>NC_134256.1:2775008-12775008 GCF_965152275.1 Natator depressus
CCTGTGACCCACACCTGGGACCTTTCCTCCGCAGATCCAGAACAACTGGACCTTCGGGGAGACGATCGATGAGGAGGCCAAGACCCACCCCATGCTGCGCCCCTACAAGACCTTCTCTTGAAAAGGTACCCGCCCCTCCCCCCTCCTGGCCTCAGCCCATTGGCCCCCTCACCTGCACCCCCCGCACTCCGGCCTCCCCCCCACAGTGCACCTGCCAGGCTGCAGAGGTTGGGGGCAGAGACCCTGGGAAGCCACTGGTTCCCCCCCATCCTCCTCCGTCTCCCCGGCGGTGCAGATCTCCGCCCGCAGTCCAAGAGGGGCGTCCTCCCATCTTGCTACCTGGCCCCCGCCCCCAGCCAAGCCCTGAGCAGCACCCGGCTTGGCCCCGCAGGACAAGGAGATCTACCGCTGGCCCATCAAGGAGTCGCTCAAAGCCATGATCGCCTGGGAGTGGACGGGTGGAGAAGCCCCACGAGGGCGAGGAGGAGAAGACAGAGAAGAAGAAGACGCGGAAGATCTCGCAGTCAGCCCAGGTGAGGGCAGCGCGGCTCCGTGGGGGCTCAGGACTCCTGGGTTCTGTCCCAGCTCTAGGAGAGGAGTGGGGTCTAGTGGTTAGAGCCGGGGAGGGGGGTTCTGGGGGTCAGGACTCCCTAGCTCTGGGAGGGGAGTTGTGGTCCAAGTGGTCAGAGCAGGGGCTGAGAGCCAGGACTCCTGGGTTCCTCCAGCTCTGCCGTTGGGAGCAGGCTCCGTGGTGGGGGCAGTGATGGTACAACCTGGTGGGGTGGGAAGGGGGGGAACAGCCCCTCTAACTCTAATCCCTCCCCCACAGGCAACTACGACCCCAGCCATGGCTACAACCCGCAGCCCATCGACCTGTTGGGGGTGACGCTCTCCCGGGAGCTGCAGGTGAGACATGTCCCCGCCCCCAATCTGGGCCCTTTTACCCCCCCAGGCCAGCTGGCGTGGAGGTCAGGGTGGGCCGTGCTGGGATTGGCACATCTGGGTGTGCCCCGTGGGGTGAAATATGTCACGCTCCCTGCTGGGTGGGCCCATAGGACCCCACGAGGGGATGAATCGCTCACAGCCCCCACCTCTCCCCACAGGCCATGGCGGAGCAGCTGGCTGAGAACTATCACAACACCTGGGGGCGTAAGAAGAAGCAGGAGCTGGAGGCCAAAGGTGAGTGTGTCCGTCCGTCCCCCACCCAGGAGCGTCTCTGTCTGTGCCTTCCCAGCTCAGAGTCTGCCCCCGGCTGGACCTGACTGGGCGGGGGGCTGGCTGACTCTCTCTCCGCAGGGGGCGGCTCCCACCCTCTGCTGGTGCCCTACGACACGCTGACGGCCAAGGAGAAGGCCCGTGACCGCGAGAAGGCCCAGGAGCTGCTCAAATTCCTACAGATGAATGCTACGCCGTGACCAGGTGGGGGCGGGACACCTCTTCTCCGTGGCTCACCGCGCTTCTGCCCCACGGGGATCCTTGGGCCCCCTTCCCCCACATCCCATGGGCTGCCCATCAGGCCTCATCCTCACTTGGGGGGATCACGCCATAGAGTCCATTGCCCCTGGGGGCCAGATTGTCCCCCCACACCTGTTCCCCCCTAAGGCGGGATTGTTCCCTCCAGTCTATTCCCTTCCCCAGGAGTGGGTCCGTCACCATCTGTTCCCCCGGGGGGCGGGGATCTGTCACCTTGTCTGTTCCCCCCCTGGGGGCAGGTCCATCTTCCCATCTGTTCCCCCGGGCTTTGGCTGGAGAGGCCAATGCCCCTGACCCTGCTCTCTCACAGGGGGCTGAAGGACATGGAGCTCGACTCGTCTTCCATCGAGAAGCGATTTGCTATGGCTTCCTGCAGCAGCTGCTCAAGTGGATGGACATTTCGCAGGAGTTCATCGCCCACCCTGGGTAGGGGGCACACAGCCCGCCATGCGCACCTGGCTGCCCCTCCCAGTACCACTGGGGACCCACAGAGGCTCGGCCGCACTCTGTGTTTCTGGTGCGGGTGGTAAATCCAGGGATCAGAGGAGGGGCTGGGAGCCAGGACTCCTGGGTTCTGTGCCCAGCTCTGGGAGGGGAGTGGTGGTCTCGGGGTTAGAACAGGGGAGATGGGAGCCAGGACTCCTTGGTTCTCCTGCATGCCAGCTGCTCCCCAGGGGCTTGGAGGCATCTGCAGAAATATGGAAAAGTTGCCTGAATGTGTTAAAGCTTGATCTACCCAGAGTCCCAGGGTCGGGGAGGGGGGAACAATCCCCACAGCCCCCCAGGCACTCACAGCATCTTGTCTCCTTGCAGAGGCCGTGGTGAGCAGCGGGCGGGGGGAGAAATCGCCCCATGAGCAGGAGATCAAGTTCTTCGCCAAGGTCAGTTTGTCCAGACTGGTCCGTCCCCCTGCCGTCAAAGGGGGGCTCCTCCAGTGGGGAGGGGGTGCCTGAGCCATGAAGGTGTGGGTGAGGGCTTGGATCCGGGGGAAGGGGCATCTGAGCCATGGGGGAGTGTTAAGTGCTGGAGGCTGGGATATTGTTGCCTTTGTAACACAGTTCAGGTTGCCTGGTGCTTGTCTCCTTGGAGTTATCAGCACTGGCAGGTAGCGCAGGCTGCCCGGGGCGTCGGCCCGGGGAGCTCCGGTGTTACCGGCCCGGGGCGTCTGCCCTTGGAGCTCCGGTGTTACACGCCCGGGGCGTCTGCCCTTGGAGCTCCGGTGTTACCGGCCCGGGGCGTCTGCCCTTGGAGCTCCGGTGTTATCGGCCCGGGGCGTCTGCCCTTGGAGCTCCGGTGTTACGCGCCCGGGGCGTCTGCCCGTGGAGCTCCGGTGTTACACGCCCGGGGCGTCTGCCCTTGGAGCTCCGGTGTTACCGGCCCGGGGCGTCTGCCCTTGGAGCTCCGGTGTTACCGGCCCGGGGCGTCTGCCCGTGGAGCTCCGGTGTTACCGGCCCGGGGCGTCTGCCCTTGGAGCTCCGGTGTTATACGGCCCGGGGCGTCTGCCCTTGGAGCTCCGGTGTTATACGGCCCGGGGCGTCTGCCCGTGGAGCTCCGGTGTTACCGGCCCGGGGCGTCTGCCCGTGGAGCTCCGGTGTTACCGGCCCGGGGCGTCTGCCCGTGAGCTCCGGTGTTACCGGCCCGGGGCGTCTGCCCTTGGAGCTCCGGTGTTACACGCCCGGGGCGTCTGCCCTTGGAGCTCCGGTGTTACACGCCCGGGGCGTCTGCCCTTGGAGCTCCCGGTGTTACACGCCCGGGGCGTCTGCCCTTGGAGATCCGGTGTTACCGGCCCGGGGCGTCTGCCCGTGGAGCTCCGGTGTTACCGGCCCGGGGCGTCTGCCCCTGGAGCTCCGGTGTTACACGCCCGGGGCGTCTGCCCTTGGAGCTCCGGTGTTACACCCCGGGGCGTCTGCCCTTGGAGCTCCGGTGTTACCGGCCCGGGGCGTCTGCCCTTGGAGCTCCGGTGTTACCGGCCCGGGGCGTCTGCCCGTGGAGCTCCGGTGTTACACGCCCGGGGCGTCTGCCCGTGGAGCTCTGGTGTTACCGGCCCGGGGCGTCTGCCCGTGGAGCTCTGGTGTTACCGGCCCGGGGCGTCTGCCCTTGGAGCTCCGGTGTTATACGGCCCGGGGCGTCTGCCCTTGGAGCTCCGGTGTTATACGGCCCGGGGCGTCTGCCCTTGGAGCTCCGGTGTTATACGGCCCGGGGCGTCTGCCCTTGGAGCTCCGGTGTTGTCGGCCCGGGGCGTCTGCCCGTGGAGCTCCGGTGTTACCGGCCCGGGGCGTCTGCCCGTGGAGCTCCGGTGTTGTCGGCACTGGCAGGTCGCGGGGGAAGGGAACGGAGCCAGGGTGAGCTAACACCGCTGTTACTCTGAGTCCCCGTCGTCCCCGCTCACCCTCCATCTCCTGGGTGTGGGGCCCGGCTCGGGGTGTGGGAGGAGGTCTCTTTGTCCCAGGTCACTGTCTGTGCCACGTGTGGGGGAGGTCACATCTCCTCCCTGTGGGGGCTCTGACGTTCACCCCCAGCCCGTGAGGGTGGTGGGTGGGGGTGCAGGCTTGCTGCCAGCCATGGTGATGTCTCCCCGCCACTGACCCACCTCCTCCCCCCCCACCCTGCACCCCAGATCCTGCTGCCTCTCATCAACCAGTACTTCCACAACCACTGTCTCTACTTCCTGTCCACACCCGCCAAGGTGCTGGGCAGCGGGGGCCATGCCTCCAACAAGGAGAAGGAGATGATCACCAGGTGAGTGGGGAGTGCAGTGGGGGAGGGGGGTCCCTGGGCGGGGGAGGGGGGCCATACCTGGGCATCACCCTCAGTGCAGCCTGGCCCCAGGTGTGTGTCAGACCAGAGGCCCCCATCCAGCCAGGTGGCAGCCAGAGGCTTAACCCCCTTCCCCCCGCTCTCCCCCGCATGCTGACTCAGAGCTCCAGGTGTGGGGCTCTGCTGGTGCCCCTCACTCCTGACCTGCAGCCCTGCTAACCCAGCCCTGGGCTTCCCCCACCCCAGCTCTGCCAGTGCCCCTCACTCCCAACCTGCAGCCCCTGCCATCCCACCCAGGGCTCCCTACCCGCAAGTGCTGTTAATGGGGGAGTGATGAGAGCCCCATTGATCCTCCTCCCTTTTCTGCCTCCGATCTCTGCCCCGTGTGCACTCTTCCTCTGCAGTGTCTCTCTCTTTCACTCTCTCTTTTCCTCTCTCCCCCTCTCCCTTCAGCCTTTTCTGCAAGCTTGCAGCCCTGGTCAGGCACCGGGTCTCTCTGTTCGGTAAGCGCCCCTCACCGTGGGGCTGGGCTCTCTGGGGGTGGGTGGGGCGCCTGGCCTTGCCCATCACCCAGCTCTGGGGGATGGGGGCTGGGCTGGGCTGAGCCAAACCCGAGGGAGCAGCTGTGACCCATCCCAGATTACTCTGGGCTTGTCGGGGGCTGTCCTGCCCCCCAGTCCCAACCCCTTTCACTTCCCCCTTGTATCCCTGCCCCCCACGCTGTGGTCCTGCTCCTCTCCCAGTCTATGCAGGGCCCAGGCGTGTAGCCAAGCAGGTGTCTCTTGACCCCTCTGCCTGGATCCCCCTTCCCCAGAGGCCTGACTCCCCCCTCCCCAGTGATGCAGGGTCTCTCCCCCCAGGCACGGACGCTGCGGCTGTGGTGAATTGCCTGCACATCCTGGCTCGCTCCTTGGATGCCAGGTGAGCCCCTCGGGCTGGGTCCCCTCCCCGGAATGGCTGGTGGGGCAGGATTGGGGCTAGACAGAGCCATGGGCGGGGGCAGGGACTGAGACCAAGAGGTGGGAGCTAAAGAAATAGGGGAGATTTCACTGCCCAGAGACAATGCCCAGAACTAGGAACCCCTCACCTGGTATGGAGATGTGGCCCCTCTGGGGTGGGGCTGGTTACACAGGGACCCCTTGCCTGGCGCGGAGATGCGTCCCCTCTGGGGTGGGGTGCGGGGCGGGTGACGCGGGGACTCCTCGCCCGGCTCGGAGATGCGTCCCCTCTGGGGTGGGACTCAGGGCGGGTGACATGGGGACCCCTCGCCGGGCGCGGAGATGCGTCCCCTCTGGGGTGGGACGCGGGGCGGGTGACACGGGGACCCCGTGGCTGAGCCACTCTCATGGCAGGACGGTGATGAAGTCAGGGCCGGAGATCGTCAAGGCCGGGCTGCGCTCGTTCTTCGAGAGTGCCTCGGAGGACATCGAGAAGATGGTGGAGAACCTCAAGCTGGGCAAGGTGTCGCAGTCCCGCACCCAGGTGAAGGGCGTGGCCCAGAACATCAACTACACCACGGTGGTGCTCCTGCCCGTGCTCACCTCCCTCTTCGAGCACATCGCCCAGCACCAGTTCGGGGACGACGTCATCCGTAAGGGGGGGCTGGGGCCTCGGGGGGGCCATGGGGCAGGAGGGGTGGGAGTGCCAGGGAGTGGGGGGTGCTGGTGGGCACCCGGGGCAGAGGGAGGGACTGGGGATTGGGGAGAGGGGGGCGCAAGGGAGGAAGTGAGGGCGGGCAGGGAATCTGGGGGGTTAAGGGCAGCAGGGGGAGGGGTGCCAGGGGTGGGGCCGGACCCCCATGGCCCAGCAGGAGCTGGCAGCCCAGGCCCCATACAACCCGCGCCACCCACGTGACCGGCACCAAGTGGCAGCGCTGGGCGCCTCCCCACTCCACACGGGTGCCCCCCCAGCCGCAGGGCCCCCCTTTCCATGGTGAATCACCGCCAAGAGCCAGGCAAGGTGGCCCCTCCCCCACCCCAATCCGGGCCTTTTGAGGTGGGGGGGTGTGCCCCCAAGCCAAATGGGGATTGTAGGAGAAGCGATGCCCCCCCTGATCTGCCCCCTCCCCCCCAGTGGACGATGTCCAGGTCTCCTGCTACCGGACCCTGTGTAGCATCTACTCACTGGGCACCACCAGGAACCCCTACGTGGAGCGGTGAGTTGGGGGGCTGGGGCGGGGGGGACACGAGGACAAGAAGGAACGACCGAGGTGGGGTGGGAGGGCACAGGGGTGATGGAGCCGGGGGGAGGGTGTCAGAGGGGAGGGCACAGGGACGATGGAGCCGGGGGGGGGAGGGGGGGGAATGGGACAGAGCTGGGCCGGGGACGAGTGCCCAGCTGAAGGGTCTCTGATTCCCCCCCCCCCAGGCAGCGCCCCGCCCTGGGTGAGTGCCTGGCCCGGTTGGCAGCCGCAATGCCCGTGGCCTTCCTGGAGCCACATCTGAACACGCACAACCCCTGCTCCGTCTACACCACCAAGTCGCCGCGGGAGCGCGCCAGTGAGTGCCCCCCGTCGCCCCCCCTTCCCCGCCCGTCGGCTCCCCCAGTGTCTGCGGTTTGGGGCTTGTCCTGGGAAAGGGCCCCAGAGCCCAAAGGGCCCCGCACTCTACGGCTCCGTCCCCCCTTTGGGATGTCCCTGGAGCTGGGGGACTCCCATGTGAGCCCCCCCACACCCCACTGTGGGGATGTCCCTGGTACTCAGGAGTTCCCAGGGAACCCCCCTACACAATGGGGATTCCCTGGAGCTGGGGGATTCCGTGTGACCCCCCTACTTACCTCCACTGTGGGGATGTCCCTGGAGCTGGGGGATTCCCAAGGGACCCCCCACCATGGGGTTTCCCCTGTAACTCTGCCCAGCCCGGGGGATCCCCGGGTAACCCTCCCTCCCCACGGGGCGTCCCTGGCGCTGCCTGGTCCCCCCAGTGCTCACGCCTGCCCCCCGCAGTCCTGGGGCTGCCCAGCTGCGTGGAGGAGATGTGCCCCGACATCCCGGAGCTGGAGCGGCTCATGAAGGAGATCAGCGGGCTGGCGGAGTCGGGCGCCCGCTACACCGAGATGCCGCACGTCATCGAGGTCACGCTGCCCATGCTCTGCAACTACCTGCCCCGCTGGTGGGAGCGGGGCCCCGAGACCCTCCCCCAGGGGCCCTGGTGCACCCAGGTGACCTCCGAGCACCTCAACACCCTGCTCGGCAACATTCTCCGCATCATCGTCAACAACCTGGGCATCGACGAGGCCTCCTGGATGAAGAGGCTGGCAGGTACCAGGGGCAGGGGCTGGGGTGGGGCCTTTCCCCTAGGGGCGGCACCAGCTCAGACCCAGGGGACTGGCTGGTTCAGGGGGGCGAGGAATGGGACACGGGGCCTTTTCCCTCTAGGGGGCACCGGCCCTGACCCAACCCCAGGGCAGGGACTGGCTGGATCAAGGGGGTGGGGAATGGGAGACAGGGTCTTTCCCCTTGGGGGGCACCAGCTCTGACCCAGGGGGAGCTGGCTGGCTCAAGGGGGCAGGAAATGAGGTGCAAGGCCTTTCTCCTTTAGGGGGTGCTGGCTCCCATGTGGGGGGCTGACTGGCTAGCGGGGGCATGGGGCGAGGCAGTGAACGGGACATGAGGCCTTTCTTCTCTAGGGGGCACCAGCTCGAATCCGGCCCCAGGGCGGGGGGTGGCTGGCTCAGGGGGGCAGGGAATGGGGCGCAGGACCTTTCCCCTCTAGGGGGCGCCAGCTCTGACCCAGGTGGGGCTGCTGGCTCAGGGGGGCAGGGAATGGGGTGCAGGACCTTTCCCCTCTAGGGGCATGGCTCTGATCCAGCCTGGGGGCGGCTGGGGGGGAAGACACCATCTGGCTGGCTCACCCCTGACCCCCAACCCGCTTCCCACCCAGTCTTCGCCCAGCCCATCGTGAGCAAGGCGCGGCCCGAGCTCCTGCGCTCGCATTTCATCCCCACCATGGAGAAGCTGAAGAAGCGCTCGGGGAAGGTGGTGGCCGAGGAGGAGCAGCTGCGGCTGGAGGCCAAGACCGAGTCGGAGGACGCGGAGCTGCTGATCCGTGACGAGTTCTCCGTGCTCTGCCGGGACCTGTACGCCCTCTACCCGCTGCTCATCCGCTACGTGGACAACAACAGGTGGGCGGGGCCCGGCCTGGGAGAGCCACGGCAGGGGGCGGGGCCCGGCCTGGGAGAGCCACGGCAGGGGGCGGGGCCCGGCCTGGGAGAGCCACGGCAGGGGGCGGGGCCCGGCCTGGGAGAGCCACGGCAAGGGGCGGGGCCCGGCCTGGGAGAGCCACGGCAAGGGGCGGGGCCTGGCCTGGGAGAGCCACGGCAGGGGGCGGGGCCCGGCCTGGGAGAGCCACGGCAGGGGGCGGGGCCCGGCCTGGGAGAGCCACGGCAGGGGGCGGGGCCCGGCCTGGGAGAGCCACGGCAGGGGGCGGGGCCCAGCCGGGAGAGCCACGGCAGGGGGCGGGGCCTACTCTGTATGCCACAGGGAGGGGCGAGGTCTGGCTGGGGCATGCCATGGGTGGGGGGGCGTGGCCTGCTGAGTGTGCCAGGTGAGGAGGCGGGGCCCAGCCTGGGAGAGCCACGCCCCCTCAGAACTCCCGCCGCTCCCTGGTTCAAATCCAGCCACAGCTTGGAAACACCCTCCCCGCCCCCCCTCCCGCCCCAGCAAAGGGGGCCCTGTCAGAGCCAGGCGGAGGTCGGGCATCTGCTGATGGTGCCCTGTGTGTCCCCAGGGCCAAGTGGCTGATGGAGCCCAACTCGGACGCCGAGGAGCTCTTCCGCATGGTGGGCGAGGTCTTCATCTACTGGTCCAAGTCGCATGTAAGTGGGGGCGGGTGGGAGGTGTCCGGGGCTGGGGCGGGGACAAGAGGGGAGGTGCCAGGAGCCAGCCGTGGGGACGGGCGGGAGGTGCTGGGGGCAGGGGTGGGAAGGGACCCCAGCTAAGCAGAATTGGGGCTGGGTCCTGTGTGGATGGGGGATCCCTTAGGAGTGCTAAGGGGCGCTGAGCTGCCGGAGGTCGGGGCTCAATAAGCAGTGCTGACCCCAGTGCTCCAGCGTGGCAATAGGGGTGCTGGGCTGCAGGGAGTGGGGCAGGGGTTCGACACAGACGCTGGGCTGTGGGGAGCGGATCGGGGGCTCAGCAGGGGGCGCTGTGCTGCGGGGAGCGGGGCGGGAGATCACTAGGGGGTGCTGGGCCGCGGGGAGCGGGGTGGGAGATCACTAGGAGGCGCTGGGGAGCGGGGTGGGAGATCACTAGGGGGCGCTGTGCTGTGGGGAGCGGGGCGGGAGATCACTAGGGGGCGCTGGGCTGCAGGGAGCGGGGCAGGGGTTCGACAGGGACGCTGGGCTGTGGGGAGTGGATCGGGGGCTCGACAGGGACGCTGGGCTGTGGGGAGCGGATCGGGGGCTCAGCAGGGGGCGCTGTGCTGCGGGGAGCGGGGTGGGAGATCACTAGGGGGCGCTGGGCCGCGGGGAGCGGGGCAGGGGCCCGGCAGGGGGTGCTGGGCTGTGGGGGATCGGCTCTAACCGGGGTCTCGGCTTACCCTGTCCCCCTCTCCCAGAATTTCAAGCGGGAGGAGCAGAACTTCGTGGTGCAGAACGAGATTAACAACATGTCCTTCCTGACGGCCGACAGCAAAAGTAAAATGTCCAAGGTGAGGCGATGTGGGGCACAGGGGAGCCCTGCCCCAGGGCCTGTGGGGCAGGGCGATCGCGGGGGATTCACACCAGGAAGGGCCACCTGGATGATGCCCTACCCGGCTTCCCCGCGGCCCTTGCTCCAGATGCTCAAACGCCCGTGTGACTCCAGGCACCGATGTTTGGTGCCAAATCTCGTCCCGAGGGCCCTCGGGTCCGGCCGCGTGGGCAGAGGGGGCGGCCCCGCTGTAGGGTCATCTGCAGGCGGGTTCCCCGGGGAGCCCAGAGCTCACGGCACCGTCGGAGAATGGGGGCCGAGGGGCGCGGCTTGATCGAGCCACCCACCCTGTGTGTGGGGCTGGCGGGGGGCTGCCCGGGGACTCTGAGCCACCCTGATCCAGGCTATGGGTGCTGGGGGTGGTCCCATGCGCCCCCTCCCCCTCCCCCAATCCAGTCCACAGGGTGCTGTCCTGCCATCCCCCGATCTAACCACCAGGGGCGCTATTCTGCCATAGCCCCCCTTGTAACCTCCAGGGCGCCGTCCGATGAGCCCCCCACGGATCTGCGCTGGGGGCACCCCCATGCCCCGGGTGGCCCTGCTCTCATCCTGGGCGTGCATTGCAGCCGCCGTGGGGGCTCGTGGCCCGTCTAACATGTCTCTTCTGTCTTGTCTCCCCTTCTCTCCTGGCCGGGTTCCTTTAGTCTGGAGAAGGCCAGGTAGCGTCTCACTTCTCTTCGGCTGCACAGAGACCGCATGGCGCCTTGTGTCTGTGTCTGATCCGCCAGCCCCCAGTCTCCCCCCCTCCCCACAGCGGCGGGGTCCTCCCCAGCCCGCTCCCCGTGCCCACGGCACCCTGTGTCGCATGTCCCAGGAGCTGGCAGCCGGGGGCTGGGCGAGCGACGGCGTGTGACGGAGCAGGGAGTGGGGAGGACTGACCAGGGAATGGCGTCTAGTTCTGCTGGGACTGTCTGCATGGGGGATGGGAGAGCCAGGGTGACTCCACCGGAGTGAGGAGACCTGAGCCTGTCACCTGAACTGGAAGGTGGCCAGCGCTTCCTCGAGGCCGAAAGGCAGGTTCAGGAACTCATAGAGCCCCAGAGGGGTGATAAAGGCCCATTTCAGCCGGGCATCTGCATCCAGCGGCACTTGCCAGTAGCCCTTTGTAAGGTCCATGGTGGTAAGGTACCGAGCTCCTCCCAGCTTGTCTAGGAGCTCGTCCGGCCTGGGCATGGGGTAGGCATCAGATACAGTGATGGCATTGAGCTTCCGATAGTCCACACAGAACCGGACCGACCCATCCTTTTTGGGGACCAGCACCACCGGCGAGGCCCAAGGGCTGGCCGATGGCTGGATCACCCCCAAAGCCAGCATGTCCCGGACCTCTCTTTCCAGGTCCTGAGCAGTTTTCCCTGTGACTCGGAAAGGGGAGCATCTTATCGGCGGGTGCGACCCTGTCTGCACCCGGTGGACAGTCAGATTAGTGCGTCCAGGCTGGTTGGAAAACAGCTGTCGGTACGGAAGCAGCACCCCCTTGACCTCAGCTTGCTGGGCAGGGGTTAGCTGATCCGAGAGGGGAATTGTTTCCAGGGGGGAACCAGCTCTGGTCCCAGGGAATAGATCTACTAAAGGGTCATCTCCCTGCTCCTCCCACTGTCCACACACGGCCAACACCACATTCCCCCTGTCATAATATGGCTTCATCATATTCACATGGTACACCTGGCGGTGGTGTGCCCGGTTAGATAGCTCCACCACATAGTTTACCTCATTGAGCTGCTTGACAACCTTGAAGGGACCCTCCCAGGCGGCCTGTAGTTTGTTCTTTCTCACAGGGATGAGACCCATCACCGGATCCCCGGTGGCATAGGCATGAGCCCGCGCCGTGCGGTCATACCAGACCGTCTGCTTCTTCTGGGCTCTGGCCAGATTCTCCCTGGCTAGGCCCATGAGTTCAGCAAGTCTCTCTCAGAAGATCAGGACATACTCCACCACTGACTCTCCATCGGGAGTGGCCTTCCCCTCCCATTCGTCTTTCATCAGGTCCAGGGGCCCCCTTACCCTCCTCCATATAACAGTTCGAAAGGCGAGAACCTGGTAGACTCCTGGGGCACCTCCCTGTACGCGAACAGCAGGTGAGGTAAGTACTTGTCCCAATCCTGCGGGTGCTGGTGCATAAAGGTTTTCAGCATCATCTTTAGCGTCCCGTTGAACCTCTCCACCAGCCCATTGGACTGGGGGTGATACGCTGAGGCCCAATCGTGCCGGACCCCACATTTCTCCCACAAGCACGGGAGCAGGGCCAATATGAAGTTGGACCCTTGGTCTGTCAAGACTTCCTTGGGGAACCCCACTCGGCTGAAAATGGTCAGAAGCATATCTGCCGTGGTGTCTGCTTCAATGGAAGCTAAGGGCACTGCCTCGGGGTAGCGGGTGGCAAAATCTACCACCACCAGAATGTATTTCTTCCCCGACCGGGTCGTCTTGCTGAGAGGTCCCACTATGTCCATGGCCACCTTCTGGAAAGGCTCCTCTATGATGGGCAAAGGTCTCAAAGCCGCTTTCCCCTTGTCCTGGGCCTTCCCCACCCTCTGACGGGGGTCACAGGATCAGCAATACTGCCGGACCGTGGTAAAGACCCCGGGCCAGTAAAAGTTCTGTAGCAACCTCTGCCGGGTGCGCCGGATTTCCTGGCGCCCTGCGAGGGGGATGTCATGGGCCAGGGACAGGAGCTTGCGGCGGTACTTCTGGGGGACCACCAGCTGCCTCCTGATCCCACAGGACTCCCCTTCCCCTGGGGGAGCCCATTCTCGGTACAGGAACCCCTTCTCCCACTGGAACCTCTCCTGGCAGCCTCTCCTCATGGTCCGTCCCACACTGAGGTCGGCCAGGTCCCTGAGCTTCCGCAAGGAGGGATCTTTCCTCAACTCGGCCTGGAACTCAGCGGCTGGGGAAGGGATGGGGCCCGGTTCCCCCTCACTGGCCGGGTCTGAGGCCACAGCCTCTCTGAGCCGTGCCCCTCGGCGCTCCCTCCCTACCAGGGTAGGGTGCTGCGCCTTCGGTGTGGTACCCTCCCCAAGGTCAGGGTGCAGTGCCCCTCGCCGGCTCCGGCTACGGGTCACAACCAGGGTACCCTGGGGTTTGCTTGGCCAGTCCCCCAGGTCCCCTCCCATTAACACCTCAGTGGGCAAATGGTGGTGCACCCCCACATCCTTGGGGCCCTCCTTGGCCCCCCATTTCAGGTGTACCCTCCCTACGGGCACCTTGAACGGGGTCCCACCCACCCCTGTCAGGGTCAGGTAGGTGTTGGGCGTCACCCGATCTGGCGCCACGACCTCAGGCCGGGCCAGCATCACCTCCATGCCCGTATCCCAGTATCCATTGACCTTCCTCCCGTCCACCTCCAGGGGAACAAGGCACTCTCTCCGAAGGGACAGCCCCGCGCCCACCCTGTAAACAGAGAACCTTGAGTCCGGGGCATCCAGCCCCCCAGAGGAGCTGGCCTGGGGCCCTCCCACCTCCTGAGCAGTTGATAAGCTGCCAGCCCCCCTTGTCTGGGAAGCCTGCCCCTTGTCTGGCTGGGTCCCTACCCAGTTAACCCTGGGGGGGTTCGGTCTGCTCAGTCTGTCCCTGAGCTTGGGGCATTGGGTCCGTATGTGGCCTCTCTGGCCACAGTAATAGCAGCCCATGTCCCGTTGGTCCCTTCGAGCCAGTCGGTTGGCCCTGAGGCTGAATGTTCCCTTGGGAAGGGGCTCTCCATATTTCCCCACTGGGAGGTCCCATGGTGACTCTCTCTCTGCATCGTGGTGGACCTGTTGATTTGGGACTCCTCCCTGCCACCCCCTGTCTGGCTCTTCACAAACTCATCGGCCAGCCGCCCTACGTGTTGCAGGTTCTCTGGCTTTTTGTCCACCAACCATAGCCTCAGGTTGGATGGGCACCGCTCATACAGTTTCTCTAGTACGATCAGTTTAACCAGGTCTTCCTTCGTCTGGGCCCCCTCTGCCCACTTGGTGGCATATCCCTCCACGCGGACGGCTAGTTGCAGATATGAGGCCTCAGGGGTTTTACGCTGATTCTGGAACCTTTCCCGGTACATTTCGGGAGTCAGCCCAAACTCGCATAGCAGGGCCTTTTTGAATAGTTCGTAGCCCCTTTTCTCTGCCCCTTCCAGTCGGCGGTACAATGCCACGGCCTTGGGGTCCAGTAAGGGGGTGAGAAACTGGAGCCTGTCCACAGGATCAACCTGGCGCAGCTCGCAGGCCGTCTCAAAGGCATCCAGGAAGTCATCCATGTCCTCCCCCTCCTTACGCTGGGCCAGGAGGCACTTATCAAAGCTCCGTGCCGTCCTGGGTCCCCCATCACTCACCGCAGCCGGGGGCTCGCTGCTCCTCAGCCTGGCCAACTCCAGCTCATGCTGTCTCTGCTTTTCTTCATGCTGCCTCTGTTCCTCCTTCTCCTCCAGCTCATGCTGATGCTGCTTTTCCTGCTCCTGACGCTGCTCTTCCCGCTCCTCCTGCAGTTCCCGCTGCCTGAGCTCCAGCTCTCTCAGTTTGAGCTCCTTCTCCCATTGCAGCCACCTCAGATCCAGCGATGGGGAGCTCTGCTGGGAGGATCCCCTGCTGGCCGCAGGGGTCACAGTGCCCTCACTATTCACAGGGCTCCTTTCTCCTAGGCATAGGTAGGAGGGGTCTTGGGAAGCCCTCAGCAGCCGTCTGTTCACTTCCCGCTGGGACAGACACCGGTGCCTGCAGTGCATCTGCCAGGCTGCTTCCCTCCGAGACAGGGATCAGTTCCTTGGAGCGATCTCCCTCGTCCAGCTGGCAATCAGCTGTTCTTTGGTGAGCCTCGCAATGCGCAGCCCCCTCTGCCTGCACAGCTCCACCAGGTCGCTCTTAAGGCGCTTGCTATGTATCTCCTTGCTGGCCATTCGCAGGCCTGTGTGCTCGCTGCTCCCCACGGTTTCCAGGGAGGACCCCTAGGGTGCCAGCCCTTCTCGAGTTCACCACCTCTTTGCCAGGGTCGAGCGGCAGACTCCTCCGCCCCTGGGACTGCTCGCTGCAATCCCCCGGGGGACCCTGTTACTGCAAAAGCCCTTCTCGCGGGTCACACACTCCCAGGGATAACCGCCCCCCCCGAAACCGCTCCTCTCTGAGCCTTCAGCACGCCTGGTCCTCGTCAATCCCCCTTCATCTTACTGCTCCCCCGTCACTTACTGCAGGAAGCGCCGCCCACGGGGTGCAGTAGATCCCACCGCTGCCACCAGTTGTCACGGAGTGTGGGGGAGTCGGGGCCCTGCACCCCTCTTCCTGGGATTCACCGTGACTCTCAGCCAGCCAGTAAAATGGAAGGTTTATTAGATGACAGGAACGCGGTCTAAAACAGAACTTGTGGGTACAACCAGGAACCCTCAGTCAAGTCCTTCTACGGGGCAGGGAGCTTAGACGCCAGGCTTGGGGTTCCCTGCGTTCGACCACCCAGCCCCAAACTGAAACCAAAAAACCTCCCTCCCCCGGTCTCACTCCTCCCCCCCCCCGGCTCCTGCTCCAGCCTTTGTCCAGGTTCTTGGGCAAAGGTGCCACCTGGGTCCAACCCCCTCCCAGCTCAGGTGACAGGCTCGGGTCTCCTCACTCCCGTGGAGTCACCCCCGGCTCTCCCATCCCCCGTGCAGACAGTCCCAGCAGAACTCGACGCCATTCCCTGGTCAGTCCACCCTGCTCCGTCGCACAGTGCCCGCTCTGCACCCAGCCCACGGCCCGTCGGCTATCAGCACACCCAGCCCACCGGCCCCGCGCCACCTTCCCTCTGCCGGCTTTTCACCGGCGACCTGGGGCCCAGCGCGGGGGATTTGTGCCCCCCCCCTTCCCCAGCGTGTGCTCCTTGCCCCCAGCTGTCTCTCAGCCCCGAAGCTGCATGCGCCAGGCCAGCTCTCTCCGGCTCCTGATCTGAACCGGTTTGGTTCCTCTGGGCTCTCGCTGTGCAAAGCTGGGGAGTGGGGGACGGGGAGGAGTGGGGTCCCGTCCCTTTTCTTGACCCCCCACCCCTGGATCACGGAGCTCATAATCACCCCTCGTGACATCCCAGCCGGAGCAGGGGAGGAGGCGGTGCACAGGGATGTCGCAGGCAGATTATGCTGCCTTGCCTGCCTGCCGAGCTGTGTGTGCCGTGGGGTGGGGTGCAGCTGTTGGGGGGTGGGAGAGCTGTCTGCGCCGTCCCCTCCCGGTTCGTGCCCCCAGCTTGGCAGGGGCTGCCCCAGGAAGAGCTGTGGTGTCCCTGGGGTGATGTCTCCGTCCCCTGCCTGGGAAACCCCCATGGAGCCCATGACACGTGGGGGGAGCCTCCACCCGGTCAGCTCCCTCGGACCCTGTGTTTCCTGGCAGCTTGCTGGGTCCACAGCCCTCCCGTTGAGGTGACCCTGGGCTCCTGCGGCCTGAGCTCGCTGGCCGTTCCCAGGTGGATTCGAGGAGCCCTGAGCCCCCCGCTGTACCGGGGTGGGGGGTGAGGCGGCCCAGGCCGGCCAGGGGCTGCGCTCACACAGAGGGGCTGGGCCGGGCGGTGGGTTCAGAACTGGAGATTCCTGAATTGTCAGCATCCGTGACTGAGCGATCGTGTCCCCTGGGGGGGCGGCCCCCCCAGTTGAGCTATCCTAGTCCTTGAGGATGCCCCTCCTCAAATCCCCCAGGGGTTACCCAGCCATCTTTGCCCTTTCACCTTTTTCAAAGTGGCCCTGCTCCTCCCCTCCCCCCATGGAGGTGGGAAGCCCCGCCCCTCTTGGGAAGCCCCACCTCTCCACCTTGGTGGGGGTGGGGCTAGCCCGGTACCCCTCTCAGGGTGGGAGGGGCGCTGCTGTGGCCGGACGCTTCTGCCTTGGCATGTTGGTTGGAGGCAGAGGACTGTGGGGTGGGGAGGGTCACTGCCGGGGCCCTGCCCTGACACCCCCCTGTACCCCCCAGGCGGGCAGCTCAGAGCAGGAGCGGACCAAGAAGAAGCGGCGGGGAGATCGCTACTCCGTGCAGACCTCGCTCATTGTGGCCACGCTGAAGAAGATGCTGCCCATCGGCCTCAACATGTGCTCGCCCACGGACCAGGAGCTCATCACCCTGGCCAAGGGCCGCTATGCCCTGGTGAGCCAGGGGAGGAGCCAGGGGGAGGAGCCGGGGGGAGTGGGGGAGGAGCCGGGGGAGTGGAGGAGGAGCCAGGGGAGTGGGGGAGGAGCCAGCGGTGCAACTGGATGGGGCTGTTGCCCTTGGGGGTGCAATGAGTCTGAGGGGGAGGGACGGTGATAAGCAGCTGTGGGGGGGGAAGCGGCTTGTGCTGGGGGAGCATCTGGGCAGCTGGGGCTCCGTGTGCCCCCCCAGGTGACAAACTCTGTGCCTCCCCACCCCACAGAAAGACACTGACGAGGAGGTGCGGGATGTTCTTAACAATAACCTGCACCTGCAGAGCAAGGTGAGTGTCCTCCCCAAAGGCCAGCCCCCCCTCTCCTCCCCCGGGCACCACGGGCCAGCCCCCGTTTCCCCCCCAGGGCACCATGAGTTGGCCCCATTCCCCCCGCCAGGCAGCACGGGCCAGCCCCCATTTCCTCCCCCCGGGTGCCACAGGCCAGCCCCCCTTTTCCCCCTGGGTGCCAAGAGCCAGTCCCTCTCTCAGCCCCCCGGTGGCATGGACCAGCCCCATCATTTCCTCTCTGGGGCTAGGTGTCAGCCCTCCCACTTCCCCTGGTGCCATAGGCTGGCCCCACCTTCTCCCCCTTCCGGGTGCCACAGACCAGCCTCTCCTTCCTCCTGGGTGCCATGGGCCGGTCCCCCTTTCTCAGCCCCCCAGGCGCCATGGGCCCTCTCCCATGTTACTCCCCCAGCACCATGCCCCTAGCCCAGGGCACCCAGGCTCCGGCCTGCGCCCCCTTGCCCCATAGACGAATGCACGTCCCCGTCGTCGTCCCCCCCCGTGAGGTGCCGTGTCTGACAGCACCCCCCCCCCCGGCAGTGCGAGAACCCCGCGTCCATGCGCTGGCAGATGGCCCTGTACCGCGAGATGTCGGGCAAGGCCGAGGACGCCAACCGGCCCGAGAAGATCGTGCGGCGGGTGCAGGAGGTGTCGGCTGTGCTCTTCCACCTGGAGCAGGTGAGGGGCGGCGGGGTGGGGGGCGCAGCACGGGGGAGGGGCTGTGCTGTGGGGTCTGGGGCTCTAACCACCCCCCCCGTCGCCCCACAGACCGAGCACCCCTACAAGTCGAAGAAGGCCGTGTGGCACAAGCTGCTGTCCAAGCAGCGCCGTCGTGCCGTGGTCGCCTGCTTCCGCATGACGCCGCTTTACAACATGCCCAGGTCAGCGCCGGATCTGCCCCGGCCAGGGGATCCACGCCCCCCGAACCTCCCCGGCCAGGGGATCCACGCCCCCCAAACCTCCCCGGCCAGGGGATCCACGCCCCCCAAACCTCCCCGGCCAGGGGATCCACGCCCCCCAACTTTCCCCTGCCGGGAGAGGGGGAGCCACACCCCCTGCCATGTGGCCCATGCCCTCCCATTCTGTGGGATCCAGCTCCCTGTACAACCAACCCACCCACCCGATCCACAGTGCTCCCCAGCACCCTGCAGGGTCCACACTTCCCCACCACCCCGCAGGATCTCTGCCCTCCCCAGCACAGGGGTGCAATTTCAGCCCCCCACCCTTGTCACCCCCCCCGGCTCTGGGCTCCAGGTGGGATGCTGGCTGCTCAGTGGGTGCAGCTGGGGTGGGGGTGTCTGGGTCAATCCCTGCCCCCCAACCCCTGCCAGGCCTCTGATCTGCCCCTTCCCCCAGGCACCGGGCCTGTAACATGTTCCTGGAGAGTTACAAGCTGGCCTGGATCGTCACAGAGGAGCACGCCTTTGAGGACAGGATGATCGACGATCTGGCCGTGAGCCGGCGGATGCTGGAGGGGGCGGGGGCTCGGGGGAGGTCTGAGCTTTCCACATCCCGCAGCCGGGAAGCCTGGGTCCCGTCCCTGCCCGGTTGCCAGGACACCTGGGTCTTGTCCCTGCCCCAGTCCCATCCACACCCGGGCACTGGGTTCCATTATCTCCCACTCCCTGCTCTCTCACCATGCCCCAGGGGCTTGGGGGCAGCAGGACGTCAGCGGTGGGGGGCTGGGGGGAGGAAGTGACGGAGGAAAGGGTGGAAGTGGAGCAGGGGCAGGCTCCTGGGCCCGTGGGCTGGGTGTGGGGAAAGCCGGGCACACCAGGCTCTCTCTGGCGGGGACTCATGGGGCTCCCAGCACCGCCGGGCTGGGCGGGTTCACAGCTGCTGACTCTCCCCTGTCCTGCTGGGGGGAGTAGAAACCGGGCGAGGAGGAGGAGGAGGAGGAAGAGCAGGTGGAGAAGAAGCCTGACCCCCTGCACCAGCTCATCCTGCACTTCAGCCGTACAGCGCTGACGGAGAAGAGGTGGGTGCCGGGGGCAGGGGCAGTGTTGGGAGCCAGGACTCCTGGGTTCTATTCCCAGATCTGGGAGGGGAGTAGAGTCTGATGGTTAGAGCAGGGGGGCTGGGAGCCAGGACTCCTGGGTTCTATTCCCAGATCTGGGAGGGGAGTGGAGTCTGGTGGTTAGAGCAGGGGGGCTGGGAGCCAGGACTCCTGGGTTCTATCCCTGGCTTCAGGAGGGGGGTGGGGTCCAGGCTCTGTTGTAGAACTGTTCAGCTGGCCTCTCTGGAGCGTGTGGTCCTGGTTCTGACTCTGGCCTGTGCGCTGCCTTTCAGCAAACTGGACGAGGACTATCTGTACATGGCCTACGCCGACATCATGGCGAAGGTGAGTGACCCCAAGTCCACATCAGCTTCTCGCAGCACGTCTCACCCCCCCAGCACCGCCGGCCCCTCCCAGTGCACGTCCCACCCACTGCCCCCTTCCCTGTCCAGTGTGTCGCCCCATTTCCCCTCCCCATCATTTACTGAGGTTGGTTTGAGCAGTCTCAGGAGAGCCCATCAGACTCATGAGCGGAGCCGGATTCGAACCCTGCTCTCTGGGTGTTCAAGCAGCAGAGGATCTGAATCCTTCCCTCCCCGGACTCTCCCCTCAAACCAGATTTGCAGTAAGGGGCAGTTTAGCCTTCCCCCACACCTTCACAAACTTCTGCTCCTGCTACTCTGGAGTGGCCGGAGGAAAGCCCCCAGGTCACAGCCCTGTGGGCAGTAGTAACAGTGTAGTAACTTAAGAGTAATGGCAAAATATCTTTGGAGTAGCAATGGCATAGCAGCTGTATAATATTTTTGGAATGACTGTGTGGTATCTTTGGAGCAGCAATGTAGTAGCTTTGGGATAACTAGGTAGTGTCACTTTGTAATGTTGTAGTATCTCTGTAGCAATGATGGAGTAACAACTTCATATCTCTGGAGTAGTAGCATGAGTCTGGAGTACATTGTACTAATGTAGTGTCTCTGGAGTAACAAAGTACTAACAGTTATAGTGTTTCTGGAGTAACGGTGTCATATCCCTGGAGTAACAACAGAGTAACAGCATAATGTCTCTGGAGTAACAATGGGCTAATGGCACAGTATCTCTGGAGTACCATTATAATATCTCTGGAGTAATAATGTACTAACTTTGTAGTGTCTCTGGAGTAGAGGTTTAGTATATGTGGAGTAACAATATACTGACAGTTTGGTATCTCCAGAGTAATGATATAGTATCTTCAGAGTAACAATATAGTATCTCCCGAATAATGGTGTTGCATCTCTAAAGTAACAGTGTACTGGCAGTGTGGTATCTCTAGAGTGACGACGTAGCATCTCCAGAGTACCGGTGTAGTATCTGGATTGGAGGGGGGCAGCAGGTATCGGTATTTGGCTCCCAAGCACCCCTCACTCTGGATCCCCTTTCACTCCCAGAGCTGTCACATTGAAGAAGGTGAAGAGGAAGGTGGTGAGAAAGACGAGGAGGAGGCCGAAGGGTCCTTTGAGGTAGGTGATCCGCTTCCTACCTCCGGTCCTGCCCCAGCCCCTGCCTGTGCTGACCCTTGTGTCTCCGCCCCACAGGAGAAGGAGATGGAGAAGCAGAAGCTGCTCTACCAGCAGTCACGACTGCACAACCGCGGGGCGGCTGAGATGGTGCTGCAGATGATCAGCGCCTGCAAAGGTGAGATCGGACCCTGGCCTGGGGAGGGACAGCGGGGCGGCTTGACGGGAGGCTGGCAGGTGGGGGGTGAGCCACATGCCAGGCTGGTAACCAGCATTGCCTTGGTTGTCGGCAGGGGAGCCAGGTGCCATGGTGTCGTCCACCCTCAAGCTGGGCATCTCCATCCTAAACGGAGGCAACATGGAAGTGCAGCAGGTACGGCCATGCTGGCATCGCTCCCGGGGCCAGGCCCCCAGCACTTCACTCAGACCTTACGCAGGCAAAGCTCCCGCTGAGCCCGGGAGTAACGGCTGAGTCAAGGTCGAGCAGCACGGCCACGTGTTGAGTAACCAGCCAGTCATGTCCAAGTAACACGTTCGTAACTACTGAGTAACAGGTGAAGGAGTGTGGGGTAAAGAGGGCTTATCCCCTCAGTAACAAGGGGAGTATGCAGTGAGTAACAGCTGAGTAATGAGTAAATGTGCACTGAGTAATGATGGAGAAAGTGCTGTGTAATGGCTGAATAACTATGGAGTATACGCTGAGTAACTAATGGATACACGCTGAGTAATGAGGGAGGATGTGCAGGGTACAGCTGAGTAGCTAACAGGCATGAAGAGTAACAACGGAGGACGGGCTGAGTAACGAGGGAGGACAGGCTGAGTAACAGTTGAGTAACTAACAGGTATGCAGAGTAACGAGGGAGGACAGGCCGAGTAACGGGCTGAGTAATGAGGGAGGACAGGCTGAGTAACAGCTGGGTAACTAATGGGTATGCAGAGTAACGAGGGAGTAGTTGCTGAGTCGCCACTCTGGGCCGCTGCCTTTGTCCCACAGAAAATGCTGGACTACCTGAAGGAGAAGCGGGAGGTGGGTTTCTTCCATAGCGTGCAGGCCCTGATGCAGACCTGCAGGTGAGCGGGACCGTCTGTCGTGTGTCCCCTTCTGCCCCTCTGTCCCGGCCTGCGTCCCTCCCTCCTCGCAGGCCGAGCTGGTCCCTGCCGACCTCCTTTTCCTTCCTGCATCCGGCCCGTCTCCGTCTCTCCTTTTACCCCCCTTTGCTGCCAGCTGTTCCCCCTCCCTGCCCTGTTACTATGCCGTGGAGGGACCCCCAGGGAAATCGATCCACTTTGCCCAGAGTGGCATTGCACGGCCCTGCTTCCCACCCCCCAGCATGCCGGGGTGAGCACCCATCGGCCCCCCCACTCCATACCCCCGGGGGGAGGGGGCTGGGCTGTGTTAGACTGTGGGCCCTTCCCCCAAGGTGCACTGGGGGGTGGAGGGTTGATGTTGATGGCAGGATCACCCCACTCCCCTCCCCCCCGGCCTCTCCTGACCCCCATTTCTCCCTGCAGCGTCCTGGACCTCAACGCCTTCGAGCGGCAGAACAAGGCCGAGGGACTAGGCATGGTGACCGAGGAAGGAACAAGTGAGTCCACGTGGCCCCCACCCCCGTCACCCTGGCTGCTGACCCCAGACCCTGCAGATCGCTGCCCCATATCTCAGCCCCAGCCCAGACCGCCCCCCCCCGCCCACATCTCAGCCCCAAACCCTGCAGATCTCTGCCCCCCATTGCTCCCCAGCCCAGGCCCCCCCACATCTCAGCCCCAGTCCAGCAGATCTCTGCCCCCCACCCTCTTGACCAGGGTGCCAGGATGCTGCCACAGCGAGTGAGTGATGGCCTTGGGGGATCTCAGGCCCCAATCCCAGCAGCCCCTGGGGCAGGGTCACTCACGCTAACGAAGCACCTAGTGGCCAGTGCTGGGACTGTGGCCGCTGGAGCCTCTGAGCTAACAGGCCTGACCCTGAGCCGGGGAGTTTGGATCCGCAGGTCCAGGGTTCGATCCCCTCTCAGGGCGGGCAGTGGGGGCTGGGAGGGCAGGCTCTGGGGGCACTGCCCAGCGAAGGGGGGATGTCTAGGGCAGGTTATGGGCGGGACAGTGAGATGAGTCGGGGCCGCCCTGCCCCCATGGGAATTCCTGGGGGGGGAGCTGATCCTGCGGTGGCTGCTGGGAAGGGCTGCATCAACCGGTCTCACGGGGCCGGGCCCATCTAGCCCGGCCTCCCGTCTCCGCTGGGGGAACCCTGCGGCTCAGAGCTGATGGGACACCAGGGCCCCCTCCCCCTCCTTCCGCCGCGGCCCCTCCCTGCCCTCGGTTTGTGTTCACAGCTGCCGTGTGGTTGCGGGCTCCCCCACCCCCCCAGAGTGAGGCGCTGCTATTAATCCGGATTGTAATAACGCCCCCTCGCCCCGCCCAGGGCGGCTCCGACTCCGCATTAATGGCGTTAATCTGGTTTTAATCATCTCCTTTTCCTTTGTGCTGTGACGTGTTGCGCTCACCTCCTCTCTCCTCCCCTTCTCTTCCTCTTCCCCCCCCTTCCCCGCTCCCCCCATCCCCCTCTCACCGGCGCCCCCAGTCATCCGTCGGGAAAATGGTAAATAACCTGCTTCTGTGGTGGTTTCTTTTTCCGGGCATTTTCTTGGTCTGTTTTCTAACCCGGCGGGCTTGTTCCAATGCCAATGGCTGATCAGAACCCCCTGCCCCCCAACATGGGCCCTGCCCAACCTTCGCAGGGTGGGAAGTCACCGGCAGGTGTGTTGGGGCCGGCGGGGGAGGGGCAGCTCCGTCTTATTGTTATTGTAGGGTCGCTTGTCAGTGCCGGTCTGCCTGTGCTGACGTGTTCATTGGAGGGAGCTGAGGCTGGCCTCGTTGGTTTGTTATCTCAGGGTTGCTGGGCTGGGGGAGGAAGCACAAGCTAAGCATGTCGGTTTATTATTGTAGGGTCTCTCAAGCACGGAGCTGTGCTCACAGGTTGTTGTGTTGCACGTGGGTGCTAGGCTGCTGTATTACCGCACGTCTGCTTGAGGTTACTTGGCCATACACGCTCACTTGTTATCCTGACGGGGGGCCTGTGTGCTGCCGGGTTATGTACGTCAGCTTGTTATGGTAGGGTCGCTCCTTGCCAAATCTGTGTTGCTCTCAGTCCGAGGGAGCAGCTGGAAACGCTGATTTCAATCAGTGCTGTGAATCAGGTTTTGCACTTGTACCTTTTAGTGATTTCCCTGCCGAGGGCTTCCTTCCCATCAGCTGGTGACCATTAGGCCGTGGCGATTGGCAGCAATATTGAGCCTTTTCACGACATTTGGGACTTCTTCTGCCGGTTAGGACAGTACACCCCAACGACAGGCGTTTGACCATTCGTGCGACTTAGCTTGCCCAGAGTCAGAGTCTGGTCTGCCATTCTACGGTTGTGATTATTTCAGAGAAGGGCGAACGGCGCCTGTCTCGTTTGCTAGACTACGACTCAGTTTTTACGTGTGATTTGCGTCAGGCCCCGTTTGGGTAGAAATGTTCAACTCAGTGACAATTGCGCAAAACCAGCGTTTGAATGAAAGCAAACGGGCTGGAAACGTTAAAAAATAAAAAGTTTATCGGGCAGCGTTTTGCAGTGAAAACTAGCTGATCTATTCAACAAAGGAAGCATCTGTGGCTAGCGAAATGTAGTAGCTGTTTCTGGTTACCATGGCCTTCAGGATTGTAGAACTAGTAGATCTCGTCCTCTCCAAGACTGGAAACTGTCTCCCAGTCGGTCGCTGAACGTTGGGTGGCCTGGCCAGTGAATTGAACTAGTTGAATAAACGGACACGGCTAAAATATTCTCTCTGCCCTTCCCCAAGCCGGCTTAGCCCGTCGGCAAATTCTGGTTCTTGGGGCTCAGCTGGGGACTTGCACATGTTCAATGCTACGACTTGCTGGGAAATTTGGCAGCAGATATGGATGGGCTGAATCTTCGTTTCTGTATTAAGTTCATAAATTTAGGCTGTGACGTTGGTTCTCAGTTTCCAGTTTAATTTTAAATAGGTTTATTGTTAAAAAATAAACCTGCATTTAATTTAAATGTTTAAAAAAATCTGATTTAAATTTTAAAGTACCCTCTGATTTTATTTTATTTTATTTTTTATTTAACAGTCAAGGTTATCCACTCTGTTGCACATGCTGGTTTGTTATGCTGGGCAAACCCAGCAGGAGGCACTGGTTTGTTATAGTAGGGTGTCCCGGAGAAGGTTGGTTTGTTATGGTAGGGTCTCCTGGTGTCGGGGGGCTGGTTTGTTATGGGGGGCAGACCCAGCCGGGGAGCTGCGATGGTCGCTATGCCGTGCTGTCTCCCCCCTCTCCAGGGTGTGTCAGGCCCGGGGGTTCTGATCAGCCTTGCGGGGGAGGCGGGGGAGTGTTTCCGTGGCTCCACGTGGCATGTCCTGCAGCTTAGGCCCCACCCCCAGCGTGCCCCCGGCAGCCTGGAACCGGCCTCTCCCGATCTGCACTGAGTACTAACCGCACCCCTTGCCCCGGCCCCCCATGCTGGAACCGGGGTGCTCCCGTGCCCTCGCCATGAGCCACATTCCCCGCTCTCATCAGGGACTCGCCTGCCCCGCCTGATACCCTGTCATGGACCCCTCCGCCTCCCCCAGCCCTCCCGGTCTCTTGGGGCTACGAGCGTGGGCAGGGCTGAGCGACCCTCTTATTGACCAGATTCCCTAGCCAGCTCGACAGCGGACCACACCCCTGTGTAGTCACAACGTGGCATCTTTGTAGCCTCTGAACTGGTGAGGAGCAACGTGCCATCTCTGTAGTAACACTAGTGTCGTCTTCGGGTGCGTGTTCGTGTCCATTCCAATCAGCCGTGCGCGTGCCGCGTGCACACCAGCTGGAAGGTTTTCCCCCTAGCAGTGTCCGCAGGGTCGGCCTGGGTGCCCCTGGGAGTCGCGCCTTCACGGCACCCAATATGGGACCCTGCCGGCCCACCACCCGCTCAGTTCCTTCTCGCCGCCTGCTTTCCAGTATCTAGCCTAGTGTACGTAGTTATCATGGTGGTTGTAGATTTCTTATAAGTTTCATTTGGGGGACCGCTGGATGCTCCGCATGGGGAGAAAGGGGATATTCACTCAAATTCTCAGTCCTCCTGCCCTTCCTCCCCCCTTCCCCGTCCCTCTGCGGGGACTCCTCTCACGAGCAACTCCTTATCCAGGAGGAGCACTCGCTAGGAGCAGTGGAAGAAGTTCCTCAGGGCTACAGGGGCAGGGGCTTTTCTTCCCAGTATTTCGTAATACTGAAAGCCAAAGCCGGCCTCAGGCCCATCCTGGACCTGCGAGAACTCAACAAATTCATCAAGACACTCAAGTTCCACGTGGTCTCCTTGGCCTCCATCATCCCGTCATTGGCTCCAGGGGACTGGTATGCTGCCCTCGACTTGAAGGACATGTACTTCCATATAGTGATTACCCCGTCCCACAGAAAATACCTCAGATTTGTGGTGAGCAACAGCCACTACCGTTCACAGTCCTCCCGCTTGGCCTGTCAGCGGCGCCTTGAGTATTCACCGAGTGCCCGGCAGTCGTGGCCGTGATCCTGCATAGGCACCAGGTACAGTGTTCCCGTACCTCAACGACTGGCTGATCAAGGGCCGCTTCCGGGCCCTAGTAGAGGCGCAAGTCAAATTCATCAGGGCAGCGTTCGATGGGTCCGTCGGGTCGGCCTGGGTGCCCCTTGGAGTCATGCCTTCATGGCACCCAATATGGGACCCTGCCGACCCGGTTCCTTCTCGCCAGCTGCTCCAACAGAGGGGTAAGAGGGTGGGTATTGGGCTGGACATGAACAAAACATCTTGAAGAACAACAGTTACGAGAAAGTGAGGAACCGTTTTTTCTTCTTCGAGTGCTTGTTCCTGTCCATTCCAGTCAGGTGACTCACAAGCCAAGTTCAGGGGACGAGGGCGGAGTTTTCCACTGATTGGAGCACGGCTCATCTGAAGGCCGCCTCGTCTTGGGCCTGCTGGGTGATTGCATAGTGTGCGGTGAAACTGTATAGAGGAGCACGTCACTGCTCTGCAAATTTCCTGGGTAGGAATGTCTGCCAGGAACGCTGTTGAAGAGGCCTGCACCCTGGTGGAGCGCGCAGTAATCGGAGGAGCAGGCAGGTTCTAGCACTCAAGTATGCAGGACATGATCCATGACTAAATCCGCTGAGAAGAGACGGGAAGACCTTTCATTCTGTCCGCCACAGCCACGAATAACTGGACGGGCTTTCGGAACGGCTTTGTTCTCTCGATGTAGAAAGCTAATGCTCTGCGGACATCCAATGAGTGAAGTGTCTGCTCCCTGCCACTCGAGTGCGGCTTACGATAGAACACAGGGAGGAAGATGTCCGGGTTGATGTGAAAATGGGAGACAACCTTCAGGAGGAAAGCCGGGTGAGGCCTGAGCTGAACCTTGTCCTTGCAGAACAACGAGAGGGTTGGCTGGGGGCCGGCAAAGGGAACCCCTGCACACACCACCTGTGGGTCGAGCCACCACAGAAGGGAGTCGAGCACAAGGCGAGGCAGAGTCCCGACCCAGTCCAAACTGTCCCGAACCGGCCGATACACCGAGGCCAGCCACGATTGGAGCGGCCGCAGTCCTGAGCCTGGCATGTTGCACCACATAGGTACATGCGGCCATGTGTCCCAGAAGTCTGAGGCCATTTTGTGCCGTGGTGGCGGGACGCTACCTGAGACTCCGAACGATGTCGCCCATGGCCCAGAACCTCGATTCCAGCAGGTACGCCCTGGCCTGGGTCGCGTCCAGCAACATGCCTATAAACTCTATCTGGTGAACAGGGGACAGAGTGGACTTCCCCGTGTTCAGGAGAAGGCTCAGTGCGTCGAACGTTGCCTTGATGAATTTGACTTGCGCCTCTACCGGGGCCCAGAAGTGGCCTTTGATCAGCCAGTCGTTGAGGTACGGGAACACTTGTACCTAGCGCCACGAAAAATCTTGCTAGGGGAAAAATCTTCCAGCTGTCATGTACGCAGTGTGTGCACACAGCTGATTGCAATGGACACGAACAACACATCTCGAAGAACAATAGTTATGAGAAGGCGAGTAACCGTTCTTTGTAGCAGCACCATAGTAGTGATGTAGAAACTTATAAACAAACTTATACAAACTTTGTACAAACTTATAGAAACTTTGTGTTCACTTTCTAGTAAGGCTGTGGTGTCTTTGGGGTGTCAATGAGATTGAATGTTCACAGTATTGTGGTGTCTTTCTAGAAATGATATGACATCTCTGTAGTATCTTTGTAATAACAATATGGTGTCCTGTAGTAACAATAGAGTAATATCTTCATAGGACCTTCGTGGTGGTTTTGTAATAGCTATATGGTGCTTTTGTAGTCTGTTTGGAGTATCAGTGTGGTGTCCTTGGAGTAACAATGTAAGAGTATTTTCATAATATCTTTGTAGTAGTATCTTCATAATATCTTTGTAGTAGTATCTGTATGTAGTTACCATATAGTAACAACCCTTTCAGCATCTCTGTACTAATATTGTAATAGTAACTTTGTAGTATCTTTGTCTTAACTGTGGGGTCATGACTTTGTAGTATCTATGTGGTGACAGAGTGGTAGTATCTGGGTAGTAACAATGTAGTTCTTTTGCAGTGTCTCTATTCTAATAGTGTGGTAACCATATGCAAGTATCTGTGTAGTAACAATGTAGTAGCATCTTTTCAGTTTCTCTGTTCTAATATTGTGGTAGTATCTGTGTAGTAACAGTATGTTAGTATCTGTGTAGTAACAATGTAGTAGCATTTGCAGTATCTTGTGCAATAATATTGTGGTAGTGTCTGGTAGTGTGGTAACTTCAGTAAGTGGTGGTTTTGGGGTCGTAACTGTCACACACACACACACACTAGCGTCTCTCTAAACAGCGAAGCAACAGACACAATTGGGGACAAATCTCCCTAGCTACCTAGGCTTGGGTGAGATGACCTGTGGTGACCTCTTCCTGCCCTGCTCCCTGCCCCCCGCCCCCCAGCACCATGATCCCCAGTGATCAGGGGAGAGGAAGGGGGAGTCGACAGTGGGGAGAATCCCAGCCGCAAAGGGGAGGAAGTGACTTCATGAACCGTGGGAAAGGGGCTGGTCATTAATGCCGCGTGGGACGATACGAATCCACCTGGGGGCCAGGCACACAGCCCCTGCCCCCAATGCGATTCATTCCAGCGTTAATGCCCAGTGCCGCAGTATGGGTGGTATGACTGACCCTCTGCCCTTTGCCACTAATCCTGTTAACCAGCCAGGAGATGTGACAGACGTTACTCAGACACCCCCCAGCATTAATCCTGTGTTACTCTGACTTGACTCTTACAATATTCCTGTGTTTATTCCCACATTACTCAGACATTACTCCTCCATTACGGGACTTCCCCTGTGTTATTACAGCAGCGCTCTGATTTTACTCCTAGTTACTCTGAGGTTACTCCTAGTTACCCTGACTTTACTCCTAGTTACTCATAGACTCATAGATATTAAGGTCAGAAGGGACCAATATGATCATCTAGTCTGACCCCCTGCACAACGCAGGCCACAGAATCTCACCCACCCACTCCTGCAATAAACCTCTCACCGATGTCTGAGCTATTGAAGTCCTCAAATCATGGTTTAAAGACTTAGAGTTACTCTAGTTACTCTGACTTTACTCCTCGTTATCCTGACTTTGTGCCTACATTACTCAGATTTCACTCTTGCAAAACTCCCATCTGTCTCTTTGCCTGAGTTCAGATGTCAGGATTTGGCCCCAACAGAATTATTTAAATAAATACCCCATGGCTCCCCAGTAAACCAGCCAGTAATGTTTAATAATAGTCCCTGTCCCCCAATACCCTCCCCTCTTCCCTCTGAATTCTCTTTATCCCCCCCCACCAACTGCCCGCTGCATTGGCCAGGAAGGGACCCTGCTGGGACCAGCTCTGCTGGCACCAGGATGTTGGGGGTGACGATATTGTTCTCCAGCTGGTAAAAAGAAACAATATCCCACCCACCCCATCCCCCACAGGCGACAACTCAAAGGAGCCCTGCGGGTCCCTAATGAGACGCATGCTGTCTGAACCCACTAACCTGAGCTGAATCCTGCAGGCCTTGCTCGGGCTCAACTACCGTGGGAACCAATGGGGTAGATCCTGAGCTCCTTACTCAGGGGTTACTCCCTACTTACTCATGGTGAGGGTTACTCCCTCCCTACTCAGGGATTACTACCTCCTTACTGAGGGATTACTCCCTCCCTATTCAGGGTTGACTCCATCCTTACTCAGGGTGGAGGTTACTTGCTCTTTACTCAGGGTAGGGGTTACTCACTTCTTACTCAGAATTTACTCCATCCTTACTCAGGGTGGAGGTTACTCGCTCCTTACTCAGGGTGAGGGTTACTCCCTCTTATGACCTCAGAGTGTTAAGCCCTGAGCAAGGCCTTCCGGGTGGTGCCCCCGTGTGCTGTGTCCCAGAGTGTGGGCTGCCTGGCCGCCACTGGCCCCTCTCCCCATGCCCCCTGCACGCGCCTAACCCCTGTGGCACCATACCCAGAGCCCCTCGCCCGGTCGCGGCTGCTAATGTTGGCCAGTTCTCTCTCTCCCCCTCCCCGTGCCCCGCTCTAGGAGAGAAGGTGATGGCGGACAACGAGTTCACACAGGATCTCTTCCGGCTCCTGCAGCTGCTGTGCGAGGGCCACAACAACGGTACGGCCGCCTCGGCTTGGGGGCCCCGCGAAGCCCAGAGCCTGAGGGGGAGGCGTGGCTCCTCTGGGGCGGGGAACGTGAGGGCGATGGGGGGGTTGTGAATGAAGGGGGTTGCAGCTGCCTAGCTGGGTTCTCTGTGGGTAGCGGGGCAGGAGGGTGGGCCCTGCAGAAGGGTACATGGATGGGGGGGATTGTGGGTGGGTACCTGGGTCGATGGGTGGGTGGGTAGTGGGCACTATGGATTGTGGGAGGTGGGCGCTGCAGGTGAGGGGCAGAGGGTGGGTGGGAGAGACCCACACAGGACCAAGGCATTGTGGGTGGGGAACAAAGCCCGCAGCCACTGCCCACGCGCCGCCTGGCACAGCTCCTCCTGCACGTCCCAGCGCCCCCCGCGCCAAGGGGTCTGGGCAGCGCTCGGCAGTGGGTCGGTGAGGGGGCCTGACCCGGCGTCTCCCCCCCGCCGCAGATTTCCAGAACTACCTGCGCACGCAGACGGGGAACACGACCACCGTCAACATCATCATCTGCACTGTGGACTATCTGCTGCGGCTGCAGGTCAGCGCCCCCCCCGCCCCTCCAGCTGCCCCCCGCCAGTGGGCACCGGCCCCTGGAGACCCCTCCCCACCAGGCAGCCGGCTCCTGCAGCCTTCCTCCCGCAGCCGGCCCATGGCACAGACCGCTCGGGTGTGGGGGGCGGTACCCACTCAGCCTGCCGGCCCCACAGCCAATGGGGGGCAGAGGGCTGAGCCCCCTTCTCCCTCCCCCCCTCCCAGGAATCCATCAGCGATTTCTACTGGTACTACTCGGGCAAGGACGTCATCGACGAGCAGGGCAAACGTAACTTCTCCAAGGCCATGGCTGTGGCCAAGCAGGTGTTCAACAGCCTGACAGAGTACATCCAGGTACGGCCTGGGCACTGCCCCCTGGCACTGCCCCACAGTACATCCAGGTATGGCCCGGGCACTGCCCCCTGGCACTGCCCCACAGTACATCCAGGTACGGCCCGGGCACTGCCCCTTGGCACTGCCCCCGGCACTGCCCCACAGTACATCCAGGTACAGCCCGGGCACTGCCCCTTGGCACTGCCCCCGGCACTGCCCCACAGTACGTCCAGGTACGGCCCGGGCACTGCCCCTTGGCGCTGCCCCCTGGCACTGCCCCACAGTACATCCAGGTACAGCCCGGGCACTGCCCCTTGGCACTGCCCCTGGCACTGCCCCACAGTACGTCCAGGTACGGCCCGGGCACTGCCCCTTGGCGCTGCCCCCTGGCACTGCCCCACAGTACATCCAGGTACGGCCCAGGCACTGCCCCCTGGCACTGCCCCACAGTACATCCAGGTACGGCCCGGGCACTGCCCCTTGGCACTGCCCCACAGTACATCCAGGTACAGCCCGGGCACTGCCCCTTGGCACTGCCACCAGCACTGCCCCACAGTACGTCCAGGTACGGCCCGGGCACTGCCCCTTGGCGCTGCCCCCTGGCACTGCACCACAGTACAGCCAGGAATGGCCCGGGCACTGCCCCTTGGCGCTGCCTCCTGGCACTGCCCCACAGTACGTCTAGGTACGGCTCGGGCACTGCCCCAGAGCGCTGATCCCCAGTACAGCCAGGTACGGCTGCATCTGCACCCTGCCCACTCCCATTCTCCGCACCAGCAAGGAAATAAATAGAAGCCACTGTGATGTGGGGGCGGGGGGGGGGTGAAGATGACCTCTATATAACCAGCTCCACGCCCCACCCCAGAGGCGGCTGCATCTCGGCGCCGGGCGAGGGTCCCCGTGGGCAGTTCGTGCAGGTTTGGCTTCTGCGGCTGGCCAGTGACGCGCTGGTCGTTGCTGCCGCTGACTCTGTCTCTCTCCCGCAGGGCCCGTGCACGGGCAACCAGCAGAGCCTGGCCCACAGCAGGCTGTGGGATGCCGTGGTCGGCTTCCTCCACGTCTTTGCCCACATGATGATGAAGCTGGCTCAGGTAACCGCAGCTGCCAGCGCGGGGCACGGGCGGGTAGGGGGCAGGCTGGGTGGGGGGGGACGTGGTGGGGCGCCTGTCTCCCCCGCAAGGGGTCGCCCGGCTGCTCAGGACTCGCCGGGCTCGGGAGCTAGGGGCACGCGTTCAGTGGCCGGTCGCAGACGTGCCATCGCCAGTCTCCGAGGACCTCGGTCGCCACCCTGACCCGTTCGGTAGCCAGCTGCTCCAGGTCAATTTCCGCCGCCTGGAAGGAGGGACCCTCTGGCTGGGGCAGCTCCCGCGAGCGTTCGTGTCTAGTGGGCATGTCCGCTGGGGCTGGGCCCCCGGCATGGGTCCCGATCCGGGGCTGGGGACCCCCCTGCCAGTTCTGATCTGGGGCTGGGCCCCTCCGCCGGTTCTGATCCAAGGCTTCCCTCCCCCCATCGCTGATTCTGCTCCGCCCCTCCCCCAGCCCCGGCTCCGCCCCGCTGGTTCCGATCCGGCTGCGGGGGGGTGGGAATGGAGACCAGAAGGAAGGATTTGGAGTTGAGTTGAAGTGCCGCCTAATCTTAACCCCTCCCCCCACACAGTAGGTCTCATAGTTTCCGAGTTGGGGGGAGTGACTTTGACCCCTTTAATTGCCTCACTAACCCAGATCGCTCTGTGCCCTGCCTGTCCTCCCCTCCCCCGATCCATGCCCCCCCCCCCCCCGAGCCGTGGCAGCAGCTTTGGGTGTTCTCTGACCGACCCATTTTTGTATTTGCCTGTCTCGCCTTCCTTTATGGGTCGCGCCCCAGTCAGCGCCCCAGGACGCCCAGCAGAGCGGGGCCCACAGGGTTGGCACCCCCACGCCCCCTCTGGGCCGGGCAGAGGTAGGGCCCCCCATGCAGCCCTGTCAAAGGGAGGTCCCGGGCCCAGCGCTGCCGCGGGGCAAAGTGTGACGTGAATGAGGGGAAGGGGGGGAAGGATCCAGGGGTGGGGGTGTGTGAGCAAGCAGGACTCTTGTCCGTCCATCTGTCCATCCACCCAGCCCTTCATCCATCCACATACACCCTCATCTATCTATCCTATCCATCCATCCAGCCCTTCATCCATCTATCCATCCGTCTGTTCATCCATCCATCATTCTATCCATCCATCTACCCAGCCCCCACCCGTCCATCCATCAATCCATCCATCCATCTCTTCATCCATCGTCCTCCCATCCATCCATCCATCCTCCTACACCCCCATCTATCCATCCATCTATTCATCCATCCATCATTCCATCCATCCATCCATCCAGTCCCCACCCATCCATTCATCCTCCCATCCATCCATCCATCCTCCTACACCCACATCCACCAACCCACCCAGCCCTTATCCACCTGTCAAGGAGTCACTGGGTCAGTGCTCTGGAGCTACTCCGTACGAAGCCAGCCAGGATTCTGGGGGAGCCTCCTCTCTCTGAGTGTCCGTGTCCAGGGCAAGAAGCTCACACAGCTTCGACCTTCCTGAATCTGACCTCGGAGCATTCAGCATCCCCTTCCTGACCGTGCGCTTCCCGCAGTGAGTCCGCCCAGGCGGGGATCCTGGGGAAACTAGGGGGCCCTGCCCCCCAACTCCACAGGCCGACGTGACTCTTAGCCAGCCAAGAAAACAGAAGTTTTATTAGTCAAGAGGAACAGAGCATAGGGCAGAGCTTGTTAGCACAGAAATCAGTGACTTTCAGCCAAGTCCATCTTGGGGGGAGGGGAGCCCGGAGCCAGGCCTCTGGCCCTCCCCCTGCACCCCAAGCCAGCCCCAACTGACTCGCTTCCAGGTGCCCGGCCCCTGCCCTGCCCGTTGCTCCTCCTCCGGCCTTTGTCTCGTTTCCCGGGCCAGAGTCTCCTGGGTCTCGGGTTATGAAGGGGTGGCCAGAGCATCCCTGCAGGCAGCTGGTGCAGCCCCCGCAAAAGGTCCACACAGCGTCCACGCAAACCAGTAAGACTTGCATGCAACATAACAAGGGCAAATTCCCACAGCACCCTTCACTCTTCACCCATCCACCCGCCCACCTCTCCATCCGTCCTTCCATCCTGCTTGTCCTCACATCCATGAGACCAGAATCTCTGCCCCTCACGGAAAATAGATTCACATACAATTTTGAGTGATACATTCCAGCGGTTAGAGCAGGGGGGCCAGGAGTCAGGACTCCTGGGTTCTATCCCCAGCTCTGGGAGGGAAGTGGGGTCTAGCGGTTAGAGCAGGGGGGCCAGGAGTCAGGACTCCTGGGTTCTATCCCCAGCTCTGGGAGGGAAGTGAGGTCTAGTGGTTAGAGCAGGGGGTGCCAGAAGCTAGGACTCCTGCTTGTAAGTGTGTCTGCACTCCAGACTCCCCTTAGCTCAGACCTTTCCCTGCTGCCCTATAGACTCCATTAGTTCTGGAAACCCCAGCCCCTGTTGCTGCCCCCTCCTGCCAGGCCCAGCTCGGGGGTTGTGGGGCGGGACCCCCTGCCAGTCCAGGCAATAAAGGAAGGGGCCGGACATACAAAAATGCTCTTAAAAATGCTGAATAAAATTTTTATTCTGATGTGTGACAGATGAGCCAGCCGGCCGGACTCCGAAATGGCGTAAGAACCTGTGTGTGGCACGCGCCATCTCACGCCCGCGCTCGCCCCGCTCCGCCGCCCACCCTGTCTGCTCCTTTCCTCTCCTCGGGCTCCAGCTCTGTGCCCAGTCTGGTCCTCCAGCCTTTTCCCTGGCCCCCTTCCTTGTTCTCCCTTCCCTTCCTTCTTCCCGCTCCCACCCAGGCCAGACCAAACTAACAGCACCAGCCCAGTGCCATAGACAGCCCCCCCCAGCTTGATACTCACCACGCCTGCCAGCTCCCCCCAGCTCCCCAGGCCCGAGCCCCCTAACTAAGGCCCTCAGAAAGCCGTTTGATTTGGCGGGATTTGGGGATTTATTATTTTCTGATTTCGTTTTTTTCCATTTTTGTCAAAAATTAATTCCGTCTTGATGGGGGTTTTTTTTTAAATCCGAACAGCTTGGTCCATTGACAGCAATTAGGGAGCCTTACGATAAAGGCGTAAGATCGGTCGGAACTGGAGGGCGACGGGAAACCCTGATTTTACAAAAAATAAATCGTACGATTGAAACGAGACCTCCTGCCGCTCCGCAGCGCAGGGTGACGGTGACCCCGTTCCCGATCCCGTTCTGCAGGAGCGCTCGGGAATATGGCCACACCGATGCCGCTGAATAGTAACACTGTGTGTGTGTGTGTGTGTGTGTGTGTGTATTGGGGGAGTGTGTGAGGTCGGGGGACACCCTGACTTCAGCCTCTCCCCCCAGCTCTGCACGGCACAATAGATCGGGGGGCCCCGATCCGGAGCAGCTTGACTGTCTTAAGCGTGGCCGCAGGTAGCTCAGCCGTGCAGCCCCCCTGCCCGCCCCGGGGGTCCCAGCACCAGGGAGAGCTGGGCTCCGCAACTCCAGGGGGCTTTCATAGGGCCCCACATAACGATGTCCCTCCAGAGTCCCAGGTGGCCCCACCCCCACCTACTGCTTTCGGACCCAGTGCGGGCAGAGGGGTCTGACCCCCGTGGGTTATCCCACCCTGAGTCCCTGATCTAGGGCGGGTAGCCCATAGCTGAATGGGGGGGGGTGTCCCCTGGTCACACCCCTGCAGCTGGGGGGGGCGAGGCATAGGTGCCAGCTCATGGGATTTCCCTGGTGGGAGCAAGGCCCCGCCCTTCCTGGGCATGGGCGAGGCTACAGTTGCATGGGTACTGTAATCCCTCTAGGAGAGCAAGGGGGGAAATAGCCCCCTTCCCGAGCCCGTGGGGGGTGCCTGGGCGCCTCCCAAAAAAGTGCAGGGGGTTGGTCTGGCCTGGGTCCCCCCCCATCTGGCACATCTCCTGCCCCCCGTGTAACAATCTCCCCCCGCTCCTCCATCCCCCCGGTATCTGGCGAGCAGGCTGGCGCCGTGCTTGGCTGGTGCTTCTGTTTGCTCTGAGCTCTGGCGGGAGGTCCCGCGTCCTGGTGGTGATCTCTAGCGGGTGCTGATGGGGGACGACGGCAGTGGCTGGACTGGCTGTGCCCCCCCTTTCCCCCGAGTGCGCCAGGAAAAGGGCCTCCACTCCAGGAGCGTGTGGCTGGTGCGGGGATGGGAACCCCACCCCCTCGGAGCGGCCCGACGTGCATCACCAGGCGTGCGCGTGCCATCGCACACACGTGCGCACACAGTCCCGCAGGCCAGTGCACGCCAACGTAGAACATGGTTCAACAGGGCCACGCATCGCACAGGCCGCTGACCTGAGCACCCGAGATCTCATGCAAACGCACACGTGGGCTCACACCTGCACCTACGCACAAGATCTTGTGCACACGCCTCAGATCACATGCACAAGAGCACGTGTGCAAGATCTTGTTCACACGCAAGGACGTGCCGCACGAGATCACATGCCCACACGATCACACGCCTGAGGGCTTGCACGCACACATGAGCTCTCGCACACCCACATGTGCACACGCACAAGGGGGACATGCATGCAATCCCATGCACGAGGGCTTGCGCACTTATTCCTCCCTGGGGCCGAAGTGGGGGGCGATCTCCCCTGCCCGTATCCGAGTGGTAGTTTGGGTTGGAGGGGGTGGATCTCTGCGCCCTGTCTTGGCTCCCCACCCTAGAGCAAGCTGCGGGGGGGTGGGGGCTGGGGACTCCCTGCAGGTGCCTTGGGGGGATTTGGGGGGTGTTTTTCCGCACCCAAACTCTCTCTTTGTTGCGCTGCCCGTGAGGACCATTTCCGGAGCAGGCTGTACCCCGAGGTAAGAGGGGGAGGGGTGAGGCTCCCCCTCCCCCGCATAGCCCCAGCCTGGGGGAATCCATAGCCCCAGCCTGTCCGGAGGCTAGCCCGGAGCTGATGGGGCATCTCTGTGTCTGTAGTGCCAGGCCCAGGGGAAGGGGCCGGAGGGGGAGACCCTGCCCGGGTTGGGGTAGAAAGGTCCCTCGCCAGTGTGCGGTGCTGTCCCGACCGGGCATCAGGCCACAGCCCCAGCTGGCACGGTGCAGGGCGGCTTCAGCTGGGGTGGGCCCGGCCCGCCCGGGCGCGTCGTAGCAGCCAGGGGTTCGGCGAGTCGGATGCTCCAAAGTCCCCGGCGCTTGGGCCTGGGGAGCGAGAGTCTGGGCAGCCCTGGGCACCGCCAGGCCCCGGGCGAGGCTCACGGTGCCCTGGCTGGGGTCTGAGTTTGGGGCATATCCCCGGTCTCCCCTTGGCCCATAGCGCAGGGGGGCTGGGACCCCGATCCTGCTGAGTCAGGGAGCGCGGCTTGCAGCTTCCAGCCAGACACACTGATGAGGGGAAAGGGCCGTGCGAGGGCGGGGGTGTGAGTATGTGCAGGGGGGGCCGTGCGAGGGCAGGGGTGTGCATATGTGCAGTGAGGGCGTGTGAGGGCAGGGGCGTGCATATGTGTGGGGGAGCCATGCTGGGACGGCGGGAATCTTGCGTGTCTCACGTCGCTCCCCATGTCTCCTCAGGACTCCAGCCAGATCGGGCTGCTGAAGGAGCTGCTGGACCTGCAGAAGGACATGGTGGTGATGCTGCTGTCCCTGCTGGAGGGTGAGGGGCACTGGGCCAGGGCTCGAGATCCCCCAGTGTGAGCTGCTTCCCCCACCCCAGCCGGGCAGATGGCAGCGCCTCTCACTGGCCCAGCCTGGCACATGTGGGCACGGTTCAGGGCACCACAAACCCTGTCACTTGTCCTGGTCCCGCCTGCATCTCCATCCTTTCCCCTCCCTCTGCCTTCCATCCCCATGCCCGTCCGTCTGCATGCAAACGCCTCTGGCCGTCCCCGTGTCTTTCTGTCTGTGCAGCCCTGTGCACACTCTTCTGTCTGGCCATCGCCCCGCATGCCCTTCTGGCTGGTTGTCCGTCCGCCTAACCCTCTCTCCCCCTGCCCCGGCCCAGGCAACGTGGTGAACGGCACCATTGCGCGGCAGATGGTGGACATGCTGGTGGAGTCGTCCAGCAACGTGGAGATGATCCTCAAGTTCTTTGACATGTTCCTGAAGCTGAAGGACATCGTGGCGTCGGACGCCTTCCTGGACTACATCACGGACCCGCGGGGGCTCATCTCCAAGAAGGACTTCCAGAAGGCCATGGACAGCCAGAAGCAATACACGCCCTCCGAGATCCAGTTCCTGCTCTCCTGCTCCGAGGCGGACGAGAACGAGATGATCGACTACGAAGAGTTCGCCAACCGCTTCCAAGAGCCGGCCAAGGACATCGGCTTCAACGTGGCGGTGCTGCTCACCAACCTCTCGGAGCACGTGCCCCACGACAGCCGGCTCAAGACCTTCCTGGAGCTGGCCGAGAGCATCCTCAACTACTTCCGGCCCTACCTGGGCCGCATCGAGATCATGGGGGCCAGCAAGCGCATCGAGCGCATCTACTTCGAGATCAGCGAGACCAACAAGGCCCAGTGGGAGATGCCCCAGGTCAAGGAGTCCAAGCGGCAGTTCATCTTCGACGTAGTCAACGAGGGCGGCGAGTCGGAGAAGATGGAGCTCTTCGTCAACTTCTGCGAGGACACCATCTTCGAGATGCAGATCGCGGCGCAGATCTTGGAGGAGGAAGCGGGGAAGGAGGAGGAGGAGGAGGAAGAGGGCGAAGGCGGGGAGGGGACCGAGGTGGAGAAGGCGGCCGGGGCTCCTCCGGAGGCGACCTCGGCTTTTGGGGAGTTCCTGGACGGGGTGCTGGACTTCTTCCGCCTGTTCACCTACCGCAACCTGCGCCGCCAGCTCCGCCGGCTGAAGAAGATGACGGTCAAGGAGCTGGCGGTGGGTGTGAGTTCCCGTGTCTACGCCGTCCTCCTGGGAGCGCTGCTCTTCTTCTCCGGCATCCTCAAGGGCGTCTTGTTCCTCCTCTGGACCGTGCTCTTTGGCGGCGGGCTGGTGGAAGGCGCCAAGAAGCTCACGATGACCGAGCTGCTGGCCAGCATGCCCGACCCCACGCAGGACGAGGTCCACGGGGACCTGGGGCCGGCCGAGGACGGGCAGGAGACGGCCGAGGGCGGGGAGGCGGCCCAGTTCGTGGAGGACGGCAAGGAGGAGGCCCCCGACGAGGAGGAGGCCTTCAGGCTGGAGATGAAGAAGGACACCGGGCATTACCGAGCAACTGCCCCCGATGCCCCCGGGGGCCTAGGGGATATGGGGGACACCACGGCGGTAGAACCGCCCACCCCCGAGGGGACTCCCATCATCAAGAGGAAGCTGGGGGTATGTTGGGGGTTGGGGCAGGGCTGGCCTTTTGACAGCAGTCGGGACTCCTGGGTTCTCTCCCCAGCTCGGGGGTGGGGTGGGGGTGTCTAGTGGTTAGAGCGGGTGGGGGCTGGGAGCCAGGACTCCTGGGTTCAATCCCTTACAGACAGGTCCCCAGCCCAGCTGGGCCAGCACTCAGGCCTGGTATCAGGTCTCCCGTCTCAGCCCCAGGGGAGGGCTGCTTCCCACATACCAGGGGACCCCTTTTCTCCCTGTCCGGGGTCCCTGATGTGGGGTCTGTTGTGTTACTCCTCAGCTGGAAGGGGAGGAGGCCGAGCCGGAGCCAGAGAAGATCGAAGAACCACCTGCGGAGGCTGAGAAGGCCGAGTGAGTGGGGTTGGTGGGGGGGGAGTGGGTCCTGGTGGGGGCAGGACCCCTTGGGGGGGTGATGGGGCCTGCAGGGAGCGGTTCTCCTCAGAGCTCTGGGGCACGGGGTAGCTTAGGCCATTAGGGCAATGGTGGGGCAAGCCTGCCCCCCCGTCCCCTGCCAGTGTGCCCCCTGCCCCAGGGAGGGGGCTGCTACACAGGCTGGGGGGCAGTTTTGGGTGAGGGAAGGGGCTTGGCGTAGGGGAAGGAGTTGAACACGTGAGAGTGGGGGGGTGGATACCCCGCCTTGCCCACTGACCCCTGCCCCCCCCCACAGCACGGAGAATGGGGAGAAGGTGGGGCTGGAGGAGCCGGTGGCCCCCCAGGAGCCAGCAGCCGAGGCCCCGAGGAAGCATCGGAGGAAGTCGGCCACCCCACGGGAGCGCAAAGAGGAGCCGGCCAACGGCAGCTTGGAGTTCTGGGCCGAGCTGGAGATCCAGAGGGTCAAGTTCCTGGTACCGTGGGGCTGGGGGAGGGGGGGAGTCGGGCCGTGGGGCAGGGAGGGCTCCCCACTGGCCAGCCACGTCGGTGCTGACCCGCTCTGTCCTTCCAGAACTACCTGTCCCGGAACTTCTACAACCTGCGCTTCCTGGCCCTCTTCCTGGCCTTCGCCATCAACTTCATCCTCCTCTTCTACAAGGTCCGGGCGCCCGGGCCCTCGCCCGGCTCCGGGGCAGGAGGGGGGTCTACTGGTTAGAGCGGGGGGGGCTGGGAGCCAGGACTCCTGGGTTCTATCCCCAGCTCTGGGAGGGGAGTGGGGTCTAGTGGTTAGAGCGGTGGGGGGGGGGGGACTGGGAGCCAGGACTCCTGGGTTCTATCCCTGGCTCTGGGAGGGGGGTGGGGTCTAGTGGTTAGAGGGGGGGGGCTGAGAGCCAGGATGCCTGTGTGCTGGGGGGGGATTTGGAGGAGGTGTGGCTCCCCATCAGCCACGCCCCCACACTGTCCCGGCCACGCAGGTGTCGGACTCCCCGCCCGGCGAGGAGGAGCTGGAGGACTCCGGCTTGCTGGAGGAGCTGGCGGGGAGCTCGGGCTTCGGGGCTAGCGGCGACGGGGCCGGGGAGGACGAGGAGGAGGACAGCGTGGTCTATTTCTTCCTGGAGGAGAGCACGGGCTACATGCAGCCCACGCTGCAGTTCCTGTCCATCACCCACACGCTGGTCGCCTTCCTCTGCATCATCGGCTACAACTGCCTCAAGGTGAGCCCTGGGGCCACGCCCACCAGCCACGGGGCCCTGCCCACTGGCCACATGACCACGCCCACATGCCTGCGATGGGGCCACACCCACCTGCCTGGCGCCATGCCCAGCTGCCTGCCACGGGGCCACACCCACCAGCCACGGGGCCCTGCCCACCGGCCACGGGGCCACACCCACCTGCCTGGGGCTATGCCCAGCTGCCTGCCACGGGGCCCCACCCACCCTGGGGCCCCGCCCACCATAGGCTATGGGCATATCCCTGAGCCATGCCCACCCATTATAGAACCATGTCCCCTTCCCCCCCAAACCGAGGGGCCATTGGGCTGGGAGGCTGAGGGGCCAGCTTGTGTCCCCTCCTCAGCCAGGACCCCCCCCCTCAGCCAGAAGCCCTGCAAGGCCCTGACTCCCCCCGAGCTGGGAGCCCCCCACGATGCCCTGACTCCCCTCTCCCGGCAGGTCCCGCTGGTGATTTTCAAGCGGGAGAAGGAGCTGGCCCGAAAGCTGGAGTTTGACGGGCTCTACATCACCGACCAGCCCGAGGACGACGACATCAAGGGCCAGTGGGACCGGCTGGTGCTGAACACCCCGTGCGTGGGGGGCTGGGCCTGGCGGGCAGGGCTGGGCCGGGCCATGGGGGGCTGGGCTATGCGTGGTGGTCTTGGCCTGGGGGGGGTCTCTGGGTCTGGGAGGGGATCTGGATCTCCTGGCCCTGGAGAAGCCTCTTCCCTGCATCAGTGTCCGGCCCCCCTGAACCCCTCCATTCGTCCCAGGGGCACTACCCCTCTGGGTGTGGGGGGGGGGCAGACGCTTGACAGTGTCATCCCCCCGCCCCCCCCACCAGCATCTCCCCACTGGGCCCTTCAGGGCAGCTCGAGACTGGGGGGGCCTGCCCCCATCAGCCCCTCTCGCCTACCGCTGCACCCCACCCACCCCCAGGCCTGCAGGGGGAGCAGAACCAGACCCCGAAGCAAAGGGGACCCGCAGCGCTGACCCCCTCCCAAGGCCCCCTCTGACACTGGCTCTCACCCCCCCACACCAGGTCCTTCCCGAGCAACTACTGGGATAAATTTGTCAAGAGAAAGGTGAGTCCTTCACTGACCCGGGCATGGGGCACGGGGCTTTTCCCCCAGGAGGGCCCCAGGGCGGGACACGGGGCCTTTCCCCCTTGGTGCGCCAGCTGCATGGGGAAGGGGCAGGGCCGCCCGGGGGGGGCAAGTGGGGCAATTTGCCCTGGGCCCTGCGGGGGCCCCCATGAGAGTTTTCGGCAGCAGGGGTCCTTCCGCTCCATGTCTTCAGCAAAGTGCCCCGAAGACCCCAGGCCCCCTGAATCCTCTGGGCGGCCCTGGGAAGGGGGACATGGGGCTGTTCCCCCAGAGGGTGCCAGGGCAGGGGTCTGGCTGGCTGGGGGGGGGATCCAGGCCTTTCTCCCTTTGCATTTGCCCTGGGGGTTCCCTCTGCCCCCCGCCCCCCGCAGGTGCTGGAGAAATACGGTGACATCTACGGGCGGGAACGGATCGCGGAGCTGCTGGGCATGGACCTGGCCAGCCTGGAGATCAGCGCCCAGAGCGAGAGGAAACCCCAGCCCGACAAGTCCCTGCTGACGTGGTGAGGGGGTTGGGGGGGCAGGAGGCTCGGGTGGGAGGGACTGGGGGGCCTATGGGGGGGGAGGCTCAGGGGGCAGTGGGGGGATCGAGGGGACTGGGGGGGCGGGAGACTCAGGGGGCGAAGGGGATCGTGAGGCCTGGGGGTGGGGCAGGAGGCTCAGGGAATGGTGGAGAGATCTGGGGGGGCTTGGACGCTCGGAGGGGGCAGGGGCAGGGGGCTCGGGAGGGATCCAGGGAGCAGGAGGCTCAGGGGGCGGAATCCAGGGGGTGGGAGTCTCGGGGCTTGAGGTTTGGGGGACATCCGGGGGGTGAGAGGCTTGGAGGGGGGAACCGGGTGGTGGGGAGGGTGGCCTGGCTCACCCTGCCACTCCCTCAGGATCACGTCCATCGACATCAAGTACCAGCTCTGGAAGTTCGGTGTCATCTTCACCGACAACGTGAGTGCAGGGCCCGGGGGGCGGGGGCGGTGTGGGGCCCGGGGGGAGAGTTGTGGGGCCCATGGGGGGAGGGGAGTCATGGGACCTGAGGAGGAGAGTCATGGGGACCGGGGTGTGTGTGTGGGGCCTGGGGGGGGAGTCATGGGGCCCAGCGAAGGGGGGTCATGGGGCCGGGGGGGGGGGCCAAGGGGTGGGCGGGAGCCGGGGGGCAGAGAGTGCCTGTCCTGCGTTCGGGCTGCGGCAGGGGGGCTTATATCGAGGCCCGTCCCTCCCCCGGCTGCCTCAGATCGGGGGTGGGGCGGGGAGTCATTGAGGGAGGCTGCAGATGCGGGGGGGGGTGCAGTGGCAGCCGAGTAGAGGAGGCCGGGACCAGATGCCCGGGTGAGGGGCACAGCGGGGCTGGCGGAAGGGCTGGGTCTTTCCTCGTGCCGTGGCCCATCCCTGCCCCTGGGGGAGGGGGACTCCCTGCCCTGATCTTGGGGCGCTGGGGGGAGACCCGGAGTCCCCCCCCCCCGGCGTGGAGGTGACCCCGTCCCAGCCCCTGTCCCCTGCCCCGCAGTCCTTCCTCTACCTGGTCTGGTACATGGTCATGTCCCTGCTGGGCCACTACAATAACTTCTTCTTCGCCGCCCACCTGCTGGACATCGCCATGGGCGTCAAGACACTGCGCACCATCCTCTCCTCCGTCACCCACAACGGCAAGCAGGTGGGCCGGGGGGCAGCCGGGGGGCAGCTGGGGGGCGCCGCGGGGGTGGGTCTGCGCAGACAGGGACGCTCTCCGGTGGTGGGACAGCTGTCTGTGCCCGCCCCCAGCTGGCGATGACAGTGGGGGGCTGGGGGGGGGTGTCACGGTGGGGAGCAGGGCGGAGGCTGCGCTGGAGGGGTGGGGGGGAGCCTTGGGGCCCGCCCCCAGCTGGCGATGACGGTGGGGGCGAGGGGGGCAGGCTGGGGATGGGGGGGCAGGCCCGGCGCTCTCCGGCGGCAGTACCAGCCCCCTGGGCCCCCCCAGCTGGCGATGACGGTGGGAGTGGGGGGGCGGAGGGGGCAGGCCAGGTGCTCTCTGGCGGCAGTACCAGCCCCCCCCGTGCCCCCCCCAGCTGGCGATGACGGTGGGGCTGCTGGCCGTGGTCGTCTACCTCTACACCGTGGTGGCCTTTAACTTCTTCCGCAAGTTCTACAACAAGAGCGAGGACGAGGACGAGCCGGACATGAAATGTGACGACATGATGACGGTGAGTGGGGGGTTGCCCGGGGGGGGGCCTTGTCCCACCAGCTGCTGTGGAGGGGGCCCGGGGCACAAGGGCCCAATGTGTGTGTGTGGGGGGGGGGGGTTCTCTGATGGCTCCAGGGGCGGCCTCTGGGTCCCCCCTGTCTCTGATTGGTCAGGCACCCCTCACCCCCCCCGTGTCTCCCCCCCCCAGTGCTACCTGTTCCACATGTACGTGGGGGTGCGGGCGGGCGGGGGCATCGGGGACGAGATCGAGGACCCGGCCGGCGACGAGTACGAGCTTTACCGCGTGGTGTTCGACATCACCTTCTTCTTCTTCGTCATCGTCATCCTGCTGGCCATCATCCAGGGTGAGCGGGGAGGGGGCGCTGGGCTGGGGGCTGCTTAGGGGGTGAGCGGGGAGGGGGCGCTGGGCTGGGGGCTGCTTGGGGGTGAGCGGGGAGGGGGCCCGGTGCTGGGGGGTCAGCAGGGCAGGGGTGCTGGGCTGGGGAGTGAGCAGGGGGGCACTGGGCTGAGGCGCTGGGCTTGGGGCTGCATGGGGGGTGAGCGGGGCGGGTGCACTGGGCTGGGGGGTGAGCAGGGGCGGGGTGCTGGCATGGGGGGTGAACAGGACGGGGCATCCTGTCAGCTGTGGGTGCTGAGGTGGGGGGCCAGGCCCCGCTCCTGTGTGGGAGAGGAGGGTGGGGTTGGGTAGGCTGGTCCCTGGGCGCTGCCCCCCGGGTGACTTGGGGGGGCTCCTCGCCCCCCTCTCTCTGCCCAGGCCTGATCATCGACGCCTTCGGGGAGCTGCGCGACCAGCAGGAGCAGGTGAAGGAGGACATGGAGGTGAGTGACCCCCCGCCCCCGGCAGACCCCCTCAGGTGTGACACACTCCTCCCCTGCCCCCCACGCTGGGCTGGGCGGGTTCCTGGCCACCCCCACGTCTGGGGGGCAGGCGCTGGGCCCTGGAACGGGGGGGGGGGGAACCCGGCTCCGTGCTGCGGAGCGGGAGGGTGGCCCCGGGCTGGGCAGCCAGTCCCCACCCTACCCCACCGAGGGGGGCGGGGGAGCCAGGACACCTGGGTTCTCATCCCTGCGCCCCCCTCCCCCCCGCAGACCAAGTGCTTCATCTGCGGCATCGGCAGCGACTATTTCGACACGACGCCCCACGGCTTCGAGAGCCACACGCTGGAGGAGCACAACCTGGCCAACTACATGTGAGCCGGGGGCGGAGCCGGGGGCGGGGCCACGAGCAGGGGAGGAGCCGGGGCGGGGCCAAGTGCATGCAAGTGACAGGGGACCTGGGGGTGGGGTCAAGTCCATCTGAGTGACAGGGGTGGGGTAATGTGGGGGGGCAGGGCGATCTCCGTGGGAATGCGGGGGGGGGCCCTGCCCCTGCCCCACTGGGGCGTGTTAACCCTTCCTGGCCCTGCAGCTCCCAAGTCATTGCTGAGTTTGATGCTCATGGGGTTAAATGGGGGGGGGGTCTGTGCCCTGAGCCCTGGATCCTGACCCCCCCCCTTCACTCCCCCAGGTTCTTCCTGATGTACCTCATCAACAAGGACGAGACGGAGCACACGGGCCAGGTGAGCCCCCAGCACCACCAGGCAGCGGGGGGACTGGGCCCAGGGTCGGACCCACAGGAGAGGGGGATATGGGGCTGGAGGATCCCAAGCAGGAGGGGGTTACGGGTTGGAGGATCCCATGGGTCGGCCCTAAGGGGGAGGGGGATACGGGTTGGAGGATCCCATGGGTCGGCCCCACAGCAGGAGGGGGATACGGGTTGGAGGATCCCATGGGTTGGCCCCACAACAGGAGAGGGATACGGGTTGGAGGATCCCATGGGTCGGCCCTAAGGGGGAAGGCGATACAGGCTGGAGGATCTCAGGGGTCGGCCCCACATGGGAGTGGGATACGGGCTGGAGGATCCCAGGGGTCTGACCCCTAGGCTCTGAGAGAAGCCATCTGCCCCAGGTAAGGATTGGGGTCTAGCCAAGGGTGCTGGTCCCCCCCACAGCCCCCTTAACCTCTCCCCCCCGGCAGGAGTCCTACGTCTGGAAGATGTACCAGGAGCGCTGCTGGGATTTCTTCCCCGCCGGCGACTGCTTCCGCAAGCAGTACGAAGACCAGCTGGGCTAGAGCCGGACGGGGACACCCCCCCCACCCCGCACAGATCCCGTGCCCCCTTGGGGGGCGCCAGGGCTGGGGGGGCTGGTCCTTGGGGGGCACTGCTGCTGCTAATCTCCCCCCGCGACCCCTCCTGCTGGTATCTCCCCCCGGCAGGGCCAGACACTGCAACCCACCTGCTGGGCCCGGAGGGAGGGGTAGAGTGTGGGTCAGAGGCCAGGTGGGGGTTGGGAAGCCACTGCCCCCCCCCCAGGCCCAGCTTGATCCCCCCCAGGTCTCCGCCTGTGGGTGGCCCTGGGCGGGAGCTGATCCCAAGTGCCTTTTTATAGCTGCCCCCCCCCCCCAGTGCTGGGGGGGGACTCGCTGTTGCCCCATGAGGGGGCTGTGCACAGAGGCTGCCGGACACCCCCAAACGCGGCTTTATGCTGCGGGGCCGGCCGGCCAGGGCCTGCAGGGGGCAGCGCTGTGCCCCAGCCCCCCTTTCCTGATCAATAAACGAGAGGTGATCGCGTGCTGCACCGGCCTTGAGCCTCCTCCTTCCTGCAGCCGCGGGGGCGGCACCGACCCCCCCGCGCGGCTACCCTGCCCGGACGCCTGGGCTCTGTCGCCAGAGCAGGATGGGCGCCCGGACGCCTGGGTTCTATCGCCGGAGGCGGATGGGAGCCTGGACGCCTGGGTTCTGTCGCCGGAGCGGGATGGGCGCCCGGACGCCTGGGTTCTGGTGTTGACCGCCTGGAGGGGGATGGGAACCCGGATTCTGTCAGTGGAGGGGGACAGGAGCCCGGATGTTTGGGTTCGGGCTCTGGCTCTGCTGTCATTTTACAAACCCCACCCCCACCCCCACCCCGCCTGCCTGGTCCCCTACCTGGGTCATCCCAGGGACACAAGTAGGGTGGGGTCTGGGCATTTGCTGCAGAAGGGGGGGGGGTGTATGGCCCAGGACTGGGGGGTGCAGTACTGGGGACCACCCAGCAGTGGGGGGGCAGTGCACTGGGGCAGGCCAGGCTGGGCATGTCTCCTGCACTGAGGGGGCCCTGATTTCATTGCAGGGGGGGAGGGGTGGTAGGCTACCCTCCCAGTCGTGGTGGGGGGGGAGAAAAGAGCCAAGTCGTGATTTTCCTACTTTTTTTAATTACATTACTTTAATAATTACAGACACGGTATGGAAAAGGGGGTGAAACAATGACACCCCTGGGGCCCGCTCAGCCCCCCCACAGTCTGTGCAGTGTGGGGGCACCGGGGGCTGATTCTCTGTCGCGGCCCACGTGGCTGGGCGGGTCCTTGGCCCCGGGGGGGACACTCTCTGGGGAAGAGCAGCTTCTTGGGGGGTGAGTCCGGCCCCCCCCCAGTGGTGGGGCTGTCACTCCTGGATGTAGAGGTTGCTGTGCGTGTCGTCTATGGGGCGTGTTTCCAAGACAACCGTGCTGGGGGGGGAAGAGTGGGGGTCAGGCAGCAGATGACACTTCACAGCCCCTGACACCCCCACAGCCCCCTGTCCTCATGAGCCAGGGCCCCAGAGGGTTGTGGCCATTGAATTTGTTCCCCCCAAAACCTGGCTAGGTGGGGGACCCCGGCCTATTGGTGCCTGGGGAAGGAGGGGAGAGACCCTACCTGTGGGTGCCCCAGCGGGAGGGAGGGTTGACCCCTAGCTGTGGGTGCTGGGGCAGGGGGCTGACCCCTACCAGTGGGTGCCCAGGGGGGAAGGTGGGGTTGACCCCTAGCTGTGGGTTCTGACCCCTACCAGTGGGTGCCCGGGGGGAGGAGAGAGCCCCTACCAGTGGGTGCCCGGGGGGGGCTGACCCCTACCTGTGGGTGCCTGGGGGGAGGGGAGAGACCCTACCAGTGGGTGCCTGGGGGCCTGACCCCTAGCTGTGGGTTCTGCGGGGGCTGACCCCTACCAGTGGGTGCTGGGGGGGGCTGACCCCTACCTGTGGGTGCCCAGCAGGCGGAAGATGCAGCGTTGGTCCCGCAGCTCCTTGATCAGCTACAAGAGATGGCAGGGCATTGGGGGGGGCACCGCAGGGAGAGGCTGCCGCAATGATTGCCCCCCTGCAGACACTCCCCCCCCCTTCTCCCATGGCCCCAGGAGCTGGATCATCCCCCCCACCCCCCAAGCTCCCTGGCCCTGCCAGGTGACCCACCACTGCGGGAGGGGAGGGGAGAATAGTGCCTGGCCCTAGGATTGTTCCCTGGGGCAGGGGGGAGGCCTCAGCAGGGAGTGGGGGGCTGGGTTGGGGGGGGAGCCGCGTCCATGGGCCAGTCAGGGCTGGGGGAGGGGCTCGGGGGGGCAGGGGGTTATGGGGGGGCAGAGCGCCATACCTGTGCTGAGGCGAAGTCCCACACCTGGACGCCGTGGCGCCAGAAAGCCTGCATGCAGTTCTGCCCCAGCGCTGCGGGAGAGGGGAGCCGGGTCAGCCCACATGCCCCCCCCCGGTGCCCGGGACCCCCCTGCCCGGCCTGCCCGAGCCCCCCCCAATGCAGCGTCCAGAGGGCAGCGCACAGGGAGCCGCGGCTGAGATGCAGCCAGCTCTGGGGTGTGAGGCTGGGTATAGGCGGCCCCCTCGCTGGGGGGGGGGCACCGTCCGACAGCCCCCTGAAAGCCGCTACCCAGCTGGCGGGGACAGGAAGTGGGGGGCGTGCTCCGTGGGGGGGGGAAGGGGAGCAGCCCCTCCCCCACCTGCCCCCACCCACCTATGGTCTCCACGGCGACGTCGAAGGTGATGTCGGGGGCCGGCAGCTTCCGCACCAGGGTGCCCTGCAGGGTGACGAGCTTCACGCTCCCTGGGGGGGGCAGAGCGGGGGGGGGGTCAGTCACAGTCTGGAGCCGGTGCCCCCCCCCCAAGCCTGACCCGTCAGCCCCCCCATACGTGGCCAATGACCCCCGGCCCCCCATGTGCAAGGCCTCCTCCCCCCCCGCTCTCCGTTCCCCCCGCCCCCCCAGGGCGCCCGCCGGACCCCCCCACTTACTGTCCAGCAGCACCAGCGCCGTCTCGCTGTCCACCTGGCTCACCTGGACCGGGCCGGGGCAGGACACGTCTGCAGAGAGACCGGGCCGGGCTGAGCCGAGCCGGGGGGGGGCCCCATGCCCCAGCCACGCGGCCCTGGCACGTGTCACACCCCTAGCCCCGCCCCCGGTCTCCCCCACACCGGGCACACGGCATCTGCAGCCCCCCACACACAGCCCCTGCCCCCCCAACCAGCCCCCACACACAGCCCAGCCCTCCCCAGTCTGGCACACAGCCCCCCCCCCAACACAGCCCCACCCCACACAGTCCCTGCCTCCCCCCAGTCAGACACCCCACACAGGCCCCCACCCGACAGCCCCACCCACACAGCCCCTGCCCCCCACACAAGCACACAGCCCCACCCCACACAAACCCTGCCCCCACTGACAGCCCCACCCCACACAGCCCCTGCTCCCCCAGTCAGACACCCCACACAGGCCCCCACCCGACAGCCCCACCCACACAGCCCCTGCCCCCCCACTCAGCCCCCCACACAAGCACACAGCCCCACCCCACACAAACCCTGCCCCCACCGACAGCCCCACCCCACACAGTCCATGCCTCCCCCCAGTCAGACACCCCACACAGGCCCCCACCCGACAGCCCCACCCACACAGCCCCGGCCCCCCCCCAATCAGCCCCCCACACAAGCACACAGCCCCACCCCACCCCACACAAACCCTGCCCCCACCGACAGCCCCACCCCACACAGTCCCGGCCCCCCCAACCAGCCCCCCCACACAGCCCCCACCCCACACAGCCCAGCCCCTGCAGCACCCCCTTACCGGCGCCGGTGTGGGTGAACCAGGAGGTGAGGGAGTTGAGGTTGATGGTGTGGAAGTGAACCGGCTGGGCGGGCGAGGGCCCCGGGCTCACCCCGATGCACACCGTGGGGTACTCGTCGCCCGGCGCCACCAGCATCTCGAAGACGGGCAGGGGGGTGGGCAGCGGGAAGTCGAAGTGCTGGGGGGGGGGCGGGTGAGAGGGGGCAGGGGGCCGGGCCCGGCTGTTCCTCCTGCTCCTGGCACGGCCCAGCCCCCCCACCTCACACACCCCCACCCCCCTTACCCGCCACCCCCAGCCCCCCACCTCACACACCCCCACCCCCCCAATCCGCCACCCCCAGCCCCCACCTCACACATCCCCACCCCCCCATCCGCCACCCCCAGCCCCCCACCTCACACACCCCCACCCCCCCTTACCCGCCACCCCCAGCCCCCACCTCACCCCCCCACCCTCCCCTTATCCGCCACCCCCCAGGCCCCACCTCACACATCCCCACCCCCCTTACCCGCCACCCCAGCCCCCCACCTCATACACCCCTACTCCCTCCCCTTATCCGCCACCCCCAGCCCCCACCTCCCCCCCCCGCCGTGGTCCCTACCTTCACCAGCATGAACTTCTGCATAGGCTCGTACCACTGGAGCAGGACCACGCTGGCCTCCAGCGCCCCACACAGGTAGTGGCAGCCGGTCCGCGCATGCCGGGCTGTGGGGAGCAGGGGTGGCGTCAGGGGGGTGGGGGCAGGCTCAGCGGGGTCGCGGTCCCGGGGGGGGGGCCGGGAAGCCCGTGCGGTGGGGAGAGGGGGGCTGGGGGGCCTGTGCTGAGGGGAGCGGGGGTGCGGGGGGGCACATGGGGGGCACGGGGGGAGTGTGACTCACCCACGCAGCAGGCCCGGCAGCCCTTGGTGTCGGCGATCTTCGTGGAGATGGCGTTTTTCCTGCGGAGCAGAGTGCAGCCGGCTGAGGGGGGAGCAGCTGGTGGGGGGGTGGCCTGGGGCGGGGGGAGCCTGGGGGGGCCCCTGGGGTCACCAGCTGATGGGCACAGGCCAGGGCTGGGGACTCGCCCGCTCCAGGAGGGGGCGGGGGCTGGGAGCTGGCCATGCAGGGATGTGGGAACAGCCCCCCCCGGACCCCTAGAAACCCTCCCCCCCCTCGGATCCTAGCCCAGCCCCCCACGGACAGGCAGGGGTTTGCCCTCATTGATTGATTGTCCCGCCCAGCCGCTCTCCAGCCCCCCCCCGGCCCTGCCCCCTGGGGGCGCTGCCGTACCTGGGCAGCAGCCGGTGGGGGGCGATGTGCACGCCGGGGCGCTGCTCCCTCTTGCTCTGCTCGTACAGGCTGGTCAGGCTGTGGGCGTACAGCTGGGGGGTCTTCCCTGCGGGGGGCGGGGGGTCAGCTGGGGCCGAGCCTGCTGGGAGAGACTGGGACCCCCCCCAGCTGTGCCGGTGCCCCTCACTCCCGACCCGCAGCCCCTGCCCCCCCCAGCTCTGCTGGTGCCCCTCACTCCCGACCCGCAGCCCCTGCCCCCCCCCAGCTCTGCCGGTGCCCCTCACTCCCGACCCGCAGCCCCTTCCCCCCCCCCCAGCTCTGCCGGTGCCCCTCACTCCTGACCTGCAGCCCCTGCCCCCCCCAGCGCTGCCGGTGCCCCTCACTCCCGACCCACAGCCCCCTGCTACTCCAGCCCCGGGTCCCCTCTCGTGCCGTCTCCCATCCCCCCACCCCGCAGCCGTGTCAGAGCCGCCCCAGTGCAGTGTGGACGGGCCCCCCAGGACCCCCGGCTCACCCGAGATGGACATGAGCACGTTGCCGATGGAGTAGACCCACGAGGTGCGGCTGTGGTACAGCTGCCAGAGAGGAGACAGGGTCAGCGGCTCTGCCCGGCCAGCGCCAGGGGGCGCCAGCGAGTCCCTGCCCCATACGGGCCGAGCCGGCCTGCCCTGCGCCCCCCCCCACTGCCCTGCCCCTCCCCCTTTGCCCCATGGGCCACGCTGCCCCTGCCCCTCCCCACTCGCCCCACCCTGCCCCTGCCCCATACAGGCCGAGCCGGCCTGCCCTGCACCCCCCCTGCTGCCCTGCCCCTCCCCCTTCGCCCCATGGGCCACACTGCCCCTGCCCCTCCCCACTCGCCCCACCCTGCCCCTGCCCCTGCCCCTGCCCCATACGGGCCGTGCCGGCCTGCCCTGCGCCCCCCCTCTGCTGCCCTGCCCCTCCCCCTTCGCCCCATGGGCCACACTGCCCCCTGCCCCTCCCCCCTCCCCATCCCATGAGCCATACTGTCCCCTCCCCACCCCATGGGTCGTACAGCCCCCCTGCCCCTCCTCTCCTGCCCTCCCCTCCCCTAGGATGTACTGCCCCCTCTACCCACCCCTTCCCCAGGTGAGTGTGGCCCCCCCCCCGGGCTCTCACCAGCTCCAGCGTAGCCTCTGGCTCGCTCCGGTTCAGGGTGAAGATCCCCTCCTCGGCCCCCAGGATCAGGTGTGGGTCTGGAAGGGAGGGGAGGGGGAGATTTGAACCTTGCACTGCCCAGACCTCGGTGGGGAAGGGCGCTGTGGTCCGCTCACAAGTCCAGGCCTGTCCTGACATGGGGGTCTGGGGGGGAGGGATCCAGGCAGAGGGGCCCCCTGCCATGGGTGCTGGGCCCCCCCTGCCCTCCCCCTACCTTGGGGCCTCCTGCACCCTGCCCACCCTCTACCCTGGGAGCCCCATTCCCTGCCCACCACCCCTTGGGCACCCTGATCCTCTGCCCACCCCCCACCTTTGTCCCTCCCACTGCCTGCCCCTCCCCCGGCACCCCATCCTCTGCCTGCCCCCCAGTGCCCGTGTCCCCCCCCCCGGCATCCCCATCCGCCCACCCCCCCAGCGCCTGCCTTCCCCCCAGCGCCTGGCCCCCCTGGGCACCCCCATCCCCCACCTGCCCTCCAGCACCCGCCCCCCCCAGAGCCCCCATCCCCCACCTGCTCCCCAGTGCCCGGCCCCCAACCAGCACCCCCATCCACCCATGCCCCCTACCTTGGGTGCTGGGGTGCGTCCAGGTGGCCGTGGCCGTGATGTGCAGGGGGCAGCCGTTAAAGACCTTCTTGAAGAGGGATCCGTCCTGGGGGGACAAGCAGCCACGGGGGCTGAGCGGCTCCAGGCCCTGGCCCCCACCCTACGACCCCCCCAGTGACCCCCCGCCACCTCTCACTCGGGGGGGGTGGGTCGCTGCAGCCAAACTGGAGCCAGGGGCTATGGAGACCCCAATATGTGGACACAGGGAAGCCGGGCTAGTCCCCTACCCGGACACCCCTGGCCCATGGGGCAGCAGGGCCGGGCCCCCATCCAGGCACTGTCTATAGCCAAGGGCTGTGCTGGGAGGGGGGGTCTCACCTGTCTCCGTTTCTTGTCTGTCTTGGGTGGCAGGACGGGGGGCTCTTCGCTTCGGGGTCCAGGCCACAGGGTGGGATCTGGGGATGGGGCGAGGATCAAAGGGTGCTATGTCGCTCTGGCCTGGTTCCCCAAGCTCCAAACACCCGCCCCATGGAGAGGTGCCATGAGGGCTCCACTCAGCCTCAGTGACTCCTGCACCCCACTGGGGGGCTCAGACCTCCACCCTGGCCTGGGAGCCCCTCACTCCCGACCTGCAGCCCTCCAGCTCTGCCAACGCCCCTCACTTCCGAGCCACAGCCCCCTCCCCCCATTGCCCCTCACTCCCAACCCACAGCCCCCAGCCCTGCCAGTGCCCCTCACTGCCGATCTGCAGTCCCCTCCCCACATTGCCCTCTCAACCCATAGCCCCCTGCTAGCCCAGCCCTAGGCTCCCCCCAGCTCTGCCAACATGCCTGACTCCTGACCTGCAGACCCACAGTTCTGCTGATGCCCCTCACTCCCCATCCACGGCCCCCTCCCCGCATTGCCCCTCACTCCCCACCCATAGCCCCCTCCCCCCATCACTCCTCACTCCAGGCCCATAGCCCCCAAGCAGAAGCGCTGTTCATCCTGCCCCCCCACCCCGACTCACCTGAGCTGGCCGAGAGGTGGGAGCGGCGGGGGTCGGCGTGCTGGGCGGGGTGGGGGGTCCAGCTCCCCACGGGCCCACTGGAGCACCGCACCAGGGAGGCCGGGGTGCCGGGGCGCTGCAGGAGTTGCCCCCCAGGCTGGGGCCGCGTCTCCTCGGCGGGCGTCTCGTCAGACCGGCTCCGGAATTTGGGCTGAAGACGGGGGGGGTGGGTGGTCAGATGGAGACAGCAGGAGAATGGGGGGTTGTGGGTCTAGGGGGACCCCGGGGCGGGGATACCAGGCTGGCTGGACAGGTGGGTCTGATGCGGGGGTGTGACGCATGGCCAGAAAGGGTTAAACATCCTGCAAAATAAATAACCCTCAAAAGACACGCGGGGAGGTAACGATTGTGTTTTTGTGTAGTTACATATGTAGGCGTAGGGTCCACAACGTAGTCAACAGTCCCTGGCTATGGTGTAGTCTGATCATTCAGCGGTGGAAAGAAGATCCTAGCATTTAAATGAATTGTAACCCCAGGAGATCTCAGTATTCATCTCTCTTTGAAGTGCGCTGTGAATGGGGGAGGAACAAGCAAATGGTCCTATGTTCACTCTACAGCTAAGTACCGGCAGCGATGGACCTGCTCCAAAGCCATCCTGACTACCTTTAGCTCCCGAGGAACCCCACCTTGTCAAAGGATGTGAAATTGTATAAGAGATCCTTGGGTCCTGATTCTGTCACCTCAGATCTGCTCCGGCTTTTCCAGGGGAAGTTTGAGTCACAAGACTGAGGGCCCAGTTATGCTGGTACGCCCTGAATATGAGATTTGGACATTGGCCGGTGACCTATGAACTCGTTCGGAAAGACCTCGCTGCGGCTACAGAGCTCCCCATCTCTGCACCTCAATGCATTGAACTCCTGTCTGTCTGTCCAGTGATCTTTTAACCCTACTCTCTCTCTCTCTCTCTCTCTGCTGTTTTCTTAATGACGTTTAGTGTAGTTAATAAGAATCGGCTGTAGTGTGTATTTGGGTGAGATCTGGAATACTCATTAACCTGGGAGGTGACGTGTCCGATCCCTTGGGATTGGCAGAACCTGGTCTTTTATACAACGAAATAAGATTTTCCCAGAAAGCAGCATATTTGGCATGGGTACCTGGATGGAGGCCCAAGGCTGGATCGCTTCAAGGGAACTGTGTTGTTTGGATTTCCGAGTAACCAGCAAGGTAATAAAAGAAGCTATGGGCTGGCTGGGGGGTGGTCAGACGGGAGGGCTACGGGCTGGCTGGGCCCAAGGGTCTGACATGGGGGAGCACCGGGCTGGCTGGGGGGTGGGTCAGACGGGAGAGCTATGGGCTGGCTGGGCAGGGGCTACGGGCTGGCTGGGCCCAAGGGTCTGACATGGGGGAGCACCGGGCTGGCTGGGGGGTGGGTCAGACGGGGGGAACCTGAAAAGCTTCCCATTGCTTCAGCCCTGGCATATGCGACACAGCCTCCCCCCTCAGCGCCGCCCAGTGGGCACTCACCTTGGGGGGCAGCGGGGGTGGCACGTCGGTGTCTGGTGGTAGCGTGGGCCTGGGGGCAGAACACAGCAGTCAGCATGGGTCCCCCCGGGAATCCCCCCCACGCCACAGCCCAGACAATTGACCCGAGACTGCCCCCCCACCACACTTGGTACAGGGATCCCTCAGACCCCCAGCCCCATGCCCTGGCCAGAAGCCCACTGTGCTGGGGGGGGTCAGGCCCCACCTGCTGGGGTCCTCCTCACCCTCCTAGGAGCCCTCCAACCCCCCAGAACTGGGCATGACCCTGGGCCCCCTACTACCCACATGCCCCAGCCCCCCATGCCTGGCCAAGCTCATGTCTCTGGCGGTGGCTCGTGGGGCATCGGGCAGTGCCAGCCCAGGGGCACTCGGCCCGGGCCATGCGCTGCCCTGTGAGCCAGGACAGGTGACAGAGCCCCCAGCCCCACCCCCCCAGAACCTGATGCTGGGCAGGGGGGGGCACGTACCTGGCCGGGTCACAGCTGCTGGGGCTGCATGACGGGACCGAGGGGGAAAGAGAGAGATCATGAACCACTGAACCGACCCCATGTGGGATCCCGTGGGGTGGGGGGCAAAGCCGCCAGCTGCAGGGGAGATGGGGGTAGGGCCACGGGGGGTCAGGGGCAATGGGGGGACAGGGCAGAGCCGCTGGCTGCGGAGGGGCCGAAGCCCAGTCCCATGGCAGCCAAGGCTACACACGGTGTAGCCCAGGCTAGGATGGTTCTGTCCTCCCAAAAGCTGCCAAGAAGTATGGTGGAATCCATCTTAAACCTGGTGCTTTTCCATGTAGGAGGGGTGGAGACCCAGAGAGACATAAGATTCCCACCTTGTGCCAAAGCTACAAAAGGGGGTAGAAGAGAACAAATGAGGCTGCCAGTCGTAAGAAAACCCCTAGTTACCAACTGAGCTGGAGCTAACAAGGCCTGTAACCAGGGCAAAGATGGGCCCAGACTAGGAAGGAGTCTAGTCTGTGAAAGAAGCTTATTGGATCATCTCTGAGGGTGAGATATTACCTGTAATCAGTTTCTTAATGTATTAGGCTTAGACTTGCGTGTTTTGTTTTATTTTGCTTGGTGACTTACTTTGTTCTGTCTGTTATTACTTGAAACCACTTAAATCCTACTTTTTGTACTTAATAAAATCACTTTTGTTTATTAATGAACCCAGAGTAAGTGATTAATCCCTGGGGGAGCAAACAGCTGGGCATGTCTCTCTATCAGTGTTATAGAGGGCGGACACTTTATGAGTTTACCCTGTATAAGCTTTATACAGCGTAAAATGGATTTATTTGGGGTTTGGATCCCATTGGGTGTCTGGGTGCTGTGTGGTTTTCAGTTAAATCTGCAGTTTTGAGGGCATGGACCAGACCCTGGGTCTGTGTTGCAGCAGGCTGGCATATCTGGCTCAACAAGGCAGGCTTCTGGAGTCCCAAGCTGGCAAGGAAAACGGGCTCAGAGGTAACTCCAGCATGTCAGGTGACAGTCCCAAGGGGGCCTCTGTGACCGAACCCATCACAGTTCTGTCCTCCCAAAAGCCTTGGGGGAGTCCCCGTGCCACGGCCAAGCTGAGCCCCCTTGGGGGAGAGGGGTCTCTGCAGCTGGACGAGCCCCAGGGGTGGGGGAGGCACCTACATGTCCACGTCGTCGTAGTCATTGTCTGAGTCCGACACGTTGACCCTGCGAAGGAGCCGGAGCCTGAGTCAGAGTGTGGCCAACAGCTGGCGCCGGGACAGGCCCCAGGGCCAGCTGGAGCAGCAGCCTGGAACGGGCCCCTGGGCTGGGCCGGCCCGTCTCCTCCCTGCCCCCTCCCCCAGCGGGGCCCCTGGGCCGGCCCCTCTCCGCCCACCCCCAGTGGGACCCCTGGAGCAGCCCGTCTTCCCCATTCCCTCCAGTGGGACCCCTGGGCCGGCCCCTCTCTCCCCCTCCCCAGCGGGGCCCCTGGGCCGGCCCCTCTCCGCCCACCCCCAGCAGGGCTCCTGGCCCAGCCTGTCCCCCTACTCCCCTCTATGGGGGCCCCTGAGCTGTCCCTTCTTACCCCCTGCCCTGCAGCAAGGTTCCCTTGGTCCAGCACCCCCCCCCACAGTAAGGCCCCAGGGATGCTCCCCCCCATGGGGCCCGGGGCCGTTACCTGGCACTGCCCATGGAGCCAGGGGCTCTGCCGCTGGTGCCGTAGCTGAGGTCTAGGCAGATCTCCTGGCCGTGGGGAGACGGGAGAAGCAGGGTGAGGGCCGGGATTCACACCAGCCCGGCCCCCCAGCAGGTGTATCCCCCTGCCCACGCCGGGCCATTCAGCTCAGACACTGGGCACCCTGCCCCCGGCGCCATGTTCCGAGCCACGCCCAGCGCCGGGGGCTGCCGAGTCAGGGCGTGGGGCAAAAGGGCGGCTGGCGGGGCGACCCTGGTGGGTGGGAGGAGCCGCGACGGATGGCCTGGCGGAGGACAACAGCCACACTGCCGGTGCCAGCTAGCGGAGCTTCCCCCGGAGTGCCCACTGGAGGGGCTGGCGCGGGGGGAGCCGCAGGCCAGGGGGCGGGGGACACAGGCAGCACCTACCACGTGGCACGGAGGCGTCGGCTCCTTCCAGCGGGTCCGGATCTTGATGGGATGCACTGGAACGAGAGGCAGCTGAGACCGGACGCGTGGCGCCAGCTCGTGACACGGAACCACGGGTGAGCGGGGGCGGCTCCCGGCATCCAGCTCCCCCACCCCTCACCCCCATGCGCCTGCCAGCGGGACCAGGGGGACCCGGCCTGGCCACCCCACCTGGCAGCCCAGAGCACCCCACAACACTGGGGAGGGCATGGTGGGGTCCCGGCAGCGAGGGGAACAGGCAGGGGGCACAGTGGGCTCTGGACTGGGGGGTGCATGGCAGGGGGAAGGGCAGGGGTCCCAGCGGGGGGTCCCGGCAGGGGAAAGGGTACAGCAGGGGAAGGGGCATGGCGGGGGGGGGGTTTCCCAGCAGGGGAAAGGGTAGAGCAGGGGGAGGGGCAGGGCGGGGGTCCCAGCAGGGGGGTCCCACCAAGGAAAGGGTTCTGCGGGGAGGGGCAGGGCGGGGGTCCCAGCGGGGGGGGTCCCAGCGGGGGGGTCCCACCAAGGAAAGGGTTCCGTGGCGAGGGGCAGGGCAGGGGTCCCAGTGGGGGGGTCCCACCAAGGAAAGGGTTCTGCAGGGAGGGGCAGGGCGGGGGCCCCAGCGGGGGGGTCCCAGCGGGGGGGGTCCCACCAAGGAAAGGGTTCTGCGGAGAGGGGCAGGGTGGGGGTCCCAGCGGGGGGGTCCCACCAAGGAAAGGGTTCTGCGCGGAGGGGCAGGGCGGGGGTCCCAGTGGGGGGGTCCCACCAAGGAAAGGGTTCTGCAGGGAGGGGCAGGGCGGGGGTCCCAGCGGGGGGCGGGGGGCACGTACGGTTGATGTCGGAGTTACTGCGCTCGGCGCGGGTGTGCCGGTGCGTGGAGTGGATCCGCTGGGGCACCGGGGGTGGCCGCTGGGAAGACAGGGGGGGGGTTAAGTCGGGGGGGGTCCTGCCAGCACGGCCCCACGGTCCCACACCCCTTCTCGGTCTCTGAGCATGGCGGGGGCAGGCCGGGGGGCAGGGCCAGCAGGGAGCCATGTGCCCCCCCCCGCAGCCCCCGGGAATCTCACCTCGGCCTCTTCCTCCTCCGGCTCACAGCAACGGGGCAGCTTGTCCGGGTTACGCAGCTTCTCCAGCAGCTCCAGCGTCAGGCTCCGGCTCAGGCCAGGCTGGGCCACAAACTGGTGCTGGGGAGGGAGGGACAGGGGCGGGGGTGAGGTTGGGGGGCAGCCGGCCATGGGCCGGGCAAGCCGCCTGCCCGGGGGATGGGCTGGGCCGGCTGCCGGCGCACGCTGAGACGGGCAGCCCCCCTGGGCACGGCCTGCCCCTGCCCGCTCCCTACTCACGCTCAGCATCTTGATGGCACCCGGCCGCTTCTTGGGGTTCTTGGTCAGCGTCACCTTCACGAAGTTGTGAAAGGCCGGAGTCCTGGGGGGGACACAACCGGGAAGCTGAAGGCCTTGGGCAGGGAGGCCAGGCCCAGGGATGGGGCCAGCCCCCACCTTTACAGAGGGGAAACTGAGGCCCAGCGAGGGGACCCAACCTGACTCAGGTCACACAGCAAAGCCGTGGCAGAGCCAGGGAGAGAACCCAGGAGTCCTGGCTCCCACACGACCCCCACTCTAACCCGTAGACCGCACTCCCTTCCCAGAGCTAGGATAGAACCCAGGAGTCCTGGCTCCCAGCCTCCCCCGCAACCCACCAAGCCCCAGCAGAATCTGATCCCAGGACCCCGGAACCGGGACCAGCCCAGCAGCTCCCACCCGTGGCAGGGGGCCGCCCCTCCCTGACTTTAACCAGCTCCCGCCCCTCCCAGGGGGTCCCCCCATGCGGGCCAGGCCTCAGCCACATCTGGCCCCTGGGAGTCACAAAGGGCAGCCCGCAATGGGGCTCGGGTCAGTCCTGCGGCCAGGACCACTCACCACTTTGCCTTGTCTTTTAGCTTCGGCGACTGGTAGCCGCTCTTGGACATCAGGAACAGCACCCTGCAGGGACACAAGGGGGCGTCGGACCCAGGTGCGGGGGGGCGTGGGGAGTTCATTAACCGGCAGGACTCCCTGCTGCAGGGCGGGGGCCAGCCATTCGCAGGCTCCAGAGCCCCAGCTCCTGGCAGGGTCAGAAAGGAGGCGGGGGGGGGTGCTGCAGGCTGCTAGGGGTGGGAGAGACAGCCAGCGTTGGAGCCGGGAGGCCGGGTAGATGGGCCCGTTCCAATGCGCTGAGGCCCTGGGCAGATCAGGAACGGGAGGTGGATCAGGGACAGACAGATGGATGCGGTGCGCCCTTCCCTCTCCCCCCCATGCCCCAGAAGCTCCACCCCAGGCTGGTTTCTGGCTCGGATTCGGCTTCCGTGCCCCCCAGCCAGGGGCCCCGCGGGGTGGGGTGGGAAGGGGCCTGGGTGGGGGTAGGCTCCAGATGCAGCATGAAAGGGCGGCCTGTGGGCGCCACGCCAGGTGGGGGCACCGAGTGATGGGCGCGCTCTGATCTTACTTGGGCTTCCTAGACAACCCCCGCCCCTGCCCCCACCCCAAGCCTGTGTGCAGAGCGAGGGGGGAACCGCGCGGCCGCCTGGCTCTGCAGGGTGGGGGCCGGCTCGCTCCCTCCGGCAGCCTCCTGCCTTCGCCCCCTGCAAGGCCAACTGCCGGTGAGAACCGGGGCCCGGCTGCCCGGACTCCTGGGTCCCTCAGCTCTGCCCAGCCGGGGCCTTGATCCTCCCCGGTGCCAGCCGCCCCGCTCTGCCCCCGCCAGTCCCTCCATGTGCCCTGCAGCCATCGCAGGCCCAGTGTGACCCCCCGGGTGGCGGGTTCGGACCCAGGAAGGGGCGGGGCTCCCCCATGGCAGGCCCCGCCCCCCCCAGCACTCACCGCAGGGGGTGGACGTCGAACATGGGGGGCTGCAACTCGGCCAGCTCCACCGCCGTGACGCCCACGGACCAGATGTCGCACAGCTCGTTGTAGCCGCCTTTCAGCTCCACCGCTGCCACCTCGGGGGCCATCCTGGCATGGGGAGAGAGTGCGGGGAAGGGACGCAGGTGGGCAGGCTGGCTGGGGGCGGGGGGACGGCCCCAGGTGAGGCCGGGGTGGGTGTCTGGGGATGGGGCAGGCCTGATGGAGGCACTGGGGCCCGGGGGGACATTTCTATCGTGTTCCCCCCTTGCTTAGCCCGGAGCCGCCCCCAAAACCGGCCCCGCCGGATGACCTCGCGCCCGCCCGGCGTGCACACGGACAACGCCAGGCAGGCCCTGCGTGCGCGCACACACACACAGCATGCACCTGGGACACACACACACACTCACACCTGGGGGACATGCACCATGCTTCCCCGCCCCACACAGACAGACAGACAGACAGACAGACTGTGCCCCTCTGTAGCGGGGCAATTCCCCCCCCTCCTGTGAAAGGCTGACTGGGGAAGCAGCCCCAGCTGGGGCCATGCCCCAATCCGGCCACAGCTGGCCCTATAGAAGGGCTGAGCCAGGAGCTGAGTCAGTCTCTCTCTAGCGAGGGTCCCGGCGGCCGGGAAGAAAAGGGTCCCTGGAGTGGAGCAGGGCTGGGGAGCTCCAGCCTATGGGGGTTGCAGCCCGGGGCTAGCCAGAGGCAGCCGGTCCAACCTCCTTGCCAATGGTGAGTGGCCATGAGACTGCAGTCCGCCCCACTGAGCGGGGGGCTGGATGACGACTGGCAGTAGCCACTGAGACAAGGTGGGTTTAGAGCGTGGGGGGTTCCTCTGGGAGGGGAGACCTAGAGAGCGTGGGGGGGGTACTGCTGGGGCAGCAACCCAAGGTAAAAGGGCACCGGAGTCCGGGAGGGACACGGGGGGGCGGGGGGGAGGCCTGAGGCAGGCGAGACATTGGCCAGCAGAGGGTGCTCCGGGCCGGAATCGAGCTAATCCCCAAGACAACCAGCAGGAGGTGCCGCACCGGTGATGCGCTACACGCCCCCCCTACACACACACACACCTGGGACACACACACACTGTGCCCCCCACACACATAATCCATGCCCGTTGCTCCTGCACGGCAGACACACGCAGCCCGGAGATCGGCCCCTCAGTGGCACTGTGAGCCCCCCGCCCCCGACAATGCAAGTTGGCCGGGGCTGAGCCAAGCTGGACACCTGCCCCGCCAGTACCAGTAGGGGGTGCCGATGAAGGACATCCTGCGGGCGAAGGTGGCGCTGATCTGGGCTGAGATCCCAAAATCCGCTGGGGGGAGGAGAGGAAAAGCTTCAATTGCACCCCCCAAACCCAGCCTGTGCCCCCCACGCCCATCAGCCCATCCTGGCACACCCCCCCCCGGGACCCTCAGCCCCCTACCCCAGTGCATCCCCCCAACTGCCCTTAACCATGCCCCATAGATCTCCCAGCTGTCCCACAGCCATGCCCCAGAGGCCTCCCTCCCTGGGGAAGAGCCTATAGGGGCCAAGCTGGGATATGACTCACCGAGTTTCACTTCCCCATTGTCATTGATGAGGATGTTGGCTCCCTGTGGGGGGAAGGAACAGAGGAGGCTGAAGGGGGCTGGGGCAGGGGCCACGCATGGGGCAGGTCCCCAGGGGCTGCAGAAATAGTTCAACCCCTTGGAGGAGGCAGATTTGGCGCTGACTCGGCCAGGCTGCGATTTCCAGGGGGGCCGGCCACCCCCAGGTCGCTGAATCCCCCCCACAGGGCAAATCCCAGCCTGACCCAGCTCAGTGATGGCCATGACACAGGGCCGGGAACACACTATTGTCACACGCCTCAGCCCTGCTGACATGCTAACAGGCTACGGCCACACGCCCCAGCCCCAGGGACATGCCGTAACATGCTACAGCAACACGTCCCAGCCCTGGTGACACGTGATAACATGCTACTGCAACACGCCGCAGCCCTGGTGACATGCCGTAACACGCTACCGCAACACGCCCCAGTGACATGCCGTAACACGCTACCGCAGAACTGCAACCCTCTGCACCGTCCTGGTAACATATGGTAACACGCTACGGCCTAACTCCCGCATGCCCCAGCCCCGGTGACAGGCGATAACACGCTACGGCCTAACTCCCGCATGCCCCAGCCCCGGTGACAGGCGATAACACGCTATGGCCTAACTCCCGCATGCCCCAGCCCCGGTGACATGCATCAACACACGATGGCCTAACAGGGGGAGGGAGAGCTCAGTGGTTTGAGCGCTGGCCTGCTAAACCCAGGGTTGTGAGTTCAATCCTTGAGGGGGCCATTTAGGGATTTGGGGCAAAAATTGGGGATTGGTCCAGGAGGTTGGACTAGATACCTCCTGAGGTCCCTTCCAACCCTGATATTGTATGAACTACTGCATGCCCCAGCCCTGGTGACAGGCGATAACATGCTACAACCTACATTATCGGTATATTGGTTTTGATCCAAGGGCCCAGTCCGAGCTCCCGGGGGCACCGAAGGGAGAGAATTTGAGCAATCCCAGGTCCTGTCTCCAGCTGATGCTCTGTTTTGTGGGCGTCTCTCCAGCCTGGGATTCTGCCCGCTGCCTGGTCACTTTCACTCTCTGTTTATAGTCAGTTTCACACCGGGCTCTCAGCCCTCCCTGCTGTGTGTGTGTGTGGGGGCCCTTGAACAACCCAGTGGGGGCTTCAGTTTCCTATTTGAAACGCTGGGCCTGGGCTAAGCTGAGCATGTCCCTGCAGCCTGGTTTCCCCCCGGTGGATTTTCACCTGCAGGAGGTCTGGAATCCCCGGGCCGGGCGGCCTGACGAGCCACACTCTAGATCCCTAAGGAAAGGGCTGCCCGGAGCGCCCCTTGCCCACGCTCGGTTCCTTCGGTTGCTACCTGTTGAAGCCCATCTCTTGGTCTGGCCCAGCAGGCCCCTGCATCTCTGCCACCGAACCATAGCAGCCTCGGCATCTACCTCCCTCGCCAGCCAGTCAGCCAGCCTCCTTCCAGCCACAGTCTACCAACCCGCTCACCACCTGCCTGTCCTCTCCATCACAGCGCTCGAAAGCTCGTCTCTCTCGCCAACAGCCGCTGGTCCAATACAAGGCACTGACTGCCCAGCCTGGCCTCTCTCATATCCTGGGACCGACACGGCTACACCAGCACTGCGCTGTCTATCGACCTGCCCCACAATCCATCCATCCGGCCAGCGGACCCACCCAGTCCTCCTCTGGCCCCTGCTTTCTCTACAGCTCTCCATCCCAGAGACAGTGAGCCAGTCCCAGCCCCCTCTGCCCCGTGGCCTGACCTCCTTACCTTGATGTCTCTGTGGATCTTGCCTTGGGTGTGAAGATAAGACAGACCCTAAAAGCACAAACGACAATGGGGTGTTTAGTCCAGCCTGAGTGGCCCCAGCCCGGCCTCCACTGAGTCATCGTTGTTAGATTATTAAAGATAGGGTTAATGGTCCAATCCCAGAGGGGGCTACCCGTGGGAAGGCCTCTGAGATGCCCTCCAGAGAGCTGAGCTGCCCAGGTTTGAGGCCAGTGTGAAAGGGCTTCCCGCACTCACCTGCAACGTTTCTCTGCAGACGTAGGCGATTTGCTGCTCAGAGAGGGGGCCAGTGACTGCAATGGAAAATGGATGTGTTTTTTTGTTAGCTGTATTATGAGAGAGCCCGGACCCCGACTGAGATCAGGTCTCCATCGCGCCGGGCCCTGCCCGGACCCCGACCGAGATCAGGGCCCCATCGTGCCGGGACCTGCCCGGACCCCGACCGAGATCAGGGCCCTGTCGCGCCGGGCCCTGCCCAGACCATGGCGTTGCCCCTCCCACCACACACAGCAGCAATCTCAGCTGCTTTTGGTTCTGTATTTTGGAGCTGCTGGTGTCCCCTGCACAGGAGGCTGCCCATGTCTGAGCCGGCAGCGCGGGGCTCACTTCCTTTTCCACGCAGCCCAGAGCACAAGCTACGGACTTTGAGAGCAGCCGTTCACCTGAGAGCACAGGCAGGGTTCGGTGGTTAGAGCACAGGGCTGGGCGTTAGGGAGGCAGGACTGATGGCCTGTCACTGGCTCTGGGAGGGAAGTGGCGTCTAGTGGTTAGGGCGGCGGGGGGGGGGCTGGGAGCCAGGACTCCTGGGTTCTATCCCCGACTCTGGGAGGGGAGTGGGGTCTAGTGGGTTAGACCGGGGGGGGGGCAGGGAGCCAAGACTCCTGGGTTCTATTCCTAAGTCTGCCATGACTCACTGTGGGAGCTGGGTAAGACCTGTCCCATTTCTGTGCCTCAGTTTCCCTTCTGTGCAACAGGAATAATTGTACTGTTCTAGCTGGCAGGGCTGGTTCTGCAGGGCCCGGGCGCAGACGGGGCTATCGACGGGCACGGGGCTTCCTGCGGCCAGGCTGGCAGGACCCTGGCTGGACAGGGGATGAGGCTTCAGTGCCCAGTTCTCCCACCAGCGCTGTGCTGGGGGCACTGCTGGGAGCAGTTTGCTGGTCCCATGAGGATGTGGTGCAGTGCCTGCCCAGTGCCACCTTACCGTGGTAAATGTCCTGCAGAGATCCGGCCCCACAGAACTCCATGCAGATCCACAGCTTGTTCAACCTACCGGGCCACAGAGCGGGAGGTTAATGGAGGAGGGGCGGGAGGGCAGTGGGGGCAGGGCCTTCATGTCCTGGGACAAGGGGCTCCCGCAACCCACCACAAGGACCTGGGGGTGGGGACGGGGACGATGCACCTGCCCCAGGACCCTCCTGGTGACTCCAGAGGCAGGAAGGGCAGAAAAGGAGGGGAAGCCGTGTGGGGGGAGGGGCTCCAGATGGGGAGAGGGAGTGAGGGCTGGGGGAGGGCGCCAGGGAGAGATGGGGGACGGGAAGCTGTGGGGGGCAGTGGGGAGAGATGGGGGAGGGGAAGCCAGGGGGGATGGGGCAGCTGGAGGGCAGTGAGGAGAAATGGGGCAGCTGGGGGGCAGTGGGGAGAGATGGGGCAAGATCTCTCACCGCATGTAGCTCCCGTAATAGGCCACGATATTATGGTGCTGGCAGGTCTTCACGATGAGGATCTCCTGCTGGATCGCAGTGCAGTCGTCATCTGGGGAGCAACAGCAGCTGTTAGTACCTGTAGTGCGGCACTAGGGGGTGCTGGGCTGCGGGGAGCGGGGCGGGGGGCTCGGCGGGGGGCGCTGGGCTGCAGGGCGGGGGGCTCGGCAGGGGGCGCTGGGCTGCGGAGAGTGGGGTGGGGGGCTCGGCGGGCGGCACTGGGCTGTGGGGAGTGGGGCGGGGGGCTCAGCGGGGGGCGCTGGGCTGCGGAGAGTGGGGCGGGGGCTCAGCGGGGGGCGCTGGGCTGTGGGGCAGGAGCTCGGCGGGGGGCAGTCTTCCCTCGCAGTCAGTGCTGACCCCGATGCCTAGCAGGCCTGGGCTGGTGGAGATGCCCTGATTTCCCCCCACCCCCGCCATGATCCCCAGCAAACACCCTCCCCCGCAGCCTGAGGGGGCGTTAAAGCTCCCGGGCCCCCCAACGTACTGCGGAAGGGGGCACTCGCCCCAGATGCAGACTGCCCCACCAGTGGGCAAGGGGGAGCTCAGGATCCAGCCCAGGCCTCGGGGCGCACCAGCCCGGCTGGGGAGTGGGCCGCCCCCCCCCCCGTGCCCCGCGCTGGGGAGCCAAGTGTGACCGCCGCGGTGGGGGGCGGGAGGAGGAAGCAGGGAAGGATGTTGCTAGCTGCTGTTACGGTAACTCGCTTGCTGGCAGCCCCCTTCCCGCCAGCTGCAGCTGCTGCTTGCCAGGAGCTCCCCATCGGGGCAGTACCCAGGGGGGCTGGGCTCGGTGGGGGCCGTCTGTGAGCAGTGGCCCCAACAGCTCCCGGCCTTGCCAAGGGGGCGTTCGCCCCCCTCCCTGCCATGGGGGATACAGGGTGCAGGGCCACAGGCCTGCCAGTCCGCCCTGTGCCAGCCCCACAGGGGGCAGAACATCTGCCCCACGCCGCCAGGAGCAGCCTGGGGCCAGCTCAGATTCTACTGAACTCTCAGGGCCGGAGAACGGATCTGAAAGGGTGTCGCGCTCAGCTACTGCAGGCCTGGAGACCACAGAGAGACACAGACAGGCTGGGATCTAGGGGACAGACAGACGAGGCTCCAGGGGGGGTCAGACAGGCAGACAGATGAGGCTCCAGGGGTTCAGACAGACAGACGAGGCTCCAGGGGGTCAGACAGACAGACAGACGAGGCTCCATGGGGGTCAGACAGACAAGGCTCCAGGGGGGTCAGACAGGCAGACAGACAGACAGACGAGGCTCCAGGGGGGTCAGACAGACGAGGCTCCAGGGGGGTCAGACAGGCAGACAGACAGACAGACGAGGCTCCAGGGGGTCGGGTCAGGCAGATGACAGGACTCCAGGGGGGTCAGACAGATGACAGGACTCCAGGGGGTCAGACAGACGAGGCTCCAGGGGGTCAGACAGATCTCTGGTTACACCCAGCCCTAGCGGCGGTCGGCTGGGAACCCTCTCCCGCAGTGGAGCCCGCCTTCCCTCACCTGACTCCATCTTCACAATCTTTATGGCAGCCAGGTCACCGGTGCCTTTGTTCTTCGCCTGCAGCAACATAAAGGGACGGTCAGGGGGGAAACGCCCGTCGCAACGGGGATCTGCCTGGCCGGCGGAGGGTCCTGAACTGTAGTGCTGTGTGGCCTTTAACCAGCCCCTGCGCCCCACCCCAGAGGTGGCTGCATCTCAGCGTTGGGCAAGGGATTCCTGTATAACCAGCCCCTGTGTACCACCCCAGAGGTGACTGCATCTCAGCACCGGGTGAACTGCTCACTGTATGTAAGGTATGTACCTGTAAGGTGCTTTGGGATCCTTTTGGAGGAGCGGCACTATGAAGATAGCAGATACCAGCACACGCCTCAGAATAACCCTACCGCGTAACCCTACAGTAATACACCTAATAGCAATAAAAACGTACAGTGCCTAGCGCTATGCGGTCCTTGTCCATGGCTGGGGCTCCTAGGTGCTACCGTCATACAAACCATATACAATAATGTACAGCCTTAACTCTGCCCATTGTGGATTTGCTGCACAACACAGGCTCTGTGGCTGAAGCCCTGAGCTGGGACCCAGGAGATCTAGGTTCTGTTACTGGCTCTGCCACAGACTCCTCGCAGATGCTGGGGCAGGTCATGTCATTGTGGTGTGCCTCAGTTTCCCCCATCTGTGACATGGGGATGATCATCTTCCCCTGGCTCCCGGGGGTGGGGGAGAGGTGTTTGAGCAGCGCCATGACACCATGGGGATGGGGACCATAGCACGCTCCTACCCATAAATCCACCCCATAGTGGCTGGTACCAGGGACTACGGCAGCCTACACTGATGCCCTCCCCTAGCCCGTGCAGGAGGGGTTGTACTTACGGTCCGGGGGTCCCGCCCCACCAGTAAGAAAATCACAAGCTATTTCTCGACTACAACCGCCCTATGTTCTCCCCGACAGCCACAGACACACAGATGCATCTGCTTTAACCTAGGAGGGAACTACAGACAGGACTCCTGGGTTCCCGGGAAGGAGCGGGGTCTAGCGGTTAGATCAGGGAGTCGGGGTGCCTGGGTTCGCCTCCTGATTTGGGGGAAGAAATATAGTCTTATGATTAGCGAAGAAGGCCGAGAGCCAGGACTCCTGGGTTCTATCCTGGCTCTAGGAGGGGAGCGGAGTCTAGTGGTTGGGGGGGGGGGGAGGGGAGGGTCAGGACTCCTGGGTTCCACTCCCAGCTCTGCCACTGAAATGCTGTGCTGCCTGGTGCGAGTCCCTTCCCTGCTCCGTGCCTCAGTTTCCCCAGCAGTACAACAGGGATGGAGAGCGGCCGCAGAAGGAGGGAACCCTTCGCCTCCCTTAGGAGACGGGACCGAGTGGCCAAAGCAAACCCAAGACCCAGCTGCGGCCTCGGACCTGTCGCGGGCCCCGGGGCAGCCCGGGGTGCCGTGCCGCTGAGCCCCCAGGAGGCTGCCAAGCACCGGGCCGGATCCTGCCCTGGCGCAGGGCCGGGCTGTGGTGGGGGGTTGCCCAATGCCCCCTCCTCCAGTCACGCCTGCCCTGCCCCAGCTGTGCCTGTGGCTACCAGCACAAGTGGGCGTTCTGCGCAGGGAGGGGGCCATATCGGAGAGGCGCGGAGACCCCGCTCGGACCCAAGGCCACTCGCTCAAATTCTGCCCGGAGTCACGCCAGCCTGGGAGGGGTCTGACGTGATGCCCCCGCCTTGTTTCCGGTGCCCGTGGGGGGGGCACCCCAGGCTGAGCCCCTAGCAGGCCAGGCAGCAGCTCACAGACCCCCCCCACCCCCACCTGCTCCGGGGGGAACCACCCCGCAGCGGCTCTGGTTTGAACTACAGCCAGGATCCGAAACTGAGCCCCTTAGAGCGCAGCGAACGAGGCCTTCGGCTCTCAGCTGGGGGCAGGGTCCTCTCAGGGCACAGCAGTGGGAGCCCCCATGCACACACAGCCCCCCATCCATGGGGCTGGGTGTGAGCCCCCCCAATTCTGCCATCACACGGAGGCAGGGGTATTTCTGGGGACACCGTCAGTCCCACGCCAGCCAGCAGAGCTCACCAGAAGTAATCTCACAGCTGGGCCCAATCCTGACCGTACTACCCCTCCCCCCTTCACCGCAGGGCCCCGGCTATTCCCCCCCCCCACCCCGGGAGTGGGGGCTGCCACCTCTCCTCGCTCAGAGCAAACAACTCGCCACTTCTGCTTTTTATTTTTACTGAGCCGTTGACGAGGTAGGGAGGAGGACGAGGGCCCGGGGGGTCTACTGGGGGATCAGCCACGGAGCCCATCACCGCGGGGCAGCGGTTCAAAGCCAGTGCGGCTCGGCAGCCAGCCCAGCCTAAGGCCCACGGGTAGAACGAGGCCGGTGGGTCTCGTCTCCTCTTGGCCGCTCCTACAGGGCATCCCCCTCGGCCAGGGTGTGCGTCAGAGGGAGAGTCCCCTGGGTAACAAGCCACCCTTCCTTCCGTGGGACGCCCACACGCCAGCGCCCTGCTCCTCACCCGACCAACACAGATGTGCCTAGCCTGGGACCAGCAGTTGCCCAGCCGGCTGGGGCCTGGGTGGGGAGCTCCTTGGAGCAGGGGCTGGGCCCCGTTGTGCCAGGCACTGCAGGGTCCCAGCCTCGCAGGACCTAGGGCCCGTCTACACTAGAAAGCCGCATGGCATTAACCCCCCTGCCCACCTGCGTGGCCGACATAAAGGGGCTGGGGCTACCCTAGGAGTGCAGTATCCACCCTGGCATACGCACTCCACCACAAAAGCACTCCCAATGTGGACACAGCTCTCCCAGCGTAACGGGGCTTAGACCAGGGTACCTATTCCTGTCGGCACTACACAACCCTCGCCAGGTCAGGATAAGGCCGTACCCTGGCCTGGCCCAGCGCTCCCAGTGCGGACACAGCTCTCCCGGCATAACGGGGCTTGGACCAGGGTACCTATTCCCGTCCGGCACTACAAAACCCTCGCCAGGCTGGGACAAGGCCGTACCCCGGCCTGGCCCAGCGCTCCCAGTGAGGACACGGCTCTCCCGGCATAACAGGGCTTAGACCAGGGTACCTATTCCCGTCCGGCTCTACACAACCCTCGCCAGGTCAGGACAAAGCCGTACCCCGGCCTAGCCCAGCGCTCCGAGTGCGGACACAGCTCTCCCGGCATAACAGGGCTTAGACCAGGGTACCTATTCCCGTCCGGCACTACACAACCCTCGCCAGGTGGGGACAAGGCCGTACCCCGGCCTGGCCCAGCGCTCCCAGTGTGGACACAGCTCTCCCAGCATAATGGGGCTTAGACCAGGGTACCTATTCCCGTCGGCACTACACAACCCTTGCCAGGTCGGACCAAAGCCGTACCCCGGCCTAGCCCAGCGCTCCGAGTGCGGACACAGCTCTCCCGGCATAACAGGGCTTAGACCAGGGTACCTATTCCCGTCCGGCACTACACAACCCTCGCCAGGTCAGGACAAAGCCGTGCCCCGGCCTAGCCCAGCGCTCCCAGTGTGGACACAGCTCTCCCAGCGTAATGGGGCTTAGACCAGGGCACCTATTCCCATCCGGCACTACACAACCCTTGCCAGGTCAGGACAAAGCCATACCCCGGCCTGGCCCAGCGCTCCCAGTGTGGACACAGCTCTCCCTTGCCCCACCACAGCGACTCCCGTAGGGGAACAGGCTATAAACAGAGCCAAGGCCACCTCCACCCTCAGAGCCCGGTGCCCGGGCGCAGAGCATACCAACAAAACTGGGCTTTGTGCAGGCAGACCTCATTCCACCCCCCGCCCCAAGCGAAATCAGCCTTTCTTTGTTCCCTTGGGCCCCCGTCTGTCTCTCTCCACCTGGGGTCTCTCGTCTTAGATTTTTGTTCTGTGTTTGCACAGCGCCCGGCACAAGGGTGGCCTGGGGTGCCTAGACACGACTGTAACACACCTAATAAATCATATTATTAACAGAGTAACTGCTCGGGGCTTTTGCCAGCACACCTCTCCCACCCGCGAGGGGTAGAGCTGGGCCTGCCAAAGTGAGCCACGCAGCCCCAGTCTAGCCGCAGCCCCGCTCCAGCTCGGGCTGGGAGAGCTCTCCCCACCCCACCCCACCCGGCCAGGCCTAGGGATGCCAGGCAGATGCAGCAGCCAGGGAGGCAGAGGGAGCAGCCAGACACTGCTGCTCAGCAGCTGGGCCTCAGTTGGCATGTGCCCGCTTGCAGCGAGCGGGTGTGTTCTGGGCGTGCGCTCGTCCAACGTCCATCTAGCCGTGGTCCTTCTACAGCCCCCCAGAACAGCCATGCCTGAGCGCTGATCCTCACGAGCCCCCATGAGGCAGGGCTGTTATCCCCACAGGGCAGATGGGGGAAACTGAGGCACAGAGCAGCTAAGTCACTTGCCCAGGGTCACACAGGGAGCCTGTGGCAGAGGAGAGAATTGAACCAGGGTCTCCTGAGAACTGGGCCAACCTTCCTCCACCCCTTTCCTGCTCCCCCGCCAGGGACCGGCCCCGGCTGTGTGCTGAATCCTCAGCCACGTGTGGGTGTGAACAAGGCAGGGAGCCTGCGAGCAAGGGTGTGAAGGGAGGTGTTGAAACGAGCGTATCAGTGGGTGGGAGAGGGGGTGGGTGTTGAGGGTGAACTCATGTCTCTCCTGGCTTGGGAGTCTGTCTGACTGCTGGCTCCCCTGTGTGCCTCTCTCTCTGCCTGACTGTGGGTGTCTGTGGGTGTGTCTAGACAACCCGCAGGGGAAACACTCTGCGTGTGTGTGTGTGTGTGTGTGTGTGTGCGTGCGCAACCACCACCCAGCCTGGTGGTCTGTGGGGGAAGGGCTCTGGGCCCGTGTGTGTGCGTGGCTCATGCAGAGTGTGTGCGTATGTCCCATACAGTGTGTGCATGTGTGTGTCTGTATGTCTATGGGTGTGTGCATGGCTCATGCAGTGTGTCCGTGTGTGTGTGTCTGTATGTCCATGTCCACGGTCCATCCAGTGTGCGTGTGTGTAGGGCCCATGCAGGGTGTCCCTGTGTGTGTGTGTCTGTATGGCTGTATGTGTGCGTGGCCCATGCAGTGTGTGTGTGTATGTCCCCGTGTGTGTCTGTATGTCTGTGTGCGTGCGTGGCCCATGCAGTGTGTGTGACTGTATGTCCCCGTGTGTGTCTGTATGTCTGTGTGCGTGCGTGGCCCATGCAGTGTATGTGTGTATGTCCCTGTGTGTGTCTGTATGTCTGTATGTGTGCGTGGCCCATGCAGTGTATGTGTGTATGTCCCTGTGTGTGTCTGTATGTCTGTGTGCGTGCGTGGCCCATGCAGTGTGTGTGACTGTATGTCCCCGTGTGTGTCTGTATGTCTGTGTGTGTGCGTGGCCCATGCAGTGTGTGTGTGTATGTCCCTGTGTGTGTCTGTATGTCTGTGTGTGTGCACGGCCCATGCAGTGTGTGTGTGTGTCTGTATGTCCCTTTGGGTGTCTGTATGTTCCTGTGTGTGTCTGAATGTCTGTGTGTGTGCGTGGCCCATGCAGTGTGTGTGTGTATGTCTCTGTGTGTGTCTGTATGTCTGTGTGTGTGCGTGGCCCATGCAGTGTGTGTGTGTATGTCTCTGTGTGTGTCTGTATGTCTGTGTGCGTGCGTGGCCCATGCAGTGTGTGTGTGTATGTCTCTGTGTGTGTCTGTATGTCTGTGTGCGTGCGTGGCCCATGCAGTGTGTGTGTATGTCTCTGTGTGTGTCTGTATGTCTGTGTGTGTGCGTGGCCCATGCAGTGTGTGTCTGTATGTCTCTGTGTGTGTCTGTATGGCTGTGTGTGTGCGTGGCCCATGCAGTGTGTGTCTGTATGTCTCTGTGTGTGTCTGTATGTCTGTGTGTGTGCGCGGCCCATGCAGTGTGTGTGTGTGTCTGTATGTCCCTTTGGGTGTCTGTATGTCTCTGTGTGTGTCTGTATGTCTGTGTGTGTGCGTGGCCCATGCAGTGTGTGTGTGTATGTCTCTGTGTGTGTCTGTATGTCTGTGCGTGTGCACGGCCCATGCAGTGTGTGTGACTGTATGTCCCTGTGTGTGTGCACGGCCCATGCAGTGTGTGTGTGTATGTCTCTGTGTGTGTCTGTATGTCTGTGCGTGTGCACGGCCCATGCAGTGTGTGTGACTGTATGTCCCTGTGTGTGTCTGTATGTCCCTGTGTGTGTGCGTGGCCCATGCAGTGTGTGTGTGTATGTCTCTGTGTGTGTCTGTATGTCTGTGTGTGTGCATGGCCCACACAGTGTCTCTCTCTCTCTGCACACACCCTGGGCGGGCGGGTGGCCAGTGGGGGAAGGGCTCCTCCGGCCCTGTCGCTCTCTGGGCAGCAGCCGGGTTTCCTGCAGGAAACTCCTCAGGAGCAGGAGGGCAGCCGCTGCCCTGATCCCCTGGAGGCCAGTGTCGGGAGGGCGAGATCCTGGGCATGGCCAGGCCCTGAACGGCCCAGCATGGGTGGCCCTGCCCTCCCGCACAGCGAGGTTGTAAAAAGAACAGGAGGACTTGTGGCACCTTAGAGACTAACACATTTATTAGAGCATAAGCTTTTGTGAGCTACAGCTCACTTCATCGGATACAGGCAGTGGAAAATACAGTGGGGAGATTTATATACACAGAGAACATGAAACAATGGGTGTTACCCTACATACTGTAAGGAGAGTAACCAGGAAAGGTGAGCAATTACCAGCAGGAGAGCTGGGGGGAGCGGGGAACCTTTTGTAATGATAATCAAGGTGGGCCATTTCCAGCACTTTACAAGAACAGTAGGAGGGGAAATAAACGTGGGGAAATAGTTTTACTTTGTGTAATGACCCTTCCACTCCCACTCTCTATTCAAGCCTAAGTTAATTGTATCCAGTTGGCAGATTAATTCCAATTCAGCGGTCTCTCCTTGGAGTCTGTTTTTGAAGTTTTTTTGTTGAAGAATTGCCACTTTTAGGTCTGTAATCGAGTGACCAAAGAGATTGAAGTGTTCTCCGACTGGTTTTTGAAAGTTACAATTCTTGACGTCTGATTTGTGTCCATTTATTCTTTTACGTAGAGACTGTCCAGTTTGACCAATGTACATGGCAGAGGGGCATTGTTGGCACATGATGGTGTATATCACATTGATAGATGTGCAGGTGAACGAGCCTCTAATAGTGTGGCTGATGTTATTAGGCCCTGTGATGGTGTCCCCTGAATAGATATGTGGACACAGTTGGCAACGGGCTTTGTTGCAAGGATAGGTTCCTGGGTTAGTGGTTCTGTTGTGTGGTGTGTGGCTGCTGGTGAGTATTTGCTTCAGGTTGGGGGGCTGTCTGTAGGCAAGGACTGGCCTGTCTCCCAAGTGATGGGTCGTCCTTCAGGATAGGTTGTAGATCCTTGATGATGCGTTGGAGAGGTTTTAGTTGGGGGCTGAAGGTGACGGCTAGTGGCGTTCTGTTATTTCCTTTGTTGGGCCTGTCCTGTAGTAGGTGACTTCTGGGTACTCTTCTGGCTCTGTCAATCTGTTTCTTCACTTCAGCAGGTGGGTATTGCAGTTGTAAGAACGCTTGATAGAGATCTTGTAGGCGTTTGTCTCTGTCTGAGGGGTTGGAGCAAATGTGGTTGTATTGTGGAGCTTGGCTGTAGACAATGGATCGTGTGGTGTGGTCTGGATGAAAGCTGTAGGCATGTGGGTAGGCATAGCGGTCAGTTGGTTTCCGGTATAGAGTGGTGTTTATGTGACCATCGCTTATTAGCATCGTAGTGTCCAGGAAGTGGATCTCTTGTGTGGACTGGTCCAGGCTGAGGTTGATGGTGGGATGGAAATTGTTGAAATCATGGTGGAATTCCTCAAGGGCTTCTTTTCCATGGGTCCAGATGATGAAGATGTCATCAATATAGCACAACTAGAGTAGGGGCATTAGGGGACGAGAGCTGAGGAAGCGTTGTTCTAAGTCAGCCATAAAAAATGTTGGCATACTGTGGGGCCACGCGGGTACCCATAACAGTGCCGCTGATCTGAAGGTATACATTGTCCCCAAATGTGAAGTAGTTATGGGTGAGGACAAAGTCACAAAGTTCAGCCACCAGGTTTGCCATGACATTATCGGGGACACTGTTCCTGACGGCTTGTAGTCCATCTTTGTGTGGAGTGTTGGTGTAGAGGGCTTCTACATCCATAATGGCCAGGATGGATTGTAGTTTCCTCAGGAAGTCAGTGCTGTCTCGAAGATAGCTGGGAGCTGAATTGCAAACCCGGGAAGCCAGCCATGTCGGGGCCTCGCTCCTGCCCATGGGCGAACGACCCCTGCCAGCCACCTGCCCAGGCGAGACGCACCCAAGGACAAGAGATCCAGCACCCAAGAGGGCAGCCCAGGGGTCCCCAGGGCACTTGTGCGACCCCAGGCAGGAGCGACCCAGCAGGCTCCCCCCATACTGCGCCGGGGCAGGGGGCATCCAGCCACTAGCTGCCGTGACACCCCAGGCACACACGATCTGCCCCCAACAGCCTCACGTGCTCAGTACCTGCCCTTTCCCCTCCCTGCCCGACAGCCGCTGTCTTAGGCCCGGCGCGCCCCAGCATTGCCCCACCTCAGCCCCCCAGGGCCTGTTCCCACATGACCTGGCCCCAGCTGTCACCTCCTGAAAACTGAGTGCTTCCCACGCATGCCTGTAGCCCAAGTGGGCAGAGGCAGGGCACCCACCGGTGGTGGTGGGGAGGGGTTGTGTCTCCATGGCCCATCCTATCCCTTGGCTTCTCGGCCAAGGTGGTGGCTGGCCAGTGGGGGCGCAGATATGGCCAAGCACGCCAAGACCCAGCAAGCTCGCTACACGCCAGGCCGTCGGGCAAGAAGGCAGCCCGCCCCTCTGTGCCAGGAGTTGGGTGGATCCTAGCCAGGAACCAGCCCAGCCCCCACCACTGACCACCCCCCTTCGGGCTGCCTGGGCCCTGAAGGCTGAACTCCCCAGCCCTGCTTGTGGAGGGGGCGTTCCAGCGCTGAGGTGGGGGAATCTGCCACCTGCTCTGGGGAGGAATAGGGTCCAGGGATGCAGAACGGGCACCCAGAGCTCCCCCAGAGGGCCTGGGCTGAGCCAGGGCCGGGCACAGCTCTGAGCCGCCTGAACGCCCGCACCGCCAGGAAAGGTGGCCGGGAGTTCCCCTCGGGCGGCTGCAGCTTGCAGTGTGGGCGCCGGCTGCGAACAGACGCTGCAGGGCCCTGCACGTTCACCGCGGGGAGCGTGGTGGCTGCAGGAAGGCTCCGTGCAGTAATGCAAACTGGGACACTGGGTGGGGAGGGGGGCTGCAGGGCATGAGGGGCCCCGGCAGAGCTGGGGCGGGGGAGCCCAGGGCTGGGAGAGGAGGGGAGTTTGGGAGATGGGATTTAGAGGCAGTGCAGAGCTGGGGAAGCCCAGGGCTGCAGGTCAGGAGTGAGGGGCACCAGCAGAGCTGGGGGGGAGCCCAGGGCTAGGACAGCAGGGGACTGTGGGTCAGGAGTGTGGGGCACCGGCAGAGCTGGGGGGAGCCCAGGGCTAGGACAGCAGGGGACTGTGGGTCAGGAGTGAGGGGCACCAGCAGAGCTGGGGGGGAGCCCAGGGCTAGGACAGCAGGGGACTGTGGGTCAGGAGTGTGGGGCACTGGCAGAGCTGTCGTGGGGAGAGCTCTTAGCCCTAATAGCCAGGCTCCGGGGAGCTGAACCCCCACCCCCAGCCCAGCCCTACGCCTACCAGGGGGAAGCTGCTTTGCTGCATCCTGCCATGTGGGGCTAGCAGCGGGAGGCATCCCCACTGCGTGGGCACAGCAGCAGGGGCCGGGGGGGTGACCCACAGAATCAGACACAAACGGGGCCCCTGAGAGCACCGGCCTGCCCAGACTGGCTCCACCAGCCCCGGTGCCCCTGTTTTGCCACTGCCCATCATTGCCACACCCCACTGCCAGACCACCGCCGGCTGCTGCCCTCCGCCACACCCCAGCCCAGCCGTGCAGCAGGGCGTGCTGGGAGCAGGGCTCGTTCCTGCCCGGGCAGGCCCCGGGGCTGGCGGGGTTCCTGGGTGCGCTCTGGCTGCATGGGGCTGCTGTCACACGGGAGGTGCAGGCCGCCCTCTGCTGCCCCCGCTCTCCCGCCTCCACCCGCCCGCTGCTCAAAGCAGCTTCCGGGCCGCGCTCGCCTCTGGCCTGGGCTAGTGACAGCCCCCGCCTGCCTGGCCTGCAGCAGCCTGGCTACCACCCTCCCCACTGCGCCCCTTGGCCCCTGACTCATTTTGGGGCCCAGGCCACTCCTGCCCCTTTATAACTTTACCTGCCCCGTGGCTTTGCTCTCTGCTCCCATCCCCCCTCCCCATTGTCCAGGCAGGGGCCTTCCCCGGGGCAGCTCTGACGCTGCCTCCATGTATCTCTGCCTTAGTGACTATCCAACAATGGGTGCGCAGTGCCTGTAGACGCAGCGGCCCTGCTCTACCCCAGAGGGGGCTGCATTTCAGTGCCGGGTGCGCAGTGCCTGTAGACGCAGCGGCCCTGCTCTACCCCAGAGGGGGCTGCATTTCAGTGCCGGGTGCGCAGTGCCTGTAGACGCAGCGGCCCTGCTCTACCCCAGAGGGGGCTGCATTTCAGTGCCGGGTGAGCAATGCCTGTAGACGCAGCGGCCCTGCTCTACCCCAGAGGGGGCTGCATTTCAGTGCTGGGTGCGCAATGCCTGTAGACGCAGCGGCCCTGCTCTACCCCAGAGGGGGCTGCATTTCAGTGCCGGGTGCGCAATGCCTGTATGAAGTGCTGCCATGCCCCGCTGCAGCGGTGGCTGTATTTCTTTTGACTGGGTGGGCAATCCCTCTATGAACACCTGCCATGTTCCACCCCAGAGGTGGCTGCATTTCAGTGGTGCATCGGGGATCCCTGTAGAACACAGCTGCCACGTCCCACCCCAGAGGTGCCCACATTTTAGCTTACTTTCATATTTGAAAATCACGCCCCCGCCAGCTATTGTTCTGTCGAATGTGGTTAAATTTTAAACCAAACCCACGTTTTCTACAGTGCAGCCCCTGGGCCTGGTTCTGACCTCCTTGCCACCAGCACTATGCTCTGGGAGCCTGCCCCATCATGCTGAACCCCGGGGTAGACAGAGGGGTGCAAACGGCCCCCTGCTCAGCTGGTGGCATTTCACTCCCACTCTGCATTGATGTCAATGACGGTGCGAGGTGCAGGGAAAGAGGGAACCCGGCTCAAGGGATAACGCAGGGCCACAGCCTCTGGCGCTGCCCGTGTACCCCAGCTGGGGAGCTGGCTCATTAACTCACTCCTGCTTTTCACCAGTGGGAGCAAGGAGAGAACTGCTGCCAATGACATTCCCCTTGTAAAGACACTTCCCTCAGAAGAACCTCCCACCCTTCTGTATCTTTGCTCCATCGTGCCCTGGGCGTGCAGATTTAGCTGCAATAGCTCAGGCTGGGACTTGCAAAGCAGACTACATGAGCGGGGTCGGTCGACTAACTCACCCCAGACCTGCCTCAGACTCCTAGCTGCTGAGAATAACTGATAGCAAAAAGCAGCTGCACCAAATAACTAAAACAGGCTTGGCTCTTCGGAGCTGGGTGCAAAACCGCATTGCTCTCCTTGTGCTATGGGCTGCATCGCCCACTGTCATGGCGATACTTTCATTCTAGCAGGTGCAGATCCTAAATCTTCTTTGCTCTTCCCCCTCCCGAGCTCAAGGCGTTCGCCCTGCCAGATCCCAGAGCACGAAGCTCACAATGAAGCTATCGCAAATACCACGTTGGCCCCCCGCCTTCCCCCGATAATCACCATCAGGGTCCTGCCCAAGGGGCCTGACTCTCCCCACGGCCCTGCACTGAGCATTATGCCAGGGGCTAGAAAATGTACCAATCTTATTTAGTTTCATGCTGCAGCCACTCTGAATAAGAGCAGCTGATGAGACTGTTACTGACCAGGTGCAGGGCACGGAGGCTCTGACCCAAGCCCTGCAACGTACAGCAGAGCGGGGTCTGCAGGAAAGCGATCGCAGCGGGTCCTCAGCGTTACCTTATAAACTTCCCCATAGGTCCCTCCGCCAACTCTCTGCAGCAGCTCAAAGTCGTCCTGGGGATTTCGGGTGGAAATATCCAATGCCAACCTCTCTTGGACATCCATACCTCAGCGTTTTCCCGCAGACCGACGCTGTGGTGCTCAGCGCCGGGCGAGTGTGTGTGTGCGTGTGTGCGCAGTGAAGCAGTGTGTGATCTGGGGAACGATAACGTTCTCTAGCTTTTATTTCCTGATTTGAACCGTCAAGAGCGTTGTGTGAGCCCAGAGGGCCCCCTAGACAGAATGTAGGATCCGTGCAGCACAAGGCAACCCAGAGGGGTCACTGCTTAGCAGGCCAGAGTCACAGGGGCTCAGAGAGCGGGAACGATACCTATATAAAGCAACTAATGACCATACTCCTGGCGACTCAGGGGCACGGGTGGATTTTGGAGAGTGCCAGGGTCCATCCAGTTGATTTGTAAGCAAACAAATCAGTAAAGTGCTTTGAGATCTGCTGACAGCTCACGCGATTGGTCCGTCAAGAGAGATAATTAATTATTCCAAAAGGAGCGATAATAAATAACGCTTTGCCCGAGTCCCCCAGAAATCTCCAAGCACTTTGACAAAGTCGGGCTGGGATCACTGTTCCTGGTCTATGGAAGGGGAAACTGAGGCACAATGAGGGGCTGTGACTTGCCTGAAGCAGCAACAGCGGAGCTGGGAGTTGAACTCATTTGACCCCCAAGAGCCCCACCATGCTCTAGCCACTAGGCCCCGCTCCCCTCCCGGAGCTGGGGTGAGAACCCAGGTGTCCTGACTCCCTGCCCACTGCACCATGCTGCTCGCCTGCGGCCCTCAGACCCCCGCGAGCCCAGCGCCTGCCGGGAGGGGCCGGGGGAGAAGGGGCGTGGCCCCCATCTGGGGTCAAAGGATCAGAGGGTGAGAAGGGGGGAGGGGGGCACTGGTGGGGTGGGAGGGGGGCCGGAGGCCAGGCAGAGAGGGGCTGAGGGGTAGAGAGGGGAGGTGACAGGTGGAGGGAGTGGGGGGCAGGGGAGGATATGGGGGCGGGGCGTGTCCCAGAGTGGGCGTGGCCTCGGGTTGGGGCGGGGCTAGTCCCACGGTGGGCGTGGCTTCAGGGTGGGGCGGGGCGTGTCCCAGGGTGGGGATGCTGTGGGGGCGTGGCCTCAGGGTGGGGGGCGGAGCGTGTCCCAGGGTGGGCGTGGCCGCAGGGCGGGGGCCGCTGTGGGGGCGGGGCCCGAGGGCGGATATGGGGCGGGGGGGGCGCCGCTGCCGCTCTCGCTCCTCTGCGCGTGCACCCTTCCCATCATGCCTCGCGAGGGCGGCCGGCGGAAGCGGAAGTCGACGGCGTCCCGGCCGCCCGTGCCCGTGGCCCCGCCCCCGCCCCCCCCTCCGCCCCCGCCCCCGCCCCCCCGCAGCATGGCGCTGTTCGAGCAGATGCGGGCCAACGTGGGCAAACTGCTCAAGGGCATCGACCGGTACCGCGCGCGGCGGGGGGCTGGGGGCGGGGCGGGAGATGGGGATGGGGCAGCGTGGGGGCTGGCTGGTGGGGGGATGGGGATAGCGTGGGGGCTGGCTGCTGGTGAGGGGGGATGGGTAGCCGGGGGGATGGGGCTGGCTGAGGGGGGATGGGTAGTGGGGGGATGGGGATAGCGTGGGGGCTGGCTGGCTGGTGGTGGGGGGATGGGGATAGCGTGGGGGCTGGCAGTGGGGATGGGTAGTGGGGGGATGGGGATAGCATGGGGGCTGGCTGGTGGGGGGGGATGGGGCAGCGTGGGGCTGGCTGGTGGGGAGATGGGGATAGCGTGGGGGCTGGCTGCTGGTGAGGGGGGATGGGTAGCCGGGGGGATGGGGCTGGCTGAGGGGGGATGGGTAGTGGGGGGATGGGGATAGCGTGGGGGCTGGCTGGTGGTGGGGGGATGGGGCAGCGTGGGGCTGGCTGGTGGGGGGATGGGTAGTGGGGGATGGGGATAGCGTGGGGGCTGGCTGCTGGTGAGGGGGGATGGGTAGCGGGGGGGATGGGGATGGCTGAGGGGGGATGGGTAGTGGGGGGGATGGGGCAGTGGGGGGATAGCATGGGGGCTGGCTGGTGGTGAGGGGGGATGGGGCAGCGTGGGGGCTGGCAGTGGGGATGGGTAGTGGGGGGATGGGGATAGCATGGGGGCTGGCTGGTGGGGGGGGATGGGGCAGCGTGGGGCTGGCTGGTGGGGGGATGGGTAGTGGGGGGATGGGGATAGCGTGGGGGCTGGCTGCTGGTGAGGGGGGATGGGTAGCGGGGGGGATGGGGCTGGCTGAGGGGGGATGGGTAGTGGGGGGGATGGGGCAGTGGGGGGGATAGCATGGGGGCTGGCTGGTGGTGAGGGGGGATGGGGCAGCGTGGGGGCTGGCAGTGGGGATGGGTAGTGGGGGGATGGGGATAGCGTGGGGGCTGGCTGCTGGTGAGGGGGGATGGGTAGCGGGGGGGGATGGGGCTGGCTGAGGGGGATGGATAGTGGGGGGGATGGGGCAGTGGGGGGGATAGCATGGGGGCTGGCTGGTGGTGAGGGGGGATGGGGCAGCGTGGGGGCTGGCAGTGGGGATGGGTAGTGGGGGGATGGGGATAGCATGGGGGCTGGCTGGTGGGGGGGATGGGGCAGCGTGGGGCTGGCTGGTGGGGGGATGGGTAGTGGGGGGATGGGGATAGCGTGGGGGCTGGCTGCTGGTGAGGGGGGATGGGTAGCGGGGGGGGATGGGGCTGGCTGAGGGGGGATGGGTAGTGGAGGGATGGGGCAGTGGGGGGGATAGCGTGGGGGCTGGCTGGTGGTGAGGGGGGATGGGGCTGGCTGTGGGGGTGGGCTGGCAGTGGGGTGATGCCTGATACAGGTTGGGTGCTCTCGGGGCAGGTGCCTGGGATGGGGGGGCAGAGGAAAGGGCTGGGGCTGGCTGTAGCTGGGCCTGGGTTTTGAGGTGAGGGGGCTGTGGTGTAGGCATTGTCTGGAGGGGGTGTCTAGTATGGGCAGAGGAAAGGCCTGGGGGCCAGTGGCTGGGTGGGCAGGAGCAGGGGGCCTTATGGGGGTGGAGGGGGAGCAGGGCTTGGTGGGTGTGGAGGCAGCTGAAGGAAACGGCTGGAGGCCGGGGTCTGGTGTAGGGGAAAGGATCTCCTGCGAGCTGGGGGTGGCAGGAGACCTGTCGAACACTGGACCCCTTTCCCTCCGGGGACTTTGTTGAGTGTCTCACCGGCCCCTCTGCATGTCAGGTACAACCCCGAGAACCTGGCCACACTGGAGCGCTATGTGGAGACGCAGGCCAAGGAAAATGCTTACGACCTGGAGGCCAACCTGGCCGTGCTCAAGCTGTGAGTGGCGGGGGATGGAGGGGGCATCCATCACCTCTGCATCGTGCTAGGGAGCAAGACCTGTGCACGATCACGCAGAGCTGGGCTGGTGGCATGGGCACGTTTGAGGGTTCCTGGCTAATGCTAGGCCCCACCAGTTACAGGGAGACTCCCTGGTGCAAGTGCCTGTCTCGGGGGCAGCACAGAGTGGCTGCGATCGCTAACCTAGTCCTTATGTGGCTTCGAACCCAATGGAGCCAGGCCCATCACGGTCAGAGCCGTGGTTAGAGCTCAGAGTAGTTATTCAGAGCTGGGCAGTTGATTAACCACCACCAAGGACTGGGAGTTGAAGGTCACCAGGTTGAGACTGGAAATGGACACTTAACAGGGAGGGTAATTAGCAATTGGAACAGCTTACCGGGAGCCATCGCGGACTTTCCATAGCTGGCAATTTTGAAATTGGGACTGGCTGTTTTTTTGTGAAAGATTCTGTAGGTCAGGGAGGAATTGAGTTAAGGCAGTCCTGTACCCTGGGCTATACGGGGGAGCAGATGATCACAGCGGTCCCTTCTAGCCTTAGGCTCTACGAATGGTGCACAGCTTCTCCTGATGTCTGCGTGGTGATAAACTTGGGTTTGATGGGTGCCCCAGGGCTGCTGACCTCTTCACTCTGTCCTCAGGTACCAGTTCAATCCTGCTTTCTTCCAAACCACCGTCACTGCTCAGATCCTGCTCAAAGCCCTGACCAACCTGCCGCACACAGACTTCACCCTCTGCAAGTGTATGATCGATCAGGCTCATGTATCCTTCCCAGGCTCTTCCTGGCATGCCCCTCTTGCACCCAGCGGTCTGTCCAACTGCTCTGGTCTCTGAAGCGCTCTCCCCACAGATTGGGGTGGCATAGGCAATGATGGGTGCACACCCTCGCTCTGGCCTGGGGGAGACCCCCCCAGCAGTGGGAAATAAATTCATGAGCCACAGTCCCTTGGCTTCTGAGGGTGACAAGGAGTGAATGGTGTTGGCTTTAGGTGATGTGAACAGGGAGCTCCTTCAAGACAAGCCAATGAACGGTGGTCGGCTGGTGAGGATGCTCAGTACTGACTTAGATCAGAACCGGCGCCCTAGAGGGGGAGGAGCCTCGTCTCCCATTCCCCTGAGCCGGTCACTCCACCTGTGCGTCGTTCTGTTGCGTCTGTTTCAGTTCCCCTGGCGGGTGCTTGGCTTTCTTGTGCCAAGGAACAGGTTACCACTTGCTTTCCTCCTTCCCTCCCAGCTGAGCCCAACCACAGGGAGCTTGGAAGTTTCTTCCAGACAGCAGGGCTTGAAGAGGGAAATATCTGCTCTTCATGAAGGCACTGGGATGCCGCTCTCCAACCCCCTGGCCTTGAGCAACGAGTGTCAGGGACAGGGTGACTTCCTCTTGTGCTCCAGCCCTGCTGGCTCAGCTTCCTTCCCCTCTCCCATGCATGTTTCCCTTGACCCCTGCACCTCAGCAAGAAGAGAGGCCGATCAGGCAGATCCTCTACCTGGGGGAGCTACTGGAGACCTGCCACTTCCAGGCCTTCTGGGTGAGTGTCCCCTCCCCCAAGATCTTATTGGGCTTCACCAGCCTGAATGACTTGCGCATCTTAGCCCGCCTACTCTCTGAGGGGGAAACCGGCCCAGCAAGTGACATCAGCTTAGCGAGTCTGTGCAGTGCTGGGAATTGAACCCAGGAGTCCTGGCTCCCGGCCCCTGCTCTAACCCCTTGGCAACATCCCTCCCAGAGCTGGGACTAGAACCAGGAGTCCTGGTGCCTGTCGCTGCTCTAACCATTAGTACACACTCCTTTCATGAAGCAGAGGTTTGCAGTTGGGCTCCCTAGGACACAAACCCAAGGGCTTCTACATCACAGCATAGACTGGTCGCTGGATGGGCTCAGGAGGGAATTAACCACCTGGATGTCCACTGGTCCCCTTTAGAAGAACCCAAAATAGAAAGGGAGGCAGACTCCTTTCTCTGCAGCATTCGTCACTGGCCACTGAACTAGTTGGCCCGTTGCCTTGTGCCCCATGGCCCTTGCTGCGCCCTGTAGTTCCTGCAGCTCCCTGGCTGGTGACTGTCCTGTGCTAACACAGAGTCCTTCCTCTGCAGCAAGCCCTGGATGAGAACATGGAGCTTCTGGATGGGATCACCGGGTTTGAAGACTCCGTTAGGAAGTGTAAGTCTGGCTAATAATGTCACTCTCTGCCCCGGTGCGCCCCGTTCCCTGATTGCAGTGTCCCCTTCCCGGTGGGGATCAGGGACCAGTCACCAAATCCCTTCTGGTGGCCGGCATGTCAGCTGGTAAGCCAGGGCCCTGGAGTTTTGGGCTGGAGGTTCCTGCATTGTCCCTATGGGAGCCGGGTGCTGAACCAGGGCTTGTTCACTCACCGTGTCTCACTGCCGTCTAATGGGGCTTGATCCACCTGGGGCTAGCACCTCACTCTTTCCAGCAGGTGGGTCAGGTTCGGCCCCATCCATGCTGGGTGGGGAGGGGGGTCAGGTCATGTGGAAATAGCAACATTTGTCTCTTCTGTGTCCTCACGTAGTCATCTGCCACGTGGTGGGGATCACGTACCAGCACATCGACCGGTGGCTGCTGGCTGAGGTGCTGGGTGACCTCTCAGGTAAGGCCCTTCAGTCCTCCAGTGCCTGCCATGGGCTCATGGGTGCCACCCGCGCTTGCTGTTTCCTTGGCAGGTCTCCCATCCCTGCTCTGAACTAGCTCAGCAATGACAAGCATCTCTCACAGGGCTCCTCCTGCCCCATGGTATTACCCCACAGACAGATCAGGGCTGTGCCACTGCAGGCTGGGAGCAGACAGTCCCTATGGGGGGTGGGACTGATGAGTGACGGATAAGTGGGCCCAGCTCAGCACAGTTAAACCCGGGACTGAGCTCGGCTGTGCTGTAGCAAAGAACAGAATCCCTTCCTGTGTTCCCTTGGCTGGGGATCTCTGCCCTCGTATCACGCATGGGGCAGGGTGCCTGACTGGGCTTGGATAGGAGCCGGGGGCTCCTGCCAGCCAGCTCTATGATCTCAGCTGGCAGGTTAAAAGGGGAAGAGCCAAGGTAGCAGGCAGCCCTGCTGCAGACTTGTGGGGCTAGAGGATCAGAGTTGGAGCAGCGCCCTAGCCCCCCTGGGGCTGGGTTCCTGTGTCACCCGAGCAGAGCTGCCCTGGCTGAGACTGGCCTGGCCTGCAGGCTCTCGCATCCACCGCTTCCCCCCGATGGTCCGTCCTTAGACGCGATCCCATCCGGCACTAATGGGAGTGGCAAAGGCTCAGCTGAACAAAGCTGAGAGCCCACCTGCTCAGCCTTCCGGCCCCTCTGTCTGCAGACAACCAGCTGAAGGTCTGGATGAGCAAATACGGTTGGACAGAAACAGAGTCGGGCAAGATCTTCATCTGTAACCAGGAGGAGAGCATCAAACCCAAGAACATAGTGGAGAAGATCGACTTTGACAGTAAGTGCTGAGTGCTCGCCTCGGCTCTGTCAGGCCCCTCGCTGGGATCACCCAGCTCTCACAGGCCCCAGTGGGGGCCTTGCTGGAGTAAGGCCTGCATTTGGGATCCAGCAGTGGCTGTTACAGGCTGTTAATCAGTGGGGGGTGGGAATGGATCCATTGAGTGGGGGTTTATTTCCATCCTTCCTCTGTTCGCAGGTGTCTCCAGCATCATGGCTTCCTCCCAGTGATGGGGCCTCCGTCACCGCCCTCCTCGCTGCTCCATGAGAACTCGCTCAGGGGCTCTGTTCGGTTCCCTTTTTAACGCCAGTCCAACCTCGGCCAATAAAAGCGCGTAGTTGACTCTGCCTCTGGCCTGTCTCCTTTCTTCTCCGTGCAGCCTTGAACGTGGGAACCTGGGGCTGATTGGCGCTTGGGGTGGTGGTGGTGGGGGCAGCAGGCAGAACCCCAGGGGTGTAAGTGGGGCCCCAGCCAGCACAAGATCCCTGAGAAGCTGCTAGTTGCAATCGACCCCACCAGAGAGGCGGTTGGTTCCAATACAAGGGGGGTTGTCAGCCAGATGGCTCCAAGCAACGGGGTAGGAGGGCAGGGAGCAAGGAGGGCAAGGAGCTTTGGGGCTGAGCAAAGGGCTCTGCCCAGCTCTTGTCTCTGCCCCATCTGCGCTACCCCACCCTTGCCTCGTCCTGTGTCTGCCTCGAGGGACCCCACTGAGAGCAGAGCTCCGTCTGAGGCCCGTTCGGGCCTTTGCCCCTGTGCAAGCCCAAGGCAGCCATTAGTGGCAGGGGTGGCGAGGTGGACACAGCAGCTGCCTATCAGTGCCCAGTGGCACTCAGGAGGGGGAGAACTGAACATGGGGGTGGGAAGTGAAGGCTGGCAGCTTCCTACAGCCAGCACTGGGCGACAGGGGGTGCCCGCTGTCTGTGCCTTCAGGCAGGGACTGACAGACTTCTGCATTGTGTGGTAGCCCTGGGGCGCAAGGTGCTGTGTGTGACGCACATGATATCAATGCTCGTTACCTCCAGCTCTCTGAGGGGAAGCCTTACGCTGCAAATGAGAGTGAGTGATGGCCAAGGGACTTACCAAAGGCAGTGCAGCTGGGAAGAGAACCCTGCAGGCCTGCTCCCATTCTCCGGCAAGGGGAGCCTGGGGCTGGACAGCCTGTGGCAAGAACCAGCAGGAGCCGTTTCCAGTGAGGGGTAAAGTGGAGGCAGGGTCTGGTGCTGCTGCCCCCTGCCTGCTGGGCTGGGCCCCAGTGGGGTTCTGCCTTCCGGTCCACGCTGGCTCGATTGCACAGAGCCTTGTCCTGCTGCGCTGGTCTCCTGACCAAACACCCAGTCAATACAGGACAAGCTGGCGAGGGAGCTGGCTGTCTCCTTGGGGAGCTGGAGCAGTGCTGCAGCCAGCCTGGAGTAGGCAGGAGCTGCTTTGAGGCTCCTGTTTAAACAGCAGGACTCCTGGGTTCTGTTCTTGGCTTGGGCGGGGCATGTGGCCTGAGGGCTGGAGCAGGGCTCATGGGAATCAGGCCGTCTGTGCTCTGTTCCCAGGGCTAGGAGCAGTTTGCACCTCTGAGACACTTTTGCCTTCTCTTAGTGAAGCTGGTTCTGGGGACAACGCTGGTCCTTCGGGCCCTGAGGCTCCCTGCCTGCTGTGCCCAGTGCAATCCAGAGGGGGGCAGCAGCGCTCCGCGTCAGGCTCAGGTGAGCATCTGGCTGGTGTAGGAAGCATGGGAGGGAGCCGTGCGGCTTGTTCACTCTCGCCCTGCCCATGGCCTCATACTGGGCCTTGGGCTGGAGGCTGGTTTCTGGGTTGGGGCTGGAAGTCGGGGGGTAGCTGGTCTCCCCCTGCTCCGGTCGTAGTGAGGTGTCTCCTCTCAGACCCACGCGAATGAGAATTGTTCACTGCATCGCGGCAGGGTGGGGGCGTCTCTGCCCCAGGCTGCTGGGTCGCTGCCAGCAAACCCCTGCCTCGGCCGGGCGCGTAGCTAGCAGGGCCCAAGACATCCCCCAGCGACCCCTCCGTGCTGCAGGCGATGAGGCTGCCAGCCTGCACTGTGGCAGAGCCCCGGACCTCAGAGGGAAGGGGGACCCCAGCCATGCAGCAAGGGGCTGTTAAGGGCTGTTCTCTGACTCCAGCCCAGTCAGTGGCCCCAGTTCCTGCCTGGATCTAGCGGGTGGAGCTGAGAGACCCACCTGGGCAAGGTTGGAGTGTGTGTGAGGGAGATGCTTACAAGGTTGAGCCCATCCCCAGGCTGGATCGGCCCTGGCTTTGCTGCAGACATGCTGGACTGACACACAAGCTTTGTTCTGCCAAGGCCCTTTATCCAGCTCTGTGGCACAAAGGCCTTTTGTCTGCTGCTTTTTATAGCTGGCACTGTCTGGCTTTGCCGGAGCATCCGTGTCCTGCTGCAATGTCGAATCTTCCTCCTGTTTCCCTCTTCCTCCCCCCATGCAAGGGTGAAGCTGTCTGGGATCCAAGACCGCTGACTGACTCTGGTCCAGGGCTTACCCCCTTGTGTTCATTCCCCACAGAGCGCTGGCAGAGCACTGTCCCCGCCTCCTCCGCTATGGGTTGAAATGGGAAAGTCCGCAGCTTGATTCTGCAAGGTGAGGGCACCAGGAGGTGTTGGTTGTGGGGGTGGAGTGCTGCTGGCTCAGAGCACGTGGGCTTCTGGGGGTAATGGGCTGGCCCAGCCCACAGGGTCCTGCCTCTGCGATCAGCGGGCGAGAGCATTCCTCTAGCAAGAATGTGGAGCGCTCTGGCGGTGTAACGGGAACAAGCTGCGGGGATTTGTCTTCCTGACACTGGAGAGGTGTTGGCAAATGGCACGTGGACTGGGAGAGTGAAGGTGTGTTGAGGGGGAGCCGTGGGGGGACGGGACAAGGATCCTTCACGCTTACAGCATGAAACTGAGGGCTTGGTCCCGTCCCGTCTGCACCCTGTGGGCGTGGCGTGTGCGGAGGACAGCAGGATCGGGCCTAGGCATGGACAGACAGACCTTGTCCCCGGATACTGTGCTGCTGTCTCCTGGTGCTTAGTGGGGTGTCTTGGGGGCTGTGCTGATACAGGGGCCCACGGGATCTTCAATGACCGGGAGAGGCCAGGACCTCCAGTGATTCCAGTCCTGCTCCTATTGCAGGGCTGTCCCTGGCCCGGGCTGCGTAATGATGCCTGCCCCTGCTTGGGCTGTCTGTGGGCAGTGGACGTTAGGACCTGTGGGTCTGTTGTCTGAGCTAAAATGACAGCCCTGTTTTCTGGAAGGCAGTAGCTGACTCTCAAGCCTCTCTATGTGCTGTAGCCACACCGAGGTAGGGCGTGTTAGCAGGGGCCACGCCGGGGCTGCGAACGGGAGTGTGTGTGTGTACAGCCGGCTGAGTGTTTCTATGAATGTGTGCGCCTGGATGTGAGCTGTGTGTGTAGCTTCCTTTACCAGGCCTGTTTCTCTCCCTTTCCCTGTCCTCCCAGCTCCTGTCACCGGCTCAGTCCCATTCACTTCCTCTCACTGGACCACAAGATGCTGCCGTCCTTGTTCACGAATGGGGGCGCGGGCTCTGAGAACATGCAGTTGGTGAACCCAGGTGGGAGCTGAAGGCAGCAGGGAGACACGATCTGGCCCAGCCCTGCGTGCGTCTCAGCCTGCCAATTGTTCCTCCCCACGTGCGTGAAGCCACTTAGCAGAGTTTCAGAATAGCAGCCATATTAGTCTGGGAGTGGATGGGTCATTACACAAAGTAAAACTATTTCCCTATGTTTATTTCCCCCCCCACTGTTCCTCAGATGTTCTTGTCAACTGCTGGAAATGGCCCACCTGGATTATCACTACAAAAGGTCCCTGCCCCCCGCTCTCCTGCTGGTAAAAGCTCACCTTAAGTGATCACTCTCCTTACAGTGTGTAGGGTAACACCCATTGTTTCATGTTCTCTATGTATATAAAATCTCCCCACTGTATTTTCTACTGCATGCATCCGATGAAGTGAGCTGTAGCTCACGAAAGCTTATGCTCAAATAAATGGGTTAGTCTCTAAGGTGCCACAAGTCCCCCTTTTCATTTAGCAGAGTTTCTCTCAAAAGGGGGTTGCAAGACTATGGGAGAGGGGCATGAGAGCAGCAGCAGCTGCTGGCTGGGTGCCCAGCTCTGAAGGCAGCAGGGCAGAAGTAAGGAGGGTGTGGTATTGGGGGGGAGGGGGACATCACAGCCCAAATGTTTTCAAAGGGGGTCCCAGCAAAAAAAAGTTTGAGAACCTCTGGACTAGCATTTAGTGCCGAACATCCGGCCCGCCCCTATTAACAGCGTGGGGTGGGGTGGGAGGGAAGTTAAGATGATTGTTGCATGCTGGTGAGTCACGCAACCCCCCCCCCAGCTCTTTCTCCCCCCACTGAGAGCAAGCTCCTTCTTATGATAAATAGAGGATTCCAAGCCAGCGTCTAAATATATATGTCGCAGGAATGTTCAGCATCTCGCCATGCAGGAAATGGGAGGGCATAACCCTTGCTTCATATTTGCGGAGCTAAGAAATAAAACAAAAATGTGTGTGTGGGGGGGAATTGATAGAATTTCAAAATGGGGGGGGAGAAGCAGCCAAATCTGCAGGTCTGGTTCGCGGCCAATTCCCGGCTATATTGGGGGACTTTGCGTCCAAAAAGAGCTTTATATGGCAGCTTTCTGGAATACATTCCCCTTCTCTCCTTGTCAGCTATGATCTCACCGGATAGCACCTATGTTTACAGTCTAACCCCTTGCATGAGGTTAAATATTCAGTGGGAAAATGATTGCAGCTGCTCTTAGGGTAGCTAGGACAGAAGGGCTGCTGCATGTTGAAGTTGCTCTGGACATCAAGGTGAGAGCAGCACTAGAACTCAGATCTGCCTGCTCCAAAAGCCTAAGCCTTGAATTGAAGGAGAGTCTCACCTAGGGGTTAGCAGTATAGAGCTTATGACACATTGTTTGGATTCCATCCACAAGAAGGCAAGGGTGTGTACATGTAGACACAGACACACACTCGCCAGCTGGTTTATGACATACTCCCCTCTAGCCAGCGCTCGCAAAGATAAGGATAGATCTGATCCTTGAGTAGCGGGGTCCCCAGGAGACCTGACACCACTCTTGACTTCAGTGTAAGCAATCTGGGACCCCCAAGAGGACAGATCCCACCTCTGACACCAGTGTAAGAATCCATTGCCACCTCCTGGGATGTTTCCCTTAAACCTGAATGCAATTGGCTCTGAGTGGTCTATTTTCCTCCTGCTTGACTGTGAACGTGCCTTCACTTTTGGCCCTTGAGCGCCACCGGCTGTGATGGCTCTGGTGCCCTTCTCTCAGGAGTGAATGAAAATAAATCTCCTTAGAGTCAGTTTTCGGCCCAGTTCAGCCTCCGAGACGGGCTGTGAATGGGGTCAAAGAAATGCGAAGCCCAGCGCTGAGCTATCGAAAGTGACAAATGAAATGAAACGTTACAAATGCGATTCCATTGGAGCAGGAAGCACGAGATGTGAGCTTCCCCCGTCAGCTGCTTCATGTGTGGCAGAGGCTAACTGCATGGCGTAGGGGAGGCCCTGGGGCTCCACTTGGTCCTTGCGTGTTCCTCACGTCTGCCCAGGTAGCTCCAGCTCACGAGGAACAGTGTTGACTTTGTTCCCGATCCCAGAGGCCTTCCTGAAGCTTTGGCCCAAGTTCCGTGGGTGCCGTAATAGAAGTGGGAGCAGCCAAAGAGGCTTACTCTGTCAGCTTTCCAGATGGAAAGAAAGAAAGGCTGTAAATGTTTTTTCCATTCCTGACTATCTGTTTTTCATTATGTCTAGCCCTGGCTCCCTGTCCTTCCTAGCCCAGTGCACAGATCTCCTCCTCCAGAGTAGGCTGGAGCTCTGGGTTTGGTTTCAGACCTGAACTGGGGCTCAGATCTGAGTCTAGGCCATATTTGATTTGTTTTCTGAGATACCAACCCCACGAGGCAGAAATGTCCCGTCATTTGTTGTTCCTCCAGGGCACCAGCCACATCCCAGTCAGAACCAGCAATGGGTCCCTCTTTGTTGTGTAGTCAACCCAGGACTGGCTCCTGGGTGGAGGCGGGTCCCTCGCTTCACACCTTGCAACAGGAAGGTGCTGGTTTCATCCCCTCCAATTGTTTCCAGCCATGGCTTTTCCATACCGATTGCCAGAGAATCGCTCTCCTGGGAGCCCGGCCTCCCCCTTGTGCCCCCGGCTCCACCGTCCAGCACACTGGGCTGCCTGCTTGAATCGCAGCTGCCTCCAGCAGGGCTGCAGCTGACAAACAAGGAGGGTTCTCGAAGTGATATCTGTGCCTGGGCTGGACATCAAGGATCCTCTCACGACGGAGGATGAGTCAAAGAGCCTCCCCTGCCCCACTGCACGGTCTTTAGAGCAGGAGAAGCGGGGGACTCTGTGGCAAGCCAGCCCTGCAAAACAGGCTGTGGGTCAAACAACACGCTCCGTGGCTCTGTGTCCAAGACGGGAACGCTCAGGTTGCTATGGAGGCGCTCCCTGGGTTGAATCGAGCAGTGATCTTCTCTGCGCCCTGAGAGAATAGAGGTGGTTATGGCATAAAAATTCAGCAGCACAACTAGCCCCCTTTGTTGACCAGCCATGGAGATTAAACAGGGTCCCTCCAAGGCAGAGAGGATCACTGGTCTTTGTCCTGCCCCTGCCGTCAGATCCAGTCCCCAGGGCCATCCATCGAGCACCTCTCACCAGTCGTTGCTACAAGGGAACCCAGTGTCACAATCTGGGGTGCAATCCAGACCAGTGAAAGACTAGTCACCACGTGTCCTGTAACCCTGAGTGCCTTAAAATGCTCTGTTGTCCTAGCTCCTTGTCTGGGTGCTCCCAGCCAGGGTCTGTGTGTCTGCTTGTTACCCCCCTGCCATGCTCTGAACTCCACCAGCCTTGGTGGCTACTGGCCAAGTGACCGCAACCCACCCCCAGTCCCAAATTTCCCCAACACCATCTGTCCTGCAATGTCCAGCCCTTTCTTCAATGCATTCAGGTCCATTGCACCTTTAAAGAGACAAAACCACAGCGGCTGGTTGCCTTAACTGGAATTAACAATTGCCTCAATTCAAACGCAGCACTGGGTTGGTTTTGATTAGAAGGAAAATACGTTCATTAACAGAAGAACTGGGATTAAGTGGTACCAAGTAGAAGGGATAAAGGTAGAGATGGTTACAACCAAATAAAGGGAAAACTCGCAGCTAAAAGACTGAAACTTAACCCAGCAAGACACAGTCGTGGTTCAAGGTAGATTTCTTCCCAATTTTTCTTTTCCTCAGCCATGGCTGACTTCCTTTCAATCAGTCAGGGCCTTCCATAGAATTACAAGGTGCTGATATCCCTTGTCTTCCTAGGTGAAAGATCTTTGCCTAAGCAGATTTCTCACCTACATTCAATTCCCAGAGACTTCAACCCCCTTGGCTAAAGGATCCATCTTTCTCAGCTTGCCATGATGGCTTCTCCTCTCTCCTTATCTCTTCCCAAACTCAGTTTTGTGCCCAGACTCAGGATGACCTCATGCCGTTCTTCCCATCCCCCTGCTGATTCGTACATAAACGGAGCCTGTCTCTGCCTGATGACCAGCCAGTCGGATACACAAATATACACTCCTTTGTCTGGGGCAGAGTGGGTTGATGCATTGCTTGCCAAACACATTTTAGGAATGACCAAGTTGGGTGAGGTAATTTCTTTTATTGGAAGAAGTCAACCACTGATGGGCCTCTGTGTCCCACCCAGCTAATGCACCATGAAGCCTTCAGGTATTATACACCTGGCAAAAATGTCTTACTGGCACTGCTGCTCCAGCCCTGCTGGGAGGCAACAGAGGAAGCTCTGCCTCATTTTTATGTCCTGAAAGCAGGGACATTAACGCAGCATAATCTAGGGGAGGAGCATTTCTGTAGCTGATGCTCGATACGGCCCTTGCAAGCCGTTGGCCGTAAAGCAGAAGTATGGGCTGAATGCCTCATGCTTCCCAAAGCACATGAGCACGTGTCAGTGAAGTGAGTATATGCTTGTGAATGGCTGTATGCCCACACACGTGAAGTGTGACTGTGCGTGTGATGGGACTCTATTTTTGAATGCGTGTGAGAGAGAGAAGGGTGTATGAGAAACATGACTGTATTTATGAATCTACCTATGGGCCTCATACGAACCCTGTTACCACAGTATCACAATCATCTTCACAAACCCCCTGTGAGGTAGGGCAAGGCTCCTACCCCCATTGTACAATGGGCAACTGAGGCACAGAGAGGCTAAGTGACTTACCGAGGTCACATGGTGCCTCCGTTTCTCCATCGGTGGCTGAGCAGGGAACTGAATGAGGGTTTCCCCAATGCCAAGCTGATGCTCTAACCACTAGGCAGTCCTTCCTCTGAGCATGTGTCTGTGAATCTGTGTGTGCACACCTGAGAAATAGACTGTGTGTGTTTGTGAATCTGTGTGTGTGTGTGTGCAGGGTGCACAGATGTGTGTGCATGCAAAGGGCCATGACTATGTCAGAGACACAACAATGTATTTATGAATACGTGTGGGTGACAATATGGGGCTTTGGGTAAAGATTTGCATGCGCCTTGTTAATGCTTCTGACATACACATCACGGTATAAACCTATTCCAAGGGGTGACCTCAGAGTAAAACCCACCTCCCCTCCCAGCCACTCAGGGCTACCACCACGCCTCAGCTTATTGTCATGCCACAAACTTGCCCACTCGAAACCCACATGGGTCCAGAATGCAGCCGTACAGAGTTTGCTGTGAGCCCCAAGGGATTGGTCAGAGCTTCATTCCTGGGCCTGCAGCCTCAGGGTAATTGCTGTGATAGAGGGCAAAGATGACTGCTCAGTCACGGAGCCTGATCATGGGAAAACTGCTTCCTTTCTGAGTGCAAACTGCGGTTACAAATTAGGGAACCTGTGGGCAGACCAAGGTTTTTTATATTAAGGCAGTTCCCCTCTCATCATGGCTTGGAGCCAGGCGTGAGCTTGGGTAGGCTACTCGGGGGCAGGGCTATTTCTATTTATAAGGCTGATGGCTGCTTCCGCCCATTGTTCCAGAAGAAGGCAGCTCCCAGGATTCATGCTGGGGCTGGAGGGCAGGAATCCGTCAAAACGGCAAGTGGAATTTTAATGACAATTTTCCATTCCAGTCATTTTTTCTTTGCTCTCGATGAGAGACCTATACACAAGAATGACATGGTGAGAATTAATAGTAAATACCACAAACTGCCCGTACTCACCATTGACCTTGCTGAATGGAATCAAAACTGTCCAGCTGTGCACCACAGGGCCTATACTGACAATTGCTAATGGAGATTCCCCTTCTGCGAGAAAGGCTGGGCACTGGGCTTTCAGAGCACAAGTTTCAGAGTTCTGTTCTTGCCTTTAGCTCTGGCTTGAGACAATCTAGATTAATGAACAGAACAGGGAGCCAAGAGCGCAGCTGGGCTTCGTCCATCCTGCGAACAGGATCCACTTTTCTCTGGTCCAAATACTTCTCTGCTTTCGTGCTGCGGCATGAGCTCAGCCATGCCAACTCGGGGATGAGCTGTTCCATTTGTGCTCACTCTTGCCGCCAGTCTCTTCTCGCATGTATTCCGGTGGGACTTTCTGCAGCTGCAGTGGATCGGATGCTAAGCTGGGAGCCAGGACTCGCTATTCCAACCTCTGCCACTGCTGCGTCGCCTTGTGTAAGGCACTTGCCTCGGTTTCCCCATCTGTCCAGTGGGGTTCATGGTACTTGGCCTCCTTCGCCAAGTGCTTGGAGCTTGAAAGCTCAGGGTTATTACGGAGCCTGCTGACCCCTGCCCAGAAACGGCTCGGAAGGGGCCTTGAGGTAGCGGCCATTCCGCCGACAGGAGGGTGGGCGTCGGGCCCACCCGCAGACAGGGGCTCCTCACCCAGGCTCCCTGACCCGGTAGGGCCCCCTTTCCAAGGGGCTGGCTGCGATGCCCGGGCTGAGCGAGGCCGGGGCAGGGGCAGCCCCCAGGTGAAGCCAGAGGCCAGGCGGGCTGAGGGTGGCTTTGTCGGGCTGGATGCTGGAGCCGTGACACCCCCCGGACCCCTTCAGGGCAGGAGGCCGGCACTGTCCGAGGGGCGCTCACCACTCTGGGGCCCCACATGGGGCAATGTCTGTCTCCTGCCCCCACACACACCAAGGGGTGGAGGGGCACAAACTCCACCCACACTATGAATATTCATGAGGATGAGAAAGTAGACACCCTGCCATCATGACTATGCATAATGCAACATCACCACCCCACTATATGCGCACACACTTTATTCCTTACCTGCTATTTCATCTCAACCGTCCTAATATGCCACGAAGGGGTGGAAATACTATTCTGAATATTCATGAGGAAGGTTTAAACTCCACCCACAGTATAAATATTAATCAGAGGACACCGCCCCCACCTTATGAATATTAACAAGGGGTTACACAGAACATACAATATAAATATTCATGAGGGGGGGGAGGGGCTAACCACAATATGAATATTCATGAGGTGAAGACAATGTCACGTGCAACCCCTACTCAGGATATGAATATTCATGAAGCAGCGACGTTGTCACGCCCACACTATGAATAGTCATGAGATACCACAACATCCCACCTCTCATATGAATATTCATGAAGGAGGGCAGGCTCCATGAACAATATGAATATTCATGAGAGGGAGGTGCCATCCCACCCCACACATACAGAGGGCATTGATTGTCATTGGCCACACACACACATACTGAATATTCATGAGGGGAGAAGCCGGCGTGAGGCGCTCAATAAGCTGTTGCGGGGAGATGCGCACGCGCAATGATACGGCGCTGGGGGGGAGCGGGAAAGATGGACGCAGCCGCACTGTCAGACCCCCGAGAGGGCGGGAGAGGAAAAGGGAGGAGAGAGCGCAGGCGCAGGGGGACCCGAGGACGTGGACGGGGCAGGTAGTGACGTCCCGCGCGGGGGGAACATGGCGTTTTCAGCGCCTGCGCCCTGAGAGTTTGAGCCCGGCGGACTGGGTGAGGTCACCCTTCGCGCCGGCCGGGCGTACGGCGCAGGCGCCCTGCATCTCCCCGTCTCGGGCGCAGGGGGCGGGGCTCGCTTCCGGCCAGCCGCGGCCCGGGCGGGGCCCGGGCGCCGCGCAGGCGCCGCGCGCGCCGGCCCCTCCCCGCGGGGCGGGGCGGCCCCGCGGCGCGGCTCCTCCCCTCAGGCGGAGCGGCGGGTCGGGGCGCTGGGCCGGGAGCCGCGCGGACCATGGTGGATTACCACGCAGCGGGGCAGCCCTATCAGTACGGCGGCAACGGGCCCAGCTCGGGCGGCGGCGGCATCGGCGACTACATGGCGCAGGAGGACGACTGGGACCGGGACCTGCTGCTCGACCCCGCCTGGGAGAAGCAGCAGCGCAAGGTGAGGCGGGGCCGGGGGTGAGGGGGGGGACTGGGGGCTGGGGGGCCGAGGAGGGGCTGGGGGGGCTAGCGGGTGAGGGGGAGTTGGGGGGACGGGGTGAGGGGCTGGGGGCGACTGGGGTCGGGAGGGGGGGAGAGGGGGGTCGGAGGGACTGGGGGGACCGGGTCGGGGGTGAGGGGCTGAGGGGGCTGGGGGGCTAGAGGGAGAGGGGGGTTGGGGGAATGGGGTCAGGAGTTGGGGGTTGGAGGGGCTGGGGGGGCCGAGGAGGGGGGGACTGGGGTCGGGAGGGGCAGAGGGGGTGGCTAGCGGGAGAGGAGGGTTGGGGGGATGGGGTCTGGAGTCGGGGGGGGGTCGGAGGGGCTGGGGGGGCTGAGGGGGGTCGAGGGGACAGGGTCTGGAGTCGGGGGTGAGGGGCTCTGGGGAGGCTAAAGGAGGAGGCCTGGGAAGGCAGGATTCAAACTGGGGGCTGAAGGGGGCTCTGGGTGTGAGGGGGGGACTTGCTCTGGGGGGGTGGCCTGGATGGCGGGGGCTCTGGGGCTGAAGGGAGGGGGCTGAGGGGAAAAGCGGGGCTGGGGGGCCGAAGGGGGAGGCGTGGGCTGAGGTGACTTGGGGGAGAGGGGGGCTGGGGGGGAGGGAGACCTGGGCTAAGCAGAGGTGCAAGGCGAGGGGAGGGTGTCTGGGGTGAGGAGACAGGGAGGGTCTGTGGGTCTGAGCGAAGAAGTGAAGAAGTCGTGTGAAAGGGTGCCCGGAAGGGTGGGGAGGGAGTGGCTCTTGGCCTTAGGGGCAAAGGGAGTAGTGAGTGACAGGTTTGGGTGGGGGCTGGGGGTGTCTGGGGAGGTGAGGCTGGGACTTGGGCTGGGAGATGCCTCAGCGCAAGGGGAGGAGGGGTGGGCGCTCCATGAAGTGGGTACTTAATAGTTTGGGTTGTGGGTCCTTACTGGGGAGTCTCTAGGAGGGGATTGGGGGTGTGTGTGGGGGGGAGGTTAGGGACCTGCTACTGGACCCTGCCTGGGGAGGCATCAGGCAGGTGAAGAGAGAGCTTGGTCTTGCGGGGAGGGTGCTTGTTGCTGACTTTGCGGGCCTGTGACCTGGGAGAAGCAACAGTGTTGAGTAAGAGGGAGATTCAGGAGGGGCAGGGGTAGGAAAGGGGTCTCTGCAGGGGATGAGGACCTGCTGTTGAACCTAGTCTGGAGAAACATCAGCTCAGGGTGACGGGGGTTAGAGGGGCATAAAGGGGGAATGGGCTTTGGTCCTGGGTGGTCGGGCAGAATATAATGGAGAGCCTGGGTGCTTGTGGGAAAGAATGGCAAAGAGTCCTGTAGACCTTATTGACTAACAGATGTGTGGGAAAGAATGGAAGGGGATGGGGTGGGCCTGGGTGTCGGTAGGTGTTGGTTGCAGGAGGAAGCAAGAGTCATGGGGGTTGGGTGGGGCAGGTTGAAATGTATGTGATGTTGGGTGGAGAACAAATTCCTAGTCACTGCTTTGAGGTGCTCCCCTTTGAGTAATCTACCATGGGTGGGGAATGCTGAGAGCCCTGGAAGGGAGGTGCCTGTTTCCCAAACCCCTTTCCTGGAATCTCCTTGAGATCTCACTACAGCGCCACTGGGAGCTGTTGACCTATGGAGTTAGTGGCTTCTGTAATAGATCCCTACTGCATCCCTGCCCCTTTGAAGCAATCTTCTCCACTGGCTGAGTTTCATTCCTTGCTCTTGTCTGGTCAGCTGAGAGAGCCAGATATGGAGTGACCATGGAGGTGAAGACTCCAATCTATATGCTTTCCTTGTACGTCTAAATAGTTTTGTGTAAAAATTGACTGGCCCCTGCTGCACCAGCTATCTATACTAATATATAAAAATGCACCTATTGTGATCTCTAGCTGCATGTACAAAAACGCTACAATGCACAGACATTCATTAATAGGCACATGGTCAACCATGGATGGCCTTAAAAATGCCGAGGGTGTTACCCTGCCTCTTATAATTACTCCTGAGGGCAGCTGTATGTCTGCTAGCAATAACTGATGTGGTTCTGTGAATCCTGCTGGGTTGCAAGAATCCTTCCTTCCATTTCTGTGGCCTGTGATTTGGAAATATTTGCTTGGGTGGACTAAACTTGCTGTGATGGTATCAGAATCCTCTCTGGTTTGTTCAGTGTTCAAGGTATATTGGGGTAGTTGTCGTCAATTCACGCATGGCTGAGCTCTGTGCTTCGGGCACCTTTTTGTGCCCGATGCATCTAAAACCATGCGCACATTTTAATGTGTGTGTGACACTTGCAATTCATGTAGCTTTTGCGTTCCTCAGGATGAGAGGATATATTTGAATGAGAACCCATTTTACAAAACTACACCCTTAAATTTAGCAGGTCCTGTCTTGCAATGACTGCAACTGTGAATTCAGTCAACTGAGTCCAGGAACTATTAGGACTGCAGCAGTATTAACACTTGCGTTCTTATATAAATCTGATCTCCCTCCCCCAACCTCATCTGATTTTATATTGGGAGTGTCACAAAGCTGGGTAGGGCACACCTTTTTTCCTCTCTCCCTTCAAGTCATAGATGACTCTGGTAATTAAAAAATCCTATCATCATAACAGGGCAACACCTTGCTTGTAAGACTCAATTGATAGTGAAGAATATGTGCCATTTTCTCTGCCAGTTTTTCCAGAACCCTGGAAGTGTAGTAATACATTGAGCATTCTGACCTATAGTTGATTTTGCATTCATGTTGGTTAATAATTTGAAGATTATTTGTGTTGTTTCAGATTTGTTTCTTTAGGCAGGCAGCGGAGAATTCAAGGTGGCCATCTGCTATTTTGTTTAATTATCTTAATTGCATGCTATTTAAGACAGAGCTAAGAATATCAGAACAAAATTCAAGGAGGTGGAGGAATTTTTAGACTCCATGCTGGCAAGAGAAGAAACTTTCAAAGGGAGTATTTTATTCTAAATGTAACAAGTATGTGTTTGTCAAAACTATGTAACAAGTCTGTGCTGTCAAGCTTTGTGAGTTTAGGCTGAAATCAGACCGAAGATATTTTAAAAATAGCCAGTAGGCTGTTTCAACAGCATGTAAAAGCCGACTCACATTGGTAATGATTTTTCCATATTTTGAGCGATAGTGAAAATGGCTCACTTTTAAATCATGCTGATACATTACTATTAAGAAAAGGTTCTGCCCTCTCTCAAGCATTGAACAATAGCTTAGTTCCACTTAGAACACCTGGCTAAAGGTTTTATCACTGTGACGTGGCACCTTAGCTGCCGTTCTTGTGGGAGAACGCTATTAATGCTCACTGTTTCGGGGTGTGTGATTTCCATGATGTAGAACTGCATGAAGCCCGTCCCATATTCTCTCCCCCTGCATCCATTTGTCCTTCACACTTCACTGAAACTATTTTACTATATGAAACAAGCGGAGACACCTTTTCGAAATTGGGCTACAGCTCTGCAGTCAACTGGAAATTGTTTTAAATACATCTAAATTCCTCTAAGAATTGTGTGATAAGAAAAATGGATCCTTCAAGGCCTTGTTGATACTGGGCTTTGAACCACCATTCCAGCTAAACTGGCTTCAAATATGGATTGACTGATGTGGATAGGACCAGATTCTCAAATCAGTTCTCCAAAAGTTGGTTTTCCAGTCAAACTTTTTTTTGAAAGCTATCTTAGAGCAAATCTACACTAGAAAGAATTGTTGATTTTAATAATGCTGGCATAGTTAAACTGGCAAAATCTTCCTATTGTAGATGTAGTTTATATAGGTATGAAATTCACAGCTCAGGGAACCAATATAAGCCATACTACTGTAAGCAATCGTACACCTGTATAACACTGTGTGTAGTAGGGCATGTAAGTAAAACTTTACTGGACACCAGGCCTTAGGCGTTGTGGTTCCATCTATGCAGCTCAGATCATGTTTGGAACCGTGTTTAAACCAGATCCAGGCTTTGTTTTCAAATGTGGTTAAAAGCCCAGTGTAGACAAGGCCCTTGGTGTGGGGAAACCAGAGTGAGACTTGACCAAGCAGGATGATTGTTATAACATGATAGAGCCCTGATCATGCGATTTGGCCCTGTTCATATAGGCAATATCAGGGCACCGGTAGCTTGTTTTATGTAGTAAAAGATGAGAAGTCATAGACCTGACTGACTTGGCCTTAAATGTGGCTGTTTTTTTTTAAAGTCATTTTGGCTGTATATAATATATATTAGATGCTTAATTCAATTAGGACCAAGTTAAGAGAATGTTCTAAGAGAACTATGGTGACGGATGGGGAAAGTCAAAGCACAGTCTAGACCAGTGCCTCTCAACCTTTCCAGACTACTGTACCCCTTTCAGGAGGCTGGTTTGTCTTGTGTACACCCATGTTTCACCTAACTTAAAAACTACTTGCTTACAAAATCAGACATAAAAATACAAAAGTGTCTCAGCACACTCTTACAGAAAAATTGCTTACTTTCTCATTATTTTTTAATTATAAAATCAATTGGAATATAAATATTGTACTTACATTTCCTTGTATAGAGCAGTATAAACAAGTCATTGTCTGAAATTTTAGTGTACTGACTTCACTAGTGCTTTTTATGTAGCCTGTTGTAAAAGTAGCCAAGTATCTAGACGAGTTGATGTACCCTCTGGAAGACCTTTGTGTACCCCTGGTCAAGAACCAACTATCTTGTCTGATACAAGCCCAATAAATGGGGAGGGGAGGTGACACTTCATAGTTTAGTGGTCACTGTGATCTTGATATTTGAACAGTTCAGTTTAGTGTTTCATTTTCACACCTTATAGCGAATGAAAATGCTGATGTATACATAGCAGCTGATGTATACGTGCCATTGCATGCTATTTTGGCTGTTGTACTGATTTCTGAAAGTTTAGTACATTGCCTAAAGGTATCTAATCCTTCTCCCTTTAGCTGTATCTCATCTCATTTTGCCAGATTTCAATACGAGTTGCTGCAAGCTTCACTCAAACTTTGAGGAGATGATAAAATGTAGTTAATACTTCCTTTTACAAAAACAGTTGGCACTTCTAAAATAGCTGGAATGTTTGTGCTTGGAAAATCACAAACAAGTGTTAAGCTAGTGTTTGAGAGCTGAGCTTTTTGGCAGCTGTGGAAGGACAGGGAATCCTGGAGAAAAACGACATTTACTTTTGCTTTGAGCTTGTGCTTGGAGATCTGGTGCCACCTTTGATTAAAAGGAGGTGGAACAAGTGTTGTAGCCTAATTTTGGTGGATACTTGTCCACTATCACACAGTGCACTTGTGCCCAGGACTGAAATAACAGGGTTATATGGCTTGAGCTGCCTCACTGGAGCTGTTTGAGGTAGGGACGGGACCGGAATATTAGGAAGGTTGAGATAAAATAGCAGGTTAGGAATAAAGTGTGTGTGCATGGATTTGTGGGGATTGGGTGCATTATAAGAATAATCGAGGGCACTGAAAATCAAGGATGAGGTGAATTGGAAGAAATTAAGGGATTGTGTCAGGACCAAAATAAAAGGCTCTGGCAGCACAGCAGTTCTGAATTATGTGCATGGGCAGAGCTCTGCGTGGAGAAACTTAAATAGTGTAGTACCTGCTAAAAACTTAAAACTCACTACATTTACTCATATCCTGTTCTCAGGGATGTTTTACAATTGTCTTCTATTGACCAATTTAAAACCTGAAAACCATGCACTTTTCCTGCATGTGAAAATCTCTAGCAAGTGGTCAGATTCAGGAGTGGTAACTGAAATGTTTGACCTGTTCATCTGAACTGGTGGAGAGTCGGCTTCTTATTCTTGTAGCTGGTGCTGAATCTTGTAATCTGTGGAGGTTTGAAGAAGGTATGTATAGCAGGCAGGATTGAATTGATAAGCTTTTTCAGCTCTATCTCTTCCATGCGCTGTCCTGTTTGCAGCTCTGTGTGTGTGTGTGTGTATATATATATATATATATATATATGTGTGTGTGTGTGTGTGTGTGTGTGTGTAGTGTGATCAACAAGACATTTAGACAGCATTTAGGTATTTGTGTGCTTCATTATATCATAATGAAACTGCTTAGTCTTAATGTTAGAGTCAAGGTGGGTGAGGTAATATCTTTTTGTTGGCGTTTACACAGAACTCTTTTTCCGGGCTTTCTTCAGGTGACTTGAAGAAGAGCTCTGTGTGAGCTCGAAAGTTTCTCTCACCAACAGAAGTTGTTCCAGTAAAATATATTCCCTTACCCACCTTGTTTCTCTAATATTCTGGGACCAACATGGCTACAACACCACTGGATAGTCTTAATGTTAACATGTCCCTGGGCAGTGCTTATATTTCAGCAACCTAATGTAACTTACCAAGATGCACAAAGAAAAACTGTTTGTCTGATCTTCACTTGAGGTGGCCAGGTTTGCTCAGTAAAGAAATGCTGAATGTTCTTGCAGGTTATGTTTAAATTGGCATGCTAGTGGAAGTACAAGGTTCACTGATTTCAGAGCAGAAGCAGCAGTTTCAAATTCCAGTCTGCTCAAAGGCTAATCTAGTTTAAAAAAAAAAAAAATCCCTTCACCCTCCCCAAAATAGTTCCTGCTTCTTTCTCAAAGAAATCTTTGCTGTATTTAACTGCGTCAGTACAGAATAAGTCTCTTAACCAGTGGTTTCATCAAGACCATAAAACAGAGAACTCAGCATCTAACTTATTGAAATACTTTAGCTGTGTGTCCTTTTAGGTTTTTTCTTGCAGCACAATGCTTGGAACAACTGACTGTACAGAGAAGCAGAGAAATTAGCTCTGCTGAATGTTAATGCTTAGCACTTGTATAGCAGTTTACTTCAAAGTGCTGTACAGAAATTAGAGGCAGTTTACTCTAGTGGATTGAGCTCAGGACTAGGAGCCAAGAATGGATTCTGCCACTGGCTTACCGTGTGGCCTTGAGCAACACTAAACCTTTGCCTCAGATTACCTGTCCTTAAAAAGGCAATAATACCGAACTTCCTTGTGTGGGGTGAGGACTAATGCTTACAGAGCACCTGCACAATGTGCATTAGAACTGTTAGGTGTTTTAACTTCTCAGTGGGGCTTCAATAGCATGCCGGAACACCCACACATCAGAAACTCACTTTCATTTTATTGGTGTCTGAGCAAAAGGCAAAGACCACTTTGGCATATGCTTCTCTGTATTCTTGGATAGTCCCCTTAGCAACTTGGTCACATTTATTTGAAGAGGGCCGCAGAATAAATAGCATGAAGCAGAAGCACGCTTTCCTCTATAGGATGCTTTCAGCCATTATTGGTTCGTTGGTCATGTTCATTCAACCATCTTGCATTAATGTCAATCCTTATACTTGTAGTTAGTTTACTTTGTGCCATTTCTACACCTGTTGTTAGTGGGCCCAAGAGTTCAAATTTGTCTGGAGTAGTATATCAGTGTGAAGTGCTTCAATCATTTCTTTAAATTGCTCATTCTGTGCTGCGTGGACAGTGATGATTTTTAGTATCAAAGAAGGTTGTAACTTACAAAGTTCAAGACTTTGCCTTTCAGTTTTACGGCATAATCACAGACTTGATTTTTGACAATTTTGGGATTTCAAAGATGAACATAGACCATTCCTATGTGAAGCTGATATTGAAGAGTTGCTGGAAGGTTTGAAACAGAGATATGAGTTGTCATGGCTATGTTTTGATGCAGTTGTCATCAAGTCTCATTTCCAGGGTGATGAGTCATCACTCTTCCATTTCAATAGACAAAGTTTCATTCAGTAGCAAATTTGAGCTTGAAAAATGCAAATAAACTGATTTTTCTGCTGCTCTTGAGACTCTGACTTCCTATTTAACTTGTGATGTTTACACTTTACTGTAAAAGAATGATCTAGTTCCATTATTTCAATTCCTTCAACTGCTTATTTCCCACTATTTTAGCTTTAGCAACTTGAGTCAGATAAATTCATACACTGGTGTGTGATCACTGAATACTAATCACCAACTTGCAATATTGAACAGCAGGTTTCATATTTCCTATATTTGAAGTGAAAACAACCTCCTATGTTCTGTCTGCATCAGATTTAAAACCACATTAATTAAACACATCTACAATGGAACTCCCACCGGTGCCATCACTGGTGCTGTTGGGAAACTTTCTGTAAAATTCCCTAGTGTAGGTAAGGCTCCAGTGAATTAAACAGTGAAGACTGGAAAACAAGATGAGCTTGGCAACTTTATACATAACCACAGGATTGAGTGCTTTGTCCACCTGCTAGTATTTGCTAGATCCTAGCAAACCAAGTCATCTAGCAGTTCACTACTCCACCCACTCCCCTTTCTTCAGCATCTAAAGGCTGAGCAACATCCAGAGTGACAGAATAGTGCTCGATGACTGTTCTCCCTGTGCTTTTAAGGAGCAGCGGTCATTGTTTCTGTTGATTCATTGCTAGTAACAGGCTTCTCCTATGTCTTTTCTGATCCATCAGTAACAATTGAATGGCTTTGAGCTCCTGGCTGACCTGATGTACATTGTTTCAGAGTAACAGCCGTGTTAGTCTGTATTCGTAAAAAGAAAAGGAGTACTTGTGGCACCTTAGAGACTAACCAGTTTATTTGAGCATGAGCTTTCGTGAGCTACAGCTCACTTCATCGGATGCATAGCATATTGTGGAAACTGCAGAAGACATTATATACACACAGAGACCATGAAACAAAACTTCCTCCCACCCCACTATCCTGCTCGTAACAGCTTATCTAAAGTGATCATCAAGGGAGGGCCATTTCCAGCACAAATCCAGGTTTTCTCACCCTTCCCCCCGCCCCCCCCCCCACAGACACACATACAAACTCACTCTCCTGCTGGTAATAGCCCATCCCTCTTTGAAACCTCTCTTTATAATGCGCATGATAATCAAGGTGGGTCATTTCCAGCACTAATCCAGGTTTTCTCACCACCGCCACTCCCCCCCCCCACACACACCCCCCTCCAAAAACCACACACACAAACTCACTCTCCTGCTGGCAATAGCTCATCTTACAATGTGCACAGCAATAATCCAAGTTTAACCAGAACGTCTTGGGGGGGGGGGGGTTAGGCTACCTTGCATAATGACTTAGCCACTCCCAGTCTCTATTCAAGCCCAAATTAATAGTATCCAATTTGCAAATGAATTCCAATTCAGCAGTTTCTCGCTGGAGTCTGGATTTGAAGTTTTTTTGCTTTAAGATAGCGACCCTCATGTCTGTGATTGCGTGACCAGAGAGATTGAAGTGTTCTCCGACTGGTTTATGAATGTTATAATTCTTAACATCTGATTTGTGTCCATTTATTCTTTTACGTAGAGACTGTCCAGTTTGACCAATGTACATGGCAGAGGGGCATTGTTGGCACATGATGGCATATATCACATTGGTGGATGTGCAGGTGAACGAGCCTCTGATAGTGTGGCTGATGTTGTTAGGCCCTGTGATGGTGTTCCCTGAATAGATATGTGGGCACAGTTGGCAACGGGCTTTGTTGCAAGGATAGGTTCCTGGGTTAGTGGTTCTGTTGTGTGGTATGTGGTTGTTGGTGAGTATTCGCTTCAGGTTGGGGGGCTGTCTGTAGGCAAGGACTGGCCTTTCACCCAAGATTTGTGAGAGTGTTGGGTCATCCTTCAGGATAGGTTGTAGATCCTTAATAATGATGTACATTGGACTTCTAGTTTATTTCCTGCCAGTTAAACCACTTACAGGGATTTGGTGGCCAAGGCTTTCCTCTTCAGAAGTCACTTTTCTCTTTGAAAGAGGAAAAAGCTGCAAGTTTTATCTACCGAGCAAAGAATTTTGACTAAAAAGCATCTGTTATAGTGAAATGCAAGTCATCAAGGCTCTCTGGTCCTGAGAGGGAAAACTCTAATACAAAAAATATATAGGGAAGGTAAAATTTAAACTCAAATATTTTGTTGTAAGGATGGTGAAGGATGTAGTAAAGGTGGCAACCTCATGCCTTATTGTTCTGTTGAGCAGCTACGGAAAATTCACTGTGTTGTAACTCCCTGCTTTGGACTCATTTCTAATGAGCAGCCCCACTGTTTAAACATATCTCATCTGTTTTTGTTGGGGGGGGGTTGCACTAATGAATTCCTTGTAAACTTAAGAAATCACCGTACTGGTAACATGCTAGACTGAATTCAGTCATGTCTCTGAACTAGGAGAAGCAGAAATGGCAGTGGCAGGCCACAGGGCTACTTAGATTCCAGCAAACACTGCAACACCGCAGGGAGTCCCTGACATTTAAACACTTCAGCATGCTATAGAAATAAAACTGTCCTGTTAGAGGGTTTACAGTGGATTAATGCATTGCTCAGTATGAATACTGACTCCTGTAGTGAAAGGGCAAGGGGTGTTACAGTTCAGCAAAAGACTACATAAGGCTATTTCGCTGGTATTGAATAGGTGTATATCTGTGTGCATACACAAGCCATCCAAACAGTTGCGGTTTTACTGCTGGTATGTGTCCAGTCTCTGGGGTTTCTGTGATGGAATCTCAGCTATGTGACATTAACAGCAGGGCAGAATCTGTCTGCATCCTCTGCGTCGTTTTCCAAACACTAGCAAACAAAAAGCAAATGAGTGCCAGTATTCCGCCTTAATGGAAATGTATATCCTAGCCATATGTTCTGCACACTTATTTCCTGTTGTGTTGATGCTGGAGAGATCACTATTTTCACAAGAAGATGGTATCTTTGAGTGAGTCAGTGGAAGCCATCTCCTTTGCTGCGCAGGAAGGCAAAGTTGGAAAACACTGTGGCTTGTTTTACAAGTTAACTTGGTTTTCTTGTTCTTCCACAAGCTTGGAGTGTAAATCCAAATTGTGTAACATTGGATTTAGCTTCCAAGGTCTTAGGCTTGGAGACATACCATTTTTGTACAAAAGCTACCTGCGTCCTTGAGCTGGTTTGAAGGGCATGCTAATGATTCAGCCTTTATTAGGTTGTCTTGTAACCATGATTTAAACTTCCTTTGGACCAAATCCAGAACGTAAACATCCCATTGATTCTGAAGGTGGTTACATTTTTGTATGTCTCGATTTAGATGCCAAGTTACAGACAACTCGTTTAGTCTACAGTATGATGCTGTGCTGTGTACAGGAGAATGTTTGTGAAGGATTACTGTTAGTAACTACCTTACCTAACTGTGCCTTCTCACTCTGCATCGATAGGGCATTTGCCAGATTGAAACTAAGTGCATATGCATAACTTCTGAAGAGAGGATTAAATTGAAATAAACAAAAGCTGTACTCCAGACAAAGAACCTAAGACTTACATAAAGAATGAAGAGATTGTAAACTCCCTTATCCATTAGCAATCATAGAATAGCAGGGATTTCTGTTTCTTCTGCTCCTTGCCTCACCATATCTTTTCATAATGGTTTTATGACACTATGAATATGATGTAGGAGTGGCTACTTGTTCAGCTGTTAAAGATTCTCAATCTTTCTCTAAAAACATTCAGCTAAAAAGAGTTCTGGGTGATGGAAAATCTTCCAGTTTGTTGAGCTCCCTCAGCTCCCATTGGCTTTGGGATCTAGGGGTGCTCAGCACCTCAAAGAATCAGGCCATAGGAAAACTTAATACACGGAGGGTTGACCTTTGAACCATTCTCTCTGGAAGAAGTTACCCACTGCCTGTTTTAAATAGTGGATAATCCTCATTATACTGTCTTTACATATCTTCATCTGTCACCAGTAAAACAGGTCCTCATGTCAAAGGTATGCTGGACACATAATAGCAGTTATATTTGCAATCATCATGACAAAATCTTGTGAAAGAATGCTGAAATTCAATCTTGAAGAATCGTGCTCTTACAATGACTGCATTTTTGCTTTGAGTCTCAGTGTCCCATACCTCTTGCTGACCAAGTGTAATAGTAGTGATCCATTCAAATGGTGGTGTGATGTAACCGTCAACTGTGGTATCGGTGCCCGAGAGGGTACACAAGATGTAAAAGGTTTCACTAGGAGTACTCTTCTCAGGGCATAACAGCGGTTCATAGTTAGCTGTAAGAAATACTTAAACTGTATAATGGCTTACTTTCTAAATGCATAAGAGAGGATTGCAGAATATTAAACAAGGCAACAGCTTAATTATACCACCACCCATGAGGCACTACTTTATTGGAGGAGTTGGCAAGTGTTGGGTTTAATAGCTAGCTTTATTATGCTGGATGATCTGCCAAATACTTTGTGGTATGGCTACATACCTAGCAGAAGGCTAATGGCATTTACTCCACATGGCACCTGTCTGTATACCAGGACTAATAACAAGGCTATCTGATTCCCACTTGGCTCAAATTCCTTTTGCCTCACTTCAGAGCTACAGTGGGAACACATGCTTCTTATTGTAATGCCAGTGTTAAAAGAAATGCCTCAGTCTTGCTCAGTTTGCATTATAGGCCTTGCTGTAAGACATGACTTACCAAATACCATCTGCATGTGTGGTTTCTGGGGGCGGGAAAGTTCATAGTTTAGAGCATGGCTTAAGTCTGAAAAGGCTGAAAATGGCCTGATGGAGTTCCATGTTTGTCACAATGTTTCCAAATCAAATGTGTTTTGTTCACAAGTAAAAAGCATTTTCTAATTTCCTGCCCTGCTAACAGGGATCTGTGAGTCAAGCTGGATTCTTCCCTCTGGATCTGTAGTAAAGATTCTGCAGGCCAAATCAGACGGTTGACACCTGTGTAACCTTATTGTCTTCAATAGGCATGTACAAGTGTAACAGATTGGAACATAATAAACTTCTCTCAACAAGGAGTTGTGCTGTGTTAGATTTATGGAGGCAAGTTAGGGCTGGTCTATACTAGGTTGACATAGCTACATTGGTTGGAGTGTGGAAAAATCCGCATCCCTAATTGCCATAGCTATGCTGCCGTAATCTCCAGTGTAGACGCAGCTATGTTGATGGAAGAATACTTCTGTCAAGCTACCTACCATAGTTCAGAGAGGTGGGTGGCTTAGTCTCAGTAGTGTCGACATACCGTCAGCTGAAAGCTTTTCACTCTACTGGCAGAAATACATTTCCTGCACAAACAAACGTCAAATTAGACTTTGAATGCATGCAACTTTTTACACAGACGTTCTTGAGCCTTTGCTGAAGATGTAGCCAAGTAAACAAGATGGCCATTTCTGACAGCTGCACTTGGGATCTAATCTCTTGACTGGTTTCAGAGTAACAGCCGTGTTAGTCTGTATTCGCAAAAAGAAAAGGAGGACTTGTGGCACCTTAGAGACTAACCAATTTATCTGAGCATGAGCTTTCATGAAGTGAGCTGTAGCTCACGAAAGCTTATGCTCAAATAAATTGGTTAGTCTCTAAGGTGCCACAAGTCCTCCTTTTCTTTTGCGAATCTCTTGACTGTCAGGGGTGAAGAGAGTTGTAAGATCCCTTTCGGTCGGGAGGAAAAGTGGGAGCAGTATAACTTAAATACAGTCTGTCAACCTAATTCACTTTTTTCTTAGAGTCAGAAAAATTTCACTCAGTGAGCGTTTCTCTTTTTGTTTAGAGAATAAAAATATTCAGTTAGTATTGACCTAGGAAGGAGCATAGAGGTGTCTACTAGTACTCTGTTGTAGATGCAAAGAGTTAAATCAAATGCTTTATTTAAAAGATGCAGTAAGTAGCTGTTCTGGTAGGCAGTTGTCCAGCAACAGGAAGATATAAAACAGATACAAAGTTCACGTTACATTAGTATCATTACCTTGAAACTTGTCACATGCTTCTTGTGACAGAGGATGGGAAAGGGTTATGAAATTGTAGGCGGAGACTTTCAAAGCTGCCTATGGAATAATCAGGCATCCAGATTCTCTCTAGATAGCCTTGAAAATCTTTAACTGTAATCTTAGTGAGTTTTCTCCAAGTTCTGCCTACATTGGGGTAAAAAAAATAACAAAACAAAAGACTGTCTTTGTAAAGCATCTATCTAGGAGTGTGACCCTGACCTCTAGGTTGCTACCATAATACAAAAAATAGAAGGCCGTAGAACTGAAAATAGGTGTTCATATGAGCTGTTTGGTCACTTCAGAGAGCACTTACTGAGATGGCTAAGGACTTGTCTATGCTTAAAAGGCTGAAACAAAGACACTACCTATGCTGATGGAAAGGCTTCTCCCATCAGGGTAGGTAATTCATCTCCCTGAGAGGCAGTAGCTATGTCAATGGGAGAAGTCCTCTTGTCCGCATAGCACTGTCTACACCGGGAGCTAGGTCAGTATAACTGTGTTGCTCAGGGGTGTGGACTTTTCCACACTCCTGAGTGGTGCTGTTATACCGACATAAAGTCTAAGGCCTTCAAGCCTGGTAATGCACCCGCGTGAACTTGCAGGCTCTTAATGTTTTTGTGGCTGAAGTTGGGATTTAAATATAGTATAAAACTCCCCCGATTTTAAGACCTCTTCTGAATGAGAGGACTTAAGTGAAGGGGTTGCTGAATGGAAATCTTTCTTGGATTTCTTGGAGTCATAGATACCCCTTGTAACAATACAGCAGTAAACTTCTATGGTAGGTGGCTTATTGCAAACTAATTGTGGGGCAGAATGCTTCCAGCCTTGCCCTTTTAAATGATAAAAGGTTTTCATTCTCTCCTGTTCAGTAACTTTTCTAATTCTTCAAGGTCTTGCGAAGGATGCAAAATCCTGCAACTCTCAAATGATCTCTGTTAGAATGACAGTCTGGTGCGCATAATAGTGAGCTGTGGTGTCAGTTCCTTATATAAACAAAACTTCAGTCAATTCGGGAGTGAATTCCTGCACATGATCATCTTACTTGAAAGTCTTAATCTCCATCTGTTTTTCTTGGTTTCCTTTCCTTATAAGTGGAGTTTGTTCGCAGAAAATGTGGTACCGAGTTCTGTCAAGATGACTGGGATGGGCCACTTGTCATGGTCAAGGTGCATAGCAAACCTGAAATTACAAGTTTCACAGTGATTAATTAAACATTATCCCACTGCATTGCTGAGCAAGTTATTGGAGAAACTGATGTATGCTGGTCACTGTACAAATGAATCTGAATTCTTTGTGTCTATATCCCAGAAGAGCCATAAATTTGTCTCCTTCCTTTGACTTTGTCACCGGTCTGAGCCTCTTTACCATGTAAGGACATGATAGCAACAGCAACAAACTTTAAGAGCAGCGTCTGTTCGCAGGACAGGTTGAACAACTTTTTAGAAGGATCAGGTTTGAATACTCCCAGAGCTGAGAGTCTCTCTTTTGTTTTGATGAAGGTTCTCATCTTCTGCAATGTTCGCTGGTATTCAGCAGTTTGTTGCAATGGAAGAAACAAAATCTTACCATTGAATTGGGGAAGAAAACAACTGCTAGCAAATCAAGTGACCGATCAGCCTATGTCTCCCCTTGTGGGAATTGAATCTAAACTTGCTTATTAGTACATTTAGTCCTGTAGTTCAGCTTTAATAGCAGTCTCACTTATAGAGGAATTACTTCTAAAATTCCCTGAAGGATAACTTTGACCTAAAAAAGAAAAGGAGGACTTGTGGCACCTTAGAGACTAACCAATTTATTTGAGCATAAGCTTTCGTGAGCTACATTCAGTCATGCATCCGATGAAGTGAGCTGTAGCTCACGAAAGCTTATGCTCAAATAAATTGGTTAGTCTCTAAGGTGCCACAAGTACTCCTTTTCTTTTTGCAAGTACAGACTAACACGGCTGTTACTCTGAAACTTTGACCTACTGTTCAAGCAAAAGTAATCAGAATGGGTCTCATGGGGTCTCAGCTGAAGAGTCTTGAGACCGTCACAAAAATTTTCTTTAAAAATCCTACTTTTATTGACTGTCCAGTACACCAGAGCAATAGTGAGCAACAAAATTCACAATAAAATAAAACCAGAGAAGAAATAAGAACAGGAGCTAGGAAAGGGGGAAAAAGATTTGAGTAAAAGTACGTGGAATGGAATGGTATGCCAGCCTAAGTGATGATGTAAAATTGGTTGCAAGGCTTAGGTGTTGAAGTCCTTGGTTAAGTCTGGAGTAACTTTGACCATGGGAGAACCAAACAGTAATAAATGGGATTAGAAGAATCCTGCATGAAGTTGTTGGGACTCATCTTGAGTATGACTTTGGGGGTTTTATAATACAAATACGCTTCACTGACTCATTTGGGTCAGGATTATATACATATCTGTTTCAATCAAATCGACTTGATACCAATCGGAAGCTATTATAATTGTGCTTTTGCCACAAGAGCATGATCAGATCTAGATTCTATTCTTTGCTCAGCCAGGTCTTGGATTACTGATGCTTCATTTTTTACCGAGTGTACTAAAACATTTACTAATATATTGCCAGGTAAGATAAGCAGTGTGAATGGGTCAAAATAGTGAACAGTGTATCTTGTGGTATTCATTTACGATAATTTGCAAAATTCACCAACAGTGTGAATTAGTAAATTGCTAATATATTGTCAATCCCATGCTTTCCGGGGAAAACTCCAATAGACTAAAGCCTATTCTACTAAATCTTTCATAGCCGGATGTTTAATTCAAAGCTATCTTTCCCTAGTGCTTTGTAGCGTAAATCTGGATGTAGTTTTTTTTTTCAGAACCCAAGATTGCTAAGGCATAAATTGCTGTTTTATATTGATTTTAACACTTCTGGCTTTTTGGGGGAGGGGAGAAAATTACCTTAATTTCCCGTGACACAAATGGGGCAAACTTATATTTAGATCTAGAAATCTGACACTGGAAAAAACATCTTGAGGAAGATTGGACATGCTGAGAATTTGGAAGCACAAAAATAAACTTTTTACAGCTCTGAACGTCTGCTTCTGTGCCTCTAACTGGTAATTAAGTCATCAAATGACACAGCAAGCATACCAAGGTTTGAAAGAGGTGTGTCTGTTCAGACATCCGTTCATCCCTAACTGGAATATACAGTACATATTACGTCTATTAGACTATAGTATGAGTCATCTTCAGTGGTGGCTTCATATGTTTTGTATTGCTGCTTCTTTGGATGAAAAGCATACCCATTGCAATAGCATACAATACCAAAATCCACTGCTGCTTTGCAATAATGGATGCCTAGGCATTTAGCCAGAAGAAACGTGAATGTGCTTTCCCCAACCTTCATGGATCTTGTAAAATCTTTCCCTTTTAAATATTCATATTTTAATTTTTAAAGAGAGCAGCATTAAACCTGTAAGAATTAAGTTGAGAACCTGTAACTTAAATCTGAGCCCTTTTGCCTCCAAAGACTTTGCTCTCAAACACCTAATTGTGTATCTCTTCTTCGCTACATCTCTACTGATTGATAGGCTAGGGAAGTGGAATCTGCAACATTGTAATGAGTGCCACTTAAAAGCTAAATACAAGAATAAACTTGCTAAGTGACTTGGCCAGCAGCACTGAGTGCTACCCACGTGGCATGTCTGAGCTCACAAGTGCCTGTGGATTCAAGCTTCCGAGGCTAAAGGCATTGCAGAGATTCTTCTTGTGAGGAAGAATAGCAAATGGCCACGAACAGGTGACTGCAGATGCAGTCAGGCTGTGCATAAAAATGTGTATCAACTGTAGAGAGGGGAAGTGGTTACAAAAACCTTGAAGAGGTAGGATATAGGCTCATAGGGAAGTCTCTGAAAACATCAGCCCGCCTCAGCCCTAGCCCATGTCACTTACGCCACACAGCCTTTAGTAGATCCTGTATATTTATGGTAAAGCGTCCTTGCTAATGGAATAGCCCGACTGCCTAATTGACTGATCCTCATAGAATCAGAAATGTAGGGCTGGAAGGGACCTCAAGAGGTCATCTAGTCTATCCCCTGTGCAGAGACAGGATTAGGCATACCTAGACCATCCCTGACAGGTGTATGCTTGACAAGTCCTTAACTACCACTACCAATGACAAGTGAGTTGTAGCTCACGAAAGCTCATGCTCAAATAAATTTGTTAGTCTCTAAGGTGCCACAAGTACCCCTTTTCTTTTTACAACTTCCTTAGGTAATCTCTTCAGTATTCAACAACCTTTAACTTTAAGGGTATGTTCTTAATATCTAACCAGAATCTCCCTAGCTGCAAACTAAGCTGATTTCTTGTCCTACCCTTGAGTTCTCAAAACTCAGCCTGATCAAATAATACAGCTTCACTATTTTAAAATCCTCATCAATCCAGATACTACATGACTTAATTCCTTCTTCCCAGCTAAGTGTGAAAAGAACAGGAGTACTTTTGGCACCTTAGAGATGAACAAATTTATTAGAGCATAAGCTTTTGTGGGCTGCAGCCCACTTCATCGGATGCATAGAATGGAACATATAGATATAAGTTGGAAGTTACCATACAAACTGTGAGGCTAATTAGTTGCACTATTATCAGCAGGAAGAAAAAAACTTTTGTAGTGACAATCAAGATGGCCCATTTAGACAGTTGACAAGAAGGTGTGAGGATACTTAATTTAAGGAAATAGATTCAATATGTGTAATGACCCAGCCACTCCCAGTGTCTATTCAAACCCAAGTTATTGGTATCTAGTTTGCATATTAATTCAAGTTCAGCAGTTTCTCGAGTCTGTTTTTGAAGCTTTTCTGTTGCAAAATTGCCACCCTTAGATCTTTTACTGAGTGGCCAGGGTGGTTGAAGTGTTCTCCTACCGGTTTTTGGATGTTATGATTCCTGATGTGAGATTTGTGTCCATTTATTCTTTTGCGTAGAGACTGTCTGGTTTGGCCAATGTACATGGCAGAGGGGCATTGCTGGCACATGATGGCATATATCACATTGATAGATGTGCAGGTGAATGAGCCCCTGATGGCGTGGCTAATGTGATTAGGTCCTATGATGGTGTCACTTGAATAAATATGTGGGCAGAGTTAGCATCAGGCTTTGTTGCAAGGATAGGTTCCTGGGTTAGTGTTTTTTGTTGTGTGGTGTGTGGTTGCTGGTGAGTATTTGCTTCAGTTTGGGGGGCTGTCTGTGAGACTTGACATTAGCTCTGCATGTGACATAATTGTGCCATTTTCCAGTAACTTGAAAGTTACTCTTTACTAAGGCACCCCTTGAATGACTGTTTCATTCTTATGTTTGGATGATTTGTCTGAAATGGTTATTCAGCAATGCAAAAGCTTTTAAGCTTTCTGTTAAAGCTTCTGCAGCTTGTATGAGAGGTTAGGTTTGTCTATCAAATTTAGTTACTACATAACCACTGTGGGCTCTCAAAAACAGATCGGAAGAGAAAGTTGTAAAATCATCCGTATCTCAATCCAATATCTTGCAATCAGGTTGGCTTATGGCTGCCTCAAACTGTTCTGAACTGTTCTTTCCCTGCATAGGGAGAATTGGTTTTGTTCAAGTAGGCAGGTTACCTAAACAATCAGAATTGAAAATACGATGCTCAGACAATCGTACAACCTACAGGTAGGTGAACCTGATCCGAGCTATCGCAAGGATTTGTTATAAAGATGAAAGATTGAAGTCATTCTGAGAAGTGTGGCAGGAAACCAGCAGCAGCATTTATTTAGGTGCTTCTTGTCCTAGACTCCATCCGTCCCACTCCCCTCGCTTCCCCAAAGGCCACTTCCTGCTGTCATTCCTCCTCCAAGTTAGCTTCAGTCTCACCAAACAAAATCAGATGAACAGCCTAATAAGGCAAAAGAATGATGAGAATCTCCCTGGCCGCGCTTCTTCCTAGTTTTTCTGTGTGGCAGCAAATTAGGAGAATCTTACCGAAACAAGTGATTCAGACCAATATGTGAAGCTTCCATTAACTGCCCCAGGAAATTACTAACCAACTTCTGGTGGCTTTGTGCAGCAATACCCAGCTGACACTAAACTGCTTAAATCAGAATTAACAGAGCCATAGTCTCTAAAACTGGCTGCTACTTCAGTTTCTTTTATACACGGTATTGAAAGCCCAAGGCTGGCTAAATGTGCTGAGTACTAATTAGCATACTTGCTAACAAGGGGCGAAGAGCTTGAAAGGGACTGGTCATTAACATAAGTTCAAGGAAGGCAACGTCAATCACAACTGGAAATCCACAAATCACAACACTTCTAATAATTTTGCCTGTTTCCTTTGCCTAGGTGAGCATTAAAGCTTGTTGTCAACACTGGAGCTAAAGCATAGGGAAATGGTCACACACACTTCATCTGATTCTAATCAAGCCAGTGTAATACACAACTTCTATAGCACCTTTCATCCAAAGGCCTCAAAGCACTTTACAAACATTAGGTAATCTTCACAACACCCTCTGAGGTGGTATTGCAGATCGGAAGTGCGAGGTAAAGAGGAGAAAGACCTGACCAACATCACACGGTAAGTCAGTAGTAGAGTTGCAAGTAGAAACCATTGTTCTCTTCCTAGGCTACTGTTCTAACTACTAAACATCACTTTCTCTACAACCTGAGATAAACCTTGGATCTCCTGACTCCCCATCCTATGCTTTAGTCACAAGATCCTCCTTCCTCAAACATGAGGATAACAGTTCTCAGGAGTCTAGTTCCTCTTAAGCCAACTTGCAGAAGTTAGTATGTTGAGCGTGCATTTTCCAATTGGTTGCAAAGTTGTAAGAAGACTGTGATGCCCAATAGCATGAAACTGATGCCCTAAATTAATCTCATTATCCAAGTAATGTGTTTCTCTCTCTCTCTCTCTCTCTCTCAGCTACCTGTGGTGAAGGCCATGTCTTGTAATTGCTTTGGTGGGACAGTTATGTAAATTAATTGCTAATTATCAGTGAAGAGTGAGGTAATGTGTAACTTGATTTTTCAGCTGTGCAAATAAGAATATGTTGAAAAATGTCTTACTCTTATTTTAAGGCCTATGATGAATATTGCTGAGACATCTACGAACAGGCTGATAACTTGAAGCACAGGAGCCGTTTCCTGTCTTAAGAGCTTGCACAGGAAGTTTGTTAAAGATGATGTTGGTGACCCTGCCAAAGGGGAGGAGGTTAATTTTTTGAAGCAGCAGCTGTACCACTAGCATGTTAGACCAAGAGCTTGGCTACAGGGTTTGTTAAGCCTGTTTGGTAATCCAGTTTTACCGTTAGCCAAAGTGATTAACCTTCCATTAATAATAATCTTCAATTGTCTCGTGAACTGGTAACCCATCCTCTCAAATCATCACTGATTCCTAATCATGTCACTTGCACTCCTTACTGCATTGGGTGGGTTTCTGATCTATAATCAGACTACATGGAAAATCCTCTTTATCCCCTCCTGATATCTCCCAAATGGAGAGATCTTGAAGCACAGAAATCATGGCTTCTGCCCGACTGGAAGGCCAGCAGCTGAACTGGAATCCAAAGGTATTTGAAACGTTGTCTCACTTGATAAGACTTAGTGGTCAAACTAGTAGTCTGTCATGGATTAAAAACCTGTTGACAGTATTCTGACCCCACAACGAGCTGCCTACTGTTTACACTGAGTCTTTAAAAATTCCGTAATGGATAATGTGTCATGAAGTCAACTGGCACTTGAATACTACAGTGAATGTGGTATAGGTGCCTAGACAGGTCTTTTGCTGTTCCAGAGCATTGGTTCTCCAACTCTTCATTCCATGGACCACTTTGTAAGAGACCTTTCAATGGGACACATCCCTACTACGTTGCCAGTGTCCTTGTTCTAATGACCACAGGCCAGTTTAAGAGCTAATACTTTAGAGAAGTCTTGCTTGCTGTAAGTGCAAAAAAACTGTTTGGGAGGTGTCAGACTTTAGATATTGTCAGATGGTTCCATTGGTATCTGGGGAAGGGTTTTCAAAGGCACAAATGAGTTGTGTCCAACTCCCATTGGCTTTCACCCTGTCCACCCAGTTGCCCTTTGTGCCTTTGAAAATTTCCCACACGGTGTTCAGTTTTTGGAATGAGTTGGTTGAAGGAAAAGCACAGACAAAACATTAGCAGATATCGATGAAGTGAGACCCATGAGGAGGTGAGATTCTGAAGAGAGATCAATAAACTAATATAAAAGAGGGATACAGTTTTGGGAGGGAATGTGGGTGAGGTACTGTCACTGCCCCTCTTCCACATATGCTCTGGTATTGGCTGGAACCCTACAATAACCACAGCACGCTTGTGTAGAATCTTCTCTACCTCTAGGCTCTGCCTGTTGAAAATTTCACAAGAATGGAAGTTTGAAGCAAAATTCTTAAGTGTCCATTTCCTGCCAGGGTGGTAGAATGGGGCATACAGGCATGGTGGGTGGGGATGTCATTATGTGCCTGAACTACAGATGTAGTAAGAAGGTTGAGGATGTTCTTAACAGCTCACCCTGTGTTTGACAGACTACAAATTGGTGGCACTTCCATACCAGACAGATCTTGGCACTTCTCAAAGCAGGAACTGTCTCAAATACAGCATGGTCATCATCCTGCCTCAGTGAGTTCAGCGTGGCCTACCAGTTTGACTTCGCCTTAGGTGACTGTTTACTTGCACTCTTACTATTACTTGACCGAACTTTAGGTATAATGATTAGGTTAAATGTTTCAGCTAAAAGGGTGGTTTGCTCAGTTGGGTAGAGATGATGTGGAAACAGATGAAATACTGGTAAAGCAGGGTTATACATTTGCATTTTTCATAGGATCCACTCTGGAAGAACACCCATATGACAACATTCATCAGAGCCTGCTTATCCCACAATTTCCCATCTGCTTCCCAAAGCTTGTAAGGGCTTGTCAGGAAATTGATCAGCAGACCTATACCACTGTAGAATTTCCCATGTGGACACTTTTGGAATAAAAGTTTTTTTTATGTAGAAATAATTTATTAGGGAGTTGTATGGTATCGCTGTAACAGTATAATTATTCCGCTGTAGTTCAGTTGGTCAGTTTCTCAGTGTAGACAGGGTTAGCCTTTAAGTATATAAATGGATCTTAGTTTGCATGAATTCTTCTGTCTTCAAGAACTCAGCATAAAGTCTGCTCTCATACACACTTGACTTAAAAGGAAGGTTACAAAATATGAAAAAAAAACTATTCATGTCTTGTGTCCACATAAAATAAGCAAAACTGATGCAACTTGCTGTGCGTACAATCAATAGCTAAACAAATTCAAATTCCCTCTAAACAAAATACATGGAAAATGATGGCTTTCCATCTGCATATCAGCTCTGTCTACATGTTATGCCAAGAGTAGTGTCTAACAGTTGTTAATATGCGTACAGACTTGATCCAAATCACTAGATTTTACAAGCAAGCGGCATGATCAGAGTCCAAGACTAGAAGCCAAGAACTCTTGAGAGCTAATCAGTCTTCTGAGTCCCTCTTTGACTTTGGGTGGTAAGTACCTTATGGTTTGACTCTTAATGAAAGCTAGCTAGTATCCACAGTTTACATTGAAAACCATGTCGGTTGAGGGCACTGAGCAACCTGCGTATCAGGCACTTAACTTCTGACTGTATTTGCCCATGTGAAAAATGGGGATAAAGTCTGTTGTAAAGCAGTGTTGGCATCCGTGGCCTTTGATGTGTGCACATGCTGCAAACTTTATGGTGTGTTGGGGAGCCACATGAAAAGTCTTCCCTAAACATCATTGGTTGTCGGGCAAATACTTGGCTAAAACAGTGTCTTATTTCAAAGGTCAAATTTAGAGCTCTGGATGGCCTGGTGGAGTAAATTCCACTGCATAGGAAATACCCTGAAAACCTGTAAGAGGCCGATACAACTTGACTCACTTTTAAAACTTTTTAAATTTGGTACCAAACTTTTTTTTATTTTTTAAAAAAGGTTCCTTTGAAGTCTCATAAACCACAAGGTGCAGTTTATAAATGGATCCATATTTCCATCTCCTGCATATTTGAATGGTCTCTAAATTTCACAGCTGTCTTTATAGCACTTCCTGGAATTCAGACAACATTGAGTCTCTGCATGCGTCACTTGCACTGTCTCTAAAACCAGACTCATAATGCCAGTTTTGTGTCTTCTGGCTTTTCTTGCTACCTTTAAACCTGGGATGTCACCTTGTGTCACTTGACAGAGAAATGTCACCTTGGATGTCATCTTGTGTCACTTGACAAAAATCAAATAGCTGTGACACAACTGCCACTGCCACATCAATTCACTGTGGGGCCAAGACTTGTTTTGTGTTAACCCAGCCAATGTTTGTTTTATGGTAGCACCAATGTTTTAGATCAGATTAGGTTATAAGCCCTTCTAGCATCCATGGGAATGCTTCCAGTGTTTCTCAACCTCTTAATACTGTGACTGAGCTACAACAGAAGAGTTGCGGGACCGCCTTCCATCTAGCTATAAAGAGGGCGATTATGAATCCCTGAAACCTGGTAACTCATCAGGTTGAGAACCTATGATTTAGTGTACTCCGTTCACACTGCACAAACTACTGTTAATTCTATAGCCACCTCCTCCCCCAGAACAAAGCCAGCTTTGATACAATGCTTGGAAAGCACTTCTCCAGGGCCTCACTGGGAGGGAAATTCTAGGAGCACATGTAGACTCTGCAGTTCCAGTAATGTTTAGTCACAACATAGCGTTTGTGTGGCAGCTCTTTTGTCCGCAAACTGCTCCTCTGTGAATTTAGATATATTTTTAAATCTTACTCATCTTGTTATTGTGCATGCTCAGTAGTGTCTGGCCATCTTCAATATTGGTAATTTAAATATTGTTGCAACTGGCAGAAACGTGTAGTTACGTTGAGATTGGTTGATGTTTTCAAATTATTTTAATGGTTACTGGCTAGTTCACACCTTTATGAACTCTACCAAATTCCAAATACTTGCCCAGTTTGCTGCTGTTTGTGGAGGAAGAGTTGGTTTGTAAAGCGATCAATGGTGTCTTGAACCTTGTTTACATTTGGGTAGCTAATGAAACCTTTATTCCTTAGTGACAGAACTCCTAACCCTAAATGCCCCAGCTACACCCCAAAACTGTGAAGGAGCATATTTGTATATGTGGATCTCTGTTGAAATCCTGACAGGGAAAATTAGTGTTTTCTCACTACATATGTTTAGTGACCGGTACCGCCTTCTGGGTGTTCCTAACTACACTCCTCTTCAGACAAGCAAGAACAAGAAGTTGAATTATTAATGTCTGAATAGAAAGTACTTTTCTAGATCCTCAACCTCTGCTGAGGTGTTGTCCTGGTTTTGTTGGTTTTAGGACTTGAAAAAAACCTGAAGCAGTAATAAATACATAGATGAACATGCTCGTGGCTTCTGTTTCTCAGTGGTTTATCTGTCTGGCACTCCTCACAGCATGAGGGCTGGAATTCATATTGCTATCATATGTATTACAGTACACATATGAAAGTGGCTAAAGCCTTAGTTCTCAGCCAAGCATTTCTATTAAAGGTCTTCACTCTTTACATAAAGCACATACAGCCTACTTCTCACACTTCACTGCCGTCAGTGAGACTGAAGTTATATAAAATGTTGTCTGCTTGCAAACTGTCTTGTTTACTAATTTTTGAGTGAGGACCGGACCTAGTATTGTGATGCAAGTGCCTAGTTCAACATGTTATAAAGCTCTCTCCCTAGAAATTGTATGGTGGTGAGCAAGAGAAGGTAAACAAATTGGAACTGCACTATTTAACCACGTAACTTGTGGAGTCATTGTGCATGTTGTTGTTCCCCAGTGGACAACTCAGCAGATTCACTTTGTGATGTTGTACAGATTCTATTGCTACTAGAACATTCATGAAGATGACTTAACTTTGGATAGAAGTTGTCTCCAAACTTCATGGAAGTTGCAGCACCTTATTCTGTGTTGCTACTTTTCTGCTATGGTTAGAAAACATTTTGGGTTTAAACATTTTGGTCCCTGTCTACAGTGGAGCTTCTAAAACTCATTTTATGCACAGTTGGGCCCCATCCAATCACGTAGGCCAAATGTCCAAATCAGATTAGCCTGAATTGGGTTTTAAACCAGTCTGGCAAACTTTGGTTGAATCCCATTGTAGCTGGAAGCTTGTAACTTTGAATTACAGCAGTGATATAGTAATTGAGTCTGGCCCTTTAATTTTAAACTTAATTTAATTCATTAGATTAGATTAGTCTAGATTATAATTTAAAGGTACCGTAACACACAACACTTTGTAAAAATCAAGTGTATGCAAGGCAGCATGTTTAACATGTGATGAGCTGGTCACGTTGGCTTGAATTCATTCAGCTTTGTACACGTTAAAGCAGATGCTGCTTTGTCTACATTAGAGATTTAAAATATATTCATTAACATGTTCTAACACACACTTGTTCTCCTCCTCAAAACAAAACAACCCTATTAACTGTTTTTTGGCTACATGTTGTGACAATGTTAAGTTTAACATTAACTACACATCAAAGCCAGTGTGCCCATTAAGCTAAATGAAACGAACTGGTGCTGTTTTTGAAAGTAAAGGTTACCTTCTGCCCGAATGAGGGGAATGTAACAAAGTGAATCCTAAACTTTGAATAGTGTAGTAAGAAAATGCTAATCTTGAAGAAAGCAGACCTTTGGGATTCTGGGTGTGCCAAAGTGATTGAGCAGGGAATTCCTGTTTAGAGAAACTGATGTGGTGAAAATTTCTGTTGATTGCAGATTGATGATAAATATCTTTCAAAACTAGTATCATAGCTCATTACAAAAGCACTTCAGACTGGTAGCAGATTGTGCTACAGGATAAGAAAAGTAAACAGTTTTTGTCCTGTGCCATTACTGAGCCTGGAAGTGCTACAGTTGTGGCCCCTTTCATCTTGGAAGGCTTAATGGCCTCACTGTTTCCTATGAAATGACTTTGTTACTTGAAAGCTTTGTAGCCACACTGACTTAGATGTTGAATGACATCGCTCCCCTGCTCCTAAGAAAGGCTTGAGTCAATCGTAAAAGCCACAGTACAACTCTTTGAAGAGCTAAGGCTATTGCCTGCAGGATAATGGCATCCTGTTAACCATGTTTACTATTACTTGTGCAAACTGAACTTCCCGCTCATCTTGTATTAGTTGTGTAGACACATGCAGCCTTGAGGCAGAGGTGTCAGGAAATCTATATTTAGGTAACCATAAACCAGTAACTGAAGCTAAGCAGATGCCTGTGTAGTTCAAGGGGTTGGCTTATATTTGGGTTTGGCGTCAGGATTCGTTTGTCATACAGTGAGTCTCCCCATACAGGCACTAACACATCCTCCTAATGCTCCTCTGAAGCCAAGTGTTGTCTTCATTACCTGTCTGTCCATTTCTTCATCTGTGACTTGCCCCAGGCCATAAAAGGAGTGGATATTAAAACCAATATTAGAACTTGGGGTTCCTGTCTTTGAGTTGTTTCCATGTATAGTGCCTGCATTGTGTCCCCTGTTTTCCTCAGCCTTAATGTGATTCTATTTGTACTTGGATTCTGCATGGCGTTCTTCTCTGGGTTTTCTGTGCTGTAGCAGGATTTTGGCCTGCTTCACTGATGAAGCACATCTGGAGATGGATTGAGTCAGTGACTTGAATTAAAGCAGTTGGCTGTCTGATTTGGATAATGAATCTGCACTGTCTAGTGATGGTGAAGGAAGGGTTAAACAAATGCCTCTACTTTTAGATTCTCCAACTCCAGTTTGCATTTGGATGTGGCAGAGCTTGTTTTTGAAGCAAAAGCTCTTTGTGAATGGCATTAGTGATACACTGGAGAACTGGCTGCCATCCCAGTTCATGTGTCCGCACAGCCTCTGCACAAACCAGCCCTAACCCAAAAGGCCTGCTCTCCGGAGGCAAAAATAGACACAGCTAGAGGCCTTTTCCTTTCAAATGCAGTCTTGTTAATGTTGTTGCGTGTGTGGTTTGGGGGTGGGTGAGAAGAGGGAAACACAACTTGTTCAACAGAGGCAGCAGACCCACTAGCAGTGCAGACAGGAGCCTTTTAAGACACAACGTTTGTTCTAACAGCTTTTAATGGGTAAGAGAAGAAGGTCATTGAGTGAAGAAGTAAACAGAGTTCAGGGTCAGGGGATTGAAATGGAAAGAACTCTTGATTACCTCAGAGCAGTATAGGTGGTGGCAGCTGCCTCATTTTGCACCACACCAGCGCAAAAGGACCTTGAGGGCTACATGCTGTCAATAGACAAAAGTTACCAAAGGTACTTTAACCTTCAGCAGCAACTGGCAGAGGGAAAGCTAGAGCTGAAAGTAGGAGAGGCATGGGCTTTTGGTATAAAGGAAGCACTGATGCATCTTAATGTGCCTCAGACACAGAGTGGGGTTTAGGGCCTTGACTGTACTGATTAAATGGAAGCTGGGAATCTAGCTGCCATTAGGTTTCAGAGTGGTGGCTGTGTTAGTCTGTATCAGCAAAAACAAACACAGCTACCACTCTGAAACCTAATAGCAGTTAGATTCCCAGCTTCCATTTAATCCAGTACAGTCAAGGCTCTAAACCCCACTCAATGTATCTGAGGCACATTAAGATACATGAGTGCTTCCTTTATTTTATTTTATTTTATTTTATTTTATTTATTTAAAATATTACAGCACATGAAAAGATGGGATTTGCCTTTAGTCATGCACCTTATCTATCTACCGTCACTGCTAATTATCAGGCTAACTATCTAAATGGCTTTCTCTACTTATCTGACTGACCCAGTCAGGAGCTGTCAGAAGGTGGTGTTCTTGGCATCCGTCACTCCCCTGTTAACTGGATGTAATGTCAGACCTCGGTACGTTTCCTCACAGAAGAAACTGGCTGCTGGGCTATGATCCAAAGTCAGAGACTTATCAGACTCTGCCTGCTCCCCTCCCTTCAGAAAGGCTGGCTCAGTACCTGCTTGGCTGGTTTCCTGTCTAAAAGTGGCTGAGGTTCTGGCCAGCCAGTTCACATGGAAGGAGGGAGGGTGGGCAGGCACACACTGAACTGTAATGTGCTTAGAAAAGGGAGTGCTTCTGTTAAGAGATTTTGGCAATTAGCAAGATTGAAAAAGGAAATGAAGCATGCACTAGGTGTAATGGAGTTTCAGTAAATGGATCTGAAGTGGTATGCTCTCACCGCCAGAACCTCAGCTCCACTTGTGGATCTCTTGCTTCCTCCTGTTATATAGTAAGTGGCACAGGGAGCTAGGACCTAGGCAGCAAGGATTTTCACCTCATAGCTATTCTTCCTTCTCCCTCCTCCTGCTTCTGCCACGGACTGTCTGGAATACAATTATGTCTGGGTTAAGGGACCAACACAGTTATTACAGTAAAAATCGTAGTGTAGATGGGATCTAACCATGGACTGACAAAGGCTTTAACCAGTGTAAAAGGGCTCTTGAGTAACTATTAAGTGTAGACCCAGACCCATGTAAAAACCGGTCTCATGACTTGGTATAACCATAGTGTTAAGGAATATCTATGGGTTTCTATCAAGTCTGCCTGGTGGCAGCAGGGAAAGGGATCCCAAACGGCTTAGAACGGAGCTGGAGTCTCTTGAAGAAATAAGATTATAGTGGAGGCTTTTAATTATTCAGCTCCTGCTCTTTATAACAATTTTTAAATCGTATTGGCTGTTTTCATAGTATTTCTGTAATGATCACTGGGTGAGTCCTGCCAGAGAGTAAGTCTAGCTTGTCAGACTATTGTAAGGGTGGGGTTCCTCTGAAGGCAGTTAAAACGCTGCTCAAAAGGTATGGCCAAGCTAGCTGGCTCTTGTACATCTACTTTGGTAATCAGCAGCCTTAAAAGCATGAAGGGAAAAAAGACTATAGTGAGGACAAGTGAAGCTGATCAGAGAGCCCTTTCTGTACAACAGTTTGACAGTTACTTGGAGCAGAAAGCCAGTCTAATGTGTAACACAGCAGTTAGAGAAGTAGCCGCTCTTAAAACTAATATCATGCATGGAATAGTCTTTGTGGTGGTGTTTGGTAAAACTGTAACAAGACAAACTACCATTGTAGTGAACCCAAGTAGTAAGACTAGCCCTTGAGTTGTACAGCAGGGCTAGAATTCTGAAGTCCCAAGTGTATTTTAACCCATGTGCCAAACATAGCTTGAATTAGTCAGAATATTACATGGAAAAATCTGTTTGCATTTTAATTTTACTCCTTTCTTGTACTTTGCTTAGGGGTTTTTGATGGGCAGTGGTTCCTTGTCTTCTCAGGTCTGATTCAGATTTTGACTCTCCTTTTCCATGTGCTTGGAATAATTTAATTGGAGATGTCTTGGTGAGAGCACTTAGGGTTTTTTGTTTGTTTGTTTTTGTTGATGGCCATGCATACAATGACGTGGCAGGCACTGGTCCAAGACTGCTTTTAGTTCCCACCTTGTTTGGTGATGAAATTTTGGGTACGGGTGGAATGGTATGTCGAGCAAACTTCAGGTGGCTTTCTCTAGTGGAACTCTGAATAGAAAATACTTTACTTCCTGCATGAATCCCCAAGACTTGACTGTAGCTCAAGAAAGCTGTCTGTATCATGAAATGGAATTTATGATGGGCTATAACCTATATCGGCCCATAGGCAGTCAGAATCTGCTTATCGGATGACTTTCGCGCGGTACTGGAACACCTTATTCCACCTTTGTAATTGACTCTCTTGAAATCTGTCATCCTGTCCATATAAGGTAATCTCTGAGTTCCTTTCTGTTGGCACAGTGGCAGGAATGTCAAGGTAATGCAACTGCCTCAAGTAGCCCATTCTCCTCCTCCTCCTAGTGACGTGGCTTAGAAATGTTTCAGCATGTTCAAAGATCAGCTACCATTTCACTCTCCACCTTACCCGTAGGAATTTTGGGCTTGATCCTGCAAATGCTGAGCAATTCAGGAATGTGTTCATCTTACTGACATCAATGGAAGTATAGGGTGCACAGCACCTTCGAGGAGGCACTCTGCCTCTCATTGCATCGGGGAAATGGTTAGCAAGTTGCTGCTTTGATGTGGACACACATCGCAAGTTCATTTTTCTCTGCGTATATGCTAGGGGTGTTACGGATCCACAGGATAGGTGCTACATCCCGAATTTTAAACACTCTCTTGGAGGAACCCCTGCTCCAGACCACCGGAAGGGGTCTTGCTCTTCTTTCAGGGTGGGCCACACAGTCTCGCCTCCTCCAAGTCTGATCCTCTGGACTCCAGCACTCCTGCTTCATGCTGTGAGCTCTGCCCAGTAAGTCCAGTTGAAATAGACTCCTCGTTAGCGACTTGTACACTCTTCAGTGACTAGCGCACCTTAGTAAGTTCGTGTTTGCAGTGACACCAAGCAACAGTTTAAAAACAGTGATTCATTAGTCAACTGGAACACAGCATTGTTAGTCCTTGTGTTAGAATAGAGAATGATGATTAAAACATAGTCCATCTGATCAAGCCAGAGGAATCCATCAGCCATGTTGTAGCAGATTCCATGTTGTGCCCTTTCTCTCTGACGCCTTAGTCCTGGCTGAGAGCAGCCAGCTTCTTCCAGAAGCCAACTCTTTATCCCCTGCCGTTCATCTCCCAGTCCTTTGTCTCCAGGCAGGGCCATGCTGAGCTCACCACTCCACCTGCTGGCGCTTCCTGCTCTTAAGTGTCAAGTGTTCAGTTGTTACTGCTTCCATTGTCTCTCTAGACCCTCTGTTTTGAGTCAGTTTCAGTAAGTTCCTTAATGAGCCTATTCATTGTAGCCAAGACAGCAAGGTGACCACCCACACTGCCCCAAGAACTTCCACTGGGTAGCAATGGAAAGTACAGAGAAACTGAAGCATAGGATTCATAAAAAATATTACAGAAAATTCCCACTTTGTCCCGATGAGCTAACTTAGGTCAGTAAAAGTCTTGTATTAAGGCATACTGTTTTGTAGTGTTTATTTAGTTCTTAATAAAGAACTAAATACCAATCATTGTCTTTCTCTGCGATTCAATACCTTTATGAAATTTGCAAATACATGGCATAAGATTAAAAAAAAAAAAAAAATTGTGATCAGACCACAACTGGCACTCATTGACCCCCTTGCTGGCAGAGACACCAAGGTTTGACTGTGCCTGAAGCTGGAACTGCTCCTGCAAGCCCAGAGTCCTTCCAAGTCAGGTTTTGGGGTGCACTGGCAGGGGTTACCATATGGAGGAAGCTTGTTCTGTCACTGCCTTCCCTGTTCTGGGCCGTCACTCTCCAGGGCTGACAACTTGGCACTTCTCAGCAGCATTACAATTCAGATTTTTTTGTGGTTTTTGGTGGAGGGAGGCAGTGAATTGAAAAGCTTGACTCTGAAGTTTTACAGCTTTCTGATTGCATCAGTTTTGGATTACCAGTAACAGGCCATCTTTTGCTGGCTAAGAAAGGTGCAGTTATAACTCTCTGCCCCCACACATCCTGTGTTGCAGTTGCTCTTCAGATTGAAAATTTTAATGTGAATGTGTAAAATTAAAATTTCCTGAATCAGTCTTCCAGGTTTTTTGTGTGCATTGGCTTGATCCCATGTTGAAGGAGAACAACCAACTTCTACAGCCGCTTGTATGGCTTGGCAAGAGGCTAGTTCCTGTGCCAGGCCAAGCCCTTGTGAAGCAATTGAGTCAGACGTTCCAGTCCCTTTCATCTTGCTCCTCCCATCCTATACTTACACTAAGCAATGTTGAAGGAGGGAGAAGGACTTAGTTTCCTTAATATTGTCCCCCTCTTGAGTACACAGCACTTGTATTTGTTTAGCATTACACCCTAATTTGATAGTAAGGACCAAGGCGTCCAAATAGGGATTCTATTTTATTGGCATTCTGTCCTCCGTGTAGTCTTAAAGGTGTGTGAGGTTGCTGGGAAACCTGAGCTGATTATCGTCAAGCTCCTGTTCTGACCCATCAGGTTAATGACACTTGAATAACGTCAGCACTAAGTAGCATAGCCTTCACTGTCTGGGTTTTCCTTCTTCTCCATAGCTGCTGCTCCAAACTCTGTTCTTAAACCAGGAAGGGTAGTGCCATGCTGCACATCCTCGCTGGGACTTGATCCAGCAAGCTTCAGGGCAGAGAGAGAGAGTGAGTAATGGCAGCAATAAAGGGCTGAGATTAACATGCTGCTCCTCTCATTCTGGATTAGAGTAGGAGTGACGACAGTGTGGCTAACTACATCTACTACACAAATATCTCTGTCTTCCCCAGGTCAGTGGGTGCCTGCGTTTCTCTGAGGCTTCAGCACTAGGACAGTGTAGCACATGGTGGCTTTACAGAGCTTAATTCTGTTGAGTTTTTCTTCGTTCTGAGAAATTCAGGTGTTTAACCTGTTAAACTATAGAGCCAAACACGAACAGGTCACTTGCTGTATAATAACTGAACTAAGATGTTCCTGCAGATACTGAGAGCCTGTGAGGTAATAGGTAAAACTTACGGTACAGAAGTTAAATGCCACTTGTCTCCATAACCCATAGGATAAATTCCTTTGTTTTTATTACCAGTTTAGGGTTGAAGTGTGGGCATAGAACATAAGCAGTTAGCAGGATTGGGGGAACAACGGTAACAAAGCAAGGCGAGAGCTACTAAATCTAGGGTCCCGAGTCTACTCTAGTTAGGTTTATATTACACTTGGCTATCAGTCAAGTTCTTAACTGTTACAAGGCAATTCCAAACCAGCAGCCTGTGGGATTAGTATTAGGGTGGCATGGCTGTTTGTAACAGCAACAGACTATGCATGTTGTTCACAAATTCTGTGGAAGGCTGTCGCTGCTATGGTCTCCCTAACTTATCTGCAGGCTTCACTCACGTGGTGCTGGGGAGCCCATTTTACTTGTGACGCTGTCATTCAGCAGTCCCCAGTCTTTACCCACTCTCTGTCCTCAAGGAGACTGACTCATTAGACTCTAGAGTGGCTTTTTACCAGTGTAAATGTTACTCTGACACGTCACCTTTTGAAGGTGACCCAGCTAGATTCCCATTTAAGGTCAGTCCTGGCTTATTTGTATTTCTGCAGTGAAAATGACATGTGGCACATGCGAAGAGCAGCAAATGGTGAGCGTCCTAATAGCTGCTGGGAGGAAGGTAGCGGGATTAATGTGCAGGAAGAAAGTGATCTTATTTCCCACGTCAGAATCTAGCTCATGGAGTGCTCCTGCCTCCACTGTAGTGCCGAGGAGCCTGAGTCATGGACCAGAACCGCACCACGCTAAGCGTGCACAAAACACGCTCCCTGCCCCAGAGTTTACAGTCTAAGCACAAGAGCCTACAGATGGGGAGTATAAGGAAACTGACAGTACTTGTCAGCATGATCAGCAGTGGTCTCAGCCTGTCAGCAGCCTAGCCATTGTCAAGGATGCTGATGAAATTGCTTTGAAGATGTTAATGGGGAGCTCCTCCCAAGGGCCTAGGACAGTGGTTCTCAACCTGGGGGTCGGGACTCCTCAGGGGGTCATGAGGTGGTTATGTGGGTGGTCACAAGCTGTCAGCCTCCGCCCCAAGCCCCGCTTTGCCTCCAGCATTTATAATGGTGTTAAATATATACAAGTGTTTTTAATTTATAAGGGGGGTCACATTCAGAGACTTTCTGTGTGAAAGGGGTCACCAGTACAAAAGTTGAACATCACTGGCCTAGGAGAAAGCAGGAAGGTGCTTGTTTGAAAATGTAACAAGTGGCCAATGGAGACCGGCGTCACTGCCCGTTGGATATGTAATTCAGGGAAGAGTTAGTGGGGGAAGCAAAAGTGGATGGGAATCTGGGAGGCAGTGACCATGAGATGGTCGAGTTCAGGATCCTGACACAGGGAAGAAAGGTAAGCAGCAGGATACGGACCCTGGACTTCAGGAAAGCAGACTTTGACTCCCTCAGGGAGCAGATGGGTAGGATCCCCTGGGGGACTAACATGAAGGGGAAGGGAGTCCAGGAGAGCTGGCTGTATTTCAAGGAATCCCTGTTGAGGTTACAGGGACAAACCATCCCGATGAGTCGAAAGAATAGTAAATATGGCAGGCGACCAGCTTGGCTTAATTGTGAAATCCTAGCGGATCTTAAACATAAAAAAGAAAGTTACAAGAAGTGGAAGATTGGACATATGACCAGGGAAGAGTATAAAAATATTGCTCGGGCATGTAGGAATGAAATCAGGAGGGCCAAATCGCACCTGGAGCTGCAGCTAGCAAGAGATGTCAAGAGTAACAAGAAGGGTTTCTTCAGGTATGTTGGCAACAAGAAGAGAGCCAAGGAAAGTGTGGGCCCCTTACTGAATGAGGGAGGCAACCTAGTGACAGAGGATGTGGAAAAAGCTAATGTGCTCAATGCTTTTTTTGCCTCTGTCTTCACGAACAAGGACAGCTCCCAGACTGCTGCGCTGGGCATCGCAACATGGGGAGTAGATGGCCAGCCCTCTGTGGAGAAAGAGGTGGTTAGGGACTATTTAGAAAAGCTGGACGTGCACAAGTCCATGGGGCCGGACCCGGACGAGTTGCATCCGAGAGTGCTAAAGGAATTGGCGGATGTGATTGCGGAGCCATTGGCCATTATCTTTGAAAACTCGTGGCGAACGGGGGAAGTCCCGGATGACTGGAAAAAGGCTAATGTAGTGCCAATCTTTAAAAAAGGGAAGGAGGAGGATCCTGGGAACTACAGGCCAGTCAGCCTCACCTCAGTCCCTGGAAAAATCATGGAGCAGGTCCTCAAGGAATCAATCCTGAAGCACTTACACGAGAGGAAAGTGATCAGGAACAGTCAGCATGGATTCACCAAGGGAAGGTCATGCCTGACTAATCTAATCGCCTTCTATGATGAGATTACTGATTCTGTGGATGAAGGGAAAGCAGTGGATGTATTGTTTCTTGACTTTAGCAAAGCTTTTGACACTGTCTCCCACAGTATTCTTGTCAGCAAGTTAGGGAAGTATGGGCTGGATGAATGTACTATAAGGTGGGTAGAAAGTTGGCTAGATTGTCGGGCTCAACGGGTAGTGATCAATGGCTCCATGTCTAGTTGGCAGCCGGTGTCAAGTGGAGTGCCCCAGGGGTCGGTCCTGGGGCTGGTTTTGTTCAATATCTTCATAAATGATCTGGAGGATGGTGTGGATTGCACTCTTAGCAAATTTGCGGATGATACTAAACTGGGAGGAGTGGTAGATACGCTGGAGGGCAGAGATAGGATACAGAGGGACCTAGACAAATTGGAGGATTGGGCCAAAAGAAACCTGATGAGGTTCAATAAGGATAAGTGCAGGGTCCTGCACTTAGGACGGAAGAACCCAATGCACAGCTACAGACTAGGGACCGAATGGCTAGGCAGCAGTTCTGCGGAAAAGGACCTAGGGGTTACAGTGGATGAGAAGCTGGATATGAGTCAGCAGTGTGCCCTTGTTGCCAAGAAGGCCAATGGCATTTTGGGATGTATAAGTAGGGGCATAGCGAGCAGATCGAGGGACGTGATCGTTCCCCTCTATTCGACATTGGTGAGGCCTCATCTGGAGTACTGTGTCCAGTTTTGGGCCCCACACTACAAGAAGGATGTGGATAAATTGGAGAGAGTCCAGCGAAGGGCAACAAAAATGATTAGGGGTCTGGAACACATGAGTTATGAGGAGAGGCTGAGGGAACTGGGATTGTTTAGTCTGCAGAAGAGAAGAATGAGGGGGGATTTGATAGCTGCTTTCAACTACCTGAAAGGTGGTTCCAAAGAGGATGGTTCTAGACTATTCTCAGTGGTAGAAGATGACAGAACGAGGAGTAATGGTCTCAAGTTGCAATGGGGGAGGTTTAGATTGGATATTAGGAAAAACTTTTTCACTAGGAGGGTGGTGAAACACTGGAATGCGTTACCTAGGGAGGTGGTGGAATCTCCTTCCTTAGAAGTTTTTAAGGTCAGGCTTGACAAAGCCCTGGCTGGGATGTTTTAATTGGGGATTGGTCCTGCTTTGAGCAGGGGGTTGGACTAGATGACCTCCTGAGGTCCCTTCCAGCCCTGATATTCTATGATTCTAACTGTAGTTGTAGTGTGGGCTCAGTGGGATTTGGTTCCGGCCCTTGTGTCTCTTAGCTTAGGATTAATTGGTACCATTAAGGAAAAACGGGTGCAAAGGCTCTTTACAGGGTTCCACTACAGCTTCTAATCATATTGTATCTGGCCCGTGTCTCACTTATAGTTGTAGTGTAGATGGGGTCTCAACAGCACTGAGTGTATTGTGAGGTTGGCTGTGAAAAATACTTGAGTGCAGTCCGTCAGGATTTAGCTAGGTGCTGTACAAAGGGCATAATGCTAGTCTTCCTTAGGGTACCGCCACATCATGCTTGAACATGGAGTCTGTTGGGAACTCTCTGCATTTTCCCTAATGGTCATTTTTGTCCATAGTACAAAACTACTGGGTGACTCTCTGTCCTCTGATAGTCAGTGCTAGGACTGAAATAGCAAGGCGTCCAGTTCCCTGGCAGTGCTGTGGAAAATTTTGCATGGTACTTGCTCAGACTAGGTCTGGCTGTAACCAGTGCTGCTTAATTCGTTCCCTCACTTTCATAAATGCCAAATACACCCATTTATGTGTGGAGCTGGGTTCCTATTTGGAAATGGTGCAGTTCTACAGCTTGGCTTTACAACACTGTTTGCTTGGGAACAAATTAGCCTCTCAGGTTGGTCCTAGTTTGACTCTTCTTAAGGATCAAAGTTTAAACCAAATAGTCTTTAACCTGTCCCCAAAAAGGTATAGGCCATAAGGGGTGGCTTGTACAGGTCAAGCTAAAATCACTGACTGGGGTGTGACAAAATAAATTGAACAGACAAAACCGAATACAGTGGGGTAGTAGTGTAAGGGCAAGTGTTCAATAAAAGAAGCTCTCCGGGTGCTTCGCCTGTGCTACCAAAACACGGAATTGTATATTTGATGCAGACCAAGTCACATCTGTCTGTCTTTCTTTCTGAAAACTTCTGCTTGAGGAACTTGTGCATATAGGAGGCATTTTGCTTGCTCCATCTTTTGTCCATATCCAGAACAAATACATCACTATGCAGACTAACAGCACAGTACAAGAAACTGAAAGGATCTTAAAGCATTAGATGGGGCATGAAGATACTTTAAACCTATATAGTCTCCTTTAGTTGGGGATTCTGCATAAATGCAGTGGTGGCCATAATTCATTACCTTCTAAATATATATGGAATATCCACTGTTCCTTGGACCCATAGCTTCAGTAGCATTTTATATTTTCACAGCAGGATTATTACTTAAAACACTCTATCATGAAAGTAACTTTGTGGAAATTAGAGGTTAATTGAGTGAAACAAAAATGTTTAGAGTGCAAACTGGAGGCTTTCCAGATGCAATACAACTGAAATCTATACCACTGTGCCTCTCAAGGTATTTGCCTTTTACCTACCCAAACACCAGAGCTTTTTCTTGTGTGTAGGAATGACTGAGTAAGAAAACAGGATTCTACTTCTAGGTGCTAGAATTTGGGAGCAGTTTGAGTGAATCAAACTAATTTATGCTATGACTAGGGACTAAAAATCAACACAAGAAAGTATTCTTATCTAGTGGTTAGAGCAGAGGACTGGGAATAGTCTCTTGAGTTCTGTTCACAACTCTGCCGCTAATCCAATATAGGGGATCAGGGCAAGTTGCTTCCTTTTTCTGTGCCTCCGTTTACTAATTCACAACATGACTGGAGTGGGAGGAAAAGGGCAGAGAGCAGAAAAAAGCAACTCCCTATTGATATTGAGGCTTAATGTATGTGAACCGTGCTGAGATTTTTGAGACTAATATGCACTGCTATAGTTACTAACCTGCAGTGATAATCACTGGGTCTCTTGTAGGGCACATTTTTCTTTGCTTTGTCTAGTGAGTCAAGCCAATTCAACTAGAAGTGTAGAATTCAGGTTTCGCTGAGTTGTTGCTGCAACGTGGGTCTCTGGTCAATGTTCCATGACGCCCTGGAGAATAAATTGCTCTTGGCCTCTGGAGCTAAAACCTCATTCAATATGCTTATGTCAAGAGACCTTGAAGCATATCCTAACTGCATGGCCTTCTTAATCTCCCATGAGCAATAACCCTTTGAGCTTTCAGGTTTTACTTTAGTAATGCCTGGATTCAGACCACTGCCCAGAAAGAAAGTGCTGAGTCAGTGGAATCTACCAATGGAGATTTTTCTTATAACTCAGATTTAATCAGTTTTGTTGATGTGCATAGAGTCTGTTTCAGAGGTGCTTTGACTCAAGGTGAACTGGAAGTCCCAGAAGTAACAGTTGGTGGAAGAACTACTACCCAAAGTTTTCTGTAACCAATTTTAACACTCATAGTTACTTGCAGTAGTTCTGTTGTACTGTACTGGGTGCCATGATTTCCAAGGAGCTGTGAATGGTGGTGGTCTGCCCTCGAGTCAGAACTGAGTTAATGCCCTGTGATTGTGCTATCAGGATGTTCTACTATGGGAACTCCTGTCTGATCTCATGCCAGTCCTTGCAAGTCTACTTACTAGACTAAACTGTCGTTTCACATCCAGAAATCCAGCTTGTATTCCTCTTGGCCACTTTTAGGACCAAGCATGTTAATTATTTATCCATTGTTGCCAGAATAGCATCCATTGGTGAGGATAGCCAGATCCACTTCCCTCCATGCAGAGTATTTTGGCTGAACCTATCAGAGGTTGTCCCTGACGATGTCATCCATAGGCTCTTGTGACGTGGTTGGCACTAATTTGTTAATAGCTATTACAGAAATTCTGACATCCGTGTGTCTTCATCTGTTGGCAAGAAAGGGTAAATCAGTCCCGTGGTTGGTAGAGGAATGTCCAGGAATGGAAACGTCCCCTCCCCTGCGGATCCCAAGGTTACAAAATGTGGGAGGAGGAAGCTTGAATGGAACACAGATTGGATAAACTTTGTCTATTCAAATAATCATGTGAAGACCAGATGGTTCTGAAGCTGGCTTTCATATCCTCCTTTTCATTGCTATAACAGGAAATGCAATTCAGTGATTAGGAGCAAGGGAGTGAGTCAGAATTCACAGGCTGCACAGCTAACTTGTGGGGTTCTGTTCACCCCTCCATAAAACTGGGCAGTATGTACATTAGAAGGGTTGTGTGGCTTGGTGTTTATAAATAGCTTAGTCAGCGGTTCTCAAACTGGGTTGGGGCCCTAAAGTGGGTCACGACCCCATTTTACGCTTGCTGGGACCCGGGCAGCAGCTGAAGCTCCACCCCCACCCAGGGCAGTGGGGTTCGGCCTGCAGCCCTCTCTTCCCCCCACCCAGGGCAGCGGGGCTTGGGCTCTGACCTCCCCTCCCCCCAGGGTCATGTAATAACTTTGTCAGAAGGTGGTTGTGGTGCAATGAAGTTTGAGAAACCCTGGCTTAGATTAAAGATGCTAAGAGTGGAGTATTCTAATAGAAAAATAACTCGTCCTCTGAGTCTAGGCTGGGGCGGGCAAACTGCAGCCTGTGGGACGGATTTGGCCCATCAGCCATTTTAATCCGGCCCTCGAACTCCTGCTGGGGAGCGGGGTCTGGGGCTTGCCCCCTCCAGCCAGGGAGCAGGGTCAGGGGCCGCTCGACACGGCTCCCGGAAGCAGTGGCATGGCCCCGCTCAGGATTCCACTGAACATGGAAGTAGTAATTGTTTACTTGTCTGTCCTCAGTGGCCATGCTAAAATCCCTAGAAATTCAGTGCAAAACCAAATGGCTCTGTACCTTTACTGTGTGGCATAAAGTGTCCCTTTTCAATGCTGTCCTGTGTAACTTCCCTTGGTACTTGCAGTGCTTTGGGAATGCTTTTTTGAAGGAAAAAAATACTAGAACTGGGTTTACCTTTTTTCATGTGCAGCATCAGAATCTGCATTAGTGAACTTGGCTTGCTTACCATTCCCTTATTTATTTTTCCCAAATTCTAAGTGTATCTTTGGTTCTGTTTAGTTACACAGCCGAGGAGATCCTTCTCAGACACTGTTAACGCTTTCAGAGCTGCAGCTGTAGTTCAATGGCTTTGAAGGTCTCCACTCTCCTACCTGAATTAGAGCACACTGTGTTCCCAGACGCTGTCCCCCTGCTGTTTAGTGAAGTAAACTTGCATTGTTGAGAGCTTACAGGATTGCTTCCTCATGACGTAGCGCAACCTTTGATTTCTGTCTTTGAAAGTCCTTTCCTCCCTTCACCTCCCCCCATCGCTTTGAAGATCCTTATGAGATGCTGATTTACCTTCCTCTCCTCCTTTGAGGTCATTAAGCACATGTTTCACAAGAGTAAGGTGGGGGGAAGGCACTTAAAATGTATAATCCTTGGTAAACTGTATTTCAGTGAGTGGCAACGTTTGAAATCTGGTGCCAGTTTATCAAGTGGGAAAACAGTGCTAGTGTAGTTCTGGGGTTTCTTTTAAAAGCTTACCTTCTAATTCTCTCATTGAAGGGGGGGGGCTTTTTTCCCTCTCATCCTTATCAGATGAATGGCTCATTAAAAACTGTCATTGAAACATTCCCCAGCAATGAGCTCACCAAAGCCACCAGGGATTGGCCAGCAATGTTTGGGGTAGAACAATACTTTCCGTTCATTCATTCTGCTTCCTGGCTGTCCAGAGGTGTCACACAGCAGTTTTAGGAGGGGCTGTGCTGTGACACACATGGATGGATTTTGATCCTCATCTCTTCCCAGCAGCCACGGACTCTGCCTTGGTCTGAGAGCACAATGTGTTGGTTGTGAAAGTTAATCATAAAAGGCACAGCTCCCCATAGCTGGAACAAGAGGTTCAATTGCTTGTGGATGCAACAGGTCTTGGAAAGGTGATTCCATCCTGTAACTTCCCATCCCTTCCAGGAAAATGTGTGGAAGAAAGGTGGCAGGCTTGCCTCAAGCCACGAGGAGGTCTGTTATGACTCATGCGTTTTTGAAACCTTGACCTTGGAAGCAGGTTTAAGTGCTAGTGTTAAGGAAAGGGTATAGGGGAGTTGTAACTGATCTGCAGGGAGGCAGAATAGAATGTCACTTGAAGGAAATAAGTGATCAGTGTGCTCTTAATTTGCCAGAATCATTGATATTTCTGCAAATTTCCCTTCTTAAGACCTAAGTTATATTTGATTCAGCTGAACTGGTGGGTAGCATCAGAGGGATTCCCCCGCAAATTCTATGGTAGAGACAGGACTGGGAAAGCAGGTGTGCTGAGAAATCCAGAAGAGGGACTAATATATCTATTTTTATGGTGAACTGAGTTCTGTGCTAAACCTTTTGGAGAGGAGGACAGTGGGCCTTAGCTATAGTAAAACGAGGCTTTTCCACTGTGGAAGTAACTTTCTCCAAAGCAGCATAACTAGTGGCTTATTCTGAAAAGTCTTTAGGGCATCACTTTTCAACTGCTCTGAATAAGTACTGTGCTACTCACTTCCTGAGAAGGCAGAGCAGTTTGTGAATTTGATATCAATGGGTGTAACTCTGTATTACAACAAAAATGATGTTTGCCATTAAATCAGAGAGTAAACTTCCTGGAGGAAAGGGATGGCTTTTTATAGCATCAAACACGCTGGAGTTCAACAAATATTAAACTACAATGAGACAGCGGCTTCCTGTGACTACAGCTCATCACCCCAGCTGAGGAGGCAGGCTGGGGGGTGGGTGTAGTTACATGACCACAATTTGCCACTTGCTTAATTGCCTTTCTTTAGTGTTCCAGGAAGTGTAGCCCATGTGCCTTACCTTGGCCTTTAGCAGTCTTAACTACTAGGAACACAGAGTCTGAGGTTAGTTTTTTACACTTGTAATAAAAACGATCAGTTCAGACCATAATTCATTTGGGTAAAAGGCAGCACGAATGAGTTTAGACTAAGCAGCAGGAGATGTTTCTTACATTAGATGTGGTCTGGGTATTTAGAGGAGCTGGGAGTTGGGCTGAAGAGGTGCCTTTGTATCAGGCTGAGTGTCAGACTAAAACAGGGCAAAACTCATGGGGAGGGGTCTAAATTGTAGGCCACGCTGTAGTAAAATGGGAAATGGCTGCATATGAAGAAGAAATTACACCTCAAGCATTAGAGCTTCCTGTGCCTCTGTTCATGATATGTGGGATCTTCACTGCGCTAATTCTCTAGAACTACAGCTTTCAGCTGTGATAAGAATTTTGTGTATCTAAACTAAAAATACTTGCTTGTAAAACTGCATGGAGTCTCGCTAACTGCTGGTAAAGCGGAGTCGCTTTCTATTCCGTTACCTGGTTGCTTCAGGAAATGCACACTTATCTAAAGCACATAGCTGATACCTAAAGCTACAAGAATATGAAACAGGTTCCATGTTTAGTGTGTCACATAGTTTTCATTTTATGCTCTGAAGAATGTTTTATGATGCTGAGTGTCTAATTCCTGGACAAAGAATGACGTATGGTCAACAATCTTGCATAGACAGTGGGGGGGAATGGAACATTCATTTTACTTTGATTGTGTGAGTGTGCAAAATGACCAAATCCTCTTCTTCCCCACAGTAGACTCTCTAGTAATTCCTAATGCATGTTCTTCTGTCCCGCCCTATGCATTGGGCATGCTGTCCTCTGGATGAATGGAGGAGAGCTGTTAGAGTGAATTGCCATTTCTAGATTGTAAATTTCTACCATTGGTTCCATTACGCTATTGTTTCCAAGCGCACACAATCAAGACGGATGGCTATGTAAGTTCTCAGACTTGCCAAAGATCATTCTTCATCCTTGCAGTCTCGCTTCCTTTGCTATATAGTCGTTTCACTTTCCATTTTCCAAGTGCTCTTCATCAGATAAAGAGGGTAAATCTGTGGCAGCTCTTGAAATGGGCATATCTAAATCCTTAGAGTTTCACATTTTAACATTGCCATATTTGCTGTCTGAAGGCTGTGTGTAGGGTAGAGTGTCAATTCAGCAGCTACTGTCTAGGAGTTTTTGAATGAACAGGGTTAGTAACAGTTGCCAAAACAAATGGTGACTGGCTTGAACACTCTTTTGCCTACTGCTTCTGACTTTGCAGCTGTTCATTGTGTTCGTCTGGTGGCACTAATCTTGTGTTTTTTTGGATGTGTGGAATTGTTAATGTAGTGTTCCTAGAGTGACAGATCGTAACATCTTCACTAAGAGTGTCTCCCATCTGAACAACAGCTTGCAATATTGCATGTGTTTAATATTGTTCCCCGTAGCAGGGGTCGTTGAGATGTTTGTGTGGGGGCTAATTAAATTGACACTAAATTGGAAGGATTGAACTCCTACAGCGCAGGAGCTAAGCCACACCGTGCCATTTAGCGTGTGGTGGTTTTCACATCGGAGTTTTGGTATGTTACACAAATAAACTCGTGCAATTTTAAGCTCCATAGCTCAGTGTTTAATTGTTTGCCACAACGAGGAGGCCACAGGAAGCCAAGAATAGACCGAAGGCGTCCAGCTAGAGCCAGAAAGATCTTTCTGTTGCTCAGTGCAAGAATTGCTTGGGCGTTCTGCAGCAGTTCTTTCGTCCCTGTTAACCACATACCTCAGCAGCGTAACAAGGACCTGGTCATATGTATTTAGAAATGCTCACCATATTTAGCAATGTCCGCTAAATGCGATTCTGTCTTGAAAACCACTCAAGCTCCCTCTGGTTCTACAAACGCCATATTGGTACTTGGTCAAGTCTAAAAGGTTGGGTCAGGCTGTATTGTTCTACTGCGACCAGTTAGTCTTGCCACAAAGCAGAATAAAGTGGGTGGTTCTTGGAATAAGTTTGGGGAAACGATAGCAGAGCTAAAATCTCTGTCAGATGGTTATGATCCTGAAAGGGGGTGAGCTGACCTAGAGATGAAGAGTGAGCCCAGTGAATATAATCACCAAAGATAGTGAATTAATGTACATGTGCATTAATGAGACCTGCACCACGTTTTGGTGTATTGGATCCAAATAGGTTAGTTCGTGTGAAGCTGGGTGGCTTGTCAGTTCATTTCTAAACTGAATGCTGCACTATCACACCCTCCTTACCCTATTCTTCCAGACTTTTACAGCATGGTGCAATTCTCACCTGCGGAAAGCGGGCACGCAGATCGAGAACATAGATGAAGATTTCCGCGATGGCCTCAAACTCATGTTGCTCTTGGAGGTCATTTCAGGTGCGTCCCTGACACTCTACTGCTACTGTACCTGGTACTTAAAGAATCCCTGGACCTTGTGCTCCCTCCCAATCTGTCACTTACGCTTGGGTTGTAAGTTTTTTGGCCTAGGACTGTCACCTTGCTTTGTGTGGAAAATGGGGCTCTTCTCTTCTCTTAGGGTATGTCTACGCTGCAGTGAAACACCCATGGCTAGCCCCTATCAGCTGTCTTGGGCTGTGGGACTATAATATTTCTGGGGTGTATGTTCAGGCTCAGGCTGGGGTCCCGCAGCTCGGGGTTCCACAGCTCGGGGTTCAGCCTGAGCCCAAACATCTACACCGCAAGTTTACAGTCCTGCAGCCTGAGAGGCACCTATCACAATGTAGGTTAAGTATAATGCTGTCTTTGTAAATATTTGTATTACTGGAGGGCAGGGGTGGGCAAAATTTTTGGCCCAAGGGCCACATCTAGATATGGAAATTGTATGGCGGGCCATGAATGCTCACAAAACTGGGGGTTGGGGTGTGGGAGGGGTTGAGGGCTCTGGCTGGGGGAATGGGCTCTGGGGTGAGGCCAGAAATGAGGAGTTCAAGGTGTGGGAGGGGGCTCCAGGCTGGGGCAGGCTGTTGGAGTGGGGGGGGGGGGAGAGCTGAGGGCTCCGTCTGGGATGGGGGGGTTTGGAGTGCAGAAGGGTGCTCTGCACTAGGATAGAGGGGTTCGAAGGGCGGGAGAGGGATCAGGGCAGGCGGGGGGGGTGGAGCTCAGGGGTGCAGGCTCCGGGTGGTGCTTATCTCAAGCAACTCCCGGAAGTGGTGGCATCCCTCCTACAGCTCCTACGCAGAGGCGCAGCCAGGTGGCTCTGTGCGCTGCCCCATCCACAGAGGTCATCCCTGCAGCTCCCATTGACCGTGATTCCTGGGCAATGGGAGCTGCGTGGGCAGCACTTGGGGAAAGGGCAGCGTGTGGAGCTCCCTGGCTGCCCCTACGCATAGGAACTGGAGCGGGGACATGCCACTGCTTCCAGGAGCCACGCAGAGCCACAGCACGCGTGGAGCAGGGCAAGCCCCTGACCCCGCTCCACAGCTGGAGCGCCAGAGCGGGACAAGCCCTGGATCCTGCTCCCCAGTGGGAGCTCGAGGGCCAGTTTAAAACATCTGAAGGGCCAGATGCAGCCCCCGGGCCATAGTTTGCCCACCCCTGCTGTAGGGCCTAGGAGCCCTAATAATGGAATCAGGACCCCTTTGTGCCAGGCATTGTACAGACACAGAACAAGGAGACAGCCCCTTCCCCAACGGTCAGGTTTATAATGCATGTTTTAACAAATTATTCAAGTATGAGTAACCTTTGCAGCAATCTAGAAACAGATCTTCTGCCCTTGACATCATGGTAAAGGGACTAGTTTCATATTAAACTTCTTCACTTGTCTTTCCTACCGGTGATTTTAGCTCTCACCTGAGATTGTAAAGAGAAGCTGTAACTTTTCTGTTTCCTTTAGGAGAGCGATTACCCAAACCAGAACGAGGGAAAATGAGAGTGCATAAAATCAACAATGTGAACAAAGCTCTAGACTTCATCGCTAGCAAAGGAGTGAAGCTGGTCTCTATAGGAGCTGAAGGTATGTAATTTAGGCTTCTGAATGTATCAGCAGCCAGCCTCAACTCGTGACTACAGTAGAACCTCAGTTACGAACACCTCAGAAATGGAGGTGGTTCGTAACTCCGAACAAAACGTTAGGGTTGTTCTTTCAAAAGTTTTCAACTGAACATTGACTTTATTCAGTTTTGAAACTTTACAATGCTGAAGAAAAAACGTTCCTTTTAACCCCCTTAATTTAAATGCAATGAGCCCAGAAACAGTTTCCTTACCTTGTCAGATCTTTTTTAAAGGGAAAGGGTTTTTTAGTAGCTTATGTTTAACACAGTACAGTACTGTATTTGCCTTTTTTATGTTTGCTGTCTGATTGCGTAATTCCAGTTCCAAACGAGGCGTGTGGTTGATCGGTCAGTTCGTAACTCTGAGGTTCTACTGTATTAGGAGTCACAGGTCATACCATCTAATTGGAAGAGTTATTTTCTCTATACAGTAAAGTGTTTCAACATTTCAGCCCTCCTCTCCGTCAGGAACTAAGAGGAGACTGGATTATGCAAATAACTTGAATGACACCAAATGCCTATAATTCAGTCAATAGAGAGAAATTGGGCCAGAGGTTCATATTACTGGGAGCCTAACTGCATTCAAACAATGGTAGTTGGTTGCAATTGCTGTAGTTTTGCTAACATGCGGGGTAAACACTTTTTAGTAGAACTTATTCATTTCTAAAATGTAACTTGATGCTCACCATGCCTGTTTCTTAGATGGCAAGAATAACACTTGGAGAATAAGAGTTATAGACAGCTACGGTCAACTCCAAATTCTGGGTGTCCAGACCTTTGGTAGGCAAATCACCAGGAGTGCAGTAAATGTCAGTTCTGGTGTGGGTTCATCCATCTCATCAGTGGTGGAGTTATTTCTCTCCTCCCTCTATTTTGGATTAATGCATTAAGCTAAAACTCACCCCCTAGGTAAAAGAGCTATCCTTCTGTTGTATGTACAAGAGCATATTTGGTGAGGGAGGGGACATTTATCAGGAGTTATTACCGCAGCTGGAAATAGATGCTGCTCTTTAATAGATGAATACGGTATGCATGGGGCTTTACAGACAGACATGGCCACAAAGCAGGGCTTATATTTGCCATGATAACCATAAATATCATCAGTGTTGATACCTGCCATAAAAATACTGAAGAGACCTTGATCCCACCTTACTGTTGTCTGAATGCTAACGGGGTGGGAAAGGAAAAAATCTCAAACTTATGGCTCATCCTGGGAATTGTTATGCAGTCAAGTGTCAGTGGAATCAGCAGCAATGTTGGCTTAGAGTATCTGAGCGTAATGCACATGGTCTTAGCCCTGGGTGAAGAATGTCTTGTACTGAACAAGGCTTGTAAGTATCTCCTCTTCTCCACGGTTAGGTCCATCCAAGGGAAATCAAGGATGCTCAAGGCAATTTAAAAGCTTTTTGGGAGCTTGGAAATTAATATTGAACCGTGGTGACTGCCTATAAAGCCGTTTGAACAGTTAGTTCAAGGCATGATTCTTTCTCCATGGTCAGTTGAATGGCGGCATGCTGCTGTTTTTTTAAACTAATTGCCATTACTACTTGGATCAAAGAATGTGCCCAGAAAAGCAAAATATTTGTATTTGCATTGTTCCAAGTCTCCAGGCCTGGTATTTCTTTGAGCTTTGCCAAACATATATATGCTGGCAGTCAACTTGTTATGATTTAAAAAACAAAATTCCTGCTCTCAGATCAGAACCTCAGATTTTCTTTAGTGGTTCTTTACAGCTGGACCCACTCCCGGCTCTGCCTCTCCTAGCTGCATTTATTTAATTTGTCCAAAGAAAAACACCCTGGTTAAACAGACCCCCCAGAGGAGCTTCACAGAATTGCAGAATAGTGAGAATTTCCAGATAGATGATCCATTAAAATGCTATTAATGGTGAGTTCACTTTGGAAAACTATTTCTCCATTTACACAGACCAGAGTGTTTTGGATATTTCCATAATGAAACTTTACAATAAAGCCTGATAGCATGAAAAACAAAATAGTTTTTATCCTGTTTTTTTACATTTGTCTGTCTCTCTGCAGTTTCTAAATGAGAAGTTTGAGGGAGAAGTACTGTATTTTCTCTCACTATTGCAAATAACTTAAAATCTGTCAGTTTAAGATACTTTGCATTCAAACTAGTTATCTCTCCTCTCTTCCTTCCCAAGAAGGATAGTCTAGAAGAGAACTAAATTCTTCCATCTCCGTATTGGTGGTTTCTGTACGTGCATCAGTACTCATCTATTTATAGTTCTCTACCTTTAGATTGTCCAGGCTACTGCCTTTTTAAATGTGTTTTTTCCCTTGATATTTTTGTTGGAGTTTAGAATGTGGGACTAAATTTGGTTAAATTACCCACTGAGGAATATAGTTACGTTAGACAGAAATATTTTATTAGCGTATTTGAATCCCTTATGCCTCAGGGTATAAGCAAACCACCGAGTGGTGGGGGTTCGGAAGAAACTCCCCTTGGAGCAAGAAACCTCTGCCTATTTCCTCCCTCTAAAGCATCTGGCACTGGCCACTATTGGATAGGATTCTGGGCTGATCTGATATGGCAGTTGGTTCCCCAGGAATACAAGCTGCAGCTACTTTCTCTTTATAGAACCTGTCCTTGCTCACAAGAACCATGACCTGTTCCTTGGACTTGTGAAACTCCCACTGTTGCTTAGACACCGAGGGATGTTGCTAGGACATCACTTGGCACTAGGCTACCTTGCAGAGCCAGTTTGAATTAATCAAGTAACATGGCTTGCACTGAGGTTACATCTCTAAATCTAGTGACTGGTGTCTTTTCTCTTGACTATACCTGAAACCAGTGCATGTTCCAACTAGTGCCATGTTGCAATTCAAGATGTAGGGGTGGGGTGTTCAATTTACAAAAGCCAACTTATCCACTGAGCTCTCCTCCTAGACATCAGCTGTTGCTGTGACTGTTCAACAGCCCCCTTGGTACCCAGACTTAATTCTCCATGCTTCCAAGGATTTATTTGGTTTGGAAGAGGCTTTTAGCTGCTCAAGAGATGTGAGAAATTCCATGTCTAGTTGTTCAAAGAAATCATCATCTTGCTATCGCTGTTTAACTAAAATAGGGTCTCTTAATCTCCATAATCACACAGGTTTCCCACTCTCCTTCATTTCATACGGTTGAAAGTAATGGCTGCAAACTCATCATTTTGAGGGGGATTGAAAGAGGCTTTCTTGCTGTATCTAGATGGCTCCTGGCACTGTGACTAACTAGCATTGTCACATGCTGAGTGCAGATGTAGTTAGCTTTGTCCACATGGCAGTGGGTGTTGCAGCCTATTACTCTAGAGAGCTGGGTTTAAATATAGGTTTGTGGTGAGGTCATTAATGAAATCTCATTTGTCCTTGCATGATGATGCCGAGGTGTCAGTTTTGTAGCCATTAGCCTTGGCTGCTCATGGAATCTGGGGGAGTGGAATTTGAGTGGGGATGAACTGTGCGTGGCAAGCTTGTGCTGTCGGGCTGTCCCAGTGCTGTCTGACTCTTTGAAAATTGCCAAATGTACCCGGGTATATTAGACACAAAGTCTAAAGTCTGGATTCCAGAAACTCCATGAGTGTTGCTAGTGAAGCTTTGAACACTGGTCTGATACCTCTGCTCCACTGTCTAGTATGGGAATGCAAAGTGGAGGCCTTCTCTCATTGCTCCTTATTTGTCCTTCAGAGATTTGAATCCTCAGATGTGAGCTCCAACTTTGAATGAAAAGATGAGCCTTCATATATCCTTTATTCAAGTGTTGTCCCTCTGTCCTCTATAGAGTAAAATGTAAACTGGTTAAGGACACACCAGAACTTAAAATCCTGAAGTGTTTGAGTCAGAAAACAATAAACTCTTTCTGGATGTGCGGACAGTGCAATGAGCTCAGTGTTTGGCTTTAAACTGGACCCCAGGAAAATTCTAGGTGTTAATGGCTGTTTACTGTAGTGCCTCTTGAAATCCTTCTCCTAGCTTGCTTGCACCTGGAAGTTGTTTGCTGATGTGTCTGTATTAAGAAAGTGAGGTTTTCCTCCATCCCTGGTGAGTTTAATGTCAATGTTCTTCTCTCCACTGTTGCTTTCACAGAGATTGTAGATGGCAATACAAAGATGACATTGGGAATGATCTGGACAATTATCCTTCGATTTGCCATTCAGGACATTTCTGTGGAAGGTAAGAGCCAGGCATGTGCAAGCTGTGTTCTTATGGTCTGCTTCTTTGCTCTCCAGCACATTAGAGGGATCCGTGTAACTACAGCACAAAGAATGTATGATGGGGAAGATAAAACTGGTGCAGTGAATTGATGCAGTTTTATGGTAATCCAGGACAGCTCATGCATCTGCAAGTCACGTTTCCTATGCATACTTTTTTTGCATAGCTGTCGGTTTCAGTAAATCAGTTACTGTGCTTCTGCTTCGCTTGGTCTGTTGGCCGTTAGTGCTAAATACCCGATCCCTGTGAATCTGGGACTGCGTGGTGGGTGGCCGGTGTTTTTCCCCTGTGCTGTTCCAGATTTTGGGATAGTCCCGCCAACCACCTAATGGTAATAGAAGGAAGATGAGCTTTTTTTACCCCATACTTGCAGCTGTCTTGACTCAACACGCCAACTGGAGACTGTCCTTCCTAGTTGGAGACAACCACAGTGGAAAATAAACTACCCTGAGATCACCCTGAATATGAATTGCAATACTTGACTTGCATGTTTGTGACCAGGTTGGCTTGTGACTCAGACACATGCTGTAACACTAACACTAAACAGGGGGCAGGTTGCATCCTTTACTGTCTGTGGATAAGTCTGTCATCTGTTGCACTCTTGTCTCATGTTCTTGGCTTAAAACTCTACCAGGAGAGAGACGCTCCTGGGCACAGTCCCTTAATTGCCCTGTGCCTTTTGCAGAGACCTCTGCCAAAGAAGGCTTGCTGCTGTGGTGTCAGAGGAAGACGGCGCCCTACAAAAACGTCAATGTACAAAATTTCCATATCAGGTAACTGCCTGTCAGACCCCCTCTTAGCAAGTGCTCGAATCTGTCTGCTCCTTTACATGCTTCAGAAAGAGCTCTCCATGTTGGCAGGCTCTGCTGCGTGTCTTGAAGACAGCAAGAAATAGCCCATTCCCTCGGCCTCACAGGCATCTCCATGAAATATTCAATGGGTCTGCCATTAGGGAAGCGATGCTTGTAGCGTGGTTTGGCCGGAACAAAACCCCCAAATTCATGCATGTTTTGCTCTTGTTAAATCTGCAATTCCAGCCATTGCTGCCTCTTATCTGGGCTGTTATTCTCAGGAGGACCTGGGGGTGGAAGAACCTGAAATGCCCGATCTAAAGGAAGCATGCAGTAACTGTGCATAGTACTCAGTCCTGCTGCTTCTAGAGGCATTAAATCAAGGTGAACGGAAAAAAAATAATCTGTTGGACTCTACTGTGTATTGGTGATCATTTTCTGTAGTGTATTATACAGATACATGTATCTAACCCCATGCACCAAAGCCATTTAACTCTGATCTCTTTTGTAGCTGGAAGGACGGTCTTGCTTTCAATGCCTTGATCCACAGACACAGACCAGAGCTCATTGAATATGACAAGCTCAGAAAGGTACATCTCTGCAGTGGCCATGTTATCCTTTCTTCAGAAGCTAAGTTGTGCTGCTAGACGCACCCCAGGGAAACACACGTCCCACTTAACCTCTCAGACCCCATTGTCGCTGCTAGCTGTGTGTCTTATTAGAAGGCGAATTCAATGCTAGAAGGCAGGATTTGAAAAGATCTTCCTGTCACAAGTTAGACTCTGTTCCATTCAGTGAGACAGGAATTTGAGTCTGGCAGGGAATGGTCGGCTAATGGGAGCAGGTGACTAAGGAACTTTTGGGTCATTGGTGGAAAAGGTTAGACATGAATGCTACAGCAAGTCTGCCTTCAAGAGGAAATAAGGGAGATGTTAGGCCTCCTGCCAAGCAGCCCTTCGGGCAGCCATGCCATCTGTGTTAGAGGGAGCTGTCAGAGACTCAGGTTCATAACACCCTCACGCGACTTTTTACAACTGTCCTTTTCCCAGGATGATCCTGTGACGAACCTGAACAATGCCTTTGAGGTGGCCGAGAAATACCTGGACATCCCCAAGATGTTGGATGCTGAGGGTAAGCTTTCCAGGCACTCGCAGCAGGAACCACCTGGGTCAGTGGAAGTTCCTGCCATTGTGGTGGAGATGACCCAGTCCCATGAACAACTTGCTTGTCAAGGCAAGAGGAAAGTGCATTTCCTCCATTGCTGTGTCACGTAGGACTGGGCATCAGGTGGTCTGATCTGACAGGGCAGCCAGCCTGGCTTGTGTTTAAAAGTCAGAATTGGCCTTCCATACAGCATTCACATCTCCCACCCTTTCCATGACTAGGCTTATCTTTGAAAGGCCACGTAAGGCTCTGTAAACACATGATGGACCAGAAATTTGTTGTCAAATGCATCTTGCCATATTCTGTTTTCACTAGCAGTGAAGCTGTCCCAACCGGAACAAATTGCCCTCTGTTACCTTGGCCTTTTCCAGCTATTCATTCACATTTGTGAATGTAATGCTCACGGAACATAGTGACCTTTCCTGGGTAGGGCCGTGGTGTGTACTGAACAAGAAGTGAGACCACAATTGAGTAACAATTGGTTACTTTGGGTAAAAGTGCACCCCACTTCCTGTTTTGTGTGGTGGTAATCTCACTTGACCATCACCACCACTAAATCCTGGGGCCAACATTCCCTTTTTAAAACAGTCGCAAAAACAGTAATAGCTGCCCTATGTAAAATGCAGTACCCGTAGCTGCAAATGGCTTGTGTTCAGTCTTGGTTGACAAGCTTATCTTTCACATTCTGTAGTATACCCAGGACAGTTTTGATGTCCTCTTCTGCCCATCCAGATATTCTGGCACTTCTTTTTTTAGACAGCTGCTTATCTACAGGACTCCAGAATGGTGAAGAGCGGGTTTCTTGAGATGATGTGCAAGATGTGCCTTGGCAATCAAGTCTGACTCAGTGTGAAACCAGGCCCTCCCGGTGAGGGCATTAACACTTATTGTTCGCTTGCAGACATTGTCAACACAGCTCGCCCTGATGAGAAGGCCATCATGACCTATGTATCCAGCTTCTACCATGCATTTTCTGGCGCGCAGAAGGTACCGGAGGCAGCTGTGTCCATCTCGTTATAACTCTTCGAACTGCAGCATCCTACGCTGACCCAGTTTTTCTTGCAGATGGCAGTGGTCTCTTGCTGACTGGAAAGCAAACCTCAGCTAGTTCATACATGCTCCGGGAGCTGTCCAGCTTCCATGGCTCCAGCTATTATGTAACACTGGAGGGACCAGAAAAATCATCTTTATAGAGTAGGTGACTGGGCTATATCATTAGTGGCGGAGGGAATTACGTAGCAATAAACAGCAGGAGAAATCAGCTTTTCAACCAAGAGCTTTGTGAAGCTGAATACCAAGACCGATAGCCAGTGTCTCAAATCAAGGGCTGCTAGAGGAGTGTAGCTACTCATCTTGGGAGAGTCTCAGACTTTAAGGGACAGGAACTCTGAACTGAGTGGGAAAGATTTAAAGCCGCAAAATAGCCCATTTGGCTGAGTCACGCTCCAGCTTAGGTTTGGATTCCAGTCTGAAGCAAGTGCTTGTTCCCCCTCAGCTGCATGCCAGAGGGGCTGGGAGGTTCCCACGCTGCTCTCTTCACTCTCTCCTCCCTTTCTTTCTGCGCAGATATTGTAGGCACTCTCAGGCCCGATGAGAAGGCTATCATGACATACGTTTCCTGCTTCTACCATGCTTTCTCGGGGGCTCAAAAGGTGAGCTTTTGGCAGGTGGAATTGCTTCTGCTTCTACGCATGTTTTGTCTGGTTCAGCTGCCACTAATCTTGCACACTAAGCAACTCACTGAGGCTTGTTACACTGGCATGAAGGGCTTATGAGAAATGTGACGAGTGAAAACTGCTGGAATGATCGCTGGCCACTGAGATTGGTGGAGAAACAAAAACATAGTCACCGGCAATAATAAAAATCTGGGGTGGTTTGTACTTTGTACGTAGCGCGGCCAATGAAGGGTCACTACTTCCAGCAGCCAATGGGGGTGAGAGAAGAGAAGTAATCACTCAGTTTTTAATTGATCGTTTCACTGTCCTCAAAACACTGGTGTTAGATTCAAGATCTTCACAGTAGCATTTTATGGAGCTGGAAGGGAGTAAGCTAGCACTGTACTGGCTTACGTTATGGCAAGCCATTCTCTGTGACAGTTACAGGGCTGCTTGCCATAATCCCCTGGCTGAGACTCGTTTAACACGCTTGATACAAAGATGTCTAAACTCAAACTGCTGGCCCAATAGAAATTTAAAAAAAATATTCAAGCTGGGGATGTGGGGAAGAGGCATAATTAAGTGCCCAAATAACAGCCCCCAGTGGCTGTTATGGTGCAGGAGGATAGCTGACAAAGTGCTCAGCTGAAATTAGCATGCAAGTATTTATGATCGTAGTGGGACTCTTGGATCACTAGCATAATGAGCACAAATCTGGATGACTCTGCTGACTTAATCAAATTTGATTCTGCATTAGGCTTTTCATTTCCCATGAAAATGCCATGTCTGTGCAAATGGCACTGCTGTCAGTTGATTGGTGCGTAGGATAACGGCATCACCAAAATCATTTGAAAGTCTTTGTGATGACAGTTTAACCTTGTGTATATCCTGTTTGCTTTCTCATCCCCTTCCTGAACTGTCTCATGCGCGGTTACAGTTCTTATCCAGAACTCTTATCACTGCTGTTAATATGCCTCTCATACTAGGCACAGCAGCAAAAGTCATGCCAAATGAGATTGGCATCAGCATTTCTATTAAATGCTGGTTTCCCTTGTTTAGCTAGAATATTCTTCTCAGCCCCATTTCATCTTAAATATTGCCATTTGGGGTGGTTTTGTTTCTTTGGCGGTGGAGAATATCACTAGGAAGGTTAGGTCTGGGAACACAGACTTGTTAGAGTTCTGTCAATCAGACATTGCTTAAACACTGCACAAGCAAACTAAACACTCAACTCTTTGAAGAGTTTACCTGACAATGCCCAAATCCATAATAGGTTAGCCTTGCTGTTACCCTCTGCTATTGTAGGGGAAAGGACAGATGTTCTCTGAAACCAATATGGCTTTTAATATAGACAACTGATTGGGAAGAACATCTTTCAATGGCAGCTAGATACCGCCACTTGATGACTTTTACTGTCATAGCATTTTCAAGAGCGTCTAAGTCCCATTTTCAAAAATGACTTTGGTTCTGGGGTCCTGACATGCCTCTTAATTTTCAGTGAGACTGTCTCCCAAGTGCCTAAGTCGTTTTTGGAAACGGGACTTACGCTCTCTGGAAAATCTTACCTTAGACTCTGGCATTGCCCTGACTCACTATGATCTCAGTTGTGGTAAGTCATTATACCTCTGGTTCTTGGAATCAAGCACCTCTGTTAATATCAAATCTACTATGGTTACACTCTTGCCGGGACTCTGCTGACTAAAATCTGAGACTAGATTACAAGCAGGAATTTCTGTGCTGCTTCCGCTCTTGGTGTTCTTAAACTGTGGTTTTCACTTCCTTCCCTTACCACACTAAATACTTGCATCTTTTTTAGCATTTAGAATGCAAATCCAGGTCAGTTGGATTGTCTTTAATTGCTTGTGTAGCTGCTGTAGTTTAGACGTTCGAAACGCATCTTTACTTGCTGATTCACTTTAAATGCCATTTTAGTGCTAACTGGGTTTCCGGGGATGAATGAGCCATTTCGATGCCTTGCTGCAGACCAAGGGTGTCTATCCGGCTTTGATTTTTAAAGAGAACTGTTGAGTAAACTCTTTGGGGGCAGGGACCATGATTGCCCTCTAGGCTTGTACAGAAGCCAGCACCACTGGGGCCTTCTGATGCTACTGAACCAAGTTTTACTGTAGCATCTGTATTACTTGTTAAACCAGTACTGGAGCAAGGCTGAAACTAGTCTCCATTCTGACATCAGTAACTGAGGCCCAAGTCCAGATTAAGTGCCTGGCCATTACACCCATGTAAAATGGCACTATTCTAGTTTGGTAGTGTTTCCTCCCGCCTTTTCACTGGTGTGAATGATTACATGCAGCACAGGGGAACAGAGAATCCGGCTATGAGAGTCCAAGAGGGGCTCAGGCAGAACTAGAAACATTCCATTTCAAATGCGAGGCACCAGACATGCTACACCTGGGAGTTCTTGGACCAAAGATGGGGGGTAGCTTCCTTCATTGCTTGTTACCCTAGTTCTGAAGAGCCCCATTGTGCTAGGCACTATACAAACACAGAACAAAAAATGAAAGTCTGTGCCCCGAAGAGCTCATAGCCTGAGACAACAGATGAATACAGACACATGGAGTACAAGAAAACAATGAGACCGTATTAGTCAGCGGGATGGGCAGTGGTCAAAGCACACTAGTAGCCGAATCATTCATGTGTTTTGTAGGCATCATGGCTTCCTTGAAATGCATTCTGGATTTGAATGGTTGTTCTCTTCGTTAGGAATTGATTTGCCCGTAGTAGCAGATATTGATCTAATCTGTTGTATAGTCTAGGAAAGAGCTGGGGATCCTTACGAGGGCTATTTTATGCAAAGAGTAGCCTCTTGCATCTTGACTGCCTATCAGTTTTGAAGGAGTTTTACTCAGCTAAAGGCAGAATGGCATAGCTGTACCTAATCAGTAAATTACGTCATCCACAGGCACTCCGATGACTGATGTTTTAAGGTTCATAATTGAGACTAGAGGGGACCTTTGTGACATCTCGTTCAACCTGTGTAACACAGGCCATAGAACAGGGGTGGGCAAACTACTGCCCGGGGGCAGCATCCGGCCCTTCAGACATTTTAATCTGGCCCTCGAGCTCCTGCTGGGGAGCAGGGTCTGGGGCTTGTCCAACTCTGGTGCTCCAGCTGGGGAGTGGGGTCGGGCTTGCCTCGCTCCGCACGGCTCCTGAAAGCAGTGGCATGTCCCTGCTCCAGCTTCTATGCGGAGGGGCAGCCAGGGGGCTCCACACACTGCCCCCGCCCCAAGCGCCGCCCCTGCAGCTCCCATTGGCCACGAACCACGGCCAATGGGAGCTGCAGGGGCGGCACCTGCGGACAGGGCAGTGCACAGAGCTGCCTGGCCGCACCTCCGCTTAGGAGCTGGAGGGGGGATATGCCGCTGCTTCCGGGAGCTACTTGAGGTAAGTACAGCCTGGAGCCTGCACCCCTGAGCTGCCCAGCCCAGATTCCCCTCCAAACCCCTGCATCCCAGCGCAGAGCACCCTCCTACACTCCAAACCCCTCATCCCCAGCCCCACCCCAGAGCCCGTACCCCCGGCCGAAGCCCTTTCTCCTGTCCCCCCCACCCCAGAGCCCGTACCCCCGGCCGAAGCCCTTTCTCCTGTCCCCCACACCCCAACCGCCTGTCCCAGCCCAGAGCCCCCTGCCACACCCTGAACTCCTCATTTCTGGCCCCACCACAGAGCCCGCTCCCCCAGCCAGAGCCCTCACTCCCTCCCGCACCCCAGCCCCCAATTTCGTGAGCATTCATGGCCCGCCATACAATTTCCATACCCAGATGTGGCCCTCGGGGCAAAAAGTTTGCCCACCCCTGCCGTAGAACTTCCCTATAATAATTCCTAGTGCAGATCTAGGATTCTGGCCTAACATTTTCCACATGCTGCATAAGTTTGTCAGCGCTAGATCCTGTTCAGCTATAGGATGTGATTATTAAAGATCAGGATTAACTTGGTTCGTAAAGTGTGAAACTTTTATAGGCTGGAAGCATTAACCTTGTTTGTTAGCCAATGTTTGAAAAACACCCACTGGATACATATTCCATCTGGACTGAAATTTTTCTATTAAAGTCTGAAGTTGAGTGTATTAGCTAGCACTTCTCCCAGGCGCTCCATGGGTGGGTGTAATGTGTGAAATTCTGGCCTGGCCAGTGTTTTTTATTGTTCTTTGTCTGATCCCAATCTTTAGGAGCACAGCTGGCATGTTCGTGGCATCAGCTGGTATTTATTAGCTTCTCGTAGCATGCGGTGGTTTTTCCAATGTTCTTGTGTGTCGTGCTCTTAATTCCAGTCCCAAGTTTGAGGTAGCAACTGATGTGTGCTGCATCGTGAGCATGTCTAATATGTTTAAGTGGTACCCAGCAGTGTGAGGAGAAGCATACGGCCTAGAATCCAGATTGCTTATCGCTTATGTTTTGTTGCTAAAGGGAATCAAACTTCTGATGTCTAGTCTTTTTGGCAATTCATTTCCCCAGCTCTGTTTTCCTCTCCCCATCCTCCTATAGACCCTCTTCACTATATCTGTTGATGTCTGGCTTTCAACTCCTCCTCTTGGACTCTTTCTGTGCTGCCTACAAGGTACTTGATCTCTTGACTTTCCTTCTTTGCATCCACGTATCCCACTCTCCTACCTAATACACAGGAGAATTTCACCTTACCCCACCTGCCTCACAGATGAGGAAGGGGCAGAAGGAAGGCGTGTGTACAGTACGGAAGGCTGCAGTGAAATCAGTCGGCAAACAGGGGCTTGTTCTCATTCTCAAAGAGAAATGATTGATAAACACGTGGATGCTTATGGCTCAGTGCCGTAGTTCTGGGAAGACCCAAACCCAAAATGCAGCTGCTGAAATGCTGTGGAACACTACCCAGGCAGTGACTTGACAAATAGCTAATTCTGGAGCTAAATCCTGAGTTTAATTATTAGGAGTCAACGGGTGTTGAATAAGGAGTGGAATACACAAAGTGGAGGGATTCTGACACTACTACAAACACACTTACTTGGCAAAAAACTAATTTACGAACTCTGCGTTAGTCCAGCCAGTTAACACTCCAAGTGAGAATGCAGCAATCTGGTCTTGTACTGTTGGCGGGTGCAACTGACCATGTGCTCCATTCTTATAAACCAGAGAGCCAGGTGCGGTGCCTAGGGGAAGATATGGGAGTCTCAGATGCTGGGGAGGGGTTCTGGGAGCAGCAGTGGGAAGGTGCCAAGTCAGAGACTTTCACAATTGGTGTAGGCTGGTGCCAGAGTCTTGCAGTGATGGGCAGATCCTCACTCTGGTAGCTAGCAACCTGCTTTCACAAGGCCCTGGGGATGGGTGGCCTTGGAGATACAGGCACATGAGGAGCAGTCATGAGATCTAGGTCTTTCTCCTTGCTTTGCCCCAGTCTCAGTGGCATGTCACTTCCATTTCCCAGTCTGTAAAATGGGGGCATGCCTACCTGACTGGGGTGCTGTGGAAATGCACATTAATATGCAGAGGGCTTAATCTTCCCCCTCAAGGCAGTGGAGGGGCTCTGGCCAATAGCCATTCAGATATCACCTGCTTATGCTGAGCTTGGAAAAAATCTTTGATCAGTTGGATCCAACCGAGCCCGAAGACCCAAGCACTGTTGGAGGCTCCCAGGGTAGCTCAGGACGCAGGGGCACATCTGTAACATGGCACCTACTTTCCAGTTAGTCCCACTAGCACAGGCAATGCCCGTCTGGGCTTTGGGAGCCAGAGCTACGGGAGCCTCCCTGGTGGGTGAGTTGCGCTGTCATGGCAAGTTATGCAAGGGGCATCCTCTAGCTGATGAAGCCTCAGGGTAAATCTTCCACATGACATGGCAAGTGCGGATTAAACCTGTCAGCAAGTCCTTCTGAGGGGACTGGTCTAGCTTCAGAGTGGCTTTCCTTTCCTCTCTGTGGGGGCTGGACAGATCGTAACACTGCTGGCTTCTCCTTTCATGCATTGTCCTTGCTGCTCTGCTGCAAATGGGTCTAAAATCTCCCCCTCCTCCCCTTTTGCCTCCCCCCAGGCTGAGACAGCAGCAAACCGGATTTGCAAAGTGCTGGCTGTGAACCAGGAGAACGAGCACCTGATGGAGGACTATGAGAAATTGGCATCTGATGTGAGTCCCCCTGCCTTCTGATTACTCTCCTGTGTGGAGGGGAGCTCTGAGCTGGAGGCCGACAGGGATCCTGGCGGTTTATTGTGGAGGGTGGCCTACGCTTCTGGGATGTGAGAGATCAGAGATGTCAATAGCCGGAGAGACATGGCTCCCTGGCACATTCTGTGTCAGTTGGTACATTCCCCAGCATGACTGCGACTTCCCCCTTGAAGGGCCAATGACAGGTATGTTGCTGCTGCTCCTCATGTCCCACTTAACCAGTGTCTGCTCGCCCTGCAGCTGCTGGAGTGGATTAAACGCACTATCCCCTGGCTGGAGGACCGGGTCCCACAGAAGACCATTCAAGAGATGCAGCAAAAACTGGAAGATTTCCGCGACTACAGGCGTGTCCATAAGCCTCCCAAAGTGCAGGAGAAGTGTCAGCTGGAGATAAACTTCAACACCTTGCAGACTAAACTCCGGCTGAGCAACAGGCCTGCCTTCATGCCCTCGGAGGGCAAGATGGTCTCGGTGAGTAACGGTGTTTGTCTGAAGCAATGAGGCACTGAGGGGGAAGGGTAAAGCAGAGTGAGGCCTTTAGCACAGTGGAGTGAGCAGAATTGAATTTAGCAGAGATGAGGAGGGAGCGGTCTGTACCGAAGGCTGACTTGAGTCTGCTTACTAGCTCCTATTAACAGTCCAGAAACAACTTCCTCTTGGGTGACCTGCTTATGGGGTACTGCAGCCAAATGTTGGATGCCTTGTGGGTGGTCCCTCCGTACTCTGCACGCTTCCTGGCAGTGCTAACACGAGTGTCTGGAGGAGAAGGACTTGTGTGCTCATGCTGGAAGATTGAGGGCCAAATCCAAATCTCACTCACACCTACAAAACCCTGCTTGGGTGTGCATGGGTGTAAGTGAGGGTCCTCAGCAGTCAGCTTCTCCCTTCATGTGCGTTGGCTACTATTTCAGAGCCTAGTGTCTCCTCAAGGCCTGCAGTGTAACCGACCTTACTGCATACTCCTTGCCTATGCCCAATGTAACAAAGGGTACGTCGGCACAGCAGAAACTGTGTGTGGATGGGTCAGCCTACCCGAGCTAGCGTGAATCCCGCAAGCACGGCTAACGGCCGTGAAGACAGCACAGCTTGGGCTGCAGGCCAAGTAGAACAATCCCAGCATATGCCCTGAGTACCAACTCTGCTCGCTCTGAAACCTGCAGGACAGTGGCCTCGCTCTCCTCATTATCTGTGCTAGTCGGGTTCAGGCAAGCTCAAGTGGGCTAGCTCTGGAACTGTTTTGACCATGTAGTCGTACCCTAATCAGTGGTTCTCAACCAGGGGTCCAGGGCCCTCTGGGGTCCGTGAGCAGGTTTCAGGGGGGCTGCCAAGCAGGGCCAGCATTAGACTCACTGGGCCCAGGGCAGAAAGCCGAAGCCCCACCACATGAGACTGAAACCCCTGGGGCTGAAGCCTGAGCTGTGTGGGGCCCTAGGCTACTGCCCTGCTTGCTAATGCCAGCCCTGGCTTTTATATGCAGAAAACCAGTTCGTGGGCACAATGGGCCATGGAGTTTTTATAGCATGTTGGGGTGGCCTCAGAAAGAAAGGTTGAGAACCCTTGCCCTAAGCCGTGAGGTCTCAGTCCCATTTCTCAGCTGTATGTGCCAGAGATGCACATGCTCTTTTGTTCCTGGTAGCAAATATTGTGTGGCATTTAACTTCCCCCAATGACTGGTGTTGCTGGTCTGCCAGTCTCCCAAGGGTTACTTATTACATATACACATGCATATGGCATGGCAAACGCTAATGTTATAACGGAGATGGTGTTAACATCCAGTATGGGAAAGGGAAAACCTGATGATGTCACCCTGGAAGTATGGGCCATTCATAGATTCGGAGGCCAGAAAGGAACCATTGTGATCATCTAGTCTGACCCCCCTGTATTACACAGGCCAGAGAACTGTCCCAAAATAATTCCTAGAGCAGATCTGTTAGGAAAACACCCCATCTTGATCTAAAAATTGTCAGTGATGGTTAATTACTTGTACTGTTAAAAATGTACATCTTATTTCCAGTTTGAATTTGTCCAGCTTCAACTTCCAGCCATTGGACTGTTAGATCTTTCTCTGCTAGATTGAAGAGCCCATTAAATATTTGTTCCCCAAATATGTTCCCCGTCATGTTGAGATTCCCCTTAGGTGCTTCATAATCTTGCTGGCAGTCTGACACAGCCCTTTCTTGCTCTAAACGCCTTGTTTCCTATACTCCCCCTCCCCCCACAGGACATTAATAATGGCTGGCAGCACTTGGAACAGGCGGAGAAAGGCTATGAAGAGTGGCTGCTGAACGAGATCAGGAGGCTAGAGCGACTGGACCACTTGGCTGAGAAGTTCAGACAGAAAGCCTCCATCCACGAGTCCTGGACTGAAGGTAGTCACCTCTTTCTGAGGCCAGAGAAGGGCTGAGGGCGAACTAGATCTGGCAAAGGAATCTTTTTAAAGCAGGCTGAATGGCTGAGAACAGTTGCTCCTCTGGCTCTGATAGCATGGCCCAGGAGACGGAGGCCTGAACCCCAGCAGGGGTTGGGAGCTCTGAATTCTGATTCTGCACTATTGACTCAGTATGTCACTCTTTGAGCAAGTCACTTGGCACTCAATCCTCCATTTCTGGAATAGGGAAACTGATCCTTGGCTACCTTTTGGTAGTATTGGGGTCTGGAGATGATATGGCCCAAGGAATGGTATTAGCTGCATTAGCAAGTCACTTTGTGCCTTCCAGCTGTCAGCATTATGGAGCCGTTGTACTGTACTGCAGCTTGGTCATGTTTCCAAACAACTCTCTGGGCATTGCGTGTGTGCGCGTGGGACTAGTTTAAGAATAGAAGCTACTGCTCTGTACTCAATTCCCCACCACAGGCAAGGCCAGGAAAACACTTGTCCTGTGTTTTGAACTCTGAATGAGCACTCCAGGTGTGGTTGGACCCTAGACTAAAGCTGACAGGTTCCCCGAATGCATAGGCAGTGGTGTTCTTGACAGCTTCGTCGTTTTGTGCAGGCGTTTTCAGATGGGACCAGGTGAAGTTGACACTGGCAGAAGCTTTACTTTCAGCTGAAGCTGTCTGTTTAAATGGTCCCCTAGCCAATCCTGTAAGCAAATGCAGGCAGGTTAGCAGTCTTCCTCTTCCTCAGAGGCTGTGCCCTTTGACGCAGTCACTGTGGCTTGTTTACGGTTTGCTCGGGCTTTTTTGTCTCCCCTCCCTAGCCAGATGGCTAAACGTGACTGCTAATCCTCCGAGCCTTCCAATATGGCAGCTGCATCTGATTCCATAGAAAATACAGTAATCCCCTCTCCATACTAGAAGGAATGTTCTCATCGCCCAGGCTGGGAGAATACCACACGGAGCATTAAGGGGAGAAAGGGGCTTGCTCTGTCTTTGGGAGCGGTGCTTGCAGCAACTCAATCTGGTTTTGCTTTTTCCTTCTTAAAAACGTGGTTGCAATAACTGAATTCGTAGAACGGATCCATATGGTCCCTTTGGGCAAAGATGGAGGGACTCTGGGGTGGTGACGAACAGGACTGATGCATCAGGCAGGAAGCCTGCTTTTTGGAGAGGTGACTGACGGGAGGGTGTAGGATAGCTGAAATGCTGCTTTGACGGTGTGGCAGTTAAACGGTAGTGTTGTGCCAAAGTCGTATCTGACTGGCACTGAAGCTTCCTGTAAGTTGCTATTAAACTCCACCTCCCCTGGAGAAGCTGACATGGGCGGGGGCAGACAAGCTACTAAATGATTTAGGCTCTGTTTCTCTGGAGAAACTGCCCTCCATGATGACTAACTTGGTCCTCAGCAGTGTGAAGTGGATTTTCCATTACTTATAGTAACTTTCCTTATTGTGACCTTGCTGCGTCCTGCCAGTACACAGGAGCTCAAGTCCACCAGCCCTCCCCCCACACTAGTCCTTGACTGCTTTTACAACGGAGACCCTAGTCCTTTAGTGCCTAACGTTCCCTCGTCCTAAAACAGCTTCACATGCTCTGCACAGTACTGCTGAAATGCAGCCAGCTCTGGGGTCGAGGGCAGCGGCAGCAGCGAGGTGCTCAGCATGCTGCAGATCCCTTCTAGTATCTGGTAGATCTGTGGTTTTAAAACAGCCATTCCTCTTTACGGATTGGTGAGAGGGCTCAAGTGGAAGCTGGCAGTTTGGGTGGGGAGGAGTAAATGGAAAAAGTTCCCATTATATTTCCCTCACTTTGTCATCTATTTGGGGCAGGAGTGGGGGGAGAGAGAGAGAATGTGAGCCAGGAGAAAATTTAGGATCCTCTCTTCTGCCAGTCAAATGTAGACTGGCTGGGGCTACTGCAAGTCTCCAAAACCTGGCTGTTGAGAAGGCACATGGTGTCCGTCAGTTTGTCCAGTGGCTCAAGCTTCCAACAAGCCGGCTGTCTCCTCCACAGCTGAGCTTATATTTGGTCTTGTCCTTTGTCACCATCCCGGGTGAGGGCCCAGGAGGTGTTTGTCAGCCTCACTACAGATTCCTGATCAGCAGCTGTATAGCCCGTTTTGCTGCAGCAAAGATACGGGACTAGTCAGTTACCTGCCACACCCTGCTACCGCATCCATCAAAGTGGAGACCAAGGAGCTAAGTTACCATGGAGGTACGGAGTCCTTGAATTGCAGCTCTAAGGGGGATGGTTCTTTGAAGTCCACAAGCTGTTGAGCTTGGTACTAGAAATGCCATTTTAAGATCCCACCTTGACTCCAGAATAAAGCTGTCAGTGCTCAGTAGTGTTTGGGGAGCTGAGAATATAATTCCATTCGTGTCTCCAGACTCTGCCTAAAGTCCTTGGTCCCTGTGTAAAGATCCTTGCAGTATCCCGTAGATTGTGTCTCCCCTTCCTTAATACAGTGTTGTATGCTGGAAGCATGAGAAGGGAGAGAAGTAACATGTCCCTTTGGAAGACAGGAGATCTAGATGCCTATTCTTATGACTAGGGCCTGATACTGTGCTCTCTGGAAACAGTCAAGCTCTGAAAATGGGGCACTGTTTGGAGGGTAGGTGCCCCTCCTTCAGGGATCAGAGGAGGACAGTAACTTGACTTATTAGCTAGTAAATTATGTTGGTGTTGCCTGGAAGCCTCAGCCAAGACCAGGACCCCATTGTGCTCATTGCTGTACACGCACATAGTGAGATAATCCCTACCCCTAAGAGCTTAGTCTAAATAGGCAGGATGGATAAATGGTGCTGGGGGAAACTGGGGCATGGAGAGGGTCTTGATTTGGTCCTGGGCACCCAGAAAGTCCGTGGCAGAGCCAAGAATCAAACTCGGGATTCAAGTCCCCGTTGTGCCCTCACCACTGGAGGCACTGCCTCTCCTGCAGATGCTGGTTACGCTGATAAGCAGTTCTGTGCAGCTACTTCCTGCCTGCCTCTGCAGAGAACAGTCTGGGAGCCATTAGCAGAACGCAGACTGTAGCCACTGCCAGAGGGCCCAGGCCGGCTGCTGGCAGCACCTCCCAAGCAGAACATCTTGGGGAACAGCTGACTGGAACCAAAAGGCATTTCAAGCTGAACAGACTCGGCACTCCCAACTCAAATAGCTTTCAGATTAACACAAAAACGCCAATTATGTGGTAGGTTGCCAACGAATGTGGCTTGCTAGCCAGACCCTGATGCTGGAGGGGGATGGAAGCTTGCCTTGCAGAGCAGGCTCTCTCTCCAGCTCCAAAATGTGCCAGGAGGAATAAAGAGCATTAAGAATATGTAATCAGCACCATTGTCTTAGTTCCTGGCACTTTAATTACACCCCTGTCTGATTCGTCCTTGTGCAGGAAGGCAATTTGGAGCACACTTCCTGTGTCTGGCTTCATGCTGCAGGCTTCTCTTTGACAGGGGCTATGGAAGGAGGGGCATGTTGCGAAGCTCCCCAGGAACTGAGGGTTTCAGCTCCTTCTAGTGGCCATGGGTGTGTCTTTTCCTAAGCACTGAACTGCAGCGTCCCCATGAGCACAAGTAGAAACTAACCAAAGTGAGGCAGGGCTGTCCCGGTCTCCCCGTGTTAGTGACCCTTCATCTTCATTCCCTCGCCTCGCCGTCGCTGCACTGCAGAACTCCTTTCGTGGCGATCCCCTTCGTTTGGGGCCGACCTGCACTTAGCTGACTTCCTGGCCAGTCTCCCTATCGTTTGTACATCACTCTGTTATCCTGTGTTGCATCTGTCAAAGCTGTAAGCTTTTCAGAGCAGGGGCCATAACGCTGCGGGGCTGCTTCTGCTCTGTTAATATCCTGCAGTGGCCCTGCCCTAAAATGTGTGAGCACTTCATCGTGCAAGCCGAGAGGGTGGGGCTAGAGTACGTAGGGACAAAATCTGTTCAGGCCAAGGCAGTGCAGGTGGCGGGATGCTCTGTCAGTCCTAGGGCCAGCTGAACCAGGGAAGGAAGGGGTGCGGTGGGAAACTGCCACTCTCCCAGCCTCTTCTGCAAGGTCCTCGTCCTGAAGATGGAAGGGGGAGGCAAAATTATTCCTCCTCCTGGTGTCTGACAGGCTGCTCCACGTCTCATTAAAATGATGCAATGCGTCTGGGCGGCAGACCTGCCTCTGAAACCCTGCTGCCGCATCCCTCCCTCCCGCACCAGGGAATCGGCTCAGCACGTTCCTGATGTCTTTTGAACAGCACGTGCTGCTGCTTGTTTAGTACCTACCCTGTTCCCCCGTGTGTATCTTCTGTGCTGCGGTGTGGATCTGGGGTGTAACGGGCTCTGTTCCTCTCCATCCCCCAGGGAAAGAAGCCATGCTGAGGCAGAAGGACTATGAAACCGCCACCCTGTCAGACATCAAAGCCCTAATCAGGAAGCACGAGGCCTTCGAGAGCGACCTGGCAGCTCACCAGGACCGTGTGGAGCAGATCGCTGCCATTGCACAGGAACTCAAGTACGCCAGCCTTTCTCCCCTGGTATTCCACTGCGGGGACGTCAGAGACCCTGCCCCCTTTGGCCCAATCCTCAGGGTATTTAGGCTCCTAACTTCCACTGATTCCACGAAGGTTGGGGGCCTAAACACCTCTGAGGATTTGGGCCTTAGTACCTAGCCTTCCTTACTCCTAAAACTGTCAGCACAGCGCCATCAAGCTACAGTGTAGCCACCTCGGGGTGGAAGACAACAGTACCCTGCAGACAGGGCACAAAGACAAACCCCAGCTTGGTGTCCTGTGGGGGGTTTGTCCAGATAGAGCTGTCAGGGGCTGTCACATCAATCTCACCACAAAAAAACGCGCACACAGTCCAGTGCATGGATCTTATTCTGCCTGTCCCACCCCAATCTATTCTGCTCCACTTCCCCCTTTGTTGATCCTAGAGTGTGATCTTAGTCCGCTGAGTGTTGCCCTGAGAGCCTTTGTGCTCCAAACAGGCCGCTTGTACCCCATCTGCAACAACTCTGGCTCAGGCTTTCAAGCCCTCTTGGTTGTTTGCTGTGTACCCATCTTACACTGGCACAACATTGACACGATCAGTACTCTCCTGCAGCGAGGGGCTGGGACAAAGAGACGCTGTACGATATTTTTGGCGGAGTTAAAATAGTTTTTTTAGGCTTTGTCATGATCTTTTTTTCCAAGAGGACCTGGCTTTTGCAACTGGACTGTTGGGAGCACCTCTGTTTGAATGGGGTTCTAATAGGGTTTTTCTCCCCAAAATACACACAGTACCCCTATTGTTCTCTCCCTGTCCCCTCCCCCTCTGTAAGAATGCAGTTATTGTAAGAGATTCCATGGAGCTGCGGTCTCTTTTTCCAGCCAGATAAACTTGCACACAATTAGTACACTGAGAGTCGAAGGCAGGGCGAAGTTGTGAATGGAGCCCTTATTCCAGCGGCCTGAGGAGCAGAGAACCTGGAAACGGAACTGTGTGGCTTGGAGCATTACTTAATGGAGAGAGCCCTCCCAGTGCACAGCCCACAGAGTGGGGAGAGCGCAGAGGCGGCTCTGTGTCCTGGAGCACAGTCTGTTCCCATGCACATTGGGCTCCTTGGACAAGCCACCGGGCCGCCTTCTGTAACTCCCAGCTCATCGGAAAGTGGGAGCACTCTGGAGTGACTTGCAGTCCTCCTGCCCTTTCAGCTGGGCTTTAGTCACTCTCTCGGGTGCTTTTAAAAACAAAGCTCTCACTGCTAGCTCTGCCACCATCCCTCAGTCTCCAGGACGTTCCACTCCCCCTGTTTTTCTCAGCTTTAATCTCTCCTCCGGCCCTGCCTTTGAAGCATCCTGGACATGCAGCAACTTGTAACCTTCCTGCAGCACTTTTCGAACTTAATGTATGGGGCGGGTTGAGTCTGTACCATCATGGGGGCAGGGCGCGGCCCTGGCTAACTCCTCTGTGGGAGTTGGGGGACTTTGAACCAGCAAAGCTGCTAGGTTGTCATGCAGGTTAACCTCCCCTTTACTAACTGGCCATGCTGAAAGCGGCTGCCTCCGAAGAGCAGTCACTGGGTATGTCTACACCGCACACCCGCTCACGGCAGGGTGTAGAACACATACACTGGGTAGAAATAGCAGCGTAGATGTGCGCCGTTGCTTAGGCCATGTTCCCAGTGTGGCTCTCTCCACGCCCAAGCTGTCTCTCCTGTCTACACTGCTGTTTTTTAGCAGTCTCCTGCTGCTTCCCCGCCAGAGAGAGGCTCCAGCAGAAAGACAGCGGAGAAAGGCTTCGGCAGCTCTCTGCTGCTGCCTCCCCCGGCCAGAGCCCTTCACTGCTGCGTGTAGCTACACATCGCCGTGTGGACGCAGCCTGCTCTTCCCCGTGGTGTGTGGCTACTCGTATCCTACGTGCTACTGCCAGTGTAGTCAGGGCCACTGTGGTGGGATCTCTTTGGGAGAGGAGGGTGGTGTTAGCTGGTGGGGTTGCTGCCTTTGCCACCCTTAGACACACCCCAGCAACATTCTCCCAGATTCCCCAGCCAACTAGGTTTTGCAGTGCCCTGACTGGGAGGCTGGAGTTGGAGAGGAGCCAAGCCATACAAAGGTCTATGAAAGAATGAGCCACTGGGGAATGTCAAACTATTTTAGCATGGAAATTACTGCACTTTATGCAGCCCAACATCAATTCTCATCTGTACTTGGCCATGTCGAATCATTTAATACCTGTGTCCTTCCCCCTCCATCCCAGTGAGCTGGATTACTACGACTCTCCCAGCGTGAACGCTCGGTGCCAGAAGATCTGTGACCAGTGGGATGCTCTGGGATCCCTGACCCACAGTAGGAGAGAAGCCCTTGAGGTAAGCAAATCTCTGCCATGTGCTGGCTCTGTGCTCAACATCCCAGAGGCAGAGGAGGAGGAAATGGTGCTACTGAGGCCTCCTGGCGGGAAATTCATCTGTATCTGTTCCTAACTTAGCTGTGCCCTGTGTGTCACCCCTGCAGAAAACAGAGAAACAGCTGGAGACCATCGACCAGCTGCACCTGGAATACGCCAAGAGGGCAGCGCCATTCAACAACTGGATGGAGAGTGCCATGGAAGACCTTCAGGACATGTTCATTGTCCACACCATAGAGGAGATCGAGGTAGGAGAGGCCAGGTGTGTCGTGGATGAGCTGGTGGTCCAGTGAAAGCAGAGATGCTGCACTCTGCGATTTTCTCCCCAGGTCGAGAAGGCTGGTCTGTCTGGCTGTGCAGAGCATGTGCTCCTTTTTGGAGAGGCACTTTGGGGTTTTGTTGCTACTCGGTTTCACTACCAGGTTCTCGGGCATTAGCCTCACGCTGCTGCAGTTTGGTTGGGTTGCTGGAATCCAGAGCATCTGTTTTCATTGAAAAGAGATTCAGACATTTGAGCTTGGGTAAAATCTTCTCACCCAAAGCTTCTGTTGGTCCCAAACTCCCAGATCCGTGTGGAATGCAAGATCAGCACTTTACCGGGCCGCAGGGGCTCACTGCACCAGGTGGGGTTGGGCTCACGAAAATTCTCTCTCCATCTTCTTGGTTTTCAGCAGTTTGTCTAACTGGGATCCTGTGTCTTCCAGGGCCTGATTGCCGCTCACGCTCAGTTCAAATCCACCCTGCCGGATGCTGACAAAGAGCGCGAGGCCATCCTGGGCATTCAGAACGAGGCTCAGCGGATTGCGGACTACAACAACATCAAGCTGCCTGGGAACAACCCGTACACTTCGGTTACCCCGCAGATCATCAACTCCAAGTGGGAAAGGGTGGGTGCATGCTGCACGGTGATAGCAGGCCCGTGCTCTGCTGCCAGGGTTGCCTGGCAATGCCCAGATTTACAATCCGCTGTTCACATAAATGGGCCGTTATTGGCTTTTTTGTAAGAGATTGCCGGTGTCCCAGGCTGCCTATTTGGAAGTGGCCCTGCAGCTGCCTTAGAAAAGTGACCAGGTAAAACAGGCTTCTGGGGATGTCCAAGGAATTCAGACTAAAATTGACCCCCCAGTTTGATCCTTCTCACATGGGGAGTGCTATGGACATTCACCCTCAGATGGTTCCTCTAAAACGTCCTGTCCCACTTGCTGGCGGTGAGGGCTGCCATAGCATGGCTCTTCGGTGCTTATCGTGGCCGATCTAGAAGCAGCCACACCCTTGCTGTGGAGCAGCAGTTCTCCGTCCGCGGTCTGAGGACCGCAGCGCTGGGGTGACTTGCACTGCTGGCTCTGCATTTGAGACCCCCGATGCGTGTCTAACGCTGCTGTGCCATGCGCACAATGGCTGTTGTGGCCATTCAGATCGTGGCTGCGAGCAGGGAGGTAGGTGTGACTGAGAATGGCGGAGGTGCCCATGAAGCTTTGCTGCGGAGCAGTGGGCAGGTGGGGAGCAGGTGCTTTGTCAGGATCTTATTGCACAATTCAAACAGTTGCCCTGTGAGTGGCGTTTCACATGCTTCGTGTGGTGACTGCCTGGCCTTCAGTGGCTGTTACAGCTGAACTTCTCCCTGCTGCCAGTCTCTGCTCTCCTGCCAAGTGAAACTTGGCTCCACAGGGCTGTCAAGAGCCCAAGGCCTGGGCACATCCCTAGGCCAGGCAGGCACTTGGCACATGCTGCTTCACCAGCACTGACCAGTGCAGAGATGGATCAGTTCCAAGGCGTTCCTTGTTCCTCACAGGTTCAGCAGCTGGTGCCAAAGAGGGACCATGCTCTGCAAGATGAGCAGAGCAAGCAGCAGTCCAACGAGCACTTGCGTCGGCAGTTTGCCAGCCAGGCCAACATCGTTGGGCCCTGGATACAGACCAAAATGGAGGTAGGAGCTCAGTTTGCAAGAACTGCTTCCAGCTGCGGGGCAACCAGAAACTCCAGCCTCGATTCCTGAGTGCGGGCTTATTGGGTCATTCCTGCTCCACAGTCATTCCGGCACTTGAACTCCAGAATGACCCAGCTGATCATCCATTTTCATCCTCTCAGCATTAGAGTTAAAGTGCCACCTAGTGTCCAAACAGCTGCATTCAGAACCATTGTCACCCTGCTGGAGGAAACCATACTGACCTTGTCCACCTGCCTCTGGCAGGATCCGTCTGCAGAGAAAGCTAAACCTTCCCTCTTCACTGCAGATAGCCAGTTCTGTGCTGCCTCATCCCAACTGTGCTAGGAAGAAATTTCCCTGCTTGTGATAGCGATGTCCTCAAGCACAGCTGCTTTCCCTTATACTGCACTTTTAGGGCACGCCTATTCCAGTATAAAATGGGTGTGTATTTAAAGCACTCTAGCTATTTCAGAATGAGAGTCCACCCTGGGGTTATTTCATGATAGCTATTCTGGTTGATTTCCCCATAAAGCGAAGCCCTAAACCTGACCTGGGTTGGCTCTTTTTATACTTCAGTCCCCTAAACTCCCATTAGTGTCTTGAGGTGCCATATAAATGCAAGTTATTTCCTGGCCTTACAGTGCCCTGAGAAGGGGCAGTATATGCAACTGGCACCTTACTCGATAATCAGCTCCCTGTAGTCTGTGTTTGTACAAACAAGTTCATATTCCCGTGAGTCCTGCAGAGGCAGCCCATCTACAAGTGAACTGGATTTTCTTCCTGTTCTATCAGCTGGATTGCTTCCTGATTTCCAGTCGCACACCTCTGCGTGCTCCTTGAAGGCAGGAGGGCTGCACAGGTGCCACGGAGGGCAGAATTAGGCCTGCAAGCCCTTTAGTATGAGAGCAGGAAGGAACCCAGCTTGGTTCTCGGGGGGCACCAGGCTGAGTCTGCAGGAATGGCCCAAGAAGGGCGCTGCTGAGTACACCATGGAGCAGAGCGCAGCGATGGCGAATGACCGGCTGTTCTCCTCCCCAGGAAATAGGGCGCATCTCCATCGAGATGAATGGCACGCTGGAGGACCAACTGAATCACCTCAAGCAGTATGAGCAGAGCATTGTGGACTACAAGCCCAACATCGACCTGCTAGAGCAGCAGCACCAGCTCATCCAGGAGGCGCTGATCTTCGATAACAAGCACACCAACTACACCATGGAGGTAGGGTCAGTGCTTAGCCTGCAGCCAGAGCACCCTGCAGCCTAGCCTGTCGCCGGGGGGGAGGGATAGCTCTGTGGTTTGAGCATTGGCCTGCTAAACCCAAGGTTGTGAGTTCAATCCTTGAGGGGGCCATTTTGGGATCTGGGACAAAAATTGGGGATGGGTCCTGCTTTGAGCAGGGGGTTGGACTAGATGACCTCCTGAGGTCCCTTCCAACCCTGAGATTCTATGATTCTGTGATCATGGTAGTGGTTTGTTAGCTAGCACTCGGTGTTAGGTGCTGTTGTCCTGCCACAGTAACCATCACTCGGGTAAAGCCCTCAGCAGTCTTCATTAAGGATCCCACAATTTTTTTTCCCCCAAGGGTCAGGGTGTAAACCCAGATCCAGTTTGGGTGACTGCCTTCTGCCGGCAGTTGTGCATCAATCCAATATTCTCCTTCCCGTCTGTGTGATCTTTATAAGTTGCATATCAGTTTAAGTGTAAAAGGCTCTATATAAATGCAAAGTATCTGCATTAACCTGGCACATCAGGTGCTCCTGGCTAGAGGGAGGATCTTTCTTTAGGCATTGGAGGCAGTGTACAACTTGCGTCCATCACTGCCAGCAGGAATCAGCCCTTTTAGAGCTGTATAACTGGTGCCTGTTTGAAGAGGCTCCCAACTTCTCTGGGGTATTGTCAAGTCTCCTGGAGCTAGGTGCCCTATTAACTGCCTCTCTCCTGGTGACCTCAGCATATTCGCGTTGGCTGGGAGCAGCTCCTCACCACCATCGCCCGCACCATCAACGAAGTGGAGAACCAGATCCTAACCCGCGATGCCAAGGGAATCAGCCAGGAGCAGATGCAGGAATTCCGGGCTTCTTTCAACCACTTCGACAAGGTAGCCAAGGGCCCCTCACACGTGGCTCTCAGCTGGGCATGGGGCCAAAGGCAATTAGGGTGCTAATGCTGGTGATAGCTGCAGGATTTGGTGTCACCTCCTCCCCTCTTACATGCTAGCCTAGTGCTTGCTTTTCTCCATGTTGTCCCAGGAAAAAGAACAGACCCTTCCCACGTACTCACTGACCACCTCTATTACTTCAGCAGGAAGGAAGGTTAGATGGGGGGGAGGGGTTGTTTTAAAAAAAAATGGAAAAAAATTAACTGCTTCCTAGCAGAGGGGGAGTCCCAGCTGTGCAGGAGAGATGGAGCCATGGGCAGCTGTTCTTCCATGAAAGAGAAAAGTGGGAGGTGCCATTGGCTTGGAAGGGAGGCCAGGAAGAGAACTGTCCCACATAAAATACCCTTCATCCTCTCAAAACAGATTCACGGTGCCAGCTTTAATGGCTCCAGCAGCTGATTCAGCCCCTACCCACTCCCAGCCAGACCCTGATTTTGGAGGTGCCCTGGTACAAGTGAAGGAGACTTGTTCATAAGGAAGGGGCTTTAGAGTTTTCCTCCCCGGGAGCCTGGCGTATTACGAGAGCTCCAATTTTCAAACTAGAGAGCAAGGGTCAATGTCGCAGTAGCGCCTAAATCTGCTTTCCAGAAGTGACTTTAGGAGCATGAGCCCAACTGAGTTTCAATGAGACTTAGGTTTCTAAGCCACCTGGGCACTTTTGAAACCATTCTCCCAGATTCCATGGTTGATGGATCCATCCCAGCACTGCTGCTGTCTCCTGAGGGTTTAGCTCTCGTTGGGCCCCTGTCAGTACAGGTGTGTACTGCAGAGCCACCTGGGTCATAGCTCAGGAGGAGAGCGAGCGTTGGAGCTCGTTGAGCATTTTATACATTGCTTTCATAGCTGAAGTTCCTTGATGAAGTGCTAGCTTTTGGCATGTGGCTGCTCCATCCTGGGGTAGGCCTGTCCTGGGCATAATGCCTAGGATGTAGCGCGCTCCTTCTGCATGGAACAGGCTGCATCCGGGGTTACAAATTAGAATCAAGTTCGGTCTTAAACTCCTTCCCTCCTGAAGCAGAGAGTTGATTTCAGTTCAACTAATGGCGTATTTTTTCCCTTCTCCCCGCCCCTCTCATGTGCATGTTGTTCCTCCCCACCCCAATGTGCATGCCATCGTCTCTGTGAATCCCGGTGCGGCCGCCACGCCACGCTCTGACCCCCCTCCATCCTGCATGTTGTGTGGTTCCCCGACGGCAGGACCACGGCGGTACCCTGGGACCTGAGGAGTTCAAAGCCTGCCTCATCAGCTTGGGATACGATGTGGAAAATGACAGACAGGTACCGAGCGTCATTACTGCACAGCCTGCCGCTGATAATTCAATTAACATGATCTCCTTTCTCTCTTCCTTCACCACATTCTTCGCTCCTCTCCTCCTACGTTCCTCCACCCATTTGTTTGTGTTCAATTCTGGCGTTCAATCTCCACTACATCGCCTGGTCACATGCGGCAATTTCCACTATGCCTTCTTAACTAAACTTCTCTCTGCCTCTCTCTCCCTCCATGGGACCCTTTCTTCTCTCTCCCCACTCCCCTATCTTCGTGTCTTTGCATGCACTGTCCATCTGCCCCTCTCGGGGCTGGCCCACTCCTCCTCTGTCATGCCCTCGGAATAGAAGCGCACAGGAAGCATGGACACAGATGACTTCCGAGCTCTCCTTATCTCCACAGGATACAGCCTGGTATGCTATCCGCTAACTTGTTCCCTTCCCTCTCTCTGATCTTCTCTTATGGCGTGAACCTCAAGCCGTGCTCTTGCCGAAGTGTGGCGCTGATACACTCAGCGGTGACGGACCTGCTTCCGGGGGCATTGTCTGTTAAAAGGCAGTTCTGCTGAGAGGTGGTTGCGTGACCAAAGGCCCTGCTCCCTGGGTTTCCCATGCTCACATGCAGAAATAAGTTTTCACTGCTCTGCAACTACTGTAGAGCCAACCTGGAGCCTCCCACTGCCTTGCGCAGCGCGATGCTCCGCAGCGAAGCTTCCTGTCAAGAGATCTGTTTCCTAGTGATGTACAAGGCGGAGCCCAGCTAGGTTTTCAGATCCCAGGTGGAGCTGGCAGCATCCCCAAGTTCGGAAAATCCTCTCGTAAATTGAGCTGCTTTGCTCAGGGAATCAACACGAGAGCCCATGCTGCAGCTTAGTCACGCTCTGATCGAGCTGGGTTTAAGGCATCTGTGCTGGGGAGAATTTATGCTTCCACCTTCCTGTGCATTGAGGGTAGAACTGCCCCTCCCAGTCATGCGTGCTGTGCAGCAGGTCCTGGCCAAACTTCGGCCATCTCATTAGATGGGTGGTAGAGTCCTGGTCCTGGTCCCTGGGGTGCAGGCCCAGCTGAGCCCCTCTGCCAAAGTGGGATCGGCTCACCGCCAGCTGTTCCTTGCCTAAGATCTCCTGTGTACAGTCATCAAGGATCTGCCCCCTGGCAAGCTGCATAACACATCCACTGCTTCTGCCTCTGTTAGCTGGTGTGCTCTAGTATGGAGCAGAGAATCGCGGTGGCATCTAAGTGTCCCCCAGTGCCTCTGTATGAAGAAGGGGGTATAGCCAGAGAAAGTTGGGAGGCCTGTAAAAGCAGACTACAGACAGGCATGTGCTTCCCAGTGCTAGTTGGGGGGGTGGAGGCCAAATGATTCCAGCTGTAAAAGAAGCCGGGGTGCAGATAGCGACTCTCCAGTCATTCTTCGCCTGGAAAGATGAATGCCGTTGGAGCTGGTCTTGCTGCCCAGGCATAGGAGCTCTGTGGGCTGCGGGAGGCCGAAAGATCTCCATCCTCAAGGGTCTGCTGTTTACGTCCCCACCGGGTGTGTTCGGCGTCACCCTTTCAAGTACCACACCTGCAGCTGTACCTGAGCTGGTCTCTGAATGTCCATTAAAGGTTCTCTCCCACCCGTGCAGGGAGACGCCGAGTTCAACCGCATAATGAGTGTTGTGGATCCCAACAACAGCGGGATTGTGACCTTCCAGGCCTTCATCGACTTCATGTCCCGAGAGACGACTGACACGGACACGGCTGACCAGGTCATCGCCTCCTTCAAGGTCCTGGCCGGAGACAAGGTGAGCTGTGGCCGCGGGAGACAGCTGGGGGTGTGCGCTCCGGGCACATGCTCTGAGCCCTGGCCTTTCTGCTGCTCTGCTGAGGCCAGCGCTGGAGTGGGTGAGCAGAGGGGTGGGGACCGTTGTATCTTTGAGGGGGTGCAGAAGCTGGGGGCAGGGAAGACATCTGGCAGCCCCTAAGCCCTCCCCTCGGAAGCTAAACTGAGCAGCAACAGGTGCCTAGTAACAAGCCTCTCACTGCCATCCCCAAGCATAGCTAAGACATCGGGCATTGGGAGAGACCTGCGTGCTCACCTACACAGCCCACTGGGAATTCCCATGAGCCTGGGTGAATTTCCAAATCTAGCGTCGTCTGTGCTCATTTACCCACACACTTCAATGCAGCCATCTCTATCCCAGCATGGGTGTTTAGGTGGGGACAGAGGAGCAATGCCTCCGGGAAGGGTTTGTGGAGAGATGGCCGCTTAGCCAAAGATCTGTGTCTGTCCTGGGGAGTGGGAAGCTACTCAGCGTGGTGGCTGCTTCAGCCTGTTAAAATAAACCCTGTAAGCGGCTCCAGTGACCCTTTCTCTTCTGTAGCTGGGGCTGTCATTAAATTCAGCGCCGCTTTGTGTTGCGTAGACTTTCGTACCAACGCTGCACGTCCCAAAACACGGTGACGTTACATGGAGGAAGAAAATGGAAGGGAGTAAAGATGTTTAAATCTGAGCTGTGATCTGGAAATGTATCAGGAAGGCTCCTCCTGGCAACAGGAGACGAGGTGCAGAGGAGAAGGCCCTTGAAAGGACAGGAGAGGCTAGTGCTAAGTGAACCCATAGCCAGAGCAGTGAGCATGTTTAAAAACGGCAGGAGGCTTTGGGTCCGGAAACAGAGGGAGCCAGAGGAGCTGGTTGAGGATCAAGGGGACTTGATTGCGCTGCTTTGAAATGCATTTCAGTGCCAGTTTGAGGACATCGTCGGAGACTAGCGTCAGACTTCTCTTTCCTGGTGGGCCTGTGCACAGGGTGGGCTGGCAAAGCAGCAGCCCCTGCACTACATCACTCCCTGGGGCTTCTGGCTCGGAGCCTAAATTGAGAGAGCAGCTGTCAGTTTTGCCAGTGCTCATGGGGCTCTGTGAAGAGCACAGGCATTCAAGGGATATTTATCTCCTTCCACCCCAGAACTACATCACAGCAGAGGAGCTGAGGCGAGAGCTGCCCCCAGACCAAGCGGAGTACTGCATCGCGCGCATGGCACCATACCAGGGTCCCGACGCCGTCCCCGGAGCCCTGGACTACAAGTCCTTCTCCACGGCACTGTATGGCGAGAGCGACCTGTGAGCCGCTGGCAGTGGCAGCAAGCGCTGGCGCTTTGACGGCTGTAGCGAAGGCCTGATTCTCTGCTCTGCATTTACACACACAAACTGTCCCGCGGGGATCGCCCCTCCTCGCCTCCAGAGGATGGAAAGCCACGTTCGCACCGGGTGATCCTGGGAGTTAACCTCCATTCCGGTTGCTGTTGCATATTCTGTGAACCATGTACCTATGCAATGATTTTTTTCACTTTGCTCTGTTAAACAGGTTGGGAGGGCGGGCTTGAAATTTTTTTTTCTCACATTTAATTGCTTTGGGATTTCTTGGCAAGGAGGGAAAAGGGAGAGTCTGAAAACATGCCAGTGGCTCTGGTTCAGAGGGTTATTTTTGTTCAATGTATCCCCTTCTGTTTTTTCAACTGAGCTTAAAAAAGAAAACCAACTGTCGACTGGTATGGTTTTGAAATTGAGCCTTTTCCCTTTGTCTCGGTGTCTCTGCCCTCTGTAATTTATGCCACTGTGTAGTAGAAATCCGAAGAGCTTTGTCTGTCTCAGTCACCCCGGCAAAATCCATAGACGGAGCCTTTTTCATGGATTCCCTGTTTCCTAAGCCTGCCTCAATCCAGATCTCATGCGCCTCAATCCAGTCTCTTCCCCTTCATTTCTACAGCAGTGATGGTATCTTGCAAATCTCCAGTTAGCTGGGCTCGGCAGTATGTGGGATGGGGTGAAGTGACGTAGCATCCCTTTAACGTAGGTATCTGCAATGCCTTCCCTCCACTCCCAGATGGTGTGCATGCAGGAAAAGCAGCTCCCTGCTTGGTAACATTATCTGCTGCCTCTTCCTGGTTATTTCCTTAGTGAAACTAACTGGACTCTCAAGGGACTTCAGTTCTGTCTCTGAATGCTGATGTTGCTACGCTGATCCGGCCTGCAGACGTGTCTATGTTGGCAGCTAACACAGTACTAGTTGTCTAGTAGCCGTGGGCTTTTTGTGGTTTAATCTTCACAACTCACAAAATTGTAACATTCCCTTTTTAAGAAATTTGGTGCTTCCATTTTTTGGACTTTGTGGGGAAGCGTTTGAATTCCTGTTACACAGCCCAAAGTTTGAGATCTGGAGGCAGAGAACTCTGTGCCTTTCCTAGGAAATCTTGTGTGGTGGCTTTTAATTAACCGGCAACATTTAGCAAGAACAAAGCAATAAGGTATAAAAACACAACCTACTTTATCACTGAACTGTAATCCTGTTTGCATTGTACGTACTCAAGTGACCTCTGGCTGTCAGGCAGGGAGACGTCGCAAGGGTTGGGGTTTAAATTCTGAACAAGCTTGTATGTGCGGGAGGGGATTGGGGTGATCCAAGTGGAGTCATTTTGTATTCACATCACTCAACACTCGTCACCAATTCACTGCAATCAGCTTCATACCAAGCCATAAAACTTCACTGTTCATTATCGCAGCAATGTTGACCCAACTCTATTGAAGGCTACTGTGACTTACAGTGGAGGTTTTCCCATTAGGGTGAGGCCCAGAGCTGGTGTGGGTTTGCCAGTAGCTATATTTACACATAGTGGAAAGTGCTTTTCCCCTTCACGTGGTTTTCTGGCTCTTCAGGATCCTTTAGCACACTGGAGTGAGTTGGAGACCTTGGGTGAAGAAGAAAATGACAGCACTAGTTTTCAAAGCAGTTTAAGGAGCTACAGGCCCCTGCTGATGTCTCCTCGTCCTTGGATCTCCGCCGCCCTTAGCCACGGAGTCAGATCCCCATTGCACATATTGTCAGGTGAGCTGTTTAGCAAGAGGATCCTGGAAAAAGGCAGCTAAGCACACTTGGCTGCATGCATGTCAGGCACAGGCCTGTTAAACTAACTATGCTCTCAAACTGCAGCTCCGCAGGGCTGGGAATCTCTTGGGTTTTGGAGAGGGATGATAAAATATCTCTGTACACCAGCAGCCTTACCCAGCCAAGTCAGAGGGCCAGAGCTTTCCAGTCAGAGGGAGGGAAGCAGGAACTCAAAGCATATAGGAAATAAGAGTTTCAAAGGCTCTTAGCATCTTCTTTGAAGAGCAGGAATGCTAGCACACCCAGTCTGTTCGGCTGTCAGAGCAAGCACCCTCGCCAGTTCACTGCTGGGGCATCTCCCGACACCCTTTTTCACAACTGTCTTGGAGCAGGATTTTCTGAGGACCAAAAAAATCACCTTTTTTTTTAAAATTAAAAAAATTCATAGGGTTCCTATTTACTTTATTAACTTACGGATTTATTATATAAATATATATTCACCTAGCATCGTATATTACAGTTTTTCTTTGTCATGTAATTAAAATATTGCTGATTATTGTAACAATGGAAACTGTAACATTCCATGCCTTTATCATTCATCCTTCCCCTTCTACCCCCCCTTTTGGCATCGGAGAACGGTAGTCATGAAAGCATTTTACTGTGTTCGCTACTGAATGTCCTTCAACGGCTGGGGGGGGATGCAAATGTCCGCAGGTAGGAAGACAGCAATAGGCAGTAGTCCGCTTTTATCTGCCTCTGTTATGTTCTAAAAAAGCTTTGAGGTTTCTGGGAAACCAGCCCTCCTCCCTTTTGGGACAGGACAATAAAATGTGTAATATTTTTAAGGATGATCATATGTATCCTTTCTCCCCTTCCTCCTAAGTACACTTTATACTTCCTGTTGGTCACTCCATTCAAAGCCAAAGGAGAATTTCAGGTATGTCTCTGATTGAATCTTCTAATCAGTGATAATCGCCCAAGACTCTTTGCTTCTGTTGGTAACCAGCAGTGGTGTAGTGGAGCAGGAATGTGCCAGAACAGCTTTCCTCCGCCACTGTCGCCCCTCGCAGCAGGGGCGGCAGGGAGAGGCTGAAGTTTAGGACTACAGCGCTGGTAACCAGAGCAAGAGGCAGCCTTATCTCAGCCAATTTAGTCTTGTTCACTGAACACTCACCCCTTGCTAAGGTCACGGTCAGTATCTTCTGGAGCTCAGCAGCATTGCCTTGCTGATCCTGCAAACGAGCACAAGAAGGGGAATGGATGATTGACGACAGACTCCTGTTTTCTCTATCCCCCAGACAGGTTTTGGTTGGAAATGTTGTAGATATTTACTTGAGACACACAGTGTCTGAGAGCAGCACTTCTCAAACAGGGGTCTGAGGCCCCCTGGGGGGCCGCGAGCAGGTTTCAGGGGGTCCATCAAGCTGGACCAGCATTAGAGTCACTGGGGCCCAGGGCAGAAAGCTGAAGCCCCACCAGCCTGAGCCCCATCACTTGGGGCTGAAGCCTGAGCAACGTAGCTTTGCAGTGCCCCCTGTGGTGTGGGGCCCTGAGTAATTGCCCTGCTTGCTACCCCCTAACGCCGCCCTGGGCCGTGGAGTCTTATTGAGTGTTGGGGGGGGGGGGCCTCAGAAAGAAAAGTTGAGAACCCCTGCTGTAGAGAGCTACATTAGTCCCTCATTAAAACACTAGAATTCACTTAAACCAAGTGGGCGGAGCAAAGCAGGCAGAGATGGACGGCATCCCCTTAGCGAAGGAATCCCTCAGGCTGAGGGAAGTCCCCGGGAGCCTGGTGCCAACACAACTGGCTCTTAAGCCAGCTGTCTTAGGTGCTTCTCTGGTCCCATCGTATCTGAGCACCTCAAACACCCATTGCTATCCCCATAGTACAGATGGGAACTGTGGCCCAGACACCTACCCAAGGTCACGTAGGGTTTTTTTAGCAGAGCAGGGACTTGCACCATGATCTCTCAAGTCCTAGGCTAATGCCTTGATTGCAAGGCCATCCTTTGTCTCTGTGCCGTCCTTCCTGCAGCCCCTGGCGCAGGGATGGGGGAACGGGCAAACAGCCATGTGATTAGAGTATGCAGCACCCTGCTGATGCTCAGCTGGCTGATTGTCCCTTGGGAAAAGCTGCCAACTGGCACAGGCTTTAGCAGACTCTAGGCCGCTCTGATCTGCAGCTGGCTTCCTGATGGGTTCCCCCCACACTTCTGTGCCCAGCAGAGAATCTGGACCCAGGTTTGCTTAACGGCCCTCATTGAAATCTGTTAGTAAATTAACTGACTCTCCATGACAGAGGAAAATTTCAAGGCCTTCTGAGAGCCCTTGCTGGGGTGCTTTCACACCCCCTGTATGCCAAGGGATAGGTCTATGGGCTGGCCCCACATAGACCAGCAAGGAAGACCACATTGGAGGAATATCCAGTAGTCTGTGCGGGCAGTGCAGATGGTCTGTAGATCCCCTTGGGTCCAGCCTATATTCGGGCATGGCATAGGTCAGAGTGGAGTATGATTTTTGTCCTAGCTGTAATAAATTCAGCTACAAACAAATATTGTTTGTCCATCGTACATCATGGAAACAGTTCATCTGCCCTTAGTATTAGGACCTGTGGTGGGGAAAGGGACCCAGTGAATCACCTTGTTAAAGGATTCTCTTCCATTTACCCATCCTGCATACTTCATAAAGATCCTCTCTATTTCCTTCCCTAGTTCCACTCTGGGTACCATCTGGAAAAGGAGGACTGGAGAGTGAGTTGCACTTTCGAGCCATTAGCCCAAAATGTTTCCATCCATCTTAAATCTTTTCACCCTCCCCCCACTTATGTGGAGCTTGCTACAGCATGCGGAGGAATGTGTATACACAGCATAGTGGATCCAGTCCTGGTCAGCATCAATGCAAACCTAATGTTAGCTTGACTAGGGAAGCAGCCCTCTGCAGCAATTAGATACCAAGAGCTCTAAAAACATAAAAATTAATCACCTGAACTCCACTGGGAATTCAGGTTTGTGCCCCTGCCTATAGTGGACTTTGTAGTGAAACATGTCAGGAATCTGACAGATAAAGATCGTAGGGAAGGAATTCTAGAAATCAGTGCTGGTGACCTCTTGGCTCATCTAGACCATCTCTCCAACTGTGGCCAGTACAGAATTGTTCCCTACAGCATGTTCTCCAAAGCTTTGTCCTGTCTAGATGCACTGCGAGCTGCTCCCTTCCAAAGAGGGTGAAATGGAGACTCCTACAATACACATTTGTTACAGAACTGTTACCTGAAGGGCTTCTAGATCTGCGCTGATTTCATTGTCAATTTCACTAGAAGACAGAAGGAAATTGCAGAGTAATTTTTAAAACGGACTATTCGTGGGGCATTGTCTAACCTTTTCTTACCCTTAATACCCACCACCACCACCTTTATTTACCATTTCTCTTGTCAATTAAAAAAAAATCAATTTCTGAAATAAGTTAGTTACAGAGATCCACAGTGTATCGGTGCATCTTAATTGGACAATGACTGATGCTGGTGGAGTTCCCCGGGTTTTTTAGCAGATGGTGCTGTTGCACAGGGCAGTGTCTGCTTTCCACCTGCACAGAGCACTGACAGCAGGAGTGAAGCTGAAAATGTTAAAATCTATTACTGAACAAGAGAAGAGAAATACTGCCAGAGGCACAAAGTCACTAAGTTTCCAGATGATCAGGTTGTTGGAGTCTTAGGATTTAGGAGAGTTGTTTGTTTTGTTTTTCGTGGTTGGTGTGGGGGGAAGAAGAGTTTGCTAGTGGTATTGTGTGGCTGGAAATCTGATGAATTACTGGATGGTTGTGGGGTTGTTTTGTTTTAAATTAATGTGAGAGTCTAGGACAGGCACCAGATGTAGCCAAGTATTTAAAATGAAATAAGATGAGAATTGGGGTGAACTTTATCCTGGCCATTTTCAAAATAAGGTGCCAGAACCAGTTTTTGTCAGAAGCCTTCCTGGATAACAAAGGCTTAAGAAGAACTGGTATGGCTTCAAATGGACAGAAACTGAAAAGGATGCAACAAAGTAGTAAGAAAGGGAGAAGAAAAAGAAAAGGAGAAACAAACACTCTAAGTAACAATGGCCAAAACAAGTTATGCAGGACAGGAGACTCCTCTCTGGACACTTTCAGAGCAATTCTCAGTTCATATTGGCACTTAGACACACTAAAAATACTTCAGGCTACAATATCCTTTTGCTTGCTACATTTTTTTCAGATCCTCTATGGCATTATGGGTGCCAGGGATTCACAGACTCACTAGGTGAGTTCAGGTCTAAGGGGATCAATTCAATCAGCTGCTGGGAACACTAAGTTCTCCAGGCCTCAAATCCCTCTAAAAAATCAAGTAGCTCTGCACCTGCTAGTGAAGAAGAAGAATTACAGCGCATCCCACTGCTGGATGTGAGCTCTCAAGGCACTTGGCCACACCGGACTGACATCACAGAGAAATAATCACACGGGAGCATGCGAAAGCTCCATGGCTCAAATTTCCAAACCATATTTAGGCATCAATAAAAGTGGCTGGCTTTTGAGAGGTGGTGAACACCCACAGCTCAAACCAGGCCATTTTTATTTAAGTGCCCACATGTGGGGTTTAGGATCTGACCTTGACATAGCTAAATTGGAAAATTTTAGCCTTTGGCTTGTAGTTTTTAGGTTTCAAGGATCAATTCCTGTTTGTAAAGCAACCCAGATCTATTTCAGAGGGCTATATAACTGCTAATTATGAATCCTTAGCTTTATTGTTTTTTCTGTGCCCTGTACGAAAGCAGAACTCACCGAAAGGCATGAGTCTTCTCTGTGGACACCCAGAGGATGAATTCAGCTTCTTCATCTGGATGGTACGTGGTGGGAATGATGAGCTAGTCCCCCACGGAGGAGTTTAAATCACTTTGTAACATCCTTCTTATTCTCATATTGGAAAGGGGCCACACGATGGAGAGGTGAGCCTGCTTCTGCTCCAGGAACTGCAGAGAGATGAATCCAGCTCTGACTCGGGGTATGTCTACCCTGCAAGTGAAGGTGTGACACTAGCACAGGTTGGCATGTAACAGGTGACCGTAGCAGTGTAGATGTGGTGGCATAGGCGAGCAAATAGAGTGTGTGCCCTCGCTCCCCAAAAGGCATGTACTCTGGTTGCTAGCCTGTGCTGAAGCCCACACTGCCATGACTACACTACTGTTGTTACCAGCGCTAGCTAGCTTGAAGCTAGCATGGGTAGGTGTACCTGTGCTACAATCAGACCTTCGCTTTAGTGTAGACATACCCCCCAAGTGAGGTGCTTCTGCCTTAGGTACATTCCCAGCCTCCCCTAACCAGCTGCCAATGGCCAGGCTAGAGCTTCCAGTGGGCTTTCGGTTCCGAGTATCTAAATTCCTTTTGAAAATGAGACGCAAGGCAGGTCTATGCTTAAAATGCTGCAGGGGCGTGGCTATAGCGCTTCAGTAAAGACGTAGGTGCTCCACCTCCCCGAGAGACGGTAGCTATGTGGACAGGAGAAGCCCTCCCCTTGACATACCGCTGTCTACACCGGGAGTTAAGTCAGTTTAACTCCATTGCTCAGGGGTGTGGATTTTTCACATTGCTGAGCAACGTAGTTGTATACACACAATTTCTTGGGGTAGGCCTGGCCTCAGGCTTCTAAATTGTTTACATGTTGCAAAGCTGAGTGCAGCAACACTAAGATACTTCTAAAAATCTGGACCATGTTAATAATTCACACACACCCCCACCCCCGAGCACCTTTCACCCCAGGCCCTAGTGCCAAATGTTAGCTGAACAGCAGAGACGCTCCTGAGATGCAAGGCCAGCACTCCCGGAAAGCAGGGGACTGTGGGGTTCCCCTGTGGCACCGAACAGTCAGACTCCACACTGCATAGGGAGCCACAGCCCCACTCCTGCTGCAGCTCCTCTTGGCCTGACAGGGAAGAAGACTCAGAACCAGGCAGCTCCTTCGCCCCTTGTAGTCCTCTGTCCTTCAGCTAGTTGGCTCTGAGGTGGGTGGAGTTACTACTCAGTGTTGGAATCCCCACAAATCCTGTGGGTCTGACAGTCTGATGCTCACCTGAGCTGTTGCACTGTCTGATCAGTGCCCTGTTCCAACAGCTGGTTCTGAGGAGCTCTCTATGGGACTTACATGGCGCCCATCACTTTAGCATCTGAGCCCCTTGCAATATTTAGTGCCTTTTTCCTCACAACCCCCTGGGAGGCAGGGTGGGGCTATCTTCCCCATTGTACTGAGGCACAGAGAGCTTAAGGAACTAGATCGAGGACATACAGGGAGTCTGTGGCAGAGCTGGGAATTGAGTCCAAGTCTCTGGCTAGTGTCCTAATTGTTGGCCCACCCTTGCTGTCCAGGGATCTATGATGCCATATGCCCCACTGGGCTCCAGGCTCTCTGCCCCTGAAATGGTGACATTTCAGAACAGGAGAGGGGAGGTGTTTGCTCCATGTGGCTTAAGGGTGATTGAAGGGGGAAGCGAACAAGTCTCTAGTCTTGAGTTCCTCAGTGGGATGAGCAGCCAAGAGCACATCCCTCCTGCGCTCTGCACTGGCTCCAGGTTCTTATCTGATGCCTGTGCAAGGCCTTGGTCCTGAATTCCAGAGCCACTAACGTTTCAGCACCCAGCTATATTAGGGACGGGCTCGCCATCCACAACCCAGAGATAACAGCGCTCCTCAGGGACTGGGCCCAGGACAAAGCCTCCAAGAGTCATATTCACGGAGAGATGTTTGGGGAACAGGTTTGTGAAGGAGAACAGACAGAGCCAAAGACATAGTGCAAGGCCTGTCTCCCTAGCAAAGCTTTTCTGCCAGATTTGAAGTCATGAGCAAGCCAGGAAGAAACAAGCAGTGCATCCACTCACGGGGGTGGGGGAGGTCTGACAATAACTCTTAGTCTGATAACGGTTAACGCCGGGTTGCTCTGTGATATGGGGCCTGAAGGGCCACGTCCCTGTCTCAGAGGCTTCGCAACGTCTTGCTGGGAACGCTGGGTTCTCTCAGGCAGGAGCAACCCTGGAGCCTGACACAGGCCCATCTCCCGCGCAGTGGGAGCTGGTACGTCAGTCGGGATCTCCCAGAGGGAGCATCGCCGGTCTTGCTAGAAATGCTCCGTCCTCCTCAGTCAGGCTGCAGGGTCCAGGCTGGTTCCGAGGGTCCGGCCTGGCTCGTGCCCCTCCGGAGAGACTCTTCTGCCAGCCCCAGACCAGCCATTTCAGTGCCCTGGGGAGCCGCCAGCTGCAGCTGGTGGCGCTGGGGGGCGTCCGTGGGATGTTTGTGTAGAAGCAGTTTAACGAGTCGAGTATTGAACTAGAGCGATGGGGAGAGGAAACTTCCCAGGCGACAGCCAGGGCCAATGAGCGTACAGCTTGGAACAGCGGTAACTGACCCCGTGCTGCCTGAATGGTACAGCCCGACTACCGGAACTTTCCGTATCCCCCTACCACCACCACACGAGTGGGAGTGGTACAGCCCAACTGCCGGAACGTTCTGTATCTGCACCACCATCTCGAGTGGGAGTGGTACAGCCCAACTGCCAGAAAGTTCTGTATCACCACCACCACCACCCCGAGTGGGAGTGGTACCGCCCAACTGCCGGAACGTTCTGTATCTGCACCACCATCTCGAGTGGGAGTGGTACAGCCCAACTGCCAGAAAGTTCTGTATCACCACCACCACCACCACGAGTGGGAGCGGTACCGCCCAGCTGCCGGAACGTTCTGTATCTGTACCACCATCTCGAGTGGGAGTGGTACAACCCAACTGCCAGAAAGTTCTGTATCACCACCACCACCACCCCGAGTGGGAGTGGTACCGCCCAACTGCCAGAATGTTCCGCAGTGTCACCACCAGTGGAAGTGGTATGGCCCAACTGTGCTGCTGACAGTTGAGGGGCTCCCTGGCAGTCATGCCCTGCCCATGAAGCTGCCCCCCCCACCCCCGCTGCCCCCCCGGTGAGGGGCTGGGGCCCAGGTAGAGCCACCCACCCACCCTCGCTGACCTCCGGTGAGGGGCCGAGGCCCAGGCAGAGCCGCCCCGCTGACCCCCCCCCCCGCTGAGGGGCCGGGGCCCAGGCAGAGCCGCCCCGCTGACCCCCCCCCCCCCGCTGAGGGGCTGGGGCCCAGGCAGAGCCGCCCCGCCGACCCCCGCTGACCACCCCCCCCCCCGGTGAGGGGCCGGGGCCCAGGCAGAGCCGCCCCCCGGCCTCAAGGCGAGTCTGGTGGTGCAGGTCACGGTTCTCCCCAGTGTCCCTGCGAGAGGTGGCACCAGGCCAGCTGCATCGGTGAGTAAGGACCCCGCACGGACAGAGGGGAAGCGTCAGAACTGAGAGAGTGGCTCCCAGCTCTCCTGCCCCCACTCTAACCACTCGACCCCTGCCAGAGCGGGGTGAGAACCCAGGAGTTCTGCCTGCCAGCGCCCCCTGCTGTAACCACTAGACTCCAGTTCGCTCCCAGAGCTGGGAGAGAACAATTCTAGCCAGAGTTATAACAGTTATTGCAACCAAAGAGTTTGGAAGCAGGGATATTAAGCCTCCTGCTTCAGAGATTAAGCCAATCTCTGAGTACTAGAGACCTGAACAAGCCCTAATGGGGGTGGGGCAAGGGAGATTATCCCACAGCTCACCACTGTGGGGTCATACACGCTCCGCTGGAACATAGGGTTGGTAGCTGTCTTTGACAGGATTCGGGCTAAGCGGGCCTCAAGTCTGATCCAGGGACTTCGATCTGGGCATTCCTGTGCCCCCGGAGATTCTCTCCAGTCCCGCCTTGGAGTAGCCCAGTGGTTCTCAAACTTTTGTACTGGTGACCCCTTTCACATAGCAAGCCTCTGAGTGCAAACCCCCCCCCCCCCCAGTTAAAAACACATGTTTATATATTTAACACCACACCAGACTGGAATTTTAAAGACACCCAAGACTATCAGTTCCCATTGCTCCCTCTCCTATTTGGTGTTTGGTGCTGCCACCCAATGTGCCGTGCACGTGTGAACCTCCTCCATTCAAATGTGTCTGTCTCAGAAATCCCAAAAAGCAGGAAGTGCCTGCAGCATATGTTGATCAAGCCAACAACTGGAATTGTTTTTGTTATGTTAAAGTCTATATCTTGGGTTGGAGTCTGAAGGTGTCCAACGGGGTAAAGGGGAGCAAATGTTTAGCACCATCTATTATATAAACTGTTGGTAAAATAAGGAAGTGTTGCAAATCAAAAGACTGATACGAATTGCATGTGTTTAAACTCAAAGAACTGACTTGAAAGTTTCAAGGCATTTGGTGGGATCCCACTATCATTTTAGTGCTGGATGACAAAGTTGCTGTGACGATGGGAAGTGTCTGTATTTTGGATCACTAAAGCTGTGTTTTGATTGGTTGATTTTGACGGAGCGAGCCTGTCTTCCCTTTCTGGACATTGGTTTTTGGGCGCTTACTTGACAACCTGCTTAAGCTTGCAGGGAGGAGCAAGGAAGGTGTACTGCATGTCAGCCAGCATCACCGTCGTGGCTGCCACCCCTGCCACCAACTGCTGGGACCCCAGGATTTCCCACCATAGTGTGCCCCTGATCCTAAAACATGTCCTGGGCAGGCAAGGAAAAGGGACCAGGTGGCAACAACACCTCCTTCCCACAGGGCAGCTGGACCCTGGACAACCCCTGCAATATGAGCCTGAGGTTCCTGCTGTCACCTCCCCCTAGTGTACCATTTTCTGTCCTTACCTTTCTGGTTTTCTCCTTCTAACCAAAAAGAGTCTAGTTTGGCTTAGCCAGCTGGAACACATCTATACATGTTACATTGCTCTAATAATAATAGAAAGACTATAACCTGACTAGAACCAAAATATATATTAAAAAAAAAAATAACCACCTCAGGTGCTGAAGTGATTAAGAAGATTGTTTGCTGTGTGAGCGCTGTGTGATGTCACTCAGGTTTGTAATCAGCTGCATCATTTTCTCTGGGATACTCTTTCTCCTTCTGTATCCCAACAATAACTCAAGGCCAGCTGTTGCTGCCTTTCTTTTCTCCTAATAAAGGCCTTCAATACCACCTAAAAGACTGGCAGCAAGGGGGGTTTCCCCTACAAAAGCTCTAGAGACCAGGTTTCCAAAGAACTCCATGGTTTGGGTCCATGTTATTTGGATGCTGAGTTCTTTTGAAAATCTGGCCCTAGCTGTGGGTGCAGAATCTTTGAAAATTTGACGCTTAGCTTTCTGGATGATGCATGAACCAGAAAGAACCTCTCAGAGCGCAGACTCTTTTTGGGACTGATGATTAGAAAACACATTTTGCCCTTTTATTACATGTAAGATAAATGTATTTGGTCTGGAGTCCTTGAGACAAACACAGAGCCCTGCAATTCTTGCAGTCACTTTTCATAGGGTAACTGCACTTTACACCTCAATTTATTTATGACAGAACTGTAAGGTGGGGTTAAGGTTGCTCCTGCACAACAGGGCCTTCTGCTCCTTGTATTAAGTTCCAGAACAAGAGGCTTCCAGCCACTAGAGGGGGACTATGACACTCAGACATACACTCTTTACCAGTGTGTTACACCAGCCAGCTGCAAAAAGAACTTGGGCAAATTACTGACCAAGATGAATCATCTGGCCCACCAGCGGGCCCTGGAGCACAGAAAATTTATTTCTGACAGAAAAATATAGAACAAACCATTTCTGAGAAATGTCAAATTTATATCAGTAATCTGCATCCAGTTACTGATTTTATAAATTCTTTGGGCTAAAGACCATATTTTCACAGTGTCTGTACAGCACCCCTAGCACAGTGAATCTGTAGAAGGGTGACAAAGGAAAGGTTATTATTAGGGGACTATTAGGAGCCAGGAACGATTTCTATATAAAGAGATATTGGAAAGATTAAGATTATAATTTAGAGAGTAAATTAATAAGAGTTGATACGTGAGAGGCGTACAATGGAATGAAAAGTTTAGAAAAGGTAAATGGAATGCTCCTATTCTCTCTCATAAGACAAGAACAGGGAGACATTAAATGAAATTAGAACGTCAGCAAATTTAACTTTGATACAAAGAAACACTTTGTTTTACGTAAGACACTTTGGAGGAAGAAAAGGGAGAGATCAGTGTGACGAAGTGGGACTGTTCTTAGTGTTTTCTCTGAATATTGTGGGGGTGCCTCAGTTTCCCCTATGCAGTTCTTAAGTATGTAGGTGGTGGGATAAGGGTGTATGATCGTTGCAGAGCCCTAGAAAGCAGGTGTGTGCAGGGGTCTGGACACAGAGAATGGCCAACACCCTGTTTCCTGGCCACTGATGGCCTGGCCCTTCCCCCCTCAAGGTGAGAGCTAAAGGGTTGAAGACAGATATCAGGTGACCTCCTGGCCTGGGAAAGGGACAAAGCCCAGAGGAGGAGGGGTGGAGGATGAGTTAGTTTGGAGCTGGCTGGGGGCGAGGAGTGAAGTGCAGACGAGGTTGTCTGGCTCACTGCCCCCCAGATGGACCTGCCTGAGGGGTCCTGTTCTCTGTACCTACAAGCTCTGTTTTAGGCCATGTTCCTGTCATCTAATAAACCTCTGTTTTACTGGCTGGCTGAGAGTCCCGTCTGACTGCGAAGTTGGGGGGCAGGACCCTCTGGCTTCCCCAGGACCCCGCCTGGGCGGACTCGCTGTGGGAAGTAAAGAATAGTATATATGGCAGGCGATCGGCTTGGCTTAACAGTGAAATCCTTGCTGATCTTAAATACAAAAAAGAAGCTTACAAGTGGAAGATTGGACAAATGACCAGGGATGAGTATAAAAATATTGCTCGGGCATGCAGGAGTGAAATCAGGAAGGCCAAATCACACCTGGAGTTGCAGCTAGCAAGAGATGTTGAGAGTAACAAGAAGGGTTTCTTCAGGTATGTTAGCAACAAGAAGAAAGTCAAGGAAAGTGTGGGACCCTTACTGAATGAGGGAGGCAACCTAGTGACAGAGGATGTGGAAAAAGCTAATGTACTCAATGCTTTTTTTGCCTCTGTCTTCACGAACAAGGTCAGCTCCCAGACTACTGCACTGGGCAGCACAGCATGGGGAGGAGGTGACCAGCCCTCTGTGGAGAAAGAGGTGGTTCGGACTATTTAGAAAAGCTGGACGTGCACAAGTCCATGGGGCCGGATGCGTTGCATCCGAGAGTGCTAAAGGAGTTGGTGGATGTGATTGCAGAGCCATTGACCATTATCTTTGAAAACTCATGGCGATCGGGGGAAGTCCCGGACAACTGGAAAAAGGCTAATGTAGTGCCCATCTTTAAAAAAAGGAGGAAGGAGGATCCTGGGAACTACAGGCCAGTCAGCCTCACCTCAGTCCCTGGAAAAATCATGGAGCAGGTCCTCAAGGAATCAATTCTGAAGCACTTAGAGGAGAGGAAAGTGATCAGGAACAGTCAGCATGGATTCACCAAGGGCAAGTCATGCCTGACTAATCTAATTGCCTTCTATGACGAGATAACTGGCTCTGTGGATGAAGGGAAAGCAGTGGACGTGTTGTTCCTTGACTTTAGCAAAGCTTTTGACACAGTCTCCCACAGTATTCTTGCCAGCAAGTTAAAGAAGTATGGGCTGGATGAATGGACTATAAGGTGGATAGAAAGCTGGCTAGATTGTCGGGCTCAACGGGTAGTGATCAATGGTTCCATGTCTAGTTGGCAGCTGGTATCAAGTGGAGTGCCCCAAGGGTCGGTCCTGGGGCCGGTTTTGTTCAATATCTTCATAAATGATCTGGAGGATGGTGTGGATTGCACCCTCAGCAAGTTTGCAGATGACACTAAACTGGGAGGAGAGATAAATACACTGGAGGGTAGGGATAGGATACAGAGGGACCTAGACAAATTGGAGGATTGGGCCAAAAGAATTCTGATGAAGTTCAACAAGGACAAGTGCAGAGTCCTGCACTTAGGACAGAAGAATCCAATGCACTGTTACAGACTAGGGACCGAATGGCTCGGCAGCAGTTCTGCAGAAAAGGACCTAGGGGTTACAGTGGATGAGAAGCTGGATATGAGTCAACAGTGTGCCCTTGTAGCCAAGAAGACCAATGGCATTTTGGGATGTATAAGTAGGGGCATTGCCAGCAGATCGAGGGACGTGATCGTTCCCCTCTATTCGACACTGGTGAGGCCTCATCTGGAGTACTGTGTCCAGTTTTGGGCCCCACACTACAAGAAGGATGTGGAAAAATTGGAAAGAGTCCAGCGGAGGGCAACAAAAATGATTAGGGGACTGGAACACATGAGTTATGAGGAGAGGCTGAGGGAACTGGGGATGTTTAGTCTACGGAAGAGAAGAATGAGGGGGGATTTGATAGCTGCTTTCAACTACCTGAAAGGTGGTTCCAAAGAGGATGGCTCTAGACTGTTCTCAGTGGTAGCAGATGACAGAACAAGGAGTAATGGTCTCAAGTTGCAGTGGGGGAGATTTAGGTTGGATATTAGGAAAAACTTTTTCACTAGGAGGGTGGTGAAACACTGGAATGCGTTACCTAGGGAGGTGGTGGAATCTCCTTCCTTAGAAGTTTTTAAGGTCAGGCTTGACAAAGCCCTGGCTGGGATGATTTAATTGGGGATCGGTCCTGCTTTGAGCAGGGGGTTGGACTAGATGACCTCCTGAGGTCCCTTCCAACCCTGATATTCTATGATTCTATGAAGCGCACGGAGGGGCAAAGGATGCTGAATGCTCCAAGGTCAGACCCAGGAAGGTGGAAGCTGTGTGAGCTGTTTGCCCTGGAGACAGTCTTCTCAGAGAGAGGAGACTTCACCAGAGTCCTGACTGGCTTCATAGGGAGCAGTTCCAGAGCATCGCCCTGGGACTCCGTGACAATCAGCAATTGTGGGGAGGTTGTACAGATTTTAGGGATGAATTAAGGAGGGCTGTGGTAATGCCTTTAAAAATGGCTCCTCCTCACATCCCAGCCTGCTTCCACGTGTCCAAGTTTCACAAGCAGATTTGGTTGACTCTGTTTTTTGCTCCCATTAGCCCTGTTGGGAAATGGAGTCAAAGACACACATCATCAGTGGAATCACCAGCTCCATTCCTAGTGGGGGATTATCACTGAGGTAGAAGCAAGAGGCAGGCTTGACAACAGCGGGGTCAACCTGAGTCAAATGTGAGTAGGAGCTGGAACCACGGATGGCGATGGGATATCAAGGATCAGCTCTGGAAGAGGAAGGATGATCCAGCAATTAGGACGCTAGATAGAGTCCTGGGTTGAATTCCCTGCTCCATCACAGGTGCTCTGTATGACCCTGGGCAAGTCACATAGCCTCTCTGTGCCTCAGTTTCCCATTGGTACAAAGGAGATATTAGCACTGCCCTGTCTCAGTGGGCGGGTTGTGGTCTTAAACAGATTAAACATTGGGAGATATGATGATGGGGTTGCATAAGTCCCATAAATAGTTCTCCAGATCCAGCTTTGGGACGGCATGTGCATTGATCAACTCCACACAGCCCAGAGCCAACTAGCTAAAGGGGGAAATGACTACAGGGGGAGAGGGAGCTGCTTTGTTCTGAGTCTTCCTGCCAGTCAGTCCAAAAGGAGCTGCAGCAGGAGTGGGGCTGTGGCTCCCTATGCAGTGTCGACTCTCACTGTTCGGTGCCACAAGGAAACCCCACAGGCCACTGCTTCCAGGGAGCTCTAGCCTTGCATCTCAGGAGCCTCCAGCTGCAGGTGTCCCTGCTGTTGATTTGTTAATATTTGGCATTAGGGCAGTGGCATGAAAGTGCTTGGGGTGTGGACGGGTGAATTATTATCATGCACAGAGAGTTCTATGGAAGGATCACAGCTTTCAGGTAAAGGTGAGATTGAAGGTAAGCAGATCCACCCCTCGCTACCCTTGTGAGGGCCTGGGGCCAGGCAGAGCCTCTACCCTCCTTTCCCTTCCCCCTACCCCCCCGTCCCCCCCCACTTCTACCCCTCTCCTTTTGCCTTCTGTCTAATAAGAACGTGTCTTAGCTGGCCAATACTGCATATTTTGGAACACTGCTGTAAGCCTGTGGCCAGAGAGGCAGCTAAAAGAAATGCCCTAAAGAGTCTGATGCTGGTACCAGTTCAGAGTGGCTGTTCAGACCATGTGCCATGCCTGTGTTTTTCAGCAGCGAGATTGCAAGTAAGAGACAACACCAGGGTCAGAAGCTGCATTTTATGAGTTTGCTTTTCTTTTCTTTTCTTTCCCCTCTCTTGTGTATTTGCCTTGTCGGAAACGGGATTGGACTTTAACAACAACAGTAATGACAACGGCTCCAGCCCATCTCAACTAACTGCTTCTCTCTTCCCCAAAAAGGATTGTTATTACCATCTAAGAGGTATGTTTGCTCCTGAGATCTCTCTCTGGCTAATGGGAAAGGGACCAAGGGATGTTGTTAAAATGAAAACCTTACTTAATACTTTACATTTCAAAGGCTTTAACTGTTTTTCCTTCTTTTCTGTGTCTCTAATAAGAGGTAAAGTTTCTGCAGGGCAAGTGAAGTGCTCATTGATACCTGTGCAACCCCATGGCCCTCTCAGTCACTCCCCAGAGATGGGAATAGAACCTAGGAGAATCCGAGGCCTCCTACTCCAGCCATTAGATCAGACTCTCTCCCAGAACTGGAAATTGAACCCAGGTGTCTTTAGTCCCTGAGCCATATTCCCTGGGCCACACTCCTTCTAGCCCAGTGGTTCTCAAACTTTTGTACGGGTGACCCCTTTCACATAGCAAGCTGTGACGAAGTGGGACTGTTCTTAATGTTTCCTCTGAATAGTGTGGGGGTGCCTCAGTTTCCCCTGTGCAGTTCTTAAGTATCTAGGTGGGGGGAGAAGGGTGTATGATCATTGCAGAGCCCTAGAGGGCAGGTGTGTGCAGGGGTCTGGACACAGAGAATGGCCGACACCCTGTTTCCTGGCCACTGATGGCCTGGGCCCTTCCCCCCTGCAAGGTGAGAGCTAAAGGGTTGGAGAACAAAGGAATCCGGTGACCTCCTGGCCCGGGAAAGGGACAAAGCCCAGAGGAGGAGGGGCTGAAGGGGGAGGCAGTTTGGGGCTGGCTGGAGACATGGAGTGAAGGGCAGACGTGGTTGTCTGGCTCACTGCCCCCCAAAATGGACCCAGCTGAGGGGTCCTGTTCTCTGCACCTACAAGCTCTGTGTTAGACCATGTTCCTGTCGTCTAATAAACCTCTGTTTTACTGGCTGGCTGAGAGTCCCGTCTGACTGCGAAGTTGGGGGGCAGGACCCTCTGGCTTCCCCAGGACCCCGCCTGGGCAGACTCGCTGTGGGAAGTGCATGGAGGGGCAGAGGATGCTGAATGCTCCGAGGTCAGACCCAGGAAGGTGGAAGCTGTGTGAGCTTTGTGTCCTGCAGACAGGCTGCTCACAGGAAGGCGACTGCCCCAGAGTCCTGACTGGCTTCATGGGGAGCAGTTCCAGAGCATCGCCCAGGGACTCCATGACACAAGCTTCTGAAAGTGACCCCCCCCTTATAAATTAAAAACACTTTTAAATATATTTAACATCATTATAAATGCTGGAGGCGAAGCGGGGTTTGGGGTGGAGGCTGACCGCTCACGACCCCCCATGTAATAACTTCGCGACCCCCTGTTTGAGAACCCCCATTCTAGCCTATTGCTCCTGGACTTTTTTTAGAAGCCATGAATAAATTATCATTACTCACAATAACAACAGGCGTGACTGCATTTGCCACAGCAGAATTTATTGTATTTGGAATAATGCTTCCCTGATTCTACAAACTGATTTAAAATCAACACACACCATTGTTTTTATTTTATCAGATTCAAAAAGTGCCCCGGTTGGAGGTGGGGAGAACAGAATGGCCTGTTTGTTGGCACAGCCTCAATCCCCAGCAACCTGACTACATCTGCTCAGTGGTCACCTCACATAGTTTCCTGCAACTGCGTGCTTATTGTGGGTGTCACCTACATCACTGCCAGAATCACTCTATTTGGATTCAGGGGATGTAGAGCTGCTGATGTTGCTGTCTTTGAAGATCTCAATTTGCTGCAACTCCACAGCCCCATCCACCTGGAGGAATTTCACTTGCTCCAGCGGGACACGATGAGAGTACTCATAGAAGGGCTTGTTGTCCACAATCACCTGGTAAGTAAAGGGGAGCGTTAGAAACAATGACTCTCGGCCAAGCCATAGCACAACGGTTCTTTGGGGGTTGGTCAGAGGTTCCTTGCCATCTTAAGTAGGTCAATGGATGTTCGCAGAGTGGAACCAGTAAATCAATCACCAGTACGGAGCAGGGTGAATGCAGAGCCAGGGGTTTGTTCCCACCGTATTCAACCACTCTAGCTGTTGCTCACCCAGGCTGGCAGGAGATGAAACAGAAGCAAGGACCGGGTGTTCATACCACCCTGCTGACAGAACCAGCAGGGACTGGGGTCTGGGGGCACGAATGGATGGTGCTGTCTCCAACCAGGAAATGGATTGTGTTGAAAGAAGGGTACCTGTATTCATGCCAGGTGCACCCACCCAAAACATTCTCAAAGGAGACAGGTCATTGCCATTTTAAAACTGACACTTTCCCTGACTAAGGCAGTTCAACAACCCTCCTCGTCCTCTGAAACCTAGGTTAGACACAGGCACAGCTGCAGCTCCCAGCACAGCACTGTACTAGGCTCACCATTCCCTCCCCACCCCTGGCCTCACTTTCCCCTCTTCTTCCAGGCCCAACTCAGTAAACTCTGAGACACACTGTTAAAGAAAAAGACCCCACTGTATTCAACCCCTGACCCTCATCTCCAAACTCCCCAAGTTATTTCAGCCCTGCACCAGGCTCAGTCATGCCTGCTGACCTTTCCCCAGGCCTTCCTCATTCCCCTTGTCTCAGGGCTTCATCACATCTCCATAGCCAGGCCTCCTGCTCCTCTAGCTCCCAGTCTCCTGTCCGATCTCCCCGCTATCCTTCCCAATTTCTCTCCCCCAGTCCAAATGCAGAGTTGTCTCCGGTCCCCGATGCAGAGGCTCTGGTCTGCTTACATCCCTTACCTTGTAGCCGTTTTTAGTAATGACAAACTGCAGCTGGAAGTTCTACCCTTTGTAGAAAGGGCTAAAACACCTCTCTTCCTCTTGGCCCCACTCGTTGTTCAGCTTGCTGTTGAAAATGGCCCTGGCCCTGTCCTCTTCGAAGAGAGTTTTAAAGTGAAAGGCGATTTCATTCATTCTGTCCCCGCCACAGAGAAAGTTCACATCAAACCTGGGCAGGAGGAATAGGAAAGTAATGACCAAGTGGCCAGTGAGGCCTTTGGGAAGAGCAGCTACTCCCCTTCCCCTACCCTTAATATAAACTGGGGAATGGATTAGACCAGGGGTCTCAAACTCAAATGACCACGAGGGCCACAGGAGGACTAGTACATTGGCCCGAGGGCCACATCACTGACTGCGCCCCACTGCCCCGGCCCTGCCCCCACTCCACCCCTTCCATGAGACCCCGTCCCTACCCCACTTCTTCCCACCCCGCCCCTGCCCCCATTCCAACCCCTTCCCCGAAATCCCCACCCCAACTCCGCCCCCTTCCTGCCCCCAGGGGGTGCAGGGTGCGGCATAGGGCTCAGGGCAGGGGGTTCGGCTGCGGCAGGGGGTTCGGCTGCGGCAGAGGGTTCGGCTGCAGGAGGGGGTTCGGCTGCAGGAGGGGGTTCGGGGGGCGGCTCCGGCCCGTCGCGCACCAAGGGCAGGGCAGGCTCCCTCTCTGCCTGCCCTGCCCCCGCGCTGCTCTGGGAAGCAGCTGGAACCTGGGGGGGGGGGGGGGCGCACAGGGTTCTGTGTATTGCCCTGGCCGCTCCTCCAGGTACTGCTCCCCGCAGCTCCCATTGACCGGGAACAGGTGGGGATTATAATTACCATTAATCATGTTTATTATGACAATATCTAGGGGCCAAGGAGTTAGCAGACCTGGGTTCAATTCCCTGCTCTGCCGCAGGCTTCCTGTGTCCTTGGGCCTGTCACTTAGCCAGTCTGTGCTGCAGTTTCTCCAGGTCACAGTTTCAGGGTAGCGGCACCTGTATTCTCCATCCACAGTCCCTCAAGGGCACCCACTTAAAGATTTCTGGTTCCCGGCTGTCACCTCTCTTGTGCAGAGACCTGCATGCGTCTCCCTCCTGACTGCGGTTTTTAGGCTGCACAGCTCCCTGGATTTACACTGTGATATCTCCAGCAAGCCAGACTGCCTATGCAGGCCAGTGACTGTGCTTTGCTGTCTCCCCAGAGCCTATGCTCAGTAGATTGCTATCAGTTACCACCCAACTTCTTCTAAGCAAGCACATTTATTCTTCAGGGAAAATCTTTAGAGAGAAAACCCATTAAAAACAATAAACATTCCTGCATGCAACCAGCTTACCAGAGGTCACCATCAGTCTTATGGGGCCCTAGTATGTCAAGCCCTTTCAACCCTTATGCAAGGGTCCCCCCAACCCCTCAGGCAGAAAGTCCTGTCCATTTGCTGGCTCAGAAGGAAGGCCCCGAGTTTAAACTAACTCCAGCTCTTTGTCCCAAAGGCCTTTCTTTGTCTGTTGCTCTCTGGAGAATCTACTTTGAACTAGTACATGTGAGTCTCCCCAGGAAGTCGTACCTTTTGGAGGGGAGGGGGGTTTGCAGCCTGGCTGATTTGCCTTAATGACCACCCCGTTTTTAGTTCCTGGAGGAGCTGTACATAATTATACATAAGCCATTCACTTAAAACAAGGGACCCCAAAGATACTGCATGGAGTTGCAAAATCTGTCACATCTCCCCACTAGAGAGGTTACAGGCAACCCCGGCCCACAATAATATATAAACGTTATGCAATGCGGTTTTTTAAGGCTATTGCAGGAAATTGCCACATCTAGGGCTGATGGGCTGGGATGTCTCCCCCAAGTGGGGGCAGTGTAAAGGGGAGCAGTGTTTTTGGGAGAGGGGGGCTTACACTGTATCTACCCAGCAGATAAAGGGGGAGGGGAATGAGGGCCTTTCATTGAGGGGCATTGAGTTTTTTTATTTTTCAGAGCGGCCTTTTCCTAAACCCTCATGGGTGAAAATCTTGTAAATATGTGAAGAAATCCTTGTGTCGGGTACCTCTGGCTGTCCTTTGGCACTGAGCCACGGATATTCACCAACATCCCAAGGAGAAAGCCCCCAGCGACAGAGATGTTGCAAGGAGTCCCCTGGAAGAGAGAGAGAGAGAGAGAGACATCTGAGGAGAAGAGGTTTGCAGCACTGACAAGTCACACCCCTCACATCCCATGTGGATCAAACTAAAGCAGATCTGACAGGATCTCTGAGAACCCCACACCCACCTGACCCCACCGGGCTGGATGTGGCAGCAGCATGACACTGGGGAGTCTGAAAGCTTCCCACAGCCTCATCTCATAAAGGGTAAGTGTACACTGCAATCATGGTGGATTGTGAGTCTTGGTGGATTCTCCCTCACTGACAATTTTTAAATGAAGCTGGGGAAGTTTTTCTAAAAGATCTGCTCTAGGAATTATGTTGGGGAAGTTTTCTGGCCTATGTTGTACAGGAGGTCAGACTAGATGATCACAATGGTCCCTTCTGGCATCAGAATCTATGAATCGGGACAGCACGTTTAGATGTACCCGAGCTAGCTGTGATCAAGATAGCTCACAACAAACAGAAGTGTAGCCACGGTGGTATGGGCAGCGGCATGGGCTAGCCACCCCAGTATGCATCTAGGGTCATGGGCGGGATTGTACTCAGGAGGCTAGACCCTGTCACCAAGGCTACTTGACTAGTTTTAGTACAGTAGGTCGATCAAAGGTACTTTGGGTGCATCCACACCTGCTGCAATCCGGCCTCCCAATTGTTGTGAAGACTAACCTACAGTAACATGATGGATGCAGAGCAGATGCCGCGGGAAAAAGCAGTAGACAAAGGATTAACATGAATTTGGGTTTTAACTTCCCCTATCAGAGGCTTAAACATTTTTCAGATTTACAAACGTGCTTGTCACGTTCCTCTAAGGGCAGTGTGTGAAAACAAAATGCTCTATACTGAGACAAATGCACAGAACTAGGTGACACCACAACACAACATCCCTGGCACAGTCTGCAACTGTGAAATTTTTCAGTACAAACAGTGCTGATGCTTCTCTTCATAATGAAGCTTGTAGTAAAAGTTTTGTTGCATGACCGCTTCACAAACTCACCAGTGCTGCTCTGCATCCCTTTACTTTATTCCTGCCCCGGTCTCTGGCTGGCCTGAGGCAGCAGCACCTACAGGAGTCCTGAGTGGAGAGAGGATCAGTACTCACCAGGTTGGTGATAGAAACGAGAGCCATTGGAGCTGTCATTCTTCCTGTGCAGTGAAGGAGCTGCTGTCTGTTGAAAGCTCACGGCATAGGTAGCACCTTATATACAGTCCTGGCTCCTGAGAGGTGGGGCCTCCACGCTCAATTCTACAGTTCCTCTTGCCTCTGGATTCCACCCACTTTTGTTGGCAGGACTCTGCATGTCCGTGTGTGACGTTATTGACATAAACTGGGACCGTATAGATCATTGTTGCAACCAAGGTCCTGTAAAAAGAACAGGAGGACTTGTGGCACCTTAGAGACTAACAAATTTATTGGAGCATAAGCTTTCGTGAGCTACAACTCACTTCATCGGACGCATAGAATGGAACATATAGTAAGATTATATATATATTGTGACAGGGCAAGGCCAGATGGCTATAGAAAAGAAGTGGGAGATAGATATATTAGCTCCAGGCTAAACAAATCCCTGGTACCAGGTTAAGTGAAATGGAAGCTGCTCCAGGTCAATTAAGACACCTGGGGCCAATTAAGAACTTCCCAGAAGGTAGGGAGAATGCTAGGTTGATTGGGACACCTGAAGCCAATCAGGGGCTGGCTGAAACGAGTTAAAAGCCTCCCAGTCAGTCAGGTGGGTGTGCATGTCAGGAGCTGCGGGAGGAAGTTGCGCTGTTGGAGAGGCTCAGTAGTACACACCATATCAGGCACAAGGAAGGAGGCCCTGAGGTAAGGGTGAAGTGGAGCTTGAGGAAGTGAGGGCTGCTGTCGGGGAAATAGCCCAGGGAATTGTATGTCATGTTTCTAAAAGGTCAGCTACCATAGCTGATACTATTAGGGTCCTTGGGCTGGAGCCCAGAGTAGAGGGTGGGCCTGGGCTCCCCCCCGACCTTTGCCCCCTGATTAATCACTGAGACTGGGAGACAACAGAGACTGTGCAAGGAAGGATAACTTCTCACCTCCCTTGCCGGCTTATGATGAAAATGGCTCGGTAGACTGTGACCCTTGTCTCTAGAGAAAGAAGGGTTACATGGAGGGTCACAGTGAGCCTCTGAGGCTAGCGAAATCCGCCAGGAAACGCGGGACCCACGGAGGCAAGGACAGAGCTTTGTCACAATATATATATACATACAGATAAGTTAAAAGTTGCCATACAAACTGTGAGAGGCTAATTAGTTAAGATAAGCTATTATTAGCAGGAGGAAAAAAAAAACCTTTTGTAGTGATAATCAAGATTGCCCGTTTAGACAGTTGACAAGAAGGTGTGAGTTTACTTAACTTAAAGAAATCAATTCAATATGTGTAATGACCCAGCCACTCCCAGTCTCTATTCAAACCCAAGTTAATGGTATCTAGTTTGCATATTAATTCAAGCTCAGCAGTTTCTCGTTGGAGTCTGTTTTTGAAGGTTTTCTGTTGCAAAATTGCCACCCTTAGATCTTTTACTGAGTGGCCAGGGTGGTTGAAGTGTTCTCCTACCAGTTTTTGAATGTTATGATTCCTGATGTCAGATTTGTGTCCATTTATTCTTTTGCGTAGAGACTGTCCGGTTTGGCCAATGTACATGGCAGAGGGGCATTGCTGGCACATGATGGCATATATCACATTGATAGATGTGCAGGTGAATAAGCCCCTGATGGCATGGCTAATGTGATTAGGTCCTATGATGGTGTCACTTGAATAAATATGTGGGCAGAGTTGGCATCAGGCTTTGTTGCAAGGATAGGTTCCTGGGTTAGTGTTTTTGTTGTGTGGTGTGTGGCTGCTGGTGAGTATTTGCTTCAGGTTGGGGGGCTGTCTGTAAGCGAGGACTGGTCTGTCTCCCAAGATCTGTGAGAGTGAGGGATCATTTTTCAGGATAGATTGTAAATCTTTGATGCCCTGGAGCGGTTTTAGTTGGGGGCTGAAGGTGACAGCTAGTGGCGTTCTGTTATTTTCTTTGTTGGGCCTGTCCTGAAGTTGGTGACTTCTGGGTACTCTTCTGGCTCGGTCCATCTGTTTCTTCACTTCAGCAGGTGGGTATTGTAGTTGTAAGAATGCTTGATAGAGATCTTGTAGGTGTTTGTCTCTGTCTGAGGAATTGGAGCAAATGTGGTTGTATCTTAGAGCTTGGCTGTAGACAGTGGATCGTGTGGTGTGTGGCACCAAATCTTGTATAAAGGGGGTCAAATGAGGTGTCTAAGACAAGGTCATGGTTTCATGGTTATGATTATGCTTTCTGTATGTGTGTATCATTTTTATAGTTGAAGTTATGAATATTGGCTCTATACTATCTGTATTTCAAACTTACACTATGCTTCTGTGTGACACTCCAGACAAGTTGGTGTCAGCTCTGCCTGCCTGCTGGATGGCCCATTAAGGACCATCAGCTATACAATTGACCCATTGAGAGAAGGCAGACACATCTTGGGACTCAGCAAGGTATGCAGAGACATACCTATGGACAGAACTGAGGTTTTTCCATGCCATGTGATGGACAGCTTGTCTTTGGGACAAAGAAAGAGACCACATGGCAAGATAATATAAAAAGCTGCTGCAGCCCCTCCATCTTGTCTTCGGTCCTGCTTCTTATCTCTGGGGGGACTTTGCTACACTGAAGCTTTGAACAAAGGACTAAAAGACCCATCCCAGCTGTGGATGTTCTCCAGAGACTTGATGTGAACCTGCAGTTTAGTCCATCACTGCTGCGAGCCTGAACCAAGAACTTTGCCAGGACTGTATGTAATTGATTCCATGTAACCAATTCTAGCTCTCATCTGTATCTTTTTCCTTTTATGAATAAACCTTTAGATTCTAAAGGATTGGCAGCAGCGTGATTTGTGGGTAAGATCTGATTTGTATATTGACCTGTGTCTGGGGCTTGGTCCTTTGGGATCAAGAGAACCTTTTTTCTTTTAATGGGGTATTGGTTTTCATAACCATTTGTCCCCATAACGAGTGGCGCTGGTGGTGATACTGGGAAACTGGAGTGTCTGAGGGAATTGCTTGTGTGACTTGTGGTCAGCCAGTGGGGTAAAACCAAAGTCTTCTCTGTCTGGCTGGTTTGGTTTGCCTTAGAGGTGGAAAAACCCCAGCCTTGGGCTGTAACTGCCCTGGTTTCAGCAATTTGTCCTGAATTGGCACTCTCAGTTGGGTCCTGCCAGAACCAGCATTGTTACACCATGTTACACGGAATCTCATCCTGGTGTCTGCAAACCCAGGGTGTCTAGTGTCTGGAAGCCCTATCTCTCCCCGATTCTGCTGAGATGTTGCCAATTGGCCCTTTAGGAACAAATCTCTGATTCTTAGAGAGCTAAGAACCCAGGAATTGCCATGTCCAATGGCAGCCGGTGCCCAGAGTAAATGGTGAGGCCACAGGTCGCCATTGCTTTCCCCTTGTATTTTGAAAGAGTAAAATTGGGATGCTGTGGTTGGGGGGGTATCACGGGGAACCATTTTGGTGGGGATGTGGTAAGAAAAGAGAGGTGGATGCCCTCTCCTCTCTCCCTCCAGTCCCCCTTTTAGGATGAAAGTCAGGGGCACTTTATCTTGAAGGGGAGGATGGGAGAAAAGAGCATTTAGCCCTGTGCGCCCCTTTGCTGTTCTCACCTAGGCATTGTCTAAATTAGGAGGATATACTGGTTGCCTTTGTTCCAGCATACTTCTTCCACCATTGATATTTCCCGAGAGCACATGCACACTTGGCTGCCTCTGCCGGCACGTCCTCCCAGTGAGAGGTTGTCAGCAAAAGATACAAAAGCTTTCCAGTGTGCCCTGCGTCACTGTCTGGTGCACTAGCTTGTGGGACATTTTACAGTGCATTGTGCTATAACCCCTCTGCCCATCAGAGTTGGCAGCAACAAGCAATCTAGGGGTTCCATTCCAATAACACAATGCAAAACCTGCTCGAGCCCCCACGCAGTGACCTGGGACAAATATACACCACCCCCGCTGGGCACCTCTAAGAGGCAATACTTCCCCTATCGCAAGCACAGAGTCTGAGTGTAGCAAAAGCCTTTTAATAGCAGAGAGAAACAATGTGGCATTATGTTGGGGAAACACCACCAACAGGATTCATAACACAGCCCATGAGCCAAAACCCACCCCAAGCAAATTGGGCCATGTCCTTTCCCTTTGGTTCTTGAGTCCAGCAACCCAAAAGTCCAACAACCCAAAAGTCTCTGTCCCTGGTCAGTGCAGCCCCAGAGTTTGAAAGTTTATCTGCAGAGTTTTACCTCTCAACCTGGGTGGAAATGGGGGGGTTTGGGGCACCTTACATGGTCCGAAGCCGACTGCCCAACCTCTCCGTGGGGCTCTGCTCCACCAGCCGCCCCACAAATTGCTCGGCTCTGCCAGTCGCTTCCCCAGCCGTCCCGCGAGCCGCTCCCGCCGTCCCGCAAACTGCTCCGTTCCGCCAGCCGCTCTGCTCTGTCAGCCATCCCACAAACTGCTCCACAATATATCTTCAGGCCCCCCACTACTTAACACAACACTCAGTGATTTCAGCTCTTAGTAATTTTAGCTCTTTAGTGATTTCAGTTTGTAATAGGGGAGCCTCAGTGTTAGCACACCATTGGCCCAAAGTGAATTCAACTCAGTAGCCTGTAACTAGACTCCTAGTGGAATCAAAACTAACTCTGATATTCTATCATAGAAAGAAAAGAAGGTGTAATTAGCATGTAAAGCCCATACCACCAAATATTAATACATGTCCTCACCCTCTCTCAATTCCCTGGGTTTTGGAACCCATGACCCTTGCCAAGCAAGTGCTGCTTAGTTGATGGTGAATCCCTCCATCATAACAAAAGGCCAAGTACAGTTCCACTGTCCTTGATTCACAAAATCAGGATAATAACAGTTTATTCTTCCTGCCCCAATAACAGAGAAACTGGGGCTTCTACAGCAGCCAAAGCGACCATCTAAGCGGGGTGGGTGTGCCTATGCAAATGAGATCAGCCCCTGAAGTTCTTTTCCATTACCCACCGGCACTCGCCGCCAGATGTCAGGGTAGAGCTCATCCTGACCAGTGTTCCTCTCAGGGACTTCTGAGAACATATATCCCATAATCTGCTGTTTTCTTGCCTCTTTTAAAATGACCGATTTCATTGTTATGTCCCGTATTGTGCTCTTCTCTTCTGGGCTCATGACCTGAGCAGTGAGTGGTTGGATGGGATCACGATGCAAACCTGGGATGACCAACACTGGCTGCAGAACTTCTGGACGAGGAAGCCATGTTCCTGGCATTGTTTATCAAGTCCATCCCAGCCCTCCAGAACAGACCCCAGATTGAGAGCCGCTTTGACAGCGGAGAAATGGGGCCGTATCACGCACTGGACGCTTGCAACCCTGGACTGCTGTCAGTCAGCGGACAATCAGTTTGATGTTGGAAAATCAATGGTGGGAGCTGTTGTCATTCCAAGTGGATGTAAGGCCAGTAAGTGCACCCTGCTCCACAGGACTGTGACTCTGGCAGTGTGCAGGAAATCACAGAGGGATTCAATGCTGTGGGATTCCTTAATTGTGGTGGGGTGATTCATGAGATGCATATCCTGATTCTATCCTCCTCCCACTTTGCCACTGAGTATATAAACAGAAAGGGGAAGATTTCCATGGTTATGGTGGATCATCAGGGACATTTCAGTGACATTAGCAGTGTCTGGTCAGGAAAGGTGTGTGATGCTCACATCTCTAGCAACACAGGACTGTTTAAAATGATGCAAGCAGGGACACTTTTTTCCGACTTGGCCCATTAACATAGGTGAGGTTCAATACTAAAAGTTATTCTTAGTGGCGTGGGCTACCCTTTCCTTTCCTGGCTCCTGAAGCCAGACACAAGATACATGGACACCAGCAAGGAAAGATCTCATTACTGTCTGAGCAGGTGCAGGATGGTTGTGGAATGTGCTCTATAGACAGATTTATGGAGCCATGGTCCCATACATAGCCCAGAACAGGGTCACGCTCACCAGGAGATGCCCTATTAAACTTTGAAGCAGGCATAATTACTATGTCTGGGCACTTCCCAGAAATACACCTCATACTCCAGATTGGAGCAACTCGTTGGCTTGAGTCAAACCAGGACTGCTGGGACATGGGCTTTGTTTCAGGATCTGCAGGGATTAACACTGAACACCAATAACTCCCCCACCCCAAGAGCTAACTAGCTAACGGAAAATAGCTGCAAGGGAAGAAGAAGGAGGAGGAGGTGCCTGGCTCTGAGCCTTTGTACCAGCAGGGCCAAGAGGAGCTGGACTAGGAGTGGGGCTGTAGCTCCCCATACAGCATGGGGTCTGTACGTTCTATGTGACAATGTAGCATGCGCAAAGCCCCAAGGGCCACTGCATTCAGGGAACTCCAACCTTGTATCTCGGGGTCCCCAAAGAAAGGCGTGTGCTCCTAGATTCTGGAAGGATTCTTTATCTGGCAAGGGGCCTGGCCTGAGAGATTCTTGGAATGGGAATAGGGAAATTATTAATGTACACAGTAAGTTCCATGGAAGGCTCACAGCTGGTAGATGAAGGTGAGACACAGGATAAATTGACAGGTCCTATGTGCAGTAACAGATCTCTCTGTAAATAGAACAGCTCCACTTGAACTTTAGTTGTTTCCTTCATGGAACAGAAATTCAGTTCCTCAGAACTTCAGGACATATTTACACTACAAAATTAAATTGACCTAAATTACCTCAATGTACAGTCATTACACAAAGTAAAACTATTTCACCATGTTTATCCCCCACCCCCCACTGTTCCTCAGACGTTCTTGTCAACTGCTGTAAATGGCCCACCTTGATTATTCAAGGCTGGTCCGAAGGTAGTGGGTTATCTCAATTGATTGTTCACAGTCAGTTACAGAATTTGTCAGACCACTCTGTTTGTTAGCAAAGCGCTTTGCCAATGCACCCAGATATGTGAGCCCTCTGCAAAAGCTCAAGCTAACTTATTTATACAGATAAGCCAAAGCCAATTTAACATAAGAGACAAAAGGAAGCAGAAACTGACAAATATACATACATACCTTATTTGCATACTAACATTTACCAATCTCCTAGCTCAGTAGAAGCTCTAAGTTAATTAGTTTGAGGACCCATTGTCTCACACTCCTTAATGTTTCTCTTCCTGACAACTATATTTCAACAAACCCACCAGATGCATTTCTTTAATGAATTATAATTTCAATATAATCCATTCTACTTTCACAGTGTGTAGGGTAACACCCGTTGTTTCATGTTCTCTATGTATATAAATCTCCCCACTGTATTTTCCACTGAATGCATCCAATGAAGTGAGCTGTAGTTCACCAAAGCTTATGCTCAAATAAATTTGTTAGTCTCTAAGGTGCCCCAAGTCCTCCTGTTCTTTTTGCAGGAATTAAATCGCTTTTGCATATCAACACTACACTCCTTGTGTCAGTGGTGCAGAGGTAAGGATGGCCCGGTGTGGGATGGTAACGCTTACTTCTGTGCTGCTGCTGGCAGACCGCTGCCTTCAGAGCTGGGCACCTGGCCAACAGCTGCTGCTCTCTGGCTGCTCAGCTGTAAAGGCAGCCCAGAAGTAAGGGTGACAATACCGTGACCCCCTAAAATAACCTGTGAGCCCCCCACAACTCCCTCTTGGGTCAGGACCCCCAATGTGAGAAATGCTGGTCTCCCCCATGAAATCTGTATAGTGTAGGGTAAAAGCAGACAAAAGACCAGATTTCACGGAGGGAGACAGATTTCATGGTCCATGATGCATTTTTTATGGCCGGGAATGTGGGAGGGCCCTAGGCATAGGTAGGGATTTTAATACTGAGCACCAATAACTACCCCCACCCCAAAAGCTAACTAGCTAACAAAAATGGCTGAAAGGGAAGGAGGAGGAGGAGATGCCTACGCCTGAGTCTTCATACCAGCAGGGCCAAGAGGAGCTGGACTAGGAGTGGGTCTGTAGCTCCCTATACCGCATGAAATCTCTATGTTCAGTGTGACAAGGGAGCATGCACACAAGGGGCCACTGCATTCAGGGAGTTCCAGCCTTGTATCTCGGGGTCCCCTAATGAAGGCATCTGCTCCTTTTAACATCTGGCAAGGAGCGCGGTGTGAGAGATTCTTAGGGTGGGGATAGAGAGAACTTATTGACATGAACGAGAGGGCCATGGAACGCTCACAGCTCGCAGGTGACAGTGACACCTAGGATAAGCTGACAGGCCCTGTGTGCAGTAGAGTGGTTCCACCTGAACTTTAGTTGCTTCTTTTCTGGAACGGAAGTTCAGTTCCTAGTGAAAGTCACTGGGCAGCTGACTCCTATGTGTGCTGTTGATAATCTTCCCCCCTCCGTACAGCGGGGAGAACAGTCCCTCCTTCTCCAACGGGTGCTGAGGATCAACGCACACACGGGTGTTTGCGGGGCTCAGGGACTGGGGGGAACAGGCCCTCCCCATGGTGGCTTCCTGCACATTGTCCAGCTCAGCGACCTCGGTGTTTGCTGCCTGAGACAGGTTGGATCACAGAAATTTTCTTGGGGCTGCCAACTGATGTGCCAAGACTACTTCTGCCCCTGCTTTCCCTGCCAGCTTGGGACTCCAGCACCCTGTCTTGTCCAACGTCTGCTCCAGCACAGACCCAGGGTCAGAACCACATGTCCCAAAGCTGCAGACTTAACTGAAAGCAACTTAAGAAGTGTTCCTGTCTTTAACACTCCGATGCCCAACTCCCAGTGGGGTCCAAACCCCAAATCCGTTTTACCCTGTATAAAGCTTATACAGGGTGAACTCCTAAATTGTTCACCCTCTATTACACTGATAGAGAGATATGCACAGCTGTTTGCTCCCCCCCCCCCAGGTATTAATACATACTCTGGGTTAATTAATAAGTAAAAAGTAATTTTATTAAATACAGAAAGTAGGATTTAAGTGGTTCCAACTAATAGCAGACAGAACAAAGTGAATTACCAAGCAAAATAAAATAGAACACTCAAGTCTATGTCTAAGAAAACTGAATACAGATAAAACCTCACCCTTAGAGGAATTCCAGTAAGCTTCCTTTTACAGACTAGTCTCCTTCTAGTCTGAGTCCAGCAATCACTCATACCCCCTGTAGTTACTGTCCTTTGTTCCAGTTTCTTTCAGGTAGGCTCCCGGCTCATTGGACTGAACCTTCCCCGCCTGCACAGCAGCCTTGGGGGTGGAGAGGCTCTCTTTTTAGCCAGCTGAAGACCAAATGGAGGCGTCTCCCTGGGGGTTAAATAGACTTTCTCATGTGGGTGGATACCCCTCCCTCCCCCTGGGTAGAATCCAGCTACAAAATGGAGTTTTGGAGTCACATGGGCCAGTCACATATCCATGCATGACTCAGAACTTATAGGTAGCAGCCATGGGTCACACGCTACCTTGACCGTCCTCAAGTAGACTTCTTATGTGGATTGGAGCATTCCAAGATCCGTTGTCCCTTAAGTGCTTCTTGACTGGGCATTTAATTTGCACATTCCTTTCTCAAGAAGCTGACCAAATGCTTCAGAAAGGCTACTTAAAAATCAAGCCAGTACACACCCAGTATTCATAACTTTGAATACAAAAATGAAACATGCATACAAATAGGATTAATAGATTCAGTAGATCATAACCTTTACAGAGATATGTTACATGGCATAATTATGTCATATATACATTCATAAGCATATCTCCATAAAGCCTTATGGGAGGCACCATCACACTGTCTTCTTGAGGGCGGGTCGGGGGGGGGGGTGCGCCGTCTAATACATGCGGGAGGCTCCCCAACTCGGCACTGGCGGGAGGCGGTTCCAGTAACTGCCGCCCCCTTCCCAGCTGACAGCCTCCAGCTTCACGTTGCCGTCCACCTCCAGGAAGCGCACGCGCTCCGGCGGGAGGCGGTGCCGGAACTCGTAGTGATGACGCTCGTTCAGGGTCACCTGGAAGGGAACGGGCAGTGTCAGACGAGAGGGCGGGGGCCCCAGCCCCCTAGACGAGGACATCCTTCCAGGGCAGCAGGGGCTGGGCCGGGGCCTACGTCTGGGGCTTGTTGGACGTTTGCAAAGCGGGGCCTGTTCCCCACAGGGTCCAGCAATGAGTGGGGTGTGGGTCACGTCCCACTGAGCCCTTGCTCCCCCTGGTGGGGAGAGGCTGCCGTGCAGGCGGGGAAGGTTCAGTGCACTGAGCCAGGAGGCTTGCCTACAATAAGAGGACAGTTCACCCCCAGCAGAGCGGCCAGCACGAGGCCTGGGCACCATTTGAGTTTCACTTACTCCCTCCAGAGAATGGGGCTGGCCTTCTGCACATGAACAATTTCATCCAGTCCCTGCCCAGGGATCCAGGGAGCAACGAGGATGGGAGGGTGGGCATCTCGCCCTGCCTGAGCAAGGGCTTTACAATCCAAAAGTTATTTGGGAGGCAGTGCAGCCTAGTGTATAGCACTCTAGCCTGCTTGGTGACTTTGGGCGAGTCACTCCCCCTCCCCGTGCCTCAGTTTGCCCAGCTGGAAAACATTGTTATGATCAACTCCTGACTATGGCCGGTCAAAACATGGAATTTCTGTTCTGCAGGAGATTCTGACATTTTGGGGGCAGAAAAAATCCATTCCGGATCAGCTGGAAAACTCAAAACTTCCAAAACTCAAATTTGCTTTTGGGTCAATGGGAACATTTTGTTTTGGCTGGGGTTTTAATTATTCATTGCTCGATATTATATATTTTATAATATAAATCTTTTTAAAATTCTAACTGAAAAGTCGTTTTGAAACGTTTTGATGCTTCGTTTCAATTTCTCCCTCCCCCCCCCCCCCCATATTAAATGTCACTGAAATTGGTGCATTCCCCCAAAGCGTTTCCATTTCGACACATCGGCATTCTGCGGGGAAATGCTCTAGCTGCTCCACTCCTGATCCAACATGCCTCAGCAGCAAAGCAAAGGAGACGGGGAGGTCTGTCCCAAAGGCCACGCGCTCACTACGCACCAAAGCCCCGTCAGGTGTATGCGGCGATGTGGATTGAAACGGGACACAGCTGTGCCATGTGTATGCAATCACTGCACTACGCCCCACATAGACGAACCCGGGGATGTGACGTTGCAGCTTTCTCTGATCCAGCTGGATGGAGTCCTGACCCTCCCGATGACTGAGGTAAGGTGTCCCCCAGAGCCCTGATGGAGAAAGGGCGTCCCCTCCCCAAGCTTCACCTACCTCGTACGCCTTGGTGGTGGTGGTGAACCTCAGCGTGAAGCTCTTTCCTTTGCGGAGGGGGATGTTTTCCTTCCGTTCCTCCTGGCCCCACTTTCTCTCCACCAAGCTGTTGAAGATGATGTGGGGGGAGCCCTCAAAGCGGGGGTTGAAGAGCAAGGCCACGTTGGCCCCTTCATATTGACCGTAGATGAACTTTACCCGGAAGCTGGAGTGGAGATGGCACAGGCTGAGCGCAGAGCCAGCTTCAGGGACCGCGCTCCCGGCCCATTAGGGATCCTCTCTCCTGCTTGTAGGGCCCCGTGGCCTGAGCAGCTGTAACCAACCCTGGCCCTGACACACCTTGGTTTTGCAAAGGGCCTGGTGGCTGGAGACTGAGCTGGGGATGTGTGCCAGGAAGGGAAACCCGGGGCTCCACTCCTTCCAGCCAGGTCGCTCCCATCTGCTCTGGGGAGCATTGGGTGGGGTGATCTATCCCGAGTGTGGGGAGAGGCACTGTCTTGGGGGCGTGCATGGTGGGGCGGGGGGGGGGTGCACAGAGCGGGAGCTCACACTGCATCAGATCCAGGGGGATGGGGCTGAGGGCGTCTCGCTGCCTTGGGGGCGTTCCCCCTTCCTACCCGAGAACCAAGGGGAATCCCCGTGTACGGACGAGCTGGTCGCTCACCCTGTGCTCGTCTCTGGCACCGAGCCCTGAATCTTCACCCACGTGTGTGGGCGGAGTCCTCCTGGGATGGCAGTGCTGTACGGGATGGTCTGACAGACAGAGACTGCTGGGTGAGTGCTACGCCCGGGCCGGGAGGGACCAGGCCCCTGGGAGGAGAGCTGGGGAAATCCCAGTCTTGGGCTCCAACTTCCTGCTGGGAGACCCCCCATAGCTTGGCTGTGCAGCCATCCCTCCTCATGTCCACTCCTTCTATCTATCTTTGGACCGGCCCGTCTCCCAGGGGCAGATGGGTGCTGTCCCCCCATCACAGCCCCACAGCTGTCCAGCCACCTGCATGCTGCACACCCTCCCTAGGGATAGCCCCCTGCAAGAGACCGCTGTCCTCCCGCTTCAGCAGCTCCACCCCTCCTGGCACTACCAGCACCAAGTCCAGGTACTCGCTTTTCACAAGGGAGTGACCCCTTGGGTTGAATGGAAGGAGCCTGCTTTTGGGGCAGTCAGATCATTTTCTAGGGGCGCTTCTGTGAGTGTGTGCGTGAGGAGATGGGTGTGTGTGTGTGTTTATGGAGGGGATTGTGTGTGTGTAGAGGATTGTCTGTGTGTGTGTGTATAGGGGATTGTGTGTGTGTGTGTGTGGGATTGATTGTGTGTGTGTGTGTGTGGGTCTGTGTGTGTGTGTGGCTGGGTCTGTGTGTGTGTGTAGAGGAGTGTGTGTGGGTCTGAGTGTCTGTGTGTGTGTGTGTGTGTGTGTGGAGGATTGTGTATTTGGGTCTGTGCATGTGTGCAGAGGATTGTGGGGGAGGTCTGTGTGTGTGTAGGGGATTGTGGTGGGGGTGGTCTGTGTCTGTGTGTGTGCTCCTGCGCCTCTGGGTGTTGGAAAGGGCGGGTGTCTATATGCGGCTGCCTCTGTCTGCAGGCCTACAAGCCTCTACATGTAGAAACTAGATACAAAACTACTCTGTGTTAATCCCAAAACCCCAATGCAGCTGCTCCGGCTGTGACACCCTCTGATCTAACCGCTCCGCCACCCCCCCAGCTCCACATTACAGAGTCAATTCACTTCCCATTCCCCACTTGCCAGCCACCAAGCCTTCCCGCGCCCAGCTGCTGAATGCCCCTGGCACGTCCAGGGAGAAAGCCGCCCTGGGCACGTCACAGATCTGCCCTGTGATGCCCCCCTGGCTCTCTGGCGCTCCTTGCTGTTCCTTTGCTTCGCTTTAGTTCCCATCCCAGGTCTGGGGCAGCAGCAGGAGAGGAAAAGACGACTCAAGGGAGCCAGGAACTCACCGGCTTGTCCGGAATTAGAGCCATTGCTGCAGTGCAGGGGATGGAAAGCCCAGGTCAGAGGCAGCACCTTATGTACAGTGCTGGGCTGGCCCCTGAGAGGTGGGGCTGGTCCTTCCCAGAAGCGTTGTCTTGCCTGCACATCCTGCCCAGGATTGCGTCAGAGATCTCTGTATTGGTGTCACCAAAAATGTTGTCATGCGCTGGCATTTGTCAGCTTGGACTCAGAACCACCTTACCGTGTGTCATAGCCCCTACATTGCTAGCAGTGGGTGGGGGGTTTTACAGGGAATTTGCATACTATGTGTTTGTTTTGGCCAAACTTTGCTACGCATGAGGTATAACAAAGGCCTGTCTCTCTGCTGGAAAAATGATAAGTATTTAATTACAAATGGGAAGGAAATCTTGCAAGTTCCCGTCCTTGGCCTCTCCAGGGTGTAAGGCAGTGGTTTTCAACCTGTGGTCCACGGGCCCCTGAGGTTTGCAGACTGCGTCTAAGATTTCCACTTCCATTTGAAATTGTTTAGGGGTTCGCAAATGACAAAAAGGGTGAAAACCCCTGGTGTAAGGTACAGATCCAGGGTTAAAGCGTTGTGTGTTGTTTTTTCAAAGTTGGGACAGTATAGCTCGGAAACGCCTTATTTCTATTCGCCTTGTATTTAATTTTAACCCTATGATGAAATATTATTTTGCTAAAGCTGCGTCTTAGAGGAGAGGAGAAAGGGGCCTGGGGGAACATGTGTCTTCAGATACCCGTACTGGAGGGGGCCAGTTTTAATCTCTCTCCTTCATGCACTCACAGAAGTAGAGCTTGTCTTCTGAAACTTTTTATTGTTTGTTTTTTTTTATTGTAAAACGCCTGTGTTGTAAAAGATGGGGATTACTATCCTGCCCCCGAAACCTTCACACTTTACTAAGGGTAGCCTGCAAACAGGTGAAACAGGGCTTAACTTAACAGGCCTCTTTACAGCTAAAGCCAATAGATGCTAATTACCAATCAACAGAAAAGGCCGTGAAGAAATACATTACTTTGCGCACATGGGCTGTGGGAAATTGGTCTCAAAGTTAGGCGTTGGATCTGTCTCGTGTTTTTTAAAGACACACGGTGGATGTTCTTATGTCGAAAGAGGAAGTTTGGTTCTGGGGAGGGATTAAAAACAAATCCGGCTGTCTGCAAAATTGACCCAGCTTTTGTAAACAGCCTGATAAAGCAATTGACAGGGCATGTGCCTTTTGATTGGTGTTTTAGGTCAACTTGACATTTTAATACGCTTCAGTAAAGTGCTGTGTTCAGAGCGACTCAGGAGAAGAGGGGGGGATTCAGTCTGAACGGATACATCGCTAAATTGGTGTGCTCCAGCTGAGTCCAGAAAGTGTGATGCGTTTCTATATTCTAGGACGTTTGATTCCCCGAGAAGCACCATGGTGAGAGAAAGGGGTCAGCCAAGGGGCCAACGCGGATTTCCGCCATTTGACCAGGAGCAGTCGGTGGAGAATCAGCCTTTTTTCCTTTCTTACCGTTTTACAACTTTCTTGGTCATCTGTGACAGGTGGCTGTCCCCTCCAGTATGGAGCTAGCGCTGTGCTTCCAGTTTCTCTCTCTATCGCTAATACTTTGTGACCTTGGTGTGGTTGATTAATCAGCTTTATTTAAAATATATTAATTGCATGACGTGTCTCTTCCTAAAAAGGCGTGGTTCTATCGGTGAATGAATGAAGAGTTCGCCTTGATTCCTCTGTCATGAATTAGTTTTATAAGTATTTAATGACTTCGTTTAGCCACCCTCCTTAGCATACCCATTGTTTGGTCAGAGTACTCTCATTACGGCTAACGATTCTCCATTGCCCCTTGTCTGGTAGGGGCTTTAGCCTGTGTCCGCAAATGGTGGAGTCCATAGCCACACCGAGTTACTCCATGAGGGGATGATTTCAAATAACAACTTTGTGACATCAATAGGGACACACTCCTCAAGTCAAAATAACGAGGAGTCCTTGTGGCCCTTGAGACTAACACATTTATTTGGGCATAAGCTTTCGTGGGTTAGAACCCACTTCATCAGATGCATGGAGTGAAAATGCAGGAGGAGGTATAAATACGTGAAAGGAGGGGGGGTTGCTTTTCCAAGTGTGAGGTCAGTCTAACAAGATAAATCAATTAACAGCAGGATACCAAGGGAGGAAAAATAACTTTTGAAGTGGTAAGAGAGTGGCCCATTACAGACAGTTGATAAGAAGGTTTGAGTAACAATAAGGAGAAATTAGTATTGGGGAAATTAAATTTAGGTTTTGTAATGACCCAACCACCCCCAGTCTTTATTCAGGCCTAATCTGATGGTGTCCAGTTTGCAAATTAATTCCAGTTCTGCAGCTTCACGTTGGAGTCTGTTTTTTGAAGTTTTTTTGTTGAAGAATTACCACTTTTAGGTCTGTTACTGAGTGACAGAGAGGCTGAAGTGTTCTCCTCCTGGTTTTTGAATGTTATGATTCCTGATGTCAGATTTCTGTCCATTTATTCTTTTGCATAGCGACTGTCCAGTTTGGCCAACGTACATGGCAGAGGGGCATTGCTGGCACAAGATGGCATATATCACATTGATGGATGTGCAGGTGAACGAGCCTCTGATAGTGTGGCTGATGTGGTTAGGTCCTGTGATGGTGTCCCTTGAATAAATATGTGGACAGAGTTGGCACCGGGGTTTGTTGTGGGGTTTGGTTCCTGGGTTGGTGTTTTTGTTGTGTGGTATGTGGTTGCTGGTGAGTATTTGCTTCAGGTTGGGGGGCTGTCTGTAAGCGAGGACTGGCCTGTCTCCCAAGGTCTGTGAGTGTGAGGGATCATCCTTCAGGATAGGTTGTAGATCCTTGATGATGCGCTGGAGAGGTTTTAGTTGGGGGCTGACGGTGATGGCTAGTGGCGTTCTGTTACTTTCTTTCTTGGACCTGTCCTGTAGTAGGTGACTTCTGGGTACCCTTCTGGCTCTGTCAGTCTGTTTCTTCACTTCCCCAGGTGGGTCTTGCAGTTGTAAGAACGCTAGATAGAGATTCTGTAGGTGTTTGTCTCTGTCTGAAGGCTTGGAGCAAATGCATCCCAGGCAGCGGTGGGAGGTGATGGGCGGGGGCGGCCTGTGGAGATTTCCGTGGAGGAAAGAAAGAAAGTTGGGAGAACGGAACAATCAGCAGCTGAGAGGGGCCCAGTCGGCCAGAGGAGTGGGAAGAACGGTCAGTATCCAAAGGGATGCGATGTTCATTAACAACCAAACTGCTCAAAAGGACGCTCCTGGAGAAGTTGTCCGTGTCTGTTACCTACCAAATGGGCACTAGAGGGTACCCATGTGTTGGCTGAAGCGTGAAGAGGCCCAAATCAGGGATCTCAGAACAGGCCTGATGGGCCCAATTCTCAGTCACGCTCAGGTGCAGTGAGCTGTGGCTATTTTCTGCCCCCCAGGGCCCATAGGGGGTGGATCGGGTGCGTGGCCACCTCCCCCATCCCCACCTCAAGTACAGGATGGGGGAACTGGGAATCCCACCTGCTGTTTCTGTCTGTCTGTCTGTGGTATCTCCCTGTGCCACCCTCTCCACTCACGTGTCTGATAAGAACTGAGCTGCTCCGCACGGCTTTGCCTGCCCCTCTGGCTCCGTCCAGCAACCAGAGCCCCAGGGGCGTTGCCGTGCATGGCTCTCCCCACAGAGACCTTCAAGCTTCAAATGCCACCAGCTCGGTCTAGGCATCAACGCACCCATGGGCCTCCTTTCCTAAGAGATGGATTTGTCCCTGCATCCTCGACCTGGATTTCCCATTCTCCCACGGCTGTGCGCTTGGCTGCCACACACCTCACCAGAGGTGGCTGCATTTCAGGATGGGGATGATGTGCAGGGGTCCCCTGCTCCTTCACACAGCACATGCAGGGCCTGATTGGCAGAGATGCTGCTCCCTAGACCGGCAGGATGTGCCGGTAGCAAATCCCCTCTCAGGATCTTCTAGTCAAAACCCTCGTCCCCCGGCTCAGTCCCACTGGTGCCTCCTCCAAAGCCCAGGGCTAATAACCCTCATGCCGCAGGGCCTGATTCCCAGGGACAGCATCGGAGCTCAGCATCAGCACAGGGTGGGGAGGGCCGGCTTTTGGATTATGTCACATACCCGCTGAATCCTGGGAACTGGCGTTGGCCAAGAATTTCAGTGACCTGCCCAGACGTCCTCAAGTGTCTCCTGCCCCTCAGGCCTCAGGGTCAAAAAGCCCCCCAGACATGACTGCAGCTTGCAAGCCAGATTTTCAGGGCTGCTGAGGCTGGAGATTGGGGACGGCTCCTGGGGTGGGGGAGTTTGTGCTGGACATTTCCCGATGCCCTTTGGAAGGAGTCGCTCAGGGCTGGGCGTGGGTGTGAATGGGACCCTCCCTCACACGCTTGACCTTTCAAAATGACTCCCAGGGTACTCAGGTACTGTGGGGGATAAATCCCTGCGGAGCCCAGCAGCCCTAGGCCCATAGGCGTGTGTACGGGGTGTGTTGGGTGTGCCTAGGCACACCCTAGTGCAGGGATGGGCAAGCTCGTCCTGCCCGGCCTGCCTGAGCTCCCGGGCAGGGAGGCTCCCCCCGGCGCTGCCCCTGCCCTCCCCCATCCGCCGGAGCCTCAGCACGCCGCGTCCAGGAGCGGCCCCGGTGGGACCCGAGCTCCTGCCACTCGGAGCTGCGTGGTAAGGGGGCCGGGGCAGGGAGTCCCGGGGCTGGGGGGGGTGGTGGATGGGGGCAGAGGTTCTGTAGGGGGCAGTCAGGGGCCGGGGAATGGGGGGTTGGATCGTGGGAGTTCCGGGGGTCTGTCAGGAGGCGGGGGGGTGGATAGGGGTCAGGGCAGTCAGGGGACAGGGAGTGGGGGGGGGTTGGTGGGGTGTGGCGTCCCAGGGTGGTGGTTGGGGAGGTCTCGGGGGAGGTGGTCAGGGGACAAGGAACAGGATGGGTCGGGGATTCTGGGGGGGGCAGTCGGGGGGCAGGAAGCAGGTGGGGGTGAGATAGGGGGTGGGGCCAGGCTGTTTAGGGAGGCACAGACTCCCCAACCTGGCCCTTCCTACAATTCTGGAACCTCGATGTGGCCCTCGGGCCAAAAGGCTTGCCCCCGCCTGCCCTAATGTCTCAAAAAGAAAGTGGCTAATTGAATGGCACGATACGCTCTGTCTAGACAGCCCGCGGTCGTGCGCAGTCCTCCCCTCCCCTCCCCTCCGACTACTAGTCTGGAAAATCTCTGAGCTAGCTAAGCGGCCGCGTCAGGCGTGCCCAGCGCGGCGTCTGCAGTGTTCGTAATCTTTGTCGCGTGTACGCTACTGAAATAGCAGAACAAGCCCGCGGCTTCCCGTTTTAATTCAGCTGTATGACACCCCCTTTCAATTTTAAAATATGGATCGGTTCGTTGGGAAGCTAAGAAAAGGAGCAGGCAAGCCGGTCCTGTGAAGGAGCCTTTCCGAAACCAGCCCATGGAACAAACAAACAGAGCGGAACAGAGTCCCAACAGCGCCTCGGCTCACGCGTGACTTTGTGCATCGAACAAGACTTGGCTTCGTCAGTTCGTTGCAATGCCGGGATTGAGGCATTTAAGTCCATAACACTGGTGAGCGACGTCTCCTTCGCTGGGACAGGAAGATGAAGAAACCTCAATCTGCTTTGGTCAATTTGGGTTAGCTCATTATCTGGTTAAAGATAAAGATCATGAAAAGTGACTGTATCTTTGTCGACGCCTGGGTATCCCGGCAGCAAACATTTGGCATTTTGTGTCTCGTTTTGAAAGTAAAGTTTAGTTGTTCATTTAAAAAAAATTAAGTTTAGTTCAGTGTTAGTTTCTTTCGTTAGTTTGATGAATAAAAGTGATGCCCTTTATGGCTGAGTATTCAATAAATGCTCGCCTTTCAAAACAAAACAAAATCAAATCCCCTGGGTGCACACCCCCTAATGATATGTGCCCCTCACGCCTGGACCGACGCCCCAGCCCCGCAGCAGGCAGGGCGTGCCGGCCCTCAGCCGAAATGCCCGGCCCACGCCAAGGATTTCGGATGCTAATGAGCGTTAATTTGCATGTCAGGGGCGGAGCTGCCCAAATCTTACCAGCCTGCTATGCCAGCTCCACCTGGAGCCAGCCAGGTGCCCGCCAGAGGCCAGGCAGTTTATGGCAGACCCAAGGCTGGCTTGGTTAGTGTCACACCCCTTTGGGGGGCTGGTTTGCTGATCCTCCGCCCTCCTGCGCCTCAACACGTGCGACCCCCTCCCATCTCCAGCAGCTGGGGTGCAACGGGCAGCAAGGAGGAGGCTGGGGGAGGCGGCGCATGGGGCGGTTTCTGGTACTGGGTGGGGCAGGCCGTGGGGACTGGGGTTGGCAGGTGATGGGGAGAGTGTGGTGGGGCTGAAGGCCGCCCCGAGCCCTGCCCTGCTAACCACACAAGGAAACGACATTTCCGCCTGCGAGCGTCGGGTGCAAGGTGGAGCTCAGACTCTGGATTCCTCCGGGTCCTGCCTTGGTGTCTGGGCAGCAGCCAGCAAAGGGTTAAGGGGGAAAAACCCAAGAGGCAGCATGGCCTGGAGGAATAGGGCGAAGGTTGGGTGCCAGGACTCCTGGGTTCTATCCCAGCTCCGGGAGGGGAGTGAGGTCTAGTGGTTAGAGCAGGAGGCTGGGAGCCAGGACTCCTGGGTTCTCTCCCTGGCTCTGGGAGAGGAGTGGGGTCTAGTGATTGGGGCTGGGAGCCAGGACTCCTGGGTTCTAATGATGGTTTTGCCATTGACTCCCTGTATAACCTTGCCCAAGTCCCTCCCCGGCTCCGAGCTGGAGGAGAAGGATCCTGCCCCAGCTGCTGCGGGGGCCGTGAGGCTGGAGCAGGCAGATTGCCCAGTGAGCTCCCCAGTGATTGGGCTGGGCCAAGCCAAGGTAAGAGCCCAGTACAAACAGCCCAGCTCCCTTCCCCGCCCCCACCCCGGCCTGACGAGGTGATGGGGCCCAGCTGCCTCCAGCTCGTCCTACAGCTCCCCAGAGCTCAGCCCCTCGCTGCTCCCAGGAGCTGAGCTTTGGGCCCCAGAGCTGCAGCAACGGGGGCGGGGGGCTTTTGGTCTGTGCTCCCAGTGGAGCAGAAAGTGCCCGTCCCCCCCATGGAGGGAGGTGACCCCGGCAGGAAACGGGTCGGCTCCTGAGAAGAGCTGCAGAGCTGGTGAGTGGAGGGCTCCAGGCTGCTAAAATAGGGGGGAGGCAGGAGCAGGGGACTTGGGCGTCCTTGGTCCTGTTTTTAACCCCGATGGGTTGGTGCAGCCCGACCCGTTCCAAAGGCGAAGCGTGGGGGGACGGGGAGAGCCAGGTGGGGCGGGCGGGCTGCGGGGGAGTGAGGTTGCCGGCTGGGGAATGGGGTTTGTAGGGCTTGGCTGTAGGGTGGCTCGAGTCAGCTGGGCAGGGTGTGAGCGGGTGGGGGGCTTCTGGCAAGGGGGAGGGTTGCTGTGGGGCATCAGGGAGGGGGTTTCCTGGTACCAGAGGAGGGGTCGGGGGTAGACTGGGAGGCTTAATTTGGTGATGTTTGCCAGGCTCTGAGTGGGCGGCCTGGGAAAGGGCAGGGTCAGAGGGTCATTGTAACATCACAACGGTTCCCTGCGCGGGCCTCAAACTCAGCTCCACCTGGAGGAGAGTCCCCAGCAGCTGTGAGCAGGGGGGGGGTCTATGACACACAGGGGAGAGGCGCCGATTCCACCCCGCGGCAGGCGGTGCGGGGAGGGGAAGGCAGCTGACACAACAGCATCGTTGCGTGAACCAGAGTAGTTTATTGGGTCTGCGATGCCAGCCGGGGGGGGGCAGCGCTGTGTGTCCCCCCCGTGCTGGGCGGCAGGGCCAGGCTCAGAACTGGACGTAGGACAGGGCCACGTCGCCGTTGATCTCCAGCGTGTCGATCTGCTGGAAGTTGTGGAAACGGTGGTTGTAATTGAAGAGCGGCTGCCCGTTGGCGAAGACCTTGAAACGTCTGTTCCCACAGCGGACGGAGAGCTGGGGAAGGAGGGAAGAGCGGCCGTGAGACGGACCCAACGGGGACAGCCGAGAAGGAGCTGACCCTTTATGGGACCAGGCAGGCAACATGGGTGAGTGGAGACCGTGCTGCCAGAGAATCCCCATTCGCTGCTAACTGTATAGGGGCTATGACACACAGACATGCAGTTCTGATGCCATCCAGCAGAGGGCAGCATCACACGCGCACACACTCTCTCTCTACTCTAGAAGACCCTGGGCTTGAGCTAAAGGAGAATCCCCATTCGCTGCTAGCAGGAAAGGGCGTATGACACACAGACGAGGAGTTTACTCACATCAAAGTACTGGCCAGGCTGGAAGGGGTTGTGAGGCAGCTCTCGCTCCTCTGAGCCCCACTGCCCATTCAGGAAGCTGTTCCTGACCACGGTCTTCTCGTTCAGGCGAGGGTTAATATGCAGGGCGATATCCTTGGAGTAGCCCATCTTGAAGTTGATTCTGAAGCTGGGGAGGAAAAGAACCAGTGAAGCTGGAGGCTAGTGGGTGGGGGGGACGGGGGTCATCTGCCCTTGAGTGGGGTGTGGCTTTGGGGGAGGGGGGCAGGGCTGGACATACAAGCCAGCTGAACCTGTGGCCAGATATACAACGCCACTGCACTTGGATGGGAGAAGCCTAGTCTGGGCTAGAAAGCACGGCCTCAGGGTTGGAGCACAGGGCTGGGAGCCAGGACTCCTGGGTTCTATCCCCAGCTCTGGGAGGGGAGTGGGGTCTAGGGGTTACAGCAGGGGGGGCTGGGAGCCAGGACTCCTGACTTCTATCATCAGCTCTGTGCAGAGTCACCATGAGACCTGGGGGTGGGGAAAGTCACTTCCCCCCCTGCTGGTGCCTCAGTTTCCCCTGCTGACAGCAGTGCCATAGCTACATACCTCTTAGCGCCCTGCGGGACTAATCCTTTCACCACCACTGTCTTCTTGGATGTCAGCCCGCCTGGGATGTTAGCCACGTAGGGGACTTGCTGCAAGAGAATGGAGACCTCCCGGCTAGAATGGTCGTGTCCGGTGCTGGGGTGAGGAGCGTCCCAGATGTGTGGCAGGGAAGTGGCTCAGTGGGGGCGCTCTCCCCTCAGAGTCAGTGCAGACCCCCGTGGAGCACTAGAGGGTGCTGGTGGGGCCCCGGATTTGGATACAGGGGTGCTAACGCAGTGCCCAGGTAATCCTGCGTCCCAAACCTCCCCCGCAGGTCCAGCCGAACGGGGGAAGTGAGATGGGCGGGGGGGGAGGGGCTTTCTTCCTGCCACCAGCTTCGTTCAGCGTGGCTCTTGGCCAGCTGGCACGTTCCACCCCAGAGGTGGCTGCACTCCGGGGCTGGGGGAAGAGTTGTGGGAGAAACCATCAGGTGGCTTTGTTGCGGGTGCGAAAGGGCAGAGAAAACCCCAAGTCTGCTGCACTTACCGGGTGAAAGGAAGCGGGGCCAGCCATCATCTGTGGGGCAGAGAAATCCAGGAGTTATTAATCTGGCCAGCCGTGGTGTGGCCCAAACCTCCCTCCCTAAGGCCTTGGGGGTGTCTCCGTCCCTGTGGTCCACAGAACTGGCCGTCACCTGATGGCTCCTCTCTAGTTTTCCAGGAAATATCTGGCCTTTCCTTAGCTAAAATCCTCCCTAGCCCAGCAGTTGCCAGTTGGATACAGGATTTGCCTCCACTTCCCGTCTTAAACTGCTGTGTAGAATTGCAGTGCAGCCATTAAATGGTAGCTGCACCCCACCCCAGAGGTGGCCGCATCTCAGCGCTGGGCTTTACAAACCGTTCTCAGTAATAAGAGGGTGTTTATCAGGGAATTTCTTCCTCCCCGGGCCCCAGTGTACTTACCGGCAGGCTTGTGGGTGGCGGAGGCATATTTGGCTGCATGCCCTGAGAGAGAGAGACAATATAAGGGGGGTTACAGGGTCTGAGGCTGCAGGGTTGGAATTGCTCTCCTTAGAGAAGCCTGGGTGAGCTGGGGCCGTGGCTCTGATCCAGGGAGGAGTGGGGCCGGGGATCCTGGCTAGAGGGGCCCATAGTATCTCTGCTCCCCAGGGGAAGTGGCTGCTCAGCAGAGGGAAGGTCCCTGTGACTCTTCTTTGTGTGTGTGGGGGAGGGGGGAAGGACCCCGTGCAGGCCCCCCGGTCACCCCCTCTGGGCTTGTCACACTGCGGCAGGCGAGGGACTGCGTGGGGGCCCAGCGAAGCCCTGCTGGCTTGTGGGGTGGCGTGTAGCTGCGACAGTGGACTGGGTGCCCCCGAGTTGCCCACCCTGAGCTGGCATCTCCCCCAGCCCCGGGCAGGTGGGTCTCCTGGGTACTTACAAGCATCCCGGGTTGCGGGTAATACATCCCCTGCAGGAAGGAAACAAGTGTGACACTGGGCACAGAGAGGGGAGAGGTATTGTCGAGCCCGGTCTCCTGGATTGTCTCCCCAGCTCTGGGAGGGAAGTGGGGTCTAGTCGTTAGAGCAGGCAGGGGCTGGGAGCTAGGACTCCTGGGTTCTATCCCCAGCTCTGGGAGGGGAGTGAGGTCTAATGGTTAGAGCAGAGGGGACTGGGGGCCAGGACTCCTGGGTTCTATCCCCAGCCCTCCTACCGTCCAAGCTCTCAGCTTTTCCCCTGAACCATCCCATGCGCTAGCGATTTGGCTGTGGGGCCGGCGCTGTGCGTGAGTGTCAAAGTCCCGCATCCCCCTGGGGAAGGCCTGTCCCCTGTCTCCACCACCCATGTGCACCCCCACCCCCTGGTCACTCACCCCGCCCCCCATCATGCCCCCTCCGATGACGTTGAGCGACTGCAACTCGAGGTCCCCGTCCACGTCGACGACCTGCACGTGCTCGGGTGGGATGCGGTGCCGGAACTCGTAGCAGGGGGTCCTGTTCACCATGATCTGGGGTGTGAGACGGGCAGCATCAGGACCTGGCCCCCCACCCCACCCCTCGCGGAGCAGAAGAGCCTCTCTGGGTGGGGGAGGGGAGACCTGATCTCTTGGGGTTCACCCTGGGAATACAGGGGGGATGGCTGCCAAGCAGACTCTGGGGATCAGCTGCTGATGTAGGAATTGGGGGGGGGGTCTATTCTCCCCAGCCCCTCTGGCTTCCTTCTGACCCCTGCTGGCAGGGCCCGGCTCACAGGCAGGGGGGGCCAGATTGGGTGGGGCAGGAAATTGGGGGTGAGGCCTCCTGGCCCCCACGTTAGAGAGCAGGTGTTGGGATGTGTTTTGGGGGGAACAATTCCCCCTTTCAAAGCCATCTGATTCCCCCCACCCAGATGGGGGGAGCGGGGTGTCACCCTCCACCCCTTTTCCCAGGCCATTGGGGAGCAGCCCCCAGCCCGCTGGCTTGGAACATTCAATTGCAGATGGGGTATCGTGCCCCCCCCCATTTGACCCCATCCTCTTGATCCAGTGGGGCCCACCCTCCCCATGGGTTTCTCCCCACCCCCCACATTTCCCCTGCCACAAATGGGGGATCGCTCCAATGGCTTATTATCCCTCTGCCCCCAATTCAGAATGTGGCCATCCACAGGCCCCCTGCCCCCCAATATCCCTTGTGCCTCCCACAGGCCTCCCCATACCCCTTCCCCCCACCCCGATATCCCTTGTGCCCCTCCCCCGCATCCCACCCCACCTGGTAGCCCTCGGGGGTGATGGTGAAGAGCAGCTCGAAGGGCTCCCCCTTGTGGAAGGGCATGTTGTGCTTGTGCTCCTCCTTGGCCCACTTGCCCTGCTGGAAGCTGTTGAGGACGATCTTGTCCCCGCTGTCGAAGCGGGGGTTGAAGTGCAGGGCGATATCGGCCCCCTTCTGCTGGCCACAGGAGAAATTCACGCGGAACCTGGGGGGGGGTGGGGGTGAGTGAGCTGCGGGGGGTGGGGGTCACGGATCCCACCCCCTGCGTCGAACGTCTAAATCCAGACGGGCTGTTTTCCTAACGGATCCGCTCCAGGAGTTACCTCTGGCCTGGGTTATCCCGGGGGTCAGACTAGCTGACCCCCGCGGTCCCTTCCGGCCTGGCTGCAGCTCTTACAAAGAGCTGGGCGCCCCGCTGGGGACCTCGTCCGCCGGCCGGGCACGGGCAGGTGGGGAACAGGCGCCGCGCAGGGGGGCTGGGCTGCGGGGAGCGGACTGCCAAGGAGATGGAGAGGGCTGGGGGAGTCTGGCCCAGCTGCAGGCTGTGGGGGGGGGGAATCGGGTCCCTGGCTATCAATACCTGGGTGGGGGGAGCAGCTGAGACCCAGGGTTGGCTCAAGGGGAAATGGGCCTGGCAAAAAATTGCAACTGGAAATTCAGAAGGTTTCTAGCCATCTAGCTGCACTGCTGACCCCTCCTGGGTGGACTTGGGGCTGCTGGGCTGTGTGTCATAGGCCCTATATTGCCGAGTTCAAGGTGCTGGAGCAGAGAGGGGCTGAGTCCTGTTCCCGTGAGGGGAGGAGCTTGCCCTCTTGTGAAGGAGGGATCCGCACCTTCCCCCCGTGGGGGAGGGGCAGTCGCTGCGGGGAGGGGGTCAAGGGACCTCCCCCTCTCCCCAAAGAGGGAATGGGGTGGTAATGTGAGGCAAATGCCCCAAACCAGGGGCCGGTAGCCAGATCTAACTGGCCCGCAGCAGCTCCGAGCAGCGATGGGTCCTGGGGGGGTGACTTTCTGGAGTGGCACCTCCCCCCCCCCCCCCCCAGCGTAGGGGTGTGTCAGGTGTACACGCTGCACATTCTGGTGCAGGCCCTCGGATCCGATCCCCTTTCACCCCGTCTCCCCTCCTTGCTCGGCCGGGAGCTCCGGGCCTTTCCCCCACATTCCTCTGTCGGCAGGTTCCTGTTTCTCTGGTTTAATGAGCCACAAGCCCAAGGTCATCACCCTTGTTAAACGTCCCGCCGTGCTTTTTGCTGCATCCTGGCCAAACTGGACCCGTCTGCCTCTCAAGATCCCCTCCCCTGGGTGACTCTGCTCCTTACTGCCTGTTCCACCCCAGAGGCGGCTGCATCTCTGCACTGGGGGAGAGATCCCTGTATAACCAGCTCCCGTGCCCCACATGAGCCCAGCTGTCCCCCTCGCCTCCCCCACTGCCCGAAGTGTTACCTCTTGGTGTGATGGGGCACCGTGCCCTGAACGTAGATGGACATCCCAGGCCGCAGCCCCCCGACGATGGGGGTGGCATGAGGGAGGGGCTGAGAGATGGGGAAGGAGAGAAGATGCTGAGGGGGGAATTGACCGGTGACACTGCCGAACCCATAGACACACAGTGCTGGGTGCCAGTCCCCCCCACTGCCTGCTCCTGGCTGCTTTAGGGATGCTGGGGGGATTGCCCCCCTCCACTGCCCTCTAGCCTCGCCTCTCCCTGATTTGCCTGCCCTGGGGCTGGGATCTGACCAGAGCCCCTTCAGGAACCAGGCCGGGGCTCCAGGCCGCAGCAGGGCCTGGGGAAACTGATCGCTTTGCAGGAGGAGTCTGGGGGGACACATGGCCCCTTTAACATGCTCCTTGGCTAGCAGCATTCCCCCCACCCCAAACCAACTGGGGGGGGTCGGGGACACAACCCAGCCTGCAAGCTCTGACTTTTCTGCGGCTGATTCTAGTTAGCGGGCGTCTGTACCGCCCTTTGGGATCCTCGGGGAAAGGAGCCATGGAGGGACCGTACGTTAGTTATTAATGGATCCCACCCCACCGGTGAACTGGATGGGACCGCCCAGGGCTCCGGCTGGGCTGGCTGAGAAACACACAAGGGATCGGGCGGGTTTCCCATGCCCCGGGCCTCGCCCCATCCTAACCCCCCTCGCCCCTGGGCTCTTAGCCAGGTGCCTTCCAGAGTGGATCCCGCAGGTCCCGGGGGAAAAGCCGGCTGGCTGGTGGGGACGGGATCCGAGCAGAGCCGGTGTCCGTCGGCAGGCTATGGGAATCTCTGCTGTTTGGTGAGCTGAGCAACCTGTCCCCGGGGTGAGTCTAGAACGTTCCCACCCCAGCCCCCCCTGCAGCTCATCTGCCCCAGCGTCCTCACCCCCACGGGGGCCCCTCTGTTTGTTTTTGCCTTGGTGGCATCAGATCTCGGGCAGGTACCGATCCCGGCTGCCCATGCCTGCCAGCTGCTGTCTGTCGGCATCTCGGCGCAGGGTGTAAATTACACATCGGTTTGGGGGATTTTCCCATGGTGTAACTGACCCACCAAGAGATGGGGCCGGCAACTAACCAGAGTGCCAGACGAGGGGTGCCTTCCCTGAGCGGGGAAGCAGAATCAGGCCCCTGCTCGCCACCAGCCAGCTGGGAAACTTTCCAGTGTTGCCAGCCAGGCGACCCCGAGACCCAGCCATGCATTAGGGGGCAGGGGGGCCGGATGCAGCTAGCCGAGGGGGAGGGCTGTCTTGCTGGATATCAGTAGCCACCGTCCATCCAGGGGCCAGCCGGGTGTAAACCTGCAGCGACTCCACCAGCTTTGGAGACGCCACTGGATTCATGCTGGTCGTAATGGAGATCGAAGTTATTTAGGTGCCCAACTCCCATGGGTTTCAATAGGAGTTAGGCGCCTAAATTGAACATGGGCCTCGTTGTGCTTCTTTTACTGAGCTGAGCTGCTGCCGTTTCACGATGCCTAGGAGAGATTTGGCCAACGGGCCGGTGAACGAGGGGACGCGCAGGGCCGTGGGCCTAGCGAGATTCAACCGAGTCTGTGGGGCCAGGCGTAGGGTTTGTGTGAAAAATGTCACACCCGGTGCCCGACCTTGCACCCGCTTGGTGGAGCCCTCCGGTGGTGGGTTCGGCCAGAGCTGGGTACCTTCTTTAAGAGGCCATGCAACTGTCTCTGGGGAGCAGCGGGTGCGACAGGCACCCCCGAGCTAGGCTGAAGCAAATTCTCTGCCAATGGAATCGGATCGGCCTGAAATTTGCTCAGATGGGGCTGGGGCCCGGGGAGGGTCCGTATTCAAAGTGGTTGGAACGAGGGGCTCCAGGGGGGAGGGGGCGTTAAAAATACAGACTTCGCCCTTGGGTGCGAAACGGCTCCAAGCGGTGCCGTGCTCCCAGAGGGCAAACAGGTCAGCTCGGGCGAACAGCAGCATGGAAATCTTTCTGGGCCTGCCACTTGCTCTCCTCCGCTCAGTGCTGTTCCCTTCCTTTGCTATGTTCCTGGCTGGCTGCGGGGGGCCTGGGGGAGCCCAGAGCCATGCCGCGGGGTGTGTGTGGGGGGTGACACTTACCGGGTTGTAGATGGGCTGGTAGCCGGGTGCAGGGACGTAGGCCATCGGGGCGCTGGGGTCTCTCCCTGTGCAGCGAATGGGCAGGGCGGAGCACAGGGAGAGGAGCAAGCGGAGGGAAGGGAGTTTATAATCCTGGATTGGGAGGCGGGGCGGCCAGGCCACTCGGCCGGCCTCCGCCCACCTGCCCAGGAGAGGTGTCGCCCTGCCCAGCCGCACCCAGCTCCGTGGAGAATCCTCATTTTGAGTGGAAATGGCAAAGCCAGATTTCTGATGATCTAGTGGTTGAAGCTGGGGATGGGGAGGGCTGGGAGGCAGGACTCCTGGGTCCCATTCCTAGTCTGGTAGGAGATGGGTTAGGGCAAAAGGGGTTGAGAGTCCGGACTCCTGGGTTCCATCCCCAGCTGTAGGAGGGATTGGGGTCCGGTGGTTAAAGCGGGGTGGGGGGCTGGAGCCAGGACTCCTGGGTTCTATTCTGGAATTGTTCACCCCACAACGTGACTGGAGCAGAGCCCCTGTCCAGTGTCACATGTGCTCTGTAACCATGGAGCTGGGCCAGTCGGTTTCCCCTCGCGTTCCTGGTGACATCCCCCTTGTGGTGACTGGGCCCTGCAGAGTGGGGTGGGGATGTGGGGGTCTAGTGGTTAGAGCAGGGGGGCTGGGAGCCAGGACTCCTGGGTTCTATCCCCAGCTCTTGCTCACAGATTTTCCATTGACCCAATCCCAGGGCTGACAGCTTAGATTGGGGGAGTGGGGGTGGTGCTGGGCAGGACTCAGCTGTGCCCCTCCTTGGCTTAGGCCTAGGGTTGCCAATCTTCCAGGATTGTCCTAGAGTCTCCAGGAATTAGGGTCACCTTTAATGGCATGTGACGAGACCTCCAGGAATACGTCCAGCCAAAATTGGCAGCCCTGCTTTGGGCCGATCCTTTTCCCTCTCCGTGCCCGCATTTCTCCCCCACCATGAGAGCAGCTGATCCCAGAGTCCTGGGCTCAGGGGGCACCTGCAGCTTAGGAAAGGCAAAGGGCCGGGCACTGGGCTGCATGTCCAGCTGGAGGCGAAGGTCCAGCCATCATTGGAGCCAGCACATGGGTAGCGGGTGACCTGGCTTGGAGCTGGGGTGCTGGCACAAGGCAGGGGATCTGGGTCTGGGGGAGCAGAGGAGGGGACTCGCTGCAGGAGACCAGGGGAGGGCTGGGCACGGCTCCTCCCGGTGCCCTTTCCCCCAGGAGGTGCAGCTCTCCAGAGAGCCGTGCCCAGATGACAGATGGGTGCCGGCCCGGGGCTTTGTTTGCTGAGGAGGGGAGCGTCCCTGTCTGACCGTGGGTGGCTGGCTCAGCACGGCAGAAAGCAAACACGGGGGGCAGAGGGGGTGCAGCAGAAGGGGAGGGACTGGTTTCCTCATTCCTAAGCATTGTGGCGGGGCCCCTCGACCCTGTGCACGAGGGAGGCTGTGGCGTTGGTGTTTCGGATTCTGTGGTTACCAAGGCCAGATCCCGGGCCCTGCCCACTCCCCCACGGAGCCAGTTCCCTGGAGCTGCGCTGGGATGGGCAAACTCTGCTCAGATCAGGGCAGGCTGAGCAGAGGGCGGGGAGCCGGGAACCCCAGCCGTCCTGTGCCAGTTCCCCAGGGGCGATGTTCTTACGGGACTTGGCACTGGTGTTAGGGCAGCACCTGGGGCCCACCCTTCCCACGATGGGGCTTCATTGGGCCGGGCGCTGCAAAGACCCAGCATGAGGGACGGGGGTCAGGTCTGGCGTTATGAGTGTTGTGCTTATTATGTGTATTACGGTAGCAGGTGAAATCCAGGCCCCATTGTGCTCCCAGTCTGAATCATTAATGAAGGGGAGGGGAAACTGAGGCACAGAGAGACATGACTTGCCCAAGGTATGAATAGACCCCAGGCGTCCTGATTCCCAGTGCTGGCGACTGCCTCCCTGTGGGCAGGCTGAGAATTAAGTCCCATGCTCTCAGCCCGCTTGCGGGGGTGGCGGGGGTGGGGGAGACCAGGGCCCTGGGTCACTCCCCACCCCCAGCTCCGGCTGGAGTGGGGGCCGACCAAGTCCAGGCCATTCATGCAGGCTGGCACAGGTCAGAGTCTCTTCCGAGGGCTGAGCCTTCCCGCACAGCAGGGGAAGAGGTACAGACGGGACGGTGCCGCGGAGCCGCATCACACCAGCCCAGGCCGGAGGAAGTTTAGCCCCAGGTTGCAGGGTGCCACCTTGGAAGGAGGGTGACTGGCCTGACCTCAGCTGTCCCCCAGGCACCGAACCCAATAGCCTTTCCTCGTCCTAGCCTTCACTGCTGTTTGCTCAGCCTGCAGGCCAATGCCACGCAGCTAATTTAAATGGGCCAGAGGACAGGCCAACAGAGATGGGGCGGTTGGAAGAGCCAGCGCCCCTTGGCTCTGTGCCCCATCCCCACCCCTCCCCACCCAGAGCTCTCCGAGGAGTTGGGTTTTATGGGCTGATTGCTCGTTATGTTGGGTGGGAGGGTAGCAAAGGTCACAGCTGACTAGGGCAGGGTCTGTGGGTGTGTGGGAGTCGGCCTTACAGGCCCCTGCGACATCGGCGAGCGGTGGTGCCGAGAGAACATTTTCAGCTGCAAAAATGCAGATTTGGCGACCGTGGAATTTGCGTCGGTTTCGCCAGATGGGTCGGGGTGAAAAAAACCACTCCCCCCAAAAGGCTGGTGAATCGCTTCCATTTGCCACATCCTCCTGTTTAAACCAAGCAAGCCAACCCCCTCCCCCCCACTTCCAACAGGAGGAAAAAACCAGCTCAGTATTTTTGCTGCCCTGAAGCTTTTTAAAGCTTTTCAATGCAGCAAAAGGTCAGCCCCATGAATTGGTGGGTCAACCCCAAGGGGAAACCTCAGAGCTGCGCCAGCTCTGGCGATCACAGTGCACGTGGGCGGCGCCAGCCTGGATGGCTCATGGACTTCAGCACCAGTGGGAGTCCAGGAGCGCTCCGTGCCAAGGAGCAGCGGGTGCATCACAAGGCTCCCTGGCGCTGCTCTTGCCCTACTGGGCGCTTACGGTCTTGGCGGAAAGCCTGTGGCAGATGGGGCATCGTACAGGAAACGTGCGAGACGTGTTGTCTGTAGGTCTGTGCGTTTGGGGTGCACAGACACCTGTCAGGCATCAGGTACAGCCCCCGTCCCGCTCTCAGGCCGCTCCTGTGCCAATTTCACAACGGTCACCCACTGCCAAGCGAAGCAAAACTGCAGGGAGTAAAGCCAATGAACTGCAGGAGCTATAACTGGGGGGTGTGCAGCAGTTCTTCCCTCCCCCGTTATCCTTCCCCCAGGCTGGTTACTGGGTTCGTTTCGGGAAAGGGGGCTCACCGCCAGGCGTGGCTGACACTGGTGGAAGGACCGTGGGCGGAGGAGCTGGGGTTATGCTCGTACACAGACTCGTTGCTGCCAAGCTTGCGGCTTACCGGCCACTGAAGCCGTTTGTTAAATAAACGTGGCCTTGTTTTCACTACAACCCCCCCGCGGTGCTATGTGTTCAGGGGTGCGGCTTTCGATGGTGTAAGGAGCAAGGGCTGGCACCTGTTCCCGTGGGAACAGTGGGGATGGTAGGTCTGTGAGCAGCCCGGGGCTGGACACTCCAAACTCTCAACGTCTCCTTGGAAAGTGCCCATCTCTGGCCGGGGTGGGGTGTGGCCCATGGAGACAGGGAGCTGACCCTGGCAAGGACCCACAAGGCTCCCTCATGCTAAGGGCAGGTGGGAGCGAGTTGCCTCTGTACTCTGGGACGCATCAAACCCCCTTTCCCCTGGCGGGCTCCCCTCCCACCAGCCCCCTGCTTTAGCTCTGGTGCCTGAGCCAGCAGCAAGGGGGCAGAGAGCACCTGCTGTATGGCCAAGGCCAGGGCAGGGTAAGCCCTACTGCTCCCCTGGGACTGGTGCCCCCCATCTATACCCCCTCCTAGGGGCAGCATCACTCACACCCCACTTCAGCCTCTGCCTAGCATAGACCTGAGAGTCCCGCCTTCCCCCTCCACCACCTTGGGGGCAGAAAGAGGAGGTCCCGCCTTCCCCCTCCACCACCTGGGGTGGCTATTCCCTGCCTTAGCCTCTGCCCCTTGCCACTTTCCAGCTGCCACCTTGGGCTCCCTTTCTCCCATGCTGCCTAGTTCAAACCCTGGACCCCTCGGCAGTGAGCCCCAGACCTCATGCAGCAGAGGGCAGGTTTGCTTGATTTCAGTTTATTAATAACTCAGCTCTGGGTTCATCTCATTGGTGGCTTTTTCTGCTATGAATCAAGCTTTAGGGGCCAGCGCAGGCCCCGCGGCCTGACCCAGAAGGGGGGCACACTAAAGGCACTGTGGGCGAACAGTCCGATTGAGCCGCAGCTACATCTTGGAGTACACGATGTCCTTGGTGCCCTTCTTCTCCATGGCAGCCTGAGCAGATTTCATGAGGTCCTCGGTCTGCAGCATGCTCATGTTCCAGGTGGCCTGGGGGGAGGCACAGCAGGTAAAGGGGGGGCAGGAGAGCCACTGAGGGGAGGGAAATGCAATGGGCCTTTCCCTTCTAGCCACAGGAGGCCGCAGGCAGATTTCCAGGGCACAACTGCGTCTCAGGGGCTGGGATAGCAGGGGCTGCGGGCTGGGGTTGAGGGGCACCAGCAGAGCTCTGTGCGGGGAGCCTGTGGGCTGCGGGTTGGGAATGAGGGACACTGGCAGAGCTGTGGATAAGGAGCCTGGGGGTGCAGGTCAGCGTTAACACCGGCAGAGCTGTAGGTGGGGAGCCCAGGAGGCTGGAGATCTGGATTGAGGGGCACTGGCACAGCTGTGTGTGGGGAGCCCAGGGGCTGGGGGTTGGGAATGAGGGGCATCCGCAGAGCTGTGGGTCAGGGCTAGGGGGCAGCAGCTTGGGTGCTCACCATGTACCGCAGGCCCTCAGACACAGAGTGGTCCCTGGAGTACACTAGGTTGACCTTGGTGCCCTGCACGGCCACGGGGCTCTTGCCAGCGATGTCGGCCGCCAGCTCAAAGGCGCCCTCCAGCATGGCCTGCTTGTCCTGGAAAACCCGGCTGGAGAGAGGGGAGGAGCCATGCGACGCTAAGGCGGGTGCTCCGACCCCCAGAGCCGGGACACCACACCCCCCACCTTGCGGATGGGACAGAACCAGTTCGCAGCAGCAGGGTCTCCAGCCAATCGCAGTGCACATCACGACAGGGGGCATGGCCCAGACCCCTCCCAGTGGCTCTACCCCATAGACCCATGCAGGGGGGAAAGGAAGCCCTCAGCCTCATGGGCCTGTCTGCTCTCAGGAGCACGACCCCACTCCTCACGCGCTCAGGAATTGGGAGAAGGTGGAGTCACACGTAGGACGACTTGGTTCTATCCCCAGCTCTGGGAGGGGAGGGGAGTGGGATCTAGTAGTTGGGCAGCAGGGAGCCAGGACTCCTGGGTCTCCTCCCAAAACTGCCAGACTTAGGAGAAGCCCCCAACCCCTCTCTGTGCCTCCCTTTAGCCACCTGTGTGCTGGAGGCACAGGCTGCTTCGCCTCTGGAAGGGGGGGAGCGGGGGCATTCGCTCCCCTGGGTAACATGCTCATGGGGGCAGCTACCTGACCAGGCCGCTGCTCTCAGCTTCTGGAGCCATCATCTTGCGGGCAGTGAAGGCCAGTTCATTCACCAGGCTGGGGAGGGAGAGCACAGGGGCAGGTGTGGGTGTGACACACACACACACACACTACTCCCTCCCTGGGAGAGGCTGCACCTTGCCAGTTATGCTGTACAGATCCCTCCTCCACGTCTCCCCTCTCCCTCTGCCAGCACAGCAAGCCTGCAGCCCTGCCCTGCCGGAAACACAGCTACTCCCTGACACCCAGCCAGCTTCCAGGGGCGCTGGGCGGCCAGTGGGGAGCACTAGGTGCAGGAGAATGGATCCTAAATCCTCTTGCTCTTCAGCTGGGCCAGAGCTCCCTGCAGTCTCTCTAAGCGCCACAAGGTGCCATTCCTGCCTTGGGCTGTTCCCACTCCCCTCCCCAGCAAGGTCCCGTGGGCAAAGGCCACAGAGTGACACATGAGCCAGCCTAGAATGTGGCCAATTCAATTAAAGGAGCCTGGCCAGGCAAAGCCAGCAATGCTCGAATTGCAAGGCAAAGATGGGGTCAAAGGTGGAAACGACTCCCCACGATGGAGCGTGGGCCCGGAGGAGCGTGAAAGGGGCATTTTTCCAGGCACTGGTGCTCAGATTCTGTGGCACACAACATAACCCCCAGGGCTGTTAGCCTACCCACGAATTTGCCAGCTCTCCGTCAACTGACTGCCCCTTTTAATGAGGTTGGGGAGAATCCGGGCTCTGACCCATCCCCCACGTTTGAAACCGGCTGCAGGCACATACCTCTGGTTCCCGATGATCTTGGGCAAGCGCTGCAGCGTGCCCACATCTGCCGCCAGCCCGATATCCACCTCCTGCAAGGGGGGAGAGAAGGGCAGGGATCAGACACCCTCATGCCTAGACGCGAGGCAGAAGGGGCATCAGCTCACTGGGCCACACAACACAAGGGAGCTGTGCCATGGGGGCGGGGGGCAGGGTGTGTGTGATTCTGTTACCATGATCCGCGGGGAAACGGCCCGGCTACACAAAGGCAGCAGGGACGGAACCCAGGTCTTCAACCACAAATCTCTTCTGCCTCAGCTAAAAAACCCAGGTCTGCTGGCCAGGGCTGCAGAAGGCAACGTATGTGGCCCAGCCACCACCAGAGGGAGCCACGTGGAGCTGGGGTAAGGAAGGCAGCTGTAGTAATTGTTGCAGAGGGAAATGGCACATTTGCCAGCCAATCACTCTGCTTCTATCAGCCACCCCCTTTTTTGCCTTTGACAACATAAACTCTTCCAAACAGCAACTGTCTTGCTATATCTGTCCAGCACCCACTACCACAATCCTGAGATGGACTGAAAAGTGGGTTACAATTGTGATCTGTCACTTTAAATGTTCTGGGGTTTCCTGGTCCTGCTGGCAGGCCAGGGGGGCACTGTAGGAAAACGTGAGATCAGACTCAGTCAGCAAAGAGCCAGCACAGAGCAAACTTGGGTGAGCTGAGCCCCTCTGCCTCAGAGAGCAGCCTGCTTTGTCTTGCTCTGTTTTGGGGCGCTGGTGTGTTAGAGTTGTGAAGTCTAAGAAATAAAGTGTTTTGCAGCAACCTTCCAGCGAGAGCATTGTGTGTTTTTATTTAACTTCTGTGTGTGTATGCCACTAACATAACTAACGCATCATCACTAAGCTACAGAGTTGACATAAATGGGTTCTCTGGGCTACTGGTTCAGGCTCTCAGCATACTCAGGCATCAGTTCAAATTCCGAAGGGGTTTGGCAGAACCATGAAAGGCAACTGTGACTCAGGGACCTCTTGATGCCACCTGTGTCACACTGATCATTGTAATCATTGCAAGATTTAAGTACAGAAAATAGTGAGGAGTTAAATATATATGCTGAAAATTCTGTTTTTTCGGGCTATAGTTGTAAGCTGGTCACTCAACGTAGCGTGCCTTGAGACAAATGTCTCCAGACAGGGGATGGGAGACTCTTCTCTCACTGTGTGTCACACAATAGGCGTCTATTAGCATGCCAATGCCAGTGAAGAGCTGGCAGAGATGACAGAAGGAAATTAACAAGAAGAGGTAAACAGCGGGGGAAGAGAGGAGGTGCCCTGTTTTGAGGTGAACATCACAGGTCTGTTTTTGGTATATTTGGCATCTTTCACCTACGAAGTAAACTGGTTGAAAACACTGGGGTTACGCTATCTTATAGGAGACAGGGGGATGCCCTGTTAGTGAAAGGGAGGCTCTAAGAAGCCTTATAATTTTGTTTTATATGTAACTGTAGATGTATTCCAATCTTCTGACTTGCTAGCACTTGAATCTCTTTTTGACAAACTTATTCTCACTCTACGTAATTGTACTGAGTTGTACAAGCTGGAGTGTATTTCTCTTTTGGGAATAGTGGATCTGAGAGTTCTGCAAGCGTTCAGTGCTGCGGGGACTGGGGACTCCAGAGGGATGATCCGAGGGCTCAGGAGTTAGCGTGTGCCTATCACTACCTGTATAGAGAGAGCAGGGCCAGAGGCTGGCGGTTTCAGGGCGCTGATCCACAGACCAGACTGCCTCATGGTAAAGGCAGTTGGCAGCAAGGTGCCTGAAAACCCTGGATACCCCTGGGAAGCATCAAATGAGCTCGGATTCTGGAGGACAATTGCACAGCTGCGTAAATGCATTATATTCCGCGGTGTGGAAAACACAGAGCAGTGCTGCTGGCATGTTACAAGTAACAGAGCCAGAAAAGCACACCGCTGTCACCAGCATGCCCCAAAACTTGCTTAAAAAGCCAGCAACAATCAGATTTCTGCCCTCAAGGGAAGGGCGGCAGAGGGCCCAGGACATACCTTCACTTGGAACCATGCATCCTGGGTGCAATACCGGATATCACAGGCAGAGATCAGGTCGACACCTGCAAAGGGAACCGACAGTCATTCTGGTCCTGCTGCAACATTCCCACACCTCCACTTCCCTGTCCTTGTTCTCGCTCTCTCTGGTGCCAGGAGTCTCCAGGGAGATTCAGGCAAGGCTTCCCCTTGGGGCATCCCCTATACAGATGGGTGCATGGCACCCCCTAGTGCTGCACAGGGTTCAGTACTAACTCAGAGGGAAGGGTATCAGGGAGTAGCTGTGTTAGTCTGGATCTGTAAAAGCGGCAGAGAGTCCTGTGGCACCTTATAGACGAACAGACGTATTGGAGCATGAGCTTTCGTGGGTGAACACCCACTGCATGCATCCAACGAAACGGGTGTTCACCCACGAAAGCTGCTGCTCCAATACGTCTGTTCGTCTATAAGGTGCCACAGGACTCTCTGCCGCTTTTTCAGAGGGAAGGGTGCCCCCTACTGATTCACTGATATAACTGCTGGCTTTCTCCATGGCCCGATTCGATCCCTCACCTTGCTGTGAGGCTGCCAAGGAGTGTCAGTTCTGAGGGCAGTTTGGACGCCACTCTGCTGGGAGTTGAACCCTCATCGCACACAGGCTACAGAACAGCCAGCATCTTCGGTCCCTCACGGTCTGTGCCAGTTTAGAAACAGGGATCTAAGAGGTGAAAGGCTCCGCAGCCTATTGCTGATTCCAGCCCCTCTCACCCCCATGAGGAGCCCTGAGCTAACATAGCCCTGTCCCATTCCCAATCCGATGGGCCTCACCTCCCCCAATGCAGGCTCCGTGGACAGCAGCAATCACGGGCTTCGGACACTGGAAGAAAGCCAAGAGGACGTTCATCACAGAGGAGCCAAAGCAAATCAGCCCCTGCCCAGCTCAGAAACCCACTACTAAGGGTAGCAGGGACCCTGGCTCATCGGGGCTCCAGTCCCTTCTAAGCCCTGCTCTGTCCAGATGGGCCAGGTTCTTGCTCACATCCTGATTTCAGGGCTGACAGTGGGGCCACGAGAAGCTGGGGGTTGCAGGGAAGCCCTGATACAATGGGAGAAGGGCAGGTGTACACCACACACAAGGGCAGGAAACACTCCCCCAAGGAGGGTTGGTGCAGGGAGCTAGTGCTAGCCAGGGGCCAGGGAGGTAGAGCCAGGAAGATGCTGGGATGCAGTTCTTGGTGATCCCGGACATGTTACTGTTATTTGTGTTATCGTAGGGCCATGAGCTCTAGTCATGAACCAGGCCCCCATGGTGCTAGGCACTGTATATTTTTATTGCTGTTAGGTATATTACGGTAGCACCCAGGTGCCCAGTCATGGCCCAGCCCCCATTGTGCCAGGCGCTGTATATTTGTATTACTATTAGGGGTATTACAGTAGCATTGCCCCAACTTGTCGCACAAATATCTTGGGACCAACATGGCTACAACAATACTGTAAGCGACGAGTGATGAAATTTAAGAACGTATTATATGATCATGTTAAAGGAAGCATGCACAAAAGACTTTACAGCATAATAATTCTATATTTATACTTGCATTTTAAGATGAAACAACATTAAGGGGCAATTCATTTTTTTGATGAAGAAATTGATAAAGGCTTTTTTCTTCAGCTGTGCATGAAGCTTTCTATAAATTGGAAGCTACCCTATTTATAATGAATTCTAAGCTGATTAATATTAAATTTACTTTTTTTGCTATTATATTTAATTTCTGTACTCAGAGATGTTATTGGCTGTTAATAATATTATTTTAATCATCATTCGCATCAATGCAAATTTTGCGAACCATGTAAAAATTCCCCTTATACCACTTGTTAAAACGAAAACATATTGATGACCACGACCCGAGGTTGTGGCTGGAGTTTATTATACTTTTATACTTTTTATTTACTCCTCCTAACAAACTTAACTTTAGCTAGTCTGAAGCCTGAAGTTTAGGCTTTAAGGCCTGCTTTCTACTTGCATTTCCTACACACTTGATTAGCATAAGCAAACATTTCCCTCCTAGTCCACACCAGGCAAGAACAGCTTCCTGGCAGGACAGGTGCTTGTGTCCCTGCCGAGCTTCCTCACCCTCTCCAGCACAGTGAAGCTCTCCTGATACTCCCTGATCTGCTTGCGCATGTTCCACGCCTTGCGAGCTGTGTCATCCCCTTCCACCATCATGAACACGCTGCCCATCTCCATGAGGTCGATGCCTATGGCAGGGAGATGGGGGTAGGAGGGAAAAAAATCACACACACCCCTACTTCAATCACAAGAGTAACGATCAACCTCCCCGTATTCCTGTATGCCCAAATCTAGGGATCTGGACACTCAGCTGCTAAGACACTGACTGTTAGTGAGGTCAGGGCCCCCAGGGTCATACCCGAAACTGATGTTTCTCCTACCTGCCCCACCCAGGGGAGATGCATGGAGACTGGCCCAGGATGGCTTCTACTGGCCCGGCCCAGCAGGAGGTGATTCCTGGCTCAGACCAGAGTAGTCCTACCAGGGGGAGGCGATGCTGGGACTGGCCCAGGGCAGCTCCTAACCCCAAAAATGTCCGCTGAAAGAACCTCTTGCATAGTGACTGGTCACTATCGCAAGCCGGGAGCTGGCCTCTGGCCGGCAGGAAACCCACCCCATCTCCACAACACATAAGCCACTCATCCGAGGCTCCACCCGTGTCCAGCACATCGGGTTTCCTTACCAGCAGTGAATAGCTTCCCGGCACCCGACACCACCACCGCATGGCAGTCTGAGTCCTGGGCGATCTTGTTAAAACACTCCACCATCTCCCTGCAGGGATCAAAGCAACGGGAGATCAGCCAGGCTCTCGCTAGAGGAACAGTTACTTCAGCCATCCCAAAAAAATTACAAAAACCCTCACCCTTAATTCTTGAGAGCACCCAACCCCTGGGGCGAGAAGGGAGTTCAGACTCAGACCCATTGGCTGATCCACACATCAGTCCCCCCGGGCACCAGGCTGAGACCAAAGCAGCTCCAACAAGTTGTTGGATGTCAGCTGGGGACAAGGCTCTTACGGGGCAAAAAACAGTTGGCTTAGAGGATGGCACAGCACGAGCGCAAGAGAATCAAAACCACCTTTGTTTTTGATCTCTTGGGTGCTGTGGGATCAGAGACAGGTTAAAACGGGGGGATGGAAACATCCTGGCTCAGGGTGACGATGGTAAAGCATCAGCGACCCCAGCTAAGAACATCCTATCGGCAGCACCTCACCAGGAAACGTGCTGCTTTAGCAGAGGGCTTTATAGGCCAGCTGTGCGGAAAAGGAATCTGCGGCAGAGCCAGGAATCGAACCCAGGTCTTCTGAGCCCCAGCCCCTAACCACAAACCCTCCTTTCACCAGTCCTCTCCAGTTCACCAAGACTGCTCCCAGCCATTTCAGGAAATCAGCTGTGGCTTCTCCCAATACAGCTTCCTCCCATGACACATCCCCTCTTTCCAGGGTTTCTCAACCCATGGGTTGCAACTTGGGTGGTTAGAATGTGTCAAATGGCCAGGCGGGAGGCCTGTAGGGGGAGGGAGGGTGTCCTGCCCCCAGGGTGGGGTGGGAGGGTTGCAGAGCTTGCCATGCACGCATCCCACAATGGCAGTTCCAGTCCCGTGGGGCTAGCTGGGCACAGCTCCCCACTCTGAGCGCTGTTACATGGTGCACACTGTTGCAAGTTTGGCCCATCCACCTCTCCATCATGACAAAGGGGTGGTTGGGCCAAAGCTGAGTGGCGCTGCGTCCCCGTACCCCAGGTTGCCACACGGGGAGCAGAGCCGAGCCAGCCCTTTGAGACAGGAGCCACTGCTGTGGTACGCATGGTGTACTTAGTACGTACCACATTGGTGTGTATATTCTACAGCAAGGGTAAGAAATATGTAGTAGGCCAGATGTGGGGTTTTTTTTAGCACTACGGCTATTTACCGGGTTACGACAGGCCATCAAGGTTTACAAATGGATCCTAATCCCAGAATGGTTGAGAATCACTGGTCTCCAGTGCTGCCCCGCCCTGATGCTCTCACATTCGGCTCTGGGCTTACTGGGGCAGAAATCTGATTGAGATTTGACCCAGTTCACCCACCGCCCGGCAGAGCAACGTGTGCCGTCGACAGCACAAGAACAGCCAGCAACTGGCTGCTTCCCTTCCCTTGCTTGTTTTGTGTTGTCTAGGGATACAATCTAGCTGCAGAAGAGGGGGGCAGGAGGGGGAGCGCTAGAGGACCTCTCAAGGGCTCCTCCAGCCCAGCGTTCCTAGGATTACCTCCAGAACACTGCATTCATGGCATTCCGTTTGTCCGGCCGGTTCAGCTCCACGTGGAACACTTTCTCCCACACCCTGGACACCTTCAGAGTCTCATAGCTGTGAGATGCATGGGGCTGCTCTGGGGCTGACGACATGGCTCTGAAGCTAAGCAGTGGCTGAAACTGAGCGGACAGCTCTGGGAAAAGAGAAACATGGCCCATTAACATCAGGGATCCCAGGAAAGGAGAATTCCCGGGGGGTACTCGGCTGCACTATTAAATGGGGCAGAGACTGGTAAACGTAAGAGGAGCAGTACAGCCCAATGGATAGGGCACAGGGTTCTGTTCTTGGCTCTGCCACAGACCTCAAGCACATCCCTTTCCCCCATACCTCAGTTTCCCTTCCTACTCCTTGTCTATTTCATCTGTAAGCTCCGACACAGAGACTGTCTGCATATCGCACAGCACAAAGGGGCCTATGGGTACATTCAGCACTGACTGCTGTGGGAGCTGCTCTGGGCTTGGCCCTTTTGAAAGTCAGTGCCTGAGTCAGAATTTCACAGCCCAAATGGTGGAACCCAAGTTACAGTGTCACAGCCTCTGTTTTCCTTGCCACACAAAGATTAAGTTCAGTGCTGCCTCTAATGCTCAATGCATCTTGGCAGAGGCGAGGGTTTGGAAGAATAATTAACTAGGGAGCTACATGGAGATTGAGCAACACAGAGCACATAAGGAAGCTGGTGTAGTTTGAGAAAAGGAGGAGGGTGGGTTACATTTTTCCAGGTGGTGCTTGTTGAAATCTTCCTCTAGGTGTGGAATTTATTATGCAATTTTATTTACGCAGTGGTCCCTCTCCCCCAATTTTATCACAGAAAAAAACACCCAAACTTTTCTCAGTCCTTCCTAGGGGATCTCAAACCTCCACAACTTGGGCAGCTTTATTTGTATGTGAACGAGCAGACTGCTCCCCTGTTCATCTGCAGTGCCTTAATCCTCACCACCCACATGCAGGGGAGCAATTTTAGCTGCATTTGGCAAATTGGGCAAACTGAGGCATAAAGTGGGGAAGTGACTTGCAACATCTGGAAAGGGTTCAGAGTAGCAGCCGTGTTACTCTGTATCCGCAAAAAGAAAAGGAGTACTTGTGGCACCTTAGAGACTAAAGAGAACCCAGGAGTCCTAGCCCCACACCCCCCTTGATTCTAACCACTAGAACACACTCCCTCTCAGAGCTAAGAACTGAACCTGAGTCTCTACTCTCAGCCCCCTTGTTCTAACTACTGGACACCATTGTCCTCCCACAGCCAGGGACAGAACCCAGGAGTCCTGATTCCCACCTTCCTGCTCTAACCACTAGACACCACGCCCCTGCCAGAGCTGGGATAGAACCCAGGAGGCTTGACTCCTTGCCCTCCACTCTAACCATCCCTATCGGGGCCAGTTCTATCACCGACCTGTGCTGTGACCTCAGGCAAATCCCTTCCCCACTCTGCACCTCAGTTTCCCCAACTATAGAGCAAGGACACTGAGCTACTTCACAGGGCTGTGAGGCTGAATTCACTTGTGTCCACAAAGGGCTTTAGGATGTTTGGACAGAAGAGGTAAGAGAAGGGGGACATAAAACCCACTGCATTCCTGGGACAATACTCAACGCTGCACATCAGTGCGGTGCTATCTGAGACACAACCTTTCCCCTAGTGTCCTTTGAACAGGCTTTCGGAGTCTGGCTCATAAATAGCATGTTCACATTGGAGGGGCGGGGGAGAGAGATATTCAGATCTGTTTGCACTCAGAAGCAATTGGGCAACAGGTAACTCCTTGCCCAAGTCTTTCACCAGGGCCGAGCCTGGATGCTCAGGGCACCCTGCTTTGCCTCTGTTTGGAAAATGTTTTCTCCAGAAAGATTCCCACACACGTGCACCCAGCAGAAGCCCTGGGAATCAGAGCAGGTCCCAATCTAGCTATCTTCAGTAATTCTATGCCACCACCATGCCCTCCCTTCGCATCATGGTCTTGGACACCATCCGATGGTCCAGGGACATCTACATCGAACACATCACCGGCCACCAACAGTACCAGGAGGTGTGAGCCGGTACGACATCGTGCATCAACTATGGGAAAGGGACTGAGAGACTTTTTCCATTGGACCATATGAACTGGAACCATAAACTCACTGAACATTAAATCACACCAAATGAGGGTAAATCCATCCTCATCATCGTATCCACTCATTACACTCCACATCTGAACATAGCCATTATATGGACAACATACCCCCCTATCTCAACGTCTGTACTTTGACCCGTTAAACTTTTACCCCCAATCGGGCAGATTGCAGATTATGTACTCCTTATGCCACCCGTTCCTAAACCGAATTTCGCACCCCTTGATAACCTGCACCTTATTCCCTGATAACCAGAAACTTCTATGCTTAAACTCTGTACCGTTTTCTTTTTACTTCAACATCATCCTAATAAAATTATTAATTCTGAGCACTGCCCAATCCTGCAGTGAGCGAGGGCAGGGCTGGGCTAGTATTCCCATTGTACAACTGGGAAAACCGAGAGCTTGTCGACTCTTGAAACGCTTCGGGGCACAGCCGCAGCGCTTCGGCGTAGACATGACCGACGGCAGAGGTTCTCCCCTAGGCAGCCCACCTTCCGGAGAGGTGGCAGCTAGGTCAGCTGGCGAATTATCTACATATGGGGGAGTGGGGGGGTTAGGACGGTGTAACTGCATGGCTCGGGGAGTGGGGATTTTTCACACCGCTGCGCAACACAGCTGGGGGTCAACCTAAGTTTTTAGCGTCAGGCCAGGCCCGAGAAACGGTGCGAATAAGGGACTTGCCCCAGATCACACAGGGGGACCGGAGCGGGGTGGGAGGGGAGACCCTGAGCCGAGGGTCAAGGCCCGGCCCAGCACCTTAACCGCTGGTTCGTCCTTCCTCTCGAGGGCCCAGACCCGCCCGCTGATCCACGCAGACACCTGCCGACTTATTTCGAAGCGAGTCCGCCCGGGCTGCTTACAGCTCCCGCTGCCGGGCGCGGGTAGAACGGCGCCCAGCTCGCCGCCTCCGCAGGCCGCAAGAAGCAGGCCGAGGGCCTTGTGCCCGCTTTACAGGCGGGGAAACCGAGGCAGGGAGCGGGGTCGCCCAGGCCTGGGCTCCACCCCACCGGCTCCCCACTGCCTCGGTCAGACGCACCTACCTGTTCACCGGGGGGGGTGGGGGGGGCACATACACCCCTAGGGCGCCTCGAGCCCCCGGGGACCGGCGGCTGGGGGGGGGCTACATGAAATCGGGGGGGGGGGGCAGCAGGAGAGAACAAGATGCCCAGGAGGGGGGCAGGCCCCATGCCACGCCCAGGAGGGGGCGACCCTGGGCCCCCCCCAGGCTGAGAAGTGTGGGGGGGCTCCTAACCTGGGGGGGGCTGGACATGAGGGGGATTCGCCCCCCATGACTGACACGCCGAGGGGGGTCAGAGGTCAGGGTGCGGGGGGGGTCAGAGGTCAGGGAGGGGTCAGAGCGTCCCGGTCCCTCACGTCTCCTCAGCAGCCCCCTCAGGACGGAGCCAGCAACCGCCGCCGCCGCCATCGAAGGCTCCCGCGCTGCGGCCGCTACCAGCCGCGTCACGGGCAGCGCAGCAGCCGAGCCCCGCCCCCGCCCTGCGTCACCGGACGCGAAGCCCCGCCCCCGCCGCCATTTTAACTAATGGCACACCGAAGGAAAGATGGCGGCCCGTTCTCAGCCCCCCCCCCTCCTTCCGCCATGATACCCAGCGAGGCGGAAGTGCCCAATCCGCCATGACACCCAGCGAGGCGGAAGTGGCACCCAACAACTGCTACAGAGGCCCATGGGGGAGCTGCAGGAGGCTCCCCAGGGGAGGGGAAGGGAGGTGGCGGTGCCATACAGCCCCTGCAGCATGGGAGGCCCAGGCCTCATCTCTCCCATTCCCCCCCCCCCCGCCCCGCACCCCAGACGGGGCCCAGCCACTGCTCCAGGTTGATGCCCCCGCCCCAGCCCATCCACTCCCTGCTGCCCCCCCGTGCCGCATCCCACTCAGCCCAAAAGAACCCAGCCTTTGTCAGCCCCCCATAAACCTCCCCGCTTGTCCAGGCGGGGGGGACGGTGCCTCTGTCCCCCTCCCTGCCCCTTTCTGGGGGGCTTTTAGGTTTATTTTGGGTGGCACCGTACAGACCAAGCAACAAGGCGGGCCCTGGTTTCTGGTGACTCCCAGCTGCAGTTGTTGAGCTGTGGGAAGTAAGGATTTACTCAGCACTGCCTCCATCAGTCGCTGAGGACACAAAGAGGCCTTCCCAAACCCACGGTCTAGCTTCCCCTAAACGCACAAGGGAACAGCTTGTTTAATTAAAGGGCACAATATTAGACAGGTGTTATTGGGCCTGGACAGTTGGGGCAGTTTAGTTTAAACCTGTTCCTAATGGTCTTAAATTAAACGTCCCCAGCAGACATTTAAAGTTAAAGGTGCAACTCTTGTTAAAAAGCATTTAATGAGGCAGAATTTTCTTGCATTGGCAAAGCTTTTACAGTGCCTGATAAAGCATCTCGATTCATGGTTCTGTTCTAAAATGGCAATAATGCACACTGGAAAACATAATCCCAACCACATATACACAATGATGGGATCTAAACTAGCTGTTGCCACTCAAGAAAGGTCTTGGAATCATTGTGGATAGTTCTCTGCAAACATCCGCTCAACATGCAGGCGTCCATCAAAAAAGCTCACAGTGTTATGAACAATTAGGAAAGGGATAGAAAAGACAAAAATCTATTACTACGGTATAAATCCCGCACCTTGAATATTGCATGCAGATCTGGTCACTCCATCTCAAAAAAAAAAAGAAGAGAAAAGATGATAGAATTGGAAAAAAGTACAGAGAAGAGTAACAAAAAATGACTTACGGAGACGGGTAGCTCAATGGTTTGAGCATTGGCCTGCTAAACCCAGGGTTGCGAGTTCAATCCTTGAGGGGCCATTTAGGGATCTGGGGCAAAAATTGGGGATCAGAGTTGGACTAGATGACCTCTTGAGGTCCCTTCCAACCCTGATAGTCTATGATTAAGGGGGATGAATCAGCTTCCATCTGAGGAGAGATTAAAAAGGCCAGGACTGAGGGGGGATATGGCAGGAGTCTATAAAACCATGAATGGTATCACAAAAACAAATGATTTATCCTGTCACGTATTCCAAGACCCAGGACTCATCTAATAAAAATAAGAGAAGGAAGTGTTTTCCCCACACAACACACAGTCAATCTATAGAACCTGTTGCCAGGGGATGCTGTGAAGGGCCAAAAGGATAAATGGGTTAAAAAAAAAAAGATCAGAGAAGTTGATGGAGGATAGGTCCGTCAATGGCTGTTAGCCAAGATGTTCAGGGACACAACCACCATTCCCTCTAATTTTTCCCACCCATCTGCGGAATGAATTGTGTTATGTGCACCAACATGGAGATGGTGTGTGACATCACCTCCACATTGGTGCACATAAAATTCATGCAGTCAGCGTGGGGCAGAGGGGTGTGGAAGGGGGCTCAGGGCTGGGGCAGCGGGTTGGGGTGCAGGGGTGTGAGGGTTCCAGCTGGGGGTGCAGGCTCTGTTTAACACCAGATCTGTTTAAGTTGTTGTCTGTAAAATCCCGAAAAATAATCATCCCAACCTCCTCAATGAATTAACATTTCAAAGCATTCATTATGCACTCTAAATCTGTCTCAGGAATTCTTTTAGAAGACAGATTCCAGTTTTCTTTTAATTGGCAAGCATGTGGCTACGGTTTGTAGTCTGTGTTACTCTATCATACAGGCTCAGAAAGGGACATGTTATACAAATTAAAAGGTAAGGTTTCCACCTAAAGCACCATGCATAGTTAGGGCATAAGGTTTCCATCTAATGGCAAACAAATCTCCATTTCCCACTCACGGTGAATTCTCTTTGAAAACGAGCTTTATTTAGCAGTACAGTTCTCAGTAATAGCACTTCAAAAATTGAAAAAACAAAGTGAGGAACAACAAGAACATGCAAGTGGTGCTGTGGATATTAACACCTTACCTCGGGAGAAGGTTTGGGCTAGTTTCAAACTAACAAAGTCTCACATCAAACCTACACGGATGAGTGATGTCACAAATTGAAGCTCTCAGTTATGACTTGCTTTGTTCCCTACAATGAATGGGAAAGCCGCAGACCATTCTCAGTTTACTAACCGCAAGAGCCTAAGGGAACATACTCTTGATGCCACTCTGATATTTAGGATCAAACACCGGTAACATTTATTTTCCAAACTGTTTTATTGAAATGTGCCAGTAACACAGGCAGCACAAAATAGGAACGGGAAAACAAATCACATGTACAATAATTTTAAAAACTGAAGGTATCTGGGAGACAGACCACTTCACTTCTCCCACTTGACAGGTCTTCGCTATGGGTAGCCTCTACTAAACTGGAGCATTAAAAAAAGGAATACAAGAACTTTTTGAAAGGCAGCAGAAAGAATGGAAGGAATCCCCTGCTCCTGGCCCAACCTGGGCAGCGCTTATGAGGCATGCTGAGCAGTTGAGAAGCAGAGTTTCAGCGTGTATGGGTACGGCCCATCTAAGACAGAACAAAACAGGATAAAGGTTTATTTTTTTGCCCCAGAGATTTACGTTTTCATGTCTAGCACCTTTTGGTATGAAGGCTCTAAAAGCTCTTTATATGCATTAAGGCCCATCCCGCCCTCAGGGAGGTTAGAAGTATTATCTCCTTTTTGCAGATGGGTGGACAGATTAAGCACGTTGTTCAAGGTCACTTAGCAAGTCAATGACAGAGCAGAGAATAAAACCCTTGAGAGTCCCAGCTCCCTCCTAGGCAGCAGGACCATGCACCCTCCCACTCACACTGTCTGTTAAGTGCAGCATGCCGAATTTCAGTTCAAACAGAGGCATGAAGTGGGGAAGATGGGAACTCCCTCTGACAGAAGCCATGGCAATTTCAGATGACAACGAACCACAGTATTTATTGGACCAGGCTTCTGACCACATCCTGTTAAGACTCTCGGCTGATGCTTACAGTTGTTCGTATGGGAAGCTGCGATAAGCATCAGCAATCGTAACTCTAGTTTAACCAAGTCTGGCGGTGGACAGAATTACAGATGATTGTCAAAGAGAACAGGAAAGCATATTCTCCATCACTGTCCCCTGTTCCTGAACCCAGACTCACAGATTAAGACAAGAGCCCCCCAGAGCTTGAGTGCATGCACAGCTTACTTGGATTTTTCATCTGGTAATGGTTCAGGAATGACAGGGTCTCTAGCGCATCGCTTTTTGAATCCCATTCCAACAAACCAGAGGAGCTTCTTTCACCTGGACGGAACACTGGAGGTTACAAGTGTGCGTACATCACTATACAAGCAGGACAAGGTAGAACAGCACATGCTAATGCTCCACATTGCTACACAAGAGCTCTGGGCCCCATTCTCATCGGCCTCTGACACCTGGACCGGGAACACTGCAGAGGACGCCTCATGCAACAGCAGCTCTGAGGGAGCAGTAACACCCCCATTAAATGCATATGATTGCATTTGCTCCTAAGGAGGGAGGCGTTAATTGTCAGAGTTTAAGGCCAGAAGGGACCACCAGATCATCTAAACAGCCATACTGGGTCAGACCAAAGGTCCATCTAGCCCAGTCTCCTGTCTTCCGACCGTGGCCAATGCCAGGTGCCCCAGAGGGAATGAACAGAACAGGGCATCACCAAGTGATCCATCCCCTGTCGCCTATTCCCAGCTTCTGGCAAACAGAGGCTAGGGATACCATCTAGTCTGACCTCCTTCTATCAGACCACCAGCACCACCCAGCCACCCACACACCAAACCCAGTAAGGATCTGTTGGGTTGAATCTAGCAGTCTAACGGGATTGGTTCCACTCAAGCCATTTCCTGACCCACCCCCCATTTTTATATGCTCAGGTCCAAATCATGCACACAGGGGTCCGTTCACAGGTACTCATTCGTCTTCCCATCCCCTAATCCAGTCCTCTGATAGAAAGGCAGTGTAATACGGGGAAATCATGGGGAGCCACGCTTGCTCAGCAGAATAATTCAACTTCTGCTAATGCATGTTCATTCTCATCTCCCTGTATCTGTGGACAGCTTGCTAAATAAAGGATTACTGGCTAAGGCTCTAAACCGCAGTTCAAGACTTCAACTCTTAATGACTAAAGCTGGGTGTGCCACTCAAACAGCAGTACCACGCTATTTATCACCTGTGCCCCAGCCTTACTGGCAGGAGTAGTAAGAGCGCATTGAAACCTGCATTCTTGACCTGACCGTCAAACAGCCACTCTCAAGCATCCCCAAGGGTTCCCAATACAATTTTGTTGCCCCTTTAGTTAGAAGCCCACCTCTGACTAAGCAACCATTTTTCCCTAGCCCCTAAGGAAGTTTCATCATGTTTAAAGGCTTACTTACTTTTCCCTGAAAACACCTTGACAGAAGCTGGCCTCTTCGCTCCCAGCTCATCACAGATCTAATGGGAAGGCAGACAAGTATTCAGAGATAGTAACAACAGCTTTGAGAATCAAAGCGTAAATACAGCTCAATCATCTACAAGCCAAACTTCATCAAGGCCAATAGATTACAAATTTATCACTCGCCTAGCACAATGGGATCCAGATCCATGAGCAGGCTCCTCAGTGCTATGCTAATACAAATAATTAACACCCTTCCATGTACTCCAACTAATTAGACACTTTGGTTGCTCATTACAGTACCTATAATCAGAATGCTCCAGTTAAAAAGTTGCAAGAGTTTTTCCAGTTCAGAAAGATACCACTGAATAATTTGGGCATCATATCAAAACAGCTACTGTATGAGAATTTTACCTTTGCTTTTTTTTTTTAAAACCACACACGCTATGGGTCACTGGAAACGTTCACAATTTACAGTGTAACCCCGCATGCTGTGCCTTATGAAAGAACACCACTTACACAGAGCAAAACTCACTAAGACACAACATGGAAGGCTTCTGCTTGGTGCATACACGTGCTCGTTGAGTGACAATCCCCTCAAGTTCTCAAAGTAGTTCATCAAATTAAGCCTCGACCACCATTTGAGGTCAAAATTCTTGTTTGGCAAGACAAGAGATGGGAAGTGACCCTGAGCAAGTCATAATGATTCAGTGGAAAAGGGTTACCCAGGAAAACTGGGTCCCATCTCATGTTCTAGCCACACAGGAACAATATCTACATTCTAAGCTCATTATTACTGAATGTATCCTTTCCACTAGAACCCAGGAGAGTCCATCAGGATGGAGCTCCACACTAAACTAGGAACTGTACGCAAAAAACAAGGTATGAGACTTAAATCTGAGACAGTACCCTGAAGAAGAGGGAAGAATGTTAATCAGACAGTGAAGAGCTGAGGGCAACCGTACAGTCTGATGAAGTTTACCTCATAAAAGTTGTCTTCTGTCACCTCCAGAGGAGCATTGAAGAAGTGAAGCACGTTGCTAGGATGTTGGATCCTGTTCTTTGCTGCCTGCTCTGGGGTCGAAAACCTGTTATTTCGAGAGCCACTGAAGTCCTTGTAGCTGCACGAGCCATCCTCAAGCCCGTACGACTGACCAGGCATGATGGCTTGCTGCTTGGATACACTACAAGCAGAGAAAGGCACAGCCTGTCACTATATGCATAGCTTTCTGCTCGGGATCAAGCTCCCCACTAAGATCTCACCAGACATCAAGACCACAAAGCATCTGGAAAGAGACCCACCACACGTTCAGCTTCTGTCCAAACATGAAGTTGTTGTTGAGGTGGGTGATTGCTCGATCCACAGCATAGCCATCTGCCATCTCCACCATGGCTGCGCCTGGCTTGCTCTTCATGAACTTCACCTAAGATACAACACACTCTTGCTGTGAGCACAGGATGTTTACATTCATTAGAGGGGAAATTTAGAAAGATCACATGGGTTTGAGAGAAAAGGTGGGTGAGGCAATATCTTTAATTGGACCAACTTCTGTTGGTGAAAGACAAGCTTTTGAACTTACACAGTTCTTCAGATCTGTGTAACCTCAAAAGCTTGTCTCTTTCACCAATAGAAGTTCGTCCAGTAAAAGATATGTCACCCACTTTGTCTCTGCAATATCCTGCGATCAACACGGCTACAACGCTGCAAACAACCTGGGTTCTACACATTTAGACTAAACTGCTTCAGACTGATCCATTTCAGAGCCAGCTTTCAAGCTCTGCTTCTTAATTCATTTCATTTGAGTTTAGTGGATTGCTCCACCCATTCCTTAACCCCCATGTCCCACCACTTTGAAGACGCAAACTCTTCCATGATCACTGCACTCTTCCAGTCAACCTTATGTCTCCAGAGGCCGGGGATATTTTCAATTAGCCCGCTAGAGACTGTTTGCGAACAAGGAGCTATCCCGTAGCCCCAGCATAACAGATTTACGCTTCTGGCTTATTTGAGCCCTGTTTGCTCAAACAGAGATCACAGGACACTGTAAAGGAGTTTGGTTTCACAGCCAAACTGCACAACACCAATTTCAAAGCCAAGCCCAACAGACTTGGTGGGAAGCAAGTAAGGCTACCTAGAAACAGAAATCACAAGCCCGAGCACAGGAACCAGAACTCTGCCAAACACATGTAAAGGATCACAGATAGTCTACACAAGGCCACGGGAACAAGCCATTAATTTCCCCCTCTCACCTTTTCTACATTCCCATAGAGGCAGAAGACATTGAAGACCCTATCACAGTTCATCTTGGACTGGTCTAAGCCGTACACCATTAGCACAGGGCTGTCAGCATGAGGGCCGTACTCTGGGGGCGGAGGAGGGGGAGGAGGATGTCCATACTGAGGGCCATAGCGGCTTGGTCCCCTGCGGTGGCCACCAACAGGAGGGCCCATCCTTCTCCCTTCATAGTGAGGTGGCGGAGGGCCGTAACCCTCATCGTGATAATGACTGTGGTATCCACCATGAGGTCCTCCTGTGGAGACACCGGGAGTAGAGGCAACACGTGAGAGCCATTAACATTAGAGCAAGACACTCCCACTGAAGCTGGCTTGCACACCAGATCCATACCATATTCTGCAGGGTGGTCCCCAAGGAGAGGGGGCTGTCTCTGACGCTTGTTAGGGTTACCACCAGGATCCCCTAGAGAAAGAAGGATGGGTTAAAAATGTAACCAGAGAGGAACAATGCTTCACTTGGTTGTACACCTGGGGTTTACCTGTATGCTACCAGAGTCATTTAAGTCCCTAGCTTCTTTTAAATCACAGTGTGACCCCTGCTGCCCAGGAGGTTTAAACCATTTTCTAGCCAACAACTGCCTCCAACATTTTAAGGTTCGTCTGGCAGGGGGAGATTAAACTCCTCTCTCCCACAGGGCCTCCACTTCACCTAAGGCCTGGTATTATGAGGCTTGACTCTCCTCAAAAGCCAAGGAGGGTTGGATCCAGCTCCCTCCAGTTTTCCAACCCTGCTCCAAGCACAGACTACAGACCCCTCTCAGACCCCTCTGGCTGGGGCAGCGCCGTCTCTGCTGAGATCCCAGCCACGGACCTACAACATGACACTGCCCTAGGCTAATGGGCCAGACTGGCCTATTTTAACAAGAGGTTAGTTTGTAGGACACACATTTGCAGTTTCATTTGTTAGAACTACCGCCACACAGTCATGACTGCAACTCCTATTTCTGAACCTACACAGACAAGTTACAGCATCTTGTAACGCAATCTGTGTCTGAGTTAAATGCTTAGAACAAATACAGGACTTCCCAGCTTCACCTGACTAGAGAGCTGGGCGCGTTTCAAAGCGGATTACAAGTAAGGATGACTGACAAGGGAAAAAAAAACAAAAGGAAGCGTGTCCCAGTTGATTTCGTGATTGAAACAATACTGAAGTACTCCGGCCTCCAGGACACTGCTAGTTCTTTATAGCAATGGAAAAAAAAATAAGGCAAAATCTCCCCACCCAAACACAGGAAGGGGGAGTAAGTGAGAGACTTATACAAGCATGGTAGCAAAGCAACAGTAGTAATAAGTTAAAATGAGCCATCATATACAATGCGTAACATTCATGTAACCGTACAGTTTCTTTGTTTTTTTAAAACACAACTGAGTTTCATACAGGTTTATTCCAACAGTCAGTCATTACAAAGATTGAAAAGGGCTACTTACAGCAGGAGTACACAGTACAATGTCCATTGTCACATAAAAATTCTGTATTTCTCTTACCATTGGACGCTTCAACAGTGAGTTAGCACAGTTCTGAAAGATGGCGTCCCATCAAACATACACTGCGACCCTGCATCACATGGTTTCAGAGTCATAAATACAAGTCAAAGGCACAAAACTGCTACAAATTTTTTTTTAAAGTAAAATCTTTAAAAGGTCTCACAGATGTTTTGTCCTCAGAAGATATCAAGAAAGAGGACATAAAGGTGTATAAATGAGAGTGTTCCTTCCATGTTTCATCTCCTGAATTTGTGTGGTGCTGTAACAAAATGGTGCTTCTGGCTCTGTGTAGTTCTCCAGTGTGCGTGTCTCCTCTGTAATGGAATGTGCCTTGGGTCAAATGCCCCCGTTATGCACGCATGCACCAGACTGCACACCCCAGCTACAGCCTCTTAGGTATCTGTGTGCCTTTGGTTTGTTTTTGGTTTTTTTGTCTCCACTTGGCGCTGATATGTTGGCAGCTGAGGACTGCAGGAAAGCAGTATAACAAAAAAACTGCCCTCCCAAACCAAACCATGTTGATATGGAGAGCATCCTATGTCTTGGATGGCCACTGAGATCTATTCCATTCTCCGAAATGCGCTGGTGGACTTGTTTTGAGAACCCTCTGTTCTGTGTTTCCTAGTTCTGTGTACATTCTTGGGTTCAGAGTTTTGTTTGGTTTTGATTAGTAAGAATAATGTCTGCTGTGGCATGGTGCGCCTCTTTCTCTCTCTCTCTCTGTGCTTGTAGATGTTTCTTGGACCACGGTGTTGTGTTCTTGATGTAATGAGCTCAATCTGCTGCTGTTTCTGGTACGTAAGGATGATGCATGTTTTCTCCAAGAAGAGCTAGTGAGATTTCTACACTGTGTGGTGTGAGGAATGTGCAGAGGCAGGCCACAGCCAATTCGGGACGTCCACTGTAGTACGGTCCCCCAGGGTTATATGTAATAACTGCTCAGAGCTGGGAAAGGCCAGGATAATACACCACCCTCGTTTCCCAGCCTCATGTCAAGAAAGCCAAGATGCATCTAAATAAATGCACAGCCCTGCAACTAGCCCCTGCGGCTCTGCACATCTTCTAGTTATGTACCTTGGAGGAGAAATTTGTTTATGTTTTTGTTAAGTCATGTAATGCCATTGCTTGCTTCAGTATCTTAGTAAGTTTTCATCTTTTAAAAACAGGGGTGTCCACCACGTGGGAGTTACTCCAGCCTGCCAGGCACTTACTCAGCACCTTGGGCCACACTGCGCAGGGGCCCTTGGAGGCTGCACGTCTCATCATGAAATGAGTAGGAAGAACTGCCTTTTGAGGCAATAATGCAGCATGGTAGGGACTGGCAGGAATCCTAAGTAGCCTTCCCAAGATTCCTTAGAGGGGACAAAAGCAACCTCTCTGAAGGGAAAACACCCAATTTTGGAGGGACCCTCTAAACTCGTATCAGCTGGGACCACAAATAGCTCCACACCCTGGTTTTAAAACATGAAGCAAGACAATACTGCCAAGCAGATTGTACCATTTAAAAAAAAAAAAACCACAGGGAAACATAAAAGATGCAACCACTTCAACTGATGCGAGAGCTGCTCAAACAGTAACTCAACACCAGCTGCTTATTTCACACTCCTCCACACAGTATGCATAAGTTTCAAAAACCCAAGCAAGGGGTTTCTAGATAAGCTTTGACCATAATTATAACAGTATGACGTAGAGATCTATGGCTGCAATCTGAATAATACATATCACTTTCGGCATCACACAGATTCTGTGTAACTAATTCGCAGCACTCAATTTGGAAAGGAAAGGGATCTGTTCCTCAATGCTTCCAACGATGGGAGCAGACAGTCTTTTACAGATTTTTGCATTTCCCTCCATGTTCAAGTTACATTTGTGTAAAATGTTCACCCACCCACCCGTGGATTATAACCCAGCCCCACACTCCACTGTCCTTTAGCTGTGTGATAACTATCCAACAGCTCAAGGAGAATTTTCTTGTTACTTTCCAGCATCATGAAAAGACTAGCAACAGTAACACAGCTCAGTTTTGAAAGTGAGGCACAAACAGCCGGTAGCTGCATCAGCTGACAAGCTGTAAGTCTCCCATGTAAGAAAGCAGCGGCACTAAGCCCTTGCTTGCCCCTGAAGACTACCCTTGCCCAGAAACGCCTTAAGCCACTTATGCCTAGGGTTCCTTAATTCCTAACATTTAACTGATGAAGTTAGGCAGCAAATACATAGCATAAGCCACCTGCGAGACTCCCTGGTGACCAATGTTTGATTTTAAGATAAACTGAACAAGCACTCTTCCCCCTGTTTTGCATTGGCTTACATCATGTTTGAATTTAGGTACCTGAAGTTAGGAGGCAGGCCAATGGCATTACATAACATGAGTCAGATATGAAGTGCGCGAGTCAACTGACAAGCAAAGTTTGTGTATAGTTACAAAGCAGTCCATCAAGGTTACCTTGTCCACTGAGATTGGGGTTTGTGTAATCCCAGGTGTCCTGGTCATTCTTGAACACATTCAAACGTGTGGGCTGCAAAAAACAACCACCCCTACCATTACTCAATTTTGCATGGTGAGAGTTCTAGGCAGGACAGAACAATTTAAAAAGCTACAGGAGATGGCCATGCTACTGCATCTTTCACTCAAGGATCTCAAAGCAATCTTCACACTAAATAAGCCTTACAGCTTCCTCAAAAGTTAGATAATTATTCCCATTTAAAAAAAAAAACAAAAAAAACAAAGTGACTTGCTCAAGCTCACATGGGAAGTTAGTGGTAGAATCACGTACAGAACCCACGAGTCCTGGATCCCATTCTCTTGATCTAACCACTAGAAGAAAACTCTTCCTCCCAAGGATGTAAGGAGAAAGCAGGAGTCCAAAGTTTCCTGCTCTAACGTCGTCTCCCTGTTTATTTTTACATCCACACAGAGGTACAGGTCTGTATTTTCGATGAGGACAAAATTGTGAAAAAAGTTGGAGCTCGAGAGAGTTAAGCTAGCTTTTCCACAACTCTGCTTTATAATTTTGTGCAGATGCTCTGCATTCAATCCAACATACTGACAGGTGCAACTCATCAAGTACCTATCCATGTTTTCCGTTACACTTACCTTGGCATATTCAATCTTTAGAGTACAACACCCAGAGTAAATATCAGCACCATTCAGAGATGCCTTGGCTCTCTGCGCACTCTGCACAGAGTCAAACGTTTAGTACATTAAGGAAATCTTTAGAATACTTAGCATATTTAGTACAGACATGCATAGCAATTCTTTAGGAGCAGGATAATTGATCCAATCATGAGGAGATCCTCACATATGCAGGTTGCTAATGTCTGCTTCCTGCTTTTTTCTGCTGTTAAAAGGGGTCCATACACTATTTTGTGCTTGCATAACACTTTACACACCATAAACCCACCGAGTACTGAATCACCGAGTACTTTTGTTGCTGGAGATTTAAAGGCAGAGCGATCAAAGTACTCTTGTCCAGAGTAAATAGTCAATAGTAGAAGCGAGTACAGAACATTCTTGCTCTCAGCTGCTTGCTGTAGTCGCTAAGGGACACCCACAATAAGAGTAGTGAATTTTCATATTATTTCTAAATTAAGCATCTTTTGTTAAGGACGTACAAGATGCAAGTCCCCTGTGCCTACATTCAAAATAACTTCTCACTTGAAGTATAAGCATCCTGACAAGAAAGCACTGGAGTGAGAGGGTTTCTAATCTGCTAGAATCTGCACACTTCAACAGTTCAGTTTGAACTCAACACTAAGTTAGGATCAACTTTAGTCGGGCAAAATATGGACAAACATTGAAGAGCATGTGAAAAAGGATATTCCACCATGGCCTGGACCCCATTCTTCCTGAAGATAACAATCCTTTGCACAGGACCACATGGGTTGCAGATGGTATACAGCACATCCTGTGGAAGGGAAAGAGACAATATAGGAAACACTTTAAGAAGAGTTTAAGAAATGACATTGCAATAACAGCCTAGCTTTTCAGCTCTAGAAAGCAGACTGCAGCAGACCTTTCCTGCAGCATCATCACAAGATGTGGCTACAACTGACAGTCTGCATTCAAAAGCACTGGGATAGCAAGATCACTGCAACTGAGGATTGAGGTTTCATAGCTACAAAATTTGCACAGCATGCACAGATATTCTACATGGCTAGCTAGTAATTTTTCTTCATCCAAATCTGCAATATACACTCTCATTTTGATTCAGTGTAATCATAATTCCCTTGCATTTGCCTTAGAATATCCCATTTCTAAGTTAGGCGGGCTTGCACAAACTAATTCAGATACTTAAAGCAAGACCACAAACAGATGTGGGTTAATTCTCCAACATGTCTCAAACTTCCTCTTGCATTGGTATATGCAATCAAGTACTTGGGCTATGATGCATTCTGCAAGGATGGACTCAGATTGCCCAGGGTTAGAGAGGTCTGTCACACTAAGGGAACCTGGAATTAGAACCACCACGCACCGTTGTAATCGAATAGATGGGGTTTAGGATAGTGAAGAGCAGCACATTGTTGACTCCTCTTGAATCATCTGTGTCTCCAGGGCGGGATATTTTCTGACTGGTGGAATAGTTGACAAATGCGGGGTGCCCTGCTATGTAGATCTGGTTGTCTGCTGCGTAGTTCACCGCATTGCAAGCACCGAGAATATCCTCAAATTCCACCAGGGCCTGTCTCTTCTTAGGCATCACCACCACATAACTAGGGAGGAGAGAACTTAAGTTAGCTTTCAAACATACAGCAAATGGAGAGCTGGCTAATTAACATTTAACTGTACTAACTACTATTGTTTTCAGTGTCCAGCTAAAATTAATGCAAGAAGAAATGTGAATGCTGAAATTAGTACAGAATCATACATGGATCCAAATTTCCCGCTTGATGAATATGTGTTTTCCTTACCTGATGGGCCCAAACTCCTGCAGGGCCTCCACAAGATCAGCTTCCACAACACCATCAATCAGCCCCCTGATGTGGACAACTGGAGAAGCAGGAGTTTTGTGGGGATCATCATAGTTTTCCTAAAGGCACAAGGCAAATAAGTATTTTAAAAGATGTTTTATGCTGTCTGACTCAAGCTCACATTTTATAGCCTTAATATGTAAGCACCTGCATTAGTCTGCACCTTAAGCACGAAGAGGGATTTTTGAGAACTTTAAGCTAACGTGACTGAAACAAGAAAACACACACCCTTTTTGACTGCCAAGAGAGACCTTGAGGATTCAGGGATGATAACCCTGCAGAGACCAGACTGCTGGAGGCGTATAGACCGAGACACTCTTCATCTGCCAGCTCCACTTGAGGCCCTGCTTTAGGGTCAGTGAAGATACTCCAGAATGCGGAGGGACAGCCCCGTGAATCCCTACATGGCAGGGAAGCATCATGCCTTCACCCTAGAGATGATGCCAGGCACTGAGCCCCCAATGCATTGGGCAAACGATCTTTTTATTTCCCTCTACCTAACGCTACACAAAGACCTGCAGAGTGTATATGGGGGGGGGGGGAGCCTGTGTGCTGCCAGACACCACCATCCCCACAAGCTTCCCCTGCAGGCCTTGGCCTATGGGCAGATCTGCTCTTTAGCCTATAGGCACTGCCAAGAACAGCAGGTACCAAGATGCCCAGATCCTCCCCCCACCCCCTCATTTCTCCCTTGGGTTTGGAGGGTGACACAAAGTCCCCCTCTTGGTCCTGAACTCGCCCCATACCCCACCATCCCCCAACCTACCATCTCCCTGCCCACCTTCCCCCCCACTGGCCCCACCACCTCTCCACCATCACCCCCCCCCCACAATTCCCCTCTCATCCAGCCCTCTCCCGCTTCCCTGCCCTTCTGCCCCCCCCGGCCCAGCACTCATCTGGGTCCCATTCCCAGCCCCCCTTCCCCCTCAGAGCCCCCCCCTTCCCCGCTCAGCCCCCCTTCCCCCTCAGAGCCCCCCCCATTCTCGGGCCCCCGCCCCTCCCCCATCCATGAAGCCCCGCCCCTCAGGGGCCTCCCCACTCACCCCCCATGGTCCCCGCCCCGGGGACTTATCCCCCTGGCCAGCCCCCTCGCTGCCCTCACCCCTCCGGCCGCTCCGGGGCCGCCGCCGCCGCCGCCCCCCGGGCCATGCTGCTGCTGCTGCTGCTGCTCCGCGTTCTCCGTCTTCTGGCGCTTCGGGGCCCGGCCGCCCTCGGCGCCCCCGCCGCCGCCGTAATACCGGCCCGAGCCGCCGCCCCCGGCCGCCGCCATCTTCACCATCTCCCCACCCCGGCCGCTGCCCTCCGCGCTCTGCGGACCCCGCCACCGCCGCCGCGACATGGCGCCTGAATCGGAGCCTGTGCCCGGACACGCCCCTATTGGGCCGGCCCCACGCCACTCAGAGCCCCCTCGACGCTCATTGGCCAGTCCTTTCGCTTGGCCAACTGCCACCCCGCCCTCCGTCGCCATTGGCTCAGCCATCTCCAGCCCGCCGCGCTGTTTCGGCCGCTCTCCTGCCTATCATAGCCCTCATCACGCTCCATTGGCTGCAAATCTCGTCTGTCCTCCCGCCCACCGAGCTGATTGGCTAAGCTTGCTGTCTATCTAATCGGCTTCCCGCCCATCTTCACTGTCTTTCACAGACTCCGCCTTCTTCTACCGAAAGCCATTGGCTCTCTTCAGCCGCTTCCGACACTCCATTGGTTAGTCGGAACGTCACTCAAAACACCCTTGAACCTGATTGGCTTATCTGCTCAACGCTTATGCCGCTTCCGACACTTCATTGGTTAGTCTGCACGTCAGTCAATAAACTCTGGGCGTTGATTGGCCTGACCGCGTAGCTCTTCTGCCGCTTCCGACACTCCATTGGTTAAGATCAACGTCATTCAACAAATTCTTCACTAAGATTGGCTCGTATTCCTGCCTGTTAATCCTATTAGCTATTCGCTCACCAGCGAATCCGTGCCCTGGCCATGCTCACTGGCTCATCCGACTGCCTGTCAACTCCTTAACGCGCCGTCCTGCTCCAACCTGTCTGCTTCTGGGCTCTGATTGGAGGTCAGCCTCGACCCCTGCGTTTCATTGGTGTCTCCTGCTGGCTTGGGGCGGGCTGACCAAGAGCAGGGGCCGTTTCGCTCGAGGCCTTGGCGGAGCCCTCATTGGTGGGAGGAGTTAGGGGGTGGGGCTTCAGGGAGGGGCTCAGCCAGGAGGGGGGACTGAGGGGGAGGGGCTCAGTCAGTGGGGAGGGAGGTTTTAGCCAGGAGGGGGGATTGAGGGGGAGGGGCTCACGGGGGGGGGCTGGCTTGAGGGGGAGGGGCTTAGCCAGGAGGGGGGACTGAGGGGGAGGGGCTCAGTCAGGGGGGAGGGAGGTTTTAGCCAGGAGGGGGGATTGAGGGGGAGTGGCTCACGGGGGGGGGGGCTGGCTTGAGGGGGAGGGGCTTAGCCAGGAGAGGGGGTTGAGGGGGAGGGGCTTAGTCAGGAGGGAGGAAGGTTTTAGCCAGGAGGGGGGATTGAGGGGGAGGGGCTCAGTCAGGGGGGGAGGAAGGTTTTAGCCTGGAGGGGGGATTGAGGGGGAGGGGCTCAGCCAAGAGGTTGGAGCCTTGTGAGACCCCCGGGCCAACAGAGGCCTGGGGTTGCATCAAGCCCTGGGGAGCCATGGACTCTGTGCCACCCCAAGGCCATCACGGCCATGGGCTCCAGACAGGGGCGAGGGTTGCCTCAGGCCCCAGGAAGCCAGAGCTGGGGGGAGTCACCTCAAGCCCCAGGGGCCCATGGGCTTTGGCCTAGGGGTCTCCTCAAGGCCCAGCCTGGTTACGGTGACCAGATGTCCCATTTTTAAAGGGACAGTCCTGTTTTTTGGGACTTTTTCTTACATAGGCGCCTATTACCCCCCACCCCCGTCCCGTTTTTTCACAGTTGCAATCTGGTAACCCTAAGCATGGTGAGGTTTTGGCGTTGTGGCAACATTTCACCTCTCATCAGCTCATCCCCGAGAAGCTCAGCTGTTTCATGGTTCAGGCTCCCTCTCTCCTTCCATAGGATCTTTGAGGCCATGAGGCAGATCTAAGCCTGGATCCCTTACCAGGGCAAGCGTCCATTCTACGCTGTTCTACTGCGATGTTTAGCAAACCCGGCAGGATCGTTTTGGTTTGGTGCTTTTCCTTTTACAAATCAAAAACCTCAAAAATTTGATACAAAAACCTGTGTGAAAACCACTTCATGGAACCTCAGCTCTGCCCATTTTGATCTATACACTGAGACCATCTTTAATTGCATCAGTACATTCTATTTTTTTTCTCAAGCCTCCTGCCTCACTCAGTGCACATGCTGGACAATGAAAAAGGGATGTCTCCATCTGATGTCTTGAGCTTAAATTGTAAACTCTTTGGGGCATGCACGGCAGTCGCCTCGCTGCATGATGGGAGACCCTGGCCCTGGTACACCATGGGCGATGTTGTCTTACCGGGGAGGCCAGCCCCTAGCAGAGAATAATGACATGAGGCACCCGGGCTACAAAACCCATGAAGCACTGCAGCAGTATTTCCGAATCAAAATATTTCCTGGGTTGGCTGAAAAACTTTCTGGTTTGGAGGCATTTGTTTTATGTTTTAAAAAACTGAAATTTACCAAGGGAAGGAGACACTGTTCATGAAAAAAATCATTTAATCAAAAACCCAATTTTCCACCAAAATAACCTGTCAGCAGCAAACTTTTGACCTGCCCTAATCACGCAATGCACAAGTACTCCTTTTCTTTTTGCGAATACAGACTAACACGGCTGTTACTCTGAAACCATAGATATGGACAGAGTTTTACAGGCAACCTTCTCTTTGGCATTTCCTGACTTTCAAGAGCTTGACTTTGCAACTTTAACATTATTTTAATGTAGTTTTTGGTATGGAATTTGCAAAACAAAGAAATGGCAGCTTGGGGCACCATTTTCCAGACAGCCGCAGAACACTGTCTCAAAGGGGCCAGGGCAGAGTTAAGGAGATACAGGCAATCTTTGGCATTCATTGATTTGTAAATTTTAAAACTCTTTTAATGTAGCTTTTTCAGGCAGGGAATATTATTAGTGTAATGCCAAGGTCCTGCTGGGTGGGAAGGTTTAAAGACAAGGATCCCGCTCTAATTAATTTACAACTATGCTGATGAGATTCATTTTCCAATCCTGTAAGCCAGTCATCACTTTTACAAAATAACTTCTAGTTGGAGAGCAAGGTCCCTGTACAGTTCCTGCCTATTTCTCCTCTGCTTTCCACAAACCCCACATTATTATATCTCTGCAGCTGGTGGTTTCTTTCATATGCCAAGAGAACATCTTTACCCAATTAAGGAGGTTAAAAAAAAATGCTTTCTTGTGGGAAGCATTTTTTCCCCAACAGAAAGGGACATATTTAAAACAGCTCATCCCAGCTGACGCATCCTGCCTACAGCGCTTCAGAGATGGTGAGGTTTCTACAGAGGGGTAAGACACAAGCAATTATGCTGACGCGGGAACAATAAAAGCCATTTGTAGGGAGTTATGGGGTTGGGAAGGGTTCTTGCTGAGAGGCGACAGGCTGCTTCCCTGCTGCAGATAAGGAGGAAATGTATTGCAGGGATGATCAAAAGGAGGATTAAACCTAGCAAGGCCCTTTAAATGTCAAATTCTCCTTTATGCTTTTAAGTGCTGGGTTAATGACCCTGGATTACCGTATTTATCCTCAGGATAGAGACAGCATGTGTGTTATTTGTGGCACCTATTGTGGTAAGTGCTGGACATACAGTTTTTAGGCCACGTCTACACTACGCAGCCGACGCTGGCATAGTGTGGATACAGCATGTGCTGACAGAAGGAGTTCTGCTAGCTTAGCAATGCCAGCTCCCTAAACGACATCAGCTGAGCCAACAGACGCTCTGGTCTGTCAGCACAGTTGTGTCTACATTGGAGACTTTGCTGGCATAGCTAAATCAGCTGGCGGGGGCAGGGGGGCGTGATTTAGGTCTAGCCTACCCTAAAAATGGTTTAGTGGTACCCTCAAGCCATCCTAGAGCAGACGCAGCGTCTACAAACAGCAGTGCGCTTTTGCCGGTATAGTTTATACCAGTTCCTTGAAACAAAATTAGCTACCCTAGTAAAAGGACTTTTTCTCAGTATAACTTTGTCCATACTAGGGCTTTTGCGGATATAAAATGGTCCTTAAAAACAAATCACACCCCAGCCGACATTATCATACCAGCCAAAGTAGACCTGGTCTAAGAGACAGTCCCTGCGCCAGCGAGCTTCCAGTCTAAATAGACAAGACTGTGAGGGGGTGGGGGGCACGGAGAGGGAAAGTGATTGGCTCAGGGTCAGAGATTTCATAGATTTTGGCCAGAAGGGACCCTTAGATCATCGAGTCTGACCTCCTGAACCACACAGGCCGGAGAATTTCACCTAGTTATCCCTGTATCAAGCCCCACAACTAGTGAGTGGTTGGTTAAAGCGTCTCGTCCAGAAAGGCAGCCAGTGTTGCTCTGAAGCCATCAAGAGACAGAGACCCCACGACCTACCTTCCCTAGGGAGTTGGTTCCCCATGGTTGATTACCCGCACTGTTAAATCAAATCGGTGCTGTATTTCTCAGCTGAATTTGTCCAGCTTGGACTTCCATTCTGCCTTTCTCCACGAGACGAAAGGTCTTCCAGCAATAGGCCGGCCATTTGTCCTGTGGTAACCTAGGCGGCCCTATTTGTCTCTGGCTTGTCCCATGTCCAGTCCTGAGACAAAACCAGGTGTGGCTTTGTCCGGTCTCACCTGCGCCACTTGAGATCATACCTGGATGGATGGGATCGCACAGGTGCGGGTGGGCCCCGGCGGTTCCAGAAGTACCAGAATGTCCAGTATTCCGGGGCTGCATCAGCGGCTGAGGCAGGAATCTCCTGACTTTAAGCCTAGTGCCTTATCCACGAGATCACTGCCTAAAAGCTTGAGAGGGGAGTCATGTGTCCACGATCCAGTCCAGCCTTGGCCTCTCTGCTGAGGCTGCCAGGGAAGTGGTCTAGTGTCAGCTTTGAGGGTGGGGGTTGTAAAGCAGACACAGTCCTGTTAGGAAATGCATTGAGACACCCCGCACTGGCCCAGTCACTCACTAGGATTCAGGCTGGTGCTTTAGAGGTTAAAGGCTCTGTGGGAGGCGTTGGGTTTTAAACCTGTGGGAGCTGCAGGAAGTGGTCAGCTCTGCTGCTGTCTGGATGGAGAGATGCTGGACTGGAGTCATGGGGATCATTCAGCAAAATGAGGCAGCGGGACACGACCTCCCGCTGTGGGTATTTCCAGTGCCCTCACCAACCCAGCCCACCTGGGAATGGCTGGGGGCGGGGACGACAGCTGCTCCCTCCCGCTTTTCTTCTTGGCTGGAGGGGATCAGTAGCTGCAGCTGGCATGGGAGGAGCCCGGGGCTGGCAGCAGCATTGTGGGGAGCTGAGGATGGAAACAGCAGGAGACTGTGGGTCTGGGCTAAGGTGCTTTCATAGTACCTGACTCTAGCAAGCTCTCTAAACTGCCTGGGGTTTAAATCCAACCCACAATTCAAGCAGGAACACAAGTGAGAGGAGATCGGGTGACAGCTGCCTCTCCTTCCTGCCCGCCTGTGTGAGCCCCTCACAGCTGCGGCGCGGCTCTCCCGGACCCTCCCTTCTGAGCAAGCTCTCCCTGGGGTGCAGCTAATCCCTCCCAGATGCTCTGCTCACGGATGGGCTGAGCTCCCTGCTAGTCCACATGCAGCCCTCAAAACTGACAGCATGCGTCAGGCTCCTGGAAAATGCCCACCCTCACCCCCCACCCTCAGGTGGATGTGCAGCAATCCCCAGGGATGGGCCCATGCTCCCATCCCCTTCCCCTGCTCCCAGAGGCACAGTCAAGAGGCTGATGGCTAGAAGCAGCTCCTTGAAGCTGGAAGGGGGAGAGGGGGAGGGGAAGGCGCCTGTGGGCTCCCCTGGCTTGCCAGGTTCATGTTCAGGCATGTGGCCAGGCAGCGAGTGCTGAATCACTTGTGGCTGACGCGCCCGTGAATCTGACCCGGCAGCTGCAGTTGTACTAACTACACAAACCATTGCCATGGCATTGAAAAGGGCAGCAAATCAGTGACATTCCCACCCCCACCACTTTCTAGTCTCCGGATGTGCTGGGGGCATGGGGGATCTGGCACGGGCAGGGTACAGAATCCCTGTGGCAAGGAGTCCTCTGGCCCCACACCCCCTTCTGAGAAGATCAGCCACACATGCCTCTTTCTGTGGGCAGAGGTGTGCCCCCTTTGCAATAGGCCCAGAGCCCTGGCATGCCAAGCTGAAACAGAGCTGGGATGTACCGAGAGCACCCAGAGCATCTCCAATACCCCCTGTTTCTGCGGTACCACGCCAGACCTTGGGTGCTCATCCCTCAGGCCTGATTCTCCATCACCAGGGCCCAGGGTTACCCATCCAACTGGGAAGCGTTTCATCTCCACTTGGCCCAGGTGAGTGGCCATCCCAGGAGCAGATCAGCCTTCGCCCAGCCAGCCCACTGCTCTGGGTAACCCTGCTGCTCCATCGAATGGCACATCCCCCCTCTAGCTTATGCTTCTAAAGGGGTGTTAGCTCAATTGTTCCCAGGGGGGTTTTGCCATCCCCACCGGGGTCGGGGGGGGGGAGCTACAAGACATCTGAGAACCAGCATGGGTTTAACGAGATCAGAACCTTTTCCTGTTCTTTTCGAAAGACTCCCGGCTGCTCCCCTCCCCGCAAACACCCAGCTCGTCCGCCACCGATTTCTGGCACAAGACTGGCTAGGTTCAAAGACTGCCCAGGCAGGCGTGTTCCTGGAAAACAGGGCAGGTTCACGGGCAGGGGCTTGGATTGCTGGGTAAACCGTCACTGCAGAGGTAGGCTAGCAGGTCATCTCCCTGATCAGCCGTGCTAGGCCAAGCGATTCCAAACAAGTGCTGGCCTTTTATTCTGCAGGTGGCTCTTTCCTAAATGACGGGCTCCGTTGCAAAACATTGCAAATGACTTTGAATCCCCCTCCTCCCCACCCACCCCTCAAACCTCCGTCCGGAGAGAGGTGCAGTCTACAGTTTGGCTTATCCCCTCATGCCCGGGTCTTTCCAGTCTTGGATTATCTCCACTCAAGTTCCCAGCAAAACACAACCGCCCCGCAACTCCAAGAGCTTTACAAACATTAAAGGAGTAGGCTGCAAGCAGGGATGGTGGGGCAGGGTGTGTGGGGAGTGCTGGGGGTGTGTGTCGAGAGCATCAGCAGGGAGGGGTGTAAAGGGAACCCAGGCAGGGCTGTGGGGCGGGCTTGTGGCACATCAGCAGAGCTGGCTGGGGTGGGGAACCCTGGGCTGGAAGAACACAGGGAGTTGCAAGTCAGGAGCAAGAGGCCGCAAGGGCCCCAGATGGGAACAGCAGGGCACACAGGGGCGTCGTTGCCCTCAGAGATCAGTGCCTTTCCGTCACTGGATTCAGCACCCTACAGCTGAGATCAGCATCTCCCATGACTGATCCCCCTCTCCTCCAGCCCCCGCCCCCACCCCCCTTGCTGCCTCCCCTCAGAGATTTCATCTGCCTTTTGCAAACGCTGCTCTGACCTTTCACTTCACCCTAGCCTTGCTGAACAAGGGGAAGCAGCTGTTCTGTAGGACAAAGGACAGTTCAGGGACTGAGATTTCCCCACCCCCCGCCACACACACCTAATATTTGAGTTGGATCCACCCCAGCGGGACCAGAGCACACAGCTGGCCGAGCAAACACCTTTCACATGGCTGCCAGCCCTGCTCCGGGGCCCTGCAATCTCAGGGCTCTTCAGCCAGGTGTCAGGCTACTGCTGCCCGGCTAGGGACTAGCAACTCTGCAGGGGGACACAGGGTCACCCCAACCAGCTGAAATGAGTGTATCCCGCAAGCCAAAGAACCGATTCAATAGGGCTTGTCCAGAAAGGCAGAACAGACACAAACACCCGCCAGGATCTGGTCCTAAGCACCTAACTCCATTGATTTCAGCAGATTGCAGGATCTGTGCCTTAGCGCTCTACTCCTGTTGCCAACGCATTACCGTTGGCTCACGCGTGAGATGAGTGGGGCCGGTTTCAGCTCACAGCCTGGCACAAGTGCCCCCCCCCGATTCCCTCCCCTCCCCGTTGGTGCTCGGCAGCCCCTTGACTGGCAACTTCGGCACGATGGCCAAGCAGCAAACGAGCCTGCCCCCTGGGTAGGAGCTGCCCATTCTGCATCTGGCCATACAGCTTTCCACCTGCTGGGATCATCTATACTGCAACATAAGCGCCAGGTTCAAACTCGGGCTCAAGCTTCACCCCACTTCTGCCTACACACAAATTGCACTGGTCCCGGGTCCCAGGACCCCATGGGGCCAGAGCGTCTGAGCCGGAGTCAAGCCCGAACCCAGGGCTCAAGCCCTATTGCTTTGCAGTGTAGACGCAGCCCCCCTCCCCGGACTCTGGTAGGCCCTCTGGATAGTCAAGTTTCAGAGTAACAGCCGTGTTAGTCTGTATTCGCAAAAAGAACAGGAGGACTTGTGGCACCTTAGAGACTAACCAATTTATTTGAGCATAAGCTTTCGTGAGCTACAGCTCACTTCATCGGATTTCCACAGTATGCATCCGATGAAGTGAGCTGTAGCTCACGAAAGCTTATGCTCAAATAAATTGGTTAGTCTCTAAGGTGCCACAAGTACTCTTTCTTTTTGTGGATAGTCAAGGTTTCCCAGCCTGCACCACGAACACAGGAGGTTTGGGATTCAGCTGGTTGGACTCAGGCTGGCGTAATGCAGTGTGGACACTGGTGCCTCAGGGTTCAACACTTCCTAACCTGGTCACAAACACGGGCAAGATGCTCAAGCCCTAGGTTAACACACCCAGAAGCTGCTAACTTGAATTCGACTAACCCTGGGCTTAATTTGCAGGGGAGACGTTTCTAACGTGGGGCCAGAAAAGCAGGCTAGGGGAGTGTGGCGGGTAGGCCAGCGGGAAGCTTCGAGCACTCGGACCTACAAAGCCCAGGGTCCCACGGCGAGGAAGGACCCCCCCTGTGCTGCTTCCCAAACCCGCCCTGCTCGGTGGCGTGCGGCGAGAGGACTTTCCAAGCCTTGCCCAGCATCTGAAAAGGCAGCGGTGGGGGTGCGGGCGGGGGGCAGGCAAGCCCAGTGGAGAAGATTCTGCTAATGGGGGGTGTGAACTCACACTTCCCCTGCAGAAGCCGGCTCCGGGGCATGGGGCACTGGCGGGTTTAAACGAGCGTAAATGGCAGATTCTCGGTCACTCGAGGACATCCGAAACTCAGCCAGAGGTCAGGGCTCTGTTACAGAAGTGGGTGGCGGAGGTTCTGTGGCCTGCAAGGGGCAGGAGGTCAGACCAGATGATCACAATGGCCCCTTCTGACCAAGAGGGCCTGAGGGACCAGAGCCATTCCCCACCCTGAGCCTACGTAATCGGTCGCCCCCTCAGCCCTAGATCTTCTGGGAATAGAAGCTGGGGCCAGAGCGAACGTGATAACTGCACGAGTGGCCGTGGGGAAGGGTGGCCCCTATTCACCTGTCGGTCTTGGAGCAGCCTCCACTTGGGAGGGCGTCCTGCAGACATGGCGAAGAGCGTCGGCCCTCGCGGCAGGCGGCCGCAAGCTGGCTCCTCCACAATCCGAGAATGCTTGAAAGACAAAAGGGGGAAGGAGGATCGCTGGAAGGGGCCTGCCAGGCTGTCGTTTAAACTGGAGCAAAACAAAAACAAAAAGGGGGGAGGGCTGTTACAAATCGGGAACAAAAGGAGGACTGGGGGTCAAGGAATGGGATATGGGGCCTTTCCCCTTTAGGGGGCACTGGTTCAAATCCAGCCCCAGATCAGGGGGGACTGGTGAGCTCAGGAAGGTCAAGGAATGGGGTACAAGGCTTTTCCCCTCTAGGGGGTGCCACCTCCAATCCAGGCCCAGGTAGGGGGGACTGGTAGGCTTGGGGGACCAGGAAACAGGATAGGGGGCCTTCCCCCCAAGGGACTGGCTCTATTCTAACCTATATTAGCAAAGTCAATGACTATCCAACATCCAGTGATCTGTGTGGAGCAGGCTGCTAGGTCTGAGTCTTGTTCCCGGTGGAGCAGCCCCCCCAGCACCCCACACATCCCAGCAGAGAGGGCCAGGAGTAACCAGGACCCCAGAGACCGAGCCTGCTGGGTAACTGGCTGGGGGTAATGATTTGGGGGGGCAGACCTGTGCTGTACCTATGTGGGGGGTACACAGAGCCCCTCGTTCTCCAGGGCTGTTCGTGCAGCAGAACCCAAGTGCGTGAAGAACGGGAGGCACAAGTGAAACGAGTTGTCCGGTCTCAGTTCAGCGACTGCAGCTTGGCGGCTTTAACAGACCACAGTCCCCGCCCCCAGATGTGCCGTTTGGATCCAAAGACGCAAACACAATAGACAGAGGGCTCCTCCAGGGAGAGCGCCCCGGCTGGCTAACCGCAGAGACAGGAAGCGGATGAGCGCAGAGGTACCGGCTGGCTCAGCCCAGGAAACGCAGGGGCTTGCTCGGCCCAGGCTGCTGCAACTCACTTCCAGCGAGCGGGGGCCTTGGCTTACCCCTCCCACCTGCCAGCTTTCCCCTTTCCACCGTCTCCCAGTGGGGCACCCTGCCAACAGCCCCCCGTGCAGCTCCGAGCTGCACCCGTCCCAGGCATACAAAGCACACAGTGCCCGCCTTGGCGCCTGTAGAGAGGATCTCGGTCAAGTGGCAAGGGGATGGCAGGCGGGAGGCTGAGAGGTGGGGCAGCGGGTTACAGAACCTTCTCCGGTTCAAATCCCAGTCCGGGCTAGGAGGGACCAAACATTCTTACCTGAGGCCGTTTGGTCTCCCACGTGGAGTGAGTTGGAAGGTCTCAGCCTTGGTCCTGGTGGAGGAACGTCTCCCTCCCGAAAGCCGCCCCCTTTGCTGACTGCCTCAGAGTGGTCACTGGGCAGCAGCTTCAGAGATGTTAAGGGCAGACCCGCTGTGGGCACGAGGCATCCCCTCCTGCAGCACCCAGGCCAGAGTTCAAGAGGGGAGGAAGGACAGTCAAAAGCCCCCAAGACGGGGAGTGGGAACAGCTGGGTTCCCAATTCCCAGCTCAGCCCCAAACTTCCTGTGTGAACCTGGGCCCCTTGCTGATCCCTGGGCCCTCCCTTCTCCAGCCTTAAGAGGGATGATGGAGCAGGGATTCAAATACCTTCCCAGGGGGAACGCAGCAGCTACTAAAGACCTCCTTAATCTAATAGAGAAAGACCCAAAGCCAGACCCAACAAAGCACTGGTTTTGAAGAGCGCGGGCGATTAACCCCAGGAACCAACCCCCAAAGGGAGAGCCGGATGCTCTGTCTCTTGACATCTTCGGATCCAGAGTGGTGCGTCTGGAAGAGCATGGGCCTGGCCCAGAGAAACCAGGGTGAAATCCTCCAGTCGCACATAGGCTGAAGATGCCCTTATGCTGCCTTCTGGCCTTAGAAGTCTACGGGCACGTCTACGCTGCCATAAAAAAATCCCATAGCTCCCAATCCCAGCGCCTGGGCCAGCCATGGGTCTTTGATTGCAGACATTCCCTACTTCCAGGGGACATCTGTCCATTGTGAGGCACTCCCTACCTTGCACAGCTCAGACTCAGACTGCCACCAATGGAGGGAATCGGGGGGGGGTGGGGTACAATGCAGGGCTCTGCTCCCCGGCACTGGCAAAGCCTGTCCCGTCAGCAACCTGAAGGCTTTTGCCAGTGCTGAGACCTGCCTCTCTCCTTCATGGACCTTGTGGTGGGGTGCAGGGTGGAAGGGGGCAAAGGAGTTTGGGTCTAAAAGGTTTGATCTCTCATTGGCCAGGAACAGCATGGCCTCAAGCGGCTCCCCTGCACTGGCCTTCCCCATTCAGCCCAGGATAACGCTCCCTACTGCTGCATAACCCCACGCATGGAGATATGAGGGGTGCGGATGAGAGGCATTCAAGAAACAACCTAAATATTTATACTCAGGTTGGGCCCAAAACCAGGGCAGGGTTGCAATGCTAAAAATGGGGGAATGGAGTCTAATGGATAGAGCAGGCGGCTGATTGGGTTCTATTACCAGCTTTGGGAAGGCAGTGGGGTCTAGTGGTTAGAGGAGGGGGCTGGGAGCTAGGACTCCTGGGTTGTTCCCAGCCCTTCCATGGACTCTCTCACTTTAGGCAAGTCACTTGACCTCAGTTTCCCCATTTGCAAAACAACCCCCAAGGATTGGCTTAGATTTCTGTCCCACTCCTTATGCACAGAGGGAGCAGTTCCCCTCTTCCCCCACCCCCTGTAGAGCACAGAGGAGCCCACCTAGCAAAGAGGGAAAGTATAGCTCGGTTTTCAAAAGGGCCCAAGCCTGCTTTTGAGAATTTCTTGAGCCCCTCCCCCAGGTTGGGTTGGCAGCGAGAGGGGCTGCAAACTCCAAGATCAAACCCGCACTTGAGAGCTGAGCCTGGAACCCAGGAGTCCTGACTTCTAGGTCCCTGCTCAGTAGTTCTGCAGGAAACAAGTGAGGCGGTGAAAAGCAGAAGGACCCGCTGTACAGAGAGGAGGTGGTTGGCTTAGTGGGTTAGGTGAGGGGGGGGAGGGGTGTCATATGCGTGCCCAGACATTGGTGCAGCGAGCCGGCAATGAGATCAGCTGCCTCCAACACCTCCTGTGCCTGCTTCCACTCCCAAGTCACAGCCAAGCTTCGCCTCTCAAAAGAGGAACCGAAATGCTCAGTAAGACACCACCCACCCAGTGCTTCCTACTGGCCCCCCGCAGCACATTGTGAGAACCTCAGCCCCAGCTCTGCAAACCGAGCCAGAGAAGGGGGAGCCATACAGGGACAGAACTGCGACCAGAGCCCACCTTTCGGGGGCCTGCTTGACCCCACAGCCACTGTAGGTAGCCAGGGGTCCCGTCATCTTAAAAATAAGGGATGCTTAACCAACCATGCTTGCACTGAAACCTTGGGCCCGGTTCACTGATGCTTTGCACCAGCTGCACCCTTGCAAAATCACCCCCATTCTGAGGCCGTCGTTTTGTACCCCCAACTCCACCCAGGTGCCAGCCTCTCCGCAAGGCATAGGACATTGGACTCAGGCCTTCGTTTGAGAACCACCGAGCGCTGCTAGGGCAGCGTTGGGCTTAGCTGTGACACGGTCCTTTTCAGCCCCCAGATCCCACCGTGCTTTACAAGAGAGACGGGTCATGGCCCCCTTTTAAACAGGTGAAGAAACTGGCAGCGAGCGGGGAAAGTGGTCAAAGTGACAGAGCCGGAAATAGAACCTGAACTGCCGTGGCCCTGTCCAGAGCTCTAAACCACTGTCCCATGCTGCCTTGTTAGAGACACTTGTGGGGGGGGGGGGAATAAAAAACCAGGCCCTTTTATAGAGGGGAAATCTCTGCATGAAAGTGAGAAATAAAGCACAGAACGGCAGCCAATACGATTTTTAAAAAAGATTTTCATTTGCATAAAGATTAGAAAGAAAAAAAAACACCTTAAAAAAAAACCCTCACACAGTTTGAATGTCATGAGCCCTTTGAAACACACTGCACTTGCAGCCTCTCCGGCTGCAGGGAGAAATTTACCAACGAAAAATGGGAGATGCTAAATCTTCCCAGGTTACAGGTACAGTAGAGAATACTTCCCCTGTGTAGCATCTCCCCAAGCAGATTACAGCCCCCAGGGGTTTCCAGCACATCTTACAGCTGGCTCTTAAAGTACCTTTGTTTTCCTTTTTGCAACAGTGGCACTCCAGTAAAGGCACAAGAGTCTCCAATTCTCTCCCCTTCAGGAGGAAGGTTTTAGACAGCCCCACTTCACACAGGGAAGGTAACCACTCCACCAGCTCTGGATCAGAACCAAACCCGACGCAGGATTATGGAGGCGGCCACCCACCGCACAGCAGGATCAGCTTCCACACCAGCGTACGCTCTTGAGATGAACATCTGTGTAACGAGGAGACGCTTATTTCACAGCCCCAGCTCAGCCCGCTCCAGGGAGCGGAAACAGCCCTACGACGCCCCCTTGCAGCGGCAGCTTCTGCTAAAGCCGTAGGGCCGGCTGCCCCCCCACGCAGTGAGGGCTGCGCCTCGGGAACGCAGGCACGCACCGTTAACATGGCCGATCAGCTGAGTTTGGAGGAAGAGTACATGGGACTCATGCTCTGCAGCCACCCCTACGGTAGAAGCTGCTTGTGCCAGATGCACGCCCAGACTTAAGTGCTTTGGCCTGCTCACGCTGTACGAGATGCAGGAGCAGGGGGGGGGTGGGAGGGGGGGAAAAAAACCCGAGCCCGTTTCTATTTTCTGCAGGAAGAGGAGCCTGCCCAAAGAATCACAGCTGCCCCGCAGTAAACAATAAACAAGAGCCACAGTCTCATCAATTCCAGCTTCATTTCAGCAGGGAGCAGGAGCAAACTGGGCCCCCTGTGCCAGAGGGGGAATTTTGGAAGGGGGGGGGGGGGCAAAAGGAAAGAGACATGTACTAAACTGGAATGTTAGAGGAAATCTGCTCCTAAATCAGCCCATCACACACTCGCCTCTAGCCCCGTGGTGGAATTGGCACTGCCATGTGCCTCGCTTCTACTGCATCATGGGGCTTCTTGCCAGCCAAAACGTGCGTCAGATGGGGGGGAACTGGCACACCTGCACCTTTAAGGGCTAGTCCACAGGGCGAGTGCCCCCGCCAAGAAAGGTAATGCTGGAAGGCTTAAGGACAGAGGCAGCATCAGGACACCGGCTAGTCTCGCCTCGGAGTCAGGGCACGTCCTGCACCCTGCTCCGCATGGCCGAGCCGGGTTCGAGCGAGAGGCAGGGACAAAGTTTACAAGGCCAAGCCTCGGGGAGAGGCGGCATTTGCAGAGTGGGTGGCACGGGGCTGCCAGGAGCCGGCTTGCAACAAAAAGGGGCCGGCCGGCTGGCGTTGACTCCTCAGTAATTAGACACTCAGACACCTGAGGGGGGAAGGCACTGCCCCTTTTCCTAGTTATGATTCATTCTCTCCCAGGGGGGCACGCCCAGGGAGTAGGTTGGGAGCCCGGCTGCAGGGATGGGAGTGTGGGATTTCCCTCAAGCGTTGCCCCCAGGACTCAGAGATAAGGAGGGGATGTGGGGACATGGCTCTAGGGAGACTCCTTCCCAGACCAGTCCCTGCTCAAAGCCACAGCAGCTGGATCCTGGCAGGATGGGATGGCACATCTTAGTGGATGTGTGTGGCAGGTGGAAAGGGGGGGGGTGCGAACAGGCCTCGGGCGGGGCAGGCAGAGGCCAGGCAAAACTCATTCCAGCACTGGGTTCGGTTGGAGCAGCACCCACGCAGTGGAGGAAAAAGCGAGTTTAATCCACTCCCTCGTCTAGCAGGTTTCGCAAGGTGGCGGCTTCGCCCTGCCCACCTCCCCGAAGAGCGAGAAAAAGGCTCACGAACCAGGGGGCTGGGCGCGAGCCGCCTGAAATCAGAGGGGGCAGGGGGCCCCAAGGGGGAAGCGCTGCGTGTGTGAGGGTTAAGAGGGAAGGGGAACCGCTCTAGTTTGGCATGGCCGCTTCGCACCCTCCCTCCAAGGAAGGACAGGGCTCCCACCAAACGGTGCTACCCCCCCATCCCGTTGCTCCTCCCCTTCCACCAGGATCATCAGCATCTGCTGGATGCAGTTTCCTTGGCAACAGCCCCTGCCACCTTGTGTGCATTGGAGGAGGATGCTAAGAGGACAGAGCGGGGAGGAGCTGGGGGGCAGAGCCTGTCACCCCATAGGAAGAGGGGCCAGGCCAACAGCTGCAAGCAAATGCCACTTCCGCTCCTCCCAGCAGAAACTGGAAACAGGACTTCCCCTAGCCATGGGGCCCCCCCCCCAATGTGGTGGGGTCCTCTCTCTACACACACTGGCCCCTCCTCCCTTTGCCCTGGGGATACCTCACCAATAGGAAGCGAAGTCATATCCCAGAGACTAAAGGGGTCCCTTCCCCCAAACATTCCTATCAGGACCCCCTTGCTTGGCTTCAGCAGATCCCTGGGGTATTGGCAGCCCATGCCTGGGATGGTCAGACTGGGAGGGCTCTGTGGGCAGATGGCCTGGAGCCCATGCAGGGGGAAACCTGTACCCCAATTGATAAGCTGGGGGGAGGAGATGGATGCGAGGCATTTACCAGGGAACCCCCTGCCCCGCCCCACCCAGGTCCCAGCCTGCAGCTCAGCAAAGGACAGAGCTTTGGAGGAGTCCCAGGGAAGGGGTGCGGCCACACCCACGGGTTAACTACGATCCCAGCTGGGCCTGATCCAAGGCCCACTGACATCCCATGAGACGGACGCCCCCCGGATTTCCACCAGCCCCGTGGCCGCATTCCCCACGAACAGGAATGTAAGCCAGCAAGGACAGGTAGCCCCAGGATTCGGGGGAGAGCCACTCCTCTAAGGCAGCTCTGATGAATGGGCTCTTTGATTCCCCCCGCCCACGTGCTGGGGAAACTGGTTTGGGCGGAGACATGTGGGCATGTCTGCGTCTCCCCAGGACACCAGCTCTCCTCCCGCCAGGGTAAGCTAGTCACCAAGGCGTGCACGGCCCAGTCCCCTCCCACACGTGGGACAGCCCTCACACCTCACCCGCGCTGGGTCAGTGGCAGAGAAGAATGGCAGGGCAGGGGGATAAATAAGGATCATCCGAGATTGAGTTTGATTGGGGCATGCAGCTGTCACTCCCAACAGGCAAGGACATTCTTATATTCGTGGGTTATTGGGCAGCTGGACAGGGGACCCCCATAAGCTGCTCCCATGAACCTGCCACTCCAATGCAAAAATCTTAAGTGCCTAGTATGAGAGATCTCCAACACTCCCGCCGCCCCCCAGTTAGTTCTGCAGACCACCAGGACATAAGGAACGGGATGGCTTCCGTGAACCACAGGTGAGAAGGGCTGCTGTCGAGGGCACCCCAGTAGCACCAGATGATCTGCCCCTGTGAACATAGCTGCGGGGGAGGAGAAGGAGAGAGTCTACACCCATCCCCTACTTCCCAAGGGAATTAAATAATAAAATTCTACAGGATTTACAATCAGAAACAAGAAAAAAAACTGGCTTGCATTCAGATCTAAAGAGCCACCCCCCGCCGCCCCCGCCCAAGCCCGCAGCATTCACGACACCCCAGGCCCCCCCATTTTAGAGGGCGAGTGCCAAGGTACCATAGCAGGGATCCAATCCCACCCCACCAGCAATTCTGAGACACAGAGAGAGAGAGAGAGAGAAACAGACGAGTGGGGGAGGATGGGGCTGTGGGGTGGGGATGGGGAAATAAAGTTTCATTGGTTAGAGACTCGTGCGCGGGCTCGGGTACAAAAAGCCAGGATTAGGATTTGTAATTGGACGTCAGCCACATGAGACCTTCGCAGAGTCCTTCCCCGGACGTCGCGCACGAGGGCTGGACATACCAATTCCTGTCCCTAATACGCGTCAGTCCCAATTTCTCCTGGATTTCGTGGGGCTTCATGGCGTCGGGCAGGTCCTGCTTGTTGGCGAAGATGAGGATGATGGCGTCACGCATCTCCCGGTCGTTGATGATGCGGTGCAGCTCCTGCCGGCCTTCGTCGATCCGGTCGCGATCGGCGCAGTCCACCACGAAGATGAGCCCCTGGGTACCTGTGTAGTAGTGTCTCCAGAGGGGCCGTATCTTGTCCTGGCCCCCCACGTCCCAGACGTTGAACTTGACGTTCTTGTAGGTCACCGTCTCCACGTTGAAGCCCACGGTGGGGATGGTGGTGACCGACTGGCCCAGCTTCAGCTTGTAAAGGATGGTGGTCTTGCCGGCTGCGTCCAGCCCTAGCATCAGAATCCGCATCTCCTTATTGCCGAAAATCTTGGACAGCATTTTCCCCATGGCTGCAGGCAAGCAGCAAAGTCCATACAAGGCTGGAGAAGGAACACAGAGAGATGAAGTCAAGTGCAAGGCAAGGGCCTGTGATCTGTCTAGCCTCGGGTCCCCTTCCTGCACTCCACCCCACCCCACCCCGAGGCAGGTCACTGCAAGGCACCAGTACTCAGAGGGTGGATGGGCCGGGATGCAGGAGATCTGGGCTCATATCCCAGCCCTCCCACCAATTCCCACTTGAGCTCTCGAGGCCTCAGTCTTGCCCATCTGTAAAATGGGGAAAACACTGTCTCCCCACCCTTTGTCTGCTTAAATGGGAAGCTCCTTGGGGCAGAGGAAGAAGCAGGCCAACACGTCACAGCACCTAGGTGCTACTGGTAGCCATGAATCTAACACGGAAACCGAGGCCCTCCAAAGCATTCTGGCTCGGTCTAGCATAGCAACATTTCGCCCACCAGGATCACAGAGGATCTCAAAGCTCTTTAACAACTCCCCCATTTCACAGGTGGGCAAAACCAGAGGCAGAGAGGACACAGCAGGTCACACAACAATCAAGGTCTTGTTCCTACAGTCCCACCTCCCAGTCCCCTGTTCCAACCTCTAGCCCTCACTCCCCTCCCAAAGCTGGGAATAAAAGCCAGGAGTCCTGACTCCCGATCCCTCCCCTCCTAGGAGCGGAACCCAGGAGTCCTGAGCCTCCCCCATCCTCACCACCACTTCTCATAAGGAGCCAGATATTAACAGCAAACCAGGAATGGATCCCACACCTCTGAGGACAGAAGCAGACCTGTAACTAGTTTAGCCAAACGCAAAAGCTTGGGGAAATGTCACACCATTACTGGGGTCTCTGGCCCAGATCCTCAAGAGGTATTTAAGCATTTAGCTCACACTGAAATCAGCGGCGGTTTGGCCTTGCTGCAAAGAAGCCAGGATTACCCCAGAAGTACAGGCGGGGCAGCTCCTAACACCAGCTGTTTATTGCTACCCTAGGGGAAGGGGCCGGGAAGGGGCCAATTTCTCCACAAAGTCCCTGGGGAGCAGAGTCCCCCTCCCCCCATGGGATCCTGCTAAGCCAGCATCTGATTAGACAGAGAACAAGCCCAGAGCAGCCTTGAAGGTCAAACTCGAGGGGAAGTTTCCAGGAGATGGAAAATACCCATCATCTGGGCTGAGCTGCCTCGCCCCCAGGGCACAGCGGCTCCAGCCGGCATCTGCCCCCCTTTGTCCCACCCCGAACAGTTCTTCTCCTCGTCCGTCTATCCTTCCCAAGCTATGGGAGGTGGAAGACTCCTTTCGCCAAAAAGGAACCGGGGGAGGAAGGCAACAAACTCTGAGCCCAATTACCTCCAGAGCGTCAGAACACAGTAGCAATCTCAGTGTCTCAAAATTCCACCGTGGGAATTGGCTCTTTGACGCCACACCAATCTGCACCCGTTTCGTTAAACTGGTTTAATGGGACACCCCCCTCCCCCTCACCTCCCATGTGGGCGACTCTCACAACACTTTAAGAGCATCTTATTTTGGTTTAGCGGGCCCCTGTCCCTTGTTTGCCTTGAACCGAAATCAGGCCATCAGAAACAGCTTTAGGCAAGCCCCCAACTAAGCTGCTACTCTGCACCTGAAATCCGAGCACCTGCCCAGGGGGCTGCCCCCAATTTAACTGGCTTCGTGAAACCGAGGCAAGTTTGTGGAGGTCCCCCAGCATGGCCCCTCCGAGCCCCCTCCTCCCCGCATGGGGACCCGTAGGAACCCAGACAAGAAAGGCACTGAGTCCCTTTCCCGGCTTACTGTCGGTCGCCCCATCACAGAATCCCACCCATAAACGGCTCAAATTCCAGCCGAAAGCCAGTTAGGTTGTTTGTCCACACAGCCCCTGCTGGGGTGCTCTTCCAAAGCATCCCCCTCACTCTGACTGGTAGAAACCTTCCGACTTCCAGCCTCAGATTTCCTCCCAGCCAGTTTATCCCCATTTGTTCTTGTACCAACTCGGTCCTTGAGCTTTAGCTGCTCCTTCCCCCCCCCCCCGCCCCCCAACATATTCCTGGCTCTGCCTCAGGCCTGCTGAGTTGCCACCCCCTCTGTGCCTCAGTTTCCCCAGCTTGACACAGGGATAATGATACCATCCTCTTTCAGAAAGGGCTTTGAGATGGGCTCATGAAAAGCTCTAGATCGATAAAAGCTATAGATTATCATACCGGCATGTAGAACGCATGCCAGTCCCCTGAACAAAGTAAGTCATACCAACCACAGGATGGGGGGGGGTGCAGCATAACTGTGTCTACACTAGGGCTTTTGCTGGTCTAAAAAAGTCCTTCAAACCCCGCTAGCTGATCTTGCTGCACTGGCAAAAATTTCAAGCGCAGACCTGACCTTTGAGCCACAGAAACTGCTCCATGAGGGTCCAACTCTCCAGCAACTGTCCCACCCCCAGCGTGGTACAGCAGAAGGGACCTGCTTTGCAAGCTCCAAAATGGCCCCCACAAGGAGCCAGAGGGAATCCCGACCCACCCGTCAAGCCAGACCCAACCCAATTTTTATAGGTTCCCTGGCTCAAGCAAGCTCTTCCACCCTGCAAAGTGAGCTCAAAAGGCTGGCTGCCCAGTTCTGCACGTGTGGCTTCCCCCCCACCCCAGAAGCTTCTGTCCCCATCAGGCGGGACAGCTGGGCCGAGGGTTGGAGGAAGACTGGATTTAATTTTTTTTAAACCTCCAGTAAGACACTGGAGAGAACTGGGGACAGGTGTGCCGTGCTGCCGGCAAACTCAGACAAACCACTGATTCTAGCAGGAGTCTCTCCGGGACCACATTTTAAACCCAGGCCGCGGAAAGAGACTCAGGACCCCCCCCCCCCCCCGAATTTGGTTGGAAAAGGAAAAAAACGTATCCCCTCCCCAATCAGCAGAGCAGCTGGTTGCCACCGGCACCCAAGTCAGCACTGGAAGAAAAAAAAATCGACCACTTCCCCTTTCTTCCTGCCCCCACCCACAGCAAGCAAGGTTGGGTTTTTTCCGGGGGGGGGGGGGGGGGTGCATGTGCTGCTGTTTCCGGACAGGGAGTCGTTTCTAGGGCTCTTCCTGGCCGTTTTAATTCAAACCCCGCAGATCCACCCAAGCAGTTTCAACCCTTGGGCACACACACGCCTGTTCCTCCCCCGGGATGCGCTGCGAAAATATTTCACACCAAGGGGCGGAAGAGACCAGGACACCCCTTTAATCGGATCACTTCCCCCTCCCCTTCCAAACTTGAATTCAACACCCCCCCCAGCCCCTCCCGTGAGAAGTTTCAAGCCTTCCCCCGTCAGACTGGAGTTCAAATCCTCCCCCCTCCCCCGACCACATGCGTCCATCAGAAGTTCACACTCGCCTCTACACTCCCCCCGTCTCACCCCTTAATATGTGTGTGGGGGGGTATTTTCAAAGCAAGAAGCCGGGGGGGGCGGGATGAGGAAGGAAACCCTTTAATTTGACCGTTTTCTCCCCCCTCCCCCATTCGAGGGCTGGTATTTAGGTTTTCACTGAGCGAGCAACGCATATTCCCCCCCGCCCCCCCCATTGCACTGTATATGGGGGGGCGGGGGGTCCACCCCCTCGGTATGCGAAGCGGAAGGGGGTTTCCAGGGCGTACCCCCCCCCCCCGGCTCCAAGCCCCACTCCGGTTCCCGGCCGCGCCCAGCCCCACTCACCCGAGCGGGGCGGAGGTCAGCGGCACCCCAGCGGCTCCCCGCGGCGGGCTCCGCCGCGCCCCGGCGTCGTGGCCGCTTCCAACTTCCGAACGCGATGTAACAATTTTCAGCGTCTCGACGTTCCAAAGCGGGGCTGCCCGGCCGCGGCCGCCCGCGGGCTGCTCGGCATCGCCCCGGCCCCGAGGCGCGGCGGATGCGGGGGGGCGCTGCAGGGAGGCCCCGGCTGCAGGATCCACCGGCCGGCGTGCGGCCCCGCTCCGGTCCCGGCCCTGGCCCGCCTGTCTCCAGCCGGCGCCGCGCTCTGCCCGCCTGGGCGTCCCGGAATGGAAAGGGCGCGGACTGGGGAGGGGGGGGGCGCCCCGCCCTTTTGACAGCCGTGCGCATGCTCCGGAGCTCTTAAAGAGACCCGACCTCTTCCCCCCCCGGTGCCTCCATCCAGCCGAGGGTGGGGGGGGGGGGCGTTTTTCTGGTCAGTTTCCCTGTAGAGAGCTGGGAGCATCGGGGATTTGCTGGGCTGTTAGGTGAATACACACCGTGTGTGTGTGTGTGTGTGTGTGTGTGTGTGTGTGTGTGTGTGTGTATATAGGGCTGCTAAGTGAATACGTGTGTGTCTGTTCGTGCATAGGGCTGCTGGGTTAATGCACACACGTGTGTGTGTGTGTAGGGCTGTTGGGTGAATACACGTGTGTGTGTGTGTAGGGCTGTTGGGTGAATACACGTGTGTGTGTGTGTAGGGCTGCTGTGTGACATGACGTGTGTGTGTGTGTGTGTGTGTGTGTGTGTGTGTAGCAGTGAGCTGAAGCCAATAAGCAATTGATTAAGACTCCGAGCAGCTCATGGGGCCCTGATTTTGTTGTACCCCCAAACCACCCATCTTACTGACCATGGCCATTGCAAGGAGAGTCTTGGCATGTGTTGGGCTGGGATATTGTTTGGTTTGTGGCAATAATGCAGTGAGTATTTTTAGGGGATTGGTGAGGGATTGGGGGGAGCCCAAACCATCCCTGCTCAGCCCTCACCCCTCCGGGGTAGCCCCCCCTGGGTGTGTGTTGCATTGTCCTTTAAGCTGTATTTCCCTTGATTAAAAAGAATGACCGAAAGAAAGAAAGGACCCATGAGAGGCTGGGGCTTTGCATGAATGAAAGTTGAATGTGACATGCACAAGGACTAGTTACACACCAGGGTGGGGCTCAGGCTCCAGCCACTTACAGAGCAAGTGTGTGACCCGAACATTGAGACTCGTCATACACCAGAGGTAGGGTGAGGGGGTGAGTCAGCTACAAGCCAGCTACCCTGTGACGGGTGTGTGACTCCAGCCTTTGGACGAGTTATACACTAGGGACAGGGTGTGTCGTGTGTGACACTAGCATTTGGAATAGTTCTCTGCTGGCAGCGGGACTAGCTCTTGAACTAGTTGCAGACTCTTGGTCGAGTTACTTGTGCATGACACTAGCGCTTGGGCGGTGCACTGAATTGCTCTGTGCCTCAATTTCCCCACTTGTAAAATGAGGATAGTGATTCTTCCTTTACCTCATTTCTCTAGGCTGTAAAATGTTGGGGGCAAAGATTGTTTCTCACGATGAGTCTGTGCAGCATCCGGCACAATGGGGCCCTGATCTCTGTCAGGGTCTGTGCAGCGCCCGGCACGATCGGGCTCTGATCTCAATTGGGCCTGTCTCTGGGTTCTATGATAATAACACAGGTAACAAGACAACTCTGAAGAGAAACTCAGATTCTCAAGGTGGGAGCAGGAGGATTCCCCTCCACATGCGCCCCTCTCAGTTTCTCACACACACATGCACTGAGCTGGGGAGCTTGAAAGCAAATTCTCCAAGCCCTGAGGCTGCAGTAACCAAAGGGCTGTTCGCGGAGGGTGGGGTGGCGAGGAGAAAAGGGAAGTAGAAGAGGCAGGTGCTGGTCTTGCATTTGCACATATTTCCTTCCACCACGCCCCAAACAAAACCGAGACGATCTTGCTGATGTCACTTCATTTTGCATCCGGAGGAAAGGCGGTGGGGGGGAAGGTCCAATAAGACCAGCCAAGTGAGCTGAAGATTGTTTTAAAACTAAAAGGAGATAAGACCATGCACTAGGTACTGCACCTGTGTGCCAGGATGAGATAGACTAGATAGATGATTAGATTAGATAGAGGGGGTGTGTGGGGACAGATAGGTAGAGGGGTTGTATGCGGCGAGATAGAGGGGTGGATGGGGATGGATAGATAGATATAGATGATGGTGTATATGGGGATAGATAGATAGATAAGCTCCAGATGTACAGATGGGGATAGACAGCCTCAGCCGTATCATCCTTATATGCAATGGCTGGGAGTTGAAGCCAGACAAATTCAGACTGGAAGGAAGGCATGTGCACCGTTTTAACGGTGAGAGTAATTGACCATTGGAACAATTGACCAAGGGGCATGGTGGATTTTCCCTCACTGGCTGTTTTTCAATCAAGTTGGGATGTTTTTCTAACAGATCTTCTCTAGGAATTATTCAGGGGCAGGTCTCTGGCCAGTGCTGTTCCGGCCTTGGAACCTATGAATCTGTGATGGATTCTGCTTGTCCATTGCACCGTGAAGTCCGTATGTAATTGGCTTATTCGCCATTCCATTTGGAGGCCTCCTCCCGTCAGCACCCCTCCCTGGGCCCAGAACGAGCCAGACTTGTTTTTACTCTCCTTCCACTTCAGATTGGTCAGCCAGGGGTTGGCAGCTGGATTAGAGGAAGGCATCCAGCTGGTTGGTCTCTCTTCCCGGAGATCCGGCGCTCCTGCCGTTCAGGGCCAGCAAGTTAACCAGCCTCTGTGCTGAGTTATATGATGTCACTCCGACGACATACCATTGAGGATCTGGGCCAAGCTGGGTATAGCTTAGTCCCCGTCTCACGCGGGAATAGGTAGGCCAGCAGAGAGCGTGTATAATGCTGGCTTCCAATGAATGGGAATTAAATACCCACACACCTTTAAAAATCTGGCCCTATGTCCACACGCAGGGGAGTTGTGTCATGACTTTCTAGTGTAGACAAGACCTTTGATTGGAAGCACTTTGGGTCGGGGGCCAACTCTTTGTTCTGTGTTTGTGCAGTGCCCGAAGGGCCTGACCCATGACTGGGACACCTGGGTGCTACCGTATTACCCATAATAGCAATAAAAACATACCATACCTGGCACAATGGGGGCCTGGGCCATGAGCAGGGCTCTTAGGCACTGCCGTAATACACCTAATAAATGACAATAGTAACTACAAGATTTGTTCAGGTTATGAAATCCCAGCAGCTCAGATCTCACTCTGGTAACTGACGAGGCACAACGCTCCTGGGATTTGCGGGCTAGGGCAGTGGGAGTGGGGAGCGGCAGGCTGGAGGGATCCCGAGGTAACCCCGCTGGGCTCAGTCCCTCCCTTTGTACCTAGGTCTGCGGCTCAGCGTAAAAGGGGCAGCATTGATAAGGGTGCTGCGACCATGGGTTGACCCAGCCAGGCCAGCGTATGTGAACGGGAGGTCAGGCTCCTGCTCTCTGCTAGTTCCCCCGAAGTAACAATCCCCCACCTCCTGGGCCAGGAATAGAACCCAGGAGTCCTGGTTCCCAGCCCTGCCCCGCCCTGCTCGAACCACTACATCCCACTCCTTTTCCTGAGCAAACTTTACAAAATAAAAGACACGAACAGGCTGAACTGGAAAGTTTCTCTCCAAGTGGGGACAACAAATAATATTTTTGTAGAACACAAGCCCCACTGGTGCCCGTGTGAAGGAAACAGCTCAGCTCCTTGGCTAGGCAAGCCTTGGAATAGCCATTGTGCGAGGCCCTGGGGTTTGCCTTCCCCGTTAGCAGAGGGTCACTGCGCCCACTCCCACACATGCACACCTCAGACCTCACACGCACACTCCAAGTCCCACCATGCGTCAGCCCGTCGCCATGCGTCTCTGTCTCGCACATACACATACATCACAAACACACACAGAGACTTACCATGCACGACACACGCACTCACATGTACCATGCAACACACACAGGCACCAGCTGTGCATAACACACATACCCACACACCCGCCATGCATCTCTCTCTCTTACACATGCTCATACACGCACACAACCCTGCCACGCAAATGTGTGTATAACTTTTTACCTTCCCCTGCTCACTGTGTCTTGGCTCCCCACCTGTCTCTCTGGCTGCAGCAGGCGTCGCCAGGCAGCACTGTCACACACACGCTGACCGAATCTTTACTTAGCAGATGGGCAGATGTTTCATCTCTGAACAAACACTGCGGCTGGGATGAATGTAGCTGGTGCCACCTGGTTGTGGGGGGAGCTGTTGCAAGCAGCAGGAGCCTTTCCATTCTGCTTTCCTCCATTTTTGATGCAAAGTCGCCCCCTGGGAATGGTGCACAGATGTCGGGCTCCGATCCCTGCCGGAGGGGACTGGGCGCGTGTCGTTTGCGACCGCCTCTGCTCCAGGACTGGTGCATACAGTGTCAATGAACAAACGGCATTAAGAAAGTACCCAGACTGCACGGCACTTTTTTCTCCTTCCTCAGGACCTGCCAAGCCCTGAAATCAGTGATTGTGCAGCGGGGGTGGGTGGGTGCAGAACTGCTCTGCTGTGTGTCCTAGACCCCTACATTGCTTACAGCTGAGGGTGATCCCCTTTAGCGCTAGGCCCGTGTTTAGGCCCGAGAAGGGCTAAGCCACTGCTGCTGCGAGGTAGCAAAGCACCGGCTGGTTACAGCTTTGCTGGCAGCTCACGCGGCTCTTGGTGCTGTACGTGACTCAGAAGGAGCCACAACCCCCTGCCCCTCCAAGCTGCAGATTGCACCCCCCCCCATGGCTGTACTGAGATCTCCCCCTGCCACCCCTGAACTCAGCCTAGTGTGGGAAGGAGTGCTGGGAACTGGGTCCCCCTTTAGGAGGGGAACGTGGCAGGGCTGCCAGGACCTAGGGCCCAGCTGGGGGTGCTGGGCAAATGCCCCTCCCTGTGTCATTGATGCTGGCAGCCCTCACTTTCCAGCCCCTCTGCTTACCAGCACATCCCAACCTCGCCCCAGGTGAAGTAGCTGCCCTTTAAAAACTACCCAGCTGGACACCGTCAGGCGGCAGCATTGGGGTTAATGAGGCAACTTTCAACGCACACAATTCTCCCCCCGCCCCAAGGAATCCTTTGTGGACATGCTGGCAAGGAAGCTCCAGCAATGAGAGCTGCTTTGGAGTAAGTGAGAGAGGAGGGTTTAGTGGTTAGAGCAGGGGGCTGGGAGCCAGGACTCCTGGGTTCTAACCCCAGCTCTGGGAGGGGAGTGGGGTCTAGTGGTTAGAGCGCGGGGGGGTGGGGGCTGGGAGCCAGGACTCCTGGGTTCTATTTCCAGTCCTAGTCAGAGGCGTGCATAAGCAGGTACAGCGCTACGCTGTTGAAAGTGGCAGAGCAGGTGTTTTATTTGGGGCCGGGGAGCGCCCGGGGCGGGGGGCGGGTGACGAGGCCAAAAGAAGATTTTTGCAGCGGCTCTAGGGTAAAACGTCCCCGCTTTGTTAAAGCGCCGCAGGCTCGGTTAATACCGCAGTCAGACAGCAGAGGGCGCCCTTCTCCTGGGAATGAGAGGCCTAGGCAGGCTGTATATGGCAATTCAGGACCAGCTGGCAGGCCCCGGAGTTGTCTGGCAAACACAGAGAATAGAGGGCAAGGGGCCCTGGCTGCGGGTCGGGAGTGAGGGGCACCAGCAGAGGTTGGGGGGGGGAGCCCAGGGCTGGGCTAGCAGGGGGCTGCAGGTCGGGAGTGGGGGGCACTGGCAGAGCTGGACAGGGGTCAGGGGGTGGGTGAAGACCTGGAATAGCAGGACTGACCGCAAGCCAGGACTTGGAGAGCTTAAGGCATAAGGGACCATCCAGTCTGCTCCCCCCGCCCCTGGACCTGGGAGCGGAGAGCTGGAAGTGGGGGTCGCTCAGAGACCAGAGCAGCCCAGCCCAGGCTGCCCTCCAAGCAGAGGGAGACTGGGGGAGGGTGACACACCCCATGTCTCAGCCCAGAGCAGGTGCCCGCAGCCCCCTCAGCCACCACTCCCCACGCCCCGCTCTGCCTGAGAAACATATGCTCTAGGTGTGGGGATTCAGGAACCCCAGCATCTCCCCCGGCAGCCTAGAGAGGGGCAGAGCAGGCCCGGGACACCTGCACGCATCCCCTATGCTGAAAGCAACGCAGCCACCCAGTGCCGCGTCTCCGCTCCAAGGACAACCCCGAGCTGGCAGGTGGCTTAGGGGGCACAGGGCGGCTAAGAACAGGGTGGCAGCGTGGGACTCTGCAATTCATCAGAGGTGCAGGAAACAGGATTTGGAAGCAGGCCGCCACCGGCTGCAGCAGGGGCCAAGGGCACCACAGAGCTGTAGTTAGCCCTCCCAAGGGCTCTGTCGGGCTGGGGGCCCTCTGAAGCCATCAGAGACCGGGCTCCTACAGTTGCTCAGCTCCGGGCCTGGAACCGGTTGTGGGACCCCCCCGTCATCGGAGGTTGCTAAGAACAGCTTGGACAAACCTGGGTCAGTGCTGGGTTAGGGTTACGTGGCCCTGCCTCGGCGCAGGGGGCTGGGCTCAGACACCTCCCGAGGTTCCTTCCAGCCTGACACATCTCTCTTTTACGCAAGAGATCATTTGGCCAGGATCCCCTTGCTCCCACCAATCTAGTGCACCGAGCGAGGAATTCCAGAGACAAGGGACATTCATTGGTTTCAGAGGCTACAGCACCTGCCCGCAGGATCGGTGCCTATCTGGCTACACAGAACCATGCCCCACGCAGAGGAAGCTGGCCCCCCCCCCTGCATATCACCACCCGGGAAGGGCAGATTGAGAACCAGTCATGGCCCTAGGGGATGGATCCCTTCAGCACCAGAGCTTTAGGAGCCAGGTATAAGGGGGCTTCAGCCCCTCAGAAGAACACCCTCCCTCCTATAATTACACACGCAGGACTCCTAGGTTCCATCCCCAGCTCTGGGAGGGGAGTGGGGTCCAGTGGTTAGAGCAGGAGAGGGCTTGGAGTCAGGACTCCTGGGTTCTATCCCTAGCACCAAATGGGGGGTGTAGCATAGGGGATAAGCACTCCTGTTACAGTAATCGGGGCCGTACAGTTCCCTAGATAGGGGGCTAGGCATCAGGACTCCTGGGTTCTAGGCTCAGATCTTCCCCAGACTTGTCCCCGGATTTTAGGCAATTGGCTTCTCCTCCCCTTGCCTAGTTTCCCCGTTGGTAGGGACTGAGGCGGGTCCCCACTTTAAGCTCCAGCTATTACAGGCCAGGATTGTGAGCGAGAGAGAAGGGGAGCCTGGCTGGCATGGACACAGGGTGCCTGGATCTTCCCTTGGGCCAAGCAGAACAAAACACCCAGGGCTTCACGCCACCAGGTAGCAACTGCATTATAGCTGCAGGGGGACCCAGCGGACAGACTCAGGAGATGCCACCTCTGGCCTGCTGGATGACTCTGGGCAAACCACATCCCTGGGTCTCTATCCCCATTCCCAAAGCTGGGGAGGGAACCCAGGAGGCCCCCTGCCCCCCGCCCAGCAAGCTGCCCTGCTCTGACCACTAGACCCCACTGTCCAGAGAATTACACATTTAAAAGGGAGAGGAACCTTTTAAGAATGCACCGAGATCTCCAGGTAGAAAAGAAAGCAGTGGGTAGTTACTCTGTGGGCGAAAAACCGAGGCATCACCAGGATACTTCTATAATTGATTGATTCAGGACACAGATTACAGGACTGTTGGGTTGTTTTTTTTCCTGCCCGTTTTCTGCTTTATAAGGAAGTGGAGGGATTATAAAGTAGTTGGAGCCAATTTTAACCCCCCTCTCCGATAGTAAACAGTAAAAATAAGCAAAGATTAGGGGGGGTTAAATAAAATAATAACCCCTAACGGCACTTTACATTTTGCAGGATTCTCTTTTCTACAGAAGAGAGGAAAACCAGGACTCAACTGCAGCGGAGTTGCCCAGATGCAAATAAATGGCCCGACACGTCCACATCCCTTAGATCGACCGACCCCCTTCTTTCTCAAAAGGTCCGTCCGACTTTCTTCAGCGCCAGGGAAATAAAAATAAAATCCACATTCTACAGTTCACAGTGCAAATCGTCTGCCATCAGAGGTGGGAATGCAGTGCTGGGTGAGGCAGCGCCCCCTGGGGGTGGGAAGGGCGAAGCAGGGCGCGCCCCTCTTCAAGGAGATGCCTGGGGAAAGAGAAATGCAGATTAGATGCAGGTGTTTGCCGCGGTAGCAGCGTGGGGCCCCAGGGTGCTGGGCGCACAGTGAGAGAGGGTCCCTGCCCCAGAGTTTGCACAGCAGAGGAGGGGCAGGAGTGGAACTGAGGTACGGAGACTGACCCAAGGCCGTGCAAAGCTGGGGATAGAACCCAGGAGTCCCGGCTCTCAGCCCCCTTGCTCTAACCAGCAGATCACGCTTCCTCCGACCCACCAAAGCCAGAACTTTGAAAGGCGGCTTTGTACACAGCCCTGCCGGTGACCTTCAAGGTTGATCAGTTGCAGAGGGCTCGGAGAAGAGCCCCAGGAATGATCAAGGGCTGGAAAATCTGCCTTAGAGTGAGAGACTCCAGGAGCTCAGTAAAGAGAAGGTGAAGTGGTGACGTGATCCCAGGCTATCCGTGCCTACAGGGAGGGGCAAGGTAAATATTTAATACTGGACTTTTCATTCTAGAAGACCAAGGTCTAACATGATCCAATGGCTGCAAGTTGAAGCTGGGCCCATTCAGGCTGGAAATAAGGGATACATTTTTAATGAGTGGAACGACTTACCCAGGGGTCGTGGTGGATTCTCCATCCCGGAGGATTTTTTTTTAACCAAGCCGGGATGTTTTTCTAACAGATCTGCTCTAGGGATTGTTTCGGGAGCAGTTCTCTGGCCTGGGCTATCCAGATGAGATGAACACAATGGTTCCTTCTGGCCTTGAAATGAGCAACCTGCAGCCCCTGCCATCCCAGCCCCAGCCTGCCCCCTACCCATCCGGCTCTCCGCAGTGCTACCAGGCTGAGCTGCAGCTCTCTCACCTGGGCAGTGGTGGTGTAGCCATGTGGGTCCCAGGATATTCGAGACACAAGGTGGGGGAGGTGATACCTTTCATCGGGCTGTCTTCTCTCTCAGCACAGAGCTTGGGCCACGAGAAGACAATACCTCCGCCTTGGCTCTGTCTAACGTAAGGCGGCCAGCTGGGAAAGGCCAGCTCTGCCGTGGAGAGGCGGCAAGCTCAGGACTTGCCCTGCTGTCCCCGTTTGGAGGGACAGGACCATCCCCTGGCCAATGACCGCTGGAGACAAGAGAGATGCTCTGCCCTGAGTTACTGCTCACGTGTTCTGGGTAAACCAGCTCTTAGCTGCAGGGGGCGACACTTGAAAGGCCCTTTTCTAAGACACACTGATGCCTGGGAAGGGGATTTTTTTTCCCCTGTCCCAATCAAGAGAACTGGGCTCTTCCCTCCCTTGCTTTCTGTCATAGCTTGCAGCCCCTGGCAAATCCGGGTCCCCCAGATACAGGAGGGGAGTGGGGCCGGGGGGGGTGGGAGCCAAGCTGCCCAAGTTCCAGTCCCAGATTGGCCCGGAGCAAGTGGCTTTGCGGCCACACAATTCCCCCCAGCCTGCCCGCCCGAGAGCACCGGGAACTGGGTTCCACACCGGCCGACCTCCCCATCCATCCTCCCCGGGCTGGATTTGAACTCTCAACCCAGGGGCTCTGCTGCCATCTAACCGAAAGCCAGCTGCCAGCCCTCTCGCTCACCCAGCGCTAGCTGAGCCCCAGGCAGCCCCTGAGCTCCTGCAGGGAGACGAGCCGGTTGGCGTCCAGGTCGCAGTACTCCAGGAACTTGCGGGCGCAGCGTTTGGGCCTCGTGCGCTGCTTCACATAGAGCTTGAGGGGCCGCAGCTCCCGCTCGCTCAGCCCGTCGCTGAAGTCCTTGTCCAGGCGCACGAAATGCCAGCGCGCCGCCCGCTCCTCCAGGCTGCGATCCGACAGCCTGCGGGGGGCAGAGACACGGTCACTTGCCGGGGCTCGAAGGCCCAGCCCCAGCGCGCAAGCCCCCCACCCCCCCGGCCGCCAGTGAGCCGTGAGGTTGTCGGGGCCGCGGCAGGGCGACGGGGATGCCTGCTGCACCCCACCACCCTGCGGGGCCTTTGGGATGCCAGCCAGGAAGCGCCCCAAAGCGCCGGGCTAGGGCAGAGGACTCTGGCAAGAACAGCTGTCAGGGGATTGCAAAGAGAGGGGGCGTCTACACCCTCCTCCCCGTGGGAGCACCCAGCCCTCGAGAATCGATGGCCCATCTAACTCAGCCCAGGGCGATTTTGGAAAGATCCACCCCTGTCTTCCAGCAGCCAGGGGTTTAGGGTCCCCCCGAGCTAGGCTGACCAGATAGAAAGTGTGAAAAATCGGGACAGGGGGTGGGGGGTAATAGGTGCCTATGTGAGAAAAAGACCCCCAAATCAGGACTGTCCCTATAAAATCGGGACATCTGGTCACCCTACCCTGAGCCCGGCGTTACGTCCCTGACCAGCTTGGCTAATAGCCACTGATGGATCTATCTGTCCTCCAAGACCTCATCTAGTTCTTTTTTGAACCCAGTTGTATGGGGAGAATGGGGGGGGCACACACTGGCTCAGGAAGGAGAGGCCTGGGGCCTTTTAGGCTTCTCCCAACTCCCTGTGGGGCAGAGCTTGGCCATTATCTCCATTGTACAGATGGGGAAACCGAGGCACGTAGCGACTCAGTAACTTGCTCACCCAGCAAGTCAGTGGCAGAGCTAGGACTTGAACCCAAGTCTCCTGAGCCCAGGAGCAGTAGCCTAGCCACTGTACCCCCCTCCCTGTCTTGGGGGAAGCAGAGTGGGAGGGAGTCTAGACTTATCAGATGAGCCCCTCCACCTCCCAGCCACGGCCAGCCCCACGGCTCTGGGCTGAATGGCTAGCCGCACCACCGTGGTCCCCATATAAAACAGATTCCCCGGGGCCCTGTAGCCTCCCGGCCGGTCATGAAACTAAGAAGTTGATGAACCTTTGCACAACATCATTAGCACCGGCCCCGCCCCGCTTCTTCTTGGCCGCCCCGGGGGGATGGTTAGCCCTCCATCAGCCAGGGTTGCTACAGAGCAACAGGCCAGCCCCCAGTGTCGGGGGAGAGCCCGCCAGAGAGTCCTCGGCTCGCCCTTCGGCATTCACCGGGCCCCCTGCTCCAGCCCGGCTCACCTCCTATACGTGATGAGCATCAGCCGGGACTCGATCATGTCGGACGCCAAGGCCTTCATCAGACTGGACAGGAACTCCGCCTTCTTGGGACCCGGGCAGCCTGGAAGGGGGGTGAGGGGGTTATGTGGGGCTCTGGGGAGCTGCCCACCCATGACTCATCCCCACTGCAGGCCACTTGCGGGGCCTCTCTCCGTCACCCACGCCAGGAGGGAGAGACCCCGGCACGATGCTTGGGGGGAGGCGGCAGCCAGCTGAATTTAGAGTCCTTCGGCCTGGGGGTGGCCACGGTCCCCCCGGCCAACGTCAGCGGGGAGCTCGGAGCAAAGGGACAACCCGCTGCTCCTACAGTTACAAGCCCCTGTCGCCAGGAGGGCAGCATGGGGGACTGGCTGGCTGGCTCAAGGAATGGGGCACAGGGCCTTTCCCCTGTAGGGGGTGCTAGCTGTTGTCTGGCCCAATGGCGGGGGACTGGCTGGCTCAGGGGGCAGGGAATGGGGCATGGGGCCTTTCCCCTGTAGGGGGCACTGGCTCTTGTCTGGCCCCAGGGAAGGGAACTGGCTGGCTAGGGGAGCGGGGAATGGGACACGGAGCCTTTTCCCTCTACGGGGAGCCGGCTCCCATCCGGCCCGAGGGTGGGGGACTGGCTGGGAATGAGGCATGGGGCCTTTCCCCTGTAGGGGGCACTGGTGATCTGGCCCACAGCGGGGGACTGGCTGGCTTGGGGGGGGGCGGGGATTGGGGCATAGGGCCTTTCCTCTCTCAGCCCCAGGGTGGGGGACTGGCTGGCTCAGGGGGGCGGGGAATGGGGCCTTTCCCCTCTAGGGGGCGCCAGCTCCAACATCGGGGGGGCTGTGAGCTTTCACCCCCACACCCACTCGGGGAGCTCTGCCCGCCCAGCGACAGGCTCAGCCAGCTCCCTCGTGAGCAAGAGGGAGCCAAGAGGACCAGACTCCCCGCTGCATGGGGGCCGCTCATTGGCAGGACACTGGGGGTAGCCGAGTGCCACATGGCCGGAGAACCCGAGCCGCCTAGGCTACCCATGGAAGTTAGGGTGCCAAGGACATTGGTTGTCCCCCGCGCCGCCTCCCCACCTGGCAGCGCCCTGTCCCGGAAGAGAGAGCTCATCTCTGCGCTCTTGGCCGCGGCATTGGACTCACATTCTGGCGGGAAGTTCCTGGGTGGAAGAGAGACGGGTCAACGCCTGGACTTTCACAATTGGCGCGTGGCACTCACAGCTCCCAGCGCTGGGGCAGAGGAGTCGGGGTGGAAAGGGGCTGCGCTTTGCAGGACTTTTGGTGCTTCCAACCCCTCTCCACACATACCCCATAGGCAACCTCTCCCCCGCGTTTGCAGCAGGGGAAACTGAGGCACAGAGGGGGTGGGTGGGAGGAAGGATTTGGCCCAGGCCACATGGTCAGCCAGGAATAGAATTAGAGAGTCCCAACTGCCCCCCCCCTTAACCACTAGACCCCACTCCCCTCCTAGAGCTGGGGACAGAACCCAGGAGTCCTGGTTCCCAGCCCCATCTGGCCACTTGTCCCCCATTATGACCACATAAGCTAGCATTAGCATTAGCCATAAACCAGGTGTTGGCTACTGAGCGATTCAGTAGTTCACACATTAAATCCACTCCCTGTGTTCTTCTCCGCACACGTTTATGGGTTCGCTAGACCAACGGCCAATAACTCAACAAGGACTCTGCCTCCTCCCCTCGGCCTTCGTTCCTTGGGACCCCTCGCCAGCCCCCACGTGGACGCCCGGGGTCTGCCCAGCGCCATGCACCAGCATTCACCTGGGGTGACTCCGGTGAAGACCGTAATCCTAGAGTTGGCTCCAGCCATCAGAGTCCTGACTTGGGCAAACATTTTCCTTTGAAAAACAGAATTTCCCCCACAAAAGTGTGTCTGTTTCCAGCTGAAAAATTGAAGTTTTCATCTAAAAAGAGGAAGGCCTCAGTATTTCAATCCAGATAGGCTGCCACGGTGCCTCATGGGAGCTGTAGTTTAGGTGTTTCATGCTTCCCTGTTCCTCTATGGGCTAGGCTCCCTGACTGGACTACATCTCCCATGATGCACTGGGGCCAGGAACTCCCTTGCAGTAATTGCATCTTCAAGAGGGGAGGCTGTGGTGCATCTTGGGAGCTGTAGTTTGGGTGCCTCAAGATCCCATTCTCCTCTATGGGCTAGGCTCCCGGACTGGACTACATCTCCGATGATGCACCACGCCCACCCCCCTTTCTTGGAGAGGCAGTTGCATCATCGGACTCCCTGGCCCTGGTGCATCATGGGAGATGTAGTCCAACCAAAAGCCCCCCAACATTTCCTATGGAAAATTCAAATAAAAATGATTCCCCCCCCCCATTTTCAAAATTTCCAATGGGTCCAAAAAAATGGATTTTTTTCCCCTAGCTCTAGCCCCGCCTCCGGCTTTTAACCCCTTCCACTCCCAGGTGGAGTGGTTGGCAGGAGACAGCCAAGGCTTATGCCAACCTACAGCCATGCGTGCAGCAAGCTGCTCTGCTGTCTCGGGCGCTGGACGCTGACCTGGTGGAGGTGCCGGGGACGGGCAGGCCGGTGTCGGCCTGCACGCACCAGCAGTAGCCCGTGGCCTGGTGGCACTGCACGGGTTTGTAGGTGCCATCCCCCTCGCACTCCGGGACGAAGGTCCCCTCCTGCTGGTGCTGCTGAATTTCCTCGAGGGCCTCCAGCCGCTCCTGCTCGCAGGACGGAGGGAAATCTGCAGGATGCGGGGGGCAGGGGGGATTATGGGGGTGCTTTTTACCTTTTAACTCTCCGGGCACCCAGTCCCCACCTGCCCCCCCTCCACCAGCTGGGATCAGAACCCAGGTGTCCGGGCACCCAGTCCCTCCTGCCCGCCCCCCATCCCTCCCCACCCCACAGCTGGGAGTGGAACCCAGGCATCCTGAATCCCAGCCCCAACTGTAGCGTAACTAGATCAACCTTCTCACTCCCTTTCCCTTCCTCGCCCCACTTTGGGGTCAACGCCCTTGCCGAAATCCCAGACATCGTCCCCACCCCATTTGGTTTCGGTGGCATCAACGTGTCTTACAGTGGATCCCAGAGCTGGTTTTCTGGGGCTTTTATTTGTGGGGCATCGGCGCCAGACCCGGCCCAGGGCCCCATGGCACCCAGCGCTGTACGAAAGAAAGTCTCCAATCTAGAGAGACCCAAAGGAAAATGATCCCTCACTGAAAACAGCCCCCCCCCCCAATTCTCTGCACCGCAGGGCAAAGCCGGGGATCAGAGAAGGGTCTGTGAACGAGACCCCAAAGAATTCAGGCCCGGCGGCAGCCGGAGAGCCGGGGGCAAAGCTGGGAACTGAACCCCGGGTTCTCTGCCCCCCCCCCCCCCGAGTTACCTTGAATCCGCTTCACCGTGTGGTTGGGCTTGAAGTCGGGGAGGATGATGGGTATGAGGAACGGCAGCGAGGTCCCCTCTGAAAGCGGCGGAGAGAGATTCGGGGGTGGCGGGGGGAAGGAAACCCCCCAGGCTCCTCCTCCCACCCTTTCCACCCCCTGCCTTCTCTGGACACACGGCACACGCCCCTCCACCAGAGGGCAGCAGGCACCCCCCCCCCGCTTTCCTCACAGCCTGCCTGGGCAGAGATGCCAAGGCTAAAACTGTGCCGGGGGGGGGCACAGACCTCTGATGCCTCTGACCAATTCGGGGCTCTCCCCTTCGTAGGTGCCGGGTGGGGCCCAGGGGGCAAAGCCCCCAGGGGAGGTATAAGGGGAAGAGCCCCTTATATTTGGGGGGGAAACATCCCCCCCAGATAGGAATGGCATGAGGGAGGGGTGGCTGAGCCAATTGTGGGATGGACAAAGGGGGCAGGAGATCACACGGGGTTAACAGCAGAGCAGGAGCCTTGCCCAGGGGAGCAAAGGGGACCCAGGAATGCCCCAGGTGAGGGGGGGTTCAGATGGCACCCCTGGGAGAGGTTTGAGAGCCACCTGGGGCGGTGAAAGCTCCCCCTCCCTCCCTGGCACGAGTGCAAAGTGGCAGACGTGCATGCCGTCAGCCGGGTGCGTGCCCCCCCGATGAATGGGAGGCGGGGGGCAGGGAGAGGGTTGCTTACCTTCCTGCTTGTGAGGCGGGGGGCTTGCCGGGGTGGGCCTGGGTCTCCCGCCTTCTGCGTTCAGGGAGGAAAAGAGTTCGAAGGCCACTATTACAGAGGTCTTAGTGCCATCTATTCTGCCCAAAGAGTGGAGTTCACAGCACAGACCCCAGCACCAGCAGCCCTGCTGGGGAGAAGCGAGGTGGGGTGGGGGGAATAAGGGCTCCCCCCCATTATTACGGCCGCCAGGACACCGGGCACACACCACCTTGGCCCCCCGCCCTTCGGGGCACTTTCCTGATGTCCTTTCAGCCTTGTTCTCCCTGTAACCACCTGTGACCCCCCTCCCCAGCAAAGAGAGGGAAACTGAGGCACAGGGAAGGGGCAGTGACTCAGAAACGGGACTAGAACCCAGGCATCCTGGCTCCCAGTTCTAAGGAGCTGATGGGCAGCTGGCCAGTCCCAGGTTATAGGGCTAGAGTCTGGGACAGGGACCCTCAAAGACCCATTAGGAAGCAGGCTGCAGTACCTGGGTCTCCCTCTAGAGGGTGCCCACCCACTGCTCCCCACTCGCTGCTCAGCTGGCTGGGGAATTCTGTGGGGCGCAGCAACCGCCAGTGGGGGACACCCCCTCGCTGCCCTGCCGGGGTGCTAGGCTATGCAGACGGGCATGGCAGCGGATGGAGCAGGGGTATGGTGAGACAGGCAGGAGTCAGGGCACTGCAGTGGGGCAAGGGGGGAGATATAGCATTCATGGGGGAGGGGGGGCTGGGATGAGGGCTGGGGGGGGTTACCTCTCCGTGAAGAGTTAGGGTCCTGCCAGGATGGTCGCACCACGTAGGAGCCTGGGGATGAGCGAGAGACAATTCATCCCCATCGCCCTGGTGTCCTGACTCCCAGCCCCCCGTGCCCTAACCCCTAGGCCCCACTCCCCTCCCAGAACTGGGAATAGAACCCAGGTGTCCTGACGCCCAGCCCCCTGTGCCCTAACCCCTAGGCCCCACTCCCCTCCCAGAGCTGGGAATAGAACCCAGGTGTCCTGACTCCCAGCCCCCGGTGCCCTAACCCCTAGGCCCCACTCCCCTCCCAGAGCTGGGAATAGAACCCAGGTGTCCTGACGCCCAGCCCCCCGCCTATCTCTGACCTCTTCCTCCACATAAGACTTCCCAGGTCCCTAAATATGAACTCCTTCGGTGGGGAGGGCTCAGACCAGACCCCTCGCCCCATGGCAGGATGCTGCCCTACAGGGGGCAATTTCACCTCCTCCCCGCCCTAGGAATACAACCCCTGCGTGCCCAGACCAGGCCCAGACGCAGCTGGGGGCTCAGGAGGACACAGGGTCCGTCCCAGATGTGTGGGGCCCAGGAAGATGCTGGGCCCAGCACACAGCAGGAGGCGGGGTGTATGTGTGTGTGGGGGGGTGCACTGCCAAGGTGGGGGGTGGGGGACCTGGATCACAACCTGGGGGCAGTGGTCGATTAGCCACCGGGCCGACCGTGCCCGTGCCCAGGGGGCCCTGGCCAGTCGGGGGCCCCTGGAAAAAAATCCACCATGGGGTGGCGGAAGCCCGGAGCAAACAAGTTGCAGGGCCACAGTGCGTGTGTTGGGGGGGCATGACCGTGAGTGGAACAGGGGTGGGGCCGTGGAGGGAGGGGCACAAGGGGGGGGATCATGGGCGGGGCCGCAGGCAGAAGGGGCGGGGCTGCAGGCAGGAGGGGCGGGGCCGCAGGCAGAAGGGGCGGGACCTCAGGCAGAAGGGGCGGGGCCGCAGGCAGAAGGGGCGGGGCTGCAGGCAGAAGGGGCGGGACCTCAGGCAGAAGGGGCGGGGCCGCAGGCAGAAGGGGCAGGGAGGGGCCCCCCACTCACTCCGGCCCGGAGCTCCACGAAACCTTAACCTGCCTCAGCCTGGGGGGCGGCCGGGTACCTGTGCAGTTGGGCGTCTGGTTGAGCACGGACGTCCCGCTGACGGGTTTGCCCTCGGCGGTGGCACACCAGCAGTAGCCCGTCTGCTGGTGGCACTGCACCTGGGCGGGGAGGGACGCACAAGGCAGGTGACCCCCGAACGGGAGCTTGGGGATTTTCGGGGGGGGGGGGGGGGAGGTTTGGACTTTGGGGGCCGGATTCGGGACGGGGCGAGTCGCTCAGAAATTCTCGGGGGCTGGTGGCGGGGGAGAAACGATCCCCTCGCGGAGCCCTGGCTGCAGGGAGCTGAGAACGCGCCCCATTGCCAGGATCTGCCCCCCCGGGGTCCCCGAAGGGAGGCCGCACCCCAGGCACATGGCCCTGCAGGTTGGTTGCCCAGTTTCCACACAGGGGCTCTATGGAAGGGCATTCATGCCACCCCCCCCGCACTAGAGGGTGCTGCATGGCAGGGGCCCCCCATGCCCAAACCCCACACACGTTGATACAAGGGGGGGCAGAGATCTGGGGTGAACAGCGGGGGGGGTCCCCTCTGCACATCCACCCTTTGCAGCCGACGAGGGCTGGGATGAGGGGGGTTCTCCAAGAAGGCTGTGGGGCGCAGAGGGACCCTGCTGTTCTCCCCCAGAGGAGGTGGGGGGGGAAGGGGAGAAGCATGTTCCCCCCACCCCCACCAGTACCTGCAAGAAGGAGCCGTCCTCGTTGCACTCAGGGACATAGATGGAGTCCGCCTGGTGCCGGGCCAGCGCCGCTGCACGGTCCTCTTGGCACCGGGTGAGGTTCACGCCTGCAGGGGGAAAGGTGAGGGTTAGAGGGGGCTACGGGGGGGCAGGGGGGGGCTGCTGGATCCCACAGGGCTGCCCAGGGTCTAGGGGCAAGGGACACATGCCCATGGCCCTGGCATCACAAGCCGGGGGACAGGGAATTCCCCACCCCACCCACGCGGACGGTCAGAGTGGGGAGCGGGAACCAGCTCCAAGGGCACCTTAGCTGCTCCCCAGCCAGGGCTCTACCTACTGGTGGGGTCCCGGTGGGCGCCCCCACAGCGGAAGCGGGGCAGCGCCTCGAGGAGGGGCTCCTGGCACTGGGCACGCTGGAAGACACAGTGGGATTTGTAGAGCTTGCCATCGGAGGCACAGACGGGGCGGTGGCGCTCGTGGGGGCATTCGGCCGGGCACGGCAGCCCCCGCTTGCTCTCCGAGATGATGAACTGCAAGGAGAAAAGGGGCAGAGAGAGATGTGAGACGTCAGCATCCCTGCCCCCCACCAGATCCACCCTGCACCGAACCCCTGGTCCCCCCAGATCCACCCTTCATGGGCCCTTGCACCCCCAAAATTCACCCTGCATGGCCCCTCCTTATCCCCCCAGATCCACCCTGCATGGCCCCTTGCACCCCCAAAATCCACCCTGCATGGCCTCCTTGTCCCCCCAGATCCACCCTGCATGGCCCCTTGTTCCCCCCCGCAAATCCACCCTGCACAGCCTCCTTGCACTCCCCAAAATCCAACCTGTACTCCCCCAAATCCACCCCCATGGCAGCCCTGACCCCTCACTCCACCCCACACAGCTCCCCCTTGCTTCCCCCCAAATCCGTCCTGCACATCAGCCCCCGCCTGCTCCAACCCAACACCCCCACCCCACCCCCACCAGGCTGCAGGCTCCACTGAGACAAGGCTGCTGGGTCCCCGGTGGACCAGGTGTGTCTCTCCGGCACCTAACTCCTGGCCAGCAGCCCCCCAGAAGGGATCGGGGTGAACGCAGCACGCAGCCCTGGGGGCTGAAGCGTTGGCTCAGAGAGGCACTGCTATTTGGGGATGTGGCAGGAAGGCACAGAAATACCCTCCCCCCACCACATCCAAGGATGCCCTCGTGCTAGGGGACGGCAGAGCCCCACACCCCGATTCTCAGGCTCCCTCCTTGTCTCAGCCCATAGCCGCCCCCCCGCCCCGAATTCAGGATGACTAGAGAGTGCCCCCTGCAGGGGGGAAGGGGCACATGAGTAGGAGCCTAGCCATATGGATGAATAAGGCCTCTCAGTTCATCGGTAGTTCTCCCAGCACTTGGTCAGTACCAGTCACACCATTTAACAGATGGGGAAACTGAGGCATGGGGGGGGCATGATTTGCACAAAGCTTCCCAGCTGGCAGGGCCAGGAATAGCAGCACCGTCTCCGGCACCCCTGTTCAGCGTGAGAACCACTAGGCCACCGCGGAAAAAGCACAGAGCCCTGTAGCTTGGACCCGGGCAGGTGGTGACGGGAGGCCAAGGTGTTTGCTAGACTACCAACACTGGAGGTGCCCCCATGGAGAGGAAATGGGGGAGCCCCGCCCTGGGGTTCTCCATAGATCCAAGCTGAAATTCACACACACACACACCCCCACCCCGGGCATTGCTCAGCCATCCCCCCTGCCCGGGGGGAGCCGAGCTCCCTGTGTGACTTGGCAGGGGGACAGGAGTTGGTTTAACTAATTGCACAGTAAATAAACGCCAGGCGAAAGGGGGGCCCATTAAAAGCCACTAAGTTTTCAGACTTCGGTTGCTTCATGCTGGTGTTTTTTCCAGAGCGAGTGCGCGCTGGGCTGGCAGGGAACAGGACAAGCCCGTCACTTAAAGCAGCTGGCGTAACCCTTTAGGTGCCCGGCAGGCACATGCCACTCTCTCCCCCTTTGGGGGTTTTAAAACCACTGGATCTGCCTGGACGCCTGGGTTCCTCCAGCTCCTTTCCGACAAAGGCCCCCAATGCACGGAGGTCAGTCAAGCCACACTTGGCAGGTGGGGGGAAGGAGGGATTTGCCCCTCTTTTGTTGGGGGGTGGAATCTTGAGGTGCAAGGGAAAGGAAGCACTTGCAAGAGGTCACATAGGGGAGCCAAGAATAGGACCCAGGTGTCCTGGCTCCCCCCCCCCCCAACCAGCTGTCGATTCACGGGGACAGGGGGATCCCCCTCCGAATTAAAGAGCCACTTCCCAGGTCCGCTCCCATCCCTCCTGGGGCCAGGTTCTCAAGCCAGCAGTTCGCCTTGGCCAAGGGGAGTGGGCGCCTTGTGTTAACAGAGGAGAGTTTGAAAGAGGAGCCACTCCTCCCCCGCCAGTGGGAAGCAGCGACCCCGGGAGCGGGCCTTGGCACACCAGCCCAGGGGGGCCTGGCCCCTCTGCCAGTCTCCGGTGGCCGGGCACAGGTAACATGGTAGCTGGGCTGGAGAGAGAGAGAGGCAGTCAACCAAAGGCCTTGCCCCAAACAAGAATTTCCTTTTTGCTCCCCGCACGCCAGGGGCACCGTGCCAACGAGAGGGTGATTGGCAGCTGGTGGCTTGGACTCAGGGGAACCCTGCCACCCCTCCAGTGCTCCGGTGCCAGGCTGGAAGTGGGAGGAGGCGGGCAACGTTTCAGGTCTGCAGGCGGATTAATGGGCAAGTTGTTGTTTGCGCTTGTAAACCGGGACAGCGTCTGTCTGGTGCCCCGGCCCACCCATGTCCCCGGGGCAGAACCGCGGCTCCCTTCCCAGGCTTGGCTCAGCTGGGGTCCCCGGGCGGCCGCCACGCCAGGAGCGCTCTAGGTCGGTGGTTACGGGGTCTGAGTCCTGGGGTGACGGTAAAGGGCTCATGTGTAAGGGAGAAAGGGGGAATGCATCACACCCCCAACTATCCCAGTCCTGCCCCCTCGCGCTTCTGATGCCCCTCAACCCGACCCACAGCCCCGCTATCCCAGCCCTGGGTGCCCCACGGATGCCCCTCAACCCAACCCACAGCCCCCTGCTATCCCAGCCCTGAGCGTCCCCCTGCCCCACTGATGCCCCTCAATCCCCGACTTGAGACACAGCACCCAGATTTCAAGAGCTGGGCTCTGCAGGATGTTCCACGGTAGGAAACGAGTCCATGCCACGATCCCCTGTCTTGGGGTGCACCAGACCAGGGGTTGGTGGGGCAGAGCCCCCTGCTCACCGGGCACAGAGCCAGGTAACCTTTGATCCCCGCCCCATCAGCTCACACTCTGCTCTGGCCCGCGGGAACGGACACCGTCACTGGCAGAGCAACGCGTGATCTTGAGACAGGACAGAGAGAAAATCTAGGATTTGGGGGCGGGGGTGGGGGGGAAGAGGGGCTGATCATCCCCACTCTCAATACCCAGCCCCAAGGGTTTGTACAGCAGCGAGCACGTGGGGGCCCAGTCCCTGACTGGGGCGCCTAGGTGCTACCATAATACAGCTAATAGCAATAAAAATGGACAGCGCCTGGCACAACGGGAGACCCAGGACCCCCCTAGGGGTCCCGCTAGGTGGTGTGCATTTAGGTGTATTACGGTAGCACCTAGGAATCCAGTCAGAGGTCAGGCCCCCAGGTGCTACCGTAATACACCTAATAGCAATAAACTTGTGCAGCCCCTAGCAGGGGATTGAGGTGAAGCGGGGAGGGACCGTGGGTGGGTGTCCTGCCATCCTATCACCCCACCTCAGGGGGCAAGGGCAGCTGTCACTGGGGAGCGGGGGGGGTCACCCAAGAAGCTCTGAGGTACCTGTCCGGCCCCCATTATTGAAGTATTTGAGCCCCTCCCAGGGCTGTTGTCCCTGTTGTACAGAGGGGGAAACTGAGGCACAGAGCGGCTAAGAGACCCGCCCAAGCTCACACAGGGAGCCTGTGGCAGAGCAGAGGTGTGATCCCAGGCGGGTGTCCCAGCCCCTGCAATTCCACCCCCCAGCGTCCCCCCTCCCCCAGCTCTGCTGGCGCTCCTCAGTCCTGACCCGCAGCTCCCTGCAATTCCACCCCTGGCTTTGCTGCTCCCCGATCCAAGCCCTCCTGTCGCCCAGAAGCAGATAAGAGGCACTTGAGGGGGTTTTGGGGTGGGGGGTGGGGGCAGGAGCAGGGAGCCTTGCATGGGAATGGAGCCACTTGGACATACAGAGGCCTGCACTTCCCGGCTGCCTGTCTGATCCGCTGCTCAGCAGCCCCGGTGGAGCAAGCGGGCTGGTTCTGAGCCCAGTTCCCAGCCCCCTGCAACACCCAGCGCTGTCCACGCGAAAGGGGGCTGCCGGCGGAGAGGCTGAATTCTGCCCTCCGGCCCTGGCAAGCGCCGGGCGCCACACCTGCACCCCGGCAGACCAGCAGCCTCCATCCTCCCGGGCCACTCTCCCCACCCCGCCCAGCCAGGTCCTCCCGCTGGCGCCAAGGGGCTGGGATCCCGCAGGGCCGCGAGCATTGGCATGGGAAGCGGGCGGCGGGCCCCGAGGCCAGGAGCTGCCCTGGCTGCCGTGCAAAGGGCAAAGCTGTTGACAGAATGACGGGACGGTGACATAAACCGGCGGGGGCGGGTGGGCGCGAACTGGCCGAAGCTCCCAAACCCTCACGCGGAGAAGAGCCCTAGACGCACACGGTGCTTTTCAAAACAACAGCCCTGGGCCAGCGGCACCCCCCAGCCTGCTGCAAACAGGACACCAACTGAGGGCCCCCCCCTTAATAAATACACCCGACGCCTCTTTCCATCAAAGGCGTCTCTTAGCCACACAGACGTGACATCACTCCTCCCGCCTCTCCATGAGACGGGTCCCCCACCCCGCAAGGAGCAGGGACAGCTGGCACGGACTAGCCCCCCCTCCCCACCGAGCCGCCTCCCCTCCCCCAGCTGCGAGTCCATCCCTGGCTGAGTCTCCGCTCCCCTCCAGCTCTCCCACGGCAGATGCTAGTCACCTCAGGCTGCTGGTGGACGTGACGCTGGGAGCAGCTCAGAGACCGTGGGGATGGGCACGCTAGAAGAACCCGGCTATAGGCCGCCACCCCCTCCCCCACACTTAGACACTGTTCATGGACCAGGCCTCCTGATCCCAGTTCGACCCCCTGCCACCCACCCCTCTCCGAGAATTCACTTCCTCTTTGCGTCCCTCCCAAATATGCCACAGAGGGTCTGAGGCTGCTGGCTCCAGCCACTAGCGGGGACATGACACACACACACATAGCCAGCGTGGTAGCAAAGTCACTGGGAGGGGGAGGGCGCCTCATTAATGAGGGAAGCTCCCCACCCCCACTATACTGCTGCTCGCAGGCAGGCCCCCCCCCACTCTTCAGGCCGCTGGTCCAAGCTGTGTATCACTGGCCACCAGCCCCCACAGGCCGAAGCCAGCTACCCCACTGAGACCAAAATATCCCAGCCCATAGCAGACACGACTGCCATGGACCCCAGGCAGAGAACAAGAGGGACTGAGGGGTGCCAGCGCCCGAGACCCCCCAACCCCCACAGTGGCAGGGAAGTGAGATGGACTCAGGTAATCCCGGCAAGTGACCCGCACCCCCTGCTGCAGAGGAAGGCGACACCCCATCAGGGTCCCTGCCGATCTGAGCTGGGGGTGGGGGGAAATTCCTTCCTCTGGCGATCAGTTAGACCATGAGCACATGAGCCAGAACCAGCCAGGCAAGCGCCTGCGAGAGACAGGACAACCGGTGCCATCTCAGGCACCGGCTCACCCAGTCTAGTGCCCCTTCCCCAGCCGGGGCCATCCCTGCTGGTTAAGAGGAAGGGGATTTAAAAACAAAACAAAACAAAAAACAAAACAACCCTTCTCAGAACACATGGTGGGGGGACATCCCTTCCTGATCCTGGCCAGCAGAAGCCCTGAAGCATGAGATTTAGGAACAGAAGAAAGAAACTGGAAGTGAGCCCCAAGGCTACCGGGGCCTGCCCCCCCTTTACAAGCAATCAGCAGAGGGAGTTGGGGGGGTGAAGACATCAGCTCAGCCCATCCACCCCCACTCCCACCAGAAGGGCAGTTTGTGACTTCCTCCAGGCATGCAGTCTCGGGGCTTTGTGGGGGGGAAGGTATCAGGGGTTTTCTACAGCAGGGGAAGGGGAGGAGAGCTCCTGGCTCTGCCACTCACCAGGGAACCCAGGAGTCCTGACTCCCACTACCCCACACTCCCACACTGTAGGGGGTTGCTGCAGGAACACCTGTGCCACCCCAGAGGCAGCTGCATCTCAGCGCTGGCTGAGGATCCCCGTACAAAGAGCTGCCCCACCCCAGAGGCAGCTGCATTGGGCGAAGCCGGCCCACATGCACACAGAGGGGAATACAGCCCTGCAGGCTGCTCCTCAGAGGGACACGGGCTCTCCGCGTGGGAGCCTGGGCCAGAGAGCTGGCCTGACGGCTCCCGTTGCAGCTCGGGGCCTGTGCCGACACTTGCTTTTCCTGGCCGCTGCTCTGCGGTTACCGAGCCAAGCTCAGAATCTCTTTGCCCCCCAGGGTTTATTTATTCCACCCCGGCCTGCGGCTCCAGTGACCCCTGATAAGCAGGATGAAGGTAGCGGCCACTGGCAATCCCCACCCCCACTGACCCAGCCAGGCCTGGGGACGGGAGGGCTGCAGGGGGGATGCTGTATATCCCAGCCTGGGGGGGGCGTCCCTTCCCCCCCCGTCTTTCCCTACCTAGCCACCTGCACCCCTCCACACCCAGCCCGATGGCCCACGCGTGGGAGACCCCAGCTCTGCGTCAGACCGCACGGGCCCTTCTAGCTCTGCATCCAACCCCTCCTCAACCCCACCAGCCCCATGGAACTGGATCCAGCTATCCTAGCAGCTGCTCCCCATCACACCTGTGGGTCCCTCCAGCCCCACATTCCCACCCCCAGCCCCCACGCAGTGTTGCCAACTCATGATTTGGTCACAAGTCTCCTGCTAATTATCATGTTCCTTAAAGCCCCAGCTCCTGGAGTCAGGTGAATGTGTGATGACCTCAGCCTTCGTTCCGAGTGGACCACCGCTGCCCTCACGCTCCGGAGCATCCTCTCCTCCTTAGCCTCGGAGAGGGGGGCGGGAAGGAAACACATGAATGAATGGCAAGCCCTGGAGCGCCCGCCTCGCCTGCTAGCTGGGGGACTGGCTGCCCGCTCAGTGGTTTGTGGAGATGGCCTCAAGACGGGCACATTTAGTGAAAGAACTGGAGTCAAAGTGCCCGATATGAGGCTTGGCAGCTTCCTCTGTGGCCCACAGGTTGGGATCCAGGAGAGCCAGAGTCCAGGCCCAGCTCTGTGCCTCAGTTTCCCCAGCTGTAATATGGGGATAACAATCCTGCCTTCGTCTAGTTAGACTGAGTTGTTGGGGGCAGCCCCCTGACACAATGGGGGAGCCCCCCCCCACCTCTCAGGCAGGGGTCCAGCCCTGATCATAACCCCCTACAAATAAGCCAGGCTCCAAACGGTTTATTAATAATCGGCCGTTGGGCTTCGTTACTGTTTAGCGGGAAACCAGCTCCGCTGAGTTGTTGTCTTTTCATCAAGGGTCGCCCAGGCCAGTTCTCACCTGGAGGTTAATTCTGGCAGCCGGAGCCAGAGACCACACCCCGTCCCCACCAGCCTCAGCTGCATCAACACCCCGCAGCCATGGCCGGGAGACAGCACGGCTGCCCTGACGGGCTGGTCCAACCCCTGGGGGACCGTGGAGCCCGGCCCGAGAGAGCAATGCCTTTAAACGCCAATATTTGGTTAGATTCCTCTTCCCACCTCCACTCCATCCCTGGAGGGGGCGGCAGGGGGGGGAACGCCCCCAGGGAGCGTGTCCCCTCCCGCATGGGTGTCTGGCCAGCTCTTGGCAGACACCCGCTGCACGCTCAGGGCCCTGGCAAGCCAGCCGCGTCCATCTCAGGGCCGTGTCCGTCCCCGCCACGACTCCCCCTGATTCCCTCCCCCCGCGCCTGCCTCCTGGCTGCCAGCGCTTGCCAAGGCACACAGACGGGCCCATACAGCTGTCAGCCGAGGGTAATTTGTTAGGGCCTCTGGTGGCCCTGCCACCGAGTCAAAGGGCCATTGTGTACCAGCCACACGCCGCGCCGGCCCTGCCTGTCGGCCCCCCCGCTCCCTCCCCCCTTCAGACAACAAGAGCCCTCGCTGTATAAGGCCGGCGTTGAGGCCTGGCCGTGAGCGACCGGGCCAGGCGGATGAAGGGGGCCTTAGTCTGAGAAGGGAAAAGAGGGGAAAAAAAGATAATCCGTGGGGCTGAAATTGACTCAGTCTTGAAGATGAGATGAGAGACCCCTTCCCTCCCCCCCCTGGCTCAGGATTTCTGTCCAAAAGAGGCTTTTAAGCAACAAAGGGGAGGAAAGATTATTAATAACCAGGTGCTTGACAGCCGAATCTCCAGCCCTGCCTTCCCCGCTGCAACAGGGACAGCTGTGGGAAGGGGATGCTTCCGAGTTGGAGGGGGGAATCGCAAGGCTGGGCTAGCAGGGGGGCACCATCAGCAGAGGCTGAATAGCGACCTGTGCTTTCACCTAGTTACCAATCCACGCGCCCCTGCCTCGTCAGGCTACTCCAAAACCCCACGAAATGTGAGAGGTGGAAGAGGAGGGGTCCCTTCCTGCTAGGCTACCCCTCCCTCAGCCTGCATTTCCAGCTCCCAAGCCCATGCACCCTATTCCCCCATGCAGTGACCACCGGATCCGATTCTTCCCAGGCCCAGGGAGGCTGCCCTGATCAGAAGAATGCCCCTGTGATCAGGGATGCTGCCAAAGAACTGGGCCGGCTGGTGTTGACCAGCAGAGGCGCTGAGTGGCCGCGGAGGCACTGGGGCTGCCTGCAGACTCAGGCAGACGGGGCTGCACCCCTGGGAGACATTTGGAAGCGTCTCTGGTGCCGCGAGGGCCAGAAACCGGCTGCTCAAAGATCTGTCTCTTTCGCCAGCACTAGGTTCAGCAGGATCAGAGCAGGAGGTTGGGGATGGAGGGTGTCCTCTCGGCTCCAGAGAAATGGGACTCTGGCCAGAGAGATTTTCCCCTTACCATGTCCTCAGCCCAACCCCTCCCAATTCGGGAAGGATGGAGGGAGGGCAACGAAAAGACCAAGCCTGCCTTCCCCCCACCCTGATTTCCCTGGCACAAGCGGCCTCTTAAATCAATTAATGGCCCTCCCACACCTGAGGAGAGCGAGCCCGTGGGCGGCTAGCTGTCTGTCTGACGTTCCCCCTTCGCATGCCGCTGTTGCTCCTTGGCCTGGGTCCTGGGACAGCGCGTTCATTGCCCATGGGCAGCGGCACCTGGGTGGGTTCCCGCAGCCTGTACTGAGCTGGATTCTGCCTGGAAACGGGCCGGGGGAGGGTAGGGGAAAATCCCTGCTAATTTCCTGATTCCACCCCCACCCTGAGCTTGTCCTGCCCTGGCCTACAGAGACAGCTGGATCTGCATTGCATTGGCATGCAGGGGTGGGGAATTGAGCAAGCCAGAGGGTGGGGGGGCCCAGATCTGTGATGTCACCTTTGCTGCTACCTGGGGGGGAGGGGACACGGAGCAGCGGTGGAGGGCAGAAAGCTTCCATCCACCTAGCCCGGGGGCAAGGCCGGCCTAGCCACAGCCCTGGGGGGAGGGATGAACCTGACGGTGGTGCGGAGACTAGGTCTGAGCCGATGCTACCATGAGCTCAGCTGGAAGCTTTCAGGGCCTGGTACCTAAGAGCCCGCACCAGATGCGCAAGATGAGGGGGCGGGAGGAGACCTTGGAGGGGTGGATGTGTTGCACGCCTACAATAGCACCTCCACCCTGGGCACACACCACTCTCCCCTCCCCGCCAGTCGGACCTGGGTTCTATTCCTGGCTCTGCTGTGGCGTGAATCCCGGTCCAGCTCCATGCCTCAGTTTCCCCGCTCTGTAAAAGGGGGAGAATGCTGCCTGCCTTTGTAAAACACCCTGAGATCAACAGACAAAAATGCCAGATAAAAGCTAAGGATCATAGCTCAGGGGTGGGTAAGATTAAGAAACCGGGCAGAGTGTTATCTTGGTTCTGTTCCCCCAATCCCCTCAATTGCATTTGGTCATTAGCCAAGACCATAAGTCCTTTGGGCTAGGGACTGTCCCCCTACACATGTGTCCGTACAGCACCTACCACCATGCCTGCCTTGCATGCTCCCCCCCAGTGGCCATATAAACGGCCCCTCCGAGTATGCTTGTAGACCATCTCCCCCAGCCCCGCATGGTTCTCATGTGCAGCAAATCCCCAGGCCAGACCTAATCCAAGAGGGAATCTCCTCCCAGGAACCCACAGCCCCAGGCAACCCCAAAACAAACAGCTACCTGCTGCCAAAGCAAACCGGAGATGTGAGGACACCGCTGGAGGGGACTTGATCCCAATTCAAGTTCCTATCAAGAGGAGACAAGGCCCCAGGCCGCACACCTGGCTCTGTCTCCTGCTATGGGAGGGAGGGGGGGAGGAACCGAGCCCAGAGATCTGAACGTCTGGAGTTCTGTGCTGTGGGGAGTGTGGCCTCAGTCCTCCCCCACACACTCCCTTTCCGATCCCCACGCATGGAGAAGCGGAGATGCAGTGGGAGAGACTTTCAGGAAGAGGAGCCTAGAGACAGAGGCCCAGATAAAGTGTTAGGAGGAGAAAAACAGCTCGACGGTCAAACTTGTTCTGTAGGAGCCTAAATATCGACCTGTGCACACGGATTGAGGTAGAGCTGGGAAGGAAAGGAAAGGAAATTCGATGAAAACGTGAGATTTTGGGGGCGGGGGGGGGGAAATCAAATTAACACAAAAACCAAACAAACAAAAATGTGACCGACAAACCAAAACAAAAGATTTCAGTTCGAGTCAGAGTTGAGGTCAATCGAAACGTTTCTCTAACTCCTGAAACGTTTCGATTTTGGCCCTTTTAGTGTAAACCAAAGTTGAATTTCAAAACACAAAGTTGTTTGGAACTAAAACACAAACCTTGAAACTTCTGAAATTTCAAAATTCTCAATGTCAAGTCAGGAAACCCATCAGGACCGACCCTTTCCCCTGGAACAGTCCCGCTCCCAACAAAGCTGCTTTTGGGGGGGCTTTTTGCCCCAAAATTTTCATTGAAACATTCCCCAGCCAGATCTAGTTTTTGGAACCCCGGTTTTGGAGTCCTTTAGCCATATAATTAAAGTCCCTCCCCCATTACTGAGGGAGCCTCCTATTATTAAGGGTGGAAGCCAACTCGCTTTTCATCCGTGGTGACCTCTTATGTAAAAATAAGAGCGAGGAAGAGAAGACTGAGGCTCGGGACCTGAGAACAGTTCTCATGTACATAAAAGGTTGTTACAGGGAGGAGGGGTGGAAATTATTCTCCTCAACCTCCGAGGACAGGACAAGAAGCAATGGGCTTAAACTGCAGTAAGGGAGGTTTAGGTTGGACATTAGAGAAAACTTCCTAACTGTCAGGGTGGTGAAGCACTGGAATAAATTGCCCAGGGAGATTGTGGCATCTCCCTTTTAAGAGCAGGTTGGACAAACCCCTGTCAGGGATGGTCGAGATAATACCGAGTCCCGCCCTGAGGGCAGGGGACTGGACTCGAGACCTCTCGAGGTCCCTTCCCGTCCTAGGATTCTATGACTGATGCTACCTGCAGCAGCCTGACATGGGTTTGGGGGTGACATCCCCCCGCCCCCATATCTTGGAGAGTTCAGTGGTAGCCAGGTGGGGACCTCAGTAACAGCTGGGTAGAAATTTGATTTTCCCTTTCCCAGGGAACGCCGGGATTTCAAATCATTCTGTTTTGAGACAGAGAAGAAGGGAAAAAAGTTCCTCTGAACCAAAAAAAGCTGGGGGGGGGGGAACCCACCCCAGTTGGTTTGGGGTCAAAGTGTTTTGTTCCAGTTTTGACGTTTAAACTGTCTTTTAAAAATATATTTTAAAAAGTGAATTTTGTTTGGAAAGGGCAAAAATTTAAAATGTTCAGTCTCAAAATGGCCAAAACAGGATGTTCTGAGATTATTGGAACATTCATTTTGTCCTCCCCCAGCCCCACCCCAAAGATGAAACTGACAGGATCAGAAAGACGTCAGTTTCCATGAAAGTGGCACTTTCTTCTACAAGGATGCTGATGAAGAGTTTCCAGCCAGCACTGCTCAGCCCCTCCTCCGAGCCCCGCAGCTCGCGGCACGGGATCTGGCCAGACAACATGAGCTTTTGGTGTGGTGTAGCAGCCGCATTGGAGAACATTTGTCCCCAGTGGCCTGAGAGGTGCAAAAGGCGGCTGGCACGCATGCCCCGACTCCACATGCAGAGAGCTGCAGAGAGGGCCTGGTGGCTAAGCCAGTCTCTTGGGAGTCAGGTCTCCGTCCTCGGCTTTCCAGCCCCTTCCGCCAGCCCCCCATGCAGCCGGCAGGGAGCTCTCCGGCCCGCCCCGGGCAGCGCTGATATTCTAGCATGGGTAAAGCCGGGCCACCTGTTGCATCAGGGAGTCAAGGTCACATGCCAGCCAGCGAACCCAGCCCGTATTGATCACTTTCCAGGGCACACGCTGGCCGGGCCTGCAGCTGACTAAGGCCGATATATATAAGGCCCAAGAAGGGATGACGGCAGCATGGGGCTGCGATTAAAATTAGAAGGTGCATCAGCACCCAGACAGGCTGGGTCAGGCACTAAATACAGACGCTGCCCGTAGCTTGCAGCACAGCCAGATCGGAGCTAAGCAACACCCCTGAAGCTATGTGATGCAGCTTACCTTCCTGTCCAATGACCCCGCTACAGTTCTGGGGGAACCTCCACCCTGTTACAAATCATGCTTATTTTGCATGCTGGTTGCTTATGAACCGCAGTTTCCTCGTTAAGCCACCCCACTCTAATTCCACTGGGAGCTTGCCTTGTTGATGTGCCCAACTGGTGCCCGTCCCTGCGTCTTGGTCTGAGATCCAACCAACTCATGCCACCCGCCAGCCTCGCTTACCAGCCAGTTCGGCTTTCACCAACCTGGATGCTAGAGGCTCTGGGTCTTGCTAGATGCTCACCAGAACCATGCAATTGTAACCCACTCCGCGGGGTCTTTTCTACACCCCCCCTGCCTGTGCTGGGGATGGAACAGGCTCTCATTCTGAGCCTCGCTTTCTGCTCTGCAGTCCCCCCATCCGATCCCCAGTCTGGGGCGTCACCCAGCCTCGAGAGTCACCCTGTGGTGTACGTTGGTGGACAGACACAAAGCAAAAAAACCAGACCCATCTCATTGTAGCTGATCCCACCAGGCTGTCCCCCGCACAGAGTTAATACACCCCTCATGCTGCCAACCCTGCAAAATTCGATACACTCCCAGAACAGGAAGGTGATGTGGAACCAAGGGGGTGGTGGGCTAAGTCTATAGTTCTCCCCGCCCCCCGTCAATGCAGCTGAGAACAAGCTAATGGCTCCCTCCCATACTCAGCCCAGAAAAGGTTTTAGGTGACCACCCCCAAAGAGCTTCCCACATTTAGCCACAATGCCTCAGTTCTCAAGGATCATCCCAAGGGAGCAAGTCAGTCCCCCACCGACAGCTGCCGGGGAATAGAACAAGGGCTTGATGTTAACATGCCACACAACTGCCATCTACCATGGGCGGAGAGCAGGATTTGAACCTAGGATCTTCAGCTCATGTAGTAGAGAACCGAGCTGGTGCTGCTTGAAGAGTGACTCCCCTAGCCAGGCGCAGCAGTAGGCTTTTATCCACTGTGGACTAGCCGCTAGAGGGAAACGCTGCCCCAAATCTCTCTCACACTCTGCCCCCCCTCCCCCCCGCGTCAGACAGATCTGTTAAGCAATGGAGATTCACTACCTTAAAGCAGTATGGTCTACTGGTTAGTGCCTTGGCCTGGGAAGTCTGGGGTCTCAGTTCCAGCTCTGCAACTGACCTGCCGGGCGACCTGAGTCAAATCACTTTCCAGCTCTGTGCCTCAGTTTCCCAGCCTACTCTTCATCTTGTCTAGCTGGGCTGTGAGTGCTTTGGGGCAGGGACGCTGACTAGGAGTTCGTGCAGCACCCTGCACAACAGGGGCTCCCGTGCACGGCTTGAGCCAGAATTGGAACCCAGCAGAGCCAAACGGGGCTCTAAGGGGAGCTGGACTCACGCACTGGACAGCAAGAGAATCGGGCACTGGAGCTCCAGTATCCAGCCAGAACAGACCCAGCTTAACTCTCAGCTCCCACAGGCAAAACAAGAGAATACTTTTTTATACAGGGCCCCTTCTCCCCCTTGAGCTGCAGTTTAAGAGTTGGAAGACCCTGCCTTTCCTGCACCCCCATTTCCACAGATCCAATCTCAATTATTCCCATTCCAGCAGCACCTACAGATCACCCTGCCCTCGCTATATCACACCAGGTGCTGCGCAGACCCCGACCAAGATCGGCCGCCCTCCCTGCACAGGCGCTGCACAGACGTGGAGCAAGACTGTCCCTGCCCTGAAGGTCTTTCCATCTAAATAGCAAGGGCAGCCCTCGTTTGACAGGTGGGGAAATCGAGGCACAAAGACTAAATGACTCCCCTGCCAGGCCACAGAGAGCTGACGGTGGAACCAAGACTTGAACCCAGATCTCGAATCCCTTTTGCTCAAGTGAGGGGGAGAGTTACTAGATCCTCCAAACTGTGGATTTAACAGCATTGAATCCCACCAGGGTTCACTCCACGGGCTGGGAGTTTGGCTCTGGTCTTAAAAGCAGCGTGCTCAAGAGCCCAGGCTAGTGAAATCAGCTAGTGGCACAAGCAGCTAGATAAGGGGTCTCCCAATGGGAAAGATCAGGGAGATTTGCGCCCAAGGGCAGTTGCTTGCTCTGTGCTGGGGGAGTTTCCTAGCTTCTCCTTCCAGCCCGCGAGATGGACTCGAAACAAAAATCAGAGGGGGCAAAGCACAGCCAGAGTCTCACCCAACGCGCCTTACGCGAGGCCAGTTCAGAAGTCAATTACTTCAAGGCCTCGTTGGCCCTCTCCAGTCACGTCCGGCCACTTAGCCTCAGCACACGGCGCATGGCAGGAGCTCCCGGGTCACGGCTGCCATCAAGTGCCAACAGCCAGCCCCTTCTGCACGGGGATCTCAAAGCCCTTTGAGGAGCAGTAAGGCTTGCACCTGTTCTCTTCCCAGAGGGTAGGTAAAAAACATACCCTATTTTGTAGAAAGGGAAACTGAGGCACAGAGAGCAGAAGCTACTTGCCCTATGTCACAGAGCTGGTACAGAACCCAGGAATCCACGAAAACAATGAGGAGTCCGGTGGCACCTTAAAGACAAACAGATTTATTTGGCCATGAGCTTTTGTGGGTAAAAAACCCACTTCTTCAGATGCATGGAGTGAACATTAGACACCGGAGAAAGTGTTTCCACAGAACCCTCTGCACCCCACAAGCTGCAAACACAGAGCTCGCCCAGAACCCCAAAAGGGAAAGCCCCTCCTTGGCAGCTCTAACCTTGCAAAACCCAGGGACCTGTAGGAGGAGCTGAATTTGGGGGAGATCCGCTGGGGTTGCTTTTGCAGGCAATCAGGGTGATGTTCGGGGGCAGGGAGCTGGGCTATTGAGGAGTGAGGCGATCAGATTTTTTTTTCCCTTTAAAGCCCCCCAGGAAGAGGCCGCCCCTGCCCCACAGAGGTGGAAGCTCTACGCGCCTCCGGTCAGTGTCCTCCGGTTTGAAGCAAAAGCAGCAACCCGCCACCTGCAGGCTTCCATCGTCCCCGAGGGTCACAGGTGCATTCACCGGCTTTCGGCACCCCCACGAGCAAGGCTGGCCCAGGCCTCCGGGCGTCTCAGCGCCCCCCTCCAGGCCGATCCCCCTCCAGTGCCATTCTCTTGGGAGCTTCGATCCTTTTCCGCCAGGGTCTGCTCGGCCCTGCATATGGGACACGGCCCCAGCTTGACCCTCTCGCCGCACCGACCCACAAGACAAAGGGAGTTTCTGCCACAGGCCTTGCCAGCCGGGGCTGATCCCCCACCCCACAGATAACCCACCCCAAAAAGCCTGGAGGGGAGCCCCCAGCAGGCCCCTCCCCTCCATAGCAGACAGCAAAGCAGCCCTCGAGACTAAATGCTAGTCCTTAAAGCACAGGGCACCCACAGCTACGCCCAGCCCCTCACCCCGCTCCCTATAGCCCTCCCCTGTTCCCTCCTCCCATAGCCAGAACCCACCTCTAGCCTCACAACCATGCTCCCCCATAGCTAGCCCCAGCCCCCTACCTGTAGCCCCACAACAATTACACTCTCCCCATGGCTAGCCCCTAGCCCCCCACCATGCTCCCTACCAACCCCTACTCTCTCCACACCCCATGAGCCTTCCCATACTCCTCTCCCCACATAGCGCCAGCCCCTCATCCCATGCCCTCTCCCACACTCTCTGCCCCCCCAGAGCCAGCCCCTCCCCCATATCCTTTCCCCACTCTCCTCCCACCATCCCCGTGTCCTTACCCCACTCTCCTCTCCCCCCCGAGAGCCATCCCCGTGTCCTTACCCCACTCTCCTCTCCCCCCAGAGCCAGCCCTTCCCCCATGTTCTTTCCCCACTCTCCTCCTACCATCCCCGTGTCCTTACCCCACTCTCCTCTCCCCCCCCAGAGCCATCCCCCTGTCCTTACCCCACTCTCCTCTCCCCCCCCAGAGCCATCCCCCTGTCCTTACCCCACTCTCCTCTCCCCCCCCAGAGCCATCCCCCTGTCCTTACCCCACTCTCCTCTCCCCCCCAGAGCCATCCCCCTGTCCTTACCCCACTCTCCCCCCCCCGAGCCAGCCCCGTGTCCTTACCCCACTCTCCCCCCCACCCGAGCCAGCCCCGTGTCCTTACCCCACTCTCCACTCCACCCGAGCCAGCCCCCTGTCCTTACCCCACTCTCCCCCCCACCCGAGCCATCCCCCTGTCCTTACCCCACTCTCCCCCCCACCCGAGCCATCCCCCTGTCCTTACCCCACTCTCCTCTCCCCCCCCAGAGCCATCCCCCTGTCCTTACCCCACTCTCCTCTCCCCCCCCAGAGCCATCCCCCTGTCCTTACCCCACTCTCCTCTCCCCCCCCAGAGCCATCCCCCTGTCCTTACCCCACTCTCCTCTCCCCCCCCAGAGCCATCCCCCTGTCCTTACCCCACTCTCCCCCCCCCCCAAGCCAGCCCCGTGTCCTTACCCCACTCTCCCCCCCACCCGAGCCAGCCCCGTGTCCTTACCCCACTCTCCTCTCCTCTCCCCCCGAGCCAGCCCCTCCCCACTCCTCTCCCCCGATCCCCGCCGCCCTCGGGTCACCTTACCGGGGACCGGTCCCACCGCAGCGGGGCGGCCAGCGCGGGGCCGCCCAGGAGCAGGAGCAGCCCCCAGCGCAGGCAGGACATGGCTCGGGGCGAGGCGAATCCCAGAGGCAGCTCCCCGGCGCCGGGCTCCCGGTTTATAAAGCCGGAGCGATCCCCCCCCCTCCCCGCCCCGCATGTCAGGGCTCTCCAGCCGCTCCGCCAACCACGTGGAGTCATCGGGCAACAACAGCTGGGGGGAGGAGCCACGCCCCCTTTTGTACAAGCCACGCCCACCCCTCCCCCCACCTGGGGGGGAAACTTACCCCCCCCCGCAGGCCTGATCCCCTGGGGAGTCTAATGCCCCTCACAGCAGGGGACGGTGACCTGCAGTGGCAGCTAGACAGGGCCGGCCAGCGGGTATTTGGCTTGCAGCGGGGTCGGTCCCAGGACGTTAGCGAGCCAAGGCGGGCGAGGTGATCTCTTGTACCCCCCACAACTTCTGTGGGTGCGAGGCGCTTGCCCGCTGCCCCAGGGCTCTTCTTCCGGAACCCCAGCTCCAAAGACGGGCTCCCTGTGGCGGGCAAGCTCATCTCTTCCACCAGCAGAAGCTGGGCCCGTGCAAGATAGCACCTTCGCCTGCCTTGGGTCGTGTAGATGGGCTCTGGCTACAGCGCCGTGGTGTAGACGCAGCCTCCAGCACTGGAAGTTAATCCTCCTCTTTGAGAGGCAGGCAGTAGGTTGACGGATGACGGAGTCCTGTCTACACCAGGGCGTTAGATTGGGTGACCCTTGTGGTCGCTTCTATCCCCATGATTCTCTCCCCAACGCTCAGGGGACAATGTTCTTCTCAGCCCTGAGTGCCGTGGCGAGGTTGGTGTAATTTTTAAATGTAGACCAGGCTCTAGGTTAGACAGGCAGGGGGTAGGCAGGGTGGCAGGTTGGAGGGGGATGGCACAGCTGGGTCCTGGGCCAGGACTCGGGCTTCTATGCGCGGCTGCGATACAAATAAATGTGACTAATAAGGGACTGGAGGATTGCTAAACTAGATTAGACCAGCCAGCTAGCCCAGCTGCCCATCCCCAAGAGGGCTTATCCTGAGATGACCCAGGCTAGGACTTGGCAGCCTTTCCACACCTCTTGGAGGAACTGGTCTAACGCCAGGTGTTCACCTTGTCCATGTGAAGCCTCGTCTACACCTAAAAATTAGATCGGCTCTGAGTTTTGTAGCTAGGCCGTGAAAGATTTTGTTGTTTGGCCGACCTCATCGCCATTGTAGATGCAGTTAGGTCAACCAAAAAATTCTTCCATCCACCTAGCTACTGCCTCTGAGGTAGGTGGGTGAGCTACAGTGATGGACAAACGGTCTGTTGACGTAGGAAGGGTCTAGACTACAGCTCCCCAGGGTGTGAATGAGGCTAGATAGATAGATAGATGAGGTGTATGGGGATAGCTAGATAGATTGTGGGTATAGTGAAAGACAGAAATTCTGTCACAAATAGATAGATAATCCCCAATAGATTTGAAAGGGTTTCTTATCCTACACCTCGGTTTTGTGCCTGGTTTTAAACAAACCTTCCTGCCATGGGAAGACAGTTAAAACACACTTTCCCCCTTTTCCAGATCCTTTTAAGAGCCTCCAAGCGGTCTACAAATGGAGTACATCAAACCTCACCACCGCCTGCTTAGAGCTACTCAGCATCTCTCCCATTTTATGGAAAGGTAAAAGTGAGGCACGGGGAAATGAAGGTATTTGCCCCAGGGCACAGGGTCCGAGCCAGAGCTGAGAATAGAACCCAGGAGTCCTGACACTCAATTCCGCCCCGACACCACTCCCCTCCCAGAGGTGGGCTTAGAACCCAGGAGTTGCCGGTGGTACCCAGCAAACCACAGGCCCCACTCTGCCCCCATGACTCAGGCCTAGCACACTGACAGACAGGCACTGAAGAGCAGACCTGGGCCCAGATCCTGAAAGCAATCGAGGTGCCCAACCTTGGATTGCTTCCATTGGCTGTTAGGAGACAGAGGGGCCGGGCCCCGGGCTAGCTGTCCATTTTAAGGGGTCGGGGGGGGGATTAAGCTATGGTCCAGGAGCTCCCCACTATTCATGCCTTATGGGAGGAGAGTGGTGTGAGCTCCTCCCCCACTCCATGCACCAGCCCCCCACCGCAACTGCAGGCCACAGGGACTGAATGGAGAGCGCCCCTTACTGGGCCCCCCACTTTGCTCCCTGCAGCGCAGTGGCCCCCAGCATTGCACTGGGGCCAGCACACATGCTAGGGGAGCCTCCCCCCGCACAGAAGTAGCCCAGCTTTGGAGAGCATCGAGGAAGATGAACAGGCAAGAGGCTAAAAGACAGCAGGCTGTTGCATTGAGACCCGCTGAAATGCCCCAGTGCAAAAACATATGCCAGGTGACTGTGACCCTTGTCTTACCCCCTCTCAGCCAAGCTGCAGGCAACCGCCCGCTGCCATAAACTGTTACAGGGGGCGACAGCTAATTTATATGCATCTGTCCTCTTAAAATGGACATATACATATAAAATGATGGGGTCTAAATTAGCTGTTACCACTCAAGAAAGAGACCTTGGAGTCACTGCGGAGAGTTCTCTGAGATCATCCACTCAATGTGCAGCGGCCCTCGAAAAAGCCAACAGGATGCTGGGAATCATTAAGAAAGGGAGAGAGAAGAGGATGGAAAATGATGGGAGTGCTGTGCTCCGCCCCAGGGGCGGCTGCATTTCAGCTGCAGAAAAACTCATTGAGGCAAGGCAGGGCAGCGTGCGGAGAGGCAGGACGTCTGGGTTCTATTCCTGGCTGGTCACTCCCCCATTTTGTGCCTCAGTTTCCCCTCCCCTCCTTTGTCCATTTAGGCCCAGCTCCTCAAAAAGAACTTGGATGCTTAATTTGCATTGCCAGGGGCTGGGCCTAAGCTCTTGGGGGCCGGGGCTGTCCCTCACCCTGCCTATGTATTGTAATACACCAAACAGCAATCACAAACCCTCCCGCCCACAGTCTGCCAGGCCTTGCGTTTTCAGAGGTTCTCTCTTTTTATTTAAAGAAAGAGTAACCAAGTCGGGCCAAAGTCCTCCCTTTACAGGGGGGAAGGTCATATAAATATATAGTCCCTGATGTAGGCAGAAGGTTGAGGAGTTTAAGGTCACTTCCCCTTTAAGCAGGGATTCCCATGAGTTGGGTTCCTGGCCCTAGAGAGAAGTGGTAAAGCTCACAGCACATTTGAACAGCCTCAAATTGTGGGGGGAACCAAAGGGCTGGTTAGTTACAGTCATCTGGATTTGGGGTGTGGGGAGGTCTGGTGCAGCCCTTGGGACAGAAGCTGATGCAGGGACATCAGGGCAAGCTGCTCCCCCACCGCTGTGCCCCTTGGGCGATATATGCCAGCCCTGCCACGGAGAGGAAATTGGACTTGGTTTTCCCCTGCCCCTTTCCCACTGGGCTGCAACCTCCCAAACCCGTACAGCACGGGACCACCCTGCCCCTTGCTCAGGCAGCTGGCTAGAGCAGAACGGTTCCTGTGCTCCGGACCGCAGCATCCCGAGCCATCCACGTCCCGGCCCTGGGCTGCAGCTGGGAGCCTAAATGACCAACACGGCCCCAAGGCTGGTAGCATTCCAAGACAGGGAAAGGCCGTCCCAGCTTGGGACACCTACTCCCCCAAGCTGTGCCCTGCAGAGATGAGGGACGCCCCGTCCGCCCCAGCAGGATTGTCCCCTCCAGTCAGCTCCTCTGGGCTTTGGCCGTTCCTAGTTATAAGTCAATGGGGCTTCCACGCTTTCTGCTGGCCGCTCCAGCGCCCGTTTGCTCTGACCCTTGGGAAGTTTGGGTTTGTTTTTTCCCCAGGTGGCCTGAGATATTAGGACCCGGGAGGCTCTGGGGAGAGTCCGGCATCAGTCCCGAGGTCACTGGGCTTTGGCTGCACAGACTGGACGCTCCCATCCGGCCAGCCTCTGATTGCACCGTCTCTCCCCCGGCCTTATATTGGTTCCTGAGCAGGAGCCGGGCCGTCGCCCTCAGACGGGGCTTCCTGCTCCTCTCTTTTCAGCTTGTAAACAAAGCAGCTGGAGGCGCTGTGGGATTTGAGGGATGCTGAGCGGATCTGCTGGGGGTGGCTGTCCTCCGCCAGGAGCCGGGAGGTGCTGTCCGTCACCAGGAAAAGACCATAGGCCTCCGGGTTGGGGACGCCATATTTCTTGCCGCAGACCACACACACTGAGGCCGCTGTCATGTGGGTGGGGACGGGGATGGCCTTCTGGTTCGCAAAGGGCTCTTGGAAGGAGACGTAGAGGATGTCCTGAGAGAAGGAGAGGGGAAAAAATAATAAATCAAGCAGTCCAGAGGCTATGGTGATGGGCACCCTCTACATACCATAGACAGATCAGATTACAGAGAGAGTGGGTAGGGCACTGAACTGGGACTCGCAAGATCTGGGCTCTATTCCTGCTGAGTGATCTTGGACAAGTCCTGTCCCCGCTCTGTGCCTCAGTTTCCCCGCCCACCCTTTGTCTAGGTGGGAGGCGCAAAGGAGCACTCAAGGATGATAAGGCCATTGCGGAGAAACTAAATGAATTCTTTGCATCGGTCTTCACGGCTGAGGATGTGAGGGAGATTCCCAAACCTGAGCCATTCTTTTTAGGTGACAGATCTGAAGAACTGTCCCAGATTGAGGCGTCATGAGAGGAACAAACTGATAAATTAAACAGCAATAAGTCACCGGGACCAGACAGTATCACCCAAGGGTTCTGAAGGAACTCAAATGTGAAATTGCAGAACTACTAATTGTCGTCTGTAACCGATCATTTAAATCCGCTTCTGTACCAGAGGACTGGAGGGTAGCTAATGTGACACAATTTTTAAAAAGGGCTCCAGAGGTGACCAAGGGCGATCCAGTGGACACAGTGTACTTAGATTTTCAGAAAGCCTTTGACAAGGTCCTCACCAAAGGCTCTTACGCAAAGTAAGCTGCCATGGGATAAGAGGCCAGGTGCTCTCATGGATCGGTAACTGGTTAAAAGACAGGAAACAAAGGGTAGGAATAAATGGTCAGTTTTCAGAACGGAGAGAGGTAAATAGCGGTGTCCCCCAGGAGTCTGTACTGGGACAAATGCTGTTCAACATATTCATAAATGATCTGGGACAAGGGGTAAACAGTGAGGTGGCAAAATTTGCAGACGATACAAAATTACTGAAGATAGTTAAGACCCAGGCAGACTGCGAAGAGCTACAAAAGGATCTCTCAAAACTGGGGCACTGGGCAACAAAATGGCAGATGAAATTTAATGTTGATAAATGCAAAGTAACGCACACTGGAAAGCGTAATCCCAACTCTACATATACAATGATGGGGTCTAAATGAGCTGTTACCACTCCAGAGAGAGATCTCGGAGTCAGTGTGGAGAGTTCTCTGAAAACATCCACTCAAAGTGCAGCGGCCGTCGAAAAAGCCAACAGAATGTTGCAAATAATTAAGAAAGGGAGAGAGAATAGGACAGAAAATATCATGTTGCCTCTATATAAATCCATGGTACGCCCACAGCTTGAATACTGCCATATGTATACGCCCACATATGTATACTGCCATATGTATACGCCCACTGCCATATGTATACGCCCACAGCTTGAATACTGTGCAGCTGTGGTCGCCCCATCTCAAAAAAGATATATTGGAATTGGAAAAGGTTCAGAAAAGGGCAACAAAAATGATTAGGGGTATAGAACGGCTTCCGTATGAGGAGAAATTAATAAGACTGGGACTTTTCAGCTTGGAAAAGAGATGACTAAGGGGGGGGATAGGCTAGAGGTCTATAAAATTATGACTGGTGTGGAGAAAGTAAAGAAGGAAGGGTGATTTACTCCTCACAACACAAGAACTAGGGGACACCCAATGAAATTAATAGGCACCAGGTTTAAAACAAACAAAAGGAAGTACTTCTTCACACAACGCACAGTCAACCTGTGGAACGCCTTGCTAGAGGATGTTGTGAAGGCCAAGACCATAACAGGGTTAAAAAAAGAGCTAGATAAATTCATGGAGGATAGGTCCATCAATGGCGATTAGCCAGGTTGGGCAGGGATGGTGTTTCTAGCCTCTGTTTGCCAGAAGCTGGGAATGGGTGACTGGGGATGGATCACTCGATGATTCCCTGTTCTGTTCATTCCCTCTGGGGCACCTGGCATTGGCCACTGTCAGAGGACAGGATACTGGGCTAAATGGACCCTTGGTCTGACCCAGTAGGGCCGTTCTTATGTCTATTTAGAGTGTCAGCTCTTTGGAGCAGGAGCTGCCTCTGACTGTGCAGCACCTGGCACAACAGGGGCCCCCCATCTCAACTGAGGCCTCTAGGTGCTATGTGTATATTAGCAAGGGAAGACACATGGCTGGTAGCTACACTCAAATTCAGCTCTTCGGGGCTTGCCTCTCGGTGGGTTGCTCATATAAACGGGATGGCGGGAGAGGCTAAAACTCAGACCCCTCTGTTCCAAAGGCACTGGCGATGAAGGAGAATCTCCCTTCACTTTTAGTGTTGGGTCTATGACACACGCACAGCCGAGCAATTCCATCTCCGTGCGGAGGGGGGAAGAGGAATGCCGCAGAAACATCCGCGACAGCTCATTGTAACACCCAGAAGCCTGTTAGTCCTTCCAGCCCAAGGGGCTTCTCCAAAATATGGGTCAGTAGCACGCTTGACCCTGGACTTGTCACTCCGGTTTATGGGTAAGCAGCAGAACCATGCGGTGCGGATCAGCCCCTGAGGTAGGGGGCACCCATCCGGAGTGCACAGCTATTCGCTAGCTTATCCACATGTTCTGCAACACACTGAGAACCCACCTCTCCATAGTATTAAGCACTTTGGGATTGGTTCATTGGCATCCCAGATTCCCAGTTCATGCACCTGTTGCACACAGCTCGCTCTCCCTCCTGTCTTTTTTCCTACTCGCTACGCATTTGACACGTTTACAAGGCGACCGGGAATTCATGCTTTCGTTCACTGCTGCGGGTCCTTGCTCAGAATAAACTGACGATCCCATTTTTCACGGATGGGGAAACTGAGTCACGGAGCGGCGAAGGGACGGACCCCAAAGGTCACCCAGCACGTCAGGGCCAAAGAACCCAGGAACCCTGGCTCCCTGTCCCGCCCTGTTGTAATCAGTAGACCACACCAGAGGCAGGTATAGAACCCAGCAGCCCCCTGAGCCCCCCCTTAGAGCCGTGACCTGCCAGAGCAGCCGGCCCTACCTGGGAGCGGCACCGGCTGTGTTGGTTGTGGTGGATGGTACGCCGACGCTGCCACTGGTGGATGGAGTCCTGCGCTTCTAGGCTGATTTGCCGGGTCACCATGGCCGACTGGAAGTTGCTGATGTGGTAAAGAGCCCCGAACCAGGTGGTGAGGTAGTAGCCGCCTGCAGGAGGGGTGGGGAGGAATGCGGGGCTCAGACGTCAGGGGCCCGGGGGCATGCCCGTCACCGCTAGGGGCTGGCGCGCAGAGAGGGTAAAGGGACTACGACTGCTGCCGGTGAAGGGAGAGCTGCCCCCCTACAGTCTCCGTGGCCTGTTTGCTTCTCACGCGCTGTCCTGAGCTGCAAGGCAGCCGGGTGGTGCCAGCTTCCCCCCTAAGCCCCACGAGGCCCCACCAGCTCAGCTCAGCCAAGGAGCCATCGGGGGGCTGCGGGTGTGTGCCACCCGGGCACTGCTGACCAGGGCACGGCTCGACCGGGGAGAGGGGGAAAACGCTCAGCACCCGCTTTCCAACCCCATGAGCCACCGGGTCGGCCAGCCCGGCTGCAGGCTCACCCCTAGCGGGGGCATCCACAGACAGCCTGCGGGTCCCCAGCCCGGCTGGGGAAGGACGGGGTCAGGGCTCTGACCTTCTCCCTGCAGCTGGCTGGGGTCCAGCAGCTCCATCATGTACTCGACGTCCAGCTGCACCGAGACGATGTCGCACTTCACCAGGACATAGGTCAGGACAGGCAGGAAGTCGTCCGCCCCGTAGACCTCTGAGCAGAGAGAGACAGGCGGTGAGAACGCCCCCCTTGTGGCCAGTCCCAATTCCCCGGGGTTGGGAGGGTTCGATCCCACCCCCTGCAGGGGCAAGTCCCAATACCCACGGGGGAAAGGGAGGGGGCGGGGAGACTGATTCCATCCACCCTGGAGTGGCCAGTTCCAATACCCTGTGTGTGTGTGTGTGTGTGGGGGGGCCTCGATCCCACCCCTTGCGGGGCCAGTCCCAATACCCCTGGTGGGGGGAGGGTTTGATTCCCCGCCGCCCCCACCGGCCAGTCCCAATACCCTGGGGAGGGGCTCGAGCCCACCTCCCGCAGGGGCCAGTCCCAATACCCCAAGTTACGGGATGTCCACAGTACCCCCACACAATCCCTCCCCCCCCCCCCAAAACAGAGACCCATCAAGGCTTGGGGGCAGAGATGGCAGCTCAGGAACACTTCACAGGGGCAGGGGGAGACAGGGCTGTCTCAGGGAGGGTGTAGGACGCCATCTTTGGGGGCTGGGGGGGCAGCTAAGTGGGGTCCCATGTGGTAGCGGGGGTTCCCCGGGACCTGGGTGCAGGTTTCCCTGGCAGCCTCGTGCCGCCCCCGCCCCCCGCCCCCAGCCAGCCTCCCCTACCCTTGCCACCCGTGCCGTGGTTCATGGCCTCGTAGATCAGCTTGCAGGCCTTGAGCAGCTGGGCCTCCTTCTTCTTGGGCGAGTAGGCCTGGTGCATCTGGACCAGCTTGGCCTGGATGCGCTCGAGGGCCGGGGCGTCGGGGACGTTGGCCGTCACCCCCAGCTCCGCCAGGCTCTGGCGGCCCATGGTCAGTTGGTGGTCGCGCAGCTTCTGCAGACTCCCGTCCCGGCTGTGAAACTCCAGGAGCTGGCCGTAGATGCAGTCCCGCAGCGGCTTCAGGACGCACTTGTGCAGGGCCGTCTCCACCAGGGAGCCTGTGGGGGGGGGACGGGGATGGAGAGAGGGGGTCAGGCCGGGGGGCGTCTGGCACAGGGCAAGAGCTCGGGGGCTCCGGATCAGGAACCTCGTCTCCATTGGGCCTGCTACATGGGGTCAGGCAACTGGGGCTGGGGCCCTGGAGGGCAGAGGAAGCTGCACAAGTGACGAGGGAAGGGGAGTTCAGTGGTTAGAGCAGGGGGGGCTGGGAGCCAGGACTCTTGGGTTCTCTCCCAGCTCGGGGAGGGGAGTGGGGTCGAGTGGTTAGAGCAGGGGAGGCTGGGAGCCTGGACTCCTGGGTTCTCTCCCCAGCTCGGGGAGGGGAGTGCGATACCACACACACCAACCCCAGAGCACTTTGTTCTCTCCCTTAAAGCATCGCTAACCCTGCACCCCGCCCTGCCCCGCCTGGTGGAGCTGGGACCCGTTATCCGCTGCCCTGCCCGAGCCGCCCCCCTTCCCTGCCTGGCTCCCCGGCCCTGGCACCAAGCTGTCCTCCCCCAGGAGCGAGGGGAGCCTCTGGGCCCCCCCCCCAGCACCAAGGGGCCAGGCCCGGTTCCCCTTTAAGAGCTGTCCTCTGGCCCCCCCAGTCCCCCCGCAGCTTCCTGCTCAGGCGTTCACTGACACCCCGGAGCCAGGGCGGATGCTGCAGCGGGTTGGGGGGCGGTTTGACCACAGTGGCCTTTCCGGCTGCATTTACAGACAGCGCTTCCTGGAGGGGCTATTTATAACCCCGGGGCGGGGGGGGGGGGTCCCCCGCTACTAGCTTACCCGTGACAGCCTCCATCTTGGGGGAGCGGGGGAAATCTAGTCAGGGGCCTTTCCCCCCACCAATTGCCTGAGCCAACCCTGCCCCCGCCCCAAGATCGGGGGGAGTCTGGGCAACCTCCCCCCCCCCGGGCCCCAGCGCGTCTCACCCCCACCCCACGGATGGAAGCATGTGGGGGGTGGTAAATGACTGGGGGTGGGAAATGATGGGGAGCAGGCTGGACCAAAGCGGTGACCTTAAGGTGGGATCCATTGAGCCAGCCCCCCGCCTCCCCCACCGCCTTGAGAATTCCTCACATGGGGGAGGACGTCTCTTCTTCTGTATCCCGTACCCAGCCCCCAGCCACTGCCCCCCACATCTTGAACCCAAAACCCAGGTCTCAGATGCCTCCCCTCCCCCAGCTCACAGACGACCCTACCCCCTTGAGCCCAGTGCCCAGTTCCCAGCTGACGCCCCTCACCCCTTTGAGTCCCCCATAGCCAGCGGACGCCCCCAGCCCCGTACCCAGGTCCACGTCCTCGAGGTCCCCGTACTCCCAGGCGTCCTGCAGCTCCGAGCTCTCGCACAGGTAGCCCTTGAGGCTGCTGATCATCTGGCGGATCTCCTGCAGCAGGTCGGTGCTGGTGGGGTGCCGGGCCGCCCCGCCCCGCAGCACGTGCCCCACGAAGTTCTGCACCAGGCCCCCGACGTAGGAGGCCGGCTCCTGCGTCAGCTCCTGGACCCGCTTGGCCAGCCGGCGCTCGGCCGAGAGGAAGCTGGTCAGGGCGCTGCCCACGGCCGACAGCCGGTGCAGGACCCGGCCTGACAGCGCGGCTGACTGGTGCTTCTTGCGGGGCGTGCCCGGGTGGGCGTCGGGCTCCTCTTCCACGCTGCTGACCGACAGCGAGTCCAGCTCGGGGATGGGCGGCAGGAGCAGGCTGTCCCGGGGGCCCAGCAGCGAGGACTCTGAGTGGGACTTCTTCAGCGCCCAGGGGGCGTCCAAGGCCCCCTCGATCCAAGAGACCCGGTGCGGGGAGGCCGGGCCCTCCTGCCTCTCGGTCGGCGGCAGGGACACCTGGTCCTCCGACATGTTCCAGGCCGGACGGCGTAGTAGCAATTTCCGTTTCACCGAGGCCGGTGGGGCATCGCCTGCTGGGGGGGGACGGGGGGGGGCGCTGAGGGGCTGGTGTCTCGCTCACCCAGTGGCAGCCCCCTAGAGCGCGGCTCGCGCCCGTTGCCCCACGCAGCGCCCCCCCCGGAGCGTTATCCCAGGATAACAACCTACTACAAGGCTCGCCGCAAAAGGGAGCAACTCCTTCGCGTCTAGCTGGCCGCTAGGAGCTCTGGGGTGAGGAATTTACGCCCCTTCCCTACCCCTGATCCTGAGTGCAGGGCAATTCTGCCCCCCAGGAGCCTGCAATTTGGGGGGTGGGGGACGACCCCTGTGGGAGAGGAGAAAGGGAGCGGCCTAGGCACGAAGGCTTAGCCAGGGTGGGCGTGTTACACAGATGCCCCAATGCCATTGAGTCCCAGCACACACTCGCCCCTCAAGCCTGATCCCAACACCTCCACCCCCAAACTGGTAGGCCACTGGCGCTTACCTTTGCCCGGCTCCCCCTCCTTCCCGGGCTCCGGGGCTCCCAACTGGCCCATCTCGGCGTCGGCAGGCGCTGGTGGCTTGTCCAACAGGCCAGGGCCCTGCCCATTTTTCAGCCGGATGGTGCCCCCTCTCTCGGGCAGGTGGAACGGGGGCGGCACCCCAGTGGGGAGCCAGCCCTCGCTGCTGTGCTCCGACAGGAAGAGAGGGTTGATGATGCAGAGCGCCCCATCCTCCGACGTCACCCGGATGCAGCAGGCCGGGCCGCTCATCTCCGGGGGTTTGGGGGACTCGGGGCTGGACCCCATGTTCTCTTCCTCCTCCTCGCCTGTGGCCGATGGCTTAAAGGGAGGACTCCAGAACCCTGCCGAGGACACCGGGCAGCAGGAGACAGACATGAGTGCCTGGGCAGATGTAACCCAGCTTGGGGGCGGGGGGGTCAGCGCTGTGTGCTGAGCGTAGGACACAGGTACCTTTCCTGCCCCACTGTCATGCTCTGGGGTTTACTAGTTAAAGTGGGGTGGGGTGAGGTGGGGAGGGCTGGGAACCAGGACTCCTGGGTTCTATCCCCAGCTCTGGAAGAGGAGTGGGGTCCAGTGGTTAGAGCAGGGGGGCTGGGAGCCAGGATTCCTGGGTTCTCTCATCCGGCTGCATACAGACGTCGGACATTGAGCGCCTCTACCCACGAGGCGACCTGACCCCATTCCTCCCTCGCCCCCGAGTGAGGGTGTCTGGCTTCCTCGCGGAGGCCCTGGCTGGGGGTGAAATCGCCCGTGGGCGGAGCACTCACTCATGCCCAGGGCCGCACAGCTGTTCAGCTCAGCCCTGCCGAGGTGTTGCAAGGCAGCCGGGAGCTGCAGCGGGAGGGGCAGCACGTCCCTGCAAGCAAGAGAGACCAGAAGCCAGTTAGCGGAGGGCTGTAGGGAGAAGGGGCAGTGCAGGAAGGACCCTCCCGATGCCCACACTGGCCAGGGTCCTGCCCTCCTGGCATCATCCAGCCCCCCGCACCAGACGCCCGCACTGGCCAGGGCCCTGGAGTGGAAGAAGCAGGGGTGCTGCAAGGGAGGGGCATGCCCCACGCTGGGTGGCTGCAGGAGGAAGTCACCATGGCCACCCTGCCCCCACCCCCGCAGCTTCCTCAAACCCAGGCAAGCACCCATAAATTGCACTTCCCGGAATGCTGGGCTAGGGGTCGGGGAATGCCCCCACCCCTGAAGGGTGCCCCCATCACACACTCACATCCCCTCTGCGAGGGGGCTTTTCACCTGACGAGTGGGGTGGGGGCAGGTTATTGGGTCTTTAAAAGGGAGTGGAGTGGGGAATCAGGAATCCTGGCTCCCAGACTCCCTTCTGTAACCACTAGACCCCACTCCCTTCCCAGAGCTGGGGTAGAACCCAGGAGTCCTGGCTCCCAGCCCATAACTGATAGAGGCAAAGGCCTAGCCCTGGAGACAGGAGAGCGGAGACTCAGGGAAAGTGTCACCTGCACGTTCCCACCCCTGACCCAGCCCCGCTCACCTGCTCACGGAGAGGAAGGCGACCAGTTCCAGGAGCCCCAGGAAACGCAGTTGGGACCCTTCCAGGGAAACAGCTGGAAGAGAGAGAGCGACGGGGTCTGAGAGCCAGAGTGGGGCCCCAGTGCAGCCTAGGTGCTGGGGGCGGTGGAGAAGGGGAGGGCTGGGGGGTTGCAGAGGGCTTGCCCAGTAGCAGAAACTGGCTGGAAGTTTTCCTCAGTCGGGAGATTCTCTTGAGCTCTTAAGAAGTGGCTTGTTCTGGGGTGGGGCATGTCCCACGACAGGCCGGTTCCAAAGGTTGAGTGTGTGTATGTGTGGGTGGATCTGAGTGACAGGGCCTCCAGTGCCAGACCCCCCTCCCCAGTCTGTGCTCCCCATAGCACCAGACTGCCAGAAACCCTCCCCGATCCCATGTCCCCGATGGGGAATCAGAGGCTCCAAGAAATGAAGAAACAAGGTGACGCAGAGAGTCCATGGCAGAGCAGGAAAGGAACCCAGGAGTCCTGACACCCAGCCTCCCGCTCTACTCACTAGACCCCACTCCCTTCCCAGAGCTGGGGAAAGAACCCAAGAGTCCTGACACCCAGCCTCCCGCTCTACTCACTAGACCCCACTCCCCTCCCAGAGCTGGGGAAAGAACCCAAGAGTCCTGACACCCAGCCTCCCGCTCTACTCACTAGACCCCACTCCCCTCCCAGAGCTGGGGAAAGAACCCAAGAGTCCTGACACCCAGCCACCTCCCCACTCTAACCACTAGACAGTGGTTCTCAAACTTTTTTTTTCCCACGGACCACTTGAAAATCCTGAAGGTCTCGGCGGACCACTTAATGATCTTTCCAAATGTTGTTTGTACCGTTAGCTAACTATTGCAACGCGCTTTGGATAAAAGCGCTATATTAAAAAAAAAACATAATAATAACTAACTATTTTTGTTCTACAAATAAAAGCCCACGACTCATATTTTCATATCAGTAGTTTTACGTTTCTAATGCGAGCTGGGGCTGGGAAGGAGGCGGGGGTGTGTGTCTCACCCTCTCTCCCCTGCCGCGGCAGCCCCCGAGCTGGGGCTGGGAAGGAGCGGGGCTCTCACCCTCTCTCCCCTGCCTTGGCAGCCCCTGAGCTGGGCCTGGGAAGGGAGGGGGTCTCTCCCTCTCTCCCCTGCCGTGGCAGCCCCCGAGCTGGGGAAAGTTGCCTCTTTCTCTGGCCGCTGCAGCCTTGCATGTCCCAAATTCCCCCCACCCCCTCTTCTCACCCCACTGCTCCCTCCGACCTACCCCCATCCTCCCCAAGGCCACCACCTCACCTTATATGTGCGTCTGCGCAGCTCCACTAATTCGGTGGGTGGCCCGTCATTCTCTCGTGTGCGGCCGCCCAGGGAATAGGGGCCCAGGGCAGTCCTTAGAGGGAACTATCCGTGGACCGCCTGAATGGAGTTCGCGGACCACTGGTGGTCCATGGACCACAGTTTGAGAACCTCTGCACTAGACCCCACTCCCCTCCCTGAGCTGGGAAGACAGCCCAGGACTCCTGACACCCAGCCACCTCCCTGCTCTAACCACTAGACCCCATTCCCCTCCCAGAGCTGGGGAGAGAACCCAGGAGTCCTGGCTCCCAGCCCCCCCCTGCTCTAACCACTATCTGGCACTGTCCGGCACTCATTTAAATCAGGTACAAGCCTGGGCTATTTCCTGACTCTCCCAGCTCTGGTCTGCACTGACCCCTCAGGGGCAAGACCGAGGCCCTGGCTGGCTCCAGGGTGGCCGTACCGCGATCTGTTCCCTTCAGGACTGCCCTGAGTAACCCCATCGCCCCCCCGCCCCCGCCGCACCAGGCACAGAACACGTCTGCAGCAGAGATCAGCAGAGATAAGCCGCCCCGGTTCTTCCCAGAAGCAAGGAGGAAGCTACAACAGGCTGCCCTGATGCCAGTGCAGGGTGGGGGGGTGTGGGCACGGCAGGGGCCTTCACATCACTGACCCTGGGGCTGATGGAGTTTCTGGCTGGGGATAGAACCCAGGAGTCCGGGGGGGGGGGGGGCGGATTTTTCTATCCACCTGCTTGACCTTGGGCCCAGACTTGCCATCACTCCGTGTCTCAATTTCCCCCCAGCCAGCTCTGCACCAAGCTAAGCTCTGCCCCTTCTCCACCTCCAGCAGCTGCCTCCTCTCCCCATCACAGCCCCCCACCCTTCCAACACCCCCAGCCACGAGGATCTGTCCACAACCTGCAACCCCCCCTGGACTGCCAAGCCAGATGCACCTTTGAGAGAAACCTGGCAGGAGCACCGGACAGGGAGCTCGGACACCTGGGTTCTATCCATCCTCGGCTCCTTCACCAGGAAGAAGGAAAGGGGTTGATGGAGGAAAAGGAGTTCCTGGCTGGGAATGGGAATCCAGGAGTCCTGGGTTCAATCCCCTCCCTTCCGCTCTCCATCTGACCTTGGGCCAAGAGCTGTCATCTTCCTGTGCCTCAGTTTATGCCATCTATCCTAAAAATGGAGATGATTTAACCTCCCCACTAAGATGTCTTAAAGGGGGGAAACTGAGGCACAGAGAGGGGAACAGAGTTGCTCAAGGCTACATAGTGAGTTAGGAGAAAGAGGGCCAGGAGTCCTGACTCCCAGCCCACCCCCTGGTCTAACCACTAGACCTCACTCCCCTCCCAGCACCGGGGATAGAACCCAGGAGTCCTGGCTCCCAGCCCCCCCTGCTCTAAGCACTAGACCCCACTCCCCTCCCAGAGCTGGGGAGAGAACCCAGGAGTCCTGGCTCCCAGCCCCCTTGCTCTAATCACTTGACTGAACTCCTCCCTAGCTGGGAGCTGCCCTTTCCTGCCCCACATACCTCACCAAGGAAACATGAGCTGGGCAGGGGCGAAGCTCAGAGCCTGGTGCTGAAACCCAGAGCAGCATTACTCTTGGGAGCAGCCGGCTGCGTCCTGGGGGGGTGGGTGGGTCTAGCCCCTCCCCGGGGTCCCCGGCATGGCATCAGATCCTTCCCCCTCCAGGCTTTTGCAATAGCTGGGGCCCTTCCCTTTTCTTGCTCAGCAGGAGGAAACGACATCACCGACCTCAGAACTTTATGGGCTGGTTGTATCATCCAGCTGTTGTCAAGGCAGTGGGGACTAGAGGTTAGAGCAGGAAAAACTGATGTCCGGACTCCTGGGTTCTACCCCCGCTCGGGGAGGGAAGCGGGGTCTACTGGTCAGAGCAGGGGGCTGGGCGTCAGGACTCCCGGGTTCCGTCCCTGGCTCTGCTGACGTGCTGCATGAGCCCAGACAGGTGGCTCCCGGGGGCTGGGGCGCCGGCTGACCCCTCTGCAATGAGCCCAGCCGCTGCCCCGACCTACCCGAGCCACCCTCCTTGATGTGGAAACGGCAGACGGCTCCGGCGTGGTGCCCCTCTCCGCTGCTCTGCACCGACAGTACCTTGAGCTCCCCGCTCCCCGCGCCGGTCACCAGGAACGTCTGGGGAGGGGAGAGAGTTTGGCAGGTTTGGAAGGGAGCCGGCTGGTGGGTCTGGGTGAGGGCCCCAGGGCCTGCCTCTGGAGGCCGGTTTGTGGGGTCCCAAGCGGAGACGGGGGTGGGGGGGCAGTCTGGCTCTCTCCATGCCCCACAGGGCCTTGGTTTGTCCCCGAAGCTTGCAGTTCCCAGTCTGACCCCTGCCCGCCAGGAACGGTGCTAATGGCAGCCCCAGGGCGTTAGCCACCTCAGTGCCAGCCCTCCCCGGGGCTGGAGGGAGGAAAAGGGGATGGTGTAGCCCCTAGCCCCCCAGCCGCCTCCTTACAGCCCCGCCCACCTTCCAGCTTCACCCCTGCACACCTTACGGCCCCGCCCACCTTACAGCTCCACCCCCCGGTCCACCTTAAAGCCCTGCCCACCTTCCAGCTCCACCCCGTCCACCTTAAAGCCCCGCCCACCTTCCAGCCCCACCCAGCCACCACCTTACAGCCCCGCCCACCTTCCAGCTCCACCCCCGCCCACCTTCCAGCCCCATTACCTCCTTACAGCCCCTCCCACCTTCCAGCTCCACCCCCCATCCACCTTACAGCACCGCCCACCTTCCAGCTCCACCCCCATCCACCTTACAGCCCCGCCCACTTTATAGCTCCCCCCACCCACCTTACGGCCCCGCCCACCTTCCAGCTCCACCCTGCCCACCTTATGGCTCCACCCACCTTACAGCTCCACCCGCCCACCTTCCAGCCCCACCCACCCACCTTCCAGCCCCGCCCACCTTCCAGCTCCACCCCCCATCCACCTTACAGCCCCGCCCACCTTCCAGCTCCACCCCGCATCCACCTTACAGCACCGCCCACCTTCCAGCTCCACCCCCATCCACCTTACAGCCCCGCCCACTTTATAGCTCCACCCTGCCCACCTTATGGCTCCACCCACCTTACAGCTCCACCCTGCCCACCTTATGGCCCCGCCCATCTTCCAGCCCCACCCAGCCACCTCCTTACTGCCCTGCCCACCTTAGAGCTCCACCCGGCCACCCCCTTATACCCCTGCATGGTCCCACACCCACTGCCTGCCTCACCGGCCAGCCACTTACCCCAGGCGGCTGCATCCTCAGCAGCTCGGTGGCTTGCTCCGGGCCCAGGCTGAGCAGCTGCCAGAGCCCCTGGGTCAGCAGGAGCCTGTCCAGGATGGTCAGGGGGGGCGAGGGCGGGTCTCCCGCCGGGGCCTGGCACTGGCCATTCTGCAGCAGACGCTGAAGGCTGCGCACAAACACACGAGAGGCTCTGAAGTGCGGGTGGGCATCAGCCACGCCTTGGGGGTACGTCCAACCAATGAGAGGGCGTGGCGGAGCCTCTGGCTAGCCTCCCATTGGCCGACGCGGCAGCACTGTCCCGGCTCCTGCTCGTGGAGTTGAATTTAGTGGGGCATGAAAAAGCCGTGGCTGGGAGTCCCGGATGCCTGGGTTCTAGCTGGTCGCAGGAGGTCCCAGCCCAGCCCAGCCCCACAGAGCAGGGGGAGGGAGGGTGGCTCTCTACCCCTCTGCCCAAGGCACAGGCCTCTCTGCACCCGTATCTGTGCCTAAGGATCTTAGCAACCACTGGGCCGTCGCTTCAAATACACACGCGTCTAGCATTGAAGGCACTGGATGGCACTCAGGGCATGTTGGGTCAATCCCCAGCTCCCTGGGTGAGTCATGGCATCCTGCTGTGCCTCAGCTTCCCCACTTGTAAATGGGTGTCACGTCCCTTCTCCTTTGTCTAGTTAGATGGCAAACTCATTGGGGGCAGGAACTGTCTCTTACTATGCGTCTGTGCAGGGCCGGGCACAATGGGGGATCTCTGATATCTGGCGGGGAGGGGGTGCTGCTGCACCTGGCATGACAGGGGGATCCTGATCTTTGTTGGGAAGGGTCTGTGCAGTGCCCAGCACAATGAGGGCCCCAATCTTGGTCAGGGGGGTTGGTGCAGCTCCCAGGATAACAGGATCCCCCCAACCTAAGAGGGATCAGTCCAGGTCCTGGCATCATGCGGGGGCAATCTTGGTGGGGGGGGGGTTCTGTGCAGCGTCGCCCCCTTTCCCAGGGCTGCTCTGCCCCCAACTTGGATCCGAAACGTTGCCAAACGGATCCAGACGCTACAGAGAATTGCTTCTCCGGGCACCAAGCTGCGTGTGGGACGGACAGATGTGCACACAACTCCCCGTCCTCCTGCGAGTGACGCCTACCCAACCCCACTGGGGAAGGAACTCAGCTCTGCCATGGGCTGGCTCCCTCCCTCCACCCACACACCCTTTGTAACGGCTGAAAAAGCCACCCAACCAGGCTCTCTTTCCCCCGCCCCCCATGGCTGATTTCCAGGCCTCTAGGGGCTGGGGGAGGTGAAGGCCCTGCCCTGGGGGGCTCCCCGAAGCCAAGGGTGGGGGGGTTAGAAACTTGCAATGGTCTGAACATGCGTTCAAAGGGCTCCCTGCAAAGTGTATAAACTAGGAAGGGGGGGTCCACACACACGCCACCCCCTGCACTCCAGCCTACACCTCTCCCCCCTGCCCCCCAGATCCTGCATACCCATAAACCTTGAAATCCCATCAAACCCACTCCCAGCTCAACCTGGGAAGCACCCAGACTTGTGCATGGGTGAAAAGCAGAACCACGAATGACTGCTTCCTCCAGGAAGGGAACATATCCTTGGCACTGCCCCTGGACCTCAGTGTCCCCCATCCACCCCCTGTCTGGCCCTGGCCTCACTGTCCCCATCCACACCCTTTCTTGGGGCCCCCAAAGGAAAAGTTTTGCCATTGGATGTCCTGGACAGCAGAGCGAGGACTGGGACAAGCTGCAAAGCTTAGCACAACCCCACACAGGGGCTGACCAATCCCCCATCCCTCCCACCAAAGGGGGCTAGAACCCAGTTCCCTTTGCCCCAAGGGCTCAAACCCCCCTGACTCTCGAGTTAAAGGCGAATCCCCATTGACTGGGGGCAGTATAGGGCATATGACACGCAGGAGCAGCCCTGGTGCCATCCAGCAGAGGGCAGTGGTTGCACATGCACTGTCCGAAGCTTGGCTGGATACAGACTCAGTCCCGCCTCAAGGTTTGTTTACCGGCTATCATTGTCCCCAGCCCCCGAAGGATCGACATCTTCTTCAGCAGACAAGTGAGGCATCCTCTATAGCCCGGCAGCTGTAACTAACCCATCAGCAGAGGCGGCTTGCTCAGAAACCCATGTCCCAGGATTCATTTAGGCTCCAGATCCCTCTGCAAGGGGAGCAAGCAGGAGACAACTTTGTAACGGGGGGGGGGCATTGTGAGGGGGGTGTTGCCCCCCTGCCTGCTGCAGTGTTACTCTCATTTGCATTACCCCCTTCAGCCTCTAGGTGTCTCTGCACAGCGCAGCAGTCCCAGCAGGGGCCTGTCCCCTGGTTAACAAGAGAGACACAGCGGGTGCGCGAGCTGTGTTGGGGTACATCGCTGCGGGGCGGTTCTCCTCAACGCACGTCTCCTGTTTCTGGAGGACAGTGATTCCATGTGGCGCTACCACTGCCCACGGGCGGGATAACGGGCTCCTAGGATCGGACCCAGCCTGACCCTCTCCGGTCCTAGGCATTGGCTATTCAGCCTGGGAGCGCCTCAGGGCGGGGCCTAGCTCTTCCTGGGGTGCCATGGGCCTTGAGGCACAAACATGAAATAGGGGATGGACGTCTCTGGAGACCGGAGTCCTTTGTTGGTCGTTGGAGCGGGAGCTCCCCCCGACACAGAGCCAACGCCCCTCAGCCTTGCCCTGGACAGGACCCCAATTGAGTCCTGGCTCCATGGCCCGTGTATCCCTGAGAGCCACCTTCTCCGCTGAAACTCCCTGACATCCCCCTTGGCGCATCAGTCTCTAAAGAGCGCTTGGAGAGGGTTAACGGCCCCCTCCCGACCCCTCCATGGGCCTAGTTCCGGGGCGCTTGCTCCCCAGCCGAGCCCGAGGGAGCCTTTCCAACCGGTGCTTGGATCAGGGCCCACCCCCCCACCCCTCCCACCTGCAAGCCCATATTTCCAAACGGGGCCACCGGTCTTCAAAACAAACCCAGCGCTGGTTTCAATCCGCCCAGCGAGTCATCCGGGGAGGCGGAATCATCCCCAGGCTTAGTCACTGGGTAATGGCAACCCGCATTTCAGGTCCTCTGCTCTCTCTAGCATCTGGGCATGTTCCAGCATCGCCTCCCCTGCAAGCGGGAGCCCAGAGAGACTCTGGGGGTGTACGTGAGATCGGGCTCACAAATTGGTTTGTAATTTAAAAAGCGTATTATGGTAGCAACAAAAGGCCCCAGACAGAGACCGGGGCCCCGCGTCGGGCCGGGCGCTGCCCAGACCCCGACCGGGATCACAGTCCCATTGCATTGGCTTCTGCACAGACCCAGGGCGAGAGATATCCCCTTGACCCAAAGAGCTTCCATGTTCAATGGACAAAGGGTGGGAGGGGAAACTGAGGCATGGAGCAACGACTTGCTGGGGGTCACGCAGCAGAGCTGAGGCCAGAACCTAGCTCTCCTGAATCCCAGCCCCCTGGGCCACGCTGCCTCTTAGCCTGAACCACACGGAGGGAGCTGACAGGTGTCTGACCCCACAGATTGGGCTGTGTGTTGCTGCGGCGGGCTGTACCTTGGATGAAGGGCCCTGCCGGCTGGTAGACACTTGACATAACGGGCTGGAGATACTTCAGCTTCTCTCTGATGCCCGAGGGCTCAGCGGAGCAACTGGGAGTCCAGTGGGCTGAGAATCAGGCCCTCTTGCCCCTGGGCCCCAGCCCAATCCGCCCCCCTTCACCCAGATCTCCCCGGTCCAGGCCCTTTGCCGGGAGCAAGCCAGGGAAGGAAGAAATCAGCACAGCCAGGGGGCTCTTACCTGGGGAGGGAGAAGCGGCGGCAGGGAGATCTCTGGCGAGGACGAGGGTGAGTGGGAAGGCGATGACGAAGGAGCGAAGGCTGCGATACCGGGGCTGTGGTTGTTATACCTCCGGCAGCCTTCACGTGGTCTCTGGGCCGTGCCGGGCGGAGGGGAAAGGCCACGGGGCGCGGTGTGAAGGAGAGAGAGGAGGGGGAGGGACCAGTGTGTTGGGGTGTCACACTTCTGGCGCCCGCTGGGACCCGGGAGCGCCAGTGACTCGGATGGGTGCCCTCAGGCGACTCCCCCCAGGACAGCGGAGGCAAAGGGGCCAGGTTCATCGCCATCCATAGCTCAGGACGGGTCCTGGGCTGGGCTGGCAGGGGGCTGCGGGTCGGGAGTGAGGGGCACCGGCAAGGCTGTGGGGGGCAGGAGCCCGGGGCTGGGCTGGCAGGGGGCTGCGGGTCGGGAGTGAGGGGCACCGGCAAGGCTGTGGGGGGCAGGAGCCCGGGGCTGGGCTGGCAGGGGGCTGCGGTCGGGATTGAGGGGCACCGGCAAGGCTGTGGGGGGCAGGAGCCCGGGACTGGGCTGGCAGGGGGCTGTGGGTCGGGAGTGAGGGGCACCGGCAAGGCTGTGGGGGGCAGGAGCCCGGGGCTGGGCTGGCAGGGGGCTGTGGGTCGGGAGTGAGGGGCACCGGCAAGGCTGTGGGGGGCGGGAGCCCGGGGCTGGGCTGGCAGGGGGCTGCGGGTCGGGACTGAGGGGCACCGGCAAGGCTGTGGGGGGCAGGAGCCCGGGACTGGGCTGGCAGGGGGCTGCGGGTCGGGAGTGAGGGGCACCGGCAGGCCTGGGGGTGGGGGGCGCGGGAGGGAGCCCGGGGCCGTACCGACAGGTGCACAGCCCTGCAGGGATGCTGGGAGAAGGGGCCCAGCCCAAGAGGCCCGCGCAGGGTGCACGTTTCGCATTTCCTCCCGCGCCTCCTTTATCTGAGCTCAGATCTACGCAGCGAAGCTCAGGTGGGGGCCGGCCCGGGGCGTGCTGGTTCTTGCGCTCGAGAGCGGGGGCCTGCGCGGGATGGAGGACTGGGGGTGGCGGGGAAGGAAGGAGCTCCTGGCGCAATTCCCCCAGACCTTCCATCGCTGCCCTTCCCCCCGCCCCACATCAGAGCCATGGGCCCATCTAGCCTGGTATCCCGGCTGTCTGCCCACACTGGGCTCTTTGGCCCAGCTGATCCAAACCCTCCCCCCCCAGCCCCCAGTGCTCCTGCGCGTTCTCCCCTCGCTCAGCATCTCTGTAACTTTCCGTCTCCTCCCACCCTCGGCCTGCGACAGGAAAGCACGTAGCCGCTTTGCGTCCCCAGCTAAAAATGCCACGGGCCTCCGGCCGCGGGCCGGGCCGTGGGTGAAGAGCGGGAACCGCTCCCCCCCCCGCCCACTCCTAGGACTATCCCAGCAGGGGGGAGTGGTCCTTCCCCGTCACCTCCACCAGGGGGAATCGCTCGGTTACCCAGGCAGGGGGCAAAGCTGGGCACCGGGGACAGCCAGGGAAAGGCAGAGCTGCAAATCACAGCTGCCCCGCAGCAGGGAATTCGGCCTGTCTTAGGGGCAGCCATCTGTGCAGCAGCCGACGCAGGGTGAGATCGGCTCGCTGGGTGAGGCCGAGGCAGTAAGTGGGGCTGGGGGTGCAGTGGGGTGGGGTCTTCCTTCCAAGCAGCAGGAAGGGGTGGCTCAGAAGTAAAGCAGAGCTCCCCTGCCCTGGTCTGACCACTGCAGATGCTCACAGAAGCCAGACGGCTAATACCACGGCCAGCTAGACTTGGAGTGTCTGAGGTCTGCTCCAACCCATAGCCGCCCCCCCCCCCCCCAACCTCCCAGAGCTGGGGGCAGAACCCAGGAGTCCTGGCTCCCAGCTCCAGCCCTGCTCCAACCCATAGACCTCATCCCCACTCCCAAAGCCAGGGGAAGAACCCAGCAGTCCTGACCCCCATCGCCCTCCCAGAACCAGGCAGGGAACCCAGGGGTCCTGACCCCCATCACCCTCCCAGAGCCAGGGGCAGAACCCAGGGGTCTTGCCTCCCGCCCCGTCCCCGGTTCTAACCACTAGCCCCTATCTGCCGATAACAGCTTTACTTCCCTTCTGCAGCTCAGGTTGGTCCCCGGCCCAGCACGTACCTGCTCCCTCCCTCCACAGCTCAGCCAGGGGCACTGGAGCCGTTTTGACGCCCACTCTGTCCCTGCGTGGCTGGGAAGGGACGCCACAGCCCCCAGCCCCTCCCTGCGGGCCGAGCCAGGAGGCTGTTTGGTTTGCGTCTGTTCCGGTCTTGGAGTCAAAGAGGTTTCGTAATCCGGCCGCTCGCCTGGACCTACCGCCTCTGACAGGAGCTCGCCCGGCCTGCTCCAGCATTGGCACCCTGGGCGGAGGAGAGGCAGGGCAGCTGGCGCTTGCCCCAGTTCTGGGAGGAGAGTGGGGTTTAGTGGTTACAGCAGGGGAGGGTGGGAGCTGAGACTTCTGGGTTCTCATCTTAAGCGTGCCACTGAATCTCTCTTTGGCCTGGGGCCAGTCACTCCTCCCGCTCTCTGCGTGCCTCAATTTCCCCATCTGTGGAATGGGGATAGAAATACAGAGCTGCCCTCCTAAAGTGACACACGCCAAGCACAGAGGGCCATGGTCTCGCCTGCCAGCGTGTAACCTCTGACTCGGGCCCTGATCCTGCAGCCTGTCCGCACTGCTGCCAGCGGGACGAGTGCCACAAGGGGAAGGAAACTCGGATTCTGATCTCGGCTAAATCCGCTCCCAGTCACACTGGCGCTTCTATTTCTTCTCTACCGCTTGTCATTACCAGATCTCAACCCGCCTCACTCTCTTTAACGGACTTATCCTTCCTGTGAGGCAGGGCAGCTTTACCATCCCCCTTTCACAGATGGGGAAACAGGCAGGGAGCAGCTCAGGGCCACTTCCTGTGGCCACAGCCACACAGGAAGTCCACAGCAGAGATGGGAATTGAACCCAGGTCTCATTCGTAAGCCACTGCTTAACACTGGCCCCCCCGTCCCCTCTAGGATGCACGGAGATGACACCACCCCAGGGTAGATTGTGACAACTCTTTATACAAGGATCCCTCACTCAGCACTGAAATGCAGCCACCTCTGGGGCAGGACCGTTGTTTATACGGGGATCCTTTGAAGTCAAGAGAGTCACTCTGGATTTACACCAGACCGACAGAATATGGGCCAATACCTCCGCAGCACCAGGACCATCTACAGCTCTGTACGAAATTCGATTTCCCTTTATAAACGGGAATTCATTTCAGAGGGAGAGAGACCCAAAAGCCAACACAAGCCTACCTCCAAGATGCTAAAATTTAATAGTCAAGTGATACTTAATACACTGCAATAACTAATCCAAAGTAAACACCAAGCTGGGGTGGGGGGGAGACTGCGTAAGGTGCCAGTATTCGGTTTTCAGCCCCAATGCACCTAACGGACTTGGCGACGCTTGTCGGAAAGTCTTGGGCCTGGTATTAATTAGCGAGATGGGTCTCTGAGGGAAACTGAATCCCAGCTGGGGAAACAAATTAGAAAGGAAATGCAATTCTATCTTGCGGTGCTCTCCTTGAGCCCTGAATTTCAGTTAGTTTAGCTCGGTGGGGAAATAACGAAACATGCGGTCAGCGCGAAATGACTCAAAGAAGCCCCAGCTCACCCGGGATAGGTGGTTCCAGAGTCAAACTCCCCTGAATCTCAACCCTCAGACCTCCCCCACCCCAAGCTGCAAACTTGGGGTGACCCTAGCTCCCAGCCCTCTTTAGATCAGAGACGGCTCTCGCCCCTCGTCGGGGAAGACTGTCCAGGCAGGGGCGAGTTCAAATCCACTCCAATGAACGGCCCTCGCCAGCCCCGGCCGGGCTCCATCATTCCGCCTTGTTTCCGGCGTCGCTTTCCTTCTCGGGCGATGACCCTGGCTTCGCTGGGGCAGAGGAGGGGCTTGCTGTGGCCCCAGCCGGGGGAAGGGAGGGGCTTGCCCCGGCTTCGCCGGCCTGCCCCGATTTGGCATCGATGGCAGAGTGCTCCTTCTTCACCAGCGCCTCCAGCTCGTTCTGCACAAAACCACAAGGCAGTGGGGCTGGTGAGCAAGAGGCAGAGCTGGGGAGAAGTTGGCTGCCCTGGGAAGGGGGCTAAAGCAAAGATCTCTGGTGGCACCTTTTCTACCACCTTTGCCTTGAGAGAGGCGCTTTCCTCCTCCAGGATCTCAGCTCGCTCTGCCGTACCATGTGTACGGAGACCCCTCACCCGGCGCGGAGACGCAGCCACCTATGGGGTGGGGCGTGGCAGCTGTTTGTACAGGGATCCTTCATCCAGCACTGGCATGCAGCCACCTCTGGGGCAGGGCAGCTGTTTACACAGGGGTCCCTGCTCCAACATGGAGGTGGAGCAGAGCAGGGCAGCTGTTTGTATAGGGATCGCATACTCCCCCTATGAAATGCAGCCACCTCTGGGGAGGGGCAGGGCAACTGTGTGTCTGTGAATTGCTCACCCAGCGCTGAAACACAGCGTCTTCTGGGGCGCAACGTGGCAAGTTCTTACGCAGGCCCAGAGCAAAGGCAGCTCCACGCGAATGGGGTCACCAGAGCTCGGATTCTGGCCAGGACACCCGAACTTGACGCCCGGGACTCTTAAGAAGAGCTTGCATGGGACTTTGGGATGGTGCGTAGGTGCAGGGAGGCAGGAATACACGGGAGAGGAGTAAATACCTTCCATCCCAGCAGCTCGGCCAGTGCTGTGCAGCCTTGGTCGCACTCCCCGAGCCATGCCACATCCCTGGGGCAGGGAGGGAGAGCCCCGCAGGGGAAGAAGGCAACAAGCAGGTGTTAATGCAATTGCTTTGTGATCAGGGAGAATCTCACTTCACCCCCAGATGACCTGCCCTGGAGGCGGAAGAGCCCAGTGCCCATCTCTAGCACCTATCAGCTACGGATCTGAAAGGGCTCTCTCAGCATCTGCAATTTCCCCCCTTGTGAAGGATCGCTGGCCCTGTTTTACAGAGGGGAAACTGAAGCACGTAGAGGTTCGGCGACTTGCTCAAGATCTCAGCAACTCAGTGGCAAAGCCAGGGCAGGAAGCCAAAAGGTCTAACTCTCACCATACCCGGTTCTAAACACTAGCCAATCCCCCCCACCCCCCGAACCAGGGACAGAACTAGACCCCACTCCCCGCCCAGAGCTGGGAAGAAAACCCAGGCGTCCTGGTCCCCCATCCCCTGCTCTAAACATTAGTCCATTTCCTGTCCCTCCATCCCAGGAGCCGGGCAGACCTAGCCTGCCCCCCAGCAATGGAATGGGCCATCCCTGACCGTCACCCCTCTCTCAGGGTGGGCCGTGCGCTGGCCCCTCGTCCCCAAGGAACTTGCCTGTAGGCCTTTTCTGAGTCGAAGTCCATGCCGGTGCTGAGGCCCATAAGGGACATGAAGGGATCGCTCTGCAGACAAGACAGACCGCTGGTGAGGACAAACAGGTTCCCAGGCGGCTGCGGGGAAGGGGGGGCAAGGGGGTGGGGGGCTCCTGGGGTCCATCGGGAGATCATACGAGCCCCCTGGAGAAACCCTGAATCATGTCCCGCCCCACTCCACTCCTGGGGCTTGCTAGGTGGACGCCCAAGATTTTGGGGCATGGGTGGGGGAAAAAAAGGCAGGGGGGAATCACAACTGCCTCCCTCCCACCCACAACAGTGCTAATTCCACCCCCTTCCCCTGGCCGGATGCAGCCAAGCACGGCAGGCCGGCATCGTCCTGGCTGGCGCGGGAGCCTGCCAGTCGGTACCCGCTCGAGCAGTCCATCCCCACAGCTCCCGAGCACCGAGAAAGGCCTCACCTGCCCTGTCTTCTCCTTGTTAATCAGCAGCCTTGGGGTGTTTGTGGGCACCCTGCGTCAGACAAGGAGAGGGGAGGTCAGGAGGCGGCAACCCACAGCCAGGGGCCTTGCGGGCAGCCCCGGAGCACCACCCACCTGCTGACGAGGGAGGCGAAGGGCTGCACCTGCAGCGACGTGCCCATGATGATGAGCAGATCCACCTTCTGGAAATCCTGCAGGGATCACATGGTGGGGGGCAGGGGGTTAGTGCCGTGCTGCCAGCCGCCACCATGGAGCTGGTAATCCCCCCCGCCCTGCCACTACTGCCCCGACGATCGGACCTATGGGCCCCCCCGGTGTGTCCCCCTCATGTCAGTCCAATGGGCCCCCCCGGCCCTGTATTCGCCCTGTCAGACCAATGGGCCCACCCAGCCCTGTATTCCCCCCACCCACCCACCCAAATTAGACCAAGGGGCCCATCCAGCCCCATATATCTGCCCCGTCCCCAATCAGACCAACTGACCAACCCAGGATCCCGCCCTGCCACTGTCCCAGCTCAGAGCAACAGGCCCATCTATCCTGGTATCCCGCCTGCATCGAAGACAGATACCCGCTGCTTCAGGACATGGGGGTGGGGCAGGTGTTTATTGGGAAGCCGACGCTGAGAGCGCATCTGGCTGGGGCACTTACCGACTGCATGAGTGTGAAGAAGCGGGGGGGCAAGCTCTCCCCAAAGAACACAATATCTAGGGAAAAGAGAAGCTGTCACACTCAACACCTTGGCCGTGCCCTTCCCTGGGCGGGCAGCTCCCCGAAGGGCCGAGGAGAAGCCAAGGCGCTGGGTACGAGCAACGGCAGGCCGGCAGCCTCCCGGGGCCAGATCCTCAGCTAGGGTGGGTCAGCAACACTCCAGTGAAGTCAGCAGCGCTCCGGCTGATTTACACCAGTCAGGGGTCTGGCCCCACTGATTCCCATGGAGCGACATCAGCTCACGCCAGTTGGGGATGTGGCCCCACAGACTTCAGACACCCCTTAGAAACCTCCCAGCTCCTCTCTGCTCTATGTGAATATAGCTCTTTGGGGCAAGGACCATGTGTTTGCTCTGTGCTTGTACAGTCCCTGACGAGTCCACGGCCTAGGACCCCAAGGCGTTATCATAATACATCTAATAGCAACAAAAATGTACAGCGCCTAGCGCAAAGGAGCCGCAGGCATGGACCGAGGACCCCAGGTGTGACCCCTACACAAATAATTAAAATACCGTCCCTGGGGAATTGATCCCAAGAGCAGGCGATTACTCTAGCTTCCTTAGCCAAAACTGGCTTTCCCGTCACTGTACTGTGGGCGGTTTTCAACAGCGGCTGCCCTCCGTTCCAGGGGTGGCTGCATTTCAGCCATGCTCCGCACCTATGTTTGTAAATCACTTTTGGAAAAAAGGGCCCTGGAAACATACAAGACTCAGGGGAATTTCATTCCACCTCCCTAAAAATCACCTTCCTCTCCCTGCCCTCCCACCGCCACCATTTCATTTGGATACAGGATTCTTCACTTCCTGTCCTCAACTGTTGATGCCCGCTGTTAAACAGTTGTTGCGCTCTGCCCTAGAGATGGCTGCATTTTCAGAGGTGGAGACCGAATGCTCCTCACTGCTTTTCAGGGGAGCCGTGAGGCTTAATTCAGATTTGCTAAACCCTCCGAGCTCTCTGGAGCCGAAGGAAGATCAGAAGAGAAGAGCGTTGTTATTACCAGTTTCTGCTAAGCTGCTCTTCCAGACTACACTGCTGAAGCAGAGACATACACAAAGACAGACATGAGGAGAGATCCATGCTCCAATTCTTAAGGATACGTCTACACTCAAAGCGTTACAGTGGTGCAGTTACACCATTTCAGTGTGGACACAACTTACGCTGATGGGAGGGGTTCTCCCATTGGCACAGGTAATCCACCTCCCTGAGAGGTGGTAGCTAAATCAACGGAAGAATTCTTCCGTCATCCCAGCGCTGTCTACACCAGGGGTTAGGTCAGTATAGCTATGTTGCTCAGGGGTGTGGATTTTTCACGCCCCTGAGAGAGGAAGCTAGACCAACGTACGTTCCTAAGGTAGACCAGGTTAGATTCATCCCCCAGGAACGAATCACCAGCGGGCGAGAACTAGACACTCACCTGGCTTCACCAGACTCTGACATTTGTCGCACTTGGGGGTGACAGTCGAGAAAATCTTTTCTGAAAGAGGGAAAAGGAATGAAAGTCGGCGGCCGGATTCTCAGCTCAGCTTTGGAGGAGGCGGGAACAGACTGCTCTGATGGGAACCAATTGTAAGTTATGAACATTAGCAATTCTAATGGATTTTGGAAGAGATCTAAAAGCTTTGAGCAGATTCCTAACACTCAAGAGATCAGGAAACTAGCCAACGCGACAGCAGATCACACCACATCTGGACCTTCCTCTGCAGCTTTGGGCCACCGTCAGAGACGGAATACCAAGCTAGACGGGCCTCTGGTCTGATCCAGGCTGGCAATTCCTGAGGTCCCAACTTTGTGCAGAGACCCAAGGGAACATGCCCCTTCTCTTACTGGAGGGGTGGGAGCACCTGGAACAGACGGGGATTAACCGGGCCTCATGGATTACATGCCCATCTCGATCGGTGACGGACTGGGGCCCCACGGGGACTCTGAACGGTGTGGCCATTGATGGAGGTAGCTAAGGCAAGCCGAGGGAAGAGGTACCTTTCATCCAGTCCAGGGTGTACTGCTTCTTGCAAGAGGAGCCGAGACAATGAGAGGTGAAGAAGGTGCCGTGGGCTTCCACCAGATCTTCCTGGTCCAAGCCGGCCACCCGCTCCAACGTGTCAATGTTCTGCAAGGTACAGACATGCCCACCTGCCCCTTGTAAAGCCGCGGGGCTGGGTAGGGGCCGAGACCCAGGTAGCGAAACTGAGCAGGCCTGAACTGCCCCCAGGCTGAGCTGACGCCCCTGAATGCCCCACGTAGATCCCCCTCTGCCCCAAATCACAGTGTGGCTGGCCCTTTAAAGGGGGCGGGGCCCAACCTCACCTGGGACTGATCAGCTGGAGAGCAGGAAGTCAGCAAGTAGCTCAGCTGGGCTGGAGAGTAGCAGGAAGGCTCCTAGAGCATGGGGAGGGCTGTCCCTTGGTCGGGAGGCAGGGCGTTGCTGGAATGAAGAGGGGCCATGCTCCCTCCCATGGGCTGGGAGCCCCAGCCTGTTAAGTGTAATAAGCCCACCCCCTTGCCCCCCACCACACCTCGCTGGGCCTTCCAGGGGTCACCCACCTGCGTGTAACAGCGCAGCAGCAAACCCTTCTCCTTCAGCAGCCGGATGAAATAGTGGCACACGGTGGGCTGAAACGGAGCAGGGGAACGTTTGAGGATTCCCTTGTAGATCAAAAGCAGCTGTCCCTGCCTTTTATTTACACCAGCTGATCCCCAGCTTGCGAGGGGAGGAGGAAATCTACCCCCCATACCCCAGTTTAGGACTGCCCGGGAAGGTTCATTAAAGGGGGGGTTCTACACCTTACAGAGGGGCAGCGGCTGGAGGCCAGACATCTTTAGACTGGCTAGTTGGTGTGACCCAATGGGGAAAGAGAGAGGGGATACCAGACCAGCTGGGTCCAGCTGTCTGATGGCTATGCCAGGCTAGGATCCGTGGATCTAAGTGGGGAGGGATAGCTCAGTGGTTTGAGCACTGGCCTGCTAAACCCAGGGTTGTGAGTTCAATCCTTGAGGGGGCCATTTAGGGATCTGGGGCAAAAACTGGGGATTGGTCCTGCTTTGAGCAGGGGGTTGGACTAGATGACCTCCTGAGGTCCCTTCCAACCCTGATATTCTATGATCTGGTCCAACGCAACCCAGGGGCGGGTAGCACTGTGATCTGGAGCGAGGTGCGTGTCTGGCTGTGCACGGATACCAAGACAGCTGGGCGTTTTCGTCTAATCCACGATAGCGTCACATCTATTCCCCAATACCCTGCCATCCCAGTGCCAGGATCGGAGAGCCCAGGAGTCCCGGCTCCCAGTCCCTTGCTCTAGCCACCAGACCCCGTCCCTTTCCTGGAACAAGGAATAAACCCAGGAGCTCTGGCGCTCAGTCTCTGGGTCACAGCGCTACACAACGCCTCTGTATTAAGATGCTGTAGAAAGCAAAGAGCATCCGACAGCTCAGGCTGGATGTACCTTAAACTGGCCTGGATACAGCTCCCTGGCAAGGGCGAAGAACGGCTCCGGGTGTTGCTGTGTGGAGGCAAATAGACAAACGTTTTGGGGGTGGGGTTAAGTTTGGTTTACCAATTAAGAACAAATCCTGTGTGTCCCCCAAGATGATGCCTCACTGATCGGTCCCCCCAGTTTTGGGGTTTGGCAAACTGGTCTCAGGATCAGGCCCTCAAGCGTGGGTAGGGGAGTTCTTTGGCCACCCCCAATTCTCCCTGTGCCCCAGTATTTGAACTCCATGCCCACCTCTGTGCAAAACGAGGGCAGCTCCCCATCACTGGCGCTCCGGACGCCCCCATCCTCGCGTTATGGCCCGGTGCTGAGCTCCCATCGGCTCTAGCGGGGGGCTACTGGTGCTTGGCCCTCCCTTGCGCCAGGCTGCCTGTGTCTTAGAGAGACAGGGGTTTGGTTTGGCCAGTTGGCTAGAGATGGGAGGCAGCGGGTGCGAGTTTGTATCCCCGAGATCTTCAGGAGTTTGAACTGGGACAGTTTCCCCTAAAGAGACTAGAAACACGAGCAGTTTGGGGAGTCCCAGTCGTGTTTTTAACCTCAATCCGTCCTCGCTCAGGGATCAAACAAGAATACGACGCATCTGCAAGTGCTGACGATGGAGGGGAATTCTTTAGGACGTGGGTGGGTGTGCGTGTGAGACGCATCAAAGGGACTGTTTAGGTGGCCCACCGGGCAATGATCAATCATTATGGAATGAGATCTCCAAGGTAGGAGGAACCCTGGGTGCTACCTTGAAGTAGTTGATTTCGAAGATGGCTTCAGGGTACGGCAGGTTGTAGCTCTGCAGATTGGCGTAGAGCCCCGTGCCGGGTGACCGGAAGTCCGGGATCCCCGCAGCTGAGGGACACAAGGGGAGCCTGTTAGAAAACCCACCCAAATGCCAAGCGGTGTCGGTCAATGGGATGAGATGGAGAAGGGATGCCTCAATGCGGAGGGGAGGCAGCCCTCTAGCCAGGGGCTCGTCACCTCCTTGTCCCTCAGCCTAGCAGGGGAGCAGTTTTCTAGTAACACTCATTTTCTGGGGTGCCACCAGCATAGTTTAGATCAGCAGTGGACACAGCTATTAGGTTCTAGGGATTCTGGATTCTTCACCAGGACATGGGAAGAGCCAAAGTCCCCCAACTCCCCACAGAATCCATCCCAGGATTTACAGGGAGCCCACTCCAGGTGCAGACAGGCCTTCTGCGAGTCTGACCAGTGCTAGGTGGATGCCCACCTGGCATAGGCCCATCATAAAGCTCCTGGCCACACACCTCAGTGCTGGGTCTTAGTGCCCAGGAGCCAGGTGCTTTGGTTATGAAACTCGGCCGATGTGCAAGTCTGGATGTGCAACAGAACCCCACTGACTGCTCTGCCACGGCCCAACAGGGGGCGCTGTGATGCCAGAGGTGCTGTCTTTCAAACAAGACTTAAATGAAAGTCCTGAACGTTCCTGATCGTTCAAGGTCCCACAGCACCTTTCCCTCCCTTCTGCCCAGTAACACCCTGGCATTAGACACAGCGTTCCGGTCAAATTCCAGCCAGCCCCATTCCATCCTGCCTCCCTACCACCCTCCTGCAGTTTCAATCAGATACAGGGTTCATCTTCGCTTCCTCTCCTAACTGCTGTGCAGCTGTCACGCTCCGCTCCAACTCGGTGCTAGATGCGTGATCCCAGCATAAACAGCTACTGTGCCCCAAACCCAGAACTGGCTGGGTCTCGGCACTGGAGGAGGGACCAGTACAAACAGCTGCCAACCTCAAGCGTCGTCTGCATTGCCGTGGAAGGGTGAGCGATCCCTGTACAAACAGCTGCCGCGTTCCACCCCAGAGGTGGCTGTATTTCAGCAGTGGCTTGTAGACAGCTTTGGGATGGAAAGTGCTATAGAAACACTAGGCAGAACTGAGTCGAATCAGAACCCCTCCGTTTATTGCTATGTGCTGGTTTCTTTTCAACGTGATTGATCTACCGCCACCGCGCCCGCTGCTGTACTCACAGGTCGAGATCCCAGCACCCACTATGCAGACGACGTTCCTGCCTGCAAGGTAACAGAGGGAGGCGTCAAACCTGACTCTGGAAAGCTACCCGGAAAACAGCCCCACGCTCTCGGCGCTTCGGGGGGGAGGGGGCGGCGTCGGCAGACATCACGGCAGCCACGTGGCCCAATTTGCAAACCTCCAGGCTCTCGTCAGAGCTAGTCCATCTAAGAACTAGATCAAAACCGGGGTGCTCCCCGCACTCCTGACCTCTGCTGGACCAGGTCCTGATCTGCAGTTACAAGCAGGCCCCTCTGTGCAGCTCCGGAGAGGGACAGCCCTCTAAGAGCGTCCCTAGGGGCCTCCCCAGCTAACATGGAGCTCACATCAAGGCCCCGCTCCCAGCATGGGGGACCAGCCCGGCCAGAGCACACTGCAATATGGCAATTCTCTACTTCACAGGGGCCATGGGAAGCAGAGACTCAGCAGAGCAGCCCTGAGGCAGCTCTAACTTATGCTAGGACCAGAATACGAGCAGCGCAAGGGAGGTTTAAAGACACCTCCACCAATCCTGTCCCAAGTGCCGAGAGGGAGTAACTGCGAATCAGGCCCACGGAGGCTTGATCTCTCCCAGCAGCACGGAAGGAGAACCGATACACGTAGGAATGTGTAAGTCAGACTTGTCCCGCAGCTTGTAAATTACACCAACATGGAGTCCTTGCCATATCCATGGTCGGCTCCATGCCTCCCACTCTGGCCCTCGGTCTCTCCCAGGCAGTCACCCCCAAGCACCTTCCCCTTCCCGTTTGGGGGATCAGAACGAGGGTTGGCTCCCTGGCTTGGTCTCAGGGAAGCTTCCTCCCAAGAAGGGAGAGTCAGCTTACACTTCTCGCTCTGCATGAAGCGGCTCACTCCGTCCAGCGTCAGCTCATCCAGCACCTTCTCCGGCTTCTCGCTGCCCAGGCCCAGCGTCCGGGACAGGAGGTTTCGCAGGAAATCCACTGAAAGGGAGAGAACAAACAACGTTAGCCGCTGTGGACCCCTAGGAGCCAGGACTCCTGGGTTCTGTTCCCAGCTCTGGGAAGAGAGTGGGGGACTAGTGGCCAGAGCAGCAAGGGGCTGGAAGCCAGAACTCCTGGGTTCTATCACTGGCTTTGGGTGGGGAGTGGGGTTTAGTGGTTAGAGCAGGGGGCTGGGAGACAGGACTCCTGGATTCTGTTCCCAACTGTAGGCGAGAAGCAGGGTCTAGTGGGTTAGAACAGGAGGCTGGGAGTCAGGACTCCTGGGTTCTGTTCCCAGCTCTGGAAAGGGAATGGGGGTTAGTGGTTAGTGCAGGAGGGGCCGGGGGCCAGGACTCCTGGGTTCTAATCCCAGCTCCTCCATGGATTTGCTGAGCAGCCTTGGGCAAAGTAGTGCCCCTCCCTGTGCTTCAGTTTCCCCCTCAGGAACCTATTTATTCCCATTTCCCAATCTCACAGAGGGGGATTATTGTGAAGATTAGTTGATGTTTGGAAAGCGCCTTGAAGATGCTACGTAAGAGGGAAGGAGGGCTCAGCGGTTAGGGTTCAAGTCATAGCTCTGCAACTGACTCCTTGTGCAATGCTGGACAAGTCACCCAGGCCCGGCGTACGCTGCAAAGTTCTCCCCACATAGGTCTGTGGACTAGGAGTGTTCACGCCCACTAGGTGAGCCAGCTGTGCCAGCAGACCCCGCAGTGCCAATGGAGCGAAGCCAGCAGAAGAGCACGCCTGTCAGTTTAGTTACCGTCTTTTGTGGCGGTGGTGTCGCCAGACTGGCAAGCTCCAAGCCTCAGTTTCCCCATCTGTACACTGGGGATAATGGCGCTGCCCTGCCTCCCAGGGAGTTATGAGGACAGATATGTTAGAAACCATGAGGCGTTTAGGGGCCCGACAAGCACAAACGACACAGATTATTCAATCCCAATTCCCACCAAAGACCAGGTTTTGCCTCGAACCCCGGACAGAAAAAGATGGCCTAAGTGCATTCACCCAACGCACTCCCAAGAGGAAGGAAGAGCTGTAGATTAATAGACCCAGCTGGCTCTCACAGGCTCTCTCTAGCTGACTACGCCCAGTCCATCCCCTCGGTATGACAAAAGAAAGCCCAGGCAGCTTGGCCTTCCCATGCGCCCCATCCCGCCCCTGCAATAACGCACGAGCCACCTACTTTCAGACTCTCCAGAGGCACCACCGTTTTCGGAGTCAGAATCAGAGTCCTGAAGAACAAAATATAAAAAGATCTGTCGGTGAAGTAAGCCAGTGTGAACACAGAACTGTTTTCTACGTTTAGTGGCTACTGTTAGAAGCATCTCAGTCTGGGGTAGAATTGTCTGGGGAATTGGAACCAAGGAGAGTCAGGACTCCTGGGTTCTAGTCCCAGCTGTGGGAGGGAAGAGGGGTCTAAATGATTGGAGTAGGAGCTTGGGGGATCAGGACACCTGGGTTCTATTCCCAGCTTTGGGAGGGGAGTGGGGCCGAGCAAGTTAGAGCAGGGAGTTGGGGGGGGGGGGTCAGGACTCCTGGGTTCTATTCCCGGCTCCAAGAGAGAGCGTGCTTTGGTGGTTCATCACCAGAGAAGGGTTTGGAGATCAGGACCAAACGCCGTCTCTCTAAGGACTTTCACGCCAGACACAGAAGGGACAATTTGCAGAACTGTTGGGTGAGACTCTCACCGTGGTCCAGTGTCACTGCTGCAGGATATAAAAGCCACACGGGGCTGAGCCCTGGGGAATAGACTGCAGGGGATGAGTGCAATTGGGGGACAGGGAGGGAAAGGGTCAGCTAGGACCTGATGGGGTTTCCCCTTGTCCCTTGGTTGCAATGGGTTAGCTCAGAACAACTACATGCCCCGCTCTGAGCTTGCTGGGCCTCGCCACAAAGGGGAACCCTGGCTTCTTACCTAAAAGGGCTTCCACACACCGCACCCCCCAATACTCACAGGAGAGTCCAAGCCCCTCTCTGCCTCATTTCCTCCGGCACCAGCCGCTGTGACACAGAAAGGAAGAAATCCAAGTTGCTTTCCGAAGCCTGGGTGGAAAGGGGACCCCGCTGGGTCAGGGGGCACGGGGGGGATGGACACTGGTGACTTGGGGGGCACGGGGGGATGGACACTTGGGGGGCAGGGGGACGCTGGTGACTTGGGGGGCAGGGGGAAGGAGCCCCCCAGGAAAGGGGGGACCCCAGTGACTCAGGGGGGACAGGAGGGCAAGGGGGGTGCCTGTGACGGGGGGGGGGAGTCATCCCCGGGCGGGGGGGGTAGGACCGTGGGGCACAAGGGGAGGAGCCCCACACGGAAGGGGGGGGACCCCGGGTGACTCAGGGGTGCGGAGGGGAGGCCCGTAACTCGGGAGGAGGAACCCCAGGATGGGGGGACCCCAGTGACGCGGGAAGCGGGGGGGGGTGTCCCCGCTTCCTACCGTCCCGCTCGGCCATAGATCCCGGCGCGGGGCTGCCCGGCTCCGCCAGCGGCTCGGGAACGGGTCCGCCCGCCGCGACAGAACTACAGCTCCCAGCGGGCCCCGCGCGCCCCCGCCCCCTTTTCCCAGGGGGCCCCGCGCCCAGGACGACAAACTCCCAGCGGGCCCCGCGCCTCGCCCCCTTTTCCCAGCGCGCCCCGCGGCCCAGGACTACAGCTCCCAGCGCGCCCCGCCCCTTGTCCCAGCGTGCCCCGCGCCACAGGACTACAGCTCCCAGCGCGCCCCGCGGCCCAGGACCACAACTCCCAGCGCGCCCCGCGGCCCCCAGTCGCCCGGCGGGGATTGGCTGGGGCGCGGGGAATTCCCCGGGCCCCGAAATCCCCTGCCTGGGCGCAGGCTGAGCCAGCGGCGCCGGGCCGGGCATGGCGGCGGCGCCCCGCGAGCCGCAGGGTTAGGGCGGGTCCGGGAGCCATGGCGGCGCCGCAGCCGCCGGCCGCGCTCGGGGAGGCCAAGCGGCCGGAGGCGGGCGAGGACTGGTGCGACAGCGGCCTGGGCTCGCTGAGCGAGGGGCAGCTCGGCCAGATCCAGGACGGCCTGGGGGCCCCGCCGGAGAAGCCCCCGCCGCCCGCCCCCCCGGGCCCGGCCCCGGCCGCCGGCCCCCCCGAGGCCTGCGGGTCGGCCTCCGAGCGCCTGGACTCTGCCCTGGGCGAGGAGGAAGCCGGCTGGGGGGCGGCCGCGGGGCCGGAGCTGGGGGCGCTCGCCCGGGGCGTGGAGGCCGTGCGGCTCGGGGACCCCGCGGCCGGGGCCGGGGCCGGGGCCGGGGAGGCGCCCGCGGTGGCCCCCGGGGCCTGGCTGCGCCACGTCCTGGGCTTCGTGACCGAGGACGGGGATACGTAAGTGTCCGGGCGCCCGCTTTGTCCCCCCTCCCCCTCCGGGCTTGGGGGGTGTGAAGCCCCCCCCGGGGGCCGCCCCCCGGCTTCGGGGCCGTCCCCACACCGGCCAGGCCCCCTCTCGCGGCGGCCCCCTTCTCGGATGCCGGGGGCCCTCTCCCGGGAACGGCCCTGGCTGGGGCCTCGTGGTCCCCGGCCTGGGGGCGACGTTAGGGGGAAGCCAACTCCGGGAGAGCCGCTGGGCTCCAGCCCGGCTCGATGGGCCGTGAAAGCGCAGCATTGCGGGGGCGGGGGGGTCCGAGTCGTTGGCCCCCCCCCGGTGCGCTTCGGTCCTGGCCCACGGCCAGCTCCCTGCTCTAGTTTCGGACTTCGGACACGCAGCTTTGTTGATGTGCTTCAGCCCTAAACCATAGACTCCCCCCTGCTATTTCAGTGCTGTCTCCACTGACCCTGGCCCTCAATCCCTGGCCTCTCGGTCCCGGGACGCTTTAGACGGCATCTGCAACTCGGTCACCACTGGGAGCTTTTTCCATTGTCCCCGCTCCTACCAAGATTTGCCCTATGGCCTCCCTGCTATATCCCCAGCTCCTTGGTACGTGCTCTCTCTCTTGGCTGGCTAAATCAATTCCTCTGCTCGCTGATCGCTTTGCTTCCCTTTCAGGTGCAGTATTTTCAGCCAGTTGCGCGGTACCGCTTTTTCATTCTGCTGGGAGTGGTATCTGTTCTTCTCTCCCCAGAGCTCTCCACCTGGCTGTGATTCACGAACATGAGGCCTTTCTGGATTCTATCTTGCAGTACACGGCTGGGACGGAATACGTGGATCTGCAGAACGACCTGGGCCAGGTTGGGCCGAGACTGGAGCATTTTCTGTCTGTATCATCCTCCATTTTCCAGTGGGGAAACTGAGGCACGAGGGGGCAAATTGGCTTGCCTGAAGATTGCACAGCAAGTCGGGGGGCAGAACTCAGGCTCCCAGTCTGATCCCTGCATGTTGCCACCTCCTTTATGGAATGCTTGGGGTGCTGGTTAGAAAATGAAACCCAACCCCATGTTAAAAAACCCCTCAGCATCATAAATGACTTGTGGGAGCAGGGAAGAGTGTTACAGAGCACAACAATCTCTTTGGGGCAGGGACTGTTCCTAGCTTTGTGTTTGTACTGTACCTAGCAGGATAGAGTCCCAACCTGATGGAGATGCTACTGCAAAATAAGTGTTAACAGGGGCTGACATCAAAACACATCTGCCCCTTTTGTGGCAGGGGGATGGGGAGCAAGTGTGGGGGTTTGACAGCAATGGACCAAAGCAGATACGGGGTCAGGGAAGGCTTTGTTTCAGGACATAAGCTGATCTGCACTCATCCTGGGGTCTTCGCTCATCCCAGGCAGATAAACTGACTTCCGTGCAGCTCCTCGTGCACAGGGAGGATATAACCTTGTCCACTACTGTGCCCGAGTATTACAGGCAGCTTTTGTGAGAATAGTGGATTTACCCTGGCGTCCTTGGCTAAAATTCCTGACCCTCTTGTGCAATTGGCTGCTGCCCTCCTGCCCAGAGGTGGCTGCATTTCAGCACTGTTCCTGGATTATAGGGTGCAAAGCTGTTTGGGAGAAGTTGGGGTGAAAACCACTGAAAGAAGTGATCTCTAGTGCTGTTGATGACGGTAGGCCAGGCCCCTTTTAGGGGAGATCTACCTTGAGCTTTCTCACCCCCCCTCTCTCTCGCTGCCCTTCTCCAGACGGCACTGCACATCGCAGTCATTCTCGGCGCCTCCAACTTTGTCCGCAAGCTGATGGCAGCCGGGGCGGGGCTCTGCGTGCAGGAGAAAGCTGGCCACACCGCGCTGCACCTGGCATGCCGGGAGGGCTGCCAGGACTGCGCACGGTGGCTCCTGACATCGCTGAGCGGGCACAGGCCCTGCGAGGGGAATGATGCCTGCGCTCAGTTGGACTGCACCAATTATGATGGTATGGAGACTCTCATCACCCACCTGGGAAATACACTGGGCCTGTTACACGTGGGACCTTTGTCATGAGAATTCTCACCCTCCTTCCCTTCCCCAGCCAATATGGAGCTGGCATAACAGCCTGGCACCAGCCCAGCTCCCGTGGCCAGAGCATGCTGAGCTCTAGCTATGCTCCGCTCCCTCCGAGCCTGTGGAGGGCCAAACGTAAGTTAGAGCAGTCCTGAGGCTTCTCTAACATACCCAAGAAAACACCAGAATTTGGCCATCACCAAAATAACTTCCATGCCCGTTTTCCCCAAGTGCAGAAGTGGCTTAACTGAGAGAGAGAGGCCTGCCACTTTGGGGGTGACAAAAACCAAAAGGCAGCGTGCTGGATGGATACATAGTCTGTTGTATAGCCTATAGTTAACCTGTGGAACTGCCTGCTGCTGGACATGACTGGAGCGAAGAAATCAATGAGACTGCTCCATAAAAGATCCCTCTAGTCTTGGTTCCTTCCTCCCAGCAGGGCAAACAATCCTCTCGTGCTGCCATGACAGCAGCCAGCTGGTCCACCAATAGGTTGCTAGGTGGCCTGAGGGAGACGGAAATCAACTTGTAGGGTTGACCAAAATTGTCTGCTCTTGGTTTCCATAGGTTACACGCCGCTGCACGTGGCTGTCCTGCGGAAGGACCTTGAAGTGGTCAAGCTTCTTGTGGGTGCCGGAGCCGATCTCAACAAGGCAGTTAGTACTGGGCGCTGGGGTGGATCGTCTACGGGGAGGGGTGGGAAGAGATCGGAAGGCTTTTACCGAGTACTCCATGGCAGCCTCACTGACTTGTCTGTCCACCGCTGGCAGGAGCTGAGCTGTGGCCGGAGTCCCCTCCACTTGGCAGTGGAGTCGCAGAGCCCGGAAGTGGTGGAGTGTCTGCTGCGTGCCGGAGCGGACCCGAGGGCCCGGATGTACGTCGGTTACACCCCCATCTATAGCGCCGTACACAGGCCCAACCAAAAGGTCTTGCAGCTGCTCCGGGAGTTCGGCTCGGAGGAGCCTGACTGGGATTCGGAGGAGAGCCTGGCTGAGAGCAGCGACGTGAGTGGGGTGGGAGTGCTGAATTAACACCAGGCCAAGCTTCACCCCTTGCAAGTGTGGCTCATCTCTGTCCTAGAGCAACCCCTCCACCTGTAGGAGTGACGGGGGACTTGAGGCCTAGACAGCAGTACTGGAAAGCCATTCCCATTCTCTAGCCATGTAGCATCCCCCATGTGGAACGAATTGGCAGGTCTCAGCCTGGTTCCTAGTTCGCTCTGCCACTAACCAGCCCCCTCCTGGGTAAGCCTAGTGGACGCTGAAGATCAAACGGGACCCACAGAGACTGAACCCCCCCTGCTTAGAGTGGGTCCCTCTAAAACACAGTGGGTGGGGAAGCTGGCATTGTGATTGGTAGCAGTGCAGACCAAAGGGGTCTTTCACCAGCAGGGGATTCTCTTTTCGAAGGGATTGAGTTCCTCGAGTCTCTGGTCTAGTTGGATTAACACAGACCAGGTTAAGGGGTGATTGTATCGGTTTGTAAGTACGTACATCGCAGTGCTTAATTTGTAGTAAAAGAGGTGCGATTTTTTTTTTAACATTCATGACTGACCTGGCAAGCCCCGAAATGCCGGTGCTATGAATTGCCAAGCCTAAAGGTGCCAGGACTCGGCCCTAGCACAAATTAAGCACTGCTATGTGGGTATAAGAAATTTGACAGTAGATGATCCAGCGGTTGGAAATTGAAGCATTCAGACTTGTCTAGCTTCAGGATATTCAGGAGAGAAGGGCAAATTTTTAACAGAGTAATTAGTCCTTAATTTGCCTAGAGCTGTGATGGATTCTCCATCACTGACAATGTTTTTAAATCAAAATTGGAGGTCCGTGTCTCCCCCCCTGCCCCCCCATCTGCTGTTGTTCAAACAGCAATTAATTCAGGGCGGCTCCAGGGCCTGCGTTTTACAGGAAGTCAGACTTGATCACAGTCGTCCCTTCTGGCCTTAGGATCTGTGAGCCTAATACAAGAAGGGAAGAAACCTGAACACGGGGCATTGGCAGCAACAGCCGACTTTGTGTGTGTGTGTAGTTGTTTTAATCTGGCCCTCCCCACCTGCTGCATAACAGTCTCTAAACACGCCCACGCCCCCTTCGATCCGCCATACCTCTACGGTCATCAGTGAAGCTCTCCCGTTTTTCAGGAGGAATACGACGACATCGTCATCAACAGTGGACACTATAAGAACTGACGGGGCCGGGCCGGCATCCCCTGCAGCGTGAGCCGTTACCCATCGTGGCAGCAAACCTCTCCGTAAAAGACTCGCGTCCTGCTCTGCCGCTGTGGGAAGAAGTTTGGCAGTGACTCAATCTCTCCATTCCCAGCTAGTTCCGACTGTTTATCCAAAAGCTGCGGTTTCTGGCAACGCTCAGTATAAAGCTCCCGCTACTTGGAACCGGTAGCCAAAGTTCACCAGAGCCTTGATCTAATCCGTTTATTCCCCCCCCCCCTTGTTCGTTTTCTTCTGTGTTTCTTAGCTCAGTCAGTTTATATCGAGTTATTTTGATTACGTTAAAATAAAAAAAATGGTATTTCGGCACCTGCTGCTCTTTGCAGTCGCAGCTGGGATGGACTGTCGGCAGGATTTCTCTGCTCGCTGTATCCTTTGCCCTGTCGAGCCACTTGTCGTTTGCTTTCGAAGCGGGAGCGTCATCCCTACCCATGCAAGGGGTCCTGCTGGAGTCCACAGATGCTGTTCGCATAACCAAGCAATTCGGGTCAGTGGGGAGCTGCACAGCACCTGTTGCATTTCCAGCTGGGTTTTAGCTGCCTTTCAAACGCCCTGGGCCTGTTTGCTTTTATCTTGAGCAGCACTGAGCGCCGCCCAACTCCAGCTGGATTTAGTACTTGGGAACAGCTAAAAAGAATCCGGCCCCATCTAAGCACCTAAATGAGGTGGATGGATTTTCACGAGCGCCGTGCAGCCCTGGTCTCCTGCAGCCGTAAGGCCGAGGGTCGGTGAGTGCTCTTGAAAATCTGAGCCTCTGCTAGCGTTTAGGATCTATCGGCCAAGACAGGGCAAGAGCTCCGGTGCAGAGTAGGTGGATTGAAACAGGCAGGGCGGGGGAGGAATTCACAGGAGGAGCAGATGAGAGATGAGGCTGGTGGAAAGAATGGGGGTGGGGTCTGTTATGAGCAGAGGGAGTGACAGAGTGAGGAAGAAGAGGGAAGAGAGGCCAAAGAGTGAGACCTTTTAGATCTCAGTGGCGGGGGCGAGAGGTTGGAAAGAGTCAAGGTGTGTTTGGAGCTGTCTGATTTGGGTCAGACATGGAGAGGGAGGGACTGCGCCTGTGCCCTGTCTGGTGTACGAACCGCGCATCTCTTGTACCTGTGCATAGGGTCCAAGATGCATCTGTGTCCATAAGGACCAATCTTGGCTTCTTAGCAGCTCAGCCAGTACTGCAGGGTGGGACCATCTTCATTCCTTTCCCTGAGGAGTCGGTTTTCTTCCTCGGTGCCCGCTGATTGGCTGTAAAGCCTTGTTCGTGCTATCCTCGGCCCTGGGTGTCAGTGGGGTCTCTTGGAGCTGTGTGAGAAGCAGTTTTCCCATCCCGTAACGTTTTTAGAGATCAACAAATTTGCCTGCTCCAAATTTGAGCTGAAAACTCCCACCTCGGCCTTTTACGAGCGGAACGGCTGAAAATAATTTCAGTTGCGTTGTTAGATTTTGATCGTTTTGTCGTCTGAATTTATTCATTTCAAAACCAAAAGTTGTTTTGATGACAAAACTGGAAACTTTCCTTGTTAAAATAGGACGTTTCACCGGTTTTTAAACCCCCAACCGCCCCCCAATGTTTTGAATTGAGCAAGTCAGCCAAAGCGGCCCTGTTCACAAGTAGCTTTGGCTCTGACAAATTGATGTGGGTTTTTTTCCGGGGGGGGGGAACCGGTTTGTCAAATTCCCAACTAGCTCTGATCTTTTTGTCTAACGTGATGGAGATGGGACCGCTGGGTGCTGTGCTGTGTGAAATTGCTTCTGTTTGCCGGGGGGGGGGAAGCGGGGGGTAATTTTGGAAGAGCTGCCCTAGGCAGACCTGGGACTTGATTTCGAAACTGGCTGCATGAGTTACAGATGGTTTATTAGTAAGACTTAACCCCCCCCCCCCCATTCCATTTGTGGTTTGGAAAGGTGCGGGGAGAAAGGATCTAATTCTAAACAAAATCCTCCTCCTTCAACGAGGCTGCTGTTTTCTCCTTTACATTCTCATACGTCTTGTAAATGAAAACACAGGCCAAAATGTAAGGGGAGATTGGGGCTCTCTGTTTTTAGGGGGCGGGGGGTTAATTCTCAAGCTCTGAGCACCTTAGCTGACATCAATGTGATCTCAGTACCAGGAGGTGGGGGTGGGATAATGAGGTTCTGGATGTGTCTTGGGGAGTGGGGGGGCCTAGAATCAGTAGCCTCCCTAGGAAGTAGGGTTGGATTTTTAGTTCACTTGCCCCAGTGCGAAGGACTGAGGGACCTGACTGTTAAGAGTCAATAATACTTTTCCCAGCTCGCAAGTGGACCAGGATTGAGCCCTCTAGGCCTCCGCACTTATTACTAAAGGGCTTGTGTAACACGCAAGTTGTAGCACGTCAACACCTGGCTCTGTGCAGCAGGAGATAACCACGGAGGTCAGTCTCATTGTCCCCATTTTACAGATGGGGAAACAGATGCACAATGAGTTGGCCACGGTCACCCAACAGGCCCGTGGCCAAATTGGGAGTAGAACCCAGGTTCACCAAGTCCTCTGTGCACTAGATCACACTGCCTCTTTGTGTCTTTCTAGTTAAAGTTGTACAATCCCATCTGTGGGCATGCAGTTATATTGTCACAAAGGTGCTTTATTCCCCTCTGGGAAGGGGAATAGGCTGTACCAATATAAGGCACCTTTAGACCAGTCTAACTGTCCACACTAGCGGTTGTACTGTCTTGCTATCAGTGTAAAAAAACAAACAAACCCGTCACCCCGCAAATGACCTAGTTCTACTGTTACAAACATTGCTGCATGGATCAGGCCTCAAACCTGGCATTCTTGGAATGGACAGACCGATGCCCAGCCCCACAGATGGGTTTTGATCCATTGGATGAGGGACACTTTTGTTCGCGAGGCTCCTCCCAGATTAGCTCCCGAAAGCAACCTGGTCCCTGGCTCATTCTTCTCGAACACCACACTGAAGAGGCTGGCTGAAGAAACTCGGCAGAAGGGAAATGGCTTTTTCTATGTAAGCGTTGTCTCTTCATTTCCCCAGCTGGCTCTGTGTCTAAAGACCCAGATACCACATCACTCTCATCCAGTGCATGTGGGTTTTAAGCTATGTTGTGAGTTTTGTGTGAGCTGTCGTTCAACTTTATACGGTTCTGTGTCTGTGTGTTCTTTCTCCCCACCAGTCTTTGCTTTTGCTGGATCCCGCTCTCTGTATCGTGTATGTTCTTGACCAGTGATGGGGGATGAGATTAAAGCCGCTGCTTGAACTATACAGCGTGTCCGGTGTTCATGTGGAGGGCAGGGCGTTTGGCGGTGATGCAGCGAGTCCAGTCCTCTGTCCATAGTCCATCTCTAATAATACCCGGTTCTTACATAGCACATCCCATCCATAGCGCTCAAAGTGCTGCACAAAGGAGGTAAGCAGCATTTTATCCCCATTTTACAGACAGGAAAACTGAGGCACAGAAAGGGGAAGTGGCTTGCCCGAGGTCATGCACCAGGCCAGTGGCAGAGCTGGGCCTGGAACCCCTGGCTCCTGAGGTCCAGCCCAGCGGTCTACCCACTAGGCCATGCGTGCCTGATCGAGCCCTGCATGCTGTCCCCCACACAGTGCGTGCTTCCCTCTCCGGAGTTCTGACTTTGCTACCTTTTCAGTTTCCTCAAATGCTTCCTTTGTTCTTGTGTTGGGAGAAGAGATGCTCCCGATCTCTGTATCCAGGACTCACTGGTAGCATTGTGCCCTACTTTGGCCCTGTCTACACCAGGGGCACTCCAGCTCCTGCAGGGGAGATGTTTTATGCGTAGCTAGAAGCAGTTTTTCTGCTGCTGTAGTTAATCTGGGTGGTGGTCGCTGGGTCAACAGAAGAATTCTTCCAGCCACCTAGCTGTGTCTGGGCCAGGCACTCAATTTTTCACACCCCTGCACACGTGACCCAGTGGAAGCATAGACCACACTTGGCATTGACGGGCAGAGCTATTGTAGCCGAAGCTAGTCTGGTATCGTTTGACTTTGCGGGTGGAGTAACTATTCTGGAGTAGAGCCACTCATTCCAGGATTGAGTATCCAAAGTGGGCTGTGATATTGAAATAGCTACGCCAGCCCGTTTTTACCTCCTAAATCCTTCAAAGCCCCTGGAATGTATCTAACAACTAGGCTTTATGCTGGCTCTGCCTAGGGTGACGTCAGTTTATTAGCTCTTACAGAGCGCTGTGTTTTCCAAGCACGCAGAATCCAAGACGTGTCGGGCTGGAAGGGACCTTGGGCGGTCGTCTAGTCCAGTCCCCGGTCCAGAGACAGGAGCAAGTCCAACCTGTCCTTAAAACCCTCCACTGATGGGGATCCCACAACCTCCCTGGGACTCTGTTCCAGAGCTTCACTCCGCGGAGCGTTGGAAAGTTTGTCCTGATATCTCACCTCAATCTCCCTCGCTGCGGATTAAGCCCATTACAGTTTATCCTCCCTCCCAGTTTTGATTTAAAAAGTGCCAGCGGTGGACAGCCCTTGGTAGATTGTTCCAAGTGTTAACTATCCTCTCTGTGAAAAATTTACACCTTGTTTCCAGTCTGAATTTGTCTAGCTTCAAATTCCAGCCATTGGATCGTGTTAGACCTTCCTCTGCTAGACCGAAGAGCCCAGTATTAAATGTTTGTTCCCCATGGAGGTACTGATAGCTTGGATCCACTTACCCTTTCACCTTCTCTTTGTTAAGCTAAAGAGATTGTTCTGAGTTTGTCACTTCAAGGCAGGTTTTCTAATCCTTTAATCATTTTTGTGGCTCTTCTCTGACCCCTCTCCAATTTATCAACATTCTCCTTGAGTTGTGAGCACCAGCACTGGACACAGTATTTGGTTTTACGGGGCTTGCCGCTGATGCGAAAACTTATGCCCTGGCTTAATGTTACACACATCCCATAAAGATTAAGCATGTGCTCGGTCTAAATGCACCTTTTTCCATAACACAGACAAGGCCTGACAGAGAGAGAGACAGAGAAATCTCATGCTTCAGGCCATCAGCGGTCAGAGGGGTCAGGAAGGAACTGGACTAGGAGGGTTCTTAATTAAACATTTTAAAAAGCACTGCAGGCTATCATGACATTAGCCCTGTTGTAAGTGGATTACTGTGGGGGAATCCACATGTTAATGTGATAACTAAGATCCAGGCTTTCGAGGGTTTCCTTTCAGAAGCAGTTTCTTGTCCTGAAGGACTCAGTGGTCATTGAGGTTATTCCCGTTCTGCAATAGTGACCAGGTGACGCTCGATCTCATCCTCGCTCAGTGTCCTGCAAGCCACCAAGACAGGGTGTTATTAATTCGAGACCGCTCTGGAAATGGGCGGGAGGAACTTGTAGGCCAAGAAGTCTTACCGGAATTGGGGATGTTCTGATGTTACTATCCCCACTTCAATCTCACTGGCCTTGAAGTCCGTGGAGAGGACCGTCGATAAGCAAGTAATTGCCAGCTGTCAGCCAAGAAGAAAAGGAAAAGACTTTTTCTACTTTGCATGTGGTTGACCTGTGGAACTCCCCGCTCCAAGATATTACCGAGACAAATAACATAGGTCCTGATTCTTCCACTCTACGACCTGTGCTAGTTTTTTAAATGGGACGTGACACCCCTGGAGCGTAGAATTCAAAACTTTCACCAGACAAGTCACTGCTGAAGGGAGTGTTGCATTGTGGGATTGTTAGTGGAGGACTGCGTATACGTTCTAGCACCAGACTTATAGATCTATACCAGCACAGGGCTCATGTTGCTCCAGGAAGGGGATACACTCACCCAGTCATGTACGGTAATGCAGGGTTGTGTGGTAACACGCACAATGCACAGGCATGCATGGAGACCCACAGGGGCACACACACACATGCACACTGACCTCTACAGGATCCACAGGTGAGCCCTGTTTCTTCTTCAAGGTCTTCTCCAGGAAGCTGTTAGCTTCGGTCTGCTTCACCCCAGCAGTGGTCGCTTTATAGCCACAGTAGTAACCCGCTGGGTCGCATTTGAACAGCTGGGGCCCCAGTTCCTGGTCGATCCCGATCAGGATCATACCTGCTGACAGAAGCGGGAAGGGAAGGTTCATGGGAAGGGGCGAGATTCTGTGTCTCGAACTGTCCGAACTAGGGGCGTTTGGAGCCAGAGTGTGAAGGAGTCATAAAGGAATAGTCAGTGGCGGTGTGGGGGGAGCTCATAGGAGACCACCCGGGTCCTCGGGGAGGCGAAAGGGGGGAGGGGGCATTTAGAGAATGGGAAGAAGTTGGAGGGTTTGCTGGGTTAGCAATTAAGGGAGGGCTGAGTTAAGGGGTGGTCTGGGGTTATGGGGCAGGCTGTGAGTGGGGTAGGGGATGGGGGTGATCAGTCATTGAGTGAGTAGGGCTAAGTGGGGAACAGATGGAGGCTGGGTAAAGGAGAGGGGTGACTCTGGGTGGGTCTATGGTGGGGGGGCTCTCCCCTGCCCCCCATCACTCACAGCAGCCCAGGGGTCTCATCTCCGCATTCTGCGTGTAGACCTGGGAGATGTCAGCCATGCGCCGGCACAGCATCGCCACCGGGATCTCGTAGCCCTTCTTGTACTTCCACTCGGCAGCCTCGTGCCGGGCGCGCTGCACCTGGGACCGGCCGTCGGCTGGGCGGGGAAAGGAGCCCCCGTCAAACGAGGCACAAGCATGACGTGTGTGTGTGTGTGTCCCACCCTCCCTGCCGCCCCAGGCTGGAGGGTCTGAGTCCTGCTCTGTGTGCGTCTGTCCCCACCGCTAGAGGGAATCAGAGCTGTATCAGTCAATGAGTCTGTTGCTTTCTGCTGGTCGAACAGCTCACAAACAGGATAAAAGCCCTAACACTGCTACACCCGAGAGTCATCCTCTTAGAGCCTGGCCGCTGCAGAGCTGGAGGACCAGGGTTCTGACCCCTTGCCTGCTCCCACCGACACCTGGGGCAAGTCACTCCCTCTCTCTCGGCCTCAGTTTTCCCATCTGTACAACAGGGATAATCACCCTGCCTGTGGCTATTTAGAGCGTGAACTCCTTGGGGCAGGGACTATAATGTGCTCTTGTCTGGGCAGCGCCCATCATAACAGGGGCGCTGATCTCAGTGTGTGTGTGGGGGGGGAGGGGGTCTGGGCAGCGCCCGGCAAATGGGGCCCCTGATCTCGGTTGAGGGGAGGATCTAGGCAGCACTACATGGGCCCTGATCTCAGCTTGTGGCCCCTAGGCGCTGCCGTAATACCGTGCATTTGAGATCTCAGTGCATCCAGGCTAGCGTGTTTCTAGAGGAGAAAAACTTGCCGGCCAGCGTGACGAGATCACCCCACGCACCTTGCTCTCTAGATCAGGACTTTGGGGCAGCCAGCGTAAGCGTCTCCGGGTCAGATCTAGATCTGGTTTCAGGCCGCCACATGGGGGGATGTGGGGGATTGAACCAGCGAACTCCAGAGCAAGAAGGTGGAGGGGCAGGGCCCAGGCCCTGTTCTGGGTGCGGTCCTAGACTCGTACCCCGCATGGACGGGCACTGAGCAGGAGTCCCCAGGAATTGCTAATGCCAGGTCAGGATTCATCCCCCGGGAGGGAACCAGAGCCCGCCCCTGGCCCCGGCTTACCGCTCATGCCAGTCATGGCGCAGCCGATGGTCTCCGTCAAGCGATACAGGTTGGTGACCGTGCTGGGATCCAGGAGCTTATCCTAGGGGTGGGAGTGAAGACACCAAGGCCAGGTGATTTCCCGGCAGGACGCCCCGGCCCGTCACCTGCTGCCCCGGGGGTCAGGCTGGAGGGCGGTTGCCCCGGGGCCCAGGTGGAAATCGCCCCTGCATCCTATGGCTGGACCTGCTCATCCCTGGGCTTTATGTGCCAAGCCGGGTGGGGAGCCTCCAAAGAAACCCGGCAGGGAGCGGGGGGGTGGGGCAGTCAGTGCTGGCCCCAGTGTGGCGCTAGGGGGCGCTGTGCAGCAGGGAGCTGGGCAGGAGGCTCAGCGGGGGGGGGGTCACCCCACCCAGTCTGTGCTGACCCCAGTGTGGCGCTAGGGGGCGCTGTGCTGCAGGGAGCCGGGCAGGAGGCTCAGCGGGGGGGGGTCACCCCACACAGTCAGTGCTGACCCCAGTGTGGCGCTAGGGGGCGCTGTGCTGCAGGGAGCCGGGCAGGAGGCTCAGCGGGGGGGGGGGTCACCCCACACAGTCTGTGCTGACCCCAGTGTGGCGCTAGGGGGCGCTGTGCTGCAGGGAGCCGGGCAGGAGGCTCAGCAGGGGGGGGTCACCCCACACAGTCTGTGCTGACCCCAGTGTGGCGCTAGGGGGCGCTGTGCTGCAGGGAGCCGGGCAGGAGGCTAAGCAGGGGGCGGTCACCCCACCCCGTCTGTGCTGACCCCAGTGTGGCGCTAGGGGGTGCTGTGCTGCAGGGAGCCGGGCAGGGGGCGGTCACCCCACACAATCTGTGCTGACCCCAGTGTGGCGCTAGGGGGCGCTGTGCTGCAGGGAGCCGGGCAGGAGGCTCAGCGGGGGGGGGTCACCCCACACAGTCAGTGCTGACCCCAGTGTGGCGCTAGGGGGCGCTGTGCAGCAGGGAGCCAGGCAGGAGGCTCAGCGGGGGGGGGGGGTCACCCCACACAGTCTGTGCTGACCCCAGTGTGGCGCTAGGGGGCGCTGTGCTGCAGGGAGCCGGGCAGGAGGCTCAGCAGGGGGGGGTCACCCCACACAGTCTGTGCTGACCCCAGTGTGGCGCTAGGGGGCGCTGTGCTGCAGGGAGCCGGGCAGGAGGCTAAGCAGGGGGCGGTCACCCCACACAGTCTGTGCTGACCCCAGTGTGGCGCTAGGGGGCGCTGTGCTGCAGGGAGCCGGGCAGGAGGCTCAGCAGGGGGGGGTCACCCCACCCCGTCTGTGCTGACCCCAGTGTGGCGCTAGGGGGTGCTGTGCTGCAGGGAGCCGGGCAGGGGGCGGTCACCCCACACAATCTGTGCTGACCCCAGTGTGGCGCTAGGGGGCGCTGTGCTGCAGGGAGCCGGGCAGGAGGCTCAGCAGGGGGGGGGTCACCCCACACAGTCAGTGCTGACCCCAGTGTGGCGCTAGGGGGCGCTGTGCAGCAGGGAGCCAGGCAGGAGGCTCAGTGGGGGGGGGGTCACCCCACACAGTCTGTGCTGACCCCAGTGTGGCGCTAGGGGGCGCTGTGCTGCAGGGAGCCGGGCAGGAGGCTCAGCAGGGGGGGGTCACCCCACACAGTCTGTGCTGACCCCAGTGTGGCGCTAGGGGGCGCTGTGCTGCAGGGAGCCAGGCAGGAGGCTCAGCAGGGAGCGCTCTCCCCACACAGTCTGCGCTGACCCCAGTGTGGCGCTAGGGGGCGCTGTGCAGCAGGGAGCCGGGCAGGAGGCTCAGCGGGGGGGGGGGGGGTCACCCCACACAATCTGTGCTGATCCCAGTGTGGCGCTAGGGGGCGCTGTGCTGCAGGGAGCCGGGCAGGAGGCTCAGCAGGGGGCGGTCACCCCACACAGTCTGTGCTGACCCCAGTGTGGCGCTAGGGAGCGCTGTGCTGCAGGGAGCCAGGCAGGAGGCTCAGTGGGGGGGGGGGGGCGGGTCACCCCACACAGTCTGTGCTGACCCCAGTGTGGCGCTAGGGGGCGCTGTGCTGCAGGGAGCCAGGCAGGAGGCTCAGCAGGGAGCGCTCTCCCCACACAGTCTGCGCTGACCCCAGTGTGGCGCTAGGGGGCGCTGTGCTGCAGGGAGCCGGGCAGGAGGCTCAGCAGGGGGCGGTCACCCCACACAATCTGTGCTGATCCCAGTGTGGCGATAGGGGGTGCTGTGCTGCAGGGAGCCGGGCAGGGGGCGGTCACCCCACACAATCTGTGCTGACCCCAGTGTGGCGCTAGGGGGCGCTGTGCTGCAGGGAGCCGGGCAGGAGGCTCAGCGGGGGGGGGTCACCCCACACAGTCTGTGCTGACCCCAGTGTGGCGCTAGGGGGCGCTGTGCTGCAGGGAGCCGGGCAGGAGGCTCAGCAGGGGGGGGTCACCCCACACAGTCTGTGCTGACCCCAGTGTGGCGCTAGGGGGCGCTGTGCTGCAGGGAGCCAGGCAGGAGGCTCAGCAGGGAGCGCTCTCCCCACACAGTCTGCGCTGACCCCAGTGTGGCGCTAGGGGGCGCTGTGCAGCAGGGAGCCGGGCAGGAGGCTCAGCGGGGGGGGGGGGGTCACCCCACACAATCTGTGCTGATCCCAGTGTGGCGCTAGGGGGTGCTGTGCTGCAGGGAGCCGGGCAGGGGGCGGTCACCCCACACAATCTGTGCTGATCCCAGTGTGGCGCTAGGGGGCGCTGTGCTGCAGGGAGCCGGGCAGGAGGCTCAGCAGGGGGCGGTCACCCCACACAGTCTGTGCTGACCCCAGTGTGGCACTAGGGGGCGCTGTGCAGCAGGGAGCCGGGCAGGAGGCTCAGCAGGGGGCGGTCACCCCACCCCGTCTGTGCTGACCCCAGTGTGGCGCTAGGGGGCGCTGTGCTCCAGCAGTGGACGCGTTCTCCACACAGCACTCACAGCACCCCCCCCCGCCCCCAAGCTGGTTGTGGCATATGATGTGCGAGAGCCCAGGCATGAGCCTTGGGGTCCTGGCCCAACTCCAGCTCTTGCGCCCGTGTTCTTTCTCCCCTAAGGCTCCCCACACGGTGGGTTCAGCTGGCACAAGGATCGGGGCCGCCAGCAAAGAGCCAAGGCTGCCCTCATTAATGCAGGGTACCATGGGCCCGCCTGACCCCACCCCCCGATCTCCGGCCTCTCCCCCACACGCTGGGCTCCTACCGGCACTTTTTTCTGGGTGACCATGGCCACAGAGTCCTCCCCCCTCACGGCCACGGTGGTCAGCCCCCCTGGCTGATGGCTTTGAAGGCATATTCTGCAACCGGAGACAGCAATCGGTAAATGTAAGAAGAGAGAGGGAGGTGTGGGGGTGATGGCACTTCTCAAGGGCTTTCCATCAGGGCTTCACAGACAAAAACCTGCATGCTGCTGCATGGGGAAACTGAGGCACACTGGCGGGGGGGGGGGAGGGACTTGCCTGAGGCCATGCTGCAAATCAGTATGATGTTGGGAATAGAGCCCAGGAGTCCTGATTCCCAGCCCCGCCCCGGTCCTAATCCACTCTAGATCCACCTCCCTCCCCTCCCAGACTCAGGCATAGAACCCAGGAGTCCTGACTCCTAATTCCCCAGCTCTAACCACTAGACCAGGGTAGGCAAACTTTTTGGCCTGAGGGCCACATCTGGGAATAGAAATTGTAGGGCGAGCCATGAATGCTCACAGAATTGGGGTTGGGGTGAGGGAGGGGTCTCTGGGCTGGGGGAGTAGGGTGCGGGGGGAGTGAGGGGGGGATGAGGGCTCCGGCTGGGGGTGGGGCTGGGGATGAGGGGTTTGGGGTGTAGGAGGGTGCTCTGGGCTGGGACCGAGGGGTTTGGAGGGCTGGGGCAGGGGGTTGGGGTGTGGGGAGAAGCTCAGGGGTGCAGGCTCTGGGTGGTGCACTGCCCTGTCCGCAGGCACCCCCCTCCCCTGCAGCTCCCATTGGAGCGCCGGAGGGTGCCATTGGAGGGGGGCCATGCCGCTGCTTCCTGGAGCCGCGTGGAGTGGTCCCCGACCCTGCTCCTGGGCTGGAGCGCCGGAGCAGGGCAAGCCCCAGACCCTGCTCCCCAGTGGGAGCTCGAGGGCCGGCTTAAAACAGCTGGCGGGGCCGGATCCGGCCGCGGGCCATAGTTTGCCCACCCCTGCACTAGCCCCTGCTGCTTCTCAGAACCAGGATCAGCACCCAGGATTTCTGACACCAACCCTGTACTCTAGCTGCTGGACCCTACTCCCCTCCCAGATCAGGGAACAGAACCCAGGAGTCCTGGCTCCCAGCCCCCCCCTGTTCTAACCACTAGACCCCGCTCCCCTCCAGAGCCGGGGACAGAACCCAGGAGTCCTGTTGATTATTCCAGGCCCCACGCTTGGGAGCGAGGGCGCCAATCCCACTCTGGCTTCAATCCCAAGGGATGAGAAACGTGCGAACCCCCCACCCCCACCCCAGACAGCACCCCACAGACTGACCCACTTGGTAGAGACGCCCCTCGGGGGAGAAAATGGTGATGTGGCGATCGAAGCCGGCGCTGGACCCACGGGACATTTCGCCGCCGTCCGGGGGCAGTGGGAGGGAGACAGGCAGACAGGGCCCTCTACAGAGACACGGACACTCGCCTCTTTCCCTTTCACTTTCAGTTCACCCGTGGAAAGTACCTGCTGGGAAAGGCTGCGTTAATTGGGCAGAACTGGATGCTGCAGAGGGGGTGCTGGGAAAATATGGGGGGGGTGATCACTGGGGTTGGGGAGTGCAGGGCAGTCAGGAGGGGGTCAGGTTGGGGGTTCACTGGGATGAGGGTGCAGAGCAGCCCAGTGGGTTCCGTTTGGGGTGGCAGGGCAGCAGCAGGGGGGGACCATCCTGCCCTGGCATCTGTCACATTTCTGGGCAAACTGCACCTGCATTTCCCACGTCGGGGGCTCCTCGGCCATCACCTCTCTTGGGCAGAACCCTGCAGCTCTCCCCCTCCTGACCGGGGTGTTCCCAGGCTCCGCAGCTCCCTGCCCCGTGCTGGCAATCGCCCAGTGAGCCAGACGGCCTCAACGAGCCAACGGCCATGCTGAGCTCCCTCCTCCGGGGCTCCAGGCCGCGGAACGGCCCCGCGGTCGCCCGCCAGCCCTTTCTCAGCCAGCGCCTTTATTCCGCAGGTCACAGCGTGACGGAGAAACCATGTAAACCTACACGCGGGCTAAAAAGCTCCCCAGAGATCCACCCAGCTCCAGCCTCGGGCACACGTCCATCCTTCCAACCCTTCCCTACAGATTGGGGGCCCCCCTGCGGCTCACGATCCGGTGTGTTGCAGGATCAGAAAGCAGATCCCAGATCAGTTTAAACCCGGGCAATTTAGCCAAGAACCCTTTCTTTGTTTGCTGCTCTCTGGGGAACCCAGTTTGAACCAGTATATGCAAGCCTCCCCAGCGGGGGGTACCTCTCTGGAGTGAATCTGCCTGATCCCCCATAGTCCTTAGTGGGCTGTGGTCACCTTCTCCCATGGCACTACAGACCAACCCTGGCCCCCCAATGATACAGAAACCTAAGACAGGGAGATCTCCCCAAGACAGTGCAGGGAATTGCCATGGCTGTCACAGCCCCCCCAAAACCTCAACTCAGCATTAGACCTGAGGCTGCATGTCGCACAGATGCAGGGAAATATCGGGCTGGTGACATCACCGGGAGTCCAGCCGCCTGCCCCGAGGCAGGATGAGAGACGGGGTGTGAAAAATCCAACCCCCCCCCCCCCAAAGCCCCCGTGTAGACGGCGCTCGACGGAAGAGGTGGAGGAGGATTGGCTGCCCCCTCGGGGCGTGAGCGGCGTTTACACCGCCGTGGCACGGGATCGCGCTAGGCCTTTGTCAGGGCAGGGTTTCGTCTAGACGGAGGCGGATGGCGCCCTGCTTTGCTCTGCAGCCTGCAGAGTCTGTCCCATCCCGGGTGGGCAGTGAAGAGGGGGGCGTGAACGAGGCGGAGAGATGCAGAGGGGGCGGCGAGATCATGGGGCAGAGAGGGGGGCCGGAGCTATTCAGCGCTGCGCAAAGGGAGCCCCTGGCACCTTTCAAGACCCAGCAGGACCTTGATACAATGATCCCTGGCTGCGAGGAGCCAGGCGGGGCAATGGACTGGCTCATGCACCTCTGCCCTCTGCTGGCTGAGCGCAGACCTGTACCTCCATGTGTCATAGTCCCTTAGAGAGCTAATGGGGAGATCCCCCTCTCAGCTCAAGCAGCAGCTGCTTGGGGTCTTGGAGTGGGAGGATGAGTTCTTACCCCGTGCAGCAGTGAAAATCCGATGTTCTTATAATCGGAGGTGGAGGGGAGATTTTATAAATTTCGTAATGGCAAATCTAAGGCAAAGGCCTCTCTCCCTGGAGAGGGACCCGAGACACTCAGCCAGACAACGATCAACGTTAGCCAGGTGCAACCGCATCTTGAGGTTAGGGGCAGGCCTGCCAATTTGCAGGCTGATGGGGGATCTCCACTGGCCAGCCAGCCCTGGCCAAGAGGAGGCGGCATTGCGGGTCATACCCCCAACCCCACTGGGACGGTGGGGGAGGAGCATGGGAGGGCTCTTGTCAAATTCAGGCATCACAAAACGGGGGGAACCTGGGAGGGCAGGGAAAGTAAAGAGATTGATTAGAATTGTCCAACCTTTGTTTCCATCAGTAGATCCCAACGCCTCTCCCACTTTTAGAGGTGGGGAAACCAAGGCACAGAGCAGGAACAGGCCTTGGCCAAGGACACCCAGCTGGCCAGTAACAGAACCAGGACTAGAACGCAGGTGTCCTAAACCTCAGGCAGGACTTTATCCCTCGAGACCCCGGCAAGCCAGAGAGATCTCTGTGAACCAGTCTGATTCAGATATGAAGCGGCAGGCAGCCATGGGAGGGGAGAGATTTTCACACATTCAGCCCCTGGCGGGGTGAGCTGGGCTCTGAGATCTTCCCCTGAACCAATTTAAGCAGCCTTTGATCTTCCTGCATCTAAAAGCAGAAGAGACTGGCACTTCCACGCATATGCTCTTGCTCAAATTTCCACCTGTGTGTGGCTGGGAATAAACCACTAGATTTCTTCCCTGGCTGCTGGTGCAATATGATCTGAGCACCGGCCCGGGTGACGCACAGAAAGAGGGAGACCCCTATTTGATGCACGTACCAGAGATCAGGTGTTCGATGGCCCAAGTCTGAGGGATGATTTCTGGGGCGGGGGCTCAGCAGAAATCTCAGTGTCAGCATTTACAAGGCACTAGTTTGACGGGGTGTAACCAACCCAATGGCACCACAGGCCAGAGGTCTGGAGCTAAGCGTGCATTTTGCGGCGTTTATCACGGCTCACAATCAGCCCCAGACCAGGCTCAGGTAACAGGCTCCTGGCCACGAGTTATTAAGCAACACGGATTGATATTTACGGCGCATCAGCTGATCAGAGGAAGATAGAATTTGCCACCTTGTGTGCACCCTGCCCAGTTCCTGCTCGCAAAGGACTTTGCCACTCGGGGAGGGGCTGGCGCTTTCGGATCGAAGAGGGCACAGGCCCAGAGTCAGAGGAGACAATATTTGCACATTTCACACAGAGGGAGATTTCCACACTGAGAGGTGTGGGGCTTGGTTTATTTATTTATTTTTTAAATAAAGAGACGGATGCAAAAAGATGCCGAGCTGGAGGAAAGGGAAACGCATCGGCTATTGCCTGAACGACAAGAAGAAAAAGAAACTGAATTTCCAGGGGTTTGAGGATCTCTGCAGGTAAGGGAGAGAGTCTCTGGCGCTCAGCGCCTTGGGAGATCCTTGGGAGCAGGGCAAAAAGAGGGGGCAGGTAGCCCAGGGCATGCACAAGGGACTGGGGAAAATGGCTGCACCAGCTACCGGTCTGACTGGCTTTCTGCTTCTAAACCTCTTGCTCTGCATCGCAAGCCTTCATCTAGCTGTGGGGTTAACTGACCCCCAACCATCGCTGCGGGGTCTGAGCTCCACACCCCCTTTCATGTATTTATCCCTGGGAGGCAGGACTGTTATCCCTACTGTACCGTTGGGGAAACTGAGGCACGGAATGGCTTAGGCCCAGATCCTCAAAGGTACCGAGACTCCTAACTTCCAGTCCTACCCATGCATCTCAATGCATTTGAGGATCTGGGCCAAGCAGGGGACTTGAAACCAGGTTTCCCACATCCAAGGTTAGTACCCCAGCTGCTGCCTACCCTAGCAATGCTAGTTACAGGGTCTGTACCCGCTCCGTAGTTTTTAGCCTCACCCCAGTTTGCATTATGTCCGAAATGAGCCCCCAAGCAACATCCACACAGCACCACCAAAATGCAGACACCTCTGGAGGGGAGCATCGCTCATGGCTGAGTGTAACTATCCCAGGACCTTTATAGGGGAACTAGCTCCCACATCCTCCTGCTTCCATTGAACCCTAAGAACTAAGCATTAATTACTGTATTAGCTGGGGGTAGAAGACTGGACGCGTTGGCCGAGGGCCCTCGGATAAATCTCTAGTCAATAACTACGCCCCACAGGGATCTGTAATAGTGACACAGAACAGACGGAAGCTCAGCTGCTAAAATCATATAAAATATTTGATGCTTACGTAGCGCCTTTCATCCGAGGGTCTCTGAGCTGGGTCGCTATCGTTATCCCCATTTTACAGATGGGGAAACTGAGGCACAGAGAGGCCCCTAGGGGACACAGCGAATCAGTAGCAGAGCTGGAGATAAGGCCCAAGAATCTTAATTCTAGCCACTAGACCACAGTCCTCCTAAACTGGTGAGGGATCCCAGGAGTCCTGACTGCCAGCCTCTCTCTGCTCTAACCACTAGACTCCCCTCCCTGAGCTGGGAAAGAACCCAGAAGTCCGGACTGCCAGCCCCCTTTCCTCTAACCCATAGATCACACTCCCGACCGGCGGCTGGCAGCTGGGGAAAGAACCCAGAAGTCCTGGCCATTAGATAATGCGTGCCTCATAAAACTGCTCCCTGCTTTAACCCAGCCCACCCCCTGTAGATCTCACTTCCAACCCAGAGCTGGGGAAAAAACCCAGGAGTCCTGGGACGGATTTAAGGGGTGCCATTTAGGCTCCCAGCACAGGGGTGAATTTCACTCTGACTTTTCTTTGTGTTTTCCCCTCCCGCCCCCATTCCAGCTGCCAGAATTAAAATAGCCCCAAGTCTGTTTTGCACAACAGATGGTGCGCGCTCTAGGCCCCGAGGCTCTCACCTAACATCCTGGCTGGGGCGATGCTCCCGCCTGGCTCCGCGGGGTTGAGCTGCTTCCTTTTGGTTCAGATCAGCTCCCAGCTTGTGTTTTTGCAACATCAGTCGGTCCTTTGCCTCACTGAGGCGGAAATCTGGAACTGGCCAGCACACGCTGCTCTGAGTTCCAGCCAACCCTGCCACCTCAAGGTATTTTACCAAGGAAGCTAATATCATCAGCCTCATTCGGCAGGTGGGGGAAACTAAGGCACAAGATGGGGCAGGCAGGAAGTGACTTGCCCCCATTCACAGAGGCAGGCCTAGAACCCAGGGCTCCCACCGCCCAGTCTAGTGCTCCGTCCACTAGACCACGCTGCCTCTGGCGTCCTACACTCTAGGAAGCAAAGGGACTTTCTGGCCACCTGTGACAAATGTTTCTTGTATCTACAAGGGCCCAAACGGGCCCACTGTGGTCTGGCCTCGGGACCCCTCTACAGCCTCCATTACCCTTCCTTCCCTGGTTTGTCAGATTCCCAGGCGGGGACAGGGGCTGGTTTCCCAGCTACTGTGCTGAATTAACAGAGAGCTCAAAACAACACAACTCTCTCTGTCCGTCCACAGCGAGCTAGCATCCCCAGACTCAGACTCAGACTCAGACTCAGACTCAGACTCAGACTCAGACTCAGACTCAGACTCAGACTCAGACTCAGACTCAGACTCAGAGCCCTGTCCCTGAGCGCTCAGAACCTCACCCCCCATAGGCTGCCCTTCTAGTCCCCCAGCAGGTCTGCTGCTGCGTCAATTGCTCCCTCCCATCTTATGCAACACCTTCCCCCCCTCCTGGGCTCATTCCCTTCACCTGGGCAGCAGGCTACCTGGAGCCATCACCCTCTTAAAGAGCCAGCTCCCCCCGGCAAGTAAGGGGAAACAAGCTGCCCTCGGCTGATGTCGGGGTGGGTCGGGGGATTGGCCCTAGGGTCTGATCCAGAGCCGCTGGGACCCGTTTCCATTGACATCGGATCAGGACCACGGTTTGTAAAGCACTTCAGGAGCCTTATTCATTCTGTGACTCGCAGCAAAGTCTAGAGGCACCAAGCGAGATTGTGCCGGGCGCTTCCCAGACCTCGACCGAGATCAGGACCCATCCTGCCGGGCACTGCCCAGACCCCAACCGAGATCAGGACCCATCGCACCGGGCACTGCCCAGACCCCAACCGAGATCAGGACCCATCGTGCCGGGCACTGCCCAGACCCCAACCGAGATCAGGACCCATCACGCCAGGCACTGCCCAGACCTCGACCGAGATCAGGGCCCCGTCATGCCGGGCGCTTCCCAGACCTCGACCGAGATCAGGACCCATCGCGCCAGGCGCTGCCCAGACCTCGACCGAGATCAGGGCCCATTGCACCAGGCACTGCCCAGACCCCAACCGAGATCAGGACCCATTGCGCTGGGCACTGCCCAGACCTCGACCGAGATCAGGGCCCCGTCATGCCGGGCGCTTCCCAGACCTCGACCGAGATCAGGACCCATCGCGCCAGGCGCTGCCCAGACCTCGACCGAGATCAGGGCCCATTGCACCAGGCACTGCCCAGACCCCAACCGAGATCAGGACCCATTGCGCTGGGCACTGCCCAGACCTCGACCGAGATCAGGGCCCCGTCATGCCGGGCGCTTCCCAGACCTCGACCGAGATCAGGACCCATCGCGCCAGGCGCTGCCCAGACCTCGACCGAGATCAGGGCCCATTGCGCCAGGCACTGCCCAGACCCCAACCGAGATCAGGACCCATCGTGCCGGGCACTGCCCAGACCCCAACTGAGATCAGGACCCATCGCACCGGGCACTGCCCAGACCCCAACCGAGATCAGGACCCATCGCGCTGGGCACTGCCCAGACCCCAACCGAGATCAGGACCCATCGCGCCGGGCACTGCCCAGACCTCGACCGAGATCAGGGCCCCGTCATGCTGGGCACTGCCCAGACCTCGACCGAGATCAGGGCCCCATCATGCCGGGTGCTGCACGGACTCCAACCAAGATCAGGGCCCCTTTGTGCTGGTCGCTGCACAGGCCCCGACTGAGATCAGGGGCCCACTATGCCAGGTGCTGCCCAGACACCAAATTGAGACATAATCCCTGCCCCTAAGCACTCACTATCTAAATAGGCAAAGGGTGGATTATCAACCCCATTTTACAGATGGGGAACCTGAGGCACGGAGAGATGTGCGTGATCCCATGCTTGCAGCATGAATCACAGGATCATTCACCCTAAGGGCACCTCCCTTGCACGTATTGGTTAAAGCCTCTCCGGGTTGGCCCACTAAAGGCCCAGCCCTCCCTCGCTCCTTATCTTATCTCTCCACTTCCCTTATCTCTGGCTTTCCCTCCTCCCCTTTCTCCCTCCCCTGTTCTCCCTCACTCTCTGTCTCAGCAAGTTTGAGGGCATCGACTTGTGATGTTTGTATAGAGAAGGAACGAAAGTCCCTCTTTATTACGTGTAGCAAGACACTGCCTAGATGCCACAGAAGACATCAGGGCGCTGCACAAACCCCCACCGAGATCAGGGCCCCGTCACGCCGGGCGCTGCACAGACCCCGGCCAAGATCAGGGCCCTGTTACGCCAGGGGCTGCCCAGACCCCAGCCGAGATCAGGGCCCCGTCGCGCCGGGCGCTGCACAGACCCCAACCGAGATCAGGGCCCTGTTACGCCAGGCGCTGCCCAGACCCCCACCGAGATCAGGGCCCCGTCACACCAGGCGCTGCCCAGACCCCGGCCGAGATCAGGGCCCCGTCACGCCGGGCACTGCCCAGACCCCGACCGAGATCAGGGCCCCCCTGTGCCGGGTGCTGCACAGACACATACAACATGCAAACTTGCACTGAAATAACAAAATCAGTGGTAACTCACACGTTTTGTCAATTGCATGCAAGTTTGTATGGCCCCTGATGTCAGCATAAAAGTTTCCTAGTTTGATAGCACAATGAACTCAAACGATGACGGATAGCTCAGTGGTTTGAGCATTGGCCTGCTAAACCCAGGGATGTGAGTTCAATGCTCGAGGGGGCCATTTAGGGATCTGGGGGCAAAAGTTGGGGATTGGTCCTGCTGTGAGCAGGGGGTTGGACTAGATGACCTCCTGAGGTCCCTTCCAACCCTGATAGTCTATGATTCTACGACGACAGTTTTATTCCAAAATGACTGTCCTTGCAGATGCCCACCGAAATCTTGCCCCAGAGCGGGTAGGCCGTGTCTTCATGGGAAAGGGTTACCTTAATTCGGCTCCGAAGCTGCTCCAGGAAAAGCAGCACAAACCCGAGGGCGAACGCTCCGGTTCCTGTTTAAGAGCCACATAGGTTCGGTTTAGCTTCCACCTGTTTGGATTTAAGCTGAAGCGAAAGAAGATGGGTTTGAACAAAAATACGTCTCAAGGCAGGGGCTCGCGCCAGGTTAAAGTTACGCCGTTTTGCCCGTGTTCCCAGCCTTTGCAGAGTCGCTTCTGTTAGGAGGAGAAAGTGGTGCTACAAAGCAGGTGTGTCTTTGGCACCGTCCTGGTTATTTACAAGAAACGTACACACAGTCCTGGTCTCCTGAGCACGGTCAAAACAGCAGCGGGCAGCTTCCTTGCACCGAAATTCCCAAGTCTGCCTCTCCAGCAGGTCCTGTGCGCAAGAAACAGCGTCTCTCTGCATCCTCGCAGTGACTTCCATTGGCAGATATCCCGCAACCTGCAGCCCAGGGAAAACACCACACTGGGTGCGGCTTAGCTCTGACCTGCCATGCTTTGGGCGGTAAGCCCCCGGCGTCTGCAGCCTTCTTGAGCCCAGAGAGGGGCTTCATTCCTCCTCCCATTGAGCCTGAAGCAGGGAGCTCAGCCCAGCGAGGCCTGTGATTGGCGTTGGATCAAAGGCATTAGGACCTTTCAATATGACACCCCTTAGGTAAAAGGGTGCCACATTCTCCTCTAGATCTAAGTAGGCAAGGACAGAATTATTATCCCCGTTTCACAGGTGGGGAAACTGAGGCAGGGAGCGATTAGAAGTGATTGGCTCAAGTCTGCACAGGGAGTCGGTGGCAAAGGTGGGGGGGTTGATCCCGTGACCCCTAGACCCCCAGTCCTCTCGGCTAACCACTGGGCCCTGCTGCCTCTCTCAGCATAATGCTCGGTGCAAATCCCTGACTCAGTTTTTCTTTATTTTGTTTGCCCAGGAAACGAGGCTATGAAGTCATTGAGGTGAGTCTGAGCCGTGGGTGGCCTGGGAGCAGAGGTGTGCATGGGGGGGGGGCAGGGGATGCTGGAGGAGCGGGTCTTATATGGGAAGCTGCCACCCCGAAGTTTGCTACCGGGAACTTTTGGCCATGTGCCAGCAGGCTACGCCGTGTCCGGCCTGGTTGGATGGGAGACCTTGGCACACCCTGATGTTATAGGGAGGGGCGTGGGTGACTTGCAGATGAGTCAGTGCTGTTCCCAGTGCCGGGGAGAGGGTGGTGCCACAGGGCATGGTGGGGCTGACCCAGGATGCTGGCGCTAGGGGGCGCTGCGCTTCAGGGAGCGGAGTCGGGGTCTGCACAGTTGTTGTGCTAGAACAGAGGTCCCCAAATTGTGGGGCCAGCCCCCACAGGGGGGGGAGGGGGGGCAGGGAGGCAGCGCCACCCAGCCTCACTCCTGGCCCCATCACCAGCCTCGGCGTGGCTCTGCTCCTGGCCCTATGCCAGCCTCCAGCCTTGGCCCCCTTAATCCCTGCCCGCATCCCCCGCCCAAGCTGCGGCCCCGCTCCTGGGGGGCACAGACAGAGTGGGGGGGTCGTGACCCTCAAAAGTCTGGAGACCGCTGTGCTAGGGGGTCTGGATATCTATAGGGGAATTACTGCGATCTTCATGCACCACGCTGGGGCGCTGGGACTCAGAGGGAAGAGAGCCCCCTACCGAGCTCTGCTCCCTACAGCACCCCCTAGCACCTCATTGGGGTCAACCCTGCGCTCCCCACCCCGGGTCTTCTTGGCCCTGCTCAGAGCAACGCAGAGCTGGCTGGAGGACAGGTGATAAAAATCAAGTGGGGGCGGGAGAATAGGTCAATGGCCCAGCTGCCTGGATACCAGGCTGATGGGCACCCAAGATGGAGCATGCCAGAACCCATCGCCTCCCTCTGCAGAGGGGCTGAGGGTTTAAGTGCCCGTCTTTGTTTGCCTGCTCTGGGATCGGCCCCGTCTGTCAATAAGAACTGGTTTAAACTGACAGCAGCTGGCAAAGTCCACAGAGATAAAGCGAGAGCCGTTTCTGGGTGGCACTGGGTGAGGATGACCAATATGGTACGGAGTCAATAAGGCATTAACTCAGGTGGGTGTGAAAGAGACGGGTGCTTTGTTCGCTGGTGTGTGGTCATTCCCTCCTCTCCCTCGGGTGATGAATCATCACAACTTTCAGATAGCGTGAAGGATCAGAACAATTTACAAACTTACAAGCCTGGGGAGGATTCCCTCCCACCCCCGCCCTGCCACTGAAAGGCTTCCACCTCTGGGGTGGGGCAGGGCAGCTGATTATAAAGAGATCACTCCCTCCCCCCCCCGCCCCACTGAGATGCAGCCACTTCTGGGGAGGGACGCACTGCTTGCTGGCTTTGCCCACTACGCTGTAGTTTTACTTTGCAGGGGCTCAGCAGGTCCTAGAATGTCTGTGTTCATTGGCGACAACTGGGTTCCTAGCGGTGCTGGGGGTGGTGGGACCAAAGGTGAAAGGCACCGCAGGGTCGAAAGTCAGAGGACGCTGTCAGAAGAGCGGGGCAGGAAGTTTTCTCGCCAAACCCAAACATCTCCTGGGGAAGGGGGCCTCAGGCCTGGAATTTCGCTCACAACAAGAGTCAGCAAATAGCCCAGCAAATAGGGGCATGCACCTGACATTCACAGGCCTGAAGGCACCGCTGTGCCCGCCTAGTCTGACCTGCATCACACATGCACCAATCCCGGTTTGAACTTCTGCAGATCTTTAAAAAGAAAAAATAAAAGCAGCAGCCCATCCCATCTTGATTTACAAATTGCCAGTGAGGGAGAACCCGCCAGTACGCCTGGCCAATCGTTCCAAAGGTTCGCGACGCTCCCTGTTAAAAACGCACGCTTTCGATCCCTTCTGAATTCGTCTAGCTTCACCTTCCAGCCGTCACCAGGGCTCAAATCCCTGCTCGGCCTGAGCTGGAGTTGGGGACAGGAAAGACTGAGAAATCATCCCCCCCGAGAAGAGCTAATAGCCTCAAGATCGGAATCCGCTGCTAGGATGGGGAAGACCAAATTATGCACACATAGGGTGACCAGATATTCCGATTTTATAGGGACAGTCCTGATGTTGGGGTCTTTTTCTCACGTAGGCACCTATTACCCCCCACCTCCTGTCCCAATTTTTGACACTTGCTATCTGGTCATCCTACGCACACATGAAAGGGGGTCCATTTGGGAATTTGCCAGCATGCCAGTTAGTGATTACAGCTGAAATCTACCGAAGCAGGTTTGCTGATATATAATCAGATCCAACAGCTATTGAGTCCAGGGAGGTTAGCTTACTAGTTCAACGCTTTTTTTTTTCAGATCAGCTTTTAACTTGAACAGCATTTCTCAAATCAGGACACTTGCTTATTCATAACCAACTACCAAATTATTAATCCTTTAGTACAGGGTAACCAGATGTCCCGTTTTTAAAGGGACAGTCCCGATTTGGGGACTTTTTCTTACATAGGCGCCTATTACCACCCACCCCCTGTCCTGTTTTTTCACAGTTGCGATCTGGTCACCGTAATTAGTACCTAACACATTTGTCACCCTTCCAAGGGTGCGCTTGTCTTCCAGACACTTTGAGGAGTGGGGCTACTGCTCTCTGACTAGGCTGGCCCACCAGGGACCAGGTTCGAATAGTAAAAGCCATGGCTAAAGCAATTCTTTTCGAGCTCTCTTAGGCCACTTTTTACAAAGGAGTTAAAATCTAAAATAAGGTCCTTTGGTGTCTCACTGGAGAGGGTGGACTCAGCAAGGAAACCGACAGCTGGTTATAATGGAAGAACAGAAGGGGGAAACCCAACCTTTGGAATTAAATCTCACCACTTCTTATCCCAAGTCTCTTTTCCAGAGCAGCGATGGACCCTGGGTGTCTCCCAGCCCTGGTAAGCGTGGTGACCCCCTGGCACTCTCTTTCTCTGCGTTTTGTTGGCCAAACATTTCCTAAGGTCTCGGATTCGTCCTGATGAGGGCTGGGAAATGTTGGGATGGGTTCCCGGCCTTGCTCTGGGTCCCAGCAAAAAAGGGTTTTTAATCTCCGCTTCTCCTCCCGTCCCAGATTGACTTGGCCAAACCCCTCTGTGAGCAAGGCCCCTTTGACGTCATCATCCACAAGCTCTCTGACCTGATCCTCGAGTCCAGCTATGACAGCCAGTCTCACCAGCTCATCCGCGACTTCCAGGTAAGGACTTAGTAGATTCCACTAGGATCTTCCATGACCCAGCCCAAGGCCATCCCCTCCTTCCCCACAATAATTCCTTCTTGAACGGGAGCACATCTTTAAAAGAAAAAAAAAATCCCCTCTTGATTCAACAAATGGCCAGCCATGGAGAATCCACCACAACCACTGGTAAGTTCTTCCAATGGCTAATTACCCCTGTTAAAAATGGACGCCTGATTCCCAGTTTGAATTTTTCCAGCTTCAACTTCCAGCCATTGGATTTTGTTAAATCTTCCTCTGCTAGACCGAAAAGCCCATGATCAAATTTCTGTTCCCCACATAGGTCCTTAAAGACTGGGATCTTCTCTTTGCTAAGTGAAATAGATTGAGCTCTTTGAGACTATCCCTATAGGACAGTCCTTATTCCCCTGGCTCGTCTCTGACCCTTCTCCAATTTATCAGCGTCCTTCTTGAATTGTGGACACCAGAACTGGACACAGGATTCCAGCAGCGGTCGCACCCGTGCCAAATATGGAGGGTAAATAACCTCTTGACCGATACTCACGAGTCCCCTGCTTAGGTGCACGTGGTGATCTTTGTCTCCCACTAGTGGCAGCTCTGGTTATAGTGCTCCTTAGTACAGGAAGTGCCTTTTGGATTCCGCTACCCAGAATGCCTAACGAAGCACTCGGATGTGTCTGAGTCTGGGCAGCACCTCAGGTGCATCGTTAGCAACGAGGTGATCAACACAAACCCACTAACTGGCTTTGCGGCTTTACACCTCCCCCGCCCTCAGGGCTAATTACACATTTGCTTTGGTCCTTCAGATCTATGTGGAAACCTATTCCAGCATCATCCTCCTTGACCCATTTCCAGCTGTACGGCTGCTCCTGGACCGATTTGAATCCTATCGCCTCCTCCAGGACTTTCAGAAGCAAGGTATGCGTTTCTGGGGTCTCCTGGTAAAGCCCAGGTGGCCAATATCCAGTTGCGCTCTTCCCCCAGAACTGACTGAAGCAGTCCCCTAACTCGAATCACACACCAGAAGGAGGCGCTGTCGGACCAGAGAGGAAGGATGGCCTGGTGATCAGAGCATTAGCTTAGGCCTTGAGAGTCCAGCATTCCCTGCTCTGAACCATATTCCCTGCAGGGCAAGGTTAGAGAGAAGGTGGCCAGTGTGAATGCGGTGATGACTCACGGCCCGCTAAAGGGAGCTGGGCCCCGTATAGCGCCTGCTAGAGGCATGGCTAAGAGCTTGGCTTTTGGCTCAGGCAGCAGCCATGTGTGGGAGCCAGGGGTTCAATCCTAACATGGGGTGGGTGGGGGAGAGAGACCCAGTTCCATGGAACAGCTAAGAAATCAAGGAGGGCGGGAATGCAGGAGCTGAGTGGGGTGGGGCGTGTGTCTGGGGCTGTGTGTGTTGGGGGCCGGGCTTGGGGGCACAGGCAGGGCTGTGTGTGTGGGATGGGTGGTGGAGCCTCGCATTGGGGTGGGGAGCGGGGACAGCTCACACCCATGCAAACCACCCACTCCCCGCTTATTTCTGCCCCACCCTGCTCTGCAGACAGCTGCATCTTCTCCCCGCCCTACGTGGAGCTGAACAGCGGGACCGGGCGTGAGGCGGTGGCACGGATCCGGGAGCAGGGCCTCACCTTCCCCTTAAGTGAGTGAGCCCAGCACCTCCTTAATCCATGGGGCCTTTATACCTGGGGGGAGGGGGAGGAGAACCAGCCTCATGGCACTAGGTGCTGCTGATGAACCAGAGCACCTGAAACCAATCAAAATACGTCCCCTCCTGCCACCTGTCCTGACACCCAGGGAGTTGCTCTGCACCCCGCCATGCTGGGCTTGCAGTCCCAACAGTGCAATGAGTTTCCAGGCCTCGGTGCTCCCCGGCTCGCCCTGCCACACTGAGCCGTGGGCAAAGCGTGGGCTGCAGCGCGGTGGGGATAACAGCCTGCCGCTGCTGCTGCTGCTGGCTTGTGGAGTTGCTCCTTTGGCTCAAGCAGTAGCGGCCTGTGCTCGAGGGGGACCCGGGTTCAAATCCTGCTGGTCGCCTGGATGGGGCTGGTTCTTACATTCCCACCTAAGGGAACGCTGGCCAAATAAACTGCCGACTCGGGGCCTCATTGACTGTGGGGCAAAGGGAGCCAGAGCAGAGAAGGGGCAGGGGGGGAGGGAAGGGAAGGGCAGACCTGTGCTCTGGCTATTCTGTGTCCATGCACCGCCCCCTGGGGAGGAGGTGGGAGCTGCTGCAGCCCCCCAGCCACTGACTGGGGGACATACTGGGGGGCTCAGCTTCGGTCACACCCCAACGGCTGGGAGGGGAGGGATTTGGAGTAGAAAGTTCCAGGCCCAGGAGCCCCATTGGCTCTTGTTGGATGAGTCAGAGCCCAGGGTGGAACAAGGGGCGAGGCTAAGTCATCTCACTCCCCACTGTCTCCTCCTCTTCCTCCTTCAGTTTGCAAAACCCGGGTGGCTCACGGACCCAGCTCCCATGAGGTCAGTAGCATCGTGTCCCAGAACCTGCTCGTAAAGGGTTGGCTATAGCTCCTCCTCCAGCGGCTAGGCCACGGGGAGGATAACAGCCTACTACTGTGGCTTGCTAATGGAATTACTCTTTTAGCTCAAGCCGCGGAGGCCTGGGTGGCTGCGTGAGAGGTTGTGGGTTTAAATCCCTCAGCTGACCCATTTTGGGGGGTGGGTATAAAAGCACTAGGAGACTTTGGGGTGGGTGGGTGAGAAAGGAGGGGCAAGTGCCCTCTTAACACACCAAGAGCAATGCCAGAGATGAGGGCGGGGTCAGCAGTGGGGCTGCTGGGAAGTTTTCCATTTAAATAGTTTTTGCTGGAAAAATCAGATTTTTAACTACACAGAAAGCAGCTGCTTCCCACCGGAAAAATCCAACTTTTCCTCAGGAAAAAAAAAGAACAAAGAACCTGCCCCCTGCCCCCAGATTTGGCCCAACACCCAAAAATTTCTATTTGGAAATGTTGCCGGGGTACTTTATGGGAGTTGTCGTCTGGGACCTTTATTTCCTCATGCTCTAGGCACCGAATTCAATCTCCCAGGATGCACCAAGTTATTCTCTTCCTCAGCCCCCACAGTGCATCATGGGAGCTGTAGTTCAGCTGTTTTATGTCTCCTTTCTGTCCCATGGGCTAGCTGCCCAGGGGGACTGCATCTCCCATGATGCACCACTGTGGCTCAGGAGGGGAAAGCTTGGTTCATCATGGGAGATGTAGTCCAGCTAGGAAGCCCCACCAATTGAGGTATGAGGCACCAGGACTGTGTTTCTGAGCCCCTCTGTCCCTGCCACCCATTCTCTGACCCTCCTCGTCCTCGTTATGCAGCCACTGGGGTGTGTCTGGACGAGACCACACCTCCCAGCATGCTGTGGGGCCGGGCAGTGGCTCAGTATAGGGCGTTGCATGGAACTCCCCGCCTGCAACAAGTCGGTCCAACAGACAGCATTGCAGGCTGGGAGCTGTGCCCCATTCACAGGCCACACCTCTGGTTCCAGCTGCAACTGGCTGCCGGCAAGTTGCCATGGCAACCAGGGCTAGAGGGAGGCTAGAAGGGGGTGGGGCTAAGGAAGCCCCTCCCCTTTCCCCATCCCTCGAGAGAGGCCCCCTATAGACACGTCCCCGCCCTATGGAGGCCCCTCTGTCTGTTACCCTGCTCTTCTCCGCTCTCCCCGCCCCCCATAGATGGCGCTGATCTTCAACGAGGAGGGGCTGGGGGAGGTGAGCGCCCCCTGCTTGCTCCAGAGCTTCGTCAACCACGACGCCGTCCTCTTCAAGGTCTTCGTGGTGGGCTCCTCCCACTTTGTGGTGCGCCGGCCATCCCTGAAGAACTTCCCGCCGGGGGAATCAGGTGTGTATGTGTGTGTGTGTGAGTGAGTGTGTGTGTGGGAGGGGCAGAGGGGGCACCTGGGCCATCTCCTCCTTTGGGGGCTGGAATTGGGACTCTGTGGTCCCTCCAGCCCTCGGTCTCCCTGCTGAGGCAGCCCAGGGCGGGTGGGGGGAGCAGTTAGCGCCAATCCTGGAAGGGGCGGTTCGGTGCCACGGGCTCCCGTTCCTGGAGAAACAGGGTTGAGGCCCAGCAAGCTCATTGCACGGATGACCATCCGGTTTGCTCTGTACTGAGCTGGAATCAAGCCAGGCAACCTGGGGTGCAAAAGCATTCAGGCGCCCTCAGAGTAAGGGCCAGATCCCCAGCCGGGGTCAACCATCCGTTGCCCCACTGGGGTCAATGGGGCCAGATCCCCAGCCAGGGACAACGGGCATCGCTCGTCAGTTGCGTCAGCGACAGAGCGCACGGCTCTGAGCTGGTGACAACTGAAGCCGGAGTCTGTCTGGTCCCCGGGGCTGGGGAATCTCCCGGGAGCACCCCAAGCCCAGGCGAGCCGGGCTCGCAACCTCGCTCTGTTCCTTACAGCCAGGAGAAGCATCTTCTTCAACAGCCACAGTGTCTCCAAGCCGGAGTCCTGCTCCCGCCTGACTGAGGTGAGTACGGGCGCGGGGCCAGAGGCCGAGAGGAAGAATAAGCGAGCGCCGCAGACAGAGGGAGGCTGGGGAGGGAGCGAATCCACCCCGGGGGGCTAGAGATGCAGAGGGAGAGAGCCTTGCAGCGGCTCTGAGCTGAGGGGGCGCTGTGCCTCAGGGAGTGGGGTGAGGGGCTCACTAGGGGGCGCTGTCCCCCATGCCCCAGTGCGGCGCTAGGGGGCTGCTTTACCCTCTGAGTTATCTGTCCTAGCGGAGGGGGTTTGTCCATCTCCCAGAGCTAGCCTTACTCCCTCGGCTTCCTTCCCGGAGACACCCCGCCGGGCGTCCCTCCCAGTGACTCCCCCAAGCCCATGGTGCTCTCTGCCCCTTTGCCAGCTGGATGAGGCGACCCTGGAGCCCACCCCGCCCTCTGACAACGTCGTCTGCCGAGCCATGCGGGGCCTGCGCTCCACCCTGGGGCTCTCTCTGTTTGGGGTGGATCTGATTGTGGAGAAGCAGACGGGGCGGTGCGCGGTCATAGACGTCAACGCCTTCCCAGGTGAGAGCACGAGGGAGGAAAAGGGGGGCTCAGCCGGGGGCGCTTTCCCCACAGTCAGTGCTGGCTCCTATGCCCCAGTGTTGCACTAGGGGGCGCTGTGCTGCAGGGAGCAGAAATGGGCAGGGCGTGGCCGCTGTTGCTGCAGAGATCTCTTACTCAGCACCAAGGTGCAGCCACCTCTGGGGTGGTTCAGGGCAGCTGTTTAACATGCAGTGTTTGTAAGGGGCTCTGGGACGCCCTGGTACAGCCCGGATGACTCTTTGGTGGCCTCCGCAGGTTATGAAGGCGTCCCGGAGTTCTTCTCAGCCCTCTTGAATCACATCGAGACACTGTTGGAGAGCCACGAGCAGGCGGCCCGGGCCAGGGTGCTTGTGGCTGAGTATTCCCTGCACCAGCAGGCGTCACATGTGGACAAGGCTCAGGAGAGCACCCACGACACCGACCTGAGGGCCCCTTGGCTGGCCAATTCCCTTGAGACCCCCAAGTCGGCATCGGCTGAGAGCAGCTTCTTCACCTTCGCCGTTCTGCCTGCCGTGCTCTCCCGGCACTGACGGGGGTGCTGTCGGCTGGCCTCTCAGAGGGAGCAGGGAAGCGCTGGGCATCCAAAGAGAACAGGAGCGACGTCGTGCCTATCCCAGCGGGGAAAATTCCCAAACAGCCGGCATCCGGAGCCAGCAGGATCTCAACAGGAGCCACCTCCCTGGGGTCACAGAACTGCACCTCCCTGCTTGGACCAGACCAGACCACTGGCCCATACAGTCCAGTACTACACCTCCCTTCCTGTATGGGCCAGCTCAGACCACTGGTCCCTATAAGTACAGCACTGAACCTCTCTGCTTGGGCCAGATCAGATCAGCGGTCCATATAGTCCAGTATTGCACCTCCCTTCCTGCATGGACCGGATCAGACCATTGGTCCATATAGTCCAGTACTGCACCTCCCTGCTTGGATCAGCCCAGTGTTCCATATAGTGCAGACCCTTACCTCCCTGTCTGGATCAGACCAGAGCCCTAGGCCCAATCCCGCTCAGGTCACCGGTCCATATAGTGCAGTACTGCACCTCCCTGCTTGGACCCAACCAGACCAGACACTATGGGTCCGTATAGCCCAGCCTCTTCGCCTCCAGCACTCAGTAAACCATACCCCCATAATGCACGCCCTCGCAGATAAGGACTGACTGTCCTCCTGGACTGTTCCAAATCCAGCAGCAAGGGGGCTGCATGTTCCAAAAACTCAAAGGGGTGGCCGAGCCACTCACCCCCCCTGGCGGGGTGATGGCAAAAATGCAGACAACATGGGAGCCGTGGAGAATAAATCGCACTCACGTCCCAACCAAAGGACTTGGGGTGCTAGGTTGTGCTGCATGCTGGGGCCTGGGGTGGGGGGGGGAAGGGTGATGTCGGGGTGGGGTGGAAGATTGAGTCCCCTCTTATTCGATTCTCCTTCCTTGAAAGGAGTCTCAGCACTGAATTAAGGCAGGGGACTGGCTGCTTCTGTTTTCCAAACCCCCATGGGTTTCCTGGCCCATCCCTTGGGCCATGGGATGCTCTCAGCCTCCTGGAGGGGAATCTGCACCCCACAGAGTGGGATCTGAAAGGGCAAATGCCATGTGTGGAAAGTTTTAATGCAGACTATGAAGGGGGGGAGGAAGGGGACAGAGGGCAGGAGGAAGGCTGTCCAGTGAAGTAGCAAGATCCAACTCACAGGGTTTTAAAAACAATAAAATTAAGATTTATTTTAAAAAACCAATAGAGCTTCCATACCATAACGCCACCAGCCGGAGGTCCTCCCCAGATACCTTTCATCCTGCAGCTCTAACTCCCAGCCAGAAGCCAGGGAGTTTTATAGAGGGATTCCCTACCCAGAATCCTTTGCAGGGAAGGAAGCCCCCTCCCTAGTCTTTCCGGGCGATTGACAGCCCATCTGGCCAATCAACTCTTTTCCCCTCATTCCTCACTCTCCAGGGCTTCCCCTCCACCGCAAAGTGCCTTGCCCTGAATTAGCTTGATCCACTTTGGAAGTGGATTAGACTAAACCGGAACAAGGTGTTCTTATTCCGGATGAAGAGTGTGGAATAGTCAATCTGCTTTCAACTCACACCATCTCTGCATGGGGAATAACTTTCACGTGTAGACCAGCAACTGAGCGCCGCCATATACCAGAGAAGATCGGTCGAGGTCTGTCTGTCGTGTATCCAGACATATAGGTCCCTGGGTGCGATTCCCATGACACAGCCATTCTGTGCCAAGCGGAGAACCTGACCTTGTCTTGAAACGAGTGGTGGGCAAAAAAATTCCAACCAAAACCTTATTTCCGGCAGCTTCGGTAACCCCAAAACATTTCGCGATGCTGTGTCAACTTTGCCAAATGGTTTTGGTTGGGAAAAAACCCGAAAAAGAAATGTAAGGAAGCTGGAAAAATTTGAAATGCGTCATTTCGGCACAAAACCGCTCAGGTTTCAGTCAGAACAAATTTTTTTCCTTCCGGCCTTGTTTTGAAAATAAAAGGGAAGGAAATCCAAAGCATTCAAACCCGTTCAAAATCAAAACATTTCCTTCAGCCCGAAATGACATTTTTCAGCTTTTGAATTTGCCCAAAGTTTTGAAAATAACTTGGTTTTTGGGTTTTGTTTTTACTCAAAATGATTTTTTCTTTTTAACCATTGTTTTGGAATTGTCGGCAAACTGAGAAATCGGTTATTCAGGCCGATCTCTTTGGGACGGGCAGGTAGGGGGATCCGATAGCAACTGTGAGAAAATGGGACAGGGGGTGGGGGTAAATAGGCACCTATATATGAAAAAGTCCCCCAAAACGGGACTGTCCCTATAAAAACGGGACATCTGGTCACCCTAGATGGGCTGCATCAGTGGTGAATCCCAGGGACCCCTTTGAAATTTCTTGTCTCCGCCCCCACTGAAATATACATGTGCTTGTAAGTTTCCAGGCTCCTCCCTCCCCCTGTAAATCTTGATGGCTACATTTTGATAGGCTAACGAATGGGAATAAAAGCCGAGATTATTATTTTGAGGGGGTAGTAAATGTCTGTTCTTGTCTGATGGGGCTCAGGAGTGGAAAGGGGCTGCTATGAACACAGCCAGGGCGGAGGAGTATGGAGGAAAGGGCTGTGCGGGTGAGGTGAGGAGAACTCATGCAAATTCCACCTCTAACTGCTCTCATTTGCGTGCATTAATTATGTAAATTAGCCACCATTTTTAGGCTCCACCTCCTTCCTGGTGTGCTGTTGGTTACCTTGCCACTCCATAGCCAGCTGGAGGAAGTGGTGAAGCCAGAGATCCCAGCATACAGCATCCATTAGCTCACTTGCTCCCATCGGTGAATTAAGCAGCTCCGTGGGGCTCTGATTTTCTTAATGTCCCCCGGAGTACTTTTAATTATTATTTATATCATGGTAATGTCTAGAGGTTCCAACCAAGATCAGGGCCCCGTTATGCCGGACGCTGCCCAGATCCCGACCGAGATCAGGGCCCCATTGTGCCGGGTGCTGCTCAGAACGTGACCGAGATCAGGGCCCCCTGTTGTGCTGGGTACTTCAGAGGCACAGTAAGAAACAAGCCCTTGTCCGAAAGAACGCACAATCCTTATAGACAAGGGGAGGATCATTATGCCCATTTTACAGATGCAGAAACCAAGGCCCCGAGAGCTGCCAGGACTTCTCCAAGGTCACACAAGAAGCCTGTGGCCAGAGCAGATCTTAGGTATTCCCATCACACAGTATCTGAGACACTCACCATTGTCAATGTACTTATCCTGCCAACCGCCTCCTAAGGCGGGGGAAGGTTTTTATCTCCACTGTACTGCTGGGGAACCCGAGGCACGGGGCAGCCTGGCATACGGTCACACAGGGAGTTTGTGGGTAGAGCAGGGTCCTGAACCCACATCTCCAGTGGCTGTTTTAACCCTCATTCTGCCACTGTCACCCCTTGAGACTCCCACTGCAACATGCCGCTCACCCCCATTCACATGATCGAAACAGGCGCCTGTGAAAACCCCGGCATCAAAACAGACACGACACGAAGGAAAGCTGGCGGGTCGGAGTCTGGTTTTCACTGTGCTTTATTGGTCCACAGAGCTGGCTACACAAGGACAGGGATTTAAAAAAACCAAAAACAACCCCCCCCAAATCCCAACACCTGATAGACCAGGCCACCAAGCAGCTACACAGCATCAGCACCTGCAAGAGATGCGCTCACGGCCTAAGGGGAGGGTGCCGGGGGAAGAGAGTCCTCCAGCTTGAATGGGAGGTGGGGGGAGAAATCAGAGAAAAACCCAAAGTGAAAAGCCCGAGAGACCAGGATTGGGAGGATCGGGGCCGCCAGAGGCGCCAGGTCCGAGGGATCTCGAATAGGAATGTAGCTAGGGAATGTAACCACTGCTTTGTGTTACCCATGGATGGGGGGTGTGTGTATGAATGAGTGAGAAAGACCCCTGCAGCTAATACAATAGGCTTCTCTCTGCATCCCCTGCCTAACATACAGGACGTGTCTGTGTTTTGTCGCCCCCCAGCGAGGATCAGGCTACTGCTGCAGCCTGCCAAGCTCCCAGGCCTGTACTTACGGGGCGACAGGAGGTAGGTTCCTGCTGCGTGGGACAGAGCAGACCCTTACAGACACTTCTGGGGTCAAACTCATCCTGTCTTCTCTCTGACGCCCCTAGAAGTCTCCAGGCTCTGAGGGCGGGACGGCTGGGGGGACGTTCAGGTCAGACCAGACCAGCCTTCTTGCGTGCGAAGAGACCTCTCCTAATTACCTCGCCTTTCTATGAGTGATGAGCTGTGTGTGACCGACCTCTTGGGCTGCAGGCCTTCCCCCCGTCACATCTCAGGCCAGGAGCGGCTGGGTCCCTGTCTATAGCCCAGCCGGAATCACAGAATCTCAGGGTTGGAAGGGACCTCAGGAGGTCATCTAGTCCAAGCCCCTGCTCAAAGCAGGACCAATCCCCAGTTTTTGCCCCAGATCCCTAAATGGCCCCCTCAAGAATTGAACTCACAACCATGGGTTTAGCAGGCCAGTGCTCAAACCACTGAGCTATCCCTCCCCCCTTAATCACACCTCGCTCCCCTGGTCTGCAGTGGAAACTCAGCGGTCCCCTTCGCCGAGGCGGGATCCGGCGCCCGCACCTCCCCACCGGGGCGACGGGAGCGGTAAAGCTCAGGTGGGACAGACGCACAGAGCCGGGGGCCTTGACCTCATCAGCCAGGCCAGCCGGGTACACGTCAGCTGTACCTTCTCCAGCTGACCCCTCCCCCCGCTATGCAGGCCCCCTGCCCCTCGGCTTTCCTGGTGCTACTGCGGCTGCCTCCCCCCATCTCCCCTCCACCTCCAGGCCTCCCGCTGGGCCCGACAGGCTGAGCTTGTCTGGCTGCTGGTGAAAATGACCCCTTGGGAGGCGGGCAGAGCTGACCCCTGAGCCCAAAGCGATGGTTGGGTGTCGGGGGCGGAGGGGTCAGGGAAACCGAGGTTTCGAGGACCAGGCAGAGCTGCCTGGTCCCACGAGGCTGCGTGTTAACAGTCAGAGTCCGGCTTGCCCAGTGGGTGGGGAGCCAGGCAGGTTCCCCCCTGGCACCGGAGGGTCCCCTCTTTCTATCCCTTCTTTGGTGCCCCGCAGGGGGTCTGCATTAAACAAGAGGCCACAAGTGAAATAAACTCCTCCCTCTTGGGCGCCGGGGGGGGACAGGGACGGCAGAGAATAGCCACAGCACAGTGCGCTCTGGCCACGCCCCATAGCCCCCCCTCTGGGTCCTGGGGGGCAGAGGTTAGCCGCAGCGCAGTGTGGCTATTCACCCTTTATATCACACCAGCTGCGGGCAGTTCTCAGGGGGACATTCCTACCCACTTGGTACCCCCAGAGCAGCACAGTTGCTGAGATCTAGGGTGCCCACCCCCCACACATCTCTCGCCCTCCATTGCTGGGGAGGGATGTTTCCTGCATGGAGTGGGTGGGGAGGGTAGGTTGAAGGGTTGGTTATTTTCCTTGGCCTCAGGTCGTGCTGGGTCCCTGACAGGGGGTGGGGGGGGAAGCAGATAGAAAATCACAAGCTCCGAGGCTTTGATAACAGTCCACAGCCGAGTGGGAGAGGAGAGGAGGGATATATACAGAGAAAGCACATGTGTGGGGGTGCCGGGGCGGGGGGTGACTCTTAAAGGGGCGGCCGCCCCTTTGTCCCCCTCCCACGGCTCCCCGCTCCCCTAAGGGGGCTGGGGAGGTCACCCTCTCTGCAGCTCCCGCAGCTTCTCCGCCACCTTCTTTAGTGCATGCTCTATCTGTTCCAGATTCTCCAGCTCCCATTCCTGGATGGCGAGAAAGCAAGAGGGGCCGTGAGGATGGGGGACCCCCCAGGGCTCATCCCTACCACCCCCCAGGCCACTACATCCAAGCCACCCACCAGGCCTTTCGTTTATCGCCCCCCAAAACCGGGCTTTGCACCTCTGGTTGCCAGGTGCATTCTGGGATCCCCACAGCACCTATCCCACAATGCCCAGTGCTGGGAGCGCAGGGGCATTTGGGCCAATCGTCCACATGACCATGGGTGGGGGGAGGATGGAGCGAGGAGGCCCAGCTGACCCCAACGCTCTTGCAATGCCGCGGGCTGCCCCATCTCCTCTCCACCCAGCTGGCCCTGCAGCTGCGGAGCCAGGTGGGAAACTTTGCAGGGTTCGTCACGAGGAGGAAACAGAGACCTTGGGAGGCATGTAGCGAAAAATGGGAGAGCCCCACCGCAGAAGAGCCCATAGCCCCGGGTCAGAGCACTGAGCTGGGAATCCAGCATCTGGCCCCTGCTCAGCTTGATTTGGAGCAGGGACTCGAACCTGGATCTGGCCCATGCCAGCTGGTGGCCTTAGCCACCGGGCTACTGACGCTGGGGCACGGCGTCCCCTGGTTCTGACCACAAATTCCCTCCTGGGACCCTGACAAAACTTGGGTGGCAACTGGGCCGTTCCACTGAAAAATTCCCAGCCGGCTCCTTTCTGCCCACGGAGGGCCAGACCCCCGGGGCTCCCCAAGGCCGTGGGAGCTGGGGGTATGCAGGGGAGATTTTTTTCATGGGCACAAAGGCCGTTTAGCTGCCCACCTCCTGGCTTTCAGCTGCTCAGTCCTGAGAGCTGGCAGGCTCCCAGGCTGGAGGCTACCCCCAGGATCACTAGCCATGTAGCCCATGGAAAAGGGCTAAGTGCTGACCTTGTCCTTCTTGGCCTCCCTCTCTTCTTCCTCTTCCTCCTCCTCCTCTTCCTCTTCTTCCTCTTCCTCTTCCGCCTCCTCCTGGTGGCCCCAGTGCTTGCCCTTCAGGTGTCCCGCCTCATCCTCATGGTGCCTCTTCTTCAGCGCGTGGCCGGGTGGCCCGTGGTGGTGGCTGTGCCGCTCCTCCCCCTCCTTCCACAGCTGCCCGTCCCCGCGGAGGTGGCTCTTCGAGTTGGAGATTTTAACGCCCTTCTCCTCTGCCTCAAACTGGGCCGTCTCCTCGTCACTGGCTTTCTCGGCCATCCGCTTAGCTGGGCCGCCTTTCCGCTGGGCCGGGCCCGATCGCTTTTCCTCTTCCTCCTCCTCCTCCTCCTCTTCTTCCTCCTCCTCCTCTTCCTCCTGCTCCCAGTCCTCTAGCCCCCCGCGGTGCCGGCCTCCATAGTGGTACGGCGGCTTCTCCTCTGAACTGTCCTCTTGGCTGAAGTGCCTCTTGGCTGGCGGCCCCGTTTTCTTGCTGGCCCTGGGGCCCCGGGTCTCCCGCAGCTTGGGCGATGCCCGCCTCACCTCCTCGTGCCTCCTCTTCCTCTCCTCCTCCTCTTCCTTGCCCTCAAGGATCTCTTTGGCCTCCTCCTCCACCTGGGTGCTGTCTTTCCCTTGCGAGACCTTCTCCTCCTTTACCTTCTCCTCAATCTTCTCCGTCTTCTCATACTCCTCCTTCCGGGCCTCGCCCTCCTTCTCCTCCACCGTCTCAGAGGCGGCCGAGCTATGCTGGAGGGACTTGTCCTGCTTCCTCAGCTCGTCCCCCACGGGGCCCTCCTCTGGCTCATGCCAGGCACCGTGGCTCGGGTGGTGGTGGGCATTCTCTAGGGGCAGAGAGGAGAATAGTGAGCTGTTCCCACCTCGTGGCAGTCCTGACCCCATTGGGGATGGGTGGACACAGGCCGGGGGACCCTGTTCACACAGCAAGGCCCGTGTCCACAAACTGCCCATGCACCCTGGTCCCCCATCATCCAGGTGCCCCAGCCCTACCCCTTCTCCAGACACCTCTCCCTTGGCTTCTCTGCTCGGAGTGTCAGCTTTGGTGGCGAGTGGGATATTGCCCTAATGCCCTGTATCCCTTTCCCTGATCCCCCCCAGCCAGGTCCCCTCCACACGCACTAGAGTTGGATGAAACTGGGGTTCCCTCCAGGGGGTGCCAGCTCCAATCCGGCCTCAGGACAGGGGACTGGCTGCCTCAAGGAGGTGGGGAGTGGGAGCCAAGGGCCTTTCCCCTCTCGCGGGTGCTGGTTCTGATCCAGCCCTAGGGTGGGGAAACTTGCTGGCCTGGGGGGCGGAGAATGGGACATGGGGCCTTTCCCCTTTAGGGGGTACTGGCTAGCTTGGAGTGCGGATGGAACATGGGGACTTTCCCCTCTAGGGTACGCCAGCTCTGATCTGGCCCCAGGGCAGGAGCGTGGGTGGCTCGGCTGGTGTGGGGGCAGAGAATGGGACATGGCGCCTTTCCCAGTTCTGATCTGGCCAGAGGGTAGGGGGACTGGGTGGCTCAGCAGGGGCAGGGGCACGGGGCCTTTCCCATCTACAGGGCGCTGGCTCTGATCCGGCCCCAGGGTGGGGGGCTGGATGAGTCAGAGGGGGCAGAGAATGGGATTTGGAGCCTTTCCGCTCCAGGGGCTGCCACGTATTTTCCAGATCCAGGTTGGCGACAGAGCCAGGAATAGGACCCAGGCGCCCTGACTCCTCGTGCGGTCACTGTAATTCGTGCAGGGAGGGTGGGATGGGGGCCAAGGCAGGTACCTTCGTGGACCAGCTCCTTCAGCTCCTTCAGCAGGTAGTGATGGTGCAGCATGGCCAGGACCCGCTCGTCTGGAAGAGACAACAGGTGAACCCCCTTATGAGCTTGTGCCCAATTGGTGCCCTCGGGCAAACGACCTGCCCCGGTCGTGGGCTAGGAACGAGCCGCAGCCACGTGCACTGGTATCACTGAGCTGCCTTTCACCCGCAAGGACCGTCTCGTGCAGAGACAGGTGGGAAAACCTGTCCCGAGTGCAAGGTAATTCTGGGGGTGGGGGGAGATTAACTAAGTGAATTAAGGTAGCGCCCCGAGTTCTCTGAGCAGTGCTAGGTGAGGTACACACATAGCATGAAAAGCTGGTCCCCGATTACAGTCAGATTCCCAGTGTTTCTGGTAGAAATAGGGGGAGGGGACTATAACCCCCTTTGCCCTCCCCGTGTCCTGGGTCCTGCATGGTCCTCAGCATCAGAGCAGCCTTAGAGCTGCTCTAACTCGTGGGCCACCACCTCTGGGCCCTGGGGGGCAGAGAATAGCCATGGAGCAGTGCACTCTGGGCATGCCCCCAATCCACCCGCTTACTCCAATTCCACATCACTTGCTAAGGGGAGAGTCTCAGGGGGCTTTTTCCCACCCACCCCCACCAAGGCCCCTGGTTGCTCCCAGGGCAGCCCAGAGGAATCTGAGAGCAATCAGGAGCTGCCTTCTAAGTCTCTTTCATCACAGATGGGACTGAGTCCTTGCTGAGCTGTGGGGGGTGTTCGGATCTCTATCCGGCTCCGCTTTCCCCAGGAGCTGATGGCCACATCCCGGGGCACTCACCTTCTTTCAGGATCTTCAGGCAGTCGCTGGCGACCGAAACCGGGTTAGGTTTGGACAGGGTGTCAGCCAGAACTTCCGTGATGCATTTGATGACCTGGCCGGGGGGGGGGTGATAAGAGTGAGTTTGGGTTTACAGTGACAACACACCAAAGATCCCCCCCAGGATTTCACCACCTCTCCCATGGCTGTCAACTTCTGACCGGTCAGGGCCAGCATGATTGGAAAACGGGAGGGACATCGCACGGCTGCAATGAATGGAAGTTATATTTTTACGAGCCACCGGAATGCCTCAGGTTCCCTGTGGCATTCGTACGGCCGCCCACTGAGTGCCACCAGGAACGAGGGGCTAGCAGAACCGTCCCCTGCTCTGTCTGAGCTGGAATCAGACAGCTAAACCAAGGACCAGCCTGAGTCAACGCGGGTGAGCGGAAGAGCCGGAAGATAGATCCGATGGTTGAGACTTTGACGTAGCAATTTCCAGCACCGCTCTGCAGGGAAGCGGAGGAGAACGGCAGCTGGAAAGAAAGGAAAGCCCAGATCCCGGGAATCCAGGACAGTGGGAAATGCTGGTTTGTTTGTTTTTTTCTCCTGACAAGGCCAAAACCCAAAACTTTTTTGGGAAGTGACCATGGTGCAGCATGGGCAATGTAGTCTGGCTGGGGAGTAAGGGTCATGAGGAGAATGGGGTGTGGGAGGGGGGATGAAAGCATACAACTCCCATGGGGCACCATGTCGATCTGCAATGGTCCTATTTCCCGGCAGGAAAGATGCCGCCAAAATGGATCTTTTCCCAGGGAGAATTTCACTGGAGAGGAAACCCTGCTTTCCGACGGGAAACCGTTTCGGTCTACATTTTCGCAGCCGCCCGAGTCCTGACAACGTTGGCCGGGGCTGTGTGGCGACTTATGCGGCATCGCGATCAAAGAGCCGACATAATCAGCGTTATTAATAAATAATAATCCCGAGCACGGGGGGTCTCATCCCTTGTCTTTCTGAGGCCCCTCCCCAACATGCGATAAAAACTCCACGGCCCAGCTGTGCCACAAGAACTGGTTTCCTGCCTATAAAAGCCAGGGCGGCATTAGGGGGCGGGAAGCGGGGCAGTTGCTCGGGCCCCACATCACAGGGGGCACCGCAAAACTAAGTTGCTTAGACTGCAGCTTCAGCCTTCGGTGGTGGGGCTTGGGGTCCTGGGCTGCAGTCCCTTGTGGTGGGGCTTTGGCTTTCTGCTCCGGGCCCTAGAGAGTCTAATGCCGGCCCCCCTGAAACCAGCTCGCGAACCCCCAGACCCCTGGTTGAGAACCACTGCCCTAGCGCTTGTCATGGGCAGATCCCAAAGCCCTTTCCAAAGGAGGCCAGCATCGTTTCTGCCATTTTACAGCGGGGAAACTGAGGCACGCAGCTGGACCACGACTTCCCCAGCAAGTTGAACCAGAAAGAGAACCCGAATCTGCTGAGTCCTGTTCCGATGCGCCATCCACTCACTCACGCTGCCTCTCACGCGCTTATAGACGCCCATACGCACCTGAGAATACTCAGTGGCGCCGGGGAGAAGAAAGAGGAAGACGATGGGAGAGAATTGCTATGAATGATTTGTGTTACGGTAGCACCTACGGACCCCAGCCCAAATCAGGTCCCCATCGCGCCAGGCGCTGCACAATCACCCCCTCCCCCTAACAGCATCCAGGCACATTGCCAACTCTCGAGAATTTTGGGGGACTCTTGAGATATTTGCTGATTTCTCGCCAGCCCCAGATCCTGGAATCATGTGAATTCCTCAGAATCTCATGGAATCATAGAAACATTGGGTTGGAAGGGACCGTGAGAGGTCACTGTATCCAGCCCCCTGCACAAACTTAGGCCATCCCTGACCAGGGTTTGTTCTTAAAAACCTCCAGTGGCTGGGATCCCACATCCGCCCTTGGGAGCCTGCTCCAGAGCTTCACTCCCCTGGGAGTTAGAAAGTTTGTCCTGATATCTCACCCCTGAAGACTGAGCCCATTGCTTCTTGTCCTACCTCCAGCGGCCCGTGGAGAAAAAATGGATCCTTGTCTCCTTTATAACAGCCCTTAGCCTACTGGAAGACTTCTCAGGACCCCTCTCAGCCTTCTTGGTCAACACTAAACATGCCCACGTGTTTTTGTCCTCGGCCAATTTTCAGGAAATAGAAAACCCGCCTGGTGTTAGGGAAAAGCCTTGAGCATGTGAACCTTACACCGGTCAAACAGCACAGGGTAAATCAAAGGAGCTGAAAGTTTAGTTAAAAAAATCTCATGGTTTTTAAGACCAATCTCGTCAGTTTTGAATGTTTGAGGTTGGCAGCACCATAAACAGACAAGACAGACAAATGCACAAAGAGAGAGAGGCCCCACGGGTCTGGGGAAAGACCCCAGGTGTCCTGCGTCCCGGCTCTCTCTACTGCACTGTTCCTGAAGCAGTGACCCCAGTTTAACCCCCTCAGGCGTCTTGTTCATTTCAGTGGAAATGCTGGGTTTGGTCCGTTTTCTTTTTCTTCCTTCCTGTGGTTTTTTTTTTTCTTACCTTTTCGTCTTCCTCCGAGAGCTGGGTGGACAATGGCAGTGAATCGGCTGCAAAATAAAAGAGGTGAGGCAATCTATTATTACGGGCTTTCATTAGTCGGCAACACAATCGCTAGAACACAGTCTCTCTACCGCTTCCCGGGTGTTTGCGTCATTAGGGGTACTGCAGTAACTCATCAGAGGCTCCAGCTGAGACTGGGGCTGCCTTGTGCGAGGTGCTGCACAGACACATAGTAAGAGACAGTCCCTGCCCCCAAAATCTTATGAGCTAAACAGACAACTCAGAGAAAGGGAAACTGAGGCACGCAAATGTTTTTTAAAAACTTTGTCCAGGATCAGACAGGCACTCTCTGGGAGAGGGTTGTAGCCTAGTAGATTAGAGTAGGGGGTGGAGAGCTGGGAGTCAGGACTCCTGGGTTCTAATCCCCACTCTGGGAGGGGGAGGGAGGTCTAGGAGTTAGAACCGTGGAGACAGGGGATCAGGGACGCCTGGGTTCTATTTCCAGCTCTGCCACAGACTTGGCTAGGTAACTTTGGGGAAATCTGCCGCCCTGCTCTGTGCCTCAGTTTCCCCACCTGTAAAAATTGGGATGCAAGTTCTAACCCCCTGAAGCGTTGAGATCTGGGCATGACCCGCGTGGCATATAAATAAAGCGTACACCCACACCACTTGTTACGTGTATTAGGGTAGCACCTAGAGGCCCTGACTGAGGCCAGGGCCCTGTTGTGTTATCCACTGCGCAGACACACAGAGAGAATAAAGAGTTCACAGGCTATATTGATAACAAGCGGGAGGGGAAACCGAGGCACGGATGCAGCGTTTAGCTCTGATCAACGCCTGTAGGGGAATCTGGGGTTGAACTGAAGCCCGAGTTAGTAACACACCTTTGGCTGCGTGTGGACATACCCAGAGGAGGCCTCCCCCCGAGGTCACACACCCTACCCCTAGATCAGCCTCCCCCGCAGGGTCATTCATTACAGACCCACAACTCATGAGTGCTTAATGGCATGAGGACTCCGGGCTCAGACTGAGTCAGCTGACAATCAAGGTGGAAAAAAACCATTCCCTGCCCATCTACCTACCCCTCGCTTAGCACACACTGTTACCTACGCCGTGGTTCTGCCTTCCCGGTGCTAACCACCCTCCAGGCACCAATTACTTTCCCTTCCTTTTTTTTGGGCTCCCTGAAACAGCTGCACTCATGCAGTTTTAATGCACCAGGCTCTGCCACCGCCGGGGAGAGAAAAGCTTCTTTCTCTGGCTGCGTGATCGCCGCCATCATCCTAATGAGGTCCCCGCAGGGGTTGCTGGCAGAACAGCAAGGTCTTAGGCAAAATAAATGACCGGGCTTTTGTTTCTTTGCGAAGAGCAAAGCAACCTGAGTAATTGAAGGCTGGTGGGTTTGCAGGCAGACAGGTGTGTTGCTTTTGGAACAATGAGGGGAAAATAGACGGGTTGACAGTATTCTTGTCAGCAAGTTAAAGACGTATGGGCTGGACGAATGCACTATAAGGTGGGTAGAAAACTGGCTAGATCGTCGGGCTGAACAGGTAGTGATCAATGGCTCCATGTCTAGTTGGCAGCCGGTATTAAGTGGAGTGCCCCAAGGGTCGGTCCTGGGGCCGGTTTTGTTCAATATCTTCATTAATGATCTGGAGGATGGTGTGGATTGCACCCTCAGCAAGTTTGCAGACGACACTAAACTGGGAGGAGAGGTAAATACGCTGGAGGGTAGGGATAGGATACAGAGGGACCGAGACAAATTGGAGGATTGGGCCAAAAGAAATCTGATGAGGTTCAACAAGGACAAGTGCAGAGTCCTGCGCTTAGGACGGAAGAATCCAATGCACCACTACAGACTAGGGACCGAATGGCTCGGCAGCAGTTCTGCAGAAAAGGACCTAGGGGTTACAGTGGACGAGAAGCTGGATATGAGTCAACAGTGTGCCCTTGTTGCCAAGAAGGCCAATGGCATTTTGGGATGTATAAGTAGGGGCATAGCGAGCAGATCGAGGGACGTGATCGTTCCCCTCTATTTGACACTGGTGAGGCCTCATCTGGAGTACTGTGTCCAGTTTTGGGCCCCACACTACAAGAAGGATGTGGAAAAATTGGAGAAAGTCCAGCGGAGGGCAACAAAAATGATTAGGGGATTGGAACACGAGTTATGAGGAGAGGCTGAGGGAACTGGGGATGTTTAGTCTGCGGAAGAGAAGAATGAGGGGGGATTTGATAGCTGCTTTCAACTACCTGAAAGGTGGCTCCAAAGAGGATGGATCTAGACTATTCTCAGTGGTAGCGGATGACAGAACAAGGAGTAATGGTCTCAAGTTGCAGTGGGGGAGATTTAGGTTGGATATTAGGAAAAACTTTTTCACTAGGGGGGTGGTGAAACACTGGAATGGGTTACCTAGGGAGGTGGTGGAATCTCCTTCCTTATAAGTTTTTAAGGTCAGGCTTGACAAAGCCCTGGCTGGGACGATTTAATTGGGGATGGGTCCTGCTTTGAGCAGGGGGTTGGACTAGATGACCTCCTGAGGTCCCTTCCAACCCTGATATTCTATGATTCTATGGTTGAGGGGGAAAGAAAAAGAAAAGAAAAAGAAAAGAAAAGAAAGAGTACAGACCACCCACTGATGGCACATCCATGGGAATCAAACCCTCTTCCTTGTTAAAAGCATAGGTCTCTATCGCTTGAGCGAAACGATTAGCCCCATCAGCTGCTAGCAGCAGTAGGCTGTTATCCTCATATGTGAACCAGCCACTAGAGGGGGCTGCATCACACACCGGTAACGTCACTGTGGAGTCAGAGCTGTGGAATAGCAATAGTGCCCCCTTGTGGCCAAAGGAGGCTGACGCTGGTGGAGTCTCACGGCCCCCGAGGATGAAGCTGCCCGGCTTTGCACAGGCCCCGGTGTGCCAGGCCAGCGATGCGGCCTTCCTCAAACGCTCTGCACCTGCCAACGCACCAGAGCTCGTGCCATGCAGCTTGCAAATCCGGGCGCCTCAGGGCCTGATCCAAAACCCGGTGGAAAGATTCCCCCGCCCCGCCCCCCAGGGACCCTCCGGCGCTTGATGGCTCTGCAGAGTGGATCCAACGCGCCCTTCTGTGGCGGGGGCAGAGCAGGTGGTAAAGGGCTGGGGGGGGGCTGCATGCCCCAGCAGCAGGTGACCACCTATTATTAGCTGCATTTAGCCCAGGGCATATCCCTCAGCTGTTCCGGGAGGGCAGGCTGCCCGCTCACGACACCCGGCAGGTGGACGCTGACACCAGCAGGGACCCAGCACCAGCGGGTGCGGGAAAGGGCCAAGCAGGGGTGGGGGGCCGGACCCCGGCATGGAGGTTTCAGGGCAGCAGGCAGCTGCATTCCCTGGAGCTGCGGGAGGGCAGAATCCCTGCACCGATCACAGTTACACTGGGGCAAATCAGCTTGGAGCCTGGCCCCCAGGTAGCACAGGATTTGATCCCCGGCTCCCCTGGGAGGGAAGTAGGGTCTCGCGGTTAGAGCAGGGAGGGGCGGGGAGGGGGGCCAGGACTCCTGGGTTCTATCCCAGCCCTGGGAGGGGAGTGGGGCCTAGTGGCTAGAGCAGGGGGGTCTGGGAGCCAGGACTCCTGGGTTCTATCCCCAGCTCTGGGAGGGGAGGGGAAGGGGAAGGGGGTCTAGTGGCTAGAGCGGGGGGAGCTGGGAGCCAGGACGCCTGGGTTCTATCCCCAGCTCTGGGAGGGGAGGGGAAGGGGAAGGGGGTCTAGTGGCTAGAGCGGGGGGAGCTGGGAGCCAGGACACCTGGGTTTTATTCCCAGCTCTGGGAGGGGAGGGGAGGGGAGGGGAAGGGGGGGTCTAGTGGTTAGAGCAGTGGGGTTGGGGCTGGCAGTCAAGACTCCTGGGTTCTATTTTCAGCTCTGCCATTGACTTGCAGTTCGACCTGGACTAAGTCATTTCATCTCCATGGGGACCGAATGATACTGACACCCCCCCCCGCCCACGTGGGGGAGCTCCCTGGCGGAAAGGAGCTGTTGATGTGCTGGGTGTCCTCCAGCCCCTGCTCTCCTACTCTACCTGCCCCCAGGCCCTCAGGCTGAGAACTTAGGGGGCCACCCCCTGCCCTCCTTATATAGGGCGCCCTGCAATAGCGGGGCCCCTCAGCTCTCCAGCTCCTGTAGCCAGCGTTGGCGTGCAGCCCCTGGATCCTTTTACCCCAGCCCTGAGTGGGGCGCAGGGCGGCCCCTGTTCACACAGCAGCTGGGACAAAGATTCTCCCTTGCAGGCATCTTCCTCCCTAGAGTCTGCTGCTCCTTGGCACCCAGGCGCTGCACAGACCCCGGGGGGATCTTTGCTTTAATATTAGGGGTATTGCAGCAGCAGCTAGAGGCTCAAACCAGGATCTGGCCCCCAGTCACGCCAGGTGCTGCACAGACCCGTCCACACACACACTTGTCAGAGAGGGGGGCCTTCCTTGTGCTGGATCTAGCATGGATCCTGCCCGAGATCAGGGACCCCCATTGTGCCAGGCACTGCCCAGACCCTGACTGAGAGCAGAGCCCCCAGCCATGCCAGGTGAGGCACGGACACGGAGTGAGAGAGAGTTCCTGCCCTGAAGAGCTTGCAATCTAAATAGACACAAAAAGGGGAAACTGAGGCACAGAGCAGGCAAGTGACTGGCTCAAGGTCCTGGAGCAGAGCTGGGCCCAGAACCCTGTTCTCCTGATTCGCAAGCTAGTGCCCCAGCTGGTTTTGGCCGAGGCCCTGTTTTGATAACCAAATGCCGGCCGGATAGCGCGTTCCTGCTGTGGGGCCGAGAGACCCTACATTTGGGATCTTCCTGCGAAAGCCAGACAAACGCAAAGGGCAGCTCGTTCCATCCCAGCCCCTCTGTCTATACCCGAGTCCAATTCCTGCTAGCATTTGTATCTGAAACCCTTATACGTGGATAATTTCACCCAGCACTGAGATGCAGCCTCCTCTGGGCTGGAGCACAGCAGCTGTTTTTACAGGGATCCCTCACCCAGCGCTGCGATGCAGCCACCTCTGGGCTGGAGCACAGCAGCTGTTTCCACAGCCATCCCTCACCCCCTGCTGAAAAGCAGCCATAGAGCAAAGACGAATAATAATGCAAATAAGTCGGACCTGGCGCCTCCTATCTAACAGCTTCCTTATGCACAAGTCCCCGAGGGTGTGCTCCTTCCCCAGCACGTGCATTGATAATCCACCCCTCCAGGGCGCCCCGGGGTTGTCCCCCCCCCACACAGGCCAAACGATGGACTGCAGAAGGGGAGCCGTCGCTCTGGCACCCGGAGGCTGCAGCGAGGGACGCACCAGCCTTATATAATGATATTACGTAATGCGGGAGGTAGCACAACGGGGCGGAGAAAGTAAGTGGCTGGGATCCAGCTGGAGGAAGCCTTGGCCCACCTAGCTCCGAAATCGGGGCTTTGCTCCTGAAAGTTTGGGCCTGATTCTGGGGTAAATCAGCAGCTGCCGGGGTGATGGCAGCAGGAGAACAGAAGGAGGCCCATGGGCTTTTTAATGACCTTGACCTGGTCGGGGACTGCCGGGAAAGACTCAGGGGGTGCTAAGTGAAGTCTGCCCCCCAGAAATTGATGTGAACCGAGCGCCGCTCTTTCGAATGCAACCGCGGGGGGAAGTTCCTCGGCCCTGCACGCAGATCTAGAGACACACGCACTCACACAGGTGTGCAGATCGCCCCCCCAGATCTTCTCGCACGCCCAAGACACACCAATCCGGGGCTGCAGGGACAATTTGTACAGTTGCGGGTGCTGAGAGCCATGGAACCAAACTGTAAACCCGGCACATGATGGAAACCACGTCAAGCCAGGGGGAGCTGCAGCACCCCCAGTTCCAGCCCTACGTGCACACGCTCGTGCGTACACAGATCTGTGCGTGCGCAGGGACACACGGAGATCTGCACACACAATCTTACTCTCCCGCTGGTACACCCCCATGACTGGACAGGCCTTTGGATTCATATCAGCACGTCTAGTTTGAAAGCAGCCCTTTCTTGCCCCGATCTGGTCCCCTCAGGCCCCGATCCGGATTTGCCTTGAAACCTTTTGACTAATTGCAAATTCTCCACCACGCAGGATCCCAGGAGATGGCCGGGGAAGCCATCCCCTTCACAACCTGGGAGCGGGGGCGCAGCATTTTGAGCGCCGGGATATTTAAGATGCAGCTCAGATATTCCTCTGCCAGATGCTTGGGGCGGTATGCAGTCTAGGGTGATGAAATCCTTCAAACCCCCTCTGCCCCCGGGGCTTGGCACACATTGGCTGCTGCCAAGACGGCCTTTCATTTGGTGCCACCCAGCGTAAAACAGGACTTTGTCCCACTTCAAGCCGAGCTCCTCCTGCAGAATACCCCCAGCCAAAGAATAAAGACGGCTGCTGGTGAGTGCGTGTGTGTTTTTTTCAATGCACCATGTTCCCCAGATGGCACGGAACACAGATTTCTGGCAGATCCCCCCAGGGGGGCTGCATTTTCCCAGGGGGCAAACAATCGCCACCTTCCCACGCCAGCCCCGTTTGAAAGAGAAATTGGCCACATGCTGTCCCAGCCCAGGCGGGATCTTCCCCAGAAGTCAGGAGAATGGGAAAGCAGGACTGACCCAAGCCAGACCACACAGTGGAAACTTACAATGATCAGAGACATCAGGGCATGGAAGAGGCACTTGGGGGCAGATTTACAAAGGTATCTGTGCATCTAAGACGCAAAGTTCGGCACCGACGGGGATTTTCAAAAGCACCTAAGCAGACCAGGCACCTAACTCACCTGGGCACTTCTGAAAACCCGCCTAGCTGTGTCTATCCCAGTCTGGGCCTTGCTTTGCTCGGCTCTTACCGTGCCAGCAGGACAGGAGCAAGACGGAGAGGCCGACGGCCAGCATGGTGCTCGGGTGGCGAGTCCCAAAGAGCTGCCCAAATTCTGCTGTTGATGACGGGTGTAAAACAAAGCCAGGCGGGCTGGGAGCTCAGGCGTGAAGCGGGCTGCAGACGCGGGTTGGAAGGGGCCGGGGAGGCAGCCGCGGAACAGCTGGTCAGCCAAGGCCAGCGAACGTGCCCGAATCCCCACAGGTGCAGCCTTCGCGCGTGTGCGCGAGCGGCCCTGCCTCTGCATCTGAGGACAGGCAGCGGGATTTTAAATAGGAGGCAGGCTGCAAAGGAAGTGATGTCAGCTCCGGGAGTGGGGGTGGGGGGGCGATCTCCCCCTCCTTTCCCTTCTGCACACTGGATTTATTCCAAGCCACCCCAGTGCCTAACCAAACCTGGCCAGCAAATAATCTAGCTTGCCTCCTCCCTAGCACAAACTGGTCACTGGGCTTAAGGCCTGGGTTACCGAGGTAGCTAAAAGGTCTGGGCGGGCCAGATTCTGACCGGACCCTGGTGTAAATCAGGAGTGACTTTGTGGATCAGAATCTATGTCCACACCAGGGGCTCTCAAGCTTTCCAGACCCCTTTCAGGAGGCTGATTTGTCTTGCGTACCCCCAAGTTTCACCTCTCTGAAAAACGACTTGCTTACAAAATGAGACACAAAAATACAAAAAAGTGTCCCAGTCTCATTTTCACCACCGAATTATAAAACAAAGCAATTGGAATATAAATATTGTCCTGACATCTCAGTGTCTAGTACATAGAGCAGTATAAACACGTCATCGTATGAAATTTTAGTTTGTAACGTCACTAGAGCTGTTTACGGAGCCTGTAGTAAAGCCGGGCAAATATCTAGATGAGTCAATGTACCCCCTGGCAGAGCTCTGCGCACCCCCATGGGGTCAGACCCGGTCTTGTGGACACGGTTTCCAAGCCAGCGCTTGACTGGCGTCCACCCTCCATTGTAAACCTGGCTTTACAATTGCTGGACCCGGGTCTCAGAGCCGTGCCCGCTCTGTGCCACGCAGCCCTTCTGACCCGGGTCTGAGGCTTGAGCTGCATCCACACTGCAAAATAACAGGCCTGGGACCCAAGTCGCAACAGGACTCGGGCTCTAGAAGAGACCTCGGAGCTGGGTCCTGAGTGCTTGGTGATGGGAGTCAGACTGATTTGTGTGTGGACAGAAGCGTGTACGAGACTTCATTAACTAAGCCAAGTGCCCTGACGGTCACTCCAGTCAGAGTGCTGTGTACAAAGCTCCAGGTGAAGGCGCTCCCCAGCGTGGGTAAAACTCACACAAGCGTAAATGGTGACAAATATAGGACGACTCCTCATTTGGCTCCTCTCGGGAAACATGAGCCAGCCCAGCCGAGGAAACTGGGGTTTGAAAAATGCCTCGTTCACTTTAATTAAATTAATTTCTCATTTTGATTGCGCTGCTGCCCTTTCAAATCAACCCCCATTAACGACGCGCTTCCCTTCAAAAACTTGACACCGGCTCATCTTGTTTTAATGTTGTTCCTATGACAACCCTCTTCTTTTTGATTCCAAAGCCGGGGCCAGATCCCCCCCGGCCCCGGCCAGAATCAGCGTCACTCCGTTGCAGCCAATAGGGCCGGATCTGCAGCAGGTGTAAATCGGCGTCACTCCATTGCCCTGATTCTAAATGAGCCTTATTGATTTAAAGCTCCAGGTCCGTTTCAGTCTGAAGTCAGTCAAAGGTGATTCTCAGCTAGCTGCCTGCTCCCAGTGCTCTCAAGCACCTGGGGGGCGGGGAGGGGGAGAATGATGCCAGGGCTTAGCTATGGCGAGCAAAGGAGTCAGGCGGATGCCAGGACCCGGGCCAGAACCATGCAATGGTCCTGGCCATCGATCCAGAGTGACTCCGTAATAAAGTACATTACAATCAGCATCACAGGTTCTAAGGCTGTATGGATAAGGATCATTCCCCCAGCACTAGAATGCAGCCACCTCTGGGTGGAAGCGTGGCAGCTGCTCCTATGGGGATCGTTCACCCAGGGCCCAGGTGCAGCTGGCTTGTGGGGGCAGCTACTCAATAACTCAGAGCAACGCTATGCAACTGCTTTCATCCAGGGCCTGATTAATGCCACCTCTAATTGACATTGGTGGGAGAAACTGAGGCCTGCGATGATGGCCATCACTTGTGGAAAGTGCTGCGGGGGATGCAGTAGGGTGAGCCACAGGCCGTCACCGCTGACCCCGGCGGGGCCTCTAGGGGCCAGCTCTCCCCTCGCAGTCACCGCTGACCCCAGTGCAGTGGAAGGTTCAGTAGTGGGCGCTCTCCCTCTGCAATCAGTGCTGATTAGCCCTGAGCAAATGACTGACCGTTTTGGGACCCCCCCCGCCCCCCAAAAATCAGGTAGGTTCGAGCCAAAATGCAAAAAATAAAATAAAATAAAAATAACTGTTTGTGCATTGGATCGAACCCGGTCTTCAAACCAAAACACGGCTTTTCAATGGTTTCATTCAGAAATTTAGCTAATTAGACGTTAAAAAATCCCCATTTTTTCAGCCAAAACTATTTGCTGAATTCCACCCAAATGCACGAATAGTTTCGGTGCCCTGAAAAATGCTCTTTTGGGGGGGTGACTTTACTCTTTGCAAAGAAAGAAAAAAAAAGAAGATCCGGCTCTCGTGCTGCCCTCAAAGCGAGGGGGCGCGGTGCTGCGAGGGCAACTCCGGAGGGCGCTCTCCCCTCAGACTCAGACGCAGCCGCCCGGGGCATCGCGAGCCCTCGCCCTGCAGCCGAGTTTGAAGCAGTTGGCGCCCGGCCCTAGCTCCCGGCGAGCGCTGATAAATGCCGTGCCCCTCGCTATTGATCAGCGCAGCCAGGAACGGGCGGCTGGCAGCTGTTCTGTGCTCGCCTTTGCAGGCCCCTCTTTGTGGCAGAGCAATTGTCAGGCTGAGCCAGGCACAAAGGGATGCACCCTGTTCCCTTCGCAGGAGCAAAGCAGCCCCAGGGAGAACGCAGGGGAGCTGAATCAAATCAGCCGGCATGGCAAATTTCTAAGCAATAAAAAGCCCCGGGGGGAGCAGCAGGTTTTCACAAACCTGGACTACTTGCCCCTCTCTGACGCTGGCCGGCAAGGGCAGAGGTGATGGACAAAACAGCTTTGTCCTACCACGTCTCTGGGATCCCAACTTGGCTACCGCCAACCCAATCGCACCGGGGCCTGTCGTTCTTTGAGCAGCAGGCATTGCTCAGCTGCTGCGTTCCGCACTAGAAGCGGCTGCATCTCAGCCCAGGGGGAGCGATCCCTGTATAAACAGCTGCCATCTTTCCACCCCAGATGTGGCAGCATTTCAGTGCTGGGGGAGGATCCCTGGATAAACAATTGTGGACTGCCAATTTGGGGTTGGAAGGATTTCACTGGTAGGGAGCAATCCGCATATAAACAGCTGCCACCTTCCACCCCAGAGGTGGCTGCATCTCAGTGCTGGGTAAACTGTCCATCTATAAGCAGCTGTCACACCCCGCCTCAGAGACGGCTGCCTCTCAGTGGCGGACAGCAGTTCTGTACAATCACGAAGGGTCAGATCCTGCCCCGAAGGCAGGGAAACCACTGGCCAGGGGAGCTGTTCCAGTACCCTGCACCCTGTCCTGCAGGCGTCGCTCTCCTCCGTGGAATAACTGCTGGAGTACAGAGGAGCAGGGGGTGCAGGAGCATTGGCTCTTCCGTTCCCTGGCGACTCTGGACCACAGTAGCAATTAAGATCAATTCGCCACAGTCAATTGGTGCCTTCCCCTCCAACGCAGCAGGACTGGAGATCTCAAAGCACCAGGGCAAAGGGAATTCCCTGAGGCAGGAGGGTTTTCCCAACCACACGACACCCGACAGGGCTGATCCAAAGCACACAGAGGTCAATGCAGATGCTGGGTCAGGTCCTTCCAGACCAACTTCCCCTCCACCCTGCCCGGGAAAGGCTCAGCCGAGGATCCACAAAGACAGGAGGGGAGGGGTGACCCCCGTTCCACACAGTGGGAAACAAAGTGATTTGTTCCAAGGTCATGAGTCAGTGGCGGAGCTGGGAGAGAACCCAGGAGTCCTGACTCCCAGCCCCCCTTGCTGTAACCCACTGGACCCCACTCCTCCCCTAACCAGTTTGTGTTTTAAGCAATGACCTTCAGAACAGAAGAACCTTTTCCAATTGCAGATTTAATGGGTGGCACAATCTCGTTCCCTTGATTGGCAGCTCCAGGAACCCCATGCCCCACACTGGCAGCTGCCCCACTCAGGTATCTCTCTCCCCCTCTCAGCCCCTTGCCTGGGATCCTGCCCACCTGCTGTCAGTCCAGCAACCGATCAGGGAGCCTGGATCTCCCTTTCCTTCTCCATAGCATGGGCAGCTGCAAGGGCGAACCTCCCCACCCCACACACTGCCCCCCTGCTTGGTTGCCAGAGCCCCAGGGGGACCCTGGCTACGGCCGAGAGGGAAGTACAGTCTCCGTGGCCCGTTCTGCCTCTCCACGGAGGCTGCCGGTGAGAATTGGTGCCAATCCTGCTCTGTGCGAAGCGGCTCCACCAGGGAACTGGGCTGAGACCTGGCAAAACTCATTTCACGTCAGGGTCTCCAAAGGGCTGGCCGACGGGAATACGCTGCAGCCAGCACCGGCCCGAGTCGGATGAGAACCGGCAGCCCGCAGGGCCTCTAAGCCAGATCTCTCCTCCTCCTCGCCAGGGGTTACTGATGGAGGAACCCAGGAGTCCTAGGGAAAACACAGCTTCCTGCCTCTTGCCAGTGCTGGGGTCTGGCTCCAGGCAGCTCAGTCCAGTGCCGGAAGGATCTTGGGGTTTCTGAAGCACCTCAGACCCCATCCACATGCCACAGACCAACTCGAGGGGGCAGGAGAAGGGACGGGTCACAAGCCACCGAGAATAACCCGGGTGTGGCTCAGAGCCGGAAAACAAGCCAGGAAAGGCCCCTCTGAATGCTGCCGGGGTGTGCGCGTGTCTCGTCTGCGTCCGGCTGAGCTGGCCGGGGGCGGGGGGGGGAAATCCCCAACAGCTGGTCCCCGTTACGGCCACTCCTGGTGGGCGGCTCAGCAGCGTTTGGGCTGGTTGGGCCCGATGTATTTCAAGGGGGCGTAGCTGGGTTTGACGATGATTTCCGCGCCCAGGAATGGCTGCAGGATTGTGGGGACTCGGACGCTGCCATCCTGGGGGGAGGAACGGGGCAGGGGGTGGTTAAGACGCAGCACGGGGGGAGGGGGGGAAATCTACCCCCCCATGGCTAAACAACAGCAGTGACTGAAGACGTTACCCGCTAGCTCCCACCTGGAGCCCACCCCACCATCCCGGCTCCAGGCCTGTCTGCCTGGGCAGAAGGATGCTCCCTGCTCCCCAAAAAAACTTGGATCTTGTGGGGGGGAAGGAATCTGGAATGGGGCCCACACTGCTGAGCCATCCCCAATTTTCTGCGCTGCTCCCCAGCTGACTGAGAGAAGGGGGGCAGGGAGGAATTTCCCCCCAGCTTGGCAGGGACATGGGGACTTCCCCGCCACACCCACTTTCCTCCGTAGCCAGGGGTGCAGGATCATCTGGGGAGATCTCCCCTCATCGATTCCCTGCAAGTGCAGGGGCATTGGGGGCCCCTTGCTCTCGGGGACAAATGCCCTGACTTGCCTCACGCTGCGAGCGCAGTCCAGCCATCGCCGGGTGCTACTTAACGGCCCGTGCTGTGCGGGAGGTCGCACCGGATGAGCTAACGGCCCCATCTGGCCTGAAACGGGAACCGGGAAAGTGCCTTCTAAATTCAACCCTAGCCTGGCTCCGGTTCAGTGGGGGAACCTCCCCACTTCTCTACTCCCGGCTGGGGCAGAGAACCCAGGCTGCCGCAACTCTGCCCTCTCCCCCGGGGCCGTGTGGACAGCCCCCCTCCACTGCGCTGGTCGTCAATGGGGACAGCTGCCCCCAGCGCCAGCAGGCGCCAAGCCCAGGAGCCGAACGCAGGGCACACGGGGTACGGATGTCCCCCGCGGCGGGACGGGAGCGCACCTTGAGCTGGTTGGACTCCAGCAGAGCGATCAGCACCCGCGGGACAGCGCAGGCTGTTCCGTTGACCTGGGGAGAAGAACAGCGCGAATGACGGGGGGGGGTTTAATCCCCCCCGCCCCACAGCCGCTCACCAGCCGGTGACCCGCGTCTGCCAGCCTCCCGAGCAGCTCCGGGACCTGTAGCCATGAGAATCAACCCCGTTTGCTCGCCCCCACGGCGGATGAATTTATTAACATACAACTTTCCCCCTGCACGATCCAACCTGACAGACAAAGGGACCCCTCCCTCCCCCAGTACTGAGCCGTAGCCCCCTCTGGGGTGGGGCGTGGGGACGGTTTCTACAGGGACCCCTCACCCAGCACTGGGATGCAGCACCCAGGCTCTGTTAGGTCTCCCACCCAAGTCCAGCTAGATCTGACGCTCCTGTGAAATCGCCTGAGAAACACCCCTCACTCCTTTTGGGGGGCGTGCGGGTGTTCCCCATCTCCCCGCCGCCCCGGGGGCTCACCGTATGTGCGTAGCGGAGCTGCCCCGTCCGGTCGCAGTACATGATGTTCAGACGCCGGCTCTGGTAGTCAGTGCAGTTGGAGGTGCTGGAGATCTGGGGAAGCGAGGAGGGGGCCGTGTGGCGGGAGGTGGCTTGGGGGACGGCAGTCACAGAAAGCAGCCACATGACCCGCCAAGGGCATTAGGTTGTCCCCACATCCAGACCAGTTCCCTCCCCCCACGCCTCCCCAGGGACAGACCAGTGGGCCTGGTGCCGCCACACCACTCCCCACAAATGGACTCCCCCCCCATCAGTGCATTTGCATTAGGGGTGTGTGTGAGATTGTGTTTTTCCTTCCTGACCCCTCACATGCCTATCCACCCCCACACCCTGAAGCATGCGGGTGGACAGCCATTGTGGTTGGGATCCTAACCTAAGGGAGCCAAGGCACATGGGGTGGCAGCAGATATCAGCCAGGGCTGCCCCCTTTGCCCCAGATCCCCTGGACAAGCTGCTCCCTTGGTGCCTGGATTCCCCCCACCTCCCGCACCGCTCCAGCTGGCGGTTCTCACCTCGCCATACTTGCCCCTGCCGGGCATCCAGGCTTCGATGTCGTATTTCCGGTAGGCGGGCAGCCCGAGCTCCTGGGTGGGCATATCCAGGACCCTGCCGCAGAGAGATCGATCAGGCAGGTGGCGGGAGGTACAGACCAATCCCAGCACTCGGGGCACCCGGTCTGAAGCAGGGCTGGGGCCGTTTTCCCCAGCCGAGCCGGGAAAGCGGCCCTGAGCCGCCAAGGAGGGCGGAAGGGTAACCCTTGCGGGGGTGCTCCCCACCCCTGCCCCATAGCTCCCCTTTTGACAAAGGCCTGCAGAACTCCCAGCCTCCCCTTCCCCGCTCACTTGTAGTGCAGCCCCAGCTCGGAGAAGATCTCCTTCTGCAGGGCGAGGAACTCCTCCAGCAAGGCGGCGCTCTCCTCCCCGCTCTCCGCCGCCGTCACCCCGAACATCTCCACCTGTGGGGGGGGGGAGGGGAGAAACTGGCGCGTCAGGTGGGAGGAGCCGCTGCCACCCCGCCTGGGACCGGGCGCCGCTCCTCGCACCGTCCCACGGGCCTTTTATTCGGGAGGGCTCCCAGGCCCCACCTCCCTCGACCTGCACTGACCCTGTCCCCCGGGGCTGGGATCTTGGAATGCCACCCTGCTGTCAGTGCCCTGTGACAGGACCCTCCTGACCCGAAGATGCCAGGCTGGTGGGGAGCGGTCGGCCCAGAAGGTGTCGGTTCTGATCCAGCCCCGGGGAGGAGGCGCTGGCAGTCCGCTCCCGCATCGGGTCAGCGGCTAGGGTAGGACAGAGGATCTCAGTCCAGGTCCCAACGCAGATAAGCCCCTTTGGCCAGTAGCTGGAGCAACCCAGAGCGGGATCCTGTATGGAAACTAAGCGCCTCTCTGCTCACCCTCTCCCCCCAAATCAGCAAAGGGAAGGTGGCCCTGCCTCTTGCAGAGGGGTCTAGTTGTTAGAGCAGGGGGCTGGGAGTCAGGACTCCTGGGTTCTAATCTCCCATTCCCCCTTGCCCCAAGAGATTGAACGGCTCCCCTACCTTGGTGAACTGATGGACTCTGTACAACCCCCAGGGCTCCTTGCCGGTGTCTGTCTCGGTTCTGTAGCATGTGCTGGAACACACGGTTCTGGCAAAGGGGAAAGGGACAGGACAGGCCATGAAATTAAACCCATTGTTCCAGCCCTCTCCGGGGCTGGGTGGGGGAAAAGAAACCCCACAGCTGCCATGGGGGTGAGCATCATTAACTCCATTGGAGAGAGTGGGGAAACTGAGGCACCGAAGTACAGACTTTTCCCTATTCGACTCCGAGCCAGGAACAGAACCCTGAGGTCTCGGGGCAGGCTTGGGAGTGAAGGAGGTTGGGAGTCAGGACTCCTGGATGCTATTTCGGGCTCTGGGAGGGGAGTGGTGTCTAGTGGTTAAAGTGCAGAGGGGGAGGAGGTGCTGTGGGTGTCAGGATTCCTGGGTTCTATCCCCGCCCCCCCCTTGTGAAATACAACAACAATTTACTTTGCACAGCGTCCCCAAACCCCTGGCAGGGAATAAACGACACCGGAGGGACAGAGAAACCAAGTCTGCTGAGGGAGGAAAAGTGGGTGCGATTCCAAATGAGACAGAGAGCTGTCAGGGTGGCAGAAATACGGGGCAAGTGCCCAGGACGAAGAGCGCTGCGGGGGAGAAGGCTCTTGCGCTGAGCGCCGTGGGACTGCATGGAGGGGCCAGGCAAAGGGCTGGGGCTGGGATGGGAGCAGAGAGAGACAGATCAAGAAGGAAGATGACGATTGTGAAAAACAAACCATGTGAGGCAAGGGGAAGGTTATTACCTGACAGGCATGTCCTCCAAATTCACAGCATGATCCATGAAGTAGCCTGGAAAAAGGGGGAGGAGGGTTTCAGTAAGGGGCACAGAAGAGGGTGATGGGGTGGCCCTCTCCTTGTGCCGGGCACGCTAAGCCCTTCTCCTGGGTACAGCAGCAATGAGACCAAGGCCCCTGAGCTGCTGGATTCTCTTGGTGGACGGCCGGAGGAAGCAGGGAATAGACAGAGCCCACTCTATCAGCTGTAGAGAGATCTTCCTGGGCTGGCTAGCGACCGCACTGCTGGCTCAGCGGAGGAGAGAAAACATGTTCCCTGCAGGATCTAAAGCCAACGGAGGAGTTGGGGGGAGTTAATGTAACCCCCCCCCCCTCGCCACCCCGAAACAATGAACTACCACCACCATGGGGACCAGGCTGCTCAACCTGGCTCAAAGGCCCTGGCACACGATGCACTTGGAACAGCACAAAGCGCCTGCCCTGACATAGGGCAGAGGGTCCCTCATGCTCCAGCCCAGAGACAGGCCCTGCTGGGTGCCTGGAGGTCTTCGAGACCTGCCAGCTGGAAGACGGGTGAGCGCCTGCGGTTCCTGGTTTGGGGTTTTTTCCCCCAGATCTGTTCTCTCTGGAGCGCTTTTGTTCTGAATAAATAGGCCGCGACTGGTCGCTGGCTAACTCTCGGCACAGCGGCAGAGAACAGACCGGTGGGGGCAGAGCTGCTGGCGGATCCGGGGCAGCCTGAGAATTAAGGCAACGCCGGAGCTTGGGGTGCAATTCCAGCAGGGACAGAGGTACCCGACTCCGTAATACTCAGGCCGTTCACCGTCGACTGGAGAAAACCGACCGGATTGGCAGAAGACACAAGCCTATGGCACGCTGGAGGAACCAGGCACAGAAACGGGACGGCGTTCGTCCGCCGGCCACCGTGTGAGTCCCGGCCTCGAGATGACCGAAGGCAGCGGTCGGGTGGACTGGCAGCGGTCGCCCGCTATTCCCCCGGCTGCACCAGAGCGCTGAGAACCCAGAGGGGCTCGGAGACGCCTGGAAGAAAGCCACGGAGCGTGGGCAGGGCCACTCGGTGTCTAAGCGCTCTGTTGGAGACGTACCCGCGCTCGCTCCGGTCGAGTGAGTGTGCAATCAAGTGCAGCCGCGATGGAGTCAGGGCTAGTCTGAGGAGGTGCCTGGGGTCTCGCAGGGGAGGGGCCACACCGCTATTCTTTGCCCGCTAGCTCTTTCTGAAGTAGGAATTACAGCTCCCAGCTCCAGGGTAGACGAACTCAAAGTCCCCCACCAGGAGGAAGAGGATGGTGGGATCCTGCCCTGACGAAGGTGCCGGCTGGAGGCCTGAGATCTAAGCGGGGAGGTGCACTGGGATCCGAGAAGGGGCCGGTTAAAACTAAAATGTCCTTTTTAGGGCCCCTGAAGCAATCCCAGCTGGCAGAGTTCCTAGCTCCAGGAGCGTTTGAGGAGCTCGGGAAAGAAGCTGCTTAATCCAGTTTCTAAGGGCCTGGCCTCAGAGCCTCCAAACTTACAACTGAAAAACTGATTTTCCCAGGCCTAGGTCTGGTCTCTTCTCCCTTTGGCTCAGCTTCCTTTCCCTGTTTACACACAGCCCCAGTGCAGGGCAGGGCGCGCCATGATTGCACCCGGCTGCCGGTTCCAGCCGGTCCCTTAAAGGGGTAATATGCCCCGCCACCGGTGTGGGGTAGGAGGTGCAGCGAATGCAGGAAGCATAATGATCAGACATCAGCCCAGGGGCCTAGCGCCCCCTGGGGCTCAGGGATCAGACCGACCTCATCTCACATTGACCTGGGCCCTTCCATCCCGTCCCCACCACCGCTGCTGAAATGCGGCCACCTCTGGGGCACAGCGTTTCAGTGTCGCACCAGGAAGCCGAGGACGGACACGGCCCGCCGGTTCCTGCCTCACCTGCGATGCCGACCTCGGAGGTGCCAGCCAGGCACAGGTCCTCGAAGCGGGTCGGGTCGATGTTGTACACCGGGGACGGGACGGCGTTGGGCTGCATGCCACAGCCTTCCTGAAGGGCAGAGGTTGCAGAGCCCTGGTTATTTCCACGGTGTCCAGCTCCCCGGTAGAGCAACCCACCCCTGCCAGGGCTCCCCCAGTCCTGGGTGGCCACCCTGTCGGCTCACCCAGAATCACGCCTGCCCTCCCTCTCTCCCAAATTCGAGGTTCCGAGAGGTGGCCAGACACTCTGCACGGCTGATGGACCCATGGCCCTGCCACTAGTGGGAAAAATGGAGAGTGAGGGAGACCGCAAGGGGCCTGGAGCAGGGTGGGCAGACCCCCGGGGAGCACCAGTAACAGGGGGAGGAGCAAGCTGGTGGAGAATGCACGACCCTGGGAATACAGGGCTTGGGGGAAGTAGGCCAGCTGCCACTCTCAGTGTAGAGCTGGGGGACAGGGTGGGTGCCTGGGAGCAGAGAGGGACCTCGGAGCAGACAGAGCTGGGGGTGGAATGGGCACCCGGGAATTGGCACTGCTGGGAATGCAGAGGCAGGAGCCAGCATCACTGGGATCCCAGAGCTGGGGGCTGGCGGGATCAAGTTGTAACAGGAACACGGGGATAGAGGAGTCGGGGGCCAGCGCTGGGAACACGGCACCAACACATCTGGCCTCTGGGAGACCCTACTGCCAAGGCCAGCAGAGAAGGGGGGGGATCAGAGACGTCCATGTTCCTGGGCAGGGAGGGGCCGGGGCTCCATCCCCAGGGCACTTACAAACACGGCTCCTCGCAGCAGGTCCGGAACGGCCATCGGAATGAAGCCCTAGGCAGGGAGAGAGAAAGGAGAAAATCCTACAGGCCAGCGGACCCAGGGCAACTGCCCCTTCTCCCAGCATGCCCTGCAGAGACCCCGGGGAGGGGGGGGCAGGGGAGATTGGGCTCCATGACCCCATTCAGCCTCTGCGGAGGCTGTCGACAGGGGGTTGAATTCTGGGGGCGGTTTGGCGCTGCGGACAGCAGGGGCTGGCCTGAGACCGACCAAACGCAGGACACAGGGTCTATCCAAGGACGCCGGTGGGGCACGGAGCAGCAACTCAGAGGTGAAAGCCTCAAAATCCTATTAATGAACCGAATCCTGACACCCCCTCAAACACGTTCGAGTTAGCGGCACAGTCTGGAACAGAACCTAGGAGTCTTGATGACGACTCCCTCTTCCCCCGCCTTTTCCCGGTGCTCTAACCACTGGACACCACTCCCCTCCCAAGCCCGGAAATAGAACCCAGCAGTCCGAGTTCCTGATCCCACCCTCCCCTTCCATAGCTGGGAGCAGGAACCAGGAGTCCTGGCTCTCTGCTCTAACCACTAGATTCCACTCCCACCCTCCCCAAGCCCAGAAACAGAGCCCAGGAGCCCAACCTCCCTGCTCCCCCTGCTCTAAGCCCTAGACCCCACTCCCCTTCCAGAGCTGGCAACAGAACCCCTGACTTCCAGCCCCTCCCCATTCCAGCCACCAGACCCCACCCCGCTCCCCAAGCTGGGGAGTGCGCCCAGACGCCTCGCACCCTGCTCCAACCACTAGAGTGGGCTGCCCCCAGGCCACACGGCAAACCCGGCTGGAAGTACCTGTTTCACCAACTTGCTGACAGTGAACTGCACCAGGGCATGCTGGAGCATGGCTCCAGCCCCACGGAGATAATAGGAGCGGTGGCCTGAGACGTGAGAGAGGCGCCTGCATGGGGAGAGAAAGGAAGAGAGACCATGTCAAGCCACTTCCACTGGGCAACATAACACACGGAGCGACTGCCTGCTCCCGGAAACATGGCGCAGCGGGCACAGCCCTAACCTGGAGCCCAGCTCTGCTGCTGACTCCCTGTGCGATCACAGCCAAGTCGCTTAGTCTCGCTGTGCCTCAGTTTCCCCAGCTGTATAAGAGCACTGCCCTACCTCACAGGGCAGGTGGTGGGGAGCTTCAGATTGTCAGTCACCATTGGGGTCACGGAGCCCAATCTCCCCTGCCCCCACCCCCCGGGGTCCCTGCAGGGCATGCTGGGAGAAGGGGCAGCTCAGAGAAAGATTAAAGGATTGCAAAACCTGCCTTATAGCGAGAGATTCAAACTACATAGCTTAACAAGGAGACGTTTAAGGGGCAGCTTGGCCCCAGGCTATAAGTACCTCCGTGGGGAACAACTATTTAATAACGGGCTCTTCAATCTAGCAGAGAAAGGCCTAACATGATGTAACCGCTGGAAGTTGAAACTAAACAAATTCAGATAAGAAATAAGGCGTAAATTTTACAGGTGAGGGGAATTAGCCACTGGAGCAATTGACCAAGCATCGTGGGGCATTCTCCATCAGAGACAAAGTTTAAATCAAGAGTTTTGCTCTAAGTTCTGCTTTGGGGCAGTTCTCTGGCCTGGGATATACAGGGGGTTAGACCAGACAATCACGGTGGTCCCTTCTGGAGGGGAATCTGTGACGATCCAAGGATGGTGGGCGAAGGAGTTGAGACGGAAACAGCTATTGTCCCATTTCATGGACAAAGGGGCCAGATTCGTCTCTGGAGTAATTCCACTCACTCCCGCCTTCCTGGAGCCACGGGAGCATCTTGAAGAGGGAGAGAAATTGGCCAACCCCCGTGACACCCGTGCAGACGCCGAGAGAGGAGACTTTTTCCATGACGGGCCATTGCCTGCACCCCAGGGCAGTGGGGGAGTCAGGGGAGGCGCGCCTGATGTCGGAAAGTGCCCAAGGCCCACAGCCGAACAACAGGGAGGAGAAAGGGCAACCCATGCAACATTTATGGCCCCTCCATTCTGCAGGAGGCTGGGGGCGTCAGCAATCAGCTAATGGGCCCGGAGAGAGCAACAGCTGATCTGCAACTCAGGGCCCCCGAGGCATCCAGACACAGCAGGTGGCTGATCACTTTAGTGCGGTCTGATGCCCTAACTACAAGATCAACACGCCTATCGGAGGGTGCCCCTTTGATGTGGTTAGAGCGGGGGCGGGGGGCATCAGGACTCCTGGGTTTTATTCTCTGTCCAACCTCTGACTGCCTCAGGCAGCTCAGTTAAGTCACTGCCTTGCTCTGTGCCTCAGTTTCCCCACCTGGGAAGTGGAGAGAATAAGAATGTCCCAGCCTCCCAAGGGTGGGTTTTTTAGAAGGGCTGATTCAGGGTGGTGAAGCTCAAGATCTTTGCCATTTCACAGAGAGGAGAGAACAGAGAGAGAGAGGGGTGAAGGGACTTGCCCCCAACAGAACCCAGGAATCCTGACTCCCAGACCCCCCGGTTCTAACCACTAGACCCCACTCCCCTCCCAGAGCTGGGGATAGAACCCAGAGTCCCAATTCCCAGCTCCTGCTGCTCTAACCACTAGACACCACTCCCGTCCCAGAGCCAGGTACAGAACCCAGGAGTCCTGACTCAGGGCCCCCTTTGCTCTAATCACTAGACCCCACTTCCTCTTTGTAATTCAGACCTAGGATCTTTCATGAAGGTGTCCAGTGGGACCCGTCTCCCCATGTCAGCTGGCAGCTGCGTGCTCCAGCCTAGCCAGAGCAGATCACACTGTTAACTACCAAAAAGGCCAGAGGTAGGTTCCCAAGAATCAGTGTCTGACAGCTGCCATTTTGGGAGACATCCCAAGGGGACTGAACCAAACACCTGGAGAGCTGAAATCACAAGCTGCTACGAGCCAGGCCCCCGAATCTGGCTCTTAACAGACCCGCATCCCCTGCGGACACGAGCCATGTTACACACATGGCCCAGCACGTGGCACTTGGGCGTTAAAGCACCAGATCTGCAGCTGGTTTAAGCTGCCAGAGCTCCACTGACAACGCTTCATCCGTTTGTAGCTGGCCGAGGACGTGGGTCGTTGACAATGGCTGTTTCTCTTCCAACCCAGCGGCCTCCCGAGGTCTGTGGTGTTCTGCCTTGACAGCAGGCAGTTGCTCCCCCAGCAACCATCTGCCACCCTGCCAGAGAGAGTTTATGGCTCTCCCTGCACAGAGCGCAAAGGATGCAAGGCAGATTTGCCTGATGGTGGATGGGCAGGCGACATTTACAAGCGATCGGCGGCTTCGAGGGGCCACCTAGTCTCAGCTGTTTTAAAGAGACAAGCCCTTCGACTCAAACAAGCCCCAATCTGGGCTACAGGCCAGACTATCTGACATCCTGCCTGGACTAAGGTTCTGCTCTCTTCTTCCCCAGGACTTCCCAGGTAGACAGTATCCCCAGGGCCTGATTTTCACAGGTGCTCAGCACCCACAACTCTGAGGTCAACCGCTCAGCGCCAGTCGAAGTCAAGCCCCCAGCCAATCGATCCTCAGCTCCCCCCGATTAGATGTATTATAGGAGCCCCACTGAAACCAGGGCCCTGCAGAGGCAGTCCCTGCCCCAAGGAGCTCACAGGCTGAGGTCAGGGTTGGGAGGGGAAACTGAGGCATGGAGAAGGCACATGACTCGCCCAAGGTTACTCAGCATGTCAGTGGCAGAGACCGGAATAGAACCCAGGTGTCTGGATTCCCATGCCTCAGTCCTTAGGCCACAGCGCCTTCCTTTTGTTACTTCACCCTGCAGGAGACCTGAGCTCGTTCCTTGCCCGGAGCGATCCAGAGCCTCCATCACCCCAAAGGACACAAGAACCAAGCAAGTTGCAGCCACGGCTGTGAAACTGACTTCCTGGGCTGCTTGTGAACAGCTACCCCTCACTCTCCCATCTGTGCATCCGGCCCTCTCCCTTCCAATCTGCTGCGAGCAACGTGCAGAAAATTTCAACCCCTCACAACCATCCACAGTTCAGGAGAGCAGACAGCCCCCTCCTCATCCCCTGGAGGTCCCCCAAGGGCAGGCGCAGCGGCCAGCTGCCTCATCGATGGGATAGCAAAATGCAGTCTCCCAGTCTGGAGTGGTCTCTCCAAACCTGACCCTCTGCCAGAGGCAGGAAGGTATAAACGCTGGGGGGGGGGAAGGGGGGGGCGGGGGCTAGCAAGTCACGGCCCTTTAGGCTCCAAGGGTCTGATGCTCAGATATATTCGGGACCCTTCGGCAGTGTAAAGGGATCGCACAGTGGGTGGAGATGGCCCCCCAAGAAGCCACCCTGCGCAGCAGTCTCTGCAGCTGGTGTGCAAGTGGCAAAGGGCCCAGCCTGCAGCACAGGGGGTGGATCGGGGACATGGCCGGAGCGCACTGTGCTGTGGCTATTCTCTGCCCCCCGCGGCCCATGGGTTAGAGCGGCCCTGAAGCTTTGCACCTGATTTCCAGTCTATTTGTCCAGCTTCAACTTTCAACCAAGGGATCTTGTCAGGCCTTCGTCTGCTAGACTGAAGACCCCTCTCTCGTCATGTTGCTGCTCTCCCCCTACGTATCTAGAGACTGGGATCAAGTCTCTCCTTAACCTTCTCTTCATTAAGCTAAAGCAGCGTTTGGGCTCTTTGAGTCTACGGCAGGTTTTCTAACCCTTTCATCATTCTCGCGGCTCTTCTCTGACCCCTCTCCCATTTACCAACATCCCTCGTGAATTGTGGGCCCCAGTCCTGGACACGGGATTCCAGCAGCGGTCGCACTATCAAATTTAGAGTGATCGTCTAGCATTTAACGTGGAGGGCTCAGAGCCGGGTGGATTAAGCCTACGTATCAGGCAGGCCTTGGTATCAGATTTCAACCCAAAGTTCAGTGTAATGTAGCCCTAAAAACAAACCCTTCCCCCCCCCCACTCGCCCCCACCATCTTACCTTTGTCTGACGATAGCCAGGTCTTCCCCAATTTCCAGGTGCCCCTTCACTTTGAAATCAAAAGCTAAAATGAAGGGGAGGGGAAACAAAGGGTTAAAGTCACAACGGGGTCCCAGGAGACGCGTCATAGCTGTAGGGGACTCTTCCCCCACTAACTCAGTGGACACAGTACTCGGCAGGTGCATCTACTGCGCAGGATCTAGTGAGCAGAAAGCACTGGGCAGTTGGGCAAACCACCCAGGAGATTGGGCAAGCGTTAGTCTCTGCTACAGCTGGGGAAACTGAGGCACAGAGCAGGGAAGTAACTTGCTCGAGGTCACAAAGGGAGCTAGTGACAGAGCTGGGAAGACACAGTCAAAGTTATTTAGTTTCTGAACTGCAGGACAGGACCCAGGAGTGCTGACACCCAATCATCCTCTGCTCTAACCCTTTAAATCCCACTCCCCTCCCACAGCTGGGGACAAAATCCAGGAGTCTTGTCTCCCAGCCCTGTTCTGCTCTAACCACTAGACTCCACTCTCCTCCCAGAGCCTGGGATGGAACCCAGGAGTCCTGACACCCAGACAGCTAATGCATGAGTGACCATGCACTCCGACTATCAGCATTCTCCCCTCACAGGGATGATTTGTGACTGCTCCCATCCTATGTCTTCATATTTGGTGTCTTCCCTCCCCCCGGCAAACACACATTCTGCTGCCGAAGACCTGCAGAACCCCCCTAAGCCAGCTACTAGGGCCCCATCCCCAGGCTCTCTCTGCCTGTAAGCTGCTGCTCCCAGAGTTCCCTGGGGCTCACGGGGACAAAGCCGGTCTTTCCCCTTCTCCCCAGCAGATGTTCCCATCTCCAAGGCAGATTTGGAGAGGGCAGGTCACAACCAAGGCTAACCGAGGGCCAGATCCCCCCAGCTGGGGGAAGATGGGATCAGGAACACCAGCTGTAGATTGGCTTTGCAGCCGGTCCATGTGACCCTTCCCCACATACAGGGTCCGAAACGCCCACGCCCCCCCCAAGAATCCGCTTCCTACCTGGTTTCTCTCCCACGACCTCCACCACCCTCGCTTGGCTCTCATCTCCGACGGGCTGGAGGAAGGAAAGATCAAACGTCGTGTGGGACCACCACAAAGATTCAAGAGAGGCATGGGGAACGCACTCCAAACCCAAAGCGGATGAGCCCCATAATTACATGGATCTCTCTCTCTTTGACCCGGCCTTGGGACACGGCACCACCTAGGGGCTAACTGAATTCCAGGACACAGGAAAGGGCATTGTGGGAGTTTGCGCGTTCGACCCAAAGTCCCACAATTCCAAGGGCGGCGTGAGAAAAATCCCCCAATGCAGAGTACGCAGCAGGGGAACACTGCATGCTGGGATGCTTACCCAGAATGCAGCGCGCCTATTCACGATCTGCAGGGGAAGCAGCTCTAGCCGGTTTAGCAAGGCAGTGTGGGTTCACTGCTTTGGGCCAGTTATACCTGTATTATCAGAGCCAAGACAGCCTTTCCACAAGAGGCAAGCCCTAAGCATGGTTTTCTAAGACCATCAGAATGGCCAGACCGGGTCAGACCGAGGGTCCATCTAGCCCAGTGTCCTGTCTCTGACAGCGGCCAGTACCAGAGCTGCAGGGGGAGCGTACAGGGCAGGGCAATTCTGGAGAGATCAGCCCTGTCTTCCCCTCCTGGCAGTAATCACACCCAGACTCCCTGATCTGCCTCTCCTGTGTCCGTGGATGAGAGGCCGTTGGTTAAATGTGGGAGCCGGGCACAAATCAATACATCTAATGGGAGGGGAGCAGGGTCTAGCTGTTAGAGCTGCAGATACTCCACACCGTTAGGAAAAAAAAGAAAGAGTGAGGCCATGACATTGTAAGAACGGCTGTGTGCTATGCCGGGGCAACGCTCCCCTTAGTGGGAGGATGGAGGATGGATGGAGAGAGAGAGAGGATAAATAAGATTTTAAGGCCAGAACAAGGGACCATTCACTCATCTAGTCTGACCTCCTGTAGAGCACCGGGTGGAGATTTTCACCCAGTCACCCCTGTATTGAGTCCAAGCACTTGTGGCTGGCTAACACATCTTCCTGAAAGGCATCCAGTTGAGATTTGAAGCCATCAAGAGCTGGTACTGATGGTTAATCACCCGCACTGTTTACCGGTGCCTTCTTTCTAACTGGACTTGGTCCGGCTTTAACATCCAGCCATTGGTCCTAGTTCTGCCTTTCTCCGCTCCATTAAAGAATCTTCTCACACCTGGTCTGTTCTCCCTGGGAAGGTATTCATACACAGCGACCAAGTCACCTCTCCATCTTCTCTTTGAGACACTGAACAGACTGAGCTCCTTAAGTCTCTTCCTGTCAGGCATTTCTTCCAGCCCTTGGGTCCCTTTCGTGGCTCTTCTCTACACCCTCCCTTGTACACGAGCAGCTGTTTAAGTCAAAGCTCAGGGACAGACTTGACTGAAATAAGGTGAAAGTTCCATATCAACATCTAAAGCCCAGGTGACTGAATCCACATACACTACAGGCACCTAGCTTTACCTGGATCTCTTCTGTATTCATAAGAGTTTCCTACCAACTCTAATGTTAAGCCTCCCAGTGTCTTGAGTGACTATTGTGCACCCGTACAGCAACCCTCTGTCCCATGACCCAGCAGCCCCGCCTTACCACATCAGGGTGGGTCCAGTTCGGCAGTTTCAGAGCCTTCAGATAGTACTTTTCATCCAGTTCCATCTCCTGCTGGTACAGGGAATTCAGCTGGTTACGTATTTCCCGACCTCGGTTCCGTAGCGCTTCGTAATCGGGAAGCTGTTTGGGGGAGCAGATGAGCACATAGTGAGGAGGAGCGAGTCTCAGCCAGATCCAGCATTAAAAAGGAGCCGGATATATATCCAATGGCCGAGTTTTGTGGCACTCTTTGAGGTTCATTGCCCATATGCCCCCGAGTATCACAGGATCTTCCCAACAGCTTGTACCCTGCACTGTATTACAGCATTCATTTCCACTGCCTCTGTCAACCACGAACCTCAAAGCAGCATCAGCCCCTTCTAGAAATTTAGAAACCGGGCACAGAAAGGCGACCCGCCCAGCGTCACACAGCGGCAGACCTGGGAACTGAACTCGGACATCAGGCCAGCCAGTCCCTTGTTCTCACAAAACTAATCCACGAGTCCCCTCTCGGAGCTGGGAATGGAAACATTCCACGGGACACCCATCACACGCTCTAACCGCCAGAGAGCCCCTCTTTTCTTTAAAGCCCTGAACATCGGGGATTTGAATGGCAGTAAAGCCTAGAGGTCACAATGAAGACCAGAGCCTCATTGCATTAGGACAGGAAAAAAGGAGACTGGTCATGCATCAGAGGGCTTAAAATCTAAAGACAGACAAAGGTGGGGTAAAACTAAAAGATGTGTTCTCTTCACGTGATAGCTGGAGAACTGCGGCTCAGGGTCACACATGAAGTCCAGTGCCCTAATCCCCATGCCCTGTCTTCCTCTCAAAGCCACCTGTCCACACCTCATCCTGTTGCCCCAACCTCCATCCTTCCTAGTGAAGGAGGATTTCTAAGGAGCTCTCCATATGCTCCTACCAGGGCCTGTAACGTACGAGGGCTTCTGCTAATAGCACATTCATGCTAAAAGCAGGGATGGCCCAAAACCAGCGGCCACAGATCAAACAAGCCCTGCGGAGTCCTAAACATGAAGCCTTCTAATACAGCTGATCACCTGCAGTTTTCTGTCGCACAGCTCCACTAATACATATCTATTCAGGTAGCTAGCAAGAAATCCAATGATCCCTGCATGCTTAATGTCATAGTTTAAAAACCCAAGTCAGTTTCTGGACTATTAGGGGTGGCCATTCGGCTTCTGAACGGATTATCAAAGCAGATTTGGGTTGCTACAGTCTGATCAATTTCAAATTTTCAGGGTACAGTTTAGGCATCAAGACGCAGAGCCCAGTTGATTTGGGGGAGAATCGGAAAACGGGATTTCAGTGCTCTACGTGAGAGCAAAGTCAGAGACCCAGTGTGGCCGTTTGCTGCAGTGAGTTGGTGGATATCTCTCTGGTGCCCCCTGCTGCTCCTTACACATCACAGGCAACAGCTTAATATTCTGCTCTCCTTGGGCTTACAGCTCAGTCTACTTAAGGAATTAAGTGTGTGACCCTCTAGCATCCATCTGCAGAGGTCAAGTGTGCACTTAATGCTTCCTTGAGCTTTCACAGATTGTTACATTAGCAAAATCTGGCTCTTACCGACTGCAATGTGCTCTTGTCCTGGGTCTCCTGGGAGGAAAAAAAGAAAAACAGAAGGTAGTAAGAGCTATTTCCTTGCTGAAGGGTGTCCGGCCTAAAGAAAACAAAACCAGGGGTGTCTGGATTGTATGAAAGTGAGCAACCTCATAGCTCCCCAGCATCCGCTCTCTTAAGATGTTGAACAGAGCATCTGTGATGACAGAAAATTACACCAGCTGTTAGAAGCCACAAGCAGCAGGGGGTTTTAAACATGGAAATATTGCATTGCACACTGGGGCTGTTTGGAAACATAGGGGAGAAGGGGGCAGCCTATGACCTAGCAGAAAATCTCACCCCAGGGCCCGGGAGTAATCTACACACTATGCACCTGATTCTCTGCTAACTTATCTCAATTTTACACCAGTGTAACTCCACCCACTTCCCTGGGGTCACTCCAGTTTTGCACTAGTATGAGGGGAGAATCAAACCCAAGCATTGCCGGCTGCTGGATTTTTCAAAGGCCCACAAGTGTGAAATGGATCCAAAAGCAGCACAAAACCCTTAGGGGTGGGGTTAGAGAATGGGGGGGGGGGGCAGGGTTCATCAGTCATGCTCGGCAGGGGGCGAGGCAGAAGGGGAAAAAAACCAGACAAAATATGCACAAACCGCCCATAAAGTTAAGCAAAAAAACCAGAAGCAGCAAGTGGATTAAAGACACCTTGCTTAAGAGTCATCAAAGTCCAAAGTCACATATTTTGAGCTACCATGGCAACCTATGAGGTCATACAGCGACAGACTGAAAGATGCACCCACTGAAGTCAATGGGAGTTTTGCCAACAGGAGTTGCGCCCAATTACAGTCCTTTGCTTTCTGGTAAAAGGCACTTGACAGACTCTCTCTAATGGATACAGTTCATCCAGCACTAAAATGAAGCTGTTGTCTCTAGAGCGATCGGCAGCCAGGATTAGTGACGGGAGGGGGAAGAAGATCTGACCCCCTAATGCTTAAGAAACGTGCCATATGGGGGTTTTAGTGTTCAGTTTCTGATGTTCTGGTCTCATCGGAAGAATCCACATAACATAAAATATGTAGAATTTGAATTAATGGGAAGGATAAAGGTTTGCATCAACTCTGGATCTAGAGCATGGATCCAGCAGAGTCTACAGGTTTCAAACCTGATGTTTGGTTCACTGTGCCATCCCCTCTGGCTATAGTAGAGGGGACTGGACTAGATGACCTACAGAGGTCCCTTCCAGTTCTACATTTCTATGATTCTATACACACAGTCACCTTTTCGAAAGGGCCTGAAATCATTCACGGCCGAGGAGATGGCAGCTGAGGCAGATAAAGCCAGGATACAGTGAATAAGGTGTCTGTGCAATTTCCAGGGATGCCCCTCGGATAAGTTCTGGACCGTGACATCTGTGTGATAGTGGGTATTTTTATTGGGGAATAGGACAGGTGCTGCTGTGTAGACTCACCACGAGGTACTTCACTTGAATGGAGACTTCCTCTTTCTCAGTTTCAAGTTTTCCAATCTCTTCTTGCACATTCACCAGTCTCTTCCACGTGGAGAGCTGGTGGGGATGGAAAACAGCAGCATGAGTGCTCGGAGCTGGGGTTTCTCTAACAGTCGCTCCTCCGAACACTACAAAGCAGCAGGTATTTTCCATTCTGCAGATCATTTTCCCTTCTCACTCTCCCAAACCCGCTCTGTCTTTCTTTCTTTCCCATATTCAAAGCATCACCTTTCCCCCTGAATCCCACTCTTCAGCTTAACCTCCTAACCTTATACCCTTCACTCCCAAATCCACCTCCTCTTCCAGCTTCCCCTTACCCTGATCGGTCTCCTTCACCACACAGAGGCAGCTGCAGCATTGCTGCTTCTGCTCAGAACTTTATCCAAGCAGCAGAAATAGCAACAGGGAAATTTACAAGGCTCTAGTCAGTTTCAGGGCTGCTGTTCAGAGTCCTGTGAGCAGGGGTGACAGAGACCAAAATCAGGTCAGGATCACCCTGTTGCTTTTGCTTGGGGAAGCTGGATCCATCTTCTCCCTGTTAGCTGGCTGCTGATCTGAAAGATGGAGCCATCACACCCAGCAGGAGCCAGGGACAACGGCAGCACACAGGAAGGCAAGCCAGTACCCTCCACTTCAGCAACCCCCCACACCCCATTCTCTGTTATCCTTTCCCCAAAGGCCCCTCCCCAGTTCTCCAAGACCCACTTCATATCCCATAAACCCATCCATTGTAGACTCCTCCATCCGCATAAACCCCACCCAGTAGTCCCCGGCAACTCCTCTATAGTCCTCAAAAAGAAAAGGGGTACTTGTGGCACCTTAGAGACTAACCAATTTATTTGAGCATGAGCTTTCGTGAGCTACAGCTCACTTCCCTATAAGTCCCTCCCCTTTAGCCCATCCCATCCCCATAAACCTCCCACTCCTCTGTAGCCCCCATCCATCCTCCCTCATAGGCCCCGCCCACTCTATAAACCCTTCTCATCAGCCCTATCCTATCCACTCTCCACAAGACCCTCCTTCCTCTAGCACCCACCCCAACCACCCATATCCCCTTCGCCAAGGCGCTCATTGCCCCTGCCCCCTCCCCGGCCGTGAGCCCCACCCACTTACCACTAAACCCCTCCCATGTCCACAAGTCCCACCCATTTCCGCGGGGTCATCGCACACACGCCCCGCCCCCTTTTCAGATAGGCCCCGCCCCCGTCCACAAGCCCCACCCCTTTCCCGCTAGGCCCCGCCCCTGACTCACGATCTCGCGCAGGTCCCGGGGCCCCAGCGGCCCCTTGCGGGTCTCCAGCTCCCGCTCCGCCTGCTCGGGCCGGGCGCTCAGCGCCGCCATGTCCAGGCGGGGCCGCGCGCTGTTCCCTTCCCGCACGTGCTCGTACAGCCGGCTCCGCCCCGCCGCCCCCTCGCTGCTCCGCCGCCTCCCCGCGCCGGGCAGCCCCGGCCCCGGCAGCGCCCGCCACGCCCGGACCCGCCGCAGCGCCCGCCCCAGCGCCATGGGCGCCGCCATGTCTGCCGGTCATGTGACACGCTCGCCCCGCCCCGCCCCCCTCCGGCCTCTCCCGCGCGCGCCGGCCAACCGCAGCGCGCCCCCAAGACGAGGCGGAAGGGCCAATCAGAACAAAGAACCTGCCCCTCGCCCGAGCTGGTCCCGCCCCTGGAGACTGGTCGCTAAGGAGGGAGCCAGCTGGTTGCCATGGGGACAGGAGGGAGGAGTGCTGAAGGAGCAGGAGCCCCCCCCTTCCACCAGCCCTACCTCCCCAGTAACCCCACCCCACTCTATTCAAGGACACTGCCTCGGGGCAGGGGGAGCCTCCCCCTGAGAGCCCCCCTCCCCAGACACCCCTCCTGTACCCTGCAGAGCCCTCCTGTGTCCCACAGCCTGAGCAACACCCCCCAGCCCTCCCCAGACAAAGACAGCTGCCCCAGGGAGACACCCCCCCCACAGAGACCCCCAGTGCTCTCCCAATCCATGACTCCCCCATGTGACCCATCCTCAGAGTCCTCCTATGTCCCATGGTCTGAGCAACACCCCAGTGCTCCATCACCCTGAGTGACTCCCCTGGAGACCTCTGGTACCCTGCAGGGTCCCCCAGTGTACCACAGCCTGATCAACACTCCAGAAGCCCCTCTCCCAGGAGCAGAGGAAGAGACTCCTCCCTCCCCCCGAGCCTGAGTGACTCTTCCAAAGAGACCCCATAGCCAGAGACACCCCCTCATACCCTCCGGGAACTGAGACTATAACTCAGAGCTCTTGTTCAGAACACAAATCCACCCTGTCTCTCAGAGATGAGTTAGAATTTAATGAGCATGGTCTGCATGGAAATACTTCACAACAGTAGAGAGCAAGTAGAAATGTCTCTGGAGGATATCTGCCATGATACAAATGCAGACGTGATTAAAACTCCTTTCCTACTATGCCGGGAACTTTACAATCCCACGACACCTCTCAGCGCGGAGGCGCTTATTTCTTCTTCTGAACATGGGCGCAGTCATATTTCCCACGCACTATTTTGAGCTTCACCCCAGGCAAGTCCTGTGTCCTTCCACCTTCCACCAGCACAATACTGTGCTCCTGCAAGTTGTGACCTTCTCCGGGAATGAAGCAGACCACCTCCTTGCTGTTGCTGAGCCGCACCCGGGCGCACTTTCTGTTGGCAGAGTTGGGCTTCTTGGGCTTGCGAATCATGGTCTTGAGGACCACACCCTTGACCTGGGGGTTGCCAAAGGTGGGGCCGAGTTTGGGTGGGGGAAACTTTGGCTTGCCCTTACGGTGCATCTGGTTGAGGGTTGCCATGGTGCGGGTTTCCAGCTGGCCCAGAGCTTGGGTTAATGGCCATCTCCCTGGTACGAAGGCATGAGGGAAAGCACTGATACCTATAAGGAAGAGAAGTTTCATTAATTACCACTTGGGAACAATCCGACTAATCCAAGCTGGCATCCCTTTCTGTACCAATGGTCCATCTATTCCTGTAGGAGACCAGAACAATGGTCCATCTATAATAATGCCTAGCTCTTACCTAGCACTTTTCATCAGTACATCTCAAGGCACTTTGCAGAAGAGGTTAGCATCGTCATCCCCATTTTACAGATGGGGAAACTGAAGCACATGGAGGCACGTGACTTGCCCAAGATCACTCCACAAGCCAGCGACAGAACCAGGAATAGAACCTGGGTCTCCTGAGTTCTGCTCTAGTGCTCTCTCCACTAGGGATTACGTCTCATGCTGTGCTATCTAGTATAGCATCAGACATCTTTCTAATCCATTATCCCACCTCTTGCCATGCTAGATAGGACCGTAGTACCCTGCCTCCCAACTGTGCTTCAGAGAAAGGCATAAACCCCTGCCCAATTATTCAAATTGTGCAGCCCTAGGATTATTTCTTCCTTTTCCCTGGCTGGTTGTTCCTGGAGCAACAAAAACGATAAGCGATTTAGAACAGAGTTTCTCAATGACCAGTCCGTGGAGCAGCGCCGGTCCCGGAGATCTCTCTCACACAGTTTAGGAGGCATCAAGACGGTCCCTGGTATTGAAAAGCTTGAGAAACACTGATTTAGAAGACCTACGGGGAAAGGCTGAAAGAACTGGGCATGTTTAGTCTAGAGAAGAGAAGACTGAGGGAGAACAGGATAACAGTCTTCAAATATGTACAAGGTTGTTATAAAGATGACTAATCAATTGTTCTCCATTTCCTCTGAGGGGAGGACATGAAGGAATCAGCTTCGTTTCAAGGGAGATTTTGGTTATATATTAAGAAACTTTCTAACTCCAAGCATGGTTAAGTACTGGAACAGGTTACCGAGGGAGGTTGTGGAATCCCTGTTGTTGTCTAACCTTTGCTTAAAAACCACCAATAGACCTGCCAGGTATGGTCTATTGATAGTTACGCCTGCCATCCTGCCTCAGCACAGGGGGAAAGGCTAGATGACTTCTCGAGGTCCCCTCCAGTCCAATATTTCTATGAAGACTGGGAGCCAGTATAGTTGCTAAATGCATTTTTTGCATAGCAAAGCAATACAGAGCAACACTCCAGCATCAATCAGACTCAAAGTAATGAATAGAAACAGATACATACTCCATCTCAAAGGTGGTGCCAGCAACCTCAGGAAACCCCTGCATGACATTCTCCGCATTAAAAGCTCACTAAAGCCCCAGAGACCACGAATACAAGTCCCCTGGAAGAAAGGAAAACAGGAAGTTAATATTTCTGGTGGGCAGGAACTCCAGCTACCACATTGATAGGCACGGTCTCAGTCAAGTGAGACAAGATGGTTTATGGGATTGGTAACTGACTACAGAGCTTATCATTTTAAAATCACTAGCCCAGAAGAAAAACGAGTGAGAATTGTTACTATCTGACAGGGGTTTGTTGCTCTACGTGGCACGAGTCTGGCAAGCCTCTGCCCAGTTCCTAGGCGGAATGACGCATCCAGGTTACAAAGCTGCTCCTTTGCCAAGCACTAAACAGAGTCACAGACCCACTTTCCTAGAGCAGATTCCTGCAGATTCGGATTGAGGCCTGCTGAAGGGTCCCAGGGTGCATGTGCGTGGAAGGCTTAGCCTGTTCTCTACCTGTGTGGGGACACACCTGGCCCACCACGGCTAGGAATCTGACAACGGTTTTGAAAAAGGGGGCACAGTACCGGGGGCAAGGCAGGGAGGTGGGTGTGGGATTTTTCAGCAGGACAAGTCAGCTGATTTGGGGAGGGTACAAATCCCCTACGCCCCCAAGTGGTTGGGAGGGGAAGAGCAGGATAGGCACCAGATTGGGAAAAAAGGGGGGGGGGGAGGGAACACCCACACCCGCAGAGGAGCAGCTAGGAGGGGACCACGAAGAGGAGAGGAAACGGGGCCCTCTCCCAGCCCCAGAGCAGCTGTTGGGGGAGGGGGGGCGGCTGAAAGGCGGGGCACTAAGTGGGGAGGGGGAATGGGAAATCCTTTGCCCTCTGCCAATCACAGGGGGGCAGCTTGGAGGAGAATGGCGAGAAGTTAGGGCACCAGCTGGGGGCGGGGAGAAGAACCCCCCCGCCCCAACCACCGAGGGGCAGCTGGGGGGAAGGAAGGGGGGGGAGTTGGCAGGGGAACGGGAGGGGTCTTCCCCTGACCCGGGCTTCAGATGTGGGGGGGGAGGGGTCCCCCCCCTCCAGAGAAACCGGTGGGGGAGGGGCGGCGCAACCCCTCGCTCTCCTCCCCGCCATCCACACTGACCTCACTCCGCAGCCGCCATCTTGCCTTCCCCTCCCCCGCACAAGCCCTCCGCCGCTCGGCCCCGCCCCCCCACTCTCTGATTGGCTCCGACCGCGCCGCCTCTCGGTTGGCCACGCGGGAGCCCCGCCCCTCCACCGCGCTTGGTCGGTCAGCGCGCGGGGAACCTTGCCCCTCCTCTGATTGGCCGGGGAGAGCCCGGAGGCGGGAGCATGGTGGGGAACTATGGGACAGCGCAAGGGTCATTCCGCGCACCAGTCACAGCCCTGAGTACAGCGCAGCCGGGGGGGCGGGGCTGGGAACCAGGACTCCTGGGTTCTATCCTCAGCTCTGCTGCTGAGTCCCTTCAGGCCACGTCCTCTTCCCCTCTCCAGGCCAGAGCTTGTCCCACTGCAGCGTGGGGGGAGGGGAGAGGCCAGTGGGGCTGGGTCGCTCGCTGCCTAGGGAAGGCTTTGGGAGCCATGGGGCAATAGCCCCACCCAGCGCGCCCAGCCCCTTACTGGCTGCCAGGGGCGCTGTTGCCCCAGCGGGCGATACCGAGGCAGCTGCCCCCCACCGCTGGTTCGGCCTTTAGTTGCCCCGGCCAGCTTCCCTGGGAGGAACGTGTCTTGCAGAGCTGTCTCAGGCTTCACACGCTGTTTCACACACACCCCGGCACGATCCTGAGCTTCGCCCCCCTCTCTGAGCATGCCGGGCAGCAGCCTCTCCTCCGCTGGCTTCTCAGCCGCTTGCAACCTGCTGCTCAGGGAACTGGGGGCACAGCTACCTACCCCTCCTGGGCCAGGCCGCCCAGCAAAAACTCAGGGAGAGCTCTTCCCCTACAGCCCCCGCACTGCATCATTTAATTACCACCCCACTGCAAGCTCCTGTCCGCTGCCTCCTTCTCTCTGAGCTGTGCCTGGTCCCCACGTTTCTTCCTCTCATTGAAAGCACCCACACCACATGCTGTTCAGAAAAGCACTTTAATCTTCATTAACAAGCTGCTTATGTCATATTCAGCGACTCCATTTCAGGCCAGAGCCCTCTGAAACTGAACAGCTCATATACTCGCTGGCCCCTCTTTTCTGGTTGGGGACCAGCTGAAAACTTCCATACCCTTTTATTGATAAAAACAATTCAGACCAACAGGAAACCCATTAGCTCTCTCAGTAACTAACCTACCAGGGATTTCAGCCCAGGCCCATGGGATCATTTTAAACAATAGCAGCCTTGCTCCAAGTGCCACCATCCATTCTGGCTCTCTCCGCACCAAGGGAATGGGCTGGGAGGTTGCTCAGTGCTAGGACTGTATAGCTACCCTAAGCCCCTTCTCAATCTCTCCGGTGTAAACCAGGCCTAAGACCATTGGAGTCAGCAGGCCTCATTCTTCACTCAATCATTTGAGCAGTAGGAGAATCAGAGCCTCGGACTTCAATGGGGGCAGAATTTGGGTTTTTGAGACAGGTAACACAGAGCACCAGATCCCCCAGCATCACGCCTCCAGGTCAACAGGACGGTATCCCCTGCTGGTGTAAGAGAGCAAAGACACCAAGGGCAGGACACTGGTTTATACCAGCAGTAGTTCTGGCCTGTCTTTACTAGTAGGGCTAAGGCCCATCCCGATGGCTGTACGCAGGACAAGGTGATGCACTGAAGGCCGTCGCTGGGCCAGGTGGCAGAAATTAGACCCCAGTCCCCTAGAAAGGTCTTGCCCGTCCACCCCTGCTGGGCGTGGGTTCTGTGGCTCCACCTATAACCCTCTGCTCATGCCCCGTGATCATGCGTTAGTACAAGAGTAGACTTTGCCTTACGCCCACATCGCCCCCCCCCCGCAATGGGGAGGGAACTGCACCAAAGTACTGCTAGGCCCCGGTTCTGGTCTCATGTAGACCTGTGTGAATCTGCAGTCACTCTTCTGGAGTCTTTCCAGATTTACACACTTCAGAAGCTGACCCTTGGTTTATGTCAGCAAAAGGCCTGAGCGTCTACCACGCCCGCTGGCTTTGCTGGGATCCGAGTGCAGTGAGAACAGACCTGAAGGTTACGTTCCCCATAAACTCCGGGACAATCAACAAGCAGCTATTTACGTCTGTCCAAGGGCTGCCCAGTATGGTATTCTCACGAGCGCTGCACTACCCGAAGCTGGCAGGAGGTGGGTTCTAACCCCCGTTTCCCCAGAACCATGCAATCTAACTAACATGGGGGGAGGGAGGGGTATTTTGCTCACCTGCCTGTGAATCTGGATACACATCAGACAGGCAATGCCACAGGCATCAGCTGGCAGAAAAAACTCTTCCGTTAACAGAACACACAGCGAGCTCCCAAACCAAATCTCTGCAGCTTCCTAACAGAAATGTGGCAGAGAGGATCTGACAACTCCTCCTCATGGTGGTAAAAAAAAAAAAAAAACAAACCACCTCAAAGAACTATTTTTATAACCCCTTCACGCTCTGATGGCACAATCCCAAAGCCCCACAAATAATGGCACAAGCCCAGTTGTTTCCATCTTTACAGACTTGTTGCTTCTGCTGTGCAGGGGCAGGTTCACAGGCACTAGGAACCTCAAGAATCGCCACGATACTCTTTTGTCCTGTGCAGAATGAGGCTGGCCAGAAAGAACGGACCGAAAAAGCGTAGGGGCATATTAATTTAAAGGAGACGCACCCCTCTGATTTGTTCTAGGACGGGAGAGGAGCTCGCAGCGGCAAATGGAGATCATCATTCCGGCTCGCGTGAGAGACTCGTGGAGACCCGCTCCTGGCTCTCAGCTGAGCTTCACCATGACTGTGGAGTTGGTGATCCGTGCGCCGTAGTGTCCTGCCCAGAAATGAGTGTCCTTCCCTTTGTGGAGGAAATGCACATACCGGACTCCGCGGCCGTGCCGCCTGAACCAGTAGGACACCTGGGAGGGAAGGAAAAGGAACCCAAACTGATCTCTGGACCCTGTCACAAATCCGTGTGCTCCAGAGAAAGTCGGGGCTACGTAGACTGGTGAAGATATTCTTGCAGGGCAGGGGCTGGGCAAAACGGAATAGCCACTGTGGAGCGAGTGGGGGGTCGGAGAGCAGGCCTGCCCCACACTCTCCCCAGACTGGTGGCCTAAGTTCCCTGTAAGGTGCTTGGCCATGCAGCAGCCTATTTAGCTCTGTGCAGGTGCTCAGGGCGTGGCCAGGGCACCCCTTCCCTAACTCAGCCACGGTCGTGGGAGGGGTGGCCTGAACCTCCCATGGCCGGGGATGGGCGCCTATTCCCTGGCCCCAGCCCCAAAGCTGCTGCGGGGAGAGAGGGCTGGGGGAGCACCAGAGCACCCTCCTGCACCCCAAACCCCTCATCCCCAGCCCCACCCCAGAGCCCACACCCCCAGCCAAAGCCCTCACACCCCTGCACCCCAACCCTCTGCCCCAGCCCTGAGCCCCCTCCCACACATCACCTCCATATTGGTTCACATAACCAGGGTGGATAAAAATCAATGATTTAAGGAAAAAAAAAAAAGGATTTTTTGATAAAATGCTTTTTGAGGAAAACACTTATCTAAAGATAGTTTTAATTAAGATATCTTTGAGCTATAATGTATCTCATCATGGAATAGAGATTATAAATTCTAATTCTATAGTATGAGACAATATATTCATGTAATGCTTAAGAAAAGTTTTGTAAATGAGTTCCAATAGTTCATGGATTAGGGACCCAATTTTATGGGGTTCCAGGGGCTTCTGTATAGATTATTTAGGTCAGAGGTGGGCAAACTATGGCCCGTGGGCCACATCTGGCCCACAGGACTGTCCTGCCCTAGAGCTCGTGGCTGGGGAGGCTAGCCCCCGGCCCCTCCCCTGCTACCTCAGCTCGCCGTGCCGCCAGCACGTTGGGCTGCGAGCTCCTGCCGGGCAGCGTGGCTGCGAGAGCCCCCGGCCTGCCCCAGTGCTCTAGAGTGCGCTGCGGCGTGGCTGGCTGCGGCCAGGCAGCGCAGCTGTCAGTCCTGGTGCTCCGAGAGGCATGATAAGAGGGTGGGGGAGTTGGATAAGGGGCAGGGAGTCCCAGGGGGCAGTCAGGGGACAGGGAGCGGTTGGATGGGGTGGAGGTTCGGGGGGTGGGGAGGGCGGCTGGGATTGGATAGGTGTGGGAGTCCCGGGGGGCCTGTCAGGGGGCCAGGGGTCTGGATAGGGGTTGGGAAAGTCAGGGGACAGGGAGCAGAGGGAATGGATGGGTTGGGGATTCTGAGGGGGTGTGGGAAGTGGAAGGGGACGGATAGGGATGGGGGCCAGGCTGTTTGGGGAGGCACAGCCTTCCTTACCCGGTCCTCCATACAGTTTGGGAACCTCAATGTGGCCCTCAGCCCAAAAACTTTGACCACCACGATTTAATCTATCTACCCAATGGGACTCAGTGCTCAGTCTAGAAGATACCATCAGAGATGCTTAGTTTTGCAGTTCTCAGACTGTGGATTTGTGTCTCCAGAGGTAACATGCTTGTTAACAGCAAAAATGTTTTAAAATAAATATATAGAGGTGAGAAATAACAGGCCTCAACCCTACTGTCCCTCTGCAAATTTATGTACAGTCAGTCCCTTAACTCTCTCTAAGAGTGCAGTTTCAAAAAGTTCAATGAATAGAAGGTTGTTGGGGGTGGAATAGATCTGGACAAGAAGAAGTCTGGAGCTAAATGTAAGAAGGGAGGGACAGGCAGTAGAAACAAAAGTGAAACTGTTTGAGCAGCATATTCCAGAAGTCTTGAGGTCTTTCTGAGTGTAGCCTTCGTTGATCTGAGATCTACCATACCATTCTCTCACTAGAAGGGAAAACCTATAATGGCAGCAGGCCATAAAAGAGACCCAATTTGGGTCTCATCTGTCTCGGAGTTGTGACGAATATGTATAAAACAAGCAACAAGAATGCACTTTTATGTAGAAATCCAGGATTAAATGGAGTCTTCCTGACTAGTGATTTAAATCAAATCCACCCTGCACATAACAAAATTCATTCCGCACATGGGTGGGAAAAATTAGAGGGAGCACTGGTGGTGACTCCCGTCCCACAGGTCTGGGCCCGACTCCAGCCGCTTGCAGAATTCGGAGGAGCTGGCTAGAGCAGTGGTCCCCAACCTTTCTTGTGGGAATAGCATATTGCACCCGCAGGCACCGAGTTGGGGACCCCAGCGCTAGAGCGTCATGGAACGCGAGTCTCCGTGCACAGGTGGGGCCATTCCTGCCTCCTTCCTAGCCCTGGTGCAGCTGGATACAGAGTGTTGCTTGCCGAGTGGAGCAGGCAGGCAGAGATTTGGGGTGGGGGTGGGGAAAGAGGGGCTGAACGCCCACTAGCCCTAGCCATCTGTCGCCGGTGGTGGGCTAATGGATAGAGGACTGGATGTCAGGAGACCCGTGTTCTATTCCTCTCTCTGCCGCCACCACCACCTGCACCTACGCTCCTCCGTAATAAAACCTACATAATTTTACAAATTACGCCCACTTCATCCCTACCACTTTTCAATGGTAGATCTCAAAGCGCTTCACAGTATGGTTATCCCCCTTTCCCAGGGGAACTGAGGCACACGGAGGGGAAGTGACCTGCCCAAAGTCAACCCAGTGGCTGAGTCGGTTCTAGAACCCAGGCGTCCTGACTCCCTGTCCCTTAACGTTCCCAGAGAGCGGGCAACGGAGCCGGCTCACCTGGTGATACTGCGCATCGTTCCACTGCTGTATGGGATCGGGGCTGGCCTGGAATTTAGCAATTACAGTTCTTCCGTCGGCAGCCAGGAGCTTGACGCAGATGGAGTATTCACAGCCACAGTCTTCCCGGGCGCCCCACCTGGGGGATGGGAGCAGACGTTGGGGAACAAGCGAGAGGGAGACAGGACACAGGCCCCCGAACGTAAAAGGTAACAGGAATCCTGGGAACACACATAGCCGAATCCAACACATGCAGCACCACCGGGTTTTTGGTCCCCATCAGTCAGGAGATTTGTACCAGCATCTTAGCTCCAAGCACCGTAACATCCTCACCCACTGTTCTTGTCTAGCCCAGCAACTTCAGGGCAGCCCGTCTACGATCCTAGCCAGCAAGTCCGAGAACAGACGCAACCTGCGAATATGCATTTGATGCAAGCCCCAACCAACAGTTGGGTGGGAGAAACTCACTGTTAAAAATCCAGCCCTTCTCACTGCTTTAATTAAGGGCTAAGAGGGCTCCCAACCCACATCTCTGGGTCCTCCAGCAAAAAAAGAGATCAAAGAAGGTTCAACAGGCCTGATATTTTTAAGGTTTAAAAAAAATAAACCAACCAACCACCCCAAAACAAACCCAAACCCTTTGATTTTGAGGCACAGGTGGCCCCTATAACTAGAAATAAAGGAAACTGCAGGTGTCTTATTTTGGACATCAGAAATCAGGAGCAAAGACACAAACCCATTTCTTTCAGCAGGTGACCATTAAAGCCTCTAGAGAGAAGAGGGTGAAACTTACCAATCGGAGATGTAGATTTCCGGTTGGTAGTTATCCAGCAGTTCTTCCCACAACCCCTGCTTTAGAAGATCTACGAGCTGCGATTTGATGCACCACCTACAGAGGGGAAAAGGAAACCCTAATGAGATATTGCAATCGCACCTAACTGAGATCAGGGCCACATTGTGCTGGGCGCTGCACAGACTCTGTGGACACTGGGGCGGGGGGGGGGGGGGGGAAAGAGTATTAGTGGACAGGTGTTGAAATCCGACTGTAGCTAGGGCAGCTGTGGTTTTAACATGTTGGCAGGTCAAGATGAACTCTAGGAGGAGACAATCGCTGTCCCAAAGAGTTCATGGTGTAGACACGGTGGACAAAGGGTGGGAGGGGAAACCAAGGCACAGACAGAGGAAGTAGTTTTTGTTCAAGGTCACAGAGCAGAGCCAGAAACAGAGCTCAGGTGTTCAAGCCTCCGGGCACTCCCGCAGTACAGCTCCCTGTTTAGACAGGCAACGCTGCCATAAGCCATGATTTGAACTCATGGGGTCAGCTCCCGCAGTGCAAATAATGTCTGCTATAGGAGCTTGCTGGGGCAGCTACACCTGGGGCTGGAAGCAGGGCAAATCAGCAGTACAGAGAAGGCCTCGTAAATCTGGGGCGACACCGTTCCCAGTTCTCCCCTGCCAGACACCTTGGGTTGATACCGACACCTGGGTAGCGTGCGTTTGTGTGTGTGTCACGATAACGCAAGGGCAGCACAGAGTCAGGGCCTGCATCTGATCTTGGTTATACCGCTGCAAATCCAGAGCGACTCCCCTGAAGTGACTCCAGATTTACTTAGGGCTTGTCTACACTGGCAAGTTTCTGCCCAGCAAAGCAGGTTTTTGCACTCAAACGGAAGACGTGTGCACGCTGCCAAGCCACTTTGTGCGCAGAAACGCCGCAGTTGCAGCGCTGCAAAAAAACCGTAAGGCTATTTGCAGAGCACTCTATTGCCAGTGTACACACTTGATGGCTTTCTGTGCTGTAACTGGCTTCCGGAGCTGTCCCATAATCCCTCAAGTGACATCCCAGGGTGTCCCCCTTTCCCTGCCTCAGGACTGGTTGCTTTCTGCCACTGTCTGAACTTAGAAGACAGCATGCTGACACACTCTCTGTCCCCCAAAACACACACACAGTCTCTCTCCCCCCCTCCGTCCGTACTGCATAACTGAATCCACACTGGGGGCTTCTGCTAGCACCGCTCTCTTCCCAATACCTGACCGACAGATCTGTGCCGGCAGGAATCTGTAGCGTAGCCCTGGCCTAAATCCAGAGCCACTCCGGAGTTACTGGTGTGTACATATATTTGGGACATGACAGTACAAGCTGCAGGGCAGACTCAGGCCTGGCACCTCTGGGTCTCATTTATGCTGGGTCGATCCAAGTGACTCTGGATTCATAGGGGCACATGCCAGACCAGGACCAGACTGGCCTTTGGAGAACGGGTAGCTCTCTGCCGCACACAGAAACTGGGGGGCAAACGGGAAGGCCCACGGGATACACTCACTCAAAGGATGAGACGAAGCAGGTCTGGGCCGGGGCGCCCTCGACTGGGCAGCGGTTCTCTTCCACCTTCCAGCCATTGCCCCCATGCTCCACCTGCCAGTGACAGAACTGATCTGTGGGAAGACAATGCGTCAAGAGAAGGGGGGCAAGGTGTGGTGGAAGCTGGTTTGATGGGGCGGGGGATGACGCCCTGGTGGGCACCCATTCCCAGGGGAGGGGGAGGAGTGGGTTAATGTGGATCTCGAAAATAAACCGGGAGAGAAATAAATATCTGGGGAGGAGGGTTTGCTAGGGAGGAGGGAGACTCCCCCCCCCGTTTCCTGACACCCTTCCTTCACACCTGCCAGACCCCAGGCACCTTTTTGCCCCAGTGCCCTCTCATCACCCCCTCCCCCACCAGTGATAATTTTCTCCCCTTCCCCCACTCTGGGGCTCCCTCTCCTTTGCCCCCCCCAACCCACATACTCCTCCCCATATACACACTCCTCAGTGCTCCCCATTCACCTCCTGCTCTCCCACCTGGTTCCCCCTCCTCCAATGCCCTCTGCCCCACCGTGGTACCTGGCACTGTCGGAAGACAGCTTACTGGGAGAGATGGACCATGGGTCTGACCCACTATGGCCGTTCTTGTGGTGTCCCCCGCTCCTGCCCTGGACTCTCTCCGCCCCCTTCCCATGTTCCCACCTGTACCTCTCCCATGGTCCCCTCCCATCCCTACTCCCCCTTTCCTCACCCCCTCCCATAACCCCCCCTATAGTCCCGCAATCCTCGCCCCCTCCCATGGTCCCCTCCCATCCCTACTCCCCTTTTCCTCGCCCCCTCCCATCCCTACTCCCCCTTTCCTCGCCCCCCCATAACTCCCCCCATAGTCCCACAATCCCCACCCCCTCCCATTCCTACCGCCCCCCTCCCCTGGTCCCCTCCCTCCCCTAATCCCCCCCATCCCTCTCCCACGCCCCCTCCCCTAATCCCCCCCATATATTCCCCCCATCCCTCTCCCACGCCCCCGGGCTGGCACCCACCCTGCCCGCAGGGGTTCCGGAGCAGGTTGCGCCCCAAGGGCTCCAGCAGGCAGATCCGGCTCCACTGCGGCGGGAGGCAGAGGCGGGCGGCCGCCAGGGTGGCCCGCAAGCCCGGCCGCCTCTCGCCCTGCAGCCGCCACACCGTGGGCCCGTCGAGGAGGTCCCGCCAGCGGCGACACACCAGCCGGCAGCGGGTCACCAGGAGGCGGCCCGGCACCCAGCTCAGGATCAGCGCCAGCAGCTCGTCCGGCAGCAAGTCCGGGTCCGGGTCCGGGTCCAGTGGGGCCGGGGGAGCCCGGCTCGCCGCCTGCCCCATGGTCGGGGAGCGGCCTGGCTAGCTCAGGCCCAGCTACCGCTCCTCGCTGCATCCGCTCATGTGATCCCCGGCCCGGCCCCGCCTTGGTGCCACCCCTGGCCTCGTTTACATGGCTGCAAACTGAGCACCGGATTCTCCCCCGCTCTCGTTTATATGGGTGCAAAGCGAGCACCGGATTCTCCCCTTGCAACCCGGGGGCTGCTTGGAAGAGGATGCGGGAAACGCCCCCAGCTCCGGCTTCCCCGCTCAGCTCAGCTGCAGGGTCTGATCGCCGGCTGGCGTAAATCGGCGTCGTCCCCAACCCCCACTGTCCCTGGTGCCCCCCCTCCTGTACACACTCCTCAGTGCTCCCCATTCACCTCCTGCCCCACTCCCCCGCACAGCGCTCTCCCACCTGGTGTCCCCCCCGCACCTGGCATTGCCCACTGTCGGAAAACTCGCAGCCCCCTTGCTCTCCTAGAGCTAGGGAGAGAACCCAGGAGTCCTGGCTCCCAGCCCTTCACCCCCAACCACTAGACCCCACTGCTCTCCTAGAGCTGGGGAGAGAACCCAGGAGTCCTGGCTCCCAGCCCCACCCCGCCTCTAACCACTAGACCCCGCTGCTCTCCTGGAGCTGGGGAGAGAACCCAGGAGTCCTGGCTCCCAGCCCCACCCCCACCCACTAGACCCCACTGCTCTCCTGGAGCTGGGGAGAGAACCCAGGAGTCCTGGCTCCCAGCCCCACCCCGCCTCTAACCACTAGACCCCGCTGCTCTCCTGGAGCTGGGGAGAGAACCCAGGAGTCCTGGCTCCCAGCCCCACCCCCACCCACTAGACCCCACTGCTCTCCTGGAGCTGGGGAGAGAACCCAGGAGTCCTGGCTCCCAGCCCCACCCCGCCTCTAACCACTAGACCCCGCTGCTCTCCTGGAGCTGGGGAGAGAACCCAGGAGTCCTGAGCCCCCAGCTTCTTTTCCGGTGTGTGGCCTTTGCCGCCGGGCAGCCTGGGCACATGCCCTGACCCGGGAGTGCGGCTCTGCCTCCCTGGCCGGCTGCCACTAGCCCACGGCTCGCTCGGTGCTTCCTGCGGGCTGACGTCCTTCCGCCCCTGCCCTGCAGCACCTGCCGGGCGGGCGGCGGAGGGAGCCGACAGCAGCCGGGGCAGCCTGGTGCGTGCATCGAGCTGACCGGGCTCAGCCCTGGGAGGACAGCGCGGGAGCCCTGGCCCTGCGGGCGGCTGCGGAGGAGCGAGGTAAACGCGATTGCGGGGCTAGGGAGACCCCTGTACCGGCAGGGGTGTGTGAGCGAGTGGTTAGAGCGGGGGGAGCTGGGAGCCAGGACTCCTGGGTTCGATCCCCAGCTCCGGGAGAGCAGCGGGGTCTAGTGGTTAGAGGCAGGGTGGGGCTGGGAGCCAGGACTCCTGGGTTCTATCCGCAGCTCTGGGAGGGGAGTGGGGTCTGGTGGTTAGAGCAGGGGGGCTGGGAGCCAGGACTTCTGGGTTCGATCCCCAGCTCCGGGAGAGCAGTGGGGTCTAGTGGTTAGAGAGGGGTGGGGCTGGGAACCAGGACTCCTGGGTTCGATCCCCAGCTCTGGGCGGGGAGTGGGGTCTAGTGGTTAGAGCAGGGGGGCTGGGAGCCAGGACTCCTGGGTTCTCTCCCCAGCTCCAGGAGAGCAGCGGGGTCTAGTGGTTAGAGGCAGGGTGGGGCTGGGAGCCAGGAGTCCTGGGTTCTATCCGCAGCTCTAGGAGGGGAGTGGGGTCTGGTGGTTAGAGCAGGGGGGCTGGGAGCCAGGACTTCTGGGTTCGATCCCCAGCTCTGGGAGGGGAGCGGGGTCTAGTGGTTAGAGAGGGGTGGGGCTGGGAGCCAGGACTCCTGGGTTCTCTTCCCAGCTCTGGGAGGGGGTCTGGTGGTTAAAGTAGGTCAGTGTTGTTGACCTCCCAGGGCTGGTTCTATTCCCTGCTGTCTCACAGACTCTCCATGTGACTTTGGGCAAGTCCCTTGCTACGTGCTGTGCCTCAGTTTCCCCACCTGCACAAATGGGGTCAATGACACTGAACCACCTCCATCGGGGTGGGGGTGGCTGAGAGCAGCCAAGGAATGATTGATGATGTCATCAGCACTGAAACTGGTACGCAGCAAATTGCAGAGCCCAGGCATCTGCAGTCTGGCTGCTGCCATGCGTGGGAATGCCACAGTGGGGTAGAAAGCTCCCAAAGCTAGAAATAGAACCCAGGCGTCCTGATTCCCAGCCCACAACTCCTGCTCTAACCACTAGATCCTGCTCCCCTTCCAGAGCTGGGGAGAGAACCCAGGAGTCCTGGGTCCCAGCCCCCCTGGTCTAACACAGCACCCTGACCTGAGAAGCGCCAGTTCTTCCTTCCTCATTCCCCCCCACCCCCGTCTCGTGACCTGCTCTAATGTTGCAACACCGGCCTCTGGATAACCCAGCCAGCCAGGTCAAGCTGGCGTCTCTGCCGGCCTGTGCCCCGTCCCCTCCAGCGAGGAATCCCTGAGGTGGATCCATCCCTCGGTGCTTCTCCAATGACTGATTTCTTGGGCCTCGCTAGGTTCTCCCATCACCCCATGGCTAAGGGAGCTGGGGCTTTAATGCCAGGGCAGGGGGCAGTATGTGTGTGTGTGTGTGGGCGCTGGTATCTCCCTGGCACTATTCACTCCGTGGTTGCACAAGTTGTCCGTTTGCAAGGTTTCCCATCTGGCACCAGCCGAGCCCTTAACTAATTGGGGTTCTGGGCAGAGTTGGGGGGCGGGATGGCTGGTGTGGGTGGCAGCTTAGGTAACAGGGTGTGCCTGTTTGTCTGTCTCTGCTCTGCTCTCGGGTTCGCCCAGGAGTGGGACTCCGGGCTGCCCGTCCTGGTGGGTCAGCGTGGTGCGGCGGGGCACCTGCTTAGTGCCACGGGGCAGAGCCAGGAGCAACTGGCAGGGGAGGGGCAGCCGGTGTCAGCCTGGGGCTTGAGGTGGGAGGGAGAATTTTGGTTGCTGTCCCAGGGCCCCCCATCCCCCTTCTGCCAGGGCTCCCCAACCCCTCCCCAACAGACTGTATCCCCCTAGCCCCCCTTTGTGAGGGCTCCAGGGCTGTTTTTACAGGCATCCCACGCCCGGTGCTGAGATGCAGCTGCCTCTGGGGTGGTGTGTGTTGGCTATCTATACAGGGATCCACCACAAGGGATGTGTTTGTCCCCTGCAGCCGGCTCCCCAATAACTCTGCTCCTACACCCCATCAGGGAGCCCCAGAGCTAGCTCCCCCAGGACCTCCTCCTAGCCTCCCCACTAGGAGACACCCGGACCCAGCTCCCCCTGACCCCTGCTCCCAGCCCTCCATCTGGGCCCCCCGAGATCCAGTCCCCCATCAGGGTCCCCCCCTAACTCTGGGAATTTTGAACTCTGCCCCCCAGGAGCTGTCTGGCCTCACCGCTGACGTATCAGGCTGCGGAAATCAGAGCCGCGTGGCGCTGACTCAGGACCACAGGAGGATCTGACCTGCTCAAAGGCCAGCACCCCACAGCTTTCGTTTCCCCATCCCTCTTCCACACGGCTGGGAAGAGCAGGGCGAGGATGGGGCTGCACGGCTGGCTCTGCCTGCTCTGCCTGGTGCTCCCCTGGCTGCTGTGCCAGGGCATCCGCCGCACCCAGCCCGAGCAAGTGCATCTCTCCTACCCAGGTGAGGCTGTCGGGGCTCCGCCTCCTGGCAGGGGGACCAGGGGTGGGGCAGACTGGGAGCCCAGCTCCACTGGGTTATTGATGTTTATATCACCGGGCCTGGGGTCCCCAGCTTTGGGAGGGGAGTGGGGTCTAGTGGTTGGTAGGGGGAGTTGGGAGCCCAGACTCCTGGTTTCTATCCCAGCTCTAGGAGGGGAGTGGGGTCTAGTGGTTAGAGCAGGGGGGCTGGGAGCCAGGACTCCTGGGTTCTATTCCCAGCTCAGGCAGTGACCACTTTGTCTGGCTTCAAGTGAGTCCCTTCCCCTCTCTGTGCCTCTGTCACGGAGTGTGTGGGAGTCCAGGCCCTGCACCCCTCTTCCTGGGATTCACTGAGACTCTCAGCCAGCCAGTAAAACAGAAGGTTTATTGGACAACAGGAACACAGTCCAAAACAGAGCTTGTGGGGACACCCAGGACCCCTCAGTCAAGTCCTTCTGGGGGAGCAGGGAGCTCAGACCCCAGCCCTGGGGTTCCCTGTGTTCCTCCACCCAGCCCCAAACTGAAACTAAACCCACCCAGCAGGTTCCCTGCTGCAGCCTCCGTCCACATTCCTGGGCAGAGGTGTCACCTCCCCCTCCCCCTCCTGGCTCAGGTGACAGGCTCTCAGGTCTCCCGTCCCCAGGGCACATTCCCAGGTCAACACTCCCCCCTCCCTGCTGCGTCACATCGTCACAGCCTCAGTTTCCCAACCCCCTGCAAACACTTCCCTGCCTCAGTTCCAGAGTGTTGGTGAGACGGGGGAAGGTTGAATCAGTTTCTCAGGCAGATTCAGCTCCTTGGAAACCAAGATCTGGCTCCAGGCCTGGCCATAGGCCCATCCATGCCTGGCCGGAGGGTTGGAGCCAGAGGCTGGTTCTGGGGCAGGGTAGGAGCATCTGGAGCCGGCTCTGTGTGTAATTGGCCCTTGTAGCACCTAGACAGAGCCGGTGGGAGGGAGAGGGCCGGCATCCCGGGGAAGACTCGGGCTCCGAGCGCTCACCAGGCTGTTCTAACCCTGGCAGGCGACCCCACCGCCATGACCGTCACCTGGACGACCTTCGACCCGGCCGGCTCCATCGTGGAGTTCGGCCCAGAGCCGGGCGGGGCCTTCACCACCTCCGCCAAGGGCCAAGCCAGCCGGTTCGTGGATGGCGGGTGGTTGCGCCGTAGCATGTTGATCCACCGGGTCACCCTGCGGGGTCTGGCTCCCGGGCAGCGCTACGGTAAGCGGGGGCCCGGCCGCGGATCCTCTCCCGGCAGTGGGCCCGGCACACTGCAGACTTCGTCCACGCCAAGCCACGTCCACACCACCAGACTGAGGGACAGAGACATGGGGGCAGGGCTCTAGAAAGGGGTGCCCACAGGGAGGGGGCGCACAGGGCCATAGAGACCTGGGGATATGCACTGATGGGGCGGGGGGGGCGCGTGCCCAGAAACCCGGCCACGCTCCCTGACGCCTTGTCACGCTCACGCGTGCCCTGACACGCGGGGCACGCACACAAGCACAGTGCCCCCCAGCAATATCCACCATCACCAGGTCCAAATCTGCGTTGGGCCCAAATACACCCCCACCCTGAGCATCCAGCCATGCACACTCCCCAATCTCTCTCTTTCGCACACGCAAGCACGCGCGCGCGCACACACACAGCTCCCAGCTAGTCAGATCCACGTGCACACAGCCCCCGGCCGTGCAAACTCTGCTGTCTGTGCAATCACGTGTGAACACACATAGAGCAGGGCTCATCCCCTCCAGCAGGGACGGGGACACACACACACACACACACACGAGAAGCAGGCGTCTGTGGTGACCAGATGTCCCGATTTTATAGGGACAGTCCCGATTTTTGGGTCTTTTTTCTTATATAGGCTCCTATTAGCCCCCACCCCGTCCCGATTTTTCACACTTGCTGTCCGGTCACCCTACAGGTGTCTGAGTCTCTCCCTGCTCTTCCCCTGTAGCTTATCGCTGCGGGAGCCCGCTGGGCTGGAGCCAGCCCCACAGCTTCCGGGCTCTGCCGAATGGCACCGACTGGAGCCCGCGTCTCGCTGTCTTCGGCGACATGGGGAACATCAACCCCCAGTCCCTGCCCAGGCTTCAGCGCGACACGCAGCTGGACATGTACGACGTGATCCTGCACGTAGGTCGGTGTCACGCCGCGCTCCCCCAGGCCCTGGGATTGGGGCTGGAGAAGGGATGGGCTCAGGGGGCGGGGAATGGGACACGGGGCCTTTTCCCTCTAGGGGGCGCCAGCTCCCATCCCATCCATGTCAGGAATGACCGACAGTCATCCCCATCTCATGACTGTTGGTGCCCCCTGGAACGAACTCGCTGGGTCCGTGTCCAGCTCCTAGGATGGCAGGGCCCATGTCCCCCAAAGCACTGGGGGCTCTAATTGCCCCCCTCGTTGGGGATGTCAGCCAAGGACTAGACTCACCTCTCAGCAGGGCCAGCCAGAAGGGGGGGGCAAGTGGGGCAATTTGCCCTGGGCCCCGCAGGGGTCCCCACGAGAGTTTTCGGTGGCACTTTGGCGGCGGGGGGGGGTCGGTCCTTCAGTGCTGCCGAACACACCCGGGGTGAAGGACCCGCCACCGCTCCTTCCGCTCCGAGTCTTCGGCGAAGTGCCCTGAAGACCCGGAGCGGAAGGACCCCTGCCGCCGAAGATCCCAGGCCCCCTGAATCCCCTGGGCGGCCCTGCCTCTCAGCCCTCGAGAGCACCCCTCTCCCCTCCACGGATTAGAGCAGGATTCAGAGGGCATCAAGCCAGCATTGTCGGCTTCAAACTGGGGGGGTAACCTCAAATCTGGGTAAAATCTGCACCTAGGCTGCCCCCTGCCCCCAGGGCAGAGCAGCCAATTCACTGTGATCCTCTTGTCTTTCCCAGGGGATTTTGCCTATGATATGGACCAGGTAAATTCTGTATCCATGCTGCCTCTTTCGCCTTCACTTCTCCTCCGGCTGCGCCCCATCCTGCTCCCCTCCATGTCCGGGGGGCTGGCCCCACTCACTGGTGTCTCTGCAGTGGAGATCTAGGGCCGACGCTGACAGGGGTCCCCCAGGGGAAGGGGCTGTGTGCTCATCTCCAAGGGTTTCTAGCAGAGATGCTTGTGCCCCCATGTATGTACATTCACCTGTGTGCGTCCCACCCGGCCTGTATGGGTCTCTCTACCCTGCATGCCTCATGGACTCAGTGAGGTTTACAAAGCTGCTCCAGCCCTGGAACTAACCCAGCTGGCAGAGGCTGGCACGTGGGGGGTGGGGGTTTGATTCCCGCACACGGCGACTTGCCCAGGAGGCCGGTATTATGAGCCCAGGCCCATGGGAGATTGGAACTGCTTCGGGATGTGCTAGGGAGCTGTGTAGCCTGCGATGGGAATTGAAGCAACGATGCTAGGCGGGTTGGCCCCGTCCACCCCACACCCCATCCGTGCCCTGGTGGCCATGTATGCAAACGCACACACGTGTTTGCATTTGCACACGGATCTGCCCACCCGCTTCCAGGCATGTGGCCCTCCAGCCACCCGGGGTACACGCAGCCCCCAGGCATGTAAATGTACTCCGAGGGTGCAGCGTTCCCAGGTGCCTCGGCTGATGCGACTGTCTCTGGGGTGTAGTGTAATGCCATGGTCGGAGATGCCTTCATGCGCAAGATAGAGCCCATTGCCGCATCGGTGCCATATATGACGTGCCCGGGGAACCACGAGGAGAAATAGTGAGTGGGGGGAATTTGTTGTCCTGGGAATCTCTCAGCCTGCGGTTGGGGCGGGGAAAGGGGTGGCGGAGCCGGAGGTGTCTCCATCTGCTCCCGGGGGACGGACTAGGAGTGGCAGCTTAGAGGCCAGGGTGAGGGGTGCATTAGGGATGCTTGAGATGCCGGGCTGGGAATTGGAAGGGTTAAAGCCATCCCCCCCCCACACACACCCACTGCAGCCCCTAATTGTTCTTCCCTCCCCCAGCAACTTCTCCAACTACCGTGCCCGATTCAGCATGCCCGGTGACACGGAGGGCCTGTGGTACAGGTGAGCACCCCACCTCGCCCCCAGGGGGCAGCATTCCAGCCCCAGGTGCCCGACCCTGGCAGAGGTGCAGGGGGATAAGAACACCTGGGGCAGGACTCTCTGGGCCTGGCCGTACTTGGTTAGAGTGTGTGCGTGAGGGGGTTGGAGGGCGCCTGGGTTCTATCCCAGCTCTGGGAGGGGAGTGGGGTCTAGTGGTTAGAGCAGGGGGCTGGGAGCCAGGACTCCTGGGTTCTATCCCAGCTCTGGGAGGGGAGTGGGGTCTAGTGGTTAGAGCAGGGGGCTGGGAGCCGGGCCTCCTGGGTTCTATCCCAGCTCTGGGAGGGGAGTGGGGTCTAGTGGTTAAAGCAGGGGGCTGGGAGCCAGGACTCCTGGGTTCTATCCCAGCTCTGGGAGGGGAGTGGGGTCTAGTGGTTAGAGCAGGGGGCTGGGAGCCAGGACTCCTGGGTTCTAGCCCAGCTCTGGGAGGGGAGTGGGGTCTAGTGGTTAGAGCAGGGGGCTGGGAGCCAGGACTCCTGGGTTCTAGCCCAGCTCTGGGAGGGGAGTGGGGTCTAGTGGTTAGAGCAGGGGGCTGGGAGCCGGGCCTCCTGGGTTCTCTTGCTCCTACTGACTCACTGTGTGTGTTGAGGGGCAGGCTGCTTCCCCCATCGTGTACCTCAGTTTCCCCCCAGCATAGCACAGGGCTCATCCTTTGCCTTCCCTCCCTTGTCACCATATGATTCTGCTTCTCTGCCCCCGAGCTGGGACATCGGCCCTGCCCACGTCATCTCCTTCTCCACTGAGGTGTATTTCTACCTGAACTATGGCCGCCACCTCGTCCAGGAGCAGTACCAATGGCTTGAGAGAGACCTACAGGTAGACATGCCCCCAACCCCCCACCCCCGCTGCCACCCGCCCAGACTGTCTCGCTCACAGACTCTCTCTCTCCCCCCTGGCGGCAGGAGGCCACGCGGCCGGATCGGCGCCGGCGGCACCCGTGGATCATCACCATGGGGCACCGGCCCATGTACTGCTCCAACAATGACTTAGACGACTGCACGAAGCACGAGAGCATCGTGAGTGGGGGGAGCTGCTGCGGAGGAGAGAGGAGGATGCTCTTGCACCCAGCAGGGAGGGAGCTGAGTGGGGACCTGCAGATTGATCCAGGGAGGCCGTTCCAGGGGGCGGGGGGACCTCGCTGGAGGGCCTTAGGGAGAGAATGTGGGGCAACCCACCAGGCCCCCTGCCAGCTGCTGATTCCCCCCTCCCCCCCGCTGTCTTTCTCCTCAGGTTCGCCGAGGGCTCCCCCAACATCAGTACGGCCTGGAGGACCTGTTCTATAAATACGGTACCCGCTGCCCCTCACCCCCCATCCCTCCAGCCTCCCCCGGCAGCACCCCCTAGGGGGGAACCTGGGAAGCTCCCCCTGCAGGACATGCGCTGGAGCTGTCAGCTGGAGCCCCGGGGCGATGGGGGGAAGGGTGGCGGGGTGGCACCAAGGCGCTTTGGGGGCTCATGCCGACCAGGACGGGCTTCTGTCACTTTCTGGGTGTCTCTGTGTCATGCAGCCCTAGCCCAGAGCCCTGCCACCAGCAGCCGGTGCGTAGCGTGGGGATGAGCCAGCCTGGGTACTGATGCAGGGAGACCCCCAACGGGCCTGAGTCTCCCCTGCTGAGCCCAGTCCCTCTCCCCGGACACTCCCGGACGTCAGTGACAGCCCACACCCCAGGGACTTCGGGCCCCCGGCACCTTTCTCAGCTCTGGCCTCGTGCGCCCCCCCAGGTGACAGGCACCTCCAAGGACTTCTCTGCTTCTATCTCCTACTGTCTCTGTTTCCAGTCCCGCGAAGGATTCCTGGCGCCGCAGGCTCTGTCCCCCGTCGTGCTGGTTAAGGGGCCTGCCCCCCTACCCACCCACTCGTTTAGCTTGATGGCTTTGGTTGCTTTTTTCATCGCCCTCCGAGGTCTGGCCTTGCTCAGTTTATCCCGCAGGCCCAGGCAAGCGGGTGGCATAGCATTACCTTCTGTAGGGCAGGCTAGGTTTAGGTACCTGCTTGCGTAACTCCTTTTCGTGCCTGTTCCCAGCCCACCTTTCTCATTCTTTGTACAGTATGGACTCATATGAAGGACCAACGGGTCCCGGTTGGTATATGATCCCTTCCACGTGTCCTTGTAGAGACACAGATTATGACAGTTGGGGCAATGAATATTTCTTTCCCTGTCTCCTACCTGGACTCTCCCGCGATTCACCTGGGAACATGGGCTGAGCCCCACATCCTATCTCTTAAAGGGCCGGCTTGCCCAGCGGCAGAGCCCCAGGGCAGAGCATGCCTAGGCCCCCAATCCAGCCATGGGTCTAAGATCCAGTGGCCAGAGTCCTGAGCCAGTGCTGTCCTCTCTTCACCAGGTGTCGACCTAGAGCTGTGGGCCCATGAACACTCCTACGAGAGGCTGTGGCCGGTCTACAACTATCAGGTGACTCCTGATTGGGGTGGGGGGGGTGCGGGTGTCTGGGGGGGGTCTCTCCGGGGTCGCTGTCCAGCCTGGTTAGGGGTCCAAGATCTGAGTCTGAAATGACCCCGTCTGCCTCCCCCCACTGCAGGTCTACAATGGCAGCACCAAATCGCCCTACACCAATCCCCGCGCGCCCGTCCATATCATCACCGGATCGGCTGTAAGTGACAGCGGGGGCCCGAGCCTGGTAGCGTGGCGCCCAGCAGCACGGGCCGATACCAGCCGCCACGGGCCCGCCTCTGCTCACCATGCGAGTCAATGGTGAAACCTACCGCTGACGGCCGCGGGGCCGGGCGTCTCTGCCCACGGTTTAAGGGCCTGATCCCGTTAAGCGCCAAACACCACCTGAGTGGTGCTGAGTGCCCTCAGATCCCATTGAAATTCAGTGTGGGCGCTTCCAGGATCGGGGCCTAATTTAGATGCCTGTTGGGGGTGTTAGTTTAAGGGCAAGAGTACGAGGAGTGGAGCTGCGCCTGATCCTGTCCCGGGACAGTCCCGCTGCGTGGGAGTAGGGCAGGATTGGGCCCCAGCTGCCCAGGGGATGGATGGGTTGGGGTAAGAGGCTCCATGAGAAGATGGAGGGATCAGGAGAGGAGGGGTGAAGCTGGGAGCAGACTGAGAAGAGAGAAACTGAGGCATGGGCAGGGCAGTGATTCGCCCAAGGGCACCGGGGTCTCCATCCAATGCTCTATCTGCTAGGCCACGTTGCCTTGAAAGGGGTAGGGGGTGGAGGGATTGATGTGCAGTGCAGATGGGGCTGAGGCAGTGGGAGGAGGAGTTTAGCTAAGGGGAACGAAGCTAAGATGTAGCCCTGCCCTCTTTCTCCCCCCCGCCCCAACGTGGTCATGCAATGGGCTCTGCCCCCCTCCATCCCCCGCAGGGCTGTAAGGAGAGGCTGGACTGCTTCGTCCCCTACCCACGGGAGTGGAGCGCCCTGCGCATCAAGGACTATGGCTACACGCGCCTGCAAATTGTCAACCGCAGCCATATCTGGCTGGAGCAAGTGTCTGACGACCAGGTATGGCATGGCCGGCGGATGGACCCCCACCAACGCCCACCCCGTCCTGCCCGATCCGATCCCTACCTGGGCTGGCTCAATGTGCATTGGACTGTGCAGTGGACCCATTGCAGGGGTATCTGGGCACTGAACATTAACCACTAGACCCCACTTCCCTTCCAGAACCAAGGATATAACTCAGGCGTTCTGACTCCCAGCACCCCTCTGCTCTAACCATTAGACATCACTCCCCTCCCACAACTGGGGAGAGGACCCAGGAGTCCTGCCTCCCAGCCCCCCCTCCCGGCTCTACCCACTGGGCCCCTGTCCCTCTGAATGCTACCACCTGGACAGCTCCTGCCATAGCAACCTCTCCCTGAATCTCAGCTGGCACCCATGGGGTGTTACCACGAGGCAGTGGCAGAGAAGGGAAACCCCGGGGGTAAAGCAGCGCTGAACTCTCCTCCAGCCTAGGGTGGGAGAAGTCTGGAGCTGGGCGGCTCTGGAGAAAGGCACAGGCATCTGGGCTTGTCCAGCTCCAAGCAGATATAGGGGGCAAGCAGGGAGGGGAGCAGGGTCTAGCGAGTAGAGTGAGGAGTGGGGGCTGGGAGTAGGTGCTGAAGGCTGTTGGGAATCTGGCTCCTGTGTTGCGGGAGCTGGGTGGGAAGCCGGGCAGATCCCTGCTGTTTTGGTCCTTCTAACTTCGATGGGTTCACACTGGAAATGGGCCTGAGCCATGGAACCTCCCAGAGTTCTCCCCACCTCTCTCCAGAGCAGCCTAACATTGAATTCATATCATCAGGGTCTTGACTTCCAGCCTTCTCTCCTCTAATTGCAAGACCCCATGCCTCTCCTAGCGTTAGGAGTAAATCCAAATCCCTGTAGCTGCGGTTTGCGAAACATGGATGTTTCCTTTGTTAGAAACGTGATAATCAACTTCATTTGAATGCTTAATCGGTGCTTCAGATTAAGGGGGCTGCAGGGGAAGGGTTTAGTGAAATCCAGAATGCGGGTCTGGTGGAGGGGAAATAGCTCTAGAGAGCTGGGGGGATAAGGCACATCTTCATGCCACTGGGGCTATATTGCAATCCCATCCCTGCCACCAGTGTGAATGTGTCACGGAGTCACCGAGTGATGCTCTGGAACTGCCCCCTACGAAGCCAGGCAGGACTCTGGGGCAGCCTCCTCTCTGTGAGCAGCCTGTCTCCAGGGCAAGCAGCTCACACAGCTTCCACCTTCCTGGGGCTGACCTCGGGGCATTCAGCATCCCCGTCCACACCGTGCGCTTCCCGCAGTGAGTCCGCTCAGGCGGGGTCCTGGGGAAGCCAGAGGGTCCTGCACCCCAATTCCACAGTCAGACGTGATTCTCAGCCAGCCAGTAAAACAGAAGGTTTATTAGACGACAGGAACATGGTCTAAAACAGAGCTTGTAGGTACAGGAAACAGGACCCCTCAGTCAGGTCCATCTTGGGGGGCAGGGAGGCCAGAGCCCCATCTGGCCTCCCTCCATTTCCCCAGCCAGCTCCAAACTGAAACTCTCCAGCCCCTCCTCTGGCCTTTGTCTCTTTCCCGGGCCAGGAGGCCACCTGATCCCTTTGTTCTCCAACACCTTCAGTTGGCACCTTTGCAGAGGAGGGGCCCAGGCCATCAGTTGCCAGGAGACAGGGTGTCGGCCATTCTCTGTGCAGACACCATCACACTGGCCCCCTAGGGCTCTGCCACAATCACACAGCCTTATCCCACCACCTGGATACTTAAGAACTGCATCGGGGAAACTGAGGCACCCACACAGTATTCAGGGAAAACATTAAGAACATTCCCACTTCGTCACAGAATGAATCTTGCCCCTTTGTGGTCCCAATCCATCCCTCCCGTCCCCATTCCCGACACGTTGCCATAGACCCGCCCTGGGTTCTGAGGCTCACCATGAAGCTTGTCTTGGGTTCTGAGCAGTGGGGAAACATCCCCTGGAGCCATCCCTGAACCCAAGTCCTGGTTTTGTCTTTCAGGACGGGAAACTTGTGGATGGGATCTGGCTCATCAAGGAGTTGCACGGCCCCAAAGCTTGGCTTTAGCCCGGCAGCAGGCACCCAGCCCTGAGTTGAACAGAGGGACTGCATCCCTAGGAAACTCTGAATTCCTCGCTATCTGGCTGGAGTCAGAGCTCCCTGCACGGCTACAAACTAAACTGATCAAATCCAAAGGCCGCTCTTGCAGGCCGTGATGTATGGCACTGGAAGGACACGTCGGACCCTGCAGCTGGGTCTTTATAATGGTGAAAAAGCGCTTTGCTGCAACTGAGCGTATTAGGTCTCAGAGCACTTTATACGGGTGGGGTTCTGTCTGTGTATTCCCATTTATAGATGGAGAAACTGAGGCACAGAGACAGGAAGAACATTGACCAAAATCTTAGATTTAGGGGTCTTGCTTTCCAGTCTTCCCTCATCACTAGATCCCATTCCCCTCTCAGAGTCAGGAATAGAACCCAGGAGTCCCCCCTGCTCTAACCACTACACCCCACTCCCCTCCAAGAGGCAGGAACAGAACCCTGATTCCCAGCCCCCCTGTTCTAACCACTAGATCTGCCCCTCGCATTTCAGGAATAGAACCCAGGCATCCTGACTCCCAGTCCTTTGTTCAATCCACTGGCCCATTCTGCCTCTTAGGAAAAACCCCCCTAGATCTAAAATGTTCTCTAGCCTTTACCTGGGGCATCTCCGCTGCTTGATTTCTTCTGGCTCTCAGACTGTGTGCGGGGGGAAGGGGTGCCGGGATCTGATGGTTTTCTTTCCTTATTTGTTCTTTCCTCCATGAGCTGAGCCTCCGTACCAGGCCGTCTCCCCTGCTGCTGGTTCCTGTAATGCAATAAGCCCTACACGGAGCTGCAAGGCGGCAAGGGATGGGGCTAGATTTGCCTTTTGCCATCAAGCGTGGCCCATGGTACATCTCTGAGGTTCGTTGTATGATCCTTAAATCTTCGAGCTACACGCTGGGTCTTTTGTATTGATGCTTTGGAAATTAACAAAACAAAATCAAGCTCAAAAGGTGTGCAATGCTCATCTCCTTCAGACGGCGCTTGATTTGCCTTTGGTGCCTTGACTGTTTTAGGGCCAGATTCTGCTCCGGTGTAAATCAGGAGGCGCCCCCTCCAAATCCTTGAGTCACCGAGAGGAGACTTCGGCTCTGTCACCGGCCCCATTAAGGGGAGGTGGGCTCAGCCCCACCTGGGACTGATCAGCTGCCTCCTAGTTGAAGCTGGGGGGGGTAGAGGTCAGGTGATGGCCTCAAGGAGCATCTGGCCAGCAAGCGCTCAGTTGAGAGGACTGATGGCAGGCAGGCAGCCCGGCTTTATGGTGTCTCCCAGATAGGTGGCTGGCACAGGGAGAATTTCTGGGAGTCTCTGGGTCCATGTGCTGGCTATGAGGGGTTTGTGTGTGTGTGTGTGGGGGGGGTCTCTAGTGGGGCAGAGGAGCTACTTAACTTGGGTATTTTGCCTAAGTTTTCTGATTACTGATACACACTGCCCTGTGCCAAGGGCGTGAGATAGATGCCGCTGTAGCATCTCTCCTTCATGGGCCAGTGAGAGAGCCCGCTGGCTCCCAGGTTCCTCCTAGATCATTGTCACAGTCAGGGGCGGGCCAATGCTAGGCCAGATTTCTGCTGCCCTTTGCGGAAAGCCCTGGTGAGAGTTCGTTTTTTCTCCATGCTTACATCGGCGGCTGTGAGAGGTACTGCCCGTCTCGCTGACCAAGACTGTCTCCCTGCGCTCCCCCATCGGTCCCACCTCTTCTCCTGTACGTGGCTTGTCAGCTGTTTTGGAGCAGGGAGTGTCTTTTTGTTCTGTGTTTGTACAGCGCCTAGCGCGATGGGCTCCGTGACTGGGGCTCCTCCGTGCTAATGCAACTCAGAACCCGGGTGATGAAGGAGCTCAGTTTCCTGTCTGGGCTTTGATAACAGTGTAAAAGTCACTAGCCTGCATTAACTGTTTTAATCTACTGGCTCCTATTAAGAGAGACTGAAAGAGTGGGACTCTGACCTTGGAGATGAATAAGAGGGAACATGGTAAAAATGGGGGGGAAAATAGTGGGTGCTTAGCACCCACCAGCCACAGCTGTTTGGTGGCACCCTGATCAGCTGGGGGAGGGACTTGGGAGAGGGCAGAGAGCAGCGAGTGGGTGGGGGTCTCGGGGAGGGGGCAGAATGGGGGTTGGAAGAGGCGGAGTGAGGGCAGGGCCTCAGGGGAGGGGTGGAGTGGGGGTGGAACAGCCCTGGGGAAAAGAAAACCTCAGGGCCTATGCCATTTTCACCCATTAGCCGATGGAACCCACTGGCACATGATCTCCTGGAGGCCAAGAGGTTAGCAGGGTTCAAAGAGCAAGCGGGCAACTTGACTGAGAACCCAGCTCACCAGACTTAGCCTAGTTAATGCTACACTCTAAAAAAGATCCCTAGGTAGGCACTAGTTCAAACAGAAATGCATTCAGGGAAGTCCAATGGCCTGGGTTATGCAAGAGGTTAGACTGGCCCCTTCTGGTTCATAATCTCTGAATGAGGCAGCTGAATACAGAATGGCCCCAACATCAAATACATTTAGATGGGAGGGCTGGATGGCTGTATATATACCTGGGCAGAATAAAAGCAAAGTCATGACTGCAAGGTCTTTAGAATACCAGGGCTTGGTTTGCCCGTGTCTGGTAGAGAACTGGGAAGGGGAGAGCACACTCTGCTTAGGTAGCACAAGAGAGGCGCCTTCCTAGCTAAGGCCCCTGAAACTCTTCAGGCTGCCGATTTACCCAGGGAGTTGAGTACAAGAGCTGGGCTTCAATTTTGCCTTTCCACGCGGTCCTTGATTTCCTCTTCTGACTTTGAGCTCATTAGCACAGTTCTGTATGGAGCCCTCATGAACAGGGCAAGTTAGTAAGTATTCCTAGAGCTTTTGGCTAGGCTTTTGCAGGGCTATAAACCCTCATGCTTCAGGGCATGAGCTGCCCTCTAACTATTGGGGTCAGGAGGGGACTTCCCCTGGGTGCAGGTGACTCCAGAATTGCCCACTGGGTGGGGAAAGGTCTCTTGCACCTTCCTGTGAAGCAGCTGGGAGGAGGCAGAAGCCTGGGCTAGGGGTGGCTCCATGCTCTGAGCCAGCCTCTGTTCCCAGTAGGGTAGGAGCTGTGGTGGGAATTGCCAGAGGCGCACAGAGCTGGTCGGGAGAAGTTGGTCGCTGCTGCTGGGAGCAGTGTTCGGGATGGGGAGCCTGTTCCTCTGCCACCGTCCCTGTGCCATGCCTGCCCTGGGCTGCGGTGGCATCTCCTTCCCGGGGACCCTGGGGATTGGGGGAAGCAGGGCTCGATGTGGGACTGGGGAGGGTGGGTCACGTTGACAGAGGTGAACCCAAAAGCGCATGAAAAAGTTTGGGGGCCCAGTGATCTAGGCTCAGGCCCTGCATAACACAGGCCTTTATGCAGTGACCCCGGTATAGACCCCCATAACGTGTGGTGTTCCCATCCGGCTTGCGATGTGGGCTTCATCACTAGCTAAGATGTGATGGGTGATGCTACCGCTCTCTCCTGTCCTAAGGATAAACCCAGGACTTCCAGTCTCCAGGGCACTTTCACCAGCACTAACGCTAGCTATCACTAAGTTCTCCACGTGGGGGCGGAATTTCTCTGCTGCTGAGCATCTCAGAGCGACCTTACCGAGCCCAGGAAATTCATCTGCAAAAGCCCCAGGACTCTGAAATCTGGCTGCCAGCGAAGGAGCAAAGGTTGGCAGAGAGTTGGCAATGGCTCTCTCTCACACCTAGGAGAGAGAAATGGGCAGCGTGCACCAGGCACGGGGCATTAGGATGGGGCTCTGGGGATTTTATTAATCAGCCATCTATTGCTGTAGGGTTTTCTTGCTAAAAGCAGCTGTGCAATATGTCCAGTTGGGCGCGTGTGTGTGTGTGTGTGGGGGGGGGGTGGATGATCCCCATAATAACTAGTGTTACTTACACAGATCTTTTTATCCTGTGATCTCAAAGCACTTGCCAGTGGCGGGTATAATTTATCACCCTCCCCCCCACCCCAAAAAAACCCCACCCCACTCCCATTTTGCAGATGGGGAAATTGAGGCACAGAGAGGGGAACTGATTTGCCACAACAAGACAGAAACGGAGATGGGTATGGAACCCAGGCGTCCTGCCTTGCAACGCCCCTCCCCATTCTTGTAATCGTCCTGACTTGTAAGCCCCTTTGTAACCACTAGACCCCACTCCCTCCTAGAGAGAAGAACAGAACCCAGGAATTCGGATCCCTGGTCCTCCCCTGCTCTAATAGCTAGGCCCTACCCACCTCGCAGAGCTGGGCATAGAACCCAGGAGTCCTAGCTCACATCCCTGCCCCCCTCACTCTAACCACTAGCCATTTTGCAGCTCGTCTGTAGTCCTGTCAATGCTTCAGGGGTGGGGACTGTGCCACGGAAATCCACAACTGATTGATTGACCTTTCTACCGTACAAAGGAATCAAAAAACACCAAATACCAGACTGACTCCGAACTAATGAAATTCTGTAACCTGCTCTCCACACAGATTTCATGACCCTATAACTATAGCAGTTAGGGGTGTGTGTGTGTGTGTATAACCTATATAGTTATACCAACACAACCCCTTGTGTAGACACTGTTATACTGGGATAGAGGTGCCTTATACCGGTATAGCTTATTTCCCTTCCTGTACAGGGATCGCTGTCCAGCACCTTTATCTTGGTATAACTGCATTCACACCAGGGGTTTGTACTACTTTGACTAGACTGGTATAAGGCACTTATATCATTTGATTATTTATTTGTATTATGGGCGCCCCAGTTGTGACCCAGGAGCCCGTTGTGCTAGGTTGCCTGGATGCCCATACAGCCACACCTTCTCTCTCTCTGCCAGACAGAGTCCCTCCAGGACCCAAGGCCGCACCGTACCTGCTCTGTGATTAAGCAGGGGCGTTGGTCCTCAGGGCTGTCAGGCTGGCACTGAATTAACTCCAGTGACAAGCCGATGACTATTATTAGCTGCCATGTGGGTGGCTCATTCTTTGCCTTGCACTGTCAAAGCGCTTAATTTAGCAAGTCGGTTACGGCTGGTTGCTGGCAGGAACGGCTGCTGGGAATGGCTGGGTTCTCCGGGGCTGTGTTGGTCCTAAATACAGCCCAGGTGGCCATGCCCTTTGGATCGTGACTTTCCCTGCGCCCAATCAGCCTCATGACCCACCTGGGAAGTAGGTATTATCCCCACAGTTTACAGAAGGGGAAACTGAGGCATAGGCAGGTGAAATGACTTGACCAAGGCCACATATCCAGACTCCCAGTTCCCTCCTTTAACCTCTAGACTGCAGGATGCCTGGGTTCTATTTCTGCCGCTGGGAAGGAGTGTTGTCTATTGACTGGGGGAGGGTGGTGGCTGGGGTTCAGGACTCCTGGTCAAATACCATAGGAACATCACAAGCGTTCGCAGCCCCGGGGTCTCGCATCTCACCTCATGACGCCGCATCATGGTGCAAGGATGGGACCGAGCGATGCCGGGTCTTCGTCTCGTGATGTCATCGTGCGGCATGATGTCACGTTTCAGCCGGAGCAAGTGACTGCAGGACCCCAGGAGATGATGCCCTCTCACGCCATGATGTCACATTTCTCAGATGATCTTAGGGTGGGATCAAATGACCGCAGCCAAAGCATCATAGCACGCCGTGGTGACAACCCCCTGTGGCTGGATGATGTCATGCCTTTTTGTGATGACATCAAAGCACAACATGATGACACCTTGTCTTGCTCGGAAGACGTCATTAGGGTGCCATGGCAACATCACATGCTCAAAATGGTGGCAGTGCTGTGACACGATGACCCCACCCGCCCGTGGCAGTCTGGGAAAGGTCAATAGGAGCCACCCCCCAAGCCTCCATGCCCTCGCCCTCTTCCCGGGCTGACCCCACACACTCCACAGAAGGGGGCGACGTCCCCTTTAAGAGAAGGCACGCCCCCTTTTCCTCCTCCCATCAATCAGCCTCTCCTCTAGCCAATCAGAACGCAAGATGCTGCGAGTTCTCCCTCCCCCTCCGCCCCCGAGTGGGCAGTGCCCGCAGAGCGGCGTCGTTTTCGCCCAATCAGAGGTGGAGAATGGGAGGTGGGCGTGGGTTTGCCTCCTCCCCCCCCTCAGGAGGCGGCCCCTGTTGCTGGGGGGACGGGGAAGAGCCGAGGAAGGAGGGGGGTGTCCCCGGATGTTGGCTGGTTCCTAATATGGTGGCTGCGGCGGCGGCGGAGTGACCAGGACCCGGGGGGAGACAGCGCGAGAGCCCCCGCCCCGCCCCGCCCCCGGGAGACAGCCGGTGAGGGGGGATCAAGGTGGGGGGAGGCGGTGTGAGAGGAGGGGGAGCCGAGGGGTGGGGAGTATGTGAGGGATTGGGGGCTGGGCAGGGGGATCAAGGGGAGGGGAGGGGATGAGAGAGGAGGGGGAGCCGAGGGGGATCAAGTTGGGGGGAGGGGGTGTGAGAGGAGGGGGAGCCGAGGGGGGTTGGGGGGTGGGGAGGGGGATCAAGTTGGGGGGACGGGGTGTGAGAGGAGGGGGAGCCGAGGGGTGGGGAGTATGTGGGGGATTGGGGGCTGGGGAGGGGGATCAAGTTGGGGGAAAGGGGGTGTGAGAGAAGGGGGAGGTGGGGGTTTGGGGGCTGGAGAGGGGGATCAAGGTTGGGGGAGGGGGTGTGAGAGAAGGGGGAGGTGGGGGTTTGGGGGCTGGAGAGGGGGATCAAGGTTGGGGGAGGGGGAGGTGGGGGTTTGGGGGCTGGAGAGGGGGATCAAGGTTGGGGGAGGGGGAGGGGGGGTTTGGGGGCTGGAGAGGGGGATCAAGGTTGGGGGAGGGGGTGTGGGGGGAGGGGGGGTTGGGGGCTGGAGAGGGGGATCAAGGTTGGGGGAGGGGGTGTGGGGGGAGGGGGGGTTGGGGGCTGGAGAGGGGGATCAAGGTTGGGAGAGGGGGTGTGGGGGGAGGGGGAGCCGAGGGGGGATCAGGTTGGGGGAAGGGGGTGCGAGAGGAGGGGGAAGTGGGGGGTATGTGGGGGTTTGGGGGCTATGGAGGGGGATCAAGGTGGTGGTTGGGGGAGGGGGTGTGAGAGGAGGGGGAGCCTAGGGGGTTGGGGGCTGGGGAGGGGGGCTGAGGTTGCGGGAGGTGGTGTGAGAGGAGGGAGAGCCGAGGGGTGGGGAGTATGTGAGGGACTGGGGGCTAGGGAGGGGGATCAAGTTGGGGGAAGGGGGTGTGTGAGGGGAGGGGGAGCTGAGGCGTTGGGGGCACAAGGGGGATATGAAGGCATCGGGGTGAGGGGGGGTGGGGGAGCTGTGTGTGCGCGTGTAGAGACCTGCCAATCTGGGATGTCCGTGGACCATGTTCGCGGATTGGCACTGGATACAAATTTTTGTATTGGTGCAGGACTCTGTCTGGGGCTGGGATGTGTGAGCAGAGTGGGGCTGGGGGAAGGGGGCATGTAAGGGAAGTGGCCATTTGAGAGGAAGGGGGAGTTGAGGGTGGGGGTTGTACAGGGGAGCTGAGGGCATGTATAGGGCGCATGTGACAGGAGGGGGCAGCTGGGGCACAGAGGACTTGTGGGAGGTGAGAAGAGGTAAGTGATGGGGTTACAAGGCCACTGAAGGGGTAAGGGAGGGGACTGGGGCAAGTGAGGGGACTAGAAGGGGCTGCATGTGCGTGTGGCTGGTTAGGGTGAGGGACTCGGGGGTTGTAGAGGGTGGAGATCTGGAGATCAGGGTGTAGGTCAGTGGAGAAGAGGCCCCTGGATGCTCTGATAGTGGGTGAGCTAGAAATGCTCCGGGAGGATGGAGGGTGTCAGTAGAATGGATGGGGGGAGGAATGGCAGAGAAGTCGGGGCTCTGTTATCTGGGACATGCTGCGGTGGGGGTGGGGGTGGGCAGGAATGTTCCAAATGGTGCATGACCTCATGTCAAAATATATACAATACATAGCATCTGTGGTCGCCACCACTTAATGTGTGGCAGGGGACCTCAGAGAAAATTCTTGTGTAGTGCCTCTCATCTGAGGATCTCAAAGTGCTTAGCAGAGTTGGGTCAGAATTACCTCCCTCTCTGAGGTAAGAAACAGATGCAGAGAGACAGTGACTGGCCTGTGACAAATGGGTGCCAGGACTGGGAGTACAAGCCAGGAGTCTGGATTGCTGTTGCTCTGATCCCCAGAAAATATGTAGTGAATATTGTACTCTAGCTAAAGGACCCTCTGCAGCTTTGCATATTCCACCATAGCTACGCTTCCCAGTGCAGTCAAACCTCACTTATTTGAATGAGAAGAGGGAGATGTGGAAATTAATCCAGAGGGGGTTTTACTGTTGAGGGGTGTTACTTTGGTTCTGGTAAATGGGAATTTTGGATAACCAGGGTCTCAGCAAAATGAGGCTTAGAGGGCAGACCACGCTATTTATCCTGAAAGGTTAAGCTGATATTTTTCCCTGGTGGGGAAAATCAAAGCGGGGGAAATAGGTAAAATGGGACTGTTACTGCTCCAGGGCTACAGAAACACTCTAGTGTAAAGAAAAGGAGTACTTGTGGCACCTTAGAGACTAACTAATTTATTTGAGAATAAATTATTGTGAGCTACAGTTCACTTCATCAGATGAAGCGATGAAGTGAGCTGTAGCTCACGAAAGCTTATGCTCAAATAAATTGGTTAGTCTCTAAGGTGCCACAAGTCCTCCTTTTCTTTTTGCGAATACAGACTAACACGGCTGTTACTCTGAAACTCTAGTATAAAACTTTCCAAGCCCCCAGATGGCTTGTTGGAGTGTTTTTGTAGGAGTTGGCTCTTTTCCTCTGTTTGGAAACTGCTCTGTGTATGACAGTCTCTGGGAACAGCTGTCTCCGTTAGGACATTCTAAGCTTCAATTAGCCTGAGTGGAGATGCCACTAATTGTTAGCAAGTGAAATGCAAGTGTAAATTAAAAGTGAAGTAAGGCTCAGCCTGCAGACACCGAAGGTATTTTTATTTGGAAATAAATGTATAGACATCAGTACCCTAGAGTAACAAAGGGAGAGAGAAAAGAAAAGGAGGACTTGTGGCACCTTAGAGACTAACCAATTTATTTGAGCATAAGCTTTCGTGAGCTACAGCTCACTTCATTGGATGCAGATCTTCTACACTTTCCACAGTATGCATCCCATGAAGTGAGCTGTAGCTCACGAAAGCTTATGCTCAAATAAATTGGTTAGTCTCTAAGGTGCCACAAATACTCCTTTTCTTTTTGCGAATACAGACTAACACGGCTGTTACTCTGAAAGGGAGAGAGCTTAACCTTCCTATATAGGCATGTTGATCAGCAGATGTGCTCTTGGATATTTTTGCCCTCACTGTTGCTTTTTATGACTGACATTTCAAATTGGACAGTGTCCTGGTTTGTAACTCAATCCACGCTGATATTTAATGCATTCAGTGATCTCTGGCTGGCAGGAGCTGCCACATGCAGAGGATGCACTGGGTTAGCAATTATAGCCACTAGAAAGTGGGTCTGAGAATGAATCCAGCTCTGTACCCTAGCTCCACATAGCTGTTGCAGTTGGAAGGAGCAGATCATAAGAGCACTTCTGAAATGTTAATTGGTTGATTTTCCAATAGCTTTCATTTTTTCTAAATATTAGGTCTGTCAATTAATTGCAGTTAACTCACGCGATTAACTCAAAAAAATTAATCGCGATTAATTGCAGTTTTAATTGCACTGTTAAACAATAGAATACCAATTGAAATTTATTAAATATTTTGCATGTTTTTCTACGTTTTCATATATATTGTGTTCTGCGTTGTAATTGAAATAATAGTGTATATTTTTTATTACAAATATTTGCACTGTAAAAATGATAAAAGAAATAGTATTTTTCAGTTCACCTCATACAAATACTGTAGTGCAATCTTTGTTGTGAAAGTCCAATTTACAGAAGTAGATTTTTTTTTGTTACATAACTGCACACAAAAACAAAACAATGTAAAACTTCAGAGCATACAAGTCCATTCAGTCCTACTTCTTGTTCAGCCAATCCCTAAGACAAACAAGTTTGTTTACATTTACAGGAGATAATGCTGCCCACTTCTTATTTATAGTGTCACCAGAAAGTGAGAACAGGGATTTGCATGGCACTTTTGTAGCTGGCATTGCAAGATATTTACGTGCCAGATATGCTAAACATTTGTATGCCCCTTCATGCTTCGGCCACCATTCCAGAGGGCATGCTTCCATGCTGATGACGCTCATTAAAAGAATAATGCGTTAATTAAATTTGTGACTGAACTCCTTGGGGGAGAATTGTATGTCCCCTGCTCTGTTTTACCTGCATTCTGACATGTTATAGCAGTCTCAGATGATGACACAGCACATGTTGTTCATTTTAAGAACACTTGCACTGTAGATTTCACAATACGCAAAGAAGGTACCAATGTGAGATTTCTAAAGATAGCTAGAGCACTCGACCCAAGGTTTAAGAATCTGAAGTGCCTTCCAAAATCTGAGAGGGACGAGGTAGGGAGCACGCTTTCAGAAGTCTTAAAAGAGCAACACTGATGCAGAAACTACAGAACCCGAACCACCAAAAAAGAAAATCAACCTTCTGCTGGGGGTATCTGACTCAGATAATGAAAATGAACATGCGTTGGTCTGCTCTGCTTTGGATTGTTATCGAGCAGAGTCTATCATCAGCGTGGACACACATCCCCTGGAATGGTAGCTGAAGCATGAGGGGACATATGACTCTTTAGCGCATCTGGCCCACAAATATATTGTGATGGTGGCTACAACAGTGCCATGAGAACGCCTGTTCTCACTTTCAGGTGACATTGTAAACAAGAAGCGGGCGGGATCATCTCCTGCAAATGTAAACAAACTTGTTTGGCTGAGCAATTGGCTGAACAAGAAGTAGGACTGAGTGGACTTGCAGGCTCAACAATTTTACATTGTTTTATTTTTGAACACCATTTTTTGGTGTGCATAATTCTACGTGTGTAAGCTGTACTTTCATGATAGAGATTGCACTACAGTACTTTTATTAGGTGAATTGAAAAATGCTATTTTGTTTTTTACAGTGCAGATACTTGTAATCAAAAATAAATGGAAAGTGATCTCTGTACACTTTGTATTTTGAGTTATAATTGAAATCAATATATTTGAAAATGTAGAAAACATCCAAAAATAAATGGCATTCTATTATTGTTTAACAACGCGATTAATTATTTTGCTCGCTTGACAGCCCTACTAAATATTTATATTTTTAATACTAATCCTGAGCACTTTCATTGCATTTCTCATGCTCAAAGAGCTCAGTAAACACCTGGTTGGGGGAGGGAAGTAAGGTAAGATGATGGTTGAGTTGAATCATGGAGCGCTTAAGGCCACCATTTTCCAAAGCGACATTTGGTTTTGAGTGCCTAAGGAGTGGACTTTCAGAGGTGCTGAATTCAATAGGAGCTGTGAATACTCAGCGGCTCAAACTCGGGTCCAAAGTGTCTCAAACTGGGTGCCCAAAACTGAGCTTGTCACCAACGTTGTACAGCAGAACACTAGAAAGCCTCCTCTCCTATCTGTCCTCTCTCACTGACTTTCCCCTCCCTTCACTTTTAAGTGGTTGATACTTTCCAGCAGGGAAGTGCCATACAAAACTTGAAAGGCTTCAAGATACTTTTTACTCGCAATTAAAAATGACTGAACTTGGCAAAAATCAGCTGGACGCTCTCCAGGGTTGCGAGTTGACACGGGCAGCATCTTTCACAATGGGCTAGTAAACAGGTGGACCTTGGGTTTATTGAAAATAACCAGCTGTAAAGAGTGGCTAAAGGAGGATACAAAGGACCTTAGTAGCTTTGAAAAATGCTTTTTATACAAAAGCCCTAAACACAGTCTGAGAAGTCGCCAAGGAATTGGTCATCTGCTGCCAGTAAAAACGTTAACTAATCCTGGCACCCTTGTAAGGAAAGTACTTTCCTTTGTGATAAAGGAATAAACCTGTTAGCTGAATATATTGATTGTCCTTTGCGTCTTGCAAATCCGGTTGGGGAAAGTTTTCTTGAAACCATGACTAAATTGAATGGACAAACAGAAACATTATGTGAAGTACCCAAAAAAAACCCCCGTAAGGTTTGGATTTGTTGATGGATGAATACGTGGCTGGGACAGCACCATGTTACTTTATAATCTATGACTCAAGCAGCGGATGGTATACCTAGCCAGGTGCTTCCTTGCATTTGTCTGGTGTCTCTTCTCGAATGTTAGTTTCATGCTTGTTCTGACTTTGCCCTCATTCACACCTCCTCCCTGCCTGAAAAGGAAAGCTGGTTTCGTTCACTGAAACCAGGGTTTATAATGGGAACTGAAACTCAAATATATGATCATAAACCATTACTTGACTTTACACCGCTGCTCGCTTTCGTGTTTGGCATGAAACCAACTACTGGAGACCGATCCCAGGGAAGATACCAATGTGAGTGTGATCAGTGTCCACTTGCATTACACTTTACTTCCACTGAGTGGAAATGTATTCTCTGCTCTCCCACAACCGCCCGCCCCATCCCCCCGTTTGTTCCAGCACCCAGATGTTTTTCAGATACCCAGTTACTTTTGTATTTTGTTTGCATGTGTTTGGATGACAGTTATCAGCACCACCAGAAGGAAACTCTTAACAAAAAAATAAATAAAAATCACACGGCTTTCTTCTTGCTCCACTGGTGGCCTCCTTTCATGCCTTTACTACTGCCTTGTGGAACTGCTGATTGTCCTGGCTGACTGCTCCCATGATTTTGCAGTTTGTTTGTTTGCAGGTGCTTCTCCAAAGGCAAGATGGTGCAACTTATTTCTTGTATGTTTGCTTGTCAAAGAGTGCTCTGGGTGACTTCTTGTTCATTAAGGTCTTTAGCCATGTGTCTCATTGTGACTGTCTCTTCTCTCCAGCCCCCTACCCTGCCAGGATACATGTAAACTTAGTGTAGATTTTGAGGCCTGAAGGGACCATTGATTATCTTCTAGTTGTGATCTGCTGCATAACACAGGCCAGAGAATTTCACTCTGTGATTCCTGTATCTAATACAATAACTTGTGGCTGAATTACAGTATGTCTTGGGCCGTCTTTCTAAATCTTGATTTGAAGACTCTTAAGTGATGTGGAATTTACTGCATCCCTTGGTAATCTGTTCCAGTGGTTAGTCGCCACTGATGTTAGTTTAAAAAAAAGAAAAAAGAAACCCAGTTTGAACTCTGCTGTTGGCTCTTCTTGTGCCTTTGTCTGCTGGATTAAAAAGCCTAGTATTGGATATCTTCTCTCCACATAGGTACTTGTAGACATGATCAAGTTGCCTCTTCACCGTCTCTCACTGACTTTCCCCTCCCTTCTGATGGTTTTCAATGGTAATAAATGTAGGCCCCTAAGTGGGGGAAACTGCCACTTTTCCAGTTGGGAAGCATGAAGGAGAAGGAGCCTTCCAACCACGCAACACAGTGATTATCACATTTATTTATTTTTAAATAGTAAAAAAGACTCCTAGGCACCCTGATGTTCATTCAGTAGAATAATCAATCAGACAGGAACGAAGCCAGCCAGCCCCCTGCAGAAAAGCTCTCTTCCATCTCTTTGTTGTTCCAGGTATCACACCCTCAGCCTTCTCCAAAAGCCCTCTCTGGTTGACTTCTGACCTGAGTTCATCTGCAGGCTGACAACGCTGAATAAAAACAGGCACCTGGTAGCGCCCACTCAGATTCTGTTCCTACCCCATTGGAGGGTTCAGTACCTGAACCGCGGACACAGAAATGAACTCTAAAGCCCCACCTCAGTGCTGAAATCATGTAGTACTTTATGACCAGAGAGACCTTGTCCTCTGCCCCAAACAGCTGAGGTACAAGACATGGGAGAGCAAGGAGAGAGGAATTGTGAGATGGAGGGGTATCTTGTACGAATAGACTTAAAGGGGGAGAGGAGGCTCACGTAAGGTTCTATGGTTGTCCGACTAGATGATCCCAATGGTGCCTTCTGGCCTTGGAATGTCTGAATCTTATGAAGGTTGCTTCCTTGGCAAACAGGAAGCACGAGGGGGTTCCAGGCTGGAGTGGGAAGAAGAGGATGAATAATGATGTAAAGATGAGGGCATACGAATTGTTAGAGTGGATCAGACACAAGGTTCATCTAGTCCAGTATCATGTCTTCAATATTGGCCAGCGCCAAATACTTAAGAGGAAGGTGTAAGAACCTCCCCAGTAGAGCAGATGTGCAATAATCTGTCCCCTACGTTTGGTCTCACTGTGGTCTAATGAAAATTGATTTAAGCCCTGAAGCAAAAGGTTTAATATCCTTTAAATTTGTTAGTATTAACTATTAGAACTCTGGATATTTTTATCCTAGATGCCCATGTCTCTTTGAATCTTGGCATTACTGACCTCAGCGACTTCCTGTGGCAGTGAGTTCCACAGTCTAATTATTGGTTTTAAATTTGCCGCCTTTGACACTTTATTGAATGTCCGTCCCCATGTTCATGTGTTACGAGCGAGAGAACAGAAGCTCCTGGTATGCCTTTTCTATACAAAGGGAATAATAAAGGCACAGAGGAGGGCGAGATTCTGAATAACTCTGAAGGTGAGGACATGGAGAGGAGAGGGAAGATAGACCGGAGTGGCGAGAACTGAAAAGGAAAGAGAGACAGCAATTAAGATGTGATTAGGATGACTAATAATGAAGCACTTTGAGGAACGAGTGGACTTCGGTGGTAGAGAAGCAAAGCAGCAGGACTTAGCGAGAGACCAGTTTAATGGGGAGGTTGAGAGAGGAGTGAAATTATGGTTCATGCGAGGTTGAGTTTGGAAAGCCAGGATGATGGCGGAAAAGCCAGCATGGGGAGAGAAAAGAGGTGCTGGGGGGGGGGTTAACAGAAAATGATCAGTTTTAGAAAGACTGATGTAGAGAAGGTAGTGGGTGCAGAATACACTTATGTAACATACATCTAAGACTCTTCACTGTGAAATCAAAGCGAAGGGTTGGGTTCCTTGCTGCTTGATTTTTTTTCCTCTTCAGATTAATAATTTAGGAGTCGGTGGGTGGCAGCAGCGTGGGGTTGGGGGAGGAAGTTTATTTTTACATTGGGGTTGGGAATGGTTTTCTGCAGAGCCTTCTGTTGCTAATTGTGAGCGCTTGAAGAACCATCCCCCCCCCCCCCGCCCCGAACATCTTTGAGAGAAGCTGTCAGTTCTGTGCACCATCTGGATTTATGACTGGATCTGTCCTGTAGAGTAGTATTTCTCTGCACCCTAAGATACATCGTTCTACTTATTGGGAATTTGGCAGCCTCAGTCCCCCTCCATCAGGATTTAGATTTTTGGGTTAGTTCCTCTGTTTCTTTTTTCAGCCAGCTCATTGCTCTGTTGGCTAGGCCCAAAGCACTGACCTCACTGTGTTGTTTCGTGCTCAGTCTTTGTATCTTTCCTCTTCGTTAGAAGCCATAATTCTTTATGTGGCTGCTCCTGAGTTGAGGAACTTCCTGACCATGCTGCATAGTTTTAAGACGACTTCTTCTAGGTCGATTGTGTTGCGAATCTCTGGTCAGCCTGCCTAGAAAGGAAGGAGTTAAATTTTGATCCCTATTGAATCAAGGCATAGGACCCTCCTGGATCATGTCGTATCCCGTTCATAAACTTATCAAGGATGTTCCATGCACAGACAAAACTGAGCACAGTGATAATTTGGGCACATGACTTTGGGCCTGATCTTGAAAGCAGCTGTGCACCTTTAACTTCCATTGAGGGCAGGGAGTGGCAGCTACTCCGCACCCCTCAGAATCAGGCCCAGGACTTACTCGGAGCAGGGTTAGAGGGTAAAAATGCCAGAGCCCTGCCTGTACCTCCGCTTTTAGCATTGCTGTTACTGGTGGTGATGAATGAAGAGTTCTGTAAAAAGGAAAGGAGGACTTGTGGCACCTTAGAGACTAACCAATTTATTTGAGCATGAGCTTTCGTGAGCTACAGCTCACTTCATCGGATGCATCATATGAAGTGAGCTGTAGCTCACGAAAGCTCATGCTCAAATAAATTGGTTAGTCTCTAAGGTGCCACAAGTCCTCCTTTTCTTTTTGCGAATACAGACTAACACAGCTGTTACTCTGAAGAGTTCTGTGTGCTCCTGCTGTAAACAAGGCCTTAGTTCCACACTCTAATTGTACAGCAAGGTGAACAATGGGTTTCTGGGTATTGCTTCACTGCAGAGTCATCTGTACGTGAGGTAGCTTGGTGTGGGGGAGAGCAGTGTGTAGCGGTGTGATACTGAGCAGCTGTGCCCCTACCGCATGACAAGCGCTTGTTTAAGGAGCACCGGAGTTTCGACCCGTGCCCCCTCAGGGACCCTAGCTAGCTCTAGTGTAAACCAGGACCTAATTCGAGCCAGAGATTTTTGTGCCTGGATGAGAATCAGGTTGGGGCAAAACTCGAGTCATGTTGGGCTAATGTTGCAGTGAAGACCAGTCCTGTGTGCCTATGAAAAGCTGAAGGAGTGAGTCAACTAGGACAGGACTCTGTGATTCTGATGCAAGCTGCATAATTAATGCTCGTTACAGGAATCTTCCCAACCCTCACCTGATCCTGTAAAACCAGAGATACCTCTGTGCTCTGGGACATTGTGCTACTGAAATTCAATCTCCCAGGAACGGCTTCTCTTGTAACTGAAGTCTTATTGTTAGTCGTTTGCATTGCAGGTGTATTAGAAGCTTCGTCTCCACGGTGTATTCAAAGTGTGTTTGCCTGTTGAGGGCGTGGTAGTTTATGATCAATTACTCCATGGTCACAAACTTTTCATGGGCTGGTGTGTGGGTCGTAATGAAAGTGGCAGGTCCCTTTTCTGAATGAGCTGCTTTTCAGAAGGCCTTTATGGCTCAGCAAAACATCCCAAGAATGCTCTGGTGCTTCTGTGAGGCCTAATTATGGCTGCATGTGTGTGTTTTATTAAACTGAATAAAAACTGATTTCTCCTGAGCTTAGGAGAGAACTGGAGGGATTGTTGCAAAAAGTGTTCTGAACTGAGCTGCGGCAGGTTTGTAGTGTTTCAAAGACCGCTTTATACAGGCCAGGTGCAGCTGCATTGCAAAACAGTGTGTCTCAAGGGAGCTGCTTTTCCCAAGATTTAGGCAATTGTTAAAATGGAAGCAGCTCTGTTCACTCCGCTTTCTATCCCCAGGCTTAATGGAAGTAATCCATTCAGAAGAGTCAGGTGCTTTCGGAAACCGAAATAGCGGCTTGTTGGCCCGAAGAATTCCAGATTGCTGATTTCTTATGTGGGCCCGGTGAGGCAGGATCATCTGTTAGTCACGGTCAGAGTGCCACATCAATGCTTTATGGATTTGGGATGATTCTTTGTCTTTTTGTGAATTTTTGGCAGGGGGGTGGGGAGGGGGAAGGGAAATCTGTCTCTTGTTGCTATTCAGCAGCTCCTGCATTCTTTCTGTGGCTTTGAACCGAGTCCTTCAGAGCTGTCGCAAGACTAAATAATTCAGAGTTTGTGTGTGAGTTTCGAGTTCAGTTTACGGGCAGTTCTGTTGCAGGTGGACAGAGGTTGTGTGTTGCCTTTCAAGTGTCTCCTGAACACGCTTCATGCTTCAGTGGCAGCGTTACCCTGTTGACTTTGCCGGTGCGAGTGGCTCGGTGGTAATTGTTTTTTTAGGAATCCTTGGGCTCTCATGTAGCTCTCACATGCTGGAATGTGCATTCTGACATGTCACTTTAATGGAAGAGGACAGGGAGAGAACACATCACCGGACATTGGCAATACCAGGAGGGATGAACTGGAGTGCGGATGAGACACGCAATCAGGAAAGTAACTGAAATACTTTCCTCATGGATTGTATTTTCTAAATGGACAACCTACCTGATTCTCAATTACTGAGGGACAATCTCCACTCATTGATATAGTTTGCTTTCCACAACCAAATCTCTGTACAACTTTTCACGAGTGACGTACCCGAATATTCAGATTCTAATATCTAAACTTATTGTTAAATCTATTCACCTAAATTTGGGTTATTGCTGATTATGTACTCTATGTATCATATGAATTTTAAAAACAAACTTTCTGGATAATCTAAGCACTATACCCAGATGTACAGACATTCTTTTCTCAGCCTATGCATTACATAATTCTTTTAAGATTGGCTTTTAAATCTAATCCCTCACACCGCTAAAAGGATTCTTTTCGGTCAGAGTGCCGTAAGGAGGAAATTGAGGTCTCCTTGCTAGAGCAAGAAAATGGGCAGAAGCAGGAGTTCAGTGGTTAGGCTTATCCACTCTGTCTCTTAGGCCTTGTCTACACTGCCACTTTACAGCGCTGCAACTTTCTCGCTCAGGGGTGTGAAAAAACACCCCCCTGAGCTCTGTAAGCTTCAGTGCTGTAAAGTGGCAGTGTAGACAGTGCACCGGCGCCGGGAGCTCCTCCCTTTGTGGGGGTGGGTTTTTTTTTACAGCGCTGGGAGAGAGCTCTGCTGCGACTACTCAGTCATGTAAAAGCACTTTAATGTTGGTAGTGAAGACATACCCTTTGTCTGCCTTCTGCTTCCACCTCTGACCTTGATTTACACTGCAAGTCACTTCACTTTTCTGTGCCCTAGTTTTCACCCTTTGTAAAGTAAGGCTAATTCCTGCCCCATGGGGAACTTTGAGGCATCTTTAATTATTGCTTGCAATGCACATAGGAAACTTCCAGTGAAAGTGCTATGGAAGGGCAATGTAGTAATTACAATCCGTTACACTGACAAAAAGCAAAACTAGGGACTGTCCTGCCAACAAAATCCAGTCCTACAGCTGCTGCTCTGCCCTTAACGCATCCTGTTAAGGTCCTCCATCGGGATTCCTCGGAAGAGTGATCTAACTGCTATGTGGGCTGCAGTCAGTAGGAATGTTGCAAGGGGATTAAGGTCAGTGTTCTTAAACTGTGTGTCCCGCCTCTTTATTTTGGCATATCCCAGACTCGTTGATATTGCTGGTCTGTATCCTCTACAAACTCTTAGGGCTGGCCTATACATAAAACCCTGCAGTGGCGCAGCGCAGAGTTGCAGCCTCTCGGGGAGGTGGGTTGCCAGCAGGAGAAGCTCCCCCGCCGACCTAGCGCTGTTTAAGTGTGTGTGTGTGGGGGGGGGGGGGTGAGGTTGGTATTAACTGTCGCTTAGGGGTGTGGATTTTTCACACTCCTGAACAACGTAGTTATACGATGTAGGTCTGTCATGTAGACCAGACCTATGTTCGATCCCAGGCGTAATCCATCTTCCTCTTTTGTGTGTGCAAGCAAATAAAGCTAGGGCCGTGCTCCTGGAGTCTTACAACATACAATCCTGCACGTGGGTGGTGTGCAGAGAGGCAGTGAAGGCAACAAGCTTGTTGAATGGAGTTGTCTACTTGGATCAAGAACGCAGCAGCAGCAACAACAAAGGATTGTGAGTAAGATGTCCGCATATCCATAGCGGGGCAGAGACTACTTATCCTTAGGGCCCTACCAAATTCACGGCCATGAAAAACGCATCACGGGCCGTGAAATCTGGTCTTTTGTGTGCTTTTACCCTATACTGTACAGATTTCATGGGGGGGGTGGGGGGAGTGTTTCTCAAACTGGGGGTCCTGACCCAAAAGGGAGATTTGGGTGGGGGGTGTCGCAGGGTTATTGTAGGAGGGAGGTCACGGTATTGCCACCCTTACTTCTGCGCTGCCTTCAGAGCTGGCTCGCCGGACAGTGGCGGCTGCTAGCCGAGGGCCCAGCTCTGAGGGCAGCAGCACAGACATAAAGGTGGCAATACTGTGACCCCCCCCTTACAATAACCCTGGGAGCCCCCCCCCAGCCCCCTTTTGGGTCAGGACCCCCACAGTTACAACCCTGTGAAATTTCAGATTTAAATATCTGAAATAATGAAATTTACGATTTTTAAAATCCTATGACTGTGAAACTGACCAAAATGGACCCTGAATTCAATAGGGCCCTATTTATCCTGCACAGAGATCACTGTTTGCTCATTTGGCTTTGCCAGTTGGTCAGTCTATATTTAATTGAGGATTGTGGTAAGTAGATTTCCCAGAAGATGTTTTGAAGGACGGATTTCAGTGAAGGTGGGGCTCGTGAGGGCAGGGAGGGCGTTCCAAGCAAAGAGGTGTCCTGCAAGAAGCAAAGTTGACTGGTAGAAGGATGCAAATGGATCGACAAGAGGGGAAGGCTGGAGTGGAGCAAAGAGGGTGTTGGAAGGCGGGCGTTGAAATAGGCAGGCGGGGAGTTGGACAATGTCTCGAAGAGGGGTATTGGGGGGGCTAACTTTGTGGACGCCTAGAGAAAGGCTTTGAATGCGGGTGATACCTGCTGAACGCTTTGATAGGAAAGTGCTTCCCAAAGTGGATTATGTATCGCCCCTGCTTTGCCGAAAGGAAAAACGAGCCGCAGAAGGGCAGTAATTCTCCCAAGGTCGCCAAGTGAGGTTATGTCCCATCTTTTTCTGTGCCTGTCCAAAGCTTCGCACAATGGGGTCCTGGGGTGCTACTGTAATACACCTAATAGCCAAGCTGGCAGTAGAATCCAGGAGCCCCGTTCCCTATCTGCAGGGCATAAGCCTTCCGAACGTGTAATAAAGAAAACGATTTGTACGCACCAAAGTGTTGGTTTTTTTTTTTTTTAAATAAGAAGAACATGGAGTCGGAGACCAACTGATGGGGGGGGGGGGGGACAAAGAAAGGCTTAAATAATGCCTGTTTTCTAATGAAAATTAGCAGTGCTGTCACAAGCAACATAGTGCTTTAGAATTGTATCCAACCTGGTAGCCCCCTGCCTTCCCTGCACGCACAATTAGAGGGTGTGAATAAGCTATAATTTTAGTAAGTGATGTAAAGGGCTAATTAAAGGTTTTACTTGGCTAATCAGCTTGCACTTTAATTAGCACCAAATGGTAATGACTTGCTGAAACATAAATTGACTTCTCAGCTGCTACCAGCTTGTTACATTCTCTTTAATCACCTGAGCTGCTTCAGAGGAGTGTGGGCCGCATGAAGAGATGCGGCCCTGTGCAGGCATGCTACGCCTTCAGGGCTCTGTCACATCATGGGGGGGCTCCCTTCACTCTGGAGAAGCTGCCTAGGGTCAGTCAGCATGTTTCTGTTCTAGGAGGATGGGTTTTAAATAGGTCTGGCTCACCCTGACACAGTGCTGTGTTCAGGGGGTGATGAAAGCTGGGAGAGCGTGGGTGTTTGTCCGTAGCATTTTGGATTGTGGAGTTTGCAGGCAGATTTCTGGGTGTGCTCTTTGTGAACCCACCCCAGGGGACCTGAATTCGTGTCTTTGTGAAACAAGAGTTTGGGTCTCCACCCTGTTCCTGCTGGATGGGCGTGTGCATGTTGTGTACACAAACATTGACACTAATGGCCTCTCTCAGCGGGGGTGGAGGGGCCTAGAACCAAATGGACGGCGGGAGACTGACTGCCCTTTTCACCCACTTAACAAGGGAACAGTGTGGGGTGAGGAACCTCCATTTTCTGTTATACTCACCCACCCCCCCCCCCGGCCCCCCAAATCCATTCAAAACTCTGCTGCTAAGTTTCAGAGTAACAGCCGTGTTAGTCTGTATTCGCAAAAAGAAAAGGAGGACTTGTGGCACCTTAGAGACTAACCAATTTATTTGAGCATAAGCTTTCGTGAGCTACAGCTCACTTCATCGGATGCATACTGTGGAAAGTGTAGAAGATCTTTTTATATACGCACAAAGCATGAAAAAATACCTCCTCCCACCCCACTCTCCTGCTGGTAATAGCTTATCTAAAGTGATCACTCTCCTTACAATGTGTATGATAATCAAGTTGGGCCATTTCCAGCACAAATCCAGGTTTTCTGCTGCTAAGATTACCCTCTGGACTTGTCACTCTGATGACCCCCTCCAAAGTCCATCCGTTGGCTCCTCCCTTCCACGGCATCCAACACCCACACCTTGTCTGGGCTTTCAAATCCCTCAGTGAACTAGAACTCCCTACCTATCTGACCTATTATCCCATCACAAGGTCGACTCCTGCCTTCGCTCTGCCAGTGATTGCCAGCTTCGGTCACTTGATTCTTTGCTTCTCCAGCGAGCGCAAGTGTCGTTGCCCCTTATCCAGGGGAAAAGCTCCTAATCAAAATCCATAAAGCCGCTATCTTGTCCCTCCTTAAAATTTGCCTCTGCTGAAGCGTATACAGAGACGTGCAACCTCATAAAGGCAAGGCAGGCTGCAAGTTGTGATTGTGTCCACGGATTTGTGCACATCCTAGTTTTCCCCTCTTCCCCACTGCACCCTGCTGGTGGGGCTGGTCTAAAGAGCGCTCCCAGTGGTGGGTCTGCACGGGTGGGGAGTTTGAAGGGGCAAGGGGTGGTGTGGAGACGCCCACAGGGGATTGCAAAGGGTGTTGATGAGGGCTGAATTTAGAGATGAGGAATAGTCCAGTGGTCCGGACTCTGAGGGTTCGATTCCCTGCTCTGCCATAGACTCCCTGTGTGATCTTGGGGAAGTCACGTCACTTCTCTGTGCCTCAGTTTCCCCATCTGTAGAGCGGGAACACTATCCTCAACATCCCACTGAGATAAGGAAGTGTTTAAATACATTAAAGATTGTGAGGTTGATTGAATTGATGCCACTGGATTTTACTCCTTTTTGGTTAAATGCCCTGACTTGCCATGTTGAAGCCTCATTGCTCCACCAGTATAATGGCTTGGGGAAAAGCTGAGTGCTAGAATGTGTGCCTAATTAACGTGCTATTTAGGTGGCATAGCTGGAGATGCCTGTGTCAGATCTTCTTGCATTCTTTGCATGCCTGCCTTCCCCACCCCTCTTCCTCCCCCCAGTCCTGCCTCAGTAGGAACCTTGTGCAGCAGAAAGGAAAAGCCAGCATTTTGGCCAAGTCCAGCCACCGAACTGCTAAACTTATACAGTTTGTTAGATCCTGGTGGAGTCACTGGGTTATGTCTTTTTTCTTTTATGAAGTTGTTAGTCACTGTCTCTCGTGGGCTAAGGAGCCAAGCTAGTTCCCTGGCTTTAGCTTTGTTTGATGAAGTTTATACGCCTGGTTTCTAGGCGGCTGAATCGCCTCCTGAGATGAAGTCACGAGTGCCTGGCCTCTAGGGAGAGGGAAAAGTGCGTGTTCTGTTTTCCTAACCTGGCCATTCGACAATCTGCGTGACTGTGCTTTGAAACACAGCTCTGTAGATGGATGATGTTGTGTGCTCTGGCATCTGTGCAACAAATGTTGGGTGGGGTAGAATAGCTCCACATCCTTCGTGTGCTGCTGTAAATAAGACCCTTGCTGTCTGTCGTTGGCTGGTTCCCTAATGTGACATTAATAAGGAGTCGAGCCCTGGCTGAATACTTGGATTCCAGCAGAGGCTGCATGTTTCATGGTCTCTGTGTGTATATAATGTCTTCTGCAGTTTCCACGATATGCTATGCATCCGATGAAGTGAGCTGTAGCTCACGAAAGCTCATGCTCAAATAAACTGGTTAGTCTCTAAGGTGCCACAAGTCCTCCTTTTCTTTTTTCTTTTTACGAATACAGACTAACACGGCTGTTACTCTGAGACTTGCCCTTGTTTCAGTTCCTCTGCAAATGAGACCCTCACCCAAATACCATAATGGGGAAACCACTCGGAGATGGATAAAACTTCTGTGATAAAGGGGGAATACAAAGGGGCTAAATTACTCTGGGGCAAGCCCTGTGGAATTCCACCAAGGATGAATTTGGCCTTAGACATGAGGCCTTGAGATTCCATCTGTCCTCAAGAAAGGGACTGCATCTCACTCTCAAGCTCTTTCTAGATATATAAATAAGCTGTATATTTATATAGCATTCCCTGTTAGGAGCTCTGCTAGTCAGTAGAATCCATGTTGCGGGACAGTGGAATTTCCAGGGCTAGGCGCTTAGAACAGCTGGAATAACGTGATGGTTTGTAGCTGGAAATATAATGTTGCATTGGGTCTGGGAGGCTTCGGTTCTCCGTTCTTTCTGGCCAGGGCTGCGTATGGGTAGTGGCTAGAGCAGTACGAAAGCAAATTGGATTATCAGTTGTGCAAATTGGATGGCCTAAACTGTGTGGTGGTTTACGTGTGTCTTTGGTAATTGCTCACGTTTAAGACCAGTTGAGCTGGCTGGCGTGGTGCATGAGTATAGGGGGTGTAAAACTGGAGTTGGTGAAGGGCGCTGGATTGATTATGGTAGAGACAGAATCCCTATCTCTACCCAGTCCTAGCCTTCGAAAAATAACATTGTTCGGCAATCCCGTTCAGATGCTTTCGATCCGAGGAGGCTTTCAAAGCACTAATATGTTTGGAAGATTAGGGCCTGTTTGCTAGTGGGGGAACTGAGGCACAGAGCAGGGATGTGACTTGCCCGGGTCATGCAGCGGAGCCAGACGTCCTGATTCCCAGTCCTGTGGCTCACCCGCCTTCCTCTTCAGACACTGCAGCAATCCTGAACTAATCGGTTGCAGCTTTTAGCTTTGGGAAAAATGTGTGTGTGATCACACACGGAGAAATGATTTGCTTAGCGTGTGTCCCCACCTCCCTTTTCCTCGTCTCATTCACAGCAACACTTGCGTGGGTGGTATCTGAAATAACCTCTTTAAACCTGCATTTCTTTGGTTTCATGCCAAATGATGACTGGGGCTCTGTAGTGGGGCGGTCGCCCCAACCCCTGAGAAAAGGGCTGGAACAGACCTTTTTAGGCTGCGCAGACCAGCAGCCAATCATTAAAGGCCTGTAGAGGGCCAATCAGGGGAAGGAAGCGGCAGCCAATCAGGGCTGGGTGAGGCCCTATATAAAGGCGGCCTAGCAGAGAAGAAGGTGGTCTCTCCCTGACTAGCAAGGGAGCGAGCACCTTGGACAGAGCAGTGCTGGGCAGGCTCGGGGGGCAGGGGAGCAGGAGAGAGCTCCAGCCCCATTACTTGCCAGGCTGGAGACCCTGCTACAAAGGGCTGAGAAGGTGCACAGGGCTAAAGGGGAACTGGCCCAAGGAAGAATAGGTGGACAAGAGGGGAATGAAGGAGGGCAGAAAGAGGCTGCCGCTAGAGGGTCCCTGGGCTGAGACCCAGAGTAGTGGGTGGGCCTGGTTCCCCCCCCCCCACACACACACACTGCACCTGGCCACCGAAGACGGTGGCCAGTACAGACTGCAACTTGCCCCTGAGCTAAAGGGCTAGACTTTGGGTTGTGGTTGGCCACTGAGGCAGGTGCGAGTCCCCAAAACTGCTGTTAACCACCCCCCCAGAACGGGGCGAGTCGGGAGTAGTGGGCACTGCCGGAGGGCAGTGTCCTAAAGCGGACGCCGCCAGGCGGGGAGCAACGTGGGTCTCAGGGCAGCAGAACGGACAATGAGCAAGACCCCACGCGCTGAGGACGCTCCGCAGCGGTCAAGAGCGAATTCCCGGAGCAACCAGCAGGAGGCGTAAGTGGTGGTGAGTCTTGACCCCGTCACAGGCTGCCATAATTTTTTTTTTAAATGAAGAATTTGGATCCTTTTGTATATGTATCAACGGCTACGTAGCAGTACACAGGGGACTGCTTGAACAAGAAGATCTATGAAAGTGTTGCCATCTTATGAATATCTAAGAGAAGTCCTAGTTTTTGTGTGTGTGGGTTTTTTTTTTTTTGGCTGCAAATACTTCAGCTGATGATAAAATGTTGCATGCCTTGTAAAATCATTCAAAGATGATGCCTTTAAAAAAATCTGTGCAAAATAGCTTCCCTGCTGGAAGCTATCTTTCTCCTGTGTATCTCCTGTAACGGACTCTCTTGTGGTTGTGGATCATTGTGGTGGTCGTTCTAACACTCAGGAGGTAGTGATAATACGTAGCTCTTATATAATGCTTTTCATCAGAACTCAAAGACAGGAGCCAAGATGTTAAAAAGTTACTGGTGAGATTGGCCCGTCCAGCATGAGATGCCATATGGGGGCACTCCTGGGTTCTGTTTCAAGTTTACCCAGTGGGCAATGTCTGTACTGGAGATGGAGGTGTAATTTCCCACATGGGTGGACATCCTCCTGATATCTCTGATTGAGCTCGTGTGCTAAAAATAGAAATTATAGCCGTGGCGGGGCGAGAGGCAAGCTGCCCTGGATACGATTCCATCCGAGACACGTTCTTGTGGAGCTAGCCCCTCCCACCATTTGTCCCATCATGCCTCCACTGCTATTTTGTAGCATGTTGGCTCAGTTCGAGCTAGCTCAGGTATGTCTGCCCAAGCTGGCACAGCGTACCTGGGTTCAAAAAAGCATTGGATAAGTTCATGGAGGATAGGTCCATCCAGGGGTATTAGCCAGGATAGCTATGGCTCTGACTGTCAGATGTTGGGAATGGACGACAGGGGATGGGATCACTTGATGATTGCCCTGTTCTGTTCATTTCCTCCTGAAGCATTTGGGGGGGGTATGAACAGACAGGATGCTGGGCTAGATGGACCCTTGGCCTGACCCAGTGTGGCGGTTCTTATGTCTACAGTGGTGCTGGAGAAACATGTGCATTGTGACACTCCCGTTGCTGTGCCTCTGTTTCCGTGTTGTAAAAGGGCTCCCTGTGTACTTCCTGCAGAATGGATGGTGATGGGGTTTAGAACATACTTGCTAAAGTGCTTTGGGAAAGCAAAGTGTTTTCAGGTTGGGGCATATTTGTCTGTGTGGTTAGAATGTGTACAACATGGTTAACTGTGAGCATGCCTGTTTCCTTTGCCTGCCTTGACCTATGCTCCTGGCACTTCGCTGCCAAAAGCAAGGGGTGACCGTAGACTTGCCTGGAAGCTGATAGGTATAAATTCCAGGTTTCAGAGTAACAGCCATGTTAGTCTGTATTCGCAAAAAGAAAAGGAGTACTTGTGGCACCTTAGAGACTAACCAATTTATTTGAGCATGAGCTTTCGTGATGAAGTGAGCTGTAGCTCACGAAAGCTTATGCTCAAATAAATTGGTTAGTCTCTAAGGTGCCACAGGTACTCCTTTTCTTTTTGTATAAATTCCAATGACCCTGCACGTTGAACATACTGCATGAAGCCTGCACTTCCCGGGCGTAGTCCCTTGCGCCAAAACCTCTTAAAGCTTTGAATCCAAAACACTCCATGGGAGACCTTGGAAAATGCAGCACCTGACTAAATTGCTTTGACTGTGTTTTCAGCTTATCTGCTCCTACTGTGACAGTGGGATGGATCGCTATCACATGGAAAACCAGCTGAGAGAGTAAAGCGTGGTGGTGGTGGTGGGGAAATCTGTTTTATTTATTTTTTGGAGTTGGAGCAGTGGCTCTTACCTTTCCATAGAAAGTGATTTGTGTTTATTTTGTATCCCAAATCACTTCACTAACCATAACTTTAACTCTGTTAACAGTATTATTTGCCATGGTTATTTACTGAGTCCTGGTCTGCATTAGGACACTAGGTCGGTATAATTACATTGCTCGGGGGGGGGGGGGTGAGAAATCCACACCACAACTGACACAGTTCAACCAACCTAGCTTCTGGTGTAGACAGCGCTAGGTCGATCGGGTTGAGCCCCCATTTATGCCACGAATGTAAAGCGGATATCCGAGGAGCTGCAGGGCTCTACTGGGAATGACGGCGGCAAACGCAGCCGCACGTTGGGCTTCCACTCGCAGGAGCCAGCGCCCCGCATGGGCAGCGCCTCTGACGTGGCTGTACCGCCCCCAGCCCTGCCCAGTGGGGTAGGCGCCAGGCTCAGCGGCAGCTGTCCCTGGTTGCGCTACTCCAGGAGCATGCAAGCCACTGGGGCTGGGGTCGGTACGGCCATGCCAGAGGAGCTGCCTGAGCAGGGACTGTGAGCAGGTTTCAGGGGGTCTGCCAAAATAAACCAGCAAGCAGGGCTGGTGTTAGACTCGCTGGGGCCCAGGACAGAAAATCGAAGCCCGAGTAACTTAGCTTTGCACGGCCCCCTGTGGTGTGGGGCCCTGGGCAATTGCCCTGCTTGCTACCCCCTTAACACCAGCCCTGGCTTGTAATCTACTAGATATGCAGAAGAACAGTTGTTGTGGGCCATGGAACTTTTATAGGGGGCCTCAAAAAAAAGTTGAGAACCCCAGTCGTAGACAACAGGAGATGCAGAGTAGCAGGCTCTTGTGCCAGTGGGGTGAGTATGTTGAGGGACCGAGAAGAGGTCCGTGCTGGGTGCATACAGAGAATGAGGATGTGCGTAAAGAAATGAGAATTTGGAGCAAGTCGGTGGAGGACTTTAATTGCAGAGAGCAATTTTTGAACTTGATTCTGAGATGATTGGGGGTGGGGGGCATTGGTGGGGAGGGGTTTAAGGATAATGGTCTAAGCTGATATGCTCATGCTTTGGGAATACATGTGAGAAGGCCAGCAGCAGCCTTTGGTCATGCTGGTGTCTGGGAAGCTGACTTTGAAAGCCTTGGAGAAGGGAGCGAGTTAGATCTTTGGGACAATGACTGTCAATTACCATATGTTTGTACAGAGCTTAGCGGGGTGGGACCCTGAGCCTGCTGACTTGTAAAGGTTTAAAAGAAAATGGCCCTGTGGTAAGTCAAGAAGCGAGGCAGGCTCCGATGAGGCCTTCAGCAGCAATGAGTCACGGCCCTGGTGACTCTGCATGGGTGCCATGCTCCGATACCAATGGGGGGGGGGCATCTTCTGCCTTTAACGAGGTGCCAATAAACAGACTTGCAGCTGGGGAAGGAAGAGGGGTCTGTCTCGAATGGCATTTGGGGGAGTGATGGAACCAGTCGATGGTTTGACTGGCGTGGCAGAAGATTCCAGCCATAGACATTCATGCTCACGCAGAGCAGTGCTTTTTTGCTGGGGGGGAGACTATTGCCTTGCAGTTTATTACATCATCCTGGAGACCTTAAAATCCCCCCCCTCCCCGGTCAAGCTCCAATATACGCATGCAGCTTACTGAGCCGTCTTGAGGCTAACAGTTCCCCCCGGCTTACGTTAAGACCTGCCTTGCTAAGCATGCCGCCCTTTTGAAATGGGGAAATACGGCTTCAGATTCCAATCGCTCGTTGGTGCGAGTTCGTTGGTGTCCTTGGAGTTGTTTGGATTTACAGCACTGCAAGCGAGAGGAGAGTTCGCTCCACAATGGTATAGAAGGGGCAATCGGAGGAGGAAACCACACGTCTGTATTTCTTCAGTAAAGGAGTTGCATTGTTTTAAAAGCACTAGCGTTTAGAAGTACAGTCTACTGACAGATTACATTAAAATCCTCATTACAGCATGTTCGCCTTTGAGGCTGCTGGGAGTGTAGGATTGATTATGCATGAATGAAAGGGACTTTGACTTAATTTGTGATTTCCTCCTCCCCCTCCTTAGTTTCTGTTGCCAGTGGTAGTTTCCAGGCTGACAGGACCTCTCAGTGAAGTCCTGGGTGGATGTGCATGCTGCATGGGTTTTTTTTCTTTTCCCCCTTGTTGGTGTTGGTGTCTCTCTGAATGAAACTTGGGCTACTAAAAGAAAGGAAAAGGTTGGCTCTAGAAATAATCGGCTACAATATATCCATTCCTCCACAGCCATCTAGAAGGAATGAGAAGCATAGCATTTTGCACTGGGAAGACTTGGGTTATCATGGACAGGGGGTGGGGCTTTTCTCCTGGCTCAGGTGATGGTAATGGCCGTTTAAAGGTATTCATTGCTACAAACCGCAGACTGATGCTACACACCATAATCCCAAAGACGGTCTCTACTCTGGAGAGTTTACAGTTCACAGAATGATAGATTTTTTTTTTTTTTTAAGGCAGAGGGAGGGGACTGTTGGGATCATCTGATTTGACCTTCTGCACAGCACAAGCCGTAGAACCTCACAAAACAATTCCTGACTTCTGATGGAGCTCGAGCGTGTCTTTTAGAAAGACATCCAGCCTTGAGTTAAAGATTCCAAGTGGTTGGGTTCTCCACCACGTCCCTAGACAACTTGTTCCAATGGTTAATTACCCAGACTGTTAAACGGCATGTTCTTTTTAAGGACTGTTTATTAAGAAGTTTTAACAAGTTTACAAATCCTTGCCATGTAAATATCAGAAACAGAACCCTTGTTACAGCTGTTAGCTTTTGTTTTGAAGAGACAGGAATATAGTCATTTTTCTGTTTATCTGGGTGTTACGCATGCCATAAAATGGCATCATTACAACACGTCTCATTTCTAGTGATGTTTATTAAATTGAGTGAAACCTTTGTACACATATCTAACAGACCAGGCATGTCTATCAAATGTTAGTATTCAGTGAGGTTGGACAGGTGCACTGTTTTTGGGGGTGGTTTTTTGCAGGTGACTGTACTTTGAGTATTGAATTAAAGGTAATCAAATACCTGCCCTCTGTCTGTTTTGTTGATGCACCTTATTTCTGATCTGAGTTATTCAGCTTCCAACAACTGGGTCTCATTCCGCCTTTTTCTGCCAGATTAAAAGAGCTATCAGAAATCTCTTCCCCTATAGGTGATCAAGTCCCTTCTTAGTCTTCTCGTGGATAAACTAAATAGACTGAGCTTCTTGAGCCTCTCGTGGTAACACATGGTTTTTCAGACCTTGAATTATTCTTGTAGCTCTATTCTGAACCCATTTCAGTTTTTGTCCTTGTGTTGTCAAGCTGTAAGTGACTTGCCAGGAAGTCTATGGCAGAGCAGAGATCTGAACCCAGGTCACTTCAGTCATATCTGTTGAGGTTCAGTGCTTATGGAAATCAAGTCACATACCGGAATGCACATTTAGGAACCTGACTTTAGGCACCCAAGTATGAAAACTTGGCCTCTTATAAATACAGGTCAGTTTCCAAAAGTGCATAAAGAAAAGGGGTACTTGTGGCACCTTAGAGACTAACCAATTTATTTGAGCATAAGCTTTCGTGAGCTACAGCTCACTTCATCGGATGCAGATCTTCTACACTTTCCACAGTATGCATCCCATGAAGTGAGCTGTAGCTCACGAAAGCTTATGCTCAAATAAATTGGTTAGTCTCTAAGGTGCCACAAGTACTCCTTTTCTTTTTGCAAATACAGACTAACACGGCTGCTACTCTGAAACCTGTCAAAAGTGCATAGTATCTTTGAACCCTTCCATTTTTGGGAGTCCAACTTGAAATGCTTTAAAGGGTCTGGATTTTCAGAAAACTTTCTGCTCCAACCCTTTAAAACTCAGGCACCTTTCAGGTGTGTCAAGCTGAACATCCAGAAACTTGAAGCCTCTTTAAACCACTAGTCCTTTTTGGAAAAATCTTGGCCAATGTAGTAATTCTCCAGTTTGATTAGGTGAAATGCAGCAAGAAACCTGAAGCTTCCCAAAACTTTGTGCTAGTCAAATGCTTTGAACAGAGTTTACAACACCAAGGGTGTTTTATTTGGTTTGCCTTCAGAATGTAGCTGTATATAAACAATCCAGTAATCCTCTAATGAAGCTTCTTTGGAATATTAAATAAACTCGTAAACTTTTTTTTAAAAACAAAATTGAATGCAGGTGTCCTCTTAAGCACTGGAAGAGACTTGGAAATGTGCAGCAGAGGCTATGCTGAGTGTCTTTGGTTTCAGAGGCTTGTCTTACCAGCCATGTGAAAGTTATTAAGGTAGCCTGGGAAGAACACACCACTCCACTGCAGCCTTCTAGGGTTTAAATACATCAGCTTCATTTAGCCCTGAGCACTGTGTGGTAATAATTTTGACTGGATCCATGCTTAATGTGACTGCCTGAATTATTTTCTAGAGCCTTGAGGTGCAACCTGTCACCCTTCCCTCTCCCTGGTAGTTAGTCTGCTACTACAATACTGGCTCCATGGTGTTCGAAAGATTAGGAATTTTACATCAGCCAGTTGGGGGGCGAGGGGGAGACATTGCTCAGGTATAATTGGGGGGGGGGGTGATGTTAAAAGGGGAAGAGGTAGGCGTTATTAATTAAAAGAAAATAGACGGTTTTTTTAATGCTGTCCAATAATGTGAAAGGGTCATGTGACTGGAAATAATGGACAGAAAACGATGAATAAATAAAAGGGGAAAATTCCTCTAGGCAGGGCGTAGCGAGTCTGAATCCACTGCGAGAAGGAGGCAGTAATGCCCAGCGGAGAGAAGCACTGGAGCAGGAGTCAGAAATCCTGGATTCTGTTCCCAGCTGTGTCCTTGACTTATGCTGTGACCTTGGGCAAGCCACCTTACCTTCCTGTGCCTCCAGTCTTTCATCTCTGTACAATGAGGATTGCCAGCCACTTAAAATAAGATGAATGAATGAATAAATAAATATGGCTATCTATGGTTTATAAATGGGTGCAAAAGCATTAATGCCTCAGCCATACATATAAAAACACCTTGGAATGCAAAACTTGGTAGTGTTAATACTGATAGTTTCACTCTTGTACCTTATTTCAGCCTTGCAAAATTATCATGAAAATGTACACTGCGGACACACAATCCAGTTGCCTGCTCTTACAACAATGATGAAGAAACCCCCAAATATTACTCGCTTCAGTGAAGCGAGGGAATGCAATTTTGCAAGGTTGCTTTGTGTGTATCTGTCGGGGGAAGCGGGGGGAAGCGAATACATTTTTAAAATATCCAGCTGCAGTATTTATATTTATCTCTGGGAGCCAAGATAAGGGGAATTGGAGCTCCTGCTTCAGGGTATATATTTGAGTGTCTCCAGGGAATGGAAGGAATCTTCCCACCTCTGTGCAGTATTGTCAAGTGGTATTTTAAGAAACCGGCTAAATATCGGGAAAGATTTCCTGGGAGATGAGAGATGTTCAGAGTAGTTTCCTTAGGGCAAGTAGCTGAAGCCCCAAGGCTTAGGTCACTTAAAAGCAGTCTGGGTGCGTGCTGGAAAATAGAATGCACTCCTGACCCCCTTTTTGACAACAAATTACTACATGACCTCAGGAGGGGGACCAAAGCCTAAGCCCATCTGAGCCCTACTGCCCTTGGCCAGGAAGGGTAGGGGGGGCGGTGGTGGTCAGAGCTGAAGCCGTCGGGCTTTGGCTTTGGCCCTGGGCAGTGGGGTTTTGGCTTCGGTCCCAGGCTCCAGCAAGTCTAACACCAGCCCTAGCAACCCCATTAAAATGGGGTTGCGACCCACAGTTTGAAAACCCCTGGTTTAGATGTGACTCAATCACTTTTCTTTCTCTCTAAAGCTTGTGAATGGATCAGGTGTGTTACAGCTTTTATTTTATTACCATGAGGTGTTGGCCAGCAGCCTGGATTTGACAGCCTAATTGCAAAGCTTGTATTCTTTGCAAACTTCAAAAAAACAACAAACAACAGAAAAAACCCCAAGGTCTTGCACACATGAGCAAACACTGTGGTGGTCTGGCTGTTTCTTAGGAAATGACTGATTCTTCTTTGAATAACGTCCCCATGGGAGAGTCCCACGTCTGTCAGAAGTGCAACTTCTGCCTGGCCCTCAAGTCTATGGTAAGGAAGAACAGGGAGATTAAACTCCGATGGAGTGCTCCCTTTGGTCAGCTGCTGATTCGGGTCAGGAGACTGCCACCACAACCACCCACCTCCTTTCCAGACAGATCCAGCACCCCTTTCACCTTGGCACAGGCTTCCCTTAAGAAAGGGAGGTTGTTGGAGGCTTCAGAGAAGACTTCCAAAAAAGAGGAGCACGGTCTCTCATCTCAGGGTGCCTGCTCTGAAAAAGCCCAGGACCATTGCAAGATCTATGGTCTCTGCAGCCTCAACCTCTTGGCTCACTACTATTGAATTAAAGGTGCTGGTAGAGCCCAAAAGCCCTGAGCTCGAGGGAGAGACGTGGCTCCAACAGGACTTCGGTGTTTAGGACAGCAAGTATGAGCACCCAGTCTGGTAGCGGATGGCTCAGTCCTGCCTTTGGCACCTACCCGCTCGGTCCTGAGCAAGCTACCCCAGCGCTCCGGCAGCCGGGCTCGGGCGGCGATTTAAAGGGCCTGGGGCTCCACTGCGATAGCCCCAGGGCTCCCAGCCGCCTCTGCCACTGGTAGCTCCAGGGGTAATTTAAAGGCCCCGGGGCTCCCAGCTGCAGCCACGCCCCCGCTCAGGACTCTGGCGTACCGGTAAGCCCTTTAAGTTACTTTCACCCTTGGGCATAGGGCACGTGCACAGTCTGAGTGAGTACTGATAATGGACAAATCTCCTCCAATCTCAGGCTCGAGAGGGGTGTGCACCCCCAGTGTGGAGTACTCCTAGAGATGCACATCGCAAAGAACCACAGTTACTGCGCAAAGTGAGTAACCTGTTTTCGGGGTTGGCAGTCACTTCCCTGTGCATGATACTGCTCACGTTAAAATATTACTCCTGATCCTAAAGTGCTGGAGGAAAGTTGCTTTTCTGATGCAGTAACCAGACACGAAGGTCTCCAATCCTTTTTTCCCCAAATATCTCACACTTTTGGGTAGTTGATACTGACTGTTTCTAGCATGTTTTATCTAAGGATCTCAAAGTTTATTACAAATAGTAGCCCTTTGAGTTAGAGCCGTATTCATCCTGTTTTATACAACAGGAAGCAAAAGCCCAGAAGTCTGATGACTTGGCCGAGGTCACACAGTGAGTCAGTGGTAGAACCAAGAATTGGCACTGGAAGTCCTTTGTCTCTACCAGCATTGTTTAAATGTTGAGTGACCCTATGACAAACACAACCAGACCGTAGGCGTGTGGTTAGACGTAAATGTGGAAAGGTGAAGTCTAAGGCCAGGTCTATACTATGTAATTTGGGATAACTTACATCCCTCAGGAGTATGAATAAACCAGCCCCCTGAGCAACGTATGCTCCTGGGGGAATTCTGCACCAAAAAATTAAAAATTCTGCACACAATATTTGTCAATAAATAAATGCAGGGGCTTCAGCACGGCAGGGGGGAGCACAGGCCACTAGCTGCACGAAGGTGGGAGATCACCCTGCAGCACCCCCACCCCCTGGGACACGGACTTAGCGGTGCGGCTGCACCCGATCCTGACGTAGCACAAGGCCTGGGCCTTCCCCAGAAACGCCATGGGGGAATGCCCCTCTGTGCCAGGTGTGGGGCAGGCTCAATCAGGCAGGATCTAAGTGTGGAGGGGCTCTGGGGGCGAGGGGATCCAGGTGTAGGGTGAGAGGATTCTGTACGGGACAATCTGGGTGCAGACGCTCCGTGGGGGATCTAGGAGTGGGGGGATCTGGGGGCATAGGGGCTCATAGGGGGTGGGGTGCGTTTTCCAGGTGCAAAGGCAATGGAACTGCAGGGGCTTCCAAGAGGAGGGGTCTGGGAGTGTGGGTCTCAGCAGGGGCTCCGAGTGCTGGGGGAGTGGGGCTTGGTGGGGTAGGGGTCTGGGTGAAGCTAGTTGACGGTCGGTGGCGTGGGGGTCTGGATGTGGGGGCTTGGTGATGCAGGAGTTGGGAGTTAAGTGCAGGGAGCTCAGTGGGAGATGGTCTTGGTGCAGGGGGTCTCCAGATGCAGGGGTTGAGGTTCGGTGGGGCAGGGTTTGGGTTTGGAGGGCTAGGAGGGTTCTGGATGTACCGGGTGAGGCTTGGCAGGGGTGTCTGGGTATGGGAGGTCCAGATGCACGGGGGTTGGGTGGATGGGGGAGCAGCTGTCCATACAGTGACCCCCTCCCCCCACAGCTAAGGAGTGGTGGGGGCAGGAAGCAGGGGAGGATGCTGAGCTTCCTGCAGCTGGGAGAGGTTTCTGGGGTTGGGTGTGACACAGCCCCAGCCAGCCCTTGCAGGAGAAGAGGGAAGTCCCGTCCTTTCCTGCCTCCAGCCCAGCCGGGATTAGCAGCTGATCCTGGCTCAGGGTAGGAGCCACTGGCTGGGGTGTCCCCAGCCCCACGGTGATTTACCTCTCCACCAGCTGCTCCGGGTGCCTGAAATGATGCTGGTAGGGAGTAGTGTATGACTGCTCCTGCAGCTTCCCTGTCAGAAACTCACTTTTCTGCAGGGAAGCAAAGACATCTGTGGGGGACATGAATTCTGCACACGCGCAGTGGTGCAAAATTCCCCCCAGAGTAAACGTAAGTTACACCAACCTAAGTGCCGGTGTGACCAGCGCTATGTCGGCCGGAGAGCTTCTCCCGCTGACATAGCTACTGCCTCTCATGGAGGTGGATTTATTATGTGGATGGGAGAGCTCTCTCTCGTCAGCATAGAGCGTCTTCACCAGACATGCTAGATCGGAGCCGCTGTACTGGTCCTCGCTTCTAGTGTAAACTAGCCCTAAATCAAAAGGAAAGGCTTTCTCTATCCCAACGTGTCTGGACACGCTCCAAAAGGCCCAGCTGATTTGCTCAGTCATTCTTCAGCCTTAATTGAGAGTGATGACTTAATGGCAGGTTTCTACTCCTGGGTTTCTCTGGTTTTGGTACCTCCCCCTTTTTATTAAGTGACTTGGAAAGAGGCAGGCCTAGCATCAGAACTGGTTTCCCACGCAGAAGCAATGTCCTTGATCTGCATGTGAGTCACTTGTGAAATCCTTTACTCCCCAGAGCTGTTTTATAGAGGAGGGAGCAGCGCGCACGCTCCTCGGCTCCAGGACTGTGAGCATCTGAGCTGTGCTGTGCAGCTGAGTGCGCTTTATACAGGCTCTTCGCTGCCACTATTTTACTGGGGATTCACAACAAGAAATATGACATTCTCTGGAAGCCTGTAGGTTCGGGAAGACCCGACAGTTTCTGTCTCTGTACACAGTCCAACAATTCAGACAGCCGCAGCGGATTGCATCAGAGCGGATCGCTTGGGGGAACTCTAACTGTATGTTAATGCGAAGCACTCCAGAAAGGGGCTTGTGTGTTTTCTGAGAGTCAGCAAGAAGCTTAGTTATTTAGCAGAGCAGGAGGCTGTGTAGATGATCTTTGCCCACAGGGAAAACTGAGCGCTAGTTGTCCAGAAAGGAACAGGAAAGTGAAATCAGTGCACATTGCCAGATGACCCCAGAACAAGCTCTCAGTTAATAAGCCACGGTGCTAACTGTTACAAGTCTCCACAGTACAGCGTTGCTTTTTGCTGTCAGTTTGCGGTTTGCCAGAGCTAATGAGACTAACGAAGCGTAGCGTTTTATGTAGCTCTTTAAAATATTTTCCCTTTCATCTGAGGATCTGAAAGTGCATGCAAATATCTATTCAGTCTCTCGCAATGCCCTTCTCAAGCCTTATAGAAATCACCCCTAGGTAGTCTTATGTCAGAGTGGGGTGATTTTCAAGCCTTTTCTATGCTCGCAAAATCCTCAAGTGGGGATGCAGTTATATCCATGTGAAAGTGCCGATACAGCTTAGGTTGGTTCGGGGAACTGGCATAAGCTGTACCGATATAAACGCTTTGATGCTGATATAACTGTATCCACCCTAGGGCTTCTACCAGCATAGCTGTGTCAGTAAAATCACCCCTCTCTGACGTAGCCATGCTAATGAAACTGGTCGGTATAGACCATGCTTCAGTATAACTAGGACTTGGAGTAGGTAAGGCAACGCTATGCTTTTCAGCGGGGGAAACTGAGACACAGAGGAGGTGTTGCAACGAGTCAGGAAGAGAGCTGAGATAGGAACCTGGAAACTCCTGATGCCCGGCCCATTTGGCCATATGCCACATGACGTTCACTTCCGCCCCATGTCAAAGGAGGCCAAGTACTGAGCCTAAATTAATTTATTGTCCTGTTTGTTTATGTTTTTTTAAAACCCGTAAGTCCTCCTGAAGTCATTTTCCCTTTAGATTTTCCACGGAGGATTCGATTGCTGTTTCTGGCTGCTGATAAAGTAAAGCTTTTTTTTTTTTAAAATACATCCCCAGGTCTGCATGCGTCTTTGGAGAGAGTTAGAAGCATACTTGCTACAGGCTCCAGCTTGTCGAAATCAGCAGGCTCTTGTGCACAAAAGTTCTGTGCAAGCATATTCCCAACGCTCTTGGGGCACGAACGATGGCATTAATGTCTCCTCGTGCGAGACTGATGACCTCTTCAGTCAGGGTTATATTCTCATGTGGGACATCATGGCTGTATAGGGACCCATAGAGCAACCTCGGCAGATTGCTCAACCTCCGCTGGCAACATGGGGAGCATCCATATGAGTTATATGGTGCATGGCCTGTTGTAAGCTCGCACGGACAGATCTGAATGCTGCTGGCTCTGCGCTGAGCTAAGCGCTCGCCGGTCCCTACTGTAATGCCCTCGTGCATAGTAGCACTTTCCATCAAAGGATCTCAAAGCACTTCACAAACGTGAAACCTCACTAGCCCCCTTTGAGATTGGGGGCGGGGGGAGTATTCTCTTCATCCCAATTGCAGCCTTTGGTTGCTACCCTAATATAAATATTTACCAGAAGCACTTTTACAGAAGGGAAATTGAAGGCAAAGAGATGAAGTGAATTGCCAAGGGCAGTACTGCCACAACGTTGTGTAGATCTGCTTTGAGCAGCATGGTGGTCAAAATGCTGGTGACTACCTCTGCCCCCTTTTTTCACTTCCTGCCTGGGGATATTGGGTTGTGAAATTATCTGGGAGGATCACTTAAACGGTAATCCTTTTGACATTGTGATGCATCATTTAGGTCTCCACTCTGCACCCTTTGAGACAATTGCCAGTTAATTGCTTTAGCCACTAGCCCACACTTATGAACACCTGCAAAATCTGAATGCCTTCTCCTCACAGAAACTTCTGTGACGGGGGGGGGTCTCCTTGGTGTATCGTGGCACAACAGGAGCGCAGGCTCTTGAATTCTTGGAGTTCCTACCTCCGCTTCCATCTCTTTGTTCCCAAGTTTATCTGTCTATGGCGTGGATCTTAGCCAGGATAGGTGCGGGCACCCCTGGGATGGGAGATACCCAAAGAAATACCAGGCTTCTACTGAATTGCCAGCAGCTATTTCTCCGTGAGTCTGAGCCATTGTGATGCTAAGGGACACCCTGCTGCTGGAAGTGTCCTCATGGCTGCCATGGCCCTCACAACTCAAATATTTGCTGATGAACGTAATTGAAGGCAAGGGAGGGAGCAATGGATTGGGGCTTTGACTTTAATGAGGGCATCTAGTGTTTGGTTTAAACACCAATTTTAAAAAACCAGCTAACGTTAAGGCCAGAATTTACCAGCCGATATGCAGACTGTCTGATTAAGAAGCCGACTAGTCAGTTATCAATCTCTGCAATTACAAAGCAAACACATACCACTTGGTAGGAAAGACTTTAGCAAAGGATCATATTAATAAAAAATCAAGACCGCAAAGCTTTGTATGTGAGGAGCAGAGTCTGAGATAACGAGCCTTATTAGCAACCCCAGGCTGAGGCCAAATGATATTACGATCGCTACATAAATTGTGGTCCCAAGACTAAGGCTGTGTCTACACTAGAGACCGCACAGCTGTACCGCTGCATCTGTGCCACTGTAAGGTCTTCCGTGTAGCCGCTCAATTAAACCACCCCCAACGAGCGGCGGTAGCTAAGTCAGCGGGAGAGCAACCCATGCCAATATTGGGCTGTCCACACCGGTACTTCTATCAGTCGGGAGTGTTGGGGAAAAAACGTTTTACTGACAAAAGTTAGTGTAGACACGTGCTGTATTACGGCACAGAAAGTATGGAATCTTTATAATATCTGCATTCTCTTTGGACTGACGTATATAGTTCTGATTTGCAAAACGCATCATTAGCAGGGTGAGAGTAAAGTGGAGTCTGATTAAGCCATGCTGGTGATGTTTTTATACATTATTAGTGAGTAGGACACTGGACTAGGTCAATTCTCTCCCTAGTTCTGCGGCTTACCGGCTATCTGACCACGGGCAAGGCACTTTCCCTCTTTGTGCCCCTGTTTCCTCTCCCACCCCTTGTTGAGACGTAAAAGGGAATTCTCCGAGTGTGTTCCTAAACACAGCCGGTGCCGGGGCAGTGATCATGCAGGTGTCCCTCCTGTGTACACACCAGCATACTTAAGTGCTGAACACAGGTTGTCCCCCTCCCTGTGCCTTTCAGCTTAGGTCTCTTTCTCCTGAGAGCGCCAGCGGAAGGGTCCTTTCTAATGGTGGCTTTGGGCTAGCCATCCAGGGATGTAAGTTGGGTCTTGGAAGAGGTTGTGCTTGGGTGGCTAGCCTGTGGCGCTGTGGCCATCCTGTTACTTGTAATGCTTCTCTTGAGTAGTGTGTACATCTACCTGAGCTGGGAATGACCGCTCCCAGCTGCAGTGTACGTGCTGAGGTGCTCTCTCAGAAATAACCTGTTCGGATGTCCCTGGCTTTTAAGTCTCTCAAGCTCTATAAGTAGTGCCAGACTAGATTGGCTCATAGTGGGTTGTTTTCCCTCTCGCTCTTGAAGTGCAGGAGTTTTGGCTTTCATTTGAAAATGATTTTTCTTGGATCCCCCCCCATCTTTCCAGTGTGATTCTGGGAATGCTTCCAAGTAACAGTTAAACAGTCCAGTGGTGGTGTGGCTGTTGATGGATCAAAATATAATAAGAGGAAAATTAACATAAATGGGAAGGGAACTGTCAACTTGCAAATCATGACAGATGATTAATGTGCCCAAATACATGTTCCCCATTTTAAAAAACAACAAACTTCTGTTTTTGTTGTTGTTGTTGTTTTTAACATAAAAAGATCCAGGCCTTGTAGGCTACAAGTTTTGGATGTTGTCTAGTCTTCAAAATATGCTTTATTTTCAGTTTATCAAATGCAATTGTCTGATTTAAGCTGTCTTAAAAATGTCATTTTTGTTGTTGAGATGGAACTGGAGCACCCCTGAATAAGACTTTTTTTCACATTTGTACTGAGACAGTCCTGCTGGGTTTGCTGATCCGGATTTCCTTAGAGTTCATTTTGTGCTGATAAGACCTCAATGCTGCCATTCCCCCCCCCCCCCCTTTTTCTGGACTTTCTAATGCATTTGAGGGAGGGTGGGGAATTGAAAGCTTAAACTCCTGCGTATTGCAGTGATTCTCTCAGATGTGTTTAGCTACATGGATGGCTTGCACAGATGGACACAATGAATTTGCGGTGCTAAAGAAATGTCCAGGTTTTGTTTACAGGATACACCAGCTAATTGGGCCAATCCAGGGGCATTTCCTGTTAGCTCAAACATTTAAAAAAACAAAACAGCCCAACAAAAAAAAACTGAATATGGACACAGACCTCATAACATTTTAATATTGGAAGCCTTGCATATAGGCTTAGAGCCAGACCTGGTAAGGACTCAAGCAGTTTCAGCCTCCCTCTCCCCCCTAAATCAATGGAAACAGGGTACTCACCACCTCATAGGATTGGCCAATTAGAGTGGCAGACAATGTCATTCTTGGTTTACTTCCTGTGTGCCAAGGACAGATGGACAGAAAGAAGCTTTAGACAACCATGAGATCAAAGGCCAAGTGTTAGGCAAGTTTATTAAATATGGGCTCTAAATTTCCTGGTTTTTGGAGGGGGTTTAATTCACCTTGTTGGTAATCTGGCCTAGGTTTTTTATCATTTAAGCATCCTAACTTTGGGTTCCATCTTTTTCTTATTTTAAGATCATAAGCTAAAATCTGTGTAGAGCTTCATTAAGGCCTTGTTTACACTTAGCTATGTCAGCAAACCCTCTTAGTTTAGATTCCATTTACACTGGTGAGGACTTCAATGCTGGTATAACTTTGTCTACATTAAGGCAGTTGCCTGCATGACTTTATCAGCAAAGGATAGCACACCTAACCAACAGCTATGCCAGCAAAACTTGTAAGTGTAGACCAGATCTAAGGGAGAGCTGAACCCCCTGAGGAAAGAAAGGAGTATGCTCTAATCCAGAGGTTTCCAAACCAAGCTCCCTGGTGAAACTGGCTGGTTGTGGGGTCCCAAGGGGTAGTGTTGCCTACCGGATTGAGCATTGGACTGGGACCCAGGAGACATGGGTTTTGTTCATGGCTGTGCCACTGACATGCTGGGTGACCTTGGGCAAGTCACTTCCTTTTTCTGTGCCTCAGTTTCCCCATCTGTAAAATTAAGGTGATGGTACTTGACTCCCTTGTAAAGCACCCTGAGACCTATGGATTAAAAGTGCTATAAAAAGAGCAATTTGGCAGTGGTGTCTTTTACAAACCTAAAAATACAATAAACATCCTTCCATGGAAGCAAGTGCAGTAATTGCAACAGGGATATTATGCTCCTGAGTAGAGGCACAGGGAGTCTGCTATCCTGTACAGGAAAGGGGTTGGCCATGGAATAATGTCGTACTAACGTGTGGTGGTCCAGGCTGCTGTAGCAGTACTGCCAATCCCCCATGTGTTCAAATATCACGTGTCTGACTTAATTTACTTGGCTTGATTTTGTTTGCTCTTTGCTTTCTGGTGTTGAGATCTCTAGGGGTCAGGTTTTTCAAGCTTTTCTCCTTAACCATGAGGGTTGCTTGGTTGTTCTCTTCCCTCCCATCCCGGTGAAAGCTGTGATTCTTAGGCACTCCAGGAGCTGGGGCATTGAGGGGAAAAATGCATAAAATCGCAAGGGTTTGGAACACTGCTACGTAGACTATTTGGGAACCCCTTGCTCTGAATCAAACTGGGGTTTCGGCTTCTGTTCCCAGACCATCCTCTGATTTCTTAGGGTACTGAATAAGATAGGTATTCATAGATACTAGTATGGAAGGGACAAACCACTTTGCAGTTGTGTGGCTCAGTTTCCCTTTCTCTCAAATATCTAAAATCCCTCTCTGTGGGTGTTACGAGGCTTTAATGATTGAGGCTGATAAAGTCTTTTGAGATCAGGTGAAAAGTGGTAGAGGTGCCATAGGGTTGGTTTTGTAAAAGTGTCAAGGACTGACCTGTGTGGCTGCTGAATTTATTGCCGAGGGGGGGGAAGGTCCTTTAGAATTGCTGTTTTTGTAAGCCAGTTGTTATGGGGGTCCATTTGCTGAGTAGGGAAATACCCCACTAGTGACAGCTGTTGGGCGAGCAGCTGCTTGCGGTGCTGGTGGGGGGAACCTGCCAGCTTTTCCTCGAGGAATTTTTCCCCTTTTGTGTTTTCAAGCTGGCCCTACATTGGGTTGCCCTGTCCTCTTCCCTCCCTCCTCTTTTGATCCTGATCCACTGACTGGAGCCCTTGACTGGCTGCTTTGTTTCAAACATTGCTGTTTGATTGGCTGCAGGCTCAAATCTTCTTGTGTTCTTGCTCCAGTTCTTGCTGGCTTTGCTTTTTAACCCTTGCCCTTCCAAATCCAGCGGACAGGGGGATGTGGGAGTCCAGCTGACCTTTTTATTTTATTAAGCTATCACTCTTCCTGATTTCTACCAGATCTGGATGTGCTTTCAGTCCCAGATAGTTAGGGTTTTTTTTTGTTTTTTGTTTTTTTTAAAAACCCTGTTAAATTGCTACCTATCAGGTTATTGCATAGTAAAACGACCGTAATTAATGCCTGGAACATGTAGGAAGGTTGTCAAGGCCTGAGATAAAACGTGACTTGTTTTGTTTTCTGTTAACCTGAAGGGAGAGTTTCCAATTTTGAGAGGTGGCTGGCGTTCAGTTACGCGGGTTGTCGTTGGTATTGGAGGCCATTCTCCCTTTGCACGCTGGTTCCTTGTGCGAAGGAGTTAATGCTGCTCTAGGTCTCTGATTTTTTGCCTTAGGTTCAGTTTCTGTGGCTGGCAGCCTAGTGAAGTGTAACTGCAAGATGAGGAAGGGAAGGAAAGTCCGGTTTCATTGTGTCCATTGCAGGGAACAGACTCCCTGGGCTGAGAAATAGGCACTCTTATTTGGTTGCTATGGGGAGCTGCCCATTCCTCTCCTCTGATAAGAGGGGGTGGGACTGCAGAATAAGAGTGGAAAGTGAGAACCTGTGGGGGGGTGAGGGACTGGAGGAAATACCGTGTTGTTAAAACCCCATTCCACACACTCTGTGCGCGCACAGATCATATCATGTAACTGTGTGACTGGACGAAAGGGGTGAGGTGGATTAAATATAATACTTGTGGCTTCTTTTAATAAAATCTTGTTAGGTAGGAAAGCTAGAGGTAACTGGGGAGCTCTACCATCAGAGGGATTTGGGGTGGGGGTAAGGTGGAGGATCAGGTCACATCTAAGTCTTCTCACTTTTTGTTTGTGCATGATTGCTCCTACAGCAGTGGCTCTCAACCTGTGGTCACAGACCTCAGGGGGGGTCCATGGATGCTGTCGAAGGGGTCTGCGAAAGACTTAGACTAGAAACTGACCAAACAGAGTACACGCACGCAGGCAGGCAGGCAGGGCTGCCACTTGGGGTGGGTGTCTTTGGGTTGAAAAGGTGGCTTGAGGGGCTGGTCTTGACCACCGTTCTCTCTAAGCTGTGCGCGTCTGCCCGCGCACACAGATCCTAAACCCCACGCACACGGTGAAACACCGCACGCACCGAAATTTGCACAGAAACCCAAAAATTTGCACAGAAGAAATTTTTTGCACACACGGTCCCTCAAAAATTAGAGGGAACATTGGTCTTGGCTGACTCATTACACCAGCTACTGTCGTGATGGGTGTGCTATTAAATCCCGAAAGTTGGTCTAATAAAAGAGATTACCTCATCCACCTCCTCTCTCATAAATCGGAACACACACAACCCCTAAGGTCTAGCAGAGAAACACAATCCCAGCTGCTCCTTCCCTGTCCTCTACTCCCAATGCAGCAGCTCGCTTGCCAAGAAGTAGGTGGTGCTATGCCCCCCCCCCCCCATACACACTCCCTGATCCCCAGTGCAGACCAATTGCCACTGATGTGGGGGGAGGCGCCTCACAGTTAGCAACGTCAGAAATCTGGGTCTTGCTGAAACTGACGCCATGCATGCAAGCAAGCTGAGGTCAGGAGCAGCTGAGTTAGCGACTAAACCACCAGCCTCCTTCTCTATCAAGGAACAGAGCAAAGAAGGAAATCTAATCTCCTCTGGAGGGTGGGGAGGAATTGGTTATTTTTATCAACCTTTTTTTTCCCCCCGGCATTATTTTTTCCTGTGCTCTGAGTTAGGGCTCTTCCTGCGCCCCCGGCTCGTTAGCAGAAGGATGGTGAAGGTGAGTGGTTTGCTGCCTGGTTGCTTTATGCTGAGTTCAACACAGGGCGTTTTTCGGAAGGGAGAGTTGACTCTGAACTGTCTCCTGCTGATTGGAGCTGGGGGTGGCCGTGTTTCAAAAGCTTGGAAGAACAAGGAGAGTCTCCCCGCCTTGAAGACAGGAGAAATGGACACCTGTTAGCAAGCTGGCTTTTGGGAGGTGGGTGGGGGACTTTCCAAAGGGAATATGGCACTTGTATCTGTCCCTTTTTTCTGCAGAATATATTTCCTGTCTGGGATGTGGGTGCGGGTTCCGTTTTCTTCCACGCTAAAGTAAAAAAATAGAACAAAACGAAAACCACCTCAGCCTTACTTTTGTGACAATCTGAGCTGCCCAGGTGTTTGGGTTTTTTTTGTTATCCCTGATAAAATTGGGGTTGGCTGGGGAAAGTTTTCCCTTTCGTGTCCCCTCCTCAACAGCAGAGGTAAAACAAGAGCTGACTGTCTGATACAGGGCAAGTATCTTTAAAACTTTAGAAATGAACCCTCCAGTATGCACACTACTTTCAGTTCCAGCTGCAACCTGCTTTTAGGTTGATTGTATAGGAAGGCTTGTTCGTATGTCTGAGTCAATGATGGGAAAAATTTAGTGACTGTTCTTGGGATCAGATTTTTTTTTATGCGGATGTCACAAAACATCAGCCTATCACCATCAATTGATGGTGATCTTTGGGATCAACAGAGAAGAGGAGATTTGGGAGTGGTATGTTTTGGGAGCATTGGGTGAAATTTGTGAAAAGGGGGCTTTGAGATCCTTGGATGAAAGACTACAGATGACCAAAGTGTGGTTATCTTTGTTTTGAGACCCTTCATTTTTGTCTGTATTCGCAAAAAGAAAAGGAGTACTTGTGGCAGCTTAGAGACTAACCAGTTTATTTGTGCATAAGCTTTCGTGAGCTACAGCTGATGAAGTGAGCTGTAGCTCACGAAAGCTTATGCTCAAATAAATTGGTTAGTCTCTAAGGTGCCGCAAGTACTCCTTTTCTTTCTTTTTTGTCATTACTCTCCAGAAAAAATATATTTTTTTTGCTTGCAGCATAATAGAGTTTGAATGCCATTGAACTTAAGTAGACTGATATTTGGAGTGAAAATTCCAGGAGCAAACTCAAGACAACTGGGTAGATCTTTTTCATGCCAAACTCCTTCTGTGGTTATTAAATATTCTTATGCAGCTTCTTCATATAGAGTTGATATGTTGTGGTTTGCCCTGAATTACCTTGCTGTTCTGTGAAGAAATAACTTTCCCTTCTAAACATGGTTTTGAAATAAAATTTTGCTGACACTCAGATCAGGGAAAGGGGGGTGGCCTGTTTGAAGTGTCATCCCAGTTTTACTCTGCGGACAGTTGGTTTACAGAAGGCCATGTCTCAGAACTGATTAGCTCAGTGGTTCTCAAACTTTTGTACTGGTGAACCCTTTCACACAGCAAGCCGCTGAGTGCAACCCCCCCTCATAAATTAAAAAAAAATGTTTTTATATATTTTAACACCATTATAAATGCTGGATGCAAAGCGGGGTTTGGGGTGGAGGCTGACAGCTCGTGACCTCCCATGTAATAACCTTATGACCCCCAGTTTGAGAACCCCTGGATTAGCTGCTTAAGGACTATAGAATGGGTCCTGAATCTTCAAAGTAACCCTCAATGTAGTGACAGCTTTGCAAGGACTTGGGTGCCAGGGCTTTTGGACAGCTGCGTTGATGGGTGTTTAAGGTTTAGTTACATTGTTGATAATGCATAGCTTTTATAGCACTTTTCATCAGCAGATTTCAAAGTGCTTTGCAAAGGAGGCCAATACCATTATCCCAATCTTACAAATGGGGAAACTGAGGCACTGAGGGGTGAAGTGACTTGCCCAACATCACCCAGCAAGCCAGTAGAACCACTGGGAACAGAGCTCAGGTCCTCAGAGTGACAGTCAAATGCTAACAAGGCCGCATTGTGTATGTTTTCCTCTTCAGCTTTTGGTAGAAGGGGGATGGGGAGGTGGTATGTGCCTCTGACATAACTTAATTTTTTATTTTGACATGATTTCAGTGAACCTTCTTTGTCCTTGCTATTCGGTCTTATCACTGCAAGCGTAACACACGTTGACTTTGTGTAGAGAAACTTACAAAGGGTTTCCTACGGGTTTAGCTGAGAGCCATAGCGTGGACCAGGTCCTGGAGGTCAAACCTGTCTTTTTGGTGTGTTTTTTGTATAATGTTTAATTAGACAGACTTCTCCACAGGTTTAACTACAGCTAGCTCTGGCCGCTGGAGCTTTGTCTTCTCTGAGGCACCTTCTGTCTATCGCTGGTTCAGCTGACCTGATATTATGCCTGGTAGGATTTCTTGGTAAGCTCAGTGGGGCAGAGATTGTTGGTCTTTTTGTTCTGGGTTTGTATGGTGCCTACCGCAATGGGGCTCTGGTCCATTATCATCTCTTAGATGTTACCACAATACAAAGAACTCATTTTCACAGCCATGAGAAGCAGCAGTAGTATAGTCATAGGTAAACTGAGTTTACCTACTTCTCATTTGGGGAACACGAGGTTTAGTTTAGGTTAGCTCCCCCCCCCCCTTTTTTTTTTTTAAACTACTACACCACTGAGCTCCGATGTTCTTTTCAGAAAACAGAATGGGTTTAAAAACAGAGGTAAGCGTGCAAATTGCATAAAGCTGTTTTTTTGTTTCCTTTTCGTAAAGGGTCGGGGGGAGCAAGAACTTACTCTGACCAGTGTGCCTAAATCAGGATAATGCAGATCTGTTTTTGGAGTCGTTTTTTGAGCTTCATGTTGATCTATTTATAATTTGTCCGTACTTATAGCAGAAAACGTACCTACCAATGTATAAAACCCCAAAGCAGCCTGTTTCCGGGTTATATCTGATCCTGAAGAACCAAGTTTTTTGTCAACCCACTGTTTTTCTTGCAATCAAACTCTCTCTGCCTCTTGATCTTTTTATTTTTTCGGTGAAGGTGGTGGTAAACTCTTAGCCAGGGGCAAAACTCTTAACTCTTGGGTGTATGCTGGCAGGAAGGAGTGCTCTGGCTGGTGTGTTATTTATCCAGGGCTGCTAAAAGTGTTGGTTAATGGCTGACTAATTAAACAAGGCAGACAGATAAAGGGAATGTGACCTGCGTTAGGACAGCAGGCTGCGGAATGTAGCTCTAACTGGAGCACAGTTTGGTATCTAGCAGGGGACAGCAAGGGGAAAGCTGGCTTCTTGGCAGGGTAGGGGAAAGTTTAGACCAGTTGGGCAAAACGATCATGAAAGTTCAGCCACTGAGGTACAAAATCTACTTGATGATGGCAAAGCTAACCTTTTCCCTTGCCTCTTCCAAAAATCACCCTGGATTCATAGGTTCCAAGGCCAGAAGGGACCATTGTGGCTATCGCATTTGCCCCAAATAACTCCTAAAACATGATGTTTTAGAAAAAACATGAGGTAGAAGTTTGCAAGGGGAGCGCTTATTCCAAGGTTGAATAATCAGATGGCAGTACCTTATCTTATGGCTCTTAAGAGAGATGCTGATGAAAAGCCCTGTGTAAGAGTGTGGTGGTGGTAATATACTAATATTTCATGTAAACTCCCATTTACTTCATTGGAAGCAGGCTTAAGCCAAACACCAGTGCTTTTGAAAATGCTGGCCCAAAAGGATAGTGAATTCCTGCTTTTTCCTCAATAAGGCTCAGATCCTGCTTGTGCTGAGCCTCTTCGTCTCCTGTAGAAATCCTTATGCCCCATGTTTTCAGTCCGGGTAGCTGTGCCATTTGTCTAGGAAGGTTTCAGCTTGTAAAGAGAAACTTGACCAAAGTTTGTAGCAAGAAACTCTCTTGGGGAAGTGAAAGGAGGGTGTGAGGTGACTCCACTTCATTCAGTGCTTACTTAGCGTCTGAAACTTGTCAGTTTGATACTGAGTCAGTAGGTGGAAGTGGTGTGAAACTGTTAATGCCCTGCAGAAGGAAGGGAGTTTTCCTGAGTGTTACAAAAGCTGACCACATAAAACCGGTGTGACTAATAGGGAGGCATAGTTGTGGGTATTGAAGCTTTTACTAGTCATTTGCACAGGTGACTATAGTCAGCAGTGGGCCGTTAGCCCAGATTTCGCTGAGCCAGTAAACCAGGTCGGTGACTAGTGTCTGTGGACGCCAGGTCTCTGTAAAGAGAATGACTTGAGGGTGAGGGCTGGGAGCTCAGTTAAATTTGGGGCTCTTTAATAGGACAAAAGGATACCGTGAAAATCAAGGATTGGATGCACAGAGGTTGTCTCCCATTGCTGTTTTTATTAATCCTTATGTCTATTATGGTAGAGCCTAGGGCGAGCCAAGATTGGGGCCCTCTAGTGCTTGGTGCTGTACACAGAGTAATAGACTGTCCCTGCCCCAAAGAGTTTACAGTCAATGAAGGGGCAGTATATGCTACTCCCTGCAAAGAAACTGGATGGAGGTAGAGGCATCCGTGTGTGGAAAGATGTTCCCGGTACTCCACAAATACCAGCTCGGCTTGCTCTGTGCTCCATGAATACCAGATGGCTTTGAGATTCATTAAAGGATGTGGGGGGTGGTAAGGGAAATCTCCAAGATTAAGAAAGTTCTTGCTGGTTAGGAAGGAGGGTCTGTCCAGGTGCCTGAAATACACAAGCAGCCACTGATGCCTTCCCACTTCAAGGGAGGGATCAGGTGAGGAACCGCTACGTGTTTGGGTGAATAAAAGTGTCAGTCACACCCTGTGAGTCCAGAACTCTGTCCCAAAGGACCAATTTGACAGCTTGTGCCTTGCGCTGGATGTGAAAAAGAGGCCGTTCTCCTTTTGTGGTCACTAAAGGTCCGATGGCATTTTTGGCAAGAGCAGGGAACACTCTCTTGATAGCCCAGGGCTTAGTTTAGGAGATCTGTGTATTGTTCCTGGCTTCTCCCCGGATTCCCTGTATGACCTGGGCAAGTCACTTATTAGCTCTGTTCCTCCATTTCCCTAGATGCAAAGAGAAGGGTAATACTCGTCTCAGCAGCCCCGGGGTAGGCATTAATGCATTAAGTATATAAAGCTCTTGGAGATCCTCTGACAAGGGTGTTATAAAAGTGCAGAGTATCATTTAACTCCTGTGTGAATTCAAATGCATGTAATTCCACTTACTCACAAATCCCTTGCAACTTTATTAGGCTACAGGCTTATTCGCTTCCTCTTCTAAGCTATTGTGTAAGCTGCTGTTTGCTGTGAAGCAGCTGCCACGTTCCACCCAAGAGATGGCTGCATTTCAGTGATAAGGGGGAAATGGATTGTATCCGTATGGGGTTTACGGAGTTGAAACGCAATAGAACGCCTCTGTTTTCGTATGGTGGATTTTTTTGGTCTTGGTACCTTACCTTTTTGTTGTGGGACTGGAAAAGTTTCCAGTGACACTAGCAGAAGCAGGTCCCCGTGGGAAGTCGGTAAGGCTAAGTGCTGGAGTTCAAGAATAGTGTGGGCGGGATCTGACTCCTGGCCTGGGAGGAGCAAGTGGGCAGGCCAGCTGGTTGATGCTGGAATGCAGTTCCATCTTGGAAGGCGGGAGGAAGCTTCAAACCAACCAACTGGCTTCTGTGGAAGGAGGTGCAATGAGACACCGAGGAGGAGGGGCCTAAAAGTAATAAATAGGGAACATATGTGTTTGAAGTTGCTCCCTGTGGCTGCCACACAGCCTCCTTCAATACCCGGGTGGAGATGAAGTCCCAGGAAGAATGGGCTTGTAAGTTTCTTTTGAATGCACCTTTGCCTTTTCCCTGTATAACTGGGTCTTCTGCCGCAATACCCAAAGCTTTTAGCTAGACTTCAAGGATGGGATTTTCTGTGTAATCTACTTTCACCTGCATGTTTCTTCTCATGTAGCTTGGGGGCCTTGTAAGTTGCACAAGTAGATTCTCTGTGATCCTTTCTGGCTGCCTCATATTTCAAAGGAGTTTGCTCTGAGTACACATCTCTAAGGCCTGGTATCCTAGTGGTTGTATCTATGATGGCCAGATGTATTCTGATTTTTGTTAGTGGAGGTAAACGGGGACTGAGATGTGGGGGAACTCCAAACAAATGAGAGAGACGAAGTACAGCCAGGCATACTGCATCTTTGCGATGTGACAGAATTTAAGTCTGTTTAAATATTTCAGCATTAGTTAGCGGAACAAGAGCCGATCGGCTGGGGTGAAGTCAGTGGAGAGGTATCTATGGCACACACTTTGTTGGTAGGTGCTGTAATATGAAGAGGGTTTTTTTGGGGGGAGACAGATCGGGCTCTCTTCCCCCTCCCGTGCTTCATGTAGAGCTTCTCCATTCCATGGAAATTATGGATCTGATGGGCCTTTCCAGACCAGCCAATATCTGGATGGGGGAAAGAAGAATGTGGCTGTTTCATGAGGCATCAGTCTCCATTTGTTCTCTCATTTAGCACTTCGAGAAACAAATTGTTTAAAACAAACAAACCCCCAAACAAACAGGGAGTGGCCCAAATCGTCAGGCTTCCTTTTGTTTGTTTTAATAGTCTGCTCCCATGTTCTTGATCTCTGTGTTAGCTGTTTGTGTTTCTGCTGTGTTGGCTGCTTTTATTGACAAACTGGTTTTTTTCCCCCTGCTGTCAGGCTCCAGATGCTGCATCAGGGTTGGACCCCACTTTGGTGCTGCATAGGGGGAGAAATCTTGCCATCCAAACCGCTGCTGGTGTGATGATGGTCTGTCAGGATTATCTCAATTAGCTGCCCCGCTAACGTAAAACTAGTCCTCATGCGACCACGGTAAACTGAAGGATTATTATAGGATATGAAGTGTTCTGCAAAGGTACAGAGAGAAAAGGGTCGAGGGCACTTCTTTTTGATGTTAAAAACCTTGAAGGGCTTAATGTTTTGAAGTATCAGAGGGGTAGCCGTGTTAGTCTGTATCCACAAAAACAACGAGGAGCCCACCTCTGAAAAAGTGGGTTTTTTACTCACGAAAGCTTATGCCCAAGTAAATTTGTTAGTCTTTAAGGTGCCACCGGACTCCTCATTTTAAAAAAAAAAAGAAATCTTCTTTGTTTTCAGATTTTTGCCATTTTGTTTTCGGGCGAGTTAGACACACTTACATCAATTTGCAGATTTCCAAAGCTGTCACCTGGTCAGGGCGCTGGGAATTTTACCCAGTGATAGGCTTCAGTCTTGCACTTTATATCAAGGGGAGCAGTGTAAGGGACTATGAAGTCAGGGACACTGTGCGTCAGCTCAGATCCAGCTGTGAAGCCTCCCCTAATCAGATTAATACATAGTGTCTCTAGAATTGTTGGGATCAACAAGCAGCGTAAGGATTGCTGCTATTTCTGTCGTGATGAGGGGTCTGGCTAGCTGTGGGTGTCTGCTAATGGGTAAAGAACTTTTTGAACTGGTGACCTACAAATCCAGAACAGGTCTGTAGTCACCCGAACAACCTGATTGTTCAATGGTTTATGTGAGCTGGCAGCATTCAGTGTTAATCCTCGTGGACAGGTGCCAACATCAATCTTGGCAGGCTCTGCACTGGGGTCATGGGGATGGAAATACTCTGTCACCATTTGTCCTTCCAGGTCATGGGTGAGGCACTTGGCCAGAGGGGAGGTTTGCCGTGCGGCTGCCTGGATTATACGTGTTGTGTGGCTTAGAAGGACTTTCTGTGCAGTGTCTAGTACAACGAGTTCCTAATCTATGCCTAGGTGCTTCACTAACACAAATAATAAACAATAATATTAGACTGGGATTTTTCAACTGCAGATTCAGCTGCCTAACTCCCTAGGGGCCTTTGAAAATTCTATCCTTAAGCCTGGTCTATGCTTAAAATTTAGATCCAGCTAGCTACCTATAATAACAACAGTGAGAGATTCACACTCCTGAGTGCCATAGTTAAGATGACCTAACCCCCCAGTGTAGGTCAATGGAAGAATTCTTAGGTCAACCCAGCTACCGCCGCTCGGAGAGCTGGATTAATTGTTGCGACTGAAAAACCCCTTCTGTTGCTGTAGGAAGAGGCTACACTAGAGCGCCCACAGTGTAGATGTGGTCTCAATTTCCAGAAGTCTCCATCTCGCATCTTTCACCACCACTAAATTCACTCTAAAAGCTTTAAGGACCTGATCCAGTCCGGGGCCTGACTAGTACTTGAATGGAAGACCACCTGCGGATCCCAGCTGCTGCTGTCGGCGGCCTTTCTTTACCATTTTTCTCCTTGTCTTTGTCCACCCCCCTCCCCTCCCCAGTATTCCCTCTGGAGTTAGTGGCGTTACTTGCAGGAGTAAAGTTTGCATGATAGAGGCCTAAATAGTTCATCAAGTCAGAAGGAGAAGAAGCACGAGTCCTTCTTCAATTCTGCTGCCTGACCAGTAAGTGTAACCGTGTTTGTGTGTTGCAGAGGCAGATCCATACATACTCCTGGTGCCTCATGATTGAGAATCTGCTTTATGTTCACTGTTAACCCCCCTGACCTCTGTCGCCTAACTAAGACTGCTATGCCCACCCACTGTTGCTTTGAGGAGGCCAGGATATTTGCAGATGTTTTTCTTTGTCCGGTTCAGAGCATTCAGCTGATAATTCACCAGCGTCGAGAGTTACAAGAGGGATGAATGTGGCTCTGGATTTTTCCTAAGAAGGTGTAGATTTCCTCTTGCTTTTTCCCTCCTCCCCCCCATTACAAAATTTGGCCCACATCTGTTTTTTGAGTTAGCTTTTTGTTCAAAAGTGGAAACTCTTACTAGCTTGTTTGTTCATACCGCGGACTTAACTTGCCTCTTAGAAATGTGCGCAATTGAATCTGAGGATTTTTGGATTGAAATAGATTGCTCTGACAAGTGCCTACATCTCAATGTGTCTGAGAAACTTGGTAAAGGGGTTGCCGCATATGCTCGCCTACACCGGAGGAGCCAGCCAGATGACTGTGCCAACCAGTTGCATTTAATAACTTTTGTATTATGGAATTGGCTAGGATGAGCCAGCTGATGGGTTGTCACCCGGTCTCTAGTTTATTAGCTTTCCGCTGTTCTTCTTCTGACCCGGGACTGTGGTTTCTGTCTTCCTTTTTTTTTTTAAAGTGTCCCTGTGATGCATTCACTGGATGGCCCATATCCGCTTGAAGATGAGCAGGTGACTATAAGGCCACCAGCACTGCCTATAATAGTGAAGTTGTAGGTGAGCAGAGGGAGTAGCTATGCGTTGAGGCTTGGGTTTGTGTCAATGACCAGAAATATTCTTGTCTGACCCAGGTGGCTGGTGAAGGGAACATTGGATTACAAGGGCTGTGCATTTACCAGCTGCTAGAAGAGTTGCCTTTCAGATGAGAAACGCATTGTTATACTGAGAGTTTCTTTCTTGTCCATTTGTTGGATTGTTAACTTCTCAAGGCATGCATGGATCGTGATTTTTATCTTGTGCAGGGTTGGGGCCACAGTTGGTACTTGAACAAATGAGAGCTTGGAAAACAGGTTTGATATCCATCCCCTGTCACATTATCAATGGCTAAGAAGATCTCTCTCTCTCGTGCTCACTTTCGTCTTCGCTCCAGAGTGTACTCTAGCTCATTTGGTTGGATTTCCTTTCCTCTAGATATAACTTGTCTGGTCCAAAGGAAGGAAAAGGACGGGTAGGTGAGAGGATGGTGCTTGTCAGAATCATCTTGGATGGACAAACCCTTCATCTTCTCTGTGCCAGTTTCTGGAAAATTTCTTTGTTTCTGTAGTGATTTGCCAGCACTTTGAACTGCAACTGGGCAGGACCAAAGCTGTATCTTTGATTTTTATTTATTTATTTTTTTAAGAGGACACAGATGCTTAATGATGTAAACAGACGTTCATTGTTGCCTGGCTTTGTTTCTACAAGAAAAAATACATTTGGGTTCACCCCATGGCCAGATTTCCTGTGTAATGCCAATCCAGAGCACAGCTCTAAGCCCTCTGTAAAACCCTCTTGAGTCTGCTTTGAACTTTGTGTAGTGGAGTTTCTGAAATGGTAATAACAGACCATCCAGTGTCAAATTCCTGATCTGAGTCTGTGTTTAAAAACCCCCAACTCAGAACACTGATCTGGAAACACTATCTTTAAATCTGACGCTCTGTTTTAAAACCTCTGCCTCCCCCCCCCCCCCCCCCCGACATAAAGAGGAATATTGGCACTTTGATTTCTGCCCAAGATCAACAAAACTACACCCAAGTACAAGTGCTTTGTACTTCACTAAAAAGGAATGGGATCAGGCTGTACAGCTCACAGCTGGAACCCCTGGACTCCCTGGCACCGCAGTTCGGACCCCAGCTGGGTCAGCTCAGCCCCTTTATTCTTTTGGAGGCAGATAAACTGGGGTCCAGGAAGGGAGTTAAAGGGTCATAGGACTGGAAGGGGGCCTCCTGCGTCCATGAGTCCAGTCCTTGCTGTCACAGCCAACTCTGTGCGATCATCCCATTCATAAACGTATCAAGTGCCAATTTAGAACAAGTTTGGTGGTTTGCCCCCACTACTACTGTTGCAAGGTTATTCCAGAGCCTCCCTCCTCTGATGGCTAGAAACCACCTTCTCCAGCCTCCATTGATCCCTGACTAGTTGATCCCCATTTGTTCTTGTGCCAGCATCGTCCTTTAGCTTCAATAGCTCTTCTCTCTTTCTGGTGTTTACCTGCCCCCAGTGTGTTCATAGGGAGCCATCAGATCCACTCCCAGCCTTCGTTTTGCTAGGCTATACAAGCCTAGCTCTTTCAGCCTCCTCTCCTAAAGTAGGCTGCCCATTCCCCTGATCATCCTAGTCATCAGTCTCTGCACCTGTTCCCGTTTGGATTAATCTTTCATGCTGGACGGGTGGGAGGAATTCTCTTGAACAAATCATGCCCAGGCATTGGGAGTGGACATGAAAGACCCCATGGAGGCACCCCTCATGTGACTTCAGAAGATTTCCCTCCTTCATTCTGCATGCAGTGCGTCATGTACCTTCCTTGCTCAACGGCAGGTGCTTTGCAGTATGCATATAGCTTGCAAAGCCACTTAGCAATCCTTGTTGTGGGTTGTTACTGTTGTTACTGACCTGAAGTAACACAACAACAAGCAATCCTTGTTGTTGTGTTACTTCAGGTCAGTGATACTCAGACTTCAGTGGTCCAGGAGCCAAGAAAGAGCCACAGTAGCGTGAACTGATTGTTTCATTTTGTTTCTCTCTCTCATATATATACCGTGCATGTGTGTATAATATTCTCACAGCAAATTGACTGACCAGCTATTCTATAGTTGGTTAATAACATAGTAAAAGCATCTTAATTAGCCAATAACTTGAATTGGTTGGTTGTTAATTGAATCGGTGTTTTAATATGTGCTGCAAAGAACCACTTGCAGCTCCCGAGCCTCAGTCTGAGTATCGCTGCTTTTGGGTGCAATATATGGGCCCGAAGAGTCAAAGGCCTGAAACTGACCACCATTAAACAGTTTTAAACAAGGTTCAGGGTTTGATGTACAAAGACCTCTGCCTGTTGAGTACCATGGAAAACACACCATTAGAAATCCGTTTGAACCTTTAATAAAAGAAAGAAAAACGGGTAAAGCGTTTGAAATGTAAAGTACTAAATAAGGCTTTCATTTTAACAACATCCATTGTCTCTTTCTATCTATTCAGGGAAATTTTTTTAGAAAGACACTTCCGCCCCTCGTTTGACAGTCTCTTAGATGGTTTTACACTTGGTAATAACTGTCCTTTTGGGGAAAGGGAAGACATTTAGTTGAGATGGGCTGGAGCTGTTGTTGCTGTTAGTCTGTTCCTGTTTGCTAGAAGGCAAAACAAGACAGTCACCCACCAGGGGAAAGAAAAGAACAGCAAAGATAGAAAATGCAGCTTCTGTCTCTGGTTCTGACTCTCACTTGTAACCTCGCTGCTGGAGGAGAAATAGGCCCAGCACATGGTCTGATCAGCCATTCTGGGACCTGGCAAGCTGCTGCCAGCATTGGACTGGGGAACAGCTGTTTTTGTTAAGCCACATATTAGACAGAAGGCAAAAGGATAGGGATAGGATAGAGAAGAAATACAGCAAGGAAGGAAGAGGAACACACTAGGGGTGGGGGGGAGATGTGACAAAGTCTTACATCCCAGGTGGTGGTCAGGATTTAGCCAGAGTCAGTGAAGGCGGCGCTATCATCTGGCTCCCCCTCTCTGGCCCAGTCTAGTCGGGACATCTCTCAGGATTAGGATGAGGAAGGTCCATGGTCCTAGGAGGTGGTGGGGGTGGCAGCCATATGATGATCTCTTCTTCCTCTTCTCTTTTCTTTCAGTCAGCCAGCATTACGGTAGCCTCTCTGCCCGTCCATCTCTGTTAACTTCCCCCAAAGTCTGTTCTGTTTAAGAACCCCAAAAGCTCCTCATTGAGTTCACAATTTAAGGTAAATTTATAGGCCCAATTATCACTACAGGCACCATAGAAATATCATAACCCCCTTTGGGAGGAATCTCGTTTTGTGGTGGTGTTTGGGTCATTACCATGTGGGCTTTCCCTTTGAGCAGCATCTCCGTGACCCTACAGCATGCAAAGACTTGCAGATCAGTCAGATATATCCCAGATCCAGTCAGCTAGCCGTGGAGTAGTATCTACATTACTGAAACAGATACTTACTCTTATCAGTTGACTGGGATTTGGAAAACTTTGAGAGCTAACCCTACAGACAATACCTCATGCGAGCCAGGAAGCCATTGGGGCTGTTTTGTCTAATGATTGCTCATATGAGGTTTGGGCTCTTGCTTCAGTTGTCCCCATGGGGAGAAGCGCCCCATAAACATCTGCAGAGCTTACCCCCATGTCCTCCTTTGCCATCATGCCTACGAACAACCTGGCAGGAGGGGAAACTGGTGTGCTGTGATTGATACGGTCTCATAGTTTCCTTGTGCTCCTCTGTTTGTTTGTCTAACCTAGCACAATGGGGTCCTGGGCCATGACTGGGATTCCTAGGCACTACCGCAGTAGAAAGGCTTCAGTGGTAGAACTTCTTTCTTAACTATTGTCCATATCTATGTAGTATGAGTGCCCCTCAGAAATTATGTATCCCTTGCTGGTCCTCCCCTGCCAGCAGAGGTAGACATGGACGATGGGCAGAAAGTTTGCGTGGGTTCGTGAGTAGCATGAATGTACGCAGAACTTTGTGGGGAAGGCAACCCAAAGAGGAGATGATTTCTGAGTACCGCGAAGCCAGTGGTCTCATCTCTTCAAGGGGTGAGTTCCATAAGCCAGATTCTGTGAAGCTTCTGTCTGCAGCCCTTAGCAGCCTTCCTCCGTGGGTCAAGACAGTAGAACTTCAGAATTATGAACACCTCAGGAAGGGAGGTCGTTCGCAACTCTGAACAAACCGTGATGGTTCTTTCTAAAGTTTGCAACTAACATTGACTTCTGCAGGTTTCAGAGTAACAGCCGTGTTAGTCTGTATTCGCAAAAAGAAAAGGAGGACTTGTGGCACCTTAGAGACTAACCAATTTATCTGAGCATAAGCTTGCTCACTTCATCGGATGAAGTGAGCTGTAGCTCACGAAAGCTTATGCTCAAATAAATTGGTTAGTCTCTAAGGTGCCACAAGTCCTCCTTTTCTTTTATTGACTTCTACAGCTTTGAAACTTTGCTATGCAGAAGAAAAATGCTGTTTGCCCTTTATGTGTTAATAGTTTACGTTTAGCACGGTACTGTACTGTATTTGCTGCTTTTTTCTTGTTTGTTTTTTTGGTCTCTGCTGCTGCCTGTGTACTTCTGGTTCCAAATGAGGTGTGCGGTTGACTAGTTAGTTCGTAACTCTGAGCTGCTTCTTGGGTTTCTCTGGGGGGGGGAGAATGGAGCTGCCACCGGAGGCTGTGGACATTAAGATCCCTCAGTAGCTAGGGATGTAAATAATGTACAATTGTAATAGTTTAAACGGGTTAAATATTTAACCGTTAGGATCCGCTGCTATCCTGCGTGCCCGGGATCCCCTTCCTCTTAGTTAATCCTAATTTTTTCACTTACTGGCACCCCCTATTCACCCCACATGCTGGATAAAAAAGCGTTTTCTGTTCTTCTATTTCGGCACCTAAATTTAAATTTTATTTATTTATTTAAGGAGTATAAGTTTGAAAACATGGGCTGTAATTTTTTCGCTGACCGTTTCTTGTCAGGTTTGCAACCAGATAACACTTACAGGACATGAAGTACGTCTAATATCTTAAAGCATCTGTACTCTGGGAGATTCCGGGTGGTTGATACCCCTGTTTTTGTAAGAAAAGTTTAATTTGCTCAGTGGCGGCAAGGTCCAGGGGAGTTTCGCTGTTCTAGCGATTGTGGTATGTTTATGACCATCGAGCTTTAAAGCTGTTTGGCCTTTTTCTCATCAACTCTCAATTCCAGAGAGCCACGAACACAGTTCGGCGTGCATAGCTGGATGCTGCTCCGTGTGCCAGTTTGAGCGTTAAGGAGGACAGGTGTCGAAATGTCACCAGATCTTGGCAGGCTTGGACTCGGGCTGTGAAAACATTAGGCAGTGCTGCCTGAAGTTGTTCCTGTCACAAAGGAGCAATGCCATGCTCTGTTTTTAATCCCAAAGAATATCTCCTTTCTTTATATTGCTCCTCCAGTGCCTGTAGCTACTGCAGAGTCCACTGATCTTCTTCGGCTCTCCCCTGGGTCCCAGGCAGAGGGGCCCCGCCACCCAAGGGCAGCATGAGGAACACTGAGCAAATGGTCTAGTGATGTGGAAACATCCACCATCCACAGCCTGCAGGAGGGAATGGCTTGTTATAGGGGAACCCCTGTACATCAGTAGCCATTTGGGGCCGGGGGTAGGTAGTGGGTCGGACTGAGTTGCAGTGCCTCAGAGCCATCGCAGGGTGGCTGGTTCCCGCGGCAGTCGTGTTACTTGGCATATATTGAATGTGGTGTCAGGTTCTGTGATTTATTTTGGTGGCTCTCCTTGACTCCCACTTGATCAAGAGGTTTCTTGAGGGTCAAGTCTTCGTGTGTTTTAGTGGGTAGTTCTAGAGTGCAGGGAGATGACAGCCAGGGCTCTGGTGGATTCTCTTTTAGAAGCATTAAAAGACAGACTATGTTGAAGGAGCAACATGCAGCATATCCTTTGGGAAAGATCCTCAGAGTCTAAGCCTTCTCTTGCTCTTCTGCCAGGACTGAAAGGTCGAACAGGACAGGGCAGAGAAGACTCTGTATGCTCCGTCTGGGCTCAGGAGGCTGCTGTTTCTGACCATGTCAGTGTCACGGTCTGATTGTTCATGCATACCGCAGACCATCTGCCTGGCACAGCCTGGAGTGAGAAGCAGGTTGTTTTTTCCAAAGATTAGCTAGGGAGGATGCACTCTGAATATCCAGTGCTGAAGACCCTTTTCTGCTTTTTGAATTTGGGACACATTTTCTTGTGACATTGGGAGACTCCTCTCCATCCCTTTAATGAGAAGTGACTGTCCTGAACACCAGCTTTCCCAGACTTCAGCTTGATCTTGGGTGAACTCCCATGGCTAGTAACAGAGGGATTCCTGCTCTTGTCTACATGTGGCTGAGATCTTCTCTGTTCTCTAAGCAGTCAGGAGGAGAGTTGTGGGAAGAAGGCGGCTTAAGCATAATGCTTTTGTGAACTCTGGTACAGAGTGCCTGCCCTTCTAGGAGCCAGGTTGTAACAGAATGTGGCGCTAGCATCCTTCCCCTTCCGATTTCAGAACATGTGCGTTTTCGGTTGGTATCAAACTCAATTTCCCAGGTGTGCTACAGTGCATTGGAAACCCGGGCTCAGACTCGGGTTTGAGCCCCACCCCCATATTGTCCACACACACACACACATATACATCTGTCTGACTTGAGTCAGCAAGCACTCGGGTCCCAGGCCCCATCCAGGGAGGATGGGGTCTACGCACAAGCCCTGCTGAGACTCTGGTCCAAACCCTATCACTTTGCAGCGTGGACGCAGCTCAAGCCGCGGAAGGTCTGTGTGGTTCAGTAGGGACACGTTAGCCCTGTGGTAAGACCTGGCTCCAGCAGTTATAAACCTAGGTTTACAATGCAGTGTGGATGCTTGAGTATGGGCTTAAAAATACCAAGTCCACATGCCCAGGTCCCACAGATATGGGTCCACAGAGCCATGTAGACATACCCATAGAGCCTTTCATCTCTAGGCCACTGGTTCTAATCCAGGTCAGTAGTGAAACAGTGGGGAGCTATCTGGTGGTGGCCAATGAGCTGCTGAGGCTCGGACCGATTCCCATCGGGCAGGTATCCATATCATGAACAATACCCACGCTTGATGCTAACGACATCCCCTTGTCCGCCCTCGTTAGAGGCTGAGGATTGAGCAGACCGTGGAGACAAAACCCCCCCGACCTGTAGAATTGGTCTCTTCTGCTCCTAGTTGATGCACTGTGGGCTGGGTTTACAGGGCTTCCGAGAGGGGGGTGGGTTTCAGGCTTCTGGAATGTTGGATTGGGGCTGATGTTAGTCTGATCAGAATGTACCTAGCTATCCGGAAATTGACAAAAGGCCTTCAGGCAGTCTGAAGTGAGGGGTAGCCTGGGGAGAAAAATCCAGCCTCATTGTTCTACATCACTTGTGGTGCTGGGCAATAGTCTAGAGTGCCCAAGAAGTAATTTGCCAGGCGCTGCCGTTAGTGGCCTCTATCGTAATTTACTGTGTAGCAGATAACTGCCCAGGGAAAGCCCAATTCTGCTTCTGCTCAAGTGGGGGGTGGGAACTTGGACAGGTTTCAATGGGAGCAGGATCGGGCTCAGTGTTTACAGAAATCATAGACCTGTAGGACGGGAAGGGACCTCCATAGGTCATCTAGTCCAGTCCCCTGCACTGAGGCAGCACGTGCATCTTCCGAGATAGATGGGATTAGAAATTGGTGCTGGTGAGCAACTCTGTCCTGACCCTGCAGTTTGCACAAGGAAGGTGTGAACCTGCTGCTGCCCTGGAATGGGGTCTAGCCCTGCTTCCTTCTAGTCCTTTTTACTTAGCTGCTTGGTAGCCAGAAAAGGGGCAAATGGGATGGCGGGGAGAAAGAGTCTGTTTTCTAAAGTTGGTTCCTCTTGGGAAATGATTAAAGCCATAAAGGGATTATTCTTCAATTGCTTGATTAGCTTCTAAACATTGGCATTTTAAAATGTTTGAGATATTTAGTTTCACTCTAAATATAAGGTGCCTCGTGGCCCAAGTCCCAGGAATCCTTTTGCCTTTCTCTCTAGCACCTTTCATCCATGTTCTTGTGAGTGGGGCTGATTATCACCTTTTTACAAGTAGGGAAACTGAGGCAGAGTGGGGCAGTGGTTTACCTGAAGCCACATAGTGGCAGAGCAAGGAATAGAACCCACAATTGCTGACTCCAGTCTCTCTTGTTCCAGCCACTAGAGATCATGCGTCTCCGTGCTCCTGGGCTCTCTTCCCAGCTATCTGTCCTCAGCAAGCTGATGGCTGGACTCTCTCCCACGGGCAGGAGAGATCATGCTCTCTGATCTCTACTCTAAGCAGTGCCTGAGAGAGGAGGACAGCTCTGTGAAGTTACAAGCAAGGGATTGCCTGTTAGGTCACTGCCAGATTTAGATTCACGTTCCAAAGCAGCTTCCCTGCGTGCTCTTCTCCTTGCACCTTAATTGCTAGAACTTCATTTTAATGGTTTTATTTTCTTCCTAGTTCTAAATTTAAATATTAATCCAAAATCAGGGACAACTGGCAAGCAAGTAAGGCAAAATGCCTTCAGGTCGGGGATCCAAACCTGGGTGTTCTGTTGGAAGAATAACAACACAAGTACAAGTTATTTAATATGGGAAGCGGAGAGTAAATGAAGGAAGAAAACACAGGATCACTTTGACTGGGAATATATTTATCCTGTGCCTTTGAGATCTCAGGGCTCTAGAACACGACTGGTCTTCTCTGTGCACATCCAGAGCTGGCGGCCTTGGGATTCTGCTTCCCATGTGGAAACGGGGAAGTGACTGGCCCAAGATATTGCAGTGGGTTGGTACAATTGCAAAGGGAACCCAGTAACAAGCCCTAATGTATCTGAGGGCACATCCATCCCATGATTCCTAGCGCTGCAGGACCATGAATTCTCCTGCAGTATGCTGTGGGAGAACTGGTGGGTTCCTTCTGGGCCCGTGCGGGGGGATAGCGGGCAGGCCTTGGAGGACTAACAGCACTCAAGTGGAGCTCGCAGAGTGGCTGTGTAGCAGCTGCCAGGCTGTGCCCACTCGAGCTGTAGCTTATACGGCTTCCAGCCAGCCAACCCAAGTTAACAGCACTACCATGGGCGAGTGAAGGGTTATCTGCATGTGGACGGAAGCTGAGTTAAGGTCAACACTCGCTGCAAACCAACCCTAGAAAGCAATCACACACACGTTCCTTGCAAAGCCTCCCTTGCCAGAGTTGGCGATGAAGCTGAGCCCTGAGTTGGATGGGTGACCTTGAACTCCCCAGTCACCCCTGGCAGAGGTCCCTCCAGTTCAGGCTTGGGCGGAGGAAGCTTGCTGTGTCTCTTGCGGTGCACCTGCTCTCTAGATAAAGGCCTCCACTCTCTGGGGCTGTCACTCCAGCACCATTCACTGGAGCTAGCTTAATTATGTAAAAATAAACTATTTCTTTTTCCCTTTGGAACATCAATTAGTTTTACATTAGACACTGGAGCTGCATATGGTGGCTGGTTCCCATTAATTAAAAATGCTTATTTTTAAGCAGAAAATTATGAGGTGAAACGGCCAGATTTTATGTCCTGCCATGTTAGCGCTGACTCGAGTTGTCTAGGTGCTCAGGTTGCTCTGTGTGTGTGTGAGAGAGAGAGAGCGCGCGCACTAGCTGGCTCTCTGGGATTGCCCTGGCTGTTTTCTCTTTTACTCTTGGGTTTGGTTCTGTTTCCCAGTTGATTCAGGGCTGCTTGAGACTTTGTCGCAAGGCAAATAGCATCTGGTACTGGAGACAGATGTAGTTAGAAAGGTCTTGGTGTAATTGCTGGTCCAGTGCACCACCTGAGTGACCATACATCAGAATCCTGAATCCTCGGACGGCAGCGCTTCGCCCATCTCTAGGACTTTCCATTTGCGGGTCTCAAAGTTCCTTACAAACAAGACAGACTTTGGCTTCCTAAGATGTCCAACATAGAGGAGAATTATCCCTATTCTGCAGACAAGTAAGCAAATAAATGAGAGGCGAAGTGACTTCTTTAAAGCTGGCCTGCGAAGGGGTTGACATTTTGGGTAGACGGGACCTGGATTTCTAATGTGTTGGGAATCCAGTGGTGAGGCTGTTAGCTAGGGAGACCTGCTCCCATTCCAAGGCGGGGTAGATCAAAGCACATTACAGAACTCTTAGTGCCCGGCAGCAGGGTCTGTGTGAACGCTTAATGCATGGCAGGCTAGATATACAGCCCAGCTTGCTGCGAGCTAACAGACTAGCCCCAAGTCTCTCTCTGCCTCAGTTACTCCTCTGATGATAGCACTGTCCTACCTCAAGGGGGGTGTTGTGAGGATAAATGCAGAAGATTGAGATGGGGTCAACATAGGTATTATGGATGGGATATAAAAACAAGCCATCAGGCTGCCTTTGTACCTCATAAATAAGCATAAAAAGGGCACAAGGCCTTTATTTAGATCAGTGGTTCTCAACTGGGGGTACACGTACCCCTGGGGGTACACAGAGGTCTTCTGGGGGGTTCATCAACGCATCTAGATATTTGCCTGGCTTTACTACAGGCTACGTAAAAAGCATTAGTGAAGGCAGTACACACTAAAATTTCATACAGACAATGACTTGTTTGTTCAGCTCTATATACTATCCACTGAAATGTCAGTACAATATTTATATTCCAATCTGTTATAATTACGTGGTAAAAATGAGAGAGTCGGCCATTTGTCAGTAACAGTGTGGCTGTGACACTTCTGTATTATGTCTGATTTTGTAAGCAAGTCGTCTTTAAGTGAGGTGAAAGTTGGGGTATGCTAGACAAACCCGACTCCTGAAGGGGTCCAGTCTGGAAAGGTTGAGAACCCCTGATTTAGACCACCTGGAAGATCCCATGGTAAGAAGCAGGAGTAGAACTTAAACCTAGGAGATGGTGTCTCTGTGTTGCAGTAGCATCTAGAGGCTCAACAGAGCTGGACGTTAGGGACATGTGAAGAGCAAAGGGGCTGTCCCAGCCCCATAGAAACCCGAAAGCCATCCGTCCTCTCCTGGGTTAGGTGACGTCTCTCTCCCCTGTGGGTGGCAGGGGAGAATGATCATCGCTGCCCGTGACTTGTGTGCTGTTTGTTCAGTGTATCGGACAAAACAAGTTATTGGCTCCTCCCTTGTCCTATACGGTGTCTGTGCTCATTTACCTCCCAGAGACTTCCGACTTGTTTAGAACCACTCCTGAATCAAAACTGGTTTGGTGTGGTCTCTCGGGACAGCTGGTACTGGCAGCTTGGAGGAAACAGGAAGGGAAATTGTCTTAAGCTGTGATGAGCCTTAGGTGGAGAACTGGTTAAACAAACCAACCAACCCATGAGGAAGGAATGAGCTGTGACATGTCAGCAAAGCAGAACAATTGAGGTGGAGGTTCAGTGTGTCACTGTACAACGAGGTGATCTTTAAACGTCTGCACAGCTGTTCTTATTAGTGCCAGAAGTGTGTGTGTGTGTGTGTGTGTGTGTGTGTGTGTGTGGTACTTAACAGAAATAGATATGTTCCCTCCCCAGAAAGAGTGAGCCTGTAAAAACATAGCCACGTTGAGGACACGTGAGAGGGGGTTTCCAGGATCTGCCTCCAAATTAAGCTGACATAGGAAGGAAGTGAGAGAGTTTGAGGGGAAACTAACGAAGATGATGCAAAACATGCTTGGCATAAAGCTTTGGAAAACCAGATTTTTAAACTGGACACCCGGGACAAGAAAGAGAAGCAGGTGGCTGTAGAGATGAGGTTATCTGGGGAAAGGCCATCGGAAAGTGAGGGGGTTTGAAGATGGAAAGACACATGGACAGGAATATTGTTCTGACCAGGAATGGCGCATGAGCGAACCCAAAGATGGAAGAGGTAGCCAGGTTAGGATCAAGGTGAGAGATTTCACACTGTTCCTTCACTATGAGCTGGTACGGGGGTACACGTGAGTGGCCAGGAGCCCTGAAAAGCTCCATGTTGCCAATGTGCGCTGCTCTGTCTCGTAAATGTCTCCTTCTGAGCTTTGGCAGGACAGACGTAGCACAGAAGGGTTGGATTTCTCCTGGGCATTTCCCATTCATTATCATCATCGTCGTCTGTCTTGTGCATGCAGCAGGCATCTCTGTCAGAGCAGAACCCTTCAGGCTGCTGAGATGTGTCTCGTTCATGAAGCAGGAGCATGCTCGGGCCATGCTGGCCCATCTGCCATGAACATACATGCCATCTGCACAGCATGGCTGCGTTGGCTCAGTGGGTGCGGCTCTTCTCCATTTCTTCTAGCTGGCTGACCGAGTGCTATGGGGATGAAGTCCTGTTTGTTTCTGGTGTCCACGTGAGCACTGAGACATTGAACTTTTTGGGTAAGGGTGTGGGGGAGGGCGTATAGGGGAGGGAGATGAGACTGTCTCTAAGGTCATGAGCCATGTGGGTGAATTTTAGCTGGTTTGTCCCACTTATTCTGACTTATTACACGGGGTGGAGCAGTGGTGAGCTGGAGCCAGTTCGCGCGAACCGGTTGTTAAATTTTGAAGCTGGTTTAGAACCAGTTGTTAAAGAGGTGGGCAAACTCCGGCCTGTCCGGCCCCCCTGAGCTTTCAGCTGTGGAGAGAATCCCTTTTTAATTTTTACTCACCTGGCGGCGCTCCGGGTCTTCGGCAGCACTTTGGTGGTGGGTCCTTCAGAGCCGCCGAAGGTCTGGAGCAACAGAAGGAACCGGTTCTTCAGCTTTTGCCAGCTCATCACTGGGGTGGAGCCCAATTAGATATTTCCTCCAAGCCTCGGAAGGAGCATGAGGACCAATCCCATAATTGTCTCTAACACTTGTGCAAACCAGATTTATAGATCTGTCTAGCAGGGGGAACTCTGTGCATGGAAACTTACTCCTCTCCCCTGTCAAGGGTTGTTTTGTTTGCTCTCTTGTGCTCGGCTCTGTACAAACACAACACAGCCAGTTCTTGCCCCAAAGAGCTTACAATCTAAGGAAACTTTTATGCCTTATGCTTTCAAAAGTGACTGATTTTTGACTGCTCAAGTTGGGGGACTCCTTTAAAGGAGACTGTTTTTTGTCAGAAGCACTTAGTCCCTGTCCCCTCAAATTTGGACAGTATCTCAAGGTGGGCACCCAAAATAGCTAAATAACTTCTGGAAATGTATTTCTATGCATCCGTTCTGGCAGACGTGGCAGTGGGGTAGTTCAGTAGCGAGATTGTTGCAAACACAGCAGCAAAACTGGAGACTGACTAAAACTCCACCACTCGGTCTTTTTAAATGAATGCGGGACTAGCTCCAGGCATTGGTAATGAGCGAGAGCCTTTTGCTTCTGAGTTACCAATTCAAATCCAGCCCATGACTGTAGTGACTAAAAGTTGTTTCCTATCTGAGAACACTTGGACCTGTGTGCAGTGAGTCGGCGAGTCTCAGCCCAGTTCGTAGTGGACATGCAGCTCCATCTCAGACCTCCCCCAGAGCTGGTGCAAATTGACCACCCCTTGTTGGCCATCTCCGCAAAGAGGCCAAGAATTGACAGAGCCACCCTTATACCTCACAAGAGTATGGTGGGGCACTGACCTAAATCAATTCTCTGCCTGATTGGTGGCTAAGTTATAAGAACTTAGGACTGTCAATCAAACTCCTTTCCCAAGCACTAAAAATCAGTTTAGGCTATATTAACTCCCCCCTCCCCTCCCCTTTCTAGTCTGTCCATACATAATAGGGGCAGTGGGAGTCAGGAGATCTGGGTTGTTGTCCCAGGTTTGCCACTGACCTCTGTGTAAACTTGGGCACGTCAGTTCAGGTCTCGGGTGCCTCAGTGTGCCTCTCTGGGGAGAGTATTTAATAGCCTCTTGAGGCTTGATACTCAAATGCTTTGTGATGGTTCTGGCGGATGATGTGAGAGACATGCAAATCACCATCTCTGGTCTGTTTGTAGAAGAGCATCCCTGTCTGGAAAGGGAGTTGGTGAAATGGTATCGAGGTGCTATGCGGTGACATAATTCTAAATCCTGTCTGATTGTATTTAGCTTGCCATGTGGTCCCTGATGGGTGATCTGAGTGTTCTACCATACGGTCACCTTCTGTTATATGAAGGAGCTTGATTTTTGTAGCCTCCCGTGATTCTCAGGCAGTTCCATGGTGGTACGTGCTCCCCTTCCTCCTTGACATTTATTTTTCATTCCCGTCTCAGGTCTTTTAGCCAACCTCACCATGTTCAGCAAGAAGAAGAAACGCGTTGAGATCTCTGCTCCCTCAAACTTTGAGCACCGGGTCCACACTGGGTATGACCAACAAGAGCAGAAGTTCACTGGTCTGCCAAGGCAATGGCAGGGCATCATCGAGGAGTCGGCAAAGAGACCCAAGCCACTGGTGGATCCCGTGTTCATCACGGCTATTCAACATGGCTCACAAAAGGTAGGTGGCCTGGTGAACCTTCATGCGGGGTCTGGTTTCTGCAAGAGCAAAGGGCGTTCTAGTGACTGAGGCCAGGTCGAGAGACCCTATAGTCCCTCCTTTCCCTAACAGATCCATGGTCTGTCAAGGGGCATCCATATCTAGGGGTTCATACTTGTAGCACAGAAAAAACACCTCTACAGGACCCAGGCACCTGCACTCATAGCTTCAAGAAGTGCCATGTTGGCAGCCCTGAAGGAGAAGAAAAGCTTGGCCAGGGGCAATTTGTTCTCCTCTTTTACATTTTTGGGGTGCCAGTTTGGCCAAGTAACAAGGCCACTTGTTCTCCACAGCCCATTCAGTGTTTCTCCACCTCTCTCCTCAGGCTGCCAGCGAGGGTGCAGGTTTCAACAGCATCTTTATGTGCATGATGCCCTGTCTTCTGACTAGGAACAGAACTAACTCCCACCCAATTGCCTCTTGCTAGTCACCGAGAATCATCGGTGGTCCCAACGTGGGTGGATTTAAGCTATTAGGGCCAAAGGCTCTGTATTCCCTTCCCTGGGCCCCCTGGTCCTCCTGGTTCAATGGCGAGTTTAAAAATGTGTGAAGGGAAACACAGGTATTAAACGGCATTTACCCCTCTTGCATCCCACTCATTTCCCCTTTCCCAGTGTTCGTCTTTTCCATCATTCCTGTCCTTTAAACTTTGACTGTGGCTTGTCCATTTGCTTTAGTCAGGAAGACCCAGGATCTGGAAATCGCTGCTGCTTCCACGCTAACCCTAATTAATTCTTTCTAAACCTCTCCAGGTGAATGTGTCTACATGGAGCATTAGCCCTGAGCGGGGCGAACTTGCCTGCTAGGGCGGGGGCACAAAGGCTCTAGTATTTGGGTCCGCTAGTCTTTTGCTGCGTGTTTTCGTGCACTGTCTCCCCTGGGCACATGATTGCTCATAAAAAAGGAAACCTATTGAACTGGGTAAGGCACGGGAAGCAAGCAATTTAAAGGCCAGCCTGGAAACTAGAAATAGCTACATCTAAGACTCCGAGGTGTGGGTGTGGGAGGGATGGCGAAAGCTTGGTAACCTTGAATCCGTCAATTTCCGGGAGTATACAGAAGTCTTGCAATGCCTGAGCTTGCATCTCAAACCTATGAGTGGGGAATTAGAAGTTCCCAAAGGTACACCGGAGAAGACTGATCGAGAGCCTTAAATGTCACCGAAGAGGATTTCCTGTGGCGTATGGAACTGAATGTGCTACCAGTTCAATCACTAATGATGGGATGGGTAGTTGGGGGCGAGTGGGAATGCCGGGGGATAGGGGCCATTGTTGGCTAGTAGCCGTAGAGCAGGACTGGGCGTCGGGGAGCGAAGTCGAGTCCCAGCTCTGCTACTGACTTGCCATGTGACCTTGAACTAATCACTTAAAGATCTGTGCCTCAATTACAGGGAGGAGGTTTTAAAAAAAACAAAACGGGGGAGGTAGGTAGACTCACCTTTTTAAAGCACTTTAGATATGTAGGTTAAAAAATGCCGAGTTCCGGCAATGAGGGAGGTTGCCGGTAAAGACAAGCCTGTCATTTCATGCTCTTCTTGGCTATGTTTAAACAGCCCTCTGCATATATTCATTACAGATGGCCAGACTGGTTTTTATGCCATGTTTTGCGCCTTCCCTTCAGCAGCAAGTTGCAGAGTGTGTGATGTCTGAGGGGAGCGGGAGTCGAAGCAAGGACTAGGGAGTTCAACAGATGTCAATGTCCCGCCTCAAAGGAATCCAATTCCAGCTAGGAGGACAGAGAGTCTTGTGGTGAGAGCACTAGCTGGACTGAGAGAGACCTGGGTTCAATTCCTGCTCCTCCACAGCTGTCCTGTGAGATCTCTCTGTGCCTTGGTTTCACACCTGTAAAAGGGGGATCTTTGCAGATTCCTTCCTAGCAGGGTGTTGAGGATAAAAGATAGAGATTGTGAGGGGCTCAGATATGGGGGCCAGATAAGCACTGTAGACCGAAGTTCTCACTACTTCCAAAAAGTCCTTACTCAGAAGACCGCAAGCTGGACACTTGCAGGAGCTACCTTGCGTTGCTTTGAGATGATGTGGTAGCTCAAAGTCCAGCGCCACTCAGGGACCCAGCCCTCAGGTTTTCTCTGAAGCAGTTTGTGTGCTGATTTGTGATCTTCCCAGGAGCAGTCCTCACTTGGACGGTGCTTGGAAGTAGAACTGTTTTAAAACTGGAGGCAATTGCTGGGATCATTCGTTAAATCGATGGGAATAGAAAGTGCTTGGCACCTTGCAGATTAGGCCTCGATGAATGAAGGTGTGTTAATGGTATTAAATGTGACTCTTCCGGGAGGTACCCAGCATTGGGAGGCACCTTGCTACCACCTGCCCTGAGCGTGCGAGAGCTCGCAGCACTTAGGTTATAGTGACAGCACATAAAAGTTTATTTAAGCAAGTCTAGAGATTCAAATGATCGTAAGCAGAAGGCTAGGGAAACAAATGTTTACATATAAACTAAAACTGTAACCTGCATTCTAGAGCCTAGACGTACTTATCAAGGTACTCTCCTGTCTAATGAAGTATTGCTCACGAGTGTTTTCCAGTCAGGCAGGCTGTGATCCCTTTTCCATGACACAAGCTATGCTGTCAGCTTGTCTCTTCGGGGAAGGATTCTGTGGGTCTCTTTGCAATCCCAGATATATCAAACCAGTCCTTTGATCTTCCTTCATAAACCAGGCACTGTCCTGCTGTGTTCCTTCCTCTAGATTCTGCTGTCTCTTGTGGATTTAGCAATTTAGATTAGCTGGTGGCTTAATATGAAAATAGACTTACATTGTGAGAGAGACAAAGACTAGCCAGAGAGAGAGAATTGTCTACTCTCCCCTGCCTGAACCCTCCCCTACCTAGTGACCAGCCTTTAACACCAAGGCTCCAAGAACATAACTTGCAGTATAGGTGCGTTACTTTTAGAATATTATTTGTATACACCCTTGGTAATGGCTATGACAACTGGCTCTTGGCAGAGACCTCACATGCCACCCTTGGGTGAGTTGCTGTCCATATACTTGACCCAGGGGATGCCTGTAAAACTCTCTGTGCTTGTTAGCACATAAAGAGGTACAGACTCCATTTCCAGTGATACCTTTCTCTTTCGGAAGCCAGTGCTGCTCTTCCAGAAGGGGGGAGGTTACAGCCACTCGTCCAACCTGTGTCCCTTCTGCCTCCATCCCGACCTGCCTGAGCGCTCCGGCATTTTGATCTTTTGGACACCAGCATCCTTCTGTGGTAAACAATTCAGTGTAGTAGCAGCAGAAGTTTTGAAGCTAAAAAGAACTAGATGAGTCCATGGGGGATAGGTTCATCCGTGGCTATTAACCAGGATGGGCAGGGACGGTGTCCCTCGCCCCTGTTTGCCAGAAACTGGGAATGGGCAACAGGGGATGGATCGCTTGGTGATTCCCTCTTCTGTTCATGCCCTCTGGGGCACCTGGCACTGGCCACTGTCGGAAGACAGGAGACTGGGCTAGATGGACCTTTGGTCTGACCCAGTCTGGCCGTTCTTATGTTCTTAAGCTTGCATTCCTGCAGGGCCGGCCAGCCTCGCTCCCTCGGCTCGTCCACTTTAAACCACGAAGCAGCCGTTAATAATGCTGTGGTGGAACCGCTCCGAACGCTCTTGAAGTCTTGTGCTCGAGCGGCTTTAGGAACAGCCCTTGGCCTCGCAGCGCTGGCTCCGTTCGAAGGGCTGAAAACGGACGCTTGTTCTCGCCTTGCTCGTAGGACTCTGTGCCTGCGTGAGGCAGAGTCGCAGTGAGCCCTCTTCCATCCTATCAATCCGCAAAGCGCTTCGGCTGAGCCACAGACCACGCGCAGGAATTGCAGCGCCCGCATTCAGCAGTGGCTGTCCCGCGGCCCCCGAGCGGAATCCTGCTGCTGCTTTGAGTTACTGTAGCCCCTAGGGGCCCTAGTCACAGAGCTCCTCGGCGCTGTGCAAACGGAGCCAAAGGACAGTGCCTACGCCGAGGAGCTTACAATCTAAGGCCAGAGATATGCAGGGGAGCACAAGGAAACAATGAGAGAGTCTTGGTCAGGATGACTGGCTGTGGTCTCAGTGCTGGGACCGCTGGGGTGATGGATTTGCATCGCTGTCGCTGCTTTCCAGTAGCTTTCAGGGCCCGCCTCTCCCGCTGACCTCCACATGAGGGCAGCTTGCGCAGCACATGGCAGGGTCAGGCCTGGGGAGATAGCCTGTGAAGCAAGGTCTCGTGTAATCCCTTGCCAAGGTGTCACGGGGCGAGACCTAAGGTAGGGCTGGCGACTCGCCCTGCTGGGGAGGATCCGTACGGAATCCGTGCCGGCAAACCAGAACCCGAAGGGCAAGCGGGATCTCTTTCCACGGACGCTCAACCGGATGCTTGCAGCACTGGCTCAGCCAGCCCGGGGAACTGCGGAGCCAGGGGTGTGATCGAGAGGAGGGAGGGAGGGGAGTCACCTGTTGAGGAAATGGTCTCCCTAGGGGAATCAGTTGCAGCGAGGGGTGGAGGGAGAATTGCTTGGACTGGGGAATTACTTGATCCCCTTCCACACCAAGCAGTACTGATTTGGTTCTGGCTGTGCGCCACCGCCTTCCACCTGTTCTGATCTGCTGAGCTCAGCAGCAGGGGAATCCTGAGGGGGATTGGTGTTTGCCCTGCGTGAGTTGCTGTGGCAACAGGGGAAGAAAAAGCAGGGATTATAAGACACAAACAGGTTGAGCTGAGCTAATTTTGTGGCGGAAGCGAAGATATTCCCCTCCGCCCCTTCATTTAACATGACTGGGTGGAAAACGGGAGTTGCGGGAGCCTGCCTTTCACTGAAATCCCTTCTCCGCTTAACAGGGGGCCCTCTTCCCCCCTCCTCCCATGGGTTAGCAGGGATCCCACCCCCTCAACAGCACTGGAACATGATCTCTTTGTCCCCGGTTCAGCGGCTCTGACCTGGAAGGTCATCAGTGATTCCTGCCCTGCTAGCCCGCCGCTTAAATCAAGGAAAGTGGCCCGCTGTCTGCTAAGAATGTAGCTGGTGGCTACCCCTTCTCTGTAACTGCGTGGACAGCGTCGCTCGATGGGAGCGTATTAAGCAGCCCCAGCGGATGAGAGACCTAAGTCGGGCAACCTCCAAGTACCAGCCGCTCTGGGTGCGAGTTTTGAACAGGGCCATCAACCGGCACCAAAACTGGTGCCACTCAGCGCAGGGGTTTGGAAGGGGAAAGCAAGAGAGGACCTATGGACCTGTGTGTCCCGGAGCTCCGTTTCCACAAGCCCGTGGGAGCGCGGTGCGGGAGGGTGGGCAGTGGCTGTGGGTGCCCAACCTGATGGTCCGTTTACACGACACCGGGGAGGTGCTCAATGCTGTTTGAAAATTACGGCCCTTTCACAGAGGCCCGAAATCCCTAATTGCTGCAAACTCTTCTCTTGAGCCGCCTGATGGAGACCCTCCTTCCTGATGTCTCCGCAGAACCCTTTGATCAGTCACATTTTTATCTGACATCGTTGGGTCCTCCCCACCGCGTCCCCTTTCACCTGCACCAGGCCAGGGATGGTTTTTGTTTTGTGGGCTGCAGGCATGAAAGCTCTGCCCTCCTGCATACGCTGCAGACTGAGCTAAAAATAAAACCCCGTCAAGACAGAAGAGGAAACAGCCCTGGTTTTTTTCGGGTCGTGGAGGCTGCTCCACCTTGTAATTTTTGCAGAGAAAATTGCCAGTTACCATGCAGGAAGAGTGTTTTTCATAGCACCCTGGGCTTCTTCCCAGAGCAATGAAGAGCCGCATGGAAAGCAGCGGGCATGGCTGCCATATCTTGATGGCTCTGTGGACTGGGGGAGTGCTGTGAATCTGTCCCTGCTGAGATCTTCTCTGCAGCCTCTTGTTCTGCTACCGCAGACCAGGGAAGGCCGCCATCAATCAGTGCTTTCCCCTAGTTTGTCTGGTGCAGCTCTGTCATGTCCGGCTCCGATCTCACATGCTAAGCAAAGGCCTGCTGGGCCAGCAGCACGTGGATGGGAGACCTCCAAGGAAGCTGAACCTAGGGATTGCAGGAAGTGGCATCAGTGTTTAAGGGGGCACGTTCCCCGAAGCGACCTGTGGGAGTGTAGTAGTAGGTGGAGCTCCTCCCTCTGGCTTGGTGCTGACCCCAGTGGCTTGGAATAAACGTAGAGCTTTTTGAATGTATTATTTGTATTGTCACAGAGCCCCGTCAGGGGCCAGGCCTCGACCGGGCCAGGCATGAAATGGCTCTTAGACAGAAAGCTTGGGCAGTGTTATGCTGCTCTCCCACCCCGGGGTGGCTGCATTTCAGGGGTGGGTGAGCTGTTCCTAGAGCGCTTGGGATCCTTTATACTGGAAGGTGTCATCCAATTACTGCTGCTGACTTGTGACCAGGATGTACTCAGTGGAGCCCAGCAGCAGAGGGGGCTACTAGCAGCAATGTCCGCTATTGATCTGTTGTTACCGCAAGCTACTTGTTTGGGAAAGGAGGACGTAAGACCCTTGAGACGCACACATGGCGAGCAGTTAGTATTCCCGTTTCCAAGTAATGGGGAAACCGAGGCACGGGGGAGGGGGGCAGTGACTTGACTAAGGCCGTGCAGTGGGTCAGTGGCAGAGCCAGCACTAGAATTCAGCTCTCCTGTTTCTATTCCTGCGGTCGGACCCCTGGATATGCTGCTGCCGTATTCCCTTATAGGGCTGGGATTTGCAACTTTTAAGTCTGTGACCAACAAATTAGCCAAAAACTTCTCCTGTGAGACCCACCGTGTCCCACAATCCTTTGCACCCACAAAGCTTTGTGGGATTTGGGCCACGGTATGACTTTTGGGTGTGGTGGAAGGGCAAGGTAGGGGATTGTTTGATTTTTCTCTTGCTTGTAGCCCAGTATAACATGGCGAGGTGGCATGTTTTAGGACCCTGCCTAGGAATGCCAGGGCTCTTCTGCCAGATCACCTTAATGTCAGGTGCTAAACATTTCATGAAGATGCCGGGGTCTTGTTCGCTCCGGCCTAGGATATCAGTGGGTTGGCGTGTCCCTCTCTGAGACAGAGGGAACTAAGGGCAGGAACGTGGGAGTCTGGCAGAGAAAACCCTTGGAACAGCAGACCTTTAGGGAGTTTGCCTGTATTGTTAAAGATCAAGGCAAACTCCCCAAAGGGGCTGAGTTTGGAGCGGGGTGGGAACTCCGCCTGCTTACGCTTGGCTCCAAATTCTATTTTTCTGCCTCCTTTCTAGTTCTTCCCCTGCGCCCTGCTGCATTCCTGCTTCAGCTCGGGATGGGGCATCCATAAACCTGATGCCAGACAGCAGGAGCCCAAATTCTATTACTGTGCCCACTAAACCAGTCTGGTTGGAGCATCTCTTTCCTCTGCCTCACCCCCGCCTTTCCAGTGGCACACGTTTTCCATGCGCACCAGCAGGAAGCTCTTGTGCTGGCATTATGCCCTTACCTCTCCTCTGCTGGCTTGGAGGAGCGTGCATCCTCTTAACGAGGCTGGGGGGCAGTGACGTGCCCAGGGTTACACCAGTTTCAACTTGGAAACTCGCGAGTCAGTGGCAGAAGTGGGTCAGGTCTTGGGAGTCCAGATGCCCAGTACTTTCTGCGTAATCTCTGGTTCTTCCATCCACAGGGTGGCTGGCTGAAAGCTGGCTGCATTGTATTTGCAGAGCAGAGGGTCACACAGTGTTTGGCTCTCATTCAGCTGGGCCTTTGGGTTTCCTCTGAACTTCTGGGTTAGGTGTGAAGGGGCTTGGAATGCATTTGATGATTCGCGTCGAGCCATCTCTCCCGTGTGGGGAGGGAGAGCCTGCCCGTGTGGGGACGCTGGGTGGATTTGTAGGAGCTGAAGAGTTGGATTCGGGGTAGCTTATGAGCTTGTTGATAAATACACTTGGGTACTGTTTGCTGGCTGAGTTCAAACTGCTCCATAGCCGCATGGGATGTGGTGAGGCTGGCTCTGATGTAGTGGCCAATTGCTGACTATCTCTGGCATCTGTTGCCTGTCTTCATGTACGAAGCAACCATCTTACTCCCATCCTCTGAGCTCCCCCCAACTTCCCTTCGACGTAGGATCTGGTGGGAAATTGCCATCCTTGGGAGTTCATAAAGTCCCCTCTCTGCCCCTCCGCGTAGTCTCCCTGCTGGGGTATGGGAGAGCCTTCTCTGTAGCATGTGTGGATCAGCTTCCCTGTGCTCATCCCCTGCCTCGCTCTCCATCTTTATTTGAAATCTGTTGGAGGCCTGTTATCTCTGATTCCCCTTTGGCTTAAACTGGTGTCAATTGATAGTAATGCCTTGATTTCATTAGAGGTGCACTGGCTGCTTACTCCTGTAAGTAGAGAGTCAGGAGACTCCTGCTGATGTTTGCAGTTCAGTCATAGACTCTAGGCCCAGAGGGAGGCTGAGATCAACTTGTCTTGACCTCCTGTGCAACCCAAGCCAGAGACCTGCCCCAAATAATTCATGTTTGAACTGGAGCAGACCTCTTAGGAAAACAGCCATGATGGAGAGTCCACCACAAGCCCTGGTAAGTTGTTCCAATGGTTAATTACTCTCTTTGTTTAAAAAAAACATGCACCTTATTTTTGGCCTGGATTTGTCTTGCTTCAATTCCTAGGCACTGGATCTTATTAGACCTTTGTCTGCAAGATTGAAGACCCCACCAACCCTGATATTCTATGATTATCCATTTTTTGTCTCCCATGTGTAGGTATGTGTAGACTGTGATCAAGTCATTCTTTACCCTTCTCTTTGTTAAGCTAACTAGATTGAGATCCTAGAGTCTCACTACAAGGCCGGTTTTCCAATCCTTGAATCATTCTGGTCGCTCTCTGGCCCTCTGTAGTTTATGAATGTCCTTCTTGAACTGTGGATCCCTGAATACACCTTCCAGCAGCAGTCGCACCAGGGCCAAATACAGAACTCCTGTAACTTCCCTACTTGAGAGTCCTCTCTTTCTACATCCCTTTTGGCCACAGTATCACCCTAGGAGCTCGTCCAATTATCCACCTTGTCCTCCAAGTCTAGTTTAGCTGACGGTATTAGGATTCATCATCATGGCAAGTCCCACAGGGCCATAGTAGTCTCATAGCAAATCAAGCGGCCCTCTGGTTCGATCTCCAAGTAGGACCTTAAGGCAGCCTGTCTGTCAGTTTGTCCTCCGTTGGGAGACTTCTCAAGCTGCCGAAGCTTTTGGCGTTTGCGTAATCGCTGGTCCTGTGGCGGCATTCCTCCGTAAACACGCTCAGGAATTCGTCCTCTTCCATCCTGGTCTGTCCGAACCAAGGGAGCTGCTGAAACTGGACAAGTGGTGTTGCTGGGTTTGGCTGTGGGTATCCTTGTTGCTAATCTTGTCCTGCCAGTTACTATGGAGAGACAATCAATCCAGCATTCCTCGGCTTTCCTCAGTGCCCACGGGTCATGGCCGTGCGATAGAGTTGGCATAACTGTGTGCAGTTCTGTAGGTCCTTAGCTTGGTATTGCGACGTCCCCACAGAGGCTGCTGACGGGCATGAAACATGACAGCAGCTGCTGCTCCGACACGAGTGCCCGCATCTTTTTTGAGCACTGTCTACCACTGTCCTCAAGTATTGACACTGTTGACTGCTTGACGGCAATGGTAATCCTTCATATACAACACCAGAAATGTCTGGCCTGCTGGGCCAGACAGATAATGGGTCTCTTCCCCACAAGGCCTTTGAGCAGAAGGTATTGGTGCAGGCGGAGAAGAATGTAGCTATTGAGAACTTGTTCAGCCGTTTTGAGGTTGGCCAGGGAAGGCCTACTTGAGATGGGGCAAAGGGCCAGGCACTTGGTCGGACTCGACTCTGTTCTTCATTGCCAGGGACCTCCTCTGAGCCTTTCACCTCCGTTCCCCCAGTGCTCTACAAGACTGGGTCCATCTCTTCAGAGCACAGCCCTAGCTTGGCTGCCCCCTTAGTCAAATCTCTTTGCTGTGGTGAAAGAGTCTTCCTAGGCCCGCGGACTCTTGAGGAGCAGTTTCATCTTTCATCTGCATCCAAAGCCGCTTTCCCTGGCAGCGTGGGACTCAAGCTTATGCGGCTGGGGTTGCTTGGATGAGATTCAGCTGCTCTGGCTGGAGGCTTGCATGTCGGCCACTAGGCAACCATGCGCTCTGCGAGAAAGACGCGACAAGTATAAATCTGTGTGCTGTGCAGGCAGAGGCTTGGAGCAAACTCCCGTGTATTGATCTTGCTGGGGAGCAGCTTTGAGGATGGCCTGCGGTGCTCTGGGGGTGACGGCGACGGCGTGGTGGGGGACGGGAGGTGGGTTGCCGCACTGCTCTGCAATAGATGCTTAAAAATAAACCCCCGTTGTCATTCCGTGTGTGACACTGCCCCCATAAATTACCCAGTGCTGTCAATCACCCCCCCAATCTCTCTCTCTCACCGCCCCCCCCCCCCCCCCAACACACACATACAGTTGCTGAAAGCAGGGCTGCGGGCAGAGAGAGGGCAGGCGGGAGCTGCCTGTGAGAGCCATGAAGAGGACTGCAGCAGTGTGCAGTGAAGGCAGAAGGAGGGAGCAGGCACCTTCGCAGGACATGACTCCCATCACGCTGATCCGTTCCTTAAGTGCTTTTTGGATTCCAAGACTATATAACCACTTGACTGGGGTCCTGGGGTTGTGGTCTGGGTTACTAGAACTTATAACCTCTCCCTTTGCTTTGCCGCCGTTTCCGCACCATAGCAGAGGCAGGTACAGCCAGGACACGTACAAGAAAAGACTGTACAGTCTACAAATAGTCTCAATTTTCTTTTGTGCCTCCTGATTTGAGGTGGCACCTTCTTACTTTTCTGGAGACCAGCGGATCATGGCAACCTGAGTCAGCCGCTGTGCAGGAACCTCAGGGTGCAGGACTCTGGTCTTACAGATCTCTAGATTCACAAGGGAAGGAAGTCCTCGGGGAGTGGCTAGATCAAGGTCTGTGATTGGACACTCAAATATTCCTGGATTGAGGAGGAGGAAGTGGTTAAAAGTCAGGACACCGGTGTTCTATTCCCCAGGTGCCCTTGGGCAAGCCTCTTCATCATCGCTCTGTGCCTTGCTTCCTAATCTAGAAGAAGGAGTGTCTTTTTCTTCCACCCATGTTCCATCGTAGAATCATAGCATCTCAGGGTTGGAAGGGACTTCAGGAGGTCATCGAGTCCAACCCCCTGCCCAAAGCAGGACCAATCCCCAACTAGATTGAGTTAGATTGTAAGCTGTTCGGGGCAGGGACTGTGTGACCACATGCACAAAGGGCCCCTGATCTCAATTGAGGCCTGAAAGGACTGTTCTCCTACAATCGCAGCTTTCTTTAGGATTTAACTCGTTAACGCCTGGACAGTGCCCTGATGCGTATTTGAGAGAGCGAGAAAGAGAAGCCAAGGAGTGTGCCACCCCCTAGCTAGGACCAAGCATTCCTTCCCACATCCCCACTCTTGCTTCGATCATGCCTGCTCCTGCCTCAGCAAACTCCCTCTCAGTATTATCGCTTTCTACTGCTGCCGTTCTTGTACGCAGCTTCTAACCTGGTTAATAAAGTCTTGGGGTGTCCGATGCCTCCGGTGCTGGGGGAGGGGCCTGGCCAGCCCATGCTGACTGGGGGCAGGAAGGGAAACCTATGCAGTGACTTGCACGCTCTGGCCTCAAAACCTTCCCTGTCTGAAAGGCTTTCCCGGGAGTTACTGGCATCAAGTGGGCTCACAAGGGTGTTACAAATGCAACAGCCCCTGCATGCATTTCCAGTGATCCCAGAGGCCCTGGCACGGGCAGGTCTCTGGAGGATGTGGGCCGCCAAGTATTAAACGGCCTAAATTATTCCACCCCTCCTCTTACCTCTCTTAAATGGAGTCCTGCCGAGAGCCTGCTGCAGCTGGGTGTCGGCCAGGCCCCCCTTGGGGGAGAGAGCCCCTCCCTCTGCACATTTTGTTAATCGGCATGTTGGTAGCAAAACCAAGGCCCCTCCACCGAGACGCGAGCCAAGGCCCTCAGATGAAATCCCCTGAGCCTGCTGGGGCTCCAGCCCTGAGGCGAAGCGGCCCTTGGATCTTCCCTAACGAGTTGGGATTCCTCTAGCAAGACTTATTCTGGCAGAAGGGCCCTTGACCTCGCTGGGAGTCTTGCCCCGCAGCCTTGAGGCCCTGTGTCGTGCAGCGTGTCTTCCTGCATGCATGCAGGGTTTCGTGCAGTACAGAGATGGGGTGGGGGAAACGGGCATAGGCCAGGGAGAAAGGAGTTGTGTCCTTAGCTGAGATTTCAAATGGGACGGAGAGGCGGAGAGATACAGGAACGCTGCTCTTGGTAGCTGCTGCTGCAAGGAGGAAGACTCTTGTGGCGAGGGGTTGGGCTGCATGGGGCTGGTGAAGCAGCTGCCTGTAGGGAAGCGGAGTTGGAGATGGGCAGAGAGAAGGCTGAGCTGGAGCTTTGCAAAGGAGGGAGAACAGCTTGGCACAGGGCAGCCCAGGGTGTTGGCGGTGGAGGTGTTTTGTGCTCCCTGGGACGCAGGAGAGTGAAAAAGCGTAAACCAGCAACGGGAGGGAGGGGCGAGGCTCGGCTCTCTGCTGAGTGGCTTAAAACTCAATTGCCAGGAGGCTTTATAATCTGTGATCCCAGGAATTCTGGCCGTGGGGCGTCTGGTGACTACAGTCCAAAGTGACTCTGCTTCTGGCCTGTAGTACCAATTCTTTGCGTTCCTCTACCCCCTTCCCTCTGCGGGTCATCCGGGGCTGTGCAAATAGCTTCATAGCGCCCCCTCTTCAACAAGGTGAGAGGATCCCCCTCCTCTAGACACCAGCTCTCTTGCACGGGGCACGCCGCGGCTTTGAGTAGAACCCAGGGGTCCTGACTTGAGTCCCCTGCCGTAGCCACTAACTGCGCCACCCTCTCGGCACGCCAGGCCGGGGGGCCTGAAAGCACCTGCAAGTAACGAGCAGAGACGTAACTGCTCTGCTCCAGCTTCTGCATTCCGCTTCAGCTCTTCCCCCGCACGGTAGCCGCTGCTGATTGCAAGCCCTCGACGCTGCACGTGGGATTCGGGCACCAGATGAGCCCTTGTGGAGATGCTTCTGACCTGAGCTTGGACGCGACTGGCGGTTGTATTAACGCTGTCTCTATTACCGACCCTGCTCACCTCTTTGGCCGCACGGGTGGAGTTTCTCTCGCCTCCCCCCTCTTTCTTTCCCTAACTAGCTTCCTGGCGGGGGTCCTAGTGTTGCCATGACGGGTCCCCCTGCTGTAGCCGCGAGCGGGGTGGTTTTGTTTGGGATGACGGCAGGCCCTGCACTGCTGTATTGGTTCGGTTGTGCTAGCCCCTGCCCAGGGCCGGCTTGTGCTAGACACCTCACGCAGACGTATCTACAGCCCCGGCCACAAATTGCTGACGGATCCAGGGATCTTTTATCCTTTCTGCTGTAAAAGGTCGGGGCTCTGACCTGCTGCCTCCCACAAGCCTGCTGTCACGTACGCCTCTGCTTGCTGCACCTCGAGCCAGACCTGTGGCACCATCTGCTCTTTCAGCCCTGGGCTCACGCACAGCTCTGCCTCCAGGCCCGGTCTGCTCCGCCCTAGGGCGGCTCAACCAAATGTCACTCGTCCTGAGTTACGTGGGGTCTGCGGGTGGTTGTGGCGACGTTCTCGATGTGCACCGTCCAGTTCGTTTTGTCAGCAAACTACAAACCCGCTCAGATCGGGCCGAGGCACGGGTTGCGGTTTTGTAATTGCTGCGTGTCCCTGCGTGATCAGACAGGCGAGCAAGGCCTTCTGTTTCGTAACCGTGGGGTGCACAGAAACCTGCAGCCCATGCGAAGCGTCCGCCTCGCCTGGTTGGAGTTGGTAAGGCAGGGCAGCCAGGTGAGACCGGGAGGACTGAGCCATCATCGGACACAGGTGGAGGTGGGGAAAAGTCACGTCCTGCATAAATGGGCAGAGATCACGGCATTTAGATAAAACATGTTCCCATTGGAGGTGGGGTTGGGAGCGTTAAACTCCTCAGGCTTTTCTAACCTGCAGAGAAAAGACATCAGTCAATGTTGCAAGGAAGGATGTAAAATCCCCCAGCCTGGCGGCTGACTGGCTTAGAGGCAGGCTCAGATCTATCCCGGGTTAGCAGCGAGCTCTGCGGTGACTCCTGTCTGAGATGAGCTGGTGGGGATCTCCTCTCAGGCCATGGCAGGCACCATACCCATGAGCAGTGCCTTTGCTGGCAGTAGCAGAGAGGCCGGGGGGATAGGACAGGAGGCTGTGTGCAGGTTGGGGGTGCGTGGAGGCGTGTGCTTGAACTGGTAGGTGTTAAGAACCTGCCCCTCGTTTGTCCCTGTTGGTGTGTCTCGCAGTTGAGCCGTGTAGCTGCCACCACGCGCGTGTCATGTTCACCACCAGTCGTTTCATTTTCCTTTTTTTTTTCTTTTCTGTGTGTCTGTGTTTTTTTTTTTCCCCCCCCCATCCCATGTCCTGCGCGAAGACCATCGTGCGGGGAAACAAAACCGCCAAGGACGGCTCCCTGACCTGGCTGCTGGATGAGTTTGAGAACATGTCGGTGTCCCGCTCCAACTCGCTGCGCCGGGACAGTCCCCCCTTCCAGCCCCGCCGTGACCAGCTCTTCCATGAGAACGGCCTCAACGAGGGGCCGGCCAAAGCCCGGCCCCTCGAGGACAGGAATAAGGACCACAAGGAGAGGAGTCGCCACGAAGCCAGGAACGAGCTGGATCGGGACAGGGAGAGGAAACGGGACAGGGAGGAGACCCGGGCCCACCCACAGCAGCCCCGAGGGCAGGAGCCCAGCGGCAAGTCCACCAAGCACCCTGGCGGCAGGCCGCCCCCTCCTGAGTACCACAAGCCCGCTAAGGAGGGCAGGCCCAGAGCCCATGACCGGGATGGGAGGCGGGACTACCCGGTGGAGAGGGACTACAGCGAGCCGGCCGACCGTGTGGTCAGGAGGGATCGCCATGATGCCTCCGACAAGAGACCCAAGTCCACGTACACCGGGGAGAAAAGCCCGCAATCCCCGCGGGACAAACGCCCGCTCTCCGGGCCCAATATCCGGACTCCAAACATCCCCGTCTCCGAAGGGGTGATGAAGACAGCTCAGCAGACCGGCCGGCCTTTTAATACGTATCCACGAGCTGAGACTGACCCTGTCAGGGGCACAGGTTCTCAGGTAAAGGTTCCCCCACCCCTCAGGCCACGATCCAGGTTAGGACTCGGTCTCCTAGGTAAGAACTGAGTTCTCCTGACTATGCGGCAGCTAAGGCTGAGCCGTGTTCGGGCTCGGTTCACTCCCAACCTACCAACAGTGCCCCCAAAGCAGATGCACACCCCCCAGGCAAAGCACCCCTCCTGCTTTGCTTCCGAAGTTAATCCTCCGCTAAGCGGCTTCTTCCATGAGGTATATCCGCTCTTGATCGATTTTAAGGCCTATCGAAGCGGGTGTTTCTGGCAGCCTGCCAGAGTGGGTGGCGGGATGGTTTGGTGGCCACCTTCCGGCTTGTCTGGACACTTCTGTGCATCGTGGTGCTAAACCTCTAGCGTGCAGCGAAGATGGTTCGTTCCTCTCTAACAGCTGCATGCTCTGCGGCCCATGCTGCCTCCTGCAGAAACCGGTTCCCTGAGCCGCTGCCTCTGAGCCCTGTAGCAAGCCGATGCCACCGCTACACTGGTCTCCTTCAGCAGCTGCATGCTCTGCATCACCACTGCATTGGCTCCCTGTCCTCCTCCTAGCAAGCCTTGCACTGCCGCACCGTGGACGCAGCTTTGCTCCCTGCACTGTCTCCTGGAACAGCACCTGTCTCCTCTACGCCCGCTGCGTTCTCGGTAGCTCTCCCGCGCTGCGCGCTCCTTCAGCAGCCACGCGCTCTTGCCCCTTTCCTGCTGCGGCCGCGCTCCCCGTAGCAATCCTGCACCATCACTGCTCTGTCCTTCCAGCGGTAGCTCCCTTAGGAATGCCAACGGATGCTTGAGGCCTCTCTCGCAAGGCCCTGTCCAGTAGAAACACCTGTAGATGCTGTCTGGATGTCTGGTTTTTTTTTTGTTTTTTTCCTTTCTTCGTACCTATTCCCTCTCCTCACAGCCATCCCAATGCAGATCTCTCTCTTTTCTCTCTGTCTCTCTCATTCAGCAATGCGTAAACTCTAATCACTGCCGTCTCTCTTCAGACAGTCTCAGCAGGGCTTCTCTGGTAACCCCATGGGAGGATGCCACCCTGATGTCTTTTTCCTCTTCCTCCCTGCAGCCTATTGGTAGGGAAGATTTCAGAGTGGGAAGCGGCTTTTGCTCTGTGCAAAGGCAGTCAGCGATCAGAGAGCCTGGGGTCGATGTTACATCTCCCGGCCTCTCTGTTCTACGTTCAGCTGCTGATGTGCTGTTTCTTTTCTTTCCCCCTCCCCCCCCGCCCCCCTTTCCAGGCAGAACCCAGGTCTGCGAGGCCCCAGGAAATGGCGTCCAATGGGCCAGTAAGCGGGAGCAGTAGCTCCTCCAGGGTCCACCAGCCAGGCCAGCCGAGGTCCAAAAACCCAGAGCCACCCCAGCCGGGACTCTCCCCGCACGCATCAGAGCCCCACTTAACTCGCATCCCCCAGTCAAACCCCCAGCCATCTTATTCCCAGCAGCCCCAGCCGCTTCCACCGCCTCCCCCGACCACAGTGTCCCAGCAGCCCCGCTCCCCACAGCACGAGCCCCAGCGGGTCTCCCACGAACAGTTCCGAGCCGCCCTGCAGATGGTGGTCGACCCGGGCGACCCCCGCACCTACCTGGACAACTTCATTAAAATCGGCGAAGGCTCCACGGGCATCGTCTGCATCGCCACGGTCAAGAGCACAGGGAAGCTGGTGGCTGTGAAGAAAATGGACCTGCGGAAGCAGCAAAGACGTGAGCTGCTGTTTAATGAGGTAGGTGGCACGTCTAACACACGTGAGCTTCTCCAGGGAGAGCGAGTGGCTACTTACCCCTCCAAGACAGTCGCCTATGTGGGAGCCCCACTTCTTCAGAGCCCTGCCTTATGGACAGGGGACTCTGGGGACTGCAGTCCCCTTCGGGCCGGAGGGTGCGCTGGCGGCGTGGGACGTGCAGTCAGCGCTGCTCATTGGGGTGCAAGCTTGGAACCCTAAAGGGGAGCATGCCCCAAGGGGAGCAGTCCATTCGGTTGGTTCTGTCATGCTGTCCCCTGGGTGGAAAGTGTCTGGATTTGGGGGGGATGTTTTGGAACTTCCCGTACACCTGTGCATTCTATATGTTGGAGAAGGAATTCGCACTTCATTTCTGAGGGAGCTCGTTCCGCAGCCTCAGACCAGCCCCCGAAGCGGCCTCGTCTCCTGGGTAGATGAGCTTTACCCTTATTGCAGAAAGTTTTCATGGTGCCATAGGGGTGTCGCTGATGACTGCGATCTTCATCGCAGAGTTTTAGTCTTGTCTTTTAGATATCCTGGGCCCAGGACCTTGAAGATAAAGGTCTTTGGCCAACTCAAGATGCAGACAGGCGTTCAGCAGGGTTTTCAGAAGCACCTGAACGAGTTAGGTGCCTGACCTGCTTAGATGATTTTGAAAAATCTCACTCAGCGCCCATCTGCATCTTTAGGTGCGTAAATTCCTTTACAGAGCCAGCCCTTGGGCTCCCAATTCCCACTGAAAGTTGATGAGACTGGACTCGCAAGAAGTCAGGTCTGAATATCGACGTAGGCTCCCCAATTACGTAGGTGCTCCTGGTCCCCGTTAGCCTCGTTCCTCCCCAGTCGCCGAACCAGCAACGCCCAGTCCTCTGGGGACAACCATCCCAGTAAGCGTTCCTTGTTCCCTCTCCCTCTGTGACTTCCATTGTCCACCTGGCAAATGCCACAGCGATGCAGTCTCCTTGTAGAGCGAGTGCTACCCCAGCTGATCTCTAGCTAGGCCTAGGGTGGCTTTTCTGGTGGGGTGAACCCTGCCTTTTAGGGAACCACATTCAAGTCAGGTTTATTTTCTCCTCCTTTCTAAAAGGCTTTTCCTCTGTACGTTACGGAGCTGCAGCCACGTTTGCATTGCTGGCTCTTAAAATCCACAGCCCTATTCCTCTGCCGGTGCCGGCCATAATGCCCCGCTCTGCACCCTGCTTTTCAGGTGGTGATTATGAGGGACTACCAGCACGAGAATGTGGTGGAGATGTACAACAGCTACCTGGTGGGGGACGAGCTGTGGGTGGTGATGGAGTTCCTCGAAGGCGGAGCTCTGACGGATATCGTAACGCACACCAGGTACGATGGGGGTGGTAAATCCTGCCCTGGGGCCTCGCGCTTGGGCCAGCTGACCCCTCTGATCCCAGCCTCTGAAGCGAGGCATGGAAGTCATAGGTAGAAAAGGAGCACTAGAAATGCCAAGGGGTGAGTGTGTGTATCAGGCTCCAGGCCCGTGCCTGGCAGTGCAGAGGCCAGGGCAGCCAGGCCAGTGGATCGCAGTAGCTCCAGCTCAGGAGTGTGACAAGCAGGAGGGCAGGAAAGGGGAGCCCTGGGAACAGGCAGCTCAGAAGGGAGATGGAGGGGTTAGGTTATGTTTGTGGGTATCTCTCCACCGCAGGGCTAACTCGGGTGCTGCCCCAACCCCCTCGCTCCCACCCACACGCAACCCTCTCACCTGAGTTCAGTGGTGCTTTAAACCCCGGCTAGCTGGCCCATGCGGACCCGAGTGAGGCTTTCGAGCAGGCTGGTAACCTGTGCACTTTGTAGTGAGGACGCAGGCTAAACCACCGAGCGCGGATAATCCTCCAGTGCCTACCCACAATTCTCTCTGTGCGCCCAGGACAGACACATTCACTGGGAAAGAGGCCTAGAGTGGCTCACCTTCCTGCAGCACAGAGACCCATGCGATGTGCCCCCAGAAGTCCTGGCGATGCTCCTGGCGGGGGAAGCGCGGAACCTGTGACTGGCTGCACTAACCCGAGTGTGGCTGCCCAGACTCGGATGAGGCTAGCCCAGAGATGCAGACCCACGGGCCTGTATCCCTCTGCAGGGATGACCCACCCAAAGAGGCTAGCGGCACTCCCAGACAGGCTACGTCTACACTGCACAATCAGCTCAGATGATTGGCCTGGACTCCCTGGGTCTCAGCACCTGGGCTAGCACGGCCCGTGTGTGAGCAGCCACTCTGCAGAGCCTTACCCGAGTTACTGTCTCTCTATGCTGTCTGAGGATCCAGCCCATGGGTCTCTGGGAAATACTCCTGGTGTCTCAGCACAGTCTGTCGTGGGAGAACTTGTCTCTCCTTCCGAGGAATTGTGGGAAGGGCGTTGGAGGGTTATCAGGGCTCCAGTGATTTAGCCGGTGTCCTCACGTTAGAGTGTGTGGTTCCAGCCTAAAATCTAGGGACAGAACCCAGGAATCCTGACTCCCCAACCCCCACTCGAGCTGGGGACAGAACCCAGCAGACCTGACTCCCGGCCATGCTGCTGGGTCAGCTAGCTGGGCTTAAAACCCCTCCAAACCCAGGCCAGGGGTCTTCCTGTGTAGATGGTAGGGCGAGAGCCCAGGTTAAGTGTGTAGCATAGCTGTACCCCAGAGGTGAGTCTGGGGGTGCAGGCATATCCTGTTCTAGGAGCGGGGTGGGGACCCACCCACAGGGGGGCTGCAGAGTAGCTCTCAGAGTTGCTTGTCTGCCTGACACCCCCCACCCCCCCATTGTGTGCGGGTCTTCCTTGTTGGTCCGCAGTTCTCTGCGAGCCCACTGCATTCATGTAGTGATTCTAGCTGGGTGTATCTGCTAAAGGCAGGCTGGGGCTTTCCATCCCGGCTCTGCCAGACTCTGTGTGACCTTGAGCAAGTCCTTCCTCAGTTTTCCCCATCTATGAAGTGGTGATAATACTTCCCCCACCTAGGGTGGGTCTGAGGCGAAATGAGAGCTGGCAAAGCACTTCCCACCGGTCTGACGCTGGGCATTACACCGGGGCAGTTCCCCCTGTTACTGCAGAGCATGAGGAGGCGGGCGGCTTGTCAGTGCTCTGAACCTCTCCCTGCTTCCAGGATGAACGAAGAGCAGATCGCTGCCGTCTGCCTGGCTGTCCTGAAAGCACTTTCTGTCCTCCATGCCCAAGGGGTGATCCACCGAGACATCAAGAGCGACTCCATCCTGCTCACCCATGAAGGCAAGGTAAGTGAGACTCCCCCAGCTGCCTTAGCTCTGGTGGGGGCCTGTGGGCTGATAAACCTTCTTGGCCTGCGGTAACAGAGGATTTCTGCACCGCATGGGGCTGGGTGAACCAGCTGTGCCCTCTCCTGTGGGGACAGCGACACCTAGAGGGCGCATTTTGATATCTCCGCATCCGATAAATCGCTGCGTAAAGATAACCAGGAGTCCGGTGGCACCTTAAAGACTAACCGATTTATTTGGGCATAAGCTTTTGTGGGTGAAAAACCCACTTCTTCAGATGTGTGGATTAAAAATGACAGATGCGGGCGTAAATATACTGATACATGAAGAGAAGGGAGTTACATTACGAGTAGGGTGACCAGACAGCAAGTGTGAAAAATCGGGACGGGGGTGGGGGGTGATAGGCGCCTATATAAGACAGAGCCCCAAATATTGGGACTGTCCCTGTAAAATCAGGACATGTGGTCACCCTAATTACAAGTGGAGAACCAGTGTGGACAGGGCCAATTCAATCAGGGTGGATGTGGTCCACTCCCAATAGTTGATGAGGAGGTGTCCATACCAAGAGAGGGAAAATGGCTTTTGTAGTGAGCCAGCCACTCCCAGTCCCTATTCAAGCCCAAATGAATGGTGTTAAATTTTCAAATGAATTGTAGCTCTGCAATGTCTCTTTGAAGTCTGCTTTTGAAGGATGGCTTCTTTTAAATCTGTCCTAGAGCGTCCAGGGAGATTGAAGTGTTCTCCTGCTGGCTGTTGTATGTTACCATTCCTGACGTCTGATTTGTGTCCATTTATTCTTCTGCGTAGAGACTGTCCGGTTTGGCCAATGTACATGGCAGAGGGGCATTGCTGGCACATGATGGCAGATATCACAGTAGTAGACATGCAGGTGAATGAGCCTCTGATGGTGTGGCTGATGTGGTTGGGTCCTCTGATGGTGTCACTAGAGTAGATATGGGGACAGAGTAGGCAATGGGGTTTGTTACAGGGATTGGTTCCTGGGTTAGTGTTTCTGTGGTGTGTAGTTTCTGGTGAGTATTCACTTCAGGTTGAGGGGGCTGTCTGTAAGTGAGGACTGGCCGGTCTCCCAAGGTCTGTGAGAGTGAGGGTTCGTTTTCCAGGATAGGTTGTAGATCGTTGATGATGTGCTGGAGAGGTTTTAGCTGGGGGCTGTACATGATGGCCAGTGGTGGTCTGTTGAGCCTGTTCTGTTGTAGGTGACTTCTGGTACCCGTCTCGCTATGTCAATTTGTTTCCTCACTTCCCCAGGTGGGTATTGTAGTTTTAAGAATGCTTGACAAAGATCTTGTAAGTGTTCGTCTCTGTCTGAGGGATTGGAGCAAATACGGTCGTAACTTAGGGCTTGGCTGTAGGCAATGGATCGCGTGATGTGTCCTGGATGGAAGCTGGAGGCATGTAGATAAGTATAACGGTTAGTAGGTTTCCGGTATAGGGTGGTGTTTATGTGACAATCATTTATTTGCACTGTAGTGTCCAGGAAGTGGCTCTCTTGTGTGGACTGGTCCAGACTGAGGTTGACAGTGGGGTGGAAGTTGTTGAAACCCAGGTGGAATTCCTCAAAGGTCTCCTTCATCATCTGGACCCACGGGAAGAGGTCATCAATATAGCACAAGTAGAGGAGGGGCACTAGGGAACGAGAGCTAAGGAAGCGTTGTTCTAAGTCTGCCATAAAAATGCTGGCCTGCTGTGGGGCCATGCGGGTACCCATAGCAGTGCCGCTGACTTGAAGGTATAAGTTGTCCCCAAATGCGAAATAGTTGTGGGTGAGGACAAAGTCACAAAGCTCAGCCACCAGGTGTGCGTGGCCTCATCAGGGACACCATCCCAGGGGTCTTGCCGTTGGCTGGGGCTCCCCTCCACTGCTGCGCTAGCACGAGGCACAACCCGAGTGTTGCCCTGAACCTGACTCCCAAAAATCTCTAGCTTGGGTTAAGTGGTGCTGTAAGCTGGCCCCTCAGAGGGGGGTGGTTCGTGCCGGAGTGGTGCTGACACTGGAGTTTCAAGGGGGAATGATGCCGTGGAGATGCAGCGGCTCACCTGAGAACAACTCTGCTGCCAATCCGATCGCTGTGCGTCGCAGGAACGGTGTTAAGCGCTCTAGCCACGCTCACTAGAACTAGCTAGACTGCGGTAACTCCGGGGTACTGACGGTTAGAGTGCAGACAAGCCCATATCAATGTGCTAACTCGTGTGAGAACTCCACGCTGTCCTGTCGTCACTAGGGGCTTGGCTCCCCTCCACTGCTACACCGACAGGAGACCTTCTCCTGTCACTGTGGTTAAGCCGCCTCCCCGAGAGGCAGTAGCTATGTCTCCTGTCATCACAGCACTGTCTACACTGGGGGTTAGGTCGGTATAACTCCGTCGCTCAAGGGTCTGGATTTCTCCAAATTCTGTTTTTGTTTTTACAACCTCCTTTCCTATTGATGTAGAATATGCTTTTTCCTTTGTGTGTGGAAGACGAGGGGCGCGGGCTGTGCAGGGGAAACCATGAAAGTGACTGGGCCCTGCAAACAAATGTGGGGTGGGGGGGAGAGCAGTTTTTTCTCTAATCTGGTTCAATTACCATCCTTTTATAAGTGGTTGTAAAAAGTAGGTTAAAAAAACCCTTCAGATAGTGTAAGCTGATTGTGTCCCCTTTAAAGCAGAACAAAAAGCTCTTTTTTTTTTTTTTTTTTCCAAATTTACATCTTCAGAGGGTGGTAGAAATGTGAGCTAAATGTCCGACTGGTAATGGAATATCCATGTTTTTCTCTTTAAATAACCGTTCCATTTTAAAATTGTTCATCTTTTTAATGTCCTACCAGGACCAAAGTAATTGGCTCTTTTTCCCTTCAGTGGCTCATGATTCTAAGCCCCTAGAGCTAGGCTCTGTCCTAGGTCTTAACAGCATGGTTACAAGTCTTAAGTTCACCCTTCTTTCAGAACCTAACCCAATCCACGAGAGCCAGAAACGATTGTGTAATGAAACAAAGCAATCTCCATTTCAATATGGCATGAGTCTTGGCCTATCCATGCCTTTCTGGGCAGTCCATTCGATTCACCAGGCACCCCTTTGGATACAAATCTGACTTCCTCACAAGCGAATCATATAGAAGCGGCTTCAGTCCCTCGTGCAGATTTGCATTTGGCGTGCTTTAAATAAAAAAAGTCTGATTGATCTTTCCTTTGGCTCCATTTTCCGTCTGACTGTGCAAATCCGCCTCATTTTCCAGTGCGTTTGCCATCTAGGCCCAACAGATGCCGTTCAATAGCAGGTTTTGAAATCTCAGTAACTCCCTGTGTCTCTTCCCCCCCCCCATCCCTTTCATCCAGAAGGCCCAAACCTATTATACCCTGGCTATTATGGATTAATTGCCTGCCAAGCTTGCTTTTGAATCTGAGCCATTTTGGGGTTATGCCGATGTGAACGGGGTGTTTTGTTTACACTGATAAACTCCTGTGAGACTTTTACACTTCTGAATATGGGGATTGTAAGTCTTGTCCTTCGGAGACTGAGATCACAGCGGGTGGAGGCTGGGGAGGAATTGTGTACTTAAAAACTAAACAACTTTGCAAACCAGAGTTGATCACAGGAATGTTGAGCAGCTTAGACGATTTTTAGAATTAAACTTTATATTCATCTGCGTGGCTTCTTAATGGTTATCACTTCAGTTGCATTTTTGGTCCCTCTTTCTTGCTGGGGGTCAGGGATCGCTGGCTGTGGTGTGGCAGGCCGGTATAGCGGCTGCCAGCAGTTTTCCCTGTGCTAACCCTCTTCCTTTCCTCTCTCCCTAGGTGAAGCTCTCTGATTTTGGGTTTTGCGCGCAAGTGAACAAAGAGGTCCCACGGCGGAAGTCGCTGGTGGGAACCCCCTACTGGATGGCACCAGAGCTCATCTCCCGACTACCTTATGGACCAGAGGTAAGGTTAGAGGGGCAGGGCCCCGGAATCCATGGGGGAAGTTCATCCTGGCCCCTTCCTGAGAAGGCTCATTGAGGGCTAAGGGAGGCTACTGCTAGAGAAGGGAGATGGGAGGGTAGTGATGGGAGTGTCAGGGAAATGATGGAGTGTCAGGCCCTGGGCGATCCCTAGTTTAGTGCCTGGGTAATAACCTGGCACCTCATGCTTCTCTCTCTCCCGCCCCCCCACCCCCGAATTGGGGATACAAACAGGGGCCTCGACACAGCCATGAGCGCTCCGATCCACCTGTTGACCCTGCAGGGAGATGAATAGATGGTAAAACCCCAGCAATGTGAAACCCTAGAGGCTGCAGGATGGAAAGGTGGATGCAGCCTTTAGCTTCCTAGGCTGCGGGGTAGGGGAGCAAGTTCCCAGCACCTCGTGTGGAATGAGCTGGTAGGAGCCTGTCCACATCCCACTGACGCTAACTGGTCCTTGGATCAGCAGCCCCGTGAGGACGCTGGTGGGTCACTGGGTCATCCGTGGGGCAGAATTTGGTTGGTCTTGCTCTATAATTTTGATGATGATTGCCATTTGTGCGCTTTTCCCCCCAATTTTTATAGACCTAAAGGTTCACAGTTGTGGGAGAGGTTCAGAAAAGGGGGGGGAGGGGGACAATTAGTTATTTAATGACTGTAGAAGTTGAGATTCGAAAAGTTAAAGCTTTGTAGCTATTAACCTGCAAATTGTCAGCATCACCTGTCAAAATCGACAAAGTAAATAGCCTTAAACCAAACTCTCCTCTGTTCATGCCTGCCTGTAAATTTCAATTATCTGTGGAAATGGTTTCCCTTGTTTTGTGTGTGTGCAGTGAAATTGACGGTTACACCCTAAAGGGAGGGTGGATGGGTGTGTTTTTTCTCTCCATGCTCCCAAACCCCGGGGGCTTGTCTTGACTAGGAAAAGCTGATCACGTAAGGCAGAGTTAAATCCGATGTGCTGAGTCAACCTGCCTGAAACTCTCTCACTTTTCCAAGGCAGGACAAACCCTGCAGAGGCTTCCTGTCTGGTGGCCAGTTATTCCCGTAGCAGTGAAATCCGTTTGACTGTTCACGTCTGCTTCTGGCACGTCTGTAGCAACAAAGGCCACTGGGTGGCGCTGTGTATAAATGCAAACTAGCCATAAGTGCATTTGGGTCCTAAAAAGGAAAGTGTTTTACACTACAGGTGCGGACGCGGAATTTGGTCCCTTTCTTTGGAAGACTCACCTGCTTGCTCTCAATTCATGGCATTCGTTCCTGGTTCCTGTGCATCTTAGAAATGTCTGTGTAGTAATAAAGCACTAGACACGCTTACAGCCCTGCTAATCAAGGGGCAGACTGGTGGAGGTGGGGTTTGGGATTCCTGCGGTGACAGATTTAGAAACACACCAGTCATCTGGTGTAGCAGGCTAGGCTCTAGGCTTCTACACCAGATGACTGGTGTTTCTAACATGCAGCTGCTGTCTTGGTCGGATCCAGACTCCAGGCTGCCTTGCCTGGGGGAGTGTGGCCTAATCGCTCTTTCAGGGAGACCCTGTGGTGCTTTTCACCTCTGGCGAAGGTACCGGTCTTTGATTTTGAATAGGACACCGACGTGCTGCCCAGGGAGCATCTAGCAGACTGGGCTGGGAGCTATTCCTGGACTGGGCAAGCCACTTCCCTTTCTGTGCTTCCATTTCCCCTCCCCATCCTTTGTCTATTTACGCTGTCAGCTCTGGGGGTAGAGACTGTCCATCATTCTGCATCTTGTAGTGCCCAGCCCAATGGGACAGGTTTGGGTGTACAGCAGCCCCCCACCCCACCCATCATTCCATCACCCGTCGCTGTCCCTTCGCTTCCCTTTCGCCCATCTCTTCTCTCTTTGCAGGTGGATATCTGGTCCCTCGGAGTGATGGTGATCGAAATGGTGGATGGAGAGCCCCCTTATTTTAATGAGCCCCCCTTAAAGGCAATGAAGATGATCCGGGACAACCTGCCCCCCAAACTTAAAAATGTGCACAAGGTAAAGAACGTGTGGGTCATCTCCTCCTCTCCGGAGTTAAGTAGGGTCAGGAACCTGGATGGGGGAGACCCACAGATGTGTTCCGCAGTGCATGGGCCTGGTTCTCCCTCATAAAGGCTTCCTAGGGGTGGCTAGTCAAACTGCTCCTAACTCTTTAGCAAGCCAGCCGAAGTCCTGGTGAATCGGGTTCCTTTGTATCTGGTTTTTTTTTTTTTTTTTTTTTTTTTTTTTGCTCTCTCTCACTCGCTCACTCACTCAGTGGGGTGGGACGTTCCACACACCACAGCCCTGAGGATGTTGATGTTTCACGGTGACTCTCTCAAGTCCGGGAATGAGACGTGGCTGTAGGTCCAGTCCCATGTTCGTATGCGCCCCGGGTGAGATTGTCGAGAGCCTAAAGGAAGCAGCAAAACTGAGCGGACAGAGCACAGGAGTGGAACGCAGGACTTCTGAGGCCGATTCCCAGCTCTGCCACTGCCCTGCCAAATGACCCTGGGCAAGTCCCTTCCCTCCCTGTTAGATTTCATGAAGCTGTCAGTGCGGGGTAGGTGTGGAACAGGATAATGGCAGGACCTGCGGACATGTAGCTTTTAAAACCCTCTGTCTGCATTGCGAGAGAGAATATGCAACTTGGACATGAGTTCTCCATATATGTTGTGTACGTGTACGTGTGCGCTCGCACGCCTGCGGTTGGCTCTCCAAGTGAGTGCATGGGTGAGCCATTGCCGCGTTGTGCCTCAGTTTCCCCTCCCCCCCATTGTCCATTCTGAGCTCTTTGAGGCAGGGACTCCTTGCACGCACACAAGGGAGCCGTTAGTACGTGATCTTCTGCTGAAGGGCTTCCCTTGGTCAGGGGCTGAGCTCAACGGGCTTTTGTGACCTGCACTTTTTGGCATGCTGAACCACACAGCCTCCACTTCCTCACAGTGATTGTGCGGCTTTTGCATCGAGCGAGGAGTTAACAGCAACCACCCATTTTACAGACTCGCTTCCAGCCTGGGGGAGAGCGCTGTGCCCAGGCGAGCCGAGGCCAAAAGCTTTCTGCGTTCTGGTCTCCACCGGGGAACCCTGCCTCCTTGTCCTCCGGCCCCCTCTGGGGAGGGGGGGGGGAGCGCACAGATGGTATAAAACCCTCAGAGAGGAGTCACATGTTAGCATGGGTGCGTGGGCGGGGGGGCCTCGCATGCAGACAGGTTTGATGTCTGGGGATGGATTGCTCTGGGGGTAGGGAGGGTGTCTTCCAGGATCTGTAACGTGTTATCTGTGACTCATTGCCAACCGCCCTGTTCCTCGTCTGACTTCAGAGGCCAGATGACTTGACACTTAAGGCCTGGGGTGAAATGGGGCGAGCTCAAAAGACTTCTCTCTCACTGCTTTTCCTCTATGCCTGGGGGATGGAGGTTGTGCCAGTCCATAGCTCTCCCTCCTTCCCTTCCCCACCTCCAGACCGTCCAGTTCCTGCCTGCTGCAGGATCCGGGTGGGTGGCCGGCCGACTCAGGGGAGCCTAGGGCTGATGTGATGCTCCTCCGGCAGTGGCTTCTCTAGTTCCCAGTGGCACTCGCTCTTCTCAGCCCCTGACTCATGGCTGCGCCTTCCTCCTCGTCTGCAGGTTTCTCCTTCCCTCAAAGGATTCCTGGACCGCTTGCTGGTGAGAGACCCGGTCCAGCGAGCCTCCGCCAGCGAACTCTTGAAACACCCCTTCCTGGCGAAGGCTGGGCCTCCCTCCAGCATCGTGCCGCTCATGCGGCAGAACCGGATGAGATGAGAGTGCCGGCTGCACGAGAGAGAGAGAGACGCACACGCCGTCTAACCGCTCCCCACGCGGCCACCCGAAGCAACCACGTCCCTGCCTCGTCCCCTGGCCCTCCGTTCTCCAGGGCGCTGCTGCCGTTCCCTTTGGCCGCCGCGGCAGGGACAGCGGCTCCCAACAGCCACATCAGCGGCAGGAGCGTTCGGCTCTCTCGGGTTCCCGGCGGCGTCCCATCCGCTGCGGGGCCAGCGGTTCCGCTCACTGGATTTACAACCGTGCCACTACTGTCATGACCACAGGAGTTCTCCTGCCTGGTGCACCATACTGCTGAGTTGGGGGGGTGGGGTGGGGGGTCAGCTGGGGCGGGGGGGGTTTAATGACTTCAAAATTTCTGATCAAAATGGTAGTTTTTACACACACACAAAGACAAGGCGGGGCCGGGAGCGACAGACACTAAGCAACTCAACACTGGAACTTCCAGCCACGTCTAGAAGCAGCTTTGTCTGTTCCTCTGTGGCTGCGGGCTCGGTCTTCCCCGGGCCGGGACAGGAGCGGTTTTGTTTAGCTCCGGAGCATTTGGGTTTTTTCGGTAGGGTGGGAGCCAGCGGCAGGGCATCCTCCCCAGCACCTGGGTCCTCTTGGCAGGAGCAGCTGCCTCCAGGCGCAGCAAACGACTCCTGTTGCTGGGTTGTTGACAACCCAAATCTCCCCCTGCCAGCTCCACCCCCGCTGCGTGACTGCTGAGATCAGCCCAGCCCCTCTGCCCGCTAGGATCGGGGTCTCCACCACACCGTCCCGCGCAGGAGCCTAAAGCCTGTTTTCTGCAGGGTCTCCTTGATGCTGCCCCCGTGCTCTTTCTGCGTTGTCTCGACACGTGCTGCTGCTCAGTCCTCGGGATTGGGTGAGCAGAGACCTGGCCTCTTTGCTTCACAGGTTCCTTTGCATCTACGTAGCCCAAAGTGCCTGGCTCACCCGTCCCCCGGGGGCTCCAAAACGCAATCCACTCCGGCCCCCTGTGGCTAGAATGCAGAAGTCTGGGGGGGGCGGGGAGAGACTCTGGTATCCCAGCATGCAATGCCGCTTCTTGATCTGTGCAGCCTTGCATGCTGGGATACCTGGAGTCCCTGCAGTGCAGGGCTGCTGTACCATAACAGGGGGACAGGCGCAGTGTCGGGGAGGGAGGTTCCCAAGGCTCCCGGCCTGTTGCCTTCAGTTTTGGGCAGCCTGTGGGGTCAGAGGAACAAAGGCCCCAGTGGCCTACGGGGGAGCAGGGGGCCTTGTAGCTCTCTGGTGTTGTCTAGGCTTAGGGGCTTGTTGGCTCATCTGTGAGAGATCCTGCCAGAGGAGACTCCCCTTCCCCGGCAGGATCTTCCCCCTCTGCGCGGCCCATGGGCCCAGTTCAGCGTAGGGAGGAGGTGACAGGGTCTGGTCATGGGTGTGGGAAGGGAGCTCAGCACTGGTCGGGGGGTGGCCTCCTCTCGGAGCTCAGGGGCTGGACTGAGCTGTGATCTCTGACACCAGCCAGGAAAGGGGGGCGGATTCCCTACCCCTGAGAGAGACTCTTCTCTCCGAGGCTGGCAGCTGTGTCCGCAAAGCAGCCCACTCTGCGATCGGGGGAGGTCGGTGCTATAACACGGGTCCAAAGGAAGAATTGCCCCGAACGTGGGCCAACGTTTTGTTGCTTCTACTTTCCATTCTGCCAGGGAGGGGCTGCTCGGGGAGGGTCCCGCATGCAGAAACTGAGCCATTTGGAGGAGGATTCCTCCCCCCCTTTGCGCCGTGCAATGAACTTGCATGCCGTACCGCACAACCTCCTCTGCATGCTTTCTGGGGAGTGGGAGGGGCACAGGGATGGTCTCTCTTTACATGCTTTTAGCTCCTTCAGTTAGAGCTCGCTGCCTTTTTTCTTCTCTGCGGGAGCCCCCCTCGTGCAGCAGGAGTGGGCTGGTTACAGACACAAGGGGATTGTTTGCGGTTATTTTATCTGGTTTGCCTGGCCACTGGATTCTTGTCTGCAGAACTGCACATCAGTCGTGCTTCTTGTTACAACAGAGAGAACTACAGGGCAGCCTGCCTCTAGAGACTGACAGGGGGACGGGGGGCGGAAACTGGGTCCAGTTAGGTATTTTTATGTGCTGGACCTAACTCTTCCCTGGGTGGCAATCGGGAATTGGCTCCACTGAACTCACTGGGGTGCAAGCGATGGGCAGAGCGGAAGTCGGTCCAGTTAGGAGCCAGCCACGGGCGTGTTGAAGGCTGGCTAATGCGTAAGATCTTCCAGAGCACTCCATGCTGGCTGAATTCTGCTCTTACTGATCCAGTGTCTTACCAGGGATTTTAGGGAGAGCAGGATTGAGCCAGTGCTGCATGCTCAGTTGTCCGAATTCATGACACGTTATGGCTGCGTAGGGTGACCGGGAAGGTCTATTTCATGCTCTTTTTCTATTAGGCCTTAGCCTTTTTAAACATAAACTAGATCACTAAAACACCCTTGAAGTGCCCGGCAGCATGACCAGGATGTGTGTATTCATACCCACCCACAATTGACCATGATGCAAAGCTCTCTGTCACCCAAACCCAGCGCTACACCCCGACGTGTTTACGGTGTGGGGGTGGGTCTTGTTCAATACAGCCCCTCGGGCACTGTGCTGTACCTAGGCCCTCCCTTCTCAGCCCGAGCCCTTTGTCTAACTCCTGGCTGGGCTCCTGCAGTTTTTCTCAGCTCTTGACACGTCGTTATTTAACCTCCTGCCGTTTCTCAGCCCGCTTAAATTGCAGGGAAGCCTGTGGGTGTGAGACTGTCCCGTGCTGTACAGTACACCTGGCCTCGCCGCTTCTCACGCCCATGTTCTGTTCTGACATAAACCACACCAGCCGACTCTGAATTCCTCCTCCGCCTCGTAACCCATCCCCTGATCTCCCCATGCGGGAAAGTTTTTAACCAACATTTATTTTTATTGGGGTTTCAGATCAATTACACAGACCTTCTCCGGTCTCTTACTTCACCCAGTCATGGTGTGTTACTGGGTACCCTCTGAGCCCCATCCTCTACTGCTCAGACCCCCGAACCTCTCCCTGAGCCTCCCGGGGAGCACATGAGCTGGGGCGGGCCCTTTACGGCTCACGGGCTGGAGCACAAGGGCTTTGTGGGTCACTTGGCAATGGCGGCTGGGCCCCCAGCCTGCCACTCAACATGCCTCTGGGCTGGCTCAGGACCCGGGGTCTCCTTTAAGCAAATGGGAGCTGGGGCGTGGGCTCGAGCGTTCCCAGGGGCCACAGGGAGCGGGGGGAGGCATTATCCTTCCACTGGCACGAGCTTTATTCCCAGCTGACACCACTGTAGCAGCATCTGCTGCAACTCCCCAGCTGGTGAAATCAGCCTCACGCCCGGGGCCCGCTCCTCAGCTGCTGTCGATTCCCTGCGGCCCCATCGCAGGCTGCAGCTTGGCCAATTTACACCGTTCGCTCGCCGCTTCTCCGGGCGGCCCCTGGCGCTGGGCTGCTTCGCCCCCGGCCGAAGAGCTGCTCCCCCTTTTCTGAACCGCTCGCTCCCCCGGCACCTGCTGCTGTGGGGGAAACCCCGGCGGCGGTGGTTTGCTCACGGAATGACCGGGCGGTCCTGCTTCCCCCCGCTACGTCATCGCACGCCAATGGTGGGCTTGTGACAATCAGCACAGGCTGGTCCGCTGCGGTGTAAGACACTAGCTTCCCCCTCCCTGCATCCCAGCTTCCCCAGCAAGCTGCCCAGGGCTGCAATCCTCTGAGAGCCGGGGGGGGGGGGGGCCTGGCAAGGCAGCTCAAAGGCGATGCAAAGAACCGGTGAACTCTGTCGAGAAACAACTACTGATTTGTTTTCTTGTTACTATTTTTTTTTAAAGAAGCTATTTATATTGTCATTTTGTAACACTACAGTATTCCTGATTGGGGGGGGGGGCTGATTCAGCCAGGGACTGACTTGTATAAAAAAAAGGAATTGGATCTTGTGCTGTGAGTTTGGGGACTTTTTTGGTGGGCCTCAGCCAGGCAAAACTTTTCGAACAGTTTTGAGGTTAGTGTGACAATTACAGGCTTTCTTTTTTGGGAGGAAAACGAAACGCTGGCCTCGTGTGGTTTCTTTGGGGGGAGGGTGGGCGTATGTGCAGGTTCACGTGCTGCAGGGGCTAGAGCTGGGGTGGTTAGACGGGGGGGGGGGCGCTGCCCGGTGTTTGCTCTCAATATGTGACGTACCTTCCTGGGGAGAAGGCGTCAGCTGCTCCAAGGCACTTTCAAGCTGGTGGAGCAAGTCGGAGCCCTGGGCTGGAAGTCAAAGCCAGAGTCCAGTTAGAACGAAGGCACCGATTTTTAACCGAGCTCCCGAGGGACGTGCTCCATCTCTTGACCTCTTCGAATCCAGGCTGGGGCCCAGACCCCTCGAGCCTCTGACTTTTCACTGATTTCAATGGAAACCAGGAGCTGGGCCCGGCTGGCTTTCTGGGGGCTGGAGCCCTGGGCTCACTGCGCAGGGGCCGTGGGTGGAAGCCTCCAGCCTCTGATCTCCAGGTGGTCCGACCTGGCTCTTCCTGGACTGGATGGTGTCAGTAACCGCTCCCGGGGGCTGTATCTGAGAGGGTTGACCATGCAGTGGGACCCCAGCGGGCTACGTGCTGCCCTGGCACAGGCTGAGAGCCAGCCCTGCCCTCGTCAGCGCTGCCGAGAGAGAAAACGGGGGGTAAGGATCAGGAGCTCGCCCGCCTTAAGGGGGTAGAGCTCCTGCTCAGCATCCCAGCCTCCTTTAAAACAATACAAGCTGGGGGGGGGGGATTACCCCCCCAGTGACCTTTAAAGACGTCATACATCACTCCAGTGTGCCCTTTAGAAAAAGAAAGTCACCGTCATCTTCAAAAATACCCTCCGGCCGCCTGGTCCCACGTCTGGGAGGAAGGAAGCTGCAGATTTCCCAACCGGCCTCGGGGTGGGTTGGCGGGTGTCTGCTGCAGGAACCCACCGCGCCAAAAAGCGCATGGTCGAGAGGGTGTAAATGTGTCTCCTTAGCGGGGAGCCGGGCCTGCTGCTGCCGAGAGGCTCCCACTAAGATGTCACTCTCGCCCGCCCTGCTAGGTCTGTCCTGCTCAGTCTGGGCCTGAAACCCACCCCCCCCCCCGAGCACACAGGGAGTTTAGGGGCTGGGGCAGGCCCATTGCCAAGGGCGCAGCCGTCCCAGTTCAGGATTGTGGTGGCTGGATAGCGCCTAGCCCAGAGAGCAGCTGGTCGGGGCGAACCCCCCTCGTAGAGAATCCGCTGAAGAGCGTCCACACATGGCTGGCCGAGCGACACGCCAAGGGGGCACCCAGCCAAGGGGGGACTCGCCCAGCGTTTTACCGGGACAGCGTCTAGGCGCGGAGCTCCCCGTGCCTGCCGATCACCTAGAGAAACCGAACCTGAAGAGCAAGGGGGCCGCCGGAGAACGGCCGCCGGGGTCTGCCCCACTGCCTGACTCGGGGAGGCTGCTCTAATGGAGGGTAGGGGCCGGCACTGGGCTACACCAGCCCTCCCCTGCCACCATGCCCGGCCCCGCGCTTAGTATTGCCGTAAGTCAGATGCGTGGGGCAGGGGCCCAGGGTGAACTCTGTTTAGAGCCACCCCTGGAGTTGGAGCCGTGCGGCTCTGTGTCTAGCCGCAGGCCCTGTCTGCACTGCAAAGGGCTGGCTTAGCTACGGTGGCCAGAGCTGCGATCACCGAACGAAGCAGCTGGGCTGGCAAATGCCACCCCCAGCCTGGCACAGATGCAGTTACACCAGCTCCCCTGTGCTTTCCCTGGTGCAGCTGGTCTTGCTGGGCAGGACGCTGGAATAAGACAGGCCAGGCAATGCACCGTTTAGCTGGTAGCCCTAGGAGCTTTTTGCTGGCCTAATATCCCGGTGATGGCTCTACGGGCAAAGCACTCCTCGTGTAGACAGACCAGGTCACAGTCAGCCACGGGGTCAGCAAAGCCAGGGGTGGACCCCTGGGCTAAAGCGGGGTGTGTGTGTGTGTGTGTGTTTGTGTGTAGACAAGGCCTCGGTTCTGCAACTTCTCAGTCTCTTGCCATGCACGTTTCTCAAGGACGTGGGTCGCCACGGCCGCCCACTCTTGACAGGAACTGAATTCTTGCGGGGGTGGGGGGAAACTGTCTCATGGGTCTGGGTGCGATCGGGGGGCCCTGATCTCGGTCGGGGTTTGTACAGCACCTGGCACAATGGAGGCCCTGAGCTCAGCCGGGGCCACGAGATGCTGCCATGATATAACTATCCTAATAATAAAAGGAGAAAGGATGTTCCCTGGCCAATGTTAACCACTGGGATTGCGTTTAACTTTCAAAGGGAGCCAGATACTACCATGATGGGCCCTGGCTATTGACCTCATTCCACTCAAATAGGCGTAAATTAATTTTTGTAATAACTACAGTGTCCTCACAAGGTGATTTTTAGCTGTAGGGTTGGGGGGAGGAGGGGGACGGAGCCCGAAGTCAGGTCTGCTGGGTTCCGTCCCCAGTGCTGGGAGGGTTGTGGGGGGTGTATTGGGTTAGAGCAGGGAGGCTGGAAGCCAGGACTCTTGGGTTCCATCCCCAGTGCTGGGAGGTGTGTAGGGGTGTGTAGGGTTAGAGCAGGGGGCCTGGAAGCCAGGACTCCTGGGTTCTATTCCTGGCTCTGTCACTGACTGTGTGACTTGGAGGCCCAGAGAGGGGGAAAGGACTTTCCCAGTTTCCCCATCTTTGGGGTAGTAATGCTCCAGCTTGGAGGACCCTGTGAGGATAAAGTCCCTCCTGGTTGGAGGACTCTGGCTTTGACTGCAGCTCAGAGCTCCACAGGAACCTACACGTTCTGGGTGGCACCCGGAGATACCCCAACAGCCTGGGCTGTCCAGGCAGGCCCTCGGGCTCACCTCTTGCCCTGAAGCTGGCCAGAGAGAGGGGATTCCCTGCTGCTCTGCTGGGGGATTCACAGCAGGCAGGGTCCTGGAGCTCCTGACGCACAGCGGGAGCCTTGAAACCCCGGGGAATTTCTGACTGCCTGAGGCTTCCCACACGCTACGAAAAGCCCCTTCTTTCCCCAGCAGCCCCAGTAGTGTGGAGATCTCTCCCATCGCCCTCACTTGCTTTAACAGGCTTGGTGCGGTCCTACCTGCCTGAGAGATCGCAATCCAAACCCACCGCCTGCATCACCAAGGCCACAGTGTCCCCCATTTCCCCTCCCCACTAGTATTAGTGATCTTTTTGGCTGGTCTGGGCAGTGCCCTGACATGGGGCCCCAATCTTGGTCAGAGTCTGGGTGGCACCTGGCACAATGGGGGCCCTAAGCTCAGTTGGGGTCTGGGCTGCACCCAGCACCATGGGGCCCCAATCTCGGGGACTCCAGGTTCTACCGTAATGCATGTGGTACTCAATATTTTCACCACCTCAGGAAGCGTTTGGATCCTCCCCATGTTCCAGTCATGGGTTCAAGGTGGGAAAGGGGTCCCATGTCCCAGTTCCTCGTGGGGAAGGCTCTGCTCCCCCGAGCCCTCCCCCAGCCTCCCAGACCGAGGAACTGCAGTGGCCTAGCTGGATTCAAGGCAGCAGGTTTCGGCTCTTTAGACTCCTGCCAGTGGAGTGGCCATCCACGGGGCGTTGAGCCCTGCCCACGCCCATGGTGGCTAACAAGAGCATCGGCCCCTCGGGGAATCGGCGCCGGGGAGAAGAATTCCAGTTTCTTTTCCATGTGAAATTTTGAAATATGGCGGGGGGGGGGGGTTCCCCCTTAAATTTCCCATGGAAAATTTTGGTGTTTTTTCAACTGCCTTCATTTTCAGTTTCCCCTGTAAGCTGTCAGTAACCACAGCTCTTTGAAACAAAAGCCCAACGATTTCACCGGGAAATCGCCATTGTTCAGTGACATTAAACCACCAGCAAATCATCAGCTGGGATGAACAAATGTCACCTCCATCAAAAAGCCCTTTAAAAAAAAAACCCGTCCAATGAACCAATCCTCATGGGGCTCTAAGAAGGACTCATTGGCCATGCCCAGGATAGACAGCTGGACTGCTTTAATCATCCTGGGATAACTGGAGGGTCTGACTGCCCCAGGTGTGGAGGCATAAAGCACTCACACCTTGTTAGTATGAATTATATTACTGTAGTATATTACATTTGTATTGCTATTGGGTGTTTTACGGTAGCACCTAAGAGCCAGTCATGGACCAGACCCCATCATGCCATGCGCTGTATATTATTATTACTATTTATTACGTGTATTACGGTAGCACCTAGGAATCATGGACACGGATCCCATTGTGCTAGGCAGGAGATACATTTTTAGTGCTATTAGGTGAATTACAGTAGCACCAAGGTGTCCCACTCATGGTCCAGGACCTCATAGGGCTAGGTGCTCCCGTAATACACCTAATAGCAATCCAAATGTACAGCACCTAGCACCTGGGCCGCCAAGGTGCTATCGTAATAGACCTAATAGCAATATCCCAGTGCTGACCTCCAGGCCCCTGCCCACCCAGGGGCAAGGTGTAAACCCAGTTCACTTCACACCCAGCCAGCTTCCCTAGAGTGGCCTGGTGGATCAGTCCCTCCTCGGGGCACTTCCCCATTGCCGGCCCATTCTGCGCTAACCAGACCAATTCCTGGATGTGACAAGGCGGCTCAAAATCCACCCTCCCCACCTCATCTCTGAGCCCGCCTGTCCTATCCCAGAGCTAAAAATACCCAGGCAGATGGTGAGATGGGCTGTGACTGAGGAAGGAAGAAACAGTTCCCCTAGAGCTCGTGGAAAAAGCCTTGTGAATAAGGTGGCTGAGCCACCCCTCCACAAAGCATCCTGTTTCATCACATTTACAGTCTGGGCCCCTACCACATCCCTCCCCAGCGTGGGGCTCCACAGCTTGGGCCATGCACCTCGCAGTCAAAAGGACAGCACGCTAGGAAGGTGCTGGGCACTGCTGGGAAGGGTGGCCTAGGGGTTAGGAGGTGAGCCTAGGACTTGAAAGACCCCGCTTCAATTCCTTGCTCTGCCACAGACACCCTATGGGCAAGTCACTTAGCTGCTCCGTGCCTCAGTTTCCCCACCAGTACAATGGGCGTAACAGCCCCACCTCACGCGAGACAGTGTGAGGGGCTCAGAGATTAGGAGAACAGGGGCCAGGTAAGTACTTAAAATAATAATCTAGTTCTTATATAATAATCCCCAGCTCCAATACTTTACAGAGAGGTCAGTTGCCTCATCTGTTTTACATATGGGGAAACTGAGGCACAGGGGAGGGGAAAGTAACATTCCCAAGGGCAGTGGCATAGCTGGGGCTAGACCCCAAGATTCATGATTGGCTAGCACTCTGTCCGCTTGAGGCAGAGGAGTTAGGGGCCACCAATGACCCATGCTGCAAGTCATTAGGCGGTGTTTTCCTACAGTTCCAGCTCCTGGAGACTGATTAATTCAAGGTATTACGGTAATACCCAGCTGAGACCTGTGTCTGCACAGCGCCTGGCACAATGGGGCTCCAGGCCATGACTGGGACTCCTAGATGCTACCGTAATACCTGTAATAAATAATACAGCCTAAACAGACCACAGCTGTCTAAAGACTCAAAAAAAAACCAAACAAACAAACAAAATCAGAGCATCCAGAAAATTAGAACGTCCCCCTGAGCTCTCTTTCCCCATCCCTCACCTTGCTCGAGAAGTGTCTCAACAATTCTCCTTGTTCTCGTGCAATGCATCAATTCTCTTCTTTTTAGGCCTTCTCTCTGGGGGGGACATTGACTGGCATAGGCTATTCTGGGATAACCAGACACCGTTTTGTAAAGAAGAAAGCAATAGACCAGTGCTTCCCTGATAGGAGACCAACCCGTTATTCCTCTCCTGGTTAAAACACAATTGTGGTTCGTTCAGAATTGCACAAAGCGGGGTTTGTACTTGCAGGAAATTCTCCGGTAGCATATTCTCAGCCCATGCACCAATAAGCCAAGCTGCAAGGCAGAAATTCTCCCTACTGGATCCCTTGTCTAGGGATAAGAACATAAGAACGGCCATAATAGGTCAGACCAAAGGTCCATCTAGCCCAGTATCTTGTCTGCCAACAGTGGCCAGTGCCAGGTGCCCCAGAGGGCATGAACAGAACAGGTCATCATCAAGTAATCCATCCCCTGTCACCCACTCCCAGCTTCTGGCAAACAGAGGCTAGGGGACACCGTCCCTGCCCAGCCTGGCTAATCGCCATTGATGGACCTATCCTCTGTGAATTTATCTAGTTCTTTTTTGGAACCATTATAGTCTTGGCCTTCACAACATCCTCTGGCAAGGAGTTCCACAGGTTGACTCTGCATTGTGTGAAGAAATACTTCCTTTGATAGCTTCAAAATGGGTCTGTTTATAGATGATTAGCAAGTGCTTGAAGAATGTTCTGAGCTATACTTGGAAGTTGGCCTCCTTATAGCGATGTTTGTCAAGGGGATGGTATTTTTTTACCAGTCTAGCTATACTGGTACAGACTGCTAGTCTGCGGATGCAGTTATACCAGGTTGTAGGTGCCTCCCCTGGAGAGCTTATTCCCCTTCCCATGTAGGAATGGTGCTACGCTACGGCTGGTGGAATTGCTTTGACTAGATCAAAATAGTTAAATCGAGAACGGGGCACTCTCTTATTAATAGCCCGAAACCCACGTGGTGTAGTTATAAACAACTTACTAACCCGGGCGGTCGAACTGATTGAAAAAAACCAACTTTTTAACCCAGAAAAATTTGGGAGGAAATGAAAAATGTTTGGGTTCCATAAAAAAACTTTCCGAGACTTCTGATGCGGTTTTGCCAATTTTTTCCCCTTTGGCCACCGAAAACGGAGGAGGGGGCAGTTGGAAGCCAAAAATATTTTAGTTTTTTTTGGCCAATGAAAACCCCCAAGTTTGTATTTTATTTATTTTTAGCTTTGGCTGATCGAAAAGTGACATTTTTCAAGGGCCGGAAGCCAAAAGTGTCTGAGGGTTTTTCTTCCAAAATCAAAACGCCCAAAAGATTTAGAGGGGAAAAGGACAATTTCAGGAAAACAAAAGTTTCTTCCACAAAAAAACATATGGGTGGGGGGGACGACAAATAAATAAATAAATGGTGGGAAAGAAGAAACCCGTGTGAAAGGTTCACAGACCCACTGTGATCATCTGGTCTGACCTCCTGGATAACCCAGGTCCCAGGACTTCTCTGAGTGAATCCCTGTTTGAGCTAGGCAGCTCTTTTACCAAAACGGGCCAGGTGGTGGGTTTTCTTTTGCCAAAGTGGGTCCCACCTCAGCCCTGATTGCACCTGGAGAGGTCCTGTCCAGCATTGTCACCAACCCCAAACCTGGATGGTTCTAACACTCGCCCTGGGAGATGCCCTTAAGTAGCTCCTGGGGGGCCTTTCCTGGCCTATTGTCCCCATGGGAAGGGCTGAGCAGGGAGGGAGCCTTCTGCGGCTCTGCAGGTCGGGGCGGCTGGCACCTGCTGGATGGGTGCTGTGCCGGCACGCCCGGGAAGTGGGTGAGGTGCAGACGGGCCACAAGGTCCCAAGGGGTGGTGGGGGTGAGTGGGGGGAGCCAGGACACAGCTCTCCAGTGTTTTGCCACCGGGCCAGCCAGCCATCTGTCCTAGGTACCTCGCCATCGGCTCTGAATGCCTCCCGTCCCAGGCTTCCATGTCCAGACCAGGGACTGCAGGCACCCACGGCTGGCAGGGGACTCGGGAATGGGGAACCGGGGACAGGCAGGTGCCCCAGGGACTCTGGGTAACAAGGAATGGGGCACTGGGGGTGGGCAGGGTTCCCAAGGGGATCTGGGTCACAGAGAATGGGGCACTGGGGATAGACAAGGGCCCTGGGGATTCTGGGTAACAGAGGCTGGTCTGGTCTGGGTGGGCAGGGGCCCCGGGGGATTCTGGGTGATGCAGGTGCTAGGGCCCTGGGGGATTCTGGGTATGGAATGGGGCGCTGGGAGCTCATTATGCCAAAGCAAAACGGTTCAGGGCTGGATGGGCAGAAAGTGACGCTGGGAGGCGGCTGAGTGGGGAACAAAGGGAGACGTGGGACCCTGATCGGAGCAGGTGAGGATTAGGCAGGGGTGATGGGGAGGGTGCAGTGCACTGGCTGTGGGGGGGAAGGGAGTAGGGGTCTGGCTCAGGCTGGAGGTGCAGGGGGGAAGTGCAATGCATAGGTGGGAGGCAGTAGGGGGCTGGCTCAGGCCGGGGGGGAGGGGAGCAGGGGTGCGGTGCACAGGCTGGGGGTGCAGGGGGGTGCAGTGCACAGGCTGGGGGGCAGTAGGGGGCTAGCTGGGAGGGGAGAAGGGGGGCTGGGGGTGCAGGGGGATGCAGTGCACAGGCTGGGGGGCAGTAGGGGGCTGACTCGGGAGGGGAGAAGGGGGGCTGGGGTGCAGGGGGATGCAGTGCACTGGCTGGGGGGCAGTAGGGGGCTGGCTCGGGAGGGGAGAAGGGGGGCTGGGGGTGCAGGGGGATGCAGTGCACAGGCTGGGGGGCAGTAGGGGGCTGACTCGGGAGGGGAGAAGGGGGCTGGGGTGCAGGGGGATGCAGTGCACAGGCTGGGGGGCAGTAGGGGGCTAGCTGGGAGGGGAGAAGGGGGGCTGGGGGTGCAGGGGGATGCAGTGCACTGGCTGGGGGGCAGTAGGGGGCTGACTCGGGAGGGGAGAAGGGGGGCTGGGGTGCAGGGGGATGCAGTGCACTGGCTGGGGGGCAGTAGGGGGCTGGCTCGGGAGGGGAGAAGGGGGGCTGGGGGTGCAGGGGGATGCAGTGCTCAGGCTGGGGGGAGGGGAGAAGGGGGCTGGCTCAGGCCGGGGGGAGGAAATTGACTCGCGCTGGGAATTACCCCCCCGCCCGCCGCTAGTCAGATTTTCCAGCCGGCCCCTAGGGCGGAGCCGGCTGCTTTAAAACCCGCCCCCAGCTCGGCTCCGGCTCCGCTTTGCAAGTTGCTCCCGCTGCTTGTCGGGCCTGGGAGCCGGAGCCGCCGGGGGGACCCGCCCAGCGCCCCGTGCCCTGCGGGGTGACCCCGGCTCCGGAGCGCCCCTGGCTGGGGAGGGAGACGCGGCCGCCGTGATCCGGAGCGCCAGGACCCGGTGAGGGGGGGGGTGTCTCTCCGGGGGCGCAGGGGGACCCCTATGGGGAGCAGGCAGGAGCCCCTGCTGGGGCAGGGGGGGGCGCAGGGGGACCCCTATGGGGAGCCGACGGGGACCCCAGAAGAGGTTGGGGTGCAGGAGGTGGCGGGGGGAAGAATCTTCAGGGGTGCAGGGGCCCCGGGATGGGGGGTGGGGTCTCCGGGGGCGCAGGGATGGGGTGGTGGGGGGAAGAATCTTCAGGGGTGCAGGGGCCCCGGGATGGGGGGTGGGGTCTCCGGGGGCGCAGGGATGGGGTTTACCGTCTCCCTTTCTCCAGGGGTGCAGGGATCTATCTGTCCCGATTTGAAGAGAGGCCCGTGACTCCCCTCCTCTCCTCTGAGCAGCTGGCTGGGACCGGGACCCTGGGCATATTGGGGGGGGTGTGGGTGCCCTTTGACAGTGGGGTGGGGGACTCGCTTTAGCTGTTGCTGGCTGGATCCCCTTCGTTGGCCTGGGGCAGGGAGAGCCCTTTGGGGTCTCGCTTTGGGGGTGCGGGGGTTTACCCTTTGAGTCCTGCCCTTAGCTCTGGCACTGATGCTAAGTGCTACCTCTCCCGTGGCTCCTGGCATGGCCAGCCCTTTTTTGGGGACCTGGGCAGGGTGGGTCCCTCCTGCTCCAGGCCGCTTTGAAAGCCAGTAACCTGTGGAGTCAGTGGCTGCCCGCCATTCCCTTGCATCTCAGAGCGCCGGGAGGCCGGGTGGGTGGCCAAGCCAAAGGGGAGATGCTTGGCGAGCGAGTGGCTTGGGATCTGGGTGCTCCTTGCCCCCCCCACAGGCTGTAGAAAAAGGAGCTGTGACTCCCACCCGGGCACAGGCTCGCAAGTAGGGCGAGGCAAGTGGCCCCCACATCCAAATCATGCCCTAGCCGCTAGAGACCAGCGGTTATCAAGCCCCTTTTATCTAAAGCATTTTTGATGAACCTCTAACTAAACCAGGGGTGGGCAAACTCTTTGGCCCAAGGGCCACATCTGGGTATGGAAATTGTATGGTGGACCATGAATGCTCATGAAATTGGGGGTTGAGGTGTGGGAGGGGGTGAGGGCTCCGGTGGGGCTGCGGGCTCTGGGGTGGGGCCACAAATGAGGAGTTCAGGATGCGGGAGAGGGCTTGGGGCTGGGACAAGGGGTGGGGGTGTGAGGGCTCCGGCTGGTGCTGCGGGCTCTGGGGTGCAGGAGAGTAGGGACTGATGGTAGAGAGGGGGATCAGGGCTGGGGCAGGGGGTCGGGGCACTTGAGGGGATCAGGGGTGCAGGCTCCGGGTGACGCTTACCTCAAGCAGCTCCTGGAAGCAGCGGCATGTCCTATCTCTGGCTCCTACGTGGAGGCATGGCCAGGCGGGTCTGCACACTGCCCCATCCACAGGCGCTGCCCCTGCAGCTCCCATTGGCTGCAGTTGCCAGCCGATGGGAGCTGCAGGGGCGGCGCGTGGAGTGGGGGCAGCATATGGAGCCCCCGGCTGCCTCTATGCGTAGGAGCTGGAAGGGGGCATGCTGTTGCTCCCGGGAGCCATGGCACATGCAGAGTGGGACAAAACCTGGACCCTGCTCCCTGGCAGGAGCTCAAGGGCTGGATTAATACGTCTGAAGGGCCAGATGCGGCCCCTGGGCTGTAGTTTGCCCACCCCTGAACTAAACCCATTTCTCCAAAGCTAGTGGGTGTCTCCCTCCAGGTTCTGACCCATAGCTTGGGGCGGGGTGGGGTGGTGCTCACTTTGTAAGATGGGTTATCAAGTCCTACAGGATGGTAACGTGTCGGCTTATTGCAGCTGGTTCTGCAGTTCTGGGCAGAGGCTACCGGTGAGATGGCAAAGGCTCCGGGATGTCCCAATCTGCGCCGGCCCTCGTGTTACCTCCCCACGGCTCTGTTCTTCGCGGCGCTCTGCAGCTCTGGTGCTGTCCTCCGGAGGAAAGGTACTGGCTGGTGCTCGCCTTCCAAACCCGCTCGGCTGCCTTTCCCTCCCCTCCTGGGTGAAACCTTCCCATCAAAATGGTTTTGACGGAAAATCGGGTATTCGACTATTGGGTATTCAACAATTTTCTGGCAAAAAAATCATCTGCTTCCCCCTGGAAAACTTGGATTTTTTTCAACTGAAGAACTGAGCACCTGAAAAGCCGAATATTTGCATTTGGCCAGACTGCTGTGGCCCCTCGTGGGAGTTGTAGTCTGGGTGTCCCCTGCTCCTGTTCGCCTCTATAGGCCAATGAGACTACGCTTCCCATGATGCATCGTGGCGTCCATTCTTGGAGACTGGAGGTGGTGAAAAATGGGAGATCCTGGCTCTGGTGGATCACGGGAGTTGTAGTCCAATGACGCAGCCCGGCCTGTAGAGGAGCATGAGGAGCACGAGGCACATTAACTACAGCTCCCATGAGGTGCTGCAGTAGCATTTCCAAATTGAAATATTGTTTTGGGTGCTTGAATTTTTGCTGAGAAATCAAAAATTTCTGGGTGGGAAAAACCCGTTTCCCGACGGTCTCTGCAGCCTGCCCCATAGCTCCTGCTCCCAATGCCGCAGCTCTAGGAATGGGGGGAGGGGGGTTGGGCGCTGGGCTGGCTGCTGGCTCGTCTCGTGCCCTTCTGGCAGTAGATCTCGCCAATCCGGTAGCTAAGGTGCCAGTAGCTGGCTGAAGTTGGGTGCAACGGCTGGTGCTGGGGGGAGCCCTCGGGAGAGAGCTTGATCGAGATGAGGAACGTAAAAGCCCGGCCAGCTCAGCCGTGGGTTTGCGGGCAGCAGACATTTCGCGGTTGATGACTCACTACTTCTCCATCCCTTCCCTGGAAGCAGGAAGTCCCCACCATGCTGGTTTTGAGGTCAGCCCTAATCAGGCTGAAATCTGGAGTGAAGCTGGGGCGGGCATCCTTCCCAGAGCAGCCAGATGCTGCAGGGAGCGGCATGGGAGACTCGGCTCCTCCGGATCTAACCTCGCTCTGCCCTGGGGGAAATTTGGGGTGAGAGGCGATCTAAGGGCAAGAGGAAAAAGAAGGGTCTGGAAGGATGCTGGGGTCCGGAGGGAAGGGAGAGAGAAACCAGCACCCTGCCCTTTGCCATCCCTGCGAGATAAGATCTCCCCATCCTCCAGAGGTCACGGATCGCCAGTGACTCCGCCAGGGAGAGATGCCCCATCCCCTTGCTCTAACCCACTGGACCCCACTCCCTGCCTAGAGCTGGGGATAGAACCCAGGAATTCTGGCCTCCAGCAACCCCCTGCTCTAACCACTAGCCCCCATCATGCTTCACTGCCTTCTTACCCCACCGAGGAGATCCTGGCCCCCCCCTTCCCCCGGTTTAACCCTCAATGTGCCTGTTCCTCCCTTCCAGATTGCCAGTTCCCGGACCCCTCCGATCACACTACCTACAGGTGTGCGTCCTTGGCGTGCACGCTGTCTCTGGGCAGCGGCGGGTTTAAGGCTGGCTCCATGGTGCAGCATTTCTGCGAAGACGGCTACGTCCTGGCCGGCCACCCTGGGGTCTCTGTCTGCAAGGGTGGCCAGTGGAGCGTGCTGAAGCCGGTCGTCTGCAACCCCTTGACAGGTCAGTGCACGCCCAGCCCGGCTGTCCCTCTCCTCCTGCTGCGATGGGCAAGGGCCTCTGCCAGAGACGTGGTACCTCTTGGCCCCCGCCGCAGCTTGCAGGGCCTGTTTGCGCCGCCTGGCGGCAGCTGCTGACATAGGCAGAGGTGGGGCTGTGCTCGTGCTGGCCCGGGTGCTGGGGTAAATGCGACCTCTGAGCCACTTCCTCATCTGTATCCTCATCATATATTGCAGTCGCCCCTAGGAGCTGCCCTGGTCCCCGTTGTGCCAGGCGCTGTACTTTTTTGTTGCTGTCAGGTGTATTACGGCAGTGTGTGGGTGCCCCGGTCGTAGACCACGCTGTGCCAGGCGCTGTTCATTTTAATTGCTATTAGGTGTCTTACAGTAGCATCTAGGACCCCCTGTCATGGCCCAGGTCCCCACTGTGCCAGGTGCTGTACAGACTCCCAACAAAAAGAGCGCCCGATAAAGCCTAAAATCCAGGCATTCGCCCCATTCTGCAGCTGGGGAATGGAGTTCCAGGTTTACCAAGGTCCTTCGATGCCCAACTCCCATGAAAAATCTGGGCCTTAGAGCGAGTCGCCCCGGGCTCCTGTGCCCCACAGGCTTCGTCTGCATGGCGAGTCTCTGCCCCGGGCCGACGGGCACTAACCAGACCTGTGGACGCGCTCAGGCTCCGGCTGGAGCTCTGGCTCCCAGGCCCACCACCTCCCTAGGCTTTGGGTCCAGAGCCGTGGCAGCCACACGGCTGCATTGAGCGGGGCTCTGAGACTCGCTGCCACGGGGGGGGCTGGGTAAACGGACCCCCCCAGGCGCTTGCCAGCAGTCGCTCCCAGGCACCTTGCCTCTGCCTCCCACGGTGCGTGGGTGTCTCCCTGAGATCAGGCTGCATTTCCTCTCCCTTACGTTCCTCTTCCGGGGGGGTGTGTGTGAAACTGCTGGTGGAAACTTCCTCCTGCTCCGTGACGGGGGGGGGGGCGGGACGCAGACTGTGTGATGCCTGCCTGGGGGAGGGAGGGGGGGGATGGTGGATGCACAGAGGAGACCCCCAGCCCTCGCGGCCCCCTCTGCCCCATAGCTGTTCCCTCGCCCCCTGCCCTCGCTGGCATCCCCATCTCTGTTCCGGGAGGGACGCTGTCACCCACAGGAATTGGGGGTGGGGGGGGCATTTGCTCCCTTATGCCCAGCAGTGGTTGGGACAAGGCGAGTAAAACCCAGCCGCAGTCAGTAACGTGAGAACAGCCTGGTTAGTCCCCAGCCTACGGTGCTGTCCCTGCTCCAGACCACTGTAACCTATTGACTAAAGGGAGGCTGCATGGCCTAGTGGATAGAGCGCTGGGACGTGGGAGACCTGGCTGTTCTCTTGGCCAGCTGGATGACCTTGGACAAGTCACTGCCTCGCCCTGTGCCTCAGTTTCCCCGCCCACCCTTTGTCTATTTAGACTGAGCTGTGTGAGACAGGCCGGGGAGGGGGGCAGTGTCTCACTCTGGGTCTGGGCGGCACCTGGCACAAGTGGGGGAGACTCGGCTGGAGCCTGGGCAGCCCCCAGTGCAATGAAGGTCCCCCAGATCTTGGTGTTGCCAGGTGCCGTGGGCTTTCCCTTCATAGAGGCCTCTGCACGCCACCTGGGGCCCGGAGGGCGCACGTCCCCCATCTGGGTTTCAAAGGCTTCTGGCCTCTTGCTGTTTAATGCATCCCCTTGGGGCCCGGGCTCGAGTTTGGTGGGGCTGGGACCTGAGATCTGACCGCCTTGCGCCGCAGGTAACTATGAAATAGCCCCGCTGCCGTGTGTGACCTGCTGACCTTCTCCCCCCCCCCCCCCCCCCACCAGGATCCCCGGTGCCCCGCTCCGGCTCCATCTTCGGTGTCTCCTCCATCCCCATGGTGGCTGCGGCCTCGGTGACGGTGTCCGCCCTGCTGCTGGTGGCCATGGTGTGCGTCCTGGTGGGGCCGAAACCCTGCAGCCACTGGTGCTGGAGGTGAGCTCTGCCGCCTTTCTGGAGGGGGGGTCTGCCCTGGCCGTTGATGCTGGGGGGGGGGGAGGGCGTGGGGGGAGGAGGCGCAAACCTCTGCTCCCTTCTCCCACTGGTTGATGCTCCCGGGGGGGGGGTCCAGCCCCCACCCTCTGTCTCTCCCCTTCCTGCCCAGCCCCTGGGGATGCCTGGGTCTGACTCACCCTCTGGCCTCGTCTCGTCTTTGCCCGGTCAGTCACTGCTGACCCCGAGGTGGGACTAGGGGGCCCCATGCTGCAGGGGAAGGGGCTGTGGGGAGGGGGCTGGGGAAACTGACTCCCACCAAGAAGGGAAGTGACTTGCGCAGGGTCAGTGTAAGGACCAGGGTTCCCAATCCCCTGCTCTAACCACTAGCCCCCACTCTCCTCCCAGAGTCAGAGGGAGAACCCAGGAGTCCTGGCTCCCAGCCCCCTCTGCTCTAACCACTAGCCCCCACTCTCCTCCCAGAGCCAGGGAGAGAGTCCTGGTTCCCAGCTCCCTGCGCTAACCACTAGACTCCTTGCGCTCCACCTCCGCTATTCCCTGTTGCCGTGGTGGGGCTCCGGCGGGGAGGGGCTGGGGCCCCGGGGCGCAGGTGTGAACTTGACGAGGTCTCCCCGTCCCCGTGCAGGTGGTACGAGCCCATGGAGGAGTCCGAAGTGAGCATCGTCGACAGCTGCCCGGTGCCACTCCCGTCCTACGAGGAGGCCGTCTATGGCTCCCAGGGGGGCCCCGTGCCACCCACCTCTGCCACGCCGACGCCCCTTGTCCTCTCCAGGGGCCTGGCCCCCCCATCGGAAGCAGCCGAGCCCTGTTGGAGTCCAGAGGCCGCCACCCCACCGCCTTCCTACCAGGAGAGCCAAGCAGCAGCTGCGGGCGGCTCCGGTCTGGGGCGGCCCACGGTGCCCCCTGCCCGGTTCCTGTTCCCTGGGGCTGCAAAGGACCCGTGCAGGTAGCCGGGGTGCCGGGGGTCCCCTGGCCGGGCCCTGACACTACAGCAGAGACTCCTCATTTGAAGCGAACGCAGCCTGCTCCATCTTTTAACTTGCTGGGGGGGGAGAAGAGACCCCCCCCCCATGCCCATTAACTCAGCACCTTGTGAAGCTGATGGGACCGAAGCAGCCCCCCTCGGAGGGGCGTGTGCAGCCTTCTGCCTGGATGGGGGCCCCCGGGGCTGAGGGACCGGCCTTCTGCACCCCCCCCCCCCAAACTAATGGCTCTGTCTGTGGGGCAGCCCTGAGGGGCTGACCTTTGCCCACAAGCTGGTAGCCGCCGGCTCAGCGTGTTCTTCTGACCTCTGCACTTCCACCCCATGGGATCCCACTCTTCCCGCACCCCCCCCCCCCCCCGTGGACACACTCCTCCCACTGGGGTGTCCGTTCCCGGCAGAGCCGTGAAGGGTTAACTCGGGCTCCTCCCTCCCTCCAGCTGTGAGGATGGGGGGGTGGGGGAGGCAGACTCCCCACCCCCCCAGTTCCTAACGCTCTGGCGAACATCCCCTGGGCTTGTTTCATTCTTGGTGCTGCCTGGACCCTGGGGGCCTCCTCTGGGGTCAGCAACCTCCCCCCACGCCCCCCCACAAAAAGACCCTGCTCCCCCCCCAGCTTTCCTGACTCTTCCTACCTTCCCCCCCCCATGCCACTGTCCGTGTGTCCCTGCTGCCCCCTGCTGGAAAGGATGAGCCCAGCCCCTGCACCGTGAGTGCGCGTCTGTCCGTCCATCCGTTCTCCTGCATGTCCCTGCTGGAAGGAATGAGCCCTGCCCTGTGTGTGTCTGTGTCCCTGTCCGTGTCCTTACTGGAGGGGGTGTGCCCTGCCTCTTCCCCCCCCGCCCCCCGTGTCCGTCTGTCCAGCTCCATGCACTGTGTGTGTGTGTGTGTGTGTGTGTGTGTGTGTGTGAAAACGACCCAGGCTGCTTTATCCCTAGACCACACTGATGCCCACCCAATTCCCCTCCCCACCCAGCCTGGGGGCGCTGCTCTATGGTGCTGGAGCTGGCGGGCAGTGGCACCCGCATCCCAGCAGGGGGTGCTGCGGGTCTGGTTTCAATAGCTGCACTCCCTGCCACTCCCCTGGGCTGGCGGCTCTAGTCTCCTTCCCTGCCCCTGCCCTCCCTGCCCCCATCACCTGCCCCCTCTGGCTTAGCTACAGTGGGGGTGAGGGGGCACCCCGGGCCCGGGGAGCAGGGGGAAGCGGCTGCAGGCTCGAATCCCGGCTGCGCCCGGGCCCATCCCACACCGCAACCGCTGGGTCTGCGGGTGGGTGCTGGGCAGGGGCCAATCTTGGGCTATTCCTCGGCGCGGGGGCCTGGCTTCCTGCCTCCCCGGCCCCCTTGTCAAATGTGACAAGGGGGCAGCACCAGAGATGCTCAGTTGGGGCCCCTGCGGCTGGAAGTGGCCCAGGGGCAGGTAGCCCCTGTGGAAGCTGGGTCAGGTGTGTGGGCTGGCTCTCACACTCACACTCACTCACACTCACACACCCCGCCCGCCTGCCCCGGGGCTGTTTTTGCACAAGGTTAATTGTTCTCGGTTTGTATTTAATGACGCGGGGTTTGTTTTTCTTTGATGTATTTATATGGGGGGGGGTATTTCTCAAACTTTCTCCCCCCCTCCCCCCACTGCTGGGGCCGGGGTTGTGGGCCTGGGGGCTGTCAGGGAGCCGAGGTGCTAATTAAAACACTCACCCCGCCCGCCCCTTGTCTCCCATGTCTGCTTTTGTTCAGGGGGAGGGGCTGACTGTTAGAACTAAGGGGGGGGGGGTATGAGCCCCGATTTGTCCTTCTGAACCCTCCCCCCCAGCTTGTCCCCCTACACTCCTCCAAAAGGCTGTTGAGAGCCCCCGTTGGCTTTGGCTGGGGGAGGCAGGTGCTCGAAATTCAGGGGTAGGGATGTGTGTGGGGGTGTGTGTGTATGTGTGTGTGTTGGGGGGGGGGGGAGAGGCTTGACTTAGCCTCCTGCCTGGTTGTAGGTGCCGGGGGCTCAAAAAGGCAGGGTGTCCCCTCTCTGCCACCACCCCCCCCATGCCAGTCACGCCGGGGGTGGGGGGAATGCATCCCTTAAATCTGTGCTGGCCGAGTCCCTGCTAGCTCCGGCCCCCCTGCTGGGCTGCAAGGGGGCTCCCAGCTTGATTCCCCAGGCCCACCTGCCCCCCTTTTGTGGAGGGACAGGGCCCTCAGGCCTTCCTCCCGCTGGGGTGCGGGGAGGGGGCGAGTCCCCCGCACTCAGCATCAGCTCCCTTAGCCCTTTGATTTCAGCCCAGCTGGTCCCAGGTCCCTGCTCGTCCCCTTGCCTGGTGGGACACCCCCTTGGAAGGGCTGCTGACCACACTAGCCCCTGGCTATGAAGACCGGGGGGGGGGTTAAGTCGATCCTGGGGCTGCTCAGTCCGGCGGGGCCTGGCCCCCTTTCTGCCCTGCTGTATGTGGCTGCCACAAGGGCCCAGCGAGGGACCCAAAGCCAGGACCGGCACAGGGGTGCTGCGGCCCCCCGAGGGGCTGCTGGGTGATTCCAGCCCCCGACCCTTGTGCCGGTGCCAGTCGCAATAAATCCCTTAGCAGTCAGGCTCAAGTGGTCAGGCCGGCCCTCAGCTAGGTGGGGCGTTGCTGTTAGCTGTGACGTTCCGCCCCAGCCCTGGCCGCATCCCTGGGCATCGCGCGCTTGGCGAAAGGGCTGGAAGTTGCTACAAACAAGGCTCCTGCTGCATCGCGCTGGCCCTTTGTCTGAGTGGGAGGGAGCGGCCGCAAGGGCCCAGCCGGCGCCAGGAATCTGGGGTGTCAAGGAAGAGACCCTGGGAGGCGCCGGCCCGGGCGCCTGGCTTCCTTTTGTTCTGCTGGGGCTGGGCCAACAGGTTCTGATCCCTGAGCGGGTTTGTTTCAAACCACTTCCTGGTGGAGGGTGCAGGCCCCTGCCCCCACGGAGCTGGGGTTGGCCCAGGTCCCAACAGCACTCCCCTCCCCTTCTCTTCTCTTCCTAGCTCTGGGCAGGAGTAGCTTAGAGGATGGGGGAGGGGATGGCTAGGACTCCTGGGTTCCTGTCCCAGCTCTGGGAAGGGGTGTGTGTTAGGGGAGGCAGAGTTGGGGAGCCCGGGGCTGGGCTAGCAGGGGGCTGTGGGTCAGGAGTGAGGGGCCCCGGCAGAGCTGGGCCCCTCCGGCGCTGCAGAGCCGGGCTCCCCTTGGGGCTGCGCCTCTGGGGCTTGCACAACGTGTGTGTACGTGTCCCGCCTGTCCGCAGCCCCTGTCATCACCTCCCCACCCTCACCGCTGCTGGATCCCCCACCCTGAGGTTGCCCCACCACCCTTCCTGTCCCTCCTCCCCTACCCCAGCCGCGTCCCGCCCTGGGCAGGGTGGGGCTGGGGCGGCCCGGGCAGGAATCCCAGTCTCCCTCCGCCAGCCCCGAGTGCCTGCAACCCCCTTGGCATGGCGTCCCAGCAGCTGCAGGCCCAGACCTTGCCCCTCTCCCCCAGGGCCCAGCCGCGGAGCTGGCAGCAGGAGGTCGAAGGGGCCTGGGAGCTGGGCCGCAGGGGGGTCCCCCTACCCAGGGACCCCGACTGGAAAGCCCTGTGCGAGCGCAAGCCCTTCGAGAGGAACCTGCTGCAGAGCCCCAACCCCGAAGGTAACGTCTGTCCCACCGCGAACGACCCATGCCAGCTGCCCCCACCCCTATCCCTCGGGCAGGGCCTTGCTCCTGGGCCGAGTCGGCCCCGGCTGGGGGGGGGGGGGAACAGGGGAAACCGGGCTGGGGAGGAACTGTGTGTGTAGGGGGGTGTTGATATGTACAGCAGTAAAGGCTGGGGTCCCATCGTGCCAGGCGCTGCACATCATCCCTGCCCTGCAAAGCTCCTACTCTCGCCGGCCAGGCTGGGCCGTGGGTAGGGGAAGGGGGTGAGGGCGTGGGGTGGGGGCTCCCTGCTTAATAAACCCTGGGGCGTGCCTGGCGAGCGGAGGGTCTGCGCGGGGCTCTTGGGAGGGGAACTTTGCCTACCTCCAAGGAGCTATTTTGAAAGGTTCCTCAGTGCACCTCCCCCCCCCCGCAGATCCCTCCCCTGCCTCTCCCCTCCCAGGGCCTGGCCGGAGCCAAGCGTGGGTGGGCTGGAATGTGCCTGGGGGAGCCCGACGAGCTGCACCCCTCTACCCCGCCCATACGCTAAGCACCTGCCTCGCTCGCTCCAGTAACTGGCCCAAATGCCGGCGCTTCCCCCAGGGCCGCTCCGGGACCGGGCAGCGCGGGAAGGGTTAATCAGAGGAGTCCTGTGTCAACAGCTGCCCCTCCCCAGAGGTGGCTGCATCTCAGCACTGGGGAGGGATCTCTGTAAACAGCTGCTGTGCTCCTCCCCAGAGGTGGTTGCATCATGTGGTGGTTCTGGGCAGCTGATGAACTGCTTGTTGCACCCTCCTCCACAGGCAGCTGCATCCCAGTGCTGGGTGAGGGGTCCCTGTGTCAACAGCTGCCACCTCCCACCCCAGGGGCAGCTGGTAGTCAGAGCAGGGGGAGGGATTTTGAATAAAAAGCCCCCCCCTCCACGTCCCACCCCAGAGACAGTTGCATCTCACTTCTAGTTGAGGGTTCCCTGTATAAACAGCCGCCGTGCCCCACCCTAGAGGCAGCCGCATCTCAGGTGATGTGGTTCCCCGTTTGGGACGTGCTGTGGGATCCCTCAGGCGGGTGTTAACATATCTCCTTATTCGTGTGGCCCGAAGGCCGCCCCGTCTCTGGGGAGGTCTCTGCTGAACCGGTTTGGCTGCAGGGAAGGAGGCTCAGGGGCCTGTCCCAGCTCGCCGGCTCATCTCTCCGGAGGAAAGGATTTAGCTCCGAGGCCAGTCTCAGCCTGCTGCCTGGGATTGCCCCGGGTGCCATCAGGGCAGCTGCTCTGGGACTGCTCCATTAGCTTGATGAATCAGCATCCCCCCCACCCCCGGCCCCACATGCTTACAAATATTTCTCCCCCATGGTGTCTTCTAGAACCACCACCCCCCAGCTACTCTTAACTCAGGCACCGAGCAGGGAAGTGGCTTGGCCAAAGCCACGCAGAGAACCCAGGAGTCCGGGCTCCCAGCCCCTCCCCACTAGTCCATGCTCTGTGATACAGCCCAAGCGTCCTGACTGCGATGCTAACCACTGAGCCATGCTGCCTCCCTGTAAAGCAGCCAGAGGAAGGGCAGAGGGAGAGTGGGGATGGGGCGGGGCGGGGGGTTCTGGGTAGGATTGTGGAGGGCTGGGGGGTGTCGTGCTTAGGCTGAAGGGGTGACTGTGTTGTGTGTTTCATTTCCCCCCCACCCCCATCAGGTGTGAACATTTCGGAGCCAGCTCCCCACCTGCCACCCAACAGCCCCTGGGTGCCACTGGAGTCCTTGGGTAAGTGCAGGGAAGGGGAGCCTGGGGCGGGGCTGGTTGGCAAGGAAACAAATAGCCCCCTCCCCATCTGTCGTCCTCCTATGGGGCGCTGTGCAGCATGGGGATTGGGCTTGGCCCTGCTGGAGAGCCGGGGGCTGGGAGCTGCCTCGTGTATCCCAGGAGGGGGCATCATCAGGCAGGAAAGCCTGCCTCTGCATACTTCACCCCTGCTTCACGGCCTCCCCCACAGGGCTAAACTGGGTGCCCTTTGATTTCCCTGGGGGCAGCTGTATCCCTGTATAAGCCGCTGCCATGACCCACCCCAGAGCCAGCTGCATTGCAGCGCTGAATGCGGGCTCCCTGTATGAACTGCTCCCATGTCCCACCCCAGCATCAGCTGCATCCCTGTATAAACCGCTGCTGTGACCCACCCCAGAGTCAGCTGCATTGCAGCTCTGAACGAGGGCTCTCTGTATAAACCGCTGCCGTGTCCCACCCCAGAGTCAGCTGCATTGCAGCTCTGAACGAGGGCTCTCTGTATAAACCGCTGCCGTGTCCCACCCCAGAGTCAGCTGCATTGCAGCTCTGAACGAGGGCTCTCTGTATAAACCGCTGCCGTGTCCCACCCCAGAGTCAGCTGCATTGCAGCTCTGAACGAGGGCTCTCTGTATAAACCGCTGCTGTGTCCCACCCCAGAGTCAGCTGCATTGCAGCTCTGAATGGGGGGCTCCCTGTATAAGCCGCTGTTGCTCCCTAGCGCCAGCTGCATCTCTTGTGCCCCGGCTCCTGGCAGAAGCCGCCCCTGGCTCTGCAGACCCGGTTGCTGTCAGGGCGGCTTTTTTCTGCTGCTTTTAACCTCCTTGTAACCCTTCCAAGGTAATTTCAGCGGCTGGGCCATTAGCACCGAGGAGCTGCCTCCCCAGGTGGCTGGCAAGAAGCCTGGCTCTGAGGCTCCGCGCTTCAGGTGAGCAGCTGTCCTGGGCCAGCCTGGGGATCTGGCGGCTACTCGTGGCTGGGCCACAGACGTGGTTTCTGGCCCTCCTGTCGCCCCCTGGGCCCGTGCAGCTCAAGCAGGAGATCCGGGTGCGTTGGGCACGCGCCTCCCTGGGCTGGATCCGAAGAGAGGGAGGTGGGCACGCGTCTGGCCAGCTAGTGCAGCCCCCCCTGGGGGGGGGCGGGAAGACGGGGAGCGGGAGGCAGGCCTCATTCTAGAGCTGCTGGACTTTACTCACCTAGCCTGCGGCACCACCCAGCCTAGGTTAGGCCAGGGTGTAGATCGCCCCCATGTGGCAACGCTGGCCGACGCTTGAGGCGACAGGAGGGAACCAGGGGGCGGGTCTGAGTCCAGCAGCCGCTGTGAAGAATTATGAGTATTATTTATTAGCTGGCTTACCGTGGCACCCAGGCGGGCCAGTTATAGACCAGGCCCCCACTGCGCCTGGCGCTGCACTTTGTCATTGCTATTAGGTGTATTATGGTAGCACCTCAATGCCCCAGTCGTGGCCCAGGCCCCCACTGTGCCAGGAGCTGTACGTTGTCATTGCTATTAGGTGTATTACCGTAGCACCTCAGCGCCTCAGGCCCTCCACTGCGCCGGGTGCTGTACGTTGTCATTGCTATTAGGTGTATTATGGTAGACCCTCAGCACCTCAGTCATGGCCCAGGCCCCCATTGTGCCAGGCGCTGTACGGACACAGAACAGAAAGACGCCTCCTGCCCTGTACGCCCGTCCCCTGAGGTTCCCGGCTGCCCCGCTCCTCCCTGATCCTTTCCCCTCCCCCTCCTTGCAGCTGGTGCGTGAAACAGCAGCAGGTCGACCTGCTGGCGGAGGGGCTGTGGGAAGAGCTCCTGGACTCCTACCAGCCGAACATCACCGTCATGGACTGGTACTGGCTCTCCTTTGAATGCCCCGGGGGCCGGGTCCCAGTCGCTGCCACGGCTCCCCTCCCCCGGTCCGTGGTCCAGCTCCCCAGGGCCAGATATGAGCCCTGCCTTGGATCCCCTGGGGGCGTTGGCCAGGGCGTGGGGCACCGCGGTGCAGTGCCTTGGTTGGGCCGAAGGGGGCGCAGCGTCCTTTCCCACGCCCTGCGCAGAGCCATGTCCAGGCTTTGGGCAGGAAGGATGGTAGGGCAGTGGGGGTGGCACTCAGCTGAGAATCAGGACACCTGGGTTCCATTCCTGGCTCTGCCTCCTGGGCGACCGTCCCGTCTCTTGTGCCTCAGTTTCCCCACCTGTGATCATTTGGGAGTCCTGGCTCCCCATCCTCTCTGCTGTAACCGCCAGACTCTGCTTCCCTCCCAGAACTGGGGACAGAACCCAGGAGTCCTGACTCCCGCCCCCAACACTAACTACTAGACCCCCTCCCCGAGCCAGAACTGGGGACAGAACCCAGGAGTCCTGCCTCCCTCTCCCCCACTCTAGCCTAGGCTTCGCCTGTAAAATGAGGATCATGATCCTGCCCCCCTCTGGGAGGTGCTGTGAGCTCTGCTGATGAAACGCTGGGTCACAGCTGCAGCTTCGTGTGGTTACTAGTTGCCAGAGAGAAATGGGATTTCTTGAGCTTCCCTTATGCCCCCGTCCCCGACCTTCATTCCCCCCCACCCCTGTTATGGGGACCAACTCCCCCGACCACCCCAGATTTTGGCTGCTGTTAACTGCCCTCTGCTCCGGCGCAGGTACGAGGACAGCCGGCTGGCTCAGACCGTTTACCGGCTGCACGTCCGGCTGCTGGCCGGCGACGGGCAGACGCCCCTGCGGGAATTCCACCACGAGGGCCCCGAGCACGGGGCGTCCCGGGAGGAGAAGAACTGGTGCCATGTAAGGGAGATGCTCCCTTCCCCACCCATGGGGGGGGGGGGCGGGGAGAGAGGCGAGACAGCTCAGGGGTAGCAGGGGGAAGGGGTGACTTGGATACACAGTGTCTGGGCTAGGTCCCAGTCTCCTGGGCATGACTCCTTAGGGAAACTGAGGCACACATCGGCATCATGCAAATATTACAGCTGCTTCCCACTTGGTCACAGGGGGCTCGGGCCTTGCCAGGGCAGTGGTGGGGGCTGAGCCCAGAGGGGGAGATGGGGATTGGGGCTGAGCCCAGAGGGGGAGACGGGGACAGGGACGGGGCGCCAGGGGTGGGGCTCGGTGTGTCCTTGGGGCCGTGGGCTCAGGTCCTGATGGTTTCGCCCTTTCGAAGGTTTCCCACGTTTTCCACGGCTACGGGCCGGGAGTGCGCTACGTCCATTTCCAGCACCGGACCTTGAACGCCGAGACGCCAGGCGGGCTCTGCCGCACCAGAGCGACGGACAGCAGCGTCTCCGTGCAGCTGCGGGACTGACGGACGGACGGGCCGGCGGCCGGGGGTGGGCGCGGTTCGGTTTCTGTTCCCCCGGGGGCTGACGACAGCACCCAGACAAAGATCGGCGCTGGATTCACTGGGAGCCGAGAGCCCTGCCCCCTCTCTGTGCCCTGGGGGCAAAGCTGGGGCTGCGTGGGGCCTGTCAGGTCAGCCTCGCTGCTGGGATAGCTCCAAAGGAAAGGGATTAATAAAAGTTCCTGAGGGGAGTGGGGTCTAGTGGTTAGAGCAGGGGGGTCTGGGAGCCAGGACTTCTGGGTTCTATGCCCAGCTCTGGGAGAGGAGTGGGGTCTAGTGGTTAGAGCTGGGGGAGGGGGCTGGGAGCCAGGACTCCTGGGTTCTAACCCCAGCTTTAGGAGGGGAGTGGGGTCTAGTGGTTAGAACAGGGGAGGGGTGGGAGCCAGGGCTCCTGGGTTCTATGCCCAGCTCTGGGAGAGGAGCGGGGTCTAGTGGGTTAGAGCAGGGGTGTGGGATGGGTGTCAGGACTCCTTGGTGCTATTCCCCGTTCTGGGAGGGGAGGCATAGTGGTTAGAGTGGGGGTGGGGCAGTCTGGGAGCCAGGACTCCTGGGTTCTATTCCCAGCTCTGGGAGGGGAGTGGGGTGTAGTGGTTAGCCCTCCTGGTTTGCACTTCTGATTCTGGCTCAGTGTGTGACACTGAGTCAAGGCACATCAGGTCTGTGCCCCAGTTGCCCGATGGGGTGATACTTGCACGGGAGCTGGGAGGCTGCAGTCAAGATGGGACTGAGCAGTGGCATTAAAGAATTTCTGGTGCTTCCTGTGAGCCTACAGCCTGTCTTCTTGGCCTCAGCCCCAGTTCCCCCTTCCCCTGTGGTACACCACAGCAAGCCTTTATTGAGTGCTACCCCCACCCCAGAGGTGGCTGCAACCTAGCATTGAGTGAGGGTTTCCTGTATAAACAGCCACTGCGCTCCACCCCAGAGACAGCTGCGTCTCAACTCCAGGCAAGGGATCCCTGTGTTAACAGCTGCCGTGCCCCACCACAGAAGTGCTTGCATGCCAGTGCTGAGAGAGAGGATCCCTGGATGAATAGTCGCTGTGCCCCACCCCAGAGGCAGCTGCATCTCAGCGCCGGGTGAGAGATCCCTGTATGAACAAGTGCCACTCCCCACCCCAGAGATGGCTGCATTTGAGCAGCTGGTGAAGGATCCCTGTATAAACAGCCCCTACCCCAGGTGTCCAGTGGTTTGGGCTCCCACCTAAGACCTGGGAGACCAAAGCTCCATTTCTGGTACCAGCAGGAGCCTGCCATGGCAGATAGAGCTTGTCCCAGTTCCCCAGGTGAAATAAGCTACACTCTGGACCTGGGGGGAGGGCCCTATAAACCCCATCTCCATCATTTAGAGATAATTGTGATATTTCATCTAAAGCATGCCTTGCGAGGTATCGCGGGAAAGGTTACGATCTGCTGAAAGCCACTGTTCTCTCTAAATCTGTATATCACTGGTGCTTATGACGGTATGAGCGTGTGTTGGCCGGGTGTCACTAAAATATGCCGTGAGTTGGGGAATCGCCCAGATATTAAATCCCCAGAGGCACGAACAAGGGAAGTAACCAATGCCCGGGCGGGTGTCGAACAGCCATTGTCCAGCAAGGGAGTTACAATTCACTGACTCACCTGCATAAGGCCACCCCAGGGGAATTGCTCAACCTTGCCCGGAAACTCGGCAGTGCCCCCCAGACATGCCTCGACTTGTATTCTCAAAGCGCATGGATTTAGGGTATAAAACAGAACATGGGGGGTCCCCGGCTTCACTTTTCTCCTCCCCCCCCCACGCTGCAAGCAACAAGGATGCTTGGAAGACTGAAGACTCCAACGGGGGGGCAGGGGGGGGACTGGCCCAGGTCTCAAGGGTGAAACCTGTGTGTTATGAAGTGTAACATGCAACGGGGTGAGAAACCTGCTTGATCGAAACCCTGCCAAGTGTCTTACGGGTTTAGGATTGAGACTGTGCGCTGCTTTTGCTTTCGTTGGTAACTAACTCCGACTTTCCTATCACTTGTAATTGCTTAAATCAGTGGCCCTTAAACTTTTGTCCTGGTGACCCCTTTCCCATAGCAAGTCTCTGAGTGTGACCCCACCCCTTATAAATTAAACCCACTTTTTTTATATATTTATCACCGTTATAAATGCTGGAGGCAAAGCGGGGTTTGGGGTGGAGGTTGACACCTCGTGACCCCCTGAGGGGTCCCGGCCCCCAGTTTGAGAACCCCTGACTTAAATCTGTCTTTTCGTAATCAATTTACTGTTGCTCCTTACCGGTGAGTTTTGACTGGAGTGCTTGGTAAATCTGCCCAGGTTTACCGTCCCTTTCCATTGACGACGTGGTGAACCAATGAATAAACTCGCCTTGCTCAAGAAAGGGTCTTGAACAGGGCCAGACCGTATATTCCTAACATACAGGGCTGGGAGCTGGGGGGATCTGGCTGGTGCCTTTCTCTGTGTGATCCGTGGGTGGCTCTGGGATTCGTGAAATCTAGCTGGGTGCAGGACTCCACACGCTGTTGGACTGAGTGGTAACAGCACCTGGTTCTTGCCACCGGTAAGGCACTGACAACCCCCAGGGTAGTGAGACAAGGGGGCCCCACGGTCCTACAGTCCCAGGTTGCACCCCGGGGATCCCGTCTCACCCCGTACAAGGGCATTTACGCTGATATCGCTGCGTGGACACTACAGTCTTTGCCACTATAGAAATCACACCCAGCCACCGCTCTCCTCACCAGCATTGCCAAAACTTCCCGCCGCAGACCTGGCCTGAGTCGCTCCGTGCCTCAGTTTCCCCAGCTGTACAATAGCAATCTTAGCGCTGCTCTGCCTCGCAGGAAGTTAAGCTCATTGCGAGGGGTTTAGACCCTTGAGTACCGGCTGAGAGAACTAAACCCTGAGTGGGAAATGAGAGAGGCAGCGTGGCCTGGCTGGATTCTATCCCTGGCTCTGCCACTCACCGGCTGGGTGATCTTGGACAAGTTACCTCCCTGCTCCATGCCTCAGTTTCCCCATGTGTGAAATGGGGATCCTGCTACCGCCCTCCTTCGTGCAGCGCTTTGCGATCTGCTGCTGGAAGAGCTAGCAATTACTAGTATTGTCTCGTCATTGCAGTTCCGTTTATTGCAGGGAAAGGCGTGATAAAAGCCAGGGTGCGAGGGAGAGGGTTCGGAGAGAATTGGATCTGGGGGGTAAAACCAAGCAAGGCCTATGTGCTTGAAGATTACAGTTGCCTGGAAGTATTAAGTAGAGCATTTAACCTCTCTGGCTGCTAAATGGATGCCGAATTGGGTCACTCAGACCAGCTAAAAGCCGAAGCTCGTGGTCTATTTGTTAATATCAACTGATTGTTATTTGGTACCGCCGAGAACGCGCTAGGTGCTGGATAAAGTTCAGCTTAACACAGCCCCCTGCAAAGGGGTTTGCAATTTAAAGGGGAATTTACCAGCTGCTCTGCACAACTCTCTGACGCTGAGACGCTTTTCCATTGGCGTTTTCTTGCCGGGAAATCACCTAGGTTTCAGGCAAACAGCACACCTGCGAGAGCTGGGCTAAAGCCCTCCCAGAAGCCTCCGCCACAGAGGGGGTTGGGGATGTGGGCACGAACCCATGGGGCTGTGATCTGGCAGCAATCGCTCAGGCGCCGTGGGGCAGCTGTTCCTGGAGGCGGATAGCATGGTGGTGTGCAGGCACTGAATACCAAAGCAGTCAGGGATGCCAGTTGCCCGGTGAGCGGTTTGGTGTGAGCGGTGGGATTAAGGCTTGGTCCAGCTGGAGGTTTGGTGTGAGCGGTGGGATAAAGGCTTGGCCCGGCTGGAGGCCTGGTCTCACTGCTTCATCCCTGGCCTCGCCTCAGTAGCACTTGCAGTAGTAGGCGGAGATGGAGTTGTCCCAGTCCCCGAAGAGCCCCTTCTTGATCTCCCGCAGCCGATATACCACCCCGCTCTTGAACTTGCGGTTGTAGCCTTCCTTGCCCCTCCTGGACCAGACGTTGAGCTCGCACAGGGGTGCCACCACCAGGGACGAGATCTTGTCGTTCCAGCCGAGCGGTATGTAGGGAACGTCGTCGCCGGGCTGCACCTGGAGCACGTCGCCCCCGCAGCACTGGGCGTAGTAGGGGCTGTCGTCGACGTACAGCTGGGAGCAGACCTTGCTCCCGTCGGCGTTCTTCAGATCCGCCGGTGCCGGGCACTGGGCCCAAGCCGAGGCCAGGAGCAGAGGAAGGAGGAGCAGGGTGCGAGCGGTGGCCATCGTCCCGGTGCCGATGGGGGAGCCTCCGCAGCGGTTCTCGTTTATAGAGCCCCCCTTCCGAGGCTGGGGCCCTGCCGGGGTGGGGGAGCCTAAGGACGCTGGGGGCGGGTGTGATAAGGGTGGGAAAAGGGAAAGCTGGTGGCACAGTGGAGGACAGTGTGTCCTGCCAAGGGAGCTCTCCCACCGAGGCCTCACAGGGGCACCTGGGGGGGTGGCAGCTAACGGGGGTGGGGGGCTGCTCCCCCTGGAAAGGTGGGGTCACTCACCGCGGTCCCCCAATGGGTTTGGAGGAGTTGGAAGTGTTATTGTCCTCCCCCTCATTTTATAGCTAGGGAAACTCTGGCCTGGGAGGGCACGGAGGTCATCCAGGAGTCCTGACTCCCCAAACTTCTTGTGCTGTAACCACTAGATATCACGGGCAATGGAACCCAGGAGTCCTGCCGCCACTTGCTCTCACCATTAGACCCCGCTCCCCTCCCAGAGCAGGGAAGAGAACCAAGGCGTCCTGACTCCCAGTCCGTCCCTCCAGTCAGGACGCCTGGGTTCTGCTCCTCGTTGTGCCGCACGACTGTGGGTGAGTCATTTCACCCACTCTGTGCCTCAGTTTCCCTGTTCGTAAGGCAGAGCAAAAATGAGCAACGCGATGCCCTGGCCCCAGCATGGGGCTGCTCCGGGGACTCCCCAAGCAGCCACCACCTGCCTTTCCTGCAGCCCTAGGATGCCAGGGCTCCATTTTCACCCTCGAGCGGGAGGGAGAGCAGTTCCCCTTTCCCCTATCCCCACCAGCTGGAATGGCACCTGATAAGCTCCCCTCAACATGACAGGTGTGTGCTTTCCCCCGGCTACCCATTCCCCTCCTCCCCGGGTCATGGCCCCGAACCAGGTGTGTGTGAGGTAGTCTGATCCTTGGCTTCCAGCCAAGCTTGTTCCCAAGGATGTGGCCTTCTCCAGGCAGCTCTGCAAACATAGAATCATAGACTGTCAGTGATGGAAGGGACCTCAGGAGGTCATCTAGTCCAACCCCCTGCTCAAAGCAGGACCAATCCCCAATTTTTGCCCCAGATCCCTAAATGGCCCCTTCAAGGATTGAACTCACAACCCTGGGTTTAGCAGGCCAATGCTCAAACCACTGAGCTATCCCTCCCTGCCACAAGATCTGTTCCAAAGCCAAGGGGATGAAACGTGGGGTCCGATCTCTATCGGCAGGTAGGCCCCTAAGGACAGCAGGAGGCACCTAGGAGGATCCCCTTGAAGTGCCTAGCTACTTTCGGTGCCTAAATCCCTTTGTAAAACCCAGCCTAATCCTCTCTGCTAGAGACCCTGTGTTCCCTTGCGAATAGCAGGGACAGCGGAGGGAAGCATTGTTACTGATGAACTTATTTTTGAAGCCCTTCTGCATGCAAGGGAGACCATCCTGGTGATCAGGATGCTGGCCTGGATCTCTGGTGTTTCTGGTTCGAGTCCTCGCTTTTCCAGCAGTCACTTTGAACAAGACATTGAGGGGCGGGGACACAGGGCAGCTGGTTGCTACTAGCTCTGAAAATCTACCCCCCCCCAAAGTAAAATCTCTGGGGGTGTCGGTTTCCTTGGGAGAACAGCCCTGCCTTTGTCTATAGAGGCCTCGTGGGGGAGTCCCCGGGGGCGGGGGGGCTCTCAGTCCTGCAGACTCCTAACCTTTGCGGGCGAGCAGCCTCTGGAGAGGTGCTGCGGGGCGGTTACTTTCCTGGCGTGGTTTTGGGGGGAGGGATAGCTCAGTGGTTTGAGCATTGGCCTGCTAAACCCAGGGTTGTGAGTTCAATCCTTGAGGGGGCCATTTGGGGCAAAAATTGGGGATTGGTCCTGCTTTGAGTAGGGGGTTGGACTAGATACCTCCTGAGGTCCCTTCCAACCCTGATATTCTATGATTCTATGATTCTTCAGGTGGGAGGAGCCTCGCAGGCTGGGGCGGGGCTTAGCCGCTCACCACCACCTGGCACTAATTAGAAGCTTCCCAGGTGATGGGTCTTGGGTAAGAGGCCAAGGAACAGCTCGGGGGTGGGGGGGGGGAAGGCCACCCAGTCACCCCGCCTGACTTATGCTGAGCTGTTCGGACTTGGAGAAATAAACCCATCCCTGGAGCAAAGCTACTGAAAATGCCGGGGGCGCTGCGGCTGCGCTGGCCGGTGAGCGTCAACCCCATTGGTTTCCAGGGCCGGGGGGCCCCACCGGCCAGGTCCTGAGCAGGTTGGCGCGTTGTTGAGAGGCCAAGGCTCCCGGCGGCCTGGAGCCGCTTGGGAGTTTCCCGCACCTTGAGAGTGCGGTAGCAAAATCAGGATGGCGGTTTTTTTACAACGATGCGCCCAGCCCTCGGTGGTCTGTTTCCACGGGTAGTTTTGTTGTCTTCAACCCTGCGGCCTTCTGGGGGGGCTCTGCCTCGGGGCTCTGCCTTGGGGCTGTCATTAGATCTCCCTGGGTTCAGAAGGGATGAAAAGGAAAGTGAGAGCGAAACGGTGTCGGGCCTGCCCTCGGAGGTGGGGGGATTCCCCGGCTGGGGGGAGAGAACCTGGTACAAGAGTCTGGGCCCTGTGCTTCTCTGGACAGATCCCAGCAGCAGAGCAAGAGCGGGAAATGATTAACGAACCCGCTGCCCTCGTAGGAGAGGACTCGGTGTTCACTCCTGGTGACGTGCTGTCCCCTTCCCGTGGTGGCTGTAGCCTTGGCTAAATTGCCGGGGCCTTGTGCTGTTAAATTCATGGGTTCGATCCCTGTGGCTGGGCCTTGTTCTAGCGTGGCAAGACCCAGAGGTGGTGGGTTTGATCCCTGCTGGTCCTTGTACCACCGTGTTTTATTCAAAGCTGCCCCGTGTCCTTTCCTTCTGCAGCTGCTTTGGGGATGGCGTTAGAAAGCCCCAAGAATGATGCAAATGGAACTGCTCTCCCAGCCTGGCCCAAGCCCTAGGGCGATGCAGATGACAAGAAATACGTGGTCTTTTTTTTTTTTAACCAGCCCTTTTATTAACACTGACATAAAGCACAACACAGCAATAGGAAAAGGCTCGAGGACCAAGCAAAATGTCTCCCATCATCACTCAAAATGGCACAGTGCAGAGAGCTCAGATTCTCCCCCCGCTTCTGAAATCACAGGCTCCCTGCCACTCACATAATAAATAATTATTAAAATACCCCCTCCATTAGCAGTACAGGGCACATGACATATGTCTGAGCAGTTCTCAATCCCCCCAGCAGAGGGCGGCATTGCACACACACACACACACACACAAGTCGGCTCATTGCACCATGTCGGATGGAAGGTCTCCCTTAACAGATGATCTAAGTCATAGATGACGAACCGTGAATAAATAAATATCTAATCAAACTCCAGTTTCCACAATTACCCCGCTAATTCCAGGGACTGAAAATAAATTACATAAATAAGACACACAATTCTGTAACACTGCTGCAGCCAGGGACGGCAGGTTGAACCTCAAAACACGAATGTAGAATTTCTTCTGCAGGAGTGAAATTCACCCCCTGGGTAGCCGTGCACGCCTTCTACAAAGGGTTGAATTTCGCTCACTAGTGAGCAGAAACCAGCTGTGTTCGCTCACCAATGAGCAGAAACCAGCACTGTCTAAATGAAAACATTGAGAAATACTGGATATGTCAGAATCACGAGTTTTGAAAATCCAACAGTTTGAAAATCCAACAACGCTGTCCACCCGCTTCAGAGTGAGTTTGCAAATCCGGGATAAAAAGCCACGGAACTGGCCGTGCTTCGACCAGCGCTGATCGCGAGTCCCTTTCGAAAACGTTAGGCCGTAATTACTTAAAGGAGAGGAAATTAGCCAAGGGAACGGCTAGTAAATCTCTGAGGAGGCCGGCAGGATCTGCTAACTCACAGATGCAATCTGAGGGGTTGACATTGACCTGGGAAGGCGAGCCAGGAGAAAGCTACATCGTGTGACTGTTTTCTAGCCAGTCATGAGCCAGAATCTTCTCCTGGTATGTAATAAATACAATACTTAAAAATATAGAAGGTCCCATCCAGACTTTCTCTCTCTCTTCCCCCACCTCCTCCCCATTCAGTTGTGTAGATGTCTGGTCTAGTGGCAGCAGGGCAGGTTGACAGCAGCAGAGTTTCAATGGCAGGACTCGCTGAACTTGTAGGCAACATTCCTCAGATCTTCATTCAGTAGATGGAAGAGGTTGAAGATCAGACCTCCCTCCAGGCATCTGGCAGACTCCTGGGACCAGAGAAATAGCAAGTGGGCATTACAGCTTGTCACAGCCGCGGATTCAGAGCCTGGCACGGAGCTCTGGGGCTGCGTGGCGGCGGCAGGGGATAGAACTCGGGTCACTTGGGCTAAAGGAGAATCGCCGCTACCTGTCAGCACTAGAAGGGATAGGACACAGGGTTGTAGTGTTGTTGACTCGAGCCAGCAGAGGGCAGTGGTGTGTGCGGGTACAGACGTGCACATGTACAGATGCGCACAGAGTTCACTATTATCCCAAGGGTGTCTTTCCTTCTCAGCGGCTCAGGGTGCCCCTCCCCCATCTCATCTCAACTGGCCCCGATGCCCCAGGGTGCAACTGACCAGGGATTTATCCACAGTGGCCTTAGGGTAGCACCTAAGAGCCTCAGTCATGGAGCAGGACCCCATTATGTCAGGTGCTGTACGTTCTTATTGCTACTAGGTGCATTACGGTAGCTGCCATGGACCAGGCCCCCATGGCGCTAGGTGCTGTTCATGTGTATAGCTACTAGGTGTATTACGGTAGCACCTAGGCACCCTGGCCATGGAGCAGGACCTCCCCCCCGGTGCCAGGTGCTGTACAATTGTATTGCTATTAGGTGTATTATGGTAGCTCCTTGGCGCTTTGGCCATGGAGCAGAACCCTCCTGTGCCAGGCACTATATATTTGTATTGCTATTAGGTGGATTATGGTAGCATCCATGTGCCCTGGCCACGGTGCAGGACCCCCCAGATGCCCGGCGCTAGGCGCTGTACAAACCCAGAACCATAGGGCAAAGGCCCGGGATGCCACCCCGCATCCTCACCTCACTTTTTCTGGCAAGGGATTTCCGTAGCCATTTGGCGAGGATGGGCAGCGGCCCGGCATCATCGTGATCCAGGCCCTTCAGCTGGATCTGAAAGTCGGGGCAGAACGAGTTACAAACGACCCCCCGCTCTGGTGTGCCGAGGGCGGCCAGCGGCTGTTCTCGGCCTGCCGCTCGTTGCATGGCACCAGCCTTCTCCCACCCAGGGACTCCCCAGGCTCCGGCTGGGCTTTTGTGCCTCTGGAAAAGCCAGACTACGTGCTTTCAATTCCCTCCCGGTTGGCTTGCGGCACGCTGGATTTCACTGGAAAAGAAGAGTGTGCGTGTGTACGTACAGGTGCCCAGCGGCCAGAGCTACTTCCCCAGCTGGGGCGCAAGAGGGTCTGGGTGTGCAGAAGGTTGTGGGGTCAAAGCTGGGTGACAGTCCAGCTTGGAGGTTATTACACGGACAACGCGGAGACATGCTGGGATATGTTTTAGCTACACCCGTGTGATATAAAGCCACCACCACTTGCATGAGTATATTAGAAGGGAGCGGTAGTTGTGAGTTTCCTACTCTGTGAGTGTGTGTAAATATAATCCATATACTCATAGCACTGGAAGAAGCTGCCTTCAGCTCACCTTAAAGGGATCAAAAGAAATATGTTTTCACGTGACGTGCAATTGGCCTGTGGAACTCATTGCCACAGGAAGTTGGCGAGCACAGTGTAACGGGGTGGCCTGCCCCTTTAAGAGCCTGGGGCCTGCCAACCTGGTCTATGAAAAGCCCCAGCTGAGAAGGGCAGGTGTTTTCTATAGAGGGCTGGAAAAGCTCATGGGGGAGGGGAAACTGAGGCAGCAGCTAGCATGAGGACAGACTGGGGAAGGTGGTTCTGTGCCTGGCAGGAATTTAGCAAGCTTTAGGAAGGGGTGTTTCTAAGGAGCACAAGAATCGCTGGTGTTATAAGAGCTAATGCTAATTTTAAGATTTTTGGCAGGGAAACTGGGGCTCCTGCTTCCAGGTTTAAACTCATCCCTGGGTATGAGTGATGAGGATGCTGGCTGCTGTCAGCGAGGGGATACCGGGTTAGACTGTCCTCAGCTCTGATCCATCCTGGAGACTCATATGTTTGTTACAAACCGGATTCTGTGCTCCGTGACGCACTGCCGTGGGCCAGGCGTAACACCGGGGAGTCACTTTGCTGTGACTGGGAGTGGAACCTAGCCCTGAGTTCAGGAATCCACAAAACCCCTCACTGAAAGGCAGCAGCCTCTGAGGTGGGGAACGGGGCAAACATTTGGGACAGGAAATCCAAAGCTTGCTATATCCCATCCCACTGCAGGGGGACGTGGGGACAGAGAGGGCAGCTAGGCTGGGACAGCCGTGTTTAAAATGTCTGAGCCAACGCGGTGGTGCTGCATCTCAGCACCATGCGAGGGATCCCTGTATATACAGCTCCTGTGTCCCACCCCAGAAGTGGCTGCATGTCAGTGCCAGGCAAGAGATCCCTGTATAAACAGCTGCCATGTCCCACCCCAGAAGTGGCTGCATCCCTGTGGTGGTCGTCAGTGCTGGTACTCACACAGCTCCTCAGGTCCTCCTGGATGCTCGCCAGGATCTCCAGGGGCCCGGACGCATTCCTGACCAGCTCGGGCTTGCTGAAGTTCTGAATGACCCTGATGGTCAGATCCATTTTCTTCTCCAGCACCACCAAGTTTTGACATGCCTGGGGGGCACAGCAGAGGGATGTCTGAGTGAGGCTGGAGTGGGGCAGCAGGGGACCTTCAGAGCTGGGGTCAGAGGGCAGGTCCGGGGGATTGGCCAGGCATGGGGGTGGGGGGAAGAGGAAGAGAGTGGAATGGGGGGGCAGAAGGATGGAGGGCATGGGGAAGAGGGAAGGGTGGGAGGAAGGGAGGGGGAAGGGTGGGATGGGGCAGAGAGGGGGAGAGGGCACGTGTCTCCGCCGTGGGGTCTCTCACCGGCAGCTGGTCCAACTTGTGGCTGAAAATCTTGTCGGAGCAGTTCATGACAGCGCCCTGGATCGTCTTTCCCTGTGGGGTAAGGCAACGTGGGTGGTTAGTCGTTCCTTGGGCCATGCAGAGAAACTTCCTCCATTCGGGCATCAGAGCAATGCAGGGTCGCACTTTACCCTAGAGTGACTTCATTCTCGGCAGCCACCCATGAGATGCAGCTGTCTCTGGGGTGGGCGTGGGACTGGGATCCCTCACCCGGTGCTGAGATCCAGCTGCCACTGGGCTGGGGTGTGGGGATGTTAATGCAGGGATCTGTCACCCGGTGCTGAGATGCAGCCACCTCTGGGGCAGAACATGGCAGTGGCTGGGCAGCCGCACAGCGGTGCTCGCACCACCGTTTAGGACAGGAAGTGGCAATCACTTCCTTCTGTATCTCACTGAAACTGCTAGGGACAGCATGAAATTTACAATTTGGCTCCAGTTCTGGGGTTACCCCCATCCCTTGTGCTAACTCTTCAGATCCCGAGGGATCGGGACAGCGGTTTCATGTCTCCCCCGAGAGTTGCCTCTACTCACGTATTTATCCCTGAAGTCCTTGAAGGCTTGGATATATTGGGGAAGAAGGGATCTGTATTGGGAAAGTTGGCAATTCTTTGCCGGAGCCCCTTCGGCGAAAGTTTCCACCAATACCAGCAGGAGAGCTGAGACAAGCAGGGTCCGGCTCATAGTGACTGTGCCTGAAAAAACAAAAAAAATCTCCTAAGTATGGTCTTTTCACCACACAATATTAGGGCAGAGAGAAATTTTTCAGCCAAAACTTTTTGGGGTGGGGGGATCTGGTGACCCCAGAATGTTTTTGCCAATTCGTGTCAGTTTGGTCGAATTGATTTGGTCAAAAAAAATCAAAAGTTTTGAGGGTTGATTTTGGGTTTGGGCTGACTTTGTTTTTCAAATATCCTCCCATTTTATTTCGAGAACAATCCAAAATGGTCAGAATGGAAGTGAAGCCTTTGTTTGACTCCAAATTCGTTCATTTATTTTTTTTAGTCTTTTCAATAGGCTCCAAATTTGGAAAAATTTCCTTTTTGGTTTGACCTGAAACTATTTTCTTTCTTATTTAAATTTTTTTCCCCCCAACAAACCGAAACCCCCCCGCATTGTTCACACAAGGGAGCCCCGCTGTAATCATGCTTGGACCATCAACAGCAGACTTTGGACCAGAACCTCCAGTCCAGATTGCTTCCACTTGAACTAGCTGCCGTCCTTCTGTGTCTGACCTTTCCTATAGTATCTGAGCAGCACCCACACTGATCCTCACGACACAGAAGCGAGGGAGGGAAGTGCTGTTATCCCCTTTTATAGATGGGGAAACTGAGGCACAGAGTGGCAGCGTGACTCCTCCAGGGTCACACTGGAAGGGGGTGGCAGAGCAGGGAATTGCACTCCAGCCGCATGCCTTAACCAGTGTCACACCCTTCTTCTGTATGCTAATCTGGGTCTGGGGGACCGGGGCTTCTGAACTTGGGGTTTTGAAGCCCAAGCTGGAGCGTCCACACTGCATTGTAAACCTGGGCTTGCAGTTGCTGGACCCAGTCTGGCAGCTGCGCTAACACATCCACACTGCATTACAGGGACCTTCTGAGCCGGGGCTGCGGTCTGAGCTGTGTCCGCCCTGCAAAAGGCCAGGGCTGGGACCCGAGTCCCAGCAGAACTGTGGCTTTGACCCACCCTCCTGTCCAAGGGCCTGGAGCCTGCGTGTTTGCTGACCTGAGTCAGACTGGTTTGTGTGTGGACGGGAGGCGGGCATGGGCTCAAACACGAGTCAGAGCTTGAGCTTCGCGGGCAGTGTGGACATGCCCTGAAGGAGTGACATCATGAGCTGTGGGGGTAGTGATAGGTCCTTGTCCTCTAGCAGAACTAGTCACTAGAGCAGGTAAACGGTTCTCCTCCAGGGTCAAACTCGCCCCGGGCAGAGCAGGAGAGCCAGAGCCATTCAGCAAGAGCTGCTGGCCAGATTTGTCCACTGGCTCTGCACCTTCAACTGGGGCCAGCTTTTCTGACGAGCTCAGCCCCAGATCCTCCACCCTACACCAAGGGCCTCAGCACCTGGCCTGAGACTCAAGTGGCACCTAGGCCTGGGGGCGGAGTGGGGCTGAACTGCGGTGGGGGACGGGGTGTACCTACCCCACATTGGGCCGGAGGGGGTTAACCTCACGCTGTGGGCCGAGGAAGCCACATACCCCCTTGCCCTGCTGGGCATGCTCCCACGGGGACCAGCGGATAAGAGAGAACAGCCCAGCTTGAGCGTGGCAGCTGATGAACACAGACGTGTATGCTGGGTTGGAATCTTAACAGACGCCCCCCCAGCCGGCCGCCGAGGCCGAGGGACCCCCGCGTTGGAAGAAAGGGTAGGAAGCGACCCGGGGAAGGGGACGACCGAGACTGAGCAGCGAGGCGTTGGTTCCCTAGGGCCCTGGGTCGAGACCTGGTGCAGAAGGATGGGCCTGGGTCCCCCTACCCCATCCAACCTGCCATGGACACCGCCAACGGGCAGGGAAGTGAATTGGGCTGCCAAAGGCCATTGCATAGGCTTTGGCCATTAGGCTGTATTGCCCTGAACTCTGGGACAGCCTTATTTATTTATTTTGTATTCTCACATCATCAAGGAGCCCTGGACCAAGACCCCACTGTGCTGGGGGCGGTCCATGTTATTGCTCTTAGGTGTATTATGGTAGCACCCAGGCTACCGTTGTACCAAGGGACCTACGAACACACAGAACAAGCCGGTCCCTGCCCCGGAGAGCAACGATCTCCAAGTCACCTCGCTCCCTTCTTGCCCCGAGCGTGAATATTCACGTTCCGTAATGATCTGCCGACCAGCTTCCCCTTGGCTTCGGGGTGTCTGGTTTCTAGTTCTTGAAATGCACCCGATCTCTGCCATTCTGTGATCGCCCACACGCTGAATGCCAGGCCCAAAGCGAGAGAGTTTCCCTGTGTGGCAAACCTCACACACGTCGCTGGGGCGTCTACGGAGAGTGTTTGCGTTACAGATGGGGCCGACTCGTGTGAGGAAGTTTCTGACGCGGGGCGTATAATTAAACATCCAGCGGGGTTCCATGGCGCTTAACGAATGCTTCCTCGGGAAAAGAAGCAATTTTGTCTCCGCTAAGCCGGCTTGCATAAACACGCCGCTAGGTTTTGTTTCTAATTAATACCAACGAGGCGGGATGGCTTCACTCCTCGAGTCGCAGCAATTTAGTTGGCTGCTTGCCTTGTGTGTTACGGCCGTACGACATCACGCTTGGCAGGTGTTTGCAGCACAGAAATTGCGGGGTACGATCATTCGGCTCTCAGAATGAAAGGATCATTTTTGCCCACGGACCTAATGATCGGAGTTGACTTCTATTGAACTCCAAGGAACTGAAGGGCGGGGGGGTTATATGGGTTTGTGGGGAGGGAGGGATGGCTAGATAGAAGGGAGTGCGTGGGGAATGGATGGATGAATACGCCTTGAATCCTGCATGCCGTTCGGGTCGCCCCATCTCAAAAAGATACGAGAACTGGAAAAAGTCCAAAGAAGGGCAACAAAAACGATTAGGGGATGGAGCAGCTTCCGTATGAGGAGAGATTCAAAAGACTGAAACTTTTCAGCTTGGAAGAGAGACGACCAGATTGGGGAGATATGATAGTCTATAAAATTGTGACTGGTGCGGAGAAAGTGAATAAGGAAGTGAATAAGGAAGGGTTATTTACTTCTTCTCATAACACAAGAACCAGGGGTCACCCAATGAAATTAATAGGCAGAAGGTTGAAAACAAACAAAAGGAATTACTTCTTCACACCACACACAATTAACCTGTGGAACTCATTGCCAGTGGATGTTGTGAAGGCCAAGACTATAACAGTATTCAAAGAGAATGAGATAAGTTCCTGGAGGACAGATCCATGAATGGCTACTAGCCAAGATGCTCAGGGATGCAACCCCATGCTCTGCCAGAAGCTGGGAGTGGACAATAGGGGATGGATCACTCGATAATTGCCCTGTTCTGTTCCTTCCCTCTGAGGCATCTGGTGGCCTCTGTTGGAAGACAGGACACTGGGCTAGATGGACCATGTGGCTGTTTAATTATGGGACTCGTCGGTGTCTGCCCAGTGAAGTTGCTCATTGCCAGGCGCAGTTTGGATTTCAATTATTTTTTAACAACATTTACATCAGCAAATTGAGTAATGGGGAGATTAGCACAAGGCAGGAATATGATCCAGGGGCTACAATGCAGCTGAAGGAATCACGATGGCTCGGTCCTATCTCAGTGCTACAGTGTTACTTGGGCGCTGAGTTGTGTCACTGTTCAGTACCTCAGTTTTCCCTTCTCTAAAATGGGTTAATACTGTCCTGACTTTGTAAGGCCAGATCACCAGCTGGTGGTAATTGGCCGTAACTCCACTGAAGTAAGTGAGGCTAGATCCCTTCTCCACAACTTCAAGGACCAGAAACTTTCTTCATTTGAAGTGAGGGAGGAGATTTTCACCCAACGGCAACCGAGGCACCAAAAGTTGGCCAAAACATTTCAGCAGCTTACGTTTTCACCAAGTTGTAAGTGACCTAAAGAAATCTATGAGTGCTGGCTGGAAAATAGAGGATTTTTTTTCTGCAGAAAATTTGGACTTTTTTTGTTAAAGAGCAGAAACCCAAAATCTTCGGATCAAAAACTGGCGAAGGCCAAAGAGATTTAGGCCAAAAGCTGCCAGCACCTGAAAAGTTTGAGCTGAAACGCCGAACGTTTTAGGCCCCAAACTGCCAAAAGCAAAATCATCCGAGACCAAAAGCAGATTTCTTTTTTTAGGGCAGAATCTAAAAAATGTAGGCCACAACCCTGAACGTGTTCACAAGAAAATTGGAAAAGTTGAAGCCGAAAATGAAAAAATTTCGCAGCCCCGAAAAGTCTGGTTTCGGTTTTCCCGAGAAAACGGGAACGTTTCTGTGGAAAGCAGGTGCCTTCTGTGAAATCTTTCATCCAGGCAAACCCTTCCTCCCCCATTTTCCCCTCGCATTGAAGTTTCGACAGAAAACTTGGGATCAGCCCTAAGGTCTGAAAAAGCCGTACCTGTGAGAGCAACTGCCAGGATGGTGGTTCAATTCCTCTAGATGCTGTGATCTCTTTCCACCTGCTTTTCGCTGCTGACTTTGTCTCTGCTGCCCCATTGCCATGGCTTTTATGCCCTGGACGTTTTCTGTTTGTAACCTTGCAAAAAAGAAAACGTGGTTTTGCTTTTGGTGCACGGGGCGAATCCTTAGTGCTCATGTTTGGAAAGGAAAAATGGAAAGGTTAGGCAGGTGTGTGCAAACAGGGTTGCAAGGGAATGATCTCTGGAGAGGAACCACCAGGCAGTAGCCTGGCTAAGTGAGGTAGGGTTTGGGGAGGTTTTGTACAACGTTAGCATAAACTTGCCTCTCTGTTTCTGAGGTCTCGACCAATCGGAAACCACATCAGGAGGAAGTAAAAAGGACTTCCCCCTGCTCACGAAATCCCGAGTTTGCTTTGCTGCGTGGTTTTCACTCTGGTTTGCGCAGAACCAGGGGGAGTCATGGGGACTCGCGTCTGGTGGGGGCACACGAAAAGATTTTGTGCTGACGCCAAGGGGCAAAAGTCAGCAAGGTGCTGGAGGCAGGGTGGACAGAGTTTGAGCTGCAGCAGCTGGGGCAGGCCCCGCTTGTTTGGGTCAGAGGTGCCGGGAGATCTGAGGTTCGGAGGGGTGGGGGTGGGTTTGGCCTGTGATAGGGACCAGGAGTTGGACATGAAATTAGGATCCGGATGCCAATTTGCCCCCAAAGTTTGGGGCCAGTTTTTTTGCGTCAGGCTCCACTTTATACAGATCCAGGAGAGACTTTATATCAGGAAGAGGGGTGGAATAGCAGCTGGCACTGAAGGTTGAGAGCCAGGACTCCTGGGTTCTCCCAGCTCCAGGGGGCAGGAAGATCTAGTGGTCAGTGCAGAAGGCTGGGAGCTAGGACTGCTGGGTTCAAATTTCAGCTCTGGGAGACAGTAGGGTCTAGTAGTTAAAGTGGGAGTGGGGGGCCTAGACTGCTGGGTTTATTCCCAGCCCTGGGAGGGGAGTGGGGTCCAGTGGTTAGAGCGGGACGGGGGCTGGGAGCCAGGGCTCCTGGGTTCTAATGCAAGGACTGGGAAGCAGCATACTCACACCTCGCTCAGAGTTTCCTGCATGGATAGATTTGGGTGCATTACCCGGAGCTGGGTCTCTGTCACGCCTTATGTCCCACCCCACCAAGCCGAGAGTTAGGGTTTCCTCTGACCTCCTGTCTTATATAATCCTTGGCCATTTCAACCCCAGACTCCCAGGCCCCGGCTCAAAGCGGCAGAAAATCCACCGCTGGGCCCTAGCACAAGTGCAGGATCTTCTGGAATCTGGGAAGTTTGGGAATATCTGAGTGATCATAGAATCATGGAATATCTGGGTTGGAAGGGACCTCAGGAGGTCATCTAGTCCAACCCCCTGCTCAAAGCAGGACCAATCCCCAATTTTTGCCCCAGATCCCTAAATGGCCCCCTCAAGGATTGAACTCACAAGCCTCGGTTTAGCAGGCCAATGCTCAAACCACTGAGCTATCCCTCCCCCCCCCACCAATCTTAGATCTTAGATTATATTTTTTTGCATGTGGGATGTAAATTATTGGAAGAACAAATATTGTCTGTTAGGTGTATTAAGGTAGCTCTTAGACACCCCAGTCATGGCCTAGGCCCCCATTGTGCCAGGTGCTGTACATTTTTGATGCTATTAGGTATATTACAGCAGGATCCTGGCTACTGCATCAGGTGCTGGACAAACCCAGACCAGAAAGACAGTCCCTGCCCCAGTGAGTTTCAGCCTCGGTTTGTGGCTCCTCTAATGCGTCAACCCTCCCCCGGTCGACTTCTTTATTCCCAGCCAATACTCAGAACGCGGCCCCGTTTCGAATCGTCTAAAGCGGAAACCACCCAGCCAAGGACCCAGAGAACAGCTGGGTCCCTTTGGCACCTGTGCGGTGTCCCAAGCTGCAGGATGTGGGAACCGCCAGCAAGCGGCCCTGCAGCGCCCAGCGAAAGGGCGTCTCACACCAGTGAGTCTGCTCAGCGCAATCTGAAACCAGCTGGCATTTGAAGGGGACGGTGCCCAATAAAACAGGCCTGAGATGTCGATTTTTAATTTTTTTTTATAAACTTAAGCAACAACAAACCCAACCCCAATCCTCCCCCAAACGAAAACCAGAACAGAACCCCCTAAAACCGCCCCACCCCAAGCCAATAACATCCCAACAGAAATTAGAAAAAGATAATCTGATGGAAACGGTTGCCTCTGAACTGGTGGACTGTCCCCACCGATGCTGGTCGCCCACACGTGGCCAGATTAAAGCTGATGGAAGGAAGAGCTGTTTTGTTTTTTTTAAACACCAGGCCAAATTAGCCTGTGGAACTCATGGCCACAGGCCAAGAGAGGGAGAGGATTCCTTTGACGCAGCTGAGACCAGCTGCTGTCAGAGGTGGGCCATTGGACTAGCTGGGCCAGATGAATCGATTCAGAGGTTTGAAGGCCAGAAGGGAGCCAAGGGTTTGGGGGATATCACTTGGTTTGAAAAAAGAAATGTCTCTAAGTCACAGAGCAGGAAGGCCGGAAAATGCACCTGATCCCAGAGTCTTACTTTCTAGACGGGTAGATTTGTAAGCCATGAAGGGACTGTTAGATCTTCTAGTGCCTGACCCGTGTAACAGATCAGAGACTTTCATTCTGACCCCTTGGTGCTGAGTTTGGCTAACGCACCTCCTCCAGAAAGGCAGCCAGCTGGGATCTGACTCCAGAGATGGAGAATTCACCCCTTCCCCGCGATGTTCATTGCAACGGTTAATTGCCGGCACTGTGAAAAATCGTAGCTTGATTTCCAGCGGGAATCTGTCTGGGTTTGACCTTCAGCCATTGGCACGTGTTCTGCCTTTCTCCGTGAGATTGAAGGGAAGTTTTAGTCTCCGATAGGTTCTCCCCGTGGAGGTGTTTAGACACCGGGCTTGACTTACCTCTCTGTCTCTTCTCTTTGACTGAGCTCCTGAAGTCTCTCACCACCGGGCATTTTCTCCCACCCTCAAAGAATTTTTGTGGCTCTGCTCTGCCCCCTCACAGGCCTTCAACATCTGTTTGAAAACACGATCCCCAGAGCTGGTCGCAGTAGCCCAGTATTGGTCTCATCAAGGTTGTGCGCAGAGGTGGAATCCCATCGCTGACACCATGTATACAGCCCAGGACAGCATCAGCCCTGCTAGCCCCAGCGCCACTCGGGGACCTCACGCTGAGCTGCTTGTCTGCCATGGTCAATAAATCTTTTCTAGCTTCCCTGCTTTCCAGGAGACAGCCCCCCCATTCTGGAGGGACAGGTGCTGGTTTCAAATATTGCAAAACCTGCCTGCAGGGTAGTTCTTGCCCAGCTAATAATAATCCCTCACTCTTATCAGCGGGGAGATCTCAAGAGGCTTTACAAAGGAGGCCGGTATTGATACCCCCATTTTACAGATGGGGAAAACTGAGGCACAGAGGGGGGGAAGTGACTGGCCCAAGGTTGCCGAGCAAACCAGTGGACTAGAACCCAGGTGTCCTGAGTCTCAGACCAGTGCTCTGTCCACTTCCTCCCTCCTAGGAGTGTGTTTGTTCCCGATACATTTTTATCCTAGCCGACATACCTCTGGGTGACCCTGCTATCTAGGTACATGTGTAGCCCTTGCTTCTACCTCCCATGATGTGCATGGCGCAGCAAGGACATAAGCCTTCTCTATCTGCCAGCCGGATGGGAGTGATCAGGAAGTTGCGAGCCCAGCCGCACTGTGCAGTCCTGAGGATACCAGCTCTCCGCCTCAGTGACATCTTGTGGCGGTGAGTTCCACAGGTTAACGGTGCGGTCCTTCGATCAGTTGCCTTTCAATTTCCCTGGGCAGCCCGCGACTCTGACAAGTGATCAGTACCTTGTTTGACAATAATCCGGGCCAACAGGGGCGCCCGGCTACCTTTCTGGATTGTACACGCCTCTAGCCACATTCCTTCTGATTTCTTCTCTCCCGGAATGGCCTTGTTCTTTTCAACCCCTCTTCATTTATCTTGCCCGGCTCCCCTCTTGCTGAGCCGAAGCAGGCTGCTGTTGCGGGGACGGTCATGCTACGCCTCTGTGATGCTATCATCAATATCACTTTCAGCCCAGCCGCTTGTCCCTCTGGCTTTCGCGGTGCCCATCAAGCGGCTGCCTCTCGCCGAGCTGTCAGGGAGATGGTTTTCCCCGCATGCTCGCTCTTTATTGAGAGCTCATCAGCTCGAACGCGCAGCTCCCATTGCCCTTTGCGATGAGCACCCCCTCGCTTGCACTTCAGCAATCAGTTCCCCGCCGGCTTCTCCTAGCGCCCGCTAAAGTAAACATATCATTTCGTGTCACCCACTCATCTGAGTCTATGCCGTCCCTACATCGTTAATAAAAACCCACAGGTGCCACGGCCTCCCTACAGATCCGCAGGGCGGCCGATACTTAACCTTTCGCCAGATTGAAAATTACCGGTCTCTGGCTCGAAGATGACGGTTTCTGACCCAAGACAGGGCTTCACTTCTCTGCCCCTTGGCAGGGAGCTATTTTCTTTTCTAAGCATAGGGGAGTGCGGGGACAAATTGCTTCCCCGCTCGATGCCTCAGTTTCCTCACTGTCCTCCTTTGTAAAGCGCTTTGAGATCCACCGCTGACAAGCGCTAGGTGGTGGTGTTTATTAGGGTATTAGGGTAGCACCTACCGGCCCCGGTTGAGAGTGGGGCGCAATCCTGCACAGGTACAGAGTGAGAGACAGCCCCTGCCTCCCAAGAGCTTAGTCTCAATAGACAAAGGGTGGGAGGGGAAACAGAGGCACACAGCGGGGCCTGGTCGCTCAGTGGCAGGAAGAGAACCCAGGGGTCCTGAGATCTGTCCAGCACCTGACCCACTTCCCTGATCACTTGGTGCTGAGTTCCCACCTCCAAAAAACTGACAAGAGAGACGCAGGACAGGCAATGGGTAACTGAGGCCCAGAGACAGGAAGTGAGTTAACCAAAGTCTGACCCACCCCCCATCCTTCCACATGTCTGATATTAACCGGTTTGTCTTTCCCCATTGTCTTACTGATACACAGAAAACATACAAAGACATTGCTAAGTGTTCTGGTCTTTTCTTCCGTTTATTGTGTCAGTCAATTTTCTGGAAGCGCAGTGAGCAGCAATGCTGAGATACACCCCCAGGGCATTTCTACAAGCGAACTACGAGCAGACAGCACGCGTGAGATAGAGAAACCGTGGCTGAGCGCTGAGGATGGCTCTCGGGGAAACACATCCAGAAGAATTCAGCACGAGGAAAAGCAGGTTCAAAGGTGCTGACCACAACCTAGCAGTGCCAGGGTTAATGATCCTTGGGGTTAGTTAATTATTAGGGAGGGGAAACTGAGGCACCGAGCCAAGATGTGACTTGCCCAAGCAGGCCAGTGTTAGGGACAGGATTAGAACTCAGGGGGCCAAGCTCCAGCCCGGAACAGCTGCGTGCTAGCCTGTGCATCATGGGAGTGTAGATCTGAATTCACAAAGGCAGAGTCTGATCTCAGTCCCTTCAGAGCGACTCCGCTGCCATCCAGGAAGGTGTTCCAGATTTACACTCGATTCCAGTCTGGCTCCTACTCCAGTGAAGTCAGCGGAGTATTTACCCCACAGTGAAAATGAGATCAGGATCTGGCCCTGGCAGCATTGGTGTGAAAGGAGAGAGAATTGGTGTGAAAGGACAGTGACTCTGGATGTGCACCACAGTGTAAATGAGATCAGGAGCTGGCCCCGGGAGCATTAATGGGAAAGAAGAGTCGCTCTGGATGTGCACCACAGTGTAAATGAGATCAGGAGCTGGCCCAGAGGGACTGATGTGACTCCAGGGACCCCAGCATGGAAGACATCTGGGTCTGGCCTCTTCCCGCCCCGCCCCGCTCTACGCTGGGCGTGGGATGGCACGGAGCTTGTAGGTGAGGCCCTGGCCCCGGAAAACCCTCCGCAGCGAGGCCAAGTCGATGGCCCTGGGGTCCGTGAGCAGCTCCAGGGTGAAGCTCTGCAGCAGGGTGGTTATGAACAGGAAGATCTCCGCCTTGGCCAGCCCTTCGCCGGGACACACGCGCTTCCCTGGAGGGGGGACAAGAGGACAAGCCTGTCGGCTGGGTCTCGTGGTGCCGCTCGGGGCCCTGCCTCCAGCCAGCAGCTGGGAACTCCAGCAGCCCCTGAGAAGGAGCTTCGAACGCCAGGGGCAAGTCGCCTCTTTCGGAGACGCTCAATCTCTTCCCATTTCGCCTTTTCTGCAGCCCGCGGGGCCTTTTAGGGGCTCTTCTCGGTCCCCTCTCCAAGGGGGAACGGCGGTTTTAAAAGGCAGCCCCTGCCCCAGCGAGTGCCCAGTTGAAACAGGCAATGGGGGGGGGGGGAACTGAGGCACAGAGTGGGGGGAAATGACTTGCCCCAGGTCACCTGGCAGAGCAGGGGATAGAACCCAGGTGTCCTGAGTCCCTGCCCCAGGGTGCAGCTGTGTTCTGTTGTACGGGCCCGGAGCAGGACCCAGTAGTAACGATCTCACCCGCTGAAATCCCCGGGGCTGCTCCCCCTGGTCGTAGGTCAGGCAAGAGGCTGGCAAGGCCTTTGCATGGGTCTTTGTTCAGAACTGAAACGGGCCTGAGCCTCTGCCATCTCTCCTGCTTGCTGAGCCCTGCTGGGGCCGGGGGGGGGGGTGTCCTTGTCCCTGCTGCCCCCTGCTAGAAGGGCTGAGCCCTGCTCTGTTTGAGCGCATGCGAGAGAGATGGGAGGCGAACCCGTGTCCCCATTACCTGCAGAGAAGGGCATGGCCGTGGCTCTCTTCCTGAATGCTCCGTTCTCATCTAAGAAATGACCCGGGTTAAAATCCTCCGGGGTCTCCCAGCTGGCTGGGTCGAAGTGCACCGAGGCTAGGAGAGGGATGATGGTCGTACCCTGGGGGGCGACGGGGACAAGACACTGACAGTGTGAGGTTTTAGGCATTTTACGGCAATAGGACTGGAAAGAAAATAATAGCCCCAAGGGGTCGCTATGTCCCTTTCCCAAAGAGGGAAACTGAGGCACGGGGCAGGTAAGGGACGGGCCCGAGGTCACACAATGGACAGCAGAGCGGGGAGGAGAATCCAGAATGTCCTGCTCCTGTGCTGGCCGCATAACATTTCATCACCAAGCTGGCTAGGGGATCCCTTCTCCCACTACTGAAAGGCAGCCACCTCTGGGGTGGGACGCAGCCGCAGTTTAGTGGCACAGCAGTGTGGGGAAGTGAAAGTTATAAGGGGGCAGGGTGGCATTTCCTCAGCTAGAGCTGGGCCAGTGACCCCCCCCGGGCCGCATTGGGGCCAGCGCTGGCTGGGGGAGGGGGCGTGTGTGTCTCACCTGCGGGATGAGGTACCCCCGGAAGGAGGTCGGGCAGGTGGTGGCGTGTGGCAGGCTCATGGGCACCAGGTCGAGGTAGCGTTGGAGTTCATGCATCATGGCGTTGGTGTAGGGCAGCTGTAGCCGGTCCTCCAGGGCTGGGGGCCGGGCCCTGCCCACCACCCTGTCCAGCTCCCCGTGCACCCGCGCTGCAAGGAGACACGTGTGGTCCTGGCACACCAGGGAAGGGGGGGCTCCCCCATGGGTGTTCCTCCCCTCCACTTCCTTCCTTAACCAGCCTCCCCTTCTCACCCAGACCCCCACCTCCTCCCCCAACGTCTCTCCCCACCCCCTATGGCCAGCCCCCCTTCCAGACAGTAACACTTTTCCCAGGATCCTTTGCATCACTTTTTCTGCCCTCCCCCACGCTGGTTGGCCTCCCCATGATGGATCGGGAGTGGGGGTGGGAGGGGCAGAGCTCCTACCTCCTTCTTCCCTCCCTCCTGCCTGGCTGGGGGCTCTTCCCCTGCACCCTCTCCCCTATGCCTCGTTCTCGCTCCTTGGACCCTGTTCTTGTCTCCCGCACCCCGATCTCGGGACTGGGATGGGGGGGCTGTAAGTCCCTTTTGCTCTCCCCTTTGCCCAGTGGCCGATGTAATACAGAGCAACCTCAGGGCTGCTCTAATTCATAGGATGCCCCCATGGGACCTAGGGGGGGCAGAGAATAGCCACAGCACAGCGCGCTCTGGCCATGCCCCTGAGCCACCCCCTCTGGGCCCTGGGTGCCTGGGAGCAGGGTCCTTGCATCTGCTTCACCCTGGCTGGGGTGGCCCCCCAAGTGAGGGATGGAAGGGTGGGATCCTCGGGGCGGGGGGCGGTCCCCCTCCTTTTGAGACCCTTTTATTGCTGCCAGAGCAGACCGGAGGAGCCCCCGCCTGCCTGAGGATGGAGCCCTCTGTATGGTGCCAGCTGGGGTCCCCCAGGCAGGGAGCGTTGGGGATTATCCTCAGGGCCCCCCCGCACGGCCCCCTGGGGATGGGCTGGGGGAGGGAGCCAGCGTGTCTCGGCCGCTTGCACCCACCTTGCACGTCCGGGAACTTGCTGAGCACCAGCAGGGCAAAGTAGATGGTGTTGCTGGTGGTCTCCATGCCGGCGATGAACAGGGAGTTGGCCAGCGCCATCAGGTTCTCATCCTCAAACTCTGTCTGCTCCTTCCCTTGCTCCTAGCACAGGGCCGAGGGTGGGGGGACCCCGGTGAGGCACAATCCCACCCCTCCACCGCAACCCGGGGTCAAGGGGTGCCCCCCGCCAGCCAACGCTGCCCGGCCAAAGGCTGCCAGGCTCCCGGCCCCCGGCCTTGGGGAGATGGAGGGACAGTTGGCCTGGCTCCAGGGGGCTGGGAGGAACGAGCATCGGGGCAGGAATCAGAGCTGGAGGAGAGACAGCCTGAGTCTACGTAGAGGTAATAGGGTGACCAGTGTAGGGTCAGTGACTGGCTAGATAGATAGAGGGGTGTGTCTGGGGATGGGTGGGGGGATTGGTGGATAGAGGTGTGGGTGGATAGAGATGTCTGGGGATGGAGGGATGGGTTGGGTTAGGAGTGTCTATGAGGATGAAGGGATGGGTGGGGGAATGCGTGGCGGATGTGTGGATTGAGGGGTGTCCATAGAGATGGATGGGGGGATGGGTGGGGGGTGGGTTGAGAGGTGTCCATGGGGATGGGTGGGGGGATGGGAGGAGGGGGTTGAGGGGTGTCCATGGGGATGGGTGGGGGGATGGATGGGTTGAGGGGTGTCCATGGGGATGGATGGGGGGATGGGTGAGGGGATGGGTGGAAGATGTGTGAGTTGAGGAGTGTCCATGGGGATGGGTGGGGGGATGGATGGGTTGAGGGGTGTCCATGGGGATGGATGGGGGGATGGGTGAGGGGATGGGTGGAAGATGTGTGAGTTGAGGAGTGTCCATGGGGATGGGTGGGGGGATGGATGGGTTGAGGGGTGTCCATGGGGATGGATGGGGGGATGGGTGAGGGGATGGGTGGAAGATGTGTGAGTTGAAGAGTGTCCATGGGGATGGGTGCGGGGATGGATGGGTTGAGGGGTGTTCATGGGGATGGATGGGGGGATGGGTGTGTGTGTATGTGGAGGGATGGGTGGGGCTGCGTGGTTAGAGGGGTGTCCATGGGGATGGATGGGGGGATGGGTAGGGTGTGTGTGGGGGGGGATGGGTGGTGGTGTGTGCGTGGGTGGGGGGGGTGTCCATGGGGATGGGTGGGGGTGTTGGTATCTATGGGAATCTAGCTGCAGGATCCCATCAACCCCCCCGCCCTCCCCCCAATCAATGGGACTGAATTCCAGCCGCGGTCCCCTCCCCCGCCGTCTACCCTGCCGCTCGCTGGGCGCTGACTCCTCCTGCCCCCCGGGACGCCCCTCACCTTGGCCTGCTGCAGGAGGAAGCAGTCGATGAGGTCGCGGGGGGCGCTGGGGTCCAGGCTGCGCTGGTGGGATGCCACCTGGGCCTGGATGAAGTCTTTGATGTGCTTGTATTCCCTGAATATCCGCCAGTGCTGGCCGGGCAGGAAGTGCATGATACCTGGGAAGGTATTGTACAGCTGGGGGGGCCGGGGGGGGAGCAGAGAGATGGGATGGAGCCGGGGGGGGGTGACCGTTTAATAGCAGGGAGGGAGAAGAGAGGCTAAAGCACTGGGCTGGAATTCAGCAGCCCTGGGTTCTCATCCCACCGCTGCCACTCATCTGCTGGGCATCCCGGCACCGCCCCTCGCTGCCTCAGTTTCCCCGCAGAGGCTGCTGAGCAGAGCTGGCTCGGAAATGGCTTCCCCGTCCGGTGAGCGGCGGGACAAATGTCCTGCCCTCAATCGGGACATCTCGCAAATCCTCACAAACCCAAACGGGGGGCGAGAGAAATTCCAGCACGGGGCCGTCAAAAGATCCTTTTTGGCGCCCGCCTCGTCCGTGTTTGCTTTTGCGACAAATGACCAGAGGCTTGGGAGCGAAAAGTCATTTGGACGCAAAACCCCGGAACTTTTTCCTTTCGAAAACCGTCCGCGCCGGTGGGGACTAGTTTTTCGGAAGCGGGGAATTCACCAGAACGGGCCCTTTCTCTCACCCAGGGCCGGGGAATCGGCGTTTTCCAAGGGGAAACCGGTTTGTCGAAGAATTCCCGACCCACCGAAGGTACGTCCCGGCCTCAGGAATGGGCCCAGAGAGAGGAGGCCGCAGCCCAGCGAGCAGCTGTTTTGGTGTTTAGGGGCTGGGATTGTCGGGGGGCCCCCCACCCCCAGGTACCTGTGCCTGGAGGGAGCGGAAGTAGCACATGTGGGACATGACGAGACGCAGGAGCTCCTGGAATTCCTCGTTGTTGCTGCTGAAGCGGGTCCCGATCACCACGGAGCAGATGACATTGGCGACGGCCCGGGTGAGGTCGAGCACAGGGTCGAACGGGCGCCCTGCGACAAGGCGGGGAGCGGGGAGCAGACAGCAGGGAACAAGCCCCACATGGGGAAACCAGACAGCGCCCAGGAGCCCCCTCTAACCACTAGACCCCACTCCCCTCCTAGAGCTGGGGATAGAACCCAGGAGTCCTGGCTCCCCCCGCCCCAAGCTGGAGATAGGACTGCGAGCTCACCCAGTTCTAACCACCAGGCCCCACTCCCTTCCCGCAGCTGGGGATAGAACCCAGGAGTCCTGGCTCCCCCCGGCCCCGAGCTGGAGATAGCACCCAGCAGTCTGGACTGCGAGCTCACCCAGTTCTAAACACCAGGCCCCACTCCCTTCCTGCAGCTGGGGATAGAACCCAGGAGTCCTGGCTCCCCCCGGCCCCAAGCTGGAGATAGCACCCAGCAGTCTGGACTGCGAGCTCACCCAGTTCTAACCACCAGACCCCACCCACTCCCTTCCCGCAGCTGGGGATAGAACCCAGGAATCCTGGCTCCCAGCCCCTCCTGCTCTAACCACTAGACCCCACTCCCCTCCCACAGCTGGAGTGCTGACAGCCCCCGACCTCTGCTCTAACCACTCTGACACTTCCCTTCTAGAGCAGGGCTCCCAGGACTCGCCGGTGGGTGCCCGAGGCTCACTGTCGGGGGATGCTGCCCGGTGCCCGTGTGGCAGCATCCGGCGCGCCACTGCTCACCTTGTTTGTCAGCCACAGCTTGGGCGAGGTGCCACGCCTCCTCCTGCACCCGCTGCTCCAGCGGCCTCTTGCCCATGCCCAAGTTCCGGAGGGTGGTGAGGGTGAACCGACGGAGCTCCCTCCAGCGCTCGCCACTGCTGTCTAATAATCCTGCCACAGCCCCGTGAGGACGTCATCCAATGTCGTTAACAGAGGCCCTGGCTCCCCTCCCGCAGCCGGGGATAGAACCCAGGAGTCCTGGCTCCCAGCCCCACCTGCCCACTCTAACCACTCGACCCCGCTCCCCTCCCAAAGCTGGGGATAGAACCCTGGAGCCCTGGCTCCCAGCTCTAACCACTAGACCCCACTCCTCTCCCAGAGCTGGGAATAGAACCCAGGAGTCCTGACTCCCATCCGCCCCTGCTCTGACCACTAGAATCCACTCCCCTCCCAGAGCTGGGGTAGAACCCAGGAGTCCTGGCTCCCAGTCCCCTGGCTCTAACTACTAGACCCCGCTCCCCTCCCAGAGCTGGGGATAGAACCCAGGAGCCCTGGCTCCCAGTCCCCCAGCTCTAACCACTCGACCCCACTCCCCTCCCAATGCTGGGAATAGAACCCAGGAGTCCTGGCTCCCAGTCCCCCAGCTCTAACCACTCGACCCCACTCCCCTCCCGGAGCTGGGGATATAACCCAGGAGTCCTGGCTCCCAGTCCCCTGGCTCTAACCACTAGAACCCACTCCCCTCCCAATGCTGGGGATAGAACCCAGGAGCCCTGGCTCCCAGCCGCCCCCCCCGCCCCTCATCCCGGCTCTAACCATTAGACCCCCAACCACTGCGTTAGGTTAGCATGGGTCACACAAACGGCCACTCCCTGGGATTCGTTGGGAAATGTCCCCCACCCCATGAAAATTTTGGACAGAAAGGGAAAGAGGGGGAAAAAAGCCATGGGTTTTCTATACAATTATTTGAGGGTTTTCATCCCCTCTCGCCCACCGAGAAAGGCCAAAGCAGGTGGCTTTCTCCTTGGAGGGCAAACAGAGAATGAAAAAAAAATGCCTGACTAATCAAATTTGGGGCAGTGGGGGTTGGGTGCACTTTTTAAAAATTTTTAGGGTTCCATCAACACCCCCGCCACACACCCCCTTAAAATTCCAAGCAGAAAGTTTCACTGCAATGGAAAAGCAAAAAAACCCAACAAAATTATAATTTTTGTTTGTTTTTAATCCCGAAAGTCCCGTTTTGAGGGAAAATGGTGCCAGCCCCGATGTTCCCCTTGACATAGACTATGGACAATCCCTGGCTCTTTCCATCTGTCGATGTCAAAAGTGGGGAAACTGAGGCACAGGGCGTGCCGTGTCGGTGACTTGCCTGAGGTCACACAGCAGGCCAGTGTTCTGTCTGGTAGCCCGCACTGCCTGACTCCTACAAGCCCGCTGTAATCTCCAGTGGTGGGCAGTTCCACAGGTTAACAAAGCCACAGAGGCAGCGGAGCCAGCGTGATGCCACCAGGCAGGGCTTTGCAGAGAGACCCTCCCTGGCCCGCACTCACCGTAGCCGTGGTTCAGCTCCTTGAGCAAGGGGATGGGCCCCCGCCCACTGAATGCATCATTGTTCTCCACCAGGGCTTCGCGCAGCACCTCGTACCCGCACAGCACCACCGCGGGCCTCGGGCCCAGCCAGACGGTGAAGATGGGGCCGTACTCCTGGCAGAGCTGGGGGTGGGAATCGCAGGGGGAGGGGTAAGACAGCAAAATGGGGCATGGGAGGGAGTTAATCAGGAACTAGGGGGACCCTGTTGTTTCTACCTATGGTGGCTTGAGCCTCAGTTTCCACTCAGGGCAGAGATGGGGGAAGGCAACTTTAAGCCCCTTTGTGCTGCTTGTACCCTGCCTGGACCCCAGTGTAATTTAGGGCAGCCTCAGGGCTGCTGTAACTCATGATCCACCCCCTATGGGTCCTGCAGGGCAGAGAACAGCCACAGCTCAGTGTGCTCCAGCCACGCCCCCGATCCGCCCCCTATGGGTCATGGGGGGCCGAGAATAGCCACAGCTTACTGCGCTCCATCCACTCCCCCAATCTGCCCCCTATGGGCCCTGAGGGGCAGAGAATAGCCACAGCTCAGTGCTTTGGCCACACACTCCGATCCACCCCCCACTATGGGTCCTGAGGCTGCCAATTTTGGTTGGCTGTATTCCTGGAGGTCTCATCACGTGACCTAATGTTTAATTAAAAACTAACCTTTAATTCCTGCAGACCCCAGAACAATCCTGGAGGGTTGGCAATTTTAGGCTGGCTCGATTGAGGGGCTGCCAGGAGACGGGGAGCTAGATAGAGGGGTGGGTCTGGGGCTAGACAAAGGGGTGTGCAGGGCAATAGGTAACTCAATTGCACCTGCAGATAGAAACCAAGACGCCCGCTAGATGGATGCCAGACGGACAGACCCGCAGTGGGAGCTACCTTTGGCCTTGGCTTTTGGGTTCCAGTCCCGGCGCCAGAGCCCAGCCCCCTTCCTTACCCGGTGGTAGGATCGGTAGAGCGGGAGGATGTTCTGGGTCAGGTTCCCCAACAGGGGCAGGGGGGCTGGCCCCGGGGGGAGGCGCCCTCGGCCCTGGCCTGATGAGGCTCGGAAGAGGAGGAGGAAGAGGAGGAGAAGAAGGCAGCCAGTGATCAACACGGCACCAGGCTCCATCCTCCTTGGCTGGGGTCAGCACGGCCCGCACGGCTCCGCTGCCTCGGGAGGTGTCCGGCGGGCCCCCCAGCTATCGGCCCCTGGGCCTTATAGCCAGCCGCAGGCTGCCCCCTGGTCACTGATTAACTCGCTGGGCTGGCCCCTGCCACAGCAGTTGCACATTGATCGTGGCAGCCAGGGCTGGCCCACCAAGGACATCAATGGACTGGAGCCCCTGGCAGCCTCCCCTCTCCCATTCCTGCAGCAACCCCCCACAAAGGAACCTAGTCTAACTCCCTCTGTTGCCAGCACCCCCCAGCCTGGGAAGGGTGGGTCCCTGTGCTCTTGGCCCCACAGTTAGGGGCCGCGATCAATGCACGGAGGGGTCTATCCCCGCTGTCATGCACCAGGGGGCCTGCTCTGCCCAGTGTCCTATGCAGCTTTCCCTGCTGCCCGTGGGGCAGGTAGATTTGGCACAGTCCCTCACTGACCTTTGGGCTCTCGGCTTTCTCCACCCCCTGGGGGCACCCTGGGAAGAACAGCTCCATAGCTGCGGGGCAGGGCTGCCCCCGCCCCCCCCCCGGGCATGGTGCCATCGCCCTAAAGAGGAGAAATCTCTCCCCAGGTGGGTCGGTGCGGCCTAGTGGCTGGAGCGTTAGAGTGGGTCTCCGCTTCTCTTCCAGTTCTGGCACTGGCAGTGTCTGCTGGGGCAAGTCACCCCCCGTCCCCCCCTTCGTGCCTCAGTTTCCCCATCTGCGCAATGGGGACAATGCTGCTGCGCTCCTCAGCAAAGCGGGTTGAGATCGCTGGGGGAGAACAGCCGGGGATTGTTATTGACCGGGGAGCGGGGGACAAGACTCGGGAGCACTCAGTGGTAGCAGAGGGCTCTGGAATTGCCAGGTGCATTGAGGGCACTTGGCCAGCGGAGGGGGCCGGGACACCCGCAAAACCGCAGCTCTGCCCCATCAGGCCAAGCAGCCGCCGAGGCCCCGGGGCAGAATTTGGATCCGGAGCCCGGTTCTGCCCAGGTACCCCGGCCAGGGGCGCTGACTGTGTTTGTGTACCGGGCACCCTAAGAGGTGCCAGTCAGTCTCCAAGCAGGTTGCCCCCCAGCGGCTGGCCACGGGCCTAGAGACCGGTGGCACCGGCAGGAAAGCAAGCAGCCCCCCCCATCAATGCCCCCGCTCCATCCCCGTGCTGCTGCGTGGGTGGGGGGGCTGCAGCTCCGACCCTTCTGATTCCCTCCGGGTAGTGCACCGGGCTGGGGGAGGGGGGCCTGGGCACACCTTGCCCACTGGCCCCAGGGTCCCTCCCCCTTTCCCAGAGTGGAGTCACTCTGGATTAACCCGGTGTCAATCCGAGCAGGATCTGGCCCCCGGGCACCCCACGCTGACCTTTAGCAGGGGCTGGGAGGAGCGGTGGGGCTCACATGCACAGGGCGGAGGGTCAATGTGAGATGCAGCCCCCCCATCCTCCCCAAGGCTGCACCCACCGGGGCAAGATGCAGAGGAGAAGTCTCTTGCGTCTGCAGGGGGAAGGGGAGAAAAGGCCGGGTGGGGCGCCCCCTTAGTGACTAGAGCCTCCAGGGAGGCTTGGCATGAAGGGATGGGGGCAGGTCACTTGGTACGGGGTGGCGCCAGCCCCCGGGGACGCAGAGGCCTCTGGTGCCAGCCGTGCAGGGAGCAGAGCGTGGGGCGGGGGCGCACTGGCAGGGGTGGTGTCACATGGCATTTCTAGCTGGTGGAGGGGGGAGAGCTGGCAAGGCACCAGGGCTGTTCAGGGGCAGAAAGCCCAGATCCTCAAGGGTAATTGGGCTCCTCATGTCTGTTGACATGGGGGGGGGGGCTCCAATCCCAGCTGGCACCCCTCAGTGCATCTATAACGCGCGCAGGGCCAGATCCTTGAAGGTCCCAGGCTCTGATCTCCCCTTGATTTCAAGAGGCCTGAAGGGCCCCAAACCCCTCGAGGCTCTGGGCCTTGTGCCCCTGCAGAGCCCTGGTGCCCTGGCTGTCCTCCGGCTCCGTGGGGGGAGCAGGCCGCCTGGCAGGGCCGCAGTGCCCCCAGTCGCGCGTCGCTCCTCCTGCTTCGGCTGGGACTCGCACCCAAGCAGCTGGTCCCCAGCCAGAGCCCTGGGAGCCGGTTCAACAGCTCAGTGGGTGCGGAGGGGATGGAGGGGGGCGGGGGGGGGGTGCCGCCATCCAATCTGTCCCAGGGGAGTCTGTGCAGCTTTCCCCCTACAAAGCCGGCTCCGCGCCTCTCTCTGCTGGGGCCCCCCAGAGCTGGGCTAGCAGGGGCTGCGGGTCGGGAGTAAGGGGCACTGGCAGAGCTGGGTGGGACCCGATGGCTGGGCTAGCGGCCGGGGGCAGCAGAGATGGGGGTCACCAGCTCCATCCCTAATTGCCGGCCGTTAGATAAATCAGACTCCTGGGGGAAGGGACCTGAGGGGCCCTAAGGCTGCTCAGGAGCCGGAAAGTCCCCTTGTAGATGGACCAACGGACAAAACCCTCCCAGATCCACCTGCCTCCCCTCCCTGCAGCCACGGCTCAGCCCGAAAACCCCTGGACTCAGCAAAATTCCCGGTTCCCCGCTGCCCTGGCCTGGACCTTGGCCTGGGACCTCCTGGTCCATCTGTCTGCCTCTGCCTGGGGGTGTCCCACTCCCTGGCCCAGCCGGGTTGGTTTTGGGAAGCGCTGCAACCCCCCGCCTCTCCCCTATCCCGGCACCCATTAATAGCCTGGGAGATTAATTTGCAGGTCCTCCCCCCTCCCCTCCTGCAGGCCTTTGGGACTCTTAATGAGTAACTAATTAGATGTTAATGAAAGAGTGGCAGAGGCTGGAGGAGTGGGGGAGGGGAGGCTGTGTCCCAGACTGCTTGGGGGTTGGGGGGCGATCGGGACTCGCACCCCACAGGGAGTGGTCTGTCTGGGATAAGGGTCAGCCCTGGGCTCCTCGCTCCAAGCTCCAGTGTCCCTCACTCCCGACCTGCAGCCCCCTGCTCACCCAGCCCTAGGCTCTCCCCACAGCTCTGCCCGAGCCCCTCACTCCTGACCCACAGCCCCACCCTCCCGTTTGCTCGGTTGTGATGAATGCTTGTGTCCCTTGTGATGAGTCCAGGCTGGGGGTGCCCTCCAGCCCAGGAACAAGGTGGGTCCCGTGTTTGGGGCTGGGAACCAAGGCTCCTGGTTCCACCCCTGACTTTCCCAGAGACTCCTTTGTGCTCTTCCTCCTCCCTGTGCCTCAGTTTCCCCTCCCTCCCTTCTTCCCACAGGCCCTGCACAGGGGGGCTGGCGTTGTTCCTTCATGTCCAAGAGGCAGGGAACTCTCGGGGGTGGGGGGGCAGGGAACAAAAGCTCCAAGGATTCGAACAAGGAGGGGATCAGAAGGGGAAAAAAGGGCCTATGAAATGACAGAGTAATTGAGGAGGGCAAGGAAAGGGTTAATCCCAGCCCCAGGCAGTCAGCTGCCAGCAGCCCCAGGACTAGGGCTGGGCCGTATAGTTATTAGCAGCCTGGCGCAGCCATGGTGTCAGGGCTTGCTGAGAAGCTGCAATTATTGAGGTCAGGTAGGAAAGGAGAGGGCTGGGGGGGCGCCCGGGGGGAGCCATAACCTGCCTTGGAAAGTAGGCCACGGAAATGCCAGCTTGGCACTTTGTGGGGGTGGGACGGTGGCGTGGGGGCCCCGGAGAATGAGCTACGAGAGCAGGATGGCTGGGGGGGGAGGCGCAGCGGAGTCTGACAATGAGCAGAGGCAGAGGAGATTCTGAGCGTGAAGGAGGAAGGATCCGTGCCTCGGCTGGCCTCACTGGGCCTGTGCATGACAGATGTACTGAGACCCAGGCCCCCCGTCGCGCCGGGTGCTGCACAGACCCCGCCCGAGATCAGGGCCCCGTCGTGCCAAGCGCCGCACAGACCCCGACCGAGATCAGGGCCCCCCTGTGCTGGGTGCTGCACAGACCCCGCCCAAGATCAGGGCCCCGTCGTGCCAAGCGCCGCACAGACCCCAACTGAGATCAGGGCCCCCCCCGTGCCGGGCGCCGCACAGACCCCAACCGAGATCAGGGCCCCCCCTGTGCCGGGCAGTACCTAGGAGTCTTGACTAACCACTGGACTCCACTCCCCTCCCAAAGCTGGGATAGAACCCAAGAGTCCTGGCTCCTCCCGCCCTGCTCTAACCGCTGCACCCCACTTTCACATACATGCCTGACTCCCTGCTCTAACCACTAGCCTCCACTCCCCTCCCAGACTGAGATCGTGGGGGCCCCACTGCTCCTGGCGCTGCACACACACACAGAGCGAGAGGCTGCCCCTTCTCCATATGGTTCATGCTCTAACCATGCAGCCGGGGTAACGTGTCCACTGAGGAGCCCACAAACTCGTGTCCCGAGTGACCCCGGCTCAGCTTGCTGAGCACAGGTGCCGGCAGCTCTGATTATTTCACAGCAGCAGGTTCCTGACTGTCCCAGGCCAAGGCTGCCACAGCTAGACAGGCCCCGTCACCACCCTTCCCCCGGCTCCTAGGGATGGGACCCGAGGTCTGGTCTGACAGCACAGATCCAGAGACCAGCAGCTGGGGGACAGTTTGGCAGGGAGAGCAATGGACAAGGTCTGGGGGGAAAGAAAGAAAGAAAGAAAGAAAGAAAGAAAGAAAGAAAGGAAAGTTTGATCAAAAAGAAAGAAAGAAGAGGAAATGAGAGGTAAAGAAAGACAAAGAACAATCTGATCAGAAAGAAGGCAAAGAAGACAGAAAGAAAGGAAAATCCAATCAGAAAGAAAGAAAGAAAGAAAGAAAGAAAGAAAGGTCTGATCAAAAAGAAAGAAAGAAGAAGAAATGAAAGGAAAAGAGAAAGAAAAGAAAAAAGAAAGGAAAATCCAATCAGAAAGAAAGAAGAGGAAATCAGAGAAGACAGACAAAGAAAGAAAGAATGAAAGAAAGAAAGAAAGAAAAGTCTGATTGCAAAGAAAGAGGAGGAAATGAGAGGAAAAGAGAAATAAAAGATAAAAGAAAGGAAAATCCAATCAGAAAGAAAGAAAGAAAGAAAGAAAGAAAGAAAGAAAGAAAGACGTCCATGTAGGCGGCGTGGGCATGGGGAGGGGGTGCGAGGCCAGGGGTGCCGGTGAGCAGGGGGCTTTGCACGAGTGTGCGTGCACATGCCTGGACTATGTGCGTGGCCGTGTTCTTGTGTATTCTGGGTGGGACACCCCCGAGCTGGGGCAGGGGGCTGGGAATTGGGAGCTGTGATTGGCTGTAGAGCTGGAGGGCAGGGCTGGGGAATTAGCACGTTGGGCAGCTCTGCATGGGATTCCTGCACAGGGTCGTTTGGGGTGAGGGGGGCGCTGGGCTCCCCAGAGACCCTCCCCAGCACTGCTGGCAGGGGAGTCATGTGTCCATGGGTGAGAGAAAGAGGCAGCGTGGCCTAGTGGAGCAACCACCGGACGGGGAACTAGGAGTCCTGGGTTCTATGACCTTGTGCAAGTCACTGCCTCGCTCCGTGCCTCAGTTTCTCCTCCTGCCTCTTTGGAGCGGGGACTGTGTGTCTGCAACGGGGCCACGGGCTTGGTTGCTGGTGTGATGCCCAAGAACAACCCCAGCTGGATGACTGAGGACGCAGCCAGGAAAGGGCCTTGGCCGTCTAGCCACATCCGGCCCTTTCACGAGGCTTCCCAGCCAGGGAGTGTTCAAAAGCAGCCTCTTCTGGGGTGGAGCGGTGACAAGAGAGGGAGCGAAGGAGAATCCGGAATTCAGCCGGGGGCTTTCCGCAGCTTTCGAAGCATAACAAGGATTTGATGGTAACACCCTGCTCTGAGGACGAGGCCCACGCACGGTTTGAGGGCCAGAGACAGCGAACACCCCAGTTTTGGGTGTCACGGGGATTGTGGGCACTTCAGATGCCCGTCGCCCGTGTGCAGCACGATGGGGCACTGGGGTCAGCCCTGACTGCCAGGGGAGCGCGCCCCCTACTGGCCCCCTGCTCCCTGTAGCACAGCACCCCCTAGTGCCACACTGGGGTGTTGGGGGCAGCGGTGACTGCCAGGGGAGAGTGCCCCCTACCGCCTCACTGCCCCACTTCCTGCAGCACAGCGCCCCCTAACGCCACACTGGGGCATTGGGATCAGCCCTGACTGCCAGGGCAGAGCACCCCCTACTGGCCTGCAGCACAGCGCCCCCTAGTGCCCCACTGGGGTGGTGGAGTTAGAACTGTTTCAGAGGGGCGAGCGCCCCCTACTGAGCCCCTGCCCCACTTCCTGCAGCACAGGGCCCCCTAGTGCCGCAAAGCCATTAGGGCAGGTTCAGCGGGCGTCGCGCTACCATTTCAACCCGGCTCCGGCGCCGGGAGACCTCGTGGCCCCGGGAGTCGCATGCGGCTGCGGCTCCAGCACGGACACCTCCGCAGGCCCCGGAGCCTCGGACAAGGATAAATGTCTGCAACAACTAACTAATGACTAAGCAGGACGTAGAGTTTAATTAAACCGCAATCCCTGCAGCTCCGGGCTGCGTGGACCGAGAACTGACCGGGGCTTGAGCTGCTGGCTCTGGGGAGAACCGGAGAGAAACATGAAACCCGTTAATTTCCGATTTCCACGGCATAAAGCACAATATAAACAGTCCTAATCAAGAGGCATCATTCACCCCCCTCCAGTTGCCCTGGGGGCTCGGCCGCTGGAGCGATTCCTGAATAACTGTCCTGCTTTACGTTCGCTCCTGACCTAGAATCTGAATCAGTTTCCCAGTGTAGACAAACCCTGTCTGTTTTGAATCACTATGACTAGGAACTAGGCACCCTTGTCACCGGAAAATGAGCGTCTCCCCGTGGCGTTAATCAGGAACAGTTAATCAGCTTTAAATTCCCACCCGACCTTAATCTGGATTAATTTTCCTGTGTAGACAAACCCTAAATCTCTATCCACTTTCCTCTGGTCACTCTCATTCGCTATTAATTCTTCCTTGCCTATTCGAGCTATGCATCCAATGAAGTGAGCTGTAGCTCACGAAAGCTTATGCTCAAATAAATTGGTTAGTCTCTAAGGTGCCACAAGTCCTCCTGTTCTTTTTGCGGATACAGACTAACACAGCTGCTACTCTAAAACCTGGGTTCTATTTGTGGCTCTGCTGCTGGGCAACCCTGGGCTAGTCCCGCCCCCTCTCTGTGCCTCAGTTTCCCCCATTACAGTAATGGAGGCCAGCTAGGCATGGCTAGTAACTAACCGACCCCTGGCAACTCCACCAGTCTCTCCCTGCACTTCTCATTCCACCCCCTGTTAGTGCCTCAGGTGGCCTCAGGGGTCCATCTACCTCGGCGTCTTACGTCCAGAACGTGCCCCCAGCCGAAATAGGCAAGGGAAGGATTGTTTCCCGTCTTCCAGAGGAGCCCCAGAAAGATGAAGTGACATACCCAAGGGCATGCAAAGCTCTAGGAACGGACCCGAGATCTCCTAACTAGAGCCGCTTGTTTTGTCAGGAAATGAGGGTTTATCGAAATTGCAACGTTTCCCGGGAAAGGGCCAATTGACACTTTCCCGGCTGGAAACAACTTTGTTTCAAACTGTACCAGTAATCAGACTAAAATAGAAAGGGTCAGAATTGAAACGAAACAGTCGGACCCGCAATACATTCTTTTCAGTTCGCAAACGGTTTTGACACAGGGCTGGCAAAATCTTCTGCTGCATTGAAAACTTTCCACTGGATGGGAAAACCCAGCTCCTGCCCAGCTCCAGTCTAGACTTCCAGGCCACCCTTCCTCCCATCTTTTGGAACCTTGCGGCGGTGAGTTCCACTGGTGAGCGACATCACATGGTGTCGATTTTGCTTCGCGATCGGCCAGCGGGTGTAGCTAACTGGGTGGTGTCTGACTAAATCTGGATCTGCGCTGGGATCCGCATGGGCTATCTCTGGAACAACTCACCATCCCGCCAGCTCCTTCTCCCTGCTTCCAGCTCAGACACGGCGCCACCAAGGTGCTGGCACCCAGCGACGAGGAGTGGCCTTTACTGGGCCAACTTCTGCTGCTGGAGGAGACCAGCTTTTGCATTCCACAGAGCCTGGAAAGCCACACCAACCCTGCAAAGAAATCTGCAACTGTTTCCGGGTTGGGCTCTGTTTCCACCTGGGGTTGGCTGTGCCCCCAGCCCTGCCGAGAACACGGCCAGACCTTTGCTTTCCAGGCGGCCTTGGTTGTTGTGGGTTTTTTTAGTTGAAAGGGGAAACTCGCGGCCTGGGGCAAAACTCTGCTGTGCAAGGCCTGAGGGTGAGGTTTGCTGGGGGCGCGGGGCCTGGGTGGAGAATCTCTCTCTCTGGAGCTATTGCTGTTCCGTCCTTTGAGCAGCCGGGGGCGTGGGAATGGCTGAGAGAGAAGGGGTAGGGGGAAGGCCCATCAAAGCTGGCACACTAGCAGGACTCCTGGGTTCCATCCCTGGCACCGGGAGGGCAGTGGGGTCTAGTGATTGGGGATGGGGGGGGAAGACTGGGAGTCAGGGTGCCTGGGTTCCATCACTGGCTGTGGGAGAGGAGTGGGATCTAGAGGCTAGAGCCGGGGGGGGGGGGGGGGGCTGGCAGTCAGGACTCCTGGGTTCTGTCCCCAGCTCTGGGAGGGAAGTGGAGTCTAGTGGTTAGAGCAGGGGGGCTGGGAGTCAGGATGTGAGTGAAGGGCCCGCTGCCGAAGTGACGGTCCGCAGGGATGCCGGGTGAGTAGAAATTCTCAGGGGAGCCTCCCCAGCCGAGAGCTCAGGCGGGACGAACAGGACGGTCCTTTAACAACCGGTCCTAAACCGGCTTCAAAATTTAACAACCGGTTCACACGAACCGGTGCGAACCGGCTCCAGCTCACCACTGGCTCTGCCATAGCCTCTGATTTTACCGTGACCCCTTGTCCCCTCTGGCTGCCTCAGTTTCACCTGCTGCAAAACCCAGCCAATGGTAGCGACCCACCCGAGGCTTACAAGGCTCCAATCAGCAGCGGCTCCAGGACTAGATGGGCCAGAGAGACCCAGCTCCCCTCAGCCGCTGGCTAGCAGGGTCGCCATGGGGCTGGCTCATGGGGCTGGCTCAGCTGTGCCGGGCAGGCGCGAGGGGAGCGAGGGCCCTGACCCCAGCACCAGGGACCGGGGCAGGTGGGGGAAGCCGCTGTCTGTGTGACACAGACACGTTGCCATCTCTTTCTCTTCCCCATCCCAGATCGGACCGGCAGGCCCATCTAGCCCAGCATCCCGCCCCGTCCCTGTCAGCCGGGGGCTGACCCACGGGGCCCATCTGCGCTCAGCTCAGCGCCCCCCACCTCCAATCCACCTGGTGCCTGGGGGTGGCCCCGATGCTCCCGGGGAGGGGGCTACTTTCCCCCACCTCCCCCGCCTTTGTGTTGCTTGGAGGAACGTTTCAGTTTCTGGATCCCCCAGGGGCTTGGGTTTCCGGGGTTGGGGGGGGGCTCCCCACCACCCTCGTCTCTGGTGATGCCCCTCAATCCCGACCCGCAGCCCTCTGCTAGCCCAGCCCTGGGCTCCCCCCATCTCCGGAGATATCCTGCAATTGCTGCATCTCCAGCCCGCACTCTGCTTGCGGCCATTCCCCCTCCGTGCCCTGCCCCGGCTGCGTGGGGGGGGGGGCTGGAAGGGCATTGTAAAGCCCTGCTTAGACAGCTGGAGGCCCCCTAGCACCTGCCCCTGTCTCTGCTGATCACATACGGACAGCGTGAGCCACGCTGCAGCACTGACCTTTAGCGACGCATCCAGCATGTGGAGCCAGGGAGACACCAGCAGCCTCCCCCACCCCAGGCCAATTCTGCCCCCCTCCTCCCCAATCAGGGCCTGGGCCTCCCTGGGGTGGGCAGAACCAGCTGCCTGGCTTTCGTCTCCTCTCAGCAAGCTGGGCTGGGAGTGCGGACGCCTGGGTTCCATCCCCAGCTCTGGGAGGGGAGTGGGGTCTACTGGTTAGAGTGTGTGTCGGGGGCGGGGGGGGGTGGCCTGTCCTGCAGCCCAGCGCCCCCTGCCGATCCCCCACCCTGCTCCCCACAGCCCAGCGCCCCCTGCCGAGCCCCCACCCTGCTCCCCACAGCCCAGTGCCCCCTGCTGAGCCCCCCGCCCCGCTAGTCCAGACCCTTCTTGTCAGAGTTTTGAGCAGTTCCCAGCTTACAGGGGTGGAAGAGAATCGGGGGTTTAGCTGCTCCCTGCCCCCAGCACCCTGCTGTCCTGTCCCCCTTGGGGGTGAGGTGTGTCCCCCAGGAAGGGAGCGGGTGTTGCCCGCTTCAGCCGCCTCCCCTCTGTGGGTTGCTATGGGGTGAGGGGCTCACCCAGGGGTGCGAGCTGCATGAGTGGCATTTCCCTGCAGGATGTTTCACTGGGATGCTGCCCCTGCCCAGCTGGGCGTTAGGGGAAGGGGGGGAGCTGCAAATGCCTCAGCAAAATGGCCCCCGGGCGTGGCTCTGTGCCAGCGCTGGGAGCAGGGGGCTGCTGCTCTAGCTCTGGGCAGGGTCGACCTAGGCGGCAGGGGTAGCCAGGCCAGCCCGGAGGAGTGGCATTGCCACCTGGCGCTTGGGTCCCTTCTACCACAGCCACTGAACCATCTGCAGGCTGGCCGGGCCCCCCTGCAAAGTCCGACACATTCGCCTCACGAATGAGAACCTCTGTTCTAGGGGGTGGGAATTGTTTTTCTGGGTGCTGGTCAGGTGGTACAGCAGGGGGCTGGTTGCCAGGCACTGGTTGCCCGGCGCTGGTCACGGGGATACAGCCGCAGGGGGCTGGTTGCCTGGCACTGGTTGCCCGGCACTGGTCATGGGGATACAGCCGCAGGGGGCTGGTTGCCTGGCACTCGTTGCCGGGCACTGGTCACGGGGATGCAGCAGCAGGGGGCTGGTTGCCAGGCACTGGTTGCCCGGCACTGGTCACGGGGATACAGCCGCAGGGGGCTGGTTGCCTAGCACTGGTTGCCCGGCACTGGTCACAGGGATGCAGCAGCAGGGGCTGGTTGCCAGGCACTGGTTGCCCGGCACTGGTCACGGGGATGCAGCCGCAGGGGGCTGGTTGCCAGGCACTGGTTGCCCGGCACTGGTCACGGGGATACAGCCGCAGGGGGCTGGTTGCCTGGCACTGGTTGCCCGGCGCTGGTCACGGGGATACAGCCGCAGGGGGCTGGTTGCCTGGCACTGGTTGCCCGGCACTGGTCACGGGGATGCAGCAGCAGGGGGCTGGTTGCCAGGCACTGGTTGCCCGGCACTGGTCACAGGGATGCAGCAGCAGGGGGCTGGTTGCCAGGCACTGGTTGCCCGGCACTGGTCACGGGGATGCAGCAGCAGGGGGCTGGTTGCCAGGCACTGGTTGCCCGGCACTGGTCACGGAGATGCAGCAGCAGGGGGCTGGTTGCCAGGCACTGGTTGCCCGGCACTGGTCACGGGGATGCAGCAGAAGGGGGCTGGTTGCCAGGCACTGGTTGCCCGGCACTGGTCACGGAGATGCAGCAGCAGAGGGCTGGTTGCCAGGCACTGGTTGCCCGGCGCTGGTCACGGGGATACAGCCGCAGGGGGCTGGTTGCCTGGCACTGGTTGCCCGGCACTGGTCATGGGGATACAGCCGCAGGGGGCTGGTTGCCTGGCACTCGTTGCCGGGCACTGGTCACGGGGATGCAGCAGCAGGGGGCTGGTTGCCTGGCACTGGTTGCCCGGCACTGGTCACAGGGATGCAGCAGCAGGGGCTGGTTGCCAGGCACTGGTTGCCCAGCACTGGTCACAGGGATGCAGCCGCAGGGGGCTGGTTGCCAGGCACTGGTTGCCCGGCACTGGTCACGGGGATACAGCAGCAGGGGGCTGGTTGCCAGGCACTCGTTGCCCGGCACTGGTCACGGGATACAGCAGCAGGGGGCTGGTTGCCTGGCGCTGGTTGCCCGGCACTGGTCACGGGATACAGCAGCAGGGGGCTGGTTGCCAGGCACTCGTTGCCCGGCACTGGTCACGGGGATACAGCAGCAGGGGGCTGGTTGCCAGGCACTCGTTGCCCGGCACTGGTCACGGGATACAGCAGCAGGGGGCTGGTTGCCTGGCGCTGGTTGCCCGGCACTGGTCACGGGGATGCAGCAGCAGGGGGCTGGTTGCCTGGCGCTGGTTGCCCGGCACTGGTCACGGGGATGCAGCAGCAGGGGGCTGGTTCCCAGGCACTCGTTGCCCGGCACTGGTCACGGGATACAGCAGCAGGGGGCTGGTTGCCAGGCACTCGTTGCCCGGCACTGGTCACGGGGATACAGCAGCAGGGGGCTGGTTGCCAGGCACTCGTTGCCCGGCACTGGTCACGGGATACAGCAGCAGGGGGCTGGTTGCCTGGCGCTGGTTGCCCGGCACTGGTCACGGGGATGCAGCAGCAGGGGGCTGGTTGCCTGGCGCTGGTTGCCCGGTGTCACGGAGTGTGGGGGAGTCCAGGCCCTGCACCCCTCTTCCTGGGATTCACTGAGACTCTCAGCCAGCCAGTAAAACCGAAGGTTTATTGGACAACAGGAACACAGTCCAAAACAGAGCTTGTGGGTACACCCAGGACCCCTCAGTGAAGTCCTTCTGGGGGAGCAGGGAGCTTAGACCCCAGCCCTGGGGTTCCCTGTGTTCCTCCACGCAGCCCCAAACTGAAACTAAACCCACCGAGCAGGTTCCCTGCTGCAGCCTCCCTCCACATTCCTGGGCAGAGGTGTTACCTCCCCCTCCCCCTCCTGGCTCAGGTGACAGGCTCTCAGGTCTCCCGTCCCCAGGGCACATTCCCAGGTCAACACTCCCCCCTCCCTGCTGCGTCACATCGTCACATCTCTCCCCCCTTCGAGACTGAACTGAGCGGGGTCACTGTGACCAGTGACCTGGGGAAGTTCGGGGCCCCCTCTCCGGGACAGCGCATCCGCTATCAGGTTGGCACTTCCCTTCACGTGGACCACGTCCATGTCGTAATCCTGCAGGAGCAGGCTCCACCTCAGGAGCTTGGCGTTGGCTCCTTTCATCTGGTGCAGCCAGGTCAGGGGAGAGTGGTCGGTGTAGACGGTGAAGTGTCGCCCGAAGAGATAGGGCTCTAGTTTCTTGAGGGCCCACACCATGGCCAGGCACTCCTTCTCGATGGCCGCGTAGTGTTGCTCCCGGGGTAGCAACTTCTTGCTCAGGTACACGATGGGGTGTCTCTCCCCCTTTTCATCCTCCTGCATTAGCACCGCCCCCAGTCCCGTGTCGGAGGCGTCGGTGAACACCACAAAGGGCTTGTCAAAGTCTGGGTTTGCTAGAACTGGGCCACTGACCAGAGCCTCCTTCAGCGCCCGGAAAGCCTCCTGGCACTGCTCGGTCCAGACCACCTTGTCTGGCTTCCCCTTCTTGCATAGCTCAGTGATGGGGGTGGCTATGGCGCTAAAGTGGGGCACAAATCTTCGGTAGTATCCTGCCATCCCAATAAAGGCTTGGACCTGCTTTTTGGTGTCGGGAGCGGGCCAGTCTCTGATCACCTCCACCTTGGCCGGTTCCGGCTTTAGGCGGCCGCTCCCCACCCGATGGCCCAGGTAAGATACTTCAGCCATCCCCACCTTGCACTTCTCCGCTTTGACAGTCAGCCCAGCCCCCTGGAGTCGGTCCAGCACTTGTCTAACCTGGGACACGTGGTCCTCCCAGGTCTGGCTAAAGACACAGATGTCGTCAATATACGCCACGGCAAAACTCTCCATCCCCCTCAGGAGCTGGTCCACCAGGCGCTGGAAGGTGGCCGGCGCTCCCTTGAGGCCGAAAGGCAGGGTCAGAAACTCATAGAGCCCCAGAGGGGTGATAAAGGCCGATTTCAGCCGGGCATCTGCATCCAGCGGCACTTGCCAGTAGCCCTTTGTAAGGTCCATGGTGGTAAGGTACCGAGCTCCTCCCAGCTTGTCTAGGAGCTCGTCCGGCCTGGGCATGGGGTAGGCATCCGATACAGTGATGGCATTGAGCTTCCGATAGTCCACACAGAACCGGACTGACCCATCCTTTTTGGGGACCAGCACCACCGGCGAGGCCCAAGGGCTGGCCGATGGCTGGATCACCCCCAAAGCCAGCATGTCCCGGACCTCTCTTTCCAGGTCCTGAGCAGTTTTCCCTGTGACTCGGAAGGGGGAGCATCTTATCGGCGGGTGCGACCCTGTCTGCACCCGGTGGACAGTCAGATTAGTGCGTCCAGGCTGGTTGGAAAACAGCTGTCGGTACGGATGCAGCACCCCCCTGACCTCAGCTTGCTGGGCAGGGGTGAGCTGATCCGAGAGGGGGATTGTTTCCAGGGGGGAACCAGCTCTGGTCCCAGGGAATAGATCTACTAAAGGGTCATCTCCCTGCTCCTCCCACTGACCACACACAGCTAACACCACATTCCCCCTGGCATAATATGGCTTCATCATATTCACATGGTACACCCGGCGGTGGTGGGCCCGGTTCGACAGCTCCACCACATAGTTTACCTCATTGAGCTGCTTGACGACCTTGAACGGGCCCTCCCAGGCGGCCTGTAGTTTGTTCTTTCTCACGGGGATGAGAACCATCACCTGATCCCCGGTGGCGTAGGCACGGGCCCGCGCCGTGCGGTCATACCAGACCTTCTGCTTCCTCTGGGCTCTGGCCAGATTCTCCCTGGCCAGGCCCATGAGTTCAGCCAGTCTCTCTCGGAAGGTCAGGACATACTCCACCACTGACTCTCCATCGGGAGTGGCCTTCCCCTCCCACTCGTCTCTCATCAGGTCCAGGGGGCCCCTCACCCTCCTTCCATATAACAGTTCGAAAGGCGAAAATCCGGTAGACTCCTGGGGCACCTCCCTGTACGCGAACAGCAGGTGAGGTAAGTACTTGTCCCAATCCTGCGGGTGCTGGTTCATAAAGGTTTTCAGCATCATCTTTAGCGTCCCGTTAAACCTCTCCACCAGCCCATTGGACTGGGGGTGATACGCTGAGGCCCAGTCATGCCGGACCCCACATTTCTCCCACAAGCACCGGAGCAGGGCCGACATGAAGTTGGAGCCTTGGTCTGTCAAGACTTCCCTGGGGAACCCCACTCGGCTGAAAATGGTCAGGAGCGCATCTGCCACGGTGTCTGCTTCAATGGAAGCTAAGGGCACTGCCTCGGGGTAGCGGGTGGCGAAATCTACCACCACCAGAATGTATTTCTTCCCCGACCGGGTCGTCTTGCTGAGAGGCCCCACGATGTCCATGGCCACCTTCTGGAAAGGCTCCTCTATGATGGGCAAAGGTCTCAACGCCGCTTTCCCCTTGTCCCGGGCCTTCCCCACCCTCTGACAGGGGTCACAGGATCGGCAATACTGCCGGACGGTGGTAAAGACCCCGGGCCAGTAAAAGTTCTGTAGCAACCTCTGCCGGGTGCGCCGGATTCCCTGGTGCCCTGCGAGGGGGATGTCATGGGCCAGGGACAGGAGCTTGCGGCGGTACTTCTGGGGGACCACCAGCTGCCTCCTGATCCCACAGGACTCCCCTTCCCCTGGGGGAGCCCATTCTCGGTACAGGAACCCCTTCTCCCACAGGAACCTCTCCTGGCAGCCTCTCCTCATGGTCCGTCCCTCACTGAGGTCGGCCAGGTCCCTGAGCTTCTGCAAGGAGGGATCTTTCCTCAACTCGGCCTGGAACTCAGCGGCTGGGGAAGGGATGGGGCCCGGTTCCCCCTCCGTGGCCAGGTCTGAGGCCGCAGCCTCTCTGAGCCGTGCCCCTCGGCGCTCCCTCCCCACCCGAGTAGGGTCTCGCGCCTCCAGTGTGGTACCCTCCCCAGGGTCAGGTCGCAGTGCCCCTCGCCGGCTCTGGCTACGGGTCACAACCAGGGCGGTCTGGGGGTCGCTTGGCCAGTCCTCTAGGTCTCCCCCCATCAAAACCTCAGTGGGCAAATGGTGGTGTACCCCCACATCCTTGGGGCCCTCCTTGGTCCCCCATTTCAGGTGTACCCTTGCCACGGGCACCTTAAATGGGGTCCCGCCCACCCCCGTCAGGGTCAGGTAGGTGTTGGGCACCACCCGATCTGGGGCCACCACCTCGGGCCGGGCCAGCGTCACCTCCGCGCCCGTATCCCAGTATCCATTGACCTTCCTCCCATCCACCTCCAGGGGAACAAGGCACTCTCTCCGGAGGGACAGCCCCGCACCCACCCTGTAAACCGAGCACCCTGAGTCCAGAGCCTCCAGCCCTCTGGCGGGGCTGGCTGGGGGTACTCTTCCCTCCTGAGCAGGTGGCAAACTGGTAGCCCCCCTTTCCTGGGTCGCCTGCCCCTCGTCCAGCTGAGTCCCTACCCAGTTAACCCTGGGTAGGTTGGGTCTGCTCAGTTTGTCCCTGAGCCCGGGGCACTGGGCCCGTACGTGGCCTCTCTGGCCACAGTGATAGCAGCTCAGGTCACGTTGGTCCCCTCGAACGGGTCGGAGGGGCCCGACACCAGGCGTTCCCCTTTGGAGGGGGTTCTCCCTATTTCCCCGCTGGGAGGCCCCATGGTGACTCTCTCTCTGCATCGGGGGGGGCCTGTTCTTTTGGGACTCCTCCCGGCTACCCCCTGACCGACTGTTCACAAACTCGTCGGCCAGCTGCCCTGCATGCTGGGGGTTCGCGAGCTTTTTGTCCACCAGCCACAGCCTCAGGTCGGAAGGGCACTGTTCATACAGGTGCTCCAGTACAAACAGGTCAAGCAGGTCCTCTTTAGTTTGGGCCCCCGCTGTCCACTTGCGGGCATATCCCTGCATCCTGTTGACCAGTTGTAGGTAGGTGACCTCAGGCGTTTTACGCTGACTCCGGAACCTTCTCCGGTACATCTCGGGGGTCAGCCCAAACTCACGGAGCAGAGCCTGTTTGAACAGTTCATAGTCCCCTGCCTCTGCCCCTGTCATCCGGCTGTAGACCTCCACGGCTTTGGGGTCCAGTAAGGGGGTGAGGAACTGGAGCCTGTCTGCAGGGTCAACCCTGTGCAGCTCGCAGGCATTCTCAAAGGCCGTCAGGAAGCTATCTATGTCCTCCCCCTCCTTCCGCTGGGCCAGGAAGCACTTATCAAAGCTCCTTGCAGTCTTGGGTCCCCCCTCACTCACCGCAGCCGGGGCCCCACTGCTCCTCAGCCTGGCCAGCTCCAGTTCATGCTGTCTTTGTTTCTCCTTCTCCTGCTGCTCATGTTGACGTTCCCTCTCCTTCTCCTGACGTTCCCTCTCCTTCTCCTGACGCTCCCTCTCCTTCTCCTGACGCTCCCTCTCCTTCTCCTCCTGCTCATGTTGACGTTGTTTCTCCTTCTCCTCCTGCTCATGTTGACGTTGTTTCTCCTCATGTTGACGTTGTTTTTCATGATCCTCCAGCTCCCTCATTTTCCTCTCCCTCTCCCATTCCAGCCGCATCCGCTCCAGGGATGGGGAGCTCCGCTGGGAGGATCCCCTGCTGGCTGCTGGGGTCAGGGGGCCCTCGGTATTCGCTGGGCTTCCCACAACCCCTCCCCCAGGCATAGGTAGGAAGGGTCTCGGGGTGTCCTGGGCAGCAGTCTGACCCCTCCCAGCCTGGTCAGGCCCCAGGGCCCACGCTGCGTCCGCCGGGCGGCTTCCCTCAGGGACAGGGATCGGGTCATCCAAGCGATCCCTCTCCTCCAGCTGGGCAATCAGCTGTTCCTTGGTGGACCTCCCGACGCGCAGCCCCCTCTGCCTGCACAGCTCCACCAGGTCGCTCTTAAGGCGTTTAGCGTACATCTCCCGGCTGGCCACTCGCAGGCCGGGCAGCTGTCCACGGTTTCCAGGAAAAGCCCCTAGTGTGCCAGTCCTTCTTGAGGTCACCACCTCTTTGCCAGGGTCGAGTTGCAGACTCCTCCGCCCCTGGGACCGCTCGCTGCAATCCCCCGGGGGACCCTGTTACTGCAAAAGTCCTTCTCTCTGGTGACACACTCCCAGGGGTTAACCGCCCCCTGAAACCGTCTCTCTCTCTGAATCTTCAGCACGCCTGGTCCCCGTCAATCCCCCTTCGTTTTACTGTTCCCCAGTCACTTACTGCAGGAAGCGCCGTTCACGGGGTGCAGTAGATCCCACCGCTGCCACCAGTTGTCACGGAGTGTGGGGGAGTCCAGGCCCTGCACCCCTCTTCCTGGGATTCACTGAGACTCTCAGCCAGCCAGTAAAACCGAAGGTTTATTGGACAACAGGAACACAGTCCAAAACAGAGCTTGTGGGTACACCCAGGACCCCTCAGTGAAGTCCTTCTGGGGGAGCAGGGAGCTTAGACCCCAGCCCTGGGGTTCCCTGTGTTCCTCCACGCAGCCCCAAACTGAAACTAAACCCACCGAGCAGGTTCCCTGCTGCAGCCTCCCTCCACATTCCTGGGCAGAGGTGTCACCTCCCCCTCCCCCTCCTGGCTCAGGTGACAGGCTCTCAGGTCTCCCGTCCCCAGGGCACATTCCCAGGTCAACACTCCCCCCTCCCTGCTGCGTCACATCGTCACACCCGGCACTGGTCACGGGGATGCAGCAGCAGGGGGCTGGTTGCCAGGCACTCGTTGCCCGGCACTGGTCACGGGATACAGCAGCAGGGGGCTGGTTGCCAGGCGCTGGTTGCCCGGCACTGGTCACGGGGATGCAGCAGCAGGGGGCTGGTTGCCAGGCACTGGTTGCCCGGCACTGGTCACGGGGATGCAGCAGCAGGGGGCTGGTTGCCTGGCACTGGTTGCCCGGCACTGGTCACGGGGATGCAGCAGCAGGGGGCTGGTTGCCAGGCACTGGTTGCCCGGCACTGGTCACGGGGATGCAGCAGCAGGGGGCTGGTTGCCAGGAACTGGTTGCCCGGCACTGGTCACGGGGATGCAGCAGCAGGGGGCTGGTTGCCTGGCACTGGTTGCCCGGCACTGGTCACGGGGATGCAGCAGCAGGGGGCTGGTTGCCAGGCACTGGTTGCCCGGCACTGGTCACGGGATACAGCAGCAGGGGGCTGGTTGCCAGGCGCTGGTTGCCCGGCACTGGTCACGGGATACAGGAGCAGGGGGCTGGTTGCCCGGCACTGGTCACGGGATAGAGCAGCAGGGGGCTGGTTGCCTGGCGCTGGTTGCCCGGCACTGGTCACGGGGATGCAGCAGCAGGGGGCTGGTTGCCAGGCACTCGTTGCCCGGCACTGGTCACGGGGATGCAGCAGCAGGGGGCTGGTTGCCAGGCGCTGGTTGCCCGGCATTGGTCACAGGGATGCAGCAGCAGGGGGCTGGTTGCCAGGCGCTGGTTGCCCGGCACTGGTCACGGGGATGCAGCAGCAGGGGGCTGGTTGCCTGGCACTGGTTGCCCGGCACTGGTCACAGGGATGCAGCAGCAGGGGGCTGGTTGCCAGGCACTCGTTGCCCGGCACTGGTCACGGGGATACAGCAGCAGGGGGCTGGTTGCCAGGCACTGGTTGCCCGGCACTGGTCACGGGGATGCAGCAGCAGGGGGCTGGTTGCCTGGCGCTGGTTGCCCGGCACTGGTCACGGGGATGCAGCAGCAGGGGGCTGGTTGCCAGGCACTGGTTGCCCGGCACTGGTCACAGGGATGCAGCCGCAGGGGGCTGGTTGCCAGGCACTGGTTGCCCGGCACTGGTCACGGGATACAGCAGCAGGGGGCTGGTTGCCTGGCGCTGGTTGCTCGGCACTGGTCACGGGATACAGGAGCAGGGGGCTGGTTGCCTGGCGCTGGTTGCCCGGCACTGGTCACGGGGATACAGCCGCAGGGGGCTGGTTGCCAGGCACTGGTTGCCCGGCACTGGTCACGGGATACAGCAGCAGGGGGCTGGTTGCCTGGCGCTGGTTGCCCGGCACTGGTCACGGGGATGCAGCAGCAGGGGGCTGGTTGCCAGGCACTGGTTGCCCGGCACTGGTCACGGGGATGCAGCAGCAGGGGGCTGGTTGCCTGGCGCTGGTTGCCCGGCACTGGTCACGGGGATGCAGCAGCAGGGGGCTGGTTGCCCGGCACTGTTCACGGGGATACAGCAGCAGGGGGCTGGTTGCCAGGCACTGGTTGCCCGGCACTGGTCACGGGGATGCAGCAGCAGGGGGCTGGTTGCCAGGCACTGGTTGCCCGGCACTGGTCACGGGGATGCAGCAGCAGGGGGCTGGTTGCCAGGCACTGGTTGCCCGGCACTGGTCACGGGGATACAGCAGCAAGGGGCTGGTTGCCAGGCGCTGGTTGCCTGGCACTGGTCACGGGGATGCAGCAGCAGGGGGCTGGTTGCCCGGCACTGGTCACGGGGATGCAGCAGCAGGGGGCTGGTTGCCTGGCGCTGGTTGCCCGGCACTGGTCACGGGGATGCAGCAGCAGGGGGCTGGTTGCCAGGCACTGGTTGCCCGGCACTGGTCACAGGGATGCAGCAGCAGGGGGCTGGTTGCCTGGCGCTGGTTGCCCGGCACTGGTCACGGGGATGCAGCAGCAGGGGGCTGGTTGCCAGGCGCTGGTTGCCCGGCATTGGTCACAGGGATGCAGCAGCAGGGGGCTGGTTGCCAGGCGCTGGTTGCCCGGCACTGGTCACGGGGATGCAGCAGCAGGGGGCTGGTTGCCTGGCACTGGTTGCCCGGCACTGGTCACAGGGATGCAGCCGCAGGGGGCTGGTTGCCTGGCGTTGGTTGCCCGGCACTGGTCACGGGATACAGCAGCAGGGGGCTGGTTGCCAGGCACTGGTTGCCCGGCACTGGTCACGGGGATACAGCAGCAGGGGGCTGGTTGCCAGGCACTGGTTGCCCGGCACTGGTCACGGGGATACAGCCGCAGGGGGCTGGTTGCCAGGCACTGGTTGCCCGGCACTGGTCACGGGGATGCAGCAGCAGGGGGCTGGTTGCCAGGCACTGGTTGCCCGGCACTGGTCACGGGGATACAGCAGCAGGGGGCTGGTTGCCAGGCACTGGTTGTCCGGCACTGGTCACGGGGATGCAGCAGCAGGGGGCTGGTTGCCAGGCACTGGTTGCCCGGCACTGGTCACGGGGATACAGCAGCAAGGGGCTGGTTGCCAGGCGCTGGTTGCCCGGCACTGGTCACGGGGATGCAGCAGCAGGGTGCTGGTTGCCCGGCACTGGTCACGGGGATGCAGCAGCAGGGGGCTGGTTGCCCGGCACTGGTCACGGGATGCAGCAGCAGGGGGCTGGTTGCCAGGCGCTGGTTGCCCGGCACTGGTCACGGGGATGCAGCAGCAGGGGCTGGTTGCCTGGCACTGGTTGCCCGGCACTGGTCACGGGGATGCAGCAGCAGGGGGCTGGTTGCCAGGCACTGGTTGCCCGGCACTGGTCACAGGGATGCAGCCGCAGGGGGCTGGTTGCCTGGCGTTGGTTGCCCGGCACTGGTCACGGGGATACAGCAGCAGGGGGCTGGTTGCCAGGCACTCGTTGCCCGGCACTGGTCACGGGGATACAGCAGCAGGGGGCTGGTTGCCAGGCACTCGTTGCCCGGCACTGGTCACGGGATACAGCAGCAGGGGGCTGGTTGCCTGGCGCTGGTTGCCCGGCACTGGTCACGGGGATGCAGCAGCAGGGGGCTGGTTGCCAGGCACTGGTTGCCCGGCACTGGTCACAGGGATGCAGCAGCAGGGGGCTGGTTGCCTGGCGCTGGTTGCCCGGCACTGGTCACGGGGATGCAGCAGCAGGGGGCTGGTTGCCTGGCACTGGTTGCCCGGCACTGGTCACGGGATACAGCAGCAGGGGGCTGGTTGCCTGGCGCTGGTTGCTCGGCACTGGTCACGGGATACAGGAGCAGGGGGCTGGTTGCCTGGCGCTGGTTGCCCGGCACTGGTCACGGGGATACAGCCGCAGGGGGCTGGTTGCCAGGCACTGGTTGCCCGGCACTGGTCACGGGATACAGCAGCAGGGGGCTGGTTGCCCGGCACTGGTTGCCCGGCACTGGTCACGGGATACAGCAGCAGGGGGCTGGTTGCCTGGCGCTGGTTGCCCGGCACTGGTCACGGGGATGCAGCAGCAGGGGGCTGGTTGCCAGGCACTGGTTGCCCGGCACTGGTCACAGGGATGCAGCAGCAGGGGGCTGGTTGCCTGGCGCTGGTTGCCCGGCACTGGTCACGGGGATGCAGCAGCAGGGGGCTGGTTGCCCGGCACTGGTCACGGGGATGCAGCAGCAGGGGGCTGGTTGCCAGGCACTGGTTGCCCGGCACTGGTCACGGGGATGCAGCAGCAGGGGGCTGGTTGCCAGGCACTGGTTGCCCGGCACTGGTCACGGGGATGCAGCAGCAGGGGGCTGGTTGCCAGGCACTGGTTGCCCGGCACTGGTCACGGGGATACAGCAGCAAGGGGCTGGTTGCCAGGCGCTGGTTGCCCGGCACTGGTCACAGGGATGCAGCAGCAGGGGGCTGGTTGCCCGGCACTGGTCACGGGGATGCAGCAGCAGGGGGCTGGTTGCCTGGCGCTGGTTGCCCGGCACTGGTCACGGGGATGCAGCAGCAGGGGGCTGGTTGCCAGGCACTGGTTGCCCGGCACTGGTCACAGGGATGCAGCAGCAGGGGGCTGGTTGCCTGGCGCTGGTTGCCCGGCACTGGTCACGGGGATGCAGCAGCAGGGGGCTGGTTGCCAGGCACTGGTTGCCCGGCACTGGTCACAGGGATGCAGCAGCAGGGGGCTGGTTGCCTGGCGCTGGTTGCCCGGCACTGGTCACGGGGATGCAGCAGCAGGGGGCTGGTTGCCAGGCGCTGGTTGCCCGGCATTGGTCACAGGGATGCAGCAGCAGGGGGCTGGTTGCCAGGCGCTGGTTGCCCGGCACTGGTCACGGGGATGCAGCAGCAGGGGGCTGGTTGCCTGGCACTGGTTGCCCGGCACTGGTCACGGGATACAGCCGCAGGGGGCTGGTTGCCTGGCGTTGGTTGCCCGGCACTGGTCATGGGATACAGCAGCAGGGGGCTGGTTGCCAGGCACTGGTTGCCCGGCACTGGTCACGGGGATACAGCAGCAGGGGGCTGGTTGCCAGGCACTGGTTGCCCGGCACTGGTCACGGGGATACAGCAGCAGCGGGCTGGTTGCCAGGCACTGGTTGCCCGGCACTGGTCACGGGGATGCAGCAGCAGGGGGCTGGTTGCCAGGCACTGGTTGCCCGGCACTGGTCACGGGGATACAGCAGCAAGGGGCTGGTTGCCAGGCGCTGGTTGCCCGGCACTGGTCACAGGGATGCAGCAACAGGGGGCTGGTTGCCTGGCGCTGGTTGCCCGGCACTGGTCACGGGGATGCAGCAGCAGGGGGCTGGTTGCCCGGCACTGGTCACGGGGATGCAGCAGCAGGGGGCTGGTTGCCAGGCACTGGTTGCCCGGCACTGGTCACGGGGATGCAGCAGCAGGGGCTGGTTGCCTGGCACTGGTTGCCCGGCACTGGTCACGGGGATGCAGCCGCAGGGGGCTGGTTGCTGGGCGCTGGCCAGATGCAAGGGGAGAGGGGAGCCGGCGCTGACGGAAGGGGACGCTGTGCCTTTAACAGCGGGGCTGTGTGGGCCCTGCCCCCTGCTTTGCATATTCATGAGGCCCGGGGGCCGCTCCCAGCCTGGGCGAGCGGCCGTGCTGGGCTGCAGGGACCCGCCAGCCACCGCCCCGCGCGGCTCCCGGCACCGGCCCCCGGGCAGCCGAGAGGGCCGGGGGTGGGGGGCTGCCCGGTCCAGCGGTATCCCGGCAACCAGCATCCGGCTGTATCCCGGCAACCAGCGCCCGGCAACCGGCCCCGCGCTGCATCCCGGCGCCGGGTACCAGCCCGGACTGGATTCCCGAGCTGGGGGTTTGCTTTCCCCACCTGGACCTTTAACCCCAAGCGGGGAGGGGTCTGGCACCCCCTTCCCCGTCCCAGGGAGATTTGGCCCGATCCTGAGCGTGCCCTCCCCGGGGGCAGAACTGGGACCCGGGGCGGGTCCAGAATCGGTACCTGAGGCCCCCCCCGCCACGCTCCTGAACGACCCCCCTTCCCGGCGCCAGACGCTGCTTTGGGGTCAGTCAGAGGGGGCAGCCCCCTCCACTTTCTGTATCAGCACCGAGCTAAAACCCTGGGGTGTCTCAGGTGTCCTGGCTCTGGGGAGACGCAGCTACCCCCCACCCGCATTGCCTGACCCTCCACATTGCCTGACACCCCCCCAGCACTGCATCGAAACTCACCCCCTCTGACCTCAAATCCAGGCTGGATATTTTACAGCTCCCCCCTCCCCCCGCCCCACTTCCCAGCTACTGAGGAAAGCCTGGGGCGAACCCCGGATAGGGAGCAGCGAGGCGCTGGTTCTTGGGGTGCTGCTGGGGTTCGCCACAGCAGCAGCTGGAGGGGAGAGCTCCTGGCACTCAGATCCCCTCAATATTTTTTGGGGAGGATTTGCCTCAGCCATCCGGGCTCGGGCTCAGACTCAGGACCCCCAAGCTGGGAGATCAGAGCCAGCATGGACGGCTGAGCCCTGGCGTTAGCCAGCTTGGCACCCCCATCCCGACGTGAGCCCGGACCCCCGTCCAGCCGGATGCTCCTGAAGGTTTATGGCTCGCTGGAACCGAAGCGTGAGGTAGGTGGGCCCCTCCCTTTGGCTGTGACTTGCCGGGGCTGCCATCGCTGGGTGGGGGCAGGGCTGATGGGACGTGGTGGGGAGGAGGCAAGGCCATCTCAGGGAGATGTTGGACAGGGGCATAAGGAGTCAGCTGGGAGCTTGTCCTCTTGTCGTTAGCCTTCGGAACTCACCGCCACAGGGTTTTGACTGGGGCAAAGGTGGCGGGAGATGTCTGTGGATGAGAGCGACCTCATCTGGGGAGGGGGAGCCACCCCCAGGCGTCAGGGCACGGTTGTCTTGTGGCGGGTGGGCAGCATGGAGAGGCTAGTGCTGTGGGGACATTGGGGGTGAAGGGGGTGGGGAACTGTCCTGACATGGTTCCCCCTCCACCATCGCTGCAAAATTCAACTAAAATCACAAGCCTGTCGTTCCACCCCGGACCCCACTTTGGCGGTGCCACCCCCGCAGCCGAACTGGGGCAGCAGCGTGGCCTGATGGTGGGGGAGGGGCTCGCCCTGGCAGGAGGAAGGGCCAGTCTGGCCGCACATCCCCCCCTCAGTTGCGAATCTCCCCCACATCCCGCCTGGGGCTCATTGATTTCACGGTTTGTCCATCCCCAGCAGAGACTTGAGGGGGGGAGGGTGTAGTCTGGACCCCCCCATTACTGATAATTCCGTGGGGCTCGGGGGGCATCCTGCAGAGCACATGTGGGTCATGCCTGATTTGCCCCACTGCCCTGAGGGGGTGAAGCTGAGGATCTATCCTGGGAGTGGGAGGGGTGCATTGCATTGGGACTCACTGATGCTTCCTCTCCTCTGGTGGGGAGTTGGGGGGGGGCACAGGCCAGGAGTTAAATCCCCACCGCCTAGGGCCCTCGGACAGCACAGAGAGGCTGAGATCCCTGTACAGCCGGCTCCGAATCCTCCCCATACATGGGGGGTGGGGTGTGTCTATGAACAGGGGTCACGCGGACTAACCAGCTCCCGCCACGAATCCCGCCTCCCAGCATGGGGGGTGGGAGAAGTGTGTTGGGGCAAGGCAGCTGGAAGGGGCTGTCAGAGGTGTGTGTGGGGGTGGAGGGCATGTGGGAGGGAGGCTGTCAGGGCAGGGGGTGCTAGAGGGCACGAGGGGGTGACAGTGGGCTTGTAGGGGGGGCTGTATTGGGGCAGTAGATGGTGTGTTGGGGAGTGAAAGGGGCATGGGGGTGTTTAGGGGGCATAGAGCATGTGTTGGGGGGCATATGGGTTTTGGGGCATTGGCAGGTGTGGGGGGCAGTAGGCCCTGAGGGTGTTTGGGGACGGGGCACATTGGGGAAAGGGGTGGGGGGAGGGGCATCGGCCCGGTCACATCCCACCACCAGGGGCATCATTCAGGGGCCGGGAGGGGGGTGGGGGGGCACCAGAGCTGCCGGGGAGAGGTCACCATACCTGGGCAACAGGACAGCCGGGCCCAGGGGTCTGATCTGTGATGGAGGGGCGGGATACCAGGTTAGATGGGCCCATGGGCCAGAGAGAGCTACCCGAGTGGAGACGCAGCTGGGAGCCCCCCACCCCCAGCTGGGCCCAGGAGGTGCTGCTGGGAGCTGCGGTGGCTTCAGGCTGTCGTTGAGGGTCTGATCCGGTGGGGCCCAGCTTTCGGGGCCGGTTCCGATGGGGTTTGTGTTGCCTTTGAAAGCCGAGACTCCCAGCGTCCTGGGCCAAAAGCACAAGATTTCCCCCAGAACCAGAACAGCAAAACCCATCTGGGTCCAAGTCCGCCCCACAACTGGACTGATGAGGGGCCAGCTGGGATCTCGGGACAGGAACCCAACCCAGATTCCAAAGGGGTCAGATATGAGGTTAGAGGAGCTCCTGGGAATCAGGGAGCTCAAGGCCAGGATACCTGGGGGCTGTGGGCTTGGATCGAGGGGCATTGGTAGAGCTGTGGGGCAGAGCCCAAGGCTGGGATACCTGGGGGCTGTGGGTTGGGATTGAGGAGCATTGGTGTGAACGAAGAAGTATCACTGAGATGCAAGAGCAGGGAAAGGGTGTCAGGACTCCTGGGTTCTGTTCCTAGCCGCAGAAGGGAGTATTACCAAGGGGTGACAGATGCAGCATAGCCTGGGAATTAGGACTCCTGGGTTCCATTTCTGGCTGGGATGCTGGATGATGCCTCAGTTTCCCCATCTGTGAAACGGGGCGTGAGATACAGCACCCCTCTCCCCCCACTGCGAAGGACCCAGCCAGCCATCCCAGCTGATGCAGGTCAGCTGTGCTGGCGTCCTGCCCACGCCTACAATGCTGGGTGAGATCTGATCAAAGCCCCCTTTGAACCCAGTATGGCTCTGTGCTGCGGGGAGAGGGGGGGTTGTCCCTGGCAGACCCTGACCCTGCCTTCCCCTATGTGGGCTGCAGGGGTGGGGGTCGGGGGCGTTGTCAGGAGGCTAATCAGCTTGCTCAGCCCTGTGTGTGTCATGATAGCCTTGGATTCCCCAATTAAACCCAGCAGGCGAGTGGGGGCGAGCTGGGAATCCAGACAAAGCTGCAGGTTCCTGCTGCAAAGCAGGTGGGGGACACAGGACAGACCAGAGGCAGGAGACTGGCTCAGAGCCCCGGGCTCCCTCACTCCCGACCCACAGCCCCCTGCCAGCCCAGGCCCGGGCTCCCGCCCCCCGCAGCTCTGCCCGTGCCCCTCACTCCCGACCCGCAGCCCCCTGCCAGCCCAGCCCCAGGCTCCCGCCCCCCCCCCAGCTCTGCCCATGCCCCTCACTCCCTACCCACAGCCCCCTGCCAGCCCAGCCCCGGGCTCCCACCCCCCCAGCTCTGCCCGTGCCCCTCACTCCCGACCCGCAGCCCCCTGCCAGCCCAGCCCCGGGCTCCAGCCCCCCCTCCCAGCTCTGCCGGTGCCCCTCACTCCCGACCTGCAGCCCCCTGCCAGCCCAGCCCCGGGCTCCCCACCCCGCTCTCCAGTCTTCTCCAGACTGACGTTGGCCGGGTTTAACTATCCTGGTCTAGTTCCGGCAGCCCGACCCATCCAGTGAGGCTGCGTTTAGAGGGGGATAAAGGTGCGTATAGCAGTACGGCCGCCCCGGTGTGGGAAGGGGAATGGGTTCCCTTGATCCGGATAGACCTGCGTCCACACTGGGGGATTACCGGCTCACGTCACCCAGCTTCCCTTCCCAAGCAGGAACGCTGGAACCGTCTCTAGCGCTAGACAGGGCAGCGGGGGGCTGCCGGCCTCCCGTGACCCCGAGCTTTTGACTCTCCGGAGCCCGGCCTCCCCCAAAACCACGAGTCTGGGTTCAAATAAAACCTGGGAAACGTTCGTCTTCTTTGCGCCCGAGCCACCTCAGGGGCACGTTGGAGCTTTTCTCTGCGGCTGCGAGGGATAGAGATGTGCTTTCATTGAATCTCATGATTCCGGCAGCTGGGGCTTTGAGAAGAGACCGAAAAGCTGCAAGAGGTGCCACTTGGCCGCCCGTTTGGCCCGAGCAAAGGCGGGACCCCCCCCCCCGGAGCTCAACACCCACACGGCTCCTTCGGAGGAACTCCCGTGCTGATGCGTCCCCACGCAGCGCCGCTCCGGAGCCGCTGTGTGACGGACTCTCCCTTGTTTCAACTTGTCGGAAACTTTCTGGCGCCGCAGGTCCTTGTGCCATTTAGCCAAGCCACATGGCTCCTAATTATGTCGTTAATTTGTTAATTAGCAGGCGATGGCTCAAGGTGCTTCCCGTCTGCGACCCCGGCTTTCCAGACCCCTGCTTGGCAGCGGTCTTGAATGGAATGAGATTGCTTCAGAATTCAAACCCCCAAACTTTCAGGTTTTTCCTTCTGGAAATTTGTTTGTCTCCCCGGACGTAGGTGCAGGGGGGTTTGTTTTTGTAGGGTAGCTTGGGAGCTGTCGGCTTGTGTGCATAGGTTTGTTAGAGTAGGGTCTCATGCGAGGGCCGGGTGGCATGAGTTTGTTGTACCATGATTGTTATTGTAGGGTCACTGTCAGAACCGGGCTGGTGGGTTTTGATTTTTAAAACACAGTCCAGGCGGGGTAGATCCTGCTCTTCTCTGGGATAAGCCAGAGTGACTCCGGATTGACGCTGGGCTCAGAATCTGGCCCATCCCAGGATGCACTTCCATGACCCCGACACTGAGTGGGGGTGGATGAGGTGCGTGTGTCGGGGGAATGGACGTGGCCTGTAGGGGAAGGGATTGAGGAGATGCATGGGGGGCACAGCTTGCTGCCCCCCCTGTGCCATGCACGTAGCCTGGTGCTGCCCCAGCTGCTCCTGCCTCTTCTGCCAGGCGGCCCCACTGCCCGGCTCCCCCTGGGCCCCCCAGCTGCTGCCCCCTGAATCTGCACCAGGACTGAGTTGTCCCAGCTCTGCCAAGTCCTCAGTGCGTGGGGACAGGGGAGGGCTTTGCGCAGCTGCTTCTGGACCCCCGTCGCCTCCCTCACTTTGTTCCTGGGGGCTGCTGGGAGAGGCTTGCGGGTGTGTGTGTCCCAGGGGCTGCTGGGAAGGGTCTGGGGGTGCGCGCCCCGGGGTCTGCTGGGAAAGGTGGGAGGGGGTGTACCCTGGGGGCTGCTGGGAAGGGTCTGGGGCAGGGCACCTGTACCCTGGGGGGCTGCTGGGAAGGGTCTGTGTGTGTGTGTGTGTGTGTGTGTGTGCGCGCCCTGGGGGCTGCTGGGAAAGGAGTCTGGGAGGGGTGGGGGGAGAGTGTGTGCCCCTGGGCTTAAAGGGGAGGATCTGTGGATAAAGGGTTACTTGGTCCATTTTATAGGGTAGGAAACTGAGGCACAGAAAGGGCAGGTTAGTAGCCCAAAGCCACACAGTGAGTCAGTTCTAAAATGGGGCATGGAACCCAGGAGTCCAGCCCCCTGCTCTCACCACTAGCCCCCACTCCCCTCCCAGAGCCAGGGATAGAACCCAGGAGTCCTGGCTCCCCGCCCCCCTGTTCTCACCACTGGACCCCACTTCCCCTCCAGGAGCTGGGTGTGGCGCAGGCTGCCCCCTGCTGGTGAAGGAGGACGCAGTCCCGGGTAAGAAAGGCTTCGCTGTCACCTAGCCCGTCTCTCTCCCTCTCTCCCTGCAGCCGGGCCCCCTGACGGCGCCATGGAGCGCCTGCTGCTCTATGCCCTGGCCCTCTGCCTGGGCCCCTCCCGCGCCCAGCTGTGCCCCCCCCGCTGCACGTGCCAGAACCTGTCCCCCTCGCTGGCCGTCCTGTGCGCCCGTGCCGGGCTGCTCTTCGTGCCCGGGCTCCTCGACCGGCGCACGGCCGAGCTGCGGCTGACGGACAACTTCATCGCAGCCGTGCGGCGCCGGGACTTCGCCAACATGACGCGGCTGGTGCACCTGACCCTCTCCCGCAACGCCATCCGCCAGCTGGTGCCCTTCGCCTTCGCCGACCTGCGCGGCCTGCGGGCCCTCCACCTGGACGGCAACCGCCTGCCGGCCATCGGGGCCCAGCAGCTCCGGGGCTTGCCCAACCTGCGCCACCTCATTCTGGGCAACAACCAGCTGCAGGCCGTGGCGCCCGGCGCCTTCGACGACTTCGCCGGCACCCTGGAGGACCTGGACCTGTCCTACAACAACCTGGCCCGGCTGCCCTGGGAGACCATCCGTCGCCTTAGCAACGTCAACTCCCTCAGCCTGGACCACAACCTCATCGCCCACGTGCCCCAAGGCGTCTTCGCCGACCTGCACAAGCTGGCCCGGCTGGACATGACCTCCAACCGGCTGAAGAAGATCCCCCCGGACCCGCTTTTCCTCCGCCTGCCTGTCTATGCCAAGTCGAAGGGCTCGCCCCTCTCCTCCCTGGTGCTTAGCTTCGGGGGCAATCCCTTGCACTGCAACTGCGAGCTGCTCTGGCTCCGGCGCCTGGCGCGCGAGGATGACCTGGAGACCTGCGCCTCTCCGCCCGAGCTCCTGGGCAAGTCCTTCTGGAGCATCCCCGAGGAGGAGTTCATCTGCCAGCCGCCCGTCATCACCCGCCACACGGGCCGGCTGGCGGTGACGGAGGGCCAGGCGGCCACCTTGCGCTGCCGCGGGGCGGGCGACCCCGAGCCGGCGGTCCACTGGCTCTCTCCGGAGGGGAAGCTGGTGGCCAACGGCTCCCGGACGCTGGCCTACGAGAACGGCAGCCTGGAGATCCTGGTGGCCGCCATCCAGGACGCCGGCGCCTTCACCTGCGTGGCTTCCAACGCCGCCGGCGAGGCCACCGCCTCCGTGGAGCTGCGGGTCAGCCCCTTGCCCCAGCTCGTCAACGGCACCCGCCCCCCGGCGCCCAGGCCCTCCGATATCCTCACCTCGGCCAAGGCGGGCGCCGACGGGAGCTCCGCCCCGTGGGATGCGGGGGTCCTGGCCTCCGAGCTCTCGGCGTCCTCCGCCCTCATTCGCTGGGTCCCGCCGCGGCCCGGGCCCGGCGTCCGCATGTACCAGATCCAGTACAACAGCTCCTCCGACGAGACCCTGGTATACAGGTGAGTCCATGCCGCTGGGCAGGGGGCGCCGGGCTGGGGGGGTCTGAGTGGTTCTGGCCTGGGTCTGCCAATGGGTCTCGCCTGGGTGGCTCTGGGCCGGTGGGGTTAGTGGGGTGGATCCTGCCTGGGTGGCTCTGGGCTGGAGGTTTTGGAGGGGTGGATTCCATCTGGGTGGCTCTTGGCCGGGGGCAGGGCCGCGCTAGCCAACATGGAGGAGGGTAGCAGGGTAGCTGTGGGGCGGGGGAGGGTAGCAGGGTGGCCATGGGGCGGGATTGGGGGGTGGAGGAGGGTAGCAGGGTGGCTGGGGGGCAGAGGCAAAGTGGGGGAGGGGCCGCAGTGGAGTAGGGGGGCATGAAGTCCAGGTGGGGCAGGCACCGCTCACCACTCCCCCTCCCGCCCCACAGGATGATCCCCCCGCCCAGCCGGGCCTTCCTGGTGAAGGACCTGGCGGCGGGGCGGGCTTACGACCTGTGTGTGCTGGCCGTCTACGACGACGGGCCGACGGCGCTGACGGCCACCAGAGTGGTGGGCTGCGTCCACTTCAGCACCCAGCCTGGCTCCCCGCAGTGCCGCTCCCTGCATGCCCACTTCCTGGGCGGCACCATGATCATCATCATCGGCGGGATCATCGTCGCCTCCGTCCTGCTCTTCATCATCATCCTCATGATCCGCTACAAGGCCCACGGAGGGAACAAGAAGGCCCAGGTCAGCAACGTCTATTCCCAGACCAACGGCGGGCACCCCCCGGCCTCCTGGGCACAGGACCCGGCCGACGACAGGGCCAGGGAACTCAACGGGGTGGCCCCAAGCAAGGACTGTGAGAAGGGGCTGGCCACCCATGGCCAAGAGGTGGGCGTGGGAGAGGCACCCTCTCCCAGGAGGAGGAAGTGGTCAAGGACTAGTCTAGACCTCCAGACCAACTGCCCCGCACCTGGCCGAGCCGAGGAACAAGGTAACGGGGTCTTACGGGCGTGGTGAGGATCTGCCTGGAGGAGGCAGGGTTTCATGTCATGCATGGTGCAGGACACTCCATGCATCTTCCATGAGTGGTCCTTGCAAGCATCATGCTTGATGCCTGTATGACTCATGCCCATGTGGGTAGCCTGTGCATACATTCCTGCAGCTCTCCATATTCCTGATAGATGAACCTGTTTCTTTCTTCCCCTCGTCCCTTGCCCAGATGACCGAGGCCTTCCACTGCAGCCGGGCTACTCTGGAGAGCGCCCTCCCCTAGCTGGAGGAGAACAATATCAGATTCCAGCAAGAGCTACCAGAGGGTCCCGTCTAGCTCAGCCCCCCAGGCGCCTAGCTAGGGGCGTTTCCTATGGGTCCTTCTCCAGGGTTGGGGCCTCTCTGAGCGACATTGACTCTTGCGGCCCGGGCAGGGGCTGGGGGATGGAAACTAAGCAAAGGGTTTGGAAAGCAAGGATTGGGGAGGTTAAAAAGGGAGGGGAACAGGCACCTGGATGCTATGGGGATGGATGGATGGATGGGCGGATGGATGGAGACTGGGTAAACGGATGGGTAGATCCCTGCTGTCCATGGAAAGGTGGGTAGATGGAAAGGTAGCAGAGGGGCAGATAGATGCATACTGCAGGTGGCTGCATGCGTGGATGGATAGAAACGTAATGTGGGTGGATGGATAGTTTGAGTGGAAGGACAAATGGGTAGACATAATGCAGATGAGTGGGTGGGTAACATGGACAGATGGCTGGATCGTGCGTGTGCTTGGGGAGGATGGATAATGCAGACGGGTGGATGGACAGGTGGATGGACCAGGTAATGCAGATGGGTGGATGGATGGATGGATAATGCAGATGGGTGGATGGACGGACAGATGGATGGATGGGTAATGCAGGAGGATGGGTGGGAAGAGGAAAGGATTCATCGATAATGCAGATGTGTGGGTGATTGGATGGATGCATGGGTAATGCAGATGAGTGGAAGGTTGGATGGACAGATGTATGTATGTATGTATGGGTAATGCAGACGGGTAGGTAATGCGGACGGGTGGCTGGCTGGCTGGCTGGGTAATGCAGACGGGTGGATGGACGGAGGGGTAATACAAATGGGTGGATGGATGGACGGAGGGGTAATGCAGACGGGTGGATGGACGGATCAATGGATGGATGAGTAATGCAGATGGCTGGGTGGCTGGCTGGCTGGATGGACAGACAGACTTGTTCCAAGCAGCTTGAGCAGGCCCCGTCCCGTCACTGCTCCAGCACCCAACCAACTCGTCGTGTTTGTCCCCTTTTTGGCAGCCCCCCTGGCAGCAGCGCCCCCTGTGGGCGAGAGGAGGTGGGCCAGCGAATGGACCGATGTGAAGATCTGAGCATCTCACCCAGCTGGAGCGTGGCCGAGCTGTCGGGGGCGCTCCCAGGTGTGGGGACTGCGTCACCCAGGGAGGCCGGGGGGATGCCGGGAGCTGCTGCGCCGAGCGTCTCCACCGGGGGCACTGTTACTGTTTCATCTGCAGAGGGTGATGGGGGAAAGCAGAGGAATGGGGGTTGGGGGGGAGCCGGGGGCGTCACACTGACCCTCTGCCCTGCACCTAAGAGCTGAGCAGTGGGTGCCAAGATTGCCCATGGTGACTCCGGATCGACCCCGGGGGGCTGAGCTCAGAACCCGGCCTGGCCCCACTGCAGTCACGGGGTGACTCCGGATCGACCCCGGGGGGCTGAGCTCAGAACCCGGCCTGGCCCCACTGCAGTCAGGGGGTGACTTCGGATCGACCCCGGGGGGCTGAGCTCAGAACCCGGCCTGGCCCCATTGCATTCGGTGGTTTCAGACCCATAGGCTGAGGGGATCGGAGTGGCAGGATCTGCTGGGGCCATTGGGGCTCCATTGTGCCCCTCCCCAGACCCTCTCTGCCCCCTCCCTGCCCCACATCCTGAGGGTCCATCTCTGCCCAGTCTCACCTTCTTTCTTCTTCTTCTTCTCTCCAGATCCCCATGGTCACCGGATCCAGTGGGAACCCCCTCCCTGCCCCTCCAGGGTTCCCATTTCACGCCCCTCACCCAGCAGCCCGGACCACCTGGGACCCTGGGAGCCGGACTGTGCCCGCTCCTCCCCCACACGGAGCGGGGCCTGTGAGGGGGTGTGCCCAGACAGGCGGTGAGTGCGGGACCTGAGTCCGGGGGGGGTCGTCTCCCTAGAGCCTGAGCCCTCTGGCCCTGATCCGGGGGCGGGGGGAGGCATCTCCAGCAACTCAGTTCCCCTCCCTGTGGACCCCTGCTTTGACCCAGACTCCAGGGCCGCAACCCACAGGGATGGGGAGGAGATGGGGGGTGGCTGCTTCCCTTCAGAGCCCAACTGCCTTTCTGCCCCCCTTTTGCCCCTCCCTGCCCCCCTCAGCGCTCTGCCCCCAGGCACTGACCCCATCTCTCTCTCTCTCTCTCTCTCTGTTTCAGGGCTTTTGCCATGGACCCCGTTTCTCCAGGGGATGGCGCCGCCCACCCCTGCCCTGGCTCAGGGTTTGTCCTGGGCTCACGTGACTGGCCCCGTGCTGGGGCGGGAGCTCCCGCAACCCCCCCCCCCGAACCCCTGCTCTTGCCTGCAGCCCCGGCAGCTGGTTTTCTATGACACCCCTCCCCCCCCCCAGTTTTCGAAAGGTGTCTGTAATTTTCTAATAAACACACCTGCTCCGAGTGGGCCCTGACTGGGAGCTGTCGCTGGACTGGGGGGATCACTAGGGTGGCTGGGGCCCACTGCCAGAAGGGGGTGGTCAGCGCAGGGTCATGGGCTGGGGGTTATTATAGCAGGGGTGGGGATGGACCGCTGTCCGGGGGGCATTGGGGGAGGGTCAGTGTCATGGGGGCACCAGAGTGAGGAGCTGGGGGTGGTCGCTGCATAGGGGGGATTGAACTGGGGGAGGGGGTGTCACTGCTCTGGAGAATCATTGCAGCAAAGGAGGGGGACTTGTCACCTCTGGGGAGTTGTCCCTAGTGATGACAGCGGGAGTGGGGGCTGGGAGCCAGGACTCCTGGGTTCCCCTCCCCTTCCCCACCTCCCATATGGGATCATGGGGCCTTCCCGCAACCTGCTTTTCAGACCCAGAGGTAGTCTCCTCCCAGCCTGGCCTCTATCTCCAGCCGAACCCAGGGAGCGTCTTTCCCCCCGTCCCCCTCGCTCAGCGATGGGCTCAGGCTCTCTGCAAACTCAGGCAGCGTCGGTCACACCCAGAGCAGCTCGCCCCGTTTCTCAGCAATAGACTCAGGCTCTCCCTGAGCCAGCCCAACTTGTGCAGCAAGATGAGGAAATACCCATGGCTGTCAGGGCACCGGTGGGCGCTGAGCGGAGGAGACAGGCAGCTGGGAGAGGCGCCAGCGGGCCTGGGTTCTTCACCCGCCTTAATTAGGAGTGAAACAAAATGATTCTAAACACAGCCAGGCCTGATGGATTAGCTGCCACGGCCCCACCGGGGAGGAGGGATGTCGATCTCGTCCGACACTGCGGCTGAGGGGGGCCCGAGTGGTGCCAGCTCAAAGCTGGGGTAGCAGGGGTTTGGGATTGAGGGACACCAGCAGAGCTGGGGGGGGGAGCCATGGGCTGGGGTTACAGGGGGCTGCAGATCAGGAGTGAGAGGCACTGGCAGAGCTGGGGGAGGGGGAGTCCCGCCTGCCCAGCCCCCACCTCTAAGCATCAGATCATGTCCCCAGACCTGTCTGGGTTGAATTTGGGTGACTGGAGCAGGGTGGGGCCAGCCAGGTGGGTGCCCAGAAGGGAACCCTGGGCTCTGACGGCCAGATGTCCCCTCACTCGGCGCCAGGGGCCGTGTTGTACCATGCACCGGGCTCACCTAACAAGTTCGCTCGCCTCCTGTACCCAGCGACGGGTGTACCTGGGATGCTTGTCTGAACGCTGGGCTGAAGTCCCTTCTCTGGAGGCAGGACTCCTGGGTTCTTTTCCCAGCTCTGGAAGGGCAGTGGGGTCTACTGGTTAGAATCATAGAAGATCAGGGTTGGAAGGGACCTCAGGAGGTATCTAGTCCAACCCCCTGCTCAAAGCAGGACCAATCCCCAACTAAATCATCCCAGCCAGGGCTTTCTCAAGCCTGACCTTAAAAACTTAAAGGGAAGGAGATTCCCCCACCTCCCTAGGTAACGCATTCCAGTGCTTCCCCACCCTCCTAGTGAAATAGTGTTTCCTAATATCCAACCTAAACCTCCCCCACTGCAACTTGAGACCATTGCTCCTTGTCCTGTCATCTGCCACCACTGAGAACAGCCGAGCTCCATCCCCTTTGGAACCCCCTTTCAGGTAGTTGAAAGCAGCTATCAAATCCCCCCTCACTCTTCTCTTCTGCAGACTAAACAATCCCAGTTCCCTCAGCCTCTCCTCATAACTCATGTGTTCCAGTCCCCTAATCATTTCTGTTGCCCTCCGCTGGACTCTCTCCAATTTTTCCACATCCTTCTTGTAGTGTGGGGCCCAAAACTGGACACAGTACTCCAGATGAGGCCTCACCAGTGTCGAATAGAGGGGAACGATCACGTCCCTCGATCTGCTCGCTATGCCCCTACTTATACATCCCAAAATGCCATTAGCCTTCTTGGCTACAAGGGCACACTGTTGACTCATATCCAGCTTCTCGTCCACTGTCACCCCTAGGTCCTTCTCTGCAGAACTGCTGCCGAGCCATTCGGTCCCTAGTCTGTAGCTGTGCATTGGATTCTTCCGTCCTAAGTGCAGGACTCTGCACTTGTCCTTGTTGAACCTCATCAGATTTCTTTTGGCCCAATCCTCCAATTTGTCTAGGTCCCTCTGGATCCTATCCCTACCCTCCAGCGTAGCTACCTCTCCTCCCAGTCTAGTGTCATCTGCAAACTCTTAGCCCAAAAGCGGCACATCCACACTGGCGTCTGCACCACTTCAGCTAGGTTTAAAAGCCCATTTTGCTCCGCAGCAGAAAGAGGGGGGTGTTTGTGCCTCGGGACGGTTCCTCGCTGTAGAATCCCCTAGAGACGAGGGGCGGGTCTAGTCAAGGTCAGCACCGCACCCCCATGTGCAGCTGGCTCAGCAGGGAGTAACAGCCCTCCACCAAGGGGCAGGGCGGCGAGGTGGGTGGACTGATAGAGGGACAGACAGATGGAGGGGTGGATGGAGGGGTAACCAGACGGCTGGATCAGCGAATAGATGGATGAATACATGGTGGATGGTTGGATGGGTAGACAGATGGATGGATGGATGGATGGTAGACAGATGAGTGGATAGATGGATGGATGGATGGTAGAGAGACAGACGGATAGATGAGTGGATAGATGGGTTTGTGGATAGATGGATGGTGGACAGACGGATGGATGAGTGGATAGATGGATGGACGGAAGGTGGACAGACGGATGGAGGAGTGGATAGATGGGTTAGTGGATAGATGGATGGTGGACAGACGGATGGATGAGTGGATAGATGGATGGATGGATGGTAGACAGACAGACAGATGGATGAGTGGATAGATGGAGGGATGGTAGACAAACATATGGATGGATGAGTGGATAGCGGGATGGATGGGTTAGTGGGTGGATGGATGGTAGACAGATGGATGGATGAGTGGATAGATGGAGGATGGTAGACAGAAGGATGGATGAGTGGGTAGACGGATGGATGAATTAGTGGATGAATGGATGGATGGTAGACAGACAGACGGATGGATGAGTGGATAGATGGAGGGATGGTAGAGAGACAAATGGATGAGTGGATAGATGGACAGAAGGAACCGGTTCCAGTGTCATCCTCCCTGTGGCTGTTGCTCCATCTGGTCCCCATGTGACGACAGCCAGACACAACATCGGTGCCCAAACTGGACCTGGCAGGGAGCTGTGCCCCCTCAGCTACCCACCCAGCCATGCCATGGCCTGAGACATCCCCCCCGTCCCTCCTCCCGAGGGGTCAAAGGTACCTCTGGCACTAACCGGCGCCAGCAGCCTCAGCCGCGAATGGGCAACCGATGGGGGATGAGGGCCCCTCTGCCCACAGGCACTAGCCTGGGGCTCATGGGGGTGAGGGTGGGTGGCACCTCCTGCCCTGCCCCGGGCATTGCAGGGGGCAGCACCGTTATCTCATGGAGCGGTTGTACCCCGAGTGCAGCGTCCGATTTGGATGGCTGTGCCTGTGGATGGGGACGGGGGGGGGGGGCGGGCAAAGCCTCCGGCAGCATCTCCTCATCCCAGCACGGCGCGCGTTGGCCTCGTTAATCGCCGGTATTTAGGACGAGATCTCCATGGCAACCACGCCTTAAATTTTCCCCGCTGCCTTTATGTTTTTTTTTTTTTTAAAGCCCATTTGCCGCTGTGGCAACTAGCCTGGGGGGCTGGGGGCCTTGGCGGGCAGAGGAGGAAAACGTGGAGTCATTTCTCACCCCAAAGCCCAAGGCAGAGAAGCCAGTGTCACCCCAGAATGGTATTAATGCCAGGGGTGAGTTTAGACCGAGGAGTTGAAAGGAGGGGAGTGGGGTCTAGTGGGTAGAGTCAGGGTACGGGGAGGGCATGGGACCCTGGGCGTCAGGACTCCTGGGTTCTATCCTTGGCTCCGGGAAGGGAGTGGGGTCAAGTAGTTTAGAGCAGGGGTTTGCGGTGAGGCTGGGAATCAGGACTCCTGGGACCTCAGCTCTGCTACGGTTGGCTGACCGTGGTCAAATCACCGCTCAAGACTTCTGCCTCAGTTTCCCCTCCCACCATTTGTGCAATTAAACTGGAAGCCCTTTGGGGCAGGGACTGTCTCTCACTGTGCGTGAAGCATTTGGGCCATGTGGCTAGTCCCCCCCCCCCGCTTTACCCTCCCCAGCCAGCCCTGGGATCCGAGCCGGCCCTGGGGAGCATTTGGCTGGTGCATGGCGCCACCTGCTGGGGAGCTGGTGGCTCTACATAGGGCTACCCCCGAGGTGAGCTCTCAGCACCACTCGCCCCCCACCCCACCAGCCCCGCCGAGGGCTCCAGGGTGTCATGGCCACATGGGTCAGGGTGTGACCAGCCTCCAGGAGGGGTCAGAGCCCAGATGTGGTGCTGCTGGGGGTCACTGGGCCGAGACACCCCCAGGTGGTGTGGGGTTGTCAGACAGGGCCTCCCGGCTACCCTCTGCTCTGGGGGGAGGGGGGTCTTTTTGTGGGGCTGGAGGGAGTCTCAGGGCTGGAGTGACCCCCCCAATATAGCCAGAACCCTGGGGGGCAGGGTGGCCATGGTAACCAACCCCCTCCCACACACACACATAGTGTGTGTGGCTATACCCCCACCTCCCTGTTCTACCCCACAGCCAGCCCCACTGCCCCCTGACCCCCACCTCCCCTACCCCACAGCCCTCTTATCCCCCCACCTAACCCACCTCCACAACTAGCCCCACTGTGTCCCTACCCCTGTCCCTCACCCCATAGGCAGCCCCATTGTTCCCATATACCCCCCCCCACAGCCAACCTCACTGCCCCCTGCTGCTACCTACCCCCACAGCCCTCCTACTGCCCCCCACCTAGCCCCCCACAGCCAGCCCCACAGTGGGGGTTTGACGGGAGGGAGGGGGTGAGCAGCACCAGGGATGGGTGTTGGGGGGGGAGCAGGAACTCTCTCAGGATTTTGGCTCTGTAGCCTAGGGAGCAAGGGGCTGCTGGTGGTGGGTGGCACAGTGGGGCTGGCTGTGGGGGATCAGACACAGCCAGAGGGTTAGCAGCGGGGCCAGCAGGGGACCTGGGATTCCAGCAGCAGGCAGCAGAGAGCGTGGCCGGCTCCTTTCCTCTGGCCAGCCCCCCTCGGCTGGGAATGTGGCGAGCTACAGCGCTGGGCTGGTCAGTGCTGGGAGGGGAGACCCAGAGGGAAAACCGACCTGCAGTAGGGGTGGGTGGGCGCTCGCCCCTTGGCAGCCAGTGCTGACTGCAGCACTGGGGTCGGCATGGGCAGCAGCACTGCACCCGATACATCTGGGGGAACTCAGAGCGATGGGCTCAGGCTCTCTGCAGACTCAGGCAGGGTCGCTGCATCAGTTACACTCAGCCCTGCACAGCCTCGGTGGGGTGTTGCCGCGTCGGTTACAGTCGGAGCCCCGCACTGCCTCGGTGGGGTGTTGCCGCGTCGGTTACAGTCGGAGCCCCGCACAGCCTCCGTGGGGTGTTGCCGCGTCGGTTACACTCAGCCCCGCACAGCCTCGGTGGAGTGTTGCCGCGTCGGTTACAGTCGGAGCCCTGCACAGCCTCAGTGGGGGTGTTGCAGCGTCGGTTACAGTCGGAGCCCCGCACAGCCTCGGTGGGGTGTTGCCGCGTCGGTTACACTCAGCCCCGCACAGCCTCGGTGGGGTGTTGCCGCGTCGGTTACAGTCGGAGCCCTGCACAGCCTCAGTGGGGGTGTTGCAGCGTCGGTTACAGTCGGAGCCCTGCACAGCCTCGGTGGGGTGTTGCAGCGTCGGTTACAGTCGGAGCCCCGCACAGCCTCCGTGGGGTGTTGCCGCGTCGGTTACACTCAGCCCCGCACAGCCTCGGTGGGGTGTTGCCGCGTCGGTTACAGTCGGAGCCCTGCACAGCCTCAGTGGGGGTGTTGCCGCGTCGGTTACAGTCGGAGCCCCGCACAGCCTCCGTGGGGGTGTTGCAGCATCGGTTACAGTCGGAGCCCTGCACAGCCTCGGTGGGGTGTTGCCGCGTCGGTTACAGTCGGAGCCCTGCACAGCCTCGGTGGGGTGTTGCAGCGTCGGTTACAGTCGGAGCCCTGCACAGCCTCAGTGGGGGTGTTGCAGCATCGGTTACAGTCGGAGCCCTGCACAGCCTCGGTGGGGTGTTGCAGCGTCGGTTACAGTCGGAGCCCCGCACAGCCTCGGTGGGGTGTTGCCGCGTCGGTTACCGTCGGAGCCCTGCACAGCCTCGGTGGGGTGTTGCAGCGTCGGTTACAGTCAGAGCCCTGTCTCCGCAGGCGCAGGCTGCGCTGGTTACACTGGCATCACATTTTCAAGCTTTTTTTTGCCAACCACAAGGGTTGAAAATGCCCCGTGCACAATAGTCTGGTGCCGTCACATGGCTCCAGGTGCCAGGGCCCCAAGTACAGGGCTGTGGTGCCTGGCTGGGTCCTGAGGTCTACAGTGAGAAACAAGTGTGCACAGCAGAGCACTCAGGAGAGACCCTACAATAACAAATGAGTGTGAGCAGTTCTGGGGGCCCTAGTTAATGTGGCCTCTAGGGGACAGCGGGCTCCTGGGTTCTAGCCCAGCTCTGGGAGGAGAGGGGAGGGGCAGGGCTCATGGATAGGGTAGGGGTGGGACTGGGAACCAGGACTCCTGGGTCATGTGCCCAGCTCTGGGAGGGGAGTGGGGTCTAGCGGTTAGATCAGGGGGGATATCTAGAAGGCAGGACTCCTGGGTTCTCTCCCTGGCTCTGGGAGGGGAGTGGGGTCTAGTGGTTAAAGCAGGGGTGCTGGGAGCTAGGACTCCTGGGTTCTGTCCCCAGCTTTGGGCAGAGAATGGGGTGTAGTGGTCCCACAGCCCTTGCCCTGGTTCTCTCCACACACACACACCCCGGCCCGGTTCTGTGTCAGTCGGATCGGGAGTCAGCCTGGTTGTAATTGGAAAAAGAGTTAATGGAGCCGAAGAAATGGATGGTTCCCCCTTGCGCCCTCCCCCTCCCCGTGTCTGGGTTATTGATGTTGTTTTAACGGCTCATTTCACCTCCAGTCCCAGAAGGTTAAGGCACCATGGAGGGGAGAGGCAATGGCTAACCCAGCCAGGAGAGGATGGGGGAAAACTTGGGCTGCCATCCCTGATTATTGGTGAGCTGTACTGCGGTAGCCCCTCGAGCCCCAGCCCTGGACCAGGCCCCACAGTGTGCCAGGTGCTGTACATTTTTAGGGCTACTAGGTGTATTACGGTATTGCCTAGGAACCCCAGGCATTGACTAGCCCCCCCCCCAGTGTGCCGGGCGCTGTACATTTTGATGGCTATTAGGTGCATTACAGTAGCGCCTCGGAGGCCCAGTCACGGACCAGTGTGTCGGGCGCTGTACAGACATGCAACAGACTGACAGTCCCTGCATCCCAGCTTGACTCAGGCTCAGACCTCCATGGGGTCCTGGGCCCTTGGGTCTGGGCCTCGGGTTAGCACGATTTGGGTGTAGACGGAAAGGGGGTGGGGTTAGGCTGGAGCCTGAGTGCGAACCCGGGGCTGATGTTGCAGGGCTGACGTAGCCTCAGTTTGCCCAGCTGTAGAACTGGCCTGGCGGGGTCCTAGCCCACGCACGTCGCTCTCCGATGAGTGAACAGAACGAAGTGCGTGCAGGGTTTAAAGGCTTGTTTCCCAGAAGCAGCCGAACCTCAGCCAAGCAGCATCGACTATTCTGTGCGTGAGAACAGGGTGTGTGTGTGTGTGTGGGGGGGAAGTACCTCTAGCTGGCGCGCTCAAAGCCCTTTACAAAGGAGGGCGGTGTCAGTACCCCCATTGTACAGATGGGGAAACCGAGGCACGGAGCAGGGCCGCGACTTGCCGAAAGTCACCCAGCGGGCAGAGCTGGGCATAGAACCCAGGTGTCCAGTGCCCTGTCTCATCTGTAGTCCCTCTTGGGTGAGGCCCACACTCCCCAGTCAAGGCGATGCGCCCCACAGGTATATTCACACTCTACAGAGTGGGAGCCCAGCCCAAGGACCCACGGAGAACTATGTGGTACAATACCAAGTGGGCGGTGTCATATGTTGGCCCCGCCCCTGGGTGGAGCTTATTCGGTGGGTGGAGCTGAGAGGACTCATCCCAGTTCTGATTAGTGAGCACCTAGGAGTGCCAGCTACTCCAGCCCTGGCCTATGCCAGCAGGGGGCGCTGTGGGGCATGGGCAGGCCCGCTGGCTGTGGGGCAGCTCCTGTCTGCTCCAGCCCCGGCCTCTCCCTGCAGGGGGTGCTGTGGGGAGCAGGGCAGAACCACCAGCTCTGTCAGGTTTCCCCATTGTGCTCGGTGCTGTACGAACACAGAGCACAAAAATGCCTCCGTTCGAGCCTTGGGTCCTTTGCAGATGGGACGTGACCCCCGGGGGCGGGTTGGCGAACTACAGCTTACGAATCACCCCCGTGTGTTTCTAAACCCTTGGGGGGTGGGCAGAAAAGGGGAAAGAAAATTCAAAGCGAAAGGGCCCTTCATTTTCCGGCCCATTATGTCATCAATTGTCGGTTAGTTTAGCTGGGACAGATCAATAATTAATTAGTGCTATTGGGCTGGCGAGGTGGCTGTTTAAAAGTTACTGGGATGGCAGGGTGAAGCCCGGGCTGCTTAATTAACACAGGCACTTCAGCCACCCTTAAACTCCAGCGGATCAACCCCTGAGCTTACTTGCAGCCCGGGCTAGGGGACCTTGCATGGTCCCAGCATGCACCCATGTACCCGAGCCCGTCGGTTCCTTGAAAAGGGCTGTAGGGCGAATGGACCTCTTAGCTCCTCCAGTCCCGGCCTCGCGAAGCAGGGGGCGCTGTGGGGAGCAGGGCAGGGGCTCTGGCTGTGTGGGGGGGGAGCTCCCGGCTACTCCAGTCCCAGCCTCGCCCAGCAGGGGGCGCTGTGGGGAGCAGGGCAGGGGCTCTGGCTGTGTGGGGGGGAACTCCCGGCTACTCCAGTCCCAGCCTCGCCCAGCAGGGGGCGCTGTGGGGAGCAGGGCAGGGGCGCTGGCTGTGGGGGGGAGCTCCCGGCTACTCCGGTCCTGGCCTCGCCCAGAAGGGGGCGCTGTGCTGTGGGAAGTGGGGTAGGCGACTCAGCAGAGGGCTGTCCCTTCTCTGTCAGCGCTGACCCCAATGCCCCAGCATGGCACTAGGGGGCACTGTGCTGCAGGGAGCGAGGTGAGAGGCGCAGCAGGGGGTGCTATGCTGCTTCTGTTGCCCCCCCCCGTCCCCCCAAATCAGCTGGTCTAGCCAAAAAGAAAAGGAGGACTTGTGGCACCTTAGAGACTAACCAATTTATCTGAGCATAAGCTTTCGTGAGCTACAGCTGAGCAAAGGCAGGCTGGCCCGTTTTGCAGGCAGACGTGAATCATACCTGGCTCCTCTTAGTTTTAGCTGCATGTAGCGGGCTGGGCCCTGCGCTCAGGCCATTCAGCATGGAAACAAACCCAGCCAGAGCCATGAACGTCAGCTGGGGATCGGCCCCGGAGCCCACGCTCCTGGTGCACCTGCTGGCTCTGCCAACTGCCCCAGGAGAAGCATTTCTGCCTTGACTCTGCCCACCTGTGCCACGCCGGAGAGGAGAAAGCTTGGGGAGTTGGTCTGGCTTGGGAGTGGAAGGCGCTAAGGCCCAGCGCCTCCAAGGTATTTAGGCACTTAACTCCTTTGGGAGTTGCGCGCCAAGCTACTTCAGTGGCGCAGGACCTAAGGGGCCATCCGGAGTCGTGTCCTGGAGCACCGTGGCTCAGTTTCCCCGCTCTGCCGCGCCGTTCGCCACCTCCGCCTGTCTCCGAGCATTTCCCCCAGCCGAGCGACTTGCTAATTTCCTGCACCCTGGGAATATCCGCGGGTTTGGATTGTGTTGACAGTGGAGTAATTTTTAAATAGGATGTTAAGTGCCACGGAATGAATCACCGGTCCCCGGAGCGCCGCGCCGGAGAGCCTGTTCAGATTAACGAGAGGGAGCGAGCGAGAGAATTGTCACTAAATCAAGCCCCTGACAAGGGCTCTCAGCTGTTGTTGGCTGAGTGTGTGTGTGTGTGAGTGCGTGTGTTGTGTGCCGGCGTGGGGGGGGTGCGGATGTGCATGTGGGACTGCACAGACGTTTCTGTGCTTGGGTGTGTATGTGTCTGAATGAACGGGTACAGACCCTGGGGGGCAGGGAATAGCCACAGCACAGTGTACCCCGGCCATGCCCCTGATCCACCCCCTATGGGACCTGGGGGGCAGGGAATAGCCACAGTTAGGGTGACCAGAGGACAAGTATGAAAAACTGGGACATGGGGTGGAGGGTAATAGGTTCCTATATAAGAAAAAGCCCCCAAAATTGGGACATCTGGTCACCCTAGCCACAGTGCAGTGTGCACCGGCCACACCCCCAATCTGCCCCCTCTGGGCCCTGGCAGGCAGGCAATAACCACAGTGCAGTGTGCCCCGATCCGCCTCTGGGCCCTGGGGAGCACAGAAGAGCCACAGCGCAGTGCGCCCCAGCCACACCCCCAATCCACCCCCTATGGGCCCTGGGGGGCAGGGAATAGCCACAGTTCAGTGAGCTCCAGTCACCCCCCCCACCGATCTACAGAGAACACACCAGAGTAAGTGTGGAATCAGTCCCCCCGACTCGAGTGGAGTTACTCCTGATTCACGCTGCGGCAAGAGGCGAACCTAACTCGATTAGCTTTGTGGAGCGTTTGCTCAGGCGAGTTCTGAACACGAGCGCATGGGACCATGGCTCAGAGCTGGCCCGTTCATTCCCTCTCGGCCCCCTTCATTGCCTTTGAACCTGCCACCTGCTTTTTGGGTGTTTGCCGCAGCGGGGAACACACCTCCCTCCCTCCCTAACTAGGTGGCAGAGTTTGCTTTTGAGAGCGCTGGGAGTTGGCGTTAGTCTGGGCTCCTGGCGCCTGGCTGCAGTTCACTTTTGCTTTATTTACCAACCCAGGGAAAAGCCAGAGGGGGAGAAATATAGTTTAACAAGCTCGGTTATTTCACTGCAGCAGCCTCATTAAATAACCCAGGCAGCTGGAGCCAGGCTGCGCAGAGACAAACCAGAAGGAACAGGACGCAAATGAATAAGTGTCAGGGCCCAGAGCCCCAGCCACTGTAAATTGGCCTTGCTCTGTTCAAGTCATTGGGGCCAAATCCCTGGCTGGTGTCAATCTGCCATAGCTCCCATGGGAGTTAACGGGGCCAGCTCCCCCACGGATGCAAATTGGCTTTGTTCCATTGGAGTCAATAGGGCCAGATCCCCAGCTGATTGGAATCATAGAAATAGAAATCATAGAAATCTCGGGCTGGAAGTCAGAGGTCGTCAGGTCCAGCCCCCTGTGCCGAGCCAGGGCCATGTAAACCTAGACCAGTCCCGATGGGGTTTGCCCAGCCTGTTCCTAAAAACCTCCAGTGACGGGGATCCCACAACCTCCCTTGGGAGCCTGTCCCGGAGCTTCACTCCCCAGAGAGTTGGAAAATTTGTCCTGATAGCTCACCTCAATCTCCCTCGCTGCGGATTATGCCCATCACGTCTTATCCGGCCTCCAGCGGACATGGAGAACAGCTGACCCCCGTCCTCGTTATAACAGCCCTTTGCGTAGTTGAAAACTGGTCTCAGATCCCCGCTCGGTCTTCTTTCCTCCAGACTAAACCTGCCCAGGTTTTTAGCCTTTCCTCCTGGGGCAGGTTCGCTAAACCTTTGATCCTTTTTGTTGCTCTGCAAAAGTGTGTTGTCCGGAATTCATAGACTCATAGACTTTAAGGTCAGAAGAGAACATTATGATCGTCTAGTCTGACGTCCTGCACAACGCAGGCCATGGAATCTCACCCTCCCACTCCTGTAACAAACCCCTAACTTATGTCTGAGCTATTGAAGTCCTCAAATCGTGGTTTAAAGACTTCAGCTGGACACCATACTCCAGCTGAGGCCTCACCAGTGCCGAGTAGCGCGGGGCAAAGACCTCCTGTGTCTTACGCATGACACGCCTGCTAATACACCAGAATGATACTCGCCTTTTTTGCAACTGCATCACATTGTTGGCTCACATTCAGTTTGTGATCGACTCGAACGCCCCGATCCTTTCGCCCGTAGCCAGTTGTTCCCCATTTTGTAGCTGGGCGTTTGATTTTTCCCTCCCAAGTGACGTACTTTGCACTTGTCTTTATTGAATTTCATCCTGTTGATTTCAGACCAATTCTCCAATTTGTCAAGGGCCTTTTGAATTCTGATCCTGCCCTCCAAAGTGCGTGCCACTCCCCCCAGCTCAGTGTCAGCCGCAAATTTTACATGCATACGCTCCACTCCATGATCCAAGTCATTAAGGAAAATATTGAACATTGCCGGACCCAGGACTGACCCCTGCGGGACCCCACCAGCTATGCCCTCCCAAGGGGCAGCAAACCATTGAGAACTCCGCTCTGAGTAGGGTCTTTCGATCAGTTGTGCACCCACCGTACAGTCATTTCATCGAGACCGCATTCCCCTAGTTTGCTTTGGAGAATGTCAAACGCCTTGCTAAAATCAAGCTGTATCCCGTCTACCGCTTCTCCCCCATCCACTAGGCCAGGAACCCTGTCAAAGAAGGGAATTAGGTTGGTTTGGGATGATTTGTTGTTGACAAAGCCAGGCTGGCTATTCCTTATCACCCCATTATCCTCTAGGTGCTTATAAATTGATTGTTTAATAATTGGTTCCAGTTACTTCCTAGGTCTGTAATTCCCTGGTTCCTCTTTGGACCCCTTTTTAAAGATAGGGGCTATGTTTGCCCTTCTCCGGTCCTCTGGGACCTCCTGTCCCCTCCAGCATCTCTCAAAGATCCGTCCGAGATTGCCTCAGGTGAATCAGCGTCACTCCACGGGATGCAATGGGGCCGGATCCCCATCTGGCGTAAGTCAACTCCACTCCATCTAGGTCAACAGAGCAACAGCTGTTTATGCTGCTGGCAGCGTGGTCCAGTGGGTAGCGCATTGCTCTGCAAGTCAGTAGACCTGGGTTCAATTCCCGGCTCTGATCCTGAGCCAGAGCCGGAAAACGGAGCCAAGAGACAGAACCGGGTCAGGGACGACAGGAACAGGGCTGGGTCCAAGGCAGGAGAGGGGTGAGACAGGGCCAGAGCATGGCAGGGCCTGTCTCAGCTGCAGGGCAGGGACCTCCTCGCTCAGACAGCTTCCATCCTGCTGGTCCCTCTGAGCTTAAATAGTGTGCCGGGACCAATCAGCGATGCTGGGATGCTGCCAATCAGGCCCTCTGTGGGCAGGACATCCGGTGAAGCTTGGGTTGCAGCCTGCGGCTCCCCCCTCTGCCAGGGGGTGGCGCCGGTGCAGCCCTAGGCCAGTGGATGAGCTGCCATTCAAAAAGCATGCAAATGACGAAGGCGCCGAGAAGCGAAGGGATGCGATCTGCCCACCCAGGGCCCCGGCAGCCCCAGACTGGGGCGGGCAGGGAAGGCATTCGGAGCCGGCGTCTTGTCTAGCCAGGGCGTTTCTCGGCAGCAGTAAATTAAGCTTCTACAGCATGCTGGCTGCTCCGTGCTGAAAGGCCAGCGGATCTTGCCTGGCACGAGAGGAGCAGCTCCAGTCAGCCCCCAGTGAGATCATCAGCCCTCCCGCAGGTGTCTCGGGGCCTGGGCTGGGAGATTTGTGAGCTTCCCCTTAATGAAGCCAGGAGAAAGGAAGAGTTCGGGAGCCGTCCAGCATACTGATTGCTCCCGCCGGTGCCGCAGTGAATGCAAAGCAGGGCTCTGCCTTGAGGCTGCAGGGCACAGACATGCCCGGGCAGGCTGTCGCTCGCCACATCTGCACCGCCGGCTGTCACCGCCAGGGGTCACCCTGTTATTACCATAGCCTTGGTGCCCTAGTCATGGTCCCGGCCCCCAATGTGCCAGGCGCTGTACATTTTTGTTGCTCTTAGGTGTATTACGGTAGCACCTTGGCACCCCAGTCATGGAGCAGGACTCCACAGAGCCATGATAACACTTCACGCTCCCCCAGTGCCTCCCATCCAGCTGCAGCGCTGCCAAAGGGTCAGGCTTGTGGCTAAGGCAGAGGTCTGCAAGTCAGGACTCCTGGGTTCTCTGCCCAGCTCTGGGAGGGGAGTGGGGCCCAGCGGGTGAAAGCAGGGGGAGCGGGGAGGCAGGACGCCTGGGTTCCACCCCCAACTCCCCATGGTGCTACGTGGTCTTGGGCAAAGCTCTTCCCTGCTTTGTGCCTCAGTTTCCCTCTCTGTGGTCCTGGGATTGGGAGCTAATTACTGAGTGGAAGCTCTTGCCAGCGGAGCCGTTTGTGCTCTCGGCGGGGCGGGGTGTCTGCGCCAACAACAAGGAGGGTATAAATCATTCCAGCGAGAGCCGGAAACAACAAAACAAGGAGGTACCTGCCAATTAGTGTCTCTTCTCCTCCCTGCGTTTGGGGACCAGTGGCTTTAAGACCCCTTTGCACTCGCTGTATTCTGCACCCCACATTCATGGCTGGTCAAGCTCAGGCTCCATCCACCCTGTATGGGCCCCGGGACGGGGCAGAGAATAGCCCCCCACAGTGCGCTCCGGCCACGCCGATCACGCCATCCATTATAAAACAAGGGGGTTCGGCACTGGGTTGGGAACCAGCAGACCGGGGGTCTAACCATGCTGCCGGGTGTCCCTTCTGCCCGGCTCCTCCAAGGGGTTTGGGGCTGGATTTCCCACTGCAATCAGGGGGCATTAGATGCCTAAATACCTTTGAGGATCTGGGCCGGAGCCACTCTGTGCCTCAGTTTTCCCCAGTCACATGGGAACAGCGCAGCCGGTCTTCATTTCCGACCGAGGGAAGCGCCCTGGAAGATCGAGGGGTCGTCGCTGTAATTCACCCCCCGGCAGGTTGGTGTGTCGCTGCCACCCTCGAAATAGGTCAGGAGTGGGATAAACAGCTGGGCACTGAGGGGTCTCCATGCCCCTTCATCCATCCTCAAACAGCCCCATCTGTCTGTCTACACACCCCTTCATCCATCCTCAGATACCCCATCTGTCTGTCTCCACACCCCTTCATCCATCCTCAGACACCCCATCTGTCTGTCTCCACACCCCTTCATCCATCCTCAGATACCCCATCTGCCTGTCTACACACCCCTTCATCCATCCTCAGACACCCCATCTGTCTGTCTCCACACCCCTTCATCCATCCTCAGACACCCCATCTGTCTGTCTCCACACCCCTTCATCCATCCTCAGACAGCCCATCTGTCTGTCTACACACCCCTTCATCCATCCTCAGACAGCCCATCTGTCTGTCTACACACCGCTTCATCCATCCTCAGACAGCCCCATCTATCTGTCTACATACCCCTTCATCCATCCTCAGACACCCCAGCTGTCTACACACCCCTTCATCCATCCATCCATCCTCAGACACCCCAACTATCTGTCTATATACACCTTCATCCATCCCTCCATCCTCAGACACCCCCTTCTGTCTACATACCCCTTCATCCATCCATCCTCAGACACCCCCATCTATTTGTCTACACACCCCTTCATCCATCCCTCCATCCTCAGACACCCCCTTCTGTCTACATACCCCTTCATCCATCCATCCATCCATCCATCCATCCTCAGACACCCCATCTATCTGTCTACACACCCCTTCATCCATCCATCCATTCTCAGACACCCTATCTGTCTATACACACCTTCATCCATCCTCAGACACCCCCATTTATTTGTCTACACACCCCTTCATCCATCCCTCCATCCTCAGACACCCCCTTCTGTCTACATACCCCTTCATCCATCCATCCATCCATCCATCCTCAGACATCCCATCTATCTGTCTACACACGCCGTCATCCATCCATCCATCCTCAGACATCTGGTCTGTCTGTCTACACACCCCTTCATCCATCCAATCATCTTGACACATCCATCTATTCATCCATCCTCATCTATCTGCCTACACATTCCTTCATCTCTCCGGCCATCCATCCTCAGATACATCTAGCTATCCTCATACAACCCTTATCTGATCTGTCGATGCTCACGCCCCCCGCCCCCATCCATCCATCCATCCATCCATCCCAGGGTTCTTCATTCCGGCTGCTGGCCTCAGCCAGCCCCTGTGGTTCTCCAGCGCCCACCTGCGCTGCCCAGTGGCCCCAGCAGGGCTCTCCCCGTGCCCCTTGCTGGGCTCCAGTGCCAGGGTGCACAGTCCAGGCCGGAGTCGGCCCCGAGGTTGCCATGGCGATCCGGCTGCATGACAAGAAGGTGCCCGGCTCTTTCCTCCTCGGTGTTCGTTGCAGTCGGGCTCGGTGCAGGACCAGGGAGGCGGGAAATACTAACGCCCGGGTGGCGATCACCATGGCGGGGCTGTGCCGGGGGCAGGGCTCCCCGGGGAGTCCCCCTGCCCTGCCCTGGGAGACGAACCCGCCCCAGCAGCCCCGGGGTTCCCGCAGCCAGGAGCATGAGCCTGTTACAATAGCAGTGCTGGGGCCGCGGGCGGGAGATGGTGCAGCGAACCCGGGCCTGGCCACGGGGACGAGTTGGGGCTCGGGAGTCTGGGTCACTGGGAGCTGGGACTCTGGGACGCATGTTGGGGGCCGGGTGCAAACTAACAGTGTTGAGCTCCCAGGGCGATGCTGTGACCCTCGTCTATGGGTCTAGCCATCCCCCCTGCCCGCTAGCTACATCACCCCCACATGTCCTCACCCCATCCATCCATCCATCCCCCCACACCCTGCTAGCTATGTCCAGCCCCCCATGTCCTCACCCCATCCATCCATTCCCCCACACCCTGCTAGTTACGTCCAGCCCCCCATGTCCTCACCCCATCCATCCATCCATCCATCCCACCCCACACTGCTAGCCACCCCTCCCCATGCTCTCACCCCATCGATCCATCCATCCCACCCCACCCTGCTAGCTACATCCACCCTCTATGTCCTCACCCCATCAATCCATCCATCCCACCCCATCCGGATGCCAACTTTCCGATTGCAGAAAACCAAACACTCCTGCCCTGCCCCTCCCAGGGCCCCGCCCCCTACTCACTCCATCCCCTCTCCCTCGGTCACTTTCACTCATTTTCACTGGGCTAGGCAGGGGATTGGGGTGCAGGAGGGGGTGAGGGCTCTGGGATAGGCCAGAAATTAGGAGTTCAACGTGTGGGAGGGGGCTCCGGGCTGGGGGATAGGGTGTGGGAGGAGGTACAGGCTCTGGGCTGGGGGTGTGGGTTCTGGGGTGGGGCCAAAAGTGAGGGGTTCAGGGTGCGGGGGGCTCCGGGCTGAGGCAAGGGTTGGGGTGCAGGCTCTGTGGTGGGGCTGGGGTTGAGTAGTTCAGAGTGTGGGAGGGGGTGTGAGCTCTGGGAGGGAGTTAGGGTGCAGGAGGGGGTTCCAACCTCAGGCAGGGGGTTGGGGTGCAGGAGGGGGTTCACGGTGCAGGCTCCGGGCGATGCTTACTTGAGGCGGCTCCCGGAAGCAGCCAGAATTTCTCTCCGGCTCCTACTCGGCAGCGCGGCCAGGCGGCTCTGCGTGCTGCCCCCATCCACAGGCGCCGCCCCCGCAGCTCTCATTGGCCACAGTTCCTGGCCAATGGGAGTTGCAGAGCCGGCGCTTGGGGCGGGGGCAGCACACAGCACCCCTGTGGCCGCACCTCCACCTAGGAGCCAGAGGGACGTGCTGGTCACATGGAGCCCCACTGCACCGCTGACCGGACTTTTAATGGCCCAGTCAGCAGTGACCGGAGCCGCCAGGGTCCCTTTTCGACCGTGCATTCTGGTAAGTCCAGCAACCCTAATCTGGATGTAAGCGGGTGAATGCTCCCGCAATTGTGGGGAACTTTCCTGACTTACACATGCCCCAGTGAGATGGGCTAGCGAAAGGATCCGAGTCCTCGCTCCCACTCCCTTTACCCAGAGGCCTGCCTGACCTCGAGGGCTCCCCTTCCACTCTCCTGCCTGGCAGGGTCCTCGTAACCCTGGCAAGGCTGGGCCCAGGATTCCTGGGGGGCTCGACCCGCAACCTTGTCAGGTTACCCCCCCCCCAAGTCTGGCCTGCAAGGCCTCTTGGCTGGGGTGGGGGGGTGCATCTCCCTGCACTGGGCCACTGCCCAGGGTCCCCCTTGCTCTCCCCAGCTGCTCCCCGCACCCGGCTCCGGACGGCTCCACCCCCAGCCCCAGCCCCGGCCCTGGCCCTGGCCCCGACCCCGGCACTGCTGCTCTGCCTCCAGCTCCCTGGGCTGCTCCTCTGGCGCCGGGGCTTTGCTCCCCAGCTCAGATCGGGCTCCTGTTCTCCCCTCAGCTCAGCCCAGCAATTGCAGCTCACGTGGAGGATGGGACCTCTTGGCCTCCGGACTCCCTCATTGGCCTGCCTGCCCTGTCAATCAGGTTGACCTGGAGCATTGGCCTCTCCCCATCGGCCCTGGGGAGTCTCAGAGTCAGTCTCAGGGTCCTGATTTCCCATCCACCCTTTCCCTTACTTTTGGTCCGGGGAGTTAGCCAACCAAATCCACCCCACCCCATTTAAGTTTTAGTAAGGGGCCAACAGTCCCCTTACATGGAGACATAGGATGTTCATTATCCTTACTAACAAGGCGGAGGATCCAGGGCTGGGAGGAAGGAAGGGAGGGGGGAAATGCAGCAGTTTGGGGGCATTTTTCTTGGAGAGAACAGCCTACTACTGCTGCTGGCAGAGGGGGCTGTTTCTTCAGCACAGGGCTGCGCTGCGGAGGCGAAGGTGGTGGGTTCCGTGCCGCACTGGGTGATGTTTGGACAGGGAAGGGGGGAGATGCTGGGTGCCATGTGCCTGGGGGTCAGCGGGCCAGGCCAGGGGGGCCCAGGCTCAGATCCCATCTCCCACATCCCAGGAATGAAAAGTAGGGAAAGAGCTGGAGGAGGGGAGTCTTCAGGAGAGCCCCTCAATCGTGACCCGCAGTCCCCCTGCTAAGGGATCCCCTCCTAGCCCTGCTGGTGCTCCTCAATCCTGACTCACAGCCCCTCTGCTAGGGGATCCCCCTCCTAGTCCTGCCGGTGCCCCTCAATCCTGACCCACAGCCCCCCTGCTAAGGGATCCCCTCCTAGCCCTGCCGGTGCTCCTCAATCCTGACCCACAGACCCCTGCTAGGGGATCCCTTCCTAGCCCTGCTGGTACCCCTCAATCCTGATCCATAGCCCCTCTGCTAGGGGATCCGCTCCTAGCCCTGCCAGTGCCCCTCAATCCTGACCCACAGCCCCCCTGCTAGGGGATCCCCTCCTAGCCCTGATAGTGTCCCTCAGTCCTGACCCACAGCCCCCCTGCTAGGGGATCCCCTCCTAGCCCTGATAGTGTCCCTCAGTCCTGACCCACAGCCCCCTGCTATCCCCCATGTGTCTCCACTCCAGGGCACGCCCTGCCCTGCACTCCTTGCCTGGCATTGCTTGGCGTGATGACTTTATCTTGTTCCCCAGGGAGATGGCCCGGCCATCATCCAGGGCAGATCAATTGTACCATCGATTTTCCTGCTCGCCTCATTCCCCGCAGCTCCAGCCACAGGCGGCTGTAAGTCCTGCGCCGCCCGCTGCTCCCGCCCTGGGGAACCCCGATCGGCTGAGCCGGGCGGCAATGGGGAGGTAACACACCGGGCGACGCCCTGTGGATGGAGCAGGAGATCCTCAACGCTGAGGGAGTCCCCAGCCTTGGAAAGCTGGGAGGGAAGGGGAGGCATTCAGCCAGAGGGGAAATGCGGCCACCTCTGGGGTGGGACGCAGCGGCCTCCTCGTACAATGATATCAGAGGAGTAAAAAGCACCTTGAAACTACAGCGGACAGTCAGGCGAATGAGAGGGTCTGGAGCAAGGGGGATGGACAGACAGACAAACTGCTTGAGATCTAAGATGACAAGTGGTCGAGGCCACAGTTTACGGCACCTTCAGCAGCACAGACGCCCCCTGCAACAGGACACTGGGGTCAGCACCGACGCAGAAGGGAGAGAGCCCCCTGCTGAGCCTCCCACCCTGATCCATGGACCCTAAAACTGCTCACCTGGCTTTACCAGCATCTTTATAAGGAGGCCACCTCACCCCGAGCTGATCCAACCCGTGCAGCTGGCCCCGCTCCACCCTCACCCCGACCGACAGAACGAATAGGGCTCATTAGCACATAACCTTGATTTCCAAGGGCTGCTTTTCCCCCCCGCAGCTGCCACATCCGACGTAAGCAGCAGTCACCCTTACTGAACGGGGGAGGTACCCTCGCGACAGGTGATGTGGAAAAAGCTGACGTACTCGGTGCTTTTTTTGCCTCGGTCTTCACGAACAAGGGCAGCTCCCAGACTGGTGCACTGGGCAGCACAGGATGGGGAGGAGGGGAGCAGCCCTCCATGGTGAAAGAACAAGTTAAGGACTATTTAGAAAAGCTGGACACGCACAAGTCCATGGGGCCGGATCTAATGCATCCGAAGGTGCTGAGGGAGTTGGCTGATGTGATTGCAGAGCCATTGGCCATTATCTTTGAAAACTTCTAGCGATCGGGGGAGGTCCTGGACGACTGGAAAAAGGCAAATGTAGGGCCCATCTGTAAAAAGGGAAGAAGGAGAATCTGGGGAACTACAGACCGGTTGGCCTTACCTCAGGCCCTGGAAAAATCATGGAGCAGGTCCTCAAGGAATCCATTTTGAAGCACTTGGAGGAGAGGACAGTGATCAGGAACAGTCAGCATGGATTCACCAAGGGCAAGTCATGCCTGACCAACCTGATTGCCTTCTATGATGAGAGAACTGGCTCTGTGGATATGGGGAAAGCAGTGGACTTGATATATCTTGACTTTAGCAAAGCTTTTGTTACGGTCTCCCACAGTATTCTTGCCAGCAAGTTAAAGAAGTATGGGCTGGATGAATGGACAATAAGGTGGATAGAAAGCTGGCTAGATCGTCAGGCTCAACGGGTAGTGATCAATGGCTCCATGTCTAGCTGGCAGCCGGTATCAAGCGGAGTGCCCCAGGGGTCAGTCCTGGGGCTGGTTTTGTTCAACATCTTCATTAATGATCTGGATGATGGTGTGGATTGCACCCTCAGCAAGTTCGCAGATGACACTAAGATGAGGGGAGAGGTAGATACGCTGGAGGGTAGGGATAGGGTCCAGAGTGACCGAGACAAATTGGAGGATTGGGCCAAAAGAAATCTGATGGGGTTCAACAAGGATACGTGCAGAGTCCTGCACTTAGGACGGAAGAATCCCATGCACCGCTACAGGCTAGGGACCGACTGGCTAAGCAGCAGTTCTTCAGGGCATGCCCCCCTCGAGCTGGGGCCCCACTCTGCCCCTGGGTTCCCCCCCACGCCGCATCCCTTTCTACTAAACAGAGAGTGACCACAAACTTCCTCCCCACACCCTTGCGGCTGCCAGCTCCCTGGGTTTATACCAGCCCTGCTCACCCAAGGCTCTCTGCCCAGCTTGTCGCTTCCCCCTTTGCAGCTGAATAGGTTAACTGGCCCATCTGGCCTCCGTTAGCCCCCTCAGGGCAAATGTGGGGTGAACACCCTGTCACAGAGCCAACCCCAATACTCTGTGTGTGTGTGGGGGGGGGGCTCACACTAATTGTGAGTGAGTGGGTGTGCATGCACCAGTGTGTGGGCTCACACCAATTCTGTGTGTGTGTTTGTGCATGCACCAGTGTGTGGGCTCACACCAATTCTGTGTGTGTGTGTGTGTGCTTACACTAGTGTACAGACTCACACCAATTCTGTGTGTGTGTGTGTGTGCTTACACTAGTGTACAGACTCACACCAATTCTGTGTGGGTGCATGCACCAGTGTGTGGGCTCATGCAAACTCTGTGTGTGTGTGTGTGTGTGCGTGTGCGCGCACCAATGTCCGGGGGGGGCTCAAACAAACTGTGTATGTGTGTGTACACCAGCGTTTGGGCCCACACTCATAGCGTGTATGGGTATGTGTGCATCAGCATCTGGGCCTGTGCCAATCTTGTGTGTGCGTCTGTGCGTGCACCCGTTGATATGCTCACAAACACTCCAATGCATGTGTCGTCAGTGTGTGTGTACGGGTACAGCCGGTACGTTGCTCTCGCGGGAGCCATCCGGTGGCGCTGTTAATTTTGCAAGAGCGTTTGCTTTGCAGCCGGGCCACTTTCAGCCTTTGCCCATGTGCGGCGTTGTTGTTAGTTTCACGATGTTCTTTTCCGGGGGGGGTGTGTCAAATTGGAGCCAATTCCTGGGGCAAAAACGCTTGCTGGGACCTTGGCATTGGTGTGGGGCTTAATGGGCTGAGATCCCTGCCAGTGGGGATTGCCTAGGTGCCATCCGTGACCACCTCTGTTCCAGGACCGGGGCATATGATGTAAATAAACTAATTAAACTAATTTGCATCAGAGATTTCTTTTCCAATGAGAAACTGCAAAGCCATGAAATCAGCTAGGGCTTGGCAAAGGGGTGATCGTATTACGGGTGGTCTTGGAACAATTAGATTTTTCTCAGTAAATGTCGGTAAGCGTCGATTTCATGCAAAGCAGCGAAAATATTTCCATTGATAATAACCAAAATTTACCAATAGGCGCAGTAAGAAAAACATTCTTGAGAATTTAGGAGTCAAAATCCAGTGATTTAGACTTTTGCATTAGGCTTGTTACAACCGGGATAGCGAATGAATGGTTATAAACAGGTCGGGTTTGTTGAGTTAAGGCTATTTTCTTTGTATGTTTGGACATGCAGTGTTGACAATGTGTGTTTATAAAGGGTCTGCTGTCATTAAATAAATGGCTGACACCCCGCCCCCCCCCTGAAATTTCCTGCAACTGTGAATATTTAAAGTGATACAAATCTAAAAAAAAGTTTAATGCTCCACAGCGATATTATCTGTATATCAGCAAAATTATAAAAAATAAAACACAAATTCTGCCAAGTCTAATTATGTGTGGGGTGTTTGTGTATCAGTGTATACTCACAAATTGTGTGCATAGCCGTGTGTGTATCAGTGCTTGGGCTTACAAGTTGTGTGTGTGTGCATATCAGTGTGTGCTCACAAGGGTGTGCTTACAAGTGGTGTGTGTGCATGCATTTCTGTGTGCACGCACACTTCCTAGTTGTGTGTATGGAGATCAGTGTGTGTGAGTGTGAGCGTGAGTGTGTCAGGGTGCTTACCTGTTCAATGTGTCTGCATCTATGTATGTGTGTGCTTACAAGTTGTGTGTGTGTGGACCAGTATTTGTGCATCTCTGTGTGTGTATATCAGTGTGTGTGTCAGTGTGCTGACAAGTTGAACATGTGCGCGCATAGCTGTGTGTATGTGCTCACGCAGGCTTACAAGTTGTGGCTGTCCATGTGTGTCGGCGTACTTACAAGCTGTATGTGTGTGCATCTCTGTGTTTGTGCGTGCACAAGTTGTGTGCATATCTGTTGGTGTGTGTAGCAGTGTGCGTGCTTACAAGCTGGGTGTGTGCATATCTATTTGTGTGCACGCGTGCGCATCCGTGTGTGTATCAGTGTCTGGGGCTTATACAGTGTGTGTGTGCATATCTCTGCATGCGTGCTTACAAATTGTGTGTGCTCGTGAGTGTGAGTCAATCTCCGGTTCGCGGGGTTGAAACCAGCTCGCTCTGCTGAAACCACATTCTAGGCGAGACACAGATATTAGCTGCCAGGTCTTACGCTCTGGGAAATACAACGTGTCAGAAAGAAACACCCCCCCCAGCAAAGGTGAGGCAGAGAGAAAGCAGCAGGACTGGACCTGGTGCAGCGTGGACCCTCCTGCCCCGGCAGAGCCCTTTGATGTATAGTTACCTGCAACTGCTGCGGAAATTGACCCGGGAGCGGCAGGGCTGGGCATTGCAGAGCTGGGGAAGATGGGAGAGGATAAAGCGGGGAGATGCAAGCGCCTGCTGGCCAGGACCCAGAGACAAATGGGCAGCTGCAGGGGTTTTGAGGTTTCAGGAGGCTGTGTGGGTGTCAGGACTCCTGGGTTCTTTCCTGGGCACCGAGAGAGCAGTGGGGCCCAGTAGTTAGAGCAGGGGGGTGCTGGGAATCAGGATTGCTGGGTTCTATTCCTGGCTCTGGAAGGGGAGTGGAGTCTTGTGGGTTATGGGGGGAGAGGGGAGGGGCTGGGACTCAGGACTCCTGGTTCTATCCTTGGCAGGCCCACAGAGTCCACATGTGACGGGCATCCTCCATGAAAGCCCCTCGCTCTTCGTCCTGGCCCAGTTGTGGCCCCTCTCAACTGCAACACTCATGACAGCTTCTCCTGGGGTTGTCCCACGTAACCGCCTGAGGAAATCCAATCCTCAGCTACCTGGCGCTGACCCTGCAAAGGGAGTGAACCCAACGTCCTGTATTGTAAACGAGATAGAGCCCAGGAGTCCTGACTCCCTGCTCTAACCAATAGCCCCCACTCCCCTCCCAGAGCCAGGAATAGAACGCATGAGTCTTGATTCCCCAGGCCCCACCCTGCTTTAACCACTAGACCCCCTTGCCTTCCCAGAGCCAGGAACAGAATCCAGGAGTCCTGACTCCCAGCCCCCATCCCCACTGCTCCAATGCACCCAACCTAATTTCCTTTAAAAATAGAAACAAGAAACCTCCCCCCCCCCAGCCCCCTGTCGTTATTTCTGCCCCCAGACCCCTTTCCCAACTGATTCAGAGCAGCCGATTCCAGGAAACGCAGACAAAGATGATTAAGAAGCCTTAGAAATTAACCCTGCAAGAAAGAAGGTCCCAACGCGATTTCAAAGGGCACCGCTCATTATATTATTGTTCGGCACACCCGCCCCCCTGGTTTCTCCCTGTGCGCTGTAAGAGCTTTATTGACTCAGGGTGCACAGGGGACGGGGCAGGCGGTGGAAGGACGGAGGGGAGAGGAGAGGCAGAGACAAGAGGCAAGAGGCAACATCCCGGTGCCATCAGCCACAAGGCACGTCCCCCATCGTAATCATCATCCCCAGCGCTTTTGAGCAGTGTCGTGACCCCCAGGGTACAGATGGGGAAACTGAGGCACAGCGTGGCCAGGTGAGCAGCCCAAGGTCACTCAACAGGGCAGTGGCGGAGCTAGGAATGGACTCAGTCCGCCTTTGGCCAGAATCCTCCAGGAAGATTTACTCAGGCCGCCTTTGATCCCCGCCATCGAGATCCTCCAGCCCTGACCTGCCGGCCTCACACGAGCCAGAGAATCCTGCCTGGCCGCCCTGGCCGCTGTCTGGCAGGAGAGCGATGGCCGGTCTTTTAGAGAGAGGTGTCCGCTCTCCGTGCTAAGGTGCTGGGTGATGGAGACTCCACTGCATCCCTAGGGCTGTTCTAACTCACCCTCCGCCCCCTCTGGGCCCTGGGGGGCAGAGAAGAGCCACAGCGCAGTACACCCCCCGATCTGCCCCCTATGGGCCCTGGGAGGCAGAGAACAGCCCCAGAACAGTGCACTCCGGCCATGCCCCCGATCCGCCCCCTATGGGCCCTGGGGGGCAGAGAAGAGCCACAGCAAAGTTCATCTTGGCCACACCCCTGATGCACCCCATACACCAGGGACTGGGAGCAGGACTCTTACGCCAGCTCCCCATTGGTCACTGAGGTCTCCTGTGCTCAGGGGGAGGATGTGTTTTCAGGGGGCCATTCCCACCCCCCCCACACCCCCGAGGGGCCCAAGCCCAGCTCAGATTGGGGCCGGCCAGCTTCCTGGCAGTGACTCCCGCTGTCCCCCCATAGCAGGAGTCTCAAGCCCCTGCCAGCCCCAGACCCCGGGCTCTGCAGCCCCTGCGAGGCGGGCTGGGGGGGCGGATTTCCGAGCAAAGGGGAGCAAGAGGGGGCAAAGCTTCAGGGATGCAGCCGGGGGTAGGGCTGGGGCCTGTGGCCCGTGGCTGGGCTGGGCTGCCCTCCAGCCGCCCCCCACCCCAGCCAGGTGCATGTGGGGAGAGGGACGGCGGTGTTGGCAGTCAAAGCAGCAGTTCGAGACAGGGGCGAAGGGGAGACAGGAGGAAGAACCATCGTCAAACACCCCAACCCAGATGGCTGCTGCTGCCATGGAAACGGCTCTGGAGTCGCGGGGCTGAAAGATGGAGCATGACAGAGAGCCGGGAAGGGGGGGGGGCGCCCCCCCGCCGCACCCGCTGTGGGTCTGGTGGGAGAGATCCCAGAGCTCAGAGAGAATAGCCTACCACAGGAGCAGTGATTGCTGGGGGGCTGCCCCCAAACCCCCTCTTCCTGGGGAAACCCCTGAAGCGGACACAGGCCGGCACCCTCCTCCCAGGTCCCTACATATTGATCCCCAGATTTCCCACCCCCAGCTCCCCTGCTGTTACCACTAGACCCCACTCCCAGAGCTGGGGAGAGAACCCAGGAGACCTGGCTCCCAGCCCTCCCCTGCTCTAACCATTAAACCCCCCCTCCCAGAGCTGGGCATAGAACCCAGGAATCCTGGCTCCCAGCCCTCCCCTGCTCTAACCACTAGACCCCACTCCCCTCCCAGAGCTGGGGAGAGAACCCAGGAGTCCTGGCTCCCAGCCCTCCCCTGCTCTAACCACTAGACCCCACTCCCCTCTCCCAGTGCAGGGGATAGAACCCAGAGTTCCTGATGCCTGACTGTCCTGCTCCTCCCCCCCATTCATGTGTTAGCAGCGCAGCATCACCCCTTGGCTGCCCCCAACTACTCCTGTTAAAAGTACAACTGCGTGTCCACACTAGCGAAGGCCCCTTTCCCCGGGCACAGCCGGCCCCAGTCTGACGGCTGTACGGTACCTGGCATGCCGGGGACCTTGGAGCACCGACGGTAGCAATCAGCGTTTGGGGCCAGGAGGCACCATGGCATCGTCTTGTCTGATCTCCTTGGGAAACCGGGCCCAAGAATTCCCCCTGCCCCTGTTCCCGCTGTGCTGAGCCCAGATCCCTGGTGCAGGGCCAAAGCTTCCTCCCGTCAGGGTTTGATGGACTCAAGACGCGGGCTCCGCCGGTTACTCACCTTCACTGGTCAGATTGGCTTGAACTTCCGGCCGCTGGGCCTCGCGCTGCCAATATCGCAACCCCTTTGGGAACTGGGCTTTGATCCTAGGGAAGCCAGCTCTCTTCTCCTGCCTTCCCTCACCCGGCTCCTGGGGTCCCTTCTCCCGTCAGGCCAGATCATTGCGGGGAAGCATTTGATTGGGCGAGCTGGCCAGGATCTTTCCGTGACCCCTTGGGGTGGGTGGGTTACCGGGCCCGGATCCACGGATGATTTGAGCCTGGTCCAGCACCAGCCCCCTGGATGATTAGCTCACTGCGTAGAAGCCCCTGCTGCAGACAATACCTCCGGCATGCCAGCCAACCAGTGCCCTTCCCAGCATGGCAGACGAGCTCTGCGCAAGCCGGGACTCTTGTCTCCGTCCCCACCAGCTGCTGAGCCAGCAAGAGACATTGCCTCGCCGCATCTTGTCTCTCTGCTTCCCTGGGACCAACGACACAGTTGCAACACTTCCACGGCACTGCAGGGGGCGCAGTAACTGGAGGGGTCGGAAGTGATGCATTGTGGGACAGTAGCAGGAGGACAGGGCAGGGGGGCGACTTTGGGAAGTGGGAGGACGGTAAGAATCCCTGGCTCTTATGATTAGAGCACCCATAGCGCTTTACAATGGATCATTAGCCCCCTTTTATCGCTGGGGAAACTGAGGCACGGAGCAGGACAGGGACAAGTTCACCCAGCAGGCCAGTGGCAGCGCTAGGAGCAGATGCTGCTGAGTCCAAGTGCAGTGCTCTGTCCACTAGGCCTCACTGTAGCAGCCCTTGATTGTCAGGTCACGGGACCAGCCGTCAGAGGGAGCAGCTCTGATGGGAAACTCTCTTGAGCCTGAGCCTATGTCCTCCCCCCCAAGTAGTGCCAGCCCCATGACCACAGGGTGCTCCAGCTAGGCATTGGGGGTTTGTGGCTGGCTGCGGCTCAGGTGCCATTGCTGGCATATGGCCCCCGGGCATCCCCCAAACCAGCCTTTCCAAATCTCCCTCGAGCTCCATGTCTTCGTCACCTCGCCCTAATCCAGGCTGCAGCGCTGGGCTCCGCCTGCGGCTTGTTCTCCGCAGCCGGCCTTCGCTCACGCCCCCAAGCCGACTACGCCCTTTCTCTGCGCACACAGCCAGGAGGGACGGATTGGCCCCCAGGTCATCAGGTACTGAGCTGGTTCCTCCAGACAATGTGCCTGCTCAGAGGGGAACCCAGGAGTCCAGGATCCCACCGACCTGCTAGCTCCATTGCATGCTCCTCACGGAGATGGGAATAGAACCCAGGAGTACTGATTCCCATCCCCTCCAGCCAGCTCCCCCTAGAGGGGAAAGGCCTCATGTCCCATTCCCCGCCCCCCTGAGCCAGCTAATTATTTCTTGAAGATTTTATACATTTCCAGCATGGTTTAGCTATTGGTGGTAAGCCAATAATAATAATAATAACGAGCTTGTTTCCGTAATAAGTTAATTATCATGGCAAATCATTAACATAACAATGAGCCTCTTTATCATAACAAGCTAATTGCAACGAGGTGCTTACTGTAGCCCCTCATTAGCATAGCAGCAAGCTAATTACCACAATAATGAGCTCATTATGGTGCATCATTAGCATACTAATTAGCTCATTTGCATGGAAGCATCTGATCTCTTTTACTGGCTTTAAACTGGTAATTGTTCTTGGCCTTCCCATAATCGCCAAGACATCACAAACGTATAAAAGAACCAGACGGGGTCACACTGAGTCCTGTATTTCACTTCCTGGAAATTAGTCAAAGCCAGCTCATCAGGGCTTAGTCATCTGTGCATTGAGCCAATGAAAAGTTACAATGTCACATCACAATGGGCTGGTGTCATGTTGAGATGTCGGAGGTCGCATCAGGTTGCGTTGACCCAAAAAAAGACCAGGAGCTGGGATCTTGTGACCTAAATATCTTACCAAGCTGGGCTTGTTTTTTAATCTTCCCGGTGAGATCTACCAGACAAGACAAGTTTGACGTTTGTCCTCAGCCGCTTCTGAGTGAACCCAGGGAAGTCTTTCCAATGGGAGCATGGGTGGGGGTTTTTTGGGGGGCAGCGGGGGGGTCTCTCTTTAGACTAACCCAAAAGCAGCTGGGCTGATTGCCTGCGAACTTTCCACCCCGGCGAGTGGAAACCTGCCGCCTGGATGGGAAACACTTGGGAAAGTTATGAGCAATTGGAAAAAAGGGAAGAAAGAATTCACAGCAAGAAGGGTTGTTAGCTGGGTGGATTGGACTAAAGTTATGGGAAAGATGGGTGGCGGTGGGGGGGCGGGATTAAGGCCAGGTCAGAGACTGACTCACAGGCACGTTGTAGGAGCTCTTCTTGTTGCATCTGCCAATGGCTTCAGTGAACTGCTCAGCGTCCCATAAAATGCAAGGAGCTGGGCTCTCCGGGGAGCTCCCGTGCCTTGCTCATCCAGCTGCTCCGGCCGCTCAGCCTGCCATCCGGGCTCTGCGGCCTGGCACTGCCCCGTGCGGCTTGGGGGGCGGGGGAGAGAGTGACGGCAGCGCTGAGAGCTGGACAGGCTGGGCAGGCCACGGGGGCAGAACCTGGCTGGCTGACACAGCCCCCAGGACACACAGGAGCTGATCAGCACCGTGCAACGCATCCCCTACTGCGTGTGTGCAGGCAAACTCGCAAACACTACTCCTAAGACACACACACACTGCCCCAAATCAGTACACACACACACTGCCCCAATCAGTACACACACACACATACACACAGCCCCCAATCAGTACACACACACACACACACACTGCCCCAAATCAGTACACACACACACTGCCCCAATCGGTACACACACAGACACATACAAACTGCCCCAATCAGTACACACACACACACACACACTGCCTCAATCAGTACACACACACACACACACACACACACACACACACACACTGCCTCAATCAGTACACACACACACACACACACTGCCCCCAATCAGTACACACACACACACACACACACACACACACACGTCGGCTCTGCCCTTCACCGGCTGTATCTTCACAGAGACTGTTTGTAATTTCACAGGGTGTCCCCGGTGCCCTGCCCCCTTCCCGACCCAGGGGAGGCTGAGTTCTGGGGCGGGCGCACAGGCCAGGGGCACCTTCCTGGCCCTTCCTTCAACGTGGCAACCTCCCCCCGGCTCCACCAATCTTCCGCCCCCAGCAGCTTTCCTGCGCCCAGCGAGCAGGGTCAGTGCCCAGCCACACGCAGCTGTGGGGGGACTCCCAGCTACTGCAGTCCTGGCCTCTCCCAGCAGGGGGAGCTGTGGGGAGTGGGGCAGGGGCACTGGCTATGGGGGGAGCCCCAGCTACTGCAGTCCTGGCTTCTCCCAGCAGGGGGAGCTGTGGGGAGTGGGGCAGGAGCACTGGCTATGGGGGGAGCCCCAGATACTGCAGTCCTGGCTTCTCCCAGCAGGGGGAGCTGTGGGGAGTGGGGCAGGGGCACTGGCTATGGGGGGAGCCCCAGCTACTGCAGTCCTGGCTTCTCCCAGCAGGGGGAGCTGTGGGGAGTGGGGCAGGAGCACTGGCTATGGGGGGAGCCCCAGCTACTGCAGTCCTGGCTTCTCCCAGCAGGGGACGCTGTGGTGAGTGGGGCAAGAGCTGGGTGTGGGAGGAGCTCCCAGCTGCTCCAGTGCTCGCCTGTCCCAGCAGGGGGCGCTGTGCAGAGTGGGGCAGGGGCACTGGCTATGCGGGGAGGGCCCTTCTGGCTACTAATTCCATGTTCATGGACGTGCCGTTCTGGGCTCATCCTGTCTCTGCCAGGCGGGCAGGATGGGACCGGAGCCGGTGGGTCGCGAGATGGGCAGCAAATGATGTAGCCGACAGGGTCCAAAAGAACCGGCTCCGCCCTCCCCTCTTTGCTCGGCTCTTGGGCTTGTTAATTAGTAACATTTGCATATATTTCCATAGCCCCAAAGGCCTCAGTGCCCACCTGTAGCCCCCCAGCACCCAGTTTACCCCCCGCCCCCAACCTGCCTGGATCCCAGCTGGTCTCTCGTCACCCCCACACCACTGATGGATTTGCCCTCAGACTCCTGCTCTCCGACACCCACCTCTGCCATCTGTGCCCCCCCCTCGCCCTGTCTGGACACCACACCCATTCCCTCCCCCGCCTTGCTCTCTGCGCCTGCCCCCCCCACTCTGCGTCCAGCCCCCACCCCCGACACGACAGACACAGGCCGGACCCCGCTGCAGTTCACACATAAAAGGTTTTAATCACCTCCTGAAAAGGGGGGGCCATGCCCCAAAAGGGGACAGTGGGGGGAGAGGGATCGGGGGGGGATGAGGAAATAAGGAGGTTCAGGGGGCAGAGGGCACAGGTTTTTAATGTAAAAACTTGTGTTCGATACTCAAACAGCGTTTTCCTTTTAAAAAGTCATGATGGGGGAAGGATGATGGGAAATGGGGTACGGTGGAGGGGTTGGGGGGATGGATGTGGAATGGGGTACAGCTGTGGGAGCTGGGGTGGATGGAGAGGAATGGGGTACAGCTGTGGGAGCTGGGTGGATGGAAGTGAATGGGGTACAGCTGGGGAGGTTGGGGGAAGGATGGGGAATGGGGTACCACTGTGGGGGATGGGGGGATGGAAAGGAATGGGGTACAGCTGTGGGGGGTGGGGGGATCGATGAGGGATGGGGTACAGCTGTGGGAGCTGGGGTGGATGGAGAGGAATGGGGTACAGCTGGGGAGGTTGGGAAAAGGATGATGAATGGGGTACCACTGGGGGGGCTGGGTGGATGGATGGGGAATGGGGTACAGCTGGGGAGGTTGGGGGAAGGATGGGGAATGGGGTACCACTGTGGGGGATGGGGGGATGGAGAGGAATGGGGTACAGCTGTGGGGGTGGGGGGACGGATGGGGGATGGGGTACAGCTGGGGAGGTTGGGGGAAGGATGGGGAATGGGGTACTGCTGGGGGGCTGGGAGAGATGGTGGGGGATGGCTCTGGGGGATGGGCAGGTTGTGGGGGGATGGTGGGGGAATGGGGTACTGCTGGGGGGCTGGGGTGGATGGAAGGGGAGGGCACGGGGTGTAGGGGGGAGTTTGCTAGAGTAGGGTACAGTTTGGAATAACAGGGAAAGGGGCGATGACTTTTTCGATACTGAATACACTGAACACAGAAAATGATCTAGACCAGCCAGATACAATAAATAGGCCCCCCCACAGTCTGTGTCGGGGAGCAGGTGCCTGTCGCCCCCTTCCCAGAAACATTTGGGGGGGCAGGGGGAAATAGGTTTATTTTGCAACTAAACTCTGCTCCGTCCCCCATCCCGGACAGTTATTAATGCATAAAGATTTACTCAAGGTAAAAGGATCTTTGTAATTTCGTGTCATCTGTGCATGTGTCTGTGCTAGTCCTGCTCTGTCCTTCCCGTGCCGCCCGGCGCAGATGGGGTGGCGGGGGTCTCTGGAAACTCATCCCGTAGCCCCCCCACGCCCCTTCCTCTCCCTGCAGCCGGGCAGTCCCCTCCTTGCCCAAATGCTTGCGTTCGCTCCGTCCGTCGGGTGGTGTTTTCAGTCTCTGTCCTCCGTCTCTGCTCTTTAAGGCACCGCAGCGGAAGAGAGCCGGCGTCGGCGGGATCGGCGCAGGACCCCCGTCTGGGGCGGGTGGGTGAAACCTCCAAGCCCCCGGGGAACTGGTCGTGCGCCCCGTGGGCCCGACGAAATTGCCACCCCCGCAGCCCGCCCCGGGGCCCGTCTCAGACGGTGCTCTCCAGCATCCACTCGGTGCTGCTGAAGGTGACCCGGCGTTGGCTCAGCGGGCAGCCCTCCGCGTTCAGCTGGGACGTGGACATGTGCCGTTTTGTCCGTGCCCGGCGCGGGTAGCTGTGGCTCTGAAACAGAGAATAGTCCCCGTCGAAGGAGTGACGGTGGTGGTGAGTCCTCGACAGCTCCCGGGGAAAGAGGCCCACGCTGCCCAGCGTGGCCCGGTGCTGGCCGCCCGGCCCACTGTCCCGGAGGAGACCCAAGGAGCTGGTCACGCTGCTTTCGGGCTGGCCCTCCTCCGAGGACAGCAGGGCCACAGTCTGAAGGTCTGCCCCTGGCTTGGGGTCTCTCTTGTCCGGTTCGGGGGTGACGGGCGTGTCCTTCTTGGGCTCCGCCTCCATAGGCCCCGCCTCCTTAGGCCTCGCCTCCTGGAAGGTCTCGTATTTGTCCTCGGCGGGCTTGGAGGCCGGGGGCTGCCCGCCGTTGGTCTGGGAGTAGACGTTGCTGACCTTGGCTTTCTTGGGCCCCTCGTGCCCGCCGTGGACCTTGTAGCGGATCATGAGGATGATGATGAAGACCAGGACGGAGGCGACGATGATCCCGCCGATGATGATGATCATGGTGCCGCCCAGGAACTGGGTGTGCAGGGCGTGGCACTGGGCCGTCTCGCCCTCCGTGGTGAACTGGACGCAGCCCACCACCCTGGTGGCCGTCAGCGCCGTCACCCCGTCGTCGTAGACGGCCAGCACACACAGGTCGTAGGCCCGCCCCGCCGCCAGGTCGTTCACCAGGAAGGCCCGGCTGGACGGGGGGATCATCCTGGGAGAGGGGAGACACTGGTTAATTGCTGGGACAGCCCCTTGCCCCGTAGCCCAGGCCCCAGCCCCCTGGCACATCCTAGGGATATAACCCTAACCTCATAAAGCTCTCTGGGGTAGTGACCATCTTCCTGCTCTGTGTTTGTACAACATCTCACGCCGTAGGGTCCTGGTCCATAACTAAGAGTGCCAGGTGCTACTGTAACACCCCCTAATAGTGATAAAATGTACAGCTCCTGGCACAACAGGACCCCTAGTTATGGGCTAGGACCCCATTGTGCAAGGTGCTGTACATTTTATCACTATTAGGGGTGCTACGGTAGCACCTAGGCACTCTATTTATGGGGCAGGACCTTCCGTGCTGCCGTAATGTACATTTTATTGCTATTAGGTGTATTATGGGCAGAACCAAGGCTCCAACCCCATAACTAGAGTGCCTAGGTGCTATCATAATACACCTAATAGCAATAAAATGTACAGCACCTAGCACAATAGGGCCCTGGCCCACAACTAGGACTCCTACCATGACATTAACTGTCATCTGTAACCTATCATTTAAATCAGCTTCTGTACCAGACGACTGGAGGGTAGCTAATGTGACGCCAATTTTTAAGAAGGGCTCCAGAGGTGATCCCGGCAACTATGGGCCGGTAAACCTGACTTCAGTACTGAGCAAACTGGCTGAAACTACAGTAAAGAACAAAATTGTCAGACACAGAGATGAACCTAATTTGTTGGGAAATAGTCAACATGGTTTTTGTTTAGGGAAGTCAGGCCTCACCAGTCTACTAGAATTCTTTGAGGGGGTCAACAAGCATGTGGACAAAGGAGGTCCAGTGGATATAGTGTATTTAGATTTTCAGAAAGCCTTTGACAAGGTCCCTCACCAAACGCTCTTAAGCAAAATAAGCAGTCATGGGATAAGAGGGCAGGTGCTCTCATGGATTGGTAACTGGTTAAAAGACAGGAAACAAAGGGTAGGAATAAATGGTCAGTTTTCAGAACGGAGAGAAGTAAATAGTGGTGTCCTCCAGGGGTCTGTACTGGGCCCAGTCCTATTCAACATATTCAAAAACTACTGAAGATAGTTAAGTCCCAGGCAGAGTGCAAAGAGCTACAAAAGGATCTCTCAAAACTGGGGGACTGGGCAACAAAATGGCAGATGAAATTTAATGTTGATAAATGCAAAGTAACGCACACTGGAAAGTGTAATCCCAACTCTACATATACAATGATGGGGTCTAAATGAGCTGTTACCACTCCAGAGAGAGATCTCGGAGTCAGTGTGGAGAGTTCTCTGAAAACATCCACTCAATGTGCAGCGGCCGTCGAAAAAGCCAACAGGATGTTGGGAATCATCAGGAAAGGGAGAGAGAATAGGACAGAAAATATCATGTTGCCTCTATATAAATCCATGGTTCGCCCACACCTTGAATCCTGCATGCAGCTGTGGTCGCCCCATCTCAAAAGAGATATATTGGAATTGGAAAAGGTTCAGAAAAGGGCAACAAAAATGACTAGGGGGATGGAACAGCTTCCGTATGAGGAGAGATCAATAAGACTGGGACTTTTCAGCTTGGAAAAAAGGCGACTAAGGGGGGATGTGATAGAGGTCTATAAAATCACGAGTGGTGTAGAGAAAGTAAATCAGGAAGTGTTATTTACTCCTCCTCATAATGCAAGAACAAGGGGCCATCAAATTAAATTAATAGGCAGCAGGTTTAAAACAAATACAAGAAAGTATTTTTTCACGCAACGCACTGTCAACCTGTGGAACTCCTTGCCAGAGGGTGTTGTGAAGGGCAATACTATGACGGGGTTCAAAAGGGAGTTAGATAGATTCATGGGGGATAGGTCCATCAATAGCTATTAGCCAGAATGGGCAGGGATGGTGTCCCTAGCCTCTGTTTGCCAGAAGCTGGGAATGGGTGATAGGGGATGGATCACTTGATGATAACCTATCTGTTCATTCCCTCTGGGACACCTGGCACTGGCCACTGTCGGAAGACAGGATATTGGGCTTGATGGACCTTTGGGTCTGGTCGTTCTTATGTTCTTATGTTCATAATACACCTAATAGTAATAAAATGTACAGCGCCTGGCACAATGGGAGGCCTAGTTATGGGCTGGGACCTTCAGTGCTACCATAATCACCTAAGAGCAATAAAAAATTCAGGTTCAGGGGAGTGCTGGGTTTGGGCCAGTTTCGCTGGCCTGTTTGTGTCCTGAACATCAGCGAAGTAGTAATAATAATTCTGAAGAGGCTATAATTGTCTTTTCTTTTTTGACCTTTCGCTTGAAAATTTCTGCCAAATTTAAAACCTACAAAAAGAAGCCCTCCCTTTGGAAAGAAAATGGTTTCTTTGACCGGCCATGATTTTTTTGGTTTGCTGAAAAATTCAAAACACATTTTAATTTCAGTTGGTCCGGAATCAATTTTTCCTCCCCACCCCGCCAAATTTTTTTGAACCTGCCAGCAAACCAAAAAAATCTGTTATTTGTACAGCTCTACTTGTGGTCCGTGACAGCCCCTGTGCCTCACCCTAGAGGTAGCTGCATCTCACTGCTGAGCACAGGATCTTTGTATAAACAGCTGTGATGCCCCACCCCAGAGGTGGCTGCATCTCAGCAGCAGGGGGAGCAACTCCTGCACTTACCTACGCACAAAGAGTAATGTCACACACACAGGAGTGTCACAAAACACGTGTGCGCACAGTAGTGGCTCACATGCACGCACACACACACACTGGGGAGCTCACACACATTGAGAAATGGCTTATAACTTACAGACACACCCACACACGGTAATAGCTCACACACACACTAAGCAATGAGCAATGGCTTATAACACAGACACACACTCTCTGCTGTCCCTGTTTTCAAAGGCTGCAGAGGGAGCCATTACCCCTTTGTAATTTCCCTCCATTAACTCCCTGCCCTATGCCCCCTACCTCCCGCTCCCACACCCTGCTGACCCAGCAGTTGTTAATCCCACCCAGGAATGGAGTCACAGGGCCCGGATTCTGCACCTCGCTGGACTGGAAACCCCGCCATCCCCTGATACAGATTCCAGCCGCGTGGCCAGGCTCGCTACTGGTGATGACCAAAGGGTTCGGTTGCCATTCACCCCAAAGCCCAAGGCTAGCCAGGATCGCACTACTGGAACGCAGCCACCTCTGGGGTGGAGGGCGACAGCCAGGTGCACAAGGAAAGGGGAATCTTGGGCAGAGGGGCTTGGATCTGAAGCAAAGCTGTGCCAGACCTTTAGCATCTTGTAAGCTGTGGAAATTGAGGCAGCGGCGGTGGGATTTGAACCTGTCACTCTGGGAAACCTAATTATATGGAGCCAGATAATTGGAGCTCAAAGCCCTCTGCCCTGCCCCCTCCTTCCCTGCAGCATTGCTGCTCCTGGCCTGGGTTCGCCCTGGCATTGGGGTGATCCACAGCTCTCTCCCCACATCCCCCACCCACGGAAATTTCCAGCCAGTTTCATGGCTGTGATGCTTCCCCCAGAATTTCCCCAAGGGCAGAACTGAGAGAGACCCCCACAGGGCAGTGCAGGCTGGGAGCTAGTGAGCAGAGTCTGTCCATATCCGGCCACTCTCCTACCCTTCCTCTGCCTCTGGCTGCACTGAGGCCAGTGGGGCTACCCGGGGATGAGAGAGGCCAGGCTTCAGTTACACCTGGTGCATCGCCCACTCGTTAAGTGGTGCGTACAAGAGGGGGTGCTATTAAGAGGATAACAACCTACTACTGCCACCAGTGACTCTTCTTTAGCACCTGCTTCTAATGCCCCTGGTTCCAGCCCTGCTGATGGCCCATGGACACCATCCATCATCAAGCTGGGGGTGCTATTAAGAGGACAACAACCTACTACTGCCACCAGTGGCTCTTCTTTAGCACCTGCTTCTAATGCCCCTGGTTCCAGCCCTGCTGATGGCCCATGGACTCCGTCCGCCAGCCCAGCCCTCACCTGTACACCAGCGAGTCATCCAGGGAGCTGTTATACTGAATCTGGTACATGCGGATGCCGGGAATGTGCCGCTCCGAGGGCCAGTGGATCATCACCGAGGTGGAGGTGAGCTCAGCCGCCACAATCTTCTTCTCCAGGTGGTTCTTGGTGTCGTTGGCACCCGACTTGGCGGAGGTGGTGATGTCAGACGAGCCGGGGTCGGGCTCCTTCATGTGGCCCGTGTTGTTGACCAGCAACGGCAGCGGCACGATGCAGACCTCCACGGGGGCGGTGGCTTCGCCGGCGGCATTGGAGGCGATGCAGGTGAAGACCCCGTTGTCCTTGAGCGTGGTGATGTGCACCTCCAGCGTGCCGTTGTCGTAGACCGTGGCGCGGGTGGTGTTGTGGATCATCTTCCCGTCAGGCGCGATCCAGTGGATGGAGGGGTCGGGGTCTCCCACCGCCTTGCACTTGAGGCTGACTCCCTGGCCCTCCATGATGAAGGCCTTGGAGGAGTACTGGCGCGTGATGAGGGGCTGCTCGCAGATGAACTCCTCCTCGGGGATGGACCAGAAGTACTTATCCATCAGGTGCTCGGGAGAGGCGCAGGTCTCCAGGTCGTCCTCCCGTGTCAGGCGCCGGAGCCAGAGCAGCTCGCAGTTGCAATGCAAGGGGTTGCCTCCGAAGCTGATGGTCAAGGTGGACGGGTGGGAGCCCCGGACGTTCGCCAGCACCTGAGCCCGGAGGAAGAGGTTGTCCGGGGGCAGCTTCTGCAGCCGGTTGGAGGTCATGTCCAAACGCACCAGCTTGTGGAGCTGGGAGAAGGTGCCCTCGGCGATATGGTCGATGAGGTTGTGATCCAGGGTCAGGGTGTTCAGACTGACCATCTGCCCGATGGCCTCCCACGGCAGCGTCTCCAGGTTGTTGTAGGACAAATCCAGGTCCTCCACGGTGGCCAGGAACTCGTCGAAGGAGGCCGGCTGGATGTTGCTGATCTGGTTGTTGCCCAGGATGAGGTGCCGGAGGTTGCCCAGGCCTTTGAAGTGCTCGTTGCGGAGGGAGGCCAGCCGGTTGCTGTTCATATGCAAGGCGCGCAAGGCCCGCAGGTCGGAGAAGGCGTAGGGCATCACCTGGCTGATGGTGTTCCGGGAGAGGGTCAGGTGCACCAGGTTGGTCATGTTGGAGAAATCCTTGCGCCGGATGATGGTGATGAAGTTGTCCGTCAGCCGCAGCTCCACCGTGCGCCGGTCGATGGATGGCGGCACGAAGAGCAGCCCCGTCTTGGCGCACAGCATGGTCAGGGTGGGCGAGATGTTCTGGCAGATGCAGCGGCCGGGGCAGTGCTGACCCTTTGCCATGGTGCCGAGCATCAAAAGGGGCAGGAGGAGTTTTTCCATGGTACTGGCCCTTGCTTCCTCCCTGCCCGGGCTCTGCGGGCAAGAGGCACAAAAATCATTGGTGACAAACCAACAGCGGCAAATTGCTTCCCAAGCGCTGTCCCCCTCTACTAGCCAGTCTAAGCATTCAGGCGGCTGCAGCCCATTCCCTAGGGGCAGCTCCGTCTCAGCGCTGGGTGAGGGATCCCTGTATAAACAGCCTCCGTGTCCCACCCCAGAGACAGCTGCATCTCACTACCGCGCAAAGGATCTTTGTATAAAACAGCCCCTGTGCTCCACTCTGGATTCTAAAGCTCAGATGGCAGAGGTCCCGTCCAAGTGCCCCCCCAGCTTGTGGAGCTGTGAGGCCCCCCCCCAGTTCGATTCCTGTGACCGACGGACCCCTCTGGGGACATCATCTTAAAAAAAAGGGGCCCCCAACGGATACTGCCTGGATCTTTTTGTGGCTAGCCCCATCCCAGCGTCACCAGGGGTGGGAAATCGTGAGTCATGCCCCTAGAGAAATCGTGAGACCTTGCTCGAAAATCACGAGGGTTTACCCTAAGCGAAGCTTCAGAGCAGATCCTTTTTGTGAGTCGCCTCCTGGTTTTTGAGACGTTAGGGGTCCCGTTGCCAAGTTTTTCTCAGCCACCACCAACTTACTTATTTTTAAATGAAAGCTTAAATCCTTACAGGATCTCGTGCCTCCGGGAGCTGGCGATTGAAGGAAAAACACCAGGCATCGCCAGGCTTGGGATAAAAGCATGAGAGGTGACAACACGGCCAACACCCACTGGGTTGCTTCCTCATGCTTGATTTGCTTGGAATTTTCCAACCCCTCCCCGCAAACCCTCCTCATTTCCCCTCCCCCCACCTGGAAGGGTTTTTTTTTTGTTTTGTTTTGTTTTATTGGCCAGTTGTTTGTGGTTTGCTGGGGGTTGTTGTTTTTTTAAATTTTGCACGGTTTGCCATTTTCCAAAAATGAGACATTTTCAAACACGGGATTTTAAAAAAAGAAACAAAGAAACTTTATTTTTATTGGGGGGGGAGGCCGAGAATATCCCATCATTTGGTGAAAAAAAAATCATTTTTGGAAAATTTCTATCTCCAAAAACAGAAAAAAAAATGAAAAAATCACCTCTCCCCTCCCTCCCTTTTTCATAGATTTGAACGTCTGAAAAGCCAGGTATGATAGTGTAGTTTGACCTGCCCGGATATCCTGTCCCAAGGCATCAATCAGTCCATACAGCGGGCAAAATTCCATTTCTAATCACGGGCCTTGTGGGTTGGGGTGTTCCTTTCAGCCCCCGTGTTCCCCCCAATTCACTGTTGGCACAGACATTTGCTGATCTTTGTGCACAAATGCAACCCCCCACCCCGCCCGCCCAATCTCAGTCACCGCCCAGCACAAACAATCTTGGTCAGGCCCTCTACACACCACTGTCATCTACCTAATAATAGAATTGCCTTGAGACCAGTCAACGATCAGAGGTGAAGACACCATTAAAAAATAAATCTTCCCCACCCCTTCAGAAAACCCTTGAACAGGAACAACTGGGAAACCTTCAGATCCTCAAATCCAAGGTTCCTTGTGGCCCAGACACAGTGCCTCAGTTTCCCCACTATGCTCTTCAGCCTTGGGTGTGACTTGATTCCTCTCACCAAGCCGCTTCAGAGAGTGTCTCCCACCTCCCCTGCGTCTGGGGCAATGGACTGTGACAAAGTGGGAATTTTCTGTCATATTTTTATGAAGCCTATGTGTGCCTTAGTTTCCCCTATTTTTCACAAGGCTGTCGGGGTGGGGAAGGACTGTTGGCTCTCCGGACAAGTGCAGCCCTCCTGTCACACCGCTGCTCACATTCCTCTGAAATAGATGTCAACTCCATGACATGAGGGATAAATAGGGACAGGACTGATGGCTACAAAACCACGAGGGGGCGGGGAGGGGCGGAGAAGGGCGATCAGGAGCTTCGGCTCACCCCCTCTCGTCATCCAAGGGCGAAAGGATGTTGGGCGGAAAGGGGACAAATTCAAAGCCAGTCCCTTTCCACATGCCACGCCATTGGCCTGTGGAACTCACAGCCACATGAATCCCACCCAGGTCAGGATTCAGGGAGGGATTGCTCATGGCTCAGATATGAAGACTAGCCAGGATTAGAAGAGCTCATGCTGACAAGGATGAAACAGCTTCTCCCGGGCTTACGCCGCTCTCTGGCTAATAGAGAACAGCACGAGCCCGAATGTGAGGGGCAGATTGTTCCCCATCTGCTACTGTGGGGTTCCTACCCTTCCTCTGGAGCCATGCACACACCCTCACCCTGGGAGACCCCCCAGAAAACATGCTCTAGGAATGTATCCCAATATCCCCACACAATCTCTCTCCAGAGACTTTCCGGTGCCCAGTAGGAGCGTGGGGGGCTGATGCAAACCCCCAGGGCAATGAGAAGCAGCCGCACTCAGGCACCTGGCTAGCCCCTCATCCTGTTTCCATTGGGGGGAGGTTGGCTTTGACCCATCAGTATTCCCCCCACCCCACCCCAAGCGTCTAGTCGCGGCCCAGCGCTCCGCTGTCAGTCTGCACCCTGGCAGGCAGGCTGGTGACGGGATTGCGGCTGACAGCTGCGATGTGATTTTTATCCGGAGCAGCCGAGTGTGACGGCACTGAACCGGGCCCAGGAGATGGAGCCGGCTCCAACACGTGGCGGCTCAGACACGGCCCTGGCCCCCATGGGCTGCCCAGGCTCAGAGCCGGCGCCTCCTAAAGGCCCCATGTCCCATTCCCTGAGCCAGCCAGTCCCCTGCCCTGGGCTGGATCAGCGTCAGCGCCCCCTCCTGGAAGAGACTGGGACTGCGTTAGCTGGGAGCCGCCCCAGCCTCCCCCAGCTCCAGAATCTCCCCCCGCCCCCACTCCACAAAGCACAGGCCTGGAAACTCATCACAGAATCTCTGGCCATTGCAACAAGCCTGTCCCCTCCACTCATTCACGCCATCCGTCCCTCTAAGTCCTCAGCCTGGCCCCGCTGTCCCTGAGCACCCCCGTCCTCATGCCCACACCCCACAGTGCACCTCCCAGCCAGATGGCACCATGGCCGGGTAAAGGGGCACCTGACTCTCATACCTGGCTGGCTGCATCTGTGAGGTCCGCTCCTCACACTCCTGGCCAGGGAGCTCTCAGCCACCCAGCTGCGGATCCCCAGCATGGTGAGGCCACTGCCAGGCAGGCCCCGTCATGTTACCAGCCTTTCCTTGGAGATGCAACCCTCGGGGGGCAGGGGGTGTCTTTGCAAGCACCTAGCCTGGCACATGGGGGTATCTACGAACTTCCAGAGCCACCCCCACCAAACTAAGGGGAGCCCCACTGCAAACCGTAGGCTCTCATCTCCTTGACCAAGGAGATTGCCACCAGCATCTCCATTTTGCAAGTTGGGGAAACTGAGGCACAGAAAGAGTAGCGAGCAGCCAGTCAGCAGAAGAGCCAGCATTAGAACCCAGGCATCCTGCGTGCCTGTCCCATCCTCTTCACACTGGGCCAAGCAGCTGCTGTGGAATAAGGTTACACTTGAGAGAAATTGTGACCCAGTGCAGAAATGCTCAGTACACCTGGGTTCCAGTCATAGAATCAGAGAAGATTAGGGTTGGAAGAAACCTCAGGAGGTCACCTAGTCCAATCCCCTGCTCAAAGCAGGACCAACCCCAACTAAATCAGTCTGGTCTCTGTCACTTCTCTGTTGGGTGAGTTTGGGCAGGTCATCTCGCCGCTCTCTGCCTCAGTTTCCCCGCTCAGTCTTTAGCTGTCAAGACCGTGAGCACTTTGGGGGCAGGGATTGTCTCTCACTTGGGGTCTGTGCAGCACCCAGCCTGACAGGGGACCCCATCTGATCTCGGCCGGCGTCTGGCACAGCACCTGGCCTGACGGGGGACTCCCCGCGCATGGCCGGGGTCTGACACAGCGCCCGGCCCGAAGGGGGACCCCCCACCCCACTCATAGCTGGGGCTTTTAGGTGCTACACTTAATAATAATCCAACACAGGTGACGGGGAAAGTTTCACCCTCAGCCACACACTGACCACCCCGCTCCAACTGGCTGCGATTTGAGAACTGGGGGGCTAATTCCTAGCCCCCGCTGTCTGTACCATGATCTTGTTTCACAGGCAATTCGAGGGGCGGAGGGAAGAAAGCACCATACGAACTGCAATGGAGGGAGGGTCCTGAGTCTTTATGGTTCAGTGTTTTATAAAGGGAAAAGCAACGCTCGTTATACCCTACAATCCCACCACCCCCACCACGTTTTTAACCCCCCTGGGGAGCTGCCGTCCTAAGAGGAGTCACACACCCGAGATGTGAGTGAGAGCCTCTGCTCCTCATCATTGCAGTATCTGAGCACCTCCCAGGCTGCAGTGTATTTATTCACACTACCCCATCCCCACAGGAGCCCCATTGTACTGATGGGGAAACTGAGGCATGGAGTGGCTGCTCAAGGAGGAGCATCAGTAGGAGAGCCGAGACACTAGTGCCCTAAGTCTGGCGCCATCCTGCGGCTCTCAAGCAGCTGCTTAATGCCGAGCAGTTTCACGAAAGACCAGAATGCAACTCAGAAGTCCTGACAGCCAGTTAGCTTGGTTCAAACCTCTACACGCCACTCCCCTCCCAGAGCCGGGGATCGAACCCAGGAGTTCTGGCTTCCAGCCCCCCTGCTCTAACCACTAGACCCCACTCCCCTCCCAGAGCCAGGAATAGAACTCAGGAGTCCTGGCTTCCAGTCCCCCCAGCTCTAACCAACCAGACCCCACATCCCAGAGCCAGGGATAGAACCCAGGCATCCTGGCTCCCAGCCCCCACTGCTCTAACCACTAGACACCACTCCCCTGCCAGAGCCAGGAATAGAACCCAGGAATCCTGGCTTCTTGCCCGCCCCCGATCTAAACCCTAGAACACTGCCCCTGTGTGCGGACGAAAACAACCCCTGCTGTTGCCAGGCAGATGTGGATCGAAGTCAGCGGCGGCTCTGAGCCTTTATCTCTCTTTCTCTCCCCAAGGAGAAGAGAATCAATTACACCGAGCGAGCGAGAAATGGCGGGGAAGAGAGAGAGATGGAGGGCGGAGGAAGAGGCTACAGCCACTGCCCTGCTAAGCTCAGCTGGTCAGCCACAGCCCCTCCCCATGACTGGGAGCCAGACCCTCCCCCTGCTAACCCGAGTGCCCCCTCCCAGCACCTTATCATGGGGGGAAGATAGGAGCTACAGAGGGCATGGCTGGGGCTTTTACTATGGTGGGGGTGTCACAGGCTCAGCTGCCGTGGTGCACCCCCTGCTGGCCAAGCCTGGCGGGGCAGGCACGCCCTGCCTCCGCTTCCCCTCCCCAAGGTGTTTGGTCTTTCCCAGGTCACTCTCAGCGTGAAATCCCCTCCCAGGGTAACAGGCCAGGCAAACAAACAGTCAGTTCCTCCACCCGGCTCAGATGCCTCTTCACCCACCTCCCGGACTCCCGTTCCCACTCCGGGGCCGAGCCCTGACTCCCAGGAGCCCCTCCCCCCAGACCAGCACCACTTACTCCCCATAGTTCCTGTCCCCGCCCCCCTGCGTTCTCTGCCCTTTGGTGGGGCCCAGACATTTCTCAGGCTGGCTGAAATCCCAGTTAGTCCTGGCTCTTAGGCTGGCAGACAGCAGGTACAGCAGATTGTACATGGCTGGCTACCCCAGCACACTGCCCCATTACGGGGCTGTTGGGGGGGGGGTAGGTACAGAAAGAGCATCAATGGAGCTTTTATTGTGGTGGGGGGGTACGAGTTGCATAGCGCACGGTTGGCTGCTATTGTGGCGGGGGTATTACAAATGCCGTGATGGCAGGGCTTGTATTCTGGCCGGGAGGTCTGTGTGTCAAACAAGAGCCATCCATGCCTTTCTGCTGGCATAACCCCGCGCTAGACCCAGCAGTGCTGAGGGGCAGTGCCTCTATTGGGGTCCATCCAGGCCCTCTTCTATCCCCGCAGACAATTCCCAGACGGAGGTGTGACGTTATTGACTTGAACTGGGACCGTATAGAACACTGTTGCAACCAAGGTCCTGTAGTGGCACCAAATCTTGCATAAAGGGGGTCAGATAAGGTGTCTAAGACAAGGTTATGGTTTGCTGGTTATGATGATGCTGTCTGTTTGCATGTATCATTTTTGTATTCAAAGATATAAGTATTGGCTCTAGACTGTCTGTATTTCAAACTTGTGCTCTGCTTCTGGGGGACACCCCAGACAAGTTGGTCTCAGCTCTGCCTAGCCTGCTGGATGGCCCATTAAGGACCATCAGCTGTACAACGGACCCACTGAGAGAAGGCAGACACGCCTGGGGACTCAGCAAGGTGTGCAGGGACCTGCCTGTGGACAGAACTCTGAGGTTTTTCCAGGCTGTGTGCTGGGCAGCTTGTCTTTGGGACAAAGACAGAAAGACCACATGGCAAGAGACTATAAAAGGCTTCTGCAGCTCCTCCATCTTGTCTTCAATCCTGCTTCTGACCTCTGGAGGGGCTTTGCTACGCTGAAACTTTGAACCAAGGACTGAAAGACCCATCCCAGCTGTGGATGGATTCCAGAGACTGGATCTGAACCTGCAGCCTATTCCATCCCTGCGACAAGCCTGAACCAAGAACTTGACCATGACTGTATGGAATTGATTCCATGTAACCAGTTCTCGCTCTCATCTGTATCTTTTTCCTTTTATGAATAAACCTCTAGATTTTAGATTCTAAAGGATGGGCAACAGCGTGATTTGTGAGTAAGATCTAACTTGTATATTGACCTGGGTCTGGGGCTTGGCCCTTTGGGATCGAGAGAACCTTTCTTCTTTTAATGGGGTATTGGTTTTCATAACCATTTGTCCCATAACGAGTGGCGCCGGTGGTGATACTGGGAAACTGGAGTGTCTAAGGGAATTGCTTGTGTGACTTGTGGTCAGCCAGTGGGTAAAACCAAAGTCTTCTCTGTCTGGCTGGTTTGGTTTGCCTTAGAGGTGGAAAAACCCCAGCCTTGGGCTGTAACTGCCCGGCTTGAAGCAATTTGTCCAGAACTGGCACTCTCAGTTGGGTCCCGCCAGAACCAGCATCGTTACAGGGGGTAGCTGCGCCATGCCAGCTGCCGCTCGGCTACCCAATGGATGGCACAGCAGGGACACAGCCGTGGGCGCTCATTTAGACACACATCTTAGCCGGCCCATGTTCACAGCCCCGCCGCACTGACGCCTCTGTTTATGGAGGAGCTGGGACAGAAGCACTCTCCTCCCCACCAGCTGTTCTCAGGGGCTATATTTAGGAACAGAACTCAGGTGTCCTGACTCCCAGCACCCCCTGCTCTACCTAGCCTGGCTTCCCGACCCTTCCATTGATAGAGTGGGATGCGCCCCCTCTCCGGCCCGTACAGCTGTCTGCAGGCCTGAGCCCCGGAGATAGGACCATTAATTTTTCACAAGGCCTAACGAGCTGGAAGTGGAAGCTAGCTGCTCCGCACAGTGGCATGGGCCCTAACCCTGTAAGCATGATAATGCAAACCCGTAATATACCAGCGAGCGGAGTAACAAGGCAGAGGAGGGAGTGGGAGCTGTCCCCCGATGGATGGAAGCGGACTGCGTTTCATAGGACCTATACCGCAGACATCAGTCCGGGGGCGGGAGGGCGGGATACTCCATGATGGCACAAAAGGCTCCTCCCCGAGGAGCAGCTTTGGAATTGAATAAAGCTAAACAGAATTAAGGCCCCTTTAATTCTGAATCAGAGCATCCACAAAGGGTTTAACTAACCCATTTTAAGAGTTCATTTGGATTAGCTCCCCCTGTAGACAAGCAAGGGTCTGTCGCAGTTTGCTGCCAATGCAGGATTCAGATCCCCTTGGAACCTGGGGCGGCAGCCTGGGGAGGAGTCGCCCGGGCCAGCCAGGACATAGCCAGATAGGCAGCCACCACCCAGCTGTTCCAGGGCCTGGGAAGTGGGTTACCCTGCCATTGCCATTCACATCATTTCCTGCCGGTGTTTCCCTCCGCAGATCCCTTCAAACGGCCATCAGGCCGGTTAACATGGCACCGATCAGCCGGGGGGGCAGAGGGTTCTCATAACAAACGTACCACCCTCCTCCGCCCCAAGACACAACCCTCGGGCTGTCTCATCTGCTTAGACGGGCAGCGCTCTGGGACAGGGACCGACTTTGTGTTCTGCGTCTGTACAGCACCTGGCGCCCTGGTCCAGGAGTGGGGGCACCTGGGTACTACTGTAAAACACCTAATAGCAACAAAAAACGTACAGCTCCTGGCACCATGAGGATTTGGTGCATGCCTGAGGCTCCTAGGTGCTACCGTAATACAACTAATAGCAACAGAAATGTACAGCGTGTAGTGCCATGGAAGCCGGGTCCATGACGGGAGCACCTAGGTATTACCGTAATACACCTAATAGGAATAAAAAGGTACAGCTCCTGGCATAATAGGGTCCTGGCCCGTGCCTGCAACAGAACCTTGCAACCCTGCTGTTAATCACTCAACACCCTCTCAAATTCTGAGTAATTCTTTAAAATATTCTAACCCTATTGCGTACGTCTAAATCGAATGAATTATCATTTTAAATAAAAGCCGGCTTACTTGCATTAGTCTTTCATCAGCCAAAAGTGCGGTGTTCCCATTCATGTATTCCTAATGCCGTCTAAAATAAACCAGTTAAGGAACCACTGCTCTGGGCTCTGAAACCCCCGGGGAACAGACTGGGCGAGACAGCCAGGAGTCAAGCACAGAATCTTCTGATTCCAATAATCAATGGCAATGTTTTAAAGTATTGGCGAGATGCCCACCACTGTGGCTGGCACCCCAAGGACTGAACTCGGGTCTTCCAGGGCTAACAGCACGGGTGGCTCTGGCTTCAGTTAAAGCTTCCAAGGCAGGGCCATCCCTGACCCTCTTCTCTGCAGATGTCACACACACTGGCCAGTGGGTCCCCCCAGTGTCTAGCCTAGCGGTAATGCAGCACATGTCTGAGAGGGGCCTACACGGGTTCATCGGCGTTCAGCTTTAGAATCATAGAAGATCAGGGTTGGAAGGGACCTCAGGAGGTATCTAGTCCAATCCCCTGCTCAAAGCAGGACCAATCCCCAACTAAATCATCCCAGCCAGGGCTTTGTCAAGCCGGGCCTTAAAAAGTTCTAAGGAAGGAGATTCCACTACCTCCCTAGGGAACCCATTCCAGTGCTTCATCACCCTCCTAGTGAAATAGTGCTTCCTAATATCCAACCTAGACCTCCCTCACTGCAACTTGAGACCATTGCTCCTCGTTCTGTCATCTGCCACCACGGAGAACAGTCTAGATCCATCTTCTTTGGAACCCCCTTTCAGGTAGTTGAAAGCAGCTATCAAATCCCCCCTCACTCTTCTGTTCTGCAGACTAAATAACCCCAGTTCCCTCAGCCTCTCCGCATAAGTCATGTGCCCCAGCCCCCTAAATATTTTCGTTGCCCTCCGCTGGGCTCTCTCCAATTTGTCCACATCCTTTCTGTAGAGGGGGGCCCAAAACTGGACACAGTACTCCAGATGAGGCCTCACCAGTGCCGAATAGAGGGGAACGATCACGTCCCTCGAGCTGCTGGCAATGCCCCTACTAATACAGACCAAGGTGCCATTGGCCTTCTTGGCGACAAGGGCTCACTGCTGACTCTTAACCTGCCTTCTCAGAACAGCAGCGGGGCAATGGGGTCTCCTCGCTGCTCATTGCGCCGAATGCTCCTTCTGCTGAGATGGCCTGTGCCTGGCAAGCACAGAGCCTGCGAGGCCCATGCCACGCCTGTGCCAGGCCTGCACCAGGCCCTGCAACACCCATGCCAGGTCCACCCCAGGCCCTGCAACGCCAGCCAGGCTCTGCGATGCCCTCACAAGCACAGCCCAGCTGCCCTGGGCTCGCCCTGTGCAATCTGGGCCCATCTCAGGTCACACTCGCACCCCAAATCTGGCCATGCCCTCCCCGCCTCGCCCTGCCCCCACCCAGCACATGGCACGTTGGCAATTACCTCTCCTCAGGAATTCATCCCGCCTCTCGCCGGGCATGCAAGCCTCCACCGCCACTGCCTGGGGAGAGAGAGCGAGAGAGATGTCAGCAGCCATCTCGCCTGCCCCCATCATCACCCTCCCCAAGTCCAGGGGCCAGGGGCATGCGGAGATGGAGGGGGTGGGGCCTGAGGGCGTGGTGGCACGGCCTCCCCCCCATGGCATAGTGGCTCACAGCACCTAGTGCCACACCTCGGCACCACCATAATACACCTAATAGCCATAAACATGTACAGCACCTAGCACCATGGGGGCCTGGGGTGCCTCGGTGCTACCGTAATACACCTAATAGCAAAAGAAAATATACAGCACCTGGCACAATGGGAGCCTGGGCCATGACTGGGCCACCTGGGTGCTAACCTGATCTCCAGTCCTGTCTTCCTAGGGACCCTGCGGGGCCCCTTCTGCCACTGCCCCTTTTGGTCCCTGGGAGATCTCATTCTGCCCATCTTCAGGGCCAACTCCAGAGACCCACCATGCTTTCCCCAGGCCCCCCTCTCCCATCAGGAGGAATCACGCCCATCCCTCAGCTGTGCATTAGTACAGAGCCTTGAACTCAGATCCTGGACTCAGGCCCCTGGGTGTTGCGTGTCTGCCCTCGGGTTGGTCTGCAGTGGGTAAGAGCCTACTGCCGCAGGCGGCTGGAGGAGTCCCTCCCTTAGCCCAAGCAGTGGTGGCTGGCACTCTGCGCACTGCAAGGCTCAGGTTCCACCCGCCGCGGCAGCTCATGACAGTGGTTGTGTCATTTTCACCCTTCCAGTGCTTGTAGACATTGTCTGTCCTCGAATCTCTCCTTCTACATGTCCAACCAGGGGATCCCCCGTATCTCTCCATCCTTCTGTCTGTCCAGCCATCTCCCTCCAACCAGCCACCATAGTTATCCATTGCTCTAACTAGCCATCCAGCCATCTCTTTATCCCTCTATCCATCTATCCCTCCCCAGTATCTCTCCATCCATCTCTCTCCGACCTTCCATGGCTCTACCTATCCATCCATCCATTCTTCCTTTCCTCCTATCTCTCTCTCCTCCTACCCACTATTCTCTCCATCCACAATATTTATCCACCCCTCGACCTATCCATCTGTCGGTTCACCTCTCTATCCTTCTACCTCACCTTCCGTCCCTGGTATCTCTCCATTTTTCCATCCTTCCCTCTCCATGCCAGGTCCACCCCAGGCCCTGCAACGCCAGCCAGGCCCTGCAATGCTCTCACAAGCACAGCCCAGCTGCCCTGGACTCGCCCTGTGCAATCTGGGCCCATCTCAGGCCACACTCATGCCCCAAATCTGGCCATGCCCCCCCCCCATCACCCTGCCCACTAGTTAGCCATTGTTCTACCTTCTACCCACCCTTCCATCCATCCTCAATATTTAACCATCACTATCTATCCTTCCATCCTTCCATCCATTCATCCATCTCTCTCTAACCTTCCCTGGGTCTAGCTAGCCTCCCATTCATCTACCTATCCTTCTATCGCTCTATCCTTCTTCTCAGCCTTCCATTTATGCACATTTACCTATCTCTCTTCCTATCTATTTATTCATAGTATCTGTCCATCTCTTTATCCATCCATCCATCCATCCATCCATCCACCCACCCACCCAAAGGATTTAACCATCTCTCTGTTCATCCTTCCATCGTACTTCGCAAACTCTCTTTTAGTCTATCCAATCCCTTCTGTAGTCCCCTAGCAAATCTTTCTCTTGCTTTATTATAGCTAGCTGGCTATTTGTATTATGTAGCACCTAGGAACCATAGAATCAAAATATCTATTTACCTATTTATCCATCCATTCATCACCAGAAAGTTGAAGTTTCACGGATATTAATCAAAGCAGTGTTGCCGTGAACTCACTGTCCCAATCAGTGAGCTCACCCAGGATTATTTAGCTCAATACAATACCCCAGTGATTTGACAGCACCTGAAATGTTCAGTTTTTCCCACTCCAGATGAAGCCGAAGGGCAGTACAGGGGTTTTGGGGAGTACGTGTGAGTGGGGGGAGCTCTCAGCACATGGGGAAGAGGTTTAAGATAGGCACATTAGTTGGATGTTCTCACTAAAAGGCTCAGTGATGAAATGGTTCATATGGTTCGAGTGAACATCACTAGGTTTCAGAGTTGACACCCAATTGCACTGCTTAAGGTCTGAGAGGTGAAACTCAGTGGGACCTTCACTGCCAGCTTTGACCATCTTGGGTGGTTCTCTGATTGACCCGTTCTATCTGATTGGGGCTGGGGGGAATTGACACTGCTGAGAATCTGGGATTCCCCCCTCTGCGATGCTTTGACCTCTGGGTGGGCATCTTAGAGCTTTTTCCCCAGACCTTCCTCCCCCTCGCACACCCTGTGCGAATCGGGACCATCCAGAAGTGTCTCACGCCCACCTCGTACCCGTGCCAATGACGGCACGAGGGGGCCAGGTGACAGGGCCCTTTGGCTCACATGGGGCAGGAGATGTGGCAGGGAAAGGCAGGCAGGCGGTCAGGCTCTCCCCCCTGGGAGAGGGCATCTAAAGCTCGGGCTGCTCACAAGTTCTCTCTGTGAGGTGCTTTGAGAGCCACTGCTGGCCCGTGCCAGGGGAGATTTCCACGGCAGCAGCAGGCGAGCTGTGTTCCACCGTCACGTCACAGCCCCCGGCTGGCAGTGCCATGGCGCAGCGCCGGAGATCCCGCACGGCTTAGCACAGCAGGGGCTGGCTGCGCGTGTTTGAACCGCGGCACCTAAAAGAGCTTGTCGGAGCCCGTGGTGCTGCCCTTCCCAGCAAGGGGTGTCTAGTGAGCCCGGGACCTGCCGAGAGCCCGGGGACATGACAACCCTGCTCGGACCGGGGGGATCTTTGTTTCAAAGGCTCTGGGAACAAGGGCGAGGGGAGGGGGAGCAGGCCTGCAAAGGCAGGGAGCTCCCACCTCACCTGCTCTAGCCTGAGGCAAAGACAGAAAAGGAGCGATGGAAAACAGAGAGCAGGAGGAGACTGTTGACGTGAGTGCGGTTAGAGGCAGGCGGGGGGGCTGGGAGCCAGGACTCCTGGGTTCTGTTCCCAGCTCTGGGTGGGGAGTGGGGTCTAGTGGTGAGAGCATGGTGGGGCTGCAAGCCAGGACTCCTGGGTCCTATTCCCAGTTCTGGCAGGGGTGTGGGGGCTGGTGGTCGGAGAGGGGGGGGAGCTGAGAGTCTGTCCTTGAGCTATTCCCCCTCTCCTGCTCTGTGCAAACGCAAGCAAGTCACTCCCCCTCTCTGTGTGGGGCCTTGCCCCTTGGGCAGCGCACAGTGTCAGTTTCCCTAGGGAGTGCCCCCTTCCTGGGAGCCTGGCCACTCCTGGGTAACGGGGGCTACAGCAGCTATTTAACAGGCAAACTCACCCCTGCCCCATTCCAGAACAGGGCCTGAGAAACAGCCCCACGCCCTGTGCTCTGGGCTCTGTGTGACAATAGACAGGGTGTTTGCCCAGGGCCCTGAGCCTCTCGGAGCTGAGGCCAGAACCTGGCCCTGCTGCGCTGGCAAGGGGGCCCTGTGAACTGAAGGCGCGCTAGAAATCAAGGAGCACGTAACAGCAGCTCTCCGCTGATCCCAGGGCAGGGGGAGGTGAATGCTTCGGGCCCGAAACCAAAGGGAACAGGCAACAAATGGAATCAATCGGGTTTCCAATTGCAGTCCCCCTGGGGGCCCCTAGAGGGCGACATGACCCACCCAAGGTCGGAGCAGCTCTGGTCCCATCCAGCAGGGGGCAGTGGGCTTGATCTAGACCCTGGTGCTGGCGGTGGGAGAGGTGAGGCCGCACAGACAGATCCGGGGAATTAGACGGGGACCGTCGGGCCGAGGCTGGGCACGGCAGGGACAGACCTAACCGGCGCCGGTGCCGTGCTCGGGGCTGCGGCCTGGGATCACCGGGGGATAAGGCCACTAAACCCACGGGAAGGTGAAAAGCCAGGGGGGCTTCAGCAGGACCTAGATTTTACATATTGTCCGAAAGAGGGCACGGCTGCCTAGTACCAACTGAAAGAGCAGAGCGCCCCCTACCGAGCCCCCCGCCCCGCTCCCCGCAGGCCAGCGCCCTCCGCTGAGCCCCCCGCCCCGCTCCCCGCAGCCCAGAGCCCCCCACCGAGCCCCTGCCCCCTCCCTGCAGCCCTGCGCCCCCTGCCAAGCCCCCGCCCCGCTCCCCGCAGCCCAGTGCCCCCTACGGAGCCCCCCCAGCCTTCCCCACATCACATCTCCCCGCCGCTCTCCAGCCGGGGTCCAGCCCTGCTTAGCAGGATGGCTGAACCAGTGGCTGCCAGAGAACAAGGCCCTGGGCACAGGGTCAAAATCTACTCACCTGCCCCCAACCTGTCTGGACTCCCTTCGCCGGGACCTGCCAGCTGCCTGGGCTGGGCGGGGAGGGGGGAAGGGGGGCATATTACAGCCCTTATCTGCCAGGCTGGGAGGTGGATTTAATATCCGAATCCTTATTGAGCTTCCCGGATCCCTCCCTGCCAGAGCCGCCGGCTCCAGGGCCCTCGGTCAAGCTGATGTGGCTAATGCACCTTGTATTCAATTTCGGTGATAAGGCGAGGCGATCGTGGGGGCGGGGGGGGACAAGGGGGGGCTGGCAGAGAGGGGGATCAGATGGGTTGTTTTTTCCCTCCTATTGTCACCGATTCGCTCGCTCTCGCCGGCATGAGAAGCCCCCGATCGGCCTCATTCCCAGCAAGGCCCTTTTAGTCCAAAGCCTCTTAGCGCCAACAGGCCAGGGCGGGGTGTCAAAGCCCGGCCCCCGCATCCTGCCCGGGGTCAGCACCGGGGCATCACAGGTTAACCCCCCCATCCCTCCCTGAGCCCCTCTCTCGCCAGCCTGGGGACGCCTGTGATGGGGGGGCCGGGGCAGTGGGATCTGGGGTGGGGAAGGGAAGCAGCTGGGTTTTGGGGGGTGGCTAGGGGGAGACAGCAGGCCAGAAGGGGAAGGAGGTGGCTACATTCAGGGACCCAGCCGGGGGTCTGGCACCGACGCCCTACTGAGCTTGGCCCGGTTCACCCCCTGCCCCGTCAGACTGGGAGGGCAGGAGCAGCTGATTTCAGTGGCGACAGATCAAAGCCTGATGGGCCTGGGGAAGACAGCGCCCCCCCTCTGGTGCATGGCGGCAGCACTGGGAGGGATGGAGCCGTTATCCAGCGGGCTCAGGCTGGAAGGGAAAGAGCACAGGGGCCAGGATGGGCTTGAGTGGAACCAAAGCGACAGGATAAGGACAGACCCTGTGAGCTCCCTGGCTGTCAGCCTGCCCTGCCCCGGGACCCCCAGGGGCTCCCTGCCACCCAGGGCTACGCTGCACAGGCCCGATGTCAAATTCAGAGCTGGGACTGAGGGGTTCACAGGGTAGGAGGGGGATCAGGGCTGGGACAGGGGGTTGGAGCACGTGGGGGGCGGGGCTCAGGGGTGCAGGCTCTGGGCGGCGCAGCCGGCATGTCCCCCCTCCGGTTCCTACCTGGAGGCACGGCCAGGTGACTCTGCACCCTGCCCCGCCCACAGGGGCCGCCCCCGCAGCTCCCATTAGCCACGGTTCCCAGCCAATGGGACCTGCAGGGGCGGCGCTTGACGCGGGGGCAGCGTGCGGAGCCCCTGGGCTGCCCCTACGCGTAGGATCTGGAGGGGGGACATACCGCTGCTTCCAGGAGCCACGCGGCGCAGAGGCTAACAGGGAGCCCGCCAGCCCCGCTGCACGGCACCGCCAACCAGACAGTCAACGGCCCGGTCAGCACTGCCACCAGGATCCCTCGTCGAGCGGGTGTTCCGGTCCAAAACCAGAGACCTGGTCACCCTAGCATGGGCCCAGCCCTCGCCCGTCCCCAGTTCTGAGAGCGGGGCCCCTCCCTCCCCCTGGCACTGCCCGCGGGGGTCCCCGCTCCCCTGCCACCAGGGAGAGGGGCTCAGAAACCCCACGAAACAGGCCAGGCTGCCGAGCACAACCCCCCCGACCCCCGCAGGCCCAGATCCCCAGCCTCCCCCCCGGCACACACCCCAGCCCTCCCCACCACTTCTCTCCTCTCCCTCCCCAACCCCTCCCTTCCATCCTCATCCTCTTCCCAGCCTCCCTTCCCTTCGACTTCATCCTTCTCTTCCACCCCGAACTCCTTTGCCTCCACCCCCATCACCCTAGTCATTAGCGTCCCCCTCCCTCTGGCACCGTTTTCAGCCCCCCGCAATCCCTCCGGGACAGGGGGCTCTTTCCTCCTGCTGGGATGGGAGGCCACCAGCATCGAGGATCAAGCTGGCCCCAGTGGGTGAGATCCCAGCCCTGGGTGATGACCCCTTGAGCCCTGCTCCCTCCGCCCCATGGGCTGCCCCCTCTTCCTTTCCCCGCTATTTCCGAGCGGGTGCGGGGACGTGCTGGGAATAACACAGCGGGCCCCAGCTCCACCTGACATGCTTTGACTCAAAATCAGCGCTTGATAAAAGTGAGATTGCTTGTCGACAAACAGAGCCGCCAGCTGCCGGAGCCGCCCCCCCCCCCGTCTCCCCCCGCAGCACCGTGCACAGACTGCTAATAATGCCACCCCCGCAGCCAGCCACCCAGGTGGCTGGACTGGGGGAAGGGAGGCCGGCTGGCTCCAGAGCCTGGATCGCCCGGCCCTGGTTAAAGGGCCGCTGTGCCGCAGGGAACAGGGTGGGGGCGCTCTCCCCTGGCAGTGAGGTCTGCCCCCAACGTCCCAGTGTGGCACTAGGGGGCGCTGTGCCGCAGGGAACAGGGTGGGGGCGCTCTCCTCTGGTAGTGAGGTCTGCCCCCAATGCCCCAGCGTGGCACTAGGGGGCGCCGTGCTGCAGGGAACAGGGTGGGGGCGCTCTCCTCTGGTAGTGAGGTCTGCCCCCAACGTCCCAGTGTGGCACTAGGGGGCGCCGTGCTGCAGGGAGCAGGGGGGCTCAGTGCAGGGGCTCTCTCCCCACTGAACCAGCCATGCAGCAGCGAGAGGGGGACACGCCCCACAAGTCCCGTGCAGAACCCGTAGCCCACACGCTGCGATCCGCCCATCCTTCTGCCGCGTCTCCATCCTTCTGCGGTAGCTTTCTTGCCATCCACCGCAGGATCTGTCTGGCTTTTGACCCTCTCCCCGATCGCCACAGCAACTCCGCTCCCGTACTGAACTGCAGACAGACTGACATCAGCTGGGAATCCGGCCCTGAGAGTAAAACGTTCCCACCGCTGTCATCCGAGGGGGAACGTTTCGCACCGATTTGCCCAGGTGTAAATGATGGTACAAGAGCGATGGACAATCTTACCTTCATTATGTGACTCTTTGCCAGCTCCCCCTAGAATAACCGGGGACCCCTGTATTTAGGTTGCCTAATTCTTTCCATTAAAAAGGAGGCCTGTGACCCTAAGCCCTCATCGCTTTCAGCAGGCCTATGAAATGTGGCCGGGAGAAAACTCTCGGGTCAGGAAAGTGCCTTTTCTTTGTTACAGCAACTTCCATTCAGGGTTAGCTGAAGCCATCACAAATCCCCCTTTCTCTTCTATCACTTGCATTGCTAAGGGAAGTGGTGGCAGCCTATCAGAAGCCATAGGTCTCAAACCACTTTACAAAGGAGGCATTAACAGAGGGGGGAAACTGAGGCATGGGGTGGGGGGCAGTGATGACATGCCAGTAGCAGAACTGGGATTTGAACCCAGGTTGCCTGAGTCCCAGTTCAGGGCTCTGACCACTAAGCCCCCCCGCCACCTAATAAAATAATACTTGACAAATTAACAACAGAACAGGACCGTTCTAAACCTGGGCTGACAACACCAACGCAGATGCTGCATTGGGAATGCACGGGAATTGCCAGAGTACATGGGGGGAATAAGGGGTGGGGAGAGGTGGGCTGACTTCCCCCTATACTCCCAGCCCCAGCCCAGCCCCTCACTTTGGCCTCTCCCAACCACCCATGGAGCCAGCATATGGCTGCCAACTTGGTAATATTTAAAAACCGGACGCTCTCCTGCCCCGCCTCCTCCCCCCAAGACCCCACCCCTGTCCCGCCTCTTCCCCCGAGGCCCCGCCCCATCCACTCCTCTTCCCCCTTCCCCACTGTTGCTCGCTGCTTTTCCCCTCCCACTCCTCCGCCCGGGTCAGGAGGGACTCGCCTGCAGAGCCCGGGGTGGGAGCTGCAGCCGTTTGATGCAGGTAGGAGGCAGCCCCGGCTGAACAGGGGCTGGCGTAGGTGATGACCCGGTGCCTTCCCCGCCTGCAGTAACCGGACATTGGGTGTCCAGTCAGTAGATCTGACCGGACACAGTCATGTCCCCTTTTTGACTGGACTTTCCGGTCGAAAACTGGACACCTGGCCGCCCTAATAGCTAGTTCTGTAGCCCAAGGTGTCAAAAGCCTGTTTCTTAAGAGAGAAGGCTGAGACGGCAAGTCCTGCAAAGGGTGCATAAGCCACCTTATTTTTCTCTTTCACAAACAAAAATGGCAGGAAATGCCCTGCAAAAAACTCCGTTCAAATGGTATTTAGGGTGCAATGCCAGCTGGACAGTGGCCGTGCACCTGACCACTGTCCCATTGTGCGTGCGTACTGGAATCTCACCTTTGGCGTCCTCTGGGCCCTGCCTCCTTGCAGGTCGGGCACAGAACCGCACAAGCAGTCGCAGAGTTGGCATTTCCTGTCGCTTTCCCAGGCCTCGACTTTGCAACCTACATAACGTTGTTTTAACGACAGGGGCTTTTCGCGTGTGTCTGTAATTCTTGATTCAGTCCTCTGAATCATATAATGATGCTCCTGGACACCCTGTCTGCCTGATGCCCTTCCACTGAGATCATGAAGGAACCACAGGGCTGACCTGAACCGCGATTGTCTAAGAACTGATATTAGCTTCTATTTTCCTATTAAAGATAATCACACCACTGCTTTGCAGTCGCGTGGGGTTTGCCCCTTTTCTCAACGCTTGATCTGATCTCCTCCCTCTTGACCAGCGCTGCAAAGGACGGAGAGGCTGGCGTAAACCAGCATGGATGGCAGTAGAGTGATGCCAGTTTACTCCAGTGAGGATCTGGCCCCGTCTGATGCTTTTTGCCACGCCGTGAAGCAAGCACAGAACATCAACTTTTCACCCCTAACAAACCCTGCAGCCGGCACGGCCAGTCCAGGCTGGATTCGAACCAGCGCCCTTGAGGGCCAGCCCCTGAGCCACGGCAGCTGCTAGGGGGGCCCAAGTTCAAGCCATCCAGCCTCCTTTCCTTCCCCTGTCGCATCCAGCCACCTCCCTGCCCGCAGAGTCAAGGGGCACGTGCACGGGGGTGGCGCGGACGCACGCAGTCCTAGTGAATTATCTTCCCCATTTCAACTATTCCTTTCGGGCACGGCTTAATTAACCCATATGTCATCCTCCTTAGGCTGCTTCCAATTAGGTTAGCAGAGCCAGCGAGATGTCGGCTGGCTTCTGGAGCCGGCGTGGGCGGCGGGGGAGGACGGGCGAAGACCCGTGCCATTTCGTTCGGGATGTGTTTCTATTCCTGTTACCCAGGCAGGCCTGCACAAGGCCAGGAGGAAAGCGTGCGACCCGAGCGCACTGGCTTGGCTGATCGCACGCGGCCCGGTGCAACCGCCGGGCCAAATGCTGACGTGGCGGCTTCCCGCACGCAGGCCCCTGGAGCCCTCCGGTTGGCCTCACGCCCGCGCTCTGCCATGTGCCGCCTGGCGCATCGATGCCAGATAGGGTGACCAATTTGGTAATATTTAAAAACTGGACACTCCAGCAGGAGAGCGGAAACCTCCCTTGCCCTGCTTCTCCCCCCTCCCCCCGAGGCCCCACCTCTTCCCCTGAGGCCCCGCCCATCCACTCATCTTCCCCCCCCACCCTGTCACTAGCTGCTTTTTCCCCCCCCCCTCCGTCCGGGGGGACTTGCCTGTGGAGCTGGGTCTGGGAGCTGCCCGACAAAGGTAGGAGACGGTCCCGGCTGAGTAGGGGCTAGCGCGGGTGATGACCCGGCGCCTCCCCAGCTCACAGTAACCGGGCTTTGGGTGTCCGGTCAGTAGATCTGACCAGACACAGTCAGGTCCCCTTTATGACCAGACTTTCCGGTGGAAAACTGGGCACCTGGCCACCCTAATGCCAGACAAGGCAGCCGCGTGGTTGGGGCTCTGCTGCCAATCTCCTGTGCAACCTCCAGCCGGTGGCGTGGGCGGGGGAGGTCTTTCGAAGCCAGGGAGGACAGGCAGGTAGCTGGCAGATGCCACCCCCACCCCCACCCAGAGTCACTGTGCCTTTGAACAAAATCTCCCCCCTCGTTCGAGAAGGGTTTGATAATTTCATGAACAGGATTAGCAAGAGGGGGTATGGGGATTAGAACCTGGGCCTAAAATGGGACACGATGGCCTCGGAAGGAGCACTGCGGAAAGGGACCTGGGGGTCAGAGTGGACCACAAGCTAAATATGAGTCAACAGTGTAACACTGCTGCAAAAAAAGTGAACATCCTTCTGGGCCGTATTAGCAGGCGTGTTGTAAGCAAGACACGAGAATTAATTCTTCCGCTCTACTCCGAGCTGAGTAGGCCTCGATTGGTGGATTGTGTCCAGTTCTGGGCGCCGCATTTCAGGAAAGATGCGGACAAACTGGAGAAAGTCCAGAGAAGAGCAACAAAAACGATTCAAGGTCTAGAAAACATGACCTATGAGGGAAGATTGAAGGAACTGGGTTTGTTTAGTCTGCAGAAGAGAAGATTGAGAGAGGACACGATAACAGTTTTCAAGTACCTAAAAGGTTGTTATAAGGAGGAGGGAGAAAAATTGTTCTTCTTAACCTCTGAGGATCAGACAAGAAGCAATGGGCTTAAATTGCTGCAAGGGAGATTTAGGTTGGACGTTAGGAAAAACTTCCTAACTGTCAGGGTGGTGAAGCACTGGACTAAATTGCCTAGGGAGGTTGTGGAATCTCCATCATTGGAGATTTTTAAGAGCAGGTTGGACAAACACCCATCGGGGATGGTCTAAATAATACTGAGTCCTGCCTTGAGTGCAGGGGACTGGACTCGAGTCCTCTCAAGGTCCCTTCCAGTCCTAGGATTCGAAGTACCACCCTGTGGAAGGTTGGACTGACAACTTCCCTTGCAGTTGGGCCCACCCCTGTTTAAGCAGAGAACGAGGTGGACTTCCCAGCTACCCCAGTGGCAAAACTTTCCATTTTTGAGGGTTTTTAACCTATTTTTGATGGGTTCATTTTTCCAGTAAATCGGAGCAAAATTCCAAAATGCAAAATCAAAACATGTTAACGCCAAACAAAATGGCCTTCTGATTTTTTTTTTTAATTCAACCAAAACAAAGTGCCAAAACCATGCTGGTGTTGCCAGTTGTTTCCATGGCCCTGAATCTGTATTTTTCAGCCCAAAAAAGAGATATGCACAAAAAAAGTCACCCAACTCTAATTTCAGGACTCTGGAAATAGCTGGCAAAGGCCCTGTGGGTGGAGTCACAGCCCCGCTTAGCAATCCTGGAAGCTAGATGTTGTGTTCCCAGCAGACACCCAGAGAAGTTAGATAAAACCATGCAACACTCTTGTGGGAAGGTTGCAACTTAACATGACTTTATTTCTCACAATCCAGACCCTTAAAACGCAAGAACCCCAAAACAGAGAGAGACAAAGCAGGCTGCTCACTAAGGCAGAGGGGCGTAATTCACTCCGCCTTGCTGTCGGCGGCTCACTGCCGATTGAATCTGATCGCACGCTTCCCTATGTGACGATGTGACGCAGCAGGGAGGGGGGAGTGTTGACCTGGGAATGTGCCCTGGGGACGGGAGACCTGAGAGCCTGTCACCTGAGCCAGGACGGGGAGGGGGAGGTAACACCTCTGCCCAGGAATGTGAACGGAGGCTGCAGCAGGGAACCTGCTCGGTGGGTTTAGTTTCAGTTTGGGGCTGGGTGGAGGAACACAGGGAACCCCAGGGCTGGGGTCTAAGCTCCCTGCTCCCCCAGAAGGACTTCACTGAGGGGTCCTGGGTGTACCCACAAGCTCAGTTTTGGACTGTGTTCCTGTTGTCCAATAAACCTTCTGTTTTACTGGCTGGCTGAGAGTCTCAGTGAATCCCAGGAAGAGGGGTGCAGGGCCTGGACTCCCCCACACTCCGTGACACCCTACAAAGCCCTCTAGCTTGGCAGCAGGATCCGGGAAACCCCTTCACGTCTGCAGTGACAGCTTGGAATTCCAACACAGTCCTCAGTACACCACACTAGACACACACAGCTCTTCCCCAGTATGTCAACCTACGTGGCTGTTCTGGGAGCTATGTACCCATCTTAGGGTTTTTTATGAGCCTACGACTGTAATATCCAAGTGCCTCACAAGCTTTTAAGGTATTTATCCCCATAATACCCCCGGGAGGTCAGGCAGGGGCCCAATTCAGGCAATTATCCCCATTTCAGAGGCCCGGCTCCTCAAAGGTATTTCGGTGCCTAACTCCCATGGGAATCAGCCCCATGGGGAGGAGAGGCCTAGCTCTCTTTTGAGGGATCCAGGTCGAAGTGTAAGGATTGGTGGGACTTGAACGCAGGACCGCCAACACCACCCTGCTCCCCGCCCTCCTCAGAGGCGGCACGCCACAGGAAGTTCCGCCTTGAGTGATCTGACTGACAGTTGTATTGGTAATCCCTGATTGGCTCCTTGATCCTATATAAGGGGCCTCCCAGGAAGCGTCCAGGTAGCAATGGGGGTCTCCAGCTCGCTGCTGTGACCACCCTGCTTCTGAGCTCCCGGCATTGACCTCAGGTCTGACTAGGAGCCTGATTCCCGATCGATTCCCGGGGCCCCCCCAACACTGACCTGGTACCTGGTATTGCTGACCTTGACACCAGCGGTGACCCCCAGCTTCGGTTCCCAGCTCCCAAGCTCCTGCCACTCGTCCTGCCTGCCTTCACCCAGGATCCCAGTCACCCAACTGGCTCCCTCACCACTAGGCCATCCTTCCCCCAGCTCCTTCTGGCTCCAGACCAATCAGGACATCCCAGGTCTGGCTGCATAGAACAGCCTTGCTTCCCCCAAGCGTGCAGCCAGGGCTTGCCTCGGCTCCCCTCTCTCCACCGCCTGCCGGTGTCCCCGTAGCCGAGAGCCGCATAGAGAAAACAAACAAACCAGGTTTTGCAAAGAGAATGGGCAGCCCAGATGCCGGCCGGGCTCTCCGAGTAGGCTGCGAGCTCCATAAACACACAGCCCCAGGCCGGAGCGACTCACGGGGCTGGCATCACAGCCGGGCGCCCTGCGCACACCTCCAACGACTTCCAGGGCCACTCGACTCACAAGGTGGGGGGGACCGCTCAGCCGGCGCAGAGGGCAGGCAGTAGGAGAGCTGAGCCCTGCGCACGTGGCATGACCCAGAGGGCTGGGCTTCAGGACGCCTGGGTCCCCGTCCTGGCTCTGCCACTGAGCTGCCGGGTGACTTGGGGCAAGTCACTGCCCTGCTCTGTGCCTCAGTTTCTCCTCCTGTCCTCTGTCTCCATAGACTGTGAGCTCTCTGGGCAGGGGCCTATTCTGCACCTGGCCTGTCGGGGGGCCACTCCCTGAGCTGGCAAGGGCCTCTAGGTGCTAGCTAATAATAATCCACCAAAAGGAGCAGGAACCATTCGGTATGTTGCCATGCGATAGGCCCACCCGCATTTTAAGGGATTCACCCCTACGCCCTGAAGGCAGTCACCAATGGCATCTTTCTACCCCCACTGCCGAGGGTCAGGATTCACTCAGGACACTGCCCCCGTCCTCATTTATCTGGTCACTGCTTTGATCTCTTGGCCATCCTCAGAAAGGAAAGGAGTGGGCAGGTGGGAGAAGGAGAGCTGGGGACGAAATGGGGTCAGGAGCATTATCCCCATTTGACAGATGGGGAAACTGAGGCACAGAGAGGGGTGACTTGTCCAAGGTCACCCAGCAGGCAGAGCTGGGACTAAAAGTCCCAGCCCAGGGCTCTCCCCACTGGGCCACACTGCCTCCCTCCCAGCCAGCTCTCCCAGGGTGGGAGCAGGAATGTGAAGTCTTGCTCTCTGGGCCAAGAAGACGCCCCGAGGCCGCGGCTGAGTGGACATGTTGATGGGGGGCTGAGTAGCGAGCACCAATTCGCCTGGGGTGGGACCAGTTAGCCACGCTGGTTGGGGATCGCCGCGTGCCATCCTTCTCACCAGCGCAAACTGGACGTGCGACACCACTGGATCCGAATGGGAGCGCTTCACACCCACGGTGGGCTGCAGTACGTGAGCGCCCGGGGCCCCCGTGCGACGCACAAACCGGGGGTCTTTGTTTGCAGCTCAGTCACACCAGATTTGCACCAGTGTGTCGGCTGCAGAGCGACTCCTGATTTACACTGGCAGAGAAACAGTGGAACCAGCTCTCAGACTCCCCCCGTCTCTCTTCCTCTTCTCCTGGGTGTGCACCCCTTACTCAACCCTCAACTGCCGAAAGGCACCGGAACCCAATCCCCAGCTGGTGAAAATGGGGGCAGCTCCCATGGAAGGCATTGCTGATTTACACCAGCTGAAGGCCTGACCCACATGCTCACTGTAAAAGCCTTTCACGACACCCTGCATCTGGAAGCCAGGCAAAGACTATCCAAGCAGTGATCTTATGTTGCCACGAATAAAAGATATCTTAAAATTATCTGTCCATCCCCACGCACGCCCATCTAGCCACCCATCCGTCCCCATACACATCCCTCTATTCATCCGTCCATCCATCCCTATACACACCAGTTCATCCATCCATCCCTATACACACCCCTCCATCCTCATACTCACCTCCATCCATTTGTCCTCACACACATGCCTCTATCCGTCCATCCCCATACACACCCCTCTATCCATCCATCTATCCATCCCCATGCACACCCTTCTATCCATCCACCCATCCATCCATCCTTATACACACCTCTATCCATCCATCCATCCCCATACACCCCCCTCCATCCCTTCATCCATCCCCATACACACCGGTTCATCCATCCCCATACACATCCCTCTATTCATCTGTCCATCCATCCCAATACACACCCCTCCATCCCAATACACACCCCTCCACCCCTCCATCCATCCATCCCCATACACACCCCTCTATCCATCCACCCATCCGTCCATCCCGATACACACCCCTCCATCCCTCCCCATACACACCCATCTACCTATCTCCATTCACATACCTCTATCTATCCATCTATCGATTTACCTATTTATTTCAGGAACTCAAAGAAACACAACCCAAAACCAAGTGACCCAACAAGCCAGGAAAATACTCACAGAAATGAAAATCTACCCAAAGGTTATGACGTAGTCATAATAAATAACGATTCATAATAAATAATAATTGGACAAAGGTTAAACCTCTGGAAAACAAACTCAACTCACTTTGCTTCTTTGTATAAACACAATTTTTTTAAAGGGCAGCATGAGGCAGGAATCCAATTAAAAAATAAATAATAATAAAAATCTCCAAGCAGGAAAAGGGAATTTTAATGAGCCGTCGTTTTAATATAAACACGGTTTGACAAACAGAAATATCAAAACAAGCGGAGAAATGCAATGCAATGCAAGCGGGGATGGGGGGGGGGGCTAAAACAGCACCATCTGACCTCACTGCCTTCATTAATTATTATTACCTGGTGTCTAGTAATGGGTAAGGGATTGGGAGTCAGGACTCCTGGGATCTATTCCCAGCTCTGGGAGAAGAGCAAGGTCTAGTGGTTAGAGCAGGGCAGCCTGGGAGCCAGGACTCCTGGGTTCGCTCCCCAGATCTGGGCAGGAAGGGGGCCTAGTGGTTACAGCAGGGGGGGGGGCTAGGAGTCAGGACTCCCGGGTTCTATCCCCAGCTCTGGGAGAGGAGAGATATCTAGTGGTTAGAGCAGGGTGGGCAGGTGTCAGGGCTCCCAGGATCTAATCCCAGCTCTAGGAAGGGAGCGGGGTCTAGTGGTTGGAGCAAGGTGCAATAAATCAGGCCAGCCGGGCTCTAGCCCCAGCTTTGGGACTAACCTGCTGTTTGACTGGGCTCCAGAGGGATTCCCTCTGCCCTGGGGGGAAAAATTTCACCTTTCATGCTCCCCTCCAGTCCTGTTGCAGCCAAGGGAAGGTCTCCACATAGAGGAAGCAGATTTCAAAACAACCAGCCTGCCCCTGCCCGCTGACACACAAGAGCAACTCTGCATGGGGAGCTGCCCATTCAGGTCACTGGCTCTTCCCAGGTGTGCAAGGACCCATCCCTTGGAAGCCAGAAACTCAGGCCCAAACCCTCCACTGATGGCCAGTGGCATCATCGGATTCACACCAGCTGAGATCTGGCCTCATTGAGTCCAGTGGAGCTATGCCCGATTTCACAGCTGGGGATGCGGCCCATGCTCTGGAGAGCCCTGTCTATTTAAATGAATAATGACAACGCCCTACTATTCGTCTTCAAATGGACCTTTGCGTGGCATGGGCCGTCCTGCGCCTCGACGCCGAGGCTCTCAAAGAATTAAGGGCCAAATCCCCAATCAATGAGGCCACTTGCAATGCCCTGAAGGAGAAAGCCAATTTCTTACCTCCAAGGGGGAAATGGCAGGACCATGGTCACCCAGTGGGTCAGTGGCAGAACTTGGAATTGAACCCAGGAGTTCTGACTCCTAGGCCCTGCTCGAGGGACAGATGCCTGAAAGCCTGTTCTCTGGGCAGCACGCGTGCTCCTTGGGACTGTGCCTGGCTAGCCGCCAAAGCTCTGTACAAAGACAGAGTGAGATTATTAGCCCTACTTTACGGATGGGGAAACTGAGGCACAGAGTGGGTGGGAGTAGAGACACTTGCCCAAGGTCACGCAGAGCTAGGAAAGACAACCAGAAGGCCCGGCTCTGAATCCCCCCTGCTCAAACCACTGGACTCCACTCCTCACCCAGTGCTGGGGATAGAACCCAGGAGGCCTGACTGCCAGCCCACCCGGTTCTAACCACTAAACCCCACTCCCCTCACCCCTGAGCTGGGGATAGAACCCAGGAGTCCTGACTTTGCCATCCTGCCCAGCTGTCAGAGGGGGTCAGGAGAGAACTGGGCAGCCTAGAAAGGCCCTGGTCCCGAGTGGAAAGTCCAGGGAGCCAGTGCCCATGAGTGGGCAGCGCGGTACCTGCCCACCCAGCGCCAAGCTGCTGGTGGTTGCATGGGGGTGGCCAGGACAGGTCCTGGGTTATAAAAGATCCCTGCATGATGCACGGGTCACCCAGACACAGGTCGGGGGAGACACAGTCAGGGCAGGTGGATGCCTGAAGCGTGAAGCCGGCATGGGCCGGTGCTGGGAGAGGCTCATTGCAAGGCTACTATATCGGCACCGCAAGTGCTGCAAAAGGGGGAGGAACAGCCCCAGCCCACCAGGGTGAGATCCCAGGCCGCATGGCGGGTGGAGCCCCCCTGTCCGGTTGTCATTCGTGGCAGGGCCCTGGTGCCCGATGCCCAGCGGGCACAGCCCGGCCTAACCTGGGGCACATCAACCCCTGGAGTTTTGCGCAGAGAAGGGCTGCCCCATGCACGGCAGCCTTGCTCCCGTGCCTGGCCCCCCAGCCCCGCGCTGGGTTGCAGAAGATGGCTTCTGGGCGCTCCGGCAAAGCCAGGGAGGGGAGCAGGCGGGCGCAGAGCCAGCGGACGAGCGCCAACGTCCGTCCGTGAGCCAGGAAATGGAGCAGAAAACCCCCTTTGTTTGAGGGGCAGCCGGCTGTGGGCAGGGGCACTCTGGCTGACCCCGCTGTGCCTCCCCTGAGTGCCGGGCACGGGGCGGGCAAGGGACTGAGTCCACATTGCTTGATCCCCTCCCTGCAGCCGCCAGCTCCCTCCTTGGCGGGGAGAGGAAGGAGACTCGCGCCCTGATCTCTCCAGCTTGCAGCAGGACCAGATGGCCAGGTGACCCTGCAGCCTGGGCGCCCCCCGGCCTCCATTTCGCCCCGACACTTCTGCCACGGTAGCGGTACCAAAGAGGGGGGCAAGCAAAGCCAGCGCTTCCCCTGATGATCGATCGCCTCCGTTGCTCCTGCCCTGGGCTGGGCTCTGAGTAACGCTTTGGGGATGGGACTGGACCCCTGAGATCTACCACCCTGGGCAGGGTCCCCAACCCCGGCACAAGGGCCCTGCCCACAGCCTGGGGGGGATCGGGGGCGTGGCCGGAGCACCCTGCGCTCTGGCTATTCTCTGCCCCCCAGGGCCCATAAAGGGTGGACCGAGGGTATGGCTGGGGCACACTGTGCTGTGCGGCTTCTCTGCCCCTCAGCTCCCCTTGGGGGTGGATCAGGAGTTAAAGAATTGAGGGGGGAGGGTCCTGATTGTTCCACCTTGTGAATGTTTTTGAGAGCTCGAAAATTTGGACCCTCCAAACCAGGACGAAGTGTCGAAATCTCCAAAATTTTCACAAATGGAAAAAACAAAACCAAAATCCCCCCCACAATGTTTCGGTTCCCGTCAATCAAAATGGTTGGATCGCCGTTTTTCAAAACGTTTTCTTTGGATTTGGACCTTTTCCCTTCTTGTCATCTTGGTTTCCAGCCCGAATCGCTTACATCTGGAACCAAAACATCCTTTCGAGCCGGGGTTTTTCATTTCCAAAACATCCCGAGGCAGCGTTTTGAAGATCTCAACTCTTCGCCTCCCCACTGACTCGGGACAGCCCTCCAATCTGACCCCCTGTTGCAAAGACTTTCCACTTAGACGCACCAGAATTTTCGACGGCAGTCGATTCACCGGGAAATTCCCCGACCGGTTCTGCTCGGGTGAGCTCGAAGCTTGGGGAAGGGTGGAGGGTCGGTTCTGGTCCTGCTGCCCCTGGCCCTGGCAGGAAGACGTCTCCCGGGCCAGGTGGAGGGGGCAGCTGGCTCCATCACAGCGCTCAGCGGTGCTGGGAGGATGGAAGCACAGGCCGGGCTGAGGAAGAAGCTGGTTTCTGCAGGGGGATTTACGGGTCCCCTGCCCCGGCTTGGCTCGCGTTTCTGTTTCAAGCTCCTAATGATCCTGGTGCAGGGTTGGTTTTGGACCCCTCGGGCTGGCTGCTGGCCGCAGCTCAGGAGGGGACGGAGGTGGCCGGGATACCCTCGGCTCACCATGCGGCCGCAGCCACCGAGTGGGGGGCACAGGGCTTTAGGGGTGCGGGAGGGGGAATGTGACTCCAAGGCTGGCCCCGCTCCCACCCGCTGTAGCTTTGTTGGAGTCTAGGGGCCAGATCCACAGCTGGTATAAATCAGTGTCACTCCACTGGAATCAGTGGGGCCAGGTCCCCAGCAGGTGTGAATGGGCCGTAGCTCCAGCCGAGTCAATGGGGCCAGATCCCGAGCGGGTGTGAATGGGCTGTAGCTCCACTGGAGTCAATGGGGCTAGGTCCGCAGTTGGTGTGAATGGGCCGTAGCTCCATCCGAGTCAATGGGGCCAGATCCCCAGCGGGTGTGAATGGGCCGTAGCTCCATTGGAGTCAATGGGGCCAGGTCCCCAGGGGGTGTGAATGGGCCGTAGCTCCACTGGAGTCAATGGGGCCAGGTCCCCAGCGGGTGTGAATGGGCCGTAGCTCCATTGGAGTCAATGGGGCCAGATCCCCAGCGGGTGTGAATGGGCCGTAGCTCCACTGGAGTCAATGGGGCCAGGTCCCCAGGGGGTGTGAATGGGCCGTAGCTCCATTGGAGTCAATGGGGCCAGGTCCCCAGCGGGTGTGAATGGGCCGTAGCTCCATTGGAGTCAATGGGGCCAGATCCCCAGCGGGTGTGAATGGGCCGTAGCTCCATTGGAGTCAATGGGGCCAGATTCCCAGCGGGTGTGAATGGGCCGTAGCTCCACTGGAGTCAAAGGGGCCAGGTCCCCAGCGGGTGTGAATGGGCCGTAGCTCCACTGGAGTCAATGGGGCCAGATCCCCAGTGGGTGTGAATGGGCCATAGCTCCACTGGAGTCAATGGGGCCAGGTCCGCAGTTGGTGTGAATGGGCCGTAGCTCCACTGGAGTCAATGGGGCCAGATTCCCAGCGGGTGTGAATGGGCCGTAGCTCCACTGGAGTCAAAGGGGCCAGGTCCCCAGCGGGTGTGAATGGGCCGTAGCTCCACTGGAGTCAATGGGGCCAGATCCCCAGCGGGTGTGAATGGGCCGTAGCTCCACTGGAGTCAATGGGGCCAGATTCCCAGCAGGTGTGAATGGGCCGTAGCCCCACTGGAGTCAATGGGGCTGATTCCCCTCTCACCCTGGCATCAATCAGGAGGCAATGGAGATACACTAGTGGAAGTGAGATCTGAGGGAGTGATTGGTCACTCAAGCCACGTGGGCTCCTTTCTCCTCCCTGATTGGACACGCATAATAATAATCATCATTCACAAATCCCCAGTGACACGCTTCCTCGTCCAGACTTTCCTTTCCGCTGGATGCTTGGAGCACTGGCCAGGAGCTACAGAGCTTCCGGTTGGGAAAGGGTTAACAAAGAGGCATCGGCCTCATCTGGCAAGGCCTGCCTAGCCCCCTGCTGCAGATAACCCACCTGGAACAGCCTTAGCCCCATTGCAGAGACGGGGTCACTGAGAGGGCAAGGGACTTGCACCCGGTCATACAATGGCAGAGCTGGGGATAGGACCCAGGAGTCCTGACTCCCACCGCCCCTGCTCTAGTCACTAGACCCTGCTCTCTCCCAGCTCTCTAAATAGAACCCAGGAGTCCTGCTCCTCCAGTTTCCTGCTCTAATCACTAGAACCCATTGACCTCCCACAGCTAGGAAAAGAGCCTAGGCATCCTGACACCCACGGCCCCTGCTCTAACCACTAGACCCCACTCCCCTTGCAGACCTAGGGACAGAACCTAGTAATCCTAATTCCCAGTGCTTCTGCCTTAACCCCCTAGATGCTATTCCCCTTCCTGAGCTGGGAATGGAACCCAGGAGTCCTGGTTTCCAGGACTTACACACAAGCCGCATCCTTCTTTGAGATTTTCACAGGTATTATTTGGGGTTAACGTCCCAGCGAGCCAGTTCCAGGTCAGAACCACAGTCCAGCCTCCTGATTTGATTTTCAGTCTCTGATGATGGAAATAAAGCAAAGGAAGCGAATCTCACTTTATTCCTGGCCCATAAACGGTTCCCTGGGCCCCTGAAAAATGCAACCGAATGGAAACCCAATCTGCTGCATTGTGCTAGCATCACTGCCCGGGAAGTCTGCTATTTCCTGCCCTGGATAAAAGATCTCCCGAGGTTGCGAGGCGAGCAGGATCTGGAGAGATGCCAGCGGAGAGGAAAAGCTTTGCTGGAACGCCGGCAGCTTTAGAGCGACCGCATGAGCTAGTGGGTAGCGTACAGGATTCAAGAGACCTGTGTTTTATTCCTGGCTCGGCCGCTGACCTTCCCCTCTCTGTGACTCAGTTTCCCCCTTTGTAAAGCGGAGATAATGAGACTGGCCTCCAATGGAAAGCGCTTGGAGATCTATGGATGGAATGCGTTAGGTGAAACTGAGGGATTCTCTGTGTGTTTGTCTGCCTGGCCAGGCTATGATCATTGGTAGGGTTTGCGTAGGAGTGTATACAGTCAGAAAATGAAATGTCCACCCTCTGGGAACGTCCTAAATGCTGACAGTAATTTTCCTTCCGAATTGGGACCGAAAAGTCAAAACAAACTGAAATATTTTCACCGCATGAAAAGTCCTGAAAAACCTTAATTTGGAAACAAAAAAAAGTCGACATTTTGATGGCGACAGTTGGACATTTTTCATTATCAAACAGTGAGTCCAAAAGCAGCCTAATAGCAATAAAAACATACAGCACCTGGCACGATGGGGGCTGGTCCATGTCTGGGGTTCCGAGGTGCTACCGTAATACACCTAATAGCCATACAAATGTACAGCGCCCGACACAATGAGGTCTGCTCCATGACTGAGGTGCCTAAGTGCTACCGTAATATACCTAATAGCAATACAAATGTACAGCGCCCGACACAATGGGAGCTGCTCCATGACTGGGGTGCTGAGGTGCTCTCGTAATTCACCTAATAGCAATACAAATGCACAGTGCCCGGCACAATGGGGGCTGCTCCATGACTGGGGCTCCGAGGTGCTACCATAATACACCTAATAGCAATACAAATGTACAGCGCCCGACACAATGGGGGCTGCTCCATGACTGGGGCTCCGAGGTGCTACCGTAATACACCTAATAGCAATACAAATGCACAGCGCCCGGCACAATGGGGGCTGCTCCATGACTGGGGCTCCAAGGTGCTACCATGATAAACAGGATTAATAATAATAATAGGTCTCTGCTGTGGCTGACATTTTACACGGAGATACCAATTTGTGGCAACATTTCCAAACCAGATTTCCCCTGTCTGAAGCCGCATGTTGAAGTGAGTCAATTCCAGGCTACGTTTCTCCAGTCTGGCTTCCCAACGGAAAAGCAGAAACATTTAAGCTTTGCCTCCACTACAAACAAAAGGGCATCTAAACAGCAGACTCACGATAGCTTCCCCCAATGCCAGATCCTCCTGGAGATAAGACATGGATCATTTTGTAACCTCCATGGCGCAAGTTAAAGTCACATCTATACCCTCACCTCCACCTGCAGCTTAGTCAAAATCGACCTTTTCCCACCAGAGAGTTTGATTTTGACCAACTCACATTTTGCCTCCTGGAGAAACGTCAGCCAGCTCTCAAGAGGAGCATTTGGGTCTTCGCACGATGGAATCCTGTGCCCAGTTCGGGGCACCCGTCCCCAAGGAAGATGAATTCCAACAGGAGGAGGGGCAGCTCAGGGCTGCTCGGATGATCCGGGGACTGGAGAACTGATCTTAGAAAGGAGACTGAACGATCTGGGCTTGCCCTGCCTCAAACACAGTCTGGGATCTGAAACGCATCCGGAGGGGAGACGCCAGGCAGGGAGAAGAGCTATTGGGGTTCAGGGATGATGCTGGCACAAGCACAACTGGGGATAAACCAGCCAGGGTTCAGTGGAGGCTGGAGAGGACGGTTTCTAACTATCAGGGGAGGGAAGCTCTAGAAACAGGCAGCTGCGAGGAGTGGGGGGAATGCAAAGCTGAAGAATGGCCAGACTGGGTCAGACCAAAGGTCCATCTAGCCTGGTGTCCTGTCTTCCGACCGTGGCCAATGCCAGGTGCCCCAGAGGGAAAGAACAGAACACGGAATCATCAAGCGATCCATCCCCTGTCGCCTATTCCCAGCTTCTGGCAAACAGAGGCTAGGGACACCGTCCCTGCCCATCCTGGCTAATAGCCACTATCCTTCATGAACTTATCTAGTTCCTTTTTTGAACCCTGTTATAGCCTTGATCCATTTATGAACGGGATGATTTCATCAGGCCGACTGTGATAGCAGGGACTGGGCTCCAAGACCCAGGCAGTCTCTTCCAGTCCTATGTTCCCACATAGCGCCTAGCAGCCCCGGTCACGGATCGGGTGCTAGGAGCTGTACAAACACAGAGTGTGCCCCAGAGATCTTACAATTGACGGGTGAGCCAAGGGACAGCAGATGGATCCAGACAGACAGACGGGGAGCACCAGGGGACAGTGAGGGGATAGCAATCAGCCCCTGGTGGCAGCAATCTCACTCCTGTAACCACTTTACCGTCATAGGGTGTGTTCATAGATTCATGGATTCCGAGGCCAGAAGGATCCACTGTGCTCAACTAGCCAGACGTCCTGCAGAGAACAGGCCAGTGAATGTCCACAAATTATTTCCTGTTTGAACTGAGCAGATTTTTTACGAAAACATCCCGTCTTGACATAAAACCTGCCAGGGATGGAGAATCCACCACCTGACCCTCCTTGAGTTGCTCCAATGGTTAATTTCCCCTCATTGTTAAAACTTTGCAACTTATTTCCAGTCTGAATTTGTCCTGCTTCAGCTTCCAGCCAGGGGATCTTGTTAGCCCTTTGCCTGCTAGACTGGAGAATCCATGATCAGTTTTCGCTTCCCCATCCAGGTACCTATAGACCGGGATCAAGTCCCCCTTTTGACCTTCTGTGACGTTGCACTCCACAGGTTTTATGGAAGTATGCTTATGAGTGTGAATATGATGTAACTGGAATATGCTTCATGCACAAGGTCTCTTGTAAGGTATCATTACAAAGCTTATAATCTACTGAGTGTGGTCATCTGATTTGTTGTATGTATTATTTCTACGTCTGGAGTTAGGAGAATACGATATAAACTTGTATCACTGATGTGACCATATTAAGTGGAAGCCTTTAAGGGTGCTTCAGAATCAGTGACCTGTACACGGCTCTGTTTACTTGCCAACCTTCCTGGGTACGTGCGGGCCAGCCCAGGAAGAATGGAAGCTGGGGTCTCACAGGACATGTGACCATGTCACCTGATACTGAAATGCATCTTAAACCTGGTACTTTTTCATTTAGAAGGAGGAGTGGGGACCCAGAAAGACAAAGGATTCCCGCCTTTGCCAAAGCTATAAAAGGGGGTGGAACAGAACAAAGGGGGTCCCAGTCATGAGAAAATCCCTGCTTACCACCTAAGGTGTCTACTGGAACTAACAAGGACTGTCCCAGGGGAAAGGATTGGGCCCAGATTAGGAAGAAGTCTAGTCTGTGAAAGAAGCTTATTGGATCATCTCTGAGGGTGAGATATTACCTGTAATCAGTTTCTCAATGTATTAGGCTTAGACTTGTGTGTTTTTGTTTTATTTTGCTTGGTGACTTACTTTGTTCTGTCTGTTATTTCTTGAAACCACTTAAATCCTACTTTTTATACTTAATAAAATCACTTTTGTTTATTAATAAACCCAGAGTAAGTGATTAATCCCTGGGGGAGCAAACAGCTGGGCATCTCTCTCTATCAGTGTTATAAAGGGTGGAAAATTTATGAGTTTACCCTGTATAAGCTTCATACAGAGTAAAAGGGATTTGGATCCCATTGGGAACTGGGTGTCTGGATCCTGGAGACAGGTAACTTGCTGAGCTGTTTTCAGTTAAATCTGCAGCTTTGGGGCCATGGTTCAGACCCTGGGTCTGGGTTGCAGCAGGCTAGTGTGTCTGGCTCAACAAGGCAGGGTTCTGACGTCCCAAGCTGGCAGGGAAAATGGGCTCAGAGGTAATTTCAGCACATCAGGTGACAGTCCCAAGGGGGTCTCTGTGACCAAACCTGTCACACCTTCCCTTTGTCAAACTGGTATATGGCCCATTTCTATAGCCATATAATCCCTCCAGCTAGTCACCATGTTATCAGTTGACCAACTTTTTAGCATGGTCTAGTAGCTAAGGGAGTCTGGAGACCCGGGTTCTATCCTCACCTCTGCCGTGAACATCTGTGCCTCAGTTTCCCACCACTGTCTATCTAGACTCTTTGGGGCAGGCCCTGTCTCTCACTCCGCAGCCAAGGGTGTGTCTCCACTGCCAATAAAAGGCAGGTCCTTAACTCAGGTTAAAATAGCAGTGAAGATGCAGTGACTTTGGTTGACCTTTATAGGGGAGTTGGGATTGCGGACGTGACTTTGGTGCTATTTTGACCCAGGTTGGAATAACAGAATCATAGAAATGTCGGGCTGGAAGGGACCTGCAGGGTCCTCCCCTGCACTGAGGCAGGATAAAGTATCCCTAGACCACCCCAGAGAGGGGTTTGTCCAGCCTGTCCTTAAACACCTCCCACGACGGGGATCTCACAACCGCCCCGGGTCACCTGTCCCAGGGCTCCACTATCCTGAGATTTAGCAAGTTTCTCCCAATATCCATCCTAAATCTTCCCTGCTGCAGACTAAACTGGGACCTTCCTGCCCTACCTTGAGAGATGGGGAGAGGCTCGCTGAGCTGAGTTCCAGACACACGCCTTTGGTTTTAAAGTGGGGGACTCACCCCTGTGTGCTGTTGAAAGCCGAAGCTGACTCAGGCGCCCTTGAAATCAACGGGGACACTCTGGGTTTGCCCCAGGGTGTAATCTGGCCCCTGTTCCCCTCCAGCCAGCGCGGCAGTTTGCACCGGTGAGGCCAACTCCACCAGCTCCGAACCGAGCTGTTTGCTGGTGCACCTGTTCCTTCGCAATCTGTTGGGTTTAGATTCCCCCTCCCTCTCTCCCTGCCAGCGATCCGCCGTGTCTGCTAGGGGACCGACAGCCTTTCCTGCCAAGCCCTGACTAGAAAGGAGCCTTCGCCGAGAGCCCTTCAGCTACACATCAGCCTATGAGTTAACTCAATTAAGAGCCCATGCTCCAAAAAGGGGAACAAGAGACATGCAGCAACATCAGGCCGCGCTTAAAACAAGCAACATTAAGCAGGAAATAATCACTGCAGAGTGGAGAGCTCTCATGCAAGGTAAATGTGCCCCTCAAGTAGCTTTCATCCTGTCTCCCTGGGTTTTGTAGCGTTATCAGGGGTGTCTCGAGCAAGGTCCCCGCACAGAAGCAGTGCCAGCTCGCTGATACGAATAGCGACGGATCGGTTTGCTTGGGTTCTGTTCCCCCGATAACCACGCTTCACTCCTGAAACACGCACGGCTCTTGCGAGGCGCGTTCCTTATCAGATGGCGGGGGAGCGAGGAGCGGCTGCCGGGCAAAACATTTGGGGTGGGGGTGGGGGGTTTCCTCCTGTTATTAGCAGGATTCATTTCTTCTTCCTTGGTAACGTTCCCCGCTAGAGCTGACGGGACAACCGGAAAAATCCCTGCGAAAAGTGGCACCGTTTGGAACAAAACACGGAGTCCAGGAAAAGGCCAATTTTGTCACAGGCAGGAACGTCAAGAAAAACCAGGCGAACCTGCCAGGAAGGGTTTGGCTGGGAGATAGGGAAATTGGCAAGAACCTTTCCGCAGCAGGAGCCGAACCAGACCTCTTTACCCACCCCAGCTGCAGGGTTTGAGAGACCGAGAATCAGGGTGCTGACCCTCCACAGCTCCCCCGCCCCCTTCTTTTGTCAATTTCACTTTCCCCTGACCGTGAAATAGACAAGAGCCGGGGGGGGGGGGGGAGACAGGGACGGGGATGGGGGAGCAGTGTCTTAATTTTCCCCACGGCAAATTAAATTTTTTCACCAAAACTGGATTTTCCCCATGGAAAATGTTGGTTTTGTGAAAAGGGCGGGTTTTTTGTGGGAAAATTATTCTGATGACAGTCTTCCAATCTGCTCTATTTCCCGCCCCCCTCCTCCCCCTAAGTCTGGTTTTAAAGACTCCGTCGGCCGGGTCCTCAGCTGGTCTAAACTGGCATCGCTCCATTTAATGGAATTACATTGATTTACACTCTCTGGGGATGTGGCCAATTCGTGTTATGTCAGCATAAAACTGAGAGGAACCCAACCCAATTCCTCTTAAAACAAAATTAAATAGCCAAGCGAGGCACTTGCCAGGAATTATTTATACAACAGATTTATTATTATTGCCGTATATAGTGATCCCAACCCAGATCAGGGCCCCATTGTGCCAGGCGCTGCACAGACCCCAACCGCGATCAGGGCCCCCATTTTGCCCGGAGCTGCACAGACCCCGACCGAGATCAGGGCCCCCTTTTCACCAGGCACTGCACAGACACAGTGGAAGTCCCTGCCCTGAAAAGTTTACAATCTAAAAAGACAAGTGATCATTCTTCCCATAGTATAGCGGGAAACTGAGGCACAGAGGGTTTTGTTTTGTTTTTTTAAGGGGCCTGCCCTTCTAAAGAGCTCATCTCCTATTTCGGCATCAAAGCAAGCCGTCAGGTTTTCAGAAGATCTCGGTGCTCTGGGTGCTCTACTTTATGGAAACCCTGGTCATAAGCATCAGGAAGGGCACTTTGGAAAAAAATCCAGACATGGTCCCACCAGCACTGCCAGGAACTGAACCTACAGTTCCTGCATCCTAAGTGAAGGCCTGAAGCACAAAACCAGCTACAAACCTGTCCTGTTCAACAGACCCAGGACGTGACTTTCCTCCAGCGAGGAGTTCCGCTGAGCCCCATGGGGTGGCTCAGGTGAGGAAAGCTACTCAGATGTGTAAGTGTTTTCAGAATCGAGCCCCAGCTCCTCTAGGGTAACACACGGGGAATATGCACAGCAGCCCACCCACCATCAACCCAGAAGGAATCACCAGCCAACCAGATGCCCCAGTGTCTGCCAAGAACAAGCCTGGCTCAGGACAGGCCCATCCACTGATGGTCGTGTACCTGGTGAAGTAGCACCACGGCCCTGTGTCAGGGTGCTGGGAAGGCCTGGGTTCAATTCCTGTCTATGCAGCAGACCCTCCTGGGTGACCGTGGGCAAGCGTCTCCCCCTCTCTTTGCCTCGGTTTCTCCATCAACAGGGATAATAATTCTATTTAGACTGGAAGCTCTTTCTAGGAGGGGCTGTCTCTCACACTGAGTCTGCACAGTGCCCGGAATGACGGGGCCCTGATCTCAGCCAGGGTCTGGGCGGCGCCCGACACAAGGGGGGCTCTGATCTCAGTCGGGGGCTGTGCAGGGCCTGGCACAAGGGGGGCCGTGACCGCAGGTGGAGTCACTATGCTACCATATTACACCTACTAACCGGGCCAGGTGGTGCAATCTACCCATGGCACTGCCACAGTGCCTATTACCATAACATCTGAGCACCTCACAATCACCCCTCACATACCCCGGGGGGCGGAGCAAGGCTCTCGTGCCGCCGGAGAACTGAAGGCTAAGCAATGTGCCCCTTGCCACACAGGGAGTCACCGACAAAGCTAAATCCCAGCTTAGCACCCAGCCCACTGCCCCATCACCTGAGCCCCACCTCTGTGCTCTTCTCCAGGGGAAATCATGGCCAAGACTCCCACCAGCGGTGATCTTTAGCTACCTCCAGAGCGGCCCCTTAGTGGCCACCCTCTGTCCCGCCCCACATCTGCCCCTGCCCCTTCGCTGGGGCTCCGCCATCTGCGTGGGGAAAGTCCTGGCACGCTTCGCCAGCCTTTCTGCCAGACACCTGTGGAAGAGACCAACTGTCCCGCACCCTGGACCTCGCCTCCCTGACGCCCTCTGTGTTCGAGCAGCGACGGGACCGACAATGGGCTGCCCCGGGCGCTTTGACATCCTTTTAACCTGCCTTTGAGCTTTGGGCGACCATTTTCCAAATGCACTTCCTCCCTCCCCCCACCCCCGTCCCTCTGACAAGCTCCTTCCCCTGCTCTCGCTTGTGAAAGAAGACAACAACAAAAAACCACCCCTAAGTGGCGGCTGAGTGCTGTTAAATCCAATTAAATAAATCCCCATCGTGGGCAGAAGACGGACCCTTTCAATGACCTACATGCTGGGCTGAGGAGCCAGGCCGGGATGAAAGAGGGAAGCAGGGGTATTGCAGGGCCTATGGGGTTTTTTGTGGGGCGGGGAGGCTCTGAACCCTGGCATGTGAAACTGATGTCACGCTATGCAGGGAGCTCAGTGCCAGCGCCTGGCACCAGGTATGTCACCCTTTGCCACATGGCATCTGCTTCATTCCCGCGGTGCCCCGTCATGGGCATGGATTATTCAGGGTCCCCCTGCAGCTGAGCCCATTGGTGAGTTTGCCCCCACACTGCCCAGGCCTGGAGGTAATCAGCCTGTCATGGGACCGGGGGAGGGGGGGACAGGCACGCTCCAGGCATGTTCACTCCCAAAAGTTTGCTCCAATCTATTTTGTCCAAATGCCGTCTCCTGAGTGCACAGAGGGGCTCGTTCACTGGGATCAGCTTCTACTACTGGGCCAGTGCAGCCCTGCCAAAGCTGGAGCATCTCCATCACAGTGCCAGTGCACCTCTGCCCCAGTGCACCCCATCACACTGCCAGTATGGCACTGCCACTGCCCCAGTGTACCCCTTCACACTGCCAGTATGGCCCTGCCACTGCCCCAGTGCACCCCACCACACAGCCAGTACAGCCCTGCCACTGCCCCAGTGCACCCCACCACACAGCCAGTACAGCCCTGCCACTGCCCCAGTGCACCCCATCACACTGCCAGTACGGCCCTTCCACTGCCCCAGTGCACCCCACCACACAGCCAGTACAGCCCTGCCACTGCCCCAGTGCACCCCATCACACTGCCAGTACGGCCCTGCCACTGCCCCAGTGCACCCCATCACACTGCCAGCATAGCCCTGCCGCTGCCGCAGTGCACCCCACCACTCTGCCAGTACAGTCCTGCCACTGCCCCAGTGCACCCCACCACACTTCCAGCACAGCCCTGCCACTGCCCCAGTGCACCCCATCACACTGCCAGCACAGCCCTTCCAGTGCACCCCTCCACACTGCCAGCACAGCCCTTCCAGTGCACCCCATCACACTGCCAGTACAGTCCTGCCACTGCCCCAGTGCACCCCATCACACTGCCCGCACAGCCCTTCCAGTGCACCCCACCACACTGCCAGTGCACCTCTGCCGCTGCCCCAGTGCACCCCATCACACTGCCAGTACAGCCCTGCCACTGCCCCAGTGCACCCCACCACACTGCCAGCACAGCCCTGCCGCTGCCCCAGTGCACCCCATCACATTGCCAGCACAGCCCTGCCACTGCCCCAGTGCACCCCACCACACTGCCAGCACAGCCCTTCCAGTGCACCCCATCACACTGCCAGTACGGCCCTGCCACTGCCCCAGTGCACCCCATCACACTGCCAGTACGGCCCTGCCACTGCCCCAGTGCACCCCATCACACTGCCCGCACAGCCCTTCCAGTGCACCCCACCACACTGCCAGCACAGCCCTTCCAGTGCACCCCTCCACACTGCCAGCACAGCCCTGCCACTGCCCCAGTGCACCCCATCACACTGCCAGTACAGCCCTTCCAGTGCACCCCACCACGCTGCCAATGCACCTTTCATCATGCTGCTTCTCTCAGCGCCTCCCTCTGTGACCCTGGTTAGAGAAGCTGCCCTGCCCTGCCTGTGATTAATTCCCTGCATTACCTGCACCTCTAATGACAACACATGCTTCCAGCCAGTGCCCATGACGTGGCTCCGCTGCTCCCGGCATGTACCCGCCAGCTCAGCAACGGCTGCCCATGTAGAGCCAGGATGTGTCGAGGAGTGTTTGCAGGGCACACCTTGCTAGAGACACGAGGCTGCAGCATGGACTCCATCCCTCCTCCGTGCCTCCTGCTGCCCCGTCCCCCTGCCCGCCACCCCGAAACAGAATTAAGTGGCAGGAAAAGAAAAAGAAAGAAAGAAAGAAAGAAAGAAAGAAAGAAAGAAAGAAAGAAAGAAAGAAAGAAAGAAAGAAGGCTGGAGGCATAGACCAAGATGTGTGCATGGGGACAGCAAGAGAGATGGTGTGTATAGGGATTGGGAGTGGGCATGGGGATAGAGAGAGATAGAGGGGGGTGTATGGGGATAGAGGGGTGTATGGGGCAGTGGGGGTGTATGGGGGCAGTGGGGTTATGGGGTAGAGATGGGGTATATGGGGGCAATGGGGGTGTATGGGGATAGAGGGGGGTGTATGGGGATAGAGATGGGGTTTATGGGGGTAGAGGGGTGTATGGGGCAATGGGGGTGTATGGGGATAGAGATGGGGTATATGGGGTAGAGATGGGGCAGTGGGGGTGTGTGGGGATAGAGGGGTGTATGGGACAGTAGGGGTATATGGGGATAGAGGGGGGTGTATGGGGATAGAGGGGGGTATATGGGGGTAGAGATGGGGAGTATGCGGATAGAGATGGGGGAGTGGGGATGTATGGGGCAGTGGGGGTGTATGGGGGTATAGATGGGGTGTATGGGGCAGTGGGGGTGTATGGGGGCAGTGGGGGTGTATGGGGATAGAAACAGGGGATGAATAATGGGGACAGAGAAAAAGGGGTTGTATATGGGAATAGAGAGAGTGGGTGTGTGTGTATGGAGATAGTGAGGGGGTGTATGCAGATGATAGAGAAAGGGGTGTGTGTGGGGATGGATGGAGGGATGGGATGTAGGGGGACAAAGGATGGATGGATTGAGAGAGTGAGTGTGTGAGGATGGATGGATGGGGACAGAGGATGGATGGAGAGATGGATGGATGGATGCATGGATGAACGAGGAGGCTGGATGGATGGATAGAGGATGAGGATGGATGGATGGGGTGTAGGAAGATGGATGGATGGATGGATGATGAGGATGGATGGACAGATGGATGGATGAACGGATGCTTGGAGACCTAGCTAGCTAGATGCCAGGGGAGGGGCTGGGAGGAGCAGACGGCTCTGGAAGGAAGAGAGAGGTGCAGGAGACCAGAGGACTAGCAAGGTGAGGGGCAGGCCATATGTCCTGAACATGCCACAGCCCCGCAGCCCTGTTGCTCTCACAAACGGGGCTGCTCATGGCTCTGGATTCCCTGGGAGCTGGGCAGGGGCAGACCCCAGGCGGTGAGACATGAGGCTCTTTGCTTTCCCCGAGGCCCTCCACGGCTGCCCCCACTGGGCCAGACCCTCCGCTGGGATCAGTCGCTGGGAGCGCCCTTCCTTCCACACCAGCTCACGCCAGCTGGGAGCCAGCCCTGCAGGCCTCCTGCTTTTTACCCAGGTAACGCACACTCATCACACTCTCACACTGGGAATGACACAGCACACACAGAGCTACACACACACACACACAGAGATACATACACAATGACACACACCCAGAGATACACACGCACTGATACACACCTACACACACACTGACATACAAGCACTAACACACACATAGCTACACACACTGATACACACAAACACACTGATATGTACAAACTAACAAACACACAGACACACACACAAACACACTGACGTGCACACAGTAACAAACACACACACTCACAGCTACACATGATTACACACACACACAAACACTGAAACCCACACTGACAAACTGACATACACACAAACACACTGATACACACAAACATACACACAGAGATACACAAGCACTAACAAACACACGTAGATACACACTGACACACAAACACACACACCGACCCACACTGATGAGAACACACTAACAAACGTTTACAACTGCACATGATTACACACACACAAACACACTGACACACACACTAACAATCAGACACACACCAACAAACTAACACTGACACACACAGACTCCCACATCCACACACACGGGAAGGGCTCAGGGGTCTGACAACGGGCAGGAAAGGCAAGGAATGAAATGCACATTTATATTTCAAGGGGGAGGAGGGAAGGAGTAACCTCTATGGGGCACCGCAGCCCTTCCCCCCCCCCAGATCTCCCCAGCAGCCTGCATGCAACAGAGGAGAAATTTAGCCAAGCGAAGGGGCCTGGTTATTAAAAAAAATACAAACCAGCCCCGACTATACAGAGACCATTTCAAAGCCACTTTCTGGCCCCCCCAGTCTGGAGTTGGTCTGAGAGCTCCAGGCCTGAGCCAGCTCAGCAACTGGTGTAAATCAGTGTCATTCCCCTGAAGTTGCGGGACTGTGGTGATCTACACCAGCTGCGGCTCTGCCCCTCCCCGCCTGAGACACTCCTTGCACGAGAACTGCCGTCCCAGGGGGTGAACATGCACCGAGGAGTGAAATGTGCGTGCGAGAGAGATTGGGCATGCCAGTGTACGTATGTGCACCAGTCAGGATGTGTGGGAGGGTATGTGTCAGTGTTGGTGTGTGTGTCAGTGCAGGCCCGGGTCTATAGCAGACTGTGTGTCAGTGTGTGTGTCTATGTGTGAATGTGAATGTGTGTCAGTGTGTATCATTGTTTTCATATCATGTGTCTGTGTGTGTGAATGTGTGTGTCAGTGTGAGCAAGTCAACATGTGTCCATGTGTGTGTGAATGCGTGTGTCAGTGGAAGCACGGCAATGCATCAGTGTGTGTGTGTGCGTGAATGTGGGCCAGTGTGCAGGTCACTGTGTGTGTGTGTCAGTGTGTGACTGTCAATGTGTGTCCATGTGTGTGTGTGTGGCTTTGTGTGTTTGTGTGTGTGTGGATAGATGAGAGCCAGCTGCAGGTTTTAAACAAGCAGAAAGTGCTCCCCAGCTTCCGATCCACCCTGCAGCCCCAGCTCCAGAAGCATCAGCCAGCAACCTTGGGGCAGGAGCCAGAAACAAGCCAGTCTAGCAACAAGCTGCATCTGAGCACCAGGGGCCAGGTGCGACTGGATTCCATGGGGATGCGTGTCTGGTGTGTGTGTGTGTGTGTGGAAAGCACCCTATTCCGCCCAGCTACCAAGAGGGTGACCGACACCCCCACCCAAGGGGCTGTGGAGGGGAGTGGGCCGTCAGATCAAATCCAAAGCCTTGACAAGGTTTTCCAGGTCTCAATGGGCCGGTGCTGCAGCTTCCTGGGTGCAATGATTTTCCATAGGACTCTGCAGGGCTCCAATGGGAGAGGCAAATGCACCAGATCGAGAGGGATCTGTGGGCCAGCTCTGCCCTGTTATTTGTCTGACAAGCTTCTACCCCCCCCCACCTCCCACACCCCCCCCCCCCCCCCCCCCCGATCCCATGCACCAGGTGAGGAAATGTCTCTCTCCATCTCCAGGCTGATGCACTCCCCAGAGAAGCTCTCTGAAGCTCAGCACCATGGACAGCAGCCCAGCAAAGATCCCACCCTGCGCTGCTGGGGCGGGGGGGGGGGGGGGTGTCTGTCTAAGAACCAGCTTCCCCGAGAGCTGGCAAGGAGCTCACACACACACACACACACACACACACCATCTTTGTAACCAGGTGCCACCCCAGCGTCTGGCAACACCACCCAGCCCCGGCAGCGGAGGAGAATCGGAACCTGGCAGAGATGCCAGACAATGCCCCCTCCTTGCCCCCCCCATCAAAAAAAATCCCTACCGCCTTTCCAAATCCAAGTGCTGGTATAACACAATACAACTCCCCCCTCCCTTTTCCCCACCACACACACACACAACTCACCCTCCCCCGCCCATCCCTGGCACGATCCCACCGAACCCCCCCATTCTTGGAATGATCCCCCCAACCCCCCCTCCACCAACCCACCAACACACAGCCCAGCCCTGGCAGGGTCTCATACCCCCCTTCCCCCCCCCCCCGCACATTACCAACCCCCAGCCTTGGCATCACATCGCCTCCCCCCCCGATAAAACCCAGCCCCAGAAGCCCCCACCCCAAATCCGCTGGCGAAGGGGGGATCCGCACCTACCTTTTCGGGGAGCAGCGGGGCTCGCTCAGCCTAGGGGAGGCGCCATCCTGGATTTTTTTTCTCTCTCCCCCTCCCCCGCCCCCCAGGGATGCCGGATGGATCCAGAGGGCTCCGTGCGCCCTGCTCGGAGCGGGGGCGGGGAGGGGGGGCGTTCAAGGGGCCCCACCAGGCCGGTCCCCTGCAGGCTCCATCGGAGAAATCCACAAACAAAAGCAGGTCTCGGGGCTGGATCCGCAAAGGGAAGGCTCGGGTGGGGGGGGAGGAGGAGGGGTTGGGCGAAGGGCTGGCTGGGCCCCGACTCCCGCCTGAGCTGGGGCTGCCCCGGATGATCGTGCGCTTTGGAGAGGCGGGGTGGAGGGCTTTGGCTCGGCTCGGTTCCCCGGCGATCCGGATCAAGAAGGGGGGGGGGGGCGATCCGCCGCCGTCCGCGGCTCCTTCCTTGGCTTCTCCCGGCCCGCAGAGCCGGGGCTGGGCTGGAGCGAAGGAGGAGGGGGAGGCGGAGCGCAAAGGGGACGCGCCTCCCCGGAGCCGGGCGGAGAGGCCAGGGCGCACGGCAGGATCGGGTCGCCTCGCAGCCCCCGCTCCCCCCACCACGCCGAGAAGGGCGCGGGGGGGGGCGGGTGATGGGGAAAAGCGGGAGGCTGGGGGTGGGGGGCGGGGAGGGGAAGGGTGGGAGGCGGGTCTGCCCCTTTCCTGCAGATGGAGAGGGAGGGATTTGGGGAGGGAGGGACGCGCGGGGAGGCGGGACGGAACAACACACATTGGAAATCTTTAGCACTGCAGCAGCTGCGCGGAGGAGCCGGAGCTGGAGCCGGAGCCGGAGCCGGAGCTGGGCGGGGAGCGGGGAGAAAGGGGAAGGGCAGGGACGGACGCAGCTGGGAAGCTGCAGGGAGATAGGGGCAGCCGGGGGACAGGAGGAGAGGACGCTGGGGGGGATGGGAAGAGAGAGAGGAAGGAACAGAGGGATGAGGACAGGCAGGTGCCAAGGGACGCGGGGAGAGAACAGAGACCGGAGGGGAAGGAGAGGGAGCTGGGCTGGGTGTGTCTGGGGATGGGCTGAGAGAGGCAGCCAGGCAGGAGGAGGTGTGGTGGGGCGAGACAGATGGACAGGGAGGGGGCTGGAGAGATAGGCAGAGCCAGGCCAGCAGAGGGATGCGGAGGGGGCTAGGTAGGTATTTTCCACCCTGGAAAGGAACCCAGGGGAGGGCAGAAGGGCAGAGCACAGGAGGACACGGATGAAGGGGTGGAGAAGGGAAAGGGTGAAGGGGAGGGAGGATCTTCCAGAGAACTGAATAGAGGGATGGAAGGAAATGGAGAAATCGGGGGGGGGGGAGGGAAGGAGGGGGAAGGGCAGCTGGAGGGATAGATGGCAACTGAATAAAGGGGGCAGATGGGTGGAGCAGGAGAGAGCTCGCACGAGGGCGGGGCAGAAGCTTGCACGAGGGCGGGGCGGGAGCTTGCATGAGGGCAGGGCGGGGCAGGGCTTGCACGAGGGTGGGGCGGGAGCTTGCACGAGGTCAAAGCAAGAGTTTGCACAAGGCCCCCCTCTTGCCTCAGCTTCCCCTGCTGGAGTCTGCCGCCCCACAGCTCTGGGCCCAGTAGGCTTTTAGCAGGCCCAAGCTCTCCACCACCACACCAGGGACTTAGCCATTACCCCAGACACCCTCCCTGCACAGCCAAGAGCCCCGAGCCCCTCCCTGCCCATGAGGGCTTGGCCACTGGGGGGCATCTTCCCAGGAGCCATTAGTGGCTGCAGCCAGCAAGTGGGGAAGGGAACATGGCCACACATGCCCCGAGTTCTATTAACCCTTTCCCTGCTCGGCCCAGGCCCCAGAGGCAGGGGTGAGACACGGGGATCTCAGGGGCTGGTGCAATGTTCACTAAGTGATACGCACACGCCCCAGCCGCCCTGGGAGAGCTGATTGCGGGTTTGGGGCGGCTTCCGCCACTGCTCCCATGCCCAACCCAGCCTTGACGTGCAATAGCCCAGTGTGGGTGCATGAGTGTGCAAACATGCAGGTGCGTGTGCACGTGGAAGGACTCGATTTTCATCAGTAGCTGCCACTCCCTGTCAATTTCACCACAGATGCACACAACCCCCCCCCCCCCCCGATATTTCCATCCCTAACAATCCCCATTTACAAACAGGCAAAGTAAGAGAAGTGTGTGTGTGGCACGGCCCTTTCCCTGGGCGGGTTTGCCATGGGAGCTGCCCACTTGTGGATTCACAACTAGAAACCTTTCACTTTTTGAATCTCAGGGTCTGCTCACGTCTCACCCCTCCCCCCACACCGTCTGACACCCCTTCCCCAAAATTTCCCCCAACTTTTAAAGAGGGGGAAATGCTTAAAAATAAACATGGAGATTATCAGTTGAAATTATTAAAAATAAAAACTGAAATCTGCCAGGCTTATCTATCTATCCCTATAGAATCATCTATCCATCCCCATGCACCCCTATCATATCTATCCATCCCCTTACACCTCCCTCATCATCGCACCCCCATTTTATCCATCCATCCCTTTATACCCCCCTTTATCTATCCATCCCCTTAAACCCCTCTCTTATCTATCCATCCCCATGCACCCCATCTTATCTATCCATCCCCTTACACCCCCATCTTATCTATCCATCCCCATACAGCCCCCGCGTCATCACCCCCCATCTTATCTATCCATCTCCTTAGACCCCTCTCTTATCCATCCATCCCCATCTATCTATCCATCCCCATGCATCCCCATCTTATCTATCCATCCCCTTACACCCCCCATGTCATCACACCCCCATCTTATCTATCCATCCCTGTACACCCCCATCTTATCTATCTATCCATCCATCCCCTTTTACCCTCTATCTAATCTTATCTATCTATCCCCATACAACCCATCTATCTATCTATCTATCTATCTATCTATCTATCTATCTATCTATCTATCTATCTATCTATCCCTATACACCCTCCAACCATCCACTCCTTAGTGGGTTACCATTCAGGTCCCAGACAGGTTAACTCTCTGTGCATTCTTTCATCAGCAACCAAACTGGTAACTGGGCCTGTGAAAGGCGAGGGGGAGGAGCCGTGGTCCAAGCGGGAACCGCATGAGGATAGATAAGATGGGGGTGCATGGGGATGGATGGATAAGAGGGGGGTGTAAGGGGATGGATAGATAAGAGGGCAGTGCATGGGGATGGATAGATAAGAGGGGGTGCCTGGGGATGGATAGATCGATTCTGTAGGAGATGACTGACAGTGTGGACCTAAGAAGGAGCCAGCTCCGGGCGTGGGGCTGATACAACTTGTTTCAGCTAGTCCGGCGAATGGGCTAAACTGGATTGGGCCCCTCAGTGGTGGGCCAAAGATAAGATCTGCTGTGGGGGTGGTGGGGTGGCAGGATACCGGGCTAGATGGGCCCATGGGTCTACTCCAGGAGCCCGCGGGAGGAGGGGGATACCGGTCTGGCTGCGCCCACTGATCTGACCTCACTGTTTTCTTTCCACATTACCTTTGGCACACGCCACTTCATGCTGAGTCAACTCAGCTCCTAGAGCGGCTCCTGCTTTGAAGGGGACTGGGGGGAGCTGACCCACCCCCCACCTCTCCGCCGCTCCAACGCCAGCCCCATAACGGAGTCACCTCGTTAGGCCTGGGGAGTCATGAATGATGCATGCACTGCTTGGGGAGCGAAGGCCCCCCCAGCCATTAGCATCTGATTTGTGAGGCCGCGCGTCTGGCGCATCTGTTCAAAGGCTGCTCCTGCAGGCGTCGGGTGCCCAGGAATACCATTGTCCCGGCTCTGCAGCCGGAGCTGGCTTTTTATTTCTGGCTAAACAGGCAGCGACGTGACCTCAGCTGGTCCAGATGTGCAGCCTCTGTTCCCTTCCCCGGCCGGTCACCGGCTGACTCAGCGCGGCGGGCGTGGGCGTGGGCGGAAATCGAACCCACGACCCTTGAAAGCGCAGAGGGCACCCAAACCGCTGTGCATGGCTTGGCCTCCAGGGGGCGACCGAGAGCACTGCATTACAGGGGACCACATGGCCTCTGTGTGGCTTTTCACCACTAAGGGGCCCAATCCAGTTTGGCCCATTCGCCGAAACAAGTTGGGTGGGTCTCAGCCCAGCTCCCCAGGGCAGAGGAGATCCCAGGGCAAAATGGATCAGCCCCACGCCCGGAGCTGGCTCCTTCTGAGCCAGGAGCAGCCTCGGCCCCAGAGGGCGAATTGTCCTGCGAAGGGCGAAGGGAGGAAGTGGGGTGGGGAGGGAGGAATGAAGGGAGAGGCCTGGCTAGTGAAAGGAGAACAAGGGGGAGTGGGAAACTGAGGGGTTGTCTAGATGAGAGGCCTGGTGGTTACAGTACTGGCCATGGAACCTGGACTCCTGAGTTCAATTCCTGGCGATGCCGCAGACTGCCCTGGGGTATGTCGCTTCACGTCTCTGGCCCCTAGAGTCCTGACTCCCAGCCCCCCCCCCCGCTCTAGCTACTAGACCCAACTCCCCTCCTACAGCTGGGGATAGAACCCAGGAGTCCTGGCTCCCTCCCAGTGCCCCCCACCCCATCCCAGCCCCACTCACATGCTCTGGGGTCTCACAACACAATGCAAAAGTCTCCCAACAGCGCCCCCTGGTGGTTACCCACCTTCCGCACACCTTGGGCTGGCAGGCTGTAAGAATGGGTGGGCCCCGCCCTGTCCTCAGCATTGCCACACACACGCACACGTGTGCGCACACGACTGCACAGGGAGCAACTGTGCATGTACGTACACACACACACACACACACACACACAGAGGGATCGGCCGCCCTGCCTCTGAGCAGGCCCCACGGGGCACTCACAGATGGAGTCACTTTCACCCCTTTCAGGGTCACGCCTGGAAACAGCGGGAACTTGCTGGCGTCAGGCATGGACCCTGATCCAGCACTCTGGGGGGGCAGGGGGGCCTCTGATCTGGGGGTTGAGGCTCCACGGCAACCTCCTGTCTCCACCAGCAGGCCCACGGGGTTCTCCCTGCCCCGGGGGGCTCTGTGCCAGCTGCGCAGTGCCCCCCCGCAGCAGGGAGAAAGTGGCACTTGCTTTCCCCAGAGGGCCAGGATCAGCCGCCCGCCGGTGGCCAGGTCCTGGGGCGATAACAGGCTGTCTCATACCCTGCCACCCTTCGCAGCTGGCGCACGGCCTGTTGCAGCTTGGCAGAGCGAGCGGGGCTGCTGGAGGAGCAGATGATATCGGTGCCCACGGGAAATTAGTTTGATTTCGGAGCCAGATCTGAGCTCCCCCCACCCCCCACTCGACTCCCCTCCCTGCAGCATGGTGCTCCTCTCGGCCATGCTGGGGTCTGCACTGACGGGGGGGGGGGGAGTGCCCCCTACTGAGAACCCCCCCACCCTGCTCCCTGCAGAACGGCACCCCCTACTGTGCTGATTCCAAGTTTCCTGCTGTAACTCACTGGACCCCATTCCCCTGCCAGAGCCAAATATAGAACCCAGGTGTCCTGACTCCCAGGCTTCCCTCCCCTCTTCTAAGCCAGTAGCCCCCACACCCCTGCCAGAGCCAAGAATAGAACCCTGGAGTCCGGGCTCCCAGCCCATAACACTAACTACCAGATAAATCCTTTAGGATTGACGTAAACTGGCCCGGAAAATAAGGAATGAATCCACGGACGTTCTGTTGAGATGGAGATTGGGGAAGGGGGCACTGCGCTCAGCTTCTCCCTGGTTCCCAAGCCTGCCCCGTATCAGAGAGCCCCATATGTGCTATGTCTCTTCTGCCATGTGTGTGCCCCCCCACCTCCCCCATCTCAGCATCTACCCAGCTCGGGGGTGGACACAGAGAGAAACTGGCTTTCAATGCCCCAGCATGGCACTCGGGGGCGCTGTGCTGCAGAGCATGGGGTGGGGGCTCAGTAGGGGGCGCTCTCCCCTCTGAACCAGCGACTCAGCAGCAAGAGATAGACATGCCCTATATTCTGGGTTTATACTAATTCCCGTACTGACCCACAGCACGCATGCCACTGTCTACCCATCCTTCCGCAGCGTCTCCATCCCTCCATCGCTCCGCCGCAGCGAGCCATCTCCCCTCCGAGGGATTCCTTAAGTATCTGGCCCACACAAAACCCATCATGACCCCCCCCCCTTTATTCAGCTTACAACATCAATAACGCCCAAGTTAGCACCTGCTGAGTGAAGGACGCCCCGCCCAGGCATCAGGAATGGGGCAGAGGGCCCCTGGGGAAACGAGTGTGCGGCCACGTAACTAACGAGCGGATCGCGGCGCGTACGCCAGCCTGGAGACACGGGCAGCCTTAATTCCGGCATTTCGGGACTTCCAAGCGCTTGGCTTTGCCACCCCAGTCTTTTAACGGAGGTTTTTTTGTGTGTCGCTTCCAAGATTTAAAGAATAATAATAATAAATCAATCTGGGGGGAAATAACCCAGAAATTCCATCATGTGGCACCATCTTGACACACACACACCCCATGGGTCACCAGCCGGGCTGGCGCCTTTAGATCCACCACACAGGCCTCTGCCACTTGAGTTAATGGCAGAACTGGTAGCAGTAGTAAGTTGTCATCCTCTGTGTGGACCAGCTCTGGAGGGGGTTCGCACATTTTGCCCCAGATTTCACTGACGCATGGTGAGAATCAAGGACCTTGGCCTCCATTCCAGGCTCCGGAGGACATGGCCTCTTCTGCCCATCCACCCCCACTCCCTGCCCTGCCCTTCCCCTCCAGTCGGTCCCTGTCTGCCCCCCACTCCTGGCTCCTTGCTTTAGTCCCATTCTCTTTGCCCAGCTAGTCCCAGATCCCCTCCCCCTGGCTCCTTATCTGATCGGTCTCACTGACTCTTGTCCCCTCTGAAACGTGAATCAGGCAGCTTCCCGGGCCCAGCACAGGGCTCGCTGGGAGCACAGGAGAGGCCAGGCTCCCTGCTCTCTAACAAGTCTGGCCTGAGTGTCACGGAGTCCCCGGGCGATGCTCTGGAACTGCTCCCCATGAAGCCAGGCAGGACTCTGGGGAGTCTCCTCTCTGGGAGCAGCCTGTCTGCAGGGCAAACAGCTCACCCGGCTTCCACCTTCCTGGGTCTGACCACGGAGCATTCAGCATCCTCTGCCCCTCCATGCGCTTTCCACAGCGAGTCCGCCCAGGCTGGGTCCTGGAGAAGCCAGAGGGTCCTGCCCCCCAACTCCGCAGTCAGACTTGACTCTCAGCCAGCCAGTAAAACAGAAGTTTTATGAGACGACAGGAACATGGTCTAACACAGAGTTTGCAGGTGCAGAGAACAGGACCCCTCAGCTGGGTCCATTTTGGGGGACAGTGAGCCAGACAACCATGTCTGCGATTCACTCCTCCTCCCCAGCCAGCCCCAAACTAACTCATCCTCCAGCCCCTCCTCCTCTGGGCTTTGTCCCTTTCCCAGGCCAGGAGGTCACCGGATTCCTTTGTTCTCCAACCGCTTTAGCTCTCACCTTGCAGGGGGGAAGGGCCCAGGCCATCAGTGGCCAGGAAACAGGGTGTCGGCCATTCTCTGTGTCCAGACCCCTGCACACACCTGCCCTCTAGGGCTCTGCAACGATCATACATCCTTATCCCACCCCCTAGATACTTAAGAACTGCATAGGAGAAACTGAGGCACCCCACACTATTCAGAGGAAACGTTAAGAACAGTCCCGCTTTGTCACACTGAGCGTCTGCAAACTGGCTCATCCCTTGGCCAAATTTGGGCACGTTTTCCCAGGGAACGCAAAAGGCATATCCTCGGCCCAGGGGACACCCCGTTGCCAAATTTCAGTGGCCTATTCCAAATTATTTGAGCTGTCCAAAGAAACGCTCCCCAGCATGCTTCAATACGGGCCAAACAGTGGGGTTCCCCCCACTCCCCACTTCTTGTCTTGTTCTCAGAAACGGCTGAACCGTGCGGGCGAAAATGTTCCAGTGTGGGAAATTTCAACCCAAACCGCTCAACTTGGGCAAAGTTCCACCCAGCTGCACACAGGGCCTTAGCATGGGATTAACATCCACAGCTTCCGGCAGAGCCGTGCTCGCTGCCCTGATCTGGTGGGAAAGCATCGGCGTGGGATCTAGGGGTGTGGAGGTCCTGCAGCACCCTAGGTTTTACACAGGGCTCCGCTGCCAGCCCCCTGGGCCCAGGGGCCCGGCTGCCAGCCCCCTTACCCCTGTCCCGGTCCCCTGATCCCAGAGACACGGCCCTGCTCCCGGCCCCAGCTCGGTGGGGACAGGGTAAGGGGGCTGGCTTTCAGCACCCCCGCTATTAAAGTGTTCCAGCGCCACTTGGGAAAGTGCCGGTTTCGATGGAGTCCTGCCTGCCAGGATCCGGCCTGGTGTCCTACGTCAGCCTTCCTCCGCTCTCCGGGGCAGCCTGCCTGGTGTGGGACCCCGGGTGTCCCAGGTTCCCGTCCCAGAGCTGGGAGCAGTGGAAGCCGTGACTGTAGGCTACAGATCTAGACTCTGGGGGCCATGGCTGAGTGTTAGCGATGGGGCTCCCGGATGGATTTCCCCTCTGCGGGAAATTTTGAATTTTCTGCTTTTTTGTTCCAGAACAGAACAAATTCCACCCCCTCCCCACAAAAAGGGCCTTTCTCAGGGAAGGGAATAGGCAACTCTCCCCTACCTCCGATACACACAGCTGTCATGGTCTCTGTTCCCAGCACAGCCCCAGCCCTGCCCGGCTATTCAGCCAGGCCAGCCCCCAGTGCCCTTGGCTCAGGGAGGGAGGCAGCCAAGGCTTCCCTGCGGGGACCTTTAAGGCAGGGAGCAGAGAGGTGGGCACGTGGGAATTGTCCTTTTATCTCAGCACTTCCTGCTCCTCCACGGTTCAGGTTTGGGGAACTGAGCTCTTCCAGCCTTGACAAGCAGGGGGAGAGATGGGTGTGTCGGAGGATGGATGGATGGGGGGTGGGTAGATGAAGCGGTGTGTAGACAGATAGATAGATAGATGTGTCTGAGGATGGATGGATGAAGGGGTGTGTGCAGAGGGGTGTCTGAGGATGGATGAAGGGATGTGTGGACAGATAGAGGGGGCGTCGGAGGATGGATGGATGGATGGATGAAGGGGGGTTAGACAGAGGGGGTGTCAGAGGATGGATGGATGGGTGGAAGGGTGGGTAGATGAAGGGGGCATAGACAGATAGATAGAGGGGGCATTGGAGGATGGGTGGATTGAAGGGTGGGTAGATGAAAGGGGTGTAGACAGATAGATAGGAGGGGCACTGGAGGATGGATGGGTGGATGGATGGATGGATGGATGAATGAAGGAGTGTGTAGACAGAGGGGGTGTCCGAGGATGGATGGATGAAGGGGTGTGTAGACAGAGGGGGTGTCCGAGGATGGATGGATGAAGGGGTGTGTAGACAGAGGGGGTGTCTGAGGATGGATGGATGAGGGGGGTTAGACAGATAGAGGGGGCATTGGAGGATTTATGGATCGAAGGGTGCGTAGATGAAGGGGTGTGTGCAGAGAGGTGTCTGAGGCTGGATGGATGGATGAAGGGGTGTGTAGACAAATAGATAGGGGTGTCTGAGGACGGCTGGATGAAGGGGGATTAGACAGGGGGGTGTCGGAGGATGGATGGCTGGATGAAGGGGGGTGTAGACAGATAGATCGGAGGAGCATTGGAAGATGGATGGATGGATGGATGGATGAAGGGGTGTGTAGACAGAGGGGGTGTCTGAGGATGGATGGATGAGGGGGGTTAGACAGATAGAGGGGGCATTGGAGGATTTATGGATCGAAGGGTGCGTAGATGAAGGGGTGTGTGCAGAGAGGTGTCTGAGGCTGGATGGATGGATGAAGGGGTGTGTAGACAAATAGATAGGGGTGTCTGAGGACGGCTGGATGAAGGGGGATTAGACAGGGGGGTGTCGGAGGATGGATGGCTGGATGAAGGGGGGTGTAGACAGATAGATCGGAGGAGCATTGGAAGATGGATGGATGGATGGATGGATGAAGGGGTGTGTAGACAAATACATGGGGGTGTCTATGGTTGGATGGATGGATGGATGGATGGATGGATAAAGGGGGGTGTAGACAGATAGGAGGAGCATTGGAGGATGGATGGATGGCTAGATCAAAGGCTGGGTAGATGAAGGGGTGTGCAGAGGGGGTGTCTGAGGATGGATGGATGGATGGATGGATGAAGGGGGGTTAGACAGATAGAGGGGGCATTGGAGGATGGATGGGTGGATTGAAGGGTGGGTAGATGAAGGGCAGTGGAGGCTGATAGGCAGATCAGGTCTCTGGGGATCGGTAGGTATCTCAATCCAGAGGCTACAGTTTGTTTTGCGTGAACAGGCTCTTAAGCGGAAGCATGGCTTGCCTGGAGCTTCGTTAAGAGTGCAGCTCATTAGCATACCGTCCCTGCCTTCCGGCGGTAATTAGCAGTCAGGGTCAGAGCAGTTGACATCTTTTATTTTGATGTTGTTCTGGAAAAGGCAGCCAGGGAGTGAGTGGCAGGCAGAGGCTGGGCCTGCACCTGGCAGGGGATGGGGGGGTCTTGCCTCTCGGTGCAGGGGGACCCTGGTGGGGGGAGCGCAGTGTGAGGGGTGAAGGACAGTTCGACTGGGAGAGGGAGGAGCTGAATCCAAATTCAGACGCCTGCATTCATGTGCGTGGTCGCCTTTCGCACTCGGCTCTCTCTCTCTTGCACACCCAGCATACACCAGCAGGTCTCACTCCATCCAGCAGGGGGCTGGGCTGTGCACGCCTGCGCACACACACACACACACACCAGGACCCACACGCACCAGGACAGTTTCTACATCCCGTGCAGCGTGGGGAGGAGCTGGCTAGGGCAGAGGGTCAAGAGGCCATGCAGTGCAGTGAGGGGAGGGGTGGTGATGCAGTGCAGTGAGGGGAGGGGTGGTGATGCAGTGCAGTGAGGGGAAGGGACCAAGGGGCGCTCTGCACTGGAGTGGTGTGGACCTCGGTGCAGAGAGGGGAGGAGGTGATGGGTGTAGTGTGGGGTGAGTGGGGCTCTGCAGTGGGGAGGGGCCGGAAGGTGCAGTGCAGTGAGGGGAGGGACCATGAGGTGCCAGGCAGTGCGAGGAGGGGCCAGGAGGTGCAGGGCAGTGAGGGGAGGGCCCACGAGGTGCAGGGCAGTGAGGGGAGGGGCCGGGAGGTGCCAGGCAGTGTGGGGAGGGGCCGGGAGGTGCAGGGCAGTGAGGGGAGGGCCCACAAGGTGCCAGACAGTGCGGGGAGGGGCCGGGAGGTGCAGGGCAGTGAATGGAGGGCCCACGAGGTGCCAGGCAGTGCGGGGAGGGGCCGGGAGGTGCAGGGCAGTGAGGGGAGGGCCCATGAGGTGCCAGGCAGTGTGGTGAGGGGCCGGGAGGTGCAGGGCAGTGAGGGAGGGCCCATGAGGTGCCGGGCAGTGCGAGGAGGGGCCAGGAGGTGCAGGGCAGTGAGGGGAGGGCCCACGAGGTGCAGGGCAGTGAGGGGAGGGGCCGGGAGGTGCCAGGCAGTGGGGGGAGGGGCCGGGAGGTGCAGGGCAGTGAGGGGAGGGCCCACGAGGGGCCAGGCAGTGCGGGGAGGGGCCGGGAGGTGCCGGGCAGTGAGGGGAGGACTCAGGAGGTGCAGGGCAGTGTGGGGAGGGGCCAGGAAGGGCAGGGCAGTGTGGGGAGGGGCCGGGAGATGCAGGGCAGTGTGGGGAGGGGCCAGGAAGGGCAGGGCAGTGTGGGGAGGGGCCGGGAGATGCAGGGCAGTGAGGGGAGGGCCCATGAGGTGCCAGGCAGTACGGGGAGGGGCCGGGAGGTGCAGGGCAGTGAGGGGAGGGCCCAGGAGGTGCCAGGCAGTGCGGGGAGGGGCCGGGGTGCTCAGTGCGCTGCAGGCAGGGGAGAGAGCTGAGCTGAGCAGCAGATCTGGGCGTGGCTGGTGCAGCAAGGGGAGGCAGCTGGGCTGCAGTGAGGGGAGGGAATGTGGGGCTGCAGGGCGGCAGTGGGGACATGTGATCCAGGGGAGACGGGGAGAATTCTGGGGAGCACTCCCTGCTGAGCGTGCCCAATGGGCCAGCTGGGCAGAGCCACACAGCCAGCCGCCAGCAAGAGCTACGTGGGGGCAAGGCAGGGCCACAGCGGGCTGGAACTCAGGAATCCTGACTCTCTGTCACTCCCCCCCCCCCAACCACTAGATCCTACTCCCTGCCAGAGCTGGGAATAGAACCCAGGAGTCCTGGGGTCCAGCAACCCCCTGCTCTAACCACTAGACCCCACTCCCTGCCCAGAGCTGGGGATAGAATCAGGGCCAATTTCAAACCCCAAGCAACGGAAAGTACCTCAAGACCCCCCCCAATTTCTCACTTCTCCCCCCCTTTTTTTTTTCAACTAGCCCTTCCAGGCGAGCGCCCCCCACCTCTGGCTTGGGGGCTATCGCTCCGAGCAGGGCCTAAGAGGGCGGCTGGGCCCAGTGGCAGAGGGGCGGAAGGAGACAGCTTGGCGCCAGGACCCCTGCTCGGCAGGGCACTATCGACGCCCGCGGTTTGATACAAACACGAGTCCGGCTTGTCAACGTCTCATCAGTTAAAAAAGAAAAAAAAAAAGGAAGGATGAACCACTTCCTCCGCAAGCAGCTTCTCCTCCCCCCGGGAGAGGGGGAGTCATTAATTAATGATGTCGTTAGCGCTTCGATTTGGATCTGATCCCCGTCCAGTCGGGAAAAGGAGAAGATCGCCTGGAGGGTCTGACCCGAGAGGGTCCCTGTTTTCCAACCCCCTTCTGGCCAGATCAGAGCTGGTGCCCCCTAACGGGGAAAGGCTCTGTGTTCAATTCCCCACCCCACAGAGCCAGCCAGTCCCTGCCCTGGGCCCGGATGGGAGCCAGCGCCCCCTAGAGGGGAAAGGCCCGTGCCCCATTCCCCGCCCCCCTGAGCCAGCCAGTCCCTGCCCTGGGCTCGGATGGGAGCCAGTGCCCCCTAGAGGGGACAGGCCCCATGCCCCATTCCCCGCCCCCCTGAGCCAGCCAGTCCCTGCCCTGGGCCCGGATGGGAGCCAGCACCCCCTAGGGGGACAGACCCATGTGCCATTCCCCACTAGGGTGACTAGATGTCCCAATTTTATAGGGACAGTCCCGATTTTTGAGTCTTTTTCTTATATAGGCTCCTATTACCCCCCCCCCCCCGATTTTTTGCATGTGCTGTCTGGTCATCCTATTCCCCACCCCCCAGAGCCAGTCAGTCCCTGCCATGGGGCCAGTTTGGAGCCAGCGCCGCCTAGGGGGGACAGACCCATGTCCCATTCCCCACCCCCCAGAGCCAGCTAGCCCCCTCTCACTCCCCCTGGTCTGTTAAAGCAGAAAGTCATGCTTGTATTAAACACAGCGTCCGCTTCGTCCTGCCGCCCCGCAGGCTTCCTGGCTGGCTCGTCACCTGCCTCCGTGCCAGCCACTTCATGCTCCTAATTTAGCTTCCCTTAATTAAGTCTGGGAGGGGAGCTCTGTGCAGCTGCGGTCCAGGAGCCATCCGGCAGCATCGGCGGTGCCAGGCCCGGGTGCCGCTTTGACAAAACTTGGCCTTCCTGCTCCGCAAGCCGAGGGCAGGGGACGGGGGGCTACCGGCTTCAAGGGAAGCTGCTCCTCCGTCCTTTTATTAGGGAGATTACAGTAGTGCATGGAGGGCCCCCTTTGAGATTGGACCTTTCACCCCTAAGGGGCGCCAGCTCCCATCCAGCCCCAGGGCAGGGGACTGGCTTCTTCAGGGGGGCGGGAAAAGGGACACGAGGCCTGTCCCGTCTAGGGGGCACAAGCTCTGATCTGGCCCCAGGGCGGGGGACTGACTGGCTGGCTCAGGGGGGTGGAGATTGGGACATGGGGCCTTTCCCCTCTAGGGGGTGCCGGTTCTGATCTGGTCCCATGAGGGGGTTGGCTCAGCGGGTCAGGGAACAGCAAAGGGGAAAATTGCATGATTCAAAAATGGAAATCCACGAAATCCAGCCACCCCCCAACGCCTGCGCCACGATTTGACCCTGGCCAACCTTTTGTCTCGGAGCCTGCAGGAAGCAACCCGGGGGACGGCGATTGTAGACGTGATCCTCCCCGACGGGGCGGAATCGGGCAGAACAGGAGGGCGGCAGGCAGGCTGGGTGAATGTGCCCCCAAGGGGACAGATTTCACACCACTCCGGACAGCAGCAAAGCGAGGGGGGCTGCAAAAAGCAGCCAAGCGAGAACTGGCGGGGTCGGTCCCATGGCCAGCGGATCTGAGGAAGCTCAGGAGAGCCGGCAGGAGACGATATTAGAGGCACAGCTGCAAAGTCTCTGGAGGACGGGGAGGGAAGATGGGAAGGGGCCAGTGTGGGTCCATGTGAGGAGGAATCCTGCAAGAAGTGGCCCCGGGGCCAAGCCGCTGAGGCGGGGGGGGAATAGCAGGATGGCACACGCCCCCGGGCACCGAATCAGATAGGCCCAAGCACAAAATGAGTTAAATCTTGTGAGGGACGTGAGGGCAGAAGAAAGGGGGCCAGGGGCTGCACGCACTGGTGAGGGCCCAGCTTGGCCTTGATCTCAGCTCAGGGGGCGTCACCAGACAATCCCAGACCCAGCTCTTCCTGCCAGGGCAATGGAGAGGGTATCCCCCCGCCCTCTGGGCTCAGCCCCTTCCTCCCAGCTGTTCTATCCTTGGGCTGGGGAGGGGAGTGGAGTCTAGGGGTTGGGTTGGGTTAGAAGAGGGGGAGGGAGTCAGGACTCCTGGGTTCTATCCCTGGGTTGGGTTGGGTTGGGGAGGGGAGTCTAGGGGTTAGAGCAGAGGTGATGGGGGTCAGGACTCCTGGGTTCTATCACTGGGTTGGGTTGGGTTGGGGAGGGGAGTGGAGTCTAGGGGTTAGAGCAGGCGGCTGGTGGCAGCAGGTTGAGTGGATGCGAGCTCTAGGGGCATATGAGGAAGAAACTCTACAGTACCACTGAAGCAAATGACAGTTGACACCAGCCGGGGATCTTGCCCCATTGACACCAGCCCCGGCCCCCCTGGTTCCATGAAAACTTTTTCCTTTGACCCTTTCCTTTCTGCAGCCCCGAAGAGCCCCTCTTCTCCTCAGCAACACCCCTGCCCTGCCCCTCCCGCCTCTGAACGGCGCCTCGCATAGCCGGCTTAATTACCAAAATTCATTAGTGGGCCCTTAATTACAGCGCGGTGTAGCTGGGAAGGCAGCCGATTAAGAGCGTGTCCGATTCTCTGGGAGCCGTGTTCCATAATTAACTGGGCACTGCTCCGGTGTGTAATATTAATGAGATCTGCCTCGTTATACTTGCGATAGGCCCAGCAGTGACAGGTGATTGGATGGCATACAGCGCAGGGGAGGTGGGGGGATTTGTCACCGGTGGGGTATCAGTTTCCAGACAATTAGCTTTCTACCGTGGCCAGCCCAACTTCTGGGCGATGCAAGCCTGGGCAGAGAGCTCCGTGACCGGCGTGCGGTGGGGGGCAGAGGGGAAGGGTTGGGGGTTCCAACCCCCACGGCTGTCACAGACAGAAGCTTCAAGGGTGCACAAGAAGGTGAGTGCTGAGGATGCGGAATAGGGGTGATGGGGGTCAGCTCGGCAGAGATTTGGAGGCAGAAGGGGGTGCAGACTGTTCCTGGATACTCTGGGAGCCAAGGTACGGCTGGGGTTTGGAGTTTGGAGCAGGGGCACCCGGCTACAGACAGTCCCGTGGAGGGATTGGGATTTGGAGAGGAATGAGTGGGGGTCCTGTTTCCAAACATGGGCGGTGGGTTTGGTGCCTCCCTAATCTTAACAGCCAAAAGAAGACAAAGGGTCCGAAATTAGCAGCTACTCCAGGGCAGGGCTGTTAAAGCCCGAAATGGCAGAGGACAGACCAAGTGCCCCAGCCTAAGAAGTGCCAGGCCCAGCCTCTGGCTATGGGAGTATTACTGTAAAGGCAACCCCACACCAAGGCAACCCCCTGCCACTAGACCCCACTCCCCTCCCAGAGCTGGGGCTAGAACCCAGGAGTCCTGGCTCTCAGCCCCCTGCTCTAACCACTAGACCCCACTCCCCTCCCAGAGCTGGGGTAGCCCCGCTGGGCTCTCGGCTATTCCTCCCTCTCGTTTTTTTAAAGTGTCTCGATTTTGTCAAGCGCTCGAATTCTTGTCCTCCAGCTGGCGCTCACACAGACACGCACACGCTTATAGACACGCACACGTGTGTGTGCGCGCACATCCAGGAGCCTACAGACACACGTGTGCGCCCACAAGCCTATCCGCACCCTGCACGCTCAGGAGCCTATGAATGTGCGCGCACCCAAAGTTAGATCCGCACACCCGCTCGCCTATAGACGCTTCTCCCGGTGCTGCTGGGGCGCCTCCTCCTGGCTGCTGTGGGGATTGGCTCCTTCCAGCCCCGACGCCCCCGTCCGACACGTGCTCGGGTGCCCTGCGGCCTCTTTCCCCGTGGCTCCCTTCGCTGCTCGGCCTCCGGCCAGGTGATCAAAGTCTCTCTGTAAAACTGTCTCAGGCAGGCTTCCCAATCTCCGCCCAGACGCTGCCACGTCCCCAGTGGCTGGTGGGGGAGCCCGGGCCCACCCGCTACCCCGGGTATCACCCCAGGGACCTTCTAGCCAGCAGTTACAGGCTGCAATTGCTGCGGTGGCCCCGGGCCTTTTCCAGCTCTGTGTCGCTCCACTGTCCCTCTGGATAAACCCTCCGCTCAGGGACTGGATCCCGCGGCTTTCGTCTCCCCCCATCCCCGGGTTTCCTTCCTTCCATCTCCACATCCAGAGAGTGGGCGCCGGCTCCCTCCCCGCAGCCCCTGTCTGCTGCCAGCTTCCTGGCTTGATCCCAGCCCCCGTCTGCCCCTTCTCCGCTGGGCTCCGTCAACCCCACCTCCCGTCACTGGCCCCTTCTCAGCCGCGGTGACCCTGTCTGGGCTAGTGTGGGGTGAACAGCCCATCACAGGCGCAGGTCTGCACCCCCCCATCACACGTGTGCGCACACGCGCATGTGCACATACACAGGCCTATAACACACCCCACAGGCACACCCCCATCACACATGTGTGCACACGCACACACCCATTCGCACACCCCATCACACACGTGTGCACACACCCGTTCGCACACCCCATCACACACGTGTGCACACACACCCGTTCACACACCCCATCACACACGTGCATGCACACACACACGTGTGCACACACAAAGGCCTATAACCCCCCCCGTACAACCCCTCCACGTGCATGTACACCCACTTCCGCACACACTCACCCCCGCCCCCAGCCAGGCCCCACTCAGCCTGGCCCCAATTCAAGGGGACGTCACTCGCCTCCTGCCCCCCCCCACAGCACCTACACCACGGGGAGCAGCCAGGCCAGACGCGCACGTTCCCATGGTGACCCCCCCCCAAACCTGCCTCTGCCAGGATCCCCCCACACACACCCGCCCCGCCTGGGCGAGGGCTGCTGATAACCAGGGCTCCCCCCCTCCAGCTTCGCAGCTCTGCTCCCCAGCGAGAACAATCACAGCACTGGAAATTGTGGGGGGCACCCGGGGCTGGCACAGCACGCCGGCCTTGCAGGCCGGGAGTGGGGAGCATCGGCCCAGCTGCCTGCCAGACCCTGGCGCAGCATTTCCCGGCCTTGCACCTGGCGCTCCCCGCCCGCCCCCGCCAGGATCCCTGGCTTCCCCCGTCGTGCTGGGTGACAGGTGCTGACAGCCCATCTCCGCTCAGACGGAGGCTGGTGTTTTCATTTTCCTCCCAGCCAGCCGGCTGCTCCCCGTCTTTCTCCCCGAGCGATTGACAGGCGCTCGCACGCATCACACGGCCCCGACGGTGTCCTCTGCTCCACTCGGGGGGGGGGCATGGGGCAGAGATGGGGGCTCTGGGACGTACCCCTCAGCCTCCATCTCACCTGGGGCGGAGGGGGCGGGGAGCTGGGTTGATGGAAAAGAGTCAACAGCCCCACAGCGATCTCAGCTCCCCGGTGTCAACCCATAGTCGGCCCCGCTGAATGCACCCTGTCTGTGGGTGGGGAGCCCAGGGCTGGGCTAGCAGGGGGGCTGTGGGTCGGGAGTGAGAAGCACGGTTGGAGCGGCGTTTGTTGGGAGCCCGGGGCCTGCGGGTCAGGAGTGGGGAGCACCGCTCGGGGCCAGCCTGGGCCCACGTGGCCGTTCTCGCTCTGTGCCAGCCACTGGGCGAGCGGGAGCCGCTGGGCAGGTCCAGCCACTGCCGGCTGCCCCTGCCACCGGCTGGAGGAGATCGCTGGGCTCCGTGACGGCCTCGCGCCCGCTCCTGCAAAGTGATGCGCGCCTGACCCCCCCCCCCCCGGGCACACGGCACAGATGGTTGGGGTGTGAGAGGCCCGCGTCAGCCTCCGGGAGCGGCAGCTTGTCCAGCTCGGGGCGGGGGGGGGGGGGAGCCCTCATTCCCGACCCGCAGCCCCCCTGCTGCGCCAGCCCTGGGTGCCCCCAGCACTGCTGGTGCCCCCACTCCCGACCCGCAGCCCCCCCGTTAAACCAGCCCTCAGCTCTCCCTGCAGCTCTGCCAGTGCCCCCAGGTCCTTTCCCCCCTTATACTTTGCTTTCCTGACAAGCCCCATTTATTTCTAGATTTTACGCCCCCATCCCCCCTCCTTTCCAGCTGCAGCGAGCTGCCCCCGCCCCCGCCACCTGGATCCTGTTCACTGCAGCAGATTCCTACCCCACCCCCGATTCTGCAGCGAAATGAATTTCTCAGCATCTGGGAGCTCTGAGCCAAGCCCCCCAGCCCCTCTAGCGCTGGGGGGTGAGGGTGTGGGGGGGTTTCCACTGGGCAATTCGCACGCAGGATGGGGTCAAAGCCCAGATTAAACCACCCTGCCCTCCCGGAGCCAGGGATAGAACCCAGGAGTCCTGGCTCCCAGCCCCCTGCCCCCATCCACTAGACCTCCACTCCCCTCCCAGAGCTGGGGATAGAACCCAGGAATCCTGGCTCCCAGCCCCCCCCGCTCTAACCACTAGACCCCACTCCCTGCCCAGAGCTGGCAACAGAACTGCTGAGATCTGAGTGAACCAGTCCCGGGAATGGGGTCTGGCTCACAGCCGGTGCCCCCTGGAGGGGAAAGGCCCCGTGTCCCCCGGCCAGCCCATCTCCCTTTGGTTGTATCTGTTCTGGACTCTCACAGCACTTCCCTGGCTGTCGCCTCTGCAGTCCCCCTGAATGCCACGGCAGCAGCAGGGGGCAGAATTCAGCTCCTGCTGGTCTCGAGCCCCAGCCCCGCAACCTCCTCTGACCTGGCGGAGAATCCCCGTCGACTGGTGGCGCTATAGGGGCTAGGACACACGGAGGCACGGTTGCAAATCCCTTACAGCAGGAGGCAGCGGCACACAGACGCTGGCTAGTCCCTGGGCCAGCACCAGCAGCCGCGTCAGCTAGGAGAGGGGAGGCCAGGCTGGAGGAGTGAGATGTGCCGAGGTGAGTCACCTAGCGGCGGGGCCAAGCCAAGCGCCGATGCCGATGGCTCAGCGGGACAGAGACTCTACATCCCCCCCGCCGCAGGGCACATGGCGCCTGCCCCGGAGATTTCACCCACACCATAGACAGGCGCTGCACACAGACACACTCTGCACCGCAACTCCTGGTGCCAGCCGGCATCCCCCCTGTCCTGCCTGCAACGGTGAACCCAGCACAGCTTGGTCAGGCGACATGGTAGCTACACACACACACACTAACAGACACACAAACAAGTACTCACACATTGACATATACAGATTCACAAACACACAGCTCTGTACACATGCTAACAGTCACACACACAAACACACTCACTATGAAACACAAATGTGAAAATACACACTAACATTCACCCCCACAAACACACACACACGCAGAGATGTACACACACACACACATTCACACACATAAATACCCTAAAAACATACCAACATATCCACACTAACAAATACGTACACACACACGTACACACACACAAACACACTAACACTAGGGTGTGTGGCCTAGTTGGGAGAGCACTGGACTTTGGACTCAGCAGACCTGGCTCGGCCACCGACCTGCCCAGTGGCCTTGAACAAGCTATGTCTCTGCCTCGGTTTCCCCATTTGGTAACACGGAGATACCACCACCGACCTGCTCTACGGCACGAGCGAGGACTGATGATGATTCCTTGCCCTTTCTAGCACGGGTCGGGTGTTAACCGTAACTCACATGGCCAAGAGGGGTGAGAGTCACCTGGATCAGGGACAGGAGATGTTGGGGTGCCCATAGCCATTAGGCTAAGGGCCCCCTGGGCTTAGCTTCCCAACAGGGGGCCTGCAGCTATCTTGGGGGGCTGGCGAGATTCCAGCCCCAGGAAGGACAAAGATCCCCAGGTATCTCACAGGCCGAGTGACACCGGCTGCGGGTCTGGCCCCTAACCAGGCACCCACGGAAAGGGCGGAGTCAAAGTCAGAACGACACGTTTCCCCCATGGCGCGGGGCCGGGACTGCGCAGGGCACGACCGGCGTGAATCAGCCCAGGAGCTGCGCTAGCTAAAGCTACTGGCATGTGTGTTACAGGGAGCTCAGGAGAGGCCTCCACGGAGATCAGGGCCCCGTTGTGTCAGACCCCGACCGAGATCAGGGCCCCGTCGGGCCGGGCGCTGCCCAGACCCCGACCGAGATCAGGGCCCTGTTGTGCCAGGCGCTGCATAGCCACAGAATAAGAGACGGCCCCTGCCCCAGAAAGCTCACACTCACGACAAACAAGGGGCAGGAGGGGAAACTGAGGCACAGAGTGGGGGCAGGACGTGCCTGTGCTCCGACGGTCAGTCTCAGAGCCAGGCACAGAACTCAGGAGTCCTGACCTCTAATCTGGCTCCTTAGCCGCCAAGCCTCCCCACCGCTGGCTTTAAGGGGGTTTTGGGGTCACAGAATGGAAACTAGGGGGGAAGAAATCAAGCCTCAGTTAAGGGTCTGGACTGAGAACCGGTGTCCTCTGTCTGCCCCGCCCATGTCAGCACCCGCATTAGCTCCCCCTGCCAGCTTCAGCCCAGCCCCGCAGAGGCACCCCCCGGGGGGGGTGGGGAGCCAGCGTCTCCTCCGCCGGGTCTAGCCGACCCGTCAAGGTCGTCTGGCGGCCTCAGCGCCTCACCAGCAGCTGCCACCGCGCGGCAAGCAGCCAGGGTAATGCCAGCTGCAGGGGAGCGACGTTCCTGGGTGACCTTGATTCTGTGCATGTGTCTGTGTGTAAGCGTGTGCAGCACAATCCCCCCCCCAACAGCTGATCGTTTGCCTCATTTGATGGCTCCCAGATTTGCTAGGGAGAGCTCCCCCTGCCCCCGGAGCCCCCTCACCTCCCCCCACTCCACTGCCTTTCCCCTGGGCCCATGGAATGGGGCTGACATTCTCCCTGGGACCCAGGTGTCCTGACTCCTGGGTGCACCTTCTAACCCAAAGGAGCCCAAGTGTCCCTTACAGGATATTCATGTAGGGATTCCAGCACTACAATGCAGCCACCTCTGGGGTGGGGTGCGGCAGCTGCTTGTAGAGGGATCCCTCACCCAGCAGCAAGATGCAGCCACTTCTGGGGTGGGGAGCAGCAGCTGCTAAACAGCCACGCGGCAGTTTGGGACAGGAGGTGAGGAAGAAGATTGTTCCCAAAAGACAGAATCTGAGCGGGAATGAGTTGGGGACAGCCTTGCTCTCATGGAAAGCTCCACGTCTCCATCATGCTGGCGGGGCAGGGGGGGAGTGATGAGCTGCCTGGTCCATCCCACACATGTCTGAGCCACTTGCCTAGCAGGGCTCCAACGGCGGCCTTTGACTGGGCTGCAGAGTCAAGGCACAGACCCCCCACCATCTGAAACCCCCCCCCGTTGGGATGGGTGCGGGGGCTGGGCCCTTGTTTCAGAAAACAAGAGGTGTGGGGGGAGTCATGCCTGCTAGTTGGAGCAAAGGCAGCAGGGCCTAGTGGTCGGAGCAGTGGCAGCGGGGCCAGGAACTGGCACCAGAAACAAGAGCCCAGAGCAGGGTAGGAACAAAGGCTGGGACCAAGGCTGACTGTGACATCCCCAAAGCCAGGCAGGAAAGCCCAGGCCCCTGAGTGACGCTGGGCGGGGGGCATCTCCCGGGAAGCTTAAATACCTGCCCTGAGAGTCCCTGGAGCAGCGCCTGGCCCAGGGACCGCTCCTGCCCGTGGGCGGCTTCCTCAGACTCTAGTTTGGGGCAACCCCCGGGAGCCTGTGGCACTGGGGTGCACGGGGGGGGGGGAGATGGACCGTGCACGCATGCGGGGGTGCATGCAGGGGTGCAGGTGGGGGCTAGGGTGTGCACAGGGAGGTGACTGTGCGCATGAGCCTGGGGGAGTGGGGTTGTGTATTTGTGCGTGTGTGTGTGTGTCTCTATCTCTAGAACTCTCCCCCTACCCCCTGTCTCTGGCTCTGCCCTTGAGAACCAGCACACGGGTCGCTCATCCAGCAGGAAACCACCCCACTCCGCTGTCTCTGTTGTCAGCTCCCTTCTCCGCTCCTGGGACACAAGCCGGCTGTGGCAGGGAGCCATGGGGTGGAGGAAGGTGAGGTGCCCCGGGGAGTGGACGTGTGTATGTGTGTGTGTGAAGAGGGCTCTCTCGCTCGAGCAAGGCTTTTATTTTTAGCCCTTTTCCTCTGGCAGCTCTGGGCCCTCCTACGCCAGCCGGCCTGGCTCTGCCCTCAGTTAGGTCTGCGGGACCCACCGGGCTCCAGTGGGGTTCAGTCCGGCTTGCACGGGGAGAAGCGGGAGGCAAGTGATGGCAAGAAGCTGGCACAGAACGTCCCGCCCAATTCTATTAGCCCAGGGAACTTGTTGCCAGCCCAGCTCCGCAGCCAATGGCAACTGATCTCGGATAAAGCAGGGGGGATATTGGAAAGTCCCTCGCTGGTGGTACGAATACAGACGAAGGCAGCTCTGTGCAGGATCTCGCCAGCCTGGTGGCAGCCGGGCGCTGGCTTCGCTCAACACAAAGGAGGTTCCCGGTCATGGAGGAAGACACCAGCGTGGGCAATGCCAGCCTGCCGGCCTAGTCTAAACCCTGCCAATTTAGTCACCCATTCTGGAGAGGCTGGAGCAATCGGGGGGAGATTTATGGGTTCCTGGGAGGGCAGAGGATTCGTTCCGGCCGGTGCAGGGGACAAGTTTGACATTTCCCATAAAAATTTTCAAAATATATATTTTTCCAGGTCACATGAAACCTTCATTTGGATTTAAACTTTTTATTTGGATTAATTTGTAATATCCAGCCGTACGCCTATTTCATGAACTAAGCCGGGCTCAAGGAGATCACAAAATCGAAACGTTCAGAACATGAACCATGGCAGTGTGACCGCAGGGACAGAGCATATGTTCACTGGTGAATCGTTCTGTGATGAAGTGCATCACAGATGGTGACAAGCGGACCCAGCGAGCTGGAGTTTTCCTTCTTTGAGAGAACTGGCACCCAATTCCTCCCTCTTTTCAAATCAGGACAGCTTGAACATTGGCTGAAGGGCTGATGTCACATTCCACAGCAGGAATATGGTTCCTACAATGCTGGGACCAAAAGAGCAAATGCCATCCTGGGATGCTTAAATGGGGAAATCTCGAGTAGCAACAGAGAGGTTGTTTTCCCTCTGGGTTTGGCCCTGGTGCTGGGATCCTGTGTCCAGTTCTGGTGCCCACCATTCGAGAAGGATGTTGATAAATTCGGGGGGGGGGGGGGGTTCAGAGAAGAGCCAAGAAAAAGATCAAAGGGTTAGAAAACCTGCCTTACAGTGAGAGACTCAAGGAGCTCCGTCTATTTTGCTTAAAGAGAAGGTTAAGGGGTCACTTGATCCCAGTCTATCAGCCCCTGCAAGGGGAACAAATATTTAATAATGGGCCCTTCAGTCTAGCAGAGAAAGGGTCTGACAGGAGTAGCTGGAAGTTGAAACTAGACAAATTCAGACTGGAAATGAGGCCTACATTTTTCACAGTGAGGGTAATTAACAGCTGGAACAATGTACTGAGGGTCGTGGTGGTTTCTCCATCATGGACAATTTTTAAATCAAGGCTGTTTTGAATCAAGGGTGTTTTGCTAACAGATCGGCTCTGGGAATTATTCGGGGGCAGTTCCCTGGCCTGTGTTATACGGAGGACAGACTGGATGATGACAATGGGTTCTCCGAATCTCTGAAACCGGTTGCTCCTGAGATCGGTGCTCAGAGAATCGGGTTCTACTCTAAAAGAAAATCTGTTTTGAAATGAAGAGTCAGTTCCCACGTGAGGGAAATCCAAGCATTGTATGCTGAAAATGTCCAAATGGAATGTTTTGACATTCTGGAAAATGCTTTTTGATTTCTTTCGATTTCCTAAATGAAAATTCACTGCAACTGACACATTCCCACAGGAAGGTTTGATTTTGAAGAACTGACACAGAACAAACATTCGGCTGGAAAATTTCTCACCTGCTCAACAACTGGGTGGCCAAACCTTTTCCCGCTTTGATGGGGCCAGGGCTATGCCAGCAAAGGATTTCTGCCTGTTCCATTCCCCAGGTTGGGGAGTAGCGTGCGTGAGTGAGTGGCATCTGGGAGGCCTTTGAATGAGCCCTTTGCGCTGAATGTGTCACTTCATGTCTCAAATGCGGCAGTCAGCACTGAGCCATCCCATCCCTTAGGATGGAGCCCTGGCAGGCTTGACTGGGGAAAACCTTCAAACCATTTATCTTGCAGTGACAAAGAGAAAGTTTAATTTAAAAAGATCTGTCATCCCCCAATCCCACGTGAGCTGCATTCCAACAACAAGCTGTTTCATGGAGTACATCAGAGAAACTCCCAGGGCCAGCGCCTGGCCTCGGTTTCTCCCATGTAAATCACTGGGCCAGATCCCCAGCTGGTATGGATCAGCTGGGGACCTGGATTTCAAACACAGAGGAGACATCTTTGCGCGCCTCTTTCCCATATTACCTGCAGAGTTCTGTGGAGCTGGCCGCGTCGGTTTGGCCATGGTGTCTTTTCAGTCTTGTCTTTCCGTGTGCGGGTGTGAGACAGAGCGAAAGACGTAGGCCTGCACAAACGCAGACCCTGCCTCCTCTGCTGATGTGAAATCTCAAGCCACAATTAAACAGAGAGTAAAATAGAGTGGGGTCTTCCAGGGAGGGAATTACAAAGCAGCCCACAGAGGAGCAGCAAAGGGCCCTGATCCGGGGAACACTTAAGCACCAGACTTTACACAAGTGAGGCGCCTGTGAGAGAACATAGGGGTGCAATCCACACCCCAGTAGCCAGGGGCCTGAGAGCCAGGTAAGCCCCACATAAACCCCTGGGGGATTTGAAAGGTACTTATATCACGTCAGATCCTCTGTGCAGGGATGTCAGTTTCACAGCCAGAACCACTCGGGGTCTTTAAATCATGACAGAGTCTCTGCTCCTAGAAGCATTGGGGCCAGATCCCCTGCATGTGTGAATGGGCGTCGCTCCATTGGAGTCAATGGGGCCAGATCCCCTGCGGATGTGAATGGGCGTCGCTCCATTGGAGTCAATGGGGCCAGATCCCCAGCGGGTGTGAATGGGCGTCGCTCCATTGGAGTCAATGGGGCCAGATCCCCAGCGGGTGTGAATGGGCCGTAGCTAAGTCTATTTACACTGACTGAGGATCTTTCCCCTCGTCCTTCTTTTGGCATCTTAATGAAAGTAGCCGGAATATCAAAGTTACGGAAGATTAAGGCTCCTGTGGATTTCACTCTGTAGTGTAAATATGTTTAATGAGCAGTTTCAGCTTTTGTAAGCATAAATACAGTATATGCAAAAAAACCCTTCTTTGAGATGCCTTCCTCCCAGAAAGGAATTAACCTTCTTCTTAATGGGCCATGGTGTGTGTATTATTCCGGGTTTATCGTTCACCTAGTTTTTGCCTTCTAATTGTGTGCGTGTGTCTGCACACACGCTGTGCATGGGCATTTAACAAATCTCTGCCTGTACGTGTGTGTCTGGATGCACACAAGCGTGTACGGGTGTATGTGTGTGCAACTTCTACCTATGTGTGTGGGGGGTGGGTATTTGTAAATGGCCCCATGCACGTGAAGTGTGCAAGAACTGAGAATCCCCCCATGCAAGAGGCTTCCCCAGCCAGTGTGGAGCTGGCATAAGTGGCCAGGCTCCAGAGAAGGGGGCAGATCGGGGGCATGGCTGGAGCACACTGTGCTGTGGCTATTCTATGCCCCTTACGGCCCTCAGGGGGCGGATCGGGGGCGTGGCTGAAGCACACTGCGCTGTGGCTATTCTCTACTCCCCAGGGCCCTTAGGGGGCAGAACATGTGTTAGAGCAGCCCTGAGACTGCTCTAACTGACACAGGGGGCCAGGCTCAGAATACAGGGAGCAGAAAGGGGGCTTAATGCCACCTTAACCCTTCCCATGGGCAGGGATGGGGGTAGCTGGGAATCAGACCCGGTGACCTTTGGCTAGATAACGGGGAGAAGGGGGTTATAGGGCATTCCCGCTCAGGAGGGAACCCAGCCGCCCCCTCCTCCCCTATGCTCAGGAATCCGTTTCTCCCCATGAACCAAATAAATTAAACAGGCTGCCAGCTCAGTCTGATTGTGCATCTTGTGCTAAGGCAGCCCTCAACAAGGCCCCCGCCGCGCGCACACCCTCCCCCCGCCCCACCGCCTACGGAAATCCAGCAATCCTGCTAGCGCCTTTTGTGTTCCAGTTTCCTTCATGTTCCACCTCAAAGGACTCTCCTTCTGCCCACTGCTGGGGACTCCTGGTTAACAAACCCCTTCCCCATATTAACCCCCCATGTGCTTCCTTCCAGCATTGGGATACTAGTCCCGGAAGACTCAGGAATTCTAAGCATCAGGACTCCTGGGTTCTTTTCCTAGCTCTGGGAGAGGAAAAGGGTCTAGTGGCTAGGGCAGAGGGCAGGTAGTCAGGACGCCTGGGTTCTTTTCCCAGCTCTGGGAGGGGAGTGGGGTCTAGTGGTTAGAGGAGCTGACAGTCTCCATTCAGAAGGGGGGAGTCTAGTGCTTTCCAGCTGGTGTCCTGCAGTATTCTGGCAGGAGCAGGAGATGAACTCCTAGCTCATGAGCAGCTTGGCACTGAGCTGGGGACGCCCTCCAGAGCTCACCCACTCCCCAAGCTGCCGTACCCTGTGCCCCTTCCCCGGAGTCACCGAGCAGACCTGATGGGTTTCCCTCTGCCGCTCCTTGGGCAGCTGAGGGGGTACGGACCCCGGAACATGGACCCCTCTGTCTACACCCCTCTCTGTGCTGCCGTCACCCCCAAGGGGGAGTCGGTGCTTTAGCTGGTGCGGCCGCGACGCCTGCTCTTAGCACCCCCACCTAGGGGGTTCAGGCTCGTGCCCAATCCAGGATGGCATCACACGGCAGGAGGCAGGAAGCGGTGAAAGAGCCAGGGGAACCCAGCTGGGAGGAGAAGGAGGGTTGGAAGGTGGCAAAGACGGAGGCCGGGCATGACCGTGCCAGGCTGGCAGGGGCAGCGCTGCTTGGTGGCCAGCACAAGGGGTTTTTCCTCAGGAGCTGGAAATTACACAGGACATTTCTCAGGGCATTTCTCTGGGGCCGTCTCCAAAATCGGCCGTGAGACGATGGAGCCGAGCAGGGGGGTTCCCTAGATTCTCACTTTCCTTTCTCCGCTTTCTCTCTAGTTTTGTGCCCCAGTGATTGAGCTCCCCCTACCTGGCAGGGTGAGGCAGGTTGTGTGTGTGTGGCATGGGGTGGGGGGTCAGCCCATGTTGCCACCAGGGGCGGAGTAAAATAACCTGGTGCCCAATGGCAAACCTTGACCGGTCGCCCCACCCTCACGAAGCACCTTGACCTGTAGCCCGTCCACCAGGGGCACCCTGACCCATAGCCCCACCCCCACACAATGACCCCACCCCATTCTGCACAGCAGGGGCAAATGCAGCAGAGGGAATCCCACCGACCTTCCCAGCAGGCCCCGGCTGCAGCATTTGTCCACACAGCTGGGGTATCTCTACTTAGGGGGCTGGGCCCACTGTTGTCTCCCCCTCCTGCCCCACACAGAGCCCTCTGCAGTCTCAGACATTGTCTCTACATGAGGCAGCTCCCTGCTCAGAGCGATGGGCTCAGGCTCTCTGCAGACTCAGGCAGACACTGCGGCGCCAGGGCTCGAGGAGGGCGTGAAAGGACACAACAAGGCTCACTGTTTTAGGCCCTGAACCCAGCCATCCAGACTGGCCAAATTCTCCCCCATCCCATCAGGAGGCAGATCTCTCCCTCTCCCCCCCGCCCCCACCCGAGGGGAACCACGCACGGCACATGGGTGGAGCCGCCTGACATTAATCCTCCCCTAATCCGCCACACAAGCAAAAAGAGACCCCGGCGCGAAGATAGACGGGGACACCCCGTGCATGTTAATTAACCCGGCCAAGTCCTCTCCCCAGCGGTGGCCGGGGTATGGGGAAGGGAAAGGGCCTGGGGAGCGCTGAGCAGGTGTCCTCCCCGCAGGGCTGGGGGGGGTGTTAATACCATTAACACGGGTAGCTCATTTACCTCTGCATTTAGACCAGGGCCAGCTACGCTGCAGGCAAACACTCGGTCCTTGGCCCGCGGGGCCTGAGGTCTGAGAAGGCAGGGAGCAGAGGTCAGGAGAGAGATGGGCAACCAGGGGATTACAGACAATTGATACAGGGGTCAGCGGGTGAGGGGGCACAGGATATATATATAGAGAGAGATGTGCGTGGGGATGGATGGCTAGCTAGAGAGTGGGGAGAGAGAGGGGTACAGGATGTACATGGCCCCGCTCAGCCCTGCCCCCACAAATCCTCTTAGACATGACTCAATCTTAAGCCTCCTTAAGGAAAATCCCCTTTGTTGGCACGGCTAATCTACCACCGCAGGTGCGGTAATCGGATCCCGGCCATTACTGGCTGAGCGGGGCTGGCAGCGGGCCCATGGGGTGGGGGCCTCACCCTGGCACCAGCACCAGGCCCCGGGGAGCCCCGGAGGACAGGAAACACACCCACCGCGCCAGCCGCTGCTGGGCTAGGGAGAAAACCCTGGGCGTTGTCCTTCCCCACCCTGTCTCTATGTATCCCCATACACCCCGCTATCCCTCCATCCATCCCCATACACCCCGCTATCCCTCCCCATACACACCCCTGTATCCCATTCTCCATCCATCCCTCCCCATACACACCCCTCTATCCCTCCAGCCATCCTCACACACCCCTCTCTATCCCTCCATCCATCCCTCCCCATACGCACCCCTCTATCCATCCACCCATCCCCATTAGGGTGACCAGACAGCAAATTTGAAAAATCAGGACTGGCGGGGGGGGGGTAATAGGTGCCTATATAAGACAAAGCCCCAAATATTGGGACTGTCCCTATAAAATTGGGACATCTGGTCACCCTAATCCCCATACACCCCATTCTATCCATACAGCTGCATTTATACCAGGGCCCATCACCACAGTATCTGGGAGTTTGCCTGAGGACCCTCCCCCATGCACCTGACCTCGAAAGTTCCTTTAAAGAATCAGGGCCCAGTGCTGTCCACCCCCACCCCATGGTGAGTGTCTGACCGGTGCGTGCTGGGGGCGGGGGGGCAGCCCCAGCCCCCCCCACAGCGCAACATGGGAAGGACATTCTGTCTGTAAGAGACTCTGGTCTTGCAAATCTCTTCATCCCGCGCCGCACTGGCCAAACGCCCCCCCTCCTCCCCCCCCCGGCTCTCCCCCCGTCCCAGTGACTCTGGGCACCGGAGTGGCCGTTAAGCAGGCTAATTGGAAACAGCAGCCCAGGCAGCCGGGCGAGAAGCATCCAACTTCTGTTCAGAGGCCTGCTTGCCTTTTCCTAGTAGCGTGTGACCGTGAGGCAAGGTGTGTGTGTGGGGGGGAATTGGTGTCTTGTCTGGATCACCCCGGGCGGCAAAGCTGCTGCAAAATAAAAATTAAAAAAAAGCAGCACAGTATTCTGCAGAAACTATGCTGCAAATATTGAATGCTGCAGGATCCTGCAGCCGCGGGGCGGGTATTTAATGCTAAGCAATGTTGCAGCCAGGGCACAAGGAACCCAGGGTTGTGAGTTCAATCCTTGAGGGGGCCATTTAGGGATAGGGCAAAAATTGGGGATTGGTCCTGCTTTGAGCAGGGGGTTGGACTAGATGACCTCCTGAGGTCCCTTCCAACCCTGATATCCTGTGATTCTATGATTTAAGGCTGGGCTCGTTATTGCCGGCCTGCTCCAAACCGCGGCAGCAACATGGCAAATGCAAATGCCGGAACTTCTCCAGGATGCAGGCACCAAACCGGCCGGAATAACAGTCGAGATCGGGGCAGCAGCCCTGCGAAGATACCCCGATGATTTCTCCGGCACGCTGCAAAAATCGTCACCGGGCTAGAGAATGCTGCGGCGACGCTTCCGACGGTACCAGGAGACGTCACGGATTGCTGAAGTAACGCGGCAAAACTCCCGCTCGCCCGGCTGCGGGGACGCCGCAAAGATCGCGCCAGCGTCCCTGCAAAAACGACTGCGGTAATTCTCCAGCAACGCTGCACGAGTGACTCCGGCGAGGGTGCAGATTGCCGCAGGGCCGCCGCAACATTCACTCGCCCTCCGTGATACAGCGACCCTGCGAAAAGAGGGGAGGCTACAGAACGCTGCAATCATGGGGTCAAAGTGGCTGCCCGGAGTAAGGCTACAGAACCCTTCCGACTGGGAACGCGGCACGGCAAAACTGACGGCAGTAATAGGAGCGGGGGCTGCAGGAGCACTGCACAAAGTTGTGTTTTGAGACACACACACGCACGCACGCACACGCCCCGGCTTCACACGCTCCAGGAGCTGCAGCCTGCTTTCTCGGCCCCAAGAGATCCCAGCACTGAAAGCCGGAAGGGGCCACATCCAGATGCCCCTTTCCAGGCCCGCCTTCTTAACAACTTGAGGCACCTCCAGAGAGCTCCTTGCCTGCAGATCTCATCGACATCGTCGGCCCAGTGTTATAGGTGGGGAAATCGAGGCAGGAAGTGGTTTCCAGCGGAGCACTGCCAATGCCAAGGCCGGGCTGCCACGCGCTCCCCACTCATATCTGGAGCTGCCAACCTCCCACATGCCCCAGGCTGGGAGGAGACGGCACCCACCGGTGGCAAAGACCCAAGGAGCCAGGGGAGCCGGAGAGAGTCGGTGACGCTGTCTGGGGGCCAGGGCACAGCTCAGGCTGCCAAGCCAAGAACAGTCTGGGGGGCAAACTCCTCCAACGCCAGCCCTGAGCTAAGAGCCCCTGGACCACGTGGGGCCAGGACGCGGGGCCATTTGCACGCAAGGGAGCTCCTGGCCTCAGCCCCACAGGCAGAAGTGACGCAGGAGCCAAAATCTCATTGAAAGTCAAAGGGGGCCTGAGGCGTTGCTGAGAAACTTTATCCTACAGATGGATCAATCATCCCCATCCACACCCCTCTATCCGTCCCCACCCACACCCTCTCTATCCATCCATCCCCAGACACCTCCCCTCTATCCATCCATCCCCCCTACAAATTGATCCATCCCTCTACACACTCCCTCTATCCCTCCATCCCCACCCTTTCTATCAACACCGCCTCTATCCATCCTCCCTACACATCTATCCATCCCTCCCCATACACACCCCTTTAGCTATCCCTCAGCCGTTTGATTCACACCCATAGCACGTCCAGCGATTAATGCCGCTGTCTGTGGTGCGTTTGCTGGGCAGTGATCTGTGGCTGCTCCCCGCTCCACCAGCCTGATGGGGGGTTAATTGGGCTCAGCCTTGCTCTGCTCTGGAAATTTGTGCTCTCTGACGAGCCGCTGCGGTGCCAGATGGCTGCTAAGCAGCCAGGGCTAGAGGGGATGGCCAGATGGATCGCAGAGAGGTGGCTGGGTGTAGGGACACCGGAACAGCCCCTCTGGATCGGGCCAAGGGCCCATCTAGCCTGGTATCCTGTCTCTGACGGCACCTGCTGCTTCAAAGGCAGGGGCACTGTTCCCAGGGCTGGATCCTCCCTAGCTAGGTCCTGCTGGGAAGTGGGGTGGCTTCTACTCCCGATTAGCTCCAGATCTTCTCCTTCTCTATGTAAATGGGGTCCACTGCCCACAGGGGAGGACCTTTCTGCCTCTCGCTTTTAGTTGCTGTAGTGGCGTGAGCCAGCGTTGCTGGCTCACACCATGATCGGGCCAGCATCGTGCTTGCCGCTGAGTTGCCTTCAAGCCCTGGTTCCCAAAATCCAGGCATTCTGAAGGACATTTCCAGCCCAGATGGGAAGTGGGGGCCCGCAAGGCAAAGCTGGAAGACGTGACCCCCGAGGGTCACACAGCAGACGGTGAACACCCACAGCCTGGAATTTGGTATTGACTAAAATCTTGGGATTGGCAAGCCAATTTCACCCTGATGGGGTGTGTGGGGGGGGGGATCTTGGTTCCCGGATTTTGAACACGGGCAAAACTCAAGCGAAAAGCCCCATCGTGCCATGAGCTGCCAAGACGCAGGGCGAGAGACAGTCCCCCAGACGGGCGTGGGAGGGGAAGGGACAGCGTGCGGGTGGGTGTTTTCTATGGCAACGTACACGGAACCCGGAGCGATGATGCCAAGGGTCTCGTTGGGCATCGCAGGGCGCGCCAGCCACACCTACCTCCCCCCCCCCCGGTTGTCCCACACACCCTGGCTCGTCTCTCTAAAGAGCCTTGTGAATACAGGAGAGCGACAGACCCCCCTGGCTAATTGGCTCCTTTTATGAAGTCTCCACCACATGAGTTTCCACTGGATGTGATCGAATGCAAAGCACGAGGCTGGGAACACCACATAAGCCGGTTTACACACCCACTCGGAGTTTGCCCCGGTCTCTGGGGTTGCCAGGGGTGTGAGAGGCTATGGTGATCCCCCTCCCCAAATCGACAGCCACTGGGATTTCCCCTGCCAGCTGTTACTGCCCCACCCCAGGAGCCCAGCTCAGACCCTCCTGCCCAGAGGAGGGGTCTCTGCTGCAGACCCAGGGAGAGCCCCCCTGAATCTGCTCAGGGGCACAGGGCAGGGTGGGGCCCTGTGAAGGGTTTTCACTCACCGCAGGAGCACTTCCCTGTGGCCAGGCATGGCGGCACTGCTGGCTTGCAATCTGGCCTCTCGTCCAGAGCGCGGCCCTGTGGCCAGGGGCCCAGATTTGCGTCCGCTCCTCTTGGGGGCAACGAAGCTCAAGCAAGAAAAGTCCAGCGAAGAATTCCAAGTCTTCAGGCCAGGTCCCTGGCCCCCGGGTGATGCCAGTGACTGGCAGGAGACCCCGGGGCCTCCCTCTCCGTGGGGCCAGCCCAGGGACTATAACCTACAGCCCCCTTCTGCAACCAACCTCTTCTCTTTATTACAGCTAGCTTGCTCCTTCCCCACTGAGCTCTGCCTCCAGATGCAGCCAGGTCACATAACAGGCTTCTCCAGTCTGCATTAACCCATTCAGGGCCGGGGAGGGCCAACCCCCCCCATTCATGACAAGGCCTGGGGGGAGCCATCAAGACTCCTTCCTTTGGCTTGTCTGGCGAGACTGGGAGCTCTTTGGGGCAGGGACTGTTTCGGTCGGGTGATGGTGGGGAGGGGACCCCAGGCTGGGCTGGGGCCTGTGTGATGGGTCAGGGTTATACTAATCAAAGTTCAATGCAGGTAAGTGTGTTTTGCCTCCCCGAATCATCCTCACCTCCAACCCCCAGCTGTTCACGTCCAGTCCCTGACTGTGGGTCTAGCTTCAATGCTGCCTTGGAGGGTGTCCCAGGAGAGCTGAGGGGGAGTCTTCTCCCACCGAAAGCAGAGCCTTTGGATTACATGGCAAAGGTTAACACAGCGGGGGAAGCCCCTTTCCACCTGAGCTAGGAGGGTCGGGCTTTGAGCAGCTGCCTGCTCAGCTTTGGGTGCTGGGACGCCCCCGTGCAGGGAGCACTCCCGTCGTTACTCCCACTCTACAGATGGGGAAAGCGAGGTGCAGAAGAGGGTGGTGGGGGAAGGGTTTTGTCAAGGTCACACACTGCAAGATAGTGACAGAGCTGGGAGTAGGACCCAGGAGTCCTGACAGCCATCCCCCCCTGCTCTAACCACTAGACCCCACTCCCCTCCCAGAGCTGAGGATAGAACCCAGGAGTCCTGGCACCCATCCCCCCCTGCTCTAACCACTAGACCCCACTTCCCTCTCTGAGCTGGGATAGAACCCAGGAGTCCTGGCACCCATCCCCCCTGCTCTAACCAGTAGACCCCACTCCCCTCTCTGAGCTGGGATAGAACCCAGGTGTCCTGGCTCCCAGTCTTCCATCAGTTACACTCAGGGAGCATCCCCTACACCTTCTCTCCCCACCTACGTCTCCAGCAGATGTTTAGGTAAAAAGGCCCTTATTAGGGAGCGGCGTTTGTGCCTGAGCAATAATTACTCCCTCGTTATCTCCGTAATTACAGGCTGTCGGCCTGCACCGGGCACGAGGCTGCTGTAACCAGGGGGATTTGCTCACGAGCTCTGCTCCAACAATTCCCCGGTGCTCTCAGGCAGAACAGAGTCTGGGTGGGTGGGTGGCTAAGTTGGGGGGGGGGGAAGCTGGCAGGGGGCTCCCCGCTCTGAGAACAGCAGCACAGCGCAGGGGGGAGTAGCGCCCCTTTATGGAGCTTTGTCATGGTCGAGAAGCCCTGAGAGAAATCTCACACATGTGCCCATCAGGCTGGGCACCAGGCGGACCCTGGCCGGGATCAGGGGTCCCGTTGTGCCACGCGCTGCACAGACCCCGACTGAGACCAGGGGCCTGTTGGGCCGGGCACCACAAAGACTCCAAACTGGATCAGGGGCCCCATCAGGCCAAGCGCTGCCCAGACCCTGACCGAGATCAGGGGCCCCTGTCGGGCCAGGCGCTGCACAGACCCCAGCTGAGATCAGGGGCCCCTGTCAGGCCAGGCACTGCACAGACCCCAACCGAGATCAGGGGCCCCGTCAGGCCAGGTGCTGCACAGACCCCAACCAAGATCAGGGGCCCCTGTCGGGCCAGGCACTGCACAGACCCCAACCGAGATCAGGGGCCCCCATTGGGCCAGGCACTGCACAGACCCCAACTGAGATCAGGGGCCCCGTCAGGCCAGGTGCTGCACAGACCCCAACCAAGATCAGGGGCCCCTGTCGGGCCAGGCACTGCACAGACCCCAACCGAGATCAGGGGCCCCCATTGGGCCAGGCACTGCACAGACCCCAATCGAGATCAGGGGCCCCTGTTGGGCCAGGCGCCACCCAGACCCCAACCGAGATCAGGGGCCCCTGTTGGGCCAGGCGCCGCCCAGACCCCAACCGAGATCAGGGGCCCATGTTGGGCCAGGCACTGCACAGACCCCGGCTGAGATCAGGGGCCCCTTTCGGGCCAGGCACTGCCCAGACCCCGACCGAGATCAGGGGCCCCCGTTGGGCCGGGCGCTGTGCGCACCCCAACCAAGCTCAGGGGCCTCTGTCGGGCTGGGCACTGCCCAAACCCAGACGAGAAATGGTCCCTGCCCCCAAAGAGCTCCTGTGGATCGCCCCTGGCCAGGTGCCTTGTTCCATGGTGCTCTTGTCTCCCTGGGTAGGGGCAGCTGGGGTGCTGAGGATCCAGCCACAATCCCCTCTGGGGACACGGCTCCAGCTGGCTGGAAGATGGGAGCAGGGGGGCTGTGGAAATTATTGAGCGCGAGTCAAAAACCGGCTAACCCCAAACTGTGCCTGAAGGGGGTCCCGGAGGGTCCTTCCCCACCCCAGGGGGTTCACACCCCACCCCCGTGCCGGGACCGTCCGGCTCTGAGCAACCCCCGAAGGCAAAATTCGCTGACGGCAGCTTTGATCTCCAGCCGTGAGCTTTCATTGGCCTGCGTCCCATGTGATGTCATCAGTGCCTTGGTGACCGCATGATGTCATCAGCTCCACCGCCCATCTCCACGGGGACCTCTTGCTCCCTCCTTGATGTCTTCGGCGTGGCGACCTTTGCCCCCCCACCCAAGCGCCATCCCAGCACTGTCATGGTGGCCACTCTACCTCCAGGATGTCATCGCTATGACATCAGTGATGTCATCAGCGAGGTCATCACCGCTGCAACCTTCCACCTCTTGCGATGCCATCACCGGGGCACCGGGTCTCCCCTGGCAATGCTGTTGCCGCGGTGACCTTCCTCCCCTCTGATGCCACTATGATAACCTTGCTTTATGGCATCATCACCATGGTGACCTCACTCCCCAGGATACCATCACCGGGGCGCCAGGTCTCCCCTGGCAATGTTGTTGCCGCGGTGATCTTCTACCCATCCACCCCCCCCCACCCCCGCATCTCACGTCCCCCTCCAGCCAGCTTGACCCCAGCGGGACAGGTGATCCGGGACGAGGGCTAACGGCCATCAGAGCCGGAGCCAAAGGTCCCAGGGAAGATTTTGCACGTTCCCATCATCATCTCTTCTTCTCCTGAAACACAGCGCTAATAAATCTGACGGCTCCGCTCCCCCGTTCCCTGCCGAGCCAGCTTGTCTGCTGAAAAATTAAACAGCCAGGAACTCAGAGAGCCTCTGTATAAATCACGCACCGGCCTGCTTCACTTAACACCTCTTGTTCGGCCTGAAGTATCAGCTGCTTCCTTGGAACCTCTCAGCTGATGAGGCCAGCACGCGGATGGGCCCAGGGAGAGCTGCCAATAGGAACCGCTCGAAGCCCCCCAGCTGGTGCATTGCTGGCCTTGCAGACAAGGCGCTGGGTGGGCATTCAGGATGCCTGGGTTCAAGTCCTGGCTCTTTCGCTTGGCCCCGGGGGAGTTGGTTTATGTGGCCCATTTGCTTCTCCGTCGCGTGCACTCGCGCAAAGTGATCGTGCGATGCTCGTGCAAGGGAGCGGAGAGTTCTGATCTGCTGGCGTTGCTGGAGGGCTGGCGCGTATGACCCAGAGGTAGGGAGACAGCTCCTTGAGTTCCCTGTGACTCAGTTTCCCCAGCTGTAAAATGGAGATAGCGAGCTTTCCTTTGTCTTGTGAGCTCTTCAGGGCAGGAGCTGTCTGTCTCTGTGCAGCACCTGGCACAATGGGACCCTGGGCTTAGCTGGGACCTCTAAATGCTCCTATGGACTCCCCACTTCTATCCCCAATGCCGGGAAGGGAGTGGGGTGGGGTCTAGGGGAGTAGGGAGTTCTGGACGTCAGGACTCCTGGGTTCTATTCCCGCCTCTGTCACCAACTCTCTGAGTGACCTTGAGCAAGTCCTTTCCCCTCCCCATACCTCGGTTTCCCCATCCTTAAACTGGGGTGGGGGGGCACCTTGCTGTGGGAGGTTGGAGATTGAGACCTTCATTTATTAATGTTTGTAAAGTGCTTGGGGATCCACCCCCACCGCAGAAGTGCGAGGATCCAAGGTGTGCAAAGAGGTGTGCCTTGATAAGGAGAGATGCCCGGCACCTCACCCATCCCAGTCACTCTCCTTGTCTCCTTGTTCTGGGCAAGCTCCTTGGACGTTTCATGCTCTCCACCCCTGGCATGTTGTGTTTGCTTGCCTTGCACTGCGCACAGCGCGGTGCCTCACTCCAGGCCCCTTGCACGTTTGGGACACCCTCCTGGCCCCTTGCACTTTTCATTCGTGCTTCTTGCGCTTGCGTGTTCTGTGCATGCTCCCGACGCCCCGGGGTTTTTTTTTCACGGTCGTCGCACCTCGCACGTCCCACTTGCCTTGCACGCTCCATGCATCGTGCACGCTTGATTCTCCCTCCTTGCCCCTCGCGCCTTCTGTGCAGGCTCCTTTCAGCCTCGCACGTTCCCTGCACGCCCCCAGCCGCTGGAGGCAACGCCCCAAGCGCAGCAATGAAACGAACGAGCCCGGCCCCGCCCTCAAAGATCCGATCTCCCCCAGGTCTCCAGGGCATTCACATCTAGGCAGGTGGCTGGCTCAGGACTCCCGGTTCCCCTGTGCCCTCCAGTCCAGGCCGGGGAAGCTGTGGCCCGGAGTGGAGATCGGAGGCCCAGGCACCGCTTTCATGTTCTCTCCACAGGTACCGTTGCGGAGAGTGGACCAGATGATATGTCTGGGGGGAGAAAGCAGAAGGAGACTCCGCTGGTTGGAAGGCATGAGATGCGATGTCCTGAGGTTGGGGGTTCCACGACCACCACTCCCAAGAGGAGAAGGCGGGTGGTGGTGGTCGGGGACTCTCTCCTCCGGGGGACTGAGTCATCTATCTGCCGCCCTGACCGGGAAAACCGAGAAGTCTGCTGCTTGCCAGGGGCTAAGATTCGCGATGTGACGGAGAGACTGCCGAGACTCATCAAGCCCTCGGATCGCTACCCCTTCCTGCTTCTCCACGTGGGCACCAATGATACTGCCAAGAATGACCTTGAGCGGATCACTGCGGACTACGTGGCTCTGGGAAGAAGGATAAAGGAGTTGGAGGCGCAAGTGGTGTTCTCGTCCATCCTCCCCGTGGAAGGAAAAGGCCTGGGTAGGGACCGCCGAATCGTGGAAGTCAACGAATGGCTACGCAGGTGGTGTCGGAGAGAAGGCTTTGGATTCTTTGACCATGGGATGGTGTTCCATGAAGGAGGAGTGCTGGGCAGAGACGGGCTCCATCTTACGAAGAGAGGGAAGAGCATCTTTGCCAGCAGGCTGGCTAACCTAGTGAGGAGGGCTTTAAACTAGGTTCACCGGGGGAAGGAGACCAAAGCCCTGAGGTAAGTGGGAAAGTGGGATACCGGGAGGAAGCACAGGCAGGAATGTCTGTGAGGGGAGGGCTCCTGCCTCATACTGGGAATGAGGGGCGATCAACAGGTTATCTCAAGTGCTTATATACAAATGCACAAAGCCTTGGAAACAAGCAGGGAGAACTGGAGGTCCTGGTGATGTCAAGGAACTATGACATGATTGGAATAACAGAGACTTGGTGGGATAGCTCACATGACTGGAGTACAGTCATGGATGGTTATAAACTGTTCAGGAAGGACAGGCAGGGCAGAAAAGGTGGGGGAGTAGCACTGTATGTAAGGGAGCAGTATGACTGCTCAGAGCTCCGGTACGAAACTGTGGAAAAACCTGAGTGTCTCTGGATTAAGTTTAGAAGTGTGTGCAACAAGAGTGATGTAGTGGTGGGAGTCTGCTATAGACCACCGGACCAGGGGGATGAGGTGGATGAGGCTTTCTTCCGGCAACTCACGGAAGCTACTAGATCGCATGCCCTGATTCTCATGGGTGACTTTAATTTTCCTGATATCTGCTGGGAGAGCAATACAGCGGTGCATAGACAATCCAGGAAGTTTTTGGAAAGCGTAGGGGACAATTTTCTGGCGCAAGTGCTAGGGGAGCCAACTAGGGGGGGCGCTTTTCTTGACCTGCTGCTCACAAACCGGGTAGAATTAGTGGGGGAAGCAAAAGTGGATGGGAATCTGGGAGGCAGTGACCATGAGTTGGTTGAGTTCAGGATCCTGACGCAGGGAAGAAAGGTAAGCAGCAGGATACGGACCCTGGACTTCAGGAAAGCAGACTTCGACTCCCTCAGGGAACGGATGGGTAGGATCCCCTGGGGGACTATCATGAAGGGGAAGGGAGTCCAGGAGAGCTGGCTGTATTTCAAGGAATCCCTGTTGAGGTTACAGGGACAAACCATCCCGATGAGTCGAAAGAATAGTAAACATGGCAAGCGACCAGCTTGGCTTAATGGTGAAATCCTAGCGGATCTTAAACATAAAAAAGAAGCTTACAAGAAGTGGAAGGTTGGACATATGACCAGGGAAGAGTATAAAAATATTGCTCGGGCATGTAGGAAAGATATAAGGAGGGCCAAATCGCACCTGGAGCTGCAGCTAGCAAGAGATGTCAAGAGTAACAAGAAGGGTTTCTTCAGGTATGTTGGCAACAAGAAGAAAGCCAAGGAAAGTGTGGGCCCCTTACTGAATGAGGGAGGCAACCTAGTGACAGAGGATGTGGAAAAAGCTAATGTACTCAATGCTTTTTTTGCCTCTGTTTTCACTAACAAGGTCAGCTCCCAGACTGCTGCGCTGGGCATCACAGAATGGGGAAGAGATGGCCAGCCCTCTGTGGAGATAGAGGTGGTTAGGGACTATTTAGAAAAGCTGGACGTGCACAAGTCCATGGGGCCGGACAAGTTACATCCGAGAGTGCTGAAGGAATTGGCGGCTGTGATTGCAGAGCCCTTGGCCATTATCTTTGAAAACTCATGGCGAACGGGGGAAGTCCCGGATGACTGGAAAAAGGCTAATGTAGTGCCAATCTTTAAAAAAGGGAAGAAGGAGGATCCTGGGAACTACAGGCCAGTCAGCCTCACCTCAGTCCCTGGAAAAATCATGGAGCAGGTCCTCAAAGAATCAATCCTGAAGCACTTACATGAGAGGAAAGTGATCAGGAACAGTCAGCATGGATTCACCAAGGGAAGGTCATGCCTGACTAATCTAATCGCCTTTTATGATGAGATTACTGGTTCTGTGGATGAAGGGAAAGCAGTGGATGTATTGTTTCTTGACTTTAGCAAAGCTTTTGACACGGTCTCCCACAGTATTCTTGTCAGCAAGTTAAAGAAGTATGGGCTGGATGAATGCACTATAAGGTGGGTAGAAAGCTGGCTAGATTGTCGGGCTCAACGGGTAGTGATAAATGGCTCCATGTCTAGTTGGCAGCCGGTGTCAAGTGGAGTGCCCCAGGGGTCGGTCCTGGGGCCGGTTTTGTTCAATATCTTCATAAATGATCTGGAGGATGGTGTGGATTGCACTCTCAGCAAATTTGCAGATGATACTTGTGACGATGTGACGCAGCAGGGAGGGGGGAGTGTTGACCTGGGAATGTGCCCTGGGGACGGGAGACCTGAGAGCCTGTCACCTGAGCCAGGAGGGGGAGGGGGAGGTGACACCTCTGCCCAGGAATGGGGATGGAGGCTGCAGCAGGGAACCTGGTCGGTGGGTTTAGTTTCAGGTTTGGGCTGGGTGGAGGAACACAGGGAACCCCAGGGCTGGGGTCTAAGCTCCCTGCTCCCCCAGAAGGACTTCACTGAGGGGTCCTGGGTGTACCCACAAGCTCTGTTTTGGACTGTGTTCCTGTTGTCCAATAAACCTTCTGTTTTACTGGCTGGCTGAGAGTCTCAGTGAATCCCAGGAAGAGGGGTGCAGGGCCTGGACTCCCCCACACTCCGTGACAACTGGTGGCAGCGGTGGGATCTACTGCACCCCGGGAACGGCGCTTCCTGCAGTAAGTGACTGGGGAACAGTAAAACGAAGGGGGATTGACGGGGACCAGGCGTGCTGAAGATTCAGAGAGAGACGGTTTCAGGGGGCGGTTAACCCCTGGGAGTGTGTGACCAGAGAGAAGGACTTTTGCAGTAACAGGGTCCCCCGGGGGATTGCAGCGAGCGGTCCCAGGGGCGGAGGAGTCTGCAGCTCGACCCTGGCAAAGAGGTGGTGACCTCAAGAAGGACTGGCACACTAGGGGCTTTTCCTGGAAACCGTGGACAGCTGCCCGGCCTGCGAGTGGCCAGCCGGGAGATGTACGCTAAACGCCTTAAGAGCGACCTGGTGGAGCTGTGCAGGCAGAGGGGGCTGCGCGTCGGGAGGTCCACCAAGGAACAGCTGATTGCCCAGCTGGAGGAGAGGGATCGCTTGGATGACCCGATCCCTGTCCCTGAGGGAAGCCGCCCGGCGGACGCAGCGTGGGCCCTGGGGCCTGACCAGGCTGGGAGGGGTCAGACTGCTGCCCAGGACACCCCGAGACCCTTCCTACCTATGCCTGGGGGAGGGGTTGTGGGAAGCCCAGCGAATACCGAGGGCCCCCTGACCCCAGCAGCCAGCAGGGGATCCTCCCAGCGGAGCTCCCCATCCCTGGAGCGGATGCGGCTGGAATGGGAGAGGGAGAGGAAAATGAGGGAGCTGGAGGATCATGAAAAACAACGTCAACATGAGGAGAAACAACGTCAACATGAGCAGGAGGAGAAGGAGAAACAACGTCAACATGAGCAGCAGGAGAAGGAGAAACAAAGACAGCATGAGCTGGAGCTGGCCAAGCTGAGGAGCAGTGGGGCCCCGGCTGCGGTGAGTGAGGGGGGACCCAAGACTGCAAGGAGCTTTGATAAGTGCTTCCTGGCCCAGCGGAAGGAGGGGGAGGACATGGATAGCTTCCTGACGGCCTTTGAGAATGCCTGCGAGCTGCACAGGGTTGACCCTGCAGACAGGCTCCAGTTCCTCACCCCCTTACTGGACCCCAAAGCCGTGGAGGTGTACAGCCGGATGACAGGGGCAGAGGCAGGGGACTATGAACTGTTCAAACAGGCCCTGCTCCGTGAGTTTGGGCTGACCCCCGAGATGTACCGGAGAAGGTTCCGGAGTCAGCGTAAAACGCCTGAGGTCACCTACCTACAACTGGTCAACAGGATGCAGGGATATGCCCGCAAGTGGACAGCGGGGGCCCAAACTAAAGAGGACCTGCTTGACCTGTTTGTACTGGAGCACCTGTATGAACAGTGCCCTTCCGACCTGAGGCTGTGGCTGGTGGACAAAAAGCTCGCGAACCCCCAGCATGCAGGGCAGCTGGCCGACGAGTTTGTGAACAGTCGGTCAGGGGGTAGCCGGGAGGAGTCCCAAAAGAACAGGCCCCCCCCGATGCAGAGAGAGAGTCACCATGGGGCCTCCCAGCGGGGAAATAGGGAGAACCCCCTCCAAAGGGGAACGCCTGGTGTCGGGCCCCTCCGACCCGTTCGAGGGGACCAACGTGACCTGAGCTGCTATCACTGTGGCCAGAGAGGCCACGTACGGGCCCAGTGCCCCGGGCTCAGGGACAAACTGAGCAGACCCAACCTACCCAGGGTTAACTGGGTAGGGACTCAGCTGGACGAGGGGCAGGCGACCCAGGAAAGGGGGGCTACCAGTTTGCCACCTGCTCAGGAGGGAAGAGTACCCCCAGCCAGCCCCGCCAGAGGGCTGGAGGCTCTGGACTCAGGGTGCTCGGTTTACAGGGTGGGTGCGGGGCTGTCCCTCCGGAGAGAGTGCCTTGTTCCCCTGGAGGTGGATGGGAGGAAGGTCAATGGATACTGGGATACGGGCGCGGAGGTGACGCTGGCCCGGCCCGAGGTGGTGGCCCCAGATCGGGTGGTGCCCAACACCTACCTGACCCTGACGGGGGTGGGCGGGACCCCATTTAAGGTGCCCGTGGCAAGGGTACACCTGAAATGGGGGACCAAGGAGGGCCCCAAGGATGTGGGGGTACACCACCATTTGCCCACTGAAGTTTTGATGGGGGGAGACCTAGAGGACTGGCCAAGCGACCCCCAGACCGCCCTGGTTGTGACCCGTAGCCAGAGCCGGCGAGGGGCACTGCGACCTGACCCTGGGGAGGGTACCACACTGGAGGCGCGAGACCCTACTCGGGTGGGGAGGGAGCGCCGAGGGGCACGGCTCAGAGAGGCTGCGGCCTCAGACCTGGCCACGGAGGGGGAACCGGGCCCCATCCCTTCCCCAGCCGCTGAGTTCCAGGCCGAGTTGAGGAAAGATCCCTCCTTGCAGAAGCTCAGGGACCTGGCCGACCTCAGTGAGGGACGGACCGTGAGGAGAGGCTGCCAGGAGAGGTTCCTGTGGGAGAAGGGGTTCCTGTACTGAGAATGGGCTCCCCCAGGGGAAGGGGAGTCCTGTGGGATCAGGAGGCAGCTGGTGGTCCCCCAGAAGTACCGCCGCAAGCTCCTGTCCCTGGCCCATGACATCCCCCTCGCAGGGCACCAGGGAATCCGGCGCACCCGGCAGAGGTTGCTACAGAACTTTTACTGGCCCGGGGTCTTTACCACCGTCCGGCAGTATTGCCGATCCTGTGACCCCTGTCAGAGGGTGGGGAAGGCCCGGGACAAGGGGAAAGCGGCGTTGAGACCTTTGCCCATCATAGAGGAACCTTTCCAGAAGGTGGCCATGGACATCGTGGGGCCTCTCAGCAAGACGACCCGGTCGGGGAAGAAATACATTCTGGTGGTGGTAGATTTCGCCACCCGCTACCCCGAGGCAGTGCCCTTAGCTTCCATTGAAGCAGACACCGTGGCAGATGCGCTCCTGACCATTTTCAGCCGAGTGGGGTTCCCCAGGGAAGTCTTGACAGACCAAGGCTCCAACTTCATGTCGGCCCTGCTCCGGTGCTTGTGGGAGAAATGTGGGGTCCGGCATGACTGGGCCTCAGCGTATCACCCCCAGTCCAATGGGCTGGTGGAGAGGTTTAACGGGACGCTAAAGATGATGCTGAAAACCTTTATGAACCAGCACCCGCAGGATTGGGACAAGTACTTACCTCACCTGCTGTTCGCGTACAGGGAGGTGCCCCAGGAGTCTACCGGATTTTCGCCTTTCGAACTGTTATATGGAAGGAGGGTGAGGGGCCCCCTGGACCTGATGAGAGACGAGTGGGAGGGGAAGGCCACTCCCGATGGAGAGTCAGTGGTGGAGTATGTCCTGACCTTCCGAGAGAGACTGGCTGAACTCATGGGCCTGGCCAGGGAGAATCTGGCCAGAGCCCAGAGGAAGCAGAAGGTCTGGTATGACCGCACGGCGCGGGCCCGTGCCTACGCCACCGGGGATCAGGTGATGGTTCTCATCCCCGTGAGAAAGAACAAACTACAGGCCGCCTGGGAGGGCCCGTTCAAGGTCGTCAAGCAGCTCAATGAGGTAAACTATGTGGTGGAGCTGTCGAACCGGGCCCACCACCGCCGGGTGTACCATGTGAATATGATGAAGCCATATTATGCCAGGGGGAATGTGGTGTTAGCTGTGTGTGGTCAGTGGGAGGAGCAGGGAGATGACCCTTTAGTAGATCTATTCCCTGGGACCAGAGCTGGTTCCCCCCTGGAAACAATCCCCCTCTCGGATCAGCTCACCCCTGCCCAGCAAGCCGAGGTCAGGGGGGTGCTGCATCCGTACCGACAGCTGTTTTCCAACCAGCCTGGACGCACTAATCTGACTGTCCACCGGGTGCAGACAGGGTCGCACCCGCCGATAAGATGCTCCCCCTTCCGAGTCACAGGGAAAACTGCTCAGGACCTGGAAAGAGAGGTCCGGGACATGCTGGCTTTGGGGGTGATCCAGCCATCGGCCAGCCCTTGGGCCTCGCCGGTGGTGCTGGTCCCCAAAAAGGATGGGTCAGTCCGGTTCTGTGTGGACTATCGGAAGCTCAATGCCATCACTGTATCGGATGCCTACCCCATGCCCAGGCCGGACGAGCTCCTAGACAAGCTGGGAGGAGCTCGGTACCTTACCACCATGGACCTTACAAAGGGCTACTGGCAGGTGCCGCTGGATGCAGATGCCCGGCTGAAATCGGCCTTTATCACCCCTCTGGGGCTCTATGAGTTTCTGACCCTGCCTTTCGGCCTCAAGGGAGCGCCGGCCACCTTCCAACGCCTGGTGGACCAGCTCCTGAGGGGGATGGAGAGTTTCGCCGTGGCGTATATTGACGACATCTGTGTCTTTAGCCAGACCTGGGAGGACCACGTGTCCCAGGTTAGACAAGTGCTGGACCGACTCCAGGGGGCTGGGCTGACTGTCAAAGCGGAGAAGTGCAAGGTGGGGATGGCTGAAGTATCTTACCTGGGCCATCGGGTGGGGAGCGGCCGCCTAAAGCCAGAACCGGCCAAGGTGGAGGTGATCAGAGACTGGCCCGCTCCCCACACCAAAAAGCAGGTCCAAGCCTTTATTGGGATGGCAGGATACTACCGAAGATTTGTGCCCCACTTTAGCGCCATAGCCACCCCCATCACTGAGCTATGCAAGAAGGGGAAGCCAGACAAGGTGGTCTGGACCGAGCAGTGCCAGGAGGCTTTCCGGGCGCTGAAGGAGGCTCTGGTCAGTGGCCCAGTTCTAGCAAACCCAGACTTTGACAAGCCCTTTGTGGTGTTCACCGACGCCTCCGACACGGGACTGGGGGCGGTGTTAATGCAGGAGGATGAAAAGGGGGAGAGACACCCCATCGTGTACCTGAGCAAGAAGTTGCTACCCCGGGAGCGACACTACGCGGCCATCGAGAAGGAGTGCCTGGCCATGGTGTGGGCCCTCAAGAAACTAGAGCCCTATCTCTTCGGGCGACACTTCACCGTGTACACCGACCACTCTCCCCTGACCTGGCTGCACCAGATGAAAGGAGCCAACGCCAAGCTCCTGAGGTGGAGCCTGCTCCTGCAGGATTACGACATGGACATGGTCCACGTGAAGGGAAGTGCCAACCTGATAGCGGATGCGCTGTCCCGGAGAGGGGGCCCCGAACTTCCCCAGGTCACTGGTCACAGTGACCCCGCTCAGTTCAGTCTCGAAGGGGGGAGAGATGTGACGATGTGACGCAGCAGGGAGGGGGGAGTGTTGACCTGGGAATGTGCCCTGGGGACGGGAGACCTGAGAGCCTGTCACCTGAGCCAGGAGGGGGAGGGGGAGGTGACACCTCTGCCCAGGAATGGGGATGGAGGCTGCAGCAGGGAACCTGGTCGGTGGGTTTAGTTTCAGGTTTGGGCTGGGTGGAGGAACACAGGGAACCCCAGGGCTGGGGTCTAAGCTCCCTGCTCCCCCAGAAGGACTTCACTGAGGGGTCCTGGGTGTACCCACAAGCTCTGTTTTGGACTGTGTTCCTGTTGTCCAATAAACCTTCTGTTTTACTGGCTGGCTGAGAGTCTCAGTGAATCCCAGGAAGAGGGGTGCAGGGCCTGGACTCCCCCACACTCCGTGACAACACTAAACTGGGAGGAGTGGTAGATACGCTGGAGGGGAGGGATAGGATACAGAAGGACCTAGACAAATTGGAGGATTGGGCCAAAAGAAATCTGATGAGGTTCAATAAGGATAAGTGCAGGGTCCTGCACTTAGGATGGAAGAATCCAATGCACCGCTACAGACTAGGGACCGAATGGCTAGGCAGCAGTTCTGCGGAAAAGGACCTAGGGGTGACAGTGGACGAGAAGCTGGATATGAGTCAACAGTGTGCCCTTGTTGCCAAGAAGGCCAATGGCATTTTGGGATGTATAAGTAGGGGCATAGCCAGCAGATCGAGGGATGTGATCGTTCCCCTCTATTCGACACTGGTGAGGCCTCATCTGGAGTACTGTGTCCAGTTTTGGGCCCCACACTACAAGAAGGATGTGGATAAATTGGAGAGAGTCCAGCGAAGGGCAACAAAAATGATTAGGGGTCTAGAGCACATGACTTATGAGGAGAGGCTGAGGGAGCTGGGATTGTTTAGTCTGCAGAAGAGAAGAATGAGGGGGGATTTGATAGCTGCTTTCAACTACCTGAAAGGGGGTTCCAAAGAGGATGGCTCTAGACTGTTCTCAATGGTAGCAGATGACAGAACGAGGAGTAACGGTCTCAAGTTGCAATGGGGGAGGTTTAGATTGGATATTAGGAAAAACTTTTTCACTAAGAGGGTGGTGAAACACTGGAATGCGTTACCTAGGGAGGTGGTAGAATCTCCTTCCTTAGAGGTTTTTAAGGTCAGGCTTGACAAAGCCCTGGCTGGGATGATTTAACTGGGAATTGGTCCTGCTTCGAGCAGGGGGTTGGACTAGATGACCTTCTGGGGTCCCTTCCAACCCTGATATTCTATGATTCTATGATTCTATGACCTGTGAGCTCTCAAGGTCTCGCTGCTTCCCGAGTCCTTTTAAAAAGCAGCAAGAACCCGGAGCTTCTTCCTGTGTCCTCCGGCCCTGGAAAGCGACACGTGGCAGCAGCTGCGATTTGTCATGGAAGGAGGCGATGGAGCGGAGGAGGCTGGAAAGATGGAGTGAGGCACTGTGTGTGTGTGTGTCCAGCTGTCCGTCTGTCCCAGCCGCCCCCTGCTGGAGGGCTTGAGACCGACTCTGTGTGTGTGTGTGTGTGTGTGTCCACGTGGGTGGAGGGATGGCCACCGTGTGCCCGGGTTGTAGCTGGGGTGTGGGGGGGCGGGGATGGGTGAAGTGGGGACACAGCACTTGCCCTGGCTGGGGCTGACTGGTGGGGGGCGGCCTGGCAGCGCCCATGGCTGGGGGAGGCCCCGGCTGCGGCTGGCATCGCTGAGAGGGACCTGGCCTTTTCCTCATCCATCATGGTTAGGGCTCCGGCGCGGGGAGCTGGGAGGTGGAAGTGCATTTATCACAGCTGCCAGCGACACAGCGAGAGGGGACAGGGCTGGTTCCCACGTGCCAGGGACCTGCACAGCCCACACCATGGACAGCTAGGGCCACAGGTACCTGGCTCGGGCAGTGCCCCATGGGCAGGCTGAGCCCAGCCAGTGGGGGCAGTGCTGTGTTGTCCCCCCACCCACCAGGCCTGACTACCAGCCCCTGCTCTAACCACTAGACAGCTGGGGATAGAACCCAGGAGTCCTGCCTGACTCCCAGTCCCCACCCACCTACCCACCAGCCCACCACATTCCCTTACAGCATCAAGGAAAGAACCCAGGAGTCCTGACTCTCAGTCCCCCTCTGTTCTGCCTACTATCTTCCCCTTCCCAAGCCAGGAGTAGAACCCAGGAGTCCTGGCTCCCAGCTGCCCCCCCGCTCTAACCATTGGACCCCACTGCCCTCCCAGAACCAGAAGTAGACCCCAGGAGTCCTGACTCCCAGCCCTCCTGCTCTAACCTACTAGAACCCACTCCCCTTCCCAAGCCAGTAGTAGAACCCAGGAGTCCTCGCTCCCAGCCCCCACCCACTAGCCTGTCCTGCATCTCCCTCCCACCAGGGCACCACTCTGACTCAGTTTCCCAGGGCAGCCTCTCCCACGCAGCTGCATCCCCTGCCCTCCCCCACAGCACCGCACCAGTCTCTGCTCTTTGGATCCAACTCCCCCTCCCCCCCGGCAACACACACACACACACACACACACACACACATTGTGTAATCACTCCCTTCCCATCCTCCCTCCCAGCTGTTTCCCTGAATGTCAGCCTGCGCCTGATGGGGCCCATGTATCACAGCCTGTCCCCAGTCAGTGCCTCTGACCTTTTCCCGCATGCAAGGAAGGGAAAGCACCCCGGGCCTTGGCTGACTTTTGCATCTGCTCTCAGCCTCTGGGGACCACCAGCGCCACGCAGGAGGGAGCAGGCACCCGGGCGAACCAGGCCTGGATGAGGGGAAGCGCGGGGCTCCCAGATGCAAGAGGCAGGAATACTCCCAAGTGCTTTCATAAAGCCTCCTTTCATTATTAAACTTTGCGGCTGGTTGGAAAGAGCCGGGTCAAAGGGCCTTCGCCTCCCTAGGTAGGCCCGGGCTGCAGTCGGCAGGTGGCATGGCAACTCACGTCGGCCCACACGTCAGCTTGCTAAAAATAGCAGCCACGCTGCAGGTAGGCGGGCAGTGGCCCAGGCTGGCCACCTGCCTCCGTCCCCAGAGTCCCGAGCCCCTAGCCAGCGCTGTGCCCCGTGCTGCTGCGGCTTCGCTGCTCCGGGTGCTCACGCTGTCTAGGTCGCAGCACACTTGGGTCTGCCTGCATGTGCCCGGCGCCTGGCCTTTATTTTGTGCCCGCGCTGATCGCCATGCCCGAATACACCACTAGGGGGTGCTGGTCTGAGGGAAGCAAGGTAGGGGGGGTGCTCAGAAGGGGGCGCTCTTCCCTTGCATTCAGGGCTGACCCCAATGCCCTAATGTGGCACGAGGGGGCGCTGTGCTTCAGGGAGCAGGGTGGGGGGCTCTGTAGGGGGCGCGCTGTCCCCACAGTCAGCGATGCCCCCAGTGCTGAGTGTCGTCAGACGTCGCCGGTGTGGTGCTCTGCTCCGTCCAATGTTGATAACAGTCGGCTTGGTGCGTGTGTTCCCTCCGCGTGCTGCCCGGGCTCTGCACAGATCGCTGACACACAGCTCCGGTGACCAGACGTCCCCATAAAATCGGGACTGTCCCGACATTTAGCTGTTTGTCCCGCGCCCCGACCGATGTACGGTGGGGACGCCATTTGTCCCGACATTTTGACAAGGGGCTGGAGGAGTACACTGACGAGCGCTCACCGGGGGTCCCGGCGATGCTCATTAGGGGCGGCTCCCAGGAAAGAGTGGGCAGCGGGACCCTGCGGCCCCTAGGCGCAGGGGTGGCTGGGGGTGGGGGGGTCCCTGTTTGCTGCACCTACCACAAGCTCTGGCTCCATCGCAGCCAATGGGAACTGCAGGTGCGGACAGGGCGCAGACGCCCCCCCCCCCGACCCCCCGGCTGCCCCTGCACCTGGGGCGCTGCGTACGACTCACGCCACAGCTTCCAGCCAAGGGCAGCTGCAGCCAGTGCTTGTGGCAGGCGCAGCACGTGGAGTGGAGACCCCGCTGGCTGCCGCGGACCCCAGGAGCCAGAGGAACCTGCCAGGTGCTTCCCAGTGGGTGGGAACCATCCCCCAGGTAAGCAGCGAGGCTGCGGCTGGGACTCTGCGCCCGAGGCTTGCGGCGGGGCTGCGGGCGGGGGCCGGGGCCGTGTGCTTGTGGCAGGGGCCGGGGCCATGCGCCCCCAACCCGCGGCTTGCAGCAGGGCTGGAGCGGGGACCGTGAGCCCCCGACCCGCGGCTTCCTCAGGCTGTGTGTCCCCCTTCCCCCATGGCTCCAGTGGGATGGGGGCTGTGAGCCTGTGTGTCCCAATATTTTATTCTTGTCATCTGGTCACCCTAGGCACAGCAGACCCCGAGAGAACCCCCAATGACCACAGACTCCGATAAGGTACGAAGGCACCCACCCAGGTTTATTGCCAAACGAAACAGTGCCTAGCTCCCCGGATCACATGTCTACGGTTCTGCTAGGACATATTTGCTCCCTGACAATGGACCGGCTCAGTCAGTGGCGGGATTTACCTCTGCCCCCTAGGCCAGACAAAGACAACCCCTCAGGGGTGTGTTCTTATACACAGGTGTGAACAAGTTACACCTCCCTCCTGACGTATTGAGGTACAACCCCTCTGCGTGTCAAGGTGCCGGCTATTACCTTGTACATGTTGGTTCGAGCAGAACAGCCCCATCCATCATATTCCCCTTTTGACCCCGTCTTTACGATGGCTCAGCACGTCCCTGTTATCTGTGCGGAATGTGCTCGTGCCAGCGTGTCCTGGCACCATCCTGGCACGAGTTTACACGGACCTTTTCGGTACGTGTGTTTTTGCAGCATCCGCCTTCTTCATGGCAGATTCCGTGAGCAGGGCCTGCCTCTGGCTCACAGCTTCACTTTGTTTTGTATCAGCAAAGTCTTGACCGTTACTTTAACTCCGGCCTTAGGTCTCGTACCGGGCCTCTGAAACAAGGACTTATGTTTCAGGACCTCATCTTACCACACGGAAGTGCTAGGGGGTGCTGTGCTGCGGGGAGCAGGACGGGGGGCTCAGAAGGCAGGGGGCCCCAGAGTCAGTGCTACCCCCAATGCTGCAGTGCTAGGGGGTGCTGTGCAGTGGGGAGCAGGGCGGAGGACTCAGAAGGGGGCACTCTGCCCCCAGTGTCGGTGCAGCCGAGCTCCCCGGCCTGGCCGGAGACCCCTGCCCACGGAGCGACAGGTGCTACACAGCCATTCCCTCCTGACAGCGGCACCAGCTGGTGCTGCCCAAGCCTCACCCCTCAAAGTGCAGCTCCTCATGCCCACATGGGCGTGTCTGCGGGTCCTCATGACAGCGGGGCCTGGCGATGCGCCGAGCGGCGCCGCCCTGGGGCAACCTGGGCAGGACTGGCAGAGCCTGTCTTCATAGTGTGCAGAGGGAGGGCTCCCAATCAGAGCTGGGGGCCCCGTATCCCCTTCCCTCCCCCGCTCAGACCTATGGGCTCCCCTCACCTGGTACCTCTCCTCCCCGCCACCCCAAATCAGACCAGGGAACCCACGGAGGGATAGAGGGGTGTGTAAGGGGATGGATTAGATTAGATTAGATTAGATTAGATTAGATAGTGTGTATGGGGAGGGAGGGATGGATGGATGGGTGGATGCATGGATATTGTGTATGGAGATTGATGAATGGATGGATGGAGTGTGTGGGGACAGAGAATGGATGGAGTGATGGATGGATGGATGAATGGGGATAGAGGATGGATGGAGAGATGGAGGGATGGATGGGGGCAGAGGATGGATGGAGGGATGGATGGAGTGTATGGGGACAGAGGATAGATGGAGTGATGGATGGATGAATGGGGATAGAGGATGGATGGAGAGATGGATGGAAGGATGGATGGATGGATGGAGTGTATTAGAAAAGAGGATGGATGGATGGATGGATGGAGTGTATGGGGACAGAGGATGCATGGAGGGATGGATTGAGGGATGGATGGGGACAGAGGATGGATGGAGGGATGGATGGAGTGTATGGGGACAGAGGATGGATGGAGGGACGGATGGGGACAGAGGATGGATGAAGGGATGGATAGGGACAGAGGATAGATGGAGGGATGGATGGGACAGAGGATGGATGGAGGGATGGCTAGGGACAGAGGATGGATGGAGGGATGGATGGGACAGAGGATGGATGGAGGGATGGCTAGGGACAGAGGATAGATGGAGGGATGGATGGGGACAGAGGATGGATGGAGGGATGGATGGATGGAGGGATGGAGAGGGATGGATTTCAGCCCCAGGAAATAGCCCAGCTCCCTCATACCAGCTCCAGTCAGTGCAGAGCCCCCTCCCAATTAAATATTCTTAAGCCCGGAAGCCAGGGTGAGGGCTGGAGATGGGGCAGGGGGGAGCAGGGCCCAAGGTGTGTGTGTGGGGGGGGAACAGGGCCCAGTGGTATCAGTTGTCCTGCCTGCCTGGGCCAGCAGCCCTTGGCACTGAGCACCGGGCGAGGGGACACTAGGGAGGCTGGAGGGGTGCTGGCAATTGATGGATGTGGCGTGGCTTGTAACTAGGCCGGACTTTGGCTGGTTGCCATGGTAACCAGCTGAGCCATTGTTCTGTTGCAAGGGGGAACACCACGGAAGTTTCTGGGTTACACGGGGCATTGTTGTGGGGGGGGGGTCATGTACTGATGCCCCCTCCCCCTTCCCCAAGGGCCAAAAGGCAGCAGTGCAGACAGGACAAATTCTGTTGCTGGTGTAAATCTGGAGTAACTGCGTGAGGCCAGACTCATGCCAATGGAGCGAAGGCCGATTGACACCAGCTGGGGATCTGGCCCCATTGACTTCAAGAGAGTTACTCTGGTGCAACTGAGAGCAGAATCCGGCCCTTACTCTGGATTTATATTGCCGGTCAAAAAACATCTCAACGTGCTTGTAGCCTGGGATCAAGTCACCCCGTCACCTTCTCTTTGATAGAGTAGCTCCTGGAGTTGGTCACTACCAGGCAGGTTTTCTAACCCTCTGATCCTTCTCGTTGCTCTTCTCTGACCTCTCTCCAATTTATCCACATCCTCCTTGAATGGTGGGCACCAGAACCGGACACAGGATCCCAGCAGCGGTCACACCAGGGCCAAACACAGAGGGGAAAGAACCTCTCTGCTCCTACGCGAGATTCCCCTGTTTATACAGCCCAGGATCGCATTGGCCCTTTCAGTCCTGGCGTCGCGATGGGGGCTCCTGTTCCGCTGATTATCCATTCCGGCCCCCAAATCTTTTTCAGAGTCACGGCTTCCCAGGAGAGAGTCCCCCAGCCTGTCCATCTATCTCATTCTTTGTGCCTAGATGTCTCTATTGACCCCAAGCCGTCCTCAAACACATACCGGGTGCTTGTGCCCAGTTTCCCAAGCGATCCCGATCGCGCTGAATCAGTGACGTGTTACCTTGTATTTACTCCCCCGCCCCGATCTTTGCGTCATCTGCCAACTTCATCAGTGACAATGTTACAGTTTCTACGTGGATAAAAAGGTGAAATAGCGCAGGGCCCCTGTGATAAATGAAGGGGGGGATAGCTCCCTTTTATGGACCCCCAGCCAGCCAAAATCCCTGTTAGTAGCTGTTCTCTACTTGCTTTACCTGTAAAGGGTAAAAAAAAGCCCATAGGTAAAAGGAAGGGAGTGGGCACCTCACCAAAAGAGCCAATGGGAAGGCTAGAACTTTTTAAAATTGGGAAAAAACTTTCCCTTTGTCTGTGTGTTGTTGTTCTCCAGAGAGAGGAGACACAGAGCTGCAATGCTGTAAGAAGCTTTAAACCAAGTATGAAAAATCATCAAATCATACCTCGAACCTACTTACCTGAAACCCCAGATATGTAAGCAGATCAGGGAATGTCTAGGAAGACGCGATTAGGTTTATCTCTTTTATTTCTTTATGGCTTGTGGACTTCTCTATGCTAACCCCAGGTGCTTTTGTTTTGCTTGTAACCTTTAAGCTGAACCTCAAGAAAACCATTCTTGATGCTTAATTATTATATTTGCTCTTTTTTAAAACTAGCAATAGCCTATGTTCCAGAGGTATTTTCTTCCTTTTTGTTTTTTTAATAAAATGTACCTTTTTTTAAGAACAGGATTGCATTTTTGTGTCCTAAGAGGTTTGTGCACATATTGTTTAATTAGCTGGTGGCAACAGCTGGTTTCCTTCCTCAGCTCTTCCCCGGAGCGGGGGTGAAAGGGTTTGAGGGTACCCCACAGGGAGGAATTCCCAAGTGCGCCTTCCTGGGTTCAAAGGGGTTTTTTGCATTTGGGTGGTGGCAGCATCTACCCATCCAAGGTCAGAGAGAAGCCCTAACCTTGGGAGCTTAATACAAGCCTGGAGTGGCCAGTATTAATTTTTAGAACCCTTGCGGCCCTCCACCTTCTGCACTCAGAGTGCCAGAGTGGGGAATCAGGCTTGACAGCCCACACTGGAAACAGACCCGCTCAGTGACGATTCCCCGTTTACAGTTACATTTTGAGACCGATCAGCCAGTTCTGTGTGTGTGTGTGTGCGCGAGTGCTAGCGTGTGTATATATGTTTGTTCCTGCCGCCCCCTACTGGAGGGAATGAGCCCTGCTCTGTGTGTGTGTGTGTCAGTGTGCCCCTGCTGCCCCCTGCTGGGGGGTGGGCCCTGCTGTGTGTGTGTGTGGTGTGTGTGTGTGTCCCTGCTGCCCCCTGCTGGGAGGGAACGAGCCCTGCTCCGTGTGTGTGTGTGTGAGTGTGTCCCTGCTATCCCTGCTGGAGGGGATGAGCCCTGCTCTGTGTGTGTGTGTGTGTGTGTGTGTTAGACCCTGCAGCCCCCTGCTGGGGGGGAAGGGTCCTGCTGTGTGTGTGTGTGGTGTGTGTGTGACCCTGCTGCTCCCTGCTGGAGGGGATGAGCCCTGCTCTGTGTGTGTGTGTGTGTGTGTGTTAGACCCTGCAGCCCCCTGCTGGGGGGGAAGGGTCCTGCTGTGTGTGTGTGTGGTGTGTGTGTGACCCTGCTGCTCCCTGCTGGGGGGGATGGGCCCCGCTCTGTGTGTGTGTGTGTGTGTGTGTGTGTGAGAGAGAGAGAGAGAGAGAGAGAGAGACCCTGCTGCTCCCTGCTGGGGGGATGGGCCCTGCTCTGTGTGTGTGTGTGTGTGTGTGTGTGTGTGTGTGTGTGTGTCCCTGCTGCCCCTGCTGGAGGGGATGAGCCCTGCTCAGTGTGTGTCTGTGTGTGTGTGTGAGAGAGAGAGAGAGAGACCCTGCTGCTCCCTGCTGGGGGGGATGGGCCCTGCTCTGTGTGTGTGTGTGTGTGTGTGTGTCCCTGCTGCCCCTGCTGGAGGGGATGAGCCCTGCTCTGTGTGTGTCTGTGTGTGTGTGTGAGAGAGAGAGAGAGAGACCCTGCTGCTCCCTGCTGGGGGGGATGGGCCCTGCTCTGTGTGTGTGTGTGTGTGTCCGTGTGTGTCCCTGCTGCCCCTGCTGGAGGGGATGAGCCCTGCTCTGTGTGTGTCTGTGTGTGTGTGTGTGAGAGAGAGAGAGAGACCCTGCTGCTCCCTGCTGGAGGGGATGAGCCCTGCTCTGTGTGTGTGTGTGTGTGTGTGTGTGTTAGACCCTGCAGCCCCCTGCTGGGGGGGAAGGGTCCTGCTGTGTGTGTGTGTGGTGTGTGTGTGACCCTGCTGCTCCCTGCTGGAGGGGATGAGCCCTGCTTTGTGTGTGTGTGTGTGTGTGTGTGTGTGTGTGAGAGAGAGAGAGAGAGAGAGAGGGACCCTGCTCTCAGAGACAAGCACTCTACTAGCCAATCTCCTCCCCGCCCCCCAATCACCGCTGCCCCCTGAAACCCCCCGCCCAGAACTGCAAATCCCCAGCTCCTGGCTGTGGAGAGACAGCAGGACGCGGCTCACGCAGGCTGCGGGGGCTGCCCTGTGAGTAGCTGGGGGGGCTCAGTAGGGGGCGCTCTCCCTTGGAATGCAGCGCCAGGCTGGAGAATGGGGGTATCCCCCGGAGTACAGGCCGGGTGAGCTCCCCCTCCCACCCAGCCCAGCCCAGCCCTGGAGGGACCCTCCCCAGGGGCGAGAAGGGGGGGTTCACGCTCACCTCTGATTTCCCATCTCAGCCAACATGAAATAGAGACTAGGGCCTGGCAAGGGGGGGAGGCAGGAGGGGATGAGTGGGGTGGGCCCCGAGAGCTCACCCTACAGCTCCGCACAGGGAGGGGGGCATCTCTGCTAGGCCCAGGCCATGGGAGGGGGGAGTTCAGAACTGAGAGCAGGTGAGGGGTGGCAGCATTAGCCCCCCAGCAGGGACAGACCCAGGCAGTAATGGGGGGAGGGGCAGACCCAGGCAACACTGGAGGGGCCAGGCTTATCCCCCCTCAAGCAGGGACAGACCTCAGACATGGACCAGACACCCAGGTTGGGTCTCAAGTGGTTTATTTGCCTCCCTGCCAGTCGCTGGGGGAGGGGGGTGTCCCGGGCCCGGTGGAGTCAGGGGGATCTCCGCCCCCCCCACCCCCTAGCGGAAGAAGGCCAGCCGTTCCCGCAGCCACTCCTCGGTCAGGTCCTCTGTGGTCCGGATCTCGAACACCTGGGGGGCGGGGGGAGAGGTGGATGGAGCTGGGGTGGGCATTAAGGCGGGGTCCTCCAGAGCGGAGCCTCGGTCCAGGGGTGTGGATGCTGAATGGGGGAGCAGTAAATCCCAGCTTTGGGGGGAGGTACCGATCCCAGCTATAGGGGCTGGGGGATCCCATCTATGGGGCAATCCAGGGATGGTCCTGGCTAGGTCCCAGGTATGAGGGCAGGTCCCCGTCAGATGGGTGGGAGGCCCCGGGGGCGAGGAAGCGATAAGACCCCCATGCCCTAGGGCAGCCCCCCGGCCCTGGGACAAGGCAGAGCAGGGTGCAGGGGAGGGGAAAGTGACAGCCCCTTCCAACGTGGGTCAGAGGGGAGAGGTTGGGTAGCCCACCCAGCCCCGGCATGGGTATGTGGCTGGCAGCTTGGGTGAGGGGGCTATGGGGTGCAGAGGGCTATGGGATGCCAGCGCTGCCCATGGGAAGAGCCCGAAAGGGCATCACTGCCCTAGTACCTTGGTGAGCTCAGCTGTCTGCACCAGCCTGTTCTTGCTCCCAGCATACATCATCTGCTGCTCCGGCTTGCACCCTGCCCCATGGGGAGAGACAGAGATAGAACCCAGGAGTCCTGGTGCCCAGCTCTAACCACTAGACCTCCCTCCCCTCCCAGCACTGGGATTGAACCCAGGAGTCCTGACTCCCAGCCCCCCCCCTGCTCTAACCACTAGACCCCACTCCCCTATCAGAGCTGGGATAGAACCCAGGAGTCCTGGCTCCCAGCCTTATCCCAGCCCTAACCACTAGACCCCACTCCCCTCCCAGAGCTGGGATAGAACCCAGGCATCCTGGCTCCCATCCCCACCCTGCTCTAACCACTAGACCCCACTCCCCTCCCTGAGCTGGAGAGAGAACCCAGGAGTCCTGGCTCCCAGCCCCCCTGCTCTAACCACTAGACCCTACTCCCCCTGGTTCTCACCGACGGGGCTGGAGAAGATGAAGCAGAGCGGGTAGGAGATGCGCCCGTCATCATGGACGTATTTATAACTGTACACCACAAAGGTAGCCCCAGTCAAGGAGGCAGCTGCTTCTCGGCTGAGCTGGGCCACCCCGAAACGCTCTTGTCTCTATCCTTCTCCGTCTCTTCACCCTCCTGGCTGGTCCTGCCCCCGCCCCGATACCTGCTCTGGGCTGCCCCCACCCATGTCAGCCCCGCCAGCTCTCAGACACATTGGGATCTCCCAGGATCCCAGCTCTGCAGGGCCCGGGACGGGTTGGCCCAAAGCCTGAAGCTCTGGGGCACCTGCCCAGCCTCCCACCGCACTGCAGAGCCACAAGCAGGGGAGCTGTGGGGTACACCCCCTCACAAGAGGGGCTCATTTTCCTCTCCCTCTCTGCGCTGCCCCCTGCTGCTCTGATCCCCTGGCTGCTCCCTGCAGCCCCCTCTGATCTCAAATCTGCTCCAAGCTGGGGACAAGGGACATTTTCCCCTGCCCACAGCCCAGGTACCCCTCCTCTCCCGGGGGCGAGGATGGTCCCAGGGAACCCCCGCACACACACATCCCTCATGCATACTCCTGGCATCCTGCCACCATGTGCGAGACCCATGCCCCGCCAGCTGGCTCGGATGCCCCCTCCCCGCCCCACGGCAGAAGGATATCGGGGCTGGCGCTCCGGCAGCTCGCTCTTCAGCTCCTCCGGAGAGATGTCCTGTGGGAGAGACGCCAAAGGCTGCATCAACTAAGGGGGATGGCAGAGTGAGGAAGAGGACAAGGAGGCTCCCCGTCACCCACATTGTACAGATGGGGAAACTGAGGCACCGAACAGGGCAGGGACTTGACCTAGGTTGCCCAGCAAGTCAGTGGCGGAGCCAGATGTGGAACCCAGGAGTTCTGACTCCGTGCCCTGCCTGGCAAAGTGGTTAGAACAAAGCAGGTCCTGGGAGCCAGAACTCCTGGGTTCTTTCCCCAGATCTGGGAAGGGAGGGGAGTCTAGCAGGTCACAGCAGCGGGGGATGGGAATCAGGACTCCTGGGTTCCACACTCAGCTCTGCAAGGAGAGTGGGGGCTAGCAGTTAGACCAGGGAGGGCTGGGAATCAGGACTCCTGGGTTCCACACTCAGCTCTGGGAGGAGAGTGAGGGCTAGCAGTTAGAGCGGGCGGGGGGCTGGGAATCAGAACTCCTGGGTTCTCTCCCAAGCTGGGCGGCGGTAGGAGGGGTGGCCCAGTGGAAGGGCAGGAAGGGCCGCTCCTTACACAGGCCAGCAGGGAGCCGGGAGGTTCCTGCAGCTGCCAGGGCACAGACCCAGAGGCGAGGGGCAACGCTGGTGCGCAGAGGAACTGCTTTTGTGGCATTTTGCCACCTGGAGACAGACTCTGGGGTGCTGCTGCTCCCCCAGAGACATGCCAAGGTCCTGGATCAACAGCTGAGCTCACGGCTGAAAGGCGCATCAGAGCCATTGAGGGAAATCTTGAGGGAAACGGAGCCATGGATTTAACGGTTTAACAGGGAAGGGAATCCAAGGTTGGGGTGGATTCTCCATCACAGACCATCTTTAAATCAAGACGGGATGTTTTCCTTAAAGCTCTGCTCTAGGAATTATTCGGGGGAAGGTCTTTGGCCTGTGTTATCCAGGGGGTCAGACTAGATGGTCACCATGGTTCCTTCTGGCCTTGGAATCTCTAAATAAAGAATTTACTCCACTAACTGGTGGCAGTAGTAAGTTGCTTCCTTTTATATAGACCAGCCAGCCGAGGGGAGAAGAATGGGTCACACAGACAGTGAACCTGATCTGAAACCAATGGGAGAAACTGGTGGCAAGAGGCAGTATGGTCTAATGGGCAGGGTGCTGGGACGCAGAACACCAGGCTTTTGTGAGTCATGGCCCTGCTCTGTGCCTCAGTTTCCCGTTCTGTGAGGCTAAAGATATTGCCCTCACTGGTGTAAAGTGACCTTCATTCTCCTCTCATCAGAGAGAGTGAGCGCTTTGGGGACTGGACTTTCTATGCGTTTCTTACATACAGCACCTAGATAACGGGGCCCAGGCAGTTGGTTCTGGGTCAGTCCTAGTTCTCGGGGTGGGATCTAACTCAGGCTTCGTAGTCTCCACGGTGCGTTTGACCTCAGCGCTGCAGCAATCCCTTGTTCCAGTGCAGCGAGCCGGAAACTGTGGCAGCTTCATTCAGGTTGTAAAAACCGCAGGCTCGGATCGAATTAAGTATGAAACTGACTGGTGCGCGCCGTGGCACCTCCCCGGGGCTCTTTCATTCCATGGTAAATTCAATTTCTATTCCTCCTGCCCGCGCGGGTTCTCGACGCGCTGCCGGAATGTCGCATGCAGCCGGGCGGGGAACTCAGAACGCAAACCACTGTTTGGAAAGAGAGCAGGGTTCCTTTCGGGGCCATGCCCCCCCACAAGGGCAGGGCACTCAACCTTAGAGGGCAAGATGCAGGGAGAGTGAAAGTGTGTGTGTGTGTATGTGTGTGTGCGCACGCTGCCCCCTGCTGGAGCAATGGGCACCTGCTCTGTGTGTCTGTGAGTGTGTCCTCTGTCCCTGTCCCTGCTGGAAGGGATGAGCCCTGCTCTCTGTGTGTCTGCTGCCCCCTGCTGGAGCAATTGGCACCTGCTCTGCGTGTGTCCCTGCTGGAGGGATGGGGACCTGGGTGTATGTGTGAGTGTGTGTCTGTCCGTCCCTGCCGCCCCCTGCTGGAGGGGATGACCCCTGCTCTGCGTGTGTGTGTGTGTGTGTGTCTATCCGTCCCTGCCGCCCCTGCTGGAGGGGATGACCCCTGCTCTGTGTGTGTGTGGGTGTGTGTGTGTGTGTGTCTGTTTGTCTGTCCGTCCCTGCCGCCCCCTGCTGGAGGGGATGACCCCTGCTCTGTGTCTGTCTGTCTGTCTGTCCGTCCCTGCCGCCCCCTGCTAGAGGGGATGACCCCTGCTCTGCGTGTGTGTGTGTGTGTGTGTCTGTCTGTCTGTCTGTCCATCCCTGCTGCCCCCTGCTGGAGGGGATGACCCCTGCTTTGTGTGTGTGTTTGTGCGTTTGCACGTGTGTGTGCGCACTGCCCCCTGCTGGAGCAATTGACACCTGCTCTGTGTGTGCGTGAGAGCCTGAGAACGCTGCCCTCTAGTGGAGACAATCAGACTGCCACCTCCACACCCCATACTCCCCTATGGTGCTTACGAGGTTCCTTCTCTAGCTCCAGTGGCAAGGGGGCTGGGTTTTGAAGCAAGAGGAGCTGGGTTCTAGCCCCTCTGGCGCCATGGGAGCTCTGTGACACAGCGGCATCTGGGAGGAGCTAGGCACGGGTCTGCTGCCCGCGGGGCCTTTAACCTAACTGAGCTTTCCAAAGGTAGCTGGAAGACGGGCGTGAAAGGTCCCCACCTGGAATTCCTCCTCCAGCACCACCAGCTGCCGCTCCTTGTCAATCTTCACTGGGGAGAGAGACAGAGCGAGGGTCATGATCTGCACAGGGGCCACCTCCGCCAGGAGGTACCCGAGCAGCATGGCCTTCCCCTCCGGGACTCTGAACGATCCCCAGCCAGCGCTCCGGCCCTGCTCCTCACAGCGCCCCCTGCTGGGACAGGCCAGGGCTGGAGTAGCTGGGGGCTCCCCGCACAGCCAGCGCTTCTGCCCCGCTCCCCACAGCGCCCCCTGCTGGGAGAAGCTGGCCCCAGCAGCTGTCCAGGGCACAGGCTGAGCGGAAGATCCACCAAGGCGAGCGACACTGGGGGTCAGGGAGACGGAGAAGGGCCGGGGATCGTGCCCCTGGGGAGGGAGCCGGCCCGGGGGCACTCACTGAGGATGGCCGCGTTGTTGGTTTCCTTCCGGAAGCGGAATTTCCTCAGCTTCTCCTTGAGCGCGGGGTCCACATCGCACACGACCAGGGAGTCCGACTGCAGAGAGACTGGCCGTGAGAGGGGGCTGGGGCAGCCTGGCTCCCTGCGGGACCCCCCCAGCCCCAAACTGGAGGGGCGGGGAGCTGTTCCCCACAGCCAGCGTTCCTGCCCTGCACCCCACAGCACCCCCTGCTGGCAGAAACTGGGAGCTCTGCCCCACAGCCAGCGTTCCTGCCCTGCACCCCACAGCGCCCCCTGCTGGGACAGGCCAGGCCTGGAGTAGCCCAGGGTTGTTGCCGAGGAAACAGCCTCCTCCTGCCCATCGTGAAGCGTACACCGCTCTGGCCGAGCCCTGCCCAGTTGCAGGGGACGCGCCATGCCCGGGGCACAGGGAAGAGAGAGCTCACGCGCGTGTAGGTCACTGCCCCCTTGTGGTGGGGAGGGGGGGGCAGCCATTGTGGCTGTGGGCCCAAAATGTTTCATGGTCTGTTCAGCTGAGACCCACTGGCTGAGAAGTGCACACGCGCACGCCTCCCATCCCCCATCCCTCCACACACATGGTCAATCTCACACATGTCATTCTGCTGGCACACCCAGTGTCACACACACACACACACAGACGCACAAACACCCACACACCCATTGTCACATAGACACAGATGCCCACCCATTGTCACACACACCCATTGTCACACACACGCAGACTCACACCCATTGTCACACACAGCCATTGTCACACCCACACTCATTGTCACACACAGCCATTGTCACACACACAGACACTCACACCCATTGTCACACATATAGCCCTTGTCACACATACACACACAGAGTCACACACACAGAGACTCACACCCATTGTCACACACACAGCCATTTTCACATGCACACACTCATTGTCACACACACAGCCATTTTCACACACATCTATTGTCACACCCACACCCACACACATTGTCACACACATACTCATTGTCACACACACACACAGTGTCACATACACAGCCATTGTCACACACAGACTCACACCCACTGTCACACAGAGCCATTGTCACACCCACACCCATTGTCACACACCCCCATTATCTCTCTCACACACACTCATTGTCACACAGACTCGCACCCATTGTCACACACAAGGCCATTGTCACACACAGACTCACACCCATTGTCACACACCCAGTCTCACACCCACATAGAGGGTGGGGATGGGGATGGGTTGATACACAGATGACAGGTGAAGAAACTCTCCTGTAACCAGCCACTTTTCCCAGCCGCCTTTGACCCCAGGGTCGTGGGGGGCGCCCGGGATAGCCATCAAATACTGGCACCCTGCTAAGCGCCGGCTCTCCCGCCTCCCCCAGAGGAGTCCGGTGGGCAGTTTCCCCAACCCACAGGCTGCTGCCTGGCATCCCCTGGCACAGGTACCTTTTCTGCGCCTCCCACCCCAGAGACATTGTGGGTGCCACGCGACACCGCTGAAACCTCGGCGCTTGCAAACCCCTCTTGCTGCAGGGTGCGGGGCCCAGAGCTGCCACCCATGGGCACATGGCCTCCCGCCTCCCCACCCCAGCCCCTTGGAGCGAAAGACTCAATTCGGACACGCCCCGAATCCCGGATCCAAGCTTTGCAGGGGAGCTGGGGAGTGGGGACACGCAACACCTGCTCCACAAGGAACCCCCTGCCTCCAATGCTCCCCCCCGCCTCCCTTCCTGACCCCCTCGGCGTGAAGCAGTGCTCGGCCTGACCATTCTGCCACGATCTCTGCCCTCCCAGCGCTGGGCGGCCTGACTCTCGGCTTTCTCGCTGCAAGTTGGGCTGGCGCTGACCTTGTGACAGGATGCTCAGAGAGCAGTTCCTCCGGTCGGGGACACTCTGACAGCACTGATCCGCTGGGGGAAGAGGGGGAAGTGTGGGGGTGGGGGAGGGCAGGGCAGGTTTGGCCATGTGTGGAAAGAGGAAGGGGTTTGCCTTCCAGGGGCCAAAGGGGGAAGGGAACGGTGGCAAGGGGGGCGGGGGGAAGACAGCACAAAGGGCGACTGGGAAGTAAAAGGGCAGAGGGGGACTGGCACAGCCCCAGGGCGCTCACAGATCTCCCCATGTGCCACCACATCCTGTTTTGGATGAGCTGAACCAACGGCCACCTGCCCCCCTCCCCATCCCCGCCCCCACCACTCCCTGCCAGCTTCACACGAGATGCACGCAGGTCACACGGCTTCCGCTGTGCCCTGCGCCTTGCACACACCTTTACACCAGGGCAACGTGGTCAATCAACCACCGACAGCCACCCCTGCCACTGAAAGGGGGATTGCACCAGGCATAGCCTAGGACCCAGTCACACAGTTAGATCTTGTAGGTGTGTGATGGGAGAGACTAGAGGCCCTGGCTGCGATCAGGGATTGTGCCAGGCACTGCAGAGACCCAGACGGAGATCAGGGCCCCTTTGTGCCAGGCGCTGTAGAGACCCAGACGGAGATCAGGGCCCCGTTGTGCCAGGCGCTGCACGGATCCAGACCGAGACCAGGGCCCCGTCGTGCCAGGCGCTGCATGACACAGACCGAGACCAGGTTAGCTCTGTAATTCCTGGGTTTAGACATTTACGGTTGAAATGAAAGCCGCTCGGCGCTTCCTGGAGAGGTTTGAGTTTTGCTGAACTCGGTGTTCTGGATGGCCCGAGCTGACTCCAGGCAGCGTTCCCTCTGTGTTAACAAGAAATTATTTTGTCAGGGATTTTAGCTGCACTTGAGCCACCTCCAAAGAGACATAAGCTAACCGGGGGGGGGGGGAAAGGCCGAACATATATGCCGCTCCGCGGGGCTGACACTGCCACGGCTCTCGGGATTTAGTGACCCCCCCCCCCAGTACAGCCCTGCTGGTCGATTTCCTCGCTGACGCTAGCTGTAAGTGTCTAGGCCTCATGGTCACAGGGAAAAGCTTGGACATGTGACACCCCCCCCCCAGGCTTCAGGGCAGAGGAAGGCCAGACGTTGACTGATTGATTGATTTCAAAAACTCTCGTGATTTTGAAGCCAGTCTCGTGATTTGTGAACGTTTGGGTTGGGCAAAGGAGAGAGGAGCGGGAGACAGGAGAGGGGAGGATAAGGAGTGGGGTGGGGGTGGGGGGAGGGAAGAGTTGGGGAAGGGGAAGAAAGAAAGAGGAGGGGAGGACGGTGCCACAGGGCAAAGGGAGGAGTAACGGGATAGGAGGGGGAGGAGCTGGGGGAAAGGGGAGGGGCGGAAGGAGAGAGAGGGGGAAGGGAGGAGGGGAGGAGTAAGGGGATGGGAGAGGGAGGGAGGGGCAGGAGGTGGAGGAGTTGGGAGGGGAGGAGTAAGCGGATGGCAGGGACAAGAGAAAGAGGAGGGGCAGAAGGAAAGGGGGAGGGGCAGGAGATGGGGGGGTGAAAGGAGGGGGAGGGGCAGGAGAAAGGGGCGGGGCAGAAGGAGGGGGAGGGGCAGGAGATGGGGTGGGGTGGAAGAAGGGGGAAGGGCAGGAGAAAGGGGCGGGGCGGAAGGAGGGGGAAGGGCAGGAGAAAGAGGTGGGGTGGAAAGAGGGGGAAGGGCAGGAGAAAGGGGCCGGGCGGAAGGAGGGGGAAGGGCAGGAGATGGGGCGGGGCAGAAGGAGTGGGAAGGGCAGGAGATGGGGCGGGGTGGAAGAAGGGGGAGGGGCAGGAGAAAGGGGCGGGGCGGAAGGAGGGGGAAGGGCAGGAGAAAGAGGTGGGGTGGAAAGAGGGGGAAGGGCAGGAGAAAGGGGCCGGGCGGAAGGAGGGGGAGGGGCAGGAGAAAGGGGCGAGGCGGAAAGAGGGGGAGGGGCAGGAGAAAGGGGTGGGGCAGAAAGAGGGGGAGGGGCAGGAGAAACGGGCGGGGTGGAAGGAGGGGGAGGGGCAGGAGAAAGGGGCGGGGCGGAAGGAGGGGGAGGGGCAGGAGAAAGGGGCGGGGCGGAAGGAGGGGGAGGGGCAGGAGAAAGAGGTGGGGTGGAAAGAGGGGGAAGGGTAGGCGATGGGGTGGGCGGAGGGAGGGGGAAGGGGCAGGAGAAAGGGGCGGGGCGGAAGGAGGGGGAGGGGCAGGAGATGGGGCGGGGGAAGAAGGGGGAGGGCAGGAGAAAGGGGCGGGGCGGAGGGAGGGGGAAGGGCAGGAGAAAGGGGCGAGAGGGAAAGAGGGGGAGGGGCAGGAGAAAGGGGCGGGACGGAAGGAGGGGGAAGGGCAGGAGATGGGGCGGGGCGGAAGGAGGGGGAGGGGCAGGAGAAAGGGGCGGGGCGGAAAGAGGGGGAAGGGCAGGAGAAAGGGGCGGAGCGGAAGAAGGGGGAGGGGCAGGAGAAAGGGGAGGGGCGGAAGGAGGGGGAAGGGCAGGAGAAAGAGGTGGGGTGGAAAGAGGGGGAAGGGCAGGAGAAAGGGGCGGGGTGGAAGGAGGGGGAGGGGCAGGAGAAAGGGGCGGGGCGGAAAGAGGGGGAGGGGCAGGAGAAAGGGGCGGGGCAGAAGGAGGGGGAAGGGCAGGAGATGGGGCGGGACGGAAGGAGGGGGAGGAGCAGGAGAAAGGGGCGGGGCAGAAGGAGGGGGAAGGGCAGGAGAAAGAGGTGGGGTGGAAAGAGGGGGAAGGGCAGGAGAAAGGGGCGGGGCGGAAGGAGGGGGAGGGGCAGGAGAAAGGGGCGGGGCGGAAAGAGGGGGAGGGGCAGGAGAAAGGGGTGGGGCGGAAGGAGGGGGAGGGGCAGGAGAAAGGGGCGGGGCGGAAGGAGGGGGAGGGGCAGGAGAAAGGGGCGGGGCGGAAAGAGGGGGAAGGGCAGGAGAAAGGGGCGGAGCGGAAGAAAGGGGAGGGGCAGGAGAAAGGGGGGGCGAAGGGAGGGAGGGGAGAGGAGGAGAAAGGGGCGGGGGCGGTCTTCGTTCCGCCCAAGCGGACGCTCAAACGCCACAGCCCAGTCTGTTACGTCACCGCGATACCACCAGGCCATTGGTTGTGGAACCTCGGAGTGACAGGACTGAAAGCCAGTCAGAGGCTCCGAAGCTGAGCCCGAGGCCGAGGTGGGGACGAGTGTTGCGCATGTGTGCGGTCGTGCGCGCGGGAAGCCACGCCCCACCGAGGGCAGCCGCGAGCTTCTGGTTGGTCCCGGCCGCTGCCACTCGACCTTCCGCAGCCAATGGCGAGGCGGCTGCGCGCTGACGCGTGGCGTGCCGTGCGCGCTGGCGTTGCGCGGTGGGCTACGGTACGGGCGCCTCGGTGTGAGGCTGGCGGGGCAGAGGCCGAGGCCGGGGCCGGACGGGCCGCAGAGACGGTGAGTGCGGGGCGCGTCCCCGTCCCGCGCCTGCTCGGGCCCCTCCCCCCTTCGAGGCGAGCATCTCCCCTCTGCTGCATCTCGCCCCTCCCCCACCCCCACCCCGAGCCCGGGGCCCCTCCCCCCTCGGCCCCTCCCCCAGCCAGGGACCCCCGCCCCGATCCTGGCTTCTCCCGCGTGCTGCATCTCGCCCCTCCCCCACCCCGAGCCCGGGGCCCCTCCCCCAGCCAGGGACCCCCTGCCCCGATCCTGGCTTCTCCCGCGTGCTGCATCTCGCCCCTCCCCCACCCCGAGCCCGGGGCCCCTCCCCCCTCCCAGCCCCCTCCCACACCCAGGAGTCCCCCCCCCCCCAACCAGCCCTCCTCCCCTCCCCCCAGATTTCCAACCCCGCCCTGCTCCTGGGATCCCCCTTCCCTCCATCCCAACCAATCCCGCCCCGCTCCGGGCTTCATCCCTCCCCTCCCCCCAGATTTCCAACCCCGCCCTGCTCCTGGGATCCCCCTTCCCTCCATCCCAACCAACCCCGCCCTGCTCCGGGCTTCATCCCCCCCCTCCCCCCAGATTTCCAACCCCGCCCTGCTCCTGGGATCCCCCTTCCCTCCATCCCAACCAACCCCGCCCTGCTCCGGGCTTCATCCCCCCCCTCCCCCCAGATTTCCAACCCCGCCCTGCTCCTGGGATCCCCCTTCCCTCCATCCCAACCAACCCCGCCCCGCTCCGGGCTTCATCCCTCCCCTCCTCCTCCTTAAATCAGCCTCCTTCCCTCCCCCCAGATTCTAACCCCGCCCTGATCCAGGGATTCCCCTGTAATCCATCTTCCCTGATCCAGGGATCCCCCTTCCCTACCAACCCCGCCCTGGTCCAGGGGATCCCTCTGTACTTCATTCCTCCCACCCCTAAACCAGCATCCTTTCCTCTCTGCAGCCCCCCTCCCCCCAGATTTCCAAACCCCACCCTGGTCTGGGGGGTCCCCTGTAATCCATCCTCCCTGATCCAGGGGTCCACCTTCTCTCCACTACAACCAATCGCCTCATAGGCACCGACTCCATGGGTGCTCCAGCTGTTCCATGGCATATAGGAGGTGCTGAGAGGGAGGGAGAAGAGTTGGGGCAGGAAGAGATGAGGGGAGGGGGCTTCGAGGAAAGGGTGGAGTGGAGGCGGAGCCTGCGATGGAAGGGGGGGTTGAGCGTCTCCCCCCCGCCTCGGTAAGTTGGTGCCCATGAACTGCCCCCCCCCCCCATACACACACCCACACTCTAATCCACTATGGTCTGGGAATCCCCTTCCCTCCAGCACACGCAACCCTGCCCTGATCTGGGGACCCCCTGTATTCCATCATCTGTGATCCAGGGATCCTCTACACTCAATTCAGCTAGACCCCCAAACCAAACATTGTCTGCCCCTTCCAAAGCAGGCATCCTACCCCATCCTTATCGAGAGTTACCCTTTACCCCCACTCCACCTAGGGAACCTTTTTCTCCTCCCCTGGATCCCCTACCTCACTCTGATTTGGGTTGCCATATATTACACGCTGGGTCAGACCAAAGGTCCATCTAGCCCAGTATCCTGTCCTCTGACAGTGGCCAGTGCCAGGTGCCCCAGGCGGAATGAATAGAACAGGTAATGATCAAGTGATCCGTCCCCTGTAGCCGATTCCCAGCTTCTGGCAAACAGAGGCCAGGGACACCATCCCTGCCCATCCTGGTTAATAGCCATTGATGGACCTATCCTCCATGAATTTGTCTAGCTCTTTTTTGAACCTTGTTGTAGTCTTGGCCTTCACAACATCCTCTGGCAAGGAGTTCCACAGGTTGTGCGTTGTGTGGAGAAATACGTCCTCTTGTTAGTTTTAAACCTGCTGCCTGTTGATTTAATTGGGTGACCCCTGGTTCTTGTGTTATGAGAAGGAGTAAATAACACTTCCTTATTTACTTTCTTCATAGCAGCCATGATTTTATAGACCTCTATCATATCCCCCCCCTTAGTCGTCTCTTTTCCAATCTGAAAAGTTCCAATCTTATTAATCTCTCCTCATACAGAAGCCGTTGCATCCCCCTAATCATTTTTGTTGTCCTTTTCTGAACCTTTTCCAATTCCAATATATCTTTTGTGAGATGGGGCAACCACATCTGCACGCAGTATTCAAGATGTGGGCAAACCATGGATTTATATAGAGGCAACGTGATATTTTCTGGCCTATTCTCTCTCCCTTTCCTTATGATTCCCAACATTCTGTTCTCTTTTCTGACTGCCGCTGCACATTGAGTGGATGTTTTCAGAGAACTATCCGCAGTGACTCAAAGATCTTTTTCTTGAGTGGTAACAGCTAATTTAGACCCCATCATTTTATATGGGATGTATTACATCACCTCCTCTCTCCCCAACCTGGGATCTGCTACTGCACCCTAAACCTGGGACACCCCACCCCCACCTCCCAAATGCAACCCATCAGCACACCCTCCCTTGTTACCTTTGCCCGGGACATAATTCTTAATGTCTCTGCGCTCTCCCCATGGATTTCAGAGTGCTCTTGCTAGAGATCCTGTCTCTTCTCCCCTTCTCTCAAAATGCACAAGGAGACCATCTAGCCAAATTTCTTCCCTGTTCCTATGTACCAGACAGAACACCTCCCATCTACTTGCTCTGATTCCCTTAAGATACTCACAGCTGTCTCCTCTAGACTCTGACCAGAGGTTTCTCTTCTCTGTCATGCTGGGTGACTGCACTGCCTTCTGTCCTCCTTATGTGTATGCTCCTAAGGACCTCCCATGGAGGAGATCTGTTCTCCTTCCCTCTGTACCGAGACCTTTCTATAGAGATATTTTCCACAAAGCCTTGGATCACCCCAACTCTCTTGCTCCAGAAATCCCCTTATCCCTGAAATGCTTCCAGCAGGGATCCTTGCATCCCATTGGAACCCTCCTGCAAAGCCAGGCACGTGCTACTAATGATCCATTGAGTGAGTCTGTCTGGTATCCTGCTTCCTGCAGCAGCCAGTATTGAATGTTTCAGAGTGTGGCATAACCCTCCTTTCCTAAAATACCTCCTTGTGCAATCCCATTCCACTCTGGAACGCGCACATGCATTTCCTTCCTGACCACCCCCAGCTGGTCATCTCATGCCCTCATGCTTTAGGGCTGATCATCCTTATGATTTTGTCCTGTACAGCTGAAATTCTTTCCTAGTACCGTCTGATTTTTCTTTCTGGAACCTTAGTGCCCAACCCAGTTGCTTATTATCAAGTGGCAATGAGTTCTACAAGTTAATGTTAAGTAATGTTAACAGCTTCTTTCCTTCTATGAGTTAGAAATCTGTTTGTTTTTTTAAATTCTGAGTGGGCTATTATGGGTCAGAATAGACAGAGAGAACCAAACTAGCTTTCCTTGTGCCATAGTTTTGTACCGCCTTCCATTTTTCAGATCTCCCCTGTCTACACTTGATCAGGTATGCTAGCCTCCTCTGGTCCTTTCTCTTTGCTCTTAACTGAAATGAACAAACTGACTGCAGTACCTATGCTGAGGTTGTACCAGCAATGTGTACGTTGTCACTGTTTTCTTATTGTTCTCCATCACTTCCTTAATATGCGGTGTTGTCCAGTCGTCAAAGCACATTCACTGGGTTCTGTCCTTGGCTCTGAGAGCAGGGTCTAATGGGGAGAGCAGGGGAGTGGGAGTTAATACTCCTGGCTTCCATTCCTGGTTCTTCCACCCCGCCCTGCTTCACAGCTCGCTCTTGCTCCTGGCGGGGTCACTCATACTTCACAAAGGGGACTGTGATGCTTTGATGTCGGTCACATGCCTGGAGATCCTGGAAATAACAAGTTCTAGAGAAGGACCCAAGTGTGGTTCTTCCAGTTATCCAGTAACAAAGATGTCCAGGCATCTCATATACTTGGAGGCAGCACTGAGCGGAAAAGGGGTGGTGTGGGGGAGATTGGGGGTACACATTGGGGACAGTGGTGGCATCTGGGCTTAGGGCTCGGGAGAGCCAAGTTGAGTTTGTGGCTGTGGTGTAGACGCAATGTCTTCAAAGCCCGAAAGGCATGGGTTGGATAGCCAGTCCTAGTGGAGACAAGGTACAGGGAGTTTTAACCTCAGGTAGGTGGGCTCCCCCCTGGGGAAGAATAAAATTAAACTGTAACCAAGGATGGGGTGGGGGTGGGGAGGAACCCAAGAAGATAATTGTGGCCTGTGTGCGCATGGGCTGAAATTCAGCAAAGAGGAAATGTCTCACTGCTGGGAGATCTCTTTGGATTTGTCTTCGCTGTGCAATTTGACCCCTTGAGTTGGCCTAGCTTGAGAACTGCCACGCTGCAAAATCTGCAGTTACTGCATCCATGTTGGTGCTGTCCTCACTTGTGTGGGACGCTACGACTTCTGTGGGAGGTCGTACCCCATGGTGCTTAACTCTGCGCTAATCTGAACCCTCCCTATCAATCGTGTCGCAGTGGCTTGTGGGACAATTTGTCTGCCCGTTCCGGCCAGCTGGGCAGAATCAATGAAAACAAGGCCTTGGGGAGGTAGCGGTCCCGTGGCTTGTTCCTCTTGAAACCAGTCGGGACAAAAGGCTGAGGAATGAACCCTAGGGAACTAATGAGTGATTCGGAGAGAGCTCTTCTGTCATCATCTGTGATGTGCCGAGATGGAGGGGGTGAAATTCTCGCCCTCTCTTCGAGGCCTTCTGGTGTCCTTGCTCTGAAGCCTTCCGAGAAGATGCTCTTTTGGTTTGTGCCAAGCACAAAGAGAACCTCCCTCATCTACAGAATAAACCCAAGCCTGAAATCTTTCAGGTCAGCACCACCACTGTGTCGTCCTACAGAAGGCATGGGATGAAGACACGCCTAGCTCCAAAGAGATGCTGAGAGAGCGCTGGGAACTCTTCCTGCTGGTAGTTGATCTCAATGCTCATGGGTATCATGAAGGAGCAAGATATCCGGATGGTGTCAAACATGGGGAAAGCAGCAGGGGACTGGCAAGGTGTCAGTGTGTAGGGTGAGAGCCGACACCGTGAGACATTGAAACTGGTGGTGCCGGCCAGGCAGAGCGGGGGATGTTCCCTTCTTCAGAGGAAGGCACAAGAAACCCTGTAGCTAGCCCTGGCTGCTGTTGTGGGGGCTCGCCCCGTCGCGGCGTAGGCTGGAATGCAGTTGCGGGCAAGTTTTAAAGTCGAGCAGGAGGGAGGGAGCCTTTGGAAGGCTGCAGAGAGGGAGGGGTAACGTGGGCCAATAGGCTGAGGAAGGTGACAGGTCTGGTTTCTCAGAGTTCAAAGTCTTTGCTGAATGAGGCAAACGCCAAGGCTCTTCTGAAGCAGCAAGTGGATGGAGAAGCACGCCAAAAATTTGGCCCAGCTAGCCTGTCGGAGCCGAGCTGCTCCTGTAGTGCAATCTCCAGATCGAGTTTGGGGGGCGGGGGAGGGTTTTTTTTTTATATACTGTATTTTAGCACCGTTGAAGAGGAAGGATGGCCTAGTGGTTATGGAGCAAGCCTGGGACCTGTTCCCTGCTCTGCTGAAGTGATCCAGTGTGACCATAAATCAGTTGCCTCTCTCTGCCTGAGTTTCCTCATCTGTAAAATGGGCATGCTAGCCCTGCCCCAGCTCACAGGATGTAGGGAGGATGAGTCCATTGTGAGGTGGTCAGATGCCACGGTGACCGGGGCCGTATAAGTAGAGGGATTGGCTTTACAACATGCTGACATCCGTTGGAGACTAAATCCTCTATCTATCTGTGGAGCAGGTACAGCCCTGGTAGTGGTAGGGGGAGCTTCCCCCTACACACCGCCCCCTCCCGCTCATGTGCCTTAGCCCTGCCCCGGGGAAACCAGCTCTCATATGATGGTCCATTCAAATCTCGTCTTCCTGAGGCATCAGTCACTTGTCTGTTATGGTGACTTTTGTGACAACCTGTTGGGTGCTGGTCTGAGACCCATCACATTCATTTCAGAGAGGCAGTGTGACCTAGTGGGTAGGGCACTGCACTGGGACCCAAGAGAGCTGGATTCTGTCCCCTGTTGGGTGACCTTGGGCAAGTCACTTCCCTCTTCTGTGCCTCGGTTTCCCCACTTTATGGGGAAAGCTCTAAAATGCTTTGTGGTCTACAGATTAAAAGAGCTAGGTGGTATAATAGTAACTTTTCAAAGCAGGAGGTGGAGGGCAGCGTGTAGAACAGATTTCCAGATGGTGACTGCTGTCAGCCAGTGGCAGGAGTTGCCAGCTCATAGAGAACAGATCTTCAGGCACGGATAACAGAAGAGGGGGTGAAATTTCTCCCTTTTCTTTGTGCTAGCCTGGGAACCAAGTTGCGACTGATGAGCTAAAGCCGGTGGGGAAGCTTGCATGAGGTTAATATTTGAGGGTCAGACTCAGGAATCGGATAGCTGGCGGGATGAGATACAGAAGCCTTGGATCTCCTGTATGCTGGTTCTGATCCAGTCCAGGGCTACCCCAAACCGGCTGCCATGGTGGTGGCTGGGTGCCAGCCTGATTCCCAATGGGACGTGTCCACATCACTGAACCCCCTGCTGCCTCTGGTGCTAACTAGGGGGCCCCTTAGGAGTAACCTCTGCAGGGAGAGAGGCGCGAATGAGTTGGGGGTCTGGATTTCCAGCGGGAGTTGCTGGGGGTTGGCACCTCTCAGGCTGGCCACGTCTCCGGGGGCTGTAGAAATGCAAACCGCCGGCCTCCTCCAGTGGGGATGTGGCGTGTGCTCTGCATTGGTCCGCCCAGCTGCGTGACATCGATTGCTGCTTGTGTCTCCTGGGTCCCCTCTGAAGCTTAGGCCACTGGTGGCCAGCACTCCCTCCGAAGGTGTAATTACAGCGGGCTGTGTCGTTGCTCCTGTCTCCTTACCTCCGGGAGCCAGCTTAGTTTGGCTCTAATGATAGCGTCCAGTGGGGAGAGACCCAGACAGCAGCTTCCCGTCAGTCTCTCTTCAGACACACGCCTTTTCAGAAGGGTTTGACAGCCTCGCACTTTAAAAATTGCTATGTCTCCCTTCGCTGCCGTCCCCATCCCTCCACTTGGCTGTGGCTAGCGCGCATGGACAGCAGTGCACAGGGCGCGATTGTAACCTGGCCGCCTCCAGCAATGCTGACAGGAAACAGCACCCAGCCCAACGGGCAGAGGGGAAAACACTGGGACAAAGGATGCTTCATTCAGCAGGGTCCAGACGCTGCTTCCACTTACTGCATTAGCCTGGGACTTGGAAGTTCAAGTCCTACTTCCCCCCCACAGACTTCCTGTGTGACTGTGTTGTTTAGCTCCATCCGTGCCTCAGTTTCCCCATTGGTGCATGGGAATAGCAGCACATCACTCATAGGCAGGCTTGGAGGGATTAGATTTTTATTGGTAATTGTCACTAAACATCGATTTCACTGCACCCCCAAACCCAGGGAAAATATTTTCCAGTGATGATCGAAATTGGCGGGCTTATTAGAGTCCAAATCCAGTGATCAAGACTTTTGAATTAGGCTCGTCACAAGCAAAAGACTATTTACCTTTGTATGTTTTGACATGTGAGGTTGACAGTTTGTGTTTGAATGGTTTCTAATCCATTGGCTTTTTGGAACTCAGCATCTGCTGTCAATAAATATTTGTTTGACCCCACATCTCCAATTTCCCAAAACAGTGAAAATTTAAATAGATAAAAATTGGGGTGGGGAATGCTTAAAAAATAAACCTTTATAATCTGTGGAAATGATCGAAAAATAAAATTGAGTTCTTCTCGGAGGGCATAAATATATTAGATTGAGACACCGAGGTCACTAATGGGGTCAATAGATTCCTTTGTATAGATCCAAGATATATTGATTGTCTTCGATTGCTGCAGAGACTGGCGCAATATATAGGTGCTGAGTTCCCGTGGAAAGGGGTACGCTGCTCCAAAGAAGTGGACTGTACCCGTGCGATCTTAGGGTTTACCTGCTTGTATCTGATTACTCTTATTTTTATAGCGTCGTCGTCTCTGTGTCTGTCTGTAGACACAGCCTGCAGAAACTGACCTATCTTACATCCGTATCTGAATGCCTCACAATCTTTAGGGTATTTATCCTCCTAACACACCTGTGAGGGAGGGCCTACCAGGATAGAGACCCGGCTTGGGATTTGAGGCCTGGTTCCATTGGTGGCCTTGGATAAGTCATGTTCCCTCTCTGCCCCAGTTTCCCCATCTGTAGATGGGGATAATGGGACTGAGCTCCCTTGAAGCATTTTGAGATTGGGTGAGGAAAAGCGCTAGATGTTGTTTGTCTCCCATTGCTGCCTCAGTTTCCCCAGCTGTACAGACTACATCACTTGTCTCTGTGTGACCGTTGGCGCTAGCAGAACAGGGAATTGAACCCAGGTCTCCTGAGTGCCACGTTGGTGCTTTAACCACTGGGCCATGCTTCCTCCAGAATCCAAAGGAGGCCAGATGACAGGTGGTCCTAGTCTCTGAGCCTAATTGCAGTGTCTGTGCTGAGCATGGCAATGTCTGAGACAGCCTGAGAAGACCCTTGAGCTAGGCCCCGCACTGGATGGGGAGGCAAAGGGAGAGAGTGCGGCATGAGGGTGACTCAAATCAGCTGATGGGGAGTCAGGACTCCTGGGTTCTATTCCCATCTCTCCCGCGACTAGCCTTTGGCTCCGTGCCTCAGTTTCCCCATCTGTAAAATGGGGATGGTGCTGCTTTGTAAAGGTCTCTGAGGTCTGCCAATGAAAAGCAGTAGATAAGAGCTGGGGTTTATGATATATTTATTACTACCTGGGTTTCATGCAGCAGGGGTGATGCTGCAGGGTCTCTGCGATTGGGGCTGGGGTTTAGAGAGAAGCATCCCGTTGAAATGGCCAGAGCGGCTGTCAAAGGGCAGAGTCTCCCCTCCTGAGCTGGAACCCAGGCTGCGATGCTGGGGCTAACGCCCCAGTGGTGCCGAGAAGCGCCATGGAATGGCCAACGAGCATAAGGAGTCCGTAGCAGAGCTAGGATGAAGATGTGGGGATCCTGACCCTTTGCTCTGAGCCCTAGGCTGTGCTACCCACTGTGTTCATGGTGGCAGCATTGTACACTGGGCCTTGTCCATATTAAAGAGAGGGGGCAGGCTGCAAGTTGCCTTGGATGGCTCCCCAGGGCTGCATTCTTGGTATGGTATGTCCTGCCTTTCCAAGTCAGAGCACGGTCCAGCCGTTTCAGCGGCCCAATCAGGAAACCAGACGTCTCTCTCCAACAGTTGGTCTGTGTCCACCACCTCTGGACTCTATTGGAAAAGCATCTCTGCTTTTCCTTTTGTTTTTTAAATACGTAGAGGCAGAGCTAATCCCACTGCAGACAGAGCCAGCAAACATGCCTTCCGTTGTGCAGACACAGTCTATAAACCCTCTTAGACACAGCGCAAGGTGCTGTCTGAATGCTTTGTTGGGCTTCAGAAAGCTATAGCTTCAGACAGAAAATCGAGGTGTGCAAACAGCACAGGAAAGTCAGAGTCGCGGGAGCTCAGGAGTTCAAGACGTCTTGTGTGAGAATTCCACACCCATTAGGCTGTGGGGGGCGGGGGGAATATCTGAGACCGTTACGTGGCTGGAATATGAAGCACCTGTTGTCCTTCCACTCAGCCAAAGCTGCTTCTCTTTCTCATACAGTCTTCAGCATTGTCAGTTCTGAAGTGCTGTGTCTGCAGAATGGCTGTGCTGCAGAGCTGATATCCCCCCGCCCACCACCACCACTGCAGCTAGTGTGCTTCTTCCCTGCCTTTGAGAGACCCCCCTCCCCACCCACACACACACACACACACACACACACACACACACACACACACATCCTGCCAAGAGGGAGTTCCTTCTCCACAATCTAGTTAATCCCCTCGTGGAGCAAAAAGGGGCAAGGAATTTTGGATTCCTAGATAGGCCCCTTTGGATTACAAAGAGACTGCAACAAAAGGGTCGTTAAGTTCTCCTTGTAACGCTGATTTGTGCCCGGGATCCCCATCTGCTCAACCCACTGTTGCGTGGATCTCCCGATGGCCAGAGACTTAATGGGGGAGTCTCCTGATAGGAGAAAATGGGTCTTGAATTGTTTGTTTGCTGAATAGGCGTTGAAAGCCAGTTTCCTTTTCAGCCCCCTTACGGCTACTATCCCTCTTACTCCTGTCTTATCTCTGCTTCTCTTGGGCGGTCCTGATCCTCAGTATTGTGCTTGCGTGCCAGGAGCAGGTGACTCTCCAGAGACGCCGGCGACGTGAAATCTTGTTGGTTTCACAGCAAAAGTTAAAAGCAGCTGTAGGTCCTAACGCTTGCCCTGAAAATGCTCCCTTTTGAGGCTTTACAGTTGCATTTCCCTACCCTGTATGTTTCAATCTTCCACTGGGGCTATGTAGAAGGAGTCACAGGAACAAAAGGGGAAACAGCCAGGATGATAAAAAGAAAAGGAGTACTTGTGGCACCTTAGAGACTAACCAATTTATTTGAGCATAAGCTTTCGTGAGCTACAGCTCACTTCATCGGATGCATCCGAGCTGTAGCTCACGAAAGCTTATGCTCAAATAAATTGGTTAGTCTCTAAGGTGCCACAAGTACTCCTTTTCTTTTTGCGAATACAGACTAACATGGCTGTTACTCTGAAACCAGCCAGGATGATAGTACCCAAAGTGTTGCCGAATGCATGGAGGAAATTGAGGGCAAAAAGACTTGCTCATCTGTGAGTGTGATCTTAGATGCCTTAATAGTAGCTAAAACATCTTCTGACAGAAGTGACTTATGGTAAGTCAATGGTGTATTAGAAATGTGTCTTGACTGGAAGGTGAATTTCACTAAGGGTTTTATTTGGATTTAGATCTTCCCCCTGCTGTGCGTACCACCCGACAGTGCAGACTTCTGCTGTGTACGAGAACCAGGAGGTGGAACTGACTGTAAATAGGAGATAGAACAGATTCCACTGTGAGTGAAGTGCAAAAAGCAAACATAGTTTCTGAAAGGTCCCCCCCCAATGACCTGTGGTACTTGAATTGCCTGCATCACCATAAATCAGTGGTTTGCAACCTTTTTTCATTTGCGGACCCTTAAAGAATTTCAAATGGAGGTGCAGACCCCTTTGGGAATCTTAGATATAGTTTGTAGAGCCCCCGGGGTCCGTGGACCACAGGTTTAAACCACTGCCGTAGAATCAAAGCATCTTGCAGTCTTTAGATTATTTATTTTCACAACCCCCTTTGTGAGGCAGGGCAGTGCTATTTAGATGGGCCTCTTCTGAGGTCACGCAGGAAGTCTGGCAAAGCGAGGTATTGAACTCCAGAAATCCCAGGTTAGCAACCTTAACCGCTCCTTCCTCCATCACAGGTCCCGAATGAGAACTTTAGGTGTGTGAGCTGTCTAGTTAGTGTAACACCTGAATCAGCCCATTGGAAGGAAAACTAAAGTGAGCCCAGTGTTGGCTCTCCAAAGGCAGAGATCTCACAAGCTGTGCCTGAGTCCTCCAAGGAGACATCCAGGAAAAGTGAGATGTAACATTCCTGACATTCTTAAAAAGGAAAGTCTCCCTGCTCGGTTTTGTTTGTTTGTTTTTTTTTTTAAAGCTTAAAAAGGATTGGAGGGAGTGTGTGTGTTTTGCAAGCATAGCTGTGTTAATTAGGAGTGTGGGGATAAAAATCAGCCCCCCTAACTGATGTAGGTGTGCCAGCAAACCTGGTGTGGACACAACTATACCCGCAAAGTCTTTGTAGTGTGGATACGCCCCAGGTCTTTGACTTTGCAGGCCTCCTGTGTGTTTATAATGTACGTCCTTCAGCTTGGACCATTTTGCCTCTTGAATGCTGTTAGTTCTGCTGTGTGGGCAGCAATCAGTGCAAGAGAAGACTTTAAATGTAAAAATCCCCTCTCCCTGGCTTTCCAGGTTTCTCTCTTATTGGGCAGGGCAGAAGAGAGAAGATCTCCTTTTTCCAAAACCTAAACTTTGGCCCCGAACCATCCTTTTCCACCGGTGGCCGGCCCTGACTTGATTCTCGCTATCAGCTCGCTTGTCACAGTGATGCTTTCAAATCTCGCTTCACGTCTTGTTAGGGCAGCCCTGGGGTTGGGGGTAGTTGGACCTGCTTGGATTGGTTGGCTGCATGCGAAATGAACAAAGATGAACTTGCAGTTCGGGGCAGGGGGAGGGAAGGAGAGGGTTTATGGTACTGTAGCAATGTGGTTGCCCAGGATTGGCTGGTTGGGTCTCTCTGATCAGGTACCCTGCCCTTGTATCGCTACCCTGCCTCGCCTGGTTGGTCTGTTATTCCATCTGGCACCTTCCTGCCGCACTGGGTCAGACGGCTGCTCTACCTTGCCCGCTGTCCGGGCTCTATCAACATCCAGTGCCTGATGCTTAAGGTGAATCCCCTTCTCATCCAACCAGCTCAATCTAGTAACTTTCTCTTTAAGCTAAAGGGGTGACTTGATCCCAGTCTATAAATACCTACGTGGGGAACAAATATTTAACACTGGGCTCTTCAGTGTAGCAGACAAAGGTCTAACGTGATCCAAAGGCTGGAAGTTGAAGCTAGGCAACTGGAGATTGGAAATCAGGCATACATTTTTAACGGCGAGAGTAGTTGACCCTTGGGATATTGTTTCAATGGTGGTCGTGGATTCTCCATCACTGACCATGTTTAAATCAAGACTAGACGTTTTCTGAAAGCTCTGCTCTAGGAATCTGTGAATTGCACAATACCGTACGTGGGGGAAACAGGGAAGAAAAGTGAATTCGTCTCTCCCACCTGAGGTCTGATTTGCACCAACACTGCTGGTCATAAAGCTGTCCAGATGCAATAGTTGACTCTCTCTGATCTCCTGTGGCAATGAGTTCCGCAAGTGGGCTTTCTGCTGGGCTCAAGGTATAGCCTGTTGCGTGTTTGGATGTGTCATCGTCCCGACTGTCTGTTGTTGTAAAGCAAGAGAGGCATTAAACCTGGTTATAGAACAATGCAGGCTGTGCTCCGGGGTGACCAATCTTTCTTAATCGATCTCATATTTCTTTTTCCTTGCAGGGATCTCCAAGGCAGTCTGCTTAGAGGAGAGCCCTGCAAAAGGATCTACACGGAGAAAGATCTTTTGGGACAATCTCCCCCCCACACATGTGATCCCAGCTTCACTGGCAGCAGGATTTGCATTCCAGGTCGTGCCCTCCTCCATCCCTGGGCCAAACCGTAGGACTTAAAGCTGAAACCATGTGAGGGGGTTTCCCTTGCTCCCCCCTCTCCCCTGACCCCCTTCCCTCCCCTCCCCCTTCCCCCCAGCCTTGGGCGTGTCGCTGTCGAGCCGCGTTGACGCGCCTGCCACCATGATGTTCCGGGATCAGGTGGGAATCCTGGCCGGCTGGTTCAAAGGCTGGAACGAATGCGAGCAGACGGTGGCTCTGCTCTCCCTCCTCAAGCGCGTCACTCGCACCCAAGCCCGCTTCCTGCAGCTGTGCCTGGAGCACTCGCTGGCCGACTGCACCGAGATCCACATCGTGGAGTCGGAGGCCAACAGCGCAGGTAAGTTTGGTGCAGCTTCGGGACGCAGCTGCTGTCGGTCAGGTGGAGCCGTTTCTCTTCCCCCCTCCCCCTCCCCCCCCCGCGCCACCCGAGGTGGAGCAGACTGGGATTAGCATCAGGAGTGGGGTGGGTTTAGATCAGCATAGTTTAATCCGACTCTCCCCTCTCTGAACTATAAAATGAATCCATTGTTGTGGTATGCGAGACTAACCGTCTCTGAAAAGCAGCCATGTCTGGGGCGAGACAGGGCAGCTGATAACAGCTTTGCAACAACACTATACAGTGGTTTAGGGTGGAAAAGGAGGCATGCTCTCTCCATTGGGATTGTAAACCTCTTGGGTCGGGGACCGTCTTTTTTGTCTGTTTGTGTTGCATCTAGCACAATTGTGTCTGTAACTGGGGCTCCTAGGTGCTACCGTAATACACCTGTACAGCCCCTAGCGTAATGGGCTCCCAGTTCATGGCTGGGCACAACTGTCATACAAATGGTGGTAATTTAGACTCTGCTCATTAAAGCTGGGATACCAGGGCAGCTCTTGCTTAATGGCTTCCCCCAAGACAGCAGCAGACAAGCTGGTGTAGTGGGGTGAGCCCTGATTCAGAAAGGAGAGTTGCCTGTCTTTCTTTCTGCAGGATGGCTGGGCCCCTTAGTGCTGCTCTGAGGCATGGGGGTCAATATGGTTTCCGAGGGGAGAGCTCCCCCTATTGAGCCTGGAACGCTGTGTAAACAGGAGATCTTAGTGACTAACATTGGAGCATGTGTATTGTCCTACACCAAAGATTGAAATAGACAATTGGTTTATATAATCCAGCCCACCGGGAATCAGGGCAGCGTTCTTCCTAAGTACAATCCTCTCTGTGACCTAGTTCTAAACGTTCCAGGAGCCAGGGCTCCTTTTTCCATGGGAGGAGACTGTTCCCCAGCTTCAACTCAACCTCTGTTCCCCCTCCTCCATTTCATCCCCTTTCTTCCTGGTCCCACCCCCAGCCACTCTCCCGCCTTTGCTATTCACATTCTTCAGATTCTTGGAGAGCAATTGCAGTGTATTGGAACTACTTAACTCTCCTCCCTGGTATGCAGTAGCTGCTGTGTGTGTCTCTTAAGTATCTCAGAAGCACAGACGTTTAAAGCTCTTTCAGGGTAGATCTGGCCTTAATGCAGATTTACTTGTAGGGTGACTTGTTACTCAGCCTGGAGGCTGGCGACCCCTTATTTGAAGGCAAACATTTTCCTGAGCCTCTGACTCTTACTATAAAAGAGTAAAATATAAATAACAATCAGTGATAATGGTAAACCTGTATAACTTATTTGTGTGTTTTGAGAGGTTGATCGGAGAATGCTTGACCATGAAAAGGTCAAGATGTGCCAGAAATGGGGGAGTGAGATTTTCCTTGCTTTAGATTGTACTAAAACTTTTCAGCATCTGGTAACCCCCTTGAAGGTTGTGGCCTTCCTGGCTGAGAAATGCCTGGTCTAAAGTCTTGTATGCGTGCATGTTAAGACCTTCTCCTCCCTTCCTTTCTCTCTTCCTCCCCCCTTCCCCCCCCGGGGGCGGGGAATAAATATGAGGAAATCAAACTGACTTAATCAAACCAGGGAAACCCTCAGTGTGGACACTTAAGGCGTGTCTACATGGGGACCCTCAGGAAAATTAATCGGAATTAGCCACAAGGTGTAAAATTAGTGACGTCACTTTAAATTACTGGGTGGACACTCCCGTTGTAAATTAAAATGGCCTTAATTTGATTCAGTTTAATTCACTTTGGAAGTGAATTATGAGAGTGAGGTTTTGAAATTGAATTAAACTAATCTTAATTAAGGCCACTCTCATTCTTAATGACAGGTTTCAGAGTAGCAGCCGTGTTAGTCTGTATCCGCAAAAAGAAAAGGAGGACTTGTGGCACCTTAGAGACTAACCAATTTATTTGAGCATAAGCTTTCGTGAGCTACAGCTCACTTCATCGGATGCCTCTAAGGTGCCACAAGTACTCCTTTTCTTTTTTCTCATTCTTAATGAGTGCATTCACACGGAGCTTAGTGTAGTTTAACTAATCCACTTTGAATGTACACGTCTAGTGACTTTTTACCAGTAATAGCCTTAATGCAGGTGCAGTTACACCAGCGTAAGGTGCTTTTATTCCAATACGGCTTATTTTGCTTTGTCAAAAGCAAGGTAAGCTGTACCCGTATAACTCCATCTAGGGTGGGTGGTTGTGTTTTTTTTGCCACTCAAACTATGCTGGTGGCAATGGGGTGGCATCTGCCCTTGAAATATCCCGGTGTGCAGATGTAAAGCGGGGTGGCCAAACTTACCGGCTCTCTGAGCCACATGCAGTAATCTTCAGAAGTTTGAGAGCCACAAGACATGCACAACCTGCCCCGCCGGGCGGCGTCTGCTGGGACTAAAGCCCCGAGACCCCCCTCCCTGCAGGGCAGAAGCCCCAACCCCTCCCTCCCCAGTCTGGTAGATGGAGAAGCGGGGGAGGGGCTCCATGAGCCATGCTTGAACTGTGAAAGAGCCGGGGTTTGGCCATGCCATATATAAAGTATCAGCAAGACCCTAACTCTTTTTTTCTTCAGTCTTCATTTTGTAGCTAACTTGGTTAAAAGCGTGTGTGTGTGTGTGTGATTAACTTTTTATTAATTTTCCTAAAGAAACAATAAAAAACTACAAACAGGTAAAGGACTTGCAGCTTGTATGATGTTACCAGTTACTGCCCCTTTCACAGGATAGCCAGTAAGATTATGCAGTTACGTGACTTTACAACTTGTCAGAGCTGCAAGACCAGACAATGCAAAATCAGACAATATTACGTAGACATAACGTGCTAGGGTGAGAGTAATAATAATAAAAAGACATGCCCAAATAGGCAACAAAGGGAAGTGGGGGCTTTTGAAGAGGAGGGGGAAAAGCAGAGGTGTCAAATAATACCAGACTGCCATTCATCTGAGCTAGCTTCGTGTTTTTGATCCAAAAGGATCAAGAAACGGGGCCATACTGTTTGGTCAGACCAAAGGTCCATCTAGCCTGGTATCCTGTCTTCCGACAGTGGCTAATGGCAGGTGCTTCAGAGGGAACGAACAGAACAGGGAATCATTAAGTGATCCATCCCTGTCACCCATTCCCAGCTTCTGGGACACCAAATTTCTTTGACTTCCTATCATTTCTCTCTGCGTCATTAAGCTGTTCCTTAACTCAGTTCCGCCCCCAAAATCAGCACGATCAAAACTCTTTAGACAGTTTAACATTGTTTCCATCTAGCTGAAGCTAAATACATAACGCCAGCCGTACAATATGTACTCAGCCAAAAGTATTTAGCCATTTCCCGTCTTCGGTAGCCAGTTTTTAAAGCAAAGTAGAACTTAACCATCTAAGGGGCCTCTTGTTTTGTTCCTAAAAGGAAATGATCTGAATTGAAAGGACTGTTTGATTTAAAAACAAGTAATGAGTGAACTGTAAAAAGCGTGTTGCTTTTCAGCTGGGAAGAAATGTTAGATTCGGAATGTGTCGGGCCTCAGAACAGGCTAGATTTAAAAAAAAATTCTACCTATTCGGTGTTTTTTTTAAAGCAAGAGCTCTTGATTCAGCTAAAATCCCCCCTCTCGCTTGTGCCACACTTCAGCTCGCATGTGAATTTTAACAGCCTCATTCCAGAATTCCCCCATGGGGTGATTTGAGATTGGAAACGTGGCCAACCCTGTGCAGCCTGGTACCCTTTTAGCCCCCAGCTGTTCATCGAGGGACCAAGGACCACCCTCACCCACAGAGAAGTGGCAAAGCAAATCTTGTCAAGTTTGCGCAGGGCCTGTCGGCAGCTTGCGGGAGACACTCGCTGAATCGTTGGCCTCAGCCTCTGCGGCCTAGCCTTTCCCTAAGCCTTAATTTCCAGGTTAAAAATAGCTGTCTGTGTGTGATGGGAGATGCCCCTGAGGTAGCCGCTCTGTCCTTTCCAAGTGTGTCTCCTGCTCCCTGGCTGAGATTGCGTGCTCTGCTAGGGGCAGGCAGGAATGGGTCATAGCCCAGATTGAAGTGTCAAACGCGTACTTGTTTCTACAGTTGCTCTGGCGATGTGTGGATCCCCCTAAATAAACCATGAAGGCAATAGATTCCAGTTCCGTTAATCGGACCACCCATCCTCCGGGAAACTCAGGACTTGGGCTGAGCCAGTGCTTTTCATCCAGAGATCTTTAAGTGCCCTGCAACGTATGGTTATCCCTGTTTTACAGATGGGGAAACTGAGGCACGGGGCAAGGCGGTGACTTTCCCTTGCTCTCTCAGCAAATCGTTGGAAGAGGTAGGAATAGAACCCAGGCGTCCTGACCCTCCAGGCCTGTGTCATGCCCACACTGTCTCCCTTGCAGGGGACTCTCGAGAGCGGAGTAGTGGCACAAGTCCCCACTGTGCAGAGCTGTAGAAGAGGGCCCTGTGCAGTTGTGGGGTCACCCCTCTGTGCAGCAGACCTGTCCTTCTACAGGTGTGGGAAGGATCTTCCCCTAGGAGGCCAAGAGGAAACAGTGGGTAGGAGCTAAGGTTTAAAGAATTAAGATTGCTGAGCCTGCGTGTGTCGCTCATTGCAGCTTCCCTTGGCAGAGGGTATCTTCCATCCGACAGGCACGCAGCTGAGCAGACTCTGCCCTTCCAGCCTGTGGGGCCCCCCCCTGCGCAATTAATGGGTAGCTCCGGGCCTGTAACTGTATCCTTTGGGCATCTGCCCGCGGTGGTGGCGGCATGTGCTGGAATCTGTCTGCTCTGACTTTGCAGGGAAAATTTCTCCCGAAGTCGCTATTAAAGAACAAGAGATCCCAGTTCTGCAGCCTGTGCTGCCAGGGAAGAGATGTCCAGAGCCGCAAGCATCCAAATGCATTCCCGTGGCGTTGGGGAAACTGAGGCAGGGCAGTAAAGTGACCCCTCCGCCCCTCAGTCCATTCGCAGTCAGTTAGTAGCAGAGCTGGGATTAGCAGGGAGGTAGTGTAGAGGGAGCTGCAGGCACCCCTCTGTTGGAGCTGCGCGGACTGTGCCGACAGCACCTCCAGCGCAGCTGCTTCTTGGGGGGAGAGCAAGGCAGACCAGCTGGAGGTGAGAGAGGAAATTTTGGCTCAGGAAACCAGGGCAAACCCCTGCTCCCTCGGAAAGTAACCAAGGAGATCTTCATGTCCATGCAGAGTGGGATGGGACCTTGGATCTCCTCTGACCCAAGACCCTCACACCCATTGTCCTGGAACGCTGTGGTACTGTTTCTGACGGCTGAGGGGGCTTGGTCATCTCTGCTGAGAGTTGGCGATTCCAAAGAGGCTGTAACACCTGCTTGAGTTAAGGTTGGGTCTAGCTTACCGTTGAACAGCTGACTTTCCTAAGAACTCTAAAATTCGGAGACTGACTTGGATGGTCTTGAAACTTTCTGTGCCTCATGGGGGTCCGGCATAGCGTGACCGATCCAAACCTGAGGTGGTTCGAGCGTGGGGGTACCTTAGATAAAGCCCCCTCCCTTAAAATTTGTCTTGCTTGAGATCAACATTTGACATAAGAACGGCCATATTGGGTCCGTCTAGCCCAGTATCCTGTCTTCCGACAGTGGCCAGCACCAGGTACTTCAGAGGGAATGAACAGAACAGGGCAGTTTCGAGTGGTCCATCCCCTGTCGTCCACTCTGTTTCTGGCAGTTTAGGGACACCCGGAGCATGGGGTTGTGTCCCTGAGCATCTTGTCTAATAGCCATTAATGGACCAATCCTCCAGGAACTTATCTAGTTCTTTTTTGAACCCAGTTTATTCTTTTGGCCTTTACAACATCCCCTGGCAATGAGTTCCGCAGGTTGACTGTGCGTTGCGTGAAGACCCACTTCCTTTTGTTTGTTTCAAACCTGCTGCCCGTTAATTTCATCCAGTGAAATTAATTATGGTTCTTGTGACTTTGTTTGCTCGCACCTGGGGTTCAAACCAGAGGCACCGAGTTCCTAGGGGGTGCTTGACCCCTGCTCTGCCCCAGGCCCTGCTCCCACTCCCTCCTCTTGCCTCTTTCTCCTCCCCTCTCCTCCTCCCCCTGCCCCCCCACGCCTCCTGCACACCACTGAACAGCTGATCACGGCTGGCAGGAGCCCTTGGGGGGGGGGGGCGGAGTGAGGGGGATAAGCTGATTGTTGGGGTTGCCGGTGGGTGCTTAGCACCCACTGTTTGTTTGTTTTTTGTTTTTTTTTTCCCGTGGGTGATCCAGTGCCTATGGTTCAAACTATATGACTCTGATCCTCCCTGAACCGATATCAAATGTTTAGGATTTTATTCCACTGCCCACTGAGTGTGGGGTAGCTGGCAAAGGCAAGGAAGGACAGTCCAGTGGTTAGGCACTAACCTAGGACTTGGAGACCTAGGTTCAATTCCCGGCTCTGCCACAAACTCCCAGGGCACGTCACTTTGCCGCTGCCTTCCTCAGTTTCCCCATCTGTGCAATGTGGACAGTCGCCTTTCTCTGCCCCACTAAAGATTTTGAGGCGCTCGGATATAGGACCTAGGACTCGCCCCTTCTTTGGAAGAAAGCTGGGACACACCGCTCTGGTTCACAAGCCCTTATGCTCTCTCTGCTGGCCTTCTCGTCCAGCCAGCGCCATTTGCTTCTCGAGCTGGGCTGGCTGTGCACTTGGTTATTTCCCAATAACTGTACGGTTATTTACCTAATCCCTACATGGTTGAGAAATCTCTCTGCCAGGCTCCCACGGCTTACGTCCCTCAACTCCCCCCCCCCCCCCCCATGCCCATAACAAATATGTCCGCTTCAGCGTGGAGCGCCCTCTCCCTTTGAAGCCCTCTTTTACCCTCCCCGCCCAGATCGATTCCTGTCTTTAAGTTCCGCACGCTGTGCGGGGGAAGGGAGTTCAAACCCCGTTAGTTCTGGGAAGAGGAGATCAGAAGAGTTCAGCAGGGAGAGGTGGCCTGACCTAGTGGATCGAGCACTGGGCTTTAAACCCAGGGTCTGATGAGCCCAGCTCTGCCACTGACCTTGGGCAAGTCGCTGCCTTCTCCATGCCTTGGTTTCCCCAGCTGTAAAGTGGGAGTAATGAGATCCCATTTGTAAAGTCCGTGGAGCTCTCTTTGTTGCTGGAAGTGGTGGCATTTTGGGGGAGGACACAGACTGATCGCCTGGATTGCTTGAGATCACCGTGTCTGGGGTCGGGGCGTCATTCCAGGTATCTGGCTCTGGTAAGCCCCCTTGGTCATGCCACACTGTGGCTTTCGGTAGGATACAAATCTCCCTGCCTGAAGCTGTTGCGAGTGTTCCTACACACTCCTTCACCAGCTGTCTTGTTCCTCCCCAGAATTGGCTGCATTGATTTCTCTGTGGCAAAAGCCACTGGAGGAAGGAGCAGGCTCCCTTTTGTTCCTGTTCTTCACCCTTCCCCCTCTCCCCCAAACAGCTGTCATCAGCCAGTGGCACCAGGAATCGAAGGACAAGGTGGTCTCCCTGCTCCTGTCTCACCTGCCCCTGCTACAGCCTGGCAACACGGAAGCCAAGTCCGAATACATGAAGCTATTGCAGAAGGTCCTGGCCTACTCCATCGAGAGCAACCTGTTCATCGAGGAAAGCCGGCAGCTGCTGTCCTATGCCCTCATCCACCCGGCCACCACGCTGGACGATCGCAACTCCCTGGCCCTATGGCTCAACCACCTTGAGGAACGCCTGTCTAGCGGCTACTCCGGCCAGGGCAGGGGCCGGCCCGACACTGCATACCACTCGCGCCAGGGCTCGGACGAGTGGCAGGGCCCGGTGGACTCGGGCATGGGGGAGCTGGGACACGGCTGGCAGGAGAAGCTGCCCCGAGAAAACGGACACTTGCCTTTCCACTCCTCCAGCTCGGTGCCCTCGGCCATCAACAGCATCGGAAGCAACGCAAATGCAGGTACAGGGAGGGGACAGGATGGGGCGTGGGCAGTAGGTAGGAGCTTAGAGGCCAATGTAACCTTATTTCCATGATCAAAGAGCCCATGATCAAATATTTGTTCCCCATGTAGGTACTTAATCTGGGATCAAGTCATCTCTTAACCTTTTCCTTACACTGTGTAGACTGAGTTCCTTGAGTCTCTCTCTAAGGCGTGTTTTCTAATCATTCTCATGGCTGCCTTCTGTAGAGCTCAAAATACTTGACAGAGATGCAGCTTTACCCACGGGGAAACTAAGGCACAGAGTGCGTAAAGCCACTTGCCTGTGGCTAATCAGCAGGAGAGATGGGAACAGAACCCAGGAGTTCTGAGTCCCTATCAGCTGAGCCATGCTTCCTCATCAGAGTCCACGCCTGCTTCCTGATAGGCCCCAGAAGAAAATATTTTGAGGCCCAAGCAGCAGGGGGGTTGGAGGTGTGGGAGTGTGCCCAGGAAGGGGGGATGATGAGAGATCAAATTTAAGCTCTGACAATGGAGGAGGCAGGGCTTGGCATGTCAGTGCCCAGTGTCTCAGTTTCCCCATCTATAAAATGGGGCTGATAATATTGGTTGCCCTTCCATCCCAAGGGGCATTAGTTAATGTATGCACAGTGCTTTGGGCATCTGAAGTGCTTGGAGTCCTATGTGCCGTGGCGGCTGGGGGTGTGCTTACACGTACGTACAGATGCCACAGGGACTAGCAAGGTAAATGAAGATGGTCAGGGAAGTGTCAAGATGGGCGGCTGCGGGTGTCAGTTTCGGAGGTGACCTACTGACACCTCCACCCCCCCCCCCCCACACACAATAACTGCCTCTACTTCTATTAAATAAACAGGAATGATTATTAAAGCTAATCAGATTTACTCATCCCTTCAGACACTTTTTCCTTCCCTTTAGTCTCCTCCTCCTCCCATTGGGGCGGTTTCAGGTGGATTTCCCTCCCTGCAACCCCCAGCTCTCCAGTGTCTGTGCAGGGAGTAGGAGGGGGAGAAAACGTATGTTCTCTTCGCACAGAAACAGGAACAACACGAATCAAAACGGAGTTTGACTTACCAGCGTCCCCTTTAACGCCTCTGAGGGTGTGCCCAGGGTTTGTAGACTTCAGGGGAAAAACCAGCTGCATCCCAGAGCGGCGATTAGACCTCACACCTGCTTCACCGCCCTGGCCGTAACTTACAACCTGGGTCCCTTGGCCGAACTGGGCTCTGCCTTGCTCATCTGCCATCCCCCTGCTTGGTGTTGGCTAGCTCCTTGGCAGCCCCCACAGGGGCACTCGGGATAGTGGGAGATCCCTGGCAAGGGAGCGGGAGAGAGCGGTGGCTGGGGGTGGAGGATACCTGCCTCCTTTCACTGCCTCCAAATACAGCAGGGAGCCAAGACGGGGGTTGAACTGCTCCCCGGCTGCTTCACGATGCTGTGGAAGCAGACGGAGCACCGAGCAGTGCAGATGCCAGGTCAGTCCAGATTAGGGTGACCAGATGTCCCGATTTTGGAGTCTTTTTCTTATATAGGCTCCTACCCCCCACCCCCCACCCCCTCTCGATTTTTTTCACATTTGCTGTCTGGTCATCCTAGTCCAGATGCAACCCCCCTGCCCAGACTGACCCTCCTAAGCCATTTGCTGCTGTTCGTCCCTCTGCACGGGTGACTGGCAAAGAGAGTGTGGTCACGTTAGTTCCCCCCGATAGGTGTGGGTTTGGTTCTCAGTTGTGCTGTCGATCCTCTGCATGCCCTGGAGCAGGCCACTTCCTGGGGAGGGGTCCTGACTCCTGCTTCTCAGTTGCATCAAGAGCCTTGGATGAAATGCACCATAGCCGTGTAGAGAATTCTGCTCAAGTGGCTCTGGGGGAGCCTCGCTGGGGGGGCAGGGCCCATTCTGGGGCTGTATCCTGAATGTAGAGAGCAGGAGCCTGGCTAAGAAGGACTTTCTGAGCGCAAGGCCGTGAGGCATCGGCTGCCCTGAGGTGTAGGTGTCTGATCTCTCCGCGCGACGCTCATCCTCCCTGGTAGGTCTGTAGGATAGGAGATCCAGTCCCGATGTTGGCATGTTAATTCTCTGCCTTACCCTTCCAGCTCTGCCCTGCCAAATCCACCCCAGCCCGCTCAAGCGCTCCATGTCCCTCATCCCCACCAGCCCGCAGGCCCCTGGCGAGTGGATGAGCCCCGACGAGCTGTGTGCCCGGCAGGCTTTCATCCCGGGGGACCACGCGCCCCTGTCCCCCCAGAGCAGCGTGGCCTCCTCGGGCAGCGAACAGACGGAAGAGCAGATCGGCAGCCGCAACACCTTCCAGGAGGATGGCAGTGGCATGAAAGGTACGGCGTGGGGGGGAGGGGGGGTCACCCCATGCTGGGGAGGGAACCCCGACTGCTTCGCTCTGCCGGTCGACGTTGGGAACGCAGGGCTCCCATGCTGGATTAGACCCCTGTCTGTGCAGCGGTAACCAGGGGGCTCCCAGCGATTTGACCAGGGCTGCTTGGCCAGGGGCTGGAGGGGACAAAGGCAGTGGTGAGCAAGGGGGATGAGCCTTTCCTATCTCCGTGACGGGTAGAGCCCTGCGCGGATACAAAAATGTGGATCCGCATCCGCCAGGATCAACCCACAATCCGCTAGCCGTCTTTCACCTGTATCCACACCTGCAGCAGCAAGCCCTCTCCCAAGGGCTAGCAAGGGAGGGGGAGGGGTCTCAAGGAGAAGGGGCGACGCGGAGGGGAAGTTGGGGGGTCACATTGCGTGCTGCTCCCAGGGGCTCACAAGCGACGGCACGTGGCAGCAGCGGTGTATGTTGCATCACAGTTAGGGGGAGGGGTTGGGCACTGAGTCCAATCCCAGGAGCCGGTGGGCCGGGACTGGGAGCATGGCCAGTGCTGCTGGGCCAGGCCATGGTGGGGATGCTGACTCTGCCCGAGGGGCCCAAGCTGCTGGACAGGAAGTGGCGCGGCGAGCGGGTGCTGGACAGCCCCTCCTCCCCAACCGAGCTGCCCAAGCTGGATGCCGCAGGCCAGGTGCCACCAGTGAGTAGAGCTCCCTGCGTGGTTGTATCTGCATCCGATCCACTATCTGCAAAAATGGTCCACAGATATGAAGCGGACATCCATGGATTTTCAGAGCTCTAATGATGGGAATCCTGCTGTGGGTATCAGCTAGCCATGGTCTGTAATCTCGTTCCCTCCCACCCCCACTCCCCCTTCACATATGTGAATGCCCTTCACATACCCTCTCTCACACACACACCCCTTGTCACCTGAGAAGGCCCTGCCTTGAAAGGGGAATGTTCCTCTGGGTCTGGGGAGCCCCAAAGTGGCTGGTACGTCACGCCGGCGGTCCCGGGAGCTGTCGCCATCCTGTGGCCACGGAAGCTTTCCCAGGCCTGGCCGGTGGGTGGCGGCCTAGGTCATGCTAAAGGGCTGGTCTTTCCCATCTCCACAGATGTCCCCTCGTGGCTGAAGAGCCTTCGCCTGCACAAGTACGCAGCCCTCTTCTCCCAGATGACGTACGAAGAGATGATGACCCTCACGGAGCAGCATCTGGAGTCCCAGGTGAGGAGGGGACAGCAGGGTCCCAGCCTCCACTCGACCGTGCGCTTCTTGAGGGCAGCAGCCACCTTGTGGGTCCCAGCCAGGGGATGGGGGGACTGTGGTGTTGCAGGACATGGGTCTTCCACAGACTTAGGGGGCCTCTCCTGCACCCCCAAGCTGGGAGAGCGCTCTCAGGACTGCATAAACGCATGGGCACCTGCCACCCTTCCCATAGCTCCTGGCCCAGGCAGGTGAGATGCCACTGGAGGTTTCACTTCGCTCCTGATTTGATCTGATTGCTAAATTCCAGGAGCTTCTCTGGATACCTTGACCTTGAGCCTGAAATTCCCACCTACCCATGAGGGGAATGGCCGGAAGAGCCCCGAGTTCCTTTCGGGCTGCGTGGCACCCAGGGGGCACCTATGCCCTGGGAACAGGTCCCAGCCACGTCTCTGAGTCTGTCAGGGGCGGGGGTGGCTGCATCTGTGGCTGTCGCCTCCACTCCCACATCTCTTCCTTCCTGCACAGAACGTGACCAAAGGAGCCAGGCACAAAATTGCCCTGAGCATCCAGAAGCTGCGGGAGAGGCAGAGCGTTCTCAAGTCTCTGGAGAAGGTAAAAGACCCACCGGCTTCCCCTGCGAGCTCTGAACTGGAGGCCTCAGGGTCAAGGCACCCAGCTGGGACCCGGGGTTGATTCCTGACTCTTCCTTAGGCCCCTCGAATCTCTCATCTGTAAAATGAGGATTGCAGCCCTTGCTTAGGCTGCGAGCTTCTTGGGATCTGTGCCTCTCGCTCGGGGCCTGCACAGCACCTGGTGCAAAGGGGGGTGGGGGGTGCAGCCCTGATCTCGGTCAGGGCCTCTAGGTGCTACCGGAATTCATGTAATGGGTGGCACTGCTGGTTTGCTCTGGTGAAAGGCTCAGCATTAGCCAGCATTCCCATAGCTCCAGGAGTGCCCCTGGCTGTGAAACCAGCTGGGAGCCTGGATAACTAGGAGCACCGGGAGGGGAGCGGGCATGGGGCTGCGCACTGATTTGGTCTCCGATGCGGAAAGGGGCTATTGCCCTGGTTCACGGCACAGCAGCTGGGGGAGTTTGCTTCGAGGCTGCTGGGGTTAAAACCCAAGATCTCTGGGCAGGTGCCGTGCAGGGCAGACAGGATCTTGTGGCTGCAAGTCCTAAATTACCTACAACTCTTTCTGCTGCTGGGACTCGAACCCATGATCCTGATGCTTGGACCACTGAGCCCCTTGGTCCTTTTTGAGATGTGGAGCTGCCCTTAATTTTTCATGGCATCTTCTCCGCCCCCTTTCCCTGGCCCCCCTGCAGGACATCCTTGAAGGAGGGAACCTGTGGAACGCGCTCCAGGAGCTCCAGCAGATAATCATCACGCCCATCAAAGCATACAGCTCTCTCCAGGCCATAACCACGCCCAAGGAGGGGCAGCAGGCGGTGCCCGAGCGCCACGGAGCCCCCAGGCCGGGCCTGGACAAAGCCACCAATGGGGCAGAGGACAAGGAGCCTGCGGTGGATGGCTTCCCATCCCAGACGGCCTCCCCCTGCGACGGGGAGTCGGCCACAGCACCCATCGCGGAAGGGGACATCCCGGGGCAGTTCACCCGGGTGATGGGGAAAGGTAAGGGCGTCTGGTCCGGAAGGCGCTTCCTCTCCCCCAGTGGCATTCAGGGAGCTCATTGTGGGGGTCCTGGGATGCTAGAGGGAGCGCTGGTGCTTCTCTCCCAGATAGGGGCGGTACAGATTAGGGGGCATGCCCTCAAGTTGGCATGTGTGGCTGGGGCTGACTCATGTCTCCAGCCCTGTTTCAGGTGGATGGATCCCACTGACTCCCACTTGGCGGGGCAGGGAAGCTGGACGACTTATCTCATCTGTTGGGGGAGGGGGCGGGAGCTGGGCACAGGACGCCTGGGTTCTCTAGCGGTGAAACAAAACCAAGCGTGTGAGGAAGGTTGGCTGTGTGTGTTAGGCACAGGACACCTGGGTTCTCTTCCTGACTCCAAGTGTGGGTGGTCAGGAATCCTGGGTTCTATTCCTGGCTGGGGGAGGGAGGTGGGGTCTAGTGGTTAGAGCAGGGGGACCTGGACCTGGGTTCTATTCCAGTTGTGGGTGGGGAGTGGGGTCTAGTGGTGAAAGCAGCGGGGGCTTGGGAGTTGGGACTCCTGGGTTCTATTCCTGGCTGGGAGAGGGAAGTGGGGACTGAGTGGTTAGAGCAATGGTGGGACTGGCAGGACTCCTGGGTTCTTTCCAGCCCTGCTGCTTGTTCACCGCTTGTCCTTGGGCAAGTCCCTTTTCGTGTGTGCTGCAGCATCCCCCTCTGCTGACCCACCTCCAGGGGGCATGATGCTGAACGTCTGGGGGGTGGGGAGGAGGGGAGATGCTCTGGAGGGGCCCGGGGAGTAACCCCTCTGTTCCCCTCGCAGTGTGCACACAGCTGCTCGTCTCCCGGCCTGATGAGGAGAACATCACCAGTTACCTCCAGCTCATAGAGAAGTGCCTGACTCACGAGGTATCGTCTGCATGGAAACCTCCCTCTGATCCCGGGGGCGGGGGCTGCTGGGTCCCCTCAGGACTCCGGGGTTCTGCTCTGCCGTGCCCAGCAGGCCAGGCCCCAGGGCTGTTGAACTGATCCAGGCAGGTCATTTAAGGACCTTTTTCCCACCCCCGCAGCTCCACGCACACATCTGCTTTGGGCTGGGTGTGTGCTCGAATCCCTCCATTTTCTCCCCTCTCTGTAGCAAAGTGCCCCCCGTTTTGTGCCCCTACTACCCACAGCTGCTCCCGCCCCCTCCCTACGCCCTGGTGCCAGCCCAGCGTCCTGACTGCGCTGTCCCTGTGTGCCGCAGGCATTCACGGAGACGCAGAAGAAGAGGCTGTTGTCCTGGAAGCAGCAGGTGCTGAAGCTGCTTCGGGCGTTCCCCCGGAAGGCAGTGCTCGACATGCAAGGGTACCGCCAGCAGAAAGGGTAGGTGTGGCGAGGTTTCAGGGCTCAGCTGTAGAATGGCATGAAGGCTGGGAGTATGGGGCGGAGTGGGGACAGTACTGAATAACACCCTCTGGGTGATCTGGCTAGACAGTATGGCCCAGTGGATCGGGCTCTCCGGGACCTGGGTTCTGGTCCCAGCTCTTGCCTTGATGTGTGACTTAGGCTGCCTCAGTTTCCCCTCCACCCTGTCTATTTAGACTAAGCTCTTCAGAACAGGGCCTGTCTGGGCAGCACCCAGCACAATGGGGCCCCAATAGCAGTTGCTAGGTGCAACCAATAAATAAATTGGGGGTGGGGGTCTCCCAGCAGTGCCTGGAGTCACTTGGCTCCTAGATCACTAGGATTTATGGCTGTGGAAGGGAGGCAGCGGGACCTAGCAGTTAGAGCATGGACGGGGACTAGGAGTTGGGACTCCTGGGTTCTATTCCCAGCTCTCTGGGGTCATCGCTATGGGCAGGTCGCTCCCTGTCGCAATTCCAGCCCTTCCCCGCCGCTGAGGGGGCTGGGAAGCTGGCCGGTCGCTCCCAGGGGCCCAGAAGCAACACGCTTGCATTACGAAATCCCCCATCCTCCCACACGCTCCAGCTCTGCAGCCTTCCCCTGACGAGCCCAGGGAATGGGATGGCCGACAGGGCTGGCTGGGTTGTGGGGCGGGGGGTCACAAATCCTAGCGGGCATGGCTGGCTCATGTGCGTTTCGAAGCCCAGCTCTGTGCACTGCCCGCTAGTGCAGGCTGAGCAGCTCGGGTCACCTGTCAGCCTCCCCGGTTCTCTTCCTGTTCCTGTGTCTGGGAGCTGGGATGCTTTTGGCCGCTAGTAGTCAGCTGGAATCCATCCCCACGTTGGCTGCAACCAGGGGAAGCCCGTTTAGTTTGTGCCTCTCCTCCTGGGGGGAGCGGAGAGGGGTAAAGCCCGGTTCGAAGGGGCAATCTGTCTCTGCGGAGGCCAGATTTTCAAGTGGCAGGTGGGGGAGGCCACTTGAGATGCCTTCAAAGGACCTTTGTTTTCACAAGGGTGGGAGGGTGCTAAGCACCATCTGAAAACCAGCCCCATCCTCTAGGCTTCTCTAGTGCTCCCCCACCCGCCACACATCACATCACTTGGCCCAGGTGTGTCTAACGCCCCGAGACACTAAGGTGTGTGGGCTGCTGGAGGAGGAGGGGGCTTCAAATACCTGTCCCACGTGAAATTTTGTGTGTGTATGGGGGGGTGTCAGGGTCGATCCCAAGGGATGCTGCAAGTAGCTAGAATCTCTGGTGACTTGAAAACAGGCCTTTATTTTTTTCACCTTCTCCCCTCCCCCAGATGGGCCTTTGGTTCCAACTCTCTCCCCATAGCTGGATCTGTGGGGGTGGGTGTCGCGCGCAGAGGGCAGCGGCCGTTCCAGATGCCCCCTCGAGCCATGCCCCCGAGCCGCCTGGGGCTGCTGAGCCCAGCGGGGATTGGAGGGGTCTTGCCTCGGCATGCACTTACCAGCCCCATTGGGAGCCAGGGACGACAGGTAAGTCCGGCAGGGCGGGTGGTGTCGCTCTAGCCGCGGGTGTGGGCCGGTTTCTCGAACCAGACTCCCCGTGGCTCTGGCTGAAGCCGCAGCCAAGCCAAAGGGGATTTTACAATGAATGGGAGCAGCGTGTACCAATCTAGAAGGGCTCGTCGGTATAGGTCAGCAGGTTGTAGAGAGACGTGTAGTTCTGTGAACACAGGGCTAGGAAGGGAGTGGGGCCCACTGGGGAGGGCTGGGAGCCAGGACTCCTAGGTTCAATCCCAAGCTCTGGGAGGGAAGTAGGGTCTAGTGGTTAGAGCAGGGGGGCTGGGAGTCAGGACTTCCGGGTTCTGTTCCCAGACCAGCCATTAGATTCTCCATCATAGTCTCTCTGTGCCTCAGTTTCTCCATGTTGTTATTATGGGGTTAATCGATCTGCCCTTCCTGCTAGGGGACATTTGAGGACAAATATGTTAAAGAATTGTGAGGTGCTTGTGTATTACTGTGACGGAAGCCAGATAGGTATCCTAGATGGAACTGGGAGCCAGGACTCCTGGGTTCTATCCCCAGTGCTAGTGGTTAGAGCAGGGCAGGCGGGGGGACTTCTGAGCCCCATTCCTGGCTGTAGGAAAGGAGTGGGATCTAGTGGCTACAGCAGGATAAATTGATGGGGGCCCCCCTTTTTAAAATGAATTTCTGCTCTCTAAATGGCCTGGTGGGGCTCCCTGTTTGGGGGAGGGAAGGTTAAGAGCTGCTCTGTGAGGTCGAAAAGCGGGGTTCTCTCTGACGGCCCCGGGATTGCAGAATCGAGCTGGGCTCTCCCCTTGCAGTGTCACCTCCCCGCCCCTGTGGGGCGTCAGGGCCTTCCCCCTTTTCCAGAAGGGCCTTGTGACTCGCTCTGACGCGGGAGGCCAGCCCCCTCTCCCAGCGTGGCGTTAGCCCGCTGTTCCTTCCAGGGGAGCGTGACTCGGAGCCGCCCCAATCCTTTGCTGCTATGGAACGTTGTCTCCGGATCCCCCGTGTGCCAGGCTGGCGCGGGTGAGCCTGGGGGAGCCAGCTGTTCTGGGCCAGTCTCCTGCATCCTCTACCCCGTCTTCCCCTCTCGCCGCAGAACCTGTGGTTCGCCAATCCCGGGGGCAGCAACAGCATGCCCGGCCAGAGCCGCAGCTCGGTCCAGCGCACCCATTCGCTACCCGTCCACACGTCCCCGCAGGCCATCATCATGTTCCCCCAGGGTGAGTAGCCCGGTCGCTCTCCTTCTGGTACCGGCCCTTGGCAGACTCAAGACAGGAGATGTTCTTGGAGAGACTGTTCTGCCCAGCTCAGGTCCGCAGGAGGCCATCTGCCGCAAACTCGCTCTCCTCCTCCGCCTCTCTGGCTGTGGGGTGTAAGCCTGCCATGCTCCTCCCCAGAGCAGGCTGCACGTGTTGGCAAGTAGCGTCCATCTGCTGCAAGTCAGCACTTTTGGATTCTATCCCTGGTTCTGGGAGGGGCATGGGGTCTAGTGGGTTAGAGCAGTGGAGTCTGGGAACCAGGACTCCTGGGTTCTATCCCTGGTTCTGGGAGGGGAGTGGGGTGCAGTGGGGGCTGGAACCCAGGACTCCTGGTTTCTATTCCCAGCCCAATTACTGGATTCTCCATCACTGACCATTTTTCAGTGGAGAAGTTGGCAGCGCAGGGGTTAATAACGGGATGAGGCTCAAAGCTGCCACCTTGCTGGGTGGGCCAGGGTGGTCACGAGTGCTGCGTGAATCCAGTTTCCATTGCCCATCAGGGAGTGTGGGGGCCACATGGCTAATCCCGTTCCTCCGGCCCCCCTCTCTAGATTGCCAGATCCCTGGAACAGACCTGGAGATCAACCCCACGCTGGAGTCGCTGTGCCTGAGCATGACGGAGCACGCGCTGGGCGGTGAGACATGGGGTCCGCCCAGGGATGGGAGGGTGTTCAAGGGGGATACAAGCCAGCAGGTCCCCGGGAGACTGAGATGGGGCCCGATCCCTCCCCTTGACCCCCGTCCCAGGGTGGGCAATGCTTTCACAGCCCTAGATCGCAGCCAGACGCATGGGGCTTGTCTGCAATGGGGCTCCTGTGGCAGAACCCAGCACGCAGCTGGCGTAGTCGGCAGCAAAACCCTGGGCCAAGACCTCCCGCTACTCTTGGCGTTTGGGGGGCCCGGCAAATTTCTGGTGTCTCTGTTGTGAGTGGAGCTGCCGCCAGGCACGCGGAATCACTGGTCCCTTATGAATGCCCTTGCCCCGAACCTGGCCACAGGACGACGACTCGTCCCCTTCCGCCTCGACACTCAACACACTCTGGTCCTGTTTTCTCTCCTAACAGATGGCACCGACAAGACCTCCACCATCTGACCAGCCTCGGGGATCCGTGGTTCCTGAGAAGCTTTAGGGGGTTCTCTTTATTTTTTTGGGGGGGGTGCTTAAAGGGGTGGTTGAATCTTCCACCCCACCCCCCTCCTGCCCTCCCCCGGCGTTTGCCATCAGCTCCGTCACGGCGCGGGGGTTGGAAGAAGCTCTCACTACAATCTTACCATCTTATATGTTCTAATATTTTTCTACTTTATTATTACTTTAACTATGGTTTAATACTGAGCTGCATCCTGTAACTCCCAGGGTAACGAAGCCAGAAGCAGCAGGATCTTGGGTCACGCGTGTGTGTGTGTCCTCCCGCCCCCCTTCCCCCCCCCCCCCCCAATCCTTTCTCAGCATGGGGAAAAACGCTCCTGAGAGGGAGTAGTGGAGAAGGGGGGGATACAGCGCATCTGATTCACTTTCCTCCCCACCCCCCGGGGCAGGCCAGCTGCTCTGGGCCGATGCTGGTTGCCACGAAAGGCACCGGGGGGGCTAACCTGGCGAGCTGGTTTCTTCCGGGTTAGCCTCCTGCCTGCTTTTCGCACCTGATCCCTGCAATGGGGGGCGGACTGGGGAGAAACACCTCCACAGATGGGGCCGAGAACTCTTCTGGAACTGTTATTAAGTGCCTGTAACTCCCCACCCCACCCCTGTGACTACTTGGGGGCGTGGCCTTTGAAGGAGGGCCATGTCCTCCCCCATAAGAGGGTGGCTGGGGGTGTGGCCTTTGAGGGGGTCCATGCCCTCCCCCATAGGGCAAGTGGTGGATTCAGGGAAAGAAGCCACGCCCCAGAGAAGGGGTGTTGGGTCGGGGCTGAAGAGAGGGGGTAGGGGGTGATGGAGATACCTGGGAGGGAGGGGTTGGAGCATTGGAGGGTATTTAACCCTTTGGGCGTCTTCTCCTGGGGTGTATTCTCCCCCCCCCCCCCCCCCCCCCCAGTGGGAATTATAAGGCTTACGTGATTGAAGCATTAGAAGGCTGGTGGGTGTTTGGTTTGGCTGCATCTGGGGCCCTCGAGGGTCAGCTCGGTTGATGGGTGGGGGTGTGTGTGTGTGTCTGCCCCCCCCCCCCCCCGGCCTGTGTGCCTCTGGCATAGACTGGGAAGGCTGTGCCCGCACAGGGCAGACCCGCCTGGATGAATTGGCGGCTCCCCCCTGTTGGGCTCTGCATGTGGGTCGCCTCTCCCTGCCCGGAGCTTGTCTGTGTTGGCAGCGCCGTCAGACTGAGCTCAGGCAGCCGGGTTAGAGCGCCCCTTCCTGGCCGGGGGCCGCACAGGACAGTGCGGGGCACTCACGATGCTAATGAACTTGCCGGGGACTGAGAAAGGGCTGTGAAGCAGGGGGTTGTTTGCAAGCCCCTTTGGGGTGGTCTGGAAGACACACACACACCCCTGGGTTTGGGGGGCAGCGGGGACAGAGCTGTTCCTTAAATGCCTTGATGGGGTGTGAGGGGAGATGAGGATTGAGCCCTGCTGAGCTCGGGGGGGGCAGGGGCAGGGCATTAGGCAGGAGCGAGCCCTCCCCTAAGCCCCAGGCTTTGTGTGTGCGTGTGCATGTGTGTAAAACAAAAAACACTACATGGGCTGGGGGGGTGGGAGGAGCCTGTGGGCAGGGGGTGTGGCTTTTACCCCTCCCAACCCCCCCCTTTTGATTGGATTAACTTTTTTTTTTTCTCCTTCTGATTTGCCGCTCATTTTTAAAAAACAAATAGATTTAAAACCTTCCAAATGTTCCCTTCCCCGAGCTCTGCTCCCATGAGGCGCCGAAGGGTGCGGGCCTGGCTGTGCTTGGGGGAAGGGGCCCCCGTTTCTCCACCACCTTGCGCCGACACTGATACCCGGGCAACGGCGGGCGCAGATAATGCTGTTTCAACGGGGGAGCAGCACTGGTGCAAAGGGCCATGTCCAGCAGAGAACCGGGGTCACCCCGAGGCTTGTGGTATCCTCAGGCGTTCAGGGGCAGCGGAGGGGACTCTGGGGTGAAGTTCACACCAGGGCTTTGGGGGGGAGCAGGGGAGAATCTGGGGGAGGACTGGGCTTCGTGAGAGCCCCATGGATTTATTTTGGGGGGAGAGGGGAGCAGGGTCCTGCCCAGACCTCGGTACAAGTTTGTCTCTTTCCAGAAAGATGCCCTGGGACAAAAAGTCCCTTGTCTCCCCGGATCTCTCTGCAGTGTGGGGGGAGACGCATGCCCCAAAGTAGATGAGCCCCACAGGCTGAGCCCCTCCCACTGGTACAAAAGAAATTCCCCCCTTCTACCTGTTTAAATGTTAAAGGCCTTTCCAAAGTATATACCGCATAGTAGTGTGTACAAAAAACAACCCCACCCCCAACCGGGGCAAACCCCCCCCGACCTATTTCTACAGTAGAGACAAGGTTCCTGTTTCAGATAGAAATGTTATTTTAGATACATTTTATTATGAATAACTTTTGTTATGACTATGGCTGGTAACCATGAATACGTTATTAAAAAACAAAACGGAAAAAAAAAATTTTACAAAAAAAAAAACCAAAAACCAAAAAACCAAACCCGGCAGCCCGTGTTCGCTGGCTTTGTCTCGCTGCGCCCCTGCCTCTCGCTGTCTGACCGTGTGAAAGAACCTGCCCCTGAACCAAGTACGAGACCACTCCGTGGAAACACCCCCAAACCCTCTCTGATAAAGTTGTACTTATTTTGTAACCCTGCTTTTTATTCTTGATTTGTTGGGGGGGTTCGCGGGGAGGGGGGGGAGTATTTCTTTACAAAGGTAAGAGCCAGGGTGGGACAGCTGGCCCAGTGGTTAGAGCGCTGGTGAGCTGTGGTTCACCACTTAAACGCCTGGAGCACTCTGGGCTGGAGATCTGGGCACCATCAGGTCTTTTTAAGACCAAGATTTTTGAGGCCTTTACTAGCAGGGAGGGCAGGGCACTGATTGTATTTTGTTCCTTCCCTGTGCAGGGCAAGCGCCAGGGGAGCGGTAGGAGGGACCCAGATGTGGCACAGCTGTTTAGGTGAATCCTGTCTGCTGTGCCTGGCCTTTAGCATCTCCCCCACCTCGGGGCTTGCCCCCTTTGTGCCAGAGGCTGTTGCTCTGGGCACCGCTGGGGACTGGCTTGGCTTCCCGAGAGGAGAGCCAGGGCCGGCCGCTTGGAACGGCAGCATCTCTGCTCGCGTGTGAGGCCTGACGGTGGCTTTTTTTCTCCTCTCCGTGATCCTGAGCAGTTTTGTCTCTGCAGTAGCAGTTGCCAAGGTCCTCTGCTGTGTCCCCCAACTCTGGACTGCTTCATCCCAACTGTCTTGGGGCAGAAAATGGGGTTTTCAACAGTGATTTCCCCCCCCCCCCCCAAAAAAAAGTTTGCAGGCAAAATTCAGCTTTGTGGGGCCAGAAAGCTCCGTGTTTTCGGGGGCTCGCCTGCCCTTGGCCCCAGGAGTCATCCTCTGGCGGCTGCCTGTCCCCCTTTCCCTCTCCCAGCAGAAGAACTTCATCTCCCACCGTGCACTGGGGCAGGGACGCTGTGGTGCATTGTGGTAGATGTAGTCTGAGCTGGGGGGACGAAGGGGCCCCTGAGCCTCCCCCGCAGCCTGTCGGTGCCGAACGATAAGGGGGGGGGCTTTCAGCTGTTTTTTGCCAAACAGGCTGGGATTGATGGAGCTGGGCTGTAACGAGGGGTCCTTGGGCAGAACCCCTCTGCTCTCCCCCTCACCCCCATGCTGTCAACCCCCCTAGACTGAGCCTTAACCCCCCCCACCCCCCGTCCCAGCTCTGTCTCCAGCGGGGCCCCTTTCTGCTGCGGCGCACCTGCTTGCCGGGGTGGGAGCTGTCTCGGGCCAGCCCCGTTCGGCGCACTCGCTGGTCAGTGCCTGGCTCCTAGCTGGCAGCCTGTTGAACCCTGGGCCCCGCCTCTAGGTTCTTCTCGGTAGGGCCCCCCGTGCCCAGCTGATGCTCGTACTGCCGCACAGGGCAGGACTGTGCCAGCTTGCACGTGTCACGGGGCCACCCCATGCGCCTGACCCCAGCTCCCTGGGCCTTCCAGCCATTGCTCTGGCACTAACCCCTGCTGGGCATAGCGCCAGCCGGCCCGAGCCCCGCAAGGCCGGACTGCCCCTTGCCTGGCTCTGCAGGGCTGGAGCCGGCCCCACTCCCCGGGTTGGAGCAGACTCTTGAGGCTGTGGGTGGGAGCCTAGCCCCGGGGGCCTGAGTGCGCTGGCAGGGAGCTCGGCACTTCAGAAAACCAGGGCAGTGGTTCGCCCCTTGCCCACGAATTCACTCGCTGGTCTTGGCACAGGCCTCAGTGTCCTACACCACCCTGGCACCTCTCCCTCTCTCCACAGCTCTGCCTTGGCATTGCTCCCTTCTTTTGAAGCTGGGGGTGAGAGACCTTGGGGTGAGGGCTCTGATCCTCATTCCTGGATTGCAGCCCCTGCCCCCAACAAGGTGGAACAAACCTGTCCTGGCTCTTTAACTTCCCCCCCATAGCTGCCTGCCTGGAAGCGGGTCCCAGTTTCCTGTCTGAAGTGTCCCTAAGGCGGGTGGCGGATTGTGGGGCTGCCCTGGAGGAAGATGGGGGGGAAGCTGGGTCCTGTCTCACCCCACACCCCCAGGGCCGGGTGGCTCTAGGCCCCGCAGTTGAGCTGAGATGGTGCCTGGCCAGTTGCAGAAAAATGGAGGCTTATAAACAACTCAAGGGGTGTCTCTGGAAGGGGGAAACACCTCTGCTCCCCAAGCCTAGAGCAGGCTGGGCATCCCATGGTCAAAATCCTCCAGACCCCAATAGCTGCAAGGGCGGGGCAGGCTATGGACCAGCTGCCGGCCGGTGAGTTGTTCACTGCCCTGGAGATCAGTCCTGGGATCGTTCCCTTGCCAAGGGGCCTGGTTCCCTGCCTGGAAGCAGGTGGTCGAGTGACAGACGCATGGAGGTTGGGGGGCTGCTGGTGAATTTGCTCCCAGCCACCTCTCAGAATCCATGAAGGGGACAGTTTCACCAGTTTTCTCCCAACCCTTTTGGAGGAAGGATCTGGCTCCTGCAGGCAGAGACCGCCGAGATCCCAAGGCCGGCAGGGGCCAGTGTGAGCAGCTAGTGGGTGACTTCCCGTGTAACAGGCCTGAGATCTGCCCCGAATAATTCCCAGCACAGAGCTGTTAGAAAAACATGCCAGCTTCTTTTAAAAACTGGCCATGTTGGAGAATCCACCTCAACCCTCGCTCAATTGTGCCAGAGATTAATGACTCTCACCGTTCAAAACTGACCCCTTTCCTCTCTGAAGTTGTCCAGCTTCAACTTCCAGCCTGTGGGTTGCGTTCGACCTTCCTCCGCTAGATTGGCGAGCCCTTGATTAAATACTTGTTCCCTGGGCAGGTCACCCCTTCACCTTCTCTTTGTTGAGCTCAGTCATTTCTGCTCCTGGAGTCTCTCACTACCAGGCAGGTTTGCTAACCCTTTGATCATTCTCGTGGCTCTTCTCTGACCCCTCTCCAATTGATCAATGTCTCTTCCCCCCACCCCCTCTTGGAGAGCTGGGATCCCAGCACGTGGCCTCCAAAGGAACCGAGCCAGGTGGGTTGCTCCCCTTTATGAGGGGCCAACCTCCAGTGAAAATTCAGGTCGGGGTATGGAGCCCAGGGCTGGAATAGGGGGTGATGGGGAGTGGGTCAGGGTTGAGCATTGCACCAGACCCCAACCGCTGTCCCTGTTTTTCTCAGTTGAGGGGTTTCATCCCAGCTGGAGCCAGGGCCGACGAAGGCAGCCTCTCCCTGCCCACTAGCCGGAGCAGACAGCCCAGTGCTGTAGCCCCGGGTGCCCGGCAGCCACAAGGTTCCTGCGTGGCTGAGAACCCCCAAATCATCTGGCACCAGCCCACCCCCTTTCCCAGCTATCGGCAGGGGATGAGGGCCAGAGCTGGGCACCCCCATCCCTGCTACAGCCCGGAGACACGACCCCAGGGGCCTCTTACAGTCACAGCAACACGACTTTATTCCAGCAGCCCGGCCCCTTTCAATAAAACAGCTGATTGAGGCTCCGGCTGCCTCTTCCCCCCCCAGCCAGGATTGGGGCAGGGGCTCCTTTAACGAAGTTTCCCCCTCCTAGTCCCGTGGGTGGAACGGTAATTGGGACACATGGTTCTGCCCCCCCCCTCCCCCCCTGCTGAGGCCGACAGTCCCAGATCACCGGGGGGCCCAGAACCTGCTGTAAAGGCGGAAAGTTTGCAGGCAATATGGCCCCGTATCGGCCCTGATCCCGGAGCCGAGCCCAAGCCCCTCGTACTTGGGCTGTGGCCCAGAGGCCCAAAGGCAGGGCGCTGGGCGCGGGGCTCAGTTCCAGCAGGCGTCCAGCCGCCGAACCCGCACCTTCTGCTTGTAATGGTATTCCTTGAGGTACTCCTGGAGCGCGCCGGGGATGGGCAGGCGGCCGATGCCGTCGTAGGAGGTGCAGCCGGCCACCACGGCCCGGCACAGGTGCTGCAGGGCGAAGGGGAAGGGCCGGCGCACGGGGCGGGAGAGCAGGGGCTCGAAGAACATGCAGGCGCTGGGGTCCTTGTAGCGCTCCAGCAGGCCCGAGACGGTGGGGGCGTGGAAGACGCCGGGGTCGTGCACGTCGAAGCTGAAGTTATGGTTCCACTGCTCGACGCGGGCGTGGAGCGAGCGGCCGTAGCGCCGGAAGCTGACCGAGAAGAGATAATCCTCCTGGGCCGAATCCCGCAGCAGGAAGGTCCCTTCCGGCTTCCCCTCCAGCAGGGCCTCGGCCTGGTAGCGATCCATCACCCCCCAGTAGCAGGCCAGCCGGGTCAGCTGCAGCAGATCCGGCACCAGGCAGTGGATGTAGTCGATCTGGGTGTGGACGCGGAGCTCCGGTTCGGGGGCCGCCAGCACCACCTCCTCCTCCTCTTCCTCCTGGGGGGCCAGGGGGGCCCGGTTGCCCCCGGCCAGTTCGTTCATGCCGGGGGCCAGCTTGGGCCCCAGTTTGTAGAGCGGGTTGATCTGCGCCCTGGCCTCGAAGGTGTGGATCATGGCGTCCGGGGGCGGCTCCACCCCCTGCTCGATGCTGATGCGCCTCCGCTCCCGCAGCCGGTCGTCCTCGTCCTCCGCCGGCCCCGCCCCGCCGCAAGCCAGGCCCTCCTGGGCCGAGACGGGGGCCGTGTGCTGCTTGATGAGGTTCCACTTGCGAGCCAGCTCCGAGCCGGGCGGGAAGGGGCAGGTCTCCAGCATCAGCTCCCGCAGGTGGATCTTGCGCTGGGAGGGGGAGAACTCCGGGGCGCGGGCCCCGCCGGGCCCCTTGATGGGGAAACACTGGCCCACCGCGTCCCGGATCCTCTGCCGCAGCGAGCGCCCTGCCCCCCGGCCTGGCTCTGCCCCCTCTGGGTCCCGCCCCGCCGGGGTCTCCGGGAGCTTTGCCCGCCTGCGTCCGCTGCGCCGGCCCCCGGCCTCGCCCGACCTCTCCTTGGGCCGGGCCCCTCGGTCCGGCCACTCTCCGGCCTGGGACATGACGGGGCCGAGCGCTCAGAGGACTTGGGAAGGTGTCAGGGGTCCCGGCTGGGACCGGAAGACGGCTGGGGGGTCTCTGCTGGGGTGGGGCGACCCCAGCTCACTCATGGTGGGGACGGGGAGCATCCGGCCTGCACTGAAGGGAGAGAGTTTGTTAGAGCCCAGACCCAGGCTGTGTCCCCCACCCCCACCACTGGGACCCCAGGACCCCTGCATCCTACCCCAGAAGTGGCTGCGTCTCAGGGCCGGGCAATGGATCCGTGTATAAACAGCCGCCCGCTCCCCACCCCAGAAGTGGCTGCCTCTCAGCGCCAGATGAGGGATCCCTGTAAGACCAGCTGCCCTGGCCAGGGGTGCCCCACCCCAGAGCAAGTTGCAGCTCAGTGGCCCAGCTGAGGGGGCACTGGGCTGGCACAACCTGGGATCTGTCCCAGCCAGCGGCCAATCCCATCCAGCCGCAGGTATTTCGTTCAGCGCCAACGGGGAAGTGACAGTCTCCACTCACAAGCCCCCCCACCCCCTCCACATCCTACCCTGTCCTAGGGGCTGGCCCTCAGCACTCGGGGTGGGGGCGTGCTCAGAGCGTGGGGGGCACGGTCCCTTCAGCCAGGAAAGAGGCCAGACGATGGCCGTTTTGGGGTCCAGCTCAACCGTCCGGCAGCAGCTGTGAGGGTCTGGGCCTAGGTTGCTGCATTTCAGATCCATGCCCCACAAATCTACCCCCACCCCATAGCCCAGCCCTGCCCCACAGATCTACCCCCACCCCATCCTGTCCCCAGCTCTCCCACCCCATATCCCAGCCCCACAGATCTACCCCACTCCCCCCATATCCCAGCCCTGCCCATTCACCTCCACACCCCACACGTTTACCCCCCACCTGTACCCAGCTCCCCACACACACCCCAACCCCCACTCCCTGCCCATTCACCCCACACATCTACCCCCAGCTCCCCATGCCCCATATCCCAGCCCTGCCCCACAGATCTACCCCCACCCATCCTGGCCCCAGCTCTCCCACCCCATATCCCAGCCCCACAAATCTACCCCACTCCCCCCACACCCCAGCCCTGCCCATTCACACCCCACTCCTGCCCCATACATTTACCCCCTCCCGCCTATCCCCAGCGTCCCCCACCCCATATCGCAGCCCAGCCCCACAGATCTACCCCCCCACCCCAATCCCCACTATCTGCCTGTTCACCTCACACATCTAACCCCACACCCCATATCCCAGCCCCGCCCCACAGATCTACCCCCACCCCATCCTGTCCCCAGCTCCCCCCACCCCATAGCCCAGCCCTGCCCCACAGATCTACCCCCACCCCATCCTGTCCCCAGCTCCCCCACCCCCATAGCCCAGTTCTGCTCCACAGATCTACCCCCCCCACACACCCCGATCCCCACTCCCTGCCAATTCACCCCGCAGCCGCCGCCGCCCGCGGGCCGGGGCCGGACTCACCGCGGAGGGTCCCCACGCGGCCAGGCCGGGGCCGGGGCCGGCGCCGGGCCCGGGCCGGGCTGGGAAGCGGCGACCGAAGACGGAGCCAGCCGGGGAGGCGCGGCCGGGCCCAGCGCCCAGCTCCCCCCGCTGCGCCGCCCAGCTGCAGCCGCCGCCGGGGGAAGGGAAGGGCAGGCCGGGAGAGAACCCAGGCGTCCTGCCCCCACAGGAGCCAGGAGAGAACCCAGGCGTCCTACGCCCCCCACCACCGGAGCCAGGCAAGAACCCAGGCGTCCTGCCCCCGCAGCCCCACCCCCACCGGAGCCGGGAGAGAACCCAGGCGTCCTACCCCCACAACAGCTAGGAGAGAACCCAGGCGTCCTACACCCCCCACCACCGGAGCCAGACGAGAACCCAGGCGTCCTGCCCCCTCAGCCCCAGCCCCAGCCCCACCGCCACCGGAGCCAGGAGAGAACCCAGGCGTCCTGCCCCCACAAGAACCAGGAGAGAACCCAGGCATCTTGGCCCCCAACCTTCCCCCACTAGATCCCACTCTTCCCTCCAACCTGGGAAAAGAAAAGAACCCAGGCGTCCTGCTCCCCAGAATCTTCTCCCACCCTGCCCTAACCACTAGACTCCACTCCCCTCCCTGAGCCTGGAGAGAGCACGGGTGCCCTGGCCCCCAGCCCCTCCTGCAGCAGCAGACTCCCCTCCCCTCCAGACGTAGGGAGAGAACCCAGGCGTCCTGGGCCCTCTCCCCACCCCAGTTCCCCATCTCCCACCCCCGCCCCAACCCAGGGAAAGAACCCAGGCATCCTGGCCTCCAGCCCCTCCCCCCATTTCTGACCACCAAGCACAACCCCCCACCCTGCCCTAGGGAGAGAACCCAGGCATCCTAGCCCCCCTGCTCTGACCACTGCACCCTCCCACCCCAGAGCTGGCGAGAGAACACCCCCCACCTGGCCCCAGATGTTTTGCACTTTTGTGTGCGTGTTGCACACGACTTAGTGTCTCTCACACACACCCTGCTCGTCCCTCGCTCAGTGACGTCCTTCTGCCCCCGTCTGGCTGGGCCCCCGTCTGGCACTGACACTCGCTCACAGCCGCTTGTGCTAGGCCCACTAACACCTGCATCCACCTCCTTCGCACACATGGGCCTTGGGCACCCACACGCACGTGTCCTTTGCACGCTGGAGTGTGTCTCTCTCTCCCCCGCCACGTCTCACACTCACAGCCCCCTCCCCCCACACACACATGCACACGTGAGTCTCACAGCCATGCGTGCCGCACACTCATCCCAGGCCTGGTCGGCCCCCTCCCTGCAAAGCCCAGGGTTTGGCCCGTGTCGGATTGAGTCGGGGGTTCCTCTGCAGAATCCCGCCCCCCGCAAATGCCTCAAAGCCCTCTTGGGGTAAAGCACCTGGCCTTGTCCGGAGCCTGCTTGATTATCCCACACCTTCCCCTACACAATCCCTCCCCCAGCAGGATCGGGGGGGGGGGAAGATAAGCATGGCCCCCCCAGCTGATTCTCACCCCCCCCAAAACCAGCTCTCCTGGGAGGCAGCAGGCCAAGCTAGCAGACCCTACTGCCCCCCCTGAATCCCGGCCCTTCCAGCAGGCGTGGGGTGTGGGTCTGACATCCCCCAGGGTACCATCCGGCCTGTGGAAACGTTGGGACCCCTTAACTCTCTAGCTCCGGATACCGCTCACGCTGCTCTGCCTCGCACAGAAATCAGCACGGGACGGCACGCCCAGTTACGTGACGTGAACGATCCCCCAGCCACTCGTGGGCCGTACCCAGGGAGGCGCCCGCCAATCGCCCCAGCCTTGCCCCCCAGAAACGTGCGTCCGACACTGCTCGAGCCCCCCTTGGCCAGGGCAAGCGCCTCAAGTCATCACTGTATCCAAGAACTGGGAAAGGCACCAGCCGTCGTTAAGCCGGAGCCGAGATTCCCCCAAGCCCTGCAATCAAAAGACACCGGTTTAGATAAAAGAATAAAACTCGTTTATTAGCGAGAGAGAGATTCGAGGTGATCCAGGCCTCAAAAGGTCAGAACTGGTCACACAAAGAAAGTGATCAAATCGCAAACTGCCTGAACCTCACCACACGGACCCCTCTGGCCGTCTAGCGCAGGGTCCTTCCAGCAGAGACCGGGGGGGGGGGGGGGGGCGCACAGAGCTGACCAAGACCAAATTAATTGCCTCTTACTTTATACCCGCCTCTCCCCTCCTCACTGACCCCGCCACGGGGATAGACAAAGCAGTCGCCTGGGCAGGTGCGATTCGAAGCATCTCTCCGGTGAATTGCGTCCGTGACACTCCAGGCCTTTGTTATTCCCCAGCCTCACACCGTGTGGGAGTAACACACCTACGGCAACACCCCCGCCCTCCTTAGCCAGCGCTCGCCCTGGCCCGTTAACCGGAGAAGGATGCTCAGCAGCTGACGGGGTGGCAGACGGTACGTTCTGTACGCAGCATGCCTCGGGAGGTGCCATACCCCGAGCAAAGTGGGGGGCTCCAGGGGGCTACTTGGAGGTACAGTGTATCCCAGCAGGGCAGCAGGTGCACCCCCAGATGCAGCTGCAAGGCAGCGGTGCGCTCGCCTTTGGCCAGAGCCCCCAGGGGAGCAAGGGGGGCGGTTTCCCCAGCCGAGGGAAATGCCGGTCTGTTTCAATGCCCCAGGTGCCAGCATGGCTATGCAAGGTCCTGCCCCCACCTCAAAGCCCGTTTGTCCCCAAATGCCCCCCTAACCCTCCCCAAGAAGGGCTCCGCCCCACTCCCCTCCCCATGAGGGGTCTGATCTCCCGCTCACACTTCCAACGGCGAAAGGGCTGGTGAGTCCCGGCCCTGGCCACGCAGAGAGCGGGGAACCCAGCCTGCCTCCCCGGCCCTTCGACTGCAGCTTCGAGCCCAGCCCCTGGAAGGGACAGGGCAGAGTTTGGGGCACAAGGGGATGGGGAATCTAGGGATACACAAGCCCTTTCTTCCCGGAGTACCTGCCCCCCCACTCCTCCCGGGGTGCCTTCCCGCCCCAGCCCTCTGACTGGGCGCACTGCACCCGCTCCAGGGAGAATAGACCCTGCTGGCTCAGCACCCCAGCAAAGGAGGGGGCTGGGCAGCCGATGCCGGACCCTCTGCTCGCAGCCTGAGGGAGGCGCTGACGCCAGCAGGGCCGGGGGAGATCCCCGGCAGGGCCAGCGCCGAGCGCGGGTCGGGGGACAGACGCCCGGTTTTAGGAAGAGACCCTTTTATTGAGGACGGAGAGGGGGTTCTGGCACAGGCTGGTATGTACAGGGGGCAGAACAAACAGCAGTAAGAATAAAAACACCCCAGTGTCTGGGGGGGAACCCCAGAGGTCCTTGACCAAGCACAGGGATGCCAGGCAGAGCCTGAGTCCTCCCCATCATGCCCACATCCTCCTGGTGGCAGCAGGCTGGAGTGACGGTCCCCCAGGGGGGTGGGTGGATCTGGCCCAGGTGGCGTGGGGGCAAGGGGCTGCGCCCCACTCAGTCGCTGTCGCTCCCCTCCTCGCTCGAGTCCGAGGCAGCCTCGCTGCCGCTCCCGCTGCGCTCTTCCTCGTCCTCCTCGGCGTTGGAGCCCTCGCTGCCGCTGAGGAAGGGGCTGCGGCCACCCCGGCGCCGGCCGCCCCCGTCGCTGCCGCTCTCCTCCTCCCCGGGGCTGCGCCGCCCGCCGCCCCCCTCGCCCTCCGAGTCCTCGTCGTCGCTGCCGAAGATCTCCTCCTTGTCGCGGGCCGCCCGCTCGTCCTCCTCGCTGGCCTCCGGCGAGCCCTCGCTGGCGCTGCGCCCGCTGGCCTCCCGCTCGCTCTCGCTGCCCGAGCGTCCTTCTTCCTCCTCCTCTTCCTCCTCCTCCTCGCTGGCCTCCGGCTCACTCTCGCTGCCCTTCTCTGGCTCCTCGTCTGCGGGGAGAGCCACAGAGTCAGAGGGGTAGGGCCAGGCCCCCCCCCAGCAGGGAGGGGGCAGTCGAGGCAGGGTGATGGCGTGGAGGGGGGTGACGGAAGGGAGGGGAGAATCACCCCCTGGAGTGGGGGAGGGGTGATAGCAGAAAGGGGACCATCCCCCCAAGGGAGATGGAGGGCTGATGAAAGAGAGGGAACTGTCCCCCCACGGGAGGGAGAAGGGAAGAGAAAGCGATGGCTGCTCATCTCCTATTCTTGGGGGGGTGGGGGGGTGGGTGGGCAGCAGAGCCATCCTCGGGGGTGGGGAACAGGACCAGCCCATGAGGGAGGCAGGGCTCGGGGCTGCTCCCTGTAGCGGGAGCGGCAGCACCATCCGGGGGGGGGGGGGGGTCAGAGAGACCGAGGATGAAGTGCAGTCCCAAGGGCAGCCACCAGAGGGAGCTGCGAGCCCCGGTGCTGCCAGCAGTGGGTGGGAGGAAGCTGATGGGGGAGGGGACAGGCAGAGGGGCCCCTTTTTCCCATGCCACCCCCCCAGAGCTGTAACCCCCCCTTCCCTGGCTGCTACCTGAGCCCTGGGCCTCCTTGTCCATCTCCATCTCCTCCTCCTCTTCCTCCTCCGGCTCGTGATTCTCCAGCTGCGCCTTGCGAGCCTCCTGCCGGGGCCGGGGGAGCCGGGTTAGCCACACGGTGGGGGGCACACCCCACCCACCCTGCCCAGGCTGGGACCCCGACCAGCATCCCTCCTCAGTCAGTGAGAGCGGGTGGCATGGGGCCTTCAGGGCATGGAACCGGACTCCTGGGTTCTCTCCCCAGCTCTGGGAGGGGAGTGGGGTCTAGTGGTTAGAGCAGGGGGGTGCTGGGAGTCAGGACCCCTGGGTTCTATCCCCAGCACTGGGAGGGGACTCCTGGGTTCTACTCCCAGATCCCAGCGTAGGGGGCGAGAACAGAAGCTACGTGGGGGGCATGGATGCACTGACTCCCCCCCCCCCCGAGGGCTCCCCCTCTGCCCCCCAGCACAGAGCTTGGACAGCAACCCTCGCCAACCTGAGCCTCCAGTTCCTTCTCGTTCATGTCCCGGTGCTTCACCACCAGCACGGCGTTGGTGCCCGACTGCACGCCCGCCTTGGCCCTGCGCTTGCTGAGCCGCACCCTGTGGGGGAGAAAACGAAGGGCGAGGTCAGGCCCCGCCCCCTCTCCCCAGGCCACGAGCCCCCGAAAGGCATCCTGGAGCTGGGGATCCCCCTGGCCCAGCTGCCGGGGGGTCAGGGCTCCCTGGGATGGCCCCAGCTCCGCTCAGAAACCAGCCGGGCTCCGTGCGGTTCTTGGCCCCCTACGGCTCTGAGCAGGAGGCCGCTCCGGGTCAGGAACCAGGTAGCTCCAGCCTCAGTTTACCCTCGGCCGGTCAATTCCCATCGGTTCAAGTGCCGACGGGCAGCGGCCACGAACTCCACCCTCTCTTTGCCCTCCCAGACCTGGCCTTGGTGCCGAGATCTGAGCCGGGCCATGGGCACTGGCCCTGACCCACCCCACGCCCCGGCTGGGGCAGGCCCCGGGCTCCCCCCCGCCTCACCGGGTCTCCAGCTCGTTGTAGTAGACGCCGTCACCCTCGCGGAAGATGAAGAAGTAATTCTCCTCGTAGCCCTTGCTGGCTTTGTTCTTCACGTTCCAGTTGTACTCCCGGGCGATCTTGTAGTCGTACCTGGGTGGGGGAAGAGAGGGTCAGCACCCCCACAGCTTTGCCGCCCCCGCTCCTGAGCAGAAAGCTGACCCTGCCCCCGGCCTCCCTCCATTCCCCAGCACAGCTCCCCCACTTCCCCAGCCCTCCCACCCCTCTCCCCAGCCCCCTCACTTCCTCAGACTCCACCTCTCCCCCAGTTCCCAAGCACAGCCCCCCTACTTCCTCAGCCCCCCACTCCACCTCTCCCCCATTCCTCAACACACCATCCCCTCCCTTCCCCCCCCTCCCATTCCAAAGCACAGCCCCCCCCTCCCCTGCACTACCTCCCCCTTTTCCCCAGGCCCCCCACACAACTCCCCTTCCCCCCTCCTTCTCCCAGCCCCCCACCTCCCCAGCCACGTACACATCCTCGGGTGCATAGTCCATCTCCTCCTCCTGGTCCCGCTTGCGTTTCCGCAGGGTGTCCTCCACGGGCAGGAAATAGGCCACAAACTGGTTCCCCTCTTCGTCCATCATCCCCCTGAGACGGCCGGGAAAGGGTTAACGAGGAAGACTCTCCCCCGCTCCCCACAGCGCTCCCCTCCGCCCCATGGAGCACAGCCTTGACTGCCAGGGAGAGCACCCCCTACTGCCCCCCTGCAGCACAGCGCCCCCTAGCGCCGCCCTGGGGCCAGCCCTGACTATGGGAGAGAGCACATAGGGGCCTCCCATCCAAACAGCAGCCTGCCCCTCCTTTAGCTAGGGATCCCCTCCCACGGCCCTACAGCAGCAGGCCATGAGGGCTGAGCCCGGGGGGGGGCGAGGAGCCTCCTTCCAGGGCAGGACACCCCCCGCCTTGCTAGAACGCTTGGCGGTGCGGCTCTCCGTCCCAGCTCTCCGTGATGGGAGGGGATTAGTGCAGAAACCCAGCGCCGAGCAGGGACGGGGGACGCCCGGCTCTTGGGGCCCACGGGAAGGGCTCTGGCTAGCGGAGTGGGGATATCAGGCCAGGCAGAGGCAGGGTGAACCCCCACCCCACCCAAGGCTGAGGGGTACGGCGTTACCTGATCATCGCCTGAGACATCATCTCGAGGGCCGCAGCCCCACTGGTGTCCTTGGGGGCTGGGTCTGAGTCGAAGATGACCTGGGCGCAGGGGTTGATCCACATCTAGGGGGGAAGGAGTCGGTTAGCGGGGTGATCCCTGCCCCCAACACCGCACCGGCCTCCCCCCCACTCCCCTGGCATGGCACTACACCCATGGCCCTTCCATCAGGCAGACCCTCCTCTAGGCACCAGCGACCCCAGCACTAGCCCCTGGATCTCCCTCAACATGGGGGTAGCCTCCTTCAGGCTACACTTCCATCTGTGGGAGGGGAGTCAGGGCAGATGGGGAAACTGAGGCACAGAGAGGTCACAGGACGGGCTGGGATTAGAAGCCAGGTCTCCTGCCTCCTGACCCGGCGCGCTACCCACTACGACGCTGCCTCCCCGAGGCTCACTTAGCCCCAGACCGGGAGGTGCTTAGGACCGGCCCAGCCGCTAACGGAGCCTTGAAGGTCCTTGCGTGCCACGGGCCAGTGCCCCTGGGCCTAGGGAAGCCGATGCCAAGTCCCCCTCCCCCAGCCTTACCTTGAAGTCCGGGAACACGGGCATCACCTCCATGGGGGTGACGCGAGGTTTGCTGTAATGCTGGGAAATCTGGGGACGGAGGAAGCAGAGAGACAGTGAGAGGCCTCAGGGGAGGGGTAACCCTAAATCCCCTCCTCCTCACCCCCACCCCCCGGCCTTCAACATGGGCCCTTTAAGGCTTAAAGGCACAGTACGTTGTGTGGGGGAGGAGGGAAATATTTAAAGGGGTGACTCACCGATTTCTGGGCATCCTCGAATGTCTTCTCGATGGCAGCGATCTGGCTGTCCCGGTCCTTGTAGATCTCCTCCTCCGTGAACTGCTGCTTGACGGACACGCCGATCCTGATTGGGGGCGGAGTTAGAGTGAGGCCTGCTGGGAAAATGCTGCCCCCTGGCTGGATGCAACCGGCATCGCTGAATGCGACGTTCCCCCTGACCCTCGCCGGCTGGATCGAACCGGATCCAACGCCACCCGCGGGTAAGTCCACAAGCACCAGACCTATGCTGCCCCCTGCTGGACGCAACCAGTCCTACGCCAGGATGTCTCCCCCTAGTGGCTGAAGATACTGCACCCCAACACAGGGGCAGCCGAGCAGGCTCTCCGACGCCCCACGCTCCTTGTGGCAGGGGGCCATGAAGCATCACAAGAGGAAGCGGAGATCCCAGAGGGAGGGTAACCTCCCTCCCTCCCATAAAGGGGATGGTCCCCCCCCAACCCCCGGGATGCTGTCCCTGCCCAGGAGAGTCACCCCAGCCGGCTCCCCGCCCACTCACTTGACCTCCGGCTTCTCGTTGGACACGCCATAGCGGTTGAATTCGGTGGAGATGTATTCTGTCTTCCTCATCCACGGTACGACTTTGGCATGTTGCTGGGATCTAGGGCAGAGAAGGATGGGGGGCTTATAGGCCGTGGGGCAAAGAGAGCTGCTGATTGCCCCCTCCTGATGTGTGTGGGGGGAAGAACCTCCCACTGCGGGACAGGGCTCAATCAGGTGGGACCGAGCAAAGGGACCCCAAGGCCGCACAGCAGGGCGGGGAGAGCTGGCTAGCCAGGGGTTCAGGGAGGGGCTGCTCTCCACAGCCAGGGGACGCCATGTGTTTTGGGGGCCGGGCTACCTCTTCGAGCTTGTGGGAGCCTGGATTTCCTCCTCCAGCAGCTTCTCGTCGGCCGGATCCAGAAGAACTGGAAGAGGCAGAGCAGGATGAGACAGGACCTGCGCCAGCGCCCCCTCCCATCATGCCCCACCCCCAAAGCTCCTGGATTCAGCTCTCAGTGGGGCAGGACTGATTGGAGACGGGCGCAATGGAGACTCTTCAGTGAGCAAGATGCTTCGTGGGGGGCACTTTGAAACTAGAAACCAGGATTCGGGGTGCAAGGAGGGACCCCTGAAATGCAAAAGATGCCCCCGCCCGACGTGGGCACGCACAACAAACACACCCACACCCCAGTCAGTGCAAGACGCAAACAGTGCCCCAGGATCTGTCGGTGATGCACACGTGGGCGCCCGCCCGGCCCGGCTCTCACCATTGGGGTCGATGCGATACGTGTCAGGATTGATGAGGTCGATGGTCACGCCCAGGTCCGGCTCAGTGAGGAGGTCGTGTTTGTGCTGTTTCTCCAGAGAGGTGGCTTTGTACTGCACAAACCTGGGGGAGGGACAGGTGAGACGCCAGCCCGGGAGAGCCCCCTGGGCAGAGCCCTCTCCCCTCCCCCAGCCTCCACCCCGGGGGCGGCACTGGTGAGCCTGGGAGGGGGCCCCGATCCCAGCCCGGCTCAGCAGCTGCTCTCTCACCTGTTCTGGTCAAAGGGATATGTGATGAATTTCGGGTCGAAGGGAATATCTGGGAGACTGTTGCAGTATTTCACCCGACACACCACGCCCGATCTGGAAGCACAGGAAGAGACATCAGCACTGGGGGGGGGGGGGTGTCCGCCCCTCCCCCCTGGATTCCTGGGGTCCTTATCCCTCATCCCACCGGCCCAGCCTGGGGTGACAGGGTGAGTCTGGAGCAGGGCACCATGGAGGACAGGGATCCTGGACTCCTGGGTTCCTTATCATCCGCCAGCAGCGGGGGATGGAAAGAGTGCATGCAGAGGGAGCTATGGGTGGGGGATAGTGGAAGGGGTCATGTGCCAAACACCCCGCCCCCCCACCGAACTGTGCTGGAATCTCCAATGCCCACGTCAGCGGCAACCTACGATCGTGCCCGGCCGCCGTGAAATGAGTTTGCCGGGACTCTGTCCTGTTTGTGAGTGACAAGCAGCGACAGCAATCGCTCCCCCCACCAGCCTTTGCCAGCAAGTCCAAGGGCTGGGCAGGGGAGCAGTAAAAACAGGACTGTTTCCTCTCCACCTCCCAGAGCACGGCGGTGGGGGAACTGTGAGCTGTGGGATGAGGAGGGATCATACCTCTCAGGCAGGGTCCGGTGAGCGTTGGGCCTGCAAAGACACGGAAATAAATAACAACGTTAAATAATCACAACACTGTGGGCTCTTTTCGTCCAATGCCCTTTACCAAAGAGTGTCAGTAGCATTATCCCCACTCTGCAGAGGGGGAAACTGAGGCACAGAGTGGCAGAAAGAGGATCAACACCGTGGGGGGGTGGGGGAGGGGAGGAGAAGCTGCCTGTGGGTCTGGTCCCTGGAAGCTGCCCCGAAGTGAGAGCCCTGCCCAGACTCTCCACATAGAGTGAAACCGATTTAAAGCACTTTATCAATATTGATGCGTTGCTCCTCCCCCACAGAAGGCAAGTCAGCGGCATCAGCTCTATTGGCCAGAAGGGGAAACTGAGGCAAGACCAGCAGCAGGGCCAGGATCCACCAAGTGGAACTGCTGTGGACTTTGTGTGGCCACGTCTGGGGTGGGATATGGCAGCCACACAGTGACGCTATGCTGGAGTTTAGTGGGGGTTAGGTCGGGCCTCTCAGGGGACTCTGAACAGGCCCTCCCCACGGGGCTCTGGCTGTCCACACACCGGGAGATGGAACCCAGGAGTCTGGGTTCCCAGCGCCCTGCCCCGACTCTCCCCATCCCCCCCGACAGGGAGGGCGGGGTGGTGAAGGGACCCAGGAGTCCAGGACCCTGACTCTCCCTATCATTCCTGCTATGGGGGGGAATCCCAGAAGTCCGGGCTCCCAGCTCCCTCCAACTCTCCCCATCACCCCTGGCGGAAGGGGGGGGCGGGGAGAGAACCCAAGAGTCCGGGCTCCCAGCCCCCCTCCCCAACTCTCCCCATCCCCCCCAGCAGGGAGAGTGGGGTGGTGAAGGGACCCAGGCGTCCAGGACCCTGACTCCCTATCACCCCTGCTATGGGGGGGGGGGGGGAGTGCAGGCTTCCAGCTCCCCCCCAACTCTCCCCATCACCCCTGGCGGGGAGGGGAGAACCCAGGAGTCCGGGCTCCCAGCCCCCCTCCCCGAATCTCCCCAACAGGGAGGGTGGGGTGGTGAAGAGACCCAGGAGCCCAGGACCCTGACTCTCCCTATCACCCCTGCTATGGGGTGGGGGGGGGGGAGTGCAGGCTCCCAGCTCCCCCCAACTCTCCCCATCACCCCTGGCGGGAAAGGAGCCAGGAGTCCAGGCTCCCAGCTTCCTCCCCCCACATACACACTCTCCCCATCACCCCTAGCGGGGGGGGATCCAGGAGTCCGGGCTCCCAGCTCCCTCCCCCCCCCATCACCCCTGGCGGGAAGGGACCCAGGAGTCCGGGGTTCCCAGCTCCCCCCCCAATCACCCCTGGCAGGAAGGGACCCAGGAGTCCGGGCTCTCCCCCCCCCACTCTCCCCAGCACCCCTGGTGGGAAGGGACCCAGGAGTCCGGGCCCCGTGACGTCACGGGGGTATGAGGTCACGGCTGTGACGTGCGGCCGGGGGCGGCCCTACCTGTGCCCCGGCTCCTCCCGCTGCGCCTGGGTCTGGATGGTCGGGGCCATGGCGGGGCCGCGGCTCCGATCGCTGCTGCCCCGCCGCGGGGCCTGCGGGCGGGGAGGGCGACCGACGCCCGCCTGACGGGAAACGCGGCCGCGCCCCGCGGAGCGGCTCCGGGAGAGGGAGCTCGAGGATGCGGGGCTGCGAGGCGGCGGGACCCTGGGCGGGCCGAGACTCCGCCCCGGAGACAGGCACCGGGGTAGACACCTACGGACGGGTTCACAGGGCCCTGCTGCCGCGCAGCCTCACGGGAAGCGAGGCTCGGAGAGGTGCACTTCCGGGCAGAGAGCAGGGCGTGCTGGGAGTTGTAGTGCCCGGAACGGCGCTCCCGGAACGTATTGCGCATGAGCGCTAGGGGCGCGGTGCATGACGGGAACCGGCAGTCTCCTGTCTGCGGGGAGCGATGCATGCCGGGAGCTGTAGTTCCAGCCGTGTGCGGGGGGGGTCCAGCTGGGTGAGGAGCGACGCGCGCAATGCAAGCTGGGAGTTTTAGTCATTGTGCGGGCAGGGCGCGCGTGGTGCACGCTGGGAATCGTAGTTCGCGGTGCACGCCGGGAGGGAGCTGTCGTTGCTAGGGAAGATGGCGGCCCCCTCGCAGCAGCAACAGCAACCAGCCCCATCTCAGGCCCCGCCGCCCGGGCCGCCGCTCACGCTCCAGGCGGGCCCGGGGCAGCAGCCCCAGCTGCAGGCCCAGGCGGCCGCGCAGGCGCAGGCCCAGGCCCAGGCCCAGGCCCAGGCTGCCGCCGCCGCCGCCGCGCAGGCGCAGGATTTCGACCCCGTGCAGCGCTACAAGATGCTGATCCCGCAGCTGAAGGAGAGTCTGCAGGTGGGGGCGGGGCCCGGGGAGGGGGCGGGGCCCACCGCTGGAGGTGAGGGGGAAGGGCTAAGCGGAAGGGGGTGTGGCCTGAAGGGGCGGGGGCGGAGCTTCCAGGGCGGGGGCTGAGGTCTATGGGGGAGTGGGTGGGGCATGCGGGGTGGGGGCGGGGGGCAGCTGCTGGGGTGGGCAGAGTTAAGGCTGTTTAGTGGGGGTATTTGCTGATGGGCGCGGCGGGGGCCATTGCTGTGTTGCACTGGGTGGGAGCATGGCTGCGGTGCCCTTTAACCTGCCGCTTGGTGCGTTTGATGAAACGGTAACTCACTGTTTACTAGGGGTATTACAGTCGCGCCTCGAGTCCCCCTCACTCAGGACCGGGCCCTCATTGTGCCAGGCGGACCTAGTGAGAGACAGTCTCTGCCCCCCAAGGGCTCCCAGTCCGACCAGAGAGACAACCGGTAGGGGGAGAGAAGCATCGTCCACTCAATCCAGCAGATGGTGGAGTGAGGCCCAGCTAGGTTAACGCCCTGATGCTGCAGGCATGTGCTTCACCATAAGCCTGGGAATAACCCTGTTGATTCCAGTGGCAAGGCTTTTCCTGGGTGCCCAAAATACATGGGGGGGGGGCAGGGGGTGTTTGCCCGATTAGCAGGTAAGTGTCTTGTCCACAGGCACACAGGACATCTGTAGCAGAGGCGGGAAGAGAATCCAGATTCATTCCAGTGCCTTAACCAGAAAGCCAGCCGCCTTCTTCAATGCTTAGCTAAACAGCTGGTCGTAGCAATCGTTAGCCATTTGGGTTGTTCCTGTGTGGTCACAAGGGCTTAACAGGCTGAAAGTCCAATGTCGGAACAGACTTAATGTTCCCATTTAATAGGGGGTCTGCCTGTGAGCTGCCTCCACCCCTCGGTTGGTGGGATTTTATCCTGGATGTTATAAGCCACCAGGAGAACGGCATTCTGGCAACATGTCTGAAAAGTGTAAGACGTTGGCTGCGGACAATGGCCCCAGTAGTCTGTAAACCAGAGCGACTGTAAACATCTGCGTTACAAATGAAGTCATTCCACTTTATGCACAATATATGATGTTGGCATTTTGTGTGGAAAGACTCGAGCTTTGCCCCGTCTGAGCGACATAGTGTCCATGTTTCACAACTGTACAGCAGTACGGAGAGGATACAGCTCGAATAGATCTGAACTTGGCTGTCGTGCCGAGATGATGTTGATGCTGTATTTGTTGTAAACAACCCATGGCAGACGCTGCAATGCCAATCTGGTGAAGAACCCCCGGGTGAGAGCTGGAGGGACTGGTGAGTATTGAACCCAAATAGCAAAAGCTGGAGACTGCTTTGGCGGTTTCATTATTCAAAGAGATTGGAGTCACAGCTGGACCTGATCCTAGGATTTGCATTTTAGTCTTTGACCATGAACATGGAGGCTGACCTTGACCGACAGCTCCTCCATTTACTGGAGTGCCTCACGAAACCTGGCGGGGCTCTGTACTAGGAGAACAATGGCATCAGCAGAGTCAAGGTCTGAGAGCGAGAGATCACCGATTTTAATGCCTATGGATCTGATGGAAGGCTGCATTATGAAATCCATTGCCCGACAAAAGAGTGCAGGGGCCAAGACAAAGCCCTGCCTAACACCAGATACGGATTTAAAAGGTGCCGACATCCGATTCCCCAGACGTGCACAAGCAGTGGTTCTGTTATGCAACTTGCTGATCAAGTCCAGTAGAGTGGCTGGGACACCTATGCCCTTTAAGGCCTTCCATAGCCCGACTTGGTCAACTGAGTCAAACGCAGGCTTAAGATTGACATACCCCATGTGCAGGGGCTTCTTGAACTCGCAGCGTATCTCCGACAAGTGGAGGGCCAAAATGGTGTCTAACGTGGACCTGTTCCCCATAAAGCCTGACTGTTTGGGCTGATGCTTCTGATGTAGCCGGGGCTCCAAACAAGCCGGCAGAACGTGCACACGCCCATTCCCCGGCACGGACAGCAAGGTGATCGGCCTGTAGCTCTTACATTTGCTGTGCAGACCCTTGCCCTTATAAAGTGAGATCACAATACCATGACAGGTGGCTGGCAAGGATCCAGGCACAAGATGGCCAGAAGCCAGCCTGCCTCTCTTCAATATTGACGTTGGAGGTAGTTGTGCCAGAACTGGTTACACAGTGGAGTGTTCTGTGTTGTAATAATTAAGTGGACTGAGAGTCGGAACAGTCTGTTCCTTGTTGCATTGTTTCCCAAGGAGTTGGGTGTGCCCCCTGGAGGGGTATGAAGGACTAGCTGGGGGGTGGGACCTAGAGATCCCTCCCCGTTTTTCTTCAGCTCCTCAATGAGCAGCGGCAGTCAAAAAAGCTAACAATGTTGGGAATCACTAAGAAAGGGATAGATAATAGATAAAATATCATGTCGCCTCTATATAAATCTATGGTACACCCACATCCTCAATACTGCGTGCAGATGTGGTCACCACATCTCAAAAAAGATGTATTGGAATTGGAAAAGGTCAAGAAAAGGACAACAAAAATGACAAGGGGTATGGAGCAGCTTCCGTATGAGGAGAGATTAATAGGATTGGGACTTTTCAGCTTGGAAAAGAGATGACTAAGGGGGGCTATGATAGAGGTCTATAAAATCATGGCTAGTGTGGAGAAAGTAAATAAGGAAGTGTTGTTTACTGCTTCTCATAACCCAAGATCTAGGGGTCACCAAATGAAATTAATAGGCAGCGGATTTAAAACAAACAAAAGGACGTGTTTGTTTACACAACACAGAGTCAGCATGTGGAACTCCTTGCCAGAGGATGTTGCGAAGGCCAAGACTACAACAGGTTCAAAAAGAGCTAGATAAATTCATGGAGGATAGGTCCATCAATGGCTATTAGCCAGAATGGGCTGGGATGGTGTCTCTAGACTCTGTTTGCCAGAAGCTGAGAATGGGTGACAGGGGTTGGATCATTTGATGATGCCCTGTTCTGTTCATTCCCTCTGGGGCACCTGGCATTGGCCACTGTTAGTAGACAGGAGACTGGGCTAGCTGGACCATTCGTCTGGCCGCTCTTATGTGGGTGACCTGCCCTGTTAATATCAGTGGCTACTGTCTCTGGTGCTAAGGGGGGTCCTTTAAAACTGCCCATCGGCAACTGCTCGTGCTTTGAGTGAGGAAATGGAGGCTCATTTTATGACGCTCTAACCTGTGGATTGGCATTGAGCAATGAGATTGAAAGGGGAGGGTTGAGGTAGCTATTGCTTGCCTGACCAGAGCCTCTGCATGGGAAAACGCTCCATGTCACGTTTCAGTTTCCAGGCTTACTCAACATATAGAGGATGGCCTTTTTTAAAATTAAAACCTACCTCGAGATTTCACATCCGTTTCTCAGCCCCCATCTGAGTCAGGGAGTTTGTTGCCCAGATCGATGGGGCTTTTTTAGAAAGGTTCAACTTAAAAAAAGCATTTTTTAAAAACAAAATATTTACTTTTAAAACAAAGTGAGTCACCCTTCTCCAAAAATAGAAACTCAGGAGAATGAAACCAGTGCAGAATCTGTGTGTCATGTCATAAGCCACTTGAGACTGAGATTCTGGTAAATGACTCAGCGCTGGGTTAGATAATAATGTCAACATCTCAGAAACTGCAACGTTCAGATAAAATGGAACAGAACTTTAACCCAAATTCCTCTTGTCAATATGCCATCTGACCTGATTTGACTCAGCAAATTCGTGGATTAAGTTTGGTTCCAGTTCCTGTTAGTCTTTCCCGATTTAGAGCCCCTAGATGTAAATTACATTAAGAAATTCACAAGAGTGGAATTGCTCATATGGTTCCTGCGTGACTGTGTCTTGCTTTTTCAAACAAGGAGATGGATATTCACCACCTGGATGGGGGAGTGAGGTTTAATTATTGTTTGTAAAATGCTTTGATTGGGGTCTAGTGGTTAAAGGAGTCCTGACCCCCAGCTGCCTGCTCTGTTTCTGGCTTTGGGTGGGGAGTGGTGGCTAGTGGTTAAAGCAGCAGACTTTGGCAGTTCAGTCCTTTTCACAGCTCTGGAATGGGTGACCTTGTGTGAATGGCTTCATGGCTCTGTGCCTCAGTTTCCCCATCTGGGAACTGAACGCCAGCCCACAGTTGTGATTTGCTTTGAGATCCCAGAGGACTGCAGTGCAGTGTGGTGTTTAATATTAATGGCTGTTTCCTGCCAAAGCCAGGATTCTTGTGACAGCTGCGAGGGTCCCAAACACGGCCTCTCTGGGCACAGACGGCATCAAGTCCCAACCCCATTCCCAAAGCTAGCCAAGCAAAGGAGGGAGCGCCGGCACCTGTCTCTTACCTTGCACTGTCTGACTCTTGCTTTCTCTCGCACTCCAGAACCTGATGAAAATCGCGGCTCAGAATCTCGTCCAGAACACGAACATCGATAACGGGCAGTGAGTATTCTCTCCCCTCCTCCCCGGGCAGGGCTATCTTCTAACCCAGGAGCCAGAAGGCTTTCACCCGTGTCTTAAACTTCTCAGCATCAGAGGACACTGCCGGTCGCTCCCCCTGGTGTAAAGCAGGAGTGACTCCAGTGCAGTTCATGGGGCCATCTCGAGATAGGCTGGCGTGAGTGACTAGCTCTGTTGTGTCAGTGAAGATCAGAGCCGGGCCTGCTTTTGGTGCCTTTCTGGAGCCCATGTTGTTCCGGTACCTAGCAACCAAACTTCCCGAAGCGGCTGTGGATGGCAGGCGCACCGGGTTCTGGGCCCCCGATGGCTCCTGTCGGTACCGTCTGGGAGAATGAAGCCCTGGGTGACTTGAATAGGGTGCCCCAAATCAGTGCTGATTCGATCCCAGTGCAGCTGAGTAACGGCCAAACGCCACCCCCGCCTGACAACTGCTGGGGGGCCCACGTGAAAGGAGTTGGCTGGGTCTAGTTGGAACGGGCATCCGCATGGCCAAAACCCACTCTCCCCTCCGGCACTCCAGCCCCATCGTGGGCAGGTGTTACAGAGAGGCCAGGGACTGAATGGGAGACAGCGACTGAGCTACCCCTGCTAAAGAGGTGACCCTCTGGGGTGGGGGAGCCATATTGTTGGGAGTGTGGAAGAGGGGAGAGTTTGCCCTGCAGCTGTCCCTTTTGTAGGGGTCACCCCAAGACTCATTAACGTGTCCCCTTTAAAGATGGGGTGGGCTACACCCGCTTTCCGGCCCAATTTACCATCCTCTCTGTTTCTCTCCCTGCCCGCTCTGCTGGAGACTCTGCCCCTTCCGTGTCCGCTTGCCCCACTCCCTTCACTGTAAATCCTCTGGAATCCGTCGGCATTGCCCCATCTCAGTTGGGATCCCCAGCATCTTGCTGTGCATTTGTGGGGGGCCAATGTTCCCCAGGGGTACCCAGGGTTGGCAGGAACCTCAGCACCACCTGCCCTTGGCGTGAAGCAGCTTGTTTGGCCCTGCTATGGCTCAGCTCCCTGAATCCAGCAGCCTCGGGCAGCACAAGCCCCGCCCTCCTCACGCTCTCTGGAGCAGCAGACGCACGCCAACCCCCAAGTCCTCGGCATGTCCCCTGGGGTGCCCAGGACACTCCCAGAATCCCAGGCCTGTTGTTCCCACAGGAACCGTGCTCATAAAATGCAATTCAGGCCCAGCACTTCGCTCAACACCACCTCGCTCCGCTCTCTTGGTAGGGAAAGCGAGAAGAAGTTTATTACCAAAGCTCAGAGGAGGTTGGAAACACGGTTACATAGCAAACAAAATCTTAACGCGCTTCGGAGAGTCTAAACTCAACAGGTTAAACCTTCTGTCTGCAGAAGTTTGATCTCTCTTGAAGTTCTCTGCAGCGTTTTCAACCAAGCTGCCAGAAAAGGCCCCTTTTCATGGAACAAAACTGCCGTCCTTTTTCCTCCTTGGTGAAGGGTGCCTTCCCTCCCCCGGCTCTCTTTCTCTTCCTGTTAAATCCCCACAAGCCAGTGACGGGAGGCCCACTGTGACTGGGACCCTGCACAATTTACCTGTCAACAGGTGGATGGAGAGAGAGGGCCTGTCTGAGAGAGAACCTGATTTTCACCTTTGCTGGTGACCAGTACCTTGATCCAGACTTGAAGAATGTATTTGGAGTAGATATAGATGCCTAGAATCTGCATGTACATTTTCCCAATGATATTGCTGAACACTGAGACACCAGCTTTCATTTGGGAGCTCACGTGATGCCCTTTCGTGAACCAGGCTCAAGAAATAATTGTAACCCTTCTGCACCCCTTTCTCAGTTGACACTGAGGTTTGTGGGTCACAGGGGAGACTCCCAGCCTGGGGTCCAGCAGTCCCAGCAGAGGATCAGCCCCATTCTGTCTGCCCTCTCTTGTGGGGCCTAATCCCTGACCCGGGAGGTGCTGCGGTTTGGGTCTGCGTGCCTTCCCCGGAGCAGATGCCTCGGCGTGCAGCCGTTCCTGCGGTACCACGGCTGCCGTGTCACAGTACCTGTTATTTCAGGAAGAGCAACGATGGGGTGGTGCAGCGTTTCGACAAGAGCCTGGAGGAGTTCTACGCCCTGTGCGACCAGCTGGAGCTGTGTCTGGTGAGTTAGCCCCTTATCGACAGTGCTTCATGGGAGTTGTAGTTTTGATGGCGTCATGTCCCCTGTTCTCCTCCATAGGCCGGGGTCCCCAGCGGGACTTAGTGTCCCATGATGCACCCCCGAGGCAATTGCATCACTGCAGTTGCTGGCTGTGGGGCATCATGGGAGATGGAGGCTGTCCGGAAAGCCCGGCCCATAGAGAAGGAGGCTGTGAAGCAACCAAATGGTGTCTCCCATGTTGCCCGCTACTGCAGTGATGCAATCATCTCGCGCCACGAGACATGGTGCCTCATGGGAGATATAGTCCTACCCCGTCTGAAATGTTTTTTAGTCCAAATGGCTATCTGAAAATTTCCTTTAATTTTACTAAAAGCTGCTTTGTTCGACCCCAGACTAACCTTTTTTCTTTCTTGATTTGCTGAAATTTAAAAAAAAACCCTTCATTTTTGGTTTGACCTACATTTTATTTTATTTTACTTCTCAGAATTGCCAGAGAGCAAAAAAATCCGTTATTTGCCCTGCTCTGACTGCGTGGCTCTGTCTCCCTCTCGTGGCTGGGTCACGCAGAGCAGTTTGGTCTCCAGGCTAATGGTCCTTTTAGTTCAGACAGTGGAGTCTTCACTGTTAGTTCTAGGCATTGTAGGTTTGGTCCCTACAGGGGACCTAGCCATGGGCATCATTACAGGTCCCTTTAGGGAGTATCGATCTCAGTCATTGTCACAGGGGTCTGCCGCCATAAACAAAGACATGGGTCCTGCCCTGGCAAGTTCAGCAGGGAGTCTGAGCTCTCTGCCCTCTACTGAAGGGGGCCTTTTCTGGGGCAGCGGGACAAAGTGGCCTCAAGGGATGGGGGGCATTGTGGGGACTGCTGGGAGAGGTGGCTTTGAAGGAAGAGGAGCGTCTGTCAGGAGATGATGTGGTAGGACGTCCCAGGCATAGGGAGTAGGGTGATGGGCGGGCTGAGAGCAAGGGGAAGGGAGCGGGTGGGAGCTGTGGGGCTTGGAGAAATGAGCACAGATGCACTGTGGGTACAGGCAAGAGTGTGAATGCAAAGAGGCTAAATGTGGTGTTGATCTGTCCAGGGGCAGGTTAGAGGCTAGAGGAAAGATTGTTCTGCCCAAGGCCGGAGGGCGAGTGGCCGGACCCCATGTGTTAACTGTTTCCCTCCCCTTCCAGCGGCTTGCCTACGAATGCCTGTCCCAGAGCTTCGACAGCACCAAGCATTCCCCCAACCTGGTGCCGACGGCCACCAAACCCGATGCGGTGCAGACCGAGAGCCTGCCCTACACCCAATACCTGAGCATGATCAAATCCCAGATCTCCTGCGCCAAGGACATCCACAACGCCCTGCTGGAGTGCTCCAACAAGATCACCGGCAAGATCCCTGCCCAAGGGGGGCCGTAGCCCGAGGCGCTGGCACAGTTGTTGCTCCTGCTCTGCGACCGGCGTGGTTTGAAGGAGACTTGGATCGTTTCCAGGCCGGCGCTGTGTCAGACGGTGAAACTTTACAGACTTGCACCTGACCCACGGCCTGTCTCATGTCCTCTGAATTCCCTGCGTGGGTGGATGGTCTCGTTTGTATGGAGAGTGAAACAAATGTTCCTGCTCTGCTTCTTCCTCCCCTCTCATTCTCCTCTCACTCCCTCTGGTCTTACTCCTTCCTCCCGCCCGGGCGTGATCCTCAGCTGTCGTCAGGCCTTCGCCGAGCTCACTGTTGCTACACTAGCCTGTGCCACCCGATGTCTTGGCCCACGTACATTCAGAACACATTAGCCCTGCTAAAACTGACTCACCCGGCACGCGATCTACTTGCTGGGTCTGCCATGCCAGGGCCTAAGCACCCTCCACTCCCCTTTGACTTCAGGAGGGGTCGAGGAGACCCGAGATTGTGCTGCTAATGAAGTGAGGAGGATCAGACAGAATCTTTCTCTGCCATCAAATTAAAACTTCCCCCAACCCCAGGTGAATGGGCTGGATTGTAGCTTTCCAGGTTGGTGGGTGTATTATTTATTCTTCTTACATTTCAGAGAAATGCCATTGAGTTAAAACAACCCCAGGTGTTAATTTCCTCCCGCCAACACACTGCCTTTACCGCACTGTAACCTTTCTGTCCTTTGAGACATTTCTCTCCTGACCAGCATGGAGCGAGAGGGGAGTTGGGCTCCGGCTCATTTAAAGCTCGTTTATGATAACGCCTGTGATCGTTTAAAACGGAGCGCTGGACCGTGATTCCATTCACACCAACACAGAGCAGAAGTAATGAACAGAATTATCTCTGCATCAGACTGGCATGAAACCTAGAGGAGAATCTGTTCCAAAGAGTGAATTAAATCAAAACAACTTTGATTCAGTTTGTTTCCCTCTATTTGTCAGACTCAGTCTAGCCTGGTCAGTTTCACTTTCCATTTCTAATCAGTTTCAGCTTCTCTCTCCCTTCCCAGTTTGCTCCAGGGATCTGAATTTTACTCCTGGGGGAATTCTGCATCACTGAGCATGCGCAGAATTCCTGTTCCCCACAGGTTTTTTTTTGTTTCCCCGCAGAACAATAGATTCTGAGAGGGAAGCCACAAGAGGGGGGGTCACATGCCCCTCCTCGGCAGCTGTCCCAAGCGGGCACGTGGGAGCAGCTGGGAGAGATGTAAATCACTGCTGCAGGGCTGGGTGTGCATGTAAGACTCTGACTCTATCGCTCACTATTGCGATGCGCCCAGCGGGGAGGGGCAGGGCACTGGGGTGTTTGTGGGGAAGGCCTGGCCCTTGCTCTGTGTCAGGGTTGGGGGGTGGGGGGAGGGCTGCAGGGTGATCCCCCATCTCCGTGCAGCCCCAGTGTGCGCTCCTTGCTGCACATGCCCTGCAGAGGCTGATGCAAGCAGCTGTGGGAAGCTGCAAGGAGCCTTGGCCGGTGTGCCATATAAGGAGGGAGGGGGGCACCGCCCCCCGCCAAGTTTCACACCAGAGGTCAGCTCACGGCCCATGCCCCAGTTCCAGGCAGAGCTCTTACCTGCAGCCTCGCACAGGCAGGTCCCTCCTCCAGGACCCGGAATTCTCTGGCTGCGACTCCCGTGGTCAGTTTCCTCCACTGCCCTAGGGCCTCTGGGGGTGGGGCAGGCAAGAAAGAGGGTGGGAGGTGAGAAGAAGCAGAGGGAGCACAGGGCTCCCAGTTGCCGGGAGGGTGTTGGAGCCTGGCGGGGCCAGTGGGGTGGGAAAGGGGAGTCAATCTCCAGGGGAAGAGAGAGGTGAGGGCATAGGGCTGTGCCCTGAGGGAGGGGGGCAGTGAGCATGGGCAGAGCAATTGAGGGGGCACGGTCACCGCGGCAAGGATCCTGAGGGGGAGGGAGCTGAAGAAGGGTGGGGGACTAGGAGCAGTGAAGTCTTGGGATTTGTTCTCAGAGAATCAGGGAGCACCTTCACCTCTCCCTGGGAAGAGGCTTGGGACAGACCCCCCCCCCCCCCGAAGATGATGCCTTTGCTCAGCTGACTCATCTGCTCTCTGCCTTCCTCCCCATCTCTCCTACTTCAGGGTAACTTCCACCTTGGTCCTGCGGTGAGGATCCATGTGGGCGCAGCGGTTTCTTTAACTCTACGCCTGGGGGAATCTTTTTTGTGCCCTGTATTGTTACAGACGTACTTCCTGCCGGTTTCAATTATTTGGGGGATTTCTTTCACAATCCCTGGCGGGATTATATTGGGTTATTTTGACGAATAAAATATGCAGAATTTTAATGGATTTGTAGTGCAGCATTTTCCATTTTTGGATGCAGAATTCCCCCAGGAGTTGAGTTTGGGCTCTTCAAATTACAAAGTGCAGTTTAGAATTTATATTCAGAAGGACAAGGAGTTTCACACACGCGTTGGCCCTTTGATTTCTTTAAAAAAAAACAAAAACAAAAAACTTTTCCTATTCGGGTTTTTCTAAAACTTTTTTTGCATTCAACCCATAAAATGTATTTGACAGCGGGCCGCGTTCTAAGCCCCGAGGAGTAAATCCGCAGCCTCCCATTGAAAGCAACAGGCACAGGGTGGATTTACTCTGGCACTTGACCGATCGGAACCCAGCCCGCAGGTTTCTTGGGGTCTTCGTTCTAATAAAAGCTCTGACCTGTCTCTTTGCGATGGTGTGAGGGTTAGTTTCTAAAAGCTGATGCCTAACGCTGCTTCTCTCATTCTGCTCTGTCACTGCTGGGGGCAGAGCCCCGGCCTAGTACCCTTCCTTGAAATGTGGGACTGTACTCCAGCTGCCCTAGGCCCTGGAAAACCAGGGGTGAGCTTTCCCACGCACACTCCCCCGGAGTTCCACCTACCCAGGCGTGCTTTGGTTCACAGTTTAACCCCTTGGGGAGCACATGGCCCATAAAGCAATGGACTTTGCACCTGACGACAGCCTGCAGGAGGGGCCTGTCTGCCTGAGAAGGTGATTGTCTATCCCACAATAGTCCTATCCTGAAAACGGGGATATGAGCGTAGAGTTGGGGGGCAGGGAGAGCAAAGGTGACTGTGGTTAAGAAACCCCATTGCAGCAGCTTGAGGGCTAGATCGTTAAAGGTTTTTAGGACCTTAACTGCCATTGTCACCAGTAGGAGTTAAGCACCTATCTAATGCTGAGGATCAACTCCCACCGGTCGAGGGCTGAAATACCTTTGGAGGATCTCAGCCCATGTTCCTTGCTTGGCAGGCCATTTGGGGGGGGGCAGCCAATCCTGTGTTCTTCAAAAGGACGCAGCTCCGGGGCCCTTAATGAGGGATGGAGGGAGGAAGGAGTCTCCCCTGGTCATGAGGGCTCGGGGGAAAATCCACCTGCCAGCCCCAGTGCCCCTCGGCTTCAGCTGCAGCTGGTGCTTTCTGGGAATCTGGCCCAGAGCCACTCGCATTCAGCACCCGAAAATCAGCACCTGCTTTAGAAAGCGCTGCCCTCAGCCCGCTCCAGGAAGTGGGCGTGGGCTAGCCTGAGTGGGCCCTGCAGCTAGGGACAATCGGGGATTGGGCCCAGAGCTTAATTAGCTAAGCCAGACTCTTAACAAGCCCGGGACCTGGATCCCTTTGTGGATCTGCTGTAACAAGGGTGCGTTTCAGCCCTCCCTGCCCCGCTGGAGGGAGATGAGTCTCCTTGGGGCGATTGCCCCTGGCTTTTGGCCAGCAGTCACCCAGTCCCCAGCCAACCGTGCTCGGTTCAGGGTCTTCGACACTCTTGCTGTCCACTGGCGCAAAGGCCCCCAGCTTCCTGCCCATTCACAGCAGCTGGTCTGCCAGAACTAGGCAGGATCAACTGGGTCTGGGCTTCCTGGGGCACAGGACATAGGCCTAGATGCAAGAGAAGGTTGTGGGGCCCATGCCCAGATAATGTAGGGGGGCTGGTGATCTGCTCCCTAAGGGGCAGAGAACAGCCACAGGGCAGGGCGCTCTGGCCACAGCCCCGATCCGCCCCCCTATGGGCCCTGGAGGGCAGAGAATAGCCACAGCTCAGTGCGCTCCGGCCACGCCCTTAATCTGCACCGTATGCTGGGGCCCGTATGCCCAGCTCCACGCTGGCTGGGGAGATCCCCTGCAGGGTGAGAGTCTCAGGGGGCTGTTTCCACCCATGTTGAAGGCCCCTGTGCTGCTGGATCCCCTCCCCGCGGCTTGGCAGGGCCCCGGGTGGCTTTGGCCGACGTCTGTTCCTTGACCTCGAGCGCTTCAGAGCGACACGACCGGGAAGCTGGGCTTCGAGGAGTTCAAGTATTTGTTGGGGAATGTCGAGAAGTGGCAGGTAGAGAGATGGGGGGGGGGCGGTTATCACGTGTGGCTGAGACCTGACCGTACCCCCCCCCAGCGTGGGAACAGGAGGGGGAACGAGAGACCTTGGGGCTCCCCGTCTGGGGGGGGCCTTTTCAAGAGCGCTGGACTCCAAGCAGCCTTCCCGGCTGGAATTGACGTGCGTTACTTTCAGCCCTGCATGTGTGTGTGTGTGTGTGGGGGGGGAACCTTGCTGCTGCATTGCCTTCTGGGTACCCAGAATTCCCAGCGCCGCTCCCCTGCCTACCTGCCAGAGGTACTGGGGGTGCCTGGCAGGGGGCAGCTGGGATCCGAACAGTCCCCTCCTTGGGGGCAGAGTTAAGGGGCTGCGTTGCCTCTGATGTCCCCCCCCCCGCTCCCTCCGTCACCCAGCACTCTAGGGAGGGGCTGCCGTTTTAGTCGGGGGGGGCGTCTCTCTCTTGTGTCCCTCATGCCCCCCATGTGCCACTTGAGCGGTGGGGTGGTGGTTTCTTATTTCCCTCCCCCGCTCTGCCATTCTCCGGGGGTGGGATCTCGGCTTCTGTCCCTTCCCCCCTCGCCCATATCTGCCATCTCTCTGCCTGTGGTCCCCCTCCCTGCCCAGCCCCAGTCTGCGGCTGGGTGTTTGTGCTGGGGGGGGACTCTCTTAGCCCATAACCAACTCATCTCCCCCCTTCCCCCCCAGTGTGTCTACAAACAGTACGACACGGACCGATCCGGCACCATCGGGAGCAGCGAGCTGCCAGGCGCCTTCGAGGCGGCGGGTAAGGAGCCGCTGAGGGGTGGGATTGGCGGGCGGGCGGGGGGGACACACAAGGGCTGTCTCAGGTTGATGGGGAGTGACTGTCTCTGCCCCCCACCCCCCCAGGCTTCCGGCTGAACGAGCAGCTGTACCAGATGATCGTGCGCAGGTACTCGGACGAGAACGGCCACATGGACTTCGACAACTTCATCAGCTGCCTGGTTCGCCTGGACGCCATGTTCCGTAAGTGGCCTGCGGGTCAGTCCTGGGGATGGGGGGAGGGTTCTGGGGTCCTCTGCCCCCCTCTTCCCTCCGTCCGCCCCCACCCCCTGCCTCTAGTGTGAGCTGGGCCCCTCCCATCTGGGTTTAGCTCCGTGTTTGTACAGCTCCTGGCACATGACAGGGGCTCCTCGGTGCTACCGCAATACATCTAATAGCACTAAAATGTACAGCACCTGGCACAATGGGGCCTGGTCCATGACTCAGGCTCCTAGGTGCTACCATAATATACCTAAAAGCACTAAAATGTACAGCGCCAGACACAGTGGGGCCTGGTCCATGACTCGGGTGCCTAGGTGCTACTGTAATCCACCTAATCACGCTAAAAGGTATAGTGCCTCATGCCATGATGGGCTCCTACGTGCTACCGTAATACAACTAATAGCCATAAAAGTGTGCAGCGCCTGACACCAGGGGTGTGTGCTCTGCTGCCCCCTGCTGGCTGGGATCAGGACCACTCAGCTGTGTGTACTAGCTCCCTCTGCTGCTCACAGCCGATGAACATCCTCCTCGAGCAGCTGGGAGGGGAGTTCAAATCCCTCCGGCATCAAGGCCGCCCCTCCCGGGGGGGTTTCCCCCCAAGGGGTTGCGGGGGGGGTGTGTGTGCCGATAACCCCTCCTGCAATGAAGCGGCAGGGCTGGGAAGAGGACGTCCAGTTCTAGGCAGGTTCCTGCGGTTGGAAAAGGCAGGTTGCATCACTGCAGAATTTTTAGGGCTGAAGCCTCGGAACTGGGGCCCCTGCTCCCGCTGGTCGCGGTCAGGGAGGGGGAAGCTGCATCCTGTGGCTGGGGGTGGGAAAGGAGGGAAGAGCCCCTTGTAGGGAGGGAACGCTCTGTCCTAGGCCAGCGTGGCCTCCCCTCTCTGCCAAACCCGGGAGCAGCAGTGAGCTCTTGGAAACAGGAACCAGCTGCCAAGCTCCAGCCCAGCAGCAGGGCGGGAGCAAGGAGCCAAGCCGCTTCGGACACAGGCCAGGCCAGATTACACAGTCAGTGGTGTAAATCTGGAGTCACTCCCTGACTGGCTTCAGTGCAGCCTGGGCCAGATTCTGATCACAGTGGTGTAAATCCAGAGTCACTCCCCAACTGGCTTCAGTGCAACCCAAGGCAGCTTCTGATCTCAGTTGTGTAAACAGGAGTCGCCACATGGATGTCAGTGGCGTGACTATAGCTTCTGATCCTGTTTATGTCAGTGTGAAAGCTGGAGTAACTCCACCAGGGCAGATCCTGATCCGAGGTATACCCGTGTGTAAACCTAGAGGGACTCCACTGGAGCAAAAGCCAGGTGCTGATCTCAGTCACATACCTTCCCCCTGGGTCACTCACTCTCTGTGTTGTATGTTAATAACTAACGAGGCCTGTCACGGCCTCCTGGCATGTGGGCCAGTAGCATTCTCCTCATTTTATAGGTGGGGAAACTGAGACACAGGGACGGGAAAGGTCACACAGCCAGAAGAAGAACCCAGGAGTCCTGACTGTTACCTCTCTGCTCTAAACCACTAGACCACGCTTCACCTCCTTGCTCTAACCATTGGACCCCACTCCCATCCCAGAGCTGGGACTGGAATCCAGGAGTCCTGACCCCCAGCCCCCTGCTCTAACCACTCCATTGAGTGTAGCTGGCACTGTGCTGCGTGACCTGCATTGCCTGGCAGTGGCGGGGAAGGGGGGGGCCTGTTTGCAAACCCAAAATCAACTCCCCCTCCCCCGAAGTTCCTGCGTGGGCCTCTGAGCTCATTTCCTGGTTCGGATTTTCATCCCTCCAGCTGAGAGCGGAGTGGTGGTGGTGGTGGGTGTGGGGGAGCAGAGGTGGGGGTGGAAAGGAGGGGGGGTGCTTGTGGCTGGGGGGCGGGGAGTGGCTGATCTAGGCTGAGGGATGAACTCACAGAGAACAGCCTGTTCTTTGCATGGCAAGAGGGGAATTCTCTGCATTGTTTCTGATTTACGCAACCTCTTCCCACCCTGGCAGCCCTGCTGCGGGGACGGGCTGGCCGGCGGGGAGAGGGGGCTGGAAGTGGGGGATGGAGAAGCCCCTTGATTCCCCCCCGAAAGTCTGCCTCCCAGCCCCCTACTCTGTCCCCTGCAACCCAGCCCTCTTCCCACAGCCAGATTTGCAGGATTTCCTGTTGTGGCTCACCGGGCTGGCAGGCCAGCCCCCAGCCCCAGGGCTGCCCCGAGGGGCAGAGGACCCCCTGGGGAGGGGAGGGCAGAGAGTGATACAGCTGGGGAGCAGGGGGCAGGGAAAAAGGGAGCCCTCTTAACATGAGCACCCTATGCTGCAACCCTGGCACTTCCCTGTGCCTTGCCCCCCCCGGGGTGCATTGGGGCGCGGGCCAGGCCCCCTCTGAGCTCGAGGGAAGCAGGAACTGGTCCGGAGCACCTCCTTGGTGGGGCACCATACGGGGCCCTGGTAAAGGCCCCAGGGGTTGTTCCCCGGCTCAGTTCAGGCTGATGGGGTGTGTGCACTGTAGCATGTGAGCGTGACAGCGGGTGTGCACTGTAGCATGTGAGTGTGACAGAGGGGTGTGTACTGTCTGTGTTTCAGAGTAACAGCCGTGTTAGTCTGTATTCGCAAAAAGAACAGGAGGACTTGTGGCACCTTAGAGACTAACCCATTTATTTGAGCATGAGCTTTCGTGAGCTACAGCTCACTTCATCGGATGCATACTGTGGAAAGTGTAGAAGATCTTTTTATATACGCACAAAGCATGAAAAAATACCTCCCCCCACTCCACTCTCCTGCTGGTAATAGCTTATCTAAAGTGATCACTCTCCTTACAATGTGTATGATATGGAAATGGCAATGGCCCCACTTGATTATCATACACATTGTAAGGAGAGTGATCACTTTAGATAAGCTATTACCAGCAGGAGAGTGGGGTGGGAGGAGGTATTTTTTCATGCTTTGTGCGTATATAAAAAGATCTTCTACACTTTCCACAGTATGCATCCGATGAAGTGAGCTGTAGCTCACGAAAGCTCATGCTCAAATAAATTGGTTAGTCTCTAAGGTGCCACAAGTCCTCCTTTTCTTTTCACTGTCTGTGTGTGAGTGCGAGGGGGCGTGCACAGGGCAGCAGGTGTGTGAGCAACACACTGGGTGTGCACGCAGGCGAGAGCAGATGTGCCGGCGGGTGGGTTTCCGGACGTGCCAGCCAGTGCGTCACTGAGAGGGTTTGTGGGTTAGCGTGTGCATGGCAGGGCGCTGTGGCAGTCCGGGCAGGGGCGGCGGGTGGTGGCTGTGTGTTTGCTGTGGGTGAATTGGGTGTGGGTGAGGTGTGAACTCTGCCTTTCCTTGGAAGAGGGGGGAGGGATGTGTTGGGTTTGTTTCGTTTGGGGGGGGGATGGGAGAGAGAGAGATCTGTGTCTGGGGAGCTGAGAGTGTCTGAAAGTTGGGCGGGGTTGTTAGCTGTGTGTGTGTGTGGGCAGGGTTGTTAGCTGTGTGTGTTAGCTCAGTGTTTGTGTCAGTGTGTCTTGGTTAGCAGTGTGAGCGATGTGTGTGTTTGTGATCTTTGCGCGTGTCCGGGTTTTTTAGCTGTGTGTGTGAAGTGTGAGCTCAGTGTGTGTGTTAGTGCTGTGTAGTTGTGTCGGTATTTGTGAGCTGGGTGTGTGTGTCTGTGAGCGCGGTGCGATTGTGTTAGTGAGGTTTTGTGAGCTCTGTGTTAATGTCAGTGAGCTCTGTGTGGTTGTGGCTGTGTGTGTGTGTGTGTCAGCACGGTCTCTTCCTTTGCAACTCTGGCCCAGTGCGTCGCACCCCTGGCTGCTGGGGTGGGCAGGCTGGGGGGCTGATACAGGCCCTGGTTGTGCCAGGCTCAGCCTCCTTCCGGATCAGCATGTGCGGCTCAGGCCGGCCCAGAAACCAGCCCTGACACCCTCGGCCCCGAATGCTGCCCTCCCCCTCCATCCCCTGGGCGTCCAGGGCCTTTGTCATACAGAGGCCAGTGCCTCTAACAGCCTGCAGGGGGCAGCATGAGAGCTAGGAATGCGTCCAGGGCACGCCAGGAATGGTGTAAACACCAGACCAAGCAATTGTGAGTGTGAGGCCCAGTCCCCGCTCTAACCAGTGGGCTCCACTCTGCTCCCTGAGCTGCGGATAGACCCCAGGAGTCCTGGCTCCCGGCCCCCTGCTCTAACCACTAGACCCCGCTCCTCTCCTAAAGCTGGGGTTAGAACCCAGGAGTCCTGGCTCCCAGCCGCCTCCCCCAGCTCTAACCACTAGACCCCACTCCCCTCCTAAAGCTGGGGTTAGAACCCAGGAGTCCTGGCTCCCAGCCCCCCCGCCCCCCGCTCTAACCACTAGACCACACTCCCCTCCCAGAGCTGGGGATAGACCCCAGGAGCCCTGGCTCCCAGCCCCCTGCTCTAACCACTGGACCCCATTCACATCTCAGCTCCCCATGTGTTTTTGTGATTGGGGTCAGGGTGAAGGGAGGGCTTAGGCCGAGCTGAGCCCCTGCAGTCCTGGAGACTTGTATCGAACCAGAGCTGAGCGCCGGCTCCTGGGATGAGCACGTGGACGACCACAGGGTGCAGTGCGAGGGCTGGGCCGAGGGGTCCCGGGACGCGGTGGCTGACAGGAGCCAAGTGGCCTTTTATGCTTGGAAACTGAGGTTTGATGCTGGCATTTGGAGGCTGGGGCTATTACATGTCTTGCGGTAGCGTGGAAGAGCCCCAGTCATAGACCGGGGGTCCATTGGGCTGGGGGGTGGGGTGTACATTTTTATTGCGATTATTTTAGCGCTATTACGGTAGCCCCCTCGGTGCTCCAGTCACGGCCCAGATTAGGGGCAACAGGCTTGGAGTGAGTGAGTGTGTGTGTGTGTATGTTCACATGCGTGTGCGTGCATGCCTGTGCGCACACACACACGTGTGTGTGTGTGTGTGGCAGCCCAGTTGGCTCAGCCCCATCTCCCTGCAAGACCCCAGCCCCCTTCCAGCGGGGTCGGAGATCCCAGCAGGCCCATGGCCAGAGACGCACCCGAAGGGTCCTGGGCTTTAAGGGGACATTGGGGTACCTGACAGAGGGTCTCCCAAGCTGGGGGATGTGGAAGGACAGAGGCAGGAGAGTTAGAGAGTGGAGCCCAGGGCTGAGAGCCAGGACTCCTGGGTTTCCATCCCAGCTCGGAGACTGGGAGCCAGGACTCCTGGGTTCTATCCCCAGCTCTGGGTGGGGAGTGGGAGCTAATGGTTAGAGCCGGGAGGCTGGGAGCCAGGACTCCTGGGTTCTATCCCCAGCTTTAGGAGGGTAGTGGGGTCTAGTGGTTAGAGAAGGGGCTGGGCTCCAGGATGCCTGGGTTCTCTCCCCAGCTCAGGGAAGCAGTGTACTCTCGTGACCTCAAACAGCACTGGGAACCAGAAATCCCAGCCCTGCCAGTGACTCACCCTGTGCTGTTCCTTCCCTATGCCTCGGTTTCCCGATCTGTCAAGTCAGGGTAATTACTCCAGCGCACACGCTTAATTAGTGTTTGCAAAACACATGGTTATTACTATAGTGACAGTGACGCTGTGTGTGTCCTTGGCACCTTCCGTGTGAGGATTCCAAAGTCCCCTGGCAACACGAGTGAGGCCGGTGTCGTGGCAGATACTCCAGAAGCTGGTCACCCCCTCATTTCACAGCGGGGGGAGGGTATTTGCCCAAGGTCACTGAGGGCAAAGACAACTCGGGAGTCCTGGCCTCCAGTTACGCTCCCACCGAGAGCCAGAAACACAACCCAAGAGTCCTGACCAACAAGGGCCATCTATAACCCATTACATGCCACACCCCATCCCAGCTGGGGATAGAACCCAGGCGTCCTGGCTCCCAGCCCCTGCTCTAACCACTAAGTCCCACTTCCCTCCCGGAGCTGGGGAGAAAACCCAGGAGTCCTGGCTCCCAGTCGTCCCACCCCCCCCCCGCTCTAACCACTAGGCCGCACTCCCCTCCCCGATCCAGGAGTCAGCTTTTAATTCCCAAACAGCTGCACTCGTCCCAGAAAGTCACCACTGTGTCCTCCTTCGGGCCGCATGCCTCCTCTTCCCGGAAGCCCCGGGCTGCAGCATCTTCTCCCTGGGAGCAGCCAAGAGGGGGAAATTCTGAGAGTTTGCCCTGGAGCTGGGCCAAAGGTGGGAGCAGGGAGGGGAGGGCGGCAGGTGGGATCTGAGGGCAGCCTCTTCTTTCTCTTTCTGTTTCCAAAGTGGCTGTGTTGTCATGGGCTGAGGTGCGGCAGCAGCTGCAAACCCAGTGACCTTGGTTGAGCAATTGACGGGAGGCACGTTTTGTTCCACTCCCTTCCGTGGTGGTTTCTCACTTGCGTTCTCCTTAGACGGTGACGACTGTGGTTGTCATGCCTGATCATTTACTGTTCTGGATGTCGTGGCGTCTCAGAGGCACAGGCCACCACCCCATTGTGCCAGGCGCTGTATGTTTTGATTGCTATTAGGTGTATTACGGTAGAATCTAGGCACCCCAGTCATGGACCCGGCCCCCATTGTGTCAGGTGCTGTACATTTGCATTTCGGTAGAATCTAGGAACCCTGGTAATGTAGCAGGCCCCTGTTGTGCCAGGTGCTGTACGTTTGCATTGCTATTAGGTGTATTATGGTAGAATCTAGGCACCCCGTCATGGAGCAAGCCCCCATTGTGCCAGGCACTGTGCGTTTGCCATGCTATTAGGTGTATTATGGTAGAATCTAGGCATCCTGGTAATGGACTCAGCCCCCATTGTGCCAGGCGCTGTACATTTGCATTGCTATTGAGTGCCATTCAGCCTCCAGTTCTGATCCTTAAATTCAGACAAGGGTAAGCCCAGATCAGCTTGCTCCATGCAAACTGCTAGCCGACCTGGGGCTTGTCTAGCCACCCGAGCAGGGCCACAGGGACCAGTGAGACAGGGGCCTGTTTGCCCCGGCCTCCCGTCTCCTCCAAGGGCCAGGGCCCCTTGTTTCAGAGACAGCTGCAAGGACGCCCCTGATGGGCAGTGATGGGGTGACCTGCCTCCGGGGGAGGGGTCTTCCCAAATACTGTGTGAGCCACCATACTGGGGGAGTGTGCGTGTGCGTGTGCGTGTGTGTGTGTGTGCGCGTGTGTGTGTGTGTGTGTGTGTGTGTGTCATGCTGCCCCCTGCTGGAGGGGCTGAGCCCTGCTCTGTGCGTGTGCGTGTGCGTGTGCGTGTGTGTGTGTGTGTCATGCTGCCCCCTGCTGGAGGGGCTGAGCCCTGCTCTGTGCGTGTGCGTGTGCGTGTGCGTGTGTGTGTGTGTGTCATGCTGCCCCCTGCTGGAGGGGCTGAGCCCTGCTCTGTGCGTGTGCGTGTGTGTGTGTGTGTGTGTGTGTGTGTGTCATGCTGCCCCCTGCTGGAGGGGCTGAGCCCTGCTCTGTGTGTGTGTGTGTGTGTGTGTGTGTGTGTGATGCAAGAGAAGAGAAGCAGTGATATTTTAACTCCGGGTGCTGGCAGGCTGGGGATAGGCGGGTGGGGAGGCTGAGTTCCTGAGGGGATAGGGGGGTGCGTGGGGGGATAGTGGGTAGATGGGGGAGGCTGGGCGTGTGGGGGGCAGGCTGGGGTGTGCAGTGGGGGCCGGCCGTGCATTTTCGGGCATAGATCCCTGTTTATCTCACGCTGGTGTGAGGGCCTCCTCCCCCACAGCCCCTTCTGCTGACCCAGAAACTGGGGGGAGGGGCGGGCTGGGCTAGGACTCCTGGGTTCTATTCCCAGCTCTGCAGGGGCTGTTGGGCCCGCTGGTTGGCTCAGGTGGAGCTATTTACCGTAAGCCCCAGAGCGGGTGCCCCCGAGGCCCCCCCACCCCAACTGGGCCAGGTTTGTTTTGCTTTGCCTTCTGGGGAATGAGTCACTAGCAAGAAAGTGATTTGCTTACCTCTCCCCTCCCCCACACCTCCCCATTTCCCCTCCCCCGCATTTCCTGGACAGGCCCCGCCCCCAAATGGAGCCTCAAACTACACAGGGAGCAGGAGCCCTCCCCTGGCCCCTTCTGGGATGGAAAGGGGGGGCCACGGAGCACTCAGCCCCTCCGTCCTATTGGGGTTCTCCCGCCCCGCTCATAGACAGGTCAGGCTGCTCGGGGTTGGCAATGCTGTGGTCCTGTGCACACTGATGTTTACAGGCGTGCAGACATGTCAATGCACCTGCACGCACACCTGTGCAAACACATGCATGTAACATGCCTGCACATACAGACAGATGCACCCAGGGACACACACAGCCAGACACCGTCGAATGCACGCCGGCGCGAATGGACCTGAGTGCAAACCTGGGCGCAGGCCCGCACACACATGCCGACACATGTGCCCGCACGCAGGTGCACGGGGATGTGTGCGCAGACACGGTCAAACACACACGTGCAAACGCACAAGCGCACACTGGCACATGCACCAGCTCATATTAAACTAGACACCGGAGATGGAGCAGGGCAAAATGGGCCCTGGGCCTGCTGTCCGCCTGGAGGGTCCTGTCAGGGCTCTCCAGGCTGGGAGGAGCTGGACTGGGGTCTGCACCAGCCCTGAGCCACCTGGGAAGGGGAGGTGACCCCAGCTCCCCACGATCCTGAGTCTGACCCGCAGCCCCCTGCTTTCCCAGCCCCGGGCTCCCCGCCGAAAGCTCTGCCCGTGCCCTTCAACCCCAACCCACAGCCCCCTGCTAGCCCAGCCCGGGGACCCCCCATGGATTTCCCAGTTCACCTCCATGACCCTGGCAAGCTCCGATCCCCAGCCAGGGCCAGGGAGCGGCTGAGGTCAGGAGCCCTGGCCCGTGTGAGGTCAGAGCTGGGTTTGTCTGGCTATTGCAGACTCTATTCTGCGCCCCAAGAAAGCCCGAGGCAGGCAGGGCTTGGTCAGCCAGCCCCTTGGGAGGGGAGCCCTTTCCTTCTCCTGTTTGCCATGCCCAAACCTGGCTCCAGCCTGGGAAATCCCTGAGCGACTCAGGCTGAGAACTGCAGAACCCAGGAGAGCGGCTGTTTCCCCTGGCTGTTTCCAGCAGGCTGCGTAGGGAATCCCCCCTTCACGCCCAGCGCCAGCTCCTCTACCTGCGCCCCACCCCATCTATCTATCTATCTATCTATCCCCATTCACCCCCTCTATCTATCTATCTATCTATCTATCTATCTATCTATCTATCCCCATTCACCCCCTCTATCTATCTATCTATCTATCTATCTATCTATCTATCCCCATTCACCCCCTCTATCTATCTATCTATCTATCTATCTATCTATCTATCTATCTATCCCCATTCACCCCCTCTATCTATCTATCTATCTATCTATCTATCTATCTATCTATCTATCCCCATTCACTCCCTCTATCTATCTATCTATCTATCTATCTATCTATCTATCTATCCCCATTCACCCTCTCTATCTATCTATCTATCTATCTATCTATCTATCTATCCCCATTCACCCCCTCTATCTATCTATCTATCTATCTATCTATCCCCATTCACCCCCTCTATCTATCTATCTATCTATCTATCCCCATTCACCCCCTCTATCTATCTATCTATCTATCTATCTATCTATCCCCATTCACTCCCTCCCTCCCTCTATCTATCTATCTATCTATCTATCTATCTATCTATCTATCCCCATTCACCCTATCTATCTATCTATCTATCTATCTATCTATCCCCATTCACCCTATCTATCTATCTATCTATCTATCTATCTATCTATCTATCTATCTATCTATCCCCATTCACCCTATCTATCTATCTATCTATCTATCTATCTATCCCCATTCACCCCATCTATCTATCTATCTATCTATCTATCCCCATTCACCCCATCCACCCCCTCTATCTATCTATCTATCTATCTATCTATCTATCTATCTATCCCCATTCACCCCATCCACCCCCTCTATCTATCTATCTATCTATCCCCATTCACCCCATCCACCCCCTCTATCTATCTATCTATCTATCTATCTATCTATCCCCATCCACCCCCTCTATCTATCTATCTATCTATCTATCCCCATTCACCCCCTCTATCTATCTATCTATCTATCTATCTATCTATCTATCTATCCCCATTCACCCCCTCTATCTATCTATCTATCTATCTATCTATCTATCTATCTATCTATCCCCATTCACTCCCTCCCTCCCTCTATCTATCTATCTATCTGTCTATCTATCTATCTATCTATCTATCTATCTATCCCCATTCACCCTATCTATCTATCTATCTATCTATCTATCCCCATTCACCCTATCTATCTATCTATCTATCTATCTATCTATCTATCTATCCCCATTCACCCTATCTATCTATCTATCTATCTATCTATCTATCTATCTATCCCCATTCACCCCATCTATCTATCTATCTATCTATCTATCCCCATTCACCCCATCCACCCCCTCTATCTATCTATCTATCTATCTATCTATCTATCCCCATTCACCCCATCCACCCCCTCTATCTATCTATCTATCTATCCCCATTCACCCCATCCACCCCCTCTATCTATCTATCTATCTATCTATCTATCTATCCCCATCCACCCCCTCTATCTATCTATCTATCTATCTATCCCCATTCACCCCCTCTATCTATCTACCTATCTATCGGGGGCCATAATGTCGCTTCCTCTACAGCAGCTGGTGCTGTCACCTCTGGAGACAGGTTCGATGGCCCCATCCTTTGGTCTGTTCTGTCCCTGCGAGGGTAGATCTGGAGCGAGCGGGTGCAGTTCACACTTGGGGGCACTAGGAAGCAAATCCGGAACGGGCAGATACGCTTGGCTCAGACAGAAGGGCCCTCTTTTGTTCCAGTAATCAGAGACCATGCCTGTGTGTGTGTATGGGGTGGGGTGTCACTGCCCAGCTGCCTGGAGGCTTAAGGATCCAAAGGGAGCCACGTGCCAGTCGGGGGCTGGGCCGGAATACACCCCTGCATTCACACTCCCGTATTCTCCCTCCCCCCCCGCATTCACACCCTACACCCTATTGTAATAATCTTTGCACAAAACAGGCCTTGTGAGGGATCATTTGGAAACTAATCACTGGCTGGTCGCCATAATCACAGCGAAATGTGCCTAGCAACCTTACGCGTAAAGCTGTGAAATCCCCCGCGCCTCCTCCTGGCTCTTGATGTTAAAGGCACAACCACAAACTCCCGCAGCCCCATTAGGTGGAGCTGGTCACGCTGGCCTGGCTTACCCAAAGGGATGTGGGTACGGTTTGCCCGGAAGCTGTAACCCGCAGCCTCAGCCAGCCAGAGGGGGGAGAAAGACGACACGAGAAAACCTGCATTTTAGCGTAGGCAGGTGAAAAGAAGGAGCGGGACCCCGCTTTCCCGCTGGACTCCAGGCCTCCCTGCGCTCGGCTGGGAAGAACTTTCTCCAGGGGATGCGTGCAGGAAGATGCTTTTCAATGGCTGATGTAAAAGCGAGGGGGAAAGCCACCCCCGCCCCATGATCGTGCCCCATCCCAGCTAGGGAGACAGGAGAAAACAGCCACTGGATTGGGGAGCAGCTCCTGGCCTGCGAGTTTGGCCAGCAGGTGGTAAGGACCGTCACCTGGAACCGAGTGGAGAAAGCGTTTTCTGTTTGTTTTTCCCGTAACCCTTTCTGACCTGAGCGCCTCGTGGCCGGGCCTCCCGCCAAACCTCCCTCTTAGGCCTGAAATAAACTTGGTTTGGTCTTTCATCAGAATGGATCCGGGGCTGGGGACTGGCTGGATCACACTGTTCAAGGCAGCGAGCGGACGTGCATTGATTGCCCCAGAGGGCCAGAGGAGCTAGTATATCTGGGCTGTCTGGGAGGGGGCTGGATACTGCAGAACATGGGACCAGGAGCGTGTTGGGGGTCACGCTGCAAAGAGGAGGCAGCAGGGTGTGTTGCTGGCTGGCTGCTGGGATCGGAGGCCCTGCACTAGGGCTGGCTATACCCAGACGCTTGGGGGGCGGGCTGCATGCTGGCGATCGATTGTGAGCGACCCCAGTTGGAAGCCACACCAGCAAAGCATTGGGAGGCCCCTCAGGTTGCAGGGCAGGGGGTGACACTGCCCCTCACTGGTCTGGGTGGCACCCCGGAATTTCACCAGGACTTCCCCTTCTTCTCAGCGTCCTTCCGCTGGATGATTCGTTATTCCTCAGCGCTGAAGTCTGCTGGGACAGGAGGTGTTTTTGCAGGCTGGTTGGCTGGGACATGGGGTGAGGGACTGATGCAGAGATGTGAGGGGGGGTCCAGACTGGCTGATGTGTTAGGCAGGAATCTGCTGCATCTTGAGCACAAGATATGCACCAAGTTTCATTCATCACCCCGAAGGGAAACACCTCCCCCTCCCCCGCCGGCTAACAAGATGGAGGGGCATCACCGCTGCTCCCCCTGGCATCCCGTCTCCAGCAGTACTGGTGCTGGGCACTGTAGAGACAGGACCCATCGCTAACCCCCAGATCAATGGCACCAGCTGTTCTGCATCAGCAGGGAGGCGTTCCTTCCCTCCTGACCACGCCAGTGAACTCACCAGGGGCCCTGAAGCATGGGGGCTGGCTGCATGTGGCGGGATCAGCCAAGGAGCAGGCCCTGATGCTGCGCTGGGGATGAGGACTGGGGTACAGACTGGGACCCCCGGTGTTCAACATGAGGGCCACATAGGTCCAGTGGGGCTCCCAGGGGATGTCCTGGTCTGAGAGAGACGGATGGGGGAAGGGGGTAAATGACTAACTGCAGTGTGTTTGTATACACGTGTGTACATGCATGTTAGTGTATGTTTGCATTCGTGTGTGTATACAGATGTATGCAGACATGTATGTTGTGTGTGCGATTGCATACATGTCTGCATTTGCGCTCTTGTGTATACACGTCTGCACATGCATGTTAGTGTGTGTTTGCATGCATGTGTGTGTATACAGATGTGTGCGTGCGTGCACGTATGTGGGGTCCCTTGTGTGTGTGAATATTCAAGTGCGCATACACGCATGTTGTGTTTGTGTGCTTGCATGCATGTGTACGTGTGCACTCCTGTGTGCACATGTGTGCGCACATGCCGGCTGTGTTTGCATGCATGTGTGTTTGCACACATTCGTGTAGGTGCCTGCGTGAGGGGAGGCACGTCTCGGCGGCTCGAGGCAAGGGGTTTCTAGACACGCCGCGACACCCAAGCCCTGTCGTACGCACACGCTCGGCCTGTTGACAGACACCGGTTCCGCGGTGGAGCACACGCGTCACCGTTTCCGAGTGGGGTGGAGCTCGGGGAACCCCTGGCGGCTCCTGGCCAGCCCCTGTGTCCAGACAGCATCACACCTTGATTGGGGGCGGTTTATGGTGGATTCAGGGGGGACTTTTCAGGCAGTGGGGCCGGCCAGGCCTGACAAAGACGCAGCCCCGCCCCAGCCGGTGGGAGCGATGCAGTTTCCTGTGCGCCACGGGGGCGCCTGTGTCGGTTTCGACACTGATAAACCTGCAAAACAAGAAGTGAGACAGGATGGGGGAGGGAAGTGAAAGGGACTGTATCCTCTCCCCCCCCCCCCGTAGCAGAAGCGGAGTGGGGGGGCTGTTACTGCTAAGCCCTTCCCCTGGCTCATGGCACAACTTTGCCCCCCCTCACACACCTTGCCGGCGATTGGCTGTGGTTAGCATCCCCGACCCGACGCTCCGGTGATGGGCACGCCATAAGAACCTATGCAGACTAGACTAGACCCCCCTGGAGCCGCTCAGTCCCCTCTGCCTTTAGCCTGGGGGCGGAGAGGCTGCATGTCCTGGGTGTCTCAGGAATTGGGGTGCAGGCTTCCTGGGGGGGCAGCCAAGCCAGCAGATGTGGAGCCCTGCTGGGGATCGAGGGGGCCAGGGTGGGGGGGCCTGGGTCCCAGGTGTGTGTGTGGTGGGTGAGCACACCCACACCCGCTGCACACACACCCACACTACAGATCCCCCCTGCACACGCGCGCACACACAAACACACACACACACACACTACGGACTCCCACTCACTACAGACACCCACTGTGATACACACTGACACCCACACCCGCTGCACACACCCCCACACTACAGATCCCCCCTGTGCACTCGCACACACACAAACACACACACACACACACTACGGAATCGCACTCACTACAGACACCCACCGTGCACGCACACACCCGCGCACCACACGCCCACACTGCAAGCTCCCTCTGCGCATCCACCTGCCTGCCCATACGACAGACACCCAGACACTACAGAGTCACAGACACCGACACACATACGCACGCACCCACTACAGGCACCCACTGCATACCCACCCTCCCACCCATTCTACAGACACACACACACACACACCACAAACACACTACAGACATCCACTGTGGGTGCATGCACATACACACACACACACTACCCTGATCTCAGTCACCTTATCTGGGCAGCCTCTGGCCCGACGGGGCCCCGATCTCGGTCACTGTGTGTCTGGGCGGCGCCCGGCCCGACAGGGCCCCGATCTCGGTCACTGTGTGTCTGGGCAGCGCCCGGCGTGACGGGGCCCCGATCTCGGTCACTGTGTGTCTGGGCGGCGCCCGGCGCGACGGGGCCCAGCTCTCGGTCACTGTGTGTCTGAGCAGCGCCCGGCCCGACAGGGCCCCGATCTCGGTCACTGCGTGTCTGGGTGGCGCCCGGCGTGACGGGGCCGCGATCTCGGTCACTGTGTGTCTGGTTGGCGCCCGGCCCGACGGGGCCTCAATCTCCATGACTGTGTCTGTGCAGCACCCAGCTGGATGGGACCTAAATCTCCGTGACTGTATCTTAATTTGTGTGCTTTGAAATCCACCCAGGAGCAAGCGATTCCGGGGGGGAGGGCTGTGGGCATATGGTCTCCCCTAGGACACTTGGGGGGGGGGCTGGGGACACCAGGGGAAACCCTCCCCATGTTGCTTCCAGCAGCAGCGGAATGGATGTGGCACACTCGGGTGACCAGACAGCAAGTGTGAAAAATCGGGACAGGGAGTGGGGGGTAATAGGAGCCAATATAAAAAAAAAAGCCCCAAAGATCAGGACTGTCCTTATAAAATCGGGACATCTGGTCGCCCTATGACACCCCCCCACTCCGCCCCCAGAAGCGGGGCTGTCTCCAGAGGGGTATTTCCAGCCCAGTGCGGCTCCTGTGGCTGGATGGGGAGGAATTTCCCCACAGAGGAGCTCACGCTCATGTGGTTACGGGAGGAGGAGGCCAGGACAGGTCCCTCCTCCTGCGAGGAAGGGGAAGGAAAGCCGGGCTCCGAGCTGGATTCCTGGAAGGGCCAGGGGTGGAGGGAAAACGCTCCCATGCTGCCGCACCCCACAACCTGGTTTCTCAGCAGGGCCCCCGGGGAATGGGAAGCCTCAGCCCTAGCAGGGGACAGTCTAGCCTGCCCCCACTGCCCACCCCTTCCTTCCTGGAAACAGATGGTTCCCAGGCCCCACAGGGGTTCAAAGGGATCCAGGGAAACAGTTCAAGGGATCTGGGGAATCCCCAACCCGCCCGCCGCTGCCAGGACCAAGGGACTTTCCCCCCTCTATCCCCGGGCCCCCCTCCCACCAGGACTCTTGTGCCGGGCGCTGCCCAGACCCCGGCCAAGATCAGGGACACGTCGCGCCGGGTGCTGCCCAGACCCCAACCGAGATCAGGGCCCTGTCGTGCTGGGTGCTACCCAGACCCAGACCAAGATCAGGGCCCTGTTGTGCCAGGCGCTGCACCGACCCCGACCGAGATCAGGGCCCCGCTGTGCCGGGCGCTGCACAGACTCTGAGTGAGATGGGGAAACCGAGGCACAGAGCGATGGCAGGGACTTGCCCGCCATCCCCCAGGGAGCGGTAGAGGCAGCCACTAAGCCCAGATCCCCCGAGTCCCGTCCCACAAGGCCCACCTGCCTCCCTGCACAAGAGCATCATGTGGTTTAACCCCTTAGCCCCCCTTGCAGGTCCCAGTCCCCCAGGCCATTTTCAAAGCACTCCCTTAGCACCCCTTCCTATGCTCCCCCTTCCCCATCACCAGAGCCCCCCCGATCTCCGTCCCAGAGCCTTGGGAGAAGCAGAGCAGGGAGCATTTGGGGATAGCTGCTCCCCAGCCACACAGGTGCCCACGTCACTGCCCCGCATTCCTGGCTTGCGGGGTGGGGCTGAGGGCAGCCGGGCAGCTGTGGCAGCTCGTTGGGATGAAGGCTTCCCATGGGGGAGCAGTTTGGGAGTGGGGGGGTTCTGCAGGATCTTTTGTGCTGTGGCTGAATGTCTCCCCACAGTGCCCTCCCAAACACACACCTCAGGGCGGCCCTGGCACCAGCCGGAAGTGCCAGCAGCTGGGTCAGTCCTTCGGCTTGCATGACTCACCTGCTTCTGCCTCACTTGTGTGGCCAGGGGCCGGGTGGGGGGGGGGGCTGTTTCAGAGGGGAAGTCGGGCCTCCCAAGTGCTGGGAGGCCCCAGGGTGACTGCCGGGAGCCGAGATCTGGGCTGCCGAGCTCCCCTGCGGGGAGCCACCTTCCCTACCGCTGGGCTAGTTCCCAGCCCCCTCGTGCGGAGACTGGAGATTCCCTGGGTGCATGCGTGCGTGTGCACATCCGTTCATTCCCCCTCGCCAGCCCCAGGAACCCCATTGTCAAGCCGGGCACCTCGGCTCGCTAGTGCCCGGGGCCGCGTTTGAGGCCGGCGACCCCTCTCTGGGTGCGCAGTCGTGCAAGGCACGATCGGCCGGCCGATCTCGCTCACGTTCCTGTAACACCGTTCACAGATTCCAAGGCTGGAAGACAAAGCGCCAGGCCCCGGGAAAGGAAGGTCTTGCTCGCACGAGTGCACCGGAGGGCCCACTAGTGACCCAGATACACCGGGCTCGCCCCGGCTGACTTGCCTAGAAAGGCAGCTGGAGCTCAGCCCGGGCAAAGGCATGTGCCCTTTGCTCTCTGTCAAAGGGTCTGTTTGTCGGGTTGCGTAATGGGCGGGGAGACCGACTAGTTTCTTAGAATCAGCAGCTGCCAAAGGACACAGCGGCCTGGGTCAGGGCTACAGACAATGGCAGGGGGCGTGCGAGGGCGGTGCTAGTGGCAGGCGTGCAAAATAGGGAGTGGAGAGAGCATGTGTGTGAGAGGGAGAGGAAGGGTGCAGAAAGACGTGTGGCCTTGTGCCAGTTCCAGTCGGCATGGGGCGTGGGTGTGTGCACTAGTGAGGGGGCGTGTGCTCGTGAGCGTGGGCAAGAGTCACTGTGCACAATAGTGAAAAGAGAATGGCATGAGCTGGGTGTGACGGTGTAAATGCAGCCCCGGTGACTTGCACCATGGAACAGCTGCACTCATGCGTGCATGCGTGTGCGTCCACTCGTGGGCGTGTGAAATGGGGTGTGTGTGTGTGTGCGCAAAGCTGTGTTTGTTCATGTGCATGTGTGTGCAGTCGGGCCTGTGTGCAGAACTGAGGGGGTTCACGCATGGGCGTGCAACGATGTGCGTGTCCAGTTGTGTTTGTGCGCCGAATTGTGTAGGTTTGTGTGTGCAGAATTGTGTTGCTGCGTGTGTAAGCCATTGTGTGGGCGTGAGCATCATTTCGGTGTGTCATTGTGCCTCTGTAATGGCGCCTCTGTGTGGGCGCATCTCCGCTTTTTGGGTGTGCATAACGGTGTCTCTGGGGGGGAGGGTCGACCCGTACAGGTGTGTAATTGTGTGCATGTAATTGTGCATCTTGTCTGCATGTGTTTGTGTGCCTAATTGCGGCTCTCTGTGTGTGCAGTGGTGAGTCTGTGAGTGACAAATCCATTTTCACTCAAGTGGTTTCCTCCGTGTTTTGGGATCCTCCTCAAAACCCCACGTCCCCCAGGCCAGCCCCATGCCTGTAGGTTCTTCTCAGCCTCTGCGCCCACCAGTGCTGGGGAAACCAGCCCGGCCCGGCTTCCATGTCCATCCTGACAGTCCTTGTTGGCTGTATACGGCTTTTCAACTCTGGTAGCCTAGCATCAGTGCCCGGGAGTGGGTGACACAGGGAGGGGCAACCCAGTGGCATGGACCTGGGCCCCCGTTGACAGGTTGCAGGGCACATCTGTGCCACAGATACCATCCCGCTACAGTCGGTGACCTACAGCCACTGGGGCAATGGACAGCCGGCAGCGTAAGAGTCAGCCAGGCCATACAGCCGGCAGCCTCTCTGCTCGTGGCTGGTGGCTGCTTCACTTGTGCAAATCCTTGCCCGTGGGGCACTGGCATGCCGATGCTCTCCTGCATCAGCTGGGGGGCACCAGGGCTAAAACAGGGTTCAAGAGAGGCCTGGCTAACCCTGCAGCTCTGAACTGAGATGCCAACATGGGAGGGGTCAAGGTCATGCTCCAGGGCCCCCATTTGTCTTCCACAGAGGTCAGGAAGGAAATCTCTCTCCCGGGAGATTTGCCTCTGACCAACAGCCTGAGCTGGCAAAGCCATTGACTCCGCCTGGCACTGACTGAGGGTCCGCAAACCCCACTGTTGCTATTAAGGGGGTACTTTGGAGGCCCCAGCCAAACCTGGGGCTCCCTCGCACCACGCAAGAGAGACCCCGCCTCCGAGTCCAATCAGGGGAAGGCAGGGTGACTACCCCACTTCAGAGGCCCAGGAAGACCAGTGACTTCCCCAGGGCTGCCCAGGCGGAGCTGGGGACGGAGCCCAGGAGTCCTGAGTCCCGCCCGGCCAGCCTTGCCTGCGAGGGGCTCTATGAACACGCTTGAGGGGAAGATTCCAAACCCCGGGAGCAGCCTGGATCCAAAGTCCCAGCTCCCCAGATTCAGGGTTTCAGCAGCAGCCTTTTTCCGGAGCCCGGTTCTAGCTTGGTTCTGATCCGGGGGGTGGGAGAGGAGGTGGAAGGGGTGGATCCACCTGGAACTGTCCAACCCCATCCCCCATGTCTCCACACGGAGGCTCACGTCCCCTGTTTGCCTTAGGGCATGAGCCATCATCAGCTGACAGGTCTCCAGCCCGGTCCTTCCCTCCAGGCAGCCTTATCGGCTGATGCAAGAGGCAGCTGCCAGGGTGGCAGCTCCCCCCGGTTAGCCGGGTGACCGGGGCCTGGGAAAAATCCCCCCGGGGGTTGGCGCTGGTAGGGCTCGACACCATTAGGGTAGCAGCTGGCATGGGCGTGGTTAGGTAGTGGGGTGGGCGAGCTGTGCGGCTCAGTAGGGGGCGCTCTGCCCGCAGAGTCAGTGCCGAACCCAACGCCCTAGGGGGCGCTGCGCCGTCGGGTGCTATCTCTCCGATGCAAGAGAAAACCCCTTGTGGCCATTCAGGAGCCCAGGGCGGTTTCCACCAGAGCGGGGGTGATCCGTCCCCTGCCAGCGCTCAGATGAGGATAAACCTGTCTCAGATCCTTCCGCGCTTTCAGTCGGATGCCGGGGTCACCCTCACTCCTTGTTGTGCTACACGGCGGCCAGGCCTTTCTGAAGACGGGGGCCGCGTCTCAGAAGCAGCTGAGTGATCCCTGCATAAACAGCGGCCACGCTGCACCCCAGAGCTGGCTGTGTTTCAGTGCCGAGTGGGAGATCCCTGTACAAAGAGCTGCAGTGCCTCACCCCAGAGGTGGCCGCATTTCATTGCTGACGGGGAGATCCCTGTGCAAACAGCTGCTGTGCCCCACCCCAGAGGTGGCTGCATTTCATTGCTGAGCGAGCTGTACAAAGAGCTGTGTCTGCGTTTTAGCAGCAGCAAAGTGATCTCCATGCATCGTCTACAAGGATTTTGGCGTGGAAGGTAACAGAGAAATAGACACATCCGCTCAGTAGCCATATGCTGCAAGTTCCCTTCATAAATCTGCCCCATCCCCTCCCTTCCCAACAGTCCCTAAGGATTGGCTCAGTGGGAAATACTCTCGATGCAGGCGCTGGGGGGCGGAGCTACCTCTGGGGTGACCTCCTTCTGCTGTTGTGGGTTTAGCCAATGGCAGGCCAACTCTGGTATCTGATTAACCCTGCCCCTCTGATGACACATTTCCTGAGTCACTGAGTTCCACAGGTTAGCCAGGGGGGCTGGGTTGCTCTGTGATCACTCTGCATAGCTGAGCCAAGGGATCCGTCCAGAAGCCAGCCCCAGGGTGGGTCAAGGGGCTGGGCTGGGTCTCGGGTGAGCTGGGTTCTACTCCGGCTCAGCCACTGACTCCATGTGGGACTGTGGGCGAGTCATTTCAGTGCTCTGTGCCTCAGTTTCCCCACCTGTAAAATGGGGTGCATACGCCTGCCTTGGAGAGGACTGGAAGCTCTTGGGGGCAGGGGCTGATTTGTCCTTGGTGTCTGCAGTGCCTGGCAGTTGGGGGCCCTGGGCCTGATCTCAGCTGGGGTCTCTAGGTGATACCGTAATTACCATAATAATTGCTCCATCTATAACCCTAGTGGGGTCTCCCTTCCTCCCTCCCTGTGGGATTTAACTTGCTACGTTTCCCTTCCCCCAAGAGGCTGCCTGGAGCCGGCAGGTAAACAGCTACTCCTGGGCTCACCTGAGCCTTGGCACACAATGAGCTCATTGTTCTCCCTGCCTTTCCTGAGCTCACCTGCAACAGCTGATTCCTTAACCCTCTCCTGCGTACCCTGCCTACCCGCGCCACCCTGAGCCAGGCGAGGGGATCCTGGGGCTGCCAGCTAGGCGGGCGCACTGGTTCTCGGGCTCCTCTGGGCTGCAAACAACCCCTTGAGACTCAGTCCCGCCCCGCCACCTGCAAGGGGCTGTCCCTGCAGTGTCGCTATTCTCTGCCCCCCAGGGCCCATAGGGGGTGGAGCGGGGGCGTGGCTGGGGCGCACTGAACTGTGGCTATTCTCTGCCCCCCTCTTCCCCCTGGGAGAAAAGCAAGAGTTAGAGCAGCCTTTGGGGGACTCAGTGTCCCTATCTGTACAATGGGAGACTAGCCCTGCCTTTGTGTATTTACACTGGATGTTCTTTGGGGCAGGGACTGTCTCTCGCTCCATGCCTGGCTTGCTAGGGCCCCTGATCTCAGTCGGGGTCTGTGCAGCGCCTGGCACAATTGGGCCCTGATCTTATTTTGGGGGCTAGCAGATGATAACCAATAAGAGACTGCAGGGCAAGGGTGTTGATCCACCCCATCACTGAAGAGGAAGGCTGGCTCAGTGGTTAGGTGGCTCTGCTACAGGCTTCCTGGATGACCGTGAGCAAATCACTTAGCGGCTCTGTACTTCAGTTTCCCTATCTGCACGGGGGAGGGGATGGTAATGCCCTCCTGTCCGGGGGCGTGTCCGAGGAGGAACGGGTGCCAGTCTGTGCCACTCACAAGGGTTCCCCGCCGGCGGGGGCCTGGCTGAGAAAGGGTTACGTGCCCGGCTCACGGTGCCAGGGGAAGAGAATGAGCTCAGGTGGCGCCCGGCTCTGATCATCTGGCGCCTGGCCTGGCTCAGCCCTGTGCCCGGCTGGGAGGTGACTCAGGAGGCCAGGGCGGGGGACACGGGGGAAGCGCGTGACACTGAGGTCACCCGCGTGAGCCCTTATGTAACCAGAGGGAAGCCCTGTCATCCCTTCCTGGAACTGCCCCCACCACCTCCTGGGCGCTCGGCTGTCTGAGCGCTGCACGCCCCTTTCGGCGCCGTTTCTCCCCGCCCCCAGGCGGTTTCTGTACACCTGGCAGGACTCCTGGGTTCTCACTGGGAGGGGAGTGTTTAGGGCAGGAGACTGGGGGTCTGGACTCCTGGGTTCCATTCCTGGCTCTGGGAGAGGAGTGGGGTCCAGTGGTTAGAGCAGTGGGGGGCTGGCAGCCAGGACTCCTGGGTTCCATTCCCAGCTCTGGGAGAGGAGTGGGGTCCAGTGGTTAGAGCAGTGGGGGGCTGGCAGCCAGGACTCCTGGGTTCCATTCCCAGCTCTGGGAGAGGAGTGGGGTCCAGTGATTAGAGCAGTGGGGGGCTGGCAGCCAGGACTCCTGGGTTCTATCCCTGGCATGGGAGGGGAGTGGGGTCTAGTGGTGGGAAGGTGGGATTGGGGACCGGGGTGTTCCTATCTTTGCCACCGATCGGCTCTGTGACCTAAGGCAGGCCCTTCCCCCGCTCTGTGCCTTAGTTTCTCCCCGTCTGTAAAACGGGGGACGTGATGCCGACTGGCCTGCCAGCAGGCTGTGACGTTGCCTCAGTGTTTATAACGGGCTCAGCGATGCCCAGCTCACAGGGGTCATGGCTCACGAAGCAATGAGTCTGGGGGTATGCGGGGGGAGCTCCCAGGCAGGCTTGGTGAGCGACATCCTTGTTCCCACAATTACCTTCAGTCATGTCCGTCCGGGAGAGGGAGATCTGGAGGGAGAACCGGGGCCTGGCACGAACCAGGAAGCCCTGCGGAATCACCCACGTGTGGCTAGATCTTGCCAGTAGCCTTCCACACTTCCTGATTGACTTGCCGGGCTCCAGCATTGTTGCTGTCCGGGAAAGCGGGTGGTGCTTCTCGGACCAGATGGCGAAACCGGTTTGGCCTGGTCTCAGTTGGCAGGGGGTGTTGGCCGGAGGAAGGCCAGGTCGGGGTGAGCTGTGGCATCGGGGAGGGCGTGTGGCTACCACCGTGCCAGCGCAGGGCGAGGGAGAGCCGGCAGGGGCTGTAAACCTGGACAGGGAGTTACCGCAGCGCTCAGCCGGCTCAGGGGTGGGAGATGGGCCAGGGCGCCCGTTCCAGGCTGGGCTCTGCTTGCTGGTGGCTCAGGGCGCCCCTTGTACATGGGTGAGGGATCTGTGTATAACTGGCTGCTGCGTCCTACCCCAGAAGTGGCTGCATCTTAGTGCTGGGTGATGTCTCCGGCCCATACACACCCCTCTATCCATCTCTCTGTCCCTACACCCCCCATCATCTATCCCCCTACACACCCCTCTGTTCCCAAACACTCACCCATCTATCCTTTGATCTCCATACACACCCCTCTGTCCACCCGTCTGTCCCCCCCATCTATCCCCGCCCCACCTTTATGTAACTATCAGCATATTTGGTAGGTAGGAATTCAGGGTACGGTGAGGGTTACGGACTTTTAAAGAACTGGGGTGCGATTTTTAATGCTGGTGAGTCTGTCTCTGGCACAACGGGGCCCTGATCTCAGGGTCTGCGCAGTGCCTGGCACAACGGGGCCTTGATCTCAGGGTCTGGGCAGCGCCTGGCACAACGGGGCCCTGATCTCGGGGTCTGGGCAGCGCCTGGCACAATGGGGCCCTGATCTCGGGGTCTGGGCAGTGCTTGGCACCACGGGGCCCTGATCTCGGGGTCTGGGCAACACCTGGCACAATGGGGCCCTGATCTCGGGGTCTGGGCAGCGCCTGGCACAATGGGGCCCTGATCTCGGGGTCTGGGCAACACCTGGCACAATGGGGCCCTGATCTTGGGGTCTGGGCAGCGCCTGGCACAATGGGGCCCTGATCTCTCTCTGCTGGGGCCTCTAGCCTCTGCCTTTATACAAGCAACAATACAGACAATCAGAGGACGGGACTGAAGCCAAAGGCAGTTGTAACAGAGGCAGGAATTGCCTGCGGGTCTCTCGGGCGCTGCTGCAGGGTTTGGAGGGCTGAGCCAGCGGCTGTTAGTCCCGGCGACGCGTTTCCAGCCGCCGCCCGCGGGGCTCGGACGTTGTCCCTGGCGTGGCAGGGCTGCAGCTCGGAGCTGAGCGCCGGGTTTACGTTCCTTCGAGTTGTGCAATTCATCAGCTTCTGCTTTTCTGACGGCCTGCCGGGTCATCAGAAACACATCTGCAGCCTGCCCGCGTCAGCCTTTTCCCGGCAAAGGCCAGAGGCAGGGCCACACCAGGCAGACCCGAAATGCTCCGGGGGCGCTGGGGAGGGGTGCTGCCCACAGTTATCCACGTGGGCTAGGAGAGTGGGGTCTAGTGGGTGCAGCGGGGAGTCAGGACTCGTGGGTTCTATGGCTCAGTCTGGGAGGGCTGGAGTCCGCAGCTGGTGTGAATCAGGATGACTCCTCGGTTGATTGGCCTGAGCGGGGGATTTGCCCTGTAGGTTTTTAAGGCCATAAGGAGCCAGTCTGATCTCCTAGTGATGGAGCTGGAAGCCAGGACTCCTGGGTTCCCTTCCCAGCTCTGGGAGGAGAGTGAGGTCTAGTGGGTTAGAGGGAGAGGGGGCTGGGAGTCAGGACTCCTGGGTTCTATCCCTGGCTCTGGAAGGGGAATGGGGGGCTGGTGGGTAGAGCTGGGAGTCAGGACTCCTGGGTTCTATGCCAGCTCTGGGAGGGGAGTGGGGTCTAGTGTTAGAGCAGGGGAGTGGTGTCAGGACTCCTGGGCTCTATGAAACTTAGTTAATGAATTTTCTGTAAGTGTCAATTATTGGTCTGTGAGCTCTGCCAGGCGAGTCCAACTGGGACGCCCCTGGCTCTGACGTGTTTATGCTCTTCCCGGACCCTGGCACCTCCGTGAGGATTGGCGGTGACCCCAGGCAGCCTTTACCAAACCAAGCAGGGTCTGTCAGCCAGTGGGCTGCACCACAGGGCAGGCCGTGGGCCGCCGGAGAGGAGCAAATGTTCCGATATGGTCCTTCCCAAGCTGCCGTGGGGTCCATCCGTGGCTCAGTCCTATGGGAGAGCTGCCAGTCTGTGCTAGGCGTCAGTTGTTCCATCCTCGTCTTTTGGACTCTCTGTTGCTACGGGTCAGTTTCAGCCAGTCCTTTAAGGCCCCTTTCACACAGACACCCCTCGGACAGTCAGAGGGACACACAGGACTCATGTCTCCCGCTATGGGCCAGGAGCAGCTTTTTCACCCGTTTTTGCAACCACGGGGGAGCAATGCAAAGGGTAGAGGGAAACTGAGGCACACACCCGGATCACCTGGATCGACCGGTCTTCAGCTGTTGTTAAGACTGCGCCGATCACAACACGCCCACCATTCTTCTCGCACTCTTGCCTTTCTTCTCCACGTTCGTCCGAAACATTTCACAATGTCATCTTCCCATCTTCTTGGAGGCCGACTGGGTGGTCTTTTCTTTTTCTTGCAGGTCCCATTCAGCAATATTGCTGTCCACCTATTGTCCGTGAGCCATGCTGTGTGGCCCACCCATCGCATCTTGTTATGTCTGCTTTCCACGATAATATCTTTCACACTGCTGCGTTCTCTGATCATTTCATTTGGGATGCGATCCAGAAGGGAAATTTCCAACATAGCTCACTCCATTGCCCTTTCAGCCACCGACAGCCGCTGTTCGCTCTTCGTCAGTGCCCACATTTCACTGCCATACAGCATGGCTGGCAGCACTGTTGAATTGAAGATATTTGTACGTGTGGTCTTGTCGGTTTTTCCTTTGAGGACGTCCTTGATGGAATTAAACACACACCATCCTGCCCGAATCCCTCGCGAGAGTTCTCCGTTCAGGTCTTGGCACATATTAACTTCTTGGCCCAAATATATGTACTGTTCCACTTCTTCGATTTCTTCTCCTGTTACCGTTATTCAGGCTTTTCGTAAGACGTCTGATCACATGTATTTTGTTTTGCAGTGATTCATTTTCAGGCCGACCTGACTGCTTTTCTTGTCGCGTCTTCGTAGCATGCTCTGCAGTTGGTTGGTGCTTTCGGCAATTAGTACGATGTCGTCCGTGAATCTGAGGTGGGATAATCGTTCTCCATTTATGTTGACACCACTTCTCCAATTGATCTTGTTCATAAGCATTTCGAGGCAGGCGAAATCGTATCTCCTTGTTTTCACGCCTTTTTCGACTGGGATGCGGAGGGGAGTTTCGAGGAAAGTAATGTCTGTTGTACATCCAGGATTCACTTCCTTCAACAAACTGATGTACTGCGTGTTAATGCCCTGCTCTGCGAGCGCCTTTAATAGTGCGTTAAACTTGACACTATCGAAAGCCTTTTCATAGTTGATGGAAGCAATGCACAGCGGGAGTTTGTATTCCCTCGCTCTTTCTAGGAGCTGGATAAGGGTAAATATATGGTCAATCATGCTGAAATTTCTTCGAAACCCTGCCTGCTCTCTTGGCTGTTGTTCATCCAGACTCTGCGAGAGTCGGTTTGTTATCACTTTTGTAAAAAGCTTGTAGATGTGAGAAAGCAGGCATATAGGGGGGTAGTTCTTAAGATTTTCTCGATCACCCTTCTTGTGCAGCAAGATGGTATTCGACTCCTTCCAGCTTGATGGTATTTTTCCTTCTTCAAGATATCGACTAAATCTTAAAGCAAGGGCCTTCCAAAGTTTTTCGCCTCTTGCAGAAATAATTTCTGACGTTATTCCATCTTTGCCTGGAGCTTTTCCCTTCTTCATCTGGTGTAGTGCGCTTCGGACTTCGCTGACGATTACTGGGGGGACGCGTTCTTCTGACTCTTGGAGCATTGGAAGAGGGACATTGATTCTTGATTTGAACAGTTCTGTATGGAAGTCCTTGCAGACCTCCTCCATCCCTGCTCTGTCGATCACTGCCTATCCGTCCTTGTTCTTCAGTGCTGTTATGCTCAGTCGATACTGTGTCAATTCCCGCTTGCATGTCCTAAGGCTCTTGCGTGATTCGGCTGGTTTGAGGAGCTTCTCTTTCCGGAAGTTCTCCACGTCGCCCTTCAGTTTTCGCCGTATAAGCTTGCACAGAATGGAGCACTCGAGGTTGTTATCCTAGCTCCTTTGCCTGTTTCTCCGCTTCGCCAGCAAGCTTTTCATTTCATTCGAGATCCTTCCCTTCGCCTTCTTCAGCTTTTCACTTTCAGCTGCTTTTATGCAACGTCTCAGCTTGTCAGCAAAGCTCCTATGGTCCTCATCACGCTTTTCCGTCTGGCTCCTGTCAAACCCAGAAAGCGCTTTCTTCAGCTTTGCTTCATCGAATGTCTTCGGCCGATGTTTCCTGTCTGCCGTCTGTACCGCCGCCTTGTCCACCGCTTCATCGAAAATCAACTTCGCTCCAAGCAGGCGATGGACACTGCCGGTCTTGAAAGCCTGCACCACAGAGACATCTTGAACGATGCGCCTTTTATCGACTAAAATACAGTCCATTTCATTCTTGCTCTTCGCGTTTGGCGTGATCCACGTCCACCTTCTTGCGACCTTCTTTTTGTACCAGGTGTTTGCCACGTACAGGTCTTTCGTTTCCGCCATCGCGACCAGCCTTTCTCCTCTTTCATTCCTTTCGCCGCTGTCGTAACCCCCTATGAACTCGTCGCCAGCTTGCCCTCGCCCGACCTTGGCGTTGAAATTGCCCATCGCGACAGTGTGAGTGGACTTTTGTGCGAGGGCTCTTTCGAGCTCTCGGTAGAAATTCTTCCACTTCTTCGTCCTCGCTTGTACTTGTGGGAGTGTAGGCCGGGATGGCCTTGAGGGTAGCTTTTGACACCGTCTGAAGATGAAGCCCACCGATACGTGATGATATTAGCAGGCATGATCTGACTTTCAAAGACCAATCCTTCCTGACGATAAATCCGACTCCTCCGACATTTCTAGCCCCATCTCCCTTTCCGAGCCCCACAGTGCTTCCATCCTTCCAGCTGACCTCCAACTCCTTCTTTCGTCGGGTTTCACAGACACCGAGGAGATCGCATCTTACCCTTTTCTTCTCCTCCATCAGGTGGTTTAACGTTTCCTCCCTTGCCAGTGTCCTACAATTGAAGTACACACAGCGAGGCTCATCTTTTCCCATGTTGGCCTAGCACCTAACATTTTTAGCAACCTCTCGTCGCTCAGTTTCCGCTCCGCCACCGTAGAACGGTTCAATGGCGCGCAGGGAACTAAGACCCATTTACTCGTGGTGTTTTAGCTGTAAACTTCAAGCCATCCCACTGGCCAGGTGGGCAGGTGGGGGCACACATGGGCATCATAAAAATATTACAGGACATTCCTACTTTGTCACACCTGGGCGGAGGGAACAGCCCCAGCGGACGCGCCGTGGGGATGGTGACGAACGATCGAGAGGCTCTTGGATTCTCCAAGACGTGAATCTCATGGCACCAGCCCAGGTCAGCCCACGGGACCCATCTAGTCCAACATGAAAGGGACAGTTCACCCCTCAGCGCTAGTTTTTCAGGCTCTCTGCAAACTCAGGCGCATGTGACTTCCTCAGCTGAACTCAAGTGACGTTTTTGAGATTTTTATTTTTGGGGGGTGACTGTAACTGCTGAAGGCTTCCTGTCTGTTATAAACAAAAGCTGAGACTCTGGGAAACGTTGGCGGGGTTAGTGCATGCCCCAGTTATGCCCCCTCCCCCTCACTCCCAGAGCTGGGAACAGAACCCACTTAGCCCCCTGCTGCTCCAGCCACTAGACCTCACTCCCTTTCCAGAGCTGGGAATAGAATCCAGGAGTCCTGACACTCAGCCCCCCTCTAACCCACTAGATCCCACCCCCCTCCCAAAGCTGGGAAGAGAACCCAGGAGTCCTGGCTCCCAGATCCCTCCTGCTCTAACCACTAGCCCCCGCTCCCCTTTCAGAGCTGGGAATAGAACCCAGCCCCCCCCCCCCCCCCGAGACCTTTCCAGTAGTGGGACACAGTCCAGGAATTTCTCAACCGGGAAACTGAGTGGTTGAACCACCCCCACCCCCGCGTCTGACTCCCAAAAACTGCATCAAACTCTTGTGAAAGGCCAGCCCTCCCCTACTCAAAGGAGCACATAGGTTCAAATTCACAAGTCACTGGGGTTTGATTCTTCTGGGCAAATGACCACTGCTGGGAGGGAGCTTTCAATTTCCCCGTCTCCCCCCAACGGCGCCCTGGGTCCCGGTCCTGCTCTCCCTTGGGAAACATTTCTGGTTCATCTCGCAAACCGGCCAGTGCAGGGATGCGATCTCCCTGCTCCTTTAACCTCTTCTGAGTTCCCCCGCCCCCCCGGAGCCGGTCCCAACGGCTGGACTCAGAAACTTGGCACCATCGAGGGCATGAAATAACCACAGGGGGCTTCACCAAATGAAGCTGGAGGGGCTGTTTGCTTTGAACAAAACCCCCGTTCTTCACCACTTCTCTTGCCAAGTGGTTTCAGGGGCCTGGGATTCCTGGCTGGAGAGAATGGGGCCAGATCCCCGGCCGGCATAAATCAGCGTCTCTCCAACGGTGTCAATATGGCCAGATCCCCAGCTGGGGTAAAGCGGAGTCACTCCAATGGCATTGATGGAGCCAAATCCCCACTTGGGGTAAATCAGCATCGTTCCAATGGAGTCACTGGGGCCGGATCCCCAGCCGGGGTAAATCAGTGTCACTCCAGTGGCGTCCATGGGGCCAAATCCCCAGCTGGGGGAAATCGGCATGGCTCCACTGAGCAGAGTGGGGCTGATCTGCACCAGCTGCGGGTCTGACTCGTTGGTTCTAGTGTCTGATCCGGCAGTCGGACCTGCCCCAAGTCCCACCCAGCCCTTCCTGGAGGAGAGGGAAGGGTCCTCCCCTGATATGTATGTGCCACTAACGAAAGAAGGTGCATTTCTGGGGAGCCCAGAGCCGGAATAACAGAGGGGCTGCGGGTCGGGATTGCAGGGAATGGGGTGAGCCCAGGGTTGGGCTAGCTGGGGGCTGCGGGTTGGGATTGCAGGTCACCGGCAAAACTGGGGTGGGGGGGGAGCCTACAGCTGGAATAACAAGAGGGGCTGCAGGTCGGGATTGTGGGGCACCGGCAGAGCTTGGGGGGGAACCCAGGGCTGGGCTAGCAGAGGGCTGTCGGTCGGGATTGAGGGGCACCGGCAGGGCTGGGGTTGGGGGGAAGCTCAGGGTCAGGATAGCAGGGGATTGCAGGTTGGGAATGGGGGGAGCCCAGGGCCGGGATAGCAGGGGGCTGCGGGTCGGGATTGAGGGGCACCGGCAGAGCTTGGGGGGGAACCCAGGGCTGGGCTAGCAGAGGGCTGTGGGTCGGGACTGTGGGGAATGGGGGGAGCCCAGGGTCGGGATAGCAGGGGGCTGCGGGTCGGGACTGTGGGGAATGGGGGGAGCCCAGGGCCGGGATAGCAGGGGGCTGCGGGTCGGGACTGTGGGGAATGGGGGGAGCCCAGGGCCGGGATAGCAGGGGGCTGCGGGTCGGGATTGAGGGGCACCGGCAGAGCTTGGGGGGGAGCCCAGGGTCGGGATAGCAGGGGGCTGCGGGTCGGGACTGTGGGGAATGGGGGGAGCCCAGGGCCGGGATAGCAGGGGGCTGCGGGTCGGGACTGTGGGGAATGGGGGGAGCCCAGGGCCGGGATAGCAGGGGGCTGCGGGTCGGGACTGTGGGGCACCGGCAGGGCTGGGTGCGAGTGGGTGACGCAGGTCGGGGCTGAGGTTACTGACGGTGCCGTCTGACATCCCGGAGGCCTGAACTCATCCCTTCTGCCTCCTTCCCCAGACGTGGGGGATGAGATTGCAGGCAGGAGCGGGGGCCATGCAGCACCAGCAGAAGCTCCCGGGCGGCGGGATGGGCGGGAGGCCCAGCGCATTCGCAGTGCTGAGCGTCTCCGGCCGAGGGAACCCAGCTGGCATCACGCTCCACTCAGAGTGACTCAGAGAGACCTTCCCGCAACCCAGAGCCCACACGCTCCTCACCGCCTGCCCCCACCGCAGAGCTCCTTCCGGGAATCTCCCTCGGGGGCCAGCCAGAGAGGGGGCTAGGAAACAGCGGAGCCGCTCTGAGTCCATCCAGGAGGAGGCGGCAGGATGCACACACGCCTCGAGACACAGTCAGGTGCACGGTTGCACAAACTCCCGTGTGCAGAGACACACGTCCGCCCATGCAAAGACACACACCTCGGCGCAGGCAGACCCAGAGACGGATGGGAGCACACCTCCCCCCCCACCCCCGCTGTAAATGTCACCCCCATGCCCCACTATTAATGTCACACACATACACGCTGCTAACATCACACCACACAACACCCCGTGGCTAATGTTGCACCCACATACACCCACCCACTTATTAATGTAACACACACACACCTCACTATTAATGTCACACACATAGACACCATCACGCTGTCGATGTCTCACACACACACACAACACCCCATTATTAATGTAACACACACGACTGGTCATCAGAGTGAGCGAGTCTCTAAGGTGCCACAAGAACTCCTTTTCTTTTTACCACTGGTAATGTCACCCCAACATACACCCCCCCACCATTAATGTAAGACACACAAACCCCACTATTAACACACCCCACTATTCGTGTCACACACGTACACAACATCAGCCGTCAATGTCTCACGCACACCGACAACACCCCACTATTCGTGTCACACACGTACACAACATCAGCCATCAATGTCTCACACACACCGACAACACCCCACTATTGATGTCACACACACACCAACGTTAATGTCACACCCACACAACACCCCACTATTCGTGTCACACACGTACACAACATCAGCTGTCAATGTCTCACACACACCGACAACACCCCACTATTAGTGTCACACACGTACACAACATCAGCTGTCAATGTCTCACGCACACCGACAACACCCCACGATGAGTGTCACACACGTACACAACATCAGCCGTCAATGTCTCACACACACCGACAACACCCCCCTATTAGTGTCACACACGTACACAACATCAGCTGTCAATGTCTCACGCACACCGACAACACCCCACTATTGATGTCACACACACACCAACAGGTTTCAGAGTAACAGCCGTGTTAGTCTGTATTCGTAAAAAGAAAAGGAGGACTTGTGGCACCTTAGAGACTAACCAATTTATTTGAGCATAAGCTTTCGTGAGCTACAGCTCACTTCATCGGATGCCTCTAAGGTGCCACAAGTACTCCTTTTCTTTTTTCTTTTTACACACACCAACGTTAATGTCACACCCACACAACACCCCACTATTCGTGTCACACACGTACACAACATCAGCCGTCAATGTCTCACGCACACCGACAGCACCCCACTATTCGTGTCACACACGTACACAACATCAGCCGTCAATGTCTCACGCACACCGACAACACCCCACTATTCGTGTCACACACGTACACAACATCAGCCGTCAATGTCTCACGCACACCGACAACACCCCACTATTCGTGTCACACACATACACAACATCAGCCGTCAATGTCTCACGCACACCGACAACACCCCACTATTCGTGTCACACACGTACACAACATCACGCCGTCAGTGTCTCACACACACCGACAACACCCCCCTATTAGTGTCACACACACACATTCTAGTAATGTCATTGAGAGCCCTGAAATTGACAAGGAAACAGACTGGCTCGGGTGCTTTTTCCCCCTCTCTTGCCGGAGGTGGGGGGCTGCTGGGGCGGAGGCCAGCGTCCCTGCCCATGGGGCAGGCTGTGGGGGGAGGGCTGTGTGTGGATGAAGAGGGGGTTGAGAACTGGCTCACCTGGAAGCAGTCTCCATCCCTGCAGATGAGCGCCCCCCCACCCCCCGCCCTCTGCCTGTCACAGATGGAAACCCTCATTACAATTATCCCTAACTGGATGGAGGAGGGAAATGAGGCACGGGGGGGAAGGGACTCCACCGTGGTCACCCCGTGAGTCAGTGGAAGAGCCAAGAATGGAACCCAGGAGTCCTGGGCTCCCAACCCCGACCCTCACTCTCGTCACTAGACCCCACCCGCTTCCCAGAGCTGGGGAATAGAATCCAGGAGTCCTGATCGACAGTCCTGCTTGCTCCATTCTGGCTCAGAGGCAAGAGTGGGGCCTAGTGGTTAGAGCAGCGGGGGGCTGGAAGTCAGGACTCCTGGGTTCTAGCCCACCTCGGGGAGGGCAGCGGAGTCTAATGGTTAGTGGGGGGAGTTCTAATGGTTAGTGAGTTAGTCTAGTGGGGTCTAATGTAACTTGGGGGGGGGTGGCAAGTCCCCAGCTTTCACTGTGCCTCAGTTTCCCTACCTGAGAGAGAGAGGCACAATGGTGCCAGCTGGGCCGGGTCCGTGTTGCAGTGTGAGACCCCTGAGGCAGAGGGCCCGGGGCTTGGCAACGGGCGGGCCATTTCCCCAGGTCTCCTCCTGGTAGGGATGCACATCTGGAGGCCAGCTGTGGAATCAGCCGGATGCTGACTCAGCCCTAGGCGATTGGAAGCTCCTAGAAGCCAGCTGGGGGGCTTGGGGAGGGGTGGGAATCAATACACTGTCTCCTGCACTCACACACACACCCTCCCCACAGCTGCCTCTGGTTATCAGCACATTCCTGCCATTCCTGGCTAAAATTAGCCTTCCACGTTGGGGAGGAGGGGCTGAGGGCCCGGAGCCCAGCCTGTGGGAGGATGGGGGCCAGGAGCCTGGCTTCTTGGGGATGAGATGGGGATCAGGGGCTGGAACCGGGTCCATACAGGGTAGGGTGGGGATCAGGGCCTGGAGCCGGGTCCATACAGGGTAGGGTGGGGATCAGGGCCTGGAGCCAGGCCCATACAGGGTAGGGTGGGGATCAGGGCCTGGAGCTGGGCCCATACAGGGTAGGGTGGGGATCAGGGCCTGGAGCCAGGCCCATACAGGGTAGGGTGGGGATCAGGGCATGAAGACTGCTAAGGGACTATGGACTTGGGGTGGGGGGAATCGGGGCCTCGGGGCTGCAGGCAAACAACCCTGCGCACGCAGGGCCTCCTGCCCCCAAACCCATACACTTGTGCCTACACCCCCCGCCCCCGCCCCCCCTGCACTCAGGCCAGCCCCCTCCCCATCCTGCCCCCCCCCCGCCTCCTCACCCCTAGCCCGGATGTGGCTGATCAGAGCCCTGCGCTCTCCAAGCGCTGCTCCAGCCGCAGTCAGCCCTGCTACTTTTAGCTGAGTTGCTGACGCTTGGTTTTCTGGCTGCCCTGTTTACGCAACCTCACCCACCGGGCCCCCCCGCTCCCCCCCCCCGAGCACCCTTTCCCGCCACCCTGGATTGCCCCAGGCTGCAGCTACATGACCTGTCACCCTGCTTCTCACCCGCTGCAACCAGGGCTGTATTTTCCACCCTCCCCCCACGTAGGGTGACCAGATGACAAGAACAAAATATTGGGACACATGGGGTCCCCACCGTACATCGGTCGGGACGTGGGACAAACACCTAAATATCGGGACAGTCCCGATTTTACCAGGACGTCTGGTCACCCTGCACCCCACGGCTTCCATCCACCGCGAGCCAGGAATGAACCCGTGCCGTTATGCCACCGAAGGACTGACACAGCGTGAGCCATGGCCAGTCCTCACACGGGTATAGCCCGTACCTGGCCAGCCATTGAGGGGCTCTGTAGGGGCTGCTCTCCCCAGGCAGCCCTGGCCCCAATGCCCCAGCATGGCACTAGGAGGCACTGGGCTGCGGGGAGCGGGGCGGGGGGCTCGGCGGGGGGTGCTAGGCTGCGGGGAGCAGGGCGGGGGGCTCGGCAGGGGGTGGCGGGGCGGGGGGGCTCGGCAGGGGACGCTGGGCTGCAGGGAGCGGGGCGGAGGGGCTCAGCGGGGGGCGCTGGGCTGCGGGGAGCGGGGCGGAGGGGCTCGGCAGGGGGTGCTGGGCTGCGGGGAGCGGGGCGGAGGGGCTCGGTGGGGGGCGTTGGGCTGCGGGGAGCGGGGCGGAGGGGCTCGGCGCGGGGCGTTGGGCTGCGGGGAGCGGGGCGGGGGGGCTCGGCAGGGGGCATTGGGCTGCGGGGAGCGGGGCGGGGGGGCTCGGCAGGGGGCGCTGGGCTGCAGGGAGCGGGGCGGAGGGGCTTGGTGGGGGGCGTTGGGCTGCGGGGAGCGGGGCGGAGGGGCTCGGCGGGGGGCGCCGGGCTGTGGGGAGCGGGGCGGGGGGCTCGGCAGGGGGCGCTGGGCTGCGGGGAGCAGGGCGGAGGGGCTCGGCGGGGGGCATTGGGCTGCGGGGAGCGGGGCGGGGGGCTCAGCCGGGGGTGCCGGGCTGCGGGGAGCGGGACGGGGGGCTCGGCGGGGGGCGTTGGGCTGCGGGGAGCGGGGCGGGGGGGTTCGGCAGGGGGCGCTGGGCTGCGGGGAGCGGGGCGGGGGGCTCAGCCGGGGGTGCCGGGCTGCGGGGAGCGGGACGGGGGGCTCAGCCGGGGGTGCCGGGCTGCGGGGAGCGGGACGGGGGGCTCGGCGGGGGGCGCCAGGCTGCGGGGAGCGGGGTGGGGGGGCTCAGCCGGGGGCGCTTTGCCCTTGCAGTCAGTGCTGACCCCAGGGTGCTAATCTCTCCTCTCTGCGTTCTGTCACCTCCAGGACAAGCAAGGGTGAAATCTGGCAAAGGGACAAGGATCGGCCCTGACCCTAGACACGCCTGTATTCGCACCCAACGCCCGGCTACCGTGCTCCTTATCCCACCCAGGCCTTGTGAGGGAGCATCTGAAAACTATCGCCGCACAACTCAGTTGTCTCGCGGTGGGATAAATAGTGGCAACACGGCAGGAGAGGGGCTGGCTTGTCCTCTGCCCATCTGTTTTAACGGCTGCATTTGTGCCCCGTAGGGACGGGGGCTGCCCCGGCCTTAAACCCAAACGCAGCAGGGTGGCCAGTGACAAGGAGACTGTCTCGTACCTATGCGATAAACAGCTCCGTCGAAACTCATGATGGGGTTGCAAACCAAGTGTGAGTCAACAGCGTAGTCCCATGCAAAACACACACACACAAAAGCAAGCATGATTCCGGCCTGCATTAGCAAGCGTGTGGTAAGCAAGCCCTGACTCTGAGAAGTGATTCTTCCGCTCTGCTCAGCACTGATCCGGCCTCAGCGGGCATTCTGGGTCCGGCGCGGGGCGCCAGGCTTCGGGAAGGATGTGGACAAACTGGAGAATGTCCAGAGGAGAGCAACAAATGTGATGAAAGCTCTGGAAGACATGACCCAGGAGGGAAAGATTAAAAAAAGTGGGTTTGTTTAGTCTGGAGAAGAGACAATGGGAGCAGATGTGTGTGTGTGTGTGAGATAAGTCACCAAGTACATAAACGAGTATTATAATGAGGAGGGGTGATAAATTGTTCTCATTAACTACCCAGGACAGGACACAAAACAAGGGGCTCAAATCGCAGCAAGGGAGATTTAGGCTGGACATTAGGAAAAACTTCCTGACTGTCACTAGAACAAAATTACCTCGGGAGGTGGTGGAATCTCCATCACTGGAGGTTTTAAGAGCATCCCAGTCTGGGATGGTCTAGATCAGGAGTGGGCAAACTACGGCCCACAGGCCGGCGCTCCACCTGGGGTGCAGGGTTGGGGGCCGCTCCAATGGGAGCTGCAGGGGCGGCGCCTGCAGACGGGGCAGCGCGCAGAGCCATCTGGCTGTGTCTCCGCGTAGGAGCCGGAAAAGGGACATGCCGCTGCTTCCGGGAGCCACTTGAGGTAAACGCCACCCGGATCCTGCACCCCTGAGCCTCTCCCCACGCCCCAACCCCCTGCCCCAGCCCTGATCCCCCCTCCCACCCTCCGAACCCCTCGGTCCCAGCCCGGAGCACGCTCCGACACCCCAAACCCCTCATCCCCAGCCCCACCCCAGATCCCACAGCCCCAGCCGGAGGCTGCACCCCTTCCCGCACCCCACTCCCCCGCCCCAGCCCAGAGCCCCCTCCCACACCACGAACTCCTCATTTCTGGCCCCACCCGGGACCCACATCCTCAACCAGAGCCCTCACCCCCTCTCGCACTCCAACCCCCAATTTGTGAGCATTCATGGCCCAACATACAATTTCTATTCACAGATGTGGCCCTTGGGCCAAAAAGTTTGCCCACCCCTGATCTAGATAATACTTAGTCCTGCCTCAGAAGAAAGGACTGGACTAGATGATCTATCGAGGTCCCTTCCAGCCGGACGATCCTATGACTTGATCATGAAGAACGGTGCCTTTGCTTCTCTAACCAGCTTGGTCCTCTGGCCAGAGACAATGAAGGGATATTTACATAACAGCTAAACCAAGCTGGACTGGAGTATCAAAGGGGAGTGGAAGCTGAACACTTTGAGAGAGAGAGGCCAGATTATAAAGAGAGGGGGCAGTGAACCCCTAAGTTATCTTTCATCTAAGGAGACAAGGGGAACCGGCCCCTGGAACTCCTATGTTCCTGGAACTCCAGTCATCTGTGCTGGACCAGGAGTAATTGGAGAGCGAAACCATCGGAAACAACGTTTTAGCCGCGTGCGTCTCACTTTTATTCGCTTGTAACCGTCTCTGCTTTGATTCACGTACTTGGCATCACTTCCCCTCCACTCTGTCGTTAATAAAGCGCACCCAGCACTGCGTCGGAGTGAAAGTCATTTTTAAGGCCTGGGAACAGGGCAAGGTGTCTCCTGAAAGGAGCAAACGAACCTGATTATGTCTCCGAGTCACCAAGGTCTGGACGAATTTGGGGGAAATCTGGGCCCAGGGGACTGTGTTGAGGGCACTTGGATAATAGTAACCGAGGCTAGTGGATTCCAGAGCATGGCTGTGGTGTATCAAGCCGGCCTTTGGAGCCAGAATTACCACGGCTACTGGACACACAGACATTCGAGGCATGCTGGAGGGCGTCCAGACAACGCCGCTGTGGGAGGAGAGGGTTTCACGGTGCCCAGGGTTACGGGGCGGGTGGTGACGCACTCTCTCACCGGTCTGGATGGCCCCCCGAAACGCGACAGAGGCACAAAAGGGCGTTGGGCCGTGGTCCGATATATATGGGGCAATCTACCGGCACGACTATCATTAAACCGGATTAGTTAAACCAGATTAAGCCCCTGTATGAACGCTCTCATTCGGAATAAAAGCGGTTCCATTTGCAGATGTGAATCGGGGCCGAGGCAGCTCTTCTGCCTCCTGAATGGGTGCTCCACCCTCCAATCCGACCTTGCGGAGACTAGGAGTGCAGCCGCTGCCGACAATAGCTCCGCCTAGGCGTAGGATACGGGATCCACGGTAAATGGGTGAAGACCAGGCGACCGCAGATCTCAAAAAGCAGCCGTCCGTGGGGGTGTTTCTAGCGGGGTTCCCCAGGGCTCGGCACCAGGCCCGACTCTAGTCAGCATTTTCATCAACGATCCGGAAGTAAATAGAAAATCGTGGGCGATAGAATTTGAAAACCAAAGACTGGCAGAAGAGTAAATACCAAGGAGGACGGGTCAGTCACAGGCTCCGTCTACACTGAAACATAAGCCCAGGGTTAGTAGAACCGGGGTGAGCAGACCCTGGGCTTGTTAAGCTCGGGCTTGAGCATCTACACTCATTGTAACCGCAGGATAGGAACTGTCGAACCCTGGGGCCCAACCTGGGGCCCCACCATCTACACTGTGTTATGGGGGCCTGGGTCCAACCAGCTGGATCCCGGGCTTCCTAGCGCCCTCCCCAAATGTGGGCGCTCTAGCCCTTGGCTCGTGGTGCAGCGTGAGGAAACTTGAGTGTCCACCAAACTTGACTGTCTGGAGGACAAAGAAATTCGGCCTGTAGGATACTTCTGGGGGACTCCCAGAGCATGAGTTCCCGTGGGGCTGTGTCTACCCTGCCAAGCAATAGGGCTTGAACCCTGGGTCCTGGCTTCCCCCTCTTGGGATCCTGGGACCCTGGCTTAGCGCGATTTGTGTGTAGACACAAGTTTTTGGGATCCATCCGGGGTACTTAATGGCCTGTGTTATGCAGGAGGTCGGAGCTCTCAGGATTTGGGGCTGTAAAATTGCAGTGTAGACATTCGGGCTCGCGTGCTGGGACTGTCCCACAGCCCGAGCCCGAGCGTCTACATGGCAATTTTTAGCCCCCGCATCGCACAGCTGACCCGGGCTGTGAGGTTCGGTGCACGCAGCTGGTCTTTTATTGCTGTGTAGACAGGCCCTCTGAATCTGCGCCAATCAGATTCTATCCCCATGTTTCAGGGCAGCCAAGCAAACATCTCAGAGCGTCCTTGTCTGCTCCGTGTGGGTTTTTACACCCCACCAATCACCGCAGTATCCGAGCGACCCCCAACTGGGCGTTACGCCAGGGGACCGCACGTGTGCCGTGGGTCATTTGTTCTCTCGTCCGCTCCCCAGAGGGGGGTGCGCGTGGCGCGATGGAGGGTCTTGTTTTGGTAGGGTCGTTGCTTTGGTTTGCCGCCCACTAGACCCATTGCCATGTGTGTATATTAGAGAGGGGTCAAAGAAAGAAGATCAGACTTGATTTGAGGCGGGCTGGGAGGCCGATGCAGAGTTGAGCAGCTGAAAATCAGGAAGACAAATCTGCCTCGTAACATCAGCCCAGAGCCGCACCCCATCCTGAGTGTGACAGCACTCCCCCCTCACCCCCGCTAGCTGGGAAGTCCCCTCCCTGCGTGGTTTTACCCTCCGGCAAATGACGTGGCTTGGTTGCCCCCATCAGCCGCTCCATCTCCAGAGCATGTCTTCAGGCAACTGAGTGTGTCCAGCAGGACAGACGCCAGCCGGCACCGGCTAAGTGGCCCGGTGCCTCGTGTGCGGGGCGGGGGAGTGGGGGGTGGCTTTTCTCCAAAGCACCAGGAATCGGCAGTGCCCTGGCGCTCGATGTCGGACTTGGTGGAACATTGGCTGGCGAGATGGAGTCGGGACTAGCAGTTAGCAGATGACACCAGGTGTCAGGACTCCTGGGTTCTGTTCCCAGTTCAGGGAATCAGCATGACCTCCTAGTTAGAGCAAGGCCAGGGCTGGGGATCAGGGCTCGGGGTATCTATTCGAGCTCTGGGAGGGGAGTGGGATCTAGAGGTTGGGGCTCAGGTGAGTGGGGTGTGATCGGGAGTCAGGACTCCTGGGTTTAGTTCCTAGCTTTAGAGGGAAGGGGAGTCCCGTGGTTAGAATAGGGGTGGCAGGGTGCCAGGACACCTGGGTTCTGTTCCCGGCTCTGGGAGGGGAGCGGAGTCTAGTGGTTAGAGCAGGGAGGGCTGGGAGTCAGGATTCCTGGGTTCTATCCCTGGCTCTGGGAGGGGAGCGGAGTCTAGTGGTTAGATCAGGGAGGGCTGGGAGCCAGGACTCCTGGGTTCTCTCTCCGGCTCAGGGAGGAGAATGGAGTCTAGTTTTTCGATTGAGGGAGGGGGGCAGTCTGGGAGTCAGGACTCCTGGGTTCTCTCCCTGGGCCTGGAGACCCACTTCAGGCTAGTGAAGCCGTGTGCAGCCCATCTCCAAAGTGGGACATTTCACCCTGGGGCCTGGCTGAGCGGGGGCCACCCCCATCGCCTCCTGGCACTGGGAGATTCTTGGGAATGTGGGTGGATTGTGCAACAGCCTGGCTGCAGAAGGTGCAGCAGAGGAAGTGTGCGAGGGCCGCTGGCTTCCCCCACGCTTCCCCTGAACGGGAGCCAGACCCTCCTCCCGGCCCACCCAGCCGCGGGGAGCAAGCGAGTGCCAGCCCTTAGAAACCATTCCCCACTGAACGCAGTCATGCTGGTCAACAGAGCCGATTCCCCCGAATGACAGTTCAGTACAGAGGATCTGGACCCCCCACCCCCACCCCAGAAAAACAAATCAGAACCCATAGAACAGAGGATCCGGACCCCCAGAAAAACGGATCAGAACTGTAGCTCGGAGCTCCCAAAAGTCAGGGGAAGTTAAACGCGAGATTTCAAATGATTTCTGAACACTGTGGTTTAAAATAGAACATTCAAATACACGGCACAGAGTGCTCACAGCTGGGTGGGAGGGGAAACTGAGGCAGGGGACCAGCCTTGTGTAAGGTCATCAACAGAGCAGCTGCGAATAGAACCCAGGCATCCTGGCGCTGCAGCGGGGGCCTGAGCCTCTGGGCCCTGCTACCTGTCTAGCGCTGGGGGAGTTGCCTGAGTGGGATCAGACTCCCAGATGGGCTGGATCCATGCTGGGGGACGAGGTGCCTGCTGGCTCCAGGTCTTGGGACATTCACGAGACTGTGAGAAGGCAGCAGCCGTGAAGCCCTGATACTCCAACCCAGCCCGGGCCTCCCAGAGCCGGGACAATGCCCATCCCCACCCCCCGTCCCATCTCGGGCCTCTTAGACCTGTGACAATCCCCATCCCCCCATCCCATCCTGGGCATTTCAGACCCGGGAAATCCCCCTCCCCCATTCCCATCCCATCCCGGGCATTTCAGAGCCGGGACAATCCCCATTCCCCCATCCCATCCCAGGCATTTCAGACCTGGGAAATCCCCCTCCCCCATTCCCATCCCATCCCGGGCATTTCAGAGCCGGGACAATCCCCATCCGCCCATCCCATCCTGGGCATTTCAGAGCCGGGACAATCCCCATCCCCCCATCCCATCCTGGGCATTTCAGAGCCGGGACAATGCCCATCCCCACCGCCCCCCCATCCCATCTCGGGCCTCTTACACCCAGGACCATCCCCATCCCCCCATCCCATCCAAGGCCTCTCAGAGCCGGGACAATCCCCAATCCCCCCTTCATCCCATCCCCGGCCTCTCAGAGCCAGGGAAACCCCCATCCTCCCATCCCATCCTAGGCATTTCAGAGCTGGGAAATTCCCCTCCCCCTTTCCCATCCCATCCTGGGCCTCTCAGAGCCGGGACAATCCCCAATCCCCCCTTCATCCCATCCCGGACCTCTTCGACCTGGGACAATCCCCATCCCGCCCCCCCCACCCCCAATCCCATCCCCGGCCTCTCAGAGCCAGGAAATCCCCATCTCTCTTCAGAGCCAGCATAACCCCATTCCTCCCCACCCCTCTGACCCAGGATATCCCAATCTCCGTACCGGGTCTGGGCTATCCCTGTCCCGCCCTCCCCAGCAGAGCCGGGGTATCCCCTCCCTGGGGCTGTCTGGTTGCAGCACCTTGTTGTTGTTATTGATCCTTGGACTTTCACGGCTGATTCAGCAGGGATTTCCCGGCTCATCGGGATGCGTTGCCAGTGAGTCACGGCCCGGAAACCTGGGGTCCTGATGCAGAGCCAAACCGGAAGCCCTAGCCCTGTCAGGGCTCTTCGTCTTTCCAGGGGTGTGAGAGGGCGTGCGGGCTCCCCTCCCAGCCTACTCTGACAAGTTGCCCCCTCACTGGTCCCCCTGCAAGATCACCCCCGGTGTCATCTAAGCCCGTGCAAAGTGCTAGATCCCTGGGGGACCCCTCTATTTACCTCTTTCCACTCTGAAAACCCACCGTTTATTCCTACCCTTTGTCTCCTGTCTTTTAACCAGTTACCGAGCCAGGAGAGGACCTTCCCACTTCTCCCATCTCAGCTTACTTTGCTCAAGAGCCTTTGGTGAGGGACCTTGTCAACGGCTTTCTAAAAAACTAAGTACACTATGTCCCCTGGATCCCCCTTGTCCACATGCTTGCTGATCCCCTCAAAAAATTCTAGCAGATTGGTGAGGCATGATTTCCCTTTACAAAAGCCGTGTTGACTCTTCCCCAACGATCGTATTCGTCCATGTGTCTAATAATTCCGCTCTTTACTATAGTTTCAACCAATTTGACCGGTACTGAAGTTAGGCTTATGGGCCTGTAATTGCCAGGATCGCCTCTGAAGCCTTTTTGAAATATCAGCGTCATGTTAGCTAGTGTCCAGTCATCTCGTACAAAGGATGATTTCCGCGACAGGTCACATACCACAGCTAGGAGTTGTGCAATTTCATCTCTGAATTCCTTTAGACCTCTTGGGTGAATGCCATCTGCTCCTGGAGATTTATTACTGTTTAATGTATCTATTTGTTCCAAACCCGCCTCTATCAACACTTCAATCTGAGAAGAATGGCTCAGCTATGGGGATCTCCCCCACATCCGCTACCTAACATAGAGCAGCCCAGTGGCTGCTCTGAGATACGCCCAGTTGCCCGTGGCCCCAAGGGGCTTTCCCAGAATCGAGGAATAGCTGGGGTGCAGCCAGCATAAACACAAGCTGTGGAATGTGCCATTGGGGATTCCCGGGTAGCCAGTGAAACCAGCTTTCCTGGCCATGTCCTGTCCTCACTCCTTGCTGTTATTCACCTCTGCTACATTCCTCCCCAGAGACAGCTCCACTGTAACACTGCCAGGATGGCTTCTTGTATATACAGGAGGCTAGATTCTGCCTTGTTTATGCCACAAATGAGCGAGGAAGCCAAATAACCCAGGCGTCCTGTCTACCTGCCCACCTCCCACTCTAACCACTAGACTCGACTCCTCTCCCAATGCCAGGTACAAAACCTGGGAGTCCCTGTGTTTGAACTAGGGTGACCAGATATCCCAATTTTATAGGGACAGTCCCAATATCTGGGGCTTCGTCTTAGATATTACCCTCCCCACACGCACTCCCGTCCCAATTTTTCCCATGTGCTACCTGGTCATCCTAGTTCAAAGCACCAGACCCCATTCCTCCCCCAGAGCTGGGGATAGAACCCAGGAGTCCTGGGATGATTGCAGTCACCAGTAGGCCATACGCTCCCCTTTCAGAGTCAAGAATAGAACCCAGGAGTTCCGCCTCACAAGCCTGTGCTCTAACCACTAGACCCCACTCCCCCACCCACAGCAGGAACTGTACCAGGCTGCTCTTGGCTTAGGCCTCTGTTTGAAAGCAGACAGGTGAAAGCCCTGGCGAGAGACATAACCCTGCAAGGACTGCACAGGACGGTCTAGGTTTGCCCTGCCGGTTGGCTGAGGTTTGTCATTTCCTGAGGCTCGGGGCCGAGTCAGTTTTGCTGTCTCTCCGCAGAGGGGTGCGCCGGCACGCGAGCATGTGCGTGGGAAACTTCCCGCTTGCTCGTTTGTTTGTTTCCCAAAAGTGTTACGTTGACAATGCGCCTCGCTGCAAGAAAGGGGAACATGGAGCACTCACTGCGCTGAGCGTGCCGGGCTGCTTCCGGAAACTGCCCGCTTCCCGGGCGCTGACGCAGCCCCGACTTACAGGGCGAGGGGCACCGTGAACAGTCCCTGAGTAGCAAACTGAGAACTGAAAGTCTGACGCAACTCGGGCCGGCGCTCCTAGCCCGCAGGGGAGGGGGGTAGGTTGAGGGTGTGGCCAGGGCACACTGTGCTGTGGCTATTCTCTGCTCCCTAGGGTCCATAGGTGGCAGATCGGGGGCGTGACTGGGGTGCGCTGAGTTGTGGCTATTCTCTGCCCCCCAGAGTCCATTAACAGAGCAGTGGTGGGCCGGGATGGGGAATGCCACCAGATGGCTCTGGCTGGCCAGCCCAGTCTGGCCCGGTCATCTCAGGTCCTGCCTGGGGTGCCAGTGTTGCTTCTTGAGGGGTACTGACAACTGGGCGATTAGGCACCCTGGCCTGGCCCCGCTCCCCAGCAGGTGTGTTTGTGTGCATGTGTGTGTACATGAGGGGTCCCATTAGCCAGAGGCCGTGACTTTTCCCCTAACGGCGAGGGGGAAGCAGGGGATGCCCTTCCCACTGTTGGCAAAATCACGGCATTGGGCTCATGTCCCAGACTGCCCGGGAATCGTGACATCGCGAGTTACACAGAGCCTGACCCGTAGGGCGCAGGGCACAAGTTAGAGCAGCCCAAAGGCCACCCTGGTGTGCGTGTGAGTGGCCAGGGGCCCGGCTCGTAGGATGGTGCCTTCTGGACTGTGTCGCTTGCAGCGTGAGCGGGCCCGCTCTCCAGGCCAGCCGCCCTGGGGCCTGCCAGCTGCCCCACAGCCAGCCGGAGCGGGTTGCGGCCTTTGGCTGGGGGCCGAGAGGCAGCTTGAAAGGACGACGCGGTGTGACCTCTGTTGGAAGAAATGAAAACTGCCAGTGCTGATGGGGAGACAGGAGATTTTATTCCCCTGACCGGGAAACTCTCTGGAATTTATTCTTCAGCTCAACCAGGCCTCTAAGCTTGCCAGGCTCCCCCGGGGGACGATGGGAACAAATCCTATCACCCAGAGGAGCCTGATCTTGCTCCCAGCAGAGCCAAACAGCCCCCCTGACAGCTAACGCTTACCTAGAGTGACCACATTTACCTGGGGTGACCAAGTTGTGGTTGGGTTTTTTGGGGGTTGGGGGGAGGTGTTAGTTGCATATATAAGACAAAGCCCCTCATGTCGGGATGTCTGGTCACCCTACTTTGACCCCTTCTGGGGCCTGTTTCCCCCCCTCCCACCATCTGTTCATTCACTCACTCCCTCTCTCTCGCTCTCGCTCTTTCCTCCCTGGCTTCCCCCGCCCCTCCACCTTTGGTTTGGTCTTTTCCCACGCCCATCCATCCACGCCCGCCTCCGGCTCTCGGCTTTTTGATTTATTTATTTATTAATTTTGTTTAATAAGATGAGCTCATGGGAGGCGGAGCTACAAGAAGCCCCGGCTCCCTATATAAGGAGCCGGGCAAGCGGCCCCAGTTCAGCTCGGCTCTGCTCAAGCCGTGGAGGCTTTAAAGCAGCTCCCTCCCGGGGAAGACAGACAGACAGACAGACAGACAGACAGACAGACAGACAGACAGACTCAGTCACTCCTCTCCTCTCCTCTCCTCTCCTCTCCTCTCGCCAGCTGCTCCTCACTCCTCTCCTGCTTCGCCATGAGCTCCATGGTGGATGTAAAAACCCTGTACGAGGTAAGAGGCGATCTCCTCCTGTCTTGGGGGCGTGGGCTGAGTTTCCTGGGCTGGCCCGGCTCCCCCTAAGCTAGGCTAAGACTGACTTATGGGGGTGGGGTGATTTCTCCTGCCAAAGCTCACAGCTGTGGACTCACCCCGCCCTTATAAATTGTTGGTTTGTCGGCTGACCCAGATGTCACTCGATTGCACAGAATCGCAGCAAAAATCGGGGGGGGGGGGAAGGTTTAAAAAGCAGCCCCCCTCCCCAGGAAAAGATCTCGGCTCTGTCTGGCCTCCCCCACTTTTGGAAAAAGACAGAAAGTTGCTAAAGCGGGTCGGATCCGGAGTTGAAAACTCGGCTCGATTTGCTTCTCCACGGGCGCCGGTCTGGCCGAGTTCTCGCCGCGGGGGAACTTGGCGTCGCTTCGATTTGATTATTTGGGGGGGGGGAGGATTATTTTGTCTCGGGCCCCAGGAAGGAAAGTTTTTGAGGCCGCGGAGCTGGGCGGGCTTGTGTGAGCGACTCCCCAGACCCCCGATTCTCGAGGCCTGGCCCCCAGCTGGGCGGGGGGGGGGGTGTTTAATGCGAAATCCTCGCTGGAGTGAATTCGTTTTGCTCGGATCTGTTAAGAGCGGAGCGAACAAACCGGGAGCTGATTTTGTGTTTGCGCGCCCCCCCCATCACTTCCCCATTCGGTAAATGAAGAGTAGTTGGGGGGGGGGGGGGGCTCAGGAACTGCTTCCAAAGGCAGGACCCCCTAAATCCCGCCCCCCCAAACTCAGCAACCAGGGGCCGCCTCTGCTGGCCTGGGGGGCGACCCGTCTCCCCTCTGCCTGGCGATGGCTTGATTTGGGGTATGTGGGGGGAGACTCGCGCTCCGGTGCTGATTGAGTGTCTGGCCGCTCGCGTTAATTTACAAAAAGCATTTCGAGAGACGGCCCGGTCCCTGGGGGGGGTCCCCTGCCCCGACTGGGGGTGGGGGGCGGGGAAGAGAAATTCCCAGCGGCCAGGGAAGGGTTAAAGTGGCCTAGAATGACGTTCCTCCCTGCTGCCCTAGCGAGCTGTGGGGGGCGGGGGGGTGTGTGACTTTCCTGCTGCACTCAAAGTTTCTGCATTTCCCTCCTCCCGGGGCAGAACTTGGGGGGGTGCAGCTAGGGGATTGTGTGTGTGTGGGGGGGTGTTGAGCAGGGCTCCTCTCTAGATCGTTGGAGGACGGAGGACCCCCGGGGGGGGGTAATGGGGGCGAAGTGGAAAGAGTGGAGGAGAAAGGGCAGTTCCCCATTTAGGTTTACACCAGGCTAGGGTACACACCATGGGAATCTGCCCCCTCTTCGGTTCTGTCACTTCCCCACCCCACCCGTGGATTTCTTGGGGGCACCTCGCTTTTTCCACTCCGTGTGCCCTGCAGTCACCCCCCCTCCCGTGCAGCAGGCTGGTGGAAGGCCCCTTGCTTTGGAAGGGGGTGTGCGTGTTGGGCGGGGGGGGGGGGGTCCGTGCCAGTATAAAATCCTCCCTCCTGGGCCCAGCCCAAGTACTTTATAAATAACCCTGGGCCCTGTGCCATCGCAGGGCCTGTGAGTCACCACCGAGCTCAGCCTCGCCCCACCCCCCCCTCCCCGGAGAGCCTGGTGCTGGGGAGAGCCAGGTGCTGAGTTTGCTGGAGGCAAAGGGGGCGGGGGGGGGGGGGTTCGGGCAGTGCCCAGCTCCAGGGGTATCTCCTATGTGCTTCCACCTTGTTTTGTATGAGAGCCAGGCATTAACCCCCCGCCCTTCCCTCTCTCCCCGCCCCCCAGAACCTCTTGAACCTGAATCTGAGTGAGGAGCGGGATGCTCCGGCCGGCTCCGAGCCCCGGGGGGGCAGCGGCGACTCCCACGTCTGGCCCCTGCGCACGGTCTGGAGCCCCAGCACGGAGCAGGTGCTCTCCCTGCCCGAGCCGGCGGCCCCCCGCCCCTCCTTCCGCACCGACCGGTCCCTCAGCCTGATCGAGGGCCGAACCCTGCCGCCCCCCCCGCCCGGCTTCCCCCCGCTGCAGCCCCCGCCGGCCCCCGCCCTCTCGGCCCGCTACAAGACGGAGCTCTGCCGCACCTACAGCGAGACGGGCCGCTGCCGGTACGGGGCCAAGTGCCAGTTCGCCCACGGGGCCGGGGAGCTGCGGAGCCTCAGCCGCCACCCCAAGTACAAGACGGAGCTGTGCCACAAATTCTACCTCCATGGCGAATGCCCCTACGGCTCCCGCTGCCACTTCGTTCACTACCCGGAAGAGCGGGGGCTGGCTGCTTCCCCGCAACTTCTGCGCCAGAGTCTCAGCTACACCGGGGTGCCTGCTGGCCGCCAGGGCTCCCCGCCGCCCGGCGTCTCCGACCTGGCCTCTTTCGCCCGGGCGCCCTCCATCTCCCCGCCTCCCGCCGGCGATCTCCTCTCGCCGTCCTTTACCCGCCTCAACTCGGAGCCTGTGCCTCGCGTGGCCACCCTGGGAGAAGCCCTGGCTGCCTCCTCCTCCGCCCCCGGCGGGCGCTGCACCTGCCGCTGCGGGGGCACCGCCAGGCTGGGCACCTTCGAGAGCCCCCGGGACTACTTCGCCGCCGCCCCGGGGACGCCCGTCGCCTCCGGCCTCCCCAGGACCCCGTCGTCCAACTCGCTCTCCGACCAGGATTGCTACAGCAGCTCGGGCAGCCTCAGCGGCTCCGAATCGCCCGTCTTCGAGATGCTGCCCGCCAGTGGGACCTGGAATGGGACCCGCCGGCTGCCCATCTTCAACCGCATCTCCGTGTCGGAGTGAGCGGCGGGGGGAGGGCTTGCAATAGGATCCAGGCCATGGGAGGGAATCTAATGGGGTGCGGGAGGGGTTAGATGCATCTACGGGGTGGGGTTGCAATCAACTCCTGGGAGCAAAAGGTGACCCCCTGGTCCTGCTTCCAAGGTCCCTCCAGGGGCTGCCCCCTGGCCCCTCCAGCTGCTGGTCCAGATGTTTGGGGAAGGACAGCAGCTCCCCAGCCAGATGTTGGCAGGAGCTGCTCCTGTCTGGGGGGTAGGGAGTGGGTGGAAGGGGATTGGGGTGGCCTCCCCTGGTGTGGGACATGAGCTCCCCACAGTGGGGGAGGGAAGGAGCGGGGGAACAGGCATCCAGATGTGCACAAAACCAGATACCTGCTGGGCAAGGCAGGCTCCCTGCCTGGCCAGGTGTGGCCACACATTTTAAGTAACCTGCTTCCTACCTAACATTGAATGTTGCCACATGTGTGCGGTATCTGCACCATCGCCCTGCCTTCCTCCAACCTAGAAGTGCCAGATGACACCGCCAACGTGCCTTGCCCAACCCCTGCGGTCTGTCTGGGAGTGCTCACCTGCTTCAAACCAAGGACTCCACGCCTCTCCCATGTCAGGCTTTCCACTGGACTCGCCTGTGTTACGGAGGGTGAGGGGAAAGTCCCGGGGGGCCAGCCTGCATCCCTGAAAAGACTGATTTGGTGGGGAGGGGTGCAGTTTTATGCCCAATATGTAGCAGATTGTTGGGGTGGACCACGTCCGCATGTGGGGGTGTCCGGAGTGGGACAAATTTGGGTCTAATGGTGCTGCTTTCCTCCCCTGCCCTACCCTTATTTCATGCTGTGAATATTTCAGGAAGGGTTCCCTGAATTGGTTTTTTGGGGGGTGGGATTGGGGGGAGCTCAGATCCATCCTGCTTCACCCCCTTTCATAAGGAGCTGGGGGGGGGGGGGCAAAGAGTGTCCACGAACAACAAAAGCTTCCTCCACTATCTTTCTGAAATACTGATTTTTAAAAATATACAAACTCCAGTAGCAGCCCCTAACCTTGGAGTAACACTTTAACAAGCAGTGGCCTATTCTGGCTCATTACTGGAGTACTTCCCCTAGGGTTAGTATTTGAGACTGGAGTAATTCTGTTCACTTCATTCAGTGGCTTTCAACTTTTTTTATTTGTGGACCCCTAAAAAATTACCGATGGAGGCGTAGATCCCTTTGGAATTCTTTGACATTGTCTTCTGCAGGCCCCCAGGGGTCGGCGGACCACAGGTTAAAAACTAGACTTAATTGGTATGAAATAGCTCTTGCTTTAATGTGCGTGGGGAGGGGGGCAGGATTAATCTACAAAGACAGTAGTGTTACTGCAATATTTATGCTCTAATGCCTTAAAGGGGAAGATGAGACAATCTGAGCCATCAGTATCTCTGGGTGGAGCAGGAAGGCAGCACTGAAATATCGGGCAGTTTGCCATGAAGATGTGGTGTCCCCCGCCCTTCCAGAATCCAAAGGTCGTGGGGAGGGAGGGGTCTTTGTTCCACCCCCGTTAGCCACCCCATGCAAACGGTCAATGTGACAGCAAGGTTGACCTCGATTTCCGGGGAGTTGGTCTCCAAAGCCATAGTGTTAAACCGGTCCGGCCTTGCCATGTAGTGAGCACTTTGTGAAGGGGTGGGAGAGGAGATGCACTGAGTTTGCCTGGCAAGGTGGTGATGTGCTCCCCAATCCAGCCCTCTCCTCTCTTGCTTGCAGCTGGTGTAAATCAGGAGGAAATGGACTTGGACCAGTGTTGCCAACCCCATATGGGCAAACTCATAACCTCCCACCCCGCAAAAATAAAAAAAAAATCTTGAGCGTGGTTTTAAAAGGCTGCAGGTTTTTAAAAACCGATGAATCAGTTCCCGTTTCTCCCCCCCGCCCCAAACCCCACAGGCTAAAAACTTGCTTTTTTTTCCTTGTAAAGGCAAGCAAAGGGACCGTTCTGGTCACATGACTCCTGAACCTTGGGGTTTCAGAACTGCTCTAAACCTCACACGGCTTTGGCAACACTGGTATCGAGCTCTGAATCCCACTGTGGTCGCTTGGGACGTCCCCTTTGCAGCTCGGAGGCCTAATGAGATCTTTCTTGTTCCGTTTTCTGTGCTAACGATTCCCTGCTTTTTAAGTGTTGCTCTTGGAAACAAAAACCAAACAAGCTCATGTTTACCTTTGTAATGATGGAAGAGAAACCAAAATTATTTATAGAATCTTATTTATTCAAGACAGAATTTTATATTATATTTATCTTTTTGTAATATTCTGAAATAATATATATATTTTTCCCTGGTATTAAAAAGTTAATTCAAGAGAACCCAGTGAGATGTAACCACGGAGTAATAGGAGTGACAAACGTTTTTGTTTTTTTTTTTTTTAAATCATCATTGTGGTGTTTTATTGCTGAATCTTGAGGATTTAAAAAAAGATGTGGAAATAATAAAACAAAGCCAGCCATGAGATTGGACTGTGTATGTGTGTGATGGCCCTACAGCCTGGGTAGTGTGTGATGGGTCAGTGTACCCCACCGCAAGTCTCCACTTCTCTGAAGAGTATAGAGCAAAGAACATGCACGGAGGGCCTGAAATCCCATTATGGGACACCATGTGTCGGAGGGCATCTACCTCCCCCCCACCTGCTCTCTGAGCATCTTGCAAAACATGGGGTTATTAATAAAAATGGGGGTGGGGGAGGAATCTACAGAGGCTGAATGGGAAACTGAGAGGGGAAACTGAGGCATGGCTCAACAAAGAGGAAGGATGACCCAGTGGTTATGGGATATCCATTGGGAGTGAGGTGCCTAGATCTCTTTGAGGAGCTGGGTGTCAGGACCTAACTCCTTTAGCCTGAAGGGAGAGTTCTAGCTTCCATAAATAAGCTTTGGAAGAACAATCACCGCAGGTGAGCCCATAATTGCCTGCCTCTAAAGCAGCCAGTACTGGTAAGATATGTGGCCATGTCAATGCATTGTTCTGGAAAGGGATTTTCTTCCCAGCTGCCTTATGGGGATCCAGGAAGCATTTCCTTCATTTTACAGGTGGCAGCCCTGGGATTTGAATTTAACCACAAGACTGTCTGGTCTGCCCGGATTGGGGTGGGACATCTCTCTCCATTCCTGTCACCCATTTGCTTGGAGTACAGTCATGGGCTGATCTCCCCCAGCTCACTTTAATCAAGCTAGCTGGAGCAGGAGGATGGCAAGTAATTACCATGGGGTCTGGGTGAGCTTGTCAAGTCTTTGCTGAAGCCTGTGGCTTGCTGCTCCGGGCTGGCTAGGTTAAAGCTAGCACGGGTATGTCCACTGCAATCTTCCTCCCTGAGAAGCTTGATCAGCTTAGATTTGGCTCAGGCCTGCCCGGGCGGTGGCCGTGAGTGGTGGCACGTCCCCAGGTGATGAGCGCAGGCCGCATGCTGTGTTTCCTTCCCCCTTTTCACTGCCTGCCCTTGACGCCAGCAGGGCGCGGCCGGTCCCTACCAAGGGCACGTCAACAAAGCGCTTTGCGCAAGGTCCCGTCCCCGCCCAGACTGGAGGAACTGGCCCGTTGAGCGGCCCCCGCCCAATGCCTTCGGTAAACAAGCTGGCTTGGGAAACCCAGCTGCGCCCGCCAGCACCCAGCCGAGCAAGGCCCAGGCTGAGCTGAGGGGCGGGGAGGGAGTGCTGGGTGATTGGGCCTGTGTGAGAAGCCACCCAAGGTGGGGTCCCAAACACTGTGGCACCAGGAGGCCAATTCCCTCATGAGCGGTTTCATCCCATGGGCCCCCAGTGCCAAACTTCACCTGCCCTAGCTGGTTCTTGACGGCCGGGCAGAGGCAACAATGGGAGTCCTGTATCTGTTAAGGCCAGAAGGGAACACCCAGATCATCTGCTTTGACCTCCCTACAAGGCAGAGTGCGCTGCCCTCCCGGTATCAATGGGAAACAGAGGTGTTCGGGAAGCACCGAGAGGCCCTAGCAGACATCCAGGCCCCGCTTTGCCAGGTGCTGCACAGACCCCGGCTGAGAATCAGGGCCCATTGTGCCAGGCGCTGCACGGACCCCGATCGAGCTCAGGGCCCCTGTTGTGTCAGGCGCTGCACAGACTCTGATCACGACTGGCTAGAGTAGGGGGTGGCTTTAGGTTGGAATTCCCCCCTCCGCAGCCAGGCTGGAGGGATTCTCCCTCGAGAGGGGGCTGGGTTCTCATGGTGGCTGCATTGCTCCTGCTCAGTGGGGCCAGCTTCCAGGCCGACCGCAGGGATCTCCCTCTTGGTAGGGCCTGCCAGAGCTTCTGGGAGCATGGCTGCGTTCAGTGTGTGCCGGGGTGCACTGGTTGGGGGTCCGTTCCCCTGGCTTTGGTTTTGGTTTGTTCTTTGTGGTGTTGGTCCCTGCCAATTTCCCCTGGTGGAGGGGCTAAGGGGGGTTCTCCGTGGGGTTCCCTGCAGCTGGGTTCGTTTGACCCACAAGCCAGGGGCTCGGAGCCTGCCCGCTGACTGCTGCACTGCGGTGGGTGTGTTGCTGAGTAGAGGTGAGGCTTTTGGCTGTGCGACTGTAAAATCTGCCTCTCGAAGGGGTAAATCTACAGGGATGTTTCCCGGCCCAGGAGGGACGCCGGAGCATTGTTGGGTTCCTGTTTTTCCCCTTGTCTACTCCTGCAGTTAAGTAGTTTTTTTTCCAATGCCCCCCTGCCCTAGCGACTTCCTTCTGTCTCCAGGGCGTGTCCTGGAGGTTGAGGAGCAGAGCCAGGCTCTAGAGATGGGGGTGAACAGCCCGAGGAGCCGGATCGAGCCAGCGCTGTTTCTAAACAGACTCCGGTGGGGGCTCGGTGGGTCCTGTGAGCCGGTGGAGTTTGAGGGAGGTGATGCGGATGATGCTGGTGTCTCTGAGTCCTTGCTCCTTCCTGATGGCCCAGCCCGCCAGCTGGCTAGGAAGGGTGCGGCTGGCGTGCGGGAGATGCGCGACATCGCGGGTCGCGCTAAAGGGACATGGGGGAGTCGAGGCTGAGGCTGACCCCCCCGGCTTCCAGCGCTCTGTTCGCTCCCCGGCCCTTGTCCCGAGAGAGACCTCAGCTGATCACCCAGGTGCTAACTTTCGTTTTCCTGGGTGGGTGCTCTGCCCCTTCCCCCAAGGCCCCACCCTGCTCCACCTCTTCCCGCCCCCTCCTTCCAATGCCCCGCCCCCTCCCCCAGCACCTCCCACCACAGCTGATTGGTGGGTGCTCCAGCCCCGGAGCCCCCGCGGAGTCGGCGCCGCCTGTGGCTGATCATGGGAAGCGTCTCCATCTCACTACGTCGAGGAAGCACGTGGGGCGTGGCCAAGATAGATAGGCCTCCACGGGGCCCATTGTGTTCGAAGTACTGCCACTCACCAATGTGTCTGCCTGCCCCTTGGCCCTCTCCATCTAGCCTCGATGGCCTCTCGAAATATTAACGGCGGCCGTGCGGGTCATAAAAGGGCACAACTCTTGGAAGGTCTCCACCCAGGAGGGGCTGATCTCGTCCTTCCGCAAGAGGGGCGCTCAGACCCTGCTAAGCCAGGGGGCTGGCTGAAGGCACGGGAAGGGGACGCTGTCTTGGGTTGTGGCTCCGATGTCGACTGGGGAAGCCGTTCTCTTTTCCCAGCGTGCAAGGGCACGGATCCTCTCTGTGCAGGAGATGGCACGGGGCCGGCTCCTCCGGGTAGAGACGCGTACGGGCGCGGTCGTTTTCAATCTTTTCACTGTGCTGCCCCTGCTCTGGGCCAAGAGCTTGGCTCCTTTTCTGCAGACACTTGCCCAAGCCATTCTGGGCTGTGACCCGGATACTATTATTGCCCTGGGAGGAGACTTCAGTCGCTCTGTAGATTATGAAAAGGAGAACTTGTGGCACCTTAGAGACTAACAAATTTATTTGAGCATGAGCTTTCGTGAGCTACAGCTCACTTCACTGAATGCATCCGATGAAGTGAGCTGTAGCTCACGAAAGCTTATGCTCAAATAAATTGGTTAGTCTCTAAGGTGTCACAAGTCCTCCTTTTCTTTTTGCGGATCCAGACTAACACGGCTGTTACTCTGAAACTGTAGATTATGTTTTAGACAGGAACCACGCCAGCCATCAGCCAGGGAACTGTACTGTCTCCCGCAGACCTTTGGGCTAGTAGCTGTTTGGAAGGTGAGGGCTACCCCTGGCCAGATCTCAGGGGCTAGACTGGATCACTTTCATACCACGAAGGCCAGTGTGGATGTGTTTGTTCACTCTGCCGTGTCTCCCACTCGTTTGTCTGAGCATCGTCCGGGCTCTGCCGGCGTCTCTCCCTCTCCCTGCCGGTGCATCCCACGGGTGCTTTCATACCAAACCGTTACAGGACGTGTTTGGGGAGCGTCGGTGGCAGCACACGTGGCTGTACAAGTCCCTGAGACAGTGGTGGGATGTCGGTGAGGTCCAAATCCGCATACCCAGGCTGCCATCAGGCCCTAGAACGAGAGATCTTAGGCCTTTGTGGCGACTCTGATGTGGGAAACCAGGCGCAGATTCACCAGACCTTCCCGGAGAAGACCCAGCTCCGGAAGTGCTTGCTGGAAGAGATGGTGCCAGGAGCCCTGGCCCGGTTGTCTCCACTGTGGGAAACTGACGCTCCCACAAGGTTCTTTTCTGGGTTGGAGACAAAGCCTACGGCCCGTCGGAAAGCAGCGGTTCCCTTGACAGCGCTCTGCCCCTGCAGCCTGGGATGCGCTGGCACGGCGGGAGCTGCGCCTGTCTGACCCGTGAGGAACAGAGGTGCCGAGATGCCCGGCTGGCACGGCAGGAGCTCTCTGATGCAGTCCAGCAGCCTTCTACAGGCCAGGCCCCAGGTACTGAAATCGACAAGCCTCTGGCATCTTATCGGTCCTGTTTTTTTTCTAGCCATGCTGTCTCCAGGAGAAAGAGCTGCTCTCCGTTTTCCTCAGGGCAGCGGCCACCCTGCCGTACAAAAAAGGGGAATCTCTGTGATCTACAGCACGGAAGACCTTTCTCTTTCTCTCCTCTGTTCTGATGATAAAGTTTGCCCAGGGCCTGTGCCGGCCGAATGCTTTGACGCACCCCGATCTGACACATGGCATTGCTAACCGCCGCCCACCTAATGATTTGTTTTTAATTGGTGATGTCTTAATCGTTAGCAAACCTTGTCATCTGGAGGTGGGACTTGTTTCAGAGGGCCAGGAGAAGGCCTGTGACAGAGTGACTCGTCATCGTCTTCTGCAGACGTTAGAAGCTTTCGGGACCGGGCCAGCGTTCTCGTCCTATATTTCTTTATTGGACCTCAATGATTTGAATGATTCAAGATTAACCGGGGTCTTAATGCCTGGACAATCCCGGAGGGTTGGCCACCGTATGCAAGGCAGCCTGCAGAACTGGCTCTGCCTCCTGCCCGGATTCTCCTTTCAGGGACAGGTTTGGATTGCCAACCGTCTTGTGACCTCAGAGTCGGGGCGCTGGCTAGTGTGGCTGGACCCTCTCCTAGGCCTTTGGCACTGGATTCAGAAGGATAGTAACCATTTTTTTAAATAGTTACTGCTGGTTGCACCCAGCTGTGCTGTTCCTGCCATGAGACGAGGGTGGGGGCACCCGGGGCTCATTGATTTCCTCTGTAGGGTGGCGGCCTCCGGCCCCAGGTGCTGTGTTCTCCTCCCCATTGGCCTGGAAGCCCTTGCCTTCCCTCTCATCCATTGTGCTGGGGGGATGAGCTTTGACGCTCACCCATTTTTGCTGGCCCCGGGTTGATTACAGTGTCTGGATTTGCCACCCTTCCAGTTCAGTGGGCTGCGGAGTATTTTCAGGCAGTTTTTGTGGGGGTTGTTCTTCTGGGGGGGCATCCCTTTGTCCCCTTCACTGGCTAGCTTCTCTCCCTCTGGACAAGGTCCTTGTGCAGCCAGACAGACTGTTTTCCTGGAAGGGTTTGGTGAATGTTCCTTTCGCCCCCGTGATCAAGAAGCAGGTCTGCAGCATGTGGGGCAGTTTGCCACCGTCTCTGATCGCCCTGATACAGCCTGGAGGATGCCCCTGGGTGACTCTCTGTCCCCAGCTCAGATGACATTGTAGAAACCTCCTCCCAAGGCTGCTCTCTGGTGACTTGCAGTGGAGGGTCCTGCATAACATGGCAGCAGCTGATCTCTGCATGCACCCTCTCTCACCCCAGAGGCGTTTGCGCCGGGTTCCCTTTCTAGACGGCTTTCGACACCTACATGGTCCAGGCCTGATTCCTCTTTTGGTTTATTGCAGCAGCTTCTCAGCCCTTCGCAGACTGAGATACAGAGCTTGCATTTGCCCATTTTCCTGCCTGGTTCCCTTTTTGCTGGGTCAGGCAAAACTAGCCATTTAGAAATCTCACCAGAACAGACCGGCCTCGGGGTACAGTGACGTGACGTGCTAGGCCTGTTTGTGGCCCAGCTGCTGGTCGATTACCCCTTTTGTAAGTTGACTTGTAACCTGGACACTTTTTAGGGCGTTAACAATCGGTTGGGTGAACTTTGATGCTGCTGCTTTAGTGATCCAGGTTTAATGTTCGCTTAAGCCATGTTGTGCTTTATTTTATGGTTCATATCTTTTGGGGGTATATAGTGTAATTTTATAACATTTGTAATCGTTTTTAATATGATTTTTATGGGAATAAAGGTGTCTTTTCTCTCTTTCTCTCGTCCCAGCCTCTCTAGCAAACAGGGAACGTCTGATCCATTATCACAAGCCCCGTCCTCTCAGCCTGTTCCCGAGAACGGGGAAGGGGCAGCGCCTGGCATCTGCCCAGCGAGGCAATTTGGCTCAGAGCAATGTGAGCCGCATGGTTAGAGAGTAAAGTTTGGGGAAGGAAATCAAAGTACAGGGACACCCTCTCCTCCTGCTTCACTCACATGTATTGCACACGCTCCCATCACATTCATACCGGGGTGCCACTATTGTCTTGCAGCCATCCACTATCACAACACATCTATCTATCTATCTCCATACACTACATCTATCTAATCTCCAAACACACTCACCTTTTCCTTCCTTCCTTTCTTTCTTTCTCCCAGGAAGTATTTCTTCACACAACGCACAGTCAACCTGTGGAACTCCTTGCCAGAGGATGTTGTGAAGGCCAAGACCATAACAGGGTTCAAAAAAGAACTAGATAAGTTCATGGAGGATAGGTCCATCAATGGCTATTAGCCAGGATGGGCAGGAATGGTGTCCCTAGCCTCTGTTTGCCAGAAGCTGGGAATGGGCGATAGGGGATGGATCACTTGATGATGACCTGTTCTGTTCACTCCCTCTGGGACACCTGGCATTGGCCACTGTCGGAAGACAGGATACTGGGCTAGATGGACCTTTGGTCTGACCCAGTAGGGCCATTCTTATGTTCTTATGTTCCCTCTTGCCCCACATCTCTCTCTCTCTCCTTCCATGGTGCCAAAGTGAAGTTACTCAGGGGTACCTCAGCCCCCAGCACTGGGTGAGGCTCAGGAATTCTGGGGGGTTGGGCCCAAGCGGCACTCCCAAAGTCCAGCCCTTTGGGATGGAGCAACGAGCTGCACAGAGGAGGCCCTGGAGTTTGTTGGGGCTCTTTGCTAGGGAAGTGTTCGAGTGGCAAATTTCAGCTCCCAGGTGACACGGCTAACACGCCCGCAAGTTTGTGGAGGCTCAGATCCAGCAGTTCTGGGCCACTTTCTTACCTGTCCGGTGAGTTTAACTCTTACCGGGGTGCGTACTTAGGAGTTAAACTCACCTGCCATCCGGTCACGTTGAGGCCCAGCCTGCTGGTGCGACGGGCTGATCCCACGCTCCAGAAAGAAACCCAGGACTTCTGGGGTTTCGCAATCCCACCCCCGCGTCTCTGTTTCAGCCCGTGCTGCAGATATGGCCAGACGGGCTGTGTCAATGGCAGAGGCCCCATCATAAAGTGGCCATGAAGGACATGAGATATGGGGCACGCACTGATCTGTCGGATGGGATGCTTCACAGACCAGCTGGCAGGGTCCCTGTGGGACTATTGTTTGGAAAACCGGGCCTGAACTGTGCGGGAGCTTTGGAGGTAATGGAACCCAGGAGTTCTGTCTCCCAGCACCTCTCCCACCACCACCACCCTGCTCTAACCACTAGCCCTCACTCTCCTCCCAGAGCTGGGATAGAACCCAGGAGTCCTGGCTCCCAGCCCCCCCCACCCTCTAACCACTAGACCCCACTCCCCTCCCAGAGCTGGGAACAGAACCCAGGCGTCCTGGCTCCCAGCCCCCCTGCTCTAACCACTAGTCCCCACTCCCCTCCCAACGTCAGCAATGGAACCCACTGCCCGTGGGGCTCGTGTTTACCACCCGCCGACTCTTTCCAGGCCGGAGAAAGTGACGTGACCCTGTGCAAGTCCCCTGTGCGGAGACGTCTGCTGCCCCCCCCCCCAGGCGGCCTCCCCAGCTTCCCCTGTGCAATGGAAAGGGGAAGTGGCCCCCAGCTCTCTCTGCAGCAGCTCAGCACATTCAGTTCCTGTGGTGGCGCAACTGTCGGGGCCGGGCCAGGGCCAGGGCTGCTGGGGGGGCGGCTTCCGCTTTCCTCCTCTCAGGAGGGAAACTGGGCTTGTCAGTGGACAGCTGGGGTGGCGGGGTGGGGGCGCGGGAGCTGCCGTGGCAAGGGAAGGGGGCTGGCTGAGCTGCCGGGCCTTTTTCATGCCCGCCCCACGGCACAGCTGGGGAGTGGGGCGAGGGGGGAGCGCTCCTGGCTAGAGGGCGATCTGCGGTGGGAAACGGCAGCTCCAGTCCTGGCCTGGCCAGGGGGAGGCGACGCAGGGACCGGCTGGGCTAGGGGCAGGGGGACACATGGGGACCCGCTGGGCCTGGGGGAGATGGGACACAGGGGCCGGGACTGGCTGGGCCAGGGGGACACACAGAGACCAGCTGGGCCTGGGGGAGACCGGATGCAGGGACCGGCTGGGCCAGGGGGACACACAGAGACCAGCTGGGCCTGGCGGAGACCGGATGCAGGGACCGGCTGGGCCAGGGGGACGCACGGAGACCAGCTGGGCCTCAGGGGGACGGGATGTAGGGACCGGCTGGGACAGGGACACACACAGAGACCAGCAGGGCCGCAAGGGGACAGGACGCTGGGACCAGCTGGGCTGGGGCAGGGGAAACACAGAGACCGGCTGGGCCAGGGGGACGGGACGCAGGGACCGGCTGGGCCAGGGGGACACAGAGAGACCGGCTGGGCCAGGGGGACACAGAGAGACCGGCTGGGCCAGGGTGGGACGATGTAGAGACTGGCTGGGCCTGCGAGGGAATGACGCAGAGACCGGCTGGGCTTGTGGGACATCATAGAGACTAGCTAGGCCAGGTGTGTGTGTGGTGCGGGGGCGCTCTCAGCCGTCCCCGGGACCCTCTCTGGCTCAGGGGTCTTGTCCCACGCCAGCCTGGCTGCTGGGGACTCTGCTTTGCAGCATAGCCGAAGGCTGAGTCTTCTGGGGGTGCCTTTAGCCCCCCACCTTGCTCCTGAGCCTATATTGCCTCTACCTCTCTGACCCTGGATGCTACTCAGCGCCGTGGGGCACCTCTAGGTTGCCGGTTCGAACCCCATGGGGTGAGACACATCTAGCTGGGCTCAGCTTGGCTCCGACAGTCCCTCAATTAGGGGTCTCCGAATCGAGGCGCAAATGGGCCACGGTCACTGACCTCCCCCCTCCCAGCTAATTCCATGGACCGTGGTGTCTGGGTGCTTCGCAATCTGGAAGCGGTTTATCCTCCCACTACCTTGTGGGGCAGGGCAGGGCCACTACCTCCATTGGCCAGATGGGGAAACCGAGGCACCAAGAGGCTAAAGGTCTCTCTGGCCGAACAGGGCGCTGAACCTGAGCCAGATGACTGGACACCCACCCACGGGACACCCACCCAGCCTTCCCTGGTCCCCACTCACTTTCCAGAGCTGGGGAGAGAACTCAGGACTCGTCACTTGCAGGCCCCCCTGGCCTAAGCGCCCGGGATCCCTCCCCACCCGGAGTGGGCTGAGTCTAACACAAGCCAACAGCTGGGAGTTGCCGCTGGACAAATTCAGCCTGGAAATAAGGTGTCTGTTTTTAACGGGGAGGGTAATGAACCACTGACCAGGGGGTTGTGGTGGCTTTTCCATCACTGGCAATTATTAAATCAAGATGGGTTGTTTTTTCCTGCGTTATCTGGAGGCTGTTTTCTGACCTGTGTGATCCGGAGGGGTGTGTGTGTGTGTGTGTGTGTGTGTGTCCGCCCGCCCCTCTCTGGCCTTGCAATCTATAAAAATCCGGGTCTTGGCTAGCACCCAAAATGCTAGGCACCCCCCCTTTCTTTCCCTCTGGGGCCGTACCCACGCTGAAGGCAGGCTGTGGGGTGTCAAAACCCCAAGAGAAATCCCCTCCTTGCAGGGCCCAGTGTCCCCTCCCTCCCCCCCGGGCGCAGCTCTTCGCAGTGTCTATATTTGGCTCTGACTGGTGGTTTTTCTATTTTTCTATTGCAGATCAGTGAGTGACGTCCCAGGTAGGAAACTCACGAGACCATGGGGGGTGGGGGGGTGTTACTGCGCAGCCGCCACGTGCGGGGAGGTGGGGGGCACTGTGGTGGCTGTGGAGGGCACTGTGGGGGGGGGGCTGTGCCCCACCCCACCCGCTGGGCTGCCTCACCCTCTGGCACACCCTGGTGGGAGCTCAGGGCTGCCTTCCTGCATGGGGAGGCGGGTAGGGTGACCAGATCTCCCGATTTTATAGGGACAGTCCTGATTTTGGGGTCTTTTTCTTATATAGGCTCCTATTACCCCCCACTCCCGTCCCGATTTTTCGCACTTGCTGTCCGGTCACCCTAGGAGGGGAGGTGGAGGCTGAGCATGGGGTGGGGAGCGGGGGGTGTCAGAACACATTGTGTCCCTCCGCCCCGAACCCGCAGGAGGACCCCCTCCCCCAAACAAACCCACCCCAGTGATGTGACGCAAGCAGCCCTTGGCTTCCCCACTCCTGGCCCACTGCTGAGTAGGATCCTCCCTCCCCGCCCGCCTCCCGCATTTCCCATTCCCACTCTCCTGCCCTCCCTCCCACGCAACTCCAGCCAGCCTGCCATAAAAGGCAATTCAAGGAACTGATACCAGCAGAGTCACTGGGGGGGAGGAGGAGGAGGGAGGGGGACCTATGCAGTTCTCAGCAAGCGGGGTGTCCTCCCTGCCCCCACTGCAGAGACAGCAAGGCCTGGCACTCACAGGCGTAGCCGGCATGTCAGGGCACCTGGGTTCCATTCCTGGCACCACTGGCTGACCCGCCCAGCCATTTGCTTCTTCTCTGCCTCAGTTTCCCCATCCTTTGTCTCACTAGACTGTTTGCTCACTGGGGCGGGAGCTGTTCCTGGGCCGCATCGGGCATGATGGGGGTACTGATCTCGATAAAGGCTGCAGCAACAAAGGGAACGTCACCACGGAGTCAAAGTCCGACTGGCTGCATGGATCTAAGGTGTACGTTCGCCCAGGTTCTGGGGTTCAACGTTCAGAATGGTGTCAGATTACCTGGTCTAAAGTACCCGTGGATATTCTTATTAGCTGCATATATGCTGCACCCTGCTGAAGTCTGAGCCTCACTCGGCAGTGTGTGGCAGTGAGTTCCACCCGCCAATCTGCACTGTGTTTAATTAAAAAAAGAAGTGGGTCCAATTCTCTGCAGGTTCAAACTGACGCAGCTCCACTGTCTCCGATTTCCACCAGCAGGGGCCCCGTATTTCTCATGATCAGCCCGTGGCAGGAGGGTAAATAAAGAAAGCCATTGTGTCTAAATCCCCTAGACTGGGTTAAAAAGCCCAACCGTGGTAGGTGTAGCTGCCCAGGGATTGCGGCTCCCCCTGGGGTGGGGCTCAGCAGCCGACTAAAAAGCCATGTGGCCTGTGCAACCCAGGGGGTGACTGTTCGGTGCTAAGATGCAGCCACCTCTGGTGTGGAACGCAGCACTGGGTTAGCGGCAGACAAGTTTAGGACAGGAAGTGAAGGAGAACCCTATATGCCACTGAAAGAGGACGTTGGGCCCAGCACGAGACTCATGAGAACAGCTCTACCGGGGCAGCGAGTGGCCAGAAGCCAAGCCTGCGCCTCCCTCGCCCCACTGCCCCCTGAGAGGAGCAGGAGGTGGGGAAAGAAAGACAGAAGACGAGGGGAATGGGAAAGAAAGGAAGTAGATGAGGGAGAGGCCGGCGGGGGCCAAGGCCGGGTGTCCAGAAGTGGCTGCAAGCGACTGGCTGCCCGTGCCCGTTGCTGGCTCCGCGCCCCTGGCAGGGACGCGGCCTTGTGGGTCCTGCGTCACGGCCACAGGCTCCCAGCCGCCTGTGGAATGCGGGCCGGGAGTCAAGGGCAGCTGGAGTGGCACAGAGCCGAGCTCCTCGGGCCAGCAAACAGCTGGGGCGCTGATGCAGCCGGGGGCGCTGATGCAGCCTCGGGAGCTGCCGACCCCAGGGGCCCTCTCTCGCCCCACACGCACTGGGCATGGAGGCTGGGCCCTGCCCGCCGGCCCTCAGCTGAACAGGAGAGAGCTGCTGGTTGGAGCTCGGGAAGGGACCGTTTCACAGGAGGTGGAAACCGAGGCACAGAGAGGGGCTGTCCTGGCTCCCAGCGCCCCCCCCCCCCCGCTCTAACCACTAGGCCCAACTCCCCTCCCAGAGCCGGGAGGAGAATCCAGGAGTCGAGGATCCCTGCCCCCCTGTTCTCACCACTAGGCACCACCCCCCTCCCTGGCATTAACCCTTTCCTGGCTGTCTCTTGCACTGCTCAGGGAGTGAGGACCCAGCCAGCAGGATACTGTAGGGCCCAGAAGCTGAGGTGGGGAAGGAGCTGAACCAGGCCCCCAGCTAAGCCAGCTGGGGAGGGACGCCTGGCCGGTCTCCCGGGCTACAGGCTCCCGTTGCCTGGTTACTGGAGACCGTTGCCCAGTGACACCCGATCTCCATCTCAACCGGCCATCATAAACCTTCCCGTCAAGTAACCGGGTTCCTGGCAAACAGCATGTGTCCCCGGCCAACCCGCCTCGCTCTGCTGTCCCAGCCCCGGGCGCGGTGGGGGTGTCTGCTCAGAGCCAGGCCTAAGGAAGAACCAGGCAGGGGCTAGACATGCCCCCCCCTGCTCCCCACTGCTCCCTAAAGTGTGCCCCGACCTCTGGGGGCTGGGGAAATCTCGCCCCCTCCCCAGCTGTGCATTGTGCCCAGCAGCCCGATCGCTTGGCCAGCCGGGGATGGGGGCTCGTGCCCACCGGTAGCCTAGGGTGGGAGGGGAGGGGTCAGGTCAGAGTCCAGGACAGCTCTGGGGGGTATCACCTCTTAGTAGGGAGCTGGGGACAGTCCATGGGGAGACCTCATTGCGCCCCACAGACAGACAAAGTCACTGGGGGCCAGCAGAACCCCAGGAACCTGGGATTGGGGCAGTACCTCGGGGGCAGGATAAGGAGAAGGGGCCTTTCTCCTCTACGGGGCACCAGCTCTCACCTGGCCCCAGAGCAAGGGACTGGCTGGCTCAAGGTATCAAGGAATAAGACTGGGGGCCTTTCCCGTCTACGGGGTGCTGGCTCCCCTCTGACGGGCGAATTCCCTGCGGACAGCAAGCGGAAAGGCCGAGCCCTGCGCCCCTCTCAGAAGGACTCCCCTTGGGCTCTGAGCCATTCACACAGCAGCAATCCATGACTCACTAGCCATCGGCCTGGAGCGGTGCAGAAAGCCCCCCGCCCCCGGTAAAGGGAACGCGAGTGCACCCAAAGGCCCCACGGTGCTGGGTTAGCCGTCCCTGCGTGGCTCAACCACAGGCTAACCTCATAATGGGCTCCAAGCTCACACCTTCTGCCCCTCTGCCCTGAGAGGCCCCGCTGGGTGCTAGTCTGCAGTGGGGCTATGCTGCACGCAGGAAGCTGGAGCAAAGCTGGCACAAGTAACAACAGCAGTGAAGCCAGGGCAGCATGGGCACGGCCGAGCCATGCCCCCTGCCCCGTGGATCCACTGCTACTGTTACTCCACCTAGCTTTGATCTAGTGAGACACCAGGAGTCCTGATTCCCAGCACACATTGCTGCCCTCCCAGAGCTGGGGATAGAACCCAGGAGATCTGGCGCCCAGCCCCCTGCTCTAATCACTAGACCCTACTCCCTTCCCAGAGCTGGGGATAGAGCCCAGGAGATCTGGCGCCCAGCCCCCCTGCTCTAACCACTAGACCCCCCTCCCCTCCCAAAGCTGGGGATACAACCCAGAAGTCCTGGCTCCCAGCCCCCTGCTCTAACCACTAGACCCTACTCCCCTCCCAGAGCTGGGATAGAACCCAGGAGTCCTGGCTCCCAGCACCTCCCCTGAGCCCTGTGCTAACTCTTTAGACCCCCTCCCCTCCTAGAATTGGGGCAAGAAACCAGAAGTCCTGGCTCCCAGCCCCCCTCCTCAAACCACTAGACCCCTCTCCCTCCTGCCGCTGGGGATAGAACCCAGGAGTCCTGCCTGCCAGTCAGGTAGTCTAGTTAGATAGAAGCTAGCTCAAATATGTCTATATCTGGGCTGCAGTCAGCACTCTTTGTAGACCAACCTGCCAAGCTTTGACTCGTTCAAACCTTTCAAACAAGGGGCACGGGGAAAAGTGCCAGGTTTTAAAAACCCTTTCTTCTGTCCCCACTTTTCTTGCTGCCCAGATCACGGAGCGAATAAGAGTGAGGATTTTATAATTTATTGTTTTCTGCTGATTCATTTGGGTCTACCTGTATGCTAATGACTAGAGTCCAATCTCATGCTTCAGGGCTTCGTCCAGTCACACACATGAGTCAGGAAGGATTCTCTCCCCACCCCCACCCCAACTCCGATGCACACTTTAAACCTGGGGGCTGTCTCACCTTCCGCTAAAGCATCAGAGATCGGCCACAGTTGGAGACAGGACACAGGGCAAGGTGGGCTGGGGGCAGTACAGAGAATTATTTTTCTTAGATGCCTGGCTGGTGGCTCTAGCTCATGCGCTCAGCATCCAACTGATCCCAGATTTGGGGTCAGGAGGGCATTTCCCCCCCAGGTCAGATTGGCAGAGGCCTTGGGGGGTTAGGGGGTTGTGCTTTCCATCTTCAGGGGCGCAGGTCGCCGGCTGGGATATCTTGCTTGAGCAATTCCTTGCCGTGGCAGGGGCTTTGGGCATCGGCAGCACCGTGGTCTCTCCCGCTTTCTGCTCGTGGCACAGAATAATTTGATCTCTGGGGGCTTGAAATTCTTGAGTGGAACTGAAGTCCCTGGGCCCAACAGAGGGGGATTTGGGTGAAACCCCGAAGCCTGAGATTCGCTTCAAGTCAGCACGCTCCAGGCGGCAGCGAATGAGTCAAACGAAAACAAGAAATGAATCTCGTCCGAGCCTGAATGAGTCAGCCGGCAAGAAAGGCGAAGAACGAGGTTACCAGCTGTCACTGAAACACCAATGCAGCCTGCGCCGACTTCTGAGTTAGCTGCCCATGGGGGCGGGGGTGGGGGGGGTGGAGAGGGGTTGAAATCTAGGGTTGGGGCTATGCTGCAGGTTTCTGCCGGCGTGGCTGTGCCGAGGCAGATGGAGCAGGCCTGATGGAAGCCCCGCGGGCAGATGCCCTTAAAACGGCACTGATGTAAGAGTTTCTCTGGCCCAGGACTTTTTGGGGGACATCTAACACTCGAGATGAGGGGCGCTGAGCAGAGACAGCGCTGGTCCAGGGGGGTTGGAGGACCGCCCAGGACACACCACCAGCTGCCTTGCAGGGAACTCTGTAGCTTAGGGAGTGTTTCCCTATGTAGGGGTGATAGCGGCAGGGGGATGCGGAGGGTGTTAAGGGGAAAACCCCAGGGTTGAGCCTGACAAAGCCACAACCGTCCCTGCCCCAGATAGTTTACCAACTATATTGACTGAGCAAGGACTGGGGGGGAACTGAGTGGCAGAGAGGGAAAGTGACTTGGCCAAGGTCGCACAGGGAGGCAGTGGCGGGAATAGAAACCAGCTCACCTGAGCCATACGCCCATGCTGTGACCACAAGGCCAGACAGCATCTTAGCTTAAGCAATGCTCAGTTGGCTGTTTCCTGGGTCCAGACTGCATGTTTCCCCACACAGATATCTGGCATAGCTGCACCATTCCCCATCTAAGCCCGGCCTGATTTGCAGACTGATATTTTTTCCCGTGAGTGTGCGTGGGCCCAGCGCTGCACCGCCTGGAGCTTTGGGCTGGTGGAAACACAAATTCAGATTCAGACTTTGTAGATGGCTCTTGTCTTTAAAACCGGCTAGATCCAGAACCGAGGATCTCCGTCAGGGTCTGTACAGCACCCGGCACAACGGGCCCTGATCTCCGTCAGGGTCTGTACAGCGCCTGGCACAGTTGGAGCCCCGATCTCGGTTGGGGTCTGTGCAGCGCCTGGCCCAACGGGGGCCTGATCTCGGTCGGCATCTGCCTATCACCCAGCCCAATGTGGCCCTGATCTCAGCCGGGGTCTCTACGCCCTGCTGAGTCTGGCTGGGGGTTTCCCTCTGCCAGAGGGGTTCTGCCCCGGCTGTTTGTGTTCCCAAGCCGTGGGGCTGGGCCGATGCAGGCTGAACCCAGGGACCTCTGTCTCTCATTTCCAAGAAAGACGTGATAGGCATCTTTCAGGGGCGGGAAGGGGGGAGTGCGGGCGTGAATCACCGTCCCGGGCTCCGTGCCAGCAAGACGAGAGCAGCAGGCGAGTGGGGTGGGGCAGGCAGCCCTGAGCGATGAAACGTGCCCCGAGCTAGGGCTGAGACTGGTGTGAACTCACTCCTGGCCTCATGCCATGGAAACCCTCAAGCAACGAGCTGGAGGCCTTTTGCAGCGCGGAAGCCGCCTGACGGCAAAGTGGGCCAAGGGCGCCCCCGGCTGGAGGAAAGGGGGCATCGCGCGGCTTTGTCAGTGGTGGTGCATGGAGGGGGGGGGTCTTCCGTGCTTCATTGACCCTTGTTTGGGGCATCCGGGGAATGCGTGGCAAGGGTCCTCACACGCATCTCCCTCCTGGTTTACACCAGGGCGAAGGAAATGGGCCCCGCTGACTCTAGTGGAGCGACTCCTGATTTACACCGGGAGGAGTGCAGGAGTGATTTGGTTACGTGGGGCTGGGGAGGGAGGGAAGGAGAATCAGAGCCCTCTGTCCGCAGAGCAGTGTCAGCTGGGGTCACCCCCAGTGGGCCTCATTCCCCCCCCCAGCTGAGAAACACCCGCCCACCCTGGGGCAGGGAGAAGAGGAGGCCAACCCTAGAGAGCGCACACACACACACACACGTACACATGTACACACATCTGATCTCCTGCTGGAACCTACCTACCTACACACACACACACACACAGAGCTGGTCTGCCGCTGGCCCCTACGCGCACACCCCTTCGCACACGCACACACACACACACACACACAATCTCCTGCTGGAACCTACCTACACACACACACACACACAGCTGGTCAGCTGCTGGCCCCTATGCGCACACACACACACCCCCGATCTCCTGCTGGAACCTACCTACACACACACACACACACACAGCTGGTCTGCTGCTGGCCCCTACGCGCGCGCGCGCACACACACACACACACACACACACACCCGATCTCCTGCTGGAACCTACCTACACACACACACACACACACACACACAGAGCTGGTCTGCCGCTGGCCCCTATGCGCACACACACACACACCCGATCTCCTGCTGGAACCTACCTACCTACACACACACACACACACACACAGCTGGTCTGCCGCTGGCCCCTACGCGCGCGCACACACACACACACACACACACACACGATCTCCTGCTGGAACCTACCTACACACACACACACACACACACAGCCGGTCTGCCACTGGCCCCTAAGCGCACACCCCTTCGCGCACGCGCACACACACACACACACACCCCCGATCTCCTGCTGGAACCTACCTACACACACACACACACACCCAGCTGGTCTGCCGCTGGCCCCTATGCACACACCCCTTCGCGCGCAGACACACACACACACACACCCGATCTCCTGCTGGAACCTACCTACACACACACACACACACACACACACACACACACACCCGATCTCCTGCTGGAACCTACCTACACACACACACACACACACAGAGCTGGTCAGCTGCTGGCCCCTATGCGCACACCCCTTCGCGCACACACGCACATGCACCTGATCTCCTGCTGGAACCTACCTACACACACACACACAAACACAGAGTTGATCTGCTGCTGGAATAGACACATGCGCACAATCTCCATCTCCTGCCCTGCTCCTTGGTCCAGGGAAAGCACCGGGGGGTGGGGGGTGGGGGGGAGGATGCCACAGCCAGAGCCTCTGCGATTAATGCTTGTCCCCATCTGCCTCTCTAGCCACAAACACAACCAGCTTCTCCCCCCATCCTCCCCAGCCCCCGCCCCATTGTTATCCTGGATTCCCTCGCATACGGCCTGCTGGTTAGACTGGTGAGAGGGGGGTGCAGCCGTCAGCACCTTTGGAGGCCACAGGGAGAGGGGGAATGGGGGAGAGGAGCAGGGCCTAGTGGTTGGAACGAGGGCTGGGGGAGACCAGGACTGGGAATCAAGACTGCTGGGTTCTCACCTTGGTTCTACTGAGCGACCGTGGGCAAGTCACTGCTGCCTCTCTGTGCCTCAGTTTCCCCTCCCAGCCTGTGTGGGAGCTCTTTTGGCGGGGGGGGAGTGCCTCTCACTCTGTGGCTGTGCAGCACCTGGCACAATGGGGCCCTTGATGCTAGTATAACAGCAGTCAGACGGCAGAGCACCCCAGTCCTAGATCCTCTGGCCCCGATCAGGTTGGTCCCTTCTGTCTCTTCAACCAGCAGGAGGTCATTTGGGGACCTGGCTTGGGCCCGGATCAGGTCCAGCATTGCTGGGACCAGCTGCAGGAATTGCTTGGGCAACATCTTTGCCCTCCTTACCAACCCCCCCAGCAGAAGCAGCATTCCCCCATAGTGGAAAAGGCAGCTCCTTGCTGCATGGGGATGGGGCCAGCGACTGCAGAATGCCGGCTAGCCCATCCCGCCCGGCCATTCCAGCATCCAGCCCATATCTTGTGGCTGAGCTAGAGCCGATGTGAGCGAGGGGCACCCTGTCTTGAGCTAAAGACTCTGAGAGATGGAGAAGCTGCCCCGTCCCTTGGGGAGCTGCTCCAATGGTCAAGCCCCTTCCCGGTGAAAAATGTGGACCTGCCCCAGTTTCTAGCCTGAACATGTCCAGCTTCAGCTCCCAGCCCCTGGATCTCTTATTGCCGCTGTATGGTTGATTAAAGAGCTCCCAGCTAGCAGAAATCTCCTCCTCTAGGCCTCTTAGCCTGAACAGAATAATCAATAACAAGAGCTAAGCTCAGCTCTTCAAATTATTCAGGGTCCTAACTCTCCTTGGCATCTCATCTGGCACTTTTCATCTGCAGATCCCAAAGTGCTTTGCCAAGGAGGCTGGTCTAATTGTCCTCATTTTTTAGATGGGGAAACTGAGGCCCAGAGCAGGGCCGTGACTTGCCAAGGTCACTCAGCAGCAGCGCCAGGCCCAGAACCCAGCTCTGCTGAATCCCCACGCCATGCGCGATCCACTGGGCCACACAAAAGGTCCTGTAGCTTCTTGCTGGAAGGCAGGTTTCCCAGCCCTTGAATCAGTCCCGCTCCCAGGGCTCTTTCCTGAGCCCCTGGCCACTTTTACAACAGGAAGCCCATGTGTGGGCCCAGGACCCTATTGTGCCAGGCGCTGTTCATTCTTATTGCTATTAGGTGTATTACGGTAACACCTAGGAGCCCCATCATGGGCTAGACCCCATTGTGCCAGGAGCTGTACAATTTTATTGCTACTAGGTGAATTACAGTAGTGCCTAAGAGACTCGTTCAGGGGCCAGGCCCCCATTGTGCCAGGCGCTGTACATTTTCATGGCTATTAGGTGTATTACGGTAGCACCTAGGCACCCCACTTATTGACCCGGCCCCCATTGTGTCAAACCCAGAACACAAAGATGGCCTCTGCCCCTGACAGCTTCCAATGGGAGTACCATCCTCTGGGGCCAGGTGCACCAGCCTGGAGCATCAAGTCCTGAAAACTCAAGGCAGGTAGGCCGAAGCGAGTTGAAATCCGGGCCCTTCCCTGATTCCCAAGGTGCCGGCTGGAAATTTCTCCCGCTGCACTCCCAACTGCGACCTCCAGGGGGCACCCTCCGCTAGCCCCTCCACAGGGGCCTGTGAGCAGATGGGTGAAGGGGGCTGGGTGTGGGGGGAGCAGAAATCGGGATCAACCGCGTGAACGGCTCCAGAATGATGCCCGACTTTGGCTCGTTCCATGTGGCAGAACTCCACCCCACCCCTGCTAAAACTCACCTCCGCTGAGGGTGCAAACCCCAGATCCCGCCCCAGCTGCCCAGGCACTGGTGCAAACAGCGAAGAGGGCTCCCACCCCCACCCCGCTGCATAAACAGGCCAGCTGCTATCCCCCCCCGCCAGCTCCCCCTACAGAAAAGCCACGACATAAGCCCTTTAAAACTGAGCCGTTGGCGGGGGGGAACTGATGGCCAGTTACTGGGAGCTGGCGGTTTTGTTTGGCAGATCACAGGGACATATGGGGCCCAAACCTATTCCCCCTGCTTCCCAGCTTGCCTGCCCCTAATCTCTGCTGGGAGAGATGGGGTCACTGCAGGCTGGTGGAGACCTCCCCCCATACCCGCCCTTTCCCGGCAGCCAGGACCCAGCTGGTAAATTCCATCAGCTGGCCTGGCTAGGATGATCTGGCGAGGCTGAACTTTGCAGAGGCCCTTGAACCGTCATGTGAAAGCTTTGAAGGCTGCTTGGTTTTTAAAGAGATTTTTTTTTTTAAATGCATCAGTTGAGGGGGGGAGGGAATTTAAGTGCCCTACAGCGCCCCGGTTTTCAAACAAGAAAGGGAGGGGCCCCGTTCCCCCTTCAGCCTGCACCCACGTACATCACCAGGGCAAAACGCTGGAGCCTGGGCCTTGCTAGGGTATAAAGGGGTGCTATTACCCAGTTGTAGCTTTCTCACGCCTTGCTTTGTTTCCGCTAACAACACCCCTTTGACGTGTAGTGAAGACGGCCCGCGCTCTCCTTGGTGACCGTGGGCCAATCACGTCCCCACCCCGTGCCTCAGTTTCCCCTCTCATCTGTTTCAGTGGTAAGCTCTTGAGGGCAGCGCCTTGTCAGGCCCGCCCCCCCTTTGGTGTGGTCTCTAGGAGCTACCTGAATCCACAGAATCATCACTCCACCTGTGACTCCCCATCTGCCCCCGTCACTCCCCCGAGGCTGTGCAGCGCCTGGCACACTAGGAGCCCGAACGCCGCTGGGGCCCCTGGCGAATACAAACAAGAGCATTCACGGTTTAGTTCACGTTGCACTGCCGTAAATTCCGGCCCAAGGGAAGCGGAGCAGCTTGGAGACTTATTTTGAAGGCTCAGTTCCCGGCCCCAGTCCCCCTGGCTGTTGCTCCTAGTCACAGGAATGGCTCTGAGTCCGTTCACAAGAGCCGCTCAGAACCATCGTGGCATGTGAGCTTCCCGGGGCAAGGAGTGACATTTCTATATGATCACACGGACACAGTGCACAGCTGGCTGGGCCCCACAGGCAGCTACATGTGACTGGAAACCACCCCGCTGACGCAATCATCCCTATCCCCCAGCTGTAGGATGATCAGATGCAACCAGGCCCAGCAGGGGCTGAATCCAGGCTAGCTGGCCTTGGGAGCCAATTGACCTGAATGGGCAGGGGAAGGAGAGTGTTTGGAAAGTGAGCCTAGTCATAGGGCAAGCCACTAGTTCTCCCTGTGCCTCAGTTTCCCCATTTGTAAAATGGGAATGGAGTACAATTACTTGAGACCCTAGATAAGAGAGAAGAGGCAGGTTTCCTAGCTACCCTGTAGTGGTTGCTTTACAGAAAGGCTTGGAAATTAGGCTCCTCACCTAATGGAAACCAAGTCATCATGGGATAAGAGGGAAGGTCTTCTCATGGATCAGTAACTGGATGAAAGCTAGGAAAAGGGTAGGGTTAGGTGGTCCGGTTATACAGTGCAGAGAGGTAAATAGTGGGATCCCCCACGGCTTTGTACTAGGGCCTGTGCTGGTCGACATTCATAAGCGATCTGGAAAAGGGGGCGAATGGCGAGGTAGCAATGGTTGCAGATGAAAGAAAATTATTCAAGCTAGCGAAGGCCAAAGCTGCCTGAGAAGAGTTACAAAGGGATCTCACTAAACTGGGTGCCAAAACGGCAGATGAAATTCCCTGTTGATAAGTGCAAAGCAACGCCCACTGGAAAACAAAATCCCCGCTGTACATACGGCGGCGTCTACATTAGCTCTTACCGCTCAAGATCTTGGCGTCGCTGCGGCTAGTTCTCGGAAAACTAGCCCCGAGTATGGTCAAAAAGGCCAGCAGTCTGCTAGGCGCTATTAGGAAAGGGATAGAAAACATGATAATGCCACTATATACATTCCTGGTGCACCCACACCTTGACGGCTGTGTCCAGTTCTGGTGAGTCCATCAAAAAAAAAAAAAAAAAGACACAGTGGGACTGGAAAGAGGTAGCAAGAAGGGCAAACAAAGATGATTAAGGGTATGGAGCAGCTTCTGTACAGGGAGAGACTACAAAGATCAGGGCTGTTCAGCTGGGAAGGGCACTGACTAAGGAGGGAAGATGATAGAGGTCTATAAAATAATGGTGTAGGGGGGAAAACAAAAGTGTTACTGTCACACTATACAAAAATCAGGGGTCACCTAAGAGGCAACAGCTTTAGTACAAACAAGAGGAAGTAATTTCCCCACACAACGCACGACTAACCTGTGGAACTCATTGCCACAGGATGTTATGATGGCCAAAAGTAGGACTGGGTTAAAAAACCCCACCTCCCCCCCACCACTGGATAAATTCCCGGAGGATAGGCCCATCAATAGCTATTCATTTGCCAAGATGGTCAGGGACGCAACCCCTCCGCTCAGGGCAACTCTAAACCTCTGACTGCCAAAAGCCAGGAGCGGAAGACATGGGTGGGTCACGCCATAATTGTCTTGTCCTGTACACTCCCCCTGAACTCCTGGCAGAGACAGGATTTGGGCAAAACTGGTCTGACCCAGCAGGGCAGCTCTTATCTTTGTGGCCACATTGCTGGTTGATCACAGAGCAACTTGATTCCAATGCTTCTGCTCTCGAGCAAGATTCCAGACCAAAACAAAGGGCAGGGCAGGGAAGCTGGTTACATCAGAAATAGCATCAGACAAGCTAGTGGCTAAAGGAGAAGGATCAATAATGTGCATGTCAGAGACATCGCTTGGAAAGAAAACGGGACTGGCAGCCCTGCCCTAGCTTGTGGTGGGATGGTGAGGATCAGTGGGGTAGAGATTGGGAGGTGCCAGGGCACCAGACAGGTACCCAAGACAAAACACAGCACATTGGGTCTGTGACAGGGCAGTGGCCTCACCCTGTTACATCCACACTGAACGGCCACTGTTTTTAAATCAGGGGAAATTCTAGAACAGGGGAGGCTGTCAAAGAAAACACTTCACCCCCTGTTTTGAAAACCTCCCCCACAGTAGAATTAAGTCCTTTAGTTGTCGCGGGTGGGGGAGCAGAGACATGTGCCCCCAAGAAAGTTTATTGAAAGTGGAAAATTTCAGGGGAACCCCCCACCACAAACAAGATGTTTTTGTTAAAAAAAAAAAAAAAAAAAAAAAGGGTTTTCAACATGTGGCCACATCCTCACTGTTAACAACCCCTAGCACTTCAGAGCAGATCTGAAAGTGCTTTACAAAGGAGGATAGTATCAGCATCTCCATTTGACAGGTGGGGAAACTGAGGCAAACTGACTTGCCCGAGGATCACCCAGCAGGGCCAGTGGGCAGAACTAGGAGCACAGCCCAGGTCTTGGAAGTCCCAGGCCCAGCGCACCAGCCACTGACGGGGCGTTTCACCATCTTTACTTACAAGATCTTTGCTCCGAGAGTGCCACAAGACATGTTTAAGCTCCAGTGAAGTCAGTGGAACCTAGGAGTCAGGGATTTGCTGAACATCTGCCCTTGAAACACTGAACCAGCCAACACTCTTGCTTAAAGTTCAACATGGGCTTAGTGCCAGAAGCTTGAAGTTAAACACGTGCAAGATCAGGGCCTAGTTTGGTATTATTCTTCCTCCGTAAGTTGCTACCATGATACTAAACAGTCGCTAAAAAACAAAGCCGGCCTTCACCTTAAAGATTAAGCAGAGCACCAGATGCACAAAAAGAGACAGTTTTATTACAGTCAGGAAATAGATACAATCCATAAAAAAAAATAATCACCCATTATATTAATTTTATAGATCTATAAAAAAGCAGAGTGAAACCACTATAAATAAACAAGAAACCAATTTCATAATAAGTTAGATTCAGCATGGTTACAGTCAGATCCTTAAGGCAGGCGCTGGTCCTGTATTTCGTTGTGCAGGATAAACTAAAATAAGTTTATGCTCCTCTAAAAAGATCTGGTTCCAAATATCAGAAATAGGATTTTTTAAAAGACAATAAATAGTTTAAAATATAATTTAAAAAAAAACAGACTAAGGCTTTTCAAACCTACATTTTTGAGGAAGGGCTGGTCCGGCGGGGGGGGAGAAGGGTTATTTACTGGAATAACTCTTGCAGAATTACTCCCTATTTCCCTGCTCCATTTCAGAGCAAATTTTGTTCCACAACTGTTGCTCTGCTTGGGAAGCCCATGAATTATTCCAGAATAGAGCGTCCACACATGGAGAAATTGTCAGTTTCCACCCCCCTCCCACAAAGTAGCCCTTAGATGCACAGGTCTGATCAGTTGCATGGAAAACAAACTATTCCCACTGGAGCAGGATCGTCAAATCCACCCCCAAGGCATCTTTGAAAACTCTTTGGCTTAGATACTAGCCCAGTGACGCTAGCCTAGCAGAGGAAGCCTTCTACCTTTGAAAGATTAGTAACTTTCTTCAAAATAACTGAAGAGGTTTAAACAGGGAAAGACACCGAGAGTAGCCAGCCAGCAGGAGGACGCTGCAGAGCTGACGGGGGGGGGGGGGGGGGGGGAGTGTTTCCTACTTATAGGGTGGGGCTGTGAAATTAAACCATAGTCTAAACACTGCTCCATTCCCAGCCCAGTGAGGAGGGGCAGAGAATAGCAGATGGATCTGAAACATGAGGGGGTGGGAGGGGGGGGAGAATAATAATTCAGGAGCCCATTTGGGTTTTTAGAATCTGGCCCTAAAACAATTCAGCCCATAAGATCTGGGCCAGCTTTGCTGAAGATCTCGGCTCCCAAACAAAACAGGCAGGTTTGGCCCGTGAGCTTGGCTGTTTGCACAGCTTAGTTCAGAGCAGAGGATTTATGGGAAAGAGTCTGTCCCTTCCTTGGTTTAGAGCCTAGACAGGAACAGAGCGACCTGGAGAAATCTGGCCTGGGGTACAGACGGTGGGTATGGTGAACCCCAGCCCTGCCTGCTTGCCAGACACGCCCCCATGCTGGGTAATTTCCTGCCATCTTCCACCTGCTTAACATGCAAAGAGGCAACTCTGCCTCCACCCCTGAGGATCCAGACCACTAGGGAGGAGATGAGAGGGGCTGGGGGCAGGAATCTGGCAGGCCAGCCAAGTTAGGAGGAATCACTTGCCAAACGGACTCCCAACCTGGGATGTCTAACTTCCCCTTGCTGGAACCTAGCACCCCCTGCTGGTAAGATGAGAGCCAGCCTGCCGCCCCAGCCAGGCTGCAAGGAGTTTGCGTGGCAAGTTTAAGTCACAGCAAGCCACACATGGCGGCAACCAACCCCTCGGAGATCAATAGCACTTGGGTGTTTAAGCCTGAGAGAGAGTAGCACCTAGTGGGCAGGCTCAGAGCCTGCCAGCTGCAACGGGAGGCTAGCAAGGCCACGTGGCTTGTTCAGGACACCCGGAAGGGCTCTCGGGTAGAGGTCACGGATCATCTGTATAAAGCTACAGCCGTCCTACCACCAGCAGCCTGCCCCGAGGGAGTGAGAAGCCCCTGCCCTAGGCCGGGGGAGACAGGAGGCTGGTCAGTTTCAGTTTCAGCACCTTGTCCGTTTCACTTCACATCCACCCTCCCGCACAGGCCGGGGCACCAGGGGCTCCTCAAAAGGGCTACTGATTCTCACCGGCTCTGCAGCTCACAGCAGCGTCCGGCTCTGGTGGAAATCCCTACACCAGATGCAGAGCAGCAGAATCAGACCCAGACACACACACAAAAAATCCCCTACCACAGGAACTTGCCTGTGTGTGTTAAAAAAACCACTTTCCTTTTTGTTTGTTTTGGAAGACACAAGGTCACGCATCCGAGTTTCCAGAAGCGGCCTCTGGGTCAGGAGATCTGACTCAGAATCCACCCACGGACCTGGGCTGCAGAGATCAGGAGGTCCCGTGATGCCTCTGCCTCCCCAGCCCCCCAAGCAAGAATAGCCCAGGCTGTGTTCACCACCGAAAGCCAGGGAGAGGCTTTTCCTCCTTGCATGGTGGTTTACACCAGTGCAAGACTCCGACCCCATCCCATCCAGCAGCAGTACACACTGGTATAAGCAATGGTATGAGGCACATGGTGATAGGCCGGGGGGGGGGGGGGTAGGGGAGAGAAGCACCCCCTTCCCAGGCCTAGTTCTCCTCTGCCCTTCTGCAATACAGGGGGGTCAGACTCCAGTAGGAGTGGAATGAGCCCTGATTTATACCAGAAGTAGAAGATCTGGGATCATGTGATCAGTAACCCATGGGCCAGAGGGGGGTTTTGCCCCTACACAAAACCCTGGAACTGATTAACCCCTTCAGCTCTGACCCAATATTGTACCTCCCCCCCCAGGTCCCAGCCTCTCGGTGGAGAGGCAGCGATTTAAGCATTTGCCCCAGCAAAGGGCGGGGGGCAGGGCCCGTGCTGGAGGTTCGCTGCACACCGGCTAGTCGGAGACGGACAGGCGACTGAAGATGGGGAGCCGGCGCCCGCCGGGCCCCAGTCCCGGCGACTCGGACCCGCTGCTGCCTCCCGAGTCCTCCTGATCCGAGAGGGAGTCGGAGGAAGGGCTTCTCTGCAGCAACAGCTGCCCGGGGAAGGCGAAGGCATCGGGGGCAGCCGGGGTCCCCCCTGCTCCGTCCTGGCCCAGAGTGGCGGTGGCCGGAAAGGCCAAAGAGGGGGGATCCCTGGCGGGGTGGCAGCAGCAGCAGGGCCCGGGCGGCCGGAGGGGGATGGGCAGTGAGGCGGAGGGCGGGGGGGACAGGGAGGCGCTGCGGGAGAAGGAGGGGGAGCGGCCCCCCAGGCGCGGGGGCTGGCGCTGCTCCTCCGCATTGTGGATGAAGTGACAGCGGGAGCCGTAGGGGCAGAAGCCGGCCGTGTGGAAGGTCCGGCACAGCTCCGTCTTGTACTTGGGGTGGCGGCTCAGGCCCCGCAGCTCCCCGACCCCGTGGGCGAACTGGCACTTGGCACCGTACTTGCAGGCCCCGCTCTCCTCGTAGGTGCGGCAGAGCTCCGTCTTGTAGCGGGCCGAGGCGGCCGCCCCCTCCCGGCAGCCCTCGATCACGCTGGCCGAGCGCTCCGCCCGGAACGGGATGCGCTGGAGACTGGTGCGGGGCAGCGCTGGGGCCCAGCCCCACTGGCTATGGAGGGACCAGAGGGCATCCGAGGCACCCACAGCCTCCTCCAGGGGCTCAGCGCTGCTGGACGGCACCGCCGGGCAGGCGGAGAAGGTGCGCTGGTATCCCCCCGGGCATCTCGCCGTGGGGCCAGGCTCCTCTGCCACGTTCAGCCTCAGGAAGGCCTGTAAGGGCAGAAGGGGGGGGGGGGGGGCGTCGGTTAGAGGAGGCAACCTAGTGAGGCTGGGGATGGCCAGCAGCAGAAACAGGCTGAGCTGAAGGGGAGAAACCCTGCCCCCCCGCCAGTAAAACAGAACAGACAGCCCCTGGCTGAGCCCCACATGCCGGGCCGACCACCCAGCTGCAAATAACAAAGCCAAGTCTCAAGCAGCGTCTAAGCATCAGCAGCCAGAACCCTGTTGATTGGGGCGGGGGAGGCAGAAGACCCCCAAAGCGTGCCACCCACTAGTTTATGCTTCCTTGGTGAGCTGCAAGTGGGGGCACTGTGAAGCAGGACAGCTGGTCTAGTGGTTAGAGCACAGGCCTGGGAGCAGCATTAGGACACCTGGGTTCCATGCGCGCCCCCGCCAGCACTGACTCACACAAGGCAAGCCGCTTCCCTCCCTCTCCATGCCTGTGTTTCCCCCCCTTCACAGCAGGGATGTCTGGTAGCAAAGTGCTTTACAGACATTGGGGGGCCACGCAGGGCATGGGAGGAGGTGAGCACGCTGCCCTCTGCTGGATGGAAGCAGAATGGCGCAGCTGTGTGTCCTAGACCCCCTAAGCTGCTGGCAGGGATTTCCAAGGGGTTTTGAAACCGGGGGTGGGGGGGGAGGAGAGGAGGAAATCTGGGTTCTTGCCCTGAAGCTGCTCTCAGCAGGCCCTGAGGTGTGGCAGGGAGCCAGCCACACAGAGACCTTAGCAGCCAAACAGTTTAGGGATCGGATCTGACAGCTCGATAAGCCACGGCCAGGGAGCCACACCAGGAGGTCGAGGCGCACTTGCCCCAGCTGATTAAGCCCTGGGAGAGGGAGCTGAGCCACACGCCTCCGGCTCAGACATCTGCAGGGGCTCCGTCTGGACTGCCCGGCTCATGCAATTAGCCAATTACTCCGTCTGCGGCCTGCAGGACCGTACAGGGCTGGGAAGGATCACTGACTAGAGAGGTACCAAGGAGCTGCTCCCCTGTCCAGGGTGAGTGGGAAGCTTGGACATCATGGGGACGCCCCCCCCCCAGTGCTCCTAGCTAATGAAGCATTAATGCGGGGCCACTGGAGACTGGAGTGGAGGGCGCCAGACTAGGACTCGGGACTCCTGGGTTCTATTCTCAGCTCTGCTGCCAGGATGACCTTGGGCAAATCACCCCCCCGTGCCTCAGTTTCCCCATCCACACGAGATCTAAATTTTGGTTCAGATTTACACCACCTTGGCAACTCCCACATTCCAGTAGGAGAGCACCCACCGCTGGAGATGTACTGGTGTAACAGACCTGAGACTGTGACCTTTTCAGGAGCCTTTAGCCGCTACCATATTCCACGTAATACAAGCAGATCCACCCTTTAGGGAGCACGCTAGGCAGCAGAGACAGGCACCAGGCCCTTTTGGGGGGGGGGGCAGGGTGTACACAACCTGGCTTCTATCGGGGCTTCGTCCAGAGGGGAGGCCAGATGCTAGCTCACCGTTCCAGGCATGGCACCGATCGAAGTCAGTGGGTGTCGGCCCCATTTGCCCCCGAGCTGGGCTTAGTCCCGGGCCCCAGCAGGGAGCCGGTTTGAACAAAGGGGGTCCCACAGCGTCATCCAGTTCCCATGCTCCAGAACCACTTGTGCCGTGGTAGCATGTCCTGGAGGAGAAAGCGGCTCCCACTTTCCCGGCTTCCCCATTTGAAACCTTGCAGCAAACACACGCCTGGCCCGCGCCGCTGAAGTGCCTGGCTCTGTTCCAGAGCCTCTGGACGGGGCGCGATGGTCTCACACCGGGCGTTTAATAAAGCGCTCGGGTGTTTTATAGCCCCCCCCCCACCCCAAGCAAATAAAGCAGAACCCCTGCTGCTACAAAACTCAACTGCTCGGCGCAGAGGGGCCCTTTTGTCCGGTGGGGGGGGGGGGGTCTGCTGCAACTCAGAAGCTAGGGGAAAGCCAGAGAGACAGAAGGGGTGGGGTGGGTGTGAATCTCTGAAAGCCAGGGTCAGATGCCCAGCGGGTGTCCTATTTGAGGTGAGGCCCAGCTCATGGCCGCTGAGGGCCCAGCCTCCGGCAGGCAGATTGGGGAGGAAAGAGACCCCCCCACACCACATCCCAGCTCAGGGCAGCTGCAACGATGCGAGGAGCCACAGGTAGGAGGGGTGCAGGGACAATCTGTATGGGGGGAGGACGCTGAGAGCCACTGAACCAAGCTGCAAACCCTGCACTGAAGTGTGTGTGGGTGGGTGGGTAGGTGGGGGGGGGGGGCAGCACCCATCCAGCTGGAAATCATAGCTTTTCCTAGCTTGGAAGAGACCTCAGGAGGTACCTAATCCAACCCCCTGCCCAACGCAGCCCCAAGTAAATCTCCTTGCTGCCTGGACACCAAGGTGCAAATCCTTCCTGGCTTTTTACAAAACTTTGCACCATTTCCCGCCCCTCTCGCTGGGACCAAGCCTCCCCCCGCCCCGGAAAGAGCAGCTGCGAAGAGCAAGTGGCCTGCCAGGTCCCCCCCACTTCCAGCCCGGCACAGGGCAGCCAGGAGCACATGGAGAACCAGGCCAGGCTGCAAGCCCGCAGAGACTTTATTTCCGGGGGGAGGGCTTTCTTGCTTCTGGATCTTCTGCAGCCCGGGGCTCTCACGGGGCCTGTCCTCCCCCAGCCCGGCCAGGCACCGGGGGGGGGGCGGGGGTAACAAAAGCCCATCGGAGCAGCATGGCGGGAAAACAGGAGGGAGGCGCAGAGAGTGACCTGCAAGTGGCAAATCCCTCCCCCCACTCCGTGCAACACCCCCCAGGTCTCCCCGCCCCACCTGGCACAGAGGATCGTCCAGCTCCACAAAGGGGGTCAGCAGATCGGAGGGCATCGTCTCCGCCCCGGCTCCTCCGGCTCTCGGCAGGGCTGCGCCGGGCCGGGCCCGCGTGGAGGGCTTTTAAAGAGCCAGCTTTTGCAGCCCCGCGCGGCCCTTTGGCCCCGCCCCCTGGAAAGGGGCGGGGCGGATAGTGGGGTGGGCGGGGCTATGGCGAGCTGGGAGGGGGGAAGCGGGGGGGATTCACGCAGCAGCATTCCCCAGCATGGCTGCAGCCACAAGGGGAGGCTGAGGCGAGAGGCCAGGACTCCTGGGTTCTCTCCCCAGCTCTGGGAGGGGAGCGGGGTCTAGTGGTTAGAGCAGGAGGGTTGGGAGTCAGGACTCCTGGGTTCTCTCCCCAGCTCTGGGAGGGGAGCGGGGTCTAGTGGTTAGAGCAGGAGGGTTGGGAGTCAGGACTCCTGGGTTCTCTCCCTGGAGCTGGAGTGTGACCCTTACCATGTCATTTCCCCACTCTGTGCCTCAGTTTGCCCACCTGTACATGAGGTGGGTCCCTCTCTTTGTAAAGCATTTCAGGCTTTTTGGGTGGGAAGCTGCTTGCAGCAAGCTGGCTGGCGTGTCTGTGGACCGCTGCCTTCTACCGGGTGGAACCAGAGCTGTGCTTCTGTGTGCCAGTCCCTCTATACTGCAAATGGAGATTCTCCTTCAGCCGGCACGATGGGGCTGCCTGGACTTGGGGATGGTGTGTTCTAACTCTGCTGTAGCCGGGAAAATTAACTACCACATCCCCAGTAGAGAGGGGTAGCTGTGCGTTACCCCTCAAAAGCTCTTGGAGCTCTGTATGGGCCCAATATGTCATCCTGCCCACATTTAAAGGCACCGATGTCCCCTGCTGGTGTAGATCAGTGTCTCTCCTTTGATGTCCATGCCATGCCGGCTTACCCCAGCTGGGGGTCTGGCCCCAGTGACTCCAATGGAGCGACGGCTGATCGACACCAGCTGGGGATCTGGCCCCCCTGGGTACATCTACACTGCAAGAGAACGCCCAGGGCTGGCCTATGTCAGCTGGCGCGGGCCAAGGGGGGCTATAAAATTGCAGTGTCGACATTTTTTGGGGTGGAGCTCGGGCTGGGACCCCAGGAGGGGGGTGGGTCCCAAAGCCTGGGCTCCATCCTGAGCCCGAATGCCTACACCGCAATTAAACAGCCCCGGAGCCCGAGTCAGTGGGCACTGGCCAGCGACTGGCATCTAATTGCAATGGAAAAATGCCAGACTCCAGTCGAGCTCTGCCAAGGGCCAGTAATTCAGGCTTTTTCACACCTTGGCCGCTCCTCCTTTCCTGCATCTCAGGCCTGATCCCCAGATCCCGGCGCAGTCATTTACACCAGGGCAAAGCGGGCACAAAACACTTCCGGGTCAAAGCCAGGCATGTTTGGTGCCCACTTGCCAGCCATGCCAGCGACTGGATGAGGGGCAAGGCAGGAGCAAATTGTATCCCACTGTGCCCCGGGGTCTGGGTGGCCCCCGTCGCTGTCGTCTTTATCTTCCCTGTGTGGCAGAGCCATGCTATTACCCCCATTGCACCGCTGGGGGAAACTGAGGCACGGTGCTGCTAAGTGACTTGCTTCAGGGCACGGAGAGAGTCTGTGGCAGAGCAGCTGACTGAACCTGGGTCTTCTAAGTCCCCGACTGGCACCCGAAACCCTGGACCATCCTGCCTCTCTGACGTTATAAAAGCATGAACGGGGTTGAGCGTCCTGCATCGAGCCATTCCCAGCTGGGACACAGTTCTGGGGCTGTTGGGAGGGGAAAGCACACGCGTGTGCACATGCATACACTCCCCCCCCGACTCTTTCTCAAGAGCTCTTTCACCGCGACCCTGAAAATACAGTTGATGATGCAAACCCCAGTGCCCTCTCCCCTGGCATCAGTGGGCAACGTCTCTAGGCAAAATAATTTATTACAACCCGTCTATGCCACCGACCCCACATTCCCCCTCCACATAGCTTCTCCCCCCTCCATCCCCTTCCTTCCCTGCCGCTTCCCCTCCTGGCCAACCGCTGCCAGCTTGGGTATTCCCATCCCATGACTCCTTGGCACCCGCCGCTGTAGAATCGCTCAAGCAACGGTCACACACAGCACCCAGCCCTGCCCTGCCACGTCCCCGGTGCAGCTGCTGCTGCAGAGTTGGGAAGAAAGTCTTGAAAGGCAGCGTGGCCCAGTGGTTAGAACAGGGCATTCTGGGAGTCAGGACTCCTGGGTTCCATCCCCAGCTCTGGAAGGGAAGTTGTGAGGGTCTAGGTGATCTCCTGCTCCAACCACTGGCCCCCACTCCCTTCCCAGAGCTGGGAATAGAACCCAGGAGTCCTGGCTCCCTTCCCAGCCTTGCTCTGACCTCTAGATCCACTCGTTTCCCAGAGCTGGGAATAGAACCCAAGAGTCCTGACCCACACTTACCCCCTAGCTTTAAGCTATTTGGCCCAACTTCCTTCCCAGATCCAGAAGGAGAACCCAGGAGACCTGATCCCAGCCCGCCTTGCTCTAACCACGGGGTATTTTACCCTCCGCTACCACCATTAACGTTCTTCGTCCTTTTGTCGTGGGCTTGCCCACCCATAACCCTCCCCCACTGGTGGTCCCCTGGGAGTGACTGTGAAGTAGACGCCCCTCTGGCTGGAGCCGGGACAGAAGGGAGGGGGTGATACCAGACTGATGGTCCCATTGGTCTGGAGTTGGGGGTGCCAAGCTAGATGGACCCAGTGTCCCTGTCTCCCTTGCCCACCTAACCCAAGCCTCATAGCTAGGGGGTGACCCCCCTCCCCAAGACCCAGGAGCCTTGCACAGCTGCTGGGCTCCTGGGCACCCAGAAAGCAGTAGGGGCCAGGAGGAGCTCAGAGCCGGCTGAATGTAAACAGCATGCCATAGTCCCTCTATCTCTCCTGCTCGTCCCCCCGCGAGCCCGTTGGCTGCCAGCTGGGCTGAGCTGATAGTCACACATACACCCAAACGGGCCGGAGGAACCAACCCAGCCTCGGAGGATGCGCGGTGAGAGCGTGGGGGTGTATCTGCAGCTCCGTTTAGCTCAGCTCCAGTCTCGGGGGGCTGGGGGGAGGAGAGGGGTGTTGCGTGTTTACACCACTGGTGTGTGGTTGGTCTGTGGGCCGCGAGGTGCACACTCCCAGCGCTTGGGATCCACACGCCCAGGCCCCTGAGCATGGTGGGATTTGCACACCAGTGCACTAGCACCAGGGTTTACACGCCCGGCGAGTGCAATGCGCTAGGGCTAGTCGCAGCGCTCTCAGCCACCAACTGCAGCGGGATTTGCACACTCCCAGGCCCCGAGCACAGTAGCGTTTGCACACTATGGCACTAGTGCCAGGGTTTGCCCACCCACAGCACAAGTGGATTTGCACACCAGGTCACTAGGGCAGGATGTGCATTCCCAGCCATGGAGCACAGTAGGATTTCCACACCAGCTCACTAGCACCAGGATTTGCACACCCACAGTGCAGATCAATTTTCACTCCAGGTCACTGGTGCCAGGATGTGCGGGCAGATTTGCACACCAGTTCTCCAGGGCAGGATTTTCACACCCATAGCACAGGCAGATTTGCACAACTGGCCACTAGTGCCAGGATTTGCACACCCACAGTGCAGACAGATTTGCACACCAGTTCTCAGGGCAGGATTTGCACACCAACAGGCAGATTTGCACACCTGGCCACTAGTGCCAGGATTTGCACACCCACCATGCAGGCAGGTCTGCACGCCAGGTCCCTGTTTGCAGGATTTGCATTCCCAGCCCTGGAGCGTGGTAGGATTGGCACAGCGGGGCACAAGTGCCCAGGGGTACTGGAACAATGTGTATAGTGAGGGAGGGAGCTGAGAGCCATTGAACCAAACTGTAAACCCTGCATATAATGGAAAGCACTTCAAGCCAGGGGGGTGCGGCAGCCCCCCTAGTTCCAGCACCCATGCAAGTGCCAGGACTCACTCCCGGTCCTGGAGGCCACCAGGGGCCTTTTCCCCCGCACACGTCTCCAGCTGTTGGGCAGATGTGGCAGGGCCAGGCCAAGGCTCCAGGGCCGGTGGGTGCGCGGGGCGGGGGACCCGCTCCCAGCCCCTCTGCCTCTGGCTCTGAGCCCGGCGAGCTGCAGAGCAGTTAGAGCCAGCCGTGCCCCTGCGCTTCCTGATTAGAGCAGAGGGCTTCCCGGCTCGACCGCAGAGCCCAACGGCTACAAGCCAACTGCTGCCTCGGTGGCACCTGCACCGATAACCCCCCCGCCACCCCGTTCCCCCGGAGGGGGGATTCCGTGTCCTCCCTTCCCCCACCACTCATTCTCCTCCTTCCATCCTCCGCCTGCCCCCTCTCCCCCACGTCCTCCGTCAGGATCAGTTTAAACTAAACTGAATTAGGAGAGTCCACATGGGACTCAGGGCTCCGGGGTTCTGTTGGAGTGCGGGCGAGTGGATAAAAGAAAAAAAAAGGGGTGGGGGGAACGGGGCAGCTCTGAGCCAGGACTCCTGGGTTCTGTATCCAGCTCTGGGAGGGGTGTTGGGATCTAGTGGGTTAGAGTGGGGGCTGGGAGCCAGGACTCCTGGGTTCTATCCCTGCTTCTGGGAAGGGAGTGGGGTCTGGTGGGTTAGAGCGGTGAAGCCGGGCTGGGAATCAGGACTCCTGGGTTCTGTTTCCAGCCCTGGTGGTGGTGGGGGCAGGGGTGGAAGCAAGGATGCCTGGGTTCCATCCCCAGCTCTGGGCTGCGAGCATGCCCTGTTCCCTTGTCTGGACTTGAGGAGCCCAGGGGACTGCAGCCAGGCAGTTTCCCTGCACACGTCTCCAGCGGCTGGGCAGATGTGGCAGGGCCACACACACCCCACATGTCTCCGGGTGCTTCATTGGGGCCACATGGGCGGGGCTGATCTGGGATTCTCCCAGGCTTTGCCTTGGGGCTCTGAGCCAATCCCCCGGTGCCATTCCCCCTGCCCCCCATCCCTCTTCATCACCCCAGGCAACAGCAAAGGCTCTGAGTCCCTAGGGCCCCCTCCCAGCAGCACTGAAGGCATGTGCTGGCCTGGCTAATAGCCAACAGCTGGCCAGGAGCTCCCCGCTCTTTTAAAGGGACGGCGCGCCTATTTCATCTCTTCCTCCACTACCGCTTCCAGGTACTCCTGGAGCGCAGGGGTTTCGCCTTCAGCCTCAGGGAGGGGAGTGGGGTCTAGTGGTTAGAGCAGGGATTGAGAGCCAGGACTCCTGGGTTCTATTCCCAGCTGTAGCAGGGCAATGGGCTCGAGGGGGCTAGAGCAGGGGGTTCTGGGAGTCAGGTCTCCTGGGTTCTATTCCCAGCTCAGGGAGGGGAACCTTGCGGTGAGAGTAGAGGGGGTGGGTGGGAATCAGAACTCCTGGGTTCTACACTTGGCTCTGGGAGGGGAGTGTGACCTCTTCCCCTCTCACCTCCTGCAGACCTGCTTATGTTTGGGTGGGGGAGGGAGGATCTGCAGACCCCTCCGCCCCGCCCCCCCCACAGTGGGGATCGATTACCCTCCCAGCTGGGGGTGAGATGTGGAGGGGGGCCTGCAGCCGGGCCCTGACTGGAAGGCTGGAGCTAGTGAGACCCCCCTCCTTTCCTACCAATCTTGTTTGTTCCCACTGGCTGCAGCCGTGACCCTGGGGTCCCCTGGGCTCCGGGAGGGGCAACTTCCCCCACCCCCACCCCGCTGTCCTGTCCCTCCCTGTGAAGTACCATCGCCCTGCCCATCGGATCCCGCACAGTTACTGACTGCCAGGGCAGAGCGCCCCCTGCTGAGCCAACCACCCCCTGCACACAGCACCCCCTAGCGCCGCACTGGGGCCAGCCCTGACTGCCAGGGCAGAGCGCCCCCTGCTGAGCCAACCACCCCCTGCACACAGCGCCCCCTAGCGCCGCACTGGGGCCAGCCCTGACTGCCAGGGCAGAGCGCCCCCTGCTGAGCCAACCACCCCCTGCACACAGCGCCCCCTAGCGCCGCACTGGGGCCAGCCCTGACTGCCAGGGCAGAGCGCCCCCTGCTGAGCCAACCACCCCCTGCACACAGCGCCCCCTAGCGCCGCACTGAGTCAATGGAGCCAGCAGTGACTACAGGTCAGACTAGCCCGGGCGAGGGGACAGCACAGGGGTCCCGGGCCCGGCCCGAGCGTGCTGCCCTGTAATGCACCTGTAACGCCCCGGACCTCTGGATTCGTACCCTCTGCAGCCGGAGCTAGGCGACCCAGCTGTGTCAGGCGGGCGCGCTCATCCGCCACCCGCCACTAGAGGGCGACAGCAGCGCCATGCGGCACTGCGGGGCGTGGGACACATTCCCGCAGCAGGAAACGCCCACCGGTGAACGCACTGGGACACTACTGCCAGGACACAGCCATTGGCAGCCCCACACCCTGCCTCTCGGCCCGGGGGAGAACTGGCTGGACAGCGGATTTGTCCATCCTGCCAAAAAAATCGAAGGGGGGGGGAGGGATTCATCTCAAATTTGGACAAAAAGCCAAAATTTGGTCACTGGGGGGAGGGGGGAGTTTCTTCATCATCATCATGGCAAAGGTTTTAGCCTCCTTGTGGCTTACGTGTCACCTGGGTCTCACACACACACACACACACACACACACAGCTGATCTCCTGCTGAAACACACACACACACGCCCCTAATCTGCTGACACACACACACACACACACACGCAACTGATCTCCTGCTGAAACACACACACACACACACACACACACACACAGCTGATCTCCTGCTGAAACACACACACACACACACACACACACAACTGATCTCCTGCTGAAACACACACACACAGACACACACACCTGATCTGCTGAAAAACACACACACACACACACACACACACACAGCTGATCTCCTGCTGAAACACACAAACACACAACTGATCTGCTCACACACACACACACACACACAACTGATCTCCTGCTGAACCACACACACACACAGCTGATCTGCTGGCACACACACTCACCCCGGTGAGCCCCGTCCTGGTTTTGGTTCCAGCCAATCAAAACCATTTCAAATTTGTCTTTTTTTTTTTTACAATCTGAAATCAAGGCAATTAAAAAAAAAAAATCCAAGCAGGAGTTCTGGCCATTGACAAAATGGGTTTGAATCGTTCCCCCTCCCCCCTCCAAAACCCCCCCAAATGCCATCGAACTTGAGACAACTTTGCCCCCCCCCAAATTAACAGAAAACTGCCGGGGCATCAGATGCTACAGCACGGGGGGGGGGGCAATTGCCCCCCCCGACCTTGGTTTGCCCTTCCAGACTTTTCATAGCTTCTTAGGCCCCTAAATGCCTCCCCTTCCCCGCCCCCCCGAGACGGGTATAATACAATAATCCCAGACCATGCTTTAGATCCTGACACAACTTTGCCCCCCCTCCAATTTCCCTCCCCCTGAATTTTTCTGAAATGACTCCCCGGGAAAACAGTGGACGAAACTGTTCTGACCGTTCCTGCTTGGGAGTTGCCCGGCGGGCGTGCCCCCAGCTCCTCTGTTTCTGGGGGGGCCAGCCGGGGGCAGGAGGCGAATAAAGCCGAAGCGGCAGAAGACAGACTCAGATGCCCCCGTGGACGGAGGCAGGGAGGGGCCTGGAGATGGGATTTCTGCCGGCCCCCCGCCGAGACGGAACATCTGTCCGGGGCTCAAAGGAGTTATGACCTGGGGTTGGGGGTGTGTGGGGGTGTGTGTCGGGGGGTGTCCTCCTGGAGACCTTCTGTCTCTGTCCACCCCTGCTTGAGGCGGGCGTGGGGATGGGTGTGGGGGTGTGTGTGTGGGCAGGGGGTGCACTTGCACGCTGCCCCCTGCTGGAAGGATGGAGACCCACTCTGTGTGTTACCACAATACACATGAGTCTAACAACCTGCCACGCCTGTCCCCTGGGGCTCTGATCTGCCTGTTCCCTCCAAATCCAGAGGGGCTGCCCCGGGCTCTGGAAGGGGAGTGACATCTGGGAGTTAGAGCCGGGCGGGCTGGGAGTCAGGACTCCTGGGTTCTCTTGCCGCTGCCCAGCCTGGCCACCACAGCAGCCCCGTGCTGTTCTCCTGGCGCCATTCGCCCCGCGGTGCCTTCACCCCGCTGGCCCATTGCAGAGAGCCGCACAGACCCAAGCCGAAGCCGAGCCCAGCACCCCCGGCCGTGCAGACCTGGGCTCGGATGGGACCTAGAGAGCACGTGTTACATTCGCCACCTGATGTGAGCTCAGGCCTAATCCCTGCACTCCATCTCCCACTGCTAAAATACAGCCGCGGCCCCCTCAGCTGGCAAGCAGCAGGATTGTCCCTCCTCCCGCTGCAGGGCCAGTAAACCGCCTTGCTGGGGAATTGCCCCTGTATTCCCCCCCCCCGACCCCCCACTGGCTGCATCTGGCTTTGGTTACAATTATTCGCTCAGCCCCCCCACCTCCACCCCCACAGCAGGTTACTTATGCAAAAGTGGAGCTGATTTAGAACCGCATCTAGTGGGGGGGTGGGGGCTGGGCTTCAGGACGCCTGGGTTCTATCCCTGGCTCTGGGAGGGGAGTGGGATCTAGTGGTTAGATCAGGGGACGTGGCCATCAGGACTCCTGGGTTCTCTCCCCAGCTCTAGGAGGGGAGTGGCGTCCAGTGGGTAGACGCCAGGGAGCTGGGAACCAGGACTGCTGAGTTCTCTCCCCAGCTGGAGGAGGGGAGTGGTTTCTACTAGTTAGAGGGATGGGAATCAGGACTCCTGGGTTCATGTGGAAGCAGAGAGTGCGGTTTAGTGGTCAGGGCAGTGAGTCAGGGCGCCTGGATTCTCTTGGCTCACGTGAGGCTGAGTTAGAGAAGGCAACTGACAGCCAGGACTCCTGGGTTCTCTTCCCCGTCCTGACGCTGTGTGATGGATGACGACTCATTTTCCCCATCTGAACAATGGGAAGAATTCTTTCCCTTTGCTCCAGAGCAACGCTGCGGGGGGGGGGGGTGTCACGTGTCCAATACACCGCACGCCTGAAATACTGAAATACACATGGCAAAGGACACGTATTCTTGGTCCACGCCCCCTTCTTGGAAGAGCTCCCCCTTCAATGCTCCGGCGTGGGAACGGGGGAGCTCTTCCAGCCTGGCTCGGACCAGGGACCCACTTGCCCGCCCCTGCCCAGTCCCCCATCACCTTGAAATGGACAATCCAGGGGAAGGCGAAATTCACACATGCCCAGAAGAGTTGAAGATGGTCATCACTGGTGAAAATCACATGAGAGCTTTACAAGGCTGGGAGTCAGGAGTCCTGGGTTCTAATCCTAGCTCTGGGAGAGGAGTGGGGTCTATTGGTTAGAGTGGGGCTGGGAGCCAGGACTCCTGGATTCTCTCCCCAGCTCTGGGAGGGGAGTGGGGTCTAATGGTTAGAGCGGGAGGGGGGGCTGAGGGCCCCCAGGACTCCTGGGTTCTATTCCTAGCTCTACTACCCCACCTTCTGTGTGATCTTGGGCAAGTCACGTCACCTCTCTGTGCCTCAGTTCCCCCTTTCAGTGCCTAAGTAGGCTGTCAGCTCTTCAAGGAGCAGCTGCCTCTCAGTATGTGTCTGTGCACAAGGAGGGCCCTGATCTCGGTCGGGGTCTGTGTAGCGCCCGGCATAAGGTGGGCCATGATCTCAGTTAGGGTCTGCACAACGGGGGCCCTGCTTTTGATCCATCTCTGTGCAATGCCTGACACAACAAGGACCTGATCTCGGTCCAGGGCTGTGGGTATAATTACGATACCGCTTCTTGGGAGAGGGATAGCTCAGTGGTTTGAGCACTGACCTGCTAAACCCATGGTTGTGAGTTCAATACTTGAAGGGGCCATTTAGGGATCTGGGCCAAAAATTGGGGCTTGGTCTTGCTTTGACCAGGGGGTTGGACTAGCTGACCTCCTGAGGTCCCTTCCAAGCCTGATATTCTATGATTCTATCTCTAGCATCACTGTCCCACCACTCGGGCCAGCAGCCGTGACTTTCCTACGACAAATGGAATTTCAGGCTCCTGCGTGGACTTTCCCAGCTTTGTCGACTCTGGAATAAAAAAATCTTATAGGGAATGTTTTTCCCTTTCCACTTCAGGCCCCCTCTTAAAGGGATGGAGAAAAGCAGCAGGGAGGAATCTCTCCTCCAGGAGTAAAGATTTACATATGAAGCACATGGGGAGGGAGGAACCCTTAGAACAGCAGGGGAAGGGGTTTGTGGCTATGAATGTCCCCCCCCCACCCATCCCCCTAAAATCCAGGCCTGCCAACCTCTTTCCGGATAAAGCCTTGTCCCCTGCAGCCCCAGGCTTCTTCCCAGCTAATGTGGAGGAAAGTGTCTTTGAAGGGAAGGCTTCCCACTCCCTGGGTTTTATTTCGAAGGCAGAAGAGGCCGTAATTTTAAAGTGTCGGGGGGGATTTGGGCTTTACAAAAGGGCTGGGGGGGACGGGGTCTTGCTCAGCAGATCGCACTGAAACACCAACAAAGACAGGGGTGGCTTTTCTGGGAGCCCTTCTGGGAGCAGCTGCTGCTCTGAGCCCCGAGGATCCGGCTTCCCAGGAGAGGGGCTGCAGGTGGGAAACGCACCCGTTCCCCGCCCCCAGTGCTGTATGTTGCTGATCAATGGGCTGCTATTGGGGGTCTGGCCTGAGCTACATGCTTCCTCCGTTTCTCTCCCCCCGCCCCCCGCCCCGCCAGAGTGTCAGGACATCAGCAAAACACATGGGGGCCGGATCCTCAGCTGATGTAGACTGACGCTGCTCCGCTGACGGGCGGGTGAGGGGCTCTGAGCTGGGACTCTACAGACCTAGCTTCTCTTTCTGGCTCTTCCACTGGCCTGCTGGGTGACAAGTCGTGTCGCCGCTTGGCGCCTCAGTTTCCCCTCCCCTCCTCTTTCGATTGGAAGCTCTCCGGGGGCAGAGACTGTCTCTCGCTCTGTGGCTGTGCAGTGCAAGCCTCCCCCTCCCCCGGCACAATGGGACCTGGATATCCACTGGGGCTTCTGGGGTAATACGCCTAAGAAATAACACTAATAAGTTAAATGGAGCAACTTTGATTTATCCAGCTGGGGATCTGGCCCACGGACTCCAAAGGAGCGAGGCTGTTTCACACCGGCCGGGGATCTGGTTGGCGCAGTCGTCCGGTTTAGCTAAGGGGAGACAGCGGCCTGTCTCGGACGAACCCTAGCCCCCGCCTTAGCCCGGCTGGTCCTTCCGGGCCCTCACGTCTCGCCTCGTCCCTTTAGCGGGCATCTGTATGGTGAAACCGTGCTGCTGAACTGTTCCAGCCTATTGCTGATCGGTACGCTGCTGCCCTCTGCTGGATGGAACTGGGACTGCTGTCTGTGGGTCACAGGCCCCTACCCTGCCCGCAGCTGCTGGGCGAGTCGCCGGTTGCTGGAGGGGGGGCCTGGGGAACAGGGGGGTTTTGGGGTCTATCCCTGAGGCTGCCAGGCTGGGCAGCAGCATGCGGTATGGAGACACTTGGGGTGTTCGGGAGGCAGGGTCTGGGCTACTGGGCAAACGTCTGCTCCGGCCACAAGGAAGGTAAAAGATACAGAGAGCCCCAGAGGTACACGCAGCAAGACACCCAAAGAGAGAGACTCACACAAAGCCCTACAACCACCCAGATTGACACACAACCGGATACACACCCACACAGAGACACTGCCACAAAGCCACACACACTTCCAGCTAAACAGACAGACAGACACACACAGAGATATACAAACAAGGGCACAACGAGAGTGACACAAAACCACACACACACACACACACAGCTAAACAGACCCTTACAAACAGAAACACAAGGACACAAAGAGAGAGAGAGAGACACACACACACAAAGACACACACACAACACAAACACAAGGACACACAGAGAGATACACACACAAAGACGCACCCAAAACCACAAACACAAGGACACACAGAGACACACACACAAATATGCATACACAACCACAAACATGACACAGAGAGAGAGACACACAGAAAAACAGACACACACGCACAATCAGAGAGGCAAATCAATTCTGGGTGCGTTTCGGGAAGAGACGCTTGAGTCAAACCCCAGTTATTGGGCCCCTGACAGTGGAAAGTGGGGGGAACTGAAAGGCCCCACTCTATAAAGGAGGCCGATTAGATGTTGTAATGTTCCCTTCTTGTCTTAAATGCAATGATTCCCACCCCCTGCACCCGACAGAGCGTGGCGCTGTCCCTATTGCAGCTTACCCTCCCTGCTGATCATGATAATCCTCTCTAGCTTTTATCGCTGCTAGATCTCAAAGCTCTTTACAGAGGAGTGCCATTAATCCTGTTTTACAGATGGGGAAACTGAGGCAGGGAGCCTTGCCTGAGCAAACTGGGACTAGAACCCCGGCCAGCGCTCCACCCAGTAGGCCACGCTGCTCACGCATTTAGGTCCACAGCCGGTTGCTGGGCTTCTGTCCCTGCACAGGCTGTCATTATCTGGCTCTGCCGGAGTGGGAGTCCCCTGTGCCCTAAAAGCGGGTCGCTCCCCTTACGCCAGGGCCGCTGTTTTGGTCCCTGCGAAGCCGGGTGGTGTGCGCCAGCTCACTGCAAAGGTGTGTGCATGGAGCACCTGTGTTTGGGGAGCCTCGTCCTGTCTCAGCAGAGAGCCCCGGTCCAGATCTGGAGACACCACATTGCACTGGGGAGGGGGCTGAGCTGCCCGGTCTCTGAATGGGGTGTGGGGAGAGATCGGGTCTATGGAGGGGGGCACGGTGGAGAGCCCTGTTCTCCACACAGCTGCGGGGGAGCTTTCATGGACAAGCTCAGCTGGGCATCCACTGGTGACAGCAGGGAGCTGGGAAATCAGGACTCCTGGGTTCCATTCCTGGCTCAGCAACGGCCTGAATCTCCCTGTACCTCAGTCTCCCCACCTGTAGGATGGGGTCAATAATTCTGACCTAACATCCCAGGATGAGCTGTCAGGGTTAAAGGGCTTTGGGATCTTCAGGGCACAGGCTCACGGAAAGGGCAAAGTATCATTAAAGGGGATGTACGATCACAGCCGCCGTGACTCACGCTGCTTTCAGATACCAGGGCTGGGTACAGGGACAGATACCTGCAAGCTGTCACATCCTGTTTGACCCAGCTGAACTGCCAGGTCGCCTCATCAGATAAACACATTGTGAAACCGAATCATTGGGTAAAAGAGGAAAGAATAGTTCACGTTTATTAGGTGTGTTATGGCAGCACGTGGGAGCCCCAGACAGGCACGAAAAATGCTCCAAAAACCTGCTCCCCGCTCCTGGCCGTGGGATTGGAGGAGGAGGATCAGAACAACAGGCCCATCTAGCCCAGCATCCGGCCCCCCCGCTCTGCGTCAGCCCAATGGGCCCATCTAGCCCGGCGTCCCGTCCCCCCTGCTCTGCGTCAGCCCAACGGGCCCATCTAGCCCGGCGTCCCGTCCCCCCTGCTCTGCGTCAGCCCAACGGGCCCATCTAGCCCGGCGTCCCATCCCCCCTGCTCTGCGTCAGCCCAGCGGGCCCATCTAGCCCGGCGTCCCGTCCCCCCTGCTCTGCGTCAGCCCAATGGGCCCATCTAGCCCCGTGTCCCATTCCCCCTGCTCTGCGTCAGCCCAATGGGCCCATCTAACCTGATCTTGGTGGGGTCTGTGCAGCGCCCGGCACAATGGAGGGCCCTTCTCCGTCAGGGCCCCCAGCTGCCACCATAATGGAACTAACCAATCGGGGCCCATCCCTGCTCCCCTTAGCTGGCTTCCCACCTCCCTGCCAACTTGGGCTGCCTTCAAAGGGTGTCATTTGTCTCTCTTATCCACCCAGCTCTTCCCAGCCCCAAATTCCTCCCGTGACTGGGTGGGTGGGAGCTGAACCTAGCTGCCACCACCAGTTTACCCTGCCGATCTGTTGCAGATCCTGTTTGGGAGCTCCGTACCCTGTCTGTGCGCTCTGTCCCGGGGCCTGATGCTGGTGCATGGTGGGGGGGCGGAGGAATTGGTTTTCAGGGTGGGGGCCAGGGGAAGGAGAAGATTGAGGAAGCGCGTTAATCACAGATTGGTCACTCGGCAATGATAGAGAAACAAAAGAACTTTTTAATGACACGCTGCATCCCCAGCACCTGAGTGAACAGAACGGTGGCCGATCCCTGAGTCGGGGGGGCGCCTCTGGCCCCTGTCAGAGCCACGATCATGAGAAAAAGCTAGCCGCAAAAAGGGGACCCCCAGCTTCCAGCAGCGACACCTGAGAAGAGCAGCTGCCCCCACCCCCGGGGGGGCAAAGATTAATTATGCAAAGAGTCCTTTATGCAGCCCTGGGGGGAACAGAGCCCCCCGCCCCTGAGATTTCCAACCCCTAAAGAGGGTCTTCCCACCTGGTGTGGAGCACAACCCTCCACCATGTCTGGGGGGATCGGGGGTGTGGCTGGAGTGCAGAGACCCATTCAGAGCAGCCCCTAGGTTGCTCTATCCCAGTGTTTCTCAACCCTTTTGATACCCGGGACTGGTTTGCTGCCTTCCTAAACTGCGGCAGGCGGATCTCAGGGACCGGTGCCGGTGCATGGACCGGCCGCGGAGAAACATAGCTGACCCCGGCCCAGAATGGGCGGGGAGAGCACCAACGGGGGCTAAAAGCCGCCTGCGCCCCATTCTGCCACCAAGCACAGGGATGGGGGCGTGTGGGGCTGAGAAGTGGGTCCAGGGTCCATCCTGGCGGACCCGGGGAATCTCCCGGCATTGGCACTGGGGGAGGGACAGAATGCCAGGTGGGTTCCACGCAGCAGGAGTGGTCCGGGCAGCGGGAGGCGAGTGAGGACTGGACGATCAGAGCTTCACCCCACCCCGCCGGGCCGCCCTGCCCGGCTCTTGCGTCAGGCAGCTCCAGCATCGCGCTCAGGTGTCCTTGCGGGGTGCGACGGGGGCGGCCGGGGGGCCGGGCCCCTCCAGCCGCAGCCGCAGGGTGTTCCCGATGACCAGCTTCTCCAGCACCAGGGAGCCCAGGAACCAGAAGAGGGCGTACTCCAGCGTCACCAGCCCCATGAGGTGGTAGCGGAAATGGCTGTAGTCCCAGGGGCAGGCATCGAACCGGCGCAGGAGGTAGCCGGTGGCGAACTCCCACAGGTAGATCCAGAGGGTGTAACACAGGCAGCGGCTCAGCAGGGGGCAGCGGTCCCGCAGCAGCAGGTACATCCGCTCCAGCACCAGGCTGGACGTGCCGTAGATGAACAGGGCCCAGACGCTGGTGACGCCCGGGAACTTCCAGTCCCGCTCGGCCACGAAGGCCCAGGTGGCCGTGAACATCACCTCGCAGAAGTACCCGTGGATGGCGTAGATGTACCAGCGGATCAGGGGGCTCAGGGGCTCGGCCCGGCCACCCATGGCGCGGGATCTGGGGGGCAGGCAAATAAGAGGAGCGCTGCATAAGGGACGTCCCGTCGAGCGTATGGGCTGGAGGGGCTTGGATCCTAGGGAACCTACACAGAACCGGAGTGCTCCAGAGACAGTGAGTGGGAGCTAGGAGTTAGAGCAGGGCGGGGGGAGGGGCGTTCAGGACTCCTGGGTTCCGTTCCCAGCTCTCAGGCGGGAAGAGGGTCCTAATGGTTAGAGCAGAGGGCTTGAGAGCCGGGACTCCTGGGTTCTATCCCCAGCTCTGGGAGGGGCATGGGGTCTAGTGATTAGAGCAGGGGGGGCTGGGAGTCAGGACTCCTGGGTTCTAATCTCCACTCCAGAAGGGGAAGGGGGTTGTGTTCCCGGTTGTAGGAAGGGAATAGGGTGGCTAGTGAGTGGGACGGGGTGTCAGCACTCCCAGCCCTGGCAAGGGAGTGGGGTCTAGTAGCTAGAGCCGATAACCTCATCATCTGGATTCCTAGGTCCAATTCTCAGCTCCGCCACTGACTCCCTGGGCACATCCCTTCCATGAGCCCTGCCTTGGTTTCCCCAGTGGTAAAACGAGGGTGGCAGCACGGTGCTATCGTCGTGCCGAGCCTTGGTTAGCCGCCCTGGCAAAGCGCACTGGGTGGCTGGCGTTCGAGCCTGCCACTCTGCTTCCAGCCTCGCCTGACTTCCACGCCGCTCTTAGCTGGCCCGTTCGGCGACAAGATTTGCCATGCGCAGTCTCAGGCTGCTAGCAAAAGTGGGGGGAGAGGGGGAAGCAGTTGCAAGCAAAATACATTTGGCGCAAGAAAAGGGTTAAAGCAACACCCCAGCTTGACAGCTGTGCGGGCAGGGTCCCAGGGCTGTGCCCACCTCAGCAGGGGGTTAGTTGCGGTAGGGATGTGGGCGATGCTTCCTGGGGGTACCCAAGCTTGCAAGGCACTTCGCTACCCTCTGGCATCAGCAGGAGGAAGCTGAGGTCAGTCCCCGACAGCTACCAGCGTCTGCACACAAGCGCTGCCTTCCGGCCTTGCTTCCCTTTGCAGGTTCATCATCGTCAAACTCCAACATCCCCCCGCCACTCCCAAGTCCTCCGGGCACCTCCCTAAATCGCCCAGCCCCTGGTCTACTCACCAAATTCCCAACTCTAAAGGCAGAGGACACCCACAGCGTCCCAGTTTCGCCTTGGACCACGGCTCCGCTCCACCCCCGGCACTTAGATTTGCTTGTCGAGAAAGCAAGGATCCGTTTATTCCCCAAGGAGCAGAGATTCAAAGGGCAGCCAGCAGAAAGGGAAACAAAAGGGGAAAACACAGAAAAAAATAAATCAATCACAAACACACATCCTAGACCCCACCTACCCTGTGATCTAGACATCAGCTGCCCCGAAGGGCTCGTCCACACCTGGAACACTACAGCTGCCCGCCGTGTAGACACAGCTGACGCCGACGCCAGAATTCTTAGCACTGTCTACACCAGGGGTTAGGTCGCTTTAACTTTAGCTCGGGGTGTGTGTGTGTGTGTGTGTGTGTCTTTCACACCCATGAGGAGTGCAGCTGGCTCGATGTACTTTTCTCGTGTAGACCAGCCCATCCACATGTCCGCTGCGAGACCCAGACTCTGAATCCTTCCCTGGCGGAGGGCAAGGGGCAGGGCGCTCGTTTCATGAATGGAGGATCACCGCCATGCGCGGCTTCGGCCATGTCCCCGCTCCGCCCCCTATGGGCTCTGGGGGGCAGAGAATAGCCACATACAGCGCGGTGTGCTCCGGCCAGGCCCCTGCTCCACCCCAGCCACTGTGGCCCTTATACCCCTTCCACACCAGCCTGGGGGGCTGCTGAGAGGCCCGTTTCCACCCCACCGCAGGGCCGAGGCGGGGTCTGAGTGTGAGCAGGAATCAGGCCCATTGACTTCAACCAAGGTCAGGGAGCCAGAGCGTCTCAGCAGCGAGAGAGAGAGGAGGAGCAAAAACGGGGTCTTCCCCCCTTCCCCTTTCCGCGAGGCACATCCCCAGCGGGGCTGGCCCTGGCACCACCATACACAATAACAAAACCTCCGGACATGGCTTACTGCTTAACTGCCTGGAACCTGAACCCAACTCCAATTGTTTGTTCTGCCGGGCGGGTGGATCTGCCCAAGTGACCAGGTGACTCACGGTGCCCAGCATCCCCTAAATACACTGGATTAGCTGGTAATCTCGGGAGGCCCAGGGTGAGCCGAAAGAGACAATCTTCGCCCCCAGCAAAATCCTGAGAGGGTGTGTGTGTTTTAATTACCTCCCTGGCTAATCACCACCTGGAATTCTGTCAGGGTGTGTGCAACAGAAGCACAAAAGGGGTATTTCACTGGGAGCACTCAAAGGTCCACCCATCATTGTGGCATCCGGGCGCACGGTAATTTGCCTCATCCTAACTCCGGCAGTTGCACAGTCAGTTGTGGCACAGCCTGGCCGGGCACAGCCCCCTGCCCCTTTGTGCCCCCTTCCGCCTGGCCGGGCACAGCCCCCTGCCCCTTTGTGCCCCCTTCCGCCTGAGAGGTGGCAGGGGAAAAACCAGCTCCTCCAACAGGTGCCAAAGGAGCTCCTGGAGTTTAAAGGTCGGATCGGCGAGTCTGACTCCTGGGTAATCCCTTGATTTGAAGAGAAGGAAAACCCACCACTGCCCTGGGGAGCTGGTTCCCTTGGTTAGTCCCCTGCAAGGTTAAAAAAATCGGGGCCTGGCTTCCAGTTTGAATTTGTCCAGCTTTAAACTTCTTATTCGGCCTTTCTCCTCTAGATTAAAGATCCCAGTAGTACCTGGTATCTTCTTCCTCCGAAGGTCTTAGACCAGTGGTTCTCCACTCATTTACCATTGCGGGCTGCACATACAGCTCTCTCTGTGTTATGTGGGCTGCATCCATACAATATATACACTGCCTTATGGCCCTGAGGATGGCCCATGGGCTGCAGCTGTGTGTTGATTCCAACCCTGATATTCTACGATTCTATTATTCCGTTCGCACACAAATCAGTCTGATTTGGATCAGCAAGCACACGGGACCCATGTCCTAGGACCCTGCTGGGGATGGTGGGGGTCAGAGCCCAGGTCCTGCTTAGACGCGGATCCAAGCCCTTATTTTGCACTGCGGACACGAGCCGCAGCCCCGCGGCAGAAGGGCTGCATAGCGCCGTATGGACGCGTTACAACGGCCATGAGATCCCGGGTCCAACGGCCGTAAACAACGCAGTGCGGATGCTCACAAGCGGGCTTGGAAAACACCAGGTCCACAAGCCCGGGTCCCACAGATCCAGGTTTACAGTGCCGTGTAGACGGACCTTGATGAGCTCTTTAATATATCCACGGCACGCAGCTCCGCACGGGAGCCGCAGGCATGGGAGGCAGCTCCAGATTTTCCGCTGGTCTCCTTTGCCTTTTGGTAGGTCGGCCACAGCTCCTGCCCCTTCGCCCGGCACCCTGGCTTCCTGCATCTCCTTTGCAAGACCCAAATAAACGTGCAGTTATCCCATAGCCGGGCTTCCGCGGTCCAATCTAGGACTTTCCGGGCCGAGTTTAGCTGTAGCGTTAGGTGGAGCCAGACCTGTCTGGTTGCAAAGGTGGGCTAGCGGGAAGACCAGCGTATTCAAAAGACGCTGGGGATTTGGGGGTGGGGGGGGCAGCAGCGTCAGAGTTTTTCACACCGCTGAGCGACATCATTAAGCCGAACTAATTTCTTAGCAGAGACTGGGCCTGAGTGTGGACTCGACACAAAGACGCACCGAAACAAGACAAGCCTGACCGGTTAAACTTTGTAGTGCAGACTAAGGCTCTCGCTCCAAAAGGTTTTTTCTCCAGCCCTCAGATAACTTTTGTGGCTCTTCACCCTCGACAAGGCAGCAACATCCTTTTAGAAATGCACGCACCAGAACTGGATGCAGGGTTTCAGTATCGTTCTCAAGCAAAGCCGGAGACCCAGGTGAAAATCACTTCCTTGCTCTCAGCCGCTACTCCCCTGTGTATATATCTAAGGACCAAGTCCTATTTGTCCTGGGGTCACGCTGGGAGCTCACGTTGGCTTGTTCGTCCACTAGGAATCCGAAATACTATGCTGGAAAGCTGGCAGGGGGCAGGGGGTGTTAAATGAATCTTGGAGTCACAGCATCTTCCAAGCCGCTTTCCTCCCCAAAGGAGAAAGATTCCAGCATCCAAATGCTATCCTGCCTTCTTAAAATTCCTACCCCCTCTACAAAGGTCCAGTGAGCATGCGTTTCTTCTGCACATCACACCTTAAAGCCTTGCACGGCTTCACCACCCATCAGCTGCCATGCTCCGCTCCAGAGGTGGAAGCATTTTGTTGAATCATGAGGCTTGGCGTCCTGGGCCCTGGCAGAACAGCTTGTTCGTAAGTTCTCCCATCACCCCGAAATCTTCCAAGCTTGATCTCCGTCTGCAGGGGAATATTCCATGTTTTCTTTTTGATCCAAATCCCACCGCTGAGTTACGGAAGAGCCAACATTTCACCCCGTCAGGTAAAAAATTCTCCAAATACTGTTTTTTCCCCCTGTAAAAGGGATCAATGAGAAGCTTGGTTTGGAGGCTGGGAGATGGAGGCCGGGGGGGCAGGAGGGACAGGGGGAGGAAGGTTTAAAGGGACAGTGGTGGTGTGGAAATAATGAATTCTATTACAGCAGTGCTTGGGGCTCTAATCAAAATCAGGGTCCCACCGTGCTACCTGCTGTACATATACACAGAACAAGAGACAGCCCTCGAGGAACGGCTAAATAAAAGCGGGATTATTCTCCCCATTTTACAGATGGGGAAACTGAGGCACCATACAGGACCAGAGGAAAGGGAGGCCAAAAGCATGCATGGCCCCTTTAAGAAGCCCTCCCAGCATGCAGACTTCCTAGCTCTCTTTGTATTCTAGGCGGTAGGCAGGCTCTCTCCTTTCCATAGATTCACAGATTCCAAGGCCAGCCTGACCCCCTCCCTTCCTCCGCTTCCTTGTCCCGTTTCTCTAGCCCACTGCCAAGAGCAGGATGTACCTGGAGTGCACGTGGCCGTCTCGGCTCCAAGCGCTCATCGTGGAGCGCACAGGAAATAACTTGCCCAAGGCGTCGGGTTGGGACTAGAAACCAGAGCTTCCGAATCCTAGGCTAGTGACTCAGCCATGAAGCATCTTCCTCGCTGAGGCTCTCCAAAGCAGGCCGTGCTTTCTTTAAGCAGCTGGTAACGCCGGGCACCTGAGCTTTTGGGCAAACCCAGTTTTCAGAAGCACTGAGCACCCCCTTCCCACACACACTCCAGCAGCAGCTCGGCATCTCGGGACACCCACCGCCTGGCGGGCACCCAAAACTCAAGACATCGCAATGTTAGCCCAGTGACCGGATTTCCCACTCCTTTGTAGCATCTTTCCACTTGTCATCACGGCCCAGGTCCCCATGGTGCCAGGCACTGTACATTCACAGGACAAACGGACCAACAGTCCCTGCCCCAAGGAGCTGACAATCGGTCTTATTACTGGATACATCGTTTCAAATGGGAATTAAGCGGCTTCCAGTGGGGATTAATTAACGTGGGTGAGGCGCCAGGGAAACTTATGTGTCTGGGCGCAAGGTAGCTTATCCTGGGAAAACTCAAGGGAGCAATTTTTAGATTAAAATTGGATTTTTTTCCCAAAAAGATCTGCCCTCGTTGAAACAGGAATTGCTTCGGGGAAGTACCCCAGCCTGGGTTATACCATAGGCTGGGCAGAATTCCATTTTTATTTCTTGTATAATTTCAGCAGATAACATTAGTGGCTATTTTAAAGCCTTTTTTCAATTGTTATCAATTTAAATGTTCACAGGTGTGGGAAATTACAGGTAGAGGAGATCACACAACGGGGTGAGGGGCAGGAGGATGGTCCATCAGTGGCTATTAGCCAGGATGGGCAGGGACGGTGTCCCTAGCCTCTGTTTGCCAGAAGCCGGGAATGGGCGACAGGGGATGGATCACTAGATGATGACCTGTTCTGTTCATTGCCTCTGGGGCACCTGGCGTTGGCCACTGTCGGAAGACAAGACACTGGGCTAGATAGACCCTTGCTCTGACCCAGTGTGGCTGTTCTTATGGCAGGCAAGACTTATTTAATGACAGCAGAGGTTGAGATTCAAAAAGTTAAAAGCTTTACGTGCATTAAAACACCAGCTGTCAACATCACATGCCCCAAACATTCTCCGTTCTCACACAGCATTCTCTCTTTGCCACCCTGTCCATTTCGACTGAGTGCAAGAAATATTTTCTCATCGGTTTGGGCGTGTGCGGCGAAATCGACCTGCACTGATGTTTGCCAATAAAAAACGCAAATCCTTCCACGCCTTGTTAGACACGAGGTCAGACCAGAGGATCACAGCCATCCCTTCTGGCCTCGGATATTTGAAAATACCAGCCAGCCTGAATAAAAGGCTTTTTATGTTTCATTATGGGTGGGGCATGCAGAGAGGATCAAAACGCCCCCTTCCCATCTCACAGCTGCTATAGGGGGTAGTTAAGCCTGATCAAACCCATTCTCCTGATGGGGAAACTGAGGCACAGAACAGGAAAGGGACTTATAATGGCTCAGAGAGGCAGGCTGGAAATTGAGAGCGCGTCAGAGGAAAGGGCCTTTTGAAAGGCTGCGGGGGAGGGATATTAGGAATCGCACACGGTCTAGCAAAACGTCTGAGCCCTGCAGGAAACGTAACTCAAAGATCATTGATTTTGCTGTGCCCTGAGCAGGAAAAAGGGTGTTAAAGTAGGGTGACCAGATGTCCCGTTTTTAAAGGGACAGTCCCGTTTTTGGGGACTTTTGCTTATATAGGCGCCTATTACCCCCCACCCGCTGCCCCGTTTTTCCACAGTTGCGATCTGGTCACCCTATGTTAAAGGAGAGAAATCACAGCACTGCAGGGTGCCTTCAGGAGAAGTCAAGCTGCTGCTATAGGATGGCTGGGTAGGAGAAGCCCAGGGCTCGGAGACAGGACTCCGGGGTTCCATTCCCACTTCTGGACAGGGAGAGCATCTAGTATTAACAGCAAGAGGGGCCAGTGTCAGGACTATTGGGTTCTATCCCTAGCTTTACCTTGAACTCAGTATGTGGCTCTGGGGAAGTCATGTCACCTCTCTCTCTTTCTGCCTCAGTTTCCCCCTCTGTACATTACAGGTACTCCTTCCCCTCACCCCCTGCTGGTAGGCCAGACTTGTTAGCATCCGTTTAGCACTTTGGGGCTCCCTGACGGCAAGTGCTGGGAGGGCGGATTAACGCCAGCAGCTACACGGCCCTATGCTAGCAAGGAATTCAGGTACTTCTCTCCACTCCACCTGGACATGCCTCCGGCCCAGCCATGCGAGAGGGCAGGCTCCCGACAGCTCAGTTGTGCTGCTCCCGTGTTGCTTTGCTGGGCGCGATGCCTTGGGGGCCTCCAACTCCCAGCCCGCGTCTCACAGCAGGGGCAAGGATAGCGCCCCATGCTAGATCCTGCCTCTGGGCGAGAGGGAAGCTCCATCCTTCAGAGCCCTTTCAGTGCTTGTCTCCTCTGCTGAGACAGCTGTTGAGGGGTTGGGCGGTGCCCACGCAGCACTGCGTCAGGACTCTCGGAGCTGGACGGAGAGCCCTCCAATTCATCGCATGAGGAGCCATGGAAACAGCTGTCAGTCTGGGGCTGGGATGGAAGCTGGCCCGCGCTAGAGGGGAAAGGCCCCATCCCTCATTAGCCAGCCAGTCCTCTGCTCCAGGGTTGGGTCAGAACCGACAGCCTCTGGAGGGGAAAGGCCCCATGTCTTCTTCTGATCCCAGCCCAGACGAGCTCGGCTGGCTGGCTCGGAGAGTGGGGGAAGGTGCGGGGTGGCAAGGGATACCAAGGCCAGAATTTCTTAGGGCATGGGCACAGGAGAGGTGCCCAGAGAAAGTCCAGCCACCAGACTCAGACCCATGAGCAAGGAACTGACACTTTGGAAGCAAGAGAAGGAAGAGATCCCACCACTCGTCCTTCACATTCAGGTGTGTGCTGTAATGTCGCCACCAGCGCCAGCCCCGCTTGAGTTGTTTGTCTGGCAGAGGGGAGGGTTGGGCCCAGGTGAAAGCCAACCAAGTCTCCCCTTCTGCCCCGCCTTGCGTTCTCTGGCTCTCAAGACTTTTCTCTAGCGGCCTCTGATTCCGGCTACCTCAGTTTTGAGGGGGCGCTGAGCAGCCACCCCCTCCAGTGGGTGTCCTTGGGTGCTCAGTGCCCAAGATGGGCAGCCCGAATCATCGACCCGCTCTGGGAAGCTTTGGCCCAAAGGAGCATCCAAGCCGGGGAGTGGATTTTCCCTTCTAACGTCCCTTTTCTCGGGGGGACCTCGCAGCACTTGGTAAAGAGCAGTTCGCATCGCAGATGCCCACCGAGGAGGGCAGCATGAGCAGATTTACAGGTAGGGAAACTGAGGCACAAAAGGGGTATTTCACTGGGAGCACTCAAAGGTCCACCCATCATTGTGGCATCCGGGCGCACAATAATTTGCCTCATCCTAACTCCGGCGGTCGCACAGTCAGTCGTGGCACAGCCTGGCCGGGCACAGCCCCCTGCCCCATTGTGCCCCCTTCCGCCTGGCCGGGCACAGCCCCCTGCCCCATTGTGCCCCCTTCCGCCTGGCCGGGCACAGCCCCCTGCCCCTTTGTGCCCCCTTCCGCCTGGTCGGGCACAGCCCTCTGCCCCATTGTGCCCCCTTCCGCCTGGCCGGGCACAGCCCCCTGCCCCTTTGTGCCCCCTTCCGCCTGGCCGGGCACAGCCCCCTGCCCCTTGTGCCCCCTTTCGCCTGGCGGGGCACAGCCCCTGTCCCCTTGTGCCCCCTTCCGCCTGGCGGGGCACAGCCCTGCTCACCGTGCCCGGTGCCTGGCTGGCGCGCGGTGGGGTCCGGCTCAGCTCCCTGCCGCTCACCTGCCAGCACGCGCTTGCCGCTTTAAGAGACTCCACACCGGCCGGCTCGACGTCATCGCTAAGCCCCGCCCAGGGCCTCCCCGCTCCCCGCCTCCGCCGCCATCTTGGGAGAGGCAAGTGGGGCAGCCCTGAGCGCAGAGGGCCTTGGCTCGGCGGGGAGCGGGAGTGTATGTGCGCGCACGCGCGCGTGCTGGGTCTGCGCCTGCGCCTGCGCCCCGTCTGTCTGCTCGGCCCCCCCTTCTCTGTCTTCTCGTCCCCTCTTTTCAGCCCCCCCCTTCTCTGTCCCCCCTTTCGTCAGCCCCCCTTTGTCTGTCCGTCTGCTCAGCCCCCCTTCTCTGTCCCCCCTTTCGTCAGCCCCCCTTTCTCTGTCCGTCTGCTCAGCCCCCTTCTCTGTCCCCCCTTTGTCAGCCTGCTCAGCCCCCCTTTCTCTGTCCGTCTGCTCAGCCCCTTTCTCTGTCCCCCCTTTCTCAGCCCCCCTTTCTCTGTCTGCTCAGCCCCCTTCTCTGTCCCCCCTTTGTCAGCCTGCTCAGCCCCCCTTTCTCTGTTCCCCCTTCGTCAGCCCCCCTTTCTCTGTCCGTCTGCTCAGCCCCCTTCTCTGTCCCCCCTTTGTCAGCCTGCTCAGCCCCCCTTTCTCTGTCCCCCCTTTCTCAGCCCCCCTTTGTCTGTCTGTCTGCTCAGCCCCCTTCTCTGTCCCCCCTTTGTCAGCCCCCCTTTCTCTGTCCCCCCTTTGTCAGCCCCCCTTTCTCTGTCTGTCTTTTCCCCTCTTCTCAGCCCCCCTTTCTCTGTCCCCCTTGCTCAGCCCCCCTTTCTGTGTGTCTTCTCTGCCCCCCTTTCTCAGTCCCCCTTTCTTTCTTTCTTTCTTTCTTTCTTATTGCCATAATTCATGACAACATACATCTTGGCCGGGATATTAAACCTCCTGCTTTAGGGCTTGAAAACCAGACTTTAGAGACAAGACCGAGCCCTTCATGGGGGTGGGGGGTCCAATTATCCCCTGTCTGCTCGTGCAGGGTCCTTTCCCCTTCGTCTGTTGCATCTGGGGGCTGGCCGTCGTCAGAGACGGGATACCGGGCTAGATGGGCCTGGGCGCTGCTCCCATGTACACGCCAAGGCAACTTTCCCGCCCTCTCTAGATTTCTAGCCCCTTTGTTGTCACCGCAGGGATCGATTGAGAGCTCTTGCGCGTGGAGCCGGCCCCAGGGTGAGTGGGGGCTGTTTGCCTGGGGGTAGGAAAGGGCCCTTAGGTTTCATTCTGCAGGAAATACAATCTGGAGAGAGAGCGTTCAAGGGGCTTCCCAAGGAAGCAGCTGGGGCGCTCAGTCCACGCCCGACGGCCGCACGCTGCGTTCCAGCCTTGTGCTGCTCGCAGACGCAGATAACATCTGCAGCCATAGACCGGGCTGGCCAAATTGACCTTCCGGGGTGACGCACATGGGCAGCACCCTCCCTATGGCGCTCTGTCCCCCTCTAGTGGCCACAGACAGCCTGCTACAGCCCTGGCTGCCGAGTTGGGTCCTCCGGTTTCCCTATTAATCGTGTTTATTACGGTAATGCCTAAGGACCAGCCAATAGCGGGGCCCCGTTGTGGTAGGCGCTGTGCATTTTCATTGCTCTTAGGTGTATTACGGTAGCACCTAGAAGCCCTGCGCATAGACTAGGCCCCAATTTGTGCTAGGTGCTGTACATTTTTATTGCTCTTGGGTGAATTACGGTAGCAGCTAGGCCCCCCCAGTCATGCACCAGGCGCTGTACGCACAGGGTAGCAGATGGTCCTTGTCCTGTATGGTCCAAATAGACCAGACGCACTCAGAAAGGGGAAGGAGGCAAACATGCCATCAGAGAGACCAACAGGAGGGCAGCAAACGGCATGTTAGTGCCAGGATCGTTTCTTGGTTGGGTGGAGTTCTGAGGGGATCAGCAACAGGGAAGGAAAAGGGGGAGAGGCTCAGAGGGGAAAAGGAAGGAGGTGGGGCAAGTAGCACAGGGCAGAGGGAGTCCGATCCAAACTGCCGGGAACTCTCCGAAATTTCAGATGTGCAGAGATCCTGGCGTTGGGCGGGAGACTTAGTGTCAGGAACCAGGGCCTGCAGCAGAGCCGGTCTCCGGGCTACCTAACAAGCGCAGCTAGCCGGCAGTGGCCACCTGGTTGGCTACCCCACCTGCCTGGTGGGAATCTTACAACCCAGCCTCAGCCGTTCAGTGGCTGCTCCAAGCATTTGCTCCTGGTCTTCCCCAGGTCACCCGGTCCTGACCCTCCGATTCCTGACTGTGGCTCTGACTCCAGTCCTGACCCTGGGCTCCCATTTCTGGCTCCTGACTCCTGCTCCAACCGCTGGGCATGACTGCCCACTACCCAGTCCCTGAGATTCTGGCCGGCTCCTCTCTGCAGCCCCCAGAACTCACCTGAGTTCCAGCACCCCCAGAGTGTGTGCGGGGTCTCCCCTGCATGGGTCTGGCTCTGGGGGGCTGCTGGGTGGCCCGGGTTGGGTCCTGTTTTACCCCCTCCCTCCCAGTGTGGCAACTGCATTGGCTGCTTCTGCTTCTGCTGACAGCTTACGCAGGGCAGCGGCTTTATACGTGCAGCAGTGCTAGTGTTTTAAACCCGCTTGGCATGGCTGTAAAGAACGCCAGGCGGGGAGAGCCGTGACCACTCAGGATGGGGCTATTCACTGGTGGAGCGCGGGTGGGGTCCCCTGGGTCCATTTGCCAGCAGCATCCCTTCCTAAGGTCACAGAGATGCATGAGACGCCACCTCTGCTGTGTCTCTCCTTTAGCTGTGATGCCGTACAGAAGTGTTGGCCGGAGTGGGTGGAGGGTCAATATTCGGGGCCTTGCTGGGCTGTTTCCCATGGGAGGAGGATCTGAAGATATGAGTCAGGTCTATTCTGTGCTGCAAGCCTGTTTATTTACAAGGGACGCACGCATGGTCCTGCTTCCCTGAATGCAGAAGGAACAGACAACAGCAGGCAGTTTCCTCACTCCCAGTTTCCACGCCTGCCTCTCCAGCTTGTCCTGTGCCCCAAGGAGCTCCCTTCCCTCTTGGACGATGCTCACTACGGCTTATCTTGCCGGCGACTGGCTCACATGCAGCTGCAACCAATCAACCCCCCTCTCCCCGTCCCTTGTTTTTGCAGTCAGTCTCAGGGAAACCCCTATGCCCACATGGAATAGCTCCACTTCTCTTTGCCATGCAGCCAATTGCTTTGGGCGGTGGCTTCTCTAATTTCTGGCTATCTCACTCCATAAAGGGGCTTAATTGCTCCTTCCATTTATCCTGAAAGAAGCATGGTTAATGTGCCCATCAGCTTGAACTATTGTCTGTGATTGTCTGTAGATCAAAGTCCCCCTTTTATGGAAGCCATTCAGACCTTTCAGCATAACAGAAGTTCCCCTGGGGGATCCAGGAGAAGAACTCAGGTGAAGTATGGGATACCAGGAAAGGAATTGTGGGAGTTTGTGAATCTGACCCCTCCAAGTCCCAGAATTCCAGTAAGGATCCCACAGAGTTATGTGAGAGAAACCCCAGAATGTACTGAGTAGCCTGGTGGCAGAACGTTGCACCCTGGGAGATCTGTGGAATTATTTTGGAATAGCGCAGAGCTGTGTGGCTGCAATGACTCACAAGGGAAGTCGCTGAAGCTTGGCTTAACCAAAGTAGAGAGGACACACTGTTTTGGGAGCGTTATACCGGTATAATAACAGCAGGAAAACCTAGAGTGGAAAAACTTTCCCTTGCAGATAAGCCCTCAGCCCCATGTGCAGTCTGTGTGCCAGTGATATTTCCAGCTGGAACAGCAGACGGTAACACACTGTCTTGCTGGAGAAGCAGTTTAAACTTTTCCTCTGAGCTGAAAGCGTCTGACATGGTAAGATCCTCTAAGCAAAGGGGCCCTAAGGAAAGAGTCCAGTAGATGGAGACATCTGCTCAGCGTGCAAAGCCAAAAAGGTTAGAAAACAGCAGGCACTGATTAGAATTTGCCCCAGCATCTGGGGTCTCTCTGCTTGGTGGCCTGGTCTTACTATGTACTTCTCCTCCTGCTGTGCCGAGAGCCCAGCTGCTAAGGTGGGATTAGCTGAGGCCCCGATAGCAGTGGGTCACAGAGTCAACACCCCATTGAGATGCAAGGTGCAGTTTACTCCTCTCAGAACAAGAGGCTCAGGCTCTCTGCAGACTCAGGCAGCGTCGCTGAGTCAATTACACAGTCACGTTTTCAAGCTTTTCTTCGCAGACATGAGGGCTACAAACTAACAACAACAAAAAAGCTGAAATTCTGATGTCACAGGCAGAGCTGGATGGGAAACAGTGTTTCCATCCTGGAAAAGTTTTCAAGATATCAAAAGACAACATTTCCATCCCAAACTGGCCCAAAAAATCAGACCCTCAAATCTTCACCAGCCAAAAAAATCTGAAATAAAAGCTCAGGGTGAGTCAAGCAAAACAGTCCGTTGAGATGAGCGAGCAACAGTTTGTTTCAATTGTGACCATTTAAAAAAAAAAAAAAAAAGACCACACGGGGCTTTAAGTTTGAAGCAAAAAGCCATTTTGAATCCGGATGTTTCCTTTGGAGAAATCACAAAACAAAAGTTTTTGACAATTTTGCAACTTTGTTTTTGTTCAGAAAAACATTGGGGGGCGGGGGGGGGGTTGAAAAATTTATGAAAACCGAAACTTTGCTGTGAAAAGCTTCAGTTTGGCCAAATCAGCATTTTCAGAGGGGAAAAAAAATTCAACACCAAATTCTCCACCACCTGTAGTCATGGGAGCCAGGTGCCTTAGCCCAGCCCTGCTTTCAATTCTAAGATGAAATTCCCCCCTGTATAGAAGACCAGGGGCAGGAAGTCAGACCCTCTGCTATTGTATCTTTCCCCGCTAGAGGGCCTAATAGACCCGCTGTCCGCAAAAAGCCTGGAGACTTTTCCAGGGGCTGCTTGTTTCGCTGAGTTTCTTGGGGGGCGGGGGGGAACTAATCTAAAAATAGATTTACACACACACACCCCACGCATCTCCTGCAGCCCAAGTGGTGTGAAAATTCAGATCAGACACATACACACAACACCACCTACACACAGAGAGCATCTAGCCTATACATACGCCAAAACCACACACACAGCGTCTAGCTTATACATACACGAAAGACGGACACACACACACACACACACACACACACACACACAGAGCGCATCGAGACTATATATTCATCAGACTCATACAGCACCATTTGTAAACACACACATACACACACACACACTGTCTACAGCCTAGGCTATACATTCACCAGACACATACACACCACCTACAAACACACACTCACACAGCATGTAGGTTGTACACACACCCCTCCCCGTTAAATTCACATGTAGAGCCCATGTATCCCGCATACCAACAACATTCACACGCCTCCTGCAGTGGATAGAGCTTCTCAGCCCAGGCTCATCAGCGTAGTATTTGCGTCCCCCGCAGCCCTGCATTAGGCGACGTGACTGACACCTGTTACGTGCAGTTCATTTTCTCCCTCGTCTTCGCCTCAGTGGCCATATACACTATATAGCGTACACACACACACACCAGACACCCCTTGACGCACAAACACACACAGCTGGTCTCAATTTCTCCAGCAGGGAGCAGCGGGTACACCTTCCCACCATATTACCTAGCCCCCCCAAAGCATATGTGCACGCTCCATTCACCCAGCACACTCACACAGCAGGGGGACACACATGCACTCACTGTATACCCTAGACACGAGCACACGCCATTTCCCCTACCCAGATGCCCCCTCCACAGGTATCCGCCACACACACAACCACAACACCTCTCCCTGTGCACTGGGCAGTACACATACACCCACCCACCCACCACACGCACGCACCCTGTCCCTGCCTCTCGCCTGAGCCCTTATGGTATTCCGGTGTTCGTTCTGAAGGACTGGGGGCCTCAGATCATTAAGATGCAACAACTGGGCCGAATTCAGGCTCGGTTCATTTTTTCCCTTGTTTAGCGGAGGCGTCATGGAGGAGACTCCAGGAGAATAGGAGTGTGCTCAGTCTGCATGAGTGTAAGGGGAAAGCCAGGGGCCGTGGGGAGGGAAAGAAAGAAAGAAAGTTAGTTTAGTTTAGTTACTGGAGTCACTCTAGAGTCACACTGGTGTGTACATGGGATCGAACTCAAAGTCACTGGAGTGATTCCGGATTTGACGCCCATGTGTAAATGGGCTCTTCCATCTAGAGGAGAAAGGCCGAACACGAACCAATGGGTGGAATGAACCCAGACACACTCCAGTTGGACATAAGGCCTGAATGTTTAACGGTGAGGGTGATTAAACCAGCAGAACCAACTTCCAAGGGAAGCAGTTCATCCGCCTTCTCTTGAGATCTTCTAGGAAGATCTTCTAGGAAGGCAGCCAGTCTCCACCCGAAGAGAAAGGATCATAGACATGCTGGCTGGAAGGGACCTCGAGAAGCCATCATGTCCAGCCCCCTGCGCTGAGGCTGGAGCAAGTCAACCTAGCCCAGCCCTGACAGGGGTTTGTCCAGCCTGTTCTGAAAAACCTCCAGTGACGGGGATCCCACGACCTCCCTTGGACGCCTGTTCCAGAACTTCACTCCCCAGAGAGTTAGCAAGTTTGTCCTGATATCTCACCTCAATCTCCCTCGCTGCAGATTACACCCATTGCATCTTGTCCTGCCTCCAGCAGACATGGAGAACAGTTGACCCCCGTCCTCTCTCGAACAGCCCTTAATGTATTTGACGACTGTTCTCAGGTCCCCTCTCAGTCTGCTTTGCTCCAGACTAAACCTATCCACTTTTTTTAACCTCTCCTCCTAGGGCAGGTTTGCTAAACCTTGGATCCTTTTTGTTGCTCTCCTCTGGCCTCTTCAATTTAGCCACGTCTCTTCTAAAGCGCGGCGCCCAGAAGTGGACACCGCGCTCCAGCAGTGCCGAGCAGTGCGGGATAATTACCTCCCGGGTCTTCCGTACGACACACCTGTGAATACACCCCAGAACGACGTTATGTTAAAACTGCATCACGCTGTTGGCTCCTATCATTTTGTGATCCACTCGAGCCTCCCCAGTACCTGTCCCGCGGGGCTACCCCCTGGCCAGTTATTCCCCGTTTTGCCGTTGTGCATTTGATTTTTTCCTTTCCCAGAGAAGTACTTTGCACTTGACGCTTTAGCCAGCCCCCAGTTACGTAGCGGGCCCAGTACAGAGTGAACCTCACTGGGTTGCGCTATCCGGATGGGACTCGATGGGCCATGCACTCTATGAAGCTGAAACAATGGCAGAATCGGGCCCACTGTCCAATTTCAGCCGGTTGTTCAGACAGGAACAGAGCCTTGTTAGCAAGACAAGCGTCTTCAGACGTTTCAGTCTCTTTCCCGCGGCTTCCCAGCCGGGGCTGCAGGTCACAAACTCACCAAGCCGGGGCCCAAAATAATCCATTTATTTATATGCCTCTTTCAGCTCTTCTTATTACTCATCTTATAATGGACTTTTTTTTTTCCATACCAAAATTGGAAATGCCGAACGCTCCTCATTTCGGACATTCTCCCTTTTCTGTCTCAGTTTTCCCAGGCTCCGGCTTTGACCCATTTAAAGCGAACAGCGGGTATCTAGCAGCGTAACTAGCTACCTGTCCTGCACGTCTGTCAGGGGTTCACTTGATGCCCCCTCTGCTTTAGAAGTCACCCTCTAAGGGGAAGATGCTCTTGTGGCCAAGGCACCAGGATAAAATTTTGGATTCGGTGTGACCTGAACTGCACGAGCGGGGAGTGAGACAGAAGTGGGTGATGTTTTTCAGGCCAATAGTTACTTTGTCGGAAATTGCCCTTTCGATCAAGCCGAAATGATTGGTGAATTTGACACGGATTCACAAACCGGTGCCACTGCCCCTTCCCCTGTACCTTTTAATCCAGTGACTAGGATGCCCACCCAAGCTTTGGAAAGCTCAGGGTCAAATCCCTGCTCTGGAACACACCAAGGATGAACTTTTCCAATTCACCGAAACTCTGGGGAAACGGTTGGTTTGGTTCAACCCAAACCGACCTTCTTTTGATTTTTCGGCCCTGCCACTGAACTGAAAAAAGTCCGTTATTCTGATTGGGGCCCAGGAGATCCACACCCGCCTCCCAACTCGGCCACCTTAGCAAGGTCACGTCATCCCTCTGGGCCTCAGTTTCCCCATCTGTGGTTTTTATTAAATGAGGCTAATATTAAATATTCCCTCGCTTTTTCCAGCCATGGACCCCAAAGCCCTTCACAAAGGTCAGTACCATCACCGTTTTAGTGAGGGAGGAAACTGAGGCACAGAGACAGGGGCTTGCCCAAGGTTACCCGGCAGGCCAGCGATAGAGTGAGGAATAGACTCGGCTTTGTGAGTCCCAGACCGGGGTGCTAGCCACTTGGCCACTTGTCTGCTGGGGTAAATTGCTAGTGTTTGCAAGGCATGCAGCTACCGGGAGGCTGGCAGGAGGGCCACATGGGTCCTGCTTTTTTTGTTGAATGGGTGCATAAGGGCTTATCTCCCTGAGGACTGACTCCAGATTAACTCCCTGTGTGGACCCTCTTAGTCCGGAACTAGAATGCCTTGATCCTATTTAGCAGCCTTAACCCTTGATGTGTCAACAGGCCATTGCCCTCCTGGTGGTGTGGAGGGGCTATTCCATGGCCATGACATCATGGTCGTCCACCTCGTGCCCTCTGTGCTGGACATCACCGTCACTCCCGGGACATCACACCCTCTGAGCGTGGCCATCCTCAGTCCCACAGTCTCACTGCTCTGCATTCGCTCCACAAAGGACATGACGGTGACCCTGGCATGGCCCCAGAGTGATGCCATCACCTGGTCATGTGACATCACAGTCACCCCGAGTGACATCACCCCTCCACATATGACCTCACGGCCACCCTGGCGTGACGTCACACCTGCCTTGTGTGATGCCACATGCAAGCTGGCGTGACATCACGGCCTCCGCATGTGATGTCACAGTCACCCAGAGTGATGTCACACCCTCTACATGTGACATCATGGTTGTCCCTGGTGATGTCAGTAGGTCATAGAGGTAAATGGGTCTTTCAGTCGCATACACCCAATTCTGCCCTCAGCCCGGGCCTGGCAGCTCTCACTCCTCCGCCTGTGGGCTGGTTACACTGGGCTGGCAAGGGAAGCTTCTGCCAAGACTTGTCTGATGGGTGAGTGGCTGACACAGCTAACTGGAGAGAACCAGGAAATGAAACATTAATTTACAGCTATTGGGACGGCTATCGCCAGGGGATGGGGGAGTGTTGGGGATAAAAAGGACACACTCACAATCATTTGCACACACACACACTCTCTCTCTCTCTCACTCACTCATCTCCAGACTGTTGCCCCCTCTCGACCCTAGCAGCTAGTCAAATTTCAGAGCCCTGGGGATGTTCCTCTGGAAATAGAAATGGATGGAGTCTGGTATTTTCTTTGATGCAATCTTGTTTATTTCTAAGGAACGTATGAAGGCCTGCTTGGAGCAGTTCCTTAGCTTACCGCCCCAAGCCTCTTTATCCAAAAAAATCTCTCTCTGGCATTTTCTAGGGTCACGTGGTGCTCACGGGCTATTGCTGGACTTTCTTGCTTTTGGCCTGTCTCTCTGCTCTTGTCTGTCGTCAGTTTTTGGCAGTTCTCTCTTCCCCCACCCCTTCCCAAAACAATAGTCAGCCCAGCTTTGCTATCTGCCCCCCTTTTGTCTTAAGTGGGGTCTTATGCTTACAGTTATGTGAATTGAAGGGCGAGTTCACACCTATCAATCTCAATGGGGTTTGAACACACCCTGTAGGAAGGGCTCAGAACAATACCCACACTGGCGTTCTCCTGCGTGTCCTCTCTCTCACATGGACACCCTGCCATGCTCACACAGCACCAAGGGAGAAATCACAAATAACCAGAACAGCTTTTGCCAAAATTCTTTCCCTGGATTTAAATGCCCCCCCCCCCCCCGAGCCTCTCCTTGAGCATTATCCACCCTGTGCATTGAATGAGGCATGGTCCTGTGAATCTCCTCCCTGGTCCCGTATACATCAACCACTCCGAATTTCAGGCCTGCAGAGGTGACAGGACCCAGCTCTGCCCATGCCAGAGGGCCACCACTGCCACTTGAGCAAAAGGAGAATCGCTTCTAGCTGCATGGGGTATAGGGGTCTAGGACACACATATGCAGTTTGGATTCCATCCCTTCGAGGGAAGCGGTGTCCCACGCGGCCAGCACCTTCCATGGCGGCAGTGACTCTCGGCTGCTGCTTGGTTTCAGTTTGGGCAGTGGTTTGGTGGAGATTCAGTCCCCCGGGGCAGCCCTAGGGTAAGATATAACTGTGTACTAACCTCCAGAGCTGCAGCAATTTAAGGCAAGGAGGGAACAATTCGTCCTGGAAGATTTTGATTTTTTTTTTAAATCAGTGTTTATTTTTAAGCATGACGGGGGGAGAGGGTGTGGGGGGGGAGGCCAGATCTCTTTGATTGGACCAACTTCTGTTGATGGAAGAGAGACGCTTTCCAGCTCCACGGAGCTCTTCTTCAGGACGGTTTTTCTATTTTTATTGATTTAACTTTTCCACAGTTGCAGCAGGGGAATCGTGGCCGGGGTTGGGGGGAGGAGTCGGGCAAGGGTTATCGGCGTTGCGATTCAAAAAGTGAAAGCTTTATAAGCCGGCTGTCAGCAGAGTTGTAGCAACAGGCTTTGTGTAGCCTTCACCGCAGCACAGTTGATGGGTGGAGACGTGTGGGCCCCAGGATATTAGCGAGACCAGGTGGGCTGTCCAAGAAAGTCAAACAAAATAAAATTTGGTCCCAGGAAAAAATTACCTCGCCCACACCTGGTCTCCCTAACCCTTTTATACGCACGAAGGTGGGACAGGTTCTCAAGCAGCGTTTCTCCGACGTTGCCCACCTGCAAATGGAGATTCTCAGCCATGTCCTGGACGGTTTGCGTGGATGGCGAAACGGACATTGGCCGACATTGACCGGAAGTGCCCCAGGCCCGTGACTCAGTGACGGAGGGTGATGGGGCCTGAAATCGAAACACTTCCCAAGCCCCTCACTGTCTTTCCCCCCGGCTGACCTACTTCTGTTCCAGGCCCTGAGCCCTGCAGCGCTTGCTATGGGCCCCAGCTCTTCCATGTGAAATCTCCTGGCCCTGACTTTTGGAGATGCTGGGCTCGCTTGCCTTCCAGAGAATGTTAGTTAAATGGGGGAAGGGGGGAACAGGAGCAGGACTCCTGGGTTCTATTCACAGATCTGGGAAGGGAGTTGGGATTAGTGGGTTAGAGTTGGACTGTGGCGGGGACGGGAGTCTGGATTCCTGGGTTCTATTCCCAGGAGTTGGGAAGGCAGTGAGGTCGAGTGATTAGAGCAGTGGGGAGCAGGAGTCAGGACTCGGGTTCTACCCCAGCTCTAGGAGCGGTAGGGAGGGGGATTTAGTAGGATAAGAGGCAGGGGTGGCAATTGAGAGTCAGAACTACTGGGTTTGCTTTGCAGGAGTTGGGAAGGGAGTGGGGTCTAGTGGTTAGAGGGTGGGGGGTGGGGTAGGCGTTAGGATTCCTGGGTTCTCTCAACAGCTCTGAGGGGGAGTGAGGTTTAGTGGGTTGGGTTGGGGGGAGGAGGGCTGGGACTCAGGACTCCTGGGTTCTATTCAAAATACCCCTGAACTTTGGGAAAAGTTCTGATCCAGATCCTAACTGCACTGCCAGTCCCAGCCTTGGGGTGGGGGAAGGGGACACCCCTGACCCAAACCCTCCTGAATTCGGGGTCGTTCCGGATCCAGGTCAGAATTTTACTGCTCAGACCCACCCTCTGCTCACTGGGCGGGGGGGGGGGGGAGGGCAAAGACCCCATGTCCCCCCAGGGGAGCTGGATGAGGCATCCGCTCTGCTTTGCCACCTCCAACATCGGGGTGGGGGGTGTTGTATGCCTTATTTCACACACCAGCACAGCTCTGTTTGCTCTGCTGCCATGGGGAAGGGAACAGGGCCTGGTACTTCTGATCTGGACTGGCCCCACAGGCAGGGGGCAATCCGGTGGCCTGAGCCAGCCCTGCCGTTTTGGAGGTGGTCTAGATTAGGGGTGGGGTAGATGGGACCCATTGGGCAGGAATCTACTCCCCTCCCCCCCTCCACATTCTTTCTGTCCATTCCAGGGCCTCGCTTTTACCAAGGACCCCAAAGCCCATTGATGGATGAGGGGATCTGGAGCCCCCATCAGCATTAAGCCGGTGTGTTAGAGCTGTTAGAGATGGGGTGGTAGGTGAGGACTCAGGAGACCTGGTTTCAAGCTGCTCCGTGCCTCAGTTTCCCCATCTGTACAGTGGGAGATAAGAGCCCTGTCTTGATCCCCAGGGGGGTGGGTTGAGGGGATATATACTTTATAGTGAGGGGCTCGGATGCTATGGTGTTGGGTGTCCGATATGGATCCACGCTAGAACAGAAATCTCTAAATCAGGCTCAGATTTGACGGGGAAAAGGTCACTTCTGTAACCCGGGCTGTAGGGGAGATGGGTTTGACCCGCTGGGACAAACTCCCCACAGCAGGGGGGCTCTGTACAGATGTGCGTGGTGGCGGGAGAGGTAGCTGTCAAACTACACCCTGCGGTTAGCAGGCAAAGTGAAGGCTGCACATGGGAAATATTCAGCTAAGTGCTGGTTAAGCAGCGAGGCAGGTTGACCTTGAGGTTTCCAGCCCTGGGCTGGGATGCTGAACTCAGGTCCCAGCAGTGCCACCGGCCTGTGGGGTGACTTTGGGCATGTTGCTCCCCTCACCCCCGCTCCATGCCTCAGTTTCCCCATCCGTCAAAACGGCGAGAGTGCTACTTCTGCCTGTGTCCATTGAATGTAAGCTCTTTGGGGTGGTCCCTGGCCCATCAGGGCCTGTAGCATGAGTAAGGATAGCAGCGTGGTTGGGACAAGCCCATGTCAGCTGGGGGTGTGCGCGTGTCTGTGTCTGCTCTGCAGGGGATCCTCTCTCTCTCTCTTTCCCCTCTTAAATTGGAAGCACTTGTGTGAACTCTCCCAGGGAGAAGAGGGGGTGGTGGGGGAAGGAGCAGGACCGGTGGAGTTCAGACCGAGCCGCTGGTTCCCACGCCACCAGAGCAGGGAGTGAGTAATCTGACCGCGGGTCGCCTCTCAGCCATGCCTTAAAAAGGCAAAGCATTCCCCTGCCCCCAGACGGAGTGCTGGACTCCAGGAGTGATGCTTGAGAGGGGGAAATGGCTTCATCGGAGGGGGTGGCCGGGCGGGATCCACGGTCCTCTCTCGCTTTGGCCAAGGGAAGGTGGGGAAAACCCAAGTGTCTGGCTGAGGGACGGGCTCGAGACTCCTGACCCTTTCACGTGGGCTTGGGGTGGGGGGCTGAGTCTGTGAGAATAGCTCATCTAGGGAGCTTTAGCGTGTGCTGGTAACGTACTGCAGCAGTTTCCAGTCTGGGTCTCATCCAGATTAAAGGCACCGGGAGACGTGGCAGGGGTAGGAATAGATTGGAAACCAATATTTCTATTTTCAGGGTGCAGCTACATCTGAAACCATGATGGCTGTTATTTATGGTGGGGCAGGGTTGCGAGGCGGGAGTGGTACATTTGAAACTGACATTTCTATTTTCCGGGGGGGGGGGGAGGGGGGCTACATTTGAAAATGGCCCATCTCTCTCCCTATTTTTTTCTCATCAGGAGGGAGGGGTCTACTTTCTACTTTCTACTTTCCAAGAATCCAGTTTCTTAGGCAACACAATATAACAAAGTGTTCGCAGAATAGGGGGAGGGGGGAACAGATAGTCTGGTGGCTGTAGTTCGACCAATCAGGAAGCGTGACCGGCTGGTTACAACAGGGCACTGCTGTGGGGAAGCTCGCTCTAGGCTGATTTATGGTAGCGCCAACAGGGTACCGGTTTGTTGCATATTTAACAAAGAGGGCCTTTCTCCAGACTGCTCATTGGCCATTGGAGTTAAATGTAAAGACAACCCAGGGTGTTTTAAACAGCATGATTGGAAATCCATCTGGGCTGCTGCAGCTTTCCATCTCCTGCGCTATCGTCCCCTCTCTACCCACCGATAATGTGGAATTGGGTTCAAAGAATTGGCTACAGGCACCGGGCCTGATTCTCTACCGCCCTGCAATTTGCAGGCCATTTGCATCAGCGGGTGCAAAACTCTGCCTGCTCAGACCTGCATGCACCCGCTTTGCACTGTTGTCGATGACCACACACGGTGCCAAGCGATGGTAACCTGGCCCTGTGGGTGTGAGCAAGAGCTAAGAAGCGGAGGCAGTGTGGCCGAGCGGGTTGTGTTCCGGTCTGACCTGCGTTCTATTCCTGGCTCTGCCATTGGCCTGCTTGGCTACCTTGGGCGAGTCACTGTGCCTCAGTTTCCCCATCAGTAGAAAGAGACTGGCCTCCTTTAAGATCTGCTGATTCCAGGTGCTAATTAAGAGCTTGGGGCTATTGTCGTGGGTGCCATGAGCTTTCGCTGGCCCTGAACCAGCGCCAATCCTTCGGAAAGGAAGAAATCCAGCTCAAAGCGTCAGCTGAGATGCTGCTCATATCATCGCATCTGTGCTTTGAGCCAGAACTAGGCCGAACCTCTGCCAAGGTTTCCTCCTCTCCTGTATGGAGGAGACAGGCCCTGCCGTGTTCTGTCTCTCTCTCACTCACACACACGAATACACCTGGACACACACACTCAAACACGTGCATCACACTTTCCCGCACGCCTGTACCCACCCCAGCTTTCAGCTCACGGTGTTGGTGATTTTCGTTGGGGCGTTTTGCACGGCAGCAGTTTGTCAGCGGTCGGAGCGGAGCATTGCTCCACTCAGCCCCCATGCCGGCTTCCCCCTCCTGCCCCCGCTCCCCAGGATTTGGCCAACACGTGTTTTCTTTCAAGAGAATAATCACATTTTTGAAAGGGCCCCAGTGCATTCCTGAGCGGTGAGTTCATGCTCAGCTACGACAATGGAACATTTTGGGCTGAAAACGAATACGCGAGACGGCAGGAGCTTATTGTTAGCAGGGCGGCATTTGGGCCGTCTCTGCCCCCCCCCTTTTTTTTTCTCATTCCCCGCCCCCCCGCTTTTCTTTCTTCCGATCAGTTTGGTATCCCCACTCCTCCGGCTCCAGATCTCTGCTCTCCAAATTCAGCTGCCAGCCAAGCCAAGATGCCCCTGTTTCAATCCAGTGTGATGATCCGAGATCCCTTTAAGTGTGTGTGTGTGTGTGTGTGTGTGTGTGTGTGTGTGTGTGTGCGCACATGCTTGTATTCTTAAAGTGAAATTCACCCATGCAAAGACCCAGCCATGGCATGAGGCTTTCAGGGGTACATAGGCCAGTTTCAGGCCTCAGATGCCGAATCTCTGGCTCTAGCTCTCTCGGGAGACTTCCTTTGTTTTACCAGGGTGGTAGGTTCAGGGGAGGGGGTATCTTTATTGCACCAGGGGCAGCTGCTGCTCAGTACTGGGTGAGTGACCCCCGTGAAAACAGCTGCCTTTTGTTCCAGCCTAAAGGCAGCTGCATCTCAGCGCTGGGTGAGGAAACCCTCTCTAGCCAGCTGCCATAGCCCGCACCAGAAGTTGCTGCATTTCAGTGCTGGACAAGGGATCCCTGGATAAAAAGCTGCTCCACCCTGCCTCAGAGGTGGCTGCATCTTAGTGACAGGTATGGGATTCCTGTGTAAACAGCTGCTGTGCCCTGCCCCAGAGGTGGCTGCATCTCAGTGAAAGGTAAGGGACCACAGTGTAAACAGCTGCTGCGTCCTGTCCCAGAGGTGGCTGCATCTCAGTGACAGGTAAGGGACCACTGTGTAAACAGCTGCTGCGCCCTGTCCCAGAGGCGGCTGCATCTCAATGACAGGTGAGGAATCCCTATATAAAATGTAAGTGTGTTCCACCCCAGAAGTGGCTGCATACTAGCAAAGGACAAGTCTGTGTAAATAGCAGCCCTGCCCCACCCCAGTGACAGCAGCGCTCCGGTGCCAGGGCAAAAACAAACCCTGTACGTCCTCACCTGAGAGGGGGGTTCCCACAGCTCACAAAGCACTTGAAGCCTCCTGCCTGGAAAGCGCTCGGCCTACACAGGGACTGTTACAGGCCCTCGACAAGCCGTGCCCCGCTCGGTGAGAAATCGCTTTGCTGTGTTGGTTTTGCACTGAGTTGTTGCCGGCCGCACCGCGCCAACATTTGACCCGGCCGGAGGATTGTCACGCTGACGGCAGGGGGGAGAGGCGAGGAAATGGGCGAGCGCTTTGTTAATTGAGTCTCTGCCACTGTCATGTGGGGGCACCCAGGTTCCATTCCCCCACCCCCGACCCCTGCCTGGTCAGGACCTGGTGCGGCAGTGAGCCCTAGCAGTGGTAGTCAGGGCTCTGGAGAGCAGGGTCAGGAGAGCAGGCATCGATCATAAAGCCAGAAGGGTCCACTGCGACCCTCTAGTCTCACCTCCGGCATAACACAGGCCGACTGAGGTGAGATATCAGGACTAACTTTGTAGCTCTCCGGGGAGTGAAGCTCTGGACCAGGCTCCCAAGGGAGGTTATGGGATCCCCGTCATGGGAGGTTTTTAAGAACAGGTGTTAGAGAAACCCCTGTCAGGGCGGGGCTAGGGAATACGTATTCCTGCCTTGGCGCGCGGGGCTGGACTAGACGGCTGCTGCGATTTTTTTCTCTCCCCTCCCCATTCTCCTGGTGTGCGACGGAAGGTGCACGGCTGTTTGCCTCACCTCGGCCTGCCTCGGTAGCAGCTGGATTCCCGTCCCATGTGGGATGCCCCTCGTAATAATCCCTCGGTGGGATTACCCGCCGATCTCAAAGCACTTTACAAAAAATCATTTGACCGATGTGGAAACTGAGGCATGCTGGGGGAGGACTGGCCTGAGGTTGCCCAGTGACAGAGCTGGGAATAGAACTGAGGTGTCCTGCAGCACAGACCAGTGCGCTAGCCACTAGGCAACACTGCCTCTCCTAACAGCCCTTGTGCCAACTGGGTGGCCGGCCATATCGCCCCTGGAAGAGTCATGCCCCGCCTAAGTATGGCCAGAGCAGAGGGTGGATGCCAGGGTGTCATGTCCTGGGGAGATCCCTGAGTCTCTTTCGAGGGCATGGGTCCCTCCCTGGCCGCTCTCTGGGCCTGGGGGCAGGTTGGGGGGGGCACGTGACCCATGAGCCAGATGGTTATGAAGCAAGGAGCTTGTGGGCTCCTAGGACCCAGCACGGGGACCCTCAGCAAAGCCAGAGCTGGAAATTTTTAGGCCCTGTAATGAGGCCAAGATCTTCACACGGAGCTGCTGATCTGGGGTGCCTCTGAGACTGATTCTCACAGCTGATGAGCACCCCCTGATTACAGCCCCAACTGCACCTCCAAAACTGGGACTAGAACCCTGACTTGCCCCACCCCTGCTCGAGCCACTGGATCCTACCCCCCTTGGAGAGTCAGGAACAGAACCCAAGAGTCCTGCGCCCTAGCCCTCCCACACCCCTAACCTACTAAATCCCACTCCCATCCCAGAGCCGGGGTGAGACGCCAGGAGTCCTGGCTCCCAGCCCTGTGCTCTGGCCACTGGAATTTGCTGGCCCCCAGAGCTGGGGTGAGGACCCAGGCGTCCTGACCCCCAGCCCTGTGCTCTAGCCACTAGAATTTGCTGGCCCCCAGAGCTGGGGTGAGGACCCAGGCGTCCTGACCCCCAGGCTGCTGCCTGGTTTCCGTTCGGGGAGGCAGGCACAATGGAAGCTCCCAGCCGCCGAGCGCAGCTCCCTGGACCTGCCGGAGGAAGAATCAGGTCTTTGTGCTGCCGACGGCAGGCACTGCCAGGCGCGATGTGCTGGACAGAGGCGGTGGAGGCGTTGGCAGTGGCTGGAGGGAAGAGGGCTGAGGCGGCCGCTCAGACTCGGCGACTCGCCTCTTGTTTTGGGACTCAGGGGCACGCGCTGGCGTTGTGGGGGCCATGCCCGGCTCGGCAGTGTGCGAGTGCTCACAGGTACTCCATTCCCAGAAGGGGGCGCTGGGAGGGGGGAGCGGGGCAGGGGCTGGCTGTGGGGGGAGCCCCTGGTTACTCCAGTCCCAGCCTGTCCCAGCAGGGGGCACTGTGGGGAGCGGGGCAGAGGCTGGCTGTGGGGGGAGCCCCCGGTTACTCCAGTCCCAGCCTGTCCCAGCAGGGGGAGCTGTGGGGAGTGGGGCAGGGCGCTGGCTGTGGGGGCAGCTCCTGGCTACTCCAGTCCCAGCCTCGCCCAGCAGGGCGCCCTGTGGGGAGCGGGGCAGGAGCACTGGCTGGGGGGGGTCCAGCTGCAGCTCTGGAAGTGCAGCCCGGTGGGCCCAGCCTGGGGCGGGCGCCGGGGAGGGAGTGTGGGGCCGGGGCGGTTGTCAGCTCAGCTGTGAGCGCTCGGAGGCTGTGGGGCGTGGGAAAGGCCGCAGGGCTCGATCTGGCTGCGCTGGGGGGCTGTGGCGCCAACCAGTGCAGCCGCACCAGGAATGGGGGGCTAGCATGACCCTCCAGCACCTAGCCCCCCCCGCACTCAAACCCCTCCCCCCGTACCCCCCAACATTCACACCCCTCCCCCAGCACATGGCCTCCCTACTTTCACCCCCCTCGTCCTGTGCCCCCAGCACTCACACACCTCCCCCTCTGCCCCCCAACATTCACGCCCCTTGCCCCTCTGCAGCACTCCCCGCTCCCCTCAGCACTCAGAGCTGCTCTCTCCCTTCTTGCTCCCCCCTTGGGTCCCTCCTCCTGTCCCCCCCACCAGTGGCCCCCTTCACACTCCCTCCTCTGGGCCCACCCCACATTAATGCTCCCCCCCCCCCGCCAGCACTCCACCCCCTTACGGGGTGGGGAGCCTGGCCTGGCATCCTGCGCCTGTTGAAATCAGTGGGAGCCAGGGCCCCGATCCTGTGAGGCATCAGGTGCTGCCTTGTTAAAGTCGGGGCACAGGCCTTGGGGGGGGATGGGACACCCCATCTCTGGTGCCGTTTAAGAGTCAAGACCTCAGCGTTAGGCCTTGGGTCTGGCCAGATGGTGCGGCCCCTTTAAAAGCCCCTTTGCGCCCGTTCAGATCGAAGCCAGAAAATAAATCACCAAATATATCGTCTGCTCTGAAAAAACCGGCTGCTGGGAAAGGGGCCAGCCCCAGCTGTGCAAACGGGCCAGATCCCCTGCCGGGGGAAATCAGCCTCGCTCAGTTGGAGTCGGCGGGGCCAGATCCCCAGCTGGTGTAAACGGGCGTCACTCCAGAGCCGACCGACACTGAGAACCAGGTTCCGGGCTTGTGCCGTGCGCTCCCCTGAGCGGCGGGGGTCGGCTGAGGGGCTGGCCATTGGCTTAGCCGGGCAGAGGGCCCGTTCCCAGAGGGAGGGCTCCCGGGGACACTGGGTTTATGCCACCGCCTCTGGATGGTTCAGCTCTGCCAGGAAGTCTGGGGTTTTCTGGGACGCAGGAAATGAGAGGCTGGCAAAAGCATGACATCTCCCTTAGCGTCAAGGTTCCCAAGGCACGGCCTGCTAATTTCCAGGCTGGGAAATCAACAACTGGCCAGTGCAGCGGTGCCATTTGGCAAGGGCTCCCTGTGTGCCCCTGGGAGACAACAATAGGGCAGTGTGAATGTCCTTAAAGGGGCTGGGTTCTCCAGCGGGGCAGGAGCCCAGTGCCAAAGATCGAGTCATTGGTGCCACCTTCATTTTTCAGATAGGGGAAACTGAGGCACAGAACAGGGGGAGGGGACTTACCCGAGGCTGGGGATAGAACCCAGCTTTCTGGGCAGTCTCCACCCACAATGCTGCCTATAGGAGTGGCTCAGCAGCCAAAGGCAATTTACAAATCATCCCTAGATCTCAAAGTGCTTCACAAAGAGAGAAGGAACAACACCCCCATTTCGCAGACAGGGAAACTGAGGCATGGAGAGGTTTTTTTTGGGGGGGGGGCGGGGATCAACCCTGCCTCAGACGTAACTAAACCTCTCCACAGAGAGGCCGAGGGGTGCAATGAGCCTGGAGCCTCACATTAGAACTACGTTACCCAGTATAACTCTGGGAAAGGGGCCTCTGTAGAGAGATGTGAGCTAGTCAATATGGTGCCATTATGGACCACTGAATCTGGGCCGGGTGGGCAGGTTCTCTGGCACTGTCAATAAACCTTCAAGCCCCCTGATTCTCTGCCCCAGGGCAGACTAGAGCAGACTGGGGGTTGCTCTGACTTGCAGTGGCCGGGGTATGCACCAGCTGGCGACAACCAGCGCACCGAGTGCTCTGGCCAACTCCTGTGCCTGCCCGAGGGGGCTGCAGGCAGGGAGGTGTAGGAACAGCTGCACAGGCTTCAGACCTAGGGGGGAAGACATCACTGGTTGCCCCATCAGGGCACTTGGGGGGGGGGGGGTTCAGAAGGAGAAGCTGTCCCAGGGTCTAGCTGATGCTAGCTTGGAACAATTGCCTGTCATTAGACTGCCAAGATCAACAACATGCTCTTTGAGGCCTAAGTAGCGGAGGTCAATAGTGTGTTAGTACAGACCAGTGTTGGCATTCTACGGTGAGGGCACACTATGGCGTAACTGAGGTCAATAGCGTGCCGTTACAGACCACTATTATCAAGGTCAATAGCGTGCCATTATGAACCAGTGTAACCAAGGTCAATAACAGACCTTTACGGACCAATATAACCAAGGTCAATATTGTGCCATTATGAACCAGTGTAACCAAGGTCAATATCATGGCGCTACAGACCAGTGTAACCAAGGTCAATATTGTGACATTACGGACCAATATAACCAAGTTTAATACCGTGCCATTATGAACCAGTGTAATCAAGGTCAATATCATGCCTTTACTGAACAATATTGCCAAGGTCAATATCATGCCATTATGAACCAGTGTAACCAAGGTCAATATCATGCCACTACAGACCAGTGTAACCAAGGTCAATATTGTGACATTACGGACCAATATAACCAAGTTTAATACCGTGCCATTACAGACAACAGACCAGTATAACCAAGGTCAATATCATGCCATTACGGACCAGTATAACCAAGGTCAATATTGTGCCATTCAATATGGTGCCACTGAGGACCTAGGGCGACTCAGTACCCTTTCAAGCCGGAAGAGGTGGTTTCCCCTCATGAATGAGACCCTGAGCAGCTTGTGAATTATTTCCTCTCCCCTCCCCTCGCTGGCAGCGGGAGCTTTCCAGCCCACACCGGGAGCTGCAGAGTGGGAGGCGTGGTCTGTAATTACCCCCACAACTGGAGCGGCGTTCCCCCCCCCCCCCCCGAGGGGCTTCTCGCTCCCGGACCAGGGGAAGTGCTGCGAGTAACTCAGCTTTACTGCTGAAGTCAGGGCCAGAGCCTGGCTTCTGCATATACGTATGCACATGCACAAACACACACACGCGTGTGTGCAAACATATGCACACACCCACACCAGCACAAGCACACACACATGCGCACAGGGCACAAGGGCACGCACGTGTGCATTCAAACATATGCACACACACGCACACACATCTCGATCCATCCCTGCAGTGGGTGGGGATCCCATGGGCTGGGACCTCGAACCTGGGAGTCCTTTGGGCACCTTAACCTTCTAAAGAGAAGCAATTTTCCAGCTCCCTGAGGGCCCCCGGGCACAGCCCCCGGGCCACACTCTCAAGGGCTAACTGGAAATCTGGGGCATGCAACAAGCCGTTGCCCGGCTGAACCCCATGGCTAAGTAGCGTGGGCTTGGCTTAGCTCTAGTTGGGATTGAACGGTCCCCAGGGCGTAGGCCCAGCAGGGTTGGTTCGATTCCACGTTGCGAAGTTTCCACCCCTCTTTTGCACGGCAGCGGGAGATGCTCTGACCCATGTTCTCCCCAGCGCCGGGAATCCCAAACCCAGCTGGGGGGAGCTGGTGGGGAGCTGCCTCACTGAGTCAATGCGGCGGCTATTACATCACACGCCCCGCGGGACTGAGTCTCTGAGACAAGAGTGGGCCAGGATTTTGCAACATTCGGTTGATTTACGGCCCCCTGCCCTTCAGCTCGGAGACATTTCCCAGCTTCACGATTTAAAACTAGCTCACGGGCATGCAAGCAACACCAAGCTATGCCGGCTGGGCTGGCTATCAGCTGGGTGCCCCATGCACGGCACTGTGGCCTAGTGAACGGAGCGTTGGGCTGGGACTCAGGAAACACGGGTTCTCGTACTGGCTCTGCTGGGCAAGTTCCTGCTCCCTGCCTCAGTTCCCCCATCTTTAAAACAGGGATAATGGTACTGATCTTTTTGGGGAAGGGCTTGGAGATCTACAGGGAATCAGACCCCAGGGTGGTTCTTCTTTTGCACCAGTTACTTGAAGGGTGGGTTCAAAAGCAGCAATGAACAATGATCCATGAGCTCGACTGGGAAGGCTGGTCTGGTGATTCTAGGAGGCCTGAGTATCAGGACTCCTGGGTTCTATTTCCAGCTCTGGGAGGGGAGTGGGATCTAGTGGTTTGAGCAGGGGGCTGGGAGTCAGGACTCCTGGGTTCTGTCCCCTGCACTGAGAAGTAGCTCTGCTGTGTGAACCTGGGGGGAGCCGCTTTCCAGCTCTCTCTGTACCTCAGTTTCCCCATCTGTGAAACGAGGTTAACAATGCTCTTGCGCCTTTTTGACCCGAGCAGCAAGTCAAAGCTGGGGGCCCTGTGGGTGTTCCAGCTGGGAGCAGAAGTTGGAGGCAGTTGGCTATTTCTTGGAGGCAGTTTTGTTTATTTACAAAGAGCGGACGACTGAACGCAGAAGGAATCCAAACAGCTCCCTTTGCTCACAGCACCAGGAGCATTCTCTTCAGCCTGACCCAAAAACCGCCCCGGGTTCCTTCCAGAGGCAGACACTGTGCATCTCAGCTGCTCCTTCCAGCTGTCTCTCCGGGTACCTCTCCCCGCCAGCTTGGGGCCTGCCGCACCCCCGGGGGGGCAGACGTGGGCGAGCTCAGCTCCAGCTAGCAGGCATAGAATTGCAGTGCGAACTTTGCCACACAGGCAGCGGCTCGAGTTCGTCACCTGGGCTTGGACCAGGGGGCTGGGCAGGCTTGGATCACTGGGACAAGGGCTGTCTGTTTGCTCCATGTTTGTACAGCACCTGGCACAATGCGGGCCGGGGCCATGCCTGGGGCGCCTAAGTGCTACTGTAATACACCTAAGAGCCATGAAAATGTACAGCACCCTGCACAATGCGGGCCGGGGCCATGCCTGGGGTTCCTAGGTGCTACCATAATAAAAATCAATAATAATAATCTGTAAAGTGCTTTGAGATCCTCGGATGAAAGAGCTAAAGCATGATTCGTTTATCTTCTCTGGAGGGGTGGGGACACACCCTGGCCCCCCCTTCCCCATCTCCGTGGGGGCGGATCAGCCAGTAATTGCTGGGAGCAAGCGTCCTAAGCAACCCGCCCTCAAGCTGCTGGGGGCAAGTCACCCCGGGGATCCCCAGTGAGAACTTGGCCTACCTGGGGAAATTGGTGGGTGTCGCTCCCTGGAATAATTATCCCGCTACACCGGCTAGCCCGGAAGAGCCCCTTGTTTGCACGCTCTACTCCAGAATAACCACTCCACTTTGGAAGTTGTACCAGGGAGAGCTAGAACAGAAGAGTTATGCCCCTATAGCTACGCCAGCCAATTCGCCCCCCTCCCGGGGAAGAGAAGGCCCTAGGATGGGAAGCTGATGTCGTTTTAGTGATCCAGCAGCCCTGAATGGGTCCTTTCTCCCGTGCACTGCTGACTTGGCAGCTAGGATGTCTGAAGGCTGGGTGGGGAGGGGCCAGGGGGCTTTGTCTCAGGGACATAGAATAACTGTGGTCAGCACTTAAAAAATCATAAAGGCTTTCTGCTTGGTAAGAAGGGCTGGCTGGGGCAGGTCTGTTCCTGGCTGTTGCTGGCTCCCTATGGTACCTGGACCTTGATTTTTATATTTCAATAGAGCTCACTGTGTCAGGTGCTTGGCACTTTTGTTGTGGGGGTCAAGCACTAGGAAATCTGGCTCCTGCCCGCCTCTGTGACTCAGTTTCCCCAGCTGGAAAACAAGCAGAGCAATTCTCCCTTTTGCCTGCCTTGCCTCCGATTTGGGTTGAGGTTTTGCTCCGATTTGCTCAGGTTTCAGTTTTTAAGGCCTTCAGTGGCACGATTGTAAATTCCAGTGAAGGCAGCGTGGCCTCCCGGATAGAGCACTGGAGCGGCCTTGGGAGACTTGGGGTCTATTCTCCGCTCTGCTCCTGGCCTGCTGGGTGACGTTGGGGCAGTCATGTCCCTGCTCTGTGCCTCAGTTTCCCTTTCTGTCCTCTGCATGTTTGTAAGCCCTGCATGGCAGGGACTGTCACTTTGTGTCTGTGCAGCCCCTGACACAATGGGGGCCCTGATTTCAGTTAGCGCCTCTTGATGCTATCAAGATATTTAGAGCTAGCTGAAATGTATTGACTGAATTTGTTTAGTTCAATTGGAAACAACATTTTTGAATTTTCATCACACACAAAAAAAATCCCCAAATCTTTTTCATTTCACATCAATATTTTCATTTCAATTTATGTTTTGAAAACCGAAAAGGAAGGAACGTTTCACTCGGATGGCCAATGAGAATATCGATTCAGAATGACCCCCAAAGCCTCATTTGGGATTTTGTCGTCAACAAAAATTGAAAGTTTTGGCCAAAAATTTCAACCAAAATTGTTCGAATTTTTTTTTGGCCGAAATAAAATTGGATTTTTCAACCCACACCAGGGACAATAATAAGCGGGTGAGGTTGTCTCTTTAGTTGTGTTGGAACCAGTGTGAAATAAAGAATTGTAGACGCTATGGCAGAGTCATTACAGATGTTTTGCTTCCCGTTGCAATTAACCCAAGCCTCCAGGGAGAAAACTGTGCACCCTATCTAAGAACTAGGCGGGGCAAGAATGTGACGGTTTTCATCATTTCAGTGGATCATATGGATGCTTATTTTTAAGTCTTTTTTCAATTTTTACCGATTCAAACGATCACAGTTGTGGGAACTCATGGGAGCAGAGGTTCAGGCGATGGAGGGATCAGACAATTATTTAATTTGACGCTGATATTCCAAAAGCGAAAGCTTTATCGCCACTAAAACACAAATTGTCGACATCAAAGTACAACATCCTTAAATCCAACTCTCCTAAGTTCCCAATCAGCGTTTTTTTTCTCACTTTGCCTCTGCATACATTTCAGTGATCATCCCAGGGAAAGATTTTTTCCTCCCTTTGAGTGTGCAAGGTGAAATTGATGGTTACTGACATTGATCAAAATCTAATCCTTCCAAGCCTACCTACAAACTCTGTGTGTATGTTATCTGCTCCTGCTGTATCTCAGTATGGTGTGTGTGTGTGTGTGTGTGTGATCCCGCTGCCTGGCTTGTACCTACTCTCTGTGTGTGTTTGTTCCTACTGCCAGGCCTATACCCATTCTGTGTGTGTGTGTGTGTGTGACAGAGAGAGAGATCCCACTGCCTGGCCTATACCCATTCTGTGTGTGTGTGTGAGAGAGAGAATGAGCTCCCACTGCCTGACCTATACCCACTGTGTGTGTGTGTGTGTGTGTGTGTGTGTGTGTGAAAGAGAGAGATCTCACTGCCTGGCCTATACCCACTGTGTGTGTGTGTGTATGTGAGATCCCCCTGCCTGGCCTGGCTGTACCCATTTTGTGTGTGTGTGTGAGAGAGAGAGAGAGAGAGAGATCCCACTGCCTGGCTTAAACCCAGTGTGTGTGTGTGTGTGTGTGTGTGTGTGTGTGTGTGTGAGATCCCGCTGCCTGGCCTGGCTGTACCCATTCTGTGTGTGTGTGTGTGCGTGATCCTGCTGCTGCGGTTGTATGGACTGTGTGTGCGTGTGTAGTTAGACCCCCCGTAAGGAAGGGGTTAAAAAACCCAGCAGTGCCTCTGCCTGTGAACAGGAAATTGTCCAACAGAAGTGAGTGTGAGAGAATTTTTGCTTGTCCGTTCCCCCTCCCTCCCAGTCCAGCCTTCAACATTTCAACTGGGCATCCATCAGCACCCCGCCCGCCCCCCATCCCTCCCAGCTGGGCTCTGGTGTTCCCCCCGCTTTTTTTACCAACTGGATCCAAAGACGACCTGGGGGGACTTGCACCGGCTTAGGAAGAAGGGAAAGCGACCCAGGTGGGGTGTGTTGCAGGGGGAAGTTGTTACATCCTGAACACACACACACACACACACAGATCTGTAGTTACACACACACAGAGGTTTGTAGCCACACACAGCACAGAGCTGTGGTTACACACACACAGATTTGCAGTTACACATACAAAGCCGAGATTAGCTGCACACTCACACCCAGATTTGTTCACTGCACACACACACAGATCTGCAGTTGTGCGGGCGCAGTACACACACACAGATCTGTAGTTGTGCAGGCACAGCACACACACACACTACACACAGAGATTTGTTAGCTGCACACACACACAGAGAGGTCTGTAGTTGTGCACACCACACACACACCGATCTGTAGTTGTACGCGTGCAGCACACACACAGGGCTGTAGTTGTGCGGGCGCAGCGCGCACACACACACAGAGATTTGTTAGCTGCACACACACACACAGAGGTCTGTAGTGTGCACAAAACACACACCGATATGTAGTTGTGCACACAACACACACACACACAGAGGTCTGTATTTGTGCAGGCGCAGCACACACACACACACACAGAGGTCTGTAGTTGTGCGGGCGCAGCGCACACACACACAAGAGATTTGTTAGCTGCACACACACACTCACAGAGGTCTGTAGTTGTGCGGGCGCAGCGCGCACACACACACACACAGAGATTTGTTAGCTGCACACACACACACACACACACACAGAGGTCTGTAGTTGTGCGGGCGCAGCGCGCACACACACACACACAGAGATTTGTTAGCTGCACACACACACACACACACACACACAGAGGTCTGTAGTTGTGCGGGCGCAGCGCGCACACACACACACACAGAGATTTGTTAGCTGCACACACACACACACACACAGAGGTCTGTAGTTGTGCGGGCGCAGCGCGCACACACACACACACAGAGATTTGTTAGCTGCACACACACACACACACACAGAGATTTGTTAGCTGCACACACACACACACACACAGAGGTCTGTAGTTGTGCGGGTGCAGCGCGCACACACACACACACAGAGATTTGTTAGCTGCACACACACACACACACACAGAGGTCTGTAGTTGTGCGGGCGCAGCACACACACACACACAAGAGATTTGTTAGCTGCACACACACACACGCTCACACACACACAGAGGTCTGTAGTTGTGCGGGCGCAGCACACACACACACAGAGATTTGTTAGCTGCACACACACACACACGCTCACAGAGGTCTGTAGTTGTGCGGGCGCAGCGCACACACACACACACAGGTCTGTAGTTGTGCGGGCGCAGCGCGCACACACACACGCTCACACACACACAGAGGTCTGTAGTTGTGCGGGCGCAGCACACACACACACACACACAGAGATTTGTTAGCTGCACACACACACCCGCACCCACCCACCCACACCCCGCTGTCGCTGTGCGCGCGCAGCCCCCCCCCCCAGCGCACGGCCCGGGCCGGGGCCGCCCCTCGCCCGCACACCCTGGCGGCCCGTCCGCATGGCCGTTCCCCCGGCCCCCGGCGCCGCTGACGGGCTGGGCCGGGCGCCCGCCGCGCTCTGAGCCGCGATCCGAGCCCGCCCGGGCTCCGGGAGCGCCGCGCCCTGCGCCGCCGCACAGCCTGGGAGGTGAGTCCGGCTGCGGGGGGCAGCGGGGGGCGCCCCCGGCCGGGGCAGCGGGGCGCCTGCTGGAAAGCGTGACACACACACACACAGACACACACACACGGGGCTCGGAAAAGTTTCTCGGCTCAGGGGGGCAGGAACAGGGCTGCCTTTGTGTGCCGGAGCTGCGGGAGTGGGGTGCCCGAGCCCGGCTCCAGGGGAGTGGGGATCGGGGGGGAGTCCCTGGCCGGAGGGGCTGCGTGCTGGGGAGGGGGGCTCTGCTCTGGGAAATCTAGGGGGGGGGCTGGTGGGGGGATCTGCTCTTGGGAAATCTAGGGGCGGGGGTGTCCCTGACTGGGGAGGGGGGATCTGCTCTTGGGAAATCTAGGGGCGGGGGTGTCCCTGACTGGGGACGGGGGATGTGCTCTGGGAAATCTAGGGGGGGGGCTGGTGGGGGGATCTGCTCTTGGGAAATCTAGGGGCGGGGGTGTCCCTGACTGGGGACGGGGGATCTGCTCTTGGGAAATCTAGGGGCGGGGGTGTCCCTGACTGGGGAGGGGGGATCTGCTCTGGGAAATCTAGGGAGGGGGGTGTCCCCGACTGGAGAGGGGGGATCTGCTCTGGGAAATCCAGGGAAGGGGGGTGTCCCTGACTGGGGAGGGGGGATCTGCTCTGGGAAATCTAGGGGCGGGGGTGTCCCTGACTGGGGAGGGGGGATCTGCTCTGGGAAATCTAGGGGGGGGGCTGGTGGGGGGATCTGCTCTTGGGAAATCTAGGGGCGGGGGTGTCCCTGACTGGAGAGGGGGGATCTGCTCTTGGGAAATCTAGGGGCGGGGGTGTCCCTGACTGGGGACGGGGGATCTGCTCTTGGGAAATCTAGGGGCGGGGGTGTCCCTGACTGGGGAGGGGGGATCTGCTCTGGGAAATCTAGGGGCGGGGGTGTCCCTGACTGGGGAGGGGGGATCTGCTCTGGGAAATCTAGGGGCGGGGGTGTCCCTGACTGGGGAGGGGGATTTCCTCTGGGAAATCTAGGGGGATCCTTGCTGGGGGGGTCGTACTGAGGGGGAGGGGGATTTCCTCTAAGAGATCTAGAGGGAATCTCTTGGGGGTGGGGGGAGGGGGCTGTGTACCGGAGTGGGAAATAGGCTCTAGGATATCTGGTGGGGGGGGGGGTCCTGTGGCAGGGTGGTTCTGAATGCCGCGGGGGGGGGGGGACCTGTGTGGGTGTTGGAGGTAATTGGGGCTTGCGGGGGAGAGGGTCTAAATCCAGGAAGGGGGGGTTGCATAGGGTGTGTGTGGTCTTGGGGTGGGGGTGAGGGGAGATTTTTGTTGCAGGGCAGTGGGGGAGGGGAGGATTCTGTGTAGGGTCGAGGTTATATGGGGTGGCTGGGAAGTGGACCCCCCCATCTGGGTTCTGTATTGTCATGGGGCAGGGCAGCTGGGCTGGGTTTCACCAACGGCACCCGGGACAATGGGAACAAGGCACCGGGGGGGGGGCCCAGCCCGGAGGAGGAGGAAGCAGTCTGGAGTGAGGGCCGGGGGGGTGAGGGCCCAGAAAAGGGTGATGCCCCAGGGCCTTTCCTAATAGGCTAGAGGCATTTGGACAGTGCTGCCTAGGCTCCCCCTGTTCTGGGGTGACATCCCTAGCCATGCCCCCCGGCCCTGGATTGGCCAGCTCCAGCCGAGAGGTTGAATTTCTGCCCCACACGTGTGGGTCAGAGTTGAAGTTGGGATGGGGGGGGAAGATGAGAGAGAACGCAGGTCCTGGCCACTTGAGCTCAAGGGGAATCTCCAGTGGCTGCTGGCCGCATAGGGGGCTCTGACCCGCAGGGAGCAGTTCCAGTTCCATCCGTCAGGGGGCAGCACCCCACGCACACCCCTAGATCCTGCCACAGGACAGAACCTAGAGATGAATCTCCCACTGCGTGGGTGGCTCCCTGGCGGGAGTGCAGTTGGTGTTAGGGCCCTGCTCCCGCCCCCCCAGCATAGGGGGCAATTGGAGGCCCCCTGTTCTGTGGCTATTCTCTGCCCCCCAGGGTCCATGGGGGATGGGTCAGGGGTGTGGCCAGAGCATACTGCGTTGTGGCTATGCTCTGCCCCCTGGGCTCATAGAGAGATGAATTGTGAGTTAGAGCAGCCCTGAGGCTGCTCTAGCTGACATCGGGGACCAGGCAACGAGGTGCCAAGAGGACTTAAAGCCACCCCCCATCCCTGTTTCTACCACAGGGACAGGGGAACTGAGAACCTGGGCCTTCCCACTCTAGACAGGATTTGCTTCACCTGCCACTGTAATGCAGCCCCCTCTGGGATGCAACCGAGCAGCTGGCGAGCAGTGTCACCACCACAGCATCTTAGGACAGGAATGGGAGTAGATTCCTGTGTCCTCCTGAGTCCGTGCAAGCCAGCAAATTGCACGTTTCCCAGAGGGGGATGCCTGGCCTGGCCTGGCCACCCTTGCTTTTGGGACTGGAAGGATCCCTGTCACGGAAGGGGTTTGTCCTGGTCCCTTCGCACACGTAGCAGAGGGGCTGGATTCAACCCTGGCTGGTGCCCTGCCTGGAGGGGGCCGTGTCTACAGGAGCCAACTCGTCATCCTGTGATATGCTCGAGGTCAGGCCACATGATTCAGAGATCTTATGGCCAGAAGGGACCATCCAATCTGCCCCTTTCCAGGCCAGAGAACCCCACCCAGGGAGTCCTGCGTCCAGCCCCTATCTGATAGTCGAGCAAGAGCATCTCTTTTAGCGAGACATCCCATCTCCACTTAGACTCCAAGTGACGGAGAACCCACCGTGGCCCTGGGTCGGTCCCCATCCCTGTTCAAAACGGGCGCCTTATTTGCATCCCCGTCCGAATGTGTCTTGCTTCTGCTCCCAGCTGTTTGATCCCGTTCTTCTTTTGTCTGCCGAATTTAATCGCTCCCGGGTATCCGAACTCACTGTGGAAGAGCTTCCAGACCAGGACCAAGTCCCTTCTTAACCGTCCCTTGGATACATTCGCCCGATCTCCTTCAACCGCTGACCGGGAGGCAGGTTTTCCAGACCTGGATCCTTTCAGCAGCTCTTCTTTGCACCCTTCCCAGGTTTTGGCAACGTCCTTTCTAAAACGGGGACTCCAAAACGGGATGCAGTATTCCCGTCTCGCTCTCCAGTGCTCTCTGTGAAATTGGCCCCTCTCCTTCAGATTCCTTAAAATCGATGCCTTTAACTCCGGGCTGGGCCAGGGTGGCGATGCCAGTCCCAGCAGGGGGTGAGAGAGAGAGAACCAGCTGGCAACGTCCGAGCCGGCTGTTAACCGTTGGGTTTAGCGGTGCCAAGAGCTACCATTCTTGGAAGGAAGCTAGTTTTCAACAGGGTCCAGGAGCAGTGCGGAAAAATCTGTCTCACCGCGTTTCTCTGTCTGTCTTGTTCCTTGGTATTTAAATCATTAAAGCAACCAAATGGGCAGTGTAGACCCAGAAAACCTTTGGGGGGGGCCCCCAAGCATGGGGCACTGAGATGTTGGGAGACTGTTGGAAGGCTCCTGGGTGCAAGGTGTTGGATGGGATGACCCTGGGGTGGCAGGCTGAAGGGCCCTGGGCATGGGGACAGGGCGATCTGTCCTGGATGCAGGGCACTGGGCTGGGTTGGGTGACCCCTGAGCACAGGGCGCTGGGCTGGGTTAGATGGCCCTGGCATGGGGCGCTAGTCTGGGTCAGGTGCCCATGGCTGGCACAGCACGCTTAGGGCAGGCAGGAGTAACTTGCCCTGAAGATCCACTCTCCGAAGACTGACGCCAGCCTGGTTCCCCCCGCGGCCGTTGCTTTGGCTTCTCGCAGGGTGCGCACGTGCTGCTGGCCAGACCCCCAGCGACCCTCCGGCCCAGAGGGGCTGGAGCCAAGAGAGTTCATCTGAGGTCAGGCTTGGCCGCCGCAGCAGGAGCCACAGACGTGGATGGATGGAAGGAAGGAAGGAAGGGAAGCTCAACTCTGCCCTCGCTTTGTCTGTCTGTATCCGCCCAGGCCAGTCCGCGCGGAGGAAGGTCTATTCACGAGCGGAGGTCGTTCGCATTTGTCCGTTCTGGGACAGACTCTCCCAGGGAACAGATTCGGACCCTGAAAGCCCTTCGTGGGGTTAGGTTTGGGACACTTCAGATGACAATCTGGAGTCACACCGGTGGAGTTGACCCACATCGGGGGTGGAGGGAGGCCGCTAGACTCGCAGCCGGAGGACTTGAACCCAGGGCCTTCAACGCGCCAGATCTCCGCTGCTAAAGCCAAAGGACTAACTCGCAGCTGGCGGCTCTAGTAGGTTGTTATCCTCCGGTGGAGGCAGCCAACATGCAGTTTGCCAGCGTCTTCCAGGAGCAGAATCCGGTTCCTTCTGTTGGAGCATGCCAAAGTGCTTTGCCGGCCAAACCCCACCAGCCCGGTTCTAACCTGGCTTCTGCTGACGGCAGCCAAAACTCCAGCCTCTGCGTGACGTCAAGGGATTTTTGCCTTCGTGTGTGCAGCTGCTGGAAAGCAGCCACCTCTGGGGTGGAGCGCGGCGACTGTTGTGCACCAGCTGCTGGGTGGCGCAATGATTAGGAATGAAGGCGAACGTACCAAGCTGGGAGGCAGGGTGGTACCGACCCAACCAGGTCTGCGCTTCGCGTCGGTCCGTGGGCTGCCTTGGTGGAGTGGTCTAGTGGTAAGAGCACGGGACTCAGAGTCAGGAGTCCCGAGTTCCATCTCCAAGGGGAGTGGGGTCTAGTGGTGAGAGCAGGAGATGGGCCGTCAGGAGGTCTCAGGTTGCTCCCAAGCTGTGGGAAGGGGTGATGCCTGGTGGTTAGAGCACAGGGCTGCGTGTCAACAGAGCTGACTTCGCTTCCTGTGTCTCCCAGGGACGTGTGGTCTAGTGGTGAGAGCAAGGGTGAGCCTGGGTGTCAGGACACCTGGGTTCTTTGCACGGCTCTGTGAGGAGAGTGGGATCTAGTGGCTGAGACTGGGAACCAGGACTCCTGGGTGCCATTTCCTGATTCTGCCACCGATCTTTCTTTGCGGCGCTGGGGGAGTCACTCCCGGTCCCTGCGCTTACACTGCCTCGTTTGTGAGTGTGTGTGTGTGTGTAAAACAACCCTGGCCTGATGGAAGCCCTTTGAGAGGATCATGGGATGCAAACCTCTGGGAGTGAAAGTTTTCCCCCTTTTTCCTGCCCTCTCGGTTCAGGGCATGTCTGTGCATTGCATGTGTTTGGTAATTTTGGGCGCCCTGCCCAGTTTGTGTTTGATCCCACGCCCCAGCGTTCGCCGTCCCAGAACCCTTTGCGTCCGGAGCGGGGCACGCTCTGGAAGCGTCGCTAAATGACAGCCGGACCTTTTCTTCCTCGCCGGCCGGTTACACGGGGCTGCCAGAAAGTGATGAGCTGCTATAGGGTGTGTGGATGTGGCATATGTTATGGCAGTGGGTAGATGCTCTGAGCAAGACCACACGGTGCTAGGCGCTGCGCAGACACGAGGCAGGACATGCTGGGGATCACGGCGCCACTCCCCCAGCCTGGCTCAGTTGTGGGCACTGGGGGCAGAGAAGGAGCAGGCATGGATATTCTCTGCTTCCCTCCCAGTCCTGGGGTCTCACGTGTTTCCTGGTGGGCAGGTCCTTGCTGGATGAATCCCTGCTCTGTGCCTCAGTTTCCCCAGCAGTAAAACTGGGATAATACTATAAGACCCAACACAACTGAGGGACTGGGAGGATTGAGTTCTAATGAGCTTGAGTGGATCAACCAGAGGGTAGGACCCAGGAGACCTGAGGTGTTTTGATGCAGCCATTGGTCTCTTCCTTTTCCCTCCCATCCTTTGTCTGTCTTGCTTATTTAGCCTGGAAGCTCTTTGGGAGAGGGTCTGTCTCTGGCGCCATGTCATGCAGCTCCTAGCGCACTGGGGCCCCAATCTCGGTTGTGATACAAACACAATCTACCAGCTGGGCAAATCTCTAGTGTGTCCTTTGTCTGCTTAGGCTGGATAGCTCTCCACTGTCTGTGAAGCCCTGGGTGCCACGGGGCCCTGTGTTCTGCGAGGGCCTCTGGGTGCTAAGATCCTACCTGGAATAAGAACCCCGTAAGCACGGCTGGGTCTGTGGGTGCTTTCCAGCTCGCTGGCTCTGAAAGGGATTATTGTGAACCTGGAAATCCCCTGTCTGATTCTAGCCCGGGCAACTCCTGTGAACCAAGGCTCCCAGCTGCTTTTTGCAGTATGGACACGCCTGCACAGGGAGGTCAGCTTGCGGCAGACTGGGGAGGGGTGGGGGAGGTCACAGGCCGGTTAGATAGAGGATGGGGGCTGTGATGGTGGCAGGGGTGGAACTGGGCGGCAGGACACCTGGGTTCTAGGCCCGTCTCCCAGGAGGAGAGGGGGATCTAGTGGATAAAGCAGGGTCAGGACTCCTGGGTTCTTATCCTGACTCTGGGAGGGGAGTGGTTAAAGCAGGAGCAGGACTGGCTGTCAGGTCTGATCTGCTTTTAGAGCGGGTTAGGCCCCCGAGATTTCTGTTCTGTGGGAAATTGCGACATTTTGGGGGGAAAAAACTTTGCATCAGAACGAAATTCCAAGGAATCATGACTTCAGAGAACAGGAGGACTTGTGGCACCTTAGAGACTAACAAATTTATTAGAGCATAAGCTTTCGTGGGCTACAGCTCACTTCATCGGATGCATAGCATGGAACGTATAGTAAGAAGATATATATCTACATACAGAGAAGGTGGAAGTTGCCATACAAACTGTCAGAGGCTAATTAATTAAGATGAGCTATTATCAGCAGGAGAAAAAAACTTTTGTAGTGATAATCAAGATGGCCCATTTTGAGAGTTGACAAGGTGTGAGGATACTTAACATGGGGAAATTGATTCAATATGTGTAATGACCCAGTCACTCCCAGTCTCTATTCAAGCCCAAGTTAATTGTATCTAGTTTGCATATTAATTCAAGCTCAGCAGTTTCTCGTTGGAGTCTGTTTTTGAAGCTTTTCTGTTGCAGAATCGCCACGCTTAAGTCTGTTACTGAGTGGCCAGGGAGGTTGACGTGTCCTCCTACCGGTTTTTGAACGTTATGATTCCTGATGTCAGATTTGTGTCCATTTATTCTTTTGTGTAGAGAGTTTTTTTCGCCGGCTGATAATAGCTCATCTTAATTAATTAGCTTCTTACAGTTTGTATGGCAATTCCCACCTTCTCTTTATGTCGATATATATCTTCGTACTGGATGTTCCATTCTATGCATCTGATGAAGTGGAAAGCTTATGCTCTAATAAATGTGTCCGTCTCTAAGGTGCCACAAGTCCTTCTGTTCTTTTTGCGGATACAGACTAACACGGCGGCTGCTCTGAAACCTGTCACGGGTTCTGAGGATGTTCAGTTCGGGGCCATGGAGACATGTCATGGGGACTCTGATCTGATATTTAATATGATAGCTGTGTTACAGCCCCTTGCCTGGGCACTGCACCTTGGGATGATGGGAGGGCGTCCCAGTGGTGCAGAGCACTTCCTCGGTGGGATCTTTAACTTCTGTTGGGCCACCCAACCCGGACAAATCTAGGGACTGGATAAAAACTAGCTCACTGGCTGTCTAGGTTGGGGGCTGACAAATGATCCCCGTAAAAGAAGTAGAAACGCCAACTAACGATAATGTTGGGGTTCTTTTTACTTCCCTTCTGGTTTTTGTAATCCTTAGGGTCATGCTCAGTCCATGTTTTGAAGGATTTCTCGGAAGACATGACGGCTAGAAACTCAAGCAAGCTAGATTTATAAGAAATCCCATGACTCCAGAAGCTAGGGCCTTATGGGAAGCACCAAATATCTTCACACGCCACCCCCTCTTCTTTTTATGCATTCGATCCTTCCACTTGGGGTTTCTTTGTTTGGAACGATAGGGAGGACGGGTTTTGCTTCGTCTTTGCCACTGTCATTGACAGTGGAGTTGTGACAATATGGCAGGTGCTGTACAATATCCACAGAGATGCAGTTTTAGCTTCAGGGGCGTGGCCAGAGCGCACTGCGCTGTGGCTGTTCTTTGCCCCCATGGCCCATAGGGGGCAGCTCCTAGGAGCCTGGAGCAAGGATGACAGGATCCCTTTGGGCCCCCTTTGCATTCCCTGTATTTTGAGCCCTTTCTGGTCCACTCGGTGCAGCCTCAGGGCTGCTCTAACGCATGCTGCAACCCTTCTGGGCCCTGGGGAGCAGAGAATAGTCACAGTCAGAGCGCTCCGGCCCCGATCCACCCCTACTTCCGGGGCTGTGAGCAGGGCCCTTACACCAGTTCCCGGCAGACCAGGGAGGCCCCCTGTGGGTGGGAGATTCTCAGGGCAGCCGTTCCCACCCCAGAGCCTCACAAGGGGACCTGAGCATGACTGAGAACCAGGACCAAGGAGTCCGTGAAAACCAAAGAGCCAAGAACCAATTCCCAACCAAGCCCAAGTTTGCTCTCGGCCGCTCCAGCGGAAATCCGGAGTGAGCACGCGGCAGTGACTGGATTCCCACTCCAAAGCCTGCCGCTGGCAGAAAGAACATGGCCCGTGGAGGGTGTCCCGTTTGTCCTTATTAGGGGATATTTCCCCCCACTCTTTCTGTTTTAAGCCTGGGGATTTGGGTGGGGGAATCTGGAAAGAGGAATTAGCTCAGGAATGCGACTCTGGCACCCGACCCGAGGGAACTGCTGGGAGTGAGTGTAAACCCACCCCGGTTTCTGTGCACAGAGCAGGCATCCCCTCCACCGCCGCCCTGCTGGCAGGCAGCTGGGCCTCACGCCCTTCCCCGGGTCGTTGAACCCCCTCGCTTCTCCTGTTGCTGTTTGTCTTGTGGTACCGCCCTGATCAGGAGTTGCGGGTCGTGCTAGGCGCAGCGTGGCCTAGTGGATCGAGCGCTAGACTGGGACACAGGAAACCTGGGGTGTGTTTTCCACTGGGTGACTTTGGGAAAGTCACTGGCCCCTCCGTGCCTCAATTTACCCAAATGCGGCTAATGGTACTGACCTCCTTAGTAAAGTTCTTTTGAAACGTGACTGCTAACGGGAGTTAACAGGGAGGCAACCACACTGCTGTGCTGGGCACTGGGGAGAACTCAGAACCCGCCGGGGAGTGAAGCTCTGGAGCAGGCTCCCAAGGGAGGTCGTGGGATCCCCGTCTCTGGAGGCTTTTAAGAACAGCTGGACAAACCCCTGTCAGGGTTGGTCTAGGTTAACTCGGTCCGGCCTCAGCGCAGGGGGCTGGACGCGATCACCTCTCGGGGTCCCTTCCAGCCTGACGGTTCTATGATGAAAAGCGCTAGGGATCACGATTGCCCTCCTCACAACGGCCGTGGGAGACAGGGAAGGATCCTCCTGCTCCCTGTATAGGTGGGGAAACTGAGGCAGACTGGACTCCCCGTCAGGTTGGTTTTCTGGTTACTGCACTGGGCTGGGCTTGAGGAGATCTGGGTTGTATTCCTGGCACTGCCACAGACTCACTATGGGATCTAGGGCCCTTCGTGTCTCTTTGGGCCTCAGTTTCCCCATGGGGTGGGGAAGTTACTCCGGATTAAGATAGGGTGTGAACTGAAAACCACAGTACCTCCCCATGCACCAAGTGAAGTCCCTTTTTCCGAGTCAGCTTATTCCGCTTCCGAAGGGGATCGGACCGGAAGTTCTTTGGGTCGGGGCTGGCTCTGGCTTTGTGCAGCACCCGGCAGGGTGGGACCCCAATCTTAGCTGGGACCTCTAGGTGCTACCGTAATATACCTAATCGTTGCTCTAATATACCTAATAGTTCTAATATATGCTCTAATATACCTAATAGTTGCTCCACCTGTAACCCCAGACCTCTGCTGCAGCCTGCCTGATGGGGCCATGATCTCAGCTGCCCCCCCTCCCTCCCCCCCATGCACATTTGGTCAGAGGGTTTCTGGGGTTTGGGTGGGGCGTGGGTCACCGGCTCGGATCATTGGGGTGTATCTTGCCTAATCAATTCCCAGCCATCGCCGGGGCATTGGGGGCACCTGTTGCTCCTGGCCGCGGCAGGTGGCGCATAACTGTTGAAACTCCGGAGGCTTGAAGTGCTTTGGTCCGGCTGAAGTCGCTGGGCTCAGAATAGGCTGCATTGTGTTCCCGGCCTGTGTTGATTGTGCCCCGGTCCATGGAGATGAATAGGGGGAAGCAGGAATTAAAGCCGTAGGCCCGCCCGGCAGGCAGCAGGCATGAACGGTGCCAGCTTTCGCCAGCTTCTTGCAGCCCCAGGAAAGTGGGAAGGATGTGGGGGGGTGGCAGGGCGGAAGGGCTGCCTGATATGATTGTGATGCACTCCTCCACAGGGGCTGGCAGCCAGGCAATCCTGACCTGGTTCCAACCCCCCCAGACGGCGCTGAACGGGGACCAGGCCCGGCTGATTGGCATGGAGGTGTGAGAGTCCTTGTGGCAGGCCGGTTCCTGACAAGCCTCTGCCCCCTCCGATGAGCTCCCACAGTCTGCCCCTAGGAAGCTGGGATGGTGCAAGCCGCTGTTCACACCAGTTTGCAGGAGGGGGAGTTGGCGTCCACCCCACACGGCACAGTTTGCACGAGGAGGGATTGCCCCAGCACGTTGCGGCAGAATTTGCACGGTGTGGGTTGCGCCAACACCACGCTGTTTGCACGAGAGGGGGTTGCACCGACAGGCTGCCGTGCATTTTGTACAAGAAGGGTTGCCCCAGCAGCACCAGCATAGCGCAATTTGCACGAGGGGGACTTGCAGCAATGCTGTGCAGTGCAGTTTGCATCATGTAGGTTGCACCAGCACTGTGCAGTGCAGTTTGCACCAACACTGTGCAGTGCAGTTTGCACGAGGGGGGAATTGCACCAGGACCACGCAATGCAGTTTGCATGGTGTGAGTTGCACCATCTCGGCACAGTTTGCACCAGCGGTTAATGATGCTTCCACGTGGAGGCAAAGGGAAGTGCTAATGCCCTCCTTGTTCTCAGCCTAGACTGCTTCCTCGGCTAAACTAGCTTTCCTGGTGGCAGTGGCAGTTAGTGGCTGAGCACCGGGCATGAGGGACCCAGCTGTGCCTCACGTAGAGGGGCCCGATTCCCTGTCTCTCTGCGCCTGGAGCAACATCTGCAGCAGAGCAAAAGGCCGCCCAGCTCAGCCAGGCTGCATTTGCACCGGTGCAGGGAAAGGGCGACACGAGGATCAGCCCCCCGCAGGCAAGTGCCCGTCCCAGTCCGCAGCAGAAAGGTGCCTCCGTGTCCGTGAGGCCGTGGATTCACCTTGGGGTCTTCCCCCGCTTGCGTCGGACGAGGCTTGGTCCTGTTGGCAGAGCCTGGGGGACACTTGCCCTGGGTCCGTAAAGTGGTCTGCGCCTCGGTGCATTTTGCACTGAGCGGCTCGTGCTTCCGTTGTGTCCACGGGGTTGTTTTTCTCCATGCAGTGCCGAGATGCAGCCCCCTCTGGGGTGGGCAGCTGTTCATGCAGGCCTTCCCCGTGCAGTGACGAGATGCAGCCCGCTCTGGGGTGAGGCATGGCAGCTGTTCATACAGGGCTTGCTCACCTGATGCTGAAATGCAGCCACTTCTGGGGTTAGGCATGGAGGATGTTTAACCACCATCCTACAGAGAGCTTCTGTTAGGCGCGAGAGGGAAGAATAATCCGGTATCCAACTGAAATTTGGTAAATGACCCAGGCCCCTCCCCCCGAGGAAGATCATCAAATCCAATCCAAACCTGAATGTTTCTACTCGAGTGTGGACTGTGGGTTTGAGCAAGGCGGTTGTAAGACTCCTGGTTTGTTCCCAGCTCTGGGCGGGGAGTGGGGTCTAGTGCTTTGAGCAGACAGGGCTGGGAATCAGGACTCCTGGGTCCTATTGCCAGGGCTGGGAATCAGGACTCCTGGGTCCTATTGCCAGGCCTGGGAGGGGCCCTGCACTTTGTTTTGCAAGCTAAGCAGGGTCCAAGCCAATCGGTATCAGAGAAATGTCCAACTGGAAGGGACTTCGGGAGGTCATCAGGTCCAGCCCCCTGCGCCGGGGTAGGGCCATGTAAACCTAGACCAGCCCCGACAGGGGTTTGTCCAGCCTGTTCCTAAAAACCTCCAGTGACGGGGATCCCACGACTTCCCTGGGGAGCCTGTTCCGGAGCTTCGCTCCCCGGAGAGTTGGAAAGTTTGTCCTGATATCTCACCTCAATCTCCCTCGCTGCGGATTAAGTCCATTGCGTCTTGTCCTGCCTCCAGTGGACGTGGAGAACAGCTGATCCCTGTCCTCTTTACAACACCAATTAATGTATTAACTGTTCTCAGGTCCCCCCTTAGCCTTCTTTCCCCCAGACTAAACCTGCCCACGTTTTTTAACCTCTCCTCCTAGGGCAGGTTTGCTAAACCTTGGATCCTTTTTGTGGCTCTCCTCTGGGCTCTCTCCAGTTTGCCCACGTCTCTCCTAAAGCGCGGCGCCCAGAACTGGACACCGTAGCCTCACCGGTGCAGAGTCGCACAGGACAGTGACCTCCCGTGTCTTGCGTACGACGCTCCTGTTAACACACCCAGAATGATGCTAGCTTTTTTTGCAACTGCTTCTCCTTGTTGACTCATATTCAGTTTGTGATCCACTCCGACGCCCAGATCCTTTCCAGCAGCACGACCCCCTAGCCGGTTGTTCCCCATTTTCCATCTGATTTTTCCTTCCGAAGTGACGTTCTTTGCACTTGTCTTTATTGAATTTCATCCTGTAGATTTCAGACCGAGTCTCCGATTTGTCCTGGTCATTTTCAATTCTTATCCTGCCCTGCAAAATGTGCGCCACCCCTCCCAGCTTGGTGTCATCTGCAGCTTGTATAACCAGGACTCTCCACTCCATTATCCAAGTCACTGAGGAAAATATTGACCAGTGCCGGGCCCGGGACTGACCCCTGTGGCACCCCATTACACCCTCCCGCTTTGACAGTGACCTGTTGATTACTCCTTTTTGAGTTCGGTCTTTCCACCAGTTGTGAGCCCACCGTACAGTGATTTGATCGAGAAGACCCACGGTTCCCTCGTTTGCTTGTGAGACTGTCATGCGGGACTGTGTCAAAAGCCTTAGTCAAATCAAGCGATTTCATGTCTACAGCTTCCCACTCGGCCAGCGACCCTGCCGAAGAAAGGAATTAGGTGGGTTTGGGATGATTTGCTCTTGACAAAGCCAGGCTGGCTATTGCTTATCACCCCGTTATCCTCTAGGTGTTTGCAAATTAATTGTTTAATAATTGGTTCCGGTATCTTCCCAGGTTTCAGAGTTAGGCTGGCTGGTCTGTAATCCCCTGGTCCTATTTGGTCCCCTTTTTAAAGACAGATGCTATGTCTGCCCTTCTCCGGAGAACAGTCTGGAGGGGACGTGGCCCAGGATGATGTGTGACTCGGTATTGTCTCCCTCTCTGTGCAGGACGTCCGTCGGAGACCACAGCACCATGCCTGAGGGAGCTCGTCGGGGCAGCAACAAGAAAGCAGGCAATCAAGGTTGGTGCCTGGGGCCCCCACGTGATGTGACCCCCCCCCAAGGGGCAGCCTCGCCTGTGGGGGCTTGACGCAGAGCTCCCAGGCTGATGAGACGGTCTGCCCCGCCCCCAGAGGGGGTAGGTTACTGCACAGAGCGGAGACGGGGAGGCAGGACTCCTGGGTCCTATTCTCCGGTGTGGGAGGGGAGTGAGGTCTAGTAGCTAGAGTGGGCGGATTGGGAGTTTGGACTGCTGGGTTCTTTTCCCAGCTGTGGGAGGGGAGGGGGGTTTAATGGGTTAGAGTGGGGGGGGGCCTGGGAGCCAGGACTCCTGGGCTTTATTCCCAGCTTTGCCACCGATTTGCTGGCTGACCTTGGGCAAATTCCCGCGCCCCCCCCCACCACATGCCTCAGTTTCCCCATCTGTCAGATGGGGGCACAGTGATTGTGAGTTGCTTCACGGGCTCCTTGTCTCTCTTCTTCCCACGCTCTTTTTCATTCCCTCTTCCCTGCAGCCCCTGAACGATCTCCCCATCCCTAACCCACTACCACCCCCTGCCTTCTTCAAAGCCCTTCTTGAAACCTGCCCCGTGTTTTGTCCACTCGGACGATGAGCGTCTCCCAGCTGCGCCTGCAGATCCCCGTGCTCAGGGGTGGCCCTACGTAAACAGAGCTGAATAATAGCAGCAGCAGCAGCGGATGGGGTTTTCCGTTGCACCCAGGCTGCAGACCACTTCTCAGAGCTGAGTAACCCACCCCAGCAGAGGGAAGGGGCCAATCCTAGCTCAGATGAGGAAGAGAGGGGTTCCGGGTGGATGGGGGGTGAGTTAGAGCAGCCCGGGGGCTGCTCTGCCTGACACTGGAGGTCAGGCAGGACCCAGAACACATAGAGCAAAGGGAATCAAAGCAACCTCCCCACAACCCCAGCCCAGAGCTCAGCGACCGGGGCGGGGAGCTGACTCTCAGGCCCAAAGATGCGGATCCCGGCCCGAATGGGGCAGCCAGAGGAGGAGGCGACTGGGGATGCAGTGATGGGGCAGGGGGGTCAAAGCTGGACTCATGGACTCCATGCCGGGGCCAGGCATCTCAGCCTGGGCATGGGCCAGTCCCACCCGCCTCCCTTCCAGCGGGTGGTGGGCCGGGGTTAGAATAATAAACGTCCAGGCTTCATGCAGCCGGTTGGATTGAGGAGGCCCCCAATGGGGAGACAAAAGCAAACAGGTCCTACAAGGGCTTCCGCATTCCTGGCAGTCTTGGCAAGAGGAGCCTGGTGGGTGGGGGGGTGGATGGGCCCTTTAAGGGATCGAATTTAACCCTTCCCCCGCCGTTGAAACTGACAAGAGACAAGCAGAGAACCCCATCCAACCTGTCTGCATTGAAGCTGGACCCTCCCCCCCCATTGGAAAGAATCAGGGTGCGGGCTTTTAAAGGGGAAACTGAGGCACGATGCCAGGGCGCACGGAGATGGCCAGGCAGTGCTGGCGCCCCCCGGTGTCCCGCCCGTTTCCTGCGATCTGTGCAGGTTCCACTTCCTTCCACCGAAGTGTAGCTTGCAGTCGGTTCCTCTCTCTGGCTCTGTGGCTGCTGCTCGTTTTGAATCACCTGCTCGCTGGCTGCAACGGAAAGGGCCAGAGAGATGTAAACTGTCAGGAGGGGCCAGATCCCCGGCTGGTGTCAATGGGCGTCGCTCCATTGGAGTCCATGGGGCCAGCAGACCCCGACCCCAGGCCTACTGCTGCCAGAGTTGTGCTCCTACTGACCCCTCCTGGAGCACGGGCAATGAGGGAGGGTGAAGGGTCTGCATATTTGTGCCACCGTAGATGGGAGGCAGTGTTGCCTAGTGGATAGTGCGCTGGACTGGTGTTCAGGAGACCTGGGCTCCATTCCCAGCTCTGCTGCTGGGGGCCTTTGAGGAAGTCCCTTCCCCTTTCTGTGCCTCAGTTTCTCCATCGGTAAAACGGAGCGCCCTGAGATCAGCCGATGATGAGCGCTGCGGAGGTATTGTTATACTGCTGTCTGTGTGCCACTCCCCACGGCTGTTCAAATCCACTCTGGGTGTGTGTGTGTAATTCTCCATAGTTCTCTGCGCATGGCGAGGGGGGTCCGTGCATGCCGAGAGGTGTTTGTTCACCGGCGCCTGTGCACAGTGCTGGGTTGGGACGAGTGTGTGCGTGCATGGAGGGGTGGGGGGTGCGTGCACGGAGTGGCCTTGAGTTTTGTGCGCGTGGGGTGAGTGCACGTGTGCGTGTGGCTGGGGCGGCCGTGTACACGTATAGGGAGATGTGTGCCTAGAGGCATGTGTGCATCAGTGTGCTTAAACAGTGGTGGGCTTGTGTAATATGTGCGTGGTGGCGTGGGCATGCAGCAGGGGCGTGCATGAGTGGTGGGTGAGTGCATGGGAAAAGTTCATCTGTGCACAAACGCATGGTGTGTGTGTCTGGGTGTGCACATCGGGGGTGCCGAGAGGGCTGTGTGGGTACAGTGGGGTGTGCATGCCCAGAGGGTGTGTGCGCATGTGCAAGGGGTGTGCATGCGTGCACACAGGAGGGGGTGTGTGTGCATAGAGAGTTGTGTGCATTGAGGTGTGTGCAAGCACAGAGGTGTGTGCGTAGAAGTGTGTGCGTGCGCGTGCCCCCGGGTATGTGCATAGAGATGTGTATGTGTGCACACAGGGATATGTGCTTAGAGGTGTGTATGTGTGTGCACAGCATTGTGTGTGTGTGTGCACACAGGAATATGTGCTTAGAGGTGTGTGTGCACAGAGGTGTGTGTGTGTGCACCTGGGTGTGTGCACAGAGGTGTGTGTGTGTGGGTGCACACAGGGGTATGTGCTTAGTGGTGTGTGTGTGTGTGTGTGTGTGTGTGCATGCATAGAGGGATCCGTGTGTATAACACATAAAGAGAGATGAGAGACATGGGCTCATGCCACAGGACCAGCCCCGAGCTGCCCCGGGGCTGTCTGAATCCAGGGCCCCGTCTCTAATGTATATTTTTGTGCAAACCTTTTCCTGAGCGGCAGAGCTCAGTGTGTGCAAAGCCTCTCCTCCCACAATGCAACACAAACCACAGCCTTGAAGGTGCAAGGCGGGCGAGGAAGCTCTTGGAGCCGGGGCTGGCGGGGGGGGAGCGTGAAGTGCAGCTGGGGACGGGTCCCCCCTGGCATCGCCACGTCGGATGGGGGCAAAACCCCACGGAGCCGGGATTGGAGGTGACAAGGGGGAGTGGGGGGGGGCGTGTTGAACTCAAAGTGGTTGCAGCTCCGGGGCGATGGGTCATGGCGGGCATGGGGGAGTTTGCAAGATGCAGGGGAGGGTGCTGGGGGCATCCAATGTAGCCGGCTTATCGGGGTCTGGGTCGGAGGGACAGTAGGACTGGAAAGGACCCCCCCCCAGCTTGTGGGGTGCACCTGTCTCCTATTAGTGCAGGAGACTCAGTCTGAGAAAGGCTGAATAGAGAGAGCTACGGCCGTTCCTAGCCACGCTGGGCCGGAGAGCCACAGAGGTGGAGGGGGGAGGAATCGATCCCTTGATGCACCAACCGTGGCCGCTGCTCGCGGGCACGGGGAAATCTGCCTCAGCCCTGGGCATCAATGCAGTGGCCCTTTGGCTCCCCCGTTGTATCCCGTCGGAGGAGCTCTGCAGGCACGAATGAGTTTAGCCACCCTCACGCGCGCGCCCCTCAGTGGTGAGGGAGGCGGGTGTTACGGTACCTCTTACACAGAAGGAGAAACTGAGGCATGGGGTGGGGGGCGTGAGGCTTGCCCAATGTCACCCAGGGACAGAGCTTGGGGTGGGGGGAACCTAGGAGTCCAGACTCACCTCTCTGCTCTGACTAGTAGACTCTATTCCCCTCCAGGAGCAGGGTGGAGAATACAGGAACTCCAGCCTTGGCTTCTCCCAGCAGGGGGCGCCGTGGGGAGCGGGGCAGGAGCCTTGGCTGTAAAGGGAGCTCCCGGCTACTCCAGCCCCAGCCTCTCCCAGCAGGGGGCGCTGCGGGATGGGGAATCTCCCAGCAGGGTGGGCGCCGCTAAGCCGTCCGTCTTGCTTTCCCTCCCCAGTGGTCGCCAGACCATCCTCCGTGTCCTCGCTGAGCGGGATCGCCGGCGGCATGGCTGCCGCCACCATCTCGGGCAGCTGCACCTCGGTCAACACGGTGTGCTCGGACGGCGAGCGGCCCGTCAGCCTCAGCTCCTCCGCCTCCTCGGCCTCCCTGCCCGACAGCCAGAGCGCCTTCGGCAGCAGCGGGGCCTTGGGCGGGGGCTGCCCCGCCGGCTACCCCCCCGATGCCCAGCAGAACGGCAGCGACATCAGCCTCGACCTCACCCCGGTGGCGCTGCTGGAGGGGTCGGCCGAGGCCGAGCGGCCCCCGGGGGGCGCCAAGCGTGGCGGTGCCTGGTCCCCCGGGCCTGCCAGAGCCAGGGAACGGCGGGTCAAGCTGTCCCAACTGGACCGGGTGGTGCTGGAGATTGTGGAGACGGAGCAGGCTTACGTCCGGGACCTGAGGAGCATCGTGGAGGTGAGCAAAGGGAGCGGCCGGCTACTCCAGCCCCAGACTCGTCCAGCAGGAGGCGCTGTGGGGAGCCGGGTGGGGCACTGGCTGTGGGGGGAGCTCCTGGCTGCTCCAGTCCTGGGCTCTCCCAGCAGGAGGCGCTGTGGGGAGTGCGGCGGGGCGCTGGCTGTTGGGGGAGCCCTCGGCTGCTCTAGCCCTGGCCTCTCCCAGTGGGGAATGTTGTGGGGAGCAGGTATAGCACCCAAGTTAATGGGGCCCCGATTTGCTATGGGTTTCTTTATGCTAATGCATATAATTAAGAAACAATATTAATTGCCATTGATTTTCCAGTAGCAGCTATAGGCCCCACCCGAGATAGAGGCCTCATGGCACCGGGTGCTGCCCGGACAGGCTCTGCCCCAAAGGGCTTCTTGTCTAATCAGACAAAGGGTGGGGAAACTGAGTCATAAAGAGGGCTTGTGACTTCCCCACCATCACATGGCAAATCTGGGGCGGAGCCAGGAGTAGGACCCAGGAGTCCTGAGGCCTAGCCCAACCCCCTGGCCACTAAGCAGCGCCGTCTCAGCTTAGAGGTGACCCCGGAGGGACCTTTGTGAGCATCATAACAATTTGGGGGGGTTGTGTGTGCACGGGGTGTAATTTGCTGCTCAGCTGCCTCGCGAGTGTCAGTGGATCAGCGCCTGCCCCGGCGGGTCAGACAGGCCCCAGCTGCCCCGAGAGAGGCCCAAAGAATCCCAGTTATTCCTCCAGCAGGAAGGGCTGAAATGCGAGCTCTGGCGGGAGGGGGCGGGGAGCCTCTGCCGGGAGCCTGGATCCAGGCCTGCAGCCGGCTCCCCAGTAACTCCAGCCCCGGCAGCAAACGGCTCATCCCAGAGCTGGACTCGGATCATGGGCCCCTTGGACTCTGTGCTGGACCAAAGTCCTCCCAGGACTTGGTTTTAACCATTGGCCATCAGAACCCAGGAGTCCTGACTCCCAGCCCCCCTGCTCTAGCCACTAGACCCCAATCCCCTCCCAGAGCAGGGGTTAGAAGAAGGGGGGCTGGGAGCCAGGACTCCTGGATTCTATTGCCAGCTCTGGGAGGGGAATCTAGTGGTTAGGGCTCGGGGGGAGCCAGGACTCCTGGATTCAGAAATCTCGGTTGCGCGGCTTGTGCTCGGGGCAGGTCCCTGCATTCTAGGGCTTTTGTGAATCAGCTGGAGCCGTGCTGGGTCCTGGCCAGCGCTGAGTCTCCGCGTGGAGAGGCGGGTTTTTCTGGCTGCGGCGGGGAAGCTAGAGAAAGGTCACTGGCATAGAAATGAGAATGATTTAACAGATTGTCTCAGCAGAGCTCTTTCCGGGTTTATTAACAGCATTTGGTGGGTGGGCGAGTGCTGGGACATTCAGCACAGTGATGCTCAGGGGGTGGAAGGAAATGTTATTTCACTCGGGGAAACCGAGGCGCAGAGCGGGTGGGAAAGAGACCCAGGAGTCCTGGCCTCTGCTCTGATCATCAAACCACACATCGCCCTCCTAGAGCTAAAGATAGATCCCAGGAGTCTTGCCCCCTTTCCGCCCTCCCCTCTAATCTTTACACCGCACCCTACTCCTAGACTTGGGGAAAAACCCAGGAGTCCTGACTCTCAGGCCCCTCCCCCTCCTGTAGTCCTTACACCATCCTCTCCTCCCAGAGCTGGGAAAGAACCCAGGAGTTCTGACTCTCAGGCCCCTCCCCCTCCTGTAGTCCTTACACCACCCGCTCCTCCCAGAGCTGGGAAAGAACCCAGGAGTCCTGACTCCTCATCTGATCATTATACCACACGCCTTCCTAGAGCTGGGGATGGAATCCAGGTGTCCTGGCTTCCAGTCCCTCCCCCTAAAAACGTTGCCTTCCGGAGGGAAAGGAGCCCCGGTCCGTGCTGCATGTAGATTTCAGCTCGGCTCTTTTTGCCCCTTCAGTCAAGGGGATGATGGCGCCTCTTGATTCCAGCCTCTGGCAACATTTGTCCACCTTGAGAGAGACTGGCGAACCAGGCCAGACTCCATCTCCCACGATGCACCATGATCTCTCCCCATGGCTGAGCCAGTGCAGTGTCTCATTGGTGAGAGATCTCTGTATAAACAGCTGCCATGCTCCACCCCAGAGGTGGCTGCATCTCAGTGCTGGGTGAGGGACAACTTTATAAAGAGCTACCGAGCCCCATTGCCAGAGGTGGCTGCATTTTGGTGTTGGGTGAGGGATTCCTGTATAAACAGCTGCTGTGCTCCACCTCAGAGGTTTCTGCATTTCCGTGTTGGGCGTGTAATCCCGGAGCAATGTTGCTGTGTGGCTGTGAAGCAACTGCCATGCCCCACCCCAGGTCAGTCGCATTTCAACCGTGGGTGAGTGGTCCCTGTGCAGTGTGCTATGCAACAGCTGCCGGGTGCTGCCCCAGAGATGGTTGCACTTCAGTGCTGGGGGAATGACCCCTGTATAAACAACTGCCCTGGCCCACCCCAGAAGTGGGCACATCTTGGTGCTGAGTGAGGCGTCCTTGTATAATCTGCTGCCAGGCTCCACCCCAGAGGTGGATGCATCTCAGTGCTGGGATGAGTAATCCCTGTATAAACAGCTGCCATGCCCCACCTTACAGCCACCATTGGCACCGTGGATGAAATGATGATGCAGTGTTGCCTGGTGATGTCCACAAAGTGCTTTGCGGGAGGAGAGGCGTTCCGGGAACGCCAGGTTCCGACCCATTCCTGTTTTGCAGGATTATCTTGGCTGTATCATAGACAGTGGACACCTGCCCCTCAAACCTGAGCAAGTGAGCACTTTGTTCTGCAACATCGAAGACATCTATGAGTTCAACAGGTGAGTCTGCTTTCCCCTAGCGCCCACTGGTCAGGGAGAGAATGGTGGGAGACGATCGGGAGAGGGACTTACTGGGGGTATTGAGTTGATTTCTGAGTTCCCTGCAACTTTGGTAACAGTGACCCCCATGTGGGGATTAAACCTGCAACCTCCGGATCTAGATCTCCCATGATGCAGCATGGCCTCTCTAAGAGAGGAGAAAGTGGTGCATCATGGGAGATGTAGTCCAACCAAAGAGCCTGGCCCATAGAGAATGAGATCATAAGGTACCTGAATTAGGACTACTGACTTGAAATATTTTAGTCTCTGGCCGAAATTCAAGATTTTGCCCCAAAAGTCAAAATTTTCTAGGAGCGGGAAGGAACCTTGAGCTAAATGAGAGAGTGAACAGTTTTGATGGTTTGCTTTGACTCAAACAACTCTCTCAAAGTTTACAAAGTTTTTTATTTTTGCATGGGGGAATTTCCCGGGTCTTTTAATTGGTGAAACTTTCGGGATCAGAGACATTTTCGCAAACGCTCCCGGCTGCTGTGCAAACGCTCATGGAAAAGGTGATGGCACGAGATCTCCCACGTACTTTACGTAGGGAGCCCTCCTGCCCTGGGCGGACGCAACCTACGTCGGGACGGAACCTGGTAGAAGAATTTTCGATGGAAGAGTTTTTCCGTCGAAAGGTTGAAACGTTTTGTGGCACCAGTCACTTTCAGTGACGTTTTCACAGGGAAAAGTCGATACGTTTCGTTTCGACAGTGCCAAGAAATGTTTAATTTTGACATTGTTTCTATTCATTATGTTTTGACTTTTAGATGACGTTAAAATATGAAGTGTAATATTATATTTCTATCTATTTAATGAGATGTGTGTACAGTATCTTTCATGTGTATATGTTATAGCGAATGGTGAGTATGGTAGATTTAATATTTTAATGCAATCTAAAAGTCAAGCCCAAATGACGATAAAGTTGAAATGAAACGCTGAGGGCCCCATCCTGCCAGGTGCTGGACAGACACAGAACAAGCGACAGTCCCTGTCCCCAAAGAGTTCCCAGACAAAGGGCGGGGAGAGAAAACTGAGTCCCAGAGGGGGGTGTGGCTTGTTCATAGAGTCATAGATGCCAAGGCCGGAAGGGCCCATTAGTATCATGGAGCCTGATCTTCTGGATGGCACAGGCCAGAGACCTGCCCCCAGATAATTCCCAGAGCAGATCTTTTAGAAAAAAGTCCAGTGAGTTCTCACTCCAGTGCCCCACCCACAGGGCTGGGCAGCCCCCCACCCTTTCTCCCTCTTTGGACTATACTTGTTTCTCTGCTCTGCCCCCTGGCCAGCTTTTCAGCATCCTTGGAGATGCGGGGGCCTCAGCCATCCAGCCGGGTGTGCCTCAGTTTCTCCTTTGCTGTAACAACGGGGTTAAAGAGGAACCCCTTCAACCCTGCGTGTGGTGAGATGTAACAACTGGCCCCACTCCCTCTCCCGGAGCCAGGAACAGAACCCAACAGCCCTGGCTCCAGCCCCCCTCACTCTAACCATTAGTCACCCCTCTCCTTTCAGAGCTGGGAATAGAACCCAGGAGTCCTGCCTCTCAGCTCTCCTCCCCCCCCCCCGCCCACACACTCTAAAAAGCCCAGGGCTGTTCCCCCGGGGATCCAGGCGCTTTGCTGGGTGGGGGCGGGACGCCCCAGCGGTTTGCTAGCGGGGGCAGCGAACGAAGCGTCTCGGGGCCGGGCGCTTGGTTTGCGTGGCGCATTCGGTTTGCAGCCAGGGCTGGCTCTGGGCCCCCCTCCCCCCCCCCAGCTCTATTCTCAGGGTGGGGGAGGGGAAGGGGGGGCGGGGGGTTGTTTCCTGTAAGAGCCCGAACTCCCATCTGCGTCTGTTTAAGTATTTCAGCTGCGTGGGCCGGCTGCCGAGCCGAGCCCGGGGTGCTTAACCCTGTCGGGGAAGGAGCTGCATGCCGAGCGGGGGCTGAGTAGCAAGGGGGGGGGATTCCCCCACACCCCACCCCAGGGCCCACCCAGGACACCTCGTAATGGGGAGAGGCGTCCTTGCTTTCTTGGGGAATTTTCTTAGTCGTGGCGGGGGGGACTTTGCATTAGAGTGCAAACGGGGAGGGGGCAATACAGGGTGCGGGCATTTAGTGGTTAGGAGTGGGGCTGGGAGTCAGGACTCCTGGGTTCTATTCCCAGCTTTGGGAGGGGAGTGGGGACTAGTGGTTTGAGCAAGGGGGAGCTGGGTGCCAGGACTCCTGGGTTCTGTTCCCAGCTTTGGGAGGGGAGTGGGGTCTAGTGGTTAGAGCGGGAGTGGGGGCTGGGAATCAGGTCTCTGGGAACATCAGGGTATCAGTTGCAGCCAGGTTTAGGGTGCGTGTGTGGAGGGGTCGGGTTTGAAACGAAGGAAGGAATGCAGAAACGAGTAAGTGGAAGGAGGGGGTGGCGGATAGGTTCACCCCCCCTCTCTCCCCATGGCAGTGTTTGGCTGGGGAGGGTTGGAGGGGGCAGGTTGGATCAATGAGGAACCCTCCCCTCCCCCCCATGCCACGCCTTCCGCCATGTGGTTTGCGGCTGGGTTTCTCCTCTGCAGCCCGGCCGGTTCCCAGAGCTCATTTCCTGGTGGGGCCGTGCGAGGGCGTGGGGTGGGGGAGGGTGTCCTTGGGGCGCTGATTGCCGGGGAGTCCATGTGAGGGGGGGTGGGGCGGGGAGGGAGCCCAGCTCTGGGGCAGAGCAGACGCTGGGGTTGACAGAGGACGTGGGGCTGTCAGTCGCTCACTAGGAGGCGCTCTCCCCTCCCGGTTTTCCCTAATCCCAGTGGCCCAAGGGGGCGCCCTAGAGAAGTGAGACCCTGGCGCGTCCGCCCCGCAGCCCTGTGGAGACGTGAATCCAGAGAACCCACCTTCTGTGTAAATTCACCCTCCACCCCCTACTTAAAGCATTTGGCGAGGGTTGGCCTGGCCGCTAAGCATGTGAGTGCCGCTGCCCTCTACTGGCTCTAATCAGCACTGCCCCTCTGTGTGTCATAGCCCCTATACTGCTAGCGGCTAGTGGGGATTCTCCTTTTGCTCTGGTGGCGGGTGGGGACCGGGCCTTTGCAGCAGAAATCTTGCACCTGTTGCTTGCATTGAAAGGAAGGGAAAGTGCACAGCTCAGGGACTGGGCCTCAGTGCCTTGTTCGTTGAGGTCATGGGTTCGAATCCAGCCTGTATAGTGGAATGCAATTATGCAAACTACATGCAAATTTGGAGTCTGGGAATGCAGTTTCTGGGTGCGTGCAGAGGGGTCTCCCGATGACACAGATCCCCCCTGCCCCCCTCAGAAACAGCCTTTACACTGGGTGCCCCTTTGCATCAGCGGCTTCACCCCCTGCCCTGTTTCTCCCCCTTGTGCAGCGAGCTCTTGGAAGAGCTGGAGAGCAACAGCAGCGCCCATGCCATCGCTGAGTGCTTCGTGCAACGGGTAAGGGCCCGCCTGTCCTGCCCCTCCCTGCCCCCCTCCAGCAGCCAGCTGCGACCCCTTTCCGCCTCTCCTGCACCCCCTAGCATACCCAGGTGTGTACTGCACAGGCTCCTTCTGGCTCTGTTCAACTTTGGGTGCAGGAGCCGATGGAGGGGTGGGACTGTGTCACGTGGGGGTGGGACAGGGATGGGTCATCTAATTCCCCCCCCTTTGCAAGGAGAAAGGGGCCCCTCCCAACCGGGGGGGGGTTTGGAGCAGAGCACCCTTAAATGTTGCAGGGTGAGCCTCACCCAATCTGGTTAGGGGGACCCTTTCGTGGGGGAGGGCTAAGAGGGGAAGATTGAGAGGGATGGGGGGGAGAAGGAGGAATAGAAAGAATGAAGAGTGCCTGGGGGTACAGAGGGGTGGAAGGATGGTGGGTGGGTGGATAAAGGATGATGGATGGATGGGGGTTGGAGGGGGAAAGAGGGATGCTGGCTGGATGGAGTGGGGGAGGATGGAGGGAGGGAGGGAAGGAATGGGGTGGGAACATCAAATGAGGAAGTGCCTAGTGAAAGGAGGAGCAAACTGATCTCCACTAAGGGGATCTTGGGAGAGATGCCTGCCGTGGGGTGGGGTTGGCGGGGACAGGTTATCAAGGGATATTGGGGGATGAGGGTTGGAGGAGGGGTGACCTGAGGTTGTGGGGTACAGCCAGAGTAGAGGGGGTCAGTCTGGGAACTTCAGTGGGAGATTGAAGGGGTGGGCTGGGGTGGGAACAAAGTTTGAAGGAGCCAAGCAAAGGGGAATGGCCAGGTGGGGACCGAGTCTGGGCTGGGAGCGCCACACCCCAGAGACAGGTGCATCTCGGAGCTGAGCAAGGGATCCCTATAAAAACAGCCCCGGCGCCCCACCCCAGAGGTGGCTGCACCTCACTGCCAGGCTCCATGTATAAACAGCCTCCCTCACACACCCCACCCCCAGAGGTGGCTGCATCTCAGCGCCAGGTGAGGGATCCCTTATAAACAGCCTCCCCGCATCCCACCCTAGAGGCAGATGCATCTTAGTGCTAGGTGAAGGATTGGCGTATGAACACCCTTGCGCCCACCCCAGAGGTGGCCGCATCTGAGCACCAGGGGAGGTGGGTGCCCTTTGGGAGCGGGGCTGGGAAACCCTCCTCCCTCTCTGCACCTTGGCTTTCTCCCCGGTTGGCGCCTCCCGACCCCGCTCGCTCCATGCCCCTGTCTCGTCCCTGCCCTCCCCGGCGTTGCCCCCTCCCCTGACACCCTCTGTCTTCTCTTGCAGAGTGAGGAATTTGACATCTACACCCTGTATTGCATGAACTACCCCAAGTGAGTAGGTGCGCCCAGCCCAGGAGTGGGGAGGGACGGCGTATCAGAGCAGCATGGGTCCCCCCCCACCGGGCAGGGGGAGGAGGGAGAGGATGCCTGGGCCACTGGGATCTGAGTGTGTCCCCCCAGCCCTGCTTGGAGAAGGGGGCAGGGATGTTAGGAGCCAGACTGGGGTGGGTAGGCATGCCCCCTCGCTCGGTGCCGGGGTGGGCACCCCCCAATGCCCGGTGCCAGGGCAAGCGGGCACTTTCCCTTGCCCAGTGCTGGGGCGGACGGGCACCGTCCCCCATCGCTCACCACCTAGAGGTCTGGTGCCCTCCCGGTGCCCGGCTAGCCTGCCCATCTCCCCCCAGCTCGGTGTCGGTGCTGCGGGAGTGCATGGAGAACCAGGTGCTGGCGGGGTTTTTCCGGGAGCGCCAGGCCACGCTGTGCCACTCCCTGCCCCTGGAGACCTACCTGCTGAAACCCGTCCAGAGGATCCTCAAGTACCATCTCCTGCTGCAGGTGAGTGGCACTGCCGAAGGGACCAGCCTCCTTACCCCCGGCTCTAGGGCTGGGCCGACACTCCCTGCCCCTTTCTCCGGGCTGTGGGAGATTCAGGTGGGCAGAGGTGCAGGTGGGGTGCGCAGGTTCCCTGCAAAGGGCTCTGGGAACGGGCACCCGCTTGAAGTGACTGTGATGGATCCACGGAGCAAAGACCCCAGCACTGTCCAGCCAGGAGCCCCTCCCTGCAGCCAGAGCTCCTGCCCCACTCCCCACAGCGCCCCCTGCTGGGAGAGCCTGGGAGCTCCCGCCCCACTCTCCCCAGCACCCCTGCTGGGAGAGGCTGGGAGCTCTGCCCCACAGCCAGCCTTCCTGCCCCACTCTACACAGCGCCCCCTGCTGGGAGAGCCTGGGAGCTCTGCCCCACAGCCAGTCTTCCCGCCCCACTCCCCACAGCGCCCCCTGCTGGGAGAGGCCCTGGCATCGCTGGGAGCTCGCCCCAGGGGCATGGCCCTTGTTGCCCTGAGGGCCCAGCTCGGGCTCTCCCGGGCATCTGTGCCAGGACCCCCAGGCTGCCGTGGCCCCTGCCCGCCGAGGGAGCCGGTGGGTACTTGAGGGGCCGTTCTCCTGCCGCCCCCCAGGAGCTGGCCCGGCACTGTGAGCGGAGCAGCGCGGGCTACGAGGCGGTGGAGGAAGCCACCATCACCATGACGGCCGTGGCCTGGTACATCAACGACATGAAGCGCAAGCAGGAACACGCCGCCCGGCTGCAGGTGAGGGGGGCAGGGGGGGCACCATCCTACCACCCCAGTCAACCCCCCTCGCAAAGGGTCCCTCCTGGCCGGACCCCCAGCCCTTTCCACAGCCCCCCACTTCCTCCCCTCCCCGGGTCAACCCCTTGGCAGACCCCGACTGGTCTCCCCCATCTCCTGGTCCCTTCCTGGCTGGACCCCCAACTGCCCCCCACCTGAGCCCTCCCATGCCAGGGACCCTTCCCCCTGGGTCACCCCCTTGGCAGGCCCCCGGCTGGTCCCTCCCCCCCCCCAGCAGGGCTCCATCCAGCCAAGCGGCCCCCCCGGCCCGCGCGGCGGCTGATCTGTGGCCGTGTCCCCCCCCAGGAGCTGCAGGGGCTGCTGGTGGACTGGATGGGGCCGGAGCTGGAGGCCTTCGGGGAGCTGGTGCTGGAGGGGCAGTTCCGGGTACAGCGGGTGCGGCGGGAACGCGCCTTCTTCCTCTTCAGCAAGATGCTGCTGGTCGCCAAGCGCCGCGGGCCGGCCTTCGTCTACAAGAGCCACATCTTCGTAAGGGGGGGCCCCACCCCGGGGGGGGCGAGCTGGGGGGAGGGGTGTCCCCGTCCAGTGGGGGCTGAGCAGGGGGAGGGGCACCCCTATACCCTGGGGTGCATGGCCAGGACTCGCTCTGTTCTCTGGGGGGTGAGCAGGGGGAGGTCCATCCCCATCCAGTGGGGGATGGGAAGGGGGAGGAGTACCCCCATCCCCAAGGGGGCATGGCCAGGGCTCGCTCTCTTCTCTGGCGGGTGGGTCGGGGTCCCTATTCTCTGGGGGGTGAGCAGGGGAAAGGGCACCCCATTCCCTTAGGGGGCGGGGGCTCCCTATCCTTTGAGGGATTGGCATCCCAAATCCACTGGATGGCAGGGGGCCCCCCTCACCTTGGTTGGCTTTCCCCAGCTGTCCCCGGTGGCCGGGGCGGGGTCTGTACTAGCCCCTGTAGAGTGGGCCCGCGTGGCCCCCATCGAGGGGTGCCTGGCCCCTGGGCAGTTCCCCCTTTGCAGCTCCCCCATGTCACATCGGGCCCCTGTGCTGTCCCCTGCCCCCACGAGGGGCCGGCAGCCAGAGCGGGGAGGGACCATGCTGCGCTCTGCTACCCCCACCCAGTGCTGTAACCTGGCCCTGTCGGAGAGCCTCAAGGACCCCCTGAGCTTCAAGATCTCAGACCTCACCATCCCCAAGCAGCAGCACGTGGTGCAGGTGAGTGCAGCCCCCCCTCGACCCCGAATATTGCGGCGCTAGGGGGCAGGGACTCATCAGTGGGGTCTGGGGGAGGATGACTCTGCCCTTGCAACGAGTTCCAAGGGCAATTCCCCAATGCGGTGCTAGGGGGCGCTGTGTTGGGGAGGAGGGTCTCTTTCCTCATCACGCAGGCCTCCCCCCCCCACCCTGGTACCCCCTGCAGGGAGTGTGGGGGGGGGGCTCAGAAGGGGGCGCTCTCCTCACGGCCCCAGGGTTGTGTTGGGGCGCGTTGTCCTTTTGCCGGAGAGACGCAGCCGAGATCCTGCCAAGTTGTGGCTAGTGAAGATCCCCTGGCACTTGCCCCTGGCCAAAACCCGGATCGGTTTCCCCTCTGTACCTTCGCTAGGATCCTTCCTCGCTCCGCGCCGGGCGAGGGTCCCTGTATAACCAGCCCCCGTCGCCCCACCCCAGAGGACGCTGTACCTCTCTCCCGGACAAGGGATTCCTGTATAAATAGCCCCGTCGCCCCACCCCAGAGGACGCTGTATCTCAGCACCAGGGGAGGGATCCCTGTATGAACAGCCCCCGCCCCAGCAGCGGCTGCATCTCAGCGGTGGGTGTTACTTCCCCCGTCCCCTCTGCAGGCCAGGAACCAGGAGGAGAAGCGGCTGTGGATCCATTACCTGAAGCGTCTGATCGTCGAGAACCACCCAGCGTCGATCCCTCAGAAGGTGAGTAGGGAAAGGATGCAGCTAAGTGGTCTCCACTGGCTGCTCGGGGTCTGTTCTCAGACCTCGCTCCTGTTCCTAAGGGAGCCATTGGCTCTGGCTGCCTCCCGCAGCGGGCTGCGCTCCCCTCTTACCCCTGCAGGGGGCGCTGTGCCCCGCAGCCAGGTGTGTAACCCCCTTTTTTCTTGCTGTTACAGGCCAAGCAAGTGCTGCTGGAGAACAGCTTCCAAAGTAAGTGAGGGGCTCTCTGCACCCAGCCCCCCTCTCCCAGAGCTGGGGAGGGAACCCAGGAGTCCTGGCTCCCAGCCCTCCCCTGCTCTAACCACTAGACCCCACTCCCCTCTCAGAGCTGGGGAGAGAACCCAGGAGTCCTGGCTCCCCACCCTCCCCTGCTCTAACCACTAGACCCCGCTCCCCTCTCAGAGCTGGGGAGAGAACCCAGGAGTCCTGGCTCCCAGCCCTCCCCTGCTCTAACCACTAGACCCCGCTCCCCTCCCAGAGCTGGGGAGAGAACCCAGGAGTCCTGGCTCCCAGCCCTCCCCTGCTCTAACCACTAGACCCCGCTCCCCTCCCAGAGCTGAGGAGAGAACCCAGGAGTCCTGGCTCCCAGCCCCCCACCTCTGCTGTAGGCCAGTAGCCTTGTGGCCGTTGCTGAGTGACAGGACTGGAGGGGGTGGGGAAGGGAGGGGATGGAAGGAGGAGGGGCTGGGCAGGGTATAAGCAGAGCACAGGGCTCGTGGGGCTGCCAGATTTGCCGGGGTCTGACGCATCGACAGCGTTTGGGGCAGGGGGGGCAGGTGCGGCGTTAGACGCTCCAACCCCTCGTCTGTACCAGGCTCCCCGGAGATCCGCTGCAGCCCGGAGCCCCTGAAGACGCCGGCCCCCTCTCCAAGGATGGAGGACGCTTGGGGCTACGGCCGCGGCAGGCGGCAGTCAGGTACCAAGGGGCCGGGGGGAAAGCGGTGTGGGGGTGTTCCCAGCCACGGGCCAGGCTCTGTTGAGCTGAGCTGGGAGGCCAAGGGGATCTTGACGCCAGTGGGTGGGGGTGGGACCGGGACCGTGTGCCAGGGAGCGGGCCCTGGTGCTAATGTCCCCATGTGCAAGGACCCTGCTGCATTAAGGGGCTGGCCGGGGAATCCCGACCCTCTTGCCCCGGTTCATCTGCCTTTCCCCAGCCCCAGGGAAGCCAGAGGCAGGGGTGGGGCAGGATTCCTCTCCGATCTGGTCTCTCCTGTCCCGTTTCAGAGCCGCCGGAGAGAGCCCGCAAAAGCTGCCCCGTCGCCCAGCTGGATGGCGCCCCTCAGTATCGCCGTGGGCGCAGGCAGTCCGGTGAGTGCCCCTGAGCCAGTACGTGACGGCAGGAGAGGAGTTTGCCGGGACTCAGCCCGGCTCCTGTGGGGATTTGTGGGGGGTGGCACCTCCCAACTGGTGCAAATGGGGCTGTCAGTGGGCTCCGCCAACAGGGGAAGGATTGATTGGGCCATGAAGACGGAGCCCCCCCGACGGGGAAACTGAGGCATGGATGGTCTTGCAGCAAATAAGTGACCGAGCTGGGGAGAGAACCCAGCCCCCCTGCTCTAGCCACTAGACCCCCACTTCCCTCCCAGAGCTGGGGAGAGAACCCAGGAGTCCTGACTCCCAGCTCTGGGAGGGGAGTGGGATCTAGTGAGTTAGAGCAGGGGGGCTGGGAGCCAGGACTCCTGGGTTCTCTCCCCAGCTCTGGAAGGGAAGTGGGGTCCAGTGGCTAGAGCAGGAAACAAGAAGGTCAGGACTCCTGGGTTCTCTGCCAAAGACTTCCTGTGTGACTTTGTATAAGTCTTGTCCCCGCTTTGTGCCTCAGTTTCCCTGGCTGTCATTCCACCTGCTGGCGTGGGCAACACAGGGGAGCTCCCCAGGTGACCCGAGCAGCTGCAACTCTTCCTGGCAGGGTGGAACCTGAGTGTACCCGCCCTCTCCCTGCCCCGGGGGGCTTCAGCTAACGCTGCTTCTTCCTCTGTCCACAGAGCCGGCCACCGAGCTGAGCCAGATGGGACAGGAGCAGAACGGTAAGTATCCCCCACCCTGCTCTCTTGCTGGCCTGCAGCCCTGACCCGCAGCCCCCACCGATCCCAGCCCTGGGCTCTCCCATAGCTTTCCTGGTGCCCCTCACCTCCCTGCTATCCCAGCCCTGGGCTCCCCCCAACCAGGCCCCTCAAATGGCTGGTTGCCGACATGTAAACAGTGCTGAGTTTTGGACCTCAGCCTTCCCGGAAGGTTAGACAGGCACTGGCTATCCCATCACTGCCCACTAGAGGGAAGTCTTGCCCTTTCCTCTAATGCAGGCCCGATACCGGGGTAGATGGGCTCCAAGTCTGACCTGATCTGAAAATTCCTGTGTTCCTAAGAGCCCGGGACAGAACCTGAGCCTAGGAGGCACCAGCGGGGCTGGCCCTTGTTTTGCCAGATGGGTCCGTGCTGGTGGGTTTGGGGCCAGCTGCTCAGGTGTCTAACTCTGGGTTTGTCTCTTTCCCTTCTGCGCTGAGGTCGCTGTCGGGGGCTCCCAGCCACCCCCAAATTGAAGGTAAGGGGCCGGCCTGTTCTGGGGTTTCCCTTCCCCGGTTGGTGTTTTATCGCTGCAAATAAGGGCCTCGGTGCCGGGGTAGGAAGTTGGAAGGCGTGTGCTGTGCTCCCAGCTTGGGGGGAAGGGCAGGACTCCTGGGTTCTCTCCTTGGCTCTGAGAGGGGAGTGGGATCTGGTGGTTAGAGTGGGAGGAGGCAGGGAATCAGGACTTCTGGGTGCTATCCCCAGCTCTGGGAGAGGAGTGGGGTCTAGTGGTTAGAGCAGGGGGAGGTTGGGAAGCAGGACTCCTGGGTTCTATCCCCAGCTCTGGGGGAGGAGTGGGGTCTAGTGGTTAGAGCAGGGGGAGGTTGGGAAGCAGGACTCCTGGGTTCTATCCCCAGCTCTGGGAGAGGAGTGGAGTCTAGTGGTTAGAGCAGGGGGAGGTTGGGAAGCAGGACTCGTGAGTTCTATCCCCAGCTCTGGGAGAGGAGTGGGGTCTAGTGGTTAGAGCAGGGGGAGGCTGGGAATCAGGACTCCTGGGTTCCATCCGCAGCTTGGGTTGGGGCTCGGGGGGGGGGGGTTAAAACAGGTGAATAACCCCACTTCCCTCTCCCCACCCAGTGCCCAGGTCTGGGGGGCCTGCGTGGAGGGAGGGATCTGGGGGGACTTAGCAGCCTGGGGCCTGTTCTCTTTGCAGCACGCGGGCAGCGAGGGGGAGCTGTTCCCCGCTCCGCTGCCCCTGGCGCCCTCGGGCAGCGTCTGCACCCTGGACTCCAGCGTGGCTGAGGAGTCGGACCCCGGCGAGGATGCCGAGTCGCCCCCGTTCTGCCTGGCCGAGGAGCCGCTGTCCATCACTGAGGAGATCCTGGAGCTGCTCAGCCAGAGGGGGCTGAGCAGGGACCTGGGGACGGAGGAGACACCCTGGGGGCAGGGGGAGCAGCGCCCTGGGAGCCCCGCTCCACAGCCGGAGCAGGTACGTGAGGAGAAGGGGCATAATGGGAGAGAGGATAGAGGCAGCATTCGCAAGTGGATGGGGCACTGGGCTGGGAGCCAGGACTCCTGGGTTCTATCCCCGGATCTGGGAGGGGAGTGGGGTTTAGTGGTCAGAGCAGGGGTCTGGGAGCCAGGACTCCTAGGTTCTGTCCCTGGTTCTGGGAGGGAAGTGGGATCTAGTGGTTTGAGCAGGGTTGGGGGGCTAGGAGCCAGGACTCCTGGGTTCTTTCTCTGGCTCTGGGAGGGGAGTGGGGTCTAGTGGTCAGAGCAGGGCCTGGCACTCAGACTTCTGTGTGCCCTCTGGTAACATTTTCAAAAACACTTAAGAGCAAAAGCCACATTTTCAAAAGCGACCGGGCCCTTCAGAGTCTGATTCTTCCTGGGTCCCGTAAATGGGACTTGGGATCCGAAAGTGCGTCGGGGCTTGTGAAACTTCTACCCCGGCTCTGCCAGCATGGTGCCATCAGCCTTCCGCCCAGACCGAGATTTGGCTGAGAAATCCCGCGATTTTGGCCTGAGAAATCATGAGATTCAAGGGTTCTTTCTGCTCCTTCGAGCTCACGGGTTCCCCCTTTTCTGTGCAACCAGGAGGGCTAGCAATTTCCTTTTGGTCTTTGAATCAAAGCCGAGATTCCCCCGAAAGCCCATGATTCCAGGAGCTGGGTGATTATTAAGTGAAAAGGCAAGGATCGCGACTGCTGGCCGCAGTGCTGTTAGCTAGACCTGGACGGGAAACTTTTCTCATCCTAGGAGCACGGTCAAGAGATGGAAACATTTTCCCTTCCCGGATCGGGACGTAAAATCAAAATCTCAAAGATTTTCGCCAGTTGGAAATTCGTTTCCGTTCCGGTCGTTGCAAACATTTCATTTCACTTTTGATCCTTTTTTTTAAAAAAAAAAAATACTCGGGGCTCTCCATAAATGGCGTAACACATTTTGGGGTGATTTTCAAGCCCTGCCCGCCCCGGGTAACACTTTGTAACACGGAAACAAAGCGCGAAATGAAGGATTCACCCATCCGCTGCCGTATTACCTCATTTTTTACTATTTATATTTTTTATTATTTGGTTTGAACCGGAAAACTGGAATTTTTCATTTAAAAAATGTAGAACCCTTTCCCCCCCAGGTGTTTTCGAGGCGAGAAATGCGTCCGTTTCCCGCCAGCAGGGGTCCGGTTTCGACGGATCAGCGTTTTCTGATGGAACAATCCTTTGCTGGGAAGCATCCTCCCAGCCTGGCTCTAACCCTGCTGATGTGTGCTTTGATCCCCCAGGATCCGCCTCCGGACCGCACCGTGCTGGAAGAACGAGCCGAGGGAAGCAAAGTTCAGGAGGGCGATGCCCCTGGGCGAGACGAGCCCCACCGTGGCAGCTTCGGCGTGATGCAACCCCTCCCGCCGTGCCGTCCCCCCCGCAGCGAATCGGAGGAGGAGCAGCAAAAGCAGGAGCGGGGCCCTTCCCCTCTTTGTGTCCTAGAAGACCTGGATGCGGAGGAGGCTGCTGGCAAGCCAGAGGTCCTGGCAGGGGAAAACACTTTGCGTGCAGGGCTGGAAGCATCCAGCGGGGAGCTGGGCGCCACCAATGGGGCCTGCCCCCCGTACGGGGATGGGGCAGCGCGGGACTCGCCGCTGACCCGAGACGACCGGCTGCTTATCGAGAAGATCAAGTGCTACTACGAGGGGGGCGAGGCTGCCCCAGACCCCCCCGCTCGGGAGGGCGCCCTCTCCGCCCCCGCAGGTGTGGTGCGGGACTCTGTGCTCCACCTCAACCGCCTCCCCCAGCAGGAGGGCGCCACGGACCGCGAGGGAGGCAGGGCTTGTTGGGCCAAGGCCCGCCCTGCTCGCCAGGAGGATGCTAGGAGGAGGTGGGGCCAGTTTCTTGACCAAAACACCAGCCCTCATGGTGCCAACCAAGAGGATTCTGGGAAGGGGGTGGGCCTAGCCTTTGAACAAGGCACTCAATTTGGCACCAATCAAGAGGCCCAAGAGGATGCTGGGAAGGGTCAGGGCCAGCCTATCAACTCAGACATCCATGGCACCAACCAAGAGGATGCTGGGAGGGGGCGTGGTCAATTTATCAACCAAAACACCCAATCTGGTGCCAACCAAGAGGATTCTGGGAAGGGGCGGGGCCAGCCTATCAACCCAGACATCCATGGCACCAACCAAGAGGATGCTGGGAAGGGGCGTGGTCAATTCATCGACCAAACCACCCAATCTGCTGCCAACCAAGAGGATGCTGGGAAGGGGCGGGGCCAGCTCATCGACCAAGGCACCAAAGCTGGTGCCAACCAAGAGGATGCTGGGAAGGGGCGGGGCCAGCCTGCCAGCCACGCCGCCCTGCCCGCTGCCAGCCAGGAGCCCGAGTACAAGTCGTGCGCGGAGATCCGACGGGCCTGGCGGGAGAAAGAGCGGGGGGCGGTGGACGCCCTGGGAGGGCGCACCCCCCTCACGAAGCGAGGCAGCAAAGGGCCGGTGGCCGCTCGCGAGCCCCCACCGTTCCTGGAGCCTCTGTGGATCGTGGAGGAGTCTGATCTGGCTGCCCCGCCCAGGCCGCCCCGCGGCGATGGGCTCCCTCGTGCCGACGGGGTCCCACCCGCCAGCTACGCCCCCCTGCCAGGGCTGTCCGAGGACAGTGCCCCTTGCCTGCTGGAGAACTCGGAGCGGATCCTCAGCAAGGTGCAAGCCCTGGCGCGGATGTACAGCGAGAAGATCGGCCGGGCCAAGACGGCCCGGAGGCCGCAGGACGGGCCACACCGCCCGGCACCCAGCAGGATGGGCACCCTGGAAAGCCTGCGGGAGGAGATGCCAGGGCCCTGCCTCCCTCTCTGTGAGTCCCAGGGCCTCTGGCTGGGTGGGTAGGACCCTCCACTGCGGCATGGCTTGGAGGGGGGCCATGGGAGGGGTCCGGGGAAGCCCCAGGTGTCAGAGAACCCCACCCTCTGTAGGGCACCCCACGTTGCCACTCTGCGTGCCAGGCTTTCTCCAGCATGGCTCTACCTCTCCCCACTGCTCCCTACCCTGTGTCCCACTCCCTGCCCCCCTGAGCCAGCCAGTCCCCCCTTCAAATCTGTAGGCTGTGTGGAGAATCGTGATGGATCCCAGGGCAATGGGGCAAGGTGGAGTCCAGATCGGGGCAGGATCTGATCCTCCAGCAGCGCTGGCCTGTCCCCCCTCCCCCCCCCCCCCCCCCCCGGCTCCCTGGCCGTTGGCTTACACGGACCTGGGAGGCAAGGGGCAGGGAATCTGGATCCCTCTTTACGTCAGTCTCTGCTGTCTGAGCACTTGTCCCCGGGTGCCTGGACACCAGAGCAGGCTGGACTGCGCCCCGGAGCCACCCGGCCTGTCCCAGCGCTAGATAACGGGTCCCTGACGCAGTGACCTGTGGCGTGCGGCCGGCGCCGAGCCTCCCAGGGAGACGGGAGTGCGGAGCCTGAGCAAAGGTGTGCTGGGACCCAGGGGTGGAGGGCAGGATCCGGCTGCCTGGAGCTGCAGAGGGGACTCTGTGCCGGCTGTGGCAGGGCTTGAGGTGCCAGAGGAGCGGCCAGATTGCGGAGCTTTCCTTTAGCTCAAGCTGTACGTGCCTGGGTGGATTTCAAGGACGTGGGTTCTAGTCCCAGCTCCCCTAAGCCGATGGGGATGATCCCTGCAGCCTGCAACACATTCGCTCTGTGCAGGGAGCATTCATAGGCGCAGCTGGGCCCCGTTCGCTCGCTCGCACACGCGCACACACACACACACACGCGCACACACAGAGTCATTCCAGGGGGATCAGCATAGAAAGCTGGCTGGAACCCCTGCAGGCTGCTCCCGCTCCTCCCCGGGCGGCCGAACAAAAGTAGCTGTCCTGGGACCGGAGCCCAGGAAAGAAAATGTTCCTTGCAGGGGCCTGAGAGCAGATGGGAAGAGCCGCTGGGAAACCGGAGCCGGGGGGCTGGCTCTGGGGAAATCAGACACTGCCATCTGAGCAATGTATGTGCGTCTGAGCAAGAGACCGCAGCCCCCCCGGCTGGCACTCACACGACGGGCAGAGTTACCTGCTCAAAGGGATTCAGGAGTTGATTTCCTAGGACAGATCCCCAGCTGGGATGAACGCCAGAGTAATATCCCCGTGCAGTGGACTCAGCACCATTCCTTTGACTTCCGGGACTCCGAACTCCCGTTCACACCAGCTCGGGGAGGGAGGGGGTCTGACCCTAGGCTCTGTCCTGCTGGGGTCCCTGCACCCCTAGCTTCAGGGGTAAATTGGGGCCGCGTGCTGAGCCCTGCAGTAGGAGAGAGAATAATATTCGTCTCCTCAGCAGGTCTCCGAGTGCTTCACAAAGGGGGTCAGTCTCATTACCCCCCTTTTTACAGATGGGGAAACTGAGGCACGGGGCTTGCCCAAGGTCACCCTGGAGCAGCGCAAGGAAGAACTGGGTCTTCTGAAGCTCAGGCTTGTGCTCTACCCGCTAGGCTACCCAGCTGCGCATGGGGATAATGCACTTAAGCCGACAGGGAGCCGCTGACCCCTCTTCCCTTCTCTCCCCCAGGTGAGCCCCGGATCTACGGCCACGTGCTCATCCGCGAGCCCCTCCTGCACCTGAACTGCATCCAGGAGAACGTGCTGCTGGTGGCCGCCACCCGAGGGAACGCCCTGGATCTGCACAGCGACCGGCCTCCACCTCTCCTGGCTTCCCAGTGCCTGGGTTCGGCCCCGGCCGAGGAGCCAGGACCCGCCTGGCAGGAGCTTCCCGCCCCGGCGGCTGTTCCTCCTCCCCCGGGTCTGGTGGAATCGCCTCCGAAGCTCAGCAGGCCCCCCCCGAGCCCAGGCGATCCGGCTGGGGAAGGCCCCGGCACGGGCAGGTCTCTGCTGCCTGCTCCTGGCGCTACCGGTGGAACTGGCATGACGCCCGCAGCCGGGGACTTTGAGGGAGCCGGGTGCCCGTCGGTGCCAGGCTGCCAAGCCAGGCTGGCGGGGGCAGAGCTGGCGGCCGGCGGGCGCCGGGGTGAGGCGAGCGCTAGGGAGGTTTCCGCAGAGACACCAGCCTCTTCTCCCTTCTCGGAAGCGGCCCCGAGCCAGCAGGCGCCGGAGCTGGCCAGGCCGGTCCCAGCCGCCTCCCCCAGCCCTGCAGAGGAACGTGAGCCAGCGTGTGTCGGCACGTCTGCCGAGCCTGACCTGCTGGGGCCGGGCCCCTCCGTCCCTGGCGCCGGCTCCCAGGAGCCGGCGGGGGAGCAGAACGGGCCTGCCGCCATCCCGCTGCCCGAGGAGCGGGCCCTGGCTTTGGGCAGGGATTCCCCGCCTGGCACTGAGGAGCTGCTGCCCCAGCCATCGCCGGGGCCCGTCAGCTGCGGGACAGGAGAGGCGTCCCCGCCTGCCGCGCCGCACCCTGTCCTGCCGGCGGCACCCTCCGGTGCTGCGGGATCCCCGTCTCCGCTCCACAGCAACATCCTGCCGCTCGTAGCTGTGCTGTCCCGGGGCACCCGGCTGCCTTCCCGGGCCACGGGGGTGGCACGCTCGTCTCCAGCTGCCCAGCCCGGCCGCGCCGCAGCCCGGCCGGCTCCCACTTCGCCCAGCTCCAGCCTGGATTGCAGCCCCCTCCCGGCTCTGCCGTGGCTGCAGACCTCCTCCCCGGCACACCGGCGCCTGTCCTCCAGCGCCGCGGCCATCTCCAGGTACATTGCCACCTCCTGCATCAGCCAGAGCCTGGCCAAGAGAAATGGTGCCCCCTCGGGGCCACCTGGCATCCAGCCTCCTCCAGCAGAGACTCCGGCACCCACCAGGCCTCTGCCTGCTTGCTCAGCTATCCCGAGACCGGCCCCCGGCCCCTCGGGGCCACCTGGCATCCAGCCTTCTCCAGCAGAGACTCCGGCACCCACCAGGCCTCTGCCTGCTTGCTCAGCCATCCCGAGACCGGCCCCCGGGCCCTTGGGGCCACCTGGCATCCAGCCTCCGTTGGCTGAGACCCCGGCACCCACTAGGCCTCTGCCTCCTTGCTCAGCCATCCCGAGACCGCCCCCTGGCCCCTTGGGGCCACCTGGCACCCAGCCTCCGTCGGCAGAGACCTCGGCACCCACCAAGCCTCTGCCGTCTTGCTCAGCCGTCCTGAGACCGCCCCCCAGCCCCTTGGGTTCCAGAGCCCTAGCACCCCCATCTGCTCCACTACCCAGTGAGAAGGCCAATGCCTGGTCCCATTGTACTAGCAAGCGGGACCCTTCCCAGCTCAGCGTCTGCCCTCCCCGCTGTGCCAGCCCCGGGTTGCCCTCTCCCCAGGGCTGTTGCCGCAGTTCCAGCTGGCTGGGGGAGCCCATCCCCTTGGCGCCTGGCTCAGCCGTGCTGCTGGCCTTCGACCGTCTCTCGGGGATGTGCCTGGGCCCCCGAGCTAAGCAGCCCACCCCCTTCTCCTCTGCTTCAGAGCCCAGCTCCAGGGTCCAGTCTCCAGCGCCGGCCTGCCCGCGGGTGTGCTCCCCCCCTCCCTCCAGCCAACGCCCTGCAGTAGGAAGAGCTGGCTGTGCCCCCCCACGGCCTTGCTCCTTCGCCCCCTTGCATGTCCCCACCCAGCCTTCCACCCCCCGCCTCTCCTCCCCCCTGCAGCCCACCTCCTACCCCTCCGCCACGTTACCTCAGCCAGGCAGGAGGCCGAGGGGAAACCTCGAGAGCCCCCCATCCTCTAGGGATGCAGACAGGGCGGGGTGCTGCTCCGGGGCGCCCTCTAGCGGCTCAGCCAGTCCCAGCCCCGACGAACTGGATGGCATCAAGTGGCCGGACATCCCCGGCTTGCGTTCCAGGTACGCTGACCGGGCGGGCAGCATGGGGCCGCCGGGCTCGCCAGAGGAGTACCCCAAAGCGAGGGGGGACTTGGCTCGGGACACGGGACCCCATCGGGCCAGCTACTCCACCACCGTCAACATCCAGATCGGGGGCAGCGGCCGGATCGCCTCCTTCAGCAACGCGCAGGTCAGCCTCACCCACCCGCTGCTGGCGGCACCTGGGCAGCCCAGCGCAAGGCGGATCAACGGCAGCACCTTAGAGACCCCGCAGACAACGTGACGGGCCAGGTCGGGCGGGGACGTTTACAGCCGTGGCTGCAGGACCACTCCTGGCTCTGCATGTCCCCGGGACCAATGGGACCAATTCCTGGGGCTGGATGGTAGGGGGGGATGAATTGTTACTGACCCACTGGGGTTGGCAGGGGTGGGGCCAGATCCCCAGCTAGGGTAATTTGGCCCTACTCTACTGACACCAGCTGGGGGTCTGGGCCCATTGACCCCACTGCAGTGAGGCCCATTGATACCAGCTGGGGATCTGGGTCCATTAATGGAGCGACGCCCATTGACCCCACTGCAGTGAGGCCCATTGATACCAGCTGGGGATCTGGGCCCATTGACCTCAATGGAATGAAGCCCATTGATGCCAGCTGTGGATCTGGTTTCCTTGGGTGACTTTAGAGGCACAGTGGGGTGGATAAGGCCAGCTGAACTCAAGAATCTGTCCGTGCAATTAAGCAACTGTCTCTAGCCCTCCCAGGCCAGGAGGGATCTGCGGGGATCTGTAAAAGCCGTGTGGCCCCAGCTGATTGTGCTCGTCCCAGCCAGGAGGCCACGGCACCCACAGGCCAACAGGCTAAGTGCTCTCCGCCTTGCAAGCCCCCACCGGAGGCAAACGGCATTCGGTTCTGGCTCTGGGTTGTTTTAACTGCCTAGCTCTTTCCTCGGCGGATTGGGCCTGGACGGGGACCAAAGTGAGCGGTGTGGGTGTTTGTAAAGAGGAATGGGCACTAGGGGGACACAAACGCACACAAAAGCCTAGCCAGCAGGATGCACACCTGCACACACCCTTCAGCGTGCACGGTGCAGTACGGACATATGCACACCTCTTTAGCCAGCAGGGGGATCTGCACGCACACCCGCCTAGTCAGAAGGGAGCAGTGTGGACCCACGCAGAGCCAGCAGGGGGCAGTAGGCATACACCCAACTATTTTCCTGCTCCTTTTAAGGGTGAAAACCAAAGTGTCTTCCGGGACAAATCCTTGCTTCAGCCACACTCTGCTTGAAGCAGCCCAGCAGAGCGAGGGCAGCAGGCCTGGGGAAAGCCATTGTCCTGGTGCAGAGCCGCCAGCCCCACTGCATCTGTCCCCATTAAGCAGTGTGGAGCCTGGCTCGGCTCGCTAGACCCAGGGGTCAGTTTGTCTTTGGACTCTGGTGCATTGAGATGCTGAGCTGTGGCAGCCACACAGTCCCTGTTGTGCCTTCACTCTGGTGTTTGGGCCTCCCCGGGCAGAAATCCAGCTCCACATAAGTCCCCCTTAAACCTGCGTGAGCTGTTGCCCAGGGGTCGTATTCCTAGTTCTGCTACAAACTCCTAGTGTGTGATTGTGGTCTAGTCACTTCATCTGCCCTGTGCCTCACTTCCCCCTAGGAGGATTGTGGACTCTTTGGGGCAGGGTGTGTTGCTTGCTCTGGGCACGGCATACATCTCAATTTTTCTGGGTGCTACTGTAATTAATCTAATAGAAACTGAAATTACAGCTCTGGTGAGCTGAAGCTGGTGCATGCCCTAAAATATGTAGGAAGTGGGAAGTTGCTTTCTCTCCAAGGGAACCACAGGTGTGTCCTCAACGCATGCTTAAGAGTTGGCCCCAGGATCACACAGAGCGTGCTGGAAATGTCAAGGCAGCCAAGTCCGTCTGTTTACGAGGCCTAAACGCACCTTAAACTCAAATTTGCCCATAAAAATTGCATTGGGACAGTTGGGTAGAACCGGTTTTTAAAAATATTTGTATCAGATCAACATTGAAATCATCAGCTCAATGTCTGTTTAAACCAGCTGGGAATCTGGCCCCATTGACTCCGGTGGAACGACGCCCCGTTTAAACTTGGTGGCTCTCCAGCTCTACAGAGTGGCCACTGGTCCAAATTACTCCAGAATGATTTTTTCCCCCTCCCTAGGCCCATAAAACCCTGTAACTCAAAACCACTCCTCAGTTTCTTCCCAGCTTTCCCTGGAGCTGAGTTGCCCTGAGATTCTAGTGGATCTCGCTGATGAATTCAAGATGCAAAATACCAGTTTGCTTAAATATTGCACAGCTACAGTAAAATCCCTCCAGATGGAGCAATCCTGGGTTGTGATTTGGATGAAACTTCTTGGAATGTTTGAATCCCTGCTTGTTTTCCTTGAAATTAACAAGGGGAAATTGTGTGTGTGTGTGTGTGTGGTGTGTTTCCTTTCCCTAAAAGAGGAAATCAGGAACAGGGTGGCAATAAAATGAGCATAATGAAATAAAGATCGGCTCCTTGGAAAAGCAGTGCAGCTATGTCTGTGGTTTTGCAATGAGTTTTTCTGCTTCATTTCTAAAGCTGGGATTGCACAAGGCAATTTTTAAATTGGAGCAGCAGGTAGTTAAAGAGACTCTGGTATTTAATATCGAGCCTTCCAGATGGAACAATTTAGCTACATGTTTCTGCAAATTATTTCACAGCCCACCAATTGGGGGGTAGGGGGGGATCTCTCTAGGGTTATTAGCTCCTTTACCGCCTGTAATGTATGAGCCTGCATGTTTTCGTCCATTTGAGATTCAACTTTTTTCTCCTCTGACTGCTGGGGCATCGCTCGCCTTGGGCAATCTGGCCAAGATGTCAAGGCCAGGTTTAAAATGTCGTTCATTTCCTTCTCTTGTAGCCTTTTTTTTTTTTTTTTTTTTTTAAAGGCCAGAAGGCACCATCCTTCCTTTCTGTATAATCCAGGCAGCCAGCCCTTCCTGGCCATTCCTACGTCCAGCCCATGCCTTCAGGCTAAACTAGAGCCAATCTTTAGCCAGTCTTGATCTAAAGAGTCTGAGAGACGGAGAATCTGCCCTGTCCCTTGGGGAACTTCTCCAATGGTTAGCTCCTTGCCCCATTACCCACTTGCTGCCCCCTCCCTGTTTCCAGTCTGAATGTGTCTCGCTTCAACTCCCTGCCTCTAGATCTTGTTCTCCCTTTGCTCAATTATCAAGCCCTCCACTATCAACAAACTCCTTCCCATGTAGGTCCGACCGCCCCTTTTTGGCTCAAGCAGCTTGTCAAAGGTGGGGGCCCTGCAATTGTTCCAGCTGGGAAGAGAAGTTGACAATAGAATCTGGCACCTTTGATGCAATCTTGTTTATGTGCAAGGGACTGTACAAAGTCCTGTTTCTCTGAACACAGGCGGACCCAAAACATGAGAGCTCGCTTCCTTACCCACAGCAGCACACATCCTGTGGGTGTGTCTGTCTTTCTTTCTCTGCTTCTGTGTGTCTCCCACTCCATGTGCTATGCCTCCAAGACACTTACCCCAAAATCTATACTCTGCCAAACTCCCCTTCACCAAAGTCTTTTGAATTCCTGAGTGGCTGTGGTTTGCCGTGGTCTTGGAGAATGCTGTTGTATCTTACACTGAAGCTGAATGAAGGACAGCTGTTAGCTCATCCGTTTCAGGGGTTTTAACCCAACCTAGGGCAGTACTTCTAGCCCGATATCACGTCGTCTCCTCGGTTAATGAAATCGACTGAGCTTCCCCAGCCCTCAGCTGGTCTTGTAACTCCTCTTTGTTCATGGACATGACTCTGATTTCACTTCCACCTGGTTTACGTCAGAGGGGGCACCAGACTAGAGCTGAGCCGAGGCCCGTCTCGCCCGGTATCCCAGCTCTGAGGGTGGCCAGCGCCAGGTGCTGCAGAGCAAGGTGTAAGAACCCTGCAGGGGCAGATGGGGGGATAAGCTCCCCCCTCCCTGCCACATTAGGAATCTGTCTCATCTCTAATAGTCTGAGATCATCTTACTCCCTGAAGTAGGGGGTTCTGTCTCCCTCAGCATGGTTGTAAATCGAGCCACTCCCCCAGGGTATTATTGTTGACTGCGTTAGCGTAGCACCTAGAACCAGGACACCCCCTCCCCCCATGCCAAAAATTGCATGTTTTCATTGCTATTAGGTGTATTACGGTAGCACTCGGGCGCCCCAGTCATGGGCCAGATCCCATTGCGCCAGAAGCTGTATGTTTTTATTAGCATTAGTTATGTTACAGTAGCACCCAGGAGCCCAGTCATAATCCAAGACCCCCCCAACTGTGCCAGGTGCTGTACATTTGTTTTGCTATTAGGTGTATTATGGTAACACTCAGGTGCCCCATCATGGCCCAGGACTGCATCGTGCCCGGTGCTGTATATTTTTATTGCTCTTAGGTGTATTACGGTAGCACCTAGGTGCCCCGTCATGGCCCAGGACACTGTTGTCAGGTGCTGTACAGACACAGAACTGTCCTACCTCCAGTGACTTCCTGTGGGGTGTTGGCCCAATGCAGAGGGGTGAATCTCAGCCCCGGGGAGGAATTGTGGTGGAGGTGGCCCTTCCTTCCCCCACCCACTGGGGAACCCCCTTCCCACCCCATCTGCTTTGCCCTGCTTTGTCGCTGGGCCGCATGGTACGTGTTTTTCCAGCCTCATCCCCCCCGGCACAGTTTCTATCCCTGCCGCTCCTCGGCCAGTTCTTTCCTGGTGTCGTTTTTGCCTGTCCTCAGAGCCATCCAGCGAATCGACCGATTTATTTGATGTGGCCCCCAAATAACACCCCACCCCTGCAAATGGAAAAGCCGCAAGATAGGAAAAGATAGTGCAAAACCGGCACTAGGCCTAGTGTGGCGCTCAGACCAGTGGGTCGGCGGCCAGCTTGCTGGGCTTCTCTTCCCGGGTCTGGGCAGGAACGCGCCCTGCTGGTTAGGGAGGGAGCCAGGACTCCTGGGTTCCACTCTCAGGTCTGGCTTGACGTGTGGTCTAGCGGTGAGAGCCACGACTCCTGGGTTCCAGTCCCAGGTCTGGGTCGGTGTGTGATCTAACAGAGAGAGCAAGGGGGGCCAGGACTCCTGGGTTCCTGTCCTAGTTCTAGGAGAGAGTGAAGATCAACAGTTAGTGGAGGGAGGCCAGGACTCCTGGGTTCCATTCTCAGCTGCGTCGCGCCCTCCTGGGCAGACGTGACCCCCTGAGCCATGGCAAGAAGGGGGAGGGTGACACAGGAGGTTGGTGGACATTTGAGTGTGACCGGCGGGTGTGCGGGAGCGGGACGGGGGTGAGTGGTAAGTGCTGAGGGCTGTGAAATTGAGAAGGGATGAGGGATCAAGCTATCCAGGTATTCGTATGCTCCTACGCTGCCCATCACCATGGCCTCTGAGCCCCTCCCAAGCGCTAATGGATTGCTCCTGCCAACGTCGCCTCAGATTTCCCCAATGTGCTCCAATCCAGCGGAGTGTGGCCTAGCGGTGAGAGCAAAGCAGCAGGAGCCAGAACGCCTGGGTTCTTTTCCCAGCTCAAGGTAGCTAGATCTAGTGGTTAGAGCAAGCCAGGACTCCTGGGTTCTTCGTAAACTCTAGGTGGGCAGTGGCATCTAGTGGTTAGAGCGGGGGGGGGGGACTGGGAGCAGGTTTCATGGGTTCTACCCCCAACTTTGGGAAAGGAGTATGTTGCTTCTCGTCAGTGGTTAGAGCAGGAGGGACCAGGCGCCAGGATCAGGCCTCCAGTAACGTTGTCTCCGTCCAAATCGTTGGACAGCCACTTGTGACCGAAAATGAATGTTTACACTTTCCTCTGGGCCAGCGGCCGCCTCGGCTCACACCCCTGCTCGCCAGAGCTTTTGTGGTTTTCAAACAGCTTTGTCCGTTATTTATGCTGTCACAATCACCTTTAAATTAATGCCCCAGGGTTTTTAGTTCCTCTGGCTTCTTGTGAAGTTTGCCTTCTTGTAAATCCATTGGCGGCGGTTAGGATCTGATGTTATGTTACCGGTCTGGTGGATTGGTTTACGGCCCCTGTATCATACGTACAACTTGGTTGGACGTGTTTGTTCTTTTTACTTCTGGTTTGGTTTGTTTTTGTTTTTGTATTAAAGTTAATTTTGGAAGAGAAAAAAAATTGCCAGCCATAAATAAACAGTGATGTTTTCAGTGACGCTGGACTCCCTCTCTCTCTCGAGCAGGCCCTCATTGGAATAACTGTCCCCAGCACATCTCCTTAGCCAAGCTTTCTCAGATGGGGAAACTGAGGCCCAGGAGAACGTGGCTGCCCCACAATGAGCTGGTGGTAGCGGTGGGATTAGAATCCAGGAGTTCTGGCTCCCAGCTCAACCCAGTAGGCCACTCTCCCTGCCGCAGCCAGAAAGAGACCCCAGGTGTCCTGGTTCTGATACAGCCTTGCTCTAGACCCCACTCCCCTCTCAGAGCCAGGGAGAGAACCCAGGAGTCCTGATTCCCAGCCCCCCACTTAAGTGTCCTTCCTTCATTATGACAGACCAAGGAGCCCCAGAGCCAGGGGCCGCCTCCTGTGAGCACTTGGCAAAAACTCACCCCAACAAGGAATTTGAGTGGGGACCATTAAGCAAACATCCACTCCTCCCCGTCCCCTGTCAGTCCCTCCCCCCATCATCCCACCTCCCCATACACCCAGCCTCCCCTGCCCCTCTTGTTCGCCCCCTGCTCTCTCTGCCCCCTAACACTCCCCTCTCCACACACTCCCTCCCCATACATAGCCTCCCTGCCCCCACACCCCTCCCCTCTCCTGCTCCCCCTCCCCTCATAATCCATGCCCTTTTCTGCCCCCTCCCCTCCCTACGTAACCCCTCCCTTCCCCCATACATATCCACGCCCCCCTCTCCTGCTCCCCCTCCTGTCAAAGCCACTCTCTTTTCTGCCCCCTCCCTACACAAACTTTCCCCTCCCCCATACATATCCTCCCCTCTCCCTGCCCCCCTCCCCTCACAACCCCCTCCCTTTTCTGTCCCCTACACAACCCCTCCCTTCCCCATACATATCCTCCCCTCTCCCTGCCCCCACACTCCTCCCCCTCCCTTCCCCCACACCCCTCCCCTCTCCTGCTCCCCCTCCCCAGCTGCTCATAGCCCTGACTCACAACCAAGCAGATCAAACCCAGAGCTGGCTGCAGCTGCAGCCGGGCGGCCTTTGCGGTGGCTCCCGGGATGACCCTGGCCTGACGCTCTTCCTCTTGCCTTCAGACGGGCTGGAGACATGAAGGGGCTGGAAATGGATGCACAGAACCCCCCCAACACACACACACACACCCCTGCACTAGATTCCCCCACCCCACCCCTTTCTGGCTCGCTGTGTCCCCCAGCTGCTACCGGCTGGGCTTGGGAAGGAACAGGGGCTTGGGGGGGGCGGGGGCATGTTTTCCTTGGGAGCTGGGTTCAAACTGGGGCCAGCCACGGCGCAGCTGGGCTCCAATGAGCTGAATGAGAGACCCTGGACTCCTGGGTTCTATCCCGGGCTCTGGAAAGGGCGTGGGGTCTAGTGGCTGGAGCAGGCCAGTCTGGGAGTCAGGACGCCTGGGTTCTATCCCGGGCTCTGGAAAGGGCGTGGGGTCTAGTGGTTGGAGCAGGGTGGTCTGGGAGTCAGGACGCCTGGGTTCTATCCCGGGCTCTGGAAAAGGAGCAGCGAAATAGCATTCAGGACTCCTGGGTTCCTTTTCCCAGCTCTGGGAAGAGCAGAGGGCCTGTGGTTGCAGGCTTCGGCTGTGGGAGGCAGAATGCCCAGTGCAGGAGTTGTGACCGTGGCCTGGAGAGGACTCCCGTAGCACACCAACCTTTCAAAGCGTCTGGATCTTAAACTTTCCCCTTTTACAAATAACTTGCCCCAAGTCCCAGTGCTGGGAACAGAACCCAGGTGCCCGGCAGACCCAGCTCGAATCCGCTCTGCCTTTCAGGCTGGATTTGTCACATATATGTGTCTCTCTCTAACCATTGTGTGACATTTCCCTTCCAGAGCTGGGGTGGGAGCTCCTGGCGCTTGATTGCCACCTGCCTGCGGCTGCCTGGCAAATAGCTACATCACCCCACTGGCGAAGCATGTATTAACCCCCTCTCCCCTGGCAATTTCTCCTGGCACTCCAGTCGGAGCAGCTTGGGGTGGGGGGGGATCTGAGAACCCAGCATTCAAAGTCTGCAGGGGGGATCGGATGGCTGCATAGCCTAGAATTTGTTTGCCGTGGTCCCCGGCAGAAGGAGGTCTCCCCTCACCCACCTCGCCTCTGGCACAGAATTCGTTAGGCCCACTTTTCTTTTTAGAAACAGATGTATTTAATTAACAGCATTGGGGGAGGGTGGGAGAAGACCCTGTAAAACAGGCTCTGGAGTTTAAAAAAAAATAACCCCAGATCTGGGGTGACCCCCCCCACCCCAAGATCTGTCGCCAGCTGGGGCCTGCTGGTCTGCCGCGAGGCGGGGTGGGAAGAAGGCTGCAAGGCGGGCAGGCCGCGCGCCAGAGAGCATACCGACCTTTGGGAACTGGACGCAGATGGCAGGAGATAAGTTTGAAGAAATCCAGGCCGAGCTGGAATTCCCCCGAGCCCGCGTGGGGGAGGCCGGCCGGCAGACGGAGATTCTCCAGGGGAGGGCAGCCTGCGTGTTAGCAGGTTTGTGACAGCCTTGGCAGGCCCTTGGCTGGGTCCCACGCTGGGGCAGGTATCCCAGAATGCAGTGCAGCGGGGTGGGGGGCCAGTAGGAAGATTGGTTTAGCAGTTGCTGGACGGGGCGGGGGGCATTAAACTCCGGGTTTCAGCAGCTCTGGGTCCAAGTCCCAGCATCCTGTTGGACTTTGGGCAAGTCACTGTCTGCGACTCAGTTTCCCCATCCATACAATGGGGCAGTGCAGTACAGTGGCTAGGGCACTGGAGGAGGAGGAGGCAGGATACCTGGGTTCTATTCCTGGCTCTGCTGCTGGGGGATAAGTTCCCCCCCAACTGTTCTGTGCCTCAGTTTCCCCGCCTGTAAAACAGACACAATACTTCCCAGGAGTGCTCAGGTACTATGACCTGGAAAAAATACCCAGAATTCTCTGCTCCCTGGCATCATTAGCAGCAAGGGGTGTGTGCGTGTCTGCAGATTTTCCCAGCATGCAGCAAGGTAGGGGTGGAGAAGGGCCCACAGAGAGTGACTCTAGCAGATGGAACGTGCAAGGAGCTGCTTATTTGCACCTAGCTGTGCACTGGAGGAGGGGGCAGGTTATGGGCTAGGCCCCCCCGCCTCTGAGTCATACCAGCAAGGGGACAACCCTCTCCCAGGGCATGGGGGGGCAGGGAGGGTGTCAAGAACTATGGCAGGGGGTGCAGACCGCATGGATCTACCTCAGGAGAATGGGGCAGATTCAGAGCACGTGAGGCCAGCTAGAGGGGCCCCCATCCAATGCAAAGTGCCCGTGACTCATGCACCCCAGCCCCTGTGGCCCCCCCAGCCCCTCTGCCCCCCCTCCAGCCACGTCACACTGTGGGAGCTGCCCAGCCGTCCACTGGGCCCCTCCCGACGCAAGGTACAGATCCTGATTTCAAGTCAGACAGGGGTAAACGGGCACGGAATGAATCTGGATGTGTTTAACACTGACTCCTACTGTTCAAGAAGCATCAATTGAAATGAACGAATATGCCCAGGGCCTCATTGTTTTTTGGGCACTTCCCGCCCCCCCAAAAAAGGGATGTCATGGATCCATCGCTGATCCCAGGGCTTGGCAGTTGTCATGGCGCTTCTGACGCCTGCCAGATGCAGCTGTGGGACTGATTAACTCCCTCCTGCTGGAGTCAGTGGGCAACATGCTCAGGGCCCACTGAGGGCACAAGCAGCCCCGGGCCAAAATTCCCCCTGTGCCGGGGATCTACTCTGGCCGGTGTGGAGCTGGTGTCAGGGCTCCCTGCTTGAGTCGGAACTGGGGACCTGGCTGGAGCGCTCTGCACGGTGGCTTTTCTCTCCCCCCAGGGGGCAGAGCATAAATTAGAGCAACCCCGAGGCTGCTCTAATATTCACCTCAGGCCAGACCTGGAATGTAGGGAGTGCAAAGCAGAGCTCAAAAGCCACCTGTCCCCAAGTGCTGGGCTGGGGAAGCTGGGAATAGGGGCCCCTGAGCACAGCACATGCTCAGCAGCATAATAATAATTCAAGACGCCTCCCTCCAGTACAGCAAGCCCAGCTCAGGTGATCTCCTCCGGGACAAACATCCAGCTTGATCTGACCCCAATGCACAGGGATTCCTTGTGCCGGCAAAGACCCAAACCATATCCATTTGCTGGGAGCCCCTGGGACCTGCATGAACTAAGTTGGATGGCCCTTGGCCTGGTTCCTATTGGACAAGTGTCTGCCCTATCCATCCCAGCTGGCCCTGGTTGGCCCAGGCCAAGGCCAGACGGGACCATTACATCATCAGTCTGACCTCCAGGCTGTTAAACTTTGCCCAGCTCCCCACATACGCAGCCCGATCATCACTTGCACTGGACTATCCAGCCTGTCTTGCAGCAAGGCGTCTGGAGACAGCCGCTTCCTTTGGCCGTTTGTTCCCAGGGTTAGTCCCCCTGGCTGTGAAAAAGCAGGGCCTTATTTCCAGTCGGAATATGTCCAGCTTCAACTTCCAGCCAGTGATTTCTGTTCTGCCTGTCTCTGGTCAACGCAAGAGCCCCTTTAAAGCTCGGGACGCTCGCCCAGTCGACGCTGTGACCAAGTAACCAGGGCCATATACGCTGTTAAACCAGGTCACCTCTTGATCGTCCTTGTCATAAGCCAGCGGGAGCTCCCTTAAAATCTCTCTCGCGCATGAGGATTTTCTTCCGCTCTTGAATCATTTTTGTGGCTCTTCTCTGCACCCACCCCAATTTGCCAACAGGAGTGTTTGAATGCGCCCCCCCCCCCCGTCCCCACCCCAGAACTGGGCACAGCGTCCCAGGCTCGGTCTCGCCGACACCGCCTCGCTCCTGGTCCAGACAATACTGAGTCCTGCCAGGAGTGCAGGGGACTGGACTAGAGACCTCTCGAGGTCCCTTCCAGTCCTGTGTGTCTCTGGACTATTTCTATGCGGCTCCATAGAAGCCGGGTCCCGAGAGCTTGTTACCAGCTGCAGGCCCAGGACAGCGAACGTTTGGCTGGGGGGGCTCTTTGGAAAGCCACCCCCCCCCCCCACCACCAGCATGTGCACTGAGTAGGAGACCTGACACTCCCATTCATTATGTTTCGACCAGGGCTGAATCTGTGTAGTCTAGGACCCTGGAGAGCCTGGACTATTCAGCTCTGTACAAATATGATCCACCTGCACGCGTGAGCCTCAAACACGCCGCTGGCCTCTTTCACCATCTCCAGCAGCCTCCTCCTGGTCGCCCAGGGCAGGGGGGAGGGGGGCTTTCAGGGTAGGTGGACACTGCTGGCTGCATCAGGGGGTCCCCGTTATCGGGGCGTTGGCTGGGAGCGTTTGGAGGTTCAGGGCCGGCTCCTCAGGGGGTGTAAATCGCCGGTAGTCAGCCAACTTGGAAGGAGCTAGTTTACGCCAGCTGTCCCTCAGGCTGAAGGTCTGTTTCCCTTTAGATCGTTAGCTAGTTCCTGGTGCTTTGAGCGATGAGCTCTGCGCTGGGGTATACTCTCTGGGGCTTCCGTCCCAGGGAAGGTACTAAGGTTTAAATTCAGTCCAGCTGCAGTTCCCTAACTCATTTGTTGTATCTCTGTCTGTCTAGCTGGTTTGGAAGATCCAGGAATAGAACCCAGGAGTCCGGCCCCCCGGTCCCCTGAAGCTCTGCTGGGGGTGGGTTTTATTCCCCTCTCGAGATGGGGTGCGCTCTGTCGGGTTCCAGGATCTCCCCGGGGAAAACCATTCCAGAGTCCAAGCGGTGCCCGTCAGCGGAAAGCCAAGCGGCGTCGAAAGCGGGACCGGAGCACGGCAGCGACGGGCCGGGGGCAGTTCCCTTTCCGCTGGTGGACGCGCAGAAGGAGCGGATCCAGGAGTCCTGGCGGATCCTGCACGACAATATCGCCCGGGTTGGCATCATCGTCTTTATCAGGTGAGCGAAGCTGCCGGCTCGCTGGCTGTTCGGGCACAGAGGCTGTCTGCGATCCAGACGCCTGGTCTGTGTCATCCCCACTCCCCTCCCTGGTCCCTGTCCTGGAGTCTGGCTTGCTCTGGGGTGCACGGGGATATTGCTGGGGGTGGACAGTTTTTGCCACCAAAGAAAATCCTCCGACTGGTTTGGTTTGTAAGCAGCCGATGGGAGTTTCTTGGCTTTAAAAAGTTCCATGTTTCTAGCAAAGCAGAGCCCAAAATGCAAGTGTGTTCAGAGCTGGCGTCTGGTCTAGCTCGCGGGTGTTCAAGGGGAACCCATGGGCCCAGACCCCCAACTGATGTCAGCCGGCACCGCTCCTTTGACTCCGGTGGAGCGTTGGCCCATTCACACCAGCTGGGGGATCTGACCCCGATGGGGCCGTAGCTGTTTACGCCGGCTGCGGATCTGGTCTAGTGACTCTGCTGGAACGCTGCTGTGTGGCCATGGGGCCGGTTTGGAGCTAGCCTTCGAGGTCAGCCACTGATCTGTGAGGAGGAAGCCCAGGGAAACCGACCCCTGCACATGTCTTTGGGTCTTGCTCTTAACGGCAAATTGTTTCTTTGCACCTGTGTTTATTCCTACATTTCACATTTGGGTGGTTAGAATACAGGCACTGTCGGTTTTGATTCCTGGGTTCTTTCCCAGCTCTGGGAGGGGAGCCAGGACTCCTGGGTTCTATCCCAGCTCTGGGAAGGGAGTGGGGTCTAATGATTGGGGGCTGGGAGCCAGGACTCCTGGGTTCTATCCCAGCTCTGGGAGGGGAGCCAGGACTCCTGGGTTCTATCCCAGCTCTGGGAAGGGGGTGGGGTCTAGTGGTTATAGTGGGGGGGTTGGGTGCCAGGACTCCTGGGTCCTATTCCCAGCTTTGGGATGGGAAGGACCGGTGTCTAGTGATTACAGCAGAGGGGGCACTGGGTTCCAGGACTCCTGGGTTCTATACTTAGTTCTGGGAGGGGAGTGGGGTTGAGCATTACCCCAGGGGAGAACAGGACACCTGGGTTCCATTCCCAGTTCCGACACTGACTTACCGTGTGACCCTGGGCAATTCTCTCCCTGGGCAGCAGTTTACGATTGTAATACACTCAAGCAAATAATTGTCGGTCAGCACACTTGTGGGGCTCTCTCTGAATTAATAACCTTCACGATTACTGGGGGGCTTCTCATCCCATGCTCTCAAAGCCCTTCCCGAAGGAAGGGTCAGTATCCTTATTGCCTTCCTAACAGAAGGGGGGAACTGAGGCACAGAGCGGGAGCTGCCCAAAGTTAGTGACAGGGTTCAGAACAGAAACCAGGAGTCCTGACTCCCAGGCCCCACCCCCATTGCTCCAGCCACAAGACCAAATACCCTTATAAGACATGGAAAGAGAACCCAAAAATTCTTATGCCTAGCCCTGCTACTCTAACCACTCCTCCCCCAGAAAGAACCCAGGAGTCCTGCCTCCCAGGCCCCTTGGCTCTAACCACTAGACCCCACTCCCCTCCCAGAGCGGGGAGAGAACCCAGGAGTCCTGCCTAGTCCCCACCCTGCTCTGGCCCCGGCCCCGATCCGCCCCTATTGGCCTTGTGGGGGCAGAGAATAGCCACAGAGCAGTGGGCTTTGGTCGTACCAGACGGCTTGGCTGGGGCAGTGCTGAGCCTGCTCCGGCTTAGCGCTTGTGTCTCTCTGACCTGCCGGTAGCCGGGCGCTGAGCTGCGGGGTGGGGAAGAGCAAACTGCTTTGCTCTAGTTCTTGCTGAGGTGGAGAAACTGTCCAGAGATCAGACCCCTTTGGGGTCACTAGGTGGCAACTGACCAGGACCTGCTGATTCGTTTGGCTGGATCAAGCATTGGAGGGGGGAGGCCAGAGGGGACAGCTGGATACTTAGCACTGGGGAAGTCTGTCCCGCAGCCCGCCAGCCTCCACTCATCCACAGAGCAGACACAGCCTGGGCGGCCGGGGGGCATGCGCCCACCCCGGCCCCCGTGCCTCAGGGCCAGCCCGTTAAAGGCACTTTCCCCAGGAGTCAGCGAGTTGCCGCAGCGTCGCCAGCGCTAAGGCCCCCCAAATCACCAGAGTGGCTTAAACCGCCCCCCCCACCCCGCCCCGAGATTTGAAAGGAGAGAACAGACTCTGGGTTCTCCATCGCGGCGTTCCCTAGCTTTTCACTGCCTCCGTGAGGAACGCACGTCATTTCTGTTTAAAACGAGAGCCAAGGGTCTCCCGAAATCCCCTGCCTCCCGCAGCTGGGACTTTGGGGAAAGACCCCAAATATCGTGAGACTCCTGACGAAATCACAAGCGTTGGTGATGCAGATGTTGGCTGAATTCCCTGGGGGGCAGAGAATAGCCACAGTGCAGGGCACCCCAGCTATATCCCTGATCCACCCCCAATGAGCCCTGGGGGCAGAGAACAGTCGCAGGGCAGGGCTCTCTGGTCACAGGAGGCTGTACGCCAGCTCCACACCAGCTGGGGAAGACCCCCGCCATGGGGAGATTCTCAGGGGGCTGTTCGGGCGGCCAGAGAGGGACAAAGGGCTCTTGAGCGTGATGGAGAGGCAGGCCAAGAGGAGCTGGGGCAGAGAAACGCGCCTCTCCCAGGCTACGTTCATCCACCAGGAAGGGCGAAGAGGCACCAGCAGGGTTTAACTTTCCCTGGGCAGGCTGATCCGTAACCCCCACCCCTTGGCTGTTTATCTGGGAACTCCGGCCCCTCGTGTGGGGAAGGCTCCTCTCCCATGGCACCGGAGCCCATCCTGTGTTCCATATGGCATCAATTACTCCAATTACCCGGCTGCAGGTCTCCTGGCTAATCCAATAGGGGAAACAGCAAATTGATTGGAAACACGGCAAGCCTGTCCGATCGCATCAGCTGCCTAATGAGGGTCATTAAGGCCTGCGGGGAAATGAAGGCTCCAGTTAGAGCTGGAGCTGGATCTCAGCACCCCTTAACTTTGGCCTCATGCCCCTTATAGATTCATTAGGAGGAGGCTGCTTCTGCTGCACTGGTGGGCCACGAAGAAGGCGATCTTCTCCTTGGTGTTGCCTGGCTTGATGACGTACTAGGTGTCCAGCAGCACCCGGCCCTCCTCCCCCTGGCTGGGGTTGGGGGAGACCACATTGCACTGCGCAGACCCCGGCCGAGATCAGAGCCCCGTCGCGCCGGGCACTGCCCAGACCCCAACCGAGATCTGGGCTTCATCGTGCCAGGTGCTGCCCAGACCCCAGCCAAGATCAGGGCCCCGTCATGCCGGGTGCTGCCCTAAAGAGCTCACAATCTAAATACCCAAAAGTTGGGAGGGGAAACTGAGGCACGGAGATGGAAAAGGACTGGCCCCCAGTCACCCAACAGATCAGTGGCAAAGCCAGGAATAGAAGCCAGTTGTCCTGTGCCCCTGGCTAGTGCTCTATCGCGATCCCTAGTAAGACAGGATGCACCTGGCAGGCAGGATTGTAGGGGAGAGCCCTTCCCACAGCATGCACAGGGCCAGCGTTATGGGTAAAAGGCCTGTGTTTGCCTGACAACCACATGGCTTATGAACCCTGACATCCCAGTCCTCTGCTCTCGCCGGCCAGTCGCTCAAAGAACTCAGCAGCCGAAGGATTTCAGCCCCTTTTCTTCATGGCCTCAGGTGCACTTCTTTCCAAGTCACTGGTTCCGCGCCCTAGCTTGCCCCATCCAGCAGGATCTCAGAGGACTTTACAATGGAGCTCAGTGGCATTATCCCCATTGGACAGATGGGGACACTGAGTCACGAGGCAGGGGAAGGGTCTCCCTAGCCCCAGCCTTGTGCTCAATCCACGAGGCCACACTGATTTCTGTTCTACTCCCAGCAGGTTTCACTCCCCAGGCCTTGGCATCTCAGGCCAGCCTCCTTCCATCCTTCCGCTGGGGGTTTCCTCCTCTAGCCTTCCCCGGCCTTCTCCCCCTATAGGGCTGCATTCCCAGGCTAACCGTGCTTGGTCCTAGCTACTGCCCGAACTCAGGCAGACCTGGCTCTGCGTGCTCACCTTCCCCCAAGCGCCCCTCCTCCCCTCCAACTGGAGAGGTGGGCTGAGGCTGGCACAGGACGCAGCTGGCTCCCCCGCTTAAAGGGCCAGGCCCCCCCAGGGTGGGATTCTGAAGTGTGACGAAGCAGGAGCCCTGACACGACAACCGCCTTCCGCTCCGTCTTAGCAACCGAATTCTGCATCAACACAGCAGCCCCCCCCACACCCCCCACCTCCAGCCCCATTGCATCGCCAGCAATAAACCACAGCGCAATCAGCTGTGCAGAAAGGGCACCGCTCAGGCGATCACCCACTTCTGTGGCACCCCCAGGTGCCGGGGCTCCAATTAACTTTCCTTCCCAGCGGGCAGCCCCGCGGATCCCGGTGGAAGCTGGGGGGGTGAGGTGGCGGGGTGATTTAATCCCTGCGGCTTTTCCTCCTCTCCTTCGTTGGGCTGCTTTGCATAAAGGTTCATAATTAACCAGCACCAAGCCCCCCCCACCCCCCCCAGGCTCAGCTGCCCTCACAAATAAACTAAAGTGTAGGCCGTTGATCCACCAGCTGGTGCGTCAGGACTGTACTGCCCACCGCTGGACTGAATCGGTCAAACTATGTGTCATAAACCCCTCTACTGCTCCAAGTCAGTGAGGATTTTCCACTTCTGGGCTTGTGGAGCGTGCAGAGCCGAGTTCTATAGCCCAGCACCTCTCTGCCGTTTTAGGGACTTGCCACGTCTCGCAGAGGCCAAGGAGTTAGCCCCAGGCAAGGAATTGCCCATGATTCCCTTTCACTGAACTTGCTCAGAGCATAATCACAGACCATTAGACTGGGCATGGCATAGGGGGCCTTAAATCCAGGCATCTCAAAGCACTTCACAAACAGTGGAAGGAAATCTCACAGACCCCAGGACGTGACCACTAGCCTGCTTTTACTGATGGGGAAACTGAGGCACAGATTGGTGAAAGAGCTTGCCCACAGTCACACAGCGAGCCTAGGGCACAGCTGGGGAGAGGACCCAGGAGTCCTGACACTCACAGGGAGTCCAGGCCACAGCTGGGGATGGGACCCAGGAGTCCTGATGCTCAGTGAATGAGTCTGGGGCACAGCTGCGACCTGGACCCAGGAGCCCTAATGCTTACAGGGAGTCTGGGCCACAGCTGGGGAGGGGACCCAGGAGTCCGGTCCTCTACACTAAATGACGGTTCCATGCACAGCAAATCCACTTCCAAACATCAGAAACCCGATCTGAACCTTTCCCTCAAATTTTCAGAGTGCTGTTTTTATTTATTGGATTTTTGGAGGGTTACGAAAGTTTGACCATTGGTTTATGCACTGCAATGGGCCATGGTGGCTGCCAGGGGAGAGTGCCCCTTACCGAGCCCTCCACCTTGCTCCCTGCAGCACAGTGCCCCAACTGTGTGGGGAGAGTGCCCCCTACTGAACCCCCTCAGCCCCCCGCTTCTCACAGCACAGCGCCCCCTAACATCAAGCATCACTTCTTCTGAGGTCCTGAAGGAAGTGGGAGGAAGGCAGACTGCTTGAAAGTCCCCAGGGAAAGATAAAAGGGGTAAGATAAAATTAGGGGTGGTGTCATGGTGGGGGTCCACTTCAGACCACCAAATCAGGAAGAGACGGTGGATGAGGGATTTCTAGGACAAATAACAGAAATATCCAAAAGACAAGACCTGGTCGTAATGGGGGACTTTAATTATCCAGGCATCTGTTGGAAAAGAAACATGGCCAAACCCAACATTTCCAATCTGTTCTTGGGGCCCTGATCTCGGTCACTGGAAGGAACCCCTTTCCGACTTGAGTCTGACCAGCAGGGAGGAATTGGTAGCGAATCTGAAGGTGGAAGGCGATTTGGGTGAAAGTGATCATGAAATGAGAGATTTCCTGATTCAAAGGAAAGGAAGAAGTGGAAGAAGCAGAATGGACTTTGAAAAAGCAGGTTTCAGAGGGGCAGCTGTGTTAGTCTGTATCAGCAAAAACAACGAGGAGTCCTTGTGGCACCTTAGAGACTAACACATTGATTTGGGCATAAGCTTTCATGGGCTACAACCCACTTCATCAGATGCATGGCCTACTGTATTTTCCACTCCATGCATCTGATGAAGTGAGTTATAGCCCACAAAAGCTTATGCCCAAATAAATGTGTTAGTCTTTAAGGTGCCACAAGGACTCCTCGTTGTTTTTGAAAAAGCAAACTTTAACAAACGCAGAGAGCGAGTAGGTAATGTCCCGTGGGGAGAACATTAAGGGACAAAGGAATTCCAGTGAGCTGGCGGTCTCTCAAGGAAACAATATTAAAGGCATAACTGCCAACCATCCTGATGGGAAGGAAAGATAAGAATAAGGAGAGGCCAATATGGCTCTTTGATGTCCTGAAAATCAAAGAGGAAGCCTGGAAAAAGTGGACACGTGGATGAATTCATTGCTAAGGAGGAGAACAGCAGAATAGGGACAAACATGCAGGGAACAAATCGGAAAGGCAACGAAATGAGTTAAACCTTGCAAGGGACATGAAAGGCCATAAGAAGAGGTTGTTTAAATACATTAAGAGGAAGAAGAAGGCAAGTGTAGGTCCCCTACTTAGCAGGGAAGGCGGCTGAGGTGTTTAATGCCTATTTTGCTTCAGTCTTCACTAATGGTGGCCAGAGACTCTATATGATTAATATTACCAACTAGGGGAAGGAACGCAAGCCACACTAGGGAAAGAACTGGTTAAGGACTATTTAAAGAAGTTGGATGTATTCAAGTCCCTGATGAAATTCACCGGAGGGGACTTAAGGGACTATCTGAAGCAATCTCAGAACTATTAGTGATTATCTTTGAGAACTTCTGGTGGACGGGAGAAGTCCCAGAGGACTGGAGAAGGGCAAACAGAGTACTAAAAAAGGGGTCCAAATAGGACCAGGGGAATTACAGACCAGCCAGCCTAACTCTGATACCCAGAAAGATACTGGAGCAAATTATTAAAAAATCAATTCATAAGCACCTAGAGTATAATGGGGTGATAAGGAATAGCCAGCCTGGCTTTGTCAAAAACAAATCATCCCAAAACAACCTAATTTCCTTCTTTGACCGGGTTGCTGACCAAGTGGATGTGGGGGAAGCTGTAGCCGGGATATAGCTTGATTTGACTAAGGCTATTGACACAGTCCCACATGATGGTGTCATAAGCAAATTAGGGAAATGTGGCCTAGATGAAATCACTGTATGGTGGTCGCACAACTGATTGAAAGGCCAAACTCAAAGAGGAGTTATCAATGGTTCACTGTCAGATTGGGAGGCGTATGTAGTGGGGTCCTGCAGGGGTCAGTCCTGGGCCCGGTACCGGTCAATGTTTTCCTCAATTACCTGGATAATGGAGTGGAGAGTGCGCTTATAAAATCTGTGGATGCAACTGAGCTGGGAGGGGTTGTTAGCATTGTGGAGGGCAGGATTAGAGTTCAAAACTACCAGGACAAATTGGAGAATTGGTCTGAAATGAACATGATGAAATTCAATAAAGACACGTGCAAAGTATGTCACTTAGGAAGGAAAAATCAAATGCAAAATGGAGAACAACCGGCTAGGGGGTTGTACTGCCGAAAAGGATCTGGTCGTTCGACTAGATCACAATCTGAATATGAGTCAACAATGTGATGCAGTTGCAAAAAAGGCTAGTAACATTCTGGGTGTGTTAACAGGAGTGTCGTACGTAAAACACGGGAGGTCATTGTCCTGCTCTACTCGGCACTGGGAAGGCCTCAGCTGGAGCGCAGTGTCCAGTTCTGGGCGCCACACTTTAGGAGAGATGTGGGCAAATTGGAGAGAGGCCAGAGGAGAGCCACAAAAAGGATCCAAGGTTTAGCAAACCTGCCCTAGAAGGAGAGGTTAAAAAAGGTGGGCAGGTTTAGTCTGGAGCAAAGCAGACTGAGGGGGGGCCTGAGAACAGTCGTCTGATACGTTACGGGTGTTGTAAAGAGGACGAGGATCAGCTGTTCTCCATGTCCGCTGAAGGCAGGACAAGAAGCAATGGGTGTAATCCACCGCAAGGGACATTTAGTTGAGATATTAGGAGCAACTCTCTAACTCTCCGGGGAGCGACGCTCCGGAGCAGGCTCCCAAAGGAGGTTGTGGGATCCCCGTCACTGGAGCTTTTTCAGAACTGGACGGACAAACCCCGGTCGGGGCTGGTCTAGGTTTACTTGGTCCGGCCCCAGCACAGGGGGCTGGACCTGACGACCTCCGGAGGTCCCTTCCGGCCGGACCTTTCTCTGATACTGATCAGCCCAGACCCTGCTTAGCCTGCAAAAGCCAACAAGCCTCGCAGCCGGTGGCACCACTGGCTGGAATTTGCTGCTGCCTTCCACTGGGCACAAGTGCGCTGAACCTGGTCTCCTCCCCCTCCGTGCCGCATGGGGTGAGGGGCTGACAGATGGCTCTCCCCAGAGCTCCCCTGTGCAGAACAATCGTTCTCCCAGAGCACTATATTTAGTACGGATGCTTGCAGAGCGTCCACCCAAGCTGTTCGTTCAGAGCGTTAGCCCAGCTGAACATTTGTTTCTCTTGGGCTCGGCAAAGACAGGAGACTTCTTATCCAGTCTGTCTACGTTAGGGTTAGTGGATTATGGTCGCACCCACAGGCCGCATCTCAGATCAGGGCCCCGTAGCGCTGGGCGCTGCCCAGACACACAGGGACCAAGATTGGGGCCCTGTCACACCGGACGCGGCCCAGACACACAGTGACTGAGATCGGGACCCCGTCACGCCGGGCGCGGCCCAGACACACAGGGACCGAGTTCGGGGCCCCGTCGCGCCGGGCGCTGCCTAGACATACAGTGGCTGAGATCAGGACCCCGTTGCGCTGGGCGCTGCCCAGACACACAGTGACTGAGATCAGGACCCCGTTGCGCTGGGCGCTGCCCAGACACACAGTGACCCAGATCAGGGCCCCATCGTGCCAGGTGCTGCACACACACACACAGTAACTGAGGTCTGGGCACTGCCTGGCACAGTGGGGCCCCGGCCTTGCTTGGCACCTCTCGACATGACAGTAATATGGGTGACGAATGATAAAAGGGATTTCCAGAATCTCACCAAACCCTGTGAAAAGGTGTGTGGTCTGAACCCTGAGAATTGGCCCAGGAGCCAGGACTCCTGTGTTCCACTCCTGGCTCTGGGAGGGGAGTGAGGTCTAGTGGTTACAGCAGGGGGGGCTGGGAGCCAGGACGCCTGGGTTCCACTCCTGGCTCTGTGGGGGGGGGGAAGTGGGGTCCAGTGGTTGGGGGGGGGGCAGAGAGCCAGGACTCCTGGGTTCCATTCCTGGAAGGGGAGGGCTGCTCTGCCAGTTACAGAGGGGCACTGAGTCAGGATTCCTGGGTTCTCTCCTGGTCCCTACCGAGGTCAAGTCACTTCCCATGTTGCCGTCTACGCAGGCAGGTGGACGGCTCCCACCTTTGCAATGTGCTGTGGGGCGGGGAGGGGCAGTATACACGGCAGAGTGTTGTTTTGGCACCACCCCTAGGGGTCGCCCAGCTGCCCTGTGGTACAAAAAGACCCAGTTAACCGGCTAGCACCCGATCCCCCTAAGTCTGCCTCCCCTCCCCCGCTCAGGTTATTCGAGACCCACCCCGAGTGCAAAGACGTCTTCTTCCTCTTCCGGGACATCGACGACCTGCAGCAGCTCAAGATGAACAAGGAGCTGCGAGCCCATGGCCTGAGGTGGGTCCCTGGGGGGGGTGCCATGGAACCCGCTACCACGCCAGGCCCGAGCTCCTGGGTCCATGAGGGCGCGGCGTGGCCCTTGAGTCACAAGGCTAATGCAAGTGGCTGAGTGATAGGAATCAGGACTCCTGGGTTCTATTCCAGGATCGCCGAGGGGAGGAAAGTGGGATCTAGTGGTTAGAGCTGGAGAGAGGCTGGGAACCAGGACTCCTGGGTTTGTTCCTGGATCTGGGTGGGGGAGAAGCATCTCACCTCCCCATGCTGGCTAACGTGGGAAGGGGAGCTGCTCCCCAAAACGAGGCTGGGCTCTCCCACCAGACCCGGCTTTGAAAGGTAAAGTAATCAAGCTATGGAAATGGGAGTGGTCCGAGACGGGGAGGGTCAGGGCTGGAGTCAGTCCCATAAGGAGTACCCAACCATGGTATGGGGTGGTGGGCATGGGAAGAAGGTTGGAGAGGAGCCAGGGGGAGCTTTGGGGGGGCTGGGAGCAGAACTGTGGGGGGCTGGGGGGAGATTTGGGTGGGGGCTGGGAGGGGGAGCTGGTTAGTCAGTTAATTTGCTAGACCAATATTATTATTGTCTGAAGAACAAGGCCCTGTGTCTGCAGACCAGCCCTTGTTAGCCTGTGGAACTGCCTGCCAAAGAACGTTCCTGAGCTGGGTCGACTCTGGGGAAGCTAGAGTGCCAGGGGCTTGTTTTACAGAGGTGCTGAGCACCCACAACTCACTGTGCAGCCAGTGGGATCTGCCAAGGCTTGGGGCCTCTGGACATGAGGCCTGAGGGTTCTCCATGTTCATGCACCAGGGCACTGGTGCTGGAGGGGGTCAGGAAGGAATTTCTCCCGGTGCAAGATGGGCTCCCACCTGAAGCAGCCAGCTTTGGCAGGCTAGAAGGCTGGATGTTGGCAGCGTATGGCACATCTCCCGCCTACCGCTCTGCCCCGTGGGAAGCAGGGACTAGCCACAGTGCAGTGCCGATCCAATGCTTGATTCTCCCCCACCCCAGGGTGATGTCCTTCATCGAGAAAAGCGTGGCCCGGCTGGACCAAGAGGACAAGCTGGAACAGCTGGCCTTTGAGCTTGGCAGGAGTCACTATAGATACAACGCCCCTCCCAAGTACTATGAGGTGAGCGCCCGGCTGCAGGGGAGGGGGTGGACCTCCCCATTCTGCGGGGGTCGGGGAGCTCCTGTGGGATCTGCTAACCCCCGTGGTGTTTGGAACCAGGGTCTGTGCAGGAGGGTATCCCAGAGTGCATTGCACCATGGTGGCAGGCTGGGAGCGATTTTTCCCAGCACCTTCCCGTACAAAGCAATTATCCCAGCATGCACTGGTACACACTGCATTTTTCCCAGCATGCATGAGTAGAAATATCTTTTTTCCCAGCATGCACTTGTGCAAACGGCTCTTTTCCCCCAGCATGCTCCAGTATGAACCGCTTTTCCCACAATTCACGAGGACGAACTGCTTTTCCCAGCATACTCCAGTACAAACCACTTTCTCCCCACAGTTCACCAGTTCGAACCGATTTCCCCAGCATGCACTGGTACCCACTGCTTTTTTCCCTGCCACCATGCTCCAGGGCAAATGGCGTTTCCCACCGTTCACCAGGACGAACCAATTTTCCCAATCCCAGGATACCCTGGTGCGAACTGATTTCCCCACAATCCACCGGTGCAAACTGCTTTTCCCAGCACATCCCAGTATGAACTGCTTCCCCCTTCTCCCCCCACCCCCAATTCGCCAGTATGGACTGCTTTCCCCTGCATGCATGGCTACAAACACAGCTGTGCAGCGTGATCGGCCCACCAGCTGGCTGGGCCGGGAGAGATCTGTGTTCTCGACGGCGCCCAGCCACGTCCGGACCGGTCTGTATTTGCCACAGGTCCATCTGTAGCCCGGGCAGGGAAGGGCTGCGGCTGGCGCCTCCCTCTGACCCCGCCTCGGCTCTCTGTTTCCAGTATGTGGGCATCCAGTTCATCAGCACGGTGCAGCCCATCCTCAAGGAGCGCTGGACGCCGGAAGTGGAGGAGGCCTGGCAGGTAGGGAGCAGCTCCGCAGCTGGCCCTCTCCCATGCTGCTGCTGGCAGAGCTCCCGTCCACGCCTGGGTGCGCTGGACCCCTTCATCCTTCCCCGATCCCTTTCTGTGGGGCTCCCACCGTCAGCTGCAGCCGGAGGGGAGCTAGACGAGGCCTCTTTGGGGCTTACGGGGGGGGGCTTGGCCCTCCTGGTTGGCCTAGTAATGGGTTTGGAGCCCGGTTCTCAGCAACACTCAGGCTCTTCTGGCTGCATCCAGGGGCCTTGATGTGGATTGAAATAGTCCACCCCGTACAGGCCTCCCCAGGGCCCACAAGGGGCAGATCGGGGGCGTGGCCGGAGTGCCCTGCGCTATGGCTATTCGCTGCCCCCCAGGACCCAGGGGGGACTGAACATGACTTAGAGCAGCCCTCAAGCTGCTCTAACTGGGGACTGGGCTAGGCCCTGCAGGGTGTATTCAGGGAGTGCAAAGGGGGCGAGGTTCGGCCCCCTCGCATGTACGTTTTACGATACAGATCACGCAGACAGACTGTTCTGCTCAGCCCCCGCAGCCTTGGGCTGGAGCATGCTAAGTGCGGACGGAATCTTTGGAGAATTTAGTTGCCAAACTCTAACCAGTCTCTACTGAGCATGTGCGAACTGAGATTCCCCCCCACCCCACCCCCAAAGGCTTCTAACTTAGCCAGATTTGAGTGGGATGTCACAGGGAGGGCAAAAGGCACCTCCCTGGCCCCAAGGTGACCATGCCCGAACCAGCCGCCCTGCCAGGCCTGCTTCACCCCTTGTGCGTTCTCTCTCCCCTCCCCTGGCAGAGTCTGTTCAAGTACCTGACGGCCGCGATGAAACGGGGGTACTACAAGGAAGAGGAGAAATCGGGCAGCATCCAATCCCTGGCCTTGAGGAAACCCGGGACTGGATCCATCCTGAACAGAATATAGGACCGAGAGCGGGCAGTGCCGCGGTTGGCTTGGCTTGCTGTGATATTCCCATAGGATCTCTCCGTCCCCCCTGTGCACAAGGAACTGCCCTTGCTTGTGACTTTCACTGGCTGTGATTCCAGCTGACCGGAGCACAGAGGCTGGATTTTTGCTGCTGGTCAGAGGCCCCATCTGTGCAGCCGGGGTCCCCATGGGGGTCGCTGCAGTAGGTAGAGGCAGTAAACTATCGCTGAACCCCCTCTACTGTGGGCATAGGCAGTTCTGGGTGGGCTTCCTGGAAGGGAAAAGAGGCTGAGAACAGGAGTGGGCTTTAGAGACCGGCGTGAGGGCCTTGATTTCAATATATGGACTGTTATCCGCCCGGCCCATCTAGCAGCGGCGGGGAAGGGGTTAAACATCCCCCGCGTGTGCAGGGCGGCGGTGTTAAAGGTGACTCGCGAAGGGAAATGAAATTGGGGTGTGGGCCCTCCCCCCGTTCTGCTTCTTTCCAATGGATCAAGACACCCAGAGAAATTAAACGTGGTCCGCCCCAGCCTTCTTGCGAGCTGGTAACAGTCTGCTACCGCTGCCAGCTCCGGGAGCGACTCTGTTAGCTTGAGTGGTGGAGGCCCGTGCTAGGCATAAGACCAGTGAGACGAGGTAGAGACAGCTGTACAAGGGGAGTACAAGGAAAGAATGAGACAATCTGGTCAGGTTCAAACCCGGCTGATGGCCCTGTGCTGGGTGCCGGTATAAAACTGGTGCTGGAGGAGGGCCGTGAAATCACATGGACCTCAGGGACAGGGGGCAATTGGACAGAAGTAGCCTTACCCTGTGGTTAAAGCATTGGTGGGGGATGCAGGAGATCAAGGGTCACTCCCCACCTCCGCTACAGCTTCCCTGTGTGACCTTTGGCAAGTTACGTCATCTTTCTAGGCCTGGGTCCCCCTCGGTCTGTACAATAACTGTGCCTTTGTCCGGTTAGACTGGAAGCTGTCTGGAGCAGGGGCAGTCTCCCAGGGGGCCCTGATCTCAGTTTGCAGTGGCAATAAAGCAAGCTTTTACAGGAGAAACGTTGACCTGGCAACCTACCCTGCAGGACTCGATGGAGAACTAGCCCTGGGGCTGGTCTAGGCGCAAAAATGGCACCAATTTAACTAAACCCCCCGCCCCCAAAATTCAAAGCCAACTTAGTTAAATGAGTGCAAACCCACCTCAGTGATTATTTATTATTTCATAGAATCACAGAATATCAGGGTTGGAAGGGACCTCAGGAGGTATCTAGTCCAACCCCCTGCTCAAAGCAGGACCAATCCCCAATTTTTGCCCCCCGATCCCTAAATGGCCCCCTCAAGGATTGAATTCACAGCCCTGGGTTTAGCAGGCCAATGCTCAAACCACTGAGCTATCCCTCCCTCCATTTGTACTATGGAAGCCCCTAGGAGCCCTAGCCATGGACCAGGCCCTCACTGTGCCAGGCGCTGTACATCTTTATTGCTATTGCATGTATTACGGTCGCGCCTTGGAGCCCCAGTTAATTGGGTTCCCCGGGGTATTATGGGCTTACCCTCCCTTTTTCGCCGTCATCCCTCCAACTCTCTTGCGATGCCCTTAAATAAAGCAGCAACTTCCGCGTTTGCGGGCAGACGTTTTGATTTCTGCCCCTGCCGTCTGAGAGCAACTCCTGTCAGTTTCTCACGGCAGCACCCACGGCTGGTGCTAATTCTCCTGCTTTGGGCCAGGTTCTTCCCTTCTGCTAGCGATCATCCTTGATTAACAACCCCCGCCCCCCACATCTGTCCTGGCCTCTAGGCCACGGCCAAGCAAGCAAGATTCAGCTCCTGCTTCTTGCCCGGCCTCGGCCACGTGGCCACGTCTCCCCTCGTCCTGCGATGAAACCTGGAATGTTCTGCAGTTTCGGTGCCTTGTGCGCCCGCCTTCCCAGCGTTTCCCTCCTGCTTTCTGAGCTGGTGACAAACTCCTGGAGTTTTGATTGCCGGGAGAGCGGCTTCTCTGCCCAAATTTCATTTGCAAGGCAATAGCCGACAGAATGGTTGCTGCTAATCCTCGTTTTCTGCAGGAAGCGCCTCGATTTCCCCCTCAGGCGCGCTCCTTGCAGTTTGCCTCATCCCTGGTTTTGCAAGTTGCGAGGGAAAATACGTCCACTCAGGGGCCTGAAGGCTGGGAACGGGCTGCGTCACTTCCCTGCATCACAAGAGAGCGTGCACGCTGGCCGAGTGGCTGGAAGCTCCCTTGGACTCTCACCAAGGTTTTACAGGGAGGTTGCAGGGGAGCCAGAAAAGGGATGCAGGATTCCCATATCCTAGGGTCATGCCTTAACCTAACCTCTAGAGGGTGCCGGAAGGAAGGGGGGGGGAAGGGTAGAGCATGGCTCCAGCCCATAATACTCTGGGCAACCTAGTTAACCCTATCACGACCGCTTTGCTACAGTGTAAGCGCATTTATACTGAAGTAGCTGGGTCCACGCTGGTCCACTTGAATTGGCTTGGGATCGCTAAAGCAGGCCGCCTTTCTCTACGGACCAGGCCTGAGACAGACAGAAGAGGGCACAGATCCAGTCTTGTCTATTCCTGGGCAGGTCGCCTTTCAGCGCTCCCTCTGGTCTGCACCAGGGCCTTTCTTTCTTTCTTTCTTTCTGCTGCTGTCTTGCGGACCTGGGTTCTCCATGGCCCCCAAACAGCAGCTTTCTCAACAGCCGTCGCAGGGATCGCAAAAAAAGTTGAGGGCTGAAGCATTCAGCGTGTCGGGACGCTCCGTGCTGAGCTCCCAAATCTTCCAAAAGGGGCTGCTGATTTTGAATGACTGGGGGCACGGCCCAGGACTCCTGGGTTCCAGTCCCAGCTCTGGGAGGGAGTGTGATGCCACGGTTAGAGCCGGGGGACTGGGTGTCAGGACTCCTGGGTTCCAGTCCCAGCTCTGGGAGGGAGTGTGATGTAGTGGTTAGAGTGGGGGAAGCTGCAGGGTGGGGCTTCTGGGTGCTATTTTTGGCTATGGGAGAGGAGTGGTGCCTAGCAGTTAAAGGAGGGGGGAATGGGTGTCAGGAATCCTGGGTTCTGTTCCTGGCTCTGGGAAGAAGGAAGTAATCTAGTGATTAAAGCAGGGGAATTTATAGATTCCAAGGCCAAAAGGGCCCATTGTGATCATCTAGTCTGACCTTTATAACACAGGGCAGAGAATGGCCCCAAAACGCTTCCCAGAGCAGAGCAAAACATCCCAGCTTGATTTTAAACGTGCCCGTGACGGAGAATCCACCAGGCTCCAGTGGGTAATTACTCTCACCGCTAACACTGGGCAGCCTGGACTCCTGGGTCCCATGCTAGGTCGGTTAAAGCCAAGGGGAGCTGAGAGTGCTCAAGGCTTCTGAAAATCTAGCCCAGGTTGGGCACCCAAAATGAGTGGCCAGGTTTACTAAACTGTCGGGTGGATTCTAGGCGCCTAGTCCCCTGTGTTAGCCCCGTGACTGCTGTGCCGATGATCCGGGGCTTCTTCCTATACACACCCCTCAGCTGCATAACGCTGCCCACAGTGACATGACACGGTTAAATAAACCCACAGCGCAGATCTTGGTGTACGGATAATTTTTTGCTTTGACGTGAAGGTCATTTTAAAAACAAACAAACCCAATACACTCTTAAAACCAGGCTGCTCGCAGGGGACTGGGGCACTGCCTGCAGCCTGGCCTCCCTGGTGCGGGGAGCTGGCTGGCTTGGGGGCGTTAGGGAATGGGGCACGGGGCCTTTCCCCTCTAGGGGGCACTGGTTCCAACCTGGCCCCCAGGGCAGGGGAGACTGGCTGGCTCAGGAGGTTGAGGAATGGCGCATGGGGCCTTTCCCCTTTAGGGGGTACTGGCTCCGGCCTGGCTGGCTTGGGGAGTGGGACACGGGGCCCTTGCACCTTGATCCCAGCTCCAGTGGGGCAGCGACCAAGAACGTGGCAGCTGCTCGACGCCCCGTGGCGTGGCTCCTGCCGAAGGAGGCGTCTCTGCAAACCGCCACTGCCCTGGGACTGGCTGCCCCGTGGCCCTGAAAGCGGCATGGTCCCCCCAGGATGGAGGGAGGAGGTGTCATGGGAAGGGGGGATCATATTGCAGCTCTTCTGTCACCTACCATGTGGCTCTCTGCCCCCCTCTAGTGACCGGACTCTGCCATACCCTTCAGGTTGCTGGCGGTGCCTCTGGCTCTACCTGCCTGGAGGTCAAAGGTTCAATCCCCAGTGCTGGGAATTCACCCCCCACCCCCCGGCCCATCGGGTTGCATGGGGATAAGCAGACATCCAACTACCACCCTCAACAACCATCAGGTGGCAAACCTGTGATTCCCCCTTGACTTGTTCTACGGAGCGTATAGCGTGGGGAAAGTGCCCTCTGGATGGTGGCTGGGCGAGGGGGGTGAAAGGCACCTGCTCCTGGGTTCCCGGCCCAGCTCCGCGAGGGTTAGCTGTTTGAATGGGCTTGTGTCACCCCGGGGTGCATGGGGCAGGTCCCCTGCTGTGCCAATCCCCCCATGAGGTGCGTTGATACAGTCCCCTAACTACGGCGCTGTCAGGTCTGGAGGTCCCCGGTTCGGTTCCCGGTGCCGCAGCCGTCACGCTGGGCTATCACTGTTCATCCAGGCACCTCCTCGGCCGCTGAGCAAAAGACTCTTGTGCTCTCCTGCTGCAGCCCCAGTTGGTGCCGTTTGTCGGGCTGTTGCTTTGGGACTGTTGCCATTATTTGGTATGAGGTGGCCTGCCTAGGAGCCTGAGTCGTGGCCCAGGCCCCATTGTGCCAGGTGCTGTACATTTGTACTGCTATTAGGTGTATTAGGGTAGCATCTAGGCACAGACCAGGCCCCCATTGTGCCAGGTGCTGTACATTTGTATTGCTATTAGGTGTATTAGGGTAGCATCTAGGCACAGACCAGGATACTGTTGTGCTAGGCGCTGTACATTTTTATTGCTGTTAGGTGTATTACAGGGCAGACACAGAACCGAGCTGGTCCCTGCCCCAAGCTGCGAGCGTGGCACTCCCCCCCCGGGGAGCCAAGTCTGCCGTGGCTGCTGAGCCTGGCCTCTCGTGCGGCTGTCGCCTGTCTGGTGAAGAGGCAGCAGGATGGCAGCTGGAGGAGCTCGCCCACCGACACTGGCCACAGCTGCACATAGATCGGTGTAACTTACATTGATCGGGGGAGCCGTGTTAGTCTGTATCCACAAAAACGACGAGGAGTCCGGTGGCACCTTAAAGATGAACAGATTTATTTGGGCATAAGCTTTCATGGGTCAAAAACCCCACTTCTTCAGATACAAGCATAAATAGATATATATTTATATGTATATAAATATATAGATTTGTAAGGTAACTCCCTTCTCTTCGTGTGCCAATATATATTTATGCCTGTGTCTGTAATTTTCATTCCATGCATCTGAAGAAGTGGGTTTTTTACCCACGAAAGCTTATGCCCAAATCAATAGGTTTCTCGTTAAGGTGCCACCAGACTCCTCATTACTGTTGCTCAGGGGTGTGGATTATTCAGCAACGTAAGTCATTCCGAAGTAAGCGCTAGTGTAGACGGGGCCTTCGTGTCTGGCTGTACTGCATCGTAAACCCTGCGCCTGGGGACTCGGTGGGTCTCCTGAGCAGCCACCTGCCCTGTCAACCTGGGCTTACAATTGCTGGACCCGGGTCTCCCAGCCGTGCTCACGCGTCCGCGAGCTGCTGACTTGGGGCTGCGGCTTGAGCTGCAGCCATACTGCAAAAGGATGGGGTTTGGACCCGAGTCTCCGAAGGCCCTAGGAGGACCCTGCTCCTGAAGTGCTCGATGATCGCAGCCAGGCTGATCTGTGTGTGGACGGGGGGGAGCTTGGGCTCAAACCTGAGGCCAGAGGTACAGAGCAGTGTAGACGTACATGGCGTTTGTGCCACACCCTATGTAAAGGGGATCTGATCTCAGCTGGGACGTCTAGCTGCTACCGTAATACACCTAATAGATGGTAGCAGTAATACCATATCAAGCCTCAAGGCTTCTAAGCAGGGAAGGAGTCTGCTACCAGACGGGACGGGACGGGATGTGGGGGGGTTTGACCATGGCTCCTGCCCTCCCTGGAACAACAGCCCTGGAACTACGTGGAAGCAAGACGGAGCAGGGAGCCGTGCGTGTCTAGGGGCTGATGGGAGTCAGCGAGGTATCCCTGAGAGAGGGGAAAAGTGCAGGAGGTGAGCCCTGAGCAAGGAGCAGGGGAGCCGGGCATCAGGACTCCTGGGTTCTACTCCTGCTTCTGGGGAGGGCAGCGTGGTTGAGTAGTTGGGGGCTTGGTGTCAGGACTCCTCCGTTCCGTCTTCGGCCCTAGGGGGAAGAGTGTTTCATGGAGGTTGGAATTTGGGAGCCAGGACTCCTGGGTTTCTTTCCCAGCTGTGCCATTGCCGTTCTGGACAAGTCTCTCCCCCTGCCCTCTTGCCGTGCCTCAGTTTCCCCACTGGGAGAATGACACCTTGCCTGGGAACCGACGGTGCCAAGCGTACTAATTTCTCCGGTTTGCCAAACTACAAGCCCTCTCCCCTCCCCCGGGGGAAGCGGAACCACAGTGCCTGGAATGCAGCCGCTCCTCCATCCGGCCTCCCGCGCGCCTCCTTGGACTTTGTAGGGCGGGCTGCGCGCTCTGGCAGCCCTTCCTGTACAAGCTCAGCAGGACGGGTCAGACGGGCAAGTCTCGGCCTCTCCTTGCCCCTTGTGCTGAGCGGGAGGGGCATGTGAATGCGTGGCCCCCTCCCCCGCCCCAAGCTTAGCTCCAAGACGCTGCTCTGCCCTGTGGACCAGAGAGCAGAAGGAAGAAGCAGACCCAAGGCGGAGCAGGGAGCCGTGTGCATGTCCCAGGGGGACGGTGTAAGTGCTTTTCACTCGGCTATGCCCATGCCCCAGCCACTAGACCAGCCCTTCCTGCTCCGGCCCTGTCACGCTTCCCACCTGCCCAGCAGGGCCCCTTCCGCTGAGTTCTCCTGCCTAACAGCTGGGGGCAAGGGAGATCCCTGGCCGTGTAGCCCATTGGGCTGATCCACCGGGGGATTTCATAGCCTGGGACCTGGGGGATGGGGCGGATTCAGCCCTTTAGCTCAAGCTTCAGTCCCTGTTGCCTATTGCAGCAACATAGCAAGGAAAAGGGATTTTAAGGGCTTCCAGCCGAGGGAACCTGTGCGTGCTAGGTAGCCCTGCTCTGCGGGCCTTTCCCTTCCCATGCAGGCAGGGGTAGGGGAAGGAGCCGAACAAAGCCTGCTGGATCTGCCGTTCCCCTCCCTGCTCCATGGCTGGGAGGCGTGGTCAGGTCACCAAACAGCTGTCGAAGAACTGATTTTCCCCCTGGGCTGTGAAGGCCGGGAGTTGAGCCTCTTCTTTCTGTTGCTGGGTTGTCCATCGGTGTGAGCCCGTCTTGGGTAGGTGCCTGTTCGCTCCAGCGTGGCCAGAGCTAATTAACAATGCTCTCTTTGCATTTCTGTAGCACTTTTTGTCACTCTGCTTTGCAAACTAGGCACAGAAGATTCACTGCATCCAGCACTGAGATGCAGCCACCTCTGGGGTGGGGCACAGCAGGGATCCCTCACCTGGTGCTGAGATGCACCCACTTCTGGGGCACAGCACCGATACTGCTAGTACAAGGATCATGCATGAAATGTAGCTGCCTCTGAGGTGAGGTGTAACTGTTTGTCCAGGGGTCACTCTTCCCACACTGATATGCAGCCACCTCTGGGGAAGAGCAGAGCAGGTGTTTATACAAGGATTGCTCCCCCAGCACTGAAATGCAGCCATGTCCGGAGTGCGGGACAGCAGCTGTTTATATAGGAATCACTCACCCAGCGCTGAAATGCAGCCGTGTCTGGGGTGGGGCATGGTAGCTATTTTTAGAGACACCCTCCGCTGAAATGCAGCCACTATGGGATGGGACGACAGTTGTTTATACAGTGATCACTCGCCCAGCACTGAAATGCAACCACCTCTGGAGTGGGGCACAGCAGCTGTTTATATAGGAATCACTTGTCCAGCACTGAAATACAGCCACCTCTGCAGTAAGGTGGGGCAGCTTTTTATAAAGGACTCCTCCGCCTAGTTCTGAAATGCAGCCGTCTCTGGGATGGAGCGCAGGAACTGTTAATACTGGGATCCCATAGGCAGTGCTAAGGCACAGCTAACCCTGGGCCAGAGGGCTGCAGACAGACAGCATACGGGGAAGAGAAATTAGCCAAAGCACAGGCTGGGAGAAGGGACCGTTATTATTAGGCAAAGCACCTTGTGTCGCGTGACTCAGCACCGCTGGACTAGCGTGGGGTGAATCTGGATTCCAGTGAAACCCCGTTGCCACAGGTAACAATATTTGTCCGGTGTATGCCTGGCCATAGGGGGCAGGTTAGCAGGGCCTGCTGTGACATGAGGGACGACATGGCTTTGTTCATTGTTTGCTTTCATGTGTCACATTCCTCTGGCTCCTTTCACCCATGGCGCCATCTGTGACCAGTTATTGACCGAGCCCTACAACCCCCCACCCCTGCCGGCACCGTGACACAGGTGGAACAGAACCCAGGAGTCCTGACAGCCGGTGTCCCACCCACTATTAGATCACACCATTCGGTGAGTTGTAAGAGTTTCTGGATGGGGGGCTCGATAGATTAGATAGATAGAGGGGGGTGTCTGAGGATGGAGTGGACAGAAATAGAAAAAGCCAGAGTGGGTGGGCGGGGGTGTATATGGATGGATGGATGGATGGATGGATGGATAGGTGTGCATGAGGGTAGATGGGTAGATAGAGGAGTGGTGAGATGGAAGGAAATGGTGGGGGGGTAGATGGATAGAGGGGTGTGTACAGGGATAGAGGGGTGTGTGAAGTGCATGAATACATAGAGGGGCTGGATAGTGATGGCTGGATAGAGATAGAAATGGGAGTGCGTATGGGGATGGAAGAGTAGATAGGTGCATCTGGGACTAGAGGGGTGTGTACAGGGATAGACAGAGAGGTGTGGGGGTGGATGGATAGATAAGGGGTGTGTAGGGGAATGCATAGAAAGACAGGTGTGTAGAGTACATGGATAGATGGGGGTGTGGGAATGGACAGAGGGGGTGTATGTGGGTGGGTGAATAGATAGAGGGGTGTGTATGGGGATGGATGGAGTGGTGTGTATAGGGTTGGATTGGATAGACACAGCAGTGTGTATGGGGATGGATGGATGGAGCGGTGTATATGGGGATGGATGGATGGAGCGGTGTATACAGGGATGGATGGTTGGCGCTGTGTGTATGGGGAGGGGTGGATGGATCGGTGTGTACGGGGATGCAGGGACGAAGCAGTGTGTACGGGGATGGAGGGATGGAGCGGTGTGTACGGGGATGGAGGGATGGAGTGGTGTGTATGGGGATGGATGGATGGAGCGGTGTATACAGGGATGGATGGTTGGAGCTGTGTGTATGGGGAGGGGTGGATGGAGCGGTGTGTAGAGGAGGGGTGGATGGAGCAGTGTGTATAGGGATGGATGGATAGATACAGAGTGTATGGAGATGGAGGGAGGGGGGGTGTGGGGTGGATGGATGGAGCAGTGCATGTAGGGATGGGTGGATGGAGTGGTGTGTATGGGGATGGAGGGACGGAGCGGTGTATACGGGGATGGAGGGATGGATCGATGTATACGGGGATGGATGGCTGGAGCAGTGCGTGTAGGGAGGGGTGGGTGGAGCGGCATGTACGGGGATGGAGGGACGGAGCGGTGTATACGGGGATGGAGGGATGGATCGGTGTATACGGGGATGGATGGTTGGCGCTGTGTGTATGGGGAGGGGTGGATGGAGCGGTGTGTATGGGAATGGAGGGACAGAGCGGTGTATACGGGGATGGAGGGATGGATCGGTGTATATGGGGATGGATGGTTGGCGCTGTGTGTATGGGGAGGGGTGGGTGGAGCGGTGTGTACGGGGATGGAGGGACGGAGCGGTGTATACGGGGATGGAGGGATGGATCGGTGTATACGGGGATGGATGGTTGGCGCTGTGTGTATGGGGAGGGGTGGATGGAGCGGTGTGTGTAGGGATGGATGGATAGATACAGCGGTGTGTATGGAGATGGAGGGAGGGGGAATGGGGACAGAGATGCCAGCAGCTTTATAATTAGCCAGTGTCTCGACGTAATCATGTTAGGATCCTCCAGCCTCTGCCGTCCCCACTAATGGCTGCTCTGGCCAGTCGCCCCCTCCTTCCCCGCTCCTCCCCCGCTCATGTTTACATGTCGTCAGCCAGAGCCACAGACACACAATGAGCCACAGCAGAGAGGCTGCCCTGCCAGACCCTGCTCCCCCGCGGGCCCCAGCCTGGCTCTGGTCTCCGACTGAAGGCCCGAGAGCCCATCTGCCCCCTGGCTGACCCCTTCTCGGATTAAGACGGTGCATTGACGGAGGCTGAAGACGCTGGCAACGCCCTCGGGCGCCTTTCCGCACCGGGGCGCTGGCTCGGGTCCCGCGGAGCCTGGCAGCCGGCAGGGGATGCCCCTGGCGCAGGGCTCTGGGGGAAGGAGTCGGTGAGCTCAGCTCCGATCCTGAGGCAGGCTGGTCTAGTGATTAAGGTGTCGCTCTTGCATTCAACAGGCCTGGCTTTGCCATGAGGCCCGGGCAGCTGCGCGGACACGGGGCGTGATTGCTGGTTGACAGAAATCAGAGAATCCGGGAGGTGTCGGGCTGGGTGGGACCTCGAGAGGTCAGCAAGCCCAGCCCCCTGTGCTGAGGCAGGACCGAAGAAACCTAGACCACCCTTGACAAGTGTTTGTCCAACCTGCTCTTTAACATCTCCAGTGACGGGGTCCCCACAGTCTTCCTGGGGAGCCTGTTCCGGAGCTTCACTCCCCGGAGAGTTAGAAACTTTCTCCTAATAGCTCACCTCAATCTCCCTCGCTGCGGATGAAGCCCATTGCTCCTTGTCCAACCTCCAGCGGACATGGAGAACAGCTGACCCCCGTCCTCGTTATAACAGCCCTTAGCTTGTCTGATGACACTTCTCAGGTCCCTGCTCAGCCTCCTTGTCTCAAGACTAAACATGCCGAATTTTTTATAACCTTTCCTCATAGCTCAGGTTTGAATGGATGGATGGATGGAGAGGAGGGTACAGAGATAGATGCGTAGAGGTGGGGATGGATGGATGGAGAGGAGGGTACAGAGATAGATGCGTAGAGGTGAGGATGGATGGAGGGAGAGGAGGGTACAGAGATAGATGCGTAGAGGTGGGGATGGATGGATGGAGAGGAGGTACAGAGATAGATGCGTAGAGGTGGGGATGGATGGATGGAGAGGAGGGTACAGAGATAGATTTGTAGAGGTGGGGATGGCTGGCTGGAGAGAGAGGTATGTATGTGAATGGATGGATGCCATATATATATATAGAGAGAGAGAGAGATGGACGGGTGGGTGGGTGTGTATGGGGAGAGTTGGGGAGGGATGGGTGGATATATAGATTAGACAGAAGTGGTGCATGGAGACAGATGGTGTGTATGGGGATAAATCTGTAGATATATGTGTAGGGGGGTAGATAGATAGAGGAGTGTGTATGAGGATAGATAGATAGATTAGATAGAGGAGGTGTATAGGGATAGACAGACAGGTAGATAGATGTGTATGGGGATAGAAATGGATAGATGGGGGGGTGTATAAGGATAAAGAGAGACCAATGAATGGATGGATGGAGAGAGAGAGAGAGAGAGAGAGAGAGAGAGAGAGAGAGAGAGAGAGGTGTATACTGATAGAGATAAGTGGGGATGGGGATGGATGGATGAAGGGGTTGGGAGGGATGGGGAGGGATGCAGGGGTGGCAAGAGATGAGGATGGATGAATGAAGAGATGGGGATGGATAGAGGGATGGGGATGGATGCAGGGGTGGGGATGGATGGATGGAGATGAATGAAGGGATGGGGTGGATAGAGAGGTGGGGAGGGGTGGGGATGGATGGGGATAAATGAAGGGGTGGCGAGGGATGGGGATGGATGGATGAAGGGATGGGGATGGATGCAGGGGTGGCGAGGGATGGGGATGGATGGATGAAGGGATGGGGATGGATGCAGGGGTGGCGAGGGATGGGGATGGATGGATGAAGGAATGGGGATGGATGCAGGGGTGGCGAGGGATGGGGATGGATGCAGGGGTGGCGAGGGATGGATAGAGGGGAGGGGATGGAAGAAGGGGTGGTGGGGGATGGGGATGGATAGAGGGGTCTCTGGCAGAGTTGTGACATTGTCCCACAGTGACTCTTGTTGACGGGAATTCCACTGCTGACCCCCCGCCCCACCCCCTCTAGCAGGGTCTGTCTCCTTGTCGTTTCACCCTGGGCCCTGACAGCCATAGGGTCCCTAGTGCTGATGGAAGCACACCAGGGAGGGGGGCTCCACACGGTCCCTGAGACAGCCAGGCCATGCCCCCATTGCTAGCTTTGCAGAGGACCCCAGGACCTCACCCGGCTCTCGAGGGCTCTCCAGCTGCGGCTGCATCTCGGCCTCTGAAGGCTCTGGAGCGGTGGACGTGAACATGGCCCTTAGCAGGCCAGGCTGCCTCCCGGCATGACGGGACTCCACGTGCTCCTATTGGTCTCTTTGCTGACGAGCGGCTCAGTGCGCGGGAGACGGGTCTGTGGAAAGGAGGCCATCAGGGTCCTGCAGAACGTCACCAAGTTGCTGGTGAGCAGTGCAGGGGGGGATACGAGACGGGATGGAGCTCTCCCACCCCCATGCCATAGGTGAAGGGCCTGGGTAGCCCAAGAGGGCCCCCCGTGGGCAGCTGGAGTCTCGGAGCCGTATTGTTATCTCCTGCCCCAGGCTCCTCGCTCAGTAGAGAGAGAGGCCCAGGCGTGGGAAGGGAGTGGACGCAGCCGAGACACATTGGCAGCCGGGAGCAAGGTACCACATTGCTGCCAGGGGCTGTACCCGCCTTGCGGCCCACCCCCATGGCATCCCATCAGCATGGCACCTCACCCTCCATGAATCCCTCATTGCATTCCTCTGCCCCTGTATCCCTCCTCCCAGAGCTGAGAATAGAACCCAGGAGTCCTGGATCCGCAGCCCCTGCTTTAACCACTAGACCCCGCTCTGCTCCCAGAGCTGAGGATAGACCCCAGGATTCCTGGCTCCCAGCCCCCCTGCTCTCCAGTTTTAGTATACCCGCTTTCCCAGGTTTGGTGTGAGCTCTCCTTTCAACCTTGGATGCGTCACGTCCCTGCTCAGTGCCTCAGTTTCCCCATCTGTAAAACAGGGATCATGATCCTGCCCTGCCACTGGCTGGGCAGTGTTTTAACAGGCTCATTTAATTGTGCCCTGTAAAAGGCCCTGAGACTCTGAAATGTCAGGGGACCGAGAAGTGCAAAGTGTCGGGCAGATTCCTCCGTACAGGGCGCAGTCTCAGTTAGCCATATCTGTATAATGGGCCCACGATCGCTCAGAGGAGATTTAAACAGAAGGCCGGGGGAGCTGGCTTGTCTGCAGGGGGAAATTGACCGGAACAGCTATTGTGGAATAGGAACAGCTGCATGGAGGATCTATTCCGGAATCTACTTCCCCCTGCTGCCTTACGCGGGGCCTGTCCCCCTAACCCGTGGTGCTGCTCTCTTCCAGGGAGACGCCACCGATGGGATTCTCTACACCCCGGAAGACATCACAGTACGTACCCTCTGCCGCCCAGGCTCCAGCGGTCCCCTTGAAACCCTCCATGCACTGGGTCCAACCCAGCCCGGGGTAGCGCTGTTGAAGTGGGTGAATTTCTGGCAGTAAGTGTGGCTCGGCGGTATGGGGAATGCCGTTCATGGGTTAGGATACAGGCCCCAGGTCGCGGCGCAATGGGATATGCGGCCTTTCTGCTCTAAGGCCCTGATTCTGATCTGTCCCCTCACAGCAGGGACTCGATGGCTTGACAGTGGCGGCATTGGTCACTCCTGCTACCACCTTGCACCAGCTGAGGCTCTTGGATGGTTTTATAAAGTGTGGGTGGGTTGGATTGGGGGGCACCCAGAGGCCCCGCTGTGCCAGGTGCACACCCAGACTCAGAGGAGGGATGGCCCAGGGGCTCCGGCCCTTGCCCAGGATTCAGGAAACCTGGGTTCAATTTCCAGCTCTGACGAAAGTCATTTACCCGCCTCGTGCCTCAGTTTCCCCACCTGTAAAATGGGGATGACAGTGGCACTGTTCAGGGGAACTGCCCCTGTATTCCCAGTCCACCAAGGGCACCCGCTTCGGGCTCTTCAGCTATCACCTCTCTTGGCCAGAGACCTGTGTCTCTCTCCCTCCTGACGGGTTCTTCCACTCTGCACAGGTCCCTGCTTACACTGTGAGGTCCCCAGCAAGAGAGACTCAACTTTTCCCTCAGAGGCGAGGGAACAATGTAATTGCCTATAAGTTAAAGGTACAGGCACGGCCCAGATTTTCTAAGCAAGCCCATTTACTCTTCGGGCCGAAGCATCCCAGAGAAAACATTGAAACGATCAAAGTTCCGGATGTGGGTGCTAACGAGCTTAGCAGAGATCCCCCAGCTCCAGCAAGCGCTCTGGCTCCGGGCTCAGCCCTTCACACCCCACCAAGTGGTTTTACCAGTTCATAACCGCCTTGGTTCAGAACAAACTCTCTGTAGATCCGTGAGTTCCTCCTTTATATATAGGTTGGGCCTCTGAGCTTGTCCTGGCGTAACAGGTGATCAGCAGACAAAGGTCCCCTCCTCACAGGGAAGCTTCAAAAGGCTGAATTCTTACATAACTGGAGAGGGTACATCTTGCATAGGAAATCTAGGGATTTCCTGGGAAACGCACTCATTTTTTGAGGGGCTCGGTCACTATAGGCACATAAATACCCTAGATGGATATAATCCCTGCCCCCAAAGAGCTTATGATCTACACAGACAAAGGGTTGGAGGGGAAACTGAGGCACAGACTGGCCCAAGGTCACCCAGCAGGCCAGGGACAGAGCTGGGACTAGAACCCAGGTGTCTGAGTCCAGAATTCTAGCCAAGGAAGGTTCGTGGCTTCACAGGAAGAGGTGGCGGTCAAGGCCCAGCCGATGAGATTTTGGGGGCCCAGCCGGAGGACGGTTTGAGCCAGCAAGGCCCACAGCTCTGGGCTCCGGCTAGAGCCTGGGATCTAGCAGGGTTCAGACATTTAAGGAAGTTGATGGGACGGGGTCAGGCGCTGCTTCGTTGTCACCGGTTCCTGGGGTGGCGAGCCCTGCTCTCCCGCGGCTGGGGTCAATGGGAAGGGCCCTCTGGGCCCCTGAAACCGATCCATTTCCCCTCCCCCTCCCACATTCTGCTGCTGCCCCAGCAGGTGTGCATGGCGGAGAACCTGAACTGCTTCCACACCGAGCTGCGGGTGATCCAGTGGGAGCACAGGGAGCACACGGAGAGCCTCTCCTTGCTGATCAGGCACCTGAGCCAGCTGGAGAAGCTCAGGACCTGCAAGACCGACCGGCAGTGCCACCCCTGCGAGGGTCACCAGGAGCAGCCCATGCCTCAATTCCTGAGCAAGCTCCTGGAGCAGCTGCAGTGGGACTGCTGGGTTCAGGGGAGCAACATGCATTCCTGTCCATCCTGACCCGGGTGAGAGCAGCCACGCTGCCCACTGGCTGCTGGGACCCAGTGGGACCTGAGTGGTGTCCCTGCCTGTTTCCAGCCTAACGCCTCGGGCGCAGGTGAGGGATTGCAGCATTCGCCCGTGCGTCAGGGCGGTACTGGTGCTGCGAGGAGCGGGGCGGGGACTCAGTAGGGGGCGCTCTCCCCTGGCAGTCAGGCCTGACCCCAATGCCCCCGTGTGGTGCTGGGGGAGCTGTGCTGCAGGGAGAAGGGGGGGCCAGTAGGGGGCACTCTCCCCTGGCAGTCAGGCCTGACCCCAATGCCCCAGTGCAGCACTAGGGGGCGCTGTGCTGCAGGGAGAAGTGGGGCCAGTAGGGGGCACTCTCCCCTGGCAGTCAGGCCTGACCCCAATGCCCCAGTGCAGCACTAGGGGGCGCTGTGCTGCAGGGAGAAGCGAGGCCAGTAGGGGGCGCTGTCCCCTGGCAATCAGGCCTGACCCCAATGCCCCAGTGCAGCGCTAGGGGGCTGCAGGGAGCACTGCAAGTGATTCATGAGGAGGGACAAATTTAGAAATGGGTTTTCTGGGACCATTCTGGGTTAACTAAGGATGCAGCACCTATTGCACTCTGGGCCCTATTTTTTCATCCTCTTGTAATGTTATTTTTAAAAAATACAGATTGTCTGAAGAATCCCAAGGATTTATCTCAGGCCAGAGGGTCATTTCCCTGGAAAAGCCGAAGGAAATTGGTCAAGCTATTTTGAGTTCTAGGATAGTAAAGGGGAAGAAAAGGATATGAGCCGGGATCAACCAGATGTTTAAAGTCCGAGCGGTGCCGATTCACACCGGCAGGCCCTGTGTCGCTGGCTTTGCCGTCCCCTGCTTGGTATCAGGCATGGAGGCGGCTAACGCAAACAAATACATCTTTATACAAGCCTGCAGCTCACCTGCTTCCAACCAGTTCACTTCCTGGGGTGTTTCACTGCCAGGTCTCTTAAAGGTACAATCCCTGACACCAGGCTGCACAAAAAGTCTTTTGTCTGGCTTAAGTTAAAAAGTTGTTTGAGGATCTGAGTTCAAACTCCTCATGCATTCAGTTATTCCGCACTTCTAGTGCAAAGGGTACCTGGGGGCAAAATCGGTGTCGGTGGCTGCTGGTTTTTTTTAATGGTTAGCACAAGTTTCAGTGCAGCTTCAGTAATTAACAGAATCAGTGTCAAAAGCTTTGTAGAATCCAGCGCCCCAGGTGATGGGGCAGCCAGTAAGTTTTAGAGAGGCTGGAGAAATAACTGGGTACATGTGGTCGTGTGCAGCGCTGGTTGCCTCATGTCGAAAAGGTTATCGCAGAATTACAGGGTGTGCAGAGAAGGGTGACGAGAATGATCGAGGGCCTGGAAAAACTCTCCAATAACGAGAAGGAAGAGATTGGGCTGGTTACTGTAGAAAGATGAGTAAAAGGGCAGGGAGATGATAAATCTGTAATGTAGAGACTGGGAAAAAGACAGTTGTTTGGAGCTTCTTTTCCTCCTGTCTTGTAATACAAGGGCAGGGGACACTGAATGAAGTTAAAGGTGGGAAATTCAAACCCGACAAAACCCACAATGCAAAATTAGTCTGGGGAACTCCCTGCCACATGATTTTGTTCAGGCTGGGAACTGAGGAAGATTCAAAAAGAGACTGAATATTTATGTGGATAACAAGAATACCCAGAGTTAGAGGCGTTCATGCTAACAAAAATATTGGCAGGGATATTGAACCTCCAGCTTCTGGGGGTTTAAGTCAATTTCTAACTGTTTAGTCTCATCCTACTCTCTAATGTGGGGTGCTGACTCTCCCATACCTGCTACTGTAGGGTTCTTACACCTGCCTCGGAACCATCTGGTGCTGGGAAGTGTCAGAGCCAGGATACTGGGCCAAATGGCCCTCAGGTCTGATCCAGTCTTGCTGTTCCTATGTCAGGTGATTGTGCATTAACCAAACTATAGGGTCTGAACACCCCCATAAATGTGAAGCCTCATGACACCGCTAGAAGGTAGGTGGGATTATCCCCATTTTACAGATGGGGAAGCTGAGGCACACAAGTATTCCCTGCCATGCCGGCATGCCACCAGTCTGGCATCTGGGTTGTTGAGGCAAGCTCGGCTCTGAGCGTTTCGCTAACCCTGAAGGAATGTCAGACGCAGAATGAAACAGATCAAAGGTTAATAGAAAACTATCCCTGGTTCATTCCCTCCCCTGCGTTCCTTGGGGTTTGTTTGCTTTGGCTGGCGGAGTTGAACGCTGCCAGTTGGTATCTTGGGGCCTGTAGGGACAGGTACCTAGCAGATAGGGAAGAAGGTCTGAACAGGGAGGGAGGGGCAGGGCTGTTGCTCCATCCCTGATCCCCAAGGAGTTGAAGGTTTCTGCTAAAAACAATCATAAGGTGACAGTGCTGCCATTTAAGTGGCCAGCGTCAGGCAACCTGGTCAGCACCCCGCTGAGCCAGATCTCCAAGCTATCCCACCTGCAGACTCAGCCAGGCAGCACTGCATCAATTGTTTACCATGTCCGCAGAAGGCAGGACAAGATGCAATGGGCTTAATCTGCAGCAAGGGAAATTTAGGTGAGATATTAGGACAAACTTTCAGAGGAGTGAAGGTCTGGAACAGGAATCCCTGTCGCTGGAGGTTTTTCAGAAGAAGTTGGTCTAGGTTTTCTTAATCTGGCCTCAGCTCAGAGGGCTGGGCTTGATGACCTCTCGAGGGCCCTTTCAGCCCGGCATTTCTATGATTCTATCAGGATCACATTCAGAAGGAGTTTTCGCAACCATTAGCTTCTCTCCCCCCACCCCATCTTCACCCCCATGAGTCCCCCGTATCTTCCCTCTGCCTCATAATTCTTAACAGCTTCGTGCCATGTGCATCTGTCCCATCATAAGAACGGCCATACTGGGTCAGACCAATTGTCCATGTAGCCCCAGCTTCCTGTCTTCTGCCAGTGTCAGACGCTTCGGAGGGAATGAACAGAACAGGGCAATTATTGAGTGATCCATCCCCTGGCATCCCGTCCCAGCTTCTGGCAATCAGAGCTTCACGGACACCCAGACCATGGGGTTGCATCCGGGCCATCTTGGCTAATAGCACTGATGGACCTGTCCTCCAATGAGTTCCACAGGTTAACTATGCGCTGGGTGACGAAGTACTTCCTTTTGTTTGATTTAAACATGCTGCCCATTGATTTCATCAGGTGGCTCCTAATTCTTGTGTGATGTGAAGGGGTAAATAACATGTTCCCCAGTCACTTTCTCTGCACCAGGCATGATTTTATCGATCTCTCTCATACCCCCCTCAGGCGTCCCTTTTCTAAGCTGGACAGTCCCAGGCTTTTAAAACTCTCTTTGTAGAGAAGTGGTTCCATCCCCCTCATCATTTTCATTGCCCTTTTCTGCACCTTTTCCAGTTCCAATATCTCTTTTGTGAGATGGGGCGACCAGAACTGCATGCAATATGCAAGGTGTGGGCGTACCATGTGTAACACCAAGAGACCCTAGTTGTCGGCAGGCAGGATTGAACCTGGGACCTCGGGAGCTTAATGCATGAGCCTCTACTGCATGAGCTAAAAGCCATATGGCTGTTAAGCAGACTCATTAATCTCTCTCTCTAAGTGGTCTTGGTGCCACAAGATGGGACAGAAACCACATCCAGGAGGTGTGTGGGTTACACATGGATGTATATAGTGGCATTATGTTATATTCTATCTTATTATCTATCCCTTTCCTAATGGTTCCTAACATTGTTAGCTTTTTTGACTGTCCTGCACACTGAGTGGATGTTTTCAGAGACCATATCACAATGACTCCAAGATCATTTTCTTGAGGGCTAACAGCTAATTTAGACCCCATCATTTTGTACGAATGGTTGGGATTTTGTTTTCCAATGTGCATGACTTTGCATTTATCAACACTGAATTGCACCTGCCATTTTTTTGCCTAGTCACCCAGTTTTGTGAGACCCTTTTGTAGCTCTCTTTGGGCTTAACTATCTTGAGTTATTTTGTATCATCTGCACATTTTGCCACTTCACAGTTTACCCCCTTTTCCAGATCATTTATGAATATGTTGAACAGCACTGGGCCCAGGACAGATCCTTGGGGGACCCCGCTATTTACCTCTCGCTACTGTGAAAACTGACGGTTTATTCCCACGCTTTGTTTCCTGTCTTTTAACCAGTTACTGACCCACAAGAGGACCTTCCCTCTTATCCCATGCTCAAAAGCCTTTGGTGAGGGACCTTGTCAAAGGCTTTGTGAAAGTCCAAGTACATTATATCCACTGGATCACCTCGTCCACATGCTTGTTGACCCCCTCAAAGAATTCTAATAGATCGGTGAAGCATGATTTCCCTTTTCAAAAGCCATGTTGACTTTTCCCCAATATAACGTGTTCATCTATGCGTCTGATAATTCTGTTCTTTACTCTAGTTTCACCCAATTTGCCTGGTACTGAAGTTAGGCTCACTGGCCCGTAATGGCCAGGATCGCCTCTGGAGCCTTTTTAAAAAATTGGCATCACATTTAGCTACTCTCCAGTCATCTGGTACAGAGGCTGATTTCAGTGATAGGTTACATACCACAGTTATTGGTTCTGCAATTTTATACTTCAGTTCCTTCCTTCCATCCCTGGTGGAATAAGAGATGTCCAGCCTGGACTCCCCCCCATCCCCAACAACATAGATTCCTCTGGGCCTTATATCGTTGGAGAGGTAGATAAAACCCTATATGGGGTGGGGGAGCAGAGAGTGGGCATTTACTCCTCATGGAAGAAATTCTCTAACAGTTCATTCCAGAGACACTATTTTTCTCTTTCAGACCAACCACACTGATGAGCAGCTGCCTCATCTGTGCCTCCATCCATCCCTGAATGGATGAGTCTCTGTGCCTGTGCCCTCAAGCGGTTAAGATTTTTATTCCATGGAGGCAGTGCAATATGCAGCTGGGGAATCACAGCTCTCTAGTGGCAGCGATTTGGCTGCTTTTGATTTTTAAGGACAATTAGCCTTTATTCCAGGACCTGACCTAAGTTGCCTTTGGTTGTTTTTCCAGATGACAAGTGGACTGAATGACACGAAGGAAGGAATGTGCCACCAGAGTTTGCCTGCTGCCTTGTAGCCCAGTGGGTACTGAGAGGCGGAGAAGCCAAGACAGTGGATCCTTACAATTTTCCCAGAGGGTGTGAGAGGTGCTGCAAAGAGGAGACCTCTGCCAAGGCGATGACTAGAAAGCCAGGGGATGGCACCACGTCAGGGATGATGGCTGACAAGTGACCAGGGTTCACTGAATTCAGCTGGATCATTAGCTTTTCAGCAGTTAGCCAGGTACTGACAGAGGGCACGACATGAATGCTGATCCAATGCCCCCCAGGTGGACCTCTGCACCTACACGACACGCTTGGATCCAAGCTCCTGCCTTTTTTGAAACGGGATGCTAAATTAGATTATGCTGTTCAGCGAAAAGGTGGCAGTGTGTGTAAAATTCCTTATTTAAATGAACCTCAGCCACACCTGCCAGAGCACTAAAGGATAAAATCTGAACCGGTGAAACAGCAATACCTAGAGAAACTTTACAAACTGGAAAACCTGAAACTAGCTTAGGCCATGTCTACACTTACAAGCTTACAGTGGCACAGCTGCACTGATAAATCTGTTCTGCTTTAAAAGCACTTGTAGAACCGCGTTATGCCAACGGGAGAGAGCTCTCCCATCGACATAATAAGACCAGCTCAATGAGCAGCGGTAGCTATGTCAGCAGGAGAGCGTTTCCTGCCGACATAGCACTGTGCACATGAGCGCTTATGCTGGCAAAACTTATGTCACACCGGCGTGTGTGTTTTTTTCACACCCCTGAGCAACAAAAGTTTTGCTGACATCAGTGCTAGTGAAGACATGGCCTTAGAACCTGTAAACAGACACTTTAGCGTTAAAAGTCATTATCAGAAAAGCCCTGAGGCAAGCAGAGAGAACTCCCAGGCTAAGAGGGACAAATTCCAGCTGATTTACACAAAGTGTGGAAAAAGTCATATCCCAAGAGATGATGCATATCCAGCCAGAGGCGCACAGTGTAATAAATGCAAGAAAGATGGACATTTTGCAATTGTTTGCCACACCAAAGCAGTCAGGGAGTTGACTCATACTACAGACAATCAAGAGCCATTGTTTCTGGGATCTATCACTTGTGATGACACAGAACCTGTCTGAAGAGTGAAACTGAATATTCATGGCAAGATGATTGACTTTAAAGTTGACTCAGGAGCTGATGTCACAGTCATCTCAGAATCGCCTTGAACCCCTTCCACAGCTGAAGTCACCTGACACAGCTCTGATTAGCCCTGGAGGAATTCTGAGCTGCTTGGGCTAGTTCACCACAGAAACAAATTACAAAGACGAAAGCTATGCATTCAGAGTGCATGTGATCAAAGCCCAACAACCTTCTCAGCTGTAGTGTAGCAGCCAGGATGGGCCTAGTGAGGAGGGTGGAAGAACTCAATGAAGAATTTAATGATACTGGACTTTTGAAAGGAGATCCAGTACAAATCTATGTAAGAGACAATGCTGAACCCTACAGTGTACGAACACCTCTACCAGATGTAGTAGAGAGAGAGAGCCTGGAGTACTGGGCCTGGCGTGAGATCTGAGGCCTGAACCAAAGGCCGTGAACCAGAGTACGCCTGGCCTTGGCAAAATAATAACGCACTAGATATTTACATAAATTACATATTAGACAAATACATTTCCGAAGGCTAGTACAGATACATCCCAATCTTGTACAGGATAAGATCATTCGACAGAATAATGAACAGGGATGTTTTATCCAACATATCAGGAACAAGGGGAGGTAACAAACAGATGTCATGAAGCATGTAAGGTGGTACCTAAGTTGTTTATCCCAATTGTTTGGCTCAGTTTATAAATGTCAGGGTTCCTCGCCTTGATCCTTTGCATGGCTTGGGGACAGCAGAGACTCCTGCTGCTGACTGAATCACTCCTTGCCACTGGGCACTCATGTGTTAGTGGACCTCTAACCAAGGAGCCAGGGTGCTAGGACTCTGCCTTGAGAGCAATAAACCTGGCTGAGTGCCTTTGTCAGCAAACTGTGCCGATTGTCTTAATTGAAGTCTGCTGAATTAGCAGGCTCCATGATCGGCTAGTACTGATAATACTGGCGCTCCAAAGACAGAAAGGCTCCTACGGTCCAGTTTGCAGAGCTGAGATTTGCTCCTGGATCCACAAATCAAATTAATGCATTTTCAGAAGAGAGTGTTAGCCTTGGGCTACACTACAAACTTATGTCAGTACAAGTAGGTGGATTTTCCACACCCTTGAGCAACGCTGTTATACTGATCTAACTCCTGCTGTAGACAATACTGCGTCGACGGGAGGGCTTCTCCTGCGGACCGAAGCTACCGCCTCTCCGGGAAGTGGGGCACCCCCGTCGGTGTAGATCAGTGGTTCTCAAAACTGGTTCGCTGTTTGTTCAGGGAAAGCCCCTGGCGGGCCGGGCCAGTTTGTTTACCTGCAGGTTCGGCCGATCGCGCCGCCCACCGGCCGCAGTTCGCCACTCCAGGCCAATGGGGGCTGCGGGAAGGGCGGCCAGCACATCCCTCGGCCCGCGCCGCTTCCCGCAGCCCCCATTGGTCTGGAGCGGCGAACTGCGGCCAGTGGGCGCCGCGATCGGCCGAACCTGCGGACGAGGCAGGAAAACAAACCGGCCCGGCCCGCCAGGGGCTTTCCCTGAACAAGCGGCGGACCGGCTTTGAAAACCACTGGTGTAGATAGCATCTTCGCTGAGCGCGACCGCCGTGCAGCTGCACCGGTTCAGCGCTGGGAGTGCAGCCAAACAAACCCTTATTTTTATTCAGCATGGTGCAAAGTCGCCTTCTGGCAACCAGCCCCGGAGCGGGGACGAAGAGGGGGAATGGCTGCAGTGTCGTTACCGCACGGTAGGTAGGACGATTAAACAGGAGACAGAGGCGTGGACATGGGGGGCGCAGGAGGGTGCGGCTGTGGGGGGGGGCAGCTTAGGGACTAAAGCAGGACAAACCAGGTCGCCCAAAGAAAGCCACGGTCACAAACCGTGCAGCCCTTGTCCCGGGCTGGGTGGGGGGGGTCACAGGGGCCCCAACAGCGCAGCCGACCACAGCACCTTTCTACGCCCCTCCCCCAGCCCTGATCCCCTTCACACCCCAAGCCCTTTCTGCCCCCCCCCCCCGGGCCTGCCCCTTTGATATCCCCTTAAGCCCCCTCTGTGCTCACCCCCCCAGGCCCTGCCCCTTTAATACCCCCCCCAGTTACCTCCTCTGAGCTCCCCAACCCCCTGCTCTGCCCTTTGGGGCCTGCCCCAATTCCCCCGCCCGGGGCCTGCCCCCTGCTCCCCTCTCTGGGCTCCCTCACCCCCCCTGGGGCCTGCCCCTTTAAGACCCCCACCTTTGGACCCCTCCCGGACACCGTACAGCAAGCCTGTGCTCCCCCGTCACGTGACGCCCGCACGCCGGGGAGGAAGGCAGGCCTCGGTTTATCACCCAGCACGTGACGCTCGGCCGCCTTCCCTCACGTGACTGGGCCGCTCTTCCGCCTCCCTCCCCCCCGCCCCTCCCGCGCCACGTGACGCGCTGCCGTTTCCTACGTGACTCCCCGGCCGGCCGCGCGAGGTTTTGGCGGCGGCGCCTGGAGCCGCGCCGGGGCGAGCGGGGCTGCGGAGGCCGGAGCCGGGCCCGGGCCCTGCCGGGAGCGGAGCCGCCGCGGGGAGCAGCCCGAGGAGCCCGCAGGCCGGTGAGGGAGGGCGGTGCCGGGCGCGGGGTGGGCGGGGCCCCCGCTCGCTGCGGCCTAGAGCCCCGGGGCCTGAGCGGGCCGCCGAGCCCGGCCGAGAGCGTCTGAGCCCCGGGGGGGTGTGGGCGGCCCCGGCCCCGGCCCCGGCCCCGGCCCCGGCCGGGCAAGGGGGAGAGTCGGGGTGATTGGTCCTGTCTGCACAGTGACCTCTGACCCCGGCCTCCCTGTGACCTCTGACCCCAGCCCCCACTGACCTGTGATCTCTGACCCCGATTCCCCGTGCTGACCTCTGACCCCAGCCCCCACTGACCTGTGACCTCTGACCCCCGATTCACCGTGCTGACCTCTGACCCGATCCTCCTCTTCTGACCTCAGGCCCCCACCTTTGTGTGCCCTCACTGACATACGACCTGTGACCTAGCTCTTCTCCGACCTGTGACCTCTGACCCCAGGCCACCCTGATTTGTGTGCACTTGCTGACCTGTGACCACTGATTTCACCCTACCCTTACGTGCGCTCTCTGACCTGTGATCTCTGACCTGTGTCCTCCCATCCTGACCGTGACCACGACCACAGCATCCCCACACTGGCATGCGCTCACCGACCTGTGACCTCTGACCCTAGCCCTCCCACCTTGACCTGAAACCTCTGACCCCCCACATACACATGCTGACTTGTGGGCTGTTGCTTCTGACCTAGGCAATTCAGATTTTAATTCCAGCAAGCCCTGACTTTGATCTCTGACCCCAGCCTTCCCCCATGCACCGCCCTTGGTCTTTGACTTGAAAAGACTCAGATGAGTGGGTCCCTCTGACCTGCACTATCTGATCCCAGATCTGGGGGAGCTGGGCTTACTGTTGTGGGAGAGGATTCATATTTTGGGCTTGGGGGATCCCTAATGGTTGCTCTCCAAGTACATGGAGGGAGGCGAGTTTCAGAATTCGGACTTCAGCAACTGGTAATCCTGCTTTTGGGAAGCTGCTGTCCGGGGGGAGCTGGGAAGACTCACTTCCTCACCCAGTGGTCCTCCAGCTCCCATCAGGTTACAGGACATTTGAGGCTGTAATTTGGAATATGGCCTGTTCAAGATTCCCTGAGATCCATAGTTTTAGTCCTTGCCTGGGAGATTTTAAAGTGGTGCTTTCCCCTTCCATGTGCACATCCGGCCTTGGAATTTTAGGGCAGGCAAGTAAGATGATTCCTGGCTATCTTTGGGCCACCTCCTTCGTGTGGCAGGAAATGTGAAACCCCTGCTGTTTGTGCTGGGGTCCATCTGCCATCGCTAGAAAATGTTGTCAAGCAAGGGGTTCTTGGCGCTACTGTGGTCAATCTGCAGGAGGGTCTTGTGTGTGCGTTCAAGTATATTTTGGGTGGTTCTAACTCTTTCTCTAATTGCGTATTCTGGGTTGCGTAGTGAAATAATTCTAACAGAACCATTTAATCCCTTTGCTCATAAATTCTGTAGAATATCTGTCAGGGAAATACAGTCAAATAAAAGAACATAAATTAAAATTCCCATAGTTTAAAGTTGTGTGCAATCTTGCCCCATCTCCCACCTGTATATCCCTTTTTCTTCCAGTTCATCTGACTCTATCCATCTTCATATCATTTTTCTCCTTTCCATTTTCTTATCTACTGCAGCCATACCCCAACACTCCTCATAACTGGCGTGTTATCCATTTCCTGTGTAGTTATTTTCTGCCTCCTTTAAAAAACAAACCAACCAACCTGGTGGTTTCAACTGGCTGTAGTGCTGTTCTTCACTTCCTGCCTTAAAATGTTATGTGGTGCTGCTGTGTGGCTCCAGCTGCTGTGTTGCACATCTCACGTTGCTCTATTTCACTGGCAAGTGAAGTGATGCATGTATATAGCTCATATATTGGTACGTAAAGTATTTGGGGCTCTTTTAAACATGTGACGTGGTATGTTCGACTACGTGTTTTCACCGCTGTCACCCTCAGTTTTCCTCCACCATTCCCTGCTGCGGTCCTTCTTGCATCCTGTCTTAATGTAGGCCCTGATCTGAAAGCTTTGCCTTGTGGGCTTGGGCCTACATGCGTGGAGCAACTTGCAGGATCAGGACGTGGACTGTAATCCCTTCAGAGCAGAGTAGAGTGCTCAGCATGATGGGGTCGGGTTGGGGTTGCTGAATGCAACTGTACTGCAAATAATATACTAATATATGAAGTAGCTAGTAAAATTGCTGGCTTTCCTGTAAGGAAGTCGGATTGTTTTTCCCTTACAAAACACTGTGACTAACTTGTCAAAAATTTGCCAGAGCCGCGCAAACGTTACACGACTTAGTTATCAATAAATACCTACATGTGCCGTAATTACTGAATAAAGGTTATAACTTCTGTTACCTGAAACAGGCTGATGAACCCCAGTGTCATTTAATTACATTGAAAAATTCTCTTGCTTAGCCAAATGTATTTCGTGCACCCTGGGAGAGCTGGATAATCTAGGCTGTACTAGGGTTCCCTCCCCACTCTGAACTCTAGGGTACAGATGTGGGGACCAGCATGAAAGACCCCCCTAAGATTATTTCTACCAGCTTAGGGTAAAACTTCCCCAAGGCACAAACTCTTTGCCTTTGGAGGGTACGCTGCCACCACCAAGTGATTTAACCAAGAATCAGGGAAAGGACCACTTGGAGTGCCTATTCCCCCAAAATATCCTCCTAAGCCCTTACACCCCCTTTCCTGGGGAGGCTTGAGAATAATATCCTAACCAATTGGTTACGAAGTGATCACAGACCCAAACCCCTAGGTCTTAGAACAATAGAGAAATCAGTCAGGCTCTTAAAAGAAACAGAACTTTATTAGAAAGAAAAATGGTAAAAGAAGCACCTCTGTAAAATTAGAAGGGAAGCTAATCTCACAGGGCAATCAGATTTAAAACACAGAGGATTTCCCTCTGGGCAAAAACTTTAAAGTTACAAAAAGAAAACCAGGAATACACCTTCCTCTCAGCACAGAGAAAGTCACAAGCCAAAACAAAAGTAAATTAATGCATTTCCTTGCTAGTACTTACTAATTCTAATGGAGCTGGATTGCTTGCTTTCTTGATCTCTCTCCAGCAAGCACACAGAACAGGCTGTACTGTATTTGGAAAGCTTCTTAATGACAGTAGTGCTTCATATTGATCTTGCAGTGTTATGTTGAGTCGATATGAAATTCTCAGTTCATTAGAGGCTTGTTCCAAAGCCTGCTTGAAGTCTGCTATGTCTATTGACTGCGGTGAGTTTGGATCAGGTCCTGCAAAGACTTTGTCCATGCTTCACTTTTCAGCACGTGATTTCAGTGGGACCACGGAGCAGTACTACTCACATGCGAAAAGCGAAACGTGCGTGTAAGTCTTTGCAGAATCGTGTGCGTAACTACATCGGCCCCGATCCTGTGGTGAGCCCTGAGTGGGTGATGTTAGAGAGCTTATTCCTTCACTCTCCCACTTCCCTGGTCCTTCTCGCATGAACAGAGAGCAACAATACCTGAAGTCCGAAGGTGCAAACAATTCGATGTTTATTGGGGTGAACTTCCAGCAAGCTTAAATAAAAGTTCCTTTTTCCTTATTTTCGAATCCCAACTTACTTCCTGTTTGCCCCTAATTTATATAGTAATATTCTTAGCTATACCTTAACCAGTCATTCTACTGAAATTTAACTAACCAATCCTAACATATTGTAACATGATTAGCTAACCAATTATATCCCACCACAATAATTAGATTACACCCAGCAAAATTAATTATACAGCAGACAGAAACAATCACAGAACCAGACAGAGATTATACAGACAAACAATAGCAAAGTGGGAACTATAATGACAAAACAATACAGAAGTGAGGATTTCACATCCCAGCTATTGATAAGTGAGTTCTTGCCAGACAGGATGCTATCAAACTAAGTTTCCTTTTACATTTTCTAGGCATTTCCCTTTCTCTGGAGGTGATAGGAATACAATCCTGTCCTGATAGTGCCTGACAGCCCAATAGCACCTTATTTCAATGTGACTAGTTTGGAATGTGAGGATGTGACTGTTCGCTTCCTAGCTTATGGCTGCCTCTGCTGCCTAGCCAAAGGCCTTAGCCTAAGAACAGGGCCTCAAACTGTCACAGTAAGAGAAGGCCCTTACACCAGCAGACAGTGATTTTGATTCTTTCTTTTATACCTCTAGAACTAGCCAAGTGATAAGAATACCCCTACATTCTTAGAGTATAGGCCTTTACAGACAGGCCTGAATATCTATATCCTAACAGGTGATTCCCTGTGTCCTCATGAAACCCCACTGGCTTCGGGGGGAGCGGGGGGTCTGTCTGTCTCTAAGGTACTTATGTGGCTCCCATCACCCTATATTTTGGCACCTCGCACCCCCCTGGGAGGCAGGGAAGTATCATTATCTCATTTTACAGCTGAGGACCTGAAGCGACATTAACAAGTATACACAGGTAGGCTGGGGCAGAGGCTATAGTGGTAGTCATGTGCAATCGGAAGAACTGCAGAGTCTAAAAATCGGGGATTTACGAGTGGTAATTTCAAACTGTAGAAGGACTTGCACAGTTGCCAGTTTTGCATTTGGTGTCACTCCTTTGCAACCCAGCTAGCATCTAACCAGCGTCGTTGCCAAGAATCAACTGTCCACCGTCTAGCACGGTGAGAGAATTAAACGCTATGTGATCGAGTCTTTCGTACTCCACGGCACTTCAGAGCCTTTACGTTAAGATGGAAAAAATGCAACGTTTTGTTTTAAAAAAGAAAAGGCAAACTGCAGCTTCTGCCAAATTGCACCATGGGTGGGTCCTTTTGTGTATATTATATTAATAATTATGGTTTGCTTGTGCTCCCCTGTCCGGCTCCATCTGTTGTCTCTTGTCTTATACTTAAATTGTCAGCTCTTCGGGGCAGGGACTGTCTTTTTGTTCTGGGTTTGTACATCGCCTAGTGTGATGGGGTCCTGGTCTGCGACAAGGCGTGCCTAGATGTTACCATAATACACCTAATAGCAATTAAAATGTACAGCATCTGGCATGGGGTGGCCAACCTGAGCGTGAGAAGGAGCCAGAATTTACTTTGCCAAAGAGCCACAGTAATACGTCAGCAGCCCCCCATCAGCTCCCCCGCGCCCAGCGCCTCCCGCCCACCAGCAGCTCCGCTGATCAGCACCTCCCCCTCCCTCCCTGCAGCTCCCGATCAGCTGTTTCATGGAGTGCAGGAGGCTCTGAGGGGGAGGAGTGAGGGCATGGCAGGCTCAGGGGAGGGGGCAGGAAGGGGCGGAGTGGGGGCAGGGCCTGTGGCAGAGCCAGGGGTTGAGCAGTGAGCACCCTCCGGCACCTTGGAAAGTTGGCACCTGTAGCTGCAGCCCCGGAGTCGGTGCCTGTACAAGGAGCCGCATTTTAACTTCTGAAGAGCCGCATGTGACTTCGGAGCTACAGGTTGGCTACCCCTGATCTGGCACAATGGCGTCCTGCTAGGGACTCCGGGGAGTTGCTGTAATACATATAATAGTTACTCAGTGAATTTTAATTCACTCTCATGGCTCAGTTGACAGAATAAGTGTCTATAGCATTTGGCAGATGCTTCTTTTTGATCATGTTTCAGCTACCATGAGGCACAGGACTTAGATCTGATGAATAAAGAGTGGATGTTTCTGGACATACAGACCCTGTGTTTCTCTCTAGCTGCCCAAGGTTGCTCTGTGCCTCAGTTTCCCATCTGTAAAAGGGGGATGATGATATTTCCCTACCTCCTTGGGGTGTTGGGAGGACAAGTCCGTTGATATTTGTAAGGGGCTTGCGTACTCCAGTGTGAGTGTTTGTAAAATCTCCATCAGCTGGTAGATCTAGAGTAAATCACTTTAACCTGAATGTGCCTTAGTTTGCCTATCTATAAAACAGGACTAATAGGTGCCTTGCAGAGCTCTGAGATTTTTGGACGGAAGGAGCAGAAGGAAGGGTGAAGTCCATTTAGATCCCTTCTTTGAGAGCATCCCCTGTTCTCATAGGTATTTCTCAGGAGGAAATTCCATCCCCTTCGAACCCAGGAGCCCCGCGAAGATGTCGGATAGCGAAGACAGCAACTTCTCCGAGGATGAGAGTGAGCGGAGCAGCGAGGCGGAGGAGGTAGAAAACGAGGTGAGGCTGACAGAGAGATGTGGTCACTGCCTAAAGGAATGTGTTTTGGGGGGGGGGAGGGGTTGGTGTTTATACCCACTTGAAATGTAGCATGTCCCAAATGTTACTCTAGTCTGTCATTTAAAAAACAAAACAAAAAACACTAAAAACCTAAGAAGCAGGGTAGGGACTGCATGGCTCAGGGGATTGGAACTTGGCTAGGACACTGCACCAGGAGTCAGGACACCTGGGTTTTATTCCTAGCTATGTTGTGTGACTTGAGGCAAGTCATTGCCTCTCTGTGCCACAGTTTCCCCCTACGTGAAAGGAGGAAAATGATACTTCTCTACCCTTTTTTTTAAAGCACTTTGAGATCCACAGGTGAAGCGCTCTCCAGGAGCCACAGCTCACCAGTTCCGATCTAACCCCTTTTGGTAACAGAAGTAAACTGCCATCTGGGGTCTGGCCAGTGGCCTGTTGGAAGTGAGTTTGACGTATGTCAGTCCAGGAGAACAGGTGTCCATGTCACAAATCACCTGCCCAATTGTCCTTCTCATGGCCGTTCTCGGCAGAGTGGTCACAGACTGAATAGACCCCGGAGACTAAACTCTGCTCTGGGGGTGCTGACTCCATGGCTGGGGGAGGCAGATTGCAAGGGAGGGGGGAAGCAAGGCTCACCCTTACCGTCCCTCCACTTCCTCCCGGGCCCTGCATGCTGATTCTCATGGGGAAAGCTCTGGGGATGGACCTGTTCCTGGGAGATCCAGCCAGCGAGTCCAGGGCTGGCATGGGCTCTGTAACTGGTCAGCTTCCCTCTTCAACGCCCAGGCAGAGGAGGAGCATGCCAGCGTTGCAGGCAGCGAGAAGGAGGAGGCTGAAGAAGAGGAAGAGGAGGAGGAAGAAGACTATGATGAGGAGGAAGAGGAGGACGATGATGATCGGCCGCCAAAGAAGCCCAGACATGGAGGGTTCATCTTGGATGAAGCCGGTAAGGAACTTCAAGGGCTCTGTGTGTGTTACACTGAGGCCCCCAGGGATGCTGATGGTGGGGCAGCTGCCCCGTGTGCCGTGTAATTGGTAGGAATAGAGGGAGCTGGGAGTCAGGACTTCTGCGGTCTATTCTTGGCTCTGGGAGGGGAGTTGGGTCTCGACATTAGAGCAGGGGAATGGAGGATCAGGACCCCTTATTCCCAGCCCTTCTGTTCAATTGTGGGGTGACCTTGGGATCAAATCACTTTCCTTCTCTGTGCCTCGGTTTCTCCTGCTTTAAAATGGGCATAAAATACTTTCCTATCCCCTAGGAAAGCGTGTCAGGTGGTAATTGGTTAGGAGGCTCTCTGTGTGCAAAGTGCTCAGATACCCTGGGGTGAGTGGGGCTAGCGAAGGACTAAGCAAGTCTTAATTAAGAGCAGCTGTATACAGACCTTCCCCATATCTTCTGTGAGGCCCCTTGGGAGCTAGAGAAGTTCCAGACCTGTCAGCTGAATGCTGTTCCCCAGGACATGGCTGCTGTTGACTGGATCTCTTGTCTGCCTGTGCATAGCCCACAGGGATTCCCCCGAGGCTGAGGGCTTCAGGAATTTTGGTCCGATTTCTCTTTGCCTTCCTATGCGTCGGGCCAGTGATCACAGAGCGGCTTCAGTTTCCTTCAGGCAGGTTCTGGGCCATCCCTTCCCATGCGGCATCTCTGGCCAGCTGGTTCCTGGAGCCCACTTAACTGAGCAAGTCTCCCCTGCTCTCCCTTTCCTGCAGATGTGGACGATGAATACGAAGACGAGGACCAGTGGGAGGACGGCGCGGAGGACATTCTGGAGAAAGGTATGGCTCTGCCCTCTCATATCCCACTCCTTGGGAGGATCGGCTGGGGGTTCGGCACAACCCCGGGGCATTTCCCTCCTTTTCAGCTAGCTCCAGAGCAATATCGCTCTGACCTGGGCGAAATAGGGGTCTGCTCTTTAGCCTCCCTGGTGTGAGGCAGGATGGGGTGTTAACAGGACTCTCCAGTATAGACATTCTAGGTTCCTCGGTTCCCTGGCTGAGCATTTCTTTGCAGCCACTCCTGCATGGATTTAGCAGCCAAAATCTCTCCATTTACTAGTTGAGGGTAATGCTCATGTTTCCCATGGGGAGCGGTGAGTGGCTGCCGTTTAGCCAGGGACCTGCCCCCCCCTCGAGCTGGATTGCAAGCCCTATGGGATGAGAATGACCAGACCCTGGTGCAGGGAGCTTTGGGGATGGGGTGTCGCAGAACATCCTGTCCGTGTCTCCCAACCCCAGTGCCATGCGGTGAGTTCTGACATTGCTTTGCTCCTTATCGTTTCACTCCTGTGCATGCTCCTTCCCATCAGCCAACGGTGGAGAACATAATTTTACTCCTTTTGGTTTTCCTTTTGCTGAGGAAGAGCTGCGGGACCCGTACGGAGGGAGGCAGGAATGCTGGCACGCAGAGCCCTGTAAACCACTTGCTGCAGTCGGCGGGAGAGGAGCCTTCAAATCCCATCGCAGCTGGGAAGCTCCAGCTTTTTATCTGTCACTTAAAGGCTGCTCTGCTGCCTGGCTCCTGACAAAGCCCCTCCCCATCAGAGGGGAAATCTTCCCCCTCTGCTGCCTTTCCAAAAGGCAGGGTGGTCTAGTGGTTATGGAGTCAGGACACCTAGGTTATGGAGTCAGCTAGCCCTAGGTCTGGGAGGGGTGTACACAGAGGAGCTGGGAGCAGGACTTCTGGGTTCTATTCTCAGCCCTGTTGCTGAGTTGCTATGTTAGGAAGTCACTTCCCCTCCCCGTGCCTCAGTTTCCCCTCACCTAAAACAGCAGGGACTCTAATCTTCCTCTGTACTGCGCATTGACGATACTTGATCCATAGAAATGTGACACTATATGGGTTTCGGCTCTCTGAATTAGCTCCATGATCAAGCCCAGCTCACGACTCCCCTGAGATTAGGCTGAGGGAGAGGAGAGCCAGCAATATGCTGCCTAATTTGCCTTTTAGATTCACTTCCCAAAGTTGTACTCGCGTTTAGGCAGAAGAATGGGGGCTTTGCGTAGGAGGTGCCACTGCCGTAGCAGCCTCAGCAGGTCCCAGAAGAAGTGTTAACCCTGTACTAGTGATGCCCCATAAATATAGCCCTGAGACACCGTAGGGCTCTCGCCCAGTTGTAGGTGTAGATTTATCAGAAAAGTGGCAGCTCCCTACATCTGCTCCCTGTGCGTTGAGAATCCTCTCTGCTAAATTTAGGGACAAAAATAAATTCTGGCTACTACTTGCCCCTGCTCGCTCTGGAGAAACCAGCACAGCTCCGAGAGAGGGAGCCGGTTTCTAGTCTGGCTCACGTATCATCAAAACGATTGATAACTGAGCTGTGATCATGGAGCCGAATTCCCCAGCAGCCAGTGGGGTTGCAGAAGTGGAACTGAGGACAGAATTTTTATCTTCGGGTCAGGCACCATCTTATTGTTCTCTGTACAGCACCTGGCTCAATGGGGTCCTGGGCTATGACGAGGGCTCCTAAACCCTACCGTAATATGCCTAATAGAAATAAAAACCTATAGCAGCCAGCACAACAGGATTTCTCCTCTGTGACTGAGGCTCCGAGGCATTATGGCAATACACACAATTCATAATAGTGCACAAGTTAAGAAGTTTGGCCGATCTTAGTGTGACTGTCTGGGCCTGGCAGCATGAGTAACCATGGAGTGACAGGGGATTCTCTCAGATGCTGAGTTTGCTTTAGTTGGGTTTTTTTTCTTTCTTTTTTTTTAAAGTCCCTCTTCAAAGTAGAATGTTGCTCCACAACTTTTTCTGGCCCCAATTTGGAAGTTTTGCCAGAAGCTGGGAATGGGCGACAGGGGATGGATCACTTGATGATTCCCTGTCCTGTTCATTCCCTATGGGGCACCTGGCACTGGCCACTGTCGGAAGACAGGACACTGGGCTTAATGGACCTTTGGTCTGGCCGTTCTTATGGAAAGTTTGGCAAATTACAAAGTGTCTTTTGTGATGATCCAACGTTTTTTCCAGTGGAAATTTCAGAAAAATAGTTTGTTTTTGGCATATGAACTCTCAGCAAAAAAATCCCCTGCCCCATATCTCTGGAGACATAACCCACTGGATGTGATTAAGTTGCCAGTCAGAACTGATCACTCGAAAAGCCACTGAGCAGACTGACTAACAGATTGATGCCCCCGCCCCCCCGCATTGAAAGTTTCTGTCCCAAATGTTCCAAACCCAGAAGACTTCAGGAAGGTGCGTGAATAAAAGACATTCAGGAGAATTTTTGAAAACTGGCCAAATGTCTACCAAAAACAAGCTTGCCAAACTTTGAACTAGTTTAGTGCCTTTCTAGATATGTTTTTTTGCTGAATGAAACAGTAGTTTGCTGCAGTTATTAGTATACCTGCTAGAATCCATAGCATGGGGAGAGCTGTGTGTATCTGGGTGTTTAAGGTCCTATCTATGTGATGCCAATTAGGGCTATATTTCCTTCATCTCCCCACAGTCTCCTTATCTGACGCCCTTGTTTTTCAGACAGAATGGTCTTAAAAGCCTCTTGGGAGTGAAAGGGTTCTGCTATCTGGATCAGTCAGTTGTTTCCTCCCCCTGTGGGAACGCTGTGGGGTCTGCCTGTGGCTCTGCTTGTCTGCCTCGGCTCTCTGGGGCTGGACTGGTTCAGGTGGCATCTCCAGGACGAGGCTTTTCCTTGGGGGCGGAGGGGATTCCAGTTGAAGGGTGCCTGCTGCTAGTGAAAGACGCCTGATGCGACAGCCCTGGGGTCTCTAGCTACAGAACAGGCTTGCCATTGGACCCCACCTCCTGTCAATGTGTCTCCACCTGGCCATGCAGGGATCCCTCTAGTGCGGGGGAGGAGGGTCCAGGGCTTGGCCTGTCTGATGAGGCTGCCAACAAGGAGAAAAGCTACAAGAGGGACGATTGAGGCGGGTGCCCATCCCCTGAGGATTAGCGTGAGGCCCTTAGTCCCATTTCACCGAACAAGGGTGGCCCGATAGTGACTCCCTATCTCTGCTGCTCCAGTCTGGATTCAAAGAGGCACCCCAGGGTGGGGGTCCCACCCAGGGCAGACATGCCGAGCTCTAGCTGGTCCCCCGTTTGGTGATGGTATTGATTGCGGGTTGTTTGCCTACCTAGTGAGCCGAAAGCTCCCATTGATTTGCCAGCGTCAGGCCGGCAAGCAGGGCTGCACGTCGCCGGCGGCACTCGGGTCACGGGGCACAGGTCGGGGTCAGTGGTACCTCCTGGGGATCCTGGTGGCGAAATGCTGAGGCGGCCGCTCTGAAGCTGTCACAGCCGTGAGGTTTGACTTGTTGCAGGGGGGTCAGGGCCAACAATTCATTCCACAGATGTCAGAGTTGGAACAGGACCATGCCTAATGGAGAGAGAACCCGGACCGGGCCTCAGGAGACCGGGGTTCTATTCCTGGCTCCACCACTGGCCTGCTGGGCGTCCTTGGGCTAATTGCTTCCCCGCTCTGTGCCTCGGTTTTCCCATCAGTAAAATGGGGGTAACCAAACTGACCTGCTTTGTGAAGAGTTTTGAGATCCAATGAAAAGGATTACATGAGAGCTAGGGATTGTTGAGTGTTAGCACCTCCTGCATAACCCAGGCCATGAGACATTGAAATTCTTTGCCGTGGCAGCCTGCCCACCTTGCCAGCGCTCTCACCGTCTTCCCCTCGTGTTTGTTTGGTTGTTTTTTTATTTACGTGCATTTCATTCGCACCTGCTTGGTTTGTGCCACATCTTAATTTTGTTCCTTCCGGTTTTCTGTTCCCCACTCACCCTGTGGTTGATTTTGATGCTATTATTTGGCTCATACTGTCCGCCCTCCACCACCTCTGCCTCCCGAGCAGAAGAAATTGAAGGTAAGCCCGTTTTTCATTCCAGCCCCTGCCTCTTCACAGCCCGCCCCCTCCCCGCCCCGCCCCTTCCTGGTGCTGCCTTGTCTTTTCCGCTTCCTTTCAGCCGGGTGGGCCCCAGGAGCGATGCTGGAGAAAGTATCCGACCCTTGGCTCAGTTGCTGTTCCGGCCGGTGCAGCAATAGAGCAGACTGGGGGTGGTGGGGGAGGAGGGGGGACTAATCGGAGAGGGGCAGTGGGTTTGCTGTCTCCTGTCGTGGTCACAGTAGCTGCCTCATGGAGGCTCTGTTGCCCTGTAGTGGCCTGGCTCGAGCTGTGGCTTGACTCTGCAGCGGAGGAAGAGGTGCTGCCTAGGTCGGTGAAGTGTGGGGAAACCGAGTCAAGCCCAGCGCGTTCGCAGTGAGGATCCCGGGATCCCTCTTCCGAACGCGAGTGCCCCGTTCGCTGCCTCGCTCGTGCTCCAGCCACGAGGGAACTGTCGGCGGAGTCAGCTGTTGCGTGCGGCTGAATTTTGCTTCCCACCATCCTGTCCCTTCCCAGGCCTCACCTTTGCTTCGCTGATCGACCGCCCTTTGGGCGGTTGGCCACGTTGCGGACCATTTCCAGGGCTCTCCCCTCCCCCGGCGGTGCTAGGTGTGGGGGCTATTTAACCTCTGCGTCTCTTGCAGCCTCCAACATTGATAATGTGGTTCTGGACGAGGATCGCTCTGGGGCCCGGAGGCTGCAGAACCTGTGGAGGTGATGTTATCCTGTGCTTGGGGTGGGGGGAAACGCGGCAGCCGGAGAGCGGGATGATGTTGCGGCCTGTGACGTGCACATGTTGGTGTCCAGTGTAAACGCATGGTGGGGAATAGGACCTGGGACCTTCACGTCCCAGCACATGGGTCTCTCTGGTGGAGCTGGAAAAGAATCTCCACTAGGGGCGCCCTAAAGAACCCGAAGTAGGTCTGAGAGTGCCCAGCAGAGGGCAGTGGTGCCTGTGCCATATGCTCTGGTAATCTGGGGGCTTTACCCACTCTGCTGGGGGAGATCTGGCTATATCCTAGGGCAGCCTCAGCTCAACCAGTGGCCATGATCCCAGAGCACCTGTGTTGCTCCCTGGCGACTCCTTGCTCTGCGAGCTTGGTTGGGGAAAGGAGCCCGAGTCGCTCCCCTTGTCTCTGCGCTGCCAGCGAGGCTGTGGCCTGCGTTGGTTCAGTCCGATCCCTCATGCCTTCTCCTTCGCTGTCTGTCTGCAGGGACCAGCGCGAGGAGGAGCTGGGCGAATATTACATGAAGAAATACGCCAAGTCCTCCGTGAGAGAAACGTGAGTGCGCAGCCCCCAGGGCAAAGAGTGTGTGTGTGTGTGTGTGTAGGGGGGGGGTTATCTCTCCCTTATGCCCTCCCCCAAGATCCTCCAAACTAGGTGTGCCCACACTCCTCCAGTCACCCCAGCCCCCACGGTCACCTGGCTCCTGCTCCTTCCCCATGGGTCTCTGATTCCTTCTTCCTATCCCCATGGGAAAGGTAGGCCTTTAATTCCCTGATCTCCGCAGTGAAGTTGTGCCTGGAAGCCAGGTTGTTCCCCCACCCCAGTCCTTGCGGCCTGGAAAGGGACCGAACAGCAGGAGCAGACAGAGGCTGTCAGTGCCGCATGGATCCCTGGGAAACAGCAGGACCCTCTCCGTTTCCTTCAGGGCCTCGGGGTGTTTAGAGATGAGCCCCGCAAAGGTCTCTGCCTGATTCCCCTGGTGTGTAACAGACCCAGCTAGTGCTTCGGCTGGTCTGACTCTGCGGGAAGGGGCTGGTCTCCTGACTGTAGCCAAGTACTGGCTGGTTCTAGAGTGTGTCTTCTCCTAGCTTGGTTCTGAACAGGAGCAGATAATTCCCCTCCTCCCTGGTGTGTGCATGGAGTGGCCGGCTGCCCTGACCTCTCGGAATCTCTGCTGTCACAAGTCGCAGCTCGTGCTGTCGTTGCTGGGCCTGACATTTCTCCCCATCTCTTCTTCTGTTTCCGTTGCAGGGTGTACGGCGGCTCTGATGAGCTTTCGGATGACATCACGCAGCAGCAGTTACTGCCCGGTGTCAAGTAAGGCCCTTCTGCCTGGGAGAAGGTGCACCTGGTGGAGGGGGGATGGAAGGTCATCCAAGACCAGGGCGCATGAAGGGTAGAGCAGGGAATGGGCTGTGACATCAGGCCAGGAGTGGTGGGCGAGAGGACACGGAGGAGAGGGACCTGACAGAGTGGGAGGCATGGGTGGTATCACCCTGGAGTGGGTCACGTCCGTGAGTGCCTACCTGAGGGCAGATACCGCAAATTGGTGGTGTGTTCTGTAATTAGCTTTCACCAAGCCAGTGACAAATGTGAACTGGACACTGTCCCAGTCTTACCATGGAGTCACAGACAGTTCCCTTGGACTCTCCAGGCTATCTTGCGACACAGACAAACTGGGCATTGTGATAAAATGGTTTCTTACACCAAAAACCACATCACATTTAGGTTGCTTCCAGTCCCAAGAGACCAGTCACTTGCCCCAGATCAACTGGTTCTCCAGATCTTACACCAAAGACAAGGCTGGCAGCCAAGTCTATAGTGAACTAAGTAAAGGTTTATTAGCTAAGAAAAGGAAATGAGTTACTGAGAGGTTAAAGCAGGTAAAATACATGCACAGGTGAGTCAGTTTGTAATTCCAAATGGTGGCAGTGATGTAATAAACTGCCAGTTTCCCAAAAGTCTTTTCAGGGTACCTAGATTGTCTCTGGGGATCTCTGCTTTGCATCTGGTGCACTTCCCTGTAAGAGTCCAGGCAGTCCAGAAATCCAGGATCTTTCCTTGAATCCACACACCTAGCTTCTCACAGAAAACAAGCTGACAGTGTCACTACCCATGTGGGCTTTTCCTTTGCTGATGGAGAGTGAGGAATGCATTTTGAGTCTTCGATTTCTGATCATCACCCACAATGAACACTTGCTTTGAAATTAGCACTTTTCTGTTAAAGTTCTTCACTTGCATTCCATTTAGTTAGAGGGGTACACGCAGTGTACGTATTTGCTGCTATATGATAATGGGATACAGATAAGTGAAAATGCAAGTAACATCCCATTAGTTTTCATGAAGTTTAAAAACCAACTACACTCTCATACCTTTAACAATCACTTTGATCTATATTAATACACAAGTGAATTGGCCTGGGGCTCTGGCAGGAGTTGGCACTGGTCTGCCAACATAACAAAGGTTATTTTGCTAACAGCTTTTTTTTTCTTTTTTTCCACTCAGGGATCCTAACCTCTGGACCGTGAAGTGTAAGGTACGTTCCAGCCAGGGGAGGATGCTATTGAAACACCTCTAAACCCTGAATCACGAGCTCCAGCTGCACCACATCTGGGTTTTAACTAGCCATGAACGCCGCCTCCTCTCTGAGTTGGGGCGTCTCTCTGGCTAGAGACTTCTCTCACTGCGGCCTCTCTTCTCCTCTCTCCCCAGATCGGAGAGGAACGTGCCACAGCCATAGCCCTGATGAGGAAATTCATTGCCTACCAGTTCACAGACACGGTAAGGATGGAGGGCTGGAGTCCCCTTGGCCCCGAACTCAGTTCAGCTTTGTGGGGTGGCTTAGCGCTGTTGGCCACAGAGCTTGTTGGGAGTGGGTCAGGCGGTTCCTGACTTGATCCGGGCTTCCTGCTGTTGATCTGTTGAAGGGGGATTGGCTAAGCTAGAGCGTGCCTGAGGCCAGCCCCCGTATCTCATGGAACTTCCCTCCCTACCCACCCACAGCCCCTGCAGATCAAGTCTGTGGTGGCCCCCGAGCATGTGAAGGGCTACATCTATGTCGAGGCCTACAAGCAGACCCATGTGAAGCAGGCCATTGAGGGCGTGGGCAACCTGCGGATGGGCTACTGGAACCAGCAGATGGTGCCCATCAAGGAGATGACAGACGTGCTGAAGGTGGTGAAGGAGGTGACCAACCTGAAGCCCAAGTCCTGGGTCCGGCTCAAGAGAGGCATTTACAAGGACGACATTGCTCAGGTATGGGCCAGGGGCGCTGGCTGGCCCAGAACAGAGGGCTGGGGCTCGGGAAGCTGGCGTTCAGGTGTACCTTTAATTTAAGGCTCTGATTTGGGGCAGGCAGTCGTCGGAGTCCGGGAGCATCATCTTCAGTGAAGCGGGAGCTGGGTGTTGGGAATCCTTGGCCTTGCTATGGGTGGGAGCGGGGGCTAGAGATTGCAATAGGGGTGGGTTCAATTTCTGCTCTGTCCCCAGCTAGTGTGACATTGGACACCAGAGGAGCCCACACTGTCTTCCTGTCCTGCTGCTGCGAGTGAGATTGGCAGTGTCTGGCGTCTCCATGACGCTACCCTCATCCTCTCCTGAGCTCATGTCGTCTTCCCTTCCAGGTGGATTACGTTGAGCCGAGCCAGAACCAGATCTCTCTGAAGATGATCCCGCGGATCGATTTTGACCGGATCAAAGCTCGCATGAGCCTGGTATGTTGGCTGGCAGGATTCGCTGAGCTCGGTTCTGCTGCGAGGGAAGAGTTTGTCCCCATTTACACTTCAAGGCTGCTAATGCCTTTGTGCCCCAGCTCTGGCAATTCCAGTTCGGTGGGCTTCAAGTGGTGGTGTGTTGGCATGTCTGTATCCCCATGGTTTCCCGGCTGATGACAGGGGGACGCATTTCTCCACTGTAAAGCGCTTACTCCGGTACACCTCGCTGTGCAGCACTGCCCTAGGAGGGGTGGGTTCCTCCTGCTCGCAGCCCGTGATCAGCAGGGCCCTTCTGTTATCCCCCCAAGAGAGGCGGGCGAATGCCTTTCCAGAGGGTCTGTCGATGGCATTCAGTACCCCACCCATACAGTCTGGTGGGGATTCCTGACCCCCCAGACCTGGTGGTGACTTCCCCCTCCTCTGCTTGAATTGCAGAAGGACTGGTTCGCCAAGCGGAAGAAGTTCAAGAGGCCCCCCCAGCGGCTGTTTGATGCTGAAAAGATCCGGTAAGTGACTGGCTTCTTGCCAGGGATGATCCAGGGCAAGGCAGTGTGCCCTCAGCGCGAGGACGAAACATCTGTGCCCGCTGTGGCACTTAGATAGGTTTATAGTGAAATCTAATATCAGTGTATGTAATAAAGAATGGAGTTTTGAAGTAGTAGCAAGGAGAAGAACTGGAAACCAATGGTTACAAAGAAAATAAAATCATAACGTGTCTCCGGGAGCTCAGACTAAATGAAGACAACCCTCCCGTGTTTTTTAGAATGTTGCTCTCCTAAAGTCCCTGCTGGGCTTTTCAGTCTGGCTAGCTGTGACTCTTCTTTCCTGACACACGCTGTCAGTTCATCTCCTACCTGAAGGATTCAGTGGACTCCAAGATATCCCAGATCAATCCTTTGTCTTTATTCATAAACAGGACCCCCAATCTCCGTAGTTTGTTTCTTTCTGTAGATTCTGCAATTTTTCAATTTGCACCTGGCCCGGTCTGCAAATAGGCATACAACACGCGATATGCACATGACCAGACAGGGAGATAGGCGTCTGTTACCTCCTTCCTGAAGGGAACATATCCGAGGTAGTCACCTTCTGGTGACCTGCCTTAACTGCAAGACCTTAAGAGCATAACATTCGGTATCAATACGTAGCTCCTTAAATATTATCCGTACATATATTTTGTAGTGATTATGACCAGTGGGCAACTGGCTCTTGGTAGACACCTCACATGCCACCCTTTGGGGAACTATTCTGCAGATACCTGACTCAAGGGATCTCTGTAAAACCCTGTGCACCGCCTGTGTCCTCTGCCAGTTGGCACTGCAGGGTCCCCGGGTCACAGGTGGACAGAGATGGTGATGATTTGTCCTCCTTCCATCATGTCTTCCTCCAGCTCCATCCACAGGTGCACTGGGACTTGGGCTCCTTCAGTGGCGAGGGGCTCTGAGCCATAGGAAGGGCATTCAGACTCTCTCCCTGCCCTGGGAGCTGGGTGGATTTGCCCCAGCCTGGCAATCCAGACAGCTGCTGGTGAGAGACCTAACCCTGGAGTCCTGAAATCCCGGGCCAGCAGAGGTAGAGCCACCATTGCCTGCAGCTCTTCTGTCCCATTATGAAACAGCTTGTCCCTCTTCTGAGAAAGCTGCCGCTCTGGGTGCCTGACCCTCTAATGCTCTCCCCCTCCCCCGCTCTAGGTCCTTGGGGGGAGATGTTGCTTCCGACGGTGATTTCCTCATCTTTGAAGGCAATCGTTACAGTCGCAAGGGCTTCCTCTTCAAGAGCTTTGCCATGTCGGCCGTGGTGAGTATCTGTGGCTCTGTTTCAAGAGGCTCTTGTCGAGGTGAGGCTCTGAGCCGGAGCAGGAACCAGATCTGCCAAGGCATAGGTTAGGGCGGGTCAGAAAATGAGGTTTTTGGGGTCCCCCCCTCCTTCAGAAAACTTAATTTTTTTTGGCAAAAATCAAAAAAGTTCTGGGCTGGAAATGTTGCTGTGGTGCTTCATGGGAGTTGTAGTTTGGTGCCTCGTGCTCCCATTTTCCACCGTGAGCTGGCCTCCTTGGTTAGACTACATCTCCCATGAGGCACCATGACCTCCCTTCTTGGAGGCACACAATAGGAGTCCAGGGCCTCTGTGCATCATGGGAGATGTAGTCCAGCTGGAGAACCTGGTCCATAGAAGAGAATCAGGAGGTGAGTTACCTGAACTACATCTTCCATGACGCACTGCAGCAGCACATCCAAATTGAAATATTTTGGTTTTGGACACTTGATTTTTGATGGAAAAATTGAAACTTCCCATGGAACGCAGGCTCATCTCACAGAAACCTCTGTTTAGTCGGAAACCCAATTTGCTGTTTATAACCCTGCCAAAACCCAAACCCACTTCTGATGGAAAATTTTCAACATGCTTATTGTGAACTCTGTGGGGTCCCCCTCTGGGCAAGTGATGGGGTGGGTGTGGGATCTCCATTTGGACGTCTGAGTGGGGGGACAAATTGCTGAAATCCTTATCTGTGTGTTGGGGGGGTTGTATGTGTATTTGGAGATGGGGGTGGCGGACAGCAAGATCCCCATCTGGGTGTGTCATTTGCATGTCAGACTCCCCTATGGGGATTGAGATGAACCCACCCCTGGAGCAAAGCACCGCTCTCATCTCCTGTTGCTCGGCAAGGCAGGGAGCCTGACCCCTAGGAATGGGGAATCTCAGGTTGGAGGGAAGCTCTGCAGGCTCCATTTGGGTTTCCGTCTCCCCTCCCCCTCCCTGAAATCTCTCCGCCTTTGTCCCCCGGCTGCCAGATCACGGAGGGGGTGAAGCCCACCCTGTCTGAGCTGGAGAAGTTTGAGGACCAGCCGGAAGGCATCGATCTGGAGGTGGTTACCGAAAGCACAGGTACGTGGCGATGACTCATGCGCAGCGGGGAGTCCGTCTAGCCCACGGGGATCGGTGGGAGGGTTGGTCTCTGCCTCTGGGTCTTGCCCCTGAATCCGCAGGGGGCCGTGCTGTCGGCATGTGTGGGGCTGCTGCTGCCTGGGAGCGGCGCCCTCCCCGCGAGTCACGGTGCGCTCCATTGGGCAGGGAAGGAACGGGAACACAACTTCCAACCTGGCGACAACGTGGAGGTGTGCGAGGGGGAGCTGATCAACCTGCAGGGGAAGATCCTGAGTGTGGACGGCAACAAAATCACCATCATGCCCAAGCACGAGGATCTCAAGGTATGGGATGGGCGGCGCCGGCCTGGGCTTGCATCCAGGCCCTTTGGCTGCCAAGGAGACCAAGTGCAGGCTTGGCAGTGGGGGTGTGATACTCCTGGCTGTACCTATAGGGGGCAGCAGGCCTCTTGGACCTGCGTGTTCCTGGATGCTGTGCCTGTGGTCCCTGGCATCTCCGGGATTAGCCTGGGAACGTGAAACTATAGAGCTGTGAACCCTGCAATAGGCAGTGCCCACCTGCATCCTGCTATCACCCCGTCCTGTCCGTCTCCTGCGTCCCGCCCTGACCCCGTTCCTCCTCTGCCCAGGACATGCTGGAGTTCCCAGCTCAGGAGCTGCGTAAGTACTTCAAAATGGGAGACCACGTCAAGGTGATCGCTGGGCGCTTTGAGGGCGACACGGGACTGATCGTGCGGGTGGAGGAGAACTTCGTCATCCTCTTCTCGGACCTCACCATGCACGAGGTGAGCAGGGCGGCGGCAGAGCTCCAGGCACTCCCCTCTGACTGTCCCCTTCCCGGGGCCGCTCGCTCACTCGCTTCCCCTCTTCCAGCTCAAGGTGCTGCCTCGGGACTTGCAGCTCTGCTCCGAGACGGCCTCCGGCGTGGACGTGGGCGGGCAGCACGAGTGGGGTGAGCTGGTCCAACTGGATCCCCAGACCGTCGGCGTTATCGTCCGCCTGGAGCGGGAGACCTTCCAGGTGGGTGTGCGCTGCTCTCACTGGAGTGCTATCGAGGCAGCTCGGAACCTTTGCGTGGGGAGCTGCTGGCTTCTCTCTAGGTAGGTTCTGCAGCAGAAGAAACCTAGCGTTTGCCCTGGATCAGACCAAAGGTCTGGGCAGTCTGGCATCCTACCTCTGCTGGGGGCCCATGCCCGATCCCTCCCAGCTGCGCGCACCCCGCCAGCTGAGCCATTGGGAAGGAGAATTGCTTTCTGATCCCTTCAGCGTTTGGCTTCTTGCCCGCGCATGATGTTCAGTGAAAGGATTAATGGGATCGAAATGATCCGGCCACAACCTCTGCCTGGCTCGAGGCCGGAATTCCCCGTTCTGCGTGAAGGTGGGTTCCCGCTTCTCCCTCCTTGGTCTGACCCGACTGTTCTGCTTCCAGGCCTGATGAGGAGGGGCTGCTGAGTTTTTTCCCAATGTTGTTTGCAATCCTAACTGCCTGGGTTCTTTTCTCTGTGCTACACAGGAGGTCAGACTATATGATCAGTGGTCCCATCTGGCCTTATTTACCAAGGGCTCTAGTCCCTCTGGGCTGGTGGGTTGTTTTGGGGTCTTGGGCAGAAGCCCGCCCCATAGAACCCTGTCTCCTGGCAGTGTCTCTAAGCCAGTCTCATAGATTCAGAGACTGTAAGGCCAGAAGGGACCATTGTGATCATCTGGTCTGACCTGCTGCACGTCGCAGGCCAGAGAACCTCGCCCGCCCACATCTGTAGAACACCCGTAACGTCTGGCTGAGTTATTGATGGCCTCAAGTCTTGATTTAAACACTTCAGGTTCCAGAGAACCCACCATTTACTCCAGTGCAAGCCAGCAAGTGACCCAGGCCCCACGCCGCAGAGGAAGGTGAAAAGCCCCCTTGGTCTCTGCCAGTCTGACTTGAGGGAAAATTTCCTTCCTGCCCCCAGTTCTGGTGATTCTTCTCTCTTCCCTCCCCATCCCCCGTGCAGGTCCTGAACATGTACGGCAAAGTGGTGACGGTCAGGCATCAGGCTGTGACGCGGAAGAAGGACAATCGCTTTGCTGTGGCCCTGGACTCAGAGCAGAACAATATCCACGTCAAGGACATTGTTAAAGTCATTGACGGGCCGCACTCGGTGAGGAGGAGGTGGCGGGGAAGGGGCTTCCTGATAGGCAGGCCATGGGCCTGTGTGTGGAGGGGTTGAAGAGCTTAAGATCTCGTCTGCACTCCCCATGCTCCAGTGAGTGGAGGCCAGTGCCCCGCTGGGAGATCATGCCATCTCTGTTGGCGCTCTTGCAGCTGGAGCTGGGCTGGGTTGGAATTTAAAGGGGAGAGATCACTTTGTGGGGAGAGAACCGGCAACTCGCTCAGGGTGCTGTCTTCCCTTGGAATCACTTCTGACTTCTGTGTGGGGCTCGCCATGAGCCCCCAGGGGGGTGGCATGCAGCTGGAAGCATTCTCTCTGTAAACAGACTTCCTGACCATGTGGGGCCCTTAAAGACCCAGTGGCAATTTTCACAAGAGTCAGCATGTTTATGCACAGAGTTGTGGCCATGTTTCAACTCTGTTAATTTCTCTCATACCCCTGGGATCTCCCTGCAACCGGATACAGTTTTGTTCTTCACTTCCTGTCTTAATCTCTTGCTGAGCAGCTTTGAACAGCTGCTGCATTGGATTCCAGAGGTGGCTGCATTGCAGTGGTGGGTGAGGTGCTCCCTCCTCAGGTTGCACCAGTGCTGAGGTGCAGGCTCCAGGGACTGGGAGCTTCAGCTGTCTTCTGACTCTGTGACGTGCCCTGCCCCTGGGGGGCTGTGAATTTGGCCTCCCCGCCTTGTGGCTGGGCTCTGGATGCAGCCCCAGCGTGCGTGGGTTAGAGGGGTTCCCCAGAATAACTCTCCTCCCTGCTTCTCCTTCCCCAGGGTCGCGAGGGGGAGATCAGACACCTCTTCCGTGGCTTTGGATTCCTGCACTGCAAGAAGCTGGTGGAGAACGGGGGCATGTTTGTGTGTAAGACTCGCCACCTGGTGCTGGCTGGGGGCTCGAAGGTAAGGAGCCTAGGGAGACGCCCGGGGCCTCACCCTAGCTAGTATGACTTACCTGAAGCAGACCACTGGGCTGTCCAGTCTCGGGTCCTGCCTCCCTGTTGTACCATGAGCCCGTCTGTCCCAGATCTGCCTCCCCATCCCCATGAGGCTGGGTCAGGCTGCCTAGTCCCTTTCAGCAGCTTCTGGGTGGTTCAAGGAAGACACCCCCAGTGTGGTTGCATTGGGAGGGGTGGATTTCTTCCAGACCCTGCAGCTGGCAAACGTTCCATGCCCTGAAATGTGAATCAGCAGCCCCAGGCACCTTACGGAGACAGTGTTGTCTGGTGGCTAGAGTATGGCCCTGGGAGCAGGACTCCTGGGTTCCCCTGCTCATGTGTGACCCTGTGAGTCTCTCCCCCCGTAGACTGGGGGTGAGGTAAGGAAGTGGGTAGGGGTGAGTTTGGGAAGTGCTTTGAGATCTTTGGCTAGAGAAGGGAAAAGAAAGTTGCAGGCTGGTTTGCCTTACGGGCTGTGTCCTCCCGCAGCTGATGGGGTGGGGCGGAGCCAGTGTCTTCTGTGGGCAGGGTGGAGAATGTGTCCCCACTTCCCTTCCCAGGGCATGGATCTACTCCCTCCTCATTGGTTCTGGGGGAACATAGTGCCCCTTTGTGTCAACCTGGCTCCTCCTTGGTTCATCACCAGGTTTCATCTCAGGGCCCCAGAGGGACTTTCCCTCCCCCACTCCCAACTTTGTGTGGGGGAGATGAACCCAGAGATTCCTTCCTTCCTCTGGGAGCCCCAGCTCTGCGGGAGGATTCCCCTTCCTGCTCTCATGCGCTTTCCCTCTTGCAGCCCCGGGACGTCACCAACTTCACTGTCGGTGGCTTTGCGCCCATGAGTCCTCGGATCAGCAGCCCCATGCACCCCAGCGCAGCAGGTGGGTGTCCTGTGGGCTGGGCCTTGGTTTGGGGATTTCTGTAGGCTCTGGCTCACCCCGGTGTTTATAGCACCCCCGGCTGGCCCTGTTTGGGGGTCGGTGCAGCACTATGGTGACTTACGGTCCTGTATGGTGGGGGCAACCTGTAACACTGGGGTGATGTAAGGCTGCAGCCCTGGGGGCACTGTCCCGCTCTGATCTCTGCCCCCCTCCACAGGTCAGCGAGGTGGCTTCGGCGGGGGTGGGATGAGCCGAGGCCGCGGACGCAGGGACAACGACCTGATAGGGCAGACGGTGCGGATCTCCCAGGGACCCTACAAAGGTAATGATGGGCCAGTTGCTGGACAGGGCCAATCCTCTGCCTTTCGTAGCAGGGCAGGAAGGGGTTGGGAGGTATCTGGCAGGTCTGTTCCATTAGAATGTGGGGGGGGGACTGTCGAGCGGTGAGGAATTCCCAGGGGCAGCATGTCTAGTGGCTGGGGCCAGGGGGTGGGGGGAAGCTCCTGGGTTCTGTTCCTGGTTGTGGGAGGGTGGTGGAGTCTAGTGGTTAGAGCAGGGAGTCAGGACGTGCGGGTTTTGCTCCCATGCCTGAGAGGGAGCTTAGTCTCTGCTGTTAGTGGACAGCCCGTCTGTCCCTGCCATGCAGGGGAGCCCCTAAGGTGAGCTCCAAAGTTCAGACCCAGCCTGTGGCTGTCCCCTCCCTGTATCTGTCGAGTGAGGACCGAGTAGACCTGAGCTCCTAGCAGGTCTTACCACAGAGCAGGGGAGCTCTGGATTCCAGCTGGTGCTCTGGCCACGTGTGCTTGGCTCGTGGCCCGTTTTCCAGGCGGCCCTTGGTGATGCTCAGGCTGGGCGCCCCCTGCTGTATACACTTGGGATCTCGAGGAGCTGCATCAGGCGCAGAGCGCTGAGGCCTCGTCTCTTTCAGGCTACATCGGCGTGGTGAAGGATGCCACGGAGTCCACGGCCCGTGTGGAACTCCATTCCACCTGCCAGACCATCTCAGTGGATCGCCAGCGCCTCACGACAGTGTAAGTGCAGCGGGCGGGGGAGACGGGCCTCGTTCTGAGGGGAGCCCGGGCTGGGGGGCCACCGCCAGCAAGCTGCAATCCTGGGCTGCTGCGATCGGCTGTGGCCCAGGTAGCTGCACCAATGACTGCACTCCGGTGTCTGTACAGCACCCAGCGCACTGGTCTGTGCCTAGAAGCCTAGTAAGAACATAAGAATGGCTGTACTGGGTCAGACCAATGGTCATTCTGGCTGCTGGGAAGACAGGATACTGGGCTAAAGCCAGATGCTTCATAGGGAAAGACCAGACCAGGGCAATTATCGAGGGATCCATCCCTTGTTGTCCAGGCCCAGCTCAGGGACATCCGGAGCATCTTGGCTAATAGCCATTCATGGACCTGTCCTCCATGAACTTCTCTCATTCTTTTTTGAACCCAGTTATACTTTTGGCCTTCACAACATCCCCTGGCAACGAGTCCGGGTCTGGGTCCTGGTCCGTGACTCTCACTCCTGGGCGCTGCTGTAATGCGTCACCTGCGGTCAGCTGAGTCCCACAGTTGGGAACTGTGTGATAGGCTTGTCTTATGTGGGGCCCGGATCGGGGCAGATCAAGCCCAGAATGGAGACTGCCAGCCCGGCTCCGTGGTTGAAGCGAGTGCCGATCAGGCTGGGGGCAGAGGAGATCCCCGCGTTTCCTCCGGTTGGAAGGGGAGCAGGGTAAAATTCCCTTTCTGCAGAAGGGGAACTGGGATGGCTCCTGGGCTATGGAGCTGCTAACCTCTAGGACCCTGGCTAAACCAGCCCAGCTGTGTAGTGACCAGCAACTTGGTGCCCCTGGTTGGAAACTGGGCTTTGTTCAGTGCCCAGTGGCTCAGCACAGTTTGCACCCGCCCTTGTTGGCCGCTTCAGTGTTCAGGGGAAAGCTGAGGCCCCGCTAGTGACAGGCAGAGCAAACGGGTGTACAGCAATTCCTCTCTCGCTGGCAGGGGTTCGAGGAGACCTGGCGGCATGACCTCCGCCTACGGCCGCACCCCCATGTACGGCTCGCAGACCCCAATGTACGGCTCCGGCTCCCGCACCCCCATGTACGGATCGCAGACTCCGCTGCACGACGGTGAGTGAACTGAGCCTGCTGCCGCGGGGGCTGGGGGAATTGGGCCCTGGGTAGGAGGATTATGGTAGGGGGCTCCCCGGGAACAGGGCGGGAGTGAACTGTCCAGCCCTGCAGTCGACCTACTCTGTCCTGTGCCCGTGCTCCCTGCCCCACCTGATGGAGCTGGGTAATGGGGGAGCCCGCTGGACCTGCGCTTCTCCCCCAGATCCTGGCCGGGGGTGGGATGGAAGAAGGGTGACGTATGGCCTGGCCCCTCCCCATCTCTGCTGCCCCGGCATGGTGCTAACCAGGCGCGCGCTGGGCTCTTTCAGGCAGCAGGACCCCGCACTACGGCTCCCAGACGCCGCTGCACGATGGGAGCCGGACACCAGCGCAGAGCGGGGCTTGGGACCCCAACAACCCCAATACACCCTCCAGGTTCGTGTCTCGCGTGCTAGTCTGGGGATGGGGGGGGGGAAAAGCTTTGACATGGTCAGCCACTAGGGGGCAGAGGTGTGTGGCATGGGGGCTATGGGAGAGGGGGCTGGGCTGCGGGGGCTTCATGTGTCAGGAGCTCAAAGGGCACTCTGCATGTGAGTGTGGCGCCCTCTGCTGGAGAGTGGAGAACTGATGGGGGCGGTTACTTCAGTGTGCTCCGAAGGGGAGGTGATGGGTGGGCTGCAGACGTCTGTCTCCCACATGCCGCGCGAATGATGTGTTCTCTTCCCCAGGGCGGATGAGGAGTTTGAATACGGCTTCGATGATGAGCCCACACCCTCTCCGCAAGGCTACGGGGGGACCCCCAACCCCCAGACTCCCGGCTACCCCGACCCTTCGTCTCCGCAGGTCAATCCGCCGTACAATCCGCAGACGCCGGGGACCCCAGCCATGTGAGTGCACGTGCCCATGGAGGAGGGACGGCGGAAGAGTCTCTTGCTAGGTTGGGGTGAATCTCTTTGCGCCCAGCATTAGAGCAGAGTGGGGCAGTTCCTGTCATGGGCCTTGCGTTGCTTTCTAGCCACATGGCGGCCATTCCTCCCTCCCCGGTGGTGCACCCTGCTGCCTGACCCCAACAAGAGGCAGTGCTGCCTCCCAGCGTCTTGCGGTGACCCTGCTCTCTCTCCAGGCGCGCCCATCCGGAAAGGAGATCTGCTAGTTTCCGGGGATCCGATCACGTTTCTGTGCTCCAGCTGCTGGAGCAGATCTCTGATCCCCGTGTCTATGGCTCCATGGACTGATCTCTTAGGGCAGGAGGACACAGACTGGAGCCCCGCTGGGTTCCGACTTCTATTCCTACCCCCCTCCTCACTGCCTGTCTCTTCTCATTGCAGGTACAACACTGATCAGTTTTCTCCGTACGCTGTTCCATCTCCTCAGGGCTCCTATCAGCCAAGCCCCAGCCCTCAGAGTTACCACCAGGTGGCGCCGAGCCCCGTGGGCTACCAGAACACCCACTCGCCAGCCAGTTACCACCCGACCCCGTCGCCCATGGCGTATCAGGTACCGTCCAAGCGCCTTGCTGGGTAAAATGCCAGGCCGAGCCGCAAATTGCAGGTGGCTTAGCCAGATCCAGGGGGGGACATGGCCCTGTTCCAACGGGAATTCCTGCTGTGGCCGTGAGAGGCTAATGTCAGAGAGCAGAGACCTCTAACTCTGTGCTGCTTCTTCCCCACAGGCCAGCCCCAGTCCCAGCCCAGTGGGCTACAGCCCCATGACGCCAGGGGCTCCTTCTCCAGGGGGTTACAACCCGCACACCCCCGGCTCCGGCATTGAGCAGAACTCCAGCGACTGGGTCACCACCGACATCCAGGTCAAAATTCGAGACACCTATGTGGACAGCCAGGTGGTGGGGCAGACGGGAGTCATCCGCAGTGTGACGGTGCGTAGCAGAGAGCATGCTGCTTTCGTGTCAATGGGCCGGGGAGCAACCAGATGGGGCATAAGGGAGGGTCTGATGGGTGTAATTACTAAGGAAGGGGATGAAATAATTAAGGGTGAAATTAATCACACTCTGGCTAGGCACCCAGGAAAGCATCCTGACCGCGAGAATTACTGTGCTATGGGCAGAGGGCAACCCCTGGGGCCTCTTTAATTACAACTAGGAAAAACCCTGGAGAATATTGCTGTAGAGAACAGCCCTGCCTGGAGCGGCGGGTTAGAAGCAAGTATTCAGGCCGCTGTTGCTTCTGAATTCTCCATCTGATCTAATTCAGGGTATTTGTAGCTTCGAGGTCTGGATCGTGCAGGTGTTGGGAAGAGGGTGGATGTGGAGAAACCCAGTCAGACCGAACTACTGCCTGCATGCACGGCTGTATTGGGTCTGGTGTCTGTCCTCCAATGTTTATCCCTCCCCCTTGCATACGTAAGCTAGATAAGAACGGCCATGCTGGGTCAGACCAAAGGTCCATCTAGCCCAGTATCCTGTCTTCCGACGGTGGCCAACGCCAGGCGCCCCAGGGGGAATGAACAGGACAGGCAATCATCAAGTGATCCATCCTCCCAGCTTCTGGCAAACGGAGGCTAGGGACGTGAACAGGTTTGAATTGTGCAGGATAGTGCATGGGAGGCAGAGAACAGAGCAAGGGATATAAAGACTAGTGGTGCCAACAGGTGGTGCGGTGAATAACCAAACGCGTCCAGTTGCAAGGCCAGTAAGGGGAGGAGGGGAAAGTTAAGGGAGGAAGATGAGGAGTTGTAAGAACACACTCGGTTAGCAGCAAGCGTGCACGATAAGGCCATTCAGACACCACAAACTGCAGAGAAGGCTCTTGTATGCAGCCTTTCTGTGCCACACCTGTGTGCAGGTAACAGCAGTGTCGATGTGCGGGCCGCCTGGGCACGTACTTGGGTGGCTGCCCCGTGCTGAATACCGTGCTGATGTGTGTACGCAGCTGTTCGTTTACTTGCGTGAGCTAGATCAAAGCCCACCCATGCTGCAATCAGACCTTTGCTTGCAGCATGGAGGTACCCTAAGTGGCTATTGAGGGGGGGACAGAGTTTCCTGGGATCAGCTGGAATCTTCCTGGAATTCCAGAGGGTTCGCATCCCGGGGTGGGAATTCTCGGCTTTGCGTTTGAGCTCAGGCGTGCTCTACAAATGGGTCTGAAAGAGCACGCGGTCTCTGAATGGCTTAGTGTCGGCGCCTGACCGGGCTGTCTTCTCCCATCAGGGCGGAATGTGCTCAGTCTACCTGAAGGACAGCGAGAAGGTGGTCAGCATTTCGAGTGAGCACCTAGAGCCCGTCATACCGACCAAAAACAATAAGGTACGTTAACGCCAACCCGTCTGTCTGGCAGCTCTGATCAAATGGCATCTCTGGCCTCTCCGGTGGTTGGATTGCACGGTCCTACGTAGAACCTGATTCTGTATGTCTGTGTTGTGTCTTGATTAAGAGTAATTTGTTCCTGGTTGGTGAGGTACTGGCTATGGGGCCCGTTGTGCTAGGTGCGGTGCAAACAGTAGGCAGTGGCCCTGGCCCTGGATTGTTAGGACTACAAGGGGAGGGAATTGTCCCTCAATTAGTCGTAATATGTCCCACGAAAACAGTCCCCATTCAAGCAGTTATAACAGTCATCCCTCGCTCCTACCTGACGCTTTCCATCAGCAGACCTCAAAGGGCTTTACAAAGGAGGTCAGAGTCGTCATGCCTGTTTTCCCGATGGGGAAACTGAGGCACAGGAGGGTGCAGGGGAGAATGAATTGCCCAAGGTCACCCAGGAGGTATTATTCTGTCTGTACAGGGCCGGGCACAATGGGATTCTGGTCCATGACTGCAGCTCTTAGGTGCTCCTGCAATATAATCATGCTTGGAGAAGTTTTTAGACTGTGAGTTCCATGGAGCTGGGACCATGCTGTCTTCTATGCTTGGGAACGCATGGCATGCTGTGGGCACCACCAGAAAGAAAGAATAGTTTCTTTGCCAGCTATGCTTGTACGGGACCCCCATCGTGACTAATAGGGAGTTAAAGCTCTAATGTGCACTCAGAACGGCCAGGTTTAATAGATGTGATGGTCAAACTTTGTTCTGATGCAGCTGGTCTTTCCAAACTGCAGAGATCCAGAATATTAATGTTCTGGTGCCCACACTGAGTGCCCATTGTGCCAGGCGCTGCCCAGACAGGAGTAAGACCAGCCTTGTCCTGAAGAACTTCCAGTCTAAATAGACAAGACATGGAAATGGAGACTGCTTGCTTTCCCTGAGACCACCTTGATGTCTGTTCTTAGGGTGTCCTCCAACCCTGAGCGCACCCGACCGCTTCACGTATTTCTACCAGCCTTTAGCGAATCAGGATTGTACTGAGCAATCCATGTGGTGGGGTGGGTTGTTCATATGCCTAGAGAGGAAGGATGGTCCCGTGGTTAGGGGGCTAGTCTGGGATTCTGGAGAGCTTTCTGGAGAGTTTTCACTTGGGCAAGTCACTTTAACTCTGTGGGCCTCAGTTTCCCCATCTGTACAATAGGGATAATACTAATACCTAGCTTTCTTTTAGCATTTTCCATCTCTGGATCCTAAAGCGCTGTCCTATGTGCCAGGGGGTTGGAAAGATAAATACACTTAGGAGCAGCCAGATAAGGATCATAGATAGGAACTTATTGACCCTGTGCATGCAGTCTTGTGCTCAAGCCTTGCCCCTTTTACCCCACGGCAGACACAATCAGTTCTGACTTCCAGCATCAAATCTACCAGAAGCATAATCCCCTTGCCTCTCAAGCTCCTGTGCTTGCTTTCTCCAGGTGAAGGTGATCCTGGGGGAGGACCGGGAGGCGACAGGCGTCCTCCTGAGCATCGACGGAGAGGATGGCATTGTCCGCATGGACTTGGAGGAGCAGCTCAAGATCCTCAACTTGCGATTCCTGGGCAAGCTGCTGGAGCCGTAGGGCTGGGGCCTTTTTAGCAGTTGACCAGAGACTGGTTCAACATGTCCTTGTACAGAGTTTTGGGGTGGGAGGGGTTGCTGCTTTTTTTGTTTTTTTTTTTCTTTTTTCTTCCAGAACAGCTGGTGGTTGTTTTTGGAGTTTGTTTTTATTTGTAATGCTGCAGTTATGTCTCATGAGTAAATTGGGACTGGAGTAGGAAAAACAGTATGTGCTCACGCGTGGGGAGGGCAGAAGTAGAGGCTGGGGTTGGTCCCATAGCACTAAACACGCTTCTTCTCCTTCCTCTTGAAAAGGGAAACCACTTGCTGTGCCTGCGTTTCAATAAAATCCATCTGTCCCGTGCCCCCTGCATGTGCTTGGTCTGTATCACCGGATGCAATAGGCTGCCTGGATCCTAGGCCATGCTCATTGAAACCCCTCAAATGCAGCCTGCCAGATGGAATGGATAAGAATGGAACAGCTTGATCTTGTCTGAGCTTTTCTTTTTTTCCTTTTGCCTCCTATTAGCCTATGAAATAAAGGGAAATCTAAAACGTCCAAAGAGACCGGGGGGAGGAACGCAAGCGAAAATAGGGAAAGAACTAGCTAAAGAATATTTAGGCAAGTTCGATAGATGCAAGTCGGCAAGGCCTGATGAAATTGACCCTAAGGTGTGTAAGGTACTAACTGAAACAATCTCAGAACCATTAGCAATGATCTTCAAGAACTCCTGGAGGAGTTGAGGTTCCAGGGGACTGGAGAAGGGCAAACATGGTACCTATCTTAAAAGGGGGAACAAATAGGACACGGGGAATTTGTAGACCAGTCAGCCTGTCTTCGATACCTGGAAAGATATTGGAACCCATTCAACAACAATCTCTTTGTAAGCACCTAGAGGATGATGGTGTGATCAGAAATAGCCAGCATGACTTTTAAGAGTAAATCATGCCAAGCCAACCTTATTTCCTTCTTTAATAGGGTTATTGGCCTAGTGGATGGGGGTGGATTGGCCTAGTGGATGGGGGTGGGGGGAAGCTGTAGATGCTTGATTTGATGAAGGCTTTTGACACAGTCACCCATGACGTTCTCGAAAGCAAATGTGTTCCAGATGAGATTATTATAAGGTGGGTGCACAGTTGGTTCAAAGACTGTACTCAGAGTAGTTATCGATGGTTTGTCAAATTCAGGGGGTGTATGTAGTGGGGTCCTGCTTGGGGCTGGCACTATTCAGTATTTTCATTAATGATGTGGATAATGGAGTGGAGAGTATATTTATCAAATTTACAGACGACACCAAGCTGGGAGGGGTTGCAAACACTTTGGACGGCAGGATTAGAATTCAAAGCAACCTTGACAAATTGGAGAATTGGTATGAAATTCAATAAAGACAAGTGCAAAGTACATTGCTTAGGAAGGAAAATTCAAATGCAAAATGGGGAATAACTGGCTAGGGGGTTGTACTGCCAAAAAGGATGGGGGGCTTATAGTGGATCACAAATTGAATGAATCATCAATGGGATGCAGTTGTGAAAAAGGCTGATATTCTGGGGTGTGTGAACAGAAGTGTCGTATGTAAGACATGGGAGATAATGGACCCTGCTCTACATGGCACTGGTGACGCCTCAGAGGGAGTGCGGTGTCCAATTCTGGGTGCTGCACTTTAGGAAAGAGTGGGATAAAGTGGAGAGAATCCAGAGGAGAGCAACAAAAATGATCAGCAGTTTAACCTGACCTGTGAGGAAAGGTTAAAAAAAAATGGGCAGGTTTAAAGTCTTGAGAAAAGAAGACTTGCGGGGGACCTGATAACCGTCTTCAAATATGCCAAGGGCTGTTACAAAGAGGATGGTGATCAGTCCTTCTCCATGTCCTCTGTATGTAGGACAAGAAGCAATGAGTTTAATCTGCAGCAAGGGAGATTGAGGTGAGAGATTAGGATACATTTTCTAACTCTCAGGGGAGTGAAGCTCTGGAAAGGAAGTTGTGGGATCCCCATCATTGGAGGTTTTTCAGAACAGGTTGCACAAACATCTGTCAGGGCTGGTCTAGGTTTACTTGATGCTGCCTCAGCTCGGGGCTGGGCTTGGTGACCTCTTGAGGTCCCTTCTACCCTGCCATTCCCATTCTATGTGAGGGGTTTTCCGTAGGGGAGCAGAGCAGCACTGTTCAGACAAACTTCCAGTCGTGCCTGAAGCAAGGCTGTGGCAATTGAAGGGGAGGAGCAGGCTCTTTTATCTTGGCGATCAAAAAAATCAGACTGATAAAGTGACTAATACTCAATACAATAAACAGGACTCAATTCCCCTTTTCCTTTCAGGTCTAAATCACTGCTTTAAATCCAGACCAAGTAACTGAATGTCCTTGAAACAGCTGACAGCTGCTTGTTGACCAATGGGTGAAATTACCTGGTGCAGAGTTGTCCACCTCAGCACCATTTTTGCATTTCCCCCCAAGTTGGCCAGCGATAACAGACTGGGTCACTTTCACTCTTGTGTCTAATGTGTTTCTCGTCTTTTGTTTTCTGGTTCATATGCACCAGCCCTGGGCTGTAATAGAATGATAGAAGGTCAGGGTTGGAAGAGACCTCAGGAGGTATCTAGTCCAACCCGCTGCTCAAAGCAGGACCGACCCCAACTAAATCGTCCCAGCCAGGGCTTTGTCAAGCAGGGCCGTAAAAGCCTCTAAGGAGGGAGATTCCCCCACCTCCCTAGGGAACCCATTCCAGGGCTTCCCCACCCTCCACGTGAAATAGTGTTTCCTAATATCCAACCTAGACCTCCCCCACTGCAACTTGAGACCATTACTCCTTGTTCTGAAGAAGCTGGGTTACATGCACCACAGGGGAAAGATTTTGTTTTTCACTAGGAATTATTTTTTCAAATAGAAATATTTTGTGGGTGGTCTCACATTATGAATAAATTAACCCTAATTTGGAGGCTACAGACCTAAGGCAGAATCTTCCTTTGAAAGGATTTCCCCCCTTCACTATAAGGATCACCAAAGAGTATCAGAAAAGGACTTCCTCTGTTGGGTTATTTTATAAATTTGAATAAAGGAAAAAGCTGTGCTAAGCTGTTGTTTTGCCCCTCTGCCTGCAGGCTGCAGAGAGTTTTGATGAGTCTTGTTAAAACCCTAAACAGCAGAGGTTTGTAGAGCTGCTTCAACAATATTCTAGAACGCTGTATTGTTCTTGCTTTTATTTTCCTTGAAGCGATGGCATCAATTTACAATGTAGTAAAGTAATTTCAGGTACTCGGTCATCCCTTGCTTCTGTCTGAAACCCATACAGAAAAGCAGGGAAGGATCACTTCACCCAGTCCTGCAGGGAAGCTATGCCTGGGCTTGGACTGGGCAGCTTTGGAAGAAGGTCCAGTCAACTCTCCTGAACCACTTCTAACATGGCATGAGGAATATTATTTCCTCCACTGTTGATTCAGGGGGTGGAGCAAGATAATTTAAATGCATTCAGGCTGTGGTTGCAAAGTTTGGACTGTACAATCTCCTCGATCAACAGGCTGTTTATAACAGGAGCACATATTTGGCATGTAAGTGCATGTGGCCACAGCTTGTGAAAATGATCTTTAAAGTGCTATCACTAGACTTCAGAGTGAACAACACAGAGAGAAGAATGGAGTGTTCCACATCTCTCAGAATGGCAGCTTCAGACTGTCATAGGTGAGGAAGCCCCCCCCCCCCCCTTTGCACTGAAGTGGGTCAAAGGTTTTAATTCTAGTGAACGCTCTGATTCTGTTGCATCAAAAATCCTGTAGCCTGGGCCTGTGCCCAGCTGCTAGGAGTGCGCCAAAAACTGTGGAAAAAGTGAGGAGGAGGAGGAGGTAGTACACAAGGGCCAGACCTGAAGTGCTAGTGGGACCTGGGAAAGGATCAGTGCTGTGCTGCGGGGGGAATGTTGCTACCACATTGCTCCACCTTCGTTACCTTCTAGTCTCTCCATCAGCCCCCTCACTCCCTCTTATACCCCACACCTCTCCCCTCCCCTCCCCCATCCACCTCCCTTCCCCCCTCCCAACTGCATCCTCCCTCCACTGCCCCACCAATTCCCCATCCACCTCCCTTCCCCTTCCCATCTCCTCCTCCTTTCTCCCCCTCCAATCCCCATCCACCTCCCTCCACTGCCCCACCAATTCCCCATCCTCCTCCTTTCTCCCCCTCCAGTCCCCATCCACCTCCCTCCACTGCCCCACCAATTCCCCATCCACCTCCAACCTCTCCCTCCCCACTCCCTCAAATCCCCCCTCCCTCCATTGCCCCCAACCCCACCCACCTCCCTTCCCCTCTCCCAACTGCCTCTCCCTCCACTGCCCCACCAATTCCCCATCCACCTCCCTTCCCCTTCCCATCTCCTCCTCCTTTCTCCCCCTCCAATCCCCACCCACCTCCCTCCACTGCCCCACCAATTCCCCACCCACCTCCAACCTCCCTTCCCCCTCCCTCAAATCCCCATCCTCCCATCCACCTCCCCAACCCACCTCCCCCCTCCCTCAAATCCCCATCCTCCCATTTCCCCCCATCCACCTCCAACCCACCTCCCCCCTCCCTCAAATCCCCATCCTCCCATTTCCTCCCATCCACCTCCCCAACCCACCTCCCCCCTCCCTCAAATCCCCATCCTCCCATTTCCCCCCATCCACCTCCAACCTCCCTCCCAACTGCATCCTCCCTCCACTGCCCCACCAATTCCCCATCCACCTCCCTTCCCCTTCCCATCTCCTCCTCCTTTCTCCCCCTCCAATCCCCACCCACCTCCCTCCACTGCCCCACCAATTCCCCACCCACCTCCAACCTCCCTTCCCCCTCCCTCAAATCCCCATCCTCCCATCCACCTCCCCAACCCACCTCCCCCCTCCCTCAAATCCCCATCCTCCCATTTCCCCCCCAACCCCATCCATCTCCCCAACCCACCTCCCCCCTCCCTCAAATCCCCCTCCCCCTCCATTGCCCCAACCTCCCCCTCACCTGCCTCCCCCCTCCCTCAAATCCCCCTCCCCCTCCATTGCCCCAACCTCCCCCTCACCTGCCTCCTCCCTCCACTGCCCCCATCCACCTCCAACCCCCCTCCCGCCCCTCGCTCGCCGTAGCCCTTCCTCCCAGCTTCAGACAGCGCGAAGGGCGGCGGCAGCCCAAGTGCCTCATTTGACCTTCGCCGCCTTCCGTTCTTCTCGCTCTCCCCCCGCTCTGAGTGGCTGGGGCGGCAGCGGCCTGCGCAGGGCGGGCGTCTCTTGTGATGGGTTGGGTCTGCCCTCTTAGCTCCGCCTCCTGTGGTTTGTCATTGGTCTGTCGACCTGTCTCCCTCAGAGCCCAGTGCCGGCCTTCTGTCGCTTGCGATTGGTCTGCCTAGCCAAGGTAGGCGGGGTCAGGGCACCCCGATTCCTGATTGGTGGACGGCTGCGGTGTGGGCGTTGCCTTCACTGACTTTTCCTCTGATTGGCTGAGCTCCCCAGCTACTTTTCAATCTCCCCGGCTGCGGCCTGCCCTCCCCCCGCGCGTGGATTGGCGGGCTGGGCTCGACGCGCTCCGATTGGGCGGGAGGCGGCACCCGGCGCCTGCGCGCTGCGCTCCGGGGGGAGGAGGAAGATGGCGGCGGCGGCAGCTCGCGGGCTGGTTGTGGCGGCGGCGTGCGGGGTCCGCGCGCTGGGGGGCGGCTGCTGCCGGCGGCCCCGGGCGGCCCCGGGCCGGGCCCTGAGCGCGGGGGCGCCGCCGCAGGGCGCGGGGGTGGGGCTGGCCGAGGCGCTGCTGCAGGACAAGCTACGGCAGCACCAGCAGGTGAGGGGGCGGGGCCAGCGGGGAGGGGGGGAGGGTGTCGGGGGGGTTGAGGGATGGGGGCGTGGGAAGGCGGGCTGTGGTGGACGGGGTGGGGGTGGGAAGGGGGGCTGTACTTAGGGGGCAAGGTTGGGGGGCTGTGGTGGGGGGAAGGTTGGGGGGCTGTGGTGGGGGATGGGGGTGGGGGAAGGTTGGGGGGGGTGGTGGACAGGGTGGGAAGGGGGTCTGTGGTTGGGGGAAGGTTGGGGGGCTGTGGTGGGGGGAAGGGTGGGGATGGGGGGATGTGCGGTGGGAAGGGGTTGGGGGTGTCGTGGGGGGGTGGGAAGGGGGGGGATGGCCTATTTTCCAACACACCAGTTTTGGTTCACTGATTTCTGGTTCTACACTCGCGTTGTTTACCAGGCATTATCTTACCACAAGCCTTGAGTTATATCAGCCGGCCTTTTTGTTCGGACTGGGAAGGTTGGGGGGCTGTGGTGGGGGGGATGGGCGTGTGGGTAGGTTGGGGGGCTGTGGTGGGGGGATGGGCGTGTGGGAAGGGGGGGTGGGAAGGGGGGTGTCGTGGGGGGAAGGGTGGGCTGTGGGGGGGGAAGGGTGGGGGTGGGGGGATGTGCGGTGGGAAGGGGGGGGGGTGGCCTACTTTCCAACACACCAGTTTTGGTTCACTGATTTCCGGTTCTACGCTCGCCTTGTTTACCAGGCATTATCTTACCACAAGCCTTGAGTTATATCAGCCGGCCTTTTTGTTCGGACTCGTTCAGTCTTTCTGTCTCCTTTTCATACCTTTTCCCTTCAACATTTGATGTTTCAGGTTATTGTGATCTCTTATGAGGGTACCCTCACTTTTTACAGATAAACTCGCCATTGGGGTAAATCTGTTGGCCAAGTTACTACAACCGAGAGTGGGGTGTATGTGGGAGGAGGGGAGGAGAGGACACTAGAAAATGGTTGAGGGTGTTGTCAGTGGGAAGGAAGGGAGCTTGGGATAGGGACATTCGGGGGTGGAGGGAGGGAGAGACGGGGGTTATCAGTGAGTGGGGGGATGGGGAAAGGTGGTGAGGTGGGTTGTTAATGGGAAGGATCAGAAATGGCTGGGAGGGGATTAGGGTGTGTGGGGGTTGTCAGTGGGGGGGGGGGTTGAGGACTGGGAAGGGCATGGTTGTGTGGGGTGTGAGGGGGAAGGCTGGGGGTTGCCATTCAAAGGGAAGGGGGGCCGGGAAGTGGTGGGGAAGGAAAAGTGGAGAGGGAGGTTGTGAATTGGTTGGGAGGATGGCGTGTGGGGAGTTGAAAGGCAGGTTTGATGATGGGGTATGATGGAGTTGGCAAGCTTGGGGGCAAGGGGGAGGGTTTAGGGACAAGGGGAGTTGTCACTAGATGGGACAAGACCCTGTCTGGTATACTGTCAGAAATGGCCACCACTTGGCATCGAGAGGCAGGCATGACCTCAGCAGAAAGGTCATCAGGGTCTCTACCTGGCTGTCACAAGGTGGCGCTGCTGAAATGTACTTGAGAGGCCTCGCAGAGTCAGCTTTGTCCTCTCACAGCCCGGTGTGTCTCAGGCTCCAGAATTAATGCCAAGACCCCAAAACATCCCACAAGCAGGTTGTGGAAATTAGGATGTTCCACGGAAATCTGGGATGGGAGAGAGTTCTTACTGTCACTGTATTGTCCCCCTTGGCACTGGCACATCCCAGAAGGTTTGCCTGTTGCATCTCGCATGGTTTGGTCTGGCCAGTGTTTGGAGGAGAAGCAACCAGGAAAAACTCGGGGTGCTGCAGGGAGCTGTGTGGGTACCTCAATGGGGGATGTGCTCATCTGCCTGTGCCAACTTCAATTCCCTGACATGGTACTAGGGAGTTCTGGCTGGTACAGGGAAGTTGCTCTTTTTCAAATGAGATCTAGCCCAGAAGTCTTGACCACCTGGAAGCATTACAATTCTTATGGTAGTTTTCACAAAGGCAGCTGGGTGTTTAATCTTGGTCTTGTGACCATATTTCTGCTTGGGTAGTCATATTCTTCCGTCCTGCGTTTCAGTGGGGTATCAGCCTTTACAGTGCCATTCGGCCTTTAACCACGGGAGTAAAAAACAGACCTATTGCTGGTTTTATAGTTGTTCCAGGTTTAAAATATCGGCTCTCTCAAATGGTTGCTAAACAAAATTGTATTCTGGTTAGGACTTGGCATTCAGATTTCAGACTTGGGGGCAAACGTTTCCCCAGTGGTTCATTTTAACTCTCCAAAACGTAAGGGGAAAGTACCCTGGTAGCAGGACTTTAAAGCAGTCTTGTAAAATTGTTATGAAAACTTACCACGCTAAGCACAAAACCCCACTCCCTTGCCCTTTGCCAGGACATCTGATCACTAATGAAAAAACCTTGTACTTTACTCTCCCCAAACAAGTGGATGAGGGAAAAGTTTGCAAGTCTGATGCTATTTTCTCGAGGTCAGGGTCTTTTCTTCGATTGGCACAGCATTTGAAAGTTTGTGTTTGTGCCTCATTAATAGTGCAGGGAAACCTTAGGGGAGACCAGTCTTTCCCAGGCTGCGATGGCTGGACTAGACGTGGGGTCAGAATGGGGGGGGGGGCGGGAATGGTGGTACTTACTCTAGCAACGCCATCACAAGGAGCCATGCTGGGTGGCCATCAGGAGGAGCCATGCTGGGTGGATTGCACAAATCTTCCTCTTGCATGCTTGATCAGCATAAAAATAGGTAACATTGTTGACATTTAATTGCCTCATTAGGATTCAGAGTTCCCTTTGGATAAATGAAGCAGTTAGTGCTCCTTTTAGAGCTGTTGTTTCAGGCAGTCTGCATATTCAGGCAGACTCCACTATATCGACTTACAGTCATTTCACATTTTGAAGGATACTGTCTATACAGTAAAGGCTGAAGAATTTGCTAATCCGATCTCTGGCTAGATGATGTAATGGATCCTTTCCATCTTTAGTTTCTCTGGATTATGTTAATTGCTTTCTTTATTCCTTTCACGAGGAGTTCTGTACAAGGTTCTATAATCACGTTCTGGTACTAAACAGAAAGGCCAGTGGAATTTTTCCCTAGAGGTTTTGAGTCCAATGAGTTAGTTATTTGCCTGTTCATAGCTCTCTTCTCTGTAGCTATGAACCCTAACTTCTGTAACTTTCACACCTGATAACTTAAATCTTTTCTCTTTCCCACCCTCCATGGGTAGTCAACAGAGGGAGGAGATGGGAAAGGGTCCAGTTCTGATGAGCAGCAGGAGAAGAAACAGAAGGAAAATACAGCCTATGCCAAGAAAATGGTGCTCCGGATAGCAGGGCTAATGGGAGCTGGTAGCGGGATAGCAGTTATCTATATTTTTGGTAAGCTGTTCCAATCCATTTGGGATAGAAATGTATTAACAATTCTATAAAACTGCCAGCAAATGTGTTATTCTCAGTGCCTTTCTGATTATTCTCTAGCAGCTGATTCCCCCTGCCCAATAACTGGCTGTATTTTTATTACCTTTCTTCCAAGGATCTCAAGTCTTTTACAAAAACTAAGCTCACAACACCTTTGCAAGGCTGTGAAGGATAATTATTCCTATTGTATAGATGCTTACGGTGCATGCCAGTGGCTTGCTACACAACAAGTCGGTAGCACGGTCAGGAATAGAACCCAGGAGTTCTGTTCTTTCCATTTTTATTATTTATATTACCATGGTGTTCAGAGATCCCAGTCAGGATCAGGACCCCGTCTGTAGAAGGGGAGCTAATGGTACTGACCTCCTTTGTAAATGATACACCCCCAGACTCATCAGATATTCAGTTCTTAAAGGAACACAGCATGGGAAATCTAACCCTGACATTCCTTTTATGAGTGCTACATAAATTACTTTGAGATCTCAAAGCACTAAATAAAGCTAGGCATTATTGTGCTAGATGCTGTACAAACACACATAGGTATGGTCCTTAGTCCCAAAAGCCTGCAATCTAATCCACTAAACCTCCCTTCCTTGGTCTGTCTAGATACTTACATGACACACATCACTGTAGTATCCGACCTTCATGCAAAAGGTGTCTGGCCAGTCAGATTAGCCAGGAAGGGAGTTTGTTGATATCCCAACACAGTACCAAGACTGCTGGGGTTTTTTTTAAGGGGTTCTTGTATTTTAATGGCAATTTTAAAAATGTTTTTCTGGAAACTTAGCATTGATATCTCTGGCACAGAACTGAGGCCCATTAGTGAGACAGTCTGTACTATTGCAGTCTGTTTAGAAGGTAGTCTTCCGTTTCCAGAGCTGTCAAGATGGAACCCTTCCTGAGCACTGCCATCACTTAATGCTCTACTTATTGCACAAAGTCTCCCACGAATTAATGGAATGACCGCATCGCTGATTTGCATTGGGTGTTTTTTGATCTGAACAAAGTGGGAAGGCAGGGACAGCTTGTTCCACAACTTCTCGGGCCGGGGAAGTGAGAGGGAGTTTCTCTGCTGTCTGCAGAGATCTGTTTGTTATGTTGAGGCCTTCAAATATGTAATGTGGCCAGGTGTACACATGGGTCTGGTACCTGTTTGTAACAGTGTTCATGTTGCCGTGTTGGCTGATAAAGTGACTGACTTCTTCTTCATCTTCTGTTTTGCTGGCAGGTAGTAATTCAGTGGACGAGCAAGGGGCTAAGGTAAGGTGCTTTCTGTGTTCTTTGGGTTTTGCTCCTCATTATACAAGGGAATTGTCCATAGAACTGCAGTGAGCTACAGTGCTGATGGCTTGGTGAATGCCACAAGAGGACGCTGTTTCTGTTTGAACATGTTCTGCAAGGCTGGTTATGTCTGCACCAGGAATCAATAATAATCTTTCCTGCATGAGCAAATGGTACAAGGTTAGGTTTATGGTTGGGGATGGGGGAGTGTCAATTAAATTAGCCAGGTACTCAGACAGTTATCGCTGTTCTCGTAGTAACTGGCTAGTTGAACATTGCTCACTGGTTGTGATTTGGATTACGTCCTCCTACAAAGTGAGGAGGAGGAGGAGAGAGGAACAGTTCTCAGCCTAAGCCAGAGAGTCCAGTTTTAAGATAGACAGGCCCAGGGACCAGCCAAGAGGAGTGAAATAAGAATTGTTTCTGTGCACAGCTAGTGATTGCCCAGGTGCTGGCTGAGCCATATCCCTGTAGTTCTATAGAGGTCGCTCACACTTGGCTGCGTGGACCTCTTCAGCACAACAAGCCTAGTTACAGCATGGGGTGTGTGGGCGTGCGCGCGCTCTGCCGTGTTGTCTTCTGGGGTTTTGTAAAGAACCTTCAGAGCATTCCGTAGTAGCACCCGGTACACCCTTTAAATCCCGTTCTTTCAGGACTGAGTCCTGACAAGTGTCTTCTTCCCAGCAGGGGGCGTGATGGTATTGAGGGAGCTTTGAGGTATCCATCAGTGACATTGGCTTCAATTTCCACTGGGAAAGAATCAGAACAAAATTGATGTGTGGGTTCCTGGGGGTGTGCACGACGGGAAGGGATTATGTGCTAGGTAAAGGCAGGGTTTCTTGGTGTTGGGGGCAAACGCTTTGAAATATCCTGGGTATTGGGTTTTCCCTTGAAACTCCATGATGTTGATTTGGGGGTATTGGGCTAGTTCAGGGATCTACATTTTTGCTCGGCATGCGCTGTCCCAACGGGGAAGGTGGTCATGGATCAAAAGCTCAGCAAACTTTCCCGCACTGCATTCTAGATTCTCCCATTAGCGCTAATTCTGCTCAGTTGTTGAACACGAGAAGGGAGAGAGAGTTCCCCAGTTCCGATAGGTCTTGCTCAGTTTTTCATAAGACTTGCCCCTCCTCTTTTGCAGCTGTCAATGGCTGTGTCAGTTCTTTGCTTTCAACTGTTGCTCAGACTTGAGTGGATCTTACAAGTATAGCTGCAGGGAATTTCAGGTTCCTCATGCTCTCTGTGCTGACAACTAGTGGTATGACTGCAGACGTCCGTCCTGTGCATGAAAGTGACTTGCTCCATGTGTAGTCGAACTCTTCTGCCAAACAGTCCATCTCCTCGTTACAAATGGAGTTTCTGGGACTCTGTCGTTGACTCAGGGTGCAGGAGTCTTCAGTTGAACAGCCTGTTGCAGTTCTCATCCCACTCCCTGTTGGGATAGATCTTGCTGTTACGCCTTCTCTGCCGCTCAGACCTTCTCTTAATCCAAAGAGAGTTGGTTTGGTGTTTTTTTTATGGTAATATTTTAATCTTAATCTGAGGGTTCAGCCACCAAATTAGCATGAAGTGCAGCATTGGTGTTTCAGAGCGTAGACTGTGTCTGCAGCTGTCACCGTCTTCCTCTTGGCGTGTTCATGGGTCAGTGGCCTTGTGGATCATGTTCTCCAGGGAAGCCTTCCACACTTTTTGGGTCTCTTCGTAAATCAGCCCTGAGAAGTGTGTTATACCCTCATAGCAATCCAGGTGATGAATAGTTTAGCAGTGCCTTGGATGTTTCTGTGAAGCACTTTCCAATGATGCTTTGTGCCTCCTTTCCGGAGTCCCTTACCTTTGCTGAGGTGCCATGGGGAAACCCTTTTGTGCTGGTGATGGGCAGTCCTGAATAAATAAGTCCTCTCTTTATTTTCATAGGAGAGATACCTAGGTGTTGCATCTCCATGACCTTTTCAGCACACAGCTGATACTGCCAATCAGAATGCCATTATATGCCTGTTGCCTTGATGATGTGGTCACCAGTCTCCTAAAAAACGGGGGTGAGCACCCCTGACTTATTTCGCAAAGGGATCGTCAAACAGATGGTGGCAATCTCCTTTCACTACCAGGCTAGGCTGAATTTGAACCAGTGACCTGGAGGTGAAAAGCTCTTGCAACCCATTCTTGCTCCTGTGAGCCATCCGGTCATTCTTGGGAACTTTCCTCAACTCATGTAACAGGAGCAAATGAGTCTCAAAGTGTCATGGGAGAAGGGGGCGGTGTGGTACATAATAGCTGCTGTCAGTGTTCCTAAACCTTTATGGCTGCATCTGGTTTGTTAATGGGTGTCCAGATTGAGTTGGGAGACTGAAAAAGTTGTCCGTTATCTTCCACTGGAATCAATCCATTGGGTCCCTAGCAGATCTGCTCAAGTCACATTGGCTTCTCTGGACACCCATTAACAAACCAGATGGAGCCATATAGATTTAGGAACACGGACAGCAGCTATTGGAATTGGAAAAGGTTCAGAAAAGGGCAACGAAAATGATTAGGGGTATGGAATGGCTTCCGTATGACGAGAGATTGAGAAGACTGGGACTTTTCAGCTTGGAAAAGAGACTGCTAAGGGAAGATATGATTGAGGTCTATAAAATCATGACTGGTGTAGAGAAAGTAGATAAGGAAGTGTTGTTTACTACTTCTCATAACACGAGAACTAGGGGTCACCAAATGAAATTAATAGGCTGTAGGCTTAAAACAAATAAAAGGAAGTATTTCTTCACACAATGCACAGTTAACCTGTGGAACTCCTTGCCAGAGGATGTTGTGAAGGCCAAGACCATAACAAGGTTCAAAAAAGAACTAGATAAATTCATGGAGGACAGGTCCATCAGTGGCGTCCCTAGTCTCTGTTTGCCAGAAGCTGGGAATGAGCGACAGGGGATAGATCGCTTGATGATGACCTCTTCTGTTCATTCCCTCTGGGGCACCTGGCACTGGCCACTGTCGGAAAACAGGATTCAAGGCTAGATGGACCCTTGGTCTGACCCAGTAGAGCCATTCTTATGTTCCAGGGAAAGCTGTGGAATGGTTCACATGGCTCTGTTCGGAGGGCGTTCGTTTTCCCATAGAACGCTGCCGTCAAGCATATTGGGTCCGGGGTAACAGCATATTAGGGTCATAGGCTTTTGGACTGATTTTTTCCCTTAGGCTGCTGATCACATACAGCTCCCGCTGATTTAACTGGGATGCCGGGTGCTCAGCCCTCTGAAAACCAGGCCAAGGGTCCAGTAATTAACAGGGGAAAAGACCTGTTAGAGGGTGTCCAGTCCCTGCCTCCCCACCTTGCTGCCTCTCTTCCTGTTGGGCTGAAACTCATGTCATAGGAGCAAATGGGTCTGGAGGTGTTCTGGAAAAAGGGGGCTGCATTCTGAGACAGATGAAATTTCTTCCAGAGAGGTCACTTTCCTCTCTTTCTCATGCTCTACGGAAACTTACAATGGACTCTTCTCTTCCAGTGCAACAGGGAAACCCTGACCTTGAGCAGAGGGCTTTGCAAAAGTGGGCGAGAATGTTGGATGGCGTGAATGTTGAAAGGCTTACGTTGCTGTCTGTCAGAGGGTGGCCTTTCCAAAGGAGTATGGCTAAGTGGCCCTTACCTCAAAGGGAGCAATGGGTGGAATGTCTGCTCCATTCCTCTCTGAAATTGGGAGCAGCTGGAGCAAATCGGCAGGAGTGTCCTGCCCTTTCTGAGGATAGAGTGCTGCATTTTCTATTTTATGTGGGGAGGAAGCTAAGGGAGTTCCTGGCTAGGCCAGGATAGTGCGTGTGGTTAGAACTGTTGCTACCTTGAAACCCCTTCTTTTGTCTCTCTGGCCAGTGCTTGCCACCTCTTAGGCTTGAGCATGTTCCTGTCTGCTGCCCGTGTTTTCCTGTGTCCTGAGACTGTAGACAGAAGCTGGGAGAACGTCTGAGCGAAAGTTCCCACAGATGCATTACGATCTGTATTACAACCCGCACATGCTGCCATGGACATGTGAATGGGCCTTGCTGATGGGCTTGTGGGAACTCGCCTGACTGTGGCCTCTTCCACAGCCTACCTGTTACCTTCAACACCCCATTGGTCTTTGAAGGGCTGGGAATGGCCAAGTCTTCGAGTGGGCAGTTCTTGTAACGTGTATCTATCTGCACCTCTCATTTCCTCCCTTTGATGCTGTTGGGGGCAGCTGTAAGAGGGGAGCACTGGGTAAACTGGTGCCTCTCCGGGATTCTCCCCTGCTCCTGGTGTTTTTAACCATTTAAAGAAAATGTTGTTTTCATGTCTTCCTGTGTATTAGCTCTGCTTGCACCCATGTTTGCTGGACCGGGTATCCAGACCAAGCTTTCTTTAAACTGGTTCTCTGTGCACTTTCCCTGGCATGCCCTGTGTACTGTTTTACCCTTGTCCTGCCTTCCATCATACAGTGACTGGAAACGGTGTCTCAGAGCAGCCCTGTTAGTCTGTATCCGATGAAGTGAGCTGTAGCTCATGAAAGCTTATGCTCTAATAAATTTGTTAGTCTCTAAGGTGCCATAAGTACTCCTTTTCTTTTTATGGATAGGATACAGACTAACACGGCTGCTACTTTGAAACCTGTCAGAGCAGCCCGTTAGTGAGGCTGCAGTTAGCTCTAGCTCTTGCTGCTCACTCTCACTAAATGGGAAGTAAATCTTTGTTCAGATGCATACAGCATTTGTAGGAAGATGAGAGCCCTTGGCTGGCTTTTTTCAATGGAAAGTGGGTCCCTGCTCTAAGGATTTGGTAGGAATTTGTTTCTCCTTTACTGTCCCCTTTGGAAATTTATACATGTGCCACGGATCCTCTTGAAGCTCACCTTGCAGAAGGGAGTAGATTGCTGGGCTTTCATGTCTCTGGCTCCTGGAGGGGCACTTTCCCCATTGCCTATGTAAAAATCTCTCCTTTTTTAGATCCTCCTGTGTTACGGGAGGGCTTATTCAGATTGTTTTTTGATATGCAGCACGAGCCATGAGCCCAGCTGGGGCATTAAGGTGTGAATTGCTGCAGTGGTTATGCATTGCATATCCTCATGGCTTTCTGTATGGGGGAGAATGGCTTTCTTTTTTGAAGTGCCTCTTGGCTTCCTGGCTACCCTTTAAATGCAAGGCTTGTTTGATGTTCAGGCAAAGCTCCTAATTCCTCACCTTGTTGTGAATAGGGGCTAATTGTCATGGGGGGAAGCGCCCCATAATATCCCCCTCTGGTGCAGCTGAGGACGGCACACTTCCCCGGTATCCTCAGGTGAATGCCTTCACTGCCCTGGATGGGAAGTTGGAGCCTGTGTGCTGACAACACACTTCTCTCACATCCCCGCAAATATCCCTTCTCACCTTGGTTACGCAGCAGGTCTCGTTGTTGTCAGCGCATGCCCTCTGCCAGTGTGAGAATCAGCCATGCTAACAAGTCTTTTCCGGTATAACTGGACTCTTTGTAGAGCCCATGGGCTGTTGAAAATCATCCCTGAAATACAAGGGGTTTGTGATCTGAGGGTAATTGTGACAAGATTGTTCCATTCCTACCCCCTCCTTCAACTGGGGAATGGGGGGGATTGGCTCCTGCATTTACACAGTACAGGGCACAGGTGCTGTCTGTACATCACAGTAAGCGCTCTGCTGGTCCCATGGGAGACTGATGCTGCCTAACCCGATACCTCTCAGGCTACGGGAGGGGCTGCACTGGGCTTCCTTCTGTTCCCAGAGAATTTCAGATGGGCTAGAGGTGCTGCTGGGATTATTCCTGTGCTGACCTACTTGTCAGCTTCAGGAATCTGTGCGTGTCCTGTAGACACTTGCTCTTGGGAGGGAAGAGAGAGTCTGTTTTCTCCCTCTGCCCACAGGTGCTAGCTCTGTCTAGATTGTTATGTAGCAGAGAGGCCACAGAGGCCTTCACCCAGCTTAGCTGTTCTTTGATGTAACTGCAGACCCGTGTTTCTCATAAGCGCTTTGCGATGCAGTTACCTCGTTGCTTTCCTCTGTGGCAGTAAAAACCCCTTTGGCTTTCTTAATGATCCTGTCTGCTTAAATGTCATATTCATGTGACTTGCCATAACGAGGTGTCTGGCTGGTAGCAGTAGAGCAAATGTGCCTGATTGGAAAGGCTTGGCACACTTCCCATCTCCTCGAGAGTCACATGGCATCACGTAATTGTATCTGACTTGTCTGGTCACCTCTCTCTTGGCTGGCTGTAAAATGGGAGAGCTTTTGATCTGTCTCTTTTCCCACACAGCTCTGCCCATACTCCCTTTTTTTGGCTTCTAGACTGGGACTCGATCTGTTTGTTACAGTCCAGAGAAGAGCTTCCTCTTTCCCGGGAACTTTAAAATGTGAAATATGGGTGTTGAAAACACCCCAGCTGCCGGTGGCTTCCTTGGAAAAGCTGGATCATGCCAGCAAAGAACAAACCTGCAGATGGGATGTAAAAGGAGCAAAGGAAGGGAGTTGGGACCAGATCTTTTCAGCAGATGTCGTGAGATGTGCTTGTGGAATAAAGGGATGTGACGCGTTGGGTAGATGAGATGTGACTTGAAGGTGCAAATGAGGAAAACAGGGAAAAGGCATCCAAAGAATTCAATGGCCTGGTCCTGTTCCCAGGATGTTCTGACTCTTACGTGAGCATAAATACGCAGGCAGCTAGTGTATGCTAAATGGTAGTATTAACCCTGTTTATTACCGTAGTGCATATGGGCCAGCCAAGATCAGGCGCCGTTGTGCTAGGCATTATGCAAACACAGGACGGTCCTGAAGCTGTTGTTGGAGATCGTTACAAAAAGTTATTCTCCTTGAGGCTCTTAAACCGGCTGTTCCAGAGCTGCTCCCCCATAAAGTCTTACACGCAATCACTGTGGCAAAGGATGGTCCTTGTTTGTGGAAAGTGGTTACTTAGATTGGAACAAGGGCAATCTTTTTGTTCTGTGTTTGTACACAGCTAGCACGATGGGGTGCTGCTTCATACCTAGGGCTCCTAGGTGCTACTGTAATACATCGAATAGCATTAAAAATGTACAGCACCTAACACAATGGGGTCCTGCTTCATGACAAGGGCTCCTAGGGGCTATGGTAATACAACTAATAAGACCTGGCCAAATTCTTTTGGAAGCTTCACATTTTCCCTGTTCCTGATTTTCTTTGGGGTTCAGCCATCAAGAGAGTGAATGCAGGCTGGCAAAAGGCAGTAGCTCGCACTTTGAGAACTCCTTTCTTGTAGGTGAACATGGACGTTGACTGGGCGTGACAGCTGCGAAGGACTCGATTCAGTAAGAGAATTGGAGAATGGACAAGTATGAGTAATTACACTGAGAAGTTGCATAATGTTTTCCAGCCGTTAGAGATCTGTGTGTTGTCACCCCTTAATGTACAAAGCTGCTCCTATTACTACATTATGTTCAGAAGACCTGTTCTCCCTCCTTAGGTAGTATGCGGACAATCAGGGTCCAGGATGGCAGAAACTTTTTCAGTCTCGGGTGGTCTCATGTCCTTGACCTGGTGAGATCTTTTTTCTTCCCTATGTAGCCAATATCCTTTTTAGGTGTGCACCAAAATCCAGGAAGCCAGTGGGAAAAATAAAATAAAGTGCTGAATGCTGCTTTTACTACCGGGAGTCAACAAGTCTGCTGGAGCTGGAAAGTATTCTGTACGGCGACTGGGAACACCTACTTGGTACTGAAAGGGCGTTCTTTCACAAACTACCTTTGTGGAGTCCTTCGTCAGCAAAAGGACATATAAACAATGTGCTGCCCCTTTAAGAACCAAGCATATAGGCTCTCCTTAACCGAAGTCCATAGCAAAGGTCTTGGCTTACTTCAGCCAAGTCCGAGGAAAGGTGATGTAATCCCGTTGCACCCGTTGGTTCTCCTTTTGGCACAGCACTCTTGAGTCTCGTTGCTTTACTGAGCCCCCAAGTCCCCACAGCGTATTGCAGGAGAGGAGAATTAATTCCCTGCAACTGGCCTAACCCGGCTAGCCAGGACAGCACCACGCATTCAGGGGTCCCCCCCCCGTAGCTCAGGGAGAGGGTTTAACCCCCTTTCCTGCCAGCCTCTGAATGCGCTTTGTACGCTCAGTCTCTCCAAGCTAAGGTTGGGAGGATGGATTTTTAGTTGTCTTGCCAGTTTCTCTGTCTAGATAGCACTGTTGAGCTTTAAAACCTCATTGAGCCAATGTGAACCGGTTGAGTGTGGGGCCAGTCTCTCCCCGCCCCAAGTTAAACTGCTCCCTTGAAGCTTGTTTTTGTTTACAAATGCCCAGGCTGCTCTGTCATTTGCAGCTGCTGGTGCAAAGCCCTGAGACACACGATAGGAGAAGTGTGGCAGTTGTGCTTCTCCGTCCCTAACGTGTTCAGAATAAATGTTGGCCTGCTTGCCATACAGCTCTGGACTTAGAAGGTGAAATGAATTCTGAATGAACGAATGACGTTCCCCCTCTCCCCGCTAATAGGAGGGGGTCAGTCTGTTGATTCGTACCCCTCCTGTGCGTGTTTAGAAACAATCCTGGTAAACCTGGTATGCACATAGAAGAAGCTGCAATGCAGGATTCCTCTCCTGAGTCTGTGGCCGTCAGGCGATGCCTTCATTCTAAAATCTGGCATAGTTAGCAAGCTGGAGAAGTAAATTACTGCTGAGACTGAAATTGCTGTACAGTTGTGTGTCAGATATGCACCCAACTTGGTAAGAGACTGACTTCATTCAAGCCACCTGTGGCCCCCATTGAAGAGTGGGGGGTGTCAAGGAGGATGCCAGTGCTGGAAAGACTGGCCACAGAAGTACCATGCTGCACGCATGTCTGACAGGTTTGGCGTTGCTGTTGAGCGTCTCTCACAAGAGCAGAGTGGGCAAGTGATTAGACTGTCCCTGGCTTTTGCTCCCTTCTCCTTCCTTTGTGGATTTGTCCAAGTGGGGAAGTGTTACAGTGAACTCTGCTCACATTGACTGACAACCAGGAGAGATCTGACTGCAATAAAGTAGCCTTCCTGTCCGCTGGCTGACTAAACACAATGCATTTAGGAATGCTTAGTGCTGGAAAAACTGCATGAAGGCTCACAAAGTACCAGGATTATATGGCATTTGGGTCCTCTGTGTATGTCCTTTTATCCCAAACCTGGGCACTATTGCTGATTTCTTACATATATTAATATGAAACTCCGCCAGTGACATAATATTGCTTCCTGGGGAGATGTAAATCCAAACAGGGTTTCTTTAATTAATCAGTAATGGAACCACCTGGAGGTTCTCAAATAGTTAACATGTTTTGTTGGTCTAATTTGATCATTTTTATTTTTAATTTAAGTTAAAATTATATGATATTGCAGTTAAAATGAAGGCTGCCAGGGTACAGTGGTTTCTCGTGTCTTTAATTCAAACAAAGAAATTCACACCATGCTAAATTGATGTCTTGGTCTCTGAAACGCGTGGTGTTGGGGATTAATTCTCTGTGTCCAGGGTCCTCATCCTTGTTTCACTCCAATCTTTTTTTTTTTTTAACATAATCCCAAACTCTGCGAAACACAGCTGTGATTCATAAACTTCCTTGCTTTTAAATGATCAGTCAGTTACGATATGCTGCTCGTTTCTCCCAGGGGCTGTTAAAAATAAACTCTTGATCAACAAGCATCTCTGCCTCAATCCTGCATCCGCTCTCTGCTGACTCGAGTTCTGTAGCAGTTTCCGCAAAGCCGCCACAGATTTGGGACTCTCTCCTCGTTACCCAAGCCTAAATCCATAGGGAGATTTTCACATGCGGGGGGAATGGGGGTGAGGGGGGTCAGATTTCTTTTTGCAGCAAGCTGATCCAGCAGCCCTTGAATTCAAGTGAACTTTTCACTGAAGAATGTCACTTGTTCTGCTGAACAGCCATTCTGGTCCTGCACCTGTGTCAGGACACAATGAAACTTGCCCTTCTCCATTGCCTTCTTGTGTGTGGGGCTGGAGCTGGGGCTTGTTCTTTGACTAGTTAAGTTCCTTTTTGTTTGGTGGTGTGGATTCTATAGGGCTTAAACAGCTGGTCCATTATTACAGATGTCTTTTTTTCTTTTTTTAAGTAGGCAATTGTTCTTGGCATTGAAAGGGCATTCTTTTTCTAGTCACCTTTTTCTGCTTGCATGTGGTTAGTGGAGCTTGGGTTGGAAGCTGACTTTGATTTGGGTTCTAGCCATCAGTACGGGTACAATTTTCTTCGCCAGTGAAGTTGGCCACAAGAAGAATTGTGTATCATGGAGTGGGGTCAGTGGTGAGCTGTATTGTAATTATAATTAGAGTGAACTTAAGAGAAATCTGTAAGGGAGTCTACCTTCCCAAGAGCCTGTTAATTCCTCACTGGGGTATTGCAAGTTGACAAGTAGCGGAGCTCAATGAGAGGAGGGATGGCCCAGTGTTAGGGTGCTAGCCTGGGACTGAGAGACCTGGTTTCAGGTCCCTGTTCCACAGATTTCCTGCATGACCCTGGGCAAGTCACTTAGTCTCTCAGTGCCTTGGTTCCCTGTCTGCAAAATGAGGATAACAGCACTGACCTATGGGGGTTATGAGGATAAATACAATCAATATGGTGAGGTGCTTAGATACTGCAGTGATGAGGGCTGTATAAATACCTTCGATAGCTGATAGCAAAAGGGGCTTCTGGACAAACAGATCTGAAGACTATACTCCTTTGCTATGCTTTTTCTCCTCTGTCCGTATGCCCCCAAAACACATACATGCTTTAGATATATTTTAATTTGGGATCATACCTTCAGAACGAAATCTCCACAACCCACTGTCCCGGTCCTCCACCACCTCCACCTTTGAAAAACGTTATCCATGCTTACTTTAAATCAGATTTGAATCACATGTTTGAAATCTAATTGTAGTCCAGTAATGCTTTCGGTGCTGTGTAGGTAGGGTGAAATGCTCTGAGGAGAGCAGGTGTGTGTAGCTCCCTCAACAAGTAGCTATAGATATAAAAGTGACTTGCTGAGGGAGCTAAGGGTACCTCAGCTCTATAGCCTGGTTGCCTTGACCACTATTTGTCGTCCTCCACCACTCTAAAGGTGTTAGCCTAGGTGGTGGCTATATGGTTCTAACTGTAAAATTTTGGGATGTGGTTTTTTTAGTGCAGATGGGCCATACGCTGTGTGAAGCTTGTACAGATGAGTCCTCTAGAGCTGGGTGAATTTGTTTGACTGAATCTTTTCTCAGTAAAAAAATGCAGACACGGTGACTACAGAACATTGTGTGAATTTGTGGGGGTTTCGCCAAATTGTTTTGGTTTAACCAAAAAAAAAAAAAAAATCCAAGAAAAAAGCATTTCAGTTTTAAAATTTCAAAGCAAAGTGTCGTTCCCTCCCTTCCCCCCCCCCACCCCCGGTTCAAAACAACTTTTTGTTTGGAAATTTACTTTAATATTATTTTGTTAATTAAACACTAAAAATTGCTCAATCAAACCAACTAAAATTTCGTTCAACCCAAAACTATTTTTTTTCCTTTTTGATTCACCAAAAACTTTGAAAATGTTGTCTTTTAGTTTGATGTGAAATGATTCCCCCCACCCCGATTTTTTTGGATTGCCAGCAAACCATCTATCTATCCAGCTCTAATCAAGTTGTTTACTGTATGCCTGGAAGGCACTCAGATGCTACAGTGATGAATGTGGGCTAAAAACATATGTTGAAGCAAATGCAGTTCCAGGCTTAAGTTTAGGAGTTAATATTCTGAAAAATTTAATAGCAAAAATAAGTATTTTAAAAGAAGACAAGCTGTGTATGGCTGAAGGGAGTCCCATACGTTGCTAAATAAGGGATCTGCAGGATTCCTGGTTGACTGGTGCATTTTAAAAGTATTTCCTGATAGTGCAGAATAAATTCCTTAGCACTTGTCCTTCCACCATGTGTTTCCAGTTTCTTTTCCTTTTATTGAACTTACACTACAGTCTTCAGTCATCGCTACATATAGTTCTGCTCAGCGAAGGCATAAAGCTGTCCTGCAGACAATAGGTGAGAAGGAATAGTATGAGCTCATAGCACAACAAATTCAGACAGTTATTTTATATAAGGCTGGGGACGCTTTATGTGGTTTGAATGGGCAGCCTGTTCGTTATTGAAATCTTGGCCGGATACACCTGTAAACTTATCAAGGATCTGATAGGAGGAGGCCTTCAGTAGCAGTAATGGCTGGATGCCATGCCTTTCACTTAGGGGTTGTTGGCTCACGTCCTGCCTGCTCCATTTGACCTTTCATTGGTCCTCCTCTTGTGAAATGAGTTGGTGGATCCTGGTCGTGTTTCTAGTGAACAGGTTTCCATGTTGCAAATGAAGTCACAGCAGAGAATGTGCTGGAGGGAAGCACCTGCCTCATTGTAACTCCTGGTTTCCAGATGTCAAGGCCTCGCCACCCTGGCATATTCTCTAGGCTTCTGAATTCTTTATCTGCAACAGCTGGTCAATCGATGAGGGTGATTTTGGCAAATCTTTATCTTGGCAGAGTGGCACCGAGAGGTGGAAAGCCAAAATGTCAGAGCTACAAAGCAGGAGGCTTTTGTGTTTGACCACTAGTAGAGAGCTCACCTGGCTGCCTGGTTCACTCCTCCCTTAGGGGGCCCTGCAGGCGTGCATTAAGTTGGGTAGAATTTCCTTGCTGGGGGGGGGGCGGGGGGCGGTTCTGACCTCAGATACGGCACGCAGTTTGAGTTGCAGTCTGTTAGATTTTCCTTTTAGTCAAGTTTAAACCACCTCCGTGCCCCAGTAGACCATAATCCTGCCAAACTTGGGCTTTATCTACTAATGCTCAAGAGTGTTTTGTGATTCCAGGTGACTTCCTGTTGTTGCCACCTCACTTTAGTAATTGGTACAGTAATTTAAACCTCGTTATATTTATGGCTCAGGTGACGGTGCTGCAAAGCTCTCTGGGAAATGAACATTGGGTTTTTTTCTCCTGACAGCTGTTGTGGGGGCCACTTCTTTCATGGCCCCTGAGAGGGTCAGCTGTGCGTTCTTTTCATCCTCCTGATCTGGATGTGCATTAAACAGGGAAGAGGGATTAGGATGAGAGGGACTTTGTTTCCTTTCAGTGGAATGGCCGATGTAGTGCTCACAGTCATACCAGGGGAATTGCATCCTGAAGGGATGTTGTCTTCACTTAAGCAGTTGTATAAATCCTGTTACTGTTTGACCTCTTCCATGTGAGTCTAAATAAAAATGTCTGATTGGATTTTGCTCTTTCCTGACTGGTGGGAGGCCAGCCAAAGACAGCTGGCCAAAATTATCTTATCCCCCTGGTTCTCCCGGCAGTGGGATGTTGGAACTCCAGGGGACGCCCCCCACAAACATTCATGTCAGCTTTGCTAACTTGCTCTCCAGCCCTTTATTATAATCTGAATTTGTTAAAACAGGCTCTGACTCCTGACGCATCTGAGCATTTGGCTTCCTGATGCAGTCAAACAATAACCTGTTTTTGTTTTGTTCCTACTTCCTTCCCTTCTTCCCCTAACCTCTTTCATTCAGTGTCATCAGCTCTGCGCTGTCCACAGCAGAAGCCCTTAGAAATGGCTGTTTTGTGAGCCACGTGTTTATAAAATGATGACGTTTATGGCGTTCAGAGAGAGCACTTGATTGATATCCTCCATGACATGGAGCGGGTTGGTTAGCAAGTTCTAGTGATCTGTAACAGTGCTGCTGATGGAAGTGCAGTCTGGAAGGAAGAACTCCCAGTTTAAGAAGTGTGCCAAGTTTGCTTTCTTCTGCCACCCGGTTCTCACTTGTTGGGTTACTTTCTGAGCTTGTTGCTTTTTCGGGTTCGTTTCCTCATTAGGTGGCACTGTGGAGTTAGCAGCAGGCTTGCACCAACCAGTCTGCCCTTAACATAATTTGCCGAGCTTTCTGCTGGAATGAACCCTCCTAGTAGTTGAGGCTGAGGTAGGAGGTACTCTCTCCATTCCCTTGCCGTCTTGGACAGTTTCAAATGGGGATTAAACAGGCTCAGTTAGGCCTTTGTATAGGCTACCGATATCTTGAAATGGTTTTCCAGATACTCTTGCTTGAGAGATGTTTTCTGAACTGAGATACATTCACACAGCCTCCTCCTAAAAGCCTGGCCACTGGACCTCAGGCTCCTCCTCTTTCAAGAGCAGCAAACTCACTTCATGCGCACATGTGCTCTGTGTTTAAAGAGCAGTGCAGTTATTTGGGGGGGTTTACGGTGCCGCATGGCCTGGGGTTGCTCTTATCCTAGGCTGAGATGCCATTTATAAGCAGAAATGCTTAGGGGGACCAGCCTGCTGATTGATTCCAGACTAGCCTAGAGATGCGTTAGTGGGACTCAGTAGGAGTAGTTTAAAAAAAGAAAAAAGAACTGAAATCTCTCGCTGTCCTGCATTTAACATCTTGCCCAGTGGGGAATTGTACCTTTTGTTTGCTGTACAGGTTTCCCTCATCTCCCTGTTACGGGCACCGTCCACAGGCATATCTGGGCCAGTGCCCCATCTGAACTTCCTCTCCGGCAGCAGGAGGAAGCTTGACACCGTATCCTTGTAGCTGGACCAGAGGGCAGTGCAGGTGGGGAGATGGAATTCACAACCCAGTAGCCACCATCCCTTTCATCCTGGCAACTGGGTGACCTGCAAACCCTGAAACTGGTCCTAGCAACGGTTGGCTGGGTAGGTGTGTGCTGTTGGAGAGATGGTACTGGTTCGGAAAGAGCACAGGGTAGACATGTAGATGCCTAGTTACTTTCTCAGGAGGAAGGGCACGAAAGGGAACGGACCTTCCATTCATTTGTGTGTGTGTGTGTGTGTGTGTGTGTGTGAGAGAGAGAGAGAGAGAGGGGCTCTGGGAGATTATGGTGAGAGATACAACTAAAAACACAGAGCCCAGCCACAGAACAGGAGGTAGCAGACTTTATTTTTGAGCAGCAGCTCCTTTTGGAAAACTGTCTCTGGGTGTGTGCTGTTGAGAGGGGGAGAGTGTAGTACAACTTCCTTCTGCCTACAAAGTCTGTCTAGGCCGTCTGGGTTCTGTTCTTGCCAGTGACTACTTGCCGCTGCTCAGAAAAGTAAATATACTGTCAGCTACAAAAGAAACCCATTGGTGTGATGTGACAAGGGTTAGAAGCGGAACAGCTGAGCTTCTGGCCCACAGAAGGCGGCAGGGAAACAGCTTGAGAATGATGAGAGCTTCTTGTGACTTTCTCAAGTGCAGAGCTCTTTGCACAGCGCTGTAAAATGTACTCTGCGTTCTGCAAAATACAGAACATGACACGGTCCCGACACCTAAAAGCTCATAATCCCAGTCGGGCGACAGATTAAGTGGTAAGGGGTGATTCCCTTCAACCTTAAGGCTGGAGCAGCTTTGGAGGCACTTGCATGCCTCTTCCCCTTCTTGGTCTGGACCCTAGCACGCAACTTAGGTAATTGGACCCTGGACACTGACTAGTCATTTGACCAGCAAATCCATGCCTGATTGGCAGGAGGGGGATGGGTTTGCATCCTGTAAACACAACTACAGGGCCGTGCAGTCTAATATGCAGCGGGGATATTTCACCTCTAACTCCCGGAAGGTACAAGAACTACTGCCTGGTGGGGGCAAGCTTACCTATGTGGGGGGGTCCAGTTGCTCAATGCAGGCATAAGCAACTAGCCTGATGGATGTCACATTAGCCTCAGTGGGAAACAGACAGTTAAAGACAGGCCTAAGGTCCTTAGAACTTTATCTAAGGATCATCTCCAGGTAAGAGGTTGGGTAGAGACTGCCTTTTTCTTGTAATACCATAGGGACCCAATGCCAGGAGTCGTCCTTGACAGGAGTTTGCTCATGTTCTATCCTAAGACCCAAGTAACAGAGCAGCTGTGCCTTGTCTTGTATTCATCCAAGTGCATTATTATTATCATTCTTTGTATTGCAGTAGTGTCTAGAGGTGCCCTCCCCCCCATCAATGATCAAGACCGCCTTGTGCCAGGCGCTGTACAGATATAACAACACGATTGTCCCTGCTTCCCGAAAGACTGTACAATCTAAATACATTGATTTATTTGGTTCAGAAACCTGTGTATCCCCCACAGAACGGGTGGGTAAACTACAGCCCGTGAGCCACATCCAGGCCGCCAGCCGATTTAATCTGGCCCCTGAGCTCCCGCTGGGGAGCAGGGTCTGGGGCTTGCCCCACTCCCGCTCTCCAGCTGGGGAGTAGGGTCGCTGGCCGCAGCTCTGTGCAGCTCCCGGAAGCAGTAGCATGTCCCCTCTCCGACTCCTGTGCATAGGGGCAGACATGGGACTCCGCACGCTGCCCCCGCCCCAAGCGCCGCCCCCGCAGCTTCCATTGGCTTGAAACGGTCAATGGGAGCTGCAGGGGCAGGGCCTGTGGACGGGGCAGCGTGCAGGGCTGCCTGTCCGCTCTTCTGCATAGGAGCCAGAGGGGGGACGTGCCGCTGCTTCTGGGAGCCGCTTGAGGTAAGTGCCGCCCGGAGCCTGCACCCCTGGGCCCCTCCCGTGTCCCAACCCCTTGCCCCACCTCTGATCCCCCTCCTGCCCTCCGAACCCCTCAATCCCAGCCTGAAGCACCCTCCTGCACCTCAAACCCCTCATCCCAAGCCCCACCCCAGAGCCCACACCTCCGGATGGAGCCCTCACCCCCCCCCCCCTCCGCGCCCCAACACCCTGCCCCTTCCCGCACCCTGAACTCCTCATTTCTGGCCCCACCCCAAAGCCCGCTCCCCCAGCCAGAACTCTCACCCCCTCCCGCACCCCAGCCCCCAATTTTGTGAGCATTCATGGCCCGCCATACAATTTCCATACCCAGAAGTGGCCCTCAGGCCAAAAGTTTGGCTGCTCTGCTGTGAGCCAGGGTTCAGAGGTGTTGATGTCTGAATTCGTTTGCATCTCCTCAAACCTAGCCTGACCAACCCAGACATTGGACCAAATCGTAGAACGTGAAAACAGAATGGTTACAGTGACGAGTTCAAACACACATTGATCAAACAGAAGTGTGATCAGCGTCTCAAATCTCTCCATCCTCATGAACGTTGCTCAGTCCTCACTCTGGCCTTCCTGCTGGGCAGTAAATGAAGGCAACTCAGGAAACACCTCTCCCCCATGGAATTCCCTCTCCAGCTTTCTGTTTGTATTACTGCAACAGAGCAGCTTAGAGCAACTTTGAAAGTCCTCCTGCCTTCCTAATGAATTCTAGTGATGAGCTGCTTTTCCTGTGTCTTGAGAACATCACCCGATAAGGATTTTGTACATAACTGTATTTTAGCTAACGTTTCTCCATAAAGATAAGCCCTTCTTTGTAAAATAAATGTGGTGATTCAAACAGCTTTGACATTACCGTGGGGTTTTCCTTTGGCAAAGGGACATTTATTACTTGTATTCTGGTAGTGCCTACAGGCTGCAGTTGAGATCAGGGCCCTGTTGTGCTGGGCACTCTATAGACACACAGTTACAGTCACTTGTACCCAATGAGCTTCCAGTCGAAATAGGCGAAGGGCGGGAGTGGATTATATTTCTGACTTAACAGATGTGGGAACTGAGATGCAGAGCGGTTGTGACATATCCAAAGTCGTGGCAGAGCCAGGATTTGAACCCAGGTGTCCTGCATCTCTCTCATGCTCACATGAAGACAGCTGTTCCTATATCCCAGTGGAGTTCAAAGTCAAAGTTCCCCTGAGCGACTGGCGCATCTGTTCAACGCAGTCCAGCCACATCCGTTTCGGTGGAGTTGGTCAGGAATGGAATTTGTTCCTGTATTTTTCTCTGTCCTCAGATATTCAGTTTCTGTCCTTTCCTGTTAGGGTTTCAACTGTTCTTAGCAAAGGGTCATGGGATCTGAAATACTCCTTATAACCATTGTGATATGTTGCAATAAACATGCTGCTTATATATGAAACGTGCCAACAGTTAAGGCCTTCCTGGTCCTCTTGTCCTTCTCAGCCTGGTCCTCTTGTCTTAGACAAAGAGCTGATGTAATTAACTGATGTCAGGAGTTTTCATCCCCTCTCCCCTCCCTCGGGGAGCAGGCCCAGTTGGCCTTGCTGGAGTGCTGTGCCTGCCGTGGGTACCAGACCTCAGAGTTGAACATGCTGGCAATGGTAGCGTTTGGGTAAGGGAGGGCTGGCAGCTGCACCCCAGCCAACAGATGTATCTGAATATTCATATGTTTAGAGATTAATCTTTCTCTTAATTAGGCAAATGGCTGTGAGGGTGTCTCTAGCCATGCTGTATAATGTAGTGGAGTCAGAAAAAGAAGAATAACCAGCCATATCTCTTTTCTTTCCCTACAGATCCCAGACGAATTTGATAATGGTGAGTAAAGCCCCAAACCTGCTTCTGAGTTGGCTCAGTGCTTTAGGCCGCTTCCTCCCCATGAGCCCTTGGCAGACAGACATGGAAGAGAGGCTGGTGCAGGGGTGTGTGTGTGGGGGGTGAGGGAATAGACTTGTCGCTCCTGCAGATGTGAGCTCGGTAGCGCAGATGGCTCTCGATAAACAGGGCAAATCACTGGTCATTGGGAAGTCTGTGTGAGGTGGAACAGAAAGGCCCTTTTGCTCCAGGTTGGAAAGATGGCCAGTTTTAAAAGCCAGAAACGCTGAGCAAGGAGAGCGCTGGCAGGTGCAGGGAGAGAGACATTTGCCCTTCCTTTTCCTTATTCATCCAGCGGTATCCCCCTGTGGCAGGACAGAGTAGCTGCCCTCCAGGAGACGTATCAGACTTGGCGACTCTACCTGCCTTCCCAAAGCCTCCCACTCTCCCCAAGCAGGAAAGCGACTCACTTTGGATAAACACGTTTGTGTTTGGGCTTCTGAATTCTGCACTGCGCTAGTTGGGCTTTTACTCCATGCCTGTCACTGTGCTAAGAGATGGATGTTTGCCCCGGCTGGGTGCTCTTGGATTTGGCAGTAGACACCTCGTTTAAACTCTTCTCCTAAACAGAGAAGCACATCTGGGCTCGATGCTTCTTAGTGCTGTTGTTCATGAATGATGAAAGTAAGGGACTCTACAGTAACCTGTCTGGGGAGTGGAACTGGCTGTGAAATGTCTCTGGACTCAGTGAATCCACTGGGAAGTTGGCTTAAAATACCGGATCAAACCGAGAGTGCTTCTGAGCGTCAGTTTCCCAGTTTCTCCCCCTCCTTCCTCCCTGCGAACATGGTGCCATCTTCTGTTGTGGTCTGTGTTCTGGAGGGCATACGATGATTCCCCTTTAATCCCCTGGAAGACATGCAGTTGTTCCCATTGTATGGATGGATAAACCAAACCACAGAGAGGTTGCATGACTGGCCCAAGCCTGACACTGATTTGCTGTAGCAGTAGTTTTCCTAATCCCCTGCTCTAGCCAGTAGCCCACACTTCCGGCAGTGGGGATGGAAACCAAGAACTGCCGCTGGAGCCTTCGAAGCGAGGGGATGGAGAGCAAAGGGCGAAAACAGTCCATGGTGAGGGCTTTGGTCAACTGGGAGGCAAAACTATTTCCTGTGGGCTACTTTTGTCATCTGCACATGGATTTCTTATGGAAAACGTTTCCTTGTGAGGGATGTAGGGATGTTTTTTCCGAGGGAAGGGTCTGGTCCAACAAGGTTTATGACCACAAATGAGTGTGTGCACATGGCAGAGGGAAGGTTTGGCAGCCTATAGTTGGCACTGTTAACATGCTCAATTGAGTTTTACAGACGCGGAGTCTGCTTCTGTTTGACGTGCTCCCGTCCTCTTCCGAGCCTCCAAACTCTCATTTGGGTGAAACAGCAGCTCTTAACCTTGTCACCTGCCTATCACTGCAGCAGAGCTTCCAGCTGGTCCTCATAGGTCAGAAATGGGGCTGGAACCCCTTTGACTCCTGAAAGAAACCATCAGCTGCTGTTTCCTCTTCTGACTTTTGCTGCAAACGGTGCCGTCCGTGTTTTTCTGGTCATCACATTTTTGGAGAAGATCAACAAAACTAATAAGGAAACCGCAGCAGCTGAGCACCAGGGAAAGCCTGAGAGCTAAATCTTGACTTGTCTAAATTGTGGGAGCCTGTGCATGTTTGAAAAGCGTTAGAGCCAAGGAAGGAGAGGGACGGAGTGTGATTTATGAGAGGATGGGCTCAGTGGTCAGGGTGCCAGCCTTGGCCTTGGGAAACCAAGGTGTAATTCCCTACTCTGCCTTGTGTGACCTTGGGCCAATCGCCAAGCCTCTCTGTGCCTCGGTACTATAAAATGGGGATAGTAGCATTTCCCTGCCTTGCAGAGAGGCTGTGAGGAGAAATTCATTAGCATGTGATGAGCTCTGATACTGTGGTGTTGGCAGCCAGATAGTATCATGGCAGATGAGTAAGAGTACTGGGGTGAAACTGAGAGAGGACAGTTTAGGGCGGCACTTTCAAAAGTAGCTAAGTGACTTAAGAGCATGTGTCCCACTGACTTGCACTTCTACGGTGTGTTTAAAAACCCTGCCCTGAGGCTGAATGTTGGGAGAAGCTTCCTGAGAGTGAGATCTCCAGCTGTGGAACAGTGTCTCCAAGACAAGGCACAGCTGCTCTGTTACTTGGGTCTTAGGACAGAACATGAGCAAACTCCTGTCAAGGACGACTCCTGGCATTGGGTCCCTAAGAGAGACAGAGTGTTTTGAACTTGATTTTTCTCATCTCATAGTGACTGTTCAGTAAAACGATTTCCTCTCTTCGCATAGATATAGCGGGAGTATCTCCTCCTCTCCCCTTTCCAATTTAAACCCTCCCACTCATCATCCTCCCACGGTCCGACTGGTAACACAGAACAATAGGCAGAAGCAAAGGTGTTTGGGAAATGAGAATTGGGTGGAAAACTCCTTTCCTGTTGCACTCTAGATCAAAGTTTTCAGAAGCAGACAACAATTTTGAACAACTCACTTCTGTGGCACCCAGTCTGAGGAACCTTTAAAGGGCCTGACTTTCAGCAAGGGCTGAGCACCTGTCCTCTGAAAATCAGGCCTTTTTCTGGTGTCTCAGTTTGGGTACCCCAAAATCACTGGTCACTTAGTACAAATGGCCCTAGTGAGAGACGTGCTTAGACTGTCTTGTCCCTTCACACAACTTACGGTGTCCTTTGCTTAGGGAGATTCTAGGAAAACTGGACAATATCTTCTCTAAGGCCTAGGCTACACTTAAAACTTATCCCAGCATAGCTATGGCAGCTAGGAGTGTAGAAAATATCACACCTGCTAGTGACAAAGCTATGCCACCAAAGCCCCCAGGGTAGATGCAGCTATGCCACCAGAAGTGTGTTTCTGTTGGGTTGGCTAATGTTGTTTTGGGAGACGGTGTTTCTACACTGCCAAAACGCCTTCCATTGGCAGACACCGTGTCTATTCTAGGGGGGCTATGCCAACGTAAACTCGGTAGTGTAGACCGGGCCGCACAATCGGCGGTGTATGTAGGCTCTTAATTCACTAGGCCTCTGTCTTGGATTCCTGTGTGGTTTTCTCTTTAGTTTCCCCCCTGGATATCTGTACTTGTTTTTCCACCCTGGAAGATAATGGGGTTTGTTCCAGCCTTCCGGGATCGCCTGGCATTGCTGCGATCGCCAGCATGCTGTATGGCATCGGGGTTCTGGGAAAGGAAAGGCTGCAGCCTTGACCAAGTGAACTATCTAGGTTGCAGGACCTGGCCTGGTGTTTAATTGCTGTTCCATTTGTAGCTGAAATCTTGTCCATTTCCATATTAATCAGCCCAGGGTTAATACTGTAATTAAAACAAGATGAATTGGTAATGAACCAGCACTAAAAGCAGCAGCTGAGAATGAGCCAGGAGCCCTCCTGACTGCAGAAGATTAGCTCGATATTCACTCAGGTCTCCATTGCACAGGGGCCCGCTCAGTGCCCAGCTGCAATCAAATCCACATGGTGTGATCATCCGAGGAGGCAGCGGAGCCTCAAAGGCCAGGATGCTAATGACGATTGTCCATCAGTAAAGCTCTTGGCATTTTTTTTAAATCTGAAATTCACTAGCAAAGATTATGTAAAACTCGCACCTGAACGCTTCTGATCTCCGAGGTACACGGTGATCTATAACCCAAGTACAATTTCCCACCCACCAAAGAATGAACGGTTTGACCCCTTGAACCCCCCCACAAATTAAACACTCAAAAAGGCCAGCCAGTGGTTTTGAGGAAGCTTAAGAGGTACATGGTCATGAGAACAAAATTCCTCAGAGACGTGATCAGCATTCATCTTTTTTTTTTAGATGTATATTTGAACTCAATAACATACTCATTTAATAGAACCACCCCAGAATCCACCAATCAAGGGGTTAGTTCTAATATTTGTTCCCGGTGGTGCCCAAGAATGTGCCAGGAGTTTTCCGAACCTAAAGGGGGAGGCGTGCTCCCTGCTGTTCAGAGGGATCCATAAACCAAATGATCATATGGGCTCCAAAATCAGTCACTTGTAATCTCCCCCCATCTTCCCTGCCACCTTTCCGATTGTGGAATGGGAGTATGTTTTGAAACCATGGAAAAGGGCTGGGCTGGGAGATTGTAGCAGTGCCAGAAATTCTGGCTTTGGAATCTGGGAATCTGCTTCCTCTTGTTCATTGCTTTCCTTCGTGGGTATGGGGAGAATAGAACTGCCTGCCTTGCCCGTGAAATGCTGATAGCACCTGCCGCTCTGCATCAAGTTAGTGACTATAATGAAATCTCGTGCTTTGGGGCTTCAGCCGCTTACCTGCAGCGGAGTCAGGAAGGAATTTGTTCACCAGTGCAGTTTGGTTTGTTTTCTTGGACGTGGAGGGTATTTTTCACCTTCCTCTGGAGTATCAGGCTGGCCGTTGCTGGGATGCGGTGGACCGTGCTCTGAGGTCTTGCAGAGAATCCTCTCTTAGCTGCCTGGCTGGTGCGTCTCACTCTCATGCTCAGGGTCAAACTGTTTGCAAGGTTTGTGATCAGGAAGGCATTTCTCCCCCACTCCCCCCCGGTCAGATTGGGAGGGACTTTGGGGTTATTGATTCCTCTGGAGTGTGGAACTCCGGCTGGGATCATCTGGGCCTGTCTCGCCTAATCAATTCCCTGCCACTGCAGAAGCCTCAGCCTCTCCTGTTCTCTCCCTGTGACTCAGTTTAGTTTTCTGAGGACAGAAATTCTTTTGGTGCAAGTTAAGTCATCGACTTACTATAGGGGCATCTGGGTGAAAATCAATGCTATATGTGAGGTCTGACTAGATGATCCGTTGGTCTCTTCTGGTCTTAAACTCGATGAAACTATATGGGCCCCAAAATCAGTCCCGTGTATCTCGCCCCATCTCCTCCCCTCCCTCCCCTTATAAAATTGTTGAAAGCGGGCGTAAATTTTGGAACCACAGAAGAGGACTCCTGGTGAGTGGAGGGGCAGTTTTGATCACTTTGGCAGCACAATCACAGAACTCTGTTCAAACCTCAGCCAGTTGGTGGGAAAGTTGCCTCTCTGATCAGGTTTACAGATATCTTCTCCACCCCCTCTCCCCCTCCACATAGGGTCTGTGTTTTGCTGCTCCTTCCAACGCTACATTCAGGGCAGTTTTCATACCCCGCTTGGTTATACAAGCTATGGAATTATTTCACTGTGATATTGTTGGAGACCCATCTGGTAAAAATCCCAGCCCGACCGAGGATTTAAACTCTTTACTTTGGCTGGCTGGAAGCACAAATGTCTTTACCACCTTTTGGATTTAGGCGGCAGAGAAATCTGGGGGGAGAGCAGCTCAGTATATGGAAAGCCGGATTATAAATGTTAATTCTTTAATGTGTTTAAGCTGGATAGTGAGTGAGCAGTAATAAGTGTAACATGCTCAGCTCCCCCTAGGGAAAAAAAAATCAAGAAATAAAGTAACTTTACAATTCTAATCAGCTGAATGAAAGAGCCAGGGTTTGAGCTGCTTCTCCAGAGCAGATGTACCGGTGCATAAACAGCGTGTGTGAGTCTCTTGTCGAGGGCAGAAGGTCAGGCAGGACTTGTGCTGGGATGGGAGGGTTAACAATTCTCCCTTCCCTACCCATCCCTGGGCATAGCTGTGGGGGGGAGCAGAGTGGGAAACTGCTGTGACACTGAATGAAGGGGCGGGGGGGATGTGGCGCTCTAGTATGTCTGCCCCCCAAGGGACGGGAGCCATAGGCTTTCCAGATGCCCTTCTTAGCCTGTTCCACTTGATGAGCGAAGAGCAGGGGCAGATTTCAGGAGAGAGAGCCCCACGGGGGTCAGAGCGGAGCGATGGGGAAAGGTCAGGCTCTGACGGCATCCTGTCGCAGCGTGGTTTATCATACCTTCGTGCTGTCTGGCATGCCTTCGCTTGCTTAAGATCATTCTGTCGCTGCTCACTCATCTGTTTCATGGATTGGCGTGCTGAAGGAGCCATAGACTCCCCCTCCGCCAGGCTCTGGCCCCCCAAATTCACCCAGGCCCCAGCTCTCTACAGCCCATGCTTCCTACTAGGGAAAGCTTTCCATAGCTCCCTGATAAAGCCCATGTGTTATTTCTGGATTTTCTTCCTACAGCGTGTTGAATATTCTGGATACCTACATCAACATAATGCCATTTGGTAGACCTATTTTGGTGGTTTCTGTTGGAGCACACCTCTCAATCATACAGGCTGACTGTTGATTTGACATTTGCAGTGTGTCGGTCCCAGGATATTAGCGAGACAAGGTGGGCGAGGTAATACCTTATATTGAACCAACTTCTGTTGGTGAATGAGAGCTCTGTGTAAGCTCGAAAGCTTGTCTCTCTCACCAGCAGAAGTTGGTCCAATCAAACCATGGTTTTTCAACCTGCGGTCCGCAGACTAAGATTTCCAAAGGGGTCTGCGCCTCCATTTGAAATTTTTGGGGGGTCCTCAAATGAAGAAAGATTGAAAACCACTGCATTAAAAGATGTTACCTCACCCACCTTGTCTGTCCTTTTCACAGCATTTAGGAGCATAGTCCTACCAGACGGCAAAGATCTGCCAGATTGTGGGGTGGGGATGTATGAAGGGGGGGGTTACAGCCCTCATTCCAATCCCAATAATGCAGAATCTTAGTGAGAAAGTTTCAAGCATAGGTCTTGCTTCGTCCTACAGTTTGTAAGGGAAAATAGCAAAGCCTGTGGTGGGAGGAGGGGCTTGACTTTCTGAGGTACTGCGCTCCCACTGAGTTGAACTGGTGGGGGCTCAGCAAATCAGACCCTTTGTTATGTTACTTCTGCCCCCTCCCTAAAGGAGCCTGGAAAACAGAGGCAGATGGAACTTTGCTGAACATTTTCAAAGGCAGAAGGTCCGGCGAGCGGAACACTTTCAGATCAAACACGTACAGAAACACACAGTGGAGGCAGGGCCTGGGCTTTGTCTGCCCACGGACCCCTGAGAGCGCGTGAGCTGGGATAGGAAGCGCTTTTCACCTGCTCCGTTCAGCAGGCCTGGCATATGCTCCGTCCAGATTAAAAGCCATTTTTCAGTCAGTGGCCCATTGTCCGACATAATAGAAAACTCCCCCTCCCCGCTTTTCTTCTCTCCAAATCTCTGGCTAATTCTCCGAACTCTTCCTTTTAGATTTAAAGATGTACGGGTTGGGGTTAACATAATTGTTTAACCACCATGCGCCAGCCATCATGTGACCTAGAATAATCTGTCAAGACACTGCAGACCTTTTCTTCACCTCCCCTGTGTGTTTGAAACAATGGGTACCTACTCCCCTGTAGACAAGCGGCAGATAACTTTCCACTATAGAGCTGAGCGCCCTCTCCCCAAAGCTATTATGTGTTCTCGGTTTTCCTGAGGTCATACTAAAGACTTAGCTCTTATGTAATGCTTTTCATCTGTAGGCTGCAAAGCTATTGTCCTCCCTGTGTTACAGAGGGGAAAGCGAGGCAGGGAGCAGTGTGTTTGTTGTGTGTCAGTTTCAGAGCTCTGATCAGTTTCAAACCTGGAAATAGAATCCAGGTGTCCTGTCTCCCAGCTGCCTCCCCTGCATGCTAGAATTTTCAAAAGGGTGGTGTTTGCTTCAAAAATATTAATTGGTGTTGCAGATCTGTAATATTCTCCATGGGAGGGAAGGGGACAATTGGACACAGAGTCCAAGTTTAAAACATGAACCCAGGCCAGTAAATGGTAAACTCAGTCACAGATGAGACTTGGTTTTAAAACCATATCCCTTTTTTTTTTCTTCCTGATTTAACTTTTCCAGGGTGTGTGTTGTTTTTTTTTGTTTGTTTGTTTTTTTCAAGTGTTGCATCTGACAGACGGAGTCCAATGCAGCCTTGGCCATGGTCAGAGTCCCCTGTATGGGCCTGCGATTGACACCTGAATCCCGCTCTCAACAGCCCCATCATCATCCGCCCCAGCTGCTTGGTCTGCATTATCATAACAATTGCCCCCAAATTATGTCCCATTCAGTGCGCCTGCCTTTGATTGATTAACTTACAGTTTCTGTTTGAATAACCCTGGCCGCTAAGATGGTAAAGCTGTAATCTCAGAGGGATAGTTAACAGCGATGGTGCGGGGACGGCGGACTCAGTCACACGCTCTCTACAGCCTGACCCCTGCTTATGGGAACATCTGAAGAGACAGGAGGCCAGTAATTGAAAAATCCATTCCTTGTGTGCGTTGGGAGGGGCAGAGGGATGCTTCTGCATATGTGAGAGCTACATCAGATGGTCTGGATTGCCAGACAGCAGCCCACGCTTCATCTGCTAGCATGGCGGATGATCAGAAGATACAGTTGTATATATTTGTTCCTACAGCACCAAGTATTTTCCCTAGACTTCTACTTTCTAGACACAGCCTCAGTGCCCCCAAAAGAAATGCTATCCTTGGCGTCTCTCTTAGGGCAGCCTCCTTCCCTTTTAAAGGTACGGGCCGAGATTTTCAACTGTGGCTAGCGATTTTGGGTGTGTCCATTTTTTTTTTTTGAGTATTCAGCTTGACCCCTTAAAGAGAGGGGGCCTGATTTTCAGAAGGATGGTGCTCCATGTTTTCTGAGAATCACCTTTAGTGCCTCAAGTTTGGGCGCCCCACTCCCCCGCCCCAAATCTCTAGACGATTGTGTAGTTCGGCCGTGATTGACAGCTAAAAACCATGTTCTTATACTGATGTGCATATGCCTTCCTTCCCCCTCCCCTCCTTTCACTCTCCATTCATCCCTAAATTCTGTTTGCCAGTTAGAGAATGAAATAGTTTGGAATAACTTGCCCCCACCTCCCACTGATGCAACAGAAGACCTGTATGATGCTTGTAAATAACGGAAATGAAGCATAAAATAACCAGTATATTTCAACGCATAAATTGCCACAAAATTTTTGCCAGTTTAGTTTCAAGTTCTGCTTGCTGTTACCTGCCTCCCCCGCCCACTGAATTACCTTCCACCCGCCTTTTTGGTGATGATGGAAAACAATTTTGTGCCTCAAAACAAATTGCTGCTTGGGGCACTCTTGTGCTGGGCGCTGCACGCACCAACTGAGGTTAGGGCCCCCATTGTGCTGGGCACTGCACAGGCACGGAGTAGTTACCGCCACTCCTTGGGGGTGGTTTAATTGTGCCAGCGGGATAGAGCCAGCTACATGAGAGACCTTACAGAAGCACAGCCTAAGTCTAGACAAGGGGACTGGAAAATAGCAGCGTAAAGAGGAGAAGGGACTTGTCTATGGTCAGAGAGCAGGTTGGTGTTAGAGCTGGGAATAGAACCCAGGTGTCCTGAACTCCAAATCTGCAGCCCTGTCCAGAACCTGCTGCCTCCCATGCTGGTTGGCGTGGGGAAGAGGATGAACAGACTCTTGAAAGACTGGCTGACATGAATAGGATCCTATGTGAGGATGTTGTTACTTAACTAATCAGACCCTTTGCTGAAGCAAATTCTTACAGCATCACCAGTTCTGGGGTTGGTTTTCTTGAGCGGAGTCTCTTTGGTGGAAGTATAATTAGAAGAGTTTGTGTCCCTGAAAGGATCCAGGGCTAATGAAATGATAAATTCTATCTTGTACTTGGCTTTCTGGGTATTTTATATGTTGTCATCACCGGTGCCTTTCGGTCACGAATAAGCAAAGCATGTTTGTGAGGGAAAGGAGCATTAACTATTTTGCAGGTGAGAAACTGAGGCACGTGACTTGGGCAAGATCTCCCAGGAAATCTGTAGGGAGCTAGACATTGAACCTCCACTCTAATGCCCCAAGCATCCTCCCTCCCACCCAGCCCATTTGCATCTGGTCCTTTCAGAATCGCTAGCGAGGCAGGGATTCGTTTTCCTGCTAGCTGTGATGGGTGGAGTGAAGACTTTTCCCGCTCTAGATGCTGCTGCTACATGTGACTCTTCCTCTTCTCTTGCAGATCCAGTGGTGGTTCAGCAGCTCCGAAGGACGTATAAATATTTCAAAGACTATAGGCAGGTGAGTTGCTGCACAAACCCTCTGGCTGGTCTTGAATAGCTCACCAAAGGGCTGATCCTGGGCTCTGCAGTCAGGTAGAAACGCCCGCGTAAATTTCACAGGTTTGAGCCAAATGTAACTCTTGTGATTAGGAAACAGAGCCCCTCTCCAGATGGTTCGGGTAGGCCCGTTGCAGTTCTTTATCATTTGTCTTCTGATAACACATAGAGGCCCCCACTGCAATTGGGGCTCTCTTGTGATAGGCCCTATACAAACGTGTGATGAAAGACTGTCCCAGCTCCAAAGAGCTCTGTGACCTAATGCTGTCTCCGATTTGTAAAACGGCGTCCCTTGTCATGGATTTAATCTGGCCCCGGCATTCGAAGTTTGGCTTGAGAGGAAGGATGGCCCAGGGGATAGGGCACTAGCCTAGGTCTTCGGGCATCTGGTCATTTCCGTGCTTCGCCGTGGACTTCAGTGTGACCTTGGGCATGTCATTCAGCACCTCTGTGCCTCAGTTTCCCACCTGTCAAAGGGGGCGGGGCCTGATACTTCCCTACCGCAGGGGAAGCCTGAACTAGTTGGAATCCAGCGGGTGACAGTGCAGCAGACCAGGTGAGCGAGCAGAGTTCATACCCCGGGTCCGTGCCTGGCTTGTATCACCCATGCTGTCCTGTCTTCCTAGCTGTTCTTACCCCCGCTAGCTGATTCAAGCCAGCTCCAGCGGGCTAACCCATGCCCAGCTGTTGCTGTGTAGACATCCCCTAAGAAAGACCTCAAGCCCTTAATGAAATACATTTCGGCTGACGGTTCTCATATTGAAAATTCGTAGATTCCAAGGCCAGAAGGGCCCACCGCGATCATGTATCCTGCCCTCCTGAATAGCACAGGCCAAAGAACTGCCCTCAGATTGTTCCTTTTGAGCTAGAGCTTTTTAAAAAAAAAAAAAAAAAAAATCTTGATTTAAAAATTCCCAGTGATGGAGAATTCGCTGCAACCCTTGGTAAGTTGATCCAGCGGTTCGTTACCCTCCCGGTTAAAAATGCACGCCTTATTTCCAGTGTAAATGGATCTAGCTTCAAAAAAAAGGTTTTCTCTTTGTCTTGCTGAGATCAGCATCCAGGCTTCTGTGTTCTTCCCCCTACAACAGTTGACGCTGCCCCGAACGTGTAGGTGTCGAGCTCTCTGTGTTGTGAATGTCATCAGCTATTCCAGGGTAGAAACTCTCCAACCTGAACCGTGGCCTGTCCCTTACACCTTGGCAGCTAAAAATCTCTTCACACAAGCAGCTTGGTTCTCATTAGGAGCTCACGTTCTTGTTAACGCTCCCAGCTTTTTGAGCTGTCTTCGCAGGGAAGGCGGAAAGGCTGCTGCCAGGCACAAATGGATAGCGGAGGACCATTTTAGACCTCATTTTAGAGCACTCGCGCTGACAAAGCGCTGTTCACACTGGCTTTTTTCGTTGGCAAAACTTTTGTCGTTCGGGGAGGGTGTTTTTTTTTCACACCCCTGAGCCACAAAAGTTTTGTCGCTCAGTTTCCAGTGTAGACAAAGCCTTGGTTTCAGGGGGGCACAGCGAGTGCAGACTGTTCCAGGTTGGGAGGGATCTGTGTTCTCTGAAATCTCCCACATGTTAGTTTTTGAGGCAAGCTGTAGCAAGGTGTTAACAGTGTTCTCCTGTTTCCTGTGATTAAACAGAAGCCTGGTACAACAACTGGGAGTCGCATGCGTTTTTTCCAAAGCAGATAGGTTACGAGGTCAGCTGTCAGAAACACTCAGGTATTCAGTGTCATGAGAATATCATCTTGGGAACTAAAGCCTTTCAAGGAAGGAGGAAGTGCCAGTGGAGGGGAGATTTTTGTACAGCTCACGGGGCTCGACGTAGAGGTGAAATGAACGCTATCCGTGATGCAGGAATTCTGTATCTCCCCCATGCATGTTAATGCAGTGTGCCGGATAGCCATGTATAGTCATGTTCTTCTGCCTTGCGGCTCCAAGCTCCTCCGTATCTGGCTTCCTCACACACCTGTAACTCCTTTACTCTGTCTTCCTGGGTCTCTTCCCTGCAGATGATTATAGAGCCCACCAGCCCGAAGCTGCTTCCAGACCCCCTGAAAGAACCATACTACCAGCCTCCCTACACCCTGGTCATTGAGCTTACAGATGTGTTGCTCCATCCCGAGTGGTCGGTAAGTCAGGCTCTCTCCCCTTTGTGTTCCCCTTTCTGGGGAGAGTGTTTCGAGAAAGGAGGGCTCCTTCCCTCAAATTCTTTGAGTGGTGTTTCAAGTGCTTTCGCGACAGACACATGACGAGAGGCAGTGGGTTACTGAGTTAGTTGAGATCCTGCTAGATCGTAAGTGAAATCTAGATTAGTGGTCCCAGCGTGGCGCCTGTTTCTTCCCTATACAGGGCCAACTCTATAGGTTGACGCAACGGTCAGACCACAAGTGGCTTGCTAGGAAAAGACCATGGTACTGCTAGTCAGGAATGGGGGTACAGTTCTGTGCACAGAGAGCCCAGGTGGGCTGCAGGTAAGGACTGACTGGCATCAGTAAAGCTGTGTGTGAAGAGCCCGGAACTGGGGTTGCAGGGGTACACTTGGTCGGGATCAAAGAGCATTGATAAAGCTCTGTTCCTTATGGATAGTTCACTGACTTCAGCTGAACCGACCCTTGCTTTTATTCTGGGAGTGTTAGGTGGACTCCAGGCCATTCCCGCAGATCTGACAGCTGTAGCAAACAGAAGCTGTGCGTCGTACTCTGGACCCCGGTCTGCATGATCCTAAAAGCTGGCAGTAACTAAACCTCTTCTCAGCAGGCTGCTTCTGAGAGGCGGGAACATCTGGTTGTGGGGGAGCCAGCTGTGTGCCTTACACATGCAGGCCTTCTGCTGTGTAAATGGGTGTGGTGCTTCAGCAGATGCGCTGGGCCAAAGAGGAGAGGGTGGTGCCAGCAGAGACAAGGAGGAGGGATTGCGTTTGCTCCGTCTTTCAAACTTTGGGCTCCTCTCCAGTAGTCACAGCACCTTGAGGCAGGATCGAATGACTGCAGACAGTGATCCCTAAGCACGTAGGCCTGCTGTCTGACCCAGTGGGTCCGGCCCTGTGGTTCCAGCCTAAAGATGGAACAGAGCACCGACAAATGGAGAACTCGCCTTGCAGATCAAGCTGTTGAATCCAACCCCTTCCCCTCCCCCGCCAGCATCTTCATCCCAATCCAGTTTCCCCTCGGCAGTCATTAGATCACAGTGCACATCTCAGGGGTAGAACATGTCTTCGATCCACGTCTTGGGAGCTGCTGCTTAGTCTGGTTGTGGAAGTCCTGAACTACAGTGGTTCCCAAACTTTTCCAGACCCTGACTCCATTTGAGCTCCCCTCCTCATAATGCGACCTCCTGGCTGGGGGGAGAAGGGGGCCTGCCCTGCACTCACCCTGGACAGCAGCGGCTCCTGTGTCTTGCAGGGTTGAGCCCGGCATCCTCGCCCGGGTATTGTGGCCTGGTGCACATAGCCTCAGTGCCGCTTGGGTTTGGCCCATCCGTTGTCCCTCTGAAGATGGAGACCGCGGGGTGAACAGGTCAGATTTTATTGGCATTGTGACCTAGCACATGGGGTCGCGACGCCACTCCGGTTTGGCCCATGGATGGCCCAGATGTCTCCCAAAGGTAATGGGCATTGCATCACGACCCACTTAACTACTGTGAATTGGACACATTTAACTTGATCACAAATTGCTGTTTTGTAAGTAACCAAGGGAAGGGAGGCCGTAGAACTGGAGAGAAATGCTAGCATTCCAGGAGATGGTGGGAAATCCGGAGTTGTCTGTGGATTTGAAGGACAGCTGATCACTCTATTTCAGCAGGCTAGCTGGGCCAGGCCAGTCCTTGCTCTTACACAGAGGGGAACTTGTGGACAGAGCAGTGCTGCTAACTTCCAGTAGCCCTGACACCACCCGCGTGTTTGAGTTGCTAACTCACCAGCCACAGAGCAGGGCGTCTTTGGGATCTGAGCATTGGTTTAACACACAGTCTGTGGGGTTGTGGTCCACAGAACAGGCCTGCCCAGTGCTTGGGCCAACGAAGATGCCCAAACAGGTTGGTAATGAAGGGTTTGGGAGAGTTGCATCCTTCCACTGGCTCCCCCTTCTCCATTGCATCAAACATAAGATGCTTGTGTTCATTCTCAAAGCCCTTCATGGCCTATCATAGAAGATTAGGGTTGGAAGAGACCTCACCTAATCCAAACCCCTGCTCAAAGCAGGACCAACCCCAATTAAATCGTCCCAGCCAAGGCTTTGTCAAGCCTGACCTTAAAAACCTCTAAGGATGGAGATTCCACCACCTTCCTAGGGAACCCATTCCAGTGCTTCCCCCCCCTTCTAGTGAAATAGTGTTTCCTAATATCCAACCTAGACCTCCCCCACTGCAACTTGAGACCATTACTCCTTGTTCTGTCATCTGCCACCAGTGAGAACAGCCGAGCTCCATCCTGTCTCTATCCCCTGACTGTCTTCTATAGTTCGGTATTGAGAAGTTAACTCCTGCCTCCGGTCGGCCCCTGGCACCGGCTGCCCATTTGTGAAATTGTCAAACATGCACCTTTGTGCTCTCGTCCATGCTTCCCCCTGTGCTTGGGAGGAGCTCTCTGTAAACATCCGTCCGATTAATGTCCCTCCGATCCCTCCTTCAAACTCCTTTCCCAGGAGGCCTACAGACAAATCGACTGTCGTTGGGCCGCTGGAGTGATGAGACCACTGGCTGCTATGCTGAGCTGTGTTGTCGTCTTGTTTCCTTGTACACCTCCCCCCCCCACCCCCCAATCGGTCTGTGTCCGTCTCTTGTCTTGCACTCAGATTGTCAGCCCTTCGGGACAGGGATCGTCTTTTTGTTCGGTGTTTGTCCAGTGCCTGGCACAATGGGGTTCTGCTCCTAGGCCCTACAATAATACGGGATAAGGCAGGACGGGACTCCTAGGCGTTCTGATAATATGTGAGTCAGGGGGAAGGGGGCATCTCATGAAGAACCGCTGGCCTCTTTCCAAGACTTCCATGTGCCTTATTCCCCCTGTGTTCTCTCCATGCTGTGTGGCAGCCCTAGAGTGCTTGGCTGCTCTCCCTGCTGGACAGTGCAATGCCAGCCAGGCCTCCGATACCAGCCTCTCTGTTGAAAATCAGCTCCTGTCCTTCCCTAGCGAGTTGTCATCTCATGGCTTTTCTTTCTGTCCCTCCCTTTGTCCTCAGCTAGTAACTGGCTGGCGCTTTAAGAAGAGACCAGGCATTGACAGTCTGTTTCAGCAGCTGGCTCCACACTATGAAATAGTCATCTTTACATCTGAGACGGGCATGGTGAGTGCTGTGGTGCCGGGGGGGGCGGGTCCTGCGCCCCACGGGGCGTGATCGGTGCTGTCTTCTCAGACAGGTGCAGCTGGCATGCCCTGGATAAAAGAGGGGGTGGGGGAGACTGAGAGCTTCTCCAGCAGTCTCTGACAAACCAGGAAGAGGCTGAGCAGTGTACAGATGGGGACGTGCTGCGCTCTTCATGTTAGTGACTCCGGCAATTGGGCGGGCACCCTGTTTTGTGGCCTTTAAACCTGGGGGGGGGGTTGGTTTAGCCCAGTGTAGGGGGGTTGATTGTTTATACCCAGACCCCCAAGAGCAAGTGTCCCCCTTGCTGTGCTAGGCAAAGTCTTTCCAGTGAGTCTCCGCATACTCTTGACCTTCCTTCAGTAAATAGCTGGGGCACGAATAGCAGAGTTTGGAACGTGCCACTGCTCATTTGAATGTATATAGACCCCATCGTCTCCATTCAATCGGTTGAATTGGGGCTATTGCCGTGCTAATTTGGTGGAACTGTCCGCAAGAAGGGGGTGTGTTTGCGTCCACAGGGCAGAAAACCCTGCCCTTGTTGGAACCTACTGAGGGAACAGCATGCATCTGGCAAGCCGTGCTGCCCTCAAAGCACGTCAGGGGAATGGCTGGCCCATGCTGAGATCCAGCATAGCTTCCCCTTTGGTGCACTGGGGGGTGGATTCCTGCAGGCTGCCCCAGCAAAATGCACCAGCTTCACGAGAAATGTCTGAACTGAAGTCCACGCCGGGCACTCCCGAACTCGGGTGTGCACAGCCACGGGGTGCCTCTCTGTCTCCAGAATGATTAAACGCCCCATTCATCGTTGCCCATGATATTAGTGTGAATTGTGGGCTAGGGAGATGCCAACTTTTGTGGGGTGTGCTGGAGACCTTGGTAATTACTAACCTTTGAGTAACCGTGCCTTGTTCCTCTCAGAGTTTCTGACCAATGCCGTTTCTAGCCTCCTCCCCGGTGCACGTGTTTCTTGTGTTGCTACTGCCAAACTTGGTCTTCTGTGACATCAAGGTGCATGATGGATTTGGGGGTGTCTCAGGGCGACCAAAAAGTGTGTCCGTTTGCTTTGCGTACATCCTGGAAGAAATGCTTGGGGTCCGTTAGTAAAGTTGGTCAGGAACTTTCCATCTGACTGATTTTCTGTCGGAAAATGCCCTTTTTGCACAATGGAAATTTTCCATGGGTAAATTTCTATTTTACCCCCCAAAATGTGATTGCTTTCTGCTGGGAAAATCAGAACCCTGGCCCTCCAACTGCTCCTGCTGTGTCCCTTTCACGTGCTGCCTCCAAAAGCTGAAATGTTTTTCTTTGCTTTTCTAAAATGCACTTTTTCTGGAAATCCCTTCCCAGGAAAAATGGCGCCTTTTTGACCCCATTCAGGATGAGTTTTTTTCCCCCAAAACTGTTACATTTTTCACAGGAAGATATTTCCGTTTTCTAACCAGCTGTATGCATCAGGTTGTCCCTGGCTTCTGAAACCTGTGCGTGGTTTTCTTTAGCTTCACCTACCTACATGCTACTGCTCAGAAGCTCTGTTGCTGACCCCTAATGGTTTTCAAGGTGTCTCTGAGGGAAGAGCCGTGGATGCATTTAAGCCTGCAGAGTTGTCTGGTGCAGGCCTTGAATCACCCCTCTTCTTTCTCCTCCAGACGGCATTCCCCCTCATTGACAGCGTGGACCCTCACGGATTCATCTCCTATCGGCTTTTCCGAGATGCCACCCGTTACATGGATGGACACCACGTTAAGGTATCTTTACTGGGGGTTCCGGCTTGAATAGTTTCGCCGCTTCCTAGTGCGGGAGAGCCCAAAATAATCTCAGAACACATCTGTGCTGGAGTGAGCAGGAAACTGACCGGGTCTGAACGCTTCATGCGTTTTTGTGGTTAACGTGCTGCTTTCAGACTTTTGCCTGTGTATCCTGATATCCCCTCGCCCTCTAGCTCTGCCGATGCCCCCTCAGTCCCGTCCTGCTGCCTCCCAGGGCTGTTCCAGTCTTGGACTAATCTTGGACACAGCTCTGCCAGTCAACTTCAGCCTGTGGTCTTTCCCCATCAGAGGCTCACGATGCCGCGGTTTGTGTTGTGAGCCTCAACAGCTAAAAAGCGTGTGCATCTGAGCCTCTGTGCCAGTCCATTCATCCCTGTGGAAGCATACACCAAAAAAGCTCTTTACAGCCTTTTCTTGAGAAAGCTGTAACCTGCTGAGCTGGGATGAAGGAGGAGTCCCCATCCAAGGGTATGATGGAGGCAGAAGTGGCAGCAAAGTCTTCCGTTGCCCCTGGCGCTTGCTGGGGGAAGTGGTTGAAAGGGAAATGGAGTCTCCTTCAATGAGTAACCCCAGCTTCATGCAGACTTGACCCCGTCTAGCTCTGAGTCATGTCTGCTGACTTCACCGATGCAAATTCTAGTGTGTCTCTGTCAGAGAATGTGACCGTTCTGGCTTTGAAAGGTGACCGGTGGCAGGGGGTGCATGCTGGGTTTGTGCCCTTTGATACACAAGGAAGGCCTCTAGGGGACTTTGTTTTCTAGTTGTTTTCGTACACTGGGGCTTCTTGACATGAGGACTCTTAGGGTACGTCTACACTTCGCCGCAGGGCAAACTGGGGGGATGTGAATTACAGAACACACTGATATTGCGGGTGGGAACTAAAAGGTACCTGGTTTGCACTAATGTAGTCCTCTACGTTAATGCAAACTAGGTACCTTTTAGTTCGTGCTGGGGGTAGCTAGAGTGTAATACTTCAGTGTGCTCTGCAGTTCACACTCCCCGCATGGCCTGAAGTGTAGACAGGACCATAACCTCGGGAAAATTAATCAAATGAACGAATCCACTTTAAATTCACACCTTTCGTTAAACTGCATTACATCCCCGTGTGGGCAATCTCACTCAGAATTAGTGACCTTAAATTCGTTGACCTTAATTTTAGTTTGGAAGCGAATTAAGATGAAACGAATTCAAGTCCCGTTACGTCTGAATAAAAGCATCCATGTGGGTGGAGCCAGGGCAGATACAAAAGTGCGGACCTGCATCCGATCTGCGAAGAGGGCAAACAATACAACCGCATCCGCGGAGGCAGAGATCCATGGATAAAGAGTGGATTTCCAGGGCTGTACAAATGGGTGTGATGCAATTTAGCTAATCCACCTAAAAGCTAATTGGGATGAATTTTCCTGGATGGCCTCATGTAGACAAACTCCGGTTCTGTCTGCTCTCCAAGACCCGACGGAGAACTGGCAAACTGATGACGTTGCAGATGCCAAAGAAATGTCGCCAGATTCAGAGGCAAAAGTGACTTTTGTTTCAGATGTTTAAAACTTAGTTTGAGACAGTGGCCAATAAACTCAAACACTCGAGAGACCCCCTGTCTTTCCAGCTGGAAAGGCTCCTCATCCGCCCTTCTTCGTCATCCAGCACAATCAAGGGAAGATCAGGCTTAATATTTCCCGCTTTAAAAATGAGCAAAATTGCGAGGAGGGGAGGAGGGCAGGTAAAGGAGAAAAGTGGGGGGGAAACGCAATTCGTTCCCTTGTGCAGGTCACCTTTAAAAGAAAAGCAGCTGCTCTGAGCTTTGCTGCTTCAGCATGATGAAGCTCCGTGCCTGATGGTGCTAGGTTATTACCAAACCTCAGAGCGCTTTCCCTTGACTGACTTGATGCATTGGTTGTGTTTAACAAGAGGCCCCTCTCAGCTGTCAGCCATCCAGAAACATGCCGTATGTTAATTTCAGTTTGTCTCGGCGGCTGGTGTGCGGGGGCGGAGGGGGGGGCCCTCCTGCACTTTGCTCTGTCCTCCAGTGAGTGATGGTACGTACAGCATCTGCCTGCTGCCTCCTTGCTGCAGTGGCAGAATGCGAATAGGGAGACGATCCGTGACAGCCTTGCCTGCCCTGACCTGTGCGTCTGCAACTCAGGGTGTCTGAATACAGCAAAAGGCTTGGTTCTCTGTGACTTCTAGACACGCGTGCCCAGCTGCCTGGGTGGACATTAAAACTCTCCCAGGCAGGGTAGACCCCTTTGGGGATGTAGGCAGCTCAAAATTCAGAGCTGCTCTGTACTTTCTCCCTCCCTGAGCACAGTAGTGTTAGCCTTGGGTCCCCATGTGATGCCATGCCCGCTCATCCGTGAAATGGTCCCATATCGCCTTTGCATCTAGGCAGCGCTCTGCCCGCGAAAAGCTGCCCTCTCTTTCCCCAGCCCTGGCCTCGTGCGCTGTAATTCGAGCACCTCTGTCCACACTCCACAATAGAGCACTTTGCTATGGACCTTCTGGCTCTCTTTCCCCCCCCACATACACACCCTCCCTCCCTCTCACCTCCCATCTGCTGTCCCGGGGTGGGCAGGGTGTCCTTTTCTCTCAGGACAGCTCTCTCTGTGTTTTGATTGTTTGTGGATTTTGGAGGGGGCGGGGCGGCTTTGCAAGGAGCAGCCCTGCTGTTCCATCCAAGATGTTGCTGCTTTAGAAAGAGCTTGCTGGTACCGTAACCGGGATTCGTTTCCCAGCGGGACATTTTTGTTTACGACTGGAATATCGCAGGGGAGGGGACGGGGCGAAAAGTGTGTAAATCAGATCTGGAGGCTGTGTAGTGGCACTGCCCTGTTCACCGCTGGTACTACCCAAAAAAAAAATAAAAAAAAATCTGGGTTAACTCAGCTCTTAAATCTGTTGACCTGTTGTCACTTCTGTGCAGTTACCAGCCCATGTGCAGCGATCTGATGCTGCGAAGCGCATGGTGAATATACATCCCTCCCCACTACCAGTCCCAGCAGGGAATGCAGACCCCTGCAGCAATCACATGCCCCCTGCCTCCCCCCCCCTCCCCCCCGGCCGCCTTCCAGTGTGTTTAGCAAGGTCATGCAATGATCCAGACACTGTGTATGGGGGAGGCAGTGCAGCCGAAGTGGATAGTGCACTGGTTTGGGACTTGAGGCCTGGGTTCAGTCCCTGGCTCTGCCACCAGCCCCCTGGGTAAGTTGCTTCTCCTCTCTGCCTCAGTTTCCCCATCTGTAAAGGGGGGGCTAATGATACCAGTATCCTTGGTGAAGCACTTTAAGATCTATGGATGGAAAGTGCTAGAGAAGAACTAGTGGTTGCTGTTGGATTCCTGGCCTTCTGCAACACACGGTGCCACAGGTTGCTCTTTTGTTCCGGCTTCACCAACCTTTACACGACCCCTCAGTCGTTCTCATTATGGGATGGAGAAGAAGGGTCTGACTAGCTTCCGTTTTGCCCTTCGAGCTTTCGGATCCCACTCTGTGCAGACCCGTGTGCACTCAGAGCTGTGCTAGGCAGTACGGAATTCTGTCCGGTCTTCACTGGGCCCAGGACGGGTCGCTGATTTCCAAAGCGCTCTTTAGGTCTGGACCCGCATGGTAGCCAAAACACCTGAATCCTCCTGTTCAGGAGAAGGGCTGCAGTGGAGGAGTTTCTGGGGGAGAGGGGAGGGAAGCACAGCCTAGGCTGGGCAGGGGGAGATCTGTCTCCCAGGCGGTCCCTGCCATGCCCTGTGGTGCCAGCTGCATCAGGTTCTGGGGTGCTGGAGAGCGCAGGTTTCAGCTTCTGTCCCATGTCCCTGCGTCCAGGATATTTCCTGCCTGAACAGAGACCCCGCCAAGGTGGTGGTGGTGGACTGCAAGAAGGAAGCCTTCCGCCTGCAGCCTTTCAACGGCATGGCGCTGAAGAAATGGGACGGCAGCTCCGACGACAGGACGCTCTTCGACCTCGCCGCCTTCCTGAAGAGTAAGGGGGTGGAGGGGGTCTCCCTCTGCCGGGGGCTGCTGCTGGGGCAGGGGGCGCTTGGCGATGAAATCTGACTGAATTATCGCTCGGTAAGGCCATGGGATGGTTACAGGAGCAGCTCCTGCCACCTGGCTCAGGGACTGACCCGTTCCTGTATGGGAGGGAACGCTGGGCTTATATCTGGAAAGTCTAGGAGTTCGCTCCCCTCCCCTCCCCGGGACCGAGGGGCCCGCTAATGTCGCAGCTGCTCCCTACGTTCCTGCAGAGAGCAGGTCTCTCTGGGCCTCTCTCCTGGGAATGGGCAGCATTTCAGAGAGGGGCCTAGACAGAGGCGCCAGAACAAGGGGGTCAAGGCCACTTTTCGCCACAGGCCTGGCCTCCTGCCCCTCCCCGAGGCCCTGCCCCCCAGCTAAGCTGGAAACTGGAATGCGGGTAGCTGTGGGGAGCTGCAGACCCTCCACCTGCCCAGGGTGGGGGGGGCCTAAGAGCAGCCCCCAGCCCAGGGCGGAAGTTGGGTCCGTGGCTCCCCACAGCTGCCTGGGCAGCTCTTACCGTGGCCCGGCTGCCGCTCTTCGGCCCCCGCAGCCCTGCCGCCAGGCCGGAAGCCAGAGCAAGATCAGAGTAAGAGCCACGTGGGGAGCTGTGGACCCTCCACCTGCCTTGGGTGGGCGTCCCGGGGCGTGGGGAAACAGGCTGGTGGCTGCTCTTGGGGGCCCCCCCCCAACCTGGGCAGGTGGAGGGACCTGGGCTTCCTGGCCTGGCTCCAGCTTCTGGCTTGGCTGGGGGCGGGGGCTCGGGGGAAGAGGTGGGGCAAGGCCAGGGTCACAGAGGGGATGGGGCCTCGTGGCCCTCCTGCGTTTAGGAAGAATCCGTCGCTCCTGGGTCTAGACCCTCTGACCCCCAGCAGGAACTCAATGCTGCTTGTACGCACGCAGTGCAGAATCCCTGCCTCCCGGACTGGCTTTGTTTGACATGTTCGCACACCCATGCTCAGCCTCTCCTTCCCTGCCTCTCATTGCCCGACAGCTATTGCCTTGAGTGGGGTCGAGGATGTCAGGACGGTGCTGGAGAACTACTCGATGGAGGACGACCCGCTGGAAGCATTTAAACGCAGGCAGTCTCAGCTGGAACAGGTAAGGGAGCTGGTCTCACGGCTCCTGCCGCCCTGGCTCAGGCTGCAGCACCAGAAGGCAGGGGGCAGCGTGGAGTCTGTCCTCAGAGCCTTGGAGGGAGGGGTGTTGTTTGTACTACAGCAGTGTCTTCCAGTAACAAGGTCGGGGCCCCTCTGTGCCGATGCTGCACAGATAGAAGAGCCCCGGCCCCACAGAGCTTAGTCTAAATACACAAGACACAGCAAGGGTAAGAGGAGGGCCTTGAGAGCAGGGCAGGTTGCTGCTCACCAGTCACATGGAATAGAAATGTGAGTGTCTTGGTTTTTCTCTGTTAAAACATAGCAAGGTCCCCCTCCCGCTTGCTTGTGGTGAGCTATGCCACAGCCGTGAGCCCTATGGAGACCCTAGACAGATGTGTCGGTGGTGGGGAGGGACCAGCAACACGAGGGTGTGGTGCAGGTGGGAGCACTGGCTTTGGGGGCTGCTCTGCACGCAGATATCATATTGGCTTGGCAACTTACCAGAATCAGCCCTCCCGAAATAAGTACCTTGCTACTAGGCTAACTGCGTCTATGCTAAGGGTTGTCCCACTTTAACGATAGCTGTGTCAGAACCAATGTAGTCGTTGCATTCGTCATGATAAAGCCCTAGCTTTTCATCAGTGGATCTCAGAGAGCTTTACAAAGGAGATCGGTATTGTACACATGGGGAAACTGAGGTACGGAGCAGGGAAGTGACTTGCCCAAGGCCCGCCAGCAGCAGAGCTGGGAGTAGAAGCCAGTGTTCCCACAAGCCCCTCAGCTGTATTTCACCTGTCAGGCTCACCAAGATGCTGAGCATATCAGTGACAGGCTCACCTGTGTGTAGCTCGCGTGTGCTCGCTCGCCTCTCAGCCTGGCTGGATGTGTGCTGGTAAGAGCCATCGCTTCCCGTTGAATTTTGGTGCAATGATTTGTCGCTTGTGCATCGCCCGTGGAAGGATGGGCTGTGGGCGAAAGCACAGGGGTGGCAATCCGATCCTGAGCCTGTTCCCACCGCTGACACCAACGCCTTGTGGGAACTTGGACAATTGCTTCACCTCCCTGGCTGAAATCACTCCTGAGTCACCCCCCGGTAGTGTGGCATAGACAGGGCTCAGCGGCTAATAGCGGAAGGTTCGAGGAAGCCCTCAGCTCGGTGCCGTCGGGCCATGTGGCACGCCCCAGTAACGCAGGGTTTGTGTCCTTCCCTGTGCGTGCAGGAGGAACAGCAGCGGCTCGCCGACCTGTCCAAGAACAAGAAGCAGCAGCTCTTCCTGGGCTCCCTGGCAAGCCGGCTGTGGCCTCGGTCCAAGCAACAGTGACTCTCTCCTGTGCAGCCCCCGCCCGCTTGTGGACCGTCAGAGCGGCGTGGTCTGGGGGCGGGGTTCCAGCAATGGCATCCCCTTTACAAGGCCTCCAGAACTGCCTTCAGACTTAGCCCTTTCCAGACCCCCTCTGCGGGGTGGAGAGCCGGCAGGCAGAGATTCCCGCACCGGCGCTACGGTGGCCTAGTGGGGTCTGTGTGTCTGCGGAGAAATGGACTTCTCTCAGTACAAGTAAGGGTGCAGGGGGAGGGGTCAGTCCCTAATTAGCTTCTAGATCTCACCCCCCTCTCTCCCCCCCCCCCCGTGTCGTGTTTCCTTCAGACGAGAGAGAGGACCGCACTCTCCTGTTGGCGTGAATGGAAACGGTGGTACGCACGCTTCAAATAAAGGGTCCTCTTTCTACAGGCAACTCCTGCGACGCGTCCCTGCTTTGCACTTCCCGCTTAGTCGTGGGTGGGGGTAGGAGGTGGTGTCTAAAGCCACTGCTGCCCTGTGTGGGAGGGGCAGTGGATTCATTCGGTCACTACAAGAGGGCACTCACCTTAGGCCCGTCAGGGTTTGTCAAGGACCGGTGTAGCTGGGGCCACAAACCCTGTTTTGGAAGGGCTGCGGGAAGGCGGTGATGCACAGATTGTCCAGTCCCTCAGCGCGAGGGGAGCAAGCCGTCCCGAAGATCTGCTCCCTGCCAGACAGGATGGGCAGGGGTGTCTGGCCACACACACTGGGACAATATAGAAACAAGAGGGGCGAATGGCAGTGAACCTATAAAATGCACCTCCAACTCGAGGCCGTCTGGCCCTCCCATTTTGGGGCTAAGTGTGACCCCTGCCTGGCCAGGGGTCAGACTACAGACAGTCACTGAGGCCTTCTGCCCTCTGTTGGAGCGGTCATCTACATACCCTGGTGAGCAGAGAATTCTGAGATCCTCTTCCGTTTCCTTTCAACGTTCCTTCCCCGCACCCAGCCCCCTGTCTTGCTAGGGGAAGGTTGAGGTAGCACCCTCCCACCTCTTGTCTGACATCCATTTCCCCACGACTCGTCCCTTCGCCAACTGCACTGAGCTTTTCCACTCCAGAGCCGGGATTACCTGCTCCGTTAAACAGATTGGCTTCAATCTGTGTTTTGGTACATGGGGGGCTGGGGGGGCGAGGACTCGGGCAGACTGGCCACCAACCCCTCCAGCAAGGTCTATGATTGTGTGAGGCTGGAACAGCCTTGTGTTTGTCCGAAGCGCCATTGTAAAGTATAAACGCCAAGGGACTTCTGACAATAATAAACCCACCGTAGATTTGGAGCCAAAAAAGCATGTGTTTGAATTTTTAAGTGAGATCCTTGGTTTTTTTATGATCCCTTCCTGAAGTTGGAAGGAAATGACCGGAAGCGACTGACAGCCTCCTGTGTTTAGAGTCCGTCATCACTTGGGATGGGGACTTGTGTATTTTTTTAAAGGAAACAGATGGGAAAGGACAGTTCCACGTGTGGTGAATCCCTGTGTACTAGAGTTGCCTGATGCAGGTTAAAATTGCAGTTGTGGAAGCGGCTGGAAGAGGAGGGTTCCTGTTTTGATTCAGGAAAACGGGTCCTAGTTCCTATCCCAAGACCAAGGATGGATGTAAACAGGAAAGTAAACAGAATGGGATGAGCAGACACAGCGTTTCCTTAATCTGGTGGGATTGGTTCACTCTGATTCCAGTTCGGGTGGGCTCTGCCGGCTAGAACTGAGATTACTGCATGGTACCTGCTGGCATCACACGGACGCCTGGAAGGTAACTGGCTTTCAGCAGCCCAGGGTTAGATCTCGGTACTGCACCAGAGTGAAATTTACCAGCCCACCGACTCAATCTGCTGGTGCAGCTGGGAAGTCGATTGATATTTTATTCACCCGTCAGAATAATTTCCTCGCCTCCCCACTTTGTCCCATCCCGTTTGTTAATGGGATTAACATAATTTAGGGGTTGAATGTAACATTCACCTCTTGTTTCCACTGCTTAGCCCAAAGGAGTGGGTGAGCTGTGATGAGCCATCTCTCCCTGCATGCCTTCGCCCCCCCCCGCCCTATTAACACAGCCCCTTGCCCTCCCCCATGACTCAGCTGTCCTGTTTCCCTCAGCAAGGGTTCGTTAATTCAGCCCGTGATCTCCCCTTGCCGTTTTTTTTTGTTGTTGTTGTTTCCTCATTCTTCATAGAAAGAATAAGAAGAAATAAAAGGCACTTCCCGTCAGGAACTGAGCCTAGATCTTTTCCCACACTTGCCTCCAGCCAACAAAACAAACAGTTAGGCAGGCGCAACCAGTCATCCTGCCTTGGCAGGGGCTGCTGGGGAGGGATTGGGGATGGGGGGGGGGGGGTGTAGATAAGCAACTGAGTTGTTTTGAACATAAACAGGACATGGGCCTGTAATGCCGCCTGGTTCTCTCGGAGGTGCTGTATTTAGAAAAGCCGCCCCTGGTGGGGGGGGGGGGGGGGATGCTGAACAAGTTTGGGCTGTTTGTTTGGGGCTTTTTTCTCCCCCTTCTCCAGGGTGGAAGGAGGAAGCAGATGCATCTGTAGGAGATAGAGGGAGTAAAGTTTTGGTTACTCCAGCCTGCCCTTCGGCTCGTGCCATCAGCTGATCTCTTCCGCATCCCAGGAATGGATCCCTGCATTCAAATCCCTGGCAGCCTCAGCTTCCCAGGTAGAAATGGGGGCTGGGGGTGGCCAGCGGACAGGGAGGTGCCCAGATCCCACGACAATCCAACTCCTTTCGGGCCCTTGGGGAGATCCCTGTTCCGGTTGTGTCAGGGGAAGGAGGATGGGATTGGAAGTAGCCAGAAGATCATCTCTGGTTCTGCTGGAGGGTTCCTTGGATGCTTGAGGGAGGGACTACGAGCTCTCTCCCTCTTTAACGGAGGGAGGAGGAGATGTAGTGAATCTTCACCAGTGCGAGCCGTTCTGCTGAAATCTCCCCTGCAGCCCCACGCCCCCCAGCCCTGTGTTGGTGTACTGGGGTGAGCTCTCAGGGCGAGGGGAGAGCACCCCCTACTGCGCCTCTCACACTGCTTCCTGCAGCCCAGCCCCCCCTAGCTGGGGGGGCGGGGGGGGGGGAACCAGCCGGGAGCCGGTTCACTCCGCACACTTCAGCTCGTGCCCGGCTGCTCTAAGGCCGTTCCGCAGGCGAGAACCCGCTTCTCAGATCTCCTGGCCGGAGAGCTGGTTGGGACTTGGTGTAGATGTTTACAGTAGCGCCTAGGCAGCATGGACCAATACCCCCCCTCCCCCATCTGTGTGGGGTGAAAAGGGGGGTCATGGACCTGGACACCCTCCCCCCCCCCCAAAATCAGTTGACTAATTAGAAATCGAGCTGGGCCACTGAGCTCCGGGCGTTTGCCCAGTGGGACGGGTGCCGCTGCCAGGCCGCATGCTATCCGTGGGAGGCACTGCCCAGGTGATCCCTTCCCGAAAGCGCTTCCAGTGTAACCAGACAAAGGGCAGGAGGGGAGACCGAGGCACGGAGCAGGTGCGTGACTTGCCCATGGTCGGCCAGCATGCCACAAATAGGACCCAGGCGTCCTGGGCTCCACCTAAGTGCCCCGCCCACTGGGCTACGCTTCGCCCCCGTGGCTCCCCCATTCCTCTTCCTTTCCTGCCTCTCACGGGGGCTTGGGATGCTGCTGGGTGTAGAGTCCGGGGGTGACGTTCGCCAGGGCCGCTAAGCCATGCCAGCTCCGTGTTACCCTCCCCCTGGAGCAGCCGTTTCTCAGCGGTTGAGGTGCTGCTGTCTGGGGGCCTGGATTACCTGGGGTGCTTCAACTGAGCTCTGGCTGGCAGGGAGCCCCCAGCACGTGGGTCCTGCTGCCCCGTAAGGCCGCAGTGCCGAAAGGGTTTGGGATCGCGCCCACGGTTAGTGCAAGGAGCCACCTCATCCCTCCCAGCAGGAGGGCAGGAAGGAAGCGGGTTCCGGGCACCGGGGCTCAGAGCAAGGGAAAAGCGCCAGCCCCCAGGTTCACATGATCTCAGCGCTTGGCCATTCATGCAGTGGGACGGGCCCCGGGCCAGGCGGCCACATGAGCGGGGCAGGAGGGTGTGAATCGGCTGGCGGGGTGGAGGTAGGAGCAGCGGGGGGAACGCAACCACCTCTGGCTAGGCCAGAAAAGAGTGGCACCCACCAGTGCCCCGTGTGACCAGCAGCCCTCCCGACAGCACCTACAAGGCTCACCCCAGAGCGGGGCCCCCTCGTACCAGGCACTGCACCACCCCCGACTGAGATCACGGCCCCCATTGTGCCAGGCGCTTCACACACATCCCACCAGGATAGGGGCCACCTCTCCTTCACGGACATCTAGAGAGAGAAAATCCCTGTCCCAAAGAGCTTAGTCTAAGTAGCTGAGGTGTGAGGGGAAACGGAGGCACAGAGTGGAAACAGGACTTGCAGCAGCTCAGAGCTGGGGATAGAACCCATGTCTCCTGCTGCCCACAGCACTGGGCTGCCCCACTGCTCCTTTTGATGCCTTCATGTTTGCTCATTTAGGGGGCCTTCCTTTTCAGCCTGCCACTCCTATGAGCATCCATTGGAGCAGTGCGGGGCCAGCACCTCTGGATGCCAGCCCTAAGCTGTCCCCCGGCAGCTGTCTTGGAAAGGTGAGACGTAAATGGCTGGATGCTGCCAGCAGCCTGGGTTTCCCTGCAGCCAGGTCTCATGGGAATGAGCCTCACACTTGACTCCCTTGCCATGTATTTACATGCCCATCCTCCGTTCTCCCTGCTTTAGGAAGGGAAGGTTGGAGGCCAGCAGCTCTACGGGGGCAGAGTTAAGGCCGTTGGGGTATCTTAGTTGCAAATATTTAGCCTGTTAAATGTTTGGGGATTGCTTGTTAATTTCATTTGGAATTTCTTGTTTCTTTTTTTTTATGATTCTCTCTCTCTCTCCCTCTCTCCCTTTTGGCTACTTCCAGCGTGTCTTAGAAGGCTTTCACCGCCATCAATCCCTGACCTCTGCTCTCGGTGCTGTTAGCAATAGTCTGACGGAGCTGTCTGAGGCTCCGCAAGGAGGTAGTATGGGCTAGGGGACTGGTGGTCAGGGCTGGGGGACTGGCGGTCAGGACTGCCCTGTTCTGTTTGCAGCTTTGCTGCTGTGTCACCTTCGCCAGGTCCCCTCTCGCCTCCATGCCTTGGTTTCCCCACCTGTAAAATGAGACATTTCATCCTTTGGAAAATGCTTTGAGATCTGCAGATGCACAGAGCTAGGAGATAGGGGTGGCATTCCCTTGTGCTCTCCCATCTGTCTGTCTGTCAGTCTGTCTCCACCTCTTGTCTTATATTTAGCTCGTAGGCTCTTTGGGGCAGGGGCTACCTTTCTGGTCTGTGTTTGTACAGCGCCTGGGACACTGGGCTCCGGGTGCATGACTGGGGCTCCTAGGTGCTGCTATGATATACCTAATAGCATTAAAAATGTACAGTGCCTTTCCCACTGGGGTGCCTAGATGCTACCGTCATAAATCGAATAGCATTACAAATGTACAGCACCTGATACGCTGGGGGCCGGGTCCATGCCGGGGGCTCCTGGGCGCAACAGCAATACAAATAATAAAGGGAAGAGTTCAGCTGCTCCACGACTGTGGCCGTTGGGGGGTCAGGTAAGAGCCTCGGCAGCTTGTGAAAGTTGAGCTAAGAGGCTTGTGTGTGGCTCTAGGCGCAACGAAAGCATCATCCAAGCTTCCCGTCTCTGTAGATGCTACCCAGTAGCGAAGGAGGCGGCAAAGGGCCAGCTCCCCCATTCCACTGAGGCCCAAAGACAGACCAGCCCAGCCCTGGCTTCTCAGCAGCGGGAACGGCTGGGCCGGCCAGGGTGTTTCTGCCTGTCCTGGCCTGCTGTGGGGGAGAGCCCCTCGGTCGGGGGGAGACGGGCAGTCAGATGCTCCTTGTCCCAGAGAACGAGCTGCGGAGAGCACCGCTCTCCCATGTAGTATCTTCCTCGGACTGGGCCGGGGCCGTGCCCTGGGTGGAGCGGGGCGCCCTGCGGGGTATCGGGGCACTTTGGACTGATGACAGGTGTAGGGAGGGGAAGGTACCGAACCGCAGCGGGTTCGAGCACATTTGAAAGCTGAAATCCACCACAGGCGGGGAAACTGAACCAACTGTCCCACCCCCACCCCCGTTTTAGCCCCACGTGTTGCTACACCCCTCCCTGAAACAAGCACTTACTCCGAGGGACTGCGGGGCTTCGTAACAAACCCCTCCCTCTCCTATCGTACAGGATTTGAGCAGCAGTGAAAGAGTTAACAACGTTGGCATTTAAAGTCTTTTCCTGGGTCTCTGGAGTTGGCACAAGGGGGTGGAGCTCCCCTCCCAGCAACTGGCTCAGGCTCTCTGCAAACTCAGGCAGCAGCGCTGCACCCATTACATTTGGGGCACACCCCCCCAGAGCATTTGTCCCAGGCTGTCTAGTCTGCAGAGACTGGGTCACGTCGGCAGCCCTGAGAGCCTGAGACCGGCTGCTTTTATTGAGTGAAAGCTGAGACTCCGCTGAGCAATTACAAGGCCTTTCCCTGCCCCTCCAGCTTGTCCTTCGTGCCCCTCGCACGTGTTAGTGGGAAACATTCCCCTGGTGGGGACAACGGGGGCATAGGAATCAGCCTCTTAATTTCTCCCCGCTTCCTTGCAGCGCTCCAGGGATCAGGGCCCCAGGCTGGGCTGCGTGTTTGAAGGGGGTACGCAAGCTCTAGTCTGAGTGGGATTGTTCCGCGTCTGCCGTCAGGTCAGCTTGCAAAGGGGGAGGGAGGCAGGAAACCTCCCAATTGGTGCTGATGTCAATAGAGCCCGTGAGGCGGTTGCCCCCCCGCTTCCAGGCTGAACAGAGGTGCCCACCCCCTGCTTCCCCAGCTGTCTGCAGTGGGAGACTCTCTGCACTAGGGAGTGGGGGTCGTCCCTTCCCCCCCTTCTCCCAGGCGAGATCAGGGCCTCGTTGGGCCGGGTGGTGCACAGACACAGTGAGAGACCCTGTGAGCTCTTTGGGGTAGGGACACTATCTAGAGGGGAAACTGAGGCACAGGGCCGGGCCTGGCCCAGGGTCACCCAAGTAGCGCCACTGAGAATGATGGCCCGGGGGAGCCCTGGGTTCAACTTTTGGGCTTTCCTGTAGCCTCCCTGGGGCAAGTCTCTTAGCCTCTGTGGGTCTCCGTTCCCCACCTGTGTGCTCGGGGATGGTGATACTTCCAAACCCCCAGGGAGGGGACAAATACACCCAAGAGCATTAGGTGCCCAGACACTGAGGTAATGGGATCGTATAGACTAGAAGCCAGAGTCCACTGCTCTTTTGCTCTGATCACTAGACCCCGCCCCCCACTCCTCTCCCAGAGCTGGGAATAGAACTCAGGAGTCCTGACTCCCACCCTCCCCTGCTCGAATCACAAGACCCCACTCCCCTCCCAGGGCAGGGAAGAGAACCCAGGAGTCCTGACCCTTAGTCTGCCTCCTGCTTTAACCTCTACGCTTTCCTTCCTCTCCCCCATCTCCGTCCCAGGGGACAGGGAGCGTGACTCCTTGATTTCATGTTGGTCCGTTGCTTTGAGAGCCAGGGGCTCTGGTGGATCAGTGTGTTAACCTGCGGCTAGCATGGCCCAGCTCTCATGGGGCCGCTGGTTTATATTATATTCTTTTCCGTTTCCAGGGCCCCCGTCCCGGGCCAGCCAAGGTCTTGCCTCATTGCTTCCTGTTTGCTGCGGATATATGAACTGGCTTCCTGAACCTTTGACATTACTTCGCCCCTGGCCTGCTGTCCCGGGCGTGGACTGGCCCTGGGCTTTGAGTTGTAGCCCGGTGTCTTGCTGGAAAAGGGCCTCTGAGAGCCAGGCTGCACCCCCACCGCCTGGCTCTGTGCTAGGCATGGTACAGCACCCATGAGAGCGAGTCCTCAGTGTGGGCTCAGATCCATACGGGTATTGAGGATCCGATTTCAATGGGAGCGAGGTTTATAGATGGGAGAGACCATTATTAAATATTGGTTTTCCATGTAGGTTCTTATAGCCTGGGATCAAGTCACATCTTCACCTTCTCTTCGATCAGCTACATCCATCAAGCTCCTTGTGTCTCTAACTATCCGGCAGGTTTTCTAACCCATTGATCATTCTCGGGGCTCTTCTCTGACTCTGCTCCGATTTATCAATTTCCTCCTGGAATGGTGGGCACCAGAACCGGACATGGGATCCCAGCAGCTGTCACACCAGGGCCAAACACAGAAGGGAAATGACCTCACTGCCTCCTATGTGAGATTCCCCTGTGGATACATCCCGGGATCCCCTAAATACCTTTGAGGCTCTTTGCAGTGCTGAGGTGGAAGGGAGTCGCACCCACGAATGAGGGGGGAAGGTGCGAGCTGGAGGGATTTCAGACGTTTGAATCCTCCCGTGCCGTCTCTTGCTGAAGGGGGGCCAATTGCCAGGGATCATCCAAGCCGGGAGGCCAGTCTGCTCTGCCATAGCCGTGCAATGCAGATTTCTTGCACCTGCCTCTGGTGCATCGGCGCTGATCCAATCTAGCCAGTCAGTGGCCCCTTCTGGGCTTAGTCTATTGGCAGGGAGGGCTGGACAGTTCACGGGGCCGGTTCCCCACTGAGTCAGCCGGGCCCACCGGCGTTGGCAGGGAGGGGAGGGAAAAGTTCTCCGCCAGCTTGGCCTGGCGAATCCACAGCTCCCAGGGCAGAGCCGGGAGGGGCTGCAACTGGGTGGAGATGCTGCAGTGAGCCCCGCCCCCCGGAGTCGACCGCCCCCGTTGCAAAAGTGGTGGGGGTGGGGGAGATGGGAAGAAAAGGGGATGAGCCCCATCCACCGGGACCCCCGAGCAGTAATGACCTAGCAATTCAAAGGAGTCTTTCCCCTGGAAGGGCCTTGCAATGGGAGACGGGCAAACAAAGCGAGTGGCTTGGACCCTGCTTTCCCCAGGAGGCCGCCGTGAATGGCAGGAAATGCCACCGCTCGGCCAGTGCCAGCCGCGGGGGCTGTTGGGTCATGCAGTGTTGTTTGATGAGCATGTACAGGCCGGCCCTGCAATCCCTTGTCTTTGCTTCTGCTCCACAGCACAGTCGCCCCCTCCCCCCTCCGTGTTCCCAGGAAATCGATTGGCAGCGGTAAATCGGGCCCATCTGGCTGGTTTCCTCTTTGGGGAAGTTTTTTCTGCTGTTGCGGGTCATCTGAGCTTCGTGATCTTGGGGAGAGGGGTGAGTAAGGTGTCGGTGGGGCCGCAGGACACCTGGGTTCAATGCTCTTCTTTGCTACAGGCCGCGTGTGTGGCCTTGGGCGAGTCACTTCCCCCCCCCGGCCTCAGTTTCCCCATCTGTAAAATGGGCAGAATAACCCATTCGACTCAGAGCTCGCTGGGGCCAGGGCTGCCTCTTGCGCTGTCTGTGCAGCACCTGGCGCAACAGGGCCCCGATCTCTACCATAATGCACAAAATAATTGCTCACCTGTAACCCCAGCCCTAGCCCTGTTTCTCACTCTGTCCCTGATCTCAGCCGTGCCTTCTAGCTGCTACAGTAACACACCGAACAGTAAGAGCTTGAAGCAGCGTGGCTCTTGAGCTGATTTACTCCTGTCATGTCCCAAATAAGGGGCATTTATCATCTGGATCACAGACGCACCGAGGAGCCCTGGGCACAGCCCAGGGCCCTGGCACAGCAAGATGGAACCTGCCCCAACAAGCCGCTGATATCCTGACACCTGCCTGCAGACAGGAATTGTCTCTGGAAGGTAGGAAACTCCGCTTAATTTCAATCATTTTTTGCTAAGAAGATTCAGTTTAGAAGTTCCCCTGACTTCTCGTTTAGGGCCAGAGCCCGGCTGGCGCCTATCGGACTCACTGCACCGGTGCTGACAGAACCGTGCTGACCCCCCCGGTGAGAATTTGCCCAGAAAGCCGGATACTGTGGATGGGTTTTGTTCCCTGGCACAAGTTCCGGTTCAATCCAGCCCGCGCGGTAACAACCCCGAGGAGCTGCTTCCCCCACGTCCTGCCTTTCTCTGCTGTGGTTCAAAGCCCCCGTACAGACACCAGCAGCTCAGCGCCTGGTCTCCACTGTGCCCAGAGGTGAGACTAGCTGGGACGGCGCTTGGCATGCGTTGGTGGGTGGCGTCATCGCTGTAGATGGCAGCTCGCTCTCTCCCCGGGCTGCCTCTCAAATACCCGCTGATTAGCCCCCTCGCCCTGGCACTGTTTTGACTTCTCTCAAGGGGTCTCCTGCTGCCGCTGGAATGTTTGTACCCAATCCCCGGCGTCGGGGTCTTTCATGAGGCCGGCGCTGGCTGCTTTCCCAGGGCCCAGATGAATAGAACGATCGTCCGCGGAGCCGGTTGCTGGGAGCACAGGGAGGGGGAAAGGTGCCAGGGACCCCTGGGAGTAGGCTGGCCACAGTGAGGGCGCACGGAGCAGCCCCCCGCCATTCTGGCCCCTGCACCTGCATGTCCCAGCTGGGCCTGTGCCCCCTGGTAGGCTGGTGGGGCTACGGGTCCCCCTGCAGTGTCTAAACACACGCTGAATGGCCTGGGGGAGTTCAAGGCAAGTTGGTCAGGTTTCCGCCAGCCGGGCAGTCGTCCATCACCCCCTAGCCAGGGGCTCCAAGCCACAAGCTGCTCTGTGGATATTTATATGCTCTCGGGGCCAGATCTGGGGCTGGTGTCAATGGGTGTCGCTCCATTGGAGTCAATGGGGCCAGATCCCACATGGGTTCGTTCACACGTTCTCCTCCCCTCTCTGAATCAGCCCCTTCCAGTCCCAGTTTGGGTCCCGGTTAAAGCAGGGGAACTCCCGGAGCCATTCCTGCCCTCCCCGGCTCCCGCGGGGTGTAATTAACTCCAAGGCCTGAAGCGTGAGATTGGCCTTTGGCCCCCAGCCTCCCTGCAGGCCCAGCCAGGTGTGACTTTTCGAACCCCAGCGTGACATGCTGCGGGGTGTTACCCGGCTGCGGCAGGCGAATGGGATGGGGCGGGGCGGGGGGGGGGGGGTGGACCCCAGCGAGGGTTTCCCGAGACAACAGGTCCATGTGTCCAGGTGTGAAAAAGTGTGTCTCCCATTCAGCTGTGCTTCCCAGGGGGCTGGGGGCTGGGCTCGGAGGGCTGCCATTGGGCACAGGCAGGACGGTGCAGCCCCTGCTGGTTCTCGCACCTTCCCTGCTGCCTGCGGGATGCTCCGACACCTCAGCCCGCCAAACGGAGGCTCCTGGGAAACCCATTAGCCTCGGGAGGCCCCACGGCCGCGGGGAGGGTCCGTTTCAAACGCAGCGCTAGGGACGGATGGGCCCAAGCCTCCCAAAATAATTGGAGCGTTTTTACTGGTGATGGAAATCAATTTAGTTCCACTGGAGTCCATGGGGCCGGGCCCCCGGCGGGTGTCAATGGGCCATAGCTCCGTTGGAGTCAATGGGGCCAGATCCCCAGCATGTCAATGGGCGTCGGTCACCCTATTGGAGTCAATGGGACAGATCCCAGCTGGTGTCAATGGGCGACTCTCTATTGAAGACAATGGGGCCCGATTCCCAGCAGGAAAGGACAGCATGTGTGTAAAAGCTCCCAGGAGCGGGGCCAAAGGAGGCCAAAGCCAGCCTCCCTTCTGATCACGACATGGTCTGTGCCTTCAGGTCCAGCTGGTTTGCAAAAGATCTGAATATTAACACACACACACACCCCCCAGCGTTCTCTGTCGTAAATCTGCTCCCCCACAACCCCGCTGCCGCCCACGATGTCCTTAGAAGTGGGACTCAAAGCCCATCCAGAACTTAAAACACCCTGCTCCATCCTTTGCAGCCGGGAGAATTTCCAGGTGTTGGTGCAGGAGGTTAGGGGGTGCACTGGGGGGCTGCATAGTGGGGATGCGATTGGGGTTTGGGGTGCACGGGGGGCTGCAGAGCGGGGATCTGATCGTGGTTTGGGGGGCACAGGGTGGGGGTGGGGAGCTGTATCTGATGTTGTAATTAACACCATTTAGATTCCAAAAGGAAATGGCCCCAGCACGCCGGCCTTGCCCGCGCTGCCTGCCTCTCCCCGCTGCTGAAAGAAATCCAAGGCTTTTTAACACGGCGAGGAAGCTGAGTTTCATTTCTGTCACTGTCCAGGGGCTCCTGGGTGGCTGGGGAGCAGGAGGAGACATAGATCTCCGCGAGGAAGCCCAGCCACGGGATGGAGGGGTTTGGTGAGCCAGGAATCACTGGGCTACTTGGCCCCTTGGGATGCTCCAAGCTCCTGGGACAGATCCCAGCCCCTCCTGCTCCATTGGTTTGGTTTCTTACCGAAGTCAGGGGCCGTGACCCCGAGAGGGGCCGCCCCCTTCCTGCGCAGGCTGCGGTGGGAGCTGGGCACCTCCGAGGCCTCCTTCCCCCTCCCTGCCCACTCCTCATTAGAATCAACCTTGACAACCTGCTGCAAGGTCTGCCCTAAACCCACCGGTGGCCAGGTGGCTGGCCCCACCCATCAGGCCTTGAGGGTGGTGAGGGGAGAAAGGAGACACAGCTGCATAGCCACAAAAATGCAAACTCCCTCCTTGCCCAAACTTCTGCCCTCCCAGCCCACCCCGGATTGATGGTGCCGAGGGGACAGATTCCCTCTAGGGAAGGACCCCAAACCCGGGCAAGGAGGAGACGGCCCCAGGGTTGGCTTTATCTATATCCGGGACAAAGCGGCACCAGGGGAGGAGGCATCTGAGGGTGGATTTTAAAGGTGTTTAATAACAGTAACCCTAAGCTCTTTGCAGCAGCTCCCAAAGGAGATCGGTATCAGCTGGGAGGCCTCATCTGGTGTCTGGGATCCAGGTGTGGGCACCGCAGGTTAGGCTAAATTGGAGAGAGTCCAGGGATCAAAGGTCTAGAGAACCTGCCCAAGGGGGAGAGGTTAAAAAAACTGGGGATGTTTAGTCTGGGGAAACGCTGACTGAGCGGGGATCTGAGAACAGCCGTCACTAACATTTAAGGCTTGTTACGGAGAGGACGGGGATCAGCTGTTCTCCATGTCCGCTGAAGGCGGGAGGGTTTAATCTGCAGCGAGGGAGATTGAGGTGAGGTATCAGGACAAACTTTCTAACTCTCCGGGGAGTGAAGCTCTGGAACAGGTGTCCCAGGGAGGTTGTGGGATCCCCATCACTGAGGGTTTCTAAGAACAGCTGGACAAACCCCTATCAACGCTGGGCTAGGGCTGCTTGGTCTCAGCACAGGGGGCTGCATGCGATGACCTCCCAAGGTCCCTTCCAGCAGGACATGGCTTTGATTAACCCTGTTTTACAGCTGGGGAAACTGAGGCATGGACTGACTGGCCCGAGGTCACCCCGCGCAGGCCAAGGGCAGAGGTGGCCGAGGCTAGTCCAGTGCTGCATCCACCAGGCAACGCGGCCTTCGGGCACCTAAATACCTTTACCCAGCCGGCCCTCGGAGCGTGGGGAGGAGAAAGGAGATAGCAGGGCCCAGCTTGATCTTAGCCCCCCAGTGTGTGCTAGTTAAAAGGGGGCACAGAGTGGAGATGCCCGAGGGGGGCCAGGGGAGCATGAGAAGGGGATGGGGGTACGGCCAGCCCTGGGGCTGCTTGAATTAGGCTCGCCGCGGCTGGGGGTGGGCAGGCAGATGGTAGGTGCCTAGCAGAAGCCACCGCCGCAGCCCGGAGGCTAGTTCTTCGGCCAGCTGCGGGACAATGGAGCGCATTGCTCAGCACAAAGCTGGCTGGGGCCAGGGAGGTGACAACCAAGCGAGCTTAGGAACTCACACCCCCACCCCCCGGCTCTCCTTGCAAAACATCTCCTTGCAACCGGGAGCTGGACTAAACCGAGCTGCAACCGCTCGGGAGCCGGGCTCCAATTTCCACGCCCAGGGGCTCCCGGAGCGCAGGGGAAAGCTGCTGATTACGGGTCCTGCAGCCCTCTAACGTTGCCGGGGTGCCGGGCCGGCACCTGTGAAATAAACGCCCCCCGCCAAAAACTTCCAGCCTGGTGGAGTTTACAGCCTAGGCCGCTAGGGCAGGGCCCCTCTGGCTTTCTCTGCTGCTCAGGCCCCGGGAGGGGGAAGCGATGTTGTGATTTTTTTTTAACAGCTGTTGCTGCATTAAAACGACCCCAAACCCGCCTGGAAGGGCATCTTTTCCCTGGGACTTTAAAGGGAAAGTGGCCCGGGGAGGGCTTGTGTTTAAGCAATAAGGCAGGTGCTGCGGATTAGCATACAGCTGACGCATCCACACTGCTGGTACAGGCCACCCCTTCTGCAGAGCTCCACAAAGCTGGGCCGGAGGGCCTGAGACCAAGGAAATGCTGGAGGGGCTGAAGAAGAAGGGAGGGGAGGGCTAAGGGGTTAAGCTGGCTCTCCCCACGCCTCCCAGGGTCCTATAAAAGCCGGCAGGTCAGACGCCACAAAGACTAAGATGGGCTGCAGTTCATAGATGGTCTGTGGCTTGTGTCATGGCAGGAGTGGGGCTGATTAAACAGGAGGGTTGAGGATTGGGGAGCGGGCAGATCCTGGGCTCCCTCCCTGCACGCAGCAAACCGGTTCCAGTGGAAACCAGTTGCGGTTCACACCCGGCTCACATAACCAGGAGGGGAGCGGTTTCTTTTCCAAGTGCTTTGCGGCCGTCCATTCCTAATAAGGATGAGATTGTGTGGCGCTGGGCGAACGCTTGCCGGGCGGGGCGGTGTCCTTACCCCAGCTGTTTAGATGGGGAAACTGAGGCATGGAGCTGGCATGTGACTCACTTGCGTAAACAAGGGAAGCCAGTTGCAGAGCTGGGAATAGAATCCAGGAGTCCTGACTCTGAGCCTGCCCTGCTCTTACCACTAGGCCCCACTCTGATCCTAGAGCCAGAAATAGAACCCAGGATTCCTGCCTCCCAGTCGCCCAGCTGTTCCCAACACCCTGTGCTTCTGTTCCCTGTGTGTAAACCAGGGCTAATAATGCACACAGGGGTGGTGTTAAGGTAAATTAATTAGCGTTTGGAAAGACCCAGAAAAAAAGCCTAGGAGGAAATGAATAATTCTGTATTCAGGGAAGGTTTAGGATCAAGCACCATAAATATGGGGGCCACATGCTGAATGGTAGGGATCAAAAGAACTACTTTCTAGCTGCCCGTTCAGTGAGCCCTGTCCATCCAGTGCACTGAATGGGTGTGGGCGGGGAGGGAATAGCATGAGATCATTTAAGTAAAGCCTTTCTCATAATGCAGATCTCCAAGGGTATGAATTAAGGTTGTTCGGGCATCCTTAACTCCAGCATGTCCTAATTTTGGAGGATCTTGGCGTTCTTTTAACATAGATTATTTTGGATGCAATAACAGAGATAATGACAGGCGTGTGTTGTACTCATTCTGATGCCATTTAGGAACTCACTGGTGGCACTGTGCTGCATGAGGAGACCCTGGCAGGAATTCAACATGGCTATTTCCCTGATCCACCCCCAGGACCCTCCTAAGATCTAAGGGAGGCATTACAAAATACAGGTGAGGACAGGATTTTTTTTGGGGGGGGGAGGACCTGGGGAGATTATTTTTTACCAAATATGGGCTGGAAAGTGATAAAATGAGGCTTAAAAAATATCGCTGGGAGGACTGAGAACAGAGCCGAGGCTTCCTGGTTCCCAGGGGCAGAACATTTTCCAAAGTGGCTGGTGGTTTTAGGTGCCCGAATTATTAATTATTATTTTATTACAGTGCCTAGGAGCCCCAGTCAGGAACCAGGCTCCCATTGTGCCAGGTGCTGTCCATTTTTATTGCTATCAGGTGTATTACAGTAACTCCCAGGTGCCCCAGTCAGGGACCAGGCCCACATTGTGTCAGGTGCTGTACATTTTTATTGCCTGATCTTTCAGACGCGCTGGCCACACTCCCAGTTCCTGCTGATGTCCACTGGGGCTGTGGGTACTTGGCACCTTTGATAGGTCTTTGGATTCATAAGGAATTGGGGAAGGGGAGAATAGGATGGACAATGTTCTAATACCATTATATGAAGCAACCCTGCGGCCTTGTCTGGATCCTGTACGACTCCCAAAGGAGAGCACAGAACTCGTGTGGGTTCAGAGAGGGCCACCAGGAATGATCAGGGGCCTGGAAAAACTCCTGTGAAGGGAGATTGAAAAAGACCCAGGATTGTTCCTGTAGAAAGGAGCTGCGAAGAGGAGACGTGATAAATCTCTATCCCGCGGGGCCTGGGAGAGAGAGAACGGAAATCCAGAACCTCTGCACCCTCATCTCATCACACAAGGACAAGGAGACAGGCGCTGAAATTGAAAAAGTGGGGGGGATTCAAAACCAGGAACGGGAAATGGCTTTTTCACACAAGGTGCATTAGCCTGTGGAAATCCCGGCCACTGGAAGTTGCAGAGGCCAAGAATGTAAGAGTCAAAAAAGGGATGAATCGTTTCTGTGGATAACAAGAATAGTCAGGCTCCTAATAGTTGATGTTGGGCCCCCCCCCCCCCGCGGCCAACAAGAACATGAGAACGGCCAGACTGGGTCAGCCCAATGGTCCATCGGGCTCAGTATCCTGTCTTCTGACAGGGGAGGTTCCTCCTTTCCCTGCAGCATGGGCTGCAGATTTCCCAGGCTGGCCTCATCTAATTAATTCCCTGCCATTGATAGCACCTGGCTCTCTCCTGGTCTCTACCTAAAGTCATTGGGCTCAATAAAGGGGGATGCAGGTGAAATGCCGGGGAGCTCAGCAGGAGGCCAGACTAGGTGAGCTAAGGGTCCCCCGGCCTTAGGCTCTCTGAGATGCTAGCATCAGTCTTTGCAGAGAGATCCAGCCTCCTGCCCCAGGATTTCAGCCCCTTTCTAACTCAGAGTGAGCTTGATTATCCCACAGCTGCCATGGCGGGGGGTCTTACGCCTTCCACCGTTGCCTCTGTTGCTCGCCGGGGAGGCCTGATACCCTGCCAGATGGGCCTCTTCTCTGATCCAGCCTGGGCTATTCCAGCTCAGGGTGTCACCAGTTGGGTGCCCCATACCCCGAGCTCCCAGCTTTCAGCGGCTGCCTCTCTTCCCACTTGGCCCAGCGGTCCCAGGAGGTTGCTCCGCGGCCCAAGCAGGCCTGCCAAAGAGCCAGGCGAGTGGCCCAGAGCTGTGGGCCCTGGGGCAGAGGCATCTCCTGCCAGTGAGGTGCTCTACCGCCCTGCCCAGTAGGTACCAACCCAGGGGAGGGTCAGGCGTGGGGCTGGAGGGAAAGTCCCAGAACCCACGAGCCCGAGAGGCCGCAGGGGCCCCGGGCCAGCCCGGCTGCTGGGGGTGGGCTCCGCCCCAGTCGCTTGCTCCGCTGGCGGGGGGTTGCCCCTGCCGGTGGGAAGGGGAGGGGGAGCGAAGGGGGCGGGTGCAGCCGGGCCAGGCAACCCGACACCAGGCAGGGCCGGGGTTTAAAAGAGCCGGAGGCGACAGGCGGCCGCTTCGTTCTCCGTGCGCTCCGCTCTGCCTTCCCCGCAGCCTCGGCGGGCTCCCCCAGCGTCCCTCCGCCGGCTCTGGGCTCCGCCGGGCGGGCACCCGCGACCCCCACCTCCCGCGGCCTTCTCCGGCGCGCACCGAGCCCTGCCCAGGGCGCACCGGCTCCCGGCGCGCTCCCCCTTGGACTAAGCTGCTGCTTCAGGGACTTCGCCCCCCAGGGCCACCCGCCTCCTCGCCCCATGGCGACCCTGCTCCTCGCCGGCTTCCTGGCCCTGCTCTGCGCACAGCTGGTGAGTGACTCCGGGCTCAGGGGGACCTCCCCGGGGGGCAGCGCGCAGGGCAGGGGCAGAATGGGGGGGGGGCGCGGGATCTCCCCAAGGGGGCAGCCGCGCAGGGCAGGGGCAGAATGGGGGGGGCGGGATCTCCCCAAGGGGGCAGCCGCGCAGGGCAGGGGCAGAATGGGGGGGGGCGCGGGATCTCCCCAAGGGGGCAGCCGCGCAGGGCAGGGGCAGAATGGGGGGGGGGCGCGGGATCTCCCCAAGGGGGCAGCCGCGCAGGGCAGGGGCAGAATGGGGGGGGCGCGGGATCTCCCCAAGGGGGCAGCCGCGCAGGGCAGGGGCAGAATGGGGGGGGCGCGGGATCTCCCCAAGGGGGCAGCCGCGCAGGGCAGGGGCAGTGTGGGGGGGGGCGCGGGATCTCCCCAAGGGGGCAGCCGCGCAGGGCAGGGGCAGTATGGGGGGGGGGCGCGGGATCTCCCCAAGGGGGCAGCCGCGCAGGGCAGGGGCGGGCGGGATCTCCCCAAGGGGGCAGCCGGGCACGGGCAGTATGGGGGGGGGCGCGGGATCTCCCCAAGGGGGCAGCCGCGCAGGGCAGGGGCAGTACGGGGGGGGGCGGGATCTCCCCAAGGGGGGCTGCGCGCATGGGCATAAGGAGTGGGGACCTGGACCGTTCGAAGGGGGGGAGGGGGCTGTGCACGCCATGGGGTGGGGGTGACGACCGTGATCTCTCCAAGGGGTTTGCACCGGGGGGGCGGGGTCGGTGACCGCTCCAAGGGGGGCTGCGCGCTGGGCAGCAGGCGGGGAGTTGGGAAGGGGGGTTGCTGAGTTGAGTGTGTGGCTGGGGGAATCGGCTCCAAGGGGAACGTGTCGCGGGCGGGGGAGGAATCGGGACCTTTCTCCGAGAGCTCCGTGCCCTGCCGGGCGCGGACACAGGGACCTCTCCAAGGGGGGGGCTGCGCGCTGGGGCGGGGAACCGGGACCTCTCCAAGGGGGGGGCTGCGCGCTGGGGCGGGGAACCGGGACCTCTCCAAGGGGGGGGCTGCGCGCTGGGGCGGGGAACCGGGATCTCTCCAAGGGGGGGCTGCGCGCTGGGGCGGGGAACCGGGATCTCTCCAAGGGGAGCTGCGCGCTGGGGCGGGGAACCGGGATCTCTCCAAGGGGACCGCGCTTGTGGGGGGGACTTCTCGGTGGGGGGTGAGCGCTTTGCAGTGCCCAGGAGCTCCGCGCTCCTGGCAGAGCTGGCGGCTCGGGACCTCGCCACCAGCCCCGCGCTCTGACCTGGGGGGATCGGGGAGGGGTCAGGTGACTCGGGCTCACCCCGGGGGTCCCCGCTCGGAGGGAGGGCTGGCAGGACCCCAGAAGGGTTCAGGCACTGTGGAGGGTCTGGGGAAAAGGGGGTCCCTCTTTCGGGGAGGTCCGGGGCGGGGGCTGTATCCTGGGACGTCTGAGGGGGCGGCGGCGGGGGGGTTGCCCAGGGGCAACCCCTCTCTGGTGGGGAGGGGGGACACTTGTCGCGGGGTGGGAAGTTCATGAAGGGAACATCGGGGGGGAGGGGGCGGTTCCAGGCTGCGGGGGGGGGGAGAGAAACTATGCCCTGGGGGCAGTTGGGGTACAGGACCCAGGGGGCTGGGTGTCCCGCGGGGGTTGCATAGTCCAGGCGGCGGTGGTGCTCCTGGGGGAGGGGGGGGGTTACATGGTTCCCAGGACACTTTTGCCCTGGGCGGGGGGGCAGTGGCAGGGTTGGAGTGGGGGGAGTTTGCCCCTGGGGAAAAGGTGGAAATTTCTCTGGAGAGGGGAGATGAGCCCTGGGCTGTGAGAGGCAACGTGTGTGTGTGTGGGGGGGGCAGGGTCTCTGCCCTGGGAGGCAAAGGCTGTGAGTTGGGGAGGGGGAGGTGCAAACTATGGAGGAGAGGCCAGGGGGCTTGGAGGTGCCATGGGGGGATTTCACCCCAGGGAGGGACAAGGGTCTTGGGGGCACAGTCTCTGAGCTGGGAGGATCTCTGGGTGGATGGGACTGTGGGCTGGGGGATCTTTGGGGGAGGGGGCAGTGTGCTCAGGGGGCACGGGCTGGGGGATCTTTGGGGGAGGGGCAGTGCGCTCAGGGGGCACGAGCTGTGGGTTGGGGGATCTGTGGGGTGGAGGCTGCATGCCGGAGGGTTGGGCTGTGGGGTGGGGATACGTTCTGGGAACGCAGGCTGTGGGGTGGGGAGCAGTGTGCGGGGAGGATCCAGCTGTGGGGTGGGGGGGATCTGCAGGAGGAGACGGGCAGGGTCCCATGCTAACCCCCCCCCTCTGTCCCGCAGGCCCAGCCGGCTGGGGTGTTTGAGCTCCAGGTGCACTGGTTCCGCAGCAGCGCCCCCAGCCTGTGCCCCGGCACCAGCCCCTGCTGCCTTTTCTTCCGCGTCTGCCTCAAGCACGCCCAGGCTGTCGTGTCCCCCGAGCCCCCCTGCACCTTCGGGGCCGCCCTGAGCGACATGGTCCCTGCCGACCGCAACGCTGTGGCCACCAGCGCACCCATCCGCGTGCCCTTCCACTTCAAGTGGCCGGTGAGAGCCGCCCCGCAGTGCCCTCCCCCCATATTACACCCCTCCCCCCAGTAATACACCCCCAGCACCCCACAATAACCCCCATTATACACCCCCTACCCCAGTAATACACCTCCATTGTATACCTCCTCATCCAGGGCCCTTCCCCATAGTACACCCTGTTATAATCCCCTCCCCCTAATAATTCAGTCCCATTAAACGTCCCCTCTCCCCAGTTATTCATCCCCATTCAGCTCCCACCTCTTCCACCCCGTCCTCCCCCGCGGCCAACAAGAACATGAGAACGGCCAGACTGGGTCAGCCCAATGGTCCATCGGGATCAGTATCCTGTCTTCTGACAGCAGCAAGTGCCAGATGTTTAAAGGGAGTGAACACAACCAGGGCAATCATCGAGTGATCCATCCCCCATCGTCCAGTCCCACCTTCTGGCAGTTGGAAGTTCAGGGACCTGGAGCATGGGGTTGCATCCCTGGTCTTTCTGGCCAATAGCCATTGATGGACCTGTCCTCCAGCAACTTACCTAATTTTTTTTTTAAACTCTTGGCCTTCACAACATCCCCTGGCAGGGAGTTCCACAGGTTGACTGTGTGCTGGGTGACGAAGTACTTCCTGTCTGTTTTAAACCTGCTGCCCATTAATTTCACTGGGTGACCCCTGGTTCTTGTGTGACATGAAGGGGTGAATAACACTTTCCCTCGTCACTTTCTCCACCCCAGCCATAGTGTTATAGCCCTCCGTCATATCCCCCCGCAGGCGTCTCTTTTCCAAGCTGAACCATCCCAGGTTTGAAAATCTCCCCTCGTATGGAAGCTGCTCCATCCCCCTCATCATTTTTGTTGCCCTTCGCTGCCCTTTCCCCATTTCTAATACATCGTTTTTGAGATGGGAGTGACGAGATCTGCACCCCATATTCAGGGTGTGGGCGTACCGTGGCTTTATATAGAGGCAACGTGATATTTTCTGTCGTCTTCTCTATCCTTTTCCTAATGGTTCCTAACAGTCTGTGTTCACTTTTCTCACTGCCGCTGCGCGTTGAGCGGATGATTTCGGAGAACTATCCGCAGTGACTCCAAGGTCTCTCTCTTGGGTGGTGACAGCTAATTTAGACCCCCCTCACTGAATATGCATATTGGGGATCATGCTTTCCAATGTGCATTACTTTGCATTTATCAACATTGAATTTCATCTGCCATTTTGTCACCCAGTTTTGTGTGGTCCCTTTGTAACTCTTAACTGTCTTGAGTAGTTTTGTATCCTCTTTAAATTTTGCCACCTCACTGTTCATCCCTTTTTCCACGTCATCTATGAATATGTTGAACAGCCCTGGTCCCAGCACCGACCCCTGGAGGACACTTCTATTTACATGTCTCCATTCTGAAAACAATTTATTCCTTCTCTTTGTTTCCTGTCTTTTAACCAGTTACAGACCCGGGAGAGGACCTTCCCTCTTATCCTGGGCTTAAGAGCCTTTGGTGAGGGACCTTGTCAAAGGCTTTGTGAAAGTCCAAGTGCACTATATCCACTGGATCACCTGTGTTCACATACTTACTGACCCCCTCAAAGAATTCTAATAGATTGGTGAGGCATGATTTCCCATTACAAAAGCTGTGTTAACTCTTCCCCAATGTAGCGTGTTCTTCTGTGTGTCTGATAAATCTGTTCTTTACTTTAGTTTCAACCAATCTACCTGATACTGAAGTCAGGCTTACAGGCCTGTAATTGCCAGGATCGCCTCTGGAGCCGTTTTTTGTTTTTTTTTTAAATCCGTGTCACATTAGCTTCCCTCCAGTTGTCCAGTACAGACTGATTTAAGTGATAGGTTTTCTACCATGGTTAGGAGTTCTGAAGGAACTCAGATGTGAAATGGCAGAACTCTTGGCTGAATACCACCTGGTCCTGCTGACTTATTGCCATTTAATTTATCTATTTGTTCCGAAACCTCCTCTATCGCCACCTCCATCTGGGACCGTTCCTCAGATTTGTCACCTAACAATAATGGCTCAGGCGTGGGAATCTCCCTCGCATCCTCTGCAGTGAAGACCGATGCACAGAATTAATTTAGTTTCTCTGCAACGGCCTCGTCGTCTTTAAGTGCTCCTTGATCACCTCGAGCATCCGGTGGCCCCAATGACTGTTTAGCAGGCTTCCTGCTTCTGATCTACTTAAAAATGTTTGCTGTTAGTTTTTGTGTCCTTAGCTAGTTGCTCTTCAAGTTCTTTCTTGGCCTGCCTGCCTTATACTTTTACACTTGACTTGCCACAGTTTGTCCCTTTCTATTTTCCTCACTAGGATTTGACTTCCAATTTTTAAAGGATGCCTTTTTGCCTCCAACCGCCTCTTTTACTCTGCTGTTTAGCTACGGGGGCATTTTTTTTGGTCTTCTTGCTTTATTTTATTTGGAGGTATACATTAGGTTTTGAGCCTCTATTATGGTGTTTTAAAATAGTTTCCATGCAGCTTGCAGGCGTTTCACTCTTGTGACTGTTCCTTTTAATTCCTGTTTAACTCAGTTCCTCAATTTTGTGTCGTTCTCCTTTTTTTTTTTTTTTTTTTGAAGTTAAATGCTACCGTGGCGGATTTTGTTGGTATTTTCCCCTCTACCAGGCTGCTAAATTTAATTACATTGTGGTCACTCTTACCGAGCGGTTCAGCCATATTCACCCTTTGGACCAGATCCTGTGTGCCACCCTGGACTAAATCAAGAATTGCCTCCTCCCTTGTGAGTTCCAGGGCTAGCTGCTCCAAGAAGCTGACATTAACGGTGTCTAGAAATCTTATCTCCGCATCCCACTCTGAGCTGACATGTACCCAGTCAATATGGGGATAGCTGAAGTCCCCCATTATCATTGAGTTTTCTGCCTTTGTAGCCTCTCTAATCTCTCTGTCACCATCCTTGCCAGGTGATCGGGAGGATATTCCTACTGCTAGACACTTATTAGTCAAGCCTGGAATTTCTATCCGCAGAGTTTGTGGTACAGTTTGATTCATTTAAGATTTTTACTTTCTTTGACTTTGGGCTTTCTAGGGCCTTTCCCCTACCAGCACCACCTGCTCGGTCCTTCTGATATATTTTGTACCCTCGTATTATTGTCCCATTGACTATCCTCGTTCCACCCCGTTTCCTTGATGTCTATTATATTAATATCCTCACTTAATACCAGGCACTCTGGTTCACCCCTCTTCGCATTTACACTTCTAGCATTTGTAGATAAGCACTCGTCCATTTTGTCGATATCCGAAACTCGCCTTCATGTGCTATATTTAAACCGGACTCTTTTACCGCTGACTGCACTTCCCTAGCTCCTAACTGTACGTTACCAGATGTAACTTCTTTACTAGGACATAGCTCCCTTTTAATAGATCCTCCCCTACGAGATGTTTCTGCCCAAACCGGGTGATCCTCCGCACCTGTCGGCTTTCTCCCAGCCCTGAGTGTAAAAACTTCCCTACGACCTTTTACATTGTACATGCCAGCAATCGGGTTCGGTTTTGGTTTGGGTGGAGCCCATCCTTCCTCTCTAGGCGTCTCCTTTCTCAAAAGGTTCCCCAGTTCCCAGTGCTTAATTTGCAATGAAAGAGGCGTTGGGACTCAAGGAATTTTTTTACATTCATAACGGATGCGCCAAGCCCAGAGATGCCGGGGCTGTGAACTGCCAAGCCCACAGGTGCCGGGGCTCAGCCCTGGCACAAGTTAAGCACTGCCAGTTCCTAATCAACCTAAGTCCCTCCTCCCTACACCATCGTCTCATCCACGCCTTGAGACCCTGCAGTTCTGCCTGTCTGTCTGGCCCTGCGTGTGGAACTGGGAGCGTTTCAGGGAAAGCTCCCATGGAGGTCCTGGACTTCAATCTCTGACCTAGCAGCCTAAATTTGGCCTCCAGGACCTCTCTCCTGTCCCTCCCTATGTCACTGGTACCTACATGTACCATGACCACTGGCTCCTCCCCAGCACTACACACAAGTCTGTGTCGATACCTTGAGAGCTCCATAACCTTCACACCTGGCAGGCAATTCACCGGGCGGTTCTCCCGGTCATCACAAACCCAACTATTAAAACAAACAAGAGGAAGTCGTTTTTTCATACAATGTACAACCTATGGAACTCCTTGCCAGGGGATGTTGTGAAGGCCAAGACCATAGCAGGGTTCAGAAAAGAACTAGGTAAGTTCATGGGCGATAGGTCCGTCAAGGGCTATGAGCCAGGATGGGCAGGGAGGGTGTCCCTAGCCTCTGTTTGCCAGCGGCTGGGAATGAGCGACAGGGTAACTGATGATGACCTGTTCTGTTCATTCCCTCTGGGGCAGTCGATCTTGGCCATTATCGCAAGACTGGATACTGGGCTAGATGGACCTTTGGTCTGACCCAGTATGGCCGTTCTTATGTTACTGTCTCCATATTTCTACTGATCGACTCCCCCATCGCTATGACCTGTCTCTTCCTAATAACTGGGCCTCCCCCCAAGGGGAGGGCCTCAGTGTGAGAGGAGACCATGATATCATAGACTATCAGGGTTGGAAGGGACCTCAGGAGGTCATCTAGTCCAACCCCCTGCTCAAAGCAGGACCAATCCCCAATTTTTGCCCTAGATTCCTAAATGGCCCCCTCAAGGATTGAACTCACAACCCTGGGTTTAGCAGGCCAATGCTCAAATCACTGAGCTATCCCTCCCCTCCCTCTGGAAGGAGGGTCCCAACGATGACGAAGCCTTGGCTGGCATGATTTAGTTGGGGGTTGGCCCTGCTTTGAGCAGGGGATTGGACTAGGTGGCCTCCTGAGGTCTCTTCCAACCCTGATCTTCTATGATGGGATTGTTTCCCTCTGCCCCAGCCTGATGATCTCCTTCCCGGAGACTTCCCCCCTCCTCAGCAGCACAGAGACTGTCAGATGGGGTGGAACCCGCTCTCCTGTGTCCCCAAAAGTCTTCTCTCTGTCTCCCTCAGCTCCTCCGGTCTCCAGAGCCCGCACTCGGTCTCTGAGAGCCAAGAGCTGCTGGCACCGAATGCCCACGTAAGGCCCCCGGCCCATGTGGCAGGTCACGGCACAAGTTGTGTTCAGTGCTATGAACCGGGGAGCCCCCCACTCTGCTCTGGATGCCTGCCTGCGGTATTTTTACTCTAGCAGGGATTTTGGGGAGGGGGGTGTTCTTGGCCAAGCTTAGAGCCTGTTTGTTAGGTGTGTCTGCCTCTCATGCTCCCTCACCAAATTCCCCTGGTCGCAGCTCCCCTGGGGAGCTGGGTTGGTGACCCCCTGAGTTCGCCCCGCCCCCGGCGTCAAGGGTCCCCAGAGGAATCAGGGCTCAAGCGATGGTGGGCCCAAGCCTCGTGATGGAGCCCTCAGCCTAGCCTAGCCAGCTGCTTGGGTCAGCACAAACCAACCCCCCCCCCCACCCAACAGACCCCATGATACTCTTTTTTTTTTTTTTTCCCATACACCCCTTTCCTCCAGCCCCTCCCCCAATAACACATGGCCTTCCCCAGCCCCCTCCCTAACCATACATCCCCATTATCCCCCCCCCATTACTATATTGCACTCCCATTATATATCCCTTGGATCCCTCTCCCCCAGCATCACCCCTATAATGTCTCCCCTCAGGACCCTTCCCCCATAATACAGCCCACCCCCTGCAATTCTACAGTGACTCGGAGCCATTCTGGGTTGCTTGGTAAACTGGGCACAAGCCAACAATGTGTGAGGGTGTTTGGTTTTTTTTTAAACACGCCTAAATGTCAATGGAGACACCTCGGCACTAAGCCTGTTGGCCATACTGACAGGCTGGGGGGGCTCTCGCTCTGTGATTCTGAAAAAGATCCAGAGGTCGTGGTGGATAATCAGCGGAACAGGATCTCCCCATGCGATGCCCGGGCCGAAAGGGCTCATGCGATCCTGGGCTGTATAAACAGGGGAATCTCACGTAGGAGCAGAGAGGTTCTTTCCCCTCTGTGTTTGGCCCTGGTGCGACCGCTGCTGGGATCCTGTGTCCGGTTCTGGTGCTCACCATTCAAGGAGGATGTTGATGAATTGGAGAGGGGTCAGAGAAGAGTCTCGAGAATGATCAGAGGGTTAGAAAACCTGCCTGGTAGTGAGAGACTCACAGAGCTCGATCTGTTTAGCTTAACTAAAGAAGATGAGCTGGTGACTGGATCCCAGGCTATTGACACCTGCCCAGGGAACAAATATTTAATCAAGATCCCTTCAGTCTATCAGAGAAAGGCCCAATGGCTGGGAGTTGACGCGGGACGCATTCAGACTGGAAAGAAGGCGTTCGTTTTTAACAGGGAGGGTAATTAACCACTGGAGCAACTGACTGAGAGGCGTGGTGGATTCTCCAGCACTGGCCGTTTTAAAGTGCCGACAGGATGTTTTGCTAACAGGGAATTATTCTGGGTCTCTGGCCTGTGCTGTCCAGGGGGGTCAGATTAGATGATCACAATGGGCCCTTCTGAGTTTATAACTTTATTCCTACGTCCCCCCACCCCTCAAGTTCCCCTCCCCCAAGTAAGACATGCCCAGCATCCTTCTCCTCCCAATGCCCCCAGTTAGGCGCCCCCAGGGCAGCCTTCTGTTTCCCCCACCCCAGTTCTCCTCCTATTGTGCACCTTCTCCTCCTCCTTAGCCCCATGCTCCCCTCCCCCCATCCATCACACCATCCCATCTCTGTCCCGGGCCACCCCTCTCCACCCCACCCCCTCACGCTCTCTGCTCTCTCTCCGCTCCAGGGCACCTTCTCCCTCATCATCGAGACGTGGAGAGCCGAAGCGGGTGAGCCATCCACAGGTGAGCGATACCCCAGGGGCCACCAGGCGCTGCGGGGGTGGGGTGTGTGGGCAGCCCCATCTTTTTGGAGAACTTTGTTTTGGGGGGCCACCCCAGGCTCACACAGAACCTACACCCTGACTGATGGGACACCCCCTCTCCCCAGTCCTGCACCTGGTCCCCCGGGTCTGCCCTCCCCACCCCCAACTCACTAGGGCCAGATGATGCCAACGCTGGCCCCTTGGCACATCACATCATAAGCCCCTATGGCTCCCCCCCACATTGTGAGTCTGACTCCCTAAGGGACAGCAGGGACCCCCTCCGCCAGAGAAGCAGGGTGGCAGTGGGGGGTCCCAGTACTTACCTCTGCAGCCAGGATGTGTCTGCTTGGTGGTGTAAGGGGAGGCTCTGGACCTGATGCACTGTGCCCCTCCTGCCCCAGGCAGAGCTCCCTGCTGGGGTGAGGCTCGCAGGGTGAAGTAATGGGGCTGGCAATAAAAAGCCCCCTCAGATTGCTTGAGGCAGCTGTCCCCTCACAGAGCAACAGGTTCAGGCTCTCTGCAGACCCAGGCAGTGTCACTGCTTTGGTTACCCCAGACCCCGTTCTTCCCAATCACGAGGGCTAGAGAATTTCTTCTTTGAAGCATGGAGCCGGGGATCTTGCTGGGATCATGTGACTGCTGGAACTGGGACCCAGCAGGCCTGTTGTGTGCACATGCCTTAAACCGGCCCCGCAACCCACCCCAACTCCTCCACTCCAGCCAGCTCCTGTGCTCCTCCCCTCCTCCAAAGATGTGGAGCTTGAAGCCTTCTGGGTTCTGGGACTGTCCCGGGGCAGCCCAGCCCGACACGCCCACTCCCGGGCGGCTCGAGCTCACGTGCGGCAGCCCCAGCCCCATGTGGGCAGGCTGAACGGGCAGGGTGCAGTGTGCTCGGGCCATGCCCCTGCCTCGCCCCCACATGCACCCCCGGAACAGCCCTACACTGGCACTTTGCCCCCTTACTGCCTGTGCCCCCCCAGGATGGGCACCCACCAGCCCATCTCTCCCATGCTGCCCATATTTACCAGCATGTCAACTCCATGCCCCTGGCATCCCCCGGGACGGGCACCCACTAGCCCTTTGCCCCCGTGTCGTCGGGCATCCCCCCGGGACGGGCATCCACCCACATGTCGACCCCGTACCGCCCACTTCCCCCAGGGTGGCCCCCACCCTCTTCTGCATCCCCGTGGCGCCGGCTTAGAGGGCTGGGGCCTGGATCCAAACTTCCCCTCGGCCTGAGGGTGCCCGGCAGCAGGGTTTGGGATTCGGGCACCAGGCCATGCCATTCCCAGTCACCCCCTATCTCCACTCACTCCCAGCTGAAGTACACAGTAGCGGAGCAAGGCTCAGCCGTAGGGAATTGTGGGATTCCTTTTGGGGGGGGGGGGGGAATAGCAAACCCGGGGAGGGAGCAGGTGTAGCAGGGAGCTACATTGGGAGGAGAAGGATGCTGGGCATGTCTTACTTGGGGGAGGGGAACTTGAGGGGTGGGGGGGACGTAGGAATAAAGTTATAAACTCAGAAGGGCCCATTGTGATCATCTAATCTGACCCCCCTGGACAGCACAGGCCAGAGACCCAGAATAATTCCCTGTTAGCAAAACATCCTGTCGGCACTTTAAAACGGCCAGTGCTGGAGAATCCACCGCGCCTCTCAGTCAGTTGCTCCAGTGGTTAATTACCCTCCCTGTTAAAAACGAACGCCTTCTTTCCAGTCTGAATGCGTCCCGCGTCAACTCCCAGGGAGCAGCTGTAGCCAGGAGGCAGGGATGGGGAGGAAATTCCTGGGACACCCCCCACCCCAATTCCCTTACAGCCTTCAGCTCCGGGTCCCTGGCTCCAGGAGGCGGAAGTGGGGACACCGATATCCATGATGGGTACTAGAGCCAGCAGGGGTGAGGGAAAGCAGCTGATGGAGACACTGGGTGCTAGTGATCAGGGGAGCGTTGCGGGGGGGGGATGGACCATGTCAGCCCCTGGGGGCATGGGGAGAATTCCAGAGGTGGGGGGCAGAGGAGCTGGGTGCTGGGGGGGGGATCCCAGCTGGGGATGGGGGCAGAGGAGATGGAGATGGGGGGGGGGAATCCCAGTGCAGGATGGGGGGCAGAGGAGCCAGGTACTGGAGGGGGGCGGATCCCAGTGCAGGGTGGGGGGCAGAGGAGCCGGGTGCCGGGGGTGGGTGAGGGATGCCAGTGGTGGGTGGGGGCAGAGGATCCTGGTGCCAGGGGTGGTGGTGATCACAGTGAGGGGTGGGGGGGGCAGAGACGCTGGGTGCTGGAGGCGGGGGATCCCAGTGAGGGGGTCACACCGCTGGGTGCTGGGGAGAGGAACCATCCCCTGCCCTTCCACACAAACCCTGTTGCTGGGGCTGGAGCATTCGATCCTCTTTGTACCGGATCCTGCACCAAGGGGAGGATGGGTGGGGGGGCGACTGGGCAGGGGCAGGGTGGGGATGGGGATGGGTATGGGGGGGGGGAGACTGGTTGGGGGAGGAATGGGTGGTGGTGAGGTCTGGGGGTGGGTGGTTGGCTGGGTGACAGGTGGGACGGGATGGTGTGTGTGGGGGGGGGGAGTCTGGCTGGAAGTGGGGTGGGGCTAGAATGGTGCATTTGGGGGAGTCCGTCTGGAAGGGGGGAGGAAGGTGGGGGTGGGTTGGCACTGGGTGGGGGTGGCTGGCTGGGGGAGGGGTGGGGCCCCCAGCTGCGGGGGGCGGGGGCCCAGTGGCCATGCTGTGTGGCTGGAGCAGGCTGGTTGTGAGGAGCCAAGGCGCAGGCAGGGCAAGTGGTGGCTGGTGGGACACTTTGGGGGGAGGAGCAACCCCCTCAATTCCCCCCCATCCCCTCCCCCAATGCAAGACTCTGGTCTGAGATGAGGGGCCAAAGCTGCAGGCTCCAGGACAGGGGGTGTGTGTGGGGGGGGGAGGGGGGCTCTGACTTGGGGGGAGAACTGCTGAGGGAAGGGGGTGGGGAGTGGCAGAATGCTGGGAGTGGGGGGGGGGTCCCAGAGGGATGGAGAGGGGAATATGGGGGGGAAGGGAATGGGGTCCCAGGGTGGAATATGGGGGGGGGAGAAGGGAATGGGGGTCCCAGGGGATGGGTAGGGGGAATAAAGGGGGGGGAGGGAATGAGGGTTCTGGGGGGGATGAGGCAGGGAATATGGGGTGCAGGAGGCCATGGGAGTGCAGGGGGAAGGAAGGGGCACTCTAGGGTGGGTTGAGTGGGGAGGACAACATGGAGGAGGGGTCTGATGCTCCTGGGGTACCCAGGGCTGTGAGGCACCTCGCCACCACCTGCCCTTAGCATGAGGAACCCCTGTCTGGGCCTGCCGGGGCTCTGCTCCCCAGCTTCCCTGGCTTGGGGAACACAAGCGCTCCCCTCCCAGCCTTGGCAGGACCTGCTGGCCCTTTGCACATTACCAGCAGCCCCCCGCACCATGAGCATCCCCCTGGAGCACCCGGCCCCTGCTCCACCTGGCACTCGCCACATTCACAGCCCCACTGCTCCCAAAGGAACAGCCCAGCCCGGCTTCCCGGATCCACCTCAGCTCCCTGCACCCTGAACCCCCAGGCCTTAGCCACGTTCAGAGGGAATTCAGGTGTATCTCGCAGAGACCAGAGCTTCAAGTAACAGCAAGGAGGTAGAATGATTGGACACAATGAGTTACGTCCACACCAGAACTAGAGCCCAGACTGCAGTTACCAGACACTCCCCTCTCTCCAGAGACCAGCTCCCCCCATGTCCTTCCCCCAGCCTCTAACAGCCAGGCCGGCTGGCACCCTCTGTTCCTAAGACAAACCTGTTGGCAGCTTGGTTCCTGGGTGTCTCTCTGCATTCTCCAGGCTTCTTCTTTGATCTTAGTCATAAGCAGGACCCGCCCCCACCGCGAGGCCGTGCATGCCTGTAGATCTTGTTCTCTCTTGGCGACTTCATGGTCTCGATTAGCTGGACGCGCCGTGTGCAGAGAGACTCCCGTTGTAAGACGCTCAATACACAATGGTCAGTCAGGGCAAGAGAAGCGTCTCCTACCCCGCCTGCCTGCCCAGAACCTGTGTATCACCTGGTGACCTGGCCTAACGTACACACCTTAGAACGTATAGATACATAACTCCTTAAATATCGTCCGTACATACGTCACAGGCTGGGTAGGACCATGTCGGTAGAGACCTCACATGCCCCCCCTTTGGTGTGCTATTATGTAGACCTCAGACCTAGTGGTCCCTGTAAACCCCTCTGCCCCCCTTGGGCCCTTTGCCAATGGCCATCAGGAGGTCCCTGGGCCGCAAAGGGATTCATAGATTCTAAAGACACAAGGGGCCACTCAGATAATTTCATCGGCTTTCCTGTTGAAAGCCGGCCACAGGACTGCCCTGCGTTAATTCCTGGTGGCGCTAGAGGGGGAAAAAAGAAACATCCCATCTGGGTTTAAAAATTGTCCGGGATGGAGAATCCACCATGACTCTGGGTGAGTTGTTCCAAAGGTTGCTGCCTTCACTGTTAAAAATGCACGCCTTATCGCCCACCTGGATGTGCCCGGCTTCCATGTCCAACCACTGGGTCCTGTTAGACCTCCCTGCGCTGGACTGAGGTGCCCCTTATCAACGTGTTCCCAGGTAGGTACTGATCACTGGGATCCAGTCACCCCTGAACCTTCTCTTTGTGCAGTTAAATAGCTTGAGCTCTTTGAATCTCGCACACAAGGCAGGTGTTCTAACCCTCCGATCATTCTCGTGACTCTTCTCCGACCCCTCTCCAATTTACCAACATCCACCTTGAATTGTGGGCTCCAGAACTGGACGCAAGATTCCAGCAGCGGTCGCACCAGGGCCAACTACAGAGGGGAAATAAACTCTTTGCTCCTGCTTGAGATTCCCCTGTTGATGCATCCCAGGGTCACACTAGCCCTTTTGGCCACAGCGTCACGCTGGGAACTCGTGTTTTGTATCCAACACAACTCCCAGGTCTTTCTCAGAGTCACAGCTTCCCAGGATGGAGTCCCCCATCATGTAAGTATGCCCTGCATTCTTTGTTCCACAATAAATCACCTTACGTTTAGCTGTATTAAAACACATTTTGTTTGCTTGCGTCCAGTTTACCAGGTGCTCCAGATTGCTCTGTATTGGTGACCTGTCCGCTACATTATTTACCACTCCCTCGACCTTCATCCGTGATAATTTTATGTTTCCTTCCAGGTCATTGTTAAAAATATCCAATAGTGAAGGGCCAAGAACTCATCCCTGTGGGACCCCACTAGAAACGGACCCGCTTGATGACTATTCCCTATTTACAGTTACCTTTTGAGACCTGTCACTTAGCCAGCGATTAATCCATATAATGTGGGCCGTGTTAATTTTGTATCTTTCTAGTTTTTAATAAAGATGTTGTGTACTATCCAGTCAAATGCCTTACAGAAATCTAAGTATATCTCATCAGCACCATTATCTTTATCAACCAAACTAATTTTCCATAAACCCATTTTACTTGAAATTAATTATATTACCCTCCTTTGGTTCTTTATTAATCAAGTCCCATATCAGCCTCTCCATTATCTTGCCTGGGATTGATGTGAGTCTGACTGCCTATAATTACCTGGGTCACCCTGTTTATCCTTTCTAAATATTGGCACAAGAGTAGCTTTCGTCCAGTCTTCTGGAACTTCTTGACTTACACGACTTATTGAAAAGCAACATTAATGGATCAGCAAGCTCCTTGGCCAGCTCTTTTAAAACTCTTGGGTGCAAGTTATCTGGACTTGCTGATACTTTAGTAGCTGCTGTTTAAACATCCTCCAGAGATACTAGTGGAATGGGAAGTGTTATCATCCTATGATCTGACTATATAATTTGTTCCCACCCTCACAAATACAGAACATAAATATTTACTGAACATTTTTGCCTTTTCTGAATTAATATTGACAATCCTACCATTTCCATGTAGTAATGGATCAACACTATTGCTAGGATTCTTTTTCTTCCTAATATACTTTTAAAACATCCTTCTTATTGTCTTTAACTTGGCTGGCCATAAAGTTCTCCTTTTGCTTCCCTTATCTGTTTTCTACAGTTCCTAGCTTCAGATTTATATTCATTACTATGAACTTCCCCTGTATTCTGTTTGTTTATATATAGTAGCTGCTTTCACTTCCCCTCTATGCCAGGTTGTTTTTTCCACCAATGCAGTCTTCTTTCTCAAGTTGTGGCTTTTGAGGCATGTAGTAAAGTTTTCTTGAATAATTCCCAATTATCATTCACATGCATCTGATTAAATTCTTCGTCCCAGCTGATTTGGCTTATAATTGTTTTAAAGTTTTTTGTGAAGTTGGCCCTTTTAAAGCCCTGTATTGCTGGTTTGCACTTTATTCTGTTTGCCCAGCTCAAATGTGGTCAAGTCATGAGCACTTGTTCCAAAGTTACTATTCATTTTTTAGTTCTTCTTTGAGTCGTGTCCCTATGGGTGCTCCGCTTGAGGTGTGTCTGCGTCCCTGCGCCGCTGGTCGGAGAACTTCGGCAGCCGTGTCCGCTGGGCTCGCACATGCGCTGTCTCTCTTTGTGCTGCGCCATGAGTCTACCCGTCCTCCGTTCTTTCTCTACTGCCTGTCCATTTGCAGATCCTTAACTCTTCTTTCAGTTGTTAATATTTAGCTTCCAAGAGCTCTTTAGCCTTCTTTTATCTTTATTTTGACTGAAGAAGAAGAAAAAACAAGAAAGAAAAGACTTCATTGTTCAAATCGGCCCCTGGACAAGGCTATGCCCAGTTCTCTGGGCTTCAAGAAATGTCGCACTTGCAGCGAGGCCATCCCCCTTGCGGACAAGCGCACTCAGTGCGTTTGCTGCCTCGGTGAGGGCCACATCCAATGAAAGCGTTCCCTCTGCCAGCAACTTCGACCGAGATCCCGCACAGACTGAGAGCTTCACCAGAAGATCATCTTTCGGGAGGCAGCTCTCCGAGCGCAGGGTCCGGGAATATACCACCAGATGGCACTGCCGCCATCCTGGTATGCTCACCCATGGGCACCACCAGGGCTCATGCCACCGCAGTGGCTGTACTGGGACCCCCGGGCAGTGCACTATCAGCCTTCCTTCCAGGGCACCACGTGTCAGCAGAGGCCGCACCGTGAGCCTCAGAACCCTTAGAAGTGGCAGAGCAGGAGATGGAGTCGGAGGAGAGGATCGCACCCAAGGCCATATCCCCCTCTTCTCCAAATGAGGGGGTCATGCCATCACCGCCCTCCATTGCGGATGGCTTCTGCCTATTCCAGGAGCTGGCGAAGATGGTGGCCGACACCCTCCATGCACCATTGGAGGAGGTGAAGGATATGCGTCACCAACTTTGTTGATATCCTCCACACCTCTTCTACCTCTAAAATCCCCCTCCTGCTCAGTGAGGCCATCCTAGATCCCGCTAAGGTGGTGTGGGAAAACCCGGCCCCGGTGGCTCTGCTTTGCAAGGGAGCAGAAAAAACTACCAGGCGCTTCTGGAGAAGTATGACTCCCCCAATTACAGGACTTTATTGACAAGGTGCCAGACAGCTCCCGGGATTCCAGGAATGCCAACTGGTGGCAAAAACAACCCTGCAGTCGGCTCTCGACACGACTCCGCTGCGGTGGGGATGAGACGCATGTCGTAGCTGCGCCTCACGGGTTTCCCGATGGTGGAGGACCTCCCCTTCGAAGGGGTGAAGCTGTGTGGGGAGAAGACCGACGCCTCCTTCCACTCCTTGAAGGACTCCAGGGCCTCTCTCGGGTCCTTGGGAATCTATACACCAGGGCAAAGGAGACAAGTCAGCCCACGGTACCAGCACAGACCGTATTCGGCGGAATTCCTGGTGCCGCGGCTCTATCAGCCCCAAAGAAAGAAGGGGAGGTTCTCGAAGCAGAAGCCCTCAGGCTCCCAGGCCTCAACCCAACTGCCTGCCCCGAAACCCCGCTTTTGACAGGCCAAGACCACTCCATGCTACCACCTGTAACCTTGCACCTATTTGGCCAGCGTTTCTCAGTGCTCGGGAGCACGTAACATCGGACAGATGGGTCCTAGAGATCGTCCAATCTGGATATTCCATCCACTTCGCATCACTACCCCCCTCCACCACACCCTTCCCCGTCCCTCTTCAGGGACCCTTCGCACATGAGTCTTCTACAGTTGGAGATAGATCCACTCCTGTAGTTAGGAGCCATAGAACCGGTACCTCAACATCTGTGAAGCAAGGGGTTCTACTCGCTACTTCCTGATACCCCAAAGGAAGGGAGGTTGGAGGCCCATCCTGGACCTCCAAGCTCTCAACTTCATCAAAGCTCAGAAGTTCAAGATGGTCATGCTATCGACGGTCCTTCTGTCACTGGAACTGGGAGACTGGTTTTCAGCCCTCGACCTACATGATGCCTATATTTCACATCTCCATGCTACCGGCTGACAGACATTTCCTCGGGTTCACTCTGCGATACGATCATTACCAATCCAGGGTCCTTCCCTTCGGTCTCTCCTCGGCCCAGAGAGGATTTTCCATAGTTCTTCCCATGGTGGCCGCCCATTTAAAATCTCCAGGGATCAGGATCTACCCTGACCTAGACGATGGTCTCCTCCAGGAAGCTTGTCGAGCCCCCGAAGTTACGATGCTCTTGTTCACAGAGTTGGGACTACAGATCAGCTCCCAGAAGTCAACCCTTGCACCTGTGCAATGCCTGGAATTTATAGGGGCCGACCTAGATGCGCTACAAAGCAAAACCATCCAACCCTCCCTCCCTCAAGTGCCAGCCTGAACCTGCCTCCAGCTCCTGGGGCATATGGCAGCCGGCACGGCGGTGACTCCGCACGCCAGACTTCACATGTGATGCCTACAGCAGTGGTACAGATCAAACAGGGACAGTTTTGCCAAACCCCTGTCACTACCAACCAGGGTCAAAAACTCCCTAGACCGGTGGAAAGACCCGGTCAATGCATGCAAAGAGATCCCCTTTCCTCCAGGGACCACCTTCATTACTTCTCACCACGGATGCATCCCTCCTAGGATGGGGCATGCATTGAAATGGGGTCACAATGCAAGGCAGATGGTTTCTGGTGGACATCTCCCTTCCTATCCGTCCTCTCGAAATGAGGGCAGTCAGGAACGCCTGCGCCACTTTCCTCCCGCTGATAGCAGGCTCCAAAGTCCTGCCGGACAACATAGCCGGCATGTATTATGTCTGTCGCCAAGGCGGGGCCAGAACTGCTGCATCTCTCGAAACACCACCTTATCCGCGGCCTACCTTCCGGGCATGCAGAACGTGGTAGCGGACAAATCCAGTCGCACCTGCTCGCTAGACCATGAATGGGAGATGCACCCGTCAATACTTCAGGACTTGTTCGCACCATGGGGAACATCATCCACAGATTTATTTGCCACTTACCAAACCAAGACGTGTCCATGGTTCTGTTCCAGGGCAGGGATTGGACGGCGCTCTCTGGGCGATGCTCCTCCTCCTCCTGTGGGACAAGGACCTTCTTTACACCTTCCTTTTCCTATTCTGCTGAAGGTCCTGCTAAAGATAAAGAGGGACGGGGATCATGTAATTCTGATCACCCCTATCTGGCCGAGACAGACCTGGTACCCTTACCTGATGCAGCTTGCAGTGTACCTGCTGATCTCCCTCCCAACCGCCCCGCCTCTCCTCACACAAGACAAGGGGCGCACCCCATACATCTCAACTTGGGGATCCTCCGACTCAAAGCATGTCTCCAACGTGGATCGAGCCCCTTGAGAGCTCATGCTCAAAGGACATACAGGAGTTCCTACTACACGCATGACGTCCTCCACCCGACGCACTTACCGACAGAGATGGTCCAGGTTGCAGGGTTGGTGCACGTCCCAGCAAATCTGTCTGGAGCCCCCACCTCTTCTGCAGATTCTGGAATCTGCTCTCACCCTTAAGAAATCGGGGTTATCCCTGAGCTGTCTCAGAGTCTACCTTGCAGCTATTACGGCTTTTCACCACTCTATATACGGGGTCCTCCGTACTGTCGCACCCAGCCACAGAAAGGTTCCTCAAAGGAATAACAAACGTTTTCCTTCCCCGTCCCCCCCTCCACCTTTTGGGACTGTAATTTAGTATTAAAAGGGTGGCCTCGGCCCCACTTTGAGCCCCTGGCCACCTGTTCGCTATCTCCTCTGTCTATGCAAACTGTCTTTAAGGGTAGGGGAGATCCCCCGTACACAGTATTCTTCCCCGACAAGGTCACACTAAGGCAGCGTCTGGGGCTTATCCCTAAAGTGGCCTCCTCGTGCCACAGGAACCAGTCTATCCACCTTCCCGCCTCACCGGGACAATAGGGAGGCCATATTCCACACCCTAGGTGGTAGGAGAGCCCTCGCATTCTACCTCGCTAGGACAAAGGCCTCCAGGAGGTCCCCTGGATTGTCTCTCTCTATGACAGGAAGGTCTAATGGCTCAGTGTGGTCAGCCCAATGACTTTCGAAGTGCTGCCAGATTCACGACATGGCCCCTCCAGACCATCTCGGTCTCCTCCGCTGTTGCCTTCTTAAAGCCTAGCCCCGTCTCAGAGCTGTGCCGACGAGCCGTACCTGGGCAGAACATTACGGGATCACCAAGGACGCTGTCTCTGCTGCCCTATTTGGCTCCCCAGTACTTTCATCCGTGGCCCATCCGAGTCGGAAGTCCCAGCCCTCCGTGGGGGATACTGCCTGGGACTCGCCTACAATGGAGCCCCCATGGGGACGTGACTCGAAGAAGAAGCGGCTCGCCCTGTGTGGCTCTTGGAGATGCGTGTCCCTGTGGGGTGCTCCATGACCCGCCCTCCTCCCCTCTACTTCGGCGTCTGGCTATGCCTCTGCGGTAGAGAAGGAACTGGGGTGGGGGTTAGCCTCGTGGCATGGCACAACGGACATGGCTCCCGAAGTCCTCTCATCAGCCGTGCGGGGACCACCTCCGACGGAGCATCCCTAGGGACACGCATCTCCAAGAGCCCAGGGTGAGTCACTTCTTCTTCTGTGAGCAGTTCCTCCTTATCAGTCGAGACGAGGTCTAACATCGAATTCCCCCAGGTTCGGATGCAACCATTTTTTGAGGTAGGAAATTTTGTTCTCTGCGGTCTGTAGCCATTCCGAGGATGGTTTGGGACCGATAACCTGAGACCTCCCACATATGGCGCTCGGGCTGAAATGGCCCTCTCTTTCCCCCGCTCACCCCCACGTTGTAGAGAGTTGTGTAAGGAGCCCCTTGGCCTGTTCCCACATGTGATTTGAGGGTCTGTAGCACATGCCTCTGACTAGCCCAACTTGTGGTTTAGCTGGTTGCACATGGACCCACAAGCGTTCAAGATCCTTTTCCTCCATGTTCTCAGTGACTTGGTAACAGGTAACGTCAGTTCTGAGGTAGTGAGTGGGGTGCGGGGTGGGTGCAGGGCTCCCGTAGGGACAGAGGGGGGAGTGCAGGGGAGGAGCATGGGGGTCTTGGAAGGCTGGAGAGTGGTGGGCAGGGGAGGTGAGGGGGGGTCTCGGAGGGATGGAGTGGGTGGGGATGGAGAGGGAGTACAGGGGAGTTGAGGGGGGTGCCGGAGGGATGGAGGGGGGAGGCTGGGGGGTTGGAGAGGGGCAGCAGGGGGTGCAGGAGGGATGGAGGGGATGGGTGGTGGGTCAAAGGGGATGGAGAGGGAATGGGGGGACTGGGTCTTGGTTGGGTGGAGAATGATCAGGGACCTGGAACATCTCGATTGGTGAATGAGGGAATGTGATAAATGTCTCTTACACCCTGGTCCCCAGGACAGAAGGGAGATCGGGAGGGCCTGCTCCCCCTGTCTCCTCACACAAGGACAAGGGGACAGTCAATGAGACTGAATTGTGGGAAATTCAAACCCGATACCCGGAAATGCTTTCTCCCTGCTGTGTCATTAACCAGTGGAACCCACTGCCACAAGGGAACCTAGTGTCACCGACACCAGCTCAGTGCGGCACTCTGTCCTCCTCTAGTAGCGTCTGGGTATGTCTACACTGCAAAATGTGTCTCCTTTGAGTGTTTGTCCACACGCACGTTTCATTAATGGGGCCGCTCGCCCCCATCCTCCAGCTCAGGGTCTTTTACCAAGCAATGTTCACATGCTGGGCCTGCCCACTGGGCCTCCTCAGCCAAGGGAAAGCCAGCCACCATCGCTTCCTCTCCACCACCTCCCAGCATTGCGACAGAGCGGTTGGTGCCCGTATGGCAGCACGACTGCTCGGCTCGTTGTGTGATTAGAAAATATGCAACTCCTTGATGTCCCAGACCCGAAAAGGATGGCGAGGCCGGATGGCAGATCCTTCTGCAACACAAATCCGTTGGGCCAGCATCTGATCCAGGCCCGCCAGGTTGGCTGGAGGAACCAAGAGACGTGCTCTTATGTCTCCAGTTCTGCTCAGTTCCTGACTCCGGCTTTGACTCTGGCTCTGACCGCTAGGCCTGAGCGCCCACGCCCCACTCTGTGCCACTCTGCTTCTCAGAGTTCAGGCTCGTTACCGATGGTCGTCTCCCCCTGACTCCTGGTTCCTGCTTCCCTGCCCTGCGGTGCTCCTGGGTTCCTTCCTTGTTCCTAATCCCTGCCCCTGGTCCCTGACTCATTCCAGTCCTGACGCTTGGCTTGGGTTACAGACTCCGACTGCTGCAGACTGTGTCAGCAGCACCGGGAGCAGCCTCCTCCCGGGGGAGAAACTTGGGCCGCCTGCAACATCTACCAGCACTGGGTAGATTCATGGCATGGAGCGACCTCAGTCCTACAGGAACCTGACGTGCTGCTTCTCTTGACTTCACCCAGACAGTCCTGAGATGGCACCAAGCCGCCCGTGATGCTCGGAGTCACTGTGAACCTGGCGCATTCGTTCTCCTTGGTGACCCTGGGTGATAACCGCACAGCTACTCCCCAAGGGCCACCACCATCCTCTACCTCCCACCAGAGCTCTATGGACCACTCCAGGGATGGATACTGGGACCCCATCACTCCATGGTCTGCTCCCCTCTGTGCCCATGTGGCCTTCTTGGGGGGAGGGGGGGGCCCGTGTCCATCTCATGGGAAGACAAGACTACCTGGACAGGAGTTGTACGCCAAGGGCTCCTTCAGCCACGTCTGCAGCAACTCCATTGGCACCAGCTCAGCCTTCTTCCAGCTGAGTGGAGGAGCAAGGACAACTTTCCTTCCTCTAATAGACATAAGAACGGCCATCCTGGGTCAGACCAAAGGTCCATCTAGCCCAGTGTCCTGTCTTCCGACAGTGGCCAGTGCCAGGTGCCCCAGAGGGAATGAACAGAACAGGTCATCATCAAGTGACCCACCCCCTGTCGCCAATTCCCACCTTCTGGCAAACAGAGGCCAGCGACTCTTCAGAGCATGGTTTTGTAGATCCAGCAGGACCAGGTGCTTTGCCATTGTTGTCATCCTCATCCTCACCAGATGAAGCAGCGGTGCCCTTCGCCCCAGCCCCACAATCGGATGGGGTTCGCCTCGTGGCGTGGCACAACGGACACTGCTCCCAAAGTTCTCTCATCAGCTGCGCGGGGACCGCTTGGAGGCTAATGGGTTCCAAGACCTCTTGAAGAGAAGAGCAATGGTGCTCCTCCTACCCATGGAGGAAGTCAAGGGAGGTGACAGTACTGCTCTACTCAGTGCTGGATGGGCCTCAGCTGGAGTACGGTGTCCAGTTTTGGTCACCGCTGTATAGGAAGGAAGTAGAGAAACTGGAAAGGATCCAGAGGCGAGCGACAAAGATGATCAGAGGGATGGGAATGCAAGCCGTATGAGCAGAGGCTGAAGGAGCTGGGTATGGTTAGTTGGGAAAAGAGGAGAGGAAAGGGGGACACGATAGCGGTCTTCAGATACTTGGAAAGCTGCCCGAAGAAAGCTGGAGAAAAGTCGTTCTCCCTTCCCACAGAGGGCAGGACAAGGGGCAGTGGGTTCACACGACAGCCCAGCAGATGTAGATTAAATCTCAGGGAAAACTCCCTCGCTGTACGAGCAGTAGGACAATGGAACAGTGTCTAAGCTGGAGGTGTAGTTTCCGGCTGAGGTAGACATACCTGTGTTGCTCTGATCGAGCCAGGGTGCTAAAAAGAGCAGTGTGGCCACGGTGGCGGGATGGATCAATCCTGGGATCGCCCGGGGGACAGTCGGTAATGAAAAGCGGTCTGCAAGCTGCGCTGGCTGCAGCAGACGATGCTGCCTCTCGCTCCGTGGCCATGGTGGTGGGCGTGCTCTGGTCGTTGCTTTCTGAAATGCTTCCTTCTAGGAGCTGGTGTGTAAACACCGAAGGATTGTGATGTCACCCCGGAGTGGTGAACTTCACCATTGCTCCTCAAAGAACAATCCTGACCACCCTTCTTTCACCACAGGTTCACAGAACCCCTCCAGGAAGAAACAGCACTTCTGCAGGAGAAAGGCAGCCTGCCTCATTGACCCAGCCGTCCCACCCTCCTCCTTAGAAACACCTGTGTTTATGGGTTGGCCGGGATATCCAGACCATGAGGGTATTCACTAAAGCTCCGGAGATTGCAGCAAAACACTGAAGCAAGAAAGGCATGTTAGTATTCCCTCAACGGGACGGTTGGCTGGTTCAGGGAAAGTCGCCTTGCTGGGTCTCAAAGGCTGCTCAATATACCCGCAGCCTGGTGCCGAACCTGGAGTTCATGGGTGCACTGCTCAAACCCATGGACTTCCTACCTTGGGACAGGTTCAAGAATCTCTCGTTCCTGATCTCATGGTGGTGGTGGAGGAGTGAGACTCTTTAGTTGGGAGAACTTTCCTTGCTGCTCTTGTAATCCGACATGAGGCTAGGAGGACCACCTCCGATGCATGCAGGGCTGGCCGAGGCCTGTCTGCACCCCAGGTAAATAGCATTTGGATATGGCCCTCTTCATGCCCCCGTTGGGTCGATCATCTCTGACTTGGTGGAAAGACCCAGTGAATGCCCCATTGCACCTCCCCAACTATCCAGGATGAGGGTGATGGACACATTGCTCTCGGGATGGGCAACATATATGGACAACCTGCAGACACAGGACCTGTGGGTGCCCTGAGGGACAGAGATGCACATCGACCTCTGAGAGCTCAGGGTGCTGCTCAAGCCCAGAGAGTCCTCCTTGAGTCATATTGCACGACAGCACAGCCAGATAAATGACGGACAATACCACCTCCATGTTCTACCTCAACAAGCCAGAGAGGTGGCAGATCCAACCCGCTTGGCCAAGAAACCATTTGGCTATGGAACTGGGGCATCAGATGTTGGATCGCCCTCTCGGCTGTCCATCTACCCAGTCTGAAGATCACCATAGCAGACGGTTGGAGCAGGTACATCTCCTTGAACCACAAGTGGGAACTCAAGGACTCCATTTTTCAAGCCATCTTCTCAGACTGGCACTATCCAGGGACGTAGCCATTTGCAAGATGAAACACCTTCAGGATGTCCAGAAACCAAGATGGTCTTGGCCACAGTCTCGGCCTGAGAGCACCCGGCATGGCTGAGACAGTCTTGGTTTCTGACATCCTGAGACTTTCCGAGACTTGGCTCAAGACCTTACCTCTGGTAGCAGACCTAATGTCACAGGACAAGGGGAAAGTCCTTCATCTGGATCTTAAGTCTCCTCATCTCACAGCTGGGCTGCTGGATGGTTGTTGAGAGTCCTGCTTCTTGGCCATTTGGGATATCCTGGTTGGCAGCTGGACAGACTCTACAAGACAGACTTACCTTGCAAAATGGCCAAGATTTTTTCACTGGTGGTGTCAAAAATCTTGAACGCTCAGAAGGCATCCATGCCCGTGGTCCTGGATTATCGACTGGAACTCAAATGGCTTAACTTGTCACTGAGCTCTCACTGATGTTATGCTTGGCTGTGATCTCTAAACCTCCTCCCCCTATAGAGGGCCAATCTACCTTCTCACGCCCAGTGGTCTTGACATTTCTAAAAGGCCTGATCAGTGAGTTTCCGCCTATTCTGGTTTCCCCATTGGACCTCAACCTGATTGTTTCAGTGCTGATGGACCCTCCGTTCAAGCTAATGGCGATTTTGTGCTCTCTTGCAATTGTCTGTCTCTGAAAATGTCATTCAGGGTATCTATCACCTTGGTGAGGAGGGTAGGAGAGAGTCAAGCATGGCTGGCTGGCCCTCCTTCATAGAATCATAGAATATCAGGGTTGGAGGGGACTTCAGGAGATCATCTAGTCCAACCCCCTGCTCAAAGCAGGACCAATCCCCAACTAAATCATCCCAGCCAGGGCTTTGTCAAGCCTGACCTTAAAAACTTCCTCCACCTCCCTAGGTAATGCAGTCCAGCGTTTCACCACCCTCCTAGTGAAAAAGTTTTTCCTAATATCCAACCTAAACCTCCCCCACTGCAACTTGAGACCATTACTCCTTTATTCTGTAGTTGGCTATCCAGTGTCTTTAAGAACCCATCCAAAGTTCTTGCCGAAAGGTAGTCGCAGAATTCCATCTGAACAAGCAAATCCACCTACTTGTGTTCTATCTTAAGCCTCGTGCTTCCAGCTCTTCACACCTGAGACATCAAACAAGTCCCGGCTTCCTATCTACAAAGAAAGAAGCCATGCAGATCTTCACTTAGTGGCCGTCGTAGGAAGGATGAGAGGCAAAGCCTTTGTCCATGTGGATTTCTGATGATATGAGAACTTGCTATGAGGTGGCAAAGGACTCCCCCATCCTTTTTGAGACTCGTTCCATCACAGCCTCAGCAGCCTCCTTAAAGAACGTGCACACATGCAGGGCAGCCACTTGGGGCGCTATCCATTCATTCACTAAGCACTAGGTACTCACTGAAGTCTCCAGCTTGGAAGCTGTGTTCAGCAGGCCCATACTTGAGTCTCTTTATTCTCTTAGACTCGATGCACTGGAGTCAGCATCAATATAATGTGCGTATAGACAATGAACCGCTGTAACTTCTCCTTTGAGCCGCTGAGATGTCATCCATAAGCACGTGCCAGGAGCCCTTTTTAACTCTGATTCTGCGGTGAAGAGCAACGGAGCGTGCTGACACGCTCCATGGTTTTCCGCAAGGGTGTCTAAAGGCAAAGAGCTACCAGGATGCGGACGTGCCGTGTGGACACTCCTGGCCACAAGACTCCGAACTCCACCGCTGTGCATGCACCCCACCCACTCGAATGTGCACATGGACCACACAGCTTGAACTCCAGTCACTGTACAAGGTTAGCGACTTCTCATTCTCCTCTTAACTCGGGTTCGCAGCTGGAGTTAGAGAAGCCTGGAGTTTAGAGCCGATTGGTTGGGTCTTCATTGCTGTTTTAACCCAGGTTAGCTAACGCGAATTAAGAACGTGAGTTAAGAACACACCTTTTTTGCAGTGTAGACATACCCCTAGTGGTGGAAGAGCCTGCTGTAGCCTTGATCGGGGAGCTGGGTCTCATAGCTTGGGCAGGAAAAGCTCCTGCCTTTTAAATCCAGAGGTCCCCAGTTCTATCCCTACTACTGCTGCTGACCCACCCATGGGTACCACACTGGTAGCACAAGAGAAAAAGGTCTTGGACATTCATGTAGAGAACAAGAATATGCAGGGTTAGAGTCCGTACAGGAGGGAGCTAAACCTCCCGCTCCAAGGCTTAAGATCTGTAGTTAGTAAAGACCAGGGTGAGATCTGTGTGGGGAGCAGATTATTCCCCTCGGCTACTGCAGAGTCTTTACACCTTTCTGTGTTGCATCCAGGGCTGGGTGCTGTCAGAACTAGGATACCAAGCTGGGTGGGCCTCGACTGTGATCCAGAGTCCTCTGGCGATTCCTATGAGAGTTGTTTGCTGGGAGGCGTGGGGGTTGGGTGGGTGGTGCATTCTGTATCCTACTGCTGACACCAGCTGTCATGGATCTACAGCTATCATTGTTCCAGCCTTCATACGGTCTCTTAAGAGGTCCCCTATTTCTTGCCAAGCCTGTGCATAGCCTTTCCCAAGGGTGAATTCTGCAGCTCTCCGACTCCCAGACTGGACCTTCATCTCTGGCACCCCCTGTTTTTGTCCTGGCGCTCTACTGAGAGTGCAGCTGAGATAAGATTCTTGTAGAGACTTGTACCCATTCAAGGAGCCATGCACCCAGGGCATGCGTGGGGTGAGACCAGGAGCCTTTTCAGAACAACAGAGCATTGATCAGTCACTAGAAATCCAGCACTGGAGAGTCTTTAGCCAAGTTTAAGACAGTCTATATGGGCAGAAGCAAATGCTCTCATATCCCATGCTCTCCTTGGGTCCACCTTGTGTCTTTGTCCTAGTTCTTAACACAAACCCCAGTGCCTCCTACCTCTCTGTCCTTACCCCTGCAACTCCTCTGTGTCCCAGCTCTTCTATTTCCTGAGCGGCTGGGGCGAAGTGCTTATGAATAGATCTTCCATTCATCTGTGTGGATTCCATTTGGTTCTTTTAGGTCCATCCCAGAGACTGCCATTGTCTGCCTGACATCCAGCCCCGCCACACTCCCCAGAGTAGGAACTGGCCCCTTTCCACTCAGTCGGTAAACTGAGTCACACATCGTTCATAAAAAGATCACAAGCAATTCCCCCGTTCTTCACCTCGCTTCCAGAACAGAGTGCGATCGCTCCCTTCCCCCCCCCCCCCCGGCAGAGATCTAAGGATGTTTGAACCCCCTCTGAAGTTGGGACTCCACATTCATAGAATTATAGAAGATCAGGATTGGAAGAGACCTCAGGAGGTTACCTAGTCCAACCCCCTGCTTAAAGCAGGACCAACCCCAACTAAATCATCCCAGCCAGGGCTTTGTCAAGCCTGACCTTAAAAACCTCTAAGGAAGGAGATTCCACCACCTCCCTAGGTAACCCATTCCAGGGCTTCCCCACCCTCCTAGTAAAGTAGTGTTTCCGAATATCCAACCTAAACCTCCGGCACTGCAACTTGAGACCATTGCTCCTTGTTCGGTCATCTGCCACCACTGAGAACAGCTGAGCTCCATCCTCTTTGGACCCCCACTTCAGGTAGTTGAAGGCTGATATCAAATCCCCCCTCACTCTTTTCTGCAGACTAAATAACCCCAGTTCCCTCAGCCTCTCCTCGTAAGTCATGTGCCCCAGCCCCCTAATAATTTTCGTTGCCCTCCGCTGGACTCTCCAATTTGTCCACATTGTTTCTGTAGTGGGGGGCCCAAAACTGGACGCAATACTCCAGATGAGGCCTCACCAGTGCCGAATAGAGGGGAATAATCACTTCCCTTGATCTGCTGGCAATGCTCCTACTAATGCAGCCCAATATGTCGTTGGCCTTCTTGGCAGCAAGGGCTCGCTGCTGACTCATATCCAGCTTCTCGTCCACTGTAATCTCCAAGTCCTTTTCTGCAGAACTGCTGCTCAGCCATTCGGTCCCTAGTCTGTAGCGGTGCATGGGATTCTTCCGTCCTAAGTGCAGGACTCTGCACTTGTCCTTGTTGAACCCCATCAGATTTCTTTTGGTCCAATCCTCCAATTTGTCTAGGTCACTCTGGACCCTGTATCTACCTCTCCCCCCAGCTTAGCGTTCTCCTACTTCAGTGAAACCGCAAGAGTGATCAGAACATGCCGGGGCAAACGTCCCCAATTCCCTGGAGAACTTTTCTTCCAGGTAATCTCTAGGGTCTTACAGAAGAGCTGCTGCTCATTAAACAACATGCAGTTGTCATATAGCAGGATAGAGCCGTTTCAAATCCATCCCACAGGTTTTCTCCTTTAGGGTCACGCTAGCAAGGGCCACATGGGGAGCTTTCATGCCCTCCCCTCTACACCCCTTTGCCATCCTAAAGCCTTCGGGTCTGAGGCTGTAATCAGGCCCTGCCTTTACCTCCTCCCATTCCTCTGGGTGTCAGCTGTCTGGGCTGCCGCCTGGGGTGTCCTTCCCACTAGGGTGGGCTAGGAAGTGCCTCTTTGAATAGTTTGCGGGTGGGAGCAGGGCAGGTTAGCTCTGGGTGTCCCGGGTGCAGCGTTGGCAGGCTCCCTCTGGAGTTGTCTCCACCCCGGGGCTGTGCGTATGCCAGGACCCCATTTCCTCTCTTGGGGAGAAGTCATTGTCTCTTTCCTCACTCCCCGATGTTATTCAGGGCCTCTTGGTTAAGAGCGTGTACCATGGCCGTGGCCACCCTGTGAAAAGATGTCTCTGCCATCATCTGTGGCCTCTCAGCTGCTTTACCCTTCTCTGGGGCTTTTCCCACCCCCTGACAGGGTTCACGCTTCTGGCAGTCCCTCTCCCCGTGCACGCTCAGCCAGGAACTCAGCCGCGACAAGGCTCAGCTGTGCCTCAGCTTACCCAGTGCAGGCAGGCAGGGAAGTAACTGCCTTGGTCATAGATGCAGGCTTCAGGGAATTCACCCTAGAGCTGGTGAGACTCTTGCCTCCTGGGTGGAGCTGGGTGGGGGTCCTTCCTCTGCCCCACTCCAGGTCAGGTATCCGTCTACAGACGGGGAGGTGTCGTGAGCTTACCAGCATTTCCCTTGGGTGACCTGCCTGACACCTCCAGGCCTGTCCGTGTGGCTCCCCTCTGTGCTTGCCCCAGGCCTTTGGCTCGTACCGAGAGAAGGGCTGGACTGTGCCTTAAAGCTCCATTTACCTCACCTAGCTGGTCTTCTATCCTGGGACCGACACGGCTCCAAGAATGCTGCAACTGTTCACCGCTACAGGGTCCCTTCCAAGAAGTAATGCAAAAGGGGTCTCAACCAGGATCCCCACCTACAGCGCTGCTGGAGTCTGCCCAGAACTCTGTGCTGCCGAGTGTACCATGGGTTTCGTACTCGGAACCTGCCCCAGATTGCAGTGTTCGACGTGGCTTTACTACGTGGGGATTGGCTCCAGTGTCCCACTGTCCCCTGAAAATCTCACTGTAAGCTCCCACCTTTTGCTCCCTTTGGGAATCAGCTGGATCTGGGGCCAGGTGAGTCCAACAGGGCATGCGCACCAGTGTGCGGAGTGGGGACTTCTCTACCAGAAGATCCTAGCCACGAGAGGCGCTGGCTGGGTAACATCTTTCTCCCACATGGTCACTCACACAGCCAATATACCGGCTGCCTTCTTGGCTGGGCAGATGATGGATTAACCCTTCAGTTCTGGGCAGGCCCCAGGAAACGGAGACTCAGGCAGAACGCCCCATTATACCCCATCCTTCTGCAGATATTGCAGCTTAGATCTTTGGGATCCGGGGGCTACCCAGGTCAGCTGCCCCCTCCCAGTTTGGGTTTACCCAAATCCCACATCTGGGGCACTTCCTCCCCCCATGCCTAGGCCTATCCCCTTTGGGTCTTGTTTAATAACTGGACGTACTGTCCACAAACTCACGTGTCGATCAGCCTGTGACTGACATCCTTAGACCTCTGATCCACTAACCATATTTTCACGGATCTCAAGACCAGAAGGGACCGTTGTGATCATCTGGTCTGATCTCCTGTACGACGCAGGCCAGAGGATGGCCCCAAAAGACTCCCTGGAGCAGGGTCTTTCCAAAAAAGCCTCCCACCTTCTTGTAAACCATCCAATCTTTTAAATTCCACATTGAGTGGAATTGTTCTAACCCAACAAAGCATCCAGAGAAGTGACTCCTTCTTCAGTACCCCGTTGGTGGAGCTATTCTCCCACCAGGGTGGCAACTTCCGTATATGTCCCTCCCATGGTCTTCTGCACCCCCACACCCCAAAACCTTGTCCTAGAAGCCACAGGGGTCAATTCAGACATAAGCAGTAGGGCCCCTTTGCACTGCACCTAGTCCCCAGTATCAGCCCCATCAGTTTGACTAGACGCCTGATGGCTTTAGGCCCCGGTATGGGAGTGAGACATCGGAGCCCATCTGCAGGGGGGATTGGATTCAAATTACTAGCCTACTCCAAGGCAGCGAGGAAGGCCTCTTTGTCCCCATCCTCCTCCAAGTGGGGCAGTAATGTAGTATCTGTGGAGTAGATCTCCCCAGCTGGGGCTCCATGTGGCCTCTTGCTCCTTGGTGCCTTGATTTCCAGTTCCTGCATCCCTCTGCCGTGACTCGCGTTTTGGCTGCAACACGCTTGCGCGTCTTGTTCTTGCTCAGTTTGCTGGACCTGGCTGTCTCCAGCTTCGGTGCCTCCATTTGGCGCTCCTTTGCTTTCAGCCCCAGTCTGTGTGGCTCCAGCTCGTGTGTTGGGGCATTCTCCAATTCTCCCCTCCTCTCTGCTCTCAAGCTGAGCCGATCGCTTGGAACCCCTTCTGAGTCTGGACCATGGTTCTTGCCCAATTGTCCTTGTCTAGCCATGCAGCCATCTGTGCCTCGTTTAACTGTTCAGCATTTAGCCTTCTCGCTCTGTACAGCTCTACGGTCTTCCATGCCATTTGCCTTAACGTTTCCTTTCACTAACCTTGGTTGGTTGGTTGGTTGGTTTTTTCCCCTGCTGTGGTCACTGGATGCAAAATACTACTGGTGCATCCAAAATCCCACTGCTGCCACCAGCTGTCATGGATCAACATGGGTTCAGTGCTCCAGCCTTCATCCAGTCCCTTAGAACAGTGGCTCCCAATCTTTCCAGACTACTGTAACCCTTTCAGGAGTCTGATTTGTCTTGCGTACCCCCAAGTTTCACCTCACTTAAAAACGACTTGCTTACAAAACCAGACCTAAAAAACCCAAAAGTGTCACAGCTCACTATTACTGAAAAATGGCTGACTCTCTCATTTTTACCATATAATTATAAAATAAACCCATTGGAATATAAACATACTTTTCAGTGTACAGCATATAGCCCAGTATAAACAAGTCCTTGTATTAGATTTTAGTTTGTACTGACTTCGCTAGTGCTTTTTTATGGAGCCTGTTGTAAAATTAGGCAAATACTGTATCTGAATGAGTTGATGTCCCCGCTGGAAGATGTCTTTGTACCCCTAGGAGTATACATACCCCCGGTTGAAAACCACTGTCTTAAAAGGACCACTAGGTCTTGCCTTGCCCTGAGCATAGCCTTTCCCAAAACTCTGGTACCTTGTTTCTGTCCTGATGCTCTACTGGGAGACCAGCCGAGTTAAGACTCCTATAGACCCTTGTACCCCTCCAGGGAGCCAGGCACCCGGGCGTACGCCTGGTGAGACGAGGCAGCCTTTTCAGGACAATGGAGCATTGATTAGTCATTGGTAATCTAGCCTCGGAGAGTGCTGAGGTCTGCATGGAAAAGCCAAGCTAAAGACAGTGTCTATCGGGGCAGAAGCAGCTGCCCTGATATCCCATGCTCTCCTGGCATCTATCTTGTGTCTCTGTACCTAGGTCTGGTATCTCCTACGTCTCTGTCTGCACCCCTGCAACCCTGCTCTTCTCTTTCTTGCACGGCTGGGGGTGAAGGGTTCCTGTGCCAGTCCTTGGATCTGCTATTCATCTGTGTGGGTTCCCTTCAGTTCTTGACGGCACATTTGGGCCCCATTAGAGTTGTAAAACGTAGCCTGGCATAGCTGTGTCAGTTGGGGTGCAAAAGCCACTGCCCCCCTAGCCAACTTAGCTATGCCAACACAGCTGTCAGCGGGGAGACAGAGTGCTTCTGGTGGTTTGGCTACTGTCGGTCGGGAAGCTGGTGTTACCACAGAAGTCAGCACTCCTTCTGTCCCATATGCTGCGTCTACACTAGGGAGCTATGCCGGTTTAGATTCTGCAGGGTAGATCTGGCCTCAGGCAGAGCTGTTATACACATGTGCCTCACTCCCTATCCCCAGAGGAGGCACTGACCCCTTCCCAGGCAGTGGGTAAACCGAGTCACACACTGTTCCTTAAAGTGTTACAAGACATTTCCACATTCTCCCCAGGGTGCTGAGTGTGGGGGTAGAGGTGTAGGAGCAGAGAGGGGTGTGGGAATTGGGTGGGGTGGGGTGGGGTGGGGAGGACAGGGTAGGGATTAGGGGTTGGGTGGGGAGGAGGGGTGCTGGGTGTGTGTTGTGGGGGCGCTGGAGGTAGGAGCGCAAGTGCTGGAGAAGGGGGTGCAGTGGGAACTCGGGCACGGATGGGAACAGCAAATGGACACAGGCCCTCCCCCAAAGGCAGCGCCTGACCCCCTTCCTGCCTCGACTGGGTTGGACCCTCCCCTGACACATGTGGGGAAAGAAGGGGGTATTGTTCTTTTCCCCTTACAGGTTGGCGCTAGTGTCACTGAGCGGGGACAAGGTGGGGTCCCGGGGGGGTGCTATGGGGCAGAAGGTGTAATTGGGTGCGGGGCATGTGCTGTGGGTAAACCTACTTGGCCCCATCTGTGGGGCGTGTGCAAGGTCGCTGGTCTACTCGATTGGGGTCGGGGGGGGGGGCGGTGTGTGGAAAACTAGATGTGATGTATCTTGATTTTTAGGAAGGCTTTTGACACCTTCCCACTTGACATTCTCCTAAGCAGGCTAGGGAAGTGTGGGTCTAGATGGCATGACGACCAGGTGGGTGCGCTCGAAGAGGAGTTATCAATGGTTTGCTGTCAGTGGGGAGGGCGTAACTGGTGGGGTCCTGCAGGGGTCAGTCCTGGGGCTGGTTCCCGTTCAATATTTTCCTGAATGACTTGGACCACGGAGTGGAGAGGATGCTTATAAAATCTGCAGCTGACACCAAGCTGGGAGGGGTCGCCGATGCTTTGGAGGGGAATTGAAAACGACCTGGACAAATTGGAGAATTGGTCTGAAATCAACAAGAGGAAAATCAGTGGACAGCGGTGTGAAATACTTCACTGGGGAAGGAAAAATCAAATGCCCGGGGAATAACTGGCCAGGGGATAATATTGTTGAAAAATAAACTAGGGGATCTAGCGGATATGAAACCGAATAGGAGTCGGCAATGTGACGCAGGTTTAATCTAATATCTGGGGTGTATTAACAGGAGTGCCGTATGTCCGAAACGGGAGGTAATTACCCTGCTCTGTGCAGCACTGGGGAGGCCTCAGCTGGAGCGCGGTGTCCACGTGCTTTAGGAGAGACGTGGGCAAATTGGAGAGAGTCCAGAGGAGAGCCACAGAAAGGATCCAAGGTTTAGCAAACCTGCCCTAGGAGAGGTTAAAAGCGTGGGTAGGTTTAGTCTGGAGCAAAACAGACTGAGGGGGGGCCTGAGAACAGTCGTCAAAGACACTAAGGGCTGTTCGAGAGAGGACGGGGATCAGCTGTTCTCCATGTCCGCTGAAGGCAGGACAAGACGTAATGGGCGTAATCTGCAGCGAGGGAGACTGAAGGTAGATATTCAGAGCTCTCAGGGAAGGGAAGCTTTGGGGTAGGCTTGCAAGGGAGGTTAGGGAATCCCGTCACTGGACAATCACCTGGCCGGGCTGGTCTAGGGTTACTTGGTCCAGACTCAGCACGGGGGGCTGGACTAGACGGTCTCTTGAGATTCCTTCCGGCCCCACATTGTGATGATTCTGTCTGCCTTGGCAGAGGGCAAGCGGCTGCCAGCTGGGCAGATTCATGGCAGGCGGGGGGCACTGAGTGGGGTGGTGGATGGAGAAGAGATCCCGGGTGGGCTGGGGCTGGGATTTAAACCAGGGGAGTGAGGGGGAGCTGGTGCAGCGAGTTCATTATGAGGATTAGAAAGGAAAGAACGCAGGTTAGGGGGACTCTCCCTAGGAAGCAGTGACTGAAAAAGACTTTTTGGGGGTGGGGGAACTGAAGAACTGGCTGACTATGAGCTCCCAGTGCGACCCTGGGTCCAAAAGAGTCACGACCATCCTGGGCTGTATAAACAGGAGAATCTCACGTAGGAGCAGAGAGGTTCTTTCCCCTCTGTGTTCGGCACCAGTGTGACCGCTGCTGGGATCCTGTGTCTGGTTCTTCATGAAGGATGTTGGTAAATTGGAGAGAGGTCAGAGAAGAGTCAAGAGAATGATCAAAGGGTTAGAAAACCTGCCTGGTAGTGAGAGACTCATGGAGCTCGATCTGTTTAGCTTAACAAAGAGAAGGTTCAGGGGTGGCTTGATCCCCATCTATCGGCACCTACAGGGGGAACAAATATTTAATCAAGGGCTCGTCAGTCTAGTGGAAAAAGGTTAAAACGCGATCCAGTGGCTGGAAGTTGCAGCTGGAAATATTCGGATGGGGATATCTGATGCACAGTTTCAACAGTGAGGGGCGTTGCCCCTTGGGACAGCTCCCCATGGGCTCCATCCCTGATGATTTTAAACTTAAGACTGTGGATGTCTTACTAAGCAATCTGCTCTAGCTCTGATGGGAAGTTCTCTGGCCTGTGTTACACCGGGGGGTCACGCTGGATGATCACAGAGGTCCCTCCTGTCCTTGGACCTGGCCCACACCCCTTTAAGAGTGACCCCCTCCTCTGGGTAGGGAGCAAAGGGCATTACCCAGGGCAGGACTGGGCAGGAGGAGAGAGGCATTCAATGCATTCCTGCTGCATGACCGTGGGGTGTATACAGGGCGGGGATGTCACCTGTTGGGTCAGTATTATGTGTTTCCCTCTAGTGGCTGGTCCACATAGCCAGCAGCAGTAGTAAGGCCGTTATCCTCTAACGGAGCTCCTCCTTCAGCTGACGTGAGCAATGTCTATGCCTCGTCCCGAGGCCCTTTGACTTCAGTGGTGTCTGGCTCAGGCCCTTTGTGCTGAAGATCCTGGTTTTTGGCCCTGCCCATGGGGGAGGGGAAGGATTGTGCTTTTCCCAGGCTCTTCATTGACCGCCCGTTTCTCCTCTTCTCCCCCCTGACCCCCCATCAGAGGACGCCCAGAACCTGATCAGCCGCCTGGCCACGCGGCGCCGGCTGGCGGTGGGTGAGGACTGGTCCCAGGACGTGCAGCTGGGCGAGCAGAGCGAGCTGCGCTATTCCTACCACGTGCTGTGCGACGAGCACTACTACGGCGAGGGCTGCTCCGACTACTGCCGCCCCCGTGACGACGCCTTCGGGCACTACGCCTGCGACGAGCTGGGCGCCCGCATCTGCCTGCCCGGCTGGAGGGGGGAGTACTGCTCCGAGGGTGAGTGAGTGACGGCCCCCGGGATACACCCCGCCCCCGGCGGACCTCTGACTACACCATGCCCCTGGATATACCACGCCCCATCCAGCGGCGGACCTCTGAATACACCACGCCCCCCGGATATACCACCCCCCCAGTGGACCTCTGACTATACCTCGCCCCCCTGCGGACCTCTGAATACACCACGCCCCCCGGATATACCACGCCGCTCCCCCCCGGCGGACCTCTGACTATACCACACCCCCGGATATACCATGCCGCTCCCCCCCGGCGGACCTCTGACTATACCACACCCCCCGCCCCCGGCGGACCTCTGAATACACCACGCCCCCCGGATATACCACGCCGCTCCCCCCCGGCGGACCTCTGACTATACCACACCCCCGGATATACCATGCCGCTCCCCCCCGGCGGACCTCTGACTATACCACACCCCCCGCCCCCAGCAGACCTCTGAATACACCACGCCCCCCAGATATACCATGTCCCTCGGCGGACCTCTGACTATACCACGCACCTGGATATACCACGCCGCCCCCCACCCCCGGTGGACCTCTGACTATACCACTCCCCCCCCCCGGACCTCTGAATACACCCCGCCCCGCCCATAGACCTCTGAATACACCACGCCCCCCAGATATACCACACCCTCCCCAGGACCTCTGAATATACTATGCCCCCCCCCCCCCCGCAGACCTCTGAATATACCACGCCCCCCAGATACACTACGCCCCCATCGGGACCTCTGAATATACCATGCCCCCACATCAGGACCTCTGAATACACCACGCGCCCAGGATATACCACCCCCCCGCCCCAGACCTTGGAATATACCACCCCCCGACCTCTCCAATTACATCTTGTTCAAACCCCCCCCACCCCCGACTCCTGACTATACCATGCTCTTCCCCCCCCCCCCCCGCCCCCGGACCTCTGAATATACCACACTTCCCCCCCGCCCCGGACTCCTCTAAATACACCTCGCTAGCCCCCCGGAATGCATCTTGCTCTGCCCCAACCCCCCCCCCAGAATACATGCTGCCCTAGGTCCCCCCCAAAATGCACCTCTCTCTCCCCACAAACCCTCCTGAATAAACCTCGCTCCCACTGAATACACCTTGCTCTCCCAATATACCTTGACCTCCCCAACACACCTCGCTCCCCTGTCCCCCCCCAAACACGTCTCTCTCCCCCACGCCTCCAAACCTTCCCCAAATACACTTCTTTCCCCCAAAGACACCTCACTCTTCCTGTCTCCCAACACACACCTCGCTCCCCCAACACACCTCAATCCAGCCATGACCTCTTCTCTCCCCCCCCCCCCCATGTACCTCACTGGGACACTTTTCAGGGCTACCCGAGCTGCCCAGGTGACTTTCTACCAGAGGGGGGACAAATGTTTTGGCCCGGGGGCCACATCAGGGAATAGAAATTGTATGGCGGGCCATGAACACTCACAGAATTGGGTTTGGGGTGCGGGCTCTGGGGTGGGGCTGGGGATGAGGAATTTGGGGTGTAGGAGGGTGCTCTGGGCTGAGATCGAGGGGTTCAGAGGGCAGGAAGGAGATCAGGGCTGAGGCAAGGGTGCAGTTTCCAGCTGGGGGGTGCAGGCTCTGGGGTGGGGCTGGGGATGAGAGGTTTGGGGTGCAGGAGGGTGCTCCAGACTGAGGCGGGGGTTGGGGCATGGGGAGAGGTTCGGGTTGCAGGCTCCAAGCGGCGCTTACCTCAAGCGGCTCCCGGAAGTAGTGGCATGTCCCTTCTCCGGCTCCTAGGCAGAGGCGCGGTCCGGCGGCTCTGCACGCTGCCCCATCTACAGGCACCACCCCCTGCAGCTCCCATTGGAGAGCGTAAGAGGCGGAGCGGGGCCATGCTGCGGCTTCCGGGAGCCGCATGGTGTGGCCCCCAACCCAGCGCCCCAGCCGTAGCACCAGAGCAGGGCCAAGCCACGTGGTGCGGCTCGTGGGCCGTAGTTTGCCCACCCCCGCTCAACCACCTGCTCACAGCATGACAGCCTATCCACGCCCACCAGGGCGAACCCTCCCAGCTCTGCCACCCGCTGGCAGCATGGCAAGCCGCTCTGGGCTCCGCGAGCCCCGCACTCCCCTAATGCAGGCTAGCAATTTGCACCCCCACCACCCCGCCCCTTGTTTTAGCCCAGTGCACCAACCCGCTGTCTGTGTGGAAACGGAGGGCGACCCAGGTTGCCGGCCTCCCCTCAGCTCAACAGTGTCCTGAGTGCAAAGCGCCTGGCTGTGTCCAGGCTAAAACCAAACCACATATAAGCTTGTTGAACGCTGCTTACGATAAAGATCCGGAATAGGTGCAAGGAACAAGACTGGCAATGCCAGGTTGGTCCCTATGGGTACGGCTACACTGCAATAACAAACCCGTGGCACTGAGTCTCAGAGCCCGGTCAGCTGACTCAGACTTGCGGGGCTCGGGCTGAACATTGCCGTGTAGACGCCTCGTCGTGGGATTTCGGAGCCCGGGCTCCATCCCGAGCCTAAGTGTCTCCACGGCAGTTTTATAGCCCCGCAGCCTGAACCTAGCCACGGCCGTGTCGCGGGTCTTGCGTCGCTGTGTCGACGTCCCCGATGTGTATTCCGCACGTGGCTGACATCGGAGGCTGGCGGCAAGCGGTGTCCGTTGGTTGACGCCCGCGCCGTTGTCCTCCTCGCGCTCGGACCCCAGGGCACAAAGGGCGGCGTGGACCGGTGCCCCTCCACTTTCTCCTTGACTCCGACTCAGGCCATGTGGTGGTCTCCGTGTCCGTAGCGATCCTTGTTCTTTCAGAACCTGCAGGTATAGATCGCGTCCATCGTTTCGTAGCCGTACTAGTTAACTGGTTCATAGTCTAGTTCTCCCCGCAGAGCGGGACTATGCCCAGAGTCTTCGGATTTAAGAACCGGGTTGCCTGCCTCCGTTCCTTCTCCAGCAGCGATGAACACCAGGGCTGCCTTCGTGGCCTCGGAGACACTCAGCAAGTGCAGCGTTAGCTCCCTTCTTCGGGGAGGGAAGGAGCGACAATGTTTGAAGGCCAGGAGACTGCAATCAGACCCAGGCCCACATGCAGCAGCCTCAGACTCTGGGAAACGCCCCTCTGAGTACAAGCTCCTAGTAGGGAGGCCGGCCACCTGGTTTTGAACCTCTTTTTGGGGTTTGCCCCCCGTCCGACACTGAGAAAAGTCAGTATTGGATGGCGGATGCCATTTTAAGGAGCATGGTGCATGGGAGCTCACGCCTGCGGGGACGGGGCAATGAGCTCCTCAAAATGGCAGCCCTCACGCGGCCTGATCTTGTGTACACACTGTGTGTGTGAGGTCACACCAGCAGGGGTGGGGCTGTGCACACCTCAAAATGGCACCCCGCCATGTGGTACCACTGCGTGTGAGGTCACACCGGTGGTTGCGGGCCCATGCCCTTCCCAGAAGTACCGGCATGCCTGGTATTCCAGGAATGTGTGAGAGGCCACCTGGGCTCCACGATTGAGGCAGGGTCTGTGAAGCCCAAGAAACCCTCTCATGAGAGTAAGGGGCTTGGCCATCAGTGGTGTCATGCAGCCACTTGTACAAAAACAAAATGGTTTCCTCCATGTGGTCACATGGAGGAAGCCATTTTGTAAAGTACACTGGGTGTCCTCCACACAGTGCGACCTCGCTGAGAGGTCACGCCGGCAGGGCAGGGTAGCAGTACTTCAGAAACTCAGGACTGCATTAGACACAACGGCGGATTCCCTTCCAGAACAGCCTCTAAAAGAAAAGATCCCTCCCTTACTCGGTCCATGTCGGGAGAGTCCTTGCGTGCGGGTCCTAAGTGCTTAGAGCTGCCTAAATCTTCCATGCAAGAAGGGACGGCGTGAAAGGGGAAGGATCCATCGGTACCAGCTCCAACTCCTGGACTGACGGACCGGCATCCCACGGCTTCATCTGGGAGTTCCACCCTGGACTTCCCTTCCACAGGACTGCCTCAGTCTAGGATGGATCCGTCCTCGGGCACACCAGATCTTTCAGCACCAACCTCCAGTACTCCCCGTACTCCAGTTTAAACTGAGACCTTTACTACTCCGGAAAGTATTTTTGCCTTTATATACCTGCAGTCTCCTCTGTTATCAGTCCAGTTCTCCTCAGAGACATCTCTACGCCAGAAGAAATCACTTTGAAAACCCTACTACAGCTACAGGCCGGAGCATTCCTCCTCCGGTATCGCTGGTAAAACATGAGATGACTTTTTCATCAGAGGACTCTGACCTTCTGGACAAGACTTCAACCCCTCGGAGAGAGAGATCAGCCCAGGCAGAGCCTCTAGGAGCCATCCTCCTCTCAGACAACACTACCAAAGGGACCGATGGTGTCCAATGCCTTGGGAGACTCCCCTTCCCCCAGCCAGTCGACCCATCATATTGACCTTACTGGGGCTCTTGAGATCCATGCAGGAATTGTTCTGGATCCGTGCAGGAATTGCACTTATCACCTCCCCCTATATGGTACCACAGGCTCCGTCGGGGCGTGCGGAGGAGGAAATCAAACTGGCTGCGACGGTTCTAACGGGTGTGTCCTCCTCCTCCCACAATGAGGCAAATGCGCCATCATCCCCTTTCCTGACTGGTGACTACAGGCAGTACCAGGAGCTTTTACCGAGGCCCGTGACTGAGCTCCAGATCCCTCCTGAGGAGGTCCATGACGCACAGTGTAGGCTCCTGGAAGGAAGCCATTTTGGAGCCCGCGAGGCCCTCCTGCGTCCATCCCCTGAACAAGGCAGAAAAGCAGAACTTGGTTCCACTGAAAGAGGCCAAGTTCCTGTTCACCCACCCAGCACCGAACTCATTGGTGGTACAGGCAGCCAGAGAGCCGTCCGGATGGCCGTTTCCCAGGCCAGCTCCATCTGACCAGGGTGATAAACGCCTTAGCCTCTTAGGGCGGAAGCTATTTTCATCAACCAGCCTCCAAGTTTGAAGCGCTAACTACCAGCCCCTGTTGGCAAAACACGATTTCACAAACTGCGCTACATTGGTGGGGCTCAAAGATAAACCATCTTGTCAATGAGAAGATGAATGAGTCACTTCACTCCCTTCAGGACTCTAGGATAATCCTCCGCTCCCTGGACCTTAGCCCCAAAGAGGGAACACCCCAAACACAGCTCCAGGCCCAGCCATGTCTCCCCCCTGCCCCAGCACCTTTATGAACTGCCATGTAAACAACAGAGGGTTCACAGACAGAGCTTGCCGGCTTCTTCCACCTCAGCTGCCACTGCTGAAGCCCACCCGCCAACCAGGGTTGATGGGACGCTTGAGATAGCTCTATCGTTGGGTAGCTCTATCGAGTCCCTCCCCTCCCTCAAACTTTTGGTGGTCGTCTCGCCCTCTTTGCACACCACTGGAGGGCAGGAACAACAGAAATGAGTGGGTGCTAGAGATAATCCACTTGGGCTACGGTATTGAGTTTCTTGCCCCGCTTCCCTGTCACAAGGAGATTCTCCACCAGCAGCGGAGTTCTCTCCACCAGGTGCTGCTCATGGAGCCTTGAGGCAAAGGGGTTCTACTCCCCAGTCTTCGTTGCTCCCAAGAAAAATGGATGTTGAAGGCCCATTCTCAATCTTCGACAGCAAGTCAAGACTCCGAATGGTTACGCTGGCATCAATAATCCTTCCCTTAGAAGAGGGTGCGTGGTTTGTGGCTCTCAGCATGAAAGATGCTTACTTTCCTGTGGACACGTATCAGCACGACACAAGGTCACTCGGATTTCTGGTAGGGCAAGAACGCTGCCAGTTCAGAGTACTTCAGGACTAACCAGAGCACCGAGTGTCTTCACGAAGGCCGTGATGGCGGCCCAGATGAGACAAAACAGTTACACAGCCTTCCCATACCGGGATGAGTGGCTACTAACAGGCAAATCCAGTCAGGAGGTCAGTCCCCAATCATATTCTTAGACTCCCAGGGATGCCAGGAGAGTATGTAAACAAAGAAAAGTCCATTTCGCCTCCCACAAGAACAATAGACTTGATGGGGGCTACCCTAGTTTGGAGCTCACCAAGGGCCTGCCTGCCAGTGGAGAAAAACTCAACTTGATAAGAAAAGTCATGTTTAAACCATGAACTGCAGTCAAAGGCTGTCTTTCTCTATTAGGCCACAAGGCTTCATGTACTTGGGTCATGCCATTTTGCCAGGCTCCACTTGTTGTCTGCAGTCCTGTCTCTGATCTGACAACATGAACGTCAGGGTAACAGTTCTCATAGATTCATAGACTTTAAGGCCGGAAGGAACCATTATGGTCATCTAGGCTGACCTCGTGCATCTCACAGGCCACAGAACCTCACCCACCCACTCCTGTAATAGATCCATGATCTCTGGCTGAATTACTGAAGTCCTCAAATCTTGATGTAAAGACTTCAAGTTACAGAGAGCCCACCATTGACTCTAGGTCAAACCAGGAAGTGACCCATGCCCCATGCTAAAGAGGAAGGTGGAAAAACCTGCAGAGTCTCTGCCAATCTGACCTGGGGGGAAATTCCTTCCCAAACCCAGATATGGCGATCAGTTAGACCCTGAATGTGTGGGCAAGACCCACAAGCCAGACACCTGGGAAAGAATTCTCTGTAGTAACTCAGAGCCCTCCCCATCTGGTGTCCCATCTCTAGCCATTGGGGATATTTGCTAATAGCACTTAGAGCAGGGCCATATGCCATTGTAGGCAATCTCTTCATACCACCCCCTCCGTGAACTTATCAAGCTCAGTCTTGTAACAAGTTAGGGTTTTTGCCCTTTGGGATGCTGTTCCAAAAATTCACTGCTCTGATGCCTAGAAGCCTGCCTTTAATTTCAAGCCTAAACTTATTGGCCTAAGTTCCAGCCAAGCTCAAGGCTTCTCTGGCCTGGTGGACAAGCCCAGAGCCAGTGCGTGAGGGAGTCCCTTTTGTTGCATTCACACCCGATGGGGAGCGCACATGGGCAATCACAACACACAGGGCACATGGACCCCTTGAGAAGCCAGAGTGCATATCGGTCGCCTATCGCTGAGAGCAGTCTGCCTAGCCTGCCATCCATTCCTCCCACTGATTCAATCCAGCCATGTCCAAATAACATCAGACAACATGATGACTGTCTCCTACGTAAACAAACAAGGTGGAGAAAGATCCCTCCTTCTGTGTGTAGAGGCCATCAACTAATGGAACTGGTGTGTCAGGAGCTGCACAATGGTCTTGGTGACATACCTACCGGGGCACAGAATTCTTTGGAGGACAATCTCAGCAGACACATCTCCACAGACCGTGAATGGGACTTACACGATTGCAGCCTGAACGAGAGAGTCACCCAGTGGATAATACTATCCTGGGACCTGTGGGCATCCCAGACGAACAAGGAATTCATCCTATATCGCTCCAGGGCTGCTCTGGGCAAGGGCTGCAAGAGCAACACCCTTCTCCCACCTGAGATGCACCTTTCCTCCCCTCCCGCTACTACCATAGGCACTGAGAGAGATTTGTCACGACAAAGCTCAAGTCATTCTCATTGCACCCAGTGGACCCCAGACAGCTTCCTTCTGCAAATGGCAGCCCGTCGTCCCATCAGCATCCACCCCTTCCCCAACCTGTTGACGCAGGGGAACGGCACAGCAAGACGCTCTGCAACCCAGACCCCTTCCACCTTACGGCCTGGTATTTGGATGGGCCTCAGACCTAGAATGTTCATGTTTGGAAAACATCCAATCTCTTCTTAACTGAAGCAGAAAAGAGTCCACAAGAAAATGCTGCCTGGCTAAAAGGAGACATTTCTGCAATGGAACCATTTGACCTCCGGGTTGGTGGGTTTTCCTGCTATTCTTGACTACATCCTTCATCTCAAGATGTCGGGCCTTTCCTTCAGCTCGCTGAGAGTCCACCTGCAGCAATTAGTGCCTTCCATTCTCCTTCTATTTGGTGTATAAAAATGGAACAACAGTCAGATTTCCAAGAGGACTCATTAGAGCCTTCCCGCTGGTTATGAAACCCACACCGCATTGGGACCACAGTCCTGTGCTTTCCAGGCTTACCAGACTTCCCTTTGAACTATTGGCCACTTGTTCCATGTCCTACCTCTCCATGAAGGTCACCTTCTGAGTTGCTGTCCCAGAAGGGTGAGCAAACTAGGAGCTCTTACGGCAGACCCGCCGTTCTCCAAATTTCATAAGAAGAGGGTTTCCCTTCACCTCCATCTGAAATTCATCCCTAACATGAGTTCCACCTGGTGAATCAACCTGTTCGCTCACCAGTTTTCTTTCCTAAACCTTATGCTTCCGAGGAAGATGGGAGACTCCACTCTTGACATCAGACGAGCTTTGGCTTTCCACCTGCAGGGAACAACAACACCAATTAGAAAACCGCTTTGGGTGTTTGTTGGTAAAGCAGAACGAACCCAGGGACAAACATCTGCTCAGAAACTCTCGAAGTGAATTGCTGGCTACATCCTCCTTCACTACCAGTTGGCACATCGCCCTTCCCCAGATGGGGCAAATTCAGCGTCATCACTTCGAGATGTACCTATCTATGCTTCTGAAAGGCAGCCTCTTCTGCAGATGCAGCTGGTGGGACAGGGGTGTTACAGATATCAGGACCAACTCATCTTTGCACCCTCATTACACAAGTGTGGAATACACATTGGGACCAGCACTCGAAGAAGAAATGGAGGTTACTTACCTGTAACTAGAGGTTGTCCAAGAATGTGGTCCTTGTCTGTATTCCACTTCCCCTCTGCTGTGGATCTCATCCGATTTTGCAGTGAGGAACGAACGGGGGGGACATCGGTCAGCACTGCCCTTTATACCCTCGGATCGGAGCAAGGCGAGCAACTGCACAGGTGTGGACTCTGCTGGGAACAAATCTCCAGTTTCAGGAGCGTGGAGCCCACAGGCACCCAGATACAGAATACAGATTGGGGACCACGCGTCTCCAAGAACCTCCGGTTACAGATAAAAGAAAAATATAAAACCCAATCTAGAGTCTATATTTATTACCAAGTTCCCTCCAGTCTCTCACCCAATGGTCAGTCCATCCAGAGAGCTGGGGTCCACTTTGTAAGAGACACTCGTGCTGGCCGAGTGTTGCTTCTTCTGTAATGGATGCCATCTTGTGCCCTGTCTTTTTCTCCTATATAGTCCCAGACTTTTGGTCTCTTCTCATAACCAAGGTGTTTAGTTAACTTCATCTCAGCCCCGAGGGCGCCCTGTTCAGAATCTTTCCTCGGGGTTCTTTTGTCTTTGTCGAGGCTCAGGCCTACGTCTGGTCCGGACTGGAAACATAGGGCTGGGCTGGGTCGAAAGATGCTGATTGTTTGCACTCATGATTTGAGGTGGCTGCGACCCGCCCTGCCGCAGGTGCGGTGCCCCATTTCCAGCGATTTTGGAACATGCTACTTGACATTTTCCACCTTTACAGGAAATAGTTTATAAACATCCTGTAAGAACCACGATGATCAGCTAGTTCTTGGCTTTTGGCAGAGACCCCCCCCCCCCGTGACCCCTGCCCCCTCTTGGTGCAGTATTGAGAGGAGGGTCGGACATAGGTGTGTAATGTGTCTGCCTGCATCTGTGTGTCACATACACACCTTGTTCCCCCTGCCCCCTGAACACACCTTGTTCCCCCAAACCCACTTCACCCCACTCCCCAATACACCTTAACCCACACCCTAGCCCAATTATAGCTCACTTCCCCCAACCGGAATGTGCCTTGCCCCTGTCCCCCAATACATCTCGTTCAACTGTCTACCCCCAATAAACATCACCTCACCCCGAATACACTTCGCTCCCCTCACTCCACACCTCCCCGCAAACACACCTCACTTCCCCCTCATGCCCCCCAGATGCTTCTTAATGTATCTTACTCCCCTCAGGCCCCAACCTCACTCCCCTGCAATCACACCTCGCTCCCCTCATGTCCCCTAACGCACCTCGCTCCCCTCAGGCCCTCACCTGACCCCACCCCAAGGCCTCCCGCCGCACCTCGCTCCCCCCAGACCATCCTGTCACACCTCTTCCCCCTCAGGCCCTCTGACACACCTTCCTCCCCTCAGGACCCCACAAACACACCGCGCTCCACCCCCACTGCCCCCAGCCACACCTCACTCCCCTCGCCTCCCAATGCACCTCGCTCCCACCCGATGCCTCCATCCCCACCTCCGAAACAAACCTCGCTCCCCTTATGCCCCACAATGCACCTTGTTCCCCTGAGACCCCGCACTCCCTTCACGCGCCCCCACCCCCCCAAACACACCTCGTTCCCCACATGCTGTCAGCGATCCAGGTCTTAGGTGGTCAGGGCTAATGGTTGGAGTCTGAATGCCAGAGCCAAGGGTCAAGGCAGAGTTGGAGTCCGAGCCAAGGGTTGGAACGGGATTACCAGGAGTCAGGGAAGGCAGGTGCAGGGCTGGGACAGGATGGGAACAGGGCTGGATGCAGGGCAGGGTCTGGGCTGGAGCGGTGGAGGAGCAGAGCACGAGCAGGGCTTGGAGAGAGGAGCACAGGGAGGTAGAGAGGCCATGGGCACGTGTGTTGAGTAGCCAGCGAGGAGCGGCTGCTGCTACGTTTAAGAACCGGACTGCTGAATTCCTTAGCCAATCAGGCAGGATGGTCTGTCCGGCAGCCTAGTTGACTCGTTAGGGCATCAGAAGTACTGAGCAGGAGCAGAGGAGGGCCTTACTCCTGGCAGTACCGCCCCCATCGAGGGTGCCCTCTAGGTACCAGCAGGACTGGTTTCTCCAGGGTGGTCTCTGTGAAATGCCCACAATAGATCTGGGGCATGGATGTGATTTGCCAGTTCCCAGGACTGCTTGTCTGGGCTGTTATCCGCCTGGCCCACCAACTATTGGAGCTTCCCTCTGACTAGTCAGGAGTCAAGAATTTGCCGAACTATATACTAGTCATGCCCTTGGACTGTTATGGGGGCAGGGGGAGACTGAGGGCTGGAGTGATGTGGGAAGGGGTTCTCCCTGTATGGCTTCAGAGGGGAGACATGAAATACAGGGCAGATCTTCGGGGACTTGGGAAATTGCCATCTGAATGTTACTGGGTTGATTCGTGCCTCAGATCTTGAAAGGGCCCAGATATTGGTGGTCCAGTTTGGCTGCAGTGTGAGCAGATTTAAGATTGTGGGCGGACAGCCAGACTTTGTCTCCCATGGAAAGGTCAGGGACAGCTGGGCGGTCCCAATCAAAATGATGTTTATAGGCTTTCTTGTAAGTGCTATTTGAGTTCCTGGTGTACCTGGTGGAGATGGGTAGCTAGATCTGTGACAGCTGGTACTGGAGAGTTCATGGGGACGTCCAGAAGAAAGCAGAGGGTGAACACCATGGTTGGCAAAAAACAGGCTTTGCTAGGTAGAGGCATGTGTGGCATTATTGTAAGCAAACTCGGCACAAGGGAGTTGTCATGATGATAGTTCAAGATGCAGAACAGGTATTGGTAAAAAAATCTGGTTGACCTGCTCCGTTTGTCCATTAGTGGGTGGGCAGTTGAGAGGAGAGGCTCAATCTCCAGAAGTTTTAGAAACTCCCGCCAGAACCGGGAAATTAACTGAGAACCACAGTCTGACACGATACTTGATGGCCATCCACAGAGCTGAAAAATGTATTCTAGGCAGAGGTTGGGGGATGGCGCGACCGGGGGCGAAATGTGCCCTTTTGGTTAAGAGGTCAACCATGGCTAAGATCGTTGTATGTCCCTGGGAAGGCAGCAGCTCCACAAGAAAGCCAGTGGAAATGGCAGCCTATGGTTGAGGTGGAATAGGCATGGACTGGAAAAGGCCAAGTGTTTTTAGCATGGGCACTTGATCTTAGGTAGCTCTTGTTTAAGCTGCGTAAGCCTGGGCACCAGAAACTCCTTGTGATTAGGCTCCAGGTTTTGAGGTGACAGAAGTGCCCTGCAAGCGGTGCGTCATGACATGGCATTTCCCAGACATAGCTATGGTCCTTGGGGTCCTCTTCCGTGTCTTGGAACTTGAACCCGGGGGCTGTCAGAATGAGGTGTCACCATTCTCCAGAGTCTGGAGGATCTGAGCAGTGACGGGGTCGTTGGGTAACAAGGTACGAATGGACTCCTTTGGGCTGTTGAAGTTGGATGCCTTTAGAATCGTAAAGTGCTCTTTGCAGGCACTTGGCCTTATGGGACAGGGCACCAGCCTTCCCATTTCTTGCTCCTGGGTGGTAGATGACTATGAAGTCAAACCAGGTGAAGAAGAGGGACCAGTGGATCTGTTGTTGGTTGAGCTGTCTGGCTGTTGGAAGATATTCCAGGTTCTTGTGATCTGTGAGCACTTGGATAGGGACCCTGGCCCCCTCTAAAAGGTGCTGCCATTCCTCAAATGCTGCCTCGATAGCTAAGAGTTCCTTATCCCAGCTATCATAATTCTTCTCTTGTGGGGCTATCCTGCGAGAGTAATCGGCACATGGTGAAGTCAACTGACAGGACCCACCCAGGCACCCAGGGCGAAATTGGCTGCATCAGCCTTCACCACGAATGGTTTAGCAGGATCTGGGTGAACCAAGATGAGTGCTATAGTGAGCTACTCTTTTAGCTGATCAAAGGCAGTTTGGGCTTCCAAAGATCCTGGTGAACTGGACTCCTTTTGGCTGAAGGGCAGTCAGAGGAGCAACTAGGCTGGAAAATCCCTCTGTGAACCACTGGTAGAAGTTACCGAAGCTTGGGAACTGTTGGACCCCGCAGGTATCCTTCGGTGTGACCCCGTTGGCAATGGCCGCCTCCTTGCATGGGTCCATGGTTAATCTCTTGGGGGAGATATCGGATCCTGGTCAAACTTGCATTTTTCAGGCTTTGCGTATAGATGGTGCGTGCAAAGCGCTAGGATGCTGCAGACTTGCTGATCATGAGAAGCCTGATCGGTAGAAAAGATGAGGATGTTGTCCAGATACTACATATGACTACACAGCACAGTCAACCACCAAAACTTGCTTTCCAAAGTCTACAAAATAACACGAGTGCAACCAAACGCAGTCTCTTCTGGAGAGCAGATGTTTTTATGTAGAACTGTGCAAGAAACGGAGCCGCTAGAGACAACAATGAAATGGCCTCCCACAGGACAGTGTATCTAGCATCAACCTTCTTCAACGTATATACCAGTGACCAGCCCATACACAGCAATAAGAGGAGCTTTATATACTCCAATGATCTATGTATCACATCACAGGAGGACTTTTCCGCGTCAAGAATGAACTAACATGTGGACTGAGCAACCTCTCAATTTATTACAGTAAGAACCAGCTTCGTGCCAACCTGACCAAGACACAGGTGATGGCCTTTCACCTATGCCACCAAGAAGCCAAGTGGCAACTAAACGTCACCTGGGGTGGAATCCCACAGCTTAATCATCCACACCTTGTCTGCCTTGGGGTGATATTGGACCGGACACTTTTTCCTTCAAAGGAGTTGAAAGGGAAAATTAGCACCTGCAACAACTTCCTCCAAAAGCTGGTCACTTCCAAGTGGGGAGCCAATACAGTTACTTTGCGAACTAATGCTATCCCCTTGTGCTACTTCATAGCAGAGTATGCATGTACAGTGTGGGAACGATCTGTCCATGCTAAGAAATTAGACTCTGTTCTAAACAACAATTGTCCTGGAATAACAGGAGAAAGCCAACACCAAAGGACAACCTGTACTTACTGGCTGGCATTGTACCACCTGATCTCAGGAGGAAGGCAGCAAGTCAGAGGAAAAGATCATGGAAGATCCAAGGCATCCATTATATGGTCACACAGGAGTAATCAAATGCCTTAAATCGCAAAAGCGTTTTATAACTAGCGTTGTACCTTTGGATATGACAGCTGGCAAGGCACGACTGAGGTTATGGAATACGTGCAGTTGGATGCACTGAAATAGATCTGGAACCCCAGGAGGACCTTCTCAGAGGGGCCGATATAGACCAGTCAATGTCGTGATGCCTGAACCACCTGTGTACGCAAACTGGCAGATCAAAGACTAATATGATCAAATGGGGCTACTCTAATGACACAAATATATGTGAGTGCAGTGAGGAGCAGACAATGGAGCACCTGCTTGTTTGCCAACTCTTTGGGGAGACCTGTAAGAAGGAGGACCTCCCTGTAGTGGTGGAAAGACCCATCACTTGTGCACAGTTCTAGAAAAAGATCTAGTGTGTGGCAAGCACACGAGGTGAAGAAGACAACGACTACATAGCGGTTTAACACCTCTCTGAAGATGTCATTTATGAAGTGCTGGAATGCTGCTGGGGCATTGCACAGACTAAATGGCATGACCCGGTACTCAAAGTGTCCACACTATGTATGGAAGGCAGTCTTCCACTCAACTCCCTCGCTAATCACCAAGTTATAGGCCGTGTGGAGCTCCAGCTAAGTAAAAACCTTTGCGGAGTGGAGTCTTTTGAAAAGCTCATTAATGATAGGGTCAGGGTATCGATTTTTGAATCGTGACTCTGTTTAATGCCCAATAGTCAATACAGAGCCTTAGTGATCTGTCTTTTTTTTCTTTACAAAGAAAATTGGAGCCCCAGCTGGAGATGTGGTAGGATGGATTAACCCCTTTTGTAGATTTTTTTTCTTTCTTTTTCTGGAGGCAGTTGTGAAGAGCCTGAAATTCTAGCTCCAAAAGGGTGTAGATGCAGCCAAAAGGGACTTCTGCTCCAGGTGGGAGATTGATGGGACAGTCATAGCTGCAATCAGGTGGCAAAGTATCCTTGTATTTAAGCGGTAACGCGGCGGCAGTGGACTGGACCACAGAGGTTAACGAGACTACCTGTTCAGACTTGGAATCTCGAGAAAGGCAGGCTGAACCCTGAACGGTTCCCAGTCTATGGTCACGTAGCAGGAGACAGAATTGTTGGCAAGGTGGGGAGCAGCATTGTATCCTGCCTGTCCTCCAACAAACACATGGGCCATGGGTAGTGAGCCAGGGCATGCCAACAACTACTGGAAAGTGTGGTGCTTGGATAAGTTCAAACTGAAGGGTCTCTTGGTGAGTCACAACTTTCAAGGGGTTCGGTCTGGTGAGGAACCAGGCCTGATGAGAGGAGTTGAGTCGTCGATAGACTTCAACAAGTCTGAAGCATTCTTGGGTTGAGGGGGGGATGTGATATATTCATGCAACGGTCCTGATCCATGAAGTTGCCCGAGGCACCCGAATCACCATCAGACAGGTGCTGGTGACTGATGAGAGGCAGGGAGTGCCACCCCAGCCTGACCCACACATCAGGCACTGGGGTTTGGCCATCCCTGACCAGGGTGCAGATTGGAGCTTAGGAGGGCAGCCCGACACAAAAGTTCCTGCTCTTCCACAGTATAGGCATAGCCCGGTGCCCGATGTCGCCTTTTCTCTGTGTTGGTGAGATGGGGCTGGACTTGGTCCGGCTGCATGGGAAGGTGCCCAAGGTTGGGCTGGAGATGCCAGGACAGGCAGGCATTGGCAAGCTGACATTTTTCTCTTGGTGGTGGTCCATCAGGCAGTTATCAACCTGGATACTGAGGTCAATCAAGGTGTCCGGAGTGGGCGGGGAGTCCACTCACGCCAGCTTGTCTTTGATGTCACCCTTTTGGCCGAAGTGGAAATGATAATGCAGCGTGGCCTCGTTCCATTCAGTAGCCACTACCAAAGGGTGGGACGCCACGGCATATTTAGCAACAGGCCGGCGTCCCTGCCGTGACCGCCAAAGGGCGGCCTCACCTGTACGCTCATGACTAGGGTCATTGAAGATCACGGCCAGGAGCGGGCTTGCTTTCTGCAGCAGTGGGGATGCCCAGGTCAGAGCCTCCCCAGTCAGTGGGTTGATACTCTCAGCCCCACCCTGCATTGGTCAGTGGGGAACAACTATGGGCACAGAAGAAGTAGGAGCCAGTATTGATTTTCCCCCCTCCCCACCCCCGAAATGTTCCCTGAACACCATTAAACTTATGAGGCAGGGAAATCTTTGGCTCACATGGACCAAGGGGCAGCGTTGGGGGCAGTGCTGCCTGCTTGTGTCCATAGGACAGCGACCTGGACTGGCAGTGTGGGGTCAGCAAGGCATCCCATGTCTCCAGCAAGGGAATATTGGCTGGGAAAGGATCCATATGAGCCACTGGTCTGGACCTTTAGTCAGCCCAGTTCCCCTCTGTTTACTTTGGGCTGCTCAAACCATCAGCGGAATGGGTGGTAGGCCATCAGGCCTAGTGGTTGGAGTCTCAATGCCAGAGTCGAGGGCTGAGCAGAGGGTCAGACCCGGATTGTCAGGAAAGGCGGGACCAGGGCTGGTTCTGAGGCTGGGACAGGACGGGACCCAGGCTGGGCCAGGGCAGGATCTGGGCTGGAACAGTGGAGGAGCAGAGCAGAGGCAGGGCTTGGAGAGCCGAGGAGCCCAGTCCAGCAGGGGGTCTGTCCGGCAGCCTTGCTGGGGCGTCAGAAGTACCGAGCAGGTGCAGCTAAGGGCCTTACTCCTGGCAGTACCCCCGTTGCGCTGCGCCCCCCCTCACGCATTGCACTCCCCTCGTGCCCCCACCACGCGCCCCCACATGCCGCGCTCCCTTCATGCCCCCTCACGGCCCCCTCACGCACTTTGTGCCCCTCCCCGCCACATGCGCTCCTCACTCCTCCCGCCGTCCCTGGCTCCCTCCATGCCCTCCAATGGGCCTCGTTTTCCTGACGCCCCCCTCACATACCTCGCTCGCCGCGCTGTGCGCGCCTCGCTCCCATCACGTCCCCCTCGCGCCCCCCCACGTGCCTTGCCTCCCTCACGCCCCTCCTCACGCCTCGCTCCCATCACGTCCCCCTCGTGCCCCCCCTCACGTGCCTTGCCTCCCTCACGCCCCCCAACATACCTCGCTACCCCCTTACGCCCCCTGACATGCCTCACCCCTTTGCACCCCCCCTCACATGCCATGCGCCCCTCGCCCCCTCGCGTCCCCCTCACACACCTCGCGCCCCTCATGCCCCCCCAATGGGCCTCACTCCCATCACGTCCCCTTCGTGCCCCCCCCATGCGCCTTGCCTCCCTCACGCCCCTCCTCACGCCTCGCTCCCATCATGTCCCCTTCGTGCCCCCCCCCCATGCGCCTTGCCTCCCTCCCGCCCCTCCTCATGCCTTGCTCCTATCACATCCCCCTCGGGCCCCCCCTCACCTCGTCTCCCTTACGCCCCCCTCACGTGCCATGCGCCCCTCGCGCCTCGCCTCCCTCATGCCCCCCTCACACACCTCGCTACCCCCTCACGCCCCCCGACATGTCTCACCCCCTTGAACCCCCTCACGTGTCATGCGCCCCTCGCGTCCCCCTCACACACCTCGTCTCCCTTACGCCCCCCCCTCACGTGCCATTCACACCTCGTCTCCCTTACGCCCCCCCCACATGCCATTCACACCTCGTCTCCCTCACGCCCCCCTCACACACCTCGCTGCCCCCCTCACGCCCCCTGACATGCCTCACCCCCTCGCACCCCCCTCACGTGCCATGCGCCCCTCGCGCCTCGCCTCCCTCACGCCCCCTCACACACCTCGCTGCCCCCTCATGCCCCCCGACATGCCTCACTCCCTCGCACCCCCCCCACGTGCCATGCGCCCCTCACCCCTCGCGTCCCCCTCACACACCTCGCTCCCCCAATGTGCCTCGCCCCCCTCATGCCCCCCTCATGCGCCTCATCCCCTGACACGCCGCACTAGCCTCAAGGCCCCCAACGCACCTTGTTCTCCTCACGCCCCCCCAAATACACCTCGCTCCCCCTCCAGTTACACCTTGTTCCACCTGCACCTCACACACCTCGCTACCCCCTCCCCTCGCCGGCCCTTTCAGGCATGGAGATCACCTGCCATAAGTGACCAAAACCCCCCCACCCCTGTGCCCCATTGGGAACTGAGATCGCTCGCCACGAGTGCCTGCCCCCTGGCTTAGCTGCCCCCGCCCTGCCCCGATCAGCCCTGTCGAGCATGGGGGTCATCCTCGAAAGGCACCCCCCAGCTGCCCCATGGAAATGGCCAACCCCCCCTGCTAAGCTGCCCTACCCCCGAGCCCCCTCCCCACTTAGCTGTCCCCACACCCAGCTCTACGGGGAAAGGGGGGAGGCTGAATCAGGGAGTGGGTCAGGGCTGCCTCCTCTTCCCAGCCCCCTCCTTTTGTCCCAGGGTCGGGGAGGGGGATGGAGACAGGAGCCTTCCCCCACCCCCCCCACGGCGCGAAAATCTCCAGCACCGTCAGACCTTTTGGGGCAGGTGGGATTGGGGGCAGGTGCCACCTGTGGTTAAAGACATTAAATCTGGACAGCAAACCTTGCTCCCCTCTTCCCCCCCCCCCGCCACATCCCTCCCTTGTGCCCTTCCACCCCCCCAACCCCTCCCTCTCTCTCTCCCTCCCTCCCGCCCCCACCTGACCCTTCCCTCTCTCCCCTCTGTTCCACTCTCCAGCCGTCTGCCTGCCGGGCTGCAGCGAGGGGCACGGCTACTGCGAGCGGCCCGGGGAGTGCAAGTGCCGGATCGGCTGGCAGGGGCGCCTGTGCGACGAGTGCGTCCGCTACCCGGGCTGCCTGCACGGCACCTGCAGCCAGCCCTGGCAGTGCAACTGCCGGGAGGGCTGGGGCGGCCTCTTCTGCAACCAGGACCTCAACTACTGCACCAACCACCGGCCCTGCCAGAACGGCGCCACCTGCACCAACACGGGCCAGGGCAGCTACACCTGCAGCTGCCGGGCCGGCTTCACGGGCGCCGGCTGCGAGATCGAGACCAACGAGTGCGACAGCAACCCCTGCAAGAGCGGCGGCAGCTGTGACGTCAGTATCCCCCCGCCCCCCACTGCGAGCCCCAGCCCCGCCCCGCAGCACCCCCACCCCACTGCGACCCCCAGCCCCGCCCCGCAGCACCCCCCACCCCACTGCGACCCCCAGCCCCGCCCCGCAGCACCCCCACCCCACTGCGACCCCCCCAACCCCTGCAAGAGCGGCGGCAGCTGTGACGTCAGTATCCCCCCGCCCCCCACTGCGAGCCCCAGCCCCGCCCCGCAGCACCCCCCACCCCACTGCGACCCCCAGCCCCGCCCCGCAGCACCCCCACCCCACTGCGACCCCCCCAACCCCTGCAAGAGCGGCGGCAGCTGTGACGTCAGTATCCCCCCGCCCCCCACTGCGAGCCCCAGCCCCGCCCCGCAGCACCCCCACCCATCGCGACCCCCAGCCCCGCCCCGCAGCACCCCCACCCCACTGCGACCCCCCCAACCCCTGCAAGAGCGGCGGCAGCTGTGACGTCAGTATCCCCCCGCCCCCCACTGCGAGCCCCAGCCCCGCCCCGCAGCACCCCCACCCCACTGCGACCCCCAGCCCCGCCCCGCAGCACCCCCACCCCACTGCGACCCCCCCAACCCCTGCAAGAGCGGCGGCAGCTGTGACGTCAGTATCCCCCCGCCCCCCACTGCGAGCCCCAGCCCCGCCCCGCAGCACCCCCCAACCCATCGTGACCCCCAGCCCCGCCCCGCAGCACCCCCACCCCACTGCGACCCCCCCAACCCCTGCAAGAGCGGCGGCAGCTGTGACGTCAGTATCCCCCCGCCCCCCACTGCGAGCCCCAGCCCCGCCCCGCAGCACCCCCACCCCACTGCGACCCCCCCAACCCCTGCAAGAGCGGCGGCAGCTGTGACGTCAGTATCCCCCCGCCCCCCACTGCGAGCCCCAGCCCCGACCCACAGCACCCCCAACCCCACTGCGACCCCCAGCCCCGACCCACAGCACCCCCACCCCACTGCGACCCCCCCCAACCCCTGCAAGAGCGGCGGCAGCTGTGACGTCAGTATCCCCCCGCCCCCCACTGCGAGCCCCAGCCCCGCCCCGCAGCACCCCCACCCCACTGCGACCCCCAGCCCCGCCCCGCAGCACCCCCCACCCCACTGCGACCCCCAGCCCCGCCCCGCAGCACCCCCACCCCACTGCGACCCCCCCAACCCCTGCAAGAGCGGCGGCAGCTGTGACGTCAGTATCCCCCCGCCCCCCACTGCGAGCCCCAGCCCCGCCCCGCAGCACCCCCACCCCACTGCGACCCCCAGCCCCGCCCCGCAGCACCCCCACCCCACTGCGACCCCCCCAACCCCTGCAAGAGCGGCGGCAGCTGTGACGTCAGTATCCCCCCGCCCCCCACTGCGAGCCCCAGCCCCGCCCCGCAGCACCCCCCAACCCATCGTGACCCCCAGCCCCGCCCCGCAGCACCCCCACCCCACTGCGACCCCCCCAACCCCTGCAAGAGCGGCGGCAGCTGTGACGTCAGTATCCCCCCGCCCCCCACTGCGAGCCCCAGCCCCGCCCCGCAGCACCCCCACCCCACTGCGACCCCCCAACCCCTGCAAGAGCGGCGGCAGCTGTGACGTCAGTATCCCCCCGCCCCCCACTGCGAGCCCCAGCCCCGACCCACAGCACCCCCAACCCCACTGCGACCCCCAGCCCCGCCCCGCAGCACCCCCACCCCACTGCGACCCCCCCAACCCCTGCAAGAGCGGCGGCAGCTGTGACGTCAGTATCCCCCCGCCCCCCACTGCGAGCCCCAGCCCCGCCCCGCAGCACCCCCACCCCACTGCGACCCCCAGCCCCGACCCACAGCACCCCCAACCCCACTGCGACCCCCAGCCCCGACCCACAGCACCCCCACCCCACTGCGACCCCCCCCAACCCCTGCAAGAGCGGCGGCAGCTGTGACGTCAGTATCCCCCCGCCCCCCACTGCGAGCCCCAGCCCCGCCCCGCAGCACCCCCACCCCACTGCGACCCCCAGCCCCGCAGCACCCCCACCCCACTGCGACCCCCCCCAACCCCTGCAAGAGCGGCGGCAGCTGTGACGTCAGTATCCCCCCGCCCCCCACTGCGAGCCCCAGCCCCGCCCCGCAGCACCCCCACCCCACTGCGACCCCCAGCCCCGCCCCGCAGCACCCCCACCCCACTGCGACCCCCAGCCCCGACCCACAGCACCCCCCACCCCACTGCGACCCCCAGCCCCGCCCCGCAGCACCCCCACCCCACTGCGACCCCCCCAACCCCTGCAAGAGCGGCGGCAGCTGTGACGTCAGTATCCCCCCGCCCCCCACTGCGAGCCCCAGCCCCGCCCCGCAGCACCCCCCAACCCATCGTGACCCCCAGCCCCGCCCCGCAGCACCCCCACCCCACTGCGACCCCCCCAACCCCTGCAAGAGCGGCGGCAGCTGTGACGTCAGTATCCCCCCGCCCCCCACTGCGAGCCCCAGCCCCGCCCCGCAGCACCCCCACCCCACTGCGACCCCCAGCCCCGCAGCACCCCCACCCCACTGCGACCCCCCCCAACCCCTGCAAGAGCGGCGGCAGCTGTGACGTCAGTATCCCCCCGCCCCCCACTGCGAGCCCCAGCCCCGCCCCGCAGCACCCCCCACCCCACTGCGACCCCCAGCCCCGCAGCACCCCCACCCCACTGCGACCCCCCCAACCCCTGCAAGAGCGGCGGCAGCTGTGACGTCAGTATGCCCCCGCCCCCCACTGCGAGCCCCAGCCCCGCCCCGCAGCACCCCCACCCCACTGCGACCCCCAGCCCCGCCCCGCAGCACCCCCACCCCACTGCGACCCCCAGCCCCGCCCCGCAGCACCCCCACCCCACTGCGACCCCCCCAACCCCTGCAAGAGCGGCGGCAGCTGTGACGTCAGTATCCCCCCGCCCCCCACTGCGAGCCCCAGCCCCGCCCCGCAGCACCCCCCACCCCACTGCGACCCCCAGCCCCGCAGCACCCCCACCCCACTGCGACCCCCAGCCCCGCAGCACCCCAACCCATTGCGAGCCCCAGCCCCGCCCCGCAGCACCCCCCACCCCACTGCGACCCCCCCAACCCCTGCAAGAGCGGCGGCAGCTGTGACGTCAGTATCCCCCCGCCCCCCACTGCGAGCCCCCAGCCCCGCCCTGCAGCACCCCAACCTATTGCGACCCCCAGCCCTGACCCACAGCACCCCCCACCCCATAGCGACCCCCCCAACCCCTGCAAGAGCGGCGGCAGCTGTGACGTCAGTATCCCCCCGCCCCCCACTGCGAGCCCCAGCCCCGCCCCGCAGCACCCCCCACCCCACTGCGACCCCCAGCCCCGACCCACAGCACCCCCAACCCCACTGCGACCCCCCCAACCCCTGCAAGAGCGGCGGCAGCTGTGACGTCAGTATCCCCCTGTCCCCCACTGCGACCCCCAGCCCCGCCTCGCAGCACCCCCACCCCACTGCGACCCCCAGCCCCGCCCCGCAGCACCCCCCACCCCATCACGACCCCCCCCAACCCACTCAACCCCTGCAAGAGCGGCGGCAGCTGTGACGTCAGTATCCCCCTGCACCCCACTGCGACCCCCAGCCCCACCCCGCCCCACAGCACCCCCCACCCCACTGTGACCCCCAGCCCCGCCCCACAGCACCCCCCACCCCATCACGACCCCCCCAACCCCTGCAAGAGCGGCGGCAGCTGTGATGTCAGTATCGCCCCGTAGCACCCCACTGCGACCCCCAGCCCCACCCCACAGCAACCCCAACCCCAGCGCGACCCCCGAACCTCTGCAAGAGCGGCGGCAGCTGTGACGTCAGTATCCCCTTGGCCCCCCACCCCACTGCGACCCCCCCCCTCACAGCACCCTCAACCCCATCGCGACCCCGCCCCTACTGCGACCCCCTTTGCCCCACAGCACCCCAACCCCATCGCGACCCCCCCCAGCCCCTGCAAGAGTGGAGGCAGCTGTGACGTCAGTATCCCCCCGCCCTTGCACCCCACTGCGATGCCCCCTTGCACCACGCACCCCCCATCCCATCGTGACCCCCCCCAACTGCTGCAAGAGCGGCGGCAGCTGTGACATCAGTATCCCCCCGCCCCCACACCCCACTGCAGCCCCACCCCACAGCACCCCCAACCCCATAGCGACCCCCCCCCAAGCCCTGCAAGAACAGAGGAAGCTGTGACATCCATATCCTCCCGCCCCGCTCCATGACACCCCACCCTCATTGCTCTGTAGCCCCTGCACCCCACCGTAACCCCCCAGGACCCCTACCCTACCCTCCCCACCCCACTGTAACCCTCCCTATACTCCACAGGGCCCTCAACCCCTTCAAGAATGAGGCGGCTGTGACATCGGTATCTCCCCTCCCTTGCCCCACGGCATCCCCCCACTAACCCCCCCCACTGCACCCTCCATTAACCCCCCCCCCGCTAGAATAGAGGCAGCCACAATGTCAGTATCACCCCCACAACCAGCGCCTCTGCACCCCCCCATTATCACCTCCCCCACCCCAATGTACCCCCAACTTGCCCCTCCCCCACTAGATCGGCGGCAGCAGCAACATCAGCCTCCCCCTTCTCTCCCCCACCCATTACCAGCAGCGGCGGGGGGGAGGGGGTGTCCGTGGCCATGCACAGCTGAGGACCTGGGGGCTGGCTGCTGGGAGGGGGTGCTGGGGATTATGAGCCTTAACCCCCAGCCCCTGCAATATGGGAGGCAGCGGCCACATCCGTCTAGGGGGCTAGATCCCCCCCAGTGGGGGTCAGTGCTCCTTCCCCCAGCCCCAGGGTCCGTGCAGCCTGGATGCTATGGTGGTGGGCGAAGCCATTGATGTCTCCTTTCCATGTGCAGGGGGCTGGGTGAGGGGGTGTCACTGCATCTAGGAAACACCCCTCCGGAAAGACCCGGGGCTGGGAGGGTGCGCTGGGGAGGGGTTGGCGGCTGTGAAAATGCCCCCTTCATGCCCTGCAAAATGATTCAGCTGCCCTGTAGGCCGTCTGTGCCCCCAGAGGAGCAGGGCCTTCCCATAACTGGGCCCCCCCGCAATGCAGCTGTCTCCAGTGGGTGCAGAGTTAACACAGAGGCAGGGTGGCCCAGTGATCAGAGCACTGGCCTGGGAGAGGCGGGGTGGGGGTGGGGGGACAAGGGTGGGTTCCAGTCTGGACCCTGGCCATCACAGCCTGAGATCTGAAGCAGGGTGGAGGGGGGGTTCAAGGTGGCAGCTGGCCCAGCTGCACAGCAGAAGGATCTAACGCCTGCAGAGTGAAGGCAGGTGCTGGGCAGAGGCAGAGTCAGGGATTCCCTTTCCTTCCCCTCTCCCGGTGCTGATCCACGGCGGGGGAACTCAAAATACCGAGTCAGTGCCTGCCGGGGAGGCAGTCCCCCGACTCCTACACCTGCACAGGGTCCGCTGTCCCTCGTGCAAACTAGAGCCAGACACGCACCAACCCCCTGTGCCCTCCGAGCGTCCTAGCATAGCATCATAGCATATCAGGGTTGGCAGGGACCTCAGGAGGTCATCGAGTCCAACCCCCTGCTCAAAGCAGGACCGACCCCAACTAAATCATCCCAGCCAGGGCTTTGTCAAGCCGGGCCTTAAAAACCTCTAAGGAAGGAGATTCCCCCACCTCCCTAGGGAACCCATTCCAGGGCTTCCCCACCCTCCTAGTGAAGTAGTGTTTCCGAATATCCAACCTAGACCTCCCCCACTGCAACTTGAGACTATTACTCCTTGTTCTGCGCCCGCCCCGTGCTCGCAGAATTCCCAGAGCCGCTGCTCCCAGAAGAACACGCCGGCTTACTGGGTCCACGCTCCCACAGCACCGCTTAACGCCCAGCACTTCGCTTTGTCGGTAGAGAAGGCCAGGATCCGTCCATCGAACAGAGATTCGAATGGCCGTGAGCCGAAACAGAGGAAACCAAGGGAATCTACGCGTCGATCCCAGGGTTACCTATAAAATCAAGTCCGAACTCGTATACTAGAGCCTGCCCTTGATACAAGATGCCCTCTTGTCTAATAAGTCCTGCTCCCCCCAAAGTCCTTCTCCCCATGTTTTTCAACCAGGATGGCTGAGCCCCTCCTTTTGTGAGATCAAGCCTGGGGACAGCTTGTCTCCCCTGATATTGTTTCACCTGTAAAACAGCCCCCTCTCCCCCTGCGCTGTTCATCTCTTCCTGTTAATTTTCTCCTGAAGTCCCTGCAAGCTCTTCATGAGCAAATACACCCTCATTGTAAGATACCCCAAGTTCAGCCCGAGAGAGAGGTCTCTATCTCCTGTCTGGTGGAGCCAGTTTCTGGGTCTCCTACCTGTAATGACAAGGCTTTGAGACCAGGATTTCCAATCGATATACAGATCTCCTTACAGTATCCCCACGTACATTTCACAGAGCTGATCACGGGCTGTGTGACGGATGCGGGCTTGAGTTAGAGACCTCACGGGACTCTCTTTGGTAATCTAGTCTGTAAATACCAGGCCTAGGGCACCCCTAGAACCTATGTGCACCCCTGGGCCCTCTGCCCACTGGCAGGTGGTACGGCTGGTAGTGCAGACCCAAGGGTGGATATGGAGGGGTGTGCGCCAGGGAAGTCTCCTAGCAAGCACCTATCATTAGGGCCTCAATTCTCAGGCCCTGTCTCGGAGGGGAGAGTGCACCCTACTGACCCATGTTCCCTACATCACAGCGTCCCCTAGCACTGCGCTGGGGCATTGGGGTCAGCACTGACCACGAGGGGAGCATTCCCCCTATTGAACTACCAGCCCAGCTTCCTGCTGTGCCAGGTTTCTCCAACCCCACTTGTTGTTTGAGATCATGGCTGCCTCTCTGAGCCTCTCTGAGCCTCCAGCCTCTGTCTGGTGAGGCTGCCTCTATTATTAGGCCCATAGGAACTGCCGGACCGGATCAGACTGGACCCCTATCTACCCCGATATCCCATCTTGAATAGCAGCCAGTCCCAGCTGGATCAGATGAAGGTGCAAGACATACCCCCTACTGGGCAATGATGGGATAACCTGCCCAGAGGGGAAGTTGCTTCCTGATCTGGGTTAGGTAGAGACTGGAGCGTGTGGGTTTAGCTCGCTTCCAAAACACTTCTGTCGCATCATTCTGGATAGGTCCATTTTCTGCACCAATATCCAACCCTTGAGTCTGAACCCTGCCCAGCTCTTGGCTTCAGTGATGACAACAATCATGAGGCAGTGAGTTCCGCAGGCCAGTGGTGCCTTGTGTAATGATCTAGTCATCAGCTTTAAACATGCTGCCTTGCAGCTCTTGTGTTAGGAGCCAGGGTGAAGAGCAGCCCCCGATCTACCATCTCCATCCTCTCTCTGAGCAAGTCTCCATTCTAAACTACACCCCCCCCCCCGGCCTTCTCTATCTCTCTTGTTCTTGGGTCCATGCAGTGCCCATCACAATGGGGTCCTGAGCCACGACTGGGCTCCTAGGTGCTCCCATAAGACACCTAATAGCAATACAATTGTACAGCACCTGGCACAATGGGCTCTGGGCCAGGACTGGGTCTGGGGGTGTTGCTGCAACTAGGAAACACCCCTCCAAAAAGACTGTGGCCAGGAGGGTGGAATGAGGATTACCGTAACACACCTAATAAATATTAAGTAATGATACAGACCTCTAATGGTCTCCCTGCCTATCTCTGAAAACCCACTGTGTGTCATTGCTGTGTTCCATGGTGTGACCTGAATGGAACACAGTTAGTCCAAGCCAGAATGTCCTTATATAATACACACTCAAATATTTTCTGCTGTTTCCCATCTCATTCCTTCCATCACTTTAACCTTTTGCTTTTTCTGGCCACTGCTGCACATTTACTATTAGGTGTATTATGGGAGAATTAGAAGCTGCAATCAAGATGAGGGCCCTGTTGCGCTGGGCACTGCCCAGACACGGAGTGACCGAGATCGGGGCCCCATCGCGCCAGGTGCTGCCCAGACAGAGTGAGAGCCAATCCCTGTCCTGAAGAGCCCAGTTGAAATAGACAGGACAGAGAGAGTTAGAATTATTCTCCTGATTTTACAGAAGGGAAACTGAGGCACAGAGGGGTTATTGATTGGTAAGGGACCTCTTCGGTCATCTGGTCTAGCCTCCTGCATCAACTCTGGCCACTGAGGACTGAGGCTAGATCTACACACAGATTTTGTCCCGGTGTGGACAATGCCAGTTAGGGGTAAGGTTTTGTTTTTTAACCTGATGTAGTTATTCTGCATCAACCCCTAGTGTGGAGTATTTATAGCGGGATAAATGTGCCTTATACCAGTGTAGCTTATTCCCTTCCTGTTTGGGTACGAGCACCTTTATCCCACTATAACTGCATCCGCTCTGGGGGTTGTACAGCTTTAACAAGACTAAGTTATCTATTAGGTGTATTATGATAGCACCTAAGAGCCTCAGTCATGGACCAAAAGCCCCACCCCATTATGCCAGGCACTGTACATTTTATTGCTATTAGGTGTATTATGGTAGCGCCTAGGTACCCCAGGCATGGAGCAGAACCCCACTGTGTCAGGTGCTGTACTTTTGTATTGCTATTAGGTGTATTACGGTAGCCCCTAGGAGCCCCAGTCATGTACCGAGCCCTCACTGTGCCAAGGGCTGTATAAAGGCAGAGCAAGAAGCCAGCCCCTGCCCCAAAGAGCTGCCAAGCGAAGTACTTAGAGCAGGACGATTTTTTGTCCATTCACAAAGCTTTAAGACTCAGGTCCTCAAAGGTATTGAGGTGCCGAATTCCTATGGGGGTTAGGAGCCTGCGTACCTCTGAGGACGTGGGCCTCAAGGAGTTGCCCAGGGAGTCTGCAGCAGAGCTGGGAATAGCGCAGTGACCACCCGAAGACGTAGAAATTAGGTTGATGTCATGATGGTGCTCAGGGGCGTGTGAAATCCACCGTTCTGCCCACCTCACCCCCCTGCGCTGGAAGAATGCTTCCGTCAGGCTAGTGACGGCCACTCGGGGAGGTGGTTTTCCTATCCCCTTCCCGTCGCTCTCAGCTGCGGCTGCTCCGAAGCTCTTCCAGGACAGCCTCTGTAGCATCGACAAGCCCCGAGCCCCAGCACAGCGTCTCCCCCAGAAGGCCAGCTTCCTTCTCCTGCCGAGGAGCCGGGATCTTCAGTGGTGTAATGTTCATAGCACCTGTCCGCATGAGCTCTCTGGATCCATTTGGTCCTCGTCCCCGTCCCCGTGCCCCCCCCGGCCTCCCCCGCTGGTTACAGATTTAAATCTAGAACCTGCCGCTTCTTTCTCTCTCCCTCCCCCTGCCCCCAGGATCTGGAGAATGACTACAAGTGCACCTGCCCCCAGGGCTTCTACGGGAAGAACTGCGAGATCAGCGCCATGACCTGTGCCGATGGGCCCTGCTTCAACGGAGGCACCTGCGCCGAGAAGCCCACAGGCGGCTACACCTGCCACTGCCCCCTGGGCTACCACGGCTCCAACTGTGAGAAGAAGATCGACCGGTGCACCAATAACCCATGTCTGAACAGTAAGGGCCACGCTGCTTTCTTCTCTGGGGGGGGGGCGGGGGGGCGCGTGAAGGCCGTATGCAGGCCTGGGCATGACTGGGGGGGAACCTGTGTTTGCTGCGCCGTCCTGCTCTCTTCTCCTGAGCTTCTGGGCTGGCGGTGACAGAAAGCCATTGGGTGGGTCTCACCCCACTTAGCCAAGGCCCAGGGCTTCGCTGCAGGATGGCTTCCCCGGCAGCTCTGGTCTGAATGGGAAGTGGGTTGGAATCTCTACGCCATCCCCTGATGTTTCCCAGGGCGGGCCCAGAAAATCCCTGAATGGAGTGGAATAGATCCCCTGTATGCAGATTCCCAAGACACTAGAATATGCCTCTGCCCAAAGCAGAGGCATGGTGGGGATCCGGGTTCAATTCCCTGCTTTGCCATTGATCTCCTGTGTGACACTGAGAATGTCACTTAGACTGTGCCTCAGTTTCCCCATCTGTAAAACAGGGTAATAATCCTTCCATTGTCTATTTAGATTGTAAACTCTTAGGGCATGGCCTTGTCTACATAGAGAACTATTCTGGGACAAGCCAGGCTTTGGATTTGAAATGTTAGCGCTGTTCTGAAATAGCTTCCCATGTGGCTGCTCGCAATTAAGGAGATTGGGGCGAGGTTTAGGGCAGCAGTTTCTTGGCACCCCAAAGGATTGGGGTGGGGGTGGGGGTTAGCCATCTCTCAGGCACACCCAGAGCAAGGGCCATTCTCCCTTGGCGGGCAGAGTGTAGTGGATCTCCCCCAGGGTACACCTGGGGGTCTGCAGTGGTCTTCCGGGGTACGTCAACTCATCTAGAGATTGGCCTAGTTTTACAACAGGTCACATAAAAAGCGCTCGCGAAATCAGTACAAACGGCAATTTCATTCCGACCACATGAGAGAGCCAGCAGTTGCTCAGTAGCCGTGGGCTGGGACACTTTGGTAATTTGATGTCTGATTTTGCAAGCAAGTCGTTTTTAAGTGAGGTGTAATTTGGGGGTGCGCAAAACCAGGCAGACTCCTAAAAGGGATGCAGTAGTCTGGAAAGGTGGAGTGCAGTACACCAGGGTGGCTGGGGTTTTCCTGAGAGTGCCCCTGGAAAAGGGAGGGAAATATTTTCTGCCAAAAATTCAGAAAAGAAGCCCCCAAAAAGGACCGTTTTGGGGGGTGTTTCATTTGTTCTCTCCCCTTTTTCTTTGGCGGGAGCTCTGAAGCCCCGCCCAGAATATCTCACACCTTGATAAATTGAAAGATCTGTTTGATGGAAAATTACAACCAGTTTCTCCTGGTCCACCCCCTCCTTCCCGCCCACCTGATGTGTCTTTTCTGACACCTACATTAAGAGCTCTCTGGAGAGAGGACTGTATTTTGCGTGTCTGTACAGCACCTGACACAACTGGGGTCTGGTCCAGGGCTGGGGGGTGGGCCTGCCTCGACACTACTCTAATACACCTAATAGCAACAAAAAAATGCACCGTGTCTAAGGTCGTGGCCCATGACTGAGTCTCCTAGCGGCTCCCGTAATACACTTAAATCACAATAAAAATGTACAGCACCTGGCGCAATTGGGTCCTGGTCAATGACTGGGATGCCTAGGAGCTACCATAATACACCTAATAGCAATAAAAATGTTCTATACCTGGCAGCATTGAGTCCTGGTCCATGACTGAAGCTCCCAGCTGCTACTGTAATACGTGTAATTACAATAGAAACGTACAGCACCCAACACACTGGGCCATGACAGGCTCCTAGGTGCTACCATAATACGCCTAATAGCCATAAAAATTTACAGCCCTTGGCACAATAGGGACCCTCCTTGGCTGGGGCTCCTAAGTGCTCCCATCATAGAAGCAGCAGTCCTATGCCGCACGCTGGAGAGGAGTCGCTCAATAGGTAATGTGGTCTAGTGGATAGAGCACTGGACTGGGCCTCTGGAGACCTAGGTTCTAGTCCCACTTCTGCTGTTGCCTTGCTGCGTGTCCTTGGGCAAGTGTCTGTCCTCACTCTGTGCCTCAGTTTCCCCTCCCACTCTTCAGAGACTCCAAGGCCAGAAGGCACCATTGTGATCATCTATCACTGACCTCCTGTATAAACCAGACCCTAGGACTGCCCTGAATTAGTTCTTAGAATCATAGAAGATTAGGATTGGAAGAGACCTCAGGAGGTTACCTCGTCCATCGCCCTGCTCAAAGCAGGACCAACCCCAACTAAATCATCCCAGCCAGGGCTTTATCAAGCCAGGGCTTAAAAACCTCTAAGGATGGAGATTCCACTGCCTCGGTAGGTAACCCATTCCAGTGCTTCACCCCCGTCCCCCAGTGAAATAGTTTTTCCCTAATAGCCAACCTAGACCTCCCCCACTGCAACTTGAGACCATTGCTCCTTGTTCTGTCATCTGCCACCACTGAGAACAGTCGAGCTCCATCCTCTTTGGAACCCCCCTTCAGGTAGTTGACGGCTGCTATCAAATCCCCCCTCACTCTTTTCTCTTCTGCAGACTAAACAAGCCCATTTCCCTCAGCCTCTCCTCGTAAGTCATGTGTTCCAGTCCCCTAATCATTTCTGTTACCCTCCGCTGGACTCTCTCCAGTTTGTCCACATCCTTTCTGTAGCGGGGCGGGGGCCCAAACTGAATGCAATACTCCAGATGTGGCCTCAGCAATGCCAAACAGAGGGGAATAATCACTTCCCTCGATCTGCTGGCAATGCTCCTACTAATGCAGCCCAAAATGCCGTTAGCCTTCTTGGCAATGAGGGCACACTGCTGACTCATATCCAGCTTCTTGTCCACTGTAATCCCCAGGTCCTTTTCTGCAGAACTGCTGCCGAGCCATTCGGTCCCTAGTCTGTAGCGGTACATGGGATTCTTCCGTCCTAAGTGCAGGACTCTGCGCTTGTCCTTGTTGAACCTCATCAGATTTCTGGTTTGAACTAGAGCAGATCTTCTAGGGGAAAAGAAAAATCCAGTCTTGATTGGTTTATTCGATCATCAGCTCTTTGGGGCAGGGGCTGTCTCTCTGTCTGGGCAGCGCCCGGCACAATGCAGCCTGAAGCTGGTGCTGGAATTCTGCTAGTAGGTTGAAGTTGAACAGCTCCAGTCGGCAATAATCATTCCAAAAGTTAGCACTAACCTTCCGAAAGGGGGATCTCAAAGAGGGCGAGGAAGCTCGTCAAAAAGGCCCTGCAGTCTAATGTGGCAAATGCTTAGACGGGAAGCTGCTTATACATACGGAGGAGAGTCCCAAGGGGCAAACAAGCTGTACGTGAAAGAGACACCCCCCCCCCCCTCCCCGGGAGCTGAGAGCCACTCTGGGCTCTTCCTGACTCTGGCGTGACTGGAAAGGTAAGGATCCAGCAAGCCAAACTGTGCCCTCGCTTGTTTACTCAGTCCAGGATATCTCTGGAGGTGTGGCACAGAAGGATGGTGGTAAATGGCAAATGGGTCAGAGAAAAGCCATGAGAATGATCAGGTATCAGAGGGGTAGCCGTGTTAGTCTGGATCTGTAAAAGCGGCAAAGAGTCCTGTGGCACGTTATAGATTAACAGACGTATTGGAGCAGAAGCTTTCGTGGGTGAACACCCACTTCGTCAGATGCATGACATGTGTCAGGTGCCACAGGACTCTTTGCTGAGAATGGTCAAGGAATTGGGAAGCCTTCTAGTGAGAGACTTAAGGAACTCAATCTCTTTAGCTTAACAAAGAGAAGGTGACTTGACCCCAGCCTAGCCGTAACCACATGGCGAATAAGAATTTGATCCTGGGCTCTTCAGTCTGGCAGAGGAAGGTCAAACATTATCCAGTGGTTGGAAGTTAGACCGATTCAGGCTGGAAATGAAGTGTCAATTTTTAACTGTGAGAGTGATTAACCACAGGAACAACTTGCTGAGGGAGACGGCGGGGTCTTCCTTGCTGGCAATTTTTGAATCAAGGCTGGATTTTTGTTTTAAAAGACGGGCTCGAGTTCAAACAGGAATTAATTCAGTGACGTCCTATGGCCTGTGCTACACAGGGGAGCAAGATGATCACAATGGGCCCTTCTGGCCTTGGCATCTGAGGCCCTATGAATGAGAAGCACTGCGACAGAATTCTATCTCCTGGCATAAGGGGCATGGCTGGGGAGAAGCACAGCTGGCTGGGGATTCTCCCTCGGGGGGAGGGGTGTGGCCAATGACTGTAAGTTAAAGCAGCCTTGGGGCTGCTCTAACTTCTGCTGGGGATCAGTCAGCCCCAGGATCTTGAGCTGGGAGCGGGGGTTGTAAATAGAGCAGCATCCAGCCATTCTTCTCTTTTTCCTCTTGCACTGTGCTCAAATTCAGCCCTGTGTTAAGGCTCAGTGCCTTCAAATTCTGCTCTCACGTACACGCAGGCATTGCACAGGGGTAACCAGGAGCAGTATTTGCTCTAGTGCTGGGAACAGAGCTAACCCTTCCTTTGGTGGTGGTGATGAGACGCCAATTCAGGAGCTGGACTAGAATCCGGCTAATCCAGCAACCAGGAATGAGAAGTAGCAAAACCAGAGAGGTTGCTCTGGGGGCTCAGAAGGGACTGATCTGGGACCCAAGCAGTTACACCAGTGCCAATTAGGACCCAGTATGAAATGCGCTGGATTTATAGCCCAAAGCAGGATCAGGCACCATATCAGGATCTACTAATAATCATCCCCCTTAGCGCTTTCCGTCAGCTGATCTCAAAGCACTTTATAAAGAAGGTTGGTATCATTATCCTCATTTTACAGATGGGGAAACTGAGGCACAGAGCAATTGCAAAAGGAACTGATTTGCCTGTCACCCAGCAAGCAGAGCTGGAACCAGAACACAAGTCTCTAGAGTCCCTAGGCCACACGACCATTTAACATTATAATTAGCCTTGCAGTAGCACCAAGGAGTCCCAGTCATGATCCTGGCCCCTATTGTGCTAAGCACTGTACCTTTTGATTGCTATTAGGTATATTACTGTAATACCTAGGGCCACCCCCTCCCGGTCATAGCCCAGGGCTCCATTGTGCCAGGTGCTGTATATTTTTGCTGCTGTTGGGTGTATTACGGTAGTGGCTAGGTGTCCCAGGACCCCATTGTGCCAGGCGCTGTACAGACATGGAACAAAACACAGTCTCTGCCCTTAATCACGTCCTGCCCTGCGGTGAGCTGGGATCACAGTAACAATTACCTTTGTGTCTCCAGCTCCCTGTCACTTGTGTGGCTGGGGGAGCCAATGCCAGGAGAGATTTTTCTCGTCGCTCCTGGGGGTGCCATCCGGCTGTGACCTGCGGATCCCAGGGGGTTGTCTGGCTGTGGCTTGCGGATCCTGGCACTGTCTGGGTGTTGCCTGCAAGTCCCGGGGGGGAGGGAAGCGTGAGGGGGGGGTTTGTCTGGCTGTATTCCACCCAAGGCAGCACTCCACGCCAGCCTTGAAATATAGAAGTGCTTGTATTACATCCGTGGTGCCTCGTTAACCAGTGATACTCATTGCTGCAGGATGCTGGGGCCAGATCTGCAGGTGGTACAAAACAGTGTCGCTCCATTGGAGACAATGGGGCCAGATCCCCTCTTGGTGTAAATCGGCATTGCTCGGTGGAGCTGTGCCGGTTTACATCAGCCGAGGCTCCGGCCTGGACAGTTCAGCAAGAGGCAGGGGCATGTTTGGTGGAGGATGACTCTGAAGGTTTTTGTGCTTTAGGGTGCAATCAGGTCACTTTCCCTGGGGTGGGCTGCCAAGGGAGAAGTGAAGATTCCTCTTCTCCCAGTGGGACGTTACGGCCTAATTAGGTGACAATGGGGTGGATGGGGGCAGGGTTAGACCTTTCTGTGCAGCATCTGCCCTCGGTTACAGGAAGGAACGGGGCGGGGCAGCACTTCGTGGGTCCTTACACTGCAGCTTCCCACTCCTTTGGGAAGGAGCAAACCCTCCCCTCAAAGCCAGGGAAGGGGCGGGCTGGTTGGCTGGAGGGGTGTTGGTGGGTGAAGTGGGATCCTTCCCCTCCCGCTGGCTCAGATGGGGCGGCCGTTTGGCAGTGTGCTCAGTGCGCAGGACACGGGAATCCACTTGGCACGAACTGGGCTCCCTTGCGGGCAACCCGACTCCTGAGCCAGAGCTCCCCGCCAGAGAGGGCAGATGGGGCGGGAAGCGGGGGGGAAGCTCATACATTTTGTGGGGGAAATTTTGGCTCAGGCAGTGGACTGGAACTCAGGACTCCTGGGTTCTATTCCCAGCCCCGGTGCCTGCGGGACTTGGGTGAGTCGCTAACAGTTCTTCCTGTTCCCTCCCTCTGATCGGGGAAAGCAGCTCGCCTGAGATCTGGGTCTAATGTCTGTGTACCAGGCCCAGACCCAGACGGGACCGCTAGCTCACCTAGTCTGGCCTCCCGTGGAGCACAGGCCCTTTGGACCCCCGGAGTTGACCCCAATAGCTCTAGTGAGACTGAAGCATTTCAGCCCTCGGGAGGCCGAAGGCAGAGCCCAGGAGAGTCCGAGCTGCCCGCAGTGCCCGGGTCCCTGCCGGGGCGGGGAATGGTCTGGGTGGGAGGTGCCCTGGGTGGGTGGCGGCACTCCATGTTCCAAGCGCAACGGGGCCCTGATCCCGGATTGGAGCTAGAAAAGTCTGACCCTGGGGCATCCATGGCCGAGTCCTGTCCCCTGCCTTTGGCCCCGTGCCTGTGCCCGTGCCCGCCAAATCTATCCCAGGCTCAGCCGGGGCCGGGCACCCCCCCCCCACCCCCCTGACCCGCTCCGTCGCTTCCTCCTAGGTGGCCTCTGCCTGGACGTGGGCCGCCGGGTGCTCTGCAAGTGCCGGCCGGGCTTCGCCGGCACCCGCTGCGAGCGCAACATTGACGACTGTGCCTGCAACCCCTGCGTCAACGGCGGCACCTGCCTGGACGGGGCCAACAGCTACACCTGCTCCTGCACCCTGGGCTACGGCGGCAAGGACTGCAGCGTGCGTGTGGACGCCTGCGGCTCCAGCCCCTGCCTCAACAGCGGCACCTGCTACACCCACTTCTCCGGCCACGTCTGCGAGTGCTCCGCCGGCTACATGGGCCCCAGCTGCGAGTTCAAGGTGCAGAGCCCCACCCCGGCCAGCAGCCGGCGGCTGGCGGTCGACGACCCCTTCCCCATGGCCCTGGCCGTCTCCTTCGCCCTGGGGCTGGTGACCCTGGCCCTGGGGGTGTGCGCGGCCCTGGCGGTGCTGCGGCAGATGAGGCAGGGCCGCAAGGCGGTGAAGGGCGCCGTGCGGAACGACCTGGACACCATCAACAACCTGAAGGAGAGGGAAGGGTTCCTCGTTGCACCCGGGCGGTTCAAGGTGCCCAACAAAGAGCCCAAGTTTGGCAGTGACGGCCTCCGGGACAAATTCAATTGCAAGCGGAAGCTGCTGGATCTCAGCGGGGACGCCGCCGGCAAGAAGAAGCCGGAGAAGTAAGTGACCTGGGAGCTCCTTTCCCTTGCATCTCCCAGCGGGTCTGGGCCCAGCTCCCCTTCCCCCGGTTGGCGCTTGCGGGTTCTGCGTTCGCTGGAATCGGCGCGGCGACTCCGGATTGGTGCGGGGCAGGCGTCGGCGACCCGGTGCAAATCAGGGGGTGCGGTGCGGTTGTTGGCAAGTCAGGGCGTGATGTCTGAAACCAGTGTGTGGGGGGGGGGGGCGGCAATCCTTGCCAACCGGGTGCGTGATTTCTGAAATCAGCTAGACATTCGGCGCATGAATTTCTGAAAGCCGCGGAGGCGCTGCAGTCCGCAGTGCGTGGTTTCGGAAGCCGGCGTGCTTCAGCACCTGGGTTGCAATCACTGGCAACCCAATGGCTGGTTTCAGAGCAGCCACCGTGTTCGTCTGTATCTGCAAAAAGAGCAGGAGGACTTGGGGCACCTTAGAGACTAACCCATTTATTTGAGCATAAGCTTTCGTGAGCTACAACCCACTTCATCGGATGCATGTAGTGGAAAATACAGTGGGGAGATTTGAATTGGAATTAATTTGCAAACTGGATACAGTTAACTTAGGCTTGAATAAAGACTGGGAGTGGATGGGTCATTACACAAAGTAAAACTATTTCCCCATGTTTATTTCCCCCTCCCCTGCTGTTCCTCAGACGTTCTTGTCAACTGCTGGAAATGGCCCACATTGATTATCACTACGAAAAGTTTCCCCCTCCCCCACCACCCCGCTCTCCTGCTGGTAATAGCTCACCTTACCTGATCACTCTCGTTACAGTGTGTATGGTAACACCCATTGTTTCATGTTCTCTGTGTCTATAAAATCTCCCCACTGTATTTTCCACTGCATGCATCCGATGAAGTGAGCTGTAGCTCACGAAAGCTTATGCTCAAATAAATGGGTTAGTCTCTAAGGTGCCACAAGTCCTCCTTTTCTTTTGGCAACTCAGTGCAATTCAGTGGCCGTGCTGCAGTCGCTGGCCATTTGGGGTGGATTTCCAGATATCTTCACAGACATCGGTCATTCACCATGCTCCAAAGCCTGGCGCTCAGAATGGCTGGGTGCTCCGAACTCGAGCCGAAATAAAGGGGCGGTCCAGGCGGTCAGCACTTCTGTTAATCAGGATCTAGCGGCCTGGGTCAAATCCAGCCCTGGTGTAAGAGGGCTCAGCTTCCGCTGATGTCAATGAGAATTGCACCAGGCCAGAATCTTGCACTATGTCCCTATGGCGTGCTCAGCTGGAATCAGGGCAGGGAATCGGGCACTGGAGATCTCCGTGGGGTGTTCTCTGCAGTGTAGGGTGGTGATTCAGTATTTGCACTGCAGGCCAGTGCAGATCTTGATTGCAGTGCGCTGATTTCACTGCCTTGTGCAATCAGCATGGCACTGCACTCAGTGGAATCACTCCACTGCATTTGAGATCTGCACTGGCATACTGACTGCAGTGCCCTACTGATTGACTGGCCCGTGAATTCAGTCCCTTGCCATTCGGATCTCTGCCCCGCGGGGGCTGAAATCGGCACGCGGCAGCGAAGTCCTCCCCCTGTTGCAACTCTGCACATTGCGGGGCCATCTGGTGCATGGGGAATCACCTGCAGAGTTTGCAACTGGGGAGGGCTCTCCGGGCAGATGAGACGTTTGTAATGAACACGGGGGAATTTTGCCTATCGGTTCTAGCAGCCGTGGAAGGTCTCAGGCCATGTAAAAAGAGTTGGTCTATGTATACAAATTATAACTGACATTTAGAGCAAGGTGTGGGGGTTTTCCCTCTGGTGAAGGAGTATGTCTGAATGGCCTCACCGCAGCTCTGTCCTGGGCGGCAGTATTGACAGGATGAGACGGGGGAAAGCAAAATGACAAGCTGGCGCTCAGGATGAGCTGCTTGAATCTGAGATCCGCTGGGCCGGGAATGGGCTTCATAATGGACGGGGTGCGAGTGCGGATTAAAATCCCGCTGGACACAGGCTTGGAGAATGCGCGGTACAGAGGGACCCTGCACTTGCTAAGGGTTGTGGATTGAATGGGGCTTAAATATCAGGCATAGTAGTTAAGAGATGTTAGAAGCCCATCAAGTCAATTGCTGCTCTGAGAGCACCCCCCATCACTCCTTGAGCGCAAGGAGAATCCCTAGTAGTGGTATAGGGGTCTATGACACACAGCAGAACTGTTCTGATTCCAGCCAGTCGAAGGCGGCAGCATCTGCGCAATCTGCATCCTTGAGTGTGTTTCAGCCCTGCCCCCTACTGGATGCAATTGGAGCTGCCCAGCCGTGGGTCATAAACCCTCTAGTGCATGCAGAGCGTCTCCTTTAGGCCGAGCAGCGAGGAGGGGCAGGGGCAGAGCTGGGCTTGTGGAGCAGGAGGGTCCGAGCTGCGTGCCTGTGAAGGTCCAAGCATGAAGCTTCGATGCTCCCATGAGGCTGTAACCAGACAGGGGTTTACTTGGCAGACTTGCTGGAATTACACGGCCGAGAAGAACGGCGGCACGGGTGCTTGTGTATTGCCTGGGAATGACAAGGAGGCAGGTCCTTTCCCAGCCTCTGTGGCCAAACGACCCCAGCTCCTGCTAGTCTAAGAGTCCCGATTCAACCCGCAAGGGGAAGGCAGGCTGGCTTGGAACACGGGAGACCTGGGTTCATTTCCTGCATCTGAGTTGCTCCAGACAAATCAGTGGCAGTCGCCTCGGGCCATGGGCCTCGGTTTACCTGCGGGATAGCAATGCTCCCCTGCCTCCTGGGGGTGCTGCGACCCTCCATCCATCAACGCTGGCAGGTTGGCCGCTGTATCGGACCGAGAGAGATGTGAATCCTTCATCCTGATGCTTAGGGGCACTGGATCTAAAATAAGTGGCAGCATTGGAGTGTCTCCCCCATATACCTTAACCCCTCTCTGTGGGCCCTGAGCAGCAGGAGGGCTTGTGTGCTGAGCTCTTTGGGGCTTTGCTCCTCTGGGAAAGGTATGTTCAAAGCCAAACGCTTTGGGGTTTGTCCCAGCCAAGGTTTCTCTTCCACCTTGTAGCCCTGATGGGGGGGAGGAAAGAGACTGCCGCCGGGCTGCATCTCCTTGTATCTCCTCGGCAGTAGCCTGTGGCCTGTGCCAGTGGTGGTCGTAGCCACGTGCGATGCAGCGACAGAGGGAATTGCTGGGGCCGGGAGCCGCGGGAGGAGTGGGGCAGCTTGGCTGTGCCAGCGGGGGTTACCCGGCTGCTCCCCCATATTGGCAGCAGGCACCAGATGGGTGGCCAGGGGGCAGTCTGTGTGCCCAGGCTCCAGGACGGGATTATGCCCTCTGCTAGCAGGAAGTATAAGGCAGGGGGTCCCCTGGGGTGCAGGGCGGAGATGATGGAGGCTGGACGGCTGAGCCCCAGAAGGGGCAACACCATCAGATGTTTGACCAGCTTTGTCTGCCGAAGCACGGAGCAGGGATGGTTAAGAAAGGGAGCATTGTGCAGTGGGACCCTGGGGTTCTCTCCCCAGCTCTGGGCGGGGAGTGGGGTCTAGTGGTTAGAGCAGGGGGGCTGGGACTCAGAACTCCTGGGTTCTCTTCTGCCTCTGAGTACCCGGTTGATGGTGTTCAAGTCACGTTCTTCGCATGTCCCGGTTTCCTGTCTGTACAGTGGGGCCAGGGGGTGCTCAAAGGGCGTTTGTGACCGCGTGCCTAGAGAGCATTGGTGAGGCACCCGGAGCTGGCCTCGAGCCAGCCCCCAAAGCAGCGTCTTGCCGGGGGCCTGATGGGACACCAGTCCCGCCACCCCCGGTGGTTCCCCGTCAGCTTTGGATCAGCCCTCCAGGGAGGCCAGCGTCTCTCCATCAGCACCTGGCTCCGGGGGCTGAGCTGAGGCCCGTGGTTTGTTCCTGTGCGTCTCTAAGCAGCGTGTGAGCTACGTGGCTCTCTGGGGCTACGCAGGCAGCCGGGCTGGGGCTTGCTCGTTGGGACGGCCTGGGATCGGCATTCTCTGCAGGCCTAGAATTCATCTCCCCCCGGAGCCGGCTCCGTTCCTCCTCCAGCCATGCTGCAAAGACCGAGCATTCGGGGCACACAGTGAGTTTTAGCGCGGGTGCTTTATTTCAGTTGAAGCGTCCCCTAAGGAGCCCCCCCACCAGGCTTCCCTGGGGTACCCAGGGCTGTGCGGCACCTCGCTACCACCCATGCTTAGCGCGAGGGAGCATTGTCAGGGCCTGCCGGGGCTCAAGTCCCCGACTCCGCCGGCCAGCGGCAACTCAAGCGCTTGCCATCCCTCTGCAGGTCCCTGTGCTCACCCCTGAGCCCTCCGCGCACCCCCCTGGAGAGTCCAGCCCCCAGTCTGCTGGACACTCGCAGTATTTACAGCTCCTCCTGCTCCCAAAGAAACAGGTCGTCCCAGCTTGCTGGTTCCACCTCGGCTCTCTGCGCCGCTCCACACACTAGGGCTGCCAGGTGTCTGGTTTTTGACTGGAAAGTCCAGTCGAAAAGGGCACCTGACCGTGTCCCGTCAGAAACACCGACCGGACACCCAAAGTCCGGTTCCTGCCTGCCGGGGCGCTGGAACAACTGGGGTCGAGGAAGCGGATGACAGGCAGGGAGGTGCTGCGAGAGGATCATGGCACAGAGCCAACAATGGGGGGCAGCAAGTGGCCAAGCCACCACAATCCTCCCCCCAGTGTGCGCCCGCTCCCCCCTCATGCCGCCGGAGCCTCCCTCTCCACCTCTTCCAGCGGCAGCCACCTCGGCGGTGGCAGCAGCCCCGGGGATGGACAGCGAGAGTGCGCCCAGGAGCAGCACCCCCACCCTCCCACTGCCAGCTCCCACCATGCATGGGTGAGTAGCTGGGTCAGGGCACGCCCTCCCCGCGCACCTGCTGTGCCCAGTGCCCGGCGCCCGGGCCAGCCCGCGGGGAAGGGGGTTCCCACTGCCAGCTCCCACCTTGCATGGGTGAGTAGCTGGGTCAGGGCGTGCCCTCCCTGCGCACCTGCTGTGCCCAGTGCCCGGGCCAGCTTGCGGGGAAGGGGGTTCCCACTCAGCCCTGGCAGGAGGATCCCTGCTCCCCCAAGTGCAGGGGCTCCTCTGGCCCCCTGGCAGGGAGAGCAGGCTGCAAGCAGTGTTTCACCTCGTTTTCGACCCTGTGCGCACAGCCTGGAGCCACTGTGTCCCCAGCCATCCCCTGCGGCTGCAAAACCCCACACACTCAATGGGGCCAGCTTGGCTCTAAGCCTCACCCCTCCTTGCCAGGTATGCACCCAGCCCGAGCAACCCTCCCCCTCCCGCCGTAGGACCTAGAGCCAGCTCCCCTCCCTCTCATTTCCCCAGGAGAAACACGAAGACCACAATCTCCCCCCCTGCCCCCAAAAATCCCAACAGCCTGGAATTACTATGTGCTGCATCTTGGCCTCTGGTGTGTGTGTGTGTGTGGGTGTCAGTATTGGATCTTATTTAAAGCTCTAACTTTTTGAGGACCCTTTTTGGGGGGTGGGGGCACTGGAGATTTAGCTCAGTAGAGTCAGTATCTCTCCTTCTCCCTGATGCATCTTAAAGAGGGTCCTAAATACCCGCTGCCTGATTGGGATTATTTATGGGACTTGCCTCCTTGAGCCATGGACCTTTTCTCTGTCCAGCACCGAGATCTCGGTTGAGAGGAACGGTTCACTGGATCGAAGTGCGGTTTTGGTGAAGGTGAGGCTCAGGCACTGGCTCTTTGAACAGAGGAGGGGGCAAGACTGGACTTTTCAGCCAAAATGAAAATGCAGCCTGCCAAAGTTCATGTTTTGCTTTCGTTGTACAGAGGGGAGAGGGGGAATCGGAGCAGGCTTCTGTGGCTGAAATGCATTTTTCTGCTTGGATATTTCATGCTGCACAGTGCCTTGTGTAGGTTTCAGAGGGGTCGCCGTGTTAGTCTGTATCAGCAAAAACGAGGAGTCCTTGGGGCACCTTAGAGACGAACACATTTATTTGGGCATAAGCTTTCGTGGGCTAAAACCCACTTCATCAGATGCAAGGAGTGAAAAATACAGTAAGCAGTGTGTGTGTGTGTGTGTGTGTGTGTGTGTGTGTGTGTATATATATAGAGAGAGAGAGAGAGAGCACATTAAAAGATGGGAGTTGCCTTACCAAGTGGAGGGTCAGTGCTAACGAGGCCAATTCAGTTAGGGTGGATGTGGCCCATTCCCAACAGTTGACAAGAAGGGTGAATATCAAGAGAGGGAAAATTACTTTTGTAGTGCTAACAAGGCCAATGCAATCAAGGTGGACATCGCCCGTTTCCAACAGTTGACAAGAAGGTGTGAGTATCAGCAGAGGGAAAATTACTTTTTGTAGTGACCCATCCACTCTCAGTCTTTATTCAGGCCTAATTTGATGGTGTCCAGTTTGCAAATTAATTCCAGTTCTGCAGTTTCTCTTTGAAGTCTGTTTTTGAAGTTTTTTTTGTTGAAGAATTGCCACTTTTAAGTCTGTTATTGAGTGTCCAGGGAGAGTGAAGTGCTCTCCTACTGGTTTTTGAATGTTACAATTCTTGATGTCTGATTTGTGTCCAGTACGAAGTACGGGGCCAGTACCCTGTGTAGTAACTATCAGCATCCCAGCAGTTCTCTGTTGAAGGGTTGTTGTGAGAGCAGTCTCTTCCCTCTTCTTTGCTCTGGCATCTCTGGTTCGGTGCAGTGTTAGGGATGTAGGTAATGGTACTTATTGCAACAGTTGTGAGCAACTCCTTGACACTTCCCAGACAAATATTGCATAGGGTGACCAGCTGCCCTGATTTTATAGGGATAGTCCTGATATTCGGGGCTTTGTCTTCTATAGGCACTTATTAAACCTCCCTCTCCTGTTCTGATTTTTCACACTTGCTGTCTGGTCGCCCCAGTATTGCAGCAAATCTTCACCTCCCCCCTTTCCTCAGACCGTGTTGTGATAATGGTTAAGATTGAAAGAGGGGTAGGAGGGAACGTGTCATTTTCTGCAGTAATACCTGCTTTGGGGCTTAGGTGGTGGTGTTTTGATTGGAGGGGAGAGAAGTGAGCGGGGGCGGGTCCTCAGGGGAGGGGGCGGAGGAGGGGAAAGGGCCTTGGGGGCAGAGCAGGGGCGTCCGGTTTGGGAAAGTTGGCAACTCTACCCCACCCATCCCCTGGGGCGATGTTCTGTGAAACCGAGTATACGTTTATTTAGCAAACCTAGAGACTCAAGGAGCAGCAAGTGGAAGAATCGGAAACAAAACCGCTACGCTTCAAATAAAATCACAAGGTGCAGTCTGTAGCCTAGACGTAATTACCAAGATATTCTCCTGGCTAATAACATTGGGCTCACTAGTGTTTGTGAGAGAACCGTGTGGCCAGTTGGCCTCCTCGGTGAAGGATCCAGGGGGTCCCCCTGCCACCCCTAGATATACAGACCCATCCTTCGTCCTTATTTGGGAACAGAGCCCCCCCGTACCCCGTGCTAATCGTTCCTTCCTGTAGATTTCCTCTCTTGTCGATTTCGCAATCTCTTGATTAGCCTTAGTAGGCAAACTGGCCCCCATGGTGAGGCCTAGATTCCAAGGCCACCGTGGTCATCTGGGCTGGCCTCCTGTATCGGACGGGCCAGAGAAATGCCCCACAATAATTCCGAGAGCAGAGCGTTTAGAAAAACAGCCCGGCTTGATTTAAACACCGCCGGTGGCGGCGAATCCACCCTGCCCCTTGAGTTAATTACTCTCACCGCTAAAAGTGTAAGCCTTGTGTCCAGTCTGTGTACGACGCACAAGACACATGGCCGGACAGGGACATAGGAACCGGTTACCTCCTCCCTGAAAGGAACGTCTCCGAGGTACGTGTCGCCCCTGGCGCCCTCCCTTCACTCCAAGACATTAAGAGCGTAATTTCCAGTATATCTTCATAATGCCATAAATATTATCCTTGCGTATATCTGGCAATGACTTCGATGCCCAATAGGTTACTGGCTATTGGCAGAGACTCACACGCCACCCTCTGGTGAATTATTAGGCATGTATCCACCCCAGAGGATTAGGGTCGTCAATTTTGGTTGAACATATTCCTGGAGGTTTCATCACATGACATCATCTTTAATTAAAAGATTCATTTCTAATTGCTGGAGACTCCAGGGCAATCCTGGAGGGTTGGCCACCTTAGCTGTGGGCCAGGATCGGGGCTGGAGGGTGTGTGTCTTGCGTTGCGGGCTGGGATCGGGGGCTGAAGGGGGGGGCTGTCGTGTTATGGACCGGGATCGGGGCTGGAGTGGGTGTCCATTGTGTTTTGGGCTGGGATAAGGGGCTGGAGGAGGTCTGTGTTGTGTAGTGGGCTGGGATTGGGAGCTGGAGGGTTTGTGCTGTGTTGCGGGCCAGGATCAGGGCTGGATAGGGTTGCCAACTGCCTAATCGCACCAACCCAAATACACTTGTCCCGCCCCCTGCCCCAGCCCTTCCCCAAGGCCCCACCCCCGCTCACTCCAGCCCCCTCCCTCCGTCGCTCACTCTCCCCCACCCTCATTTCCCCAGGCTGGGGCAGGGGGTTTGGGTGCCAGAGGGGGTGCGGGATCTGTGCTGGAGGGTAGGGTTGAGAGGTTCAGAAAGTGCGAGGCGCTCCTAGCTGAGCCTGGGGCATGGAGTTGGGTTGTGGGAGGGAGTGAGGGGTGCGGGAGTGGGTGAGAGGCATGTGAGGGAGTTTGGGTGCAGGAGGGGGCTCAGGGCTGGTGCAGGGGGTTTGGGGTGCAGGAAGGGGCGTGTTGCCTATCCCAAATGTGCAAAACTTATGAATCAGGCGCACCAAAAATCACGAGATTGGCTTTAAAATCATGAGATGATGTAAAAATAAGGGCTTTGGGGTTCTTTTTATTGGCCTCCTGCTGTTCGACCCTGTAGGGTGCCCTGGGGTCGCATTTTGAAGCTTTCTCCGCAGCCACGAGGGCTAGAAACTTCGTTTTTCTTTAAGAATGAAGGCTGCAATCATCCCAGCTCCCCTGGACTCCAGGAGCTGGGGCTTTAAGGAGACTCATGACAAAATCATGAGAGTTGGCACCACTGCTTTCACTCTTGTTTTAAGGCTCGTTGCTTTCCAGAAGGCTCTTAACCACAGCACTCCAGCGACCGAGCTGCCGTTCTCCCGGGAGAATATTTAAAACCAAACACCAAGAAAATCCCACATTTTAAAGTTGAGGGAAAAAAGGGAGACTTCTGAGGTATGTCAGGGCCACTGCAGGCAGGAAAGGAAAATAGACAGGCACAGGAGCTCTGGGCAGCTCTTCCACTTGAAAGAAAGTTGGAGGGTCAAATCTTCTAGTCCTTAAGCCAGTAAAACTTCTAGGGCCATGGGCACCTCCACCCACAGAGATTAACGTGAGCTCAATAACTATCCACTTCACAGTTGAATACCGGAGCCATCTCTACTCCAGGGCTACATATTTTACACACATTGGCTCAGGGATGACATTTTCTGGCATATTCTGAACAGGGCTGAGCACACAGATGGTGCCCAGTGAATAATACAAAGCATGACCATAATCGTCGACTTTATGGCCTCGATGGATGTAGCTGTTGTTCTTTGTGCTGGAATTGGCCTGGGTAGAGGTGAAACCCTGCCCCCTGAGACCTGCCACGGCTGGGGCGCCCCTCCCCCCCCCCCCGACCTGCCATGGCTACCTCACCCCGGCCCAAACCCAGCCCCGGAGCTGCGGTGGCGGGGAGAGGTGACTCTCCCCAGCCCAGCCCAGGTGCTGCTGCGGGGAGAAAGAACTGGGGGGGAGTCCTCTCTCCCTGCCGTAACCCCAGAGCACCCTGCTGCACCCCAAACTGCTCATCCCTGGCCCTACCCCAGAGCCTGCACCCCCAGCCGGAGCCCTCACCCCCCCACCCCACCCCTCTGCCTGAGCCCCTCATCCCCACCCCAGAGCCTGCACCCCCAGCCGGAGCCCTCACTCCCCCACATCCCAACCCTCTGCCCCAGCCCTGAGCCCCTCATCCCCACTCCAGAGCCCTCACCCCTAGCCGGAGCCCTCAGCCCCCCACATCCCAACCCTCTGCCCCAGCCCTGAGTTCCTCATCCCCGGCCCCACCCCAGAGCCTGCACCCCCAGCCGGAGCCCTCACCCCCCCACCCCACCCCTCTGCCTGAGCCCCTCATCCCCACCCCAGAGCCTGCACCCCCAGCCGGAGCCCTCACTCCCCCACATCCCAACCCTCTGCCCCAGCCCTGAGCCCCTCATCCCCACTCCAGAGCCCTCACCCCTAGCCGGAGCCCTCAGCCCCCCACATCCCAACCCTCTGCCCCAGCCCTGAGTTCCTCATCCCCGGCCCCACCCCAGAGCCTGCACCCCCAGCCGGAGCCCTCACCCCCCCACCCCACCCCTCTGCCTGAGCCCCTCATCCCCACCCCAGAGCCTGCACCCCCAGCCGGAGCCCTCACTCCCCCACATCCCAACCCTCTGCCCCAGCCCTGAGCCCCTCATCCCCACTCCAGAGCCCTCACCCCTAGCCGGAGCCCTCAGCCCCCCACATCCCAACCCTCTGCCCCAGCCCTGAGTTCCTCATCCCCGGCCCCACCCCAGAGCCTGCACCCCCAGCCGGAGCCCTCACCCCCCCACCCCACCCCTCTGCCTGAGCCCCTCATCCCCACCCCAGAGCCTGCACCCCCAGCCGGAGCCCTCACTCCCCCACATCCCAACCCTCTGCCCCAGCCCTGAGCCCCTCATCCCCACTCCAGAGCCCTCACCCCTAGCCGGAGCCCTCAGCCCCCCACATCCCAACCCTCTGCCCCAGCCCTGAGTTCCTCATCCCCGGCCCCACCCCAGAGCCTGCACCCCCAGCCGGAGCCCTCACCCCCCCACCCCACCCCTCTGCCTGAGCCCCTCATCCCCACCCCAGAGCCTGCACCCCCAGCCGGAGCCCTCACTCCCCCACATCCCAACCCTCTGCCCCAGCCCTGAGCCCCTCATCCCCACTCCAGAGCCCTCACCCCTAGCCGGAGCCCTCAGCCCCCCACATCCCAACCCTCTGCCCCAGCCCTGAGTTCCTCATCCCCGGCCCCACCCCAGAGCCTGCACCCCCAGCCGGAGCCCTCACCCCCCCACCCCACCCCTCTGCCTGAGCCCCTCATCCCCACCCCAGAGCCTGCACCCCCAGCCGGAGCCCTCACTCCCCCACATCCCAACCCTCTGCCCCAGCCCTGAGCCCCTCATCCCCACTCCAGAGCCCTCACCCCTAGCCGGAGCCCTCAGCCCCCCACATCCCAACCCTCTGCCCCAGCCCTGAGTTCCTCATCCCCGGCCCCACCCCAGAGCCTGCACCCCCAGCCGGAGCCCTCACCCCCCCACCCCACCCCTCTGCCTGAGCCCCTCATCCCCACCCCAGAGCCTGCACCCCCAGCCGGAGCCCTCACTCCCCCACATCCCAACCCTCTGCCCCAGCCCTGAGCCCCTCATCCCCACTCCAGAGCCCTCACCCCTAGCCGGAGCCCTCAGCCCCCCACATCCCAACCCTCTGCCCCAGCCCTGAGTTCCTCATCCCCGGCCCCACCCCAGAGCCTGCACCCCCAGCCGGAGCCCTCACCCCCCCACCCCACCCCTCTGCCTGAGCCCCTCATCCCCACCCCAGAGCCTGCACCCCCAGCCGGAGCCCTCACTCCCCCACATCCCAACCCTCTGCCCCAGCCCTGAGCCCCTCATCCCCACTCCAGAGCCCTCACCCCTAGCCGGAGCCCTCAGCCCCCCACATCCCAACCCTCTGCCCCAGCCCTGAGTTCCTCATCCCCGGCCCCACCCCAGAGCCTGCACCCCCAGCCGGAGCCCTCACCCCCCCACCCCACCCCTCTGCCTGAGCCCCTCATCCCCACCCCAGAGCCTGCACCCCCAGCCGGAGCCCTCACTCCCCCACATCCCAACCCTCTGCCCCAGCCCTGAGCCCCTCATCCCCACTCCAGAGCCCTCACCCCTAGCCGGAGCCCTCAGCCCCCCACATCCCAACCCTCTGCCCCAGCCCTGAGTTCCTCATCCCCGGCCCCACCCCAGAGCCTGCACCCCCAGCCGGAGCCCTCACCCCCCCACCCCACCCCTCTGCCTGAGCCCCTCATCCCCACCCCAGAGCCTGCACCCCCAGCCGGAGCCCTCACTCCCCCACATCCCAACCCTCTGCCCCAGCCCTGAGCCCCTCATCCCCACTCCAGAGCCCTCACCCCTAGCCGGAGCCCTCAGCCCCCCACATCCCAACCCTCTGCCCCAGCCCTGAGTTCCTCATCCCCGGCCCCACCCCAGAGCCTGCACCCCCAGCCGGAGCCCTCACCCCCCCACCCCACCCCTCTGCCTGAGCCCCTCATCCCCACCCCAGAGCCTGCACCCCCAGCCGGAGCCCTCACTCCCCCACATCCCAACCCTCTGCCCCAGCCCTGAGCCCCTCATCCCCACTCCAGAGCCCTCACCCCTAGCCGGAGCCCTCAGCCCCCCACATCCCAACCCTCTGCCCCAGCCCTGAGTTCCTCATCCCCGGCCCCACCCCAGAGCCTGCACCCCCAGCCGGAGCCCTCACCCCCCCACCCCACCCCTCTGCCTGAGCCCCTCATCCCCACCCCAGAGCCTGCACCCCCAGCCGGAGCCCTCACTCCCCCACATCCCAACCCTCTGCCCCAGCCCTGAGCCCCTCATCCCCACTCCAGAGCCCTCACCCCTAGCCGGAGCCCTCAGCCCCCCACATCCCAACCCTCTGCCCCAGCCCTGAGTTCCTCATCCCCGGCCCCACCCCAGAGCCTGCACCCCCAGCCGGAGCCCTCACCCCCCCACCCCACCCCTCTGCCTGAGCCCCTCATCCCCACCCCAGAGCCTGCACCCCCAGCCGGAGCCCTCACTCCCCCACATCCCAACCCTCTGCCCCAGCCCTGAGCCCCTCATCCCCACTCCAGAGCCCTCACCCCTAGCCGGAGCCCTCAGCCCCCCACATCCCAACCCTCTGCCCCAGCCCTGAGTTCCTCATCCCCGGCCCCACCCCAGAGCCTGCACCCCCAGCCGGAGCCCTCACCCCCCCACCCCACCCCTCTGCCTGAGCCCCTCATCCCCACCCCAGAGCCTGCACCCCCAGCCGGAGCCCTCACTCCCCCACATCCCAACCCTCTGCCCCAGCCCTGAGCCCCTCATCCCCACTCCAGAGCCCTCACCCCTAGCCGGAGCCCTCAGCCCCCCACATCCCAACCCTCTGCCCCAGCCCTGAGTTCCTCATCCCCGGCCCCACCCCAGAGCCTGCACCCCCAGCCGGAGCCCTCACCCCCCCACCCCACCCCTCTGCCTGAGCCCCTCATCCCCACCCCAGAGCCTGCACCCCCAGCCGGAGCCCTCACTCCCCCACATCCCAACCCTCTGCCCCAGCCCTGAGCCCCTCATCCCCACTCCAGAGCCCTCACCCCTAGCCGGAGCCCTCAGCCCCCCACATCCCAACCCTCTGCCCCAGCCCTGAGTTCCTCATCCCCGGCCCCACCCCAGAGCCTGCACCCCCAGCCGGAGCCCTCACCCCCCCACCCCACCCTTCTGCCTGAGCCCCTCATCCCCACCCCAGAGCCTGCACCCCCAGCCGGAGCCCTCACTCCCCCACATCCCAACCCTCTGCCCCAGCCCTGAGCCCCTCATCCCCACTCCAGAGCCCTCACCCCTAGCCGGAGCCCTCAGCCCCCCACATCCCAACCCTCTGCCCCAGCCCTGAGTTCCTCATCCCCGGCCCCACCCCAGAGCCTGCACCCCCAGCCGGAGCCCTCACCCCCCCCCCCACCCCTCTGCCTGAGCCCCTCATCCCCACCCCAGAGCCTGCACCCCCAGCCGGAGCCCTCACTCCCCCACATCCCAACCCTCTGCCCCAGCCCTGAGCCCCTCATCCCCACTCCAGAGCCCTCACCCCTAGCCGGAGCCCTCAGCCCCCCACATCCCAACCCTCTGCCCCAGCCCTGAGTTCCTCATCCCCGGCCCCACCCCAGAGCCTGCACCCCCAGCCGGAGCCCTCACCCCCCCACCCCACCCCTCTGCCTGAGCCCCTCATCCCCACCCCAGAGCCTGCACCCCCAGCCGGAGCCCTCACTCCCCCACATCCCAACCCTCTGCCCCAGCCCTGAGCCCCTCATCCCCACTCCAGAGCCCTCACCCCTAGCCGGAGCCCTCAGCCCCCCACATCCCAACCCTCTGCCCCAGCCCTGAGTTCCTCATCCCCGGCCCCACCCCAGAGCCTGCACCCCCAGCCGGAGCCCTCACCCCCCCACCCCACCCCTCTGCCTGAGCCCCTCATCCCCACCCCAGAGCCTGCACCCCCAGCCGGAGCCCTCACTCCCCCACATCCCAACCCTCTGCCCCAGCCCTGAGCCCCTCATCCCCACTCCAGAGCCCTCACCCCTAGCCGGAGCCCTCAGCCCCCCACATCCCAACCCTCTGCCCCAGCCCTGAGTTCCTCATCCCCGGCCCCACCCCAGAGCCTGCACCCCCAGCCGGAGCCCTCACTCCGCCCCCCAACCCTCTGCCCCAGCCCTGAGCCCCTCATCCCCACCCCCACCCCAGAGCCCGCACTCCCAGGTGGAGCCTCACACCCCTGCACCCCAACCCTGTGCCCCAGCCCTGGGCCCCCCTCCCACACTCCGAACCCCTCAGCCCCACCCCTGCCCCATGAATTTTGTTAGGTGCACCAATATGGAGGTGATGTGGCACACAGGGCCGTGTCACACATCACCTCCATATTGGTGCACCTAACAAAATTCACCCTGTACATGGGTGGGGAAAAGTTCGAGGGAACCCTGGCTGAAACCCTAAGAATTTGAGGCATAAACCCCTCCGATCCTGGTATGACACTTTCCGATTCCTTCCTTTTCTCCAACTCCGAACAGAAAATGACCAAACAAACTAAGAAAAGGAGGACTTGTGGCACCTTAGAGACTAACCAATTTATTTGAGCATAAGCTTTCGTGAGCTACAGCTCACTTCATGGGATGCATACTGTGGAAAGTGTAGAAGATCTGCATCCGATGAAGTGAGCTGTAGCTCACGAAAGCTTATGCTCAAATAAATTGGTTAGTCTCTAAGGTGCCACAAGTCCTCCTTTTCTTTTTGCGAATACAGACTAACACGGCTGTTACTCTCAAACAAACTAAACCGCACAATTGCACGGCAGCCGATGCTCTGCATCCCAGCCTGGGTCAGAACCGGCCGCCTCTTGGGAGCTGAGCGATCTCTTTCCACCGGACGCGCCTTCTCCAGCCTTCCTGGCCTCTGGGCTGCTTTTCAGGCTGTCGAGCACGACGATCCATCCCGACCTCCCGGGACCGTCTGCTGGCGTCTCAGAGAACTGGGCCCCTTGGTTTTGCTCCCATCGAGTCGAGTCCTCCTTTCCTGCAGCATGCAGCAGAGCTAGGCTGGGCTACTGGATGGGGAGCTAGCTCTGGAAGATCTGGGTTCTACTCCCCCGGGGCTGGAGCACCCCTGGGGGAAACCTGATGGGTGCTTAGCACCCACCGGCAAGCCTCCCTATCGGCACCTCTTCCTGCCCAACGGCGGGCCCCACAGATCTGCGCCTCCCGCCCACCGCGAACAGCTGTTTTGCGGCGTGCGGGAGGCTGGGAGGGGAGGACGCTGGGGGGGGGGGGGGCGGGACTGGGCAGGAAGAAGCGGAGTGGCGGTGGGGCCTTGGGGGGAAGGGATGGAGTGGAGGCGGAGCCGGGGGGTTCGAGCACCCCCTGGCACTTTGTAAAGTCGGCGCCTGTGCGCCCAAAGATGCAGCTAGGCATCTTTTGGGGGGTTTACCAAGCACCTACCCTCGGCGCTTCTGAAAATCCCACGAGCTGCCTAAATGCCTTTGAAAATCTGGCCTTTAGTCTGTGTGTGCCTCAGTGCCCCATCTGTACAATGGGGATAACAGCACGGCTCGGCCTCGCCGAGGGGCTGGGAGGAGAAATCAGTTAGACTGTGTGAGGCGCTCAGATACTACGGTGATGGGGCCACAGAAGTACCACGGGGAGAGTGGAAACTTCTCTATGCACTGCTCGCCCTTCCCTTCTTTTCACCTGTGCCCCCAAATCTCCCCCTTTTCTGAATGTAACCTTGGCTCAGAGGGCTTGGCTGTATTTTTTCTGAGTCCCCCTGCGTTCTCTCTAAAACAATCCCTCCCCCTCTCCACAGAGAGATTCCTGTTTTACAGGCTAAACTTCCAGATCCTTTATTTAATCACCAGCCCTTTCTTATCTTAATCACCCTGCCTCTGTAAACAAAATACTGACTCCCGGCCCTAGGGGCACCTCTCCTCTGCAGAACTTACATTTCACACGAATGCTGGGCTGTCGTTTAAGACCTCCACCTGGGAGCTCGCACACCTCCTGTGTGAAACTCAGGGGCGGGGCTTCCACCCCCTAAATGGCGCCCCATCCCCGTTCCCGGCCAATGGGAGCTGCGGAGGTGGCGCTTGGGGTGGTGGCAGCATGCGGAGGCCCCCTGGCCGTGCCTCTGCCTTGGAGCTGCTATGGTGGCCACTTCTGGGAGCGGTGCAGAGCCAGGGCAGGCAGGGAGCCTGCCTTAGCCCCACTGCGCCGCCAGACTTTTACCAGCCTAAAATTTCCCAGTTTGGCTTCAGTAGCCTCTGGGAGAACGAGCCCAATTCTGGGAGACTCCCAGCCAAACCGAGAGGGTTGGCAACTCTAGGGCTGAAGGGGGTGTGCGTTTGTGTTGTGGGCTGGGATCGGGACTGAAGGGGGGTCTGTGTTGTTTTCTGGGCTGGAATCAGGGGCTCACAGGTGTGTGTGTGTTGTCTTGTGGGTCGGGATTTGGGCTGGATAGAGTTGCCACCTGTCTAATCGCACAAACCCAAACACCCTTACCCCACCCCCTGCCCTGCCCCTTCTCCGAGGCTCTGCCCCCCGCTCACTCCACCCCTCCCCCTCCGTTGCTCACTCTCCCCCACCCTCACTCACTTTCACCGAGCTGGGGCAAGGGGCTGGGGTGTGGGCTCTGGGCTGGGGGTTGGGGGCCAAGGGGTTCGGGGTGTGGGAAGGGGCTCCATGCGGAGCCTGCGGCATGGGGTTGGGGGGTGGGAGGGGGTGAGCAGTGTGGGCTCTGGGAGGGAGTTTGGGTGCAGGAGGGGGCTCAGGGCTGGGACAGGGGGTTGGGGTGCAGGAGGGGGTGAGGGGTGCGGGCTCCGGCCGGGTGGCTCTTATCTCGGGTGGCTCCCAGAAGCGATGGCATGTCTGGCAGCAGCTCCTCGGCTCAGAGGCGGCCAGGTGGCTGTGCGCGCTGCCCCTGCTTTCAGGAACCGCCCCTGCAGTGGTCAAGGCAGGAGCAGTGCATGGAGACCCCCCCGGCCATGCCTCCGGCTAGGAGCTGCTGATGAATATGACGGCCGCTTCCAGGAGTGGCACAGAGCCAGGGCTGTCAGGGAGCCTGCCTTAGCCCCACTGCGACGCCGGACTTTTACCGGCCTAAATTCTCCTGGATTGGCTTCAATAGCCTCCGGGAGATCGAGCCTGATTCTGGGAGACTCCTAGCCAAACTGGGAGGGTTGGCAACCCTAGGGCTGAAGGATGTGTGTGTTGTGTTATGGGCCGGTGTTGGAGGGGGTCTGTGTTGTGTTGTGGGCTCAGATCTGGGGCAAGAGGGTGTGTGCATTGTGTCGTGGGCTGGGATTGGGGCCAAAGGCATGGGGTGTTCTGTCATGGGCTGGGCTTGGGGCTGGAGGGGGTGTGCGTTGTGTTGCAGGCTGGGATAAGGGGCTGGAGGGTGTGTGTTTTCTGTTGGGGGCTGGAGGGGTGTGTGCATTGTGTCATGGGCTGGGATTGGGGGCCATAGGGGTGTGTGCGTTGTGTAGTGAGCTGGGATCAGGGCTAGGGGGTGTGTGCGTTGTGTCGTGGGTGGGATCGAGGGTTGGAGGGGCGGGGGTGTTGTCGTGAGCTGGGATTGGGTGCGGGAGGGACTGTGTGGTGTGTTGTGGGCTGGGATTGGGGCTGGAGGGGGTGTGTGTGTTGTGTCATGGGCTTGGATTGGGGGCTGGAGGGATGTGTGTTTTGTTGGGGGCTGGAGGGTATGTGTGTTGTCGTGGGCTGGGATCAGGGACTGGAGGGGTGTGTGTGTGCTGTGTCGTGGGCTGGGGTCCAGGCTAGGGTTGCCAACCCTCCCAGATTGGCTGGGTGTTCGCTGGAATTGGCCTCAATCTCCCGCTGACTATTAAAGGCAGGTCGGGAGATTTTAATGGCCTGCCCTGGCTCCATGCAGCTCCCGGAAGCGGCTGACACGTCCGGCTCCTAGGCGCAGGGAGCTGCAGGCGTGGCGCACTGAGGTGAGGCAGTGCGCAGAGCCGCCTGGCTGCCCCTGAGCCTAGGAGCCGGACATGCTGGCTGCTTCCGGGAGCCGTCCTAGGTAAGCACTGCCCAGCTGGAGCCCACCCCTGTCACCCTCTCCCTCACCCCAATGCCTTGCCCCAGCCCTGAGCCCTCTCCCGCACCCCAAGTCCCTCGCAGAGCCTGCACCCCATCCCACACTCCAAACCCCTTGGCCCCAGCCTGGAGCCCCCTCCTACCAAACTCCTCATCCCTGGCCCCACCCCAGAACCTGTACCCCCCCAGCCAAAGCCCTCAGTCCCTCCCGCACCCCCATTCCCTGCCCCAGCCCAGTGAAAGTGAGTGAGGGTGGTGGAGAGCAAGTGACGGAGGGAGGGGGGACACAGAGTGACCGGGGGCGGGGCCTCGAAGAAAGGGGTGGGGCAGGGGGGAGCCTCAGGGATGGGGCGGGACAAGGGTGTTCGGGTTTGTGCAATTAGAGTCGGCAACCGTTAACTGGGGCTGGAGCGGGTGTGTGTGTTGTGTTGTGGGCTGGGAGAAGGGGGTGGAGAGGTGCGTGCAGGGCCGGCTCCGGTGGGGCTGGGGCTCGCAGGCGGTGCTGGAAGTGGACGAGCGATGTCACCTTCTCCCAGCGCCTGCAGGGGCTTTCCGCCCTCCCCTGCCCGGCCGCGCAGAGAAGCCCCGAGATCAGGGGTGGCACAAGGCGGCGCAGCCCCGGCTCCCCGGCAGGACTCGCCCTCTCCTCCCCAGGTAGCGGCGGGGCCCTGGCGGCTCAGCATCCCGGGGGCTGGGGCTTTCCCCTTCCCGCTGCGGCCGGGGGCACGGCGCCCTCGCCCCGTCTCAGCAGCGCAGCTCCGAGAGCGCCAGTGCCCTGAAAATAAAAAGGGGTGGCCGGAATGTCGCCCCCGGCCATGTGCCGCCCCCAGCACGTGCTTGCTTTGCTGGTGCCCGGAGCCGGTCCTGGGTGTGTGTGGTGTGTGGTGGGCTGCGATCGGGGGCTGGAGGGGGTGTACTGTGGGCTGGGGTTGTGGGCTGTAATGGGTGGGTGGGTGGGAGGGAGGGTGTGGGGGGTCTTCTTTTCCCCCTTCCTCTTGCTGCTTCTGCTCCTCTTCCCCCTACAGGAGACAGGTGCAGTCCGAGGGAAGCGATAGATCGGGTGGCGGGGGTGGGGAAATAGGTGGGCTTCCGAAGTGGGGCTGGGGGGCCAAAGGCAGATGTCAATGGTTAGGGCCATTGGCGCCCGTCCCAGGGGGGATATTTATGTGTATTACCACGTCGGGCACCGTAGACTCAAACCTGGAGGCTAGACAAAGCTGAAATTAATTGTGCCCCTTTCTCTGGAAGAGATCCCATGTGGTGGGGGGACGCAGTGTGGGAAGAGCACTGGTCTAGGAGCCAGAAGGTCTCAGTCCCATGTCCAGCTCCACCACAGACCTGCTGTGTGAACTTGAGCAAATCCCTGATCCTGCTCTGTGCCTCAGTTTCCCCTGCCACCCTCTGTCTATTTACTCTGTGAGCTCTGTGTGGCAGGCACTGACCTTTGCTCTGTGTTTTTGCAGTGCCCAGCACGGCGGGTGCTGCACAGACACACAGTGACCGAGATCTGTGCCCCATTGAGCTGGGCACTGCACAGACATAGAGTAACCAAGATCAGGGCCCCGTCGTGCCAGGTGCTGCCCAGACACACAGTGACCGAGTTCAGGGCCCCGTCGAGCTGGGTGCTGCACAGACACAAGGTCACTGAGTGCCATATTTCAGGTTGCCTGCATCTGTATTCCTCCTCTCCTGTCCCCAAGGGCAAGCACTCTTAGCTTTCTGCTTCCCCAGCCATCACCTATCTTGGGCACAGACCTGTGTCTCTCTCCCTTCTGAGGGTTTTTTTTCCCATGCTGCACTGTTCCCTGTCTACACTGTATATTCCCTAGCAAGACAGACTGCTTCCCCCTCTGAGCCTATCAACGGTGTAACTGTGCATAGTTTAGTTACCAACCTGCCCTTTCTAAGCAAGCACATGTATTTGTAAGGTGAAAGCATTAGAGAGAAAACGTATTGAAACAATCAAAGAACCTACCCGCCTGCTGACAAGCCTACCAGAGATCCGCCAACAAGGGTTCTGCCCGGGGGCTTTTCTGTGGTCACAAATTTATCGCAGCTTTGGCTCAGCGCACTACCATGAATCTCTAAGCTACTTCTTTGTATGGCTTTTGGGGCTCTAATTTGCCCTCCAATAAGAGGGGATCTAGTCCCCACCTTCCCAGGGCAAAGCATCACAAGGCTAAATTCAGGCATAACCGAAGTAGGTGTATTTCCATACTTCTCAGCCTAGGGCTTTCCTGGGAAATTGTCTTATGCTTTAAAAGTTCATTCTTGTCTTGACCATTGTTTCAAACAGCTCTTTGATGCTCATAACACTTGCCAGAGTTTCCATTAGTCATGCCTCCGCCTGGAAAAGTCATCCACAATCCCACAATGGTACATAAACAATTGCATTTTTAATACAATGAATTCCTAAGATACTTAAACTTAATTCAGGAAGGACTGTCCAGAGTGTTGCAGGAAATCACCATTTCTGTCACACCAGAATCAAGACCCCATTCTGCTGCGTGCTTCCCAGAGACACAGCGACCGAGATCAGGGCCCTGTCACGCCGGATGCTGCACACCCACACAGTAACTGAGATCAGGGCTCCGTCGCACCTGTCCTCCATCCTGCACCCAGACCCTCCGCCCTCACCCCAAACCCCTCGTCACCGGCCCCACCCCAGAGCCCTCACCCCCTCCCACACCCCAACCCCTTGCCTCAACCCGCAGCCCCGTCCCCTGCTCCGAATCCCTCAGCCCCACCCCCCAGTCTGGAGCCCCCTCCTGCACCCCACAGCCCGCACCCCCAGTTAGAGCCCTCAGCCCCTCCCGCACCCCTGTCCCAGCCTGGTGAAAGTGAGTGAGGGTGGGGGAGAGCAAGCCACTGAGGGAGAGGGAAGGTAGTGAGCAGGGGGCGGGGCCTTGGGGAAGGGGCAGGGCTAGGGTGTTCGGTTTTGTGCGATTAGAAAGTTGGCAACCCTAGCCCAGTGGCGCCGGGCGCTGCCCAGACACACAGTGACCGAGCTCAGGGCCCCGTCGCGCCGGGCGCTGCCCAGACACACAGTGACCGAGCTCAGGGCCCCGTCGCGCCGGGCGCTGCCCAGACACACAGTGACCGAGCTCAGGGCCCCGTCGCACCGGGCGCTGCCCAGACACACAGTGACCGAGATCAGGGCCCCGTCGCACCGGGCACTGCCCAGACACACAGTGACCGAGATCGGGGCCCCGTCACGCCGGGCGCTGCCCAGACACACAGTGACCGAGCTCAGGGCCCCGTCACGCCGGGCGCTGCCCAGACACACAGTGACCGAGATCGGGGCCCTGTCGGGCCGGGCGCTGCCCAGACACACAGTGACCGAGATCGGGGCCCCGTCACGCCGGGCGCTGCCCAGACACACAGTGACCGAGATTGGGGCCCTGTCGCGCCGGGCGCCACCCAGACACACAGTGAGCGAGATCGCGGCCCCGTCACGCCGGACGCTGCCCAGACACACAGTGACCGAGATCGGGGCCCCGTCACGCCGGGCGCTGCCCAGACACACAGTAACCGAGATTGGGGCCCCGTTGCGCCGGGCGCCGCCCAGACACACAGTGACCAAGCTCAGAGCCCCATCACACCGGGCGCTGCCCAGACACACAGTGACCAAGATTGGGGCCCCCGTCGTGCCGGGTGCTGCCCAGACACACAGTGACTGAGATCAGGGCCCCATCGCACCAGGCGCTGCCCAGACACACAGTGACCGAGATTGGGGCCCCGTCGCGCCGGGCGCAGCCCAGACACACAGTGACCAAGATTGGGGCCCCGTCGCGCCGGGCGCTGACCAGACACACAGTGACCGAGATCGGGGCCCCGTCAGGCCAGGTGCTGCCCAGACACACAGTGACCGAGATTGGGGCCCCCGTCACGCCGGGCGCTGCCCAGACACACAGTGACCGAGATCAGGGCCCTGTCAGGCCGGGTGCTGCCCAGACACACAGTGACCGAGATCAGGGCCCCGTCGCACCAGGTGCTGCAGACACTCACTGACTGAGGTCAGGGCCGTACAGACAGGCGGTAACCAGGCCAGGCACTGCACAGGCACACAGTAACTGAGATCAGGACAGTGCCTGGACACACAGTAACCGAGATTGGGGCACAGACATGGAGTCGGACACAGGACCTGCCCCAAAGAACTTCCAGCCCGAGCCCGGAGATGGATACACCAGAGACAAGGGCAAGGTAACCGTGAGCTGAGGAATTGGCATTGGTACCCTGAGTGCCAGGTCTGGCGGCAGATGGCACAAGGGGCTGGACTCAGATCTCTTCCCCCCTTCAATATTAAACTGGTATCCTAAAGCGGTGATATCGTAACCAAATGACTTATTTCAGAGTAGCAGCCGTGTTAGTCTGTATCCGCAAAAAGAAAAGGAGGACTTGTGGCACCTTAGAGACTAACCAATTTAGTGTAGTGTAGCTCAAATAAATTTGTTAGTCTCTAAGGTGCCACAAGTCCTCCTGTTCATTTTGCAAATAACTTATGTATGTGTGTGTGTGAGAGAGACCACTGCCCTCTGCTGGATAGACTCTGAGCTGCTCCACCATGTGTCCTACACCCCTAAAATTGGCAACCTTACAGCAGTCTGAAGCCAGACTGGGGAGGTGATGCTGCTACATGTTGCCGGTGGGTAGTGAAAAAGCTGGCTCCCTCTGGGCTGTGTCGGGGGCCCAGCTGGCCTGGGGGTTGTGTTTGTGGGATGATCCTCTGTGTCCGTCATTCCTTGTCTGGTCCTGAGCTGGGCTTGTGCCCCGTCTTTCCTCATGGAGACGTCTCATCCAGGGAATCTTTCCCCAGGCCTGGAACATCTCCCTGCATCCAGCTCTCCTTTGTTCCGTTCCCACCTCTCTGGTCCAGCCTCTGGCTCTGGTCAGAGCCCCCTGTAGTTTTAGCCCAACTCACCCAGGCAAGGTCTCCGCCAGCACCATTGCTCTGGGGCTGTTCAGCTGGTTTTAATGTGTTCTTCCCAGCGCTGGCCTAGATCCCAGACCAGTACGCTAGCCCTTAGCCCAAGGGCTAGTCCTCCAGTGCATACAGCCTGCTGGCAGGCTAGCTTCCCAGGGGGCCACGGCCACCGGGGGATGTTTGTTCAGGACTGTGTGAGGTTGCAAGACTTGATCTGTCGTCCCCTTCCCCCCACCAATCCTGTGCTCACCCAGCTGCTGTACCCCAACCTCGGTGGGCTCCACTCCTCCCCAGTGTATTGGGGAGGGGGTGGCCTACCGGAGAAGGGGAGTGGGGGTTGTGTGCCTGGGCTGGAGGCTTGTGCTTTGTGGGGGAAGTCCCTATCTTTGCAGGGGAAGTTTGTTTAGCTGGGGCATTGGGACTGGAAGAGGCCCTGGGGAGTGATAGATTCTATCAAAGGCATTTTGTAGCAGCAAGGGTTAAACCAGGGATTCTCAAACTGGGGGTCGGGACCCCTCAAGGGATCACGAGGTTATTACAAGGGGGGGTCGTGAGCTGTCAGCCTCCATCCCAAAACCCTGCTTTGCCTCCATCATTTATAATGGTGTTAAATATATTAAAAAGTGTTTTTAATTTATTAGGGGGGTTGCACTCAGAGGCTTGCTATGTGAAAGGGGTCACCAGTACAAAAGTTTTAGAACCACTGGGTTAAACGCTCCCAGACGCTGCCGGGAATGGGCATGCGTGCATACTGCTAACCTCTGCGGGATGGCATTGAAACTGCTTGACCGTGTGTCATAGACCCTCTATTGCTCCTAGATGATGGGGGTTCTCCCTTTGCACTCAGGTGACTTGGGATGGGGGTGTGCATGCAAATTTGCCAGTCCTGCTCCGGCTGTTTGGTTACTGCTCTAATGGAGTGTCCTGGACACTTCACGACGGGGAGCCCACAAACCACAGAGGGGACACAACAAATTGGGGCGGGGGAAGGGAAGCGAGGAGAGGACAGGTTGTGGGGAGGAGATGGGGAGAAAACAGGACCTGGAGAGGAGGTGGGGGGAGCGGGGAAGGGGTATTGGTGGGGAGAAGATGTTATGGGGAAGTTGGGCTGGAGGGTGGGAGAGGAAGGGGGCTGGGATTGGGGAGGAGATTGGGTGTGTTGAGGGGCTGCTGTGCTGTACCCCTATCCATTAGCTGCCCTTTCTGGGTTCTCAGTGCCCCTCCTGATGTGACCCTGCTGTCCTCTGCCATCAGTGACTCCGGCCCCCGTCCAGCCACCCCCTTGGGGTGCTGGATCCCAAAGAGATCCAAGTGGGACTGGCCCAGTGACTGCTGGGGCCCTGCTGAGCCTCCCGAAGCACCAGCTAGACCCTAGCTCGTGGGGAGGGGGAAAATCTGGGGCCAGTGCCCCCTGTAGGGGGAGTCCTGCCCACTCTAACTCTGGGGTCAGTGCCGCCCCCTCTCGCTGGCAGCAGGGCTCTCAGAGAGGCCAGGTAGGGGCAAGGATTGCGGGGGGCTCGTGCTGAGAGCCGTGGTGGAAGCCACTAGCTAGGCTGGCCTCAGGGTGGGCTTCCTTAGTGGGAGACAAAGGGTTAACATCCCTTTCCTACCAGCGCCTTACCCCTGCCCCTTAACAGGAGACAGCAAGAAACTGGAAGCCACAAAGATAAACTCAACTCCCCAAACAGGAAGGAATCATGTCGCGCAAGCCCCCAGATCCGGACCCAGACCAGGGGATGGGGTGGATTCTCCATCACTCAGGGTTGATTGGCCGGCTCTTTCTAAAAGACCCACTCTAGCTCAGCCACCAGATAGGGGCTGGATGCAGAAATCCCTGGCTGGGTTCTTCTGGTTTGTGCTCTTCCCGCAGTGACCTCTGCCTCGTCCTCCTGCCTTTGCTCCGACAGCTCCCTCCTCTGGCCATCCCTGTTCCCCACGCTCCAGCAGGCCTCCGCTCTCCTTTCCAGCCCCTCCCCAAGTCCCCGGGCCACTTCCCCACGCCTCTCCGGCTCCAGCTTTACGTTGCCCTTCTTGGCTTTTCAAAGACTTATTCCTCCTTGGAGCCCTGGCCCCTCTGGGCAGCTCTGGTGGCACAGATCTGCCCGTCGAAGAATTACACACGCAGTGTAGCCAAGGATAAACGATATCCGGTGTATTTCGGATATAGAAGTGAAACAGAAGTATGAATGAAATGTTGTAACACGGGGCCTACAGTCCTCAGAGGATACGTCTACATTGCAAGAAAAAACCCATGGCCCGAGTCTCCGAGCTCAGGTCAATAGAGTGTATCTGCTTGGGCTGGACCTGGGCTTTGCGGCCCTCCCGCTTTGCAGGATTTTGGACCCCAGATGTCCACACTGTGATGTTTGGCAGCATAGGCGTACCCAGAGGTATTTAGCTTAACCAAGGTCTCTGGCCTAAAGAAAAGGTTCCTTGTGTCAAGTAACCAGGAAGTGACCCTAGGTCCTAAGTTGGCAAAGTTAGCAATGACCCTATATCCCCAGCGAGGATGCTGCATGAAGTCATGGTGTTCTGTGGCTAATATTTAGGGAATATATCCTGCAACGTCCCGGGTTAAAGCCAGTTTGAGTGTTTGGAGGACTCGTGCAGACCTAGGGTATCGGTGGGATGCTAACCACACGTTGTTAATGGTGATTGAATGACATCAGTGTTAACTTGTCTCAGAAGAACTAACAAATGAGCCTATGAAAAGTGGGGCTCCCCAGTAGTGGTGGGGTGTGGAAGATCTAATAAAGAGAAGGGGTCGAAACCTTCATATATAGGTACGATTCCCTGGGTCACTGGTGGCAGAGCACAGGCCTGCAAAGTAGCTCCATGGGGCCATTGCAGTGGGGGGAAGGGCTGCACACAGGCTATTCTCACTTGCCTAAATGTCCCTGCAGGGCTATAGTCGTGCAAAGTGTAAGTTAGGGTAGCCCTGAGGCTGCTCTGACTTATGCCTGGGGGGCCAGGCAGGCTCAAAGACTCCTTCCTGCCCCAGGGCTCAGCTGGAATGGCTGCTTGCCCCCAGCCTGCCTCTCCCTGCCCCTTCCTACAGGTGCTGGGTGTGAGGGGCTTCTGCTCAGCCCACTGCCACCTGGGCCACCCTCCTGTCTGTCCTTCTAGCTCCTTCTCAAAAGCCCTCTGTTACCCTGCCCCCCCTCTGGGTGTCTGGTCTGATGGACAGAGACGCCCATTGATCAATCAGGCCCACTCCCCCATGCCATCACGTATGCCAGGGTGAAGTGGGTGTGCCAGGCCGCCCTTCTGACCCGGGTAGCCCTTTGTACTTGATTCACTGCACGAGGTCTGGGGTGATGGAGGATGTGCAGCCACGAGGGACCTTCTGATCGGCTCAGTCTGACCTACTGCATAACCCGGGCTGGAGAATATGGTCCAGGAATTCCTGTTTCTAGCCCATATCTTGTGACCGAGCTAGACCTAGGCAGAGGGAGATCCAGCAGCTGAGGGTTGGACACTAGATAGATTCAGAGTGGAAATTATTATTTGTCCGGGACCAGGACCCCTTTGTGCTAGGCACCGTACAAACACGAACTACAAGATTGTGACGGGCAGGGGGATTAACCATTTGAGCAGCTTCCCAGGGATGGAGTTGTGATTGGCCAGCTCTTTCTAAAAAACCCACTCTAGCTCAAACACCAGATAGGGGCTGAATGAAGAAATCCCTTGCTGGGTTTCTCTGGCCTGTGCTATACCGGAGGTTCAGCCTGGCGGATGAATGATCCCTTAGGCGGAAACGTGATTGATTCCAGCTGTGGATATAGGTGGCAGTCAGCTCGGGCCCCTAAATCCATGGTATGCCTACTCCTTGAATACTGTGGGCAGTTCTGGTTGCCCCATCTCAAAAAAGAGATATTAGAATTGGAAAAGGTGCAGAGAAGGGCAGCGCAAAGGACTAAGGGGATGGAACAGCTTCCATCAGAGGAGAGATTAAAGAGGGATGGGACTGTTCTGATTAGAAAAGAGATGACTAACGGGGGATATGAGAGAGGTCTGTAAAGTCATGACTGGGGTGGAGAAAGTGACTAGGGAAGTGTTATTTACCCCTTAACATCACACAGAAATCAGGAGTCACCCGATGAAATTAACAAGCAACAGGTTTAAAACATAAGGAAGTACTTCTTCACCCAACACACAGTCAACCTGTGGAACTCCTTGCCAGGGGATGTTGTGAAGGCCAAAAGTATAACTGGGCTCAAAAAAGAATGAGAGAAGTTCCTGGAGGACAGGTCCATCAATGGCTATTAGCCAGGATGGTCAGGGATGCAACCCCATGCTTTGGGGTGTCCCTAAATCTCTGACTTCCAGAAGCTGGGCCTGGATGACAGGGGATGGATCACGTGGTAATTGACCTGTTCTGTTCATTCTCTTGGAAGCATCTGGCACTGGCTGCCGTCAGAGGCAGGATCCTGGGTTAGATGGACCTTTGGTCTGACCCAGTACAGCCGTTCTTATGACCTTCTCATAAGCAAACTAGGGAAATATGGATTTGATGAAATCATTATAAGGTGGGTGAAAGACTGTACTCAAAGAGTAGTTATCAATGGTTTGCTGTCAAACTGGGAGTGTGTGTCTAGTGCGGCCCCACAAGGGACAGTTCTGGTTCTGGTACTAGTCAATATTTTCACTAATGGCTCAGGTAATAGAGTGGAGAATGTGATTATAAAATTTGCAGATGACACCAGGCTGGGAGGGGTTGCTAGCACTTTGAAGGACAGGACTGGATTTCAAGACGACCTTGAGAAATTGGAGAATAGGTCTGAAATCAACAAGAGGAAATTCAGTCAAGACAGTGCAGACTATTGCATTCAGGACGGAAAACTCTAACGCACAACTACAAAATTGGGGAATAACTGCTTAGGGGGTTGTACTGCCGAAAAGGAGCTTGGCGTTGGAGTGGATCACAAACTGAATATGAATCACCAATGTGGTGCAGTTGTGAAAAAGGCTAATGTCTGTATGTAAGACAGAGGAGGTAATTACCCTGCTCTGTTCTGCACTGGGGAGGCCTCAGCTGGAGTCCTGTGTCCAATTCAGGGTGCCACACTTCAGGAAAGACGTGGATAAATTACAGAGAGTCCAGAGGAGAGCAACAAAAGTAGGTCAGGTTTTCTAAACCTTTGAGCAGGAGGAGAGATTTTAAAAAAACCTGGGGATGTCTTGTCTTGAGAAAAGAAGACCGGGGGTGGGGCCTGATAACAGCTTTTCAAAAGCTGCTATCTTGGTATAACTGTGTCCACACCACTAGAACTGTGTCAGTTAAAAATAACTAACGGCTCTAATCAGACTAGCTATCCCGGGGCAAAATCTCTGGGTAGAGCAGGTTAGATTCTTTGGCGGTATGGCCATCTTTTAGTTCCTTGTACAGCACCTGGCAGGGTGGGGGGCCTGCTCTGTGATTGGGGCTCCTCGGTACTACCTAATACCCCTACATAATTCATATTAATAAGAATAATGAGATTAGCTTCGTAGTCAGGAGGTTTTTAAAAACAAAGTTTGTTGGGTTCTTTTTATCTGCCTTCCAGTTCCTGAGCTTTTGTGGTGCTCTTGGATCATGATTTCAAGCTATTCACTAGAATCTCAAGGACTGGAAAGTGACCTTTAAATTCCCTTTTATTTTTTGTCTTTAACTCTTTAAGAAGTGTTTTACCTGTAAAAAACATTTACTTCACTTTTTAAAAAACTACTTTTGGTACTTGTCTTTTTAAAGATTAAAAAAAAATTAATTTCTTTATTTAAATGAAAGCTAATCTTCCTAATCACGTGAGTCCTGGAACTGGGCCTTCAAGGATAACACCAAATATTGCAAGACTCACAGGCATCGCCAGTGCAAATGGCTTTAGAAGTAGCGAGAAGTGACTTGATTTTTTTTTAAAATGTTCCCGTTTTAGTCAATTGCAGCCAACGTTTTCAGGAGAGGTTTGACGTGCTTCCATTTCTCAATGCCCGACTTGAAACTCATCGCCTTCAAGGCCAGAAGGGACCATCGTGATCATCTGGTCTGACCTCCTGTCCATTGCAGGCCACAGAATCTCCCCCACCCACTCTTGTGATAGACACCTAACCTCTGGCTGAGTTACTGACGTCCTCGCATCACGGTTTAAAGACTTCAAGAGAGATGCCTCAAGTAAGGGGCGTAATCCGCAGCAAGGGAGACTTCGGTGAGATATCAGGACAAACTTTCTAACTCTCAGGGGAGTGAAGCTCTGGAACAGGCTCCCAAGGGAGGTTGTGGGATCCCCGTCACTGTAGATTTTTAAAAGCAGGTTGGACAAACACCTGTCAGGGCTGGTCTAGGTTTACTTGGTCCTGCCTCGGTGCAGGGCTCTGGATTGGACGACCTCTCGAGGTCCCATCAAGCATGACATTTCGATGACTCTATGCAGCTAGCGGCACCATGGGGGCCTGGTTCGTGCCTGCCCCCTCTAGGCACGAGTGCAATACAAATAAACCATGATATAAAGCTTGTGGCTCAGTGAGTGGTCTAGAAGCCATCCGTTTCAACCCACTCCCAGCGCGAGGCCCGGTTCCCCTCCCTGTTAGCGAAAAGGCGCCCATGGACTTTGAGGACTTGGCAACGGCACCCCCTGCTGGTGGACCTCTCCTGAGTTCAACTGGGGCCTGTGCCCTCAGCTGGTGCCTGGTGGCTACGGGCCAGTGGGTCTAGAACTACGAGGAGGAGACTCTTGCGGTGGCTGGTGGAAGGAATGGAGTACTGGGGGGCGGTTTGAGACAGATGGGGGGGTACAAGCAGAGGAGGAGGCGGAGTCACCAAGGGCAGAGGCGGAGCTCCGGCTGCGGCAATGGGAGGTCACGTGACTAGCGGTAGATGGGATTCGGCAGTAGAATTGCTCTCATATTACAGGGTGGGTGAGGAGGGGTCAGCAGAAAAGGATGCATGGAGGGGGGAGGCCGAATTGATCCCTGACATAGCAGTTTTACAAACCAGGGATCTTTGGCCCAGCGTGACAAGAAAGGAGAACTGAGGCCTGCAGGCCCCCACACAGCGGAGGGTGCGTGGTGAGACTTCAGCAGGCTTAAAGGCAGCGTACAGAGATGAGATCAGTGCCCCAGTGTGCAAGGTGCTGTATGTAGAGTGAGGGATGGTCCCTGCCCCAAAGAGATCATTCTGGACAGCTAAGAGGGGAAACTGAGGCACAGACAGGGGACATGGCTTGCCCAAGGTCACCCAGCAGGGCAGAGCTTGGACTAGAACCCAGCCCTCCTGTATCCTAGTCTGGTGCCCTATCCACTAGGCCACACTGCCTCCCTGTCAGAGACAGCTGGGTACAAGCAAAACTGTGCCAAGAAGAGCCCTGGCGACTCCAGCAAAGGATCCTGGGCGAAGGTCAGGTGGCTGGGGTGGCCCACAGCGGCTGAGGCCCTGGGGTGGGTGAGGAGAGGGGAGAGGCTGTTGGGATTTGCACAACCGTGAGAATGGGAGTAAGAGAAAAGGGATGAAACGTAAGAGCCCAAAGTGGTGCACTTGGGGACTAACAAGACTCGTTGCTATAAGCTGGGAACGTGTCTGTGGGAAATGCCCGGGAAGGGCAAAGACCTGGGAATACTGGCCGACCAGAGGATGGTGATGAGCCGCCGGTGTGAGGCGGCTGTGAAAAAGGCCAATGAACTCCTAGGAGGCGTCTGGCAAGGTATTTCCAGTAGAGAGGGGGATGTGCCAGTACCATGATACAAGGCACTGGTGAGACCTCCTCTGGGATACCATGTGCAGTCCTGGTCTCCGGTGCTGAAAGAGGAATTCACACTGGAACAGGTGCAGAGAAGGGCTATTGGCGTGAGCTGAGGCATGGAGACCCTCCCTTACGAGAGGACGTAAGGAGCTTGGCTGGTTTAACCTAACCAAACTGAAGGCTGAGGGGAGATCAGATTGCTCTCTCTAAATGCGTCAGAGGGATAAATACCAGGGAGGGACAGAAGTTGTTTAAGGGGCAATGTCAGCACAAGAATGAATGGATATCAACGGGCCATCAACACATTTAGGCTGCAATTCGATGAAGGTTTCTAACCACCAGAGGAGAGACGTTCTGGAGCAGCCTCCCAAGGGGAGCAGTGGAGGCAAAAAACCTACCCTTGTTTTAAGACTGAGCTTGACAAGTTCATGGAGGGGATGGTCTGCTGAGGTGGCCCACAATGGCATGTGGCCCATTAGCAAATACCTCCAGCGGCCGGAGATGGGACACTAGAAGGGGAGGGCTCTCAGTCACTACGGTGAATTCTTTCCCAGGTATCTGGCTGGTGGGACTAGCTAACATAGAATCATAGAAGATCAGGGTTGGAAGGGAACTCAGGAGGTATCTAGTCCAACCTCCTGCTCAAAGCAGGACCAATCCCCAACTAAACCGTCCCAGCCAAGGCTTTGTCAAGCTGGGCCTTAAAAACCTCTAAGGATGGAGATTCCACCACCTCCCTAGATAACCCATTCCAGTGCTTCACCACCCTCCTAGTGAAATAGTGTTTCCTAATATCCAACCTAGACCTCCCCCACTGCAACTTGAGACCATTACTCCTTGTTCGGTCATCTGCCACCACTGAGAACAGCCGAGCTCCATCCCCTTTGGAACCCCACTTCGGATAGTTGAAGGCTGCTATCAAATCCCCCCATGCTCAGGGTCTAACTGATCGCTGTATTTGGGGTCAGGAAGGAATCTTCCCCCCAGTTCAAATTGGCGGAGACCCTGCGGTTTTTCACCTTCCTCTGCAGTGTGGGACATAGGTCACTTGCTGGTCTGAACTAGAGTAAATGCTGGATTCTCTGTAATTTGAAGACTTTAAATCAAGACTTGAGGACGTCAGTAACTCAGCCAGAAGTTATGGGCCTATTACAGGAGTGGGTGGATGAGGGTCTGTGGCCTGTGAGGTGCACAAGGTCAGCTGAGATGGTCATGATGGTCCCTTCTGGCCTTAAAGTCTATGAGCCCAGGCCGGGGCCGGCATGACATGGCTGCCCCGGAGCAGGGAGGGGACGTTCCCAGGTGCTCTGCAGAGAAAGGAGACCTCACATTGGGGTGGGTGGATGGGTGGAGCTGGGTCCCAAGCCGGGGGAGGAGGATGCTGTGATGGGCAGGAGCTGGTTGCGTTCCCAGGGGCCCAGCATGTCTGGGGGTGCAGGTGGGGAGAATTGCAGCGGTGCAGAGCATGGCTGCCCATGGCTCCCTGGTGGCCCGTGCACTGGGGTTTAGCGCTGATAGTGCTGTAACCAGGGGGTGAAACAGGGGCAAATGCCTGGACGGTCCCTGAAGGGCCTAGTGCTCCCAGATCCCGAAATACTAGCAAATTCTTCCCCTGAGCTTGAGGGGCCTTGCTGGCATCCTCAGGGTCTGGCTGGTCTCACATGTGGGGTCAGGGAAGAATTCTCCCCCAGGTCAGATCAGGAGGAAGAGGCTGTTTGGGTACCTCTGTGGTGCGGGGCGCCTGTGGGCATCCCACGGGCAGATCTCCCCCGATCAGTTCCCTGCTGCAGCAGGGGCCTGGGGCGTTTGTGCCGCCGTGCTCTCGCCTGGTCTTTGTCTCCCCACATTTCCCAGGCATTTAAACGTTTTGGTCTGACTCGAATCCCTGGGCTCAGCATGGGGGCTCTGGGTGAAACTGAACGGCCCCCGCTCTGCGGGAGGTCGGGCGAGTGGATCTAACGGCCCCTTCTGGCCTTAGCAGAAGACATAGACGCTGTGAAATCAGAAGGGAGTAGATGGAGAGGAGGCAGAGGTGTGGAATTGGAGGGTGGACACACAGGGACGTACCCACAGCAGGGCTCAATCCCTCCACCAGGAGGCAGCAGGGATAGACACCGCTCCCACCCCCACCCACCCGCCGATAGCAGGGCTCATCCCCTCCAGCAGGGGGCAGAAGATGGACAGACAGACACACCTTTGCTAATGGGGCTGCCGTGGGATTGTCTGTCCAGCTCCTAGCACAGTGTGGGCCCTGACCCCTAACTGCCCCCCCGCCCCCGGCCCAGGTTCTGATTTAATACTGATAATTTTGGACTTGGGAGGTGGGGCTGCTCCAGCTCAAAGAAATCAAGGGAGTGTAGTGGCAGGTCCCACGACCCCCCCCCCCCACACACACACACCCGCGTCTCCCCCGAATGCCGCTCCCTGCCTTCATGTGGGCTGGGGTGTGTCCCGGAGGGGGGGAAGGACTCTGCCACACCTGGGTGGAGGGCTCAGGAGGGGAGGGGGCTTTGCTAACACCCATCCCCAGCACAGCCATGATTGTGGGTTGGCAGCAAAGGCCCCCCCGCCAGCAACTCTGGCTGGGGTGGAGATGGCAAAGGGCCCCAGAGAGGTGGGGCTTGGTGTTAACACCCCATTGGGATTCTGATCCAGCTCCATCTTGGAGCGCTGGGCTTGGGGTCTCTGCAGACTCAGGCAGGCTTTGTGCCATCAGTTACATTCAGGTCAGCTTTTCGAGCTTTTTCTTCACAATCACGAGGGCTAGAAGCTTGCTGTCTGGAATGAAAGGTGGTTCTTCTGTGACTCTGGGAGCCAGGGCCCCAGGCATGCGCCCTGAGTGCCTCTGCGTTCAAGCAGCCCTGGCATGGAAGTCTCTCTGTGTCAGAGGGGGCAGGGAAGGGCAGGACTGCATGACTCCGGGAGGGAAGTTAAAAACAAATTGCTCCTTTTCCAAATGCTCCCTGGGCTCTGACAGTCCAGCTTGGGCCTACAAACTGGGGGAACTGGCGCTAGGTGCCACAGAGAAAAGGATCCCCTCTCCCACTTACAGGTCATTGGAAGGGGCCAAGAGGGGGCGGAGGCAGGAGCTAATCTGAGGGGTGCAGTGTGGGAAAATTAGTCTAGATAGGGGTGTGTGTGTGTGGCAGTGGATGGGCACGTCTTAGAGTTCGCAAGGTTGTCGTAGCCATGTTGGTCCTAGGATATTAGAGACACAAGGTGGGTAAGGGAATCTCTCTTAGTGGACCCACTTCTGTTGGTGAAGGAGACCAGCCTTAGAGCTGCACAGAGCTCCTCCCCACAGCTGGGCCCAGAGAAGCGCTCAGTGGCGCTCACCAGCAGAAGTTGGTCCAATGAAGAGGATGCCTCGCCCACCTGAGGCTGGCGCTTGGAAGGGCTGGGCTGTGACGCGATGGAGGCTGCGTGGCCCTGCTCTGCCTGTTGGAGCGGGGTGGGGAGCAGAGAGGGGTTGCACCGTTGCAATGGCCCCATGTCCCATCAGATCGGCGCTGATGTGGACCCTAGAATTCATGCAGCGCTACGGCCCCCTGCCTCTCCCTACCCACGCCAACCAGTGCAGGGTCCCTTGTCATTACTGATGTGTCTTGATTCTATTCAGTCTGTTTTTCTCGACACACCAGTTTCCAAGGCACTTTGGGGGTATCAATGGGAGGGGAAGGAACTGAGGGTTTGGGCACCCAGGGCGGGGGCAGATGACTGATGGGGGTTTTGACAGACAGGGAGGGGCTGTTTGTTTTTCCTCTCCCCACACCTTTCCATGAGGAATGACCATTCAAATTCCCTGATACCTCCAGCATCCCTTAATCGCTACCGGCTGCCGTCCCTGCTCAGGATCTGCCAGTACATCCAACCCCATTAGTTAGCTGTTTCTCCTAAAAGGATTGGCAGTGAAACGGTTAATTTACATGGCAGTTGTTAGACTTCAGAGTTAATGCCTTATTTAGAAGGGCGGAAGGAATTTGTGCCTCTCAGAGCAATGGTGCCAGGCTCTGTGCAGACTCAGGCATGGGCTGCTACCTGGCTCCCGGCCTGAAGGGTCACTTCCACAGCCATCAGGGCTAGAGAGGTGAGGGGCCAAGTCTTGTTTGCAGGGCTCTTTGTGCCACTCTAGCAGCATCAATGGGCCTTAAAAGCAGTAGTGATGGTAAAGGAGAATCAGGCCGAAGAGCTGAGATCCCAGAGCAGAATCTGCCCCCATTTACACGGTCACATGAGGCTACTGCATGCGCCACTCTCAATCCAGGTCAGTGGCTGGTTCTGCTGGGCCTTCTTTACAGAGGAAGGAAAGAACCCAGCTTGACTCTCAGATCCTAGGGATAAAAAAGCCAGGCAGGGGGGACTGACCCGCCCCCCATTACCTTGCTTGCCAGTTTGGCACCTGTTGACCTGCACCAGGTGACACCCAATAACCCCCAGTGCCATTTAGATGGTGTCTCTTCGGAAAGGGGCTTGAACGCCGATCTGGTTCCTCAGCACAGACCCCTATGGATGGGTAGATATTTTCGCTATGGTAGCGCCTGCTCTGTCAGAGGGGCTTCTCAAAGGCTGCAGGAGCTCTGGCATGGTCCTAGACCAAGGACAGACAAATAGAAAGAGGTTAGGGGAAGAGGAATGGACAACTGGATTTTTTTTTTTCCTACGAAGCTGCCTAGATTTTGACCCAATTCCCATCCAGCCAAATGGGAATTTGGCTTCCGCATGTCAAGCTTCACCAAGGATCAGCCCTTTATATGACGGTTGGCTGAATTCAGCCCCCAAGACAAGGGGAGGGGCCTACATGCAGATGAGGGGTGGGGTTTGTGTATGAGGGGCGGGGCTTGGCGGATGGTCCAACCATATGCTGCAGGGCTGATCTGTTCCAAAAGCAGCCACTGATTTGGGGGGGGGGTGCTGTGATTTTGGCAGGGGGACCCCAACCTGAGACCACTCGGGGCCTGGTTTTCGGATGATGCTGGTGGTTCCCATTTACCAGCTGGAGGTGCCTGGCACTTGTGACAGCCAGACTCCTGCTTCCTCTGCTCAGATGTCCCCCGTCTAGGGTCCCACAACTGAAGATACCCCAAAATTGAGAGGCTGCCCTGGGAAAAACGTGGCCTTAAGGCATTAGGTGGTTTTTGTTGACTTATCAAGCATCGGTCAGACCAGGGACTGCAACCCACTCCCCCGCTCTGCACATATTGCTGAATGAGGGGGGGAGAGGGTCAGAAGAAAAGCCACGGTGGGTCAGACTGATGGTCCATCTAGCCCAGCGTCCTGTCTTCCCACAGTGGCCAGTGCCAGGTGCCCCAGAGGGAATGAACAGAACAGGGCAATTATTACGTGATCCATCCCCTGTCATCCAGTCCCAGTTTCTGGCAGTCAGAGGTTTAGTGACACCCAGAGGATGGGGTTATGTCTCTGACCATCTTGGCTAATAGCCATTCATGGACCTCTCTAGATCTTTTTTGGAGCTCCTAAAACTCAACTTGATGGGGGGCAGGGTGAGTCCTGGGTAGATAAAGGGGGGGGGGGGGAGGAGTTCCCTAGTACGGTCATGGCATGGAAAAATATGGGACTCCCTGCTCAAGATCTTTCTGGTTGGTGCTAGTTACAACTGGTGGAAACATTTCCATCCAAACAGCTTTTTTTGGCCTACCCCCAAAAAGACTTTTCAGCCAAAATGGCCATTGTTGTCCAGGTCTCCAATGGCCAACACATTTTCAGAGTGGGGTTTTTTCAGGGTTGGTTCTCCTAGTCCCGTTTTTCACCCTCTTTTCCCTCCTTTTCAGGGAAACCCAAAAGGAAAACATCAACTAAATGTGGTTTAATTTCATTCACAAAATAATCCCCCCACCACAACAAAACCAAAAGAAAAAAGCCAACAGCCCTGTCCAAACAAACGTCCTTGGAAAACTAAACAAAACTAAACAATCTTCTCCCAGGTCTGATCTGCAGAGACCCTGGGGTTTTTTTTGCCTTTCTCTGCAGCATGGGGCATGGGCTACTTGCTGGTTTGAACTAGAGTAAAGGGTGGATTCACTGTAACTTGAAGCCTTTAAATCAAGGTTTGAGGACGTCAGTAACTCAGCCAGAGGGCACAGGAGTGGGTGGAAGAGGTTCTGTGGCTTGGGACATGCAGGAGATCAGGCTAGTTGACCAGAAGGGACCATCCTCATCTTAAATCTATTGAGATTTATCTTTTGTCTCATTCCAAGTCTTTCTTTGGAAAATGTTCCCCCTTTTCCAACCAGCCCTTTGGGCTAGATCAGTAGTTCTCAAACTTTTGTACTGGTGATCCCTTTCACATAGCAAGCCTCTGAGTGCGACCGCCCCTATAAATTAAAAACACTTTTTTATATATTTAACACTATTATAAATGCTGGAGGTGAAGCAGGGTTTGGGGTGGAGGCTGGCAGCTCGCGACCGCCCAGGTAATAACCTCGCGACCCCCTGAGGGGTCCCAACCCCCGGTTTGAGAACCCCTGGGCTAGATTCTCTTTGAATCCACGCTGGCTGTGATCAGGCTGGCATGGCATCTCTTTCCTGATCTGCACAGCATAAATTGATAGAAAGTAGGACCACAAGAGAGCATTGGCTTGCTTGGGAATTGGTGGGACCTCCCTGTCTCCACCTTGGGTGTGCATCAGTTTAGTCTCCTGAGATCTGAGATGGTTTTTTTCATGGATTCCCAAGCAAGAAGAGCCCACTGTGATCATCTAGTCTGACGCCCCTCACTGTTAACAATGTACGCCTTACATCCAGTCTGAATGTGCCTAGCTTCAGCTTCCAGCCATTGGGTCGTGTTAGACCTGCCTCTGCTAGGCTGAAGAGCCCATGATCAAATATTTGTTCCTCGTGCAGGTACTGATAGCCTGGGATCAAGTCACCCCATCACCTTCTCTTTGTTAAGTGAACTAGATTGAGCTCCTGGAATCTCTCACTACCAGGCAGGTTTTCTAACCCTTTGATCATTCTCATGGCTCTTCTCTGACCCCTCTCCAATTTATCAACATCCTCCTTGAATTGTGGGCACCAGAACCGGACACAGGATCCCAGCAGCGGTCGCACCAGGGCCAAACACAGAGGGGAAAGAACCTCTCTGCTCCTACGCGAGATTCCTGTTCATACATCCCAGGGTTGCATCAGTTCTTTTGGCCCCAGCGTCGCACTGGGATCTCACGATCAGCTGGCTATTTGGGAGTGGATATCTTTCAGTCACTGCTTCCCAGGAGAGAGTCCCCCATCCTGTAAGTAGGGCCTGCCTTCTGTGTTCCCAGTTGTATACGTCTTCAATTTAGCGGCATCAAACCCCTATATTGTTTGCTTGCTCCCAGGTTATCAAGCAGTCTTGTCTCACTCAAGTCATGAGGCTCAATATTGGGCGCTCTGGGCGAAGTGTAATGGCCTGAGCTATCCAGGGATCAGACTGGCTGATCTAATGATCCTTCCTGGCCTGAAAAGCCATTAAATCATCTCATCTGCCGTCCTGCAGAGCCCGGGCCGTTCAGGTTCACCCAGATCTCCCAGTGACTTGAGTTTGGCTGAAGCGTCTCTTCCTGAAAGGCAGCCAGTCAAGAACTGACGACATCCAAAGAGGTTGATTCCAAGGGCGAGTCAGCTGCATGGTGATTAAACACACATTTGTGCCTGAGTTTATCTGGCGTCAACTTCCAGCCAGTGAGTCTCGATCTGCCTCTCTTCGCTAGCTGCTCCACCTCTAAGGACTTGTCCAAACACACTAGGTGTGTGTTTTCCCCAGTCCCGTACGGGAAGGGGAATAAGCTATAGTGGTATAAGGCACTTTTATCCTGGATGGTGTAATTTCCTCCACACCTGGGTTTGTCCTGGTAAAAGCAGAAGGGTAAAAAAATCACGCCCCTAATGGACGTTGAGTTTAGCGGTGTAAAAGCTGGTGTAGAGCAGGCTCTGTAATAGCCTAAAATATTTTCTCTCCCACGACTACATCACTTGTCAGTTTGCAGGTAACCCAGCCTTTGGGGGAGCGGTAAGTTACAAAAATGACAGGGCATGAATTCAGGGCAATCTGGGTGGCTTGGAAAACTGGGCACAAGCAAACAATATGTGTTTTATTATGGCTGAGGGCACTGGATTGGGGGGCGGGGGGCAGGGGACTATGCCCTCCCAATTCCTACTGGCCATAAGGGCGAGCGATAGGCAGGGAGTGGAGAGGAGCAAGCAGGGGGCAGGGCCTCAGGGAGAAGGGGTGGCGCCACTGGCCCCCCCACTTTTAGGGACCTTCCGTCACTCCTGAATACGGCTAAATGCAAATGCGTACATCTAGGAACAAAGAATGCAGCTGTACTTACTGGATGGGGGCGGGATTTTGACTGTGAAAAGATTTGGGGGTCATGGCAGATAATCAGCTGAGCACGAGGCTCCAGTGTGACGCTGGGGCTGAAAGAGCTAATGCGACCCTGGGATGCGTAAAGAGGGGAATCTCAAGGAGGAGCAGAGAGGTTCTTTCCCCTCTGTGTTTGGCCCTGGTGCGACTGCTGCTGGGATCCTGTGTTCGGTTCTGGTGCCCACCATTCAAGGAGGATGTTGGTAAATTGGAGAGGGGTCAGAGAAGAGCCATGAGAATGATCAAAGGGTTAGAAAACCTGCCTGGTAGCGGGAGATGCAAGGAGCAAAATCTATTTCGCTTAACAAAGAGAAGATTCAGGGGTGATTTGATCCCAGTCTATCAGTACCTCCATGGGGGAACAAATATTTATTAATGGGCTCTTTAGTCTAGCGGAGAAAGAAATAAAGTGCTCCAATGTCTGGAAATTGAAACTAGGCAAGTTCAGACTGGAATTGAGGTGTACATTCTTACATGAGAGTAAGTAACCATTGGAACAATTGACCAAAGGTCATGGTGGATTCTCCATCCCTGGCAATTTTTAAATCAACAGTGGCTGTTTTTCTAACAGCTCTGTTCTCGGAATTATTTGGGGGAAGTTCTCTGGCCTGTATTATACAGAGGGTAGACTGGATGATCACAATGGTCCCTTCTGGCCTTGGAATCTAAGATCAAAACAGTCTAAGATTGGAAGGTACAGAGCCTAGCATCTGGCTGTATCTACAGCACTCAAATTTTCCCCACTGGTTCAGCTTCCCCATGAGGGTTAAATGATCAGTTGCTACGAGGGAACAAAATGAACAGTCAGAATTGTTATCATTAAGGTTCAGAGTTAACAGCTGCAGTTGAGACCTGGAAGGGATTTGAACTTCTCAGTATAACCATGGAAGGTGATAATATTTTTTTCTAAGCTTGTATTCCCCCTGTTGCTATAGTTATGAGAGATGTGTGGGTTTCTCATTAGGGCATATTAACTCTGAACCTTAATGATGATGGATTTAAATGTCCAGGCTTGTTAACTATTTTGCCGCTGGTCAATTTCCCCTCTGTGGGAGTGGACCCAGTGGGAAATCTGTTTTTTGAGGTCATATAGACAAGGCTCAAGATGCCTGTTCAAATCTGATTGTTGGCCTGGAGGTGTCTGAAGGTTGTTACCCTCCGAAACTCACATGTGAAAGTGATTGACTCTGCTCCCTGCAGGAATGGCTATTTCCAAACCCTTCCCAGTTACCCCATTTGCATTTGTTGGTGCTGTCTTCCCTTGGCCTATCCAGAGGAAGGATGGCCTACGGGGTTAGAGCACCAGCAGGAGGCCTGGGCTCAATTCCTTTACCTTTTAAAGAACCCAGCCCTGAGAGACTCGCCAAGACATCTAGGGCAGAGCAGAGGCACTGAATGCAGGTCCCCTGAGTCCCAGGCTAGCATTCTAACCACTTGGCCATCCTCCCTCCGCATGAGTGGCTAATGTCTCTTTTAATGGCTCACCTGCCATTCTAGCCAGCTGCCCTGTTTGCAGACGTCCGGCAAGCGCAGCATCCTCTATCCCTTTCGAACGCTCCTCTCCCGGTGCCTCTTGCCGACCACGACGTGCAAGTCCCAGCTGGGCTGCTCTGTCACCCGGCGCCTCAGCGCCCCCTTCGCACTAGTGCAAAGCGACTGGAGACCACAAGGCCGTTCCCGCCTGGGTTCATCTCACGCCCATGTCACGCGCACTGGGGCAGGGCTTGGAGGGTGCCTAGATCCAGGCCTCTTCGGCACTGGGGTGTGAGCGCGGGATCCTGCTCTCTTCTGCTTCTGCCACCATCTTCCTGCCCCTGGGCTCAAGTTAGGCCCAAGCCAAGAGACAAGCAGGTGATAAAAATTCACAAGGCAGGGGCCTGACGTGGTCCGAGTCCCGATGGGGGTGGAGGGATCAGCAGGGCCCGCCGCCCTGCTTCTGTTGCACCTCAGAGCCAGAGTATTCTCTCATGCCCCATTGCGTCAGGTTCCCTGGTGCCACACGCAGCTGTTTACACCGGCTGCAAAACGCCCAGTCTGATTGGCATTTTTGCATCGCTTTCCCCTGCTGGTTAACACCCCCTCCTCCCTCCGGTGTATTTCCAAAGTGTGTCTATGCAGGGTCGGGGGGGGGGGAAGAGTTAAGAACGTCCCCACCCCGCTCCAATCCGGCAGCGTTTCAAGGCAGGTGCCACTGATGACAAAAGGGGTAGGGATGCAGCCACTTAAGGGCAGCTAGTGTAGCCAGAAGACCCAGTGCTCACACCACATCCTGCTGCTCTGCACCCGGGCTCCCCGTGCTGTCGGCACAGCCGGAGCTGAATTGGCGTTTGAATTGGAGGTCGGCTTTCTTTGCATTAGCCCCAGCGGTGCTAGAGGGATACTGAGCTTCCCTTCAGGCCCCAGCCCCTGAATCCTGCCTGCTGGGGTGAATCTGGAGTGGCTTCAGAACCAGATTTATCGCCGGCAACAGGATATTGTCACAACTGAGAGAGACCTACGACAGGAGCACCAACTGAGCTCAGTGCCCCTGTTGTGCCAGGTGTGGTACAGACCCTGGCTGAGATCAGGCCGCTCATTGCGCTAGGCGCTGTGCAGACAGCCCCCTACCCTCAAATCTAGGTAGAATATGAGGGGAAACTGAGGCACCGGGCAGGGCAGCAACTGTCCTAAGCTCACCCAGCAGGCCAGTGGCAGACCTGGGCCTAGAACCCGGGCCACAGTCTCATGCTCGGCCCCTTTTTGAACCAGCCCAGGAGGTAGAGCAGTGAAGGATTTCGAACCGTCTCAGTGCTGCAGGAATGCCGGGGCGGCTTGTGGGGGGCGGGGATTAGTCTAATAGCTCCGCCCTTCTCCCAGAGCCCTTTCCCCGAGCGGTTTTGGGGAAAAGGGGGGCCTGCGGATTAGTGCCTCCCACCAGTGCCTGAAATGCTTTGGGAGGCTGGTTTCGGGAAAGAGGTCAGTTTAATCCCTCCCCCGTCCCGTCCTGGGGCTGGAAACTCCATTATCCTAAGGAATAGCTGGTGCAAAGGGCCCATACAGCAGCTGCAACCCCCCCCCCTCGTCCTTGGGGAACCCCAGTGGTGTGGGGGGCTTTTCCCCCAGGCACAGAGCTGGCTCATTACCCACCCCTAGGTACAGCCCCCTGGCAGGGTCCCTGGAGAATTGTACAAAGGGGCAGCGTGACTGGGGTATTCCTGCACTCGGCTATTCCCCCAGCTGCTGTAGGCCCAGAGGGGGCAGGTTAGGGCTAAGAGGGGATACGCAAGCTCCTCTATTGGGGCGTATGGCCCTGGCTAAAGAGCCCCCAAATGATACCCCAGAGCCAGATCCACCAGGACCTCTTGGCAATGGGAATCTAGATGGAGCTGTGAGTGGCAGGCCTGAGGGATGCCCCATGTGGTGACAGCGGGCCGCGCAGACTGGGGAGCGGGAGAAACTGAGATAAAGCCAGGGTCTGTCTGGGTCCAGAGCAGCCTGGAGAGTTTCGTCCCCTTTGGAGCCAATCCCATCCTGCCTCGCTTCTCTGCAGGTCTGTTGCTCCGTGAGGTGGGTGGATCTGCGAGCCCGTCTCTAACCCCAGTCTGAGGTTCCCCTTTAGGCAAACCCCAATGCACTGGCCTGAGCAAGTCGGGCCCAGCCTTCGGTCGCCTGGCTCTGGCAGGGGAGGGGAAAGAGAGGGGGCCGTGGCAGCTCAAACTAGCTGGTCTCAGGGGATTCCCCATTGTCCTCTGGCAAAAAGGGGTGACAGACGGCTCGGGGCAAACCCCCTATCAACCCAGCGCGGGCCTGTGTCCCTCGCTAATAGCTGAACCAGGGAGAGCGGTTTGTGGGCCTGTCACTGGCTACCGCCTCCTGGAGCTGCCCCTTCAGCTCAGGCAGGGCGGCGTGTGCGTGTTTGGATCCAGAAGCTGCCGGTTCAGTCCCCGCAGCAGGCGAGAGCTGCTTTTCCCGCAGTCGGGCGACCTGGGAGCACAGCTTCCCTGCTGGAGCTTAGACCTGCAGGGCACCTTGAGAAGAAGGGTGCTTGATGAAGTAAGAGGGGGGTCTTGCCTGGGTGGGGACTTTTTAATAATGTAGCATTTCTGGTATTGCACATGAGGCAGTGTCATCCACTGAGCAGAGCAAGGGGAGCAGGAGTCAGAGATCCTGGCTTCTCTCCCCTGCTCTGGGAGGGGAGTGGGGTCTAGGGGTTAGAGCAGGGTGGGGGCTAGGAGACAGGACTCTTGGCTTCTATCCCCAGCTCCGGGAGGGGAGTGAGATCTAGGGGTCAGAGCAGGGAGGCAGGACTCCTGGGTTCTACTGCCAGCTCTTTCTGTGATTCACTAGGTGATCTCATGACAACCACTCCATGCCTCACTTTCCCCACCAGCAGTATGATACTGACTCTTGGAGGCTTCAGGAACTAATGACTCCAGCTCACTGGGCTGAAAGGGGCCCCATTGGGTCTGTGCAGGGCAGAGAGCGCGGGGAGGGGGGGTACAAAGCAGCCCTGAGCTGGAAGGGGAAGATAAGTCCTGTGAGAAGCTCACCAATTCAAGAGAGCCTCCTCTTTGCTTTACTTCCCCATTGCACCATGGAGAAACTGAGGCACAGAGAGGGGAGGGGACGTGCCCAGGACCAGAGTGAGAATCAGGGGCAGGGCCAGGAATAGAAACCAGCAGTCCTGCCTCCCAGCCCCCTGCTCTAACCACTAGACCCCACTCTCCTCCCAGAGAGCCAAGGGGACCCTGAGGTCTCACCCGCCCTGTGCTCTCCCTACACACAGCCAAGTGCTGCACGAACCGTTTAACCCCGGAAGTGCTGGAAAGTGGCTGTGGGTGCCGTTATCCCATCAGGAGTTGCATCCCCCTGGTTCCTGGGGACGTCCTCCCCTCCCCATGGGCATGCGTTTCCCATACAATCCTCTTCCTAGAAACCCATCTCGCCTGGCAGGGGAGCTGCCTGCTGTGAGGTCAAAGGGAGAACAGCTGCGGGGGGGGGGTGCTAGGATCGGGGGAGTGTAGCGGGGGTGGGAAGGGAATGGAAGGGGGGCCACAGCTGCAGGTAGGGAGGCGGGGGATGGGTGGGAGAGGCATCTCCACCAGCTCAGTGCAGCTAAAAGCTCCCACTGGCTCCAGCGCAGAGCCCACGACTGCCCGGCTAGTCGGTGCTTTGTGTGACGGCTGGAGAGTGAGCGAGCTCTGGCTGGGACTGGCTCGGCCTTGGCACTACCAGCCCAGCCCAGCAGGAGGCAGTACTGAGACCAGCTCAGCCTGGCCCCTAGGGGAAATCTAAATGTGGGTGGGATCTGTATTTGGGGGGAAGGGTCTTCCCCAGGGAGGAAGAGGCTGACTGGGAGTCTGGAGGACGGTGGGGTCCCTGGGCTTGCAACTCCCAGACCTGAGACCCAGCCCCTCTCCTGTGGGATTTTAATGGGGCGGGAGAGGTGTTCCTGTGTGATGCGAAGCCTCCGTGCCCACTGGGCCCAAAGGACAATGGGGGGGGGATGTTGAAACACTGTCCAACCCTAGGGGATATAACACTCGCTTGATGCATGGCATTCCCCTCCCAGCCTCCGGCAGCAGTAGTGAGCTTTTATCCTCCTCCCAGACTGGCCACCAGGGGGGCAGCTAGTGTGTTTACACCGCCGCTGGAGGGAAAGCTGATCTTACGTGCACAGTGGGTGGGGCACGCGGGCGAGGATATGGGCGTGTTAAACCCATCCCCAGTCCCAGGGGCTAGTGCTGCTGTCACTGATTGGGAGCTCACCCCCACGCATCTCCATCCCATTCAGGGCTGCCCCACCTGGGCTGCAGCAGCTGAAGTTACTGTTCTTATTTATTAGGTGTATTACGGTAGCACCTGGGCACCTGAGTCATGTGCTAGGTGCTGTATGTTTGTATTGCTATTAGGAGTATTACGGTAGCACCTGGGCACCTGAGTCACGTGCTAAGTGATGCACACTTTTGTTGCTATTAGGTGTATTATGGTAGCACCTGGTGATCATCGTGCAAGGAACCAGGGCACTAGGGCGATGGTGAAACAGGCCTCGGAGCTCTCCCTGTGGCCCAGTTCCATGCCAACAGGCCTAGGGTCTCCCAAGATTTGTCAGCCTGGGTTGGGGCGTGGCGGGGATGCACCTGGCTTTCCAGACCCTGCTGAGCAGCGGGGAGGAGTGGTGAGTGAATTCAACCCCCCCGAGGACCCCCCTGTTTGGAAAACACAGCGCCTCTTTCGAAGGCTGCTTCTGCCAGATGGCAGCTCCTTTAAACACCTGCCAGAGCTTCCCTGAGTTGTCTGACAGCACCTCAACTTCCCGCTTTTCCTTTGGCTTCTCCTCTCTACCGGGCCCGCGGAGGGGGGCAGGATCCAGATCCAGGATCCTTGTGCCCAGCAGGAGACGCTGCTTTGCAAACGGACTCCCATCCAGCTCTGGGCAGCTCCGTCCAGTCCCCCTCCGCCCGGCTCCCTGAACCCGAATGCTTTGTATTAGATATTCCCCCCCTCCGCCCCCGGCCCCATCTGTGCTGACGGCCTTGATCCCTGGCTCCCATCTGAGCTAGAGGGAATTCCACCCTATTCTCTTCCAGGAGTGGGGGGGGGGAAGAGATCGGGGCACAAGGGCTGGGGCAGGGGCACGGGGGAGGTAGCTTGGGCCATTTCAGGTCCTCCCCGCCTGGTGGTACTGCTGTGGGGCTGCCCTAGCCTGCATCCATGTTGCAGTCGTCCCTACCCACCCATCTGACCCAGTCTGCCACCTCGATGTGCCCCTCCATGCCAACGTGGGAGGAGGGGATTCTGCGCCAGCTCTGCATCTGAGGGAGAGGGCAGCGCTTATGTGTGCCTGCCCCTCCCATGCTATCCACCAGCCTAGCTGGCTCATGGGGGCCATAGGGCAGCTGTGAAACTCGCCCTTGGGGGGTTGATTGAGCCAGGACCCAGTCTTCACTAAACTTCATGCGTTTCCCCCCTCCCCAGGCAGAGGGAAGGGAGTGGAGGGGAGGGGAGACTGGCTCCGGTTCTGGGGAAGGATGCACTGCCTGCTAGGAATGGGGGCAGCCAGAGTTGCTAGTGAATTTTGTGTCTGCCTGGTCCATTATCCCGCTGCGTTTCTGTCTCCAGCGGCCGGGGCGCAGAGCCGGCGCCAGAGCAGGGGAGCCGTGCCATTAGGAGCGAGGCTTGCAGGGAAGGGTGTGTAGTTTCTTGGCCTAGGAAAGGATCATTCGGGGTCCGGCTATTGAAGTTACAGCTGAGAGGCAGTCTTACCTTGTGGTTAAAGCCCGGAGCTGGGATGCGGGAAGCCAGGGTTTGGTTCCCAACTCTGCCACAGGCTACCCTGAGTTGGGCAGGTCTCTCTGTGCCTCAGTTTCCCCATCTGAGGGAATAACCCTTCCTTTGCTCATCTTATCAAGCTAGTTTGTAAGCTGTTTGGGCCAGGGACTGTCTCTCACTTAGCCTCCGCCATGATGGGAGCCCTGATCTCAGTTGGAACTGCTAGGCAAAGCCATAATTAACTACGGGTACACTGGCTAGATCCGACGGAGAGTTTTCTCCTACAGTATGTTCCCCAGGGCCTGGTAAGCTCTCAAACTTTCTTTTAGGGGAGACTGTTTTTCAGCCACTTAGGAAAGAGCTGAAATTCTGAGTGAGAGGATCATAACAATAGCCCCAGAGCAACTTAATAATAATAACAACAACGTCTGTCTGCCTGTGTGCCTGGAACATCTTTCAATAGGTTTGGAGCCTTCTGGGAAAGAGCTAAGTGGGTTCTATTGACTCATGGAGGCAGGTGGTTGTATATAAAAGCCCTTTGGGAAGAGAGGACCGAGGGGGTGGGCTGAGCAGTCTGGAAAGAGGAACTCTCAGATGTAGGCTGTGTTTGTGGAGCATACTGGGATGGGTGCTTGCTCGGACATGATTGCACATCACATGTCAGACAGCGATATTGACACGGCGAGCTGCGACTTGTGTTGTACAGACTCTGATCTGCATCCTGTGGGAAGGTGTAATAGGCGAAGATCAGCTTCCTGTTTATGCTTTGCCACGGGCTACGAACAGAGTTGAGTGAGAGAAGAGAGATTTTCGCTTTAAACATCTCAGTTTGTCTTAGAGCTGGGGAAAAAGTGCTCTAGAGTCTCTGTGGAAAAATTTCAAACGACTTGAGACATTTTTGACTTTTTTTGTGGGATCTTCTTTTTTTTTAAGAAAGAAACACAAAGCAAAACTTTTTTCTTTTTCCATCCCTTGCTCCCTTCCTCCTTGAAATAGTACAGCTGAAGAGGAGAGATGGGAAATGGGAAGCTAAATTTATTCTTTTGTTTGGTTTCTGAAAACTTTCTTAGTCGCACTATTTTTCAGTGGGGGGAAAAATGTTTCATCCGGCTCTTATGTATCTGATGCTGCAAAAGACACACGTGGTGCCAGATTCTGTGGTGACTTCAGTAAGGGGGTCATGTGTGTATAGCAGGGGACATGTGGGAGCAGGACTGGATCCAGATCACGTGAAGAGTTTTTAAATGTAGGAATTATTTGCCCTTCCTCAGAACCAGCCATCTGAGAGCGACCCCTCTCAACCAGCTTTGTCTTCGTTTTATGGTTGAGGAAGCAACTGACATAAATTGTCTCAGGTCACACACTGAGTTAGTGGTAGAGCTGGGGACAGAACCCAGGAGTCCTGACTCCCAGCCCTCCCTGCTCTAACCACTAGACCTACTCCCCACCCAAATCCAGGAAAAAGAACCGAGGCGTCCGACTCCTTAATCCCTTGCTATAACCACTAAACTGTGCTCAAGGAAGCATTGTCATTAGAGCTGTCTGTTAGGTGGGACTCTGCTAAGAAAGACCACGTGTTAATTAAATTATGGTCTGACTTCATTGTACAGTAACTGATCTGAATGCTGTATCAATCCTTACAAGGTTGACTATTGTGCGTTGGCCCATTAGTGCAGACTATGAGGTATGTACAAAGTCTGTTCCCTACCAACTGAACCCTAAAATATTCTGTGGGGCATATAAGAAAGGTATAAGCAAACGGAGAAGAGACACGTCAGAGGGGATCTGAAAACAGATGGGCAGTGGGGTGAGAGAAAGAAGTAGGATATCAAATAATAATCTTGAGTCACTGGGCTCAGTACAGAGCTAACTGGGGGCAAACCTGGGATTCACTTGTCTCTTTTTTTTAAAATGTAAAAATCAATAACATGAAAGTTAAACGACTTACAGCGTATGTGTTCCTGAATACCGCCCCCTTCATGGGGCTCCGGTAGAATTATGCAGTTTTACAACTTATCAAAGCTGCAAGACCGAACAATGCTGCCAGGACTCAACCCCTTAGGGAGGGAGTTATGAGAATTAAGAAAAAATGTACATAAACCCTCCCCCCATTTCCCGTTTAGGTGGAATGCAGGTCTGGCCATTCTCTGAGACCTCTTGGGGTGGGGGTGGGTGTTTTATCCAAATGTGTTTCGAAAGAGGATCCAAATTTCTTCGATGCCTTCAGATTCATATCCTCGATCCCTGCGGGGATCAGCTGTTTTTCTTTGGCTGCTATTTCAGACAAATTCGAAGACCACTGTACAACTGGGAGATATTCACTGGCCTGGGCTATGCCGGAGGCTGGGCTTGTTGGGAGAGTAAGGTGGGGAAACTGAGGCATCAGTCCACCCAATTTAGACTTCATCGATTTTTGTCTTTATTTAATACAGTTTCAGACAGGATTATTGTCACTTTGGGTGTCCAAACGCACATTTTATGCCAGACAATAAACAGATGAGACAGACTAAGAAGAGTACAGCATTTTGGGGCACAAGGAGTTCATGAAGGACATCGCCAGCTCTGATCCCTGGTCTGGTCCTTCAGTCCCCTTCCTTCAGTTTCTGGCCTTGTGGTTCATTGATTTGGGCCTTGTTCACTTGAGTCTTTTCATACATTGTCCTCACTGTGTATTTCTCAACCTTCCTCCAATCAGCTTCAAGCATGTAAAGTAACCCAGGCAGTACGCGGGCGAGAGTTTCTCTTTGCACGATTTTTGGTATCTAGACCATTTCAGTGTCGTTCTGCGGCATGTCATTCTGCCGCTGGGGATTTCCCAGTAAAAAGGGCTTCGGGTCATTACAGCTTGGGGTATTGCTTACTAAAATCATTCGGCACAATATGGTACCTCTGTCCTGTTAGCAATAACATTGTTTTATCCACTTCCGTATAGAAGGAGAGGTGGCAAAACCCCAGGCAAGGCCTTTCTGGCACGAGGGACGTGATCAAAACTCACTGTCCGTAATGATAAATTATTCAAATGTAACGAACAAAGCTCTCGATCGTACCATTTAGTAATTCTTCACTTTTCTGAGACACGCACACTGAATGATCAGACCCAGTTTTCATTCGAGTGGTGAGAGGGGGCTATGGAAAATATGATGACCCTTTTTGTCAGCATTTCTTTTCTTTGGTTGACTTTGAACATGGACTTTGAGGGGCTCATTCACTTAGAGTCCGACCGTATGTTTGAAAACCCTTACAGAAAGCTTTCCCTTGTGCCGCATTTTGAGGCGTGTCTTAATTTTAAGGACCAATTGTTCCCCACCCGACGAGATGATCAAATGGCTCCATCTGGCCTAAAAGCATCCCAGATTTTCTAGAGTTCATCCTTCTGTCGCACCCCTCTGAGAATCAGAAAACACTTCTCGAACAAAGGATTTAACGTCCTGGGTTCTTACTCGGGGGGGGGGAGGGGTAGCTCAGTAGGTTGGAGCATTGGCCTGCTAAACCCAGGGTTGCGAGTTCAATCCTTGAGGGGGCCATTTAGGGATCGGGGGCAAAAATTGGGGATGGGTCCTCCTTTGAGCTGGGGGTTGGACTAGATACCGCCTGAGGTCCCTTCCAACCCTGATCGTCTATGATTCGTGACCCGTGATGCTGCTGTGAATGTCATATCCACATGCTGCACCCATCACCATGGCATCTGGTGCCTTAGATGGCACAGGCCAACATTCTCAAAAGCGGGTGCTGATTTTGGCCCTGGTACTCTTGGAACGTCAGACACGTGCTTAATGTCAAGCACGTGAGAATTAGAGAATTTGGTCTGAAATCAACAAGAGGAAATTCAATAAAGACAAGTGCAAAGTACTGCACTTAGGAAGGCGGGTGTGGGGGTGTGTGTGGGGACAGGGGGAATCAAATGCAGCACCACAAAATGGGGAATAACCGGCTCGGGGGGTCGTACGGCTGAAAAGGATCTGGGAGTTACAGTGGGTCACAAACTGAATGAGTCAACGTATTGCTGTTGTGAGAAACGCTAATATTGCTCTGGGATTGTTGTATGTAAGGCGTGGGAGGTAACTGTCCCGCTCTTCTCGGCACTGGTGCGGCCTCAGCTGGAGTATTGTGTCCAGTTCTGGGCGCCGTACTGTAGGAAAGATGTGGGCAAATTGGAGAGAGGCCAGAGGAGAGCCACAAAAAGGATCCAAGGTTTAGGAAACCTGCCCTAGGAGGAGAGGCTAAAAAACTTTGCAGGTTTTGTCTTGACAAAAGAAGACCGAGGGGGGACCTGATATGTTTTTTCAAATACGTTATGGGCTGGGGTAAAGAGGATGGGGATCTGCTGTTCTCCATGTCCGCTGGAGGCAGGACAAGACATGATGGGTGTAATCCGCACCAAGGGAGATTGAGGTGAGATATCAGGACAAACTTTCTAACTCTCTGGGGAACGAAGCTCTGGAAGAGGCGTCCAAAGAGGTTGTGGGATCCCCGTCACTGGAGAGTTTTAAGGACAGGTTGGACAAACCCCTGTCAGGGCTGCAGGGGGCCTGGTCTAGATTATCTCTCAAGAGCCCCTTCCAGCCTGACACTGTGGTCCCTCCTTGACAGCAGAGGGACAATTTGCAAGCTTAAGGCAGAGCGTATATCTAACCATTGCAGAATTCAGGGCTTTCCATGTCTCGGTTTCCAAGGTGCCACTGACCAGATTTTATGCCTTATGAATAAGGTGTGAATTTTAACAGTGAGAGTAATGAAGCTTTGGAACAACTTGCCAAGGATCCTGGTGGATTCTCCAGCATTGGCAGTTTTCCTTTTTTTAACCAAGATTGGACAGTTTTCTAAAAGATCTGCTCTAGACCAGACAGGATTAATTGAGAGCCGTTTGCCGGCCGGTGTTATACAGGAGTTTAGACTAGATGAGCACCGTGGTCCATTCTCTCCTTGAAATCTACAAATCTATGATTTTTGGAGATGCTGGCACAGACCCCACCGTGTAGCTTTTAACACACACAGTTGGGCATGCAGTTTGTTTTCCAGACCTCTGCTCCCACAGATCTACCTACAGAAAAGGCTGATTTGCAAAACCTCGCATCAGCTCCCACTGTGACACTCGCAACCGGATTTTCAACAACGCTCAGGACCCAACACCCTGAGCTGCTTGGAAAGACTAGCTCAAGGTTTCACAAGTCCGGCATCCAGCAATGGACACACATCAAGCCTTTCTAGAACGTGTTGGCTGCAATCAACTAAAACGGGAATGTTTTAAAAAAAAATTATCCTGTCACTTCTCGTTATTTTTAAGTCCATTTCTGTTAGCAACGTTTGCAATTCGATTGCAAGTCTTGCAATATTTGGTGGTTTTAATCCTCAAAGACCCAGCTCCAGGTGTCCCAAGATTAGGCGAGAATTTCCGCTTCCATTTTTGGGGGGGTGCTGGAGGGGATAGTTGGGGGTGCTGGAGGGGATACCTGCGGCTTCACTCTCGAGGTGGGGGGCAGTGGCAGGGAGGCTGGTGCAGGCCCAAGACGCAGTGCCAGCCCATCAGTCAGCGCCTCCCTGCAGGCCTCTCCCCTTCCCCAGGGCAGGGAGCCAGGGCCTGGCCCTGTCACCCATCCCAGCTGGACTCTGAGGCCCCACAGCGAGGCAGGTGGCCCGGCCGAGAGGCGCTTGGTGGCTCCGCTTACCTGGAGGGCCGGGCCAGGGTGGGCAGGATCTAGTGGATGCAGGGGAGGGACCAATCCGGGTGCGGAGACTGCTCTTTCTGAGCTGCAGTGTCTGCACTGCAAAAATCCTGGATATTTCCTCTTATTTGAAAAATCTGCCTGGACAGAGGGCAGAGGATCAAAAAAGAGGCCATGTTGGAGGAAATCCTGGATGTATGGTAACCCTAATACAGTTCTACTGGTGCAAGTCCTCGTGTGGACTCAGTTATACCAGGATAGACTTGCCTTTTATCACTGTAGATAATTCCCCTCCCTGGATGGAGGCAGTGTGGCCTGGGGGGATAGAGTACTCCAGAGACCTGGGTTCTAGTCCCGGCTTGGCTCCTAGCCTGCTGGGTGACCTTGGGCAAGTTAGTGCCCCTCAGTTTCTTCATCTGTAAAATGGGGATAATAATCCTGCCCTTCTTCGCAAAGAGCTTTGAGATCTGCTGATGGAAAAATGCTGTAGAAGAGCTAGCGAATATTGTTATACCCTATTTCTATGACCACATGCCAGCTGTACCTCTCTGACTAGCCGGGGTAGTTAAATTGGGTCAGCTTTTGTCTTTAGACAAAGCATGCGCGATCTCCTGATTTTAGGGCCCAACTCGTGATTTTGAATGCTTGGGCTGGTGACTCCGTGTGTGTTTTAAATCCTTCCTCCACAGTTTGCCTCAGCTGGGGCAGTTTTATCTGAGCAAGTCAACGCTTCAAAACTAAGTCGACCTCGGTTACGGCGACATACAGCCACCCGCAGTTACTAAATCGCTTCCGCACGCCCACACGACGCTTCTTGTCTCACCAGGCGCGCTTGCACCGACTGAACTGCCAGCGTGGGGCACTGTGGGCCGGCTTCTGAAAGGCAGCAAGAATCAATGCAGTGTCAGCGCAGACACTGCGTTGCTCACGTCGGCCTATGCGCTACGCCTCTCGCAGAGGTGGTGTTAAGCCCGTGTCGGGGGCAAGTTAAATCGGTGGGAGCGACGTTTCAGTATAGACACTTGCAGAGTTCGGTTGATGTAAGCTGCCTCGAGTTGACCTAACTCTGGAGTGTCGACCAAGCCTTAGACTAGTTAGTTACACGATGTGGTTCTGAGTTTCGTTCGGCGCTCGGGTTCTCGCAGCTGCACCGCGGGGCCTGCCGTTGCTGAAAGGGGAAATTTTCCTGTTTCTACTGTAACGTTAAAGGGGAAAACGCTGTTCTTATGAACAGGGGGGCAGATTGTCAAAGGCCTTTAGACACCTAAAGACGCAGGTAGATACCAGGTGGGGTTTTCAGAAGTGCCCATGAGAGTTAGGTACTTAGGTGCTTCTGACAGTTTTGCTGGGGCCTGCCAGCATCATTAGACGCCTAAATAATATTGATTAAAAGGTGCAGCCAGTCATCTGCCTCCACTCGTGTAGGGTGGATTGATTTGAAATCGTCAAGCGAAACGCTGCATTTAAATCCTCGATTTAACCATCTCAGCCATTCGCAGTGCCTTTATTTTCTAAACAAAGGGACTTTCTCATTGCTTGATAGAACCATTTAAAAACATTGATTTACAGTGAACTAGAGCAAAAGATGGGGGCAAAAGATCTATCTGGCTTTAAGATTAAACTCGATAAGTTTATGGAGGAGATGGTATGATGGGATAACATGGTTTTGGTAATTAAATATTCATGGTAAATAGGCCCAATGGCTTGTGATGGGATATTAGATGGGGTGGGATCTGAGTTACCCAGGAAAGAATTTTCTGTAGTATCTGGCTGGTGAATCTTGCCCATATGCTCAGGGTTTAGCTGATCGCCATATTTGGGGTTGGGAAGGAATTTTCCTCCAGGGCAGATTGGAAGAGATCCTGGAGGTTTTTTGCCTTCCTCTGTAGCATGGGGCACGGGTCAGTTGCCGGAGGATTCTCCTGCTCCTTGAAGTCTTTCAACCACGATTTGAGGACTTCAAGAGCTCAGACATAGGTGAGAGGTCTTTCGCAGGAGTGGTGGGTGAAATTCTGTGGCCTGCGTTGTGCAGGAGGTCAGACTAGATGATCGTAATGGTCCCTTCTGACCTAAATATCTAAAATATCTATGAAAGAGCCTTTATGCTAGATTTGGTACATCTACCTAGGAGGGTACGCTGTACCCATATGTAGTTATTTAAGCAATTATGTAGCTTCATATTTTCAGGTTCCTCTTAGTTGTGCAGTTTTAGCATGTTGGAAAGTGGTGAGTGATCTTGCTTATTTGCTAGATAATTTTATTTTTGCTCATGATTTGTCAAACTGCATTAGGGTGGTAACTGGAATGAAATTAAACACGCGCAACGGCAGATACAATTTATTTGTATTAAATGAAACAAGTCCTTAATACAGTACGTGACCTATCCTGCCATATTTATAAAGCTTGACCTCAAAAGTTAAACGTTTTTTCCCTTGATTCTTTCTTTATATGGAAAAGCAGCCTCTAACTCAGTAATTTTAATAGAGGCTTGTGGATTCAGCATATTTAATTTTTGTATTTAAATGTTTTAAGAGATTATAAATTTAGGCCTTAACATATATTTTGCATTCAATTCCGATTTTGTTTCTTAAAAAAAAAGAAAACCTTGTAATTGCAATGAATAAAAATCAGATTATTTTTATTTCCCCCCCCCAAATCATTTTTTTTAATCCACCCTGCACTCAAGGTTTGTTATTATTTGGTCAAGAGCCCAAATAACCAAACTTGGCTCGATTTATTGTCTAAGGACAAAGTAGTACAATACGAAAAGAAGTGTATTCGCCTCACGCAGAAGGTGTGCTTCAAAGATTTGCATTTCAGCCCGTAGTATTTACAGTCTGATTTTACAAGTTACAAAACTCTGTATCCATCGCTAAAATCCAACCCACTGGTTTGGAACAGTTCCGTACCTTGGTGGCGTTCCGCACTTGGCTTATGTCTGGTTTGGATCCTGTCTGGCAGAAGAGCTGGGCGTGGAGGTAAATCCTACCCCGTGCTGGGACACACGGTTCACGTGTCTTGGCTTTGACAGGGTTCCTATTTTTAAAGCCAAATCCTGCCTCCGCTTTGCAGCGTATGGTGGGATTCTTTACATGGGTGAACCGAATTGTGGGGAGAGCATAATGGATGACTTCCCAATACTTACATGCATGTATAATGTATGTTAATACCATGTGCATAATGCCCATTAACATGGTGTATACTATGCCTAATATATATATGGCTAACAATACCTTTGATGCTCTAGCCAGTCGTCTGTGTTGCCATTAAGTTTTGGGAATGTTTTCCTGGCGGGGAAGGGGGGGCTAGCAAACTTTGAGTCGAAGGTAGCTCCTTCTGTAGAATGTAATTCCTCTTCCCCCATCCACAGATCTGGTTGAATGAAATGTTTTCCTGACAAAATGTAGGGGCGTGGGTGAAATTGGTGTGCTTTGGGTTGGTTTGTAAAATTGTAAAATTTTGGTGACTTTTCCCACAGGACAATTCAAAGTAACTATTTTCAGAAATGTTGACTCTTCCCTTCCCTACCCCTCCTCACCCCGCCATTTCAGGGTTGAACTTTTTCATTGTGCGGAAATTTGATTCCTCTCCCCCAAAACGAAAGAATTGGAGTTTCCCGCGGGATGGAAGTACCCTTGTCCGGACAGCTCTGAGTATATGTCCTCTTATTCCCCTGGCACAGATCAGCCAGGTGTGTTTTTGTGGAGCAGGTGACCTGGGATTTTGGGCGGGGGAGTTGTCTGCCCTATTGGAGACGTTGGCAGCTTGGTTTTTCTAAGCTGATGAGTTCTAGCAGCTCCTGTCTGGTTTGAGAGACTGGGACGCAGGCCGGCCGGATGCTGAGCAGAGAGGAGATGTGCACTGGAGATCCGCTCAGGGATTCGGGGCTGGGTTAGCAGTCAGGCCGGGGACAGCAGCCCAGTTGGAAGGAGCTCCCTGTAAACGTCTGTATTGTTCTCCTTTGCTGTCCCCCTGCCAGCATGCCCAGCCCATCTTGCTGACCATCTTTCCCTGATTGTTTCCTCATGTGCTGTCATCTGCGTCTCCCCAGCTGTCGTCTCCTGTCTTATACTTCAATTGGAAGCTCTCTGGGGCAGGGACCATCCTTTTTGTTCTCTGTTTGTACAGCGCCTGGCACAGTGGCAGCCGGGTTTGTGACTGGGGTTCCTAGGTGCTACCATAAGACATTTGAACTGCTATTAGGTGAATTATGGTAGCACCTAGGCATCCAAGGATGGACCAGGATCCCATGGTTTCAGCACTACTGTAATACACCTAATAGCAATACAAATGTACAGCGCCTAGAACCCTGCTCCATCCCTGGGGCACCTAGGCACTACCACAGTCCATATGATCATTTTAATGGAAGCTGGGTACATAATTCCCCGAGTCCGCTTGATTCAGCCAAGGTCACGCAGCGAGCTGGGAGGAGAACCCAGCAGTCCTGGCTCCCTGTTCCGGGCTCCAACCACTGGATGCTACCGCTGGTTCCAGGCTCCCTGCTCGGTTCTGATTTCCCCTTTTAACCGGGCAAACGGGGGCCACGGGCTGTGACCTCACGATGCCGCCCACATATCGCCTCCTGATGGTCAGGATTTACCCCCCTCTCCTCCATCACTCATGCTGTTTTTTTTTTCTCTCTCTGTCTCTCTTGCAGTAAGAAATCGGAGCCGATCTTCTCCCGTGCCCCTGCTGGGTACCCCAAAGACGGCCCCTATCGCCCTATTTATATTATCCCGGACCAGACAGAGCCGTGCATCTTTGCCACCGAGGTAATGAAGATACGCGGTGCGCTTGCGACCTCCCCTCTCCCGCTTGTTCCTCGCCACCCCTGCCACTCCCTAACCCAGCCAGCCCTGCAAACCCATAGCGCGCGCGCTTCCTGCCACCCCAGCTCCACCCCGAGCCGCATGCCCGCTCCTCTGGGGCGGTGGGGGTAACATGCATGACCCCAAGGTGCATGAAGCTAAGACCAGTGGGTGGGTGTATGTGTGTGGGGTGGGTGATTGCAATGGGTAGGAACTGCCAGCAGTGTCTACCCATGGGGGAGGCGGGGGGCTGTTGAGGCAGCTTTAGAGCGGCTGCTTTGCATGCTGGCGGCAGCGCCCCCTGCGGGCGGCCGAGTATAAGCTCATCACTTTCCTTTCCAGGTGTTTTTCGGGCAGAACGCAAAGCCGGCTGCTTTTGCTGAATCCCGTGGGTCGGGTTGGGATGGCTTGGAGCAGCTGCAGCAGCAGAGCTGTGGTACCTGGGGCATTATACCCCCTTAATGCCCCTGGGGGGCGCTGTGGGGAGTGAGCACTCGCCTGGAGCAGGTGCAGAACTGGAGTTATGGTACCTGGGGTGTTATATCCCCTCATGCCCCAAGGGGGCGCTGTGGGGAGCGAGCGCTCACCTGGAGCAGGTGCAAGAGTGGAGCTATTGTAGCTGGGGGCATTATAGCCTCATATTGCCCCCAGGGGCCCTGTGGGGAGTGAGCACTCGCCAGCACCAGTCGAGCCCGTGTTTAGTGTTGGTAACCTCCCGTTTGGGGTGTTGGGCCCTGGGGAGGGGCCAGCGCGTGTAGGAACTCTGCCTTCACCCCAAGTCTGTATTCCCCACCCCACAGGGTCAGGTCTCTGTCCCTATCACGCTAAGAGCTTCCAGTGTGTGAGCCAGCCTCTCCCCCACCTCTTCCCCCCATCGCTTGGTGTCTGGGCTGCTTTGCTACCCTTCTCCCACCCTGAATGCTAGGCTCGCTCAACCCAGACGGCCTGCATACACCCTTAAAACACCCCCATGGGTGCACCTGCAGGAAGAGAGATGGAACCACTCCGACTGATGCCAGGGTTACAATGGGGGATGCCACGCCAAGCAAATGGGGGGAGGGGGTGTCGATGTGGGCTCTGGGGCTCCGTGTGTTCCCCCATTGTGGAGTGGCCCCTGGTTTTGCAGCATTGGGTGGCGGATGCAGTGTGCGCACATGTGGGAGCTGCTGATAAGAAAACAGGGTCTGTGCTGGGGTGGGTGGGAGTCACACCCGATTCGCTGAGCTCTGGCTCCATCCTTAACACGTAAAAACTCCCCCTGGCACCACGCTGCCCGGCGCTGCCGTCCACTCCAGCATGGGTTAGGTGGTGCTGAGCTCTTGTCCGGCAGCTGGCTGCAGAGAGAGAGGGAGAAACCCAGTGAGAATGAGGGTCTCTCCTCCCCTCCCCTCTGCAGGGAGGCAGCTGTGCCGATCAGCTGCTGGAGTCGGTTCGGGGAGACCCAAGTTCTTAAAGATCCCACAGGGCAGCCTGTGCTGCTTCCCGAGGTCCCCCGAGCTGTGCAGCACCTCGCTACCACCCCCACTTAGCGTCAGGAAGCTTCGTCTAGTACTTGCTGGGGGATCACTGGCAACATGAGCACTCCCTGTTTAGCCCGCTCAGGTTGGCGCCAGCAAACGCCTGCCCCCAGGCTTTCCCGTGGCCGGCCCATCCCCTGATCCACTGGCCCCTCCCAGAACTCACAGATCTGCTGGTCCCAAAGAAACAGCACCCCTGGCGTACCAGCTTCACCTGCAATCGCTGCTTCACTTCCATCCCTGGGAGATTTGCAGGATGGTTGTAGCATGTTGGTCTCAGGCTATTAGAGAGACGTCTTTATTGGACCAACATCTGTTGGAGAAAGAGCCCAGCCCTTAGATATGTTTGGAGTGAAATCAAGGATCAATTTACGTAGCAGATGCAAGTAGAGCAGAAGTCTTGGAAACCACTGGTTACAGGTAAAATAAAACCGTAACCTGCCTGCTAGACTGAACTAACAAGGTACAGTGTTATCTATCTGACTTTGAGTGAGCTAAACTCCAGGCTGGATTGGCCGTGATCCGTTTTTAATGACCCCAGATGCACATGTAGCTGCTTAAATATCATCCTTACGTACCTCTCGCGCCGGTTAGGACGACCAATGTGTTACCGCTCTCAGTAGAGACCTTCCTTTGCCACCTCTCACGTTGACTTCAGACTTCAGACTGCCAGTTGGCCTCAAGGGGTCCCTGGGTCCCAAGGGCTCTCTTGGTTCATTCTGTAGGCAGGCTCGGTGGGGCACCGGGGATTATGGATCCAGAGCCAGGCTGGGCGGGTTTGCAGTAGGTGCAGCTGCAGAGCTGTGGGCATAATACACCTGTAATGCCTCCTGGGAGGGGAGGCTGTGGGGGAGTAACCTGCACCGATCATTAGTTATTGGGGGGGGGCCCCTGCCAGGCCTGCTGGGGTGGGGCAAGGCCATAGCCGGAGGTGTCCTTGCTGGGGTGCTCAGCCCCAGGCTGCACGGAAAGGGCTCTGGGGTTCCTCCCCTCAATTTGAAGACACAATTTGGGCCCAGCAGGGACAGGGGTTCTGCTGGTATCGTCTGGGCTGGCCCTGCTAGGGGCCCAGTGTGGGAAGTACCTCCCTGACTTCCAGCAGCAATGCTCCCTGGTGGGTGTGAGCCTAACTTGGGCTTTTCTTAGCATCTCCTCCACTCAAATCCAGCTGGGATCTGGGTTGCGCTGGAGGGGAATCATCAAGGAGCCCAGGGCACTCGAGCCAAAGAGTCCAGCAGGGCAGCGAGGGTAGATCGGGGCCCTAATTCCTTTGTTAAGGCTGGCCCAGGCTGCTCGCTGCCAGGAGAGTTCAACCAACCAGCCCCCAGGAGCCTGGGGAAGCCCAGGAAGCATGGAGGGAAGGGGCCTGGTTCTGACAAGGCTACATCTGATTTACCCCAGGTGTAAGGGAGTGTATCTAGCTCCAGATGCAGCTGATGTCAGGATCGGGCCCACACTGAGGTCAGAATCGGTTTCGGGCTACCCACCAATCCCTTTGTCAAGCTGTCCTGCAGTGGCTCAAGAGCATGATACCAACCTCAGTGCAGACTGTTAGGAACCAGGGCACAGGCCCTGTACTTGTTGTGATTCCATCTTTCGGTCTCACCAACCAACCATCAAGTGTAAACTCCTCAGGTGCTGTAACGGCCTGGATATGGAGTCACAGACAGTCCTCTTGGGTTCTCTGGTCTCTCTCGCCCTGCAGGTGCGCCTACCTGTGTGATAGATGGCCCCTGACACCAAAAATCCCAGCAAAATTCAGGTTACTCCCAGTCCCCAAGGACTAGTCGCTTACCCCAGATCAATTGCACTTTAGATCTCGCACCAAAGACAATGCTTATAGTTTATTACAGGACTGGCTAGCTATAGATTTATTACATGGGAAAAGGAAACGAGCGAGTTCTTTACGAGGTTAAAGCAGGTGAACATACACACACGCAAGCGAGTTCCAATCTTAAATTTCAAAAAGTAATAGCAGTTCCTATAATAAGCAAGCTCTGTGTGTCCTTAGGCTAAGCACTGGGGATCTCTTGCTTATGCCTAGTAATCCTTGCCCCGCCAGAGGCCAAGCCACATAAAGATCCAATTCCTTCTGATTAGGGGTTTTTTATTCCCTTCCCTGCTTCTGCTCTGAGCTGCAGACTCCACTGATGGGAGGAATCCATTTGCAAGTCTCATCTTCACTAGGCAGGGAGGAGAGTAAACAGTATTTTGTCCTCTTTAATGTTCCCCAATAGTCCATCTGGTGTGGCTGGGCCTTCCTTGTTAAGCAGGACATAACGCCTTGAGCTGGAGACCAGCATTTCCCAGTGGTTAATGTCCCTCTCCTCTCTGGTGATTTACAGAGTCACAGAGGCTTATAATGCGAAGGCTCAGATATTCCCTTACAGTAGGGGATACTGATGTTATAAGTGAGATGAATGCCGGCAGCAGCTCACAAGCATTCCCGAAAGTAAACACTAAACCCATTCTGATCCTCCTAATGCCTGTTTTATCGATTCTAACACACTGGTGAGCCGGGGTGGTCCCAGCCATGTATTTGTCAGTGTTCAATGGGGACCATGGCAGCATGACACCCCCAATGCAAACACTTCGTAGGAAGGGGTGTCGCTGACTCTCCTGCATACTCTTCAGCGTCCCTCTGTTCTTGACAAGGCATCGGCCACTACCTTTTCTTTTCCTTGATACAGATTTTTTTCCACGTCATACCCCGGCAGAGCTCAGTCTGGGATTGGTCCCTTTGGCTTGGTTGCAACCATATTAACAGGGAGTGATCGATTAAAACCTTACATTTTCTATTCTACAGTTAAGGCTTAAGTTGCTTAATCGCCCAAATGATGGCATAACCTTCCCTCTCCAGGACAGCATAGTTCTGTTCAGTGGGGGATCGGTTTTTTACAGGCCTTGGTCCCTATCACCTGATCTGCCTTCCCCCTTTTTTTGTAAGGTCTGTTCTGGGGCCACAGTGTCACTAGAGCCCTTTCCAGTCCTCTGGTAATGATGATCTGCTCCTTGGTCTGCGGGGCAGGCCAATTCCGAATGCTTCTACTTTTAAAGGGTCAGGGCGAGCAAAGCTGCTGCTTGCCCTGTGTCCTCCGTGACATACCCCTGTGGCCTCTCATCTTGCATTTGGACCCTTTGCCAGTGAGGCTGGCTTCTCTAAGCCTCTGCAGTACAGTTCCCCCGTGGCTCAGGTGGTCTTGCCAGGAGCCACTAAAAATAGCCAAGTCGTCTACATCGGCCCTGGCAAAGGTCGGCAAACTCTGCAACATCTCCTTGATGAGCCTCTGAAAGGGAACCGCTGCACTGATTAACCCGAAAGGCAGAACCATAAACACCTTTAGGCCAGAGCCCACTATGAGAGCTGACTTCTCCTAGGCCACAGCATCTAAGGGAATTTGCCAATAGCCACGAGTCAAAGCCAGAGTGCTTATGAATTTTGCACCCTCCTCCACTACGTCCCCTCTCCAGAGTGTGGCGTCAGGGTCAGGTTGGGTGAATGGCGTCCACCCTTCTAAAATCCACACACCATCTCCTGGTTTTATCCCTTTTAGGTACCGTCACAATGGGAGACGCCCCCATCCCTCCCGTGTCTAGCCTGCGTTCCACTTCCTCCCGGATCTGTTCCTTTGGCACAATCGGGGCAGGGAGGGCCCTGTCATTTCAGTGGAAGGCACTGCTTTGTTAGTTAAACCTGGCTGGTTGGAAAGTACCCGGCTGTGGTGTTTCCAATATTGGGTCTAACACCCTCCCAAATCTCGCTGCTCTCCAGCTGGTCTCTTCTTTACTCTCCCTGACCAGATCAATTAAAGGGGTGGGAAATGTTCCCTCATCAGCACAGAAAATCAAGTGTCCCCCCTCCACACTTTTGTGGGAAGCTTTCAATCTGTTGACAGACACTGTTTGCCCAGGTCCCCTGCAGCTTCCTTACATCATCAGCCGTTCACGCGCCGTCACCCCGAAAGGTCCCTCCCAGCGATCTTGCATCTTGTTCTTCCTCACTGGAATCAACGCTAGCACCAAGTCACCGAGGGCGAAAGGCCTTTCTGCAGCCTGCCTGTCACACCGAGCATCTGAGACATCCAAATCCTTCCAATCCGTCAAAGCCTTAAAATTCTCTTTAAAGCAAAGTGACATGCTCACCCCCCTACAGGCTGTCCTGTCTCCTCTGTCCCACCCACCCGAGAGCTTTGCACTGAATCTTGGGCTTCCCTCGCTTTTCTCCCATAAAGGAGCTCAAAGGGGGTGAACCCCGTAGATTCGTGGGGTACACTCCAGTACGCAAATAAGGGAGCAACACACCCCAGTCGTTCTCCCACCACGTAACACACATCCCCTGTTGAATCTTTTTCTACCAGACCGTTAATGTCTGGCTGATGGGAGCAGCCTCCATACGGCTCGCTCCACAAAACTCTTGGAAACCACAGGCATGAAATTTGTACCAGAGCCTGACAAGATTTCCTGGGGAAAATGTACTCTGCTAAAACGGTGCTTAGGGTCCTAGCCGGTTTCAGCATTTATATTAGAGCTGCTGGCAGGACCCTCCGCAACCGGTCCATATATTTCTTTCCGTTCCAGGAAGATCCGGGTAGAGATCCCATAATATCTACAGACCAGACCCTCTGGCAAACACCCTCCTTCGCGTGTTTTGGCTCCATCTCCCTCTCGCTGTCTGTCTGTCAGTCCCGAGTGAGCGCTCTGTCTCTCCGCAGCGGCCCGGCTTTTAACCCTGCCATCTGACACTTTACCTCTTTGTTCTCCGGCTGGGGCTGTGCTCTGCGTCCCTGCAGAGAGGTGGAAGGAAATATCCTTCCTCTTGGCTGGGGGTTGCTAGATGTGAACATCCCGCCATGAGGGTGCCCGTTGTCTTTCTGGATTCTCCGTTGATCTGTGTCGGTTCTAGCCAGTCCCTTTAACAACCCCAGACGGTTACGTGACACCCCTCACCTCCTGCTCTGCCCCAACAGCATGGGAACCCTTTGGCACCCTCTGGGCAGCAATCACGAGTCAAGTAAGTCACTGCCATTTATATCATTCATGAAAATCATGCCATCCTAGTGATGGGCAATGCCTGCAGAAGTCCCTTGTTGGGTCCTTTGGAACCTCCTACACCTCTGACGTAAGGTGCAACTCTGCCGGTAACTTGTTACTCTCGCCAACCTGTGAGGCCACTCGAAATTCTGTTTGAGCGTCGCACGGCTTCTCTCCCCGCCGAAGTGTCCAGCAAAGGAGCAATCCTGAGCAACTCCGTCCTCCGCTCATCTGGCACAAGCACCTGCTTGTAAACCTCACCAGGATGCTCTTTTTCTTCCCTGTGGAGGTCTCCCTGTGCAACCAACCACCTCCTAGAAACCGTCTCCCCTTTTCTCCCCCAGCCAGGGTGTTTTTCTGAGCCGCCTTCCTCTCCTTGTCCTGGTGAGCCTCCATAAACTCAAAAGCAGACTCTCCGGCAATCTCCCAACCCATCCTCTGGGGACAAACTCTGCCTTTCAGCTGATAGAGGACCGAGGGCGTTTTCCCGCCCCCCGCCCCTTGCAGCGCCCCCTGCTGTCCATAGCCATGGCAGAGCCAGACTCTTTCCAGGGGCGAGTTATGATATGAACCTGTTAGCAGGGCTACAGTATCGTTACCTATTAAAACAGCAGCGGGAAGTAGATTCCTAACGCCCACACCGATATCGCCTTCAAAGTCCTCACCCTGGAAGTCAATCTTGGCGAAAGGGGGAGTCCCGGGGCCTTCAGCCAAAGCTAAGATAGTTAAACTCTCACCAGGAAACCGGTCTTCCTCACTTACCAAACTTTGCTTGACCAAAATGGCTGGGGCCGCTGTGTCCCTCCGGTCCTTGACAACCTGCGTCATTTACCTTTAGCATTCTTAATAAATCCTTCGTTCCTCTCCCAAGGCTCGATCCTGATTCAGTTTCCTCCTGCCCGACTGCCGCCTCTGGGGTGATTGTAGTGGCGTTCACTGGGGCGGGTGGGGTTAAGATTGGGGCAATTTGGTTTTATATGGCCGGGAGCCCCAGGGTGATGACGGAATACCTGTCTGTCCTTTTGGTAGGGGCTTTAAACTCTGGGCTCTCTTGGGGTTTTTTATCATCAGAGTTGGGCATCAGTTTATTTCCAGCCGCTTCTCTTAACCTGGGGCACAGGAGTATTTCCCTTCCCCTGGGATTTGCCCCCCATCCCTCGTGGGCCCTTGATTCAACATACTCATCAGCAATTTCTACAGCCTCTAAAACAGTGGATGGTTTGTTGTCCCAGATGACTGCCTTCCTCTCACGTGTAACTACCCCTAACAATTGCTCCTGGGCCGTCAGATCAAACCGTTCCACAGTCACCTTCGGCGCCCAGACCCCGTATCCATTTTCTCATTAAAATTACACATTTTTACATATGCAACACAAGTGACCTTGTCCAACATTCAGAGGTGTCTACGCTGCGAGCGGTAGGTTTCGGGGGAATCCGAAACCTTTTCAGTCCATTGCCTTTGCTTTTCTTATACACCTTAGCATCCTCTTTCTCCACAGAGGCGATGCATGCGGTTGGGGGGGGGGGGGGGGAGACACACGTGGGGTCACGTGCCTTCCCCAGATTTCTGCCAGGGTTTGCTGGCCAGGCCGCCTCCCTTTCCGGCAGCCCCTGGAGCTGGCAAGCTTGAAGCTGTGGCCGCTGGAGAGAGGCAACCGCAAACAGCTGGGAGCTGCAAGGAGAGGCCGCTAAGGGCAAGAGGGAGGGGGGCATGCCTGGGGGCTGGAGTGACTCAAGAGTTCGGGGCGGACATCTTTAAATTGTCCCCACCCCCCGAGGTGGTACCAGTCGTCTCTGCTCCTCCACAGCATAAAAAAGTTGGCAGGCTTTCCTTGCTAATCTGTGCAGTCAGTCTCTGTATAAAGCGGGCAGACGCTCCCACTCCCAGGAGTTGTGGGGGATGCACTCATCGGTTGGGGAAGTTCCTTTTTACGGCTCATGTAACTTGAGTGGCATGGTCTGAATTTCCCTCTGCCTCCTGGGTCGTCATCTCAGCTTCCTCACTGGCTTTGATTGCATCGCTCCACTGCTGCCTCAGTTTCCCTGTTCGGCAAGTCCGCCATTGGTGCTGCAGTCGGACCCCTTCCACAGCGATGGTCTCGAGCCTGGGGCCGGCGGGTCCTTGGGCTCCATACACTCTCCTTCCCCGGCGCCTGGTCAAAACTTACAAGCAAAGTTCTCAGCTCCTGAACGGGGGTTTTCTCTTTCGGGGATTTCCCCTCTCCAGACATCACTGTTCAAGGTCTTCTCTCAGATCACCCTCCTCTGACTGGGGTTCCCTCATTGTGTTGATTCCTTAACCTTTAAAACTCACACTGTCAAGTTTAAACGGTACCGGCGCTGGGGCTATCCACCTGTCTACCTAACCAGGGCACCCCCTCCAAATTGGCTATACCTAGATCTCACCAAGCAACTATCAAGTGTAAACTCCTCAGGCCCCATCACTGCCTTGGTATGGACTCACAGGCAGTCCCTCTGAGTCCTCCGATCTTTCTCGCCACCCAGGTGGGCCTACCTGAGTAATAGACGGTCCCTTTCACCGAGAATCCCAGAAATATTCAGGTTACTTCGACTCCCCAAGAAGCAGTCACTTACCCCAGGTCAATTGCATTTTAGCTTTCACACCAAAGATGATGCTCACAGCCAGTCCTGTAATAAACTATCTAGAGATTTATTACATAAGCAAAGGAAACGAGCAAGTTCTTTACAAGGTTAAAGCAGGTGAACATACACACACGCAAGCGAGTTCCAATCTTAAATTTCAAAAAGTAATAGCAGTTCCTATAATAAGCAAGCTCTGTGTGTCCTTAGGCTAAGCACTGGGGATCTCTTGCTTATGCCTAGTAATCCTTGCCCCGCCAGAGGCCAAGCCACATAAAGATCCAATTCCTTCTGATTAGGGGTTTTTTATTCCCGTCCCTGCTTCTGCTCTGAGCTGCAGACTCCACTGATGGGAGGAATCCATTTGCAAGTCTCATCTTCACTAGGCGGGGAGGAGAGTAAACAGTATTTTGTCCTCTTTAACGTTCCCCAATAGTCCATCTGGTGTGGCTGGGCCTTCCTTGTTGAGCAGGACATAACGCCTTGAGCTGGAGACCAGCATTTCCCAGTGGTTAATGTCCCTCTCCTCTCTGGTGATTTACAGAGTCACAGAGGCTTATAATGCGAAGGCTCAGATATTCCCTTACAGTAGGGGATACTGATGTTATAAGTGAGATGAATGCCGGCAGCAGCTCACAAGCATTCCCGAAAGTAAACACTAAACCCATTCTGATCCTCCTAATGCCTGTTTTATCGATTCTAACACACTGGTGAGCCGGGGTGGTCCCAGCCATGTATTTTCAGTGTTCAGCAGGGACCCGGGGGCCTTGGCATGAGCTGGCCCTGGGTCCACCAGCGCCCCATCCCTCGCATCATGGTGACATTACCAAGCAAGCCGCGATCTTGAGGGGAACTCGGGAAATGCAGTTCAGGCTCCAGATGCCCTTAACTCTGCCCCTAGCACCCTGCACAAAGGTCAGGGTGGAACTTACTTGGTGCTGATCTGTGTCTGAGAGTCGGGGCCTGATTCCCCTCTTGCTCACCCCGGTGTAAATCAGCAGTCACCCCGTGGGAGTCAGTGACATGTGCCTGGTATAATGAGAGCAGAAAAGGTCCCCACGTCTCAGAATTGTTGTGGTAGTAACCCAGGACCTGACTGCCAGTCGTGCCTAGGCCCCCCTGGGGCGCAAGTGGGTGGGATCAGGGACGTAGCTGGAGCGCACTGCGCTGTGGCTATTTATTTGCTTCTCAGGGCCCATAGGGGGCAGAGCATGGGCTCTGACATCAGGGCCCGCCCCAAAAGATGGGGAGAGCAAAGGGGGCTTAAAGCCCCCACATCCCTGCACCGAATACAAGAGGAGTGGGGGGGGTAAGGGGAAGCTGAGAAACAGGCCTTTTGTCTCTTTGCAGCATGAGTCTGTGTGCAGGGGGGTGGTGCTGGGCATGTCTGGGCATGGACCCCGGCGGAGCGTGGGGGGGCGAACCCTACTGTCCGCATCTCCTCTAAGTTGCCAGCCAGTCTCTGCGTCAGCTGGTCCTGTCTGGGGCGGGGGGGATGGACTGCCCGGGACTGGTGTCAGCTACAGGGAGGTGAGATCAGGGCCTTTCCCCCCACCGATGTCTCATTAGCATCATGGATGGGGCAGCTCGCGGGAGGAGGGGAGGTCGGGTCTGCACCCACAGAAGGGCCTGAATAGGGGAAGATGCCCAAGGGTCGGGGAGGGGGATCTGCTGTGTAAGGCAGGCGCTGCGGCTGCTGTGGGGTGGAGCTTGGGCGGGGGGAAGGGGAAGGCAAAGGGGGGATGTCTCTCTCTCAAGCAATTCCTGCGGTTTGAGCAGACCCAGGGGCTGCCCATCCTCCGAGTCGATCCAGCATCTTGGTGCCAGTCTCTTCGGGTAAATGCGATCCAGGCCCAGGCAGGGGGAGCTGGAGCAGACGTCACCAGGGCATATTCGGCTCTTTGGGTTCAGGGCCCGCTCCAGGGCCGTGTCGCCCAGGGGTGGCCGGAGGGTACAGCAGCCGGAGCCTTGGCCAAGGGTGAAATGCCAGCGCTCTGAGCGGGCAGAGCTTGTGCCCCACTCAATGAGGCTAGGGGGGCCAGGCCCATAGCACTGAGGGGTTTGAAATTGGGCTGTAGCAGAGCTTGCTTGGTCCTGAATAAGTGAGACCTCTGATGAGAGGCAGGGATAACGCCCTGCCCCAGTGAAAGCTCGTCCCTCCATCCCAACCCGCAGCCCCCCCTGCTATCCCAGCTCGTCCCCCTGCAGTTCTGCAGCTCTGCCGGTGCCCCTCAATCCCGACCCGCAGCCCCCACTGCTATCCCAGACCTGGGCTCCTCACACACAACTCTGCCGGGGGCCCTCAATCTTGATCCACAGCTCCCTGCTATCCCAGCCCTCGGTTTCCCCACCAGCTCTGCCGGTGCCCCTCACTCCCGACTCTCAGCACCTTCTCAGAGCATAGATTGCGTCAACCCTTCTGCGATCTCCCTGGCCATGCGGTCGTTTTGCCCTGTCTCCTAGGGTGATGAATCAGGACCATGTGGCTCTGTTTGTGCAGTAGGGAGCTGGGCGCAGGAGGGGTGAGGGTAAGATGGGACGGGATGAAAGGTTGCAGAGGGCGGGGGGTTAACACCATCCAGCCTCTGCTCTGCTCCGCCTTTTGCTGCTTTAAATTTGGCCTTTGAAATCGACCCAGGCCCGGTTCCCTTTGAGCAGCACCATCACCCTTCAGGCTGCATCTATCCTGGAGATTTAGCCTCCCCGGTGCTTGCCCTGCACCAGCCCCTCGGGTCGGCGCGATTCCCACCACTGGGAGCCTGAATCCCCGTCCACCCGCCTTGTGGTGCCACCAACACTGGGCAGAGCGGGCATGTGACTCGGAGCAGAGGCTCTTTGCCCTGGTACAGGGGGGCAGAGAGCCAGCCCAGGGGCGAGTGAGCCTGGGAGCAGGGCAGGGGCCCTCTCAGAGTCTGCATAGTGCCTGGCTTGATGGGGGCCCCCCCTTCCGTAATACACATAATACATGCCATTCCTGGCCACATTCAGCAGATTCGGGGCTTGACCCCAAACCAGCTCCTCGCTCCCCAGTCTTTGTTCCGTGCTGTCAGATTCAGACATGTCTCCCCCAAACCTGGATCCATCCCTGCCGGTTGTGTGGGGTCCGACCCAAATCGTTCCACTTTGAGAGGCAGCTGCTGTAGCGTGAGGGGCTGGTGCCTTCCTACATGTTGTGGATTAATGATGTGGATTGTGGCAGTCATGGCCCAGGACTCCGTTGTGCCAGGTGCTGTACATTTTTGTTGCTATTGGGTGTATTACGGTAGCACCTAGGAGCCGGTCATGGATCAGGACCCCACGGTGCTAGGAACTATACGGCTTTACTGCTATTAGGTGTATCACAGTAAGCCCCACCCTCCTTGTGCCAGGCGCTGTACAAAGACCGTGCCTGCCCCAAGAGCTGACCGTCTGACTGAAAGACAAGAGACAGACAGACGGGGGAGCCCAAGGGAAGAGGGAGCTGAGGAGCAGGCTAGTCTCAGCTCTCCCCAAGTCTAGCAGCTCTGCCCAGGTTCTTGTCAGCCCCCTGGCCGAGGTGAGTTTGGGCGGCCCCTCTCCCTGGCCCAGCCCCTAATCCCCGAACGCCAGCCCCAGTCTGGGACGGGAGCGTTCCCCGCAGCCTGCGTCTCCCCTCTACTCGGGGCCAGGCTGGCCTGCATCTTGGACGCCTTCCTGAGCTGCAAACCCTGGGCGCTGGAGCCATAGCCTTGGGATCCCACCTGGGCACTAGGGGAATTAGAGGCTCCAGTCCAAAGGGCGTTGGGTGCCTTGCTCCCAGGGCCTTGAGTGCGGATCGTGGCATGATTCTGCCCTGACAGAGAGCCCAGTGTCTTCCCTCTGAATACAGGGCCCTTCTCTTGCCTCCCTGGGGTTTGCTGTTGTCCGTACAGTGCCCGGCACATCTCTGATACCGTAATACACCTAATAAATGAAAAGTGTGTTTCTACTCTGGAAAGTGACTCTAAAAAAGGGGGAGTTGGCAGGGGGGGAATCCCCGGTTTATTGTATCTCAGGGGCCCCAGATCAAATATATTTGGTCTACCAGTAAAAGGAGGTTGAGCCCAATTCCCTGCTGCCCAGGGAGCCTGATTCTCCATGACCTGGGCCCCAGCTCAGGCAAAGTGGCTTTTCCCAGGTGTGAATGGCTGCTGAGGGTGACGGGTATCAGCCGGGTCCTCTCTAGCAGCCGGTGCCTGACACTCCCCCTGCGATCTGGGGGGGTTTGCCTTGTGCGTCACTGATGAAGAATCTGTGGCTGGAAGAAATGCCCTGACTGCAGTAGGGTATCTACATGAATGCAACTCCCCCACCCCCAGCACAGACACCCCCCTCCCAGCCTCAACAGCTCAAACTCTAAATAGACAAAGGGTGGGAGGGGAAACTGAGGCACAGAACAGGGACGGGACTGGCCTGAGGTCACCCAGCTGGCCCAGGGCTGGAACCCAGATCTCCTGTGTTCGCTGCCTGGAGCGTGAGAGCACAGAATTCAACTCTCTCCACTAGAGCCGGGCTGGCTCTGTGGGCCCAGCAGCACGAACTCTTATTGCCGTCGGTAGATCTGACGCGAGGCACCGAGAGCAGCTGAATGGGGTGACAAGGGGGCCACGGTTGCACAGCTGCTTTTCAGAGAATTGGGCTTTAGGGCTAGCCCTTCCAAAGGGGCCTGTGGCATCTGGAATCAGGCTCCTAACTCCCTTGGCTCTGAAAATCCCAGCCGGAATTCAGCAGAAACAGCCCTTGCTCATTAGACCGAACCACTGGTTTGCTTGTAACATGGCTCTGCTGGTCAATTTCCCCTGATCGGCAATTCCTAAGCATGCCACGCTGCCCTTCACGGCTGGTCCGCCAGAGAACAGCCTGCTACTGCTGTTGGGGCACAGAGTTCCCCCCCACCCCCCTTCAGCTGGAGTGGCCAAGGACTGTGCTTTGGGGCTGACGGTCCCAGGTTCGAGTGTGGTGTGATCTCCCTTGCTGGAACGTGTTTCAATAGGCGTGATGTGTCACGGCTGACCTGCATCCGTACCAGAGTGCTGGCTGCCCTCGAGATGAGGTTTTGCTGGTGGCAGTGGGGTGTGTGCCCTTTATTCTGGTTAAAACAAGGCCTGAATGGGTTGGTTTGGATTTTTTTTTTTTAATTCTGCTTGTTTTGCACCTTAGAGCCATCAAATCTTGTTTTCCTTGGAGATCTCCTTGGATGACCCAGTGATGTCGATTCCTTCCACCCTTCACTGAAAGGAGTAGAGGCTGTTGGCTGTTTAACAGAGAGGGCTTTTCTCCCATCTGTTCATTATGAGTGAAAAGTGTATGATCGAAAGCAAATGCCAGATTCAAGCAGGCTGGCTCAGAGCCACTTCCTTCTCTCAGTCAATGGGGTTTCACCTCTTTGGGACCGGTGAGGATGTAATCCAATCACGTGGCTGTGGTGTGAATTTCCCACAGGTAGACAAAGCCCTAAGTTCTCCAGTCCTCCAGAGAATCTTCCAGGGGAAAGCAGAGCTAGACAAGAGCCTAGCTTCTGATGCGAAATATAGGCAGGAACAAATCTTTTTTGTAAGGGGGGAAAAAGTTCTTTTCCCGGTTTTTTGGGGGTTTTTTTGTCCAGGAGCAAAAAGCCCCAGATGCAGTTTTTCCCCCTTGGCAGGTTAGCTGTAACTGAAAGAGTTCAGAGTCAGAGCTGGATCACTGTGTGCATTACAGTAACACTTCAACACCACAGCCGGGATCGCGGTCACCTTGTGCCATCCTTTCCCCCTATCACACACCGCCCTAGCCCATGAGCCCCTACACCCACCCACTCCCAGGGGCCTCAGCCCTTAAGGCAGCCCTCTTTCCATCCCCTCCCAGGACCCCCTACCTCCCCTACCCTGCTCCTGACCTTACCTCTCCCTGCTGGCAAGTCCCCAATATGGGGAGGATCTGCTGTGGTTTTGGTACCAGCCAGCAGTTGTGGACCTGGCACGCAGAGCGGCACCCGGGTGCTGGCCGTGGCTTGCTCCCGGCTGTGACGGGTGAGGCTGCTCGTACCTGCTTAAAAGTGATTGGGCCAAGGTCTAGGAGTGTCATTATCCCCATTTCACAGATGGGGAAACTGAGGCGCAGAGCAGGGAAGTGACTTTCTCAATGTCACTCTGTGGCAGAGGTGGGACTAGAAGCCTAGGTTGGCACCTTGCCCATAGTGCCACCTTTCCTCTCCACCCTACCCACCTTGTTGCATTATGTGGGGGAGGGGGTTGCATTTGAACCCCCAGCTCCCAGGGCATTCAGATGTGGGTCGCTGTCTAGTAGCTGAGCAAACCTCTCCCGCACCCCAGATCTGGGGGAGATTTGCCTTGTCTGGGGATTTGATGGTGGCAACGAAACCAGGCAAGATTCCTGGCAGACTTTTGTCGGAAGCTTCTTTCTGGGGGCGGGGCTTGATTTCCCCTGAAACAGGATTTCATGGTGGGGGGAGGGGAGTCACAACCCGCAGGCTGGGCATCTCCCTGGCTCTAGCAAGCCTGAACACCCCCACCCAATACTGACCCAACCCAGCAACTCTATGCTTACCCATGCTGTCCAATAGGGTGTAGCTCTAGGGCCTGATCCTGAGCCCCATACATACCTGGTCCTGCTCCCATTTAAGCCAATTGGAGTCTTGCCATGGACATCAGCAGGATTCAGAGCCGGGACAATCCTCTGAGTGAAGTTAACATCAGCTCTGCCTGCATAAGGACTTCAGAATTTGGCCTTGTAAAAACTCCCCCTTATATGAGTGCTGGGTAGTCAAGTCATTTTCTCAGTTTTGTGCCTCAGTTTCCCTTCCCCCACCCTTTGTCTTTTGAGACTGGAAGCTCTTTGGGGTCTCCGTGTGTGCACAGTGCCCAGCATGATGAGGGCCCGATCTACGCACTCCAGAAATACAGCGAGTTAAGAAGGGGTTGTGTACCCTGGGGTGGGGCATTTCGCACGGGTGCAAGGTTGTCATTTCTACCAATGCCGCGTTGGGGCCGCCATTCCATCTACAGATGTACTGAGGGGGTCCAAGGAGGTAAACCCTGACTCGGCTCTGGGGTGGCAGGGGCAGGTCCGTGCTCTGGCAGCTAGAAGGAGCCCCCTCCCCCTTTCTGTAACATGGACTTGCCCCACTTTGGCAAGAGCTTGGAGCTCTTTGGATTGCAGATCCTCAGGGAAGACGCTTGACGCGTTCTTAACCCCCCTCAAACCCTGCTCTGAGGCAGGTAAACATCGCTCTCCCCTGTGTTACATTGGAGTGAGAATGCCACTTTGTTTCTTCGGGTCTCTGGGTTTCTGCTGAAGAGATGGGAGCTCTAGGGACCAGTGGACTAACAGACTCGTGACATGGATGCAAAACCTAGGGGAATTTCTACTGGGGCAATGAGATGAAGCGATGGGCAAAGCAAGGGGCAGAGTGGCTGGCGTTCAGTCCAGTGCTCTGTCCATTAGGCCTGGCTGCTTCTAATTGATTAATTTCAATTTGATTCTTATGAGAAAACCTGGATTTGTGTTGGAAATGGCCCACCTTGATTATCATACACATTGTAAGGAGAGTGGTCACTTTAGATAAACTATTACCAGCAGGAGAATGAGTTTGTGTGTGTGTGTGGGGGGGGGGGGTGAGAAAACCTGGATTTGTGCTGGAAATGGCCCAACTTGATTATCATACACATTGTAAGGAGAGTGATCACTTTAGATAAGCTATTACCAGCAGGAGAGTGGGGTGGGAGGAGGTATTTTTTCATGCTTTATGTGTATATAATAAGATCTTCTACACTTTCCACAGTATGCATCCGATGAAGTGAGCTGTAGCTCACGAAAGCTCATGCTCAAATAAATTGGTTAGTCTCTAAGGTGCCACAAGTCCTCCTTTTCTTTTTTTTTAAAGTCACTCTAGATGCTGGATGAATGACGGCTATTGCAGCAAAACGAAAAAGCCCCAGTAGCATTTTAATCATTCCCAACAAGGAACAGAGCCAGGTAGTGAGGAAAAAAATCCTCTTTCTATCCTTCAGGGAAGCAGACCCTCGAACCCTCACCAGACGCGTGGCTGTAGTTTGGGAGGGCAGCTGCAAGCCTCGGGCAGGCATGGAATTTGACCCCCACACACATGCAGCCCCATTGGCCTGACTGGCACTGCCCCCCAAAATATAGAAGCCAAACTACGCCTATGTCCAGCAGCCATGTCAAATAGCTCTGGACTGCGTGGATTTTAAACCTTGTCTCTGCACACAGGTTGTCCCACTTTAACTATCCCCGTCTGGTCAAAGCGGTTCGGCTTCTGCAGCTTAGACACACATATACTGATGTAAAGGTGCCTTATACCTAGGCATGGAAGGATTTGATTTTTACCGGTAAATTTCAATCAACGTCAGTTTCACCATACACACAGGCGCTCTCCCTCCCCCCCCCCCATGAAAAGCTCTCTCCATTGATAGCAATCAAAACGTATAGTTAGGCAAAGTAAGAAAAACGCTGCTTGAGAAATGAGTAGGGTTTGATTTAAGGATATTTATTTTATTTTTTGACGTGACGTTGGCAATGTGTGTTAGAACACAGGGGTTCTCAACCTTTCCAGATGACTGTCCCCCTTTCAGGAGTCTGATTTGTCTGGCGCACCCCAAGTTTCACCTCCCTTAAAAACGACTTGCTGAGAAAATCAGCCCTAAAAAGACAAAAGTGTCCCAGCCACACTGTTACTGACAAATGGCCGACTTTCTCATTTTTACCATCCAATTATAAAATACATCCATTGGAATCATATTGTACTTACATTTCAGTGTACAGTACATAGAGCAGTATAAGCAAGTCATTGGCTGTATGAAATTTTAGTTTGTACTGATTTCGCCAGTGATTTTTATGTAGCCTGCTGTAAAACTAGGCAAATACCTAGATGAGCTGATGTACCCCCTGGAAGACTCTGCGTACACTTGGTTAAGAACCACTGTGGAACGGTCAGAAAGCTTTAACTTTTTGGATCTCAGTGTCTACTGTCCTTAAGTAATTATCATCTGACCCTCCCATTGTCTGGAACCCTCGTACGTTTTGCGCAGCTGTAAACATTTAAATTGATCAAAACAATTTTGTAAAACGCTTCAGAATAAACATCCATATTATTAATCAACCTTATCAAAAAAATAAAAATCGCTTTTTGCCAAGTCTGCTTATATTGTCATAAGTATTTCTGTATGGGGAGGAGAATAAACCACACTGCTATAATGCCCCTTTGTACTGGTATAACTGTGTCCACACTATGGATTGTACTGGTACAACAATATCGGTAAAAAAAATCACACCCTGACCTGACCTAGATATACAAGGCCAAAATCTGTTTGTAGAGCCCATGCCAGAGTTTTGTGTCAGTTCGAACTGTATGTTTGCACCAATCCTCCCACAATATAAAAGGGTGGTCACAGCCGGTTGTGTCATGCAGGTCGTTGGCGAACAGGAGGGGTGGGAAGGAAGGGAGCGAGACTTTGTGGCAGAGCGGAAGACATGGGTTCTATTACTGGGTGAACTCGTGCAAGTCACTGATCTGTGCCTCGGTTTCCCCTCTCTGTAAAAGCAGGGGCGATGACAGAGGTGGGATGGAGAAGGAGGGACGATTGTACCGGGGCCCCGAGCTCCAGGCTGTCCCCAAGATGCCAACTCCGTCTCCTGGCTGGGAGGATATAAATGATGAGTGTCTATAAAGGCTTTGGAGGGGAAGGTCCCCTGTTTGTTGTTTGACCTCTGAGGCTATTTGCTGAAGGCTACGTGCAAAACTAGCTCAGTGCGTTGCTCACAAATTTCGTTCCCAGCCCCCAGCCCTCCTATTTTTAAAAAAATACATGTTGGGGCAAATTTTCAGCTCCAGCCTTCCCTATATTTTTTCCCCAAAGGTGCAAATATCAGGGGTACAAAAGTACACCCCTGTTCCAAGTCCCTTACATGTCTAGGGCCCGGATTGCCCCTCAGAAGTCAGGGGCTCTGAAAGGTGGGGTGAACTCAGGAACATGTGCGTGAACTAAACCGGGGGTGCAAAACTGCAGTGAGTGAATGCTTTGATTCTCCGGAGCTTCTGAGTGCCGTGGCCCTACTGTCGATTGCAGTGACAGCTCCGGGGCCTGGTTCTTGCAGGCCATGGTCTTCCCCAGCCCCCCAAGAACAGAACCCCAACTAAATCGGGTTTGGCAACTTGCTGATCAAGAGTTACACAAGAGCAGGCAGGTGACTGGCGGGTCAGAAGTGATGCCAAGGTGCTCACGGTGGGCTGCAGCCAATCAGAGAGCGTATGCAAATCCCCCTGCATCCTGATTGGCTGAGGCATAGCTCCTCCACTCAAAAACCTCTCCGTCCCCTTTAGACCATTGACTGTGCCAGCCCTATATGGGGGCCCCTCGGAGTGAAGCGAGTTTGTTGGGTCCCAGCTCAGTTTCCCAACAGACCTCAGCCGAGAGCCTGAAGGAGAGGAGGAGAGGCTGGGGCAGGGCTGGGGCGTGTAGGTGGGGTCCGAGGGAGTGCCTGTCTTGGGGCCAGCTAGCGGATTCAGTCTCCGGTGGGGTCAGCAGGAGGTTGACGCTCAATTGAAAGGGCCAGAACTTCAGTCTCCAGCCCGTGGCTGTGACGTTTCGAGGATTGCCCGGAGCAGTAAGAGGTTCGATCACTGGCTGGCCCTGTAACTTGGGGGGGCCTTGGGGCTGTGATGGCTCCGAGCTCTGACCACAAGCATAAAGGCCTCACCCTGACTTCCAGCAGCTGAGTTACTCCTTGCCAGGTGATACCCCCCTGCCCATGACCTCACAGCCCTTCCCGTCCCCAAGTGACCCGATCACCAGGGGCGGGTATCAGAGCCTAAAACCGGGCATGTCTTCCCCTAGAGTTGGGCTCAAACCAAAATCCCATAGGACTGCCCCCACGCTGGAGCAGTGGGGGGCTCTGACCTCCGGCCCACAGGAGAGACTTCCAAGCCTGCTCCTGCTGCTGACTCTTTAGCTTAAACGGTCCACGTCAGCAACAGCAGCGCAAGAAAGGGATCGAAAATAAGGCAGAAAATATCATAATGCCACTGTATCAATCCATGGTGCGCTCACGCCTTGAATCCCGCGGAGAGTGGAACTGGAAAAGGTTCAGAGAAGGGCAGCAAAGATGATCAAGGGCACGGAACAGATTCCATATGAGGAGAGAGGGCTGTTCGGCTTAGGAAAAAATCAACTAAAGGAGGGGCTATGATAGAGGTCTATAAACTCGTGAATATGTGGAGAAAGTGCCTAGAGGAGTGTTGTTTGCTCTTTCCAACGATACATAAGTGAGGGGGTCACCCAACGAAATGAATAGGCAGCAGGTTTAACATCAACAAGAGGAAGTATTTCTTTGCCCAATGCCTCGTTAACCTGTGGAACTCCTTGCCAGGGGGTGTTATGAACGCCAAAACTATAACCGGGCTCAAAAAAGAACTAGATGAGTTCCTGGAGGACAGGTCTATCGATGGCTATTAGCCCGGATGGGCAGAGGTGCAACCCCATGGTTGTGGCGACCCTAAACGTTTGATTGCCAGGAGCTGGGAGTGGAAGACGGGGGGAATCACCCAATAATTGCCCTGTTCTGTGCACTGCCCCCGAAGCTCTGGTACACGCCACTGTCGGAGACGGGATACCGGGCTAGATGGGCCATTGCGCTGACCCGATCTGGCAGCTCTGATGTTCTTAGCCCTTTACAGACCTCGTGGGCTTGAGGTGGCAGCTGCCGTCCTGTAGTATTGAAGACAGTCTTCACACTGCGCAAGCCCGATTCATAACCTGCCCAGAGCCTGGCCCACGGGATGGGACTGGGATCCAGGTTTATTCCTGGCTCATTCTTTGAGATCCAGAGGTCTTGGGTTCACAGATCAGAGGTTCAAAGGTCATAGCTTCAGTCTCTGCCCATGACTTGTCTTGGGGTGGCCGGTCGTTACAAAGGGTGGCCTGCCTGGGGATTCGAACTGTTGCCGAATGCTGAGTTTTGGGATGAATGTTCCCTGCCGGGGGCAAGGGGAACTTGCTCTGTCACAGCCTGGGGTCGGTGCCCTGCTGAAATCCAGATGCAAAACTTTGCATCCGGGAACCCACCCAGGGCTAAATCTCTGACTGGAAGAACTTTGTTGCATCTACTGGGTGCTCCTGATTCGTGTTCCGCTCTTGGCACTTCAGCTCTCCCGTGTGTGCTTGTAAATCGGGCTGCGGTGTGTATTGTGTTGCTGTGTCGCTCGGCTGGCGTCTAGTGACCTGGGCAGGAGGGAGCAATTCTCAGCAGCTGAGAGACAGACAAAGCAACTTTGTCAGTAGCTAAACCATTGATCATAATGACGCCACGTTTCCTCAGCTGTGGGGTTGTTTGTATAAACTGTCCCTCAACTGCTGCTGAGATGCAGCCACCTCTGGGGTGGGGTGCAGCAGCTGTTTATACAAGGATTGCTCACGCCGCACTGAAATGCAGCCACCTCTTGGGTGGGATGCAGCAGCCAAGCAGTGGTTTAGGACAGGAAGTGGAGTCCAGTTGCAACTGCGGGAAAAATGTTAAGAGACGCAGGCTGGAATTACCCACATTGAAATTGGGAGCTTTGGGGTGAGCAGCCACTGCGAGGGGAGAGCGCCCCCTGCTGATACCCCCCCACCACGCAGCACAGCACCCCCCAATCATTACACTGGGGTCAGCACACACTGCGTGAGGAGAGTGCTCCTCATGGAGTCCCCACCCCTGCAGCGCAGCGCCCCCTAGTGCCGCATGGGAGTATTGGTGGCGCTTTGCCCCTGGGCGTCAGTGCTGACCCCAGTGCTGCCGGGGAGGGAGGGGCACTGTGCTGCGGGGTGGGGGCTTAGTCGGAGGCGCTCTCCCCTTGGTGTTCGTGCTGACCCCTACTGAGCCCCCCGGCCCTGCTCCCTGCAGCACAGCGCCCCCTAGTGCCACCCCTAGGGTACTGGAGTCAGCACTGACTGCAAGAGGAGAGCGCCCCCTGCAGCACCTTTCCTGTTCTTTTGAAGTCTCCCCTCTTCAAACTGAGCAGACCCACCCCCGCTTAGCGCCTCACTAACCAGCTAACCCCATGCACCTGTCCAATGCAGCGCCCCCGGGGCCCAGCTCCCTGTCCAGCAGCGATCCCCGTCGGCCGCCGAAGCATGGAACTGGGGGCCGCAGGAGGATGAGGGGGCGGGAGCCGGGGTGGCCTGGAGCGTGGAAAGTGAAAGGCCAGGTGGGTGGGTGGGGGAGCTGGTGGCAGAGGCGGCGTGGAGAGAAGTAGGAAGCGCAGAAGGTGGTTCTAGACCCCGGGGGGGGGGGCTGGGGGGAGAGGAGACCGGAAGAGGCAGTGGGACATTCATCCCGGAGCTGCCGCGATTCCCAGGTGGCAGCTTGCACCAGCTACAGGTTTATTACAGACCTTGCTGGCTTTAGGTGGCAGCGGCCGTCCTGTCATATTTAAGGTGGACTTCATGCTGCAGCGTCACCAGCCTACCGTGGACCGAGCGTGGCTGGAGAGGGAGTGGGGTCGGCTGGGCCTCCGGACTCCTGCATTCCGTTCTTGGCTCAGCCACTGAGCAGGTGCCAGTTGCTTTGCCGCTCCGTGCCTCAGTTTCCCCCAGCAGCTACGAGCTGGAGGAGAACTGTAGTAAGCCAAGCATGGTTAGCAGGACGAAAGGCGAGCAGGAGCTTTGAAAGCTAGGGGCGGGGGTGTTGTGGGGATGACGGACCGGTCAGGGCAGGGATCTGGGGTCTGACGGGGGCTTGAGGGGACTGCAATGCCAATCCTGGGCCTATCTGCTGCCGGCGACGCCTCAGGATCTGGCTCATTGGCAGAGATCTGTGCTTTGACACCAAACATCTTGGATTCAATCCCCGCTGATGACCCAGGGTTGGGTGGCTAGTGGGTTGTGTCCTGTCCTGATTGGGGGCAGGCAGCACCCCTTGGAAGGTGCATCCCTGCAGTGCCCTGCTGGGACTGATTGGAGGAGCTTGCTCATGGAGACTGGGTGGCCCATTTGCAAGGATTCTGGAGCATGGCGTGTCAGGGTGCAAGGCGAGGGGTTGGCTGTTACCTCTTCGGGTCCTGGGCACTTTCCCACAGTTCAGCCTGAGCTGCCATTCAGGTGGCATAGTCACTAGGCCGGGCACCTCGTGCCAGGGCCACTGGGCTTGCTGCCCGCTTTACCCCCACAGAGATTTCCCTGGTGCCGTGGGCAGCTCTCCAGTCCCCCAGGATTGGTTTGGTGAGTAATGCAGCATCTCTTGATTGGGATCATGCAATGCACCAGACTTGCCACCCATGCAGGCACCATGTGTGGGGCATGGAGGTGCCAGGCATCCTGCCTGGATGGGGGGCGGGGGCGCGACTGCTGCCGTTAAAAGGGCCGGATATGGGAGGTCGTGTCCGGGCCACAATAGCTGGATCCACCCAGGGGACAGGGCGTGGAGGGGAGCCCTGCGGGGAGACCTGCTGAGAGGGAAGTCGCTGAGAGAAGGGAGGTCGGGAGACAGGGTAGGAGAGAGATCCTGAGTTCTGGCCCGGCTGGAAGGTGGGATTCCATCCCAGCCATTTCCTAGGACAAGCTGCAGATGCAAGCTGAAGTGAGGGGGTTTATTGGGTCCCACCGTATAGCATCCCTCACCTGGCTCAGGAACTGTTATATCAGGTATACCCTGCTGTATGAAATCAAGGTTTCCCCCCGATCTCCCGTTGGCCAGGAGGACACACAGGTGGGGGGCTCTTATGGGGGGAAGCTCCCATGGCGAAGGATAAATATGGATGTAACGAATTAGAATTAGCTTAAGCGCGGCCGGTGAGCAAGGAAGAGGGGAAGGAAAGTTTGGCTAGATGGTCACAGCCAGTCCCTTCTGACCTCAAAGTCTGCGAGTCTCTAAAGACTGGAAGTGAGGGGGAACTGCGTCAAACTGGTTTTCAGCAGGAGCCCGCCCTCGCTTGTTCGGGAAAGGGTCTGAGAAGAGATACGGAGGGGAGGGCTCTTGGTCCCACCCGCCCTGATCGTGGGTGAACACGCCAGGGGAGACGGTTTCCCCAGGTCTGGCCCATAGGGAAGTATTCTGATCCCATGGCTACGAATTCTTGGTCGTGCTGGGTGGAGCTTAGGCTGTTCGGCGTGTGCAGAGCACTTGTGTCAACCCCCCTTTGCACTGAATAAAGGAACTGATGGTGCTGTTAGCCTCAGGCAGTATCCCCTGCGATATTATTAATAATTCACGATGTCCCCACCGCTGGCCCACGGCTGAGAGCAGCAGGAGCCGGCTTTGTGGACAGAGCAAGTTCCGAGTTGTGGGTTAGATGTGCCCCTGAGCCGGGCTAGATTGGGGAGGGGGCTAAGATCCCCACCGTCCTCACACCCCCTGACTCAAGTAAGAAGGGGCTGCTGACTGCCCTGCTGTTCAGGGCTAGTTTGCAGAGCAGATGCCCCACCCTGGGAGGTGGGGGTGATGGGGGAGGTGATGGCTCCCTGAGCCTGGATTGTGTGTGTATGAGAGAGAGAAATGCTGGCTGCCCCTATGTATGGGGGCAGGATGCATTAGTGGGGCCAGGCTGACAAGCACCCCCTAGAGCCTGCCGGGATTGGCAGCGGGGGCTCCCCATCCCTTGAGCCTGGTAGACTGGCGGGGGGCGGGGCGCATGACCCTCCCGAGCCTGCTTCGTTGGGTGTGTTTTGGGGATGGCTGCTCTTGGTGCAGCCAATGGGGTGGGGCATGCTGGCATTCTAGGAATTCATCCAGTTCCTCCCTCCTGTTGATCCCCGCCCCCCAGGCCTTTGCCCTGGTCTAGTGGGCAGAGCAGTGGCGTGGGACTCAGGAGACCTGGGTCTGCTGCTGGCCTGCTGCTTGCTGCTTGATCAAGTCACTTCTCTGCTCTGTGCCTCAGTTTCCCCATCAGTGATGGAGAATGGTGATGTAATCAGGGATGGTGATGCTGTGACCCCCTTTGTAAAGGGCTTTGAGATCTACCAATGCAAAGAGCCAGGGATGGTGGTTGCTTATTATCCAGTCCAGTCTAATGTCCCAACGCTGGGACTCCCAGCCCTTCCCTGGGGTGGCGCTTCCCCTGACTCGCAGATCCTATTGTGCGTGAATTACTCCCCTTTAAATAATTCCTCTCCCTGCGAGCAGCTTCGGCAGGCAGGCTGTGCCCCACCCCAGCCACGGGAGCCAGATTCCGCCCTCCATCGCTCCCCACAGCTCCGTCCCTCCAGCTCTGTGAGCCTGCCTGTTGCTTAGTCGGTCAATATCTTTCCAGGGCGTGTAACTGCGGGCCTTAGTCCGGGGCACTTGCAGAAGAGCCCCTGCTCTGTCAAACCCCTCCCGATACATCCCCCTTTGCTGCCATATCCCCTTGCCAGCACCTCTCTCCTCATCCCATCCTAGGGCTGATCCCACGGAAGGGGGTGGCACTCTCTAGTCAGATGTTAGATTGACAGATCTGTAATTGTCAGGATCGCTCTTCCTTCCTTTCTGGAAAGCAAATACCACATTTGCTTGCCTCCCATCCTCTTGTGTCTACTGCGGTAGCGTCTAAGGACCCCAGCCAGGCCACCTCGTGCGAGGTGCTGTACAAACTAAGACCGCTCACATGCTACAGACCTTTAGCTCTCTCTGAGTCTGATCCAAAGCCTCTGGAGTTTCACCAGGCTTCAGATCGGACTGTTTTTACCTTTGCCTGCCATCGAGGCTGGCCGGTGCAGAACCAGCTACCCCCTTCCCTGCTATTCAGTGATACCTCTTTTCCCCAGGCTCTCGTCTTATTTCCTAGTTGCCCAAACTTCTCTTCCGCCATCCAGGAGGAGCTCAGCATCTCGGACATTACTGATGCCATATCTCCACCCTCTACGGGGCAAATCCTCGATCCAGGCTCAAGCGGATGAAGGAGGAATTCTACCACCCAGGGCTATAATACAGAAGGTGCCTCTGTGGATCCTTCCTGTCTACAGAGATGCTCATACTGCCTCCAACACCATGGTATCTGGAAGCCTCATACTTGATCCTCCCAGCACCCCACTGGCAGGGAGGGGGATCATCACTGTTTATACCGGCAGGGAAACTGAGGCACAGAGCAATTAAGAGAGGCAAGGGCAGAGCTGGGACTCGAACCCAGATCTTCTGAAGCCCACCCTAAAGCTGCAGCCACAAGGCTACGTCGACATCCCTTGGGCTTGGACCAAGTGACCTCCCTAGCAAGGCTCCTCCACCCCCACCTATGCACTAACTCCGCCCCTCACCCCTAGGCTCTGTGCTGCACAGGGCTGTGTAGCCCCAAATTCTGCCCCTGCCGCCAGGGGGCTCTGTGCAGAGGCAGGGCGCGGATTAGCTCCCTGATTGGCCAACTTGCTCTCGGTGCCTCCCCGTTTTATTTGGGAAATCCCGTCTTGTTGCCGGTTGGGCTCCCCTCACCCCCGGGGCTCTCTCCCGTATAGCTACTTCTCCACTTCTCTCTTCCCAGGACGGGTTCCGGCTCCGGCTCCTTGAGCCACCCCGCACGGATTCTTCTTTTGCTTATATCGGCCAAAGGCCTTGTAGACAGTCCCAACGCCAGGTGTGGGGGGAGGGGGCGGGTCCCCCGCTGGTGTAAACGGGCATCGTTCTGTTGGTGTCAGTGGGGGCAGATCCCCGGTGGGTGTAAATCAGTGCCGAGGATGTAATGTCTCGCCGTGCAGCGCAGAGGGGGTTTCACCCCCGCATCACCCTGCACCTGCTAGATTTCCTTGTTCCACACAAGGTCCTTTCCCCAGCCCCAGGCCCCGAGCTGCGGGGCTGCAACGTTGCAGTGTAGACGTGGGACCCCCGTGAGAGGGGCAGGGGCTCTGAGTCCCAGGACCCTCCCAGTCCCCTAGGCCATGCTGCCTGTTGGAGCCAGCAGCTCCGCTCCCTGGATCGTAAAGCTGCCCTCTGAAAAACAGGGGAGCTCATCGGGTTCCTGGCTGGATTTGCTCTCTGCAGAGCTTGAGTTCCCCACAGGCGTGAAATCCTCTGGGTTTGGAGTAGGACAAAAGTCCACCTAACCCTGGGCTCCAGACCCAGAGGCCTGCGGGGGGGGCTTCATCTTTTGCTTTACGTCCCCTTTGTCCTTCCCCCCAGAGATCCCTCGTCCCTGTCCTTTACCGCCAGAGTGCAACCCACTGGCCTCATCAATAAACTAGCCGTGAAAGCCTGCCTGGGCTAGAAGCAGCCTTTCCCAGTGGTTAGAGCACTGGGCTGGGGCTTCAGAGTTGCAGGTTCTGTTCCTTCTTCTGACTTTGGCCTAATCACAGCACCGTTCCGTGCCTCAGTTTCCCCTAATTTATTTACATTGTGAGTTCTTTGGGGCAGGTGCTTGCTCTGTGTCTTTTTAGGTGCAATTTAAAAAAACAGCCTGATCTCTTCTTCACTCTCTAGATCGCCTCACTCTGTATTTTGCTCCCCTGTTCCCAGCTCTACCATGGCCTCCTCCATCCTGACCCGCCTCTGTGGCATGCCCGGCAATCAATAGCCAGAAGGGACCGTTAGGCATTAACATCCCTCTTCTTAGACTCATCCTGCCGGCTGGGATTGCAGGGCCAGATTCCCAGCAGGTGTAAATCAGCATAGCTCCCTCCACATCCCCAGAGCCACACCGCTTCACACCAGCTAGGGGCCTAGCTCTGGATTGCAGCCTGTTTCCCCTGGCTCATGCTCTGTCCACTTGCACGCCCCTGCCTTGAGAGCACGAATGCCGCGGCCCATGCCTCTGGGTTGTCCTGCTTCTCACGCAGTGCGAAGGACTCGCCGATTCGCTTGGGGCGCCCTGGCGGAAGTGTCTCCGCAAGGCAGAGCCTTTAAACCGGACAGTCCTGCTTTTGTAAGGTTTGCCCGTGTCCAGCGCTGGACGTGGTTCTGTCCGGTATCGCACAGCGGGAAGGCCATTTTGCCGAGTGTGCTGCTCCGTCCCTGCTGGGGTGACCTTGCACGTGAGGTCATGCTGGCGGGGTGGCGTCACGGTGGCGGGATTGGGTCCGCCCCGTTCCAGAAGTTCAGGTAACCCGGCGGATATCCCGTATTCTGAGGATGCGTCAGGGGCTGCTCCGCGGTAAACTTTTGAGGTGAGGCAACCGCCCACGATCCGAACCCCACTGCCTAGGAGTCGCCCTCAATCGCAGCCTTACCGATCAACGCCACTTGACACAGGGGAGCTGTAAAACGAAGAGATGCATCAGTACCCTCCAAGAGCTAGCAGGGTCTAGCTGGGCTTGCCTTGTTCGACTGCGTGTCTGCTTGGGGGTAGAAGCGCACATATGGACCTCGTCCTTATCCAGTTGAAGGCAGCTATGTGGCTTGTAACTGGTACCGTGAAGTCCTGTTCCACTGTCTTGGCTTCCAGGCGTCGCAGACGTCCCTCCTCCAGCTGTCTGGCGGGAGACGAGAAAACTCTCGCGAACCGAAAGCTCCCACTCCTTGACCGCCTTGTTCACCCTCCTCGCCGCGCGTTCTGGGTGGCTGGAGCAGCTCTCCGGCCGTCCAGCATCCATCCAGAAGTCACCTGGGCAGGCTTTGCTGTTGACGACGCACCCCTCGGAGATGGTCCCGCTGTCGAACCGCCAGGTTCTTGCTCCGCTGAAGACAGCGGACAGCTGTCAGCCGGATCCGGGAAAGATGCTGTGCCCCGATGCCCAAATGGAGGCTCCAGGATTGGGTGCGAAGGCAGAGACCTCCAAAGCATCGACCCTGCTGTGAACAAGCCCCCCACTGCCGGGAGGTCTAGCAGGGGCCCTCTGCAGCCCCAGAAGCGCTCCAGTGGGTTTCAAACTTTTCTATTAACTTGTACATTTTGCTATGTTCCTCCAGCAGAAGACGAGGTGGCCACACTAGCCATGAGGAATGAGTCCTCCAGTCCTCCTCCCCGACAGTCCGGGGCACAACCAGAATTTTCCCAAGGAGGGGGCCCAGCAGCTCTGTGTGGCAGGCACGGTCACGGGGGACGTTCAGAAGCCCGACTTTGCTCGCAGCTCCATGCTGGGCCACAAGCCAGGGCCCAGAGAGCACCATCCAGCACGCAACGCCTACGCCATGGAACTGCCCAGCCAGGGGAGGAACCAGGGGTCCTTGGAGTATTGGGGGGGGGCACGTTTTTTGCAGACCCCTGTATGGGGTGTGGCCCTGGGGGTTCATGCCCTGAGCAGGGCTAGAGGGACTTGTCACAGCCTCTGCTCCGAACCTCGATTGGCATCTATGGCCTAAATGCCCCCGTCTCTTGCCTCAGCTCCATCTTCTGCTTCCTTTTGCCTGCCAGATGCTCTAACCCTGGACCCAGCTGGCTAACCACGGCTGGAATCCTGCTGACCGATTTCCTGCTGGACTGGTTATCTCTGGGATGAAGTCACAGCTCAGAGGGCGCGGGGGTCCAGCGCAGGGGCGGTCGTGCAGGGAAATGTGAAGGCCAGCCAAGCTAGGAAGGTAGATTTAGGCTGAACAGAACATTTGTTGCTGTTTGAGTTAGTAATAAAATCCCAGGAAGGTGGGTGAGGCGGACGAGGTGGACAAGGCTTTCTTCCGGCAACTCGCAGAAGCTACTAGATCGCAGGCCCTGGTTCTCATGGGCGACTTCAATCACCCTGATATCTGCTGGGAGAGCAATATAACGGTGCACAGACAATCCAGGAAGTTTTTGGAAACTGTAGGGGACAATTTCCTGGTGCAAGTGCTGGAGGAACCAACTAGGGGTGGAGCTCTTCTTGACCTGCTGCTCACAAACCGGGAAGAATTAGTGGGGGAAGCAAAAGTGGATGGGAACCTGGGGGGAGGCAGTGACCATGAGATGGTCGAGTTCAGGATCCTGACACAAGGAAGAAAGGAAAGCAGCAGAATACGGACCCTGGACTTCAGAAAAGCAGACTTTGACTCCCTCAGGGAACTGATGGGCAAGATCCCCTGGGAGAATAACATGAGGGGGAAAGGAGTCCAGGAGAGCTGGCTGTATTTTAAAGAATCCTTATTGAGGTTATAGGGACAAACCATCCCGATGTGTAGAAAGAATAGTAAATATGGCAGGAGACCAGCTTGGCTTAACAGTGAAATCCTTGCTGATCTTAAACACAAAAAAGAGGCTCACAAGAAGTGGAAGATTGGACAAATGACCAGGGATGAGTATATAAATATTGCTCGGGCATGTAGGAATGGAATCAGGAAGGCTAAATCACACCTGGAGTTGCAGCTAGCGAGGGACGTTAAGAGTAACAAGAAGGGTTTCTTCATGTATGTTGGCAATAAGAAGAAAGCCAAGGAAAGTGTGGGCCCCTTACTAAATGAGGGAGGCAACCTAGTGACAGAGGATGTGGAAAAAGCTAACGTACTCAATGCTTTTTTTGCCTCTGTCTTCACGAACAAGGTCAGCTCCCAGACTACTGCACTGGGCAGCACAGCATGGGGAGAAGGTGACCAGCCCTCTGTGAAGGAAGAAATGGTTTGGGACTATTTAGAAAAACTGGACGTGCACAAGTCCATGGGGCCGGATGCGCTGCATCCGAGAGTGCTAAAGGAATTGGCGGATGTGATTGCAGAGCCATTGGCCATTATCTTTGAAAACTCATGGCGATCGGGGGAAGTCCCGGACGACTGGAAAAAGGCTAATGTAGTGCCCATCTTTAAAAAAGGGAAGAAGGATGATCCTGGGAACTACAGGCCGGTCAGCCTCACCTCAGTCCCCGGAAAAATCATGGAGCATGTCCTCAAGGAATCAATTCTGAAGCACTTAGATGAGAGGAAAGTGATCAGGAACAGTCAGCATGGATTCACCAAGGGAAAGTCATACCTGACTAATCTAATTGCCTTCTATGCTGAGATAACTGGTTCTGTGGATGAAGGGAAAGCAGTGGACGTGTTATTCCTCGACTTTAGCAAAGCTTTTGACACGGTCTCCCACAGTATTCTTGTCAGCAAGTTAAAGAAGTATGGGCTGGATGGATCCACTACAAAGTGGGTAGAAAGTTGGCTAGATTGTCGGGCTCAACGGGTAGTGATCAATGGCTCCATGTCTAGTTGGCAGCCGGTATCTAGCGGAGTGCCCCAAGGGTCGGTCCTGGGCCCGGTTTTGTTCAATATCTTCATTAATGATCTGGAGGATGGTGTGGATTGCACCCTCAGCAAGTTTGCGGATGATACTAAACTGGGAGGAGTGGTAGATACGCTGGAGGGCAGAGATAGGATACAGAGGGACCTAGACAAATTGGAGGATTGGGCCAAAAGAAATCTGATGAGGTTCAACAAGGACAAGTGCAGAGTCCTGCGCTTAGGATGGAAGAATCCCATGCACCGCTACAGACTAGGGACTGAATGGCTCGGCAGCAGTTCTGCAGAGAGGGACCTAGGGGTGACAGTGGACGAGAAGCTGGATATGAGTCAACAGCGTGCCCTTGTTGCCAAGAAGGCCAGTGGCATTTTGGGATGTATAAGTAGGGGCATTGCCAGCAGATCGAGGGAAGTGATCGTTCCCCTCTTCGACATTGGTGAGACCTCATCTGGAGTACTGTGTCCAGTTTTGGGCCCCACACTACAAGAAGGATGTGAAGAAATTGGAGAGAGTCCAGCGAAGGGCAACAAAAATGATTAGGGGACTGGAACACATGAGTTATGAGGAGAGGCTGAGGGAACTGGGGATGTTTAGTCTGCGGAAGAGAAGAATGAGGGGGGATTTGATAGCTGCTTTTAACTACCTGAAAGGTGGATCCAAAGAGGATGGATCTAGACTATTCTCAGTGATAGCAGATGACAGGAGAAGGAGTAATGGTCTCAAGTTGCAGTGGGGGAGGTTTAGGTTGGATATTAGGAAAAACGTTTTCACTAGGAGGGCGGTGAAACACTGGAATGCGTTACCTAGGGAGGTGGTGGAATCCCCTTCCTTAGAAGTTTTTAAGGTCAGGCTTGACAAAGCCCTGGCTGGGATGATTTAGTTGGGATTGGTCCTGCTCTGGGCAGGGGGTTGGATTAGATGGCCTCCAGAGATCCCTTCCAACTCTGTTATTCTATGATTCTATGATTCTAACCCTGGGCTAGACCCTCAGTTGCTGTAAATCAGCACTGAATTCAGCTGAGGCTTACCCCAACTGAGGAGTTGGCCGGGGAGGGGAACAGGTCCAGCTGTTTACAGATTATTGAATGAATGACAGCTCCTGCCATCTGCCCCTTAACTTTCAGTGTGTGTCCTGTGATCACAGAATGCTCTGAAACCATCTCCTGCATGATCAGCATGCCCAGCTCTGCTTTCTCTGCTCATTCCCAGCCCCGCAATGATCTCTGCTAAGGTCACCCTCTTGACGCAATTTGTAGTCATGTCCCACCTTACTTGGCTGCAGCTGTTTGCCCCCAGATGGGCTGCAGCCAAGGATTGGTCCCTTTTGTGGATCCATCCCGCCTTGCCGCAGAACTGTGCGGAAGGGTCTAAGCTTTCACCCCTGCAGGGAGAATCCTTCCCGCAGTGACCTACATTCAGCAATGACTGCCTGAGTCTGCGGCGAGCTTCCCTAACAAGCACTAACTGCCCTTTCCTGTTTGACTCAATGGGGTGGGGTGTTAACTCTGAACCCTACTGATGATCAGAGGTGAGCGGCACCATGAATTCTGTAGCTGTTGATTGTTTCAGTGCCAACGTCATACCAAGTGTTCTTGGGGATACCTTGGGCTTGGGGGGGGAGCTGGCATGGGGAACAAGGATCATCTTCTTCTTGCCTGCCCAGACTGACTCCCATATGCCCTCTGGTGGCAAAAGTGACACCCTCCCCCCCTTACCCAGCAACTCTGACAAAGCAGTTATGATGAACAAGAGCATGGTGCATTGGAAAGGGGATGGCGAGTTCAAATATATGGAGATTAATGTCGAAACCAGTCCCACATTAGATCCTGCTCCAGGCGCCTTAATCCCCCTCTGCCCCTTTGAGTCATGGCAACCTCTGGTGGATCCAGCTCCTCTCACACAGCACTAGTGGCTTGTGCTTGTGCTAGCAAAAAGGAGGTGAGAGGGGCTCTGACTGCTGGCTATAAATCTGCTAGGGGAATATCACGGAGGGTGAAGAGCTAGCTAAGCTAAAGGACAATGTTTGCACAAGAACAAAGGGCTACAAACTGGCCTGGCACCAACTCTGGCTGGAGATTAGAAGATGGTTTCTAACCATCAGAGGGGTGAGTTTAGGGATTAGCCTCCCAATAGGAGTTGGGGGTGGGGGGGGCAGACAACTTAGTTTTAAGAGCAAGCCAGACAAATTCATGAGTAGGATTGTATGGAAGGGGCTGCTTGTGACGATGTGGGGCAGGGCTTAGAGCCCTGGGGCTCGCGTATGGTTTATGTCTTATGTTCCTAACGCTCAGGCTTCAGGGCCCCAGCTGGCCACCAGCAGGGGTCAGGAAGGGATTTCCCCCCCTTCCCCAGCACAATGTGTTCTGAGAGAGTCTTTTCCCCTCCTCCTTCTGAAACCTCAGTTGTCTGGCTGTGCTCCGAGATGGGACACGGAGTGGGAGGGTCAGGGCTTGAGGTGGCATCGAGCGTTCTCTCTCTCAGGGGTTTAGCTGGCTGGCTCTTGCTCGCGGTCAAACTGATCGTCATATGTAGGCTCAGGAAGGAATGTCCCCGCCCCCCCGGGTCAGATTGGTAGGGACCTTGGGGGATTTTCACCTTCCTGTGCAGCGTGGGGGAGCGGGTCACTTGCCAGGATGATCTGGGCGTATCTCACTTAATCCTTTCGCTGCGGGCCCCTCAGTCTCTGCTATTCTATTCTCTGCGTCTAGTCTGCCTTGGTCTCATGGCGGTTGTTGCGGGCTGCGCGCGGGTGCTGGGTGGGGTCGGTGGCCTGTGACAGACGGGTCAGACCAGGCAATCCGGTGGCCTTAAACTCTTTGGCACTCAGCTGAATGAAACTCTGCACATAATAACAGTGTGACATGGGTGATGGTCCTCTTCTACCCTGCTTCAGGCAATGAGTTGCCTTGCAGAATCTGCTACCGAAGGTGCAAGACGGGCTACGTCTGTCCCCGTTCAAAGATGTGTCTGTTCCACCCATCTGCCGTCTTATCTCTAGGTACCCCCTCTGAACAATTTCCCTAAGGCGCCCCGATATCCCTTCCAGGCAGTATACTTGGGGTCGAACCAGGGAAGAGTATAAAAATATTGCTCGGGCATGTAGGAAAGATATCAGGAGGGCCAAATCGCACCTGGAGCTGCAGCTAGCAAGAGATGTCAAGAGTAACAAGAAGGGTTTCTTCAGGTATGTTGGCAACAAGAAGAAAGCCAAGGAAAGTGTGGGCCCCTTACTGAATGAGGGAGGCAACCTAGTGACAGAGGATGTGGAAAAAGCTAATGTACTCAATGCTTTTTTTGCCTCTGTTTTCACTAACAAGGTCAGCTCCCAGACTGCTGCGCTGGGCATCACAGAATGGGGAAGAGATGGCCAGCCCTCTGTGGAGATAGAGGTGGTTAGGGACTATTTAGAAAAGCTGGACGTGCACAAGTCCATGGGGCCGGACGAGTTACATCCGAGAGTGCTGAAGGAATTGGCGGCTGTGATTGCAGAGCCCTTGGCCATTATCTTTGAAAACTCGTGGCGAACGGGGGAAGTCCCGGATGACTGGAAAAAGGCTAATGTAGTGCCAATCTTTAAAAAAGGGAAGAAGGAGGATCCTGGGAACTACAGGCCAGTCAGCCTCACCTCAGTCCCTGGAAAAATCATGGAGCAGGTCCTCAAAGAATCAATCCTGAAGCACTTACATGAGAGGAAAGTGATCAGGAACAGTCAGCATGGATTCACCAAGGGAAGGTCATGCCTGACTAATCTAATCGCCTTCTATGATGAGATTACTGGTTCTGTGGATGAAGGGAAAGCAGTGGATGTATTGTTTCTTGACTTTAGCAAAGCTTTTGACACGGTCTCCCACAGTATTCTTGTCAGCAAGTTAAGGAAGTATGGGCTGGATGAATGCACTATAAGGTGGGTAGAAAGCTGGCTAGATTGTCGGGCTCAACGGGTAGTGATCAATGGCTCCATGTCTAGTTGGCAGCCGGTGTCAAGTGGAGTGCCCCAGGGGTCGGTCCTGGGGCCGGTTTTGTTCAATATCTTCATAAATGATCTGGAGGATGGTGTGGATTGCACTCTCAGCAAATTTGCAGATGATACTAAACTGGGAGGAGTGGTAGATACGCTGGAGGGGAGGGATAGGATACAGAAGGACCTAGACAAATTGGAGGATTGGGCCAAAAGAAATCTGATGAGGTTCAATAAGGATAAGTGCAGGGTCCTGCACTTAGGATGGAAGAATCCAATGCACCGCTACAGACTAGGGACTGAATGGCTAGGCAGCAGTTCTGCGGAAAAGGACCTAGGGGTGACAGTGGACGAGAAGCTGGATATGAGTCAACAGTGTGCCCTTGTTGCCAAGAAGGCCAATGGCATTTTGGGATGTATAAGTAGGGGCATAGCCAGCAGATCGAGGGACGTGATCGTTCCCCTCTATTCGACACTGGTGAGGCCTCATCTGGAGTACTGTGTCCAGTTTTGGGCCCCACACTACAAGAAGGATGTGGATAAATTGGAGAGAGTCCAGCGAAGGGCAACAAAAATGATTAGGGGTCTAGAGCACATGACTTATGAAGAGAGGCTGAGGGAGCTGGGATTGTTTAGTCTGCAGAAGAGAAGAATGAGGGGGGATTTGATAGCTGCTTTCAACTACCTGAAAGGGGGTTCCAAAGAGGATGGCTCTAGACTGTTCTCAATGGTAGCAGATGACAGAACGAGGAGTAATGGTCTCAAGTTGCAATGGGGGAGGTTTAGATTGGATATTAGGAAAAACTTTTTCACTAAGAGGGTGGTGAAACACTGGAATGCGTTACCTAGGGAGGTGGTAGAATCTCCTTCCTTAGAGGTTTTTAAGGTCAGGCTTGACAAAGCCCTGGCTGGGATGATTTAACTGGGAATTGGTCCTGCTTCAAGCAGGGGGTTGGACTAGATGACCTTCTGGGGTCCCTTCCAACCCTGATATTCTATGATTCTATGATTCTATGAACACGTTTCAAACACTGCCAATGCCTCTGTCGTGACAGATCCAACCGTCTAGCCCCCTGATTTTGCCCTTCCACACAGCGTCTGTGGGCAGAGCTCAGTGGCCTCAGAGGGTGCAGATGTTACATGGATTCAAAACTGGCTCACGGATAGGTCTCAGAGTGAGAGCGACAAGGTGGGCAAGGTTGTATCTTTTGCTAGTATCATCTCCAGCTTTTGTTGGTGGAAGGCTCAAGCTTCCGAGCTACACAGAGCTCCCCTTCAGCTCTGGGGGAGGAAGCCCAGTGTGTGAGCTCAGTACAAATTGAGCAGAAGGGGTGACCCATGTTGGAGGTGTTCCGTTGAAATGAAGTCGGTCATTGGAGGCTAGATTGTTCCGCGTAAAGGGTTTGAAGTGGGCAATTAAAGGTAGCAGGCAGTGGGGTGCGAAACAGATTGTGGTAATGAGCCATAAAACCAGTGTCCTTGTTTTAAGCCCATGGCTTTTGGTGTCTGGCAGAGTTATGAATTTAAGTTCCCAGGCTCGCCTCTGGAAGGTGTTGGGCAGGTTTCCCTTGAGGACAAGTATTGAAAGATCACGTATGGAGCAATCCCTTTGTGAAAAGTGTTCACCCGCGGGCGATATGCTGGTTTTGTCTTTTTTTTATCATTTTTCTGTGGGACCAACGCAGCGATAACTCTGCCAAGGTCTCAGAATGTAACTGTAAATGAGGGATTGTCATGGAGTGGGGGTGTTCCCAGTGGGGTCCTGCTGGGATCAGTTCTTGGCCCTGCGCTATTTAAAATTTTTATCAATGACCTAGAAGAGAACATCAAATCCTCCCTGATAACGTTTGGGGGGATGGTAAATAATGAGGCGGACATGTCACTGATACAGAGCGATCTGGATCGCTTGGTAAGATGGGCACTTTTAATACAGCCAAATGGCAATGGAGACATCTAGGAACAAAGAAGGTAGGACATACAGGCTGGGGGATTCTCTCCTGGGAAGCTGTGACTCTGCAGAAGATCTGGGGGTCATGGAGGATAATCAGCGGAACAGGAGCACCCAGTGCGACGCCTGGGCCAAAAGAGCTAATGCGACCCTGGGAGGTATGAATAGGGGAATCTCGCGTAGGAGCAGAGAAGTTCTTTCCCCTCTGTGTTAGGCACTGGTGCGACTGCTGCTGGTATATTGTGTCCAGTTCTGGTGTCCACAATTCAAGGAGGAGGTCGGTAAATTGGAGAGGGGTCAGAGAAGAGCCACGAGAATGATCAGAGGGTTAGAAAAGCTGCTTGGTAGTGAGAGACTCAAGGAGCTCGATCTATTTCACTTAACAAAAAGAAGATGATGGAGTGACTTGATCCCAGGCTATCAGTACCTCTGTGGGGCACAAATATTTCATAATGGGCTCTTCAGTCTAGCAGAGGAAGGTTCTAACACGAGCCAGTGGCTGGAGTTGAAGCTGGACAAATTGAGACTGGAAATAAGGCCTAAATTTTTAGTGGTGAGAGTAATTAACCCCTGGAGCGGTTGACCAGGGGTTGTGGTGGATTCTCCATCACTGGCAAGTTTTAAATCAAGATGGGTTGTTTTTCTAAAAGATCTGAATTGTTGTGGGGCAATTTCTGGCCTGTGTTACGCAGGAGCTCGGACTAGATGATCGCCGTGGTCCCTTCTGGCTTGGACTCTATGGAGCGGCCAGATGTGCTGCAAGTGGCTACAAGAGGGACCCTCCCCCGTACCTTTCCCCTTTGCCCTGTGGCCAGTTAGAAGAGGTTGCTCATGCACCTGCAGGCTGCATCCATGGGCTAGGGCTGCCTGCTGCCCCCCAGCCTTGTGCAGTGCCCTTCCCTCAGCTATTGAGGGGTTCGGACCTTTACGCTAACCCGCGGGACTGGACCCTCTATGGAAATGGAATCCCAATCAAAAACTACTGCGAGAGCAGTCGTGGCAGGTTCTGACTTTTACCAGAGATTTGGACAGCCCCCGGCCAGAGGAAAGCAGGGTGGGGTGGAGGTGGCGTTTGCATTGGGAAGGGAGGGGCGCAGGTGCTCTTTGCAATGGTACCAGCTGGTTGGGGAGGAGAGTTTGCAAAGAAACCGGGACGGGGCACACAGCGGTCGAGTTGGCAATGGAACCAGGAGGGGGATGCAGGTGGTATTTGCGATGGCATTAAGTAGAGCGGCTGGGTCTCTCCGTCTGTCTCGGCAGGAGCCGGCCCAGCTCATGCTCGGCCGTTTGCCCTGGCCGGCTGAGCACAGCCTGGCGCGCCCGCGAGGCCCACCTCCTGAGCGAAGCGCTCTGGATCGCTCAGCTGCTGACGCTTCCGGCTTTTAATCTGAGGCTTCTGGGATTCAAGCGCCCAGAATGTCAAGGCTGGTCTAGGGTTACTTGGTCCTGCCACAGCACAGGGGGCTGGGCTTGTTGACCTCCCAAGGTCCCTTCCAGCCCGGCATCTCTATGACTCTCTAACGGTGCTCGCATTAGATCTGGGCGCATGATCACAGCGGTCCCTTCTGGCCTGTGCAAAGTGTCTTTACCCTGCTTTGCCCCTCTTTACTAGTGGGGTGGTGGCCTCATTTGATCTGCTCTTGCATGGCCAGGGGCTGCCAGCTTCCTCGCTCGGTGCAGTTAGAGGGGCATCTCTGAGCCCTGTGCCCCTTGGAGCTGGGAAGGAGGGTCAGTAACACAGTCACCATGTTACAGATGGAGTAACTGAGGCACGGGGCTTTGCAGTGAGTCAGGCCCTGAGCTGGGGATAGAACCCAGGAGTCCTGACTCCATCCATGAGGATTTCATTATTATATTATAGTTCCCCTCCCCCCCATACAGCAAAGGGGACAGGCACACAGTGCCACCCAGGCTGGCAAACGCCATCCCAAATCTGCTGCCAACACTAGAATCTTTCAGTGCCTCTCCCACAACCCCCTGTGCCTAGCTCTGGTTGCATCACTGGAGTATCTGAGCCCCTTCGAATCTAACTTCTTGTGGGGTAGGGCAGAGCTATTTTCCCCATTGTACAGATGGGGAAACTGAGGCACAGAGCAGCTAAATGACTTGCCCAAGCTCTCGGCACCTGTGGTGGAGCAAGAATTGAACCCAGGTCTGTCGGGAGAGCCGGAATCAAGGCTAGGGCCAAAGCTGAGATGCGCAGTCAGGGTTCCCGGCTTGGGTAGTGGGTGTGAGCCAGTTGGGCCACCCTGGACCTCAGGCATCCCAATGGTATCCCAATGGCATGTCCCATGGGCTGATCCAGTTCAGGGGGGATGTGGCTGGGGGACCGTCCTGCTGTCTTGCCTGCCCTGTGGGGCTGGGAAGCCAGTGCCCCGCCAGGAAAGAACCCAGGAAGCCAGTCCATGGGCCCTGGATGGTGCCAGGGGTTGGTTAGGGTAGACTCACATGCCCCCTGCATCTTCCCCAGCCTTGGCAGGGTTGGCACCCTTCCCTTTGGTTTTAGGGGTGGCCTGTGCCCCCAGGGGCTGAGATCTGGGGTGGGTGGGGTCATCCTTGTGCGCTGTTGCCCGGTCCCCTTGAGCAAGAGGAGAGAGGCTCCTTGCGCACACACCTCTGAGGAGCTGGGCAAGGGCTGGTGCCAGCCCTGGCTGCAGACGGGTCTCCAGGCCCTGCACAGTCATTGCATCTGTCTCTGCAACTCCAGGCCCTCTGGGAGGGAAAGGATGATGATCTGGAGCCGGGACCCCTCTCTGGTGGGTTCTTGCAGCCCCGAGGGGGTCACGGATCCCTCCCACAGGTCATAGGGACATCCAGGACCCGCAACAAGGGAACCAGCTGGAGCAGAGAGATGCTGTTTACCCCCACCGACAGGGACGGGAATTAGTTGGACCCCTGTCCCCCCACCTCCCCGCTGCCGCAGATCAGCCCCTGGGCCCATCCAGCCCATCTCCGACCGCAGCCACCAGCAGCAGTGTCAGAGGAAGGTGCACAAAGCCCCCATGGACCTGACCCTGTCCTTTGGGGATGTCTTCCAGCCCCAGGCAGCCAGCACTCACCCCTTGCCCCGGGGCAGGATGGGGTCAGAGGAGAAAACAGGGTGATCTGCTCCGGGTCCAAGCCCTGGTCTGCAAAGGGGCTCGTGCCCCTGCCCGCGTCTCCTTCCTGGCAAGCCACGCCTGGCTTCCCCAGGGCCCCACCGGCCAGGACGCCCAATGAAGGAGAGACCGGGAACCCCGGCACCGGGCTGCAGCCCTGAGGGTGGAGGGGCTGAAGGTCCAGCCCCACGGCGAGCTGTGAAAACAAGGCCTCACTGCAATAGCAACCGGCTCTGTCCCTAACCCTAGTGGGACCCTATGGCCTCCATACGGGGCCCCTAAACGGCCCCTCTGGTTGCTGTGGGGTGACCTGTGACCTCTGTGGTGGAGAGTGATGGTTTTAGCCCTGGAGCTTCCTGCTGGGATTTGCAAAGGGAGCTATGGTGCCAAGTTTAGGGGGACGCGGAGGGCCCAGCCCGAGCCATCTAACCAGGCGCAGGGCAGGTGCAGCACCAGAAGGGGGCACCCGTGGGTGCCGGGAGAGCTGGAGCGAACCTACGAAAGCTGCAGCTCGTATGGAGGTGAGAGAGAGGCCATGCATGGGCTGTAAAACGTCCACCCACCCCTACTAGCCGTGGCACTAAACCTACTAGCCCAGGGTGGGTGCAGAAGACAAGGGCAGGGTGGATCCTTCTGGGATGCCTGGCTCTCCCATCCCTGCCCCCGCCATGCCCCCTAGCTGGTGGGAGGCTGCCCTAGATACAGCTTGGACCTTGCATCTGAGCCTCTGCCAGGCAGGTGTCCGATAGATGGGGATCTACGTGCGGGAAGGTCCCCTCTCCCAGAGCCTCCGGACTGAGGGGGTAGGGGTGGCATCTCTGCGGCTGTACCCACTCTGTCCTTCGGGAGGGGGTTTCTCCTTCTCTGGGGAGGCGGGCCTCCCCCAGGAGTAAACCTGCCTCCACAGGATCTCCGCCGCCCATCGCTAGCAACTGCGCTCTAGTTCCTTGCTTCAGCCGTGGGCTGTGTAAAGCTCTGAGCAGCCGGGGTGGTGCGGGGGCTGCCTGTCTGCAGGCTCAGGCAGATGGTGGATTGCACGCCAGTTGCGGGGATGGGCTAGAAACACTTCCCCCCCCTCCCCCAATAAAAGCTTGAATCCTGCCAAAATAGTGGGCAGAGAACCCAGCTCTTGCTGGGGGAAGTTTCCTGGGGCATGGGACTCTTTCCAACCCTTGTCCCCCCTCCCCGCCTAAACTATTGGCTCACTTCATGATTAGGAGACATCTGACTATCACCCCTCTGAGGGACTCAGGACTATTGGGTTCTTTTTCAGCAGCTGTTGGAATCCCCTTGCTTTCATGGGGGGCAACGTGGCCTTGTCTGGACTGGGAGACCTGGGTTTTATTCCCAGCTCTGGGCCTGCTGGGCGACCTTGGGCAAGTCACAGCCCTGCTCTGGGCCTCAGTTTCCCCATCTGTAAGATGGGGATAATGGTACTGGCCCTCGCTTTGTAGAGCTACAGATGATAAAAAACAGAGATTATGAGTCTTTGCCGCTCCTGTTGGGGAAACCGACTGCCAGAAGGTAGAGGACCAGAAGTCCTGGTCCCAGCCCCCTCTGGGGAAACAGGCATGCTAGAGATGGCAAGCCTCTGCCTGAGTCTTCAGCGCCTCCTTCTGGATGAGTAGCACCTGCCATGTGCACACCTCCTTGGCTGGTGGAAGTGTTTTCACGGCAGGGAGCAGCGGAGGGGGGGATGGGAAGGTCCTGGCCACCGAAAGAGGCGTTTAATCCCTTCTCTTGTGGTTCAAAGTGATCATCTGGGAGCTGGCAGAATTCTCCCACCCCTCCCCTGCAGCTGTGGCTTATGGTTGATATTGTAGGGTCACTTGTAAACAAAGGGGCTGAGTGTGCACTGGGGGCTAGTGAACACTGGTTTGTTACCAAAGGGGGAGAGCATGGGTGTAGTGACCGGAGAATGGGGGATGCCGAGAGTCAAGACTCCTGTTGGATTTCAGCGCATTCTGGATGGGGCCCGGGGTGGGGGGGAGCGGGGGGAGGATTTTTTATTAAATATTTTTTTAGCAGCACCTAAGGGACTTAGGAACCAGGGTCTGATTGAAAGTGTGTGGGGGGGGAGGGGATTTGCGGTGTTCACATACATACACACACACACACACTCACACCTAGAATCTTATTTTCAGATGACAGAATGAAGATCTTTAGTAGGGTCTTGTTTCCATGGGGAAATTGACTGGCACAGCTACCCCGTTGTATTTAGATCTATAACTCCTCCATCATTCTAGTCTGAAATAAAAGTGACTTTAATCTGGATTAATTACTCCGCTTCCACTGGTGGCACCTGTTCTCGGCCTTGGTAGTCTCCTGAGGACTCGGGTGTTTTTGGTTTAACTAACATCATTGGGCTCAATGCAGGGGGATCTGGTTGAAAAGCAATAGCCTGAGGTATGCAGGAGGCCAGACTACATGATCTAATGGTCCCTTCCCACCATAAACTCTAGGAAACTATGAGTTATTTTGGCATAGCCATGCTGGTCAATTTCAGCCCTGAGACCAGACCAGGTATTGATCCCCCACTGAACATCCCACACCCAATTCAGTACCTCCCTCCTGTGTTTTCATTCCTCCAGCTGGTGTTCAGTTTTCAGTCCAGCCTTCGGAACCGATCTGAATTAAAGTCGAGAGACAGATTTCACTGGCTGCTGCATCAAATGCTTTGTCGAAAACCTGCCACTTAATTTACCATCCGCCTATCCTGTATTATTTTGTATTTTTTATATTATGGTAGCACCTAGAAGCCCCAGTCGTGGACCAGGCCCCCATTGCTCCAGGCGCTGTACATTTTTATCACTATTAGGTGTATTACGGTAGCGCCTAGGACCCCATGTCATGGCCTACGTCCCCATTGCGCCAGGCGCTGTACGTTTTAATTGCTATTAGATGTATCACAGTAGCAGCTAGGAACTCCACTCACAGTCCAGGATCCCATTGTGCCAGGTGCTGTCCAGACACAGAACTCCACGTCCTGTTTTTCAAATCAAGCCCTCGTTGTCTGGCGGAAGCTATTCTGAATTATTCTTAATTAATCCTCATGGTTCCAGCTGTGCAGCAGGGTGTGGGGGGTTTTGTTTGTTTGTTTCTTTGTTTGTTTTCTTCCCTTTAATATACACAACCTTTACTTTGCTAATTAACAGACATGACATTAACAAGGCTGTGATGGTCGGGATCATTCTCATTTCCTTCTTTGAAAGTCGGCACCATATTTGTTTTATTCCAGTCCACGGGGGTCTTATAACTTTCCTAACTAACAGTCAGGGGTGTGGTAAGTTGGGTTATTAATTTACTTAATGCTCTCGCTGATTGGAAAATATTCAGTGTTTCCCGTTCTTTTTTTTTTTTGACCCCCTGTCTAGACAATAATCTTTTCCAAGTATTCCCAGAACACGCTACGGGAACGCAGCTCTCCTTATTAGCACCCTTGTTTGTTTCCTGCAGTATCTGTTGTGCTACTCTGTTACTGTAGGGCTGCTCCTTCAGCTTGGGTTTTGGATACTGATTGGTTATTTCAGGGTCACTGTGGAAGCTGGGCCTCACGCTCCAGACTTGGCGGGTTGCGTGCGAGTGATAGCTAACTAGCTAGCTTGTTGTTGCAGGGTCAGCAATAGTCTGCCACACTGGACTTGTTTGTTATTGCAGGGTCGCCTGTATTTGTAAAGCTGTTCTGTATTTATGGGGGTGGGGGGGAACAGATGATAGAGTCTCATCATATGGTGATCACCCTCTTTCCATTCCACTGGTATCTCTGGAGGATGTTAGACATTTTAAAATCAGCAGGTCCACAGAACTTGCATCGAAGTGTTTTAAAAGAGCTGGCTGAGGAGCTCGCCAAACCGTGAATGTTGATTTTTTTTTCCATACATCTTGGCCCACTGGGGAAGTTCCAGAAGACTGGAAGAAAGCTAGCACTGTGCCAATTTTTAAAAAGGATAAATGGGATGACCTGGGTAATGATAGTCCTTTTAGCCTGACACCAATCCCAGCCATGATATTGAAGTATCTGGTACAGAACTCAAATAATAAAGAACTCAGGGAGGGTAATGTAATTAATGTAAATCAACATGGGTTTATGGAAAATAGATCCTGTCAAACTAACTTGATCTCTTTTTTTTTATGAGATTACAAGTTTAGTTGATAAAGGTAATAGCGTCATGTGATATACTCAGACTTCTTTAAGGCGTTTGACTTGGTACCTCACGACATTTTGATCAAAAAAAAAAAACAATATAAAAGTAACATGTCCCACATTAAATGGATTAAAAGTTGGCTAACTAATTGGTCTCAAACTATAACTATAAACATCATTGAGTGAGTCTGTTTCCAGTGGGGTCCCGCAGGGATTGGTGGGGCCTCATCTGGAGAACTGTGTTCAGTTTTGGACTCCACACTACAAGAAGGATGTGAAAAAATTGGAAAGAGTCCATTGGAGGGCAACAAAAATGATTAGGGGGCTGCGGCGCGTGACTTACGAGGAGAGGCTGAGGGAACTGGGATTGTTTAGTCTGCAGAAGAGAAGAGTGAGGGAGATTTGATAGCTGCTTTCAACTACCTGAAGGGGGGTTCCAAAGAAGATGGATCTAGACTGTTCTCAGTGGTGGCAGATGACAGAACGAGGAGTAATGGTCTCAAGTTGCAGTGGGGAAGGTTTAGGTTGGATATTAGGAAACACTATTTCACTAAGAGGGTGGTGAAGCACTGGAATGGGTTCCCTAGGGAGGTGGTGGAATCTCCTTCCTTAGAAGTTTTCAAGGCCCGGCTTGAAAAAGCCCTGGCTGGGATGATTTAGTTGGGGATTGGTCCTGCTTTGAGCAGGGGGTTGGACTAGATACCTCCTGAGGTCCCTTCCAACCCTGATCTTCTATGATTCTATGATTGGTTCTTGGCCCTGCACTGTTTCACATTTTTATCAATGACCTGGAAGAAAACTTAAAATCACCACCACGAAAATTGGGAGAGTGGCAAATAATGAAGAGGACAGAGGACAGGTCACTGATACGGAGCGATCTGGATCATTTGGTAAACTGAGTGCAAGGGAATACTATGCATTTTAATATGGCTAAAGGTGAATGGATGCATCTCGGAACAAAGAATATCAGCTGTACTTACAGGCTGGGGGACACTACCCCGAGAAACGGTGACTCTGAAAAAGATTTGGGGGTCATGGTGGATAATCAGCGGCACAGGAGCCCCCAGTGCGATGCTGGAACCGAAAGAGCCAATGCGATCCTGGGCTGTATAAACAGGGAAATCTCGCGTAGGAGCAGAGAGGTTCTTTCCCCTCTGTGTTTGGCCCTGGTGTGACCACTGCTGGGATCCTGTGTCCGGTTCTGGTACCTACAATTCAAGGACGATGTGGATAAACTGGAGAGGGGTCAGAGAAGAGCCACGAGAACGATCAGAGGGTTAGAAAACCTGCCTGGTAGTGATACATTGAAAGAGCTCAACCTATTTAGCTTAACAAAGAGAAGGCTCAGGGGTGACTTGATCCTAGTCTCTCAGTACCGACATGGGGAGCAAATATTTCATAATGGGCACTTCTTTCTAAAAGAGAAAGGTCGAACATGCCTCAACCGCTGGAGTTGAAGCTGGACAAATTCAGACTGGAAATAAGGCGTGAATTTTTAACACCGGGAGTAATTAATCTTTGGAAAAATTAACCAGGGGTCATGGGGGATTCTCCATCCCTGACCATTTTCAAATCAAGACTGGATGTTTTGCTGAAAGATCTGCTCTAGGAATTATTTTGGGGGCAGTTCTCTGGCCCGTGCTATCCAGGTGGTCAAACTAGATGATCACAATGGGCCCGTATGTGAATGCTGGAACAAATGATTAAACAATCAGTTTGTAAGCAGCTAGAGGATATTATAACCTCGAGTTAAAAAGAATGGCTAGCATGGATTTGTCAAGAACAAATCACCAAATCAGTTCCTTCTTCACCAGGGTTACTGGCTGGTGGATAGGAAGCTGTCGATGTGGTGTATCTCTGTTCGATTAAGGCTTTTGAGACTCCCACATGACACACTCGTAAGCAAACTAGAGAAATGTGGTCTAGATGGAATTACTAGAAGGTGAACGCTCAACTGGTTGAAAGACTGTACTCGAAGAATAGTTACCAGCGGGTCTCTGTCACTCTGGGAGGGCGTCTCCAGTGGAGTCCCTCAGGGGTCAGTCCTGGGCCTGCTACCAGTCAATATTTTTCATTAACGTCTTGGATAATGGAGAGGAGAGTGCGCTTAGAACATTTGTGAATGACACCAAGCTGGGGGGGGGCGGGGGTTGCAATTCAAAACGACCTGGTCAAATCGGAGAATTGGACTGAAATCAACTAGATGAAATTCAAGGAAGACAAATGCAAAGCACATCGCCTAGGCAGAAAAAAATCAAATGTACGGTTACAAAATGGGAAATAGCTGGCTAGCAGGGACATACTGCTGAAAAGGATCCAGAGGTTCTGGTGGATCACAAATGGAATGTGTGTCGACAATGGGATGCAGTTGTGAAAAAGGCTAACATCATTCTGGGATGTATTCACAGGAGGGTTGTGAGTAAGACATGGGAAGTCATTGTCCTGCACTGCGTGGCCTCACCTGGAGTCCTGTCTCTAATTCCCAGCCCCACACTTTAGCAAAGATGTGAATGAATTGGAGAGAGCCCAGAGGAGAGCAACAGAAATGAGCAAAGGTTTAGAAACCCTGCCCTAGGAGGAAAAGTTAAAAGAAGTGGGCATGTTTAGTCTGGGGGAAAGAAGGCTGAGGGGGGACCTGAGAACAGTTTTCAGATACGTTAAGGGCTGTTATAACGAGGACGGGGATCCATTTTTCTTCATGTTCATTGGTGGCAGGACAAGGCATAATAGGTGTAATCCACAACGAGGGAGATTTCGGTGAGATATCAGGACAAACTTTCCAACTCTCCGGGGAGTGAAGCTCTGGAACAGGTGTCCAAGGGAGGTTGTAGGATCCCCGTTACTGGAGGTTTTTCAGAACAAGCCTGACAAACCCCTATCGGGGCTGGTCTAGGTTTACGTGATCCGGCCTCACCGCAGGGGACTGGACACGATGAACCTTGAGGTCCCTTCCAGCCTGATGTTTGTATGATTCTTTGCTATTTCTTCTAGGTTCCCTGGGAGTGTGAGGGCTGCATGCACTGGCTTGTTATTGTAGGGCAGCGGTTCTCAAACTTTTGTACTGGTGACCCCTTTCACATAGCCAGCTTCTGAGTGCAACCCCCCCTTATCAATTAAAAAACATATTTTTATAGATTTAACACCATTATAAATGCTGGAGGAAAAGCAGGGTTTGGGGTGGAGGCTGACAGCTCGCAACCCCCCATGTAATAACCTCGTGACCCCCTGAGGGGTCCCAACACCTAGTTTGAGAACCCCTGTTGTAGGGTCTCTTGGGAACACTCTGCCACACCCCCCAGATTGTTATTGTAGGGTTGCAGGTGAGTGCTGACCTGCTAACACGGATATTTTGTCGTGATGGCAGGGGCATCCCACTGGTCAGCAGCACCCTGCTTTATTAGGCTCAATCTGAGGGGCTGCAGGAGAGGCAAACCGGAACGGCCACCCTTCCCAGTGTCTCTGGAATATCACGGCCATTGACAGCAGCTGCAGGTAGAAAAATGACATTCTCGTCCTTTGGCTTCCTTTAGCTCGCTGGCAGCTGAACCCTGAGCAAGCCGGCAGGTGGCTTAGCACCAAGAAGATGGCTTTAGAGGGAGAAGAGGAAGGGGAAGCTGTGTGATTGTTTCCCCAACCTTTGCACTCAGATTGGCAGTGACCTTTGGGGGTTTTCTGCCTTCCTCTCCAGCGTCCATGGCCCCTTGGTCTCTCCCTGTGGCAGACAGTCTCCCGATGACTGAAATGCGTTAGTCTGTCTTTGGACAGAATACAGGGGTAGGGAATGGGGTGAAAATGAATGGCCCGTGCCATAGGCTTGGCAGGATTCGATTTTATTTTTTTTCTAATTTCGATGGACAATATCAGTGTTGATTTTTAAGCATGTTGTATCCAGTGACATTGTCACCGTTGTGCAAAATGTCGGGCTTGAAGCATTTTTTAAAAATAATTTTTGTCCACTTACATTTTCACAGTCGCAGGAAATTAGGGGAGGGAGGGGGATCAGAGACCGGGGAGGGGGGTCAAACAATATTTATTTAATGACAGCGGATATTGAGATGCAAAAGGTTAAAGCTTTATAACCATCGGAACGTAAATCACATTTGTCAGTAGCCTTACGTCAAAAGTCAAGTCTCAAGCAGTGTTTTTCTTTCTTGGCCTAGCTGTAAATTTCTGTTACTACCAATGGAAATATTTTTCGTCGGTTTGTGTGTGTTCGACGAAATCGATGTCTATCGACCTTTACCGATAAAGATCTTGCCCTTCCAAGCCCGGATAGACAGGAGATCAAACTAGCTGACCTGTTGGCCTTTAAGTCTCAAATCCTTCAAATTGGCACTGGTACAAGGAGGTGCGAGGGCGTAGCTGCCAAGTCTCGGTGGGGCGGCCCACTGGAAAAGGGGGAAGAAGGATTTGAGTTGGGACTGAGGACAAGTCCTGCTGTAGAGACAGGAAGCCTCAGTTGTTTGGTCCATTCTGTCTTCAGCGCTGTAAGGGTTAACAGTTCCTTAAAGGGACAGTGTCGGGGTAAAAATGGCCTTGCTCCAAATGAGTCCGTTGGTTATTAAAACGAAAGGAATTTACAAAATAATTTCTTCAATGTCTGTTTCTCAGTCTCTTGAGGCAGGGATCTATGTCTTCCTCCACATTCAGAAAGCACCTAGAACATACCAGGTGCCACGCAAGGTACATAACCAGTGCCAGCACAGGGCCCGGTCCTGCCGGCCCTTACTCACGCAAGTCATTTCATACACCATGACCAGCTGCGACTGAGCTGAGCAGAGCCACTCATGTATGTAAAGTTTCCTCTTGCTGGATCTGGGGGCCTTCCGTGCCATTGGCTGCTTTGCTCCGCTTGAGGGAAGAGTCACTTCCATCCGGGTTTCTAGCCCATTTCACTCGGGGAGCCTCATGCACTAACCCAAAGCTGCAGTGACCCTCTTTGATCATTCTCTGTTTGCCCAGCACCTGGCACAGTGAGGTCCTGGTCTGTGACTGGGGAGCCTAGGGGCTACCACAATACACCTAATAGCAATAAAAATGTACAGTGCCTTGCATAATTGGATCCTGGTCCATGCCTGGGGTGGCTAGGTGGTACTGTTATACACCTAATAGCAATAGAAATGTACAGTGCTTAGCACGATGGGCTCTATGACCGGAGCACCCATGTGTTACTGTAATATACCTAATAGCAATAATCATGTACAGCGTCTTGCACAGTGGGGTCTTGATCTAGAACTAGGAGCTCTGAGGTGCGATGCTAATATAGATAATAATAATAATAATAATAAATAATAATAGACGCTCTCTGAACAGCAAAGAAGGTGTGAACTCTAGTTTGGGAAGATCACAATGTAAAGCGAGTGAAATAAATAGACAGGAGGTAGGGGAAGGATCACAGTGGGTATCCAGGTGTCTGTGGGTGTGCATCTCCCTACCAGCCCCCGCTGGAGGGAATGAGCCCGTGTGTGTGTGTGTGTGTACCTATAAAGAATGACCCAGCCCCATTGACTTTCACCTGGACCCTTGTTCATAAATCCTTTAGGCTCCCCGATCATTTTTTTTCCAACTCTAAGGGTTTGTCTTCACTGCAGAGTTAGCTGGTGCTGTTTCTACTTGAGTTATCGCCTCTTGGGTTGGCCTATCCGGAGCGAAAGCAGCCGCGCTCCGAATACCCCGGGAACTGCATGGAGCGGCTGCGTTAGCAGCTGGTGAGCGATGCTCCCTGGAGCAGGAGCCGGTTCCCCCTGGCCAGCCGGCCAGCCATCTTGAGTTAAAAGCAGCGCTGCGCTGAGTGAAGGGTTTATATGTGTATGTGGACGGGGCTTGGTTTATAACTCAAGTTAACTCTGTGGGCACAAGCCCGAACTCTTTCATTGCTCTTGGCCAGGAGCAACCCATCCAGTGTCCTGCGTGGGACAACAGCTTCCTTCTTCTTTCAACGTTTGCTCAGCACGAGGGGGTGGAGGGTTTTAATCTTAGTCATATTTTGGAGGGGGATGAGTATTGAAAATAACCAGACGGGGCTGCCGAAAGATCGTCCCCTTTTTCTAGCCATGCATACTGAGGTAGGAAAGGCAGTCTGTTGTGTTCACAGCAGAGACACACAGAAATTAGATAAAAATATAAATACTCGGGCTGGAAGGTCACCATGTAACACGACTGTATTCTCAGAATCCAGAATCCTAACACACAAGAACCAAAAGCAGAGAGAGACAAAGCAGGCTGCTCCCGGAGGCGGAAAGGCCCAACTCCTCCCTCTAATTCTAGGCCGGCTCACTGCAGATTGACTGCTGCTCAACCCAGATCACAGGCTTCCACTGCAGAGACCCCTAGCCTGAAAACAGGAGCCGGAAACCCTTTACTCTTAAAGCGATAGCTTGCAATTCCAACACAGTCCTTGCTACACCACATGGATTGGGATGGAAGAGGCCGGGGCTCATTGTCTGGCTCTGCCATGGGTTCCCCATGGGACCTGAATTGCTCTGGGCCCCAGCTGTAAAACAGGGAGGATTTTATTCTATGTAGGTTCTTGTCGTAGCCCCTCTTGACTATAGCAACTGAGCCCATTGTAGCCATCCATTGGCACTGGATATCCCCTAGCACACCAGAGGCCGGATGGCGGTTTGCCAATCGTACCCGCATGCTCCTTCGGAGATGCCCATGCTGCTTTGTAAACCCAGGCCTGTGGCTCCCGGGCTTGTGAACTCGGTGTTTCCAAGCCCACGCCTGAGCATCCACACTGCATTGTTAACCTGGGCTTACAATTGCTGGCGCCAGGTCTCACCGCCAGTCCAACGCATCCATACTGTGCCGTGCAGCCCTTCTGACTCAGTTCTGCGGCTTGAGCGGCGTCCACACTGCAAAATGACAGGGCTTGGACCTGCGTTACAGTGAGTCCTCGGCCCTGGGTCCTGAGTGCTTGCTGACCTGAGTCAGACTGATTTGTGCGTGGACAGAAAGGGGGGGCTCAAACCTGAGTCAGAGCCCGGGCTTCGTGTTCAGTGTAGACTTACCCTTAGGGTTTGTGTACATGAGGACACTCAGGAAAGTTTCCTCTGAATTAACTTTTAAAGTGGATTGGTTAAATTGCATTACACCTCTGTGTGGACGCTCTTTTTCAGAATTAAAGTGGCCTCAATTCAATTTAACTTAATTAACTTCCAAGGTGAATGAAGGGTTTATTTGCAAAGTGAAGCTAAATCGAATTAAGGCCACTTCAATTCTGAATCAGAGCAATCAACTCTCTCTCTCTGTCTTATGCCTCTCTATTCCATGGGGAACACATGGCCTTCACCACGGCCGTCCATCTTTGCCCGTCTCCTGCCGCAGTCTTAGCTTCTTCCCTTCTCATTTTGATAGCTTTCAGTTCTGCTGCTCTTGGGAATTTCCATGTTATCTTTGGTCTGTCTCGTCACCTCTTGCTCTGGGAGTTCTTGTTATGCTCCTCGGATCTTCCCTCCGTCTATGTCCCAGCCATCTGTTTTCATTCCATAGTTCCCTGTCAGTTTCGGTTTTGCCACAGTCCAGAGTTCTTCGTTTGTGATTTTTTCCAGAAGAGGGAAAGCCGGGCGTGCTTTTTGTACCTCTAGTGCAGAACTGGAGAACAGAAATCTTGCCCTCCAGACTAAACCTCAAATAGTTAACATCACCCCACTGTAACATCAGTGTTACTGTATGGCCCCGAATCATGGAGACTGACGAAAGCCTTGCTAGCTAAACCCCGCGTGTTCAGAAACGGCTGCCTTAGGCCAAGCCTCAGTATCAGATGGCCAGAAAAAAATCTCAAATGCGGGGTAGCTAATCTACTTTACATTCAAACCTCCCGTTAATTCGGAGGAATTTTCCCGAGTGTTCCCATGTAGACAAGCCCTTAGGGCAGTGGTTCTCATCCAGGAGTCTGGGGCCCCCTGGGGGGCCGCCAGCAGGTTTCAGGGGGTCCGCCAAGCATGGTCGGCGTTAGACTCGCTGGGGCCCAGGGCAGAAAGGCGAAGTCCCACCGTCTGGGCTGAAGCCCGGGGCCCTGAGCCCTGTCACCCGAGACTGAAGCCGAAGCCTGAGCAATGTAGCTTCGCGGGGGCCACTCTGGCGTGGGGCCCCAGGCAATTGCCCTGCTTGCTACCCCCTAATGCCGGCCCTGGCTTTAATACGCAGAAAACCAGTTATTGTGGCACAGGTGGGCCGTGGAGTTTTATAGCGCGTTGTGGGGGGCCTCAGGGAGAAAAAGCTTGAGAACCCCTGTTAGGGTGCGTCTACACACGCTGCTGGTGACGGTGTGATGGTAGCACAGGGCGAGATACTCCCGCGAGCGTCAATCTAGCTAGCAGAGATCATGATGATCGCAGCGAAGACGTGAGAGCATGCCAGCCGCAAGAGAGCCCTGGGGATGGGGGCCGGTGCCACCGCCCCTACACTGGGCAGGCAACTGTGCTAGCGAGATTAAAGCCTACCCGTGCTACACTTATATGCCCTTAGTTACCTGACCGCAGCCTGACCCCACCCATGTGAGACAGGACAGCATTAGCCCTGCTTTACAGCTGGGGCCGTATCTCACCCCAGGTAGGACAAGAACCTACCCAGTCCAGTGCGGTTGCTCCTAGGACGCCGGCCTGGGGTCTGTTCTGCCTGGGTTATTGTGACTGTCTGACTCTCCCTGCTGGGGAAAAGGGCCGAGGTTGACAAGACCGAGCCCTCTGGATACCCCCAGAACTGGCAGAGCCCAGTCCAAGCACACACACCTCGCTGCCCCCTCTCTCCCCAGCTCCTCCACAGGCTCATCCAATCCTTTCCCCACGAAGGGGCCCGGTCGCCGTTCCTGCCCATCCTGCCCAAAGTTTGGCTGAGACCTGGCAAACTCTTTTCAGACCCGCTGAAATCAGAGCTGGGGAAAGCCCTCTGATTCTTCTCGAGCTCTGGAAATGAGAGCCCCTTCTGCCTGCACCAATCCGGGCCTTGATCTGCCTAGCAGGGCCGGGGGGACACCCACAAGACGGGTTTCTCCCCCTGCCATCAGCACTCTGACATGCTGGGGCTGGGGCTGCTGCGAGAGAATGTGCCGAATCTCCCCCGCACCTAGCCATGCCCACTTCCCGCCCAGCACCGCCCGCTCCAGGGCCACGCTGCCTCTCGCACCGCTGAGTCCCTGCTCCAAAATAACGGCTGGGGAGCCACGTGGCCACCGCCCTTGGTCTCCCGCTCATGATTATCCCGGAGCGTCCTGGAATCCAAGACACCGGAGCTAGAAAAGCTCGGCTAGGGGCCAGCTAGCCCATTGCATCGCAGCCGCCGTTCCGGCACAGAGCCGCCTTCTCTTAACCATGCCTCCCCTTCCCCTCGGGCTTGTGTTAGTCTGTCTCGTTAGCAAGACGTCTGTCTTGCGATTCAGCTCCCATGATCTTAATTCCAACCCTCTGCTCCCAGTTACAACACCTGTAAATCATCTCTCCCCCTTCCCTGCCCCAGTAATTCTGAGTCTTACAGCCTTCCGCTATCCTTCCCTTCAGGAAGAAAAATCACACGCACAGCTACAAAGTGGGGAACAGCCAGCTAAGGGGTCGTACTGCCGAAAAGGATCTGGGCGTTGGAGTGGCCCACAAACTGAATGTGAATCGAGACCGTGATGCAATTGCGATATCGTTCTGGGGTGTATTAACAGGAGCGAGGGGTATACGACACGGGAGGTCCTTGTCCCGCTCTGCTCAGTGCTGGCGAGGCCTAGGCTGGCGGGCTGCGGCCAGTTCTGGGCACCGCGCTTTGGGAAAGACATGGGCAGATTGGAGCCAGCCTGGAGGAGAGCAACAAAAATGATTCAAGGTTTCGAAAATCTTCCTAAGAGGAGAGGTTAAAAAAACAGGGCATGTTTCGGCTTCAGCAAAGACTGAGGGGGGGCCCTGAGAACGGTCGTCAGTCACGTTAAGGGCTGTTGTAAAGGGGACGGGGATCCATTCTTCTCCATGTCCGCTGAACGTAGGACAAGGAGCAATGGGCTTAATCCGCAGTGAGGCAGATTGAGGTGAGATATCAGGACAAACTTTCCAACTCTCCGGGGAATGAAGCTCCGGAACAGGCTCCCCAGGGAGGTCGTGGGATCCCCGTCATGGGAGGTTTTTAGGAACAGGCTGGACAAACCCCTGTCAGCGCTGGTCTAGGTTTACACGGCCCTGCCTCAGTGCAGGGGGCTGGACGTGATGACCTCTCGAGGTCCCGACATTTCGATGATACTGTTCGCTGTCCCTTTGTCGGCAGGCCAGCAGAGCCGGTCGACGTTTAGCTCACCCCTGGCAAAGCAAGCCCTCTGCCAGCCCCCTGATAATCTCCAGGTCTCTTTCCTTCATCTCCAGAGGACGCAGACCCCTCTTTCTGGTCCTGAACCGCTGCATTCCCACGGAGTCCTAATATCTCTCTGATTCACCCCGCTGGTGCCTCTGAGCATGCACCCCCAAATCACAGTGGGTGATAGTAACAAAAATCCCTAGCTCTTACCCACAGATCTCAAAGTGCTTTAAGGACAGTATCCTTATCTTCATTTTACAGGTGGGGAAACTGAGTCACGGGCAGACTGATTTGCCTGAGGACACCTAGTGGCAGAGCTGGGAACTGGGGTGCAGTGCTCTCCCAGCTGCCTGTGGTGCAGAGGAACCAACACATGGCGTAGGTGCCCCGGTGCCCCGCTATGCTTGAGTGGGATTTCTGTGGGGTTTGGGTTGTGCACAGTGGGAGGAATTTCCCTCTGTGTCCCCTTTTGGTGCCAGGTGGCAAACCCCTGCGCCATTTGCTGTCTACTGTCACCCCACTGGTCTCTCCCGTAGAGTCTCCATGTTTCAGGTGAGTTCCTGCCCCATGTGTATCAGCCGCAATTTTCCCAGGTTGAATCCCCACTCCCTGCAGCACAGCGCCCCCTAGCTCGGCCATGGGGGTCAGCGCCGACTGCGAGGGGAGAGCGCCCCCTACTGAGCCTCCCCACTCCACTCCCTGCAGCACAGCGCCCCCTAGCTCGGCCATGGGGGTCAGCGCCGACTGCAAGGGGAGAGTGCCCCCTACGGAGCCTCCCACCCCACTCCCTCCAGCACATTGCCCCCTAGCTCAGACATGGGGATCAGCACAACTGTGAGGGGACAGCGCCCCCTACTGAGCCTCCCCACTCCACTCCCTGCAGCACAGCGCCCCCTAGCTCAGACATGGGGGTCAGCACCGACTGCGAGGGGAGAGTGCCCCCTACGGAGCCTCCCACCCCACTCCCTGCAGCACAGCGCCCTCTAGCTCAGACATGGGGGTCAGCACCAACTGTGAGGGGAGAGTGCCCCCTACGGAGCCTCCCACCCCACTCCCTGCAGCACAGCGCCCCCTAGCTCGGACATGGGGGTCAGCACCAACTGTGAGGGGACAGCGCCCCCTACTGAGCCTCCCACCCTACTCCCTGCAGCACAGCGCCCCCTAGCTCGGACATGGGGGTCAGCACCAACTGTGAGGGGAGAGTGCCCCCTACTGAGCCTCCCACCCCACTCCCTCCAGCACAGCGCCCCCTAGCTCGGACATGGGGGTCAGCACCAACTGCAAGGGGAGAGCGCCCCCTACTGAGCCTCCCACCCCACTCCCTGCAGCACAGCGCCCCCTAGCTCAGACATGGGGGGGTCAGCACCGATAGCAAGGGGAGAGCGCCCCCTGTGGAACCTCCCATCCCACTCTCATGTCCTACCCCCTGCCTAGCTCCTCCCTCCCCCAAGTCATTCACCAGTCAGGAGGCTCCCCTCCCCCTCGCCCCCAGTGTTTTTTGTTCCTGTAGCCAGATGAAAACCCTGGTCCCGTCCATATTAATTTTGTGAGCTACCTGATCAAGTTCTTTGCTAACATCCAGGGGCAACGCTTTTTTCAGACTTGGGGTGGGGGAGCCTAAAGCAAGCCCCTTAAGTCAATGCGTGTCAGCTCTTTGGGGCAGGGGCTATCCTGATCTTCTGCATCTGTACAGCTCCTGGCACAGTGGGGGTGTAATCCATGCCCGGGGTGCCTAGGCACTACCGTAATACCCCTAATAGCAATAAAAATGCACAGCGCCTGGCACAATGGGGCCCTGCTCCATGCCTGGGGCTCCTAGATGCTGCCATAACACATTTAATAATAATCACCTGAATACAAGCTGCCCCAAAGTCCAGGATTGCTGTGTGCCCACAAATCCAGCTGAAGTCATTGGGGCCTGATTCTCCATAATCATTACACCCGTGCAAAGCAGTTGTAAAATGGGCCCGTTTAACTGGGCAGCACTTTACTCCAAACTTTGCACTATTTAAATGCCTGCCCAAGGGGCAAAGAATTGACCCCACTAGAAGGTGCAGATGCTCAGTACACTTTGATTTGGTGCCAAGATAAGTTTAGGCAGAAATTCCAAGAGCAGATCAGACCATGGGATCAATTACTCCAGTGTCCCATTTCCACCAGTGTACAGGGCCCGCTATTTCAGAGGAAGGTGCAAGTCAACCCTAGTGGGCAATGATGGGATAACCTGCAATGAGGGGAAGTTCCTTCCTGACCCATGTCAATCAGAGGCTGGTTTATGCCCTGAAGCATGAGGGTTTAGATCCCTTCCAAACTGTTAAACCTGCCCAAGTCTGCAGATTTCAGCCTTGATTTGTTCTCTCTCTTGCTTCCACTTCCCCATAACTCCTGTGCAGTTTGCTGGGTGCTGTCACCCCAATGGTCTTTAATACTTTTGCAGTCAAGTTTTCGTGGTAAAATCTAGACCAGTATTGGGAATCTCATTGATTGAGAGGCCTAAATATGGATTTAAGAGCCTAACTTTAGGGATGCTGGAAATCATAGAAGGATAGGGTTGGAAGGGACCTCAGGAGGTCATCTAGTCCAACCCCCTGCTTGAAGCAGGACTAATCCCCAATTTTTGCCCCAGATCCCTAAATGGCCACCTCAAGGATTGAGCTCACAACCCTAGGTTTAGCAGGCCAGTGCTCAAACCACTGAGCTATCCCTCCCCGCCGAGCGGAGCAGCTCACACCAAGGGCTCTGCTATATAGAGTAGTCCTATACAGGAAGGGGAATAAGATACACTGGGATAAGGCACCTTTATCGGGGTATAACTGCATCCACAGTAGGGGTTGCCCTGCTAGCACGATATCGGTAAAAAATCAGCCCCCTTATGCACATTGTTACCCAAGGACAAAATCTGGGAGTGCAGCAGGTTTTACAATTCGATTCTTATAACTTAGATTGCCAGTTCTTTGGGGGCAGGAACTGTCTTTTTGTTCTGTGTGTTTACGGCACCAAACACAATGGCAGCCGGGTCCCTGACTACCACAAAGCACATCATAAAAGGTAGCCAGTGGTGATCAGTTTGGCTGTTGGCTCCCCGCACTCGTTGCAGAGAGGAGTTAGACATTAAAGGCAGCGTGACCCAGAGACTAGAGCAGCAGACTGCGACTCGAGAGATGCGGGTTTTGTTGCCGACGCTGCTGCTGGGTGAACTGGGGCAAGTCACTGCCTCGCTCTTTGCCTCAGTTTCCCCGTGTGTACAGCAGAGAGAATGTTTCTGCCCTGCTTTGTAAAGTGCTTTGAGATCGGCTGATGATGAGAGCTTGGGGTAGTTGTTATTCAAAGCTCTATATGCTTTGAGTGACCTGTCCGAAAGCTTTCTTGTGTCTCACTTTAGGCGCCGACGTTTCTCTGTGTGGTGCCCAGAACTGGAGACCGTACTCCGGCTTAAGCCAAGAAGGGTGGAACAATTACCTCCCGTGTCTTATATGCAAAATTCCTCTCAATACGCCCAGAACGATACTCGCCTTTTTTTCAACTGCTTCACATGCTTGACTCATATTCAGTTTGTGATCCACTCTTAATGCCCAGATCCTTTTCAGCAGTCTGACCCCCTAGCCAGTTGTTCCCCACTTTGCAGTTCTGCCTGTGATTTCGCTAAGCGTAGCACTTTGCACTTGCCTGGGCTGAATGTCGTCTTGTTGATTTCAGACCAATTCTCCAGTGTGCAACGGTCATTTTGAGTTCCAGTCCCTGTCCCCCAAAGTGCTTGCAACCCCTCCTAGCTTGCAGTCGCCCACAAATGTTATAAGCGTACTCTCCCCTCCGTTACCCACGCCATGAATACAAATAATAGTGCCAGATCCAGGCCTCACATGGGCCCCATGGTTAGGGGCACTAGCCTAGAATGTGGTCGACCTGGGGCAACATTCTGCTGTGCCAGACTTCCCGTGGGTTGTTGGGTAACTCACTTAGCCTTTCTGTGCCTCAGTTTCCCCATGAGAAGAATAGCCCTGCCCTGCCCTCCCTGCCAGTGCTGTAAACATATATACATTAAAAACTGTGAATGGGGGGGGGTTTCCTATCCCAGCTGTGGGAAGGGAGTGGTGTCTAGTGGTTAGAGCAGGGTGAACTGGGAGTCAGGACTCCTGGGTTCTATCCCAGCTTTGGGAGGAGAGTGGGAACTAGTAGTTAGCGCGGCAGAGGTCAGGACTCCTGCATTTTATTCCTGGTTCTGCCGCTGACTTTCTGTGAGTGTTTTGCCTGAGTAAGGACGGTAGGATTTGACCCATGCAGGTCAGTTCTAGAGAAGAGGTTTGGAATTAAAGCCCTGGTAGAGTACGGTATGTTAGTATGTGGGCAGTCCCACTGCAGACCTGTTAAAGTTAGACACATCCTTAATTACCATGCTGACGGTGGGGGCCCGATAGCGGCTTCAATTTGACCCACAGAGCTAGCCCCTGTCGGCGTTTGTCTGCTTTGATCATTCCCCTGGGGAAGAAATACAGGCCAAGGGAAAGCACCTAGTGCTGTCTCGGGGCTGAGGAAGGTGTATCCCACCGATGCATTTAGGAAAGAAACACTCGTCACCCATCCCGTCCAGTACCTATGTTCTAACCCCATTCACCTTCAAGGGACAGCATCCTGTGCTAGCAGTTTGATTGCAGCTTTCCTGTGGTATGGAAGAAGGTTGGGCTGCCTGCTTGGGGAGGGGAGAGGTGTCTAGTGGTTAGAGCTAGGGGGCTGGGCGTCAGGATGCCTGGGTTCTATTCCTGGCTCCGGGAGGGGAGTGGTGTCTAGTGGTCAGAGCGGGGGCGGGGGGTTGGGCCTCAGGACTCCTGGGGTCCACTCCCAGCTCCAGAAAGGGAGTGGGGTCTAGTGGTTAGAGCTGGGGGGCAGGGGCTGGGAGTCATGATTCCTAGGTTCTACTCCCAGCTCCCGGAACGGGAGTGGTGTCTAGTGGTTAGAGCTGGGGGGACGGGGGCTGGGAGCCAGGACTCCTGGCTTCTGTTCCTGGCTCTGTAGGATGTGGAACTAGCATCCCCACTTGCTCTCCCACAATCCATCTCTCCTCAGCTTATAAAAACCCCAAGGGCCCAATTCTCCATGGTTCTGCAACTCCTTTAGTTATTTTGGCCTTGTCTAGAGACACAAGTTGTCCCACTTTGTACCTCTTTAACTAGACCAAGATAGTTAATCTCCCACACACACACACACACACACACACATGCTGCAGCCTGGACACACTCATACTGCGATAAAAGGGCTTATGGCAGTATAGCTGTTCCATACGGGGCAGGGAATAAGCGACACTAGTTATGTCCCCTTTATCCCGGGATAACTGGGTCCCTACTGGGGTGGTAGTGATAAACTGGAGAGCAACAAAAATGATCGGAGGTTTAAAGCTCGGAGTGGATACAAAATCCGATCCCCGATCCGCAAACATGGTCCGTCGCTAGAAAGCGGATAGCCGCAGATTTGCAGGGCTCTCCCTATAAGGGAAGGTCTAAAGAACTGGGCAGGTTTAGTCTTGAGAAAAGAAGACAGAGGGGGGTCCTGAGACCAGTTTTCAGATATGTTAATGGCTGTTATGAGGAGGATGTGGATCAGCTGTTCTCCAGGTCCGCTGTAGATGGAATGAGACGCAATGGGCTTAATCTGCAGCGAGGGAGATTGAGGTGAGATATCAGGACAAACTTTCTAACTCTCCGGGGAGTGAAGCTCTGGAACAGGCTCCCAAGGGAGGTTGTGGGATCCCCGTCACTGGAGGTTTTTCAGAACAGGCTGGACAAACCCCTGTCAGGGCTGGTCTAGGTTTATTTGGCTCGGCCTCAGCACAGCGGGCTGCACTGGCTAACTTCCTGAGGTCCCTTCCAGCCTGACATGTCCAGGAGTCTGTACCTAGAGCAGTAAAAAGTCACCTCCGTAACCCACATAATCCTACAGGTGCAAAACCCATGTGTAGAGCTGGCCTTTGCACCGCTGCAGAATGTGCACCAGCACTGTGATCTGCTGACGATAGACACGGTGCACTAGTGTAAAGTGACAGCCGTGGAAAAATCTGCAGTCCGTATCTGACCCCCCATCGCGGTAGCCTGTGAGCCCCTCACACCCGTTGATACATGTATGCTCCCAAACCCCCTGTGGGGCAGGGCTACTTTCCCCTTTGTGCAGATGGGGAGTCACAGAGAGGCGCAGTGACTTGGGCATTGTCACCCAGGAAGTCTGTGGCAGAGCAGGGAATTAACCCACATCTGCTAAGCATTGGGCTGATGCTCTAATTACTGGGCCCTCCGTAGGCGTTCTCCTTGGGCCCAGTATACACTGAAAAGTTAGGTCGACCCGGCTCCATTGCTCAGGGGTGTGAAAAATCAGACCCCTGAGCAGCGTAGTTAAGCCGGCCCAACTCCCGTGTAGACAGCACTAGGTGGCTGGAAGTGGATTACCCACGCCAATGGGAGAACCCCTCCTGCCAGCGTAGGTCGTGTCTACACTGAAGCTCTGCAGCTGAACCGCTGCAGTTTCAAGTGGGGGCGTGTTTTCCCCTCCTTTTGTACCGATCGCCCGGGTTGAATTTGATTGGGTTGGGGAGCAGGTGGAACAGTTCAGCAAGAATTAGGGCTTGTCTGCGTGGGAGAGGGGGGACATCAATCCACATTAACCGAAGGTGTGAATGTAAACCGGATTAAGACATCCTTTGGGATAAGAGTGGCTTTCCTTGGGTTTGGTTCAGTTCACTTCCAAAGTGGAGTCGTTGTTCTGGAGTCACTTCTGTTCCAGGGGAGACCGTCCATGTGAAACGCTCCTCCTGAGTAGCTACTGCAGACAGTCCATACCCCCAGGTGCGTTTTCTCCTTTGTTGTCCTCCCCCCAGCCCGCAATTAACTGTAGCCTGGATTTAGTGGTTCCTCCCGCTCTGTTGAGGGAGGGTCTTTAGCTTTGGGCGGGCCTAGAGTCACTCCCTTCCACTATTTCGCTATTTCCAATAGGGCAGTGAAGGGGTACCAGGGGGGAGTCTCCGTCTATCTGTTAGCATTTACAGGCAGGGGGTGAAATCAGATGGCATGAGCAGAAAGGACCCTCCCTTCCCCCAAACATCCCCCTTCGTCCCTCTGCTCTCCTCCCCCCAAGCACCCAGTGCATAGCCCAGCCCCAGATCACCTGGTGTGAACCCCTGGTTTGCCAGGGAGCAGCCAGTGTGGGGCCAGCATGGCCCCTTGGCTAGAGCAGGGGTTCTCAAACTTCACTGCACCGCGACCCCCTTCTGACAACAAAAATTACTACACGACCCCAGGAGCGGGGACCGAAGCCTGAGCCCGCCCGAGTCCTGCTGTCCTGGGCGGGGGTGGGGGGCCAAAAGTGAAGCCCAAGGGTGTCAACCCAGGCAGGGGGCCTGTAACCCTCGGGCTTTGGCTTTGGCCCTGGGCGGTGGAGCTCAAGCTTCAGCTTTGGCCCCAGGCCCCAGCAAGTCTAACGCCAGCCCCATTAAAACGGAGCCACGACCTACTTTGGGGTCTCGACCCACAGTTTGAGAACCGCTGGGATAGGGCAGTGGATTAGGACTCAGGAGACCTGGGGGACTGCAGTTACGTACTGCAGGGGGACCTTGGGCAAGTTGCATCGCCTCCCCGTGCCTCAGTTTCCCCATCTGCAAATTGGGGATCATGATACTGATCCCCTTTCTGGCGTGCTTTGAGGTCTGGGTCTGATAGGAGTATTCAGGGTGTGCGCCCCTAGCAGGGCTTCTAAACTGTGTCTTGGTTATTGATTTTGTCCTGCTGGGCTCAGCTTTGTCAATACCGTTGTTTTCGGGCCGGATACCCCCGATCCTGGTGCAAAACCTCGGGGTTGGGGGCAAGAAGGGGAGGGGCCTGGATGGATTCTCTACCCACCCCCAAAGGGCCCCGTGTGCTATTAATGCAGTTCTAAGGCTTTGCACTCCACTTATCGTGGGCAGGGATTTTGCCAGCGGGTCCACAGGTGTGCAAGCCATGCCCCTCTCTCCGGAGGCTGCAGGCTCTGCCCCCTATCCCTCCTCTCTTTGCAAAGCATGGGCCCCAGGAGACCTTGAAATTGACCATTTCCCCCCGGAAAGCATAAAAGTCTCACGGCAGGGAGGGGAAAATGTGAAATCCCAGCCCCCTACCAAGCCTCTCCCCCACCCCCACATGTCCCCCAGATAGGGGGACCCCCGCGGCAGTCGATCTCAGAGAGGGAGGATGAGCAGGCAGGAGGCAGATGGGATAGGATGACAGAGGATCCCCCACAATCTGCCCTCTCCGCTTTTGGTGGGGGAATTTGTGAGCTGCTGTTATTACTGATTAACGTAGACCCTTTAATAATTAAGGGCCAGGAAGCTGAAGGGCAGGGTGGGGGACTCAGATGGAAACAGGATGGCCCAGTGGTTAGTGGGCACATCTTGGCCTTAGGGGAGCTGAGTTCAAGTCCTGCTACTGACTTATTGTGTGACTTGGTCAAGTCACTTATTTGTTCCGTGTCTCCGTTTCCCCCTTTGTAAAAATGGGGACGATGCTTCCCTCCCCCCCCGCTCCCCGCCCCCCAGGGGCTTACAAAGATGTATGCTTTACATACTGGGCGGGGCTGTGTCCGGGGGGAGCCATCAGCAGCTAGACCCCGGTGGCATCTCCTCCTCAATTTCTAGGGCCATTCCGCTCTGACCCCGGCAGAACGCAGGCCGGAGAATCCCACCCAGCAGCTCTGATTTCTCCCATCACTGGAGTACCAGGAGCCCACCTCCTGTATGTGGCTTTCCACTGACAGTTCCCCAACTTTCTCATGCTGTGACCCCCTTTGTACCTAGCGTGGGGTGCGGCCCCCAGGTGTTGGGAGGCACAGGGGGGCAGGGATTGCAGGGTGAGCTCTCCCCACAAGTGGCGGCTCCTGTCCCACGAGGTTGCTTAGCTGGGTTCTGCTCCTGGCTCCAGATATTGCAACCTGGCCCCTAGCAGACACGGCAGCCTCCCTCAAATTTGGCCCGACCCCTCCCCATCTCCCTGCACCAGGGGCCAGGATGCAACATCGGGATCAGGGAGCAGAGCCCAGCCAGCCACGTGGGACAGGAGCTGCTTCACCCTGGATGGGAGAGGAGTGTCAAAGCAGGAGGGTCTCATGACACACACGGCACCCACAGGTGTTGGGACCCACAGTTTGGGAAACACTGGGCTACAGAGCTCTCTCTCCTCCTGGCCTTAAACTTGGTGATGACGTGGACAAAGTAGTCATTAACAGGCAGGTGGGAGGAAAGAATTTTGGATATATGCAAATAGGCTGGTGCAGACGAGGTGTTATCTCGAGTGACAAGGCACCCTGCCTGCAATTCTCTGGGTTACGTGGGGGCTCAGGTTGAATTGTTGTCATCATAGCCCCATCCGGCCAGGAACTCAGAGCCCGGCAAACCAGAAGTGCTTTGCTTGGTGGGCTAAGAACGCTTCTGCATAGAGGCAAGATAAGCTCTCCCACACTCGGCTGCAAAACTGTTTCTGGAGCGGAGCGGCATTGTACGGTGCAAAGAACCTTGGGCTTTGTCTCCAGAAGTCCTAGCATCTCCCCTGGATTAGAGCGAAACCACCATGGACGCAGCTCCAGTGACTGGGGTGTGGCGTAAGAGTGTGTGGATGCTCACAGCTGGCCTCGGCTAAGCACCTCCAGACCCAGGCTTGCTCCAGCTTCCATACGAGAAGAGATTGAAAAGCCTGGGGCTGTTTGGCTTGGAAAAGAGACGACTAAGGGGGGATAGGAGAGCGGTCTATAAAGTCATGCCTGGCGTGAGAAAGTGACTGGCGACCATGTTATTCACCCCTTCACATCACACAAGAACCAAGGGTCAGCCAATGAAGTCAATAGGCAGCAGGTTGAAAACAAACAAAAGGACGTATTTCTTCACCCTGTGCACTGTCAACCTGTGGAACTCCTTGCCAGGGGATGTTGTGAAGGCCACAAGTACAACTGGGTTCAAAAAAGAATGAGAGAAGTTCATAGAGGAGAGGTCCATCTATGGCTATTGGCCAAGATGGTCAGGGACGCAACCCCATACTCCAGGGGTCCCTGAACCTCTGACTGCCAGAAGCTGGGACTGGAGGACAGGGGATGTACCTTTCTGGGTGTTAAATGTTTCCACTCTGATTTCACACCTGCTCTGGGCTGGCGGCAATGTCTGCATGAGGGGCCGGGGGCGATGGGGCAGATCTGAGGCCTGGTCTTCACCTAAAATGTAGCTCAATCTAGCCGCGCCGCTCAGGGGTATGAAGAATTCACATCCCAGGACTCTTGGCCAGCCCAAGCCCCGGTGTAGACCTGGCTCCTGGTGTTTGGGAAGGGGGGTTACCGACAGCGACGGAAACACCCCTTCCGGTGATGGGACCAGCGCCTACCCTACGGCGCCACCTCGGCACGTTGGCAGCACCCCGAGTGTCGGCGTGGCCCGAGAGCCGACGACTGACGGGATGGGCTGCGTGGCCGACAGCTACACACAGCGCTGGGGAACTGGAGTGAGAGCGGGGTTGTTTCATGGGTGGGGGACAGCCAGGGTGGGCCCGGGCTCCCCAAAAGGGCAAGAAGAGCAACGCTGGGAGCCAATGTCGGGGAGAAACTAGTTTCGGTCGCTTATAATAATAAAATCGCCTACCGCTTTTCATCAGCAAAGCAGTTTACGAAGGAGGCCAGTCTCCTTATCTCCATTGTACAGGTGGGGAAACCGAGGCACAGAGAGGGGCGGGGACTGGGCCATGGCAAAGCCAGGATTAGAATACAGGTCTTCAGAGGCCCAGTCCTATGCACTATCCACTAGGTCCCGAATCGCAAACAACTAACAGATAATGGAGCACTGTTGGGGGAGGGGACAGCAAAGAACAGACCAGGATAAAGAAGCTGGATGAATCATCCTGGGTAAATTCATTCCAGCAGTAAACAGAACCAAAGTTAAGGGGGAAGGAGGGAGCAAGGCCGTGGTAACTTGTGGACTGAAGAGATTTGTACAGCACCTGGCACAATGGAGATCCGGTCTGTGACGGACTCAGAGGTGCTACTGTAATACACCTAATAGCAATGAAAATGTACAGTACCTGGCATAATGGGGTCCTGGCTGGTGACTGGGGCTCCTGGGCAAGACCATAAAATACTACTAGCAATAAAAACGTACAGCACCTGGCACAATGGATGGATGGTCCGTGACAGGCTCCTAGGCATTTCTGTAAATACACCTAACAGGAGACTTGGAAGGATTCAATTTTTATCAGTAAATGTCGGTAAAGATCGATTTCAGCGCGCGCACACAAACCAACAAAAAAAAATTGTCTCTATCAATAATAATCAACATTTACAGACAGGCAAAGTAAGAAAAATGCGGCTTTAGAACTCACTGGAGTTTGATTTACGCCTATGTCCTTTGTATATTTTGACATGAGATCATGACAAGTTGTGTTTTCACCGTTATAAAACTTTAACTCCTTGAACCTCAACGTCGACTGTCATTAAATAATTATTGGCTGAATCCCCGCCCCCCCAACACACACACACACCCCATTGGCTGATCCCTCAATAATTTTGCATCACTGAACATTTAAATCAATTAAAACGTTTTAAAAATCAACATCAATATTATCCATTGACATTATTTTAAAAACAATTTAATTCTGCCAAGCCTACCTTATAGTAATAAAAATGTACAGCACCTAACACGGTGGTGGAGTAGTGGTCCATGACTGGAACTCCGAGGTGTTACCACAATGCACAGAATACTAATGGTGTGATTACAGCTGGATGGTAGCAAGGGGTGGCTTTTTTCCGCCAAAAAACATCTTGCTTGCAAAATGAAATCGTCTTGGTTTCCATGTGGCAGCTCTGGCAGGTGGGTTGGTAACTGCACTGCAGGTGTAACTCAGAGGTTTGGCTGGGCTAGTGGCGAGCTAAGTTAACCGAGTCCACGCGTTGGTAGAGGCGAGTGCAGGGACCCCCTGAACTTTCGTTCTAGGAGACGCTGGGGCAAAGCACAAAGGGTTGTCGCTTGGGTCAACAATTTCATGGGATTTCCCACTCTGCTTTACAAACAATCAGCACAACTCTAGGTTTAAAAGGAGCCTGCACTGACAAGATGTGCTGTACCCCACCCCCCCAGGGGCTTGGCCACATGTAGGATAAGAGCCCACTACTGCTGCTAGCTAATGGAATCTCTCCTTTTGGCTCAAGTGGTAGCGGTCTGTGTTTCGGTGCTGAAGGTTCTGTTGAAGATCCATTCTGGGGTAATTGCCTGTTTTAAGTACTAGAATGGTCCTGGAACCAAATAACTTGAGCATCTCACAGTCTTGAATGTATTTATCCCTGTAAGGCAGGGCAGGATTATTATTATACAAATGGGGAAACTGAGGCATGCAGCCGCTAATCTACTTGCCTAGGGTCTCTCAGAGAGGCAGGGCTGGGAATTGAACCCAGGTGTCTCAAATCTAACCTAACCATTAGGCCATCATAGAATCATAGAATCATAGAATATCAGGGTTGGAAGGGACCTCAGGAGGTATCTAGTCCAACCCCCTGCTCAAAGCAGGACCAATCCCCAGCTAAATCATCCCAGCCAGGGCTTTGTCAAGCCTGACCTAAAAAACTTCTAAGGAAGGAGATTCCACCACCTCCCTAGGTAACGCATTCCAGTGCTTCACCACCCTCCTAGTGAAAAAGTTTTTCCTAATATCCAACCTAAATCTCCCCCACTGCAACTTGAGACCATTACTCCTCATTCTGTTATCTGCTACCACTGAGAACAGTCTAGAGCCATCCTCTTTGGAACCCCCTTTCAGGTAGTTGAAAGCAGCTATCAAATCCCCCCTCATTCTTCTCTTCCGTAGACTAAACATCCCCAGTTCCCTCAGCCTCTCCTCATAAGTCATGTGTTCCAGTCCCCTAATCATTTTTGTTACCCTCCGCTGGACTCTCTCCAATTTTTCCACATCCTTCTTGTAGTGTGGGGCCCAAAACTGGACACAGTACTCCAGATGAGGCCTCACCAGTGTCGAATAGAGGGGAACGATCACGTCCCTCGATCTGCTGGCAATGCCCCTACTTATACATCCCAAAATGCCATTGGCCTTCTTGGCAACAAGGGCACACTGTTGACTCATATCCAGCTTCTCGTCCACTGTCACCCCTAGGTCCTTTTCTGCAGAACTGCTGCCGAGCCATTCGGTCCCTAGTCTGTAGCGGTGCATGGGATTCTTCCGTCCTAAGTGCAGGACTCTGCACTTGTCATTGTTGAACTTCATCAGATTTCTTTTGGCCCAATCCTCCAATTTGTCTAGGTCCCTCTGTATCCTATCCCTACCCTCCAGCGTATTTACCTCTCCTCCCAGTTTAGTGTCATCTGCAAACTTGCTGAGGGTGCAATCCACACCATCCTCCAGATCATTTATGAAGATATTGAACAAAACCGGCCCCAGGACCGACCCTTGGGGCACTCCACTTGATACCAGCTGCCAACTAGACATGGAGCCATTGATCACTACCCATTGAGCCCGACAATCTAGCCAGCTTTCTATCCTTCCTCTTGATCCAAATCAGCGCTCCTGCCTGGCCTGTGCCCGTGAACCAGGTGTTGAGCAGGATGAGACAAAGATCAGTGTTAGCTGTGGTCTTATTTAATATCTTCCCGAGGGCGGTAGGACCCAGAGCCAATGCCTGTTGGCAGCCTATGGAAAGATTCCCAGTGACCGCAGTTCTCTTTGGATCGGGTACTAGGAGAAAGCAAGTAGGCCAGGGGTGGCCAACCTGTGGGTCCGGAGCCCCATGCAGCTCTTCAGACGTTAAGATGCAGCTCCTTGTACAGGCCCCAACTCCGGGGCTGGAGCTACTGTCGCCAAATTTCCAATGTGCCAGGGGGTGCTCACTGCTCAACCCCTGGCTCTGCCACAGGCCCTGCCCCCACTCCACCCCTTCCCGCCTCCTCCCCTGAGCCTGCCGTGCCCTCGCTCCTCCCCCTCCCCCCCCCAGAGCTTCCTGCAGGCCACGACACAGCTGATCGGGAGGTGCGGGGAGGGAGCGTGGGGGCTCTGATCGGCAGGGTGGGTGGGAGGCGCTGGGAGTGGCAGAAGCTGACGGGGGGCTGCTGACGTGTTACTGGGGCTCTTTGGCAATGTACACGGGTAAATTCTGGTTCCTTCTCAGGCTCAGGTTGGCCACCCCGGAACTAGGCTATTAATGAAAATTTGCAGCTGATGTGGAGGAGTTGCAAACTCTCCGAGCGGGCAGAGAAATCGGCTCCAACAGGATCACAGGGAAATAGATCGGCACAGCAATTGCAGAATACACTATTCCTGATGTGGGAAGGCTTGATTCTGGAATAAAAGAGATTTTAGTCCAGAATAATGACTCTGCTTTGGAAGCAAACTAAGATAAACTGAATGAAGGCCACTCACATTCCGAAGAAGAGTGTCCACATGGGGGTTTAATCCAGTTTAACTAATCTGGTTTAAAGTCACACTTTTAATTAATCTGGATTAATCCTCCTGTGTGGATGAGGCCTGAGAAACACAGGCAGGAAATAGCCAAATGAGATTCTCTGTGGGCTGGGGCAATGTAAACTGGACATGCTCAGTAACAAGGTGGTGGAAGCGGTTATGCCTGTAGTCGACCTCGGTGTGGTAGCAGGGCAGCAAGCTATGAGTTGGGAGCATGACCTGCCCTCAGGAGGAGATGGTGCCTTTGAGGGCTGGATCTATGAGCTGAAAAGGGAAGAAATCCGGGGATTTAAACACTGGCTCCAAGCCACCCCTGCTCCCTTGTAGACCCAATGGGGATAACTCAATGAGGATTCAACAGAGAGACCGTCATGGGTGTAAAGCTACAGGGCATGGAACTGGGCCCGCACTGCGGTCAGTTCTGGGCTCTACGTCCTACATCCCAGGGGAGTTAGGCACCGAAATACCTTTGCGCAGAAAGGCTGAGGCAATTCAGAGAAGAGCCATCAAAATGAACCAAGGCTCTGGGAACATGCTATGAGGAGTATCTGGGTGGAGGAGAAGGGCTATCGACAGGCGTGGCGTGTGGGGGGGGGAAAGGGGATTATTTAAGGCAGAGCCGATGGAAGTTATTGGTAAGACACAATACATTTTGATTGGTCCCACAAACCCCAGGGACTGTGCAGTGTTGCCTAGTCTCATGATTTTATGGCACGGCTCGTGACGGGAGGGTCTTTCTTTGAGCCCCAGCTTCTGGAGTCATGTGATTCAGGGACAACCTCTGCTTCTGGTTTTTAATAAACAGTCAGTTTCCAGCCCCCACGGTAGTGGGAAAAGCTTAAAACATGCCCCGAATGCCCCCTTGAGGCTCAGGAACCAGAAGATGGATAAAACAAACCCAATATTTATTATTACTTTTTAATTTAATTTTTAAACCAATCGTGTGATTATTTTGAGGCCTGATTTGAGATTATTTGAAAGCTGGGGATTGGCAGTCCTGGAACTGTGCTATGTATTTTGGAGCGCTCTCTGCTTGTACTTTATTAACTAATCTCACACTTCAAGGCTTCAGGCAGTCACCTGCAGTGGTCAGGAAGGGATTCCTCCCCCCGTGTATTCTGGGGTTATTTTTGTCTCCTTCCTCTGAAGCCTCAGGGACGGCCATGGCTGGAGATGGGACATTGGGCGGGTAGGGCCAGGGCTCTGGGGTAGCGCTGAGCAATCTCTCTCAGGTGCCTGGTGTCACAGAGTCCCCTGGCGATGCTCTGGAACTGCTCCCTACGAAGCCAGGCAGGACTCTGGGGAAGTCTCCTCTCTGGGAGCAGCCTGTCTGCAGGGCAAACAGCTCACCCGGCTTCCACCTTCCTGGGTCTGACCATGGAGCATTCAGCATCCTCTGCCCCTCCATGCGCTTCCCACAGCGAGTCTGCCCAGGCGGGGTCCTGGGGAAGCCAGAGGGTCCTGCCCCCCAACTTCGCAGTCAGATGTGACTCTCAGCCAGCCAGTAAAACAGAAAGTTTATTAGACGACAGGAACATGGTCTAACACAGAGCTTGTAAGTGCAGAGAACAGGACCCCTCAGCTGGGTCCATTTTGGGGGGCAGTGAGCCAGACAACCACGTCTGCACTTCACTCCTCGTCCCCAGCCAGCCCCAAACTGACTCACCCTCCAGCCCCTCCTCCTCTGGGCTTTGTCCCTTTCCCAGGCCCGGAAGTCACCGGATTCCTTTGTTCTCCAACCCTTTAGCTCTCCCCTTGCAGGGGGGAAGGGCCCAGGCCATCAGTTGCCAGGAGACAGAGTGTCGGCCATTTATGTACCCCGGCCCTTTGCTCTGCAACAATTACCCTCCCTTATCCCACCACCTAGAGACTTTAAGAAATGCATAGGGGAAACTGAGGCACCCCTACAGTATTCAGAGGAAACATTAAGAACAGTCCCACTTCGTCACACCTGGCTGGCTGGTTCTTGCTCATGTGATCTGATCGCCATGTGTGGGGTCTGGAAGGAATTTGAGTTTCGCCTTCCTCTGCAGCGTGGGTGCGGGTCACTCGCCAGGATGATCTGGGTTTATCTTACTTAACCATTTCCCTGCCATTGCGGGGTCCTCGGGCACTGGTGCCCCACGTTGCCCTCTGGCACATAACAGGCTTGTCTGCGGAGAGCTATGCTGCTTTGATCTAATTTTTGTTGTTGGTTTCAGTGTACGGGTGCTGCATGGGGTTGGTGGCCGGACTAGAAGATCTGGTGGCCCCTTCTGGTCCTAATCGCGAGGAGTCTATTTACCTGTATGCAGGCCCAGAGGACTCTCTGACCAGCACATGGGGTAGAACTAGGAGGAATGGGATGCTGTGGAGTTGAGGCTAGATAGGAGGAGAAGTTTCCCGGCTGCATGAACGGGGGTGGTCCAGCGCTTGTGATTTGGAAGTTAGACTGGGGGAGGCCTTAGCAAATGCGCTGTAGGGAACAATCTGGCCCTAGGAGGAATGGCTGAGCCTGAGCTGTTGAAATTGGCAGCGTGCAAAACAGTGCACGCAGGTGCACATTGAAATGTGCCCGTGCAACGGCCGGGGCTCAGGTTGGACTACTTGCTCCGGCAAAACAACAAAAAACCCACTTAAATCCCTTTTTGTGCAGGTCGGTAGTCGGGTTGGTCCCAGGATACGAGAGAGACCAGATGAGGGAGGTTTTGTCTTTTCTTGGAGGAAGGTGCAAGTTGAACAGAGCTCTTCCTCAGGTCAGGGGACCTCCCCCCAGAGCTGAAGAATCACTCTGTGAAGCTCACCTCAGCCGCCCCCTCTGGCAGGGTCGGTGCTGATCTGAGCGTGGGGCCGGAGAGCCGCTGTGGATCCTGCTCTGCGTTCGGTCAGCCCCTCCCGTGTCCCCCACATTGGTGTAAGAGCATCCTGCTCTCTAAACCCCGGCCCCTGGGGTCAGTGTTTTCCCTTCCCCACGCTGAGCTGTGACATAGAGAGGCAAGATTGTGCAGTAATTGAGGCACAAGTCTATAACCCGGGTGACCCTGCTCTGCCACTGACTCCCCGCGTGCGACCTTGGCCCAGTCACTTAGACCCAGATCCTCAAAGGTGTTTAGGCACCTAACTCCCATTGGTTTCTCTGGGAATTAGGCATGGGTGTCAATCTCTTTGGGTCTGTCTACACTGCACTGTGAACCCAGGCTTGTGGTCTCAATGTTACACTGCAGTAGAAACCTGACATTACAATTGCTGGACCCAGGTCTGGCAGCCGGGCTCGCGTGTCCGCACTGCATGGCGCAGCCCTTCTGCCGCGGGGCTGCAGCGTGAGTTGCATCCCCGCTGCACAACGACGGGGCTTGGCCCCGAGTCACAGCGGGACCCGGGCTCTGACCCACCCCGAGTGCGACAGATTTGTGTGTGGACGGAAGGCGGGGAGTGGGCTCAAACCTGAGTCAGAGCCCAGTCTTGTGTATAGTGTAGACACAACCTTTATGCCTGGTTCCTCAGCTGTAATACGAAGATAACAGCACTGCCCTAATGCCGAGGGATAAGTGCATTAGGGGTGTAAGATGCTCATATCCCGCAGTAGTCGGGGCTATAGAATTATCTAAAATAGCGGGACAGTACTGTTACCGTTGTGCGTTTGGCTGCAGTTCATCCCTATATGCTGTTCAAATCCCAGGACTAGTGCTAGCGTTCTCCACAGGGGTGAACTTCACCCCGGCTGCCAAGTCCCACCCCAGAGGTGGCTGCATTTCAGCGACGAGTGAGGCGGAGGTTGCAAGTCACTTGTTGGCTTGTAAAGCACTTTGTGACCTGTCGAGATGCAAAGCCCCAGAGAACTATCCACATACCTGGTACTTGCCATTCATGAGACAATCCCACCCCTCCTGGGGCTGGATCCAACTCCCACCGGTGTCGACCATGCGGGATCTGGCTTTTAGTGTCATTCCACTCAGCCCCTATGCCCTTGCAGTGACCAAGCCATCTGTTTATAGCAGCATACCTGGAAATGGTGCCGACAAAGAACCTGGCAACTTACCAAGTGCTGGGGTCTCCTGTGATCACACAGAACCACAATGCCCTGCTTGACGGTAGCCCCCAGATGCTCCTGCTGAGATTGGGAGCCCCAACGGCTGGGTGCCACACAGAACCCAACTGGGCCAGATGTCACCGTTGTGCCGGGCACTGCGGGGGCCCCTTGTGCTGGGCGCTGCATAGACACAGAGTGAGAGATGGTCCCTGCCCCAAAAGGAGCTTCCAGTCTGAACCGACAAGCCAGAAGGATGAGTTGCCCCATTTGGGGGAAACTGAGGCACGGATCAGGGGAGTGTCTCAGCGAAGGTCGCACAGGTAGTCTATGGCAGAGGTAGGAATCAAACCCAGGTCTTCTAGATTGCTAGAATCGTAGACCCTTGAGGATCAAGTTCTTCACCTGCAAACCACCCGCCAACCCCCAGCCCCGGTTCCTCGGCGTTGCCCAGAGGTGCAGACACAGGGTGGCTGGGAGGGTGCCCCTTGGAATTGGGAGACGCATCTGGCTGTGTCCTGTGGAGGCTTTTCACAGCTGAAGGGTTAGAGTCCCCATCACATCCTGTCTAGGCCAGGCTCTCGGGAGGCGGAGGGGCTGCTGCAGGGAAAGCGAGAGGGACGAGGCTAAAAAGCAAAGAGAACAACCCTGTAGAGAAGCCTAGAATGACCCAGGAGAGAGCAGCGGATGGGGTAGAATGGGCTTGTCACGTGAGCTGGGTGTTGGGACGCCTGGTATGAGACCCAGTTCTGGGAGGGGAAGTGGGAGCTAGTGGTTAGAGCAGGGAGCTGGGAGTCAGGACTCCTGGGTTCTATTCTCAGCTCTGGGAGGGGAGTGGGGGCTAGCGGGTTAGAGCAGGGCAGGCTGGGTCTCAGGCTCTATGCCTGGTGCAATGGGAGGCTATTATTAGGGCTTCTGTTTTGGGGGGGTTATTAATGTCATTTGTCGGGGTTTATTTTGAGCAATTTTTGAGTTCTGTGCAGAGGTCCCAATGCCGGTGTTTCTCCGGGAGGGCGGGTGGGTTCTCTTTGTGTGCAGCGAGTGACGTATCTGCGGTGACGTGTAATCTCTTTGCGATGTTCCCTCGCGTGCTCTGTCAAACAGCACCACACTTGGGTGTACCTGGGAGCTGTCAGTGCGCACCGAGGGCTCTCCACAGACCGATTCACGCCCAGCGCATCACTGTGGTCCAAGTCATGCCTCCGTGTCGACGTGCTCTTAGATACAAGTTACCATTTCCGGGGTTTATTGGGTAAATACCAAGGGTTTTTTTTTCTCTACTGGGCGTGTTTTATGGGCGTTTAATGGTTCACACTGAAAATCAGAAACCCTATTTCTCATGCATGAGGCTCGGCCATCGGCAGCATATGGCCTGGGAGAAAGAGGCCCGGATGTAAGACACACACACACACACACACACAACCCTCAAGTGGCTGGTCTGCCCAGGTATGTCTACACTGCAGGTGCCGACTCCGGTTTGAGCCTAAGCCCCTTTTCCGTCCACACACAAACCAGCCTGACTCAGGGCACCAAGCGCTACGCCCCTGCTAGGGGGTGGGTCAGAGCCTGAATCCTGCTGTGACTCGGGGCCAAGCCCCGGAGTCAGAAGGGCTGCATTGTGCAGTGCAGACCCGGCTGTAAGACCCCGCTCCAGCAACGGTAAGCCTGGGTCCACAACGCAGTCTGGACGCTCAAGAACAGGTTTGCAACCACCGAGTCCACAAGCCCGGGTGCCACAGACCCCGGTTTGCAATGCAGGGTAGATGGACCCCAAGCAGTCTCTGGTGGGGAAGGTCTCAGGTTTGAACCCTGCTGACGAGCCGTGGAGTGGGTGATTGTGAAACATCTGGGCCAGGCGGGCGGTAAAGGGCAGGGTATTAGAGATGGTGCCTTGCAACCCACTCGGCTGTATGGACTGGAAGGGCAGTGTAGCTGATGTATTGTGACTAGCTGGGCTATATGGACCAGAAGGGAAGGATCTGTGGGGATGGTGTAGGACACAGATGATGCACGGCAACCGGATGGTCTATATGGCCCAGGAGGGAAAGATCAGGGGGGATGGTGTAACCAGCTGGGCTGTACGGACCGGGGGAGAGAGCCCCGGAGGGATCTGGCAGCTACCTGCCCAATACAGAGCACAAAAGGATCAGTGCTCAATACAGCCTGGGGAATGATCCGACGGACTATGCACTACAGCCCTTCTACCCGTACGGCCCAGGCCGTCAGGAGGCGGAGAGATCCTGGCTCGTGCACCTGGTGTTTGGCCCGGCGGGCTCCTCGCTCGGACTCTGGTGGGTGCCGTTTCAGCAGCTCCGAGGGCACAGCCAGTCAGGACAAGGGGTCAGGCCTGGAGTCCTGGTCAAGCAATCAACCCCCCTTGTGCCTGGAGCTTCCCTCTGCCAGCCTGGCTCCATGGCATGAGCTTAAACCTGGTCTCAGACTCTGAGCCCAGGGCCAGCGGGAGCCACAGAGCAGCCACCCCAGTGAGAGCTGCCAGGGTCTGGGTCACCGAGTCAGTGACTTGTTACGGAGGTTGGGGCCTTGTCGTGGGGCAAAGGTCTGGGAGGGAAGTGGGGTCCAGTGGTCAGAGCAGGGGGGCTGGGAGCCGGGACTCCTGGGTTCTATCCCAGCTCTGGGAAGGGCGTGGGGTCTAGTGGTCAGAGCAGAATGGGGGGCAAATTTGGACCTTCCAGGTTCTGCGGGTGGCTCTGGGATTAGGGAACATGGGTAATGCCAGTGGGGATCTGTAGTCTGGACTCCTGGGTTCTATGCCTGTCTCTGATACTGACTCACAGCCTGGGCACGTCCTTCTCCCTCTGTGTGCCTCAGTTTCCCCCCTCTGTAACATGCGACGACAGCTACTCGTGGGGCTCAGGGCCTGGGAAGCATTCTGTGCTCCCCTGAAGGGAAACGGTAGGGCCCGGTGGGTAGTCGTTATGGGACGTGGCAGGGGCTGAAGTCTGCCATCTGGGACAAGGCTGTTTGCTGGTGGGCTGGGTGGGGAGGAGGGCACAGAGGGGAATGGGGTAGAAGCAGAAGGGACAAGGGACCCTTGTTCCTTCTGCATGGTCCCCAAAGGGGCCCATTGCGGGGAGCCACCAGTGAGATCGCCCCCGGCTGCCCACAGGGAAACCTGCCTTTCAACCCTTGCCTGCTGACAGCTCCCCCTTCGCCCCCCATGTTGGGGCAGGGGTGGGCAGAGTCCCCCTCTCAAGCCAAACCACCAAATTTCCTCCCCTCCCCCATACATTGCTGTGGGGGACAGGGGGTGTGGTGCCATGGGGAGCTGGGAGGGGTGCGATGCTTTGGGGCTCTGAGGGCAGAGAGGTGCATTACCATGGAGTGCTGGAGAGAGGGGCGCTGTGCCATGGGGCACTGGGGGGAGGGGCTGTGCTGCCATGGGGTGCTGGGGAGAGGGGCGCTGTGCCATGGGGCCCTGGGGGGAGGGGCTGTGCTGCCATGGGGTGCTGGGGAGAGGGGCGCTGTGCCATGGGGCCCTGGGGGGAGGGGCTGTGGTGCCATGGGGTGCTGGGGAGTGGGGTGCTGTGCCATGGGGCACTGGGGGGAGGGTCTGTGCTGCCATGGGGTGCTGGGGAGAGGGGTGCTGTGCCATGGGGCACTGGGGGGAGGGGCTGTGCTGCCATGGGGTGTTGGGGAGAGGGGCGCTGTGCCATGGGGCCCTGGGGGGAGGGTCTGTGCTGCCATGGGGTGCTGGGGAGTGGGGCGCTGTGCCATGGGGCACTGGGGGGAGGGGCTGTGCTGCCATGGGGTGCTGGGGAGTGGGGCGCTGTGCCATGGGGCACTGGGGGGAGGGTCTGTGCTGCCATGGGGTGCTGGGGAGAGGGGTGCTGTGCCATGGGGCACTGGGGGGAGGGGCTGTGCTGCCATGGGGTGTTGGGGAGAGGGGCGCTGTGCCATGGGGCCCTGGGGGGAGGGTCTGTGCTGCCATGGGGTGTTGGGGGGAGGGGCGCTGTGCCTTGGGGCACTGGGGGGAGGGGCTATGCTGCCATTGGGCACTGAGGGGGAGAGGTGCAGTGTTTTGGGGTGCTGGGGGGAGGGGCTCTGCTGCCATGGGGCACTGAGGGGAGGGGCTGTGGTGCCTTGGAGCACTGGTGGGGAGGGGTGCGGTGCCATGGGGCAGTGAGAGGGAGGGGTTACGGTGCCATGGGGCACTGGGGGGAGGGGTGCAGTACCTTGGGGCCCTGAGGGCAAGGGGTGCTGTGCCATGGGGGTGCTGGGGGGAGGGGTGCGGTGCCATGGTGCACTGTGGGGGGCCGCAGTGCCAGGAGGCGCTGGGGGAGGGCCCGACTCTATGGTGTCGGGGAGGGGCACAAATAGAGGCTGGAGGCACAATTCGGCAGGGAAGAGAGCCCCAGAGGGAGGGGGGATGGACCTGGCACAAGGAGTGAAAGGGGCTTTGGGGTGGGCACGGTGCCCGCCCTGCATGTGGCACGGAGAGGGGAAGGAGCGGCTGGAACCAGCTTACCCAGGGTCCCCCTGCTCCCTTGGAGACTGGGCTGGGGGCGGAGGGCAGCAGCTGTGCCCAGCAGCACCGGGATCAGTTTGCCACTGGGCGCGGGCGCGGGTGGTGCCTGTGACGGTGGGGAAGAACCAGGGTCCCTGCTGGCCCCCGACACAGCTGGGGTTCTCTCGGGCACTGCAGCTCCCCTGCCCACCCTGCCCAGTGTCGCCACGCGGGGCCCGCTGTGTCCCAGCTGGCACTCGGAGCGCACAGACAGGGCTGCTGCCAGGGCAACAGATGTGGGTGAGGGTCAGTGACTGACAGAGGCAAGTGGAGGGCACAGATAGAGACACATGCAGTCGCTGGGGTCTGGGCAAAGATGACGGAATGGATTTGGGCAAAGATGCCAGTAGGGGCATCGCTAGGGACATGCGTGGGCATGGGCACTGGGGCGGGCGTGGGCATTGACACAGGACGTGGTGCAAGCGTGAGCATGGGCACTGATTCAGGTGTGGACATTGACACAGAAAGTGATGCAGGCGTAGGCACTGACCCGGGAAGCAATGCAGGCCTGTGTGTAAGCATGGGCACCGGGGTGGGCATGAGTGTGGGCACTGGGGCGGGTGGGGGCACTGACACGGGAAGCGATGCAGGCATGTGTGTAAGCATGGCACTGGGGCGGGCATGGATGGGGCACTGGGGCGGGCGTGGGCAGTGACACGGGAAGCGATGCAGGTGTGTGTGTAAGCATGGCACTGGGGCGGGCATGGACAGGGCACTGGGGCGGGCGTGGGCACTGACACAGGAAGCGATGCAGGCGTGTGTGTAAGCATGGCACTGGGGCGGGCATAGACGGGGCACTGGGGCGGGCGTGGGCACTGACACAGGAAGCAATGCAGGCATGTGTGTAAGCATGGCACTGGGGCGGGCATGGATGTGGGCACTGGGGCGGGCGTGGGCACTGACACAGGAAGCAATGCAGGCCTGTGTGTAAGCATGGCACTGGGGTGGGCATGGGTGTGGGCACTGGGGTGGGTGGGGGCACTGACACAGGAAGCAATGCAGGCCTGTGTGTAAGCATGGCACTGGGGCGGGCATGGGTGTGGGCACTGGGGCGGGTGGGGGCACTGACACAGGAAGTGATGCAGGCGTGTGTGTAAGCATGGCACTGGGGTGGGCATGGGTGTGGGCACTGGGGCGGGTGGGGGCACTGACACAGGAAGCAATGCAGGCGTGTGTGTAAGCATGGCACTGGGGTGGGCATGGGTGTGGGCACTGGGGCGGGCGTGGGCACTGACACAGGAAGCGATGCAGGCCTGTGTGTAAGCATGGGCACTGGGGCGCGCATGGGTGTGGGCATTGGGGCGGGCGTGGGCACTGACACGGGATGCGATGCAGGCATCTGCATAAGCATGGGCACTGGGGTGGGCGTGGGCACTGACACGGGAAGTGATGCAGGCGTGTGTGTAAGCATGGGCCCCGGGGCGGGCGTGTGCACCCAGTACAGGCGTGTGCATGAGCACGGACACCGGTGAGGGCGTGAGCACAGAGGTGGGACTGGGGCGGGTGTGGGCGAGGCTGTTGGCATGCGTGTCACGGCGTGGCTGGCCCTTTTACGTGCCGTGGGGCCAGCTCCATTCATGACTAGGCGGGTGCAGCCAGCTTGGGGCGACCCCGTGTTTGAGGGCTGCAGAAGGGGCCGGGAGAGAAGCCCTGGGCAAGGCCTGGAGAGAGAAGGGCGGGAGCTCCCGTTAACGATAACGGAAGGAGAAGGGCAGGGGAAGGTGCTGGGAGCCCCGTGCGCTGAAGGCAGGCCCAGGGGCTATGAGAGGACCAGGCTTATCCAGGAACCGGGTTTGCTTTACGGCTGGGGGAAGAGTTAGCCGGAATAGCAAGAAATCAACCTGCCACGGGGGTGCTTTCGATGGGAAATAGGTGTCGGGGGAGTCATTGCTGAGCCCCTCCTGGAGACGGCAAGGCTGTGGCCTATCTGGGCCTGCTTGGCCAGCAGAGGGTGCCCGGAGATGGCAGCCTCTGGGACAGCGGGCGTTGGCTGGAGTACTGGTGAAAGCATGGAGCAGTGGCTGGAGCACTGGTTTTGTGTGTCTGTGGATACATGCACATGTGTTCACGCACTGGTGCACGTGTGTGTGTTTACATACATGCACACTGGTGCAGCGGCACGTGTGTGCACGCACTAGCGTGGGTATATTTTCACGCATGTACAGGGTCTGTGTTATGCTTCTGCCTTTAAACCCCGTCAGCGTGCCAGACCCCAAGGGGCCACGCTTTACCCAAGGCGGGTCATGCAGCCCCATGCCACTGACCCGGAGCCACTGCGCTCCAGCTGCCCCTGCGTCTCGCCGTGGCTCTCTGCAGTGAGTCCAGCTGAAGTCAGGCCCCTGAGAGAGACGTTCCCTAGGGAGCGATGGAAACTGGGAATCTGCTGGGAGTCTGGCAGCCTGTTCAAGATCAGCTGGCTCCTGAAATACGGCCCAGCTCACATCAGAGTCCGGGCCGGTAGCGGCAATGCCCCGTTCCCCTCATATCTGCCACCTTGGCTCTCTTGGTTTGTAGGTCCTGTCTGTTCGCAGCAGCAGCCTTACAACTAGGCCCAGAACGCCTGGGTCCTTTGGTTCCAGCCGTGGTCCTTTCCCTCAGAGGGTAGCAATAGGAAGTAGGGGGCAACGCTCAGTCCTGCCTAAAAAATGCTACCCACAGTTCCCACGTTTGTCACATCTCTTCTCCTTTTAAGGGTGAACTGAGAGGGGTCGCTGCCCCATGATCTGCTAAGCTGGGACTTGTGTCCCCCCCGGTTATGTCCACACCAGACAGACAGAGAAGGCTCTTACTGGAAGGCAGCAACGTAACACAGCTTTATTTGGCACATGCCAGAACCTTAACACACAGGAACCCCAAAACAGAGAGAGACAAAGCAGGCTGCTCGCTAAGGCAGAGGGGCTTAACTCACCCCACCATGCTCAAGGCTGGCTCTTTGCCTGGTGCTAGACCCAGATCGCACACTTCCCTACAGAGCCCCCTAGCTACCAGCAGGACCAGGAACCCCCCTGAGAATTTAAAGGGATAGCCTGTCACTTTAACCCAGTGTTCAATACACCGCGCTCCCGACCTCAGCTAATACGACAACCGTTATCGGCACGTGGCAGGGCAAACGTCTCCAGTCCCCGGGCGCGCTGTTCTGCCAGGCATTTTCCAGACGTATACCATACAGCTTCCAAACACACCGTTTTCATGCAGCGGCACAGGGCAGTTTCCGTTCTGCCCCACGTGTCTTCTCCTTTAAATCCCACTAGCAGGGGGCACCGCGGGAGTCTGCCATCCCGAAACCCTCAGCTTTGAAACGGGGATGGGGTCCTGCCGCCACCTCCTCCCTTTTGTCTCCTGGGGGATGGGGAGGGAGGCAAACCCCCCTTCCTCCAGGTGTCAGCCATCTTGCCTGCAGCCTGGGGTGTCCCTCCCCTAGGGTGGGGTGGGAGGTGACCCCTTGAGTATTTGGGGGAATCAGGGTAAAACTCTGCAGAGCTGGACTTAACCCAGCTGTAACTCTGGGGCTCTGGTTTCCCAGGGTCTGGTCAAGCTGCTTTACCCTTCTCTGGGGTTTTTCTCACCCCGAGACAGGGCTCACAGGTCTGGCAGTGCTCGTCCCCTGCCCAGGCGCAGCTGGGGTCTCAGTCGCAGCAAGGCTCTGCCTCAGTTTCCCCAAGAAAGGCAGGCAGGGAGGTAACTGCCTTGCTCTTGGCCTCAGGCTTCAGGGAGTTTACACCTGAGCCGGTGTGACTCTCACCTACTGGGTGGAGAGGGACGGAGGCCCGGTGCAGGGGAAGGGGAGCCCCCTGCACCCTTCTCTCCCCGCCAGCCACTCCATTTGGATTCATGCATTCAGCCCCAGGAGCTCCCTGTCAGCGCTTGACCCAGGCCCTTGGCGTTTACAGGGGGAAGGACGCGGGTGAGCCTCAACATCTCCCAGCAGTATATCAGACCTAGATAGCACCCCTGCCACCCACCCCGTCCTTCCTGGGCCTGCCCAGGGGTCTGAGCCGTAGGCAGGGCAAATAGCTTTGACACTGGACGACTTTGTTACATGGGTTTTTCCAAAAGTCCTCTCTGTCCCTGAACCCCTCTGCCCCAGGAATGTCTCCCCTCCAGCTGCCACTCCCGCTGGGGAGCACCAAGACCTAAGGCCGTGAGGGTACGTCTACACTGCAAGAAACAAACCCTCAGAGCTGGGGCTAAAAATAGCAGTGTAGACACTCCTCTTGGGCTCTGAACCCTGGAGGTGGGGAGGGTCTCAGAACCCAGGATCCAGCCCGAGCTGCTATTTTCAGCCCCATAGCGTGGGTCCAAGTCAGCTGACCCTGCTTGGCGACTTGCTGCCATGTGGTGTAGACATACCCTCGGACTACAACAGGATGTGGGCGCCGGTGCCTGGGGGTGGGCACTGCTCTGCCAGTCCATGCCGTGCCCCAGAGGAGATGGCTGGGTGACTCCTCTCTTCCAAAAGGTTCAGTCGCACCTTTCGCTCTGAGGTCGACGTAGAGGCTGGGTTCCGGGCTGAGCACAGGATGGGTTAGTCGGACCCGTGACCTCTTAGCCAAACCCCCAGGAACCCGATCTTGGGCCTTATGCCCCATCCTTCTACAGATAGTCTTGGGATCCCTTGGTGGGGGTCTGCCTGCATCAGCTGTCCCCCCTGGTTGGGATCTACATGAACGCCAGTTCTGGGGTGCCTCCCCTGGTTCCCCATCCCAGGACCCATGTGGAGGCCAGTCCACTTTGGGGCTATCTTCAGAACAGGACGTATTATCCACAAACTCATCTGCCAAGCAGCCCCTGATCCACTCCCCATATTCTGAGGTCAGGTGGACACACCTCAGAATTGAGGTTTGGGCTTTGTAATTTTCTCCCCGAATGCTCGTGTTGGTTTTTCCTAGTCATCCTTCGTCATTTCACCTAGTTTTGTTTTGGTAGGACTCTTTTCGGAGTTTCAGGTCGTCGAAGATCTCCTGGTTAAGCCAGGTGGTGTCTATCTTTCCCATGCATTGGAATAGTTTGCTCTTGCGTCCTTAAGAATGTCTCTTTAAAAACCCGCCAGCTCTCCGGAACTCCTTTTCCCCGAGCTCTGGGACCCTCCCGCCTCGCAGGGTCCTACAGCCCAGGCTCCAACCTGAATCCGAATATCTACCCTGCAGTGAAACAGCCCCATAGTCCGAGTCAGCTGTCCTGGGCCAGCCACGGGGTTTTAATCGCAGTGTAGACAGGCCCAATGTCTCTGGGGCCCTGTAAGCGAGTGAGACTGAGCAGCCAGGGGGAATTGGGTTCAGCTCACCAACCTTTTGCATCATCTCCCTCTGTGCAGGGGAGCAATAATTTAACATTGACGCCCCGGCAGAGAGAACAAGCTGTGGTCACTCCCTGCTTCTCCTCCGTGCCCAGGCCATATGTCTGTCGTCTTTCCTCGTGGCTTTTGCTAGTTTCTGGCTTTTGAACTGCAGCCCCTGTTCCTCCATTCATAGCCCTTTGCATCCTGTGCTCCCCCAACTCTTAAGGCAGGGAGTCGGCCCATGAAGATCCCCTGCTGTCATCCTGGGTCTGGACCCTGGTTCCTGGCCCAATCTTTCTGTAGCCATTCCACCAGCAGCGCCTTGTTTAACTTTCCAGTGTCTGACCCCATCTCTCTGCACAGCCCGAGAACCCTCTCCTAGGCTTAGACACCATCGTTCCTGGCGTTTCCTTTGACCCACCTTGTTTTTACTGCTGCACGTCGCTTGTCATGAAATACTCCTGTGGGGTTCAGCATCCCACCGCTGCCACCAGTCATCACAGATTCACAGGGTCTGGGCCATGCCCTGGCCATCAAGGCAGTGCCTTCAGTTCATTGATCCATCGGGTATATCGATACTTGGAGTGGGAGGTGTATCTTTCAGCTTGAGGAGACATACCCGTGCTAAAAATACAGTGTAGCCGTGCCGACAGGAAGGGCTGGCCACTCCGGGTACATAGCTAGCGTCTTGGACGGGTACGTACTCAGGGCTGCACCCTCTCCCCACTGCAGCTTTATTTTTTAGCACAGGTACATCTCCTCAAGCAGGCAAATGACACCTGCAGCTCCAGCGCAGCCATAGACTTGGTGGATAGCAGCAAGTTACGTAGTGCGCAGGTAAACCGAGGCACGTGTGTGGCTTGTAGAAATATCTGCCAAAACGTCCATGCACGTGTGTGATGAATGTGGGGTGCTGGGGCAGGCCTGAGTGTTGGCTGGGGGGCCATATGGGCATTGGCAAGGGCGCAGGGGCGTGTGCGTGGGTGGGCACAGGGAGAGATGCAGTCGTAGTCGTGGGCGAGGACCATGTTGGATTCGGGAGGGATGCTCGGCAGATGGGCAGAGGCAAAGTGCTTCCCTTTTCTTTGCTGAGCTGCTCCTTTCTCTCCGTCGGTGTCATGCCAGGGTGCACGGTGTGGGGCGGAGGCGGTGCCCTCTGCAGCTGCCAGCTCCGGCTGAGCACCACGCTGCCCGGTCTGCACCCGGTCTGGCATCACATGCCAGGCACAGCCCTGGCAAACCCTCCCACAAACCACCCCCCGGCTGGGGCTCAGGGGAAGCAGCACAGCGGCAGCCTCTGTCTCTCGCTTGGAGAAGGGATCTGCAACATGGGGGTCCCCCTCCCCCAATTCCACCCTAGGCAGGATCTGCACCCCACTGGCTTTGGGGGGGGCTAATAATGGATCCCTAAAGTGGGCATGCTGGGCCCAAGCAGTCATGTCTGAAGCACAACGGCGGGGGAGGTTCTCCCGTGACACTAGCATAAAGGAGGTCGTCGTCAGAACCTGGTGCCCCAAAACCGCAGCCCCAACCCTGGGGGGCGTCGCTTACGCGAATTGTTCCTCGCGGGGGACGGGGCATTGACCCGGAGCACGGCATCAGGCCTCGCTCAAGTGTCCACCTGGGCTCTCCACGTTCACATCCGGGGGCGTCCCTCAGCTTCCGCTTGGTCCATCCTGGGCTTTAGAAGAGACGTGGGCAAATTGGAGAGAGCCCAGAGGAGAGCAACAAAAAGGATCCAAGGTTTAGCAAATGTGGCCTAGGAGAGAGGTTAACAAAACTGGGCACATTTAGTCTGCTGGAGCAAAGCAGACTGAGTGGGGACCTGAGAACAGTCTTCAAATACATTAAGGGCTCTTAGAAAGAGGACGGGGACCCATTGTGCTCCATGTCCAATGGAGGCAGGACAAGTCATAATGGGCGTAATCTGCGGCGACGAAGATGGAGGTGAGATATTTTTGGACAAACTTTCCAACTCTCCGGGGAGTGAAGCTCTGGAACAGGCTCCCCAGAGGGGTTGTGGGATCCCCGTCACTGGAGATTTTTCAGAACAGGCTGGACTAGGGCCACCAGACAGCAAATGTGAAAAATTAGGACAGGGTGTGGGGGGTAAGGAGCCTATATAAAAAAAAGACCCAAAAATCATGACTGTCCCTTTAAAATCGGGACATCTGGTCACCCTAGGCTGGACAAACCCCGGTCAGGGCTGGTCTAGGGTAGGGTGACCAGATAGCTACTGTGAAAAAACAGGACAGGGGGTGGGAGGTAATAGGTGCCTAGATAAGAAAAAGTCCCAAAACCCAGGACTGTCCCTTTAAAAACGGGACATCTGCTCACCCTAGTCTAGGGTTACTTGGTCCAGCCTCAGCGCAGGGAGCTGGGCTTGATGACCTCACCAGATCCTTTCCAGCCATTTCTGTGATTCTGTGACCGACACCAATCTCTGCCAGCCCAGCTCTTGCTCTGCCGGTATTTTCATGCGAGCTCCGTGCCGGGGAGGAATTGTTCTGGAGGAGTCGTGCGCTCGGCATTCCCTGCCGTAAGGGATTTTCAGCGGCAGAGCTCCTTCTGGATTTCTGCCTGCTGGGTGGTGCAATGCGTCCCTGCAGTCGGGGTCTTGGACATGCCCCTGGTTTGGTCTCTCTTGCTTCCCCGAAGGGCATGAAATTCCCACGAGGGCAGCATGGTGACAATGTGGCAGTCGCTTTCCAAGTCCCTGCGATGGTCCTACGGGATTGATTTGAGCTCCGTATCCGTTTTGTGTGCCTGGCTCAAGCATGACCCTACCAGGGCACAGTAAAGGAGGCCGGTGCAGGTGAGAAAGTGAGCCCAGCCTTTGGCTGGCATAACTGACCCATGAGGCCGAGGTGGAGGGGAGTCGTCCATGTGTCTGCACGTGCCTCCACGTGTCTGCTTGTGTCTAGATCCCGCACCGGTCATTCCATTCTGCTTCCCCCCATCCTCTGCCATTTCAGCTGGATACAGGAGTATTTGAGTTCGCTCTCTCCCCTAAGCTGCGGCGGAGTATTGCTGTGTGCTGTTAAACAGCGGACTTGTTCACCCCAGAGGTGGCTGCATCTCATCCCTGGGTGAGGGCTCCCTGTATAAACAGCTGCTGCACCCCACCCACCCGCCGCCCCACGCTGGAAATGGCTGCATCTCAGCACTGGGCAAGGCATCCCCCGCCACCCACCACCCCCGTAAATAAATACCAAGCTCTAGATTTGCATGGTGTGGGGTGAGAGAGGTGGCTACTTAAAACGTTGGTTAGTAGTCCAGGAGCTGGACTAGCGCCCGTCCCCAAAAAGACTCTCTTTCTTGTCTGCCTAGTGCAGGGTTCGGTTTGATTGGAAAGCCCCTGGGGAGGGGGGTTGTTCTGTTTCTGCAGTGTGTGGCTAGGAAAGTTTGTTGGTTTTTTTGCTTGCTCGTTTATTTTTAATCATTTAAAACTAAGGGCAGGAAAATGTTGCAGGAAAATCCAAAAGGCAGTTAAAAAAAAAAGTTCTGGACGCTTAACAAAATCTTATGCCTGGGGTTTAGGTATCAGACCACAAGGGCCAAAGCGGCAGCATTGGCTAGAGGTTAAGGAACAGGAGTGAGGGAATCGGGGACTCCGGGGCTCTTATCTAGGATGGCCCAAAATGTTTGTCGCTCGACCTGAGAGCGCAGGGAGACAGTGTGGTTTGACGTCTAGAGCAAGAGGCAGCAGCTATGGTTCTACAACTGGATTTAACAGGGGCATGGGGTCTAGTGGTTAGAGCAGGGGGGCTGGGTTCTAGCCCTGGCTCAGGGAGGGGAGTGGGGTCTAGTGGTTAGAGCCGGGGGGCTGGGAGTCAGGACTCCTGGGTTCTATCCCCAGCTCTGGGAACAGAGTGGGGTCTAGTGGTTAGAGCAGGGGGGGCTGGGAGTCAGGACACCTGGGTTCTATCCCCAGCTCTGGGAAGGGAGGGGGAATCTAGTGATTAGAGCAGGGCGGGGGCTGGGAATCAGGACGCCTGGGTTCTATGCCCTGCTCTGAGAAAGGAGTGGGGCCTAGTGGTTAGAAGTGCAGGTGACCCTTTTGATTAATGGGTTTAGCTGCGGTGGAACCAGTGGAAGATTTGCCCGGAGCTGGTGAGTTTCGCTGTGAAACTGATGACACTCAATGACAGACCCAATAACAACACCCCCGCCCCCCCCCCCCCACATCTCCCTTTGGACCTCCTGGGTGTGGCTCCGTGAAATCCCAATGAGGCAGCAGGAGCAGCCGCATCCTGTTTCCTTTCCTCTTCAGTCACCAACGGGGAGAGAACCCAGCCAACGAGAAACAGCTTCCCTGTTGCCTGGGAGGGAGCGACCCCCTTTGCAGGCAGCAGGCTGTGTCACCTCTGCGACAGCCACAAAACAGGGGTACGACGTGCTTTGTACCAGTGGCACGCACGGCCTGGCCCATGGAAAGCTGCACGCTAGCCTTACCTCTTAGAATCTTTTACAACAGGATGGGAGTGGGGTCTAGTGGGTAGAGCAGGGGGGCTGGGAGCCAGGACTCCTGGGTTCTATCCCCAGCTCTGGGAAGGCAGTGGGGTTTTGTGGTGAGAGCTGGGAGCCAGGACTCCAGGGTTCCATCCCCAGCTCTGGCAAGGGAGTGGTGTCTAGTGGTTAGAGCAGGGGAAATAGCAGTCAGGAATCTTGGATTCAAAGCTTGGCTTTGCAACAGGCCCCCGGTGTGATGTTGCACATGTCACTGCCCAGCTCTGTGCCTCAGTTTCCCCCCTCCGTGAAATGGAGCTTGCCCATCTTTTGCAAAGTGCTTTGAGAGGGAAGGTGCATGGTATCGTTGTTAGAAACTTACCAGGGCTCAGCGGGTCCACAACCCCCAAGGGATCAGCCAGCCAGAGCGATTCCCCTTCGTGGAGTCAGAGCTTGCGGCTGGTTGGCTCTGAGAATGATGATGCTTGTTAAGTCAGGAGCCGCTGAGTAAATCTGATGCTTCAGGGCTGAAGGCCACAGAGAGTCAGGAAGGGGACTGGCCCCCGCCGCCTTCTCTCCTAAACCTCCTGTTTCAGGGCTCAAGCCAGTCTCTAACTATTCGACCCCAGGATGGGGTGGGGAGCAAATTGCCCCGCAGCTGGGCACTGTCAGACGGGATACTGGGCTAGATGGGCCTTGGCTCTGATCCAGGCTGGTGATTCCTCTGGAGCAGACACTACCAGAGTGAACAGACTGATCCAGCCTGGCAAATCCAACAGCCCTTCACCCCCGCACCGGGGTGAGGGTGGCACGTGTGGGAAAAACAAACTCATGCTGCATTGCAAACTCCTCCCACCCCCCACCCCCATCCCTGCCCCCAAACATCCCTGCTAAGCTGGGGTGTGGTGTGTCCTGAGGCCCCATCTCCATTGGGCCTGCAACTGACCGGGCACCCCTATGCCAGTGTGACTCAGTTTCCTGGTCCAGGTCAGAGCAGGTCTAGCCTCCCTGGCTAGATGGTGGTAAACCGGTCTGATTGTGAGCTGTTTAAGAGCAGGGCCTGGGCGCCTGGACAGGGCTAGGAAGGGCACCAGATTTGAGCTGCGGCCCAGTGCCCACAGATGTTGTAAATCGGTGTCATGCTCCTGAAACCACTGGAGCTAGGCACTGGCGGAGGCTCTGGCTGCACATGGCGACGGAACGGCTGGGCGGAGGAGCTGGGCACAGGAGCGTCCATGGCGCTGGGGTACGATGAGGAGGAAGCCATCCGTGCATCAGCCAGGCATGCCTGGGATTGCCCTCGGCAGTGACCGGCAACGAGTTCCCCGACCCCTGGTGATCCCTGGCCGGCTGATCCCTGGTGAAGTGGGTGCTGGTGGGAGTCTCGATTGACACTAACCCCTACCCAGCACGAAGGACAGATCCCCAGCGCTCAACACTGCCTGGGTGTGACAGGCTCTCTGCACGCGGGGCGCGGCTGCCCCAAAGCTTCCAAGGCGGATTGCCTTGCCGGCCCTGTACTGCAAGAAGAATTCACACCGCCTGCCTCCTGTCTCGCGCTTTTCCTCAGCAGATCTCAAAGCACTTCACAGCCTGCGGCATATTTGTCCTCCCAACCCGCGGGGAAGCATGAGCCTCCTTCTCTACAGGTGAGCTTTGCAGAACGCCGGCGGTCCAGGAAGCAGACCCGGCGGGGCTGCGTTTCACTCTAATCTCAGGATCCTGGGGATGGGTGAGGATGAAGCTGCATCCCGGGGAGACAGGTAGAAAAATGGCCATTGCCTGGGAATGTGGGAGCATCCCCGGATCACAGGTGTAAATGGTGCTTTGTGGAGGGGACACATAGCTGCTGTCACCTCCGCTCAGGGCTCTTCCCCCGACAAAGCTGCCAGCATCACGTGCATCTCTTGTCCAGTTTCCCCAGGGTCAGGGTGGATTCTCCGTCGCTGGCGGCTTTGAAATCAAGCTGGGATGTTTTGCTAAAAGCTCTGCCCTAGGAATGATTTGGGGCCGTTGTCTGGCCTGTGCTGTACAGATGATCAGAGTGGGCCCTTCTGGCCTTGCGATCGACGATCTCTGAATGACATCATTCACCCAGCGTGCTTTCAGCCATGTTGCGGATCCAGAGGACCCCCCCCCGAAACCTTCTCCCCTAGCAGCCAGGCGGCAGAGAAGCCAGCAGCGCCCCACCCAAGGGTGCATCTGCCCTGCACCTCTTCCGGTGCCCCAGCTCTCTGCCAGCCCAGCCCTGCTGGGACTGAATGCCAGCGACTCAGCAGGGATGGACGGAGCTCTGCCCACAGCCGCGAGGTGGTCACTGGGCAGGGAATGCAGGACGGGCTCCATACCCAGGATGAAAGGGGTGAGAGGGGCTGACAGAATCCAGATGGCTCTGGAGCATGCTTCTTTTAAATCCCCTTGCCCAGTGGGAACAGAGGCAGAGGGTGACCCGCAGGGTTGGTGGAGGCAGGAGAACGGGGAGGGGATGGGTCCCTTCCCTCCGTGCTAGACAGGGGTTAGTTTCAATCGAGTGTCCCACCATCAGCATCCACTGATCACAAGGGGTAGGATAACCCAACCCCGGTCCGTGTGGAACTCTGTCCCCCTCTAGCGATGGCTGGGCCCCACGCAACAGCTGAGCCTGCTGCGGCCCTGGCAAAGAGCTGCGTCCATCAGCTCAAGCTGTGAAGGTTTATGTCTTCAGAACTAGCGCGCCCGGGTTCAGCCCAGGATACCTACAGCATGGTTCCATCAGCTGAAGCCGATCCGGAGTTGAAAGCGGGCCTGACTCCTCCTGGCACCTTGCGATGTGCACAGGGGGTGTCAGATGCGACTGGAGCCGACTGGTGCCTTTACACAGGTGTAAATGGCTCCCCAAGGTGCAGGGTGGCAGGGATTCGACCCAGAGAGGACTCACGGAAGCAGAAATTAAGGGGTGCTGAGCCAGATCCCCAGCTGGTGTCAATTGGCCTCATTCCATTGACTTTGTTGGGTTTCCCCCAGGTGGGGAGGTGGCCAGTTTTTAGATGAAGTCAGCTCAGATACGCCCCCGTTTGGTCAGGCTTTTAGGGATGCCTCAGTGTGGGGAGAGGCAAACCTTTCTCCCCCTCTGCCAAACCCATAGGGATTGTAAAGCTCCGTGCCTTCTTCAGTCCGGAGCTACCGCCTCATTCCCCAATCTGCTTCACCCGCTCCGGGTCCACAGTGCTGAGACTTGCCAGACCGGATCAGAGCAGGGGCCCATCTAGCCTGGTATCCCAGCGCCGATGGCGAGCTAGTGTCGTCTGCTTTGAAGGAAGGCGCAAGACGGCCCCAAGTGAGCAACGGTGGCATAACCAGCCCAGAGAGGAAATTGTCTTCCTGTTTCCCCGAAAGATGGCAGAGCGGAGAAGGAACCCTAGGAGGTACTGGAGCATAAAGAGAGGGATACGGTCCAATAGGCTGGTGAGCCCATCAGCAGTGCTGGTGGGTAGATAACGCTGATAGAGAAGGCCGTCTCCTGTATTATCCCTTGTTGTCAAGCTCTCCTGGAAAAGGCCCTACTTCCCCTTATGGACAGCTCATTGAAAGATGGAGAGCCTGATCTTAGGGGGTGCTGAGCCCCCCACCACGAGATCAAATGGGAGCTGCAGGCCCCTCTGGAAAACAGGCCGAAGGTCTCTCTGATTCCTGCAGAGTCTCAGTGAAGTCGGGATGCAATCAGACGTCGGAGACCATTTCAGGCTCTTCAGACGTGTCGAACTGGCCAAAGCCCTGGCTAATGCGGAGTAGGGAACAGCCCTGCTCTGGCAAGGAGGTGGAACCCAACAATGGCCCCGGAGTACTGTGCTGTCACAGAAGTCCACGGGATGTCCTTGTCTTCTCGTCTCAGAAAGGCCGTTGCAGCTGGTGTGGGACATGGCAACTAGTGAAATATGTTATGGGCTCCACCTCCCCGCAAAGTCTTTTCTGCACCTGGACGTTCTGGTGGTCAGAGCTGTCTACGTGCCATAGGTGGGTAGATCTCAGAAATGTATAGGGCCAAAGTTTCATACGCGGCTGTTGGCGTTGGGGGTGCCGGTTGTTGGATGCCCACGTGGAGATCAGATGTTTCAGAGTTGCTGAGTGCTCTCAGCACCAAAGGAAATCTGGCTGCAGGGGCCGCAAATGGAGCACCCAATAACCGGGGCCCTTAAAACTGGGAGCTACTCTTGCAAAACTTTTCCATTGGATCCAAGGAAGAGGAATAAAAATCACGGCTGGCCCAGTAGGGCAAGAGATTATTGGAAGTATTCAACTGACCAAAGCCCCCAGCACCGCTGGCCATTCTCTCTTCCTTTTCCACCCAGGGTGGTACGCGAGGAACTGGTGTGGTGTGTTTCCATGGAAAGTGGAAGTCTCCCAAATTCCATCTCAGCGCGAAGCTGCAGATGGGGGTTCTTGAGGTGACCAGATGTCCTGTTTTTAAAGGGACCGTCCCTTTTTGGGGGACTTTTTCTTATATAGTGCCTATTTCCCCTCACCCCCTGTCCCGTTTTTTCACAGTTGCTATCTGGTCACCCTAGGGGTTCTAGACGGAAGTGACCTTTCTCATCCGAGCCATCCCCTTGGCTTATAAAAGTTTGCCATCCAATCAGCAACAAGGCCACGTGTCCTAAGTTGACTGATCACCTCAAGCAACTGATGGAGCCTTAAAGGAGCATTCGCAGAAAACCGATCAGGAGCGACCGGTGGGCTGGGCTAAATTGGCCTCAAATCTCCTACCCACCAGGGTAGCACCCCGCAGGGCCTGATTTTCAGAGATGTCTGTCTCCCTTTGATTTAAAGGTGGTTGTGGGTGCTCTGAAGCTTTGAAAAGCCCAGCCCCAAAGTCTGTGCCCTTTCTCCTTCTTGTATACAGTGCATCACATCTCTTATTGCAAGGAGCACAGTTCACCTGCCTCTAGGGGAAATGATTAGCTGCTTTGAGCAGTGGAAAGCCAGGCTGCGGAGGGTCTGTCTTAGGGCATTAGCTCTCGCCTCTTGCTGGGGGACCTGGGGGCTGGGCCAGATCCCAGGGTCCATCTGTCTGTCTTTCTCACTGGGCATCTCCCCTTCCTCGCCTCCTTTCCGAACAAAACACCCCCCGTGCTCATCAGGAGCCACAAAGTCACTAAGAAGCAGCCCTTTGATCAGAGCTGTCAAAACACTTTTCTCAAGAAGGGTTTTCTTGCCATTTTATGACTAGAGGAAACTGAGGCACGGCGAGGCAGGCTGGAGACTCAGGAGACTTGGGTTCAGTTCCCAATTCCGCCCCAGACGTGGGCAAGTCATTGAGTCATTCCGTGACTCAGTTTACCCATCTATACTATAGGGAGAAGAGCCCAGCCCTGCCTCCCTGGGGAGTTTTGAGGATCACAACACTAATGGGTGTGAGGGGCTCAGATATTATGGTAATCATAAATGTCAGGCTGGAAAGGATCCTCCAGAGGTTGTCTAATCCATCCCCCCCCCCGTGGTGAGTCAGGACCAGGTGTTTGTCCAGCTGTTCTTAAAAACCTCCAGTGACAGGGATCCCACAACCTCTCTTGGACACCTGTTCCAGAGCTTCACTCCCCGGAGAGTTAGAAAGTTTGTCCTGATATCTCACCTCAATCTCCCCTGTTGCGGAGTAAGCCCGTTATTTCTTGCCCTACCTCCAGTGGACATGGAGAACAACTGATCACCATCCTCTTTATATCAGGTCCCCCCTCAGTTGTCTTGAGACTGAACCATCTATTTTAGCTAACTACGACTTGCCACGCGTCACAAACAGAATTGTTGGCAGAGCTGGGAATAGAACGCAGGTGTCCTGGCTCCCAGCCTCCCCCCCCACCCCCTCCCCGCTCTAACTACTGAGCACCACTCCCCTCCCAGAACTGGGAATAGGTCCCACAATCCTGACTCCCAGTTTGCCCTAAACACAGGATCACACACCTCTCCCAGAGCTGGGACTAGAACCCAAGTCTACTAGATACCCAGTATCTCTAGCTACTACACTATGCTTCCTTCCAAAACCCAAGGATAACCATGATAAAAGGTTTCAGAGCAGCAGCCGTGTTAGTCTGTATTCGCAAAAAGAAAAGGAGGACTTGGGGCACCTGAGAGACTAACCAATTTATTTGAGCATAAGCTTTCGTGAGCTACAGCTCACTTCATCGGATGCATTCAGTGGAAAATACATGATAAAAGGATCATCACGGGTAGAGGGTTCAAAAGAGATCAAATGGAATATTGGCCAATATTTCCTGACCCCTTGTGCACCCGGATCCCGTTATTTTGGCTTTTCATTCCAAGTCGCCCAAGCTGTTCCAGAGGGGTCTGAATGCCGACGCGCTGCATGGGAGCCAGACGGCGCTGTGGCAGGGTACTCACCCTCTTTGAAGCCCAGGCCTACGTATGCATTCAGGTGCCCGGCGTCGGGCAGCCCCAAAACCGATCTTGGCCATTGTGTCCCAAGTCCACGTGCTGCGATTCGGTGGGATGTGCTGCCCCGGGAAATTGTCTGGTTGGGTTCCAAAGGGGATCGGGCGTTCGGAGCTGCTCCTGAGCAGATGAGCATGGGGGTGAGGAAAGGAGAGAGTGGAAATCTGCCCCCCAGCTTTTGAGAGGTCCTGTTGTACCACCTACCTGATCAGTGCCAAGGCCCTTGGCTTGATCTCCCATGTGAATGCTCCGAAGGCAGGCTTTTGCTGGATCAGGGACCAAGCTGGGGATGCCCGACCAGAGCCTGGAGAAAGGGGGCTGGAAAGTCGGAGGTAGAAATCAGTCACCGCTCTGCTGTGCCCATCCTCCCAGTTCTGCCATGTATGCCCCTGGGCAGCTGCTCGATGCCAGGCTCTGACCCACACTCTTTGGGAATTCCTAGCAGTGGAGGTGGGAGTCCTCTGACCTCATCTCTTCCCATCTCCCCCCGGGCCAGTGCGGAACCCTTCCCCATGGACCGTGCTTCATGCTGTAGGTTTAAATCCCCCAAACAGTGGGGCTTCCCTGGGGGAGGTGGGTCCACAGGCTGATAGATCTTGCTGTCAGGAAGCCTGTTCCTTCCTTCCTAATATTTATGCTGCAGTAGCTCCCAGCAGCCCCTGTTGCGCCGGGGGCTGCACAGATACATAGTGAGGGACAGTCCCTGTGAAGAGTCCACAGTCTAAATTGACACAGGCAGGATTGGTATCCCCATTTCACAGATGGGGAAACTGAGGCACAGAGTGATGACATCCCACACCTGAGGTCACGCATGGAATCAGTGGCAGAGCTGGAATGTTCCCTCTCTAGATCTCATCCCCTATCTCCCAGTGAATGGCATAAAATTCCTCTCTTTTCCCCAGTGGGTGTAAGTTATGATGATATCCCTGCCCTGTTAGTCATCACTTAGCCAGGCAGTGAGAGCGGGTGCATTTGTGTTCATAATAATGCCAGTGTTTTCAGAGTTTGGGGGCCAAAGCTCAGCCCCACAGAAGAGGCAAGCAATGTCTGCTGTGTGGAGGTGGAGGGGAGAGAGGAATCCACCTTGTTGATCATGCCATGGAAGAGTTAAGTGGGTTCTGCAGACTCACTGGTGCAGGTGGCTCATTAACTTTACCCAGCTATAAAAGTCTGCGGAGAGAGGATCTAGGGTGTGGGCTGAGTAGCCCTGAGGGAGGACCCCTAGATTAAGCCAAGCCTGGGAGAAAGGTCTGAGCTGAAATTTATTATCTAAGTGTTGGTTTCCCACAATATTAGTTAAACCCCAGGATGAGCGAGAGTTAGAACTTTTAACAAAGAGAAAGTTAAGGGATGACTTGATCCCAGTTTGTCAGTACCTACATGGGGAACAAATATTTAATAATCAGCTCTTCAATCTAGCAGAGAAAGGTCTAACATGATCCAGTGGCTCAAAGCTGCAGCTAGACAAATTCAGACTGGAAATAAGGCATATGTTTTTAACAATCAGCGCAATTAACCATTGGAACAATTTGCCAAGGATCGTGGTGGATTCTCCATCACTGACAATTTTTATATCAAGATTGGATATTTTTTCTCACAGATCTGCCCTAGGAATTATTCGGGGGCTGTTCTCTGGCCTGTGTTATACAGGGGGTCAGACTGGCCTTGGAATCTATGACTCTTTCTATGCTGCGAGGGTCGTTGGTGTGCTCGTTTAACTTGGTTTCACCCTGTGGGAATTCCCTTGAGATCTGGATTCACACCAGGCTGAGGGAGAGGAAAACTAGGCCCAGGGTGTGATGGGAAAGGCACCTGCTCGCAGACCTGAATTCCAGTTTAGACTCAGACTCTGAAGATCAGAAGAGACCCACTGTGATCGTCTTCTCCAGCCTCCTGCCCAACCCGGGCCAGAGACCTCCCCCACCAGTTCGTGCATCTGGCCAATGCCTCCTGTGGGAACAGAGCGGAGCTGTTACAAAGCCCTCCCGTCTTGACTTCAAGACCTCACCTGCTGGAGAATCCAGCCCCGCCCTGGTTCAGGTTTTCCAATGGTTAATCACCCTCACCATCACAAATGTGCCTTCCTTCTAGTGTGAAGTTGTCTTTACGCATCTACACACAAGCGCCCATCACCCACGCATTCCTCTGAGCTCAATGTGCGTGGTGGAGCTCTGAAAATCAGACTACTTGCATAGTAAAGCGGGGCGGGGCCACTCAACTTTAGGCAGCTGGGTTTGACGCCCTTGGCCTTAGCTTTGGCAATCTTTCCTCTGAAGCCAGCCCCATCTGGGACGCTGGATGGTTGCACTTCTCTGAGCACCTTTGGCTTCTCGCGGCCAATATATATGTATATTGTTAAAGGCCCAGGCTACCGGAGTCGTTGGGTGTGCTGGGAAAAGAACCCAGGAGTTCTGGCTCCTGCTGTTCTCTGCTTTAATTTCTAGATCGGTGCTTCTAATTTTTGGGATCAGGACCCACTGTAAACCGTGATGGCCTGGTGCGACCCAGTAAATAGCTTGCGAGTGTGAAAACCCTCTGGCTTACTAAATATTGTATATCATGGGTAAGAAATATACACAGTAACATAGTAAGTACGCCATGTATATCATAGCAGCGGCTTCTGTCCTGCAGGTCTGACTGGGCTCGGGTCCCTGCGCTAGTCGTTGTGACCTCCGGGGTCATAGGGCTGCTCATGTTTGGCGGGGAATGGCTGGGTAAAGTTTCTGCAAGTGGCATCTCAACCTGGTGCATGGGGTCACAGCACCACTCACGCAAATTTGGCCTGGCCGGCCCCTTGTCATGACAGTGGAGAGGTGGCCGGGCCAAACCTGAGTGGTGCTGTGCTGGCATTGGCCAGGTTGCGGGGAGCCACGTCCAGCCAGTGCCAGAGGGGACACCGCTGCGGGTAAGTGGGGGGCCTCCCACACAACCCTTAGACACATTCTGGCAACCCAGTTTTGGGTCACAGCCCCCGGGTTGAGAAACCCTGTGTTCCTGGAGGCAGGGAGTGGAACCCAAGAGGCATCTAACCTCAGAATGCCAGGAACTGTTCAGCCCATCCACTAAGCTGAAGGACCGTGTTGACCCAAGAACAAATGGGGGGAAAACTGGCCAGCAATTAAATGTAAACTAGAAATGAGATGAGGGTTTCTAACTGTCAGGGGAGGGAAAGTCTGGAACAGCCTCCATAGGTGCCATGGGGAGGCAAATAACCAAACTAGTTTGAAGATGGAGTTTGAGGAGGGGGTGATCTGACGGGGTACCTGTGAGAGCAGGTGTTGGACTCAGTGACCCCAGAATGCCCTTCCGATCCCGGGTCCTGATTCCTCCCTCTGTGACTATGTTATCAGTGAGTAGCAGCATGCCCCACTCACATGGGGGGCTTCACCCCCTCCCTGTCTGACTGTTTTCAGCAGCACACCCCACCCTTATGGGGGTCTTCACCCAGAGATCTCCAAGCACTTTACTGAGTAAGATAAGTGTCATCTGACCTGCTTTTGCAGATGGGGAAACAGAGGCACAGAGGCAGTGACTTTGCCTAAGGGGACACACAGCTGTCCGAGAATAGGATCCCAAATCCATCCCTCCAGCCACTGCCCCATGCTATCTCTTGGCTGGAGCAAGAACCAGCGAAACAAGGTCTTTACGGAGGCTGGGTTTCTTGGCTTCATTCCTCTCCACACTGTTGCATCCTGCAGCTATGGAGAACCTCCTCCCACCAGGCACTGCTTGTTTTAAAAGCTTGACTTCCCCGGGAGTTCTTGGGGGTCCCTGGCATGGGGTAGTGAGACCACTGGGAAGCCTCAAATCGGGGCAAATCTAAACCCAGGGAAGAGGAAGAGAGGGCTCCCTCTGACCTCAAGGACTCCTGCTGGGGTCCCCATCAGGGGAAGGTTAATAAGATTGCTGTGGACAGGAAGGGGGAAACCTGCTTGGAGTAAAGTGGCCTCATCAAGTAACTTAACAATTGTGCAGAAAGACTTTAGACATAAAAACCACTCTGATGGTTTTTATGGGGTGCTGGGAGTCAGGACTCCTGGGTTCTATTCCCAGCTCAGAATTTGACTCTGTGACCTCAGGCAAGAATCGGTGCCTCTGTTTCCCCACCTGTAGAATACCAAGGCAGGGTTGTGTGGCCTAGTTCGTTCATGCTTTTAAAGCATGATTTGACGGTTAGCGTCTGAGTTTCTTAGTTCTAGCACAGCAGTGGTTTACACAGGTGCAGCTCTGATCACGGAACAAAAGCCCCAGCAGTAACCTTAGATCTTTATCGACCCTGGGATTTTAGCGTTGGTACAGTTGCACAGGAGCGAACCCCTTGTGCAGACACAGTTTACACCAGTGCAACTCCACCTACGCTAGTGAACCCTGTGTCTCTAGGAGGGCTTTGCACCAGCAGTTAGATCCCAGGGTCTGATTCTCAACTGCCATTGCACCCTGTGGAGTCATTTGCACCAGCAGCTGTTGGTCACTACCAGATTAGCACGGCTGGTGTTTCACGCTCGCTTTGCACGGGCGCCAACGGCTGCACAAGAGTGTGAGACCAGATCCTGTATTTCTGAGCTTTCTAGGCTCCGCCCACACTTGGTAGTTCCTTGAGCTGGTCGGGTGCAAACGCAACCGTGTTGGCGGAAGGATCCCTTTGTCGACATACACCTGCTCTGCATTTCAAAATCAGATCCACCAAGCTACGTCCCTCAGGGCTGTGCAAAACGTTGTACCCTGAGCATCAGAGCAGCCAGCCTAACCCCTGTGGTGTGGACAAACCCACAGCAAATAGCATTCAGGAAGGGGGTGTTCCTACGCAGACAGGAAAACTCCTCCTGTCAGTGCAGGCTATGGCTGTGTTATGGGGCTATGCCAGTCTAGTCTCTGCAGTGTAGATCTACCCCTAGCCACTGCCCTACACTACCTCCTGCAGAATAAGATCATCCAGGCCTCAACGCATCTCTCAAAGGGGGGGGGGGGGAATAGCAAATCAGGCCCCCTGCCTGGACAAGGCCTCGGTGTGGGTGACGATTGTTCGAGCTGGCTGAAACATTTTCCCTCCAGATGGTTTCCCAAGAAGAAATGGCTTTTTCCCACCCAATGGGACGGTTTCATGGAGAATTTCCATTTTCAGTGACAATTTCCAGGTTTCTGGTTAAAAACATAATGCAAGAAATTCAGGAGTTCTAGTGCTAAAAAAACCAAATCTACCAATCAGCTTTTGCCAACCGAAAACGTTCAGCAACTAAAAACCAATAGTTTGTTTATTTGGGGTTTTTACTTTTGGGGCAGTTGGAGGGGAGGGGAAAAACCTGCCATTTTGAATTTCCTAACAAGCTCTCATTATAATCTCCAGTTTGTCTCGGGGCCATCTGACGTGCCCACGTGTTAAAGTCTCACTCAGTCTTACGTTTCCTTGAAGCATGTGGCTGTGAAAGCCTCTTTCAAAATCACAAGACGTTCCCCCGTGGCTCTGCTGTTCTCTGGCCCGAAGGCAGAACTCGCAAAGGAGGTGCGCCGTTCCCATAGATTTTCCGGAAGTGCAGCTTGCACATAGGACTTTGCAAATCTCAGCCTAGTGATCGAAGGAGTGGAGTTTCTCCCTAGGAGGCGGTGTGGATAAGGAGCGGGTGTTAGATTGGCCTTGAGGAGACCCTGTGTAGTTGGGCTAGTTATTTCACCTCTCTCTCTGGGCCCTCTTTGCTCTATAAAATGCAGGACGTGATACTCACCTCCCCTGGAAAGCACTTTGGGCTGTGCAGATGAAAATAATGAGGTGGGACACTGCATCGGTAATTATCTCACGTTGCAGTGGGGGAGGTCTAGGTTGGATAGTAGGAAAAACTTTTTCACTAGGAGGGTGGTGAAGGACTGGAATGGGTTACCAAGGGAGGTGGTGGAATCTCCTTCCTTAGAGGTTTTTAAGGCCCGGCTTGACAAAGCCCTGGCTGGGATGATTTCGTTGGGGTTGGTCCTGCTTTGAGCAGGGGGTTGGACTAGATACCTCCTGAGGTCCCTTCCAACCCTGAGATTCTATGATTCTAGGATCGGGATGTTGAACACTAGCGGGGCGAAGGTCTCCCCGAGACAGCAGCTGAGCTGTGACCCTCAGCAGGCCTGTGAGAGAGCAGAGGGCTCTTTAATCTGGCAGGGGGAAATGCAGCGGCTGACGCGAGAGATACGGGGCCGTCTTTAACAGGGAACAGAATTAACTGCTGCAACAGTTGACCTCGGGACGGGGTGGATCCGGTCACGTGCCCTCTGAAAGCCGAGACTGGGTGTCTCTTTCTAGTGCTTCCACTCCAGCTCGACCACAAGTCCTGGGCTGGTCCCTGGGGGAGGTTCCCTGGCCTGGGTGAAGCGGGAAGTCAGACCAGATCAGCGGCACATGGTCCCTTCTGGCCTTCCCAATCGGTGAATCGCTGGCTTCACGGCGTGCCACGGTCACGCAGGCTGCTCCGCCGCCAACTTGCTGCAGCTTTTGCCGATGAACATTGCCCGTCCGTCCCTCCACTCTTCAGAGACTCGCTGACTTTTGGTGGCTCCTGGGCCTTTTACTTTGCAAGGCTTGACCCAGTGCTTGGACTCTCCTTGACTTCAATAGACGTTAGGCCAGCCACTTGGTGCCCAGGTAGGCCCTGATCCTGCAAAGACGCAGGCGTGTGAGGGGCTTTACCCCCCCTGAGCACAGCTAGCTGCATGGAAACCAATGGGGCTGTTGGTACAGGCAGGCCATTTGTCTGGTTTGAAGCCGGCCAGGCCTGTTTTTGTCAGGTTTGTCCCCATCCCGTACAGCTCCAAACCCACATCCAGTTTTATCCGGTATCCCCGTGGACACACGGAGGACGCCACTTTGCTGCACGTGCTGCCCCGCCCCCGCCGGCGTGACCTCGCACGCTCATGCCGGCAGGGCGGGGCGACGTACTCTGCAAAATTGGTGTCCACCGTGATCACGCCGGCAGGGGCGGGGTCACACCAGTCTGGGTGGGTGTGATTCACTAGTGAGGCCTGATCTAGCCTCCGAATTTAGGGCGACATAGAATACAGAGGTCATGGCAGCGGGGGCGGCGGGGCGGCTTGCCGACCTTCCAGGATTGCCCGGGAGTCTTCAGGCATTAGAGATGAATCTTTAATGAAGATGATGTCATGGGATGAAACCTCCGGGAACACGTCCAACCAAAATTGGCAACCCTCGCAGGGTGGCGCACTCTACAAAACAGCGTCCTCCACGCGTCCATGATGGTACCGGACAAAGCCACGGCCCGTTTTATGACCCTGCCAGAGGGGGACAAACCTTAGGAAAAAACAGGACAGTTTGGCTTAAAACCGCCTAGTGAAAGATCCACGCCCTTGAGCGCTGGGGCTTTGCTGACGTGATGCCCAGTGTAGAGGCAGTGAGGTCGATGGGAGAATGCTTCTGTCTGTGTCGGTGCCGTCGCTCGGGAGGGTGGAATCTCTACAGCACTGGAAAAACCCTTCACTCGCTGTAGTCTGCGTCTACACTATGGCCTTACCATGGCATAGGTACATGTAGTGTAGACGTGGCCTTAGTGACTCCGGTGTCACTCCACTGTACAAACCTGGAGTAATGATTCCTGGTCATTTTTATATTTAGGCCAGTTTTATTCAAAAATAGCCTATGGGAAATTCAAAGGCCAATGCGATCCTGGGATGTATAAACGGGGGAATCTCGAGGAGGAGCTGAGAGGTTCTTTCCCCTCTGTGTTTGGCCCTGGTGCGACCACTGCTGGAATCCTGTGTCCAGTTCTGGTGCCCACAATTCGAGAAGGACGTTGGTATATTGGAGAGGGGTCAGAGAAGAGTCACGGGAATGATTAAAACATTAGAAAACCTGCTTTATAGTGAGAGACTAAAAAAGCTCAATCTATTTAGCTTAACAAAAGAGAAGGTTCAGAGGTGACTTAATTCCAGTCTCTCAGTACCTCCATGGGGAACAAATATTTAACTATGGACTCTTCATTCTAGCAGAGGAAGGTCTAACATAAGCCAGTGGCTGGAAGTGGCAGCTGGACAAATTCAGACTGGAAATTAGATGCCGGTTTTTAACCGGGAGATTAATTAACCATTGGAACAATTTACCAACTGTCGTGGTGGATTCTCCATTGCTGACAATGTTTAAATCAAGATTGGATGGTTTTTTTTCTTAAAAGATCTGCCCTAGGAATTATTTGGGGGCAGTTCTCAGGCCTGTGTTATCCAGGGGGTCAGACCGGGTGATCACAGCAGTCCCTTCTGGCCTTGGCCTCTATGCATCGAGCCCAATAACGTGGTTGATTTGGGGGGCTGCTGGGCTTTGACCTAACACCCGTGATGGTTTGAATCCTGGGATGCTCTCCTCTCTCCCTGGTATTAACCTAGGAGCTGGGACAACCAGGTTCTGTTCCCAGGTCTGCCACAGGCATCCCTGTGAGAGCCGGGGTCTGGTTCGTAAAGGTATTTAGGGGCTTGATGTCAATGGGGGTTACGTGTTTAAACACCAAAAAAAATTAGCTTTTAGTCACTCTCTGAAATGGGGCTGACAACCCTTCCCTATCTCCCGAAGGTTTGTAGGGATAAATATGTGGAGGACCTTAGATACTAGCCCTATATGACCTAAGGCAGCTGCGTCTGGCCATCACCAGGGCATTAGGTCTGGCCTTTTTCCCCTGGATTTGCTGCACCACTAGAGTTGTCTGTTTCCCCTGCTGTTTTTCCTACCGGGTGGGAGAAATGAGGGTGAAAGTGACACCTGGGCAAAGAGCGTGGCCATTTAAAGCCCAGTTTTCATGGGCCCGGGTGGCACGTATCCTCTGGGCTGGGTACAGGGGTGGATTTCCCACTGACTGGGGAGGTTGGATTGGTGGCCGTGCCAGCGGACAGGCTTGCTGTTTGATTGGATGTAATGTGGGTAAAACGCAGAGATCCAGCTTGCAGGATCGCTATAAAGGGAAACTAAAGGAGGGCCAATTTGTAAGGGGGTGGGTGTACGTGGGAATTCCTGTGAGGTCCGCGTGCTGCTGCCCAGAAACATGCGCAGCTCGGAATAGCATCTTGTCTTTGGCAAACACTTGGGTCTCCTCACAGCAGGAGAGCGCTGATGAGGAGAGACCCAGCTGTGTGTGAGTTTAGGCATGGGCCAAAAAATAACAAGGTGAGGTTGGGGTGCTGGACTGGTACACAGGAGTTCTCTTCCCCGTTCTGCCACTGCTCTGCTGGGCGTCCCACTCGGTGCCTCGGTTTCCCCTCCCGCCCTTTGTCTTGTTAGCTCTGTGGGGCATGGCGTGTTTCTATGGGGATGTACAGTGCCTAGCTCATTTGCAGCCTCTGGGTGCTACTGCAGTGCACACAATAAACGGTGTGATTCTCAGCTCCAGCCTAGATACGGTGGGGATGGGCTCTCTGCCCCCTTTGTATTCCCAGCCCAGCCGACAGTATCATCTGGACTGAAAGAGCCTCAGAGTTGCCCTTATTTACATTCTGGCTAATGATGACCCAGAAGGTGAAAGTAGCTTAAGAGACTAGCCAATAATGCATCAACCTTCTGGCCACGCTCCTCCCCTTAGCTACACTCCCTGCAGGGGAAGTCTGGGCTTAGATACCTTATGATAGCTCTGCAACGGGGGTTTGCTAGCAGACATTTCCACCGGAGTTAGGAGTGAGCATTGGCACCATTGATCATGGGGCGCTAAACAGAACACCCCCTCTAGTGCCCAGGTCTATGCAAACTGAAGTCCCTGCTCCACCACGGGGGGGTGCTAGAGCTTTGTGGCAAAACAGTTCCGCGTTTTTTTCAACCTGGGCAAACCACCATATTGTCCCCTCATCTGATTCTTGCAAACGGCTGAACCGGGGCTTGCCTGAAACCGGCCCCAAAAATTCAACCCGAGGTCGACACCCAGCTGGGGACATGTCAGCCCGAACGGCTTGTTTGGCAAAGTTATACGTCACCGTAGGGTTACAGGCCCCCGTTAGATCTGGGTGAACCATGGTTCTACGTTGAGTTTGAACATTAGTGTGATCGGCCCAGAGCGTTTGACCGAAAAGCTCACGAGAAAGAAGAGTTGTTGTGTTAAACTTATGGTCATCCAGGAAGTACCGGCATTTATCTTATTTGAGGGAACAGAAATCAAGAAAACATGATTAACTGGATGCCAGGTGCAGGCAGTAAGTGGCTGTATCGGTGTGTTTAACAAATAAAGCCTCATCGGGCATTCGCCAAGTTCCGATAACCGGTAATGCCATCACTTGTTTGTTATAGTGTATAAAAAGCAAAGTTTTCTATGGGTTCTTTGTCAGAGCTTTTCCTTACTCCTCGGAGTCATGCCATGATAGGGTTGGACCCCTGGGGCCTGGTATTTATTTTCAAGTATTTTAGCTGGGGCCTGGTATTTATTGGCAAGTATTTTAGCCAATGCTTGTAACTGTGTTGTAATTAGGCTATAGAGCATAAGTGCGTCTCTGCTCATCTTTGTAATCTGGATGTCACCAACACCAACTGGCCTTTGAACTAATGCTTGTGTGCAAAGCTGAGTCATGGTAAACCCGGCTAAACTTGTTAGGGAAATTATTTCCAACAGCGGCTGAAAACAGGGAAAGTGGCAGGCAGGCGGATACTACAGGCCAGCTTTAATAAATTACTAACCCTCATGCTTCAGCAGCTTCCTGGCTTGGAGGTCAGGAAGGTGTAAGCCACACCCACGCGGTGTGGCTCTCTCTCCCCCTCTGGTGGCGGCTGGGCTACCTCGGGATTGATGAGCCTGCTACAAAGGGATTTCCTCTTATGACGCAGTGTTACATGGAGGGTTTAGGCAGAATCCTGCATCGATTACAGGACTAGATAAACCACTCTTCTATCTAGGGCCCCTGCTGTTTGTCCCTTACCGAGCACCCCCTCGTGGCCAGAGGCCATTCTACAGCCCCCTGCCTCTCTTTTTCCCCTCTTCAGGGCCCTTTAAGAACTCATAGTTCAAAGGTGGTTAAATAATTCTCACAAGGGGTCTCATTTATTTAGTCCACTGGTACGTACTGGTCCTCTAGGCCCCAAGCAGTTCAGTGTCTCTGTCAGGATTAACCCCAAATAACACAAACTCAGTCTTCTCCAGGGTCTCTCCCAGGCTTCCCTACCTACACAGCTTCCCCCCCACTCCCTCCTTCTTTTTTAACTGGTTTCCCCCTTCCCCCCATTGACTCAGGGACCCTGCAGGGATCTTCTTTCTTGCACTCTGCAGTACCCACAGACCTCGCTGCAGTTTCCCAAGCTTGCAACTTGCTGCTCTTTTTTGTTATCGTGGGATCATTTGATGCAACCTTGGTGTGGCTCAGCCTGTAATCATGGCTGGCTTAGCCCCAGGCTCTCTGCCACCCTGCTACAGGCTTCATCCTGGTAGTATCTGAGCACTGTTAATTCATTTGGCGCCCCTGTGCCTTCAGGCACAGAAAGAGAAAGTGTCGGGCCCCAGGTTATTCTGTGGGAGATCCAGGGACAGAATTTAGCTCACCTGTGTTTCAATCCAGTGCCTTCATTCACCACAAGGTCAGTTTTCCTCTCTTTCTTTGGTCTGTTCCCCTTTGCACTATGAAACACCCTGGGATCGTTCTTTGCAGGTTATGATCTTCTGGAGTCTCGCTAGCCACAACCCCAGTTGCAAACGGGGAGGCGCTCCTGACGCGAGTCCCAGGTGGGAGGGTATTCAGGTTGCAGAAGAGCTGAACCCAGCGTGGTGTGATCTGAAACTGATTTGGTTAACGTGGTGTATGGACAATCTTGCGTCAGTTTATGCCCTTCCCTCGGGTTTATGGGAGCAAACTAAACCGCTGTGATGAGTGTGAATCTGGTGTACGTGTCTGTATACTGGGTTTAGCACCGGTTTCATTAAACTGGAGCAAGCATGGGTCTAGACCAACTCTAAGGGCAAGGCTCTGTGTTTGGCAGCTGGTAAGAAGCACCTTGAAGCTAGCCATGCAGCCTGGGTCCAGCCATCTAAAACCGGAGTAACTGTGTTGATCTGAGCAGGGTCACTGTCATCCCTGATCTCTGTTGTCCATGGGTCTGACACTGTCTGTGGCTTTGGATCATGCGTCATCATTGCGAGGTGGGTGTCAGACTCAACCAGACTGGCCCACGACGGCGCTTTACACCGCAAAGTGCAAGCCTGGGGAGAAGGCCGCTGGGTTCCCGCAAGTCACGCCTGCTGCTGGCCAGGGGCTAGAGCCTTGGCGGGTATCGATCCACATGAAGGTCAGTGGGGCTGCGCCAAGCGATTCCCGCCGGGGGGCGGACCCGAGGTTCATAGTCCTGTCCACTCTGCAGAGCCCACTCAGCTGCAGGGGCTGGAGTCGGTTGCGTGTCGTCAGCAAACATTCAGCTAAGTCTTTACTGCCAGCGGCGATGTCAGAAGCCGGAGAGGGGACCAGCTGTTAGAAAAGTCCTCGTTTCCTTTGTGAGCTCAGCGAGATGGACCGGGAACGTTTGAGATGGAGAGAGTCACTGCAGGAATCCAAGTTACCATTTTTGCCTCTTCCTTTATCCTGATACGGTTGCACTAGAACTGGATTCGCAGATTATGGCTAGAGGGACCATTACGACCTCCGAGGCCGACCCCCTGCTCTAGAACTTCACCCAGGGATTCCCGCTCGGAGCCCATTTGAATTGAGGTTGAGGCAGAGCGTAGCTCTGGGAAAGAGGGGTCCAAAAGGCTCCAGGTGCTGATCCACCGCATGCCTCGGGAGGGGGTCGTCCGTTCCGATGGCACGTGGTGAAATCACTGGTCGATGTCTGGGTGGCTCCCACCGAGAAACCCCTCTCCTAGCCAGATCCACCTTATGGGCGTGGAAGGAGGGTTGTTGCGTTTAAAGCGGAGGGTCAGGACTCCTGGGTTCCGTCCCACTTTGCCATTGACTTGGCGTACGGCCTCTGGGCAAGTCACCTCGGTTTTCCCCCTCTGGAAGATGGGAATGATGCTCCTTCTCTCCTACGCTTTGGAATATCTTGGCAGTCAGGGATGCAGCAGGGGTGGGATTGGCAGAATTTCGGAATTTCGGAGCTGGATCTGTAAAGCTTTCTCAGGCTGGATTCCGGCTCGGGGGTTTGTAGCTGTTGGGGAGAGGAGTGGTGCATGGTGGGATTAGATTTGGGGCCAAATTCCTTGCGGATGTAACGCCACTAAGGATTCACGTGGTCTGGAGCTTTTGAAACAGTAGCCAGAGCCCTTCCCTCGAGGTTGGTCACGCTAAGCAGGCTGGGCAAATCCCCCGAGGTTTGGGCTGGAACCGCATGGCCGGTGGATAGTCCTTAGCTCTTGGGTCTGCAGAACATGGCTGGGACGCTCCCCTGGACAGACCCAGGCATGGAATTCTGAGCATCAGCCACTTCCTTTTAGAGCTGAGGAGGCTCGGGACGGACGTGGTCCCGTCCAATCTGTATCCCTGGGAGCTAGGGCGCAATTGGTCCCTCTGGCATAGACCCCCGCCCCGGTCCAGAGAGCTTCTCCCAATGTTCAATGCAACCTTTTCCTTTTAGGAATTCCCAGCCTGGCTGCTCGGATTCCACCCTGAATGCTTCCCATTAGCTGGTGCAAATCAGGTCATTCCGTCGACTTTAACGGTGCTGGGCTGATCTGCACCAGCTGGGGATCTGGCCCCCTTGGTGCCACTGGAGTGACACTGGCTTGCACCAACTGGGAAATCTGACCTTTCACCTCTTCCTTTGGTGGTACCTTCAGATCGTTATTCCCATCCCCACTGGGCCCGATTTAACCCTTCTGTCCTGTCCTTTAAACCCTCCCTGCCTCCTCATCATTCCTGTTGCTCCTCTCAATATCTTTCTCCTGATGCTGCCTCTGGAGCCAGAGACAGGCAGAGAGATTTGCTCCCTGCCCTGAGATCTGTGTCTTCTAGGTGGACAACCTAATGTCCCAGTGGTCTTTTGACCCCATGTCTCATCACTAACCCATGTCCTTTTTGCTGCCTGCTCAGTCTCCTGCCTCTCCAATTACTTTTCCCCGAGATGTAGTCGGTGCATTTCCCAAAATGACTCTCACTGGGTTATTTCTGGCTTGCTTTTGTATTCTCTCTAGATCTGTTTGGAGGATTTCCTGTTCTCATTGGCAGCTCCCCCTGATTCAGCATCACCCTGCTTTGAGCAGGGGGTTGGACTAGATGACCTCCTGAGGTCCCTTCCAACCCTGATATTCTATGATTCTATGATCACCCATGTGGTTCTTATTAATATGACGCTTTCCCCCTTCTCATCTGCCCAGATCTTTAATTAAAGTAGATATAAGGGTAGACCTGATCCCAATCCCGGCAGAACCCCACAGATGCCTTCATATGCTCAGTGTCCGTCAATGCATTTGATGCATTGAAGACACGCTTCTGCTATGCCCTTGAGCTGTATTGCTGACCCCAAGAGGCCAAAAATCATGAGATCTTTTTAAAAATACCAGTTCCTTTTTATTCGCCTTCCGCTCACATTTTCTAGCGTTTGCCCGCAGCCACAAATGCTAGATGCTAACTTGTTTTGTATTGTGAATGAAAGCTGCAACTGTCCTGCGGTCCCATGACTGCAGGAGATGGGGCTTCAGAAGAAGAGAACCCTGGATAGGCAGCAAGTTTAAAACAAATAAAAGGAAGTATTTCTTCACACAACGCACAGTCAACCTGTGGAACTCCTTGCCAGAGGATGTTGTGAAGGCCAAGACCATAACAGGGTTCAAAAAAGAACTAGATAAGTTCATGGGGGATAGATCCATCAATGGCTATTAGCCAGGATGGGCAGGGATGGTGTCCCTAGCCTCTGTTTGCCAGCGGCTGGGAATGAGCGACAGGGGATGGATCACTTGATGATGACCTGTTCTGTTCATTCCCTCTGGGGCACCTGGCATTGGCCACTGTCGGAAGACAGGATACTGGGCTAGGTGGACCCTTGGTCTGACCCAGTAGGGCCATTCTTATGTTCTCATAGGGGGCAAGAGTAAGTAGTGTTGTTGGATTCTCCTGAGAACAGCCGTTGGCAGCCTGTTTTCCATTTGCCATTTGCCAATGCTGGGATCCGTTCCAGTCTGACTACCTCTAAGAGTAAAGGGCCATGTGGTCCAAGACCAGGGTGTGGGCAGTTGGGCCTAGTGGTTAGAGCAAAAGTCGACTCAGTAGCCAGGAATAGGAACCCAGCATCAGAACCAGAGTCACAGACCGGATGGATGCCGGTGCCAAGGGTCAGAGCCGAAGTCAGGAATTGGAGGAGAGTCGGAGCCAGGATATTTGGAGCAAAGCAAGTCGGGGCACAGCTGGGTCCAGGCACAAGCAGGGCTGGAACAAGACGCGAATGCGGTCATGGGTGAATCAAGCAGCCGCGGAGCTGCTGCGGGGCTCAGAGCCAGGCTGCTGACTCTTCCTACCAATCAGGCAGTGTAGCCAATTAGGCAGCCTGCGGCAGGCCAGCTGCACTCGTTAGGTGGCCCGGACACTGGCTCCGCGGCGTGCCCCGATTCCAGGCTGGCTCTGGGGCAATGCCCGATTCCTGACACGCGCGGCCCAATGTGCCCAAGTCCCATTTTCAAAAAGGACCCGATTTTCCAAAGCATGTAAGCGTCTAGTAGGATCTTGAACGACCCCCCCTGCACGTCTGTCTGCTTCTTTAAGCACCTAAAAAGCTTTACAAATCTGACTTTCAGGAGCTTACGTTCCATTGGGGGGGTTTTCAGCCCCCAGCATAGTCGCAGCTATACCAGCAAAAGGGCCCAAGTTTATGTCATTTGAGGAGCTGGTTTAATTATACCAGCAAAATCGCTCCTTGCGTCAGGATAATCTGCGTCTCCACTAGGGGGCTTTGGCGAGGTAGCTCTGCTGTTGCGGCTATAATGGTGAAGCCTTTGTAGTGTAGACAAGCCCTCATGCTTTTAGTTCTGGTATTAGATAAGGAGAGGCGGTGTGGCCTAGTGGATAGAGCATGGGATTGAGAAGATCCGGGTTCTATTCCCAGCTGTGTCTGCTGGGTGACCTTGGCAAAATACGTCCCCTCTCCGTGCCTCAGTTTCCCCATGTGTAAAGTGCTTTGAGCACTCTGGCTAGCAAGCCAGATAGAAGAGCTAGGGATTATTATGGGTGTTGTAACATGGCACCCAACTGCTTCACAGTCTAGTCCTAACTAACTGCACAATTGATGCAATGGCAGCTGGGCTGTAAAATTGAGACGGTCGGCTCTTTGGGGAAGGTGGTGTCTTTTTATTCTGTGTTTGTACAGCACCTCACACAGTGGGGTATGGCCCATGACTGGGACTCCTAGGCGCTACCATAATACACCTAATAGCAATTGAAACGTACAGGGCCTGGCACGTGGGGGCAGGCAGGCAGTACTAATAATCTGTGCATTAACCCAATGCTCCTTGCTACCCACATCCCGCAGCATTAGGCTATTCAAAAGTGACTAGTGATTTTCGGGTGCCTCCATTCTGGGGACTGTCTGCCCTGAGATTTTCTGTTTTTTCTAGGGCTGGGTGCTCATCGTTTTCTGCAAATCAGACCCCTTTGAAGTGCCCCTGGCTGGGCACCCAAAATTGGGAGTGGCTTCTGAAAATCATGACCTAGATACCAAGCGTTGATAATCTTAGCTCCAGCCTTTCCCCACTTCTTACCCACGCTGAGTCGTACCTTACTCTGTGAGCAGTCACACTGAGTTCAGCGGGTCTACTTGCCGAGTAAACCATGTCTACACTACAGCATAGCTCTGTTGGTCAGTGATCTGGTCATAGCATTCCTAGTGTAGACAAGGCTACTGCACCTAGCCAACATGAGCAAGAATGAGAGATCTGATTATTGTTATTTTGGCCATTTTCCTTCAGCGTCAGCAGAGACTCCAGAGTTAAGACGATGCTTAGGCTGCGATGAGGATTAAATCCTTTGTGCCTGTAGCCCTGATCCATGAGCTTTCGATGGAGAACTAGCTCAACCACAAGCTAGGGGCTGGCTGCAGGAATCAGGCCGGTGCAATGCTACATAACCACAATGGCTAGGGATCTGTGAGCAGAGCAGCTCGGAAAACTTTCATCAAAGCAGTTTCCCAACGGAAAATGTAATTTCAATTCAACCCAATGTTTTTGTGAAAATTATTATTATTTATTATTATTTTGGACAACATTTCATTTTGGAAGAAAATTGGGGAGAGAAAAGGGTTTTGAAAATGTCAACCTCCTGTTTCAAGATTTTTGGAACCAAGTTTTGATTTGGTTTTTGTTTGTTTAGAAATTTCCTTTATTTTTATATATTTTTAAAAAAAAACACTAAAAATGGTCAAGATCAAAACAAAATGTTTTGTTTGACCCGAAACAAAATTTTCTTTCTGCAAACAAGTCTGGAAAGTTTGGTTTTCATCCGAGTTTGGCGGGAGTGGGGGGGATTCCATTCTCTCGAAATGTTTAACAGGATGGAAAATCCATTTTCCGACCAGCTGTACTGGTGAGAGAGTATTTCCATTCCTTCAGTGGGTCCGTCCTTGTAATTGCTCACTGATGTGGTTGAATTACTGTTCTTTTTTCCATAGAGTCATAGATTCCAAGGCCAGAAGGACGCACTGTGATCATCTAGTCTGATCCCTGTAGAACACAGGCCAGAGAACTGCCCCAAAATAATTCTTACAGCAGATCTTCTAGAAAAACATCCAATTGTGATTTAAAAATTGTCCACGATGGAGAATCTACCATGACCCTTGGTAAATTGTTCCAATGGTTAATTATTCTCACTGTTAAAAATTCATGCTTTATTTCCAGTCGGAATTTGTCTAGCTTCTTTGGATCATGTTGGACCTTTCTCAGCTACTCTGAAGAGCGCATGATTAAACATTTGTTCCCCGTGTAGGTACTTACAGGCTGTAATCAAGTGATCCTTTAACCTGCTTTTTGTTAAGCAGACTGGATCGAGCTCTTTGAGTCAGTCACTACCAGGCAGGTTTTCTACTCCTTTAATCATTCTTGCGACTCTTCTCTGACACACACACACACCCTCCTCCGGTTCAATTTATCAACATCCGTCTTGGACTGTGGGCACCAGAACTGGGCACAGAATTCCAGCAGCGGTCGCACCGGTGCCAAACACAGAGGGGAAAGAACCTCTCTGCTCCTACACGAGATTCCCCTGTATATAGATCCCAGGATCGCATTGGTTCTTTTGGCCCCAGCATCACCCAGGGAGCTTGTGTTCAGCTGATTATCCACCAGCTCTCTGCTCTGCCATCTAGCTGACAAAAGTCTAACAAGATCCAATGGCTGGATGCTGAAGCTGGAAGAAAGGAAAATCAGACATTGGTTTTTTAAACAATGAGAGTAATTAATCACCGGATCCACATACCAAGTGTTGTGGTGGATTTTCCATCCCTGGGCATTTTAAAAGCAGGATTGGATGCTTTTTGAGAAGATCAGCCCTAGTTCAAACTGGAATGAATGCAGGGAAGTCCTGTGGTCTGTATTATACAGGAGGCCAGGTTAGCTGATCACAACGGATCCATGGAAACAGCTGTGGATCATAAGGAAAATTCCACTGCTCTCTCCTAGAGGGAAAGTTCGAATCATCGTTTTTTCTGCAGAGTTACCCGTACATCTGTGCGCTTATTAAGGAGCTGTAAACAAAAAGACGTTGGCAGCCTGCTGTCTGTCATTTTCCCACCCTCCCTTTGGCTCATCAAAGGCTGGTTTTGCTTTGTTTCAAAAACATTTTAAATCTATCCAAAGTCGCCTATGTAGCCTATCTAGAAAAGAAATCTATCAGCATCAGTCACCTGCCTTTACACCATAGGCCTATAAAAAAAAAACACTATTGGCCAATGCAGAAATGTAAAGTGTTATGCTGCAACTCTCGGGAGTAAGGAAATGGTACGGGCCACGCTGCAGTCATTCACTCACTCAGGTTCCAATTCAGAAAAGCATCCAGGTCAGCAGAGGGTGGAAGCATGTGCTTAAATGGAAATGTTCTTAAGTGCTTTCCAGAATCGGGGCCCCATAATCCATTGGTTCCAATTGTAATAGTCTCTAGTGCGTCCCCTCTGTCGATCTCAGAGCATTTTACAAAGGAGGTCAGTGTTGTTCGTTTCCCCATTGAACAGATGGGGAAACTGAGGCACAGAGCGCAGACCTGAATTGTCCAGGGTCACCCAGCAGCAGAGGTGGAAATAGAACCCAGGTCTCCTGAGGGCCAAAATCCTCTATCCACTAGGCCATATGGCCCCACTATAGCTAAGGGTCTGTCTTTATGTGTAAGGACTCTACAATTTGGCCATCAGTTCTTTCTGGGGGCTGAGGACTTTGATCCAATGAAGCAGCTGGGGCTGGGATACTCAGTACCTTTCAGGATTGAGCCCTTGGTGAGTGAAAGGAAGAGCCCTTGTCGACAGGACTCCTGCTCCAGAACTTGTGCCAATCTCTGTCTATTAGATTCTCAGATACGCCCTAACACAGAGGGCAGATTATCCCACATCTGCTCCTGTCACATGTCTTCCACCTCCCTCCATTGCATCTGGTGTTGAGCGCTAGTGGAGATGGGATATTGGGCGAGACGGATCTCGGCTCTGACTCAGTCTGGCGAGGGCTATGCCCAGGAGAAGCTGCATTCCCGCATGTGCCCACTGAAGAGCACAATGGGGCAGGCACCTTCTTCAAAAAGGGGGGCTCTGAGTTCTGCGGTACTGGGAACCCTTCCCACCTGGCTCCCCCTCAAAAAATGTCCTAGAAGGAAACTCTGTCCTACAGAAAGGTGAGCTGGAGAGCCCTGCTTCTGTGCGGCCTGTGCACCCTGGGGCAGGCAGGGGGTGCAGAACGGGGGACCCTGGGCAGGGTGGAATTGGTTAGACCTGGGTGCTTAGAGGGTCAGTTTCGGCTCCAGTTTCCTTTGCCAGCCGGATTTAAATCCTCCCTTGCGATTCTTTTAAAGGAAACTCCCCCGTGAAAAGAACTCCATTACATTAACGTTCCTAGCTGGAATATCATGCACACACTGGAGTACGACAATGGGCTAGTGGTTCATCTGAAAGACCTGGGTTCAACTCCCTCCTCTGGGCTCTGCCACAGACTTCGTGTGTGACCTTGGGTGAGTCATTTAGGGTACGTCCACCCAGTGGGAAAAAACCCCATGGCAGTGAGCTTAGACCCCAGCTCAACTGAATCTGGCTTGTGGGACCCACGCTGCAGGGGTAAAAGTAGCAGCGTCGCTGTTCGGGCTCGGGCAGGTTCTGAAACCCGGCGAGGGGAGAAGATCTCGGAGTCCGGACTCCAGCTGGAGCCTGAACGTCCACTCTGCACTTTTTGGCACCGCAGCCCAAATCAGTTGGCCCACACTCTGGTACTAGCTGCCATGAGTCCTTTTTTTCCTGGGTAGACCTACCCTTAGCCTATCTCTGCCTCCATTTCCCAGCTGTGAAACGGGGATAACAGGGCTGCCCTACCGCACCTGTGGTTGTGAGGATAAATAAAGCAAAGATTGTGAGGTGCTCAGATACTACAATGATGGAGCTAGATAAGTACCTGAAACAGAGTTAAGTTTACAGTAGTAAGTTGCATGACCTTTATACAGAATACAGAACCCAGCTGCCATTTTAAAAGAGAAGGGTTAGTGGAAGGGAATTTTGTATACATCTTCTTACAGCTCATACAGCTGGCCAATATTAAGATTGACAAGTGGGCATTCGCCTAACACAATAATCCCCTTAACTCTGACCCACAGAACATACCGGTTAGAGTTCTGAATGACAATAATCTTATACTAACCTGTATCGATCATTAATGTTACGTTTACATACATTAAATATTTGATCAACCCTGCCAATGATGTATAAGCTGAAAGAGGTCATCAGTGGGTTGTAGTTAAGGTGGTTGCTGAAATATACAAGATGAATTTTCTCTTCTCAGTATCATCATTAGCTGAATGAATAGTAGAATAAAGGTGATTGTGCATACACATTTTATTACCCTTGCAGCGCATACATCAGGTGAATGACAGCTGACAAGGGAAAAAACCTTGCATAAAATGGGCAACCTTAAGTCTGATCCCCAAGAAATGCTTTTGAATTCTTTCAAAATAGGCACGGCTGGGTGCGGATAAAATAAATCATATCTGCTCGGAAATAGCAGTGTATATACAGACTATTAAAGTTCATAAGTACACCTTGCGGGTAAGAATTAAAGCTGATCTTAGAATGTGTAAAATGAATTCATACAGATGAGTGTTGTATCTAGATGAACATTTCCTGATGCTTTGATGCTTAAGGATTTTTGAATGGAGATCGTAGAACCATAGAAATGTAGGACTGAAAGTGACCTCGAGAGGTCATCTAGTCCAGTCCCCTGCACTGAAGCAGGGATAAATATTAACTAGACCATCCCTGACAGGTGTTTGGCTAACCTGTTCTTAACCTCCAATGACAGAGATTCCACAACCTCCCTAGGCAATTTATTCCAGAGCTTAACCACCCTGACAGGAAGTTTTTCCTAATGTCCAACCTAAACCTCCCTTTTAGCAATTTAAACCCATCGCTTCTTGTCCTGTCCTCAGTGGATAAGGAGAACAATTTACCACCCTCCTCTTTATAATGACCTTTTATACACTTGAAGACTTATTACGTCACCCCTCAACCTTCTCTTCTCCAGACTAAACAAACCCTGTTTTTTCAGTCTTTCCTTCTGGGTCATGTTTTCTAGACCTTTAATCATTTTTCTTGATCTCCTCTTGACTTTCTCCAATTTGACCACATCTTTCCCAAAGCGTGGTGCCCAGAACTGGACACAATACTCCAGTTGAGGCTGTGTCAGTGCCGAGTAGAGTGGAAGAATTACTTCTCGTGTCGCGCTTACTACCTTCTTGCTGATCCATCACAGAATGAGGCTCGCTTTCTTTGCAACAGTGTTACACTGTTGAAATACCAGTTTTCTACCATGCATGAAGGTTGTATGAATTGTAGCAGTGACCCTAACTCTGAGTTCAAGGTGTTTTTGAACATGGGGGAAATTGTACAAGGAGTAGAGGCTGGGCACACAGGACTGTAATTGCCAGGATCACTTGTCATTCCCTTTTTTGAAGATTGGTGCCACATTTGCTTTTCTCTAATCGTCTTCTGCTTCCTGAGTCGTATGTGACTTTTCAGAAACAAAGGCCCAAGTTTCCCAAGGCTTTGTCTCGAGGAGAAAGTCGTGCCACTGTCTCTATACCAGATTGGGGAAAATGGCACAACCCCACCTAGTGTGGATACAGTGATACTGGGATAAAAATGCTTATACCACAATAACTTATTCCGATATGGGAAGGGGAATAAGCCATAAATCACCTTTATCCTGGTATAACTGCATCCACATGAGGGATTGTACTGATACAACTGTACCCACAAAAAAATTCAGCCCACCTAACCAGCCTATAATCTGTGTGTAGACCAGGCTGGAGTATAGCAGCTAAGGCCCAGATCCTCAAAAGGATTTAGGCACCTAGCTCCCATGGGAGTTAGGAATCTAAATGCTTTTGAGGATCTGGGCCTAATTCCTTAAGATGCATCTGATCCAGACTGGCTAATTCTTACACACTGAGCTTTTCCAGGTCCCCTCTGCCTGCTCTTTATCGCCAGTTGCTTGGATAAAAATCTTTATTCCTTCCTAAGGGCTAAAAGTGTGCAAGCCTTGCTGACACCGGCTATAACAAACTCACGTTACTAGGGCTATCGACGTCAATTCACACGTATAAGGGATGCATGTTCTAGCACTAAGTTGCCCACGCCTCTCCTGGTGTATTTTCCTTGTTAGAGACAAGAGGGCCAGATTTCTAGCTGGGGTAAATCGCCCGTCACGCCGTTGGAGTCGACAGGGACAGATCCCCAGCTGGGATGAATTCGCCAACACTCCATTGGAGTCCGTGGCACCGCACAAGTGGAGGACCTTTATTAACGCTGAGGTCTCGCCTTCTGATTGGCCCAAGATCCTCAAAAAGGAGCCCAGTCTCCCTCCACCATGTTGGAGTCCTTGTTGAGTTCATAGATTCCTAGATTTCAAAGTCCGAAGGGCCCATTGTGATCACCCCCTGTACAACCCAGGCCAGAGAACGACCCTGAAACAATTCCTCGAGCCGATTTGTTAGAAAAACATCCCATCTTGATTTTAAAATTGTCAATGGTGGAGAATCCACCCTTGGTCACCACCCTTGGTCAACTGTTCCAGTGGTCAATTACCCTCACTGTTAAAAATGTAAGTCTTATTTCCAGTCTGAATTTGTCTAATTTTCAACCACTGGATCTCTACTAGACTGAAGAGCCCGTTATTAAATACCTGTTCCGCATGGAGGTACTGATACGCTATTGTCAAGTCACCCCTTAACCTTCTCTTTGTTAAACTAAATAGATTGAGCTCTTTGAGTCGATCACTGTGACATGTGTTTTCTAATCCTTTAATTGTTCTTGTGGCTCCTCTCTGACCCCTCGCCAATTTATCAACATCCTTCTTGAACTGTGGACAGTCAGAAATGGATGCGGGATTCCAGCTGGTCACACCAGTGCCAAATACAGAGGAGCAATAACCTCTCTGCTGCGACTCGCGTTTCCCCTGTTGATACATCTTAAAATCGCATTCGCTTTTTTGACCACAGCAAACCCCTTCTGCTTTGTTAACAGCCCTGCGTTCCCTCTAGGTGAGAGAGTTGTTAAAGCCCCATGTTCCCCTGGTTAACCCAACACCTGCAGTCCTCATTCAGCTGCAGTGGGCCTCCCTCGAGTTTGCTAGTGGCACATGTAACCCCACCAGCCTCAGAGGCAGTGACAGTGGGTAACGTGGGACGGGGGGGGGGGTCAACCCATTTTCAACCCCTACAAAAAGGATCGTGTCCAGGATGGACCTTGTTTCATCCAAAGATGTTTTTTGCATTCCTCTAGCTGAGGTCATCTCTAGGTCTGGCTTTGAACTGATTTAGAGCAACCCCAGGGGCTAATCAAGTTTTGAATGAACTAACTGGATACCTCCTCAAAGCTCCTTGGGATCACGTGGCCAGTGGCTTGCATTCTGCAGTGCATTCTACCGGTTAGAGCAGAGAGACCTGGGAACTAGGACTCCTGGGTTCTGCCACTGACTCCCTGAGCTTGGGCTAGCCCATTGTATTCGTCTGGAGAGACTGGGAGCCCGGTCTCCTGGGATCTGGTCCCAAATCTGCCACTGACGTTCTACGTAGGTTCTTATCCCGGAGCATCTGGGCGCCTTCCAGTTGTGCATTGAGCGACATGGCTAACATTTGTCATGTGTGCTTTTGTTCTCACATCCTCTCCCCAGGGGGAGAATTGTGTGTGCAGTAGGGTGGTTTGTTTAGGAAGGGTTTTGTTATTGTTTTAAAATGTCCATGCAGCTCTGTGTTAGCGACGGCCGGGCAAAGGGGGGGCACCTTGCACTGGGAGCAGAAAGTGGGGACGGGCCTTAGTGCCCCCGGGGAGTTTGTTCCCCAGTCTGGGGACGTGCCTGCCCTGCTGTTTCCTGGCAGAAAGTCCCCTGATGCTAGAGGAGCGGAATTATCGACCAGGGTCCCCATCCCAGAGCGTTAGCCTCTATGGGTATGTCTACGCTGCCCAGCACGAGAGAGACCCCCCTCCCTAGGCTTCAGAGCCCAAGCTGCAACGTCCACCCAGCTATTTTTCGAGGGCTAGCGCAAGCCGTGCTAGCCTGGGACTGTCAATCCGGGCTGGGAGGTTTGCTGCCACGGGCAGGGTAGGCATACCGCGGGCGCAATATAAGGACCGAGCCCTTGCACTTGCCTCGGTTCTGTGGGAAGCCAGCGTAAGGAGCGGAGGATGGGTGAGATTGGCTCGCTCTAGCCCGTACTGCGGAGCAGATGCCGCAGTGTTCGGTACTGGTTGGAGTTTGTTGAGTGCTGAAGGCTTCACGCCCAGGTCTGTCTCCTGGTTGTAGTCCGATCAAGGGCTGGTGAAGGCATGAACAACCGAGGCTTGGTCATTGTCCGCCAGGATGGGACAGAGCCTCCTGGCCAGCCAGAGATGCGATGTGTGGATGTTGCAGCCAGGAATCCAAGAGCACTCCCAAGCGACGGGCTGCCCTGACCCTTTGTGGGTGTGCGCCGTGGCTGCAAACTCCTCGAGACGCTCACCTCTGCCCGCCAGCAGCCCCTCTGTCTTGCTTGGGTTTGTGATGGTTCTCGGGGTGCCCAGGGCTGTGAGTCACCCCTCTTGCCTCCAGCGTGAGGCAGTCTTGCTTGTGCTTAGCGGGACGTCAGCCGCACAAGCCCTCTCCTCTGGGCTCAGCCAGTCTTTGCTTTTCATAGCAGGTGAACAACAGGCGCACCCCAGCTCCTGAGGTCCCTGGAAGCATTTCCCCTGTGATATCCAGCCCCTGACCTGGGGGCTGTGTCTGCTTTCCCACAGGAACAGCACACACCAGCCTGGGAGCTTCAGCTCAAGACATTTGTTGTCAAAGATTCAAGGGATAGTGAGTAACAAAAGGTGACATCGCAAGTGGAATCATCATATGCTTTCTAGAGACTAAACTTCACGGGCTAAAGAAGTTTCTCACCCCAAGTCCTGCAGCGTTTCCAGCTGGGGTTGGCTAAGGCCCCGCTTTCATGAACAGAAAGGCACTGTCCATTTGCTTCCTAGGTGTAGGACCAAGGGCTGTCGTCTTTGTCTCCTAGGTCATACCCCCAAAGTTCACCACCCCCGGGGCTTGTTTCTCCCTGTGTGCTGCTTCCCTGTTGCTGTCACAGCTCTTCGTTAACATCTGATTTCGTATGTAAATAGGCAATAGCTTTCAGTGCTTAATTTACATCCCAACAGGGCCTGTTTTTCACCTCTGCTGGTGACTAATATCTTGATACAGATGCTAAGAATGTATTTCCAGTACACATACATAACTCCTTACATCATACCTGTACAGACATTTCACAGCTATATTGATAACCAGAGTGACTCCTGCTTTCATTTGAGACCTCACATGGCAGTCTTTGGTGAACCAGAATGTACATACCAGAATCAAGAGTTAGCTGTGCTCCTCTGTTCCCTGTCAGTTGGCATTAAGAGGTTCTTGGGTCATACAGTTCAGCTGGTCTTAGAATCATAGATTCAGAGGAGATTAGGGTTGGAACAGACCTCAGGAGGTCATCTCGTCCAACCTTCTGCTCAAAGCAGGACCAACCCCGACTCAATCATCCCAACCAGGGCTTTGTCTTCATCCATGAGCTGATCGCACCCAAGCACTGGGCCATCTTGGTGGTAGTAGTGTGGTCCTATGTGGTGAAGGATACATAGAGCTGTGTGTCGTCTGCACACAACTTATATCTGTGGCCCCTGTGACCAGTTCTCCTACCACTTTCATGTAGTTGGTGGATAGGACCAGAGAGAATGGACTCTTGTAGGATTCTGCAAATGAGGGGTCTGGTGGCGGCGGGGCAGTTACACCACATTCTCTGTGTGACCATGGGTGACTGTCTATCGAGGGTGTTACATCAAAGTCATCCCCATGCTGTCATAGCATTTGAGGAACTTCACCCTTCTCTGCATTGGTAAAGAGGGTGAGGACTTCCCACCAGGGTTGTGAGGCCCCTCTAATTAATGCTTTTACAGTGCTTTGAGATCCTCTCATGGAGAGAGCTTGAGAAAGGCCACGTTATTTTTCATTCACTATAACCGAGGTTAGCTCAGACAGTGGTTCTCAACCAGGGGTACGTGTACTCCTGGGGGTACGCAGAGGTCTTCCAGGGGTATATCAACTCATCTTGATATTTGCCTAGTTTTACAACAGGCTACATAAAACGCACTAGCGAAGTCAGTAGAAACTAAAATTTCATACAATGACTTGTTTATACTGCTCTACATACAATACGCTGAAATGTAAGTACAATATTTATATTCCAATTGATCTTTTTTATAATTAGACGGTAACAATGATGAAAGTCAGCCATTTGTCAGTAACAGTGTGGCTGGGACACTTTTGTATTTTTCTGTCTTGATTTTGCATGCAAGTCGTTTTTAAGTGAGGCGTAATTTGGGGGTGCGCAAGACGAATCAGATTCCTGAAAGGAGTGCGGGTACAGTCATCTGGAAAAGTTGAGAGCCACTGAGCTCAGGAAACTTCACCCCAAGAGGAGATGTGTTGGGCTTGTCACTTACAAACCTGGTGGAGCCTAGAACACAGACATTCTGTCCTGTAACATCCTGATGGCCATGTGTCTGTGTGTGTCTGTGTCCGTCTGTCTGTCCTGGGGTTCCCGGGACCTTGATCCTCAAAATATCCTAACTCCTCACCGCTGTGTGTTTGTTACATATGCTCTTGCTACTCCATTGACTATTTCTCCCCAAGAAGTGATGTCCTACCACACACATTTCCACGTCTCCTCCCCATTTAGGATGACACCTTAACCGCTTGGCCTCCTGGGCAAAGTTGTGTGTCGCTACATCCACGGTCTCCTGTTGTGATATTGTGTCATCCTGGCGTGACAACAACGTCTGTCCCTCTGTGACTCAAACATGTAGCCTGAGCTACCGTCATGGGTCCCATTGACTACTTAACCACCCCACGTTGAGGGTTTATACCTACTTAGACTACAGTGGAGAAGTTATCAGTGGAAGGGTGCAGAATAGAGACTATCCAGTCTCTGATAATTACTTTAATTAGCCAACCTACCCACAGTACGCACACTGCCAGCTGATCAAGGAGAGAGAGAACAAGATGTGAGGTCTAACATTTGCATAGTTCACACCGTGCCTTGCAGAGAAACCCAAAATGTTAGTCATCACCAGTGATCCTCATCCTGGCCTTTCCCATGGCACACAGGCCGGGATACGGCTTTTATAATGTGTCACGCCGACCCCCACTATGCCTAATGCATATTCGGTAGGGGTTCCAGCCCCTTTTCCTTATCTGTATTTCCTCACCCTACTCTTGGTGGGGGGCTCTTCTCCCCTAAGTTACTAGCCCTTTTACTTCAAGCTTATTAGCATATACGTCAATTAGCTACCATGGCGTTTTTGGGTTCGGACAGCTATCGATGTTCCCAACTTCAACGATCTAAAGCCAATACAAATTGGCATCTTGCGGCTACCTGTCAGCAGTCTTCTCACGTCACTCTGTCTCGTGACATCTTGTGAGATAGGGTTAGTTACATGTGTCAAGTCTTTAGGCCATAGACCTTCATTAGTTCGGCCGAGCTAGGGTCGTTACAGGCTCGCAGCCTGTAGGCTTTTGCATTGACTCCCTTAATCCATACCTAGATCTCATTTAGCATCTGTCCATATATCTATAGCAACATGGCTGGCGGCAAATGTCACATGGCCGTGACGTTCCGATGGCCCTAGAAGATACCTGGGGAGCCTGGTAGGTGCTGATGCAGAACGTGTGTGTGAGAGAGATGCAACAAAATCAAGGTGATGCTGGAGAAAGCGACTGGACCCTATCCTGACAGGTGGAGGAGGCAGGAGAATCGCTGCTGGTACATGGACATCCTCCCTTCATCCAGGTCCCTCTCTAGAGGCGGGCCAGTCCCGATGGGAGGAAGTGCACAGCAGGGGGCTGGGAGTCAGGACTCCTGGGTTCTAGTCACAGCACATGGAAAGAAGGGGTTTCGCTTCACAGCAGTGTGACCTAGTGGATCAAGCACTGGCCTGGGCCTCAGGCAACCTGGGTTCTCTTCCCAGCTCTGCTGCTGGGAGCCCTCGGACAAGTCTCTTCACTTCTCTGTACCTCAGTTTCCCTATCTGTAAAGTGGGGATAATGATACTGCGCCTCCTTCGTAAAGTGTTTTGGGATCTACTGATAAAAAAGTGCTCGATGTTAATCCCTAGCTCTTATTCTACAGATTAGAGCAAAGGGACTGACCCGGGCCTCCTTCAATCTGCTCTTAGCTCTGCAAACAGGTGAGGTCTACTAATGAAAACAAGGGTTTGGCTGTCAGGACTCCTGGGGTCTCTTCCCAGCTCTGCCACTGAACTGCGGGCAAGTCACTTCCTCTCTCTGGGGTTCAGTTTACTCTGCTGTAAAGGGAAAATAATGTTCACCTGATTCATTGGGGCTGATGACGTGAGGTTGAGTAACTCAGAGTAAAGAGCTGTGAGAGCCCCCGATGGGACTCTTGGGTTCTATCCCCAGCTCTGGGAGGGGAGTGGGGTCTAGTGGTTAGAGCAGAGGAGCTGGGAGTTGAAGAAGGAATCTGGGGGGGGGGCTGTTTTGGGGGGGAGTGCCAGGTCCCTTGGGAAGCCCATGACTCTCCCTCCACCCTCCGTGGAAAGGGGTTTAATTGTACCTTCTAGTAAAGGGAAGAGGGTCTGGTATGGATGCTGATGGGAGGCCTTGTAAGACCTCTGGGGGTGTGTCTACACTGCAGTGTAAACCTGGACTCAGACTCAGGTTTGAGCCCAAACCTCATTTCCATCCCCACACAAATCTGTCTGGGCCAGGTCAGTAAATACTCTGGAGCTAGGACCCACCCAAGGGTGTTGGTTAGAACCCAAGTCCAGCTCAGACTCCGGTCCAAGCCCTGTCATTTTGCAGTGTGGACGCAGCTCAAGCCGTGGACCCGAGTCAGCAGGTCGGTGCAGTGCAGTGTGGATACATTAAGCCTGGCCATGAGACCCAGGCCCGGCAATTGTAAACCCGATGCAGGACCCGCAGACCTGGGTTTACAATGCAGTGTAGTCATACCCTGGCTGTGTCCCGCTGCCTCTGGGATGGATAGAGACCTCTCCCCAGCGAGGGCAGCTGTGCCAACCTTGCTGCCATCTTGGATGGCAAACTGAGCCAGTCCGCTGGCTTTTCACTCCTCTCTCTGGCCAGGTTTTCCCAGGATTGTCCCTTTTTTATATTTAGGTGGCTATCCTGGTAAATCTATGTCTTCCCAGGACATTAAAAGTCTTGAGTTTTGTCAGTCACAGCGCCACTGGCTCCCCCAGCCTATCATGGCTCTAGTAGGGGGAGCCATGGGGCAGCAGCTCCCAGCTCCGGAGCGTCTGGGAGCCACGGGGATGGGGCAGCTTGGGACAAGCAGTGCCCAGGTACCGGCTGTGGGGGCCACTACTGGGCAGGAGCAGGGTGGATCTGGCAGGCTCCGTCCTCCTTGGCGAGGTTGGTGCCCGCAGCAGGCCCGGGAGCAGGAGCCCACAGGGGCTGAGGAGACAGTGCCCTGGGTGAGGGGTCGGTGGTACTCGGGGGTGTATGTGGTGGGTGTGGTGGGGCAGGCAGTTGTCCCCGTTATTTGTACCGCCGAGGTGGCAACCCTATCCTGATGGCTCCACACCCCAGATAACTCTGTGCCTAGCCCTCCCATCCTCCCACAACCACTCTGGTTCCCCCTCCTTACTGCAGGGGAAGGGGGTCCCGAGAGGGGGTGCTGATTAGGCATGGAGGCTTTTAATTAAGTCTGGGCCAATTGGCTTGGCAGGAATAGCCCCACCCCTTTGCCCAGAGCAATCCCTCACCTCAAACCTCTCTCCTGCCTTCCTGTCCCTCACCCCTGCCTCAGGCCTGGCCTGGCGGGAAGGAACACCCCCCAGTACAGTGCAAGAGACAAGCAGTGCTCAGGGGGTGACTGGCCCAGAAATCGGGTGGAGAGAAGAGGGGCTGGGGAGGATGGAAGGGAGAAGGAATGTGGGAGGAAGAGGAGAGGAGAGAGTCCTCTCGTCTCCTTTCCAATCCCCCGCCCCAGCCAAAATGTCAGTGGTCGCGGCAGCATCACCCTGGTGCCACTTCCTGTCACAAATCCAGCCCGTGGCCGGGTGGGGCTCAGATACCAGGGGGCTGGGTCCGGATGATAAGCGCCTAGGCAGAGAGAGAGGGGGGAGGTGGCAGCCATTTTGAAAGAGCAGCCCATAGCCACGCTCCCACTGACAGTGGTAGGAGGCGATGGCGGCCATTTTGAACAAGGTCAGCCCATAGCCTCGCTCCTATCGAGAGCAGTAGGAGGCGATGGCGGCCATTTTGAACAAGGTCAGCCCATAGTTTTGCTTCCATTGGGGACAATAGGAGGCAGGGGTGGCCATTTTGAATGAGGTCGACCCATAGCCTTGCTTCCATTGCGGGAGAGAGAATGAGGGGGTCTAAATTAGCTGTTACCGCTCAAGAAAGAGATCTCGGCGGTGGCGTGGATAGTTCTCTGAAAACATCCACTCAATGTGCAGGGCTGTCAAAAAAACAAACCGACTGTTAGGAACCATCAGGAAAAGGAGAGATAATACGACAGAAAATACCACGTTGCCTCTATATAAAGCCATGGTACGCCCACACCCTGAATACTATGTGCAGATCTGGTGGCTCCCATCTCAAAAAAGATGTATTAGAAATGGGGGAAGGGCAACAAAAATGATGAGGGGGATGGAGCAGCTTCCACACGAGGGGAGATTTTCAAACCTGGGATGGTTCAGCTTGGAAAAGAGACGCCTGGGGGGGGATATGATGGAGGGCTATAACATTATAACTGGGGTGGAGAAGGTGACTAGGGAAAGTGTTATTTATTCCTTCATGTCACACAAGAATCAGGGGTCACCCAGTGAAATGGACAGGCATCAGGTTGAAAACAAACAACAGGAAGTACTTCGTCACCCTGCACACAGTCAACTTGTGGAACTCCTTGCCAGTGGATACTGTGAAGGCGAAAAGTATAACTGGGTTCAAAAAAGAATGAGATAAGTTCCCAGAGGGCAGGTCCGTGACATTAGCCAAGATGCTCAGGGATGCAACCCCATGCTCTGGGTGTCCCTAAACCTCTGACTGCCAGAAGCTGGGAGTGGATGACTGAGGATGGATCACTCGATAATTGCCCTGTTCTGTTCATTCCCTCTGAAGCACCTGGCATTGGCCACTGTCAGAAGGAAGGATACTGGACTAGATGGACCATTGTGCTGGGCTGGATGGACCACTGGGAACAGTAGGAGGCGATGGCGGCCATTTTGAACAAGGTCATCTTGTGACGTCACACCCATTGGGAGCAATATGCGATGATGGCAACCATTTTGAACAAGGTCCGCCCATGGCCTCGCTTCTCCTGAGAACGGATGGAAAGGGTGGTGGCCATTTTGAACAAGGTTAGCCCCTAGCCTCGCTCCCTTTGGGAACAGTAGGAAGCGGTGGCAGCCATTTTGAATGAGGGAAGTCCTTGGCACAATCATGGTCCTCGCCTGGGCTGCGCCATTCTTCCCGACATTTGAAGGGGCTAAAGCAGGGTGCAACCCACTCAGGTCTGACGCGTCTTCCCCACCATAGATTGAGTCTGAGGAGCAGATGGGCCAAATTTGATTGGCGTTGCAACCTAGCACTCAGGGTCGCAACACCACTCAAATTTGTCCCTCTGGAGGCTGAGGCAGAGCCAGGCCAAACCCGAATGGCCTTGCATCCCCATGTGCCAGATCTCAACGCTACCTGATTTCGGGGCCCTTCAAACAGGGGGCCTGGGGCAAACTACCCTTAAACTGGTACAGGAGGTTTTGGGGGTCAAGGCAGGAGTGCCTGATGAAGCCCAGGACTCTCCGGAGGTGTGGGCTGCACATGGCAGGGCACTTGCAGGGGACTGGCTGTTCCCCAAAGTACTGGCTCCTGCTCTCTGTTTCCAGCTCGTGCTACAGGTGCCCGGGTTGCTCTTGGCAAAGAAGAGCCCGGAGGCCTGGAGCAGCAGCTGGAGACAAAGAGGAGAAAGCCAATCCTTGGGGCTACTGCATAACAGGAGAGGAACTGCCTGCTGGGACTGGAGCAGCCAGCTACTGGCGAGGGAGTTGTCCTGGATATTGGACAGGGAAACCAGGTGCAGGGACCAAGCAGCCCAGCATAGGAGACAGATAAGACCAGGTACCATGTGTTGGAGTCCACCACCCTATGGCAAAGTTTGAGGATCCAGCCCTCCCACCCCAGCCAAATATGGAGATTAATCCTCCCCCCGAGCAGCTCTCAGGCCAACTAGCTAGTGGAGAGGTGCAGGAAGCAACCAAAAGTCAGAGCAGAGGCTCGGGGCTTCTAGACAGGGAAGGGGGAGGGTGGTTAGCCCTGTAGCTTGGACAGAGCAAGGGCCAAGAAGAGCAGAGAGGGAGGGAGTGGGCAGGGATCTGGGAGGATGCCAGGGAAGGATGGAGTTGAGGACCAGCCGGGTGGGATCCAACCAGCCGGAGATGATGCATTACGGGTGGCCTAGAGGAGAACGTGGCAGGAATCAGTCTGGGTCTGGCCAAAGGCCTTTAGCCCAAAGAACGAGGAGGAGCAGGGAGATTATGGAGATGACCCAGAGGGTTTAGCAGCAGCAGGGTGGGAAGGGGACGAATTTGGAAGTGCTGAAGGTGAGCTTGGCCTCTGTCAAAGGCTAGGAGAGAGATCACGGCCAGGTCCTGCAGTGCTCAGCTGCCAGGACCTGTATCCAGGGGATGATTCCTTTCCTCACCCCCTCCCCACACACACACACACACCCTGCATGGGGAAGAGTTTTCTCTCTGATCTCTGCCCGGGGCACACACTGGGGAGCTGGGTAAACTCATTGGTCCATATGGCAAACTTGTCAGCCCAGGGCTCTCTTCGGAGCCTGGAGGGCACCAGATATGGAGTGGCTTGCGCAATGGGAGGTTAGACCCTCCTTGATCACACCCCCACCACCTCCATTTTTACCCCCTGCAGACCCTGGCCTTGCAGAGACCTGGGCTGACATGTTCACTCCCTGGAGAGTAGCGCTGTGTCCTCTCTCAGGGATGAGCATGTGGGACTTGGTGGCTGAGGGACTGAGCTTGCTCACTAGCAGACGGGCAGAGGTTTGCACTGTTATTACGGTAACTCCTGAAGAGCAGGGCCCCATTGGGGTAGGTTATGTATACATGGGACAACACCCCAGGATGGGCCATCTGGAGGGGCTGAACCTGGGACCTCTGGATTTAGAAGCTAGTCTCTACCGTTTGAGATTAACTCAGCAGTAGCAGGTTTCAGAGTAGCAGCCGTGTTAGTCTGTATCCGCAAAAAGAAAAGGAGTACTTGTGGCACCTTAGAGACTAACAAATTTAGTCTCTAAGGTGCCACAAGTACTCCTTTTCTTTCAGCAGTAGCAGTCACACAAACCTTGGATCCTGCTTGGGAAAGGGTCAAATGGGTTCTGCTGACTCTCTGCTGCTGGTGGCTCTTTTACCCTCCCTGGAGGCAAGGGAGGTGGAAGGGATTTCCTGGGGACAGAGGACCTAGGGTGTGGGCTGAGCAGTCCTGGGGAGGAGCCCTAGGAGGCAGCCTGGCCTAGGGAGAACGTTTGAGTTCGACTTTGGTACCTGACTGTTGTTTTAATAAAGCCAAACTCTAGGGAGAGGAGAGTGAGTTTGGTTTCTGCATAGTGTAGTTGGGCTGGGTGTGTAGAGGAGGCTGGGCCTGGAAGAGACCCCAGACACCTCGGGGTTCAGAGTAAAGAGCAGATTAGTTTGTTGCAAACTGGAACCAAATCCTTGTGTCTCAGGAAAGCATTGTCCATTCTGTTAGGCTACGCAGCCGCTCAGGTTTTCATGTTCCAAGATTTCTGCAGTTGGAAAAACAAAATCATAACTTTCCGCTGTTGCAGTGGAAAGCATTCCTCTATGCAAATTTCCCTTTTTCTCTGGTGGGAAAACCAACCATTCCCCCCCGCCCCCCGCCTGCACTGGCGTTAAAACCGTATATAAACAAAATTAGGAAACTGGAACCAAAGATAAATGTTGTGTAAAAGAATCCAGGAGCTAATTTTTCTTTCCCCAGTTCATGTTTCCGTTGAACGAGTCCTTTAAAGCTGGAAAATCCCAAACCCTGCCACTCCTTTGGAAGAATGCAAATGCTAAGGCCCTAGTTCCATACTGTCAATAGAAAATGTGTGTGAGAGAGACAGAGAAGCCACCCAGATCTACCCACGCCTGGAATATCGGGTCCTGCTGTGGATGCTACGAAGCAAGAAAGATTTTTGCTGAGCTGGAGGGGAATCCAGAGAAGTTCAGAGGGCTCAAGGGATCGATGAGAGAGAAATTAAAAGAGCTAAATACGGACAACCTGACTAAGCAACAATGAGGGTCAGGCAAAATGTAGGAACGTAGGAATTGCTTTGCCAGATCAGGCCAGATGCCCGTCTAGCTAATCCCAGCTGCTTCAGAGGAAGACGCTAGAACACCCCTTGATGAGCAATGTTGGAATAACCTGCCCAGAGGGGAAGTTTCATCCGATAGTTGGAGCTTGCCTCATGCCCTGAAGCAGTTTTCAAAGGTTTGAAGGGCCTTAGAGGCAGGGAGGGAGAGGAATTCCTTAATGGGGCGTGTGTGGAGTAATGCGAGAAGAGGCAAAGGTTTGGGTTCAAATGATCCATACGTAGATCCTGGAGTGTTTGCTCTGCTCCTGAGTTTCTGATCTGGTGATCCACCAAAGCACTGCAACCGGCATGGCGATATTCTATCAGTGCTCAATAGGGACCCCACCATATTTCAAAATCAAGGTCTCTGCTAGTTGCATTGATTCTTCTGCTGACCCGTGTGACTGTGGGTCGTGAAGGTTGGGCTGGGTGCACTTGAACTGACGTATCAAAGAGAATGTTCTAAATGAGCCATTTGTGAATTGTGGCCATTTATCTGTGACTAACTGATCTGGAATCCCATGGTGAGCGTTGCTACTCCATGAGTTGGTCGTGACGGCATGGCTACTCCACGCATTGAGTGGGGCAGCTTTTCTACTTGATGAATTGGTCATGATGGCATACTGGCATTGCTATTCCATGTGTTGAGAGTGGCAGCTTTGCTCCTCAATGAGTTGGCCATGATGGCATTGCTACTCTATGTGTTGAATATGGCAGCTTTGCTACTCTATGTGCAGGGCATGACGCTATTGCTACTCGATGAGTTGGGTGTGATGGCATTGCTGTTTGATGAGTTGGGCGCCATGGCATTGCTACTCGGTGAGTTGGGCATGAGGCATTACTGTTCAGTGTGTTGGACGCCGTGGCATTGCTACTCAACGAGCTGGGCACCATGGCATTGCTACTCAGTGAGCTGGGCACCACAGCATTGCTACTCGGTGAGTTGGACATCATGGCATTGCTATTCAATGAGTTGGGCGCCATTGCATTGCTACTTGATGAGCTGGGCACCATGGCATTGCTACTCGGTGAGTTGGGCATGATGGCATTGCTGTTCAATGAGTTGGGCACCATGGCATTGCTACTCGGTGAGCTGGGCACCATGGCATTGCTACTTGGTGGGTTGGACATCATGGCATTGCTATTCAATGAGTTGGGCGCCATGGCATTGCTATTTGATGAGTTGAGAGTGATGGCTTCGCTACTCGATGAGTTTGGCATGGCAGCTTTGCACTGATTGCGTTGAGCGGGACAGGATTGCTATCTGATGTACTGACCATGCCAGTGTTGCTACTCAATGCATTGGGTGTGTTGGGTGTGGCACAGTGACTGGACAGAGCATACATGTCCTTCCTCACAGTCCCTTCCCCATCGAGCTAAGGGCCTGGAGTTGCAAGTGGCTGCAGTCCAGACCCAGACACACAGCGGCCTGTGGTCATTATCTCTGGGAAGTTCATGAATTTCTGTGTTCGAGAAGAAGGGTGTTTGGTAAACATCAGCTGACTGGAGCAAGTCATTCCAGCCTGAAGTCGAGAGTTCCCAGTGCGATGTTGTGACGAACAGGGCTAATGGGATCCTTGGACACATAATGAGGGGAGCAGCGAGTACAGCTCGAGGGACAGGCACCACCTCCACACAGCACTGGGGAGACTGATAATGGAATACTGCCTCCAGGTCTGCCGTCGCCAGTTTAAAAAGGACGTTGAAAAATTGTCCAGGGGACAGAGAAGAGCTACAAAAATGACTTCCAAGCTGGAGAAAAGGTCTTGCAGTCAGAGACTTCAGCCAAGTCTCCACTACAAAATTAAGTCGACCTACAGCCACCACGGTGATTAAATCACTTTTGCGTGTTCACACGACACTCCTTGTGTCGGCGGTGTGCGTCCTCACCAGGCGCGCTTGCACTGATTGGACTGTCAGAGTGGGGCACTGTGGGACGGCTCCTGAAAGCCAGTAACAGTCAACGTAAGAAAAACTTTTTCACTAGGAGGGTGGTGAAACACTGGAATGGGTTACCTAGGGAGGTGGTGGAATCTCCTTCCTTAGATATTTTTAAGGTCAGGCTTGACAAAGCCCTGGCTGGGATGATTTAGTTGGGGATTGGTCCTGCTTTGAGCAGGGGGTTGGACTAGATACCTCCTGAGGTCCCTTCCAACCCTGATATTCTATGATTCTATGATTCTGTGATTGCGCTGACCCATGTGCTAGGCCTCTTGCAGAGGTGGAGTTGTTAAGTTGGCACAGCGGGCGAGTTACATCGGTGGGAGCTATATTTTAGTGTAGACGCTTACAGAGTTAGGTTGATGGAAGCTGCCTCACATCGACCTAACTCTGTAGTGTAGACCAGGCCTTAGAGAGCTCAGTCTGTGTAGCTTATTAGAAAGAAGACTGAGAGGTGACTTGAATATAATATTTAAATATCTTCATGGGGAGAAAATACCAGGTACTAAGGGGGGGTCTTTAATCTAGCGGAGAACAAGAACCAATGGATGGAGGTCAAAGCCAGACAAATTCCAATTAGAAATAAGGCACAATTTGTTTTACCAGTGCAGGTAAAACTGCCAAAGGAACTGATGGACTCTCCGTCTCTTTGATGTCTTCACATCCAAACTGGATGTTTTATAGGAAAAGATGCTTTAGTCCAACACAAGTTCATGGGCTCGATACAGGGGAAACAGGGTGAAATTCTCATGTGTGTGTGATATACAGGAGATCAGAATCAGTGATCTAATGGTCCCTTCTGGCCTTACATTTGATGAAAAGAGTGGAAGTGATTCGAAGATGAGGAAAGGCTATCTCCGGTTAGCATGGATTGGAGGGGAGAGGGATCAAGAGGCAATGAGGTCAGAAAAGAGGCGGTCACAGAAATCAAGGTGAGAGGTGACCAAGGGCTAGAGACAGGGGTGGATTGTAGGGGAAGCCAATGCTGGATCTGGGGAGAAGGAAAGAAGCAGAGTCATAGATGAGCGCCGAGGCTGGAAGCTCTTTGTTCCCAAATGGGGCAGATCAGTAGACAAGCGTCCTGAGTCTTGGGCTGCTGGCAGTGCCCTAAGACAGCTCCAGTAGATGCCCCACCTTGTTTAGATGTCGCCCATGCCGATTCCAAGGGCATTAAAGCCAGGACCATGAAGGTAGGCAGATCTCTAGGGCAGGAGTTCTCAACCTTTTCCTTTCTGAGGCCCTCCTCAGCGTGCTATAAAAACTCCACGGCCCACCCGTGCCACAATAACAGGTTTTCTGCATATAAAAGCCAGGGCCAGCATTAGGGGGTAGCAAGCTGGGCCAGTCCCTCTCACAGTGGCACTCAGGGAAATTCAGATCGCTGCCTCCAAAGAGACAGTGCCTGTTGGATTCACGCCTACTTGACTATTACGGCCCTGAGATGGGTTAGAGCAGGGTTCTCGGCCTTTTCCTTTCTGAGCCCCACCACAACATGCTATAAAAACTCCACTGCTCACCTGTGCCCAGGGCCGGAGCACCCATGGGAAAAAACCAGTGGCAGCCCTGCAGATCAGCACCTTCCCCTCCTCCCAACGTCTCCCACCCGCCAAGATCCGCTGTTCCGTGGCATGCAGGAGGCACTGAGGGGGATGGGAGGTGGAATGGGGGCAGGAAGAGGTGGGGCGGGGGCTTAGGAGAAGGGGTGGAGAGGGGGCAGGGCCTGGGATGGAGCGGGAGTCGAGCACCCCCCGGGAACCAAAAAGTCGGCGCCTATGTGTCCAGTAGATTAAAAGCTTCGTGGAATGGATCGTTATACAGTGAAACACACACACATCTAGAATATAAAAAAGAAAAGGAGACTGGAGGTCCTGCAATGAAAAAATGTACATAGTGTGAAGCTTGTTGCTGCTGCTGCTCAATGATTCGCTCAAGCCTCGGGGGTATCTTCAGCCCCGGGTGGCAGGGCTTGGGCTTGGGTTTCGGCTTTCTGCCCTGTCTAACGTTGGCCCTGCTCTCTAATATATTTTGGCGGGTCCCCTGAAACCTGCTCGGGGCCCGCAGACCCCCAGTTGAGAACTTCCGGTTTAGAGTAAAACATTATTAGCAACAAACAGAGATTTAGGTGATATTAAGTGAGAGAAAAAGAGACAGATCTGGGTACAAACAGCATATGATTTCTAGTGAGTAGACGTGAATTCCAGCAAGTGATTTCTTTGCCTAAATGAATGTCTCACAGCACGTTAGCAGCACCTCCTGCCCTTCAGGTCAAGAGGATCCAACTTTCACAGGCTCACGGGCTGCAGCCCCTCAGTCCCCTAAGCAACAGATAAAGGAAATGTCTTTTTGCTCCCCTTATATTACCCGAAGGGCATTGTCTCTGCGTCAAGAGGCAGGGAGGCTTCTTGGGGTGCAGATTCTGTCCCCCGGCATGTTCTTCTCCACCGCTTGTTAGCTTGATGGTTTTGTTTACCTTACATGTAAATGTACTTTCATGATCCTCTGCCTGTAATGAAGCCGGGCAGGCTGGATGTATGCTCTGCCACCAGCACCCAGCTATAAGTCTTGGTACATACATTGCCCCATGATTTGGGGGCCCAGCGTGTCACCAGTTTACATATGATACCTCGCCTGACACCTTTTAGAGATATATTGTGACAACAGTGGGTTGGGGTAATGAATGTGTCATGCCTGATACGACGTATAGTTGGCTTTGAGCGACTCCTGGGGTCACAGTGACCTTGGGCAAGTGACTCCCCTGCCACTTCTGTGCCTCAGTTTCCCCATATGTAAAGGGCTTTCAGGCCTCCTGACAAAAGGTGCTATTCTTATTATTGACACAATGGTAGCGCCCGACTGTCCCAATCCATCAGGGCACCCACCGCGCTCGGCACTGTACAGACACCTACGGAGACAATGTCCCTGGGCGTGTGCTAAGCAAGTTCACCGTGCGCGATGTGCTACACAGAGCCAGAGCAGGTGAAAGGGGCGCCCCCTAGTGCTTCCAAGGGGTCTGATCACATGCTGCAAACGTGGAGGAAGATCTGGTTGCTCTCCCCAGCTCTTCCATGGACTCCATGAACGATCCTTGGCGAATCACTTCCTCTCTCTTGCTGTAAAAGGGGAAGACTCATCCCTGGGTCTGCTTAGCCTGGGAGCAATTTGGGGCAGGGGCGTGCGTGGGCAGCACCGGGCCGAGCGGGGCCCAGCTGTTGGCTGGGCTCTACTATAATACCCCTAAGTGCCTCCTTGTTTCTCAGTATGAGCTGTTGACCCTCTCCGCCGCTCACAGCTCTGTGTGCGTTTCGTGTGCCCCGTCACCCAGGCTGTGGCTTGTCCTCGGGTGACTTCCAGCCTCCATTCCATGCCATCTCCCCTGCCCCACGCCCTTCCTGGCACCCACCAACTTACCCAGTGGGAGCATTTGACTCTCACCTTGCGTAGGTGTAAACGCCGACACATGGGAGCATCTCGCTTTGGGACTCTGTAGGGAGGTCAATGGCCCTCTGCTGAACCCATCAGCCCTGCTCCACTCCCGTAGCACACATGTAAAGTCCCGTCCCCAGCTGGTGAAGATCTGCAATGCTCCATTGAAGTCCTGAATTGGGCTCAGTGTAAATCCTGGGACAGGATTCACATGGGAAGGCAGGAATGACAGAACAAGGAGCAGTGGTCTCAAGTTGCAGTGGGGGAGGGCTAGGTTGGATATTAGGAAACACTATTTGTCTAGGAGGGTGGGGAAGCACTGGAATGGGTTACCTAGGGAGGTGGTGGAATCTCCCTCCTTAGAGGTTTTTAAGGCTCGGCTTGACAAAGCCCTGGCTGGGATGATTTAGTTGGGGTTGGTCCTGCTTTGAGCAGGGGGTTGGACTAGATACCTCCTGAGGTCCCTTCCAACCCTGATCTTCTATGATTCTCTGAATCAGAGAGTCACTTCTTTGGTTGTCCCTAAGACCCGACATCTGGACGGGGTGCAACCAGCACCCCACCTGCACGTTTACGAACCGAGGTGCACAGGGCCGGGGTCTCCGCCAAACAAAGACCCCCTCGCCCCAAGCTTGGGCTGGATTCCTTGGCCAGGGTGGTGCGGGAGGGGGCGGGGCAAGGGCCTGTTGACTGCCAGCTGGTTACCGTCTGCCCTAATTGTTCTTCCCCCCGCTCTTGTTCATTTCTAGGTTTAAGAGTGGCCCCCCGACCTCGGACCTGTGGCTCCGTCCCTCCCCAGCCCGCCCCGCTAAAGAATGTTTACAGAGATGCCTCCTCGGACGCCTGGATCAGCAGCGGACGACGTACTGTTATTTTTTAATCTATAGATGATAAATATCGACTCCTGTTTGTTTTCTAAAGAGAAAAATATTTAATATTTATTCTTGCTGCTATGTGAGTTGGGGGGTGGGGGGGGACCAAAGGAACGGAGGAAGGTTGGGAAGGTGGAAAGTTGGCTGTGGAGGGGGTGCGGATGTCTCTTTTGGCGGGGGGGGGAGGTTGTTTTGGGGGGGAAGCTGGAGAGTAGAGGGAGGGGGGATGTTGCACTCGAGATGCATCAGGAAGACGGTAGAGCAGTAGTCAGAAAAGGCCGGTCCTTTTCCAGCAGGGGGCTGCCAGGAATGGATTCTTGTTCCTTTTGCCCTGGCTTTTTAATTATGATTATTAATTATTATTATTATTATTTTAATGCTGTGGTTTTGTCTCAGACTGCTTCCCTGTCGAGCTGAAGGAAGGAAGCCCCGCCCCTTGCCACATGGCCAATCAGAGCAGTAGATGGGGATAAGCCCCTCCCCCCATGCAAGGGGCGGGGCCACGCGCTGAGACCACATGGCTGCAAGCTCTCGACACCCTTTATGTGCCAGAGATGGGTTGGAAGGGAGGCGGTTAGACGGGACGCTCCACTAATGGATTCTTTTGCTTTCAGGAACCAATGGCGCGAGGGGATAGGAACGACTCTTTAAAGCGTTACAAAGGTGGGGGGTGGGGGGGGAGAAAAATCTTTAATGATTTTTTTTATTATTATTATTATTTGAGAACTGCGTTTGTTTTAATTTAAAACAAAAGAAGTGCCGTGTACAAAAAGCTTTTTGGAGATACTCTATATACATATTTAAATTGTATATATTGTATATTTATAAGAAGTGTCCTGTACATATATCCCTGTCTGTTTCCCGGATTTTTTTTTTCCTTTTACATTTTTTGTATGTCCCCATTTTCTCTCAAAAGAAATATATAAAATATCTATTTTGCTCAGTGAAAAAAAAACAGTTTGATGCTTTGTTTTTCTGACGGATCTGCTTTGATTTTCTTTACCGCTGCTGGAAGGTTGAGTGGCAGATTCTGCTGTTATTTACACCACAGTAAGATGGCTTGATCACAGGCTGCGAGCACCTACAAGGGGAGAAGAGATTTGATACTAGAAGGTCCTTTAATCTTGCAAACGAGAGGCAGCGTGAGATCCAGTGGCTGGGAGTTGAGGCTAGACAAATTGAAACTGGAAACACGGCACAAATTTTGAGAGAGGAGGAGGAGGAGATTAAGCCTTTAAGCAACTGACCCAGGGAGGGGGTGGATTCTCCATCAGCTGGAGTCTTCCCATCAGCATTCAATGTCTGTTTAGAAAAGATCTGTTCTAGCTCGACCACAAGATATGGGCTGGAAGCAGGAATCACGGGCTGGGGAATCTCCAGCCTGTGTTGTGCAGGAAGCTAGACTAGATGATCACAGTGATCCCTTTTGGCCTTAAGAGAATCTATGAATCTATCTATGGAATCTATTGGAGGTTGCTGGAACTTCCCTATCAAGAGAAATTGAAAAGACGGAGACTGTTTAGAGAGGAGATATATAACAGAGGGACATGGGAGGCAGCGTGTCCTAGTGGATACAGCACTGGAACTTGGGGCACTTGGTTCTATTCCTGGCTCAGCTGCCAGGTGACCTTGGACAAGTGACTTCGCCCCTCTGTGCCTCCGTTTCCCCATCTGTAAATAGGGATAATGATACTGCCCTCCTTTCTAAAGCACTTTGAGATTTACTGAGGAAGAGTGACGGATTATGATGTTAAAGCCACAGAACACCGTGACTGGATTAGGAAGGTAGACACAGTTTTCATTCACCCTTTTCCGTGACTCAGGAACAAGGGGCTGTTCAGTGAAATGGAGAGGCAACCAATTTAAAACCGACAAAAGGATTTGGCCTGTGGAACTCACTGCCACATTATATTAATGATCCCAAGAGTTTAGCAGGATCTGAGGTTTATGTGGATAATGGGAATAGCCAATTATGTTAGGAAGGATTAAAACACAGACATATGTGCTCATGCTTCAGGGCAAAATACAACCCAGTAATTGGTTGGAAGCAGGTAGACACTTCCTCTCTGGGCAGATTGTCTCTTTGTTGTCCACTGGGGTGCATCTTGCACCTTCTTCTGAAGCAGCAGGGACTGGCCACTCTGGAGACCGGATACCAGGGTTGATGGGCCCCTGGTCTCAGAACTATGACTCTCTGTGGAGTTAGTCTGTGTTTGCCTCACTGTAACTGAGAGCAGGGAAACGCACAGCACCTCTCAGCAATATACCCTGGAGCTCTTGGCAACCTCCAAAGCATCCGGGGATGCGCTGGAGGGGGGCCACGTGGCGGGATTCCAGCATCCACTCTGGGGAGAGGTTGCTGTGCGAGGGACAGGACGATTACTGCCATCTGCCACCTAGGGCAGATGGGGCTCCCAGAGGCGTTGATAGCCCCGCTGGGTGCATCTGGGCCTTGTTAAGGGATTGGCACCACCTTTAGGTCCGGTCCTTGCTGGGCCAGCCCCCGTGCCCATGACACAGTGCCTTCCATTCCAATGGCACTGCCCCTCCACCCAGCTGGGATGGGGGTCTGAGTCAAACAACCAGGCCTGCTGCCTCCCCATCACACGCTGTGGGTTTAGCGCCGGGGAAAGGGCAGCCCCAGAGCGGGTACTACCTGGGGCGGTGGCAGGGCAGTCTTCCCTGCATCATACCCACACACCATCCTCCCCGCCAATTCCCCCGCTCTGGAGGGGGGCAGCTCAGTCGCTGGGTCTCGTCACCGACCAGGCGCCATGGCTGCTGCAGCTGCCTTTTGCTAGAGGATGGAGGTGTTTTGGGGGCAGAGGGGCATGCATGGCTTTGTTGGGGGGTTGATCCCACGCAAGGGGTGGGGCAGGGCTCGCCCGCAGGATCCCGGCGCCCTGGGGAAGCCGCAGACAAACAAGGCACAGACACACACACACACACACATATACAAAATGAGGCTCGTTTTGGTTTTTTGGGTTTTTGCAGCCGGTTCATGGATTTCCGCCCATTGTCCACATCAGTTTCAGCCTGGCGCGGAGCCACCCTGCAGCAGGTACATTGCAAGAGGCGCCCAGGGCAAAGCTGCACCAGCCCCACTTCAAAGCCGCTTCTCACCCCCCATCCCGCTCCCGGCTCTCTTCAACAGCCACCTTGGAGGCGGGGGGAGCAGGCAAAGCTGGGAGTCTGTTGGGGGTCTGCGCGGCTCAGTGCTGCGACGCGAGCCCAGCAAGGCGCTGTTGGGCGTGGGGTTAGCTCTGGGTGGTCTGCGCTTGGAGTCAGTTCTGGCCCCAGCGCGGTAGGGGGCGCTCTCCCTGCAGTCAGTGCTGAGTCCCTAGACCTGCTGTGGCACTAGGGGGCGCTGTGCTGCAGGAAGTGGGCGCTTAGTATGGGACGCTATCCCCTGGCAGTCAGGGCTGACCCCCATGTCCCAGTGTGGCACTAGGGGGCGCTATGCTGCAGGGAGCCAATGGGGGCTCAATAGGGGGTGCTCTCCCCTTGCAGGCAGAGCTGACCCCAGTGCAGTGCTAGGGGGCGCTGTGCTGCAGGGGGCAGGGCGGGGGCTCAGTGGGGAAGGGGCTGGCCCCTTGCAGTGAGAGCTGACCCCTGCCAACACCCAGATGGTGAAAAGTTCATGCTACTCTCTACCCCATCCCTGTAATGAGTTGCAGGGGGTCTCAGTGTGGTTCCCGGGGCCAACTTCCCACTTTGGCAAAACAGAGACACCCAGCCCCTCCCCCAGCCACCAGCCAGGTGTATTTGTGGGAACTTGCCTAAACTGGAACTTCAATCTCAGAGCAGGGGTGCATGCGGGCAGGGCCGGGGGGCTCAGCCTGGCCCCTCTGCCCAGGTCTAACATCCGTGCAAAAAGGCATTTGATAGAAAAGCAACTTACCCCAGTGTGAGCATCGCGGCTTCAGTGGGTTCCTCCAGCTGTGCCCTTGTGTCTGCCCCCCCACCCCCCACACACATCCGCCTGTGTTTATTTGTGTGAAGGTGACAGTCACACACACACACACGCCCCCGCATTCCCAGCTCCACTTTCCCACAGTCAGGCCCCGAAAACAGGAAAGCCGCCGGGGGCCGCAGAACAAAAGTCAGGGCAGAGACCTTGGGGCGCGGTCAGGAAAAAACAGGCCCCCCAGGGCCAGGGGGGAGCCACCCGGTTCTGCCAGGAGTGGCCCTTTCTCAGGGCAGGTGTCCCGGGAGTCTGGCAGGGTGCTCTGTGCACACGGCCGGCCAGCCAGATTCATGCGCTCAGGATCAGCCTGGTGTCCCCAGGGGGCCAGCATCCCCCCAGTGCCACAGGGGTCCAGACCCCAAGGGGAAAGTGCTGGGAAACCCCCCCCACCCCAGTGTGGTGGGGGCATGGCTAGGGCTATGGATCCAATATTCCCCAGTGCCTTGGGGCACGGCCCAGGGTGGTTGCTGGGATCCCCCGGTGCCACGAAGAAGCAGCCCAGAGGTCAGGGGCTGGGACCCCCCAGGGCCACGGGGAGAGGCCCAGAGGTCGGGCTGAGACCCCCACCCCCAGCGCTACGGGGAGAGGCCCAGAGGTCAGGGGCTAGGACCCCCAGGGCCACGGGGAGCAGCCTCGGTGCCCGGGGACAAGAACCCGGGGCTGTCGGTGCTGACAAATGCCAGGCCCAGTGCCAAGGGCTGGCGGCTCTTAGGCCCATCCCTCGGGAAGGCAGGGAACTGCCCCAGCGGGTCTGGGCTCCCTCTGGATCCTCAGGCAGGGCAATCCTGGCCTGGCCCCGATCCTGCGGCCCAGCTCTGGCTGAGGCCTCTTTGGCTCAGACCCCAGGAGTCCTGGGAGTGCTGCCTGGCCCCCAATGTCTCTCTCAGCACCCCCGGCCGGGGGGACCTCGCACTGACCTCCTCTGGTGGTGTGGGGGGCCGGAGGGGAGGTGGCGGAAGCGGCTACGTGACCCTTCGCAAACACCCACGGCCGTCCTGGAGCAGGCTCGGGAAGCCGGGCCCCGGGGGCAAGGAAGAGAAGCTGCTTCCTCCTGCCTGCGTGATCTTCAGAGCACCTGCCAAGTGGTGAGCGCTGGGGGTGGCTGGGAGCCAGGACTCCTGGGTTCTGTCCCTAGCTCTGGGACAGGAGTGATGTCCATTGGTTAGAGCGGGGGGGTTGGGAGCCAGGACTCCTGAGTTCTCGCCCCAGCTCTGGGACGGGAGTGATGTCCAGTGGTTAGAGCAGAAGTGGGCTGGAATTAGGGTGCTTATTAATTAATTAATTAACCCACCAAGCCTGCCCCTCTGTTCTGAGCCCCACCCCAACCCCGGCTTAGAGTCTAGTGATCTCACGGGCCAGGGGGAAATGGAAAGGGGGGGGGTGGCATTTGACCTGCTTAGCCTGGTGCTGCTTAAGATACATCCCTGCCCACGGCCTGCTGGGCTTCATAATGCAGGGAAACCGAGGCCCGGTGGGAACCAGGCAGCTGGTGGGAATATTCCTTTGATCTTGGCCGGTGAAAGGGTAATGAGTCCGCCGGGTGAGGGTGGGAGGGAAGGTGCTTGTTCATCAGATGATTGCAGGGCTGGGGTCTTTCTTCTCCCCCCGCCCCCCCGCTGTGGGAAAGTCACTGAGCTCCTGCTGGCCTTTGAAGCTATGGAGCTGGGGCAGAGGCGAATGGGAATCCCTTCTGGCTGGGGTGGGGCGGGGGGGGGCAGACATACTACTATGAAACAGTGCAGAAGACCTGCCAGGACACCCAGCTCAGGGAAGGGAGTGGTGTCTAGTGGTTAGAGCAGGGAGGGCTGGGAGTCAGGACTCCTGGGTTCTACCCCAGCTCTGGGAAGGGAGTGGGGTCTGGTGGTTAGAGCAGGGAGGGCTGGGAGTCAGGACTCCTGGGTTCTACCCCAGCTCAGGGAAGGGAGTGGTGTCTAGTGGTTAGAACAGGGAGGGCTGGGAGTCAGGACTCCTGGGTTCTACCCCACCTCTGGGAAGGGAGTGGGGTCTGGTGGTTAGAGCAGGAGTAGTGACGTAGTACTCTGCCCAGCTCTGGGGCTGGCACTGGTGATGCCCAGACTTTCCTGGTCCCTTCCTTCAATTTCCATGCAGCGTAATTGCCCCTGACCCCCTTGATCCTCTTGTTTAGGTTTCCTACCTCCCCCCGCTCCTCCCCAGCTACCCATGGAGCCAGCTCTCCTCACCTCCCTGACCCCATACAGCCCAGTGTTAATGAGGAAACCATGGGGAAGCTGCAGCTGATTCTGGCCCCCAGGGCAGCGCTTTACAGCCAGCAGCTGTCAACACATGGCTAAGATGCTACCCCACAGCAGATCTAGGGTCTGTCCAGCATAGGGCCACAGGGGGTGGCGGGCAGGGATGGGAACCGGGCCTCACTTGGGGATGGCTGTGCTCTACTGCTTAGTGGTGGGGGCTGAGCTAGGATGCCTGGGTTCTATTCCTCCTGGTTTGAGCAGCAGGGTTCTGGAGTGCAGGACTCCTGGGTTCGATCCCAGCTCTGGGAGGGGCGTGGGGTCTAGCGGTTAGACAAATTGAGTGTCAGGACTCCTGGGTTCTATTCCCAGGTCTGGAGGGGGAGAGAGTGTGTGTGTTCAACACACCTCCCTGCTGCATGGCCTCAGAACTGTTCCACTGTGTGTCATAGACCCCCCACACTGCACTACTTGAGATCAGGCAGTGGCAGGTTTGGGAGGAGAAAGAGACTGAGTGCTGCTCCCCTGGCTGCTGCCGTGAGTGGGGGTTATGGGCGGGGGATGGGTTTCCTCCCAGGGCACCGATCCAGGTGCAAGTGACCGAACCAAACCGCTCGTGCACCGAGACGTGTAAACTTCCTGGCCTTCAGCCTGCCCAGCAAAACAGGATGCAGGAGGGAGCGATAACAACCAGGGGGGCGTGGGGGGGGAGATAGGGCACCCCCTAGCGCTGCCCTCGCCTGGGGGGGGGGGTCTGCCCCCGGACACAGCTGGGGGCGGGGGCTGAGCTGACAGCAAAATCTGTCGTTAACGTAGAGTTAAGGGGGCCCCGCAATTGCTCGGGCCCTTCCAGCGTGGCGCATTCTGCAAAGCTCAGAGCCACGGGAAACGCCCCCTCCCCGACCTCAACTCTGCCCCCCTGGAGCCGGCAGTCGCCGCCGGGACTCCACGACCTGAACTCCCACCCCCTGCGCTCTTAGGTGTAGCTGGGCTGCCTGGCGGAGGACTGCGGGGGCGGCTTGGACGCACCGTGCTGGTGAGCTGGGGCCACGTGCTCTTAGCACGGCGCTTCTCTGCCGTCGATCTCCCCAGGCCCCAGAGAGCTTCCGGCCTCACCGCCAGGCCGCTGTGGATCACGGGCCTGCTTGGGCCCCCTTCGAAAGCCTGACCCAAGCGCAAGAGCAGCTTGTCGATTTCAGACCCAAGGTGGAAGGCTCTGGAGAACGTCCACACCCCCCACCGTGGCAGAACTGTGAGCCAGCCCCTATAAACCCCGGGGGCACCGGGCGGCCCGGGCGTGCCAAGACCCGGCTGGCAGCACCCCCCCTCCGTGGCCGCGGATTGGAGTTGCAGGAAGCTGACGGCGCAACCCCGGCCTGTTGCTACAACAGCCCCTGCTTTGGGCTCGGGCTCTGTTCTCCGGCTCGGACTCCTGGCTTGACCCCCTGGCTCTTGGCTCCTGATCCCTGTCCCTGGTTAGACTCCTGGTTTCTGGCTTCAGCTCACACCCCAGGCCTGCTGCCTGTTCCTGCCTGCTAGGCCACGCTGCCCACGTCCTGGTCGTGACAACATTCCCCCCACCCTTGGGCCAACCCTGCCAGTGCCACCTTGTTCTCAAGGCTCGGCCTTGGGGGGGGGTCCCCATGCCCGCAATCCATCGCTGGCCACCTCCCGCCCATGGGGTTGGCGTGGCCCACAGCTGTGCTGTGTGCATACAGCAGCCTCCGCCGGGCCACCCCCACGCGGGTAGGAGGAGGTGGTCAGACCCCCCAAGGGGGTCGGGTTGTTCTCAGCCCCCCAACCCAGACCTGACACGTGGGGTCGGGTTGTAGGGCTCTGCCGCGGATTCCCTGCCCCTCACCGTGGGGCCCTCCCCAGCTGCAGGCAGCAGAGCTGGGGAGTTGGGGGGTAGCAGGAGGGGACATAGAGCCTCCCCTTTCAATACCCGTCAATTTCATGCCGGGGAAAGTGACCGACATGCCCTGCCGGGGGACTGGGCTCCATCCGGCGTCCCCAGAGCGGGCACGGCCAGGGGGGTTACCCGCCACCCAAATCCATCCACCTCCCAAGCGACTCATCCCTGCCCCCTGCTGGTCAGCAGTCGCTCAGGGCTTCAGGGGCTCTGCTCGGCTTGGTGTCCGGTTCCCCCTCGCCCCGCACAGCGACCTACCCAGACTCTGGGCATCCCCCCTGGAGCGGGACACACATACGGGCATGAAACAGTGCTGACGTGCTGCCAGCCCAGGATTCCTGGGTCCTCTCCCCAGCTCTGGGAGGGGCGGGGAATCTAGTGGTTAGAGCGGGGTGGGGGCTGGAAGTCAGGACTCCCGGGTTCTATTCCTGGCTCAGGGGGGAGAGAGTGGGATCTAGAGGTTAGAGGGGGGGCACCTGGGTGTCAGGACTCCTAGGTTGAGAAGCTCAACCCTTAAATACAGCGCCCCCAATCCCACAGCCCCATCGAGGCTCTAGGAAGCAGCATAGGGGGGGGGTCTCCGTGGCCCATTCAGTTCTCTGCCAGCGATGGGGTGGCCACTGCCAGTCCGGGCCAGCGGTGATGGATGGCTGTGCGCTGAGAGCATCTGGGGCTGGGCTGAGACCTGCCCAACTCGTTGCATGCATGGCCAGTCAGGGGCCCCCGTTGGAAACAGGGCCCACCTCCCATTAACAAACCGGCTACTTCCCAGGCTCCTTTGCGAGCGAGCCTCGAAAGTCCTTTCCAGGAAGGCGGCCTCCCTCCCTCACTTCCGCCTTCGGGGACCCCCAGCTACCGGGGACCCCCTTAGCTTGGCCTGGCTCAGCTCTGCATGAAGGGGCAGATAACCAGCGTCATCCAGACCCCTGTCACTCATCCAGCCTTGGTGCGAAAATGAGCTGCTGTCCCTTTAAGACAACCCCCCCTCCCCCCTCCCAGCAGAGGCAATCAGCTGTTCAGGCTATTTAAAGGCAGGTGCAAAGGGGTGTTGGGTGCATGGAAGGGGAGAGTTTTAGAGATGGGTTAAAGGGAGGTGGCTGCCCTCCCCGGTGTTGGTTTAAAGGGGAGGGGGGTTCCCAGGCCCCTATAGGTATCTTGGGCTGCAAGATGCTTGCTCCTTTTGAGCATCCCCCAACACACACACCCACCCCTACGGAGCTGGATGCCCCGTCTGCCTGGCTCTCTGCACCCCCTTGGAGCTGGGGGGTGGAGGGAATTTCCCCCCCCTCCTGCCCAAGGAGACTCATCTGGCTCGCCTGTCCTGACACAGCTGGCCAGGGCTGGGGGCAGCTGTGCGGAAGCGGCTCTGTCTCTCCGGCCTGCATCCTGCTGATGCCCTTGGGTGTAGCCTTGCCCCCCCCCCCACCCCCAGAGACCCTTCCCGAGCCTTGGCATCAGCAACTCCCGCAAACAGGAGTTGCGGAGGGGGGGGGAGAGGAAGCGTAGATTTTCTCAGGGAGTGGGACACGGGGGCCTTTCCGCTCTAGGGGCCGCAGGCTATGATCTGGCCCCACAGCAGGCGAGTGGCTGGCTCAAGGGGGCAGAGAATGGGATTTGGGGCTTCGCCCTGGGGGGTGCCAGCTCTGAGCCAGCTCAAGGCAGGGGGACTAGCTGTGTGAGGGAGGGATATGGGGCCTTTCCCCTCTGTGACCCCAAGGGGCCAGTGACTGTGGGGCCCAGGCCCCAGAGCTGCACCCTAGATCCTGAGACGGGGCTGTCTGGTTCAGGCCAGGGCCTGCTGGGGGTCAGGCCTCCCCTAAATCTAGTAGACTCCTGCAGTCCGGCAGTGCCCTCTGGCGGCAAGTTGCTGGTAAGGCTGCTCTGAGCTCCTCTCCAGGTGACTTTGGGGGTGACCCCGAGCTGGGACAAATGCCACTAGCTTTGCCCCTGCTGCTGGGAAGTAGAGGATGGTGTGAGGAGAGAGACAGAAGAGGGGGGCTGCAATAGGAGGGAAAGGGAAACTGAGGCTCCACAGCTCCCAGCTATCGACGGCTCAGCTGAGCCTGTGGCCAGCTAGTTTGGCGTCTTGTCTCCAGCTGTGGGCCACGCCTGATGCATCGGACTTTATCCTGAAGCAGCGTTGCCTAGTGGGTGGAGCACTCCCCAGCCCACGGGAGGCATGGGTTCTATTCCAGGCTCGGAACCAGCAGAGGGGTAAGGGATAGCTCAAAAAAGGGATAGGTTTGAGCATTGGCCTGCTAAACCCAGGGTTGTGAGTTCAATCCTTGAGGGGGCCATTTAGGGATCTGGGGCAAAAATTGGGGATTGATCCTGCTTTGAGCAGGGGGTTGGACTAGATGACCTCCTGAGGTCCCTTCCAACCCTGAGATTCTATGATTCTAAGTCACTGTCCTGCCCTGTGCCTCAGTTTCCCCATCTGTGAAACAGGGATAACGATGCCTCCCTCCTTGGTAAAGCCCATTGAGCTCTGCAGCTGAAAAGCGCTGGATAAAGGCAGCGGGTTGTTGTGGTAGCAGATGCACAGAGTCCGTGGCCAGAGGGAACCCCCTGGGGTCAGCGAGTCTGACTCCTGTGTAACTCAGGCCGCAGACCATGGAATGACCAGCCTGTTGTTCCAGCCAGGCTGAGTCCCAGCAGATCCCACCACCAGGGCTCTGGGCCCAGCCTTCTGCAGGTCCCAGCCAGCCCTTTGGTCCATAAGGAGCTGGGCCGACCCTCGCAGTAGCAAGGCTAACCTTCCTGACCCTACCAGCGTGCCTTGATGCCTGCGCATTGATGCCCCCTTGATGTGAACGTGTGTGTGTTGTTATGGTCCTGCCCTTACCCAGAGGGGGTAGGGTTTTTAAGGTGCTGAGCCCAACTGCTGGGGGTCTTGAGTGCTGACGGGTGGGGTTATTACGATCTGGTGCTGTACTTCTGCCAGGCATCTCAAGGGTTAAAGTGACCCTGAGGTCTCTGCGCAGTGTCGCACCTTATCTCCCAGCAGCCTGGGGAAATAACCGGCCTGGCTACGAGCCTGCTAAAGGAAGCTCGGGGGTTGGAGGTGCGGATGCTTCAATAGGGGGTGCCCTCCTGTCTGAGGCAGCGCTGCCCTCAATGGTGCAGCAATAGGGGGCGCCAGCAGTGGGGCAGGGGCTCGCTAAGGGGTGCCTCGCAGACAGTGCTGACCCCATTGCTCGCCCCAGGGGGCACTGTGCTGCAGGGAGTGCGGCGGGGGGGACCTCTCCCCTTGCCTTCAGTGCTGACCCCAATGAGGCACTAGGGGGCGCTGTGCTGCAGGGAGCTAGGTGGGGCGTGATTCAGAAAGGGACCCACTGCCCTCGGAGTCAGGGTTGATTCGGCCCTCCTTAAATTCCTGCGCTTTCGCTTGGATTCCATTTCGGTGGCCTCCTTTTCATGCCTCAAACTGGGATGCAGAATTGGAGTCCGGCTGTTAAACAGCAGCTGTGCCACACCCCAGAGACAGCTGCATCTCCGCTCTGGGTGAGGGATATTTGTATAAACAACTGCCAAGCCCCACCCTAGAGGGGTCTATGTTTCCGGGCTGGGCCAAGGAGCCTTGTTATAGATCAAAGGTCCCCATATAAACAGCTGCCACGCCCTACCCCAGAGGTGGCTGCATCTCAGAGCTAGCTCAAAGGTCCCTGTATAAACAGCTGCCACGCCCTACCCCAGAGATGGCTGCATCTCAGTGCTAGATCAAATGTCCCCACATAAACAGCTGCCATGCCCTGCCCCACTGGTGGCTGCTCTGTGCAGAACAATCTGTGTAGAAAGGCTTTGTCATGGGACGTGCTCAGAGCACCTCAACCACCCCTCCCCACAGAAAACCTTGACAGTTTGGAAAACCAAACAAACAAGCCACTTCCCTGTTTCCCAGTCCCAGCCTTTACTGCCTGGGCGGGGAGAAGGAAAGATCCACCTTAAAGGAACTCAGCCCAGCTATTCCAAGGCCTTCCTTTCCCGGGGTTGATTGGCCATCCAGCCAGTCACTCGAGATCCCATATAGGCTGCTAGGAAAAGTTGGCTCCAGACTCCAGTTGCCCTGGGCGCCCTGCTGCAGGGGGAGAGATTCCCGGCGAGGCCTGACGGCATGAGAGATGGGCTGCCAGAGCTCCCACCCGTCCGCTATCCCCGAGCTGGAGGAGATCATGCAGGAAACCGGCTGTAAGGGCTCAGCATAGTGTGTGTGGGGGCGGAGGTTGTGTAACCCTCAAGTTGGCAAGTTAAATCTGAGCAAAAGGGGACGGCGGGGAGGGGTGGTCGCACTGGCTGGTGTCCTGGGGCTGCAGGCCATGTGGGGCAGGGACCCTGCACTGTACAGGGCTGGGCAGTTGGACCGCGCTGCACCTAAATACCTGCCCTCCGAGGCCTCTGGTTGAAGGGGAGGGAGAAACGTGTGTGTGGTTCTGCCAAAGGACTGGGGGGTCAGGACTCCTGGGTTCTATTCCGAGCTTGGGGAGGGGGGTTTGGTGGGTTAGAGCAGGGTGGGGCTGGGAAGCAGGAGGTGGGTTCTAGCCCCAGCTCGGGGAAGGGTGTTGTTTTGTGATCACAGCAGAGGTTGTGGAGTCAGGCAGGTAGGGTGACCAGACAGCAAATGTGAAAAATCAGGATGGGGTGGAGGGTAATATATAAGCCTATATAAGAGAGAGACCCAAAAATCGGGACTGTCCCTATAAAATTGGGGCATCTGGTCACCCTACAGGCAGGACTCCTGGGTTCCCTGCTTGGCCCTGGCACTGACTAGCTGTACAGTCCCACGGCAAGTCACCAACGCCCCCCTCCTCCCTGTGCCTCGGTTTCCCCCATCTGACCTGGATCATTGGGAAAGTGGCCTACCTGGTTAATTTGCAAGGTGCCCTGACAGTGGGTGGATGGGAGGGGCTGGCGAAGGAGGCAGGCTCACTCCCCAAATGGCTCCATCCTGTCCCCCGTCTACCCTGGGGGCGGGGGGCAGAGAATGGCCACAGCACAGTGTGTGGAGAAGGACTCTCAGGGGCCATTTCCCACCCCAGGGGGCTCGGAGTGTGAGAGAGGATCCGCCCCTGGGTGCATTTCAGAGCCACTGACTGAGGCCCTGTGACTTACTGGGCGTGAAGCTTTGAACGGGTGTCCCAGCAAGGGGAATCCTGGAGTGTGGCTCTCCCAGCCCTGGCACTTTGGGTCTTTCTGAACCCAGCTGGGAATCTCCTCGAGTTCGTTGGTTCGAATCCAGCCCTGGCGGGTAGGGACTGAAAGCCGACCTGAGTTGGCTACTGCTGGTGGCCCCACTTGTGATATGAGCTCAGGGCTTAGCGGGATGGGCGCCCGTGGCACAAAACAGCCTCCCTGCGGTTGGTCCTAATTGGCAACCTTGGCTAACAGGCCCAGGATTGAATGGGGCACAGGAAATGGGGGACCCCTGCAGGGTGTATTGGCAAGGGGGCGCTGAGACAAAATAGCCCCATGGCTAGAGTGCTGGACTCAGAAGCAGGACGCCTGGGTTCTGTTTTCAGCTCCAGGAAGAGAGTAGGGTCTAGTGGTTAGAGCAAGGAAGGCTAGGAGTCCTGGGCTCTCTTCCTAGCGCCGGTGGAGACTGGGGTCTAGTGGTCAGAGCAAAGGGGAATGTGGAAGTCAGGACTCATGAGTTCTCTTCCCAGCAATGCCACTGATTGGCTGTGTGTGACCTTGGGTGAATCCTTTCCCTGCCTCGTGCCTCAGTTTCCCCATCTGTAAAATGATACCGACCTTCCTTTGTAAAACACTTTGAGGTCTCCAGACGAAAAACCCAGGGAAAGAGCCAATCCCCCTGAGCAGCCCAGGCCCCTGACATGAAATTAAATCTGCTCATTAAATGTTAATCAGATGAGGGGAAGGGGAACAGATTTAATCACCAGTATCCTAAAAATTCCATCGCAGGGTTGTTAAACCCGCCCCTGCAATAAGGGCGAATCTTTGCCAACGGCTAAAACTGTCTCGCTCTCTCGTGTCCAGTTTCGCAGGCCAGCGTCATCCGCCTCTATGACCGGTTTCAGGCCCTGGACAAGGAGCAGAAGGGCTACCTGAGGTAGGGGGAAAGCGGGTGTCTCTCCCTGGGCCCTTCTGGCTGCTTTATCATTGGATCATTACGACAGCACTTACAGTCTCTGGTGCATTAAGGTGGTTTAATGCTTGGGTGCAAAGAGCTCGGACACTCCTGTGATGGGCATGGCAAAGGAAACCATATAGCAGGGGTGGGCAAACATTTTGGCCCAAGGGCCACATCTGGGCATGGAAATTGAATGGCGGGCCGTGAATGCTCAAAAAATTGGGGGTTAGGGTGCAGGAGTGGGGAAGGGCTCTGGCTGGGGATGTGGGCTCTGGGGTGGGGCTGGGGTGCAGGAGGGTGCTCCAGGCTGGAATCAAGGGGTTCAGAGGGCGGGAGGGGGATCAGGGCTGGGGCAGGGAGTTGGGGCTTGGGGAGAGGCTCAGGGGTGCAGGCTCCAGGCGGCACTTACCTCAAGCGGCTCCTGGAAGCAGCGGCATGTCCCCTCTCCAGCTCTTACGCGGAGGCGCAGCCAGGCGGGTTTGCACGCTGCCCCGTCCGCAGGCGCCACCCCTGCAGCTCCCATTGGCTGCGGTTCCCAGCCAGTGGGAGCTTCGGGGGCACCTCTTGGGGCAGGGGCAGCGTGCAGAGCCCCCTGGCTGCCCCTATGTGTAGGAGCCAGAGGGGGGAACACGCCGCTGCTTCCAGGAGCCGCACAGAGCAGGCCAAGCCCCCGACCCCGCTCCCCACCTGGAGCACCAGAGCAGGGCAAGCCCCTGACCCCACTCCCTGGCAGAAGCTCGAGGGTCAGATTAAAATGTCTGGAGGGCCAGATGCGGCCCCCAGCCCGTAGTTTGCCCATCCCTGCCGTATAGGGTGGAACAGATCAGGTGATGCCTGGACACAGGGTCCGGTCTGGGGTTCCAGGTGGAGCGATTATCATGGGTATTACGGTAGCACCTAGCCAGGGCAAGGAGAGTGCCCCCAAGATCCGGGCCCTGTTGCCGCAGGTGCCGCAGACATTGGCAGGAGAGAAGCCCCTGCCCCAAGGAGATGGACGAAAGGGTGGGAGGGGAAACTGAGGCATGGGGTGGGGCCCAAGGTCAGAGCCTGGAATAGAACCCAGGTGTCCTGAATGCTGTCCACACCCCCTCCCCCAGCGAGGGGAATCGGGCCCAGTGGCTCTCCGAGGGGCCCAACTCTCTACTAAGAGGGACCCACAACAGGGATGCACTGGGCAGCTAATGGGAGCTGCCCATGGCGGCCCAGAGTCTGGCATCAATCTGGAGTAACCCCAGGGGAGTGAGCTGCGGGTATCCAAGATCCTTCCTCTGGAACGGCTGCCATGCCCCACGCCAGAGACAGCTGCATCTCAGCGCTGAGAGAGGGATCTCTGTATAAACAGCTGCTGGGCCTCACTCCAGAAGTGACTGCATCTCACCACTGGAGGAGAGATCCCCATATCAACAGCTGCCTATGCCCCACCCCAGAGGCGACAGCCACCAGTCTTGGGCCTAGAACACAGGGGTGAGGCCCCCAAGGGTTCAGAGCTGAACCAGCCGGGCCATGCCATGACCTCTGCCCTGTCTCACTCCCTAAAGCAAATACGACCTGCAGGGGATCGGGGAGCTGGCGGTGAACCCCCTGGGGGACCGGATCATCAACGCCTTCTTCAAGGAGGGGTGAGTCTGCTCCACGAGCATCACCCCCAGCCCCAATCGACGGTGGGGGCAGGGAACTTCCAGCGGCCAGGCTCTGCAGAGTGGCGGGTGCAGGCTATGTCACTCGCCGCTGGGGGGCGCCAGAGCTCACAGGCCACAGAGCATCGCAGGGGACCCCGGCAGAGCCTGACGGGGACTGGATGGTGCAGGGTGCTGAGCAGTGCGGCCTCTGTGGCAGAGACATGCGTGGTCCTTCTTCGCTCCCTGCTGCATGGATCCCCGTGGACACAGCCCCTGCGCCCCGCCCCAGAGGTGGCCGCATCTCAGCGCTGGGCGAGGGCTCCCTGTATAAACAGCTGTGGCTTGTCTGGCAGCCTGCACTGCTGCACTGATTATTAGTCAAGTCTCTCGTCTCCCACCGCAGGGAAGAGCTCACCGATTTCCGATCCTTCATCCGGGTCCTGGCCCGTTTCCGGCCCATGGAGGAAGGAAAGTCCAAGGAGATTGATCGCCCGGAGCCCATGAACAGCCGACAAAGCAAGCTGCAGTGTGAGTAGTGGGGCTGGTGGCAGGACTCATTGCGGGGGAGGCCTAGGGGACTGCCCCCCATGCCCCACTGCTAAGGCAAGTCACTGGGGCCCCTTGGTGACAAGGGGAGGAGGACCCAGATGAGGGGTTGTGGCATTATGGGGCCTGCATGGGAGGGGAAGGTACCACTGGCCTCTGGCCAGAGGGCATTTGGAGTGGGGGGTGAGGAGGGCATGTGGGAGGAGTGCTAGGTGTGGAGAACTGGGAGGGGTAGTGGGGTGGGGGCACCCAAGGGCATGTGGAGGGGTGCTGAGATGGAGTGGAACTGACAGAACTGAGGGGCAGGCCATGCAGAGCTATGTGGAGGGGTGCTGGGGTGGGAGCATGCATGGGGAGGAGGCAGAGGGGATCCAGGCAGAGTGGGGCCACAGGCATATGGAGGGGTGTTGGGCTAGGGGGCACATGGGCGCATGTAGAGGTTTAAGGGGGACAGGGGGAGGTTGGGGCTCGTGGTGGGGGGATCATTTCCCTGCCCCGATCCCAGCGCTGACACCAATCTGGGTTGCATAGTTGCTTTTCAGCTCTACGACCAGGACAGCGACGGGAAGATCTCCCGGGAGGAGATGCTGCAGGTAATGAGCGTGCGCGAACGTGCAAGGGCCTGGGGAGTGTGCAAAGAGTGAGGGGAAGGGGCTTGGGGTGAGCATGCGCACGAGGCTGGAGAGCGAGTGTGCAAGGTGGCTGTGCGAGGCCGGCACTGCCCCCGCCTCCTCCCGAGGGCCCCCAGAGATGGAATCCCTCCTCCCCTCCTGCAGTGGCAGCCCCCGGGGTGGGTGGGGCAAGGGGCGGGGCCATCACTGTCTCCTCCCCTCCAGGTGCTGCGGCTGATGGTCGGCATCCAGGTGACGGACGAGCAGCTGGCGTGCATCGCCGAGCGCACCATCCAGGAGGCCGATCAGGACGGTGACGGCGCCATCTCCTTCGAGGAGTTTGCCACGGTCTGGCGGGGTCCAGGGGGGCAGGGTGTAGAGCTGGGGGGCAAGGGGTGGGGTTGATTGCCTAGAGGGGAGCAGTGAGGCCTGGTGGAGTATGGATTATTAAGTGTATTACGATAGCACCTGGGGCCACAGCTGAGCGAGAGACAGTCTAGCGGGATCAAGGAAGGACCATTATCCCCATTGAACAGGAAGGGAAACTGAGGCACAGGGAGGCTAACTGGTTGGCCACAAGGTCACCCAGGGTGTCTGGAGCAGCGCTGGGAATTGAGTCCCAGCCCAGGGCTTTAGTCACGTGGTCAGCCCCCCCGCCCGCAGGGACCTCTCGTGGCTGTCTGGGTGGGAAGTGGTTACGGCCCGGGGCAGGCCATGTTTCCGACGTCCTCGCCTCCCCGCAGTCAGTGGAGAAGCTGAACATCGAGCAGAAAATGAGCCTCCGCCTGCTGAAGTGACCCACCAGGATTGGAGAGAGCTCCCCCCCCACCCCGACCCAGCACTGGGAAGATCCACTCTCAGAGGGGCTGCCGCCAATCAGATTTCAGCTCTGCCCTCTCATCATTCAGTGGATCCCTCCAAGGAGGGGCTGCATCCAATCACACTTCAGCTCCGCCTTCCTACCTCCGCTCTGCATAGTTCCAGACAGAGAAGAGCTGCACCCAATCAGATTTCATCTCTGACCCCTCACCTCAGGAAGGATCCAGTCTGACAGGGGCTACGTCCAATCAGATTTCACCTCTGCCCCTTGTCTTGGGATGGATCCAGTTGAAGAGGGGCTGCATCCAGTCAGATTGCATTGCTGACAAAGAGCGGATCCTGCTGTGAAGCTGGCCTATGATGGCTGTCACTCCTTCCAAATAACAAGTGCCTGCACCCAGGGGAATGGGATCCAAACTAACTCCCCTCCCCAGCGCTGCCCCTGATAACTCGGGGACTCTGATGCCCCCCAATGGCAGGAGATAGTACAGCCTCTGGTCAGTTTATTGCAGATCAGAGACTTACAACCTACAAACAGCACCTCCCGTTCTTGTGCTTTAAGCCCTCTTTGCAGTCCCTCTATTCTGGGCCCTGCCCAGCTCCCAGTGTCAATTAGAGCAGGCTGCTCTGACTTGCACATTACCCCCTAGCGGCCCTGGGGAGCAGAGAATACCCACAGCGCCGTACGCTCCAGCTATGTCCCCAATCGACCCCCTGTGCCGGGAGCTGGAAGCAGGGCCCTTATGCACAGCAGCCGGGGACGCTCTCACTGGTCAAGGCGCGGGAAGCTTCTCAGGGCGACGCTGCCGTCCCAGTGGGCTCAGTGTGCCTGAGACTTGGGCCTAGAATCTCCTGCCATCAGGGCTGGATTCGCTCGGATTCGACTCTGTCTGTTTGTAAAAAAATAAAATAATCATGAAAAATCTCGTCCTTGGATTTAAAATAATTGTCGAATTTCCATCTGCATTTAATGCCAGGGAGAAAATGCCACCCCCCACCACCATCACCTCGAGTCCCTGGGGCAGTATGGCCAGCCACACAGCTCCCCTTAGCCAATCTATCCCAGCTCTCGAGGGATCACCCCACCTGCAAGGGAAAGTAGAGGGCTCAGGCCCCAGGGTCCCATTTACTCCTTGGCCTTTTCACGGTGGGGTGGCTAAGTGGTTGCGGCATTTGACTATAATCTGGTGGGTTAGAGTCTCCCTCAATCTCACACGGGGAGGCCCCCTCCCATGCACCCAGAAGCACGTGGGTCCTTGATCCAAAGGCGGTCTGACCCAAAGCTGGCTCCTGTGATGCCCTGTCAAGCATGGGCTATGAAACCGATGGCTCGGGGGAACGCTGACACTCCACTGAGGCTACCAGCAGGGTTGGGAGAGGGCATTTATACCGGTGTCTCTTGTAGGCTGTGAACACCCATCTTACTGAGCTGAGACCTGCCCTGTTTGTCACACCCATGAGGCCACAAAGCAGTTCAAGGGGGCCTGGGGAAATGGCTCGTCCCTCACCGATGACATTAAAGTCAGATTAGAGTGGGGGGAAATTTTCACGGGGTGGATTCTTGCCCAGTGGTTCCCCGGTGGGTGCAGATTTCTCTGTGACTGCTCGTGCCCAGCTCCAGAGGCCTGCTGGACAGCGTCTGTCCGTCTTAGGTGCAGTTGATCTCTCTCTGTTTCTCCCCACTGCACCCTATAAAATGTCCCACCACACACTCATCTCCTCCAGCAAGCTCAGGCCTTAATCATAATCAGCCCTAGTATATCTCAAGGGGCTTTCCAAAGAGGTTGGTATCATTAGCCCCGTTCTATGGGTGGGGAAACTGAGGCACAAAGAGAGCATGACTTGCCAGTGGTTGAGCTGAGATTAGAACCCACCTCTTCCAGGTCCCGGGCCAGTGCTCTATTCAGTAGGCCTTGGCCTCTCTGCTGTATCCACACCCCTAACTCCAGGCGTTCCCCCCCCCCCCCACACACACACACATTTCCCCTCCTTTGCCCACCCGCCTCCCTGCGACACAGTCCCCGTTCTCCCAGCCCAGCCTCCCACCTGTGTTCGTTGCAAAGTGTCTTTAAGGGAGGCGGGGGGAAGGGAATTGCATCAGCCCCTGATTGCTGGTGGGGCAGGGGGGACCACAGCCCCACCGAGCAGGTGGCAGGATTGGCCCAGTTTGGAACGTCCATGTGATGCCTGAGAAAAGCTTGCCTGGTGAGCTGAGCGCACTGCCCATCACGCTGGCCACGTGTGCCACCCCAGGTGGAGTCTCTTGTCTTAGCCTTCGATTGGAAGCTCTTTGGGGCAGGAACTGCCTTTTGGTTCCGTGTTTGTACAGCGCCTCGCACAATGGGGTCCTGTGCCATGACTGGGCACCTAGGTGCTACCGTAATACACCTAATAGCAATACAAACGTACAGCGCCTGGCACAATGGGGTCCTGCGCCATAGCTGGGGCGCCTAGGTGCTACCGTAATACACCTAATAGCAATACAAACATACAGCGCCTGGCACGATGGGGTCTTGCGCCATAGCTGGGGCGCCTAGCTGCTACCGTAATACACCTAATAACATTCAAAATGTTCAGAGCCTGGTGCAATAGGGTCTTGGCCCGTGGCTGGGGCGCCTGCGTGCTATTTAATGCACCTAATAGCAAGAAAAATGTTTCACCCTAATACACCGAATAAATAACACACAGTGACAGACCCAGTGGGATCCAGCGTGGGAGCTCTCCGGGATCCTGGCCGCTGGGGAGGTGTCGGGGCCAGAGAAGAAACCTTTAAGTCTATTGAATTCGGTGCCTGTGAAAATCTTCCCTCATTCAATTCCGCGGGTTGCTGAGTTATGGCGGGCGGGGGCGGAGACCAGGTGATCACAATGGGCCCTTCTGACTCCTAATCCTGGTTGGCTCGTGTCCCTCCCCGCATCACACCCACACGGGGGGGGGGGGGGCAGCTCTATCTACACACACACACACACACACACACCGGGGGGGGGCAGCTCCCAGCTCTACCTACACACACACACACACACACACACACACCCCCGGGGGGGGGGTAGCTCCCAGCTCTACCTACACACACACACACACACCCGGGGGGGGCAGCTCCCAGCTCTACCTACACACACACACACACACACACATCCGGGGGGGGGGCAGCTCCCAGCTCTACCTACACACACACACACACACACATCCGGGGGGGGCAGCTCCCAGCTCTACCTACACACACACACACACACCCCGGGGGGGGCAGCTCCCAGCTCTACCTACACACACACACACACCCGGGGGGGGGCAGCTCCCAGCTCTACCTACACACACACACACACACACACACACACCCCGGGGGGGGGCAGCTCCCAGCTCTACCTACACACACACACCCCGGGGGGGGGCAGCTCCCAGCTCTACACACACACCCAGGGGGGGCGCAGCTCCCAGCTCTACCGACCCCGTCCCGCCTCTGTAGGGTTAAAAGATAAAAACCCACCCAGATTTGGGTCAGGGGCTCAGCCTATCGCCTCCGTCTCTGGCGGTGGCTAGCCCAGCAGCCAGCCAATCGCGCGGGGCTTGTGTCTGTGCGCTGGGGTTTTGCAGCGGGGGGTGTCTTTGCTGACACGTCCCCGGACGGGATCGGGGTGCATCGCCGGGATCGCCCCTCCCCTTTAGAAAGGGATCGGCGCTGCACCTGCTCAGGGGCAGGGGGGAGCGATCGGGCTGGAAGGGGGACCCCCGCCCCGCACCCAGGTACCAGCTCATTTGCTCTCTCTAGCGACCTGGGGGAGATACTGAGGACCGCTCCCCCCCCCGCCCCAGGCTGGGCTCGGGGGTTGGGGGTGCTACAGCCCTGGGGGGGCGGATGAGCGGGGAGGATGCTGCAGTCCGGGCCTGGGAGACATCTTACTGCATCTTACTGTCCGTCTCAAGGTGCCTGAGCTGGGGGGGCTGCTTCCCTTGCGGTTGCGGGGGGGAGACAGAGGGAGTAGATCGGGGTACAGGCAGGGGGGGCTGCTGGGGAGGGGCTGGGGTATGGGCACGGGGGACAGGCTTCAGGGGGGAATGGGGGCGCTGGGGTACAGGAACTGGGGGAAATAGGGGGGAGAAGGTCTCGGGGGGGAGGGAGCAGTTTTTTGGGGGGGGCAGGCTACATTACCTGCAGCTGCCTGAGGGAGGGAACGGTGGGGGGGGCAGGGGTTACACCCCTAGGGCTGGGGTACAGTTGTGCAGATATGGGGCAGCCTCGCTGAGCCTGCTGGGAGGCTGGGGAGGTGGAATGGGGGAGGTTTCTGGGTCTAGCCTCTCGTGTCCCCTAGAATGGAGCCCCTTGTGCCCCCCACCCAGAGATGCCTCCAGGCCCAGCCTAGCTGCCAAGTCTCCAATTCCTCCCCCACCCCAGGGGGCTGGCCCATGTGGGAAGGGGGTAAACTCCTCCCCACCTGCCCGCCTGCTGCCCCCATCCTGATTAAACTGGCCAGCTCCTGCCATGAGCCTCCCCCTAAATCTTGTCTGGGCTGCTGCTTGGGAGGCAACTAAGGGATGGGAGTGGGGTGGAGGAGTTGCTGGGAGGCAGCACTCCTGGATTCTATTCCTGGCTCCGAAAGGGGAATAGGATTGGGGCGGGGAGGCAGGACCTCTGGGTTCTATTCCCGGCTCCGAGAGGGGAATAGGTTTGGGGGTGGGAGGCAGGACCCCGGGGTTCTATTCCCGGCTCCGAGAGGGGAATAGGATTGGGGGTGGGAGGCAGGACCCCTGGGTTCTATTCCTGGCACTGAGAGGGGAATAGGATTGGGGGTGGGAGGCAGGACTCCTGGGTTCTATTCCCAGCTCTGAGAGGGGAATAGGAGTGGAGGTGGGAGGCAGGACCCCTGGGTTCTATTCCTGGCACTGGGAGGGCAGGAGGGTCTAGTGGTTGGAGCAGGGAAGGCTGGGAGCCAGGACTTTGTGGGCTGGAGTGTGCATTTTCTGTTCCAGCTCTGGGGGCCCCTCAGTCCCTGTGTGACCTTGGGATGTCCTTTCCCTTCTCCGCAGCACCGTGTCCCCATCAGTGACGTGGGGGTGAAAACCTGATTTCCAGAATGGGTTGCTGGGGGTAATTCACTGGTGTGTGAAGATTCTGGGATGGGAGGAGCCAGGGAAGCACAATGCATTATTATGGAGTAGAGCAGGGGGGTTGGGAGCCAGGACTCCTGGGTTCTAGCCCCAGTTCTGGGAGGGGAGTGGGGTCTAGTGGTTAGAGCAGGGGTGGCAACTTGAGCGGCAGGACTTCTGGGTTCCATTCCCAGCTCTGCCACCAGTTTGCCTGACCTTGGGCACATCACTTCATTTCTCCGTGCCTGTTTCCCCATATGTAAAATGGAAATAACCCCCCCCATCCCATTTTGGGTGGGGGGTTTAGACTGCACCAATTAATCCCTCCTGTCTCTCTCCTGCACCCCCATCCTTCCCATCACTGGCCTTGCAGGATCCAGCAAGAACCTGGGGATCCCCTGCCCCCCTCCCTTGAAGCAGCACCGTCTCTGAGCAGAAACCCTGACGCCCCTGCGCCGTCATGTCGACCATCAATCCAGAGTAGTGAGTCTGGGCTGCCAAAACCAGGGGTTGCATCGCATGGCTGGCAGGAGGTGGGGGGCATGCTGAGCAAAAGGTGGCTTTTGTGTGCAATGAGTTGGTTGGGTCTCAGCACAGATCTCTCAGAGAAGGGAACAGGACCAGTTGGGGGGAGGTGTCTGTATGCATATCGGGTGCGGGGGGGGAGCCCTGTGTTCTCCTGGCAGACATTAGAAGGGATGCGGGTGGTTGCTGAGGTCCTGGGGCTTGTGAGCAGGATGATGTCGCTCCCTGTTGGCCTCCCGCAGCCACTGCGACCACCCGCCCCGACCAGAGAGCCACTACTGGGGGCTGGCGGCTCCCGCGCTGGGTCCGTCATTGGATCCCTGCTGGCGGCCGTTTGGCTGCAGTGGAGGGGGGGGTTACTCAGCTGCTAGAATTGCCCCCCCCAGGCATTTCAGGGCGTCACCCTCCCCTCTCCCCAACAGCGACTACTTGTTCAAACTCCTCCTGATCGGGGACTCCGGGGTCGGCAAATCTTGTCTCCTGCTGCGCTTCGCGGTGAGTATCCGAGATGGTTAATTCTTAGGTGTATTACGGTAGTGCCCAGGCAACCTGCTCACAGACCAGCCCCCCATTGTGCCAGGTGCTGTACATTTGTATTGCTATTAGGTGTATTACGGTAGTGCCTAGAAGCCAGGTCACCCACCCCATTGGGCCCATGGACAGGCCTGACCCTAACAGCTCTTCCCCTCTCCAGGCCCAAGGAGGGAGAGAAAGCCAAGGGCCCTGCTGAAGGAATTTCTCCCATCAGGTGGGGGGAGCAAGAATGATGGGTGGGAACACAGTCTAGTGGGACAGAGCCAGGGGAGGGGTGGGAGCAGTGGAGCGGGAGAGAGGGGCTGGGAATCAGGACTCCTGGCTTCTCTTTACAGCTCAGTCAGCCACTCTCTGTGCGATCTTGAACAAGTTGGTGCCTCGTTCCCTGCCTCAGTTTCCCTGTCTGTGATGTGATAAAAATACCATAAGGCCTGAACCAGAGGGGTTGAGGGCTTGTGCATCTTACTGGGGTAAAGCCACTGCCCTCTCCAGGATGGAATTGGAACTGCTTATCTGTGTGTCCTAGCCTCTATGCTGCTAAGAGCTGATGGGGATTCTCCTTTAGCTCCGGTGGCTAGGCTTTTGGAGCAGGGGGAAGCAGGTTCTAAGCCTTTTGTTGCTGTGAAGTTCCTAGGGGCAGTGGGGTGGGCAGCACAGGGGCACCATGATGGCTGTGGGGGCAGGAGGGAAGCACTCAGTCTGGGGAAGGCTGGGGGGCACTGCCAGGCTCCCCCCTGCCCCATCACTCGCTGTCCCTCCTCTCTTCCCCAGGATGACAATTACACTGACAGCTACATCAGTACCATTGGGGTGGACTTCAAGATCCGGACCATTGAGCTGGAGGGGAAAACTATCAAACTCCAGATAGTGAGTTCATGGCACTCGGGGTTATCAGGACCCCTGCGTTCCATTCCCAGCTCTCGGAGGGGAGTGGGGTCTACTGGTTAGAGCGGGGGGGGGCTGGGAATTGGTCTCCTGGGTTCTGTGGGCTCTGGGAGGGGAGTGTGGGGTCTTGTGGATAGAGTTAGGAGCCAGGGTCAGAGGTTCAACACATTGAACGAAATACAGACCCGGCTGCAAAAGTGAGAAGCCCTCCCCCAGCTCCTGACCCCACCTCTCGCCCCCACCCATGAGGTTGGGAGGTTGCATCCAGACTCAGCTGAGGCCATGACTCAGGTATGATGACGCTCCCGCCTTCCTGACTATCTAAAATCTCCTGGCATTTCCCCTGCATTCTCAGGAGATTTCAGCTGCCCCAGACCAAGGGATACAGACTCTGCCCCAGTGCGGAGTCTGAGCCAGAGCTGGGTTCAGATCGGGCCCCAACCCAAAGGGAAGTGGGGTTGGATCTGAAGTTGCTTTCTGACCCATCTCAACACTCTGATGAGGACGGTGGGGGAGACCTTAAAATTGTTCAGGGTGTCGCTGCGTCTGATACACGCCGGGAATGGAAGGAGGGGCCCAGCACCAAGGAAGTATACATGGGAATAGCGCGAGCGTGTCGGGGCAAAATCAGGAGAGCCCAGGCAAGGAATGAGTTACGGCTGGCAAGGAAGGTTAGAGACGACAGGACGGGGTTCTTCAAATAAGTCAGATGAAAAAGAAAGATCACGGACAGTGTGGGCTCGCTGGAGAAGGTGAGCTGGGAACGGAAGATGGTAGGAACGCAGAGCTGCTCAATGCCTACCTCGCCTCAGTCTGTAACATGTGACCGGACGACTAACGAAGTTACTGCAGACAATGAAGGGGACGGGAGGCAGGTCGGGATAAGTAAAGAACACGTCACAGATCTTCTGACCAATCTGAATGAAGTCAAATCAGCAGGGCCGGATGCTCTTCACCCAGGCTCCTGCAGGAATTAGCTGAAGAAATCTCGGAGCCACTGGCGATAATACTTACAAACACCTGGGTGACAGGTCCCGGAAGACTGGAGAAGGGCCAGCGTGGAGCCCATCTTTACAAAGGGGGAGCCGGGGAGCTATAGACCAGTCAGCCTGGCTTCGATACCTGGAAGCTACTGAAGCCAGGTATAAACCATTCCACTGGCGAATGCCTGGAGGCTGAAGGGGTGATCGCTAGCAGCCAGCATGGGTTTGCCAAGAACAAATCCTGCCAAACCAGCGTGATTCCCTTCTTTGACAGCGTAACTGGTCTGGTGGATGGGGGAATGCGGTGGACGTCCTATACCTGGACTTCAGCAAGGCTTTTGACACAGTCCCACGTGACATTCTGATAACTAAGCTGGAGAGATGCGGCTCGGCAGAACTACCATTAAGTGGATACGTAACTGGTTAAACAGCTGCAAACAAAGAGTAACTATTAATGGAATGATGTCAGATTGGAGAGAGGTCTCGAGTGGGGCTCCCCAGGGATCTGTTCTGGGTCCGGTGTTGTTTAACATCTTTATTAATGGCCTGGAGGTAGGAAGAGAGAGGAGACTGATCATATTTGCAGGTGACACAAAGCTGGCGGGGCGGGGGGGTGGGGTTGCCAACGCTTTGGAGGACAGAGCGAAGATTCAGAGGGATCTTGATAAATTGGAGAACTGGGCTTGAAATTCAACACAGACAAATGGAAGGTGCTTCAGTTAGGGAAGAAAAACCAGATGCACAAATGCAGAATGGGGGGTAACCGGCTTGGCAGCAGCACGGCTGAGAAGGAGCTGGGAGTTGTGGTGGATCCCAGCCCCAACGTGAGTCAGCAATGCGATGCTGTGGCCAAAAAAGCAAATGCAATTTTGGGTTGCATTAATACCTCCTGCAAGTCCTGGGAGGTGACAGTACCGCTCTGCTCGGCGCCGGCTGGGCCTCACCTGGAGACCTGTGTCCGTTGTATAGGAAGGATGTAGAGAAACTGGAAAGGGTCCAGAGGCGAGCGACAAAGATGATCAGAGGGTGGAACACAAGCCGCATGAGCAAAGGGTGAAGGAGCTGGGTATGGTTAGCTGGGAAAAGAGGAGAGGAAAGGGGGACACGGTAGTGGTCTTCAGATACTTGGAAAGCTGCCCTAAGAAAGCTGGAGAAAAGTCGTTCACACCTGCCACAGAGGGCAGGACAAGGGGCAGTGGGTTCACACGACAGCCCAGCAGATGTAGATTAAATCTCAGGAAAAACTCCCTCGCTGTACGAGCAGTAGGACAATGGAACGGGGGCCTCGGGGGGTCGTGGAAGCTCCTTCCCTGGCGGTTTTCGAAAGGAGGCTGGAGCCGTCTGTCTCGGGTGGTTTGGACCCAGCAAATCCTGCACCTTGGCAGGGGGTTAGACTAGAGGTCCCTTGCGGTCCCTTCTGACCCTGTGGTTCTACGATCTCTTCAGCGGGGGTGCATGAGGGGGAGCTGGGGTCTGTTTTGGGGGTACAAGAGGGGGTGGGGTCTGTGGGGTGCATGGCAGGGCATCGAGGACCTGTGGGGATGGGGGCACAGGGTAGGACATCTGGGGTCCCTTTTGGAGTGCAAGCGGCGCTAGGGTCAACTGGGGGTCTGGAGGCTGTGTGGGCCTAGGATAGGGGATCTGGGTTCTGTAGGGCCTGGGAGCTGGCATGGGAGCTGGCAGGGCTGGGGGCTGTGGGGTACAGAGTGGGGGGCTGTGTGGGTCCAGGATAGGGGTTCTGTGGGACCTGGGAGCTGGAATGCAAGCTGGCAGGGCTGGGGGGTAGAGAGTGGGGGGGGCTGTGTGGGTCCAGGAAAGGGGATCTGGGTTCTGTGGGGCCTAGGAGCTGGAATGCAAGCTGGAAGGACTGGGGGTTGGGGGGTACAGAGTGGGGGGCTGTGGGGTATAGGAGATCTAGGATCAGTGTGGGGCAGAGGGTGTGTCTGATTGCCTTTTAGAAGCTGCATTTAATAAACTACAAACCAGCCTGCTGAGGCCGATTTTCCCCTTTTGCCCCGTGGGGCAGCAACCAGTGGGGCTCATCCCAGGGTGGGAAGGAAGCCTCCGTTCCCCCCTCAACCCTTATGGGTCCTGTCCTGCTCCGTTCAGACGCCCCACAGCAGAGCCCAGCAGAAGTGAAGCTGACCGGGAGCAGCCATTTACCAGCTGTGACTGTGGGGGCGGCAGGGTCCGTCCAACAGCTGATCCCACCCTCCAATCCCAGCCCCGTTCCCCAGTGGGGGCCCCCCGCCCCCCAAGGCTCCTTGCTGATCCACCGTCTGCCAGTCCCCCCTGCACAGGACTCCAATCTTTCTCACCTGCCAGCCCCTCTGTGCCAAGAATGGCGCCTTGAAACTCCCCTCCCGCCCTGCGCAGGGGTCCTCCCCGGCTGGCTGGCTGGCATAAGAGGCCTGCTCCCAGTCACGGGAGGCTGAAAGCAGAGTCTATTTCTGACTCTGGGGAGGAATGTTGGCCAGAGGCTAGAGCTGCGGGGTTGGGAGTCCGGACTCCTGGGTTCTATGGGCTAACTGGGCAGAGGATTCAGAGCCAGGACTCTCGGGTTCTATCCCGGGCTCTTGGAGGCCGTATGGTGCACGGGGCTGGGCGCCAGGACTCCTGGGTTCCCTTTCTAGTTGTGGGAAGGAGCATGGTCTATGTGTCTTTCTTTCCCTGCCCTGCAGTGGGACACAGCCGGCCAGGAGCGCTTCCGGACGATCACGTCCAGTTACTACAGAGGTGCCCACGGTATCATCATTGTGTATGATGTAACGGACCAGGTGAGTCTGACCACGGAGCCCTTCCTAAGGGAGGGCGTTTTGCTAGGTATGGACTTGCTATAGCCCTTGGCTATAAATGACTGGGGCTTATCCGTGGTCTTCATCCTGAAATATTTCACAATCTAGATCTATAGGTTTGGGGTGGGACGTGGCAGCTGTTTGTGCCAGGATCATGTCACTCCGCACTGAGATGCAGCCACCTCTGGGTGGGGCACAGTGGCTCTATATACAGGGATCATGTCACCTAGTGGAGGGATAAAGCTACCTTTGCGTTTGGATATGGCAGCTGTTTCAACAGCAGTATAGAAACTATGCAGCATTTTAAGGCGGGAAGGGAAGGAGAATCCAGTATCCCAATGAAAGGGCAGAGGAAAGTTGAATGGTATCTGCATGGGGATTTGGTGTTTACATTAATTGCCCTTTTTTTGGCTTGTGTGTAGTAGATACAGACCTGGCCAGGAGTATTTGTGTCTCTTTAAGAGGGTAGCTGCTCCAAGACTGGCTAGCTCCGTTGCTTGGGGGCGGGGCTATGGAGCCTTTCCCTCCAGGCTGTGGGTTCAAGTCCCACGCAGGGGAGTAATGCCTGAGAGTCGCTCCCAATTAATGGCCGCTTTGGGTGTGACAGAAGCTGGTGGGTCTCAGTCCAGTTTGGATGGCAAGGTGCCCTTTATCTGAGTGGCCATGTTGCCCTGACTTGTATCCCCACCCTGGCTGGGGATGGACTAGGTGAAGGCTGATGGGCCTGCCCCCAGCTGTAGGTGGGGATTAGACTGCAGGCGAGGCTCTTGCCTTGATCCCCTGGGAGCAGGTTTTCCCAGAGGGAATCAGGGAAGCGCTGGGCCCCTGGAGACGCCGCTCTCGGAGCCTCTCCCATCTCCGCTCCCCGCAGGACTCGTTCAGCAACATGCACCTGTGGCTGGAGGAGATCGGCCGCTACGCCAGCGAGAACGTCAACAAGCTGATCGTGGGCAACAAGAACGACCTGACCTGCAAGAAGGTGGTGGATTACACCACGGCCAAGGTCAGTACCGGGGGAGGAGGGGCAGAATAGTGCACGGGTCGCACACTCATGCACACTTAAACACCAGCCCACAAGCACCGGGGGAGGGCTCCAGTGAAAAACCCAGAGATCCTGGACTAAGGCATGGTCCGCGGGCAGGGAGAGGGGAGGATCTGCCCAGCACTAACCGTGGCCTTTCGTGTTCCCCGGGGCAGGAGTACGCGGACGCACTGGACGTGCCGTTCCTGGAGACCAGCGCCAAGACCGCCACCAACGTGGAGCAGGCCTTCGTCACCATGGCGGCCGAGATCAAGAACCGGGTGGGCAGCGGCCTCCCCCACAGCGACAGCCGCCAGCCCAACCCCCGCATCCAGAGCGCCCCCCTGCGGCAGGGCCGGGCCGGCGCGGGGGAGGGCGGCGACGGAGGTGCGGGCTGCTGTTAGGGAGGGGGTTTACCCCCACCACCACCACCACCTACCCCGTGGTGGGGAGCTTCTCCATGTCTGGGACTACGGCTGGGGGCCAGGACTGCTGGGCAGGGGGTGGCCCTTTGCAGCACCCTATTTATCTGCAATAGATTTTTACAGGCTGCGATCCAGCTCCCCTTATCCCTCTCCAACCCCGTGGGTGCACCCTCCCCCTTCGCTAGCCCAGAGACACTCAGGGCCGGCTACTGATCTGGGCTCCTGGCTGGCCGTGCTACTCCAAGATCCATCCTCCCATCCCCCCGTCATTCCCGACTCCCCACTGCATGGCCATACAGCCAGCCCTGCTCTGCACCCTTCAGGCCTCTGGAAGGGCACAAGCTGCTCCGAACGGAGCCGGGCCCGGGAAGGAGTCCCCCGAATGCCAGAGGCCGCGCGACGCCTTCCTGCGTGGAGGAGGAAGTGGCTTCTCATTAAGGGGACCAAGCCACAGACCGAGCAGCGAGGAACTGTGCTGTGAGGCCCAGGACAAAAGCGGAAAGCGCCGTAGTTTGCTTCCCCTCTTAACGCAGCCTCATGGGAGTCTGGTGCCAAATTAGCGTCTTTTCCACGCCCAAACGTGAATGCTTGAATTTCTCCCCCCTCCGCTCCAGACTGAAGAGTGGCTTGAAAATTCAAAGCTTGGGTGGAAAGGCGACTCGAGCCGGGTCTCTAAGGCGATTTCTGACAGCAGGGGCCTTGTCAATCCAGAGTGCGATCCCATGGCTGGGCGGAGTCAGCTGGAAATCGGGGTGCAGGTTTTTAACACCATGGGTGTTTAATCCAGAGTGAGATCCCGTGGCTGGGCAGAGTCAGCTGGAAATCAGGGTGCAGGTTTTTAACACCATGGGTGTTTAATCCAGAGTGCGATCCCGTGGCTGGGCGGAGTCAGCTGGAAATCGGGGTGCAGGTTTTTAACACCATGGGTGTTTAATCCAGAGTGCGATCCCGTGGCTGGGCGGAGTCAGCTGGAAATCGGGGTGCAGGTTTTTAACACCATGGGTGGTGAGCCATTGGAAGAGCTCTCTCAGTGCCGGGCCGGGTTCTCCATCACTCTGGCGTCTCAGCAAGATTGTATGCCTCGTTCTCGAGCCAAGCTAGCTCCATCACCAGCTAGGGGCTGAATGCTGGAATTATGGTGTGTGAGTCACCGGTCCGGGTTACACAGGAGGTCCTATGGGATGAGCAGAATGGGTCCTTCAAAACTTACGCGAACGGGGAGCTTTTTGGCTGGAAAGATTCAAAGGAGGGTCAAATTTCAATCCTGCCTCCCTGGCAGAATTCCCCCCCCCCCAACCTTTGCTCCCAACTGAGGTTTTTAAAAGCTGCCTCCAGCCCATGGGGGGGGGAGAGTTTGGCAAGATCCCTCCCCACTGAGTGTGGCCATGGAGGGACGAGGACCTTGCCGGGTGAATTGGCTCTAGCGTGTTCTGTGCTGGATGGTCCCTGTCCTGAGGGGTGGGGGATTTGAAGGGATGGGTGTTTGATGGGGGCTTGGGGGGGTGGCGGGGTTGAAGTGGCAGCTGGGTTAATAGACTTGCTGGAAAATTTGCCCTCGGTATTTATCTTATTGCCTTTGAAATACAGTTAACTCTCTAAACAGCAGCTTGTCTGCCAGGGCTTGACTGGCAGCAGCCACCGCTGGCGTTAGGTCGTGGGGCCCAGAAATGGCACGTGCCGGCAGGGGACGGCAGTTTATTCCTGCTATTTAACACCGCTGAGATTTTTAGGGCTTGCCGGTGCCCTACGAATTAGAGGCTCCACCTACAATGGATTCCTAGAGCTTTGCATCCGTCCAGCTCAAAGCACCTTGCAAAGCAGAGCCCCAGCCGTAGCTCCATTTACAGGTGGGGAAACTGAGGCACGGAGCAGGGAAGTGGCTCACTCATGGGCCCCCAGCAGGCCCAGGGGTTGTGCTAGGAATAAGATTCGGGTGGCCATTGCTCTAACCCCTCGGCCATGCTCCCTCCTGCCTGCATCATATTCCCCAGCCAGCAGGCCCCAGCTACCTCCCTGGGGCTCTTGCTTTTCTTAAGGCCAGCCTGAAGTGACTCGAAGAACCGTTGGCAGCTTTGGAGCAGAAGGAAAGGTTAAACGAAATGGGCCAGTCACGCGAGTCGTTCACAGCTGAGGAACGGGACGTAGGACAGGCACGGGAAGCCAAAAAATCTCACAGAGACACAGGCGTGGGGGACCAGGTGACCTAAAATAGTTTGGCTCTCACTGCGTGGCCAGCTGTGAGCCTTTAATATCTCTAGGGAACAGAGAGACGCCGCTCAGGCTGTACGGTACTGTTTAGTTTAACCTTGGTCCAAAGCAGCTGATTGTGTAAGGCCCCCGGCCCTCCGCATTAAAGGTCTGCAGGCATCTACACCGCTCATTGGTGTCACCCCAACCTACGGCCATGCACCCCCCTAGCATCCCTCACACACACTATTAATTTCAATGGGAATGAGGCACATAAATCCCTTCCAGGAGCCAGGCCAAACCCTCTGAGCACGGGCAGCGGTGCCCCCATATTCAATGCGATGGCTCATGCTTTGGCTTGCAACCATTACCAGCAGCTCAATGGGCCGGCGAAGGCCCCAGAAAGGCGAAGGCATGCCGCAGCCACCGGCGATCTCGCTGTGCCGGGTGGCAGACGATCGCACAGGCTGGTGCAGAGCGGGGTCGGGGCAAAGCAGGTGAACGGAGAAGGGGGTGAGCCTGGAGGAGCAAGGATGGGGGGGTGGTACCTCTCAGTGCAGCCATGGGGGTGACCCATCTGAAGCTGCCATGCCCTGTTCTGATGGTCGCCCTTCAGCAGGGCTGTGGACACGTGGTGACCTTTCCAACAAGCCATGAGAACGAACCGAGGTGTGTAAAATCTGTCTGAGAGACAACAACAGCTCAATCTAGCTACTGGATGAGTGTCATTAACCGTTGGACACGCTTCCCTGCACTTGTGGGGGGCGTCTCTCTCACTCGGACGCTTCCCGCCCCAGCTGTACATCTCCAATCGCTCTCCTGTAGCTCGAACCAGGACTCGCCGGGCCAGCGTCTCTGGCCTCGGTCGGACTCGTGGGTCCAAATGGTCTCTTATGGCTGAATCTAGTTGCCGGAGCAGGCCATGGACAGGAGGGGGGGTTCCCACCTCAGCCGCTGCCCAGGAAGCCAACGGGGCAAGGGCAAGTGTTTCAGTCTCTGACAGCCTCACGCACGCCACGCGGGTGCCTGGAGGTGGCGGGGGGCAGGGGGGCAAGGCACAACACCACGTGCTCTGTGCATCAGCTCACTTTCGCCTCCTGGGCTGCTGCTGTCCAGTCTTCCCCTTACACAGCCCAGGTGGGGAAAGTGACCGAGATGCTGCTCCTGGTCCCCCACCCCCCATAGCCCCCTAGGAGTGCATGGAGGAGCAGCGGTTGCCGGGGGGGGGGGGAGTAAGCAGCAATGCCACCTGCTCCCTTCATCCAGGGTCTGTTTCCCCACATGGGCACAGGAAGAGGGGTGCAGGGGCTGGGTGAAGGGGGCACAGTGCAGGATTGGGGTACAGGAGGGAGGTGCAGGGCTTACGGGTGCAGGGTGTGTGTGCAGGGAGTGGGGCAAACGGGGCACAGTGCAGGGGGTTAGGAGTGCAGGAGCGGGGTGCAGGGATTGGGGCAAAGGTGGGGTGGGGAGCCAGGGGCAATGGGCCAGGCGCCAAAATACAAGTTCGCCCAGGGCGCCGTTTTCCCTAAGGCCGGCCCTGCCAAAGAGCAAAAACTAAAACTCTGCCCAAACAATCCCTCACCGACTAAGCGATTTCCACAGCCCGACCAGGGAGCTGAAAGGTGATGTGTTTTGCAGGTGGCATTATCCCCCCCCCCCAGCCCCCCCTCACTAAATAAATAAATAAAGGCTCCAGCGAAAGGCTTATGCAGAGGGAGAAATCAGGCTAAATGCCCCGGTATTGCAGTGCCAATCTGGTGCCCAAAGCAATCAGTACAGGGAGGTTGGCAGCTGCAGTGTGCCAACAGGGTTGAACCAGCCAGCCCACGCTGGGAACGCTACAGCCCTGGCAATGCAAAGCCCACTCCAATGAAAAGTGGCCATTGGTCACAGCCCAGCCTGTTACTGGCCCAGCCCTGGCCCCTCTCCCATGCAGCATGGCAAAGTTTTTCACACAACTCACAGTCAACCTGTGGAACTCCTTGCCAGAGGATGTTGTGAAGGCCAAGAGCATAACAGAGTTCAAAAAAGAACTAGATAATTTCATGGAGGATAGGTCCATCAGTGGCTGTTAGCCAGGACGGGCACGGACGGTGTCCCTAGCCTCTGTTTGCCGGAAGCTGGGAATGGGCGATAGGGGGTGGATCACTTGGTGATTCCCTGTTCTGTTCATTCCCTCTGGGGCACCTGGCATTGGCCACTGTCGAAAGACAGGACGCTGGGCTAGACGGACCTTTGGTCTGACCCAGTATGGCCGTTCTCATGTTCTTAAGAGCCCTACCCCAACTCTCTAAATTTGCAAGCATGTCTAGATTTTACTCCTTCCAGGCCTCTCCTGGGCCAGTTATGTTGGGTATTCCTGGCAGGATCGGTGGCCAGACCCTCCTGGGCTAGTTCACTTCCTAGCTGGTGAAGTTGTCCTCCGGGGTCTGACTGGGGGGAGGCACCATGGAGATCCGGGAAGGGGGTGGGAGCAGGAACAGGGCCTGGAAGCATGTGGCATGACAGGCCCAGAGGAGGAGGCCTGGGAGAGGGCAGGATTTTGAGCGATGTAATAGAATGAGATGGGGCATGTGGCGCGGGGAGCCGTGTGATGGGCCCGGACAGGGATGTCCCGTCCTGGACATGGTTGGGGGAGATGGGTTAGGGGGACCCCCCCCAGGACTAGGCCCAGTGGGGCCAGACAGGGCTGCCCCATCCCAGCCTGGCTCTTACCTGTGGCTAGAGAGCTCAGGAAATAGGCCTCTGACAGCTGCTCTGAGTCTACACAACACAAGAGAGAAAGTGCTGGCAATCCCACCGGGCGGGCGGGAGGAGCAGTCGCTTTAGGGAGCACCCAGAGCTCCCCCTGCACAAGTCAGGACTCCTGGGTTCCATTCCTGGCTCTGGGGGGAGTGGAGTCCAGTGTTTAGAGCAGGGGGGCTGGGAGTCAGGACTCCTGGGTTCCATTCCTGGCTCTGGGGGGGAGTGGAGTCCAGTGGTTAGAGCAGGGGGGCTGGGAGTCAGGACTCCTGGGTTCCATTCCTGGCTCTGGGGGGGAGTGGAGTCCAGTGGTTAGAGCAGGGGGGCTGGGAGTCAGGACTCCTGGGTTCCATCCCTGGCTCTGGGAGAGGAGTGGAGTCCAGTGGTTAGAGCAGGGGCACTGGGTTGGTAAGCTCAGCCTTGAGGGCCAGGCGTTTCTGTTGTCACCCCCACCTCCCCGCTGCCCCGCTTGTCTGTGCCAGGTACAGACGAGCGAGGCAGATGCCTTCTAGGGGGCACTCTCCCTTTACCCCCTCCGCCATGGAATTTGTTCCCCTTTTAACCACATTGGGTCCTGGATGCCTGGGTCCCGTGTAGCCAGTGGCCATGGTTCTGTAGCAGGGGGCATGCTAACAAAATAATTGCATGCACAAGATTCAGTAGATCCTTCCCGAGGACTTTATTCTGGTGACAGGGCCCCTGATTTCCAGCTTTCCACGGGGTTCTCTGCTGCTGAGCCACAAGACCCTCCAACCCCACCCCCACCACCAGTCAGGGGCAGGGGTCCCGTGGGTTCTTCTGGTTCGGAGGGAAGTAGAAGACGCGTCTCTGGTTTTCGCAGGGCCGGTAGGGGGAGAAATCCCAGGCTCCCTCCTCCAGGCACCCAGCAGAGAAGTTGCTGAAGAGCGAGACCTTGAGCTGCACCAGGACCTGGTGGGCCTGTGGCACAGTGGGAGGGAAGAAGGGTGGTGAGGCATAGAACCGAGGAGCAGAAGTAAAAGCTTTGCCACGCACCGACCTGCGGAACTCCCTGCTGCAGGAGGGCCAGATCCTCTCATAGCTTCAGCAAAAGGCCCCGGAGGCTCAACAAAAACACACAGCCCTACCCAGCCCCATGGCCCCATTTTCTGTGACCCCAAGCCCCTGCTTGGCCCCAGCACCCACAATCTCCCTGCCCAACCCCCATGTCCCATTCTCTGTTACCCAGTATCCCCTGGGGCTCTGCCCAACCCCAGCACCTCAGCCTCTGTTTTCCAGAGTGCCCCATAGGCTCTGCTCTCACCCAGCGCCCCATTGTTTATTACCCAGAATCCCTGGTGGTTCCTACCCTACCCCACAGCTGTTGCCCACAGGCCCCTGGAGAGCGCGAGAAAGGCACCCACCTGGCGGTCGGTCACACACTGCAGCTCATGCTCCTTCCCCAGGATGGGCACCAAAGCCTCCTGGAGGGTGTGGAGCTGTGGAGGCAGGATGGGACAGGTCAGCAAGCAGGACACTGCAGAGGTGATGGGGGCGGGAGTTCCCCCCTCCACAAACCATCCTCCGCCAAGGGCAAACCCAGCTGGAAAAGGCCAGGGATCCCAAGGGGCGGGATGAGCTGAGCCCCTCACACCAGGGATGGGGCCCTAGGGAGTCCGTGGGGCAGGCGCGCTCGGGGGTACCTGGTAGCTGTGATTGCAGGACGGGAGGATCCCGGCTCTCTGGAATGCTCTGTGCGAAAGGGAAAGGAATTGGGGTCAGACGGAGGGGCAGGGGGAGGTAAAATCACCCCACGACCCCAGCACTGCAGTGCCACCAGAACACCAGCCTCCTCCGTGAGCCCCGACCCCACCCCATAGAGCACTGCCCGGAGAGAGGGAGCCCCACCTTCCCCATAGACAGAACCACCCCCCGACAGAGACCCTATTCACCCCATAAACATCCCCCTGAGAGAGAGAGTGCTGAACTGTAGATTGCCCTGCTATAGCTCCCCCGAGAGACCCCAGTACTGTACATCGATCCCCTAGAGAAAGTCATACCCCTGTTACAGATTGTCCCAACCCCAGACTGTACAGCCCCCTAAAAGAGAGATCCCCAACACTGAGCTCCCCTCACTATAATCCCCCAACACTGAGAGAATCCCCGCAACACTGAGGGATCCCCCAACACTGAGAGATCCCCGACTACAGATTCCCCAACACAGAGCGATTACTGACAACAGATCCCCCAACACTGAGAGATTCCCCCCTCTATAGATCCCCAACACTGAGCTCCCCTCACTATAATCCGCCGATACTGAGAGATCCCCCAGCACTGATAGATCCCCTCACTATAGATCCCCCAACACTGAGCGATCCCCTCCATACAGAGCTCCACCCCCTAGATCCCTTCATGAGAGATTACCTTGTGGCAGATCCCCGTCTCCCCCATGAGGAATCCCAGTCGCGCAGCCCATAACCCAAAGCCAGTGAACGACCGAGCCCCTGCCCCGGTGGGAGCTTTGCTGTCACCAAGGGGTGGGGTGGGGTGGGGGTTGGAAGTGTGCCCCCCCCCGCAGGGGGCTATTCTCCCTTGCTCTCCGGCCTGGCTGCCCAGCTCGCCCCGTGCCCGGCTCACCCGTCGACGTTGTACGTGGTGCGCAGGCCGAGGGCCGCCCCGAAGTACTTGCTGGGGGAGCTCAAGGCCTCCATGCACCCAGCGCAGGTCCCGTGCTTCTGCCACTCTTCCCTCCTGTGGCGGGGGGGGAAATAAATGCCCATGAGTCAGTCACATCCCCCCCCCTCCAGGCCCCATGCTGGGAATCCAGGCTCGGGGGGCAGTGGGATCTGCCAGCCATGACACCTGACCCTATAGGGCAGCCTCCACACTCCCACCTGTGCCTATGGCCTCTTGAGCATCCTCTCTGCGGCCTCCCCACTACTCTGCCCCCCAGCTTTCTCCCCTGCAGCTTCCCCCGCACAGCTCCCTCCCCTGCGGTGCTCCCCCCCCCCCGACGCTTTCTCCCTGCAGCTTGCCCCATTTCCCACCCCGAGTCTCAGCTCTAACCTCCCCCAACATGTCCACAGCAGATCCCCCCTGGATCCCCTCCCCTCCACCACCAACCCAGCCGCTCCTCCCCCTGATGGGCCTGAGATCCCCCCCCCCAACACTCCCCGGCCACCCCACTCACCAGAATTTGAAGCTGCTGGCGTTGAGGAAGGTGGGCCAGTGCTGGGCCAGCTGCTGGGGCAGATCCTGGCGTAGGAGAGAAAAGCAGGTAAGGCTGAGAGGCCCGTCCCTTGTCCCAGGCCGGGGCGGGGAGAGGGGTCCCACAATTTGGCCCAGGGTCACCCTCCCCTGTACAGAGGAGACATCAGATCCAGCAGGCTGCACTCCAGCTCCATCCCCTCTGAGATGAGACCACAATCCATCAGTGCCCCCCAAGCCGGGGAATCATCCCTTCCTCCCCATACCCCCCGCCAGGACTCCAAGAGGAGGCAGCAGCCCCCCCACCAGTCTCTCAGCCACGTACCCCTAGGGTGGAGTCACATAAGGCGGGATTTATTCTTTCCATTCCTCAGATCTAACCCTCAGCCTTGCTCTGCCCGTATATGATTCAGGGTCTGGAGCAGTTGGCCCCTTACCCACGGCTACCTAGGAGACTCCAGGAGAAGGGACTAGATTCCCCATGGCTTTGCATCCATTCACACCGGTACCTCTCTCAAACATGGGGAAACTGAGGCACCCGGGGGGGGGGAGACTTGGCCCACCCAAGGTCAGACAGGGAGTATGTGGAAGAGCCAGGAACAGAACCCAGGAGTCCTGGCTCTCAACACCCACCCCACTCTAACCACTAGACTCTCCTCCCCTCCCCTCCCAGAGCTGGGCAGGGAACCCAGGAGTCCTGGCTCCCAGCCCTGCTGTGGTTGGATCAGGACGTCTGGATGTGGGGTCAGCAGGGCATCACTTACCATCAGGTCAGAGGGGAAGAGCTGCCAGCAGCTGCAGCAGTTCATGACATTGCTGGGCCTGGGATCAAGGGGCACAGAGTCAGGGGAAAGGCCACGTTGACCCCACGCCTCCCACCTGCCTCGAGGGGCGTCTCTCACCAGAGCCCGTGGATGGTCCAGCTGTCGGCAGACTCCGGGATGACACAGTCGAACCTCGGCCCTAGAGCCTCCAGGCAAAGGAACGGGGAAATGGTCACGTCCCAGTTTAGCCCACCACCCCTCACTGAGCTATTCCCACTGGAATCAGGACTCCTGGGTTCTATTTCCAGCTCTGGGAAGGAAGTGGGGTCCAGTGGTTAGAGCAGGGGGCTCAGGAGCCAGGACTCCTGAGTCCTATCCCCAGCTCTGGGAAGGGAGTGGGGTCTAGTGGATAGAGCAGGGGGCTCAGGAGCCAGGACTCCTGGGTTCTATCCCCAGCTCGGGGAAGGGAGTGGGGTCTAGTGGTTAGAGCAAGGGGACAGGGTTCCAGTCTTGGCTCTCCCTGCCTGCCCTTGAGCCAATCACACCCCCTCCCCATGCCTCATTTTCCCCATCAGTAGCACGGTGATACCACCACCTACCCAGCCAGGGGCGGCAGGGTGTGAGCTTAACCTGATGCTGCTATAAACCAAAAAAATACCACCTGGGGACCCCTTCCCAGAACCGGGGGGTGGGGGGGGGAGCCATGGGAGCAGATGTTCCAGCTAAGGCTACCCTGCCCTGACGCACCCCGGGGAGTCCGCTCGGATGGTCGCCCGGCTACCCACAGGGGTTGTTTAGACCCGTCCGACTGAAATGACAATATCCGGTCAGGCAGCGAGTGTCTCACGGTGCGGGGGAGGGCTAGGTTGTCACCCTGCTCCTACCCAGGGGTCGGACGCTCCATAACACCAGCCAGAGGATCAGAGCAATGGGTCCATCTAGTTTGGCATTGCACCCCTGGGTCAGAGCTATGGGCCCATCTAACCTGGGATCCCCCACCCCCAGCCCCACCAGGTCCAGACCAGCCTAACCTGGTATTCTCCCCCACCTCAGGTCAGACCACAGACCCAGCCGGCCCCACGTCCCCTGCTCTAGGGCAGACCACTTACCTGGCTGGCCCCACGTCCCCTGCTCTAGGGCAGACCACAGACCTGGCTGGCCCCACGTCCCCTGCTCTAGGGCAGACCACAGACCCAGCCAGCCCCACGTCCCCTGCTCTAGGGCAGACCACAGACCCAGCCGGCCCCACATCCCCTGCTCTAGGGCAGAGCACTTACCTGGCTGGCCCCACATTCCTTGCCCTAGGTCAGACCACAGGCCCAGCTGGCCCCACGTCCCCAGACCTAGGTCAAACCCCGGGCCCCAGCTGGCCCCACATCCCCAGACCTAGGTCAGACCTCGGGCCCAGCCGGCCCCACATTCCCTGCCCTAGGTCAGACCACAGACCCAGCCGGCCCCACGTCCGCTGCTCTAGGGCAGACCACAGACCCAGCCGGCCCCATGTTCCCTGCCCTAGGTCAGACCACGGGCCCAGCATTGGCAAGCAGCCACCCCTGCTTTAAGTCCCTAATGTGTAATTCATACTGTGCATGTGGCTGTTCCACTTGCTACCTGTAGGTGGCAGCAGCAGCCAGGTCTGGGGGCTGGAGGAGCAGAGGTGCTGTGGGGCAGGGATCAGACATAGGGGGGAAGGTTTGGGGGTGGGACAGCGGGCACTCACCACGCAGAATGATCCCGGCCACATCTGGACAAACTTCATGCACTTCCAGCTGCAAAACCTAGAGAGGCAGAGCAGAGCTTTGCAGAGACCACGCAGGGGCTGGGGCGGGTGCGGGGAAGGAGATGGGGAAGTGGAGAGGAAGGGTGGCCTAGTGGTAGGGTTTGGGGGCCCTGGGTTCAAATCCCAGCTCCCTACAGATTCCTTGGCCTTGGGCGAGTCACTTAGTCTGTGCCTCAGTTTCCCCATATGTACAATGGGGGTGATAGCCTAGCCCTGCCCTGCCTGGCAGGGGCGGGGTTGTGAGGATAAAAGCACCAAAGACTGAGGTACCGAGATGCTGCAGCAATGGGGGGCTGCACAAGTAGCTAAGAGAGACAGGAAGTGGAGCTGCTTCGGAGTCACCCCCTTTCTGGACAGGGACAGGATGGGAGGTGGCTTTAAGCCCCCTTTGTCCTTTCCCCCACCATCCCCATTCTTGGCCCTGCCAGGGCAACCCTAACTCACACTCTGTCCCCTTAGGAGTGGAGAATAGGAACAGCGCAGGGCCCGCCAGCCACGCCCCCGATCTGCCTCTGGGGGCAGAGAATAGCCACAGCCCAGTGCGCTCCGGCCATGTCCCCAACCCACCTCCTACGCTGGGAGACCCCCTGCAAGGTGGGAAGAGAGATTCCCAAGGGGCTTTCCCCAGCTCCTACCTCTGTGTTTCTTAACCAGACGTTGCACTCCACACGGTCACCAATGTTAAACCCTCCTCCCTGCCCCCTGGATGAGTGGGGAGAGTCCCTAGCTAGGGGATGCTCTGCAACTTGCTTGCAGGGCAGGTGGGGACTCGAAGCTGTAATCTAGGGTCAGTCCCCCCAGAATCCCCGTATGAAGCCGGCTGGGGATGGGGATCGAGTGCCTACAGGTCCAGTGAGCTCTCAGCTGGTCCCTAAGAATAGGAACGCGGGCCCTGGACCCCTCTCTGCCCCCCCAGGGCTGGAGCCAGTGGGCACCAATGCAAAGGAGCGCTCACTGCCGGTGGCACCTACCCGATTCGCTCCACCTGCTCCTCCCGGAGCATCTCCGCTCCGGCCAGCCACAGGAACACCAGCACAGCCCCACGCGCCATCGTCCCTGCAAGGCAAGCGCCAGACCACTGACACGGGGGAGCAACGGCGGCCACGGTTGTCCCCGTACTGCACGGGCCATGTCCTGCCACACCCCCCGGGGTGGCACCCGTCCTTGGTGGAAGTCACTGCCCAGGGGCGGATGCGGCCAGACATCTCTGGGTCTGTGTGCTGGGCAACTGCCACACACAGCCAGCACCCCAGGGTGGGAGCCCTGGGTTGGATCCGGCACCTCTCGGTTACCTCCCCGGGGGAGTTAATGGGGCGCACTAGGAGGAGGATGCTGGAGGCTGGGAGTCGGGAATCTGGAGGGATCTGGGCTTGGAAAGCCCGGTTCACAAACTCCCAGCTTACCCTGCTCGGTCCGATCCGGCCGGCGCCAGAGAGAGAAGCTGCCAGGCCGAAGGGTGGAGCAGCCGGGGAGCCAGAAATGGAAACCCCTCGAGCTGGTTTCACTTCTTCATGCATCAGAACACGCCCCTCGAGCACAGATGTCTGGGGACCGTGGGGGCCTTCACTGCCACCATCAGGAAGTTCAGTGGGTGGGTGGGTGCTGGGAGGGGGGGTCTGGGGAGCTGCCCAAAGTGGATCCATGATGGATATTCCTCTTACTCCATACTCGGTAAAGGGAGAGGATGGGGGGAGATCATCTCAGGCGAGGAGGTGCCTACGAGGGATACAGAGGAGCAGCCCCAGGTGGCAGAGAATAATCAGCGCAGAGTGCTCCTGTCATGCCCCCGATCCACCCCCTATGGGCCTTGGGGGGCAGAGAACAGTCACAGCGCAGGGCGCTCCAGCCATGCCCCCGATCCACCCCCATGGGCCCTGGGGGGCAGAGAATAGTCACAGCGCAGGGCGCTCTGGCCATGCCCCCAATCCGCCCTCTATGGGCCCTGGGGGGCAGAGAATAGTCACAGCACAGGGCGCTCCGGCCATGCCCCCCATCCACCCCCTATGGGCCTTGGGGGGCAGAGAACCGTCACAGCGCAGGGCTCTCCGGCCATGCCCCCCATCCACCCCCTATGGGCCTTGGAGGGCAGAGAACCGTCACAGCGCAGGGCTCTCCGGCCATGCCCCCGATCCACCCCCATGGGCCCTGGGGGGCAGAGAACAGCCGCAGTGCAGGGCGCTCCGGCCATGCCCCCGATCCGCCCTCTATGGGCCCTGGGGGGGCAGAGAATAGTCACAGCGCAGGGCGCTCCGGCCATGCCCCCGATCCACCCCCTATGGGCCTTGGGGGGCAGAGAACAGTCACAGCGCAGGGCGCTCCAGCCATGCCCCCGATCCACCCCCATGGGCCCTGGGGGGCAGAGAATAGTCACAGCGCAGGGCGCTCCAGCCATGCCCCCGATCCGCCCTCTATGGGCCCTGGGGGGCAGAGAACAGCTGCAGTGCAGGGCTCTCCGGCCATGCCCCCGATCCACCCCCATGGGCCCTGGGGGGCAGAGAATAGTCACAGCGCAGGGCGCTCCAGCCATGCCCCCGATCCGCCCTCTATGGGCCCTGGGGGGCAGAGAACAGCTGCAGTGCAGGGCTCTCCGGCCATGCCCCCGATCCACCCTCTATGGGCCCTGGGGGGCAGAGAATAGTCACAGCGCAGGGCGCTCCGGCCATGCCCCCGATCTGCCCTCTATGGGCCCTGGAAAGCAGAGAATAGCCACAGGACAGGGCGCTCTGGCCATGCCCCCGATCCACCCCCATGGGCCCTGGGGGGCAGAGAACAGCCGCAGTGCAGGGCTCCCTGGCCATGCCCCTGATTGGGGGGTGGGTTCTCGGGGGGGCTCTTTCCTGTTCCTCAAGGGCCTGAGCCTCAGGCCTCTATTCTCCCTCCTCCTGGGACCTTCCCTGTCCTCTCTCCCCACCCCCCGAGGAGGCCGTGGGGGGAGTCCATGGCCCCGGAAAGGTGCCAAGGTCTCTCGGCTTCCGCGTGCGATTTGAGCTCAGCTGCTGCCCTTACTCTGGCAGCGGGACGGGCAGCGAGCCAGCCCCCCGCCAGGCAGCGTCCTTGTAAGGCCGGGACAGAGGGCGAGGGGCAGAGGGGCCAGGAGAGACGGAGACAGGCGACAAGGAGAGAGGAGAGGAGAGCGCGGCCCTGGCCCAGGACGATGCAGGCCCTTCTGGTAACGACCGCCGAGCCCTCGCGGGGCCCGCGGGGTCCAACCGACCCGGCTTCTCAGACCCTGCCCCCCGGCCCTTACTGACTGGGAACAGGCACAAGTTCCAGCCTGCCCCCCCCGACCTAAACACCCCGCCAGCCCCAGCCCCCTCATCAGGGTGCAAGTCCCCAGTCGGAACCCTCCAGATCCACCCCCCATCTAAACACCCCCGTGGATCCAGCTCCGCTCCGGATACATCCCCCAATCTAAACACATCCATGGATCTACCCCCAATCTAAACACCCCCGTGGATCCAGCCCCCCTCCAGATCCACGCCCAATCTAAAAACCCCTGTGGATCCAGCCCCCCCTCCAGACACCCCCCATCTAAACACCCCTGTGGATCCAGCCCCCCTCCAGACACCCCCCCAACCTAAACACCCCCGAGGATCCAGCCCCCCTCCAGACAACCCCATCTAAATACCCCCGTGGATCCAGCCCCCCTCCAGACACCCCCCCATCTAAACACCCCTGTGGATCCAGCCCCCCTCCAGACACCCCCCCAACCTAAACACCCCCGAGGATCCAGCCCCCCTCCAGACACCCCCCATCTAAACACCCCCGTGGATCCAGCCCCCCTCCAGATCCACCCCCAATCTAAACACCCCCGTGGATCCAGCCCCCCTCCAGACGCCTCCCCATCTAAACACACCCGAGGATCCAGCCCCCCTCCAGTTCCACCCCCAATCTAAACACCCCCGTGGATCCAGCCCCCTCCAGACACCACCCATCTAAACACCCCCATGGATCCAGCCCCCCTCCAGATCCACGCCCAATCTAAAAACCCCTGTGGATCCAGCCCCCCCTCCAGACACCCCCATCTAAACACCCCCGTGGATCCAGCCCCCCTCCAGATCCACGCCCAATCTAAACACCCCCGTGGATCCAGCCCCCCTCCAGACGCCTCCCCATCTAAACACACCCGAGGATCCAGCCCCTCTCCAGTTCCACCCCCAATCTAAACACCCCCGTGGATCCAGCCCCCCTCCAGACACCACCCATCTAAACACCCCCATGGATCCAGCCCCCCTCCAGATCCACGCCCAATCTAAAAACCCCTGTGGATCCAGCCCCCCCTCCAGACACCCCCATCTAAACACCCCCGTGGATCCAGCCCCCCTCCAGATCCACGCCCAATCTAAAAACCCCTGTGGATCCAGCCCCCCCTCCAGACACCCCCATCTAAACACCCCCGTGGATCCAGTCCCCCTCCAGACACCCCCCCAACCTAAACACACCCGTGGATCCACCCCCAATCTAAACACCCTCATGGATCTAGCTCCGCTCCAGATTCATCCCCCAATCTAAACACATCCATGGATCCACCCCCAATCTAAACACCCCCATGGATCCAGCTCCGCTCCGGATTCATCCCCCAATCTAAACACATCCATGGATCTACCCCCAATCTAAACACCCCTGTGAATCCAGCCCCCCTCCAAATCCACCTCCCAATCTAAACACCCCTGTGGATTCAGCCCCCCTCCAAATCCACCCCCCAATCTAAACACAACCGTGGATCCACCCCCAATCTAAACACCCCTGCGGATCCAGCCCCCCTCCAAATCCACCTTCCAATCTAAACACCCCTGTGGATTCAGCCCCCCTCCAAATCCACCCCCCAATCTAAACACATCCGTGGATCCACCCCCCAATCTAAACACCCCCATGGATTCAGCCCCCCCCCCAAGATATAAGCCCCCAAACCAACCCCCCCTCAGATCCAACCCCCCCCAGATCCAAGGACCCCCTCAGCTGTAACCTCTCCCTGGATCCACACACCCCCTCACAACCCAAACACCCCCAGCTCCAAGCAGGTCCAACCCCCCAGATCTAAACACTTCCAAGATTCAACCCCCCCGCCCCCTTCAGGTGTAGCCCACGTGTGTGAATCGCTCCCCTACGCTTTGCCTCTGTCTCTAACCTTTGTTCCCTGCTGGGCACTGGCTTTTCGCCTTTGCGGTCTGGTTTTTTAAACCCATCAGTCTGGTATCTTTAAATAGTGAGGCCCTGACCCTCCTCTGCTATGCCGCAGTTTCAGCCCAGTGTAAACACTGGGAGCAACTCCTGATTTACACCTTGGGTAAGCAAGAGCCTGACCAGGCACTGCGAGACTTATTGTGTATTACGGTAGCGCCTCAGACATGGGCCACGACCCCATTGTGTTAGGCGCTGTATATTTTTATGGCTCTTCAGTGTATTACGGTAGCGCCGAGGAGCCCCCCTCACAGACCAGGCCCCCACTGCGAACTCACACAGCGCCTGGCCCAAGGCCCTCCCCATCTGCGTATAAGACAAAGACAACAGGTGCAGGCGGACAGGGGAAGCGCCAGGGAACGTTCCCAATTAAAGGCCCAGACTCCAGCTTTGGTCCATTTAGCGTTTTCACCAGATCCTACCGGTTCTGGTTTTCTGATCCATCCCATAATGACTCTGGGAAACCCCCCAAACCAGGGCTCTTCTTCTCTCCCCCCCCACCCCCGTCCCATGCATATACACGCACACAGACACAGATTCCCACAAACTGGAAACAATTCTAGTACCACTGGGCTGCTTTGTCACGGGCCTGGGAAGGGGCAGGCACAAAAAGCCCCCGAAACTGCAGAGCAATGTAAAAAAAAGGGGGTGAAAAATATGCCCAGGAATGGATCTGCCTGGCACCTCGTTCCATGTGCTTCGGCATGTAGATTCAGTAGACAGGTGGGTTGGTATGGTGAGTAGAGGGAGGGATGGGTGCTAGGTAGAGTGGCTGGCATGTAAGCAGCTAGATAGAGGGCGGCCTGGCAGAGGAAGGGTGGCCTGGGCTGTGACTCGCTGTGTGACCTGGGGCAAGTCACTGCATCTCCCTGGGCCTCTGGTACCCCCTCTGTAAAATGGGATAATCAGCCTTCCTTCGGCTGGTTAGACTGGGAGCCCTTCAAGGCAGGAGCTGACTCTGACTCGGTGTCTGCACCGTGCTCGGCACGAAGGGGCCCTGATCTCATCAAGGCGTCTAGGTCGCTATGCGTACAAAGAAGAAGAATACTGCATGGGGTGGCTAGCTCAGTAGAAATAAATGTTCCCTGCCCAGTAGGAAATGACGCTTTGGAGCCAGGGAGCAGAGAGTTTGAAAGGGGGAGGAGTGAGTGGGGCAGTAGGCTTGGGTGTTGAAATGCCATGGTGGATGTTAATCCTCCGAAGTCCCTGGTGGGCTGCAGGGATGTTTTCTAGGTGGATTAGATCAGCTGCTTCAGGGGCTAAGCAGAAGAAGGGTATAGATAAGGGGGAGTAAAGAGGGGTAGACCTCAGAGGTGGGGTGGAGGGAGAGGAAAGGGCACAAAGGCCTCTGCAGCTGCAGTTTCACTTTCCCAAGGTCACTTTAGATCTATTGGTGTGAGCAGTGGGATCCCCAGTCCTTCTCCCAGCAGTGGCCTTAGGGAGACTGCCCTGGGAAATCTGGACCCCTCTGCCACTCTGAGAGTTTCTTCGCAGCCTCTGCAGCACCATGAAATCTTGTAGCAAACTGACGGGTCCTCACTATGGCCCCATCAGATGCACACGTGCTCCTGGCAGCCCAGATCCTGAGGCGTGAGCCAGATCCTGAACCCCGTTACTCAGCAGTATAAATCCATGAGGCAGACCCTGGGTGCTGTTCGTCCCCACTGGCTGCCTCGCTGTCCCAGCCTCACTAGCCAGCCCCACTTTCACATGTGCTTTCACGTCCCCAGGGGAAAGCTCCAAGCAGCTGCTGCTTTCACTCTGCCTGTTCAGGAAACAGAAGCTGCCCTGGGGTGTCACACGGTGGAAGGACGGGGAGCTCCTGAACCAGGCTCCGCTATACAACCCGGGCCTGCACCCAGCCGTCCGTTATACCACCCAGCCCTGCACCCTCCCTTGATTCAGCCCAACCCTTCTAGATTGGCATGTGGGAATCTTGACTGCCAGGCCCCCCGCTCCAACCCACTAGACCCCACTCCCCTCCCAGAACCCAGGAGTCCTGACCCCCAGCCCTCCCCACCATCTCTATCCCACTAGACCCCACTCCCCTCCCAGCCCGGGGACAGAACCCAGGAGTCCTGATCCTCAGCCTGGGTTTGTGACACCGGGGACCGATTCTCTGCTGGCCTGGGCCTTGTATTGGCATTTGCCTGCATTAGATGCAAGGCAGGGTGGAAACCAGAACCCAGCAAGATGATTCTAGTCTCACTCAGCCCAGTGTAAATCAGGAGTGACTCCCCTGGGGCTCATTCCCCTCTCGCCCAGCCCGATGTAAATCAGGAGTGACTCCCCTGGGGCTCATTCCCCTCTCGCCCAGCCCGGTGTAAACCAGGAGTGACTACCCTGGTATCAGTGCCAAGACAACTGGACCAAGCCGGACTGGGCCATCTCCTCCCAGGGGCTGGGACCTAGGGGGAGGGGGGGTTGATTTCACTCTATTCTGTAGGTTCCTCATCCCCTTTGTCCTCCCCAACCCCATCCTCCCTCCCCCGGCCGTGTCACAGACCTCCCGCGTGGGATCCCTCCGCTCCTTCGCCACCTCCACCCGCCACCAGATGAAAAACAAAGTCCCCGAACATCAGAAGCTCTTTCAGGTGAGACAGACCCCAGCTTGGCTCTCGGGGGTTAAGAAAGGTGAAGGGAGAGGGAGGAGCCAGGGGATGGAGTAGAGTTGCGGGTTGGCAGTCAGGACTCCTGGGTTCTATCCCCAGTTCTGGGTGGGGAGTGGGGTCTAGTGATTAGAGCAGGGGGGGTGGGAGCCAGGACTCCTGGGTTCTGTCCACAGTTCTGGGTGGGGAGTAGGGTCTAGTGGTTAGAGCGGGGGGGGGAGCCAGGACTCCTGGGTTCTGTCCCCAGTTCTGGGTGGGGAGTAGGGTCTAGTGGTTAGAGCAGGGGGGGTCAGGACTCCTGGGCTCTATTGCCAGCTCTGCCATGGATCTTGGGGGTAGGGATTCAAGTCCCTTCAGCTATCTGTGCCTCAGTTTCCCCACCCATTAAACAGGGATGGTAGCCACATGGGGGTGTTGGGAGGGTTAGGGTGTGGGGATCCCAGCATGAATGAGGGGAATGGGGAGAGAAAAATGGAACATTGACCCCCACTAGCAATGGGGCAGCTACCTCCTGTGCACCCCCCTCAGAGCCTGAGGTCACTCTACAGCATCCCTGCCTCAGTTTCCCCACTTCTCAGGGCTCCCTCAATCACACTGAGAGCAAACTCCTCTCTGGGTCAGCAACACCCTCCTTGGGGCTGGATTTGTTACCCCAAATCCAATGCTTAAACCTCCAGCCAGTCCATGCCACTTATCTCTCCCCAAGGGCTCACCCAGGCCTTCCCATCTAGAGCCTGCAACCATCCCAGCTAAGGGCTGCCTCCCTGGCCAGCCCCCTCTGGGGCATCCTGCTGCTCTTTATAGGGACATCAGCTCCCCTGCACCCAGCTGGTTCTGCCAATTAACCCCACCCCAGCCCAGGAGTGGGGGCAGGGCTAAGGAGATGGGGCTGGCTCGCTGGCTCTGGGCCTCTAGCCCTTAAAGTCGCAGTCCACCCCTTTACACACACCCCCAACCGGCCCTTTCCTGGCTGGGAAGACTCTCTGAATTTGTCCCATTCTCTGCATAAAGGATGCCCCATTGCTCGGAAGTGCAGGGACCCTTGCAGTTACTGGGGGGTGGGGGCTGGTTTCCTGACCCCCCCCCCATTTTTCCTTCTGTGCCTAGGCGGATAATGGCCTGCCCGTGCATCTGAAAGGGGGCATCATGGATGGCTTGCTGTATCGACTCACAATGGCCATTACTGTCTTTGGTAGGTGCTGCTCCCGGCTCAGAATGTCTGGGTTCTAGCCCTGGCTCCAGGAGGGGAGTGGGGTGTAGTGGTTAGAGCAGGTTGGGGGCTGGGAGTCAGGACTCTTGGGTTCTATTCACAGCTCTTTCAGAGGACTAGGGTCTAGTGGTTGGGGGGGGCGGGTTTGGGAGTTAGATCTCCTGGGTTCTAGCTCTAATGCAGGGACTAGTGGTTAGAGCAGGGAGCTAGGAATCAGCACTTCTGGGTTCAGTTATTAGCTGTTTAATGGAGCTGCAGCAAATCAGCCCCCCCCGCCCCGGGTCATGGGCACAAGTTGAATCCTAGAATATTAGGGTTGGGAGACGTAACCCTGGTAGCTCTTAAAATAAAAGCCCAGGCCAGACTGTGTGTTTCAGGCCAGACAGAGAAATGAAACTGATCGAAGCCTATTTTGCTCCTTGTTGTAATGATCCTTTTCTAGTCCATTTCCCTTTTGATTTGAGATCAGCCCCTTTGGGGACTCGCAGAGGTACTGAGGGGGAAAGATGTGCTTCGCTGCTGTGAATGAGGTGGGGTGTTGTAGCATTTCCCAGTGCTTAGAGCAGGGGGCCTGGGAGCCAGGACTCCTGGGTTCCGTGTGCATTAGGGGGTATGGTTTAGGACTTGGGCCTCTCTTTCTATTCTGAGAATCCTACCAGTCATTCTCTTGCTGTTCCAGGCTCCTGTTACTCCGTCTTCTCGCTGGTCAGAGCTTCTTTCCCCCAGAAGAACAAATGAGATGGCAGCCTGGACTAGCTGGTTCCCCTCTCCCCCTGCCCCACAGGGGCCTGTTCGGGGCTGGAAGCAGAGAGCAGAGAGCCATGTACTTTAAGAAAACCCCTACCCTCAGAAATCAATAAAAAGTACCTTTAAAAACTGTGTCAGGGTAAGACGCCCTCCCCCCCCCTTTGGGGGGCAGGGGGTGAGTGAGGCAGGTCTAAAGTGAGCACAATGAGGGGATCCAGCACCAGCTTTGTTTCTTTCCAAATACTGGAATGACTCTCAGCAGTTGCAGGGCTTGATCTAAGACTCAGAAATTCTGATTCCCAGCTCCGCTGACCCCGCACTGCCTTTGCTTCAGGAATATCCTGTGGCAGAGGGTTCCACAGGTTAACAGGGATGGACAGCAGGAGGCACTGACGCCGCAATTGATGCCCCCTTTCCCTGATTCGTCTGTCATGTTTCCTTCATTTATTTACTGAAGCCTTTGCTTTGGTGGAGAAAGTGTGGGCTAGTGAGCAAAGCACTGGACAGGGACCTGGGTTTGATTCCTGGCTCTGCCACTGGCCTGCTCAGTGAGTGAGGCACATCACCGCTCTGTGCCTCAGTTTCCCCATCTGCAAAATAAGCATAATGCTACTGATGCCCTTTGTAAGCCCTTTATTGGAGCTATGGATTGTTGTTACTTCAGGGCCGGATGGCAGAGGAATAAATATGCTGCCCAGGAGCCAGTTCGGTGGGTCTCACAGCTATGAGTGGTCTAGTGATTAGAGCAGCGGGGGTTGGGAGCCACCAGGACTCCTGGGTTCTATCAGTTGCCTGGTCCCCAGAGTCAGACTGAGCAGCCTCAGGGCAAACTGGAGGCGATTGACCCAAACGAGGACAGGTTTAGAAAACCTGACCCAGGAGGAAAGGCTGAAAGAAGGAGGCAGGTTTAGTCTAGAGAAGAGAAGGTTGAGGGGAGACCTGAGAACAGTCATCAATTACGTTAAGAGCTACATAAAGCGGAGGGTGAGCCACTGTTCTCCATTGTGGGTAGGCCAAGCAGGAATTGTCCTAACCCGCAGCAAGGGAGACAGTAGAAACTCCAGGGGGAGTCAGGGCTACTTGGTCCTGTCTCAACTCGGAGGGGGTGGATTAGCTGACCCGGGGAGGTCCCTTTCAGCCCAACCTTCCTTGGATGCTGTGGGATGGGCACACACCCCTCCTCTGGAGCCTTTTACCGGCTGGCGAATTGGACACAGGTTGGAGTTTATCGTAAAGAAAAAGGCACTTTTGCTTTTGCTTTTGCTTTTTTTTGTATTATGCTTTGGAAGAAAAAAATCACCTCGCTTACATCACGGATAAAAATGAAGAGGGCCCCTCACACAGACAGGGGCTTCGGTGTCACAATGACAGATACGTTTGAAAACCAAACACACACACAGAGGGATACAACCCAGGGAGTCATCGGCATGCGCCCCACCTCCCAATTCAGCCATCCCATCAGTCTTATTTCCCTTCATTTAGTTCATGAAATAGTTGCTTCGGGAATATCCTGTGGTGGGGAGTTCCACAGATTACCAGGAAAGGATGGAGGGGGAACTGAACCAGGGAAATCTCTGATGTCCCCCTTCTCTGATTCATCTCTCCCATCACTGCTGTTTCTCTTCAATTGGTTAATGAAATGTTTGCTTTAGGAATATCCTGTGGTGGGGAGTTCCACAGGTTACCAGGAAAGGATGGAGGTGGAACTGAACCAGGGAAATCTCCAATGTCCCCATTCTCTGATTCATCTCTTCCATCATTCCTGTTTCTCTTCAGTTAGTTAATGAAATGTTTGCGTCAGGAATATCCTGTGGTGGGGGGTTCCACAGGTTAACAGGGAAGGATGGAGTGGAGAATTGAACCAGGCAAGTCTCTGGCCTGACCCTCTCTGATTCAGCTGTCCTGTCAATCCAGTTTGGCTTCATTTAGCTACTGAAGCATTTGTGTCAGTTGATATAGGGGCTTTCTTCAGAACAGTGTGCCCTAGTGGATAGAGCACTGGAGTGGGACTCAGGAGACCTGGGTTCTATTCCCAGCTCTGCCACGGGTGAGCTTGGGCAAGTCACTTCCCTTCTCTGTGCCTCAGTTTCCCTATCTGTAGAATGGGGATAGAGATATTGACACCACCACTCCCCTTTGTAAAGTGCTTTGAGATCTACGGATGATAAAATCTCGGGATTATTAATATCTTGTGGTGGGGAGTTCCACAGGTTAACGTGCTTCATAAAATCAGAGGCTGCTCGGAACCCAAAGTTGGCTGGGATAATGCACAAGAAAATTCCTGTCTCCCTCTCACCCCCTCCCCTACCCCCATTTCTCTCCAGAGGTCAGAGAACTGCCCAATCCCACATCTGACTGGCCCTCCCCCCGGCACTCATTATCTGCCCCTGGGAAAACCCATCTCAGCCAGGGGAAGGAGCCTCAAGGGTAGGGTCATGGGGGGCGGGGGGGCATGAGGACCCATCACAACAGGAGGGGTGGGGGAGATTAGGGTCCCATAGGAGGCAGGGCTGTGGCAGTTTGAAAATAGAGCCAAATATCCACACGTCACGCTCCAAAAATTCCCCCAGACTGGGAGAAAGTTCCATGCAGATTCCTCCTTCTGAGTCACTGCACTGGGGCAGGATGCACTAGGGTCTGCCTTCCCTATAGCAGGGGGAGGGGGGGTCACGTGTACCCCCCCAAGAGGAAATAAAGATTTCTCCCCCCGCCCACAACACATGGAGCCACTATGTTTGTAGCATACTCCACCCTCCCAGCTGCGACTGAGCCTGCAACCTTAAGCTCCCAGGGACAGCCCTCTCCCACTGGAGCTACAGGAGGAGCTCCCCTAGCTGGCTGCAATAGTAAGGCTGTTATCCGCTAAGTGCCATGGCAGTGCGCACACCCTACGCCCGCCCCCAAGCATCCGAGGCTCCACCTAACACACAGCGCTGGAGACTCCAGGGCAGGTTGGACAGCAGGGACGGACAGATGGAAGACCGGGAGCCGGGGTGGGGGGGCAGCGAAGCAGGAGAGCACGTGGGGCCGGGGCTCATGCATTTTTGAGAATCTTCTTGGCCCGGGTGTTGGCCTCTTGGATGCGATCTTCGTTCACGGTGACCTGCGGGGAGAGGAGCCGGCGGTGGAAGGCGCTCACGCAGCGCCCTCTGCCCTGATCCAGGCGGAGGGGATGAGACAACTCTGGGGGGGGCCACGGCTCCCTGGTAGGGGCTGCAAACCCACCCACAGCAACCTAAGCACCTAGTTCCCGAGCAGGCGGGCGGGGGGCTACCCGGGAGCGCTGGACCTGCTGGTGCAGGTCTATCCCCTCGCTAGCTGCTGCCAGAGGGTTTCGAACCCAGGACTCCACCGCTCGGAAGCCCAGCCCTCTCCCACTTGAACATAGCACCGGAAAGGGGTCACTGGGTTCTCGAATCCCATCCCCTGCCAACTCCGCCAACCTCAGCCGATCACAGCCCAATTTAATCCCATTTCTTCTGGTGCCTTTAGCTGTCACAGCTCATCTTCCTGGGGTATTTCTAGACAGCCCTCAGCTCCCCGCTCAGCCTGCTCAACTCCTCCCTTCCCCTCATGCTCCTCGCCGCCTTTCTCCGCACCTTGAATTCAAGGAGGGACTCGCTCCTTCGGCCAGCAGCAGTAGCTGGGCTGTTATCCACCAGCTGGAGCGGGGTGCAGCGCACGATTCACAAGTGCGTGGCACCGGGTGAGCGTGTTCGGCTGGTAGCACACCCCCCTTGGGCAGGGGAGCAGCTGACGGCCGAGCTGTGAACCGAGCTGGAGGGGGGTTCTCAGCCTGGATCCTTAATGGGGCAAGACACTGCCCCATCTCCAGCCCCCTACAGCATCCCACTCCTTTGGCGCCCCCTGCAGGCAACCAGGCTCCTGCCCAAAGGCTCAGTCTCCAGGTGGGGAGGCGGGCGTGCGGCCGCGCAGCGCTCACCTTCTCCATGATCTTGTCCACCTGCTTGTTCTGGATGTCGATCTCGTTGCCCACGTCCAGCGCCATGCTCTTCAAGTTGCCCAGGATGCTCCCCACCTGCACCAGGTTCTCCTCCATCTCGTCCTCCCGCGCGTCATTGGTTATTCTGCAAGATCCGCCCCTCCCCCCACCCCTCCCGTAAGGTGGGGAGCGTCCTGCTCCGACCCTAAACACTAACAGCACCAGCCTCTCTGCCGCCTGGGCTAAGGGAGTAGCTCCCTCTGCGACGGGGCAGTAGCAGGCTGTTATCCTCTATGCAGGCTGCAGCCACTAGAGGGAGCTGTTTAGCCAGCGATTGCACCTCTATGTGCTTTATTAGACCTTGGATTCCCGGTGCTTCCCCATTCATGGCCGTTCCCCAGTCAGGCCCTCTTTTCTGAGCCCCTCTCCCTGCAGCACAACGCCCCCCGGTGGGACATGGAGGCCAGCACCAACTTTGAGGGGAGAGCACCCTTTACTGAGCCCCCCATCCTGCCCCCTAGCACCGCGCTGGAGCATCGAGTCCCTGATGGTCCAGAACCCCGCAGGACTATCTCAAGAACCTGGGGTAGGGGGGTCAGGTCTTGAGGTCCCCTCCCCAGATGCAAATAACCTAAGGGGTTTGGGGTTCTCTCCCCCCAGGCGAGAGCACCCCTTCCTGAACCACCCACCCCACTCCCTTTGCTTCCAGTGGGACACCAGCAGATGGGCTCCCAAGCCAAGGGGGCCTAGCTGGACTCAGCCCCCTGGAGGCGCCTGGGGGTGGGTCCTGCTGGCCCTACCTGTGGATGTAGTCCCCGCTCATGGTCATCTGCTCCCTTTCGTCTGCCACCCGCGAGGGCTGCGTGGAGACCACCCCGTCCTGGGTGTTGCCCCAGACCGCCTTGTACGCCTCACTGGCCTTGATGTTCTTCAGCCTCAGTAAAACAGGAGGGGGTGGAGCCGGTAAGACACAGGCCTGGGGGGGTCTGACCCCCACCAGGGCAACCAGGTCCCCCCTTTTCCCTGGCTGGGGTCAGATCCCACAGGGCAGCCCCCCGAAACTCGGCTGGGGTCTGATCCCACAGGGCTGCCCCCACACCCGGCTGGGGTCTGGTCCCACAGGGCTGCCCCCCGAAAACCCGGCTGGGGTCTGATCCCACAGAGCTGCCCCCACACATGACTGGGGTCTGATCCCACAGGGCTGCCCCCCAAAACCCGACTGGGGTCTGATCCCACAGGGCTGCCCCCCAAAACCCAGCTGGGATCTGATCCCACAGGGCTGCCCCAGGCCTCCCCAGGTACCCTGAGATGCAGGGGTGTGGGGCGGCTGCGTTGTCACATGGGGATGGGACCGGCAGGGTGGAGGTGACGGGGGGCAGATCACAGGGGTGTCTCCCCTTCCAGGCAGGGGGCGGGGGGGCTTACTTGGCACAGGGGCAGACACAGAGGCCGCAGCACTTGGCCATGTCTGTCAGGTTCTTCTCCGCCTCCTTCATGTCCTGGTTGATCTGATCCAGCCCCTCGTCAATCCGGTCCAGCTGTTCTGGAGCAGGGGAGGGGCAGGTGAGTGCCGGGGCCAGGGGGGCAGATGATGCCGTAGGGCTGGGGGAGCCTATGGGGGGTTGGGGGGAGCCCCTGGTGGGGGCAGGCTCTAGGTTGGCAGTGGACTGAGTCTTCACTTGGACCTGCCCCCAGTCAGGAGGAGCCCGGGGCTGTCTCAGGAGGCATGAACCCAGGGTAGGGTAATGGGGAATTGGGGGTACCAGGGGGCTTCAGGTCTTGAGGTTCACCCCAGGGTACAAATAACCTACGGGGTTGGGGTTTGCTCCTCCCAGTTGAGAGTAAGGGGGGAAGCCAATGGGGAGCACCACCCACCCCCGGCACTGAGAATTCAGTGCTGCGAGCTTCCCCACAGCAGTGCCCTGGCCAGTTCCAGCCTGGACTCCAGCCACCATGGCTGTGAGTTACTGTGTGTGTGTGAGGGGGGGGGGATATTGGAGCTAGCTCCCACCCCTGCTCTCTCATGTGCTCAGCCCCTTCCCCAGCGCTGATGCCCCCCCACGCCCATGGGAGTTGGGAGCCGCACAGCCAAGGGCTGGGGGTGCGGGCACTGGCGTCTCAGGAACCGGGTCCATCCGGGACCTGGCCTGGATCCAGCAGAACTCAGGGGGGTCCAGCCTTAAACTGGAGCTGGTGCTGATCCAGCCGGGTGGGTCTGTGACAGGAGCGACGTGGTTGGGGGGGGTCTAGGAGTGTCCCCCCCAGGCACACACTGGCTGTGTCCTGCTTCTCCCGCCTCCCCCCCCCCCCCGCCATCCCACCCCCCAGCCTCTTTCTTACCTCCCTGTTCATCCAGCATCACCAAGATCTGGATCCCAGCGTCTTTGCTCTGCGGTGGGAGAGGAGGTAAGCGGGGAGAGGGGGGGCAGTGTTAGCAAACCCCGGCCCAGCCGCTGCCCGGTGACACCAACCTCAGAACAGCGCTCTGATGCCAGAGGCTGTGAGCTTCCCCACAGCAGTGCCCAGCCAGGGACTCTGGTGCTGTGAGCTTTCCCACAGCAGTGCCCAGCCAGGAACGCCAATGCTGTGAGCTTCCACACAGCAGTGCCCTGCCAAGAACACCGTTGCTGCAAGCTTCCCCACAGCACTGCTCTGCCAGGAATTCCGGTGCCGTGAGCTTCCCCACAGCAGTGTCCATACAGGAACTGCAGTGTTGTGAGCTTCCCCACAAGAGTGCCCAGCCAGGGATTCCACGGCTGTGAGCTTCCCTACAGCAGTGCCCTGCCAGTACCAGGCTGAAGACTCTGGTGCACTGAACTTCCCCACAAGAGAGCCCTTCCCGTACCTGGCTGGGACCTCTGATGCTGTGAACTTCCCCACAGCAGTGCCCTGATCAGTTCCAGCTGGGACTCCAGTTTTCCAGCCCCAAGGGACAGCTGCCTTTGCCATCAGCTGCTGCACAGCTCTGTATTAAAGGGGGTGCCAAGGGACCACGCCCCCCCATCACCCCCGGGGTCCTTGCTCAGCTCTTACCTCTTCAACCATATGCAGCATTCGACGGGTGCTCTCCAGAGACTGCAGGGGAAAACAGAGAACAGGGTGTTGGTACAAGAAACGCCGCCCGGCACTCCCATCGGCAGAGCGTACGTGCCCCCGCTGAGGAGCTCAGTACAGTGCAGCTACCTCTGGGGCACGGCCCTTCAACAGTGCAACAAAACCATAGCAAGGGTTCTTGCAGAAAGTGCCTGCATAGCTGGGGGAGAGCAAGTGGGGTGGGATGGGGTGCAATGCAGTGGGGGGGGAGAGATGTTATGCGGGGGAGGCAGGCTGGCCCGCAAGCCTTGTGGTTACGATGTTACGCTGGGACTTAGGGGATCTGGGTTTGATTTCAGTCTCGGCCACCAATTCCCCATGAGACCTTGGGTGAGTGAGTGTGCCTCAGTTTCCCCACCTGTAAAAGATGGATGATAATCCTTCCCTTGTCTATTTAGACTGAAAGCTCTCTAGGCCCTTGCGATGTGTCTGTGCAGCTCCCTGCGCGATGGGGCCCTGATCTCGGTCACTGTGTGTCTGGGCAGCACCCGGCCTGGCAGGGCCCTGATCCCCATCGTGTGGCTGTTACTGTAATAATCTATCCGTGTGGGCTTTGCATTGAGAGACCCAGGGAGGCACCTGCCTTGTGCTCACTGAATCTGTCCCCTTCCGGGCCCCCTGTAATAAGCTCTTGACCAGCGGCTGTCCTGCCGCGGGACAGCACCCAAATCCCTTGGCTCCCGCCCTGCCTGTCCGCTGCGCTGTGTGTGCCCTGGGAGGGGATGAATTCACCACCTGCTAGGCGGAGCCCATTGTTCGGGCTGAAAGGGGAACAAGGCTTGCAGGCGCCAGCTGTTTCCCAGTGGCCTTTCGGTGGCCGCTGTAGTCCCTGCTCCTCTGGTTCCCAGTGACTGAGCGCCCGGTTCAGGAGCTGCCACTTCCCCAGCTGCCATTTTCACCCCACCGGTCGCCACCGGGGGCAGGGGCTGGGATTTCCTTCCCCTCCGCCTGGGCCTCGCTCTCGTCCCCGCAAGGCGGTTCGGATCCCTTTGTTCTCTCTGGCCCCATCTTTCCCCTGTTCCCCTAGGTGGGAGCATTTTCCCGTGGGTGGCGGGAGGGAGCTGGGAGTCAGGACTCCTGGGTTCTCTCCCCAGCTCTGGGAGGGGAGGGGGGCTAGTAGTTAGAACAGGCAGGCTGGAGTTGGGACTCCTGGGTTCTCTCCCCAGCTCTGGGAGGGGAGCGGGGCCTAGTAGTTAGAGCAGGCAGGCTGGAGTTCGGACTCCTGGGTTCTCTCCCCAGCTCTGGGAGGGGAGCGGGGGCTAGTGAGTTGGAGCAGGCAGTCTGGAGTCAGGACTCCTGGGTTCTCTCCCCAGCTCTGGGAGGGGAGCGGGGGCTAGTGGTTAGAGCAGGCAGGCTGGAATCAGGACTCTGCCACTGACTTGCAGTGTGGCCTTGCCCAAGTCACTTCCTCTCTCGGTGCCTCAGTTTCCGCAGTGGGGGTATTCACATGCCTGCCCCAGCGCCAGGCGCCCTGAGATGCTAGAGACGGCCCCAGCACCCTCCTCCCTGCTCACCTCATCTGTGATCTGATCCACGCGGCGCTGCACCTCCTGCGACTCGGGCCCGACAGTGCCGTTGGCTGCCATCCTGCAGGCTCCCCGGCGGAGGGCGAGTGCCTTCGGGAACACACAGGGGACGGGCTCTGTTTACGGCCTCTCCCGGATCACCTGCAGGGGGCAACGTAAAGCAGCTGCGCTAGTGTCCAGAGCCCTGCAAGCGGCAGACGAAGGCTGAGATTTCCAGCCTAGGGGGCTTAGATACATCACTCATGATGGGGGTGTCTAAATCCCCTAGGCTGTGGAGCCTACAAACCTATACAAACCCTATTGGTTGGAGAGCTCAGCACAGTCCCTAGGGCTAGAAGGGACTGGCATTTATTTATGGATGGGGGGGTGCCCTGGATGGATGGATGGATGGATGGAGCGTGATTGGATGTGCTGGGGGGGGGAGAAGGGGTGCCCGGAGGGATGGAGGGGAGTGCTGGGGTGGGAAGGATGGAGCGGAGGTCACAGACAGATGGAGAAAGATCAGGGGCAAAAAAAAAAAACCAACATACGAAGAGAGACTGAAACGACTGGGAGTGTTACATTAGAGAGGCGTGAATAGGAGGGGACGTGAGAAACACTGTGCCCAGGACAGAGAAGGGAGATTGGGCAGGGACCCCATCTCATCACTCAGCGACAGGCGATGGAACTGAACGTGTGGATTCGAACTCAACACCAGGAAATGCTTTTCCACACGAGGCGTCAGCCTGCGGAACTGACGGCCACCGGATGCCGCTGAGGATGGGAACTTAATGCAACCAACACCGCCTCTGGGTGGCGCTCTCTCTCCCTCTAGTGATGGTCACATACAGGGGGATTGAGCCTGCTACAGCCTTGATTTAGTGAGCAGGGACTTTTAGCTCAGACAGGAAACGGAGAGGCTCACGCATTGAGATCCAGAAGTCGCAGGTCCCAGCCTCGCTGCCGACAACCCAAAGTCACAGAGGCAAGAGTCAAAAAGGGGGTCGGACTTTGATATGGAGAACAAGAATCTGCCAGGGCAGGCTAAGAAGACAGTGTAACCTACAGGGTCACGTAGGCGTCTGCTAATTGGAAATGTGCTGAAATGCAAGTACAGAGCAGGGCTTTAGGCTCCATATTATTAAAGCTAAGTGTGAACAAGAGGGATTAATAGAAGCAAGGCAAGGCATGACCTTGGGTCAGGTAGTAAATCTGCGTGGGGGGGGGGGTTCCGGCCGGTGTTGTAGGGGAATTTGGAGGTGTCTCAGAATAGTAGCAACTGCAGAATTTGCATCGACACAAACGACATTTCAAACCGTGTTGGACAACAGCCAATAAAGAAGTAGACAATATTTAGGTTTGGGGGCCCAGCTTAAATACAGCAGCAGCCAAAATACAGATCAGGTCAAAGGCAGGTTTCATTAATTAAGGGGTGTTGTTATAATTGGCTAGGGAAAGGGCAGTACCCCGGTTTTAGAGCAGAGCATGCATCTGCATCGGGGTGCTGTTAGCAAATGGATTTTTTGTCCATTCTTCTCGGCCCGGGACCAGTGAGTATCCACACAGGGGCTGGTTCTGTTGTAGTGGCTGTTTGCTTTCACTCTTGATTTTTATATTAAATAAACTCTGTAATTCTCTCTCTCATGGTGTCCTTCACAGCCCTCCCTGGAATTCACTGATTTGAAATGGCTCCCGGAGGCTCCAACCATAATGAGTTTGGTTCTATTCCTTAGAAGGAGAGGATTCATTGGGAAGCTGTAAATCCAGACAGGGAGAGAAATCTCCTGCTTCAGGATTTATGCTGATCATAGAATATCAGGGTTGGAAGGGACCTCAGGAGGTCATCTAGTCCGACTGCCTGCTCAAAGCAGGACCAGTCCCCAATTTTTGCCCCAGATGCCTAAATGGCCCCCTCAAGGATTGAACTCACAACCCATGGTTTAGCAGGCCAATGCTCAAAGCACTGAGCTACCCCTCCCTCCTGTGATCTCTGTGAGAGGTCGGGGTGAGAGGCAAACTGTCCCACGTCTGCTACTGCAGGGTTCTGATACTTTCCTCTGTTGCAGCCAGTGCTGGGAGTTGTCAGAGACGGGAGACCAGGCTTTGAGTCTGATCCAGTCTTGCAGTTCCTATGTTCAGCTAGCATCTACATGCCCTGATCAGGGATCAAGACCCACTGTGCTATGCACTGCATAGTCCCCGACCGAGATCAGGGCCCCATTGTGCCGGGCGCTGCACAGATCTCACTGAGATCAGGGTCCCATTGTGCCGGGCGCTGCACACACAGAGCGAGAGACAGTCCCTGCCCCAAAGAGCTAAACAGTCTAAACAGACAAATGGTAAACTGAGGCACAGAGCAACGCAGTGACTAGTCCATGGTCACCGACGGAGTCTGCAGCAGAGCCAGGAATGGCCTCCAGGTCTCTCACGTCCCATCGTTACTCAGAGCACCTTTCACACTCCCTCCGTATTTGTCTTTCGTTGTCCCTGATCTGATTTTCGACCTTGTCTTTTTCATTTAGCTTCACCCCCCACCCCCTGTCTAAAGCAGACCCCGATACTGCTAGGGCCAAACCCACAACACTGACACGGGTCAGAACCAGGCCAGAACCCCAGGCCCCTGCCCCCTCGCTGCGAGATCTAAATCAGCGCCTCTACGGCCTCGTGTTATGCCAAGATGCTCAGCTGTTACTTCACCTCTACTAACGTATGGAGAGAGATTTGCCAAGTATCCTCCCCACCCACACCCACAACACCCCCCTTTCCTGGGGGGCAGGGGGGAACCAGTGACAGCTTATTTTTAACATGCCTCGCTGGGGAGTCTGGCGGGGGAGCTGCAAGCGAGCGGCAGCAATCAGCTGCCTCATAATAAGGGCTCTGTGGCCGGTGCCGGGAGAGGAGGTGGGGCAGGATGACAGGGGGTGTCAGCCCCGGGGCTGTGCCTCCCCGGCGGGATTACTAACCAGGCTCTGAGGCCGGGGCGTATGGCTCGGAGGCAGTGCCTGGAGAAAGGCATCCTCAGATCTGCCCGGGAAGCCCCACGCTGCAAACAGTGATGGGGGTGTATCAAGAGGGGGGCGCTCTTCCTTCCCAGTACTGAGCCCAATGGGGCACCAGGGGGCACTGTGCTGCAGGGAGCGGGGTGGGGGCTCAGCAGGGGGCGCTCTCCCCTGGCAGTCAGTGCCAGCCCCAGTGCGGTACTAGGGGGCGCTGTGGGGCAGGGAGCGGGGGGGGGGGCTCAGCAGGGTGCGCCCTCCCCTCCCAGTCAGCTGCCTCATAATATGGGGGGTATAGCACTGGGCGGAGCTGGGAGGATGCAATCGTTCCTGCCGTCAGGGCACTCAGCGCTCCTTGGATGAGCAGCGCCAGGGTCACTGTGGTTCTAAACTCCCCTGCACTGTAACTTCCGCCGAACACATTATCCGTCGTGTCGTGCCGCAGCGACCATCACCCAGGGATCTCAGAACACTTCAGAATCGCCTGTGAAGGATCGTTGTCCCCATTTTACAGGGAGGGAAACTGAGGCACAGAGTGGCGGGGAAGGTCACAGCCAGCCAGTGGCAGTGCCGAGGAATAGAACCGGGGAGTCATGAGGCCAAGTGCCCCCTGCTCTAACTCACAGATCACTCCTCCCCTCCCAGAGCTGAGGAAAGAACCCAGGAGTCCTGGCTCCCAGTCTCCTGTACTAACCAGTAGACACCACTCCCCTCCCAGAGCTGAGGGTAGATCCTAGGAGTCCTGACTCCCAATCCCCCAACCGGCTCTAACCACTAGGCTAGACCATTCTTACTCAGGTCTGCAAACTAAGGAAACCACCCTTGTAAACCCCAGAACGGAAATGTAGGTAGGCCCCCCCTGTGCTTTGGCCAGACCGCACTGTGAGGCACCTATGATCCGCTTACGACATTAGGACCCAGGAAGGACCAGGGCTAAGGGTCTGGTTCTGGCTCTGCCACTGATTCACTGTGTAACCTTGGGCAAGTTACTCCCTCTCTCTGGGGTCCATCTCCCAGCTCCACGGACCGGCTCCCAGCCGGCAGCCTGGGTCCATTTCATGCTTAACCAGATGGACTCCTTTGTAGATGGCCACATTTAGGGTTTGATCCTGTTGGGTGCCAAGTCCCCCCTGCTCTAACTGGTGCCAAGTACCTCCTGGGTGGTGCTGAGAGGCCCTCCGCTCCTGCTGAAATCAACGAGCCTCGGGCAGAGTGGGGGATGCTGGGCCCACGGCAGGATCAGGAGCTGGAGAAGCCGGAGATACCATCTCATGCGGCCAGAGCCCCTCAGAACATGGGACTGCCCTGCCCACTGGAAATCCAGGCACTGGGCTGTGTCCCCAAAGCCGAACATTTGAAACTGTTCACGGAATAACAATTCCAAACACGTCCATTTGGAAACTTCAAAATGACTCTCTGGGACAGATTTGATCCCGTCCAAACATGACAGTGCAAATGGGAATAGTAAACAGAAAAGCTGTAAATGATAGTATAATATAATGGGGTCATCTTTTTGTTCTGTGTCTGTACAGCGCCTGGCACAATGGGGGACTGGTCCAGTACTGGGATGGCAAGGTGCTACCGTAATACACCTAATAGCAATACAAATGTACAGCGCCTAACACAATGGGGGTCTGGTAAGAGCCGTGCCAGGTTGGCCCCTCTTTGCCAGAAGCCATCGATCTTCCACTCCCAGATCCAACACCTGCTGCCCTTGGCACCCCGGATGGAGACGAAGGTCTGGCAGTGGGGGGGAGGAGGGGGAGGGGTTTGAAAAGGACCAGCCCAGAGGCAGGGAAAGTCCCAGGAATGATCCAGATGGGAGCGTGAGGCTGGGAGGGGGTGGAGAGATAGGTTGACCAGCCCCCCTCCCTCCTGCCAGCCACAGACTGCCCCACCCCACAGACCCCCACCCCCTCTGTCTGGAATCTTCATGGACCCCATCTGCTCAGACCCCCCAAGGCCTCCCCCAGACCTCCCTGCAATCCCCCAATTCTCTCCAGACCAGACCCTCCTTTCTCCATCCTCCTACCCAGACCCTCCTCCAGAGACCCTCCCACTCCCTGCCCAGATCCCCTCCCACTGCCCCATCCACCCTCCCCTTTACAGACCCGCCCCCAACCCCAGGGCCGGGGGATCCTCACCCCCCCTGCAACCCCCGCCCCAGAGGAGCGGCTCCCTCCCCTTTTACCTGTTGCTAGCTCAGTTCCAGGATCCCTGTTCTGTTTCCAGTCACAGCAGCTCAGAGTCTCTGTCTGCTCCTCTGAGAGGTGGGGGGGGGGGGTTTGGCCCCACCTCTAGGGGGCTCCCATTGGACAGTTGGCCTAGCTGGCAGCTCAGGATGCTTTCCCATTGGCTGCCAGCAAAAGGGGGGTCAGGACCGGGTGGGTTAAGAGCCTGAGGCTGGTACCCACCCACCCACCTGAGGATGCTGTTACCAGGGGCAACCTCCAGCCTATGACGTTAGCTGGGGAGCAGTGAGGCCGGAGATGGCGACTTGGCATGGTAACCCGGGCAACATGCCCGGCAACTTGCATGGCAACCTGGCCAACTCGCCTAGGCAGCTTGGTACTGCAACCTGGGCAATTTGGCGTGGTAACCTGAACCACTGGCCATGGCGCCAGGCAACCTGGGCACCTAGCCTGGTAACATGGGCCTCTTTGTAACCCAGGCAACCTGGCCTGCTGGCAATCTGGGCCGCGCTCCTGGGAGCCGACTGGGCAGCCTGGCAGTGACTTGGCATCCAGACTCGCTTGGGCCCTTTCAATCCCGCGCCCCTGAGGAGGAAAAGGGCCGTGGCTTGAACTGGTGCTTGGCGGGGAGCTGCCTGGCTGAGGATAATCCAGCAGGGGCGATGGATTCCACCGGGGGGGAAGGGGGGGCCTATCGCAGCTGCTGCCAGGGCGGGGCTCAGTTGACAGGCCCACGGCTGGCAGAGCCCTGTAGCTTTTCACTCTCATCCATGACTCTGCACCTGCCACAACATGACAGGGCCCTTTGTAATAGGGCCTCAGGCCGGGCTGTGCACACAGCGTGACTGTCTTAAGCAGGCAGTGAATCAGGACTCCTGGGTTCGTCTCCCAGCTTTGGGAGGGTATTGGGGTCTTGTGGCTAGGACGGGGGTGGGGGCTGGGCATAGGCGTGGGAAGCAGGGGGTGCTGCAGCACCCCCAGGTTTTACGCGGGGCTCAAGCTGCCGGCCCCGCGCCTGGGGCTCCACACCCAACCCCAGCGATGTCCCGTCTTGGCCCCTTTCCCCCTGTCTGTGTTCCCCCCCTCCCAGAGCCACTGCTCTGCTCCTGGTCCCAGTTCCAGGGGGTGGGGGTAAGGTAAAAACAGGGCTTTGTGGTTTCGCTGGCTTTCAGCACCCCCACTATAAAAAGTGTTCCAGCACCCCTGGGGCTAGGAGTCAGGACTCCTGGGTTCTGCTCCCAGCACCGGGAGAAAAGTGGGGTTTAGTGGTTAGAGTAGAGTGCGAGGAGTCAGGACTCCTGGGTTCCATGCCCAACTTTGGGAAGGGCGTGTGGGCCTAGTGATTAGAGCAGGGGAACTGGGAGCCAGGACTTCTGGGTTCTGCTCCGAGCTGGGGAGTGGGGGCTAGTGGTTAGAGCAGGGAGGCTGGGAGCCAGGACTCCGTGGGGCTAACAGTCAGAGGCTCTTGGCCAGCATTAGGTGGGATGAGGGGCTGTGGTGAACCCACAGGAGAGAAGGTAACAGGCTGTGGATACAACAAGCCTAGCGCTTTCTTCCCCCAAGGCGTAACAGTCTCATGGGGACGCCTGCTAAACTGCGAACAACTCCCTATGCAGCAGGTGTGATCCAGGCAGCCCCACATGTCCCAGCCTGCCAGCTGAACTGTGACCGGGCTGCTCGGGGCCCGGACCGAACTGGTTCCTCTACATGCTGGGTGTGCCGAGGTTATTCAGTTCACAGATCACTGGAGAGTTGCTTTATGCCTTAAGCCCTGACCCGGCACCTACCCCGGAGAATGGGACAAGAGGAGGGGCGGGGGTGCTGGCAACTGCTCAAGAGAACCTCGGTTCAGCTGCTATTGAATAACAGTTTGAAGTGGGTTGTCGCTTCACATTTATTGTCATGCAATGTGCAATTCACTGCATACACTAATTCATTCTCACCCCGCCCCTGGGAGAGGAATGCTCTTCGGTGCCCCACGGTAGCTGGCAGGCTGAGGCGTGGACCAGCGCCCCGTGGGGCCAGGCACTGGACTTTTTCTATTGCTATTACATGTACTGCAGTAGCATCTAGGTGCCCCAGCCCAGAGCCAGGCCCCCCTTGTGCCAGGTGCTGTGCAAACGCCGAACACAAAAGATGGACACAAATGATGGAATCCATTTTGAAGCACTTGGAGGAGAGGACAGTGATCAGGAACAGTCAACATGGATTCACCAAGGGCAAGTCATGCCTGACCAACCTGATTGCCTTCTATGATGAGATAACTGGCTCTGTGGATATGGGGAAAGCAGTGGACATGACAGATCTTAACTATAGCAAAGCTTTTGATACAGTCTCCCACAGTATTCTTGCCAGCTAGTTAAAGAAGTATGGATTGGATGAATGGACTATTCGGTGGATAGAAAGTTGGCTAGATCGTCGGGCTCAACGGGTAGTGATCAACAGCTCAGTGTCTAGTTGGCAGCCGGTATCAAGCGGAGTGCCCCAGGGGTCAGTCCTGGGGCTGGTTTTGTGCAACATCTTCATTAATGATCTGGAGGATGGGATGGATTGCACCCTCAGCAAGTTTGCAGATGACACTAAGCTGGGGGGAAGAGGTAGATACGCTGGAGGGTAGGGATAGGGTCCAGAGTGACCGAGACAAATTGGAGGATTGGGCCAAAAGAAATCTGATGGGGTTCAACAAGGATACGTGCAGAGTCCTGCACTTAGGAAGGAAGAATCCCAGCCACCGCTACAGGCTGGGGACCGACTAGCTAAGCAGCAGTTCTGCAGAAAAGGACCCGGGGATTCCAGTGGATGAGAAGCTGGATATGAGTCAGCAGTGTGCCCTCGTCGCCAAGAAGGCTAACGGCATATTGGGCTATATTAGTAGGAGCGTTGCCAGCAGCTCGAGGGAAGTGATTATTCCCCTCTATTCGGCACTGGTGAGGCCACTCCTGGAGTATTGCATCCAGTTTTGGTCCCCCCCACTACAGAAGGGATATGGGCAAATTGGAGAGTCCAGCGGAGGGCAACAAAAATGATTAGGGAGCTGGGGCACATGACTTATGAGGAGAGGCTGAGGGAACTGGGGTTATTTAGTCTGCAGAAGAGAAGAGTGAGGGGGGATTTGATAGCTGCCTTCAACTAACTGAAGGGGGGCTCCAAAGGGGATGGAGCTCAGCTGTTCTCAGTGGTGGCAGATGACAGAACAAGGAGCAATGGTCTCAAGTTGCAGTGGGGGAGGTCTAGGTTGGATATTAGGAAACACTATTTCACTAGGAGGGTGGTGAAGCCCTGGAATGGGTTATCTAGGGAGGTGGTGGAATCTCCATCCTTAGAGGTTTTTAAGGCCCGGCTTGGCAAAGCCCTGGCGGGGATGATTTAGTTGGGGTTGGTCCTGCTTTGAGCAGGGGGTTGGACTAGATACCTCCTGAGGTCTCTTCCAACCCTGATCTTCTATGATTCTATGACACTGCCCCAAAGAGCTGACTGACTGAGTAATAAATATGATCCCCATTTTACAGAGGGGGAAACTGAGGCAGGCAAGCACTCACTGTGCGTTGCAATCCCAGGCTCCATTGTGCTAGGCCAGCACAAACCCCTAGCGAGAGACGGCTCCTGTCCCGAAGGGCTTCCCGCCTCAATCGACAGACAGCGGGAGAGGAAACAGATGCAGAGAGAAGTGATTTGAAGCAAGTCCCCCAGCAGGGAAACAGCAGAGCCAGGAATAGACCCCCCGATCTCCTGGGTCCTAGTCTGCCAACCTAGCCACTAGGCCATGCTGCATCTGGGGAGAGACGGGACCATCTCCCCATCCCTAACCCTTACCGGTAGAACTATACCTGCTTGTTACCTAGTACCTTCCCCCCAACTCCGATGAGGAATGTGTTTTCCAGACCTACCTCCCGAGGGACTCACTCAACCACCAGTGAAATGCTGCCACCTCTGGGGTGGAACGTGACGGCTGATCTGCACCAGGTATCCCACACTGAATAGCGCGTCCCCAGTTCAGGCAGGGATGCCAAGAAGGGCAGAGACGGGCAGTTGACACGGTAGCATGTAACGACTGAGTCTGGAACCAGAGTAAGAGCTCAGGGCGTTGGGGTCGGAGTCTGTTCTCAGTTAACACCAGCTGAAATCCGGTGCAAGTCCTTTGATGTCAAGATGTGGATTTACAGATGGGAGGTCTTTAAATTTGGGCCCATTTATTTTTCCATTGACCCTTTTGCGACTAAACATCCAACTGGTTAAATCCCAGTTTGGATAATTCTGCGTCCCTAAAATTTTCCCCTTTGGCCACCACCCTGGGACTCAGCAAAACCCGGGTTGAATTCCCTGCTCCTTCTGAGTAAGCTTGGGCAAGTCACTGCAGCTCCGTGCCTCAGTTTCCCCATCTGTGCACGGGGAGAGTAGCACTGGCCTACTTTGTGAGGCTAAACACATTAAAGAATGTGAGGTGCTCAGACAAGGGGGCCCACACAAGCACCACAGTAAGGCTGGTTAAGCTGTTGTGTGCTGTTAAAAACAGCAGCTGCATTCCACCCCAGAGGCAGCTGCATTGCAGTGACCTAAACTGTCAGTGCTTCAGGGGAGAGGGGGGAAGGCATGAAGTATGAAAACAGTGACAGCTCCTAGACAGGGGGTTGGCAGGGAGCATACGTTTAGCTGGAACGCAGGGCAGGGGCGGAAAAGAGACGCCTCCGAGCTCTGGTGACATGTTATTATAGAACTTTATTATCGTTTCTATTGAGCTTTAGAAAACACGGTGGGCGTCAGTGAGAGAGACAGCTGGTACGTTCCAGGGCAAACCCCCAACAGCCCGGGCATCCCTCCTGCCTTCCAAAATGCCACCACCGAGCGGGGCAGCCCCGGATTGGCATATGCCCCAGCTCGGCAGCGGCCTCACCTGACGCCCTTGGGGGCGGGGGGCACTTGATGCCCATCAGATGCCTTCCCTCGCTTGGGTGGTCTGCGGGGGATCGAACCCAGCACCTCCGGACCTAAAAAGCACAACCCTCTACCAGCAGCAGCCGGATAAAATCGCTATACATGACCTAGCCACTAGAGGAAGACGGAGAGCCAGGTGGGCTGCCATGTCTGCCACAGTCAAAAGCTTTGCCACCTGCCCCCGGCCCATGCCCAGCCTCGCTAGGGCCTGGGCAGAGAAACTGCATGCAGGGAAAGGAACTGGCCTGGTGGGCTCCCATTCCACCGACGAAATTCCAGCCAGGGAGGGAGCCGGAATCCCAGCCGATCGGGAAGTTAAAATCTGCCAGCGTGCGTGGGGAGGGGTAAAGAGCTCCATTGATGGCTGCATTTGGCTTCGTTTCTGCCCCCCTCCCGCCGGAGCTGGGAGATCCTTGGGGCCCGAAGAGGGATCACTGAAGCGTGGATCACATGGCAGCAAACATACCTCCAAATCGGAAGCCCCTCCCCCCCAGACCGTACACAGCACCAGACTGAGCGGCCGGGCGTCCCGGAGCAGAGCCGGCGAAGGCGGGGGATGGAGAGGAGGGGACATCTGGTCTTCCAGGGAGCCGGGGGCGGGGGGGGGGTTGGAAATCAGAAAGCGAAGAGAAGGGCGGGTCGCAGCTGCCATGGAGAGGCCCAGGTCGCAGCATGGAGCCCGGGGAGGCCGGGGGCGCGCTCCGGGCCGTCGGTCCAGGCTGGCACACAGGCTCTTAGGAGTACATGGTGAGCTGCAGCCACTGCAGGGCAGAGTGGAAGAGTGGTCAGGAGAGAGCTGGGCAGGGCAATACGAAATACAGACCGCCCAGGCGTCAGACGGGCTCGCAGAAGCCAGGGGCGGGAGAGGATTGGCCCCTGTTTTTAAGGTGGAGTGGGGAGGGGGCATTCCCCATGGACCCCAATGGGGTGGGGGTGCAGGGCCAGGGGAGGGGGCATTCCCCATCGACCCCAATGGGGTGGGGGTGCAGGGCCAGGGGAGGGGGCATTCCCCATGGACCCCAATGGGGTGGGGGTGCGGGGCTGGCAGAGGGGCCATTCCCCATGGAGCCCAATAGGATGCTCCGGCTTTGCTGGGGCTGCGGCCGCTCCTCACGCAGCTGGGAAGGTCCCTGGCCCCGGCCCCCCCTCCACCAGGAGTGGCCTGCGGAAGCCGGGCTGGACCCGCTAACCCAGGAGTTCCTGGCCAGCCCTGCGAGGGAGGCAGGAACCACATCGGGGTCCCTTGCTAGAGAGCAGGAAGGAAAAGGCCAGGGGGCAGCCAGCCTCCCGCCTCACTCACCTCCTGGATGTTCACCCGGATCTGCCCGTCCCCATCCTTATCCAGAGACTTGAAGGCACCTGTAGGAGTAGAGAGGAGAGGGGGAAGGGCGGCCTCATGGTTAACACAGTGGGCTGGGACTCCGGAGATCTCAGTTATCTGTGAGCGACCTGTGAGCCAGGGTGGGGGGGTGATAATCCTGCCTCTCTCTCCCTCCCCCATTGTCGATCTAGGCTGTCTAAATCGGGGGCTGGGACTGTCTCTCAGCACATGTCTGTGCAGCGCCTGGCACAGCAGGAGCCACCCCGATCTCTATCCCCTGATCATGGAGATAGAACCCAGGAGTCCTGGCTCCCAGCCCCCCCCCACCCCCTGCTCTAACCACCAGCCCCCACTCCCCTCCTAGAGCTGGGGATAGAACCCAGGAGTCCTGGCTCCCAGCCTCCACCCCCGGCCCTAACCACCAGCCCCCACTCCCCTCCTAGAGCTGGGGATAGAACCCAGGAGTCCTGACCTCCATCCCTGTGCTCCGATCGCTAACGAGCCATCCTCTCTCCAAGGCAAACGCTGGTGGCCCACCCCCTTGACCTCACAGGTCCAGAACCAGCGGGTTCCCATGAACTGGTTAGGATTAACCCCTCGGTTTCTGGCTGGAGCGCCGAGTCACTGACAGAAATCCATTTCGCCAGAGGCCAGGGCAGAGGGGTCGGGATGAGAGAGAAACCAGCTCAGGTGCCAGACCAACCATTGCTGTTGGTTTTTTGTATTATGTCTTGCATTAGCATAATGCGCCAGGCGCTGTACATTTTTATTGCTAGTAGGTGGATTACGGTAGCACCTAGGAGCCCAGAGTCATGGACCAGGCCCCATTGTGCCAGGCGCTGTACATTTTAGTGCTATTAGGTGTATTACGGTAGCACCTAGGAGCCCAGAGTCATGGACCAGGCCCCATTGTGCCAGGCGCTGTACAAACACAGAGCTAAACCCAGATGGGAGGGGCCCAGCCCACACTAGAGGCGGGGGGGCGGACGGAGGGAAGAGGTGGGCAGAGGACCCCAGAACCCTCCCCCCCATCCCCAGGACTGACCCGCAGGCCACTTACGGAACATGGCGTCCAGGCGAACCAGGCAGCTGATGAAGTTGTCGAAGTCCATGTGGCCGTTCTCGTCCGAGTACCTGCGCACGATCATCTGGTACAGCTGCTCGTTCAGCCGGAAGCCTGGGGGGGTGGGGGGCAGAGACAGTCACTCCCCATCGACCTGAGACAGCCCTTGTGGGTCCCCCCCGCCCGCCCGCCAATCCCACCCCTCAGCGGCTCCTTACCCGCCGCCTCGAAGGCGCCTGGCAGCTCGCTGCTCCCGATGGTGCCGGATCGGTCCGTGTCGTACTGTTTGTAGACACACTGGGGGGGAAGGGGGGAGATGAGTTGGTTATGGGCTAAGAGAGTCCCCCCCCAGCACAAACACCCAGCCGCAGACTGGGGCTGGGCAGGGAGGGGGACCACAGGCAGAGAGATGGCAGATATGGGCGAGGGGGGAAGGGACAGAAGCCGAGATCCCACCCCCGGAGAATGGCAGAGCGGGGGAGGGAAATAAGAAACCACCACCCCACCGCTCAAGTGGCACATGGGGGGCATGAGGGACACGAGAGAGAGACGCCCCCCCCGACTAAAACGGCAGCCCCTCCCTAGAGCGCTGGGTGACGGAGGGAGCGGGGGGGGGGACATCAGAGGCAACGCAGCCCCTTAACTCTGCCCCCAAGGAGGGGACTGTTCGGATCCCAGCTGCCCCCTGCCAGGCACCCCCAGTACCTCTGGCAGGTAGGCAGGGGAGCGGCGCTGGGAATTCTGGGTACCCAGAAGGCAATGCAGCAGCAAGGTTCCCCCCCCACACACACATGCAGGGCTGAAAGTAACGCACGTCAATTCCAGCCGGGAAGGCTGCTTGGAGTCCAGCGCTCTTGAAAAGGCCCCCCCAAGACGGGGAGCCCCAAGGTCTCTCGTTCCCCCTCCTGTTCCCACACCGGGGGGGGGTACGGTCAGGTCTCAGCCACACGTGATAACCGCCCCCCCCCCCATCTCTCTACCTGCCACTTCTTGATGTTCCCCCACAAATACTTGAACTCCTCGAAGCCCAGCTTCCCGGTCGTGTCGCTCTGAAGCGCTTGAGGTCAAGGAACAGACGTCGGCCAAAGCCACCCGGGGCCCTGCCAAGCCGCGGGGAGGGGATCCAGCAGCACAGGGGCCTTCAACATGCGTGGAAATGGCCCCCTGAGACTCTCACCCGTGCAGAGGATCTCCCCAGCCAGCGTGGAGCTGGGCATACGGGCCCCAGCATAGGGGGCAGATCAGGGTCATGGCCAGAGCGCACTGTGCTGTGGCTATTCTCTGCCCCCCAGGGCCCATAGGGGGTGAAGTTTGAGTTAGGGCAGCCCAGAGACCGATCGCAGGGACTGGGCAGGGCCTAGAATATAGGGAGAACAAAGACACAGGAGCTGTGAATCAGGCCCTGGTATCTTTAAAGGCTCCTGGGCGCAGACATCAGTCTGGAGGAGGATACATCCATGACGGCCACCATGCTGCGACAGGTGTCAATCCCGAACCCGTCTGTCTTCAGGTCAGGATCTGGAAGGCAAGAGAGCAGGTTTGGGCAATTTCAGATGACGCGGGAGAAGTAAATACGACAGGGCGCCAGGCCACAGAGCTCTGCATGGCACCTACTGCATCTGGGGCGCGGGGTCCAGCGCCAGGCATCTCAGTGCCATGGAGATACCAGAAGTTCAGCATCGTCCCCCATTGTTCAGAGAGGGCAGCCGGCTAACTCAGCCACCAGATACGGGCTGGATGCAGGAATCCCTGGCCTGCGTTATATAGGTCAGGCGAGATGATCACAAAAGTCCCCTGTGCATTTCTTAAGTATCAAGGTGGTGGGATAAGGGTGTGTGATTGTTGCAGAGCAGAGGGACTGTGTGATGCTGTCTGCACAGAGAATGCACACAACACCCTGTCTCCTGGCAACTGATGGCCTGGACCCCTCCCCTGCAAGGTGCCAGCTGAAGGTGTTGGCAAACAAAGAGATCAGGTGGCCTCCTTGCCCGGGAAAGAGACAATGGCCGGAGGAGAGGCTGGAGGGAGTATCAGTTTGGAGCTCCCTACCCCCCAAGATGGACCTAACTGAGAGATCCTGTTTCCTGTACCTACGAGCTCTGTTTTGGACTGTGTTCCTGTCATCTAATAAATCTTCTGTTTTACTGGCTGGCTGAGAGCACTGTGAATCGTAGGAAGTGGGGGGTGCAGAGCCCCGACTCCCCCCCACTCCGTGACAACTGTCCCTTCTGGCCTTAAAACCAATGAATCTAGGAAACCAAAGCACAGACAGCAGCTTGCCTGAGGTCACACCCCGAGCCAGCCGGAAATGGAACCCAGGAGTCCTGGCATTCCCTAGGTCCCCTGTAGCATCAGGACGAACGGTTACCAAGCACCACAGGACAGCCATGCTCTGGGAGGCAGGGTCCAGCCGGCCCGGACCTTTTAACCATTTCGTAAATGAATCGACCGAGGCAGGGTTTGATTTAAACGGACCGCGGGCCCCACTTACGTCTGGTCACCACCTTGTTGAGAATGTTCATCAGCTCGGAGGCGCTCACTTCCATATCCTGCCGCAAAGCACAGAGACAAGGGGAACGTCACACGGGGCTGGAGTGACTCTCGCCCTGCCTGGTCTCTCTGGAGCAGATCAACCTGCAGGGAGCCACCTCCCGGCTGCTCCAGGATGGAGGCGGCTGCCTCCTTGCACCTATTCCTCACCCCCTAACAAGGGCCCTACCAAATTCACAGTCCATTTTGGTCAATTTCACGGTCATAGGTTTTTTTAAATGGTCCATTTCATGATTTCAGTTATCTCAATCTGAAATTACAGGGTGTTGTAATTGTAGGGGTCCTGACCCAAAAAGGAGCTGTGGGGGGGGGGTGCGAGGTTAATGTTAGGGGGGGTTGCAATACTGCTACCCTTACTTCTGTGCTCCCTCTGATCTCCAGCCGCCCAGCTCCGAAGGCAGCGCAGAAGGAAGGGTGACAATACCACACACTCCTAAACTAACCTTGTGACCACCCCCCACCCCAACTCCCTTTTGGGTCAGGACCCCCAATTTGAGAATGCTGGTCTCCCCCGTGACATCTGTATAGTATAGGGTAAAAGCACACAAAAGACCAGATTTCACGGGGGGAGACCAGATTTTGCAGTCTGTGATGCGTTTTTCATGGCCGTGAATTTGGTAGGGCCCTACCCATAACCCACTAGAGTCCCACACTGCAGAGGATTCTGGGCAGGGCTATCTACGGAGAGAAAGTCAAAGGAGAGGAAAGGTCACAGGGTAACCAGAGGCCTGATTTGCAAAGGAGTTGTGAATTGGCTGGGAGTCAGGCCCCAGGAGTCTCAGATTAGGAGCCCCCCTAACATAAATATCAGAGGCCCTCAGTGAAAATTTTGGCCCAGCGAGATGCCCTCAGGGCTGGGCCAGGGACCCTTTCTGATGGATGCAAAGAGAAAGGACGGGAAAATACTTACATCTCCAGCCAGCTGCGTGAAGAGGCGCCGAAACTGGCGTACTTCCTCGCTCTCGTTCGCTTCCACGTTGGAGAAGTGGCTGCGAGGGGGCTGGGGGGGGGGGCAGAAATAAACAGAAAGTTACAAAATATAAATAGCCAGGGTGGTTTAAACATATATACGTCTCTCCAGTGACCCAAAGGGGAAGCACCAGGACCCTAGAGCAATTTTAAATCGTCCACTGGCAGGCGCAGATTCCTTAGCAAAAAACGTTTAAGTATCTGAAACTGAGACATAGTCCAAGAGGAGTGGATATCTGGACAGCCCGGACGCAGGGAACCCAGCTCTTGTTTGGATAGACGAGGAAAGCAGGAGACTTTCAGCTCATTGCAAGGCAGGTTTGGATATTTTATAAGCAGGTTTGGGGTGGATCGTTAGCAGAAAGCGTTTTCCCCCGAGAGTGCCCTGAGTTAAATAGGGCTGGGCATTGACAACCCACAAAGGGACAGATACTCAGATGGTGTAAATCAGGAATGAGACAGGCTTGCCAGTGGGGTAAATGGGCGTCACTCCACTGGTGTCAGATCCCCAGCCTTTGTAAATGAGTCTCAAGCCATTGGAGTCAATGGGGCCAGATCCCCCGCCAGGGCACACCAGCATTACTCCACTGATATCAAGAGAACCAGTTTACACCACCAGAGGAGGATCTGGCTCAAAGAGAAACAACCTGAATTAATAAAAGCCACTTTCCCCTCCCTTTCCGGTCAATAAGATTTTCTTTGCAGGGCACGATCCAGTTCTCCAGTCGTCCACAGCGTCCTCCAGGACAAACAGGGAAAAGGAGACCTGAATTTCTCATGTACGACACAACACCTTGGGCTGTCTTTGTGCTCCGTGAACAAGCAGCCAAGGACATGAGCCTCATTTACTCGTCTTTGCAAGTCACTTTAAAAAACAAAACAAACCCCAGAACACTTACTCCTGGGCGGACGCCTGCATTCCCGCGGCTTACCCCAACAAAGGCAATGGGGCTCTGTGCCAGAGAACCCTCCCCCACGTGCTTTGCTACAAACTCAGCATGTCCAGGGCCCGCGTTAATATCTGACAGGAGTCGTTAGAAGCAGGACAGGCAGGGCTAGAACAGGAGAACTGTAATCAGGACTTACCGGTGGCTCCGGATTATACTGAGCTGCTGCTTCACTGTGAAACAGGGGGAAAGAAAGAGGAAACAATTATGAAGGGTCTTTTATACACACACGTCCATCTGGTAAAGTTATTATATATTTGCATTATGGCAGCACCAGTCAAGATCAGGGCCCCCGTCGCACCGGGCGCTGCACGGACCCTGACCGAGATCAGGGCCCCCGTCGCGCCGGGCGCTTCACGGACCCCGACCGAGATCAGGGCCCCCGTCGCGCCGGGCGCTTCACGGACCCCGACCGAGATCAGGGCCCCCGTCGCGCCGGGCGCTTCACGGACCCAGACCGAGATCAGGGCCCCCGTCGCGCCGGGCGCTTCACGGACCCCGACCGAGATCAGGGCCCCCGTCGCGCCGGGCGCTTCACGGACCCCGACTGAGATCAGGGCCCCCGTCGCGCCGGGCGCTTCACGGACCCCGACCGAGATCAGGGCCCCCATCGCGCCGGGCGCTGCACGGACCCCGACTCAGATCAGGGCCCCACTGTGCCAGGCGCTGCACAGAACCTGACTGAGACAGTACCTGACCCCACAAGCTTCCAATCTGCATAGACAAGGGAATAGTTATTATTCCAGTTTTACAGCTGGGGAAACTGAGGCCCAGTGAGATGCAGTGATTTGCCCAAGATCACACAGGGAGCCCAGTGATGGAGCCAGGCATTGAACCAAGATTCCCCAAGTCCCAGTCCAGTTCCTTAATATTTAATGTATTTAATATTTCGAGTGCTATAGAAGAGAGGTGGCTGAGGCAAAAGCGTCCCGGAAGTGAAGATCCGGCTGTTGTCAAGTGAAATGATGCACCTGAAACAGGAGCCACCTCTTAGTTGTGTGTCTGTACAGCACCTGGCACCTGGGGTTCCTAGCGTGCCACCATAATACATGTAAGAGCACCTCCCTGCTATACAGAGAGGGAAACTTGAGGCACAGAGTCACATCCAGGCTCACAGAGAGACAACAGCAGAGCTGGGAACAGAACTTAGGGCTCCTATCTCCCAGTCCAGTGTCCCAGCCACTAGACCACGCTGCCTCCCCTACAGACAATACATGGCATGATAAACTGCAGAACCACTTTCCAATTTAGAGGTAGATCCCTGTATAAACAGCTGCCACACCCCACCCCCAGAAGTGGCTGCATTTCAGTGCTGGGTGAGGGATCCCTGCATATATGGTTTGCCAGGTGCTTGGGGATCTCATTCATGGAAAGCACTGGGGGACTATCAGAGATGACAGAAGAGCCCAGCATCAGGGGAAGAACCGAGGCGGGGACAGAGAAAACAGGAACTCTCCCCTGCGCTCGTCAGGGTTTTCCTGCGGCCTGGGCCTCTAGCTAGTTCCCACTATGTGGACAAACCAGTCTGACTAAAAAGCAAAGCAAGGCAGAGCCGCCCAGCCAGCCCTAATCCCCAGCCTTCCCCCCTGCCACCCCATCAATAGGGCAGGGCACCACATTCAAAGCAACACCTCCTAGCAAGGGAGAATCCACTTCCCCCAAGAGGCCACGGGATTCTGGGGTTCAAGCCAGACCAGTAAGGGGATGGGTCAACGCCTGCCCTGTAACTCTGGGTGCCTTCAATGCCCAGCCTTTACCCAGCCTGCAAGCTGAAATCAAGACCCCTCCAGCGCCGAAATCGCCCTGGAGGGACCAGTCCCTCTCACTGGGCCCCCACTACAGGTCCTCTGCTTCTCCTCCAGCCCATCAAGCAGACCCTCGACGGAGCTCAATCAGCGGCTGGTGATTTACGAGACGAAAGCCAAGTGAGTTGATTCACAAAGGCCCATGGGTCAATTGATGCCAAGTAACGGGGAGAAAGGCCAAGACGGGAATTAAACTGAAAACGAGCATCCCAGAGACTTGGTCTCCTGTCCAGCATTTCCAGGCCAAACAGAGATCAGATTGCTCAGTTCCTTTGTCTCAGCCTGCCAGCACCTCGCCCAGCCTGGGTGAACCCCAAAACACCACACGCTCCTCTGGTGCCCCAGCGTCAACAGATCCCAGAAGGATCTGGGATACGTTCCCAGAGAGTAGTTATCAGTGATTCACAGTCATGCTGGAAGGGCCTAACGAGTGGGGTCCCGCAGGGATCAGTCCTGGGTCCAGTTCTGTTCAATATCTTCATCGGTGATTTAGACAATGGCATAGAGAGGACCCTTATACAGTTTGCAGACGATACCAAGCCGGTAGGGGTTGCAAGTGCTTCGGAGGAGAGGATTAAAATCCAGAATGACCTGGACAAACTGGAGAGATGCTCTGAAGTCAATAGGATGAAATTCAACAAGGACAAATGCAAAGTGCTCCACTTAGGAAGGAACAATCAGGTGCACACATACACAGTGGGAAGTGACGGCCTAGGAAGGAGTACTGCTGAAAGGGGTCTGGGGGTCAGAGTGGACCACTAGCTAAATAGGAGTGAACAGTGTCACACTCTTGCCCAGCCAAAAAAACAAACAAAACAAACACCATTCTGGGCTGTATCAGCAGGAGTGTTGTAAGCAAGACACGAGAAGTGATTCTTCCGCTCTGCTCCGCGCTGATTAGGCCTCAGCTGGAGGATTGTGTCCAGTTCTGGGCGCCACATTTCAGGAAAGATGTGGACACATTGAAGCAAGTCCAGAGGAGAGCGTGAACACCAATAAACAGGCCCCTACAGCCAACAACAATATCATCAGGGACACAGCCAGACTCTTTAGGAGCCTTTAGGCTAGGGAGCCTTTCACTCACAGGTTCACCAGTTCGAATCTGGCCTGGCTGAAAATTGTTACACTCCCCACCCTGGATGGCTGATTGGTGGCCCCTGCCTGTAATAAATTCAGTCCAGTTCCTAGCAAGATCTATGCCCCCAACACATAATCCACTACCCTTCCCGGCCACTCAGCAGCCACCAGGGCTGACCTCTCCTCTCACCCTCTAAAGCGGGTCCCTCCAGGTCGGGGGAGGGCACAGCAGCTGGGGATGAGAGACTGACCCAGCCGCTGGCCGACTTTGGGCACGTCACTTACTGAGCCTCAGTTTCCCCATCTGTAAAATGGGGATAATGACGTGTAAAAGGTTGATATAAAGAGGACGGTGATTCTTCACATCCATTTGAGGAGAGGACAAGAAGGAATTAGCTTAACTGGCAGGAAGGGAGATTGAGGTGAGGTATTAGGAAAAACTTTGTAACTCTCAGGGGAGTTAGGCTCTGGAACAGGTGATCAAGGGAGGTTGTGGAATACCCATGGTTGGAGGTTTTTAAGAACAGGCTGGAAAAACCCCTCTCAGGCATGGTCTAGGTTTACTTGGCCCAGTAAACTTGAGGGAGGGGGGAGGGGAGGGAGGTGTGGACTAGGTGATCTCTCTAGGTCCCTTCCAGTCCGACATCTCTGTGATTCTGCCCTCCTTAACACAGCGCTTTGAGAGCTACAGATGAAAAATGCTAGATGAGAGTGAAGTATTATTACCACGCAGCTCCCCATGCTGCGCCCGCCCTGCAGATCCAGCCATTCAAACCAGCCCCTTTGGCCAGCAAACAGAAAGACAACAATTAAGGAGCCTGTCTGGGGTTTCTTCTCCCACTATTGGAGACTGGCACAGTCAAACTCATCCCACTGTCCTTGATCCAAAGGCACTCCCCCCAACCCCAATCCAATCCGAGAAAAGAACCCAGGAGTCCTAGTGCCCGGACCCCCGCTCTCGAGCTGTCCAAAGTCTGCAAGGAGGAAAAGATGCACATTGATCTCTCTGGGCCTCAGTTCCTCCATCTAGAAAATGGGGTAATGAGCCTTCCTTCTTCTGTCTTATCTATTGAAATGGCAAAGGCTGTCTCTTAAAGTGTGTCTGGGCAGTGCCAGGCCCGATGGGACCCCAATCTCTGTCACCGTGCGTCTGGGCGGCGCCCGGCCCGATAAGGACCCCGATCTCCGTCACCGTGCGTCTGGGCAGTGCCCGGCCCGATAAGGACCCCGATCTCCGTCACCGTGCGTCTGGGAGGCGCCCGGCCCGATGGGACCCCGATCTCCATCACTGTGTGTCTGGGTAGCACCCGGCCTGACGGGACCCCGATCTCCCTCACCGTGCGTTTGGGCGGCGCCCGGCCCGATGGGACCCCGATCTCCGTCACCGTGCGTCTGGGCGGCGCCCGGCCCGATAAGGACCCCAATCTCCGTCACCATGAGTCTGGGCAGCGCCCGGCCCGATGGGACCCCGATCTCCATCAACGTGTGTCTGGGTAGCACCCGGCCTGACAGGACCCCGACCTCCCTCACCGTGCGTTTGGGCAGTGCCCGGCCCAATGGGACCCCGATCTCCGTCACCGTGCGTCTGGGCGGCGCCCAGCCCGATAAGGACCCTGATCTCTGTCACCGTGTGTCTGGGCGGCGCCCGGCCCGATGGGACCCCGATTTCCGTCACCGTGCGTTTGGGTGGTGCCCGACCCGATGAAACCCCGATTTCCGTCACCGTGCGTTTGGGCGGTGCCCGGCCCAATGGGACCCCGATCTCCGTCACCGTGCGTCCGATAAGGACCCCGATCTTCGTCACCGTGCGTCTGGGCGGCGCCCGGCCCGATGGGACCCCGATTTCCATCACCGTGCATCTGGGCGGCGCCCGGCCCGATGGGACCCTGATCTCCATCACCGTGTGTCTGGGCGGCGCCCGGCACAATTGGACCCCGATCTCGGTCACCGTGTGTCTGGGCAGCGCCCGGCCCAACGGGACCCCGATCTCCCTCACCACGCGTCTGGGCGGCGCCCGCCCTGACGAGGCCCCGGCCTCGGTCACGGAGCCCAGGCATTAGCACAAAACCAATAACAACAAGGCTACGTACGAACCTGATGGCACTGATCACTCCCCCGATGATGCCCATGGCTCCGCCACCGCCTCCCCCACCTCCAGCCCGTCCTCCTCCACCGCCGCCACTCAGGAATCCTCCGATCACGTTCCCAATGTTCCCGCCGAAGCCCCCGCTTCCGCCTCCTCCACCTCCTCCTCCTCCTCCTAGGAAGTTCTTGACCAGGAACATCGGGGCGGTTTCCTAGCTGGAGGAAGATCTGCAAAAAGATGGGCTGGAAAGAAAACAGACAAAGGGCTGGTCAGTTCCACTCCTCCTCAACCCACCGGTGGTTCTGCTACAAAGCGCGGCCACCCCTTTCCCCTTGGGGAGAGGAAGACGTCTCTCCCAGGAGGGTTTTCAGCACAGACGACACGTGTCTTTGCCCAGGAGTAACTGCCCCCTCCGCCCCACCCGCAGTGTTTGCTCGGTAGCCTCACAGCAGAAGCGGCCCATAGTGGGGCAAGCAGGATGCTCTGGGAAGCGTCTGGCACAAGCACCTGGTTAGTTAGCTCCTGGACAATTTCAGGGCCCACACCTGCAGGGGACCGAGCGCCCTCTAGCTCCTGGGGGGTAGGGCCCCAGCACCTAGCAGGATCTGGATGGGGTGTTGCCAAAACAGGGAATCAAAGTGGAGAGTAACCACGGGCATCTGGTGCCATGCTTTTGCATGGGAGGGGAGCAGGGTCTAGTAGTTAGAGCAGGGGTTGGGGCTGGGAGCCAGGACTCCTGGGTTCTAATCTCAACTCTGGAAGGGGAGCGGGGGGGCTGGAGGCCAGGCTTCTCACATTCTATTCCAAGTTGTGGGAGGGGAGCAGGGACTAGTGGTTAGAGCGGGGAGGCTAGGAGCCAGGACTCCTGGGTTCTAACCCCAGCTCTGGAAGGGGAGCACAGGGGCTAGGAGCCAGGACTCTGACGTTCCATTCCCAGCTCTGGGAGGGCAGTGGTGTCTAGTGGTTAGAGCAGCAGGGCTGGGAGCCAGGACTCCTGGGTTCTAGCCCCAGCTCTGAACGCGCTTCAACGTCCCCAGCTTTGACAAAAACCTTTCCATCATCAGGCTGACACAGACGGCACCTGCGACCCTATGAACCCCAGCCAACCCACCGTACAGAAACAAAACAAACAAGAAAGAGGAGAAATGAATAAAAAATAGCAAAACAAAACCCCAAATCCCTACCCCAGGCAGGATTTTTTTCCCCCAAAGAGGGAGACATGGCAGAGAGACTATGAAATCCACAGGGGATTCTGCTAGTGGAAAAAGCCCTGATACAAGGGCGATGGGCAGCAACAACTCTGGAATCTCTCTCTCTGTCCATCTGTTCTGAGCTCTGGGAGAGGAATGCAGTCAGCTCGGAGGGGACTGATGTGCGGGTTGCGGGGAGGGGTCAGGACTCCTGGGTTCTATCCCCAGTTCTGGCAGCGGGATGTAGTCTAGCACAGAGCCCTGCAACCTGACCCGAACCCGACAGGACCGACTACAAGGGTTGGGTCTGCGTCAGGTGGGAAACCTGTGCCCCGCACCCCACACGACGCAGCAGCGGGTAGATGGCCGGGGCAGGGCACGCAGTCGCCGCTGTGCCAACCCCACGGGCAGGAAGTGCCGGTGGCACTGCCGCAGGTTTCGGGAGAAGGGTTGGGTCGGAAAATGACTCGATCGGCTCAGATTTGGGTCTGGGGCGGACCTAAAAATTAAGTCCAAGCAGGGATAGCTCAACGGCGAGAGGGATAGCTCAGTGGTTTGAGCATTGGCCTGCTAAACCCAGGGTTGTGAGTTCAATCCTTGAGGGGGCCATTTAGGGATCTGGGGCAAAAATTGGGGATTGGTCCTGCTTTGAGCAGGGGGTTGGACTAGATACCTCCTGAGGTCCCTTCCAACCCTGATCTTCTATGATTCCAAGTTGGATTGGGAGAGACTGGAAGTCAGGCTTCCCAGCTTTGCCCGTGTGATCTCGGGCCAGTCACGCCCTCGCTCCGTGCCTCAGTTTCCCCTGCTGTGAAACAGGGAAAACACCCGCCATAACCACCTAGCACCTGCTGGGGTTCATTTAAAATCTGGCCGGTGCTGCCGAGGGACACAAAAGAACTTTTGTTTCGTTAGCGACTATTTTCCCCTCTTCTGTTTTCAGCGGGCGAAATCACCAGCCAGTTTCAGTGGACCGGGTCAAGCTTTGGAAGATTTAATGCCGGCACTGCAGGAACAGCGGCGCCCAGACGATGCAAATCAGAGAACACTGGGGCATTGTCTACACCTACGGCCCATTTGTAAGCGGGGGGAGGGGAAGCCGACTGGGCTAAACCGGCCCCATCTCAGCTCCCCGCGAAACGCATCCACTGACTGGCCCCCGGGGCAGTCGGGGAGAGCAAGCCGGATTCTAACACGCTTTATGCGCGAGATGCAGGATCCCAGATGAGCAGCCGGGGCTGTAGAATCGCTGTCCCCAGCGAGGGCCCAGCTGATTCCCAGGTCGACCGCTGGCTTGATTTGCAGGCCAAACAGATTTAATTGGGCCTCAATAGGGGCTCTGCCAAGACAGCTTTAGCACGCGACACCCCGAGGCCAGGCTAGCTCACAGGACAAGCGGGGTACGACAGTAAAAGTCGTATGGACTCAGCCACCCACCTTTCTCTCCATTTAATCGAGTGGGGCGGGGGAATGAAACAGAAGTCCTGCCTCCCAGCGCTTCCCTGCTCTAACCACCAGACCCCACTCCCCTTCCAGAGTTGGGAACAGAACCCAGGAGTCCCGGCTCCCCGCCTTGCTGTTCGAATCACTAAACCCCACTCCTCTTCCACCTGTAAAGAGAACCCAGGAGTCCTGGCTCCCAGCCCCCCTGCTCTAACCACCAGACCCCACTGCCTTCCCCCTGCGCCTGAGACCCCTGAGCAGAACCCAGGAGCTATGAGGCCTCGACCTGTCCTCCAGGCCACACAAAAGTGAGAAGAGCGCCCCAGAGCTGGAACTGCAGCAGCCCGGGGGCAGGAAAGCTGGGTGCGGTGTCAGCTGGGGAAAGGAGCAGATGCTAGAGCAGCGGGAGGCCTCTGGGCACCAGGCCAGATGCCTGGGGGGGTGGGCGAAGAGAGAGACAATGGGGCGTTAGCTCCATGGGAGAGCAGCCAGGGTGGGAGGCCAAACCAGGTTCATAGGCTCCAGCCAGCCGGGGGGGCAGGCGAAGGGGTGGAGGACAGTGACCCAGGACCGGTGTGCAAGAAGTCTAGTTAGGCCCAGGGCTGAGCAAGCCAGTTGGCACCTCGTCTGCTGGGGTGTGGGGGGGCTAATGGGGGGACATGAGCCAAAGAGAAGAGATCCCCTCCCTGCTGGGTCAGAGGACGGACACATGCGGTCCCTGTGGGGAAGAGGTATCCATGTTCCCCATGGGCGAGAGGAATCCAGCATAAAGGAGAAGGAAGAAACTCCCTGAAATCCCCGTGGAGGGGGAGGAATCCAGCATAAAGGGGGTCAAGAGATCCCTGTGGGGAAAGGAATCCAGTGTAAAGAGGAAGCAAAAGATTCCCTGAAATCCAGGTGGAGGGGAAGAAATCCAGTGTTCAGGGTGGCAAGAGATCTCCCCGGAGAAGGATCCCAGTAGGAGGGATGGTGGTGGGGCGATCCAGCAAGTTGTCCCCAGGGGGGAGGAATCCAGTGGGGTGGGGGGAGAAGGGGAAGAGAGAATCTAGTCCTAAGAGGATCCCCTAGAGCAGGGGTTCCCAACCAGCAGTACGCCCGCTGGGGTTACGCAGAGGTCTTCCATCAACTCCGCCTCGTTTTACGACAGGCTGCATAAAAAGCACTAGGGAGGTCAGTACAAACTCAAATTTCATACAGCCAATGACTCGTTTAGACTGCTCTATAGACGACCCACCGAAATGGAAGTACAATATTGCTATTCCAGCGGATTTCTTTTATAAGGCTCTGGTCAAAATGAGAAAGTCGGCCATTCGTCAGCGTTAGCGCGCTGGGACACTTTGGTCTTTTGAGGTCTGGTTTGTCCAGCAAATCCTTCTTAAGCAAGGAGCAATTTAGGGGTGCATGAGAGAAATCAGACTCGCAAAAGGGGTACAGTCGTCTGGACAGCCACTGCCCTAGAGATCCTAGGGGAGGAATCCAAAGAGAGCAGAAAGTTGGAGGTGTAAAAGGATGGAGAGGGAAGGGGGTTAGACAACCACAGCAGAGGGGAGAAAGGGCCCCAGTGTACGAGTGGAGGGTAGATTTCAAGGGATCGAATGGGGCAAAGGGGTTACCAGGTAGGGATTTAGAGATCATGCTATAGAGGGAGGAACCCAGAGGGACACATCTCCAGGGAAGGGGAAAGGATAGAGAGAATGGAGTAAGGAAGGAATTTGAGCCCCATGGGGATCCAGTGTGTGAAGATCTGAAATCTCCAGGGAAGAAAAGAGGAGATCCAGAGGGAGGGGATCAGAGACCCCCAGGGGGAAGGGCAGGGATCCAATGTGGGGGGATTCAAAAGGGAAATCCTGAGGAAGGAAGGGGAGGGATCCAGCGTGCATGGGGGCAGGAGGAGATCCCCGGCAGCAGGAAGGGGATCCCATGTGCATGGGGGATTCGAAGGGGATCCCCAGTGGAGAAAGGGGAGGGGATTCAGTGCAGATGGGTAATCACCAGGGGAGAAAGAGGAAGGAATCCAATGCACATGGGGGGACCAGAAGGGGATCCTAGGGGGAAGGGGAGGGGATCCAGTGTGCAGGGGATTACAGGGGAAGGAGAGAGGATCAAGTGTGCAGGGGGCAGGAGGGGATCACGGGGGAAGGAGAGGGAATCAAGTGTGCAGGGGGCAGGAGGGGATCCCAGGGAAGGGAGGGAATCAGAGGGGGAATCCCCAGGGGGAAGGAGAGGGGATCCAGTGCTCAGAGGGTAGAAAGGGATCCCAGGGGGGAAGGGAGGGGATCCCGGGGGGAAGGGAGGGGATCCAGTGCATGAGGATCAGAAGGGGGATCCCCAGGGGGAAGGGAGGGAATTCACTGGGTAGGAGGGGATCCTGGGGAAAGGGAGGGGATCTAGTGGATGGGGATCAAAAGGGGATCCCCAGGGGGGAGGCGATCCAGTACTCAGAGGGGGATCCCGGGGGGAAGGGAGGGGATCAGAAGGCGATTCCCAGGGGAAAAGGAGGGAATCCAGGGGCCAGGAGGGGATCCCGGGGTAGGGAGGGAATCAGAAAGGGAGGGGACCCAGTGGATGGGGATCAGAAGGCGATTCCCGGGGGAAGGGAGGGAATCCAGGGGGCAGGAGGGAATCCAGGGGGCAGGAGGGGATCCCCGGAGAAAGGGGAGGGGATTCAGTGGATGGGAATCAGAAAGGGAGGGGATCCAGTGGGCAGCGGGGGATCCATCCGGTGCACGAGCGGCCCCCAGCCCCAGAGATCTGGGGCAGCGGAAGCCAGGACAGGGGCGGGCAGTGGAGGGATCCGCTGGGGGCAGGAGCCGGGGACCCAGCGGGCGACGGGGTGGCCAGTCGGGGAGGCCCCGGATCCCCCCCAGGACCTACCTGCGGGAGGCGATGCGGGACTCCGGGCTCTGCCTGCAGCGGGCCTGTGCCAGCGGCCGGGACGGGACTGCGGGACCCACCACGCCCGAGCGAGTCACTGCGACGGGGCGGGCCCCAGAGCCGCAGCCAGAGGCGCCTCCCTGATCCACCGGGGCCCTAGTGCCGCCCGCATGGCTCAGAGAGAACCCAGGAGTCCTGGCTCCCAGCCCCTCCCCCCGCCCCGGTCTAACCACTAGATCCCGCTCCCCTCCCAGAGCTGGAGAAAGAACCCAGGAGTCCTGGCTCCCAGCCCCCTCCCCCCGGTCTAACCACTAGATCCCGCTCCCCTCCCAGAGCTGGAGAAAGAACCCAGGAGTCCTGGCTCCCAGCCCCCTCCCCCCCGTCTAACCACTAGATCCCGCTCCCCTCCCAGAGCTGGAGAAAGAACTCAGGAGTCCGGAGGGCTATCCCTGACTCCCAGCCCCCCCAGCCCAACCAATAGACACCCCCCCCCTGCCCCTCCCACAGGCTTAATTCAGTGTAACCATTGTTAGGGTGGATCCATGCCCAAAACTAAAAGTACCCCATGTGGGGCTCCAACCCACAACTCCAGAGAAAGACCCACCTGCCTTCACAGCTGAATTAGCCACTCTGGCTTGGGAAACTCCCTACAGGCAGCTCTCCCGTTAGCCTGAGTAGGATCTCAGAGACAGCCAACACCAGGGACTCCTTCTTAGATGGTGGGCTTCGTGGTTAGTGTTGGGGGAGTGGGACTCAGGACTTCTGGGTCCTGTTCCCATGGACAGTGGGATGGAGTTCCCAGCGGTCAGGACGCCTGGGTTCTCCTCCCCGCTTGGGAAGAGGAGTGGGCTCTCCTGGTTGGAGCTGGGAAGCAAGATTACTGGGGCCCAATTCTCAGCTCAGGGAGAGGAGTGAAGTCTAATGGTTAGATTATTACTGGTATTAGGGTAGCACCTATGAGCCCCAGTCATGGACAAGGACCCCCCCCCGTGAGGCGCTCTACAGCAGTGCCCAGAGGGTCAGGACTTTGAGGGCTGAGTTCCCTGCAAGCTGAGCCATATGTAAGACAATGAGGTTCTGCATGGGCATAGACCTGCACAGGATCGAGGCCCTTGGGCGTGTGTGTGTGTTGGGGGGGGGCAGACACATGACACATGGACACTATCACCCATGCTCAGCGCTTATGTGGCTGGCTGCTCAGCGCCGGGGACAGATTCTGATCCTGGAGTGACTCTGGATTGCCCCAGGTGTAAACGCAAATCAGAATCCAGCACCCAGACTCAACAGGTTGTGGGGGCATGGGTGGATTTAGCTACATCCTGTTTCTTTAAGGGAGTTGGATCTCTGCCCCTTACTCCTTCCCCGCGCCCCTTACTCCTTCCCCGCTATCTCTCTTTAGTTGCCGGCCTGCAGCTAAACTGTGAGGCAGAGTGAACAAATATTCATTGTGGTTTTCCCCAGGAAAGGGGCGTGGGGAGGGAAGCTCCTTGCTCTGAATCAGCTGCCTGGAATGTGAGGCTGCAGGGTGCCAGCACACCCCTTCTAGGAAGGGTTAGTTCAGCCTCTGAAAACATGCAAGGATGGGCAAGGAGGAAAGTTGGTTACAATGGGCTGGGTGCCAAATGGTGTAAATTGCTCTCACTGGTTTACACCCGCAGGGGAATCTGGCCCCATTGACTCTAATACAGTTAGGTTAATCTCCACCTCTGGGAATTTGGCTCAGCGAGGCCAATAGACACTGGCTGGAAATCTGGCTTCAGAGCCTTTTCCAGCCTCACAAGTGACCCATTTGCTCCCGGACGGGGCTTTCTGCAATCCTGCATCACATTCCTCCTAGATATGCGGTGAGGCTGAGTTTCCATCACTTCTGGCCCTGCACAATCACTGACACCATGGAGAGTGAGTGGGAAACGCTACCCAGACCACAATGGTGTTAGGTGCAAGGTATTGGAGAACCAGGCCCTACTGAGGATTGTCTAATGATGATTTATTATGCTCTTAGACACCAGATCTCAAAGCGCTTTGCAGAGGAGGGCAGTATCATTATCCCCATTGTACAGCTGGGGAAACTGAGGCAGGGGCCGGAGAAGCGATTTGCCCACCGTCACTTGGAACCCAGCCCAGGTTGGCTGAGTCTCAGTGCCATGCTCTGTCCGCTAGGCCCCGTTGCCTACGGCCCAAGAGGCAGAATTAGCAAAGGCTTAGGTACATCCACCAGCAGATGCTGCTTTGGGGTGGTTAATACAGCAACATGCAGCCTGCAGGGGGGAGAGGGGAGAGACCTGGAGTGTTTCCATTTAGTGCAGGCAGCTTCATTTGTAGTTTTCACGGCAGAGCAGGGCACAGGCTTCCCCCGGGTGCCCAGCTCCGGCCTGGGGGCAGTGGCTGAGGGACCAGTTTATTGGCAATATGGTGAGGTGGCTCAGTAGGGGGCGCTCTCCCCTGGCTCCAAAGCTTCAAGGTGGGACTCTGTTCCCTGGGTTGGGAGGAGCTAATTTTTCACCCTTCTTTGGGGCGGGTCCTCACCCTCCCAGCCCCTATGAGCAGAAAGGGGAGGAATAATTTTTTTGCCCCTCCCCGGAGTTGGCACTTTTCCCCCGGCCCCTGCTTCCCGGATTGGCGGGGGGGAGGGTGTTTCGCTCCTCCCTGGAGTTGGCACTTTCCCCCCGGCCCCTGCTTCCCGGATTGGCAGAGGGGAGGGTGTTTCGCTCCTCCCTGGAGTTGGCACTTTCCATCCGGCCCCTGGTTCCCGGATTGGCAGAGGGGAGGGTGTTTCGCTCCTCCCCGGAGTTGGCACTTTCCCCCCGGCCCCTGGTTCCCGGATTGGCGGGGGCGGGGGTTTCGCCCCTCCCCGGGGTTGGCCCTTTCCCCCCGGCCCCTGCCCGCGGGTCACGTGGTGCCGGGCCCGGAAGAGGATGGCGGCGGCCGCGCGGCGGGGCGGTGGGGGGACGCGGCCTCTCTCGCTCCTGCTGCTCCTGGCGCTCGGGCCCGCGGCGGCCGGCGGGGCGGGGTCCGAGCCGGGGCGCTGGATCGTGAGCGCCCGCAGCGTGAGTCGGCGGCGGCGGCGCGAGAGGGGCGGGGCCTGTCGCGACAGAGGCTCCGCCCCCCGCGGGGGGGCTCGCTCCCCCTCCCCCCCCACTAGCGGCTCCGCCTCGGGGCAGTAGCCCCCCCCCCCCCAGGTCGGGGGTCAGAGTCTTCTGGCCCCCTAGGGAGGGGGGAGACCGATCCCTATGTACAGGGGAGCACGAAGGAGGGGGCGCCCTGCTCTGGCCCCCTATAGAGTGGGGCACCTGGCCCCCTATAGAGTGGGAGGGGGGGGCGCCCTGCTCTGGCCCCCTATAGAGTGGGGCACCTGGCCCCCTATAGAGTGGGAGGGGGGGCGCCCTGCTCTGGGCCCCTATAGAGTGGGAGACATAGAGATTGGTCTATCAGGGTCAATGAAGGAGGAGGTGCCCTGTTTGGGGCCCCTATAGAGTGGGAGGGGGCGAGCCCGGCCCCTATAGAGGTGAGACCCAGCCCCTATAGAGTGGGGGGGCGGGGGCGCCCTGCTCTGGACCGCTGTGTTCTTACAGACTAGGGGCAGGGCTGGCGTCCTGTGCAGGACCTGGGCTGTCCCGCCTGTTTCTTGTTGGCCTTGTTCTTCATAACCAATGAGCCCTTAAATGAGCCTTTAGGTCTCTCCTGTTCCTGAGGAACATCAGGAAGGGCTGTGGGCTTCCTCGCTTCACCTGCAGCCTCCGCTGGGGAAAGGGGGATCAAAATATCCCATTGTTGCAACTTTGGGAGCCCTAGTGTAGACAGGAGCCCTGTGCCTGCTGCAGCTTGGTGTGCGAGCCTTGGTTGTGCTAGGGCTTCCAGCGTTGGCAGGGCTGGGAAATGTCCTTAGCGTGGGCTCGCTCCTGGGATCGGGGCGTGTGTACCGTGAGATCTGGCCTGTTAACGGCGTGCGTGCGAGCGAATCTTTTTAACAGAGATGTTCTTTCTCCGGCATGTGCGTTAGTTTTAAAGGGGTGTTCAAACGCCCTAAAGTTTTAAGCAGTCTGCTTTACAAATCCACTCCCTCTTTGACTTGCTGCAGCATTCAGTGCCTTGCGATGTCAAAATGCCACTGGTAGTCCAGTCGCTGTGAAGTCTCCCGCGTCAGACAAGACCTGATTGTTGTTTAACAAATAACTGTACAATGGGTGGGAGTGGCTGGAATCTCCATCCAAGATCCAGGCCCCATTGTGCCAGCCCTAGTGCAGACTGTGAAAGAGTTTCTGTCCTGAAAAACATCCAGTTTAAATAGACAAGGGAGACAAAGAGAGGGAGACAGGGTGGATTTTGGTCCCTAAATTGCCATTTGGGATCTGATGCCCAGAGAATGACTTCTGTAAAGTAAACCCAGTGCAGAACTGGGAGTTGAACACAGAGCCTCTGCATCCCAGTCCAGTGCCTCAATCCCATGACCATCTGGATTCCTAGTATAAAATACACACAGGAAATAATCTTTCCTTCTTTATATAACATAAAGAATCTCAGGGTTTTTTTCCTTTGTGTCACTATTAAGGCCAAGTAGCTGGGAAATCTGGGTTGTATGCCTGGCCCTGCCATTGATGAGTCACTCTCTGCCTCTGCTTCCCTATCTGTAAAATGGAGGAAAGGGAATGGGAAAAGACTTTCCTTCCACTGTTGATTGTGAGGCTTAATTTTCTGACACCTGTAAGTGGCTTTGAATTCCTTGGATGGAAAAGGGTAGGAAATAAAAGTGTATTAATATCCCCCATTCAAAATATTCCTTGCTTCTGTCCCACTGGAGCGATCTGGCTGTAATGGCAAATTCACCGGTTATTTCCTCTGGAGAGCCACTGAACATACCTTACAAAGAGGGCAGTGGATTTGTGTTGACGAGCCAACATCAGTGATGTTCTGAATAATTGAAGAACTGAATATTGACCGAATAGAATGTACCTCGGTCAATATTTACCTTGAAAACTTAACGGTCATCTGGGCACGAAGACAGTATTTGCTCGTTGCCTTATGATCAGTCAGTTCATTAATAAGATCTCTTGATTGGATCAGTGCACAGCTGAAAACCATCAATGTCTGGTACAGTCTCTAGGTACCAGGGACGATGGGATGATCTTAGCACAGTGGGGACATCTCTCTACCCATAACAGCATCATTGGAATGTCAGAAATAAGGACCCAGCTGAGACCAAGTGCGTGCAGTGTTTAGGGCTGGGTGCCTGTATCCTATTCCCAGCCCTGGATGGGGGTGTGGTTTGGGGGCAGGCAGTCTGGACTCCTGGGGATCTATCCTTAGGTGGGAGTAGGGCCTACTTAGCCTAGTGGGGCTGGGAGTTGGAGCATATGGGTTCTAGGCCTCCAGTGGGATGGGGCTGGGATCTAGCCGTTGGGACACCTGGGTTCTATTCACAAAGTAGGATTGGGGAGGGGTGGGGGGTGTGAGCAATGGGAGTCAGGACTTCTGGGTCCTCTGCCTAGTTCTGGGCCGGAGTGAGGTCGTTGTTCAAGCAGAGGAACAGGGAGTCAGGACTCCTCGGTTCTCATTGTGGCTCCTCCGCTGTGTCTGGGCGTAACACATCACCTTGCTTCCCGGTCTGTGGATTTGGGCGCACCTGCTGCTGGAGGCTGTTGAGACTCAATTTTAGTTCATAAAGTCCTTTGAGATCCTCCACTGAGAGTGGCCGGGCGTGCTCAGATTCGATTGGTTTTCCCCAGCCGACTTCCCCCTGTCGGAACCACGTTCACGTGCTGAGCTTGTCAGCCCAGGTGATCAACTTCCTACCAGAGACCCTTCCACCAGCCCTGCCCTGGAGGGGCCTCCTGTGGGAGTGAGCCAGGAATTTGGCCTGCGTGGGTCACTTGATCCCCAGCCAATAACATGTTTTGTTGGCTGAGCTCATTGCATTCACTAATCACCCCTAGTCCCCGTGTGCCATCTCCCAAGGGACTTTCTGCCACCCCCCGTAGCAAGAGAGTTTATCCAAATAGACATGACAGGGTGGGAAGGGAAACGGAAGTGGAAGAGCTGGGAATGGGACACAGGTCTCCTTAGTACCCAACCAGTGCTCTAACCCTTGGATCATGCTGCACCCTAATACAGCCCTTTCTCGTTGGCTCTTCTGAGGACAAGCCAGGGGGATAAACCTCTGCTGTTTCTTAACCCTTCTGCCCTTCCCCAGAAGCAGCCATGCAAAATTTTCTGCACTCTGGGCTATATGCAAAGCTGTTTGCCTCAAGTTGCTCATTTATGATGATTCACTAGTGCACGTTTCCTGGCATCGGTTTGTTTAGGGGATCAAAAAACCCTTCCCTGTGTGTTTTCTTACCTTGTGACCGAAACAGATCTTCCCCCACCCCCCTTGCCTTTTCAGAACAGCACCAAGAACCTGTTTGTGTTCTCCAAGACGATGTTCAACGGTTCCTCGATCTCTCTCCAGGGTGAGTAGCTTCAGATGTGTTGAAAGGCTGGGGAGCGGGTGTTGGGCATATTCAAGACAAGCCCAGCAAAATCCTCCAGCTAAACCGTACAATATGTTTGGGTCAAAACGGGGAGACCCGGATGTCTGAAGCTGGGCTCCTTAAACTATATGGGGATGGGCTTGTCAGAGTCCAAACAGCATTTGGGGGATGTTTGGCAGTTTTCAAAACATTTTCCCAATGTTTTGCATAAAGCTTTGTCTCAGTTGATCTAGTTCCTTGAAAAACATTCGTATTTTCCAACGGGAAACTGTTTCAAAGAAGATCTTCCAACAAACTGTGATAAGTACGTGCCTCAGTCTTTGCATGATCGGTCCTTAATTAGGAGCCTAAATATGGAGTTTAAGGAGCCTAGTTTTAGGCACCCAGATCTGAAAGCTTTGATCACAGCTCTCCTGAGAGGGAAGTAGTAAATCTATAGAAATAGAGCTATCCAATAAATGGAAAGGATTGTCTTCCCGGCTGAGGATGTGAGAGAGATTCCCAAACCTGACCCGTTCTTTTTAGCTGACAGATCTGAGGAGCTGTCCCAGATTGAGGTGTCATTAGAGGAGGTTTTGGAACAAATTGATAAATTAAACACCAATAAGTCACCAGGACCAGATGACATTCACCCAAGAGTTCTGAAGGCACTCAAGTGTGAAATTGCAGAACTACTAACTGTCATCTGTAACCGATCATTTAAATCTGCTTCTGTACCAGATGACTGGAAGATAGCTAACGTGACACCAATTTTTAAAAATGGCTCCAGAGGTGATCCTGGCAATTACAGACCTGTAAGCCTGACTTCAATATCAGGCAAACTGGTTAAAACTATAATAAAGAACAATATTGTCAGACATATAGATGAACATAGTTTGTTGAGGAAGAGTCAACGTGGTTTTAGTAAAGGGAAATCATGCCTCACTAATCTACTAGAATTCTTTGAGCGGGTCAACAAGCATGTGGACCAAGGGGATCCAGTGGATATAGAGTACTTAGATTTTCAGAAAGCCTTTGACAAGGTCCTCACCAAAGGCTCTGAAGCAAAGTAAGCTGCCATGGGATAAGAGGGAAGGTGCTCTCATGGATTGGTAACTGGTTAAAAGATAGGAAACAAAGGGTAGGTATAAATGGTGAGTTTTCAGAATGGAGAGAGGTAAATAGTGGTGTCCCCCAGGGGTCTGTACTGGGACCTGTCCTATTCAACATATTCATAAATGATCTGGAAAAAGGGGTAAACAGTGAGGTGGCAAAATTTGCAGATGATACAAAATTACTCAAGATAGTTAAGACCCAGGCAGAGTGCGAAGAGCTACAAAAGGATCTCTCAAAACTGGGTGACTGGGCAACAAAATGGCAGATGAAATTTAATGTTGATAAATGCAAAGTAATGCGCACTGGAAAGCGTAATCCCAACTATACATATAAAATGATGGGCTCTAAATTAGCTGTTACCACTCAAGAAAGAGATCTTGGAATCATTGTGGATAGTTCTCTGAAAATATCCGCTCAGTATGCAGCAGCAGACAAAAAAGCAAACAGAATGCTGGGAATAATTAAGAAGGGGATGGATAATAGGACAGAAAATATCATGTTTCCACTATATAAATCCATGGTACGCCCACAGCTTGAATACTGCGTGCAGATGTAGTCGCCCCATCTCAAAAAAGATCTGTTGGAATTGGAAAAGCTTCAGAAAAGGGCAACAAAAATGATTAGGGGGATGGAATGGCTTCCGTATGAGGAGAGATTAATAAAACTGGGACTTTTCAGCTTGGAAAAGAGACGGCTAAGGGGAGATATGATTGAGGTCTATAAAATCATGACTGGTGTAGAGAAAGTAGATAAGGAAGTGTTGTTGTTTACTGCTTCTCATAACAGAGGAGCTAGGGGTCACCAAATGACATTAATAGGCAGCAGGTTTAAAACAAACAAGAGGAAGTATTTCTTCACACAACGCACAGTCAACCTTTGGAACTCCTTGCCAGAGGATGTTGTGAAGGCCAAGACCATAACAGGGTTCAAAAAAGAACTAGATAAATTCATGGAGGATAGGTCCATCAATGGCTATTAGCCAGGATGGGCAGGGACGGTGTCCTTAGCCTCTGTTTGCCAGAAGCTGGGAATGGGCGACGAGATGGATCACTTGATGATGACCTGTTCTGTTCATTCCCTGTGGGGCACGGGCCACTGTCGGAAGACAGGATACTGGGCTAGATGCACCTTTGGTCTGACCCAGTAGGGCCATTCTTATGTTCTCTGTAACCCACTGAGCTGGGGCGTCTAAAAATACCGTGTTTTTTTAAAAAGCCCTTTGGATCATATCAAAACACAACTTTTTTATTAGTCATGTAAGCAGCTACTGTGCTCGACACGCAGTCCTCCGGGGGGAGAGAGAGAGATTACATTTAAAACAAGCCCAATGTCTAGTGAAGGTCACACATTGACAGTTGCATGTTTCTTAGTGCCGTGCACAAAATATATCTATCATCTTGTTCCGAGGACCCAGGGAAAATGTTCCAAAGCATCACAGAATGTGTCCTTTTTTTTTTTTTAAGCAATTTTGATTGCAAAAGAATACGAAACATCAGCCCTGAGTTAGCAGAGTACCTAAGCCTTGAGCTTGGAATCCGTTCTGCTGAAGCTAGTGAGACCCCCGTGCTGCGTTGCTGAGCTCAGGGGTTCAGAAATGCAAGTTGGGTCCCCCAGCATTACACAATTGGCTGGCAGATCACGAGATTTCAAAAAATAATGAGTGAAAACACAACTCGCGTTTTGATTTCTAGTATTAGACTCTCAAGGGGAGGGGGTGTCCCATTTTCCAGCTTGTCTTGATTCTCACCTGATCACGTGAATCCAGTAGCTGGGGCTTTAAGCACCAGATATCAGCAGTGCCTGCTTACGTGCTTTCAAGTTAGGCATGTGCTCAGGTGCTTCGCTGACGTGGGACTGTGACAGCATCATGTTGGGGGTTTGCGTTCTTGGGCAGCCGAACGCAGCTTGGTTTTACTTAGTGCCTGTATGTTGGAGAGGAAGTGAGAGAAACCCAAAGGAAAACTGACCACTCCTGGGTTGGCCGTTCAAACTGAGCAAGGTCCCTGGGCCTGTGGAATCCCAAAGATTCAGCCTCTGCTGATGGGACCCAAGCAAATCAGTCTCTCTCCGAAAGAGACGCCATGTGGCTAGAGCTCTGGACTGAGACGTGGGAGAGCTGGCTTCTGTTCCTGGCTCAGCTGCTGAGTGAAGAGGTCAAGTCCCGTCCCTGCCTCAGTTTCTCGATCCATAAAATGGGGGTAATGATACTGCCTCGTCTATGTACTCCTGTCTAGTCTCCCTCTCCCACCTCCGTCAGACCATCACATGCCCTGGTGGTGGGGGAAGGGGTCTGCGTTCTGTCTCCATATTTCTCCTGCCAGTGCTGATGTCATCCCAGCTTTTCCTGCTGAGGATGCAAACGGCCTGCATTGCCCCTTGTCGGTTGTGACTCTGGCTCTGCTGCTGGGGTCTTGGGGGCCTGTTGGCTGGGCGCTGATGGTGCCTCTGCTTTGCAGTGCTGGCAAAGGAGTGCTCCCCGGGGGTGACCCTGAACGTGACCTGGTACCTGCGGAGCTCCCATTGTCACAACGAAGTCTACATAGACGTAAGCACCTCCGTGTCCTTGCGGCCTGGGCTCTGATTGCGGGGAAGGCCTGGGCAGTCGGGGAAGAAGAAGAGGCCTGGGAAAGGCAGAGGAAGTGGGGACAACTGGATGGAGGAGGCATTCAAAGCAGGCTGGTTGGAGTGAGAGCTCTGAGCATAGAGGCCTTGGACACCCACTCTCCCAAAGGGAGCATGGTCCAGTGGTTAGAGCAGGGGGCTGGGAGCCAGGACTCCTGGGTTCTGTTCCTGGCTCTGGGAGTCCAGTGTGTTAGTGCGTGAGACTGGGGGCGTGGGGTGGGGTCAGGATTGCTGGCTTCTATTTCCAGCTGTACCACTGACTCCCTATAAGCCTGGGCAAGTTCTTTTCCCCTCTCCGTACCTCAGTTTCTCCCTCTGTGAAACGAGGATGGTACTGACCTTGCAAGAGGACGGTGGGAGCTGGGGTTGTGAGGCATCATTAATTGTGTGTAAATCGCTTGGGGGCCGTTGGATCGAAGATGCCCTGGTACAAACTAGAAGAGACTAACGAGGATATGATTGAGGTCTATAAAATCATGACTGGTGTGGAGAAAGTAAATAAGGAAGTGTTATTTACTCCTCCTCATAACACAAGAATTAGGGGTCACCAAATGAAATGAATTAGCAGCAGGTTTAAAACAAACAAAAGGAAGTATTTCTTCACACAACGCACGGTCAACCTGTGGAACTCCTTGCCAGAGGATGTTGTGAAGGCCAAGACTATAACAGGGTTTAAAAAAGAATTAGATAAGTTCATGGCGGATAGGTCCATCTATGGCTATTAGCCAGGATGGGCAGGGATGGTGTCCCTAGCCTCTGTTTGCCAGAAGCTGGGAATAGGTGACAGGGGATGGATCATTTGGTGATCACCTGGTCTATTCATTCCCTCTGGGGCACCTGGCATTGGCCACTGTTGGAAGACAGGATACTGGGCTAGATGAACCCTTGATCCGACCCAATATGGCCGTTCTTATATAAATCTGGTTTAACTAATCTGGGTTAATTCACAGTAATTTTCCCTAGTGTCCACATGTAGACTAAGCCTTGGGGGGAACTAATGGTGGGGGTGATCTCTTTCCTCCTCCACCTCATCTGCTGGGAATATGACCCCTCCCTCCTGGACTCTCATTGATTCACAATGTCATGGCTATCCCTGGGGTGGGGAGGAATCTGGGAGGAGTCTTCCACCCCCCCGCCCCCCATCTAGGTTGTTGGCTAGAGCGTATGGAGCAGGTGATGGGCTATTGGGATCAACCATGTGATCGGTGTCCCCTGGGCGGGGAGATCTTTGGGCCTCAGGCCTAGTCTCTTCCCACCTCTGCAGGAGAAGAGAGCAGAGACTTACCTGACAAATTACAAGACTGAGCTGGAACCGAAGAGCTCTGGCCAGTACATCCTACGCTCGTATAAACCCTTCAACTGCAGTCACACGGTCCCCCTCGAGGTGAGTTCCCTCTGGGGCCGAGGGCTGGGAAGCCCAGGAAGAGAACGGAGCTCAGATCGATGTATTCAAACAGAGCTCTTAGGAACGGGGGTGGGTCTGATGACTGGGGGGGGCAGGCAGGGGGGTCTTGGAGTCTTTGGGGGTGTCCTGGTGGGGGGCCGATGCAAGGGTGGGCTGATTGGGTGGGGGGCGGAGGGCGGGCTTTCTAGTTCAGCTGCTTGAAACAGGAGGGGATTGTGGTAACTGGGGGCTCTTTGGCCATTGGAGGGGGGCTGGGGTCCATGTTTGTGGGGTTCCCTGGGGCGCCACCCTGCTTTGTGCCAGCTGCTCTTGGTGACTCTCTTCTCCCTCCTCCCTTAGCTGAATGTGGAGAGTTTCGAGCTTCCCACCCGGCTGGATCGCCTCCAGGACTTGCAGGTGGGTCACCCCAAACGTCGGGCTCCCCCGCTTCTCCCCCACAGCCCTGGCTTCAGGCCGGTCATCGAGGCTGGCTGGCTGAGAGAGAGGTACTCCTGGTTGGGGGGGGGGGGGGGGCTTGATGCGGTCCTGTGGCTCTGGGTTTGAGTAGTCATTGGTTCTGTAATTGGTTCTGTCCTGCAGCTGCGCTGCTGTAATCCTGGCAGGTCTTGCAAGCTAAACAGTATTGGCCCTGGTTGAGGCTTGGATGGGGAACCCAGGGCTCTTCGGGAACCGGGGTTTGATTCCTTATTGGGTGGTGACTCCAGAGCAGCACTAGGGGTTGTGCTGCAGGAAGAAGGATGGGTGACTTGGTAGAGGGTGCTTTCCCCTCCGTCAGCTCTGGCGATAAGGGGTGCAGTGCTGCCGGTGGGGGGGGGCTCGGTAAAGGGCCCTCTCCCCTCTGAATCCGTGCTGACCCCAGCGCAGCACCGTGTCCCTAGAGGGACAATCTTTCAGGTAGGAGGTCTTGACCGCTCGTGCTGATTGTAGATCCAATGGCATTTTCCCCAAGAGTCAGTGTGCTAGCCCTGGCACCCCACCTGAATTCTAGTGTTGGCAGTTTCCTTCTGCCTCCTGAACCTTGCCCCCTTGCAAATTCAACTGGGCAGCGATTCTTCCTTACTTGCTTTTCTAAATGCGTGAGCTGATATTTATTTCTTGTTTGCAACGGAATAATATTTTCGCTTGTTATAAGCGGGACGTGATGCAGGGAGAAAAATTCCTTTGCCCGCTACCTATAACTGAATAATATCTGCACCATCCATTCTGTCCATATTTTTTTAGTTGCAAGAAGCTGCTTTGAAACAAACCCTGTAGGTAGCTCTGATTTTACTCTCCTCACGGTGTCGAGTCCAGCCAGCTGGGATTTGTACCTAGAACCAGTCAGAAAATTTCTATCGAAAGAGTTTTCTGTTGGAAAATGCCATTTTGATTAAATTGGAATTTTTGGCAAAATCTTACAGGTTTCTACGATGTTTCCCCTCGGGAAGAAAGACTTGGGATTTTGACATTTTTCTAAAACATTCTGTTTCAAAACGAAAGCTCAAAACTTTTCGGTTTATAAACGTCCTTTATTTTATGTATAAAAGGGTTTTCATCGAAATGTTTTGAGTTTATTGAAGCAAAACATTTTGATTGACTCAAAACATTTTATTTCCAGAATTTTGTTTGGCAAAAAATTAGAAAATTGGGCATTTTGCCCCGATTTGGGATGAATTATTTCCTGCTGTGTTTATTTTTCACGGGACGGACCATCTGTTTCCCAGCCAGCACACTTTATGCCTTTTCTTGCTTCTTTATGAGGGATAAAAGGGCTTGGAGTGGGTCTTCAATTTAAATAATAATAGTGTATGTGTCTACCCTAAAAATAGCAGTTATGTCTTAATTACGCTAGGTGTCTCCTTGGAAGTCCCAGAGATCTGGACTGGGAGCTCTCCTGGCAATTAATGGTGTATTTAACAAAGAGTTGCTCTCCCAGTTCATAGAATCATAGAATCATAGAATATCAGGGTTGGAAGGGACCCCAGAAGGTCATCTAGTCCAACCCCGTGCTTGAAGCAGGACCAATTCCCAGTTAAATCATCCCAGCCAGGGCTTTGTCAAGCCTGACCTTAAAAACCTCTAAGGAAGGAGATTCTACCACCTCCCTAGGTAACGCATTCCAGTGTTTCACCACCCTCTTAGTGAAAAAGTTTTTCCTAATATCCAATCTAAACCTCCCCCATTGCAACTTGAGACCATTACTCCTCGTTCTGTCATCTGCTACCATTGAGAACAGTCTAGAGCCATCCTCTTTGGAACCCCCTTTCAGGTAGTTGAAAGCAGCTATCAAATCCCCCCTCATTCTTCTCTTCTGCAGACTAAACAATCCCAGCTCCCTCAGCCTCTCTTCATAAGTCATGTGCTCTAGACCCCTAATCATTTTTGTTGCCCTTCGCTGGACTCTCTCCAATTTATCCACATCCTTCTTGTAGTGTGGGGCCCAAAACTGGACACAGTACTCCAGATGAGGCCTCACCAGTGTCGAATAGAGGGGAACGATCACGTCCCTCGATCTGCTCGCTATGCCCCTACTTATACATCCCAAAATGCCATTGGCCTTCTTGGCAACAAGGGCACACTGTTGACTCATATCCAGCTTCTCGTCCACTGTCACCCCTAGGTCCTTTTCCGCAGAACTGCTGCCTAGCCATTCGGTCCCTAGTCTATAGCAGTTGTTCGATCTGTTTGAGTTTAAATGTGAAACAACACTTGAAACAGTCTGAATAAACCTGCTTGCTTTCTCAGTCAAGTGTCCTAACCCTACCGATCTCCAGTTGTCCTTAGTCTCCCAAGAGAAAAAATTGAGTTAGAGAAGACCTGGATTTCTAATGTAGAAGAAATTTCTGCAGTAGAATAAAAGCACTTTTGGTGGCCTTTATCCATCAGAAAGATGCCCTGAAAAGAGCATACACCACCCCCCCCCACCATACACCACCATTTTTTTCCCCCCCATGGAATCTTCTAACCCCCCCACCACCACCCCCCAACATACACTCTTGCCCCTCAATTTCTGCATTCTGCAGCAGCCGACCAGGGTCCAGCGGCGCGGGACCGTGGGTGCGCAGTCCAAGGATGACGCCAAGGATGCCGCAGGGAAGCAGAAGTCGTCTACTGTTGAATTGGCTGGTGCGCCTGGCAAAAATCCAGAGGCGGCAGGGAAGCCGAGCGAGACCCAGGGAGAGAAACTGGGCCCGGGAAAGACTGACGGAACCAAGAAATCAAAAGCAGGGAGGCAGGACAAATCGGAGGTTGGTGACCGCGACAGCTGGCAGATCCCATGGGAGCCAGTTGGAGTGCTTGTCGTCATGGTTAGGGTTGCTTTCAAGGAGCTGCTTGTGTCTGTAGGACTGGATGGAGCCAGGCTCAGGTAGCCCTCCGATCCTGGTGCAGCTTGGCAAATACTGCCCTAGCTTGGCTTCTTCAGTACACTCTGCTGCCCCCTACTGGATAGAATCAGCACCGCTCGAGTATGTCATTGGCTGAGCCAAAGTTGTATGTATAATCCCAGGTTTGTCCATCCACCACATGCCCCAGGTTTTTTTCTCCAGCATAGAAATCAAGAGAGAGTAGTCTGCAGCTTGGATTTTCTCCCCAGGCTGCAATAGGGCTCCTCCCTCCACGCTGCTCAGCCCACACCCTAGGTCCTCTTCCCCACTCTTGCTGTTGCTGGGTGAGTTAACAAGTGCTCCATCCCAGGGAGTGAGAACCCCTGATTGTGTTTGCCGCTCTGCAGTGTCGGGGTCAGGTGAAGGTGGAAGGTTTGCCCCTGTGGGGGCAGAGTGCCTCCTGTGGGTCACTCGGGCTTGTCTCTTTGCAGCTGTATGCCTTAGCCGAGACCTGGGAGGACGGGCCCTACATGTTCATCCTGAAGATTGAGGGGCAGAGCAAGGACCCAAAAGCTGCCCCAAACTGGGAGCTCACAAGTAAGCACAGCCTGAGCCAGGTTGCTTCAGCCTCCCCTCTCCGCTCCCACGTCCCGGGTTTGAATCACTGGGGAAGCAGGTGTCTCGGTGCCCCTTGAACAGGACAGCTGTGTGAGGGAAGGGGTTACTCTCTCCCTGAGGGAGCTGTCCTGGGGAACAGGCTGGGGTGGGGGAGCTGCCATAGGGGAAGGGGATGTGGGGAGGGAGGGGTGACTGTCTAGAAGAGGGGAGGGGTGACTTTCCTTGTGGAAGGGGTGGGGGAGGCCGGCTGTCCCAGGTGAACAGGGTTTGGGCTGGAGACAGGTAGCTGCCGCAGGGCAAGTAGGGGTGGGTGTGGGTAGGAGTGGGGAGTGAGGGTGGTGATAGAGAGGCCAGGGGAAGGGGGCATGGAGCGGGGGTGGATGTCCTGGGGGGGGTGAGGGTGTGGCGGGGGGGGGAGCTGTCCCAGAGGAAGAGGGTGTAGCCATCCCAGTGAAGTGGGTGGGTGGCAGTTGTCCCATGGAGTTGGGGCTGGGGGAGGACCAGCTGTCTCAGCATGAGTTGGGGGAGAAGGAGTGTGTGGCAGGGTGGGATTTGGGGGTTTGGTGGGAGGTTGTCCCACTGAGAGGGGTGGGGGGAGGGGGTAGCAGCTGTCCCAGGGGATGGAGGGGGCTGTCCCAGGGGAGTGATGTGGGGGAGAGGCAGCTGTCCCAGGGTGAGTGGGGGGTTCAGCGGGAGGCTGTCCCAGGGAGGGCGGGGTTGGGGAGAACGGGACGGATCCCTGCAGAAGGAAGGAGGCAGAGAATGGGGGGGCAGCTGGTGGAGGGAGGTGGCCCCCGGGGGGAGAGGGGCGGCGAACGCGGTTGGAGAGCAGCTGTTGTGGCGGGCGGGCTCCTTGCCTCTGGCTGTTTCCCGGCACCCAGCTGCGTGTCTCCTTCCCCAGTTGACGTCCGGATGAAGCACCCTCTCTACCAGTACATCTCCGCCTCCGAGTGGCCGCTCATGGCGGTGAGTGAGCAGAAGCAGCTCCTGGCCCGGGGTCAAGGCTCAGGGGAGGGACCCGACCCCCGGGGCTGGCACGGTTTGGGGAGCGCAGCCAGGCGGTCACCATGGCTGTGCTAACACCCCCTCCCCATGAACGCCGGGAGTTTTAAGTGGAGACCAGCAGCTGCTTTGGCTAGGCCCCCGTCTCTTCGCCCCAGGCCTGAGGCTGCTGCCACGTCTCGCTGCTGGCCGTTTCGTGGCCTCCCGGTGAGCGCGTCTGCCAAGCTCCTGCCAGCTCCGCTGAGCGTTGTGGGTAACGGCCCAGCTCTGCCTGACCCCACTGCCTTCCACTGAGCGCATTCTCCTTCAGCACCATGAGCTGGGATGGTGGCTGGTCTTGCAAGCTAAGCAGGGTTTGGTCAGGTTGGTACTTGGATGGGAGACTGCTGGGGCATATCCCACTGCTGTAGGAAGGGACATAGGGGGTAGCCTCTTTGGGCCAGTTCTGAGTCCAGCATGGTGCTGGGAAGCTCCGCAGAGTGGGGTGGGGTGCTCAGAAGGGGGCGCTCTCCCACCAGTGCTGCATCATGGCACTGGAGAGGGTTTTGTGCCGCAAAATGGGGGACTCCATAGGGGGCGCTCTCCCGTCCAACCCCCATGCCCCATTATGGCACTAGGGGATGCCGACCTGCAGGGGCTGGGAGGCCCAGTAGGGGGCGCTTTCCTTTTGCAATCATCCCTTCCCCGGCATGGTGCTAGGGGGCACTGTGCTGCAAGTGGCCGCTTCAATAGGGGGCGCTCTCCCCTCACAGCCATCGCAGGCCCCAGTGCAGCACTAGGGGGGCGCCGGCCCCTCAGACCAGGGCTGATCTCAAGGCCGCAGGGCAGCGTTGGTGACTGGGGTGGGGGGGAGTTGCTGGACAGCCAGGAGCCCCCCGCAGGCCCGTGGCCGGGGCTCTGCGATCAGGCCTGTCAGCTGCGCCGCTCTCCCGCCCCCGCAGTTCTACATGGCCATGTGCATCGTGTACGTGTTCTACGGGGTGCTGTGGCTGGGGCTGCTAGCCTGCTACTGGCGAGATATCCTGCGCATCCAGTTCTGGATCGGGGGCGTCCTCCTGCTGGGCATGCTGGAGAAGGCCGTCTTCTACGCCGAGTTCCAGAGCATCCAGGGCCAGGGGGTGTCTGGTAAGTGCGCCGGCCCCCGCCCAGCAGGGCTCGCCCTCGCTGGGACCCGGCTGGAAGCCCTGGCGGGGGGTGACTCAGTAGGGGGCGCCCTCCCCTCTCGGCACCGACCCCAGCAAGGCACGAGGAGGCGCTGTGCTGCAGGGCCGGGTGGGGATCTCGGCAGGGGGCGCTTTCCCCTCGCAGTCCGTGGTTACAATGCACCACCTGGTTTTAGGGGGGGTTCAGTAGGGGGCGCGCTCCCCTGTCAGCGCCGACCCCAGACCTTTTTGCTGCCCTCAGGCCCAGCGGCTCTCCCCCTGGGTTGTGTAGAGAGCGACAGGAGAACACTTTGTCCCGCTGGGCATCAAATGCTGGGAAAATCTGCTCCCCCTTCACCAGCCTCCTCCTTCCCCTCCTTGTCTCCTCTCTTCTCCCCTCTGCATTTCCTTGCGTCATCTGGCCTTAGCGCTGCTCCTCCAGCGAGCGAGCCAGGGTCGCTTTTCCCCTCCGTCGCGGTCACCAGACGCCCCGGGATCAGTTGTGCTCGGTTCCCATTTGGAAGCTTCCTTGAGGGTCGTGCCGGCCACGTGCGTACCGCCTGTGGGCTGGATCCAGGCCGGACCCCAGCCCTACCCCTGTTCCTCGCAAGGAACGAGTCCAGATTGCCCCAGGTCTGTTTCCGTCTCTGCGTGGTCAATCCGGCTCCCACTACATGGTGGCATGGGACCGATGTAACGGGTCCAAAATGGCACCTGGCTCTGGTTTCTGATCCTTTTTTGGGGGCGATTCCCTTTCTTCCCAGTTCTCAGCAGCTAAGTTGGCAGGCAGACAGGCAGGAGGGGCTGGGAGGTGGCTGTGCCGGGCTGGGAGGTGGCTGTGCCTGGCGGGGCTCGCCAGGGGGCATCTGTGCACAGCAGGGAGAGGTGGGGGTGATGGTTTGTGCCTGGAGTGCTGCGCCCCACCCTTCCTGTTCCCGCCCTGGGGTGACGTTGCTTTTCTCTCCCGTTCCAGTCCAAGGGGCCGTGATCTTCGCCGAAGTGCTGTGCGCCGTGAAGCGCATGCTGGCCCGAGTGCTGGTCATCATCGCCAGCCTGGGGTACGGCATTGTCAAGTGAGTACCTGGGGCTGGGGCCCGGGAAGAGTGGGGGAGATCGGGAAGTGGAGGGGACAATACCAGTGGAAGACACTTGAGAGTGATGCCTGGCAGATTAGCCCATGAACCCTGGTGGATGATCCCTGGGTAATGCTGTTTATAGGAGCAAGGCGTTAAATTCCTTCCTGCCCCCTGCCAATGACCGGTTACGCCCTGAAGCCTGAGAGCTCACCTTCCCCTCCCTGCAGGAAGGGTAGCGCGTTCACCTATGGGTCATGGGGAGCGGCTCCGTGCCTTGGCTGCGGTCGGCGCAGACTCCGATCGGGGGGCAGGGGCCTGGTCGGAGATGGGTCAGACCATGTGTGGGGAGGACGGGGTGACTATGCCAGGCGCTGGGGGCGGGAGGGATTGCGTGAAGCTGAAGGGGGTGGGGTAGCTGGAGGAGGGCGGCTCAGCTTGTGGACGAGGCCCCCTCCTTTCTCCCCTGGCCCGCCCGCCCCGTGGGTGACCCTGGCCCTGCTGTCTGTGCTTCTCTGCAGGCCGCGGCTGGGCGCCCTGCTGAACCGGGTGGTGGGTGTGGGGCTGATGTACCTGCTTTTCTCCATCATTGAGGGCATCCTGCGGGTGAAATCGGTAAGTGGGGACTTTGGGGGGAGGAGGGGGGCACCACCAGCCATGGGCAGCCCGGAGTCACAGCCCCAGTGACAGCGATGGGGGTGCCTGATTGGAGCCACCGGCTGCCCCGCGGTGGGTGGGAGACAGTGCCTCTGAACAGAGCTATGGTGGCAGCTGTTTCTGGGGGCGCCAGGAGTGTGGGGGGGGGGGTGCAGCGGAGGGGCAGGGGGCATCCTCGGGGACAGCTGTCTCTGCTGAGCAGGGCTCTCTCTCCTGGCAGCCTCATGCTCAGGAGAGGAACTTCCTTGGGGTCCACCTCCCAGAGGGGTTTGCCCCTGGCCCTGTGGGTGTCGAGCAGGGAGGCGCGTGGGGAGGGGCTGGCTGGTGGGACTGCAGCCGGGGGGGTGACCATCATACCCTGCAGGGAGGGGTGGATGGTGGGGGTGGGGCTAAACTGGGCAGAGAGTGGGAATTGTCAGCGGGGGGGGGAGAGAGTGGGGCTCCTGGTGTGGGCGGGGAGGGGCCTGGGCCGGTGGGGGTGGGTTGGCTGGCCCTGCTCCATGATCCCTCAGCGTCTGGCTCTTCCCTCCCCACACCCAGGACCAGGGTAGCACGGCCACCCTGGTGTGCGACATTGTGCTGGCCTTTGTCGATTCCTGCATCGTCTGGTGGATATCCTTTACCCTACGCCCCCGGGGCCGCCCTCCTCCTGCCCTGGCCCCCACCCCACCGCAGGCTCGCTGGGGGAGGAGGGGCAGCCGGGGGGCAGGCCTGACACTCATCAGGCGGGGACAGGAGTGACCTCAGCCTGGGCTAATGGTCCCGGCCACCAGGTGCCCAGAGTGGGGCTGGCCTTGCCAGGGACAGCCTGTGGGGGTCGCCCTGGGGCTCCCTGTGAGAGGGAGGGCGGGGCCAGTTGGGGATTGCTGCCAGTGGGCGGGGCTAGCTGTGGCAGGATTTCCCTTGGGGCGGGGCCTAGCTGGGGGGAGGTTTGCCCTGAGGTTCCCTGTGGGAGGGAGGGGCGAGGCGGGGCTAGGTGGGGGATTGCCCTGGGGGGTGGGGCTAGTGTTTTGATCCTCCTTGTAGGTGGGGGACTCCTCTTCTCTAACCAGCTGTTCTATACGGGGGTGGTTTGGGGGGGGCATCCCTCCTTGCTCCCAAACTAACCACGCCCAGCTCCCCCCCTCGCAAAGAAGCCACGCCCCGCTCTACGCAAGCGGGTTGGACTGTCGCTGTCTGTGCTGTCCCCCCCGCACCACCCCCCTTAGCCATCCCTCCCCCCCCGCCCAGCTCACCTTTCTCTGCTTCTCTTCTCCCCCTCTCCAGGCTCAGGATGACTTGGTGCTGCTGGCTGCCATCCCTTTGGCTATGCTTGACTCTGCCCTCTGCTGGTGGATATCCTGTGCCACCGTGGGTCTGTCCGAGCTCGTCCGCGTGGCCCCCCCCTTCCCTCCCCTTGCGCTCTCTAACCTGCTAAGATCCTCCTCTTTCTGGGTCCCCAGCACTGCCTGGGTCCGGGTCTGACTGCTCTGTCCAGTGGGAGGTTACGGGCTGATTGGGCAGTGGGGGCTGGGTGTCAGGACTCCTGGGTTCCATTCCCCATTCAGGGAGGGGGATGTAGTGGTTAGAGCGGCAGGGTGGGGATGGGTGTCAGGACTCCTGGGTTCCATTCCCCATTTTGGGAGGGGAAGGGGGTCCAGTGGTTAGAGCAAGGGGACGTGGGGTCAGGACTCCCGTCTCTGGGAGGGACTTTGATATAGTGATTGGAGCAGGCGGGGGCTTCAAGGCAGGACTCCTGGGTTCTATCCCCAGCTGTGCGGTTGGGGGGAAGTGGTCAGAACTCCTGAGTTGTATTCGTCGAGTTTGCTGTGTAGTATTGAGGGCAGCCTGTCTGTGCCTCAGTTTCCCTGTCTCTAACATGGAGATCATGACCCTCCCCCCCAGGCCTCTTGGGGTGGAAGGGGCTGGAGGTGGCAGAGGATGCTTATTAACCATTTCTTGGCCCTTGGGGTGTCGGATGTGCGTTGTGTGCTATCAAGTACTTGAGACAGGTAATTCTGATGTCTCCACCCACCTGACCCCCCCAACCCCCATCTGAGGTGTCCCAGAATGCTTTGCAGTAGTCCCCATTGCTTTATGGGGCATACCCGGGGGAGGGGCCCAAGTCAGACACCATGGGATGGGTGGGGGAGGGCTGTAGCGTCTTTGAGGAGGTGAAGCCCCCCCCACCAACCCTCCTGGCGTACCCCGTTTTTTTTCCCCTTAACGGGCCACACATCCTCATCAGCCTGGTGCAGACCATGAAGCTCTTGAAGCTACGGCGCAACATGGTGAAGCTGTCCCTGTACCGCCACTTCACCAACACCCTCATCTTCGCCGTGATCGGTGAGTCGGGGACGCGCGGGGGGGGTGCACTGAGAGCTGGGCCCCCTCTTCCGGCGAGCGGGACCCAGCGGGGCAGGGCTCTGAGGCCACTGGGATCCCTTCCCCGGCTCTTGAGCGGCCGTGCCCCCGGATCAGTCTGTGACTGGACAGGGACGATTGGCTCTTGTGCCCTCCCCAGGGGGTAGGGGCCATGACCCGCTGAATCCAAGGGTTCAGGTAGCTGATGCCAGTGCCCACTGGGGGGGCTCTGGCTGATCCCCAGTGCCCACGGGGAATTGGGGGTGCCCCAGGGAGGGCCTTCTGCCCCCTGTGCTGGTGGGGACTGCGGGGGATGCACCTGGAGGGCTCTGGCCCACCCCCTGTTCCGTGGGTAGTGTACCCAAGGCGGCTCTGAATGCCCCCAGCAGTGATGGTAAAGCTGAACAAGGGGTCGGGGGGACCCGCCTGGCAGCCGTCGCCCTGGTAACAGCCTGTCTCCTCCCCAGCATCCGTCATCTTCATCATCTGGACCACCAAGACCTTCCGGCTCGCCAAGTGCCAGTCGGTGAGTAGCCAGGCGCTGCCGGCAGGCTCTGATCCAGGAGTGCCCCGGGCAGTCGGGCCGGCACAGTAACCCGGTGAACAAGAGCGTAGCCTGGGGGAGGTCGGGTCCCCTGGGGAGGAACTGGCCCTAGGTTGGCTGTGGAGGCTGCACGGGGCTGCAGATCCACACTGCAGCATCTAACCCACCCATCTGACTGGCTGCGACCCTCTGGGGTGCTACTGGCCAGAGTCTGTGGGAGCTACTGTTGGGATGATGAGTCCCACACGGGGCTGGGAGCCAGGACTCCTGGGTTCCATTCTCTGCTCTGCCACTGATTCACTGGGTGCCCTTGGGCAAGGCACTTCCGCCCCGTGCCTCAGTTTCCCCGTTGCTCCATACCTCTCCTGCCTCCGACGGGAGGCTGTGCGGCCAAATGTCAGGGGTGCTGTAGGACGACCTGGGGAGGATGGGGCTTCCATGATGGTCCTGCCTCCCCCGGTTCACTCCCTTTCCCGCTGCTCCCTTGCCCTTCCCAGGACTGGCGGGAGCTGTGGATTGACGACGCCTTCTGGAGGTTCCTCTTCTCCATCATCCTGCTGGTGATCATGTTCCTGTGGAGGCCCTCGGCCAACAACCAAAGGTGCCTGGACCCCCCGCCCCCTCCGGGCTACACTCTGCCACGCGCTTGGGCGCTCGAGACTGGGGTGCATGGAAGGATCCAACCTAGGTGTCATCTGTAACGCCAGTGCAGATCACCCGGGCGGAGCGGGCAGTGAAAGCATCTAGACTGGGGCTTGCCTCCATTAGAAAGGATGGTATCCGGCAGCAGGGAAGGAGCTCTTTGGGGGGTGCTTGTTGCCAGGGAAGGGCTGCTGGGATGGGAGGGGTCAGTTGTTGGGGGAAGGGTGTTTCAAGATGGGAGCTGCGATGGGGGAGTGGGGAGATACATCACATACTATCCTGTAGGACCACTGTGAGCATCGGGTCTAACCTCCTGCATAACCCGCCCAGCTGTTCCTGCATCCAACCCAGATCTGGTGGCTAAGATGGAGCCACGTCTCCACCCAGGCACTGGCTGCTTCCCCCGCCCTGCCCCATGGGGTATTAAACCCCCAGGTGATGCCCCCTTAAAAAATATCCCTGCAACTGGCATGGCCTTCTGTTTGAACTTGGGCAGATCTTTTAGGAGTTATTTTGGGGAAGTCCTGAGGCCTGCATTACACACGGTCCAGTAAGGATTCGATTTTGATTGGTAAATGTCAGTAAACGTTGATTTCACCACAAATACGCAAACCAGGGAGAGAAATGTTTCCATCTGTGAGAACTGAAATATACAGCGGGGCAAAGTAAGAGGAATGCTGCTTCAGAACTTCTTAGCCTTTGATTTCAAGCTATTTATCTCATATGTTCTGACGTGTGATACTGACCGTTTGTGTTTTAACGGTTACAAAAAATGTCACTTTCTGAATCTTAGCATCTGTCGTTAAATATTTGGCTGTCCCCACTCCCCCATAATTTCCCACAACAGTGAAAATTTAAATTAAAAAAAAAGGCTTAAAACCCAGAATTTTGCACACCCGTGAAAATGAAAATACGGTGGAACCTCAGAGTTGCAGCCACCTCGGGAGCGGAGGTTGTTCGTAACTCTGAAATGTTTGTAGCTGTGAACCAAACATTCTGGTGGCTCTTTCAGAAGTTTACAACGCAACATTGCCTTTAACACAGCTTTGAAACTTTACTGTGCAGAAGGAAAATGCAGCTTCCCCTTTATTTTCGCAGTAGTTTGTTTCGCACAGCCCTGGGCTGTATATTCTGTCTGTCTCCGTCGACAGATCGTGTACTTCGGTTCCAAATGGGGTGTGCGGTTGACCGGTCAGTCTGTAACTCTAGTGTTCATAAGTCTGAGGTTCTGCTGTAGCTAATAATGTGGGGGGGGTTCTTAAACATACATCGATACTCTTTGAAATTATTAAAAAGAAGAATCAAATTCTGCCATGGCTAGTTATCCAGGAGGATGATCACAGTGGTCCTCCTGGCTATGGGATCTATGCATTTGTGAACCATTGTGCTGTCTCGGCAGATACGCGTTTGTGCCGCTGGTGGATGAAGGGAGTGAGGAGGAGGACGAGGAAGAGGAACGTATGGTGAACGAGGCCTTCGGTAAGTCTGATCTAACAGGGTGCTCCCCCAGACCCTGGACTCCCGTGTCTGTTGCTTGGGCCAGGGTAGGAAGAAACTGGCCTGAGCTCAAGTGACTCCCTTTGCTCCTTACCTTTCACCCTGCTGTCTCGGTACCCTGGCGTGTGGCTGGCTTGTGCTCATACACCCCCTTCTCCCGCCCCCCAATCTCTTCCGTACCTGAGTGATGCTAGGCAGGTGGCTGTTCTCTGGTGTGCCTGTCCCTTTAAATTTTCTAGGGCTGGGAAAGTCAGAGCAAGTTAGGGGTCTAAACGTAATCCCAGCGCTATCAACTGACCAAGTGCATCCCCCGATCAGTTATTGCGCCCACCATGCCCTGCAGCGGTAGCCGATAATCAGATCCACCCCGTAACCCACCTGGGCCATTGAGCCCTGCTTCACGTGGGGTGTGCAGGAAAGGGTGAGGGAAGCCCTTCCTGACCCCTGCTCCCTGAAGCATGAGCTTGATTTCCCCTTAACTTAGCAGGGCTCTAAACGATCAGAACCATGAAATGATCCAGCCGCAGGGTTGGACTTCTGGCACGGCTACCTGCATAGCTTCTGCACTGTGTGTGTATGTGCATAGGGGAATATATAGGGGGCAAGGTTATTTTTGCCCTGTACACAAAGATAAGGATGTCGGACAGTAATCCAGCTATGTAAGCATGAGGTAGGCAGTGCTGTATAAGGGTCAGAGGAGTGGTGACAGGACTGGGAGTCAGGACTCCTGGGTTCTCTTCCTGGAGCTGGTTGGGGAGTGAGGTCTAGTGGTTGGAACAAGGGAGGCTGGCTCTGCTGCTGATCTGCTGTGTCACGTCCCCTGCTATGAGGTAGAGATAACACTGGGGGGGGGGGGGTTGTGAGGGTAAGTGGCGTGTCAAGATCCCTGCGATCAAAGACACAAGAGTGCGGTGCAGGGGTGGGGTTGGCTCGGCCCCGTTCGATGGGCAGTGGTGACTTCCAACCAAAACCTCTGTTCCTAGTGGCTCCTGTGTACCCTGCCAGCCAGGTAGGGGAGGGATCAAACAGAGCAGCAGCTGTGGCTTCGAAATGACTCTGGCCCACTAGATCGTGCATGAAATGCGAGAACTCTGGGCAGCTGCAGCAGGAGGTGGGTGGGGGTCTGCTCCTAGTTGCTCCTCCATTGACCCTCTGGTTTGGGGCGGGCGGCGGGGGCTGTCTGTTTTGCAGAAGGGATGAAGATGCGGGGTGCAAAAAATGAAGCCAATGGGATCCTCAAAGGCAGCAGAGTGGTAAGGAATGGGGTCGGGGGCAGGGGCTGTTGATCTGGCTCGTGGCTCCCCAAAGGGGCCTCCACCTCTCCAGGGTCAGGCTCTGAATCGGGTGCCGCCCTGGCCCTACATCGGAGCCCTTTCGGCCCCTGTCAGCCCAGCCGAAGGAGCGCGTGGCTGCAGAGGGGTGAGTCAGGGTGAACCGCTTCCGCCAGCATGCAGCCAGGCAAGGTTCGCAGCTTGGGCTGTGCTCCTCTTGGAGCTGCGAAGCTAAGCAGGGTCGGACCCGCATAATACGTGGGCGGGAGACCCAAGACATTGCAGGCATTGTCCTTGGTGACTCTGTGGCAAGGGGTGAGCTCTCCCCTCTGTCTCAGTGCTAACCCCAGTCCGCCTGTGTGGCGCTAGGGGGCGCTGTGTCCCAGGGAGCGGGGTTGAGGGGCTGCTGTCCCCTTACACTCAGTGTTCACTTGCATGGTAGTGCTAGGGGGCGCTGTGGTGCCACTCACCACCCAGTGGCTCTAGGGGGCGCTGTCCCCTCCCATTCAGTGGATTCTTTGAGGTGTTGCAAACTTCGGGCTGATGCGCCCAGTCTGGGGGCTGCTCCCCTGGACTCCAGCACTGACTAGCTGTCGTTTCCCGCGCCCCACCCCACCCCGACCTTTCTTTGCAGGATGAAGATTTGAAATGGGTGGAGGAAAACATCCCATCGTCTATGGCTGACGTGTAGGTTTGAGCGCGATCCCTGAGCTCGTCGGGCCCTTCCTTCCGTTGGCCGGGGCAATCTAAGATCTTATCGTGCGTCCCTCGAGCTTCCCCGTGGGGTGATGCTGTGAGGAGAACGGTCTGTTCGTATGCAGGGCCTTTGCTTGTCGCGCTGGGCTGCTGGCCTGTTTAGCTGTCATGCTAATCAGGTTTTGAGCTGGACCCTGAGTGGGAGACCACCGAGGGGAATGCCCAGTGCTGGAGAAATGGTATTAGCAGGGGTTGCTCACCTCTGAGGCTGTACTGACCCCAGTGTGGCACAAGGGGGCGCTGTGCTGCAGGGGGCGAGGCGGGTGGCTCTGTAGGGGGCACTCTCCCCTGGGAGTCAGTAATGACCCCGTTTCCCTAGCCTGGCACTGTGGAGCAGGGTGGGTGGTTCAGTAGGGGGCGCTCTCTGCTTGGAGTCCGTAATGACCCAGTACGGTACCGGGAGGCATGGAGCAGGAGGTGCGAATACCTGGATGAGAAATGACCCCCAAACCCTCTCCGGGAATATCCCCTGGTCTGTGCTGTGGGATTTGGGATATATGGCTTCAGTGTCCTGGCTGAATTCCTCTCCGACAATGTCCAGATTCTCCCCGTCCCCAAGGGGTAAGATCCCCCTCCTCGCTTGGGACCCCCATATGCCTTGAGTGTGAGCTTTATTAAACAGCTGTGGGCAGATCCGTCTGTCCCTCAGAGGGCCTGCGGCTTTCAGCGCATTAATTTCCTGCCTCTCTTCCCTCTTGCAGGGTGCTACCCCCTTTGCTGGACTCCGATGAGGTAACCCTGCTTTTCCTATTTAGAGCCCCAGAGATTCTCCTCCCTGAACCCGCAGGTGGCATCGTGGCTCCATCCTGGGCTCTTAGCTTGCCCGCTCCAAAGAGCACCTATGTATATAGAGGGCAAGGCAGTGGGTCTCCTCCCCTCGGAGCCAGTGTAGCGCTAGGGGGCGCTGTGCTGCAGAGAGGAAGGTAGGGGGCACTCTCCACTCACAGTGCAGCACTAGGGGGCGTCGTTCTCTTGTCTCTCCGACCTGCTAGGAAACGGAGGCACTGACCACTCATGGTCACCCAAGGTCCCATCCACCCCTTCACAAGATCCAAGAGTTTATCCAGCTCCGCGTTCTCCGGGTGACTCCGTTCTGCCTCTGTGTCCCCTTCCCGCTTTAGTCGGGCGCAGGGTTTTCCTTCGCTCTCTGCCGTTGGGTAGCTCGGTCCCCCTTCATCAGCTGCCGCGCCCCACCCCAGAGGTGGCCGACACAGTGATCTCTTTTTGGTGTCAGCGTTTAGCTTGGAAGCAGCAAGGAGTCGTCCTAGGCATGGGGGTGACTCTTCTCCTCCCCGTGGGACCTAACAAGGGCCCTTTTTTCTCTCCGGCTCCAGGAAATAGTGACCACGAAGTTTGAAATGTCCAAGATGGAGTGAGGGAGGAATCCGCCCAGCTGCGCTGCAGGATGCGCCCGGCTTCCCTCCGTGGCCCGTCGGGGAAGGAGAGTTGCTGGTGGTTTTTCTTTTAATATATATATATTTGTATATGGTTAAAAGATTATTTTATTACCTTTAAGTTTCTAATACTCGGGCTTTGACGGACTGGGGAGCTCTCCCCTGCTAGCGGCCCCCGGAGAGCGCCCCCGCCTGGGGAGGAAGACCAGGATGCACCTCGACCGGGATTGGCTTCTTTCTCGGACTGGATTAGGAAGGAAAGTGCTTTAGGCCACTCCGGGCCTCTGTCCCGCTGGGGAGCAGCATTGCCTGGACACGTGCAAGTGGTTTTCTAATGGGTCGGGGGGAGTGGCGGTGTGGGCTTGGGCGGAGTGGGGAGTGACGGGCGGATGCGTATTGGGTGCGCCTGTCGTGGGGTTCTTGCAGGGGTGCCCATCTTTCGGGGCGGTGTCTAAAGGCCGGGTGTGTCTGCTAGGGGCTGTCTGGAGGAGGCGAGGGGGGTCGATGTAAGTGGGATGGGGTGCTTTTATATGGGAAGGCAGGCCGGGAGCTTTGTGTGGGGGCTGGGTGTGTAAAGGAAGGTGGGAGGCATGCTGGGTGCAGATGGCAGTGAGGGGTGGCTGGCAGTGATGGGGTAGGGAGATCGACTGGCTCTTCTGGGGCTGCATGCAAGGCTTGCCCCATACCCCGTTGCATCCTGGGACACTCCCTGCCGCGTTGGTCCTGCATGGGCAGAGCTGGCATCGGTTGGGACCACTGGACCCCTCGCATTCTGCTGCCAAGACCGGGACGCTTCCTCTTTCCAGCCCGGAGAGAACCCACGTGCCGTGTGCATCCGCCACCGGGCGCTGGGGAGGGGACACCGCCACGCTGCGGTGGATGCTGGGATCCCGCTCGGCGGCAACTCTGGACCTGCCTGGCACAGCGCATCCTCCCTGAGCCTCTTTGACTCCAGCGGGGGCCGCTCAGGGTTTTTTCCCCCCAGCTGGGCACTTGCCGAGGCGGATGGAGTGCCAGGGCTTGCCCGCCCCGGAGCCGGTGCCCTCTTCTCCGACATGGCTCCCAGCTGGCTCGGCGGTCGCACCGAGAGACCCATCCAAGATCTGCTGATGCCCCGAGAGGAGAGACACCTGATCTGTGCCGGGGCCCCCAGTTCTGGAACTGACACGGATCACGGGTCAGTGCCCGTTGCCAGGGCGAACAGGTGCCTGGTGCTTGCTTCAGGCTGAGCCCGGCTCCAAACTGGACCTGGCTCAGACTGGGAGGAGGAGGAGGAGGAGGAGGATCACCAGTAACAACCAGGGACCCGGAGCCCCCACCCGGCCCTGCGAGCCACCCGGTCGCCTGCCTCTCTCACCCGGCTAAGCAGCTGTTTGGCGGCTGTCTGTCGTGCTGACGAGCCAGCGAGCTGGAAAATCATTCGCTTGCTGCTTTGCCCTCTGCCGGCAGGAGGGGGGCTGTGATTGGCCGTGTCTGATCTTGCAGCCGCCCCCCCCCCATCTCCCTCTCCTCACTCCTGAGCCAACAGGACATTAACATGGCAACAGCCGGCGCCAGGGGCCACTAAACTCAGCCCTGGAGCCCGACCAAACCTGCCCCGTCCCTGGGCCGCTAGAGGGCCCCCGCGGAACTGAGGGCGGCCCGTGGATCCACGTGAGTGACAGCCAGCCGGGGGGTGCCTGCCGGACTTCTGGGCACTGCTGAGCAACCCTCCCCCAGCTCCCTCTTGCAGGTGCAATTCCCCAATCCCTCCCCCGCAGGCGCTGCCCTTCTCCGAGGGGGCTGCGCCTGCCCCAGTCTGGCTTCCTCCAGCAAATGGGGGGAGTGGTGGAGCCAGGTCCCTCCCCAGTCTGTCGGGATGGGGTGACCCCTCTGTGAGCCATCAGAAATTGACACTGATGGCCTTGCGCATCCTCTCCCTATAAACACACACTCTCTCCCTCCCCCCCCGCCCCCCTTAGCCTGGCATGTTCTCTCCCTATAGCTCCACCATCTCCTCGTCCTATAACCCCCCTACTGAAATTCAGTAAGCCTCTGCCTCCCACATGCCAGCCTGCGCCCCCCCACCCCAGACCCCAGCTTGACCCTACTTTAAGGGCTGCCAGTCCCACTCCACCGCCCCTGCCCGTTCCACACCGACCTGCGTCCAGTCCCATGCGCTTGACATTTTCCACAGCAGTGCCCTGTCCTCCGCTTTGTGTTTACGTTGATTTCACCTGCCTGGAGGCAGATCCCTCCCCGATCTCATGTCTCTCCGGGAGATCTTCCTTTTCCCGTCTCCCCGATTCCTGCCAGCTCTGGCTGCGCCAGGAGGGTCTTACACCCACTTACTTTAATTTTAAACTGTGAAATGCTTTCCAGGCTGTCGGGCGGGGCAAATTCTGCCCCCATCACGGGCTGTTTTTTGGGGGGGAGCACGGTGTATTGCTTTGTTTTGCCGGGAGGGGACTCTCTGTGTTACATCCACTAATGGTAAAAAGAAGTCACGATTTGAAACCGTCCTTGTGTGCTTTTAATTCGGCAGTGAAATTTCAGCCCCACCGCTTCCCGTTGGAGCCCTGGCTGAAAGACGCTGCCCGCATAGTGCTGACAGAGAGCGGGGCCCGTGGGGCCAGCTACTGCATAGACACCGGCCTTGCCCCAGCCAAGGTAGGGGCCCCATTGGGCCAGGCGCTGCAGGGACGCAGGCCATATCCTCCAAGAACTCCACCTAGACCTGGCTTGCTTGGTGGGCCAGCTCCGTAGGTTTGTGCAGCGCCTGGCGCAGCGGGGCCGGCTCGGAGCCCGGGGGATGGGCATGGAGTTATTTGACAAGGGGAAAGATTACAGCAGGAGGTGGGGGTGGAGGGAGAGAATCCAGGGATGGGGGCGGCAGCTCCCCCCAGCCAGGTCTCAACTCCCCACCGTTCTTAATCCCTGGGGCAGCAGCTGTAGCTACTTCAGCTGTGCCCAGCCAAACCTGCCATGCCCCGCCCCAGCGCCCCATGAGGGGCCCAGCTAGCTGGCAGTGGGGAGCAGAGCTGGCCTGGGCCCAGATCCCCAGGGCGATTTAGGTGCCTAACGCCCACTGATGCAGAGGAGATTTAGGTGCCTGTCCCCCATTGAGCTCAAGCCAGCTGCTGAGGGTGTTGCTTAGAGACTGGTTCGTTCCCTGGCGCATGAGCGTTTCTGTGTTAGTTATTTCTCAGTCATCACACTAGCTCTGGCTGGTCTTACCTGTATACGAGCCCAGTCCGCTTTGAGCGTCAGTGGCAAGGAGTTCCACAGGCTAATCGCGGGATCCATGCTGTGAGGCAGAGCTGGTCTCGCGTCCCAGAGCTGGTGTCTCTGCGAGACCCAGAAAGCAGCAGCGGGAGGAAGATTTTAACTAAATCCATCTCTCCGCTTAGCCGCTGCAGCCCCGCCTGCATCTCTGCTGTGAATCAAGCTCCCTACCCGCTGCTCGTTGGGTTTGATTTGTTCGCTGGGAATGGCCCCGGGTTCATTAGCGGGGTTGCGCCATGTTCTGAATGTGACCAATTCCATTTGAGAGATGGGTGAAGAGAGAGGCACGCGGCTGTTGGGGGGTGGGCAGTGCCAAGGAGGGTGCCCTGTGGAGGAACAGAGCAAAGATTTTGTTCCGTGACCCTGCTTACGAGCTGTGATTTTTCCCTTCTCCCCGCACCCCCTCAACACTGGTTTCTGTGCTGATCGCTAATAGACCAGGGGAGCTTAGCAATAGGAAACGCAGCTGGGCATGGGGTTCTGTTCCTGGCTCGGGAAGGCAAAGCAGGGCTGGGAGCCAGGACTCCTGGGTTCTATTCCTAGCTGGTATCTAGTGTACTGGACTGGGATGCAGGAGATTGGGGTTCAATCCCTGCTCTGCCACTGCCTTGCTGCATGACCTGGGGCAAGTCACAGTCCCGTCCTGTGCCTCAGTTTCCCCGTCTGTAATAATACTGACTCCATCCCATGACCAAGGTCCAGTTCCGTCTCCAAAGGATGTCGACTGGGCTGGGCCTGGGTGGTCGGCCCCTAGAGCTGCCCCTGCTGCAAGGACACACCAGAGCTCCTGCAGCAGGAAGGTGTTTTGTTAGCAGTAATTAGTGCAGAAGCTCCACAACCAGACACCAGAGGAGGAGGGGGGGTGCCCCAGGGGCCTGGCCAAGCCACCCTCCTTCATGAGCACTGGAGCCCTTCCGTGTCCTCCGGGCTCCCTTCGCTGCCTGCCCAGCCAGTCCCGCGGCGTCTATGGCGGCTGCCACGCTCTCGGCCGCTGCCCCATACAACAGCTGCTTCTCCTGCCCCTCGGGGTCCCTGGCGCTGACCCCCCAGGCTGGCTTGCTGCGACCTGGTACCAGGGGAGCACAGACAAGCCCCTGCACTTGGCTGGCACACGCCACCCTTACCAGCTGCGTGGGCCACGCCGCTTCCTCCCGCAGCCTCTGCCCAGTCCATGGTGCCTGCCTGGGTGGGAGTCAGTGCCAAGGAGGTGGGTGGGGCTGGCCCATCCTGCGCTCCGTGGCACCGCGCTTAGCCGGCAGGCGCCGGGCTGGCGTGTCCTCCTGCGGGCTGCTCCAGAGGATAGGCCTGCAGAGCACATGGGGTGTCGCGATTCCTGGCACCCAGTGCGTCGTGCCCAGGGTGTCCAGCTGGGGGCTGGTGTGGGGCAGAGCTCCCATCTCTGCCGGAGCGGGAATCTCCCCAGGCCAGAGCAGGGGGCTGGGCCCTGTGTCCACTGAGCTCCCTGTGAGTTGGGGTCGGGGTGGCCCAGCAGCAGCGGTGCTGGCCCCTGTGCCCGGGGTGAGTGTCGTGGCCCCTTTCTCCAGCTGCTGCTTGGGGGCGTTGCCCTCCACACAAGAAGCTGGCCTCCCCCCCACGCCCTGACTGCCTGGGCTGGACCCCCCACTCCCTCGCCGCTCCCCCAACCTGGATTCCCTGCAGCCGACTCAGTCTGCCCCTCTTTTCCCTGCCTGGGAGCAGGCAGGGGGCCTGGCCCTTCCCCTCCCTGGGCCCCCAGCCCTCCATGCAGCACCCCACAGCCTCCAGGCCGCCCCCGGACTCCGGCGTTTCTCTCCATCTCTGCGCCCAACGAGGCCGCGCTGCAGCCCCCTGCCTCTGGGCCGGGGGCGTCACACATGGGGACCACGAGCTCCCTGGGGTCCCTTCGCTTCTCAGCGTCTCCTCCGTCCCTCTCTGCCCCTGGTGCTGCCTCGGGCGCTGGCATCTGGCCCCCGCCTGGCCCTGCTCCCCTCTTTGCCCTGGCGGCGATCAGGCCTCGGAGAGCCCAGGAGCCCCCCGGGGCTGGAGCCTGTCCCGCCTGGGCTCATGGAGTCAGGCCTCTGCCGCCATCTCAGGGGAGACTCGCCAAAGGGCTCCACGCTTCCGCTGAGGGTAGCGAGAGCATGTGGCCAGCGCCCTTCTTCCCTGGAGGCGATGCCTTGAAACAGAGCAGTTTTCTGAGCAGGGAGGAGCCCGTGCTCCCCGGCACTGAGTCCTGCCGGATGCCTCACGGCCTGGCTGGGGCTCTCATGGTTGGCTTCCAGGCAGAGACAGCTCCGGGCGGTGCCAGGCTCCCAGCCCATCTTCCCCTTCCGCAGCATCCGGATCTTCCGCCTCAGGAAGGCCTGTTCTGAAGGGTGTTTGCCCCTGGGCTCCGCCGGGAGCCCCGATCCGTGAGCCAGGGGCATGGGGGTGATGCTGGCGTGGGCTGGGCTGGGAGGCTGTCCCCCCACTCCCTGGTTCCCCACGTCCATTTCAGCCCCCTCGCCCCTCGGGCTCCAGAGGGCACGTCGGCGTTTGTATGTACATTCTGGCCCGGGTCCCGGTGAGAGGGGCTTCAAATCTAGTGGAGGTGAGGGGCTGGCTCCCCACCGGGGCGATTGAAGGCCACTGGGGCTGGTGTCCTCGGCTGGGCGAGCAGCAGGGCTGTGGCGGGTTGGGGGGCTGAGCTGCCCGGAAGGGGGTGACTCCTACAGCAGCTGGGGAAACCAGAAACCGAGTGAGTTGGACCAGTGGCACTTAGCCCTGGATCGATTTGTAGATGCCAAGGCCAGAAGGAACCAGACTAATTCCTAGCTCAGTCTTGATTTACTCACGTCTCCCCTTTAACGCCGGGCACGATCCCCCGTCCCTGCCAAGCTGTGAAAAAGCGACACTGAGTTGGATAGAGAACCCAGGAGTCCTGACCTAGCCAGTCTTTCCATCGTCGTTCCTCCTTCCCCCTCCCCCCCCACTCTAGACACTAGACCCTATACTCATCCCCGGAGCTGGGGATAAAACCCAGGAGTCCTGGCTGCCAGCCAGCCCCACACTAATCACTAGCCCCCCCCTCCCTCCCTCCTGCCAGAGTTAGAAATAGATCCCAGGTGCCCCCAGCTCCTGCTCTCCTAACCCCTGGGATGTAGCGTCCCATGGGGCTGCGCACATCTTAGTACAGGGCCCAGCCCCTGCCACGCTGACCCCAGTTACACCAAGCAGGGTCTGTCTTCTGCAGAGGGACACCCCCCCCCCCACAGCCCATCCCCATAAATCACTGAGCTGCCAACTGGGTGCAAAGCCCCCCATAGCCTGCCTACGACTTCAAAATGGATGGGGGGAATGGGGATCAGGACCAGCCTGGATTGGCCCGTGGGGGGGGGGGAATGACCCAGGGCTGGGGGTCCATCTGGACCTGCCTCCATTTCCCCAGCCAAATCAGCGCCAGCTCATCCCTCTAATCCAACCCGAACTGTGCCAGCCTGGTGCCCTGGGAACCAGCCAGCTGCTCCCCCCTCACCTGGCTGGATGCCCCTGCCCCTGCCCCCCTCCCCATACTGACCTGTCCCCGCCCCGGCTGCAGGCGCTTCACTCCGGTCCCACCCCCCCACACACTCTTCCAAGCGCCCCCCCCAGTGTTCCCATGGCAACCTGTCTGAGTGGGGGGGCAGCTGGGGCCTCGCTACATGGCAGGGGCTGGGGGATGCTCCCAGCCCCGGAGCGTTGGGGACCCAGAGTAGGTGCTTGGGGCAGGCTGAGGTAACAGTTACAGTTGGGGGGGAGGGGGAAACGACTGGGGCTCAGGACCTCTGGGCGCTATGGTCTAATAGAGCAGAGGAGTCAGAGCAGGATGCCTGGGTCCACTCCCTGGCTCTGGGAGGGGAGGGGGGCTAGTGGTTAGAATGAGGGGGGGGCGGGGGCTAAGAGTCAGGACTCCTGGGTTCTATCCCCAGCTCCAGGGTGGAAGTGGCGCTCCCAACTCAGTGAATTAAATGCCTTGGCCTCCCTTAGGTCACTCATCACCTCCCCACAATCTTACACATGGGGAAACTGAGGCACCATTTGCCCACCTGGCAAATCAGTGGCTGAGCTAGCCAGGAAAAGAGCCCAGGCATCCTGATTCCCCCCTGCCTCCTCTCCTCACTGGGGTCATGATGAGAAAGAGCTGCCGGCAAGGGGAAACTGAGTGGCACTGCAACACACACACCCCCCCCCCCACCGGTCACCTCAGGCCCAGGGATGCGTTAGGCCGGCCCTGCACGCAGCCCATAAAGGCAGCAACAGGCACCCAGACCTGGCTCTCAGCTCTCCGGAAACCACCTTCCCCTGGCAGGAGCTGAGAAAACCCCCAGAAACCAGGATTTTCCCCTGGCACCCAGCTTTCCATCTCTGGTGGCAGAGGGCACCTGCTGCATCACAGGAAGGCAGAAGGACTCCCCCAGGGGGGCAGGGGTGGAATAACCGGCCCCCTGGGCAGGTCTGTTCCTGACCCGGGTCAGGTAGAGGTTGATTCACACCCTGACACAGGAGGGTTGTTTCCCAGGTGCGTATTTCTATTGTGGATGCTCTTGTTAGCCATGTAAATGTGGGCTATAGCCTGGCTCCCAGAGGATAGGCCCATAAAGACAGAGGCCGATTCCCTTGTCAGATACAGCTCCCTCTCTCTGTGCCCCCCTGGCAGGGCACAGGGGCCTTAAACAGGGTGGAAAGGACCCCCAGAGACTCCCCGCCATCTAGGGCGCCTACCCAGGCTGTGCTCCCAGACCCGACCCATCGGTGGTGCAGCATGGGCCACACTGTGCTGTGGCTGTTCTCTGCCCCCCAGGGCCCATGGGGGGCAGATCGGGAGCATGGCATGAGCTAGGCACAAGGGGGTGGCTGCATCCAGCAGGCGGGGAGCACCCAGAAAGAGACCCACAACGAAGCAAGGGAGGAGCTGCACCAACCCAGGGAAGCATGAGTATTTCTCGAAGGCACAAGGCCTGTCTTCATAGCACGCCCCCCACCTCACTAAAACAAGTGCTGTCTGTCTACCAAAGGACTCGCACAGCCCCCCTCCCTGCAATATCTGACCACCTCACACCCGCTAATGCAGTTAGCCTCACAACTGCACAGAGAGGAAACTGAGGCACGGCAAGGCTAAATGACTCACTCACATGCCCCTGTCTGCAAAGTCCAAGAACGGCACCCTCACCCCTGGGCCATCCTTTCTACCCGCATCTGCCCCCACTGTGGAAGGATCAGGGCCCCGTAAAGGCATGGGACATGGGCATGGTTTGACTGCCAACTCTTTGTGGCAGGGGGTGGCTTTTTTTTCTGTGTCTGTACAGCACCTGGCACCAGGGCGCCCTGGTCCCTGGCTGCAGAGCTCCAATGGTACCCATGGCACAATGGTGGGTGACTAGCCTGGCACCAATTAACACATCCACTCCTCCTCCTGCATGGATCCAACGGTACCCACCCGCAAGACTGCAGCGGTGCCAGTTACAACGCCTTCCCCAGTGGCATAGCCAGGCATGAAAATTTAGGTGGGCCCCCATTTATGGTGGACGGGCAACGACCAAAGGTCTGAGGTCCCAGCAAACCATTTCTATGGCACAGGAATAAATTCACTTCAAACACATTTACTTAAACTTGGCATTTACAGAGACTCAGATCTGGGTGGGCCTGGGGGCATGTTGTGGTGGGTTGAGTCCTGATTTGCTGTCAGAGAACAGGAGAATTTTCCAACCAGCCCCATTCCCTGGGGAGCAGTGGACCTGCCAAGGACAATGAACACAGGGGGTCCTTGTAAGGTGACCAGATGTCCCCATTTTATAGGGACAATCATAATTTTTAGGTCTCTCTTTTATATAGGCTCCTACCACCCCCCATCCCATCCCAATTTTTCACATTTGCTGTCTGGTCACCCTTGGTCCTTGATCAGTGCAGCGGTGGGACCAGCTGATTTCTTGAGGTTCCTTCCAGCCATAAGCTTCTGGGTTTGTGCGGGTCAGCTCTGGCGGTACCGATGAGCTTCTTCCAAAGGCCCCGGAAGGATCCTTCACGGGCAGGCTCCTTGCGTACCTGGGCACGTCGGGAGGTTGGGACCTTCCTCCGAAGCGGGTGGCCCAGCGGCTGCCCAAGGAAAATCCACCCAAGGGTAGCACTGAATGGTGGGAAGTGACCCCTCCCCGCTTGGAGCTGCCCCCGCCACTGGGGAAACCGTGGGCTCTCGGTGGCATTTTCCCACCATGCCTACGTAGGAGGTGGCCCATTGACGTACTTCAGCATGAAATGGAAGGACCGGGTGTAACAGGGGGTTTCAGCAAGGGAGAGAAAGGAGGTGCTGGCCAGGAGGAGCAGGAGCAGCCCAGCCGCAGACAGCAGCAGCCTCTTCATTCTGGCCAGGATCCTGGGGCCTGGGCGAGGCTGATCTGGGAAAGCCGAGGGCTGCGACCTAGGCCTGGAGGCACGAGAGATGCCAGGGTTGGAGTTGGCACAGGTGTGGGGGGAAACAGTACAGTCAGGGAAGAGGCCCGCCGCAGCTCAACCCCCCTCCCTGCGAGCTGCAGGGAAAAGGGGGAGTATGGGCTCCCATGGGACTCGCCGCTCCCAGCGTCCCTTTCTCTGCACTGCTCTGTCCCCTGGCTGGGGGACCAAAGCCCCCTCCCGAGGGGTGACCACCAAAGCCAGGGGAGCGGGGAGGGAGCCTAGTGGCTGTTTCAGACGGTGAGTATGGAGACCTTCGCTCCAGGGCGTGGGAAAGGGGCAGGTCTGGCTGGGGCTGGAAAGGACGGGTGGTTAGTTAGATACAAGGAGAGGGGGTGCTAGAAAGGCTGGGCTGGCTTTATGGCTAGCCCACCGGGAGGTCCACACCCAGCACCACCCCTGCCCCTCACGTCTCGGCCTCATTCGCCCAGGCCGACCGGACAACCCAGCCACAACCGGGCTGCGCTCGGACTGCTCCAGGCAGCCCTTGGGCACCTCTGCTCTTGCTCTCCGTAACCCTTTGCAGTGGGCAAGGACCCATGGGCTGGTGACCTGGGACAGATGGCTGCGGGCACTGGTGCAACATGGTAACGCACCCCACTCCCAGGAAAGCAGGCGTGGCAAGGCAGGGCTGGGAGGTGGGGAGAGGCCAGGCCTGGGGGTCAGTCGGGGGAGGACGGGGCAAAGGACATCTGTCTGTGTCATTCCTGCCCTTCTCCCACCGTGGCTCAAAGCTGCAGCCCCCTACCCCTTCTCAATGATGACTGCCACGTCCTCAGAGCCGGGACCAGCCTGATTCCTCTTGCAGGGCTGCAGAAGGAAGGATGGAGAGGGGGGGCCATTAGCCAGGGCTGGATGGGGCCCAACACCCCCTTGAGCTATGGGCTCTGCGTGGCCAGGGCATCCGAGGTACCAGCCCCAAGCCCACCACACGTGGGGCCCTCTTCCTTAACTCGCGCGGGGAGAAGGAAACTTTACAGCGGGAGAGGTGCTGTCTAGTGGTTAGAGCAGGGGGCTGGGAGCCAGGACTCGGGGGCTCTATCCCCAGCTCTGGGAGGGAGAGGATCTAGTGGGCTAGAGCAGCGGGGGGTTGGGAGTCAGGACTCCTGGGTCCTACCCCAGCACCAGGGAGGGGAGTTATGTCTAGCCCCATGCTTGGCTCATGCGCTGGGCGGGCATCGCTCTTTCTAACGATCCGCAGTACAAGGGGGCCTCCCCTCCTCGGAGTGGCCAGGCACGTCCCTGCTTAGCTTGGGGAATCTGACACCATCCCAGCGCAAGGCACCCCAGCTGAGCTCACCCACGCTTGGCCTTGCTGCTTGGGGAGGGGAAACTGGTGGGCAGCCCCATTGCACTGAGGCCTGCGGGTGGGGGTGGATAGAAAGGGGTAGGGGCGAGACCAGAGGGGAGGACCTCCGCCCCAGCCCAAATCCCACTTGCATCAGCTCCCCCTAGGGTGCCCCATCCCTGCAGAGGTCACGGGGCTGACCCCCAGACCACCTGATCAGCACCGCCATCCCCAGCAGGGGAGGGAAAGCTGCATGGAGCTTGGGGCCAGGAGAGATCTAAGCCCTGTAGGCACTGGGGATGTGGGGGTGTCGGTAGGCTGGGGTACCCCCCTGCCCCCTCCAGGGTGCAACCGTGCTCACCTGCATCACTTCCGGCTTGCCCTGCTCCACGCAGGTCTGGCCCAGCCAGCTTTCAATCCGCTCAGGGTCAAAGCCCACCATCTCTGTCTGGCGGCAGGCCTCGTCCCCCAGTGCCAGGCTGTGGGGATGCCAGCTGCCCTGCCGAGGGCCATTCCCTAAGAGGAGAGGATGGCGTGGGCGTGACTGCCAGGGGCAGGGCTACAAGAGAGACACCAGCCCAGGGGAGGAAGGATGACCTGGTTATTCGGATACCAACCTGGGAGACAGCAGGGCTGGGTTCAAATCCTTGCTTTGCTACAAGCTCCTTGGACAAATCACTTAGCTGCTCAGTGCCTCAGTTTCCCCATCTGTGCAATGGGGATACCAGCCTTACAGGAGGGTTATGAGGCACTTGGCTAAGTAATGGGGGGGGGGCATCAGCAGGTAGCTCAAAGGAGTTAATAATGGGGGGCTGCAGAGCCAGTGGCTTGGCCTATGCAGCCCTTTGTCTTCAGGATGCTGGTTTGATACCATCCCACCTCAGTACATGCTGCCAGCTCATGGCTGTTGGGTGGTCTCCCTACTGTGAAATGAGTTAGTCAGGTCTCAGTCCAGTTCCTGGGGAGTCCAGTGTCCGTCCCACCCACCCAGCAGAGGGGCCCAGAACTCAAGGGGCCCTGGAGACCGAGCTCATCCCCGAAAGGGGAGTCTTTCCAGAGCAGCGGCTGAGAAATAGATCTCGGGGGCTGGTCACACGGGACCTTCCACCAGTCCTGAGCCTGGGTGTTTTATGCTGCAGAAACCCGTCCCGCGCTGAAAGGCACTAAGACCTCACAACTCGCTCCTCGGCACAGCCATAGCGCCGGGGTTACAGGCAACCAAAGGCCACATTCAAGCCCGTAAAGGGCCAAAGCCCTGCCCTGGTGCATAAAGTACCTTTCACCGTAGGTAACTACGCGGGAAGGAGAGATCTGATCGTAGAAGACACTTTTATAGGAGCACAGACAGGCAGAGTGAGATCAAGCTGCTGGGATGGGAAGCTGGATAAATTAAGAATTAACCATTGGCGCAGCCCCATAGGAGACACGGTGGATTCTGCATCGCTCTCCACGGAGATCAGATCCTCTAGCTCAACCACCAGATCTGGGCTGGCTGCAGCCTGGCTGATCCGAATGGCCCCTTCTGGCCTTAGGCTCTATGAATCACCCGGCTCCCTCCGGTTGGTTTCCAGCCAGACGGGGGGGAAGTCTATTCAGAGGGGTTGGGACTAGAGGTGGGAGAAGCGTTTCAGTTTTCGGTGACAAACGCAGATTCGGCATGTTTTGCAAACCGGTGACGGTTTTGCCGACTCGTTTGTGTTGCAAAAACCAAAACCACAACAGGACCCCGGTGGCAAACACACAACTCTAGCCCATCTAGACAGCGGCCAGTGCCAGGTGCCCCAGAGGGAATGAACAGAACAGGGCAATTATCGAGGGATCCGGTCCCAGCATCTTTTCTTATGACCCCACAAGTCGCCCCTCATTAGCGAGTGCGAGCTACCGAGGGGCTCTCTTGGTAGCAGGTAGGCAGTGGTCAGCTGGACTGGACTCTGATGGGCCAGGAACCAAGTTACTTACCAGAACTGCCCCAGGCAATTTCCACCTTCCTTCTGGTTGCCAGGGAGAGACAAGGCCTGTCTTGGGTCGCCAGGGAGAGACAAGGCCTGTCCTGGGAGGCCAGCTGCGCCTGCGTTCCCCCCCCCAAAGGGAATGGCCTGTTAATGATATCCACAGCTCCTCCCCAGGAGACAGGGTTAGTCTCATTCTTGGGTTACAGGGAACGGAGGGACACAACCACAGATCATAAAGTGAATCAGGGTTAGAACCAGGAACAGGACCCAGGAGTCCCAGTACCTCCCTGCCCCCTGCACGTGTCTGTAAACACCTTCCCCGCCCAGAGCTTGGAACAGAACCCAGGAGTCCTGAGCCCCACTGTCTCCTACTCTAACCACTAGACCCCACGTCCCTCCCAGAGCTTGGGATAGAACCCAGGTATCCTGGCTCCCAGCCCCCTGCTCTAACCACTGGACCCCGCTCCCTCTTACAAATACAAGAGGGAATCACCTTGTCTCTGATTCCCAGTGAAGCCCATAAGCAGCGGGGGATGGTGTCAGGCAAGGCGAGCTCACCCTGCTACTGATCAGGCTACGGCTGGTTTAGGGCTAGACCAAGGCAGCGGCCTTGCGGTTAAGGTGCTAGGCTGGGACTCAGGAAACCGGCGTTCGAGTCCCAGCTGTGTGAGACCCTGCGCCGGCCACTTCATCTCGCCGGGCCTCAGTTTCCCCACCCCTCAAACAGAGAGAGTCCCACTCTGCCTGTGAGTTCTCGGAGGCACGGCTGGTCTGGTGCCCTGATCTTAGTTACGGTGTCTGGGCAGCACCTGGAGCCACGGGGCCCTGATCTCGTTACTGGCACGACGGGGCCTGGAATTTCACTCCGGGAGCTGCTGCTGTAAAGCAGATAATGAAACGCGGAGCGGGGCTTACGTGACACGGATGGATCCTACGTGGGGAGGGAGGAAACACAAGCCTAAGGGCTGAGAATTGGTCCTGGGAATCAATCAGACCCCCAGGCCACCACAGAGGTACCAGCGACTGGGGGGACCAAAGGGGACTGTCCCCCACATACACTTTTTAAACATGGGGGTCCATGCCTCTCCCCACCCCCTTTTTGAACCTGAACTCAGCAGGGGAGCTGTGGGGGAAGCATTCCCCCCCTCCTCCCTGGCTGGCCGCTGACTGGAGCTGGGTGGGGTGACTGGGTGGGGTGGCCCTGCGACCTGGGACTGGGCCCCCCCAACTTCTGCTGTCCACCCCTCACCCCTGGGCCACTGCTGCGTAAAACCCCTTCCAGGACTTCGCTTTGATGCTCCCCGAAGGAGTCAGTTTCAACACACCCGAAACCACCACCACCCCCAGCCATTTACAGAGGGGTCCCAGGAAGCCCCCGCTGGTACTTTTAGGTTTAAGGCCAGCAGGGGCCAGCAGACCTCTGGTACGTGTCACCCAGTGACCCCTGTATCAAGCTCAGCCCCCTGGGATGGACTATGACAGCTACCTACATTCAGGTCCTCGTGGCTGGCGCCTCTCCCGCATCCGGCCGGCCAGCTGGCGGGCGCGTCCAGCTGGCAGCTGCACCTCCAGCCCGACTCCTCCCACTGGCCCACACCTGGAGAGAGGGAACGGCGGAGGGTGGTATCGACCCCTTTAAAAGATCCCCCATGCCCCCTAGGAACTGCTGCAGCAATGTTGGGCTGGCCCAGCTCGGCTGCCCCCCTTTAAGGGATTGCCCCTTTAAGGCAAGGGGGGTGGGCAGGTCTGTGCACCCCCAACCCATCTCCAGGGCCAGGAGCTGCTGCCCTTACAGCTAAGCCCCAGCAGGGAGGTGGCAGCTGGGTCATTGTTGGGGGTGGGGGGCCAGTCCCTTTCAGGGTGGCCCACCCCTGCCATATGTGGCGGGGGCGGGGGGGGGAGGAATCTTTATGGAGAGAGGTGTTGTCTAGTGGGTTACAGCTGGGGAGTGTGGGGGCAGTCTGGACTCCTGGGTTCTATCCCCAGCTCTGGGAGGGGAGGGGAGGGGAGTCTAGTGGTTAGAGCCGGGGGGGCTGGGAGTCAGGACTCCTGGGTTCCATCCCCATCTCTGGGAGGGGAGCGAGAAGCCACCTCCTACCCATCATCGGGGGCGGTTTGGGGGGCTCTGCCCCTTTAAGGACTCCTCTCCCCACCACTGCAATTCAGGGCAGCCAGAGCCTGCGACCTACTGCAGCCCGTACCCGTGATGGCGCTGCAGTAAGATGAACCCTCTTCGTCATGAGATGTGGACCCACCCACATCCACCGAGGGGTCCCACTCCAGGTCCAGGCTGCCCCTCCAGGCAGCCCCGAACGGATGGCAGCGCTGGCAGCAGAGAGCCTTGTGCGGGGTGGACTGGTAGATCCAAGCAGCGGGATGGGGCCCCCTGGCTTCTCCCTCGACCTCAGGCTTCAGTGATGCATCTGTGAAGCAGTCAGACTCCACGTCGGTCTCTCGGTCCGACAGCCACTCGTCCTCAAAGACCTGGTGGGTGAGCAGGGAGGGTCAGCAGGAAAGAGACAGCGGCTCCCTAGGCCTTCAGTAGCCTTTCACTAACCCTCCTGCAATGGATCCTGCAGGGGGCAATTCCAATACACCTGAGCTAAAGGAGAATCCCCAGTCATTGTTGGCAGTAGAGGGGCTGTGACACACATTCAAGCCATTTTTATTCTACCTGCAGAGGGGAGTGAAGCACACACAAGCTTGTAAATTATAATATCTTGCCTGACAATCCCCAAACACTTTGGAAACTGATTCCCAGAGATCACCTCATCTAGCTCTGTGGCTACAGCTGCAGTTGTTTATCCAGAGAGCCCTCCCCCAGGGCTGAGACGCCGTCACCTTCGGGACGGGATGTGGCAGCTGTTTACACAGAGCTCCCTCACCCGGTGCTGAGATGCAGCCACCTCTGGGGTGGGGCGCGGCAGCCATTTAACAGCTGAGGAGCGGAAGAGAAGAATACTTTAACCAGCTGAAAACGCGGGGGGGGGGGGGGAAGGACTAAGAAGGTAAAAATGCAACGGTTCACAAGGAAATGTGGCCACGAGCCAGGCGTTTCGTAGCCCAACTCTTGCCAGAAAAACACCACAATGAGCACCCGGTGCCTGGACCTCTCCCCTCAACAGCACAACCGATGCAGCCCCTGCCACCAAACCTGGGCCTTGGGGTCTGGCGAGAGCCCCCCTCACTGAGCCCCCCTCTGCTTCCTGCAGCATGCCAGTTGGAATCAGCTGACTTAGACTGGCGCATACTCCCCTTTGTTCCCCCCCCCACCCCGCATCACAGCCCCCCCCCCCCGGTGCCACCCTGGGGCACTGGGGTCAGCACTGAATGCATGGGGACAGCGCCCCCTACTGATCCCCCACCCCACTCCCTGCGCACAGCGCCCCCTGGTGCCAGCACAGACTGCAAGAGGAGCACGCCTCATTCTGTGCCCCCACCCCTCTTTGCAGAAGAGCGCCCCCTAGTGCCACCGGGGGGCATTACAGTCAGCACTGACAGAAGGGAGCACTTCCCCACAATGAATCCCCCACCCCGGGGGCCCTGTGGCCCCGAGGATTTTCCTGGTAAATCTCACATCCATAGTCTGGGCAGGGCTGACCCTGCGCAGCCAGAGAGATTTGCTGGGACTGCAGCACAAGGTCGCCCAGGTGCCCGGTGACGGTTGAGCCGCAGTGCCCCGTGGCGCGGGCTCTGCTCCACGCGTACCAGCCTCATGCTGACCAGCCGGCGGCGGAAGCGGGATACCCGCCAGAAGACCTCCTGGCAGTAGCAGCTCAATTCCTGCAGCTCCTCCTCCAGGATCTCGGCGTCCTGCGGCTCGCTCCTCTGGATCAGCCGCTCGCCGGACACCAGCAGCCAGTCGAGCCGCTCCGCGTTGGACTGCACGGCCTCCTGGAACTCCTGGGACAGAGGGGAGACGTTAGCCGAGACAATGGGGCTGGACCCTCCTTGCTCCATGCAAACTGCCCCGGGAATCTTAGCAGGCACGGCCTCCGATTTATATCTTATCCAGCAGCACAGCGCCCCCTACGGCCATGCTGGGGCACTGGAGAGCACCCCCGATTGAGCCCCACCCTGCTCCCTGCAGCACAGCGCCCCCTTGTGCCACCATCTCAATGCTGCCCCAGAGAGGAGGGCAAGGCCAACTGAATGGCCGATCCCAACACCCACGGGGCGTGGTCGCCCCTCCAGTTCCTGACCCTGCTGAGCTTGCCAGAACAGCGCGGCTCGGCGCCCAAGGTCACAGGGCTGCAGCTGCTCAGCCACTGGGTTTATTACGTGCCCAGGGACAGGTGCGATCGCGAACTGGAAACAATAAGCTAATCTCGGTATCGATCTGGCGTCCCCACAGGCTTCCGGGCAGAGGCTGGCTGGTTTGAGCAAGCAGAGTTCTAGTAATACTCAACACCTGTACCCTCCTGCCCCCAGTGCACAGAGCGGGAGGCGAAGGGCGGGATTCGGGAGACTAATCAGCCCTGGGATATTTTAATACTGCTCGGTGCCTTCAACCAAAGGACAAAGTCCGCACAGACACGGATAGAGGGGTGGGTGGAATACGGCCTGCTGACTGAGATCACTCGGCTGGGACTCAGGAGATGTAGCCTGCTAGGTGACTTGGGGCAAGCCACCTCCCCCACACTGTGCCTCAGTTTCCCCATCTGTCAAAGGGGGAGAACAATACTGCCTCCTTTGGGAAGCGCTTTGAGATCTGCTGAGGAAAAAGCTAGGGATTCTTGGAAGAAAAGAAGAGCTAGTTTTCCAGTTCCCTGAGGCCTGGCAAACTCATCTCACATAGGCCAGCAAACGGCCCATCCAGGGGAAACACTCATCATCAAGTTTCAATCCCTATTGACCACGACCCGATGGGAACGGATGACCTCAAGGTGGAAGGGCCCACAGCTCAGCCCCAGGCCCCAGCTTGGTGTTTTATACAGGGAGCCTGCAGCTATCCATCCCTGCGCAGCACTTTGATCCAGGTGATCGCAGCAAATATTTCAGTTTCCTCTCTGAAAACCCACCCGCCTTGTCCCTTACGGACTTGTAACGTTTATGATCACAGGGGTGGGGCATCTGTCTGCTGCCCCCTGCTGGTGGGGACGAGCCCTGCTCTGTGCGTGCGCAGAAAGAGAGAGGAGGCACAAAAATGACACTGGATAGAAGGATTCACTTCCCAGTAGACGTGAGACCAACCCAACCTACCCTGATCTACACGACACCAAGCTCTGGGAAGGTCTGAGCTTGTGTTTGAAGGAGGCGACATGGAGTCAGGACTCCTGGGTTCTATTCCTAGCTAGCCTCCCTGTAAGACTTTGGCAGAGTCACTTCCCTTCTCTATGCCTCAGTTTCCCCATCTATAAAACTCAGAGGAAGAGATCAACTCATATCCCTCGGGGGCTGAATTTATGAAGGTGCTTGGAGATCCTTGAAAGGCAGATGCTAGAGCATCACCGGGAGAAGATATTCCCGCCCTGGAACTAGACTGGTCTGATTCCCCGGCAAAAAAACCCACGCTATCCTCCTGAGCCTGTGTATTGTTTTAACCCTGAGCTTGCCGCCGTTTCTCTGGATGTATTGACATCTCAGCACCTGACAGGTTAAGTGAAACGTGTCACCCGAAACCAGCTCGGCTGTACGTCATTATCTAAAAATAAAATTTCCCCTTCGGTGAACTACTGTTTTCTATGTCAACAGATGATCAGGTGTGTGCCTGCGTACACAGGCGTCTCTGCTCGTGCTCTTCACCGGAGCTACCCGCCTGCTGGCCACAGAACGATGGACTTTGCTCACTCACTGCTCTTCCCATTCAAAGATCACAAACATTAATTGATAGCTCATGAGTTCTGAGCCCTCCCTGCTTCCCATCAGAGGGGATGGGGGGAAGAATATGCAAGGATCACTTCACCGTGTGCAGAAACGCAGCCACCTCTGGGGTGGGATGTGGCAGCTGCTTATCCACCACACTGGGACACTGGGGTGAGCACTGATTCAGAGAGGAGAGCACCTGCTACTGAGCCCTCACCTGGCTCCTTGCAACAAGCGCCCCCCAGAGCCACACTGGGGCATAGGGGTCAGCACCAACTCCAAAGGGAGTGCACCCCCTACTAAGCCCCGCAGCACAGCGCCCCCAGTGCAGCACCAACTCCAAGAGGAGCGCAACCTCTATTCAGCACTCACCCTGCTCCCTGCAGACCAGTGCCCCTCGCACATTGTGCAAGGTCATGCTGAGATGAGGCTGCACAGACGTGTGCATTGCACGGATGCATCTGGGAGTTGCAAGAGGCCAATACGATGTATACATGCCCTGCGATCCCTAATCCTTCACAAGAGGACGCTCTCATTTTACCTGCAGCTCCATCATTTTCTCGAGCGAGCTGCCCCCAGAGAAATGTTCCACATCGGTGAGCCGCAGATCCAGCTCCGTCAGCCACACCTGCACGGTCTCCCGCTCCCACTCAAACTCCTCCCGCTGGCCAACAAAATACTGAGGGGGAGAAGCAAAAACAAACAAACAAACAAACAAACAAACAAACAAACAAACAAACAAACAAACAAACAAACAAACAAACAAACAAACAAACAAACAAACAAACAAACAAACAAACAAACAAACAAACAAACAAACAGAGCCAGCAGGTTTAGCAGGAAGTTGGACATCAGAAAATTCACACTTCAGTGTCCTTCTGCTTAGCGCTAATGACGCTAGGGGTTATTAATGATTATAATAAAGGGCCAGGATTTTGAATTCTTGACAGACACGCTTGCAGAAGTGGCTGGTAATTTTTAGACGCCCCTCTTTGTTTTTGCCCTAAGCACAGGAATCTCTTGCGGGCAGAATGACTTTGTGTTCAGTGTTCGTACGCCGCCTGGCACAACAGGATACTGGTCCATGCCTGTGGCTCCTAGGTGCTATCACGATACAAATGGTGAATCAATAATAACACTAATTAATCCGATGCTGGGGTGGTACCCCTGAGTTTCTGAAACTTTGCTCTTTTTCATAGAATCATAGGACTGGAAGGGACCTTGAGAGGTCATCTAGTTCCGTCCCCTGCACTCATGGCAGGACTAAGTATTATTTAGACCATCCCTGATGGGTGTTTGTCCAACCTGCTCTTAAAAATCTCCAATGATGGATATTCCACAACCTCCCTAGGCAATTTATTCCAGTGCTTAACCACCCTGACAGTTAGGAAGTTTTCTCTAATGTCCAACCTAAACCTCCCTGGCTGCAATTTAAGCCCATTGCTTCTTGTCCTGTCCTCAGAGGTTGAGAAAAATTGTTCTCCCTCTTCCTTGTAACAACCTTTTATGTACTTGAAAATTCTTATCATGTCCCCTTTCAGTCTTCTCTTTTCCAGACTAAACAAACTCAACTTTTTCAATCTTCCCTCATAGGTCATGTTTTCTAGACCTTTAATCATTTTTGTTGCTCTTCTCTGGACTTTCTCCAATTTGTTCACATCTTTCCTGAAATGTGGTGTCCAGAACTGGACACAATCCTCCAGATGAGGCCTAATCAGCGTGGAGTAGAGTGGAAGAATTACTTCTTTTGCATTTTGCTCAGCCGAGTGGCGTGAATCTGGGCCTGATCAATTTCACTTTCTGGGCCAGATCCCCCTCTTGTGTAAATCAGTGTTGCTCTAATTCACACCAACTGAGGATCTGAACCGTTTCACTGTCTGTGTCTCCCTGCTGAGTAAGGGATATCCAGTGTAACCAGGGGCAGGTTTATACGCCCATCCTGTCTCCCTCCCCACCCAAATATTATTAGTGGGGGAGACACCACGGGCACATTTCTTTGCCTGTTAACGACCCCAAATTCCTGGGCACAAAGATGGTGCCTTGAGCTACTTCCCCACCATGCCAGTGCCCCTCCCTCCCTCCCAGGGACCCACCAGCTGGTACCTTCAGTCTCTTGAGAATGGCAGCAGCTCGTTTCTGGAGGTTGTCCCAGCGCTGGTTGCTCTCCTGGACCGCGGCCTTGAGCCGGCCCTGCAAACTGATGCTGTTGGCCTGAACCAGCTGCCGATACTGCCTGTTTAAGGACTCCAGATGGTGCAACTTCTCCTGGATCTGCCTTTCCAGCACCTGGAGGGAGAAAGGGAGACCAGCACTGGTGAGGAAGAGCAGCCTCGTTGTTGTAGCCCTGGACTAGGACTAGCTTGGATGCTGGGCCCCTGCCATAGATGTCGCAGTGTTGCTCTGTGCCTCAGTTTCCCCATCTGTTAAATTTGAATAATTCTCCCCTCTCTTGGGACAGGACGGGGCTGTGAGGATCAATTCATGAGCAGCTGTGCTGTGTTCAGGGACGGCAGTCAGTCGTTACTCTCTGGTGAGTATGTGTTACAGGCCCCCCATGGTGCTGATCTGCAGAGCTCATCCCAGAGTTCCGTCCCCAGCTCTGGCGGGGGAGTAGGGGCTAGTGGTTAGAGCAAAAGGCTTGGCAGCAGGACTCCTGGGTCCTGTTCCCAGTTCTCCCACTACGTAACTCTGCTGTAAGTCACTTTATCTCTGTTTCCCTATCTGTCAAATGGAAATAACCAAGGCCCGGCTCAGGGGGGCAGAAACAGGAGACGAAATGAAACTTTTGCAACAGGCTGCCGAGATCCTTGAAGCACTATGGAAACTGGAGACCTCGTTAGCCTCTTGCCAAGGGGAAGGACTGGGGGGTTATAAATGTTCCCCTTGTTTGATCTTCTGTGTATTCAGCTCTTGCTGCCACCTTTGAAATAAAAGGACTTCAACAAACACAACTCAAAGACTCCTCTGCTACCGAGGGTCTCCCCTGAGGTCTCTTTCAAGAGCCTTCCTGCCAACCCTGCCCTACCCTGGCTGTGCCAACATCACTGCGCAGAAGAAATCATTCAGTTTCTTCCAGTGTTATTTAATAGTCGTGCTACACTACCATCTACTGTCACCATGCTGAGCCCTGTTAGGGTCATTACCAGTCGCCATCCAGGATCTAGGCCCCACTGTGCTGAGCCTTATTAGGTGTATTATGATAGCATCTACAGTCCCCATCGGGGTTTGAGGCCCCATCACGGTGAGCCTTATTAGGTGTATTACAGTAGTGCCTATAACCCCGACTGGAGTTTGGGGCCCCATTAAGTGGAGCTTTATTAGGTGTAATACAGTAGCACCTACCGTCCCCATCACGCCTTGTTTTACTATGTATATTACGGTAGCACCGACATCCCCGTCCAGAACTGGGGCCCCATCAGCTGGGCCTTATTATGTGTATTATGGTAGCACTGACATCCCCATGCAGGATCGGGACCCCATTGAGCTGGGCCTTATTATGTATATTACGGTAGCACCTCTATCTGCCTCCAGATATGGGGGGGCCCCACTGTGTTGGGCCTTATTATGTGTATTACGGTAGCACCTACATCCCCATCCATTGTGCTGGGTGCCGCACAGACACACAGCGAGAGACGGTCCCTGCCCCAAGTCTAAACAGTCAAAAGGTGGGAGGGGAAACTGAGGCACAGAGTGGGGCCAGGACTGGCCCAAAGCCACTCAGCAGGAGGGTGGCAGAGCTATGCATAGAACCCTGGTGTCCTGAGTCCCAGTCTAATGCTCCATCCACTGGGACACGCTGCCCCTCTCCCCACCCCTATCCTCACCTCGAACTTTTTGAGCTCCTCCTTGGCCACAGCGAAGGGCACCTGGGAGGAAGCGGGGGAGGCGGCCCACAGCTCTGCCCCCCGCAGCCAGTCCTGGAAGCGGGACAGGGAGTCCAGGACCCGATCGTGCAGCCGGCGGGCCTGCTCGGCCCTGCAGCGAGACAGAGAGGAGCCTCACAGCGCCCACGCTGGCACGCCGCCCCCCCGGTCGCCACCCCCCGTGTTACGAATGCCAGCGACACCTGCTCCCCTGCCGTGCCAACAGAGTGACTGGAACGGACCAGAGACGGGGATGGGGAAAGCTAAGGGCCTGGCAGCTTGGCACAGCCGCGGGGGACATCTCTAGAAAATATAGACTCGCCCCCACCAGCCCCCACCCCCTCCACTCCACCAGAGCCCAGTCCCCCCTCCTCTCTCCCCACTGCATCCCATCAGCCCCCCTCACTCCTCCCCCCACATCCCAGCTCCCTTCATCCTTTCTTTTTCCCGCTGCCCACAAAATGACCTCCTCCCCCCCCCACCAAAAAAAAAACCCAAGTGACCCCAGCACCCAAATCCCCACAATCCTTTGCTTCCTCAAAGGCTTCTGGGAAGGTCATTGGGCATCTTGCAGGTGGTGGGACCCAGAAAGGCCGACACCCCCCCATGCCCTGATACTGGGCGGGGTCTCCCCCCTCCCCAAATACCAGAGCCTGGATCTCGGCCTCACCTGATCCGTTTCTCCACGGAGGCTGTGCGGAGGCTGCAGCCGGCCGCCGGCTCCCCCCGGCACACGGAGAGCATCCGAGGCTTCAGAAGAGCCGAGCCGAAGCTCCGGGCCACGCTGTCCCCCTGCATCTCTGGCTCCCCCTCACTTCACAATCCCCGCGGGCGTCTCGGGGATGCCTGGGCATCTGGACAAAGCCTGGGCATCGGCAGGGGGCGCAGGACTGCCCCTCCTGGGAGCAGGTCCGGCCAATCCTGTCTGGGCACAAACAGATCTCACCTGAATAACAGGGCCGCCGCTTGCAGCTAGCGCTGGGAGAGCCGCACAGCAGGGCCACCCAGAGCCCAGGGTCGGGGGGGGCCCTGCTGGGGAGACAGGAACTCCTAAGGGCAACAGGTGCAGAGAAAATCCAGCCACCACCACCCCCGGGGGAGAACGCTCCGCTCTCGTAAATTCCAGCCATGCTGGGAGGCCCCTGGGGCAGAGGTATTCCCGAAGGGGGCAGGGAAGGGTGTCACTGCACGGAGGAGCTTCGAAATAGGTGGAAACTCGTCTGAAATCTGTCCTCCCTCCCCCCACCATGCTCCCCAGGCAGTGTGGAGATGGCATTAGGAGCAGATCAGGGGTGTGGCTGGGGCTCACTGCGCTGTGACTATTCTCTGCCCCCCAGGGCCCATAGGGGGCAGACTGGGCCTGTAACCAGAGGACACTGCACAGTGGATATTCTCTGTCTCCCCGCCCGGCCCATAGGGGGCGGATCAGGAGTGTGACCAGAGCGCAGTGCGCTGAGGCAATTCTCTGCCCCCCCAGTCACTTAGAGCAGCTGCGAGGCTGCTCTAACTGACACAAAAGGGCCATATCAGGGACATGGTGAAGGTGGCTGGAGAAGAGGGGAAGACTTTTTAAAGACGTCCTGCAAATAAGGTTACCATATTTTCGGTTTCCAGAAAGAAAGACACTGACAGGGGGGTACAGTTGGGGTCCTGGAGGGGGTACCTGTGGCAGGGGTACTCTCTGGAGGTGGGGGCGGGGGGTGCAAGCCTGGGACACAGCAACAGCCGTCGGTCAGCACCTCCCTGTGGGACCCCCGCTCCCCAGGGCTGGGAGCTGGGACCCCGGTGGGCATGATCCAGCAGCTATGGCTGCAGGGGAATGGACCAATCAGCTGCAGATGCAGGGGAGGGGACTAATCGGGGCTCTTTCTGAAACGCGAGGGCTGCGCTACAAAAATCCCGGACGTTGCCTGTTATCTGAAAAAATCCGCCCAGTCGGAGGACAGAGCCTCAGAAAAAGAGGCAACGTCCGGGCAAACCCAGACGCATGGGGGTAGCATGCCCCCCTACCGGCAAGTGAAACAAAATACGGCGTAGGCCCCTTTAATTTGGCTTCCGTTCATTCCCCGTGCTGTTGGAGATCCTGCTTCGTAAAATCCAAGGCCAGCAGGGCCCAGTGTAACCAAGTAGCGTGACCCGCCACATAGCACTCGCCAGAGAACATAAGAATGGCCAGACTGGGTCAGACTAAAGGTCCCTCTAGCCCGGTGTCCTGTCTCCCGACAGTGGCCAATGCCAGGTGCCCCAGAGGGAATGAACAGAACAGGTCATCATCAAGTGAGCCATCCCCTGTCTCCTATTCCCAGCTTCTGGCAAACAGAGGCGAAGGACACCCTCCCTGCCCATCCCGGCTAATAACCATTGATGGACCAAAGAGATCTGGGCTAGGGATTGTTTTGGGACAGGACTCTGATGTTGTGAAGGCCAGATCTCTCTGGAAAATACCCAGCCCTGGTTTAAAAATAGTCAATTCAATTTGAAAAAAGGATCAGGACTTTTCAGCTTGGAAAAGAGACGACTAAAGGGGGATCTGAGGGAGGTCTAAAAAATCATGACTGGTGCAGAGAAAGTGAATCAGGGCGTATTATTTACCCCTCCACATCACACAAGAACCAGGGGTCACCCAGTGGAAGTAATATGCAGCAGGTTTAAAACAAACATGAGGAAGTACTTCTTTACACAATGCACAGTTAACCTGTGGAACTCATTGCCAGGGGATGTTGTGACAGCCAAGACTGTAACAGGATTCAAACAGAATTAGGTAAGTTCCTGGAAGGATAGGTACAACAATGGCTATTAGCTAATGTGGTCAGGGACAGAACCCCATGCCCTGCCTATTAGAAGCTGGGAGTGAATGACAAGGGCTGGATCACTTGATGACGACCTGTTCTGTTCACTCCCTCTGAAGCATCTGTCGGAAGACACGATAATGAGCTAGATGGCCCATTCGTCTGACCCACTATGGCCGTTCCTATGTTCGGTGATGGAGAATCCACCATGACCCTTGGTAAATTGTTCCAATGGTCTCACCGTAAAAATCTACACCTTATTTCCAGTCTGAATGTGTCTAGTTTCAACGGCTGTGGGATCGTGTCATGGAACGGCTCCTGTTGCTATTATGGCTGCTCTGCAGAAAGGGGTCTCTGTCAAACACCAGCTGAGCCTTGCATTGCACGACAGTGAGATTTCATTAAAGCCCCAGCACCCTGGCGCCCACGCCCCTTCAGGAGCGACCGAAGGAGTCATCCAAGCCCCCTCAGGTAGCGAAGGCAGCTGCCGACTATCAGGGGTGCCCCCAAACTCGCAGGTCGGAGCGTGGATGGATGGTTGCCAACACAAGGGCGAGAAGACGGGCCGTAGGGCGTGGCTGGTGGAGGGAACAGTTTCAGGCCGGAAGGGATCATTAAATCATCTAGCCTGGCCTCCCGCAGAGCGCCCAGCAGGACATTCCATTCCACCCAAATACCCCGACACGGAGCTCGACTGAGATCAAACTGTGAATCGTAGGCAGAGACCCAGGGGCCAGCAGGGCCCGAGGCCCATGCCATGGCAGAGAATTGATTAGGCGAGAGATGGCCGGATGATCCCAGCAGACGACCCGTGGCCCATGCTGCAGAGGAAGGCAAAAAAAAAAAAAACACACCCCAAAGTCCCTGCCAATTTGACCTGGGGAAAATCCCTTCCTAGCCCTGAATCTGGGCATCAGTTGGACCCTGAGCATGTGAGCAAGACCCACCAGTCAGGCATCTAAGACCACCCCAGAGCGCTGGTCCAACCCATCCAGTGTCTCGTCTCCTGCTGTGGCCAATCCCCGATGCCTCAGAGGAAGGTGAAATTTGCCCTCCCCGCCCCCAGATTACAACTGTGCATAGGGGCAGGGACACCTTCCTGACCCTGCAAGCAACTTACTGGTGCCTTGAAGCAAGTATTATGAGTGTGACCCTTAGAAGAAGTAGAGGGACAGGGCTTCTTGGGCACAGAGCCCACTGGAGGGGCAGACATGGGGATTTCTGAGTGAGGAAGCTGCTTGCTGCTATTTCTCCCTACTGTGTTCAGGGAAAACAGGACTTTCTGCACATTCTATGTAAACAAACACCTGGTGATCACGGATATTTTTTTCCTCCTAATGGAAATAACCCTGCAAGGCCCCAAAATATTGGCTAAGGGGCTCAGCCAAAGGGGCAACATTAGTATTACTAGGTGTATTACGGTAGTGCCTAGGCACCCCAGTCATGGACCAGGAGCCCATTGTGTACATTTGCATTCCTATTGGGTGTATTACGGTAGCGTCTAGGCATACTAGTCCTGGACTGGGGTCCCATTGTGCCAGGCACTGTACATTTTGATGGCAATTGGGTGTATTGCAGTAGGGCAGAGGGCACCCCAGCAACAGCCCATGACCCCATTGTGCTAGGCACTGTACAAACAGTCCCCTCCTCAGAGAGTTGCCGATCCAAATACAAGACCAGGTGGAGACAGACAGACCGGGGCGGGGGGGACGGATGGACACAAGGACACAGTGCTGGGCAGCGGGACAGACAATGGTCTTACCAGCCCCCAACCGGTGCCAGCCCTAAACTCCAGCCTGCGGCACCTGCCTCCCCGCTGGCTCGAAGATCCTGGTCCGACAGCTCTGCCTGCCTTCCCCGAACAAAACAGACCACCCAGGGATCTGCCGCGGCCAGCGGGGAACCGCCTTTCCTCTGCCTCCTTCTCTGCCAGCCAGCAGAACCGAAAGCCAAACCCAGCAGGCCATCAGCTCCAGCCCGGGCTGAGCCAACCGCCCTCCTCCCAACCCTCAGGTTTCCTGGTTTGTTCCTTAGCTGCTTTTGTGCCAACCAACACGTGATTTGTTTGTTGTGCTCAGGAGGCCATAACTCGCCCCACCCGATTGTTGCTCGGCGGTTTCCAGGCCACCTGCTTCGTTAGCGAGCTGCAGCCCAACCTCGGGGGGTCAGGCGAGCGCTAAGAGGAGCAGGAAAAGATTTCCCCCTGGCCCAGCATTGCACAGCCGGCTAAGCGAACAGTGGCGGGGCATCGATAGATTGCGGGGATGGACGACACCCCGGCATCTTAATCGGGGGGTGTGGGGGGGGTCCCGTCGTCTTGGGAGCTTCAGCCACATGTCGAGGGCACAAAAACTCAGGGGCAAAGCCAGGATTAGAACCCAGCACTCCCGCCTCGCAGCCCCTTAACGCTAAACACTTTAGAATGGCCCCTCCACAGTGCTTAATTTTTAACAGAACTGTGCCCTGGCCCCTCTAAGCTTGGCAGTTCATGGCCCTAGCACCCAGTCCCTGACTAACCCAGTAGACCCCACTCCCCTGCCAGAGTTAGGGATAGAACCCAGGAGTCCTGACTGACTCCCAGGCCTCCCTGCTCTAACCACTGGACACCACTGTCCTCTGATAACTGGGAAGAGAACCTGGGAAAGGAGTCCTGATGCCCAGCACGTACTGGCCCACCCACTACCCTCCTGTGCTGCCCCCTAATAAAGCATGACATGGGATTGCTTTCAGTACCACCCTGCATGTCCTGTCTGGATGGGCCTTTCCCACTCCATGGTACCACCACCCTCTGGAAAATGAACCTGCTGGAGGAGACCTTAAGTCCTGAGCAAACAGACCAAGAATTCTGCAAACACATTCCGGATCCACAGTCCACCCCACCCCATCCCGCCCAGGAACGATTCTGGACTCCACCCAAATGGGGGGCTGTGAGCCTGCAAAGGAGCTAATGATGGCCTAAGTGGGCCCCGGTTCTCAGTCATGGTGAGGCTCTCCTGTGCTACACAGGGGTGGAAACAACCCCCCGAGAATCTGCCCCCTGCAGCTGGCATGGAGTTAGCGTAAGGTTTTGTGCCAAGCCTCTGGTGTAGGGGCTGGATCTGTGGGTGTGGCCAGGGCACACTGGGTTGTTTTCTGTGGCTGTTTTCTGCCCCACAGGGCCTATAGGGTGCGGATCAGGGGCGTGGCTGGCCCATAGGGGGAGGATCAGGGGCATGGCTGGGGAGCCCTGCGCTTTGGCTAGTCTCTGCCCCACAGGGGCAGATAGGAGCTAAGGCTGGGCAGGATGCAAAGAGGACACTTACAGCCACCTCTCCCCAGCCATGCCCTGAACGCAGGGTCGGGGCAGCTGAGAATCAGAGTAACCCTGAACCCTTCCCAGTCCCCTGTGTACGCAGCCAGCACTGCAGGCAGCTTCCCCAGCACATAAAGCTGCCAGGACCCCCAGACCTTTACACTCCTGAAACGCCCTACACCCCCCAATCTCACACTGTTACTACCGAGTCCAAAGCGTCCTCACTGTTGGCTACTGAAAACCAGGTGTGGCGATTCCCCAGCTCCAAGTACAGGGTCTCCATTGGCCGAGCACCTTCCCTGGACTGGGGTTTAGGGGGCTCCAGGTGGAGATATGCAAACAAACAGGGATGCGGACAAAAGATCCAGCGTGATCCTGTGGGTTGGGCCCTAGATTGGAACTCCACAGACCTCAGTTCTAGTCCCGGCTCCGCCAAGGACCGTAGGCCACTTGTTTCCTTTCACTGTGCCTCAGTTTCTCCTCCCGCCCTTTGTCTAGTTACACTGAAAGCTCTCCGGGGCTGGACTGTCTTGGCACGACAGAGCCTCTAGCCACCACGGTGATATAAAATAAAGTGTAACCACTTGGGATTTTCTGATCCACCCTGGCCCCCACATCCATGGAAATTCCTGCTCTTTGCAGGCTCCACCAGGAAATCCCGGATCCTTCTGACCCTGGACTTTGACCCCAATTCTGTGGCTGTCCCTATTTTAGAGAGAATATGGGAAGGGGATGGGGTTGGGGGGGGGGGGGGAAAGACAGTCTGAGAGCTCCTGAGAATTGGGCAGACAGGCTGGAGGCCATCAGAATTGTTATCGACCATTCTCACTGGGCAGCGATTACACAGCTGTGAATGATGACGGCAGGCACTTTGCTTTTCCATGCCTCAGTTTCCCCATCTGTAAATATGGGGGTATTGATACGGCCCTGCCTTGTAAAACACTCTGAGGTCTACCACTGATAAGAGCTAGGGATTGTAATTACCTTCCCTCCCCCTCCTTCTGTGTCCCAGAAACTAAATTTGCAGTTTATCTGTTGAAGAATAAGAAATAAGGGCGGGATATTTCTTGCTCCCCAGCCCCCTCTTACCAGAAGCCTTTGTCGGTCACGGTTAGATTCCAAGGTGGGAAGACAGGAGGACGGTTGGTGAGCTGCCACAAATTGCTTTCAGTGGGGCAAGATGAAGAGAGTTTCAGGAAGACGCTTCCATCCTGATGCCGAGCCCTGGAAGGCAGCGACCAGAGAAACACCGGATTATTTTTGTTCTAGCGGCCAAACGCCAGTTCTCTGAATCTGAAAGGCAACTTGGTCCCCCGCACTCTGGGTGGCGGCTGAATTCACAGGGAGACATCATGATCTTTCTAATGTTAGTTTTTATATTACAGTGGAGCTTAGAGCAACCGAGATCGGGGCCCCGTCGGGGCCGGGCGCTGCCCAGACATGCAGTGACCGAGATTGGGGCCCCAAAGAGGATGAGCTTTGATACAGGTCTACACTTCAAATGCTGCAGCTGCACTGACGTAGCACCTCAATGAAGACAGGAGGGCTTCTCCCCTCAGCATAGATAACCTACCTCCCCGGGCTATATCGACTGGAGACTTCTCCAGGCGACCTAGCGCTGTCTGCACTGGGACTTAGTTTGGTTTAAGTGCATCGCGCAGGGGTGTGGATTTTTCACACCTGTGGACCGTGCAGTTAACGGGGCTCAGCAGAAGGGCCCGGGGTCTGTTCCTAGGGCCCTGTTTGCAGGTTCAGGGCTTGCGTTTGCACTGTACCTAGTGCATTTCCATTGCTACCAGAAGCAAGTGTTGAATAATCATCACAGGGCAAGTGACGTTACATCAGTCAACTTATCCAGGGGAGGGCACTCAGCCCCTGGCTGCTAGGTTGGGGTCCCAGAGACGAAGTTTAAACCCAACATTTGCTTTGAAGCTAAAAAGCAGAGTGAAACCCTTTCTAGCAGGCAGGGCCTGCTCCTGCCAGGCGCTGGGCACCTGGGACTGCCAGCAAAGCCACCAGGAAACGAAACTAGCCGGGTGCTTATTGGGCCCTCGAGACCTGCCTTCCAGTCCCAGCTCTGCCAAAGGTGAGTCACTTTCCTCATTTGGGAAGTGGGGCTAACGCTACATTGGTTAGGCAGTGAGCTCTTCGGGCAAGGAGCCACATCCGTCACATACAGCTCCTTGCAAACCGGAGCTTATAGATGCTAGGAGAATACAAAGAAGGAGGACTGTCGGGCATGATCCGGGGTTGATCCTGCCAGATCTATTTGGCAGCACGCCCCTTTAAGCCTGTGCTCCAGGAGTTCGAGCCGTGATGCTGCCCCCTGACCCCGGGCAGGGATATACTGTAAACCCAAGGGAAGCCACAAACTTTGTACTTTGTCATTGACCAGGCCACGTCTCCAACCTGGCAGCCAGGGTTAAAATGACAGAATAAATATTGACCGCGGAGTGCACACCGGCCCCTCAGATCCAGCTCCTGGTGAAGCTTCCCCAGTCAGGAATCTCCCATCCCAGCACCCCCTAAATCCAGGGGAGTCGGAGCAGCTTTGCCAGGGAAGAATGGAGCCTCATGTTTCCATTGCTGCTGTTTATGATGGTACCACCTTGCCACCCCAGCTGAGAAAGGGACCCCGATACGCCAGACAGTGCACGGATCCCCGACTGAGCCTGGTGCCCCATTGTGCCAGGTACAGCACAGACCTTGCCCCCTGCCCCACTTCAGGGGCCCCCATTGTGCCAGGTAAGAGCACAGACCTTCCCCCCCCCCCGCCCCACATCAGGGGCCCCCATTGTGCCAGGCACAGCACAACCCCTCCCCAACCAAGATCGGGGGACCCCCACTATGATAGGTGCAGCACAGACCCCTCCCCCAGCTGATATCAGAGGGCCCCATTGTGCCAGGTGCAGCAGACCCTAATCATGACCAGGGCCCCACCACGCCTATCACAGCACAACCCTGCCCCCCCCAACCAAGACTGGGCGGGGTCCCCATTGTGTTAGGTGCTGCATGGACCCCATGTGCTGGGCGCTACATAGACACAGACTCCCTGCTCCAATAACCTGACTGTTGAGTCCCCATTATTCCCCCCTTCCCTCCCCACCCTGCCCCAGCTTTGACAGATGGAGATTTGCGGCCCAGAGACCAGGTGAGATCAGCACCAATTGCCTCCCCTTTGCAGCAGCCTCAGAGAGACCAGCGATTGAAGGGGCCAGTAATGCCGGGCGCTCCAGCCAGCTGCCTTGCCCAGCGGCTGCCCTCACCGTACCTGATACGCGGACGGCTTAATTCTAATCCTCCGTGGCCCACTGGATCCGCAGTTCAACCCCAGAACCGAGGTCCATTTGCATTTCCAATGCTGATCAATTATTAACAGGTCCCGCTCCCTCCTCCACCCTGCCCTCACGGCAGCCGGGTGAGTCACACACCCGCCCGGCTGCACATCTCCCCACCTGTCTGGAGGAGATGGGCGGCGAGCTATAGCCCAGGTTCCCTCCTGGCTTTAGGAGCAGGTGGGCAGGGCTGGGAGAATGGCACAAAAGCGGCACCGTGCGGACGGAGAGAGGGGTGGAGAGGTGCCAAGTAACCTGACCCGCTCCTGCTTACCTGTCGAGGGAAGAAGCCCAGCCCAATCCAGCCACCCGGCTTGCTCAAACAAATCCGGTGCACGCAAAGCAGCTCAGTTGGTTTCAGAGAGGATCGGGCCCTTAAGTCTTAACCGGTTCAGCCCAGGGCGGGGATTTACCCTGGAACGTTACACCCCCTACCCCAGTTCATTGTTTGCAGACTCATCTGGGGGTAGAGAGGAACCGAATTCCATGGCTGGACTGCCAACCCCAGACAGATAGGGCCTGCTCTCTGTTAACGAGGGGTGAGGGAGAGCTGCCGGGAAATGCAATCCCTCTGGGGTCAGGGCGCGGCACAGGGGCCAGTGAAGCACCCAGTGTGCTGGCGCTAGCCCCAGGTTAGAGATGGGGGAAATGAGGTGCAGAAAGGGGAAGTGACTTGGTCTAAAAAACAAAAAATGCTGAGACAGTGACAGGAATAAAACCCAGGAGTCTGGTCTCCCATGCTGGCCCCCTCCCAGAGCTGGGGATAGAACCCAGGGGTCCTGCCTCCCTGCTCTAATCACTAGACCCCACTCCCCTCCCCGAGCCAAGAATAGAACCCAGGAGTCCTGGCTCTCCCTGTCCCCTGGCTCTAACCCCCCACTTTCCCTGCACAGAGCTGGAAATATCTGAGTCACAGCCCTGCTTTTTAGCCTCAAGACCATCTCAGCCCTACAAGCTAGAGGGAGTTGAGAAGGCTCTAGGGGTCGAATTTCCTTCACAAACAGGCTGGCTGATGGCAGATATCGGAAGAAAAGCAAATAGCTCTATAAAGCACTGGGATTTCCCCAAAGGGTTTAATCGGACCATCCCCATCAGGAACCCTGCTTGCATTACAGCCAAACAATGGAGACACAAATCCTGCCACATTAAACTATTGAAACTTTTACCATTAAAGAGGTAGGATCTTTTTAACCCCATCCCTCTTAAATGTGCTCACTATGCTGATCTGTCTGAAAATTAAGAAGCAGGCTCTTGTACCCGCAAAGGAAATTTCCTGGAAAGTTGGAGGGAAATTTAATGAGACGTTTGTGGGAAGACAGATTATTTAAAAAAATTTAAAAAGTGATTTTGCAATATGCAAGCAGAGCAGGCCCTTCTAGTGGCAACAGGAAGGATAGCAGTCTACTACAGCTAACAGCTGAAGGAGTTACCCTTTTAGCTCAAGAGGTAGCACGCTGTGCTGTGGATTTTGATTGTCCCGAGTTCAAGTCCCGTTGTGAACTCACTCAGTGACAACTTTCATAGCCTGGGCATTTACTTTTGCAGTTCTGCCAGCTACAGATGGGGAGGATCTGGCTGCTGCATTAGGAAAACAATCTCCATCATTTCAGGGACCGGGTGGGGGTGGGGGAAAGAGCCTGCCTGCAAAAAGACATCGCTCCCTGGACTAATGAAACGTGCAAGCAAGGGAAGAACGAGGCTGATGGGACGGAGCTTCACCCACGCCCTATGCAGCACAGACAACCATGGAGATCATGCAGAATTCAGCAGAGTCTCAGCAGCCCTGTGAGAACTTCAGGCCGGATTCACGGCTCTCCCATTCCTGCACTTTGAGGCAGGGATGTGGGGGGAAGGGAAGAGGTGGCTTGAAGCCCCCTTTGCTCTCCCTGCATTCTGGGCCTTGCCCAGCTCCCAGCAACAGTCAGAGCAACCCCGAGGCTGCTCTAAACTCACATACTCACTGGGCCCTGGGGAGCAGAGAAATGGGCATAGCGCAGTGTGCTCCAGCCAGGGCCATTTATGCTGCACAGAGCAGCTCAAGTGTAATTATCCAAAAGAATGTCAAGAGGCCTCTTGATCCTGGTCTATAAGTACCTACATGGGGGGCAGATTTCTGTGAGCGGAGGGCTCGGTAAACCAGCAGACAAAGGCGGACGTAGATCTGGACAAATTCACATAGGGAAAAAGATGCAAATTTTTAAACAGAGAGGGAATTAACCCTAGGAACTACTAACCCAGGGACAGGGGGAGTAATCTCCATCACTAGAGTCTTTAAATCAAGATTGGATGCCAATAAATCCACTCTAGCTCGACCACCAGAGGGGCTGGATGTAGGAATGGCTCAGTGGGACTCTCTGGCCTGGGCTATACAGCCCCACTCACGCACCAGGACTCATTTGTGCAAGGCATATTAGGTGTACTACAGTAGTGGCAAGGAGCCCCAGCCATGGACAAAGTCCCCATCATGCCAGGCGCTGCATAAAACACCAAAAAGAGACCGTCCCTTCTGGCCACAGACAATGGGAACTGAGCAATTTCCCCTTCATGCACACTTGTGAACCGCCAAGCTAGAATGCAGCCCGAGACACCCACAGACCTTCCCGTCTGCCCCATTTCAGCCTAGAGGAGGGGACTGAAAGGAGCCGAGACCACTGTAGGTCTATAGGGTTCAGGGTGATCCTGTCTTGTCTGACATCTCCCAGGAAGGCAGGCGAGTCCCCCGCAGTGCGGGAAAGGCTAATCGATCTATCATACTTCTATAGCAGGATGCACCTTACATTCCCCTAGGCATACCAGCTTCAGCACCTCCCCCATGCCTACAACCGACCTTCATTTGCCACAGCTTTAGACAGGTAAGGCACCCCTAGAATGCTGGCACCCCTAGGCACATGCCTATTCTGCCTAATTGGAAATATGGCCCTGTTGATAGTGCCCACCACTGTATGAGCTGAGGGTCTTACAACTCCTCTGTGAGGTAGGGCAGGGGCATTACCCCGCCAGCATACAGGTGGGGAAACTGAGGCCCAGAGCAGCTAAGCGACTTGGCCCAGGTCACACAGGAAGGCGGTGGCACAGCTAGGGCTTGAACACAGGTTTGCTGAGCCCAAGGGTAGTGCCCTGATCCCTGGGCCAGCCATCCTTCCTCCCAGAGCTGGTTCTGCTGCATCCACAGAGCGGGGGAGAGTCTGAAATCAAGGATATCCCTCCGCTGTCTCTTCAACCCCTGCTGGCTGCACCGAGACGAGAGGAGAGGCGGCGGTGGCCCTGCGCTCAACCATTCCAGCCCTGGGGCGCCGTGTTTTCACCACAGCGAGCAGCACGCTCCAGCATGTCACACAACGGCCTTCACGCCCGAGTGCAGCCGGCTCACAGGAGAACCGAGGGGGCGGGGTGCACAGATGGATCAACGCGAGCTCTTAGCCACTCACCTCCAAAGGTATTAAGAGAGTCAGAGTTGTGCAGTAAAGGCCAGATTCCCAGGGGGGTGAAAATCCATATGGACACCAATGGAGCAAGGGCCTGTACACGCCAGCTGGGGATCTGGCTCCTCCATACCTGGCTCTCGGAGCAGCCCGGCGCTTCAAGTACGTTTGCGAATGAAGCCTCATAACCTCCCCGGGAGATGGATGTATGACATTTCTCCCCATTTTACTGACGGGGAAACTGAGGCACGCAGCAAAGATGTGACTCACCCAATGCTCAAGAGTGAGTCAGTGGCAGGGGCAGGCATAGAACCCAGGCGTCCTGACTCCTGGGCTTTGAGCATGCTCTCTTCTCAGACCCGGGCTTATAGATCCCAGGGGTCCCGACTCCCAGCCCCTTCTGCTCTAACCACGAGACCCCCCCCCCCCTCCCCTCCCAGAGTCCAGAATAGAACCCAGGAGTCCTGGCTCCCAAGACCATGCCCGAAGCTCAGAATCATCTAAATACCATTAGCCTCCAGCCACCGATTCTCCCGGTATTCCTGGTTTTTGTGGTGGATTCCCCACTGGGTATCCACCTCCCGTCCATCTGGAGGCGCTCCAAGCCACTGCCGAGTACGGGCTGCTCCATACTCCAGTTCCCCATCGGCTCCAGCTTAGAAAGCACATCACTGATGGGAGGTGGATTAACAAGCCCTTAGCTGCAGCAGTTAATGGCCAATCCCTCCCCTCATCAAATGCACGGTTTCACCTACTACGCACCCAAGGGCTACGGCAGGGGCAGAGAGCGCAGGTGTGAACAGGGGGCAGGGGCAGCAGCCGGCTGAGCCGAGATCTCAGCCCGGGGAAATGGGCTCAGCGGCACAAGAGAGTTCAGAAGCAGAAATGTAACAGATCCCTCAAACAGCAGCAAGGAGCCCCCACCGAGGTGGAATGATCCACCCCTGCCTTTATTAGAGTTTATCGGTTTAAATGAACATGTTTGAATGTAGGTAGGAGCAGGCGAGCCTGCCATGCACTGCTGAAGTGCTCAGGGTGCTTTACCAACGGATAGCAACCCCTGCCATGTCCCATCCAGGGAAACTAAGGCACTGGGAGGTGGAGGGGAGAGTCCCTTAAGGTCACATGGTGAGGCAGCAACAAAAGTGGGGAGTAGGCAGCCAGGCCTTCTGGCTTCCTATCCCCTGCTCTAGCCACTAGACCCCACTCCCCTCCCAGAGCCAGGAATAGAACCCAGGAGTCCTGATACCCTGGCCTCTCGCTCTAACCACTAGACCACACTGCTTCCTGTCCAAGGCTCTGCGCCTTCGTACAGATGACCCCAGAGGCTGCTCTTCTCTTCCCCTGCGGGCGAGACGCTCTAGGGCTTGGCTCTTCCCGCTCTCCCAGTGCGCCGCAGGATGGGGTCTCTGCAGCCTTCCACGTCTGGGCCTCCCTACCCCCTCGTTGATTGCGCGTTTCGCGGCACCATTCTCCGGCAAAAGCCTGGGAAGGAGGGAAGCAAACTTCCCCCCTCACTTCCCCCTGCCCAGGAAAATGGCCGTTTTCAGCACCTTGGGGACGTGGCGGATGGTGAGCGACACCCGGGTTCCCCGGCGCAGCTCGTCCCCGAGCACCGCGCCGCAGGCCGCCACGTTGGCGACTTTCTCCGTGACGGTGTCAGAGGCGGCGGGTCGGATCCCGTGCAGGTAACGGACGTACATGTCCTCCCGCAGGACCAGGAGGCTGCGTGGCTCCAGCAGGAGGGACAGGAAGTGGCGCTGGTCCTCTGTCTGGGGCGTGGGGACCTGGGAAAGGAGAGCGGTGCACGTTCAGAACGAAACCTGGCCCTTTCTGCAGCTGCTTCCACGGGAGGATCTCAAAGCACCTGAAGGATGTTAGTTGTTTAAGCCACACAACCCCCCCGGATGTTGACAGCACCACTCCCGTCTTCCAGATGGGGAAATGGAGGCACAAACAGGGCTTTGCCTAAGACCACACAGCGAGTCAGCAGCAGGACTGGGGAACAGAACCCAGGAGTCCTTATACTCAGGCCCTGCCCCCCAGCTCTAACCACTAGACCCCACTCTCCCCTCAGAGCTAGGAACAGAAGTCCTGATTCTCAGGCCTCCAAGGCCCCAACATGTTCTAACTACTACACATCACTCCCCTCCCAGAGCTGGGGACAGAACCCATGTCCATGTGGACAAACTGGAGAAAGTCCAGAGAAGAGCAACAAAAATGATTCAAGGTCTAGAAAACATGACCTGTGAGGGAAGATTGAAAAAACTGAGTTTGTTTAGTCTGGAAAAGAGAAGACAGAGGGGACAGGATAACAATTTTCAAGTACATAAAAGGTTGTTACAAGGAAGAGGGAGAAAAATTGATCTAAACCTCCGAGGACAGAGCAAGAAGCAATGGGCTTAAATTGCAGCCAGGGAGGTTTAGGTTGGCGTCAGGGTGGTTAAGCACTGGAATAAATTGCCTAGGAAGGTTGTCAAATCTCCATCACTGGAGATTTTTAAGAGCAGGTTGGACAAACCCCTGTCAGGGATGGTCTAAATAATACTTAGTCCTGCAATGAGTGCAGGGGATGGAACTAGATGACCTCTCAAGGTTCCTTCCAGTCCTGTGAGTCTACGATAAGGTGGGCCGGGGGGGTGCATGCATACACACCTATAAGTGCATCATCCATAAACTGTATGTGAGAGAGAGAGAGAGAGAGAAGGAACAGGGATGTGTATGTGTGTACTGCTGTAGTCGTTTTTAAGCTGGATGGAGTTAAATTAAAGCACTACAAAATCCGCATGCAGACCAGCCCTGCCTAGCTTCGTGCACATCAGGGATCCCACCGCAGGGAACACGACTGGGGTTATTGGTTTCCCTGTAGTGCCTCTGGCAGAGATTTTTAAAGCTGCCCAAGAGATCTGGCCCTCAGATTAAAATGAGCAGGAACTGGTTATCCCAATTCGCCAATCGGGCTCCCCTGCCCATGGCACTGAACACACAGAGTGAAAAAAGACAGTCTCTGTCCAGCTCAGGTACTTAAGATACCACAGTGATGGGCACCAGCTGAGCGCTTCACAGTTGGAAATGGATTTACCCTCTCAACCCTCTACAGGAAGCAGGGGGGTTCTACTGGGGCAGGGGCTGCCTTTCTGTTCCAGGTTTGAACAGCTCCCAGTTCAATGCGGGTTTCTGGTCCAGGACTGGGACTCCTAGGCACTACCGTAATACACCTATTAGCAATAAAAATGTACAGCTCCCGGCACAATGGGAACCAAAGGGAAAAAAAATCAAATCCGTTATTCTCCAGGCTCTGTTTGCAATTCCTTCTGTGCTCACCTGCTCACTGTCTGCATGCTGCCCCCTACTGACGGGATGGTAGAAGTCCAGCAGCGTGTGAGATCCCAGGCTGATGGTGGTGACGGTGGGGAAGTACAGAGGTCCATCTTCATGAGGCTAGAGGGAACCAGGATGTCAAACTAAAAAGGGAAGGAGCCCCCACGCACTCCCCCAGCTCTCCTCTCTGGTACCCAGCATGAAACGCAGGAAGAAATGTCTCTACACACAGAAGACACGTGGACCAACCCATCACACACAGGCCCTGCTGCTGAGCAGATGCCTCCCTGACGTTGCCAACCTTCGCAGCCAGCGCACGTGGCAAAGCCGGGAGCGTGCATGGGGAGTACATGCCCTAAGCTCGCATGTCACTGGTACGCCACACCCTAGATACAAGCATGGCTGGCAAAGCAATCTGCTCTCTCGAAGTGAGGTCGGGGCTATCAAAAGGTGTTGGGATTAAGAGAAGATGTCGGTAGCTGGGAGTCCTGACACACAGCCTAGCCACTAGACCCCAGTCTTCTCCCAGAGCTGGGGACAGAACCCAGAAGTCCTGACTCCCATCCCCCTCCCATGCTCTAATCACTAGGCCCAATTCCTTTCCCAGAGCCAGGGACAGAACCCAGGAATCCCAACTCCCAGGCCGCCCCTGCGCTAACCATCACTCTCCTGGGAAAACCTAGTCTTGGCTATCTAGACTCCGCCTCGCTGAAATCTCCAGCCAGCAGGATTTGCCATGGTTACAGGATTTGCCCCCATAGACACGCCTCTGATCAGGTCGGGATCTGCGTCTGCCCCTCTTCACTTGCCCCCAAGTGTAGGAACTACCCTGAGGTTGAGTAACGAAGCAGCTGGCCCACGGGTAGTTACCATGATCCCCTGCCCAGGGAGGTACTCGTTCACCAGCACGTGGTTCGCCAGCTTCCCTCCAAATGCTCCGAGGGAGGAGATCTTCTCAGCATAGCTCTGCAGCCAGGCAGGCAGCTTCTCCAGTACCATCCCTTTTGGGTGGGGCAGCCCTCCTGGGAGGCAGAGGATACAGAGAGGAGCTGGCGATGAAAGAGATCCAGCTGGTCCCATCTCGCTCAGAGTGCTGGGAGATCCATGGTTGAAAAGTACTGGGCTGGATCAACCCCTACAGGCCTTTCTCCAGGGGTTCAACCAGGCTTGGTTTAAGCACCATACCACCCTAAGCAATTCCTTTCCCTCTTTCACACCTGCAACCAGCAGATCCCTAGCTCCCTAGATCTCAAAGCACTTTACACAATTTGCAGATGGGGAAACTGAGGCACAGAGAGGCAAAGTGACCTGCCCACAGTCACCCAGCTGGCCAGAGGCAGAGCCAGGAATAGAACCCAGGTGTCCAAGTCCCTGCTTAGTGCTCTATCCTCTAGGTCACTCTGTTTTCCCATCTTGGTTGTCACTTAGGCGCTCCAGCCCCTGGATCATTTTTACTGCTCTCCTCTGAACTCCCTTCCAATTTGTGCCCTGAACGGAATGCAATTAGCATATTTATTAGGTATATTACGGTAGCACTGTGGTGCCCCAGTCATGGACCAAGCCCCCATTGTGTCAGGCGCTGTACAAACCCAGAACAAAAAGACAGTCCCTGCCCCAAGGAGCTGACAAGCTAAGTAATATCCCTTGGTCCACTCACTCCAGATCTGACTCTCAGCTCCCCGGCTCAGTCATATTTGGGGCTGTATATGCAGGCCCTCCCCCCGCCACCCCATCACTATATCCTCTTTGATGCTACATCCCACTGCAAACGCCCATGCGACTGGCTGCTCTTCAGTCATTGCTGCTTCCCATGGAGGGCTGCGGATCATTTCCCACCACCCTCCAGAGGTGCTTTTGCCTGGAAGCTGATTAAACCCTGGACACACAGTGAGGTTGATAGGGATGGACGCACGCCAGAGACATCTTTGGAGAACCACCGGTGGAGGAATCTGGGTCATGGGGTCCCAGGGAGGGACCTGGTCTTAGCTCCCACCTGTGACTAATCAAGCCCCATTTATACGAGGAGAAGTTTCTGCAGGAGATCCAGATTCAGCCACACCGGTTACAGGAAAGACCTGACTGGGGAAAGCAATGGCCCAGACATCAGCAAAAGCCCGAGACCTTAGGCGGGGCCTGGGTTACCTGACTTGACCTATGTCGAGCTGCCCTTGAACAATAAACATGTCCTTGGGGAAAGGAACTGAAAACAAACACTGATGGGTAGCTGGCCTGGGGCCTTGCATGAGAGTGGGGAAACTGAGGCAGGGTCTGGCGCTGGGTTTGGGGAGATCTTGTCTCCTCAATCCTGCAGCCAGCCAGCCCAGGTCACTCACCAGCCAAATGACATTCCCTCCCTCCCTGATGCAGGCTGCTCAGCGTGGCTTCTAAAGGACAAAGCTGACACATACGGATCCTGCGCTGAGCCCAGACCAGACCATCAGCGGGAGCGAATTCCCCAGTCCCATGCACTAACCGGTCCCTGGTGCAGTGGGGGGGGGTCACCTGGGAGCCAGCGATGGGGCCGGAGAGAACTCACCCCAGTTCTGCAGCTTTCTTCCAGACAGCTGGGTCCACTTGGGCTTGGGGGCAGCATAAACCTGAGGGGATGAACGCAGGGAAGGGATGAGATGCCGGAAAGCTTTGCTTGAGAGGGGAATAACATTACGGAGAAACAGTACGAGAGGCACAAAGTATTATTTACATTAGCGCCTAGGGATGCCAACCACACCCCCCACTACACTGTGCCGGGCACTGCCTAGGCACAAAGAAAGAGACCATCCCTGCAGGCAGAGCTTATAAGCTAAATAGACAAGGCAGACAAAGGGCACGAGGGGAAACTGAGGCTCTGAGGCTAAGTGACCCACCCAAGGCCTCACAGGCAGTCTGTGGCAGAGGCGGGAATTGAACCAGGGCCCAGGCTAATGACCAAGGGGCTTCACATTAAATGAGCCTGCCCAAGGGGCCCGGGGGGAAACAGAAGCAGAAAATTAAGGATGGGCCTTAAGCACAGGGAGTGGGTGATGGGGCCCAGAACTGAATGTTTAGAGAAAGGCCGGCCCTGTGGTTAAGACCCCGGTGGGGACTCAAGAAATCCGGGTTCAATTCCTGTCTCCACCACAGATCCCACAGGCAAGGCACTTCCGTGCTTATATCTATAAAATAGGCACAACAATCCACCCTGCCTACTGAGGCTGCAAGGTCTTTGGGGCAAGAGCTGCCACTCACTCCGGGTCTGTGCAGCGCCCAGCACAATGGGGCTCTGATCTTGGTTGGGACCTCAAGGTGCTCCCATAACACGTATCATGAACTTAAGATCCCTACGGGTCCTACTACACTGAAGGGGGAGCGTCGGGCGGATTCCAGATCTACAAAAGCTGGGTCCGTCTGTGCCTGTCCGTCGGGGTCTGGGACCGAGATCTCCGTTGCAGAGAAGTGAAGTTAACGGACAAACTGCCCTGCTTTTATCCGAGTCAGGCAGGAAAATTCCTCCCTGCAAGAGCAGCGTCCGCCAAGCGCAACACTCGCTTCTCATGCCATGGGAATAATAAACCCAAATGAAAATCTCACGTACCTGGTGCAGCAGATAGGCCTCCTCCGACTCAGAGATGAAGTTTGGAATATAATAGACAGTTGGTGGAACCTGTAATTAAAACATACTAATAACACCACCAGATATTCATCAGTAGATCTCAAAAGCACTTTACAAAGGGGGTCAGTGTCATTATGCTCAGTTTACAGACTGGGAAACTGAGGCACAGAAAGGGGATGTGATTTGCCCAAGGCCACCCCGCAGGCCAGTGGCCAAGCCAGGAACAGAAGCCAGGAACAAGCTCCAGTGCAGTGCTCTATCCACTAAGCCATATGCCACCCCTGCAAAACTCTGTGCAATGAGTTTGCTGGGTCTGAGCAGGACAGGGGCCCCTTACACAAAACCACCAGTAGGCTCCATGCAAATTGCCCTTCCACTCCCCCCACCCACCCCAAAGGCGTGGGCCACATCAGCAGAGAACCCAATGGCTGAACGCACCTCTCAGCCTGAACTCTGTTCGCACGGACAGAACGGTCCTCCCTCCAGGGCAAGGCAAGTGAGAAGCTTAACGTTATTACGTCCAGGACAGCAGTATCCAGAGGCACCAGCCGAGATCGGGGCCAGGTGCTGCCCAGACAGTCCCTGCCCGAAAGAGCTCTCAGACTAAATGGACGGGGAGGGGCGGGGGATTAGTATTTCTGTGTTACAGATGGGAATGTGGGGCAGAGAGAGATGAAGCGACTTGCATAAGATCCCACAGGGAGTCTGTGACAGCAGGGAATAGACCCCCTGTCTCCAGAGCACTAGTTTAACACTCTAGTCACTAGGCCAGGGGTTCTCACTTTTTTTTTTTTTGCTGGAACCCGCTCTGAAAATATTTCAGGCTCTGACAACCCCCCCATACCATGCCACCGTTACCTTTACGCTGCTGCTGGCGGTGGAACCCGCCTTCAGAGACGGATGTCTGGCCAGCGGCCGCCGCTCTCTGCCTGCCCAGCTCTGAAGGCAGCGCAGAAGTAAGGTGGCAATACCGTTACCCCCCTACAATAGGCTTGTGACCCCCTTTTGGGTCAAAATCCCCACTGCAGTAGGCCATCCCGGTCTCAGTTACATCCACCTGTTGTCTCTGCAATCCCAGCCCAGCCCCTTCACTCCAAGGCCACCCTTCCTTTCTTGCCCCACTGCTGGCCTACAGATTGATTTTCAGGTCCGTAGCTGTACAGACGCCTCCGATACACCGCAATTCACCCAGGAATTGAAGGAGATCATCAAATCTCTCTCCAAACAACTCCAAAAGAAACTCGATAACCTCGTCCCCCACAAACCCGCCCCAAGGATCTTTTACTTGCTTCCCAAGATACACAAACAAGGGAACCCAGGCAGGCCTATTGTACCTGGCCATGGCACGCTTACCAAAGGAATAACTGAACTCATAGAAACCATCCTCAAGCCCAGTGTTTCTCAAATCCAGCCACCATGGCCACATGTGGCCACCAGGGGTTTTTCCTGCAGCAACAGCAGCCTCCTTGGCAGAGATGGGGGAGGGGGTCAAAGCAGCGCCCCTTCCCTGCTGCGCCTAGGGGCTCCAACGGCAGGCTTCAGCCCCTCTTCAGCTGGACGCTCTGGGCTTCAATCCCCCAGGGTGACGGGACTCTATGCTTCAGCTCCCCCCAAGCTTCAGCTGTGGGGCTCTGGGCTTCAGTCCCCCAGGATAGCAGGGCCCAGGGCTTCCCCACCCCAGTCCAATCATGGGGCTCCGGCTCTGGGCTTCAGCAGGGCCGGCCTTCCTGGGCACCATGGTCAAGAGGCAAGGAGCGGACGGGAGCCTGGGATGTGAGGCTGCAGAAGGGAGCTCGGGGCAATTGGGCCAGGGGGGTGGGGGGAGGAAAGAGAGCAGTGGGGCCCGGGGGACGATGGAAAACCCGAAGGGAGGCAGTGGGGGCCAGAGGTGATGGGTGGGGGGCCATGGGAGGCAGCAGGAGCTAAGGGCACCAAAATCCAACTGTACATTATTTTTGTGATTGAGTCTGCAAAATAAACCCACCCTATGTAAATAAATAATATTTGGACTTGTTTATGTGCATATTTGTTTTTCCTAAAGTATTTTAGGAAAATTTGTCAGAGCAGCCACCAGCAAGACTTGGTGGCCACACTCTGAGGCCATCCAAAAATTTGTTGCGAGGACCCTAGCCAGTCACCACACAAAGGACCAGCTTCCTCCAGGACACAACCAACTTCCTCCAGAAACTCCACAGCATTAACCACCACCTTCAGATCATCATCCTTGCCACCTTGGGTGTCACCTCCCTCCACACTAAAATCCCTCACAACAACAGCATGGGCACCTGCCTCAAATACCTACAAGACAGACAATGGACAACACTGGGATACCCACCCCAATCGCCAAACTCATCCACGTCATCCTCACCCTTAACCATTTTACATTCAACACCACTTTGTCCAGACCATGGGAACAGCTCTGGATACTAGGATGGCTCCCCAGTATGCCAATGTCTTCATGGGCCACCGTGAGGAAGATTTTCTGGACAAAGGCACCACAAAACCAATGATGTACCTGTGACATCAATATTTTCATCCTCTGGACAGATGACCTGACCTCTCACATAGATTTCCATCACAACTTCAACAACCACCCCACAACCATCAAACTGTAGAACACTCCTGCACCAGTGTCAACTTCCCGAATGCCACGATCCGCTTCAACAACGGAACCCTACAGACAACTATCTATTCTACAAGAAACCCACGAATCAACACATTTGCCTTCACAGATCCAGTAAGCACCTCAAACACACCAAGAAATCTGTTCTCTCTGTACTGAGGCACTCCGATACCACAGAATAAACTCCAAGGAGGAAGTCCAGGATACACACCTTAACACACTTAAAACCACCTGCACCGAACAAGGACACTCCACCAGAGAAGTAGATCGTATCCTGGAACAGGCCACCCAAATATCCCAAGAGAACCTGCTTCAATACAGAACAAAACCCCCTCCAACTGTACCCCCTTAGTAGGGGGACCAGATGTCCCAATTTTATAGGGACAGTCCTGATAGTTGGGGCTTTTTTCATATGGGCTCCTATTACCCCCCCCACCCCGATTTTTCACATTTGCTATCTGGTCACCCTACTCCTTAGTTGTCACCGACCAGCCCATACTGGAACCCCTACAGGGTAACATTAAACAATTCCAACCTATACTCGACAGGGATCACAACCTGAAAGAAATCCTGGCCAAATCCCCTCTTCTGGCTTTCACACCAACCTTGCTAAGCTCATCATCAGGAGCATGTTCCCCCCAGACCAGGGCCCACCAACTCAAAGCGGCACCAGACCATACCAGAACAACAGACGCGAAACCTGCAGGCATATCTCCACTGCTATAATGCTCAATAACCCCTGCCACCCCAAACTCACCTTTCAAAACCCATGGTTTTTACACATGCCCCAACAACTAAGTGGGTAAAACCAGACGATCTCATCTCTCTCAAATGAACGTTAGGGTTTTGCACCAGTGCATAACAACCAGATAAAACCCCCAGTTCCCCCTATTGCCACTTCCCAGCTACGTTCCCCGCCTGGTTACCTGCTCTAAACGAAACATCTCCAGCGCAAGTATCTTGGCACATGGCTCCTCCATCTCAAAGGAGGGGCCTGCAATGGCTGGAAGGTCTAGTCTTCTGGGTCCCCCTCCTGGAACCGTTGCAGATCCATGGAAAGGAAGCAGAGGAGGCACCATTAGCTACCTGAGAGCTAGCCAAGCGCACACTGCAAACAGAAGCGAGACCATCAGGGTCTCCAAGCTGCAGGGAGAGCTCCAACAGGAACAGTTGGCACTGCAACAGTAGCTCTCAACCAGGGGCACACATACCCCTGGGGATACACAGAGATCTTCCAGGGGGTACGTCAACTCATCTGGATCGGTGTTTCTCAACCTGGCAGTCACGCCCCCCCCCCCCCCCAAGGGTCACAGGGCAGGGTTTAGCGGTGTTACAAGTGCACGGCTGGCACTAGGGGGTGGCAAGCAGGACCACTGCCCAGGGCCCTATGCCACAGGGAGCTTGTAAAGTTATATTACATGCTTCAGCCCCGGGCAGCAGAGCTCAGGCTTGATCCTCAGGTGGCGGGGCTCAGGCCTGACTCCTGAAAGTCAAGTCTGGAAAGGGTGAGAACCACCGGCCTACAGCACACACGGGCCTTAGTACCGTGAATGGACCAACGCTTGCAATCCCCACTCCGCTTATGGGCAGGGTTATCCTCACCTCACGTACGGGGAAACTGAGGCAGGGAGAGAGGAAGCGTTCAAACGGGCAGAGCCGAGAACAGAACCCAAGAGTCCTGACTCCCAGGACACTAACCTCTGAACCCCACTCCCCCTCCCAGAGCTAGGAACAGAACCCAGGAGTCCTGGCTTCCCCCACCCGTAACCAGTCACGCAGAGAACCCAGGAGTCCGGGCTCCCAGCCCCCCCACTCCAAGCCAGGGAGAGAGAACCCAGGAGTCCGGGCTCCCAGCCCCCAAGCCAGGGAGAGAGAACCCAGGAGTCCGGGCTCCCAGCCCCCAAGCCAGGGAGAGAGAACCCAGGAGTCCGGCCCCCCAACCCCGCAAGCCAGGGAGAGAACCCACGGAACCACCTGGCGAGTCGCAAAGGCTCACGGGAAAAGCGCTCCGCTGCTGAGGCCCCTCCCCCCGCCTGAGGCACGAGCACAACCACTTCCGGCTGCCCCTTGATAGAGGTCCCCTCCCCCCCCAGCCCCTGAGAAGCCACGGCTGAGCCAATCAGCGGTGGGGGGAAAGGGTAAGCGGGGGGGAGGGAACCAATCGGCTCTTGCGATAGGCGGGGCAGGCCGCAGCCAATGGGCTGAGGGCGGAGGCGGGCCTTGGGCGCCTCCGGGTTCTAGGCGGCGGCGGCGGCGTCGCACGCGCCCCCTGGCTGCCAGCAGCGGCCGCGTGCTGCAGCCCATCCCCGTGGCCTCCCGCCGCTCGCGGGTACGGCAGCAGCAGAGGGTCCCCCAGCTCCCCACACCACAGCTACCCGGCTGCCCCCTCCCGGGGTCACCCCTTGCAGCGTCTCCCGGGTGCTGCGCCAGGGTGTGGGGTGTCTCGGGGGTGGCTCCCCTTACCCAGCAGGGCACGGGGGGTACGGCTTCCACCAGCTGGGTGCTGTCTCTGGACACCCCCCCCCGTTCCTCCCCAGCACGCTCTTTCTTATTTCAGGGACTCCCTGCGACCTCCACCCCTGCATCACACCAGGGGCTCCGCATGTCCCACATTCTTCCCCCCCATCTCTGGGGCTCTGTGTGCCCCCCATTCTCCTTCCCCCCCACCATCCCGGGGGCTCTGTGTGCCCCCCATTCCTCCCCAGGGCCGCCCCCCATAACATTGTCTCCTGTTCTCCCCATTCATGCCAGGGGCTTGTGTCCCCCATTTCCCATTCCCCCCATAACAGGGTCAGAAGAACGGCCAGAGTGGGTCAGACCAAGGGTCCTTCTAGCCCAGTGTCCTGTCTCCCGACAGTGGCCAGTGCCAGGTGCCCCAGAGGGAGTGAACAGAACAGGTCATCATCAAGTGATCCATCCCCTGTTGCCCAATATCCCCCCAGCCAGAGGTTCTGTGTGCCCCCCATTCCCTCCTCCTCCCATACCAGGGTCTCCCATTCTCCCTCTATGCCAGCAGCTCTGTGTCCACCCTCTTCTGCCCCATGGCAAGGGCTGTGTGTGCATTCTCAACCCCTCCCCATTATCCCTCTTCTTTCTGTCTGAGTGATAAGTCATTCAGGACGTCAGCTCTACTGGGAGGATAGGCAGAGCCGAGATGGGGGCTTGTTATGCTGGAATGCATGAATAGCTGCAATCTGCTCTGTTGGGAAGGACGGCCGAGCCGCCGGAGAGCTCAGAGGCAGGGCTGGAGCGGGTCGAAAGAGAGATTAAGTCCATACTCCAGAAAGAGAGAGAAGGTGGCATCTTAAAGCCTCCGCTGAGAATCTCAAATTATTATTTTTTTAAGTTAATTTTCTTGCCCTCACAGTTGCAGGGGAAAAGGGGGATTCTAAACTTAGACACTGCAGAGGCTTTCGTTTTAAATGCCCCGCTGACCTGAGATGCCACCTTCCCTCTCCTCATATTATTACAGTACTTCCAAAGAGGAGCTGGGAATGGGGGGGAGGCAGGGGGATGGGACAGAACAGCACTGAGAGGAGTGAAAGCCAGAGGCCGTTTACACAATGCACATAGAAACACTCTTTATTAATGACAGATAAGCAATAGGCATACTGATTTCTTCTCATGCTGAGTTTTCCAGAGATCCTGGATGGAAGGGGAAAGGGACAAGGCATGCAGAGTTAACAGCGAGATCATCAGCGGGAGTAACAAGCCACTCGCTAAACCATTTACAAGGAGAATGGGTTACAAATTTTAAAAATAGTGTTAAAGAAACTCCATCCGACGTGATTTCTATTATACAAACACTGAGGCCATGGCGGGGACCACTGCAAAGGAGTCAGAGCCGGACTAGGGCCAGGTTAGCATTTTGACAGCGGTCCCCGATGATGGTTAGCATCAGGAACGCAGGCCCGGCCGGGGTGACTCAAGGTCCGGATGAAATGGGGGAAGGCCCAGGGTACCCCCTCGTGACCAGGACAAAGCTGAGCAATTGCAGGTTTTTTATTGCTAGTAAAAAGAAAATGAGAAAGCGGGAGTCTTTTTATTGGGCTAGAGAGGAAGCAAAGGGGATGAGGCTATGCGTGTGTTTAGTACTCATAACAGCTGACAGGGATGGAGATGCATGTCGGGGGCAGCTTTAGGGGCCAGCCCTGGCTTCCTATTCCCAAGGCTCCTTTCCCAGTGTCAGGAATAGAACCGAGGAGTCCTGGCTTTTCCCAGCTCTCACAAAATGTAACAGAAAGACATAGAGGAAGGCAGAGGATTTGGAGATGGTGGTTAGAATTCTGGCCTGGTGCACAAGCCGCTGTTCCATTTGGAGGTGTTTTAAAGTACACTGGGCCCAGGTCCTTTTTTCACTGACTGGTACTGCTCCGTGTTTCCAGGAGAGGCTGCCACTCTGAGGGGCTCAAAGCCTTCTCGTTACGCAAGCTCCATGATCCCTCAGTGAGGTGGGTCAATATCGTCATCCCCATTTTGTTGATGGGGGAAACCGAGGCGCACAGAGGCTTGCCCATAGTGTCAGTGGCAGAGCTAGGAAGAAAACCCAGAAGTCTCCCGCCTCTAAACACTTAGCCACCCTCCTTCTCAATGCCAAGAACAGAACCCAGGAGTCCTGGCTTTCTATTCCTTTGCCCAACGCACCTTTCCTAATGTCAGGAATAGAACAGGTGTCTGGACTTCCTTTTCCCTTGTCCTTCCCAATGTCAGGAATAGAAACCAGGAGTCCTGGCTTCCCCACCTCTAACCACTGGACCAGGCTGCCTCTGCTTACTAACAGGACACCCCAGAGAAAGCAGGTTGACCAGTCGTTTTCTCCAGCTTTCCTACTTTGTGACGTTAGGGGACATGGCAGCAGCAGTGAAGGATGGAGGGAAGGGTAAGAATGGATGGATAGATCCAAGGATAGAGGGAGAAGGATGGAGAGATGGAGGGAGAAGACGGATGGATAGAGCGGAGGAGGGAGGGATAAGGAAGGATGGGTGGCGGGACAAGATGGATGGATCTGAGGACAGAGTGCGATGGATGGAGGGATAGATTTTATGCAGCTGTTCCTGGTTGCTAGCAATGACCCACGCCCTGTCTTGGGCAGCCCCCACCCAACTATCTGTAGCTCTCCCCCAGCGAGAGCAGGCCGCGGTACCGTTTGCTGCCCAGAGCCGAGCCCCGGCACTCAAACAGGGAGCTCTTCGCCGTTCCCAAAACCAGCCACCCGGAGGCTGTTGGCAACGTCCCAAATACCTCCAACTTCCCAGCGTTCCCGAGACCGGCCCTGCCCCCAGACGCTGTACCCCTTTCACTAGACCGGACCAGCTGACGTGGTACCGCTCCCCTCTAGTGTGGACGCAGTTTTACCCGGCTCAGTGTGCTGACACCAGGATAGCTATTCCCACATGGGAAGGGGAATAAGCTGTTGCAGTATGAGGCACCTTTATAAACTGCATGGTTATACTGGATCAAAGCTGGCTATTTATCCAGGCTGAGGTTGTCACAGGAGAGAACCGGGCAGCTCATTCCCTTACACTGGTTCCACACACAGATTTTGCGCTGGCACAACCCGTGCGGGCTAGAGGTGTGGTTTTTTTACTGATACCATTACACTGATATAACCCCCGTATAGGTTTACTTGTAGCTAATATAGCTTATTCCCTTTCCTCTCCGCTAGACTGATATAAGCACCTTGATACCAGTATAAATCCACAGTACTGCTTTAACTGGACTGGGACTGGACTGCTTTAACGGGGAGAGTTAAACAGGACAACATTCGTGTTTAGACAGACCTTCGGCTCGGTGGAGAACATCAACATGCCCTCCATGGCTAATTTTTCTTTTAAGATAGTTATTAAGGGTGGTTTTCTTTTAAATTTTTTTTTTCCCTAAACAGCTCAAAAGGAAAAAAGCCCGGCAGCCCTGCCTGTGAATAAAGAGCGATCACGCCGAGGGGAACGAATCGATGAGAGTGAAAGAGGGACAGAGGAGCACCAGGCACCCTGCTGTGTTAAGAGACCCCAACCCCTCAGATTCGCCCTGAACGTATCGGGTACAAGCTGCTCCAACCTTTGAAGCCAACATCAGATGGTCCTTGGAGCGGTTGTGTCTCAAGGGGAATGCTTAGCAATCTTAGTAAGCGCTGATCTCACTTAGAAATACACTCACGCACTGATTTCCCCCCATGGTAACTGCACAGTGCGCCCCAGAGTGAATGCCTGGGGGACAGGGGCTTTCTCAGAAGGGGGCCCGCACTGCTTCCAGAGAGGAGGATCTCCCCAAATCTCACTGCTCTTTAAGGTCCAAACGAGACCGGTTTCTATAAGCCAGATCTCCTCCCTGGAAGGAATTGAGCAATCTAATCCTGGAAGGTGAGCATTACATGATTCCCAGAGAAAAAGGCGGCTTAAGCTGGGGAGGAGCATTACTTCCACACTTGGAGTGTTATAACCTGACACTGTCCACGCAGCTACAGAGATGTAGAGAGAGGCGAGGTTAGATTAAGTTTCGTTGGGGAGCAACTCAAAGGGCCAGGTTCAAGGGATGCTGGATCGGCCTTACCCCGAGCGTCAGGCTCAGAGCAATCAAACCGCAGAGGGAAATCCGTACCAAAGAGGTTTTGTGTTCATGCCACTGTGCTCCGGAGGGGGGTCAGGGGAGAAATCAAAGAGGGGAGCTTCCAAGCCCATGTCACATCTACCCGGGGTGGGAGGTGCATACGCGTGGTGTTTGGGGGGGGTTAGTGCAGCCTTTCTCGCAGACTATGGGGGGCGACGTTCAATGGTACCAAGGCACTGGGGTTCACTAGAACTGCGACTAGGGTCAGGGAGATGAGAGCCCAACGGGGAGAGCAGTCTTTCGGTTAGTTGGAGAACAGAGGACAGAGCGGAGGACGGGAGAGGCGCGCGCCGAGGCCTTAGGACTGCATCTCTGCACGCAGCATCCAGGGGAACCAGCAGCAGAAGAGTAATCTGAAAGAGACGAGAGACGGGGGGAGCGCTCACCAGGCAGCTCGCAGCAGGGACCCCGCCAGCAGGGGGAGAGGAAATGAGAAGGCAGCGTGTCAGCTTCTAGGGGCAGGGAATGGCTTTTTGTTCGGTGTTTGTACAGCACCTGATCGCAATAGAAATGTACAACGCCTGGCGCCACAGGATCCTGGTCCAAACCTGATAGGAACACAACTGTACAGCACCTCGCACCACTGTGACTGGGGCTCCTAGGCACTACCATAATACACCTAAGAGCAATAAAAATATACAACACCTAGTACAATGGGGTCTTGCTCCATGACTGGGGGGGTGCTACCGTAATACACTTAATTGCAATAAAAATGTACAGCCCTAGCACAAAGGGGTCCTTGTCTGTGACTGGGGTTTCTAGGCGCTACCGTAATTCCCATAATAAATAACAACAACAGCTAGGTAGGCAGCCAGGGAACGGATATTTCCCCCCAGCTAGATCTGAGGGGGGCTCACAACAGGTTAGCCTCCTGAGGACTGAAACACCGAAGTCTAGCTCAAGTCTTCGGGCTTGATACAGAGGTATCGGGTGAAACTGAAGGGGTCAGATTAGATGGTCTAATGGTCCCTTCTGGCCTTAAGCGCTATGACTCTATCAATCATCCCCTGCAAGAGCTGGTGCAGACGTTCCAGGGGTCTGGTGCTGTCATTCTCACTTGAGACAGGGAAGGTGGTTTACAGTGGCTTTAAGCCAGCTCTGTCCTCCCCATATGCTTCCTGTGCAGGGGCCTGCCCGGCCAGCGTTGTAAGTCAGAGCAGCCTCAGGGCTGCTCTAGCAGTCAGCTAGCTCTGACACTGCTCTCATTTCCTGTTTGCCCCTCGTGGGGCCTGGCGGCAGAGAATAGCCACAGCACAGTGCACTCCTGCCGCATTCCTGATCCTCCCCCCTATGGATCCTGGGGAGCAGAGAATAGAAACAGCAGGGTGCTTTGGCCACATCCCCAATCAGCCCCCTATGGGCCCTGGTGGACAGAGAGTAGCCACAGCGCAGGCCCACAGCACTCCAGCTATGCCCCCCTCCCCCCCGCACAGCTCCTCCCCCGCCTTACCTAGAGATGGAGTTTTCTGATGTGATGTCTTTTGGGGTCCTGACTGCTGTGAAGTTGCGCTTTGGCTGTGACACTGAGAGAGAAGGGACAACGCCCTTGCTTTAAAGGGAGTCACTGTACCCGGGGGCCACCGACGCCCTCTAACAAACCCAGGTGGAATCACTGTGCAACAAACCCAGGAGGGTGCACAGGCCTAGTGGTTAGGGTGCTCGCCTGGGATGTGGGAGGTCCGGATTCAATTCCCTGCATGGTGGCTGCAAAGGATCGCAGAGATGACGGGGCTTACGGCTCTAAACAGGGAGGGGGGACGGGGTGGCGGGCTGAGGCAAGGGAGGGCTGCTGCTGCATCGAGGGCAGTGTGTGTTGGGGGAACGGCGCTGGCAGAATGAGGGGAGCATGGAGCAGGGGTTGGAGCACTACCTGCTAAGCCACAAACTCCCTGCGTGACCTTGAGCAAGTCACTTTGCCTCTCTGTGCCTCAGTTTCCCCATCTGATCAAGGGGGATAAATATTCCTGCCTCCCGGGGGGATGTGAGGCTAAAAACACCCTAACGATGGTGAGATGCTCAGAGAGGACAGTGCCGGCGGGGGGTCACGTAAGCACTGAAGAGAGACTCCATGGGGCCATGCCTTCGGCACAGACGGAATTGCTGGGGAAGACTGGATGTCCCTGTGGCCTCATTAGCTAAGTCACCCCCGGTGCAAGGCCAGTGGAGTCACAGGTGGGGTGGGCTTGGCCCCTGGTCCCTCCCGTCGCTGGGGGCAAGGGAAAGGCAGAGGATCCAGAGTATACCTACTAGTGACTTGGTGCACCTTCTTCACCGAACTGCTATCTCCCTGGGAGTCTTTGGGGCCACCGATCCTGAAAGGGAGGGGCAGAGAAGAGAGGCTTGTTCACGGACGTGTGGAGGAGCCAGGACCGGACCGACGCCAGGGAGCTGCCCAGATTCCAACCCCCGGTGATAGTCCAGGAAGGCTGCTCGCATACCAGTGACGGGGATCAGGGTGAACCCCCAGCATAGGCGAGACCTGAGATCTGTCCCAAAGCCTCTTAAAAACGGGAGGTGGATAATCCGGGCAGAAGCCACTTCTGTGACATTTGCCTCAGACGGGGAGAATATCTGCCACTCAAAGGGGCTTCGTTAGGATGATTTGGAGGCTGTCGCGTCCTTGCCAGTGAGAACCAGAGCTGTCAAACGCTGCGGGAAATGGTGCTCACAAACGCCCCCTCAGGGAGGCAGGATTTGAACCCAGCACGTGTAGGGCCACATCCGTAGGTTCCCACCCTTGAGCTAAAGAAGCAGCACGTCCCTTGGTGGGGTCAGCCACCAAAAGGCAATCGCTCACGCTCACACGCAGCGAGAGCCAGGAGAAACGTACCTCTGGACCCTGGAAGGTGGGGCAAAGACTCCGTGTTTAGGGGGGCAGGTGAAATACCGGACCCCAAAGACCGAGCCATCGTGTTTCCCCGTGGGCTTGTCGAGTTCGATGCCGAACCAGTAACCTGGCGATGGGATAAGAAGCCGTCAGCTGTCCACTTCCCAGCACGAGCCGCGGGATCAAACCCCGGAGCTTCGGATCTACAAGCACCAGACTCCCACTCCAGAGCTAAAAGACCCTGTTACAGGCTTTTCCACTCACCAACCGGCGGCTCTGCCCTCCCGCCAGCCGGTGCCTTACCCGGCGCAAAGTCCGTCTTGCCGTAGAACCGGATGATGCCCTGCTTCTGCCCCGCCACGAGCACCTGGTCCCCGATCTCGATCTTCAGCCCTTCTCGGTCCAGGCTGCCCACGGATGGAGACTTCTTCCTGAGGGCTGAGCGGAAAGGCAGTGAGACCAACCCAAGGCTGCCCAGACCTCCAGCAGCAGCGGCCCCAGCGGGTAGCCTGGTGCCAGAGTGGGGCTGGAAGGGGGGCGGTGAATGAAACCCCTCCCCCTGCTCACCTGTAAGCCAATCCTGCCATCTCCCTGCCCTCAACTTTTCCTCTCTCCTCCAGAGAGTGACTTGGAGGGAGCAGGGGGAGGAGCCGAGGAGAGGGGGCGCTGAGCCCACAGCAGGAGATGCCAAGCCCAGGCTGACCGAGGGAGGAGTTGGAAAGGGGGCAGGGGGTGGAGAGGAGGAGACTGGCTGGAATATGGGGGAGGAGCGATGCACATGGGTGGGGAGAACTGGTGGGATTGGTTTGTGGGGAGGCTGGGCCTTTCCAATTTGCATATGTAAATAGCATGCAGATTTCCCCTTCCACTCTTTGCGGCACCAGAGCCGGCCAGCCTGCCGGGGCTTTGACGTCTCCCCCACCAGACAGGGAGGGGCAGGCACGATCTGAGGACAGGGCCGGGGGGCTCCTGGTTTATCTCCTTGCAAAGAGCTCCTGATTAATTGGCCGTCATGTCAAGCCCCTTGATGAGATTTCAGATCCAAAGGCCAGGTCTGCTCTTTCCACCCACCCCTAGCAATAAAGGATCTTCAGAGTTAATTAGCCAAGTACCTTTCTAGATGTGGATGAATGCGACATGGAAGGAAAGGGACACAACCAAGGTCACGCACAGAATCAGTGGCAGAACTGGGAGTGGAAACCAGGAGTCCTGTCTCCCAGTACCACCCCCGCCCCAGCTCTAACCACTAAACCCCACTTCTCCCAGAGCTAGGCAAAGAAGTGAACCCAAAAGTCCGGCCGCCCAGCCCCCCTGCTCTAACCACTTCCCCTCTCAGAGCTGGGAGCAGAACCCCGGAGTCCTGGCTCCCAGCTCCTGCTGCTTCAGCCACTAGAAGTGCCCCGCTACCTTTCTTGTCCTTCCGGCCCTTCCCGGTCATGCGGGAGAAGTCCATGCGGGGGGTTTTTGGGGTGGACGTCACCGATGACGGCATCTGGTCTGTGGCTTTGGCGATTTTAGACACAGAGGCGAAAACCCCTGAGAAGATGGAGAAAAAAACAACAACAGTCAATGGGGGACTCAGAAAATGCTAAACTGTACAGCCCAGGATCCACTAAGCCACATTCCCTTCCAGAGAGAGGAGCAGAACCCAGGCGTCCGGGCTCCCAGGCCCACCCGCTAGCCTCTGGTCCAGAGGTGGGCAAACTATGGCCTGCTCTCTGCAGCACAGCGCCCCCTACTGCCCCACATCCAGCCCGTGGGATCATCCTGCCTGCCCCTTGAGCTCCTGTCCGGGGAGGCTCGCCCCCAGCTCCTCCCCTCCTGTCCGCCCTCCCTCGCCGGGCCGCCAGCGCTCTGGGGTGAACGGCGGGGCTGCGAGAGCTGCAGGTGTAGTGTATTAAATTGCTCCCCGTAGGAATATGCTACCTACGGTGTACTACTTACAGCTCCCAGTCCTGGTGCTCTGGGCGGCATGGTAAGGGGGCAGGGAGTGGGGGGGTTGGATAAGGGGCAGGGGGTCCCGGGGGGCAGTCAGGGGACAGGGAGCAGGGGGGTTGGATGGGGCAGATGTTCAGGGGGGCGGGGCGGTCAGGGGACGGGGAACAGAGGGGGCAGTCAGGGGGCAGGGGTGTGGATAGGGGGTGGGGCAGTCAGGGGGCAGGGAGGGTTGGATAGGGGGTGGGGTCCCGGAGGGAGCAGTTGGGGCTGGGGGTCCTGGGAGGGGGCAGTCAGGGGACAAGGAGCGGGGGGATTGGATGGGTCCGGGGTTTTGAGGGGGGCAGTCAGGGGGCGTGAAGTGGGAGGGGATGGATGGGGGGTGGCAGGCTGTTTGGGGAGGCACAGCCTTCCCTACCCGGCCCTCCATACAAGTTCGGAATCCCGATGTGGCCCTCGGGCCAAAAAGTTTTGCCCACCCCTGCTCTAGACCCCGCTCCCCTCCCAGAGCTGGGAAGAGAACCCAGGCGTCCAGGCCCCATTTACCTTGCTTCGGAGGGCAAATGAAGTAGCGTATTCCTCCAACGCTCCCATCGTTCTTGCCCTCTGGCTCGTCCAGCTCCACCCCGATCCACTGGCCACTCGCGAACTCCGTCGTGCCACAGAAACGCAGGGTGCCCAGCTACAGAGACGCAGACAGATCATCGGCCGTCCTGAGCCCCCACCCCGCTCCCTGCAGCGCCCCCTACTGCCACACTGGGGTCAGCACAGGCACCGAGGGGAGAGCGCCCCCGACTGAGCCCCCACCCCGCTCCCTGCAGCACAGCGCCCCCTACTGCCACACTGGGGTCAGCGCAGGCACCGAGGGGAGAGCGCCCCCTACTGAGCCCCCACCCCGCTCCCTGCAGCGCAGCGCCCCCTACTGCCACACTGGGGTCAGTGCAGGCACCGAGGGGAGAGCGCCCCGACTGAGCCCCCACCCCGCTCCCTGCAGCACAGCGCCCCCTACTGCCACACTGGGGTCAGCGCAGGCACCGAGGGGAGAGCGCCCCGACTGAGCCCCCACCCCGCTCCCTGCAGCACAGCGCCCCCTACTGCCACACTGGGGTCAGCGCAGGCACCGAGGGGAGAGCGCCCCGACTGAGCCCCCACCCCGCTCCCTGCAGCGCAGCGCCCCCTACTGCCACACTGGGGTCAGTGCAGGCACCGAGGGGAGAGCGCCCCGACTGAGCCCCCACCCTGCTCCCTGCAGCACAGCGCCCCCTACTGCCACACTGGGGTCAGTGCAGGCACTGAGGGGAGAGCGCCCCCAACTGAGCCCCCACCCTGCTCCCTGCAGCACAGTGCCCCCTACTGCCACACTGGGGTCAGTGCAGGCACCGAGGGGAGAGCGCCCCCGACTGAGCCCCCACCCCGCTCCCTGCAGCGCAGCGCCCCCTACTGCCACACTGGGGTCAGTGCAGGCACCGAGGGGAGAGCGCCCCCGACTGAGCCCCCACCCCGCTCCCTGCAGCGCAGCGCCCCCTACTGCTGCACTCAGGTCAGTGCTGGCATCGAGGGGAGAGCGCCTCCTACTGAGCCCCCACCCTGCTCCCTGCAGCACAGCGCCCCCTACTGCCACACTGGGGTCAGTGCAGGCACTGAGGGGAGAGCGCCCCCGACTGAGCCCCCACCCCGCTCCCTGCAGCGCAGCGCCCCCTACTGCCACACTGGGGTCAGTGCAGGCACCGAGGGGAGAGCGCCCCCGACTGAGCCCCCACCCCGCTCCCTGCAGCACAGCGCCCCCTACTGCCACACTGGGGTCAGTGCAGGCACTGAGGGGAGAGCGCCCCCTACTGAGCCCCCACCCTGCTCCCTGCAGCACAGCACCCCCTACTGCCACACTGGGGTCAGCGCAGGCACCGAGGGGAGAGCGCCCCCTACTGAGCCCCCACCCCGCTCCCTGCAGCACAGCGCCCCCTAGCGCCACACCGGGGTCAGCGCAGACCCAGCCCCGGCCCGGCCCACCCCTGCTTCGGTTGGGGAGCTCCCAGAGGGGGCCGACGGGCCGGTACCTTCTGTCCGCCCACCACGACGCGCTCCCCCAGCTTGAGGCCCAGGGAGGCGAGCATCAGGTTGCCGGGGATGTTGTCGTAATTGGGCAGCGTGACCTTGGGCAGGTTGCAGCTCAGGGGGACGGCGTCCAGCAGCAGCTGCTTGAGCTCCTTGGCCACCATGGCGGCCTCGGCCTTGTCCAGCGTCATGTCCATGGGGTCGGGCACCACGTCGGCCGGCACCTGCCCTTTGCTGTTCTGCAGGGGGCAGAGGGGGAGAGAGGCTGGGACGGGAGGAGGGGACGGGGCAGCCGGGGGAGGGGGGAAGGGCCCGAGAAGCTGTCTGTGTGCGGTCCCCCATCCCCTGTGTCATATCCCAGAGTCAGGGCCCCTCTTTGCCTGCAGCCCCTCCCCCCAGTCCATATCCCAGAGTCAGGGCCCCTCTTTGCCTGCAGCCCCTCCCCCCCAGTCCATATCCCAGAGTCAGGGCCCCTCTTTGCCTGCAGCCCCTCCCCCCCAGTCCATATCTCAGAGTCAGGGCCCCTCTTTGCCTGCAGCCCCTCCCCCCCAGTCCATATCCCAGAGTCAGGGCCCCTCTTTGCCTGCAGTCCCTCCCCCCAGTCCATATCCCAGAGTCAGGGCCCCTCTTTGCCTGCAGCCCCTCCCCCCCAGTCCATATCCCAGAGTAAGGGCCCCTCTTTGCCTGCAGCCCCTCCCCCCCAGTCCATATCCCAGAGTCAGGGCCCCTCTTTGCCTGCAGCCCCTCCCCCCCAGTCCATATCCCAGAGTCAGGGCCCCTCTTTGCCTGCAGCCCCTCCCCCCAGTCCATATCTCAGAGTCAGGGCCCCTCTTTGCCTGCAGCCCCTCCCCCCCAGTCCATATCCCCACAGTTAGGTCCTCTCTTTGCTGCCACCTCCCCAGTCCACATCCTGCCAGTCAGGTCACTGGTTTGATGCCAGCTCCCCTCTCCCTCCCCACCACCCTGATCCGTATCCTGACAATCTGGTGTCTTTTATATGCTGCCAGCTGCCTCCCACACCAGCCCCTATCTTGCCCCAGCTGGTCTCCTGCCTGTATAAGGTCATCCCCTCCCCTCTGGGCAGTTTAGTTCCCGTTCCCGCGCCCGGGCTCTCACCCTGACAGCAGGGTTGGCCCCGTGCTCCAGCAGACACTTCACAGCCCCCAGGCACAGATTGGAGGCGGCGATGTGCAGCGCCGTACCGTGGTTGAAGTCGCTGCAGGTCGAGTTGAGCACTGCAAGGCAAAGCGCGGACGCGGCCCAGGGTGAGGCATCAACCCCTGCCCTGAAGGGACCTGCCGCCCCCCATGCCGAGGGCTAGAGGGGAAACAGGGGCATGGGAAGCGATTTGTCCAAGGTCACACAATGAGTCAGTGGTAGAAGTGGGAACAGAACCCAGGAGTCCTGGCTCTCAGCCCCCTGCTCTAACCACTAGACCCCACTCCCCTCCCAGAGCAGGGGATAGAACCCAGGAGTCCTGACTTTCAGCCCTCCCCCACACCCGCTCTATCCACTAGACCCCACTCCCCTCCCACAGCTGGGGATAGAACCCAGGAGTCCTGACTCCCAGCCCCACCCACATAAACACTAGAACCCGCTCCCCTCCCACAGCTGGGGATAGAACCTAGGAGTCCTGGCTACCAGCCCCACCCCCAGAACCACTAGACCCTACTCCCCTCCCAGAGCTGGGGATAGAACCCAGGAGTCCTGACTGTTAGCCCTCCCCCACTCCCACTCTAACCACTAGACCCCACTCCCCTCCCACAGCTGGGGATAGAACCCAGGAGTCCTGACTCCCAGCCCCCTCCGCCGCTCTAACCACGAGACTCCCCTCCCCTCCCAGAACCAGGGATAGAACCCAGGAGTCCTGACTCCCAGCCCCTCTCCCTCTTTAACCACGAGACTCCCCTCCCCTCCCAGAACCAGGGATAGAACCCAGGAGTCCTGACTCCCAGCCCCTCTCCCTCTCTAACCACTGAGGTCACCTTTGCTTTCCTAGGTATTTTGACATTCCCCGGTTACCAGAAACACGGCTTGGGCCACTTGGGCCAGGGCAACGCAACCCCAGAGCCCCTGGGCAGTAGCACTCAGGGGGGCCCCCGGCTGGACTCGGGGGGGAAGCGTCCCCCTCTTTGGCATGTGTCTCCCCCCTCTCGCCCCGGCTCACCTTTGGGCTTGGAGCCTTTGAGCAGGAGGCGGATGAGCTCAGGCACGTCAAAGTAGGCAGCATAGTGCAGGGCGTTCATGTTGGTCCAGCGGCTACGCAGGGTCACATCCACCCCCAGGGCCAGCAGCTGGTTGGAGAGGCGGACGGCAGCAGCAGGGTCACCTGGGGGGAGGGGGACAAAGGCAATGGGATCAGAGCCCTGAGTGGGCACAAGAGCCCCTGCAACCGCCCTCCCCCTGAGGCTACTGCACACTCCAGACTGGAGGAAGGCAGAATCGCGCTGGGCCCAGGCTGGGAGCCCCGGCTCCCTGCGTCACGGGACCCCCAGGAGGAGGAGCTTGGCTTGCACTGGAAAGGAAGCAGCTCTCCAGCCACGGCGAATGGGGGAAAAGCCCGAAATAGAGGAATGGAGTGTGACTAATGCCTGCCTGAGTCTGCAGAGAGCCTGAGCCCATCGCTCTGAGCACGGGGAGCTGTCCTGGTTGTAACTGACACTGCCTGGGTCTGCCGAGAGCCCGAGCCCATCGGTCTGAGCACGGGGAGCTGTCCTGGTTGTAACTGACACTGCCTGGGTCTGCCGAGAGCCCGAGCCCATCGCTCTGAGCACGGGGAGCTGTCCTGGGTGTAACTGACACTGCCTGGGTCTGCCCAGAGCCCGAGCCCATCGCTCTGAGCACGGGGAGCTGTCCTGGTTGTAACTGACACTGCCTGGGTCTGCCGAGAGCCCGAGCCCATCGCTCTGAGCACGGGGAGCTGTCCTGGGTGTAACTGACACTGCCTGGGTCTGCCGAGAGCCCGAGCCCATCGCTCTGAGCACGGGGAGCTGTCCTGGTTGTAACTGACACTGCCTGGGTCTGCCGAGAGCCTGAGCCCATTGCTCTGAGCGTGGGGAGCTGCCCCAGGTGTCTCAGTGAGTTTTTAAACTCCCAGCCGCCCTGCTCCTGGGGGTCCGGCCAGCCCTGCCCGAGCAGGGAGCTCTGTGTGGGGCAGATTGGGGAGAGTGCAGCAGGCCCAGCCCCCTGCCACCAAGCAGAGACCCCCAGCTGCTGAGGTGAGCACTGTGGGGACCCCACACACACCTCTGTGCAGGAGAAAGAATGGCCCTGATCCTGCTCCACAGGGGGAAGAAATGGGTCCCACGATGCTGGCCCTGCATCAAAGGGATGGGGGCCGCCTGCCACCCCCCTTCAAGTGTGGGTTGGGCCCACGGCACAGGGGCAGAGTCTGCGTGGGGGAGTGTGAGCCCCCCAGATTGTCCCAATTGCCCCAGGACAGCAGCTCCCCACCCCCCAACCGGGGGATTTGGCCATTCGTGCCTCAGCGGAGATAGAGGGCGACCCCCACCAAGGGAGCCTCCCCCTCCCACCCCAGCCTGCAGCCCTCCCCCGACCCCAGCTCACCGACACCGTGCGCGCCGGCTTTGCAGGCGTAATGAAGCAGCGTCATGTCGGTCAAGCCATCCCGGTCGTTCACATGGCAACCGCGCTTCAGGATCTGGGGGGGGAAGAGGGGAGGAGGGCAGGGGGAGGGGGAAAGAGGGGAGAGAAGGTGGGGGGAGGAGAAGAAGGGGAGGGGAAAGAGAGAGCAGGGGGGTGAGGTTGGCCAGAGCTGGTCAAGCCTTGTTCCCCCCCAGCCATCCTGCTGCGTCTCAAGTTAATTTCCAGGCCAGCAGCACCCAGCCTAGAGTGGGAAGGTGCCTGGTGATGGGGGCTTGGGGGGTGCAAGAGACGAGCGCGTCTCAGGGCCTGATGGGAGGTTTCTAACAGCAGCCACACGGTGCACCTCTGCCCTGGGGATCCCGAAGGCAGGCACTGCCCCTTTGGCAGAAGGGGGAAACTGAGGCACAAAGCGGGGAAGGGACTTGCCTCGGGTCACAAAGCGACTTAGTGGCAGTGCTGAAGATAGAACCCAGGAGTCCTGACTCCCAGCCCCTCTCTGCTCTAAACCGCTCAACCCCCCTCCCCTCCCAGAGCTGGGAACAGAACCCAGGAGTCCTGATTCCCAACCCCCGCTCAGCTCTACCTCGGAATTTCCTGTGGGCTGTTTTCCGACCCGCTGTGGCGCCGATCTCAGACCCCCGCAGTGGAATCAGACCCTTCTCTGATCAGGATGTGCCGGTTCCACCCAGCTGCAGCCCCCCGCGGCGCGTCCCATGTCCCCAGGGCGGGCAACCCGGCACCTCTCGCGAGCACCCGGCACTGCGCAAGGCGCGTCGGCTCCCCTCACTCACCTCGCTGCCTATGACATCAATCTTGTGTTGCACCTGGGGGACCCACTGTCGGATGATGGCAAACAGCTCTGGGACCGTGGTCTTGGGGTCATAGAGGATTTCTTGGCAAGCCGGGTCATTCGGGTCAAAGAAAGTGAAAGCTGGAAAGAGAAGGAAGGTCTTTAAAAAGGGGGACCTACCCCTTTATTAGGTGCACTACAGCAGCACCTGAATCCCCATCCAAAATCGAGACCACGCCACACCAAGCCTGTATGACAGTAGCATCTAGAGGTCCCAACACAGACCAGGGCCCCCTTGTGCTGGGTACTGCACAGACACCAGTTAGTTCTTGCCTAAACAGACAGAAGTGGGAGGGGAAACTGAGGCACAGAGTGCGGAAGGGATGTGCACAAGGCCACCCAGCAGGCCAGTGGCAGAGCCGGGAGCGATGAAGAGTCAGGGTGTTTTCTGAGCACAGCTTGTTTCATTTACACCAGCCCCTGGACAGAGGTGGTTGCAAACAGCATGCAGGCTCCTGTCCACCAGGACTCAGCGATAGCCAGTATGTGCCCGCATGCCAGACCTGCCCCTCTCTGAACCAACTCTCCAGCTCTCCAGAATCTCAGCTTTCATTTACAAACCAACTAGCTCTTCTGGCTGCCCAGAAAACAGGTCCCCATGCAGAGAGTCTGAAGTAATTGCTCGGAGAGGTGTGAGCCGCTCCCCTCATCTCAGGAAGGCGTGAGCCCATTTAAACGTCCGCCGCGTTAACGATTTCATGTCCGGCCAAGCCAGGGCAGGTCACGGGGATGCCCAATATGCTGGGTGGGGTTTGGGAGCGGCCACAAGAGTTTTTGTTTCTCCTCCGCAATCAGGAAGGAGTCACCGGTTACAGTTCAGGGCAACTGCGCCTGTATTCCCCCTCCGGGGTCCAGCAGGGGCACCCGCTCTAGATTCCTAGTTCCCCAGCCATCGCCTCTCTCGGATGGAGTTGTGCGTCTCAGCGGGATACGTCCAGGCAGCCCGGTCCCCAGCAAATCTGCCTGCCTCAGCCGGATTGCTCCTCCTGAGATACGCCGGGAAGTTGCTCGTAGAGTCGAGTGCACAAGGCGACGCACGGACCCAAGACGTAACCCGGATGCTGAACGTCCCAACAAAGTTGTCTGGCCACCATTAAAGCCCTATCAGTGTCACCCCGTCAGACAAACACCAGCGACCCTGTCGCCTCCGCGCTCCGGCTCCCACCAGCCGAGCCTCTCCCACCCGGGGCAGAACAGCCCTGGGCTGTTAATCGACTCCGCGCTGGAGCTGGCCGGTCCAGAGACGCGCTGCTCAAGTGAGGCTACATCACTGGCCCCAAGAGCTGTGACTGCGGCAGAGACCCTGCAACGCCCGCTGCTCTTCCAGTGGCCTGGCAGAGGGCAAGGATCGGGCAGTCACCGAGGCTCGAACAGGCCCTGGCCCATCATCAGTCCTTCTAATCCCACCCAGCGGGGGTTTGGTTTTTTTGTGGCCACAAATTCACAACGGCTCTCGCTCAGAACCAGCCCCGCCGTGAATCTGAGAGTCCCTCGCCGGTCCAGTTTGGGCGTCTGATCTCGTCCCCCCTGTAACAGCTGATCGGCCGACCACGGGTGTCTCCTCGGGGCGCAAGTGAGCTGTTGCCTCAGGCCTGGTCTACCCTACAACGCTATGCCTTAGCGGCGCACGGGTCTCCACTGAAATGTGTCTCCTGCCGATGTAAGTGGCCCCCGATGTCGACAGAAAAAACGCCAGCTCCGCCTCTCGAGGAAACGGATTAACCACAGCGACTGGAGAACCCCTCCCGCTGGCACGAATTGCGTCTACACCAGCGCACTCCAGCAGCGCAGCTGAACGGCTGCACCGCAGTAGTGTTGCAAATGTAGACAAGCCCTAGGATACTGACGCTTAATTCAATCAGGTTGGGCCAGGTTGGAGATTGCAGGAAATTGCCTTCTCTGTAGGGTGACCAGACAGCAAGTGTGAAAAATCGGGACGGGGGGTGTGGGGGGGTAATAGGAGCCCATATCAAAAAAAGCCCCAAATATCGGGACTGTCCCTATAAAATCGGGACGTCTGGTCACTCTACTTCTCTGTCACACTGAGCCCAGGAGTCTAGCAGAGCCCAGGGCCAAACCCCAACGAGGGGCAGCTCAGCGTCAGGAGCCGAGAGAACCAACCCCCTTTACGACTGTCTGCACGGCCCGCTGTGGGTGGAGACACGCGCGCGGGCGGGGCTTATTTAGTGGGCGGGGCTTGGAAGAGTAGCTCCTCTTTTCCCCCTCTCCCATCTGACCCCTGCCCTCTGTCTGGCCAAACACCAATGGCTGATTCCCAGGGAGCAGCTCTGCCCAAAGCCTCCACTCGACTCGGGGAGACTGAGGCAACGGCTCAGTTCTCCCGCTGCTTGCAACGGCTCCTCCAGAGAGAAACGGCAGCACGAAAAGAGCCCAACTCTGCTCCCAGGCTAAGAGAAAGAACTGATACGGCTGTCACCGCGCCACCCGGTGACTTGCGCCATAACCCTATAAACCACCCTCCTTTCATATTTGTGCAGGGATCGCTCACCAGTGCTACCATGCAGCCTCCTCTGGGGTGGGGCGCAGCAGCGTTCAACGGAAACACGGTGCATCCCTTTAGGGTAGAAAGTAAAGGGAAACCCTACATATAATTGGAACGGCATGGGGGGACTGGAAGGAAGTAGGCTGCAGTTAACCCCAGTGCCTTGGCTAAATGGGCTGACACCACTATATTGCAAAGAGCGTCGCAGAACCACCGGAAGGGTTTAGGGTTTCAGTTTTGCATTTGATCTGAAAGACGCCAAGTCAAGAAGCACAGCGCCCCCCTAGTGACGCATTGGGGTCAGCCCTGACTGCAAGGGGAGAGCGCCCCCCTACGGACGCTCTGCGGTACAACGCCTCCTAGCACGGCCTTGGGGTCGAGCCCTGACTGCAGGGGGAGAGCGCCCTCTACTGAGTCACCCACCCTGCTCCCTGCAGCAAAGCAGGGGGACCAGGACTCACTGAGGGGGAAGAGTATCTCCCAAAGGCTTCTCCACCCACACTTTTTGCTGGACCGATCACCCCGCCCCAGTACCACCCTGGGGCACTGACTCAGTCCTGACTCATAGGGTCCTTTGAATTAACCAGGCCTGAATTAACATTCCAGCGAGCCAACAGCTCTGTGCCGTTGACACATATGGGCTGCAGCCACATTTATCCGCTTTGCAGGCAGCCTCGGGATGAATATCCCAGGCAGCGGGCACTCACACAAGAGCTTGTCTCAGCCTGCAGGGGAAACACAAAGCCTGGATCTTCCCTCCCCCAGCAACGGCAGCTTATGAAACTGCTGTTTGATCTGCACCCCAACGGCAAACCAGGCCAGCGTGACTGTCGCTCGTGAGCATCACGGCACGGCAGCTCCCCGGGCTCCGATTCATCGGGGCAGAGAGCCCTGCCAGCAGAAGTAGCCGGACGGCCACGCCCGAGGGGCGGTGGGGGGGGGGCCGCTTCTTGACACCACAGGTGCGCAGATGAGAACGCGGCCTCTTGGACGCGCCGTGCAGAAGCAGGGTGCGCAGGGGCCGCCGGGTGGGGACACGGGAGGCGAGCGAAAGGGGCGTCGAGTCACTTGGCGTTGAAATCAACGTGTGAGTTCCCCTCCGAGTCCAACAGGCTCAAGCCCGAGTTTATAACCCAAAACCTGAAGCAGCTTTAGCAAAGACCGAAAATAAAGACATAAAAATAGGTCCCATGAATTTTAGGCCGGTGGAGAATTATCCCTTATGCCTGCCAGCAAATACACCCTTTCCTGGCAGCCCCCTAAGCATGGCATCATCTCCCTGAGCTCATCCACAAGCCCCTCATCCTGTCCACGGCCTCATAGTTAAGGCAGTGGGCTGGGACTTCTAGGTTCAATTCCCCACTCTGCCTTACACAAGTGGGGTAGGAGAGAAGCAAATTTTAAGAGCTCACCTCCCTTTCATGCATTAGATAGAAGCAATATCGGGGGGGGAAGGGATAGCTCAGTGGTTTAAGCATTGGCCTGCTAAACCCAGGGTTGTGAGTTCAATCCTTGAGGGGGCCATTTAGGGATCTTGGGCAAAAACTGGGGCTTGGTCCTGCTTTCAGCAGGGGGTTGGACTAGATGACCACCTGAGGTCCCTTCCAACCCTGATCTTCTATGAATGACCCTCACAAATAAAAATATTCAGCATGTCGAGCGCTCATCTTGCTTGAAACACCTGCTCCGTGTTTCAGGGCTGACCCCAGCTCTTTGGAAAATATGGCTACAAGTGTGGCTTGAAAACTTGACCCTGCCTTCTCTGGGCCTCAGTTTCCACAGCTGTACTGGGGGGAGAATAATCCTGCCTTGGTTTGCCTTGCCTGTTTAGACGGGAAGCTCTTTGGGCAGAGACCATCTCTTGCTGAGTCTGGGCAGCGCCCGGCGCAACAGGGCCCCGACCTCGGTCACGGTGTGTCTGGGCAGCGCCCAACACAAAGAGGCCCTGATCTGTGGGCTCCAGACACTACCACCACAGATCTAATAAAAACAGAAGCTGGCCTAATAAATTGTACCGCACTTCAGTTGCTCAGGTTGATTTGCGGAGGAATAAACATTGTTTCAATTGTTTCAATCGTCTGATTGACTCTGGGGCTGAGCTATAGATTTCCTGAGGGCAGGGCCCTTGGACAAAGGAGAGAGCGTTTCAGAACTGGGATAAAACACAGCTTGTGAGCAGCACAAGAGCTGGCTTGTGTGACGGGGAGGCTTTTGAGTCAATTTCACACGGGGGAAAGGTGCCAGATTGATGGCATCTCTCTGCAAACCAGGCAGCCGCATTGTCTGCTATCCGCCCCCTCCCTCCGCGGCCTCCGCGCCTGTGCCAGCCAGTCCCCCTGCCCTGAGGCCAGATCAACGACCGTGCCCCCTAGAGAGAGGTCCCATATCCCAGTCCCCACCATATTCCAGCCAGTCTTCCCAATCTGGGGCCAGATCAAAGCCCACACCCCCTAGAGGGGAGAGGTCCCATATCCTATTCCCCATCCCCTGAGCCTGCCAGCCCCTCCTCCAGGTCCTGGATTGGAATTGGAGACCCCAAGAGGAGAAGCCTCTGTTGCATTCCCCACTCCCAGAGCCAGCCAGTCCCCCCATCCTGGGGCTGGATCAGAGCCAGTGCCCCCTAGAGAGGACAGGCCCCATGTCCCACTCCCTGCCCCCTTGAGTCAGCCAGTCCCCCCCCTCGAGGCTGGATTGGAGCCAGCACCCCTTAGATGGGAAGGGTCCCATTCCCCAGCCCCATGAGCTATCAGACATCCCATCGCACCCTGCCTTTCATTTGCCTTTCCTGGGTTCTTCTAGGCTGAGCCAACTGCCCATTTGCATAACATCAGCTGCTCTTTCCGTTTGGCAGGACACCTTCTAGGATCCATCGCTCAGCCCAGGCCACGGCTGTCAATTCCGGTTATGCTGATGATTGTTAACATTGGTAAATGCTGTACAAATGCCCAGCTGCCTACAACTTCGCCCCTCTCCCAGGGCAGCCACTGCAGGAAGGGAGCAGGCCCTGCGGAGCGGAAAGCCCAGCCCCTGCCACGTAAGCTAAATGGGGGCCTGGGTGATGAGTGTGGCACCTAGGTGCTACCACAATACACCTAATAGCAAAAAATATATATACAGCACCTGGCACAATGGAGTCCTGGTCCATGACTGGGGCTCCTAGGTTCTACCGCAATACACCTAATAGCAATAAAATGGGCAGCACCATTGGACTCCTGGGCCATGAGTGGGGCTTCTAGGCATTACAGTATTACTAATAATTAATACATAAATAAATAAAAACAAAGGATAATAATTATTGTTAAACAAATGACTGTCTTAACTACATAAGAAACCATTTGGGTGGAGCTGCGCAGGTCACTGGTTCCAATCCTAGCCAGGCGGGTAGTGACCAGCAGCCATTTACGATTCAAGGGCTGCTTGGTGAAATGAGTCTGTGGGCCTCAGCTCACAGCAAGCAAAGAATCAGGGCCTGAACGGCCCTGGAGACTGAACTCTCTCCCCTTTCAGCTGGGGAGCAGTTTGCGCTGGAAATAAACAAACCACGTCTCTGCCTCTCTAGGGCCGTCTATCTGATGCCCGCCACAATTGCTAAATTATTAACGCTCCACCGAGACCAGCGCGCCATTGTGCTGGGTGCTGCCCAGATGCAGAGTGAGCAACGGTCCCTGTCCCAAAGAGCACACAATCTAAATAGACAAAGGCAGGGTTAGTCTCCCCATTTTACCCATGGGGAAACTGAGGCACGGAAAGATCGAGTGACTTGTCCAGGATCACACAAGGAGTCAGTAGCAGAGCCCCGGATAGACCCTCACTCTCCTGAGTCTCAGGCAAACAAGATCAGCCTTCCACTCCTTTCACCTTTGGTTTTAAATTGTTTCGTTTTGTTTTTTTAAATTAATCACAACAAGGTGTAGGCACCTGGAGACCTGCACAGAGCCAAGGGGTCTCCCACGCAATCCACACTGCAAAAAAATCCCCCCAAAGCTTATTGTACCAGCACGTGCTGTAAGCATATTCCTAGCATGGATTTCATAGCTCATCTTATTTGCCAAAATATTCACAGCATAAGCCAATAAAAATAAATAAAGGATCCAAAGTCACCCCCCCACACTCCCTTTTCTACTGCTGGTGAGACACGTGCCCCTCTCTCATCTCCCCACCCCTCAAACAAAAATCTATACTTCTCTTGCCACGGCCAAATTCATGCAAAAGCAGATGGGGGGGGGTGGGGGAGGGAGGAGACTTTCCAGAATAATGGCATCCGATGACGCACTGTGTCTGCATCTAGCAACACTGAGTCACTGGGCTGTGTTTAGAAACCGATCACCTGCCAATTCGTCCCCGGCACACCTCCACCGGGTCCTGGTCCTGAGAGGGACGGAGGTGGGTAATTCGTTCGTAAATTTCAGGCCCATGGAGCCAGCAGTCAAAGGAAGGGTTTCAGAACCTCTGGTTCACATCCAGCCTAGGGATTTTGTCTCCCCACCCAAGTTACCAACTATCCCAGTCTAGTTAAAGCAGAAGAACTGGGTGCCGTTATACAGGCGTAAAGGTGCTCAGACATGGATAACTATTCCTGTATAGGAAGGGGAATGAGCTATACCGGTATAACCCGTCTGGCTTATATACAGAAGAAGAAGACTCATATTCCCAGCTGACACAAACTGGTCCTAACTCTGCTCAGATCAGGCCTCGGTTTCTACGGCTGAACTCCATTAGCACTGACAAGTGGGTTGGCAGCTTACATGAAGCGAGTTTGGCTGGTCTCAGCCCATTTTCTCAGACGGCACAGTCACCTCTTGCTGGCAGTCTCAGCAGAGACACCGGGGCCTGACTGGGCCATGGAGATTGCTGGCTCAGAGCTGGCCCTGTCCAAGCAGCGGTGAGCCGTTGTGGCTGGGGGGGTGGGGTAAGTGGAGGACGCATGGTGGATAAGTAGAAGGATTCAGACTCCAGGGCACCTGGTCCTGGGGTTAAAAGCTGAATGACACAGAGCCACATGGGAGGAGAATGCAACAACATCCTTGTCACCCATAGGCCAATGCAGGGAGGCAGTGTTGCCTAGTGAATACCCCACTGGATTAGGCCCCGGGTAACCTGGGTTCTAATCCTAGCTCTGCCCCCATTTTGGGGAAACTGAGGCACGGAGCAGTTTCCCCATCTGTAAAATGGGGCTCTGAGACCCCTTAATGAGAAGAGCTAGGGATTTTGATGCTGGGGTCTAATCCCCAGAAGTTCCAAGCACCCACCACTCTTCTTACATGCATCATGGCAACGCCCCGGGGTCCCAGCTGAAAGCAGGGCCCCATTGTGTCGGGCTGTGCACGGACACAGAGCAAGAGGCCCCTTCCCCCCCCGCCCCCCATCCGAGAGAACGGACAGTCAAACCAGACAACAGGCAGGAGGGGGAATTGAGGCACACACAGAAAGAGGAAGGTCAGCGGCAGAGATGGGAACTGAACTGAACTCTCCCGTGGCCCCAGCTGGTGGGCCATGCTGCCTCTCGCTGGCTGGTGCTCAGCACCTCTGGGGATGAGGCCCCTCGGCAATGGGAAACATTACCCCACGCAGCTGTCTTGGGCGATGGGGGTCACTGGGATCCAAAGCCTGATCTAATGCAGGGCAAGAATGGGGAATGAAAGGAGGGTGAGAGCAAGACACTGACGAGTCCCGAGGCAGGTGACGGGGCAAGCTCACCATAGTCCTTGGGCAAGGGTGCAGGGGCGGAGGGATGGACGATGGGTTTCTTCCTCCGCTCCAGGATGGGGCTCTGGAACTCCAGTGGCTGGCGCGCCTCCTCGGAGGGAAGCTCGGCTGAGTCGTCTTTGGTCATGATGGGTTCTTACTCCTGGCTGGGGAGGAAACGGGGGAAAAAATGTCCAGGCCTCTGAGCAATCAGCTGAACCCGCCGCGCCCCCCAAGGGTCGAGTCACTGTCGTTGGGCAGGGCTAATACGATCAGACCTGGCATCTCTGCAGCACCCTCTGTCCCATGGGCTCACATTCATTTTAAGCCCCATAGGCTCACCCCCACCCCCCCACAGTGAGTTTGGTATTATTAAATACTGGGCAGGTGATGGGGAAACTGAGGCATGGACCAGTGAATGGGCCGCCTTGCAGCGTCACATGGCTAGGCAGAATGGGGAACTGAAATCCAGGGTCAAATTCCAGTGCCCTGCTTTAAACACTAGGCCCCACTCCTGTCTCTGCTCTTTCATCTGTTGTTCCCCAATACTCACTCGGGCCTGGGTTCACTGGTCCTTCCCCCATGCTTAAGCGGGAGGGCATTTAGCTATGGGTGAGCTTAGGCCCACCGTCTCCCAGCAATCACAACAGATAGGACCCCCCCCAGAGCTGGGAATAGAACCCAGGAGTCCTGGCTCTAACCACTAGACCCCACTCCCTCTGCCCATCTCGCCAAATCATACACTGCTGTCTCCTGCTCCAGCTTAGGAAAGCCCAGCAGTTCAGAACCCCCTCCCACCTGCATCCCCCAAAGCCCCCTATGGGAAAGGTGAGCCAGGTCTTTCCTGCCACTGGTCCACACTGGCCTGCCCTGCGGATCAGAACCGTTGCCCTGGCTGCGGATGGGGCTTCCCCAGCCCCTCCCGCTGCTGTGTGTGCAAGAGGGAAGGGAAAGAGGGGGTGTTGGTCTCAGAAGAGGGGGGCCTGGTGGGGGCCCCGTTGGACACTTGCCCCCTCCTCCCCCTGCCTTATACACACCCCTGGCCTGACATCCAAAAGTCACAAGAGCCCCAGAATCAGTGGGACTGGTGGACAAAGGGGAAGAAATGGGGCAGCCCAGCAGCGGGGGAGATGGGACCAATGGTTGGGGGTGAGGGAGGAGGATCAGGACAAGAGAATGGAGGGAGGCAATGAGGGGGGGTTGTCAAGGCCTAGAGGGGAGAATGGGGCACACAGGGCAGGACTGTGGGGTGGATGGGGATAGGAATGGGTGGATTGGGATGGAGGGGCAGTGAGGGGCACTGGGGGTACAGATGGGAAGGGTGGGGGTGATGGAGTGGTTGGGGGAGGATGGAGGGGCAGTGAGTGACACTGGGGGTACAGATGGAAAGGGTGGGGTGATCAGGGGACTGGTGGGGTAATGGAGTAGTTGGGTGAGGATGGAGGGGCAGGGAGGGGCCTGGGGTACAGATGGGAAGGGTGGGGGTGATGGGGGAACAGGTGGGGGTGATAGGGTAGTTGGGGGGCGATGGGGTACAGGGGGAGTGGTTGGGGGTGATAGGCTTGGACAGGGGAAGGATGGGAGGGGGGAGGGGGGATGGGGTGCAGGTGAGGAGATCAGGCAATCAGGAAGGAGGGGAGATGGGGTTCAGGGAGGTTGGTTGGGGGTGATGGAGGTGGATGGGGGAAGGGGGGAAGGGGTACAGGTGTGGTGATCAGTTGATGGGGTACAGGCGGGTTGGTTGAGGGGCAATGGGGGTGGACGGGGGAAGGATGAGAGGGGTTATGGGGGATGGGGTACAGGTGGGGTGATCAGTCGATGGGGAAGGGGGCAGGGGGGGCAATGGGGTACAGGCGGGTTGGTTGCGCGGCGATGGGAGTGGATGGGGAAGGATGGGAGGGGTGATGGGGGAGAGGGATGAGGTACAGGTGGGGTGATCAAAGGGGATGGGGGGGTGATGGGGTGGACGGGGAAGGATGGGAGGAGAAGGGGGATGGGGTACAGGTGGGGTGATCAGTCGATGGAGAAGGGGATGGGGGGGCGATGGGGGTGGACAGGGAAGAATGGGAGGGGAAGGGGGGATGGGGTACAGGTGGGGTGATCAGTCGATGGAGAAGGGGATGGGGGGGCGATGGGGGTGGACAGGGAAGAATGGGAGGGGAAGGGGGGATGGGGTACAGGTGGGGTGATCAGTCGATGGAGAAGGGGACGGGGGAGCGATGGGGGTGGACAGGGAAGAATGGGAGGGGAAGGGGGGATGGGGTACAGGTGGGGTGATCAGTCGATGGAGAAGGGGACGGGGGGGCGATGGGGGTGGACGGGGAAGGATGGGAGGGGAAGGGGGGATGGGGTACAGGTGGGGTGATCAGTCGATGGAGAAGGGGATGGGGGGGCGATGGGGGTGGACAGGGAAGAATGGGAGGGGAAGGGGGGATGGGGTACAGGTGGGGTAATCAAAGGGGATGGGGAGGTGATGGGGTGGACGGGGAAGGATGGGAGGGGAAGGGGGGATGGGGTACAGGTGGGGTGATCAGTCGATGGAGAAGGGGATGGGGGGGCGATGGGGGTGGACGGGGAAGGATGGGAGGGGAAGGGGGGATGGGGTACAGGTGGGGTGATCAGTCGATGGAGAAGGGGATGGGGGGGCGATGGGGGTGGACGGGGAAGGATGGGAGGGGAAGGGGGGATGGGGTACAGGTGGGGTGATCAGTCGATGAGGAAGGGGACGGGGGGGCGATGGGGGTGGACGGGGAAGGATGGGAGGGGAAGGGGGGATGGGGTACAGGTGGGGTGATCAGTCGATGGAGAAGGGGACGGGGGGGGCGATGGGGGTGGACGGGGAAGGATGGGAGGGGAAGGGGGGATGGGGTACAGGTGGGGTGATCAGTCGATGGAGAAGGGGATGGGGGGGCGATGGGGGTGGACGGGGAAGGATGGGAGGGGAAGGGGGGATGGGGTACAGGTGGGGTGATCAGTCGATGGAGAAGGGGATGGGGGGGCGATGGGGGTGGACGGGGAAGGATGGGAGGGGAAGGGGGGATGGGGTACAGGTGGGGTGATCAGTCGATGGAGAAGGGGATGGGGGGGCGATGGGGGTGGACGGGGAAGGATGGGAGGGGAAGGGGGGATGGGGTACAGGTGGGGTGATCAGTCGATGGAGAAGGGGATGGGGGGGCGATGGGGGTGGACGGGGAAGGATGGGAGGGGAAGGGGGGATGGGGTACAGGTGGGGTGATCAGTCGATGAGGAAGGGGACGGGGGGGCGATGGGGTACAGGCGGGTTGGTTGAGGGGCGATGGCGGTGACGGGTGGGGAGGGCAGAAGTGGGGCGATGCAGGGGGGGCAGGGGAGGGACCTGATCTTCGCCCGGCTTGGGGGCGGGGGCTGATCCCGGCCGGCCCCAGATAAACACCGACCCCCACCCCGCATCCCCCCGGGGCGGAGGCAGCTGGGCCCGGCCCGACTCCTCTGTCCCGGTGGGGGCCCGGCCCGGGCCGCACCTACCGGGGACGAGGATCCCTCCGTCTGCTCGGTGCCCGGGCGCTGGCGCTGGGTCCGGAGCCTCGCAGAGCCCATGCGCCGCCCGCAGCATCAGCACCAGCATCAGCGCCGCATCCCCGCCTCCTCGGGGGGATGGGGCTGCCGCGGGATCCCGGGGAGCTGGGGCGATGGGGGAAGGAGGGGGCTGTGGGGTAAGATGAGGGGGTGTAGAGGGGAGCTGGGGCTATGGGGGAAGGAGGGGGCTGTGGGCTAAGATGAGGGGGTGTAGAGGGGAGCTGGGGCTATGGGGGAAGTAGGGGGCTGTGGGGTAAGATGAGGGGGGAACAGGGAGTGTAGAGGGGAGCTGGGGCTATGGGGGAAGGAGGGGGCTGTGGGGTAAGATGAGGAGGTGTAGAGGGGAGCTGGGGCTATGGGGGAAGGAGGGGGCTGTGGGCTAAGATGAGGGGGTGTAGAGGGGAGCTGGGGCTATGGGGGAAGGAGGGGGCTGTGGGGTAAGATGAGGGGGTGTAGACGGGAGCTGGGGCTATAGGGGAGGTAGAGGGCTGTGGGGTAAGATAAGAGGGAACAGGGCAGGAAGGAACCTCTCGGTTTGGTATGGGGGTTACAGGAAGAGAACAGAAGGCTATGGGAACTATAGGGGGAGAATAAGGTTGATGGGGAAGGAGGAGGCTATGGGGTTGTGTGGGGGTTACAGGAGGAGAACCAGGGATATGGGAAGGGTGTCATGGAGAGAGCAGGTTGCTATGTGGGCTATAGGGAGCGAGCAGGTGTTATGGGGGTTCTGGGGGGAGAGAAGGTGCATGGGGGTTATAAAGGAGGTCTAGGAGTCTATGGGGTTTAGAGAGGAACGTAAGGGGGCAGAGTGCCTGGGGGAAGTGGAAGGGGGTAGAGATGGGCTGTATGATGGGGTACAGACAGAGCAGGAGGTGTGGGGGTTCCAGGGGAGAAACGGGATAGAGGACTAAAACACAGTGACCAGGAGTATAGAGGACTGTGGGGGGGCGTATAGCTAAAGAGGCATAGGGAAGGGAGTGTGGGTCGTCCTGTGGGGGTGACTGAGTAAGAGAGATACCTCCTCTCCACTAATGGGGGCCCCAAAGTGCCTAGGAGCCTGTGGGTGCACGGAAATGGGACTGCCACAGGGGTGGGGTCGGGGTGGCTCTTTCAGCAGCGCACAGCCATCCTGCACGGTCTGGGACAGGGAGTGACACAGCAACCCTGGAGCTCCCGAGACTTGAGTTCAGCGCTTTAGGCCCTGTTGTGCCCGGGCTTTTGAACAGAACCACCCCCTCATGAATCAGTTCGGGGGGCTGAGGTGTTAGCAGACCCAGGATGGGAGACCCAGACCAGATTCCAAACACCCCATGAGTTCTGTGGGGCAAGGCCTGATGCTTCCCTCCCACCCATGGGCATTGCCAATCTGCCACAGATGGTCCTGAACAACTCGTAAAAGTTTCTAACCACGAATACCTTCCGAGCACGACCCAATACAGGCCTGTTATATAACCTCCACAGCTACAACAGCCTTCTCTATGCGGGAAGGCAGCTGGTCCCGTTCATCGCAAAAGAATAACTCTGGAACCTAATGATGACCATATACAGTAAAAATGGCAACTACCCCCACACTACGTAGCGGGCAGAGTAGGGGGTTACAGGTTGTTGCTGAAGCACTGCCAATTTTTATTCCTCCTCACCCCCACAACGTGACACCCCACCCCCCACGATAAAGGCACGAGCCATCTGCAAAATCAGATTAGGAGCTCAGAGGTCAGGGTGGGGAGAGGGTAATAAATTCAATCCCAGCTCCAGAGAAAAGCTTTTCCGTGGAGAAGGCCCATTTCCGCAGTGTGCGTGATCCTTTGTGTCAAGCGTGAAAGATTTTGCCGGTAATTCAGGGGAGGGAGCTGGCATGGAGCTAGGAGAAAACCGAGCGTCCATTACTACAAATCACCTTAAAAGCAGCTATAAAACTCCATCCCCCCATCAGCCGATCTCCTTCCACACACGCTGGACAAAATGGAGGATGGTGGCTTGGAAGCTGCAATGCCCCTGGGAGATTCATGTTTAAAGCACGTATGGTGGATGCTAGTCAAGCATCCGATTGTTCTGGGGTCAGGTTAGCTTTTCCACGCAGACATTCTGCAACGAGAAGATCACTTTGCACATACGCAGCTCTTGTGGGAGCGAATACTGCAGCAGGGCAATGCTGCGCCCTGCCACCGTGTGCTGGAAAAACCTAGCAGCACCACACTAACAACTCAGAGCTAGGGCTGTATTCTAGCTAGGACCAGGTTTCACAAAGAATGGGATGTGCCCTTGAAGAACTCATTGGGGCAGGGGGTGCAGCCAGACCTTCCACTCGTTCCCCAGAGCCTCAGCTTTTGTATAAAGGGAAAATATAAGTCTGTGGCGGTTATGCTTACAAAGGAAATCTTCAAAATGTGAAGAGTGTGACTGATGCAGAGACTGCCTGAGTTTGCAGAGAGCCTGACGCCCTGGCAGAGAGAGGGTAACTGTTCTGAGCGTAACTGATGGTGCTGTAGCTCCATAGCACGGATGCTTCCCACATTGACGGAAGAGGAGTTTCTATTGATGTTGCTAATCCACCTCTCCAAGAGACGGTAGCTAGAATTCTTCCATTCACCTAGCCGGGCCTACACTGGGGTTAGGCTGACCTAACTACAGCACTCAGGACAGGAGATTTTTCACAGCCCTGAGCGATGTAGCTAGGTTGACCTAATTTTAAGTGTGGACCAGCACTAAGAGCAATCTGAGAGGGGAGAGCTGCTCCCAGCGTTACCAATTCAGAAGAGCTTGCCTGAGTTTGCAGAGAGCCTGTAACAATAGCTCTGATGTGGAGACTGCCTTACTGATTTCAACGGCTGCTAAGCCAATTATGTTTACAAGGCTTTATCCTGACTCGGAAAAGTGGACACACTTCAGTCAGGCTTAGCTGGCACGTGTTAGCAAAGCCAGCCCTAAACTCAACTACTTTCCTTAGTCAAGGCAAAGCCTAAATGTCCCCATTGTTAGCTCTCATATGGTACTTATCAGTAGATCCCAAGGAGATAGGTATCCTCAACCCCGAACTGAAGCACAGAGAAGGTGGGGTGACTTACCCAAGCTCACCCAGCAAGCAGAGTTGGGAATAGAACCAATATCTCCTGAGACCCAAGCCAGTGCATTATCCACTAGGCCTCCCTTAATTATTAACCATTCCCCTGCTCATTAACGCAGGTCAGAAAGGAGAGGGAGGCTCAAATTAAGAAGATCCACAACAGCATTTTGCAGAGAGCGTGCGGGGTGGCAAGGAGACACATAAAGGACTAGCTGCAACCGATACACTTGGGGGTGGGATTGTGTTTTCCTTACATGGAGTTTGTCATAAATATAAAGGGAAGGGTAATCACCTTTAAAATCCCTCCTAGCCAAAGGAAAAATCCTTTCACCTGTAAAGGGTTAAGAAGCTAAGGGTAATCTCGCTGGCACCTGACCAAAATGACCAATGAGGAGACAAGATACTTTCAAAAGCTGGGAGGAGGGAGAAAAACAAAGGGTCTGTGTCTGTCTGTGTGATGCTTTTGCTGGGGACAGAACAGGAATGGAGTCTTAGAACTTAGTAACTAATCTAGCTAGGTATGTGTTAGATTAGGATTTCTTTAAATGGCTGAGAAAATAGCTGTGCTGAATAGAATGAATATTCCTGTCTGTGTGTCTTTTTTGTAACTTAAGGTTGTGCCTAGAGGGATTCTCTGTGTTTTGAATCTAATTACCCTGTAAGGTATTCACCATCCTGATTTTACAGAGGTGATTCTTTTTTACTTCTATTAAAAGTCTTCTTGTAAGGAAACTGAATGCTTTTTCATTGCCCTAAGATCCAAGGGTTTGGGTCTGTGGTCACCTATGCAAATTGGTGAGGATTTTTACCAAACCTTCCCCAGGAAGTGGGGTGCAAGGGTTGGGAGGATTTTGGGAAGAAAGACATTTCCAAACTATGCTTTTTCAGGAACCCAGATAAAGTTTGGTTGTGGAAGTCCAAGGGCAAAGGGTAAAATAGTTTGTACCTTGGGGAAGTTTTAACCTAAGCTGGTAAAAGTAAGCTTAGGAGGTTTTCATGAAGGTCCCCGCATCACACAGACACAGACCCTTTGTTTTTCTCCCTCCTCCCAGCTTTTGAAAGTATCTTGTCTCCTCATTGGTCATTTTGGTCAGGTGCCAGCGAGGTTACCTTTAGCTTCTTAACCCTTTACAGGTGAAAGGATTTTTCCTCTGGCCAGGAGAGATTTTAAAGGTGATTACCCTTCCCTTTATATTTATGGCAGAGCTCAACTTTCAAACATCCAGGACCCACCCGGCTTCATGGTGTGATTTATAATGGGCTTTAGGGAACATTCCTTTGGCAGAGAATGGCGTTAGCCCAACTAAAAAACGAAAGGGAACAAGCAGAAGTTTGCTGCAGGAGATGTAGCCATCCAAAAGTGCCTAGAGGGGATGGACTGCCCAGTGGTTCAGTGTGTCTCTATACTGCATATTGGAGCCTGCAGCAGCGATGCCCCCAAGCCCCAGCACAGATCCGCTAGCTCAAATCTGCCAGACAAAGGCTAGCAGGAACGCTTTGAAGATGCGAGCTCCAGCCCGAGATGCAACTTCAGAGCACTGTCTACATGGCACTTTTTGGAAAGCCAAAGCAAGCCTCACCAGCCCACATCAGTCAAGCCAGGCTGGCAGGCTCCAAACCGCAGCGCAAACGTGCTCTCAGGCACTCTGCTCCAGTACAGACGTCATGTGGACCCAGGACCGGCGCCCCAGCTCCACACGCTGACAGCAGTGGCGTTATTCCTGATTTACACTGGGAGAGAGTGAGGAGGAAAAAATAAATAAATCAGACCCCTGATTTTAATACACCCAATAGGCTGGAAGGAAATGCTCCAGGGAGAATTTTTCACTGTGGAAACCGCACTTCTTTGTCATCATCATTCATTTTTATTAAAGCATTTTTTAACCAGGTACAAACACAATCTCTCCGGTGGAGAGACAAATCAAGATTTAAGCACGATGAGGTCCCCGTCCCTCCCCTCAACACCTTCAACAAGATCTAAAATCGTGGTGTCGCCAGTCAACCTTTGATTCCGGCTGTTTCATTTGCAAACAATTGTATTAAAAATAAACTTAAATAAAAAAATAAAGTGGAAGAGAATTTATTCACACCCTCAGGAAAGAATCAAGTACACAGCTAGTCCGGGAAAGCCACTGGCAACGGGACAACATGGGGTGGATAGCCTTGCTTTAAAGCCTTTGGAGGATGAGCTATCCTTAGATCTAAACAATGCTTTCTCTTCTACTGATAACTTGCAATTCAGGGACCAATCCTGCACCTACTCAAGTCAACGGGAGCTTTCCCATCATCCTCAATAGCAGCCGAATTGCTTAACTGCAGTGTCTTCCAAACAGGGAACCGGATAGACAAGAGCTGGCTGCAATGCTAGGGCACTCAGCACAGGCGCCCCCATTGGAGTCATGGGTCAGGCTCTAAACATTCATGGATTAGGCTCAGAAAAAAGCAGGAGTCAGGAGACACCCCCATCTTTCCACCCCCACCCACCAAAATCCCAGGTGCCTAACCCCTCTGACAAATCCTTTATCAAGCTTTCTGATGACCCCAACTCCTGGCAGCCACAAACCTTTCCGCAGAGCTAGTGCACACGTCCACGTTCCCTGAAGTGACTGGCCCTGCCCATCTCCCCAGCTGCTAAACCTGCACCATTACAAGCCTCCTACACAGTGTTGCCAACTCTCATGATTTTGTCCTGAGTCTCATGATAAATTATTATTTTCCTTAAAGCTCCAGCTCCTGGAGATGTGATGATTGCAGCCTTCATTCTTAAAGCAAAAGTAAGTTTCTAGCCCTCCTGGCTGGGGAGAAAGCTTCAAAATGCGACCCCAGGGTACCCTAAAGGCTCAAAAAGCAGAAGGCCAATAAAAAGAACCCCAAAGCCCTTATTTTTACATCATCTCAAGATCTGAAAGCCAAGCTCCTGATATTTTGGTGATGTTTTGAACATTTGGGGTTGGCACTACTGCCTAGAACAAGCCATTTAAATACCACGGCAAACTGCGCACACCCAGGATGCATGGGACCCTGTGGGGGAGCGGAGAGCCTTGTAAAGACAGCGTTTTGGGTGACAATGCAGCTGGCCAGTGTTAACTGATACACAGTCACACATCCCTCCAGGACCTCTGCAGCCCAGATCTGGGGCAAGCACTGGTATCCTCAAGATTTCCAGCCTGGCTTTGCTGGTTCAGTCTGCTCGTTCCATTTCCCATCCGCACAGACACTTGTGCATAGGGAGAGAAATTTGTGCTAGGATTCCAAAGCATCAGTGGGGGAGGGCTTATACACAGGATGACCCAGGGGAGACAGAAGCCTCAGGGCCAGGAGCAAAGCAGAGATCTGACAGGAGGAGTTTTCAGCAGCTTAGGACGGGGTGAGTTGGCTTGGCCTATACACACCCCACTCATTTTTGTTGTCACTCAACCAGGCAGCCAGCTTATACGCAGGCAGAGCGAGTACATGAGTAAATACGGCTTTTAATCGGTGGTTATTAACCCGGTGACAGCAAGACCCCGCAGCTCAGATGCTCGGGGAGGTGGATGCATGGACAAGCCAGTAACTCGATCCCCCCCACGAGAAAACCCTATAGAAACAATCATTCCAACCTGAAACAAACCCACCTCTCCACTCCCCACAAAAATAAGGTGCCATGGCATTAAGGCCATTGAATACGCAGCTGCCGCATCACCGCCAGCAGCACGGGAATCGCCGCTCCTGTTGCTGGGGAGAGAAGGACCTGGGCGATCCGTGAACGTGCAGCTCAGTGAAGCAGGGAGCGGAGGGCTCTAGAGGACGGGTCTCTGGGTTACTGCTCTTCCACGTGGATGATTGTCTCATTCCCTTCCTCTGGGAGCTGGGGAACAGCGTACACTAGAGCCCGGTCTTCCTCTTGGCAGATGATGGCAACCGTGCTGCCGCTTTCTGGCATGACCGCGCTGGACTGCAGGCAAGCCTGGGGGAAGAGCAAGACGGGAGGTTAAAGATTTTGCTTGGAGAGGTTTTCAGGCAGCGCTGTTTAAAGGACGGGAGGGGCCAGGGCTCAGAGGTGTACATCTAAGACTGCAATAAAAGACCCACAGCACAGCCACGGCTTGCAGGGCTCAACATTGCAGTGTAGACGGTCAGGCTTGGGCTGGAGCCCAGACTCAAACCCACCAAGCGGCAGGTCTCAGAACCTGGGTTCCAGCCCGAGCAGCTACACTGCCATTTTTAGCCCCGCAGCTCAAGTCAATGGACCTGGGCTCCAAGCCTCGGTGCCGTGGGTTTTTGCATTGCAGTGTAGACGCACCCTCTGGTGCTTGGCTGGCTGGTTCTTGCTCCTCAGCGTCAAGAAGGAATTTCCCCCCGGAAGGTCACATTGGCGGGGACCTCAGGGGGTTTTCACCAGCATGGGGGGCAGGTCACTTGCCGGGATGATCTGGGTCTCTCTCATTGAATCATTTCCCTGTCACTGCTGGGGCCTTGGGCACAGGTGCCCCTCAGTCCCTCCTATTCGCTGCCTGTGGCACATGATAATCCAATCTCCTGCAAGCTGTAATACTTGGTCTAATTTCAGTGGCTGCGTTTAGCACGCAGGTGCTGATGGTAGCCTGTGAGATACAGCAGATCAGTCTAGATGGTCTGGTGGTCCCTTCTGGCCTTACGCTCTCTGACTCTAGCTCCAGATCGCTCCTTAGATCCAGCCCCAGGGAACAGCAAATGAGTCGTTCCCGTCTGATAGCTGTTTGGTGGCCCATGGACAAAAGGAGTTTGGTTGCTATCGAACAAGGGTGCAGGAGCTAGAGGTGCACAAGCCAGAGGTGGACTTAGGCCCCTCATCAGCAGCCTCAGCAGAGAACCCAAGGGCTGATTGGACCCTGGGGGCTGAACTCTCCCCTCTGAGCCCTAGAAAGGGTCCTGCAGATCACAGAGAAAGGGGGCAACAGAGGATTTCAGTCTCAGTGACCTGTGCATTCCTTGGCTTCTCTGCCTAGGCTGCTGGGAAGAGGCCTGGTTTGTGGTGGGAACCGCAGGCAGAGGTCGGAAACCTCCACTTGAACTGATGACCTAGAAGTGAAAGACACTGCCTCTCTCCTAGTCAAGCTCACAAGCCATTCGACCCCACCCCAACTATTTCAGGGCTCATCAACATGGGGAAGTTATTCTGGAACAAGGCAGGGTATGGATTTCAAGTCCTATAGATATTCTGGAATAAGAGTATCCATATGGGAAGCTATTCTGGTCAGTTTCCCTGGGTAGACAAACCCTCAGGTCCACAGATCAGTAGTTTTTTTTTGTTTGTTTGTTTGTTTGTTTTAAGGCTAGAAGGGACTACCACAATTATCTTAGTCTGGCCTGGGTAAAGCAGATCCTGTTTCATGCAACATAATTTTGCTTCAACTGCCTCTCCCATACCCCCTATTCCAAAATGCTACAGGAAAGCGTGGAGGTAAACATACGTCAGGTCTCAGAGCAGCAGCCGTGTTAGTCTGTATTCACAAAAAGAAAAAGGAGTCCTTGTGGCACCTTAGAGACTAACCAATTTATTTGAGCATAAGCTTTCGTGAGCTACAGCCCACTTCATCGGAATAAACATACTGTCATGCTGAAAGGGCTAAAGGCTGCCAGCAAGCAAACCTTGGATCCAAACACAATCACAGGCCCCACTGTAGCCAATGGGTGTGGCCAAGCACTCTTTTAGGCTAAACAGAAGGCGCAATCAAGCCACTTGATGGCAGCTGCAGACAAGAAAGGCTGACAGCCCAAGGGAACAGGCTGGATGGCACATCAGAGCTATGCCATGTAAACTGAGGAGGGGCCCTGGCTGCAGACACAAAAGCTAGGCAAGAGAGCCAGGGGAAGGAGCTGTGAGTGTGACCCTGACAGGAAGCAGAGAGATGGGATTTCTTGGGGACAGCCCGCTCTGGAGGGACAGACTTGAAGATGTATGAGCAAGGAAGATGCCTGTTTTGTTTGTACTGTATTCAGGGAATCAGCACTTGGTAGAGATAGTTGTATATAGACAAGATGACAGCGTGAGTCTACCTGACTCGTAAAATCAATTTCTCATCCTAACAGAGACAACTCTGCCAGGCCCCCAACTTCCCAGCCCCACAATACAGTGTAGGCCAGTGGTTCTCAAACTTTTGTACTGGTGACCCCTTTCACACAGCAAGCCTCTGAGTGCAACCCCCCCCTTATAAATTAAAAACACTTTTAAATACATTTAACACCATTATAAATGCTGGGGGCAAAGCACGGTTTGGGGTGGAGGCTGACACCTCGCAACCCCCCACGTAATAACCTCGCGACCCCCTAAGGGGTCACAACTCCCAGTTTGAAAACCCCTCGTGTAGGCAATAAATTAAATCAAAGCCTCTGGTTTCACGACCAGCATGAGTGAGCAGCAGGAAAAGATCCAACTTCAAGCTACGATCTGAGGAGGACTGGGGGATACAGTCCATCCACATGCATTTATCCAGTTCAATTAAAATGATCAAAAACAATAAACTGGTGAGTGAATTCCAATTGAGGATGAGGGGAAAGTTCAAAGTTAACAATTAAAACCCTCCTAAAACAAGAGCTGTGTGTGAATCTTTTTGCATCCGAGCCCAGCGACAGGGAGAGAATGGTGACTGAACAGACAGCCGAACAGATGTGCTAACAAAGAACCCAACACCACAGCCAATTTGGCACTTAAGGACAGACACAAGCCACTCCCACAATAGATGATTAGGCATGGAAGGTTATTGCACTAGTCAATGGAAAGATCGTCTAGTAAGGGCTCTGAGCAACTCTATCTCCATGGCACAAGTTATTAACAGCCTCTCAAGGGGCGGGGGAAGATACAGAGCTGTGAACATTACCAGATTTATTATCCATCTAGGGTACTTCTATAGTGCCCATCACCATAGTATCTGAGCATCTCACAATCTTTAGTGTATTTCCCCCCACAAGACCCCTGTGAGGCTAAGTGACTTGCAACAGGTCATACAGGGGGTTTGTAGCTGCACAGAGAATTGCACTTGGGTCTCCCATACTGGCACCCTAACCATGGGGCCACCGTGCCTTCTTGCTAGTACTATTTGCAAGAACTGGCTCCTATGACGGTGAGGAAGCTATGTATTGGTTGATTTTATGACACTGCTGTATCACTGAATGCCTCGGTGTATGTGGGTTCCACCATCTGCTCTCAGGGCTGTAGCATGTCTCTTCCAGACCAGGGGCAACGGAGACTTATTAACCTGAATGGCTCTCATTCAATTGGGAGTGCGCCTCGGGACCAGGCGCTGGCTGAAGCTAAGAGGACTGGTTTTTTCCAGCACCTCTGCGGGGGCCTTGGGTTTGGAACACTGGAATTTCCCAGAAGGGGAGAAACAAAGAAACTGGATGTTATTGCTAAGCCATATGAACTCAGAGACCATAGAGAGGAAAAAAAGGGACACACTTTCATAGCAGAAGACAGCTTTTCTGACTGCAGTACCACTCAAGGTCAGAGAAGCTTGCTGGAGAAGAAAGAGAGCAAGAGTAGGGTTCAGAAGAGAAGCCGTGAGTTGCAGGAGGAGGGTCCTGGACACCTGTTTTTTATTGTGTGTCATTTCCCTGCCCCAGAAGTCAATAAAAGGTGCCACTGACTTTTCGACTCTGATCTAAGTCCAAAGAAGTTTCAGAGAGGTGAGGAAACTGATGCAGGGAATGCGTGGAGGTGTGTGTGTTTTGTCTGGATCGGTATATCTCTTGGGCCATCTCAAGCAGAGAGTGATTGTTTTAGAATCCCTGTTTGCAAAGCCTCTGTATTGTGCATGTTAACGGTCACATGCGCCTGAGGAGTTCAACGGCAGAGAGGCCACCAGGTTGGAACCCTTATGTTTCCAAACCCTTACAGTTGCCTTTAGTTTGAATCTTTACCTCGAGCTTTAATATGGTTTTACTATAGACGTATCTAAGGAGAGTGCTGAACTGAGAAGCCACTGAACAGGGGTGCACTGCTTCCACACAGACAGCGGATTGGCGCACCCTGCAGGCATCCAGAAAATAGGGGACTGGGCACTCACATGTAACAAAGTGGGCTGTGTAAACTGCTAGCCTGCATTGGGAAAGAGGGGGCTCCTGGAGCCCAGAGCAGTGCACCTGTGTTGCCAGCAGCTGGTGGCTGGGGAGAGTTTCCCCTGGTGTGGCACAGACAGGGTGTCCTCCCGCTGTAACCAGGTGGTAGTATTCACCCCGGTCATCCTGGGTAATGTTGAAAAGTGCCCCACTCCCCCTACCAAGGTACCTCCATCATCACCCCACCAGGGAAGAGGGGGTGCTTGGTCCCAATGGCCCAATGGATTCTGGGCCAAGGCGATGTGGGAGTTAGTGGTTTGGCTTGGCACACAGACCCCTGCTCGCTGCAAAAGACCTCTCCCCCCACTTCTCCTCACACAGGGACAGCGAGACAGGCTGGCAGATGGGAACAACTTTCCAACGCTTGTTGTAGCCTTGATTCCCATAGCAGCGACACCACCATTAGGAACAGACACCCACAAGACACTGGGCCACCCAGTCACCAGGACAGCATACCAGGCCACATCCTTCCCTGGAGCTGTTCCACAGAGCAGAGTGAAGCCAGCTGGATGAATCTGGCCCCACATACGGCATAGAGTAGGGAACAATAGGCTATACGGTCTGTCCCACACCCACCAAAGCAGGAAAAAATCCCACCCCTTGTATCCCCAAATGAGGCACTCAGAGCATCCTGCTCAGGCTGTTTGTGGGTATCAAACATGGGACCCCTAGCTCTAACTTCATGAGTTGCTACTGCTTGAGCTAAAGGTCCGTATCTGCATTCTCTACGGGACATAGCCACTAGGTAGAACAGAACGGTGTTCCAGTGGCTAGAGCACTGCTTAGGAGACCCAGGTTCAATTCCCAGCTCTGCCACAGGCTTCCTGTGTGACCTCGGGCAAGTCACTTAGCCTCTCAGAGCCTCAGTTCCCCATCTATACAATGGGGACAAGAGCCCTGCCCCACAGGATTTTAAAGATTGTGAAGTGCAGAGATACCACCATGATAGTACCTACGGCTATGTCTACACTGCAGCCACGGGTTGGTCTTGGAGACGTACTCCAGCTAGCCCGCAGTGCCACATCCTGACTTCAGGAGTGCAACTAGCACAGGTACTTCCACACGAATTGCAATCACCCCCATGTATGCATACATGTGTGACCCAGGGACCTCATGGTGCCAACTGACAGAGGGCTACAGGCGTCTCCGGAGTCCGGTATTTACATTCTAGTTCACCAAAGGTCCATGTCAGGGTCTACTGAAAGCGTGTCATATACTGGTCCTCTTGATCATTGTAAGATGGATGTACAGGGGATATTTAAGGAGTTATGTTTCTTTAGAATAATTAGCTAAGAAACATTTCTCTCTCTGGTCTGGCTTGTCAAATGCTAACAGAGGGATGTGCCATCAAAGAGAAAGCAGCACAGGAAAAAACAAGCTACAGGGGGTTTATCCTGTTTGCAAACAATGGCTTGGGGGACTATTTCTAGGGGGTGCCTATGAACCCCCATTAGTCCTTCAATCTGTAAGAACAAGCTGTCAGTGGGATTGATTTTATGAGAAGAGGTCTCAACCTTACTGGCTGAAAATGCTGGGGAAAGGACTTGGGGTAGGCTATCTTGTAGGACAGTAGTTCTCAACCAGGGGTCCAGGGCCCCCTGGGGGGCCACAAGCAGTTTTCAGGGGGTCCACCAAGCATGGCTGGCATTAAACTCACTAGGGCCCAGGGCAGAAAGCCAAAGTCCTGCCACCCAGGATTGCAGCTCGGGTCCCTGAGTCCTACCATCCAGGGCTGAAGCCAAAGCCTGATCAACTTAGCTTCGTGGGGGTCCCGGCAATTGCCCTCCTTGCTACGCCCCTAACATTGGCCCTGGCTTTTATACGCAGAAAAACCGTTGTTGTGGGACAGCTGGACTGTGGAGTTTTTATAGCATGCTGCGGGGGCCTCATAAAGAAAAGGGTTGAGAGCCCCCGCTGTAGGAGGTATGAAAACGCCTTGTGTGAATTAAATATAATCTCTAGAAAGCATGTTATGATTTTGTTTCATATGTAACCGTTTCCAATATTCCGACCCACTATCACTGGAATCTCTGTCCTTGGATGCTGAACCGATTCTTGTTTTTACTATATAGATACCTACGCGGTGGGTGGGTGTCTGTGTGTGTACTAAAGTGGTGTCCAGAGTTGCATCTTACAAGCTGGAGTGGACTTCTCCTTTGGGAACAGCAAATCTACAAGTTCTGTCAGTGTTCAGAGGAACAGGGCTAGGCCCACGGCAAGACGACATGTGCCTATTGCTTACCTGTGTGGAGAAAGAGGGGCCTGCAGAGGCCTGGAAGGCAGCACTTGTGCTCCCGAGGCTGGTAGTTTCAGGAAGCCAACCCACAGCAGGGACAGACAAGACTCCCTCATGCTAAGGGCAACTGGTGGTGAGGGACCCGGCAAGCATCAGAACATACCCTTAGACAGGCAGACAGAGCTTAGACACGCGCCAACCTACCATCTCCAGCAGCTTGAGCTTCTCCTCCGACACCAGGCTCTCCTTCCTCAGCTGCTCCACTACGCCCTCCATGGCTTCCAGTTTGGTGCAGTGACGCCGATGTCGCTGCTGCAGCACCTTGACCTTCTTCTGCAGGCCCATCACCAGGTCGACCAGCTGCTGGGTGGTTAGCTCGTTCTTGTGGTAGCGGTGCTCCTCGAGCTGCTCCTCCAGGGTTTCGGCACAAAGCTCCACCTCAATGGTGGAGGAGTCGTCGTCGTCATCCAGGGAGCCGGCGGCATAGTTCGACACGATGGGCACCGTGGAGACAATGGGCACCGTCAAGGCTGAGGACAACACAGTCTCGGGAGGCGACGCACTGGACGTCAGCGGCCCCATGGCACCGGAGGTCACCACTGGCGCGGTGGGGATGGTCTCGAAATATGCCACCATCTGGGTGGTTGACACCTGCAGAGAGCTCAAGACAGCTGCGGTGGAAGGGTCGGTTTCCAGAAGGGGCTGGATGGACACGTTCTCAATGAAGAGGGTGCCCTGGTCTGCGATCTCCTGTGGGTCCACCGTGGCCACCAAGGTATGCGGCTGATCAGCAGCGAAGGTGCCCTCAGGCTGGTCCACCACAGCAGCATCCTCACAAGAGACCATGATCTCTGTGGCAAACTGCTCAGGCACGTCCGCCACGAAAGAGTCCGGTGAAGCCTCAACGGAGAAATCCACACACTGGTCCATGGTGGGAGGAAACGGCTGGCCCGGGAGATGGATGGGGATGGACTCTACGCCCTCCGTGGGCGAGGCCATGGCCAGGGCCACAGCGTTGAGCGGCTCCACGATCTGAACGAGAGGCATCAGGTTCACCGCCCCGACCAGAGGGGAGGAGAGGGCATGGAGGTCCAGATCCGAGACAGAGGGCTGGGTTTCCACGTAGATTGGGGCTGAGGACAGACCTGGGTCGATAGCTATGGCGAGAGCTTCCAGTGTATCCTGAGTGGGGTGGGCAGCCACGGCTTGTGGCCCCTGCAAGGTCCTGTCCATGCTGGTCTCAATGATTAGCTTCTTGGTCTGTGTTTCGCATGGAGGCCTGGCAAGATTCTCCCTCTTCTGCAAGCCACCAAAGAAACAATATGTGTTTGCCTCTGAATGACAATGCAGAGGTGAGGGGGCCCAATTACCTGTCCTGCTTGAGGCAGGAGGAAGAGGCGGCTAGCAGTTCCCTTTGCATTCCTCTATGCTGCAGGAGAGCCTTATCTGGCTTCCAATGTCAATTACAGCAGCCTCAGAGCTGCTCTAAGTTATGCTCTTTTGCCTATGGGCCCTGGGGAGCAGAGGATGGACACAGCACAGTGCTCTCTGGCCACCCCCCGGCCACCCCCTCACACACACACACACACACACATTGCTGTGTGCTCTGGCCGTGCCCTGATCTATCCCCACGCCAGGTGTTATAAGCAGGACCCTTACACCTGCTCTATGCCAGCTGGGGAGGCCTCTGACACAAGAGGGAGGCTCAAGCAGCCGTTTCTGCTCACTTTCAGTCCCCTTTGCACTCCTGAATAGTGCAAAGTGGCTTTAGGTTTTCCAACAGGCCTGATTCTCAACTGCATTACTAGCTGCCATTCCCCAGGGGGCTTTGCAGGGACTGCCCAGATTTAAAGTGCTGTCAAAGGCCTGCCTCTGGGGTCCCTGAGTCATCAATCCAGCCCCCTCTCCAACACCTTGCACAAGCACGCACAGTCAGACAGAGCCACATGCTCCTCACCTCCCACTCCTATGTTCCGATTAGGCAATTATTTCCTCCATTGCTATTAGCCTTTGTTAAGTCACATGACAGAGCTGTTTACTCTCAAGCTGTTTGCTCGGGGAGTGACAGACTGTCACTAGCCTGCTGAACCAGGGGCAGGTATAGGCAGGTCACCTGACAGTGACTAGGCTGGTTTCTGATCATCTTGCCAGATTCATACAAGTAATAAAAACACAGTGACTCAAGCTCGCCTCAAGGGGCTCAAAGCTTCACAGTCCCCTCAGGAAGCGGTCAATATCATTCTTCCTATTTTACAGATGGGACAACTAGGCTACAGAGGGGAAGAGACTCGTCCAAGGTCACACAGAGTCAGTAACAGAGTTGGGAACAGCATCCAGGAGCCCTGAGTCCCCAGGTCCCCCATGTTCTAACCACCGGACCCCACTCCCAGGGTTGAGAGTAGAACCCAGGAGCTGCATTCCAGTCCCTCCTGCTCTAGCCACTAAACCCCATTCCCAGGGTCGGGAATATAACTCGGAAGCCCTTACTTTGAGTCCCTTCATACTTCTGTACCTCAGTTTCCCCAACTATGAGTATGGGAATAATTTCTTCCCAGAGTAAAGAATAGAGCTCAGTCCGCTACACTAGCTACTCAGCCATGCTCCTCCCAAGTCAGCTATTTTGTCAAACTCTCTCCCAAGCATCCCCCACTGAGTTCACACTGGAAACTCCCCATATCAGTTGATGACCAGAGACTTACCAGGGGGTTTTCAGACAGTTGAAAGATGGTGGGGACAGCATCAGGCTTTAGATAGCGAACCCCCCACCTGTATTCGAAACACGACGGAGCAAAGTGCTCGCTGCATAAATGCTGGTATCTGGTGGGTACCCACTTCTCTTGGTTCATCTGAGAGAGCCATTGTTGGAGTCGTTCTGGGTTATGCAAGGGAAACCTGCATGGACATCAGAACAGGTCTTCAGTGACAACCAAACCTCACGCTGTCACGGCCACATTCAGCCTCTGATCTCCAAGCAACCCACAAACATTCACTGATTTAGCTTCACAGCCCCCTTTGAGGCAGGTCCGTGTTATGATTCCCATTTTACAGATGGGGAAATGGAGTGACAGAAAGGTGAAGAGCTTGCCCAAATTCAAGCAGTGAGTCACCAGGCTAGCTAGGAAGAGGACCTAAAAGTCCTGACTCCCCGAGCACTACTCTTGGCCCATATGCTATCAAATATGCAAGCAGATAACAGTGATTAGAGAGGTGGCAGCAGACACCAGGATTCGGCTGGCAGGGCCTGAATATCAACCCCAGGGCAGTGCTAAGTTCCAAATATTTGACACCCTGCTCTTCTCCCCCTACACCCCAGGGCAGCAGGTGCATGGGCTCAGCCAGACACCAATAAAACAGATACAGTGAAAGATTCTCCTGCTCTCCAGCGCATTTCCCTGCCCCATTCCAATACCTTACAGTGCCTAGGGCCTATTAGCCATGGCTACACCCTGGTATTGTAAGCATCCCTGTAAGCATACGGCGCCTGTCACTCACTGCTATTAAATAAAGGGCCCGCCTACCCCGAAAGTAATTTACAGTACCTGGCAACACCCACCACGCAGCACATACTGATATGACAGCACCATCCTGCTACTGGGGGAGGGGAATTTCATGCACTTCACCCCTGTATGGCCCACTCCCCACGCCAACTGTGCTCCCCCTCACCCCACTGCCTCCTGCCCCCCAGACCACCCCCCCACTGTGTCCCGCCCCCTCATCTCACTGCCTCCTGCCCCTCCCCACCACCTCCTCCCCCTTCCACGGTCCTCCCCCTCACCCCACTGCCTCTTGCCCCCCCCCCAGACTGACCCCCACTGCATCCCGCCCCCTCACCTCACTGCCTCCTGCTGCTTCCTACCCCCCCCCCAACTCCTGCCTGTTCCACGGTCCTCCCCCTCACCCCACTGCCTCCTACCCCCCCAGACGGCCCCTGTCCAGCCCCCTCCACAGTCCTCCTCCCCACCCCACTGCCTCCTGCTGCTTCCTGCCCCCCCACACTTGCTGCCCCTTCCACGGTCCTCCCCCTCACCTTGCTGCCTCCTCCCCACCCCACTTCCTCCTGCTCCCCACTGTGTCTCACCCCACTGCCTCCTGCCCCCCAGTATCCCACCCCCTCACCTCACTGCCTCCTGCCCCGCACCACCACATCCTGCCCCTTCCATGGTCCTCCGCCTCATGCCACTGCCGCTTGCCCCCCCAGACTGCCCCCACTGCATCCCACCCCCTCACCCTCACCCCACCGCCTCCTGCCCCTTCCACGGTCCTCCCCATCACCCCACTGCCTCCCGCCCCCCACCCTCACCCCACTGCCTCCTGCCCCCCACTGCCTCCTACCCCCCCACCCTCACCCCACTGCCTCCTGCCCCCCACCACCTCCTGCCCCTTCCACGGTCCTCCCCCTCACCTCACTGCCTCCTGCCCCCCCAGACTGCCCCCCACTGCCTCCTGCTCCCTGCCCCTTCCACAGTCCTCCCCATCACCTCACTGCCTCCCCCAACTGCCCCCCACTGCCTCCTGCCCCCCCACCCTCACCTCACTGCCTCCTGCCCCCCGCTGCATCCCGCCCCCTCACCTCACTGCCCCCTCATAGCCCTCCCGCTCCACAGTCCCCCACCTGCTCCGCCCCCCTCCAGGCCGGCGCCCGCCTCCCGTCCCGCGTTGCTCGGGGGGGTGGGGAAAGGGGGGCGAGAGCGCCGCGCGCGTGACACCCCGGACCGGCGCGTGACGCGTCCTGACGTCACGCGGGACTGACCTATAGAAGCTGAGGCGCTCGCGGCCCGGCCGGCGCTGCCCGGCCGAGTTGGAGCAGTTCGGCGCCCGGCAGTACTTGGGCATCGCCGCTCGGCCGCCCCAGCGCCGGGCTGGCCCCCAACTCCCACGTGACACGCGCCGCGCCACACCACGCACGCGAGGCGACGTCGTGCGTCGCCACGCATAACCCCCACCCGCCGGCGCGCGTGCTGCGCTGCGCTGCGCAGCAAGGTGGAGGGGGCGGAGGAAGGAGGAGGGGCCCGGGATGGGGGGTTGCTATGAGAGGGGCGGAGCTAGGGGGTGTCACTCCAGGAGGGAGGAGGGGCCCGGGATGGGGGGGTGCTATGAGAGGGGCGGAGCTAGGGGGTGTCACCCCAGGAGGGAGGAGGGGCCCGGGATGGGGGTTGCTATGAGAGGGGCGGAGCTAGGGGGTGTCACCCCAGGAGGGAGGAGGGGCCCGGGATGGGGGGGTGCTATGAGAGGGGCGGAGCTAGGGGGGTGTCACTCCAGGAGGGAGGAGGGGCCCGGGATGGGGGGGTGCTATGAGAGGGGCGGAGCTAGGGGGTGTCACTCCAGGAGGGAGGAGGGGCCCGGGATGGGGGGGTGCTATGAGAGGGGCGGAGCTAGGGGGTGTCACTCCAGGAGGGAGGAGGGGCCCGGGATGGGGGTTGCTATGAGAGGGGCGGAGCTAGGGGGTGTCACCCCAGGAGGGAGGAGGGGCCCGGGATGGGGGTTGCTATAAGAGGGGCGGAGCTAGGGGGTGTCACCCCAGGAGGGAGGAGGGGCCCGGGATGGGGGGGTGCTATGAGAGGGGCGGAGCTAGGGGGTGTCACTCCAGGAGGGAGGAGGGGCCTGGGATGGGGGCGGGGTTGCTATGTGAGGGGTGGAGCTAGGGGGTGTCACTCCAGGAGGGAGGAGGGGCCCGGGATGGGGGGTTGCTAAGAGAGGGGCGGAGCTAGGGGGTGTCACTCCAGGAAGGAGGAGGGGCCTGGGATGGGGGGGTGCTATGAGAGGGGCGGAGCTAGGGGGTGTCACTCCAGGAGGGAGGAGGGGCCTGGGATGGGGGGGTGCTATGAGAGGGGCGGAGCTAGGGGGTGTCACTCCAGGAGGGAGGAGGGGCCTGGGATGGGGGGTTGCTATGAGAGGGGCGGAGCTAGGGGGTGTCACTCCAGGAGGGAGGAGGGGCCCGGGATGGGGGGGTGCTATGAGAGGGGCGGAGCTAGGGGGTGTCACTCCAGGAGGGAGGAGGGGCCCGGGATGGGGGGTTGCTAAGAGAGGGGCGGAGCTAGGGGGTGTCACTCCAGGAGGGAGGAGGGGCCTGGGATGGGGGCGGGGTTGCTATGTGAGGGGTGGAGCTAGGGGGTGTCACTCCAGGAGGGAGGAGGGGCCCGGGATGGGGGGGTGCTATGAGAGGGGCGGAGCTAGGGGGTGTCACTCCAGGAGGGAGGAGGGGCCCGGGATGGGGGGTTGCTATGAGAGGGGCGGAGCTAGGGGATGTCACCCCAGGAGGGAGGAGGGGCCCGGGATGGGGGTCGCTATGAGAGGGGCGGAGCTAGGGGGGTGTCACTCCAGGAGGGAGGAGGGGCCCGGGATGGGGGGGTGCTATGAGAGGGGCGGAGCTAGGGGGTGTCACCCCAGGAGGGAGGAGGGGCCCGGGATGGGGGGGTGCTATGAGAGGGGCGGAGCTAGGGGGTGTCACCCCAGGAGGGAGGAGGGGCCCGGGATGGGGGTTGCTATGAGAGGGGCGGAGCTAGGGGGTGTCACCCCAGGAGGGAGGAGGGGCCCGGGATGGGGGGGTGCTATGAGAGGGGCGGAGCTAGGGGGTGTCACTCCAGGAGGGAGGAGGGGCCTGGGATGGGGGTTGCTATGAGAGGGGCGGAGCTAGGGGGGTGTCACTCCAGGAGGGAGGAGGGGCCCGGGATGGGGGGGTGCTATGAGAGGGGCGGAGCTAGGGGGTGTCACCCCAGGAGGGAGGAGGGGCCCGGGATGGGGGTTGCTATGAGAGGGGCGGAGCTAGGGGGTGTCACCCCAGGAGGGAGGAGGGGCCCGGGATGGGGGTTGCTATGAGAGGGGCGGAGCTAGGGGGTGTCACCCCAGGAGGGAGGAGGGGCCCGGGATGGGGGGGTGCTATGAGAGGGGCGGAGCTAGGGGGTGTCACTCCAGGAGGGAGGAGGGGCCCGGGATGGGGGGTTGCTAAGAGAGGGGCGGAGCTAGGGGGTGTCACTCCAGGAGGGAGGAGGGGCCTGGGATGGGGGCGGGGTTGCTATGTGAGGGGTGGAGCTAGGGGGTGTCACTCCAGGAGGGAGGAGGGGCCCGGGATGGGGGTTGCTATGAGAGGGGCGGAGCTAGGGGGGTGTCACTCCAGGAGGGAGGAGGGGCCCGGGATGGGGGGGTGCTATGAGAGGGGCGGAGCTAGGGGGTGTCACCCCAGGAGGGAGGAGGGGCCCGGGATGGGGGGGTGCTATGAGAGGGGCGGAGCTAGGGGGTGTCACCCCAGGAGGGAGGAGGGGCCCGGGATGGGGGTTGCTATGAGAGGGGCGGAGCTAGGGGGTGTCACCCCAGGAGGGAGGAGGGGCCCGGGATGGGGGTTGCTATGAGAGGGGCGGAGCTAGGGGGTGTCACCCCAGGAGGGAGGAGGGGCCCGGGATGGGGGGGTGCTATGAGAGGGGCGGAGCTAGGGGGTGTCACCCCAGGAGGGAGGAGGGGCCCGGGATGGGGGTTGCTATGAGAGGGGCGGAGCTAGGGGGTGTCACCCCAGGAGGGAGGAGGGGCCCGGGATGGGGGTTGCTATGAGAGGGGCGGAGCTAGGGGGTGTCACCCCAGGAGGGAGGAGGGGCCCGGGATGGGGGGGTGCTATGAGAGGGGCGGAGCTAGGGGGGTGTCACCCCAGGAGGGAGGAGGGGCCCGGGATGGGGGGGTGCTATGAGAGGGGCGGAGCTAGGGGGTGTCACTCCAGGAGGGAGGAGGGGCCCGGGATGGGGGGGTGCTATGAGAGGGGCGGAGCTAGGGGGGTGTCACCCCAGGAGGGAAGAGGGGCCTGGGATGGGGGTTGCTATGAGAGGGGCGGAGCTAGGGGGTGTCACCCCAGGAGGGAGGAGGGGCCTGGGATGGGGGGGGTGCTATGAGAGGGGCGGAGCTAGGGGGTGTCACTCCAGGAGGGAGGAGGGGCCCGGGATGGGGGGGTGCTATGAGAGGGGGGGAGCTAGGCGGTATCACCCCAGGAGGGAGGAGGGGCCCGGGATGGGGGGTTGCTATGAGAGAGGCAGAGCTAGGGGGTGTCACCCCAGGAGGGAGGAGGGACGAGGGACCTGGGATGGGGGGGTTGCTGTGAGAGGGGCTGAGCTAGGGGGTGTCTCCCCAAGAAAGAGGAGGAGCCCGGGATGGGGGAGTTGCTATGAGAGGGGTTGAACTAGGGGGTGTCACCCCAGCAGGGAGGAGGGGCCTGGGATGGGGGTTCACCCTGGAGGTGGGGGCTAAATTAGTGGTCTTGGGCTGGAGGGGTCTCCTTGGGAGTGTTGAGGTGGGGGTGTCACCACAGAAGGGAGGAGGGGTCTGAGCTAATGGGGCATTGCTCTAAAAGGAATGAAGGGCAGCGAAGAGGGAGGGATTAGAGTTAGAGGTGACCAAATAATTGATTTTTCAATTCTGTGGCTTTCAGAAGAGCGCTGTGTGCATTTCTTTGCACAGCACAGCTAGAGGTCCCCATAAAAAGGGCACTGTCAGGAATTCCCGGTTGATTTGCTCACAAAGGGTTGCACCCTGAGGTCTTTACTGGATCCAGCTCTAGATGAAGTTTCTGGGAGTTTTGCATGAGTGTAAATCAAAGCCTGATCTGCACATAAGAATTTTGCTCGCATAGCTCTATTGCTGAGGACAGAGTGTATGTGTTTGGGGCGGGGGGGACTCACACCCTTGGTTGACATTGCTCTGTGGCAAAAGCCCTAGACTAGATGCAGTTACACTGGCAAAAAAGTCCATTTTCTAAACATATAGCAGTTTGAGGACAGGTATAAACTATATCTCTCCTAGGGGGTTTGCCACCATAGTTATGCTTCCTAGGGGGGACAAAGTCTCTGTATTTTAGAAAGGGTTTTCAAAACTCACCTCTTGACTATGCTTGCACTCAGAGCATGTTAGCGGTCTACCGTCCTGGCAAAGTGCTCCTAGTCTGGACGCAGGTATACTGGCAAAGCTGTGCTTTGTGCCTGTATAGGAACCCACTGCCCCATGGGTAAAACAAGCACAGTTTTACTGGTGCAACTGTGGCTATGCTACAGACTCTGCTGCCCCTGCTCTGTTGGTCCAGGACGTGAAGAGATGTGATTCCCTGACTGGCGGAAGACTGTACTATAGACCTGGCCTTTGTTTCCCAAGTGATTCTCCTACCTCACTCCAGCTCCAAGTGACTTTCAATGAGATTTCTGTTCCTAAGGCCTGGTCTACATTAGTGTTCGCTCTCATTTTTTACATCTATGTGCGGAATAAATTTTGTTATGTGCAACCATATGGAGGTGATGGGTGGGGCCAAGGGGTTCGGAGTGTGGGAGGGGGCTCAGGGCTGGGGCAGACGGTTGGGGTATGTGCAGGGGTGAGGGCTCTGGTTGGGGGTACAGAGGTGAGGGCTGCGGGGTGAGGCTGGGGATGAGGGGTTCAGGGTGCAGGAGAGAGTTCAGGGTTAGGGCAGAGGGTTGGGGTGTGGAGGGATGAGGGCTCTGGCTAGGGGCAAAGGCTCTGGGATGTGGCCAGGGATGAGGGGCTTGGCATGGAGGCTGCTCCGCAGCTGCAGTGGGAAGAGAAGGCTCCTCTCCCCGACAGCTCTGGCAGGGCTGGGGAAGGGCTCCTCTCCACACCTGCCTGCATGGCCCTTGAGACCCTGCTGTGCAGCCGCATGGCTGTGCAGCTTACAGGGAACTTAGGGACTCTACACTACAGAGTTAGGTCGATGCATGGCAGCTTACATCAGCCTAAGTATGGAAGTGTCTACAGTTAAATTTTGCTACCATCGACTTAATAACTCCACCTCTATGAGTGGCACAGAGTCAAAAACAACATAATTTAAGAGGTGCTATCAACCTGAAATCTAGTAAATCCAAAAAAAAAAGTCAGGGAGGAAGCTAAAAATAGTCCCAGGCCCTGTCCCCCATCTTTCTCTCTCAGTCCATCTGCCAAAATTTGTGGTTTTAAGATCACATTTTCCTATTTTTACAGTGTTTTATCTCCCTTGTGTTTGAAGCCATGGACCAGAACCCCAGCTGGTGTAAATCTGCATAGCTCCAGTGGGTCTACACTGATTTACACCAGCGAAAGGTCTGTCTCTGTGTTAAAGACACACATGAATAATAGGAAAAAAACTGACTAGCCAGTGTACAGGTTCTTGACCACCCTTCTGCTTTTCTTTGCCATAGGGAAATGAGATTGCTAGAAGGTCTGGCCCACATGGAACTGTTTTTGTTCTTCGCTACCCTCTTGCAGAATTACACAGGAATAAAAACTTGACATCACACCAATTGTGAGCAGCACAAGGAACAAACCACACTTTCTTTGTCTTTTTACTCTCTCATTGGATGCACTGTTAGCAGGATGAGCTCTCACTAAAATATGTTTAAGGATTGTACATGCTGGAAGTTCCGAAGAAACAGAACAGACAAGGATATGGCAGAATAAAAGAGAAGGAAAATTATAGTACAGTAGGACCCAGAGACCCCAACTGAGATCGGAGCTTCATTTATTTCTAAGAGAGGAAATTACAAAGGTGATCAAACAAAACTCTTCTTTAAGAAAAGAAAGCTTCAAATCTTGAGAATCTTATCAACATGATGCCGATTTTAAATGTGCACTTAATTTCTCTGGTGCGACCAGTGATTTTTATAGCAGTGATGTTTGTTTCTGTGGTGCAGTGTGTAATCTCTTGGAAATTTACATGTAACCGACTAGTTTCCTCTCTTTATTTTTTAAAAAGGAGCACTCAATTTTAGAATATTTCAAAATATAGGTTTCAGAGTAGCAGCCGTGTTAGTCTGTATTCGCAAAAAGAAAAGGAGTCCTTTATGAAAAAGGATGCATCCGATGAAGTGAGCTGTAGCTCACGAAAGCTTACGCTCAAATAAATTTGTTAGTCTTTAAGGTGCCACAAGGACTCCTTTTCTTTTTTCAAAATATAGTGATCAGCATCTTCACATAAGAAGCTCCCTATTCACAGATAAGACCTTGATTTTAAATAATCCCAATGGTCACAATGGAAGATAGCTACTTTTAATACAAGTCATTTATAACTTGGAGACAGCCTGTTATTCTAATATTTCTCCTTGATTCTTTCACGAATGAACATTCAGAAAAACTCTGCCACCAATATCCATTTAGAAAACAATGACCAATTAGGGCAGGAACCGTTGCTTGGAGGTACAGAATAGGTGCTCCAGTAAAATAAAATCACCATCCCATTATAATGTGCTCTATCACTGGGAAGGTTATAAAAACAAGCCATCCCAAATTCTCCATTTTCCAAAATCATGACTGTCTGATTCATTTGGATTGCTGAGGCATAGTTTATAGTGCCTAGTTCCATGCTCATAATTTGCCATAGCTTGCATTGTTGTTGCAAATGATTATATTATTCTTAAAAGAAACTTGCATTATTGCGGCAGTAGGTTCCATAAAAATTGATGTGTTTTGCCGTAGTTCTGTCTCACGTCTACGCCGAACTGTCATTGTTTTATATAGAATTTAACACTCCTCACAACTAGCGTTTAATTCAGCACGTGCTATATACAGTAATGCACCATGTGTGAAGGCATGGTGACATCTCGAAAGATGAGCTGTGGCCATTAATTGTATCATGTCCTCAAGAGCCTGGAACAGGTCCTTATACAGCATTTCTGCATTGGTCTCTGGCCAAGATTTCCAGGCAGTGCAGACCACTGCAGTCCAGTTACCTCTGATTCTATAGAAAAAGCCACAGTGCACTGTTGCCAACCAGGTTGGCTGAAAGCACAAAATTCTCACCTCGACTCTTATCCTGAGCCTGCAATGTGACTCCAACTCCCTTCCTAGATTCCATCTGTTTGCCCCAGACTCCTCCTGACGGTGGGAGCTCTGGTTTCCCAGTTAGAGATCTATGGAAAACAATGCCAGCCTCTCCATGTCTTCCCCATCCCTGTGAGGCCCGAGTTTAGTCAGAGTCCCTCCAGCATAGGGTTGCCAACTTTCTAATTGCACAAAACCGAACACCCTAGCCCTGCCCCTTCCCTGAGGCCCTGCCGCCCGCTCACTACATTTCCCCTCTCTTGGTGGCTTGCTCTCCCCCACCCTCACTCACTTTCACTGGACTGGGGTGCAGGTGGGGGTGAGGGCTCTATCTAGGGGTGCAGGCTCTGGGGTGGGGCCAGAAATGAGGGGTTCAGGGTGCAGGAGGGGGCTCTGGGCTGGGGCAAGGAGATGGGGTGTAGGAAGGGGTGAGGGCTCTGGCTGGGGGTATAGGCTCGGGGGTGGAGCCAGGGATGAGGGGTTTGGGGTGCAGGAGGGGGCTCCAGACTGGGGGGGTGGGGCAGAGGGGTTATGGGTGTGGGAGGGGGCTCTGGGCTGGGACAGGGGGTTGAGGTGCAGGCTTACCTCCAGTGGCTCCTGCGCAGCGGGGGGGCTATGGTAGGCTTCCTGCCTGTCCTGTCTCCACGCTGTGCCCTGGAAGCGGCCAGCAGGTCAGGCACCTAGGCAGAGGCGTGGCAGGCGGCTCTGCACGCGGCACTACTCCTGCCCACAGGCATTGCTCTCACAGGTCCCATTGGCCATGATTCCTGGCCAATGGGAGTGCAGAGCTCGTGCTTGGGGCGGGGGCAGCACGCAGAGCCCAGTGGCCCCCCCGCCTAGGAGCTGGACCTGCTGGCCGCTTCCAGGGCACAGCGCAGAGCCAGGACAGGTAGGGACTAGCCTGCCTTAGCTCTGGTGCACTGCCGACCGGACTTTTAACAGCCTGGTCGGCAGTGCTGACCAGAGCCGCCAGGGTCCCTTTTCGACCGGGTATTCTGGTCAAAACCAGACACCTGGTCACCCTACTCCAGCAGGGTCTTCTGTTTCTGGTAGCTAGCTAGATTAAAGGTATGTCTACATGTACTGCAATCACAGCTCCGCGCAGTGTAGATATTCCCTTGGCTTAGACAGCGTTCATCTTCTTAAACATGGCCTCTTTTTTGCCCCTGTACTTGGGCAGCACCAATCCCTCCAGTAGGCTTCTGGGCAGAGAGTGAGTCAAAGTCAATGCTGGCACTAAACGTGTTGTTCCACTGGGGTAGAACCATTCAATGCTCACAGCACTTGATTGCTCTGTCACAGCTTCCCGGATGTGGTTTCTCCGTCAAGCGTCTCCTACAACAGCGAATGCGCCAAGCCCAGCTAGAGGTTGTGTTCAGGTGAGAGGTTGAACTATAATGTAGCAACCGCAAACCCAAAATGGAATTCATATACTGACACACATGTATCCCCCAAATCTGTCACGGCCTGGTCACTTAATCCTCCACGCACTAGGCTGATAATTCAGTGCAGGTGGGTCAGAGCCCAACTCCCCTGAAAGGGCCAGCCCACCCTGTCACAGCCCCTTTGAAGAATCTCAAGTTTGGCCTCCTTCCCCCCACTAAAAAACAGAGTTATCCAAAATCACTAGTCACTTTTGAAAACCTGGGCTCCTGACTCTCAAGTCATGCGCTCTGATCATTAGACAACACTCCCTCTGCCATGCCTCTGCTTTATCACCTATAAATATAACAACATCTAGCTCTTATCATCCATAGCTCTCAAAGCGCTTTACAGAGGTCAATATCATTATCTTCATTTTACAGATGGGGAAACTGAGGCACATTGGAGGGAGGCCCAGATCCTCAGAGTTATTTTGGTGCCTAAGTCCCACTGATGGCAATAAGAGTTAGGCACCTAAATATACCTTGGAGGATCTGGGCTGAAGTAACTTGCCCGGTCTCATGAGTCCCAGTCCAGTGCTCTGTCCCCTAAATTCCCACTTCGCTGCAAAGTAGCTACTGCTGTCAGAGCTCAGCTTTAGGAAAAAATTAAGTGATGGCAGCTGAACCTGGGCAGTAGGAAAAGGCCAGGGAGTGTGGTCTGTTGTGAAATTCTTGAAGCTAGCCTTGGTGCCTAGCTATCCCAATGATTAGGCCCTAGGAGATTCCTTGACTGCTGGTGCCACTGATGCAAACAGCACAGGTGTAGCTGTAAATAGATAAATACACAGACCAGCTACTCAGCTTTATTGAGTTCCCTCTGCCTTGCCTTTACCCCCCTAACTGTTAAGTTTTTATACCTCAAATCTAGCTTAGCCATAAGCATTAAGTCTACAGACCAATTTGATTATCATTACATTTGCTTTCTGGGCTTCTCTTCTCACCAGGCATTGAATGATGGCACTGAGACGTGACAAATACATAAAGCTTTAAAAAAAAAAAAAAGAGCCCTCCCCCAAGGGCTAAAAACTCAGCCCCAGAGCTGGTCTGGGCTCTGATGATGATGATCCCAAGTGATGATCCCTTTGGGGGCAAAACAGCAGAGCCATTTCCCCTGCTTGGAGAGCCCTACATTTGGGGGAGGAAGGAGGAGACCATGGTACCCAGAATGAAAGGAGGAAGGGGAATTAACTGCTCGAAGATAAGCCAGTCAGAGGTAAATGGAATATGTGCTCCCCTGAATAGGTGTTCTATAGAACCAGAAATTTTCCCAGGTCTAGCAAGGATGTGTACAGGTTATTTATTTAAATGTACTGAATTATACTATTAATATTTATTATGGGGGCTACACACTTTGTAGCTAGTGTAGGCTGTACTTATTGCACACATCAGGGACTTGAATCCCTCCATCCCCTTCTTCTTCAAGGACTGTGTGTCCCTCCAGTTCCCCGCTTCCCTCCCCAGCCAGAGGCTCTGTGTGCTCCTATTTCCCCTCTCCCTGGTTAGAGTGATCACTTTTGTTGGATGAAAGTAAGGGAAAACCACATGAAAAATAAGGGGCTGCTTTATTTTAAAGAAACACTATTTTCCTTCGCAAATCATGTATTTTTTCTACGGCCCCCAAGGATACAATGCAATTCTCATTAGCTTCACTGTAATGTTTAAAATCATACTTCTGATCAGAATTAATCTATTCCAATACATCTTAAAACAAGGGATGGATGGTCACCTTAAGGGAAAAAATCAATTAAATAAAAGATGGCCCTTTAAAATAAGGGATGGGGGTCACACTATGCCCATTTCCAGGTCCCCCATTCTCCCCCTATGGGAGGAACTCTGTGTTTGCCCCCTATTCTACCCCCCCACCCAACCAGGTTGATGGGGGGGGGGGGGAGTTTGTGAAGTCCTTACAGTCAACCCAACAACATTTCTCTGTCTGTAACACATTAAACTCTAGAATGCTTTATTCAATCCACTCCAAAACTTCAGGGAACGTTCCTGACATCAATGGCCAGACCCATATCCATTTTGGAGAAAACCAAATAGGAAAAATCAGGGGTGGGGGGGGACATATGGTGTTCCCATCTGGTTAGCACAGCCACAGCTTCAAGCACCACCAGAGGTGCTGGGGGTGTGGCAGCACCCCTTGGCTTGAAGTGGTTTCCACCATATACAGGGTTTACAGTTTTGTTCAACGGCATTCAGTACCCCCACTATAAATATTATTCCAATGCAACGGAGGACCACCGCAATTGTGTATTGATCAAACAATTGGTAATACCCTGCCTCATCTCTGCTCATCTTCCCAATAGAAATTAGCACGTTGACGACACCCTGAATGTCATCTTTCTGTCTGGGAGGTAAATTCCAAGTGAGGGGAGGTTAAAAAGACTGTGACTTTTCAGCTTGGAAAAGAGATGCCTAAGAGGCAATATGATAAAATTTGGGACTGGTGTGAAGAAAATGAATTAGGAAGTGTTATTTACTCCTTCACAAACACAAGAACCAGGGGATATTAATAGGCAGCAGGTTTAAAACAAACAAAAGGAAGTACTTCACGCAAGGCACAGTCAACCTGTGGAACTCATTGCCAGGGGATGTTGTGAAGGCCGAAACTGTAATGAGTTGTTTTTTTTTTTTTAAACGACATAAGTTCCTGGAGGACAGGTTCATCAAATGGCTATTAGCCAAGATGGTCAGGGATGCAACCCCATCTTCTGAGTGTCCCTAGCTTCTGACTGGAAGAAGCTGGGAGTGACTGACAGGGGATGGATCACTTGATGATTGCCTGTTCTGGTCATTCCCTCTGAAACACTTGGCTTTGGCCCCTGTTGGATGACAGGATACTGGGCTAGATGGACATTATGGATGCACTATGACTGTTCTTATGTTGTTAAGTTGCTTGGCATAGACAAAGCCCCTACCATGGAGGCAGGGGGGAATAGGGGCATGCATAGAGCCTTTTCTGTGTGTGTGTGTGAGTGTGAGAGAGAGAGACAAATAGAGGGATGCAGGGAATCATGGGTGCATTGCAATAAGCTTAAGGTGTACAAGCTGTGAAGCATTTTCTGACCCTTCCAGTTATATTAGGCTTGATCCAACAAGCCCTAGGTGGCACAGAAAGATCATTGGGTTCAAAGGGAGCCTGTGTATAGAGAGGGCTCGCACAATCGGGCTCCAGTTTTCTCCTCCCAGACTCATGGTTTAATTGCTTATAACTGGTGCTAATTCATTAATTGGGTTTTAAATAATTAACTCATGGCATTGAGTGGGGGCTGGGATTCGAACCTTTAACCTTCAGGCCCCTGGTGGGTGTTAGACCTGAAACAGCCCCTAAGAGGAGACAGGGGCGGGATTTTACGGTAGCTCCGCCGCTATTGGCTGATCTGGAAAATGATTGGTTCCCTCCCCGCCCCCCGCACTAGATTATACGCAAGGTATATTTCACGGGAGGCGGGATTTAATGGCAGCGCCGCCACTATTGGCGGAACGAGGGCTGATTAGCATACACGTCACCCATTGGGGCGTTACGGAGGCGGGGTTTCATGGCAGAGCCGCCGCCGTTGGCTGCGAGCGGAGGTGTTTGGCGTGCGCGGCGGCCAATGGGGGCGGGGAGCCGGGTTTCCGCGCGCAGTTCGGAGCGGTTGCTGCGGGTAGAGGCCGCCTCAGGGGGTCCGGCCGGGGCGAAGGGGCGCGGAGGGCCCCGCAGCCATGGCAGGGTCCGGCGGCGGCTTCTACGCCCGGAGCGGGGGCGCCGACTCGCCGCCGCTCTTAAGCCTGAGGCGCAGATCGAGGCACCAGGGGCCGGAGGAGGCGGTGAGGGGCCGGGATGACCGGGAGAGAGGCTGAGGCAGTGGGGGGCGGGGCTTGAGGGGGCGGGGCCTCAGCGAGACGGTGATGGGGAGGGGTGGGCAGATGCAAAGGAGGCGGGGCTGGGGGAACTGTGAGGGGGCGGGGCGACGCGGAGGGGGCGGGGCTTAGGGAGATGCAAGGATGGAGAACTGGGGAGGGGGCGGGGCTACATGAGAGGTGGGGTTTGGGGAGGGGGCGTGAGAGACTTTTGGGGATGCGTGGGGAGGTTGGACTAAGGAAGTGATGGGGGGGTTTATTGGGTTGGGGAGATAGAGGTGAAAAGGGGCAGTGATTTGAGACCCTCCTGTGGGTGTCTGTCTCAGCCCCCCCCTTAGATGTAGACCCTGCCCCCCCCAGCGTCCCCTAGCATGGGCTGTAGGAGCTGGGTGGGTCTAACTTCTTTGGGGAATGGGTGTGTGGCTGTGTGTGTGTTTTGAGGGTGGGGGTTGTGTCTCAGTGGGAGCAGGGCTCTCGGTTACACACATACGGTACAAGTTACAAATACCCCCCCCCAACCCCCCGGCCGCTTCAGCAGCTTGAGGGGTTATACAGGCTGTCATGCCATTGGGGCGGTTTGTTCGCTTCTTGCGCTCTTGGGATTCCTCTTCGCTGTATTCAACTCCTTACCTCCCCCGTCAGCGAGATAGCTAACTTGCTGTAAAATCCTCCTGGAGACAGCATGGGTAGTTTTTTTATCTTGACAAGATCAGCCCTATAAACCTTGTGTTCACTGCCAAAACGGGTGTGTCTTTTGCATGGGAGTAACTAATGTGTTATCCTCAGGTAAAAGCACAGTGAAGATCAAATATTTCAGTTTTACAGCAAGGTAGACTTGCTGAGGTCAGCCTCACCTCACGGTACAAATAAAACACCTTATCTTCACTATGCTTTTGTCTTGGGATAGCTCACATGTTAGTTACCTCGAGGTTAAAAAACCCATACCTTTTAATAGTGAAGATAAAGCTGTTCCCTCAGCTCTGGTTGACCTCGACTGAAGTAAAAACCACAGAGTCTTGTCTCCACTAGAATTTTTCAGTGAGTTAGTTGTCTTGATGTAAACATATCTTTTTAAGTGAAGTTATAGTTTCTGATTGGTCTGTTTTTCTTGTTTATATCTCATTTAGGGTCTCGTGTCCCAGTTCAGTGCTGCAGCATATGGGTTAGAAATGCAACAGGAACTGTTAATTTTTGTAAAAAATCGATTACAATATTTTGAAAATCATGAAAACTGATTTCTACAAAGCCAATTTTTTTTTAAACAAACTTGTTCTGACAGCCTCCCTTCAAACGTAACAGATTGGAATCTTTGAACAAGACATTTAAGCTACCAAGACCTCCATTCACAATTCTGTTTCCCCTTCAAACAGTTTGTATCACTGACATCTAAGCCTTTGAGGGGAGCTGTATTCCTATGGTCTCCTTGCTGTGCCATGGATTTCCTGTGTGACCTTGGGCAAGTTACTTAGGCCATTTCTATGCTACAGGTGCACAGCTATGGTGCTGCTGCTGTAGCACTGTGATGTAAACACTTCCTGCATCGATAGAAGGGGTTTTTCTGTCAATTTAGTTAATCCACTTTTCCGAGAGATAGTGACTAGTTTGATGGAAGAGTCCTTCCGTTGAGCTAGCTGTATCTATGCTAGTGGTTAGGTTGACCTAACTTTTACAATCAGGGCAGGAGATGTTTTCACTGCTCTTAGTGATGTAGCTAGGTCAATCTAATTTGTAAGTGTAGACCAGGCCTCAGACTCTGTCTCTCAGATCCTCAAAGGTTTTCAATAGGAGTTAGGCACTTTTGAGGATCTTGGCCTCTGTGCCTCAGTTCCCCAGCTATAAAATGGGGATATAATGCTGCCTTACCTACCTCACAAGGGTGTTGAGGATAAATGCTTTAAAGATAGGGAGGTGTTCAGATACTATGGTGATGGGGGGCTTGATAAGTACCTACACTTAATTTATATTGTCATAGTTGGATCAATCAGGAGTGTGAAGAAAAAAAAAATCCCACTCCTATGACCAACACAACTATGCTGACAAACCCCCCAGTGTAGACACAGCCACGCTGATTGAAGAGTACGGTGTCCATTGGGAAGGTGGTGCTCTTGCACAGACAAAAGAAGTAGCCTACACTGACAGAAGGACATCTATGTTAGGGGACTATGCCAGCAGAGTCTAGTATAAACATAGCCTACGATACTTACTTTGATCTCTGGTTTTGGAAGAATAGGGAAAAAAACATTTCCAGCCACTGTTTTAAAGCCTGAACATATAGTCTCTAATTATTTGGGCTATTAAGCAATGTTTCCATTTTTAAAGAAAGTTCAGTGTTAAGCTTGTTTATTGTGCATGATTGTTTGCTTGAATTTTTATTGGTTCCCTCTGACCTGATGTGGGAAACCTTGCCTTCCAGGTTGCTGGAACAACTGCTTCAAGAATCTAATAATTGGGAGTTATAAATAAGCTCTTACATAGTTCTGACTGTACTAGACTTCAATATTTTTCCCTCTTTTTTGGGCAGGTTATGCTTGAGAAAGTATTGGGAATAACTACCCAAACCAGTAGTGGTTTAGCTTGTGATCCAAACACCGGGCAGATAGCATATCCTACAGGGTAAGTGTACTATATAACTAAATGTGAAAAAGTGTAAGTTTATGTTGTGTGTCTACCTGCATGATTATAGAAACCACTGCAACTTACAGAGAAAAAAAATGGACACGGACCCTGGTTGTTTTGCCAACTGTGTGTATGCAGTAATGTTATTTCACTATTACTTTGGGGCTCCATCTTACAGCCCTTTGTCACTCAGGTAGGCTTCACATAAGCAGAGGCTAATGGGACAGCTTGCACGAGTAAAGGTTGGATCCCATCCCATGACATAATCAGCTACCACTGTAAGCATATTCAGAGTAGCTAGAGGCATGCTTGAGCACCAAAATTCCAACTGACTTCAGTAGAAGATGAAGACATTCAGCATCTCATAGGGCTGTGAGCCCTTAGTAGTTTTTTTCCCCTTGTGGGGCTTCTCTAAACCTTCTCTCACAGTGTTCATCAAGCAGCCAAGGGCTGGAAATGGAAAGCTCTTGGACAACTACAGCATCTTCTAGATCTGGCTAAAGAGGTGTATTCGAGTGCTTTAAGTTCACCTTCTCATTCATAGGCATCCACAAGTCTGATATCACTGCTTGATTAGACCTGTCAGTTTCATGATAATGGAGTAGCTTAAGCTATACTCTGTTTCTTTGCTCTGTATTGACCCCACCACTTCCAGGCATAGATGCTGGAATTTAGGGTGCTGTGGGTGCTGCCGCACCCTCTGGCTCAAAGTGGGTTCCATCATATACAGGGTTTACAGTTTGGTTCAATGGCTCTCAGCACCCACACTATAAAAATTGTTCCAGAACCCCTACTTCCAGGGTCAGACTCGGTCTCTGATGCTGAGAGTCCAGAAAGTGACCAAGCAAGAGTCCTGACCTCTGATCCCAGTATGACAGTGCGTGGTATGATAGTTACCAGCTGGCCTGGCTTGCCGTTTATAAAATGTGTTAGGTGTGGGGTATGGAGGACTGTGTTGAAATTGCAAGCTTTCATGCTTAGAATGTGGGGTGGTTTCTTGATCCTGCTTGCAGACTGGGGGGGTGGATCTGTAGCAAAGCATGCAATCTGAGTCATTCTGAAAAGCGCAAGCTTAAAGCAAGGTGGGGTGAGAGATGTCTTGCTGCCTTAGGGAGCAGCCTGTTTTCTCTGTCTCTGTTTTTGAGTTGAGGGTTCTTGTGTCATCGTTCTGGTTTCTAAAAAATAAAGTCGTATTACTTTGCAACCTTCCAGCAAGAGTGTGTGGTTTTTATCTAACTTCTGTGTGTGTGCTGTGAACATATAACATTAAGCAAATCAAGGGACCTGATTAATCAGTAGCTAACCCACTGAAAGTTATAACAGCACAGGTCAAAATTAGCTTGCTAGGTTACATAATAGATATATTACAACCAATTTAAAAAATGTTTGCGGAATTAATTATTCAAAAGAACAAAATAAATTTGTATTCTTTAACACAAACTTTTAAATATTTTGACAGGTTTCAGAGTAACAGCTGTGTTAGTCTGTATTCTCAAAAAGAAAAGGAGTACTTGTGGCACCTTAGAGACTAACCAATTTATTTGAGCATAAGCTTTCGTGAGCTACAGCTCACTTCATCGGATGAAGTGAGCTGTAGCTCACGAAACTTATGCTCAAATAAATTGGTTAATCTCTAAGGTGCCACAAGTACTCCTTTTCTTTTTTTAAATATTTTGTTTCCTTTATGGTGTTCCACTGAATTAGAGGGAAAGAGTCAATCATGTTCAGAATCATTTTTAAGAAACATTCTTACCTATTTTACAAATTATTATTTATTTGTACTGCTGTAGCACATAGCTACCCCAGTCATGGCCCAGGACGGCCTTGTGCTAGCTGCAGGACAAACATAGTACAAAAAGACTGTTGATTTGAATTATTACAACTGAAAGAATTCTTAAAATCAAAAACTTTTCTTCATGTTGTTAACTGTTTTGCATTCCTCTTGGCTTGTTAAAAGCCAACTAGCAGTCAGATTCGTTTTCTGGCTTGATGCTGTGGCATTTGACATACAAACACCGCAGGATTGTCTTTTTTTTTTTTTTTTTTTTTTAAATCCCACTATTTACACTGGTATTATTTAACACCCCCCCCCCACAAACAAACAAACAAAATATTAGCCTTGTAAAAGCTTATTTTAACAAACCCTAAATATTAAATTATACTTTAAATGGTCTGTTTAACTTAAAATATTAGTCAAAAGTGACACTAACACCATCGGTATCCATTGTCAGAGGCTGAAACCAGATTCAGTTGTGCTTTAAGGGTAAGTGCTTATTGCTGAACAATAGAAACAGGGGTTTTAGGTCACACTTTTAGTTGTTGTAGTAATCTCCAGATTAGTGTTAGAACAAAAGCCTTCTAACAATATAACATAATATAAACATATAACAGTGTGGCCTAGTCGATAGAACACTGGACTGGACTCTGGAAACCTTGGTCCTATTCCTGACTCTGTGACGGCCTGCTGGGTGACCTTGGGCAAGTCGTGTCACAACTTTGTGCCTCAGTCTCCCATTTGCAAAATGGGGATAATGATACTGACCCTCTTTGTCAACTTGGGGCTTGACTGATGACGAGTTACGGTTATTATTTTATTTTAAAAAATAGGATGTGCTTTTCTCTGCAACATGTTCCCTTTTCTGGGAAGTCTTCCAAATGCTGAAGAATGCCATCCTCCTCCTAACACCCCACCGCTCCACAAACCAGGTGAAACACTTATTAATGTAAATGTCTTGTTCTTTCTTTTCAGGTGTGTGGTTGTAATTTTAAATCCCAAAAAGAATAAACAAAGACACATCTTTAATACTTCCAGGTATTGTCAATGCTTAATTTACTCACCACCTTGATAGTGCTTAGGTATCTTTATTCCAAACTTGCTTTTTGGGATTTGGGTTGCTGAGAAAGGAATGTGACTCTGAGCCGAACAAAGTGTAACTGCTGATACTGTGCATGGCTGCTATATGCCTACTTATGGGGCCACCACTGCGCCAGGGGCTTTACAAACACATTACAAAAAGACAGTGTCTGCCCCAAAGAGCTGACAGTCTAAGTAGATAAGCTATTGTGGACTGTGTGTTTGAATAACACTATGCTGGGTAACATCAGAATGTTTTTTCCTTACCTTAGCGTTTATTGTGGTGAGCTCTGTCTGAACTTTCTCTGAGGGAAAACGAAAGCTATATCTTTCTTTCAGGAAAACGCTGAGTGCTCTGTCTTTCTCACCTGATGGAAAATTTATTGTTACTGGTGAGGTGAGTGAAGTGTATTATAGTGCGTACACTTGGAATGGAATTTCTGATTTCTCTACCAATGCTTGTATGCGTGGAAAACCTGCCGTAGTAAGACGAGAAGGAATGCCCAATTAGTGCCCTCTGTTTTGATGCTAGATTTCTGGCCTCCGTACATTGGTTGAATTCTGGCCAGTTGATCAGGTAGTACTAATTTGGAATTTAAACTACAGACTAAAGTGGCTGAACTGTGAGTTGTCTGCACTAGGATACCAGACTAGATGGACCATTGTTCTGATCTGGGATGGCAATTCCTATTTTTTTGTGTACGATTCAAATGGCAGCACATATTCAAATTACTCTTGCAGAACGGGCACAGACCAGCTGTACGAGTGTGGGACGTCGAGGAGAAGACACAAGTATCTGAACTGCATGGCCATAAACATGGAGTGGCTTGTGTGGCTTTTTCTCCCAACATGAAGTATATTGTGTCAGTGGGCTATCAGCATGACATGATTGTCAATGTGTGGGACTGGAAGGTAAGGAACCACAGATGTCAGGGACAAATAGCCTCTGTCATTTCTCACTGAAAAGCAAAGAATTTACTGATGCATTTACAATAAAATATAATATATCTGTTCGCTATATAATAACGAATGCAATCAAAATAACCCCTCCCTCATTCAAACCAAGAAACCGATCTCACTTGGGGAAAACAGCTGAACTTTGCTATGTGCCTACAAGATTATCAAACTCTAGCATTCCTGGACCAAGGGCAAGTTTCAGAGCTGAGGACTTTGCCGAGACTATCTGCCTCCCTTTTCCTGATGAATAAGGCACACATTTTTTAACAGGGAGGGTAATTAACCATTGGGACAACTCACCAAGGATTGTAGTGGATTCTCCATCACTGGAAATTTTTAAATCAAGAATGGATCTTTTACCAAAAAAAAAAGATGCTCTAGTTCAAACAGGAATTAACTATGGCCTGTGTAATACAGAAGATCAGACTAAATAATCACAATAGTCCCTTCTATGAACATTATCTGATCTCTCCTCTTCACTTGCTTGTCTATCCTGCCTCCTGCTCCCAGATTAACCCTATTTGATCTCACTGTCGTCTTTCCTTCCTGCCTCCCCACTGTATTATCTGTCACACTTGTAATATGAAAGTACCTAGGGCCTGTCATCTTGAGCCGGTGTAGATCACATATCATTCGTGCTGACCTTGGAAGGTAATACATTGTAACGCCTGCAGGATCACATGCATATCCTAAAGGCTTTATTAACCTTTTGTAGTATGTTTGCTCCCAAAAAGAGAAGTCCAGTGAAGGCACTCCTGCTTGATTGAACCAGCTCAGCCATATACACATGAAGCCTCTAGGTCAAGCTGCCTGTGAGTTATTAGGGGACGGGTGGAGAGTGGAGGAAGCATTAGAATGTTTTCAAAAAGTCGGAACACCTTTTCCTCCTCCCTACCCCACCAGGGGCACCGGAATGGGGGGGGGTCCAATGGCCCCATCACTTTTTACTTGCCTTAAGGGTGAGCGATGGGAGGGGTGAGGGGGTGGAGAGGAGCAAGAGAAGGGCAGGGCCTTGGGGGAAGAGGTGGAGTATGGGGGCTACGGGGGGGGGGGGGGAGGAGTGGTGGTGGGGCCTCAGGGAAGGAGTGGGATGGGGCCACGGTTCTGGCAATGGTGGCCCCCCCATTTCGAGTGAGCTTCCAGCGTTCCTGCATCTCACACTCGGGAGAATCGTCGTTTCACAAAAACACCTTGTCCAAATTGTCAGAAAAACCATCTTTCCTGGCAGATTAACTGTATGCTAAATTGTACTTCATGTCAATGTTCATATGAATTGCTAAGTTATGATGATGAGGATGAAGTGGGGTTGTGTCAAAATTGGCCTTGTAGTGGAATCAGAAATTCAGTCATAACTTCCATGTCTCTTGTGCCGTGTATCTGTCATGTACAAATTATTGGGTGCTCATTTTTTGTCTCTTTACAGAAAGATACCCTAGTAGCATCAAACAAAGTGTCTTGTAAAGTTATTGCGATATCCTTCTCTGAGGACAGCTACTTTGTTACTGTTGGCCACCGCCATGTTAAATTCTGGTTCTTGGATGCATCAAGAGAAGTTAAGGTAAACCTTTCTCACGTGCTGTACCAGTTGGAAGTGGGAGTAAATGAGTTTTAAAAAAAGGGTGCTCAGGATATTCAGACAGCTAACTAGATGTTTATTCCATGTCTGTCACTGCAGCAGACAGGGATATTATTTTAGGTGGGTGGTGCCAAAGAGCAGTAAGGCTTTTCATTCCCTACACTCAAGCTCTTTATCAGACCATAACTTCCTGCCCTGCTTCAGGAATGACCTATGGCCAGGCAGCTCTAGCTGGGCTTTGAACCTAGCTTTCTGGAAGTAGTCTTCAAAGATCACATTCACAACAGAGCACAAGGGTGAAGGGACAGGAAATTGCTAAATTTAACGTTTAAAACGCATTTGCAGGATGTTTCAATTCTTTGACAGAGCTATTGCATACTTGCTGGATTCCAGAAAACATTAATCAATATGTGTGACAATCCTGTTTCCCATTTTTAAAAAGGAGGAACTTACTTATCTCCTAGTGATATTCAGAGGCTTTCTTTAGATCCTCAGTGAGAGGTGTCAGAAGGACATATGTATTAGTATTTATAATGCAAACTAATATGTTAATTGCAGATTAAAGAGACTGTGCCATTGGTCGGTCGCTCTGGACTTCTGGGAGAACTTCACAATAACATCTTTTGTGGTGTAGCATGCGGGCAAGGGAAAATGTCGGGCAACACTTTCTGCGTTTCTTATTCTGGACTTCTCTGTCAATTTAACGAGAAGCGAATGCTGGAAAAATGGATTGATCTGAAGGTAAAATGCCGCCTTGTCTAATTGCTGTAAAATAATTCCATTTTGTTTTGGATACCTAAGCTTTCCTTATATGTTACTGTAATTGTTTTATAGAAATACTTTTTTTATAACCGAGAACGTAACTTTATGCATGTGGACTTCTTACTTCAGGTATCACTAGCAAATTGCATTTGTGTTAGTGAGGAGTTTATTTTTTGTGGCTGTGCAAATGGAACTGTGAGGATCTTTCATTCCTACAACATGCATTATCTCACTGATCTACCGAAACCTCACTGCTTGGGCATTGATGTAGCCAAAGAGCTTGAACCAAGGTACAAAGTTTTGACATTAAATATAGTGCTTCACCGTGTGTATTATGTTTGACTTGGCTTGAAGGAAAAAGTGCCTTCTCTTTGTAGATCTTAAATACTCCGTACAGCTTCTAAAGATAGTGGCTAAATAGCAAAGGCCAGATTTTCAGAAGTGGCCAGTGACCCCTGAGCATTTCTGAAAATTTGATCCTGAAAGTTTGTGAGTTTTAGTCTTACATTTAAGAAAAGAAGAAAATGGATCTCTAAGATTAAATAGACTAGAAATCAGTCATCTTTAAGAGGTCTCTGTCCCAGTGTTGTTAACATTAAAATGAGTTTCTGAAAGAGCTTGAAGAAACTAAAACCTGATGCTTTGCATATAACAATGTAAGGTTTTAAGACGAATCAGACTTGACAGCGTCTTTGCCTGTTTTAATAAAATACTTAGCTTTTATATCAGGCTTTTCATCAGTAGATCTCAAAGCACTTTACGTCTGAAGTAGGTATCATTAATTTGATTTTTATTTCAGTGTGACTAACTGGCATGAATGTTTTCCAAATAGCTAGGTGGCTTTTCAGAGCTGTGCGTTATCAAAACAGTCCGTTGGGCTGTACCCAAGACAGAGAGATTTTTCACAGATAAGAAATTCTGGATGGAAGAGGGTAAAAACCCAAGAATAATATTATGCACTGTAAGACTTGAATTGCACCTAGCATGGACATTTGTGAGACTTGTTACATGCTCAGAAAAATCTAGCTGTGGTTTTAAGATGTCCGGTAGGCTGGAAGATTAGTGATTTTCAGATGTTTAAAACAGAAATTGTTGTATATACCATACTTGCATTTTTTGTTTTTTAAATTCAGCTAAAAAGAATAATTCCTCTTTCTCCGTCTCTTAAGACGACCAGATTCTGTCTACCCAGACACCATTGCCTTAGCCTTTGACCCATGCAATTGTTGGCTCTCGTGTGTGTATAAAGACCACAGTATATACGTCTGGGATGTTAAAGACACAAACAAAGTTGGCAAAGTGTGGTCAGACCTCTTCCACAGTTCCTTTGTATGGAATGTTGAGGTAAGATGTAGTTCATGTGCTAGAAATAGTTATAAAGCTCTGAGATCTGCCCCGTTCTGTCCTCATTGGGGCAAGTAAGGTGGCTGCGCAGCACAAAGGTTCTGATTTGGAGCTTGAAGTCCGGGAGCTAGTGGTGCTTAGTCCTGATGGTGAGACGTTTCCCTTAGGCCTGTTATCTTTGGCCATCAGAAGGAGCAATGCTAATGACTTCCAAAGGGATCATGGAGAGAGAATCTCCATTAAACAGAGCTTCTGAAGCTGGTTCTGGGGAATAAAAATGACTTAAGCTTCTTTACTATCCACTTAGAAAAGATGATTTTACTATCCTTCTATTATTTCCATATCAGACTAGTAACTGGTTAATAATAAAGGTTTTCCTCTAGTCAGACCATACTATCAACCTTCTTTATAGTACAGTAGCTTGAGGCAGAACAGAGGATGGGAAAAAGCAGAGTTAATCTTTGGGATGGATTCAGATGTTCAACAGAAAATAGAACTAGGCAGCCTCCAGTTACTCCGCTTTAATAGTGCCCATGACCCTGGTCGACGCTGTCTCTCTCTCTTTTGTGTAGCTGATGTGGTCAAACAGGAGCCGCAAGTGACTTGTTTTCATTGACTGTCACTGTTCAGTTTGTTGCATTGTAGCTGTCCGGTGACATTTCACAAAAATACACCTGTACTTCGTATTTATATACAAGCTTTGTGCTGACGGTGTCCAGCCCAGTGATGTCTCGTGATAGGACATGGCAGATTCCTAAATGCAAAGCAAACTCGGGCACTTATTTTCAGGCAAAGTATCTTGGAGGGGGTAGAAAACCTACCCACTGACTTTTATCTACCCTGAAATGGCTCATCACTTTATCTAGAAGAGGAACTGATACACAGGCTGTCATCTTCCTCCTGGGGCTATGACAAGGAGTCTGATGATGGGGGAGCTCTTTGAAAGAGGGATGGTGAGACAGCTGGTCAGAGTGACTCTTGTCTATTACAGTTATAACTGTATCACTGTTCCATTGTGCTTCCTTGTCTGTTGTATCCACCTGCTGTGATCTTATACTTCGAGTGAAAGCTGTTCTGATGGAGACTTATATGTTATACTGTGCCTTACACTGCGAGGATGGGGACCTTTAGGCACAAATAAAGTATCGATGACAATAGAAGCTCTTCATCTGAGTTAGGGGAGTTATATTTAAAACAAACAAAACCCCTCCACCCCATTTGGACAAATGTTTCCAGCTTCCCTTTTTTTATTAGTCAGTTTCACCTAGGAAAAAAGCCACGTGATGGGGAGAAAATCTCTCCAGTTTTAAGAGGAGAATGGCAGAGGGGTCTTGTAGAACAAACTTCTGCTGTTACTTAGGCTTCTGGACTCCCACTCTGTTTTTAGAATGTAAACTAATTTGTACCCTTCCTCTCTCTTATGTTGTGGAAATATGTAGGTTTACCCTGAGTTTGAGGATCACAGGTCCTGTTTACCTCCAGGATCTTTTCTAACCTGTTCATCCGATAACACCATACGATTCTGGAACGTGGAAAGCGACACGAGACCTATGTTCCAGAATAACATTTACAGTAACGTAAGCACCATAATGGCTTTTTGTTTTTTGTTGACAGGCACACACAGCTTTAGAATAATGGGGCCAAATTCACCTGTGGCTTACCCCAGTGTAAAGCCTGGCAGATAAGCCTTTAAGTGTACTACAGGGAGTGGAAATTATTTAAAATCTCTCTCCTGTGCTGGAGTATTGGGAGAGAGAGCACAGCTGAAAAATTGGTTGGTGCTGGCTGGAAAGACATTGAAGTGAGTGGGATATTCTAGTTCAGTACCTCTCTTCAGCAGTCACCTCTCTCTTTTACATGCATTTGTCTGACTCAAGACAGGTTACGTCCAATTTAAATCCAATTAAAGCTATGAGGTATCTAGCTTTTATTTTAAACCTGTTCAGAGGATTTTACAATGATCTGAAGAACGCAGGGTTCCTGGATATCTTATTCCTGCCTGTAGGAGCAGTTCCTAGCCACATTTATCAGTTCAGCTAAGCCAACAATATTCTGTACAGATTTGCCTTTTTTGAAAGCAAGAGATAGGGATTTAGTGGCTAAAGAACAAGACTGGTAAACTGATTTCACCTTTCTTTACTGCATTTTCCCATCTGTGAAATGGGGATACTGTGTCTGTGAGGCTCAGTCAGAATCTGTCAGTGCTTTGGAGGTAGTGTTGCCTAGAGGCTAGAGCACTGAACTGCAACTCAGGAGACCGGAGTTCTATTTCTGTCTCTGCCACTGGGTAACTTTTCCCCTCTGTGCCTCAGTGTTCCCCTCTGTAAAAGGGGGCTAATGACCGCTCTCCTTTATAATGCACATTGAGATCTGATGATAGAAAGTCCCATATTACAACTAGGGATGATGATGATTTGAGTTCTTGAGATTATAAACATTAAGGTGGGATTTCAAAAACACTTGCGTGAGTTAGGTGCACAGGTCCCATTGAAAGTCACTGGGGCTTGTGCTCCTCACTCATTCAAACATTTTTGAAAATCCCATCCTTAAGGTACTAGTATACTATTGAAGTCAAAATTACTGTACTATCTGGGACTCTAGTAAGCGTTCCATTGTTCATTGTTATGGTATATATCTAACTTGCTCTTTCTTCCCCCTCACAATATAAAGAACTTGCTGAAGGTGGTGTACATGGACAATAATAATCAGCATTTGCAAGATTCAACCAGTGTGCCTGACAGAAATGAAAATGCAGGATATCTAGATGTGAAAGCAGGTGTTCGTGTGATGCAGGTTAGCCCTGATGGCCAGCACTTAGCCTCAGGTGACAGAGGAGGCAACTTGAGGCAAGTATTATCATATCATCAACTGTCACCTCTACTCTGTTTCACTGAATGTTGCACGTTTTAACAGAAATGATCCTGGAAATGCTAGCAAAGCAGCTACAGGTTCTGCACCTGTCAGGATACCCCTACGTTCTCGTTCTGCCTTTCTCTGCTAGGTTAAAGAGCCCTTTAGTACCTGGTATTTTTCTCCCCCATGAAGGTACTTGTACACTGTAAGTCACCTCTCAGTCTTCTTTTAGATAAACTAAACAGATTGAGCTCCTTAAATCTCTCACTGTAAGACATTTTCCCAGTCCTCAAATTATTTTTTGAGGCTTCAGTGGGTTTACTCAATGTTTAAAGATAAGCATGTACTTATATGTGTTCTATCCCTTTCCCCGCTCTGTGTCTGTCTTGTCTATTAAGATTGTAAGCTTTCCAGGAGCCATCTGCTGTTCTGTGTTTGTACAGTGCCTAGCACAACTGGACCACATTCTTGGTTCACCCTTAGGCCACTACCATAATAAATATGATTGATAAGTGCTTTGTTGGACTGGTTCCTCTCCTTCCCCCACCCCATCAATGTGTAAAATTCCTGGCTTTTCACTGCTGCATTTTCATTGTAGGATACATGAGTTACAGTTTATGCATGAAGTGGTTAAGGTGGAAGCTCATGATTCAGAAGTTCTCTGCTTGGAGTATTCCAAACCAGAAACTGGTAAGTATTTGAAAAGAAACTCTAAAATCTATTTGAGGAAAATGACAAAAGCACAACTGAACACGTGGAAGGTGCTGAAAGTATATTGAAGGATTATTTGTGTTTCTTTGGCTTCAGTCTGCATCAAGCTATGTGTAACTTTAATTTAGCAGAAATATTCATCTAAAACTGCCTTCTGTGGATTACCTCTGTTATATTAAGAACTCCAATAAAATATTTATTTTACTGGAAAAAATGTGTTTTTAAGTAAAATGAGCTTATGAGTCTGACTACACATGCTCATTTGTGTAAGAAGATTCCATTTTTACATTGTACTTTTTCAGAATATGACAGTTCAAACAAATGTTGCTTATTTTTAAAGGAAACACAAATCCCCCTGCCTTTAAAAATGTCCCTTTTTAATGTCTCTAGGGATGGCACTGCTGGCTTCAGCAAGCAGAGACCGACTGATTCATGTGTTAAATGTAGATAAAAATTATAAATTGGAGCAAACTCTGGATGATCATTCATCTGCCATAACAGCTGTCAAATTTGCTGGTAAGTTTCCAGACTTCATATTAACACTTATTGTTTCTATTAAACTTCCATTGATCTGTCTCAGAGCTGTGAAGAGAGAACTTCAATTACTTTACAATAGGTTTTTAATTTTTTCTTTAAAAGAATGTCTCCTCGCATAGCTTGGCAGTAGAGGTGGGCAAATAACTCCCTCCCCTCCCCCCCAATTTGCTGGAAGTTCAGAAAAATTGTGCGGGGCGGGGGGAATTCAGTTTGACTCAAATCGAAACCAAAAATTTGCACACACAAAAATTAAATCAGTGAATTAATTGTTTGTTTGTTTTTGACAGTGGGAGGGAGCACTTTTAAGTGCCTGGAGGAGGAGGTGGTGAAGTCAGCTCCCTTATAACTAGACTTGGTAGCATTCGATTTTTGTTTTTTGTAATTTTGACTGTTTATTTTTAAGCATTTTTTTTTTCTGTTTTATCAATTTTTAAATTTTCACAGTTGTGGGAGATTATGGGGGAGTCGCACGGTTTATTTAATTACAGGGGATGTTGAAATTCAAAAAGTTAAAGCTTTATAACCATTTAAAACACATGTATATTTTGACATATGATGGTGACAAAGTAAATAGCTGTAAATCAAACTCTGAGTAAAACACTGCTTGAGAACTTTGCCTGTTTGTAAACTTTTTATTATGAATGGAAATAGTTTTTCATCCATGGGTGGTGAAATCAATGTATAAAAATCGCATCTTTCCAAGCCTACTTTTATCTTTTTAGCCCAGAGGCTAAGCAACCCACCGGGGATGTGGGAGACCTGGGTTCAGTCCCTCCTCTGCCTGATGTGTAGAAGAGATTTGAACTTGGATTCCTACACTGCAGGGGAGTGTCCTAACCTCTGGGCTGTGGCATATTCTGGGGCAAATCTTTTTCGGTTCCTCCTGCTGAAGCTGTTCCACCATGTATACATTAAATAGTCATTGGAGCAGGGACTCGAACATGGGCACTTTCACATCTTAGGTGAGCGCCCGAACCACCAGTCTGTTCTTAGTCTTTTCTTGACCCAGGGACTAGTCATTGTCATTCAGAGTGTTAATTCATAGATATTCGTAATGACAAAAATTACCCCAGTTTGCAAGAGTGGTTTCCCATTATGTTAGTTTCCCTAGATGGGAAGCAATCTTTGGCATGTTTTCATAACTCTCTATTTGTCAGTGTAAATTTGGAACCAAATCCTCATCTGATGTAAACTGAGTAGCTTCATTGACTCTTATACAGCCTAGCAGATTTACATCCGCTATGGATCTGACCTTTAGATCTTGAACATTTTAATTTTTAAAAGGAGCTACTTAGTGCAATTTTAGCTTTCTTGCTTTACAGTCCTTCAATGGGAGGTATTGCAATGAATTCCTGTTAGGTCTTGGTGCCTACCTTAAACTCTCTGACTTCATTTTTCCTTCCTTCCTTTTCCTTCAGGTAATGGAGAAGTTCAAATGATAAGCTGTGGAGCTGATAAAAGTATTTATTTTCGCAGTGCACAAAAGGTAAGTTGTAGCATCCCCCTGTAGATAGCAGCTGATCACTGGCAAAATAGTGTCCTCTCTTGGGGTGTGTACTCTTTTTAACAAAATAGAATATACAGTGTAACTTCAAAACTTACCCCTGAAAAATCAACTTGAATAATCTCTGTCTAGAGTTTGAAATTTATTTTAAGGTCCTTGCAGGCCCTGTAGATTTACAGGGTTTCTATAGCAGGGATTTATTGGCATTACCTGACACGGGGGTTGCCCATTCTATATGGGATTTTTTTATTGTACCCATAAACACAGATGGAAAAATTGTTGACAGAAGTCAGGGTTATATTACAAGAAGCAGAGTGCTCCAATCTTGTTTTCTGGTCTGTATGTCTTTTTATGCAGGTTGCAGATGGGATTAATTTCATTAGAACTCATCATGTTGCTGAAAAAACCACCTTATATGACATGGATATTGATATCACACAGAAATACGTAGCTGTTGCCTGCCAAGATAGAAATGTCAGGTGATCTGTTTTATTTGCTTTTTTTATGAAGGCTAGACTATAAAACATGATGTCTCTAATAGAGAAATTTCCCCAATATGTCTGAATAACAGGAATACATCTCAAGGGTTGTCTGGTAGCCTTTGAGTCGAGAAACTCAAAGGTCAGAGAAGACACCGGAGTCTTAAGTGCCCTAATAATGGCCGTGTCCATTTTTAATGAAATGGTAATTCTTTATTCAGTAATCCCTCAGACAAACGGTACTCCAAGGTTCTTTATCTTCCTGTGATGCTTTGACCCCATCTTTGAAACCAAAGCTTGCAGCAGTTTTAGTAAGCTGGTTAACCTGAACCATTTGTAAATGTCCAGTTCTTCCAAGAATTCACTTTTAGATAATGGTTCTGGTGGAACCAATCACTGGCAAATACCGTCCTGTCCTGTCCTGTCCAGTCCTCATTGCTGGCTTTCCACAACATCAGAGTACTATATTAACCCCCACACTTTTTCCAAAGGTCTGTTTCACTTACAGTAGATAAATTTGTTATGCTACTGGCCTGTCTGCTGTTCTCCATAAGCCAAGTATGAAGTAAGCTCTCATTATAGAAACTGTTTGTACATCGTACTCTTTTTGAGACAAGTTCCATCTTCCTCTGCATTTAGAAATTGCTTAGTGCATTTTTTTTGCACTGTTGAAATCTAAGCAATAACGAAGAAGACTTAGAACTATAATGTTGCACAACATACAGCAAAAATTTCAAACTGCTTATGAGAGAATAAATGCAATTTTAAAATACCCTGAATATGTAAACTAAAACTGCCATTTATAAATAGTTCTATGGCACTTTGGCAAAGTTACTTTCTTGGTGTATAGGGCTAGAACTTGCACCTAACCAGAGTTTCTAGTTTCAAGTCAGTCTTTTAAAATAATAATTATTATTAATAATCCAACAGAGGTTATTAATAACCCAACAGATTTTCCCCTTTCAGAAGGCCCAGCTGTACCAGAGGGGTGGTAACATGCTTCTGTGAGGTTGCCAAAAGGTGACATCTATAGGGAGACCACATATAGCTAAGTGCATATGAGTTCAAGCAGCATTATTGTCTAGAGAGTTAGGACCTGATTTTTTTCCAGTGTGAATTGCAGGTGCTCGGGATATCAGAGACGAGGGGCTAGTCTACATTAGTCTGGTGAGGAGAGCTCTCCCATCGGCATAATAAAACCACCTCCGTGAGGGGTGGTAGCTGTGTCAGCAGGAGAAGGTCTCACACCAACATAGCGCTGTCCATACTGGCGCTTAGGTCTGTGTAACTTACAACTTAGTCACCCCCTTGAGCAACATAAATTCTACTGACATAAGTAGAAATATGTACAAGGCCTAGGGCACACTGCAGAAGCAAGCCGCTTTGTGCTTTTATAAGCAGGTATTTTATAAAGGCCTTTCTTGATTTGAAAACTACATGGCAAAGTTACCCTGTTCCATTTGTTATGTGTGCACGTGAGGCAAGTCTTGACTGAGCCAAATCACTTGTCCACTGCACACTATTAAAATAAGGAATGACCTTCTTACAGAGTATACAACACTGTCAGTGGGAAACAAAAGTGGTGCTACAAGGGATCACAAGGTGATGATGGGTCGTTACTAAAGGTAAGCCAGTCATTGCTGCAGCTTTTCAAGTGCTCTGTTGAAACTTGTGCTGTGGGTACACATATGAAATTAAAGCATAATGTCCTATGTATTGCATGTTTGTATGTCTAAATTCTAAAGAGACATCATCTGAAGTAGAGATTACAGAGCCATTGCTTCTAGATTTACAGTCCGGTGAAACATATTATAGGTGTTTGCAAGGGACTATGGGAATGTTTCAAGACCACGTGAATGGTCCTTTAAAGAAGCAGGTTATGCAAATTATCACTTGGACAGTCCCATCAACTTTGACAACTAATCAGAAGGCCAAGTGGAATGTTAGCTTGTTCTGTCCACAGTGTTGTTGTTGTAATCAAGTTGGTCCCAGTATATTAGTGGGACAAGGTAGGTGAGGTAATACCTTTTAATGGATCAGCTTCTGTTGGTGAAAGAGCGAAGCTTTCAAGCTACACAGAGCTGCTCTTCAGGTTTGTAGATCTTGAAAGCTTGTTTCCTTCACCCACAGAAGTTGGTCCAATAAAAGATATTACCTCACCCACTTTGACTGTGCTGTGGAAGATGCACATGCCATTACAAGGGCATGACCTCTTGTGAGCTTTCTCTCCCTAGGATTTGTTACATTTCAGGTTAGCAAGGCAGGAGTCACAATGGACCCTGGTTTGGATGCAACTATTTATTCTTCCTCTTTCCCTTGTCCTGGCAATTGGAGTCAGTTGCTCTTGATCTCCAAGTGTTCTCATCAAGTACATCTTCCAAGCTGACACCAACTTTCTTCGTGTCCTTCAGCAACTTGAACCACTTTTTTTTTTTTTTCCCCCCCTAGGTCTTTCCCTTGGTCCTTGTCCCATGACTGCTAGCTCTTGTACTCTCTGGCCAACGTATCCCACATCTCCTTGTCTTGCATAACCATGCAATCTCAGTCAATATTCCCTCAGCTCTTTGATGATGGGGCTACCCGCATCATGGCGCATAGTCTGTCAGCTCTTCTCTTACTTGGCATTCACCTGAGCCTTCCCATTTTGGCAGTGTGACGTAGTTGTTCTTCTCTCTTCCTCGTTGGCCAGCATTCCGACCCATACGTCATGGCTGGCCTAAGCACAATCTTGTACACTTGGCATATTTTTATCGCAGAGAATTCCCATCAGCTCCCTCCATTTACACCAAGCACTCTTCATGCAGCTGCTAGCATCCTAACGTTCCCATCATGGCTCAACACTGAACTGAGGTATTTAAATTGTTGCACAGACTTTAATTCTATACCATCTAGTTTTACTGGCTTCTCATTGTCCCTCTTAACAAGGGATTGCATATATTCTGCCTTTTGTCAGTTGACTTGTAAGACATTTGCTTCTAATGCAGCCCTCCGCAGTTCTAGCTCTTTTTCCAGTTCACATTTATTTTCACAGCACAACATAACGCCAACAGCGAAAAGCATGTTCCATGAAGCCTCTGTCTTAATCTCTTACACCAAGGTGTCCATTACAACCAGAATTAGGAATGGGTTTAGGGCAGATGATCCCTGGTCTAGATCTACCCTCACTGTCAGTGACGCACCGAAACCACAGCTGCTTCTCCCTACTGTTGTGCTACCCTTGTACATGTCCATGATAGCCTGAACCTATGTCTCCGGGAGATTGTACGATCACAGACACCACTTTAACAATTCTATAGGAACTCTGTCATAAGCCTTCTGCAGATCCACAAACCCTAAGTGCAGTTCCCTGCTTTTCACCCTATACTTCTGCAATATCCGAACTGCAGACACGGCATTCCATTGTTGACTTTCCTGACATAAATCCAAATTGGTTGTGGCTTACTTGATGCTCCAGCTCCTCCAAAAGTCTTTTCTCCATAGTTCTTTACAGCCATTTCATCGTGTGACTCATTAACTTGATGGGTTGGTAATTTCTATGTTCTTGTACACTTCTTTATGCTTGAAAACAGGCACCAATGGGCTCTTCCTCCACTTGTCGGGCATTTTTCCAGTACAGAGAATTAAGCTGAAAAAGTTTGTCGTCACCACTTCCCTATGGCCAAACGCTTTAAATGTCTCAACCCAGTCCCACTGCCGACGTCGATGTCTCCACCATGGTGATAGCTCTTGGGAGGTTGTTGCTTGCGCATACTTACCTCAGCTGTTTCTTCACATTCAGTTCATTGAGCAGTTTCTCGTAAAACTGCTGCCACCCCCTAATGGTTTCACTGTCATCCATCAGCACTTTTCCGTTTTCATCTTTGGCACACTTTACAGCTCCCAAGTCCTCTGTAATTCTTTGCTTAGTCTTGGCTGATCTATATATTCCTCTTTCCTCACCGTTCATTAGTAGTTCTGTGTATAAGGCTTTAAATTCCTGACCCTTAGCTGACCCATTAGAATGAAACCATTTATTCTGTCCTAATAAGAATTGTCAATCTCTCGCTGATCACTTTTTTCCCTATTTTGTTTATTTCAATTTAGGTAGTACTAAGCTCTGCACATCTCTTGAAATACGCAGCCACAACACTTTTTTAAAAAAATCAGTATAATAATTTAGTTCTTCAGTCCTCCATCCTGCAAGTCTGCAATTAATAGATTTCCCTTTATTTCTGACTGCGATGGCAGGGGAAAAATATCTACTAGTCCCACAGGTTGCCTACAATATTCTGTACCATCTACAATCCTTATGAACACTTCTCTCCCAAAGTGTGCGTGATGGTCTGGGAGAGATGGGTTTTACAGCACACTTAGAAAATGATGAAATCCAATTTATAGTGTGGACCAAGGGAGGAAACAAATTCCACAGTTAGATATCCCTCACGTTTTAAAGGGCTACTAGGATCTCCTGTCTTGGGAATGACCCTTTATCCCAGATACAGCATTGCCAACACCGTCAGCAATGGCTGAACGTGGGCTGTCAAGAGCTGCACCTTTGTTGAGATGTTTTTTGCTGTGGTAGGGACAAGAGAGCCATCCATACGATGGCTTTAGAAGTGCCAATTGTCAGTGTTTCTTTTTGTTCTGGTTTTGAGTCGGCATTGGTGTATTGTGCAGCATGTTTGATCAGTTCTTCCTTAGGAAATTTCCGTCCAGCTCCCATCTTGAGAGTTCTCTTTATCCATTCAGCTGTCCTATTTTCTCAGAAATCCAACCTCTTGGTAGGTTCCCCAGAGCATCTACTCTGTTCAGAAACCTGAATCTGCTCTGATACAGTCTGATAGCTGTTTCTTCAAACCTTTTGGAGTATTAATCCCTCCAAGACAACATGTCTACTCCTTGTTTTTTAAAAAATAATACCTCTGGGCATGACAGAGCTGACTGGAAATCTACCAGTTCAACAGTTTCTAATGCTCCCACAACGGTAAATATGTATAACACCATAATGTGTGGTTGAAATTATCTGGGCACTGTACTTACAGTTAACTAACCCTGTGCTCTTTAGGTTTTGGAAGGAGGATGTGCAGTTTCTCATAATAAGAGGAATTATTTGAAATGTATCTTGTTTCTGCAGGTACAGCTGGATCCCTCAGGAACTTTTCTAGCAACCAGTTGCTCCGATAAGAGTATTTCGGTCATTGACTTCCATTCCGGCGAGTGTGTTGCAAAAATGTTTGGCCATTCAGGTGTGCTTTTCCATTTTATCATTATAGCTGCTTATCTCAAGAACACTTAATCTAGAATTTAGCGCCTGTCTCTTCCACTAGTCATTTCACCTGTGAATTGAAAACAACTAAGTTATTAAAGATTTCCCAAAAGCATTATCCTAGCCAACAATTTCTCAGGTGAAATTTTACCAGGAATAATCCTATGTGTTCTAAACTAATAGTAAACTATAAAGCATAGTTAGTAGTAAAAGGGACATGATTTTTTAAAAAATGCCTTTCATTAAATTATCTTAACCAGCTCTAATCATAGTTACATAATTCATTTCATCCAGTATTAGCACGTTTTAGAACATTTTTAAACTCCAAGCACAACACAATGTTTTTTGATTGTGTGGTATTGTCCTCTACACAATACGTTTTTCCAAAGCTTTTAGAAATATTTTAATAGCCTTTTTGTAGATCAGAATATTCAGTAAGATACCAAAACCTGCATGCTGACTTAACACTAGCATCCAGAATTGCTTGCATCCAGAGATCTAATATTTAGGAAATGAGAAGTTTTATCAGGAATCACTAGTAGCTTGTGACTTAACTAGGGCTATTCCAGTGAGAAAAGAGGAATATGATTTAAAATAATTCAAATCAGGATACGCCTGTAATTTAACTATGTCAACTGTGTCTTCAGTCACTTCATATTGAACCAAGAATATGCCCTTACTAACCAAAACTCATTTTGTTCCTAAAATCATCTTGAATAATACTGAAAATTACTACACAAATTCATTGTCTTCTGAACAAGAGACCAATAGGGCTTAATTTCTTATGTTCCAGAAATAGTAACTGGGATGAAGTTTACCTATGATTGCAAGCATTTAATCACAGTCTCAGGAGACAGGTACGTGTGATTTGACAAAATACGCTGATGTCAACGCTACTTTGAATTTAATACTCCAAGGGAAGGTACTAAAGTAGGGGAACTATGAATATTTTAACGCATTTACTCAGTAAGCCATTGTTCCTGGGGGAGGGGAATGGGAGGGAAGGGAGGAGGCTCTGACCCTGAGCAAGCTCCCATCGAAGTTACTGAGGGTTTTGTGTGTCTAGGTTTGTCCTAGAATACACAGCTCATTATCACTGGTAGCAATGGTGAAAGCTGCAGTGTAGCCAGGGTGCAGGCTTTTTATTTATTCGCTACGTAGACATAATTTCTAACATCACTATGTTGGAAAACTGCACCATGTCTATGCTACAGCTCCCACCATTGCTACTGTCAATGGCGCATCATCAGTGGAAGATTACAGATCTGTTTTAACTAAGTGTTGGCTTCAATGGGAGTTGGACTCGGTCTACCAGATTGGAGCTGAATCTGATGGTATGAACAGGTGAGGTGGTATCAGATATTTCTGATTCTGTTTTGTGGCTTGATGATGGTGTTTGGAGTAGATTTGATTTGGTTTGAGGGTGTTGGGTTGGGGTTTGGTTTTTTTGGTTTTTTTTTTTAATAGCTCTGCGTGGGCACTAGCTCACTGAATTGACTTGATGACCATTGGCTAGAGACTTTATTTGGAACTGAGAAGAGTTCAATAATTTGTAGCATTGGATTTTGTAAACCAATTTGGGATTCTTCAGCCTGAAAGGTATTGCGGAATGCAAGACATACCAGAATTTTACAGTCCTAAACAAATCTTTTTATCAACAGTTGTGTGTTTATATGGCACCTTGGCCCTGAGATTACAAACTGTATGAAACAGCACTTAGTGGAGCTCAATCAAATACAACAGCAGAAGAAAGCCAAGGAATTAAACTGGTCTAATCAAATCAGGTATTAAAGTGGGCTTTCATTAACTGCTTGTTAGGAATTTGATTTTATTGCAGCTCTTATTAATACCTGCAAGTTTTCGGCAGCTCCATGTTTGACCTTCTATGCAAATTATGCAGGGAGCTAACGTGGATATTTGAATAATTTGCAGATGACCATAAAGCTAAGTTTATGGTTAACATACCCTTCCCCAAGCAGTGGTTGGGGGTAGGAAAAGGAGCTGCACAAAACTTGGCAGGTAGCAGTAGGAAGATATCTGAGGGGAAGGGTGCAAGTGGGTGTCTGGGTTAATTGGGGAACTGAGCCCTGCCTAGGGGTAGCTGGGTGTGGTCAAGTAGGGGCATGGCTTCTGGGGGAGTGGGTCACTGGAGTTGGGTGAGTACTGGGGCAGGTAGGTGAGTGGCATCTGGGAGAGTTGGAGGAGCCTGGGGCTAGTATTGAGGTTCCCTTGCCATCTGTCTCCACTCATTAGCCATCATCACCTCCCCACCACTTGCTGCAGCTGATGCCATGGCTGCTCACTATTTCTTCCTTGAGCCAAATGCAGCAGGGGAAGCAGCCAGACAGGAGGAAGACGAACGTGTTCTGTGTCTGCCCAGAGCTGGGCTCCATGGCGGCATCTATTGGCCCACACAGGGAACTACAACTTCAGCCCAGTGGTTGGCCAAATGTGTGCTGCATTGCCTAATGGTATTTTGGGCTGGTAGCCTGAACTTCCGCTGGGGATAGTGGCCACTGCCATCTCTGTTATCTGAATCCGGAACTTTCTTATGTAAGACGTGCATGAGTAACAAGTAAGGCAGAGTGGAGCGAGGATGCAGGTAACGGTTGTACACTTACAATGTTCCTCAGGCGGGAGACATATGTTGCTGTGCCAAGTGGAAGGATGTCCCAGAAAGCAGAAGAGCCGACTGACTACGATACTGATGAGGAGAGAGAAGAGGACTCCTCTCTGCAGACTCCAGCCAAAGACTTTGACACAGGCATGCGCTCCAGCTTAGTGTGTCAATCAGTTGTGATGTTTATGTAAACTTACTGTCTTTTTGCACTCTCCTGCTTTTACACCCTGAGCCTTTTGGAAGTTTGTTGGAGAATCACAGAGGAGGGAGAGGGGAATAGAAAATATTCTAGGTGGTCAAGGAGTCTTTTAAACTTCAGTAGAGTGGGAGCGTGTTCCTGTGGTCAAAACACAGTGTAACATGGTTGGCTGGCCTGTGACCCTTTAGGGTCAGACCATCCTGTTACACGCAGGATTAGAAATCACAAGGTCCCACACTCTTCAGCCCATTCCCCTGCAGCAAATGCTTCCCAACATAAGCTTTATTGCTTATCTCAGCAGTCTCTTGGTTTTGTTTTTCAGATCCTATCTGCATACTAACTAATGGCAAGCTGCCTATGTGGGCAAAGAGACTGGTAAGCTGGGCGTTATTATGTAGCTGTATAAAAGGGCTTTATTTGAGAGGAAGGATGATGCAGTGGCTAGAACTAGCCTGAGACCTGGGTTCATTTCCCTGCTCCTCCACAGACTTCCTGTGTACGCTTGGGCAAGTCACTTAGCCTCTCTGGGCCTCAGTTCTCCAGTTATACAATGGGGACAATAGCACTGGGGTGTTGTGGTGATAAATACATTAAAGATTATGCAAAAGATCTTTGAGATCTTTTGATGAAAAGCACTATCTACGAGCTGGCTGGTATTGTTGTCCACACATCCCTCATCTAACAATAATAGCAACAAATTGCTGGCCACATTTCTCTCCCTTTCCTTAAATATACCCATGAGAGGGGCAGGAGCAAAGATACATAGAGTCTAACATGAGCTTCATGAAAGGCGAGGCATTTGACAAGATTCTGACTCTGCAGGTATTTTTTTATTGGTGCCCCGTTCGCGGTTGCATTAAACTCTCTCATAGCATGATCACTAAACCTGTGTTTCTGTCCCCCTGCCAGTGCTCTAAACAATTATTGGAGATACAGTTGGGCACTTAAAAAGAAAGATGTCGTCATCCTTTGCTTCCCCCATTTAATTACGCAAATGATTAAAAAAGTACGGGGCATATGAGATGTTTTAAGGATTCTCCGTCACTAAACTGCCTCTGCAGGTGCCCACTTTTACGATGATTTCAGAACCCTCAACTCAAACAGTTTGACCATAGGGCAGGGGTAAATGCTCATATAGTGGCCATGGATTTGACATCATAAACCAGATTTATAAAAGGGGGTCATCCCAAACTCTTTTCTTCTTCCATTGATTTGAACAGTGCCTGGATAGTCTCCCCCAAATCAAGACAGGCCATCCAAATTCAGAAAGTGCATTTCTTCTATTAGTAAAACATCAGCCACCAATCAGTATGGGCTTTTCTGTTCGAATCTTCAGCAAAATGCCTTTCCTTTTAATCTACTAACTGTAGTTCTCCAAATGCGTAACCTTCCGATCTCAAACTGATGTCTTGGCGGCTAAGTAAAACAGTGATTTTTCTCTCTCTAACACATTGTTTTTGTTCTTAAAATATTTTAAGTCTACTCTTTTCATTACTTAACTTAGAACTGAAAAAATGATTGCAGTTGCATTTGATCCATAGAAACTACACACAGTGCTTAAAAACCTGGAAAACTTTCTTTCTGTAGCTGGGAGAGGCAGAAAATTCGGACAGCATGACATTTAATCCAAGGGTGAATTACCAGCCCCAAGGACGATGGGCGGAAAGTGCTGACAAAGAGCCAATTAAAACCCTTTTAGACACAGACATGAGTTACTTTACCCCAATAAAAAATGACTTCCTGGGTGACACTGAACTCGAGCCAAAGAATCTGGACCAACTACTCTTGGAGGTTAGTGATCTCACGTTGCTTATAGTTAAGATTGTTTTGACTGTCCTCTTTTTACTCTTTTAAGAGAATCAAAGTCACTTTCTTCAGAATAAATTTCATTTCTGTCAATATCCCTTGTTTGTTGCAGTTGCTATTTATCATTAAATATGACTCCTGGGCACTTGTACCCACCCTACCTTTTATAAAGAACCACATCCAGCCATCTCCGAGTATGTCTACGCTACAGTGCAGTCAGAGATGTGATTGCAGCTCAGGTAGGCATACCTGTGCTAGGTTTCATTTAGCTAGCACAACTTAAATAGCAGTGAAGATGCAGCAGCGTGGGCTGTACAAGCCCGCCTGGAACTCTGGATACATATTCATGTTCCTACCCTGAGCTGGGATCCATGTCCCCATGTCGTCGTCACTGCTATTTTTTAGTTGCGCTAGCTAGATTAAAGCTAACACAGGTATGTCAATGTGAGCTGCAATCACACCTCGGATTGTAGCGTAGACACGACATACCCTTAATGTCTGCAGGCCAATGTATAGCTTGAGAACCTTTGTGTTTTAAGAAGAAATGAAGCTTTGTATTTCTTACAGACTGAGAATTCCCCTAGCAATGTCATTGAGGACTTCAAACGCCCGGATCTCTTCTCGGAGGACGAAACAAATCAGGAGCCTGAATCTCTTGAAATTAGTGGAAACAGCATATATGATGCACAGACTGGGGACAGCTCTTTAGAGGCAGAAAGGTTAGTATTGGTACGCAATAAGATTACATTTGAATGTGTCTACATATTAGCCCTCCCTTCCTTTGTGCCAAATTAAAATTCTTTGTAGAGCTGTATCGAGGTATTCATTCATATGTTAGTCTTAGCAGTTCATAGGTCTTACTGGGCTGAGTGTCTCGTGTGATCTAGAATTAATTTCCGCAAAGTACTGGCAATTCTCTGTACAGCACCTAGCACAATGGGGTCTTGGTCCGTGTCAGGGGCTACTAGGTGCTACGATAATAACTGCAAGACCAACCAGTCGAACGTTTCCTATGGTGGAAAAAGTCAGTTTGCGGCTGGGGGTCAGAAACTGGGAAGTATCTGCTTTTTAAGGGCTTTCCATATAGCCACTTGTCTAGCCACCTCCCTGGTGAATCACCATGTCTTCGTTGTGAGGATGCATCGTTAAGCTCTTCTGTAGTCAAAGGACAATATAAGGCTATTTATGTTGCAAAATGTTTCACTTTAAGGCCCTAGTGAGGTTAGAAAGCAATCCGAACAACTATTGTTGGGCAGATTGGAAGAACATAAGAACAGCCATGCTGGGTCAGACCAAAGGTCCATCTAGCCCAGTATTCTGTCTTCCGACAGTGGCCAGTGCCAGGTGCTTCAGAAGGAATAAACAGAACAGGTAATCCTCAAGTGATCCATCCCATGTCGCCCATTCCCAGCTTCGAGTAAACTTGGCTTTATATCATTTGTTGCTTCCTCTCCCCCATTCATGCTGTAAGCAAGTGATGTTCCCCATAGAGTTATGGGTCAGCTGCATGATAGTTGGGACGTGTCTTTGCCCTTCCTTCAAAAGATAGTGCTTGCCTCCTTCACCACCCTGCAGCTAACTTTCCTATAGATCTGGTTGCAGTGTTGAGTATGTAAGGTGCATGAGTTCGTTCCTCGGGTTTTCTGAGCTCCTTCTGCAAATCTGTTCCGCTTATTAGGCCTTGAATGTCTCTCTCTAGATCTGGTGAAGAGAAGACAAGATAAAACTACTTATCCATAATTGCTGCTTGTTACTCTACTCTTTCCTGTCCTCCTACTATTTTCCTTCTGTCCTACTTGCCTGGTTAATATCCATCTCTTGGTTTCTCAGATGGCTCAGAAAGCTTCTCGCCTGAGAAGGAAAAGGTGGCAGTTCTAAAGTATCTGCTAGGTTTGAGTAATGGTTCTTGATTGCTAATGGAAAAAAAAGAGTCTACCATCCAAACACACTTACTTGTGATGTGGATATTCTGAGACTCTCAAACAGAATTTCAAAACTAACTTTTTTCAGTGTAACTTCTAAAAGTTCATTCACTCTTATTGCTAGTATTCTGATGTGGGGACTATCTCTCAGGATGAAAGAGTATTTTAGTCTCAAGAAGCAGCAGGCCCAGATGCTCAGAGGTATTTTGGACGTTAGGCGCCTAGATATCTTTTGAGGATCTGGGCCTCAGTCCTGATCCTTCCTGCTGAGACTTTGAGCTAAAATAATTGTGATGGTGGGATCTTTTTTTCCACTCAGTGTTATCCATCTGTGAAAAGCCAGACTGGAATTGCCAAGTCATATAATGTAGATCAAAATCTACTATGTGATGGCTGAACACCACTGACCTGGATTGGATTTAAATCTAGTTGCCTACAGATGAAAGACCCTCTCTGCCTGAATTATCGACTCTCCCAGTGTATCATAAAAAGGCCAGTGCTTTAACAGTGCTTTGAAAATTGATACATTAAGAATTCTCACAAACTGCTTTCTCCTTTTTTTTTTTTTTTTTTTTTTTTTTTTTCCCTTTCATTTTCAAGTAAATATGTGAAGGAGCTACATCTTCAGCCTCTTTATCAGAAGGAAGTCAAAAATGGGAAAGACAAAGGCTGCCCTGTCACATCTCTGGATTCTGAAACATCTGCTTTTGATCGACAACAGGAAGGTAATGTTTGAAAATACAACAGCATAACCAGCCTTTATAATATTAAAAGGTGGGAGGGTGATAAAGCAGCGGGTTGGGGCTTAAAAATCTCTACTTGTATGGAGCTTAATATCCATGGCAGTTTTGGAAGTATTTAAAACGGTTTTCTAGGATAAGTTCCCAATTCAAAAACACTGTTAAAGCTGGGTGTGACTCTGAGCCTGTGAATAGTCAGGGAATACTTGCACGCTTAAAGTCTCACACATGCTCGAGTGCTATGTTGGTTCGAGGCTTACAGACCTATTTGAACACCTGCCTGTCATAACGTGATTTTTTTTTTTAATTAATAAAAAACCTAACGCATGCCAGACTCAGTCCTTTTGCATCTCCTCTTTAACTCTTTTTTTTCTTTCTTGATCTGTGTAATGTAATGCTAGATGAGGACTCCTTGGGCTCAGATGGAGACTTGGACGTGGAAATAGAAACAACTGATTTGGACGGAAACATCCGGAGAGACAGTTCTTTACCCCAAACCCCAGAACAAGAGAAGTACCTGAAACATCATTTTGAGACCTTGACAGATGCCCATGCTGAAGGTACCACTTAAGTTCCAAATAAATTATGAAAATAATGCCATGTATGGTTGCCCCTTTGGCCCTAGCGGTTCACCAAAATTTGGGGCTTTGTAGGGTTGTCTTCATTAAGATGAGAAATTGATGATACAAATCAGGTATATGTTTGTGTGGTCTTGGTGATGACGTACAGAAAATGTCCAGAGGGTCCTGTTTCCCTGCACATAGAATCAAACATTTCCTCTCTCAGAAATCCCCACATCTGCCCTTCTAGGGGCTCTGTGCCCCAGGAGTCCTGTCCCTCTGCTTCCTTTCAGGGTCATTCTCATAGCTCCTTCCTCTGCCTTTCTGCCTTCTACACCCATCCTATAGCTTGCAACCAGTTTCCTAGCCTGTGTCTGCAGCCAGGGAAACCCCTCAGTCCACACAGCTCAGCAGTGAACTGCTATGTGGCCTATTGACAATGGGGGATGACTGCCCAAGGCAGCAGCTGTTTAAACTACCTGAAGAAGCTTGATTTCTCCATTGAGCGTGAAAGAGTGCTGGGCTCACCCATTGGCTTTAACAAGTCTGTGATTGTCTTTGGATCCAAGCGATTAGCACCTTTCAGCATAACAGTATGTAATGTTTCTGTACCCATGCACCTCAATCATAATGACTGTATGTTAAAATAAATCTATGTAGTGTGGTAAATTGACACCCATTTTGCATCTTATCTGGAATTGTTTGTATAGTAGGATCAGTCCCTCCCATTGAAGTCAGTGAGAGTTTTTTGCATTTGAGTTCAAAGATCTTGTCTTTTTCATCTCAAAGCCAACACAACTGTCATGTATGACTCGAAGACATAATTATTACCACAGCCTGTCTAACTGCTTGTTGGCTTTCTTGGGGGTATTTCAAGGAGCTTCACTTCTGGCAGCAACCTTTGAAATTGCTTCATGTATGTGAAGTTCTTCTATATGCCTTTATTAGTATGTATTCAGAATCTGGAAGGCACACAGTACTGAGGCTTAAAGTGTAGTTCACTTCAGAACCCAGGCAGATTGCACATGATTCACTCTCTTGAGGCACAAATCCTGTGGCCTGTCTTGGTTTTTCTACTCTGATTCTGTATTTGAAATCAGATGGTAATAAATTCCTAGCTCTGATGTAGCACTTTTCATTCTCTGATCACAAAGCACTTTACAAAGGTGGTCAATATAATTATCACTATACTTCACTTTGCCTGAATATTCTATCCTTTTCCACTGCTTTGTGGGTGTCTAGTCTGCTGGACTGTAAGCTCTTTTGGAGCTGGATCTGTCTGCTACTGTACAGCGCATAGCACAATTGGACCCTGTTCTCACTTGGTCCCTGGGCACTACCCTAATAAACATGACTTTTTTTTTTTTTTTTTTTTTCTCTCTTGAACTTTTTCATTATTGGTCTGTGATTGTAGAGCAGTGGGCCTAGGGAATCCGAACGCAGTTCTGATAGGATGTTTCTCTCTCCTTAAACACAGAAAAGTTTAATGGCTGCTTAAAGGATTTGAAGCCACCTGAAGATGCGGATGACGAAAAAACCCTGTTCTTGAATCCACGTTTGAGTATTTCTGCAAGATTTCTCTCACGCTGCCAGAAGAACAGCAGGTAGGTGCAGCGTGTTTCCTCGGTCCAAATACATCTTTTCACATGGTTATTTCCCCCTTTCACTCACCAGTCTGTCTCAATATATCCTGTTTATAGAGCATCAATCACCATGGTATCTGAAATAACTTAAGACAGCAAGATACTTGGTGCAGAGACTTTGTCTTGTCTGTAAAGTGCCACTCACTTTTTATTCACTTTTTGCCTGTCATTTGAGTTCTCAGAAAGTGGTACTGTTGATCAGTACGACTCCAGCTGCTAACTGTGTACACTAGTTCTTCTAGTCCAAGACAGCTGGATAAAAGATAGTGACAGTGATTTAAAGGTCAGGGTTTTCTAAAGCACCTAAGCAATTCCAAACTGTGTATCTCCTTGACTTCCAGTGCAACTTTAATCATTTTAAATCCATTAGGTGCTTCTGAAAAATCCTGCACTAAGTCGATAAGGCAGCTGCTTGTGGGCATTCCATTAAAGAGGTTTCATTTCAAGCTTTAAAATGCAAGCTGAGCATCTTAGCTCTAGAAAGTAGAACATATGGACTCTTGCAGGGTCTAATCTTTTCGGAAACTCAAATAGGACTTTAATATTTCACTTGGGAACAGAGAAGACTAACCTAAAGTATTAGATTCAGGTCTTCAAAGGACCTGAAGAAGAGCTCTGTGTAAGCTCAGTAGAAGCGTTCCAATGAAAGTGACCTCATCCTCCTTGTCCAACAACCAACCTGGGACACACACAGCTACAACAATGCTGCACGCAATACTCGAATGCAGCGGTTCTCAAACTTTTGTACTGGTGACCCCTTTCGCATGGCAAGCCTCTGAGGGTGATTCCCCCCACCCCCCTTATTAATTAATTAAAAACACATTTTTCTATATTTAACACCATTATCAATGCTGGAGGAAAAGCGGGGTTTGGGGTGGCGGCTGACAGCTTGCAACCCCCTATGTAATAACCTCATGACCCCCTGAGGGGTCCTGACCCCCAGTTTGAGAACCCCTGATTTAATGTATGTAAACTGACAAATAACTTGTCTCTTGGCTGGTAATTTCAGGGCTTTCGTGGTAAAGCTCCTTGTCTATCATAAAGGTTGTTTGGTACGCAACTTTAACTGATAGATCAAACCTGATTCAGATTCCTGTATATTTACATCCAGGCTTGCCGCTGCCTTTCTTCCGAGAGCACGTCAGCAATTGCAAAGTACTACAGATGCAACAGACCAAGTTAAGGAAGAGAGTAGATTGTCTAGTGAGGCCAATAATTCAGAGGTATGTTCATCTTCCAAAGAGAACCCTTCCTGCTACAGAATACTAAATGAGACACTGCGTCTTATTACAACAAGTGACCGAAGTGTGACAAAGGCTGTGTTTTGAACCCCAATCCTAGAAACTGACCACAAATCACACTGGATGGGAAATTTTCAACCTTCAAAGCAATAAACAATCACATGGTTCATTGTTTCTTGGTCTAGGGCTCTGTGTAAATCAAAATTTTTAGAAAATTCATAAGAGCGTAAATGGCAAAGTACTGAATTTTACAGAGTTTGCACAGAATAAATCTTTCAAGTAAATTTAGTCAATTTCAAGGTTAGAATGAATTTTTACAAGTAACATTTGAGACTAGTTACTTGTAAAAATTCATTCCATCCTTAAAATTGGCTAGTTAAGATAATTTTTTTATTAAAGTCTTTTTTTGCAGAGATTTTCCTGTTAAAAAACAAACCAACCAACCAAACACAAACAACTTAAAAGATCACTGTTTGGGGGCATTTGGGGGCCATGCCTTCCATGAAATTGATTTACACAGGGCTCTAGTTATCTTTCTCCAACAGTTAGTTATTTTTTTTCCCCTCCCTGTTCTCCTTCCCACCCCCAGAGGTGATGGCATTAAATGAACTAGAGAAGGACAGTCCAGTGGTTAGGTCTTGAGAGCTGGGTGACCAGGGTTCAATTCTTGATCCTCTGCAGACATTTTGTGTGACTCTGGGCAAGTCACTTAGGCCCAGATCCTCATAAGTATTTAGGCTCCTAACTTCCATTAAACTCAAAAGCCTAAATACCTTTTGAGGATCTGGGTCTTAGCCTCTCTGGGCCTCAGTTCCCCATCTCTGCAAACGGGGATAATAGCACTGTCCTGCCTCCCAGGGATGCTGTGAGAATAAAAATAATAAAGTTGTGAGGCATCAAGATACTGTGGTGATGTGGGAAATAGAAGTACCCCAGATACGGATCCTCCAATCGGAGACTAGCTGGTGTATTGCCCGTGATGATACCCAAAGCAGAAAGGGGACCACTGGGTTTTCAGATGCTCAGTGGCATTTGTGACACTGTCTGTTAGGAAAATCACCATTTGACATGTAAACTGAATCAATTACAGATTATGAGGCTCTCTGGTGCTATGGTGATAGATCAACAGCTACAATACAGCAGGATTTTCATGGTTCACTTGCTTCCTGTTTTAGCATGTTATTTGCTCTTAGCGCGGAAAACAGAACTGTTACTATGAGTGTTGGAAGTTGAGGGAAAAAATTATTTTCATGAGTTTGTAATTTTAAGTCCACCTCTGTATTCTGTTAAGTTTGTAGTTCCTGTATCTAATACATACTGGTTTCTTCTGTGTTCTTCTTCAGTGGAACATAGCACAATGGCTACTGCAATACGAGGACCAGGATATATGAAACATGTAGTGTATGTCTTATTGAGACTCGAGGGTGTGATTTATTAAAGTATGTAATGTAGGTGCATAAATCAAATTTGAAAATCAACAGGACTGGAGTATTTTTGAAAATTCCACCTTTAGAGGATCATTTCAAACTTTTGTAACACACTGTAGCCAAACTAAGATCTTTGTTATATTGGTTTATTTTCCAACTTTTCTCTGAATATTTTTTTTTTTTAAAGAAACCATTGGAGGAAAAGCCCCTTGAGGTGGTGGAAAAAACAGACCCCGAGGCATGCAGTCCCTCAGGTAAGATGCTGATTAATTGTAAGACGAGATGCATGCTTCATTTGGGAAAGGGAAAAACATGGAAAATGACCCAAGCACGCTTCACATTTTGTTCCCACAAGTATACAGCTGGCTTTCTCTCTCTCACACTCTCTCTCTCACACTCTCTCACACTCTCTCTCTCACACTCTCTCACACTCTCTCTCTCACACTCTCTCTCTCACCCCCACTGGAAACATGATTGAGCGCCATTTGTCTGTAGGAGTATAGCAATATAGGTCTTAAAAAGCTTGGGTACAATTTTCAAAAATACCTAAGTTCCATTTTCAAAATCAATGGGACTTAGTCTCCTAAGTCACTTAGGTGCTTCTGAAAACACTGCCCTTGTCTTCGGTTTCACTTAATGACAGTGATGGCCGTAATAAGCAGGAATGGCATGCACACCACACTTTGAATCTTCAGAGCTGCTGTAGTAGTTCTCGCCTTTCCTCCTGACTTCCACAAGGTGGCGATGTTTGCTCTCCTCTCTTCAAAAGACCTTTCTTTGTGTCCCTTGTTAATTCATAGTAGCTTTGCTTGTCCCAACACCAGACAGAGAGAGCCCTTGAAGTAAAAGTTTTAAGGTGATCAGCAATGTAAATGGGACTGTTTTCCTCCACTAATAAATTCTGTGACGCTTGAGCCTTGAACTCACTCTCTGCCTTCTGTGTAAACTCTCCCATGACTTAATCTGCTCTAGCTGTAATTGGTTTACTAGACTGAGATTATTCTGATGTCGTCTTTTTGACTTTGTGAAGAGAATGAAAGGCTCTAACTTGCCCTTGAAGAGCCAAAAACTTGTCACTCAATCGGCAGGAACGATTAGATGAGACTTCAAGTTTTATACTAGTCCTCTTGGAAAGGTTTAGCGTCGTCATTTAAAGAAAGTAGCTGGCTAAAATAATGGAAGATTACAGCTGAATTTTGCAGTACAACCACTTGATGCAGTTTGTCTAGGAAGGCTCAAGATGTGGAAACTGCATGTCCAAACCCAGTAAATGTTTTTATTCTTAGAAACCCAGATCCTCCTCAAAAGTTTTGAAATGAACCTGCAATCTTTGCGCACTGCGTTCCAGGAGACGTTGCAGCTTTATGACAAGGTACAGTGTGGGATAAAGAAATGTGATAAACTGAAAGCACATGATGTTATCGCATCATGGGAAGGAATAACAAATTCTAGCATCCTTGCTAGGAGCCCTACCTATTGTTGGAATTACTGGCCTTTGAAATTCACTGTGGTGATTATCATCAAAATGGCTGCAAACAATTTGTTAATGATGTATAGATATAGCATAGAGGAACACTGTCAAGGAGTGGTGTTTAACTTGCCCACTGAGCCTGCTTAGGTGACTTTACAATGTGGTTTATCTAGACTGGGTGTGTCATAGGAGTGGCCATACTAGGTCCACCTAGTCCTGTATCCTGTGGTGGCCGGGGCCAGATGCTTCAGAGGAAGGTGTAAAGAACCCGATAGTAGACAGATGTGGGATACTTTGTCCCCTAAATGGCACATGTATGGAGCCATCGTGGCTACTAGAGATGTCCAGTTGTAGTAGACTAACTACAGATGTAGGTGCTGGTGCTAAATTCTTGTTTCAGTCCCAGCTCTGAAACTGACGTGATGTTGTCTTGGGGAAGTAGCTGAGCTGAAATTTTCAAATCCCTCCACTGTGTGTAAGCTTGTGAATTGTAAACACACACGCTCAGTCCTGACATGTGCATGCTCTTCTGGCACTTTCACACCTGAATCAGAGAGAGGCGTATATCTGATGATTTAGGACCAGATTTTGAAAGGTATTTTAGCTATCTAACGCCCATTGATTTCAATGGGTGGGTGCATGGTAGGGAAGGTGCGTACATGGGTGCATAGCTCTCTGTTGGGGGTGAAAGCAATGGTTAGGCACCTAAATATCTTTGACTTTCAATAGGAATTAAGTACCTAACCTGCTTAGGCACTTTGTAAACCCCACTAGGCCTGCATCTTTAGGTGCCTAAATCCCTTTGTAAATCTGACCCTTGGTTCTTCACCAGCTATAAACCTGGGATAATTCTCATAGCACAGAGGTGCCGAGGCTTCCTTAATAGCCTTATGAAGATACAAAACACCACATGGGAGGTATGGGAGACATGGAAGATAATTGTCCTGCTTTGTTTGGCACTGGTGAGGCCTCAGGTGGTGTGTCCAATTTGGGTGTCACGCTTTAGGAAAAATGTGGACAAACTGGAGAGAGTCCAGAGGAGAGCAAGAAAAATAATAAAGGGTTTAGCAAACCTGATCTGTGAGGAAAGATTAAAAACTGGACATGTTTAGTCTTGAGAGAAGAAAACGGAGGGGGCTGATAACAGTGGTCCAATATGCTAATGGCTGTTGTAAGGAGGATGGTGATCAATTGTTCTCCATGTCCTCTGTAGGTAGGACAAGAAGCAATGGGTTAATCTGCAGCAAGGGAGATTTAGGTGAGATATTAGGAGAAACTTTCTAACGCTCAGGGGAGTGAAGCTGAGGCGTCCCAGGGGGGCTGTGGGATCCCCGTCATTGGAGGTTTTTAAGAACAGGTTAGACAAACACCTGTCAGGGCTGGTCTAGGTTTATTTGGCCCTGCCTCAGCCCTGGGAGATGAACTTGATGACTTCTCGAGGTCCTTTACAGCCCTACATTTCTAAGATTCTATAAATGCTGGGCCTAGGTGCAGATACGGCCCATTTCCCAATACGTCTGTGCACTTCTCGGGATGGGAAAAGAAGGAACTTGCCCATTAACCAGAGAGAGTGGGGATGGCTGTGTGTGCTTGCTTCGTGTATTTCTGAACGCATGTAGTCGCTCGCCTAAAGGATGGGAGTGTCCTTGCTGCTGTGTTGAAAGGAGTATGCCTGAAATAGCACACAATTCAGCTGGGGTGTGCACCCCCAGGCTGTGTCCGAGGTAGAACGTCAGACTCCGTGGGATCAGTGTGGAGCTTGGAGCTGACTGAGGAGAATTCTCTTAAGGAAAATTCCATCCTGAGTGCTTACACTCTGCTGACTTGGATTCCATCTCCATCATCATCTGGAAAAGGTCTTCTTCTCAGAGGCTGGCGTGGCATTCCTGTACCTTGTAAAACAGCTGGGTTCCACCCCCCTATGGCTGAAAATGCATATTAACATGGAGCACTTAAACAGCAGCGCATTGTCCAAGTGCTTCACAGGTACTGATCTGAATGCTTCTGAGAGGTAGGCATGAATGTCGCTCTGAGGGGAAACTGAGGTACGGAGGTTGTGACTTGAAGAAGTAGGGTGGCAGAGCCAGGCCTGAAGTGTTTTCTAGGCCTTGGGGCTGTGTGCACCCATATGGTATAGTTTGCATACCAGCTTGTGTCACTCTTTAGGATCCTTTAAATCTAAGATTCAGTACAGCATAAAATGTAAGATCACGTCAATAATCTAGGAGCTTAATGACGAAACTGACCCTATGTTGACAAAAATCCACTGAGGAGGCAGCTATAGATCTGATCAGGACTCAAATAGCTTACTGGGCTGTTAGGGAAAGACTAAGCATACTGTCCAATTCCTTAAAGCTCTCTCTCTCCGTAGGTGACCTCATGCAAAGAATCCACGGAGGAAGAGCTCCTCCAGATAAAAACCATGCTTGCCAGCACTTTCGGCTGGATGAAAACTGAACTGGATTCCAGAGCGGTCAAAAACAATGCTGACGTCGCAACAGCTACGGACAGTCTGTCCCCTCAGCTCAAGCGCCTGCGTGACAATGAGACACTTTATCTCTTGAAACATTACTCAGAATCACTGGTGAGGATGGTCCAGGAAAAACTCGATGACTCTATTAAACCAGAAGTGGCTTGAGTGACCCCGGCAGGTAGATACGCCAAGGGTATGTTTTATTGCAATGCAGAGCTTGAGAGAACACAAATTAAATCGAGGCCCCACATGCGACTCCTGCGGAGTCCGACCTTTTACAAAATACGCGTGTTAACGGTTGTCTTCCGCACTGGTTTTTTGTCAGTTTTTTTGTTTTGTTGTGTGTAAATTGTATTTTAATGGCCTCGGCAAACACGGTCCTAAGCAGTAGCCTAACAAACGGCCTTTTTGGAAGAAAGCGCTCAGACTGTTACAGCGGAAACAAGGGGAGAGGATTGACGCGCCGTCGATATGTTTTGGATCTGTATTTTAGGTTGGTGTGTTGTAAGCTGCTTCGGCAAAAGTATTTTTGTTTTTTTGTTTTTAGATCCCTGCCACTTTCAAGAAGTCTTTAAAATAAATATGTTTTGTTTGAAGGAATGATCCTCCTATTGCTTCATAGATGGAATAGATTTTAAAGGGGCCAGCATTAGACTATCTTCTCTGAACCTTGCGTGGCACAGCTGGAGAATTTCAACGCTGCTGTTGTCTCAGGGCTCATGTCCCAGCGTACTGGTCTGCTCTAAGGGTTAGCTTTGGGGGAACTGGTGATTTGATGGCTTTGGAAGAGTGGTAATGGGGTAACTGAGCCTTTCACCTCTAGTCGGCTGGTTCAAATCCAGCCTACGTTGATCATGATAGGAAGCCCATCTGAAGACCACCCAGTAGCCTAATGGTTATCTACTATGCTTTTAATTATAGCACTCTTCACACTGAGATCTCAAATGTTTTACAAAGGTCAGTATCATTACTTCCATTTGGCAAATAGGGAAACTGAGGCACGGGGAGGGGAAGAGACTGCCAAGGTCACCCGGAAGACCAAAAGTCTGCCCATTTTAGAAGGGGAAACTGAGGCACAGAAAGGCAGTGACTTGCCTAAAGCAATACGGGGGGCAGTGGCACAGTTAAGACTGTAGAACCCCAGAGCTCCTGAAAGAGAGGTTAGGGAAGCTGTGCCAGTCAGTGCCCAAGCTTCACTTGTCCTACAGCTAAACAGAGCTTCAACCCTTACCCTGGCTGTGGGATTCATAATGGTCACAGGCAGCCAAGGCTTGAGTATACAGCTCAGCTGTGTATATCAGTGAGCTGAGGCACTGTGCAGCGGGAGGCAGCATCCTCTGAGTGCAGGGAAGTGCTCCCCGCTGTCAGATCAGACCAGCACCAGGTGGGGAATGGAATGGGGGTGGTGAGCAAATGCACTTCAATGGGGAGGACAGTGAAGGAAGGAGGCTAGGCTGGACTGTGGCCAGAAACTGACTAGATGTTAAGTGCTGGGACTGAAAAGGGGCTAGAACCAACCAAACTGGTCAGCTGTTTGGAAAGGGCTGACACCACGGGGCTGGGAGGAGAGAGTAAGGAAGCCCTGAATTGGAGCTCAGGACGGTATTCTACAAAGGCTGGCAGAGATCGGAATGTCCGGTTCCAGGAAGATAATGGGGTAAAGGTTCTGAGGGAGAGGCCAGAGGATGGCAGAGAGCTTTTGGCCAGGGCAATAGCCATCAGAAGATGGGAAAATGGGGGTTCTGTTGACCAGATGAGGTCTAGCAGGGAAAACAGGAGACAAAGGAATTAGCTCTTGCACAAAAACTGGGATTTGAAATGAGATGGAAAACCGGGGGGTAGAGGCACAGGGAAGCTCTTCCAGATGGCAGGAGCTACAGAGGAGAAGGCTCTTGTTCCCCAATGGGCCAGAGAGGAGGCCAGTGTTAGATTAGCAGGGAGAAAAGAACGAAAGACAAGACTAGCAAGACCACGGAGGGTTCTGAGCAGCACAGAGCCACAAAGGAGGCACGAAGAGAAGTGGGTGTGGAGGCTTTTAATTACGAAATGAGAAATGTGTGCAGCATGCTAGCACAGCCTAGCTCTAGTCTCCAAACCAAGAGGAGCTATAAATAACCCCTACTTCCTTCCAGCCTGCCCTTTGTCAGTTGCAGGGGAATGCCCTGGGCTCTGTGCAATGCCTGGAGAAATTTACTGGTGTAATTATACGGCTATTGTACTGGTATAACTGCCCGTGTGGTCGTTGCTATTCCAGAATTCGTGCTTGTTATGTTGCTTGTGAAGGGGGTTAAACTAGATTGAAAAAAGCCACCACTATTCCCGAATAAAAGTGTGTATATGGGGCACTAAACTGGTGTAACTAGACCTGTATAACTATAGTGGTATATAATGGCTATGTAGACAAAGTCTTGCTCTAAGCTGAACCAAACACACAACCTTTGAGCACCGGAGTGGCTACGGAATCAAGTCTGCAGCATGAGAGCTATTGGCCGGTGGAACGTTCCTAAGGGAATGACGTAGAAAGCCCAGAACTTGGCTCAGTTAAAACCTAGACTGGATGATACGCTGTATGGAACAACGCCTTTCCTGGGAGGCAGTATGGTCCAGTGGATGATGCACTGGATTGGGAACCAGGAGACTTGAGTTATATTCCTGGCTCTGCCACATGATCTTTGGAAAGTCCTCTTTCCCTTCCGCCTTCTGCGTCCGTTTTCTTCTCTGCAGAATAAGTGCTGACTTTTATGAAGTGCTTTTGAGGCCTACAGATGAAATGGCTATTAGAGCTAAGCCAAGTTCTTATTACATTAGCCAAAGTGTAGACTGGATGGGATCTATTAGCTTCTTGGGTTCACTAGCCAATGCTCGTTTTCTGCTCCTCTGACACTTAATTGATACCAAAGTAAATAAATCTCTTTTAAACAGACCCACATTTTCATATCCCTCTGCCACAGTTTTGCTTGGTGCTTTGATTTGAATAAATCTGTTTCCATGGACAGCTTTGCGAGCAGTTTGATTTTATGCATTTGCCCTTTATTTGACTAACAAACATCCCAAGAGAGGAGATCAGCTGGTGTTCTCCTGGCTGTGTCTGAACGGCTACATAGGGTGACCTTTTTTCTTTGTTTCACTCCTGCAAATCTAATGATTCTCACCAGAATTGTGTTGGAAGTGCCTTGGATTTGTAGATTTCCAAGCCAGAAGGGACCATGATCACCTAGTCTGAGCCGCTTGGGTTTGGACCCAGTTCTGATCTGACTGTTCTTTCTGAAAAGAGGCAGACCCTGCCTCAGAGAGCTTGCGCTGTAAACAAAGGGCTTGTCTACACTGGCAAGTTTCTGCGTAGTAACTCCGGAGGTGCACACACGGCCATGCCACTTAGTGCGCAGAAACTGCGCAGTTGCAGGGCTGTAAAAAAAACCACCCCAACGAGAGGCGTCAAGCTTTCTGCGCCGGGGGCACAGCACCGCGGTGCCAGTGTAGACACTCTGGTCGATTACAGCGCTGTGATTGGCCTCCGGGAGGTGTCCCACAATGCCTGCTCTCGCCTCTCTGGTCATCGGTTTGAACTCTACTGCCCTGCCCTCAGGTGACCAGCTGTCATCCCCACCCCTTAAATTCCTTGGGAATTTTGAAAGTCCCCTTCCTGTTTGCTCTGATGTGTGCAGTGGTCTCAGTGCATCTTTCCATGTGACCATGCCTGCTCCATGCACCAGGCAATCCCCCGCTTGGAGCAATACCGAGCTGCTGGACCTCATCAGCATTTGGGGAGAGGAGGCTGTCCAGTCCCAGCTGTGCTCCAGCCGTAGGAATTATGATACCTTCGGACAGATTTCACGATGCATGACAGAAAGGGGCCATGACCGGGACACATTGCGGTGCACGGTCAAAGTGAAGGAGCTGCAGAACGCCTACCACAAGGTGCAGGAGGCAAACCACTGCTATGGTGCTGCGCCCACGAGCTGCCGGTTTTACAAAGAGTTGGATGTGATACTTGGCAGCGACCCCACCTCCACTGCGAAGGCCACTGTGGATACTTTGGTGGCTCGTGTGTCAGTCGAGAGTGGGCCGAGCCAGGAGGAGGAAATCTTTGGATGAGGATGTGGAGGGGGACCCAGAGGCAGAGGATGACTCAGAGATGCATGCAACCTGGAGCTCTCCTCTACCCCTGAGGAGGCTAGCCAGTCACAGCTGTTGGATCTTGGTGAAGTGCAAACAGGAGAGGAGGCCCCGGTAAGTGGCTTTGATTTTGGGAATCACTGAAGCGAGTTGTTGGGGGCAGGAGGGTTGCAGAAAGCAGTCTTGTGTCTGTATGATGCGTGCACCACTACTTGCTTTGTCTGAGCAGCGGAACAGGGTGTTGATTGACTCCCTCACTTCACCGCATAAGGGTCAGGGCGGAAGCCAGGGTCTTGGAGAAGACCATCCCTTGATTCCCTGCTCATCCTCAGCAGCGAGATATTGTCCATAATGATCACAGCCTGTGGAAAATTTGGGGACAGGAATGATTATAAGGCCCCCACTATAGTGCTGGCTCTCCCCAAGAGCCCCGTGCCCCGTGTACAGTATGGTCCTGGAACACTGATTGATGTCCCCTGCCCCTGTGGTTACTCACCATTTTGGGGGTCTTTCGTGGCTTGTGTGTGCTTGCCCAGGGTCAGCCAGTTAGTGACAGGTATGTGAACAGTGGCTGTGTTTTAAATCAGTGGTTGCAAACAATACTGCTTCTGTAAAATGTTGCATTTTGGCTTCACAGATATCATCACCTTGGGAGCCCAGCCTCCCTCTTTGTTCTCACCGGCTGAATGGCTGCACAGAATTAGAAAGTGGCCACGAAGAACTAAAGAGGACTTTCTGCATGAGGTCATGATGCGCTTCACAGCCGAAAAACAAGAATTGAAGGAGGGTGGGACAGTGAGAAGAGGGACCGAAAGGAGAAGGCGGTGTGCCAGAACGAAGCCACGGAGCGGCTCTTAAACGTTACGGAGCGCCAAGCGGACACGCTCCAGGTGCTGCTAGCACTGCAAACCGAGCAGCTCCGTGCCCACCCTCCCCTGCAGCCGCTGTCGCAAAACTCTCTTTCCCATGCACCCCTCAGACACCACCAACACACGCTTATCAACCTCCTGGCTCCAGTCTGTACCCACTGCATTCCACTCCTGCCCCGTCACAGTCCATCCCTGTGGGCTCCTGCAGTACCCACTGCACTCAACGCCCATCCCTCGGCAGTTTAGCCCTACTGAAGTACAGTACTGGCTGCACTGTACTCCAAAGGAGAAGGTTGGGTATGATACCTGGACATACACAAATCTTTAACCGTCCCAGGACCCCACCTCCTCCTGGGACTCTCCCTTCCCCTATCCCCCTCAGTGCTGATGTATTTTTTTTTTGTTTGTCTCTCTCCTCTGGTGGTTGTTTTTTAATAAAGAATTGTTTTGGTTTGAAAGCAATCTTTATTCCATTAATTGAAAGCAAACCGAGCCCTGCAAAGCCACTGGCAACTTTCTTACACCTTCATAGTGCATCATCTGCACCAATCACAATCACTTCCTAGCATTACAAGCACTGCACTCCCGAGCATAGCAACAAACATTAGTGGCTTTCAGCTTCAAATTGCTGCCTCAAGGCATCCCTGATCCTTATGGCCCTGCGCTGCGCCCCTCTAATAGCCCTGGTCTCTGGCTGTTCAAGTTCAGCCTCCAGGCACTGTGTGAAGCTTTCACCCTTCCCTTCACAAATATTATGGAGCATACAGCACGTGGCTATAACCATAGGAATATTGTCATCGTCCAGGTCCAGCTTCCCATATAGACAGCGCCAGCGAGCCTTTCAACGGCCAAAAGCACACTCAACAGTTATTCTGCTCTTGCTCAGCCTGTTCTTGAACCACTCCTTGCTGCTGTCAAGTTGCCCCCTGTATGGCTTCATAAGCCACAGCATTAGGGGGTAGGCAGGGTCTCCCAGGATCACAATGGGAATTTCAACTTCCCCTACAGTGATCTTCTGGTCCGGGAAGAAAGTCTCTGCTTGCAGCTTCCTGAACAGGCCAGTGTTCCGAAAGATGTGTGCGTCATGCACCTTTCCAGACCAGTCTATGTTAATGTCTGTGAAATGCCCACAGTGATCCACAAGCACCTGGAGAACCATCGAGAAATACCCCTTGCGATTAATGTACTCTGGGGGTAGGTGGTCTGGTGCCAGAATTGGAATATGCGTGCCATCTACCTCCGCTCCGTAGTTAGGGAAGCCCATTTGTGCAAAGCCATCCACAACGTCACGCATGTTGCCCAGAGTCAAGGTCTTTCTGAGCAGGATGCGATGAATGGCCCTGCACACTTCCGTCAACACAAGTCCAACAGTCGACTTTCCCACTCTGAACTGGTTAGCGACTGATCAGTAGCTGTCTGGAGTAGCCAGCTTCCACAGTGCAATCACCACACGCTTCTCCAATGGCAGGGCAGCTCTCATTCTCATGTCCTTGTGCCACAGGGCTGGGGCGAGCTCATCACACAGACCCATGAATATGGCTTTCCGCAGCCACTGTTCATCCTCCCAGACGTGCATGATGATGTGATCCCACCACTCAGTGCTTGTTTCCCAAGCCCAAAAGCGGCATTCCACTGTGGTCAGCACCTCTGTGAATGCCACAAGCAATCTCGGGTCGTAGCTACTACGCGTGGCGAGATGAGTGTCGCACTCCTTGCCTTTGTAGTTTAAGGAATAACTCCACTGCCACTCGTGACGTGTTAGTCAGAGCGACTAGCATATTTTGTCAACAGTGCGGGATCCATTCCTGCAGACCGAAGAGGCGGAGCGTGCAGTACAGAAACTGTTGAAAGATGGTGCCAAATGCGGACGGAAGCACAGGGATTGCTGGGATGCGAAGCAATGCATCATGGGGCATTGGGACAGGACCTAGAATGCCCCACGACCCCTTCTGCCTTCCCACAACTCTTAGCGGCAGAAAAGGAAGAGGGGCTGTGGGGGACAGCTGCCCAGAGTGCACCACTCCGAAAACCGCTGCACGTGTGACCACGCTATCGCGCAGGCAGCTGACAGTGTGAACGCTCGACAGCCGTTTCCCTTCAGCGCTCTCGGAGCTGGTGCTGTAACTCTGCCAGTGTAGATGTAGCCTTAGTGTGTGGCAAGCCAGGGTGTGGAGCTATCGCACGCCAGCTTGCCCTGCAGTAACTCGCTAAGTGCCTGCTGCTCCAGCGCAGTGAAGGTCCGAGGGCGTGGCTGGGAACCCCCGTCTCGGTTCCAAGGGCGCCCGGTCTGGGTTGGAGTGGGTGATGTATGTGTCTGGCAGGGCGTTCAGAAGGCTCGGTCTCCCATTCCCAGTCCCCAGGGTCGTCCAGAATGATCTGAGCAGGAATCGGTTTTCTCCAAGTATGTCTGGCGCCTGCCACCGACTTGATTTGGGTTGGAAGGAAACAAACCAGACAAGGGGTGTTCCTTCGAGGAATGGTGGCCTAGTGCTTCAGGGCACTAGCTGAGGCTGTGAAAGACCTGGGTCCAAGCCCCTGCGCTGCCACAGGTTCCCTGTGTGACCTGGGCCCAGATCCTCAGGTATTTGGGTGCCTAACTCCCACTGATTTCAAGAACCTCAGAGAAGCTGGGCCTCGCCTCAGTTCTGCACCAGCCTCACAAGTGGGCTGTGAGGGTGACTTCATTGAATATGGCGAGGCGCTCAAATGCTACAGGAACGGGAGCCAGGTGGGTCCCTTAGATGTGCAGTTAACAAGGCCGGATCCTGATCACCCATGCGGCGTGAGCCCGCTTTCCATCCAAGCCTGCTGACAAAGGGCAGGTAACCGTCAGCGATTCTGCCTGGGGCCAGAGCTGTAGATTTGCATGAAGAGGATGGAGGGCTTTATTTTGTTGACAACTCAGAGCACAGTGCATGCAAAGAACGAGGCTTCGTATTCCTGGCCCGCTCGGGCCATTCAAATCCTCATTGCGATCAGTGTCTATATAAACACACACACACACACACACACACACGCTTTCCCTGTCCTGCTGATCTGGAGCGTAAGTGGTGGCTTTGCAAGAGGAGATTGATCTGGGAGGGTGCTGCTATCCATATATATTTGCTTGACAGGCAGTGTAGGCTGGTGCACTGAGCATAGTTCTGGGAACTTGGACTTCTAATCCTCCTGTGATGTGACCTGAGACTAGCCGCACTGACTGGGTGTGCCTCAGTTTCCCCATGTGTCAAAGGAGGGTAAGAAATAGTGACTCACCTCGCAGCGGGGAAGCAGCATGTCTGGATGTTAGAGCAATGGCTTAGAAGCTCAGACTGCTCTAGTGGTTAGAGTGGGGGGTTGGGAGCCAGGACGTCTGGGTTCTATTGCCAGCTCTGGGAGGGGAGTGGGGTCTAGTGGTTAGCGGGTGACTGGGAGCCTGGACTCTTGGGTCCTGTGAGCTCAACTGGGTCAGTTCCCCTCTCCGTGCCTCACTTTTTCTATCTGTAAAATGGAGACAGGTCCTCCTTGGGGGGAGCATGAAGCATCCAGGGTTGTTTGAAGATGCTTGGTGCTCTTTGGGATTGGCTGCTTCTTGATCACAAGACCCCGTGTTGCCGCCTGCCTGTACCAAAGGCATTCCCATTTCTACTTGCTCCCCGGTGCCCCTATTACTCCTGGCAACGGGCTGTCGAACAAGGAACGTTGAGGTGGGGAAGCACTGGAACGGTCCACCGGGACTTCTGAGACCTTTCCTGGCTGAGCCTGGAATTGCATCTGCCATGCCGAAGGCTTTCCTGGTGAGAAGGCACCGGGCAACCACGCTGGGGTCCCAGGACTGGGGAGAGCTCTCGGACCAGCTGCGGGGCGACGCCTACGTCCCAGGTAGGTGCCTAGTTCATTACCCTTGGTGGGGGGATGGGGGATTCCACTTACTTTAGGGCATGGGCCACTCTTAATGCTGGTGAAAGCGACCAGATTCACCGCCCTGACGTTCTCTGCTTACCCACTGAGTGCCCAGCCCAGGGAGCTGCACCCGCTCTGGGGCAGAAGGGCGCTCCGTCTCCATGGCCTGGTAGATCCACAGCCTCTGTGATCAGGCTGTGAATGAGGCAGGGACAACGATGGTGGATTTTGTGACCTGGCCATGCCGCCCATAAGGCCCCCCACCCAGCCCGCACAGGGAATAGAGAGCCCTGAGTGGGACTGGAACCAGTGACCAAGAGGGAAGATGCGTTCTAGCCTGGGCTGTCCAACTCCCTCCCACGTAATGGCCATGGTGTCCCGACTGTGGTACCGCGGTAGCCTGACTGGCTTGATGTATGGGCGCAGGGCAGTCTAACCTGCCCCTTTTGCCGGGTGCTTTTCATGGGGCTGCTGAGGGCTGTGAACCAAGGATGGTACCCAGCAGGAAGCGATTCCTGCTGGGTGATTTCCCCACATGCACACTGCCTCTCTCTCTGTGAGGCTGTGCCTGATTTCCACTCAGCGCTCATGGCAGGAAGCAAGGGCAAGTCTAAGGTCATGTGTGTTTTGACCTTCCAGGGAGCAGCATGAGCATCGGCCCCGCAGCCTCAGGGGCGTTCCCAGAGGACAGGAAGAGCGGCTGGGACGGACCAAGTCAGAGAAGCTCCCCTAGGCCCCATCCAAACCTGCTGCCCCCTGATACTGCAGTGAAATACCCTAGAGCAAAGGTAAAGTGTGTGTCTATTTGATAAGAGCAGGGAGGGGGACTGGAAGCCAGGACTCCTGGGTTCTATTCCTGGCTGGGTGTGAAGTGCGCCATCCAGTGACTAGAGTGGGTGTGGGGGACAAAGAGTCTGGATTCCTGGGGCCCATGCTTAGCTCTGGGGAATGGGTTTAGCAGTTTGAGCAGATGAATAGGAATCTGGACTCCTGGGCTCTATTCCTGGCTCTCGTAGTGGGTCTAGTGGGTTAGAGTGGGGCGGGCTGGGAGTCAGGACTCCTGGGTTCTGTCTCCAACTGTGGAGTGTAAGGGATTGGGGGAGGGCAGGGAGCGAGGATCCTGGGTTCTATTCCTAGCTCTGAGAGGGGAGGGGAGACTAGTGGTTGGGGTTGGGGCAGGGCTGGGAGTCAGGATGCCTGGGTTCTGTTCTCAGCTCTGGGGAGTGGGTTTAGCAGTTCGGGCAGGTGACTGAGAATCGGGCTCCTGGGCTGTATGGTCATGGCTGAGGACCAAGCTCCAGAGTGAGTCACTGGAGGAGCCAACAATAGACCCCTCCCCCGCCCCCAATTCCCTGTTGCTTGCTCTAACCGCTGCACCTTGCCCAGAGGGGAAACCTAGTGAGTACCCAGGATAGAAAATCTTTCTCCCGTGCTGGAGGGAGGAGGTTTTGCTCCAGCCCATACAGCTCCTTTGAAGCCCCTGGGGCTGTCTGGGAGTAGAACAGGACCCAGCGTGGCTATGTGCCTGCATAGGGTAGGCAACACCCCTCACCCCTTCCTGCAGGGTTGTGATCACACTCCCCCTTGGGAGTGACCAGGGCTAGATCGTAATCAGCCGTGAGGGGAAGATCCCAACGGCTGCCAGGACCCTGCTTGTGGAAACATGGGGTATTTTCTTCCCCCTGAGACCAGGTGGAAAAAAGGGATTGGGCACACCGAGCCCCTGGCATGGGAGGAGGAATGTGGGGGCACCCAGAGCCCCCGGCAGGGTGGGGAAGGGAAAGCAGGGGCTCCCAGATTTTCAAGCCAGCAAGCGACACCGCTCAGCCCTGCTGTCAGGGGCTGGCGCAGGGGCAGTGCTCCCCACCTGCTCCATTTCCCACCTCCCTCCCGCACTCCCTTTTGCAGGGGAAAGGGTCCCAGGGGCCGGGCGACTTCCCCTGCCCTGGGTGCAGCAAGGCCTTCCCACTGCAGCGCATGCTGACCCGCCACCTGAAGTGCCACAGCTTAGTCAAGAAGCACGTCTGCCGATACTGCGGCAAGGGCTTCAACGACACTTTCGATCTGAAGAGACACACGCGGACCCACACCGGTGAGGCTGGGGCTGCACGTGGGAAGCAGGTAGTTTAAGTGGGAGGCTCTTCTGCTCAGTCCCTCCCTTCTGCCCTGAGGCCTCCCCCCACAGAGGCCAGGTCCCTTATAATTGGGCTCCTTCTCCCTCTCCCTTGTGGACACTCCGGGGCAGGAGAGGGGAGCTAGGTGGAATGGCAGGAAAAGGCAGCCCCAGGGCAATCGTGGGAAAGCATTGGAGGACCATCAGCACCCCAGGTAAGTAGCCTGCATCCACACTGCACAAAGTGGGCAGGTTAGAGCAGAACCTGGGCCCCAATCCAACCCCCCAGCTAGCCTGGGTTTAAAGTACCGGCAAAGCCAGATCTGAGAGTTCTTTGTGTGTGGATGGGATTTGGCCACGGTCCCACAGGCAAATCAGGGACTTGAATCCAGGTCTCCCAAGTGCTCGGTTGGTGCCCTGCCCCGGGTCATCCTGCCTCCCTGCCCGCTAACCTGCGTTGACTCTCCTCCCCCGCCCGATTTGGGGGAGAAGGTTTGTGTGGACGGCAGAGAGGTTAGGTCTTGGGTTCTCTCTGTCCCCTAACCCTGCCCCACTCGCTGCAGGCATCCGCCCGTACCGCTGCCACGTCTGTGCTAAGGCCTTCACCCAGCGCTGCTCCCTGGAGTCCCACCTCCGCAAGATCCACGGGGTGCAGCAGAACTATGCCTACCGCGAGCGGCGTGCCAAGCTCTTCGTCTGCGAGGAGTGCGGCTTCACCTGCGCTGCGGGCGACGCGTACCACGGCCACGTGCGGCGGCTCCACCCCGGCACCTCCCTGCTGCGCAAGTACCGCCGCCTCCCTCCACTGCCTCCTCTACCCCAGCGGCCATTACGCCTGAGGCTGGGCCCAGAGCCTCTCGTGCAGTGGGACCCCCAGCAATCCGGTCAAGGGGATAGCTAGCCACCCGACAGGGCTAGTAAGCATTGTTCCCTACCAGCCAAGCCCTTCCTCGGGGACAAGAATCCACTGGGCTGATGGGATCCCTGTAATCATTGACCCAGGCCTCTGTATAACACAGGCACTAGGGCTGCCTGGAATTGGTTCCTGCTTGACGGAGAGCAGACCTCTTAGAAAAACAGCCCGTGTGGGAGGCTGTCACAGCTCTCCATCACATACATGGCTGATTTGCCTCCCTGTAGATAATACAGTAGTGAAGAGACACTTCCCAGAGCATTTAAGTGCTACTGTTTTATACCATTTAATCAGCTGAGTCTTCAGCTTCTGTCCCTGGTTGTGCCCTTAGAGGGTTAGCCTCAAATTTAAGGTCAGAAGGGACTGCCCCGATCAGCTCAGCCAACCTCTGCATATCACAGCCCCCCAGGGACCCGGATTAGGCTAATGGGAGCCTACCCTGTTGTGTGCCACAGGCAGAGAACAGGAGGGAGGGAGGTTTGTAGCTTTGCGATGCGGAGTGCCACTGCCAAAATGCCCACCAAACTTGTCTTGTGCCCTGTATCTGCCTCCTCTTCCCAGCCTGAATTGCATTAGTGCTCATTTTTGGTATAAAGAAAAGGAGTACTTGGGGCACCTTAGAGACTAACCAATTTATTTGAGCATAAGCTTTCGTGAGCTACAGCTCACTTCATTGGATGCATCCGATGAAGTGAGCTGTAGCTCACGAAAGCTTATGCTCAAATAAATTGGTTAGTCTCTAAGGTGCCACAAGTACCCCTTTTCTTTTTGCGAATACAGACTAACACGGCTGCTACTTTGAAACATGTTTGGTATAATTCTCAGGTCTAAGTTAGAGCCAGGCCTTGCCACTGCTTGGAATAAATGCCACAGACACAAATCTGGAGCAGGCCACCCCAAGAACTGGTTTCCTTTAATTGCTGGATTCATCCCACTTCCAGCCTGGCTGCCCTTGAGCAGCTCCCTGCAGTTCTACCTACCACAGGATCTGCTGGTAGGGGGCAGGACCTCAGGGTGGCTGGGTGGAGCTGGGGTTGGACATTCCCATATGCAACAGGAAATGCAGAGAATTCACAGAGGTGGAATGTAATTATCCTGGTTTGGATCAAGCCAGGACAAACTTACCACGCTAATTCCATGGAAGCTCTAATGATAATGTAGAGCACGGTGACTGATCCTGCCCAAGAGGTTGTGCCCTCTCTCCCGAGAGGCAGGTCCCTCTAGATAATACAGTAATGAAGACACACTCTTAGGCTACAACAGACCCGATTTCACAGACGTACGTGCTTGTGTGACTTGAAAAATAAAACCTTTTTATTAACAAAAATACAGCGGTTAGATGATGCCAAGGCAGAACTAGGAGCAGAAGTTATTCCAAAAAGGGAACTGAGCCCAAATGTTTCTGACAACTGGGGGCCAGAGGTGATGTCAGGTCTCAAACAGCTGCCCCTTTATTCAGTCCAGCGGTGGCCGCAGTGCGGAGCGGTGCACACGTAATACAGCCTCATGGCATCCTAGATAACAGGAGAATGCAACAACTGAGTGTGACCCAGTGACATCTTGATGCTAACTAGTGAAGGGTGCAGGGACTCGGATTCCAAGGCTAGGACAGCCAGTTGTGACCACCTAGTCTGACCTCTATCCTAGCCCGAGCAAGAGAACAGCCCCAGGTCTCTTAGAAACACATCCCCATCTTGATTTAAACATTGTCCGTGATGGAGAATCCACCAGGACCCGTGTTCCAACGATTAATTACTCGGGCTATTCAATGTACACCTTATTCCCGGTCTGAATTTCTCTAGCTTCAACCTCCAGCCCTTAGAGCATGTTAGCCCAGGGGTAGTCAGACCTCAGTGGTTCAGGAGCCAAATTATCAAGCAACATTACGCAAAAGAGCCACAGTCGTGGGAACTCATTGTTTCATTTACTATAGTACTATAGATTCATATTGAAACAGTAGGATGGGAAATATTTAGTTCTATATAATTCTCACAGCAAAATGACACCAAATATTATTTGATCAACTACAATTGGCTAATAACATAGTAAAAGCATCCTGCTTGGTTGTTAATTAAATCAGTGTTTTAATATCACATGCTGCAAAGAGCCACAAGAGACACATTAAAGAGCCACTTACGGCTCTCCAGCGTCTGTCTGAGTATGACTCTGTTAGACCTTTCTCTGCTAGACTGAAGAGCCCGTTGTTCAATATTTGTTCACCATGTTGGTACTGAGAGACCCCTCGAGTCACTTCTTCACCTTCTCTTTGTTATGCTAAATAGATTGAGCTCCTTCAGTCTATCACTATAAGCCAGGTTTTCTAAGCCTTTGATCATTCTTGTGGCTTTTCTCTGACCCCTCTCCAATTTATCATCAACATCCTTCTTGAATGGTGGATGCCAGAACTGGACCCAGGGTCCCAGCAGCGGTCGCACCAGTGCCAAACACAGAGGGAAAATAACCTCTCGGCATCTACTTGAGATTCCTGTTTATGCATCCCAGGATCACATAGATCCCAGCATCACTCTGGGAGTTAATGTTCAGCTGATTATCCACCCCCACTCCCAAAATTTATTTCAGCATCACTGCTTCCCAGGATAGAGTCCCCCATCCTCTAAGGATGACCTGCATTCTTTGTTCGCAGATGGATACATTTAGTTGTATTAAAATGCATGAGGTTTACAGGGATCCCCTGGGTCTGGTATCTTAGTAGTTCACCAAAGAGTGTCACAAAGTCTCTACTAAAAGCCTGTGTCTCACTGGTGTCCATAATCATTGCAAAATGTTCATACCAATAACATGTAAGGAGCTGAGTATCTATACTGAACATTCTGTTCTTACGGTCTGTCGCTTGTCACCAGCAAAGGTGAGAAATGGGTTTTTCAGGCAAGAGATGTTTATCTAGCTGTCTGTCTACATGTAAAGTGAGTACTGTATGGGTCACAACGGCATCCATTTACAGTCTAAGCAAAATGCTAATCAAGTGATCGCAGAGTCTCCAGGGGAGACCCTGGGCAGGAAAACCCATGCAACAGGGTTGTCCTGTTTGCAAGTGCGGACAATGGAGTTTTGGACTATAACTGTAACGACAAACTCCACCGAGGAGGAAAGTGTGCTTGTTTCATGAACAGAAGATCCCAGCAAAGCCTGGCTGTAGTACGCTGGAAGGATTTTGAGGGAGCTTTTGCTCTTATGGCATGACGTCGTCGTCTTAGTTAAGTTGAGGCTCTAGGATGCGTGTTATGGTTTTATTTTCTATGTAACCCTTCATTTCCAGTAATTCTGATTTCTATCCTTTGATGCTGTTCTTTGTTAAATAAACTTATTCTTGCTTTCTCTACAAACAAATTAAGCGCTGTGGGTTGAACGAAGCTGTGTTCGGTGGTGTAACTGATATGCTGTGATATAGTGGGAGGAGGAGCTGGGAGTTCTGTGAGTGTCCAGTGGATCAGGGATTGGACACCACAGCAGGATGCTTGAGGATTGCAGTGTCTGATTGTTAACCTGCAAAGAGACAGTGGGACCTGCGTAGGCCTAGAGGGGAAGCCGGTGTTGCCTGAGGCTGGTGGTGGTGGACAGATAAGCCCTGGCAGGCACAGACCCAGCTGCCTAATGTTAAGGGCAGCTTGTAGTGAGGTGCATCACACTGGGACTAATCCATTCCTTGATGGGATGCAGCCTAGTCCATCTAGCTTCAACTTCCAGGCAGTGGATCCTGTTACAACATTGAAACCGCTCCACATGGGCCCAAGACAGGCAGGAACATGAAAACAAGACCTTAACTACTAACTCTGTTATTCCAAACCTAGGAGCAGATCCCCTCACCTCAGCCCTTGCGCTGTGAGACTGGAAGAATACTGCTTCTTTGTGCCCGCACCTGGAATGAAGGGACAGGTCAGCATGAAATCAGAGTAGAGATGTAAGCTCAGAGAGAACGGATTTGGGTTGGCATCAGTGTTTTGCTGGGAAAGAACCAGCAGGATCACTGGGAGTCTTTTGGTTAAACACATGATGTTATTGTTAACCGTTTATTACAATTGTGCTGAAAGCCCAGTCAAGATCAGGCCCCATTGTGCTAGGTGCAGTTCTTGTCCCAGGGTATGTCAACACTGCAGTAAAAGACCCAAGAGGGCTCAGGCTGCAGGGCTATGAATTGCAGTGCAGAAGTGATGGGGCGGGTAGGGGTTTTAGGGAAACTGGAGGGGGCAGGAGCCAGAGGAGAATGGGTGGAGGGGGAGTCCAGGAAATGGACACAATCCCCCTGCTATTAAAAGGGTGCAGGGAATTTAAGCAGGCAGAATGCAAATACTCAAGCCTGGACACACACAACAGCCTGATTCCCTGGGATCTTTAATGATCATAGGTAGGGAGGCGCTCTGTTTAACATTTCATCTGAGAAACGGCACCTCTAGATATATGGAGCTGCCTTGGAGGGGCCAGCCCTCCATACTGAACACTAGAGCCTGCTGCCACCAGGGTTTTCCTTGAAGGTCTCCCCACCAGGAAATCCTGCTTAGCTTGTGAGAACCGGCAGGACTGTAGCTAGAGCTTTCCAGATAAGTGACTCTGTTGGTTTATCTTCCGACTCTTGGAAATCTTGCATGTCAGAGCTAACCAGTTAATGTAACCCTCAGGCCACTGCAATTTCCAGACCTAAAAGAATGGCTGGCAGCAGGCTCCAAAGGGTTAACACTCACTTCTGACACGGGTGATCCTCTGTCCGGGGCAAAGTTGGGTCCTGGGAAACGTCCGCAATGATTTGTGTCAATTCACTGCAATGAAAACAGACCTGTAAGGAGCTAAGAATCTATAAGTAATGAGCTGCCTTCAGGGCAGACAGGGACCGTGATAATCATACGACTCCACCCAACAGTTCCTGTGTTAAGACTGACAGATGTGTGGGAAAGACATCCAGTCTTGACTTAAATATTTCAAGTGATGGAAAATCCATCCTGTCCTTAGGCCAGTTGTTCCAATGGTTAATTACCCTCCCTTAAAAATATGCATCTTATTTCTAGTTGGAATTTGTCTAGCTTAAGCTTCCAGACACTGGGTTCTAGTATGACTTTTTCTACTAGGTGAAAGAGCTGCCTGTTCCCTTCAAGGCAACTGGACCCATATTCCCCCTCTACAGTCCAGCACCAATTCCAAATGCTTCATGATGACGCCCTCCAATCGATGGGGCTGCCCCATTCAACAGGGGGAGAAAACCAGGCATTAAGAGGTGAAGTGACTAGCCTAACATCACACGGCGTGGCAGAGCTAGAGACAGAATTTAGGAGTCCTGACACACCTCCCCCTGCGCTAACCACTAGAGCACACTCATACCCAGAACCACAAAGAGAACCCAGGAGTCCCGACTCCCAGTCCCCTGTTTCTGACAACTAGACCACACTCACTCCCAAAGCCAAGCCTAAAGCTGGGAATTCCTGACTCCCAACCCTACACCAATTTTAGTCCATTAATTTTCACTCCTATGCTTCTTTTCTTTACCAGGCATAAACACAATTCTTACACTGTATTAATAAGGTGTTTAAACCAATTCAGTCTGTCTTCCTTTTACATCTTCTCATTAACATTTGTTATAAACTATTATAACGTTTGATAAACTTTTATTCACGGTGCCACAGTTACGCTTACAACTGGGATAGGCCTAGTAGCTCCAGTTACTACTCCAGCTGTTGGCTCTGACCCCTACACCACACTCTCTCCATGAGAGGTGTGTTTAATCAACAGCTCGGTAAATGGGGGGAGGGGATAATCAACAGCTCGGAATCGCCACAGACTTTGTTCAGCACCAGGTCTGAGCCCTCATACTCACTCCACTTCATGGGTGATCTTATTGACGTAGATGCAGCTGTTGTCGGCTTCCTGTTGGTAATCGCAGTTTCGACACTTGGGAAGGAAACGGAGAGAGACATAAAATGTACCCTAGAATGGGGATATCCAATCAGAAGTTGCTACCTTAGTAAGCTCTGTTCAGTCTCGCTAATATAACCAATCAGATGCATCTTGCATGACAAATCTAGGGGTAGGTCTTCACAGCACAGTTAGCCTAGGTGATTGGTTCCCAGATCTGAGCACCAAACTTGACCTAGACCAGGTGCAAGCAACCCTACGCCCTACCCACGTTAGTGTGTCCTTGCTGTTTCTGCACTCGCCTGTGTGTGTCTGGGGCAGGTCCCATGGGTCTTCATGCTGAGACGCTCTCTGATTCTTTCCCAGTCATTTATGTTAATTGCAGGAGAACCAGTCTGTCCTTTGCAGGGGAATTGTGGGAAGGGCATTGGAGGACTATCAGCAGGACAGTGATTTTGCGAAGTAGACAGGTTCCAACCCAAGTGAAGAGCCCGGCTCTAACATCCCCTCTCCAGCCATTCCAGCTACCCCGGACTTAACGCATTTCCAGACCTGGGTCAGAGGTTTTTCTGTGTAGATGGTAAGGGCAGGTTGGGGCTAAAAACCTGTGGAAGAGCCCAGGGTAACAGTAAAGATATATCCTTGGTGTCTTTATTTCTCACTGCTTTTCCTGGCAGGAAATCGCTACTTAAACCGTTTTGAATATAACTCTGAAATTGTGGCAAAACAGGAAGCACAGAGGTATAGCACACGTATGTGTGGAGAAGGGAATATTAGAGCTTGACTCCGTATTCCTGCACAGACAGAAACGGGGAGCGAAGAAGAAAGAGCACAACACCTCAACCTAGCGATTCACTGTTGACAGCATGAGGTTCACCACCTATCTAGCTATTCCTAACACATCCATTGCTATGGGATCTGAATACCCATATCAGAGGGGGAAGCGATCTTCAGCCCTCCATAGCCAGGAGGAAAAAGGCTGAAGGGAGGGGAAGTAAAATGAAGAGGAAAAGCCAGTAGGAATCAGAAAAAACATCTCCCCAAATACATACCATTTCCTAACACACAGCAGAGACTAGTCGTTTAATGAGCCCCAGTTAACCCTTATAAAAATCAATGCAACAGGCACGCCAAGTACAAGAATCACCTCTTCCCTCTGTTGGGGTTGGAGGGAGTGTCAAAAGAGCTTAAGTGATTTAGGAGCATACATCCTACTGAAATTCAATGGGATTTGCACTCCTAAATCACTTCAAGCTCAGACCTCAAAGGTATGTAGGCACTTAATCAATGGGAGTTACTGATGGGTTTTGGCCCACGAAAGTTTATGCCCAAATAAATTTGTTAGTCTCTAAGGTGCCACAAGGACTCATTGTTTTTGCTGATACAGACTAACACGGCTACCGCTCTGAAACACCTTGGAGGATCATTGCTTTAGGCACGTTAGCAAATCCCATCCTGCTTTCTCAGAAGGAAAGGACTGGGACAGTGAGCTCAGCCCTGGAAGGGGCGGGGCGGGGGCAGGATAAGGACAAGCATACTCATAGCAAGCTCCAGCTGACAACAAAATCCTCAACAGAAAGCAGAATTGCAGAAAGCAGCCCAAGTGCATATGAGGTTAAACACTAGGATCTTTTAAAGCGGTTTCTTCCCCTCGGGAAGCCAAGATCAGCCCTCGCCTCAGTTTACTGTGAGGGAGAGGCAGCTAAAAGCTGAGTCAGTATGAAACTGGACCAACTCTGCTACAGTCACTGGGCTCAGAGCAGGGCTGAATTTGGCCTTGGCCGTTTGAAACTCACCGCATAGAGCAGGATTCTGTTTTCCTTGTCTTCCTTGGGGTACAGCATGTTGTTGCTATTACAGACACAAAGGACAACAATGAGGAGCAAGGTCCCTGGCACGTGTCCGTGGGCAGGGGACACCCTTCCCTAGCTTTTTATATCAGACTCCGGGGCCGGATCTCTCGCGGCGTCGGGGCCCTTGGTGCCATGCCAGGGGCTCCCCTTCCAAGCCACGTGCCTGGCCGGACCGCAAGGCCAAGAGCCTCCTGCAGCTCCCCAGCCTCTGGGGAGAGGGGTGGGGCGAGATCAGGAGAAGGGGGGGGGCTGGGGCAAGGGGGGGGGCCGGGGCCTGAGGGGGAGGCCGGGGGGGGCTCATGCGCTGGGGTGGCGGGGGGGATATCCTGGGGAGGGGCGGGACCCACAGGGCAAAGGGGGACCCGAGCAGCGGGGGGGGCCCTGGGGGACGCAGGGGTTCAAAGGAGACCGGAGGGAGCGAGACCCAGGGGAAGGTTGGGGGAGGGGGGCTGGGCCCCAGGGGAGCCCGAAGGGGGGGGGGCGCTGGGGGAGGGGGGCGGTGGGAGGAATCGGGGGCGGGACCGGAGGGGGGGGGGAGGTGCAGGCCCCCCCCGCCAGCGCTCACCACTCCTGGCAGAAGCGGATCCCCACGAAGCCCGGCTCGTACGTCCCGTCCGCCTCCATAGCAACCGCGCCACCTGCGCAGGCCCAGAATCCGTTTCCGCCGCGGCCGGGCCGCCTTTGCGCGCGCGCGCTACGGGCCGCCAGCGGGGGCAAAAGAGGCTCGAAGGCGGCGGCGCGAGCCCCAGGGCTCCTCCCTCCACGTGCCCCGCGCGGGAGCGGGAGGGGAAGGTGTGACTTCCCCCTCCGGCCACCTTGGCGTCACGCCGTGCGCGTGCCGGGCCGTGACGTCACAGGAGACCGGGCCGGGGCCCGGCAGGAAGGGGGCCGCCTTCCGGGCCGTAGCCGCAGCCCAGCCACCGCGACGCGAGGCCTCCCGCTCTGCTCCCCGCGGGCGGGGCCTGGGCGGGAGGGTGGCGGCCCGGGCTGGGCGCCGGGGCTCGGGAAGGGTGCGGGCCCGCCGGGCAAAGTCCAGGGAAGAGCAGCGAGGACGGCCGACGGTCTGGACGGCGTGACCTGGGCGGGAGGAGCGAAGCCACCGGCTTCGTGTAGGCCGGAGAGGAGGCCCCTGAGCGGGGACACGATCGCGGTTGTCCAGGAGGGCAGGTCTCGGCCGGGCGGCGCCCGTCTTTTCACGTGCGGTGTTATTTATACCTCCCGACTGCATTTTCCGCACCGTGCATCTGATGAAGTGGGTTTTAGCCCACGACGGCTTATGCCTTGTTCGTCTCGAGGGGCATGTCTACGCTTGCCTCCGGCGCGATCGATCCAGCTGACAACTCGACCGCCAAGCACTCTCCCGTCAAGCGAGAAGCGCGGGCAGAGTCGAAAGGGGAGCATCAGCAGTTGACCTACTGCCGTGAAGACGCCGCGGTAAGTAGATCTAAGTACGTCAACTTCGTAGCTGAAGTTGCGTAACTTGGATCGATCCCTCCTCCCCGCAGGGTAGACCCAGCCTCAGGTGCCACAAGGAGTCCTCGTTGTTTTTGCAAGTACATAAAAGGTTGTTACAAGGAGGAGGGAGAAAAATTGTTCTTCTTAACCTCTGAGGATCGGACAAGAAGCAATGGGCTTAAATTGCAGCCAGGGAGGTTTAGGTTGGACATTAGGAAAAACTTCCGAACCGTCAGGGTGGTTAAGCTCTGGAATAAATTGCCTAGGGAGGTTGTGGAATCTCCGTCATTGGGGATTTTTAAGAGCAGGTTGGACAAGCACCTGTCAGGGATGGTCTAGAGCAGTGGTTCTCAAACTTTTTTGTTTGCGGACCACTTGAAAAGTGCTGAGGGACTCAGCGGACCACTTAATGATCTTTCCAAATGTTGTTTGTACCATTAGCTAACTATTGTAAAGCGCTTTGGATAAAAGCGCTGTATAAAAAAACCCTTAATAATAATTAACTTTTTTTTGTTCTACAAATAAAAGCACACCACTCATATTTTAATAGCAGTAGTCTTACCTTTCTAATGCTATAAATGTGTCCTCTCTCCCTGCCACGGCAGCCCCCGAGCTGGGTCTGGGAAGGACGGGGTCGGGGGTCTCTCCCTGGCAGCCGCAGCCCTGGAGCTGGGGGAAGTCACTTCTTTCTCTGGCTGCCGCAGCCCTGCATGTCCAAAATTCCCTCCACCCCCTCTTCCCACCCCACAACCCCCTCCCACCTACCTCCTATTCCCCCCAAGGCCACCACCTCATCTTACATGTGTATCTTCTCAGGGGTTGCACGGCTCCACTTATTAGATGGGTGGCCCTTCATTCTCTTGTGAGTGGCCGCCCAGATGCACACCCTAGAGCAGAGATGGGCAAACTACGGCCCGCAGGCCACATCCGGCCCGCTGGACCGTCCTCCCAGCCCTGGAGCTCCTGGCCAGAGAGGCTTGCCGCTGGCCCTTTCCCTGCTATCCCCACTTCCCTGCAGCCATGCTGCCGTGTGAGCAGCGTGGCTGGCTCCGTCTGGGCGGCGGGGCTGCAAGCTCCTGCTGCTCTGAGCAGCATGGGTGTGGATAGGGGGTGGGGAGGCAGTCAGGGGATAGGGAACAAGGGGGGTTGGATAGGGGCTGGGGTCCCGGGTGGGGGGTCCTGGGAGGGGGCGGTCAGGGGACAAGGAGCGGGGGGGGTTGGATAGGTCGGAAGTTCTGAGGGGGGCAGGAAGTGGGAGAGGGCAGATAGGGGACAGGCTGTTTGGGGAGGCACAGCCTTCTCTACCCGGCTCCATACAGTTTCGCACCCCAATGTGGCCCTGGGGCCAAAAAGTTGGCCCACCCCTGCCTTAGAGGGAACTATCCGCGGACCACCTGAATAGGGTTCGTGGACTACGGGTGGTCCACGGACCACAGTTTGAGAACCTCTGGCCTAGATAAGACTTAGTCCTGCCTTGAGTTCAGGGGACTGGACTAGATGACCTCTCGAGGTCCCTTCCAGTTCTATGATTGATTCTATGATCATCCCCTGGTCAGGCTGCCTTGTGATGTCATCGCCCGGGTGATGATGCAACGATGTCTGTGTTGCCATGATGTCTCCTTGTGGAGGTGGGATGAGACACCACTATGATGTCATCGCCCAGTGACACAACACCGCCACATTGCGACGTCATCACTTGGTGATGCGATACCAAACCGCATTGTGACATCATCGGTGCCACGTTTTCCTCCGCAGTGGTGGGATTTGGGGCTGGGGCTGGAGCCACCGGCCTCTAGCACATCTGAGCCCTCTGATTGGCTGCCCACCCCCCTGGCCCGTTTCCTGGCGCAGGAGAACCCATAGCGCTGTGGCTGGCTGAGCTCTCTCCCCTTCTCTTCAGCCACCTACCCAAACCCATTCTCACCGGGATGGAGGAGGGAACTAAAGAACCTAGCAGCTCAGGGTGGCTCTGCCCCCTTCTCCTCCCTTCTTTCCTGTGAGCAACAGGGGTAACATGGTGATTCTGCCCTTATCACCCGCCTCAGTGGAGCACCTGCCTGGGAAGAGGCAGATAGAGGTGAGAAGCTGGGCATTTTTATTGCTATTCGGTGCATTACAGTAGTAGCTAGTGTCGAGGACTCGAACCCCAGATGGCACGGTTCGTTGTCTGGCCAGAGAGAGACAGGCAACACCAGCAAGGTCCGAACACAAAGCTCTTTATTGAAGAGTGCACACAACAATAGAGAGCAGCCCGTCTCCAAAGAGAACCAGCCAGCCTCTAAGTAAAACTAATAGGTTTTTATAGACAGTCCTGTCGCGTCACAGATTTATTAATAAAGCAGCCCACCCCCCCGTGTTACTTAAAATCCTCTTTCTCTATTATGCATGCACTCTACCCCCTTATTGTAGCTAACTTTTAGCAAATCGTAATGCTTCACTAACTTTCTTATCGGTATGGGTGTCAACCAGGAGACAAGGAGTTAAAAACAGACATAACACAAGAGCAGGGAGTGGAAAACAGTGCCTCCATAGCTCAACAAACTGTTCCCGGAACATTTGGTACAAAAAATGCAGGAATGCAGGCCTCCCCTTTTTTCTTACTCCCTGCAACCTAAGTATTCTTTCATTCTACTTATCTCGTTCAGGGACTTTCCCAGCAACCTTTATTGGCCTGACTTTGGTTTGGTTGGCATAACTGCTTCATATTTAGTTTTTCTCGCCTAACTGTAGGCACCCCAGTCATGGACTAGGCCCTCCTTGTTGGGATTCCCTCCGAGACCCCTTTCCATTTGGCTTCCCAAGAACTCAGTTCGACTCCAGCCTCCGTCCCTCTGGTGTCTTTGTTTGGCATACCGCAGCGCTACGCTGAGTTGATCAGATTCAAACGCAGCGGGGGGATGGCCGCAGAAACCTTCTCGCTTTGTATACATCACACATCTCATTGCATTTACTATACATTGCATCACACATTTTTGGACAGGCTGGGTTACTTTGCAGGAACCAATCCCCGTGCAGCATGCGCTGACCACGCACTGACCAGGCTTTGACTTCCTCTTTACCTCATCTCTACATTCCTAACATCCCTGGCTATCTAGTTTATCGGAAATAGTTCCCTGCATGTTCTCCTTTTTATCTTAGTTGGCTCAGTTATTCTGTCTTAGCTTACTGACCTAGTTACTTACCTTATTTAGCACAAATAGTCTGTTTTCAACTGGATGATTCGTTTATATCCCTAATTCTATCTTCCAAAAAATGAAGCCTCCCGCCATGTGTTAATTACTCACGTCAGGCCAGGCCTCAGCTACAATTGTTCCCGGTGTGATGTTGCACTCCATATGTTTTATGGAAATATGCTTATGAGTGTGAATATGATGTAACTGGAATATGCTTTATGCAAAGGTCTCTTGTAAGGTATCATAACAAAGGTTATAACCTATTGAATATATTCCTCCTATTTGTATGCATGTATCATTCTTGTATCTGAAGCTAGAAATATGAAGTATAACTCTGAGGTCCTATTGTTATTATGCAAAGTGTGGGCCATTAATGGTGGTTTAGAATCTTGATGGCTCCCATTGACTAGGACAACTGGTTGTAAATGATTTATTTATCTGCACGCCTTCCTGTGTAGGTGGGGGCCAACCCAGGAAGAAGGGAGACTAGGGGGTCTTACAGTGACATGTGACCATGTCACATGACAGTGGAATCCATCTTAATCCTTGTACTTTTCCATTGATGAGGTGGGGGTGGGGACCGGAACAAGCACAGACAAAAGAGTCCCGCCTTGTGCCAAAGCTATAAAAGCAGGTGGAGCAGGACAAAAGGGGTGGCCACTAATGAGAAAAGAAAAGGAGTACTTGTGGCACCTTAGAGACTAACCAATTTATTTGAGCATGAGCTTTCATGAGCTACAGCTCACTTCATCGGCTGCACACTGTGGAAAGTATAGAAGATCTTTTTATACACACAAAGCATGAAAAAATGGGTGTTTACACTACAAAAGGTTTTCTCTCCCCCCACCCCACTCTCCTGCTGGTAATAGCTTATCTAAAGTGATCACTCTCCTTACAATGTGTATGATAATCAAGGTGGGCCATTTCCAGCACAAATCCAGGGTTTAACAAGAACGTCTGGGGGCGGGAGGGGGTAGGAAAAAACAAGGGGAAATAGGTTACCTTGCATAATGACTTAGCCACTCCCAGTCTCTATTCAAGCCTAAGTTAATTGTATCCAATTTGCAAATGAATTCCAATTCAACAGTCTCTCGCTGGAGTCTGGTTTTGAAGTTTTTTTGTTGTAATATCGCAACTTTCATGTCTGTAATCGCGTGACCAGAGAGATTGAAGTGTTCTCCGACTGGTTTATGAATGTTATAATTCTTGACATCTGATTTGTGTCCATTTATTCTTTTACGTAGAGACTGTCCAGTTTGACCAATGTACATGGCAGAGGGGCATTGCTGGCACATGATGGCATATATCACATTGGTGGATGTGCAGGTGAACGAGCCTCTGATAGTGTGGCTGATGTTATTAGGCCCTGTGATGGTGTCCCCTGAATAGATATGTGGGCACAGTTGGCAACGGGCTTTGTTGCAAGGATAGGTTCCTGGGTTAGTGGTTCTGTTGTGTGGTATGTGGTTGCTGGTGAGTATTTGCTTCAGGTTGGGGGGCTGTCTGAAGGCAAGGACTGGCCTGTCTCCCAAGATTTGTGAGAGTGTCGGGTCATCCTTCAGGATAGGTTGTAGATCCTTAATAATGCGTTGGAGGGGTTTTAGTTGGGGGCTGAAGGTGACGGCTAGTGGCGTTCTGTTATTTTCTTTGTTAGGCCTGTCCTGTAGTAGGTGACTTCTGGGAACTCTTCTGGCTCTATCAATCTGTTTCTTCACTTCCACAGGTGGGTATTGTAGTTGTAAGAATGCTTGATAGAGATCTTGTAGGTGTTTGTCTCTGTCTGAGGGGTTGGAGCAAATGCGGTTGTATCGCAGAGCTTGGCTGTAGACGATGGATCGTGTGGTGTGGTCAGGGTGAAAGCTGGAGGCATGTAGGTAGGAATAGCGGTCAGTAGGTTTCCGGTATAGGGTGGTGTTTATGTGACCATCGTTTATTAGCACTGTAGTGTCCAGGAAGTGGATCTCTTGTGTGGACTGGACCAGGCTGAGGTTGATGGTGGGATGGAAATTGTTGAAATCATGGTGGAATTGCTCAAGGGCTTCTTTTCCATGGGTCCAGATGATGAAGATGTCATCAATATAGCGCAAGTAGAGTAGGGGCGTTAGGGGACGAGAGCTGAGGAAGCGTTGTTCTAAGTCAGCCATAAAAATGTTGGCATAGTGTGGGGCCATGCGGGTACCTATAGCAGTGCCGCTGATTTGAAGGTATACATTGTCCCCAAATGTAAAATAGTTATGGGTAAGGACAAAATCACAAAGTTCAGCCACCAGGTTTGCCGTGACATTATTGGGGATAGTGTTCTTGACGGCTTGTAGTCCATCTTTGAGTGGAATGTTGGTGTGGATGGCATTGTGTTCTGCACGGCTGAGGTTGTGGGGCAAGTGATGCTGCTTTTCCACAATTTCAGCCCATGCACGTCGGCGGAAGAACTCCATGTAGAAGTCCAGTCTGCTGTCTCGACCTTCAGGAGGAGTCCACCTAGAATCCTTCTTTTTGTAGTGTTGGTAGGAAGGTCTCTGTGGGTTAGTATGTTGTTCAGAGGTGTGTTGGAAATATTCCTTGAGTCGGAGACGTCGAAAATAGGATTCTGGGTCACCACAGGACTGTATCATGTTCATGGGGGTGGAGGGGCAGAAGGAGAGGCCCCGAGACAGGACAGCTGCTTCTGCTGGGCTAAGAGTATAGTTGGATAGATTGACAATATTGCTGGGTGGGTTGAGGGAACCATTGCTGTGGCCCCTTGCGGCATGTAGTAGTTTAGAAAGTTTAGTGTCCTTTTTCTTTTGTAGAGAAGCAAAGTGTGCGTTGTAAATGGCTTGTCTAGTTTTAGTAAAGTCCAGCCACGAGGAAGTTTGTGTGGAAGGTTGTTTTTTTATGAGCGTATCCATTTTTGAAAGCTCATTCTTTATCTTTCCCTGTTTGCTGTAGAGGATGTTGATCAGGTGGTTCCGCAGTTTCTTTGAGAGCGTGTGGCACAAGCTGTCAGCATAGTCTGTGTGGTATGGAGATTGTAATGGATTTTTTACCTTCAGTCCTTTTGGTACGATGTCCATCTGTTTGCATTTGGAAAGGAAGATGATATCTGTCTGTATCTGTACAAGTTTTTTCATGCAGTTGATAGATTTCCACTCCATACGGCTAAATGCAGTGCCTTGCATAATGACAGGTTTCAGAGTGACAGCCGTGTTAGTCTGTATTCGCAAAAAGAAAAGGAGGACTTGTGGCACCGTAGAGACTAACCAATTTATTTGAGCATAAGCTTTCTGTGGAAAGTATAGAAGATCTTTTTATACACACAAAGCATGAAAAAATGGGTATTTACCACTACAAAAGGTTTTCTCTCCCCCCACCCCACTCTCCTGCTGGTAATAGCTTATCTAAAGTGATCACTCTCCTTACAATGTGTATGATAATCAAGGTGGGCCATTTCCAGCACAAATCCAGGGTTTAACAAGAACGTCTGGGGGCGGGAGGGGGTAGGAAAAAACAAGGGGAAATAGGTTACCTTGCATAATGACTTAGCCACTCCCAGTCTCTATTCAAGCCTAAGTTAATTGTATCCAATTTGCAAATGAATTCCAATTCAACAGTCTCTCGCTGGAGTCTGGTTTTGAAGTTTTTTTGTTGTAATATCGCAACTTTCATGTCTGTAATCGCGTGACCAGAGAGATTGAAGTGTTCTCCGACTGGTTTATGAATGTTATAATTCTTGACATCTGATTTGTGTCCATTTATTCTTTTACGTAGAGACTGTCCAGTTTGACCAATGTACATGGCAGAGGGGCATTGCTGGCACATGATGGCATATATCACATTGGTGGATGTGCAGGTGAACCAGCGAGAGACTGTTGAATTGGAATTCATTTGCAAATTGGATACAATTAACTTAGGCTTGAATAGAGACTGGGAGTGGCTAAGTCATTATGCAAGGTAACCTATTTCCCCTTGTTTTTTCCTACCCCCTCCTCCCCCAAGACATTCTTGTTAAACCCTGGATTTGTGCTGGAAATGGCCCACCTTGATTATCATACACATTGTAAGGAGAGTGATCACTTTAGATAAGCTATTACCAGCAGGAGAGTGGGGTGGGGGGAGAGAAAACCTTTTGTAGTGGTAAACACCCATTATTTCATGCTTTGTGTGTATAAAAAGATCTTCTACACTTTCCACAGTATGCATCCGATGAAGTGAGCTGTAGCTCATGAAAGCTTATGCTCAAATAAATTGGTTAGTCTCTAAGGTGCCACATGTACTCCTTTTCTTTTTGCGAATAGAGACTACCACGGCTGTTACTCTGAAACCAGTCATGAGAAGACCCTGGCTTACCATCTGAGATGTCTGCTGGATCCAACAAAGACTGTACCGGGGAGAAGATTGGGCCCAGACAAGGAAGGAATCTAGTCTGTGAAAGAAGCTTATTGGAACATCTTTGAGGGTCAGATATTACCTGTAATCAGTTTCTTAATGTACGAGGCTTAGACTTACGTGTTTTTGCTTTATTTTGCTTGGTGACTTACTTTGTTCGGTCTGTTATTATTTGAAACCACTTAAATCCTACTTTTTATACTTAATAAAATCACTTTAGTTTATTAATAAACCCAGAGTAAGTGATTAATACCTGGGGGAGCAAACAGTCGTGTATCTTTCTCTATCAGTGATATAGAGGGCGAACAATTTATGAATTAACCCTGTATAAGCTTTATGTAGAGTAAAAGGGATTTATTTAGAGTTTGGATCCCATTGGGAGCTGGGTGTCTGGGTCCTGGAGATAAGTAACTTGCTGAGCTGTTTTCAGTTAAATCTGCAGCTTTGGGGACGTGGACCAGAACCTGGGTCTGTGTTGCAGCAGGCTAGCGTGTCTGGCTCAACAAGGCAGGGTTCTGGAGTCCCAAGCTGGCAGGAATAACGAGCTCAGAGGTAATTTCAGCACATCAGGGGACAGTCCCAAGGGGATCTCTGTCATCAGTTCTGTTTGGCCTTCCTCCAGTAGCTTAAAGAGCCTTTAGTACAGGGGTGGCCAACCTGAGAGTGAGAAGGAGCCATAATTTACCAATGTATGCTGTTGTTCGTTGTTCAAATGGCCTGAATTTGGTTTAGTTTAAATCACCATTCAGCTAAACGGAATTAAGGCCACTTTAATTCTGCACAACAATCTCCACACTGGGATTGAATGGGGTTTAAGTAATCCACTTCCAGTTCACCCCTTTTGTTGATCTGGATTAGCTTTCCTAGGTGTCCCAGTTGTAGACCAACCTAATTTCAAAGATACAGTGGCACCATAGGCGACACCTCCCTTTCTTCTTTCTCAAAATCACGCCCAGTAAATCCCATGTCAAACAAACAAGGTCCCCCACCCAGGGCTGAGTAGTGTATCAGAGCATTGCTGATGGCTCAGTGTTAAATCTTCCCTTGGGTGAGTCAGAGGTTGTTAATGCTTACCAGTTAGAGCTCATTCCTTATCATTGGCTCAGTCTGTTTCTGCCTGTCATCTCTCGCACAAAATTGCCCTCCAAGTCTCGGTATCGTTCTGGCACGTGCCCCTGACTTCCATTGTCAGTTTACTTTCTGTGACACAACCCAGCACCTGAGAAGAAGCTGGTGTTGATTCTGTTTGGCTGCCAAGTTTGGGTGGCTGGGCCCAGGCCCACGCTGCCCTGAGTCCTCTTTTGGGCAAGAGCCCCTTCGCACTGGGCAGTTGCTGGCCGAGAGATGATTTGTGGCTTTATGGCTTGTGAGGTTCAGCAAACAGGGCTCCCTCGCCAACCTTTCCGACTGTCCTTTATCGAGGACACTGACCGCAGTTTTGTCTCCGAGCGTGCCTGGGACAGGCCGTGTTCCCCACGCTCGCACTGAAGGGGTTCACCTAGTTTACACTGAGAGGAGAACCTTAATGGGGGAAGCTCACCTGTGTAGGGACAGGAGGGGTTTCCGTGAAACCAGGGAGCTCGTAGCAGGAAAAGAGCTACTGCTGCTCCCCTGGCATAAGGGGTTTTGGACTGAAGAGGAAGGATGGAAAAGGCAAGCCTGGGAAGTTGTCCTGGGGAGAGACAGGAAGGTTTAGGGTAGCACAGACCTTGGTGCAGGAGCTTGGGGCCCTGGACTGGAACCCAGAGTAGAGGGTGGGCCTGGATTCCCCTATTCCTGAATGAGTGGCACAGATGGGCAGTGATCTCGAAGACTGGCGAGGACCATTGGTCTCAAGTTACTGAGTGGGTGACTCAACCAGGGAAGTGGGCGTAAGGATGGCCGGGGACACTGTGGAGGACTTTGATAGCTCCCCGGATGGGGAGGACTCTTGTGACTTGGTCGGCGAGCTAAGCCACCAAGATGGGGTGCGGCAGGAGCAAGAGAGGGGGCCACAGAGCGAGACGACGAGCCGAGAAACGGCAAGAAGAGGGCGTGGGGCTGAAAGAGCTAATCCCCAGAGCGGCCAGCAGGAAGCGCCCCTAGCTGTGAGTAGCAAAACCTATGATGATGCCATTTCTCAGTATTTCCAGACTCTCCATTTCTTGCTCTTTGCCTCAGCTCGGGGACGCTTCTCTGCGTGAGATCAGAACTGGTATCGTTCAAACACAGCGGTTTTCTCGGGGTTACAGTCCTCCCTAAGCAGTAACACTGCAGCCAAAGTGGGAGCATTTTCAGATGGCACCTGTCAGACCATGTTACATACACCTCCAGAACCGCCTCCTCCCCCTATGAGCACTAAAATGGCTACTTTTATGTCCTCTTCTCTTTTTTTTTTAATCTGCTCCTGCGGTTTTCATATAGACATGGAAACCTTGTCCTCATCTTCTCCGATCCTCAGCAAGATTATCTGGGAAGGCTAAAGGCGGGGGTGGCTTGCAACCCTCCATGTCCTGGGTTTTTAGTGCTTTTAACTTGTTTACACTCGCTGAGGTTCAGTACTCAGGTTCCAGTTGACCGGTGGATTACAGTTTCTTGTCTGGGTTTAGCAGTTTGCACCGTTTACTAATCTGCTGGGCCCCTGACAAAAACAGCCACTCCTTGCTTCATGCAGAGCGTGCTTTCCACCATGAGGTTAGATGGATGGATGATGGGTGAGTGGCTATGGGGATAGATAGATAATTAGATGGCTGGATGGCTAGAAAGCCGAGAGTGTCTTCCTTGTGAGTATGCTGCAATCTCTTCGCTTCAAGAACCAGAGTGAGACTAGTTTAAACCAGGACTCTCTTTTAGGGCCATGATGGCTCCTACAGACTGGGAACAATGAGCAGGCAGGCTTGGAGTGGTGTCTGCATCATGGGATGTCCTCTGGTAATTATGCATGATTCATTTTAAAGAGGCAGGACCACAATATACGACAGAAATGGACTCTCAGGAAGGTGAGCTGGAACGGATTTCCTGAGTGGAAAATTGCTGTGAGCCCCTTGTACTTCGGGATTTTGGGGAGAATGGTTTTACCATAAGGTTTCTGTGGACTATTGTACATGTCCAGGAATAAATTCTGCTCCAAGTGTGGCTGCCTTCTCACATGCTTATAATACCAGACCCGGGAGACTCTCAGTGAGAGTGAAAGCAATGCTCCCTTTCCCCCATTAACACACTGTTAGCCTGTGGAACTCAATGCCACATGATGTTCTTGAGGCAAAAAGTTTCGGAATATGTGGCTAATAAAACACAGAGAGGAGACCTGTTTGCCTCCAACCTCAGCCCTCTTGCATCAGGGTGAAAACCAACCTCTTTCCCCTGCTGAGACAAGGTGGGAGAAGTCATAGCTTTTATTGGACCAACTTCTGTTGGTGAGAGAGGACCAGCTTTTGAGTTTACACAGAGCTCTTCTTCTTTCCCCGCCAAACAGATTATTGCACCATTGCCCACGGTGGGTGTGTGGGTGGGTGGGTGGAGAGGGCAGGGGAGGAGGTTGTTCCTGGAATTTTGCTCTCCAGCAAGTGAGACTAGCAGCTGTCAGAGACAGGATACAGGTATTGCTGGCCTGTGACCTCATCTAGCAGAGCACTTTTTAAAATAAGTGACACAGAGCCAAAGATACAGGAAAGTTGCGTCACTTCTCCTGGGCTTGTCTACAGAGGGAAGTTATTCTGGCTTGGGGTAGAGTGTGAATTCAGTGAAATACACATTGGGCCAGAAGGAGACACCCACTGTATAGCTCAATGGTTAGGGCACCTACTTGGGAAGGGAGCGATCTAGGTACAAGCTGCTGCTCTGAATCAAGCCAAGCGGGGATTTGAACCCCCCCCTCCCCCCCGTCTCCAGCGGGCGAGGTGAGCGCCATGAGCATCAGGCGATGGCGGCTGGCTGGTTTGGAGAAGGAATTCCATGGTGGAGCTGAGAAAGTTCAGCCCAGGCTGCCCCTCTTGTGGGAAAAGCTTCGGGTTTGACAGCTTGGCGTTTTCTGCAGGAAACCCTGTTCCGTCCAATACCTCCCGACCGGCTGTCCTTGCCCCAGCAAAAGCCTGTTTCCCAGGAGCTGTTCCAGTCAAGTTTCCTGTGTGGCCGAGCCGCGGTGGTCTGTGCCCTTGTCCTCCAGGGCATCGGTGCGGCACCTGGAGGTACTTCGGTGCAGGGTCACTGGAAGCTGCACCTTAGCGGGGGCTCCACCAGCCTGTTTCCCAAGACGAAACCTCCAAGAGCCTGACTTTGATGGGCCCAAAGGCTCTAGAAAGGACGTCCAGGCCGGTCGCATCAGGCTGTCGGTGACCACGCAAGGGAACATCTGCACAGCCCGCCGCAGCGCGTCTCGGGGCCCAGGTTTGCAGACTTGGGCTCCCGCTCAAAAGAGCTGTGCGTACATGCCCCCTTTGTGGCCAGAGCCATTAATCTGGCCCCGGGCCCAATACCAGGAACTTACAGACCAACTCCACCTCAGGGAGTTCTGATGCCCAGCCAAACAGGTCTGGCAGGTGCTTTGGGGAAGGGCAGGCAGGAAGACATTTCAGCTGAGCCAGGTGTCTGCGTTGCAGTGCTTCTGGGAAAGTCAGTGAGAGGATACAGCACACCTGCGCAGGTGACGCTGCCCCGGCTGGGAGTTCTGGTTCTTTCGGCACAGTGGGTACTGGGCCGGCTCCGGTGGAGAGGACGCAGCATGGGGAACCGGGTCACCAGGGATGACTTTGAGTGGGTCTATACAGATCAGCCTCATACAGAGAGAAGGAAGGAGATCTTGGGTGAGTCTGGGGTTGGGTTGGTACCACCATGGCTCCTGTCTGGAAGGGGGATGGCACTGAGGGAGGCAGATCAGAATCAGAGGCGAGCAGGAAGGGGAAGAGGGTCAGAACCAGAACTAGGGACAGTGAGGAGGTGGGAGCCAGAACCAGAGGCAGGGAGGTCAGGACCAGAGGTGACAGGGACAGGAGGAGAGATGGGTCAGAACCAGGTGGGAACAGGGAGAACCAGAGAGAGGTGAGTCAGAAGCTGCAGGGATAAGGGGGTACCAGGGAGGGAAGAGAGAGGTCAGAACCAGGGTCGGGGGAAGATGGGTCAGAACTGGGTGGGAACCGGAGCCACCAGAAAGAGAGGAGGTGAGTCAGAACCAGCTGGTGTTGAATGTAGAGAGTTGTAAGCAGCTCTCTCAATATTAGGCCAGGTCCACACTAAAAAATTGTCGATCCAGCTACGTTGTCCGGAGTTGTGAAAAATCCACACCCCTCTGTGGCATAGTGAAGCCAGCGTTTGCTTGACGGAAGACTTCTTCCATCTAGCTACCGTGTCTCGGGGAGGTGGATTAACTACAGTGATGGGAGAACCCCTTCTGTCGGTGTAGCTAGTGTCTGCATTGAAGCACTTCCGCGGTAGCCTTTCCAGTGTAGTCAAGCCCTTCTACTGGGGTTAGTAGATATTTGTAGATTGGTAATTGTTATGTAATTAACTCATCACTGTGTCTTTATCTGTGGGGCAAATCGATTATGCATAGGGTGACCTAATTTCCCAAAGGGAAAAGGAGACACCATGTAGGGCTAGCCCGAGGTCCTCCCCGCGCCACATGGGTCTGACCCAAGGTGCTCAGCTCACCTGAGCCCTGCTCCCTCCCGTCCCCGCAGGTCTGGCCTGAGCCGGTTGCCTGAGACCTGCCTGCCCCCCTGTGACTGGCGTTGCTGCTCAGCCGAGCCCTGCCTGCCCCCCTGTCCGAGCCCTCTCTCCCCCCCGGTGTGGTGCTGGCATCACCGCTCGCCCCCCCATGTTTCTCTGCACCCTGCTTTTTTGACAAAGGTGGGCATTTGTCCCATCCCAAGCTTCATCAGTTGGCAAGAGCAAATGGGACAAATGCCCACTTTTGTCAAAAAAGTCAGGATGGCAGGGCTTAAAAAAGGGACTGTCCCAGCCAAAATGGGATGTGTGGGCACCCTAATTATAGAGGGATTAGTTTTTGCTTCAGCATGCTTTTGGGCAGGGAAGGGGGGTGTTCAGAGACTCTAAGAAGCATGGAGGTTGCTAAAGGAAATGTTTCTCTGCTCCCCTCTCCTGGCGGTTCTCACAACACACGGCTGCCTAAATCCACTGGGACTGTTGTGGAACTTCTCCTGCTCCAAACCCCAGATCCCCACTAATTGAGCTTCTGGAGAATCCCCACCAGCACTTAGCAGTATAGGCCCCATGACACACAGTAGCAGTTCTCATCCCATCCAGCAGAGGGCAACAGCCACATACACTAGCCTGAGCCTCATTGTCAGTCAACTCCGCTCCTGCCCTTGGGGCAGCAATGGAGAGGAATGGAAAAGATTCAGGTGACTTTAAACCCTCTTTGTGCTCCCCATATTCTGGGCCTTGCCTCTCCCCTAGCGTCATTTAGTGCAACCTCAGGGCTGCTGCTGGAATCCAAGCTCCACACCCTGTGGTCCCGGTGTAGGCAGAGAATAACCAGCACATAGTATACTCTGGCCTCACCCTGGATCCACCCCCTATGGGCCCTGGGGGGCAGAGAATAGCTGCAGCACAATGCATGCCAGCCACACCACACACCCTCAATCCACACCAATGCAATGAGCCGTGTCCTTAGGCCAGCTCCATACTGGCTGGGGCGGCCCCCTGCATGGAGGGAATGCTTAAGGGGTCGCAAAGCCGGCTCAACCCCCACGCCTCTACCCCAGCACAAAACGCAGCTCCAGGGTGACAATCAGCGCCTTAGAGACCACAGTGATACAAAGCCCTGCGCCGAGGAGACAGAGCTCCGCCACAGATATACCTGTTTGCAAATCCAGGGGCAATATCCCACACGAGGTCAGGGTAGAACAGCACCAATGTTCAGGGGCTAGGTGGATGTAGGAGACAAGATCAAAAGACCTGATGGGGAGGGCCCTGGCCACATTCATGGCCGTGAAAAACGCGTGAAAACTGGAGTCCCCCATGAAATCTGGCTTTTGTGGGGGGGGGGGAGGGGGTGTCATGGTATTGCCACCCTCACTTCTGCACTGCTGCTGGTGATGGCATTGCCTTCTGAGCTGGGCAGCCGGAGAGTGGCTGCTGCTGGCCTTGAAACCCCCTGCTTCCCCCCCCCCCAACTTCCTTTTGCGTCGGGATCCCCACGTTTACAACCCCGTGACATTTCAGATTTTTTAAAACCCTATGACTGTGCAATTTACCAAAATGGACCTTGAATTCGGTAGGGCCCTACTGATGGGGCTTGATTGTTTTTGGGGGGGCTTCACAAGTTAACGTGCTCAGTCATCAGTCACATCGGTTGGGTCAAACTTTCCAAATGGCTCAGGGCCAGATCATAGAATCACAGAATATCAGGGTTGAAAGGGACGTCAGGAAGTCATCTAGTCCAACCCCCTGCTCAAAGCAGGACCTAATCCCCAGCTAAATCAAAGATGTTCCCAAAGGCGAATTGTGGGGCGACAATTCACAGCCAGTTTTCCTATAAAGTGTTAGGGACGTCTTAAGGGGGTCGAGGGCAGCAAAAGCAGCTGGCAGATTTAAAGGGATTGCGTGTCTGTTGCTAGAAAACCATCAGCTGTAGAGTCTATCCTGGGCCCAGCTGATCAAGGAAACCTGAGCACTCGAGAAACAACCCCGCGTTTCTCCCTCTTGATGTTCGTCCCCCCAGGACCGAAGATTTGACGCAGATCAATAGTTGTCCGGTTTGACACTGAGGCTTACAAACAGCACAGCCTCGTTTGCTGAGGCCAGTCAGACGGAAGGAATTTGAAATGTAAATTCCTTCCCTTTTTACCGTGGGAGGGTTGTTGGTTTGTGCCGTGGCCTTTGGCTCCATTTGGAGTCGTGTGGAAGGGACCATTAGATGACGCACAGAGAGGTCAGGTTGAGTTCTGCAGCTCTGCAGACGTCAGGTGTGAAACTTTGCAGAGGCATCGTGCCCTAGCTTGTGTCACCATTTCACTCCGGTGCAAAGTGGGGGGGTAAAAAGCTTCACGCCGGGGGGGGGGGCGGATTCTGGCGTTTTCCACGGACATGACCAGCCTTTACTCCAGTGCAGAGAGGGGGCAAAATACTCTGGTGCTGTCTTACAACTCACTTTGCAGTGTGACCTCACGCGGCGAAGGGGGATCGGGGCCCTGGTCTGAGAATCAGACATGGCGTTAAACAACCGACTGCTGTCAGCTGTAAAAGACACTTAGCACAGTGCTGCTGGCAGCTGCCACTTTGAGGCGTGCCCGGGTGATGCACTGAGAAAAGCCCTCTCCTGGCTCATCTGGGTGGGGAGTGTTCTTTTTGTGTGTGTGTGTACGCACAATCGCTGGGGAAACTGAGGCAGCTGGGGAAACTGAAACAGGAGGCCCTCAATCGTCTTTTTAATAACAAGATCCAGGGATTAATTATTATTATTATTATCAGTCAATCTCAGATTGCTTTAGAAGGGGAGGCCAGTATCATGAGCCTTATTTTATAGATGGGGAAACTGAGGCACGGGGACCAAGTGACTTGACCAAGCTCACCCAGCAGCAGAGGCCGAAGCAGACTCCAGCTCCCTTGAGTCCCACTTCCGTGCACTATCCACTAGGCCACACTGCCTCCCTGAGATGCTACCCTCCTTGAACTCGCTCACTGCCAGGCATTTTGTCCAGCCCTCGGATCGCTTTTGTGGCTTGGGTGGCTGGGCTGACCTTTGTGCGCTAACCCCGAAACCCAGCCCGGACTCAGCCTCCTGCCTGAGCCCCCATCACCAGTTGGACTGAGGGCCTGAGGCAAAGCTCAGTGGGGTCAGGGCAAGGTTGTCTACTGATGGCACTGGGTGTTGAAGCAGGACCCATTGTGGCTTTTCTGGCTCTCTTCACAGGGCATGATGTTTGCATTCACCAGGTGCCTTTGTGCCTTATGTAACATGCAGGTGGGGTGGGTGCTGCTCACACAAAGGTGGCTGCCTCTTGGCGCTTTGTCTCCCCAGGGCTAGGCGGCGGCTGGCTCCTGGCAACGGGGCTCTGCACATGCACGGACAGGCTCTGCTGGTTGCCCTGGAGGCTCTGGACGTGATGCACAACAGACACCAGGCAGGCCTGGGCCAGATCCCTCCCGGGAGCAGTCCCGTTGGGTTGGTGGCGCTTTTCCAAAGAGCTCAGCATGGAGAGCAAGGGAGAATTCCCTGCTCCTCCAACCCCTTGGAGACCAGTGGAGACTTCCCCCTCCCTACCCCACTGATATGGATGGAAACTCTCCCCCTCCCCCCCGCCCACATTGAGAAAAATGGAAAATTCCCCCCTTCCTTCCACGGAGAACAACAGGGAAGCTTCTCCATTGAAATCCCCATCCCTCACCCTGTTGAGTGCAATAGAGGCTGTTGGGGGTCTGAGGTAGGGTGACCACACGTCCCGTTTTGGCCTGGACAGCCCCCCTTTTTAAGCCCTGTCCCGGACGTCCTTTTTTGGCGAAACTGGGCATTTGTCCCATTTGCTTTTGCCAGTTGCAAGTTGCTCTGATCTGTTGGCAAGAGCAAATAGAATAAATGCCCAGGCTTGCCAAACAAAAGTGGTTTGCACCCCGATAGGGGGGCGCGGAGGAACATTTGGGGAGGCCAGTGGCAACATGAGGCGCTGGGCGGGGTGGGGCTCGGGCAGTCAGCCCCAGTCCCGAGTGGCATGGGGCGTGGGTGAGCAGCAGGCAGCTTGGTGCAGCCCCATGTGTATCCTGATTGTACTTTAGTAAATATGGGCACCCTAGTGTGAGGCCTTTTAAAATAGGGGTGTGTGTGGTGTGTCTGTGTGTGTGTGTGTGTGTAACGATGGGTTCCAGGTGTATTTGTGCCCCGCCGAGTCTCCGTCAAACGCCACCTTGTAGATCTAGCAGCTGTCCCCAGCAATACCACCGACATGCACCTGGTCCTGGGGTGGAACACGACACTTCCTGCCCAGCAGGTTAGGACTGGAGGGGAAGAAGACGACGAATTACGTTGACACCCCGGGGGATTTTTAATGGAGGATGCCGACAGTTAGCCCCGAGATCTGGGTTGGAACTCCTCCGCTTTCTGGCAGCGTCAGAGCAATTCCACGACTAGTAAGCGGGGCTCGTGCAGGGGAAAGAGCACCCCCTACTGGTTGGCAGGCAGCAGTGGGGCTCCCCAGCCCGGAGACGCGGTCACCGCTCCAACACGCACCCAGCTCAGCGCATTCCACCGAGGTTGGGCCACGTTCACCTGCCCCCAGGGCAGCGGCGGGCCCACATTCTGCAAATTCCCCGGTTTCTTCCTTTGGCTTTGGTTTTGCTACGTCAGGCCCGACTTGCTAATCCCCTTGCCCAGTGCGGCAGCTGCATTCCTGCCCCAGATCATGCCTGATCAGGCTCGCGTTCCTGCCACTGATCGGCTCGACAAGGAACACTGATGGGTCTGGAACCAGAAAAACAGGGTGGAGGCCACGCTGACCGTTGGCTCTAACTTGGTATCACCCCTCAGCTGGGCCGAGGCTGCTGCTGGTTGCACTGTGTCACAGGGTGGCTGGCCCTTTACGGGGAGATGTCCCTCGGCCCCACCTGTGACACCTTCCCAGGTGGGGGAAATGAGTATAGTCATGTGACAGAGAGGTCATGTGACAAACTCGGGCCAGATAGAGGGGTCTAAGGGAGAGCACCGTAGGAGCTGCTAATATTTTAGCGAGGTAGGGCCAGGAGCACCAGGCGGGACAGCGACTGGCCTGAGAGGTGCAGAGAGCAAAGGGATTGTCCGGGAAGGAGGGCCGAGGACTCCTGGCTCAAGGAGAACGAGCTGTTTGGGCGATTGAAAGGCCCAGCTGGGTGAAGGCAGCATAGCCAGCATGTTTAAGGATGAAGGCCCCGATCCTCAGAAGGGAGCTAGGCCCGCAAATTGGATTCCCTCCCCACCTCCAGCAGGGACATGTTTTAAAATGCTAGGGACTGGATGGAGTTTTTGAGGAGCCCTTTAAGAGAGGGAAACTGAGGCAGGGCGCTGCAGAGGCACCGCAGGCCATGAAGAGGCGCTCTGGAGGAAAACCTGTTTACGTTCCCCCCACACACACTTTTTGACGTGATCAAAGGTTGGGGCCCTGAGGGTTGCTCCAGGTGAGAGGGAAATTGACAAGGGAGTCTGGTACCCCGCAAGGAACATTTAAAATCCCAGTTTCCCTGAACACAGGAGGAACAAAAACAAAAAAAACCCCAAACAGGAGGCAACTTCCTTATAGCACCAAGCTCAGGTCGCTGGTTCAGGCTGCAGATGTCTGGCTTTCCTCGTCTCTCTCTGGTCCTCCAGCTTGGGCTGCAGCTCCCCCATGTGAGCTCTCTACCCCGGCTTTGCCTTCGGTGCAGCTGCTTAGCTGTCTCTCACAGCTAATGTAAATAAGGCGTGGGGTGACCACAGTTTAGATGAGATCTAACCCAACCCAACGGATAATATTTGTAGCCTGCTGTCTCCTCCTCCACCCCTTCTCTGCTGCGTAGCACTGGGGATTGGCGGTCTAGTCCCAGAGGGTGGGTTCTAGTCTGTGGCAGTGATTTAAAAACACCTGTTTCTGGTATTTTGATGCCTTATTCATGCAAATGGATGGAGCTGGTTCAACACCAGGCTGGCGTCACTCCCCAGCTGGTGTCAATCAGGTGTTGTTCCATTGGAATCAGCAGGCCAGATCCCCAGACAGGTCTAAACCATCCCCTCCCTTGGGATTCAAATCCCTTTCAAAGTTCTGATCCAAACCCAAACTTCCCAACCCTATAACGGGCTGACTCCAAACCTGCATCCTCTGTCGCCCCCTTGTGGTAGAGGAGAGCCAAGATTGGGCTAGGGTGCGAATAAAGGGGATTTTCTGGGGGTGTTGGTGGGGTTATGTAAAGCAGCCAGGAGAAGGGATCTGCCGAGAACACAATTACAGCCAAATCCCGTCTCTTCTGTCCGGTGCGAGACCACACAGCGCAGAGCAGCCCTGAGTTCAGCTCAGGTCCAACTTTGGCATATTTCCAGCTGCACTTCTTGGAGATCAGCTAGCATGGGGGAGGAGTATTGGTTAGAGCTGGTTGGGGAATTTTTTGGTGGAACTTTTTTGCTGATTCATCAAAACCAAAACTCTCTGGGGCAACGTCGGTTCTGGTAAAACTTGAGTCAGGAATTCCCTAGGTGAGACAATATCCACTGTAGAGTTGTCACCATCTTGATTGTTAGGCCACTTATTTGGGGATCTAGGTGATGCAGGGTCAAGTCCCTTGTTCCAGTGGCCAAGCTCAAGAGAGACTTTAGATTCTGTAAAAGAGGGACGATTCATAGACTTTTTTATTTTTATTTTTTTAAGGCCAGCAAAAACTGTTAGAGGAGGACCTTGAACCTGGGTTTCTCCACATCCCAAGTGAATATTCGAACCACAGGGCTAGCCCAGTGGCTCTGTGGGGTGTCTCCCTTGTGTAGTTTCATAACAAATTTTGAAAGGTCTTGGTTTGGTTTGGTTTTCCGATGTGGAATCCAAACAAATTTCCAAGCCTCTCAATGGTTTGTGAAAAGGGGCTTGTGCTTTCCAGCCGGCCTTGCTACTGGTGTAACAATATCAGTTCACAGACTCAAACCACAGACTCCCAGCCCACGAGTTTATACGGGTACAGAACGTGCCTGTAGACAGATGGCCTGGAAAACGGGACGTGAGCGTAACCTGCTGCAGGAACAGCTGCTTGAGTTTGCAGAGAGCCTGGGACAATTGCTCTGCAGGGTGGGATCTGCCCCGGCTCCACAGGAGCTCACTCAGAGGCCCAGCAATGGCAGTGGGAAGAACAAGCTCATTTGCCCGTTAAAGCAGGTGAGAGAGGATCAGGTTAGAAGCTGTGAGCAGCAGCTCATTCTGGCACCACCAGAGGGTGGGTTTATCACCACATCCCCGCCCCGGGGGTATTCCATGAGGACCCAGGGTTTTAGGTGCTTTGACTAAAGCACCTGTCTGCTTCCGACTGGCTGTGCATAACCAGAGCCTCACGGTGTCCTCTGTGTCTGGGGAGCTCAGTGCTCAAGGGCGCGGCCTCTAAAGCCATAACCAAGAAGGAGCCAGGCCCAAGATAAATCTTAGATGCTGGAAACCAGAAAAGATTCATAGATTTTTAGGGCCACCTGGCCACCTAAATTAGGTCATCAAGTTTGACCTCCTGTATAACACACCTCTGTCTCAGTAAGGTACCATGGTATCAGAGCGCCTTACAGCCCCGCCATGATACAAAGGGGGAAACTGAGGCATGGATCCACAAAGGCATTAAGACTCCCCATGCCCAGTGATTTCAGTGCCTAAAAATTCTTGAGGATCTGGGCCTAGGGAGTCTGTAGCAGAGGAGAGACTTGAACCTCCGTCTTGCAGATTCTTGCCCAGCTTCTCTCCCAAGATTGCCCACCGGCTACGAATGCATTGAGCGCAGTGGTTTGTGTAAGGCGGTACTGACGTGCCATACCGCCACCGGCAGGCTGGATCCCAGCCCTGCCCTTCCTGAGCTAACATTTCTGCATCCCCTCCACAGCCAAGTACCCTGAGATCAAGAAGCTGATGGGTCCAGATCCCCAGCTGAAGTGGGTAGTGACCCTGATGGTGCTGACCCAGCTGGTGGCCTGCTACCTGGTGAAGGACCTGCCTTGGAAGTGGGTCTTCTTCTGGGCTTACGCCTTCGGGGGCTGCCTCAACCACTCCATGACACTGGCCATCCACGACATCTCCCACAACGTGGCCTTCGGCAACAAGGAGGCCAAGTGGAACCGCCTCTTCGGCATGTTCGCCAACCTGCCCATCGGGGTCCCCTACGCCACCTCCTTCAAGAAGTACCATGTCGACCACCACCGCTACCTGGCCGGGGACGGGCTCGACGTGGACATCCCCACGGCCTTCGAGGGACGCTTCTTCCACTCGCCGCCCCGCAAGATCCTCTGGCTCTTCCTGCAGCCCGTCTTCTACATCCTGCGGCCCCTCTACGTCAACCCCAAGCCCGTCACCGGCCTGGAGGTGATCAACGTCGCCGTGCAGCTGGCTTATGACCTCTTGATCTACTCCTTGTGGGGGCCCAAGCCCGTCTTCTACATGATCGCCGGCTCCACACTGGCCATGGGGATCCATCCCATCTCCGGACACTTCATTGCCGAGCACTACATGTATCTCAAGGGCTACGACACCTTCTCCTACTACGGCCCCTTGAACTGGCTGACCTTCAACGTGGGTTATCACATGGAGCATCACGATTTCCCCAGCATCCCGGGCAGCAAGCTGCCACTGGTAAGAACTTCTCTGCTTGCAAGCATCTGGCTGGAAGGGGTAGAATCCCTGGGAAAGTGGGTGGAGCCCAGCGGGGAACCAAAAGACCTTAAAATGGGCAGGGGACCTGTAGCGGGGCGGTCCCCCCGCTCCGGGTTGAAAGGGGTTAAAAACAGCCCTAGTATACCATGAACGTGACACCACAGAACGCTGGGCAGTTGTGCATCTCCATCGAAACATCCCAGGGCAGAGATCTGTGTTCACGGTCAGACCCCAGTGTGTCTCTGCTTCCAGGTGAAGAAGATCGCTGCTGAGTACTACGACCATCTGCCCTACCACACCTCCTGGGTCTGCGTCCTCTGGGACTTTGTCTTCTGCGAGTCGCTGGGGCCCTTTGCCCGCGTGAAGAGGAAGTACAAAGTGGCCAAGGCGGAGTGAAACAAGAGGGTTACCCAGCAGAGCTCCCCGCTCTCCAGCCTCTCAGGGGACGGGGGGAGGTTTGACATCAGGGGAGTTATTTATACCTGTTGCCTAATACCAGACGTGTACACGCTTCATTTAAGGGTCAAATATTGTCAAAGACTCCACTGACCGAGACATGAGTCATTAGGCAGCCTGATTGGGCCATGGGAGCACTCCTCCTGACTGCTCGGCTGGTGTACAACTACCCCAGACCACCCACGCCCCTCCCAGCAACAAACACAGGGGGTGCGGCCAATGGTACTGGGACATGGCTGAGAAGGGGGTGTAGCTAGGGCATCTCCTGGGATCACCAGCTGCTGCTAACAGACAGTGTAGATTAGAGCAGCCTTCAGGCTATTCTGTGCCAGGGACTAGCTTGGCATCCCGATGGCTTTCCTGCCACCTTCATTCCCCCCACACCCCAGACTTCTTATCAAATGGTCCCCAGCCAATCTGGAGCATCGGCTGGTACGTGTACATTAGGTATTACTAAGGGCCACTAAAGATACCTTGAGTCTAGGCTGCAGCTTTACAGGCCTGATTCCCCGCTCCCTCAAAGTGGTGTGAATCTGGAGTGACCCCATTGAAATCAGTGGCATTGAACAGGCATAAATCCATGGGAGTCAGTGGGGCTGATTCATGCCTCCCTCACCCTGCTCTAGACCAGGAGCAACTGCCCTAGTACGGATGTAAATGAAACGAGAATCGGGCCCCTTATAAAATTTGAACTGTAATAAGTGAATACCCAGATCTGCAAGAAAGGACCAGGCATACATAATGCAAAGAGACAGCCCTACTTAATTAGTCATGTTTCTTATATTAAAAGTAACTTGAGGAGACGCTTCAGTTGGATCAGTGCCTTTTTTAGCTCCTTTGATGGAAAAAAGAGACTGAAAATATACATATATTTTTTTAAACCATCAGAATGTCAACTCTGGCTTGGTTTCTGGTGGAGAGCTGCTTGGAGGTCTCCAAGGTGTCGCTTGAAACCACTCCTGGAAAGGAAAGGGAGAGGCTGGCAGTTTAACAAAGAGAGCTCACCTCCCACCTGTTTGTGGGGTGCTTGAGTTTGTTGGTGTCACTGGGGATCTGTCCCTGGATATCTGCAAACCTTTGGTCCATACCTGTCTTGCATTATCTCTGCGTGTTTGCGGTGGTGGGATCATTTGCTTACAAGTGACAGGTGGGGTTTTGGAAGTGTAAATTAAGTTGGAGTTGTCAGCTCTTACTGTGAAAGGGCGGGGGTAAAGATTTGACGTGGGAGCTGGGTTTTGTTAAAAATAATAATGTCTTATTTTATAGGGTCTTTCATTCTTAAGGATCCCAAGGACTTTACGTAATCTGGAGAAATCGTGTCTCTTGGGGCTGAGGCGTAGTGGCTGTTTTATAGCACAAAGCCCCAGGCTTCAGAGCGGGTCGTAAAGAAGTCCCATCTCTGATTGAGATTGCTGGGCAAGTTTAGAGAGCTGAACAGAATTACAGGAGTGGGAATTTTGCCAGAAGCCTGAGCCTCTTGGGGGAGGGGAAGCACCCTGGCATTTTTAATGATCACAAATTAGTCAAGACATTGGGTTGACATGGCAACACAGCACCCCCTTGTGCCATGCTGGAGTATTGAGGTCAGCACTGGTGAGGGGAGCGCCACCCTGGGAGTCACCCACCCTGCTCCCTGCAGCACAGCGCCCCCTAGCGCCACACTGCTGTCCATCTCCCTGCAGCACCATCCCCGGTTGTGTATTTATTTTCCACGCAAACCCCTCCAAGTCCTGACCTATCAGCCGCCCTGCCGAGCTTGTGAGATCTCAACGCAGCCATAGCAGCCTGAGTGGATGTGTCCAACAGGCCCCTTCGACCATCTGTCGCGCCCCCGGCCCATTTCAGGTCTGGAACGCCCAGCGCTGGTCCTCCCCTCAGTGGCACAGGAGGAGTTCTGCAGATACATCCACGGTTGTCAGCACGCGACAGCAAACGCCCCCTCCAGACCGATCCACGAGCCCCGTCTCCGCCCCCCAACTATCTGCCTTTCCTCCCCTAGTTTGTGTTGATCTCTCATATTATTTCTCCCTAGGAACAAGAGGGCCATTGACCGGTGTGTTGAACACTATTCACTGCACTGGAATTACAGCAGGGGCAGGCTGAGTGGTGTTTTAGACTGTGTGACTATGTGTGTGTGTGTGTGGTGCCAATCATGGGGGGGGCATCGGACAAGGTCTTTAGGTGCTACCTGAATGCACGAAATAATACAACCTGGGCTAAAAGGCTGGCTTTGGGATACTGGTTCGTTTGACTTTACAGAGCCGTGGAATGAGCTGGTTGGTGTGCGTCTGTGTGCGCGCCCTCTGCTGAACTGAACGTAAGACCGGCCTAACTGGGTCAGAGCAAAGACCCATCTATCCTCCTATTGTCTTCCGACAGCTGGTGCCAGATGCTTTAGAGGGAATGACCAGAACAAGGCAATTATCGAGTGATCCATCCCCTATTGTCCAGTCCCAGCTTCTGGCAGTCAGAGGCTAAGGGACACCCAGAGCATGGGGTTGTGTCCCTGACCATCTAGGCTAATAGCCATTGATGGACCTATGCTCCAGGAACTTCTCTCATTCTTTTTTGGACCCAGTTATATTACTGGCCTTCACAGCATCCCTTGGCAATGAGTCCCCCGGGTTGACTGTGTGTTGGGTGAAGAAATGCTTCCTTATGTTTGTTTTCATCCCGCTGCCTGTTAATTTCATGGGGTGACCCCTGGTTCTTGTCACAGGCGCCGACCTTTCAAACTGCCGGGGGGTGCTCAACCCCACGTCCTGCCCCCACTCCATCCCTTCATCCAAGGCGCCACCCTCCCTCTTCCCGCCCACTTCCACCCCCTCCCCAGAGCACCGGGTCCCCGCTCCTCCCCCTCTCTGCCAGCCTCCCTGCACGCTGCGAAACAGCTGTTTGCGGAGGGTGGGAGGCGGAAGGCGCTGATCCGCGGGGCCGCCAGTGGGCAGGAGGCACCGGCGGGGGAGAACTGGTGGGGGCTGCTGGTGGGTGTTCCACCCCTACCATTTTCCCCCCGTGGGTGCTCCAGCCCCAAAGCACTCACAAAGTCGGCACCTATGTTTCTTGTGTTATGAGAAGGGGTAAATGACACGTCCCTAGTCACTTTCTCCGCACCAGCCCCGATTTTATAGACCTCGCTCCGATCCCGCCTCGGGCATCTCTTTTCCAAGTTGGACAGTCCCAGGCTTTATAATCTCTCCTCACCTGGAGGCTGTTTTGTGCCCCTCATCACTTTTGTTGTCCTTCTCTGCACTTTTCCCACTTCTAAGATATCTTTTGTGAAACGGGGCGACCCCCAACAGCATGCTGTAGTCAAGCTGGGGGTGTACCATGGATTGATACAGTGGCATTATGATATTTACTGTCTTACGATCTTCCCCTTTCCTAAGGGTTCCTAACCTTCTTGTTGCTTTTTTCTGATGGCTGCTGCCCAGCGAGCAGAGGGTTTTTGGAGAACTCGAGCCGCTCAGCCTCATTGTCGGTGCTAGCAGCAGTCCCATGCCGTTCGGAGGAGTCCTGGAAGAGGTTGTGGTCAGGCCAGGGGGGAGGCTGAAGGATCAGTGCTGCACCCCGAGGGGTTGGGCAACTGGACAGCAGGTTCCAGCTCTCAAGAAGGGGGTGCTAGCCAGAGGGTTTGCACCCTGAGAATGTGCCTGGGGACCCCAAGACTGGGGCAGTGGCTGGTTCCAGAGACTTAAAAGACGGTCACGGCCATCTAGTGAGTGGCTGAGAGGGGGCGCTCAGCTGGGAGCTGACTCACCTGCTGTATTGCTAATCACAAGGGAGGTTCCCCATCATCATCTCATGTGGCAGGGGACTAGGGTTCTGCCACAGGGAGATGTTAAGTTCTGTCCTTGCTGCTCCTGTGAAGGTCTGAGCCACTCTGTACCTGCAGCACAGAGCCAACTGTGACGTTCCATGGGTTCTTCTCCAGCTCCGAATCAGAAGCCCGGGGGCTATAGCGCGGGGAAGAACCCCTGCCTCTGAACCTTTCTGTTGGACCAAACCCACCAGCCACCGATTTCACCATCTGGTTTGGACAGAGCTGAAATCTCATGCCCTGAAGCCAGCCGCAGAACCTAATTTGGATGTCGGCAGAGCTTCCTCATTCCCTCGTTACTGATCAGTTCAAATCTCCATCCCCTGCCCCTGCTACCCCTTCCTCCAAAATGCTGCTGCAAAGAATCAGGGGAGGGGATAACTTTTATGAGTGAATTTCAGTGCCCAGGCTGGAGTGGCAGCCCCTGGGGCCTGGCTCCTGTGCCTATGGAGAAGGTGTCTCACTAAGGTAGGCCAAGGAGAAGCAGGACAAACCACATAGAATCATAGGACTGGAAGGGACTTCAAGAGGTTATCTAGACCAGTCCCCTACACTTATGGCTGGACTAAGTATTATCTTCTAGACCATCCCTGACAGGTGTTTGTCCAACCTGCTCTTAAAAATCCCCAATAATGGAGATTCCACAACCTCCCTAGGCAATTTATTCCAGTGCTTAACCACCCTGACAGGAAGTTTCTGCTAATGTCCAACCTAAATCTCCCTTGCTGCAATTTAAGCCCATTGCTTCTTGTCTTAGCCTCAGAGATTAAGAAGAACAAATTTTCCCTCCTCCTTTTAACAACCTTTTATTGAAAACTGTTATCATGTCCCCTCTCAGTCTTCTCTTCTCCAGCCTAATCAAATCCATTTTTTTCAGTCTTCCCTCATAGCTCATGTTTTCTAGACCTTTAATCATTTTTGTTGCTCTCCTCTGGACTTTCTCCAGTTTGTCCACATCCTTCCTGAAATGTGGTGCCCAGAACTGGACACAATCCTCCAGTTGAGGCCTAATCAGTGCAGAGTAGGGTGGAAGAATTACAACACTCCTGCTAATACATCCCAGAATGATGTTCCCTTTTTGTGCAACAACGTTACACTGTTGACTCATATTTAGCTTGTGGTCCACTATGACCCCCAGATCCCTTTCTGCAGTACTCCTTCCGAGGCAGTCATGTCCCATTTCCCACCTACACACCTGTGTGTGCTATTTAGAGGAGTTGTCACCATTCAGGCCTGAAAGTGGAGACACTTCTGGTGCTGGATCCACAGCCATCAGGCAGATCTGCCAGTTGCATGTAGAAGGGCCCCCGGGAGGCGATTGGTGTGGGCCCCTAGACACATCAGATGAAGTCCTAACAGAGGCTAACCATGCGCCTGGCTCTTCGCTCATTAGAATTCAGCGCACGGGGCGGCTGGCTAGGAAGACAATGTCGTTCTCCCGTGACCCTGCTGTCGGGTGACCATTAGCAGAGCCTTTGATTAAGGGGAAGCATCAATGGAAAATAACTCACGCTGGGCACCTGCCAGCTCCCCTCCCTAGCCACTGTCCCTCCTGTGAGTGCCGTCTGAACTCAGCGCCTGATTCTGAGCCCCACAGGGCCCAGCCTGCTTCCCCCTCTCCACCCCCCCCGTGCCGCTCCCCAGGGGTCCAGTGCCACTAGCGTGAAGCAGTCTTATCTGTGCTGTGGCTCAGCTCTCTAAAACCACCAGCCTCTGGCAGCACGAGCCCTGCCCTCCAGGCCTCCACAGGCCCCGCTCGGGCTGCGCAGGTGAGCGATAAGCTCACGCCAAAGTCCTCGGCCCAGGCCCTGTTCCCCTGAACGCGCTCAGAATTCCCAGGAACTGTACAGCACCGTTCTGCTCAACACACAGCCCTGAGCTATAGTGATCAGGAAACCGAGAATAAGTTGATTATCAAAGAATAGACATTCCAGTGCTGGGGGGGTAAGAATATTGGGACCAAACGGTTACATATCGAACAAAATCAGAACACGCTTCCTGGAGACAAAGCACCAGACAAGTTCTCTTCCCAGCTGAAGACGCTTGTCTCGCCCAAAGTCGTGTTCAGCCAAGCCTGGTTGAGGTCCCTTTTTCATGAAGCAAACTCGCTGGCCGTTCGCTGCCAAGGGCAAGGATGCCAGGGCGTCCCCTTTGCCCCCCCAAACGTACCAGAACAAACCTTTGATGTTCACCCCAACACAACGTCGTCGTCCCCCCACGCCGCTATACCTCTTCCTGTTAGCTTCCTTCTGAAGTCCCCACCAGGTTTCATTAGCATTTCTAATGGGTGCCCAGTGTGAACCAGACAATGCTCAATTTACCCGTAAAGAGAGAGATGGATACATGGATCTTGCCTGGAGGAAAATCTTCTTTTCTCCTTTCCTGGTGACCCACTCCCAAGCTGTACCTTCAGAACATAATTTTCAGTACAGATCCAGAACTCCCGTACATACGTTTCACAATGGTAATGACTTTCATTAGAGATCTTACCTGTCACCCTTTGGGGGAACTAGGATGTAAATACCAGAACCAGGGGATTCCAGTAACCTTTATGCCCTCTGCCAGCCCAGCTGGCATCAAAAGATCCCTGGGTTACACCTCCCCCCACCCCCCTGACATCCCTGCTGCACCAGAGCAGTCCAAGGGATAGCTCTATCTCTCCCTGCTACAGTGGATGAGATTAGTGGGCTTTTCTGGCCCCTTATCCCCCTTCTCTGCTGGACCAGAGTACTGGTCCGCCTAGTTCACAGTTAGGGCTCCCTTGGTTCTTGTCACGCAGACAGAAAGCAGAAGGTCAGAGTCCAAAGTGCAGGAGATGCGATGTGTATTGGGGTTAACAAGCATAACCACAGCTCTTTACACCAGCAGAGCTTCCTTTCCCCCCTCGCTCCTGGTACCACCCCTTACCATGTATGGTCCTACTCCATTTTGGAGGGTCTTGAGTCTGGGGAGTTCAGTATCACCTCTTTTGTACCCCACAGGAAGGGGAAGGAGTGAGGTGGTGTTCCAGCCAGGGTCAACGTTTCTTTGGCTTTTAGTATTTCTTATACCTTCCCCCCCACCCCGATCCCCTTTGGCCCTCTCAGCTGGTTGCTTGACTTTGTCTTGGGAGAGGAGTCGGGGCAGAACTGTCCTTCAATTGTACATTTGTATATTAAACTCCCATCATATCCAGCAACACTTTAACTGTATTTCTTATCTTTTCTCATGGCACTAAACCCCCCATCTGGCTGTGGCAGAAGCAACATTCAATGTCTTTGTTCCTTGTTCACATATGTCAATAAGACACAAACAATTATATTTTAAAACCCCCAAACTTCACCTGGCAAACAAAACCCAGAATTCTATCTCAGGCAAATAAATAGGCCTAAATACTATATTACCATCACTAGCCCTCACTACCCTGCCATAACAGATCACACACAGAGTTGTGTAGTCTTCTGTCCTGCTGGGTAAACAGTAGCGTGTGATCTCTTGTGCCCTGCATCAGACTAATGGCCCATATGTTATAGCACGCGTTAGCTGACGGGAAGCTCAGAGCCCCAGAGGTATTTAGGCACCTAACTCCCACTGGTTTCACCCCAACACAGACAGCCACCCATTCACCCAGCTTTACACCCTCCCATCCATTGGGCGCCTAAATACCTTTGAGGCTCTGGACCTAAATAACTCACCCAAGAGGTCTGTGGAAGAGCTGGGAACAAAACCCAGAGTCTTAGGCCAGCTGTCTAACCACGGGGCCTTCAGGATGAGCGGATGCCCAAAGGGAGGCCCTACAGAAATATAAAATTGTCACTAGCATAGGATACTTCAAAAGGTGCTGGAAGTAATGTGCAGCTATAACACAGATGCTGTGCATCTCCCCATATCCATGCACTCTGCCTCACAGCCACCCTCCCCAATGCAAAAAGAAAAGGAGGACTTGTGGCACCTTAGAGACTAACCCATTTATTTGAGCATGAGCTTTCGTGAGCTACAGCTCACTTCACAGTATGCATCCGATGAAGTGGGCTGTAGCTCACGAAAGCTTATGCTCAGATAAATTGGTTAGTCTCTAAGGTGCCACAAGTCGTCCTGTTCTTTTTGCGAATACAGACTAACACGGCTGTTACTCTGAAACCTCCCTGATGCATAGACCCACACACCCACCCGGGCACCAGGGTGACCAGACAGCATCTGTGAAAAATCGGGACAGGGGGTGGAGGGTAATAGGCTTCTATATAAGAAAAAGCCTCAAATATCGGGACTGTCCCTATAAAATCGGGACATCTGGTCGCCCTGCCAGGCACTGATGCCTGCAGCCATGACTGGGTGCACAAGCAGATGCATGCAAGAACGGGTGGGTGCATGGCTGAGACGGGTGCATGGTAGGGAAGCACCTACTTCCACATGGATGGAGGCACCCGCACATGGAGCCATGTATCCATGCACCTGTCTGCTCATGCATCCACACGCACCCTCCGCCCTCGCATGCAGCTACCTGGGCACGCGCCGACATAACGTAACCCGCCCTGCCCTGCCCTCTCCACCCAGCTGCCCTCACCGTTCTGCGGCCTCAGCCTTCAACCTGCCTCTATATTCCGCACTGCCATTGGCTGAAGGGGCCTCCGCCGCACGTAACGCCGCCTTCTATTGGCTGAGGTCAAAGCCAGGCCGCTTGTGAGTTCCATCTGGAGGCGGGGAGAAGGGGGCTCACAAGGCGCTTGGATTGGTTGGTCCGGGCGGCGGGGGCGGGCCGCGCCCGGGGCCGACCGCGGTGCGATTGGCCGGCCTGGGCGGGGCGGGCGGCGATTGGCCGGGCGCGCCCGGGGGGCGGGCCGAATCTTCCAGAAGCGAGCGGGCTCCCGACGGCGGGCGGTCGCTCGGCGGGTGCGGCGGCGGCACCATGATCCTGTCGGGGGCGCTGGGCGCGGCCTCCCCGGCCACCGTGTCCGTCTCCATCAGCAGCAGCCTCAACTCCTTCCGCGCGCAGAAACGCTACGGGCGGGGCCTCACCATCGCCGAGTTCAAGGTACCCGGGCACCGGCCCCTCCCCCGGGCACCGGCCCCTCCCCCGGGCACCGGACCGAACCGGGCCCCTCCCCCGGGCACCGGCCCCTCCCCCGGACACCGGACCGAACCGGACACCGGACCGGGACCGGCCCCTCCCCCGGGCACCGGCCCCTCCCCCGGGCACCGGACCGGGCACCGGACCGAACCGGGACCGGCTCCTCCCCCGGGCACCGGACCGGGGACCGGCCCCTCCCCCGGGCACCGGACCGGGGACCGGCCCCTCCCCCGGGCACCGGACCGAACCGGGCCCCTCCCCCGGACCGAACCGGGCCCCTCCCCCGGGCACCGGACCGGACCGAACCGGGCCCCTCCCCCGGGCACCGAACCGGACCGGACACCGGCCCCTCCCCCGGGCACCGGACCGGGCACCGGACCGAACCGGGACCGGCTCCTCCCCCGGGCACCGGACCGGGACTGGCCCCTCCCCCAGCCTGACCCACACCCACCGGACCGGGGACCGGCCCCTCCCCCGGGCACCGGACCGGGCACCGAACCGGACCGGCCCCGGCCCCTCCCCCAGCCTGACCCACACCCACCGAACTGGGACCGGCCCCTCCCCCGGACACCGGACCGGGACCGGCCCCTCCCCTGGCCTGACCCACACCCACCGGTCCGGGACCGGCCCCTCCCCCGGACACAGGACCGAACCGGGGACCGGCCCCTCCCCTGGGCACCGGACCGGACACAGGACCGAACCGGGGACCGGCCCCTTCCCCGGACCGGCCCCTCCCCCGGGCACCGGCCCCTCCACCGGGCCCCTCCCCCGGGCACTGAACCGGACCGGACACCGGCCCCTCCCCCGGGCACCGAACCGGACACCGGCCCCTCCCCCGGGCACCGGACCGAACCGGACACCGGACTGGACACCGGCCCCTCCCCCGGGCACCGGACCGGACACCGGACCGGACCGGGACCGGCCCCTCCCCCGGGCACCGGACCGGGACCGGCCCCTCCCCTGGGCACCGGACCGGGACCGGCCCCTCCCCCGGGCACCGGACCGGGACCGGCCCCTCCCCCGGGCACCAGACCGAACCGGGCCCCTCCCCCGGGCACCGGACCGGGCCCCTCCCCCGGGCACCGGACCGGACCGAACCGGGCCCCTCCCCCGGGCACCGAACCGGACCGGACACCGGCCCCTCTCCCGGACACCGGCCCCTCTCCCGGACACCGGCCCCTCTCCCGGGCACCGGACCGGACCGAACCGGACACCGGACCGAACCGGACACCGGCCCCTCCCCCGGGCACCGAACCGGACACCGGCCCCTCCCCCGGGCACCGAACCGAACCGGACACCGGACCGGACACCGGCCCCTCCCCCGGGGACCGGACACCGGACCGAACCGGGACCGGCTCCTCCCCCGGGCACCGGACCGGGACTGGCCCCTCCCCCAGCCTGACCCACACCCACCGGACCGGGGACCGGCCCCTCCCCTGGGCACCGGACCGAAGCGGGCCCCTCCCCCGGGCACCGGCCCTGGCCCCTCCCCCAGCCTGACCCACACCCACCGAACTGGGACCGGCCCCTCCCCCGGACCGGGAACCGGACCGGGACCGGCCCCTCCCCTGGCCTGACCCACACCCACTGGACCGGGACCGGCCCCTCCCCTAGGCACCGGACCGGGCACCGGACCGGACACCGGTCCGGGACCGGCCCCTCCCCCGGACACAGGACCGAACCGGGGACCGGCCCCTCCCCTGGGCACCGGACCGGACACAGGACCGAACCGGGGACCGGCCCCTTCCCCGGACCGGACACCGGACCGGGACCGGCCCCTCCACCGGCCTGACCCACACCCACCGGACCGGGACCAGCCCCTCGACCGGACACTGGACCGAACACAGGACCGGACCGGGGACCGGCCCCTCCCCCGGGGACCGGCCCCCAGACCGGGATCAGCCCCTGCCCCTGCCCTGGCCTGACCCACACCCTCCGGGCACCGGACCGGCCCCTCCCCCGGGGACCAAACCGGGGCTGACTGACACCCCGCCAGGACCAGCCCACTGGGACTTTTGCTCCCCCACTCTCCAAGCCCTACGGGACCCCCCCATGCCCTCGACACTGGCCTGATCCCCACACTCCCGACGCTGGACCAGATGGATCAACGCTGACCCCACTAATATCTGCCAGGGCCTTCACAGCCTGATCTCCTTGGGACTAACCCCACTCTTGGGAGCCCTCTGACACCTGCTAGGGCTTGACCCTCCCTTGGACCCTGGACTGGGATCCCCCCCCCTTCCCCCGAGAACCTACCAGGGCCTGACCCGTTCCCGGACCAACACCCCACCCCACCCTACTGCTTGGGATGGATGCTGACACCACCGACACCTGACCCCCATGGCTCCTGCAGGGACCAAACTGACTCCTTTCTAGGACCTGATCCTCCCTGGCTCTTCCTGAGCTGGGGACTTCTCTCTGGGACTAATCTACCTAGTACTAGACCTTCCCCAAATCTCTATGGGATCTTCCCACGTGTCCCCATTGGTGAGGGCAAGCACTGGGGCTGAGCTCCCATCTGCTGCCCTCCCCAGGGGCCTTGGCGAGGTGGCAGGAGGAGCTAGCCTCTCATCTGAACTCTTCCTCTCCCTGCTAGGCCCTCCACGACTCCTGTTGCTACTTACTTGATTCTCCACCCTAATCCAGAGCCGGCCCCTGCTCTGCTGATTCTGAAATTGTCCAGCTGATGGGTCCTGGAAGAAGGGGAACAATAGAGCCCCATCAGTGACCCCTTCTTGCTCCCCCAACATTTGCCTATGAACAGCATCCTCCTTCCATGCTTCCTTTGTTGCCTTTTCCTCGGGTCTTTGCACTGAGCTCTTTGCTTGGATCCCTCAGATGCCACCCCCATTTTCTCCTTAAAACACGCTTGATCCATGTGGTCCTGTTCTTTATATGACCTGCCCCAGCTTGGAGTGCTCCTTTCTTTTGTGTTTTGATTGGTTTTAAGGAACCTGGGGTGAGATTTTAATACAAACTCAGGGAAGCTTAATAGATTTAGTAGATCCCGTCAAGCCCAGGTCCTCGAGGCAACATGGGTTATTCCCTACAGCTAGACTGGGAAGGATTAGACGTTTATCAGTAAAAGTCAGTAAACATCAATTTCACCAGATAGCCCCCTCCAAAAAGACTTCCCTCAATAATAATTGAAATTTACAGAGAAGCAAAGTACATTTCTCAAGCAGCGTTTTTCTTACTTTGATTTAGGGCTGTTTTGACAGGTGGTGGTGGCCAGTTCTGTTCTAATGGTTATCGAGCTCTAACTTTTTGAACCTCAGGGTCTGCTGTCATTAAACAATTAGTCTGTTCTCTCCATGAGTTCCTGCAATTGTGAACATTTAAATAGATAAACGTTAAGAAGAAGAAGCTTAAAACAGTGCAGTCGAGCCAGAACCCAGTTCAGGTGCTAGTAAGCAACAGTAATGAGTCCCTGCCTGACTGAATTTCCTGCCTCTGCTCAGCCGAGAGTCCTGGCTGGGGTCTGTGCTCTGCCCGTTCAGGACCACAGGCTCCTTGCATCTGCAGGAATCGGTAGCTCTGCTGCCATGCCCCACTCACTCTGTGACAGCAGGAGCCGTTCAGCGGTGGGATGAGTGAGTGTGGGGAGAGCAGAGACCCAACCAGGACTGTGAGGAAGAGCCCCCAGCTGTGGGGGAGGCCACCCTGCTGCTGAGTGGCTCCTGCCCCCTCGATTATCCGAACAAAATGTTGGTGTGTCCCTCCCGTGCTATTCGGAGAGCTGGGAGTAAGCTGTACCTTACCTCTCCTATTCAAGGAACGAGGGATTCCTGTCAGCCTGGAGCGGCGTCCTGTCTCCGGCAGTTGCCAGTGGGCCAGAAAAAGATGGGAGAACCCTGCAGTAGGCAGACCCCATCCTAAATGGCTCCTTGTCCTGGCCTAAGGAGTCTCTGTTCCTGGTGCTTGCATCCTTATTTGTCAGCTTTTGCCAGTGACCAATGAGACCCTATAGTAACGGGGGAAATATACTCCCCCAAAATCACCCCTCAGATTACACCCTCTCCTCCCCCTAAGCTCCCATAGAGAGACCCATCCGTGCAGTTTACTCTGAAGGCAAGCAAATCCGGAGATCTCCTGATCTCCCCGGAGATCAGGACGGCAGGGATGGGAGGGTGGACCTACTGGGAAGTGTGTAATGGGATCAAAACCAGCATCTTCAACTCCCCCTTGGGGCCCACTGGCAGGCACTGAGATTCCAGAGTGCAGGTGTAATATACCTGTGGCAAGATGGCAGCTTCTTAGTAATAATACCTTGCCTGTGTGGAGGGCTTTTGATCAGTCATGCTGAAAGTGCTTCACAAAGGAGGGCAATATTGTTACCCCATTTGACAGATGGGGAAACTGAGGCACGGGGGAATATTTGGACCAGGGTTGCCCAGCGGGCTAGTGGCCAAGCCAGGAACAGAACCTCTGAATCCAAGTCTAGTGCTCTGTCCACTAGGTAACACTGCCTCCCTGTGGAGCGCATGGTAGTTACCTGGCACTGAGGTGCCCAGTACTGATTGTTGTGTTTTGGGTTTGATTGCTTTCTAGCTGTATCCCAGAGCAGGGAGACAAAAATACATCTGCAGCCTACAGTCCTATTGGCCTGTCTTCCTGTCTGTTCCCCCACCATTTCCCATGCTTCTTTCCCTCACTTAACTTGACTGCTTTTTTCCCCCTCACCCCCTCTTCTCCCCTACCAGACAGGTGAGCTGCAATTCTCCATCCTGAAGCACCTGCCCCTCCAGCACTTTTGCTTATTTCTCTGGCCTCTCTGGTATTTGCAGTGACCCAGATCCTGTCTGAATAACTCTCCCCACAGCAGCTCTGGGGTGCATTGTGGGTCCCTGAGAAGGGCTCCATCAGCAGAAAATCCAGCCATGCCAGGCAGCCAAAAAGTGGATTAACTGCAGCTCAGCAGCTGGGGGCTTGTGCCCAGCTGTCTAACTGATGAGCCACCACTTCCTACCCTGCAGCAGTTGGCTCTTTGCCAGCTGCTGGCTGCTGTTTGTTGCTTTCCATCATCATGTATTTATCCTCTCGGAAGGGAAAACTGATCTATAAAGCAAAATCTGACCCTGCAGGAGCTGTGTCCAGCTCCCCATGCTGCTAGGGTTGTGCTGAGCGCTGATTGGTTTGCTACCTTCTGCGCTTTGTAGGACCATGTCTCTTATCAATCCCCTGTGCTCTGATCTCTCCATGTCTGAATCTGCCTTCCTGGGTGGGTTGTTGCTTCCCCTCTGTTCTCTTCTGCAGTTGTGATCACTGCTGAATTAATGCCAGAGCAGCTCCTGGCAAAGCATTGGACCAGGAGCTACTTAGCTACGGGCATCGCTGCTGAATGCGTCACCATTGCAACCAAAGCTCAGTCTGAGAATCTACGAGACCGTCTAGCCCAGATTGCTTCTATCTCTTGCATTTTGTAATGTTCCTGGGTCTTATTTTCTTCTGTAAGCTCCATGATGCCTGCTTGGTCCAGTTGTCCTCTGTGGGTGGCTTTGCGGACTCTGGCTTGTATGTGGCAATGGAGTTGAGGATGTGGAAGTGCTGATCTCTGTTGTGTCTCTCCTTTCCCAGTGCAAACTAGAGCTGGTGGTGGGAAGCCCAGCATCATGTATGGACTTGGAGCTCTACACGTCCGATGACAAATTTGTAATGAAACTGGACAGCGATGAGGCCTTATTGGGATCCTACCCCATCGATGACGGCTGTAGGATACACGTAGGTATCGGGGTTGCAGATCCCCAGCGTAGACAGTGATGTGAACTGCAGTGTATTTTATCCCTGTAGCACTAAAGAGCCCGCAGGACTCGACTTTTCCTCAAGTCGAGAAATAACGTTCGTTTCCTCTTAAAAGAGCAGAGATTTTAGGTCTGTGAAGGGGTTTTCAGTCACCCAATGACTTAGCAACTCGAGTCTTGCTGAAAGGCAGCGGGCTGTGGGTTATTGAATCATGGAGGTGCTTTGAAAAACCCACGCCCATGATCTAAACCCCCACCCCACAAACTTGATGTTTGTGTGTAAAGTTCTGCTTTGGCTTGTTTCTTTGGAGACTTTTTTCTGTCAGAACTGACTAAATTAGCAGCACTTGGGTTTATAAATTATAACGCCAGACAGAACCATTAGATCATCTAGTCAGACCTTTGGTGTGACACAGGCCGTCAGGCGTCATCCAAATGACCCCTCTATTGAGCAGCCTTGTCTTCAGTACAGCCTGAGGGTGTGTACACCCAGCAGACCTTCCCCCCACTTGGCAGCGAGTTTCAGAGCCCGGGTCTAAAACTAACCATGGTGACGTTCCCACTTGGGGTTTGAAGCTGGGGTGGGCGGTTTCAGAGTCCCAGTGTGAATGTTTTAGCACCATAGCATGAGTCTGTAAACCCAGGCTCTGAGACTCACTGCTGTGGGTTTCTGTGCTGCATAGATGTAACGTATGGCACGCGTTCCAGGGACCCCTTGGAATGCCACTACCCTGAATTACGCAGCTTTAAACGTCAGGTACCGGGGCTCAGTTAACCAAGACTAGGGCTAAAGAAACTGGTGTGAACAAGAGCGGACTCTGGTAATTTCCATTCTGTTCTCTAGGTTATTGACAGGAGCGGAGCCAGGGTCGGCGAGTACGAGGATGTGTCGCGGGTAGAGAAATATGAAATGTCTGCCACTGATTACGAGAAGAGGCCAGGTAAGGATGACAGCGTTGCCAAAAGACCCATTTTTGCAGGGTTAAAACTTCCATTCCAGGATTGACATTCAAAGCCTGGTGGGTTTGATATCAAATGGAGCTCACCCGTTTGTCTTGGTCACATACGTGTTCCAGACTGGCACACATGTAAACAGCAAAGCACCTGAAAATACCCCCTCAGCTGGCTTTGGCTGGGGGGCAGGAGGGTGGTGGGGTGTTCTGGTGCTGCTGTCCCCAAATGGCTGAACTCAGATCCCTCCCCATGAGAGAAGAGGGCCGTGGGGATAACGCCCCATACACCAATGCCAGGTGGGTGCATAGTGAGAACCGCAGCATGTGTCCTGGGTGCGGTGGCTCAGCTTCTCAGGGTGCCCAGCTCATCTGTACTAGAAATGCACCATGCGGGCAGCGACCCACCAGCATCCTCCACCATGAGGTGAGGGTTTGTGCATTGTTGCTTTCTGTTTCCCTCAGTGCTGTCCAGTTTAACTCAAACTGTGGAATCAATGGAAGGTTAAACAGATCTCACTGGCAGCAACCTTGCCTTGCATAATTTCCGCCCACTCCTCGTTCCCCTCACAGCTCTCCTCCCCTGTGTCGCCCGAAGGACACTTCACCCTCCTTGGTGTTGGTACCTACCCTCTTACGCGTGCTTGGGCAAGGAGTTCCTCCGAGGCGAGAGATTGTTACAATCCGACTTACTGTAAATCTCCGATAATAAAAGGGAAATCTTCTTCTCCCTTTCGCAGGAAGAAATGCTTTCCTTCCTCTAGGGCCAAAATACCGACTGGGATTATTTCACAATCAGTTTACTCTTACACAGGTGAAGACAACCATGAACGCCCCAGTGATCTTATTTTAGGTTTGGGAGGCTTGTATGATTACAGATGTAGTATGATGAGTGGGAACTGAAAAAAGAGGGTCTGGTTTCAAGAGGGACCTGATTGCGTGTGACACCGAGGGGGTTCATTGTATAATGGGCCATGCTGCTGCCAGATACAGGCCTCTCAGCACGTAACCTTGGCCTCTCTCTCTGCATGCCCGGTAAAGATCTTTCCGGCACAGCCTCTGCCTCCTGTGTTGCATATCGCTAACGAAAGACGGATGGCGGCAATGAGATGTTTTCCTGCTGCTAGGTTGATCTGGGCCCCAAACGTAGGTGTTTGAAGTGGAGAAAATTGACTAAGGAAACGTGAAACCAACCAGGGCTGTTGATATTGTCTGCCTTGAGTGCAAAAAAACCAATGGAAAAGGGGGAAAAATAGATTTAAAAAAAAAAAAATCTCAGTTCTAATCTTGTCCCATGATAGGTGGGAGTAGATGTTAAAATGTCCAAACCTGACGGTGTCCTTTGAAGACCAACCCTTTTCCCCCTCTGGCTTCCAGACTCTGTGCGCTCCTTCCTGAAGCGCAGTAAGGTGGGGAAGTTTAACGAGGAGGAGATGTTGAAGAAAGAGGCTGAGCAGGAGCAGAAACTAGCAGAAGAGAAGGCTCTGGCGGAGACCATTTCAGTGGGTGCTCGGTGTGAGGTACAGGTCTCAGGCCAGCCCAACAAACGGGGGACAGTCATGTTCGTGGGTAAGTGCCACTGGCCCCCGGCTCTCAGTTCCTTTCCACTCTGTCTGTCTGAAAGGACAATTCTCTTAGTGAAGATCAAGCATACAAAGAGTGGCTGTGACTCAGTTTTGACTCTCCTTCTCTCCGTAGGGCTAGCAGAGTTCAAACCGGGCTACTGGATTGGCGTCAAATATGACGAACCCTTAGGGAAAAACGATGGCAGGTAAAAACCCTTCCTCTGTCCAAGTTCTGTCTTGGTGCAAACGGGTAGTCCTGCTCTGTTCCCAATAGGGGCCCATGCCAAGCCAGGTTCTCTCAAAGGAAGCGAGGGGTGTGGTTTGAGCACCGAACACCTCGTCCCTGGACTTGCCCTGGGACCTCGCTCCATGTCTGTGCCTGCAGCTTGTATTGAATGTCACCCTAACAACAGTGCTGAGCAGTAATCTGGTTTATTGTGGGCCAAACGCACGCCGAGGTGTTAACTGCTCTGGCTTGTATGGAGTCACACAGGGATGGCTCTACCCTTCCGTTAGGTCTGTTCCCCTGGCCTATGAGGAAGGCTGCAGTCACAGCTCAGCGTCTGGTGGTGCGTTGCCGAGACAGCTGTGCGGGGGAAGGGAGGGCTGTGTCAAGCCGCTGCCGAGCTCATCCCCGACTCTTCCTCTTCCCAGCGTCAATGGAAAGCAGTACTTTGAATGCCAGCCCAAGTACGGCGCGTTCGTGAAGCCTCAGTACGTCACCGTGGGGGACTTCCCAGAAGAGGATTACGGACTGGATGATGAAATGTGACCGGGAGACAGGAGAAAGGAGTCCACATGGACCCGCCGCCCTCTTCACATGGCTGTCGACACGCTGCGGCGTCTCAGTGGGCTGCTGCATTCGGATCCTGCTAGAGGGTACCTAGGTGAGGGAGAAGATGTGACAAGCAGCTGTTTTGGTTTTTTTATTTCTTCTGATTGTATCTGTTTGTTCAGTGAAAGATGCCATATCCCTTTGTTTTTTCTCCCTCCCCTCCATACGCACCAGCTTAATGCAGTGACACTAATAAAGCTGCCTGGGAGGAACTGGCTGTGCAGCTTAGCAGTGATCCTTGTATCTGGAGTGTGCCTTGTGTGCCGAGATCCGGCCCGGTGGCTCCAGAAGCCATTGATCAGTGGTTGGATTGAGGGCACAAGGAACCCACAAAGCTCAGATTTAAACCCATGGGAAGATTTGGGTTGGGCAAAGGGTTTAAAAACGCAATGCATTGAGAAATAGAGCATTGTCCGTGTGACTATCGTGATCGACTGCGCATGGATTAGAACGTCCTCACGCTCGAACCAAGGATTAGGATCCTAAACCACAAAATCGGTATCAAGATTGCAAACCCCTCCAACATCCTGAGATGTCTGGAGCCAGGGTTTGGCTTAGTTCACATCCCTTTGTCCTTAAACTTTGCTTAATTGAAGGAGGTTACCCCACTAACACGTCCGCTGTGAGACACTCAATTTGAACTCCCCTTTATTCTCAAATCCCCCCCTCTCCCTCAAAAACCCCTACCCCAAGCAGAATTCTGGCCCTGTAAAGGGAGACGTGCCAGAGACCCCCTGAAATCCTTTGCTGTTGATTTTACATGGAAGGTGCCCAGATGCTAAGGTGATGGGCAGCAGAATAAGCATGCATAGGTCTTAATTCTTAGAATGACAAAAGTATAAATACCTGCTGCAGTGCAGTTTACGGTTAGCTACTGATTGACTCAGTTGAAAGCTGCAGTATTCCTCTTCAAGGGTGTGTCTTGGACAGATGAGACAACCCTGAATTCTTGTCTATTACCTTTCCCCCATGCTGCCTAGCTGCTGCAGTGACTAGAGAAGGCATAAGGTGCATTGTTAAATCTTTAGCACCTCCTCGTTTGTGCCCCTGAAGTGTTAAGTGTTAGTCTGTGCGTAGCTCTCAATTTCCTGGTGCCTTGAGTTTAATTTTAGACAGCGGTAATTAAGGAAACAGATGTGTTCCCCAAAATATTAGTCCAGTGGCAGGTGACGGTACAGCCCCCTCTCTCTAACTGTTGTGGTTGATAGCATGGAGATCCTTTGCAGCTGGCCGTCTGTGTGTGGATGTGCAGCTTAACCCTTCCCTGCCTCTTGTGTGGGTGACTATAACGTCCAGCAGGGAACATTCTCTAACCCCCTCTCTGCAGAGCTCTCACAGCACCATGAGGGAATCCTCCCTTTTCTGACCGCCTACAGCTTGTATTTCTCTTCCCACAATGAGGCTGTTTCAAGACTCTCCTGTAGCTTAGCCTCCAGTCGCTGCCGTTGGGCTGTCCGATGCCCATTGTGCCGGGTCTGTTCTGGCAGAGGCACTGCTTCCCGAGGAAGAGAAGATCCTGAGCGCTCAGCTGGCAGGCTGCTTTCAGAAACACACCAGTCGCGTCGTGAGGGGCATAAGCGCGAATAGCATCAAGACTTCCCAAGTAACATGCAGTGACATGCTGGTTGATCTTGTGACAATTAACGGTGCAAGCTTGATGGGTTTGGGTTCCAGTGAGTGCTCTCCTCTCTAGCAGATTTGAAAGGCAAGTCCCCAGATAACCATATTAGAGTTTCCCACAATGCTTTTCACTAATGGAGAACCCCACTGTGTTGTTAGAAATGGCTGTAGGTCACTTCCTGTGCAAGCTCCTCGAACACCTGAAGAGATCTTCCCCCCAGTCTCAGTTACTGCACTCAGCTTGGGGCAAGGGGGCTCGAACCTGGGATGGTGGTTTCTAAATCCAGGAGCCTCCACTGTGTCAACTGCTGCAGGCTCATCGACTGCTATATTGCCCAGGCACCACTAGAGGGGGACATATGAACAGCCATATCGGGTCAGACCAGTGGTCCTGGTTCAGTATCCTGTCTTCTGACAGTGGCCAGTGCCAGATATTGCAAAGTGAACTGAACAGGGCAGTTATCAAGCGATCCATCCCCTGTCATCCACTCCCAGCTTCTGGCAGTCAGAGGCTTGGGACACCCAGAGCAGGGGGTTGCATCCCTAACTATCTTGGCTAATAGCCATCGAGGGACCTATCCTCTATGAACTTAGCTAATTCGTTTTTGAACCCAGTTATAGTGTTGTCCTTCACTTGTGGAACTCCTTTCCAGGGGATGTTGTGGAGATGTACTTCCTTTTGTTTGTTTTAAACAGAGCTCCACGCTGAGTTGGTATGGGCTACGTGAATGCTTCTAGCGAGCCAAGCCCAAGAATCTTGCACCTTCCATTGTTCTAACAGTGGGTCTGACGCTGACTTGTGGTGTGATCCGTGGGCGAGTCACTTGGCCTCACTGCCTCTGGCTTGTGCGACATGATAACAAGCAAACATTCACTCTGCTTATGGTGTGATCACTAGATTTTGTTTGTTTGTTCTCTTTTGAGGACATGATTGTGCCATCCTGGCGCTCTGAGGTCTTGTGTGAAGTCCCTTGGGATGTGTAGTTCTGAGGCTACTTTACAAAAAGCTTCTGCTCCACCACATCTACCTTTAGGGTACGAAGGGAACAGGACTTCCTGGGTTGTAGGTGGTCTCAGGATGCCCTACAAATGGTGCTTGCACTGCCTTTGGTCAGTTTCACAGTCGGGCAGCATGGGGGGTGTGTGTGGAAAGCAAGTGGTGGTGAGAACTTTGATTTGATGGCAGGTCGCCTGGTCAGAATCGGTGTCTTCAAATGTGTGTGTTTCACAGGATTAGGATCATTCTGTCTTGATTTTTTTTAAAATCCCCTGTTGCCGAACTCTGGCTGAGATGTAAATTTGTAAAAACTGCGATGTAAAGTCATGGTCTTGCTCTTCGAACCCAAGTGGGTTCATCATATTTCTTCTCCACGCTAGCAGCTTCTTCCAAGACCTTCCCACCGGAGGGATTGCTAGTGTATTTTAACCACCCTCTGAGCAGCGTTAAACCGTACACGCAGCAAGACTTCCAGAAGACTGGGATTTTTTTACTGGATGCTTCAATTTTTCAGATGCACAAGCTGAGCCTGTTAAAGGGGTCTGATCTTCGGGAAGTGCCGAGCATCAACTGCCTGAAAAATCACCCTCTTTTAAGGGGTCTCAGTTCAGGTGCCCCCAATCGCTTGTCACTCCTGAAAAACAGTAAATGGAGCCAATGATGTGCTACTGTCAGTAGCAACAATGGGGAACGAAGGAACTCTTGTGGGCATCCAGTTCACAGCTGTTCAGCCAGTCAAAACCAGCGCATTGTTTGTGTCCTTTGCAAACCACACTCCTGCTATTTCCAGAACAGGATGGGGGCTGCAGGACGGACATGACCTCTGCTCTACATCCCCCCCGCCCAATTGCTCCCGGAAGGGCATAGCTGTAACCTTGCTATGCTCTTGCTAATACTGCTTCTGCCACTGAAACAGACCCCGGCAGCCAGTTCAGCCTCGGGGCCTGGCTGAACTGATGTCTCCAGCCGCTGTGCTGATGACTCCTTCTGCATCTCTTGTAAACAAACTCCCCACGGGTCTTGTGTGATTGACACAGGAGTCACAAGCCGCTACATCACAGCTATTGTGGATCTGGGCTATTGCTGCACTAAGAAAGGTATGTGAGTAATTCTGGTCAGCTCTTCGTGGGTTTCCCCATGTGACTTTGGATCCTGGTGGAGAAAAATCGTATCTGATCTGATGTAGTAATTTGGTACGCTTGTATGGATATTGAACAGAGTAAAATGCTTTCTCCAACTGGATCAGTGTGAGGATTATCTGAGCTTACACAGACAATCGCCTGAAACCAGACTAACCGCTTGGTTAAACTTGTGCGTTAACTTTCCGTGGGAGGTTGTAAAATGATCCGGCGGTACTAAATGCACAACACTGTCTGTGATGCCGACCTACAACTGGGCAGGAAGTGGGAGTAAATCTGTTCACTAACACCCCCCTTCTCCCATCAAAATCAGGGTTGGAACTCGCATTGGTGCAGGAGGGAGGAGGCTGGGTTGGTCCTTGGTAAATAACTTCTTTACTCTACTACTCAAGTCTAGCAATTCCCTTTTTCTCTCAGCTAATGCTAGGCCATTCCTGCCGTCTGTCACAGCTTCATGGCTTTAAATCCAGCTCGGCCAGTGGCTTTTATTTCACTAGGACATTGAAACCTGGATTAATCAGTCCCTTAAAAGTGTCCCAGGGCAATTACAACCTGTCCCATGTTAATGTTTGTTTGACTGCTGGTTAGGACTTCTAGGACTATAAGTGTGTGTGTGTGGCGGGGGAAATGTCTCTTTGTACCAATGACGTATTGTTAACATTAGTTAGGATCTTCCTAATGCGTACATTTCCTTTTAAAATGTGGTAACTGGATTTGCTGACCTAGCTCCTTTTTGTTTAGCAAACAAAACTTCCACAGATTCTTTTTGTCTGGGCCCTGCCTGTTTCCTCTGTGTGAAGAATTATGTAGTGGTAGCTGATGCTATGCGATCATAATGACTAGAATAAAAAAATCCAAACCAAGAGTGGCCCAGCTTTTGTGCTTGCTTAGAAGGAGCTACAGGTAAGGAGAGAGGTCCAGTGTCTGACCATGGGATCTACAGGGCGGCACTTGGTTCAACTCAGTCCATGATTCTGCTGCCAACTGCCCCACAAGCTGGTGGACTCTTACAGTTTCAGGGCAACAGCACCTGCATTCCCTCTCTGTGACCCACCAAGGGCACCCACTTACAGCTTCCAGGCTCCCACCTTTCACCTTCCTTGGGTCTCTCCCTTCTGACAGGCTTTTTTCCAGGCTGCACAGTTCCCTGCCTATGCTGTGATATCCCCAGCAAGCCAGACTGCCTAGGCAGGGCAGCTTTCTCTCCAGACATTATGAACAGTGTAATTACCAGCAGTTCCAAGTTATCACACAGCTCTTTCTAAGCAAGCATGTTTATTCTTAAGGTGAAAGCATTACAGAGAAAACACATAAAAAACAATACAAGAACCTAAATCCATGCTTAAAAGCTTACCAGAGATAAGCCTCAGCCTCTGGTAGGTGTCAGTCCTCAAAAACCCGCAACTGGCTTTTCCCATGATTACAAATTCATAACTCAGATTCAGAAGTAGAACCCAAGCTGGGCAGTTGAACTGTTGGTTTATACAGCTGGGCCCTTTGATCTCTTCTCCTCAGCAGACAATGGCCCCCTTCTCAGGGCGCAGCTACAAAAGGCTGGGTTTTTGCGTAACTGGAAGTGGGGAATTTTCATTCACTCTCCCCTCCAGCTTCCCCAGGAAATCCACTTCATGCTTATTCTTTCATAACTCCACTCCTGCCTGGGGCAATTTTAATATAGCCCTCTGCCACTGCCCCCTGGCCTCACATCGCCCCACTGTCCCTGCAGTCCGGCCCACAATAATGCATAAATGTTGCATTTAGTACAATGTGGCCGGTCTACACTTAAAACGCCGCCTCGATGCAGTGGTAGCACTTAAGATGCTCCCACGCTGCTGGGAGAGAGCTTTCCGGTTGGCGTAGTTACTCCATCTCCGTGAGAGGCTCTCCCGCTGATCTAGCGCTCTCTATGTGGCGGGTTAAGGTGGGCATAGCTATACCACTCGGGTGTGGATTTTCACACCCCTGAGCAATGTAGTTATATCAACATAGGTCTCTAGCATAGATCTGGCCTCAGGTTTTCAAGGATATTAGCGGGACTCGCCATATCTGTCCCAGACTCGGTCTCAACCACAGTGTCCAGAGCTGGGGAGAGCAAAAAAAACTTGTTCTGGTCCATCCTCGGCCATCATGTTAAGCCATCAACCATCCTGTTAATCATAGGAATTATCACATTGGACCTTGTCTAGCCCATGCGGCTGCCTGACCGCCCCCGGCGTTAGATACTGCAGAGGACGGTGGAAGAACCCCGCAGCTGTGCCATCATCTGCCCCACCTCGGGTTTCATCCTGGTTGCTCATAGAGATGTGTCTAAGCCCTGAAGCAGGAAGTTTAAAATCCCTTCCAGACGTTGTTAACCAGTGATAATGCTGCATGTAAACGCTGCTTAGCCTCACCCACCAATCCTGCCCAGGCAACTCTCTGTTTCCTTAGCAGCTCACGAGCTCTACTGTATTTTTCTATTGCCCTCCCCCAGCTGTCCCCAACCTTCCATTGGCTGTAACTCTGAGCCTTGGAACCAGCCTGTGTCTTTCTGCGGAGGCTCTGTAGCGAGAGGTGGGGCAGTGGGTCTCTGACACGGATAAAAATCCAGTGGGTGGTTTCTGGAGTGGTTGCCTGGGCTTGCAGCCTCTCCTCTGCCCCTTGAGTATTGCAGGTGCACAACCCAGGCCAGGACTTGTCCTGTGGAACAGGGAGCAGCAAAACACCAGGCCAAAGCGATGCTCCCGGACAAGTCTATTAGGTTTGTCTTATAGGGCCTTTATGTTGCAAATGAAGAAGGGGGCAGGTTCTCCCTTAAGGTACTTATCTGGCCCCTTTCACCTAGTATTTGAGCATCTCAAAATCTTTCATGGAGGTAGGGAGGGGCTATCTTCCTTGTACAGATGGGGAAACTGAGGCACACAGCAGCTAAGTGACTTCCCTGGCACCACACAGGGAGCCCAGGGTAAAGCAGGGACTTAAACCCAGCTCTCACGCATCCCAGGCTGATGCTCTAACCCGTGGGCCATCCTTCTGCTTTACCCAGCCTGTTGTAAATGGGTACATTTCTAGAGTGCCCTCCAGCCCCAGGCATTCCAGAGCTCTGCCAGATTGCTAGGTTTGTTCTTTGTCTGTACAGGGCCTGGCACATGGGTCCTGGTTGACTCAGTTTCCCAGGTGCCACTGTAATATACCTAATAGGCACCATACATTTTTTATTTCTGTCACAATGGGGTCTTGTTCCATGCCTGGGGTGCCTAGGTGCTACTGTAATATACCTAATAGCAATAAAAATGTACAGCGCCTGACATGCCTGTTCCATGACTGGAGTTCCTAGATGCTACCCAACATAGGCTAACAGCAGAGCATGCTCCCTCCACCTCCCCTGCTGCCAACGGCAATACCGAGGTGTAATGGACAAACCGTGGTCTCCTATGTACAGGTGCCTCGAGGCTAAAACATCAAAGGACTGATGCAGTTCTGCGCAACTGCCGGCTTCATCGTTAGCCCTGATCTGAGGACACTGTGGAGACTCGACTCATTGCATCAACCGGAGGGCCTGCTCAGGGTGAGAACGGTTATGGGAGATTGTCAGAGGCACGGTGGTGGCTACCTACCTAACTCCCATTGACGTTCCATGGGAATTAGGCACCTAACTTTGTACCTTTGGCAATTGTGGGACAGCTCAGTCCACGTAAAACCCACCTGCAAGCTGCTTTATGAATCTTGGCCGAACTACAGTGCTTAAAACACAGGCAACAGACTTTCCCCTGCTCCTCCAGCATGCCTGCTGTGGCAAAAGCTTATACGCACATCGACTAAATACACCAGATGCAAATAATGCGTTGAGCTAATGCAAGTGTCAACCAACACAGTTTGAACAGATGCAACTATCCATAGATTTTAAGGCCAGATGGGACCACTGGGATCATCTAGTCTGACCTGTATAGCAAATGCAGGGCCCTGCTCTTTCAGTTTTTGTTTAACATTCCCCAGGAATTTATCCGGATTTATTACAAAAAAAAAAGGGGGGGGGGTTGAAAATCAGGGGAAAAATGAAGGGCACGGATTCCTGGCTCGATATTGGATTTAGTCGTGGGAGATGGGAGGACAGAACCACGCAACAAAGAGAGGAAAGGTAATGAAGGGGGTGTCATGCGGTGGTTAGTTAATAAGCTGTGTGTTAACAGTATGTACATCGATGCATGCCTGCGCTATCTCCCACGACCTTGCTTTGACGGACATGGATTGACACTTACTTACTTCCCTCCCCTCCCCGCTGATGAGCAACTTGCAATCTCTCCCTTCCCCCCCCCCCCGGCACCACGTGGTGGGAAGCACATGGTCCTTAGCTCCTCCCTTCCTCCTCTCTGTGCCCGCCCCCCAGCGCCCTGCAGCCAATGGGAAGCGAGGGCTAAGGTTGCCGGTGTCTCAGCGTTCGGAGCCGGCTGGGGAGCAGATGCTGGGGTGGCCGCCGCTGCGGGCCTGGGGGGCTCCGAGCAGGTAGCGGGGACGGGGGTGCTGGCCCAGCGGCGTGGCGGGGGGCCGGCCACGCACAGGGTTATCAGCCCCCGTGTTTGCCCTGCTCTTGGAGGTGGTGCTGATTCTAGCGGCTGCTTCAGTGCGACCCTACAATAACAAACCCCAGGAGACTGAGTCGCTGCTTGTCTCCCCCCCAGAAATCACTCTTTTTCCTGCACTAGCCCTGAGGCCCGGGGTTGCTCCTGGATTGTAAGCATGCGGTGATCCCCTTCTCCCCAATGCCCTGAGTGTCTCTCCCTTCCCTCCCCCCCAGCCTGAGAATCTTGAATCCCTGAAGGGACCAAATAGGAAAGGGGCTGGGGGGAGGGAAATTCTTTTCTTTATCTTCCCTCTCTGCCAACGCAGGATCTGTTCTCTGTGTCTATATTTACCAACCAGAGGATGTTCCCCCCCCCCCGCCACCACCCTGTTTTTTTCTGTTTAGTGACCAGATTCATTGGGGGGAGGGATAGCTCAGTGGTTTGAGCATTGGCCTGCTAAACCCAGGGTTGTGAGTTCAATCCTTGAGGGGGCCATTTAGGGATCTGGGCCAAAAATTGGGGATTGGTTGTGCTTTGAGCAGGGGGTTGGACTAGATGACCTCCTGAGGTCCCTTCCAACCCTGATATTCTATGAAATGTCAGGCTGGCTCAAGAAGTCCACCTAGACCTAGGTGTTTGTCTAACCTTGTCTAATTCTTTTTCCCTCCGATGCTTCCCCAGAAGGGATCAGACAGGCTGAACGCAAGAGGGTGTCTCCTGTCCACCATCCCCTTTCCCTTCCTTTGCCATCAGTAATATCCTTTGGCACTGAGTTCCACAGGTTGATTATACACTTTAAACATGTTGTTTTTTTTAATTAGAGCTGGAAGGAAGTTTTCCAAGGGAATGTTTTTCCGTTGGAAAATGCCGATTCATCGACCACTTGTGGAAACAAGTCGATTTTGATTAAATGTTGTTTGGAGGGGAAAAAATGGAGGGAAAATCCACATAAAATTTCTGTTTTCCATTCATGAAATGACTCTTTGGTATCTTTAAATTTTATATTTTGTAATCCAGTGTAATGCATTTAAAAAGTCAAAATCTAAATGAAACATTTAGATCAACCCGCAGTGAATTTATTTGCAGAACTGTGTGCAACCAGAAAAAAAATCAAAATCCTTGAATTTCCAGCCTAAGTGGAAAATCCAGTCCTACTTTTAACTACCTGATGCCCCCACGGCTAATATTAGGAGAGGGTAAACAAAAGCTCCTTACTGACCTGCCCTGAACCATTCCCTATTTTACATTTTCCTGTTCCCATGAGGATCATATTGACCCCCTTTGAGAGTTGCTGATGAAAAGTGCTAGAAGACCGAGGAATGATTATCCACCGGACATCAGTGAACCTAAGGGGCTATCCATTTCAAATGCACATTCATTTTCTCCTGTCAGGGCTGGTGGCCTCAGACCATCCCAGTCTGGTTTCATGTGATTTCCAGCACATGCTATGCGGATGGTTTCCTGCCTATTGCAGACCACTGCTGGAGTGGGACCTTTGCATATAGAAGTCGGGTAAGTCCTGGTGGGGTTTTTAGTGAGGAGTGTCATGTGGTTTGGTAACTCATAGTTCTTGGATGGGGCACAAGGCAAATCCCATCCTTTCGTAGTTGTTAAAGAGAAAAGTTTATTTGCCTTGATGTCCTAGCCAAATTCCTTAAATATCCCCTGACCCTTTATCCTCCAGTTTCAGTTGACCATAGCATTATTATTTATTTTTCACTTTCTGTTCTAATCTCTGGGGCACTCTTGCTGTGCAGATAGTCTCTGTGCTCCACCCTAGAGCTGGCTGCATTTCAGTGATGTGTAGAAGTGAGGACATGTACTTTTTTTAAAGTGCTTGGAGCTTCTTCAGGTTATTGTTTTGTGGCTAGAGCCAGTACCGGTTTACAATGGCGCGGTGGTTCTGGGCCCACACTCAGAAGGGTCCCTGGTGCCTGGACCGAGTGCGGGCAGAGCCTCAAGGGGAGGGAGAAGAGGCCAAGAAGGGGTGGGGCCTTGTGGCCAAGGCTTCAGGGGAAGAGACCGAGTGGGGGCAGAGCCTCAGTGCCAAGGCCTCAGGGGAAGAAGCGAAGTGGGGGCGGGGCCTCAGGGGAAGGGCCTGAGCGGGAGCGGGGCCAAGAAGGGGCGGGGCCTCAGGGGAAGGGCCTGAGCGGGAGCGGGGCCAAGAAGGGGCGGGGGCCCTGGGCCCAAGGCCTCAGGGGAAGGGGCCGAGTTGATGGCAGTGTCATGGTCCAGGCCCTGGGGCCTGCCAAAGATTAATCCAGCCCTGGCTAGAGCACGTCTCTCTGCAGCGCTGCCAGGCCATTAGTGAAACTGAGGTAAATACTTGCATGCTGGGCTGAAGAGTGCATTGAAATGATCTCACAAGGGTGAGATGAAACTCAGCAGACTACAAAGCCGTCACAGCTGATCTAATACCCCCACCTGTTCACTTCCAGCCCCTGTTTTGCTGTAGCGGCTCTCCCACATGGTCTGAGCGGATCTTCCCGGTACACCATGGCACGGCATAGCAAGCTCCAGAAGCAAGTCTTGAGCTTGTACAGACAGTTCCTACGAGCCGGCAAAGAGAAGCCGGGATTCTTACCTTGCATACAGGCCGAGTTCCGGAAGAACGCCAGCATCCCCCGGATGGATGTTATGCACATTGAATATCTCCTCCGCCGTGGCCAGAGGCAGCTGGAGCAGCTCAGAGACATTAACACCAAACAAATGGGCACCTTTGTCAAAACCAAGCCGGAAGAGCAGTGACCCCTGCTGGCTGGCGCAGGCGGCTTTCTTGTACTGGGAGAGTTAGCGTGTGAATTCAGAGACGTGCCTGCCAGATTCTCACACCCCTTTCTGTTTGCACATGGGTATGATCACAGCGAAGGAAAACTGTCCAGTCAGTGCAGTTGTCCTGCCTGGATTGGAATTCAGTGGGATAAATAAAGCCTGGTTTAGGTGTCTTTACACGAGGGAGCCACTAGAAGATGAATTTGAGAAGCCAATCTCTATCATTCCAAGCGTTTTAATCATTCAGGGGTGGATGGGTGATCTGGAGGTGGCATTCTTGGGACATAATCCGTTCCTACCCCTGTTGTCTCCTCTTTTCCATCCTGTAGCTAAAGTCAAACAGGCAGATTACCCAGAAAAATAAAAGAAAGGGACAGTGGTGGGTTGAAATCCTATTTCTGTCATTTTTTTAATTATCCGTAGCACCTAAAAGCCCCAGTCATGGGCCAGGCCCCCACTGCGCTAAGTGCTGTACAAACAGTGGATTTGGGTGCTACAATTTTTGAGGGCCCCACCAAAGTGCCTTAGAAGGACCAGAAAGAGCTGAGCGCCTGCCTTCTGAAAATGGGGTTCCCTTTAGGTGTCTCAAGATGGGCGGCTCCCTCCCCCCAACCCACTTCTGAAAATAAAGGCTTTGGGCCAAGGCGTTCTTCAGGGTGTACCAGCGTGTGTGTGTGTGTGTGTTGCCAGGAGAGTTTCCCCCATGTGTCCCCCTCCCTCAGTGTACCTTGGCTCTGCCATGGAGAGACTATGTCTAGGCCTGAGAGGCTATTAGCGCGTGGTGGCTGGCTTGCTTAGCCCTGGTTTAAACTTAATAGTTTTACGGCTGTAGCTACCCTGGCCGAATCTTCCTAGCGTAGACGCAGCTTATCCCACCAAAGTGCCTTTGTCGGTGAGAGCTTATTCCAATGCAGCGAGTGAAGCAAGCTCTAGAGTCACAGAGTTTAAGGCTGGAAGGAACCAGTGGATCATAGAACTGGAAGGGACTTTCTGGGACAGCAAGTATAGTCCCGAACCCCGTCATATAACCCAGGTCAAAAATGTATTGAGCTCCATCTTCAGATCAGTTCAATTGTTTGCCCTCAGCTCCTACTGGGAGGCTGTTCTCTCTCCTCTGATGGTTATAAACCTTCTGGTTTCCAGCCTGAACTTATTCCTGGCCAGTTTCTATCCCTTTGTCTGACCTCTAGATCACAAGCCATAAGATGTCACCTAATTACCCCTGTGCTGAGCCCAATAACTTGTGTTGGACTAAACCATCTTCCAAAAGGGCCCCTGGTCCTTGGATGGAGAATCCAGCATTTCCCTTGGAGGATGGTTCCAGTGTTAAGAAATTGCACCTTATTCCTAACTTGGATTTGTCCGGTTTCAGTGTCCAGCCATAGGGTCTTGTTCTGTCTTTCTCTAGCTGAAAGAACCCTTTAGGACAAAGGTGGGCAAACTACGGCCCACGGGACCGTCCTGCCTGGCCCTTGAGCCCCCGGCTGCTCCCCTGCTGTCCCCCGTCCCCCACAGCCTCAGGCCGCCAGCACTCTGGGCAGTGGGGCTGCGAGCTCCTGCCGGGCAATGCGTCTGCGAGAGCCGCCGGCCTGCCCTGGTGCTCTAGACTGTGGCACGGCGCGGCTGCCAGTCCTGGTGCTTTGAGCGGTATGGTGGGGGGGGTAGATAAGGGGCAGGGGGTTCCGGGGGACAGTCAGGGGACAGGGAGCAGGGTGGTTGGATGGGGTGGAGGTTCTGGGGGGGGCAGACAGGGGATGGGAAACGGGGGTTGGATAGGAATGGGAGTCCCGGGGGGCCTGTCAGGGGGTGGGGGTGTGGATAGGGGTTGGGGCAGTCAGGGGATAGGGAGCAGGGGAGGTTGGATAGGGAGTGGGGTCCTGGGAGGCATGGTTAGGGGCAGGGGGTCCTGCGAGGGGGCAGTCAGGGAACAAGGAGCAGGGGGGGTTGGATGGGTCGGGAGTTCTAAGGGGGGCGGGAAGTGGGAGGGGGCGGATAGGGAGCAGGGGCCAGGCTGTTTGGGGAGGCACAGCCTTCCCTACCCGGCCTTCCATACAGTTTTGCAACCCTGATGTGGCCCTCGGGCCAAAACGTTTGCCCACCCCTCCTCTAGGACGTGCTCTTTTCTCCTCACGGAGGTACTGCGACACTGCGATCCACTCTCTCATCATCAGGAGTTTTCTCCGGCCCTTGAATTACTTTGATGGCTCTTCGCTGCACCCACTCCAATTTTGCAGTGTCACTTTTCTGCCGGTATAACTGCGTCTACACTGGGTTTCTTGCAAAAAACCAAAAACCCCACTCCTCAATTGCCATGCTGAGAGTGGCAACAGTTAGTAGCATAGGGCTGGCCTCATTTATAGATCTGCTCCTTATCCAAAGGACGCCCCATCCCACAGTGTGGAAACGTCCAAGGGAGCTGAACCCAGGCCCCGGTGTCATGGAGCTGGTGATGTGATGTGAGTATCCTCAGCTTGGCAGGTGCCGTGAATGCCTGGTGCCTTGAAGATGATTTTGCTGCCGCTGGTGGCTTGATTCTCTGAAAGAGCAAATCGCTTTGGTTCTCAAATGTGCCAATCCTCTTGAGTCCTTTGGCATTTACAGTCCACGCTATGGCTAGACTCCGCTGCAGCCCCTAAAAATCATAGGCTGGAAGGGACCTGGAGAAATCATCACGTCAAGCCCCCTGCGCTGAGGCAAGGCCAAGTAAACCCAGGCCAGCCCTGACAGGTGTTTGTCCAGCCTGGTCTTAAAAACCTCCAGTAACGGGGATCCCACAAGCTCCTTGGGAGCCTGGTCCAGAGCTTCACTCCTCTGAGAGTTAGAAAGTTTTCCCTAACATCTCACGTAAGTCTCCCTTGCTGCAGATAAAGCCCATTACGTCTTGTCCTGCCTTCGGTGGACATGGAGAACGGTTGGTCACCAGCCTCTTTATAACAGCCATGAGCATATTTGACGACTCTCTTAGGTCAGGTCTTTGAAACTTGGATCCTTTTTGTTGCTCTCCTCTGGGCTCTCTCCAATTTGTCCACGTCTTTCCTAAAGTGTGACACCCAGAACTGGACACTGTGCTCCAGCTGAGCAGGACAATTACCTCCCATGTCTGACATCTGCCACTTCTCTTAATACACCCCAGGACGATGTCACCTTATTGAAGGGGTTTGTGTCTGAAGCAGCGTCTCTCTAAGGTGCTGCGATTGTGTTTCTCCACCCGAACCGTCTCGCCGATCTTCTTACGACTTGAATGTGCATGTCACAGTTCACTGCCCTGCCTGCACGTTGGACCCTGGCCTGATTTCCGAGCGCAACCCCCCAGGTGTCAGGCCTCCTGCTTTCACCTCCCCTGGGTAGAATCTCCGCCACTCTCAGATGGGGGTCAGGGCTACAGTGTCTTGCCCACCTCTGTTTGCTCAGCAGGCCCTCCCTCCAAGACTTCCCTTTGGGGCACTGCATCCACCCAATGGCCTTTTCAAAACAAAGTTTCCTTTGTGCTTATCAGTGGGAATAAGGTGTAGCCAGAGAAAAGGGTTTTTCACCCCATCAAAGGTCTTCACATGGGTCAGTCTCATCCCAGAGCCTTCCCATCTCTGGGGTCTGGGACCACTGTTGCACCAACTTTGCCTCTTTTTATAAAACCTGCCAAGTCCTTTGTTGTCCCCTGGAGCCGGGTTTGTCCGGCTCTCCAGGGGGGTCGGAGATAGATTTCAAAGCAGTTGCTTTTCTGCACTGTCCTTTAAATACTGGAAAATGGGGGTAGCTGAAACGACGCTCCCCTTTCTCGCTGATGTGCAATCCGGCCCCTGTTTGAATGAACCCTTTGCAATCCTATGGCAAGCAACCCAGGAAGAATCAGACAGACAGATGGGTCAGATTAATAAGTATCACAGACAGCTCTCACGCCCTTCACCAGTGCCAAAGTGTGTGTGTGGTGGTTGGGGGGGAGGGGGACCGGTATGTGCAGCTTCTGCTTATAAAGGTGGGGGAAATTTCTGAGCTTGGGGCTACAGGCAGGGAGGGTTCATTCATCTGGTTTTCCAGGCTCCTCAACTGCAGCTGAGCAGCCATGCTTCCCTGGCTTGAAACTGATTGCTTGGCAGGTTTAGCTGCCTGTGGGCTAGCTGAGTGCACGGAACAGGTAAATAAACCCAATGGCCAGTTTAGATCAGGTGCCTGCATTTATCCAGCTCAAGCAGGGCTGGGGTTTGGTTGGGGTGGTGTGGGGTAACCCTACCACTCTGGGTTTCCATTTCTGGCTCTGCCACAGGCTCGCTGCCTGACTCTGGGGAAGACACAGCGCTCCCTGCCTCAGTTTCCCGATCTGTAAAACAAGGGAAACCACCTCCTTCTCCTACTAGGGAGTTGTGAGCCTTGGGCATTAACTCACAACACGTGAGGGACGTTATTTAAATGTACTTCTGCAAACAGACCCACGGGAACCATTGGTCCAGTGTGCGAGCGCAATTCCTATGGCCAGTCTAGCAGCCTCTCTCTGGCAGAGCTTCAGAAGAAGGTGCAAGGAGCCTCTACTAAGGAATAACCTGCCTCTAGGGAAAGGATCTTCCCAACCCCCATAGCTGGGGGCCAGTTAATGCCCTGCCATAGAGGGTTTATAGCATAGCTGTAGCTGAGGAATGGTCTTCCCAAGGGAAAGGGGAGGGAATGCGGTTGCTTGGGATGTTTACACTAGGCTGGACAAAGCCCTGAGGAATAGAAGAGAGCAGAATCATTCTGTGTTGAGACCTGGGGCCTAGCTATGGGCTCGTCTACACTACAGAGTCTTGGCCGATATAATTCTACCGGCAGCGCCCCCTACTGGAGACTGCTGCCGGAAGGTGCTCTGCCAGCGTTAATGGACGACCTGAGCTAGCTAAGCCAACAGACGCTTTCCTCTGTCTGCAGAGTCGTGGCTACCCTGGAGATCTTGCCGGCATCGCTATGTCGGCTGGGTGTGTGGGGTTTTTCACACTCCCTAGCCAACAAAGCTATGTCGGTAAAACTTTGCCATGTAGACTAAGCCCATGGTAACGGTGGCAGGTTTGTCCCCGTGGTCTGGATCAGCCTGTCCTGGCAATGGCTTGGAATTGCTGGCTGAGAAACAAGGCTCTAACAGAGAGATGGGGATGGTGTAGGAAGAAAATCCAAGTGTTTTGGGGGGGTGTGATTCTGGGTGGGAGGGATGACCTATACTCCTGCCTGCCACAACCTGCCAGGGCTCTACCAGGCTCTAAGCACAGACAGCTTTGGAGATCTGAGATCACTACACTGATCAGGAGCATAAAAGGCCCCGAGCAGCGTTTGTTCTGTTATCTCGGAAGGAAGGGACAAAGTTCAGAGAGGGTGCCAAGCTGGGCTGGAGTCTTTGAGCTCAGATTTTGCTTTGCCCTTCCTTGAAGGCTGTGCTACAGGTGAGTGGTGTTTTCATCTCTGCTCTGGGAGTATTTCTCATGGGTTTTGTGTCCTGATTTGAGAGGGATTGTGTGGGTGGGTGGGAGGGGATTAATGTGCCATAAGCTTTATATCCTCTTCTCTGTAGCTAGCCCCAACCTCTAAATCATCTGTTTCCAAGCTCTGTGGCTAACTTAGAGGCCAGCAGTATGGTCTAGTGGATCAGGTATGGGGTTGGGTATAAGGTCTCCTATGACCTGGTGAATAAGGCACAGGGTTGCATGTCAAGTCTTCCCAGTCCTGCATTCGCTCACCGTGTGACCTTGGGGAGGTCTTTTTGGGTCTCCCTTTCCCTGTCTGTAAAAGGCAGGCAAGCGAGATTTAACCATCTGGGGCAAGTGCTTTGAGATCTGCAGCTGGAAAGTGCTGCAGCGTTTGTTTAGGTCACAAGTGTGTAGGGACATGGGCTGTGTAAAAGCGTGAACACCCTGCTAGTGCTCAATAAATATTGATTCATAGCCGGCGTGAGGCAGCGAATAGCCAAGCGACAGAGAAATTAAGACGCAAAGGAGATTTTGTGGTGTCTGCATCTGAGGGCTGAAAGAAATGAAATGGAGAGTTGATGACCCAAGGAAGCTGTTCCAGACAGTAGGAGATGCTGGAGCCGAGGCCAAGTTTGCCGACTGGATCCTGAAGGCAATCGGGAGCCGGGGAGGTGTGTCTGGATTGGGGCTGATGTGGTCAGAGAGTGGCAGCGGGGACTCAGGATAGCCACTGAGGAGGGACGTGCAAGACGAGCTGAAAATGCAGGTGATGTTAGCAGTGGCCAGTCAGCTGGATGCAGATTCCACCTGTCAAGGTGTTTGGGGGGCTCATGTTAGTTTCATCCAATTTTGATGCAAAGTTATGAAAGCGCTTTGATCATTTTGACTTTATTATAACACATTGGGATGAAGCACTTTGGGCATATGTATTATAAGCCGAAGGGCTTCATCTCAGCGTATACTCTAAACGAAACATTATTAAACATTACAGAATATATTCTATTTGAAATGAAAAATAATCAAAGCCCTTTGGGCTCACACATGATAAGAAGTTGAAGCATTGCATTTCACCATATATATATGGAGCGTTATGAAATGTGATATTCAAAGTGAATCGCTTTGATCAAGTGGTTCCAAAACCATTCTTCGCAAATTTCATTCTGCAGGAAATCTTCACAATTTCATCTTTTTTCTTCCGATTTGGGATGAAAGGAAATGGGGTGGAAATTCCGAGGTATGACCAGCTCTAGGGCAGATGCAGCTGTGACCGAGGTGGGCAGCAGAGAAGGGTGACAAAGGCCAGGAATAGCTCAGCTTTGAGGACAGCCCTGAGATTGTGGAGGCAGAGTTGTTCTGAGTTAGGTTGGACATTAGGAAAAACTTCCTAACTCTCAGGGTGGTTAAGCACTGGAATAAATTGCCTAGGGAGGTTGCGGAATCCCCATCACTGGACGTTTTTAAGAGCAGGTTTGACAAACACCTCTCAGGGATGGTCCAGATAATACTTAGTCCTGCCTCGGTGCAGGGCATGGACTAGATGACCTCTTGAGGTCCCTTCCAGTCCTACTTTGCTATGATTCTATGAGCTGGTGGAGCCAGGTTTTGAAACCTCTGTGTCCTCCTTAAGATCTGATACCTGCTAGGCTGCAGATACACTGGCTGTCTCTCCTCTCACAGCCCATCCTAGCTGCTGCTGCTGGAATAGCTCAGGTTAGCTTCACCTGCTCTGTCTTGGAGAAGCTTCACAGCAGAACGGCCTATGAAGGCATCTTGCTGATCTTCGGATCTCTTGGTAATTCCTCTGCATTCTGTGTATTTTTTTTTCCTCCCTAGCTGGCTGATCTAGTCAAGCATCTTCAGCCCTTGAATGCCCCCAGGAATTACCAGTGCGATGGTCTCCCATGCCCAAGGTAATCAGCTGGCTAGTTATGGACAGAGTCCTTGGGTCTCAGCTCCACATCAGGCATGGAGGGTTGGTCTGCCGAAGCCAGGTCCATGTGACCTGATAACCAGCCCTGGTTATCAGGGAGGCAGCTGTATTGATCTGAGAATGGCTGGAAGCCACCATGACTCATTGTGATCTGGGGTGGAGAAGTGAAAGGACTTGAGACCTGCGACATTTCCAGTCCTGCCCTTGATCCCAGAATAGCTGGCTATTTCTCCTGATACGGTTGGTGGTGGGATAGGTATTTACCTAGACGTTAAGCTCTTCATGTATGTAAGCACCCAGCACAGTGGCACCCCTCCCCCACCCCCCCCGATCCTTCATTGGGTGCCTTAAGATGCTACAAATAATACAAGTAATCACTGGCAATGCTGTTAACAATAACATCATCATTAGGCTCCAGAGCTAATATTGCTACCCCGAACGAGGGCTGCTCGCTCCTCTTGGAGCTACGTGTCACAGGCAGACAGCACTGCATAGGGCCCCATTGGGAAGTCTCCTTTCTAGTCATGAGATCTGGACGCTTTAATATGGATAAATATGTATCTATATATTTAAAGCAAAGTTTAGCATCTGTAGAAATGGGTGTTTCCAGCAAGGAGGCAAGGCCTGGAGATAGCCCTCCATAGAGGGCTACTGATCTGCCTTCAAAGGGTCAGATGCCAGGGACTGCATTGTTGGGTTATTATGGGCCTTGCTTTGCCATCAGACAGCAGGCTACGGGGCAGCATGCGGGTGAAGGCTGTGTGCCTGCCTTGGGGAGGGGAGAGACAGGATTCTATCCTGGGAGAGCAGCAGCTGGGAGAGACCATCTGCCTGGGGGGGAGCCCCAATATCCTGCAGGAATGGGGCCCGGTTTCTTGTTCCAGACCCTCCCTTAGGTGCGATTGTGGCTGGCACAGTTTCAAAAGCGGCCCTGTAATCCTGAAAGCCGAGTGACTCCGCCTGCTGGCGCTTATCACTCCCTCGCCTCTTGCTGTTTAATCAGCTTGTTTAACCAAGGAGGGAGGGAAAAGGGGAACCTTTGGCTATTTGAAGGTTGCATGCAAATGGAGGGAAAGGGGATGGATAAAGAAGGGCTGAGCGTGGGCCTCCCTCTATTTAAATACATGCCCAAAGATGCCCTGAAAATCTGGGAGAATCACTGGGCGGCTGGCCTGAACGAGATGGCTAAACAGCTTGGCAGCTGGAGTTTTGGAGCCTTGTTATTCCTGGTAATGTGGGTAGATGGCTCCCATTCAGTGGGATTTCTGCCAGGAAGATGACCACAAATAGTGGCCTTTATTCCCCATGTCACTTCCCCAGGTGTCTGACTTTTGTCGCTGAGATCAAGAATTGTATACGATTCAAAGAGGAACGGGCTGGTTTATCTGGCTAGCCAGTGTTTGAATAGTTAATAATAATCCCTTGCTATTATTTGTAGATCTCAAAGCACTTTAAAAAGGAGAATCAGTATCACTGTTCCCATTTTACAGATGGGGAAACTGAGATAAAGAGACTCATCAAAGGTCACCCTGTGGGAGAGGCAGGAATAGAACCCAGCTCTCCTGAGACCAAGCTCAGTGTTTGTTAGAGACCAGCATGAGACCTGTGGGGGGGCAGGGGCAGATTAAGAACATAAAAACGGCCATACTGGGTCAGATCGATGATCCATCTAGCCCCGTATCCTGTCTTCCAACAGCAACTGGTGCCAGATGCTTCAGAGGGAATGACAGACCAGGGCAATTATTGAGTGATCCCTCTGGCAGTTGGAGGCTTAGGGACACCCGGAACATGGGGTTATGTTCCTGACCATCTTGACTAAGAGCCATTGATGGACCTATCCTCCATGGATTTACCTCATTCTTTTTGAACCCAGTTACATTTTTGGCCTTCACAACATCCCCTGGCAATGAGTTCCACAGGTTCATGGTGGGTTGAGTGAATATGTGCTTCCTTATGTTTGTTTTAAACCTCCTTATGCCAGTTTTCACTGGGTAGATGATTGCGTTTTAAGATATTCTGAAAACTATGGGCTTCCGAGACGTCTCATGAAGCTCAGCTGCCTCTCAGCATCTGTCTACACTGCAGTCGGGAGGTGTGATTGCAGCCCAGGTAGATGTAGCTGCCCTATATCAAAGCTAGTGTAACTATCGAAGTGAAGCCACAGCATAGATTCATAGATCCCAAGGCCAGAAGGGACCACTCTGATCATCTAGTCTGACCACCTGTGCAGCACAGGCCAGAAACCTGCCTCAAAACCGTTCCTAGAGCAGATTTCTCCAGAAAAACATCCCATCTTGATTTTAAAATGGTCAGTGGTTGTCGGAGAATCCACCATGACCCTTAGTAAATTGTGCTAATGGTTAATTACTCTCACCGTTAAAAATGTATGCCTTATTTTCAGTCTGAATTTGTCTAGCCTCAACTTCCAGCCCTTGGATCATGTTAGACCTTTCTTTGTAAGATTGAAGAGCCCATTATTAAATATTTCTTGCCCAGGGAGGTAATGATAGACTGGGATCATGTCACCCCTTCACCTTCTCTTTGTTAAGGTAATAGTGAGCGACTCAAGGAGCTCGATCTATCGGGCAGGTTTTCTAACCCTACTATGACAGAGTCAGGCCAGATGGCTACAGGAGAGTGATAGATGGTAGATACATTAGCCCCAGAATAAGCAGATCCCTTTTCCCTGGGTAAGATAACAGGAGCTGTTCCAGAACAATCAGGAACTTACTAGATCCAATTAAGGCAGGCAGGCTAATTAGGACACCTGGAGTCAATTAGGAAGCTACTAGAACCAATTAAGGCAGGCAGGCTAATCAGGGCACCTGGTTTAAAAAGGACCTCACTTCAGTTAGTGAGGGGGTGCGCAAGGAGCTGGGAGTGAGAAGGCGTGCTGCTAGAGGACTGAGGAGTACAAGTGTGATCAGGCTTCAGGAGGAAGGTCCTGCGGTGAGGATAAAGAAGGTGCTAGGAGGAGGCCATGGGGAAGTGGCCCAGGGAGTTGTAGCTGTCACACAGCTGTTACAGGAGACGGTGTAGACAGCTGCATTCCACAGGGCCCTGGGCTGGAACCCGGAGTAGAGGGCGGGCTCAGGTTCCCCCCCCCCCCCGCCCCATCCTCCCAACTCCCTATCTGACACAGAAGGCGTTGACCTGGTCTGTGAGCAACACCAGAAGGGAAGGTCTAATTTGGAAAGGGATCTGGCCTGTCCCCGACCCACTAGGTGGGACAGCAGAGATTGTTCTCCCTTTCCCCCATGCTGGCCAGTGATGAGGTTAGCTGAGTGAATGGCAGGTTTGAGCCCACTAGCAAAAGTGGCCAAATTGAGGGCTGCCATGGACCTCTGAGGTGAGCAAATCCGCCAGAAAGCGCAGGACCCACCAAAGCAGAGAAGGAACTTTGTCACACTACATTCTCATGGTGCTTCTCTGACCCCTCTCCAATTTATCAGCATCCTTCTTGAATTGTGGGCACCAGACCTGGACACAGGTTTCCACCAGCGGTGGAATAGTGCCAAATATAGAGGTAAAACGACCTCTTTACTCAGGGCTGAAAGTAAGTAGAGGGACTTACTGGTATGCTGGGTCCCCCCTGGGCAAGGTGTGGGGGCGGCTCTGGCCCCCGGAAGGGTTGAGACCTTGGGCGGAAGGGGCAGGGCTGGGGACCAGACTCCCTCAGCCGGCCATTCAGGGCCCCCATTTGTGGCAGTGGCAGCCGGGAGCCCCAGGGCTCTGGTGGGGATTTGAAGGGCCCAGGGCTCCTGGCTGCTGTGGCAGCAACCAGGAGCTCCGGGGCCCTTTTAACTTGCCAGGCCTGCCCAGGGCAGCTGCCCATTTTGCTCCCCACCCCCCACTGGCGGCCCCAATGGTCGGGTCCAGTAGCGCTGCTGGACCCGGGGGAGCAAAAGGGGCAACGACGTGAAGCAGTGCTTTAGCGTTGGCCATGTGTGGGCCAGTACTGGCGGCTGGTTCTTACCGGTACGCTGTACCAGCCCGCACTGGCCCACTTCCACCTCTGCCTTTACTCCTGCTCAAGATCCTCCTGATACGTCCTAGGATCACATTAGTTTTTTTAGCCTCGGTGCTGCACTGGAAGCTCACGTTCAGCTGATGACCCACCGTAATTTCTATTCATTATTTTGTCAAACCATCTTATCTTGTACTCGATTGGGATGTATTTGTATTTGCTGGCATATATTTCCATAAATATCTAGAGCCTAGTGCTCTAGCAACAACTTTGCCAAGTTCATGTCGTGGACAGAGAACTCGTAAGCATCTACTGTACTACATGGCCTGACTTTGGTTCACAGCCTCTGGTTCAGGCCTCAAACCTTGTACCAGGCCCAATACTACACCAGCAGGCCATGGTGACTGCATCTCAGAGATGCCAAGGGCTGGCGGGCCGTATCTGTCCTCATGCCCAGGAGTCCCTCTGCTCCACGGATGCCACCGAGGGACACAGGGCGGCGATGGCCGGGATGTGGGATTTAGGGCGTGACAGCCCCGGCCTTCGCTCCCAGGACAGCAGTGCCACCTTGTCCTTGACTGGAAACCACCCGTTTCGGATGAGTCCCTTGCTGGAGCTTCAGCTGGACGAGACCGGCCGGACCTGATTGTGACAGTGGGGGGACGGGGAGGGATAGCTCAGTGGTTTGAGCACTGGCCTGCTAAACCCAAGGTTGTTAGTTCAATCCTTGAGGGAGCCATTTAGGGATCTGGGGGGGGAAATTGGGGATGGGTCCTGCTTTGAGCAGGGGGTTGGACTAGATACCTCCTGAGGTCCCTTCCATCCCTGATATTCTATGATTCTATGTTCGGTCGATTCGTCTTTTAACCAGCTGCGTCCTTAGCAGCTACAACTCAGCAGCTACACTCAATCTGAAAGCACTGGCCGCCAGATCTAGTGGCCGTGCAGCATGCACCGGCAACAGCACCACCTGCTGTCCCACAAGAAGACAGCATGCAACATCCAAATTGCATCCAAGGACTGCTGCAGGGGAAATTTTCCAAGGCAGAGATGGGCGCTAATCTCCTCCTAAAACTTTAATAGGAAAATGGTGCCTTCAGGATGCCAAGTGTTCTGCAACAGATGCTTCGATGAGTGTTGTTTTCTCATCAGATCTCTTTCCACTATTTGCATAAATCCCTTTGGAGTAAAGTTGTCTTTCTTCCTGACATAGCAAGGTGCAAGTTTATTAATAAAATAACAACTTAAATAACACTTTGTTGCTTCTATTGGCCACGCCGGGGTCTCTTTGCGTATCCCTCCATTTCCCCCTTCCCCCCACCGTGCCATCCTCCCATCCCTCACTATTTTGGGACTTCCTGAAACTCCTCCTATCAATCCCCCAATGCCAGGGGCTCTGTGCGTTTCCCATGTCCCCCACCCCCATACCATTGTCCCCCATTTCCCCCCCACACCAGGGATTTCATAGATTCCCAGGCCAGAAGGGACCGTTGTGATCACCTAGTCTGACCTCCTGCATAGAACAGGCTGGAGAAACTTCTCCAACATAATTCCCAGAGCAGATCTTTTAGACAAACATCCAGTCTTGGTTTAAAAAATTGTCTGGGATGGAAAATCAACCACAACCCTTAGTCAATTGTTCCAGTGGCTAATTATTCTCCCAGTTAAAAATTTACTCCTCATTTCCAGGGTTTTCTGTGGTTTCCTCCACTGCAGCTACATTAGTGTGGGAGGGAGGAGGGCTAGCTGCCCCGAGAACATATCTAAGAGGAAAGGAGTACTAGTGGCACCTTAGAGACTAACCAATTTATTTGAGCATAAGCTTTCGTGAGCTACAGCTCACTTCATCGGATGCATTTACTAACAATAAATTTGTTAGTCTCTAAGGTGCCACAAGTACTCCTTTTCTTTTTGCAGATACAGACTAACACGGCTGCTACTCTGAAACCTATCTAAGAGGGTTTCAGATGGGATCACACGTGTGGCAGCTAGACACTGCTCTTTTTAGCATGCTGGCTCGCTCAGAACTAGCGTGAGTATGTCTACCAGAGTTGGAAATCCCACCTCCAGTTCCAGCATAGACATACCCTAAGTGGCCCAATTAATGGGAATCTCAGTGCAGAGGCCAGGAATATGGTGGGTCTTGGATCTTGGCCAGGTATTAAAAATTCACAAGGAAAATAACGGGAGTAATCCAGCATCCACCACTGATGCTCTCGGTGAGGCTGATCTTCGTGTTTTCCCTTGTCTCTGTTGCAGAGTTCCAGACCAAAGAGGACGTCTACTGCTTCGCCTTAACAAAGGCCCTTTACAGTGTGCCCACACCAGTGACTGTCGGGTTTTATGCACCATGGGGACACTGCAAAAACCTGCTCTTACAGAAAATTCAGCGTGAGTGCTGCCCTGGGGAACATAAGGAGGGGAAGGGATGGGAGAGGATGGGGATTACAACCTTATCCCATTCTTGAACACTCCCCGGGAGGGATGGATTGTCAATCTGGAAGATCCTCGAGGAGGAAAGATTTAAGGTGCTGCCCGGTGTCTAATGTATGCCTTCCTCTCTTACGGCAGAGTACATGGTTAGCGAATCAACAAAAAAAGACCAGCAGGAATTTCGGCGGAATGGGAAAAAGCAGCGTGGAAGCTCTGGCTGGGATCTGCTCAAGCTCCTGTTTCTCATGATCTTCTACCGGCCGGTCCTGACAGAGCAGCAGAAGCAGAGAAAGAACGTCCAGCATGTCTTCATCCATTTCAGTGCCTGGGAGTATGCGGGCAGCGACCATCTGTGGGCAGGCCTCATCACCACACTGTGTGATGGCATTGAAAGCCACTTTGGTCTCCTACCTGTGAGCATTTACAGGGCCGTAGGCAGGAAATGTGGCATCATCGAGAGACCAGGGGATCAGGAATGGGTTAGCAAGAAGTATCTCTGCCTCCCCCTGTGGGCTGCTGTGATCCTTGTGACCGTGGTAGCTATTGGGGTGGGCGTTCTCCTCCTAATGGTTGGGATCCCCATTGGGGATGCCTCGGGAGACGCAATAGCTGTCGTGGAGGGCATCGGGGTGACGGCCGTTGGCGTCTCTGCGGCCGCTGCCATTCGGGTCGCCATCATGGTGGTACGAAACGTCATCATCACCCAGAAGACCCAGCTGGAGAGACAGATGAATCGGACGGATCTCAGCGCTCAGCTGGGCTTCATGAGCGGTGTGAAAAGAGAAGTGAGGACAGTCACCAGGTTCCTTCACTTCATGGAAATTTTCCAGCGGCGGAAGCTGCAGGTGGTGCTAGAGATCACCCACTTGGACAGGTGCAGCCCTGACAAGGTGGTCGGCGTCCTGGATGCCATGAACATCCTCCTCTCGGATTACAATGCCCCATTCATCTCCATCCTGGCTGTCGACCCGAGCATCATTGTCGACTGCGTGGAAAGCTCCTTGTACATGAAGGGCATGGCCAACAATGGCTACGAGTTCTTAAACCGCATTGTCACCCTGCCCTTCTCTGTCCCTCGGATGGACTGTGACACCAAGATGAGGCTGATCAGGGACATCACCGAGCGCCGGAAGTGGCAAGAGAGAGACCTAGAGGAGGAGGTAGGCTTCCAGCAGGATCCCAAGATGGAAGCTAACTCCAAATTTCTCTCAGTCCCTTGCTACGATTCTGCCAACCATGAAGCAGAGAATCCAGGTGCAGATGACAGACAGATACCTCTCATTGTCAGAGACCTCAGAACCCAGGAACCAGGAACCGGCGGCTATGGGAAGGGCATCAGAGCCAAAGACCTCATTCAAGAAGCATTTGACTACCTCCTGGATGACTCCTTGAAGGAATACATGACAGACAACGTGGTGCAAATGCGGCGGATCGTGAACACCATCACCATCACCATCAGGATCATGGCAAATAACGTCCCCAAGGACAAGGTGTGTCCAAAGAAGGTGGTGGACTGGGTGCTCCTTGCCAACCAGTGGCCATGCCGTCTGAGCTGGGTCTTGCAGTGCATCGAGGATGAGGAGCAGAGAAGCAGCCTGGCCTGCTGCCAAGGAAGCCCACTGCCCCCTGACATGTTCCTGTGGGAGGTCTACGAGAAGTACATGGAGGAGCTGGACATGCTTAAAGGCCAGATGGAAAAGCTTCTGGAACTGGACCAGGATCCTGAGCTCTTCCACAACTTCTTGAGCAGCAGGTTTCGGGTGGAGGAGGCCATCTTCTACTTGCCCTACACGGTCAACTTAGACCTGTCCTTGAAAAGGCAGATGGAGCTGCAACGTGGCAGTCACAGCCTGAAGCGGACAAAGAAGTTCAACAGGCTCACGACATGCACCCTGTTGGGTATGACGGTGGATGATGTCTGCAGAGAGGTAGGTGACTCTCATGCTTCCTGCCACCCCGCAGAGTCAGCAGGAGGTAGACTGTCCCCATGCTACTTAATAACAAGCCGCGTGACAGCTGCTCCTCACGCTGAGAGGGAGATGAGGGCAATGGGCACCGGAGCTGGGAGAAAACTATCCCATCTAACCGGTGCATTTGCAAAAGCAAACCATATGTGTGCTACAGAACATTTTTGTCTAGGCTTTTGTTGACGCAGGGCTGGACTCAAGGTTTAGGATTGACTGTTATCCTCTGGGGGGGGCAAGATGCCAGAGCCCCATCACTTTTAAGGGGTGAGCAGCAGGAGGAGGGGGCAGGGAGGAGCGAGTGGAGGACAGGGTATCAACGGGAAGAGGTGGTGTGGGGATGGGGCCTCAGGGGAATGGGTGGTGCGAGGGCAAGGGGAGAAGGGGTGGCACGGAGGCAGGGCCTCGGGGGAAGGAGTGGTGAGGGGCCCCCCCCTACTTTTAGGGAACTCTAGCCGCTTCTGACTTGGTACATGCTTGAAATGGGCCAGGAAATTTCTTGTTGGAACAACTACTCTGATCCTTGGAGCTCTTTCCTGTGACCCTAAAGCCCTTGGCTCGATCTCCAAGGGGTTCCTCCTTTACTCTCTGAAATGACTTCTGTCTGTTTTAGGACTGTGGAAGATTCTTAGCTATCTCTTATGTTCACAGCATGCACACAGAGATATGAGATAAAAACATAAATACTCTTGCTGGAAGGTTGTAACGTAACACCACTTTATTTCTTAGAATCCAGAATAACACACAAGAACCAATAAACAGAGGAGACAAAGCAGGCTGCTCCCTAAGGTAGCAAGGCCCAACTCACCCCACTGCAGGTTGATTCTGCATGCTTCCCTACAGAGCCCTCTAGTCTGCAAGCAGGACCAGGAAACCCCCTCACTCTTAAAGTGATAGCTTGCAATTCCAAGACACTCCTCAGTACACCACACTACCCCTTCCCCCTTAGTTGCCTGATCGACTGTACTTGTCACACCGACTTGATCGATGATACCTCCAGTAGTATTCCAGCATACACAAGAGGGATTTTCCAGATACTATTGATAGTCCCGCAGCCTGCTGGCTGGCACATCTTGTTTGCTAGAATCTGAACGAGCTGACACAGGTTCCTCTCTGGAGTCATCACGGAATCTTCCTAAGAATGTGTTGTGAACATTTCAAATATATGTATGGCGCTAATGGAAGCTTTCTCTTCTCTTCCAGATGGAAACAGTTGGCTTTAAGGAAGAAAACGTCCCGCAGTACCAACGGAGGCTGAGGGACCATAATCTAAATGGCCGTGCCCTGGTTTACAGTGACAACAATGAAATCAAAGAAGCCCTCAGCATGAGCCTTGGCGAATGGACGCTCTTTAGCATATATTTCCTTGGAGTTCTTCCCCAGCCAAGTTCATCCCCTTCTGTTGCATCCTCGGTCCCGTTATATGTCAGTCAGGAGGCTCAGAAGAACGTGTCTGGCTTAAGAGAGAACGTGGCTAGAGGGAGCAGGCTGTCTTTGAACATCTCCAGGGAAGAGCTTCGGGAGAAGAGGTAAATCTGAGTCCTGTACAAGACTGGAAGCAAGATCTGAACTTTCCCCATCTTCGTACCTCTCTGCACTGTCAATGACATGTCACGGACAAAGCAATATGCTGGCTATGGAACAATTAGCAATGAGAATGGGGCACTATGGTGTGTCTCAGGGATTTGGGGCACATTCATGTCAACACAGTGGATCTTTAGACACTGGATGTCACAGTAGTTTTGTCTGGTTAGTACAGCAGGAGACCGGGAATCAGAATGTCTGGGATCTATTCCTAGCGCTGTCCCTGGCTTGTTGTGGTTTTGAGCAACTTGCTCCTTCTTTCTGGGTCTCCATTGCCTCATCTGCAAAATGGGTTTAGGGCACGTGTTAGTGCATGGAGCACATGCTCTGTGACCTTCCTACCTGTACTGGAGCATTAAGAGCAAAACTTGCCCCATCTGCTGTGTCCCCAGCCACAGTGGAACCAGGATGATGGCCCCGTGAAGGTAGCACAGTCCAGGGAGCTCTCTCATGTGCTATCCCTTGCAGCAGGGCATGGGGAGTGAGGCATGGGCAGAGGCTGGGGGTAGAGGCCTGTGGATTCATGTTTCCACAGATCAACTGGGCAGGATTCCAATCTCACACTATTGTAAGTCAGAAGTGACAGAAGAGGGTCATCCACCCTTCTGTCTACAAAGCACTAGGCCAATATTAACCAGTTAATCCTCATGCATAACATCGGAGATGGGTCACTGTTTTTAATCCTTTCTTTACTTAAGAGGGGCATGGAGCAAGGACGGGTCTAGGGTTACATAGCAAGCCAGTGCTGGATCTGGGAATAGAACCCACGAGTCCTGGCCCTGTATTTTGGACTCATGACTCTGGCCAGGAGAAGCTTTTATAGCGTCCCTTTTCTGCCTATAAGAGCACTTCCAGGCCCCAATCCCGCTCCCAATGCATAGCACAAGCAGCTAAACCTGTCCTGGAGAACTCCTCTTGGGCTGACTGGTGGGGAGAAGAATTCTTGCTAAGAAGCCTTCGAACCATGGTTGGGCTGGTCCTGTAGCAGAATCATCCACATTACCTGTGACATTCCCCCCGCCCCCCCACGCCCCCAGAAATTGGTTCCATGGTGGGCCTGGCTGTCTGTGCAGGAAGGTAACCAGTGAATATTTTTGTGTTTAATAAAATTATGTTAACAAATGGTCCTTTCCCGATCTCTTTCCTGTAGAGGCTTTAGGAATTTAGGGCACCCACCCCAAAAGCATCTGAGCACCAGGCTTGGCAGAATTCAGGTTTTTTTGTTTTACAATGTTGATGGATAATATTGTCACGGAGTCACAGGCCCGGTGCTCTGGAATTGCTCTGTATGAAACCAGACAGGACTCTGGTGTAGTGTGCCATGAAGTCTTTTAGGCTAAGGCCATCCTGGGTTTGGCCTCAGGGCATTCAGCACCCCCATGCACTTCCCGTAGTGGGGTCCACTTGTTTGGTACCCTGGGGGAAGCCAGAGGGACCCTGCACCCCAACTCCACAGTCAGCCATGACTCTCAGCCAGCATATAAAACAGAAGGTGTATTAGTCAACAGGAACAAAGAGTAGAATAGAGCTTGTTAACACAGAAAGCAGGACCGTTCAGTAAAGTCCATCTTGCGGGGAGGGAACCCCAGAGCCTTGAGGTCCTGAACCTCTCCCTTGAGCCCAAAACGGAAGACTGCCCTGCTTCCAGCTGCCTCGCTTGTTGCCCCATCTCAGTTCTTTGTCTTGCTTCCTGGACAAAGTGTCACTTGGTTGCATCTCCCTCCTGGTTCTCAGGTTACGAAGGGGATTGGCCATTGCCTACATGCAGACAGCTGGAGGAGCCTCACTTATCCCTGAGGATCTCAATTCTTATCCTTATTCCCACCACCTAGGCATGACTTCAGATCTGGCAGAAAAGCTTTGCTAAGGAGATAGGCCTTGTACTGTGTTTTTGGCTCTGTAGGTTCTCCTCCACGAGCCTATTCCCCAGACATCTCCCGGTGAATATGAGTCTCGCAGGCTTTGTCCTGGGCACTGTCCCCAAGGAGTGCTGTTGTCTCTGAGTTGTGGCTGGAGAGCCAGTCCCTAGTAAAGCTGGGTCCTGAATTGTTAATGGCCCTGGAATTCAGGACCAAGGCTTTGCACAGGGATCAGATCAGAACTTGGAGCCAGTACAGAGTGCAGGAGGGATGTGCTCTTGGCTGCTCATTCCACTGAGGAACTGAAGACTTGAGACTTGTTGGCTTCCCCCTTCAATCACCCTTAATCCACATGGAGCAAACACCTCCCCTCTCCTGCTCTGAAATGTCACCATTCCAGGGGCAGAGAGCCTGGAGCCCAGCGGGGCATGTGACATCATAGATCCCTGGACAGCAAGGGTGGGCCAGCAATTAGGGCATTAGCCAGGAACCTGGGTTCAATTCCCAACTCTGCCACAGACTCCTGTATGTCCTTGGTCAAGTCCCTTAACCTCTCTATGCCTCAGTACAATAGGGATGTTAGCCTGTGCTGCCTTCCAGAGGAGTTGTAAGGAAAAAGACATGAAGTATTGCAAGGGGCTCAGATGCTAGGGTGATGGGTGCCAGGTAAGTCCCATAGAGAGCTCTGCAGACCCAGGCGTTAATATGAGGCATTGATCAGACTGTGCAATAGCCCAGCGGAACTTTTGGCCTTGTCTACACAGGCAAGTTAATGCACTCTAACTTGCTGAAAAAACACCCCCACGAGTGCAGCAAGTTTGAGCACTTTAAAGTACTAGTGTGGACAGCTGTGAGCGCTGGGTGGATTACCAGGAGCGCTCTCTCCCAGCACTCACGCGTGACCACATGGTCACATCCCAGAGCAGCACTTGGAACTTTGCCATGTAGACGACTGTCAAACCCACAGAGTTTGTGGGGATTCCAACACTGAATAGTAACTCCACCCAGCTCAGAGCCAACTAGCTGGAGGAGACAGGGCTGCCAGGGCAGTAGGAGAAGGAGTTGCCTGATTCTGAGTCTTCTGGCCAGTTGGTCCAAGAGGAGCTGCAGCGGGAGTGGGGCTGTGGCTCCCTATGCAGTGTGGAGTCTGATGGTTCCGTGCCACGAAGGGAACCCCAGTGGCCACTGCTTTCAGGGAGCTCCAGCCTTGCATCTCAGAAGCTTCCAGCTGCAGTGTCTCTGCTGTTGAGTTAACATTTGGCACCAGGGCCCTGGGGTGAAAGATGCTCGGGGTGTGGATGGGTGAATCATTAACACGCACTGACAATTCCATGGAAGGCTCACAGCTCGGAGGTAAAATCTCAGAATAAGGTGACAGGCCCCACCTGCAGCCCCATTTAGATCTCTGTAGATAGCACGGTTCTGATGCCATTATATTTTTCTCTTCGCTGGAACTGAAGTTCACTTCCTCAGAACTAGCCCACTGTTGGTGGTTGAACTCAATGTCCCTTTCTGAGTGAAAACCAAGGTTGGCTTGAATTCATTCTGGAGGGAGCCAGAGAGTTGTATTCATTTTCAGTCTCGCAAAGAGCGTAGACTCATGACTGAGTGATGTGAAGGGGCCAGCAGGTGCAGTCTGAGTGTAGGGTGGAACTTTCAAAAGTATCTATGGCTCAGATTTGTAAAAGTAGCTAAGCATTACTGCACTCAGCTTTGCAACACCTAAATAATTTAGAAGCCTGAGACCAGGTCTGCACGAAGAAATTAAGTCTGTGTAACTATGTCGCTTGTAACTATGGGTGTGAAAAATCTGACCTAACCCCCACTGTAGACAGCACTACGTCAATGGGAGGGCTTCTCCCTTTGAAATAACTACTGCCTCTCAGGGAGGTGGGTTAACTACGATGACAGGAGAAGCCCTCCCATCGGCGTAGGTAGCTTCTTCAGTGAAGCATCTTCATTGCTGCTGCATTTTAAGTGTAGATCTTCCTTGAGTCTCATTTTCAGTTGACAGTCAATGTGATTTAGGCTCCTAAGAATATGTCTACACAGCAATGTAAGCCTATGTTTGAGCCTGGGCTAAAACCTAACCCCCCTTGCATCTAACCTGCAATTGCGCTAACCCAGGGCTCGGACCCAGGGTCCCAGGACCCTGCAGGGCTGAAGGCTCCAAGCTCTAATTAAGCCTGGATCCAGGGTCCAAGCCCAATTACTTTGCAGTGTAGATGTACCCCACTTGACTCAGGTCCTGGGAGTCAGCTGGAATTACCCCACAATTCCATGGGACAACTTCCTTAATCCTCTCTATCCCAAAAATCTGTAACCCATTCTACAGAAAACAGAAGCCACCTATTCTTTGAGAACATCAGCAGCTCAGGTCAGCGGTAACCCATTCTCTTCTGAGCACCGATCTGCATGCACACTATCAGAGAGCCTCCTGGGTTTGCAATGGAGAGCAAACCCATCAAGCCTATTGCAAGGTTCTCTCATTGGCATAAGTAACTCACCTCCCTGAGAGGCGGTAGCTAGGTCGACGGGAGAATTCTCCTGTTGACAAACACTAACTTCTGGGGGTTAGATCAGTTTAACTGAGTCACTTAGGGGTGTGGATTTTTTCCCCAGCAGAGGCTCCAGAAATCTTTGAGTATCCCTTGCATAGAGGAACCAAACCAACTGCTCTGCATCTGGGCCCTTTATAGCCATGCAGAGAGGGCAGGATTTTCCTCTAACGCAGGTAAGTGCTCCAAGGTAACAGGAGAGAGCTGGGCCTGAGCTGCCAAAGTGGATATAGATTTCAATATTTCACCATCAAAATTCAAGGTTATTGGATCAACTGTCACGATCCGGGCCCTTCTCTATAGACACGTTTATGCACCCGTGGTCCCATACATAGTCCACAACAGGAACACACTCACAGTAAGATGTCCTGTTAACCTTTGAAACATGCAGAGTTACTATGTCTGGCCACTTCCTGGAAATACACCCCATACTCCAGATTGGAGCGAGACATTGACTTGAGTCAAACAAGGACTGTTGGGACATCTGCTTAGTTTGCAGGAAGGTGAGTTTTGGCTGGATATTTGGAAATGTTTTTGAACTCTAAGAATAGTTAAGTACTGGAAAAGGCAGCCTGCATGACCATGAACAAGTCACTTTACTGAGTCTTTTGTTGCAACCGTTCCCCCCTGTACAATGGGGATATTAGCACTGTCCTGCCTGCCAGGGGGCTGCGAGGTGAAATGCATTAAAGATTGTGAAGCATTCCGATACTGCAGTGATGGGCGCTGGGTAAATACCACGGTTAACTGCAAAACCAGCCATTGGAATGGAGCATTGATCAGACTGTGCGACAGCTCAGAGCATGTGACCGTCACACCCACTGGGCTTGTGGGGATCCTAACACTGAATAGCAGTAACTCTATCCACCCCAGAGTCAACTAGTAATGGAGAAATGGCCACCAGGGAAGGAAGAGGAGGAACAGCTCCCTCGTTCTGAGTCTTCTTGCCAGTATGGCCAAATGAAGCTGGACTGGGAGAGGGGCTGGGGCTCCCTGTACAGTGCAGAGTCCAAACATTCAGTGTAATAAGGGGGCATGCACATGGCCCCAAGGCCCACTGCCTTCAGGGAACTCCAATCTTGTATCTAGGGATCCCCAACAGAAGGCATCCCTTCTCCTTTTTTCTGGGAGAATTCAGTAATTTCTGGCATCGGGCCCGAGATTAGAGATGCTCGGGGCAAGTATAGGGAATTATTAACATGGACAGTGAGTTCCAGGGAAAACTCATAATTCGGAGGTGAATGAATAGGCCCTGCCAGCCTCATTAAATCTCTCTGTAAATAGCACTCTTTCATCTGCATTTTAGCTACCTCTACCATGGAACCAAAGTTCAGTTCCTCAGAACTTGCCCCTTGTTCAGGGTCAGGCTCGATGCCCCGTCTGTGTAAACCCAGGGCAAGTACATTATGGGAAGCCAGAAAGCCATATCAACTTTCATGCCTTCCAAGGGCATCGACCTGTGACTCTGTTATTGCTCTGTGCCATGCAAGGGTCTGCAAGTGCAGAGAAAGAGTAGGGAGAACCTTCAAAAGGGCCTAACAGTCTGAGGAGCCTAAAGCCCATCTACAGTTAAAATTTAGGTTGACAGAGCTACATCAGTCCGGGGCATGATCAATCCACACCCCTGAGCACCACAGTCTTGCTGACCTGACCCCCAGTGTACACAGACCTGGGTAGACAGAGGAATGCTTCTGTCAACCTAACTACTGTTGCTTGGGAAGGTGGAGCTCCTACACCTTTCCATCAGTGTCGTCTGTGTCTAAACAATGGGGCTATGCCAGCATAGCTGCAGCCCCATAACTATGCTTCTTTAGCCCCCATAGTGTAGACATACTCCAAGACCCATTTTCAGAAGTGAGTTAACCACTTAGGAACCTAAGTCCCCTTGACTTTCAGGGAGACTTCTATTCTATTTTATTCCATATCGGTTCTTCTCCCGCTCTCATCACCATCATACCCGAGCACCTTCCCGTTATGTATTAAGTCATGCATTACATACACACAGCAACTAACATTTTCTCCCCAACCCCACACCCCTGCACTCCCCAGCCTCACGGCCTCCTACAATCTGCAGGAGCAGAGATACCTTCCTACAGCACTGACACAAGAAGGGCAGACTGAATGAGAACAGGGTGCACAGGGAGATTGATGGGGGGCATTCCCCTCCTATCTTTGGGTCTCCTGAGATACGTAGGAGGGGAAAACTCCCATCACGCCTTAGCATGCTTATTGCCCTCCTCCCATAACAAGCCTTCTGAGGCGGAAATGGCCCTTTCCCAATTGACAAGTAGCCCCAGTGACCAGGTTACACCTGGAGCTCTCATTCTGCTAGGAAAAGGGCTAGACATTGACTATATATTTAAGACCCCTGCAGTCAGTTGTGCTGGACTAAGCTCCCTGGAGTAGACAATCCCCAGCAATATTCCCAATTAGAGTTAAAAACTTCTGGGATTAGACTTTCATCAGCTAAACTTTGGTGCTGACCAGTAGGTCTCACCCGGGGGAGTCCTGCAAACCAAGGTTTTGCAAGTACACACATATTTTATGTTTTGTTTTATACACATAAAATATGTATGTGCAGACCCGTTCCCTCTGAAGCACCTGGCATTGCCACTGTAGGACGACAGGATACTGGTTTAGCTGGACCATTGGTCTGACCCAGTATGGCCGTTCTTATTTCTTAACCATTTCTAACTTTGTCTCTCATATGTGAATTGACTTAAAATCCTAGCTTCTTTGGTTAAGCTATTTGTTTTACTGTTAATCTAACCTACCAGTGCTGTGTTTGAATTAAAGTGAATGTAAACTCCACTTAGTGTGGGAAGCTGGTGGGTTTGTGTCTTTAGGGGGACAAATGAACCTGAGGATTTGCTTTGAACAGTCCAGGAGAGGGCTGGACGCTGCAAAGCCTGTGGTTTGGGGAAAATTCAGGACAGGGGTGTGTGTGGGGTCACCTTGCTGGTTGTAGCCATGGCTAGTAGAAGCCAGAATGGGGCTGTAAACAGGCTGCTGGGTCAGAGCTGCTGACCCACGGATGTCTAGCGCACACACACACACTCAGGGGGTGACCTGCATGCAGGCAGGATGGTTGTGAGAACCCCAGGCTGGGAGCTACAGCAGCAGAGCATTGTGAGGCACCCCAGATTGCAGGGCAAGTGGTGACATGGCCCCTCATTAGTCTGGCTTGCACCCTAAACTCCATCAGAAGCAATCAGATGAAAGCATTATTTAGAGACTTTTTCTAACTACAGCTGTGGTGCAAGGATAGATTTGTCCTGGCTGGCTAAGTCAGACGCTGATTAGTTAGAAGGAAAAAAGAGAAAGGCAAGAACAGAAAACAATATAGAAAGGTGTTAGCAAGAGCCTCATGTTCACATTACAGGTCACATTGTTGTCCAGGGTTCAGCTGACCCGAGGGTGGGCGGCGGTGATGTCACTGGTCCCTTCTCCTTGCCTGGTCTGGTCAGGACATCTGTTAGGATCAGGGGAATGCTAAGATGGAAATCCTGGGGTCCCAGCAGTTGGTGGAGGGGGTGGCAGCTATGATGGTGAGGCTGGCTGACATGCAGTAGACCTTCCTCGCTCCTCCCCTCCTACAAGCTTAAGTAGGTTGCCAAGTAACCCCTGTGACATACTTCCCTGGGGTCAGGGCCGTCCTTAGGCATATGCAGAATACACAGCTGCTTAGGGCACCTGAAAATTTGGGGCACCACTGGGTCTTAGTGTCTACCCTTCCGGCTTTCCTATCCCTGTTCAGACCCTTCCTGCAGGCTCCCACAGCTGCCTGCTGGAGCCTGGTGACTGTTACTCCACCTAGTAAGTTAAAAGTGAAAAGGCCTCCAGCCTGCCAGACCTATTCGCACAACACTGAAACTGTTAAAGAGCCTTTCAAGGGGTAATGAAGCCATTTAACAGGCATTTGCCAACCCCCAGGTATCTACTGTCAGTTTCTGAATTTACTGACAAAAACAGTTGTGCATGATTGTAATATTTACTCAGAACATGTTAGTCTACAGGACCTTAGTTTAAAATATGCTTTAAAAATATTTCATTAGTGAGTTGATGAAGATTATAAAATCACATCGCTAAAAAATCCTTGCATAGATTTTTAGATGCACAATCATCTTTAGCCTTAAATGCTTGGATCTTCAGACACATAGTTTTTTAAATAAATCCTTCAAAAGACCACCTTTATCTAAAATACACATTTTAATTTTAATTACTATAGTAAAAAAAACTTGCTTCCAAAGTCTTCCTGTCCTTTCTGTCCATCCCTTTCTCCCTTCACACACCCACACCCCCAGTTGAAGAGAGCCCTTAAAGGGACAACGCCCCTTTCCTTCCAGATAGCTGGACAAAGAGTTTCCCCTTTCTTTAGAATCATAGACTATTAGGATTGGAAGAGACCTCAGGAGGTCATCTAGTCCAATCCCCTGATCAAAGCAGGACCAATCCCCAACTAAATCATCCCAGCCAGGGCTTTGTCAAGCTGGGCCTTAAAAACCTCTAAGGATGGAGATTCCCCCATCTCCCTAGGTAACCCATTCCAGTGCTTCACCACCCTCCTAGTGAAACAGTGTTTCCTAGTAGCCAAGCTAGACCTCCCCCACTGCAACTTGAGACCATTGCTCCTTGCTCTGCCATCTGCCACGGCTGAGCTCCATCCCCTTTGGAGCCCCCCTTCAGGTAGTTGAAGGCTGCTATCAAATCCCCTTGCACTCTTCTCTTCTGCAGACTAAATAACCCCAGTTCCCTCAGCCTCTCCTCATAAGTCATATGCCCCAGCCCCCTAATAATTTTCATTGCCCTCCGCTGGACTCTCTCCAATTTGTCCACATCCCTTCTGTAGTGGGGGGCCCAAAACTGGACGCAATACTCCAGGTGTGGCCTCACCAGTGCCGAATAGAGGGGAATAATCACTTCCCTCGAGCTGCTGGCAATGCTCCTACTAATATAGCCCAATATGCCGTTGGCTTTCTTGGCAACAAGGGCACACTGCTGACCTATATCCAGCTTCTCATCCACTGTAATCCCCAGGTCCTTTTCTGCAGAACTGCTGCTTAGACAGTCGGTCCCCAGCCTGTAGCAGTGCGTGGGATCCTTTTACTTCTGACTATCTGATGAACTATTTTTAAGAAAAATCAGTATGTTAGAAAGATATAAAATCCTTTTTTATGCCTAAATTTTTTGGAAACATATTTATTAAAGTTGGTGAAATTTCATAAACATGTCTATTGTTATGGAGATCACACAAAGTAAATTAGTGTTCCCTTTTTCTAAAAACAATGAACATTGTTATGAACACGCTAAACCTCTGTGACTGATTAATTTAAAATAATGTCTTTGTTTCAGTGAGTTAAATATGTAGTAATCTGGAATGATTACTTTATGAAGGCTTAAGAGTACATTTAAAATATAAAATCAGCTTAGAAATACTGATTAAGAAAATGTAAAACAGAGAAGAGCTGCATCATGTAGTCCATAATATTTAATGTTGTTTTCAGCAAGACAGCTGACTCGCCCTTACTACAAAGTTTTTGCAAATAAATGTCTGACAAACTTCAGGGCATATCAAAAAACCTGACATTTTTATTCCCAAGTTTAGTGCTTTTAATTAGGTACCTTCTGCATGTCAATTCCGTGTGAGGGAGAGGGCACAGGGGCCTCTGTGGGGAACTGTAACTCTCCGGCACCGTGAAACAGGCCAGGCGTCTCACTATCCTTTGCTGCCTCGTCCCTCCTCCCCCTCCTCCCTGGGCTGCGAGCCCAGGCTGCCGTCGGGCATAGGGACACCAGTTTAATAATACTGCATAGGGCCCCATAAATCCTAAGGATGCCCCTACCCAGGGTGCAGTTTGGAACTGGGGTAATGCTGGGCCCTCTGGCTCAACAACCTGGGCTCCTTCTCACGCTGTGATGCTGTGATAAGCTGTAGACCCCTCCATATCCTGCACTCACACAAACGTTCACAGACAGGGACACACCCAGCTGCAGATACATCAATGCTTTCACTAGTCACTCATGAACCAACAACAGAGAGCTCGCCAGCCTAGGATCCCAGAACTGTACCATCTTGCCCTGGTCAGAAGCCTGACCACTGTATGTTTATTACCCAGTCTGCCCCTCCCTCAATGTGGAGAGGACAGTGCACCAGCCCATGTTCCCTCTACACTTCAGACAACACACTGTTATTTGAGTGTTTGCTTACGTCCATTCTGAGTAGCTTTTGCATGGGCGGCAGCACGTCTAATAGGCAGGGGAAGACTAAGCGTGCCCAAACAGCCCCATGTGGCCCTGCCCACACTCCGCCCGAGGCCCCCTCCCCTCTTGTGGCTACTTGGCTCCAGCCCACATAGGCTGCTCCTCTTCCAGGAAGGGAATTCTGATCTGAATGAGTGCGCCAAATCTATGCGCTTGGCTCTGCAGGCTGTAACCACTAGATCACATTGTAAGCCCAGGATTCCTGATTCCTAACCTGTCTCTTCACTCCAGGAAATAGTCATGTAAGCCACTGCTGAAGTGTATGCTATGTGCCCCTGTAGTTGATGGTCTACAGAGGCAAACCACCTAATTATGTTACTAATTGAGGAGTGTTATCCACACAGCCAGTGGATGGAATCTGGCCCACCTGACCTATGTTTCCTATTCCTGTGTGGTGACTTCCATGAGTGGTGTTGAGAGCAACACTATCGTAACCCATATGCAAAAGAAGCCTGAATGAAAGTTTAAGTCTAGACAACTTTCAGTCTGATGTTTGCTAACTTTTGAGTGCTTGACTTCACAACCTTATTTTAATGCAGCTTTTTATATGTAATCTTTATATAGAGGACTGGAATGGTCCACAGAAGCTCTACTTTGGGGCCTTTAGGAAGAGAGGGCTGCATTAGTCTCATTGGGAAAATTATCTCTGCAATGAATAGGGCTAGAAATGTAATTTTTTAAAATATGAAAGCAGGAGCTGAGTAGAGGACTAGTGATCACCCAGGACATTTTTTTAATTGCAAAAATTGCAGAATCCATGGCTAAAACGACAGCATGGCAAAAGAGCAGAGGGAAAAGTGTGTGTGTGTCTGGAGGAACCAAAAGCTGGAAAATGTCAGTAAAACATTTCATCCAGCTCTATTATTTAGACATCTGTTACATTGGGAGTGAAGGAGTTAACAAGATTGACAGGCTCCACACTGGCAATGAACCATTAGAGAAAGCTGGTGGATCCTGTTGGCTCCGCCCCACTACATCTGCAGCCAATTTCAGGCATGGAGAGAGGAGATAAAAGGAGAGGATGGTGGACCTAGATCAGCTTAGGGCTAACCAGGACAGAGCTCTGTTTCTCTTGCTGGGAAAGTAGCCTGATTGCAGCCCTGAGCCAGCTAGTTTGCCTGCTAGATCAGCCCTCCTGAGAAGGCAACCACCAGAAGCACAGACTGGGAGGCTAGCCCTGAATACAAGGCTGGGGCCCTACTGAAGGTTTGTAGGCTGATGCAGATTTTGAGTTGGGTTTGGTTTTGTTCCAGATTACCTCTGAACCTCAGATGCAAGAAAAGAAGTAGGACTGGAGGGTGCTTTGGCTGTTGGGCCAAAATACCACTTTACTGGACCTCAGTTAGGACAGAGACATACCCGTGGAGACTAGCAGCTGGGTGAGTTGGGCCCAGAAGGGCCACAAGAGACAGTCACTCTATATGTTACAGCCTCCAACTTCCTCTGGGCATTAACAAATTAGGGAGCTAAATGACTGACAACTAGTATTTGCATCTATTGTCCAAACACCTCTGAATTAAACTTTGTATTTTACTGTATAAAAGATATTTTCCTATAGTCTGACTTTGCTTTTTCTTTCCTCTTAGTGACAAATGAGGCAAAAAAGACAAATGAAGATATTTGCTGCTATGGCTCTGTGTTACGTTACCCCTCCAGTGACAATTGGGTTGTATACTCCCTGGGGATATTGCAAAAAAATGCTCTTGGACAGAATCCAAGGTAAGTATCAGGAAGGGTGATGGAACAATGATTCACACTTCAATCCAAGTAGGGTGGATTCAGTGGCTTCTACTTACCTTGACCCTTTAAGTCTCCATCTGTCTCGATATTATAGGTATTTAAATGATGCCCCTTATTGTCATATCTGAGCACCTCACAACACTCCTGTGAGGTAGGGATGTGCTATTTACCCCAGTTTATAGATGGTAAACTAAGGCAGTGACTTGCCTCATCACACAGGTAGCCTGTGGAAGAGCAGGGACCTGAAGCCAGGTCTCCCAAGTCCTAGACTAGTCCCCTAACCCTTGGGTCATCCTTTCTCTCCTACTGTGCACAAAATCCTAATGCAGCTAGGCTCCCTAGTTCAGAGAATGGATACCCCCTCAAAGCATTTGCAAAATCGGTCCCCCTACCTTGCGTCCCACAGGGGAACTGGAGGTGATCTACTGTTTTTCTGGGCCCCTTTGCAGCTGCATTGGGGTTGTGCAGATCTCTTCCCAATTATCCTGATCCCAACGCACTAGCGACTCCTTCAACTGTTTCTGTTTAAGCATTTCTTGTGCTGCCTCAGGTTATTAATTCATCTATTTTGTATCCTCTTCTGCATGGTTTTCTTTATACCAGTTCGAAAAACGCCACACACCGACGATACTGGCTACATCTTTATAAACTTCAGTGCCTGGGAGTATGTTGGTAGTGACCATACTTGGGCAGGACTGGTCACCGCACTGTGTGATGTAATTGAAAAGAGAGAGAGGATACTCATGAGTGCGTTTAGGGTGTTTGGGAGTGAAGTCAAAGTTGAGACCAAAGGATCACGTAAATGGGTTATGAAAACCTATATGAAGTGCACATTTTATTCTCCTTCTAATGTCTTGAGATCTCCAGCAGGGACACAATAGTTAATATCTTAATACCTACTGGGAGTACAATTACTACCATATATGTCACAGGATTTGCCTTCCCTATTCTGAAAAATTTAATCTTCACCCTAAAAGGCAAGCTGGAGAAAGAAATGAGCAGGGAAGATTTCAGTTCTCAGCTGGGCTTCATGCACAAAGTTAAAATGGTGGTGGAGGTCATTACCAAGTTCCTTCAGTTTATGGCCGTCTATAAGCCAAAAGAGATCTGTGTGGTGCTAAAGGTCACTAACTTGGACATATGCACCCCAGACAAAGTGGTTGGTGTTCTGGATGCAATGAATGTCCTCCTCTCAGACAAGGATGCCCCATTCATCTCCATCTTGGCCGTTGATCCAAGCATCATCACAGAATGTATAGAAAAGTCACAAAACATGTGACATTTGCTCCAAAAAATTACAAGGAGCAAAGGGGAATCAGAGAGCATAATAACAGTAAAAAGAAAAGGAGTACTTGTGGCACCTTAGAGACTAACACATTTATTTGAGCATAATAACAGTGTGAATCACCAGGAAAAGAACCCAGCAGAAGACTCTGAAAGATCTGGCACTTGCAATGAACAAGAAATCCCCTCAAAGCTTTTCAGTATCTGAAAGAAATAGGCAATGAATACATGCCAGGAGATAATATCCAGATGAAAAGGATAGTCAATACTGTGATAAACGTTATGCTAATGATCAAAATGGGACTCCAGACTGAGGTGGAGGTAGAAAAATTTTGAGGTGTTGTTGGTTAATTGGGTCATTCTTGCTAACAACTGGCCTTGCCATCTGAGTTGGATTTTGCAATGTGTGGAAGATAATCGGCAAAGGAATCTGCTTAGTGAAACCAATGTTGGAAGCCAAAAAGATGCTAATCTCTTATTGGACATTTATGATGAGAACTCTTTTGAGCTGAATACGATTAAAACAAAGATTGAAAAGCTCCTAGAACTTGATGGTGATCAGGAAATTTCTGAAAAAGATCATGAAGACAGAGAAATTCACAGTTAAAAATGTTAAACAGTTTTCCAATCTCACTATCAACTTGGATAGTTCCCTGAAAAGGCATCTGGAACTAATACAGAACATGAATGGCATAATATCAGATAAACTCAACCAAACAATTCCCCATGAACTCTGTGGTGAATGTCAGTGAAAAAGGTGTATGCAAAGCTAGGCAATATTTATAAATATCCTCTTTTCTTCTTTTTGTCCATATAATTAATATAAAATGGTCCAAGTTATGTAAAAAATGCATAAAAAACCTGGAGATCGGAGTGTAGGCGCTACAACTGTAGAGCTGTGGGTTGATCTCTTCTGCTCGGCACAAAGATCTGATCCTGTGTGAGGAAAGGGACTTTTCACCATGAAATAATTCAAATAATATTGGAAAGAAGGCCTAGAAAATTATTTAATGCATTTATAATACCACAATTATTTGAACCATGATTAGTAAAAATCAATTTCCACATCTAAAATTTGTATAGATTTGATTATGAGCTGAAATTTAATTATCCAAAATTTCAGTTATATCCAAAGGTTTTGGATGCCTCTCCAGGACCTGGATAATTTCAAAACATTTTATAATTTAAAAATTATTTAAATTTAAATTAATATTTAAAAAAATTAAAAATGGGAAGTCATAAGCTTTTAATACTTCATCTGAATTGATGCTTGTAATGTGAAAATGTATACAAATTTGCAATTTACCGTTTGTTAGAGGATCTTGGCAGATAAGTATAGTACACGTAATTCAAGATACAATAAAGCTTTACAGGCCTAATGCCTGGGCAAAACTTCTCCATTTATTGGGCATACATTTTATATACTGTGTGTGTAAACAGTAATAGTTACCATCTCATGGAGGAGAGAAGGGGAATAAATAAGAAACTAAGTCAAACAAAGTATAAGGAAATCATTAGATTTTTCTGTTATTTCTTAATCCTAACCAGTGCTTAATGGTTAATCTTAACTTTTGGTTAACTGTTGGTGGGCATGATTCCGAAGAACTTAGTTGTTCGTTTTTCACTGGGTAAAGCAATGTGGTTTTTTTCTTTTTACAGATAAAGAAGGTGCTTAAAGGAAATGGTAGTACTGGAAATATTGAAATATATAAAGAGAACATAGAGAAGTACAATCTGAATGGAAAGGCTCTAATATTCAGCAAAAAGGAGGAACTCTGAAAAATCACAGGCATGAATCTGGCACACTGGGCCAACTTCAACTGTCCTATTCCTCGGAGTTCGCCTGGAAACTGGTTTTCCCCCATTCATCTCTGCCCAGAGCTGCTCTCTCAGAGATCCTAATAGCATGGACATTAATTCTTCCCTCAGTTAAATGGACACAATTCCTGTTAAAGCTAAAGGGTACCAAAATGCAGAACTGAAACCAAAGCTTAGCTATAAAATGGGTTTTAAAAAAAACCCCTTAAAACATGCTGGCATAGTGGGTGAAGAGCTACAGCATAGATTGGACCTCAGCGAATCCCTGAGATCACTCCAGCTCTCTGGGTCTGCTCAAATGGCAGATGTTTGAAACTAAACCTATAGCAAAATGAACATGTGCTAAAAAGACCTTCTTTTCCAAAATGGAGAAGACTTTCCTGACTGGACTGGATTTGAGAGGTTCTTTTTAAGTTTATGTGCACTTTGACTGGCTGACTCAGACTTCACCATCTCATAGGTTATAGTTTATCTCAAATCTTAGTTTCCATCTGTGACGTGGTTGGGGCCAAAGCTGCAGCTGGAGCTACAGCCTGGAGTGGGGCTGCAGTCACGGCGGTCGGGGCCAGGAGCAGAGTTGGGGGCAGAGCATGGCTGAGTGGCACTCCCTCCCTATGGCCTGTGGGGGCTGGCCTGGGCCTTGTTACAGCCCACTAGGGGGTCTCACCCCACAGTTTGGGGACCACTGCATTAAATGCTGTGCTATTCTCTCACTAAACTCATTTCCAGAAAAGTGTAATTTGATGCAAGTTTCGTTGCCAAATACTGCTGCCTTGATTATAGTTCTGAGAAAACATTAGAAGTGAAAACAAATGAATAGGTTTCCCAGACCCTCACTATCTCCCCAAATCATGTGCACCACAGGGATACTAAGTTTAGCACAGGATAAGGAGGACTTCCCTTGTTTGTAGAAATCCCTTATTAAAATACTGGCAAAGCATAAATGGTTCATATAGTTAGTACCATTTCACTAATTGCCTATAACATACTGTATCATTTTACTGTTTTGAACGTGATTTAGTGCTGGAGACACAATGTAGAAATGTGTTTTTTTTTTTTTTTTTCAAATCTAATATCTCATGCCGATCTCTTTAGTTAGAGACAAACTAAGACCGTCACTAAACAAGAATGACACACAAACATTGACAAATGCTGTTGGGTTTTACAAATCTTGACTACAAGAGTTTTTTTTGTGGGTGTTCATGACAGGTACTGAAAATCTGTAGGCCAGTACTGAACAGCCTAACTCTCATTTACTTTAATGGGAGTTGAAAACACTTTATACCTCTCACTTCGTATTTTTCCAGAAGGCAGCCTGAATTTATGCAGGTAACTAGTCAAATTACTTCCCTTTTAAGTGCCCTACACTGGCTCCTCATCCAATTCTGTATTAATTTTGAAATTTTATTAATTTTAAGGCCCTTATTTACTTCATCATGGCATGTGAGGCTTAAGTAAATGTTTGCAAAAGGCCTTGAGCATCTCTGATGAAAGGCACTAGAGAAGGGCAAAATAAAATATATTTATAGTGGATTGAATTTTTAACACCCTATATCCTTGAAGTGCAAAACGGTAGGACTTTGTCCATGTTACATCTTGCGGTGTCTGAGAAAATCTGGGACCTCTGGTTACTCTCTATACACCACAAATTTAGAACTTACTACCCATCTGTTCGTATGGCTCCCGGGGTTGCAGGGGGTAATATAAACTAAACAAACACAGGCTGCTGTTGCTTTTAAAATGCTGCGACATGTCCTGTGCTGGATGCTGTAGAAAGAAATTGTATGGCTGCTGTTGAATATTTGTGACTGGTCCTTTTAGTCTTTTCTCTGTCTCTCTGTGTTGTTGCTGCTGCTTAGTTTAGTAAACATACACCAGTTATCTTACAGCCTCAAGCCAGAGATTCTGTGCTTGGTAAAGGATATCGGAAATGGGGCCTTTCACGTGTATTAAGGCAACGTTGTCTCTTTTGGCCTGGTCAGTTGGACAATATTCAGAACCTTGCAGGGTTGTTTCCCTTAGGATGAGAAATCAATTATATGTATGTTCTCAGGGTAATCTTGTTTGTTTGTGTTAAGTAGACAGTGGGGTGGTGAACTGATCTTTTGGCCCTTGAAATGTTTTCATGCTTTTTCATACTGGGAATCACTTCTTAAGACTGAGATCCTCCTGGAAACACCTCGCCTCCCAATTGTGCGCTACCCCTGGTTCCCTCCAACGGCCGCGGAACCTTCGGGGCCCAACATTCCACCCCAGCTCCCTCCCACCCCCAGTGCCAGCATTCCCTCCAACGGCCGCGGAACCTTCGGGGCCCAACATTCCACCCCAGCTCCCTCCAACGGCCGCGGAACCTTCGGGGCCCAACATTCCACCCCAGCTCCCTCCCACCCCCAGTGCCAGCGTTTCCTCCAACTGCCGCGGAACCTTCGGGGCCCAACATTCCACCCCAGCTCCCTCCCACCCCAAGTGCCAGCGTTCCCTCCAACTGCCGCGGAACCTTCGGGGCCCAACACTCCAGCGACAGACGGGCTGGGCAACCTATCCTATTGGGCTCCCGTCGGAAGGGGCGTGGTTATCATGAGTGGCAGGCTCGCTGACCTATCCCCCTGGGCTCCCGCCCTCTGAGGGGCGGTGCTTCTGTGAGTGACAGCCCGGACAGCCCATCCCCGTCGGCAACCCCTTCCCGTCGGGCCTCGGCGGCCTTGGCTGGGCGGCGGGTACCGGGTAGACTCCGCCATGGGCTGGTGGGTGCGGGCGGCCGGGCGCTTCCTGCGGGGCGCGGCCGGGCGCAGGCCCCCCCGGTGCAGCTCGAGCCGGGCCTCTGCCTCCCCTCCGCCGCCGCCGCCCGTCTCGGAGCTGGACAAGGCGGACGCCTGGCTGCTCAGGAAGGCGCATGAGACGGGTCCGTGCGGGGAGGCCCGGCCGGGAGTGTCTGAGGGGCCTGTAGGGAGGGGGCGGGGCCCAGGGTAGGGGGGCAGGGTGGAGGGAGGCGGGCTGTGTGGAAGGGGAGGGGGCCCCATGGTGGGGGGGCATGGTGGGGAGCGGGAAGGAGCCCATGGTGGGGGGGGCAGGGTGGAGGAAGGGGCCCATGGTGGGGGGGCAGGGTGGGGAGGAAGGGGGGCTGTGTGGAATGGTGGGGAGCGGGAAGGAGCCCATGGTGGGTGGGTGGGTGGGGGGCAGGGTGGAGGAAGGGGCCCATGGTGGGGGGGGCAGGGTGGGGAGGAAGGGGCCCGCGGTGGGGGGAGGGCCCATGGTGGGGAGGGGGAAGGGGAGCTGTGTGGAAGGGACCTATGGTGGGGAGCAGGAAGGGGCCCGCGGTGGGGGGAGGGCCCATGGTGGGGAGGGGGAAGGGGAGCTGTGTGGAAGGGGCCCTATGGTGGGGAGCAGGAAGGGGCCCGTGGAGGAGGGGGGGCAGGGTGGGGGGGAGGGGGGCTAGGGGGAGGGGGAAGGGACCCATGGTGCGGGGGCTGTGAGGAGGGGAGCTGGAGGGGAGGAGTGGCTATGGTTGGGGGTGGGGGCCCGTGGTGGGGGTGCTGTAAGGGAGGTGTGCTCTGGTCGCAGGAGGAGGTCTGTGGTGGTGGGGCTGTTGGGTTGGAAGTGGAGTGTGTGGGGGAGGAAGGAAGGGAAGGAGCCTTTAGGGAGGTTGTGGGGGGCTGTAGGGGAGTGGGGCCAGGGTGGGAGATAAAGGGGATTGGGCATAAGGGGCTTTGGGGCAGCACAGCATGTGGGGATGGGGGCACGGGAGGGTCCATGTACTGTGAGGGCAGGGTGGTGGAGGGGATGGCATGGGGTGGTAGCTGGTCCATTTTTGGGTATGATGTGGCCAGAGGTGTTGTGGGGGCTGGGCTGCTGCCACCTGAGACGCGAAGTGAAGTGGGGTGGGTGACACAGGGAATAGTGAGGCTTAAGGCTTGGTGTGGTGTATCGGGGTTCAGTTGGGGATGGTGTAACGTGTGGGGTGGTGAGGATGGGAAAGCACAGAGTTGCAGGTAGTCTGATGACAGGAATGGGGTAGGGAACTCTTGGGAATACCATGGTGGGAGAGGCACGTAAGGGTTTGTGTGGGGAGATGGTGTATAACATTGCAGTGATAGGGTTGTCATAAGGGCTGGAAGGGCATAATGTGGTATTCTGACAAAGCATGTGGGTCAAGGTGGTGCCGCTGTATCTAGATGTGGATGTGCAACTAGGGTTGGTACCGTGTGATGGCATCTTGACACGGTGTCTTGTTTTGGTTAAAGTGAGAGGGTGTCACTGACCAGAGTGGATAAAAATCAATTTTTTTTTATTTAAAGCTTTTGGGGGGCTTCTGTATAGATTATTTAGGTTAATCTTTCTATCTACCCAATGGGACTCAGTCGAGAAGATACCATCAGAGATGCTTAGTTTTGCAGTTCTCAAACTGTGGATTTGTGTCTCCAGAGATAACATACTTGTTAACAGAAAAAATGTTTTAAAATAAATAAAATATAGAGGTGAGAAATAACAGACCTCAACCCTATTGTCCCTCTGCAAATTTGTGTTTCCAGTCACTCCCTTACCTCTCTCTAAAAGTGTAAAGTTTCAGAAAGTGTAAAGTTTCAGAAAGTTCAGTGAATAGAAGATAGTTGTGGGCGGAATAGATCTGGACAAGGAGAAAAAGTCTGGAGATAAATGTGAGAAGGGAGGGACAGGCAGTAGAAACAAAAGGGAAACTGTTTGAGCAGCATATTCCAGAAGTCTTGAGGTCTTTCTGAGTGTAGCCTTCGTTGATTTGAGATCTGCCATACCATTCTCTCACTAGAAGAGAAAACCTATAATGGCAGCAGGCTGTAAAAGAGACCCAGTTTGGGAATAAGAACCATTCAAGAAATATGTTTGCTGATGATGCTTTAAAGAAAGTCACACCAGTGAACTGGTGAAAGTCACTTAAGCACTTGGATTCAGAAACTGTTGAAGAGAGAATCTCACTTTTAACAGCAGTAGCTTTTTCTGCCGGTGCAGAAAGAATATTTTCTTCCTTTGGACTAATTCATTCCAAATTGAGAAATCGTTTGGGACCTGAAAAAGCAGGAATGCTTGTTTTTCTTTTCCAGATTATGAACAAACAGGAAAATGAAGGTGAAGATGACTGAGTTAGCTGCAGAAGCCAATATTTTAAGTTTGTCATGTTGACCTGGCTGACAGAGTTGATTTAATTTTTAAAAAAAAATTTCATTTAACGATTTTAGTTAAAAACAATTTTAACAAAAACAAACCTGATTTTAAAAAAATTTGAATGTTTAACTAAATTCAAAAATTCATATGCTTGTTTTGTTAAAATATATGTTTGCTGTTGAAGAAAAATAAATCCAGACTACATAACGTTGTTTTAGTTAAATAAAACAATTTAAATGTGTGTCTGGTGATGTTCTCCTCCTAATACAGCATGGCAAGAAAATCCTCCAAATATTAATGATTAACCTGTTGAATTGGAGATAGTTCACCTCCCAGTGACTTCATAAATATCTGCTTCAGTTACCTTTGGTAAATGAAATAACCAAACAATCATTCATTTTCTGAGATAGCTGTAAAACTAATCTGAAAAGTTTTCAGAATAAATCACTTAAAACTGTAGAGTGTGTACCTTTTAAAAATGAAACCTACATCTATCTTTGAGTTGTGAAGAATATGTATTAAGGTCATAAGAACCAACAAGAACACACTTTTATATCTACATATGGTGTCACTTCACCTTCCCACTAAAATGCACAACTTGGGACAGGAAGTGAGAGAGAATCCCTTATCCACTAAAGGAGCATAATGTAATTATCCCAGTTGGGCTGCTCCTCCTGACGCGTGTGGAATGCAGCTTAGGAATTCTAATTGGTACAGGTAGCCAGGACGCTGGTTCTATGTTTTATCTAAAAAATAGCACATCCCGTTGCACCATGTTGAGCCATCTACCTCAGTAATGAGACAAAGAGGAGGGCACTCATCATTCTGTCACCATTATTCTAGTGTACAGTTTCCCCTTAACCATGCTGTGGCATTTTGATCAGTACTGATTTGAAAGGAAGAGCCACCCCCTCACTGAATCATTGGTGCGTCCCGCAGCGCATGGGCTTGGAAACTTCACACCTGAGTGCTGTCCATACTAAACCCTGCTTAAACATTGCAACCCAAGATGATGCAGCTACCTGTTAACTTGATAGGGTGATAGACTGAAAAGGGAAAGTGGGTTTTGATGGGATGAAGCCAGAACTAGAGACCCAAGGGAGATTTTAACCTGTGTTAAAGATGAGCAGTAATCACGTTTGCCCTTCTCACCTAGGTCTGGTAGATTGTCTTTGAAAGACCTCTCTCTGGAGTTTCCTATGGGTGTGACAGAGGTTTGAGACACTACAGGACCATGTGGAGCTTGGATGCTGTGGAGTCCTGCAGTTGCTTGTGTTCCCATGTTCCAATATAAAAGGGATGAACATGCTATAGACAAAATCCCAAGGCTGTGAGAGTTAATCTTTTAAAGAATCTGCTTCCCAGACATAATGGTGCCTCATATCCTCTCTACCACAACAGGTAGCAGTAAAAACAAAATAACAAATGGCTGAAGAGGAAGAAACACTCGCTTTCTCCTGTTCTCTACTCAGGTTTCCTGTCCTGGTTTCGCAATGGCTTGCTGGCAACCGGCGTTGGAGTAATTTCTTATGTCCAGAGCGACATGGGACGAGAGGCAGCTTATGGTAAGTAACACACGCTATAGATGAGCAAAGGGGAGATTTGAACTGGACGCTGCACCAGTGAAAAGTATTATTGTCACCAGGTGAGTTAACCCACCACTGAAATGTTGATTTTTGTAACTAAGGTCAGTTCACTTATGCCCTATCAAACAATTGCTAAGCCCAGAGGTGGCCACATGTCAATTATGGGTGAAGCAATCCAGTCCAGTGTGTACAGAATTAGTAGATTTCATAAGACACTTTGAACCACATGGCTATAGCAGCTGCTTTCTATACCTGTAAGATCAGGGAAGGTTTATGACCTGTGGTGTGCAGGTGGTTAGACGACCAGTGGTCCCTTCTGGCCTTAGAATCTATTAATCATTTTTTATAAAGCTCCTACAAATGTATTGTCTGTATAGATCTTTAGCCAATAGACTATAATGGCTTATATGATTATAATAGTAACAAAGAAGTTAATAGGCATCTTGAAATTGCCTTAGTGCAATTTACATGCTAAATCATGATGGCTCCAGCACTGTAGTAATGGTCTGTAAAAGGCCTCTGAATAGTGGTGATAGAATGCATACAGGTCTACACTGGGGGGCGGGGGCGGGGTGAGGGGGGTGTCGATCGATCTAAGATACGCAACTTCAGCTACGAGAATAGCGTAGCTGAAGTTGACATATCTTAAATCAACTTAGAATCACTTCGCGTCCTTGCGGCGCGGGATCGACGGCCGCCGCTCCCCCGTCGACTCCGCTTCCGCCTCTCGCCATGGTGAAGTTCCAGAGTTGATGGCAGAGCTATCAGGGATCGATCTATCGTGTCTACACTAGATGCGATAGATCGATCATTACCCGTCGATCCAGCGGGTAGTGTAGACATGGCCTCAGAGTCATGCATGGATCCAATGTCCAGCTTAGCCCATGAATCCCTGAGGAATGACTTTGAACAATTTACTTAACCCCGATATCACTTAATTTCTGAGTCTGTACAATGGTGAGAATACTCCCATTGTAATGCATTTTGAGAGAGCCATTGAAAAGATGTGGTAGGTATGGATCATACATACAGACTGCAACTGCTGTGAGTTACTGAGATTGAACTCTTGGGTTATTGAATTTCTGTGTGTGTTTAACTCTGTGCTCCAGGAAAGCTGTTATGAAATGAGGAAGGCACTAGCAGATATGCTAAAATGGCAGCAAACTGACCTTTATGTCCTAGAAAGAAGTGAACTGTAATGTGTATAAATGTGCTGGACCCTAGACCTTAGAAAAGGAGATGTAGCTGCCCCCAGATGAGCTTTAGAGGGTGATGTAAAATATGGGGGGTGGGGGAAGATGAATGTGTAATACAGATGTCTGTAATAGGGTGACTGTGTGAAAGTAACTTCATTGTTCCTGTTGGGCTAGAATCTTGAAGTCTGGTGCGCTCATTGGAGGGAAAAATACCAGATTTGATCTTTATATCAGAGGTCATCAATCTATCCATTTACAGAAATGGTGTTTCTCTTGTGAGGCAGTTATATTGCACACAAGGCCTACCATTTGGAGAAATTAAAGTCACTAGTTTTTATGGGACTTCTGCCACAGATTTGTCAGAGGCATGTGACTGCGTGACAAGATGCAGTGTTGATAGCCATGTGTGCTAGAAGGGTGGGGCTGCTGTCTGTGTAAAACATACACATTAGGATCACAGCAAAAACTAGTGATGACCTTTTTGACTCAAAGCCCTTTGTCAATGACATGGTGACCTTACCTAGCACTGTGATTTGAGGATCCCAAAGCATGGTACAAGCTCAGAACTACCTACTCTGTATGGCAGGTGTTATCTCTGTCAGGCCTCTTGAGATCTGTTCTTGGTTCTGCTGTACACTTGCTGAATGAGATCTTGGGTAGGTCACTTCCTCTCTCATTGGCTGCTTGCCCATCTTCAAAATGGGGATAATAAAGTCTCCTCCCCTGAGGATTGAGAGACCTAATGTGTGTTTTCATAAAGCACTTGAGATCCTTTTTAAAGGTGCTATACAACTTCAAAGTATTTGTGCTGGTCCTCTAATCTCGTCTTGCTTCATTTGTTCATTGATGCCACATGCTAGTATTTAGCCTCCTAATTCCCCATGAAGAAAGTAATATGATGACTTAAATAGCTGACTGGGACATAGATGAATCAGCTAGGAGGAGGACTCTCGCTGCTTTCTTCTGCACACAGACTACAGGGGAGGGAGAGGAAATGCAAGAGAAATACATGACAGTCGTAAAGAATTTTGGTTGTGTATGGTTATTTTAAAGCTCACCACAGTGTGGTGCAGTGGTTCTTCAAAACTGAAGAGAGAAGAATTGTCTTTGTAAGTTGACGCACATGTGATGACGAGTTGTGGGTTTATGGTTGAGCTGTGTCCAGCTGAAGAGTTCTTGACCTTTAAGACAGGAAGTTCAGGCCAATTTGGGATTTTGATTTCTTGCAGTGTTTGCAACTCAGTTGCAGCCTGGGGCTAACACAGAGGAACTCTGTGGCAGAGTTGGGAAGAAAACCCATGAATCCTGGGGCCCAGTCATGTGCTTTAACCACCCTTCCTACCTCCCAGGAAACAACTCTTAAGAATAACGTATACAAGATTGTTTTCCTTAAACCCTAACTCAAAGTGGAGAAATCATAGGGAAGACTTTCTGGCATCATCTGCCCTGGCAGAATTGTTGCCTGCAGTGTTCTAGTACATCTTGCTTGACTTGTGTGGATGCGGATTTATTAAGACAACCCCCTAGGGAGTCTGGAACAATTTTATAACACAGTCAATCTATGTCTATGCTAGTCAGGAAAACCCTGCCAGCAGCGGTCATGCACAATGCCTGTCGTAACTAGTATGGCCCTGATTCCATTATAAAGAGAGAGACTGGCCTAGAAGTTAGGGCACTAGGCTAGGACTTGGGAGACCTGAGTTAAATTCCCCGTTCTGCCACAGACTTCCTATATGACCTTGGCTAAGTCACTTATTCTCTGTGTTCCTTACCCCATCGTACAGGTGGGGATCTTAGCACTTCCCTACTTTCCAGGGGTGTTAGGAGAATAAATACATTAAAGACTGTGAGCTGCTCAGATATTTCCCATAGATGGATGGTTTACCAAGCTCTGCTCTAGATGCATAGATGGATTTCATTCTCTGTTTCTACTCTAGGTTTCTTCATTCTCGGCGGGATTTGCGTCTCTTATGGCAGCGCCTCCTACCTTGTCAGCCTCTTCCTCCTCCGCCGCACCATGATGCTTGCTTTCTCCACGGCCCTGCTGAACGGCACAGTGGTCACAACGGTGGCGCTGTTCTGGCTGTGTGCCATCTCCCTCTACATTGGTCGCCTTGAGGTTGAGATCGTACAGGAGGACAGTAGTGATGAATGCCAGAACACAAAAAAGGATGATGGGAAGTCGGATGAGTGAAGACCAAGGTCCTGGGGAATTTTGCTGCTTTCATGATGGTCATTTAGAATGTTCTCCAGCACGCTCAGTGGACCGAGTTTTAATGCAATAGATACAGCGCCCACAGGCTGTCCTGCTCACTGTGTCCAAGGGCACGAAGGAAGGGCAGCTTTATTTTAAATAAGAGACTGCATTGGCTGCTTTATATTTATTTAACATTTTCCAGATTGGCAGTGGGAATTAGCATTAGAAAAATTGGATCATCGAATGGAAATATGGCTGCAGGAGACCCTGCTGTGGTAGTAAATGAATTGGTGGGATGGCTTCCCAGCTGGGAGCTTGCGTTGCTGTCAAAATGGATTGATGCTTTTAAAGAGCTGGCTGTCCACTGAGATCCTGTGCTCCCGTCTCCCACAGACATCCCGTGCCTGTTCTGCCAGGTATGCAGAAGCTGGGAATTTTAAGCCAAATTCAGCTGATGTTCCCTAGAAATGTTGAATCGCAACAGTATCCCATGGAGCTCGATCCTGCTGCCCCGTCTTATGTTGTAAAGTTAGCATATCACATTGAGGTTACTCACTGCGCCTCTTGAGCAGCTCGATCTTGCTGCCCCAGCTTACATTGTGAAGTTAGCATATCACATTGAGGTTACTCACTGTGCCTATTGAGACCATTTTACATCCAGATCGGTTAATGTTTGTATTAAAAACATCAAAACAAAACTCCTCTCTTCCTGTGTCTGAATGAAATGTACACTCTGGGATTACTCTGCTTTCTCACTCTCCCCATATCCACTTGCAGAAAGGGCCTGGTTACGTTGTTATGCAGGTTAAATTTCCATTCATTTCCAGGAGTTTTGTTTCCATAAAGGCTTCAGGATCAGGCCCTCATGTGTTGCCCTTTCTCTGCTATTGCCTCGAGAGATGAACAGTTGTAGGGGCTTTTTTGTTTTGTTTTGTTTTTTCTGTTGAACTCCACAAGCACCTACCTGGGAAGCATAAGACTGGGAGTTAGGAGAGTACAGTTCCGGTCCTACCCTTGCTACTGCTTTGCTCAGGTCACTTATTGCTCTTTGCCTCAGTTTAGTTATCTCTAAAATGGAATATAATTGCCTGCTTCTTGGGTATAAGGTTTGTAGAGCATATTTGAGATCCTCCAGTGGGAGGAGTTAAGGATCGGCAAAGTGTTTATTTTTGATCTGTAAAACGGTTTACTTAGTACAGTTTAGATGCTGCCCTTTTGACGTCTGGCAAGTTGTCATGGTGACTCATGGTGTTTGAAAGTTTGGCAGGGCCCTGGAGAAGGCCCTGTTTGCAGCCCTCCACACAACAGTGGGTACATGTGGGTGGAAATGACTCTGTGGATAGCTAGAAGTAAGGCCACCTATCAGTGTGAGTAAAGGGAGGGAAATAGGATGAAGCCACAACCGGGTGAGGTTTCTAATTGGTTGCATCTGTTCCCCTCCCCCAGACATTGTTACTTTCATTTCTTCTAATATTTTTTTTTCACTGGTCTGAACAATCGTTTGCCACGTTCGTTTGAAACATCAGGATGTTGTGACCTGAAGGCTTGATCCATCCTGCAAGGCAGGAAACAAAATCAAGGGCCTGGATCCTTGACAGTGGAGAATACACTTTGTACCTCCTTGCCCCATGGGCTGCCTGTGTGTCAGATGTAACTTATACCAGCATTCAGAGTTATGCTGGCTGTCCGCAACTCCCAAGTGCTGATGTGCTAGCAAAACATCAGATTGGGAAATCCTGGCCATGCCTTCTGCACCAACGGGGTGGGTGTGGTGTAGGAACCTCTGTGCCAGTTCTGCCCTGTTGGATGTGTCTCTGCTGGGAGGCTCTCCAAGGGGGCTGGTTATGTTGGCTTTAGGGTCAGAATCTCCGGGCACTGCGATGCAAGTATTTTCCCAACACAACACTAGGGATAGCAGCTTTTACAAAGTGCTCTAAAACCCCCAGCCAAAAAATGCAAAGGATGTGCAAATAATTAGGTGTGAGGCTTTTTGTAGTGTCCTGACATCCCTCCAACAAAATCCTCTTACTTTGTAGGAATACCAGAGGACAATATTAGTCTGTGAATTAGGAAGTCTTGCAGTTGGTATCCTAGCACCTCCTGTGCGGGGAGTAAATACTAAGAGGATCTTATGGAATTATTCCAGCTTTACACTATTTGATAGAGCAGAATTTGGCCCCGTCTCTCGGCCTCCAGGAAATGATGCTCATGAAAGCCGGGTGATAAAGACACGTTGGCTATTTTTCAAACCAGAGGTGGCAACCCATTGATTTAAAGCTCTCTGGGCAATGCATAGTTCGCAGAGGCAACGTCCCCAGGGGTTGTGCACTGGAAATGACTCCGCTCCATGCATTAGTAATTGATGTAAATGACCTTCAGAGCATTTGGCATTACGGGCTTCTGGAAGGTGAGGAGTTGAGCAGATGGAATGTGTTAACCGCAGTTTTCATAACTAATGCAAAACATACCTGGACCATTTTCCCCTGCTGCAGCCTCTGTGGTGTACTTAATCTGCTTTGCACTGCTGTAGCATCTCTCCTGAGGGTTTCAGTGTCTTGCTGATATCTCCATCTGACCTGCTGCTTTTGCCTGGCCTTTCTAATGACAATTAGCTCTCTTCCCTTTCTGAGGCGTCTGCCTTTTTTCCTTATTAGTTGTCCACCTATTTAAATTATACTGTAAACTTTTTGGGGCAGGGACTTGTCTGTTAAAGCACCATGCAGGCATGTTGTGTGTGTTGTGAATAAATCATATAGGACTGTCAGTCTGGCACATTTCACTAATAGCTGTTGTGAAAACTTTTTTCTCCAGTTTATAAACTCTGTCCTATTTCCCTATGGTATCTGCTGCTTGGCTTATTTGGCGAGCACCTTTTGAAATACCCAAGAGGTACAATGCCCAAGAGACTAGATGAGCCCTATAACTACCCTGGGCTTTGCAAATGCTGCCAGTCCTCATTATTTTGAAACAATTTCTACGAGAATCTTTCTGATAACCCTCTGATAGCTGCTTTCCATGATGGATGCAGCAGCTGGCCCAGTAAAGTTTGTAGAAGTTTACATTAACTTATCACGTAAAATCTCTTCTTTTCCCTTTGAGTTTGAGTGAAACACTGATGTACTTGAGCAAGATGAAGCAATGTCGGATGCTTATTCATGAAGCATGGTCTAGTGCCTGGAGCAAGGGATTAAGTCAAGAATCCTCGGTTATGTTTTCAGCTCTGGGAAGGAGTGTGGCCTAGTGCTAAGTGTAAGGGATGGGTTTGCTTTGGTATTCCTGGGTTTTATCCCCTGCTCGGACACTAGCTGGGTCTGTGGCCAAGTCAGTTTCCTCATCTGAAAGGGAGAATATTTACCCAGATCTAAAGAAGAAAACTGCAGTCAAATATTGAAGCTTCTAAGCATATGATTGAATGTGAAACATTACTGACTAATAATTTTATTTCTTTTAAATGCCATGTATGCATGAAAGCTAATGACAAAGGAGGGTGTAAGCAGTAAGAGATGGAGCAAGAACGGAACAGAAAATGCAAAGAGCAGTGGAAGGGTCTCCTGCTCTCTTCCCTGGACCCAAAAATAAAAGCCCCCTCATGTAACTTATCTCAGAAGAGCTGCTGAGTCCAGGGCTATGGCTCTGAATGTCTTGTTTTAATGCATTGTCCAGCTGCATTTCCTGTGAGAGGGATTAAAGTAGGGACCATCCATCTGCCCAATTCCTGTCAGCCTGAAACCTTTCCAGGTATTCTTAAGCACAGCTTTGGAAAGTCTGACAGAGTGAGTTTTGCTGTCGTGAAAATCACTTCACTTCTTTAAATCTGCTAGCAAACAGCCATCGGATCCAGTCATCATTGAAAATACACTGGGTGCTTCTTCACAGATCGTGTGCTGTTGACTGACAGCTTCTGGGCCTCTGCTAGAGAGGCAGGGATAGACGTGTGTATGAATTCCCTGGTACCAAACCGAAACCTACTCCCCAATTTAAGGCATGTTTGCAAGCGAATGGCCTGATTTTCAGAAGTGCCATGCACCCACAACTCCCATTGAGACTGGCAACAGTTGTGGCTGCCAGCACCTTTGACAGTCAAATCCTTGGCTGTTCACAGTGGGTTTCCATCCCCCCCGCCCCCATGCCCTGTGTCTTGCTGGGAGCTGTTCATACTGCTCACCTGACATGTTCTGCTGCTGTTCCGTGGCATTTCATTCGTTTCATGGTTTCTTCTCATGAAACCAAAAGGGGAGAAACAAGTTGATTCCTTTTTTTTTTTTTAATTTAATTTTCATTGAAATCCTGGACCGCAGAAAGCAGCCGCAATGACAACACCCAGTCAACGATGGAAGCTACCTTCATCGGACGAATGGGAATGGAAAAATTAAAAAAACACACAGAGATCCTTTAGCAAAAGTTACAGAAAAAGAACATGGCATATAAGCACTACTGGTTGGGGTTGGGTTTTGTTTAACAGAATTATACAAATCTCTCTCTTTTTAATAAGTGCTAAAAGTCATGACATCGGTTTACCTTTTTAAGTGCAGCCAATGGAGTTCTCTTTGCATCCTTTTGTTCTCCTAGCTTGTGGGAAGGAAGGGGTTCAGAGGTGGCTCTGGCACCCCCCGAGGGCTTATTTTTGTTGGATCATTCAGTTGAAGGGCTGTGTTTGCAGAGGGAGCGGGTGGATTGCTTGGAAGAGGCTCCGTCATACAATGCCAGCCTTTCAAACTAGTCACTGGTTCAAATCCAGCCCAGCGTGACCGTGAACACTGCTCGCTGGTGTGCGGTGATCTGGGAAATTAGTTGATCTTAATTTAGTTCCTAGTTGGCCCCACGGCAGTTCCCCCTCTTGGCAATCTCAGCGCAAAAGCCATGGATTGAACAGACCACAGAAATGGAACTTCTCCTCATCCCTAGTGGGTGGGCTTACCATGGCAGGGGTCAGTTGGCAGGGCTGTCATTCCAACAGCTCTAAATACACATCAAGGAATAAGGGACTACAGTAAATCAGTGTCGCCACCAATGACTTTGCTGAATGACAGCCCAGATCTATAAAGGCATTTAGGCACCTAAATCTCTGATTCGGGCACCATCCCAATCCACAACCCCCCCACCCCTGCTCAGCATAACTGGTTAGTTGCCTAAACCTGGTGCCTAAATCTTCCCTGGGTACCCAAGTTTCTGCCTCTGGGCGTATGCACAATGCCTCATTCAAGGCATCTGGGTGTCTATCTCATGCCTAGGCCCTAGCATGATCTACACACCTGAGGAAGATAGGCGTTTGCTTGCGAGTCCTGAGCCGGTGGCCATGCTCCGAGCACACCTATGTGCTTGGGTCCTATTCAAATCTGGCCAGAGAAGAAGGGGATGCTGCCCACTTCATAACTTGGTGGTCGGAGCACTCACCGGAGGTGTGGGAGACCAGGGTTCAATTCCCCTCTCTCCCAGATGGTGAGAGAGGATTTGAATGGGGGTCTCCCACCTTTCAGGTGTGCCCTAACCAATGGGCTATTCTGATGTCAGGCTCTCAGATTCTCCTGTTGAAGTTGTTCCCCTTTGGATAAAGAAATAGAGGAATCGGGGGACTGAACTGTGGGTGGAAGCCTTAACCACAGATGACCATCGTTCTTACACACTCTGGTCGAATGACCATTTAAGCGTTTATCGAGTATCTTAAGCAACATTTGACAGAGACGTGAGTGCAAATGCTCTTGCTGTCGCTTAAAAGCAAATGCAGTTTGCAGCTGTGTGGGCTGGATTTCAGCTGAGCACAGCTAGTGTTTGAAGCCACTGGAAGCTGGGGAGAGGGCTCACTCCCTCTTAGGAAAAAGGCCCTGCCATGAAAATGATGGTAATGAGAAGAACAGGAACTCTCCAGCCAAGCCGCTAGAGCAACCTGGAAACCCTTTTCTTTGCATCCAGCTTCCATTCATCCTTCCTTGAATAGGAGAAAAACACCCAGTGGAGTTGGGGGAGAAGCCTCTTTTTTTTTTTTTTTTTTTTTAAACCAATTCCCCCTCCTTCTAGGGAGGAATAAAAGGAAGCTTGCTGCTGGCACAGAGCAGGGTAGCAGAAGGCCTGGCTGAAGAACATAAGAACGGCCGGACTGGGTCAGACCAAAGGTCCATCTAGCCCAGTGTCCTGTCTTCCGACAGCGGCCAGCGCCAGGTGTCCCAGAGGGAAGGAACAGAAGAGGCAATCACCGACTGATCCATCCCCTATCGCCCACTCCCAAAGATCAAAGCACTCTCTTTATTTTGTTGTTAATCTGCAAGGAAAAGCACTTAAGCATAGTTAGCCCTTACAGAGCGCTGGGCCAAACTGCTCGGTGGGTCAGAAAACAGGCATAAGTGGCCAATTAGTCTGACCTGCAGCTATATGCGGCTGGGACACAACTGAAACTTACAAGCCGAAGAGGCCAACAGGGCTAGGAGGGGTAAGAGAAGCAGCCACCTGGAGCTGGTAAGATAAAGAGGAGGTGATGAGGGATGGGCGCATTGTCTTACACATTAAAGCAGCTATGGAGAGGGTGTAAGTCACCTCATTTTGCCTTCCCCACTGATCAGAATAAGCAACTCACTTTGCTACTCATGCCCTCCCTGCTGCATTTACCCCACAGATTTCTAAGGAAGCTGCATCCATTTGCTCCAATTTACATTGCTCTCTTGGTGTCTTGGCTTCCCCAAACCCTGTTCTGCTCTCAGTTACCATGGAATCACTCCAGATTTTACCCCCGTGTAACAGAAGAGGAACAGAATCTGGCCCCCAGTTTCAACAATGGGGATGATATTCAGCTCCATAATAAGTGTCTGGCAGTAAGGATTGATTAATGTTTATACAGCATTTTGAAGCTGGAAAAGTACGAGGGGCCAGATCCTCTACTGCTGTAAATCAGCCTTGCTCCATTTTTTGATGGAAATCGGGCCACGTCATGAGTGCAAAGCGTCCTTTCTTCCCATGCACCATTATGCAATAATGGGAGAAAAGGCAAAGAGGGGAAGGAAGCTCCTCCTGCTTTTAAAGATATAAATCAAGAAGGGGGGGAGGGGTAAGCTGATGCTTGCTGTGATTCTGGCTCTTCCACAAAGGGTAGCTGATTTTTAAAAAGTGCAGATTCTGTTCTCTGGTGTAAATCTGGAGTAACTCATGGACCTGCTTTGGATTTACACCAGCGTAACAGGAGCATCTGGCCCAGAAGGATAAAGCTATGAAGCAGGGAGCAGAATACTGATTTGTGCTGTGATTTAGTTGTGGGGCAGGGGAATGAGACACGAGGATTGATTCCAGAATAAAGATTTTTCCCTGCTGAAACATCCAGCAGCTCCTGTGGTTGCGAGCCCCCGAGATGAGTTTCAAAGGAGCACGGACTTCAGCGCAAAGCTCAGTGCAGAGTCAGTTCGGGGTGGCATATCTAACGAGACGCCTTCAGGGCAGCTGTTTGGCTTAGTCCTCTTTGCGCTCTGCGGCTGACAGGCTGTGGATGCCGCCGCTGGCCATGGAGAAGGGCAGCGTAGAGAACAAGGATTCGGCGGCTGTGAAGACGCCCCCCGCAGTGCCCGAAATCTGCGCCAAACCGGTAGCGCTGGCTGAGTTCCCGAACGGCGCCACCATGTTGAGCCGCTGGATGTGGTGGTACATGAGTTCCATGGAGGCCTTGGACTCCACGCTGCCGATGTCCATGAGGTTGATTGCATGGGAGGCAGGCAGCACATTGCCTGGCACAGCCAGGGTCACGTCAGCTGGGGCGTATCGGATAGTGCTGGTGGTGTAGAGGCTCTGGGAGCCGGTGGTGCTGGCGATGCCGTGGTGCCCGCCGAGCTGGTGCACCAGCGGGAGGACCACGTTCCCCGCGTGGAACCGCTGGAGAGCCTCCATCTCGCCAGGATAGACCAGGGGGGTGAAGGGTGTCGACGTGGCCCTTTCCTCGCACGGTGAGCCCGAGAGCGGGGGGGAGAGCGTTTCAGCTGAGGGGGCCGGCAGCATAGCCCGGGGAGATGTGCTGAAGGGGGCCTTGGCCAGGCCTCCGCTGCTGTCCATCTCGGGAGGGGTGAGGACTGAGTCCGGGATGGAGACGTACAAGTGGGAAGTGGCTTGCCTCAGAATGGGCTTCTCCAGGCTAAGTGCTTTGCTCACAGTGTAGGGGGGTCCCTCGTGGAGGGCATCCCGGGCAGAGGGGTAGGTCCACAGGGCGGCCTTGTCGTACTTGGGAGCCTGGCTCTGCTCTGTCTTAATGCTAAGCGCTGTGTTGGTTTTCAGTGGGTAGCTCCTCTGGGTCTGGATGACGGAGGCGAACTCCGATGTGCAAGGCTGGCTCGGCCCCGCGTTCCTCCCTGCCGCCATATTGTACCCGTTCACCCTCCTCTCCAGCGCCACCGGCTGGGGCGGGAGATCAGGTTCCTCCTCGCTGCCGCTGTCTGACTCCTCAGTGCTGACGAGCGAGGCCTCCCGGGGGGGGCTCTCCGGCTGGAACTCCAGCTTGATCCGTTTGCTCCGGGGCCCCCTGCGCCTGCTCTCGGCGTCGCTCACCCCAGCGCCTTCCGACACGTCCTCATCCTTGTAGCTCATTTCCGGGCTGCTGGCATCGTTCTCCGCCATGGAGCAACGGGCTCCATCATCCGGGGTGCTCCGGGAGTAACCTTTGGCCAAGGCCCCAGCCGCTTTGGGCAGAAACTGGTTCCCCTGCTTCTGTTCCGGCCCATGGTCGCTCTCTGGAAGGGAAGAAGAGAAGGTGATTCAGGAGCAGCCTTCTCAGCAAGCGATCTGGACGGAGGTTGTTAAACTCCACCTAGCTGCTTTCTGCCAGCAGGCGATGGGTTTATTTTATCTAACAAAATATTTTTTCCAGCAAGAAACCTAATGGGAGGTTACATCCCATTTTATAGCTGCTTCCTACCTGCAGAGCAGCTAATGATCACAACCTCAGGGCATGCACAAACCGGCGATGCAAAGTCAACGCGGCATGTTTCCTCTTAGACTGTCCCCCTCCTGCCAGGTCGGATCTGATTCTCAGTCTTATGGCCAAAGAGGAGAGGAAAAAGATTAGCTCCCTTAATAAGTTTGTGCTTTTCTTCCATCCGAATATTACAACTCCGGTTCAGCGCCACAGTGCTGACCACCTCTGCTATACCGATGGAGAAACCAAGATGCTGAGCAGCGCCTGAGGTCACACTGTACCAGAACCAGGAATAGAGCCCGGGCAACACAATGCACAGGGCTGTGCGCTAGTCACTAGCCCAACCTGCCTGTCTCCAGGGTTGTCTGTAGCTTCAGTGCAATAGGATTCCTTCATGCTTTGGGCTGGTTAAGGGCCCAAACTTGGATCCTCTCTATAGGGCAATACATTGGAGATGGGGAAATGCTGTTTGGGTCCCATCTATTCCACTCGTCACCAAGGGCCAGTACTGGTTTCTTCCCTACATGTAGAGCTGGTCAGAAAATGGATATTTTCCATGGATTTTTTTAAAATTAAAAACAACTAGATTTGGAAGGATTCGTTTTTTGTCGGTAAATGCTTATTTCACCATTTTCACACGCAAACCAATGAAATAATACTTCCATTGATAATAATAGAAATGTACAGATAGGCAAAGTAAGAAAAATGCTACCAGGGAATTTATTAGTTTGATTTAAGGCTCCTTAGCATATTTTGACAATGGGGTTTAACAGACATAACGCTTTATTTATTGACAGGAGACATTGAAATTCAAAACGTTAGTTGTCTGACACCCCGTAGTTTCTCGCAATGTTGAAAATTTAAATTGATAAATTTTAAAAATGCTTAAAATAAACATTAATAGGGGTTGAAATGATAAAACTTGAATTCTGCCAAGCCTAAAAACAGCACAGTACATTATTTTGTCTAAGTTTTCTACAGCACATTTCATTTTTTTCCCCATCAGATTTGAATACCAAAAAAATTTCATCTGGAAAAAAAAATCTATTTGGAAATGCTGCCACTGTGCATCATGGGAATTGTACTTTGAGTGCCTCCTGCTTCTACTCTCTATTGGCCAGGCTCTCTGTTGGATGACATTTCCCACGATGCCTCAGGGTCTCACCTCTTGCAGAAGGGAGGTCGTGCACCATGGGAGTCCTTAGCTGTGGGGCATCATGGGAGATGTGGTCTGGTCAGGGATGCCAGCCCATACAGGAGAATGGGGACACAAGACAACCAAACTACAACTCCCATGAGGCTCTGTGGTAGCATATCCAAATCAAAATACTTCCGGTTTTGGATGAACTAGTTTGTTTTTCCGATGCAAAATGTAAGTTTTCCACAGGACACAGACACTCAGCGTGAAAAATCTGGTTTCCACAAAAACCCAGTTTTTCATCTGAAAACTGTTTTGACGGGAAACTTTCGACCAATTTAATACTATCTTCTGGTGCAGTCACGCCCTGCCACTAGGCCGTGGGCCAACCTTCTACTCGGTCATTGTAGCTCTGCCTGCTCTGGATTTCGCATATGTAACCAGGCTTTGCAGGTTGCTGTCTGAAGTAAGATGCACAGGGTTCCGTACTCACATAACTACAGTAACACATGGGGAGGGAGAGAGGCTGGGCTGGATTGGAGAGATGTTTAGGTTGGGGTGTGTCTATGGTCAGCTTTTAAGGAAGCAACAGTAGGTGCTGACTAACACGGTCTCAACTGGTTCCCTGTGCTCCCCCATTCATCTGTCCCCATCTGATGTCTCCTGTCTTATAGTGGGACCCTCAGCTCTTTGGGGCTGTCTTTGTACAGCACCTAACACGGTGGGGCCCTGGCATGTGACTGGGGCTACCATAATACACCTAATCGCAATCAGCTAGCACAATGGGGTTCTCGTCTCTGGCTGGGGCTCCTAGGCGCTACCGTCATACACCTAAGAATAATACTGGAGGATTTTAGCAACTGGTGAGCGTGAAAGGCAAGAGTTGGGTATCTTTCAAGTAGGCCAGCCGGAGGGGGGTCCTTGGTGGTTGCTGGGAGAGTGGTGATGACCGAGTAGGACCCTGGCAGACCGTACATTGGCACAGGCGTAGGGGTCTGATACACTGACCTGGCTTCCAGTGCACCATGAGGAGGAGGGTGCGTGGAATTCATTATGACTAGGGCAAACCTGATGTTTCCCCCAGCTTTAGCCCTGTGATCCTTTGGGGCTCCAGAGAGCCTACCACGACGCTGTCAGATTTGAAAGCTAGAAGTGCGGGCTGAGAAGAGGTAGTTAGAAAGGGATAGTGGGAGCCAGGTCTCCTGGGTTCTGGTCTCTCCTGTGGGGACAATAGATCCTTAGGTCCCAGGAGGTTGCATTAATTAATGCCTGTAAAGTGCTTTGAGATCCTCAAATGAAAAGCAGTTGAGAGGGGTGAAGTATGCTCCTGTGCTGTGCATGCTGCTATCTGGGAGGTTGTCAAAGGGAGCCTGGCAAGAGACGAACGCTAGTACTGAGTGTTTGTGAGGGGCAGGAATTTACCTGCAGATCCAGAGTTTCTACCGTCCCTGGAAATCCGCCTCCCTGACACACACATGATCTGACCCTCTAGCAAAGGGCTGCCACACTATGCTATCTCAGAGCATGACCCTATAATATAATTTATCATATGCCAAGAGAGGTTAATCAAGATGAGGCTGTGTCTGGAGTGAAATTAACGATGCTTTGCCCTGCTGTGGCATCCTTCCCCGGAGGATCTTAAAGCACCTTACAAGCATTCAGTCAAAAAGCCCCATGATACTTGCCCCCGCAATGGGTAGGAGAGATGACGTATTTCACCCCTCCCTGAAATGCAGCTACCTCTGGGGTGGGGTGCAGCGGCCTGTTAAAAGCCATAGAACAGGCAAGGAAGCGAACATGAACCCCACGTGTATTTGAAATTGCAGAAGGATTAGGGGAAACTGACAGTTCTTGCCCAAACTGGAATTTGGCCAGGACACAGGGGGTTAACGTGTGTGAATCACTGGAGCTCTGCGGTAGTCAGAGCTTGGCTGATTTATGCCAGCTGAGGAGATGCCCTCAGGTTGCTGATGAAAATGATCCTTAATGATCATGAAGTCAGGGCTTCCTTTTTGCCCCTTATCTGCAAGCCCAAATCTCCCACAACCACAGCGGGATGCCCTCTGGGGTCATGACTTAGAAGAAGGGAGAGCACTCCTTTTTGAATAGCTCCCCACCCCCTGCATGACTGTACCTCCCAGAGCCTCAGTGGGGCTAGAAATGGCTTAGAAAAAAGAGGACCCCCCCCCCTCACCTAGAGAGATGGGGCTGGGACTGCCAGTCTGGGGCATTCATAGATTGTAAGGCCTGAAGGGACCACTGTGATCATCTAGGGTGACCTCCCTGTGTGACACAGGCCAGAGAACTCCCCTGAGTTAATTCCTTCATGGCGGGTATATTGGCAAAGCCAAAGCTAAAATACCCATCACAGCGCAGCAGTGAGCTGGAGGCCTGATATACTGGAGCACTGGCTCCGGCAGCAGCCACCGATCAGGGCACTGGTAACCTACGGTCCCCGGAATGAGGCAGGTGCTACCAGAACATCCTGTCGCTGGCTCGGCAGCAATCTGGCCAGGGCTTTTACCTTTGAAGTCGGGTTCCAAGTCGGACACATCGGAGGCATCGGTCTGTCGGGCTGGAATCCCAGGCAGCTGGAAGATGTCCAGGGCTGTGTTCTTACACTCGGGTTTGCTAAAAGGGTTTGGCAAAAGTAAATCAGAGAAACAACAGATCAGGTTGTTCCCTCCATGGATGGGATTTCTGTAGCACAAGCTTAGGTGCCGTGGGAGGCAGTATGGGCTAGTGATTAGAGCAGGGAACTAAGAGCCAAGACTCCTGGGTTTGAATTCAAGGTCTGGAAGGGCAGTGGTTAGAGCACAGTGGGATGATTGGGATTCAGGACACCTGGGTTCCCCAGCTCTGGGAGCAGAGTGTGGTCTAGTGGTTAGAGCAGAGAGGGGCTGGGAGTCAGGACTCCTGGGTTCTATTTCACTTTGGAAGTGAATTCAGCTAAATCGAATCAAGTCCATTTTAATTCTGGATAAGAGCATCCACAGAGGGGTTTAGTTCAGTTCAACTAATCCATTTTAAAAGTGAATTCAGACTAAACTTTCCTGAAACTATGTCTACACTAGAAACTGCACAGTGGTACACCTGTAGTAAATCCTCCTTGCCAAGAGGCGGTAGCTGGAAGAAGTCTTCCATCAATCTAGCGCTTTGGGTTTGGGTCAACTTAACTGTGTCTCTCGGGGTGTGAATTTTTCACATTCCTGAGTGATGTAGCTGAGTCGATCTAACCGTCTAGTGTAGACCAGCTCTGAGTGTCTCTGTACAGACAAGCCCGTAGGCACCTAGGAGATTTAGGTGCCCATGGGTTTAGGCGCCACCTTTGAAAATGTCAGCGGCATCTAAAGGGTGGACTTAGGTGTCTAAGTAACTTGCCAGGGTCACAGGCAGTTTGTGAGGGAGCTGAGAATTTAACCTAGGTCTCCTGTGGCCCAGTCTAGTACTCCTATCCCCCAAGCCATCCTAGAAAGGGCCTCCCAAAGGAGACAGAGCAGTGTGTGCTGATCCTTGGTAGACTGCTAAGCCTGCTGGGAGGCCATGGAATGAAACCGACTGAGCCCTAACAAAGGAACCGAAGAAGGAAAACTTGATTTCAAGCTGACACAGCCAGCCACCTGCAGGCTGGTCTCTGCAAAACAACTCCACTAGGGCTATCGCCTTATTGTCCAAGAACAAACAAGGACAGATTGGAAATCGCAAGCTCTCTCTTTTAGAAAACAGCCAGCTTTGGGGTTTCATTGTTTATGGACAGGCAGAGTTGGATCCGATTCAAATGAGCCGTCTCCTGCAAACGGCTCTGCCAGAGCTCGGAGTGGGGAGGAAGGGGAAAAGCACCGGGCCAAGTTCTCCCCTGGTGTAACACCCATAGCGTCACGGTGCAGCAGTGTAACTCCCTTGAGGTAGATTGTGCTACACCAGGAGTGAAATTGGCCCACCCTCCTCCATGTCTGTATCAGCTTGACTCCAAGGATCCCAAAGCACTTTATTAACAATAATTATGGCAGAAGCCCTACAAGGTAGCCATGACAACCTCCCATCATCTTACAGAAGGTGAAACAGGACACACACTATTCTAAGCATTAGGCTTCCCCTCGCTCTAAGCTGAGAGGCAAACCCAGGAGTTGAGTCCCCCAGACCCTCTCTGTAAATCACAGTCCCATCCCATATAACAATATAGAGAGTAACCACTAGCCGGTCTCCCTTCCAATCTAGCCCAGCCAGGGTGCATGACTGGGGAGGCTGGCAGAGGCTAGCAACAGGGGAGCGCCCCTGAGAGCGACCTGCTGACAGTGGGCTCGGTCTGGGGTGGGATGGGGAGGGTCCCCCTTGCCGCCCCTCATCATTCATCACGTGCTGCTTCCCAGAGAAAAGAAAGTAAATAAGTTTCCATTCCGGCAAGGCTGAGAGAAAGTTAATTAGTCTCTGTAATTACAGCACTAATTAACTAAAATACTAATCACCCTGACAAATCATACACTGGTATCTGTAATTACTTACAGGATTAGCATAATAATAGCTCCTTTTGCTTTAGCGGGGGAAAAAAAACAGCCATTAATAACCATCTGTTGTAGTCATTCATATATTAATTTATTTTAGATATAAAAAAAAAAAAACCCTCTCCCCGCCACAGAAAGTGTGTCATTCTGGAGTCGCTTTAATGGTGCAGGTGGGGGAGACACTCCAGACTAGTGGCGATTTTTTGCAGTGCCACACCCACCCTGCGATGTTTGCTCAGAGCCGTTCTCTGACGCTACGGAGGCCAGTGACCAAAATTCATAGACTCCAAAGCCAGAAGGGACCATTGTGATCATCTAGTCCAGGGGTTCTCAAACTGGGGGTCGGGACCCCCTCAGGGGGTCATGAGGTTATTACATGGGGGGTTGCGAGCGATCAGCCTCCACCCCAAACCCCGCTTTGCCTCCAGCATTTAGAATGGTGTTAAATATATAAAATAGTGTTTAATTGATAAGGGGGGAGGGGTCCCACTCAGAGGTTTGCTATGTGAAAGGGGTCACCAGTACAAAAGTTTGAGAACCACTGATCTAGTCTGACCCCCGATGCATAACCCAGGCCAGAGAACAGCCCCCAAATCATTCCTAGGGCAGTGCTTTTTAAAAAACATCCCGTCTTGATTTAAAAATGGTCCGTGATGGAGAATCCACCCCGACCCGGGGTGAGTTGTTCCGCGGGTTAATTGCTTTCGCTGTTAAAAATGTACATCTTCTTTTGTGCCTGAAGTGGTCTAGCTTCAAGGTCAGGGGCCACATCCGGGTGCCTCTCGGCGCTGAACGGACAGCCGCCTTGTGCAGCGAAATGGCACGCCAAGCTAAGCTGAGGGGCGGCCACCGATGAAGGGATATTTACGGCCAGATCCATTGCTTGGGCCTGGTGCAAAGGCCCAGGTGTCACAGCAGCCAGGGCACTAGACTGTGGCTGTATCCACACGCCAGCGGGGAGTGCTGATCAAGGTCGCACACTAAAAATAGCAGCGTGGTTGGAGCAGTTTGGGCAGTCGAGCAGGCTTGTACGAGGGTGGCTGGCCCACCCCACTGCCTGAGCCACTCTGGCTCTGCTGCTGTTTGGACTGAGCTGGCTCGTGTCTGCCCACCCGTGCAGGGAATCACAGAATCATAGAATACCAGGGTTGGAAGGGACCTCAGGAGGTATCTAGTCCAACCCCCTGCTCAAAGCAGGACCTAGTCCCCAACTAAATCATCCCAGCCAGGGCTTTGTCAAGCCTGACCTTAAAAACCTCTAAGGAAGGAGATTCCACCACCTCCCTAGGGAACCCATTCCAGTGCTTCACCACCCTCCTAGTGAAAAAGTTTTTCCTAATATCCAACCTCCCCCACTGCAACTTTAGACCATTACTCCTCGTTCTGTCGTCTGCCACCACTGAGAACTGTCTAGATCCATCCTCTTTGGAACCCCCTGTATCCACTGTACCCCCTGTAGGTAGTTGAAAGCAGCTATCAAATCCCCCCTCATTCTTCTCTTCCGCAGACTAAATAATCCCAGTTCCCTCAGCCTCTCCTCATAAGTCATGTGTTCCAGTCCCCTAATCATTTCTGTTGCCCTCCGCTGGACTCTTTCCAATTTTTCCACATCCTTCTTGTAGTGTGGGGCCCCAAACTGGACACAGTACTGCAGATGAGGCCCCACCAATGCTGAATAGAGGGGAATGATCACGTCCCTCGATCTGCTGGCAATGCTCCTACTTATACAGCCCCAAATGCCATTGGCCTTCTTCCAGCTGCTCTGTAGACATACTGTGTCAGGAGACCTAGGTTCGAGTCCTAGCTCTGCAGGGTGAGCCTGGACAAGTCACTTCGTATCCTGGATCCTCCCACAGAAATCAGTGGAAATTAGGTCCCCTAAATGCCTTTGAGGATCTGGGGCTTGCCTCTGTTCCCCCCCCGCCACCCCCCACTATCTTTTACTGTGGGTTTGTGAAGCTCTCAGCACAGGTTAGGGGTTCTGGGTGGGGAATGGGGTCTAGTGTTTAGAGCAGAGGGGGCTGGGAGCCAGGACTCCTGGATTCTAGTCCCAATGCAGGGAGGGGAGTGGTATCTAGTGGTTAGAGCAGGGAGGCTGGGCGCCAGGACTCCTGGGTTCTGTTCCCAACTCAGGGAGAGGAGTGGTGTCTAGTGGTTAGAACAGAAGGGAGTTGGGAGTCAGGACTCTTGGGTTCTAGTCCCAGGTCAGGGAGGGGAGTGATATCTAGTGGTTAGAGCAGAGGGGTCTGGGAATCAAAACTCCAGGGTTCCATGTCCTTCTCTGTTGTGGCATGGCGCATGTCATTTCCTCTCCCTGTGCCTCCATTTCCCCATGTGACCTCAACCAGGGATTCTAAGTGCTACTATAGACGACTGTATTTAGGCACCCGACTCCTTTGATTTCAATGCGAGTTACACCCGAAACACCTTTGAGGGCTTCTGTTCCTATACCTGGGCAAACCGTTGCCTGGAATACATGAGCATGGGGCCCAGCAGAGATGCACAGCTCTGTGTGTGTCTATCAGAGCAGGACTGTGGGCGATGCAGATTTCCCCCTGCAGCCCTAGCAGGGAGGTGGACAATACAGATGGAAATGGCAGCTACCTGCTGGTCTCAGATCACATTTCCCAGGGTGTCTTCCACACTCTGCAGCTATAGAGAAATATTTTCTCAACAAATTACAGCCCTGCTGGAATGGGATGGGGGGCAAAGGAGGTTTTCAATCAGGTTTGCTGCTTCTCTCAACATTTAATAGTCTGTGCAGCTAAAACAGGCTGGAGCTGGATCCTTGTCTACCAGGAACTGCTGCGATGAAGAGTATTAATCACTAAAACACTTACAAAGCGATCAGCCAGCCTGGCTGGATCTGATGGGCAAAGCAATAGACTAGGAGGCAGGACTCCTGGGTTCCGTTCCCAGCTTGAGGCGGGAGCATAGTCTAGAGATTAGAGCAAGGGTGAGGGGAGTGTGGTTAGAGCAGCGAGGGGGGCCTGTGGGGCAGAACTCCTGGGTTCTATTCCCAACTCTGCCACAGTATGACTGTGGGCAAGTCACCATGCGACTCTGTGCCTCAGTTTACAATGAGGCTAATAAATACTGCCCCCATTTCCATGGGGACTGGGAGGATAGGTCATTTACTGCCTATAGGGACCATCTCCTCCTATGTGTTTACAGAGCACCCAGCAATGTTCCCTCTAATTTTTTCCATCCATGTGGGGAATAAATGTTACGTGCACTGAGGTATGTGCGGATTTGCACCACCAGGAGAAACAAAAAAACCTAGCGACAATATATATTTTTAAAAAGTTAAATAGGGATAATTACTCCAGCCAGGACAGGTTAGGCATTTTAGAACTCACTACTCAAAGAATTAAATGTAAGTGTAAGAGAAATACAAATGATGAAATGCATAGACCAGTCAAAACACTAAAATAACACACTTTGAAAGAATAAAATTACAGAGAATATATATGCATTGCAGGAAGTACCAAGAAGTACCAACAACAACAATAATACAAGTATGGGTTGGGAGGTGAGTGTGACACAGAGACAGTGTGTGCATGACACAGTGTGTGTGTGTGTGTGTGTGTGTGTGTGAGACACAGAGACTATGTTTGTGTGTGTGTGCATGACAGTGTGTGTGACACAGATTGTGACACAGAGACAGTGTGTGTGTGTGCGCATGACACAGAGACAGTATGTATGACAGTGCGTGTGTGTGTGTGTGTGACACAGACACAATATGTGTGAGACAGTGTGTGACACAGTGTGTGTGTGTGTGTGTCACAGAGACTCTGTGTGTGTGTGTGTGTGTGTGTGTGTGTGTGTGTGTGTGTGTGTGTGAGACACAGAGACAGCATGTGTGCTGGCTGCTGGGAAAGTTTCTGAGATGCCCTGCGCTGTCTCCTTAAGACACTCATTGAAAGCTCTCCTGCTCTGTCCTGAGCCCTGGTGTCTCCCCTCCTCCATTTTGCGGAGATGGGGGTACATGGGCAGGGGGAGGGGGAGAGAGAGAGAGAGTGTGTGTGTGTGTAACAGACAGACAGATACTGTGTGAGCTGCTGCTGGAGAAATCTCAGAAACAGTGCACTGTCTCTTTAAGAAAGCCACTCACCCTTCTCCACAGTAGCTCCGAGTTCTGAGTCCAGCTGTGTCCCCTCCACCCTGCTCTATGGAGATGGGGTACAGGGGCTGGGGGGGAGGCGGACACCCTGACATCAGCACCCCCCCGCACAGCCAGCAGGATGGTCCCGGGAGCAGCTGCAGGACGGAGCAGCACGTGGAAGGAGGGGCACCTGGCTGTGCGGCATTTAATCTCTCCTGCCCAGCGCAGCTTACAGGGAACACAGCCCCGCACTGATCCTGATTGGCTGCTCCCATAATCCAAACATTAGTTCATCACACAGTGCTTTGGGATCCTCTGACAGCCTGCGCACACAGCATTGCCCTCTCCTGGATGAACTCAGAACAGCTCACCTGGGTGTCCTAGACCCTACAAAGTCAGCAGTGAATGGGGATTGCCCCGGAGCTCAGTGGGTGGCAGCTGCCTGAGCTTTTGGAGCAGGAGGGTCTGTGAATCTGTCCCTATGGCCACAGCATGTGGATCAGCAACGCCCCTCTTCGGTAGCTTGCTGATTTGTTACAACACAACCATGTGCTCTCACCTGAGGATGTAATTGACCCAGACCATATTCTTCTCGCTGGGGTTCTTGATATTGACCGAGATGGTGGCACACGACTGAATCCACACAAAGCCCCCGTTCTTCTGCAGCCAGCGGTAATATCGGGTCACGACCTGGCCTTTTTTCAACACTAATTGAAAAAGAAGTTTGTCAGCTGAAGGCTGCCAGGCCCCACCCCTTCCCCTCTATCATGAGCACAGCGAGCCAAGAATGGGGCTTCCCCCCCGCCCCCCCACGATCCCAGGAAAGGTATAGTCCCACTTATCACAGCCACGGCTTCTTAATGGTTTATCCAGCTTGTCATCATCTCAGATGTCTCTGTGGCACCTTTCATGTCTCTCCAGTGCTGATGTCCCCAGTTCAAGCTGGAGGTTGATCAACTGGAGAGGGGTCAGAGAAGAGTCACGAGAATGATAAAAAGGATTGGAAAACCTGCCTGATAGTGAGATTCTCCAGGAGCTCAATCTGTGTAGGTTAACAAAGAGAAGGTCAAAGGGTTACTTGATCCCAGCCTATCAGTAACCATACAGGGAAAAATATGTGATCATGGGCTCTTCAGTCTAGCAGAGGAATGACTAACACAATCCAATGGCTGGAAGTGGAAGCTAGACAAATTCAGACTGGAAATAAGGTGTCAGTTTTTAACAGTGAGAGTAATTAACCATTGGTGCGATTGACCAAGGGCCGTGGTGGATTCCCCATCACTGGCAAGTGTTCAGTGAAGACTGGATGTTTTTTATATAAGAGATCTGCGCTAGTTCAAACCAGAATTAATTCAGGGCATTCCTATGGCCCGTGTTAGACAGGAGGTCAGAGTAGATGACCAAATATGTTAAGGGCTGTTATAAAGAGGATGATGATCACTTGCTCTCCATGTGCACTGGAGACAGGACAAGACATAATGGGCTTAATCTGCAGTGAGGGAGATTTAGGTGAGATATCAGGACAAACGTTTGAACTCTCGGGGGAGTTAAGCTCTGGAACAGGTGTCCAAGGGAGGTTGTGGACTCCCCGTCGTTGGAGGTTTTTAAGACCAGACTGTCAGGGCTGGTCTAAGGTTACTTGGTCCTGCCTCAGTGCAGGGGGCTGGACGTGATGACCTCTTGAGGTCCCTTCCAGCCCGACATTTCTATGATCACAGTGGTCCCTTCTGGCTTTTGAAGCTATCTTTCTCCATAGTACACGCCGGGGCCCGGCTCAAAGGTTTGACAGGTTAAGGGCTAGTTATGATTAATAACGGATTGCACCTTTCATCCAAAGCAGCTTTCATGCTGCATATAAAGGCCCGAGTCCAGCTGCTCCCTCTCTGAGGTGGGATGCAGCAGCTGTTTGAACATCTGCCCTGCAGTTTAGGCCAGGAAGTGTAGAAAGAATCCTGCGTCCAGTTGAAACTGGAGCGGGAGGGGAGTGGTTTAGGGAGCAGGAATTTAATCTCCAGGGTTGGGATCTCGCCTGGACAAGCAGGGGTTAAATGTTCGGATTCTGACAGGGATGTTCGGAGAATCTTTAATGATCACAAGAGGTCAGGATCCAATTTGAAAGGTGGCAACGCCACCAGCAAGGCCAGCCCTGACTGCAAAGGGAGAGCACCCCCTAGTGCCATGTTGGGGTCAGCACTGACTCAGAGTAGAGAGCGCCCCCTGCTGTGTCACTCATGGCAGCCCCAGCAGCACAGCGCCCCCTAGCATCACACTGGGGCAATGGGGTCTGCACTCTTTAAAGTTATCAACCACTTCCTACAACACTTTCCTACAGCACTGCACTAGGACATTGAGGTCAGCATCAAGTGAGAGCAGCGTGGTCCCTAACTTGCCATGAGCACTATTCCCTGTAGCGTCCTGAGTGATCCTGAGAGGGCACCCATCCAAGAACTGAGCAAACCCAACACTCCTTAGCTTAGTAGGATTGCTATCAGCCCACCTGCCCAGGGGCATAACCATTGCCTTCTAGTGCATCGTTCAGACACACCACACGGACCAAATCCATCCCTGGAGACAAGGGGTTGCAATATTCCCCTAGGTCTCTTGCATCCCCTTGCTGATCCACAGCCCATTCCTGGGCGCCTGCTTGGACTTCTCCAAAGCCAGATCAGCATTGGTAAGGAACTATCAACCCCTAGTTTAACATGGCACACGTTACATGGATTAAAAGCTGGCTAATTGATAGATCTCAAAATGTCATTGTAAACAGGAAACTCTCATCCAACAGATGTCTTTCCAGTGAGGTCCCACAGGGATCAGTTCTTGGCCCTACACTATTTCACATTTTTATCACTGACCTGGAAGAAAACATGAAAATCACCACTGAAATGACACAAAAATTGGTGGAGTGGTAAATAACGAAGAGGCCAAGTCGCTGATACAGAGCGATCTGGCTCACTTGGTAAACGGGGCATCAGCAAACACTATGCATTTTAACATGGCTAAATGTCAATGGATACACCTGGGAACAAAGACTGCTGGCCATCCTTACAGGATAGGGGAGTCTAGCCTTTGGAAGGAGTGGCTCCGAAAAACATTTGGATAATCAGCTGAACATGCAGTCGCAATGCGACACTGGGGCCAAAAGATCTAATGCGAACCTGGGATGTATAAAAAAGGGGCATCTCAGATAGGAGCAGAGAGGTTATCTTATGTCTGTGTTTGGCACCAGTGCATCTGCTTCTGGAATCCTGTGTCCAGTTCTGGGGCCCACAATTCAAGAAGGAGACTGATAAATTGGAGAGGGGTCAAAGAAGAGCCAAGAAAATGATTAAAAGATTCGAAAACCTGTCATATAGTGATAAGACTCAAGGAGCTAAAGCTATTTAACTTAACAAAGAGAAGGTGAAGGGGTGACTTGATTCCAGCCTATCAGTATCTACCTGGGGGCTCTTCAGTCCGGCAGAGGAAGGTCTAACATGATCCAATGGCTGGAAATTGAAGCTAGACACATTCAGACTGGAAATACGGTATCAAGTTTTAAATGAGTATTTAGCCATTGGGACAGTTTGCAGTTTACGAAGACCCTTGAGGCTCAGCAAGACTTGCTGGGGATTCAGCACATCAGGTCTGCTGGGGAAAAGACAGGTCTGATGGCAGCTCTTGCTGGACAGACAGTGCCACACGCCCGCCTGGAGGAAATCTAGCTATGGACAGAGTGCATGCAGCACGGCTGGCCCCGTCGCCAGGGAGAGCACCCCACGCAGGAGGGACAATCAGGGAGGCAGGAACAGAACCCCTCTCAAAGCAAACCTGACATAGCTAGAGTTCAACAAGCAGCCACAGAGACAACTTGGTCTTTGAAGCTGCTCCCGACACTGGAGAGAAGCAGCTTAGACCCAGATCGGGGCAGGCAGCTTTACCCAAGCGGAACAAAAAGACGCAAATGACAAAGAGGTAGAGGGCAGGGGCGTCTCCTGCAGAGGCAGTGACAGGGGAGGAGAATCCATTGGCAGAGACAATTCAGCAAGTATCCCAGGAGAGGATGGGGACACAACTTTCCTTTGCCCTAGGAACCCGGCGGCATCCCGCACGCAGGCACAACTTGCTGTGGTCACGGTAGCACTAACTGAGAGCAGGGCACCATGTTGTGCTAGGGGCTGGACCCACACACTCAGGGAGAGACAGTCCCCACCCCGAAAAGCTGACAGTCGAAACAGACCAAGGAAGGATGAGTAACCTCATTGTACAGGTGGGGGAAACTGAGGCACTGAGATTTTTTTTTTAAGTGACGCATGCTAGGGGATCTGTGGCACATCTGGGACACGAAGGCTGGTCTCCTGGGTGCCCAGTGCCTCATTCCCACAGCACTTCCTGCCTCCAGCTGATGAATTTTACAAGCTAGGAAATCCAGCAGAGAGCCCTGCCCGCTGGGTTCTGAAACGTCCCTTTATATGCCTATCCCCACCGACATGGCATGGACCCTTCACCCCAAAGAGAGGAAGAGCTGGGGCAAACCAGAGCAGGGGACCGTAACTAGGATGCTTACAGTCCAGGTGGCTCTGCCGGATTCCTTCCACATCCTCACCATGGATAAACTGGTAACAGCTTTTCCCTACCAGCTCCGAGGGGCATAGGTCCATATAATCGCTGATCCTGTGGGTGGAGGAGAAGCAGGGAGTTATAAAGGCAGGGAGAAGCAGAGAGAGATGGGAAAGGGTGGACCACCTGAACGCCACTGTCCCCCGTCCCGGCATAGAGACTGGCTAGGAAGGGGTGGCGACCTGGCATGCACCAGGATGCTATTGGATGGTAGGGGCCAGATCCCGAGTGTGGGTAAATTGGCGCAGCTCCAGTGATTCCAGTTGACACTAGCTGGGGGGTCTGGCCCTATTGACTGTAATGGAGCGACAGCCGATTCACACCAGCTGGGGATCTGGCCCCATCAACACCAATGGGGCAACGGTGGCTTCACACCAGTTGGGGCCTGAAACGGAACAGATCCCTTGTAGTGGGGCGAGAGAGAATCCCAGAATACAAGGCTGTATCAGGTATTAACCTGAGGCCAAAATAAAAGGCACAGGCCAACTTTATCTCTGACACCACTGCAATGACTCTAGATTTACCCCCGGGTGGCTGTGCGCAGAATCTGGCCCTAGCGCCACTGACACCAACCGAGTCACTCCGGACCCAGCCCCCTGCCCCTGAACCCACCTGCTCTCACAGTACACGATCTGCAGGTCCATGTTGACCCGGAACACAAACATGTGGCACTCGATGCGCACCTCGCTGAGCGTGGAAGGCGGCAACGTGTGGGCCAGGGCCACCAGCCCCAGGACTCGGCTGAGGACCGAATGGGCGTGGGAGAAGGACGGCAGGCGGGGGCGGAGACGGCCAGTGACATGAATCACCTGTGTGTGGTGGTGGGGAGCGGGGGGTCGGAGAGAAAGAGAGAGAGTTGTGTATGGGCGGGGAACATTTATCCACTGAGACAGCATCCCCGTGCCGTACCACTGACGGAGAGTCTGGGCCCCTAACGCCAAGGCCGTGCCGGGAATGAGTCAAAGGGAGCTAGGGGTCAGAGGGTGGGATATGGGCAGTCATGCCTAGTGGTTAGAGCAGGAGTCAGCCAATCAGGCAACCTACTCCAGACCAGCTGCCCTCGGGACCAGCTCTGCTGCAGGCCTCGATTCCTGACACAAGGTGCCTCCTGCTCGTGCCGATCCAGCGGCCACGGACTCCTGGATCCCTTTGAACTTTTGCTCCATTGCAGAGCTGCCGGCCACGGGGAGGGAAGGGGAGAGAAGGAAAGGCTGGCACCAATCATTCACAGCTTGGACCCTGAGCAGCAGAGCACAGCCTCAGCTGGGAGGAAGCATCAGGGGCAGGGCCTGCAGGGAGGTCTGAACAGGAGAAAATGACCCAGGCTCAGTAGAGGTGATCAGCTAGCGGGGAAGGAGGGAGGCTTTGGGCATTTGCATTGCAATTGATCAATCAGGTCTTTGGGAGCAAGGAGCTCAGAGCTGATCACCCCCGCACCATCAGCCTCAGTGGGAAGACACTGGGGACGAGGTGTGTGCCCCCCCCCAACGCAAGGGTTTTGGCATTTAAGGCCCCTCACTACATGCAGCAGATCACTCCCTCAGGCCCCTTTACCTTGTAGCCAGAAGTCTTCACGTGCAGCCCTCTCTTGGTCAGGGTGGATTTCATACGGACGAAGAAGGATCGTTCCAGGGCGTCATGCTTGGGGGGCGCGTGGGAGCCAGCAGGATCTGAGACAGACACGGGGTGATCAGCGTCATGGTTCAGACACCCAGCCCCCCACACAGCTCGAGGGGGGCATGGCCATCCACCCGGGGCTCCGGCGGATCACCATGAGGGGCGTGGCCGTTGTCAGAGCGAGGCTGGCCCTCAAATAACTGAGGGAGGCTGGCCCTGGAGGCATGAGGCCTGAATCAAAAAGCAGGTGGCTTCCTGCGAGGATCGGGGAGGAGTCTGTTTTCCTGCTGGGGCAGGGGCTGGGTCATCTTGTACGGCCTCTCAAGCGTCACTCCTGCAACCCGCTCATCCTGCGCTCCCTTGTGCCCCACCTCGGTGTGGCACTTGCCCCGGCCCCCATCCCGATGACTGTCATCCACCCCACAAGGGGAGAGGCCCCAGCGTAAACCACTCCGCTGCTACATCTCTCTCCCAGCCCCCAGCCTTGGTCACCTCCTGGCTCTTATGCTGAGGACTCTTTGGTTTAACTGGCCCCATAGGCTCATCTCCCCGATCTCGAAATAATCCACCAAGCCCCCAAACCCCCACATGCCCGACCCCGTGGGAACAGATCCCTTCGAAACCCAATTCCGCCAGCCCCCGCCAGGACCCCTGTATGCAAACACCTGCCAATCTATTGCAATTTTGGAGCAGCAGTTTTGCTAAGACCGTGCGCCCCTCAGCTCTGTGGCTTGCAATTCCCCACCCCCTTAAGAACGGCACCCATCCCCAGCAGAACCCCCTCCCCCGCAGGAACACACGTCTCTCCCCCCAAAACCTGCATCGATCTGCACTCCCCCAGCAATGCAGAGGACGGGCCGCTGTCTGCTTTCCGTCTAGGGAGGCAGAGCGCGCTCCAGGCTGAGCTTTATATCTCATTCTCTTTTACGCTCCTGCTTCGTATAAATCTTTTAAAGGTTCCCCAGATAAAAGCCAAGCAGACGGATATCAAATGAGATGGAAGGCGACTGAAGACTGCCTTTCATTTCTCGCCACCCACCAGTCTCCTGGCTGCCGGCTCCCCCGCAAGACCCTGGTGGTTGTGGGTGTGCAGGACAGGGACAACCGACAACCCCTGGGTGAAGGCGGTTGGTGGGGGCCAGGAGAGACTGAGGGAATAAGCAGCCAGCACAGAGTCTGGTCTCCTACCCTCCCCGGGGAAGCAGCTCACACATGAAGGTGACAAAGGGCTGGGAAATCCAAGGCTCAGGGAGCGGAGTGTGCGGGGGACAAAAGGAGGGGAAAGGGGTTGGGAAGCGAGAGAGAGAGAAGAGGAAAAGAAAGGAGGAAGAGAGAGGAAAGGGGAGAGAGGGACTGGGGAAAGGAGAAAGGAAGAGGGGGGAGGCAAAGGGAGAGAGGCTGGGGATTCCAGTGGTTAGAGCAGAGAGGGCAGGGTGTCAGGACTCCCGGGTTCCACCCCATGCTCTGGGACAGGAGCGGGGTCTACTGGTTAGAGCAGGGTGGACTGAGAATCAGGACTCCTGGGTTCTATTCCTGGTGGGATGGGAGTGTGGTGTAGTGGTTAGAGCAGGGGGACTAGGCATTTGGGACTGCCAGGTTCTTGTCGCAGCTCTGGGGCAGAGGCAGAGGGTTGGGGGTTGGGGGGTAGGGGATGGGTCCACAAGCTGTTTCCGGCCAAGCAAGAGAAGCTGCTTTACCGGGCTCAGAGGCCTCGTTCAGGGAGGAGGAGCAGGAGGAGGAAGAGCTGGCCCCAGTGAGGCCTGGAGGTTTCTGGCTCTCTGGCGGGGAGCCGACAGCATCGAAAGGCAGTTTGAGCCCCAGTTGCTCGGCGACCTCAGGGTGATCTCCAGGATGGATGTAGTCAAAGACGCTGCTGCCCGTCAGCTCCACCTAAAAGGCAACAGAGACGGGTGGGGGAGTCACAGCTGGGCTCCCCTGTTTGGGGAGAGAGAGAAGCTAGCTGGGGCCATTCCCCTCCGGGATCCCAGCATCTGGGACCACCCCCTCGCAGGACTCATGCCCGATGCACCTAACACCAAGCCAGCTGACAGACCCAACCAGCCCTTGGCGGTCACCTGGCGCCTCCCCTCCCCACCTTTCTAAGCCAGGCCCTGGTGCCGCCCTTCCAGACAGCCATCAGAGAGGAGAGAGATCAGATTGTCTCTTTGTTCTGTGTCTGTACAGCCCCTAGCACAATGGTGGCCTGGTCCCCCAGCGTGCAGTCTGGGACTGTGGTGGGCCCGCTGTGCACTCCCTGACTCGCTCCCCTCCTTGCCCCTGCTTGCTGGGAGCTGATCCAAAAAAATAAGAAGCCACAAGCTACAAGCCAAAAACTAGCCAACTAGCAACTCACAAGCCAATTAAGCCAAAAACAAGCCCGATTTCGGCGTTTTTCCCGCGAGTTTGGCACGTCTGCTAGTTAGCTGATGGAGCGTGATACATTTCTGCCTGGGCTGATCAGATGGGCTGGCCTGCGATGGCCGGGATGGGACCCGATGCTCCAGGAGATCCTGTGTTACCTAGGCGTGGATTGCTCAACACCCACGGGGGGAGGGGGGGTGCCCCCTTGGTGAGGGCACAAGCCCAGCAGGGTATGCACCAGATGCCCCCTTGTGAGGCGAGAATGCCAAGCAGCAATGCCTCAGTGGTCCCAGAGAGACACAGCTGCCTGCCCCCTCTCCTGTCAACCAGCCCTCGCTCTCACCGATCACACAGGGCTGAGCCTCGGCTAATGCAATAAACCTCTGGATGGAGAGCCTGTTCTAAAAGCCCCCCTCCCTGCCGCCCCCCAGACACGCACCCACTGCCCCAGCCGGAGCGAGGTCAGCCGGCGTGACCTCCGAGCCGCCTGCAAAGGAAGGGGCAGCATCCTCATCACCGTGCCAGCCTGCCCGGGGGCAGCGGCGTCCCGTTGGAATACTTAAGGTCAGCGCTTCGGGTTAACGTTTCCCACCACATAATGAAGAGGGAGGATCAATAAATAATCATGCCAAGCTATTTTCTTCGCCTCCAGGGTTCAGGGGCTTTCCGAAGGGCTGAGCCTCATCAAAAGCGGAAAGGAGCAAGCCCGGGCTGCCAAGGCGGCTGCTGGAGATGGGCTAAGGACCAACGCTGCATAGGAGACCACCGCCGCCCTCGGGAACGGTGTGGTACACATGGGGGGGTGGGGGGGTGAGCCCACAGGCATCATGGCCTAGTAGGATAGAATGGGGCAGGGGGGAAACAGGACTCATGGGCTGGGCTAGGGGCTGCTTTTGTGTTCGTACCGCACCTAGCGCAATGGGGTCTTAGCCTGTGACTGAGGCTCCCAAGTGCTACCGCAATACACCTAATCCCACTAAAATGTACAGCGCCTAGCACAATGGGGGGGGTCTTAGTCTATGACTGGGGCTTCTGGGCACGACCATAATACACCTAATAGCAATAAAAACATATGGTGCCCAGCATAATGGGGATCTTAGTCCATGACTGGGGTTCCTAGCCACTACCGTAATATATCTAACAGCAAAAAAACACGTACCGCACCTAGCACAATGTCATCTTAGTCCACAACCATGGCTTCTAGGCACTACCATGTTCTAAAATCTCATAATATTCTCCACGCTGGGAGGAGAGTGGGTCTAGTGGTTACAGCAGGGACGCCGGACACCTGGGTTCCGTCCCCAGCTCTGGGAGGAGAGTGTGCTCTAGTGGCTACAGGAGGTCACAGTGAGCTGGGATTCCTGGGTTCTGCCATGGATTTGGAGAAGAGAAGCCAGTGCATGTCACGTTGTCACTGCATGTCTCAGTTTACCCTGAAATAGGGAAGGATAATAACTTGCCCGGGGGGGGGAGGGTCACAAGGATTAATTAACATCTATGAAGGGCAAAGGCTAGGCATCCTGAGCCAGTGACCATGGCTGCAGCTGGCCCCTTTGCTGTTTTGCCCCCAAGATCTCAAAGCACTTGAGGAATTCAGTCTCATGCCGCCTTCGTGCCTGCAGGGAAGGGCAGGAGAGAGATCGCCGTGGTCACAGTTCCTCATCGAAGGCGCCCAGACGCCACCGGGGTGGGAGCCATAGACGAGCCTAGAGAGCGGCATGCCTAGGGGCAGCAGCCTGCTCCCGTTTTCACACTCAGGGGAGGTGAGGTGCAGGGACTCAGCCAAGGGCTCCCGGGCCTGTGTGTTAGCCACTAGCCCACGCTGTCTCCCCAGCTGGCAGCACAAGGCCTGACTACTGCAAACCCAGAGGCTTCTGCCAGCTAAAGGGGATTGGGCACAGGGCAGATGAGGAGGGGTTTATCTTTCCAGCTGGGGGCACGGGGAGAGTGTGGAGGGGAAAGAAAGAAAGAAAGGGCTGAAGACAAAGAGATCTTTCCGGGGGGAGATTGGGGGGGGGGGAGCAAGGGGAGCTGGACAGTGTGTGTGTCGGGGGGAGGGATGAGAGATGCCCCTCCATGAATGAGGCTGGATAATACAGCACTGGGATGAGGTCCCAGCAGCCCCGATCCAATTCCTTGCCTCAGAGCCATAAGGCACCGCCCCCCCCCCCCCGAAAGCCTGCGGCAAGGTCCTCTCCATCAGCACTGGCTGTGGTATCAAAGGCTGCCTTCTCCTTGCCTGGGGTTGGCTCCGGGTCTGCAGTGCTCGCTGGGGATGCATTAAAGCGCCTGCGATCTGACTCAGGCACGGAGGCCCTGAGGAGCCCTCAGCGAAACCCTGACGTGCCGTTTAAACTATGCCCCAGCCAGGTTCCTTGGTGCCCTCCATGCATGGGCCAGAGACTCTCAAAGTACTTAACCCTCTTTCACTGAGCGGGGAAGGCACCTAAGGCTATGCAGTGAGTCAGTGGCAGAATCAGGCATGGAAAATCCCTGGAGTCCTAACTCCCTGCCCCCTACTTTAACCACCAGACCCCACTTCCTTCCCAGAACCAGGAGCAGAATGCAAGAGTCCTGTTGTATGACCTGGGGAAAGTCCCTTCCCTGCTCCATGCCTCAGTTTCTCCTCCTACCCTTTGGGCTGTGACCTCTTCAGGGCAGGGACTGTCTCACGCTGTGTCTATGCAGCACCCAGCACAATGGGGTCCTGATCTCAGCTGGGGTCTGTGCAGCACCATCACAACGGAGCCCTGAGCTCAGTCGGGGGCCTCTGGGCACTATCTTAATACAACTAATTATGTGTCCTCACTGTCAGTCCCCTAAACAAGGCTTTGCACCACACTCCCTCTTAGAGACAGGAGAGCCCAGGAGTCCTGCTGCCCTAACCAGTGGAGAACACTCCCCTTCTTGCAATGGGAATAGAACCCAGGAGTCCTGACTCCCAGTCTCCCTCATGCTTGCTCTAACCATTAGGCAAGGTACAGAGCATCATGCATAATTCCCTTGTCATCTCTTCTATTTCTAATGCATACTGTATTCAAAGATCCCAAAACATCTGACAGACTGGGATGGAAATCAAATCACCCACCATTGGGGTGGAGTGTGGCAGCTGTTTATACAGGCATCGCTCACCCAGCACTGACATGCAGCCACCTCTGGGGTGGGGTGTGGCAGCTGTTTATACAGGCATCGCTCACCCAGCACTGACATGCAGCCACCTCTGGGGTGGGGTGTGGCAGCTGTTTATACAGGCATCGCTCACCCAGCACTGACATGCAGCCACCTCTGGGGTGGGGTGTGGCAGCTGTTTATACAGGCATCGCTCACCCAGCACTGACATGCAGGCACATGGCAACTGCAACAGCAATAACTGCATGACAGCCAAGACGAGACGAAGAGCCCAGTGTCCAGGTGGTGGTTGCTCACCGAGGCAGAATCCCACCACAGGGGCTTTCCCCCGCACACAGGTGCCCAGCTGTGCTAAACTCACCTCCAGCGGGAGCTGCCAGGGACGTGGCCGGAGCTCCTCATCCGGGAGAGGAGGTGCTATCCGTGCACAGGGCACTGCTGCAAGATGCTGTCTCCTGTACCCTGGCCAGGAGCTACAATGGGTAGGTGGGTCTCCCCAGCCAGGTGCCCCCTGTTTCCCCCACCCCCATGGAGAGGTAGTGTTCCAGGGGAGACCGGGAGGAGGCCCACTGTCATGGACAGGGCAAAGCTCCTGGATCATTGGTGGCTGAGTAGGGGCCCAGGTGCGGGAGAGGGAGCAGAGGGGGAACATACTTGGGGATCTGTGGGGTTCGTTTCTCCCATGCCCCATGCCCTGGACCCCAGCACGGATGGGAACAGCCCCCGGTCCCCTTGCGCGTGGCCCCTCCTGTGGTGAAGCGATCCTGGGAGAGCAGCAAATGCAATTTTAGTAGCTACTAACGAGGCAGAGCTGGCACCATGCAACCGGTCAGCTCGCCATGGCCCGCACCATCCTTTTCCTGCAATGAGCCACCAGCAGAACCCAGTGATGGAGCTGGGTTCTCTTGCCCGCTCCGGGATGGAAGTGAAATCTAGTGGTTAGAGTGGGGCGGGGGGTTGCTGACAGTCAGGACCGCCCGGGTTCCGTGCCCAACTCTGGGGCAGGAGTGGGGTCTCGTGGTTAGAGCAGAGAGCGGGGAGAGCTGGGTTCTGTGCCCAACTCCAGAGGGTTGGGGGGAGTGTCTAGTGGTGAGAGCAAAGGGGGCTGGGCATAAGGCTTCCTGGTTTTATTTCCAAGTCACAGCGGGGACTGTTGTCTAGTTGGTAGAACAGGAGGGGCTGGCAGCCAGGACTCACATCACCTGTAATGGTGAGAGACGAGAGAGAACTAAAGGCAAGGTCCCTGGGTCCTATCCCTGTCTCTTGTTCACTGGACGACCTTGGGTGATCGCCCCACCCCGTGCCTCAGTTTCCCCATCAGGGGCTGTTTCAACAGCTGCAATCCCTTCCTCCCCCTGACACTGAACCAAGTTAGGTTTGCTGCATCCGGGCTGGGGACTGAGCGCTCCCCGCATACTAAGGCCGGGAGGGATGTACTCTCCGGAGACCAGCAGAATGCAGTAAGTCGGGCCGGACACCGGTCTGACGGGCTCTGTCTGACAGGAGCTATTGTTCCAAAGCACAAGAAAAGAGCTGAAGAACATCTTTGAAGTTTCTCTGTTCTTCATCTTGACAACAAGAGAACAATGGGAAAGGCACAGAGCTGGTGGGGAGGTGCCAGGGGGCAGCGGTGGGAGCCTGCAGCCCGCCCAATCGATAGATTGATCCTTTCCTTTGCTCAGCACAGGGCTCTGAGCCCAGGCTGTGCCTTTCAACTCCACGTTTCCCCTACAGCGATTAGAACGGAAAGGGAAAGAAAAATGGAGGTACAGAACACCTGCTGCATTATGGAAGGGAGGGTGAGACAGCGTGGGACCAGGGCTGAGGTGTTTGGGCTGCGCGTGGGTTGGGGGACTGGGAGGGGGGGTCGGCTTTCCAGATACTCGGCTCCAGTTGGGGTTAATGGTCAGACGTCACCATTAAGATCTCAAATCACATCACGGGTATTTAACCACACAGCCAACCCGCCCAGTTATCCTATTTTATAGGAGAGGAAACTGAGGCACGCAGAAGGGGTGTCTGAGGTGTCAGCACTGGGGATAGAATCCAGGAGTTTTGACTCTCAGTTCCCCCCACTTCCCCCAGTCAAACCATTAGATCCCCACTTCCCCTCCTAGAGCTGGGATGAGAACCCAGGAGTCCTGGCTCATTTGCTGGGCTGCCTTGATGGCTCAGGGTCGACAGAGAATAGTCACAGCACAGTCCACCCCAGTCATGCTCCTGATCCACCCCCCATGGGCCCTGGGGGGCAGAAAATAGGTACAGTTCAGTGCGCTCCGGCCATGCCCCCAATCCACGCCCTACACCAGGGGGCTGGGCGCAGGGTCCTTCCACCAACCGGTGCAGCCCCCCCCCCCACCACGTGGAACTCCACCACATTAAGGCCCCTTGACGCTGACCGAGCAGCCTGAGTTCACGCCTCTCATCTGGGGCAGCGCGGGGAACTGAACCCAGATCTGAGCCCCTGCCCCTTCCCCTGCAGGGCAACCTGAGAGATCAAAGTAACCGACAGATCTGAAGCATTTTCGACACGCGCGCGCGCGTGTGTGTCCCTGCTGGAGGGGGTGGGCCCTGCTCTCTGTGTGTGTGGCTCTTCTGCACTTTGCTGGAAGGACTGAGCCCTGCTCTGTGTGTGTGTGTGTGTGTTGTGGGTACTTGAAGTCCATCACTGAGAATTCACCAGGGCATTTACACAAAGGTGGCTCAGTTCAGTGCCCCTCTGCCCGGGTGCTCCCCTCCTCCCCCCGACGCACACCAGCCGTAGTCACTCCAGCCTTTAACGCAATCACCAGTCATAAGGCAACACCTGTAAAAGAGCCCTCATTTGTTGCCGAGATAATTACTGCTATTAATTATTTATGCTGCGAGGGCCAAGAGGCGCAGCGACAGACAAGGAGAAGGGGAGGTGGCCCAAATGTTTTCTAGTGCAGGTGAAACTCAGCTAAGACAAAGCCCCGGTGTTTGCTAAGGATCCGCGGCAAGGCTGTTACCATGCGTGTCCTGGCTTTGCTGGGGACGTGGTGGGGGGAACTCCTGCCTCTTTTGTGCAAAGAGACTTGGTGCTAAAATGGCATCTGTGTGGCGGAGGGCCTGGGTGGGTCGGGGGGGTGTCCTGGATGAGCCCTAAGCCCTCCAAGAGCTGATTTGCATCATGTGGTCTGTCTCCATTGGGTTCATAGAGGGGACAGATCAAGGTGCCAGGGCGGGGTGAGTATTATCAGGTTTGGCCAGGGATAGAAGGGGGGTCTGCTTCTGGCTGCTAGGCCAGGGTCAGAGCTTGGGGAAGATCCTTACCCCTGAACGCAGAGATGGGGCTGAACCACCATGGAACTGGGACATCTGGACCTGACCATGTGCCGGGTCTAAACAGTGTAGGTTGTGCCCATCCCTGCCCAAAAGGCTTTGGACCTGATGCTGAGTTATTCCATCTCTGCACTTGGGGACAAGGGTAGGGAGAGGTGGCTTTAAGCCCCCTTTGTGCTCCCCATATTCTGTGCCTGGCCCCCAGTGTCACCTAGAGCAGCTTCAGGGCTGCTCTAACTCATGTTCTGCTCCCCATGAACCCTGGGGGACAGAGAATAGCCAAAGCGCAGTGCACTCCAGCCACACCCCTGATCTACCCCCTATGGGACCTGGGGGGGCAGAGAAGAGCCACAGGGCAATGCACTTCAGCCACGCCCCCGATCTGCCCCATGGGGGGGCTGTTTCGACAAAACAGAAATATTTTGCAAAATCATATAAAAAAACACCCATGAAAAGTTTTGATTTTTCCTATAGAAACTGACTTGTCATTTCAAAAATTGCTTTTATATATATATATAAAATCAAAATGAAATGCTTTGATTGGCCCAATGTGAAAGTTGGGTGGGAAGGAGGAATTTCATTTCATGAAAAATTTCGACATTTTGGCTTTTCCTCCCGATGAGGGATGGGAAAAAAATAAACAGAAACCTTAACATTTCTCCCAGTGCAGAAAATCAATTTTCCAACCCGCTGTAGTTCCCATCAGATACTCAGACTGGTGACATGCCCCAAGGATCCCTCCGCAGGGTGGGGGAACAGGAGACGTCTGATTGCCCTGGAGCAAACCCCTCCACATCTAGGCCTCCCCTGGCTCTGACCAGTGGGAGCCCATTAGCACATCCAGCCCCCAATACAAGACAATTCAGACCTTACGCTAGTCTGACTACTCAGCACTTTCCAGCTGCAGATCTCAACGTATGTTTCAAAGGAGGTTGGTATCATTATCCCCATTTCACAGATGGGGAAACTGAGGCATAGAGCAGCCCACAGTCACCGAGAAAGTCAGCAGAAGAGTTCTGTCTCCACTACCACCTGCCCCACCACTAGACTCCACTCCCTTCTCAGCCCCAGGAATAGAACCCAGAAGTCCTGGCTATCAGCCCCAGGAATAGAACCCAGGAGTTCCGGCCACTAATCCTGTGCCCTAACCCAAACCGCAGGAATAGAACCCAGGAGTCCTGACTCCCAGCCCTGTGCTCTAACCACTAGCCCCAGGAATAGAACCCAGGGGTCCTGACTCCCAGCCCTGTGCTCTAACCACTAGACCACCTCGATCCTGTCTGTTTCCATTAGAAAGTCACAATCTGGATCTTGCTCTCACTGAAGTCAACGAGAGATTTGCCATTGGCCTCAACGGGAGCCGGGTTGCTGGGCGTAACACTGTTGCTCAGCGGTGAAATGGGAGGCATCTTTCCAGCCACTGATGCACCGGGCCCGGCAGGTCGTCGCCTTGTGATTCTCACTGCAGCCCACCGGGTCACGTTGCTCATGCATTTTAAGCCGACGCACGGTCTGGCCACCTGATTGGAATTTATTTCCAGCGCGTATCCATTATTCATGTTAGTACACAGCTCGCATCGCTCCTACCTGCGAGAGCCCGAGGTAAATAGACACCGTCTCGGAGATGTAAAGAAACTTCCCCTCTTGGTTTAGTGCAAACACAAACCCGTCCAGAGACTGAGAAGAGAAGAGAGAGACAGAGAGAGAACACATTTACTATGCAGCTCACTCGGGCCGGGCACCGGCAGGACCAATGCTATCGGTGCCGATGGGATTAGCTCGCCCTCGCAATGGCTTTCTTCTACACGCTCTGTGCCCCAGCGAAGTGACTCGATTTCCAGAGCTGGCCATCGCCTGCCTGGCTTTGCAAAGACGACAACTCAATTCCGGAGGGCGGGGGAAGCGGGGACAGTGGATGGGAAAGCCAAGCTGGGACCAAAGCCCCCGCTGAAAGCTGCAGCTTGGGAAATCTAACGGCGATCTCCTGTCTGTCTGTGTCCACCTGGTGTCACCCGTCTTACACTTAGAACTGACTTTTTGTTCCGTATTTGTACAGCGCCTGGCACAATGGGATCCTGGCCCATAATTGGGGCTCCTAGGTCCTACCGTAATACACCTAATAGCAATACAAGTGTACAGCACTTGGCACAATGGGGTCCTGGACTCTGACTGGGTTGCCTAGATGCTACCGTAATACACCTAATAGGAAGAAAAGTGTACAATGTCTAGCACCATAGGGTGGGTGTGTAGGGGGGAGGGGCTGGTCTGTGATTGGAGCACCTACGTGCTACTGTAATACACCTAATCAATAATAATCCCAATGGTTTGATCCTTTCACAGTGCTATGGGAGGCCCCAGGTGCCCTGTCCCATCTCCAAGCGCCCACCGGGGCCCGGGCCCAAAAGGGGATCTCAGCCTACCTTCCACAGACCATCATCAGACCATTGTGCAGGGGCGATGAAATGTCCTGCATTGCCAGCCCCAGAGGCTGACAGCAGCTATGCGCCCACTGGGCGGCTGCAGGGCAGGACCCGAACACACCCTGCTTGCTACCCCATATGCCTCACTCCGATCAGCACAGCTGAGCCGAGCTCCGGCTTCCCTTCTGACCTGGCCAGCTGTTGCTCATTTCACACCATCCATTAGTGGCCACACCTTTGGGTTCCCATCGCCTTGGCTTAGCTTTAACCACCCGGTCCAAGGCTGCACAGCCCCTTAGCCAGCCCCCCTGAGCCTTCAAAAGCAGCTGTTTAAATAAGGCCACGTCTGGCTGGACGTGTGGGTACGGAGGGATCTATGAGACAAACCTCCCCCAGCAGCTGCCTGCCAGCATCCCAGGTGCTGAGCCCACTGGCTGGTTTCAGGAGTGAGGGTGAACTGTGCGGGCAGGCCCCAGGGGGTCTTCAGCCTCAGCCCCGAAGGTGTCTAAGATGCTGAGCCGTGACCTGGTGGCATGCCCCTCGCCCCTTCCACCCCCAGCTGCTCAGGGGAAAGAGGAATAATGGGCTGGCTTTCAGATGAGATGCAAATTTATATCCCACTGCAATTTATGCAAGAGACAGGAAGGTTATCGTCCGTGTCCTGGCCAAATTCCAACCCGGTTGATTGTATCTCACCACTTTAAATTCCCCTCTCAGTGGGTGCAGGATTGCTCTTCATGGCCTGCCCTAGACTGGCATGCAGCCACAGCCCCTGCGCCCCTCCCCACAAGCGGCTGCCTCTGGGCAAGGGATTCCTGTTTAAACAGCTGCTGCGCTCCACCCCAGAGGTGGCCCTATCTCAACACTGTGTGAATGATCCCTGTATAAACATCTGCCATGCTGCACCCCAGAGGTGGTAGCATCTCAGCACTGGATGAGACATCTTTGTACCAATAGCCCCCACTGCCCCACGCCAGAGGCAGCCCTAGCTCAATATCAGGTGAGGGGGCCCTATATAAACATCTGCCACATTCTACCCCAGAGGCAGCTAAGTTAAGGTGCACTGCAGGGAGTCACACTCAGGAAAGCAAAGCCTGGCATTTCAGCACCAGATGATAGTACCCTTTATAAACAGCTGCCATACCCCACCCCAGAGACAGCTGCATTTCAGTGTAGGGTGAGGTTATCACAGTCTGTTAAGGGGCTTGGGGTCCTTAAACTGCCCTCCCCGACCTGGGTTTATTAGACTGACTACTGGGCCCATTTGTGATGGCCTGAGCCAGGATTTACCCTGCTGAACATGACACCCCGCAGCACTCCTGAATTGCGTCTGCAAAAGGAGTCAAGATGCCTCTAAGGGCCAAACTCCACCCTGGTGTAACTCAATGGCATTACACCTGCTTATGCCATGGCTGGATTGCACAGTGGAGCACTGCCCCCAGTCAGCTGAATGGAGTGTTAACTCTGCTGCCCAATGACGTTCCCCCCACCCCCCAACATTGTTAACGCTTTCAGTGCTGGATGCCTGAGGAGGAACAGCCATCACGCTGAGGAATTCCCCCCCCCCCCGGAGGGAAGGGGTTGGCACCCCGTAGATTAAGAAGACCCACATAGCTAGAGTGCACAATACTCTGATGAGCACAGTGTGAGCGCATGATTCCCAGCCGGGCCACCAGGGGGCACTGGACAGCCCAGACAGGCTTGCCTGGCTGTATTTCATGCAGTTGTACAGTTGGCTTCAAACTTGGGTGATTTTCGGTGGCAGATTTCTTTACCTCCCACCCGCAACCCCAAGCTGCGGCTGGCCTTGATTTCCTGGTCTAGTGAACTGAGCACAGGATTGGGAGCCAGGACTCCTGGGTTCTCTTGCCAGCTCTGGGAAGGGAGTTGGGGGCTGGTGGGTTAGAGAAGGGCGGGATAGGAGTTAGGTCTCCTGGTTTTTATTCCCAGCTGTTGGGAGGGGAGTGGGGTCTAATGGCTGAGGGGGTGGGGGGGTGGGCTGGGAGTCAGGACTCCTGGGTTCTATTTCAGGCTCAGGGAGTGGAATGGGGTCTTGTGATTACAGCAGGGGGGGCTAGGAGTTAGGTCTCCTGGGTCCTGGTCCCAGCTGTTGAGAAGGCTGCTGTCGCGAGCATTTAGAGCAGGATAGGCTGGGAGTCAGGACGCTTGGGGTCAATTCCAAACCCTGCCACTGCCCTTGCATGGGACCTTGAGGTGAGTCACTCCACCACCTTGCAAGCAGGGATAAGGACACTGGCCCTGCCTCTTTGCAAAGCTCTTCCAGAGCCAGAGCTGCAAAGCCCTAGGAGGAGCCAGACTCAGCACTGCTTGGAGGGCCCCGCAGACCGACCAGAGGGTGGCGGGGACGCAAGGCGAGCTCCGGTCTCTGATATAGGCAGTGCGTGCGTGTGGATCCAAGGAACAGGAACAATTGTTCTGAATGCCGCCTGAATACATTTGTGCAGCACAATCCCCCCACCCACCCTGTTATGGAGAGACATGATAATAATGGGAGATGAATGCCACTGACAGTCACGTTAACATTCAGCCGCGTTAATTACCACTGCCAGACAAAATTGCTTTTTTATCAAGTGGTTGCGATGAGCCACTCGCAGGTCAACAGTAATTAAACACTTGACATCCTTTTGTGGGGGGAATGGGGTGGCTTTCATGTGATGGGGAATTGATGTGTGTGTGTGGGGGGGGGGGGGGGAACGACCCCCCCCCCAACAGATTATTCTTATGTCAAGTTTATTACAGGTGAGGGAGGGGAAGGAGTTAAACATGAAAACTACCAGCCCCTCCTGACACTGACAAGGTGATGGACTAGAATCCAGCCTGTTCTGGGATGGCCCAGAGAGAGTTCCGTGCCTGGCTCCAGGAGGGGAATGGGTTAGCGCAGGGGGACTAGAAATCAGTCTCCTACTATAAGGTGAGTGCACAACTGATTGGAAAACTGAGAATAATTATCAATGGTTCACAATCAAGCTGGAAGGGCAAATCGAGTGGGGTCCCGTAAGGATCTGTCCTGGGTCTGGTTCTAGTTAATATCTTCATCAGTGATTTGGATAACAGCATAGAAAGTACACTTAAGAACATAAGAACGGCTGTACTGGGTCAGAACAATGGCCCATCTAGCCCAGTCTCCTGTCTTCCGACAGCAACCAATGCCAGATGCCCCAGAGGGAATGAACAGACCAGGGAATCATCAAGTGATCCATCCCCTGTCGCCCATTCCCAGCTTCTGGCAAACAGAGGCCAGGGACACTTATAAAGTTTGCGGACGATACCAAGCTGGGAGGGGTTGCGAGCGCTTTGGAGGGCTGGATTAGAATTCAAAATGATCAACTGGAGAAATGGACTGAAATAAAGAGGCTGAATTTCAATAAGAACAAATGCAAAGTACGCCACATAGAAAGGATCTGGGAGTTAGAGTGGATCACAAACGAAATATGAGTCAACGGTGTAACACCGTTGCAAAGAAAAAAGAATCTCATTCTGGGCTGTATTAGCAGGCGTGTTGTAAGCAAGACACGAGAAGTGATTCTTCCCCTCTACTCCGCACTGATAAGTCCTCCGCTGGTGTCTTGTGTCCAGTTCTGGGCACCACACTTTGGGAAAGATGTGGACCAATCGGAGAAAGTCCAGAGAGAGCAACAAAAATGACTAAAGGCCTAGAAAACATGAGCTATGAGGGAAGATTGAAAAAATTGAGTTTGTTGGAGAAGAGAAGACTGAGAGGGGACACGATAACAGTTTTCAAGTACATAAAAGGTTGTTACAAGGAGGAGGGAGAAAAATTGTTCTTAACCTCTGAGGACAGGACAAGAAGCGATGGGCTTAAATTGTGGCCAGGGAGATTTAGGTTGGACATTAGGAAAAACTTCCTAACTGTCAAGCTAGTTAAGCTCGGGAACAAATCACCCAAAGGTATTGTGGAATCTCCACCATTGGAGGCTTTTAAGAACAGGTGAGACAAACCCCTGTCGGGGATGGTCTAGATAATACTTAGTCCTGCCTCAGTGCAGGGGACTGGACAATTGAGGTCCCTTCCAGTCCTACATTTCTAATGCTTTCTGTGACTTCTGGGGTCTATGGCCCGCTCTGGGAGGGGAGGTCAGTCTAGTGATTAGAGCAGGGGAGGAGGTGGGGCTGGGAGTCAGGACTCCTCGAGAGAGGAAGGCAGTAGTGACCAGTCGACACGGCCGCATATGTCGGATGTTCTGGGAGTCAGCCCAAGGAGCCACTGCAACTGGGATTCCCTGGTGGCCCTGGGGAGAGAGATCCGTGCCTGCCGAGGTTGGTTCCCTGTCTCTTCCACAGGTGAGGGGGCACAGAGTGGTGGGGGCCGGGCTGTTCCTTACTTTGTTAGCCTGTGAGCGTGGCTTCCCCATGGGCAGCCCTCAGGTAGAGGGGGAGGAGGGTTGGAAGAGGGGAAATTGGCAGGTAGGGAAGGAGTATGGAAGGGAAAGGAGAAGAACCTACCCAGTGCCCCCTTTCCCAGTCCAGCAGAGCCCGTCTCTCTCGAGCCAGCTCTGGGATGGAGACCCTGCACTGCAGAGAGAGATGGGTCTGAGCTGGAGTGGATTTGGGGCACCTCAGGCTTTGTTCAAGGGGGGTGGGGTGGGGGGAGAGATTCGCAGAGTCTGCCTCCGGCTCCAGATTTTCTAAAACTTCGCCATCTGGAGGTTGCACTTGGCCCCGGCTACGCGTGATCTCTGGGCCGCAGCAGGGTTCTCAGTTTGGTTGGTTGGTCTAATTGGGCCACCTCACAGAGGCGAGGCTGTTTTGGGGGGCTGTGGAATCTCTAAGCTTCCATTTAAAAGACTTGTTAAGTCTCTAGGTCTTACGCAGAGAAAACCTTGAGCATCATGAACCGAGGTTGCCACGTCTGCTGCCAACGGGCTCTGAGAGAAAGGCAAACTGACCTCCTGTAACTCCATGGCATGTTAACTCTGAAACCTAGCAATGGCATGTCACGTCTCAATGTTAACTCTTTAATTGCTGCTCAAAGCCGGATGCGCTATTCCAGAGCTGGGAAGGGAACCCAGGCATCCTGACTGCCCGCGCCGCTGCTCTAACCCATGCCCCTCCCAGAGCTGGGCACAGAACCCTCTCTGGGCCATCCCAGAACAGATTGTGGATTCTATTCCATTGTGTTTAAAACCTTTTCAGTGTTGGGAGGGGATAGTAACTTTCACATTTAACTCCTTCTCCTCCCTCACCGGGACAATCTACTGTAAATGGCACCTGAATTTGTCGTCTTGAGTGGGCGGGGCTTGCTTTGGGGGTGTGGCTTGTGAGAATGACTCACTCCCCTCCCAGTTTGACCCCACACTGCCTAAACATCTGGGCAGGGATCTCTTTATTCCTCACAGTGGCATGCTCCCCCATTACAAATACCCTGGGAGCGCTATGGGCTGATGGCTACAGCACTGGGCTGAGATGGGGGGAGCTGGGTACTATTCTTGGTGCTGCCACTGGCCCACTGGGAGGGCTTGTCTTTTCCCCGCTCTGTGCCTCAGTTTCCCCAACTGTAAATGGGGCTACTGCCCTGCTTTGTAAAGCTTTGAGATCCACCGATTAAAAAACACTATATAAGAGCTATAAATTATATTTCCGCCCAGCTCTGGGGATAGAACCCAAGAGTCCTGACTCCCGGCCCTCCTGCTCTAACCACTAGACACCACTCCCCTCCTCCATGAGCTGGGATCTATTTCATGGAGGAAGTATAGCTCCTATATAACTACTGTATATGGCATTATAATGAATTCTTACTGAATGCCCTTTGAAAGCTAATGGCTTAAATCAGACACTCCCCACCTGGGGTCATGCACCCCAGGGTGTGGGTGGGGTGGAGGTCACAAGCAGGTTTCCAGGGGTCACACCCATCCCCTCCCTTTCTGAATGGGGAGACGCAAGGGGCTCCTGAATATCCTGGTGGGGAAGATCCCGGTACGATTTCCCCACTGTAACACTGGACGGGACAACCCTTAGGAGCAGATTGGGAACCACGGGGTTAAATTAAAGGAGGTGGGGGTGGGGGCAGAGGGAGGAATTATTACAACTGATGAACCAGGCAGCATCAGGCTATTCCACTGCAGGTCACCCTGAGATCTGGGGTCGCCCCCCCAGCAGCCCCCTTCCCCCCCCAGCCTCAGACAAGTCCACCTGATTCCCTGCAAAGCAGCTGCCAAGCTAAACCCACCCCTTTCCTTACAGCCCCCTCGCCCTCCCCAGCCCATAATGCAATTACTTGGAATGAAGCTGCATTAGTCCCGGGGTGAGCGCTGGGTACCAGGAAGGCAGCAGGTGCCCGGGACGTGGCGGGGGCTGCTGGGGAGCAAATGCAGTTTGCAGGGGCCTGGCCGAGCCGCGCAATCACATTACATCCCTGCCCCTCAGCACGGCGCCGGCTCACAAGCCGGTAACTCAATAACGCGGCTGCTCACCTCGGCACTGGGTGCACAACACCTGTCCCGAGCCCCTGGCGGACCTCCCTGATTCGGGGGGGACGGGGAACGCAGGCACCAGGGGCTGAGCTGATCAACAGAAGCGGCTTTTGCTCTCTCTGCTCCATGTGGCTATTGGGGGGAGGCTGGGAGTCAGGACTCCTGGGTTCTATTCCCAGCTCTGGGAGAGGAGTGGGGCTTAGGGGGTGAGCAGGAGTCAGGATTCCTGGTTCTATTCCCAGCTTGGGGAGGGGGAGCGGGGGGGGAGGTCAGGACTCCTGGGTTCTATTCACACCTCTGGGAGGGGGAGGTGTGCAGGACTCTGGGGTTCTATTCCCAGCTCTGGGACAGGGGTGGGTCAGGACTCCGGGGTTCTATTCCCAGCTCAGGGAGGGGAGTGGTGGGGGGTGTCAGGATTCTGGGGTTCTATTCCCAGCTCTGGGAGGGGACCAGGGCCTAATGGTTGGCAGGGTGGTTGGGTGGGAGTCAGGACTCCTGGGTTCTATTCTCAGCTTTGCCACTGATGTGCTGAGGAAAAATAACTTCATACCTTTGCCCCGGTGAGGGGCTGCACGAGTTAATGAGACAGCTTCCCCTTGAGCCGTCCCTTCCTTTGCCAACCCAGAGAGGAACTGAAGCTGAGCAATATGGCAGGAAAGATGGTCCCAAAAGAGGAATTGCCACAGGCATGGGCCGGAGCCCCGCTAGGGCCATGAGCAGCATGCTAGAGAGCCAATCTCAAGGGAGGAGACCAGGGGAGCAGGGCTAGACGCAGGCTGCGAGAACAGCTGAGCACTCGCTAGACACACGCTGGGGGCGGGTGGAAACCCCAGGGAGGGAGATGAGCTAGTGAAGCTAACGGACAACGTTGGCCCAAGAAGAAACGACCAGGAATCTGTTGCGGCTGGAGATTAGGAGAAAGTTTCTAACCGTCAGAGAAGGGAGAGTCTGGAACGGCCTCCCAACAGGAGCAGCGGGGGCCAAACAACCAAAGATGATCTGACGAGGGAGGACTGGATCCATGACCCTATGTCCATCCTATGCGTCGTCTCCCAAACACCCCTGTGGCTGCCGAAAGGTGCTGTGATTATTTCTACTTCAAACAGGATGATTTTCGAGGGGGAGATTCACAGGCTGGAGGGTCCCACGGGGAAGGAACCGGCTCCATCTCTATGCCAGAAACACGGGACTCGCCCGGTTTGGATCAGAGTCAAGACCCATCAAGCCCGGTATCCCGTCTTGGACAGCACCCGGCACCAGATGCTGCAGAGGAAGGTGTAAGAAGCCTGCCGGGGACAGATGTGGGATAAACTTTCCCCACACCCTGAAGCGTAACCCTAACTGCTTCCCAATGCCAGTGGGCACACTGGGATCAGGCAGTGAGGTCAGCTGGGCCGACCAAATTCAGAGTACCCCTGCTCACGTATGTCATGATCTGTATCTACAGGGGTTGTGTAAGGTATCCCTGGAAAACCAGGGACACACTGACCATTAATATTCCTGCACGGGGTATGTATGGGAAACACCCAAAGCCCTATACAAATGTGAAGGAAATATTCGGCTAAAATATGTTTGGCCCAGACAAGCCTGGGGAGTGGGGAACGAGGAAAGGCCCACACCTCCATCCAGGTGCCATCACAGCTCAGGGGCCATGCATGGGCATATCGGAGGCTGCAGGGACAGATCGCTTTGCATTGCAGAAAGCATCAGCGGGGGAAAAAAAAGCCTGGAACCTTCCCCATGAGAGCCATGGCACCTTTCCCCATGGCTGGGACCCTGGTCTGGGAGAAGTCTCTGGACTATAAAAGAGAGGGGCAAAGAACCCCTAGGTAAGACTTGGTGGAGACCCTAGGCACCTTGCTGTAGGAGGTGTGGTAAGAATCTTACCTCGAACCACCCCAGACCCATAGGGTTAGAAGGGACTGTAAGGGTCATCTAGTCCAGTGGCTCTCAACCTTTCCAGCCTACTGTCCCCCTTTCAGGAGTCTGATTTGTCTGGCGTATCCCCAAGTTTCACCTCCCTTAAAAACGACTTGCTGACAAAATCAGACCTAAAAAGGCAAAAGTGTCTCAGCCACACTGTTACTGACAAATGGCCGACTTCCTCATTTTTTCCATCTAATTATGAAATGAATCGATTGGAATATTAATATTGTACTTACATTTCAGTGGATAGTCTACGGAGCGGTATAAACGAGTCATCGTCTCTATGGAATTTTAGCTTGTACTGACTGCTAGCGCTTTTTATGTAGCCTGTTTGTAAAACAAGGCAAATCTCTCGGAGTTGATGTACCCCCTGGAAGACCCCAGTAGTACGTGGGCCCCTAGTTGAGAACCACTGAGCAAGTCTAACCCCCTGCCAAGACGCAGGATTTGTTGCATCTACCAACAAAGCCCTTTCAAGTCACTTTTATTTGCTTTTGAGCCTGTTTCCGACGGTATCCCTTATACCTGAACTCACTTAAAACCTCTCTCTTTTCCATTACAGAAACTTGGCTGTTTATTCTAATTTATTATCTGATTTATTCTAAAATCAACCTTTTACTTTGAATCAACCCCGTGCTGGATTTGGGGTTGGGAAGTCAGGACTGGGGTGGTGTGCTGGGGTCACCAAGGCTGGTGGAGCCCAGGCTGTGGCCGGGGGGTGACAAGCAGGCTGCTGGAGCCAGGGCTGCCCAACCCTCAGCCCAGGGTTGCAGTCAAGCTGGGAGCTAGAGCAGCTGAATGTCCCAAGGCACTCGGGGCGACTGGACCGGCAGTGACATCTTCTCGCTGGTCTGGGTTGGACCCCAAAACGTGACAGGCTGAGGCTCGGGTGATCTAGGATCTAGTCCCGGCTCAGCCGCTAGCCTGCTGGCAAGTCACTTCCCCTCTCTGTGCCCCAGTTTCCCCATCATAAAATGGAGATCAGAATACTGATGGCCTTTCCTAAAACGCTTTGCAATCCACGAGTGAGAACAACTAGGGCTGTCTTCTTGTTAATCTCCTTTCCACCATTTCCGTTAGCACGACCGAGTCTAACCCTTGCGACAGCAGGGTCAGAGCGGCCCTTGTGGCACCCCTGACTTGATGGATCTTACACCAGGAATGGAGCGTCCTTGCTCTTTTTTATCCCTTCCTTTCTGCTGCCTGGGGCCCTCATCAGAAGCCGTTGGTGGGGAGCTAAGGAACCCGCCTGAGTCCGAATTAACCAGACAGGTGGTGGGGGTGTTCTTCATTTTGCTCTTAAATTCTCAGTCCAAATGGGCTTTGAGTGTCCATTGGCCTGAGCGGGAATGAGAGCAAACTGCAGGCCTGGGACCAGGGCAGAGCATCCTCCGGCAGGAAAGGTTCCCATCCCCCACCCCATCCGATTGCTCCGGAGCTCAGGGGAGAAATTCTCCATCGTTCTCAAGGGTGGTTTCGGGAGGGGGGGGCTTTTGAAAGATGCAGACCCATGGCGTATTGACTCTCCTCTGCAGTTCGTGTTCTCTTTAGCTCGCTCGGTGGGTCCGAGTGGGGCAGCCGACACCCCGGCAATCGAACCAGAACTGGGTCCCTGAACTAAAGCAGAAGCTGCTATAACTTGAGCTAGAATCAGGAACACCTCACTGGGGTCTGCAACAGACTCAGGCCCTCTGCAGATGGCAGCGGGATACTGACTAGTGTGGAAGAGAGATGGAATTGGAGCCGGTGGGTTAGATGAGCACAGATGCGGCCGGAGGGTTGTGCACGGATTGAGCCTTTAAGGCTTCGTCTTGGCTAGGAAACCTGGCTGCATTCAGATCAGGCTGAGAAAGCACAGACCACAGCAGCCCAATGTAAACTCAGCTGCTTGTCCTAGGCAAGACAAAGCCACCCGTGCCCCGATGCATGATCAGTCGAGGCCTGATTCCCCACTGAGCTACGCCTCACGCGGTCATTTGCGCCCGGGCTAAATGTTACCAGCTCAGAATGGGGTGAGGTTCACGGGGGCTGTGCGACGCGCAGCGTGAGGGAGGATCAGCCCTTCCGTGCAAACACGCTCGTGTCAACGTGGCTCAGTCCCCAGGCGCTGGCTTTAAGTGGGAAGGAAGCAGGACTGGGGGGATAAATCCCAGCAGGAGTGCGGGTGGGTTTCCTTCAGAGATCGGACGATCACGCTCGTTTCTTCCTGGGAAATCTGCATGCTAAGAACCTGCGAGGGCCTGTCCAAATCAATAAGGCACCTGCAGAGCAGAGATGGCAGCCTCCTTCTCAGAGTCAGCCCCGGGGTCAGAGGCTGTCGAGCCGCAACCGGTCTCTTCGTGACAGCTGGAGATCAAATCCAGAGGCTCAATGGCATCGCCTGGGTGACAGGCAGTAATTGCTGGAGGGGAGCGGCTCAGGAGCCTCTGCAGGCTATGGATAAATGCCAGGGGAGCCTTTCATTTAGCCTGCATCGGATTGGCGGCTAACAGGGTGGGTTGCTAGGGTTGTGTCAGGCCAGCACTGCAATGCAGCTACCTCTAGGGTGAGGCACAGCGGCAGTGTATACAGGGATCGATCAGTCAGTGCCGAAATGCAGCCACCTCTGGGGTGGAACCCAGCCGCTGTTTAACTGCTGCACAGCAGTGACACACAGCAGGATACGGACTAGGGATGGGAATGATCCACATCGATGGAGGGATTTCCTCTTTCACCAGGAAGATGGGATCTGGAGCGAGCTGATCAAACCCGTGGCCAGGAAGGGACGCCCTCTCCAATTTCAAAGCTCGGCCCCAAATTTCATTGCTGCCTTTTGCACCATTTTCAGGATCAGCCCCATTTTAGTGCCCCCCTCCGCCCCCCGTGAAATGCCCCACAATGGCCTGTGGATGTATGTGTGTCTGGGGGGGGGGGGGGGGAAGGGTGAGAAAACCTGGATTTGTGCTGGAAATGGCCCTCCTTGATGATCACTTTAGATAAGCTGTTACCAGCAGGAGAGTGGGGTGGGAGGAGGTATTGTTTCATGGTCTCTGTGTATATAATGTCTTCTGCAGTTTCCACAGTATGCATCCGATGAAGTGAGCTGTAGCTCACGAAAGCTCATGCTCAAATAAACTGGTTAGTCTCTAAGGTGCCACAAGTACTCCTTTTCTTTTTTCTTTTTAAGAATTGGGATGTGCAGGATCAGATTCCTTAAAGGGCCCCACCCACTCGGGGATGTCTCCAGCAGCTGGCTGTGGCATGCCAGCCGTATGGCCTGTCCTGGAGCTTGGCAAAGAATGGATATTTTGGTTCACGGGCAAGTCTGAAAACTGGGAGGTTGCGGGAGGCGGGGGAGAATCATTCTGGATGGGACTGAAAACTAAATTTTCAAAAACTTTCAGCAACTAGAAAAGTCGGGGGGGTGGGAGGAGGGGAATGGTTTTGGGGTCAAATGAAACTTTTCAATAAAAGTAACTGGCTGTAAAACTTTCCTGCCCATGTTTGTGGAGATGGACCAGCTGCTTTAGAAAGCAGGTAGGCAAGGAGCTCAGGGCATCTCCAGTTTCAGCTTATAATCCTTTGCCAGCGAGAACAATACCCAAGGCAGACTGCACATAGCTGGGGCCAGGAAGGGACACCCTGCCTGATCTGAAGTTCGGCCCAGATTTCCATGCTGCCTGTCGGGGTGTTTTCAGGATTATCTCCATTTTAATTCCCTCCCACCCCGGCCTGAGTCCCTGAAATGCCAGGTCTCTGTTTTCTTTTCCTTCCCTCTCTACCTATCGTATCTATCAACTTTGACCACTCTTAAACGTTTTCAGGTGGCTTGGAAGGCAATTTTGAATAAAAAGTCATTTCAAAGCAAAAAAAATCAAACCATTTTGGTTTTTTTTTACATGTCGAAATGAAGCATTTCCATTTTTTCTGATTTCTTTTTACGTTTTTTGTTTTATTTTTTTTTTTAAGTTTTGCAGCCAAAACAATTTGCTGAAACAACCCAAATGCGCAAAATTTTGGTTCTGGGGTCACCTAGACTGCATTTTTTGCTGGAAAAAAGTTTCGGGTGAAATTTTTCACCCAACTGTGGTAAGCTCTGGACCATGGAGTTTTCTTCATTATCTAGAGAGATGGATTTATTTATTTTTAATTAAATGGACGCTTAGACTGCAGCACACAATTCTGCAGCCACAAAATGCAAATGAGCCTGCCTACAAGATCAGAATCTAAGGCGTCCCACAGCATCCCAGGGCCCCAGTCTCTTATATGTAGGGCCCGACCAAATCCGCCATCCATCGGGGTCAATTTCACGGTCATAGGATTTAAAAAAATAGTAAATTTCATGATTTCAGCTATTTAAATCTGAAATTTCACGGTGTTGTAATTGTAGGGATCCTGACCCAAAGGGAGTTGCGGGGGGGGGGGGGGAGTCACAAGGTTATTTTAGGGGGGTCACGGTATGGCCACCATTACTTCTGCTCTGCCGTCAGAGCTGGGAAACTGGAGAGCAACGGCTGCTGGCCGGGAGCCCAGCTCTGAAGGCAGAGTTACTTCTGGGCTGCTGCTGATGGCAAGGGTGGCCTGGGATGGTGTTGCCACCCTTACTTCTGCGCTGCTGTTTGCGGGGCGCTGCCTTCAGAACTGGGCTCCCGGCCAGCAGCCACCGCGCTCCAGTTGCCCAGCTCTGACGGCAGAGCAGAAGTAAGGGTGGCCATACCGTGACCCCCCTAAAATAACCTTGTGACCGCCCCTGCAACTCCCTGGGTCAGGACCCCCAATTTGAGAAACACTGGTCTCCCCCGTGAAATCTGATCTTTACCCTATACTCTACAGATTTCACGGGAGGAGACCAAATTTCACAGTCTGACCCGCGTTTTTCATGGCCATGAATTTGGCAGGGCCCTACTTACGTGCATAGCTGCTTCCTTCTCCGTAACAGGTAATACTTAGTTGTGGCTCTTCAGAAATTTGAAAAACAGCATCAGCCCCGTAACTAGGCTTGGCAGAATTGGATTCTTCTTTTTCTGTAATTTTGATGGGTCGTATCGATGTTTATTTTGAAGCATGTTTTCGGATATTTATCGATTTAAAGGCTCACGGTTGTGCAAAATTACGGGTTTGAAGCCTCTCTTTCAAGATTTTTATCCATTTAAACTTTCACAGTCCCAGGAAATTGTGGCGACAGACAACGGGGGTGGGGGGTCAGACAATAATTATTGAATGACAGTAGAGGCTGAGATTCAAAAGTTAAAGCTTTAGAACGGTTAAAACACAAACTGTCCACGTCACGTGTCAAAATAGACAAAGTTAATACCCTTAACTCCAGCTCTCATGAGTTCTCAAGCAGTATTTTCCTTACACCGCCTATCTGTACATTCCAGTTGTCATCGACGGAAATGACGTTTCCTCGCTTTGGTTTGTGTGCCTGCACGCACGCGCGCTGTGAAATGAATGGTTCCCGACATTTACTGATAAAAGTCAAATCCTTCCAAGCTTAACCTTAACTAAGCAGGTTTTTTTCCCTTCAGATCATGTGTATCAGGGCAAGGCCTGCGAGGAGACGTTGTGCTGGATGTGGGATGGTGCTTTGAGGGGTGAGCGATCAGGGTGCTTGGATATTTCAGGGATGGCAGATCTCGAGAGTAAGGTTCTCAGAAGATCTTGTGCTTAAGAGATTAGGACTCAAGAGACACTGGGTTTCTACCCTGGCTCTGGCTGACCTTGGGTACATCGCTTAATCACTCTGTGCCTCAGTTTCCCTCTCGGTAAACTGGAGGTAATGATCCTCTCTTTGTTTATTTGGACTGTGAGCTCATTGATTCCAAGGGCAGATGGGAAGACTGTGATTGTCTAGACTAGCTGCCTTTATAGCCTGGGCCAGAGAACTGCCCCGAAATCATTCCAGAGCAGCTCTGTTAGAAAAACATCCCATCCTGATTTACGAATAGTCAGCGATGGAGAGTCCACCACGACCCTGGGTAAGTTTTTCCAGTGGTTAATGACTCTCACCGTTAAAAATGTACGCCTTATTTCCAGTCTGAATTTGTCTAGCTTCAGCATCCAGCCACTGATCATGTTAGACCTGCCTCTGCTAGGCTGATGAGCCCATTATTCAATATTTGTTCCCCACGTAGGTACTGATAGACTGGGATCAAGTCACCCCTTAACCTTCTCTTTGTTAAGCGAAATAGATCGAGCTCCTTGCGTCTCTCACTATAAGGGATCTTTTCTAATCCTTTAATCGTTCTCATGGCTCTTCTCTGCACACTCTCCAATCTATCAGTGTCCTTCTTGAATTGTGGGCCCCAGAGCTGGACACAGGATCCCAGCAGTGGTAGCACCAGTGCCAAATACGGAGGGAAAAGCACCTCTCTGCTCCTGCTTGAGATTTCCCTGCTTCTGCATGAGCCCTTTTGGCCACAGTGCTGCATTGGGAGCTCATGTTCAGCTGATTATCCATCATCCCCCCCGCCCCTCAAAAAAACCCCTTTTTCAGAGTCACTGCCGGTGCTACCGTAATGGCAATATTCCGCGTTATTCTGGGGTCTGAGGCGGGTTTGCTGCGTGACGCCTCCTGCCTGCACCCAGTGAAAGTTTGATGGTGGCTGCCTCAGAAATTCTACTTCACCGTTCCTGCCTTTTCCATCTTTGGGGGCTTGGGAATCCCTTGCCCCAGCAGGACAGCGCCCCTGCGTTGCCAGGCCTCTCCGGGGACTCACTGGCGTCAATGCAACTAAAACTGGGGGCGAGGGTGGCAGCAACGTGCTGGGGGCTGCACAGACCCACAAGATCTTGCCGTAGACACAGGGATAGGAAAGAGCATAGCCAAGGTCACATGGACCAGGATCAGCACGCAGGTCTGCGGGCTCACAGTCTGGTGTCCTGTTCTCCAGACTAAGCTGCGTCTCCTCTTTATGCACTTGTATGTGTTAGTGGTGACCTCCCAGCTCCTCCGGACATTCAGAGCAATCTGCTGACTAATGCAAATACTCAGGAAGCTCACCTTCACCCCAGGGGCAATATAATTCCTGCTGGCCTGGGCAGGGGGAGAATCCCCAGTGCCCAAAGGTGGCAGCAAAATGCCCTAACTGCTAGGCCCATGGATGGCTGTGACGGCATCTCTAACATTTGTATCTGACTGTGAACTCCCCCAAACTCCTTGGCTCGGGTGGTTTGTACAGGACCATTTAGGGTGGTTTGTAGATCCCCCCCCCAGTTTGATTCGGGCACAGCTCTCATTTGAACACATAAAACCAAATTAAAACTGCTCCCACTCTCTAGCCCCCATGGCCATGTCATGCAACAGACACTTCGATTGGGATCCTGTCGATGGGACGAAAGGTGCAGACAGCCAGGGATTGCTCACCCAGCACTGAGATGCAGCCACCTCTGGGGTGGGGCACCGCAAGAGGGATTGCTCACCCAGTGTCAAAATGCAGCCACCTCTGGCGTAGGGCACGCAGCTGTTTATACAGTGATTGTTCACCCAGCACTGAGATGCAGCCGCCTCTGGGGTGGGGCACCGCAAGAGGGATTGCTCACCCAGTGCCGAAATGCAGCTGCCTCTGGGATGGGATTCAGGGGCTGTTTATACAGGGATTGCTCACGCTGTGCTGAAATGCAGCCACCTCTGGGGTGGGGCTCAGGGGCTGTTTATACAGGGATTGCTCACGCAGTGCTGAAATGCAGCCACCTCTGGGGTGGGGCTCAGGGGCTGTTTATACAGGGATTGCTCACCCGGCACTGAAAGGCAGCCGCTTCTGGAGTGGAACATAGCTGTTGGTAGACAGCTGCCCAGTAAAATGATGCAGCAGTTTTAGGGGAGAAAGTATCCTGCTTCTGTTTGAAACAGCGGGAGTATTTAAGGAGGAAAAGTGCCATTACCCGGGACGGGATCAATATCCCAAATCCCACGGAAAGTGCCACGGGGATCTCTGACAACACTACAAGCAGCCAGGCCTTCAGTTTTGCATCTTCTGGACATCTCCAGCAGCACAGCACCCCCTCGCACCACATGGCGTCATCGCTAACTCAGAGGGGAAGAGCGCCTCCTACCCCACTCCCTGCAGCACAGCGCCCCCTAGTGGGCCAGTGCGAACTGAGAATGGGAGAGCAAGACTCCTACAGAGCCCCCCCCAACCCACTCCCTGCAGTACAGCACCCCCTATGGCCCCATTAGTGTCAGCCCTGCCTCTGATGGAAAAGCACCATCTCCCCGTTCGCAGTACCTTGGGGTTGTCTGACTTGTCACCAACCCAAGTACTGGGCCAGCCTGATCCTGCACACCTTGGGAGTTCAAAGCCGACACCGGGCAAGGGGGGCTGACACGTTAAAGGCATGGGCCATTCCCTTTGGATTTGGAGGGGGCCACAGCGCAGGCTGGGCTTGATTCCACACTGGTGCACGGAGAGAGCTAAAGGCCACCCGATGGGAATGCCGGGGGGAGGGATAGCTCAGTGGTTTGGGCATTGGCCTGCTAAACCCAGGGTTGTGAGTTCAATCCTTGAGGGGGTCATTTAGGGATCTGGGGCAAAAATTGGGGATTGGTCCTGCTTTGAGCAGGGGGTTGGACTAGATGACCTCCTGAGGTCCCTTCCAAACCTGATATTCTATGATTCATGACACAAAGCAGGCCACGCAGAATGGGGCCCCCCCGGGGAGCAAAGCGACGGGGAATCAGGACCCAACAGAGCGATCCCAGGAAATTGCTTTGCCAGGGCTCCAGGCACCCCTCTGCCCCGTGTCCGTCACTGGCCTGGGTGGGTGGCGGAGGGGAAGGGGAGGGGGCTGGTTAAAATATTACCTTATGCTACTTCTGACAATTAGGCAGCAGCCAGGAGGCCGCCGTCATGAGAGCTCTCCAGCGATAATTAGCCTGATCCATCGGGCTCAGCCACGCTTGCCCTGAAATGTCAGGGCGCCGAGCTGCAAGGGAAGGGGCTGGGCAGCCGCAGGGCAGCACCGGGAGCAGAGACCGTGAACCCGCCGCCTCCCCCCTGCCTCCTCTGGGTGACCTGTAGAGCCTACCACCAAAACGGGCCACACTTCCCTAGGCCTGGGGTGGGCAGGGGAGACAGAGAGGCCAGGCTGGCCCAATCCAGTGAATGGAAAGCGTCCCATTGGCTTCAATGGGCATCGGTTCAGGCCCATAGCCTGGGGAAATTGGGAGCAACTGGACCAGGTTCTGTGTTACATCCAGTGCCCATGGGGGCGGATCGGGGGTGTGGCCAGGGTGCACTGTGCTGTGGCTGTTCTCTGCCCCCCCAGAGCCCACAGGGGGCAGATCGGGGGCATGGCTGGAGCACACTGAGCTGTGGCTATTCTCTGCCCCCCAGGGCCCATACGGGGACCGGGTCTCTCACCAGCCAAGGGGGAGAGGGAACTGGGAGGGGAGAGAATGGGGGGGGATGCGCACTCTGCTTTTAACAGAAGAGGGGCCCTGTTCCCCCCCCCGATGCTTTAACCCCTTCTGGCGAGACAGGGAGTTTTCCCTGATGTTCAGCCTTTGATGAGCTCCTAGACCCCCCACCCCAACTATGCACCACCCCAACCGCCATGGGGTTTGCCCCCCTTTCTGATAGACACACACCATTGTCCCATCCCCCCCCCCAGCATTCCCCATTAGCCAGGCAATGCTCAGTTCATCTCTCTCCCCAGGTTGGGCTCTGCATCCCCTTTAACCAGGGAAGCCGGGACTCACCTGCAAAATGTGTCCTCCCAGATGCTGTTCAAAGAGCTTGGTCAGCAGAGCTGCCATGTTCCTTCTGCCAGGACCTGCAGAGAGGAATGCAAGCGGTCAGAGCCAGCCCCCAGCTGTATGGCGCCTTCTCCCCCTAGCCCGTGGGTGCAGGCCGCAGGGGGTACTCTGGCATTATGGGTGTGATCGTGAGGGACTGGGCCACACTGGTTCCATGCCTGATGGAACCAGTAGCCTCCAGCTCCCTCCTCTTGGCTGAGTCACTCTCTCCACCCCACCCCGTGCCTCAGTTTCCCAGTAAAATGGGGATGGTAGAGAATACGTCCCTTACTCCCCAGGAGCGCAGGGACTTTGTGAGTCAGTGACAGAACTTTGCCTGTCTTTAGCAGCTGCAATCAGAGGAGCTCAAAGCATTTTGTAAACGTGACTGATTTAGGCCTCAGACACATGCATTGTCCACGCCGTGAACGTCAATCTCCCACAGGCAGAGTTAATGCGAGTTATAACTCAAGTGCCATCCACACACAAGACCCTGGTCACTCAAGGGCAGTGCTGCTTTTAAAGCTGGCTGCCCTGCCGGGGGAGGGTGGGGGGGGGCAGAAGTGACATCTCCCCTTAGCCCAGCGCACCAGCTGCTAACACGACCCCTCTGTGCTGTATTTTTTTGGCCAGGTGGCTGCTCTCACCTGAGCTAGGCTCAAGTCTGTAGATAACTCGAGTTAACTCTGCAGCAAAGTGTTACTGGGTCAGCTCCAACACAGTTACTCCTGATTTACACCTAGATCAGGGCGAAGGGAATCAGCTCCCTTGACTCCAATGGAGTTACTTCTGATTTACAAAGGGGTGGGCAAGAAGCGAGGGATTGTATCTACCAGGGATCAGAGAAAAAAGTTTCCCTGAAGTCCAGTGAAATGTATAAGGCAGTGTCTGTTTCCTAGAGGTTTGGGGGGCGGGGGGATCTTATAGAGCCAGGGTCTCATCCTGCATCTTAAACCACACACACACACACACACACACACACACACGGCTTGGTGAAGGAGGATTTGCACATCACACAAGCCAGAGAGACCTCACTGCACTGGGGAGAGGGAGAGAATTTGCCATTGTCCTTTGAACATTCCAGGCGGATGGCAGTGGAATACTTATCAGCTCTGCATTCACAGCTCCCCCAAAAGCCTGAAAGGTTCACAGGACCTGAGCTTAACCTTTCTTTCAGGCTTTTCTCATTGCTACACAGAGCCCTGGCTCACAGCAGCTGAAGGCAAAGATCCCTGGCTCCTGGGGTCCACGGAGGAGCTGGAAGGGGTGGGGGGGCAGGAACAGAACTGTTCAAGGCAACACGGAGCGAGGCAGCTGCGGGTGCAGGGAAGGTGGCCGTCTCCAGGTTGAAGGCACTGGTTCCCCATGGGTTTGCCCCAAGAGCTGGCCGAAATTTTTTTTTGCCAGAACTGTTTTCCATCAGAAAACACAGTTTTGTTGAATCCGAAAAGGGTCGATTTTGATGAAATTTTTACTGGGAAAAAAACGTTAAAATAAATCAGTTCAACTTTCTTGCTTTGATTCATTTGGTTTCGACTTCTATGGCCCGTGGAAATCTTCATTTTGTTATATTGATACATGATATTTAATATAATATTTTATAGAGTATCCTCACATTTATAAAATAACGCTTCGAGGTTGTGAAAAGGAAACGTTCGCAGGCTTCCAAGAATGAATTCTTTGGGAATTTTCAGTCCACGTGACATTCTCAAAATTTCAACGCTTCGTTCCAATTCAGGACGAAAATGAGTTTCCCAGTGTCAGATTTCCCCACAGGAGGCAAATTCCATTTTCTGATCAGCTCCCTGCTTCACTACCTTTCTCAGCTATCTCCCCACATGGGACAAACATGTCTCTTGACCCCGTTATGCCCCGCTGATGGACTGGACCTTTTCATGAAAAAAACCCCCAATTTTTTTCAATGAAACTGGAACCAAAACATTAAGAGTAAAATTGGTTGTGTGTTGACTTTCCCGTTTATATATTTTCTTTCTTTTCTTTTTTCCTTTCCTCCATCTCCCCTCAGCCCTCCACTCTCTTTCTCTCTGGGGCATGCACACTCTCTTTCCTTCTTTCTCCTTCTAAATTGGCTGAAATCAAACTCAGGAGTAGCTGGGCAGGAGTCTCTGGCCTGGGTTATTCAGGAGGTCAGACTAGATAATGGTCACAGTGGCCTTTTCTGGTCTTAAAAATCTGTGCATTTATAGGGGGCGGAAATCACTAAATTTTTAAAAGCTAATCAAAATTGAGTCTGTTCTGAACTGTCTGAAAAGAAAAGAGTTTTGACATTTCAAGAGGAATTGGCTTTCTTTTTTCAACCTGCTCTATTCCCTGCCCTCCCCGGCTCTGTCCCATAAGCCATGTGGTGTGAGTACAAGAACCTTCTCCTCTGCTGCTCCAACTTTCATGTATCCTTCTGCCTCATTGTCTGCCCGCTTTGTCCAAACCTGGAAGCATCACCTCCATCCTCACCCCCAAACCCCTTTCTCATACACTTTCATTTCCCCATTGTCCTCTGTTACCGTAAAACTCTCGCTAATACGAGGATCTTTCCTCTCCTCAAAGAATTAAGCACAGAACGACAGTGCTGCTTTATAAAACACAAGGGAACAGCTGTGAGACGCTGAAGCAAGTCACTCCCCCGCCTTGTGCCTCAGTTTCCCCATCTGTAATAATAATTCCCCTACTTCCTACAGGGATCAGGAAGGTAGTTCCGGTTTGTAAATTGCTTTGAGATCCTCCACAGGTGCCAGATAAATGCAAAATGATCACTTAATAGTAACACTTTCCTCTCCTACGTGGATGCTTGATCTGAAAGCACTTTACAAAGGTGGTCAATATCAGAGCTGGGTGAATAACAGATTTTTTGATTCATTGGCGATTCCGAAAAGTCTAAAAAAAATGGTTTTGGGTTGGACCAAAACCAAAACTTCTAGACACATCTGGCAAATGGAAAAGTTGAAAAAAAAACCCTCCTCTTTGGGGTCAAATCAGAGATTTGGTTCTGACAAAATCAAAATGTCTTGTTTTGATTTGACTATTTTTTAGTTTAAAAAAATCAAATCAAATCAAAGGAAACTTTGAAATATGAAGTTTTTGCAAACTGGGGGGAAAAAAATCACAGTGAAATGAACCCGTTTGAGTCTTTTGGAGTTTTTTGTTTTTCCTAAATCAACAATTTATCGAAATCAGAACGAAGTCACAGAACATTTTGGTGTCGCTGAATCGGCATTTTTGGGCCATGAACTTTTCACCTGAAAAACGTCACCCAGCTGTCGTCTGTATTGTTCTCCTCATTTTACAGCAGGGAAAAGTGAGACATAGAGTGAGGAAATAACTCACCCTAGGTCACCCAGCAGCCCCTGACAGAGCTGGGAATAGTACCTAACTCTCCCACATCAGCGCTCTATCTGCTCCTCCACACTGCCTCCCTATGCCATTGCAAAACCAATTCTGCAGGGTACCCAGCAGTCCAGATTAAATAGTGTGACGGTTTATTATATGTATTGTGGTAGTGCCTAGGAGCCCATCATGGGCTTGGACAGGGTGACCAGACAGCAAGGGTAAAAAATCGGGACGGGGGCGGGGGGCAATAGGTGCCTATATAAGAAAAAGCCCCCAAAATCGGGACTGTCCCTATAAAATCAGGATGTCTGGTCACCCTAGGCCTGGACCTCATTGTGCCAGCCACGGTACATATTTTTTGCTATTAGGTGTATTATGGTACCACCTAGGAGCCCCAGGACTCCATTATGCTGGCCTTCATGGACCAGGACCTATGCTCAGGGCTGTACATTTCTATTGTTATTAGGTGTGTTACGGTAGAACCTAGGAACCTGTCAATGACCAGGACCTTATTGTGCTAGCAGCTGTACATTTTTATGATATTAGGAGTATTACAGTAGTGCCTGGGAACCTGTTACTGACCAGTACCCCATTGCGCCAGGTGCTGTACATTTTCATTGCTATTAGATGTATTATGGTAGCATCCCCAGTTATGGAGGAGGACCCCACTGGGCCAGGCATTGTACATTTTTATTGCTATTAGAAGTATTACGGTAGCACCGAGGAGCCCCAGTCCTGGACCAGGCCCCTAATGCGCTAGGCGCTGTACAGACACAGAACAAAAAGCCAGGCCCTGCCCCAAGGAGCTGACAGTCAAAATAAGGTGCCTAACGTCTAGCCATGAGAGTTTGCAAGTGATACTTGTCCAGAGCCAAGTCTCACCTTGCGCAGACACCGGCCATGGGCAGTCAGCAAGGGACTGACAGTGAGTTTAAAAAGGACTGGGGCCCAGGAAAATCAGCCCCATGGATCTCAAGGCCCAAATGGGCATGGCTGGAGGCAGGCTGAAAGGCTCTTCTCCCCACACCTTGTTAGCCCTCAAGGGGCGAGGCGTGTGGAGGGTTCCATAAAACTTGCAGTGCACTAAACTGGGATTCAGAAAACCTGGCTTCTGTTCATAGAGTTCAAGGCCAGAAGGGACCAAGAGCTCTCCTAGTGTGTGTGACCACCGGTACATCGCAGGCCGCCAACCCCTCCCAGCAGCCACACGCTAACCCCAACAACCGAAAATCCACCACAGCCCACAGGAGACGAGACTGTTGCATGTTACAGGCGGAGAACAGGAGGGACCGAGGGCCCCCTGCCATGGCATGGAAATGGTTAACTGAGATCTACCCAGGTAATCGGGGGAAGAGACCTGCACCCCATACTGCAGAGGAAGGCGCAAAACCCCTCAGGGTCCCTGCCAATCTGACCTGGCGGGTGGATTCCTTCCCGACCCCACACATGGTGATCAGTTCAACCCGGAGCACATGAGCAAGAAACAGCCAGCCAAGCACTCGAGAGAGAGAAAACGCTCGGTGCCACCACAGAGCCCTGGCCCACCCCGTCCAGTACTCCATCTCCAGCCATGGCCATCTCCAATGCTTCAGTGGAAGGCAATAAAAAGAAAGTCTCCCAGAATGCATTGCAAGGGGGAAAACCCTTCCTGACCCCTGCATGCAGCCAGCTGGAGCCCTGAAGCATGCGCTTTAGGAACATAAGAGATAAACTAGAAGTGAGCCCTGACCCCTACAATCACAAGAGCCCCACCATACCGTCCCACTCAGAAATTTGTCCAGCTCCCTTAAAACTAATTAAATTGCTTGCCCCAAAACTCCTGTTGGGAGGCTGTACTGGTGTAGCATCCCAGTCAAACTATAGCCGCAAAGGACTCCTAGTGTGAATGCAGTTTACACCAGCAACACTGAGCTTTTACTGGTAAAACTTATTCCATCCCCCTAGAGTTAGACAAGCTGTACTAGACCCCACTCCCCTCCCAGAGCCATGACAAGAACCCAAGAGTTCCAACTTCCAGCCCCTCCTGCCGCTCTATCCACTAAACACCACTCCCCTCCCGGAGCTGGGAATAGAACCCAGGCGTCCGGACTCCCAGCCCCCCTGCTCTATACCAGTCAAAGCTCAGCTTTGCCAGCACACTAGGGGCTTCTGCCAGCCCAGCTATGATGCTCAGAAATCTCTTCTCATCAGACCCCCTGGCCAACCCAGCCACATTGCAGTGTAGTGTAGACATGGCCTTATCCTGCTCTAGCTATTCTCCGCCCGTACAGAAACAGCCACGCCGATACAGCCACCCCAAAGGAGGACTAAACCCGTAACCGTTTAAGCAACACAACTTTCTCCTACCGAAACGCCCACCCTAAGACAGTGGCAGACGTGGGGATGGAACCCAGGCACCCGGAGCGCTAACCACTAGCCCAGACCATCTCAGGAAGCAGCTGATCTCCTTTATTAACTGCGCAGTCATTTACACGCATGCAAAATGCTCCCGTTTCGAAGCAGACATGGAATTAACCTCTAGGACCAGCACTTAACAGATGCCCTGCAGGGCTGGGGGAGAGAAGGGGGTGGGGGCAGAGAGAGTAAGTCTTTTCTTCCCAGGACCCTACTTTGGAGGAGAAATATTATTTTACAAAGAATTAAACAAAAAAATATATAATAATAATAAAATAGCTGCGGCACCATGCAGCAGCTAAGATGGCATTTATAATCGCTCCCTCTGTTATCTGTATGAATTTACTTGTAACTAACAAACACAGAGCTCCCTTGACAGACACGCCGAACAATGCAAACTCCACTAATTGCCGCAATTTTCTCTGTCATTTTCTTTAATTCCTTCATTTCGCCTCTCTTGAAATAACCCCGCAGGTCAGACCGAATGCTCCTATAATTAAAAGCATTTAATGTAGGAATTAGAAAGCTGCTAGGCTGGGAGGGGGGGAAGGAGGGGGAGACATATATATATGAAAAATACCTTCTTCATTTTTTAATACTTTGAAAGTTGCCAACTCTTAAAGTAACAAAGCACCTAATAACAACCCCTGCTGTTCGTCTCAGATTCAACGGCTCCTTGGTCTGTTAGGACAGGTTCAGAGGGAGGAAAGGGGAGCCAAAGTCTTATATTATGTTTGTAGCATCCATTTCCGTTCAGCAGAAACTTTAAGTTGCAGAGGAGAGTGCTAGGTAGTGGTTAGAGCAGGGCCTCTGGGTCACTGATCTCAGGGTATCCGGACTCCTGGGTTCTATGCTGTGGCTCTGGGAGGATGGTGGTTAGAGCAAGGAGACTGGGAGTCAGGACTCCTGGGTTCTATTCCTGGTGCTAGGATGGAGCTGGGAGTTCATGCTGGGTTTTGTCCTATGGCTCTGGGAGGGAAGTGGGGTCTAGAGGTTAGAGCCGGGGGGTGCAGTCAGAACTCCTTAGGACTTATTCTGTGGTTCTGGGAGCATAGGGGGTCTAAGGACAGGAGAGGGGACTGGGAGTCAAGACTCCTGGGTTCTATCCCTGGGGTGGAGATGGGAGACAGGATTCCTGGGTTCAGTCCTCCGGCTCTCAGAGAGAGTGTGGTACAGTGGGTGGCTGGGAGTCAGGATTCCCAAGTTCTGTGTGCAGCTCTGTCCCTGACTTGCTCTGTGACCTTTGCCAAGTCACGGCTTCATGCCTCAGTTTCCCCTGGGGCAACAGGGGCTGCGAGAATGAGAGAATGTTTGCAACGCATCTTTAGAAGCTGCCTCATAATAACAAGCCCTTCTGTGGCAGCCTCCTGCCAGGAGAGAGCTCCCTGCTTTGCCAGTCAGACAGATTATTACAGTGGTCCCTTTGGCCTTGGACACTCTGACAGCATTAAGGAACTAAGCGTCTCCTGAATGGAGAAATAACCTGCCCCAGCCCCAGGAGATGCTGCAAGACATCAGCCTGGCAGGAATGCCTCCATGTGATCACATCAGCCAGCAGGTCCTCCCTTATTATGTGTATTACGGTAGCACCTAGAGGCCCAAACTTCATAGACAGACAGTCTCTGCCCCAAAGAGTGTACATTATAGTCTAAAAGCCATAAAAGACAAAGGGGCGGACAACTGAGGCACAACGAGGGGAAGTGACTTGCCCAGTTGGCACAGCTGGGAACAGAACCCAGGTCTGGTGGCTTTTAGGCTAGGCCAGGCCCCTCACCACTAGCCCACACTGCCTCTCGCTTGGCAGGGTAGCCCCTCTTTCTCTATCCAGGTGCCTGTATATGCTCCCTGCCCCTCTAATATCTGCACACTGCCCAGTCATTAACGAGCCCTTCATCACAGCCCCCCGGAAGCAACGGCAGGGGCATAAGCCCTGTCATACCAAGGGGGAAACTGAGGCAGAGAGCGCTCACGGGACAGATGTTTGGAAGCACTTGGCATGCTGGGTGCAGAGCCCTGTTGATAGTCTGGCCCTGATGGCAGGCACTGGGCACCTGAGAAAATCTTGGTGACGTGACGGGCCCAAGGTCACAGAGGGAGTCTGTAGCAGAGACAAGAACTGAACCCCAGTGCTGGCCCAGCGCCTTAAATACTAGCCCATCCTTCCTTCCCAAACCCCCGCTGCCTCATTCTCTTCACCCACTTCCTTTCCTGTCCCTTCCCAGCCCACACTGCTCTCACCACTCAGTCATACTCCCCTCCCACAGCTGGGAGGAGAACCCAGGAGTCCTGACTCCCAGGCCTCTAGTCACCAACCAACACTCCCCTCTAACCTGCCCGGGGCGATTTTCCCACAGGTGTGTCATTGGCAGTTCCAAGGTGCAGGGCAGGACGGCAGGTGAGCGAGAGGCCAGTTCCTGCCCTGACACAGAAACACGGCCCGTGGGTTGCCCCAAACAGCCCGGTGCCTGCCAGGACCTAGGGGGCCTGTCTGTCACTGGATCACGGAGTGCTGGCAACTACCCCTCCTATTGAGCATCAGAGTAGAGACGCCAGCAGGAGGAAGCGATGGGTGGCCTGGAAGACACAGCCAACATAGCAGCAGGGCGAGCTCCCCCCACACGCTTCCAGGTCTGATGGGGCCATTCCCATTCCATGGCTCACCCAGCCCATGGCCTCCGGGCTGGTGGTTTCTGGAGGTAGCGGACCCCAGGTAGGAGGAGTTCAGCCAGCAGCTGTTTGCATCAGAACATCCTGGCTGACGTTCACCCGCCAGGCTCCAGCCCCAGGGCCCCGTGTTGCCAAGTGCCAGCCCTTTAATTCTGGGCAGCGCCTATACCAGACCCTGCAGCCCTCTCTCCTCCCGAGCAGGAGGGTGTCACTGCTTTAGCCCAGTTGCCACCCCACTGATTTAGCCATGGCCTCGATTTCTAGCCACCATTAGGGAATGATCCTTCACTGCCGCCCAAGCCCCTAGTGCGATCCCTTGCACCGGCATGCAAATTTAGTGTGAAATGCATGAGGCCTGGGGTCAGAGCCTCACACTGCTGAAACACAAAGGGAGGAGGGGATCGGTGCAGTCGCCTTGCACGACCGCTTGGCGCTGGTGAAGCAGGAGAATCAGGCCCTGGGCGTCAGAGGGGACTAGCCTTCAGCACAAGCCATTGCAGGGTGGGGGGAGTGGGGAGGTTTGGGGAGCATGCCCCCCTGCACTTGCAATCCAGTCCGCCAGCTGGATTCAGGTCTTTGAGGGGATAAATATACCCAGCTTCCCCTGCCCTTCCGTGGGGACTCGCCCGACAGCACTGCTGGCTCCCCGCCCTACCCCGCTGGAGGGTAAGGGCTTGGAACGTACATCCTCCGATCCTGGGCCCGGATTCAGCGCTGGGCTCTGGCCCCTTTTATGTCATGGGGCTGGAAAGCGGGCAGCTCCCCCTAGCTGGGAATTCTTAGGGGGGTCCTGGGATGGTGAGGTCACCATAGGAGGCTGAACTAAGATGGAGTCGGGTCACTGTGAGAAAAGGGCGCATTGGAGCCCGAAGGCTCAGAGTCACCGAGAGCACGCGGCCTGCCCTTGTGTGGGTCCTTGGGGTTACCCCCCAGTGGCTGTTTGAAGGTTGGGGTATAGCACAGAGCCTGTCAATCCGTGACCGTTCCTCTGGCAGTGTGGGCTGGACACCGTCCCCGCCCCCCACAGCAGCCCCCTGCACTCTGGGCTGCCCCATGGGAAGTTAAGGCAGGGCCACCTTCCCCCGACACCTCCCCCTGCCAAGGGAAGGCGCTCAGTCTCCATGGCCCAGTCTGGCTTTGGTCCCTGCTCGACAGTGGCCAAGGAAAGGGCTAGTGTCACCCCAGCTCCGAGCCCACCTTGTGCATCACAGCCAGCAGCCCTAGGGTTAATTCTATCAGCTGGATGTACAGTGCCCAGAGAAACTGGACCAACGAGGGGACAGGGTGGGGTGGGGAGATCAAGCTAACGAGGCCGAGTTCCAACAGCGATCTCTGCCCTTGGCTGTGCAAGGATCTGAATATCTGGCCCTCTGGCTAACGAGGGGTTTAATCGCTGAGATTAGAATTAATTGCTTGGTGAAGTTCTGTGCTGTGGCAGGGGAAGAGAGCCAGAAGGGAGCCGCTGCCAGGTCTGAGCGGGGGCCGGTCCTGTCTTCGTCTGACCAGTCACTGCCCCAACCTCAGACCCCAGTTAGAGCAGGCGAAGGGGTGTTAGGACTTCTGGGTTCTCTAACCAGCTCTGGGAGTGGAGGGGTGGTTAGGGCAGGGGATTTGCGAGCTAGGACTCCTGGGTTCTATTCCCAGTTCTAAGAAGGGAGTGGTGTCTAGTGGTTAGAGATGGGGGGCTCAGAGTCAGGCTCCTGGATCTTGGAAGGGAGTGATGCCTAATAATATAAGCAGCACGGACTGGGGTCAGGACTCCTGGGTTCTATCCCAGCTCTGGGAGAGAAGCAGTGTCTAGTGGTTAGCACAGGGGTGGCTGGGACTCAAGACATCATGGGTCCTATCCCCAACTCTTCTGCTAACTTAGTGTGACCTTGAGCAAAACACAAAACAACAGTGAAATCACAGCACCACCGCTCCATGCCTCGGTTTCCCCCTCTAAATGCTACTGCAGTGAGGAGGGGAAGCAGAGGTCATAGGCAGGAAAGACTGGGCTGTAAAACCAAATCAGTGGAGCAACTCAACCAAGGGAAGGCAAAGAGCTATGTTTCGGTCACCACCAAAATGATACTAAACCTTACTCCCTCCACATAGCCAGGGGCAGGGAGCAGTGCCCTCTGGGTACTACCATAACCCAGATCACAAGGAGATTCCCCTCGCCAGAAGGGATGCTTAGAAGAAGGCCCCAGGCCAGTCACCCAGCCAGACGGTGCTGGGCTCATCGTGAATTTTTCGGTTCCTTGGCCATTCCAAAAAAATAATTTCTGACTGAAAGAAACATTCTCTTCAACCCGAAACAAAACACTCGGTTTAAAAAAAAAAAAAAATTGGAAGGAAATTTCCAAACAAAAAGTCATTTTGAACCGAAAACCCAAAACGTTTGCCCTGTTTCAGAATACTTTTCAACACGCCACATTCAGCAAAACCAACACGCATTGACAAAATGTTTCGGTGCCCCAAATCTGGGGTTTTCACTAAAAGAATGCAACCAGCTCTTAGGTCTCGTCTAGACGAGGAGTTAGCGCGTGTCAAACTTGGATGTGACTCCGCTGCGCACAAAAAGTTGTCTGGTGTGCTTTGATCTATTCCGCTTTGACACAGGAGTACGGCATTGCACACTACAGAAATTTTAGTCTGCCGTAGCGGGGTCCACCCAGACGGAGCATGCAGCAGGCTAGTTCGCTGTAGAGTCACGCCCCAGCTTGCCGGGCACCAACTTTTCATCTAGACAAACCCAGTCTGATCTACATAACCCATGCCAGAGAGCCTCCCTCCCCCACAGGTGGTCCTGCATCCAGCCCATATCTGGTGGTGGAGCTAGAAGAGCATAGCTTTTGAAAATAAAAAGATACCAAGACTGAGACAGCTTTTCCCTAAGGGGAGGCTCTCAGCTTCCCTTTTTGAGCTTGCCCTCCCCTGACACAGAATTTGGGGGTTGGGCTTTAAAGTTGGTTTGCTTTGTTGGTTTCACCCCAGCCCCAATCTCTAGGAAACTAGAAACGCCCACGCACATGTGCATGCCCAACACGCTCTCTCCTGAGCTGAGACTTCTCTTTAAAAGGCACCTCACTTCCTCCCTCCCCCCGCCACCTTCACAAAAAGACTCCTTCCTTTTCAAGCCAGCACTGCTGAATAATTGAGCAGGATATTCTACTCGGCATGAAAGAGGCAGGGCTCAGTTCTCGCTGCCCGTGTTCCAACAAGCTCTCTGGACCCCTCCGGGGGCACCAAGCCACCAACACACCTCTCCCCTCCTTTGACCCCACTTTGAAGTGGGAAGTGGAAATTTCTGAATCTTGGGCACGGGACGCCAGCCCCAGATACTCAGAGCCTGCAGCTTTACCATCACACCGTGAGGTTCTGATGGTCTCTGAACGGGCTGGTGGTCCAGTGAAACAGACAGACGGACCAAACCTCGTACATAGAAAATTAATCATACACCAGGACAGGTCATCAACTCCACAACTCGCCTGATTTGAACCATGATATTTGGTGGGGGGGGGGTGTTTTTTTGTTTTTCAGCCCCCCGCTTCAGGAGTTGGTGATTCCCTAAAAATCACAGCTTCTGCTTCAAGAGCCTCAGGGTGGCTTGGGACTAGGCTTTTTGTTACATTCTGTGTCTGTCCAAAGCCCAGCACAGGGGGGGGTCCTGCTCCACGATGCAGCACATAGGTGCTACCATAATACACCTAATAGAAATAAAATGTACAGCACCTAGAACAATGGGGCCCTGGACCATGATGACTGCAATGCCTAGGTGCTACCGTAATACATCTAATAGCAATAAAAAATATCCAGTGCCTTCCAGCAGAATGGGGTCCTGGCCATAACTGGGGTTCCTAAGTGCTGCCATAATACACCTAATAGCAATAAAAATGCACAGCATCTAGCATAATGGGGGCTTGGTCCACGACGGAGCTCCTAGGTGTTACCATAATACACCTAATAGCAATAAAAATGTACAGCACCTGACACAGTGGGGTTCATGAGTGGGGCTCCTAAATGCAACCATAATACAAATACATAATAATAATGCCACTTCTACCTTCAAATTAACCAAGGGATTGCTGGGGAGGTGTGTGTACATGTTGGTATGAAGATATGGCAAATGCAAACCCTGATCATTTTCCTTGTACGCTGAATCCCATTCCCTACCCCCGCTCCTGTCTGTCTCTTTCCATTGAAAGCCCTTCTATGCAGGGTCTGTCCTACGGATCAGTACAGTACCTGAGCCCCCTAAACACAGAGGATAACCCCAAGCTCTTATAGTGCGCTTTTCACTGGCAGATCTCAAAGCACTTTACAAAGGAGGCCAGCAACATTATCCCCATTTTATAGACAGGGAAACTGAAGCCTGGGGCAGTGAAGTTACTTGCCCAAGGTCAGCATCTCAGTGGCAGAGCTGGAAATAAACCCCAGGTCTCACAAGTCTGAACTCCCCAGCTGGGATATCACAGATTGGACCCTGTCTTGGGCTGCCGACGAAGCAGGTCGCTTCTCCTTCAAAGCAGAGTTCGGGGCTTGTAAAAAGCCGCCAGATCCACCAGTCCCTCTGTCTGTGGCATGGGTAAGACCGATGCTGGAATCCAGTTCTGGTGTCCACGTTTTTAAAAGGCTGTGGAAAAATGCCAGGGAGGGACAGAGCTCAAAACAACAAGAGGATCCAAAGGCAACTTGATTATAGTGTCTCGGTAGCTTCACAGGGAACGAATCCCAGGTACTCATGGGATCTGCAATCTAGCAGAGAAAGGCAGAGCAAGAACCAATGGCTGGAAGCTAAAGCCAGGCAAATTCAAACGAGAAAAAAGACCCCTAATTTTAACAGTGAGGATAGTTATCCATAGGAACTAACACCCAAGGGAAGTGGGGGGGTCTACGTCTCTTGATGGCTCTAGATCCAGACCAGCTGCCTTTCTGGAATATGCTTTAGTCTGACCCAAGCTACTGGGCTCACTGCAAAGTTCACTGGGTGAAACTCTGTGGCTTGTGTTATGCCGGAGGTCAGACGAGACGATCTAATGATCCCTTCAATAGCCTTAAAATTGACGTATCCATAGAGCGGATCCAGCATTTGGGCGGCAGCGTTCCAGCGTCTTTTGATTCCATTGGGATTTGGAGATGGCACGCTGGGCCGCAGGGGCGAGAATGCAGGCCCGGCTCTGTGACCCTTTTAATCCCGGGTTTCTGTCCAGACTAAGGACCCGCAGCTGGCCTGCTTACCTGCTCACTTAACACCTGGCAGTCTCACGAGCGTGGCTGGGCCCATTTCAGCCGCCTGGCTGGCCCAGCAGCCCGACTGGCTGAGGGGACTAGCAGACCCGCTCTTGAGATCAGCAACACCAGCAGGCTGCTCAAAGCATTCGCCCACGCCTCACTCAGCCTTGCCCATCATGGCTCACTCCAGGTAACCTGGTTCTGACCCACGGCTCTGATCCCTGACTTTGGCTCTGACCCAGGCCTCTGACCCCTGGTTCCTGACTCCCAGCTGCAACCCTGGCTCTGACTCCTGCCGGCACCATGAGGCCTGACTCCGGCTCCATCCACTAGGCGTGACTGCCCACACCCCGGTCCTTAACAATTTCACTGCTGAATCTACCGGACTAGGGGGCCAGCTGATGCCAACCACGGTGGCAGACTTCACTGCCCTGCTGAGAACCCCCACAAATTCACTTCACTCAGGCCATCAAAACAGCCACAGCTCTCAGCAACAGACTGACCCTGTTGCAAACTAGCTGGGCCCCTCCCCATGTCGCCGCCAATCTCCTGAGCCAGCCAGCCCCCTATTCAGGGTGCAGCTGTTGGCTGAAGAAGAGCTGGTGTCTGCTGAACAATACGAGATATTTTTATCCATTGAATGCTTCGATCCACTCAGCCAGCCGTGCATTCAGAGCACGAGGATCACGCCTCCCAGCTCCATAGGCAAGAGGACCAGAAAATCTGCCTCAGGAAACTTGGCCTGGTTAGTTTATTAAAGAGAAGGCTACTTGATTGCGGGTCACAAGCACCTAAGCCCGGAGATTTCTGACAACGGAAAGCTCTTAATTGAGCAGACAAAGGCAGAAGAAGAACTCATGAATGGGGGTTGAAGCTGGCCAAATGCAGACTGGAAACAGGGGTGAACATTTTTAATGGGGCAGGGGTGTAATCATTGGAACAAATGCCCCAGGGTTGGCGTGGCTGCTTCATCACATGGCGTCTTTCCAGCGAGAGCAGGTCTGGGCTGGATGCAGGGATCACTGGGTTACGCAGGTCAGACTACGTGATCAGAATGGTCCCTTCTGCCTTAGCCTCTACAGGGCTGATTATCATTTACACTGTGGGGTGAGTGTCATTTATGGCCGCTTTAAGGTCCCAATAACACGGCCAGAGTGCTGAAAGGGGCCTTTGAATCAGGCTCTGGAGAGATGAATTGAACCGTCATGCCTTAGCATCCTCTCCTGCTTTGCCAAAGCATCGTCTGACTGTCTTCACGCTCCCTTCCCTTCCTCAAGGACTGGTCCACCCAAATGAAACTCTTGGGGGCAAGTTTAGATTGCTGTCCAGGCTCACCAGCTGTGACCACTTCTCTGCTCTAAGCTCTGGGAGAGTGTGTGTGTGTGTGGGGGGGTCTGGCTGAACCCCCAAGATTAATGGCAAGCCAAACTCGGGGCTTTGATTCCAAACTCTCTTCTGTCGTTATTTGCCCAACTCTGCTCAAAGCGTTGAGGTCACTGAATGCACAGGCCCTTCCAGTCACCAAGCCCATGAGCCCTTTGTAGGTCGCCTGCACGCAACCCCCCTTCCCAGGGTTGAAGATCCAGCTATCTTTCCCCCCACCACGGGGTGCGGATCGACTTTCTGTAGCGTGACACCAGCTCTTGTGAGCTGCTGTAGCCAACTCATGCCAGTGCCCACCCTCTGCCAACCATCTTATCTCGCATACACCCGTCACGCTATGAAGTTGGCAAGTTCTTAGTGGGGAGACATCCAAGTTAAAACACAGGGAGCCGGGCAAGTGATCCAATAGAATCCACTTTCTTTTCCAAGCCAGCGCTGACCCCAGAGCCCCAGTATGGAGCTAGGGGAGCTGTGCTACCAGCAGAGGGGTGAGGGCTCAGCAGGGGGCGCTCTCCCCTCGCAGCAGACTCAATTCTCCGGTGCAGCCCTAGGGGGCACTGTGCTGGAGGGAGTGGGCGCAGCAGGGGGTGCTCCCCCGTTGCAGTCAAAGCTGACCCCAATGTCCCAGTGCAGCCCTAGGGGACACCGTACTGCCAGATGGGGGCTCAGGAGGGAGCGCTCTCCCCTGGCAGCCAACACTGACTCCAATGCTGCAGCATGGGTCTGGGTAGCCAAAGATGCTGTCTTTGGGATCAGGTATAAAACCAAGGCCCACAGTCCATTTGCAAGAGCCCCAGGACCATGCGCAGAGGGCAGTTCTACCTCCCTGTTTCTCTCCCAGACAGTCCTCCTTGTCCTAAATTGCCTCGTGCCCAGCTGTTAAAAACAGCTCCTTGCCTTCCACACTCCACCCCAGCGGCAAATGCCTTCCAGCAGGGAGCAGCGAGACCTCCGTCTAGAAGAAGGGCTGCTTTGGGAGAATCCCAGCCCGAAAGCCAATCCAGCTGCTCCCCACCCGCCAGGGGACGCACTGGTGAATCCGCACCCGGCTCTCTGCTCCTTGGCTGCACAGGAATCCCACCGTGCAAACCTTGCCTGGCCAATTATCCCGTTGCTCTGATTGAAAAGAAGATTCACAGATGTGTAGCCCATACGCCACTGCACCGTCCCCCCGGCTTCCTTCTCATGCACAATAACACCATTAAAGCGAAGAATTCGGCCACTGTGGCGCCCCCCCCTCCCCCGACTTGCCATCACTCCTCGACAAATTCCATATGCCTGCATTAACCCTTCGCAGCCCAACGCTCGTTCGTTCCGTTACAAGGCTGGAGGAAATTTAGCACAGCTGATGGTGGGATCCAAGTCAGACCACAAACAGGGGGATGCTTAGATTTGATCTCTCCCTGCCCTTCTGGAACCTGGTTCCCAGTCCTCTGCTCTAACCATTAGACTACACTCCCCTCCCAGAGCCAGGGATAGAACCATGCCACCCAACTATAATCTCCCCCAGAGGTTGCATAGGACTCAGGAGTCCTGACTCCCAGTGCCTCGTTGCTCTAGCTACTGTCATCCGTCCCAGAAATTAATTCTTGGTTGAACTAAACACGTTCTTTTATAAACGCATCCCATCTTGATTTTAAAACCGCCAGGGATGGAGAATCCACCACGATCCTTGGGAAGGAGTAAATTTTTAACAGTGAGAGTAATTAATCACTGGAAACATTTACCCAGGATTCTTCATCACTAGCAATTTTTAATTCAAGGTGGGATGTGTTTCTAAAGGATCGGCTTTAGGAATTATTGTGGGGAAGTTCTCTGGCCTGGGTTATGCAGGGGTCAGACCAGATGATCACAGCAGTCCCTTCCGGCCTTGGATCTAGAAACGTGGGGACAGCTTTATCCAAAATCTGCAATTCTGGGGTTCGTACCCCTTCCTCTGAAGCATCTGGCACAGACCACTGTCCGAGACGGGAAACCAGGCTAGATGGGCCTCAGCTCTGATCCAGCCTGGTAGTTCACATGTTCCTAACTCAGCACAAATAAAAGGCATTCAATCCCCTGCTCCACCACAGATTGCTCGTGTGACCTTGGATAAGTCACTTTGCCGCTCCGTGCCTCAGTTTCCCCATCTGTACATTGGGATAATAGCTCTGCCCTGCCTCCCAGAGGCGCTGTGATGTTGAAGAATGAGAGGTGCTCAGATGCTGTGGTGAGGTGATGGGGGCTGTTTAACGTAGACGGACACAATCTCTGTCCTACCGCCTCCTCAGCCACTTTCAATAAATAAATTCTTCACACTCTTCTGCTAAACAATACAACACAGAGCTCTCCGCATCGCTGCATTTCAGCAGACCATTGATGTTTTACAAGTACATGCAAGTCACCACGCTAAGTACACCGTGACCACTCAGAATGTCAAGGCTGGACCTGCACTCAGACCTCACTGCTTCAGAAGCCCAGACCCTGCCACAGGAGTATAGGGGGTCTATGACACACAGGTGAGCAGTTCTGATTCCATGCAGCAGAGGGCATCGGTGCATGCACAGACAAGAGCCAGTCATGTTTTACCCAGGGGCCAATGCTTTCCAAAGTGACTAATCATTTTGGGGGCCTTGCTTTTAAGGGGTCTCAAGCTGTGTACCTAGAAGGGGCTGATTTTCAGAGGGCGAGTGATCAGCATTTTCTGAAAATCAGGGCCCCCCCCCACACTTTTAAAAGCATCTTCTCAAAATCTCTAGCCAGGTCTGAAAATCTTGGCCCGTGAAATCTGACTCCTCATCTAGTGGTTAAAGCAAAGGACACCTCTCCACCCTCCCCCAGATCTGAGACCAGAACCCTGCAATCCCGACACCAAGGTCCCCACTGCTCTAAACCCACTAGACCCTACTCCCCTCCCAGATGTCAGAGCAGAGCCCCAGAGCCCTGACTCCCAGCACCCACCAAAACAACGGAAGTTGGTCTTGGAGCCAGCGGGCCCCTTTTCAAACCTCAGAGATCCATCCCCAAAACTGGCAGCATCTTGCTGGATTTTTCTTTCCAGAATTCAGCTCAGCTTTGGGTGGCTGGATGACTCAGGGAAATCAGACTGCCTTTGCTGTCAAATTAGGAGCAATTTGAGCAATTGGGCTCTCTGCAGATGTTTAATAAACTGCTGATTATTAATCAATGTGACCTTAATATTTTCCCTGGTTAAGCCTGGAAGACTTTTGCTGTCAGCATAAATGCCGCTAATTTCACTAATGCAATTGATTAGGAAATTGGCCCTGGGTCAAAGATGCTAATTAGCACTAGAAATGGTTCGGGTCAACAGCTTTATTTGAGAATGGGGAGGGGGATGCATTACTTTAGGATCAGAGCAATTGCCAAATCCAGGGTCCTGTGAGATGATTCGGTGCCTGTAGGAGGAAGGAAATTGAGCCCAGGCAGGTGTGGGAAGCAGGAGAGATGCGGAGTTATGTTATAACCCTTGTGGATCTCTCACTCAAACACAGAGACATCGCTACACCCGGGAGCGGTGACAAGGGCCCAGATCCTGCATGGTATTTACATGCCTGACTTCCTTCAGTAGCTAAACACCTTTGATGACCTAGAACCATGATTTCTATCAGCCGTCTCCCCTAGTCCCACTAAGGGCAGCTGAGTTTCCCTCCTCATCTTTGAGGATACAAGTGTCAAGAACCCAGGTGATGCTGTTACGGCAACCCCAAAAGGGATCAGGAATAACTCCCCTACCCCAGCCGGTGGAATGTGGGAAGCAGCAGCAACTGCCTGCCCTCTCTGCACAGGCTCAGAGATGGACTGAGAGCAGTAAAGGGGCATTTTAAGGCAGTGTTGCCTAGTGGGCGGGTTGCTGGCCTGAGAGTCAGGATGGGGTCCTATTTCCATCTCTGCCAGGGTAAAATCTCTCCTAGAGCTGGTGGTGAGATATCAAAAGGTTTTCCCGTCCCAAATCAGGAAGAAAAGTCTAAACCTCAAAAATTTTCACGAACTGAAAAATAAAATAAAATAAAATATTTGAGTTGGGGTCCATTGAACTATTTCCTTTTGATTTCAGGCATTAAAAAAATAAAAATTATTCTGATTTTGCTGAACTGTCTAAACAAAAAGTAGTTATGAACTAGAAAAGCAGAAAAATCAGAAAATCATTCTGAAAATATGTCAAAACAAAACACGGACAATTTGGAAATCTCCCCCCCCGCCCCAAACATTTTTCAAGTAGAAAAGTCTGTCTAAAATTTCCTGAGGAAATGTTCCCTTTTGACCAACCGGTATTTTCCAACAAAAATGTGTTTTAGCTGAAAGATTCCCAGCTGGCTATGGTCGCATCCTGTGTGCCTCAGTTTCCCCAAACATTAGAGCCAAAACACTGCCTTCGAAGAAGGCTTTGAAATCCACGGATGAAAGGTGCTGTATAAGGATTATAACTGTACAGAGCCACATCAGTGTGCCAGTCCAACAAAAGGAAGTTTGGGTACCAGAACGGCGTCTCAGCATGACTCGACCCCTAGGTCACCTGTATTCTAATGGAACAAGCCCTCTCAGAGTCAGGACTCCTGGGTTCTAACCCCGACTCATTGTGTGACCCCGTGCCTCAGGATTATCTATCAGGAACAACGACAGCGCTCCGATCCGCTCCCCAGCTCACACGGTGTCAGGAAATCGGGATTATTTTGTTTGTTGTTTTCAAAGTAACATTCACCAGGATATTTGAATGTGCGAGGGTATTTCCTACTGCAAAGGTGGGGGTCCAGTCATAACACGCAGGGCACTTTTGAGGCAAGAAAGGGCTCAAATATAGGCTTACCCCCTAAATGATAGCCTGCAGGAAAAGCTTTGCAGTTATCGCTTGGCACCTGGCGTGCTTTGCAGGTGGAAGCCAAGAGGCAGGTTAGGATCCTCACTTTAGGGCTAGCGTAACCTTGTCCAAGGTCATGCAGTGTCAGAATTGAGACTAGAACCCAGAAGTCCTGGTTCCCAGGCCCCCATCCTTCTCTAAACCCTTGCTCACACCCCCTCTCCCAGCGATCCTGACTCATACTCCTCCCTACCCCTTGGCTCTAACCCCTAAACCATACTGCCCTCCCAGAAACAGAACCCAGGAGTCCTGACTCCTCCTCCCCCCACTCTAACCCCTTGTCACGGGGCGGGACTCACCCCTGCGGCACCTCCTGCTGGTCTCTCAGGGAATTAGCTCTTCCAGCCTCCGGAGCACCCTCTACAGGCCGGTGTCCTGCTTGCTGCTGGCCCCTGCGTCCCTCCCGGACCCCGGTGCCCCTTTTACCCAGGGTGCTGCCCCCTGGCAAGTACCCCCACAGTCTCTGGGTCTCCCCTCCCTGGGGAACCCCCACCCACTATCCCCACCTCACCTCAGTCTTTGGCTACTGCCAGACACCACTGAGCCCCCGCACACTGGGGCAGACTGCAGCGTATAAGCCAATCATCACAGGCAAGGGGGGTTTGGACCTGCTGCCTCTGCCTACCCATGGGCTGCCCCCTGCAACCCCTGGACCCTTTTTGGCTTTCCACTAGGCCTGCAGCCTAGGGGGTTTCCAGGCCAGAGCTCCCCAGCTCCCTTGGCCTTCCCCCAGCCCAGCACCACCTCAGGTATCCTGGTACGCTTCCCAGCAGCCAGGCCCATCTCCCTCCACGGCTAGAGGAGACTCTGTGTTCCTGGCCCACGGCTCTCTGATAAGGGCCAGCTGGGCCCTGATTGGGGCATGGCCCCCGCTGAGCCTGCTTCCCCCAATCAGCCCGGGAACTGCTTGCTCCCAGCCACAGCCCCACCCCAGGGCTGATTTCAAGCCCTTCAGGGCAGGAGCGGGTGACCACCCCGTTACACTCCTCCATCATACTTCCCTCCCAAATACAGCAAAAGAACCCAGGCATCCTAGTCCTCCCCATCCCCTGGCTCTAGCCCCTAAACTCCCAGAAACAGAAGCCAGGAATCCTGATCCCCCCACTCACAACCCCTAGGCCGACTCCCCATCATGGCACCTCCTTTCCCCCCTGCCTAAGACCCAGCTGCAATGATATCAAAAGCAGATCGAGTTCTCAGGCATCCTCTTGCCAAGCTCGTCATTATCATAATTCCTCTGCCAACAGATTTTGGCTCCGCGCGCCAAAGGAGACGCAAACTAAGCCGGCTGTGTGTCGGAATCCGTCTACGCGTGAATGTCCCGGGGGTGGTGGTGCGGGGGGGATGGACAGCACAGGGCTGGTCTCCCCAGCTCCCCTGGAACAATAGGCAGATGTTTATCCCTATTTCAGGGAACACATGTTATTTGCCTGATAACTACCCCGCGGGTAATGACAGTAATCAGAAATCGCTGGAAGCCTGTATTCTTCCAAGGCAGTTAATTTGCTTAATTACACACTTGGAAGCTGCATTATTTAAATGGTGATTTATTGCGTGGCTAATCAATGCTATTTTCTGTGCGCTCTGGGTACGAGGGAGCGCACACATGTGTCGGAATGGAGCAGCCGATGCCCCTTCGAAAGGACAAGGGCAGGGAGAGCTGGGAGAGTAGGGGGGGAATGGAGGAGTCACAATGCCCTCACTGGGCACACATCAGGAACCCCCAGGAGCTGGCCAAATTTGCTGTGGCTGGTCCACACGCAGGATAAGAGTCTACTGCTGCTACCAGCTAATGAAGGGACTCTTCTAAGGTAATATTTCAGAGCCAGCGACTAGGGCACCAGACTGAGATCTGGATTCTATTGCTGGCTCGACAGTGGACTTGCTGTCTGACTATGGGCAAACCTGGGCCTCTGGTTTCCCCTCCTGGCCGTGGCCGGTCTTGTCTATTTAGTTTATAAGCTCTCTGGGGCAGAAAGCCGAGGGGAAGAATGGCCACAGCTGGGGCGCTAGCCAAGCCCTGAATTCAATTCCTCCTTCTTGTACGGCCTCGGATGAGTCGACGTAGGCCCAGATCCTTAATCACCTCACTCCCCTGATTGCAAATATGGGGCAGAGCCGATGGGGTGGGGAGAGGCCCAACTGATTGAGGGGCAGATGTGCAGGGGAGAACTCCTGCAGCAGGGCCTGAGAATCAGCTTAATAAAAGAGTGAGCCCTGGCACCAGTAATGGTCACCGGTGCACCAGGGGATGGGCAGGGGGTGTTAAACAAAAGACAGACAAGAAACCCCCCATTATTATTTTGAAAGATAATATTAATAATCTCATGGGCTCGGGGCTGGCTAATCTCATGATGTTTTGAGGTCCGAGCTGTGATTTTCACTCCTTTAGGGTTGGTCATGCTAGGTCAACAGCCCTGCCTTGCCCCACGGGGGGTTGTGTGGGGGTCAGATACCACGGTGATGGGGGGGTCAGTGTAAATATCTCCCTAGATAGACGAGACAGTAAATGGAGTATAATCCCTCTTTGCTTCATGACCCATGGGGTTTTTTTTTTTCCAGCATTGACCACTAAGGGGGGGTTCTTGCAGGTGGATGCAGTGAGGGGAGCCCCGATTCCTTCTGCTTCCCCCCACCCGGCTTTTGGCTCTTACCTTTGCCAGCGGGGCCGGGTGGGGGGCTCCCTTCGGCCCGCAGCCCCCACGGGGGCTCACCATGGCTGGCGAAGTCGCGCATCTTGAGGTAACTGATGGTGAGCCGGACGATGGAGGCTTTGTCCAGCTGGCTGGTGATGGCGCCGGGCAGGGGCAGCATCTTGGCCAGCTCGTAGAACTCGAAATTCTCCTTGCCGCGCCGGGAGCGGGCGGCATTGCGGGACTTCTCCTTCCGCAGGGCCTGCAGACTGCGGGGAGGGGGAGCACACACAGACCGGGGTTAGAGAGCGCGAGGGTTTGTGGGTGGGGGGCTGCTCCCCACCCACCATCTTCCCGACTCAACCAGGCGACACTGGTCCCCCCGCAGCCACCAGACAGGGACCCCGCCTCCCAAGCCCCCCACCTACCTCACATGCAGCCACCCAGCCTGCCCCCACAATGCAATGCTGCTTCGGAACATTTTCCATTGTGGGTGGAGACACAATGAATTTTTCCCCCCTGATTTTTCGGAAGGGCCCAGACTGCTTGGTGCTCAGTAGCCAGATCATGGGAAAGAGGCTGTGCCTTCCAGGATGTGTGCGGAGGGGTAGAGGAGCTAAATTGGCAGGGCCTCTGGGGAGCGCAGAAGGGATACATGAGGAATTTAGTGGCCCATGGGATGCTCAGAGGGTCTGACACTGGAGGGGAGAACAGAGACCCAGCACCCCGAAGGCTCAGTCCCCTCACTCTCATTTGCTAGCACCCAGGCACTGGAGCGGAAATCCACCCTTACATCTGGCTCTGGACAGGACATCGTGCAAGGGGGTCTGAGAGTGGGCTGGTCCTGCTGCTTCCCAGACTGCGTCTGCTCTATGGACTCCAGACCCCCGGCCTGACAACCCAGCCCCACAAAACAAATAAAAAAAAAATATCCCTAGCTTTTTTTTCTTTAAATCACAATTTTTAAAATAGTGCATCTGGACCTCCAGCACTGAACTCCTCCAGATTTATGGATTTCCCAACCTCCCTTTAAAGACATCCCCCTTTTACAGATGGGGAAACTGAGGCCCGGGGCAGCCTAAGCAACCCGCCCAAGGGGCAGTGAATTGAACTTTGGTCACCTGGAGCCCTCCTCATTAGGCCCCTCTTCCATCCACAGCCAACGAGGGGACGTATTCTCTGAAGCACCAAGGGTGCATCTATCTATACTGCAAAAAAACAACCCCATGGCACTGAGCCTCCAAGCCCACAACTGACTCAGGTTCAAGCTTCAGGGCTTCAAACAGCAGTGTAGATGTTCCTGCATGAGCCAGAGCCTGAGCTCTGAAACCCAGAAAATTGAGTGGGTCTCAGAATCTGGACTCAGGCCGAGTGGGAATGTCTACACTGCTGTTTTAAGCCCCGTAGCGTGAGCACAAGCTAGCTGACAGTCACCACAGGGGTATCTCTGCCACCACACAGCCCGCTGCAGAGCTGAGCAAATAATGGGTTTTGCAGTTCAGGCACTGAACTGAAAACTTGAATAAAATTTTTAAAAATCTGGTTTGATTCCACTGAAACAAATGGTTTTTTTTTTCTTTCAAAATTTTGTGTTGAATCAAAACCTTATTTAAAAATTCATTCCAAAAATCAATCAAAACATTTCAGGTCAATCCAAAACAAAAAATTTGGGGGGGAGGTGTTAAATTAATTTCAAAACAATTAAAACTTTTTGGTCAAAACAAAAGATTTTTTGCAATAAAATCGCCTTTTTTTCTCCGCTGAAGCTATTTGCCGAGTGCGCCCCGAATTAATGGATCGTTTCGGAGCACAGAGAGCTGCGTTTCTCCAGGAAAAGTCTGTTGAAAAATGTTCCCTCTGCTCTAGACACAAGCACTGTTGCAGCTGGCAGGCCTGGCTGGGGGGGATCCCTAAATGGAAGGGGCTCCCGCTGTGGGGCTGGTGGCATCAGACGAGGGATCCCAGGAGCGGGTGGGGCACTCGCTGGCACATTTCCAGTGTGTCCCATGAGGCAATTCTGGCCGTGAGTCGCCCCGGGAGCTGCCGGGACGTGTTTGTCTAACGTCAAGTCTAGACTCACGGAACGGCTAATAACCACAGAAAGCTCTGGGTCCTCTCCCCGTGAGGACACAACCCTCAGTGACGGCTCCCCACGGACACCGTGGAAAACTCTCTACGCACTTGGCTGCTGGCCAGCTCAGCCTCCAGCTGGGAGCCCTGCCGGTGGCCGAATGGAGGGGTCGGCATTTGTGTGGGATGTGTCAGCCCCAGGGTTTCCCACTTCAGAGATTTGGGGGGTGGGGGAGAAGACCCTTAAAACCGGCAGAGCGACAGTTCGGTTCGGTGCCAGACGTTTGGAGGCTGGTCCCTGCTACCCCAGGATGAGAGACTGTCAGCAAACGGGCCTGGGGAAATCCTCACCATCGGGAGTGGCTGGAAGAGCAAAGGGTTCAGCAGGAGGGGTACAGCGGGGGGCTCGAAGGCAGGACTCCAGGGTTCCATTGCCAACTCAGGGGGAAAGCGTTTAGTGAGTTGAGCAAGAAGGGTTTGAGGTCAGGACCCCTGGGGTCTATTTCCAGCTCTGGAAGGAGAGCGGGGTCTAGTGGTTAGAGTAGGCAGGACTGAGGGCCAGGACTCCTGGGTTCTATTCCCAGATCTGGGAGGAGAGTGGGATCTAGTGGTTACTCCTGGGGGCGGGGGCTGGGAGCCGGGAGCCAGGACTCCTGGGTTCTATTCCCAGTTTGGGGGAAGTGGTGTTTCGTGGTGAAAGCAGGGACTCCTGGGTTCTAGTCCCAGCTCTGGGAGGGGAGTGGAATCTAATGGGGGCAGGGGGGACTGGGAGCCAGGACTTCTGGGTTCTCGTCCCAGGCTCTGCACTAACTTGCTGAGTGACATTGGGCAGTTACGTCTCATTGGGCCTCAGTTTCCCTCAAGGACAACACCATCTCCGGGGGGGAGGGGAGGGTTGTCTGGCTTTATTAACCCATGCCTGTACAGTGTTTCCAGACACGCAGGTGGAAGGGGCTATATATGTGCAAAGAATCCATCCTCTTCAGCATCTTACCAGGGCACTGGCTGATTCTTAACCAACAGTCCTTGCAAGAAGTCCCACTCTACGCTAACGCACTTCACCTCATTGCCGAACGGGGCTGCCATCTTTACTTGGGGCGCTGTGCTCCAGATCGGCTGACTTCAGGCAGTCTCTGAGCAGCGGCCTCTGGAGAAGGGCCAGGCCTCCTACAAGAACAAGAGGCGAGAGAGGGTCAGTTTTCTTCCCCCCACCAGGGAGCCAACGTACAGACAGAGGAAGCTCCTGTTGCTGAAGACCCATCTGCTGTTGCCAAGGGCTAGGGGATGATGAAGAAGAGGAGAGACTAGGGTTATCTCTGTGGGAGACAGTATGGCCTAGCAGATAGAGCATACACCTGGGACATGGGAGACCAGGGTTCTAGTCCCAGCTCTGCAGAGTGACCCTGGGGAAGTCCCTTTCTGTGCCTCAGTTTCCCAGGCCTGTGTCGGGAGAATAAGCCACCCCTTGTCTGGTTAGATTGTGAAGTTTATGGGGCAGGGACTGTCTCTCACTTGGTAACACACACCAGAGACGTGTAACCCAGCTGTAGCTACACTGGCACGGCAGAGTGCTCCTACTTTGCCAGGATAGCTGCATCTACGCTAGGGACACCGGCACTACTGTGGGTCACAGATCCCAGTTCATCATGCCGACAGATGTCTGCTATGCAGACGTGGCCTTTGCTCAAGCAGAGGCTGGGCCCCCAGAGCAGGAGCTGCCCACGGGCACATGGCCTAGATAACGGTGGGTCACTTGCTGGGAGGGCGTAGGGCATAAGCTAAGATTGCAGGGGTATCCTTCACGGATAAGCGATGGAGACAGGCACAATCTCTCCTTAGGATAAATGGGAGAGACCACCAGGCTCGCTGCACCTCTCGCCTCCATGTGAGACCAGAGCAACACCCCCATCTTTGACTCTGGGGACCTCTCAGTGCTGGTACAGACCAACACATTCACTTATTTGTCCGCATCGTGCAGGGAACAGCTGCCAGAGAGGTTAATAAACTTAGATTACTAAAATTACAGTAACACCTGAAATCAGAGCTCCATTGCGCCGGGCGCCGCCCAGACGCGCAGTGACCGAGATCGGGGCCCCGTCGGGCCGGGCGCCGCCCAGACGCGCAGTGACCGAGATGGGGGCCCCCGTCGGGCCGGGCGCCGCCCAGACGCGCAGTGACCGAGATGGGGGCCCCCGTCGGGCCGGGCGCCGCCCAGACGCGCAGTGACCGAGATGGGGGCCCCCGTCGGGCCGGGCGCCGCCCAGACGCGCAGTGACCGAGATGGGGGCCCCCGTCGGGCCGGGCGCCGCCCAGACGCGCAGTGACCGAGATGGGGGCCCCGTCGGGCCGGGCGCCGCCCAGACGCGCAGTGACCGAGATGGGGGCCCCCGTCGGGCCGGGCGCCGCCCAGACGCGCAGTGACCGAGATGGGGGCCCCCGTCGGGCCGGGCGCCGCCCAGACGCGCAGTGACCGAGATGGGGGCCCCCGTCGGGCCGGGCGCCGCCCAGACGCGCAGTGACCGAGATGGGGGCCCCCGTCGGGCCGGGCGCCGCCCAGACGCGCAGTGACCGAGATGGGGGCCCCCGTCGGGCCGGGCGCCGCCCAGACGCGCAGTGACCGAGATGGGGGCCCCCGTCGGGCCGGGCGCCGCCCAGACGCGCAGTGACCGAGATGGGGGCCCCCGTCGGGCCGGGCGCCGCCCAGACGCGCAGTGACCGAGATGGGGGCCCCCGTCGGGCCGGGCGCCGCCCAGACGCGCAGTGACCGAGATGGGGGCCCCCGTCGGGCCGGGCGCCGCCCAGACGCGCAGTGACCGAGATGGGGGCCCCCGTCGGGCCGGGCGCCGCCCAGACGCGCAGTGACCGAGATGGGGGCCCCCGTCGGGCCGGGCGCCGCCCAGACGCGCAGTGACCGAGATGGGGGCCCCCGTCGGGCCGGGCGCCGCCCAGACACAGACCCTGCCCCAAAGGGCTCACAGTCTAAATACACAAAGGGCACAGAGGGGGAAAGGGACAAGATCAGCAGCCGAGCTGGGATGAGAACCCAGGTGTCCAAATTCCCACTCCAGTGCGCGATCCTAGACCATCACTCAGCTCTCCCCTAGTTCTTCCTCTACTGCAGTAGGGGGGAGCAGTATGTGCATGTGTGTGTGTGTGGGGGGGTGTTATGTTCTCCAGTTCTTTGCTCCCATGGGAGTGCCCGGCAGCATGCCCCCTGCTGGTGGCGTTGCCCCATGCCTGCTGCCCACTCCGCTTTTTTAATTGCGCTCAACAGGATAGAATCTCTCAACCACAGGGTCAGAAGGGACCGCAAGGGACCTCTAGTCTAACCCCCTGCCAAGGTGCAGGATTTGCTGGGTCCAAACCACCCGAGACAGACGGCTCCAGCCTCCTTTCGAAAACCGCCAGGGAAGGAGCTTCCACGACCCCCCGAGGCCCCCGTTCCATTGTCCTACTGCTCGTACAGCGAGGGAGTTTTTCCTGAGATTTAATCTACATCTGCTGGGCTGTCGTGTGAACCCACTGCCCCTTGTCCTGCCCTCTGTGGGAAGGGAGAACGACTTTTCTCCAGCTTTCTTAGGGCAGCTTTCCAAGTATCTGAAGACCACTACCGTGTCCCCCTTTCCTCTCCTCTTTTCCCAGCTAACCATACCCAGCTCCTTCACCCTTTGCTCATGCGGCTTGTGTTCCACCCTCTGATCATCTTTGTCGCTCGCCTCTGGACCCTTTCCAGTTTCTCTACATCCTTCCTATACAACGGACACAGGTCTCCAGGTGAGGCCCAGCCGGCACCGAGCAGAGCGGTACTGTCACCTCCCAGGACTTGCAGGAGGTATTAATGCAACCCAAAATTGCATTTGCTTTTTTGGCCACAGCATCGCATTGCTGACTCACGTTGGGGCTGGGATCCACCACAACTCCCAGCTCCTTCTCAGCCGTGCTGCTGCCAAGCCGGTTACCCCCCATTCTGCATTTGTGCATCTGGTTTTTCTTCCCTAACTGAAGCACCTTCCATTTGTCTGTGTTGAATTTCAAGCCCAGTTCTCCAATTTATCAAGATCCCTCTGAATCTTCGCTCTGTCCTCCAAAGCGTTGGCAACCCCACCCCCCCGCCCCGCCAGCTTTGTGTCACCTGCAAATATGATCAGTCTCCTCTCTCTTCCTACCTCCAGGCCATTAATAAAGATGTTAAACAACACCGGACCCAGAACAGATCCCTGGGGAGCCCCACTCGAGACCTCTCTCCAATCCAACATCGTTCCATTAATAGTTACTCTTTGTTTGCAGCTGTTTAACCAGTTACGTATCCACTTAATGGTAGTTCTGCCGAGCCGCATCTCTCCAGCTTAGTTATCAGAATGTCACGTGGGACTGTGTCAAAAGCCTTGCTGAAGTCCAGGTATAGGACGTCCACCGCATTCCCCCATCCACCAGACCAGTTACACTGTCAAAGAAGGGAATCACGCTGGTTTGGCAGGATTTGTTCTTGGCAAACCCATGCTGGCTGCTAGCGATCACCCCTTCAGCCTCCAGGCATTCGCCAGTGGAATGGTTTATACCTGGCTTCAGTAGCTTCCAGGTATCGAAGCCAGGCTGACTGGTCTATAGCTCCCCGGCTCCCCCTTTGTAAAGATGGGCTCCACGCTGGCCCTTCTCCAGTCTTCCGGGACCTGTCACCCAGGTGTCTGTAAGTATTATTGCCAGTGGCTCCGAGATTTCTTCAGCTAATTCCTGCAGTAGCCTGGGTGAAGAGCATCCGGCCCTGCTGATTTGACTTCATTCAGATTGGTCAGAAGATCTGTGACGTGTTCTTTACTTATCCCGACCTGCCTCCCGTCCCCTTCATTGTCTGCAGTAACTTCGTTAGTCGTCCAGTCACATGTTACAGACTGAGGCGAGGTAGGCATTGAGCAGCTCTGCGTTCCTACCATCTTCCGTTCCCAGCTCACCTTCTCCAGCGAGCTCACACTGTCCGTGATCTTTCTTTTTCATCTGACTTATTTGAAGAACCCCGTCCTGTTGTCTCTAACCTTCCTTGCCAGCCGTAACTCATTCCTTGCCTGGGCTTTCCTGATTTTGCCCCGACACGCTCACGCTATTCCCATGTATGCTTCCTCGGTGCCGGGCCCCTCCTTCCATTCCCTGAACGTATCCTGTTGGGTTTTTAGATCGCTAAAACATGCCTTGTGCAGCCACACTGGCCTCCTGTGGCTTTTTTTAAATCTTTCCTCTGCGTCAGAATAGCTTGATGTTGAGCACCTGGCATTACACCTTTGAGGAACTGCCACCCCCTTCGACTCCTTTTCTTCCCAATTGGTCTGTCCATAGGACCTCGCCTGCTATTTCTCGGAGTCAGTTGCAATCCACCTTTCTCAAGTCCAGGGTCCTTGTTTTGCAGTTCTCGTGTCCTCCTTCCTGTAGGTCAGCGGTGGCCAACCTGTGGCTCCGGAGCCCCATGCGGCTCTTCAGACGTTAAGATGCGGCTCCTTGTACAGGCCCCGACTCTGGGGCTGGAGCTACTGGCGCCAGATTTCCAATGTGCCAGGGGGTGCTCACTGCTCAACCCCTGGCTCCGCCACAGGCCCTGCCCCCACTCCCCCCCTTCCCGCCCCCTCCCCTGAGCCAGTCGTGCCCTCGCTCCTCCCCCTGCACCCCAGAGCCTCCTGCACGCCACGAACCAGCTGATCAGGAGGTGCAGGGAGAGAGGGGGGAAGCTGATGGGGGCTGCTGACATATTACTGTGGCTCTTTGGCAATGTACACGGGTAAATTCTGGCTCCTTCTCAGGCTCAGGTTGGCCACCCCTGCCGTAGGAGCTTGAATTCGATCAGATCCTGAGCACTTCCTCCCAAGTTCCCGACCACCTTCGCCTTCCCAACAAATTCATCCCGGTTGGTCAAGACCAGATCCAAAATGGATGACCCCTGAGTTGTTTTCTCGACCTTCTGAATCCGTCCCCTACCTGCGCTAAGAATTTGCGGGATGGATTATGTTTGACTGTCATAGTCTTCCAACAGACACCAGGGATCCCTCAGCCTGGGGCCACAGACGGGAACTCCCAACGTGGGTGCTTGTCACCACTGCCCTCCTCCTCGGGCCCCCACCCAGGAGTAACCTGGGGGGAAGGGGGGCATTACAGGGTGATGTTGCCATGGCAGCCCCAGGAAAGGTCAGGGGTGTGGGTAGCAACAGCCACCTGCCGCTCTCTCTGTATGGGATCAGAAAGGGGGGCCCAGCGAAAAAGGGCAATTTAATACCTAGGGGAGAGGTAACATTGCCCAGTGGGTAGAGCACTCTGCTGGGACTCCGGAGACCTGGGTTCTAGCCCTATGTGGCGTTGAGTATCACAGCCCTGCTCCCTGCCTCAGTTTCCCCTCCCACCTTTTGGCAATGTAAACAGTGAGCCCTTCGGGGCAGGGGCTGTTTCTCACTCTGCATCTCGGCAGCATCCGGCCTGAGGGGCTCCCAGTTTTCACTGGGGCCTCCACCATAACAACAATAAGGGATACAGAGGGGCTAAGGCCAGACACCCCCCAGGAGTAACCTGGGCGTGGGGGAAGTTACAGGCCTTGCTCCCAGAGAGCTGACAAGCCGCTTGAGCATACGGACAGAAGAGGAAGGGTACCAGGGACAGAAAAAACGAACGGAATCTGACTCATTAAGGGTGTCATTAAGGCTTAATTTAAAAAACAAAAATCTGATCAGCTGCCACTTACTTGGTATAACTGAGACACAGATCCTGTATAGACGTACACACATGCCCTGGCCCTGGGCGTGCCAGGGAGTCATACCAGTATAGCTATAGTGTCTGGTAAATTACCCATATATCCTAGGAACTTATATGGTGCCCATCACTACAGTATCTGAGCACCTCATAATCTTTAATGGATTTATCCTCATAACAGCCCTGCAGGGCATGGCAGGGCTGTTATCCCAATTTTAAAGATGGGGAAACTGAGGCATGGAAAGCCTAAATGACTTGCTCAAGGTCACACAGGAAGTCAGTGGCAGAGCAGAGAATGGAATGCAAGTCTCCCAATGCCTAGGCTCGAGTCCTAACCACTGGGCCAACCTGCCCTCTTGTAGCCAAGCCTTTCGACAATCGTAGAGCTGACTTTCCGCCTCCCCAACCCTTGCGGGAACGTGGGCTGGTGGTTAAAGCCCAGAGCTGCACATGCGGGCTCCTGGTTTCTAACACCAGCCGTGGACAGGACCCCTGCCCTCTCTGTGCCTCAGTTTCTCCCCCATAAGAAAAACGCTCACCTCCTCTCAGGGTGGGTGGGTGCATAATTAATGGCCTCAACCGCACCTCAGGAGCTGGGGCATAGGCCTCCCCACTGGCGAAGAGAACCGCTGACATCAGTTTGCACAAGGGGTCCCTGCTCTAGCTCAGCCCGATTCTGTGTCTGCAAAGGGCTTTCAGAGCCACTGGCCGGCAGGGAGGGTAAAGGGTTAAAAAGGCACCATGCTGCCCAGGGAGACACGAGCTCAGCTGCTGCAGCCTCAACCCAAAGGCTGCCAGTGGCGAGACCAAGGGGGTTCCAGCAAGGGAATGAACCCTGAGCTGAGGGATCAGATTCGGGCCGGGACCATCTTTCTGTTCTGTGTCTGTACGGCCCCTCCGCCTAGGCGCTACCCCAATACACCTAACAGCAATAAAAACATACAGCCCCTTGCACAAGAGGACCGCCTAGGCGCTACCCTAATACACCTAACAGCAATAAAAACATACAGCCCCTTGCACAAGGGGAGCGCCTAGGCGCTACCCTAATACATCTAATAGCAATAAAAACATACAGCCCCTTGCACAATGGGAGCACCTAGGCACTACTGTAATACACCTAATAGCAATACAAATGTGCAGCACCTGGCAAAATGGGGGCCTAGTCCGTGACTCGGGCTCCTCGGCGCTACCGTAATACATCAAATGCACAGTGACTAGCATGGACACCAGCAAACACCACAGCTCCTGCTGGGGAGATGCACATGAGCCGGATGGGAGGGAGGGAACTGCGGGAGGGATCAAGAGGGGGACGAGAGCCTGAAGAGCCCACCTCCCCCATGCACACAATCCACAGAGTCAGAACAAGGCTGCGTGGCCGCAAGCACTATCCACTGCTGCTGGGAGTGCTCCGGGGTTCGAGGTTGAACGGTGAGTCAGTGGCAGAATCCAGCAGTCCTGGCTCCCACCCCCCCACCACTCTAACCACTTGACCCCACTCCCCTCCCAGAGCTGGGGGTAGAACCCAGGAGTCCTGGCTCCCAGTCCCCCCTGCTCTAACCACCAGACCCCACTCCCCTCCCAGAGCTAGGAAGGGGGCACTCAGGATACAGAGGGTTGTAGTGAGCTGTCTCCCCTCTTTTTCTGCCCCTCCCAGCCACCTTGCTGAGGTGCGAATTCCCTGTGGGCACCTCACCATTTTCTACATCCAACCCGCTGCGTGAGCCAGTGAGCCCTCGGCCCTGGAGCGGGGGACAGGGCCGTTCAACGCAGAGCCAGGGCAGCCCCGCGGTATCGCTCTGGGCCAGCCCCACCATCCCCGCACAGATGCAAATGCTGCGGCAGCAGCTCCCCCTGCCTCCTCCCAGCCACCCCCTCTAGGGCAGCAGCTGAGAGGAAGCTGCCCCATCCCCACAGCGCTGGCAGAAGGGGACAAGGACTGCCATAAGCAGCTCAGGGCCTTTTCTTTGCCTTCTCCCCTTAAACCAGATGCCCCAGATGGAAAGGTCTGAGTTGACTCACTGCCCTCCCCCGCCCCGCCAGGGCACATCCCAGCTTGGCCAGGGTATCCCATGAAGAGACATTCACACACACCCCCCCCAGTGCTTCTCAGCTCCCCCTGCTCTTGGCTTCGGGCCACCCTCCCAGCCCCTGATGCTCACCAAGAATCCAGGTCGCACCCGACCCCGCTGTGAGCAGCACCTCCTGCCAGGCTGCTGGTCCTGGCGGCTTGTCTGCCACACGCACCCGCAAGTGTCCAACTGTTTCGGGTGTATCCTGGGATCTCAAAGCACTTCATAAAAATGGGTCCAGGATTACTGCGCTTGTTTGACAGGCAGGGAAACTGAAGCGCTGTGGGACGTGAATCGCCCTCTTGATAGTGAATCAGTGCAGTGCTCAGAACAACCCGGCAGCAGTCCTCCTGACTTGTAAGCCCATTGATTTAATCTACTAGTCTCCACTCCCCTCCCAGAATCAGGGACAGAACCCAGGAGTCCTGACTCCCAGCCCTTCCCTCCTCCCCCGCACCCCCCCTCCCCACCCACATGCACACACCACAGAGTCGCTCTCTCTCTAACCCTGAGCTCATGTTCCTTCTTTGGTTAACCTGAGATTGGGGGGGGGGGGGTGCATGAAATTAACGTGGTATGTTAATTTCACATTTTACACTCTAGGCACACGCAGGGCCCATCTGGATTTTGATCATTTATGAGAAATTACAAAATTACACTTTAAAAAAGGAACATTTCAGAGCCTGAGTGGGTCTGAGCTGGTTTCCTTCCCCCACAAGCAGGAACTCCTGATCAGCACACCCCCAAACTGGCAGGAACATTGGGTCAGGATCCAGATGCTGTCACTGGCCCTTCACCTCCCAGGCTGACCCAGACCGCAGGTTCCACACACTCCTGAATAGTATCAGCCCAGTTCTCCATCCCCCTACACCTTGTGCCGCCACGGGCACCCATGCAAAGTGGGGAGGTGGTGTTTCTCCCACCCACTTTGCACTGGTGTATGGTACATGCAAGATCCTCATCATCACAAATTGCTCGTTCCTCCTCTCCATAGTATGGCTCCTAACGACGCCTCCCCATCTTTACTGTGATACCCGAGTGCCTCGCCATCTTTCACGGAGGTACCCTCGCAGCCCCTCTGTGAGACAGGGAAGTGCAGATGGGGAAGCGAGCAGTAAGTCAGCAGTGTAATTCCCAGCTCAAGCAGACATACCCGCGCCAGCTCTGATCGAGCTAGTGTGCTAAAAATAGCACAGTCGCTGCGGTGGCGTGGCTGGCAGGGGAGACTAGCTGCCCTGAGCATCTACCCTGGGTTTCAGAAAGGATTGTACTTGGGGCTCACGGCTATACTTAGCGCGCTAACTCGATCAGAGCTAGCCCGGGTACGGCTACACCTCCAGCTCCCGCGTACACATATCCAGACAGACTAAGGGATTGTCTACACAGGCAAATTGACCAGAATAGGGAGCTTCCAAAGTGGAGTAATTATTATTTTATTGTTACTAGGTGTATTACGGTAGCACCTAGGAACCCCAGTCCTGGACCAAGAGCCCGTTGTGCCAGGCACTGTACAAACACTGAACAAAAGAGACGGCTGGTTTTGTTCTGATAATTCCCTGCAAAATTTTTTTTGACAACAATCGACACATTCTGTCAAAAGGTTCCGGTCGAATCAGCACTTCCCAGTAGCAGAATGCTGGACAACCAGCTCCAGTCCGTACCGACCCCCCTGAGACAGCAATATCTCTAGCAGCGAGGCGGACCCTTTTGGCAAAGGTCAAGGTGCGGCTGGAACCCCAACCCCAGATTCAGCCTTCGGGGTCCCAGCCAGCCACACCAACACCACGGAACAACAAGCTGACAGCAGGAAACAGACAGAGCTGAGATAAGCTCCAGCGCCCTTGGGGGACCTTCAGAGAATCATAGAATATCAGGGTTGGAAGGGACCTCAGGAGGTATCTAGTCCAACCCCCTGCTCAAAGGAGGACCAATCCCCATCTAAATCATCCCAGCCAGGGCTTTGTCAAGCCTAACCTTAAAAACCTCTAAGGAAGGAGATTCCACCACCTCCCTAGGTAACCCATTCTAGTGCTTCACTGCTCTCCTAGTGAAAAAGTTTTTCCTAATATCCAACCTAAACCTCCCCCTCTGCAACTTGAAACCATTGCTCCTCGTTCTGTCATCTGCCACCACTGAGAACAGTCTAGATCCATCCTCTTTGGAACCCCCTCTCAGGTAGTTGAAAGCAGCTATCAAATCCCCCCTCATTCTTCTCTTCTGCAGACTAAACCATCCCAGTTCCCTCAGCCTCTCCTCATAAGTCACGTGTTCCAGTCCTCTAATCATTTTTGTTGCCCTCCGCTGGACGTTTTCCAATTTTTCCACATCCTTCTTGTAGTGTGGGGCCCAAAACTGGACGCAATACTCCAGATGAGGCCTCACCAGTGTCGAATAGAGGGGAACGATCACGTCCCTCGATCTGCTGGCAATGCCCCTACTTATACATCCCAAAATGCCGTTGGCCTTCTTGGCAACAAGGGCACACTGGTGACTCATATCCAGCTTCTCGTCCACCGTCACCCCTAGGTCCTTTTCCGCAGAACTGCTGCCGAGCCACTTGGCTACGTTGCAGTGACTGTTACAGCAAGTGGGGACTGAGAGTTAGGACTAGAGAAACAGAGTGAGATTTCTGGCCATCTCAGTGCACTCAGGTTCCAGACAGGACTCAGGGCGATAAAGTTGGTCCCAATTTATACCCAGAGCAGCCCTATTATTAATAATAATTATTTGTATAACCACAGCATCTAGCAATCAGAGATCAGGACCCTATTGCACCATGCACTATGCATACTAATTGCTATTACGTGTATTACGGTAGCCCCTTGGCACCCCTAGTCATGGAGCAGGACCCCATTGTGCCATGCATACTAATTGCTATTAGGTGTATTATGGTAACACCTGAGAGCCCTTGCCTTGGAGCAGGACCCCACTGTGTACATTTTAACACCGTTAGGTGTATTATGGTAGCACCTAGGCACCCGAGTGATGGACCAAGCCGTCATGCCAGGGGCTGTACAAACGCAGAACACAAAGGCAGTCCCTGCCCAAAAGCCTTCCTTCCAGTCAGGCTTTGTCCATACAGAAAGGTGGTCCCACCTTAACCGCCCCAGTCTGGACAATAAGAGGACCAGAAGAATACCTCCATGCTAACCAGCCGAGTAATAAAGGCTGTTAGAGGCAAAAGCATCCTTTAAAATCTGGAATTCAAATCCTACCAAGGATAATAGGAAGGAACACAAACTCCAGCAGGGTAAGTGTTAAAGGATAATAAAGCAGGCCAAGAAAGAATTTGAGAAGAAACTTGCTAAAGACACAAAAACTGTCCGAATTTTTTTTTTTTTTAAAGTACATCAGAAGCAGGAAGCCTGCCCAACAATCAAGAGGGGCCACCAGACAACGGAGGTACTAAAGGAGCACTCAGAGAAGACAAGGCCATTGCAGAGAAGCTAAATGAATTCTTTGCATCCATCTTCACTGCAGAGCATGTTGGGGAGAGACCCACATCAGAGCTATTCTTTTTGGATGACAAATAAGAACATAAGAATGGCCATACTGGGTCAGCCCAACAGTCCAGGATCCTGTCTTCCAACAGTGGCCAGTGACAGATGCTTCAGCGGGAATGAACAGAACAGGGGAATTATCAAGTGATCCATCCCGTCCCGGCTTCTGGCAGTCAGAGGTCTAGGGACCGACCGTATGGGATACCATCACACACTGATATGTCAGTCGAAGAGGTTTTAAAACAAATTCACAAATTAAACAGCAATAAGTCACCAGGACCAGATGGGATTCACCCAAGAGTTCTGAAGAAACTCAACTACGAAACTGCAGAATTCCTATCTGTAGTACGTAACCTATCACTGAAATCAGCCTCTGTACCATATGACTGGTGGAGAGCTAATGTAATGCTGATTTTTTTAAAAAAGGCACCAGAGGTGATCCTAACTTCAGTACTGGGCAAACTGGTAGAAGCTATACTAAAGAACAGAATTCTCAGACACATAGACAAACACAATTTGTTGGGGAAGAATCAACACGGCTTTTGTAAAGGGAAATCATGTCTCACCAGTCTACTAGAATTCTTTGAGGGGTGTCAACAAACATGTGGACAAGGGTAATCCAGTCCACATAATGTACTTGTACTTTCAGAAAGCCTTTGACGAGGCCCCTCACCAAATGCTCTTAAGCAAAGTAAGCAGTCATGGGATAAGAAGGGAAGGTCCTCTCATGAATCAGTAACCAGTTAAAAGACACAAAACAAAGGGTAGCAATAAATGGTCAGTTTTCACAATGGAGAGTTAACAGTGGGGTCCCCCCCAGAATCTGTTCTGGGCCTCGTACTGTTTAACATGTTCATTAATGATCTGGAAAAGGGGGTGAACAGTGAGGTGGCAAAGTTTGCAGATGACACAAAATTATTCAAGATAGTTAAAACCAAAGCTGACTGCAAAGAGTTAAAAATGGATCTCACATAACTGGGTGACAGGGTAACAAAATGGCAGATGAAATTCAACATTGATAAGTGCAAAGTAATGCACTTTGGAAAAAAATAATCCCAACTATACGTATATAATGATGGGGTCTAAATCAGCTGTTACCACTCAAGAAAGATCTTGGAGTCATCCTGGCTAGTTCTCTGAAAACATCTGTTCAAGGCACGAAAGAGACAACTAAGGGGGGGATATGATAGAGGTCTATAAAATCATAAATGGTGTAGGAAAAATGACTATAGAAGTGTTATTTACCCTTTCCCAGAATACAAAAAACCGGGGGCACCCAAGGAAATTAATAGGCAGCAGGTTTCATACAAATAAGAGGACATATTTTTTCACACACTGCACAATTAACCTGTGGAACTCATTGCCATGGGATGTTACAATGGGCAAAAGTATAAAGAACTTTCTGCTTGACACTGAAGCAATTTGATGTGATGGCTACTATGCTCAATCCTACCCGAATTTGCATTTTTACACAGTTCAGCGTTAGCAAGTGCGGAAGTTACAGACTGGTTGGAGACTGAAACTCAGGACTCTTCTTTCTTAAGAGTTTGTCTCATGCATACACACCCCAGCTCACCCTTTCATTAGCAGCTGATGATGCTGGAATTTTGATGAATGCTTTCCCCCCTGAAAAATGCAGATTTAAGTGCTACAAACCGAAAATGCGGGAAAGGGTCGGTTTTGATGAATTTCCCATCTTGAAAAAAAGTTGAAAAAAGTTCCAAAATTGTCCAAGCATGCCATTTTGACATTTTCTGAACAAAAAGTTTCAGGTTTTCATTTTGAAATGTAACTTAATTGACACTGTTCCAGAACATTCAAGAAGGACGGTTGTGATGGTCTGGATATGCGTCAGGAGTGGACACAGAGAGGATACCACATGTGGTGATACTAATCAGAGTGTAAGGAACCAGAAATAGAGGAAGACCAACAAGGATGCATTGTCATGGAGTGAGAGGGAGTCAGGGCCCTGCACCCCGCACTTCCTGAGATTCACCATGACTCTCAGCCAGCCAATAAAACAGAAGGTTTATTAGACGACAGGAACATGGTCTAAAACAGAACTTGTAGGTACAGAAAACAGGACCCCTCAGTCAGGTCCATCTTGGAGGTTCTGGGCCTCCCCGCATCTCCGCAGCGAGCTCCAAACTGAAAACTCCCTCTAGCCCCTCCTCTGGCCTTTGGCTCTTTCCCAGGTAAGGAGGCCACCTGATCTCTTTGTTCTCTAACACCTTCAGTTGGCACCTTGCAGGGGAGGGGCCCAGGCCATCAGTTGCCAGGAGACAGGGTGTTGGCCATTCTCTTCTGCACACCCCTGCCCTCTAGGGCTCTGCAACAATCACACACCCTTATCCAATCACCTAGATACTTAAGAAATGCACAGGGGAAATTGAGGCGCCCACACAGTATTCAGAGAAAACATTAAGAACATTCCCACTTCGTCACAGCATTGGATAGAGATGGCGAAGAATGACACAGAACAAAGAGGTTTAAAGATAAACAAAGCTATAAAGCTGGTACTATGAGGAGAGATTAATAAGGCTGGCGACTTTTCAGCTTGGAAAAGAGACGACTAAGGGGGGATATGATAGAGGTCTATAAAATCATGACTGGTGTGGAGAAAGTAAATAAGGAAGTGTTATTTACTCCTTCTCATGACACAAGAACTAGGGGTCACCAAATGAAATTAATAGGCAGAAGGTTTAAAACAAACAAAAGGAAGTATTTTTTCACACAACGGTCAACCTGTGGAACTCCTTGCCAGAGGATGCTGTGAAGGCCAAGACTATAACAGCGTTCAAGAAAGAACTAGATACATGCATGGAGGATAGGTCCATCAATGGCTATTAGCCAGGGTGGGCAGGGCTGGTGTCCTAGCCTCTGTTTGCCAGAAGCTGGGAATGGGCCGACGGGGGATGGATCACTTGTTCTGGTCATTCCCTCTGAAGCACCTGGCATTGGCCATGGTCAGAAGACAGGTTACTGGGCTACATGGACCTTTGGTCTGACCCAGCCTGGTCGATCTTATGTACAAGACAGAAAGTGATTGAAAGACTTTATTCGGCCCCATTGTCACTGTTAAACTGATGGATGGGACTCAAAGACAAAGGAGAGAGACACACACACAAAAAAGGCAAAAATTGGAACAAAATATTTCAGTAACCCAAACTGAAATTTTTTTTGTTTTGTGTTGTGGAAATTTTTGAGATTTTGACTTTTTGTCCCAATTGAGGATTAATTTTTTATTTTTATTTTTTTATTTTTCTTTTGAAATCTAGAAAATTCTCAGGAGACGGGAAAACCGTTTCCCACCTAGCCTCAATTAGCTTTGACCCAAACGGTCAAAGGGCATGAGCCTGCCCAGATAAAAATGCTGAAACCAGCTTAAATAATCCTGAGATTTAAAATAAATAAAGAAATAAGAACATAAGAACGGCCAGACTGGGTCAGACCAAAGGTCCATCTAGCCCGGTGTCCTGTCTCCGGTGCCCCAGAGGGAATGAACAGGACAGGGAATCATCAAGTGATCCATCCCCTGTTGTCATTCCCAGCTTCTGGCAAACAGAGGCCAGGGACACCATCCCTGCCCATCCTGGCTAATAGCCCCTGGTGGATCTATCACTCCATGAAATTATCCAATTCTTTTTTGAATAAATACAGGGTTCTTTTTATTTTCCTTCTGGGTTTTGAGCCTTTAGGAATTATGTTTTCAAAATCTTCTCTGATGCCCTAAGGGCTAGAAACGTGCTTCTTTTTCTAAATGAAAGAAGAGATTCTCACGTAATGGCGTGATTTCAGGAGCTGGGATTTTAAGAGGGAGAGAGCAGCAGCAAAATATCAGATTCATCAGCAAGAAAGATACCGTTGTCGTACAAACTTCCTTGGCAGCGTAACTGACCAGGTGTTGGGGCTGCACCTTTAAGAACTGAGAACCCAGTTCTGCCAGGGACCGAGCACCTTCAAGGCCCGTTCTGGAAGGGATTGAGAGGTCAGAGTGGTGGACACAACTCAACAAGAGCCCCCAGTGCGATGCTGGGGCGAAAAGGGCCAATGCGATCTTTGGATGTTTAAACAGGGAAATAGTGAGTAGAAGCGGGGACGTGATTTTCCCTCTGCGTACAGGCTGGATGAGACCGATACTGGATACTGCAGTCAGCTCCGGTGACCGATCCGAGGGATGGAGAAAAGGTCTGATCGCAAGAGTCTGACAGAACTCAATCTCTTTAATTTATCAAAGGGAAGATTGAGAGGTGGCTTGATTATAGCGTATCAGCACCTTCATGGGGAGACAATCCCAGGTACTAAAGGGCTCTACAATCTAGCGGAGGAAGGCAGAACAAGAACTAGTGCCTGGAAGCTGAAGCCAGACAAATTCAGGTTAGAAATAAGGCTCATGCATTTAACAAGGAGGGCAGGTGGAACCAACTCCCAAGAGAAGAGGTGGATTTTCGCTGGCTTCAGACGAAGACAGGGTGTGTTTCTGGAAGAGAAACATTAGTCTGACACAAGTGACTGGGCTCAAAACATGTGTAATTGGACGGGGTGGGGGGGGGGGGGCAAAGAACCTAACTAGTTTGAAGACAGGGCTTGATAAATTCATGAACAGGATTATACGATGGGGTTGCCCGTGACTGTACTTGATGACCCAGGAGGTCTCTTCCAGTCCTATGTAGCTATGACTTCTCTGGCCTGGGGTATTTAGAATCACAGACTTTAAGGTCAGAAGGGACCATTATAATAGTCTAGTCTGACCTCCTGCACAACGCAAGCCATGGAATCTCACCCACCAACTCCTGTAACAAACTCCTAACTTATGTCTGAGCTACTGAAGTCCTCAAATCGTGGGTTAAAGACTTCAAGGTGCAGAGAATCCTCCAGCAAGTGATCCGTGCCCCACGCAGCAGAAGGCGGCAAACAACCCCTAGGAAGTCACAGTAGATGGTCTTCTGGCCTTAAACTCTATGAATCTACAGGAGGCATCCTGCATCTGGGCAGAACTGGGACTTATAGATGAGCTGCCAATCACAAGAGGTTCACTTCCTGTTACCTGGAAAGCACTGCTGATGATCGCCACCGCAAGGACCCTGCTGCAAGCTGCAGTCTGAAATCCATGGTGCCGGTGCTGCTAATACTCTAAGGAGCTGTGTGAACTCTTGGCCGCTTTTTGCTACAGGCCCCCGGAGTTAAAAAACAAACAGACACCACGAAACGGGACTGCTCAGAAACAGGATATTTGGCTAAGAGTTTTGCAGCCGTGGATCCTGAAAGCTGAGGGCCAGAAGTCACTCTGAAAGGCGCTGCCCCCTGTGAAATGCCCACATCTTATAAGCCACCAACTCCCCATCATCACCTTTACAGGCAGGCTCAGCGGAGAGACCAAAGAGGAGATGGAGCTTCCTTTATGGGGCAGAGTCAAGGGAAGAGGGGTATATGAGGTTTTCCCAGCCTGTACCCGCTCTGAGAATCAGGAAAGAGAATCTACACTTCGAGCCCACAATGCAGCACCTTTCCCCAGGTTTTTTTTTTTTTTTTTATTACTACTTTGCCTTGATACAGAGGGCTCCGATTCTCCCATCAGCCTACGCCTTCGTGCATTTACACCAGTGCAAAGCGAGGGCATTTTGTACGCACTTTGCACTAGCATAAGCACGGGGCAGAGCGATGGACAGATAGGGACTGTGCAAACCATCAGATGCCCTAGGATGCAGAGCGAAGCTTGAACAGCACCTGGCAGAGGTTATTCTCTATCACCACGGTGTGGGCACTTCAATAAAAAAAACACACGCCTCAGATGCATGAATGAAACAGCCTGTTATCTTCACACACAAACCTTTCCCATCCAACGTGTCTCCCACAGCCCCAAGTTTGATGCAAGGAGAAAAAATTTTTTAAAAAAACAACAAAAAAGACTCTGATAACAACAAGGCAAGAAGCTAGAAGCGTTGGAGAGAGATCTTTCTAAAAGCCCCTAATTGCAAAAATATTAGCATAAACTATGACATGAATTTAGCTCAATTACTGCAGGCTCCCGAGCGGGAGTTATAATTAAAATCCACAGCATTCAGTACAAACCTGCAGAGGTTAAGAAGAGTTCTTTTCCAAGTCAGGGGAACTCAAAATCTCTATTTTCCCATCAGAAATACCACAGGACATGTTTCCATTCGGTAAAGCAATAGATCTTTTGCACAAATTATTTTCAGGAGTACTTTCCCCAAACAGCAGGGAAGAGAGACAATATTTTTCCTTTTTTTTTTTTATCGTCATCTGCTACGAAGTTAAACCAAAGCTAGTTCTGGGTTACCAAGACTCTCTTCAATCTGTTTGTAACAATGCCTAGGGACCACACATCTGATTAACTAATTAATATTAGGGTGGTATCTATAGACCCCCAATCATAATAAGTGGAAGCTTAGGTCAGGAAGGACTTTTAAAAACATGCTGAAGTGTTGGGATTAAAAAGGGGGTGAACTAGAACATTTAAATGGCTTTGAGATTGTTCCTCATTTAAATTAAACACAAATTTGTTCGTTTGTTTTTTATCTTGCAGGTAACACAAACATAACAAACAGCTTCTGGGCATCTGAGCACCGGTTGCAGAATGGAAAACTGACCGATCTGCGTCCACTGCCACAAACTCATGTAAAGATAAAATGTCCAAACTGCACCTTGGAAAAATCTGGCCTCACGTGTCCACAGCAGATTCATTCCCAGACAGCATCTGCTGCTGCCAATCGCGCCTGCCAGGCCTGCATGCGCCCCTCTGCCACCCTGGTGCGAGTCAGACCCAGCCGCCACATCTGCCTCTGCGTTTGGGGCTCGTCTCCTGGTGCCCTTGCCACCAGCCTGCGGCTCTCTCTCCAGCACGAAGCACGCCTCCCTCCAGGCCTGGGTGCTTGGATGCAGAAGACAGCAAGGTTTGGGAGAGGTGCTTTGCTTTCCCCCAGCATAACACCAGCCTCCACCCGCCCGCAGCCACAGACCTACTCTGGCCCACGTCCCCGCCACACGCACACATGCATACCGATCCGAACGCACGCCCCACCGCACTCGCACCCTCTCGCACATACCAATCCAAGCCCACACCTCTCACGCATATCAAATTGAGCTCATCAATAGGAAGGCTGCTTTGTGCATACCAATGCCAGCCTGCCACTTGCAACACAGGCCCCAGGCGGACGCTGGAGGGGGGCTTGGGGCGATCAGTTCCATCTTTTAAACTCTCGGACTCGGGGTTTTTTCCCCCAGCGGGGAGCAGGGGTTGATATTTGCCCATCAGCTTGTTGTTTGGTGGCTGGAGGGTTTGCAGACGGCGCAGGGCGACGGATGAGCATTAGGAAAAACTAGGTGCAAAATCTGAGACCACGGAGCCATCCCCACGAGCCACGTTCCACCCTGGGAGTTCGCAGCCCCATAGATGAGACCTCATGGGAGAACTTGGGACAGGGAAGGAGTAAGGGAGGCTGGCAGAGGCCCACGTGCGGGATCAAAAAATGTACTCCCTTGACTCAAACTGGGCAGCAGAGAAGGGGCCCCTCTGATGCAATTAGGTCCCAACTATTAAAGCGAAACTCAAAGACCTTTAATAAAGATTCCCCAGGACAGTCAGGCTGAGATGTCCCCTTGGGGATCTACACCAGACCACTCCAATCTGGTACACCAACTTGGCTGGATCTGCCTTCCACAGACAGCAGGGCTCCTGGGTCCCCTTGGAATCCTTCCTCCCAGGCCCTGGGGATTTTTCTAGCAGCGAGCAGCAAAACTACGTACACACCCCTGTGCTCCATCCTCCATTTCCAGCCCCACTCTGCCTCCTGCAGCATCACCGGGAGCAAAGATGTTGCCCACAGACTCACAGCTGATCTTTCTAGGGCTGTTGCATGAAACTGAATAGACCCCGGCCGGCTCCCACATTGCTGCATTATCTTATGCCCTCAGATCCACTCCCCCAACCACCCCCATTGACACTTGAGCTCAAGGAGAATCTCCCCAAGCTCTCAGCAGTACGGGGGCTATGACCCATGGCCGAGCTGTGTTATATACGCATGCTAGCGGAGTCATTGCCACAAACGTGCAGGTCACATCCACAGCAACTCCCCCACTGAGGATCTCCAAGCACTTGACACACAGCAGCAAAGCCGCACAGCCACCCTACGGGGTTAGGTGGGCATCCATGCTTCACAACTCAGGAAACAGTAGGAACAGACCAACTGACTGGCCCAAGGTGCCACAGCGATTCCAGTGACAGAATCTAGAACAGAACCCAGGAGTCCTGACTCCCAGCCCCCCACTGCTGTAAGCCCCCACGCCCCTCCCAGAGCTGGGAACAGAACCCAAGAGTCCTGACTCCCAGACCCCACTATTCTAACCACTAGACCCCACTCCTTTCCCAAAGCCTCCTTCTCTATTCCTCTCAGCTCTAGCTGTCCTCCTGGGCCTCTCACCTCTTTTGGGTAATAAGGGAGGGGTCCATTTTCAAACGCAAAAAAGGCAGCCAAGTGCCAAACTCCCAGTGACTTTCAGAGGCATCAGACAATGAACAGGGGAAAATCTCCCTGGAAATTCACATCTGGGTGGGGAGGGAAGTGCCCTGGACTTTCAAGAGGGCCGTAGAGGAGGGTGGTAGCTGTTGGGCATTTGATCAGGACTAGCAGGTGGTGGGGCAGGGGTAGGGGTAGTGAGTGGGGGAGCCCAGATTAAGGTCTGGAGATTAGATTGTAGAGACCAGCCCTGGGATGGACTTGGTAGAATCCAGCAGGTCTTCCCCAGTTCTAGGACAGACAAGCCCCAGGCACAGCCAGGCACATTCTCTGGTTCCTTCTCTCAACCCCAACCCAGCTCTCTGTCCATTTACCACGGCTGGGAGCGGCAGCTGGACAAATTCAGACAGGAACCAAGGTGCACGTTTGTAACAGGGAAGGGTGATTAACGCAAGGAACAGCCCCCCTCGGGACAGGGTGGATTCTCTGCTGCTCCGAGTCTACACTGAGATGGGACGTCTCTTTCTAAATGCTCTGCTCAAGCTCCCCCCCGGATCTGGGCTGGAGGCAGGGATCGCCGGGCAAGATTCCCTGGCCTGCGCGATGCAGGAGGTCAGATCAGAACGGTCCCTTCCAGCACAGAACATTCAGATCTCGACCCTTCCTTTCCAGAGGCAGGAAGAGCCAAAGCTGAGAAACCCAGCAACCCACGTGCTGTCCAGAAAGCAGACGAAGGCACCCCACGGTTATCCCACCACGGGTCCCTCTGAGGCTGGGGAGACTCCAGATTCCGGGAGCAAGCACTGATGCTCTGCCAACCCCAGAGTGTCAAACTCTAGCAAAGCCCTGGAGAACAGGGGAGATGATCCTGAACTGCCCCCAAGGGCATGAGTTCTGGGATCCACCTAGGACAGCTCCCCTCACCCCCCATTCACCCTACATCTCTTCTCACCCCCTGCACTCCAATGGGACTACATCACAGCCTCACTCGCTCCCAGCCACGGGGGGCCACCCTCCCTCCACAGCCCGACAGTCCCACTCCTTAGACAGACTGGGAGGGATCAGAGGCAGAGAACCCAGGAGTTCTGGCTCAGTCTCTCTCCACCATCCGCCCCAGACGGGCTAGGGAAGGAGGGTGCGAGTCCGGGTCCGGGGAATGGGATGGATGCAGTGGGGGATGAGGTTTGTGGCTATAATGGCTGAACTCAGGCTGCTCTCTGGCCGGCTCTGCACTCCCGGTGAGGTAGAGGGGCCCGGAGCTCAGAGCAGGGCTGGGGCTCTGGGCTCAGACCCTCGCTGTCTCCGAGCCCCACCCCCCACACACACACACACCCCAAGCACAATGCTCACTCACTAGACCCCTTGCCCTGGATCTTTGCGCCCACAGTGGATCCAGCCTAGCACAGAGGGAGAATGGGGGATTCACATTCAAAGCCCAAAACAGTCCTGCTCCCCCTGCCCCCCCACATCCATTGCCAGGTGGGGAGGAGAAGATGCCAACCCAGCAGCCAATGGGGCAGAGCTGGGCTCTCCCCCAACATCTAGGGGGAGAAGTGGGCGGGTAGGGGAGGAAGTTTCCCAGATCAACAGCTGCATATCAGTGCTGATTGGGGGAGGGGGGGCACTTTTTACACCCCACAGGATGTGCCTGAGCAGATTTCTTTGCAGGGACTGGGGCTCTGTTGCCACCTCCCTCCCAGGGCAGCTAGGGGTGGAGGGTTTTATGGTATGAGGGTGCATGGGATGGAGACAGACGTGGGTGCACGGATGGGAGCAAAGGGAGGTTTAGATGCTAGGGCGAGGCCAGGTCCATTTCATGCAAATATCCTGACCCAGAGCCCCCTCCCCCGCAGCTAAAGTTAGGGGACCCACAGGTTAGGGCATCCCCCCACCCCGTTGCTGTCAATCCCATGTTCTCTGGAACCAGGGAGAAGCAGCCCCCCACCAGCCCTTGACAGACCCCCCTGCACCTACACACATAGCCCCTCCATGGCCCCCATGCACCCCAACATAGGTGCATCCCTACCTGGCTCCCCCAGCAGATATGAATCCCATAGCACCCTCCACCTACATATTCAGCCCCCAGATCCCCCCACTCATGCACTCCCTAGACCCCCTCATCCACACACCCATTGCCCCACACACACAGCCCCCAGCCCTCTCTCTATGCAGACCCGCTCAACTCTCATACACCCAATACCCCATCATCCATGCGACACCCCACAACCCCAGCTATGCACCCCTGGCCCCCATTCAGCTCCCTGCACCCCCTTCTATCCAGACCCCACTCATTCCCATACCCCCAGATAACAACATTCCAGCCATGCAACCCCCAGCCAAGCCCCTGCCCCCAACAGCGTCCTGCATCCCTTCTCTCCAGACCCTGAGTCCCGGGCACCCTCAGCCCCATGCCCACCACACAGAGCCCGTGCACTCCTTCTATCCAGCCCCCCAACCCCATGCAACCTGCCCCACATACTCACCCCTGCACCCCTTCTCTCCAGCCCCCCAACCCCATGCACCCCTTCTCTCCAGCCCCCCAACCCCATGCAACCTGCCCCACGTACTCAGCCCCCTGCACCTCTTCTCTCCAGCCCCCCAATCCCATGCAACCTGCCCCACATACTCACCCCCCTGCACCCCTTCTCTCCAGCCCCCCAATCCCATGCAACCTGCCCCACATACTCACCCCCCTGCACCCCTTCTCTCCAGCCCCCCAACCCCATGCAACCTGCCCCACACACTCACCCCCCTGCACCCCTTCTCTCCAGCCCCCCAATCCCATGCAACCTGCCCCACATACCCCCCTGCACCCCTTCTCTCCAGCCCCCCAACCCCATGCAACCTGCCCCACGTACTCAGCCCCCTGCACCTCTTCTCTCCAGCCCCCCAATCCCATGCAACCTGCCCCACATACTCACCCCCTGCACCCCTTCTCTCCAGCCCCCCAATCCCATGCAACCTGCCCCACATACTCACCCCCCTGCACCCCTTCTCTCCAGCCCCCCAACCCCATGCAACCTGCCCCACATACTCACCCCCCTGCACCCCTTCTCTCCAGCCCCCCACTCACTCAGCGCCCCCCCCCCCGAGGGGCAGAAGGCGGGGGAGTTACCCGGCTGGCATGGCAGGATCCCAGGGCAAAGGGGCAGGTGCCCGGGCCGCTGTAGCTGCTGCTGCGGGTGGCTCCTTTCCTTCCCGCGGGGGGGTGACCATCCGCCGTGGCCTCGGGGCGCTGGGGGCAGCAGCCGGCAGGCGCCTCCATAGACCCCCCCCCACGGCCGCCCGCCCCCGGCGCCGCGCTCCCTGGGGCTGCCCCGGCTGCACGGAGGGCGCCCGGCGGGTCCCGGCTCCTCTCCGGCGGGCTCCGCGCACCCCGCTCTCCCCAGCCCGGCCGCCCCGCCTTTCCGATGGTGATTAGCGGACATTGTGAGCGGCGGGGCGGGGGGCCGGGGGCGGGGATTCCGCTGGAGCCGCCGGCACACCCCACCGCATACTGATGCTGCCAGCGGCGGGCGGGCTGAGTGGCTGGGACTGGAGAGAGGGGTGCCCCCCCCCAGAACGGCACCCCCCCCAAAAAAACCCACCCTGAGCAGCACCCTCAACAAGGGCTCACACTGGGACCCGCCCCCCAGCACCGATGCAGAGGCAGGATCCCTCAATCCCGCAGCAGCACCCCCCAAAACACCCCCAGCCACGATGGGACTCCCCCTTCCCAGCAAGAGTCCACACCGAGGGTCCCCCGCCCAGAGCAGCACCCCTCAAAGACCCCTGAGCCACGCTCCCCCCAGCCCTGATCGCCACCCCCAGCAAGCTCCCCCACAGCAAAGATTCCCCTCCCAGAGCAGCACCCCCCCCACCAGCCAGCAAAAGACCCCCAACCCCAAAAGCCACCCCCAGTAAGGACTCACACTAGGATACACCCCCATCCCACCCCAAGAAGCACCCCTCTGCCTCAGCAAGGACGTACACCAAGGGTTCCCTGCCCAGAACAGCACCCCTCAACGATCCCTGAGCTGCACCCCCAGCCCCGAACTGCCACCCCCAGGAAGGACACACAACAGGGACCTCCTCCCGGGGAGCGGGACCCCCACCCATCATCCTCCCCAGCAAGGACTCACACTGGGACCTTTCCCCAGAGCAGCACCCCCCTCTCAAGGATGTACACCAAGGATCCCCCGTCCCAACCCCAATCGCCACCCCCAGCAAGGACTCACACTGGGATCCCCCCGCCCTGAGCAGCACCCCCATCATCCCCAGCACCACCTCTCACCAAAGACAACCCTGTCCCAGCACAGCAACCCCCACCCCCAGCAAAGATGCAGAGCAGGGACCTTCCCCAAAGAACCACTCTCAGACCACGCTGGGATCACCCCATCACCCTCAGCAGGGATACACCCCAGGGAATTCCCCACAGCACCACCCCCAGCTCACACTGGGCCCCCTCCCACAACAACACACCCAGCAGCGCCCTCCGTCACCCCCAGCAAGGATGCACCCCAAGGATCCAGAGCAGCACCCCTCAAAGACCCCTCCCAGAACATCACCCCCAGCAAGGATGCTCCCCAGGGGCACCCCCACCTTAGCAGCACCCCACTCTGCTCTCCCCACCTCCACTGCAACACTACTAACCCCCTCCCCGCCCCCCCCACACACTCCAAAACACAAGACACCCACACCCTGCTGCAGCCAGAAGCCTCCGGTCCAATGCTCCCCCCCTTCCACTCCCAACCCTGCAGCAAGGCGGCCCACTAGCACCACCGCTAGCCTCGCCCCAGCAAATTACACCCCCACCCCCACCCCCACCCAGCCCAGTCTCCCAGCAAAGCACTGGATAGCCACAACCACCTCTCTTCCCTCTCCATCTGCAGCAGAATCTGGCTGGAGGAGCCCTGGAGATGGGCGAAGGTGGGAAGGAGCGCATCTACCAGCTGGAGCTCAGGTACGAGGGCAGGGGCTCTGCACAGCAGCAAGGCATCCTTGCAGAGGTGCGAATTGACCCATCAGACAGGAAATAAGGCAGAAATTTTTAAAGAGGAGCGTAATTAAGCACTGGAACTATTCACCAGGGGTCGTGGTGGATTCTGCATCACTGTTTTTAAATCAAGAGGGGTTTGAGTTGGAAGTGCTACAGTTGTCCTGAAATAGCTCTTGAAAAATAGTTAAGAACATAAGAACAGCCAGACTGGGTGAGGGCAATGGTCCATCCAGCCCAGTGTCTTGTCTTCCGACAGTGGCCAATGCCAGGTGCCCCAGAGGGAATAAACAGAACAGGTCATCATCAAGCGATCCACCCCCTGTCGCCCATTCCCAGCTTCCGGCAAACAGAGGCTAGGGACACTTCAGAACATGGGTTTGCATCCCTGCCCATCCTGGAAGTCCAATGTGCATTACTTTGCATTTATCAACACTGAATTTCATCTCCCATTCTGCTGCCCAGTCACCCAGTTTTGTGAGGTCCCTTTGTAACTCTTTGCAGTCTACTTTTGACTTAATCTTGAGTAGTTTTGTATCTGCAAATTTTGCCATCTCACTGTTTACCTGGTTTTCCAGTTATATTATTCCAGAATAGCTAGTCTGATCAATCTTCCCATGTAAACAAGCTCTTAGATAAAGTCTGAGGTTTTCAAGAGCAACATGAATATTAAAATTACACAGGGTCATGGTGGGTTCTCCATCCCTGACCATTTTTAAATCAAGATGGAATGTTTTTCTAAAAGATCTGCTCCAGTCTGATGGCTTGTGTTATACAGGGGGTCAGACTATCACAATGGTCCCTTCTGGCCTTGGAATCTATGAAAATCAGCTCCCAATTTATGAGCAGGCTGTATCTGAGAAACCCCTTGACCAAATGACACCAAATTTGTCCCCGAGTCTACCCCTGCCCCTGTTGCAACATACCAGTTTTAACGATAACCTCAATCTGCACCTGAATTTTGGAGCAAGTCGAAAATTAAGAATAGCTCACACTGGGAATTCCTTGATCACAGGACCCCGTATTTGCCCCCTCAAGCTTCCCTCCAACCCCTGTTCTGTTTTACCAACATTCAAGGTAATCTCACGATGCACATGGGATTTTAGAGCACTTTAAAAATTAAAAGAAGCTCATATATGTGGGGTGGGGTTATATTGGGAACCATTTAATTAAATGATCCCCAATTTGCACCACTAATTTCTAGCTCAGCCCCTCTCATGACACATCAAGTTTCAAGACAATCTCCATATGCATGTGTATTTTAGCACCCTTTGATTATTAAAATTAGCTCTTTATTGGGGCGGAGGGCTATATCCGAGGATCCCTTGACCAAATGACCCCAAGTTGTATCACTTGCTACCCCTTACACACCAATCATGATAGCATGGCAGGATTTCCATTTAAACACAAGTGAAAGGTCTGAAAGTATTCTGTCTTTCAGGTTAGAAGCATCACTTTTAAATGCTCGTTGTAGTTTGTGCACTGCTTGATTTTTCTGAAATGGTGTGTGGAGGGAAATATCACTTGAGATTTGTTATGACTGTCATAGAATCATAGAATATCAGGGTTGGAAGGGACCTCAGGAGGTATCTAGTCCAACCCCCTGCTCAAAGCAGCACCAACCCCAACTAAATCATCCCAGCCAGGGCTTTGTCAAGCCTGACCTTAAAAACCTCTAAGGAAGGAGATTCCACCACCTCCCTAGGGTAACGCATTCCAGTGTTTCACCACCCTCCTCCTAGGGAAAAAGTTTTTCCTAATATTCAACCTAAACCTCCCCCACTGCAACTTGAGACCATTACTCCTTGTTCTGTCATCAGCTACCACTGAGAACAGTCTAGATCCATCCTCTTTGGAACCCCCTTTCAGGTGGTTGAAAGCAGCTATCAAATCCCCCCTCATTCTTCTCTTCCGCAGACTAAACAATCCCAGTTCCCTCAGCCTCTCCTCATAAGTCATGTGTTCCAGTTCCCTAATCATTTTTGTTGCCCTCCGCTGGACGTTTTCCAATTTTTCCACATCCTTCTTGTAGTGTGGGGCCCAAAACTGGACACCGTACTCCAGATGAGGCCTCACCAATGTTGAATAGAAGGGAACGATCACGTCCCTCGATCTGCTGGCAATGCCCCTACGAAGGCCAAAATGCCATTGGCCTTCTTGGCAACAAGGGCACACTGTTGTCTGGAACTAACATTTCCTAGTGCTTGACATTGTCTTCAGACCCCCTTTTCCAAGGAACTCTCTCACTTTGAGGGGTGAAATTAATAAGTGTGAGCCCCTGGACTGTGCAGATTGGGCAGGTGAATGATGGTAGAAAGTTGAAATTTGTTTCCCATGTTTATTTTGTTCACTGATGAGTGTCACAGCTACTTGCTTTTCTTTGATCACATGCAGTCCCATTCTTAGTGGGTGAGCATCATGTGTAAGGGTAGGTAAGCACTGGAACAAATTACCTAGGGAGGTTGTGGAATCTCCATCACTGGAGGTTTTTAAGAACAGGTGAAACAAACACCTGTCAGGGATGGTTTAGATAATACTTAGTCCTGCCTCAGTGTATGGGACTGGAGTAGATGACCTATTAAGGTCCCGTCCATTCCTACCTTTCTATGATTCTTCTCTCTCTCTGGCGCAATGACTGCTCCACTGTGGGTGAATACATTTCGGCCAGAGGCAAAGAGAGAGAATGAATGAATGACTCTGTAGCCCTGGTGGGTCAGAGACCTAGGGTCCAGTCCCCCGGCTCCCATCACTCTTTCATTAGATATCCACAGTAGGATAGCTTCAACAGGAGAGACTGAGGGAGCCCTACACTCAGATCAGAATCTCTCAGAGCTCAGTGATTCAAGAACTTTCCTAAGAGGTGGGACATAGGCTTTTACTTTTCCCCAGGGATGGGTCTTAGGTCAGAGCACCTAGAATAATTGTTGCTCTTGCTGGAGACGCACCAAAAGGACTGAATGCTCTCATGATACTTGACTTTTTTTTTTTTTTTTGAAGACCTGAGCTCCTAGAGTCATGTGATTAGCTGAACATCTCAGATCTCTCTCTTTTTTTAAATAGCAAGTTACAGAGGAACATTGGAAAACGTGACCCCTAATGGCTTCGACATCAGAAGGGGAATAAAGAGACCCCATCATGGATTTTCTTTTAAGATTTCACAATTTTTAAGCCACTCATGAGTTTTTGGGACCTGATTTAGACTTAGAGCTGGGCCAAGGTGTTCCAGTGGAACAGTTTTCCATCCAAAATGCTGATTCAATGAAACCAAAATGTTTTGTGGGAATGTATTGATTTCACCAAAATCTGATGAAAAATTATCAAACGCTTGGTTATCACTTCAACTTCTATATTACATAATCTAAACAAGGCAAAATACAGCACTTCCACTGTTTCCGTGAACTGACAAACTGAACAAAATGTCAGTTCAGGTCTCTCAAAATAAAACGTTTGGATCATTTCAACAAGTTCTGTTTCAATTTCAACCTTTTCTTTTGTAACCCTTCGTAGTTTGATTTCAAAACAAAAATCCATTTTGAGCCGAAAATGTTGAAAGTGACAAAACTTTTTACAAACATTTTCCACCATTTTTTCAAGGTGGGAAATTGGTCAGAACAGACCCTTTCCCTCAAATAGTTTGTATTTTGACTGTTGACCAATAAATGCTGTAGGGGCAAGGCTGCGGAAGATTGGCGAGGAGCTAAGTGGTGGACTGAGTACGTAACTGGAGGTAAGCGGTGGATGCAGGCAGTTTCAATGAACTTTGTCCGACAGACCCTGCCAAAAGACATTGTAGCCTAGCTCAGCATATTTTTGCCTGTAAACGCGTCAGTTTATGTAATAAGCATAAATTGTACATTTAAGAATGTAGCCAGCTGTTGACCCCATGTAACCCCGCGATAAGCGCGGAGAATATAGCACCGCAGAGGACTCCCCCCCGGCGGAGTCCTGCCTGGTCAGCTGTCCCGAACAGCCAGAGTCCCCTGCAGCCCCTCCATGCGTCCTAGGGGCTCCCCGCGCAGATTGGAGCGCAAGTTCTTCCTTCCTTCAGTAAAGCATAGTTTACTATTCTTAGGCCTGAGTGTCCTCCTCTCGCTGGTATCTCCCCCCCAGCCCTTGCGGGCACAATTGGCGTCACGAACAGGATACTAGCGGAGGGATGCCTCTTTGGGGAAGGAAGAATAAGGGGGAGGGAGAGAGCCGCACCCCCGGGTGGCCCTCCACGGGACGGTGGACACCGGTGACTCGCAAGCTGGCGGGGTTGGTTGCCCCCGCCGCATGGCTGGAGTTAGAGAAGGAGCCGGGGGTTACCCCAGTTAGGCTGGAGGAACTGAAATCCAGGCTCCGGCTGGACAAAGTAGGAACCCCGGAGCGAAAAGCGGCGGGGGACCTGGGATGGGTCTTCCTGACCGCGCTCCGCGTGGTGGACAAGGCACTGCTGGTTCAGCACCAGAGGATAGGAAGATTAGAGGCTGATTTGCAGCAAGCAAACGAGGCCCGCTCACTAACCCAAGAAGTCATCACTAGTACGGCTGAACGGGCCAATTGCGAACCACCGGCGGCGAAAGGGAGGATAGCAAGACGTGCGTCCCCTTGCCGTACGCGCACTGGTACGCAAAAGCGACTGGGATCCAGAGACCTGGGATGGGGACATTTGGGAGACAAGCGAGGACGAGTCCCCGGGGAGGGGGACGGCAGGAAGGCGGGACTGTACCCACAACTGTGGCCCGTTGTTGAGACACGATACGAGGGACCGCATGGGGAGAACGATCAAATGGTAGGAAGGGATTTTATCCGGGAATATAAATCCTCCGAGATACAGGATTTCGTGCAGCATTTCAAGCAGTGTCCCAAGGAGTCGCTGCTGGCCTGGCTGTGGGACAATGGAGCGGATGTGATTACCCTTACCCGCGCTGAGCTAGGCAGGATGGGCTCGCTCACCACAGACCCCCTCCTTCGTAGGAGTCTCAAGATAGGGGCCAACTCGGAGGCGAATTATCCGTATCCCTCCCTCATAGCATGGTTGACTATGGCTGTCAAAACCACCTCGAGTTCGCCCGCAGACATGGATGATGGGTTGGAACAGTGGGCCTCCATCCCAGAGGGGGTTAGCCAGCTCCGGCAGCTGGGCATGCTCACCGGCATCTTTGCTGAGCATTTCGAAGGGCCTGATGTCGTGGAGCTGACCCGTACCATCCGCACCCGGCTTCTGCGGAAACCGCCCCCACACACACACACACCTCAAGGCGATGATCCCGCCGATGGTTGGGGGGGGCCGTAGGGTTGGTGGGGGATGCGGTGCAGCTCATGATGCAATTAACGGAAATTGTCAGTATGACGAAAACCACAAAGCCGCGGCAGGTGAATGTGAAGCAAAAGGAGAGGGTTAGCCGCAATATTATGTTTAAAGACCTACTGAGAGCAGGGATTCCCGTGGGGGAAGTGGATGGGAAAACCAATGCTGAGCTGTTAAAACACTGGTTACAGCTTACGCCGGAGCAGCGTACCAAGGAGAGGGTGGGGGCCCCGAAAACAAGGTAGATGGCACCCCCCAGCGGCCCCAAGCATCTACCCCACCGGCAGACTATGTCGAATGGAAGCTGCCCGCCCAGTACTGACGGGGTGGTGGGTCCCCCTCGCCCCCCACCCTGGAGGTAAGGTGCTATGTAGTGGGGGACCACTGCCCTTATGTCCCAGTAGAGATCTACTCACCTAATGGGGGGCGACAACGAGTAATGGCCCTTGTGGTCACAGGAGCAGAGGTGACTATATTGCATGGCACCCTGCCCCGTCGGGGCCGGCTGGTAACGGTGAGCGGCCTCGCAGGGGCGGATGTTCAGGCCGCGCTGATGCAGTTACGGCTGGCCATCGGGAAGGCCCCCCCCATACGAGTCACCGTTTTAATCGCCCCCATTCATGAATATATATTGGGTATAGACCTCCTCCGAGGGCAGACCATAGATACCCAATGGGGATCCTTTTCGTTTGGGCACCCGCTGTATGTCCGAGCGGTTGTAACCATGCTGCGGGGACATCCGCGGTGGGACCCCGTGGTGCTTCCAACCCCCACCACGGTGGTCAACACCAAACAGTATCGGATACCTGGTGGGCATGAGGAAATAACCGCTACCGTTAAAGGTCTGCTCCAGGTGGACGTCATTCGCCCCGCCATGAGCGCATTCAACAGCCCAATCTAGCCAGTCCATAAAAAGGACGGAACCTGGCGCATGACAGCAGACCACCACAACCTGAATAGGGTCACCCCAATCCTGACAGCGGCAGTTCCCAACATGGTCTCCATCATGGAGTGCCTCGCAACGCTGGTAGGGCAGTGGCATGTCGTGGTGGACTTGGCAAATGCCTTCTTCTCCCTTGCTATTGCCCCACAGAGCCAGGATCAATTTGCCTTTACGTGGGAGGATCGGCCGTACACGTTCACTGTGATGCCACAGAGCTCCAAGCATAGCCCTGCCATCTGCCACCAGTTAGTTAGTCGAGACCTGGAGCAGGTGACTCTTCCGGAGGGAGCGGTACCAGAGCACTATCTTGATGATGTCCTGCTGAGCGGGCCCCATGAGGCGGCACTCTCTGAGGCCAAGAACAATGTGTTGCAGGTTCTGGCAGCCAGCGAACGGGCTGTCAACCCTAGTAAAATCCAGGGGCCCAGCCAGGAGGTGATCTTCTTGGGAATACTTTGGTCGGGGCCTCAACGCAAGATCCCACAAAAAGCCATCGAAACAATTACCCACTTCCCAGAGCCCACTAGCATAAGCCAAGCCCAAACTTTCCTGGGCCTCCTTGGGTACTGGCGCACATTTATTCCCCATCTAGGGTACATCTTGCAGCCCATACAAGCAGTAGTCCAGAAGAAAGCCACGTTTAGTTGGGGGGCCAAGCAGCAGGCCGCATTCCAGCAGGCTAAAGAGGCGCTCAGCCAGCCTGCAGTGCTGAGCCCAGACAGACGAGGCACCCCCTTCGAACGCGAGGTACCGGTGGTTGACCATGTGGCCTTGTGGGGGCTGTGGCCGCAAGCTTTGTCTCGAAAGCAGCCCGTAGGGTATCGGTCGCGATCCCTGTGAGGCGAGGCTGAGCGTTATACGCCCCTTGAACAGCAGCTGCTTGCAGTAGTGTGGGCCCTGCAGCAAACCGAGCCTGTAAAGGTGCGTACCCCGCTTCTAATTATGGGTTGGGTCTGGGACGAACGCCCGCTCACACGGACTGGGGTAGCCCAGACTCAGACCCTCTGGAAGCGGAAACACTCCCTGCAGCTGCGTACGCAAACGACCCAGGCAAGCATTACCGATGCGCACGCGCGGCTTTTGAGTGCTGTCACCTTCGAGGAACTGCCCTCCGGGGGCCAGCACACTTATGCCCCCCTGGTCGAAGTGCCTCAACCCCCCTGTATGGAGGCCCCTCCCTATGCTTCCTTATCCGAACAACAACGAGAGGTCGCGTGGTTTACTGATGGATCGGCCTCGTACAGGGGGGCAGAACGGTGGTGGCGAGGGGCCGCATATAATCCCTGCCTTGAGGAAATACTGTTCGAAACCGGTCCTGGCCTGTCTAGCCAGTGGGCTGAGCTACGGGCAGCCTTCATGACCATCTCAGAGAATCCAGGGCCCCTTTATCTGTATACGGATAGCTGGGCAGCCTACAAAGGCATGACGCAGCGGATGGTCCTCTGGCATGCGGCTGGCTGGAAGGTGCATGACAAACCCCTTTGGGGTTACGACATGTGGCCTGCCTTTTGGGATGCCTGTAGCCAGAGGCCCGCTGCTGTTCGTCATGTAGACGCCCACCTGACAGGGGAATCAGAGGAGGCCCGATTTAAGAGAGAGGTAGATGACAGTCACAGTAGATGTAGTAGCTGCCCCCGGCCTGGCCGAATGGGTACGTCAAAAGAGTGGTCATCTAGGAGGGGAAAAAGCAATGCAATGGGCCACTGACCGTGGCTTGCAGACCATGATCGGAGCGCAGCGGGACGCCCGTCAGCACTGCCCACAGTGCACCAGGCTCTCCCCCCAGCGCTTAAAAGCAGAGAAGGGGTACCTGAAGCGAGGTGAGAAACCTGGGGAAGTATGGCAGGTGGACTACAGCGGCCTGCTGCCCGAAAGTCAGCGACATAAATACGCGCTAACTGCAGTAGACGCATTCAGGTCTGCTCTTTGCATACCCGTGTGCAAGCGCCACACGGGAGCAGACTATAAAGGGGTTGGAAGAACTCACCCACTACTACGGATCCCCCCTCGCGGTGCAAAGTGACCAGGGAACCAATTTTACGGGAATGGAAGTAAGAGAATGGGCTAGGGGACGGGGGATTGCGTGGGTGTTCCACATCGCATACCACCAGCAGGGCGCCGGGCTCATCGAACGCATGAGCGGCTTGCTTAAAGACCAGTTACGCAAACTGTCTCCCACTGAGTCCCTGGCCGGGTGGAGCCGTAATCTCCGCCAGGCCATGGCTGCGCTCAATGACCGCCCTCTGTACGGCTCCACCCCGTAGGCTAGATTCAAGGGGGAGGTCATCGAGCGGCCCCGTGTGTTGCGAGTGCAACGCCTGCACCCGCAAGCCCACCTCCCCATTCGGGCCACCCCGGGAAGCGCTGGTCTCAATCTGCGGGTCCCTCAAGAGGGCCTCACTCTACAGCCCAATAGCCAGAACCTTGTAAGTACTGGCTTAGCCATAGGGCTCCCACAAGGCTATTATGGGTGCACTGCCCCACGCAGCAGTCTGGCCCTTAAGGGCATAGATGTTGCGGCAGGAGTAATCGACGCTGACTATACCGGGGAGGTTAAGGTGCTGTTGGTTCACAATGGCCCGCAGGCAGTAACCCTCCCCCAAGGCGAACATATTGCACAGCTGATTTGCAAGCGCATTGGGTTGCCTGATGTCCAGGAGGTGGATGCGCTTGCATCCACCACTCAAGCGGGAGGGTTCGGCTCGACTGGACGTGCAGTTTGGGTCCACGACCCCACCAAACATAACCCGCTCGAAGGGGAAATCCTAGCTGAGGGTCCCGGGGACACTCACCTCGTACTGCTAAAAGGGGAAGACGCCGCAATTTATGTGCGCTCTAAGCGTCTTTCTTCCAGGCAACCATAACCGCTGCACTGCAGTTTGGGCGGGTCCGTGGAGCGTCCTGGTCGCGCCACCCGAAGGCTGACCCCGGCGATGGCCCTACGGCGTGTTCTCTATGGAATAATCCTCGAACTGATTTTAGCTGCAATAGGTGCCCAAGCCACATGGCACCACAACTCGGCCGTCCAGCGGATGCAATCGGTGGCACCAGCAGGTAACAAGTCGGACTGTTGGTACTGCACACACGCCCCCCAGTTGGCAAGCGCCGGCGTTCCATGGGCCGCAGTGCCGTGGAATAAATCCTGGGCCCTTTCCGACACCACTTTTCTCACTAAGTATAAGGAAACGCCCCCTTACCGGCGCCAAGGGACACCGGTAGTGATACTGGGGGACGCGTATTGGTGTGTTCAGTGGCCTTCGGCGATGGATGCCGCTCGTCCCGCCGGAAAGCTTCCCCTTTCCTCGTGCGCAGTGATAGCAGAATACCTGCCAGACACCGGGCAGTTTAACGTTACTGCTGGCCCACCGGAAAGGCACGGTGAGTGAATGCCCGGAGAGGCGTGGGTCTCGAGTGACAATTGCTCCGGTTCCTCTGAAACCGATTTGACTTATACCAATGGCACCACCCTCTGCCATCGGTGCTGGGGTGAGTGGGGGCTACATACCCGTGGTTTTCTGTATTCCTACAATTGTGCCCCTCAACACAATGAGGCGCGTGCAAACCCCGCGTGCACAGTACTGGTCTCAGTGTGACCAAAGCTCCGATAGTTGGCGTCGCAATGCCTCAGATAGCACATGGCTCCCCACGGCAGGATTGCCAGGGCTGTACTGGCTATGTGGCCGCTGGGCATATAAAACCCTACCGAACCAATGGTGTGGACGGTGCACATGGGGACAGCTCCTCCCCTATACGTATGGAATGCAAACCATGCCTGCTCACGCAGGGCGTAATTACATATCGGTGGCACGTCCACGACGGAGCCCAAATCCCATTGCGCAGAGACCCACGGGCTTCCCTCAGTTTGTCCGCGCTTTCCTCCCCTGGCTGGGGTGGCTGAACCGGAGCGGGCTATTGTAAATATTTCAGTCACATTAGAGATTATAGAGAATACCGCCACAGATGCAATCCGAGCCCTGCAATTAGAAGTAGCTTCTTTGTCGCAAGTTGTATTACAGAATCGTATGGCGCTGGACTACTTATTAGCCGCTCAAGGCGGCATTTGTGCCTTGATTAATGAAAGTTGTTGATTTTACTCAAATCAGGATAAGCGCATTGAGACTGATGTTCATAATATGATGGACCACTTGATGTGGGCTCTGAGGCTTCTGTATGGGATGACTCTTGGCGGTGGCTAACCTCCTGGCTTCCGGATCTCAGCGCTTGGGGGAGACGCATCGGGCTCCTGCTATTGATTGGACTACTGGGCTTTGTATGTGTGTTTGTCATTCTTCAATGCTGCGTGAATTGCTCCTCCGCCCTCCTGGCCCGACTGGCAATCCCCAAACCAGTGCACACGCTCGAAGTCGGCTGGTGGCAGTAACTAATACACCTCTGTCCGCCAAGGGGTGGAGTGTAGGGGCAAGGTTGTGGAAGATTGGCGAGGAGCTAAGTGGTGGACTGAGTACGTAACTGGAGGTAAGCGGCGGATGCAGGCAGTTTCAATGAACTTTGTCCAACAGACCCTGCCAAAAGACATTGTAGCCTAGCTCAGCATATTTTTGCCTGTAAACGAGTCAGTTTATGTAATAAGCATAAATCGTACATTTAAGAATGTAGCCAGCTGTTGACACCATGCAACCCCGAGATAAGTGCGGAGAATATAGCACCGCAGAGGACTCCCCCTCGGCGGAGTCCTGCCTGGTCAGCTGTCCCAAATGGCCAGAGTCCCCTGCAGCCCCTCCACGCGTCCTAGGGGCTCCCCGCGCAGATTGGAGCGCAAGTTCTTCCTTCCTTTCTTCAATAAAGCATAGTTTACTATTCTTAGGCCCGAGTGTCCTCCTTTCGCTGGTATCTCCCCCACCAGCCCTTGCGGGCACAAATGCTATCATATTTATATATAATCATATTAATAATATCTATTATCCTCATCATCTGTATATTAGCGTGCATTATGCACAAATAGCATTAAGCCCAATTATTATAGCAGTCATAGAGCCTAAACTGACCTATATCTTTACTATAATCCTGTTCACTTATGCTAAGTGTCCCAGAACTCCTTGCATTTTACTGAAGCAAGCGTTGGGCTTAAATAGATAGGAAAACCATCAGGATCAAGACATCGGAGTATTTTACCAGAACAATAGAAGCAGGGAGTTACTCTCACAAGCTAGTACTGGAATGTCCAACAGGAAAAGGACAAGATATAAGTGTTCTACCCTGTCACAAACCTAGGAGACATTCTTGTCAACTGCTGGAAATGGCCCACCTTGATTATCACTAGAAAAGGTCGTCGTCCCCCCACTCTCCTGCTGGTAATAGCTCACCTTAAGTGATCACTCTCGTTACAGTGTGTATGGTAACACCCATTGTTTCATGTTCTCTATGTATATAAATCTCCCCACTGAATTTTCCACTGAATGCATCCGATGAAGTGAGCTGTAGCTCACGAAAGCTTATGCTCAAATAAATTTGTTAGTCTCCAAGGTGCCACAAGTACTCCTTTTCTTTTTGCAGATACAGACTAACACGGCTGCTACTCTGAAACCTAGGAGATGCCTTCACACTTCTGGGTTCCTGGAACGCATGTGTTCAGAACAAAGAGAGAAGGGGCACAGCATGGTACCAGAAAATCAAGGTAAAAAGCAGATTGGAAAAATCTAGTTTCAGATGATGTACACTGTACCTTTTACTTCTACACTGGCAGGGTATAAGAAGATAGCTTCTAGAGGCGTAAATTTGGAGCACACCTTCTGCATAAGGTGAACATAACGCTGCACGAGACAACAATACATATAAAATGATGATAATAGAATCCCAACTGCACACATAAAACGATGGGGTCTAAATTAGCTGTTACCAGGCACTCCAGAAAGATCTTGTGGATCATTGTGGATAGTTCTCTGAAAACATCCACTCAATGTGCAGCGGCCATCAAAAAAGGGAACAGAATGTTGGGAATCATAAAGAAAGGGAGAGATAAGAAGACAGAAAATATCATGTTCCCTCTATATAAATCCATGGTATGCCCACATCTTGAATACTGCGTGCAGAGGTGGTCGCCCCATCTCCAAGGAGATATATTGGAATTGGAAAAGGTTCAGAAAAGGGCAAGAAAAATGATTAGGGGGATGGAACAGCTTCCGTATGAGGAGAGATTAATAAGGCTGGCGACTTTTCAGCTTGGAAAAGAGACGACTAAGGGGGGATATGACAGAGGTCTATAGAATCGTGACCGGTGTGGAGAAAGGAAATAAGGAAGTGCATTTTACTCCTTCTAGTAACACAAGAACTAGGGGTCTCCACATGAAATTAATAGGCAGCAGGTTTAAAACAAATAAAAGGAAGTGTTTCTTCACACAACGCACAACCACTCTAACTCCCAGATCCTTCCTACGTGGCGTACTTTGCATTTGTCCTTATTGAATTTCAGCCTCTTTATTTCAGACCATTTCTCCAGTTGATCATTTTGAATTCTAATCCAGCCCTCCAAAGCGCTCGCAACCCCTCCCAGCTTGGTATCGTCCGCAAACTTTATAAGTGTCCCTGGCCTCTGTTTGCCAGAAGCTGGGAATGGGCGACGGGATGGATCACTTGATGATTCCCTGGTCTGTTCATTCCCTCTGGGGCACCTGGCATTGGTCGCTGTCGGAAGACAGGACACTGGGCTAGACGGACCTTTGGTCTGACCCAATCTGGCCGCTCTTATGTTCTAACTTCTTGGAGACTGGTATCACCTAGAACCTTTTCCCTGTACTTTGTTATTGGCTTCTAGCAATAAACCTGACTGACAGCAGTTGGTCGGTCTCCTGAGTCAATTTCATTACAGACCAAAGTGTGGTCAAGCAATTGACTATACAACTGATCAGCATGATGCATCAGCATTGTGGGGAGAGAAGGGAGGGGTAAAAAAAAAAAAAGCTTTTGTTGAAACATTCCCAACCAGCTGTAGTTTCCCACACGAGAGTTTTCCAGGAATTTCCTCTCACGGGAAGTTGACTTTCCATTCAGTGTGGGGAGAAAGGTAATGTCGAGATGTCGGGGCACCAGAAATTCCGAGTTCTGACTAGCTTTGCTCAAGTTTTTTGAATGCTTGGGGCTAGCAGGCATGGGTTGCCCGCTGTAAATGGGAATCCCTGAGGAGGTCTGCAGTGCCACACTCCTGCGTCACCACGCATATGTCCTCATCCACCGTATCCCTGAAAGCCGGCAGGAGCGAAGGAGGAGAGACTGGGGGTGCCCCAAAGAGAGGTGCGGGAGGTTCTCCCTGGCACTGGGTGTGGCCCTATGTGACTAGTTCCAGGGCACTCAGGAGAAGGGGGTATCAGAGGCAGGGCTGATTGCCAGAGACTGGGATCATGCTTCTCTCTTCGGTCATAGGAAAAATTGGGTTTGGCTCATCCGCTGCTCTCTGAGGCTTGGCACAGGGAAAGCTGGGCAGGAGGAGGGTGGGGAGGGGTACGCAGAGCAGCCCTCACTGCCTTGTATCAGTCTCCATTTAACACTGTTACACCGCCACATCAGAGCACACCAGCCAGGCGACTCAGCAGCCCAGGCCAGCCAGGCGACTGGACGGTCTTCTCCGAACGGGGCGTGGCCTGACATACTTCAATTGTCAGCTCCTTAGAGCAGGGAGCATCCTTTTGTTCTGTGTTTGTACAGCACCGAGTGCCATGGGGTCCTGGTCCATGACCGGGCGCCTAGGTGCTACCGTAATATGCCTAATAGCAACCAAAACGTACAGCGCCTGGCACCACAGGGTCCTGGTCCGTGACGGGGGCTCCTACACACTACTATAATACACCTAATAGCAATAAATGGGAGGGGAGGGTCCTCTATGGAAAAGAACAACAACTAGAGTGTTTGGAACATGAGATTCCCGCCTGCCCTCCCGCGTAAATTTCTAGTGACAAAATAATCCTCCAGACATTTTTCAAGTGATAAATTTAGATATTCTCCCTGGGAATTTTCTGAACAAAACAAATAGTTTCGTTTAGTTTCTAATCCACATTTGGAAACAAAATGGAAACATTTTATTTCACCATCCAAGTGTCATTTCAGGGGGTTTTTTTTAAATCAAAAAATTTCATTTTTAAAAAGATTTTGGCGTATTTCCCTCCACCTCCTTTTTTGGCCTTTGAGGGGGCAGGGAAAGGTAAGAGACATGGATCTGTTTTAAGCAGTAAAAAAAAATACAATCTTGTCCCCCATTTTTACTGTTCCCCCAACTTTTGCCAGTTGTAAAAAACAGCAACAAAGTGCGAGAAGTGGGGAGAAAACCCCAATATTCTGAAGCAAATAAGTTTTACTTTTTTTTTTCCCTCCTGCAATTCTCCAAAAGGAAGCATTTAAAAGAAAACAATCATCAAATATTTCTCTAAACTAAAAATTCCAGGAAAAAATATAAAAAGTTTCCTTGAAAAGTGTGGGTTGACTGAACTCTCTTTTCCAACGGAAAAAGGTCTCACCAGCAATTGCACAGCTAATGCAGAGATCTTACTCAGCTGTAGAGCTCAAAGCGCTTTACAAAGGAGGTCAGAGTCATTTTCCCATTGTCCAAATGGGAAATCACACAGAGGAGCTGCCCAAAGTTACCCAGCAGAGACTGGAACCCCAGTCTCCCAAGTCTCACTCCAGTGCTCTAACAACTAAGTTATACCACCTCCCTTATAAAGAGCCGACAGAGCATGGCCTGATCCATTTCACCGAGCCCAATCACTTCCATTAGTTCTCCGCCACTAGCTGGTAACCAGACGTGCCGGTAACTGGTGCACTGTGGGGCAGCAGCAGGCCAACGTTGCACCCGTTCAGTTACCTTGGTGGTGGAACGCATTCACACCAGTACTACAAGGCTGGAACTGGCATCAATGGGTGGCTGGAGAAAGTTTGGCAGCCCTCCCTCCCCCCAAAAAAAACCTGATAATCAGCCCCCTTTAAAAGCCACCTTAAGTCGGGCAGCCCAAGAAGTGCAGTCACTCCGGGGACATTCCTGGCGCTGATCCAAGGCACACCTAGACCCAGCACACTTAGACCCAGAAACTCTCCCCTTTCTGCTCCAGGACAGGAGACTGATTTGCTGTGTCCCCCTCACCCGAAGTGCTGCCATGGGCCAGGCTCATTCTGGCACCCCCTTGCATTGAGGCATAGATCTGGGAAACCACTCGCTTCTCTTGTGTTACCCCATTTGGATCTGAGCAGTTTGCCAATATTCAGGGCTGTTTCCATCAGAAGGAGAAATTGAGGGTGGAGCCAGTTATCTTTGATGCAATCCTGCCTATTTACAAAGTCTTGTTTCCCTGAACACAGCAGGAATCAAACGGCAAGAGCCAATTTCTTGGCTCACAGTTCCAAGCCTCATTCTAGCCAGCGCTCAGCCCAGAAACTCTCTAACTCAGTTTTTTCTCAGGGCTACATTAGCAGTGCTTCCATAGCGGGGTCTGGTGCTTCCTTCTCTCTCTGCTTCTTTCACTCACACACACACACCCTCCACAAAGCAATAGCAAGCAACACCCCTTCCATCCACAAGTGCCTTTGTTTTGGGTGGAAGCTGCTATTGTTTCCACAAAGGAGCTTAATTGTTTCTAACATTTATCCCAAATGAAAGACAGTGGTTACACCTACTGGCTTCAGCAAGGTTTAACCCAACCCATAATACTCCCAACCCCTCTCCTAAGGAGAAGACAGGTCCCTAGAAGGCATGTGCCTGGGGGGGGGGGGTGTGGATGGGCAAAGCCCAATCAGTCCAGGGAGAAGCTCAAACTGAAAGAGCCTTTGCAGCAGTATAAAGCATCTGGGTGTGGATTGCTTAGCTGAGCAGTTGCAGATTGAAAATTAATTAGCATGGTAATTTCCTCTGTGGCCCCTAATAGCCCAGGCTTGGTCTTGTAACTAATTGTAAGCAGCCTCCCAGTGACCAATTAGTTTCACTGGAGAAATCCTCTTCCCCCCCCACCCCCGCGCATCAGACAGGTCCATTCACTTCTCTCACTGTCAGGAAGCGCTGAGCCAATTGGAGAATCCTGGGGGCCGGGGGAGCAGGAGCAATTTCCCACCTTTAGGATGTATTTGGTGGGCAGCAAAAGTGCCAAAGCAGGTATCAAGGAGGAATTAATGACACGAGTCTGCTAGCGGGCCTATCCTGCCAAGAAATGGTGAAGTGGGCTGTGCTCAGCTATGAGGGAGGGGCTCACTAGGTGAGAAAAGACCTAGGGTGTGAGCTGAGCAGCCCGAAGGGAGGAATCCTAGCAGCAGACAAGTTCCGGAGGGGGAGCCACCTGCTCATGTTAAGGTTACAGATGAGGGGAACCAGCAGATTTAGGCTGTGTGAGCAGCAAGGTGGCCTCCCATGTGCAGATAACTTGGCACCCAAGGGACATATCTTAGAACAAGCTCAGCTCACTGAGGCTATGGATACATTGCAGCATCAGGGATCGAACACGCAACCTCCCTCCCATGACCCAAGCCCCTACTGCTTAAGCTAACGGGGTCGTGTCCAATGGCAGACTGGTATGATCTCACTCCAAGCCATGGACCTGCTGGGCCTTTTCCCACCTCTGGCTCCCCCCACTAAACGTCTGCCAGCATCAGCCCAGCCGGAAGCCTGACGGAGCCATCAGCATATGTAGGACGGAGACCTGAATGCCAAGGCATGCCTGGGGAAGGATTCCCCCCAGGGACCTGGGCAAAGCCCACCAGCATGGGGGTCAATATGCACCCAATACTAGCACACCATGCCTCTGTCTCCCTCCAGTGGCTGGCTCATAGGAGAATAGCCTACTATTGCTGCTGCCCCGCAAGATCCTGGAGCTCCTTTTCCTTCCATCCTCATGTACCAAGCCTACTTCACCCACCCTAACCTACAAGGGAGGGGGGAAAGATATGCTTAGTCGTCTCCCTTCTATGGGTGGGCCCCACAGCCCCATCTCTGGGGCTAGAATACAGAGCCACTCGTCACCCTTGTGATGCCCCATAAAGCACTCATGGGCCCTCGTTAGCTATTCACTCCGCCCTGACGATTTATTTGTAACACCAAACTGCTCGACGCAGAGGCTGTTTGTTTTGGAAGAAGAATCTATCTATGGTACTGGGGCATGCCCCATATTCCCACCACATCCAAGCCACTTTGATGCCTTTATCCTCACATCAGAACGCCCCCATTTTACAGATGGGGCACTGAGTCACAGAGAGAGGCAGTAACTCACCCAAGATCACAGAGAGAGTTGGTGGAAGAGCCCATGTCTCCAGAGGACCAGGTTAGCACCCCTAACCACTGGGCCATTCTTCCTCTCCAACAGCAGAGCCGCTGTGGGTAAATAGATCCCACCCTCCTACCCACCTCCAGCTCACTGCAACCTTCCCGCTGCTTAGCCGGCACTGGAAAACCACCAGGCCCAGATTCTGATCCCGAGCACCCCCCGCCCATGCCACACTGGCCTGTAATCTGGAGGCAGCTGCCAGTGGGCAGCTCCTGCTCTGACTCTCAGCTCGGGGCGGGGATCAGGACAGGAACCGGTTCTGGGATGCTGGGTCAGATCTGAGCCCAGCTGGCCAGCACACCCACCCCTCCGCCCTTGGCAGCATCTGCCTCCCTCGCTCAGAAATTAGGAGGGAGAAAGACAAGAAGGAATGACCGAAAGAAAGAAAAAGAGAGGCAGCAAACACGCAGCGTTGCCTTTGTCTGTGCGGCAGTAATTGGGCCTGACAGATGCAAATAAAAATTGACGGCAAACACATCTTCCCCGCGCGCCTGATTGACAGCAAACACATTATTAATGCAGAGAGATTAGCACATAATGGACATCTGTCAGCTGTAATGACCAAGGTAGGCCCGGCGTGTCACCGCACGCAGTGATTGACACACGGCACCGCGCAGACGCACACGGGGACGTGGGCAGGAGCCGCCAACAGGCGAGCAGGAGGCTCGGGGGCAGCGTTAGCGAGGTCATGCAGTTGGCACTGTGCCCCCACGGGCACCGAGACCACAGCAGCTAAGACAAGCCTGGGAGCCCAGTCCCAGCTCTGCCCGTGACTCACTCAGGGACCTTGACTCACGTTGTGCCTCAGTTTCCCCACCTGCCATACAGGGGCCTATTTGCAGGTCCTATCCCCCAGCAACACACCTGGGGCATGGGCGCTTACGGGGATGGCATTTAACCCTTGTTTTGTGGGGACGAAAGGTCAGGGCTGCCCAGCACTCCCCGGGTGCCCCTTAGCCATCCACATGGTGCTTTCCCTAACGGTTTCCCCTCCCCCTGCTTTATGTCCTGCCTGCCCACTCTCCTCCTCCCCAGAGGTGGCTGCATTCCAGCACATACAAAGCTAGAGGGGGGGCAAGCAGGGACAGAAGCGTCTAATAGCCCCACCACTGCACCATTTCCCTCTTTCCTGCTCCGCCACCGGCACAGGGCTGGATCTATGAGAACTCTCCGATACCAGGACACACAGGCAACCGCCTGCCCCCACTGAATCCAGCCCAGCTCTTGCAGTGATACGGGGAGAGCCGCAGGCCGAAGCTGGGACAGGCTGCGGAGCCTGGCAGTGGTGGGAGGAAAGTCCTGGGGTGTTGCCACCCCCACCCCGGTGTCAGCAGGGGCGTGGGGCTCGCATGGAAATGGAGCATCTGGAGGGGGCAGGGTGGGGGGGAGCTCCCTTGCCCACGCCACCTGCAGGGACCAGGCCTAACCTTGACCTCTGACTCAGGCAGGCAGCCTGGTGACTCCGTGGGGCGGTGGCTGTCAGTCACGCAGCCTCCAGTCCTTGTCCGGGGCTCCCCGCGGGCTGCGACATGCCTGACACGCCAGCTACCAGCCGCTGACACATGCCTGACCCCGTTAACCCCTGCGCCGATCCACCCACCATTAACCCCCAGGCCACCAGGGCCCTGCCGCCCCGTGCCCATCCATCCAGCCACCCATCATTAACCCCCACACCGCCAGGGCCCTGCCGCCCCGTGCCCACCCACCCAGCCACCCACCATTAACCCCCAGGCCGCCAGGGCCCTGCCGCCCCGTGCCCACCCACCCACCCACCATTAACCCCCACACCGTCAGGGCCCTGCCGCCCCGTGCCCATCCACCCACCCACCCACCATTAACCCCCACACAGTCAGGGCCCTGCCGCCCCGTGCCCACCCACCCACCCACCATTAACCCCCACGCCGCTAGGGCCCTGCCGCCCCGTGCCCATCCATCCAGCCACCCACCATTAACCCCCGCGCCGCCAGGGCCCTGCCGCCCCGTGCCCATCCATCCAGCCACCCACCATTAAGCCCCGCGCCACCAGGGCCCTGCCGCCCCGTGCCCATCCATCCACCCACCCACCATTAACCCCCACACCGCCAGGGCCCTGCCGCCCCATGCCCGCCCACCCACCCACCCACCATTAACCCCCACGCCGCCAGGGCCCTGCCGCCCCGTGCCCATCCATCCACCCACCCATCATTAACCCCCACGCCGTCAGGGCCCTGCCACCCCGTGCCCATCCACCCACCCACCCACCATTAACCCCCAGGCCGCCAGGGCCCTGCCGCCCCGTGCCCATCCACCCACCCACCCACCATTAACCCCCAGGCCGCCAGGGCCCTGCCACCCTGTGCCCATCCATCCAGCCACCCACCATTAACCCCCGCGCCGCCAGGGCCCTGCCGCCCCGTGCCCATCCATCCACCCACCCACCATTAACCCCCACACCGCCAGGGCCCTGCCGCCCCATGCCCATCCACCCACCCACCATTAACCCCCACGCCGCCAGGGCCCTGCCACCCCGTGCCCATCCATCCATCCACCCATCATTAACCCCCACGCCGCCAGGGCCCTGCCACCCCGTGCCCATCCATCCACCCACCCATCATTAACCCCCACGCCGTCAGGGCCCTGCCACCCCGTGCCCATCCATCCATCCAGCCACCCACCATTAAGCCCCGCGCCACCAGGGCCCTGCCGCCCCGTGCCCATCCATCCACCCACCCACCATTAACCCCCACACCGTCAGGGCCCTGCCGCCCCATGCCCATCCACCCACCCACCATTAACCCCCACACCGCCAGGGCCCTGCCGCCCCGTGCCCATCCATCCAGCCACCCACCATTAACCCCCTCTGCTGCCAGGACCCAATACTGACACAAAGTCACTTGCCACTCTTTAACCGTCTCAGTGCCGTGGTCCACAACTCCCCACTCCCAACCTCACAGCCAACATTCTCCATGGGCAGTATGTATATTAAAGTAGCCACTGGGAGGCCCCATTTGAGATCAGGGACCCATCATGCTGGGCACTGCACAGACACACAGTTACTGAGATCGGGGCCCCGTCAGTCTGGGCGCTGCACAGACAACACAGTGACAGAGATCAGGCCCTGTCGTGCCAGGTGCTGCCCAGACACACAGTGACCAAGATCAGGCCCCATCATGCTGGGCGCTGCCCAGACACACAGTGACCAAGATCAGGCCCCATCATGCTGGGCGCTGCCCACACACAGTGACCAAGATCAGGCCCCATCATGCTGGGCGCTGCCCACACACAGTGACCAAGATCAGGCCCCATCATGCTGGGCGCTGCCCACACACAGTGAGAGACAATCCTTTTGGTAAAGAGTTTGCAATCTAGACAGACAAAGGGGGAAGGGGAAACTGAGGCACAGAAAAGGGAAATAATTTGTCCAGGGTTAGTGGCAGAGCCCGAAACAGAACTCAGGTCTCCCCAATCCCAGAACCAGCTGATTGCAAGTCTTGGCCTTTAGGCTTTGAGACCAGCACTCTGCGCAAGAGGTGGCGGTCCCGTAACCCTGTGAAACTGCAGCCAGGCTGGGGAGGCAGAATGCAGCTATCTGGGTGGGGACACCGCAGTTAATGTGCCTGTTTTTGGGGAGGTGGTGGGGCGGGGGGGAGTGCCAGGATATTGTGACAGGAGTGTGAGTAACTAGGTCTTCCAAGTCAGGTGTCATCTTAAGGATGCACCCATCATCTGTCTGCAGCTACGGAGATACAGGGATAGATAAGGAAGAGCTCAAGGAAAGCATGGTGGGGGAGACAGCACCTGCCGCAGGAGATGCTAAGGAGAAGCGTGGCCAAGATCTTCAAAAGGAAGGTGCTTAAAGTGGCCTGAGAAACAGGGAGGGAGGGGGTGTCTTGCATAATCTGGAAGAAGGCAAGACAGAGCTTGAAGTGCACCCCTCGGCGACCTGGCACAATTTATAAGGGTCTTTTTTGGGCTGGGTCTGCACCAAAACACTGGGGAAGAGGCCCAAATGCAGACCATTTAAAGAAGGGGGGCTCTGCACAGGCCCCTTTTGGCGCCTGAGATTGCGTGCCCCCAAAATCCCCGTCGCTTCTGAACGCTCTTGCCCCCTGTATCCAAAAGGGGCTGTTAAACCTCCCAGCGTGGGCCCAGGATCTCAACACCGGGCATGGCCAGAGAGACGCCGATCGAGAGCAGAATGCAACTCACCACCCCACTCACCCAGCCCCCCCCCACTCCCCTTCATCATCTCCAGCCCCCCGGATCTCCCCATTGGGCCCAGGATGTGCAGCCACCCAGTAAAGCAGTGCACCCTAGGTCTGCTAGTTACAAGGTTCCCTCTCTTCCCATTCCAAACTCTCCCATCGGCCACTGCCCCATCCCACCATGGCCCCCCTGGGGATTACTGCACCCAGTGGGCTGAGCCCGGAGCGGAGGGGTGCTAGTCCAGCTCGGCTGTGCAGCATTGGAGCCAGTCACTACCCCTCTGTGGGCCTTGGGTAATATCCTGCGATGGCGAGGGAGTTTCTTACAGTGCTTTGAGATCCTACAGGCAGCTGCCAGGGTGGGCGAAGAAGGGTTGGTACCTTTGGATCATGGTGGATGGTGCTGCTGATTTGTTTCAGCATACTCCTGTGAACCCCAGTGCAGGGTTATTAGCTTTCCTGGTCACGGTGTTCGCCATCACCCTGCTTTACAATACAGAGGACAGGAAGGGCTGTTCTGCCCCCTGGTGGAGGCTGTGTGGGAAAAACATTCGATTTCGGGCACCTTCCCAGCCAAGCTATTCAGTGTATTTATGGTAGTGCGGAGAGGGCTCCCTGCAAAACTGAGATCAGGTCCCCATTGTGGCAGGGTCTGCAGACAGAAAGTCCTTGGCCTGAATAGATCAGATGGACAAAGGATGGAGGAGAAAGTTGAGGCACAGAGTGGGAACGGGGCTGGCCCAAGGTCACCTGGCAGGCTGGGACCAGAACCCAGACCTCCTGAGTGCCAATCCAGGGGTCTAACCACTAGACCACACTGCCTCTTCATATCCACTGGCCATAGCACTCTATCCCCAATACACTGGACGAGCGTCATTTCACAGGGGATAGAGAATCCTGAGACAGAAAGGGGCACTGTGGTTTGGTGGCTAGGAACTCCACTGGGATGCAGAAGACCTGGGCTCCATTCCCAGGACTGCCATTGATTTGCTGAGGGAGCTTGGGCAAGTCACTTCCCCTTTCTCTGCCTCAGTTTCCCTTCCTCTGTTAGGCTGTGAGCAGTTGGGGCAGGGAAGGCCGCTCACTCTGTGGTTGCCCAGTGCACCATACAACGATCTCAGCTGTGGCTTCTAGCCCTTAATCTCCCACCTCCAAGGAGAGTTTAAACACAAATGCCACTCTCAGAATTCAAACTTTCTCTAGGGCCTACACATTGTTGTCATCCTCAGCTGGACAATTCAGGCCCCCACAGATTGTTCTATATACCCTCCCTGTTTAAAAAACAAACAAAACTTCTAAGCATTAAACCCACACTCTTTATAAAGACAGGAATAAAAGACCCTTTAGAACCACTTCTACAATGTTTTTGTACAGAGAAATCAGCCCATAAGCCTCCCAGCCCTGTGGGTAAAAATTTACTGGCAATATTTATTTTAAAACAACAGATTAAAAACATTAACTAACCTTAAAATCTTCCTCCCTTGTAAAGCAAAACATGCAGGTACCAAATCCTAGTTAAAGCTACAGCCACAAATACTAAAAGGAAACAGTGAATTATTAAAGCTCATAATAAACATCTGGAAGCTGCCATTAAAAATGTAAACCCCCAGTTTTTTGTACTGGCTCCTTTAAGATCAAGGGGTAGTTTCCCCAAGAGGAAGCATGGCCTTGTGGGGACCACACTGGACTGGGATACATACCTGGGTTCAATTCCTGCCCCGGACACAGACACCATATGTGAGACTGTGTGCAAATTACTTAGCTAGCTGTGCCTCAGTTTTCCACATCCATTAAGTGGGGATAATTATATTCCTCATCTCCGAGATTAATACCTTTGTGGGGAGAAAAGCACTGGGTACTAAAGAACTCTTTAATCTAGCAGAGAAAAAAGCAGGACAAGAACCAATAGCTGGAACTTGAAGCCAGACAAATCTAAATAGGAAATAAGGCACAAATGTTTAACAGTGCAGGTGATTAAGCACTGGAAGGAACTGCCCAGGGGAATGATGGATTCTCCACCACCTGATGCCTTAGATCCAGACCAGCTGCCTTTCTGGGAAAGCTATTTTAGTCCAACACAAGTCACTGGACTGAATACAGGAGGAACTGGATGGATCCCCATGGCCTGTGCTATCCAGGTAGTCAGGCCTGGCTAGGTGGTCCAATCTTGAGAACACTTAGACTGGCTCTTAAAGACAGGGCCTGTCTCTCACTAGGTGCCCTGCTCTTGGTTGCTGTCTCTATCTGCTCCTGAAATACAAGTAATATGCTACCCAGGGTGGTCGATCAATGTATTTAATCTTCTTCCAGCAGTAGTGTCTGCTCCTGCACGATATTTTAAATTTACCATGGTCCGCCCATATGCTGTATGTATTTAATTACAAGAAATGTCCTGGATTTAGAGCAACACCTTGATCCTCCCCTTAGGAGAGATAAGGTCATTGAGTCTAAGGCCAGAGGGACAGTTATGACCATCCCATCTGACCTCCTGTTATAGCAGAAGCAGGAAAATCCTGTCCAGTGATCTCTGCATCCACCCTATAACCTGTACTAGATCGGACCTATTAGCAAGAGACACCCAGGCTCATAGAATCATAGAAGATTAGGGTTGGAAGAGACCTCGGGAGGTTCTAGTCCAACCCCCTGCTCAAAGCAGGACCAACCCCAATTAAATCATCCAGTTTGAACACTCCAAGTAAATCCACCATGGCCCTAGGTCAGTTATTCCAATGCTTAATTCCCGTCCCTGTAAAAATTTGCACCTTATTTTCACTTGGAATTTTGAAGATTTGGACTCCCACACTGCCTTTGCTTGCTAAACAGCCCTCCGCTGTCAGATCTCTTCACCCTGATAGACTATGGAATCCAGATGCCTCATTCTCAAGCACCCCTATCTCCTAGCATGCAGCTCTGGGATAGAATCCAGGTGGACTGTACCTGGAGAAATAAACTGATACACGGACTGGCTACAAAGACAAGTTGTTCCAACCTGCGGGCATCACCTAGTGGACACATCTGGAACTGCGTGCAGCCATGGCTTTCCCCATCCCTCTAGCCAAGGAGAGACTTGGAGAAGTTGTTAAGAGAGGATACTCATCAGGGCATCTTACCCAGTGTTGCTCTCTACAGCATGTCCTCCAGCGATGTGTTCAGTCTAGACTGAGCCTGAACTGTAATTGTACACATTGAGGGGATCTGTTTCCAGTGGGGTCTCGCAGGGATTGGTTCTTGGCCCTACGCTATTTAACATTGTTAGCAATGACCGGGAAGAAAACACAAAATCATCACTGATAAAGTTTGCAAACGACACAACGGTTGGAGGAGAGGTAAATAATGAAGAGGACAGGTCACTGATCCAGAGCAATCTGGGTCACTTGGTAAACTGGGCGCAAGCAAACAATATGCTATTAAGTACAGCTGAATGTAAATGGATGCATCTAGGAACAAAGAATGCAGGCCATACTTACATGATGGGGGACTGTCTCCTGGGAAGCAGGGAGTCTGAAAGGGATTTGGGGGTCGTGGTGGATAATCAGCGGAACAGGAGCTCCCGATGCAACACCCGGGCTGAAAGGGCTCATGCGATCCTGGGATGTATGAATAGGGGAATCTCGAGTAAAGGAGAGATGTTATTTTCCCCTCTGTGTTTGGCACTGGTGTGACTGCTGCTGGAATCCTGTGTCCAGTTCTGGTGCCCACAATTCGAGAAGGACGTGGATAAATTGGAGAGGGGTCAGAGAAGAGCCACGAGAATGGTTAAAGGATTAGAAAACCTGCCTCATAGCAATAGACCCCAAAACCTCAATGTATTCAGCTTAAAGGTTAAGGGGTCCCTTGATTACAGTTAGCAAGCACCTCTATGGGGACCAAATATTTAATCAGTGGCTGTTTAATCTAGCAGAGAAAGGTCTATCCAATGTCTGGAAGCTGAAGCTAGACAAATTCAGAAGGGAAATAAGGTGCAAATTATAACAGCAAGAGTCATTGAGATAAATGACTAAGGGTTGTGGAGGATTCTGACAATTTTAAAATCAAGATGGGATGTTTTTCTAACAGATCTGCGCTAAGAATTATTTTGGGGGCAGTCCTCTGACCTGGAGGTCAGGAGGCCAGACTAGACGGTCACAGTGGTCCCTTCTGGCTTTGGAATCTACGAACGCTCGTGCTCGGGCAAGCCGGGCAGTTCTGGGGACAGAGGGTATGTCTACACAGCAAAGAAAAAACCCTGGCTGGCCCATGCCGGCCGACTCAGGCTCGTGGGGCTCAGATTGCCCCGCTGTTTCATTGCTTTATTGTGTAAGCTTCCAGGCACAGGCCATGCTCTGGGACCTTCCCACCTCACAGGGTCCTAGAGCCTGGGCTCCAGTCCAAGCCCAGAAGTCTACAGAGCAACGAAACAGCCCGGGCCAGCCGCGATTGTCTAGTTACTGTGTAGACAAACCCTACGTTCATTGTCCATCCAAAAAAGTAGGTCACGCTGGAGGAGGGACACCAGGCTGGGAGGGTTGGCCCTAACCCTGTTCTGAAGCAGGTAGTTTGGGAACACTTCTAAGTGCATGTGCACAGGTGAGAGGCAGCTGCAGGAGGATGGTGATGACCCAGAATTGTGTCAGGCACCAAGGCGCTGCCAGGATTACTGTCACCTTGTCCCGCCTGACTCCCTGAGGACACGAGGTAATAGGGGAATGGGAGGGCAGGTGTACATTAGTGACTCTGGCCGTTGTACCCGAAAGGCGTCACCTCCGGAATTGACCCCCTCGGGTTGGGAGCAGTTCGCTGGATACTTCTTGTTCGCTTGGGTTGCAAAGAGGGCCCAGGATGGGAAGCTACATGGTTGGAAAACGTGCTCCACCACTGAGCTGTGGGGCTGTCCGCTCAGGTGTTTGTTACTCCCTGTAAGTGCATTCCCAAGAAGGTGATCTGATGTCAGATACACCAATTCCAAAGCTTGATCGCCTCCATGTCGACTGGGACAAATGCTGCTCTTCCTAGTCTGTTTGTATTGTATACTCTGGTCCCCGTTGTTGGACATAACTTAGACACGTGCAGTACGGATGAAGGGTAGAAACCTCCTGCAAACTTCATAAGAGACAGATGTAAAGTCTGGAGCCCTGAGCCGTGTGATCATCCAAGTGTGTTTCCCCTGCCCGGAAGGGAGACATCTCTGTGGGGGGTGGGGGAAAGGTCCACTCCTGAACTCAGGCTTTGTTTGGGAGCCCCATCGCAGCAGGGAGCTGGAGCAAGCCGCAGGAACTGTGCACGGGGCTGCATATGGAACAGGCTGTGACTGCCAGACATGCCAGCTGGGTGCAGGTCAGCACGGGCTGGGCAGGGAGCAAATACCCAGGGGAAACACTAACTGAGCCTGGCTTGGAGACCCGCAAATGGTTCTTGGCTGGGGGAGAGTCAGGACTGGAAGGAACAGCTCAGGCACTAGGTCTTGATTGTACTGTCTCCGGGACCCAAACAGGAAATGCTGTTGTTCACTTGGAACTGGAACTGTTTAAGCCTCTGTATCGAGGGTATCAACAACCTTCCCCCTTTCCTGCCAGCCCTAGTAAAAACGTTTCCCTTAGCCAGGGAAAACAATCCCAAATATACATACAAACTAACCCTTTGGTCTGACCTAGTATGGCTGTTGTTATGTTCATGTGTGAGTAATTACTGGGACCCGCCAGGGCTAGTGACTACAAGGCTAGGCTGCAAAACCACCTACACAGTGCTTTCCTCCATGACATGGTACACTGGGCACACTACTGGCACCCTAGGGGTTTGGGTACAAAGTAACCCCAATAATTACAGTACAGCATCTACAACCGTGCCTGGAGGCACTGGAGGTGGAGTCTCACAAAGGGTACCATGATAATCCAAGAGGCCATATGACCTAGAAGGACCAGGAATGGTCGGACCATTGTCTGAGAGCTCAGGTGGGCAATGAGGTTTCTTGCCACCAGGAATCTGTCCTACGATAATTGTGCTTTTGCTGAAACCCAGTTCAGATTTGTGCCGATAAAGTCTACAGCCTGCAGAGGGGTTATAAAGTGGACTTTTCTAGATCTACCTGCAATCCTGATGAGTGAAAGAAGTCGAGGCCCCACTGTTTGAACCTCCTGATACAATCATCTCTCGAGAGCCAGTCGTGGAGGTAAGACGAACCAGGCTGCCGTGGCAATGTGGGTACCCTGGTACCACGGTCAGTACTTACGTGAAAACTCTTGGGGCTGCTGAGGGGCTGAAGGGGAGCGGTCCATATGGAACGTACTCTAGGCCCATGGCAAAGTGCAGGAATTCCCATGCACTAGACGAATGACTGTATGAAAACAGGCAACCTTCAGATTTAGAGAAGCAAACCAGTTGCTCTCTGGGCCCCAGGGAGGAACTCGTGGAGGCCAAGTTGTCATCCTGACTGGTGTATGAAGATATTCAGTTGTCTGAGGTCCAGGATGGGTCTCCAGCCCCCACCTCTTTTTTTGGGTGAGGACAAGGAAAGATCTGGAATAGAAGGCCTGCACTGAGGTGGCACTGGATCTATCGTCCCAAGCTGGATCAGAGAATCCACCTCCTCTTTTGAGAGGGGTCCGTGAAGAGGGATGGGAAGTGGGCTTTCAGGGTAGAAGCAGAGAGAAACGTAACCAGTGGACAGGATATCTAGGACCCATTTGTTCGACGCAATATGCTGCCACATTTGGGAGAAAACTGGCCAAGGGTGTGGGGGTAACCCGTGATGTGGAGACTGGTTGGCAGTTCTCGAACGTCCCGCCAAAGTGACATCCTGGCAAAGGCCGTTTCCAGGATAGGAATGGTGTGTGTGTGTGAGAGACAGACAGACAGACAGATACACACACTCTGGTGAAAACAGGGCTGGGAACAGGACAGTACGTATAAACAAGGTGGCTCGGGAGTACTTCCTCTGAGGTGCTGGGGTGTACATCCCCAAGGAGCAGAGGTTCTGCATAAGCATCCATAAGGGAATGAAGTGATTCATCTGTTTTCTCGCTCAAGAAGTTATCCCCAAAGGGAGAGTTAGCGTTGCTAGGACCTCTCTGGGGAACCCAGAGGATAGCAGCCAGGAATCCAGCTGATGTCGCCATGGAGCGGAAAGCTGTGTCGGCTGCATCCAATGACGCTTGGAGAGATGATCTGGCTAACAATTTTCCTTTGTCAAGGATGGTCTGGAACTGCAGCCTGAGCTCCTGTGGCAGCTTGTTAGTTGAATTCCAGCAATTTGTTGGACGCTATAAAGTCATACTTGGACATTAATGCCTGGTAGTTCGCTATGCAGAATAGTAGACTGGCCGATGAGAAATTTTTTCTGCCAGCAAGATGCAGTCTCTTTGGCATCCTTGTCCAAAGGAGTGGACCAAGGTTGGTGCATCCTCTTACGGGCCATGACTGCCTGGATCAACAGGAAGTTAGGACTGGGGTGAGAAAATAGATATTCTTCCCCTTTGGACCATGTGAAGTACTTTTTCTCAATCCTTTTTGGACTCTGAGAACACATAGCAGGAGAGTGCCAGAACACCTTAGCAGGTTCTAATACGGCCTCATTGTTCGGAAGCACCACTTTGCTAGGGCCTGTAGTTTGGAGGATGTCCAAACACTTGTGAGTCCTGAGTTTCGTCCAGGGGAATCTGAGGAGGAAGAATGTGTTGCCGGTGGAACAGTCAGTACCAGCAGATCTGACAGTTCCTCCTTCTCCAAACAGGCCTGGAGGGATCATGGCTCCTCCTTGCGAAGTAGCTTCAGTGCAAAGTGATGTCCTGTGTCCCTGTAGTCCGGAGTGCTAAAGTATGGATCCAGGGATCCCCAGTACAGCCAGTAGGTGGGATCACATGAATGTGGGGCAGGGCCTCAGGAGGGGACCATTGGTCCCAAGGCCAGTAACATGCCCCCGAGGTCCTGGAACTCAGGGTTCATCACACCTCGGGACCATCAGATGAACTGCAGTCTCCACTTCCGGTTTGTCAGATGAATAGAGTTGCCCAAGTCCACTGGCGGAGCCATCAGTACGGTCTGCCACGTAACACTCTGGCTAGTGGAAGGAACCAGCGAATAGCACACCAGTGGTCTTGGAGCCTCTACAGCCAGAGGTGGGCAAACTGGGCCGTAGGCCTGCGAGCTCTTGCCAGGCAGTGCAGCTGCAGAGCCGCGGCCTGACCCTGTGCTCTGTGCTGCGCGGTGCATGGCTGGCTCCAGCTGTGCAGCACGGTTGCCTGTCCTGGTGCTCTGGGTGGCATGGCTGTAGCCCCGCCAGCCACCGGTGCTCCAGGCAGTAAGGGGGCAGGATAGAGGGCAGGGGAGTTCAGGGTGGAGGGCAGGGGTCGGGGCGTGGATAGGGTTTGGGGCGGTCAGAGGGTGGGGAACAGGGGGGCTGAATGGGGGCAGGGGTCCCAGGGGGGCAGTCAAGAAGGAGAAGGGAGGTTGGATGGGGCGGCGGAGGGGCAGTCAGGGGCAGGGGTTCTGGGGGCGGTCAGTAGATAGGGAGAAGGGATGGTTGGTTGGGGCAGGGATCCCAGGGGGGCAGTCAGGAATGAGAGGAGGGGTTGGATGGGGCGGCAGGGGGGCAGCCAGGGGACAGGGAGCAGCCGGGGAGTGGATGGGGTAGGAGTCCCGGGAGGGCCGTGAGGGGACGGGGGGGGGGGAGGTTGGATTGGGCAGGAGTCCCGGTGGGGGCCATCAGGGAGTGAGAAGCAGGGGGGATCAGATAGGAGTCGGGGGCCAGGCCATACCTGGCTGTTTGGGGAGGCACAGCCTCCCCTAATCAGCCCTCCATACAATTTCAGAAACCCAATGTGGCCCTCAGGCCAAAAAGTTTGCCCACCCCTGCTCTGCGCCATGGCTGGTACTTGGAACTGGCGAAGGACTTAGCATGGGTGCGGGAATGTCCAAAAGAATTGTTGACTTGGCGATTGCCCTGTTCTGTTCATTCCCCCTGAAGCACCTGTCACAGGCCACTGTCAGGATACTGGGCTAGACGGACCATTGGTCTGACCCCGTACAGCCATTCGTACGACTCTGGATGAGCATAGATTGCCAGGACTTTGACAATGGAATACTCAGGCCTAGCTGGCGGAGAGTTGGGGGAGGAGGGGGACCTTTGTCTCGGGGTTGATCCGATAATGGAGGTTTGGGTAGGGCCGAGAGCGTCGGGACTGCCAAGGAGGACTTCTTCAGTGCGGTACCACATCCAGGCTCTCCATGAGCTCCAGACACACCCTACCAGGGCGGGGAGTCTCACTCAGTCCCGAGGGCAAGGGGACAGAAGTCATTTCCTTAGAGGTCTTAGAAGGTGATTAATCCTGCTTCTTCTGAGAGTATTTGCCCTTTACCCTTACCCTTCTCAGACGGGGCCTTGGATCTGACCTCTTAGGAGCCAGAGCTAGGGAGCACCACTGCCAGAGGGACAATACTCAGTGGCTGCAGTCGGTGTGCCAGAGAATGTGAAGGCCCAGGATCGGATTGGGGCCTTGCGGAAAGAGCCACTGAGTGTCCGCAAAGCCAGGAGTCATGAGACTGTCTAGTCTGAGCATGGTGGGGCTGGGGGCGTGTGTGGAGGGGGGCAGGAGGAACAGAACGACAGATCTCGCCCATAGATGGAACGCGCGATACCCTGAGGCTGCACAAGCAGCTGTGGTGTGGATCACTGCCTGGGAAAGACCCAAGGGCAAGGTTTGAAGCCTGGTATTTTGGGCATACCAGGTGCCCCAGATGGTGGGAGTAATGGGGAGGGGGGACGACACCCAGAAATGATCTAACAAGAAAAATCTATTTCCAATAACTGTGTTTTGAGCAGGAACTCTAGGAAAAGCTGTGGACACGGAGGGGTTCCGTCTCAGACCATGAGAGGCAGTCAGTCCACACTGCCCCCTATGCCCATGGTTCAGAGCACAAGGAGGCGTTGTGAGACCAGACAACATTATTGAAAAATCGCCTGGTCTCAGGCAGACAGAGCACACACACACACCCCCAGTGGCTATCCATTGGGACCATCACTCAAAAAAAGAAGTGTTCGTTTACTCCATTTAAAGCAAACATTTGTGGCTTTTAGCTAAGGTTGCTCTGCATTATGATCCTTTCAGAGCTCAAATGAAAGACGTGTTAGACTTGAGTCTAGGACATCCCTAGGGGAAAACTCAGCTGCAGGAACTAGTGCTGGTGGTTCAGTAGATGGCCCCGTCTTCTCAGTCAGTCAGTCTTCGGGTATTGTGACAACAGGGGGCTAGGAGTGCATTGGAAGAACTAATCCAGGGCTCTGGATGCCCACTGAACACCCAAGGTCACTTTCTCCCTGCGGACAGAGTGGTCAATTCCAATGCAGGCGATTCCATTCTCCTTTCCTTCCTCATGCCGTTTCGATTGGATCCAGCATCGTAGCCTCTCCTTCAATACTGCCTTACTAAGCTGCTTGGCCTCTAGGTGCTCACGCTCAATAACTGAGCACAGCTGAGACCAGTTTCAGGATTTGGGGTGCTGCAGAGACCCTTTGTTCATTGCAGCCTTCTGGTACCGTCAAAATGTTTCAGGGTCTCCTCTCCTCCCCTAAAAAACTGAAAATATCCTCAGCATTGAAACATTCCCATGAAACATCCCAGTTTCCACAAGTCATTTTCCAGCAGCAAAACGTTCCATTGGCCAATTTTCAGCCAGCTGGAGTTTATATCGTGTTGGCTGCAGGTATGATTCCATGCAGGAGAAGGCAGCAAGGATACACACACTCTCTCTCTCACACAGACACACCCCACCCATATAGGCTTAGAAACTTTTGATTTCCTTTCCCAGGCGGGAAGAGGAGTTCTGTGTAGCTAGAACGCTTGTATCTTCCACCAACTGAAGTTGGTCCAGTAGAAGATATTACCTCACCCACCTTGTCGTGCTCACGTTCTGTTCCCTTACAAAGAAACAACTGCAAGATCCTGCCCTCGCACATTCCAGGTGGGCCACTGAGCCACCCTGCTGAGGATGGCCCATGCCGGATCATACCTCCTTTCCCCTGCTGCTGCTTCTGTGGCCACTTCCTCACTTTTCCTCTGAAATGTCAACAAAACCCATAATGGACCAGACCCCTTGGGTGAAGCAATGGAGACAGAACAAGGAGCATTGTCAGGTAAAGGCTTCATTGCCAGTTCAGTCCCACCCATAGCCACAGCACTGTAAATATGTGAGAGTCCGTGCCTGTAGAGATGTGGGTTCAATACCCTGGTCTGCAAGTATTTCTACTAAAATTAGGTAGAGACATGTATCCCAAATAGATTTAGTGCAATAACTTTGAAGAAAAAATGTATTTCTGGTAATACGAGTTTTTCATCCAAAACAAAAAACTTTAAGCCCCAACAGGATGCTGATGGATACACTCTTTATGTGCAGCTCCTATCACATGAGCACATGTGCAGCAGTAGCTAATGGTGGATAGACTTCTCCATTAGCAGTTACATTTACACCTACCACATCTCTGTTTCTGTCCAGCCCTTGTGCAATGCCAAAACCCAGCTTGATCCTTTAAAAAAAAAAGCTTTGGAAATTAATATACAAAAATACTTAGCTGTGCTACGCATAACATACCTGACTCAACTCCCCTGAAAGCAGCAGTACTGGCAGTGGGTAGTTGATAAAAGGGTTTGTGGAGAAGGGAAAGTTAAAGGGGGACAGCTAAGGTTGCCTTGGGTGTTACGGTAAGGCGTACGCCTCCAGGTGACTAGGGATTACGGACTGTTAGTGGCATAACTTTTCATGCCCTTGCTTGTGAATCAGGTATGCAGTGTAACTGCTTCATGACAAAGTTTGTGTATTAAGAGAGACAAGCCTCCCATTGCCAGTTTCCTTCATTTTTTTCTTCCTGGGAGAAACTACCTTTCACTTTGCAGGGTTCCAGTTAGACTTTACAAAGCAGAACCGCCCCCCTCCCCTACCTGGAGGATCGGGTGGCAATAAGCGTTCTAAGGAAGGGGGATACATGCACCTAGAGGCACTGACCCCTCAGATGAGATCATGCTAAACACACCTCTCGCACCTGAAAAGCCCTACCAGCCAGCACCCCGCCCCAACCCATCCCCACTGTTCCATGGGGTGGAAGATGTTCCTTAGCAAGTCCAGCTCAACTGGCTCCCAGCACTGGGTGCAGCATAGGATTAGGAACTGGAGTGCTTGTCTCCCTCCCAAGGAAGGAACCAGTGGCAGAGAGCAGAGGCAGGCATAAGGCGACTCTTTTCGGAACATGAAGATAAATTAACGGCTGCAGATTGATACCCATGCACCTGCAGCAATGTAAGGGTTAAACCATTGGTGGAAGGAGGAATAAAAAGGTGAACACGTTTAATATTTTAATTAGCGTCATTTACCAACCCAAATCCCCAGCAGAGCTTCCTTTTAGTGACACTGGAAGGTTTGCACTAGGCTCAAGGGAAGAATACAGCCACCTCTATATGTAGTAACGACAGGTAAAATTTTCTAAATTGCTTATATGACTTAGGAGCCTAAACCTTAAATCGCTTGAAAATGGGACTTAGGAGCTTTTGAAAATTACACCAAGTTCTAGTTAGTAAAGTTACTGATCCACTCAGCAGCAAAAACCAATGACGTGGGGAACTTTTAGGACCAGTTATTTCTGCCCTTTGGTTATATAGCCATCCTTGTACAGCAGTGGCATGTGCAGTTGGGCCTAAATCATTTTGAAAACCTGGCCCACAGAGTCATTAGTCTCCATGGTCAACACTCCCCGCAGATGAATGGGCCAGTTCTCACATCTCAGAGCTGTGCTCAGGCTGTTTTTACCAGCACTCCTTCACTTCAGAGTTGGACTGTTATCTTCACAATGTACGCAAGGGCTACATCTGTTTCTGAAGAAAAAGCTTACTATGCAGTGTGAGATTCTCTTCTTCAGAGGAGCTGATAAATACAGCAAGCAGCTCAGGAGTTTGACACGCCAGCTCCGGACAGTGTGGTTTTCCCCCCTACCATAGCACACCAGTACCGTGAATCTCAAATACAAACAAAGGGCAGGTTTCTCCAGGACTGACCAAATAACCACCCTGTCCCCCCGTCGGTGATTTGTTTCTGATAGACATTTAACTTCCCTATTCCTGCACCATGAAGCCTACCTTGGTGGACTGTTTGACAGCCTGCAGCGACACTGCCTACCCTCCAGAGCAGACAAAGAGAAACAAGACAAAGAGGGGAAGCCACCAGAAGAAACTGCCGCATGGGTTGGTTTTGGAGGGATCTCTCTCTCTCTTTTTTTTTTTTTACAAGATTGATTTATTAACTATGATACATATCACGTAAGGCCTTTAAGTTTTTACACCATTCCCATTGAGACAATTACAATACTCTGTAGCAAATACATGATTTTTTTTTTTTAACTCAGCAGAAAACAGGCCCTTTGGCCCAGAGCTTTAAACATTATCATGCACTAATTGGATTGGCCCTGGAAAATACCACAAATTGTTAAAAATGTCCTTAAAAGAAGCGTAAAAGGAAATATATTCTATCACCAATAACTAAAGGATGTAGCTGTTAGGCCCCTAAAAATACAAAGAAATAACTGTTATACTTTTCTTTACATACAGATCTTCACTTTTTTTTTTCCTGCAAAAAACTTGTTTCGGGCACATACTTAGCTGGAACTACTAACACATTTTAATACCATTAATATGTTTTTTTTTTCTTCTTCTTGAACTCAAAATATTTGTTAATTCAACATATATAGAGATCATTTTACATGTGAAAATACAAGTACCAGAAAAATAAGCTGGGTGCAGTACTAATCCAACTTTTCAGGACAAGTTTTATTCCCATACAATTTAAGAGACAGATTTTTGTTTTTAAAATGTACACAGGGAAAAAATTAAGGATTTTTTTTATTTAAACAATAACTTATGTCCTGCCTTAAACTAAATTTAAAATACAATATTCCTATTGTATTTCAATTTTACAAAAAGGGTTTTTAAACCTAGCAATAAAAACTAGGACCTATTACACAGGAAGAGGGGAGAAAAAAAAACAGTGGGAGCTCTGCAAATCAATGCAGCGCTCTGGGTTAGAGTGACAGACAGACTGAATGACACATACTTGAATGAGGAAATGATTTAGGGAAACAAACTGTACGTGACTGTACAAAAAAATCAGACTCTGGACCACAGTTGCTGAGTCACTGAAATTAAAGACAAATAATCAGCACAGCAATTAAAGTGGAAGTGGTTAAAAAATTCATTATACCACTCCGATGACTGTTTAACAACTATGAAATGTTACAGGTATAATCACTGATGAAATGTAATTGCCAAGTATAAGAGCCGAGCACAGCTGAAAGGAAGAGCTGGCTACATGTCCGGAAACGCTCCCTAGTGTCCGATAAGCATCCTTCTCCAATCTTCTTCAATCGGGTTCTTTTAAACAAGTGACTTAAACCTCAGCTGCCTGTAATCTATTTAAAAGGGTTAAATTTTACTTTAAAATAACACAGAATAGCAAGGATCATGGATGCTCCGAGTTACACAAGAAAGGAAAGACAGAATCACAGAAAAGCTGGAGAGCACTGGATTAATGAAGCAGGTCCTAAGCGCTTCCAAAAAACACATGAAGAAAACATCCATTTGCCTGACAAAACAAATGAACACTTTGGAAGAATTTTACCGCTATCTCTATGATAGGTACCATAGACTACATGGACAGGGAAGCAGACACATTTCCAGCCTCTAGCAGAACACTCTCCTAGGGAGATAAGCTGCACACTGGATTGCTGATTTAGCCACGTGGTGAGCACACAGCCAAGACAGTTTTCAAAATGCAACTAGAAGCTGAAGACTTTTCAAATTTCCACCCTTCCCGCCTGCAGTAGGAACAATGCTGTTCATGGAACACAACCACATTACTCCAGGGGGAATTCTGCGCCACTGTGCACACGCAGAATTCATGTGCCACGCAGAATGTTTTGTCTCAGCAGAAAATACATTCTGTGGACAAATTCTGCAGTTACGCCCTTCTCCCACCAGGGGTCACTGTTGCTGTGCCACTCCTGGGCAGGAGCAACCCCAGCTGCTGCTAAGGAAGAGGAGAAGCTGCATTCTTCACAGTGCCCTGCCCATGGGGCCAGGTCAAGAGGCACAGGATACTGGGGGACGGACAGTGTGGGGCACATGGGGGTTCTGGGGGGTCATAGATTGGAGTTAAAAAGGGCTAGCGGGGGGACAGACTGGGGCAGAGGCTGAATGGGAGGGGAGATGCAGTGACACATGGAGACGGGGAGGGGTGATGAGGGTACAGGGACACATGGGGGAGAAGAGGTGGGTGAGTGGGGGTGCAGCGACATATGGGGACAGGCCAGACGTGCCTAACTGAATGAGACAGGCTAGGTGTCAGTCAGCGTCCACATGTGGGAGGCTCCCCAAAAATCCCCCTCCCTCCCACAAAAAAACCGCAAACCCCATTCCATACTTTTCCCACCCACACCCAACAATTCCCCAAGTTCATATCTAGGCTCCTTCCCCACAATTACTTCCCTCTCCCTCAGCTCCTCCATTTGCCTGGACTCCCCCAAGTCTTTGCACTGCTTCTGAGGGGTTCGGGAAACAGATTTCTGTATTGTAGTGTAAATGAATGATTACTCAAAGTTCTGTATTTATACGTCTAGTAAGGAATCTATTTGTCAAAAAACATTTCTTCAATCTTTTTGTTATCTGTATTGTTACAGACATACTTGCGGTATTTTGAAATAAATTACCAAAATAATTGAAACTGATGTGATTATATTATGTTATTTTGACAAATAAAATATGCAGAATTTTAAAATATTGTGAGCAGAATTTTTAATTTTTTTGGAGCAGAATTCCCCCAGGAGTACCATATGCATGATGAAGCCAAACATGCACTTCTTGTCTGCTCTAGAGCCGTTGTCTCCACTGTACAGAAAAACCACATTCCCCAGAACACAGAGAAGTCTTGACCATTTGTAAAGCACAGGTTGCATGAAAAGGACGTGAAAAACTTAGTGTGTGAGGTACAGGCAGAACGTTACTGCTCCAGGAGGGACAGACGGTTAACGCCTGTCAATGAGAAGCAACCAATCAGGTGCTTTGCAAACAGGTATATGCCAGGTGATTGGAGACAATACGTTCTGCAAAAATACACCTCTTTCCCTTAGGGTGGGCCTGCTAGTCTATCTTCACAGCAGGCAACTCCAGGGTCTTTCAGGGTAGAACAGAAGTAGTTAGCAAATCCCGTAGGAAATCAATCAGCAGTGTGTTTGTTTTTTAAAAATGAGGTACATTATTTCCATCCTATGGGCAAAAGCAGGCTCCCCTTCTGCATCTAGAACCTCAGACTAGATCAGTACAATTACAATGGCTGAGCCCTTCCTACACCCCCCACACCTCGCTGCTTCAGTCAGCAATATACACAAATTGAGGACAAAATCTCAAGGCCACAGATGCGTGACTGGGTAGAACCAGCCTCTGCACAGTAGAGGAATCCAGGATGGGAGTTCCTGAGAATAATTGCTTTAATTCTCAGGCAGAACAACAAGAACTGATCAGTGCCTCGGGGGAAGAATGCACTACTGCTCTGCAGGGAATGGGATTTTTTTTTTTTTTTTTTTTTGGTGAAGGAAGGGGTCCTGTCCTCCCAACATCCTCAGACAGGACGGCTCTGTTCTGAGCAGACTTTGGAAAGAGGTACCAAAAAGCTGTCTAGAGAGAAGTTTAGCATCAGACCTACAGAAAGGCACGGAAACAAACCTTTTTACACAAAGCAAAATGACCCCAAAGAATCCAAAGGAAGAACACCAAAAAAAAACCTCCCCCACCCTACTGCCTACAGAGAAGCAAGAGAGTCCAACAGAGCACAGATGGGTCCTTATTTTATGGTGAAAGGTTTGAAAGGAATCAACCTTGGGCTTCAAATCTCCTCCACTCAGAACGTTAGCATCACACATGCACAACCTAAGGGCTTTTGGGGAAGGGAGAGGGTTCACGTTCTAAAAAACCATCATCCAGTATTTACATAAAAGCTTTTGTTTTAAAGCATGAGAATATAAAACTCGGAGGAATGCTATAAGAAGTACTTTCAAGCACATTATTCTGTCATAGGTATAACTTTAAATGCAGTTTTGTCAGTACATAAATAACCCAGCTTATTTATAGGAGGGATTCAATTCACTGAGAGCTGGCTCTGCATGCCGAAGGGCATAAGGAGGGCAGGGCGTGCTTTGAGGCTATGTTTGTTTTTAATTTTGTTTTTAATTGCCTAGACATAGGGACTCAAACATCCTTGAAAGATAAAAGATAGTGATAAACCACAGATCCCATACTAAAGTGCGAGGAGACACAGGAGGATCTTTGTAGGGATTTCTCCCATTGGTACCATAGAAACTCCAGTTAAAAACTGCCCTATGTTACTGAGGATTAGGGAGGCCACACAGAGAGAGGAGCTGGGGAGACAACACGGGTTTAAGAGGTGATTCGCACACACAGCAGCGTACGTGTGGGAAAGAAGGAGGAGGAAGGCGACATGCGCACACAACAGTCTAGAGGGGCCAGGGATAGGACGGTAGGGCTGTGGGCAGGACCGAACAACACACACACACAGCACATGCAAATGGAGGTGAGGGAGAGGACAGCAGGTACAGCAGTTCAGGTGCCAAATTAGCACTTTGCATGTCACATAGCACTAGTTAAGCCTGCACATGCTTTTCTGTGGTGGCACCATACTAGGGATCCAAGTACAGATCCTGCAGGCAGGTCCAAGAGGGAGCCTTGAGAACCTACCATCCTTTTCACTCATGCACAGCTTTTTTCCCCACCCACTCCCCTTCAACGTTCACGCCCTACCTTTCTTACTAATTTTGTGGCATCAACCAGCAGCAGGTGTTAATGCAGTGAATGGCCGCCACCCTTTGTCAAAAAGCCAAAGTGTGTCACCTAACTGCTACCAGCTGGAGATACAAGGAGGGCCTGGAAGGTTATCCCTCTCCCACGATGCCATCAGGCTGGCTACATTTTTTTTTTAAGCAAACAAAATCAGAGCCTTGAGGGGACACCAGTAACATACTCCACCCTCCCCGTTTAGTGGGGATACTCGCACCGAGTGTTACCCACAAAGCCAGAATGTCCTCAAGGTTTACAGAGGCTTCAGCAGCCACCCAATTGCGGGCTGCTACAAGTGTCTTACTACTGCAGTCCCTGCCATGGACCAGTTAGCTGCAATGCTGTCCGTGCCTTCAGAGCCCTGTGACACACTGCAGACACACGCTTCCCTCACCACTTCATTGCACAATAAGTGCTGGACTGAAAAACCTTTCCACCGACAAAAGAAATAAGTGTTCTAGTCCCCCCACCTGCCCCCCACCCTCCCCATACACCGTTTAACAAAAGTGTTTCAGTAACAATAGTGTTGTAAAGGAATCAAAATCCAGCTTGTCTGATAGTAAACATCTACTGTTTCCAAACCTCTCGTCCTGTAAGTGCTAATGCCAAATTCTACCAGGGTGAGAGATATGTAGTGATTTGTCAAGGAAAAGGCAAGGCTAAGCTAAATCAAGGGCAGCCGCACAAGCCTGAACTCTCCTAAGGAACCTTCTGCACAGTAGTTCTGCTTCCAAGGAAAAGGGGCCATTGATCTGTGCCACATCTCTCAGCTATTGATTAAAACCAGTGGATGGTGGGAACATGTTCGTTTTCCAGTGTTCCTTTGTTCTGAAGGGAGATTCCTCTCACTTCCCACCCTGGTCATCAGTTAAGTCAGAGAAAGTTACATTCTAGCTTTGTCCAAACACAAAGCTGTACTTGTTATAGAGATACCGGGTCCAGACCTGTGGCGATGCAGCTTTCAGAGTAGCTACGCTGATCTCCTAGCAGTGAGATTGTTCTGAGTGATGGTCCCCATGATCAGTGAATTCTCGCTCCTTCTTTTCTTTTTTCTTTTTTAAAAAGTGTTGGATGAGCCTCAACCATATCCTGTGGAACGTGTCTGCGTGTTTCTGTGGCTCTGCACTCTGGCAGGATCTTTCCCGTGCACAGGCTGAGGGTGTTGCGAAGAGTCAGTCAAAGGACATGTTCTGTACAAGCAGCCAAGTGGACAGAAGCAATAGATCACAGAGCCCTAGACTCAACTCGGTAGTGTTATCATGAATATAGGCTGGCTTGGATCAGAACCAATCACACTCAAAAGTGCCCCCCCCCCCAAACCCCTACAAACAAGAGAAAGGTCCAATGTCCTCTTCAACCCAGCCCCAGGCACCAGTCTGGAACGCTCAAAGTTTGTGCCTGATGCCCCAACTTGTTCCTGCCTTCTCAGACTGCCAACACAGCTGAAGTTTGCAACAGGGTGGTAGAGAGAGGGGGACAGCAGAACCCTGGGTTTTCTTTCCAATCTCCACGCTGTGTGAGAAAAGACCAAATCTCCTTTCTCCCACACCAGTTCACAGTGTGTGCTGCTCTGCTTGAAGCTGGGGTGGGAGAAGAGGCTGGAGAGGAGACTGTGGTGATGGAGGAGGAGTCTGTGGTGGGGACGGCTGAGTCATCACAGGTGTGCTGGATAAGAAAGGTGTGCTGGCAGGAACCGCTGACGGAGAACTGGGTGTAGCACTGGGGGGCTCGATAATTGGTCGATTGTAGAAAAAGAAGGGGCACTGCTGGATGAAGAGTTCAATGATTGTCTGATAGGTGCGAGTTGCAGTGAGAGCGTCCATAGTGCTGAAGTCAGGTCTCATCAAGGTGGGCCAGAAGCAGATGGAGAGGTTCTCGCTCGTCATCAGATTCATTCTGTTGTTGTGACTGACCCTGCAACAGACAACAGAGAGAGGCCGTGAGCACAGTCTGTTCACAACAGGAAGAACGCTCACATATCTAGGATGTGAAGGGTACAGGGAGTAATCAGTTGGCATCCAACTCGTCCCCTTTACAGCATTATCCAAATTCCGGTGAACTAGGAAACCATGCTCAAAAACACACCCAAGCTATCGTCATGTGCCTCCTGGGAGAGCTCTCCTGCTTCCCTCCCATGGGTAGTGCAGAACGGATGAATGCAGGCTCCCTGCTGACTTCTAAACTCTGCAGCACCAGAAGTGACCCTACACATCCAGAGGCAAATGACACCCTGAGCAGAAACTAAAGGAGTTGGAGAGATGTGGCTCTAATGTAGGTTTTCCCCACAGAATTCTGCTAGCTCTGATGTAGCAACATTTATGGAACTTAATTAGCCCCCCTGATAAATGACATGCCCGCTTAATTGGGACAACTGCCAAGGAACAAATTCACTCCAGGCTGCTTCCCTACTCTATTACAGCTGCTAAATAAGTCAACATTAGCTTAATATTGTTCCAATGCTTTGTACACAGCTTATGTTAAGAAGCTGCTCATGGAATAAAAGGGACAATCTATGTATCCAACCGCTATCCATGGTCATACAGAAGGAAGAGATCTTGTACATACTTGTTCAAATGAGAGATGACATATTTGAAGACCTCATAGTTCTCCTTGGGAAATTTCTTCAGCACCTCTTTAAGCGCATGTAGTTTCTGCTCTCTGTCATTAATTTCTGTCAAAAGGAAAAAAGCGATGAGAACCAGGAATTTCTGAGGAAGTGAAATGCTCATGAGCCTTTGATGAGCTGATTAAATACAACTCAAAGGCCGCCAGCAGCAAAGAGAACCTGCTCAAACATATGGATGTGAATCCCACTGGGTCTTCTCCAAAGAGCCAAGCATCTCAGGGAATCTGTTCAGACAAATGGCATCCTACTGTTCAATCCAAAAGTTTACCATCAGCAGCTAACCCTAAAGCCACGTGTACTTAACTGTCATGCCACAGATGGTGTAGGATAGATTCACCCTTTAAACGCAAATATCACCACATACCGAGAAGTGCTACATCCCACTTGGTTCCATGACCTCCAGGGTGCAACAGTGAGGGAGCAGATTCATAGCTCAATTAATAAGACTTCCCTATTAAGAATACATCATCCTTGGTATACTGCTGTATTGCCCTTGGGGAATATAATTACCACATTTGTATCTTCCTTTTCCATCCAGTACATGGCCTAGAAAAGCAGTCAAATAGAGCTGTGTATGTACCTTCGAGTAAAGCATTATCAAAGACAAACACCAGGCACAGTCAAATAAGATTGGCATCCCAACACTGGATGAACAGGGATGAAAACTTGAGCACCAGGCTGGTATTTTTGATATCAAGCACATGTAAGAAAAGTAGTCCTTGTTACAACTGTGTAAGTCTCCTTCTGCACATCAGACCATAGATTGATACAGAAGGCTGCTACAGCTCTGGGTGTCTAACTTAGACATGCCCAGAGAAGCCGGGAGGGTGGGAAGGGCGCTGCAAGCTGGAATAAGCCTGGAGGCTGACAACACAGGCAATGATCTCCATCTTTTGAAGGCATCAAGATCTGGCCTTGTACCCTACTGGCTCTAGGCCACCATTCTGAAACGGGGAGGGAAAGCAGCACTGGTACTATGTACTTCCCTACCCTGCTCCTGAGCATCCTGAACAGGTCTCCAGTGCTCTCACTCTCCTTCAAGGACAGGGCGGTGATTGGTACCTCCACCATATTTGATCATCCATAATGTACATGTAGCTCTCCAGAATAAAGGGGATAGCTTGAGCCTACCTCCCCTTATGCACCCCTTTGCCATTATACAACACAATTAAGGGGAAGAGAGGATTTACAGGATACCCATATTTATCCCACTCTAGGTATAACCTCATCCTCTACAATCAACCTGAAGTTTCAGATATGAGCAGTCACCCATTGCTGCTACAAATCATCAGTCTTTTCCACTTGTTTCAGAAGATCCTGCTCTGGTGTTGAAGAGTAGAGGCACCTAACAACAAGCCAGATGATGTGGCTGAACACTTTGAACCTGGTTAGTTCCCGGAATGATAGCTTACCTAGGAACTGGCTGGCTTTAAGGGAGGGTTGGGGCACTAGTACTAATCCCTGCAGCAAGGAGACAGGCAGGACTCTAGACAGGAGCAAGTTGTGCTCCTCACTGCCAGTAACTGTCCCTGATCTCTAGCATATGATTCCAACCCAGCCAACCTATATGGGACTGGGAACCACTATCGGAAGGCAGGATGGTTTGAAACCAATGAAACCAGAATGGGCAGTAGTTGAGCATTAGACTGGAAGAGGGAAAGAACTGGTCCTTGGGAGCAAAGGTTGGTGAAGAGAGGTTTAAACTGAAATAAGCATGTCCCATCTTTTGCACCAGTTTAACTAAATTGCTTTAGAATCACACCTGTAAAACCACATGAGTACATGCTACTCTGCATGTACACAAGCTGTTGGTTTGGAGAGAGAATTCTCCAAATCACCATCGGCCTTCGCTAAAAAACTCTTTCAAAAATAATTAAATGGAAGGAAAATATGATCTTCCACTACACTGAACTGTTAACTGACAATGGTGTTCCCTGGACTCCCCCACCAAGCCCAGCTCAATACCTGAATGTTTATCAGATTTCACATGGACGAGTGTTTTATGGTTTTCCTCAAAGGTAGACCACATGCTGCTTTTAAATATCCATGAAGGGTAACATTTGGATGTACCTGACTCCTTCCTTGAAGCCAATGAGGCCTGTCAAACATTGTTCTGGTTATGTATTTACTATTCAAACTGTGGCTGTTTGTGTACTAAGATTCTGGAACAAAAGTATCCCATTGCTGTTAAAAGTGATTCAGCAGTACCAGGTAACAAAAGTCCCCTCCCCTTCACAGGGACTATCAGGATAATCCATTAATACTGTCAGGTGCCTGGATATGGAGATTGTAATTAAAATAAATATGAAATATACAGAAGGGAACTGAGTTAATGAGAATCTGTATTATTCATTTAAATTCTCAGCCTTAATATTTTATTTGCATTTTCCCCTCCATCGAATTGTATATGTAAATTCCTGTTTGTGTTTGTACGTTTGTCTTGCATACCTCATTTAATTGCTCTGCTTAGCCCTTGGGTAGATGTATCACAAGTTAAAATGCGCAGGGCTGTGCCTCTAACACACTTAAAGATGCTGTGAATATCCGTGAAAGGGCGGTAGCAATAAGGAGGACACTTAACGAAAAGGGAAATTAAATCCACCCCAGGCTCTTGCTGTTTTAATGTGCTGTCTTCACAGAAGAATCAACTAGGAGGATATGGGTGTTTTAGAAAGGCTGCTGCACAAGAATTACTTGATTTTTCTTGCCAAGATTTCTTAAGTAAAAAAAAAATGCAAACAAAAGATGCTGGGTCAGCAATTCCCTCACACAATGGAATTTTTAGCATGTCTTTATCTTTTCTGCCTCTAGATGGCGCCATGGCAAGGCTATCCCTAACAGACCTATTTGCTTCCAGCAGGCTGAGAGACCCTAAAGATAACTGCCAGGAGAGATCCATTTTCCAGCTGAATCTATGGCTTTCCTAGCTTAATTAATATGCATTATTCCAAAGGGTCTCTCTCTAAGGGCACTGGTCATATTAACAACCCCTCACAGCTTCATCTTAAGGATAGGGGAGGAGGAAAAGAAGTGTACTGAAGGAGGCAACTATACTGTGTGGGGGGACAGACTCACTGTGTCCATTTAATCCTTTCCTCAGCATGATGTCCACTGCTAGCATTAATGCCCTCAACCACTGGTGATGGAGTTCTCTTCCCTGACATTAACCCATTTACGGAAACTTTCAGCCCACTGGACTGTCAGCTAGTGTCTGGAAACCCAAGTTCGGCACTGAAAGCATTTATAAACTCCAGCTGATCCAGGAAGAAAAGCTATCTATGGAACATTGAGACATTAACAGCGTAATACACAGCCACTGCTTATCTCCCTCTATTTGTGGCAAACAGGAACATGCTCTAGAGACCCAGCTGACTGTCAAGAACCATCCTTTAGGAGTGTGTATCATTGGACCCAGCTCATACAGGGCAACTAGAACCAGATACAAAATCACTGGGTTGGGTTGCAGGCCTGGCACATGAGATACCAACCGCTATAATGTATTAATTGTGGCAGCGTGGGTTCTGCTGTGAGAAGACTACTTTGGATAGATCAGGGCTTGCCTGCTGATAGAGATCATGTATTGACCGGGCAGCTAGACTGAAAGCCTTGCTCAGCCCTAAAAGGTAGCAGCTGCCTTTTTGGCATGCGAAAGCAGTGGGTCAATGCCCCCGACAAGCAGCTAGAAAAAGAAATAAAAAAGGGGAGGAAAAACTTGTGCAGGGGCTAAGCTCCAGGCAGTTTAGCAAGCTGAGAGACAAAGGATTCACCCTGCTGAGGTCCAAGGAAACTGGCTGCAATTTTGGCTTTATACCTGCCCAAACAATGCTGACTTCAGGACCCCATTGCGTCCCAGGGCAATATAATTGGAACAAACAAATTTCCAGATGAGCCCAAGTTCTGCATTTGTGTCTCGCAATCCACGTCCTAAAGAACGTGATGTTCTAGGCAGAGGATAGAACAGTATGATTAGGAAAGCACCACAAATGTCTCAGCTCAGTTCTTGCTCTAAGTTCTACAAGCGGAGACAATTATTACTGTTGTCATGATGACAAAACACAATACGGCCTAAGTCAATTAAAGTTAGAAAATTTGCAATTAAAGCCAACACACTGCCGGCACTACGTGCTCTGCCACTATGTTGATGTATTTCAGTCAGGAGAAAGCAGTTTCCTATAATGCCAGATGGACAGAAGAATTTGGATTCTTTATGCTTTGAAACAATGGTGTCACCCATTGCCTTGTGCATACTCACTGTGGGCCTCCACCAGTTCAATCTGCATATTGTACGGTACCAGGGGATCGGGCAGTTCTGAGAAGAAGCTTTTCATGGCACCAGCCACAGTATTCACTGTAAAGTCCTTCTCTGCCAGGTCTAGATTGTGATCTACAATGAAAGCATTTAACAGTTAAATCTCAGCAAACACAAGACATGCAGCTGCTGCAGTGAAGCAAATGACATACATGAGATCCTGACAGGAAAGAGATAGAAATCACTTGGCGGGCTAAAAATGAGACTTAGAGAAAGTGCTGAATGTAGAGGGCCTATGTGACAAACAGCTAAAACACGTCTTGCACAGAACACAGAGTAACCATCCCCTGCTCTTATGCAAAACTCCAATCCTTTAAGAGGACGCCCATTTGACTGATAGCTAAACAGAAGCTCTGAGGGGGCAATTAATTTGACAGGTCCAGAAAAGGGACAAAGGAGTCCTGACTTCCAGTCTTACCCTACCCAGTAGCGAATACTGCCTGCCATGAACCTTTTGGATCTGGCTAATGAGATTACTAAGATTCCTGCTTTGTCCTATTTTTCAAAGCCATCTGCAGTTTGTAAATTCTTTTCTGCTAATTTATCTATCTTCTTACAGATCCCGCCCCCAAAGCAGCTACTGATGAAGAAATTCAAATGTGACATCATTGCAGTTAATGTCTGTAGACACCTTGAAAATGTTAACAATCATGCAAGGTGAGATTATAGGAGTTTTGCTCTATCATGTCACCCTATAGTAGACATCATCGTAAAGCTTGTTTGAATCCCTAAACTTTTCATATGACTAGAGCTACATTTATTCAGTTTTAAGACATTTTATCATGTTTAAAGTCCTAATTTGCTTTTTCAGACAATGTCCCCAGCCAGGAAATAAACAAAATCCCAATGGTCAGCAAGGGCCCTGGAAGAACAAAATGGTAGGACTTCCAAAAACACTGGAAATTTAAACACTGGTACACAGGAATTAGTTGTTTCATTTATCTGCACTAAAATCTCTTAAACACTTTGTTGAAGGAACATGTCAAACAAGAACTCCTACACAGAGTGGCAAAACCTCATGTGAATACATTAATTACTAAAAAGAAAAGGAGTACTTGTGGCACCTTAGAGACTAACCAATTTATTTGAGCATAAGCTTTCGTGAGCTACAGCTCACTTCATTGTGAGCTGTAGCTCACGAAAGTTTATGCTCAAATAAATTGGTTAGTCTCTAAGGTGCCACAAGTACTCCTTTTCTTTTTGCGAATACAGACTAACACGGCTGTTACTCTGAAACCTGTCATTAATTACTAACAACTGAACCACTCACAGAACAGTGTGGAAAGAAAGGGAGAGACTTAGATAAGGGCAAAGGGAAAGTATCAGACAAGATGGTCTACAGAGGCCAGGAGCAACAAAGACACACCATAAAAATTGCCAAATGTACAGGCTTTTGATGTCCCAGAGCCAGAAAATCCTATTTTCAAGCATTATGGTACATATTGTGATGCCAGGAATTTAAAAACTAAGGCAGGAATTGCAAGGTCATGAATATCAATTCTGCCTACGCTACAAAAATAACTGCAGTTAAATCTGGTTGTCACCCAAACATGTTATAACACGTTTTCGCCTCACTTGTGCCATCAGAAAAGACTTGCTCTGTTTGAAGGGACATAGCTAACTTAAAACTCATATTACTGACAACCTTTCCCCTACAACTGTTCCAAGTAATACCTATGATTACTGTCATTGAAAGATTAGAGAAAAGATATTTCTCATTGTGTTTTTCACTTTGCTTACTTTGTGCATTTGACAGCACATTGCTTCTATTCAATTTCACTGTTTCCCCTGAAGTTAGTTTCCCAGCTATCTGTGGGTCTTCCACATAGCAACAGAAGAGAGAAAATTAAAAAAATAAATGGTTATTTTCAAGGACCTAAAGTCTGTGTGGTACTCTGGCAGCCCCATCTAAATTTAAACATGGAAGTTTAGTTAAATATGAACACAAACAACAACCAGTATGCTAGCCTCCATGATAATTGTTTTGATTATAAATTTATTTTATGTTGTATCAACAGTTTAAGTTTTGAATGTGCTGAAAATGTGTGCACTGACAATACAAAACTGGATCGCAATAGGTGTCTGGGACCGATGGGAGTTGGGTAAACATCAGGTGTGGCTTCTGGCATATGGGAAGACATGGGAGGCAGTTTGGGATTGTGGGCTAAACACAACAGCTGGATGTTTCTACTAAAATTATCAGACCCAAGCAGTGAAACTGTAGTTTAAAATTATTTTGCTTTGTGTTTCAGAGTTAACCCCTATTAAGATAATGGAGCAGCTCACACCTCTGAGGTCTTGTCTAGATTATAGGTTTGTTTACACAACCTGGAACCAAAATATCAGTCTGTTTTAACTCACACCTTCATCTATTTTGGTGCAAATCTGCATGTGGACACACTTATTTCAGCTTAAGAATGTTCTATTTTGATTAATCCAAAAGAAGTGTGCACCCACAGACTTGAGTCAAAATAAATGAGGGTGTGAATTAAAACAGATTGGTTATTCCAGTTCCAGATTGTACCCTATGCAAAAGTGTTTTTAAAGCTAAATTAATCATCATAGTTTGAAATCACTTACCACATAGCCTAGATATAGTTTAATACCTTTAAAACCATGTTAGCTGGTACCTAATTAACTGTAGGGTGTTAACGGCATTAAACGGTATTTCTACACTGGGTATAAAATAGGTTTCAGAGTAGCAGCCGTGTTAGTCTGTATTCGCAAAAAGAAAAGGAGGACTTGTGGCACCTTAGAGACTAACCAATTTATTTGAGCATCCGAGCTGTAGCTCACGAAAGCTTATGCTCCAATAAATTGGTTAGTCTCTAAGGTACCACAATTACTCCTTTCCTTTTAGGAAAATTCTCCTTTTCCTATTCTATAAAATAGAATTTCAAATCATGTTAACAGACATGATTTAAAATACATCTTTTACCTGTAGACTAGACAAGGCCAGAGGGCAGTTTGCAAAGGCAGAAAATAGAACCTTGCATTGATTCACACTTGTTTCACATCCACGAGGTCTAGAAACATCTTTTTAAAAAATGAAATAAAAACATAAGAATGGCCATTCTGGGTCAGAACAAAGGCCTTCCAATAGTGGCCAATGCCAGGTGCTTCAGAGGGAATGAATAGAACAGGTGATCATCAAGTAATCCATCCCCTCTTGCCCATTCCCAGCTTCTGGCAAACAGGGGCAAGGGACACCATCTCTAGCCCTTGTAGTCTAGAGCACCATCATCCCTTTTATTCTAGCGCACAAGTCTACTTTAAGGGGTGGATTGTGTGGCAAGTTCTACAGCTGGGGAAGCGCAGCACACACAGGACCCTGATTATTTCAACAGAGCAGACATAGCCTAAATATTTTGGGAAGAACAGAGTACCAACACAGCATAACAACAGTTACAGCAGCACTGGCTGATAATTTGGCTGATCATCACAATCTGATTGCTCAGGTTTAAGAAATTAGAGCAAATTCCCAATCAGTCAATGAACAAATATTAAAGAAAGCTGTGCCCATTACATTTAATCTGAATTAAACTCATGGTCACATTCAGACCTCTCAGCTTTCAGTCCAAATGCCAGTAATAGTTTAAAAGGTGATTACAGAGGCCCGGACCTGGAATCAAAACAGATTGTACAAAAATAAATCATTTTGATCTGGACTAGACTAGATGATGCTAAGTAAATTAAAAAAAATATTTCCCATGCTACTGCCACAGCCGAACCCCCTTTGCCCAATTACAGCAATAGGAACAGACATTACCTTGATCAAACTGTCTCTGCAGACTCTCCATCTCAGACTTGTTTCCGCTCACACGATAGATGCCTTCAGTATTCAATCCTAGTGAAACAACAAGGAAACAAAAAGTCAGTGCAAGGACTGGAATCAGAAGGGTGCAACTTTGTGGAAGTGTTATCTGGATGGAACAGAATTCTCTGTCTACAAGGAGAGGAATGAATGAATCAGTGACTCCCATGTCACAAGAACTGGAAAGTGGTGCACAACTTTTATTCCTTAGAACGAGCAATATGTTCATAGGTATTTGGAATCTGGCTAAAGGAAGAAGCTACCCTTCATTGCTCCTTTCCTTACTACCATCCCAAGGACAAATGCCTGTATACATAGAGCTCATTCAGTTCTGTTGCAGTAACCTCAGCATATACAGAAGCAATTGGACACAAGAGGGCGAGGGTGATCACTTGCAATGCAACTAGAAGGATATGCAACTCTTGCAGTGAATCTATGAGCAGGGAAAACAAATGTCTCAATTTAGCCATCATTTTAATTGATGCTTTCTGAGAAGCCCACGTTCAGTGAGATAAAAGAGAAACTGTCTTATGATACACAGTACATTAATAGTATTTGAATCTGAAGTGCAAAGGATTTATTCAATATACAGGTCATCAACTGGACAGTTTAAAAGCTTTTAATTGCTAAAGAAGTGGACTGTATCAGGGTCTCATTTTACAGAAACCAACTCACCTCATCAGAAAAGAAAACTGGGTTAATAGACCAGCCCAGAAGACCATAAAATTCAGGGCGGACACAAAAGAATCAGTGTCTGTGCACTTGGAAAGAAAAACAGGAGCAGCTGCCACCATGCGTCTCCCTGCGGCCCAAATTCAAAACAAGCTCGCCATTAGACAACAGGGCTTATTAAGGCAAGTACCTGTTTAATGTACACATACAGCAAGAAAGACAGAGCCCCATCTCTCTGCCTTTAATCGGAAGCTCTGCTTTTCTGGTCCTTGCTTACACCTTTCTCAGGCTATGTCTATACTACACGACCTAAGTTACGCAACTCCAGCTGAAGTCGATGTAGCTTAGGTAGACTTACTGTGGGGTCTACACCATGCTGGGTTGACGGGAGACACTCTCCCGTTGACTTACCTTACTCCTCTCATTCCTGGTGGAGTACAGGGGTTGACTGGAGAGCGCTCTGCCATCGATTTAGCAGGTCTTCACGAGACCCACTAAATCGACCCCTGGTGCATCGATCACTGGAGTGTCGATCCCACGGTAGTGTAGACGTAGCCTCAGTTTGACTCACTAATGATGGACATACCCAAACTGTCCAAAGAGGACTTAAAATTGACAGTAACTAGTTCTTAAGATTTGTTTCTGGGCTTTGCCGTGCTATAAAATATTGTTCACAATAAGTGTTCCCCAGGAGATGCACTTTCCCCAAAGATTATTGTGCTCTGCTTCTCGTGTTTTGTTACAACCCCCAGCCCATGGTGAACCATCACGTCTACAGCACCATGTTCCCAAGAAAGAGGCAGTCTAGTCAGGGACCCCAGTCCTAGTTCCATTGTCATATAAAGTTGGAGAGCCACAAAGAAATCAAAGCAGGTATGTGCAAACTGGAAAAAGAAAGCAGTGAAAATATGAAGAGCTGTTTAAAAGCCTAGTATGGTCATTAAAAGTCTACATGCGCCCTAGCTCCTGTTAGCAAATCTGACCTCAATCATTTCTGTCACACCAAACTCTCATAAAGCCAGCATCATTCTTGCCTTAAGTAACACTAGTACTGTCAAACCTTACAGCAATACTAAGCAATGAATGCATGAAACAAAAGGAACATCAGAGCACAGACATTCTGGCAATTTCTTTCTTTCTCCCCTCCCACCCCAAGACTCGCTGCTCAGACATGTAGATGGAAAGGGAATAGACACTATGGGACTGCGAAGACTGCAGATGGCTCCACAATTGTTCCCCAATTAATTTTTTCTGACAGAACATAACCACTCAGCACAAAGAAAGATGAGTAATTCCTTCTCTTAATGATCGTCCACCATAGCCGCTAATAAGAGGAAATGGCAAATTAATTACCAGTAGCTTAAATGAGAGGCATAATGCTGACAACATATATAATTTGAAACAAACATAACTTGTAAATTCAAACCATCCCCCTTCATGACTGAGCAACACCAATATTTAATGTAGGCAGTGGTGTAGCTGTGTTGGTCCTAGGAAATGAGAGACACAAGGTGGGTGAGATAGTATCGTTTATTGGACCAACTTCTGTTGGAGAGAGAGAAGCTTTCGAGCTTTTCTTCAGGTCTGGGAAATACACTCATGCCAGGTCTACACTACACTCCCACTTACTTCAGAATAATTTATGTCATTCAGGTGTGTGAATAAGTCACACCGACCTAAGCACCAGTATGGACAGCACTATCATGATGACATAACTACCGCCTCTTGCGGAGGTGGATTTATTATGCCGATGCAAGAGCTCTCTCCCATTGGCATAGAGCGTTTTCACCAGACGCTCTACAGCACTGCAGCTCCGCTGATGTCATGCTTCTAGCATAGAGTCAGTCTCATTGTCATAGCTAAATATAAGATGGTACAGACAGTCTAGCATAAGTAGTTAACATATTTCAAGTCACCATTCAAGGTGAAGTGGCCCATGAACATTAAATCCCAGCCATAGAGGGGGAAAAAGGCTCTGTGTGTGTGTGTGGGGGGGGGGGCAGTTTAAGTTATAGATTGTTGTAATAAGCAATAAATCCAGTGTGTCTATTCAGATTTCAGAGTAGCAGCCGTGTTAGTCTGTATCTGCAAAAAGAACAGGAGTACTTGTGGCACCTTAGAGACTAAAATTTATTTGAGCATAAGCTTTCGTGGGCTACAATTTTGCAACAGAAAAGCTTAAAAAACAGACTCCAACGAGAAACTGCTGAACTTGAATTAATATGCAAACTAGATACCATTAACTTGGGTTTGAATAGAGACTGGGAGTGGCTGGGTCATTACACAAATTGAATCTATTTCCCCATGTGAAGTATCCTCACACCTTCTTGTCAACTGTCTAAGTGGGCCATCTTGATTACCACTACAAAAGTTTTTTTCTCCTGCTGATAATAGCTCATCTTAATTAGCCTCTTACTCCACCTTTTCATATTCTCTGTGTGTGTATATTATATATAAGAACAGGAGTACTTGTGGCACCTTAGAGACTAACACATTTATTTGATATAACCTTTCTATATGTCCCATTCTATGCATCCGATGAAGTGAGCTGTAGCCCATGAAAGCTTATGCTCAAATAAATGTGTGTTAGTCTGTGAGGTGCCACAAGTCCTCCTGTTCTTTTTGTCTCTATTCAGTCCATGATTTTTAGTATCTAGCCAAGTTATGAATTTAAGCTCACAGGATCATCTTTTGAAGGTATTATGTGGGTTTCCTTTGAGGATGAGGACTGAGAGGATGAGGACTCTTCTGGTCTTCAAACAACCCCCCATGCTCTCCAAGCTCGTCATCAGAAGCAAATGCCCCACAGACCAGGACCACTAACTCAAAGCAGCACCAGATCCTGCCAAAACAGCCCATGTAAAATCTGTAGCCATACTTCCACTGCTACTATGCTCTTGATGAACTCTCACAAAAAAATTAATAGAAGATAAAAACACTATCATTTGGGGTGAACACTTTTGACAAAGCGATCACTCTATATCTGACATCACAATCCTCAACGGAAACCTGCATGACACCGGCAAAAGATGAGCTTGAGAGCTTAAATTCATAACTTTGCTAGATACGAAAAACCATAGACTCAAGAAAGACATTGGATTTACAGCTTATGCTAAACAATCTGTTCCACCTGTACTTCGATATGGCACTGAGTACATTTCCCAGACCTGAAGAAAAGCTCTGGGTAAGCTCAAAAGCTTCTCCCTCACCAAAAGAAGTTGGTCAAATAAAAGATATGACCTCATCCACCATGTCTCATCAATATTTAATAACTGACTTAATATTTCCTGCAATCCACTTCCATGTTTATTTTATGAAATCCTGTTTTACACCAGCCACACAGACATTACAAAGCTGTAGCATCAAGACAGGCTAAACATCATTTGACCTGAACTGAACTGATTAATATCAACCACTAATTTCATATAAGCAGAAACAAAACCTAGGAAGAAGCTGCAAGGAGTAACTTGACTTTAAAAAACAAAGCCCTGTCTATATCATTGCTAACATGGGTGCAACTCCATCAGTTTTGGCAATGTTGGGAGCTCTAGCACAGAAGGGACACTGGCTGCAAGCAGTGTTTTATGCATTATGTTAAGTAACACCTGCCAGAGCAGGGCTAGTCAACGCAATGCTTAAATCAGTGACAAATCTAGCAGTCTGCCTACAATAGTTTATTTATATGTTTCTCCCTGTGACAGGGACCATCTTTTTTGTTTTGTGTTTGTACAGTGCCTAGCACAATGGAGTCCTGGTCCATAATTGGAGTTCATAGATGCTACGATAATACAAATAATAATAATGTTGCTCATCACTGAAATACCCAAGTAAACTTCACAATTTATTCTAACAATACCTCAGAGATGGGGAGGATCATTATTTTACAGATAAGGAACTAAGGTAGAGAGAGATTAAATGACCTGCCCGATGTCACAGAGAACGTCTGTGGCACAACCGAGACTAAAACCCAGATTTTTCTTGTGCCCTACTGTAGCGTTAAAACTCCAAACTATTCCTTTCCTTCCCACTAGGGTCCCCAACCTTGCAAACATATGTGTAGATAGGGCTGAACTGGAGAGACAACACTAAGGAAATCCACAGTTTATTCAATATGGAGCTAAATAAACTACAGAGAAATAACTACAGAAGAACTGTATCTGGGAGCATCATCATACACTGAATTTCTGCTTACTACCCATGCTACTTTAGTTTAGTATTTCAGTCTTGGGCAGTAAGGGAAAACATGGTCTCAGGCTACAAAATTTCTCTAACTCTTCTCCATGTCACAATTGCAAGACTCTTAGGTGTGGTGTGTACTGTACAGAGGGCACTCTTGACCAGACGTACTGGAACCGGGCATGTGCAGATCTCTGTAGGGTGAGACCCACATGCAACCTTCAGGAATGCACAATCTTGGGGAACACCACCACCGAGGACTTGTCTGTGTGAGGGATTTTTGCACCAGTGGAGCGACATATACATGCAAATCCCCTGAGTAGCTACGCTACAGCAGTGTAAGACAGGTCTTGCATTTGACAGAATTACGGGAACCTAAATGTGCAAAAAAGCAGTAAGATTTATTCTCAGACATATGGACATGAATTCTGTGAAGAATCAAAAGAACCTGCCTGCATACAAAGGCAATAGATTTCCCAAGATATGTATGTACCCACTGCATGAGGAGAGGATCAAGCCATTCATTTTTAAATGAAACACACAGAATGAATGGGTATCTGAATAATGGGGATATAAATCCAGCATGGGGTTTCTATGATAAAAAGGTAAAGCTTTTTTAAGGGAGATCACCAGAAAAGGTAGAACAACAGTACTATAACCAACTTGATCATTACAGGGTCCAAATTCATCAAAGGTTTCTAATGCTACCTGCCTTCTGCGCTTGCCTTCTTCTCAGCAATCAGACGATCTCTGGGTCACCCACCTTATTGCTCCTAACAATGCCGAAGGTATGCTCCAGCAGCACCAACTGGTGACCTCTGGTAATTCATGTAAGTGGCAACATGACTTTAACAGGTTAAAATCTAGTCAGGGCAGTGAGTGACAAGATTAAAAGATATGTGCTGTAGTGTTTTCAACAGCACAATTCATGTATAACCTCACTTATACGCTTGCTCCCCATTAGTTTTTGTCAATAGCTGTAAGAAAGTGCACGGATAATGGAAGTAAGGTGAGAATACAAAATGACCAACATCCTGAAATACTAAGAAGTAGGAACAGCTGGGTTTCTCACTCTTGCTGTCAGATTCTCATCAGTAACATCTGACGACAAAGATATATAATGAGCCCAATGTGGCTACACTGGGATATCTTGTGTGGTTACACCTACCACAGACTGACTGCTGAGAGCCCTCCAGTAGAAAGGACTTTAACATTGCCTAAGTGGCATTCCCACCAGCAAGAGCAAGAAGAGAAAGACAGCCGTTATTTTCAACATAGTCCTTAACCAGAGGCCCAGCTAATGAATTCCAAAGAAAAAAGCTGGTTGGGCTTTCCAAAGAGATTTGTCCATTCTCCATAAAAGATCTTTTATTACATGAACCAAATCTTAGAATCAAGCGGTGGGAAAAGTTAATTAAGGTAGAACCTTAATCTGTTTCACAAAAGAATTTTGGATAAATATGCAAATGTATCTTGCTCCTTTAAAGCACTTAATTCTTCCAGCTGACATTTCTACAACCAGAAAATAAGATTCACATACAATACACTAGCTACCAAGAATCAAATGACTCACTGGAAACCTCCATAAATTTTGTGACATCCATGGTGATAATATTCCATGACAATCTAGGTTTTTTAGCAGGACACGTTAAATATGAAAGAAAACTTTAATAATCCAGGTAACTAGAAATAAATCTGGTTTCTCAATCTGGGAAGGCTTCCCAGAAGTTTAGGCCTTACTATATATCTGAAATGTACCCCTGTGACAGAACCTCTTCTTCTCCAGATCATCACTCGAAGAAAAAACAAGGCATTAGGCATATTAGTTAGCGACTAGAAAAATTATAGCAAAGTTGCACCACGCAAGCAGCACTAGTACAGATGTGTTTGTAGAATCAGGAAAAGGAGCACAAAAACAGAGGACAATTATATACATAATACAATTTAAGGGAGAAAAACATACTACATATGTAGGATAGCATCAAGGCAAGGTTCATGACATTTAGGGTCTCTAGAGCCCTTAATCCAGCCTTGGAGAGAAAAATCAAAGAAAATTCAAGTTAAATTAGTTCTGAATAAATATAGCAGCACGAAACAACATAAATGAGAACAAATACAAAATGCACTTGGCGAGTGATTTTCAGAACTAAAAAGAATGAGCTACGATGACACTGGACTGGTCGGAGAACCCAACTAGGGCCTGTGAGCAATTAGAAACAGATTGCTAGAGCAGCTTCAGGGGTTGACAATTTCTGGGTTTCAAATTCACCAAAAAGCAGTAAACACACTATAAAGATAAAAGAACTATTACTTACCTTACAGTAACTACAGTTCTTCAACATGCATTGTCCACACAGACTCAACTCTTGGTGTTTGTGCGCCCCACTCACACACGATCAGATGTTTTAGTCAACAGAGTCTGTTGGGACAAACCTGTGCTCTAGACATCCTCACATCCCTCACCCGAAGGATGGAGCAGGCCCAACCAACCAAGATGGTCTGCAACACTGGGTCCTTATGCAACTGCTTACAGTTGTCTGGGAATTGTCTGCTGATATAACCTGTTAGTAAGTCTGGAAGACGCAGGGCCTTCAGCATGATAAATACACCAAGTTCAGAGCTGAATGGTCTCCTGACAGAGAGCTGGTGATCTGGCTACTCCCTGCCTGTAGACATAATGTACAGCTGTGGTGTTGCATGTGGATCCCTGGAGGAAAGGTAGAAATGCTTTGCATACCAAATGAATGGCTCTGAGTTCCAGGACATTTACGTACAGACTAGTTTCCTGAAGGATCACATCCCCCGCATTTGAAGGAGTTCAGGTTGAGACCCCTATTCCTCAGTGGAGGCATCCGTCACCAGTGTCTTGGTTGGAAGAATTGCAGAGAAGGGTACTCCCTTGCACACCTGAAGAGGGTATTTTCACCAGTTTAGCAAGGAGAGACTTCTTGCAGGACTGTGACCATCATATATCCATGTGGTGCCTTCTGGATAGATATGCTGATTTTAACCACCTTTGTAAGGAATGAAGGTGAAGCCTCGCAAACTGCTTCACACAGGTGCATGAGGCCTTTCATCCAGAAGTCTAAGGTATGCTCTTATGATTTCTGTGAGAGACTGAAGTTGGTTGATGAGGTTCGTTATAGTTTGGAATCTCCCTTATGGAAGGTAAACTTGTACTGACATGGAATCTAACTCAGTTCCTATAAAACTCTATGTTTTGAGTTGAAATAAATATATTTTTCAATGTTGACTTTGAGACCCAGTGCACTGAAGAGCCTTACAGTCATGTGAATCAAGTTGGTCACCTGCTAGCGTGACCATCCTCAGATCAGCCAGAAGTTGAGACATGGACAGACCTGGTTCCTATGCTTCCTTAGACAAGCTGCCATAACTGCCAAACACTTGGTGAAATATCCTCAATGCTGTGGAAAGACCAAAGTGGGCAGGATCCTGTACCAGCAGAGAGATGTTCCGATCAAGAATCTGAAGCATTTCCTGTGAGTTGGATGAATGGACGTATGAAAATCAGCATGCTGAAGGTCAAGAGCCGTGAACCGGTTTTGAGGGTCTACCAAAAGAATTACGGAGACCAAAGTCACCATCCTGAACTTGAAACGATGGATGAATTTGCCAAGATGTTGAAAGTCCAGAATGGGATGCCAACAACTCCCTTTCTTTTTTGGGATGAGAAAATAATGGGTAAAAAAAACCCTGCTGCTCCTGCACTCTAACAGCACCTCCTTCTCTAGAGATCCAGGCTGTAGACAGAAGTCCATTTCTTTCAACAGTATTTCATGAGATCCCTGAAAGGGGACAGGGAAGGAGGGTAGGAAGGGACTGGAAGTGGATAGAATACTCCTTGCTGACAATTTCCAAGACGCACTGGTCTGAAGTGATCCAAGTCCAGGCTTCCCAAAAATAAAAAGCCAAAGAGGGGTGGAAAGGAAGAGATCCTCAAGAGGTTCTGTCAGGCTTTGACACTGGCATCAAACCTGCCAGTTTTGGCTGCCTGGCAGAAGATGCAGACTGTGAAGAGGCAGAAGAGTTACTGTTGGAAGAAAGTCTGCTCCTCTCTCAGTGGCTCCAAAGTCTTCTGAGGCTGACGATAGCAACGGGCAGAAGGAACACTGTGGTCTTAGTTGCTTTCTTCTTGGGGCTGGATTGCATAGTCCCAAAGAATGCAAAGTTTTCTCGAAGTACCTTCAGCAAATGGAGAACCTGATCCATTTTGGAATTAAGTTCATTAGCCTTAATGGGAAGGTCCTCAGCTGTGGTTTGGACTTCCCTGGGAATCCGAGAGGACTGGAGCTAGGAGGATGTTCTTCCACAGATGTAGCCATAATACATGCCGCTGTGTTCAATGGATCCAGTGCCATATGTAGGGAAATGTGGGCTATTATCTGTCCCTCAGTAGTCACTTTAAATTCCTCTTGTTCCTGTGATAGAGCAAAGAGCGCTTCATGAGGAAAAATTTTAGATGAACCTCTAGCTTTGAGTCCACTTAGAAAAGGAGTGACATACAGAACGTTGCTTAGGAGAGGTCATATTTCTGAACAAAAAGGCACCTGCAGCGCTTGACATTAAGCATAATTGCAGCTTCATATGAGGTGCAGGGTTTGAACTCTAGGGATTTCACTTTTGCATTGCTAGAGCCCCTCTGGTGGGGGTCATGGGAGGGGCAGGGAGTTTAGACTGTAAACTAACTAAAGATTTTTTGTGCCAAAGGGCAGAGAGACTAAGACTAACTAATTAACAATACCAATAACTAACACTAGCACAGAGTGCAGAGAAGCAGGCAGACACCGCAGGGATTCTTTCAAGAACGGTAAAAAGGAAACAAGGACTTTCTCCATAGTTTATGTCCTCGGGTGGTGGGGCATGAGGTCATCAAGGGCACTGGCACAGACACTACTGGCCAAAACAATCCAGTCTTAGGCTCAAGCACACCAAGAGTGGAATCCATACAGGCAATCACTTGAGGAATCACACACACATTCTTTCCTGCCAGGCAAGTTGTAATCACCATAAACACTAAAGCTTGTGTCTCAAGGGATTTCCTTGTTTTTGTGGTTAGATCCAAACCTGTAACTTCACCACCATATTCTACATTTAGTTTCTTTTCTGAAATTTTGGTTTGACAAAACATTAAAAGACTTATACTGAAAATGTAAGTCACCTGAATTAAGATCTAGCTATTTGCAGATATCTAGTTCTGTGCATTAGCAATGAGCTGGTTTTTTTCATAAGCAGTGTTGTCCTAGCCATGTCAGTCCCAGGATATTAGAGAGGCAAGGTGGGTGAGGTAATATCTTTTATTGGACCAACTTCAGTTGCTGAGAGAGAAGTTTTGGGCTTACACAGAGCTCTTCTTTAAATTATAAACTCACATTCAAAATCTCTAGGATATAAAGTGTGAAAGCAATATTTCCTTTTAGTTTTAAAAATATTTTTATAATCTGCTTTAAAAAAAATAAAACTTCCATGATTTTAAGCCTCCTATTACTACAAACTAATAGCATTCATACAAATTTCACACAAGCATTCATCTCATTTCTAAAAACATTTCTCTATGATTTTAAATATACTTAATGTATTTGATAGCAATTTGAACAGTGTTTTCCACTGTTTCCCATGTTTGTATGGTTCCATTACACAACAACCAGGGAGCTTTTTTTTTTTTTTTTTTTTAATTAAATAGGAACTGTGATTACAAAACCATAAAATAAAATTGGTACAGGGTTCAGAACATGGTGGACCACCTGAAACTCATTTGCTGAAATTGTCTAGATTGTGTGTTGACTAAGTTTCCTGAAGCAACTATCCGTTGTCTGAAGGAGAGGTTAATAGGGGTAGGAGAGATCAATAAGACTGGGACTTTTCAGCCTGGAAAATAAATGACTAAGGGGGATATAATTGAGGTCTATAAAATCATGACAGGTGTTGAGAAAATAAATAAGGAAGTGTTTACTCCTTCTCATAACACAAGAACTAGGGGTCACCAAATGAACGCACAGTCAGCCTCTTTGCCACTAGGACGGAAGAATCCCATGCACCGCTACAGACTAGGGACCAAATGGCTAGGCAGCAGTTCTGCAGAAAAGGACCTAGGGGTTACAGTGGATGAGAAGCTGGATATGAGTCAACAGTGTGCCCTTGTTGCCAAGAAGGCCAATGGCATTTTGGGATGTATAAGTAGGGGCATTGCCAGTAAATCGAGGGAAGTGATCTTTCCCCCCTATTGGTGAGGCCTCATCTGGAGTACTGTGTCCAGTTTTGGGCCCCACACTACAAGGATGAGGAAAAACTGGAAAGCATCCAACAGAGGGCAACAAAAATGATTAGGGGACTGGAACACATGATTTATGAGGAGAGGCTGAGAGAACTGGGATTGTTTAGTCTGCGGAAGAGAAGAATGAGGGGGGATTTGATAGCTGCTTTCAACTATCTGAAAGGGGGTTCCAAAGAGGATGGATCTAGACTGTTCTCAGTGGTAGCAGATGACAGAACGAGGAGTAATGGTCTCAAGTTGCAGTGGGGGAGGTTTAGGTTGGATATCAGGAAAATCTTTTTCACTAGGAGGGTGGTGAAACACTGGAATGGGTTACCTAGGGAGGTGGTGGAATCTCCTTCCTTAGAGGTTTTTAAGGTCAGGCTTGACAAAGCCCAGGCTGGGATGATTTAGTTGGGGATTGGTCCTGCTTTGAGCAGGGGTTTGGACTAGATGACCTCCTGAGGTCCCTTCCAACCCTGATATTCTATGATTCTATGAAAATACAATATTCAGAAAGAAAAATGGGTCTCACCCACAAGACAAACAGAAAAAGGAATAAACTCAATACAGTACAGATGAAACTCTAGAAAAGACCAGAGTTTTAGAAATACAGGGCTAAATTCAGTCCTTGGGTAACAGGTCATGAGAATCAATGGAGTTACACCTGGTCTGAATTGGACGCCTAAGAGAAGAACAAAGGGAATACTTATATTTTTCCTGTAAGCTACTCATACTTTCTCAATTTTAACTCCAGTATTTTCCGTGAAAATCTGCGGTTTCTTTTTTAAACCGTTATGACTATCTGCCCATATTTATACACATTCTATATATAAGCCACAACACACAAAACAAGAATGCGTCCTACATTATATTTTTTAAGTTTACATGACCTATCCCAATCAACTTTTATTAACAAAGTGGTTTTAAACATAGAATATCAGGAGCTGACAAGAAAAATATTCTGCTCTGGTATTAAATCATCCTCCAAAGAGTCATCCAGAGCAGGCCAGATTTATTCTCCTCACCATCCATTACCTTTTGTCATTTTTATTTACATTAATCGGTGCTTTATAACTGGCTGCATCAAATAAGTTTGCCAGCGTCCTTATTTAAAGGATTTTCACCCCTTGCCCTTTACACAGGCAGAAATTCTGCACACAATCCATATTTCTCCTCTAAATTCTGAGTGGACTTAGTGCTAGAGAAAGGTGTCAGACAGACAGCTCAGGAGACTCTAGCCCTGCATTTTTACTGGGTATTTCTCTTTGGCAGCAAAGATCTCTCTAAAGCGTAAGTGTGTCAACTTCTGGCAATACGCCGCCTTCTTTCACTGAAACATGGACTTGCGATATCTCCTCAGTCTGTTATGACAATCTTGATGACTGCCAGCCAGGCAACCAGATGCTGTCTCTCTATAAATTAGAAAAGGCATTGTGTACACAGCCAGCTGTGTCATAAATCGCCAGGTTTGGAAGAGGAGAGGTGCAAACATCACACCATGTCTGTGGCATCATATGGATTTGACATTTGGTTGGTTCTTTCTGTGCCTCCCATTACAGATAATATATGCTGGGGAGTTTCTGAACACATGTCCTGATCCAAACCAGAAACAGTTTCAGTGATCTCCGCAGTTAGTATGGAAATGTACATCTTCAGACATTTTTAAAATACCTACATTACCAAATCTCTTTCTATCACAGCATCCATTTCTATAGCACCAAACTTGTCTACACTTACAAAATTTACTGAAATAGCTATTCTGGAATAAACATTCCAGAATGACTATTTTGGTAAGCTTCCAAGTATAGATAAGCCATAAGCATGCCCTAGATAAACCAGATCTGCATGCTGTCGTCCTGAGTATTTCTGCGCTGCACTTTTTCCTGGTATAGAACATTTTTCTTGGACTATATCATCTCTACTATTTCAACACCATTTGTTATGGGTCTGTTGATTCAAGAATTAAAGTATTTAAATCAACAGATACAGATATCAAAGTAATAAAAGAGAATAAGGCCTAGTCTACACTAAAAAGTTAGGCTGACCCAGCTACATTGCTCTGGGGTGTGAAAAATTAGCAACATCGTTAAGCCAACCCAATCCTTGGGTAGACAGCGGTACGTCAACAGAAGAATTCTTCTGTTGACTAGCTACCACCTGCAAGGGAAGTGGATTATCTATGCCAACAGAAGAACCCCTCCCGTTGGCATACAGGTAGCATAGGCGGCGTGTATCATAGGCTAGGGGAGACTGTGCCCCCCAAAATAGCCAGGCATGGCCCTGCCCATGTTTCACCACCAGAACTCCTCTGCAGCTCCTCCTGTGTGGTGGCCCCAGCTCAGGCTGGGGCCACGCCACTTTGCCTTCCGGCGCTCCAGAATTGGAAAGGCTGGGGCCATGCTGCCTGGCCTCCCGGCGCACTAGCCTGGGGCAGGCAACCGTGCTGGGGGGTAGGGGCCTCTGGGCTCCAGCAGGGGGATGCGTGGTTGTCTACACTGGTGGTCTACACTGAAGTGCTATAGTGATGTAGCTGTGCCACTGTAGTGTTTCAAGTGAAGACAAGCCCTGACTGATGAAGTGTAAAAGCAGCTGGGAGTAAACAGTCTGCCAAGTATGTGAAAGACACTGAATCCTAACGTGTGAACTTGTTAGAATGCCCATAAAGATTTTATTTCCTCATCAGTACTCTTCGTCCTTTCTCTACAACACTCTATATTCACCCTCTGAAAGAGAGGGCTGACTGCTGTTCTGTCTCCACAACAAACCACGAGAGATGCAAGTGTATACTGCAAGACCCTTCCTGACTCAAGGAGGTTGACCTCTGCAATGTTCTCATTCAGAGGCAAGCAGCGGCACTAATGAACCAAAGTTTAACACATTAACAACATTTCATTAACAAGTATCAGAGCAGGGGAGATTCCGAGGTGAAGAGGCTGCTGGCCCTGGCGCAGCCCGAGCGCTGGAGACTGACAGGTACCTGCCCCTGCCCCATCCTGGCACCGCCTGTCCCCCAGCCCAGTGAGTGTTACCTGCCCCACCAGCCTCAGTGCCCTGCCCCATACTGTCAGCCACCCCAAGCTCACTGTGACACCAGTATCCCTTGGCAAAGGGCCCCCTGATCTTCACAAACAGCTGTCACCACAGGCCTGACAAACTCACTGCACCCCACACGTGTCTTACAGGGCACTTACTCACAAAGAGGAACGTGGAAGGGATCTACACAAGGCTGGTAACTTGTCAAGAGTGAGAATCTTTGTGAGATGTGTGCATGGGTAATAGTGAAGGAATAATGTATTTACCTTAAAAGTCTGCTTTACAGACTTGAGTAGAAATTAGTCACCAGGGGACAATGGCCCTTTGGGGCAAGGGGGATTTGTCGCCCTGCCTAACCTGACTGGCGATACAATGCAAGGCTCAATTGTTTAGCTTTGCACAACAGTAAGACTTTGAATGGGACACCATCAGAGGCAATGGCAAACAACTGAAACGCCTTAAAGGTAAAAAAGAAACATTACAACAAGCCGTTAGCATTATAAACTGCCTGTCAGAATGGGTAAGTACTAGTTTTCAGAGGTTGTGGAGCGGGGGAGAGGGGGTGCAAGGTGGAAGGTTCGCTTAGGGCGCAAAATATCCTTGCCCCAGCCCTGCCCTCCTGGCCGGGGCTGGGGGGGCGGGGGGAGAGGGGGAAGAGAACAGTGCGTCCTCTTCCCAGTTGGGGGCTGGAGGGGTGAAAGCTGCACAGACCCCAGTGCTGCTCCTGCTCTGCTGGCTCAGCCCCAGTGTCTTGCTGTAAGTGGCTGCTCTGCGAGTGTGGCTGGGGGTGGGGTGGGCACGGGCAGCCCAGATGTGCCTATCTTTAAGATGCAATACAGGCATAGTACAGTACTTGTTTTAAAAACAAAACAAAACAAAAACCTCTGCTTCTGCCTGATTGGTTACTCCCGGTTTCACATGATGTCTGGTTGCCCAGTCTGTAACTCTGGTGTTCGTATCTTTGAGGTTCTACTGTAGTATTATGTATTCCAAAAACTGGTCTCCACAGACACTGGCTTATCACAGTCTTGACTGGTCTTATGCGACCTTTTCCTCAGTGCATTCAATAGGGAATGGCTCTTCCCTCTCTTCAGAGGCGCGTCGGCTCCAGAGGATGAAACGCCAGCACTCTCAGCCTTGCCCAAGCACAGCAAGCACCGCACGTGCGTACTGTTGTTAGGAACTGGCCCTCCACATAACAATGTTTAAAAACTTAACTAACTCTAACACTAAACGGGTACTAGGGCCATGAGGCGGGAACGCTGCCCCTGCTGGGCAAAATTCTCCACACACGCCTAAGTGGAATACACAGCTGCATCTACTCAAAAGAATTATCTATTCCAGTGGTTCTCAAACTTTTTTTTTCACAGACCACATGAAAATTGCTGAGGGTCTCAACGGACCACTTCATGATCTTTCCAAATGTTGTTTGTACCGTTAGCTAACTATTGTAAAGTGCTTTGGATAAAAGTGCTATATAAAAAAACAATATTTTTTTGTTCTACAAATAAAAGCATACAACTCATATTTGAATATCAGTAGTCTTACCTTTCTAACGCAATGGATGTACCCTCCCTCCCCTGCCGCGGCAGCCACAGAGCTGGGGCTGGGGAACCTCGCCTCTTTCTCTGGCCACTGCAGCCCTGCACGTCCCAAACTCCCCCGACCCTCTCTTCTCACCCTACTGCCCTCTCCCACCTACCCCATATTCCCCCCCAAGGCCACCACCTCACCTTACATGTGTGTCTCCTACAGGGGCCAGGCACCTAATTAGTGGAGCCACGCCTGCGCTGCTCCACTAATTAGGTGGGTGGCCCTTCATTCTCTCGTGTGTGGCCGCCCAGGCATACACCCAAGAGGGAACTATCTGCGGACCACCTGAATGGAGCTTGTGGACCACTGGTGGTCTGCAGACCACAGTTTGAGACCCTCTGATCTATTCCAAATACTGGTCTCCATAGAAAGTGGCTTACCACATCAAGGACTTCATAGTTGCATACAGTGCAATGCTCTGAGACCAAAGCAGGATTGCTCCTGTCTAAAGTGAGGTTTCCACAAGCGATGGGACATCGATCATTTCTCATGGGAGAATATTCCACAAATTAATAGATCTCACTATTAGGAATTTTTCCGAGTATTATATTAAGGCTAATTTGATCTTTTCTGAATTACACCTGAGCATATCTCAAAGTATCATTTAAACCATACCTTAAAACCACAGAAAAAGAGCTACATGTTATGTCAACGCGACTGACGTTTTTCAACTCACCTTAATTCCATGTTTTATCTCAAATTATATTTCAGTGTTTTTGAGAGAGCTCTCATCCTTGTCTTTTCCTAACCAAGCTCTCTCTCTCTGGCCTCTGAACGCCAGGCACACTTATCAAAAAGGGCTACTGCAGTAGGACACAGTGTCCACTGGAAATCTGTTAGCCATGCATCTTCACTAGTTAAACATACCTGGCTTATCTAGAATGGCCAATAGCAAATCGATCGATTTATCCATATTGCTAACGCATTTTTGGAACATACTGTATAAAAATACTCTTAATGCTGCAATACTACTATTGTAAGACAGTTTTGTTTCACCACTACTGTAGAACACTGTCTTGTCAAGGAAGAGGTAGAGTTAGCATGAAGTATTCAAAGGTTGGAAAAAGGGTGAGTGTCTCTGAATAAAAAAAGGCTTTTGCTGATATTTGGAAGATGGAGGAAAGACCTACTGACAAATCTAGAACTATCAAGATCACTCAAAAGAGGCACCAACATGAATAAGCTCATTAAAATGCAGAATACTGAAAAGAACTATGTATTTTAATACCCCTTTTTTCACCACCATTAGAAAAATGCAACAACAGTTTATACAAGTCTTGCTAATTCAATCACTTATACTTGATCTATTAAAAGGCAAACTGCCAGAGTGGAACTATCCTAAATTTTATTTATTTGTATTATGGTATCACCTTAGAGGCCCCAACTGAGACCAAGAGCTTGTTGTGATGAGTGCTGTACAGACAAAGTACGAGGAAGTCCCTGCCCCCAAGAGCTTACAAACAAAGGAGCTATTATCCTCATTTTACAAATTGGGAACTGACCCTAGAGAGGTTAAATGATTTTCTTCAGATCACACAGGAAGTCTGGTAGAGTTTCAGGGTATGGCTACACTTGCAGATATAGAGCACTTTGGGTTAAACCAGCTTTCGTACAGCACAGTAGGGAAAGTGCTGCAATCTGTAGACACTGACAGCTGACAGCGCAGTGGCATGGCCACATTTGCGGCACTTGCAGCTGCATTGGGAGCAGTGCATTATGGCCAGCTATCCCAGCGTTCAAGTGGCTGCAACATGCTTTTCAAATGGGGAGAAGGTGGGGTGGAGTGCATTGTGTGTATATGTGGGGGGGAGACAGAGAGTGGGTTTTTGGGGTGCTGAGAGTGTGTCAGCGTGCTGTCTTGTACATTCAGACCTCTCCCCCAGCCCCACACTTGTTTTTTCTCGGACCAGATAAGCAGCCTGCTGTTTGAAAGAGAGCTTTGAAAGGGCACTTCCGCATTCCTGCCCATTTCACAACAATGAGAAGAGAGGCCACTTGATTTAAGGGGATTATGGGACGTTTCCGGAGGTCATTCAGAGCTCTGTTAATGTAACTCCTCGTTCACACTGACGCTGTCATCCAATACGCAGCAGCAAATGTTATCCCTCTCGGGGAGGTGGAGTACCAGCAGCGCTCTAGCCAGGGAGTCAGAGCACTCTACGTGCCTTGCCAGTGTGGACGGGGAGTGAGGTATAGCGCTCTGGGCGGCTTTATTGCGGTATAACATGCAAGTGTAGCCAAGCCCTCATACTGAACACAGGTCTGCCAAGTCCCAATCAAGTGGCTTTACCACAAGACCAGTTTTCTTTAAACCAAAAAAATGGCCTCCTTCTAACACACTTTGATCTCTAAACAATGGTGACCACTAAAAATTAGATTAAACGTAGCAAAGAAATTGAGACTATGGCATGAAAGTTACTGTATTCTCTCTGAGTAGCAATCTCAAACAGGTCTGAATTGGAGCAGAGCTCTTGGAAGAGTGTGAAGTAGTACTTTAGGATTCTGTTAATAAGTTTCTGCTGAATTCTAGCACAGACTGAGCAACCATAGGCAGTACAATGTTGCCAAGACATGGTCATCATATGAAAAACGTGTAATCTGGCTAGTGACAACACAACTGTGAGCCCTCCTACCATTTCTTCTGTTATTCATCCCAGAATTCTGTACACCCATATAAAAGACATTGCTGTGAACAGAGACTACGGACTAAATTCATTCCTACTGTAACTCCACTAAAATAAATGGAGTTACACAAAGGATGAATTTTGTCCTGTTTTAAGAGACCCAGCTGGATTATGTAATCCTGAAATTTGAAGACAGATGTATAAAGTTATCTGCCTGTCTTAGTGCACCCACAGTTTGGTCTTTTGGTTTCTGTTACCTTATCATCAGGTCACAGCTCTATGATTCCAAATTCAGTTCTATTATTCCAAAACCTGACAGCCATTTTATGTTTATAAGATTTTGGCAATTACAGGAAAATTTCAGAAAATGGGTTCTTAAAAAATTGCCAATGCTGGCAGTGTGAAAGACTGTCTGAACATCCTGGTCATCTTTGGCACAATACAAGATACAGAGGCATCAAATTTTTTAACTTGCCAATACCCAAAACTACCTTTTCCTTTGTACACATTAAGGAAGGATAAAGATTACTAATGGTGGATCATCTCTTACTATGTATATGTACAACACCTGCCACAATTGTTATTTACATTGTGAGTACACCTGAAGACCAGTACCAGGCGTTACCCTGTCACAGGAGGATGTTAGGTTAGTTCAGTGGTCCTCAAACTTTTCCTCTCACGCCTCCCTTACCAGTAATAGAATGTGTCCGCGCCTCCTCTCCCAGTCACCCCCCGCCCCGACCCCCAACCGGAGTTGAGGACGGACCGGAGGGGAAAAGCAAGAGCCAGGCCACAGCCACAACTGGGACCAGGGCCAAAGTAGAGTTGGGTGACGCCCCCTCATGGGGGCTGGCCCAGGCCCCGCTGTACCCCTCCGGACATTCCTCTGTACGGAAGCACGTCCCAGTTAGGGGACCACTGGGTTAGTCTGACTTGATTTGTTCTTGACAAATCCATGTTGATTGTTACTTATCACCTTACTATCTTCTAGGTGCTTACAAACTGATTGCTTGATTATTTACTTCTACTTCTTTCCAAGTACCAAAATTAAGTTGATTGGCCTATAATTCTGTGGGTTGTCCCTATTCCCCTTTTTTATAGGTAAGTATTATATTTGCCCTTTTCCAGTCCTCCGCGATCTCTCCTGTCCTCTATGAGTTCTCAAAGATAATCACTAATGCCTCAGAGATCTCTTCAGCCAGTTCCTTAAGTATTGTAAGGTGCCAACCTGAAGACATCTAATTTGTCTAAGGGCTTGTCTTCACTTACAACGCGTCAGCAGCACAGCTGCACCACTGTACCACTCAGGGCATGTCTAGACTTACAGTGCTGCAGTGAAGACACTATGCGGATGGGAGAGAGCTCTCCTGTCGGCATAAAAAACCATCCCTGTGAGCAGCATCAGCTATGTCGGTAGGAGAAGCTCTGCCATCAACATAACACTCGGCACACCAGTGCTTACATCGGTGTAACTTCAGGAGGGTGGAATATTTATGCCCAGAGCAACGTAAGTTTTGCCAACACAGGCGGTAGTGTAGACGCAGCCTCAGTGTAGACACTACCTATGCCAGGTAGTTCTTCCATCAGCAGAGATAATCCACATCCCTAAGAGGGGATAGCTAGGTCGACAGAAGAATTTGTCCACTGAACTGCCATTGTCTACCAGGGGATTTAGGTCAGCTTTACTATGTCACCCAGGGTTGTGGATTTTTCAAACCCCTGAGCGACAATTTTCTAGTGTAGGCAAGCCCTAAATAATTCTTAACTCGTTCTTTCCCTATTTTAGCCTCAGATCTCATGTCACTTACACCGATGTTCACTACATTAGTTGCCCAATCACTGCTCACCTTTTTGATGAAAACAAACAAAAGTTGCATAATTAATATTAAAAATAATGCATGATTAGGCTGTGGAACTCATTGCCAAAGGGCATCACTGAGGCCAAGAATTAGCAAAATCCAAAGGTGAATTGAACACTTATGCTCAAATAAATTGGTTAGTCTCTAAGGCGCCACAAGTACTCCTTTTCTTTTTGTGAATACAGACTAACACGGCTGTTACTCTGAAACTTGTATAACAAGAATATCCATAGTTAATGGTAATAAGTATTGGAAGGGATATAAAATCTCATGCTTCGAGATTAAACCAATTTGACAATTAGGGAGGGACCTTAATACGGTGCAGATCACTCACTATCTGCCTACTGTGTGAATTCTTGCACTATCTTCTGAACATGCGGTGGTAAGCACTGTCAGAGACAGGACACCACACTAGATCGATCATGGGTCTGATCCAGTCTGGCAATTCCTATTTTCCTAACAAGGCATGGATAACCAAGAAAGCCAAATTTAATACGCCAATCCTCAAATAACTGATTTTTCTCTCATTAAACAGAATAAGTGTTTTGTCACTTAACAGGACGACTAATTGCTCAATCCATGTTGTCGTGGTGATTTTCAGCTTAAAACACTGTCAATTACAATTACAAGTGTGAACGCGGCAGTTAAAAGTCACAAAATGCTTGCGGCTTAATTCTCTGCATGTCTTATAATGACAATCAGGAAAGGGCCAGAAATGCACTGGCTATGTTCATTTTACTAATTTTGTATTTTAAATTAAAAGTGATTCTGTTTTATGCACTAATAAAATGTACATTAATTGTAATCAGGCTTCAGCCAAATGAAATGAGTGGTAAAATTCAGTACTGTATAAACAAACTGTTTACATGGGATTCTTGTTTAACTGAGACATGGGTATACACAGAGGAGACCCTTAAATAGGTTCTCCTGAATTTAAAACAAAATGTAGATACAGATATGCGCAATTCCAAGTTATGTGCTCTTTGTATCATTCAAGGTATATAGGGTTGAAAAAACCCTGGAGACAGAAGATTTATACACACACACTTACTTATAAAAAGCTACAAAGAGAATATCCATTACTCTAATCCACAATTTGATTTATAAAGGACAATTCTTCAAGGCTGTTATAGGCACTTTTCCTCACAGAGGACTATGTATGCTCTTAGCAAAGCTGAAGTTTTAATGAACATTTTGAATGATCTGAAAACAGAGGGGAATTTCAACAAACATTCTACACACACTTGAAAAAAATCCATGTGTTAAACAGAGAACGAATACGGGAAATATCAGCCTGACCAGTCAATTTTTCAAAAAAAAAAAACCAAAAAACAAAAAAACCCCAAACGCCTGTAAATGGAGGTTTAGAATGAAAGTGGTACCTCAACTCCAAGTTGCTGCTGCAACACTATAATCTGCAGAATTGTCTCTAAATGGATTTAGACATTTTTTCATGATGTGTCAGTGACGGTAAGATGACATCTTTTTGAGCTTTGTGTACGTATCTCTTTGGAATTTACATTAATCTTTCTATGTTTTCATCCATTTGAAAAGGATCGTGCTGGATAAAGGCTCTCCTGTTAAGAAATGTCTGAGGAAGCTAACAGCTTGTTTAATTCCCTCTTCACTTCCACATAGACAGAGAAATTGTACTAGCACTCTCTGAGATGGTTCATAGAACATTTCACTTCCTATACATGGAGGTGGACATTATTTTTAATCCGTTTGAGAAGAACTGCAGCAGGTTTTTGCTACATTAAATACACTAAAAACAAGTTTCATTGCTTGGAATGAAACCAGAGATTTTAAACAGTATATAATTTCCGATTCTACATTAAGGCAAAGAGTATTATCGATAATTTAAAGGTAAAAAAATATGACAAAGCTGCTGTAATTCTCCTAGAACCAGGCATTATAAACCCAGGAAATTCAAAGTTAAGGTTATACTTAAAAGAAATCTGAACATGTTACTATAAGATGTAAGAAATGCACAGTTAAGACAACCAAACAACCTTAACTCTGCCCTGTAGTAATGTCGTGCATAATTAAGGAGGCATTTTAGTGACAGTGAAACTGATTTTTAAATAATTTCTTTTAATATTTTTCCTCTCTCAGCATCATTACAAGAAGGAATTCACATTGCTTGGGTGCACTAATTGTCAAAACTTGTGAGCCATTTTCAAGCAAGAACAATGTTTGAAAAAGCCACTGCTCACTAGAAGGGTTAACTTTTCCCCAGCCAGTATCAACAGGACTGTAATGAATTAGAAGTCTTTCAGAATAAGCTCTGACACTGAACAACACTGAAGACAAATCTCTGTAGCCCTGATGTTATCACAAGACCCCCACTGTGAGAGTATTCACTGAAACATTTACTGGCTCAAAGCCTTGCCTTGTTTGGTATTTAACTTCATAATTCTTGAACTGCCATTGTCACTCTGATCAAGCAACAGTCTTGGTTTTAAACTTCCTGAATAATCACCGTACAGTAAACTGAGCAGAATCTCTAATAGACAGTTACAACAGCCATCTGTCATTGACCTAGAAGTATACACACCTTTCCTCAGAACTAGTCATCTATTCAGGCTCCATTAGGCCACAGTTTAAAACGTCTGTAGAATCAGTTACTAAAACCTACAAAAGAAATTTGCCTCTTTATTTATGCAAACTTGCTACTGGTTGTTGTGCCTTTCCTGGGAAGACCCAGCCCTCCCTCCCTTCGTCAACCTCCCATCTCCATGCTTTCCTAGCTGCCTAGGACACCACAAACCTCAAACTTGGGAGCAGGCACCCATAATCCAATGTCACCAGAAGCTGCCGGATGCCTGAGGTGTCTGAGACCTCCTTACATCTTTGGCACTTGGAAAAGATTCCATTTCCCCACCACCTTAATTCCACACAAGTAGCACATTTAAATGAATGCATCAGTCTTCACATTTAAGCAAAATCATAATGTTTCCATCATCCAGAAATGGAGAAAACATTTTAAACGTGGGGGAGGGAAGTCAAAAAATTGTCATTCATTTGAAATATTTCAAAGTAGCTGTGCAAAGTCAAAAAGCCGCTCTCTGTGTGGGAAAACAGTGGTAACTGCAGTAGGATATTAGCATGGTGACTGTCCCATGGCCACAGAGCCATTCGGATTTAACCCAATTATCTATCAAACGAATGACACATTATTGAGACCTCAAGTGCAAGTTTCATTCACTGAGCTCTCCAGAGGCCGAAAGAGATCTGTTTAGTGAAATAAAGGACTGCACAGAGCAAACCAGATATGTAAATTTCTCATCTCTACAAATGACAGATCTCAGTGTTTTGATCTAAAACAATACAGTTGATTTGGCGGTCTGCTGCCAAACCCAGCCTAACACTATCATTAGAGGAGAGGTTTTGTCTGGATTGCCATGAATCATTCATTTGCCATGTATTTCTTATTCACACAAAACCACTTTCAAATCATTGTTCAAACTGCTTCATTGACTACCAAGCTCTTCAAATGGCTGCTAGAATTTCAGAGCCAGGAGAAAGAAAAGAGCCAGGAGAGGCTCTGCTTGTTGTCAGAGGCAAGCAAACGCTTCCTGCAGGACATAGGGTTCGGGGAGACACCAACATCAGAAGAAAGTTCCCTAAAATTGATGACTGGTAGCTTAAAACAGCAGTTTCCAACTTTTTCAGACACCACCACCACCATCATCACTTTACCAGAATAAGACCTCAACGGTGCCCACCACCTCCCATTTATTATGGACATTTTGCAATGGTATAGGCTCCTCAGGATCCCACAATTGGAGCTTGAGCTGCTTCAAAACCAACACAGGTTCAGCAACCAACTGGGTGCACCTATGTATATACTGCAGTGTTCCCTCTAATTTTTCCCACCCACGTGCGGAATGAATTATATTATGTGCACCAATATGGAAGTGATGTGTGACACATGGGTCACATGGGTGGAGGGGTTCGGAGTGTGGGAGGGGGCTCAGGGCTGGGGCAGAGGGTTGGGGTGGGGAGGGGTGAGGGCTCCGGTGTGGGGCCACGGATGAGGGGCTCAGGGCAGGGCACAGGGTTGGAGTATGGGGGTGGGGTGAGGGCTCTGGCTGGGGGTGCAGGCTCTGCGGTGGGGCTTCCCCCAGCTCTCTCCCTGATGCGGCAGCTCCAGGGCTGGGGCCATGGGATAGGTGCCCCACTCCCGGCCGCAGCAGGTCTAGGCCAGGGGAGGGGTGCCCCAGCCACAGCAGGTCCAGGCTGGGGATGGGTTCGGGGTAGGGGAGGGGTTCGGGCTGCCCCTCCCCCGGCTGCAGCAGGTCACAGATGGGCGAGTCCCGAGTGCCTACGCAGCACTAAATAGGTTGCTGCGTGGCCACACAGCTTATAGGGAACTTAGATATACTGTACTACACCAGCATAAAGTATAGAAAATGAAAACAGGAGTCTCCAATCTGAAGAATTTACAGTCTAAGTTAAAACAAGAACAAGAGAAGGAGACACGATGTGGAGGAAGGGGCATATATACTTGGCACAAGTCTCAACTACTAGCATAGGTTTGTATGCTGGTGACTGGGAACCAGCTGGCCCAGGTGAACATGTGAAAGGTACTGAAGCCAAAGCACTGAGGTCAAAGTTTCAGGAATAAACTATTGGCTGAGCGCAGGACTAGAAAATTACCACAACAGGAGAAAATAGAAAAAACAGCTTAAACTCAGGTATCTGGTCATAAAACTCCCCCACCTTATTTTTTTTTAAAAAAAAGATATTACTGGAGAGTTTTCACAGCACTCTTCTAGAACCTGATTTCCACCAATTGGGATCACCCACAAATCAACCATGTGGGCAGCAGAGACAGCTGGAAAATCTGAGTTCAAGACAATGATATTTTGCTATACCACATGACTTAACCAGTCCACATCTCGCCTGAACATGCTGTGTACATAAAGCTCTTAAAATGCAGATTTCAAAATGATTTTCTGTCTTTACAATCAAAGCTAGTCTCCATTTAGTATTTATAGTGCAGGATCATTGTTGTGCTCTATTTTCAGCACTGAGAACACCATTCTTTACATTACAGAATACTATGCAATAAAGGACAGGAGTGCAAGACAGATTTTACTGAAGGGTCAAGAGAATGCAAGTAAAAGATCATGGGTAACAGATGTAAATGGCAAATGTTAAAGTACTGGAGAGTCCAAGTCTTTACAATGTTAGATGCAATCTTAGTTAATGAAGTAAGTTATAAACTCCTTGGGGCAGAGACTAAATCTTCCTCCACGTTGATATTGCCAGGCACAAGTTTGCCATTTAGCAAAAAATAAATCGAGTCCCTGATAGCTGTCTGCATTTATTTAATTGCACCTACTAAAATACAATAAGGCACCAAACAGCTGTTAAAGTCATAAATTTTAGGTGAATTTTATCTAAAAATAACTCTCTGCTCCCTATGTTATAAACAAACATATGCTGTTGTAAGTACTCCTTCTAGTACCAGAACCACGGTACTCTCAACCCAAGAAGGAAGAGTAGTCATGGACTCCAACAGAAAAGAAGATTTGGTATGTTTATAAGAATTTCACTCCTCCTTACTACAGTATAAAATATAGGCTCCCAAGAGGAAAATAAAAAGGTGGAGAGGGCTGACATTTCAGTAGTGGTATAAATCCGCATGGCACCTTATAGACAGACAATGCCCCGAAGAGCTTGCAAGTCTAAACTTGGTGTAGAAAAAAGCTAAAGTGTCACAGGACAATAACCGGAAAAGATATGGCTCTGAAGTTATAACATAGTCTTATTCCCCACACAGGTATTACAACATATAAGGACAAATTCCAAGATTACGAATTCCACCTACACCTGGGGAAAGGAAGGGAGAAGTGACCTTTAGAGACCAGAAATACCACACTAACACATGCCACCTCTGCTTGGCTAAACAGGATTCAGTTATCTAATGCTGAAACCTACCTGCAAATCAAACCGTAGACGATAATATGTGAGCAGCTGGGTCTCAAAGTGGAGACTGTATTTAGGACATCAAGGTCACTGATCCACAGTATCGGTCCTACGCCCCCAGCTCTGGAGCAGTCTCTTAGAGGAACCCCTTCACTATGCCAGACCCTTCCTACAGGATAGGCGACATGGCCTCATTTTCTCCTGAGGCTGAACCTCTGCTGCTTCAGCACTCCTGCTTCATACCATGAGCTCTGTTCAGTAAGTCCACCTGAGACATGCTCCTGGTGGAGACTTATACATTCTTCAGGGATTAATGTACCTCACCAAGCATTTGCAGTGACACTCAAATGGTGCTGTCAAAACAGTAGGGTTTATTAGTCAACTGGCACACAACACAGGAAGTCCTTATGTTAGCACAGAGAAATGAAGGTTAAGGCATAGACCATTCTGGTTAGCCCAGAGCCCCCAGCCAAGCCGCAGTGAAACCCTCATGTTCACACTCCATCTCTCTGTCTCATCTCCTTGTCAGTTCCTAGGTGAGAGCCCATGACTCCCTGTAGCAGCCAACTCTTGTACTCCCACCTCACATCTTCCCCAGTCTTATTTTCGAGCTGGGAGATTTTGCTCAGCTTTTCTGCTGAAAGGTGGTAAACTCCATTTTTCTCTCGGACCTTGGTTGCTAGACATCAGTGCACTGGTGACTGGATTTGCCATCTTCTCAGATTTTCCACTGATATGGGGTCAGTCTCGGCCAGTCATTTTTAACATCCCATTCAGGCTCAGAGAGCTAAGTAACATTCATATCTATGTCTCCCAGCCTGCCCTGAAAGCAAACAGTCCTGCCTCTCCCAGTAACATGCAAAAAATAAGGGAAACTGAGGCATACACAGGAATCTCAAAAACATTACAGAAAATTCCCACTTCGTCATACCCAGCAATAAATAGTCATTAGGGCTAGGATAACAAACAACATATCCTTTTGGAGTTTGTATAAGACTCCCCACTTTTTGGAAGACATTTTTCTGCAGTTCTGCTTGTCATAAGATACATATCTGTCTCCCAGAATAATCATTGAAAATCTGTTTTCTAAAGGTCTCTTGATCTAACAAGAAGTTGCTTTCCTGAAGACACCATCAGAAATTAAAAGATAAAATTTAAATATGTTCTTCCACACAAAGCACTCTGCTCATTTATTCAGTCAGCCTAGCAAACAGTGGCGGTGGTCACAACCATCCATACAAAAATCAAAAGTCCGTTTTTATTTAGAGCTTTCAACTGCAACCAAAGAGCTGAGGCTGACATGTGAACTCCGAATGACGTGCACAATCTGATATAATGCAGCCACGAATCCACAGCTGCAGGTTTTAATGTTCTCCCTGAAAGAATATTTCCCGGTAATGGAGATACTCTTCATCTCTCTCTAGTTCCAATTCTATAGCTTGAGGCAATTTTTCTTTTAGAGCTAGGTAATGCTGATGGATCTTTCATCCAGGGAGTTATGCTGAAGGTTCACCCTCTTGCAATGTTGCATTAACAAGAACACCTACTGATATTCCCTCCCCCACAAGGACCTCTTGTATTTAATATCAAAGCTACATCAGCAGCATTGCTGCTAAGACCTTTGGGTTATTAAACACTGAGCTAACCACTGGGAAATTAATTGTTTCAACAAGTAATCACTGAATCCCACATGTGAAATACCACAAGGTGAAACTCCAGGTAATATCACCCTCATGCAGGAGGTGGGATGGTGAGAGAGTATGCAGAAGTGATTACTTTAGCCCACATAGCAAGCAACCTGGAAGCTTTACTCTTTTCACTGAGAGTAAGTAAGAAGTTACTTCACTTAGAAAATCTGATCTTCAGTTTTAGACCCAAGGTTCACAGACTAGTTTTCCTAGGGGGACAAACATGCAGGGATTTACTTTAAGGCATCAAGATCAACCTGGCTAAAATTAAATATTAAAATGGTTCACAGATATTATCCCGTTTCACCCACCATTGCTATAAGGGATAAAAAGAATCTATATTCCGTTTGAACTTCCACAGTTATTCACATTACTTCAATTATTAATGCTGCAGAGATGAACTGATGAAGAGTGAAGTTTGGAGGACCAACACATACACAGGGCAAGACTGTAACTAGTGAATTGGATTTAGTCTTTTGACTGAGAGAAACCAACATAATGCAGTTTCATTTGTCAATAGCTCATAGCTGTTAGATTTTAAAAAAAACACAGTACAACCTACCTTCCAGGATATCAGAGCGCACTGCATTGCTTCTGGTTTTCAATTAAGTTCTAGGGTTTTGTTTTGCTTTTTGTGGGCTTATTTTTGTTTTTTGTTAAATAAACAGTGTTAAAGCTGTGCTAATAAAGGCACAGAGTGGCCAAGTTGCCAAACATTGACAGAATTGAACTCTTGGCCTTCCTACCTCCCTACATTCACAAGTTTTTTCCCCTTTTGGCTAACTTGCTAACTATTTTCCTCATTACAATTACTTTTTCCTCTACTATACAGATTAAGGCTCCTCTAGGGAAAGCCTCTTGTACATGAAGTTTAAACTCAGAGCAAACATTGATGAAAGTTATGAGCCCTCAAACAAAAAAAACCTAAAACCTTCAATTACACTAATTGGTAGAATCTGATAAAATATGGATTCCCCCTGCTCATGCTATAGAGTTAATCAAAACAGAAGCACATGATCACCAGGAGAATGAGTTCAAAACCTGCTGGGCTCAAATATATATTTTGTATTGGGCATTATGATGTATATGTACTCAAATCCCTGCCAAATCAGGACCAGAGAAATACCCTGAAGCAACATAATCTTTCAAATGGTATTTAGTGTTGTACCATGAAAGGTAAAACAAATGAACAGATTTTCATAGTAAAAGAAAAAACTAAATGGTCAACCCCACTGATTTAAAGCATCTTCAGGTGACACCATTTAGGTTTCACTTTGGAGATTATCAATGGCTGATCACTGCCATTCCACTTCACATACAGAACAAAATCCCTCTTCTAACACACCAGCTAGAGATCTATTGTATGTGCTGATTCTGCCCGTTTCGGAGCAGGTTAGACCTGCACTCTCAGCATATCCATCATAAAGGGTGTCAGCAATATGACAAAGGGCACAGCACACTATCAACACGTACAACCAACCAACCAGTACTTGGTCTGCCCAAAGGGCTCTCAGCCTCTAACTGATCTACCAAACTAAGAAAAAGATTAACAATATTCAGAGCACTCCATTATTTGAGGGAGAATTCTGGCTGCTAACTGCAGGGTATTATTCATCCCACTGGGGCAAAATGAGCTACAGACGCACTAACAAAAACCTTGCCCTGATAGCTATTTATACAGTACTGTCTGAATACATTATAGCTACAGATGTAAAGCTGACAGACGCAGCCTTGCACGTAAAATCATTCCCCTAGCTATTTGTAACACAGTGGGAGGACCTAGTGAGGACTAGTTGCGGTTCTGATGCATTACGAACTTTGAACATGCTACAAGAAAAACCACATGATTTATCACTGAATGGTCAACATGATTAGAGCATGTCACCTTACCATTTTTTTTTTTTTAAATAAAAAACATTTTGCACCTGTGTTCAAACCCTGCTAGAGAAATAGCCTGAGACAGCACCACTGGACATTTTAGCTTTAGCTGGTTTAGTTACAGTGTGAACAGGGCTTCAGAGCCTGCTGTAGAACTGTATTAGCAAAGCCATATCACAAGGCTCTAAACCAGCAAGCAAATACACACACCTCTGTGTCTATTACAGCGCAGCACAGCATAAGCATGATTCCACGTTTCACCCAGCACATCTGAACCGATTCCTAGAAAGGTCATGTGGAAGTTGTAATAGTTGTGAAAAGTGTTTTGCAAGTCCGTGCTAGGGTGGACATCGTTACAGCTGGTTGTTCTAACGTCAATGCTGCAATATGCAACAGCCCTCATTGAAGATACTCATCTCTCCTTTCACCAAGGAAGTCGGATGTTCATGCAAGGCGTGGAACTACTTACTGGTTAGGCAGCAGCCATGACATGTAACCTTGTCAGCCAGTTTCCTTTGTGCAGTTTCCTTCGTGAGAAGTGGATGTGTGTGTTAACCAGTGGTTAAAGCTTCCCTGACCTGCTGATACAACAGCAAGTGGGCTAATGGGATACCTCATTTCAGCTATGCCAATGAACCTGCTCTATCTGATGGTGAGCGATTTGCAGTGACAGACTGAAAGCCTAATATCTCATTAGTACACTAAAGAAAAAGAGGTTTTTCTATTGTGAGGGACAGACTATTGTGTTTTCGCAATATTAAAAATGTCTGCAGACAGAATCCTAGAGGACTGTTTTCTACACACCAGCCATTTCAGAGTACAAACCAATCTCTCACACAGAATGGCTGCAAATGGATCAAAAGGCTCAGAGAAAAGAGCAAGCGTAAATAAGAAGCAATCTATTCATAAGGAAGCATAGTACAATGATAGCAGGAACAAGATCTGGCTCCCTATTGGTATATTCCAACATTCCTGGGAGGAATTTTATAGTTTCTATTTTGAAAAAGGTCTCATTCAAAGCTCTTCCTTCCCACTGAACAGAAGTTACACTCAAAGTGCTCCAGAGAAAAATGGCCTTATATTATGCAGTTCTACCAGAATGCAACAGCCAGAGATTAGAGTTAATCTGAAGGCAGTCCTAAATTCTAGAACAGGATTACTTCTGACAAAACAAAAGCTCGACAGGATTGTATTACAAAGTCGCTGGTTGTTCTATGCCTGAAAATGTTACTACTTGCAGATTATTACACTTTAGTTACATGTTCAAAAGAAAATAATTTACGTTTTGGCAGCAGCCAAAAGAAGATGTGCAAAATGTAAGTAGAAGAATCAGCAGTCGGAACCTCTGGCATGATATCAGGAAGCAAAACCACCACAGCACTTTGCATTTTATTCATCTTTAGGCTGCTGAAGCAAAGACAGCTTTACGATAAAAACCTAGCACAGCAATTACAGCCTTAAAAATACTTGTGAAGCACTAAGATATTTCTCTCTCTATTGTAAGCGCTAATCTGCGAGCAGAATACCATGCTTACTTTAAAAAAAAAATCAACATTGTCCAATTGTTTAGGTTTAAAAGATCTGTATTATGTTCAGAACATCTCTCTGATGCCTCTTGTGAATGTTAACTTCAGTTCTTTAAAAAACAAAAAACAAACAAAAAAACCCTTTTTGAGTCCAAAGAACCCAAATAATGTATGTTAGTGGCTGTGTGTCAATTTTGACTGCAGAACTTAGTGACAAAAGGAGATCCTCTATTTTCTAGGACCACCAGACCTCCTTTCAGGCAGGCCAATGAACAGCTGTCAGATGCTAACTTTCAGTCCCTACTGATACCAGTTTGATTTGAACTAGTGACCCAGAGGGGAGAGGCTCTGTATCCGATTACCAACCCCCTACACCATTTAGTCCCCCCTTGCCTTCCTCATGCAGCCCTTGACCTCTACTAGCAACAACCTATTGGCCTTCACCCTCACTTTTGGCTAATTCAAGCAGAACAAATAATCACTTTTCCCAACTCTTACCAAAACATTAAGGGCCCTTCCTATCAAATCTATAAAAGAGAATCTTCTTTGGAACAAATCTTTGATGATTAGTAAATCAATGACTTCTGCACATTTTTTGTACACGCCACAAAGAGAGGTGTAAACAGGGGAAAGAGAACTATCCCTTTTTGGCTCTTCTGAGTTTGGTGAGAACTGGTTACATACAGTTAATACAAGCTCACTGCCATATTTCTCAGAAAACAAAGAACTTGGGGTTGTCCTCCTCCCTTCACATATTAGAACACATTTATGAGACCTGATATTGCAATAATCATCATTTAGTGGAGTTCTGATTAACTAGCCGCCACCCACCCCCGCTATATCTCTTACCGTGCAAATCCAACTTCCCCTTTAAGTGCATATGTTTAATTTTACAACTCAAGATCTCTTACAAGCCTCTGCAGCACACTTAGTTCATGTTAACCCATGGAGAAAGACCAGGTAACAATCTTTGTATTTTGATGGCCAAAAAGTCTCAGACTCATCTACAGGAGTCTGTACGTGCTGAGACAACTGACTGCGCGTGCTTGAACTGCCAGTTGAGAGAACAGTATAACCCATTCCTCCAGTGTATTAAATGATTAGCAAACAGGGCAGCTATAAGTCCTTAAGCAAAGCATTTCCTTTTATATCAAGCCAAGTTCTGATCACTATTCAGGAAATTAAAGCTACTGGCTTTTCCAAAAGAAACTTCCATTACAATTAAAGAAATGCGCATATTTAAACACACATGAAAATAAGCCATAACTGCCAGTAAATATGACATATTGATTATCCCTAAAGCAAATATACAAAAATTAAACCAATTTATATATAGATACCTCAGTGTAGCTGTGCACATAAAAACCCAGTCCAACATACCCAAGGAGTAAAATACTCTAAGTTTTGTCTACACACACAGGGTTGCACCAGTTTAACTAAGGGTATGTTTTTTAACTGATTTAGTTTGCTAGTGCAAGTTTGTGTGTAGAAAGTGCAAGTTTAGAATCACAAATGAAGGTCATCAAGTCCAGCCCCCTGCACTGAGGCAGGACTAAGTTTACCTGTGCCATGCCTGACAGTTGTTTGTGTGTAGACATTCTTAAACTGAAACCAGAACGTGTGCACACAAGCTTGCACCAATTTAACTAAACCAGTACCCAGAAGCTCAGGAAAAGTAGAAATAATATCTGGGCAAATAAATGTGTCAGGTTTCCTACCTGCCAAAAAGAGGCCATCGATGAGGCTGGGGCAGAATGAGTGACATCAATCAGGGGATGGTGAAAGAGTGGGGCCACATGGAATGGGAGCAAAGAGAACTGAGCTGCCTCTGGGGTAAGGAGAGAAGAGGCTAAACAGAACGGAACTGAGCTGCTATTCTGGTGAGAGACGGAAGATGGGGAGGTGATGAACATTAGTTTGAATGTATTGACTTAGCTGTCTGATCACAGGTGTATGGTGACTGGGAAGAGATAGAGCCTGGGTTTTTCAGCTACTCTGGTAGATCAAAATAGTCAGGAAGGTCAAGAGCAGTTACCCTTTCCCAGAAAAATAAGAAACTAGTTTAATTTTCCAGCCAAGCCAAAGCAGATTGTACAGCAACTTTTAAAATCTGTCTACAACTTAGATTGTAAGCTTTTGGGGACAAGGACCATCCATCTCTGCTATACATTTGTACAGTGACAAGCACAAGGGGACCTTGATCGCTGTTTGGAACTCATAAGCACTACTGCAGTACTATAGTAAGAACAACCACCGCCACCACCAAAAGAACTCAATCATTTGTAACTGAAATGACTGACCACTTGTCCACAGATAAATTTTTTCCCTTTAATTTTTGCAGTATAAACAAACTGTCAAAGATATATGGTGAATAAATTAAAAACATTAGAACTTGTATCACTGATAGGGAAATTAATAGGCACATGCAATGGATAGAAGGCATGTTTTAGGAAGTGTTTCAAGAAGAGATTATCTTTTCCCTCATGAACTTTAAGTGAACAGAGCTGGACTGCAATGACAAAAGATGTTCCCCTGTACAAACACACAAAAACTGAAACCTAGGAAATTCTGATGATGCAGAATACTTCAGGTTTCAGACTAGAGAATCTCTTCAGGAATATCCTGCTGTTTTGGGTGTTGAGCAGGCAACAGAACTATTTGAATTTAGCTCTGGCTGGAAAAATAAATTCTTGGGTCTTTACAGATGTCCTGGTCACCAGTGTTGCAAATGCCTGAATTATACCATCAAAGCAACAAAGATGCTGTCCCATTTTTCCCCTCATATGAGCCATAAGGGAATAAAGCTGAAACATATATAGAAAAATTTAGAGCCCCCAAGAGAAAATGACCATTCAAGGCCACAGCTGTAGGATCAAAGATCTTCAGGAGAAAATGGCAATTCCCTCAAGATAAACGGACTTATCACCAAGCAAGAGAAAATCTTCCATTGGTCAAAGCAAAGACTCCAACAACTGAATCCTGACAGCAATTCAAATACCACACAGATCTGAGGAGCCATATCACCACTTTGAAAAAATGAGAACAGATGGGGACCAAAATGCAACTGTCTCTAGCAAAAAGCTGCTCTTCAGAGAAGGCAGTTTAGGTATTAGGACATCTCAGAAGCCCAATATGGATTAGGGGATAGGCTCATAAATCACACCTACTGGAGAAAAATCAGTGAAAATGAAATATCAGCAGCTGGATTTTCAATATCTGTGTCAGGTCTTCACCTTCCAGTTCAGAGCATTACAAACTCAGTATCTGAAGAGGATACAGAAGGGTAGCTGAAGATTAAGTTCCATCTACACATTGCATCAAACCCCAAGACCTTTAACAAAGGAACAGCATAATGGAAGGGACCAGTAAAAGCAATAGGGGTGCTACCTACACCTATTCTAAAAGCAGGTTCTGTATATGTAAGACATTTTCATTTTAAATGAAGTCTGAAACCTGACATATATGTCACTAGCTTTATTTTGTCTGTACACATTACCCTGTTGTATGACTTTTGAGAACGTGGGGATAGGACACCAAAGATTTATGTCCTTTAGCACTCCAGCAAAGCTTTGCTGGCATTTTACAACTAGATCAAACAGAAGAGAGTTCTTGTCTAAAGAAGCATTTTCAAATATAGAATACAGACTTACATTGAAGAGTTATTTAATTGGAACTAAATCAGTATATCACACTTTAAAATTGACTTTTTGGACTGTTGTCTAGGCTTCATTTGACCCAGACCTTGAAAGATTAGAAGTCAGTGTATTTTCCCCCTTGTCATGAAGTTTCAAATAGTGAGACTGTTAACACCATTACTCAACTCCAGATGTTGCTATCAGGGTTAATAGCAGGCTGAGGCAATCTGTCCACACTTAATGATACTTAATCATTACTGATTACACTTGGATTAGAGGGAATAAATCCAGGCGTAAAGAGACTGTAATCCGCAGCCTGACTGTGTTGGGCTACTAACACATTAGTTTAAGCCTGTAATCTTGAGCATAGCTATTACTGAAGAAGAATTTGCATTACTAGAGACTAAGAGCACCTCCCACCTCAAATGCTATCAAGGCTTTGAAAGCAGCAAGTGAAAACCAGAGGAGGGCAAAAAAAAGGATAAAAAATACTGTCAAGCACACACAAAAAAGTAAAGGAGGACTTGTGGAACCTTAGAGACTAACAAATGTATTTGAGCATAAGCTTTCATGAGCTACAGCTCACTTCACTGGATGCATTCAGTGGAAAATACAGTGGGGAGATTCATATAGACAGAGAACATGAAACAATGGGTGTTACCATACACACTGTAACGAGAGTGATCAGGTAAGGTGAGCTATTATTATAATAAAGAGATTGAAGTGGATAATAAATGGACACAAATCAGATGTCAAGAATTATAACATTCAAAAACCAGTCAGAGAACACTTCTATCTCTTTGGTCACTCAATTACAGACCTAAAAGTGGCAATTCTTCAACAAAAAATCTTCAAAAACAGACTCCGAGAGACTGCTGAATTGGAATTAATTTGCAAACTGGATATAATTAACTTAGGCTTGAATAAAGACTGGGAGCGGATAGGTCATTACACAAAGTAAAACTATTTCCCCATGTTTATTTCCCCCACCCCTGCTGTTCCTCAGACGTTCTTGTCAACTGCTGGAAATGGCCCACCTTGATTATCACTACAAAAGGTCCCCCCCGCCCCCTCTCCTGCTGGTAATAGCTCACCATACCTGATCACACTTGTTACAGTGTGTATGGTAACACCCATTGTTTCATCTTCTCTGTGTATATAAATCTCCCCACTGTATTTTCCACTGAATGCATCCGATGAAGTGAGCTGTAGCTCACGAAAGCTTATGCGCAAATAAATTTGTTAGTCTCTAACGTGCCAAAAGTCCTCCTTTTCTTTTTGTGGATACAGACTAACACGGCTGCTACTCTGAAACACAAAAAAGTGTATTTCAAACAGAATTAAGTAAACCATCCAGATATAGTTAGGACATCTAGAATTCTTTGTTACTTAAAGAATTTTGAGACAGAAGTTGTGGCAGAACTGAATCTTGTGATGACTTTCAGTACAATTCAACCCTAGCTTCAGAATTCAAGGATAATCTCTAACCATTAAATAAACTTCCAAAATTACATCCTTGCATTGCACTTCAGGTACAGAACAAGCAAACGGGGAAATGTACATGTATATTTCCATGTTAAAAGTTTTAGAAGTCACTCCCCCAGAAATGGAACTAGAACTAGGTATGGGAATTCTCTATCCCTAGAAAACAGATTGATATCAAGTGTCAGAATCAGGAATAATCTCAGGGCCTATTGTATTAACACAGGGAAGGGAAAAGCCAAATAAGAACACTCACTAATACTGAAGAATGGGATACTGAGTTATTTTTTAAATCAATTTTAAGTTATGCTTGAACAATAGTTTCTTCCACTACTGCCCCTTGACTGTTCTGTCTTCTTTATCATGCACATCAGTGTTCAGCTGACATGGCAACAGGTTGCTAACTGGTAGCTCATGCCATTCCTTATGCCTGTGGCAGACTCAAGAGTTGTAAAAGGTGAATGTTTTCTCTTCCTCCCTTCTCACTGATTCCCCACCTACCACCCTGAAAAACAGTCCAAGAACAGCAGAGGCCTGAGGTTCAGTCTACACCTAAAACTTAGGTTGACCTAGCTACATCACTCAGGGATGTGAAAAATGTCATGCCCTGACAAAACAGTTAGGTCAACTTAACCTCCAGTGTAGATGTGACTAGGTCAATGGAAGGATTCTTCTGTCCATCTAGCTACTGCCTCACGGTGAGGTGGATTGAGTACATTGATGGAAAAACCTCCTCCTTTGATGTAGGAAATGTCTAAACTATGGTGCTACGGCAGCAGCTGTAGTGTAGATATACCCTTAATCTATGCCACTGTGCTCACAGCAATTCACAGTAGCAGAGTGAAGCGGGTCAAAGTAATGTCATTTTCACTCTGCTATAAGGCAGAGATCAGCAGCAACAGTAGGGGTGTGATCCAAGGAGAGGATGAACAAAGTAAAAAAAAAAAAAAAAAAAAAAAAAGACAAGCTTCCTGATGCCCTTCCACTCTGCATCTGTAAGGGGGATGGGAGAACACCCCATCCTTCTCTCTCCAGAAGCCAAACAGAAAATTAAACTCAGTATATAATCTGATTTTCCTAACCATGCACAAGATGAAACACAAAGTTTGGCGTCAGTGCCATGAAGAGAATGACAACACTGGGGATTGCTGGGTTTGGGTTTCTCATTAGGACACCACTCCTTGATATTGGTGACCGGGGCGCGGTGAGTGGTATTTTCATATTACTCTCTGGCTACCACATTTATTTCTGTGGCTAGTAAGTATTTGGCAAACTTCTGAAATCACAAGAATGGCACTTTACATCTTCAGTGCATTACAAACCTTAATACATTTGCCAAACAGAATGAAATTAAATGAGTTTTTATTGTTGACACGAAACAGCAAAGTGCGCAGTTCTACAGCATCTGGATGCAATTTCTGTGTAGCATGATTGAGGCACAAGCCCAAGCCCACATTGGCACCAAAATAAAGTTCATCTTTAACCCAACAAAGCAAATTATCTCATTTTCTAATCTCATGAAATACAAATGATTTGTCAATTACTTATACAAATCAGGGAAGCTGAAATTGCAAGGAATGGGGATTCAAGTTCACAACCTAAATACTGTATTGTATTCAGTATTTCAATTTAACCTATTAGACTGCTTGTAATGCAGATTTTTGTATACAACCTGTTCCTCCCCCCCGCCCCCCCCAAAAAAGTGCAGTGCAACCTGGCTTACTTAAAGGGTTACTTTAAGTGCAGGAAGCTTAAGGAAAATGCAATTCCAGTCTTCCAATATATAAAAAGGCATCTGCATACAAACATTTTTATAAGCCTCTCTCCCTCAAGGGTAATATGATCCTGGACTTCCTAACAAACTAAAACATATGACTTTTGCACCAAGCTCCCAGTGGACACTTTTACTCATTGATGCTTGCCCCAAGAGAAATTCTTACCTGTTGCTTCAATGTACTCAATACATCGCTCGATAAAGATGGGAATAGGCTTTTCTGGAGTCACTACAGTGGACAAAGGCACCCCAAAATAATTACTTTCCCACTGAGTCTTTGTGATGGACGGCCGAGGCTTTGGCTTTGGTTTCTGTAGAAGAGAATATCCTTGAATTAATATAACAAGAAAAATACCACAACATACATAGGATAATAAACTCTAGGACCCTGCGAGGTCAGAGGGTCCTGCCCAAGCCCAAACATCTATGTGGACACATAAGTACCAATGTGGACACAAGAACAAATGGATATAAACTGGCCACCAGGAAGTTGAGACTTGAAATTAGACGAAGGTTTCTAACCATCAGAGGAGTGAAGTTTTGGAATAGCCTTCCAAGGGAAGCAGTGAGGGCAAAAGATCTATCTGGCTTTAAGATTAAACTCGATAAGTTTATGGAGGAGATGGTATGATGGGATAACATGATTTTGGTAATTAATTGATCTTTAAATATTCACGGTAAATAGGCCTAATGGCCTGTGATGGGATGTTAGATGGGGTGGGATCTGAGTTACCCAGGAAAGAATTTTCTGTAGTATTCTGGTTGGTGAATCTTGCCCATATGCTCAGGGTTTAGCTGATCACCATATCTGGGGTTGGGCAGGAGGAATTTTCCTCCAGGGCAGATTGGAAGAGACCCTGGAGGTTTTTCGCCTTCCTCTGTAGCATGGGGCATGGGTCACTTGCTGGAGGATTCTCTGCTCCTTCAAGTCTTTAAACCACGATTTGAGGACTTCAATAGCTCAGACATAGGTGAGAGGTTTTTCACAGGAGTGGGTGGGTGAGATTCTGTGGCCTGTGTTGTGCAGGAGGTCAGACTAGATGATCATAATGGTCCCTTCTGACCTTCGTATCTATGAATCTATAATCGCAATTAAACAGCCCCGTAAGCTCGAGCCCTATGAGTCCTAGTCAGCTGGCATAGGCCAGCAATGCTATCTAATTGAAGTATATACATACCCTAAAACCACTTGGAAACTTCAGCTAGTTCAGACGGTGGCTGCCCATTTATTTAGTGTTGTTCTGCACAGGTAGCACATTACGCCTGTGCAGTTCTAGCGCACAGATGTTTCTAGACACACTCGAAGTAATAGTTCTCATCTTTATAGTTTGGGCTATAGTTATCTATGAAACTATCTCCATTCTTTGAGTGATGCTGCAAATAGCGGAGATCAACAGGGCTATCTGAGTTTACTGTCCATAGATTTATAGATCAGTGGACCACAAGAAGGGCACTCTAAATGAAGAGCCCTTTATCCACCGGAATTTCTTCCATCTCTATCAATTTTTTGTCCTGTTCTCCCCCCACACACACACACACACAAACACACACATACACTCAGTCTTTTTCTTAAGTGGGTAGCTGTGAGAGGGTGGTTTTGGTTGAGTGAAGAAGTTCTCTGCAACTTATTTTGGGCATTGTATGTATTTAATGGTTTTTTAAATGCTCATACATCTAAAGAATAAAAGTTGGCTAGTCAAACACTTTTCAATAGGTAAGCTGGATAGTCAAACACTTTTCAGTAGGTATCAATTCACAAAATAAGCATTAACAGTCCCTCCAGATGAGGTAGATGATAGGAGATCTAGCGGAAGACACAGCTGTTGACGTGTTGGACAATATTAATCAGTGGTGGCTCAATTTCCATACAGTTTCTAGTTTGACAAAAATAACTTATGAGAGCAGGTGTCCAGATTTATTTTGAGACCTGGTGAGTTGATTATTCTTACTCAAACTCCTGACCTGCAATGTCATAGAACTGTAATTCCAGAAGCCTAATAACTGTATACGGCTGCATGAACAAACCTCCCTAGAGAGAACTGCTATCCAGATGCTGGGCCATGTGACTCCAAGAAACTCTCACACACACACCCCACATTGTCTATATCCCCACCCCGCTGGAACAGATCACTTCCTGTTTAGTCTGCGTTTCTATAAAACTTCCTCCTGCATAGCAGTGGTGACACACATGGACACATTAGAACAATACTGAGTTTGCAATAATGAGGGAAATGTTTATTTTTGTGCAACAGGCACAGCATCTTGTTTGTGCCAATAAAAGCAAACAGCAAATTTAGAATAGGTATCACGTGACACATTTAGTAGGAAAAAAGTGGTGAAAAAAGGAACGAAAACCTTGTCCACACCTAAAGCTAAACCCACACAACAACTGTAATGTAACCTACTACACGTACCTCTGTGTGCTGGTCCTGTGTACAGAAAGTGAGGAAAAAGTGAGCAGATCAGTACAGGGAGACACTTATTTCCACCTTTCTAATATATGTAGTTTACAGTTCTCAATCCTAATATCAGTCCCTTGCCACACCTACTATGTCTGTGATGAGCAATTTGTCACATGCCCCTTTGCTATGTGCATGCTTGCTCTGTGCAATAAATTAACAGGTGAAAAAGAGACACTGCCCTCTCAGATTTGGCTCCAAGATCAGACGAAAAACCTCAGCAGACCCCTTTTGGGAGGCTGTCTAAAATAATGTTGCCATAGTTCTAGCTCACAGATCTACTGAAATTCAATACAAATTTCATCACGTACAACTGCCAAGACGACAAAATCCTCATCTGTCGTAACTAACCCTATGAAGTACAGCACACTATGCTTGGACAGAGCTAACAGACAAGAGAGACCTCTTCAACGCAGAAGAAGTTTGCAATCAGTGTTTCAGTCAGAGATCCAACAGTGAGATGACAGGAAGTTGTAATTGGGATGACTCCAATCACTAGAAAGCTTTCACACTGTACATCATTTTAATCATCTATAGCAGGGGTTCCCAACCTTTTCCTTTTCGAGGCCCCTCCCCCCCAACATCCTATAAAAACTCCATGGTCCAACTGTGCCACAACTGTTTTTCTGCATATAAAAGCCAGGGCCAGCGTTAAGGGTTAGGAAACTAGGCAATTCCCTGGTGCCCCGTGTCACAGGGGGCCCCCGCAAAGTTAAGTTGTTCACGCTTCGGCTTCAGCCCCAGGTGGCGGGACTTGCAAGCCGAGGTCTTCAGCCTCAGGTGGTGGGGACTTCAGCTTTCTGCCATAGGCCCCAGCAGGTCTAATGCCAGCCCTGCTTGGCGGACCCCCTGAAATCTGCTCACGGATCCCTGTGGGCCCTGGACTCCTGGCTGAGAACCACTGATCCATAGTACAGCAGGATGATGGCGGAATACAAATACTAGAACTATGAATCTCTCTCTTTCTTCCTCACAAGTAGTAGCTGGATGAACCATAAAGGGGAAAGAAACTGCTGATAAATGTTTACAGGAAGCAAATTCTGATGACCTAGCAGATTTCTAAAAAAGTTTGTGACGGTATGTCTTCACTAGCAATGTTAAACGTGGCTGTGTAGTCGCAGTACCAGCGCTGGGAGAGAGCTCTCCCAGCGCTGTAAAAAAAACCACCTCCAGGAGGGGAGTAGCTCCCAGTGCTGGTGCACCGTCTACATTGCCACTTTACAGCGCTGGAACTTGCAGCACTCCGAAGGGGGAAATGAGGGGGTGTTTTCACACCCCTGAGCAAGAAAGTCACAGCACTGTAAAGTGGCAATGTAGACAAGGCCTTCGACTCGTCCGAAAGGCAATAGAATGCTTGGTAACCTGTAGCTCTATCTCTAGCCTCCTGTGACTAGATGCAGTGTGCAGCAAAGTCAGGGCATCAAGGAAATTTGAGGCTACAACATATGTAGAAAGCCACACTAAAACCCTTCTAGAACTTCAGGCAATAAAAGCGTTACTGTGTAAATTTCAGCTGGAAATGTCACCCTTCAGTGCCACCTGCCAGATGTCTAATGGACAGTCCCCTGCCCTTAGCTAGGCATGTGTCACTCTTTAGGGAATCATTAAAAGGGTTACAGGGCAGCAGCAGGCACTCAGCAAGAAGAAAGCAACACCATCCCAACATCCATCTTCATTTACAGCAGCTAATTCTCAGTTAGCAAATCTGACTGAAAGCCTCTACAAAATAGATAAATCAAGTCTTTAGAAAGATAGACGCATGTCAGTGCTACCTATTTTTAAAACACCTAGAATTCACTAAGAAAAATCACCAAGAATTGTACTTACAAAAAGCATGTCCAGTTCATACAACAGAACTGCCTGCCCCACACATCTCCTGCTCAGAGAGAATATAATTGTTTGGTCTTTAAAAGGGCAAGGACTCTTCACAGTACTTCAGGCATACTGACAGTTTCTATAAAAACAGCAGGTGTCTTGGCTGGGTCTCAGCATTAAGAACCTTGCCAGAAACAAAGGCCTGCCTACATACAGGGATATTTGTAATTTATGCCTGCACTGCTACGTAGGAGACTCACTTGGAATCTGCTCCAGGATTCCAACTTCTTGGCTTATGGAGACCAGAAAAGGGTGGGAGACAAGGAATAAAGCAGCAGCAATGACAATACTCTTGCTTTCCGAGGAATGGCTCCAGAACCCACTTCTGAGCACCGCATGAAGCAGCTCATTTTTCATTGTTGTTCTCCTCTCAAAACAGAAGCTCTGCAAGTTGCCGTAACAGGTAAAGTAGAGAATGGCTTCAGAGTGAGAGGAAGTGGAAACCAGAGAAAGGACAAGGAACTAGAAGTGGGTAACTGCCAAAAAGCTTCAAAGTTTATGCTCTGTACTCCCTCTTAATGAAGCAATTATATCATGATCCTGCTGAGAGTTCTCCACACAGACTTAAAAGCATAGCTATCTTTATTTTAAAAATATTTAATCTGTAAAGTGGGGGAACTATTTAGCTCTCTCAGAGGTGTGAGGATGGATTAATTAACAGCTGTGCAGAACACGAAACCACAGAGTGCTGAATAAATGCTAATGTATTATGCTTTGGACAACAGTATGGTACACAGCTGGCAAAATGGCATATGAGGTTGTGTTTATTTTTTTTTAAAGCAATAAAGCAGAGTCTGGTCGCTGTTCAGAGAACAGAACTACCGCGAGAGCCAGAACTATTCGGATCTTTGCATTCTTGAAGTAGCTCATTGATCTGTTGGAACTTGGCAAAAAATAGTATTCCTACTCAACTGAGCTGCACTGCAAAGGCACAGCCACAGCGCGTCCAAGGGTTTGACCAGATTGCACAGAGTGATACACTGACACAACGGCATGGCTTCAATGGCCAGAACATGGAGAGAATTCTAACAGCAGCCCAGAGAAGGGAGGCCTGATGGTTAAGGGCAAAAGCTGCCGATTCTGATGGTTAACTGCCAAGAAGCATCACACAGATGATGGCCTCTCTGCATCTAACCCATATCAGGCAAAACTTTAGGCAATTCACTTGGACAAGACTTATGTTCTGGGATGAGGTTTTAGCTACTCAATTACAAGACAAGATTAAAGACGAAAGAAAATGGAGAAAAATGTAAATGAGGACTGAAGGGTGGGTTCAGCAATGACTAGAAGTATGCTGGCAGCTTTTTTCAACTCGCAATCACAACCAACTTGTAAGGAGGTCACAAGCAGAGCTACCTTTTCCCACTACACATCTGTGAGGAACTGATGCTGGAATCTGGTTACCGGTACCACTCACCAGTGCTGATATGCGTTACCTGATACACCAAATGAGAATAAAATTGGCACTGTGCAATCCTAATCAATCTAGGCACTGTTCCAGTGTAGGCAAATGGGGCTACTCAACTCCACATATGCCAGCCTGAAACCAAAAGATGAGGAAAAGGCATACTAATACTTTCTTACTAAGCAAAAAAGTCAGCCGTCTTTTTGTTCTATGTTTGTACAGTGTCTAGCACACTGGGGTCCTGGTCCATGACTGGGATTTCTAGGCACTACAATAATACAAATAATAAATAATTGTATTTTTTTAAGTGAATTTAATGCTGGTGAAAGGTGTTGGATTGGTAATATTGGAGACTGAAGTTTTCTACTTACAGTACAGACAGCAGTAAGACAATCCAACTTCTGTGACCGTCTCAAACCTGATATGAATAAACTATTTCTAGCATTCAGAAAGGTTGTTCAGCTTCGGTGTGTCATTCAATCCTTGGCTTCCAATGAGACTGCCAATCTGCAGGGCAATTAGTGACAACAGTGATGATGATTTGTGAAATATGGATGCACATCCTTGTTTGGGGCTGGACCAAAAGTCCATTTGTTTGTTTCATATGGACCACTGAAGTTGGAATATGCTAAACTTCCTAACATCCTGTGCTGGATTCAAACCAGTAATCTACAGAGTTAAAGTTCTGTTGCATTAAAACAAGGTAGCTGGAACTAAATTACATCATCTCTTACTAGCTGTGATCAGACAAAGTACTGAATCAGCTACAGAAAGCTTGCAGACTATGGAAGATGGTGAGAAAAGAAATTTATCATGAAAATAAGTGACTGAAAGGCTAGTAGAAGCCCACACTGGACATGTTACTCTGAGAGTTGGCCTCATGAAGGTGCAGATGCCGTATGCTTTAAGTAATGCACTATTGCATGGATTATATTAGGCATACTGTCTCCAAGGCCACTGTGAACATTCATGAAAAGACAGAATTGAGATGGTAAAAAGAAAAGGAGTACTTGTGGCACCTTAGAGACTAACCAATTTATCTGAGCATAAGCTTTTGTGAGCTACAGCTCACTTCATCGGATGCATACTGTGGAAAGTGCAGAAGATCTTTTTATACACACAAAGCATGAAAAAATACCTTCAATTTCAGACTAACACGGCTGTTACTCTGAAATTGAAATGGTGTAATCAAGCCCCTTGTGATGCCTGGAGCTTGGATTTCATGAGCCAGCAGTCTTCTCCCACATACCTGGAGGGATCTTTGCTTTTTACAGCAACAAGCAGATAGCACTGAATAGAGTGAGGAAGGCTACTAACAAAAAGCTGTCAGGACAAAACAGGAATATGTTAAAACAACACAAAACTTGCAGAACCAATTAAAATGCCAAGCACAATTTGCCTCTTACCAAACTTAAATTCTAAAAGCTGCTGAACACTCTCCTCTATCCATCCCTGTCTTGGATTTAGTGCCAGTGTATATTTTGCTCTATTATATCATTTGAGTCTTAAAATAAGTTAACTTTCTGACCAGAGCTCACATTTTAGACCTGAGGGAGAAAATTAATTTTTTAGCCCAAAGAAATGAGCAAAATTGCCCTGCAACAAACTCTAGTATCAGATGAGTTACTTAAAGATTAGAGTGAATTGGATCCTCTTATTAGCAGCTTGCTCTTTGAAGATGGAGGTCATAATGCCTTAACTGAACTTTTCCTATTTTCTATTTGCCAGATTCAATCAATTCTTCAGGGATAGTTAATGGATTTTGCAACATATCTATACAGATCTTTCAGCAGATTAAAAAATGTGGAGTATTAACCTTCGTTTTACATCTATACAAAGCAATGAGTGTGTAAGTGTTATTATGTTAGTTTTAAGACCAGGAAAACAAAATGACGACGACTAGCTAGGTGACCTTGGGCAAACCATAACCTCTGTGCCTAATTTACCCCCATCTGTAAAAGGAGGAGAATATAGTTACTAACTGCATAAACAATGGACCAGAGAACCACAAGAAAACATGACTTACAGAGAGATTTAATAAGCTGTAGTTAGCTTACTGAGAAAGCTAAGAGGCACCTATGTCATGTTCTATAAGCACTTCCACACAGTCAGATAATATCTGAGTAGAAGGCACTTTAGCCAAGCAAAGACACAACAATATCTAATGGCCGAAAGTTCTAGATAAATCCAAACCTGAAAATGAGGCACGATTTTTATTTTTATTTATTTTATTTTTTTTTAAACAGAGTAGTTAACCACTGGAACAACTCACCACTGGATGCAGGAAGCACAGGATAAAATTCTATGGCGTGTGTTATGCGAGAGGTCAGACTACATGAACACAGTGGGCCCTTCTGCCCGTAAAAATCTACGCACATACCTGCTACATCCACCAAGTGTACCTATCTAATGCAGGTGAGCTTACCTCAGGAAAATAATTGCCAGAATACCGCCCTTATCTGACAACGAATGAGTTCAACAGACTGATGAGTTGAGGTGTTTTTTTTTGACTCAAAGAATCAGAGCACTGACTGGTGCCTGCTCAGGAATTCCTCAGGGTAACATGCTATTGCAGCTTAAAATTTGAAGTTTAATCGTTAAGTGACTAAAAAAGGGACACCAGAACAAGTATTTTTACTCTATTATTTATTCCCTCTGAGGAGCTTGAAAGATTATTTGTCATTATTATAAAAATTATTAATTCTTTCCGTTTTCTATTTGGCAAATATTTTAGGTTATCTCCATGTGTTTCCAACGGAGCTTGAAATTAACAAAGCCTTTCAATTTACTTAATTGTTTGTGCATCAACATCAAGATCTAGTAATTATGTTTGGCAATTAACTTGTGCTCCCTCTGCTGGCTCTGAAATAGCCAATCACAAAACATTTTTTTAATCCAGGTATTCCATAAGCAATGGGTTTTGGAGATTTCCCCTGTCCTGTGATCTTTTAGTTAAAAATACTTCAAATTTTCAGCTATGATCGATTTTTACAGCACTTATCGCACAATATTTAAGCACGGAGTTCTGCACCTAAATTACTAAAATGTGTCCCTTTAAACCAATGCACAGTTTAGCAGGTCTATGATTATGTGTCTTTCCTATAGAAAGGAGCTCTCTGTATCAGAATTTCTCATGCACCTCAGAGATTGTTTCCACCCAGTTAAGACTGTCTCATCTTATGGGTCAAGAACTGATGGAAGTTCACCTCCTTTTTAATTAAAACTTGGTTTCTTGTCAGAGCTCTCCTTGCCATTGAGGGTCTTAGAACAGAGAATATAGTTTTCTAAAAATAGGCCTTTTCTTATTCTTATTTAATTCCCAATGGTGTTAAGCTCTGACAGATTTTTTTAAGAGATTCTATTTTTATAATTCAAAGTAAGTGCACAATACATAAAGGTTTAAAAATTGCAAAAACCTCTCTACTTCAAAACAATTCCTCAGACTGTACAAGACTTCTACCAATTCAGCCCTCCTCTGTTTTTCAGGAAGAGCGTTCCAATGCCAATGAAAAGAAGTAGACCACCCTACCCTGCTTGCCAAGGGACAGCTGCTGCAAGTATGAAATCACCACTGTTTTGCAAAGCAGTAGCAACAGTGTTTAAGAAGACAAGAGTTTAAGGATGAAAGAATGAGAATATCCTTCCCTTTAGTAGCTATTATTATTGTTCATTGTAAGGAACAATCTTCTACAGCCCAAGTTGGCAAAACCTGTGTGGAAAGCTCAATTTGAAGCAAGGAGCAGCACTGACCTTACATAATCGCTGAATAGCCTTCTCAAGAATTTCACCTTACTGAAACAAAACTGTAGTCCAATTGGTGAGAGAGGGTGTTTACACTGCAAACCACTATAGTTCCTTACAACAAAATTTTTTTTTCCATACTGTAAGATTACACAAGGTTCAAATTTCATACCATTCAACCTGTCTGTCAAAATTCACCATCTTTTGAAGGGCAGGGAAATCTGAGTGTTCACCAGCTGCTGTTTATTCATAATTCACACACAAATCTCCACATGAAAATATGAAAATTCGGGGGGGGGGGGTCTTTTCTTTCAGGACTAACTCCACATTTTCCACCCTTATAGAATAAGGGCACATAGGTAGGCAGCGAGACATATTATGCTTTCTCACTCAAAGAAGAGCATCTGACTCATCCTAACGATGAGGTACTATTGGCAAGACCATACAAGCAAGGCTAACAATGACATGCATCTGGATTTCCAAAGGAATATTGGGAGAACAGTTTCTCTAGCTCACCATGACAGGTTTCAGAGTAGCAGCCGTGTTAGTCTGTATTCGCAAAAAGAAAAGGAGTACTTGTGGCACCTTAGAGACTAACAAATTTATTTGCGCATAAGCTGCTCACGAAAGCTTATGCTCAAATAAATGTGTTAGTCTCTAAGGTGCCACAAGTACTCCTTTTCTTCTAGGTCACCAGTATTTTCTGAAAATCAATTGCACAGCTCCTCTGATGAACGATCTTTAAAACACACTGGGAGGAGGGGGAGGGCGGCGCACGGAGAGACTTTCAGCATCACTGCCCTCATGAGCAGTCCTGAAATGTACACACTTCATTTTGAAATCAAGGAGATATAGCAGACAACAGGCTGATTTCAAAATAGCTCAGAAAGAATTAAATGAAATCATGACAAAACACACCCAGATATGGCTACCATGGTAGATTCATTAGAAAGGCAATTAAGATATTTCATTTACATCTGCAGCAAAACCAATACCTGGTACGTAAATTTCACAGCTTCACAGCAACTAGTAAATTAGCTGAGAAGTCAGAATTTCCTGCCCTTTCCCCCATTAGCATTCTGCACACCGTGCTCTACTGCTAGATCTGCTATTCTTACACCAAGCCCTTTGACCTCTTGACCTGGGCGCTGGGAAATACCAAGTCTTTTAGATACACAGTGGACTTTCATCACTTATGCTTACACTACTCCTTCAAATCAGCATTTTAAATTACATGGTCTCTGCTTCTCTATTCTTCCCCTCACTCCACAACATGCCCGCAAAAGATACTCCACCATTTATTTACAGGCATTTCTATACTGTAGTATTCAAGGGCCTATTGATTTATGGCACAATACCAGATCTGGACCACGCTTATATTTAATTTTTCTCAAAGATGTGGAACAATCAACTGAAAACTGATTCGTTTTAATATTGCATGCTCACTGGCAACACTCCTGGGATGAGGAAGTTTAAGTCTGAGAAATTTTAATTGCAATTATTTGTCCCTAAGGTGTTCCAGACTCTAAAAAAAGTAATCCACTGCTTTCTGCTGTGCTTATAAAGTTCTGTGCTTTTTACACTGATTGTACAGGCATATGTTTTAATAGGATATCATACTGCCAATGTTAAACCCATGAAGCTGCAATGCAGAGACAAAAGTCTCAGCTCCTAGGTACATTATCCTACATGTCTAATTACTAATGACATGTTACTCAAATTATGAGGAAAGTGGAAGCCTGAAGGAGGAAGATAAAGGGTTAAGTCTCAATTTTGGGATCTACATATTATTAGAAGTAGCAATGTAGCTTTCTGGGATACATTTCTATCTTTGTATGCAGTATTGTTGTAGCCATGTCAGTCCCACGATATTAGAGAGACAAAGTGGGGGAGGTAATATCTTTAATTGCACCAACCAGCTCTTCCATGGGTCTGAGAAAGATACTCAGAGTGTCACAGCTAAATACAAGGTTGAACAGATAGCATAGCCTAAGTAGTTCACACATATTCTAAAAGACCATTCAAGATGAAGTGACCCTTTAACATCCCTGTAGTCACAGGACAAAAAGGGGAGTTAGTGTATTACAGATTGTTGTAAAATAGTGTTATTATTAAGACCATGATTTTTAGTATCTTGCAAAGTTATAAATTTAAGTTCCCAGGCTTGTCTTTTGAAAGTATTGTGCAGGTTTCCTTTGAGGATGAGGACTGATAGTGATCAGTCTACAATTGACCTTTGTGGGAAAAAAGAAGAGCAACTCTGTGTAAACTCAAAAGCTTGTCTCTTACAAACAGAAGGTGGTCCAGTAAAAGATATTACCTCACCCACCTTGTCTCTGATTATGATTAAGGCATTTTAGGGTGTGTGATCCCAGATTAGATTAAGTTTGTTTGTATTTTCATATTTCTTACCTATCACAGCTTTACTACAGACCAGAGCTAAGGCTGTTTAGGTGCCTTAATTACGCATTTCTTTCTTTAACATGTTTTGATTTCTTTTAAATATTGCCGTAATTCTTAATTTCTTGGGTCTACAATACTTTATTTTTGGATATTTACAGCAGCATTACAACAACATTTCTTACCCTTACATTACTGAGACATACTATGAATCTTAGCCTCTTAATGCAGTTCGCGTTTCCGGGAATTTCCTTAGTTTTAAAATTTAAAACGTCATATACAAAGACTAAAAAAGAAGCCTAAAGAGAATTCTACCATGCAAGATTTCTATTTATTTCAAGATATGTAGTATCAACCTTACATTTTTTTGTTTTAATTTTGACTTTTAAAGGGCAGATTCACTGGCATACGAAAACAGTGCAATGTAGCCAAAGTTCACCAGCCCGTGGATATGGGTTTAACAGCAGCTTTGCATAACACAAAGCTGCCTAAGTGTACTGCTGAATCTATCCCTTAATCTGCAATGTCCTTTTTGGTTTAGAAGGCTGTGTGGCAGAGATCAGTGCTGTGGAAAGGGAGAAAAAGGAGAGCCTCATCTGTAAATCCCAACATGTCTGTGCTTTGAAAGCTTCCCCTGCACTCCTGCCTCAGTTCATCAGTACTTTCTGAATGCACAGTGGAGTCGAGAAAGCAGTGCATGGGGAGCCTTACAAACTCTGATGGCTCACGCTAGTATGCCACCATGGAATCTTTAAAGAGCAGTGCTGGTTGGACCACATAATCTACGGATGAGAATTCTTGACTAGAGACCAGGGAGCCTCAAATCAATGAGTCATTATATGCAATAGAAATGCTGGATGAAAATCAGCTGTGGAGGAAAGGTGGCAACTGGTTGAGTAATCTAACATCACAATGGCCCCATTTACAGTTACCTGAGCCTGTCTGTAATCTGTATCATAAATGTTAATAACTTATCTTAATTACAATTTAATTTCTTCAAATATAGCCTGTGTCCATGATTTCAATTAATTTTAACTACATGGGAAGTTTGAAGTGTGCTATTTCATTGTTAAGATCATTTGAAACAAAGATGACTTACAGGTGTTAAATTTCTTAATGGACTCAAATTAACTAACTGTAGCTCAAAATTAATCAATGAATGTACTTGTAAATTATCAGAAAATTCATAGTGTACTCAGAGTTAGTGCTGCTAGCTTGGGGAAGATATTGTGAAATTGGAATCATGGTTGCTAAGGTTGGGGGGAACGGGAATAGGGACACAGGCAAGGCTCTGCGGCATCAGAGCTGGGAAGGGGGACACGGGGTAAATGCTCTGCGGCGTCAGACCTGGGAGCAGAACATTGGGAAACAGACTATCGGCATATAGAGATAAGCCCAACTGGTGTGAAGGGCTTTGGAATATGCTTGCTTAGAAACTAACCCCAATAAACATCGCATTGTCTGCACTTTGGACTTCTGGTCTTTTGCTGCTTGCTGTCTGCGTGACAAGAACCAGGAAAGTAAAAACACATTTTACTTACAAATCAAAACAACTGAAATCCTGCTTTAAGTGCAAATTGGAACTCAGCCTTACCTATGGAGTTGCAACAAGCACCTCTAACAAAAAAAACCCCTATAATTGCATATAAAAGATTACAAAATCGGTTACAGCACCGTTCACCTCATAAACTCCTGATTTGCATGGAACACAATGCCCTTCCAATATGCAAAGTGAGTTTGAGGGTCTCAGCCAAATTCTGAGTAGATCTCTGTCATAAGTGAGATGATTTCAGACTCAAAAGGAGAGTGCAGAAGAGACTGAACTCCACCAATGCCCTCACAGGTAACCCCCTCCATACCAGCGTTGAGGTAAAGTGGACATACAAGGCTATGTGGCACTCTTCAATTATTTCAGTTCTACCTGTTCTATTGATAAAATATTTCAGTTTCCAATGCTGACAATTAATTACCTTACGACAAATACGGTACTTCAGAAAATCCCACCTTAAGTTCTTTTGAATAAGATAGATATTAAATCGATATATTAAAAAACTAGTCATAGGGCCATTACAAGAAACCTGTGCTCCAGCAAGCCAGAAGTCCTGTTTATTGTCTAATTCAGTAAAGGAATTTGGCAATTTTGCAGATTGGTTTCAACTGAATAGGTGTACAGCCATGCTGCTTCAGTGATATTTTCTGTTAGTAGATTTAAGAACTTTGAAGTATTAGTTTCCCAGTCTCTCAACTTCCTGCTAATTTGCCTGAGACATACAGCACAACAAAATCAAAGACATCGTTCCTGGGGCAATGGAGAACTTCACTCACTAACAGATACTCCCAACATCCCCTGCCTATATGAATAAGAATATGGGGGAGGAATTTTGACTGCCAAAAACATGACAGTTGGTGGAAACAAGATCGATGTTCGCTGCCAAAGGAGTTTGGCAGCAAACACTGACTCTCGGTCTCTCAGTGGGGAGATGCCCTGGAAAAGAGTAAATCTGATTGCAATGGCTGTGTCTAGTGTTGTCAGTATAACAGAGAAAAAGTAAAGCACCTTAGACTATTTTTTAAAAAAGGAATATTGAAGAACCATTCCTACAGCATCTACTTGCCTAATCTAGAACTCTCAGTTCTAGGGTCTCTCTGGGTTCAAGACTTATCTTCCTCTGCATTTGTTTATTCTCCCGTTTCAGTTTTTGAGCCATAGAGGGGTTCCTTCTTGATTTTAGCTAAGTGTACTTTGTGATTCATTCAGAGCCCTCCATAATAATTTATGACTTGATTTACTGGTGACGAAAGTGTTTTCTGTTTGAGTGTATTGACTTAGTGCAACAGGAGACTGTCTGAAAAAAAACAGGCAGGATGGGAAAGAATTGCTCAAGATAAGCCACCTCTTCCCAAACACTTGAGGGTGGTAAAGGAACAATACCAGGACTATTATCTTTGAAGATTTTGCCTCTTCTCCAATTAACCTACAAAACTAGTATTAATCAGGACAGGAAAAGGCCTGAGAACACATGAGATCAAAAGAACTCTGGCAGGTTTAAAAAGGAATTCTCTCTCAGGAGGCAAGTAGTTGTTCAGGGAAACCAGACTGAGATGACACCCAATTAAGGGTGTCTGAAGAAGCTAGGAGACCTAAGTTACTGTCAGGGAATGCTATACATTTAGCTAAGCTAGACATTGATGCAGACTATTTTAAAATATTTTGTTTTTATGTTAAAACAAACAATTATTTGGTTCTCTGAAGCATGTCTGATCATTGTATACCATTGGTCACAGACTCCTAAAATGAGGAACCACAGGTTACCCGAATTCAGTCAGACCTGCTGGGTAAGAATGCTGGATAGACAGGATACTGTAGCCTAGGGCCCAGTCTAAGAGTAGAAGAATTGCAGAATTCCACCCTGGGATAGGTAAAAGCATGAGACATGACACCTGAAGGGGTTCATTGAAAGAGAACAGAAGGTGGACACAGGTGCGGCTAGTTCTAACCATGACATACTATACTAATTCCAATGTATTTGCACAAAATTGTTGGCAATGTATCAAAGTATAATAGTTTCATGTTAACTTCTCATTACTATATATGTTAAGCTTGTCAGCGTTCCTTTTTTAACAGAAAAATATACTGATAAAACTGTTTAACAGCACTATTGTGTAAAAAAAATAATCTCAAAGTGTTCATGTGATAATATCCCATGATTGTAGGATTATATCCATGGATAAGGATACTTTCAGGTGGAGACAAATGGACAGAGGAGGGAGTTAGAATTTAATTTTTTATTCCTGTATGACTAAATTAAGTTAAAAACAAGGCTGTAGAAGTTGCTAGCAAGGTGCTTTTAAGGACTCAATTTGACACCAATTGTTATGTAGTCACCAAAGCCTCCTGCCTCCTTTTCATGCACCGTAAAATCTATCGTTGCCATTTATTCTATATATATGAAGAAGTATTCAAGCCAAAGATTACATCTTCCATCATTACTGATTCTGTACTCTTTGGCATTTCCCCACAGTAAGTTCAAGGAAAGGACCACCATGCAACATAACATATAACAAGGTGTTCATCCCTTCCCTTTACAGAGGTGCCTGCAACAATCCCCACACTCTTGGGAAAAGTGGGCCTCTGGTACCCAAGCTCTGAATCTTCAAACCAGTCAATTATACACCCCAAAAACACACACAGGGTGAGGGAAGCACCAAGAAACAGTATGCTCTGAGCTCGCTCCGTTTTCAGTGGACAAAAGTAACTACTGGGCAGCTGGGACCACTCACCCTTCTACACCAGGGGTGGGCAAACTTTTTGGCCCAAGGGCCACATCGGGGTTGCAAAACTATATGGAGGGCTGGGTAGGGAAGGCTGTGCCTCGCAAACAGCCTGCCCCCCCATCTGCTCCCTCCCACTTCCCACCCCCTGACTGTCCCCCTCAGAACACCCGACCCATCCAACCCCCCCACTGCTCCCTGTCCCCTGACTGCCCCGACGCCTATCCACACCCCCTGACAGCCCCCCCCCGGGACTCCCATGCCTATCCAACTGCTCCCTGACCACTCCCCCACCAGAACCTCCGCCCCATCCAACCGCCCCCTGCTCCATGTCCCCTGACTGCCCCCCAGGACTCCCCACCCCCTTACCATGCTGCTCAGAGCAGCAGGAGCTTGCAGCCCCGCCTCCCAGCTGGAGCAAGCCACGCTGCCCGGAAGGAGCAGCAGGCCAGAGCGCTGGCGGCACGGCAAGGTGAGGCTGCAGGGGAGGGAGAACAGCAGGGGAGGGGCCGGGGGCTAGCCTCCCCAGCCGTGAGCTCAAGGGCTGGGCAGGACGGTCCCATGGGCCGGATGTGGCCCGCGGGCCGTAGTTTGCCCACCTCTGTTCTACACCCTCAGAAACCTACATGAGAATAAGCTATGTGGGGGGAGGGTTAAGGTGAAAAATGGTTCCAAGTGACACTGCTCTCAAAGATTTGAGGGCCGGGAGCACACTTATCCCAAGAACTGTACGGAATAAGTATGGCAATCATGTTTGACAACCACTTTTGCTACAGTAAAACAAATGCTTTAGGTTTTCTTTGGCACAACACCATTACTGTTAAACGATTTCTTGCTTCAATCACATTAGATTGTAACATTCAACCTAAGGAAGTAACCCAAGAGTATTCTGCAAGAAACTTTATTAAGACTAAAGAAAATAACACTTATTAGGAACAATATTTTTTACCTAAGTGCAATACAAGGATCTCTCTACACAAGAGAGATGTTCCTTGGTGGTGAACTACTTACTATCATCTTCCTTCCTTCCTTCCCCATCCTCTGCTATCTTCCCCCTCATCCCCCGTGCACAGAGAACTAGTCAGAAATTACAAATTAAGAACATGTGTAGGGGCAATTTAAAAATATATGAAATATACAAATGACTGTTAAAAAGTCATTCTGAGCCCAGTTTTTAACGCTCATACTAATTGGGTTGTCCAATCTGTGAGGTTGATGCCAAGTAAACAGTTCCCCAACTACTCTGTTCTTAGAAAGTGTATGCTTTTTACTCATGGAGGAAAAAGACTTCTACAATCCAAGGTATATTTTAAGTCCCATAAACTCTGAAGCCAAAAATTAGCATCTTACCTTTGTTGTCCTTCTCAAGCTTCGTAAAATGTTCCTTCTCCTTGGATCTTCTCCATCTGCACTTTCATATGGAATAACAGCATTATCCCCCTTATATCCTTGGGATGTCTGGTCTTCCTCTTTCTTCCTAATGGGCCCCAACTCATCATCGCTTCCTACACTGAAACTGGTTCTGTAACTGGCAAATCTCCCAAGTCTTGCACATCTTGTCCGATACAACACAGGTTTACTAACAACAGAAACCTTTCGACCACGTTCCAGAGAGCTTGTGTCCATTTCACTGTCTGAACCATTACCACTGCCATTAGACTGAGTTTTGTTAATATTACGAATGGTGATGATTTTGCCTTGAGTGCTGTCATGAGGCACAGAGTATATATTTTCCTCCTCATTCCTTGGTTTGACCACAGCATCCATAGGTTCTGCATAATCAGAAGGGTCAAAACCATCCGTAGGCAGCCAACTACTAGATGACACAGACTTCCTCTGTCCATCTCTATGCCCTTGTTCCAAATAAGACAGATCCCCCTTTGTAATGTCAAAGTGTACAGGGGGCTTTGGTTTCACTGGAGGAGGTACTTTGTTGTTCAGCTTGCTTTCAAAAGTGCTCATAACGGAAAAGACAGACAGACTATCATTCTCCTCCAGTTCCATTGAAAGTTTAGAATGATCTTTGGGCAAAGTGGGCAAGGACGTGTCCTCTCTAAATGGGCTGTAAGATGGTGGCTCAGTGTCTTCTTCTGAATCCTGAAGGTTTGAATTACAATGAGGTGAGCCAGCCCGAGGTGAATTAAACACTTCTTCTGTCGTGCTGCATGCTTCAGCAGCATTATCATACATATGAGTGGCTTCAATTATATTTTTTTTCTCCACCACATCTTTAAAAAATGAGTGAAAGACCTCAAGTTTGTGTTGAGGCGGGCTACAGGGTATTGTCGTAAACTTTCCATCAATTTCTTGGGCAATCTCCTGTCCCTCAGTCAGCTGTTCTCGACTTAAGTCATTGTCTAGTATGTCTATTGAGCCATCTGTGAGCGCCACAATTTGAATGGGGATAATATCCTGCACTTCACAAAGAAAGGCACGTAACATAGCCAAGGATGCCTTACGTTTCGCTGAAAAAAACACAATGTACCCATGGACTAACCGGCTTTTCCTAATGCTGAATGAGGAATGGTATGAAAGGATGGACAGTTCTATCCGTCTTTTGTGTGGTCCTATTGGGAGTTCAAGTAGTACTGAGTTACTACTGCCACACTGGGAAGGTCTGCAGGTTTGGGACTGAAGGATAGGTAGAAGGATGTCATCTGCATTAAAAGGATCTCCACACAACAAACACATAACAATTCGAAGGTCCACATCTGCTAAATCTTTTATGCTAGATGTAGAACTTACAAGATTTAAGTTTCGCTTCGAGTCCAGTAATCCTTTCAAAACTTGACTGATTTGCTTTTCATTAATGTTACGTCCATACCCAATGCCAGCAGAAGCAGGATCAAGAAAGACACACTGTAGTTTACTGGCAATCTGTTGACCTTGCTGTATTAAGCTATGCAGTGTTTCTCCACTGGTATCCCCTCTCTTGTTAACCAGTATTAGTGTCAGAGGAAGATGAACCAAGTGATTGTCCCTTCTGCCAAGGGTGGACTCCCTACTCTTTTCAATACTTTCCACAACGTAAGATAGAGATTCCTTTGAATTATAAAGGCAGAGACAACCGTGTGGCTGAAATGTGGGTGTCTGAAAAGAATTAACAGGAAGTCGGACATTACCCTCAATTGGTCTCAAGGAAAGTTCATACATTTTACCATCTATCACATACTTGTCATCATTTGTACACAGAGCTCGAATTTCATTTGCCAGTTCACGTGCTAGGCCATCTTTGCCAAGAATAACTAGATTGATCCTATCTATATTGGAATCAGAAAGCAAGTTTTTCTGATTGCGCTCAGATGGTCTTATAAACCTGGAACTGATCATGTGCTCGATTTTAGAGTCTATACAAACGGGGCAGCTAGGACAAGTTTCCTTAGTTGGGTGATACACAAAATGAATGTGCTTCAAAATAAGGGCGTCTCGCTCAGCTTGCAGCTTTTGTAAAGCTTTAAATCTTTGCTCTTCACCTAAAACCTCTTGAATGACACCCATTTTCTCTTTGCTAGGTTTAGCATCAAGCTCCAGCTCATAAAACAATTCTGAATACTCCAGAAGCAGTTCCTGAAACTCCTCCTTTGCCTTTTCTATAATTTGTTTTTGGTGTTTGCTGTAGATATCCATATAGACAGATTCCTCCAGCCACATATAAAATTCCTCATTCATAATAAAACTACGAGCCTCTTCCCATGGTTTTCCAGGTGTTATGAAAGGGGAAGTTTCCAGATTTTCTTTGAAAGCCCTTCTCATTTCTGATCTTTTCCTCTCATTTCTCAGCTTTTCCAAGTGAGCTTCATAAAGTTGCTCTGCAGGCAGAGTCTCCATCAGGTCAAAAGGAATGCATTCATTTTCCATGTTGTCTATATGGCTAGTAGCATCCCAAGGGGTCTCATCAAGAACAACAAACCATTTTAAGAAATCTGGCTTAGTCTCCAATAACTTCTCTACTTTTATGCAGCTTAGGTGATCTATTTCATCCAGATTAGGAATAAGAGCATCAAATGCTAGAGGAAGAGCAGCAAGATACATCTTTCTTCTGCGCTCTATATGCTCCTGCTTGAGGCGATAGACATGTTGTAGGAACAGCTTCTTGGCTTTCTGTGTTCCTTCCAAATACACGTAGTCCTGATATTCTGGAGAGGACTGCATCTTTCGGCTGACATTCGACCATGTTTCATTGTGGTTTTTGACAATGCGGCTAACCAGCCATTCATATTTATCTTTTGATGCCGCTATCTGTTGGCTCTGCTGTTTCAAAGCTTCGAAGTAGGGGATAATTTTAGTCTTCCCCCTACTTTTATCAATTAGCTGCACTAAAGTGCTGAAAGCCAGGTCAACGTTCACATTGGATCTAGCAGACGTCTCCACAACCTGGAGGTTCTTTTTGCTTAAGGCAAAAGTATGTGCATCTCTAATGTACCGCTCCACTCCTTCATCACACTTTGTCAGGACCACCACAATGGGCTTTTTTGTTTTTGCTAGTTGATTGTAAAGATTTGAAATAAACTTAAGTTGATCATCAAAGTTCCTGTTCATACCCCTACTAACATCGATGCAGAGAAGAAAGCCATCTATCAGCAGCTTTCCATCTGGCATTTGTTTTTGTTCAAAGTCCTGTTCCAGCCCTAGCTGATCAGTGCAAAAGTACATGAGCTTTTCAGCTGATGCAAGTTTGGTTGCAGCAGCCCTTTTGATATAGGGCTGCAGGGCCGTGCTACGATGTGGCTGAAAAGTCTGGTCATCAATAAATTCAGTCTGTTCCACAATATGCATTTTACATTCCACGCAATCCTCCAGGGAACGCACAACTTCCCCCCAGTAAAGAAAGTGATCATTATTGACAACCCTTCCTCCAAAGTCACTGGTGCTGAGAACTGAAGTGTGGTCCAAATGAAAGTCATCTGCACTAGGACGCACAAACCGATTGCAGAGGCAAGACTTCCCAATGCCACACTGCCCCTTCTCTTTCTCTGTCCCGGACAATCCCACCACATTAATGTTGTAGGTGGGAATGCGAACATCTTGCTTTCTTGCCATCATCATCATCCACACATCCTGCCACAGTCAACTGCTTCCAAGAGGATTAGTGTTTCCAGTACCCTGTGCAATTTCAAAGCTTGCTGGAGGAGGGGTGACAGGTATCAATCCAGGCGGACTGCCAGGGCAATGAAGTTTGCTGTTCCCATACCGTATGCACCAGCAGCAGCTCAGTTCTCACTGATTCTCATAATTGGATAGCCTGCATTTCCCCCTAGGAAAAAGAAAAAGAATAATCAGTATTACAGCTCTGAAATTATCGTACGAATAGAACTGAACTCAAGAAAGACTGTCAGTACAGTTTAATACATTGCATTTAATCACAAACACAAATGGCAACTAGGTGTAAACTGTTCCTTAAAATATTTTACCAATGCAGTGTCTCAATCTTATAATTCTGACTTTCACATTCATTTGCCATCTCCCAGAAGTCCCACTGCTTAGCTGGATATGTTTGGTCACCCAAACAAATGGCAACACTAGGCTAGGAGAGGTACTCTGACCAAAGCTACCACCTCAGCCATGAGTTTTGTAATCAGTTAGAAGGAGGTCATCTCAGCCACTTACAAGTTACAGGTCAGTTTGCATCCACTCCAGGCAGCAATTTTTCTTTCATCACATTTACGTTTGTGTATCTGCACCTACCATGCGCCTAATCCAGTTTGTAACAGTGCACTTGACAGTTCTCCTTCTTGACTCAGCAGGGGTTTGAGTGCCTGGAGAACATGCACAAAGATAAGCATAAGAGGCAACCACACCAACTGGAAGGAGGGAGGACCACCCAAACCAGTTACACAGACACAGGTGAGGGTCCTGCTTCCAGTTCAAAAAGCTGTGACAGACTGATTACAGGATGACATGTGCCAGCCTAGGCCTCTGGCAAGGACAAAACACTTAACTTTCATGGTTACTAACCATGCACTAGCCTAGCCACGATGGACACTACTTACCAGCCATCATTATAACTGCCATATCTTGTGGTGTGTGGGCACAAACCATATGTCAGCCATGTCACTAAAGGTTACAAACTCAGCTAAAAGTTGTAGTTTGCACAAGGCCTTAGGGTGAGGGCTAGAGAAGGGAGTAACCCACCCTAGAAAGCCTGAGAGCAAGTACTCCGCAGGAAAAATGAGTCAGCCTGACACAGACTTGAAGGGTAGAAATAAGAGTCAGTTCTGGAGACAGGAGAAAGCCCAACCACCCCCAAAGGAAGGGGGGAGGGGAGGAGAGGAGAGGAAAGGAGACGAAACACTGCATATGTATTTCTGTTTAACATATTGAAAATAATTCCTAGAGCAGCAGAATGTAAAGTCTTCTGTTTGCCTTCCAGCTAAGAAGTATGGTACTAGTTTAATATCTGATGTGTCCTCTACCAGGAGGATTATCTCCTGCACTTGTAGGGGAACAGACTCAATCTAATAGGATCACAGTAGTTTAGAGAATGAAAAGTTCTAAGTAAACCCCATAAAACGGAATATAATTTCCATATACTTAACCAAGATTTATATACTAAAACAAGGAAGTCCTCTTAAACTAATGCCTAATGAAAGAACGGTTCCAATTACACAATTTTTCAGTATGGCGATATGTTTAAATAGCAGAAGTGAGAGAGAAGAGTTGCTTAAAAAAAAACCTCAGAATGATACTGATGTGTTAAGCTTTTTAAAACGAGACAGAAAAAATAACTGGTATACTGGTAACACGGTTGGTCTTCATAGTAAGTTGCCAGTTGCCTGTGTCAGTTGCCAAGCCGTGTGAACTTTGGATATGCAGCTAGTATAAAATATTTTCCTTGCTTTGATGTCTGGATAATACAGTTTTGCAAGTTCTTCAGTTGGATTGAATTACACAATAGACAAAGGCTGCCGTAAATCTGAAAATGGTATTGTACATTTGAGTTTGAGAAGGCAATCTTAACACTTGATCTTAAGCACATTCAAATTCTTTAAAAGGTGGTTAAAATTAGCTGAGTCACCAGGCTATATTATCTAAAAGCAACAAAAGCAATGAACATACACCGTGGCAGTCAGGTACTAGGAGTGACGACAGGATCCTTAGAGATCAAATCTGGAGATTTTCTCCTTAGTATCTTTAGCTGCTCAAAGACCGGACATGGCTGAGGGATGAAGATCTCTATATTTGTAGGTACCATACTTCACTCTTAAAGATGAGAGTGCATAGATGAAAGGGCACAATGGGGATATTGTATGATGTAAACTATTCTGCTGAGCTGCTGTTCCGTCCAAATTTTATTATTATTATTTTGAACCGCTACTCTTAACATTAAATTTAAAGATCTGATACCTCCAGGAAAGCTCAGCATATTACTGGTTCAGAAAAATTTTGCTTGAATGTTATTTTCAGGGGGAAAGGGGGCAATCCTCTCATCTATTAATGAGAATACGTGCATGTAAAGAGGCTCTCTAGGAGCTTATCTGCTACACTTGCTTATTTTCCAATCCTTGTCAATCTTCTGACATTTCCACCAATTAACGTCTCTGAGAATGTCAACTTCAGGTAGGGAACAAATCTGTCTCAGCTAGCTACCTAACAAAGATCCCAAGTTATGCCAGTTTACCTAAATTATGCCAGTTTACCTTAAGGTGTGTTTTTAACCTGTGTGAACATATTCTGTTTAAAATGGCTTTGGCTTACACCTAAGAATTCACCAATGCAAGGAAGATCAACATAAGAGAGCATCCACACAGGGATAACTAAATCAGTTTAAAAACACACTTTTAGATAAACTGGTGCAACTTCATGTTTAGCCCAGGCCCCAGGTTCAAGAGAGAAGGGAAATCTAGAAAATACAGAATAAGCAAGCAGATTTGTCTCTGAACAGAATGTTTCCAGTAAGTTTAAGTCTTTATCTGGGCATCTCAGTGGTTTCCCTGTCTCTCCCCAGATGCCCTAACTTTGGGAACATAGGGAAATACGAAATGCTAAAGTTACTGCTGAAATCTAGGAAACATCCTGAGTGATTTGCACAGGTATTGGATTGACAAGGAGTGCTACAAAAGTTTGTCCAACACCATTAACAGTCACATTGCATGCATCTGATGAAGTGAGCTGTAGCTCACGAAAGCTTATGCTCAAATAAATTTGTTAGTCTCTAAGGTGCCCCAAGTCCTCCTTTCCTTTTTGCGGATACAGACTAACACGGCTGCTACTCTGAAACATTGCATTTTCTATATAACTTCTGGTATAAATTAGGTCAAACAATAATATATTGGGCTAAGATTTTCAAGAGTGATTACTGATTTCAGGTACCTCTTATAGGACCTGATTTTCAGAGTGCTGAGTATCCACCATCTGAAAAATCAGGTCCCTTTAGAGCATCAAGTTGGGCACTCAAAAATTGAGGCACTCAAAGTCACAAGTCACTTTTGAAAAACCTTCATCTGAAGCTACACATTATTGTCCAAATTTGTATTTTTATATTATACATGCATTTGGTATCCAAAAAGGGTAACTTTTAAAAATTGTTACATCATATGTCACTCCCTCCTGGGAACTGCGGACATGATCTTTAAAATCCTGGTTACACTGATTGGAGAAACATATAGCGTTTTGTGCGTGCTCACCTCAAAGTATATGTGGGGCTAAGCCAAAGGAAAAATTTAGCAAAGAGGCAGGTCAGACAGGCAAATCAAATTATACCGAACAGGAAAATTTACAAGGACAACTACATTGTAGGGCCTTTGTTCTCAATAACAGCCCCAAATCAGATGTGTCAGTCGTTAAACACACCCAACAATGTAAGTGCAGGTAAACAACAAGTACCTACATTACACGTGTCAAGACAGGATCGTCTGTTTGTCCTGAGTTGCTGGACAATTAAGATTTTACTAGCCTGCACCTAGAACTTTTCTACATATTAATTTTTATGTCATAAGACTCTTAGTAGAAAGGCATTCCATCAGTTTCCTGGACCCAAGTTTTGATACAGGCACATTTCAAGCTTTTTGGAAGGACAAGGTACTTGTCAATCTTGAGAGTTACTTCAAACTGAATGCTGAAGTGATGCTCCCACACTGTTATAGTAGGACTGGATTCTGTATTCCTACACCCTAAATGAAGTTATATGGAATAGCGTATTTATACAAAACTAATATAAAAATATCCTCACTAACAGTTCTTTTTAAAACTGATCACAAATTAACCCAATTTAAGGGGTGTTTTTGGAATAAGGAAGAACAGTTTGTATGCCAGCTGTAATGTGCATAATTACATGCTGTAGGAAATCAGAGTTTATAAAGGAAACTCCAAATGACCCTTGAGTATGGCACTAAAGGATGCCATTACACTGATGCTGAACATATTGTAGGTGCATCAGTGTGGAAGGATTTCCTCACAGAGTTGTAAATTTTCTCACTGCATCACAGTGGCCCAAGTGTAGAAAGTCTCTGAAATGGGTCATTTGTATCTTAGGAAAGACTGATTTAAGCTTTTAACCATCTGGATTTGAAATGCTTAATCTCACGCAACAGACGGGCTATTCTTAGGCAAAGGGCATGCATGCAGCCTACAAGCCACACATGCTATGCAGCACCCCCTCACTGACCACCCTCCCCCACAAAAATCACTGTGGTATCCTCTTATAGGCCTGCACAGAAGTCTGCTTCCTTACCACCCCACAAAAGAATGTCAGCAACACAACTAAGTTTCAGAACTGTATGTGAGGATCAATTTCAGAAATTATTTGGCTAAGTGCCATGTTTTAAATCTGAAATGAATAAAGGGAGGAATGTACTAAGCCTTAATCAACAGCAAAAAGAAGGGCAACTGTGAGTGTTCCTTCATCATTTATCCTGAACCAACTCAGTTCTTAATATAGCAAATCCAACTTCACTGATACAGCAAACATGACCCAATCTCCAGGCATTTGGATTGTTCCCTGGTAACAGATGCAGAAACCAGAACAGGATTCCACTCTTCACCTTTGTCTTGCTAGTTGTAGAAAGGGGCTAATTTTTCACTGAGAAATCTCATTGTTTAGGCATTCAGAAATAAAGAGGCTGGTCGTAAAATTAACATTTCCAAAAGCAAGTTGTTCTGAGAATGAAAGCAAATTCCAATGGTGACTTCTTAAGTACTTCCTTAAATTTAATACTCCTGCTTTTACAAAAATAAACAGTTGATAAGATAAACACTTCTTACTCTGGCAAAAAGTTCTGATACCGAAGAATATTTTCAAATAGGCAAACATGTCACAAATGGTGTTTCCAAATAAAATTATATTATTCTAATTTAAAAAAGAAAAAAGATAAGGGCTAAATCATAAGATATATACTTTATTACAATGAAGGTAAAAAAAACTGCAAATACCTCTGCCATTCTCTCTCCCCCCCAAAATCAGATCCACTTCATATTCTTTGAAAATTAGATTTTTAATACGCTGAAGATGAAAACATGGATTTCAGAAGCGCAATTGCATAAAAGTTGATTTTAAAAGGTTCAAGAATGACTATGACATTCTTTCTAGCCACCTATACCATAGTTTTGCTAGCCCAGGGATGAGAAGTCATTGCAAATCCTATTTAAGATCTAAGATCATTAACATACACGTGTAGCCTTACAATTGTAAATATATAACTTTTAAAAAAAACACTTTACTTTTACTTGCCCCAAATCTGCTTTCAGAGGGCTCTCTGTAGCAAGAGCTGACATCATGACTAACACCTAAAACAGAGCAGGATGCTGTGTCTATTACCCTAAAGGAGAGATGTCAGCAAGAGAATCCTGAACACAGGTCTCGACAGATGAGGAAATGATTTTCAAAATACATTGTTTTAAATATATTTGTAACTTGTGTTGATACATGTATTTTAGTTTGTGGTCTAAAATCTAGGGTGCCATTAAAGATAAAAACCTTATCACCTCACTCTGAAGAGGACATATATTGAAGCTCACAGAACAGCCTGATAAAGTGTATCTTTTTCAGGGTGGATTTGATTCAAATCAAATTGATTTAAATCACGATTTAAATCACTAGTCAGGAAGACTCGATTTAATCATGGATTTCTACATAAAAGTGCAATCTTGTTGGTTATAACCTTAATAAGTATTCTTCACAACTCAGATGTAGGTTTCATTTTTAGAAGGTGCATTTTTAACGTGATTTATTTTGAAAACTTTTCAGATTAGTTTTACAGCTATATCAGAAAATGAATGATTGTTTGGTTATTTCATTTACCAAAGGTAATTGAAGCGGATACTTATGAAGTCATTGGGAGGTGAACTATCTCCAGTTCAACAGGTTAATCATTAATTTTTGGAGAATTTTCTTGCTATGCTGTATTAGGAGGAGATCATCATCAGACAGACATTTAAATTGTTTTAACTAAAACAATGTTATGCATTCTGGATTTTTTTCTTCAACAGCAAACATAATATTTTAACAGAACAAGCATATGAATTTTTGAATTTAGTTAAACATTCAGGTTTTTTAAAATGAGGTTTGTTTTTGCTAAAATTGTTTTTAACTAAAATAGTTAAACGAAATATATTTTTTTTAAAAAATAAAAATTAAATCAACTAAGGCCTGGTCTACACTGGGGGGGTAGGGGGAAATTCACCTAAGTTACTCAACTTCAGCTACTTGAATAACGTAGTTGAAGTCGACGTACTTAGATCGACTTACCGTGGCGTCTTCACCGCGGTGAGTCGACTGCTGCCACTCCCCTGTCGAGTCTGCCTGCGCCTCTTGTGGCGGTGGAGTACAGGAGTCAACGGGAGAGCGCTCGGGGGTCGATTTATCGCCTCTAGACTAGACGCGATAAATCAACCCCCGCTGAATCGATCGCTGCCCGCCGCCATCGATCCAGCGGGTAGTGTAGACATACCCTAAGTCAGCCAGGTCGACACGAGAAACTTAAAGCTTATGCTCAAATAAATCTGTTAGTCTCTAAGGAGCCACAAGTCTCCCTTTTCTTTTTGCGGATAGAGACTAACACAGCTGCTACTCTGAAACCTTAAAATATTGGCTTCTGCAGCTAACTCAGTCGTGCTCACCTTCATTTTCCTGTTTGTTCATAATCTGGAAAAGAAAAACAAGCTTTCCTGCTGGGTCCCAAACGATTTCTCAATTTGGAATGAATTAGTCCAAAGGAAGAAAATACTCTTTCTACACCGGCAGAAGAAGCTACTGCTGTTAAAAGTGAGATTATTTCTTTAACAGTCTCTGAATTCAAGTGCTTAAGTGACTTCCACCAGTTCACTGGTATGACTTTCTTTAAAACATCGTCACCAAACATATATTCCTTGAATGGTTCTTATTTCCAAACTGGGTCTCTTTTACAGCCTGCTGCCATTATAGGTTTACCCTTCTAGTGAGAGAATGGTATGGTAGATCTCAAATCAATGAAGGTTACACTCAGAAAGACCTCAAGACTTCTGGAATATGCTGCTCAAACAGTTTCACTTTTGTTTCTACTGCCTGTCCCTTCCTTCTCACATTTATCTCCAGACTTCTCCTTGTCCAGATCTATTCCACCCCCAACAATCTTCTATTCATTGAACTTTTTGAAACTTTGCACTTTTAGAGAGAGGTAAGGGATTGACTCTGTGTACACAAATTTGCAGAGGGACAATAGGGTTGAGGTCTATTATTTCTCACCTATATATATTATCTATTTTAAAACATTTTTTCTGTTAACAAGCATGTTATCTCTGGAGAGAGAAATCCACAGTTTGAGAACTACAAAACTAAGCATCTCTGATGGTATCTGCTAGACTGAGCACTGAATCCCATTGGGTAGATAGAAAGATTAACCTAAATAATCTATACAGAAGTCCCTGGAACCCCATAAGATTGGGTCCCTAATCCATGAACTACTGGAATTCATTTACAAAACTTTTTTTAAAAACATTACATGAATATATTGTCTCATACTATAGAATTAAAATGTATAATCCCTATTCCATTAGGAGATATCTTTGAGCTATAAATGTATCTTAATTAAAACTACCTTTAGATAAAATGCTTTTTATAAAAAAATCCGATTTAAATAAAAAATGTGATTTTTTAAAAAAAACGTTGATTTTTATCCACCCTGATCTTTTTACATTTTCAAGTGATACTATCTCCTCTGGCAAAGAGAGGGGTGGGGGTGAGTGCAGGTTTCTATTTTCCCTTCTCCCTTCCCCAGGACCCCAGCTAAATAGCAGGCAATAAGTGACCAGAGGACAACTTTCATTTTCTGCCATAAAAACTAAGTTAGAAGCTTGTCATTAATCCCTATTTCGTTTTGATTTATAACAGAAAGCAAGTTATGAGTAGCATTTAGGCCACAAGATGTTCCTAATAAGGAACAGGAGGCAGGACAAGGAACTCAAATAGTTCAGTTCAGTGAACTATAGGCTCAAAATAGAGAAAAGGCATTTCTAACCCTTCTCCCTATAAACTCACTTTCACAGCAGAAAGATATATAGAAAGCCAACTCCCACACACACCCAGTATTTTTTTGTTGTTGTTGTATTACAAAAATTCTGAAATTAAGGAACAACATTAAGCACACCAACATATGCAGTGGTAGGGTACTGATGTGCTTGGGTGCCTGGAGGCACTCAACCTTCAGCTTCACAGAACACCCAAGGTGCGTAATCTAACACACAACATGTTTGTGGCGTATTGCTACAGCAGCCATGGAATTAACAATATGAATTAAACAGTTTCACGAAAACTATGAAAACCATACAAATCTTATGCACCTGATGTTGCACATAAAGGTTACTAAGAAACAGAGCAACAACTGCCCTTCCCATCAGCCAGGTTCTATTCACAGCGGATAAGAGTACCTAACAACCTGCTCATCGACTAACTTCACTGACAATATACTGTATTGAAAAGAACTTCAAGGTTATGATTCTAACCTACAAAAGACAGGAAATTCAAAGACAACACTAATACTCCTGGCTTTTGTCCATTTGTTTCACAGTGTTCTGGTCTCTGAACTTCCTCATAGCATATTTAATCCTTTATGTAGTTATAAAACATACACCTTCTCGCAGAACTCAAACCGCTGTAGTTAATACAGAATAAACCTCATTTAAACATATATTTATTACAATTGTCTAGTCAAGGTATTTATACAAATTTACCTAGGTTGTGATGTAAAAGTTTTAGGGCCAGATTCTCAACTGATGTAAATCTGTGAGCTTCACTCAAGTCAAGGAGACTGCACTGATTTACACTAGCTCAGCAGTTCTCAAACTGTAGATCAGGACCCCAAAGTGGATCGGGACCCCATTTTAATGGGGTTGCCAGTGCCAACATTATACTTGCTGAGACGCAGGGCTGAAGCCCAAGCTCAACCCCTACTCAGGCTCAGGCTCAGGCTCCAGGCCCACTCCCACCACGCGGGTCATGTAGAAATTTTGTTGTCAGAAGGGGGTCACAGTGCAATGAAGTTTGAAAACCTCTGCACTAGCTGAAGATCTGGCCCTTAATTTTGAAGGACTCTGTGCCTGTAACAAAAAGAGTGCCCAGCTTTTAGATAGAAACTCAGTCAACCTCCACCACTGTGCTGGATTTCAAAGTTAATATGCTTCGTGCTACAGTAGCTCAGAGGCCCAGTCAGGATCAAGTCCCTGGTGTGCTAAATGCAGCACAAACATGTAGATGAAGAGATTCCCTGTTTCAAAGAACACACAGTCTTCAATAACATACACATTAATGTACTTTTCTAAAAACATGGGTTTGTGATGCAACAGATAATCATGGATCCCACACCACCCTTCCACCTCTCAAGATTTCTCACCATGAATACCACAAAAGGTAGCAGGAGTGGGAAAACTTGCATAGACAAGGCACTGGTGATTTCTGGCATTGCTGCCACCTTGTTGTCTAGACAAGTGGTTCTCAACTAAGGGGCCACGAGCAGGTTTAAGGGGGGGTGCCAAGCATTAGATTAGTATTAGATTTGCTGGGGCCCAGGGCAGAAAGCTGAAGCCTCGCAGCGTGGGACTGATGCCCAGGGCTTCCAGCCCCTACCATCTGGATCCAAAGCCGAAGCCTGAGGAACTTAGCTTTGTGGTGACCCCTGTGGCATGGGGCCCTCGGCAATCACCTTGCTTGCTACCCCGTAATGCTGGCCTTGACTTTTATATGCAGAAAAACAGTTGTTGTGACATTGGTGGGCCGTGGAGTTTTTATAGCATGTTGGGGGAGGGGGGGGCGCCTCAGAGAGAAAAAGGTTGAGAACCCCTAGTCTAGACCTACTGTGAGCAATATTAGATGACACATTAAAATGATAGCAGATGGTCTACACAAGCACTAGTACCCGAAAACTGCCACAGTGGGAAATGTAAAGGAAACAAAGTCTAATGTAGACACAGTTTAAAGAACTGCTGCTCTCTCAACTACTAGGTACATCTTGTTTGCAGATTAGCGACCCAGTGGAATGTAACAGCTCGTTACGGCACTTGCAGTTTATGGAACAAATCTGTCTGTCCCGCATACATTCCTGCACAAAAGGTTCTTAAGTTTTCATGTTACAAAGAAAAGCCCATTTAGAGATAATACATTACTTAAAAGAAGAGTTAAGGCTCTAATCCAGACACCAGACTAAATACAGGCAAGTGAAAAAAATCACTGAAATATTGGAGGGGAAAGCAGCATCTGCAAAACCTCAATAGCCAGCCATCTACCCAATTAAAGTCTACCAACTTCCCCCACATGCTACCCTGAAGCCACAATTAAAATACAGGGTTTATGTACTAAAACATGAATTTAAAGTAACAAAACTAACCAACCAACCATTTTCATACACATACCCCTCCATTTTTGATTGCAGACAGAGCAAGGGTCATTCTTGTTTACATGGGCACCACAAACAAACATGCAGCAGATAACAAGTGTTCTATTACTCCCTCCAGGGATCCATCTCAAGAGAAGCAGAAGGGAAACACTGTCCCACAAGTGACTGGGCTACAAGCCTGAAGGAGTGATCGGGCAACTCCTTCTCAACAGTAGTGTATGGACACCACGAGTGGGCGGATGCTTTTTGATTATCTGAAGCAGCACCAAGCTGGGATCACTGTCTGGGGCTGTATTTTCCACTGCACGCATCCGATGAAGTGAGCTGTAGCTCACAAAAACTTATGCTCAAATAAATTTGTTAGTCTCTAAGGTGTCACAAGTACTCCTTTTCTTTTTGCAGATACAGACTAACACGGCTGCTACTCTGAAACCTGTCTGGGGCTTGCTTCCTTCCCACTGGTGACTCCCGCTAAGACAATAGGGGAGGAGCAATTGAAGGACACATGCTGCAGCCCCCACCAGGTAAGGCAGTTAGTTCCCTACCGCTGTCCCTCCCTGGAGCCATTCAATCCCCCTCCACAAGTGGTAGTCTAGTCAGTCAACAGCCCTGTTCAATTTTCTCAGATCTTGCTCATTATCCCCCCCCCCACACACAGGCAGAAAGGTTTTGATATTGGTGTGCCTTGGTTCCTCCTATTCGCTGCCTGTGGCACAGAAGTTTAAGTCTCCTGAGGGCTCTAATGCTTTGGTCTAATTTCAGGTGTTTGATGGTGTTGGTGGCCTGTGATATACCAAAGGTCAGATTAAGGCCAGAAGGGACCACCAGATCATCTAAAGTCTGACTCTCATCTGCACTCCCAAGTCAGTCACAGATGTGTATTCCCTGATAGATTCTTAGAGGAAGAGAGGGAATTTTTCCTTGCCGGCTGCAAAGTCTCAGACTAGTAGCTGGGACACTGCCCAGATGCTCTGTTCCTCAATCAATAAAGCTCCCTCTTCCGCCAGCAGCCAAGTAGTAACAGTGCAGTGTGTGTCCACTAAAAGGAGATGTACAGCTGGGTGTCACCAGCATATTAGTGCATTAGAGCCCTTGCCATCACCCACATCTTCGAGAGACCCCAATGAATATGAGTGTGGGGGAAGGGCAATGACCCAGGCTCAGTCCTGTGGGACTCCACACATAATGGCCCTTCAAAACAAGAGACATCTGCCCACCACAGTTCTTTGGTATTAGTCTGAAGGGAACAACTGAAGGCAGTTTACTACTGCTCCATCCACCCCAGCAAGGTCATTCAGAAAGCAGGCACTCCTTATGATCCACAGTAGACAGAATGTAGTATGATTGCCAAGGTTTCTCATCTTATCCATAGCGTTTGTCCAGTGCCACCACCCAAAGCTGTGTCATACCCTTGCCTGAAACTTAAGAACTTAAGAATGGCCATAGAGGGTCAGACCAAAGGTCCATCTATCCTGGACAGGTCTATCCTGTCTTCCAACAATGGCAATGTCAGGTGCTTCAGAGTGAATGAACAGAACCGGTAATCATCAAGTGATCCATCCCCTATCGCCCAGTCCCAGCTTCTGGCAAACAGAGGCTCGGGACACCATCCCTGCCCATCCTGGCTAATAGCCATTGATGGACCTATCCTCCATGAACTCATCTAGTTATTTTTTGAACCCTGTTATAGTCCTGGCCTTCACAACATCCTCTGGCAAGAAGTTCCACAGGTTGACTGTGCGTTATATGACGAAATACTTCCTTTTGTTTGTTTTAAACCCGCTGCCTATTCATTTCATTTGGTGACCCCTAGTTCTTGTGTTATGAGAACGAGTAAACAACACTTCCTTATTTACTTTCACCACACCAGTCATGATTTTATAGACGCCCTTAGTTGTCTCTTTTCCAAGCTGAAAAGTCCCAGTTTTATTAATCTCTCCTCATACAGAAGCCATTCCATACCCCTAATAATTTTTGTTGCCCTTTTCTGAACCTTTTCGAATTCCAAGATATCCTTTTTGAAATGGGGCAACCAAATCTGCACACAGTATTCAAGATGTGGGTGTACCATGGATTTATAAAGAGGCAATATGATATTTTCTGGCTTATTATCTCTCCCTTTCTTAATGATTCCCAACATTCTGTTCACTTTTTTGACTGCCAATGCACATTGGCTGGATGTTTTCAGATAACTACCCACAATGACTCCAAGATCTCTTTCTTGAGTGGTAACAGCTAATTTAGACCCCAACATTTTATATGTATACTTGGGATTATGTTTTCCAGTGTGCATTACTTTGCATTTATCAGCACTGAATTTCATCTGCCATTTTGTTGCCCAGTCACCCAGTTTTGAGAGATCCTTTTGTAGCTCTTTGCACTCTGCCCGGGACTTAACTATCTTGAGTAGGTTTGTATCATCTGCAAATTTTGCCACCTCACTGTTTACCCCTTTTTCCAGATCATTTATGAATATGTTGAATAGGACAGGTCCCAGTACAGACCCTGGGGGACACCATCATTTACCTCTCTCCATTCTGAAAACTGACCATTTATACCTACCCTTTGTTTCCTATCTTTTAACCAGTTACCAATCCATGAGCGAACCTTCCCTCTTTTCTCATGACAGCTTAGTGAAGGTCCTACTAGGTCAGCAGGTTAGGTGCTGGAGCTTACACACCACTTTTCAATGATTTTGGCTAGACAAAGTTGGAGATCAGCCTGCAATTGCAATCTATGGGAGCTCAATTTAATACAATATCACCTCCCCAAAGTCTGCATTAGGCTGTACTTGATTCCCACAGTGCCCAACCTGGGCACTGGTGGTACAGCTATAGATTGAAAGGAGGCACTTCCTTCTCCAAAAACATAGCCTTGCTTCCTCCACAGTGTTCCCAGCCTCTACTGGACCCAAAACCTGAGCTCTGAGTTTGACTAGTTCCAATTGACTAGTGACAGGTTTCAGAGTAGCAGCCGTGTTAGTCTGTGTCCACAAAAAGAACAGGAGTACTTGTGGCACCTTAGAGACTAACAAATTATTTGAGCATAAGCTTTCGTGGGCTACAGCCCACTTCATTAGATGCATAGAATGGAACATATAGTAAGAAGCAGACTCCAACGAGAAACTGCTGAACTTGAATTAATTTCCAAACTAGATACCATTAACTTGGGCTTGAATAAAGACGGAGTGGCTGGGTCATTACACAAATTGAATCTATTTCCCCATGTTAAGTATCCTCACACCTTCTTGTCAACTGTCTGAAATGGGCCATCTTGATTATCACTACAAAAGTTTTTTTTTCTCCTGCTGATAATAGCTCATCTTAATTAATTAGCTCTTAGAGTTGGTATGGCAAGTTCCAGCTTTTCATGTTCTCTGTAGGTATATATATCTTCTTACTATATGTTCCATTCTATGCATCTGATGAAGTGGGCTATAACCCACGAAAGCTTATGCTCAAATAAATTTGTTAGTCTAAGGTACCAAAAGTACTCCTGTTCTATTTGCCTTTAAACATGTTAGTGTAGTTTTGAACTACTTTCACTTTAAAAGTTTATTAAGCTATTACGGGGGCAACACACAGCTGAAATTTAAGAAGAATCCTTCAAATTCCGAGTATCTATTGATGGATTTCATTATCAGATATGAATGAACAGTACCTTCATTATATTTTTGGCAGTTATGAGTATTATAGAAATAAAAAGATAAAAGAAACCTCTTAAGTCATCTAGATTGACTCTTGTTCGCCCCACACTCTCTGGCCCATACAAGACTATTACCTAGAATACTTTGTCCAGTATAATTTTTAATGACCAAGGCAATGGGGCTTTCACCAATACCAGAACTTCACCCAACATCTACTCAGTTAATACTGTTTTAATTTGTATAAAAGATATAAAATCTAACTATAAACCTAGCTGCCTTTGAACAAAGTGGTTGTTTTAAATGAAAAGAACCCTAAAATTAACATAGCATTAAAGGAATGAATAATTCACCTTGGTTCTGCTTTTGAACCAGTTAAGTCACCTTGATTAAGTGCTTTGAAAACACTGAAACTTCATATCTCGTTTTCCATTCTCATATATTGAGGGATTTTTTTAAAAAAAGTTAAACCCTGATAAGTCATGCTAGCAGCATCATTATAAATTATTACCTGAACTTTGGAAGTCATCTGTCCACATTCCAGAGCTATGAAAACAAGGGGAGGGATATAAGGATTCCGGCCTGTCATTAAGTGGATTAAATACATTTAACTATCAAGCCTTCCCCTAAAACTCAACAAACAAACAAAAACACCTTCCAATGCGCAGCATCGAAAAATGTACAAATAGCTAAAGCTTTGCAGTGTTCCTGTCTCTAGTCACACTAAGTCCAGTGTTGCAATCTAATGTAACAGTAAATTAGAATTTTGTTTCCATTACAGACCAAAAGTTACATTTTAAACAAAGCTGCTGCAAAACTATATGCATTACCAAACAAGAAAACGTCCCAAATTTTCAGCCACTAAATATTCTTCAGAAATGACCTTGTTATTGAAGGGTCTGCATCTACATGGCTGCCAAATAAAATGTCAGATTGCACAACAGACTCAGATTCTTTACTCTAGACTTTTGAAAAAAAAAAATTGTAAGTGAACCTGCTGTTTGCAACTGATAACAGAAGCCCTGATTTCTACTTCAAAACATACTAACAAGCAAGCTGAACACTTAAAATGAAGAGCCCATTCTGCCACTTTTAGTCATTTTGAGTAATATTTAACTGCAAGGTGTCCCATTGACTGTAATGGGACTAATTGCAGGGTAAGGTACTGTAAGAGTGGCAGAATCATGCCCTAAACATTTAGAAGTCACAGCACCAGCAAATAATTTGAGGTATTCTGCTACTAGCTAGCCATCTCAGGCATTTCTAAGGACCCTATCACTGTGATATCTAAGTGCCATATAATATCTCACAGCTCAGATGGTGGAATACTCAGACAACAGCCAAGCGGCCTGGACTCCTCCCCTGGCTGGGTCATTAAAATTCTCTGAAGGGAAGAAAACAGGCTCTAGTTAAGCAGTATCTCTCAATCTGGAAGCTGCACCTCCACCAGTTTGTTCACAGGACAAAGATGTTCCTCAAGGAGACAGGTAAGTCTATTGTTCCTAATGATTACTTAAGACCCCTGCAACTATAATCACATAGATAATGACCAGGTTTTAGCTACTGAACCGACAACCATAAATTTAATAGCTGAGCTACAGAAAAGCTCTGCTAGCAGGAACAGGAACTGAGCAATTGACAAGTGGCTAGAGACATTTTCTTTCATACAAAAAGAATCTTCTGAAGCTTTCATCAGCACAGGCAACAAATATTTAGGCTGTAAGAAAACAATCCACTAGATGCAATATATTTAAGGTAGAAGCCACTAAAGCTAACAAAACTTTCAGGCAGGACATTCATTTCAACAGTATCTTATGTCACTAGAAGGGCATGTTTTGCACTAATGTAAAAAACAAGTATGTCAGTGCCCCTCCCAGAGGTCAGCCCCCAGTGTGTAATTGTCACTTACGTTCCACATTAAAAACTACACAACATGAAAGACATTTGCACACATTACATTTACTCCAAGCTAGGTATTGCTAACATATCCATCACAGTAACACCCAAGTACTTCTGGAGTTTGTATTCAGTTATCAGGGTTACATTTCACTTTAGAGAATCAGGGTTTCCTTGAGACTACAGGATGGGGAAGGGAATAGGACATAACATAGTCTCAATGGTTACAAACCAAACAAGAGGTTAAGTTCTGTTAAGAAATGGAGAATACTTGAGGTATAACTGCATTATATAAATCAAATGGTACTCCCTCAGCTTGCATACTGCATTCAATTATGGTCACCTGTTCCAAAAAGAACTCAGCAGAAACTGAAAAGGTCCAGAGAGTGATCACAAAAAGTGATTAGCAGAAGAGAAAGACTTCTGTAGGCGAAAGATAAAGATATGGGGTAACATTTTTTAAAGAGCCTGACTTTGTCCCATTTTCAAAAGTGACATGCACTGAGGAGCTTAAATCTTGCTTAGCTCTCATAGAACTTTCGTGCTTTTGAAAATTTTATCTTAGCACTTCTTAAAAAATAACGAATGGTTAACAGGCTTATCACACACTCCATTTACCCTCCTAATACAAGAACAAGGGGATACCAAACAGAGTTATAACGTAACAAATTTGAAACTGATAAAAGGATTTAAAACACACACTCAGTAATCCCAGGCCACAAGACATTGGCCAAGAGTATATCAGGATTCACAAAAGCTTTGGACATTTATACTATACGCAAAACAGTTAACAACAATGCATTGTCCCCATCTCTGTGGCACCTAAGCAACTCTTAAAGAGCTAAGTACAGAAACAATGCAAGCAAAAGTAGCTTGATTAGTTTATAGATTTCATTTGGAGTTTTTCTGCTTGTTTAGGTTTGCGTGAATAAGTGTGTTGTATGCGTAGGTATGAGAAAACTGAAGGAAAACTTAACTGAAGACATGAATTTTGCAATTATGTCCGAGTGGCCAGTTCTCTGGTCATTGTCATCACTTGCAAGAGCTCCATAACACAGGTAAAGCTCCTGTGAACATTCTGTCTCCCATACCCTCAAGCCTCTCCCTATTGGCTGATAGTTTCATTACTGCAGTGGCATATCATTCTTGTGGGTGTTCTTGTGAAGGGAGTAAAGATCTCACAAATAGCTTGGGCCAATCCCATGGAGGGCTTGATGATGAGTTTACAGAAAATTGTAAACACATTACAATAGGAGGGCTACTGTGTCTTGTACTGATTTTTAAAAAGCTCTAAGAGCACAGAGCTTCATTTCTAGATATGAGTTGTAATAACCAACCCTGGAGGTTATACAAACACATGGACCACAGAACAGATTGATTTCTGATAGCATAGGGAGCAACCTTGTACGCAATCAGAAATGGAAATGGGAATTTTTTGCTTCTATGAGTATTTGGCCATTTGGTTACATTCAGGAATCCAAAAAGATCCCATGGATATGAAGATTCATTCTAGACTGTTCTCAATGGTAGCAGATGACAGAACGAGGAGTAATGGTCTCAAGTTGCAATGGGGGAGGTTTAGATTGGATATTAGGAAAAACTTTTTCACTAAGAGGGTGGTGAAACACTGGAATGCGTTACCTAGGGAGGTGGTAGAATCTCCTTCCTTAGAGGTTTTTAAGGTCAGGCTTGACAAAGCCCTGGCTGGGATGATTTAACTGGGAATTGGTCCTGCTTCGAGCAGGGGGTTGGACTAGATGACCTTCTGGGGTCCCTTCCAACCCTGATATTCTATGATTCTAAGTGACTTAGGGTAGGTCTAGACTGAAACCCACTCTCCTGCAGTAGAGAGTTTCAGAGCCCAGGTCAACTGACTTGGACTCGCACTACAGGGCCAAAAAAAGCAGTGTAGACATTACCACTCTGGCTGGAGCCCAGACTCTGAAACCTGACAAGGGTCTCAAACCCCTGGCTCCAGCCTTAGTGGGAACATCCACACTGCTATTTTTAGCCTCACAGCGCAAGCTCAAGTCAGTTGAGGGCACAGACTCTCTGTTCTTGTTTTTTTCCTGCAGTGTAGACATACTCTCAATCGCAGAGCATCTATAGTGGGGGTTGTTATGAGGCAAGTTCTTCAAAGTGACTACCTTTCCCTACCAGCATCATCTATCTGGCAGGGGTCAACTTTAACAACCTGCTCTTCACCCTAAAAAGATTTTGGCTAGTCATTCACAAGGCTGGGAGATGGGACTATTTGCAAAAAAAGATGCAGAGACTAGTTTTGATGTGAATTGTTGGCACTTCAACCTAATTTATTTCACCAACTCTCAGCTTTACACAGACGTTGAACAATCTGGGTAAGAAGATTGAGCCTTGTGGGGTTCTCAAAGTTTTGCCAAACACACAAACACACACATTCTCTCTTAGAAAAGAGAAGGCAGCCTCTGACTGTAGTTTGTGAAGACTTTAGCATTAAGCATGTTTTCTTAAAGCTAAAACATGTAGTTGTCTGACCAGCATTAACCATCCAGAAAGGGAAGGACACAGAGTCTCACATTGCGGCTGTAATGATTCCATGCCTACTTCATGTGAATGGGTCAAATTCTTGTATTTCTGGGCCTGCTTTTGGCTTTTACTTCTTACCCATCCCACATATGGGTGATCTCCTCTGTGAAACAATTCCTTGCAAAGGCAGATGCCACATTCTAGGGTAAGAGTGGCGGCAGCATGAGTTTACAAAGCAATTTATCATCCAGCAAAGCTCCACAGGACAAGACTTTACTGCTTCAAAAGCAGAAGAGATGCGAGTTCTCTGTTTCCTTTCTGACAACAGCATAGACTTGTGGAAATTCTGTGTGTCTTCATTTCACCAAAAATGAAGAAAAGCATTTTTAACTTTTTATTTGGTTTCAGCTTAGAAACTTTTCCATTATCTATATTCCCTTAAACTGGATTTAAGATTCCTACCTATGACTCAAGTTTAAAGCAAAATTCAACAAACTATTTCCTAACATGCTTTCATGAGTCAGCAAGGATGAGGCAAAATTGCATAAGAATCACGTTTTTTAAAAAAGAGAACAGTGTCATACTAATAATTTAGCCTCATCCATGCTGGCCAGTCATACTCTGTTAAATACCAATTTAGTTGGACCTGAGTTAAACATAGTTAACTAAGTTTCAGTCCCAGTGGAGATATGGCTTATGTTAAAGGTAGATGGAGGTTTTAAGGGAAGGGAACATGCGGCAGTAGAAAATTAAAGCTTAATGGGATTACCACCCATTTCTCACCTCAGTCTATTTGCTCATTTAGCTCAACTTTAATCACAGCATCTATTTAAATGAGAGGTTTTATAAAAATGGGCTTCCCAAAACCAAAACTGAAAAGTGGCAGCTCGAAATTAGTTTATCTGCTAATGTTACTATGCTTTAGTATCAAAGATCCAGAGATAGATGCTTGTAAAATAATGCAGAAATTCCCATTATACCAGTTGACAGCCTGACCATATCTGGGTTGTGACTTCCAGACTGGCTTATGGACACTTAAGCAAACCATTGTACAGCAAAACTTATGTTCTGCTCTACTCTGATGTTTCTGAACCCTATTGTCATCCCCCCTTCTCCTCAAAGCCATTCTTTCTCTCCTCTCAGTGCCAGTTAATCTTTTTACAGAAACACACTGTAGAAATTAAACTTCAAATTATACCAGCTACATGAAAAGACCCTACTTCATCTCTTATAGGGATGCATTTGAATCTAGCCTGATTCACCTTAAATTATAAGGAAGAAGAGCGACAATGCTCATTACACAGTGTAAACAAAAGTGCTACTTTAAGCCATGGCTTTTGTAACACCTCACTTTAACATTAGACAAAAATTTCTATGTAAAGAATTCCCAAATGAAACAATCTTAACACTCAGATTTTAACTATATCTCCCTCCAGAGGTGGGGGGATGTCATTAGAACCCTATAGTTTATGAACAAACCACTTGTAACCCTGCCCCCAGCTCTCATCACATTATGAGCTATCCACAAAACTTAGATATAGATTTATGATAAGTGTTTCAACTTCTTTTCAAATGTCTGAAACCATTCAGTTGCTTCTATCGTCTATTTAGCTTTGGTAAATTCAGACTTGTTTTAGAGGAGAAAATACAATGGGGGTCCCAAACTGATAGAACAAAATTCTGTCCAATGTAAATTCAGAGTAACATCACCAAAGTTATGGGTAACTCCAGATCTCTACCAGTCAAAGACAGCAGAATTTGACTTTCTAGAGTGCATGTGGCCAAGAAAGGCATCTGGTTGCACGAGAGCGATGAAGTCTCGGACAGTAAACAGATGGAATTCCCACCATGCTCTGAACAGTACACAGCACGCTGCTGTTCAGCCAAAATCAGGGTAATCATCCTAACTGTGGATGTTCACTCCCTGTAGGACTTCTACAGTCCCTGCCCCAACTTGGAGGCTGAATAAATCCAGGAACTCAACACCGAAGGAGAGAGAGAATCCTACTATTAGTAGCTATCCTACTGATAATTTATACAAATCCTTGGGATTACTGTTTGTTCACAGTGCTCGAAAGTAGAAACACTTATTTCAAATGGAAGCAAAGTTTGACTTTGCACATTCCATATTTTCCACCAGTAAGTGTGAAGTCTCCATAACCATACCTGCCACTTTCTACATCTAACCACCATTTGCTACACATCTAGAGTGCTGTTTTTGTTAGTCACTGAAATTCCCACAGATCAATACACAAGCAAAGAATCCTTACTTAAAATTTAACAGGATAGACAAACTTTACTTCTAAAAAAGCTGCTCTTCGGACTTGGGAACACTTAGTAGTGATATATACAATTTTATTAGTAGATTTATTTTGTCTTGTACATCACTAAGCTGCTCTATTGTGTGTGTAATTCTGCGCCAATCAAGGCCTACAGGAACACTTACCCTAACATATCAATTCCACATGAAGATCAAGAAAACAAAATTAAAAAGCCTGCCAAGCCACACCAGAGATTACATTGTGTCCAAAATAGAAGGATAATTTCAATAACTCCATGTATCTGTCCACCATTGACTGTTTTTTCCGCTGCCACCATGAGAGATACCAACTTCTGAACTACAGATCACATGCTCATTTTAGGCTATATCTGAGGGAACATCAATTAAATAAGATTTTGGGTGAGGTTCTGGGAATATTAGAAAGTAAATCAAAGTTCAGTAGAACCTTCTAAGAGACTTTGGAACCTACGTAGTATACTGGTCTTTAAAACACATTTACAGCCATACTACATTATTCCACAGTGCACAGGTTTCCGAAGTATGGCACACAGACCATTGGTAGCCCTTGAAGAGTTGGCGGTCAGCCTGTGTTGCCCTCTCTTCCTCATTTCAAATTCTAAATCTCATTAAAAAAAACTAAAAATGTATTAATCACTTTTCTAATTTGTTTTATGTAAAAAAATTGTTGAATTTTCTACAGAGATAGTAAGTGACCCTGAATCATAAGGGAAGTGGTCCGCTTGACTGTGAATGAGAAGGAAAACATGCTATTAAAGTACATGCCACTCTGTAAATGTTTGAGAAACCTCTCCGTAGCACCTTTCAACCTGACAGATCCCAAAGTTCTTTAAAAAAATATATGAACAGCACTGAAACAGTCACCTTGTGGTGTAGAGCAGCAGCCAGTAGGTGCACACAACACAAAGCAACATTTGGAAGTAGAGGGAGAAAAGGCAGAGGCAACCCCATCTCTTACAAAAAAAGTCCAAAAAAAGTCTTTAATGTCCACCAGTACTGATGGGACCTTAGTTATTCAGGTTTCACAAAAAAAACCCAACCCACAACACATATGGGAAGCTAAATGGTCACCCCGATGGAATTCAAAACTATGTCTCTAAGAAATGCAGGCATTTCAAATCTGACACCAACAAGCTATGTACACAGAAGCAGATAATTTGTTTACACCACTTGACTGATGTCCTCAACTCCAGTTTAGCATCTGTCTAGAAAGGGATGTTATCCGGAACATGAGCTCGTCACTGGACACTACTGCCTATCAGAACACATATGTTCTGTTTACCGTTATACACCCAGAAGTCCAAAAGGGAGAGAGGGAAAGAGGTTAATTTAACAAATACTTTTAATTCATTGGCATTTGCAGGCTCTCTTAGTATTAAGTTATCTTGTTGTGACTGTTTTTGTGGGACCTAAAAGCTAGCATTTTTTATAGCAAAGTAAGGTCAGAATACCTACAGGATACTACCTGCATTACTCGAATATTAATTTAACAGATAAATACCTTACTATAACATCTATTGAAAAAACTATCGAAACATCTACTGGTTACCATGTTTATACTTCTACAACATGACCATTAGAGATTCAATCGTAGCAAGCTGACAATCTAATTTGTCCTAAAGCATTCAACAGCCTAATATTTGCTCAAAAATATAATAGACTCCAAAGGTTAACGAATAAAATAATCAAACGAAGAGGCACAGATTTTGATATATCTGGTTCCTTTTTTCCAGTGTAATATCTAGGGTTGTCTAGGTTACTTCCCTTTTAATATTCAAAAGGAGTGTGTCAGTGCACAGATGAAAGCATAATAAGTATTACTGTTCTGCTATGGGAAATTGTGGGCAAGGTGTCACCATGAAGATCACCTGGTGTCCCCAGCATCTGATCTGGCCATCCACCCATAAGTACACCCTCTACCTCCTTAAGTGATAGCTCTCTCTCACCTTGAAAGAAAAAGCATTATATTTAGCAAATTATTGCGGGTCCTACCCTATTCTGCAATTCCTCAGCAAGTGGAACTCCCCTGCATTCTAACAAAAGCGCTGTATGCAGGGAGCAGAATTAGGCTCTGTGTGTTAACAGCTTAGGGCCTGATCCAACTCCTGTTGAAGTGAATGGAAGTATTTGGAAGGGAAGTAGGCCCTTATAGAAGAAAAAAAGCACATTCTCCCCCTCTACCTGCAACTAGAATAAGAGTTCAAGATCACTCCTGGGACAGATGATAAAAATGAACTAGCAACTGTAACTATTCTGTGCATCTCATGGCAGAAAGATAGTCAGAGACCCAAGAGACCCGTTTCTCCGCTCTAGCAAAGAAAGTCTGAAGTCACAAGTTAATGGGGTCAGCATGGCAAAGCAAGTCCTAAAATAAGCTATTTTAGTTCAAATATACCTCCTGATGTGCGTGGGACAGAACAGTATCATTTCAAATTTTATACCATTTACCTGATAATCAATAATGAAAGACACACCAGTGCGTGTGTCTGGGTCACAGCTTCAACAGAGGACAATATATTCTAGCTCTGCTTCCAAGACGAAGGTACATTCAGATACAAAGTGGGAAGGGTTTACTGAAGGCAGGAATCTTGTAAAGAGACCAAGACACGAAAATGTTACTGTCAAAAGGAAGAGGTTTTTCCAGAACTAATGGCAAGACCTTGAAACAGCACAACCATTATACTGGAAATGAGCAATTTTCACATTTCTACGCATGTCTGATGACAACAGGAAAACAGGCATAGCATTATTAGAACCAAAGATTTGAACTAAATGCACAGCAACATGTAAACTGAAATACAGACAAGGGTTACAGAATAGTACATAGAAGTAAAGTGAAAGAGAATGCAGAAGGCCCCAGCAGTTATCTGTAAGAGGACAATTAAAACCTGAATACGTTGAAAATATTGTTAGAAATAAAATTACAAGGCAGAACAGATCCCAGGTTCATAGCTCAAAAGTCTAGTATATACTGCCAAGCAGCAACTTTTGGTAGTCAACTTACTGGTTTTCCTGATACTTGGGTAGATGAGTAATTTGTAAGTTTCCCCTGTACCCCGATATACTGTTTAATTCAAACAACAGTCTGCTATTTTTACCAAGATGATGAGCTTCACCTCAGTCTGCTACCAGACTGCCTGTTATCCCCTATATATTAGATCACACTGATGCATCCCCAGTAACCAGCACATAGGATTCAAGGCAAGCTGACAAAGTGTCATGGTCAAAGCAGCATATCAAAGGCTTCTGAAATATCCAAAAGAAATTATAGATACAGCCCTGTTATCGGTGCATGTAAGAGCATTAGCAGAGAGGAGGAACGCAGCTTCATTACTACAGCCTACCCTGAAACCACAGCCATGTAAGAGCATTAACTCTGTGGACCAACGCAGCTTCACTACTATAGGCCCGCTCTAAAATCACACTGGACACATCAAAGGAATTGAGATAAATGGACCAGTGACTGATTAGCTAAGAAAAGCCTGGGTGACACTGTCCTAAAATTAGAAATCCCAGACTGCAAGGAAAATTTCTTTAAAAGTGTAACCAACTTTTGAAAGGCAAGATAAAAGAAGAATATGAGTACCAGGTACCAATTAAATGTGAAAATCCTTAACGAGTTTAAAAGAGCAGGGATCCAAGGGACAAGTTACTGAATGCATGGTGCCCATCGAATACATTCATTAGGAAAGAGAAAAATTCTCTAATAATCAAGAGTGAAATGTCAGACTGCAGTCAGAGCCAAGCACAGTAGAGGAATGTGAAGGCAGGGCTTTTGTTTGCTAATAGAAATGTAACATTAACCCCCCCACCCCACACACACGCACCCCCAAAAAAAGACTTAAAAATTAGAATAAAAACTAGATCTAGCAGCATCAAGAGCAATATTCCAGGGTGTTAGATCTTTAGTGAACTGTTCCATTACAGCCTTACTCCTTCCAATCTCCTGTCACCACATTTTGTCCTCACCCTTTCACAAATAACTAAAATTAGGGCACATTACAACTACGAAGAACAAATGCCAATGTACTCAATAGTTGACAGACAAACTGATATTAAAATTTCATCCTAATCAGATGAGGATTCAAAAGGATATTATAAAACTCTTAAGAAAACACTTGGAAAATTTGTCATCAAGATTAAGAGGGTAGCAGTAAAAAAGCGACAGGTAAGGGTCAGAAATAAGTACGGCTGGCTCAAAGATCTAATAAAACAGCTTTGCACTGCTATGTGAGAGACAAACGCTGGAACCACTTCAGAGGCAGCAGACTGCTCCTGGGAGGGGAGAGAAAGGAATATGCAAAGCATTGCTAAACTGTGACCCCTCCAGCCAATTGAGCAGCACTGATGGATTGGGGGTGGGGGGGGGGGCGCGAGGTAGTCATCCTGTCCTGCCATCTGCAGAAAGATGGAAACTGAGATGCAGGGCCAAGAGACAGCAGCAATAAAAGAAGGGGAAATGAAGAATCATCATGGTTTCATCAAGAATGTGGATGACCCCGATGGCTAAAGAGAGTACTTTACCAAAATATCAGAGATTAAGGCCATTTGATTGGATTACGGTCTTAATCTTGCTCACAAATCCATAGGCACATATTTCTACACACTACACCTCGAGGAGTGGGGGGGTGGGGGTGGGGGGAATTAAAAAAAAGCAACTGTGATAGCATAACCAAGGGCACTAGATGTGCACCATCATATTTGATAACAAGCACTCTGGATTGTGGTAGGCCAAAAAAAAAATCAGATTTTAGTTTATTTTCAACAACTTCCAATGGACTCAAAAAATTGAAACCACCAAAAATTTGGATAATCCAGATCAGGAGAAAATAATTTAAAAAAAAAAATCAGGACAGAGAAAAACAAACACAAAAATCAAAGTACAAGTAATAACATATACTGTTCTGTAAGCATATTTATTACAACACTTTTCTCATTCCAGTACCATATGCCACTAGAAGTAAGACCTTGAATTAGAACCCAGAGGACACTGTTGTATAAAACTCCAAACTATTACATATGAAAAAGGTAAACATCACCATGTCACACTGCAAACTGATCTGGGCATAAACAAGACAAAGACACTAACCTCAGTCATGCAGACCTCAAATTCACTGGCCACTGGAGCTAAACCCACCACCTTCTAAGCATTTGTATTCAATGACTGTTTACTGGGCAAATGCCAATTTCACAGGCCCACTGCTAGTCCTCACAGCAGTTTTTTTTTTTTTTTTTACATTTATCAAATGGGTTCATTTGCATTCTTTTACTGACTAATCAGTGCTTGAATCTCACATCAGTCAGCAGGCTAAAGAAATAAATCAATGAATCCAGGCCATTAAAAATTACATCACAATAGCAGCATCAGCCAGCAGTCCACCTACCGTCTAAGCAAGCATCCATTCCAAACTCTTATCTGGCCAGATTAAAATGCCAATTATCACTAGTCCATTTAGGTATCCTATCCCGCATAAAATCACTAACTAGATATAAAAGCCCCTATTTGTCTAAAAATCCTGATTTAGGAATCATTGAGGGTAGTCTAATAATCTCATATGTAACATATTATCCACTTTCATTTGTAAACAATTACCAAGAGGTCTTTTTAATTGCCTATGGCAATTAATGGTAATGATTTTTCTCGTTTTATTCCTGTAAAGTGTGATCACTCACACAGCTGCCATGTGTCAGTACATGCAGAGGTTCCAATAGATTATGAAACTATACACCATTGACCTTCCATGGAGAAGGAAAAACTGGGATTTTAAAGGTTTTCTTAGAGGGTCATTACAACAAAATTTAAAAATCAATCAATATAATTCCAACATGCTGCTTTAATATGCAACAAAGAAACTTATTGTTTTTGGTCATGGTCAACTTATACATCAGTTAGACTAATTTTCAAAGTACATAACTCAGGATATGGTGTATATTGTGGACTGTACAGCGTATCTCTGTAAATCTGATGCTGTAAAATGACTGCAGTTTCCCCAAAGGGAGAAATAATCCTTCATATTTAAAGGAACACTGTCAAGTGATTAGAGAGGTTTACTGCTTATCTAAAGAAAAAGATTTTGGAAGGTCTTAAATTAAAAAAATTACTACAGCCTGTTCAGAAAAATTTATAATATGAAACAAGCCACCAACCGTAGCAGGAAAACATTTAGGCCTTTTAGAATGCAGGGTATGAGCATATGACGGGACATTCATTCTTCTCTTTCAGAATGGTAGCCGTGTTAGTCTGTATCAGCACAAAAAAAAAACGAGGAGTATTTGTGGCACCCTAGAGACTAACAAATTTATTTGGGCATAAGCTTTTGTGGGCTAAAACCCACGTCATCGGATGCATGCAGTGGAAACAAAAGCTTATGCCCAAACAAATTTGTTAGTCTCTAAGGAGCCACAAGTACTCCTCATTTTATTCTCTTCTTTGTTGCACAGAGACCTGATGCTTGCCGAATACACTATATTCACTTTGCAGAAGAGTCCAAATAAAGATTGCATCAATATGGCAACTTGTATTTTGGGATAGTGGCCATGTATTCAAAATGCAGTTCAACTTGGTGCTCGGATTGGTTGTCTGAAGTCCAACGTGTTGTCTTCTGGCTACCAAAAATTATCTCCCCTTGTACTCAACTCCCCATGCCTTCCCCCCGGATAGACACTGCGCTTTCCACTGAGAAAAAAAGAACTAATACTACAAGCTCCTACAATGGAGTGCACCCAACACTACAAATGCAGTCTCCAAGGCCAGACATACACAAGGAACAGGTGTGTTTTCAAAATGTTATAGATAACACATTTTAAAATCCTAGGGTAAACAGGGCCAGTTGTAGTTTTAACATTTCTTGATAATTTAGAGAAAAGGAATCCAAATTTAACAAAAGGTAGCATGTGGAGAAAACAGAATGGGAAGAGCACAGTATTTTAAGCAATAATTCTGTTAACACACAGCTCAAGAGAATACGTTAATGTTGACAATAATCCCATCACCCTCCATAATCAAGAAACAGAAAGCTGTTAAGTTTACAGAAGAACAAGTGAAATGTAAAAGATATCTTCCATTATAGCCGTGCAAAACTCCAGAATGAACATTCCGAATATAATCATTAAAAAGTAGGGAGGGCTGTGCACTTTCAGGAATATTGATATAGAAACAAATTGCAGTAATTCAAGCCATTCATTCAGATCTTTGCTATTGGAGCACTGGGTCAACAATGACTCAGCATGAAAAGTTAAGTCTTTTTTAAAAATGTGTAGTCTTAATTACAAAGGCAAAAAAGTGTGGATTTCCCCTCCCCCCCAAATATGAATTAATTTCCATTTGAATGACTTAAAAAAATGAAACAGGGCATGTTTGTGCTTTATTTCACCTGTTCAATGCAAACAAGAACTGTGCAACCAAAACACAGATTAAAAACAAGAACTTTACATTCAGTATTGTACATAAACTGCCACCCCCTTCATTATCCAACACCACCTTTGGGAGTTGAGCACTTTGGGTGTTATAAAGTGAGGTCCAAGCTAGACTGGAAAAAATAAAAGTAACTTTAAATCAGAATGTGACACTAAACAGCTTTACAATTCAGGAAAACCAGAAATTATCAACATGGCTATTGCTGCCTTTCAAAGAGGTCTGGTAATTCCCAGCTCCTTTCACAGAAATAATGGTTAGGAACACACCTTCATCACCTACTCCTTGGATAAGAATGTCCTCACTAACCCAGCTTTACCTCTACTAAAGGGGTTCCAGTGATGAGAAATGCAGAATCTATGCAGAAAACACACCACCTTACACCAACGGGTACACGTAACTATCACAGAAAATGTTACCACCACAGATTCTTGAAGCCATCAATACATGAACAAAAGCAGATATAAATATATCATTTGCTTTGAATTCCCTCCTTCAATGTCAGCTCACAGCACCCCACAGTCTTTACAAAATCAGTTATCAGCTCAAGCAAGTAGGGAAAAAAATCAGCTCCCTAGTAAATCTGTCTTCTCATTCTGTTATGTAAATGAAGCACAAAAACATACACAAATATTTCTTTTTCAAGTAAGAATGTGAATGATGGTTTAAAAAAAAAAAAAACACAGGTCCAAACCTTTAGTTCACCATGCTAAGAAAATATTTACTGCCACACTCCGGAAAGCCACACTTAGCTATATTTTCAGACCTCACAGACTCACACTTTAAGAGAATAAACCTGAATTCCTGAGACAAAAATGGTGCACAACTCTGCCCTAGAGTGCAAATGAAACTAAAGGGCCTTTTAGAAACTGCAGATCATATTAACTTCCTGATTATAATTAACTGGCTAAAAGAAACTGTGTTTTCTGTCTCACAGTCTTTGCTAAATGTTCCTTGACACCATTTACAATTAAAAACTCATGACTGTCCTACTGATCACTGAAGTTATTTTGATTTACATCACACAGGAATGTTTTTATTCCATGACTATGTAACAGTGATACACAGGATTATATACACACATACACGATTTGATTTCTAATCTAAGTAACAGACGATAAAACAAATGTTGATAAGTGTAATCTTGCTAGCCCTTCACACAACTGCTCCCTCAGAGCTGTGGTCCAATCCTGCTGCCACAGAAGTCAATAAGTTTCCAGATGACTTCAATATGAGCAGGACTGGACCTTAGTAACTGATTATAGGAAGGGTTATTACAAACATATTCAGCTTGATACCCCCCAAAGGATGTGCTAAAATGGATATATATGTCTGCACTGAACGGACAGATAAAGAAAGATGACCCTCCAAGAAAGTCAATTTATTCTATTTTAATGTAGAGAAGCATTTAAAGCTGCAGTTTCCAATCCCTTTGGGACAACTGCCCCACTTTACCAGCTAGTGCCTGATGCTTCCCAATTAACTGTGGATGCTACAAGCTCACTGAGACAACTGGGACTCTCTGATCCTCAAATTTTGCCCTCGGACTGGATAGACCCCTTGTTCTATAGGAGATGGTGAGCAGTGGCTAGTAGAACAGAAGGTATGACAAACTGGTGCCCATCACTTGTCATTCAACTGCATACGCTAACCCACCACAAAACTTATTTTATGGGGTGAAGCTCGAAGGTGGCCAAGCTCTCAGACGAACTCGTGAAGAGACACATGAACAGGAGGGGGGCAGCGATGGCAAATGACAGGAGGGAGTCTCTACTGTACCAGTCACAAAACCCAGAGGGTCCAGCGACTGGGAAATCAGAATTCTCCATCTGCATGGGGATACTGGGAGCCAAGGGAGGAAAAATCAGGTCTCTTTTTGTGGGGACGAGGGGTCTTCCCTTCCCCTCCCCCAGCTCAGAGAAATTATTTATAATTGAAAGAGAGAGGGTAAATTTACTCTGGACCCCTCCCCTACAAAGCACAAAGCAAAGAGGGTGAGGCCTAAAATCTGCAGCACTGTGCCTGAGGAGGGGGACAGATCTTGAAATCTCCTGGCCCTGAGGGTCGAGCAGACCACCCTAGGACATGGGAGGAGTGAGGTAAAGGGGTGTTAGGAGAAAACCCTGGGAACAGTGAACAATATTCCCTGGCAGCAAACAGATACTTCCTCTTCCTCCCGCTGGCACAGGAGAGGGGGCTATCCCTTGACACAGGCGAAAAAGGATGGGAGAAAACCCTTGGCAGGAGGGTGGGGACTGACGCAACAGCCACCTAGAAGGAAGTGAGAGGATCGATGTTCCCTGGCCCTGGGGGGCTCCCCCATTTAACCCTCCCCGAGGGCCACAACGAGGGCTAGGAGGCTGCTTCCTGGCCCCGGTCGGGGGTCAGGACACGAGGGCACATTTCCCCACGCTAAGCAGGGGGGCGGCGGCTGAAGGAGGCCGCTCCTCACTCCCCCCGCGCCACAAGGCGCCCAGGTGGAGGGGCGGGCGGGCAGCTCACCGCCCGCCTGCCCCCATGACCGGGGGGGGGGGGGACGACACCTCCCCTCCCCCCCCCCCCACTCCCGGGGCCTGAGAGACGAGGACAGCCACGCTCCATCCTCCCCACTCAGGCCCCAGGGGGCTGGAAAGGGGGGCGGGTCACTCTCCCCGCCCCCGCCAGGAGAAGGGGCCGCTCCCCACGGCAGGATGAGGATGGGGGGGGTCATTCCCTGTTCTCTATCCCCCCCCAAAGCCACGGTGTCTGGGGGGGGGGTCGCTCCCCAGGCTCCCCCCACACACACATGCCGGGGTGGGTGTGGGGTCCCTCCCCACCCCCCATGCCAGGAAAGGGGGGGGTCGCTCCCCACCCCGCCCTCCACATGCCACGGTGGGGGGGGCGGCTCCCCCCCCCAGGCCGCGGCAGGGGGTGGGGCCCGGCCCCATTGTTCCCGGCGGCGCAAGGGCGGGGGGGGGGGCGATACCTACCCTGGCGGCGGCGGGTCCGGCCCGGGACTGCGGGAGGGGGCGGTGGCGGCGGCGGCGGCGGCGCCATGTTTCTCCCCGGGCGGCGGTGGGGGCTGGCGGGGGGCGCGAGTCCCTCTCGGGGCGGGCTCGGCCTGTAATGGCGGCGGCTGCCGCGACTCCTTCCTCCTCCCCTCAGACTCCGCCGCCGCGGGAGCGAGCGAGCGGGCGCGCGCGGGCGGGCAGCAGGGGGCGGGGCCGCGGGCTCCGGCAGCGCGAGGCGCGTCGGCGTGCGCGCGACGCGAGGGAGCCTGAGGCGCGCGCGCGCGGGGCCTCCGGGTCTGAGCTGGCTGCACCGCGCGTGGCCACACCCCTCCTCTCGCCCCAGGCACGCTCCCACGCGTGACCCCCCCTCCACGCACGCCCCTCTAGCCCCATGCGTGACCGCACCCCAGCGCCTGCCCCACGCCTCTCCCCCATTGCCCAGGACTCCCACATATTCCCCCACGCTTGCCCCCACCCCCCCCGTGCACACCCCACACGTGCCCCCTCACTCCATTCCTGCCCACCCCCCCGTGCGCACCCCACGCACACTCCCCCACTGCCGTGCACACCCCACACGTGCCCCCCACTCCATCCCTGCACACCCCCCACAAATACCCCCCCACACCTATGCCCACCCCAGGCGCGCTCCCCCACACCCATGCATGCCTCCCCACCCCACATGCTTAGGGTCCCATGGAAAACATCATTCCAGCTCTACATACACAATGAGGGGGTCTGAATTACCTGTGTAACCACTCAAGGAAGAAATCTTGGAGTCCTCGTGGCTAGTTCTCTGAAAGCCTCGGCTCACTGTGCAGCGGCAGTCAAAAAAACTAACAGGATGTTAGGAACCATTAGGAAAGGGCTAAATTATGAAACAGAAAATTTCATAATGCCACTGTATAAAGCCATGGTACACCCACACCTTGACTACTGCGTGCAGTTCTGGTACCCCCCTCTCAAGAAAGATATATTAGAATTCAAAAAGCTACAGAGGACAACAAAAATTACTAGGGGGGTATGGAACAGCTTCCATGTGAGAAGAGATTGAAAAGCCTGGGACTGTTCAACTTAGAAAAGAGACGACTAAGGGGGGATATGATAGAGGTCTCTAAAATCATGAATGGTGTGGAGAAAGTGACTAGGGAAGGGTTATTTACCCTTTCATATAATACACAAACCAGGGGATCGCCCAATGAAATTAACAGGTAGTAGGTTTAAAACAAACAAAAGGAAGTGCTTCACTCAACACACTGCAAACCTGTGGAACTCATTGCCAGGGGACGTTGTGAAGGCCAAAAGTGTAAGTGGTTTAAAAAAATAATAAGATAAGTTCCTGGAGCATAGGTCCATCAATGGCTATTAGCCAAGATGGTGAGGGACACAACCTCATGCTCAGGGTATTCCTAAACCTCTGACTGCCAGAAGCTGGGACTGGCTAACAGGGTGGATCACTCAATAATCCAGGGCTTCTCAAATTTTTTTTGCTGGGACCCCCTTTGAAAATATTTCAGGTTGTGACAACCCCCAGAAAAAAGTGACAACATCCCCCATACCACGCCACTCTTACTTCTGCGCTGCTGCTGGGGGCAGTGCTGACTTCAGAGCTGAGTGCCCAGCCAGCAGTCCCTGCTCTCCAGCCATCCAGCTCCAAAGGGCAGGGGCTGTCAGCTCCAGCATGCACCGGGGCTGACAGGTCACAACAACTCCCCATAATAACCTCGCAACCCCCTGAGGGGTCATGACCCCCAGTTTGAGAACCCCTGCCCTAGCACTATGGGTTGTAATAGCCCACTGCAGACCTCTTAGCTTTTGCATCTGGCCCTACACCTTTTTCTCCCTTCCCTTTCAAGTCCTGTGAGGTGAGGGAACCTCCTCCCCCCGCTCATTTGAGGAAGGACTCATCTCTCAGGGAAGGTGTGTGTGATCCAGATTTAGCACCGGGGCAGGTTTTACATTAGTGAGACGCTAGAGAGAGCAGAACCCCGGGGGGTGGGGAGGAGGTTGGAGGCAGTGTGGCCTACTCGAGAAAGCACCAGACAGGGGCTCAGGAGACCAAACAATATCAAACCATCCACATTTCTAGGCAGCCTTGCATTTGCCTTTTGTTTTGGGCGGAGACACATGCATCCGATGAAGTCAGCTGTAGCTCACGAAAGCTTATGCTCAAATAAATTGGTTAGTCTCTAAGGTGCCACAAGTACTCCTTTTCTTTTTGTGAATACAGACTAACACGGCTGCTACTCTGAAACCTGTCATTAATAGACATAGTTATCACCTTCACCTTGATCGATCCTCATATAGATTGCACCGATCACAACACGCCTTCCATTCTTCTCATAGTTATACTGGGACAAAATCTATATGTAGATCAAACCATAGTGAGAAACTCCTTGTCTCAAAGAAATTATGATCTAAACAGATAAGACAGACAAAGGGTAGGAGAAGAAACAGAGGTAAAGTAAGTGACTCTTGATTCCTGGTCCATCACCCTATCCAATAGGTTATGCTGGCTTTAGGTTGTTCCCTTGGATGGACCCCTGGGCCCAGATCTTCAAAGGTCGTTTGAGGAGAGACTAAAAAGATTAGGGCTGATCAGCTTTGAAAAGAGATAACAAAGGGGGGATATGATGAGGTCTACAAAATTATGAGTAGTGTGGTGAAAGTGGATAGAGAAGTGATATTTATCCTTTCCTACAACACAAAAACTAGAAGTCATCCAAAGAAACTAATAGGCAGCATGTTTAATACAAACAAGAGGACGTACTTTTTCACAATGTACAACTAACCTGTGGAACTCATTGCCAATGGATGTTGGGTTGGCCAAAAGTACAAATATGTTAAAAAAAGAACTGGATACGTTCATGGAGGACAGGTCCATCAGTAGCTATTAGCCAAGACGGTCAGGAACGCAACCTCATGCTTGAGGTGACCCTAACCCTCTGACTGCCAAGAAGCCAGGAGAGGAAGATGGGTGGATCACTCCATAATTACCATTCTGTACATTCCCCCTGAAACTCTGGTATGGCACACTGTCAGAGACAAGAAACTGGGCAAGATGGATCATGATCTGGCTTGATATGGCCACTCTTACGTTCTAAATTATTTAGACAGCTAACTCCTCTGTGGGCCTTAATCATTTCTCCAGGCTGGGAGAAGAAAAGTTGCTAGACCTCAGGTTTGGTAGTGTTGAGTGGGTTACAGGGAGCAAAGGAAAGGAAAAGTCTCTATTGCTCTAGTTAAAGGAAAATAAAGGTGGGATTTGCCTCATTTATAATGGGAGTCCGAGCTGCCAGCCCTGGTCCAGATGAGCAGGAGGAGGCTGCAGAAGAAATGGCCAAGTTTATGGAAACGGGTCCTGCAACACAGCGTTGCCTCTTGTGGATTAGATCTTGTCCATTCATCCGGGAGGTGGGCTTGGTTGAGGAAGCAGTGACTGATGGGAGAAAAGGGCCAAGCAGCTATTCAATGCCTGACCCTCAAGGTGGAAGACGTTCTAGTTGAGAAGAAAAAGCCATTCCTAGAGCTGGTCTCTTTAAATAGCTGGTCCTGGAAAAAGCTACAGTGTCCTAACACTTGTTTGTGTATGTTAGGAGTAATCATTATTTCAGCTATAAACAAAAGGTTTCCGGAGCAAATGCTGAAAGTGGAGCCCAGGAACGAAGACAGTAGCTGTGACTCACGTGCAGGGAGCTGGTATATTAGGTAGTAATCACACTTGATCTTTCATCTGAGAATTTCAAGCCATGTTACAGCAGTGAAGACAGTGGCAGATTTCGAGTTAGTGGGGCCCTGTGCACAGCTTCATTGTCAGGGGCCCCCTCGGGACCCAACATTCTCTCTTATCTCCCCCCTGTTTTTCATTCTTTTTTTCTTCATCCTCCTCCTCTATTATAAGTAATGGGAAATAAATGAAAATTAAAAAAGGTACCTTGATTGGGGCAGGGTGTTGGGGTGCGGGGGGTGTGTGTGGAGAGTGGGCTCTGGGAGGAAATTTGGGTGCTGGGTGCAGGCTGTGGGCTGGGGCAAGGGATTGGGGTGCAGGAGGCGGGCAGGGGGATGGCACTTATCTCGGGTGGCATGGCTCCCAAAGCGACCGGCACACCCCTCCCTCCGGCAGCGGCTCCTGCGGGGGGGTGGGTGGGTTGGAGAAGGAGATCTCTGTGCACGGCTGCCGCCCCAGCAGTTCCCGTTGGCTGCAATTCCTGGCCAATGGGAGCGACAGAGTCAGCGCTCAGGACGGGGGCAGTGCACGGAGCTGCTTCCTCCCAGCCCGCCAGGGGCACACAGAGACATGCCAGCAGCCGGCCGCTTCCGGGAGCAGCGTGGGGCCACCAGCCATGGTATGCAGGCAGCCTGCCTGCCTGAGCCCTGCTGCGCCACCGGCTGGGACTCGGGGGCAGATTGTCAGGTATTTGTCCTGCATTTTGGGGCCCCCCCTGTTACCGCATGATTTGATTCCTGAGCTAGGAGGTATTATCCCCATTTTAAAGATGGAAATGTGTGGCACAAAGATGGGAAGGCCACGCATTGGACTGGTGGCAGGGCATTCAAACACACAGTTCCCAATTTCTAGCCCTGTGCCCTAACTGCTAGGCACCATGGCCTGGAAGGTAACTTTTATAGCTCTTTTGAGGACTCTTCCTCTTTCTTCCAGAGCAGTGGAAGCCTGTGTCTGTGTATCTTAGGGAAATAATATTTGTTCCTTTACACTGTGTCTACGTTGGAGGAATTTTAGAAAGATTTCCACCATAGGCGCTGGCCTTTTCCTTTGCCCAGGGGTGCTCAATGCCTGCTCAGCCCCAGGCCTGCCCCCACTGTACCCCTTCCCGTAAGCCCCCACCCCAGCCCCACCTCTTCCCACCCACGCTCCGCCCCCTCCCCACCTCTTCCTCTCCCTCCCCTGAGTGCACCCCATCCCCGCTCCTCTCCCTCCCTCCCAGTGCCTCCAGCATGCCGTGAAACAGCTGATTGTGGTGGGTGGGAAGTGCTGGGAGGGAGGGGGAGGAGTTGAGTGGCGGGGCCACCGGCAGACTGGAGGCACTGGCGGGGAGCTGGCTGCCAGTCCCACGGAGTTGGCACCTACGATTCCCACCAATGCTCCTGCTCGGTGTCCTAATATAGACAAGGCTCTGGTGCACAGGCACCAATGTTCTTCTTTCTGGGTGGGTGCCCCACCCCCACTCCACCCCTTTCCATCCCCGCTGCACCTCCTCCCCCAAGGCCCTGCCCCCACCTCGCTCCCTCCCCACAGCACTTCCCACCCACCACCGAACAGCTGATCGGGGGGTGGCTGGTGGGTGCTGAGCCTTGGAACACCCACAGAGTTGGTGCCTATGCTCTGGTGCTGTGAGTACTGGTTAAACCTGCTGAGTTAAACTGGTTAAACCTGCTGAGGAGGTTGCAGGGGAGACTAGAGGCCAGGGCCTGGAAATTCCTGGATGAAAGGGGATAGAGAAATGCACAATATCAGAGTTTTCACACGCAGGTACCCACTTACAAAAGAAAAAAAGTCCCCATGCTGGTTTTCAGCTTAGATTAGCAGGTTGTTCAGAATCAGCCGTGGAGCCAGGACTTAAATCCTGCTTTGGTTGAAAACCTGGGAGGGAGTCATGGTTCCAGCCCCAGGCCTTCCAGCTTTTGGCTTCCGGCGAGACAGCGGGGTCTGCAAACCTTCCTGCCGAGTGTGCACTGTGTAAATGTGTTGTGACTATTCATGTAGATTCTTAATATAGATAACGGGCATCCTAATGACATAACACGATAGATCAGCACAGTTTCATTTTGCCGGGCACTGAACATGCTTCTGAAAAACACCCACATAATTACATCATTACCCTGGAGACCGGAGAGGTGGCTCGGGATTCGTTCCAGAGCAGGCGAGGAAAGTTTGAAAACCTTCAGGGAAACGTTTCTTCGGGGGGCGGAATTTCTATAAACACACAGAGCTACATGTAAATTACCTGTGTCAGGCCCCGATCGTGGATTTTGCATACAAAAAGGCTACCAAAGTCTAATCAGAATTGGAATGGACTCAGAGGAGAGCCAGGACTATGATTAAAGGAGTGGAAAACAAGCCTCATAGGGTACATCTATAGGCACTGATTCCATGGGTGCTCCGGGGCTGGAGCACCCATGGGGAAAAAATGCGGCAGCCCCCCCCACCCCACCCCCAGTGCCTCCTGCCCACCAGCAGGCCCCGCAGATCAGCACCTCCCCCTCCCTCCCACCGCGATCAGCTGTTTTGCGGCATGCAGGAAGCTGGGAGGGAGGGGGGAGGAGCGAGGACATGGCACGCTTAGGGGAGGGGGTGGAACTGGCGGGAAGAGGCGGGGCAGGGGTGGAGCGGGGAAGGAAGAGGCAGGGCTTGGGTGAAGCCTTAGGGAAGGGGTGGAATGGCAGTGGGGCCTTGGGCAGCTGGGGGTCAAGCATCCCCTGGTACTTTGGAAAGTCGGTGCCAGTGTCTACACTCTGCTCAAGCTAATACCTAAAAACAGCAGCGTGGCCCAGGCCGCATGGTGGCAGCTCAGGGTAGCACCCGAGTACGGCTCCAGGGGAGCGGGTGGGACTGCCATCCTTGGCTCCATAAACAGAGGAATCCCAAGTAGGAGCAGAGGGAATCTCGCGTACTGTATTTGGCCCTGGTGCGACCGCTGCTGGGATCCTGTGTCCAGTTCTGGTGCCCACCATTCAAGAAGGATGTTGATAAATTGGAGACGGGTCAGAGAAGAGACACAGGGATGATCAAAGGGTTAGAAAACCTGCCTAGCAGTGATAGACTTAAGGAGCTCAATCTACTTAGCTAAACAAAGAGAAGACTTGATCCTAATCTATCAGCACCTACATGGGGAACAAATATTCCATCACGGTCTCTTCAGTCTAGCAGACTAACACAATCCAATGTCTGGAAGCCATTTCTAGCGACAATGCAGCCTAGGAGGGTTTTCAGCACTTCATTGGCTTGCTAAAATCTGTTGTCTTGATTGTACTCTCATTCTCCCGCCCTGAATCCAGGTGCTCTATTCACAGAGTTTCAGGCCAGAAGGGATCATTAGATCTTCTAGTCTGACCTCCTGTATAGCGCAGGCCACTAAATTTGCCCCTTGCCCCTGTATTGAGCCCAGCAACCTGTGTTGGGCAAAAGCATCTTCCAGAAAGGCATCCAGTCTTGATCTGAAACACTCAAGAGATGGAAAATCCACCACTTCTCTTGGGAGTTTGTTCCAGTGGTTACTCTCCCTCACTGGTAAATGTTTAGGCCCAATTTCAACCCTGAATGTGTCTGGCTTCAGCTCCTAGCCGTTGGGTCTTGTTCTACCTTCCTCCACCGCCATATTCAAGCCACCTCTCAGTCAGCTTGAGCTCTTTAAATCTCTTATTGTAAGGCATTTTCTCCAGCCCTTGCACCATAAGGTGTGTATGAACTATAGATTGTCAGCTCTCTGGGGCCCAGATTGTCTCCTTTCTTATTTATCTGTACAGCCCCTAGCACAATGGGAATTCAAACCCCTGATTGGGGTTCTTAGAATCATAGGGTTGGAGGGGGTCATTTAGTCTATCCCCCTTTGTCTAGCATTAAGCTTTCCTGCAGTATTAATAACAGAGGTTGCGGGTGTTGCGTACTTAAAGAGGTTTTTTCTTCCAAGTGTTTTCTGTTAACAACAAAAAGCAGTGTTTTAAAAAGTCTGGGGGGGGGGAATCATTTCCTCTCTCAGTTAATCAAGTTCTGTAACCTTAGCCCAGCGGATGTTCTAACCCTACCTGTTCTCTGGTCTTCCACCGAAACTTCCAGGGTAAACAAGACGTGGATTTTTAAGGGGGTGGGGAGGGACAGGCAGAAACTTATTTTTCCTTGAAATAAATAAATAAATAAAAGTCAGGCTGCCTTTAACCCTCATGAAGCAATAAAAAAGGGCACAAACCGTTTTTGTTTGTTTGTTTGTTTGGCCAGGTCACCTTTAATACAAAGACTGTCTGGCTTTCTTCAGCAGATGCATTCTGGATTGAAGTGGCTGGGTCAAAGGGTCCGGCAGAGTTATTTCTGGGCTATTCGAATTGGGATGGCTCCCAGAAACCCCCATCAGGGTGGGGGCACTGTAAAAACAGATCATAAAACAGGGTCCGTGCCGGGAAACATTCAGCCCAGATCACCAATGGGAGTTAGGCGCCTAAACACCTTTAAGGATCTGGGCCTTTCTCTAATTTTATTTGCCTTTGCTAGTTGCCTTCTCCCCTCCTATCACTGAGTGACTGTCCCTTTAAGGGGAGATGGGTCCAGCCCTACCTGCAAAGCTCTTAGCTTAGCTCCCCAGGTGGAGAAAGTGAACAAGGCCACATGGCAGGCAGGGCTTGGCAGGGGAGATAAAACAGAAGCCTGTAGCAAGCCAGAGGCGAGTAGGAAGATTCCAGGAAGCTGCTGCTCAGTACAGAGCAAGGTGTGACCCACAGCAGCAAGACTGAGCAGCAGCAGAGCCTGGAAAGTAGAACCCAGAGAGTGGGGTGAAGAGTGCCTAAAACTTAGACAGACAGGTAGAAAGACCAACTGACCATTAGGAAGGAGGAGGGTCTGTGCCTAGCTTGAGATGTGGGATGGGAGATTCTTCTGTGTTTGTTTTGCATACCCTGGAAGGGGGTTGGCTTTTTCCCCCCTTAATGACTTAGCTGGAAAGCCAAGTCACTGCAGCAACCAAACAAGACTGGAACATTTGGGGGAATCCAACCTGAGGGGAAACTGAGGCAGCAGCAAGCATAGACAGCACTGCTACACTTCCACTTCAGGATGGCTGCATTTAGAAGATGAAGTGACCCCTGTGTAGTCTGAAAGATCCCCAAAGGTATTTGGGTGCCTAACTCCTGTTGGGAGCCTAAATACCTTTGAGGAACTGGGCCTAAGTCTTTAAAGAGCTTGGTGGCTAGCAAGGCTCTGTGTAACTTAATAAATAAGTAACTACGCACTAGGATAAAGAGACGAAAATGTACAGAAGAGGCAGCATGTTGTTTTCAATCAGTGATTGGAATGGTTGAATAGCAGGGACTCGATTCCTAAGACTCCTTTGTGGTTAGATGGTCGCAGCCTTCTGTAAACTCGTTCATGCGAGGTGGAAAATACTCACGGCCCAGGGTGCTGTGACTTGGGCAGCGTACAGCTGTTTGTGGATTTATCTTCTCAACATCCCTGGGAGGCAGAGAACTGTCATTATCCCCCTTTTACAGAGGGGGAATTTAAGCCTAGAGAAGGTTTGCCGGAGTTGCTAATAGCGTTATAGTGGAGATGCTGCTTATACGGGTAATGGGGTGCTTTTGCCGGTACAGCTTATATCAGTGCGGCCAATGAAATAAGCTATTCTGGCAAAAGCACTCTTGTGGGGATATAAGCTGCATCTCCATTAGCAGATCCCATGCTAGGGTTTTTGCCAATATACAACAAGTCACACCCCTGACGAACATACATTTCCAGTGTAACCTTGGCCTTAAGCCCAGAGAGTCAAGGACTTGTTCAAGGTCCCCCACGGAGTTTGCGGCAGAGCAGGGAATTGAATCTAGACTGCCTGACCTCAACCCAGGGTTTTAACCACAAGACCGGCCTACTTGACTTATGTGGGTTCAGGAAGGCAAAAACTACAACTTCAAACTCATCTTCCAATCATTGGGGCCCATTAGAAGTCCCACCACTGAGCGTGTCTACACTGCAAAAAAAGGGTGTTATCTAGGGTTAGATAACCTGAGCTAAAATAGCAATGAAGACACAGCAACTTGGCTTTTGTCAGGTTAGCCGCTCCTGTACAATGCCTTTAGGCTTTAACTCAAGCCGCTAACTCAAGTTAAAAGTCTGACATCATTATTAGTTTAACCTGGGTTAGAACACCCCTTTTCCTTCAAGTATAGACAGAGTATAGACATGGGTCATTTACAACTAAACTTGAGAGCTAATAAGGATGACTCAGTCTTTTCATTGTCTTAATTCTCCTGCATATGAACAATACAAGTGTGTACAGGAAACGGCTCTCAGCCAGCCCTAGGAAACAGACTTTTATCCTAGACACCTCTGTGCTGAATACCAGGCCAATGCAGGGACACTATAAACAAACAGTTAGAAGCTATTGACTGCACCAAGTGCAAGAAGCAAGACAGCCTGGTTGGAGGGTGATGCTCTGGGGGTGGAGAAGGATGAAGGAACCAAGGTCGGGATATCTGCTGCCCAAGAATCAATGCATCTGCCCCGCCACCCCTATTTGAGGCATCGCCACTAAGCGGTAGCTGCAAACAGAGCTGGCGTTTGTCTTTGGCTAAGACCTTCTAAAGTTTTGTCTTTATGGAGACTGAAGAGCCCCAAACACCCCTCTAATAATCACGCCATGGGCTACATTCACAAAGATATTTAGGTTCCTACGTCCAACCTTTAAGAACCTCAGGCTTTCATAAAATTCCCGCTCAGCTGCTACCTAGCCCTGGGAGTGCCTAAATTTCTGCCATTAAAGTTCCCAAGGCTCCTACATTTCAGCTGGTGGGTGTGTGCACAGCCACCTACATCCTGGCACCGCCCAGCAAGGCAGTGCCTAGCTCACCTCTAAGCCTCTGGGATTCACAAACTAGGCATTCCTCCCCCCCATAAATTGCCTTTGGGCCTCAATCCGGTGGCTGTGCTCAATTCCCTGCCTGCCCCTCTGCCCCCGAAGCTGTTCCATGGTGTATAAATACTGAACTATACCTGGGGTCAGAGAGAATCTGCCTCTAGCTCAGTGGTTAGGGCTCTCCCGGGGAGATGGGAGACCCACGTTCCAGTCCCCGGGCTCCAAAGTACATTTAAGTTATAGCTGCCAACACACAAGGGCAGCACATGCTCTGGATCTGACAACATGACAATAGTCACTGTGGGCCCTGTCTGGTATTCTCACAGAACATAATGGCATATTTCGAGGAGGGGGCAAGCTGAAGGTAGAAACAGACCCCCAAGTGCAGCCCATGTGACTAGTGAAACACTGAGGTCCATTAGCCCCGGTCCCACTGAAGAAGGAACAGGCAAGCCTGCAAAGAAGAGGCATCATTACACCTGTGGAACCTAGCACCAAAAGGGTCAGCAGCGGTGACAACTGAGGATCTGCACAGAGCACTGAAAAGAAGTCGCTGCCCGTTAAGGATGGAGGACACGCTGCCCGATCTAGCCAAGGCAAACGTGGTCAGTGTTTGTGACGGCTGGTGTATTGAGCTAGATCAGCCACACGGCCACCCTTTGCCCCGTCCTTTGGCAGGTACTGCTGGGTACAAACACCTGTGGGCATCAGCCCGGCCCAGAAGTGTTTCAGTATAAACTGAGCCAAGCACTAGAGGCACAACCAAGATTGTCATTCTTATTGTAGGAGAAGATGCCAAGGAAGAGGCAATGCAGGACCTTGATACCAAGCTGGGACAGCTCCTAAATGGGTGCCGGGAGCAGGGTACCAGTCTGAATGCCAACAAGCTGAAACAAACTGAGGTGCCCTCCATCAGCCGTCTGTTGTCCTCTGAAGGACTCTGGCCAGACACTGAGAGGCAGTAAGGAAATGATCAGAGTCGAGACTATGGAGGGAGTCCATCGAGTTAGACGGGCGAGTTTTTCAGACTCTAGGCGCACCTGTCAGAAGCCCGTGAGCCCTGGAGACAGTTAACACGCAATGATGCAATGTGGGAACGGTGAGAGACCCAAGAGCAGGCATTGGAAAGCGTAAAAACAACCCTAAGCAAGGCCCCAGCCCTAACGTGCTACAGGAGGAGGCAGGAACCACGGAAGCTCCTTAAAAATGGAGGAGTCACTGGTGCCAGACCTGTGGCCCTGCCCCCTGTGCCACCTGTCCCACGAGGCTCCACCCCTGCGCTGCCCATTCCCCCAAAGGAGAAATGATGGGCAGGACACAGAAACAGTTAATGCCAAGCTAGGAGGCAGCTGCTACAGCAAAGGAGCCAGAACCTGAGGCCACTACCCATAGCTGAGCAGGTCTGGGCCCAACCATCAAATAGCCAGACAATGCAACGGCGAGAGGCAACAGCCTCAGCTGCAGTGGCACACAGGTCACATGAGGTAGCTACGGACTCGGCACAGTGATGGAGTCGAACTGCAGAGCAGTGGCAGGCAGCCGGCATGCCCAGACAGATGGTGCCAAGGTCAAGACCAGGAGGACTTAGAAAGAGCCTCAGCATCGGCTGGCCTGATGTAGGAGATTCAGAAGAAACAAGGAACATGAGCACTACAGGGGACCAACAGGATGCCACCCATCAGAAGTCAGCAACTACTCCACCAGCTGCGAGAACACAAACAAGAAGGGCGGGGGGTCACACTTGAAGGACTCTGAGAACTACCAGACTGCAATGGGCTGTCACTAAGGGCCATGTCCCCTGGGGTGGTCTATGTCCTAATAATCTCTGAACTCCCCAAGTCAGCCAAAGCTTGCACAACAGACACAACGACGATTAAAAAAGAGAGATGTGACAACCTGCATGGAACTTGGAGGGAGGTGCACAGGTTGCAAGGGGGAAGAGTTTGGAGGAGACCCCAGGGAGTCCGTCTGTGTGCACATGGCTGGAATACTAGTTGCAAATGTGGCATCTCTATAAATAATTCTCTTAATAAAAGAGCCAGGTTAGTTTCACAAGCGTGGAGGCCTTTCCTGGTATTATTCAGAACATGTTACATAAAACACTGTCCCCACTGACGTGACAAAAAAATAACTTGATTCAGAAAAATGAAGACAGGGGACCACCTGCACCTTTTCTGTCACTGGAAGGGACTTTGACAAACCATGCAGACTCCCCACCACTTCCTCCAATTACTCCTTTGCCTCCACTTTCTTGTCGCACTTCAACTACTCCCCTCATTATTCTGCTATCTATGAAGAAAGCAAGTATTATTATCCACACTGTAACTATGGAGGGACTGTGGTGACCTGGCTAGGCTAGGCTCTGCTAACTGTGAGGAGAGGCAGAGGCAAACCAATACAAAAGGGATCCTTTTAATTTGTTTTTTTAGAACTTTGTAAGGGAAAACTCAAATATTGTACCAGGAGCATAAATAATACAGAATATTACCAAGTACTCACTCCTTATCATAATAAACTATAGATTACCAACACATTGGGAGCTCGTACATGCTACTCTTCCTTACTCTGTGCCGTTCATACCAAATGCACTATTAACAAGAACAAAGGAGATTACTTAACAACATACTGTGTCACTTCAGCGAATAATGAACTTTTCCTCTTCTGGGCTGTACGTCCAGCTCCACTCTTTGCTGTCCTGTTCTTTGCTTTCTTTGGCTTGAAGTGCTCCTCAGATTCAATGTTCCTGAGGCTGTACCTCTTTTCACCGAGTTTATCCACAAACAGGGTTTCTTCACCTTGTGGACCCTCACTTGTCCATTAGGCACCTTTGAACAGTGTTTCTTCAATAGCTGTTCACTCGGCCATTCTCTCTGTTCATACACTTTAGACCAGGGGTTCTCAACCTTTTGCTTTCTGAGGCCCACCCAACTTGCTACAAAAACTCCACGGCCCACGTGTGCCACAACAACTATTATACATATATATTCTACATATAAAAGCCAGGACCAACAATGGGGGTAGCAAGCAGGGCAACTGCCGGGTCCCTGTGCCACAGTGGGGCTAAGTTACTCAGCTTTGGCTTCAGCCCTGAGTGACAGGGCGCAGGGCCCTGGGCTTCAGCCCCATGCAGTGGGGCTTTGGCTTTCTGCCCTGGGCCCCAGCAAGTCTAATGCTGGCCTTGCTTGGCAGACCCCCTGAAACCTGCTGGCGGCCCCCCAGGGACCCCTGGTTGAGAACCGCTGCTTTAGATCCTTTGTAAGTGGGCGTCTTGTTTACTGCTTTCAGGATCTGTTTTAATCTAACATGGCTGTCTGATCAAGTCCCTTTTTCACCAATTATATTTCCTTTCCGTTTTTTTTTCCTTGATACTCTCTCTCTGGTACATCTGTAGATTTTATTTCCCTTTACTTCCCTTCTCTAATAGTGTTTGCTCACATACCCTGGTTTGTTTTTGTTTCTGCTTCTCCTGACCTGAAGGCTTTCCTATTTTTCTGCTTTCCTCCTTCTCACTTCCCAGTCCCCTCCTTTCATTCTCCTGTTCTTTTATGACCTCACCTCCTATCCAGACTTCAGTTCGTCCGATAGCTCAGCATCTAGATTCCTATAGAATCGTAGGACTGGAAGGGACCTGCAGAGGTCTTCTAGTCCAGTCCCCTGCACTCAAGGCAGGACTTCTCCATCTCTAACAGGTTTTTTCCAACTGCCCCCTTCGGGTGCCTTCCCAGCTCTCCAGCTCCAGTTGCCCTCATTGGCTGTTTGTCTCTCCCCAGGACAGCATTCTGTTCTGCTGCATCACATGCTAGTCCAGGTGTGGGCAAACTATGGCCTGCGGGCCCTGTCTGGCCCGTCAGAATTTTTAATCCATCCCTCAAGCTCCCGCTGGGGAACAGGGTTGGACTCAGGGGCTTTCCATGTGGCTTCCGGACACAGCAGCATGTCCCCTCTCCGGCTCCTACGTGTAGGGGCAGCCATTGGGCTCCACACACTGCCCCTGCCCCATTGGCTGGGAGCTGCAGGGGTGGCACCTGGGGACAGGGCAGCGCACTGAGCTGCCTGGCCAGTGCCGTGCCTCTGCATAGGAACCAGAGCAGGACATGCTGCTGCTACCAGGAGCTGCTTGAGGTAAGCACCGCCTGGAGCCTGCACCCCTGAGCCACCTCCCACCCCCTGCACCCCAACCCTCTGCCCCAGCCCTGATCCCCCTCCCACCCTCCGAACCCCTCAGTCCCAGCGTGGAGCACCCTCCTGCACCCCAAACCCCTCATCCCCAGCCCCACCCCAGAGCCTGCACCCCCAGCCGGAGCCCTCACCGCCCCCCTCCCACGCCCCAACCCCAATTTTGTAAGCATTCATGGCCCGCCATACAATTTCTATACCCAGATGTGGCCCTCAGCCCAAAAAGTTTGCCCACCCCTGTGCTCGTCCCAGGGTCAGGGTTACCACATATACACCACTAACATCTACTGGCTGCAACAGGGACTACTCAACTGTGTGTCATAGGTCTATATGCTGCTGCTAGCTAATGGAGATTTTCCTTTAGCTCAGAGGGCAGAGGCCAGGGCTTTCGGAGCAGGAGGCTCAAAGTTCTAGCCTAAAAGTGATTACAACATAGAGCTAGAGGGCGTTCTACAAGCCTCCAAAAGATAAAGTCCTTGCTCTAAGGAGCTTGCATGTCACTTTGATCTATCTGGGGTCCAGTCACTGTGGGGTCTGGGCACAAAACACAAGTTTAATCTAAGCTAAGTCCCTCATCCTCATAATATCTGAGCGCCTCACAGTCTTTAGTGAATTTATCCACATTGTGCAGGGGAGAAATGGAGGCCAGGAGAGACTAGGTGACTTGCCTGAGGACATGCAGGGAGCTTGTAGCAGAGCAGGGACTAGAACCTGGGTCTCCTAAATTTAAGGATCACCAAAAAGCCCTTCAGGAAGCGAGTCTGACCTACAGCTCTGTTTAGCTACCATTCGTGGTTTTGTGTCCCCCATGTAACCTCGCACAATCACAGCCCAGACCCAGCCGCCGACTGCTGTGGGGTGGGGGGCCTCACGCCCACTATTGGAAGACAGGGCCCCGCTCCAGGACCAGAGCGTGCAAGGAACTGAGCCCACTGGTGCCTTCCATGATCTCACCCCTGGGACGGGGGCCAGACTCAGGCAGAGTCGCCCTCCCCGCTAGCCCCATTGCCCAGGATTGGGGGGCAAACCGGGCCATGAGCCGCCCCCCACCACCGCCCCAGGTGGGGGGAACCGGGCCGGGAGCCGCCCCCCACCACCGCCCCAGGTGCGGGGAACCGGGCCGGGAGCCGCCCCCCACCACCGCCCCAGGTGCGGGGAACCGGGCCGGGAGCCGCCCCCCCCCCACTGCCCCAGGTGGGGGAATTGGCCTGGGAACTGCCCCGCTTCAGGGGGGAACCGGGACAGGTCCCCCCCGTGGTGCCCCGGGAGGTGGTGGGGGGACCAGCTCGCTTTCCCCGGGGCTGCGGGGCTCTGGGACAGGCTCGGGCCTACTCGGCCTCTCCCAGCAGCGAGCTAACGTAGGCAGCTCTCCCGGCCCCGCGTGGATGGTCCCGGCTGGGCCGCCAGGCGACTCCCCGGCTCCAGCAGACCGCTGCCGACCCCGGGCACCGCGGACCCCGGGCTCCCCCTGGCGGAGCCGGCGGGGAACGACACCGCCCCGCCCTGGCGGGAGGAACTACAACCCCCAGCATGCACCGCTGCGGCCGCACGGCCTGCCGGGGGCAGCTCCGCCGGGACGGCCGGGACTACGGCTCCCAGCAAGCCGCGCGACGGGACGGCGCCGGATATCCGGTGGGAAGAGAAGGAGCGAGGAAGCAAAAGGGAAAGAAAAAGGTCTGGGGGGCCTGGCTAGGACGGGACCATCATGGTAAGGGGGCACCACTGTGGGGTTCTATGGAGGGATGTGGGTCTGGCTCCTTTGCCCGGGGGGATGGGTCTTCATCCCGAGGGGGAGGGATGTGGGTCTGGCTCCCTATCCTTGGTGGGAGGGGCACCATTGGGAGACTCTAAGGGGGGATGTGGGTCTGGCTCCCTAACTCTGTGGGAGGGGCACCATTGGAAGACCTTCTGGGGGGGATATGGGCCTGGCTCCCTATTCAGGGTGGGGCACCATTGGGTGGGATGTGGGCCTCATCCCTGGGAAAAGGGGGAAAATTGGGGGTCTTATAGGGGAGGGATTTGGGTCAGGATCCCCAGCCCCATGGATAGTACTTTGTCCTGCCAGGAGTGGAAGGGAGAGGACTAGATGACCTCTTGAGGTCCATTCCAGGCCTATGATTCTGTGATTCTATCCCTCGGGGTTGTAGAGAGGCACCAGTGGTGGTTTCTCTGTAGGGGAAGGATGTGGGGGAGAGGCTCCCTATCGTGGGTGGGGAAAGGGGGTGCACCATTGGGGTATAAGCTCCCCCACCCCTGGGGAAGTAGGGAGCAGCCCCAGTGCCTGAGGAGGGAGGCTCTTGCAGGATAAGATATTTGGTAGGCAGGTAACAGAAGAAGACTGGTGCTGGGGCTGTAATTCTGACAGCGCTCTTACTGCCGCGTGGGCTACGTATAGGGGTTGCTCAGCCGCTGCTGACGTGCAGCCGTCTCTGGTGTGGGATGCAGTAAGCTGTTTGTTCAGGGGTCCCCTCGTCTAGCACCAACTGATTACGGAAATTGTCTTCTGCTTTACGGGACAAGGGCAGGAGGCTCTGAGTTCTAGTCCCAGTTGTCTTTATGAATTTCCGAGGGGCCATGTGGTGTGGCATTGTGACAAGTGGGGAGATTTTAGATGATCACAGATTTGGGCTGATATTGTCATCCAACCAAGGGGTTCCTGGACCCCTTGAGTGGCCCCATCTGACCTAGTCTGGTTTAATCCAGGTGGTACAGGGGATTCATAATGATATCCAGACGCTTCTGTGCCTAAGCCAGTTGTTCCAAGCTGTCTTGGAGCTGAGTGAGCCAAAGCTATTACCATCTTGATGGGATGGTCGCAAAAAAACCACCAGTTTCAGCCCTGGAGATTGAGGACCGAATTCTGTGTGCGTGCGCAGGTGTGTAATTGAATCGCAAAAGTTAGCGATGGAAAAGACCAATTCTCCAGTCCATTTCCTTACAAATGCAGGAGTGTCCCCTTCAGTCTGACTCCTGGGGCCTTGACTAGTAGAGTTTAAAACACCCTAAGACAGTGATACTCAATAGGCCACCTGCAGGCCAAATGTGGCCTACCAAGGCTTCCTATGTGGCCCACCAGCTCACCTTAAAAAATGTGTCTAATTAAACTCACAAACAGTGATGTGCTGCCTATCATTTGCCTATGACTTCCTTCGTTAGTAACTTACTGGATCTTAAGTTCTCACGACAGCATTGGCTATAATTGCGCTTGGACACTGCCCATGTTTTCATGAGTGATGGAAATGGAGCCAAAAATGAATGTGAGTGAGAGCGAAGGGTGCAAAGTCGACAGTGAAACCCGAGCTGGATAGCAGATTTCCTTTTTATTACGCAAAAAGAAAAGGAGTACTTGTGGCACCTTAGAGACTAACCAATTTATTTGAGCATAAGCATCCGATGAAGTGAGCTGTAGCTCACGAAAGCTTATGCTCAAATAAATTTTAGTCTCCAAGGTGCCACAAGTCCTCCTTTTCTTTTTGCGAATACAGACTAACACGGCTGCTACTCTGAAACCTGTCACTTTTTATTACGCTGCCTCATTTAAACACAAACCCTTTGTGTTTAATGTGCCCCGTCTGTAAGGTCGTCAGCATGAGGCACCACTTTGAATCAAAGCACAGTAACTTCAATAAGGTCCTCGTGGCAATATTGCAAGATGTGACAAAATTTGACATGGTTGTAGCACACTTCAAATATCATTCTCCAAACATCAGCAACTGTATAGGGAAAAGCAATAACTGCTTCACTTCAGATACTGTTGGTACTAGCTAAAAAGAAAAGCCTTTCCTGGATGCCAGGCTTGCCAAGGAGTGCCATTGGAAATGCTGCAGGAGCTTTTTGCTGGACATAAAAACAAAGATGACCTAGTGAAACGTGTGAAGCAAGTTGCCCTGTCTGATTCCTCCACAGTGTGAAGATTGGAGATAATTTATGAGGATTATTTGTCAGCACTGCTTTCTGGTTTAAAAAAACGCCAAATATATGTTTCTTGCAGTGGAAGAATCAGGCGATTTAAGTGACGCTGCCCATCTATTGCTGTTAGATTTTTATGATGGTGAAATTGTCAGGAAGAATTTTGTGCTTAATACCATTAGAAACCTACACTACAGAAGAGAGCATTTTTTTAAAAAGTAAAAGGCTTTGGGGGGCGGGGGGAAGGTTCAAGTTTGCGGAAAGTAAACTTGCTTGTTACAGACGGGGGTCCCTCCATGGCAGGGAAAGAGAAGGGCTTTGCTTCACGTTTGGCAGTTCTACACCCTTCATTAAATACACTTCAGTGCATTATTCACCAGATTGTCCTTTGCGGTAAATTGTCGGGGGATTTTGGACTGTGATGAGCTTAGCGAACTACATATGGTCAACTTCTAGCTTACAATATCGTCTGTTTAAAGCTATTTTACAAGATATTTCAGGCGAATATTGCAGCACAGTTGATGTTCGCTGGTTAAGTAGTGGCCGCGTGTTAGAGAGGTTTTGTGCACTTCAAAAAGAAATAATAGAATTTCCTTCAAACCACAAGACCAACAAGGCTTGCGAGTTCTGGAATTTTGAATGATGTCCCCTCTATGTCATAGGTAGCTTTTCTGTGCGATATTACTGGTCACTTGAATTCCCTCCATTTGCAGCTCCCAGGCCATGCAAGCAGTCTTAGGGATTTGTTTGAAAAAGTGCGTGCCTTTCAGAGGAATCTTGAAATCTTTCAGACAAACTTAACAGGAAAGATGTTGCACTTTCCCATATTGCACATTGTTGCTGCAGATAAAAACGATGCATGAATTCCTAAACCATCTGATGGAAAATTTCAAAATGCGATTTGAGAATTTTAAAATTCCAAAGGATTTGCTTTTGTTTGTGATCTATTTATTGTCTCTGCCGATGGACCTTGCCCTTCTGAAGTAAAGAACATTCTTGATTCAATTGATGAAGATGCCTTACAATTTTTAATTGAAAGTCTCCTGAGCTCAGATGTCTTGAAGGGAAAATTCAGAGAAGTGGGACTTTGTGATTTCTGGATTCAATATGCTGACAATTTCAGAGTAGCCAGAATCTAGCAATCTATCTTTTAATGATCTTTAGATCAACGTACCCCTGCGAATCTGGGTTTTCTAGCGTGAACTTCATAAAAAACCAGCACCACAGTTGTCTGACATGAGCATCTTCACCAGTGCACGCACCTTGCCCTGACCTCCCACAAACCACTCTTCACAAAGCTTGCTGGAGATCCTCGACGTCACCTCTCCCATTAGAAAAAAGAAAAGGAGTACTTGTGGCACCTTAGGGACTAACAAATTTATTTGAGCATAAGCTTTCCACTGAATGCATCCGATGAAGTGAGCTGAAAGCTTTTTGCGAATACAGACTAACACGGCTGCTACTCTGAAATCTCCCATTAGAGATTGCCACAAACACAGGTAATAATGTTGATTTATAAACTTTGTTAAAAGATAGAAACGCTAATACTTATGGTGCAGTCCAGGTCTTTATTGGCAGCTGAAGTTTCGTTTGCTTTGTTTTGTTTTTTTTTGTCAGCCTTCTGCACAAATGGCCTGGCCCGCCTCTTGTTATACAATTCTCAAATTGGCCTGTGGGTCGATCTAATTGAGTATCACTGCCCTAAGCCAAGTGGCTTCCAACACTTCCCTTGGGGAGGCGATTTCTTAGCCTAGCAGATCTTATGGTTGGAAAATGAATCCTGCTGAGAGCTGGCCAAATGCATGTGTGTCGCTCTGCAGCTTGGTGCACAGGGCACTGGCGTCTGCTATGGGTTTGACTCCCTGCTCTGCCTGCTTCAGAGCAGAGGTGTTCATCCCAGGTTGCTCCAAATCAGAGCTGATAGGGAGTTGAACCCATGTCCCAGGACAGGGCCTGAAGCACCCAGCTATAGCCAGTCTTTCTGACCCAAAAACCTTCATGACAAAAGTTTAATGGAAGCCAATAGGTCTCTGCGAAATGTTTTGGTTTGATGAGATCTCGTTTTGGTGAATTTGTTCTGGCTAGCTCTAACCCTGACACGGAGTCTGCGTGTTCCCTTTCCATTAACCTCCTGGCTAATGCGCCAATTAGTCCCCTGCCCAGCTGCTGCCCATCCTGTACATCCTCGAGGGGGTCACTAGAGTGAATCAGACCCCAGGGCCCTCGGCCTGGCATTTCTCCCCTGCCATAAACTCTCTCAGGATTAGAAACAGTTCAGCCCTCCCATCTGCGGTGGGATCTGAGACGCCCTGTCCTGGAACAATGGCAGGAAGATCTCCCCATTCTTATCTGTTTTCTCGGCTGCCTGGCCCTTTGCTTTGACCCAGACAGGTCCTAACACATGCTGCACAAGCTCAAAACCAAGTCTCTTTGCTACAGAACAAGCCCACTCCAATGCTTGCTGGGAAGGTGGGGGCGGAGGGGGGACAGTGTTACTGTCTGTTGCCAGTTTAGAGATCGTCTGTCCGCCCACCCGTCTGAGTGGTTGTGTTGGGCATAATCAAGGATGTTCTGAGCCTAGTATGTGGATGAGGAAAACTGAGTGGGCTCGTGCCAGCCCCTTCACCCTGATGGGAGTGAACTCTGCAAGTAATGTTCAGTCTGAGCCCTAAGGCTCCTGAAAGAGATGGTTTTCTCCCTTGTTGCCCTTGGTGTTTGACACAGATAGGGGCCACATGAAGCTCTCACACCCGATGTGATGTGTGGCTATAAAGGGAGGTCCCCTTGGAGTAGCTACCCGGTCTCTCTGCCCTTGATGTTGCTAGCAATCTGCTTAGCTTGGACCCCGGTGGCCGGTAATTGCTGGGAGGCAGAGGATGTACTAGCACGGCTGCTCTTGGGTTGCGCTGGGGGCACTGAGGCCATCAGTTGTCTTGGCTGAGGGTGAGAGTGCTGCCTATCCCCCAGGGAGGGGGACTCAGAGCCTGGGGAGCGATGGAGTTTGCTTGGCGTGGGATCCAAACCCAGGGCTAGTGCCGCTTGCTTGGGGTCAGCGTCTCGGTGCAGAGATAAGGAGCAAGTGGCTGTGTGGTGACGTTGCAGGGCTCCGCAAGTAAAGCAGAGTAGTAGATAAATCCACATGGTCTGGCTGTGGGGGAGAGCTGGAGTTTGGAAAAGCCATACAGCGCTCCCCACTGAGTGAGATCTTCTTCCCTACCCTCAAACACGAAGCTTGGGTGAGTGGGGTGCTGCTGGAACTGGCCAACTCTCTGACCCTCCTGCCTGTCCTTCTCCTTGCTGAGACCTGAATGTGGGACACAGGTCGAGACGGGAGTCCTGGGCTCCATTCTCTCTGCCACTGATTCACTGACACACCTTGGACACCTCGCTTCCCCTCCCCTTGCTATCTGTGGAATGGGGACGGGGCTACTTCCCAGCTAGTGACGTGAGGATTAGCTGCAGCGTGTGACGTGGTGTGAGATGTTTGGATGCTGAAGCCCAGCAAAATATAAGGAAAAACAAGCTTAAAATGCAGGGGTGTCTCTGCAGTGCTGCCTGTCTCCTGCATGTGTCTGCCTGCTGTCAATGGACTGGAAATGAGCAAGATCCCCCCGTGGGTTTGTGCGACCAACCGGCTCTGTGCTGGAGCCATGCCAGCTGCTCGTCTGAATTTCCTCTGAGCAAGCCCTTTCTCCTGGCTCAGCAGAATGCAAGACCTTGCGGGCTGCTTGGACGACTCATGCCCTTCCCTGCTTAGCAAGGCCCTGCAGTGTGGGGAGGCAGCTCCTTCTGGGGAGGAGCCATCTGCCGTGACCCCTCCCATACTGCTGCTTATTCATAGATTCCAAGGCCAGCAGGAACTGTTGTGATCATCTAGACCAGAGGTGGGCAAACTACGGCCCGCGGGCCACATCTGGCCCGCGGGACCCTCCTGCCCAGCTCCTGGCCCGGGAGGCTCGCCCCGGCCCCTCCCCCACTGTTTCCCCTCCCGCGCAGCCTCAGCTCACTGCACCGCCGGCACAATGCTCTGGGCAGGGGGGCTGCAGTGCCCGGCCTGACCCAGTGCTCTGTGCTGCGTGGCACGATGGTAGCTCCGCCAGCCACCGGTGCTCCAGGCACTGCAGTAAGGGGGCAGGGAGCAGGGGGGGTCGGATAGAGGGCAGGGGAGTTCAGGGGGGCGGTGAGGGGGTGTGGATATGGGTCAGGGTGGTCAGAGGGTGGGAAAGAGGGGGGTTGAATGGGGGCAGGGGTCCCAGGAGGGCAGTCAGGAAGGAGAGGAGGGGTTGGATGGGGTGGCGGGGGACAGTCAGGGGTTCTGGGGGCGCTCAGGAGACAGGGAGAAGGGGTGGTTGGATGGGGCAGGGGTCCCGGGGGGGCCCATCAGGGGGTGAGAAGCAGGGGGGTTGGATAGGGGTCAGGGGCCAGGCCACACCTGGCTGTTTGGGGAGGCACAGCCGCCACTAACCGGCCCTCCACACAATTCTGGAAACCCGATGTGGCTCTCAGGCCAAAAAGTTTGCCCGCCCCTGATCTAGACTGACCCCATGGATAACCCAAGCCAGAGAACTGCCCCAAAACAGTCCCCAGAGCAGATCTTTTAGATAGACATCCAATCCTTGATTTAAACATGGTCAGTGCTGGAGAATCCACCATGACCCTTGGTGAGTTTGTCTCCGTGGTTAATTACTCTCCCTGTTAAAAATTGACCCCTTTTTTCCAGTCTGAATTTGTCCAGCTTCCACTTTCAGCCGCTGGATTGTGTTAGACCTTCCTCTGCTAGACTGAAGAGCCCATTATTAAATGTTCGCCATGTAGATACTGATAGAGTGGGATTAAGTCATCCCTTAACCTTGTCTTTGTTAAAATAAATAAATTGAGCTCCTTGAATCTATCATTCTCATGGCTCTTCTCTGACCCCTCTCCAATTTATCCACATCCTTCTTGAATTGTGGGCACCAGAACTGGACAGAGGATTCCAGCAGCGGTCATACCAGGGCCAAATACAGAGATAAAGTCACATCTCTGCTCCTACTCAAGAGTCCCCTGTTGATGCATCCCAGGATTGCATTAGCTCTTGGCCACAGCGTCTTTGGGAGCCTGTGTTCAGCTGATCATCCACCACCACCCCTGAGTCTCTGTGAGTTGCTTGCTTTCCAGGATACAGTACCCGGTGCTGACACCCCAGAGGAGCTGTGCAAGCAGTGATCTCTCTGGCTGTTACGTGGGGCCTTGCTGTTACGGTGGGGTTCCTGGTGATGGGAAGGAGCCCTCAGAAAGGGAAGGAGGATCCACACAGGCCCGGCTTATGGCTGTGACATGAGACACAGGCTGGTGGGCAGAAGTGGAGGAAGGAGGCTGGGACCAGCAGGACAATGGACAGAGGAGTCGCAAACTATGCCTGTGGCTTCTCCTGTTCTGGGGCATCCCTGCGTCAACAACCCCCCTTGTTATCTGTTTCCCACACAGCCCAGCAGAACGGGTGGGGTGGGAGGAGGCGCAAGACATGTTGTCTTTTGTGCACAGCCACGGGATGCCAGCGGGTGAAAGGGAGGGACAGGATCTTGTCAAAGGGAGCAGCTGACAAAGGGCCCCCGAAGTGGGGCAGGTTGGGAGAGACGCCTGCTGAAGACGCCATGTTCGAAGGCAGTTCTGCATCTCTTTCCTCTGGGAGAAACCTTGGTGAGGGGGAGATCTGCCCTGTCCTGTCCCCCACTGCCTGATTCTTGCTGTTGCTGTCCCTAGGAAGAGCTTCCAGGAGGCCAATGAACTACATGGGCCAGACAATGAGAACCAAGCTCCAGGGATCTTAGACCCTTGCCAGGGCGGTCTGCCTGGGGGAGCCGGTGCCCTTTTGGAGAGTGCCATGAAGGAGGTCTATGGGGGACACAGAATGACATGGGAAGAGCAGCTGGGACTTAGAGCAGCTCCCATGTCACTGATGGAGAATAACCTCACATGGGACTGGTAAAGTGACCTCTGCTTCTACCCCATACTGTGCCGACTGCTTGCTAAGGCACAGCTGTGCCTGCAGAGGGCACAGGCCACACTGGGATGTTAGCGTACTTGGACAGACCCTCCTTCCAGGGTGTGCTGCACCCACAGAGAGGCAACGGCTCCGCCTCCATAAAGAAGCAGTGCCCAGACTCTACCCCGCAGCTGTTGCTGCTTAGCAATCATGTTTATTACATGCCTAAAGACCAACCAAGATGGGGCCTCGTCGTGCAAGGTGCTGTACAAATGATAGTGGACCGCCCTTGCCCCGAAGAGCTGGCAATCGAATAGACCAGACAGAGCTGAGGTGGGGCGAGGGGTCGAGCGTGAACAAAGCGATGGCAGTGACAGGCATGTCCGTGCTGTGACTTTATTTTTGGGTGGGATTAGTTAGGGAGGGGATCAGAGAAATGGAAAGAGGAGGGGGAAAATGCAGGGGAGAACAGGGTGAGTGGGGCTGAGGGAGGGAGGGGATGGAGCAAACAGCCAGTGAGCACAGGGCAGAGGAAGTCTAGATAGTTACAGAATTTTCTGCAGTTTAGAGTAAAGGTCCCTACATTGGTGGCTCCAGCTTCAAACAGCTGGGCTCTCTGCCAGCTGACATGAGGGGGAGGGGAGGCACCACCCTCCCAGGAGTCTGCGAGCCGCCCCGTATTTGAGCAGCAGCATCCCGGGGGGTGGTGGTGCTAGTGGTGGGGAGGGCTGGGTGGGATGCCCATAACCCCGCCTGCTCTCTCTGCAGATTCGCTTCATCCTCATCCAGAACCGGGCTGGCAAGACGCGCCTGGCCAAGTGGTACATGCAGTTCGATGACGACGAGAAGCAGAAGCTCATCGAGGAGGTGCACGCCGTGGTCACGGTGCGAGACGCGAAGCACACCAACTTCGTGGAGGTAAGGCGCCCCTGGCATGCCAAATGGGCAGCCAACCGACGCCTCAGCATACACTGCAGGCCTCTGAGGCTGTGGCAGGTGTAATCTTGCCCTCTCTGGTACAACCCTTCAATTTATACCAACCCTGATCTTGGAGATCTCCATGCCCGAGCCCTCCAGCTGCTGGGTCCTGCTGTGGCTGCAGCCTGTGGGTGGCTCTCGAGGCAGCTCCGAATACAGCACGCTCATTACCCAGTCTAGGGGCGGTGGATCACCGCAGCTAAGAACCAGCCACCAGCTGCTCAGCCCCGATCCCCTTGAGCGGAGAGCCAGCTAGTCTGTTTGAGGCAAGCCCAGCCAGTTGCGTAGGGATTCACAATTCTCCTGGTATCTCTCCTCCAGCCACAAGCCATTAATGTCTCATCTCGTTGGAGTTGCTCCGATCAGCCTGGGGGCAGCAGGCCGACACTGAGCTGCTGTGATGTGATGACTGGACTGGGACTCGGGGGGTGGGTGGGGACAGACTTGGATTCTATTCCTGGCTGTGTCCTGGCCTGCTGGGTGACCTTGAGCAAGTCGCTGCCTCGCTCTGTGCCTCAGTTTCCCCATCTGTAAAATGGGGCTAATGATTCTGCCCCTCCTTCATAAAGCACTTTGAGGTCTCGGGGTGAAAAGCGCTAGACTAGAGCTAGGGATTATTCTATAGACTCGGCTATCACCGGTGATACGGGTGACCCCTTGGGCCAAGCTGTCTCTGACTGGCTGCTCTATGCTCCAGAAGGGGGCTAGCTGGGGGGTGGGGGGCTGTCTGATCCAGGGGCAGCACAGACGTCAGCTGGTCCTCTTCCTCTCTCTCCCAGTTCCGGAATTTTAAGATCATCTACCGCCGCTACGCGGGGCTGTACTTCTGCATCTGCGTGGATGTGAACGACAACAACCTGGCCTACCTGGAGGCCATCCACAACTTCGTGGAGGTGAGCACTGCCCGCGGCCTCCGCCCTTCCCTTAGTTTGAGCCGTCTCGTGGCCTGGTCCTTTGTGCCAGCTCCTCAGAGGGACGGCAGCCCTAAAAGGACCGTGAGCTGCTTTCAACAGCCCCTCTCTGTGCTGGCAGGACAGTCAGCAGTTCCTGCCCCTCTGATCTTGGCTGTGATGGGACATAAAGACGGTGCCTCATCCTTCAGGTAGACTGGGGGCTGTGCCTGTGTTCAAGGGAGTCAGGGTTGCAGATTCCACTGGCTGCAAGGGATCTCCTTTGGTGACCCTTTTCTGAGGCAGAGGCATATCCCGCCCAGGCAATGGTCTGAACCATGTAGTGGCTGGAAGCTGAAACTAGAGGTAAGGTTGATACATTGGAACAGCTGATCCAGAGACAAGGGTAGATTTTTCCATCCCTTGGAGTCTTAAATCCAGGCTGGCTGTGTCTTTCTAAACGACCCGTGCTGGCTCAGGCAGGGATCCTGTGTGGGATTCTGTGGGCTGTGCTAATCAGGAGATCAGACTGGACAATCACAATGGTCCCTTGTGGCTTTAGCATCTCTGACCGAAAGGTGGCGTGGCTCCTTCCTTCTCCCAGTCTCTGAAATCCAGCTCTCCTTTCTCTTGGCCCAGGTTTTGAATGAATATTTCCACAATGTCTGTGAACTCGACCTGGTCTTCAACTTCTACAAGGTGAGCTCAGCCCAGCGGAGAGGGGAGCGCGGGGCCCGTCACTGTGCAGTTCCATGCAGCTGCTGCATAACATGGTCTCGTGTCAGACGTACCTACAGGCTGGGGGACCCTATCGTGGGAAGCAGTGACTCTGAAAAAGATTTGGGAGATGGGGGTGGATAATCAGCTGAACGTGAGCTCCCACTGCAATGCTGTGGCCAAAAAGGCCAATGCGATCCTTGGATGCATAAACAGAGGAATCTCAAGTAGGAGTGGAGAGAATCATGTTTCTATGAGAAATTATTCTCCTTCTATATTTGGCCCTGGTGCAACCGCTGCTGGAATCCTGTGTCCGGTTCCGGTGCCCACAGTCCAAGAAGGATGTTGATAAATTGGAGGGGGTCAGAGAAGAGCCACGAGAATGATTAAAGGATTAGAAAATATGCTTTATTGTGATGGATTCCAGGAGCTAAATCTATTTAGCTTAAGAAAGCGACTGTTAGGCAGGGACTTGATCCCAGTCTATCAGTACCTGCGTAGGGAACAAATATTGAATAACTGGCTCTTCAGCCTAGCAGAGGAAGTGTCTAACATGATCCAATAGCTGGAAGCTGAAGCCGGACAAATTCAGACTGAAAATTAGGAGTCAGTTTTTAACAGTGAGAGTCATTAACCACTGGGACATTTGACCAGGGGTCATGGTGGATTCTCCATCGCTGACAATTTTGAAATCAAGACTGGATGTTTTTCTAAGATCTGCTCTAGGAGTTGTTTTGGGGCCGTTCTCTGGCCTGTGCTACACAGGAGATCAGATGAGATGATCCCAATGGTCCCTTCTGGCTGTGGAATCTATGAATCATTGCTGCGCTGAGCGTGCTTGGCCTCCCCATCTCCTGGGTGGGGAGGAGGAAGGATTAAACATTCAAAATATAACGTGTTAAATTGACAGCCCTTGTCCCTGATGACCCTTCCAGCTTCACAGGGCAGATCCCATGCAACCCTGTGGCATTCTGGTACATAAATCCCCGCTGCGGGTTGGGGGATTTTAGAGGGCTGGAATGTAGCAGGGAGAGGTTAAGCATGCTGGTCTCTATTTGATGGCTATGGACCCACTTGCCAGGCCTCAGTACCGTGAGGGTCCCACTGTGCCAGGGTCACTCTGCTGCTCTGGGGGAGGACACAGGTGCCCTCCCGTGGCACTTGGGATGCAAAAAATGGCAGAGGAAACAGCGTTGTCCTTGGAAATGCTTTTCGGTGCCACTTGATGGACGAACCCGGGTGCTGCATACCGGGCTACGGGTATGCTGCAGAGTTCCCCAGAGGGAGAGGCAGTGCTGAGGCTGTTCTCAGTGCGCCTCGCTCACGGGTGTTCTGTTTTTGTGGCAGGTTTACACCGTGGTGGACGAGATGTTCCTAGCCGGCGAGATCCGTGAGACAAGCCAAACGAAAGTCCTGAAACAGCTGCTTATGCTGCAGTCCTTGGAATGAGAGAACTGGATTGAATCGGCCCCATACCCCACCCTGCCTCTGGTCTCCTCCTTGCACTTAGTCCCTGAATCAGTGACTATCTCAGAGCAAATTTAGCCACTCTCCACTGTGAGGAAGGGACGCCCCCTCAAATGGATCAGAACCACAAGTCGAAAATTTCAGTCCCACCTCCCCACACTCCAATGCGGCAGCTGAGATCCCGTGTGGGTGGGTCTAACGGGAGAGAGCAACTGTATTAAAAATCCTTTTAGGGCCCTGACACAACCATCCCCGAACCTCTGTGTTTTCCCTCCATATAACCAGCGTGCGCTGTCGTCCCCCGCCCCCCGTTCGTGTCAGTGTGTGTGCCGAGTCTGCACTAGAAGTGGGACCACAGCTGTGTGTTACCCATTGGTGAGTGGCAGCCAGACCGCATGGCCAGTGCTGTATTGAAATAAACTGTCTGTGAAACACTCCTTTCTCCGTGGTGGTCTCTGAAGAGCCCTGCAGAAGCAGGAGGGAGGGAATGGGGATGGGGTTCTTGGCGGTAGATTTGACATAAGGCTCTGAGGTGCATGCAGGGAACTCCTGTTGGGTGTTGCTGTCTGGCATTGGGAGCAGGTCATGTTCTCAGTGGCCTCTGGTATTCCCCACTTTCAGAGCCTCTGCTGGTTCGACAGCACAGACTGTCACCAGAGCTGGTGGGGAACGATGTACAGGGGGGAGAGGGTAGGTTTTTCCCCCAAATTTTGCATGGACAATCTTGGCAAGAAAAACAGGACTGTGTGTTTTCAGCCAAATGATTTCAATTCTGAAATGCTGCTGTGGTGCATCATGGGAGTTCAGGCACCTTATGCTCCCATTCTCCCCATAGGCTGGACTCCCTGGTTGGACTGCCACTCTCATGATGCACCAGAGTCTTCCCTTTTGAAGGGAGGCAGTGCATCATGGGAGATGTAGTCTGGCTGGGGAGCCCAGCCTGTAGAGGAGAACAGGAGCCATGCTGCACAGTTGCCATTTCAGGACTGAAATATTTTGGCTGTAATACTTAATATTTTGAGCTAAGTGGGTCTGGTCAGGAGGTGCTGTGTGACCTTCAGATGCTGCAGGAAGTTCACCATACACCCGGGGCTGTTGCTCTAATTGGCTTTCTCCAGAGCTTGGACTATCTACTGCTGAGGAATTTACCCTGGTGTCTCATGAAAGAGGCCAGTAGTGCCAATCTCCAGAGCAGTCGTCCCCTGTTAGGGCTTTTCCCTCATGTTGTTTTCCTGGAGAATGCAGGCTGTCTTGGGGCAGCCCGGAATGCAGGGAAAGGTCCTTTCTCCCTGGGGTGAGGCCCGATTCTTTTTAAGGAAGGTCTGTCCTCTCACCGTGCATGAATGTTGCCCTGAACCACTGCTCCCATCTTAGCTGGAGCCATGTTGGGCTAATAGCTGCACTGGTTCATCAGGCCCAGAATCCTGGATGAGATTTGTAGATCCCTCTAGGTAGCAGTCTGGTATCCTTGCTCCTTGTGCATCACGGTAATGGCTCAGAGATGGTGCCTACCCTGAATAATAAAACCTAGCTCTTACCACCCATAGCTTTCAAACGAGGACAGTATCACCGTCCGCCATTTTACAGATGGGGAAACTGAGGCACAGAGTAGGACATGGCCTTAGGTCAGCAGCAGAGCTAGGAATAGAACCAAACTCTCTTGTGTCCCAGTCTGGTGCTCTATCCACTAGGCATCACTGCCTCTCCCTAATTGCTGTGGTAGTACCCTGCCTGCAGCAACAGCCCCTGGGTGTGTTTCTGTTGGGGTCCCGCAGGGGCTGGTTCTTGGCCCTGCGCTATTTAGCATTTTTATTAATGACCTGGAAGAAAACATAAAATCATCCCTGATAAAGTTTGCAAATGACCCAAAAATTGGGGGAGTGGTAAACAATGAAGATGACAAGTCACTGATACAGAGCGATCTGGATCGCTTGGTAAGCTGGGTGCAAGCAAACGATATGTGTTTAATATCATATGACTAAATGTCAATATAGATATCTAGGAAGAACAAATGTGGGCTGTACGTTCAGGAGGAGAGACTCTGAAAAAGGTCATCAACTGACCATGAGCTCCCAGCACGATGCTGTGGCTAAAAAGGCTAATGCGATCCAGGGATATATAAACAGGAATTTCGAGTAGGAGCAAGGATTTTATTTTCCTTCTGGATTTGGCCCTGGTGTGACCGCTGCTGGGATCCTGTGTCCAGTTCTGGTGCCCGTAGTTTAAGAAGGATGTTGATTAAATTGGAGAGGGTGCAGAGAAGAGCCATGAGAATGATTAAAGGATTAGAAAACCTGCCTTAAAGTGATAAATAGATAGACTCCAGGAGCTCAATCTTAACAAAGAGAAGGTCAAGGGGTGACTTGATCCCAGCCTATCAGTGCCAACAGGGAACAAATATTTGATAATGGACTCTTCAGTCTGGCAGAGGAAGGTCTAGCATGATCCAATGGCTAGAAGTTGAAGCTAGACACATTCAGTTTTGGAAATGAGGTGTACATTTTTAACAGGGAGACTAATTAACCATTGGAACAATTTACCCAAGGTCGTGGTGGAGTCTCCATCATTGGCCATTTTAAAACCAAGCTTGGATGTTTTTTCTAAAAGATTTGCTTTAGATCAATCAGGGCAGTCCTATGGCCTGTGTTGTCCATGGGGTCAGGCCAGATGGTCACAATGGTCGCTTGGAATCTAGAACTTGATCTGGGATGCTTCAAAGGAAAGGGAAGGCCCAGAGGAAGTTAATGCCATGCTTGAGGACAGAGAGGAGCAATTAATCCCTGTGCTATGAGCATTTAAAGACATCTCTCATCTTCACATGCAAAATTAGATCAGAAAATGCCCTGGACCCCCAGGCAGAGAATTCCACAAGCTTATTCCTTCTCAAACAGGTGACTGCCCTGTACTATGACCATGCACCCACTTGTTCTTATGTTTACATGTAGCCTGTGATGCAGCAGTGGGACCGAGCCTAAAACACCGCTGCACTGGAGAGATGCGGGCTGGTCCATGTTTGATCTCTGTGCTTACTAGTGCTGCCAGCTAGACCTGGATCTTCAGCCACCAGAGGGAGCCCTTACTGTGTATTCTAACCATGTGTAAAAGCGTTGCTTTATTCTCCCCTTGGATCATGGCTGCTATCCGTGGTTGCTGGGATGAAACGAAGAGGGGGAAAGCACCGGATGATCATCAAGCAAAGCAGCCTGAGCATAAAATGGATTATTTACTTTATTATTAGTCACACTGAGTACTGAGTGTCCTGAGAGCAGGACCCTTTAAGGCTGTGCAGTGTCCCAAGACCTGAGAGGCCTAAGATCAGGGCCCCGTGGCACCGAGCGCTGCCCAGACACACAGTGACTGAGATCAGGGCCCCATCGTGTCGGGCGCTGCCCAGACGCACAGTGACCGAGATCAGGGTCCTGTCACACCACGCGCTGCCCAGACACAGTGTGACCAAGATCAGGGCCCTGTCATGCTGGGCGCTGCACAGACACACAGTGACCGAGATCAGGGCCCTGTTGTGCCAGGCAGCTGCCCAGACACACAGTAGGAGACAGTCCCCATCCCAAAGAGCTGACAGTCTAAACAGACAATAGGTGGGAGGAGATATTGAGGCACAGAGAAGAAGGGGCTTGCCCAAGGTCATTGGCAGAGCTGGAAACAGAACCCAGGTGGTGCCTGGCATCCAGTGTCCCAGCAATTGCCTCATCAACAGAAGGGCTGCGAGCCCCTTTGCTTGGTCCGTGTAAAACTAGCTTACGCAGTACAATGGAGAACAATTGTGCACTGGCCTCCACCGAAGGACAACATGGCGCTTAATCAGCCCCCTTATGTGCAAACCCCATTCACAGCAATCCTGTTGGCTCTGTCTCTCCTCTTTTTCCTGAGCCCCCTGCCTCCTCTGCCCAGCAAATGAACCCCATCTTCCCTTTTCCCTTCATCTCTCCTCTCATGCCTGGTGCTCCCTCCAGCTCCCACGGTGCCAGCCCCCCTGAAAGCTCTCATGTTCCCCCGAGCGCACATCTGCTGCCCTCCCAGCCCAGTTGAATTCGTTCCTATGCCGAGCACCTGTGGGCGAGGACCATCGCGTCTCCTCGCTCTGGCCCAGACTGGTTTGATCTTGCGTTCTGATGATTCCCTGGCTGCTTTGCTGCATGCCCACCGGCGGAAGATCCTTCCTGTCTCAGGCTCTCCCCATGCGCTAAGAGTGCTTTAGGGTCTCTGGAGGTCACAGAGCCGTGGAAACAGGTATCATATCTGTTCTCCTTTTAGTTTAGAGCCTGCTAGAGAATCCCCCAGCCCAAAAGTGTCCCAGAAGAGAAACAGGCCTGGGATAAGGGTCAGCCCTTACTAGGGGCATGCCGCATGTCTACACTGCAAACTTAAGTCAAGTCCACATACAGCCACCTCAGTAATTGCTGCAGTTTTTTATGTCCACACTACCCTCCTTCTGTCAGTGGTGCGCATCCTCACCAGGAGCGCTTGCACTGACTTAAGAGGGGCAGTGTGCGGGGTTGAGAACCTGGGCTCTCAGCTCCCCACTCCGAGCTTGGCTGCCACCCAGGCTCTCAGCTCCCCGCTCCCAGCAGAGCTAACCAGCTGGAGTCTGTCTCCCATGGGGAGCAGGGAGCTGAGAGCTGAGGCGGTAGCCAGGCTCACAGCTGGAGCCCTCCACCCGCCCCAGGGTGACCACACCAGCTGTGAGCCTGGGGCAGGGGTCACAGCAGGGAGCCTACCAGCCCTTCATGTCAATTTCATGGCTCCAGCTGGGAGCCCAGAGCTGCAGAGCCTCGCTGTGAAATGGATGAGAGTGACAGCCAACAGCCCATATAAGTAACGCAGTGTCTACACAGACATTGCATCGCCCTAACTACGCTGGCAAAACCCCTACGCCTCTGGCGGAGGTGGAGTTATGTCGTCGGTGTAGTCGGGCACTTACATCGGTGGGAGCAAGGCTGTAGTGTAGACACTGACATAATAAGGTCAATGTAAGCTGCCTTATGTTGCCCTAATGCTGTACTGCAGACCAGGCCTAGAAATAAGCCTTTGAAGGAAAGAGCCCTGGCCAACAGGATGTGGAGAGTATGAGCCAGCGGGCCCCATGTGGGCTGTGATGCACAGGCGTGCTGGATTACCTGCTGTGTTCACAGAGCATGCTGGCTCTGAGGAGGAGGAATGCCTTAAGCAAACATTGCTCTCAACTGGACAGGTTTTGGCCCTACGGTGGGGTTTTTTAACAGCGAGATAACAAACACACCATAGTTATCTCACTGTAAATTCCTCTACAAGGCACAGAATGGAGGAACCATATCCTGCCAAGCAGGGAGTCCAGAAAGGATTAATGGATCATAGTGGACACACAACTGAACGGGAGCACCCAGTGAGATGCTCTTGCAGAAAGGGCTACTGCGATTTTTGGATGTAGAAACAGGGGGAGGTGAGTAGGAGTAGGAAGGGGATTTTCCCTCTGTGTATGGCACTGGGGAGACTGAGGCTGGGATACTGCCTCTGGCTGTGGTGTGGTGTCCACATTGTTAAAAGGGCATTGCGAGATTGGAGAGGGCACAGAGATGAGCCACAAAAATGGTCCCGAGCGCTGGAAAATTGCTTTAGAGTGATGGGCGCAAACACCTCAATCTGTTCAGCTTATTGAAAAAGATTTGTGCTGGAAATGGCCCAACTTGATTATCATACACATGGTAAGGAGAGTGATCATTTTAGATAAGCTATTACCAGCAGGAGAGTGGGGTGGAGGCAGAGAAAACCTTTTGTAGTGGTAAACACCCATTTTTTCATGCTTTGTGTGTATAAAAAGATCTTCTACACTTTCCACAGTATGCATCCGATGAAGTGAGCTGTAGCTCACGAAAGCTTATGCTCAAATAAATTGGTTAGTCTCTAAGGTGCCACAAGTACTCCTTTTCTTTTTGCGAATAGAGACTAACACGGCTGTTACTCTGAAACAGGTGGTAAAGGGCTCTTTAATTCAGCAGAGAAAAAACAAGAACCAGTGGCTGGAAGTTAAAGCCAGACAAATTCCAACTCAGAACAAGGCACAGATTCTGTACAGTGCAGATGACTGAACACTGGAACAAACTGCCCCAGGAAGTGAGGGGTTCCCCATTTGTTGATGTCTCCAAATCCAGGGTAGCTGCCTTCCTAGGAGATGCTTTAGGCCAGCACAAGTTATGTGACTCAATCCAGGGGTAAGTGGATGGAATTCTCTGGCCTGTGGTCTACAGGAGATCAGACTAAATGATCTAATGGTCCCTTCTGGCTTCAAACGCTCCCTGAAAACCTGCTCTTTTCATTCTGAGCAGGCAGGTGTTTTGGGTCTCGGCTGCAAATGCTCCTCTCAGCTCCCAGTGTGAGCTCTGTTCAGCAGGAGCGAGAGACCTGGCAGCTTGACAGATGTCACTGCTGCTGATGCAACCTAGCTGGCTCTTTCATACTCACTATGTGGCTACCCTCACATCTCGCAGTTCCATTACAGTGGAACCCAGCCCAGCCCCCGGATTTCCACATCCTTGGTGAGGTGATGCAATGTGCGGGTGGAATAACAGCATATGGCTTTGAATGTGTCAGAGGAGGAAACTGAATAGACTCGGTGTGAGTGGGGGGAGGGAGGCTGGGCAACTCCTGGGTTCTCTGCCTGGCTCAGAGGCAGTGTGATTCAGGGTAGGTCTATGCTGCAATCATAGGGTGTGAGTGCAGCTCAGGTGGGCATACCTGAGCTAGCCTGAATCTAGCTAACTTGGGTCCTGGCAGCACACTTCAGCACAGAGTTCCAGTGAGCTTTTACAGCCCCCACTGCCACAGCTTCCCTGCTCCAGTGCTTGAGCTAGTTCGATTAAAGCTAGTTTGGGTACATCTAACCGAGCCGCAGTCACAGCCGGTGATCGCAGCAGAGACGTACCCTGAATGGAGGAAGCTGGGGGCCAGGGTGTCAGGGCTGATTCTGGCTCTGGGGTGGAGCATAGCTTACAGGGTGTTCAACCAAAGACACACTGAGCTTCTAGACTCCTGGGTGCTCTGCCACTGTTTTGCTGTGCCGTCTTGACCAAAGTCCGGTCTATACTAGAAAAGTGGGTTGGTTTAACTACATTGATCGGGGTGTGAAAAATTCACACCCCTGAGCAATGTAGTTAAGCCACCTACATCCCCTGATAGGCAGCGGTAGGTCGACGGAAGAATTATTTGGTCAACCTAGCTCCGGCCTCTCGGGGAGGAGGATGACAGCGCCTGTCCGCATCGGTAGTGTTACACTAAAGTGCCGCAACCTCCTTTACAGGAAATAGAGTGAGCACGTTGTTCGAAGCATCAGCTGCAGCTCGGGAGAATTTCCTTTCTTGTTGGTAAAGAGCTGGATCACACCACAGGCTGAGCGCGACCCATGAATGAGCGAGAGCAACCTGATTCTCCTGTCATGTGAAAGGGATCTGACTTCAAACCTCAGCCTAGGTGGCACTGACTCCTCGTTGTTTTTGCTGATACAGACTAACACGGCTACCTCTCTGAAACCCGTAGGACGCAGACGCTTGCTATCCGAGCAGACTTCAGTGTGAGTTTATGAACAGCCTTTACATGGCGCAGCACTTTCATTATTAAGATCAAGGCTTTTAGATTTCTGGATCTTTGAATCTTTGTGAGTCTGAATGATCGATCACATCAAGACGTATCTTTTTGTTTCTTGTTTCATGACAGTAAAGTTAAAAGAGGCTTCTGCCTGAGATGGTGTTTTTGAGCAAGCACATGCACTTCCAAACGCAAGCACAGCCGCCCCCACCCCCAGCATGTCGCCGTCCTAGTTACAGGGCTGCATGTACTTCACACAGGCTCATTACACAGCACAACAGTGAGATGGGCAAACATTTCCAGGACCCTTTCACCGAGGGGGACGCAACTGGCTGAAGGCCACAGAAAGACTTGGTGGTAGATGCAGTATAGACAGGTGCCCCCCCAGGGTGCCCCGAGGTGGCCCCTGTGGTTCCCTGCCTCAGTTTCCACTGAGTTCCCAGAATAATGCAGTCACAGTCAAGACCTTTGAAACAATGCTCCCTTTCGCCTAAGGCCTAACGTATTTAATAACATTCTGCTTTCAAACGGCCCCTTCCCGCTTCCCCCTCAAGTTTAAGGTGTCACCGTCCTCCATTTAGGGACTGTACTTCCAGCCCTGGCCTCCAGACTGCCCCCCAGTTCAAGGGCTTCACAACTCTCCTTGCTGGGGCTGACCCAGCTGAGTTCTCGCTCCCCTCCCCGCCCCGCCCCCACTAATCAGTCTCTTGATCTTCCCCAGGTGGCTCTACTAACCCCAAACCCCTATCAGCGTGGGCTGGGAGAAGGGGGAGCATTGTCCCACCCACCCTACAGGCTCTGGTACCAGGGCCCTTAAAGGAACAAATGGTCTGACGTGGCCCTAAACCTTCCCTCTCCCATACTGCTTCCCAAAACCATCTTCTTCTCTCCCAATGACACCTTCACTTGCTTCTCTGGACACATGGGATGGCGGAACTTACCTCCTCTGGCCTTAAACGGCCAGTCCCCCATTGCAAGTAGGAACAAAACCCAGGAGTCCTGGCTCCCAGCTCACTTCACTAGGTCCATAAGACCAGGCCAGTTGTTGCCTGATCTCCCTCCAGTCCCTGAAACACCCTTTGTTGATTTCAAGAGGGGGCATCCTCAGGAATACATTTTCTTCCTGTCCCTTGCGGCTTGAGCCCACACACAATGCACTGGCCTCATGCCATCCCCCGTTTCCTGTCCCAGAGGGTGTAGCCTGGGTGTCCGCGCTCAAGAGTGGGTCCAGCTGATCTCCTGCACCCCCGTCTCCCAAATAGTGACATTTCAAATGTCAGCCAGGGACACAGCAATTGGATTCTCCCTTTGGTGAAATTCCAGGAGGACAGGGGACAGCTGGAGGGTGGTTACTAAAAATGGGAGATGGAATGACAGATTGTATTTCTTCTCAGGTATGTAGTGGGATGGGAGTTAAAGCAATTCATGGTCAGCTTCTACACCACCAGAGAGTAATCCCTGGCTCTTAGACAGCACTTTTCATCAGTAGAAATCTAATTGCTCTACAAAGGGGTTGGAGCAATATCATTATCCCCATTTTACAGCTGGGGAAACTGAGACACAGAGCAGGGAAGCAATGTTCCCCAAGGTCACCCAGGAGCAGAGCTAGGAACAGAACTCAGGTTTCCGGAGTCCCAGTCCAGTGCTTTATCCACTAGGCCTTACTGCCAGGCCTTACCACTAGGCCTTGCTGTTGAGCAGCTGGGACCAGAGTGGTTAAGAGCACTCGGCTGCCAGTGGCCTGTTTCCTACAGCCCCTTCTGCTGGGTCAGGTAGCTTGCAACCACTGCTGGGAGAGGATGGGCTTGAAGACGAAGGTAACTGGCACTCCTGCACCATTCCCTGCAGCTGGAAATGGCTGTGACTGGAGCAGATGAGTGCTTCTTCTACAGACATAGCGCTCCTGCACTCCTCAGCTAACAGCTTGATTGGAGGGTCTCTAGGTGGGGTCTGTGGCTCAGCTGCTGTCTGCACAATCCTGCTGCAAGATGAACTATTTTGAGAACCCAGCAGTGGGTTTAATGGTATCTCAGTGGGCCAAGAAGTTAGCCAGTAGTCGGGGCCTTGCCAGGTTGCTTCCATTAAGAGAAGAAACTGATGACGGAGCCAGGTATGTTCTTTGGTGTAATCCTCGTACAAAAGCCAGTCTCCCCCCATGCCGCAGGAACAAACACCGCCAGTTTGATTGCTCACTATTTTCCATGCCTGTGTCTCAAGCCAGTCCTGTGCCCAAGAAGCTTTCTCTGCTCCCTCTCAGGGTACGCTCATGACTGCGTCTCTCGCTGTCTGCTGGCTCTCTCTTATCACACAGACAGCTTTCCAAAGAATCCTTTAGCCATGAAATCCCCCCTTATTCTCCCTGGGTTAGTTCTTGCTTCTACCTTGCTATGCAGCTCAGTGTCTTGGGCAGTGGCTTCTATTGTTTCTATCCCTAAGTATGTAAAAGGGGCGTAATTGCTTCTCCCATTTAGCCTGAATGAAGGGTGCTTAGCACACCAGGTCTGTGATGTCTGATGGAAAAAGACCTGCTTGGGGGCAGCTACAAACACCTTCCAGCAGATCAATAAGCTGCTGAATGAAAATGGGTGAGGATCACTGTGTTACATGGATGCTAAGGACTGGACTGGACTGGAGACACCAGCCTAGTCTCAATATGTCTCTCCTTCCATCAGTCTATGCAGTTTTCACCATGGATGTAACAAGTTGCTCTTCAGCCACACTACAAATGCAAATCAAACTGGGTGTTGGGAAGACACCTGCCCAACATGGCAGCAAATGCCAAAGCTCCAAGCAAAAAGCCTTCTGCTGGGTGACTTTAGCCCTTCACTCCACTTTTAAATCTGCTTGCTAGCTGGCCAGCCATGCAAATGAGGTAGCTGCACTGCAAGGCTTTGCATATGGTCACAGACAGGGAGGAGAGCAGGTGTGTTAGCTCAGGGGTTCTCAAACTGGGGGCTGGGACCCCTCAGGGGGTCGTGAGATTATTACATGGGGGGTCGCGAGCTGTCAGCCTCCACCCCAAACCCTGCTTTGCATCTCACATTTATAATGCTGTTAACTGTATTAAAAAGTGTTTTTAATTTATAAGGGGGGGGGTCGCACTCAGAGGCTTTCTATTTGAAAGGGGTCCCCAGTACAAAAGTTTGAGAACCGCTGTGTTAGCTCTAACCAAGCCAGACTGGATCAAACACCGATCAGCTCCTTTATCTTAAGGCTACACTTGTGTGCCATGGAAAGCAGAATCAAGGTGACTGATTTTTCCAGGGTTCGAAACCAAGGCAAACGTAAAACAAAGCGCAAGTCCTGGCTTAAAACCAAAAGCAGCTGAATAAATAGGTGCCAGAAGAGCCTGGAGCCCTGGATTTGTTGGGGAGAACAATCTATAAATCACCTGTGAAGCCAGCTCAGCAGCAATTAGAGAAAGGCCGAGTTGAAAGGACTACGCCCCAACAAGCCAGACCTTGCACCTCTTACTCTGTACAGTGTTTCTTAGGTAACCGTAGAAACTTTCTTATTAAAGGGGGTGCCCCGGGTGGGGAAAATGGAGATACATGGAGCCCAAGGCCAGAAGGGACCATATGATCCTCTAATCTGACCTCCTGCATAACCTGGGCCAGAGAATTCACCAGTGATTGCTGCAGCCAGCCCCTAACTTCTGGTTGAGCTAGAGCAGGGGTAGGCAGCCTATGGCACGTGTGCCAAACACGGCACGCGAGCTCCTTTTCAGTGGCACTCACACTGCCCGGGTCCTGGCGACCTGGCTCTGCTCCTGGCCTGGGGTACTGGCCGCCAGCCTCCTGCCAGCTGGGGTTCCGTCCGCCGGCCCCACTCAGCCCGCTGCCAGCCCCGGGTCCCAGCCACTGGTCTGGGGGGCTCTGCTGCCGGCCTGGAGCTCTGCAGCTGCCCCCAGCTGTGGCTCACTGGCCCCAGCCTGGGGCAGTGAGGGGTGCAGACAGGGGCCAGAGGGGGCGCAGCTCAGCACCCCCACCTTAAAAATTGTTCCAGCGCCACTGTACTGGGATATTTTTAAGTCCTGATTTGCTGCTTACATCACTATCACGCCACGTGGAACAGCGCGCTGCGTTTGACGTTGAGATTAGAATGTACATGCAAGAACTGGAATCAGAATTTTCTGACCGATTTCCAGCGATTTGGCCCAATGCTTTCTTTTCTAATTAAACCTGAAAAGTTCAGTGAAAGCAACTTGGACTTGTCTGTATTTCAGTGGATGGGTGTTGAAGATTTCAAAATGCAGCTCATGCCGTTAAAAAGCTCAGAATTGTGGGCATCAAAGTTTGGAGATCTGCGGAGTGCACATGAAGCTACTGAGAGAGATCATGGGGCCTCTATTCTGACCTGCTGGACGTCCCTGCCAGTGAAGTTTAACTGTTTGAATAAAGTTGCATTTGCAATGCTTTCTGCATTTGGATCCACATACTTGTGTGAACAGGTATTTTCAAACATGAAATCTGTCCTCTGTCCCTCTCAGAGCCGGTTAACTACTGATCACTCAGAAGCCTGGGTGCAGTTTAAAGTATCCAAATACGTGCCAGACATTGAAAAATTCAGCAAGGAAAAGCAAGGGCAAGGATCACACTAAACTGATAAGATCTGCATTTTAATTAAATTTTAAATGAAGCTTCTTAAACATTTTAAAAACCTTATTTACTTTACATGCAACAATAATTCAGTTATATATTATAGACTTATAGAAAGAGACCTTCTAAAAATGTTAAAATGTATTTCTGGCACACGAAACTTTAAATTAGAGTGAATAAATGAAGACCCGGCACACCACTTCTGAAAGGTTGCCAATCCCTGAGCTAGAGCATCTCCTTTAGAAAGAACAGGAGGACTTCTGGCACCTTAGAGACTAACAAATTTGAGCATAAGCTTCTGTGGGCTACAGCCTGTCACGGAGTGTGGGGGAGTCCAGGCCCTGCACCCCTCTTCCTGGGATTCACTGAGACTCTCAGCCAGCCAGTAAAACAGAAGGTTTATTGGACAACAGGAACACAGTCCAAAACAGAGCTTGTGGGGACACCCAGGACCCCTCAGTGAAGTCCTTCTGGGGGAGCAGGGAGCTTAGACCCCAGCCCTGGGGTTCCCTGTGTTCCTCCACCCAGCCCCAAACTGAAACTAAACCCACCGAGCAGGTTCCCTGCTGCAGCCTCCGTCCACATTCCTGGGCAGAGGTGTTACCTCCCCCTCCCCCTCCTGGCTCAGGTGACAGGCTCTCAGGTCTCCCGTCCCCAGGGCACATTCCCAGGTCAACACTCCCCCCTCCCTGCTGCGTCACATCGTCACACAGCCCACTTCATCGGATGCATAGAATGGAACATATAGTAAGAAGATATATATATACACACACAGAACATGAAAAGGTGGAGTAAGAGGCTAATTAATTAAGATGAGCTATTATCAGCAGGAGAAAAATTTTGTAGCGATAATCAAGATGGCTCATGTAGACAGTTGGCAAGAAGGTGTGAGGATACTTCACATGGGGAAATAGATTCAATTTGTGTAATGACCCAGCCACTCCCACTCTCTATTCAAACCCAAGTTCATGGTATCTAGTTTGCATATTAATTCAAGCTCAGCAGTTTCTCGTTGGAGTCTGTTTTTGAAGCTTTTCTGTTGCAAAATTGCCACCTTTAAATCTGTTACTGAGTGGCCAGAGAGGTTGAAGTGTTATACCAGTTTTTGAATGTTATGATTCCTGATGTCAGATTTGTGTCCATAGAGACTGTCCGGTTTGGCCAATGTACATGGCAGAGGGGCATTGCTGGCACATGATGGCATGTATCACCTTGGTAGATGTGCAGGTGAATGCATCCAGAAAGACATTCAGTCATTCCCAAAGCACCTATGTGATTTAATTCAGGGAAGTGCTGTGGCTTGTTCTACACAGGAGATTAGATTAGATGGTGCCTGCTGGCCTGGGAGTCTAGCAATCCCGCAGCAGCCTGTCTCTGAGCACGTCCAATAACGCCTCTCAGCCTTATTCTGGGGGTTAGATTTGGCTCTCTCTCTTTCTGGGCAAGTTGGCTGCAGAACGTGCCTTGATCCATTCAACCGCAGACTCTTATTGAAGCGTGTGGAACACTCTGCCCTGCGTTTTCATGAAGAAATCTCAGCACTCAGGACAAAGGGTGGCCTCCATTAACCCCTTACCCTGCTCCCCCGCCCCCAAGTCTTTCCAAATCAGAAAGTCCCTCCCTCTGATTTGCTGCCAGATGGGAGCTGGGCAGCCCTTGGAAAGGATCTTTCTCTTCTCCCCAGCTGGAACACAACAGGGGTTATCCACCTCCCCTCCTGGGGACCAGCAGAGGGTACCCCAGCCCCTGCCCCAACCCAGGTGGTCCCAGCCCCGCTAGGTGCCAAGTGCCCTCAGCTGGCATCAGCTGCTTTGGTTTAATAACTTTGCAAAAGCCAAACCCCACCCAAAGCTTTAATTGGAGACTGAAAGGCAAAGTGGGGACGGAATCGGTTCCCCCGCCAGGGACCAGAGCATTTGATGGCGCCAGAGCCTTGGCACGAGTGGATGCCAAAGGGCGCGTGCTGATGGCAGGAAGGGAGTGTTACTCTTTGCGTGCCATAAAAATTGCAGAATAATTAAGATGCTTATTTCTTGCTGCATCTTGTGCAGAAAATTCCTCTGCCCAAGGCGCCAGAGCCAAGCCAATAATGACTGGGTAATTAGCGTGAGAATGTGGGCAGTTAGCACAGAAAGGCTGCAGCTCTCTTCCAAGTGCTCTGCATGCCCACTGCTGCCAGAGCTGGCCAGGTTAACTAGAACCCTGGGACAAAGCACCCAACAGACCCATCAGTGCTATTCATGACCCCCTTAGCGCTAACCCCCTTGGTAAATCTAACTGCAGAGGCAGGGGCACTGCCACCAGACCAGGAGCCCTGCTGGATGTTGGGGGCTTGAGTTCAGGACTCCTCTCCGTTCTGCTCCGAAGGCCGTTCCAAGTGGCACAGGACCCCCACAGCTTTGCAGAATCTCAAGTCCAAGCCCTGCTTGTTGCCAGCCCTTGGGCTGGTTGCCAGGAAGTTCTCTAATCACCCATCCCATTGTAAGAACAAAGATGTTCCCAAGCTGAACCCTGCTAATGAGGAAGCCGCTCGCTGAATCAGCCATCCGACTTCTCATTAAGGTGGTCCTCGTGTGGGATCCCATGGTGGGGGAGGAGAGTGGTGCCTGAAAGCCACGGCCAAGGTGGGCAAGGGACACAGCCACTGCCAGGCTCGGCTGAGCCTGGAGTTCACAGGCTGAGTGCGACGTGAGCAGAATGTGTCTGCCTGGCAGGCTCTGTGGTTTTTTAATTAACAAGCAATGGACAAAGTCCAGCTCATCTTGCCCGGCACCATCCACCCTTCTCATAGATACGTGCAGGAGGAGCTGACTTTTCACAGCGCTCTGGGGGCGTCTCCCGGAGCAGCCTCCCACAGCAGGTGACTCCTGGTCAGGGTGGGAGGCCACGAATAACAGTTGCATGGGGGTAATTCAGGACAGAATGTCACAACCGCTGCAGCGGAGGGGAGCCTGGGACCAAACGGACAAGGGGACTGGATTTTCTTCTTTCTCGTGCGTTCAATCCTGGGATCTTTCTGACATGAACACGAAGAAGGATGAGGCTGGTGCACATGACAAGTTAGATGTAGCAGAAGGTTAGATTCACAGGGAGAACACGATTGCTCCAGGGACAGGATCCTGCAGCCCGTATTGCAGTGCCTAGGGACCAAATACATCCCAGTCTTGCCACTCAGATGCCTAACTCCCATTGAAATCGGGTGGAGTTAGGTGCCTATATACATTTGAGGATCTGGGCCTCAGTGCAGAGACTGCTCGAGATCAGCGCTGACAAGAACACCAGCCACTCTAAAAGGGAGCAGCGCTGGGCTGGGGACAGGAAGCTCACCCCCACTCCATCCCCCTCAAAGCTCCCAGAGGCACCATATGAAAATACTCACCCCCAGCTCTGCTTATCTCAAAGCACTTTACAAAGGAGGCCAGTCTCATTAATCCCACTTTACAGATGGGGAAATTGAGGCACCAAGAGGGGCCATGACTTGCCCAAGGTCACCCAGCAGCCCAGCCAGGAGTAGAACCCAGGCTGTCCAAGTCCCAGTCCAGGAGTCTATTGTATGTCACCATGTGCCCTATGCTTCATTTTAGAAACAATGTTAAATCTCATGCTTCAGGGCTTAAACTGGTCCCTAAATTATAAGGGATCAGGAGGGAACCTCACGTGGGGGGGGCAGTTTATTCCACCTCTGCCAATGCGGGGTACCCCTTCCTCTAAAGCAGTTGGTGCTGGCCACTGTCAGAGTTGGGATACTGGGTTAGAGGGATCTTAAGCCTGATCCAGTCTGGCTAACCCTAAGTTCCTGCACTTGTGCAAACCGAGGTCTGCTAGGAAGAGCACGAATCTGGATGAGCCTCGTGGGGAATTTAGAAATATTCAAAATGTTTAAAACAAGTGTGTGTAGCTTGGCCAGGCCCCCACTAGGAGGGGACATGAGGATAATCGAGAAGTATTAGATTAGAGAAATATGGGATGCACAGGGGCAAACCACTTAGCGACTTGTAAGCCAGCTGATCAGTTTCTGAATGGGATTCTCTGAAAGGGCAGCCTGCGGTAGGAGGGGACTGGACACAATGACCCAGGAGGTCCCTGCCAGTCCAATGTTCCTATTAACAGTGTCAGGAGTGAGGGCATGTGTCTGGACTGGGACCTGCTAGCTACCCCCAGTTGAAAGCTCTAATTGGCCAGATCGCCTGACTGGATGAGCGGCCTTGCCAGGACTTCTCTGAGCCCAGCAGTAGCACTTGGTCAGTGGCTGCCCAATGCTGACGCCGGCAGCTGTGGTCATTTCTATGCCTGCCTTGTTCCTCGCCTTGCTCCAGCCCTGCTCGGTTTCAGACTCGTGGTTCCTGAACCCGGCTTGACCCTTGACCCTGAACTCCTGGATCTTGACTCCGGCTCTGACCACTAGACCAGACTGTCCCCATCCATGACACACCAACAAATTGTTCAGGGTGGTACCCGTGGTTATAACTTGGCCAACTGGGAGGTATGACTGAGTGATCTGCTCTTTTAAAGGCCAGAGGGCTGACCTAGACAGTCCTGTTTACTCCTCAGATGTGACTGAGAAGGGGACAGGTGTTCTCTATAATAAACCAGGATGTCATTAAAGAGAGGGGAATAGGAAAGTCTCTGGGAGAGGCTGGCAGAGTCTCCTGGGGGAGGCAGTGGGAAGCTGAAGGGGAAAACGAGCCTCCAGGGAGAAAGCCCTGGGAGTGGTACTGGGAAAGACTTAACTGTAGCCCAGAAGGGGCTGAGATTGGAGCCCAGAAATTGGGTTGAAGAGCAGCTGAAGAGGGACGGAGGAATTGCTTGTTTGGACTTTGGTTCTCCTTGAAGCGGTTAAATTAGTTTAGTGGCATGGTTGGAGGGCCCCAGCCATGTCCCCAGCACTGACCTGCGTGGGGTAGGCTCAGAGGACTCGCCTGGTTGGGGAAACTGAGGTAAGGCACTGCACAGACCGCTGGAGCTCAGAGGATGAGAGATGGGTGGAGTCTCTGCAATGCCAGGTCTTGCCAGGAGGGGGCAGTCTCGGTGGCGAGTCTTGTAGCAGGATGCAATTAAGAACTGGAGAGTTTAGGATAATTACTACTGGGATGGCTTCTGGCCAGCGAGATGAGATGTCTAACAGGTTGGGGGAGCCCCGTCACCAAGGACATTTGAAAAGCAGACTGGACAAATCCAAAGCAGCATTTTGGGCCAACCAACGTGGGGAGTGGGAGGGAAGAGAAGGTCGCAGTCACCAGTGAGAGATGATGAAGGTATAAATCAAAAGGGCTTCAACTGAAGTCTCACCTCATCAGGGTGGGTCTGGTCCCTGGTTCAGACCAAGAGGATCCAACTCTCTCAAGAATGCTGTGCTGATAAGGCCCCACTGGGATGCAGGAGTTCCGTGGGCCCAGTTGGTTCCTGCTACATTTCCTGCTCCCTGGATGCAGTGATGGCAGACATTTCTCCTAGACAGCGACCGGGTTGGGATCTGTCCACCCAGAGTCCCATCCTGCAGCCATCCTCAGCTCCCGGGGGCTTCAGAGATCAGCGGCAGGATCAGGTGAGGAAGGAGCTGAGGTCGTGCACCCCTGCTGATGGTGCATGCTCTGCAGCTGCTTGGGTTTGCGCTAGAGAGGCTGCGGCTTTAATTTCCCTTCCTGTTGCAACAGTTTTATACCTTTTGGCTTAGTGCAGCTGGGCTGTCTGTAGCAGAGAGAAGACAGGTGGCTGACACACAAAGAAAAGAGGACAAAGGGCCAAATCCTCCCCTTCACAGACAGATGAGATACCTGTAGAGTTGCCAGCTCTTGTGACTTTATCGTGGTTTTCTTAAATCTCCAGAACCCGGAGTCGTGGGTTTCAGGAAACATCTTAGCTTCCATGTTAAAAATAAGTACGTTTCTAGCCATTGTGGCGGCAGAAAAAAGCTTGAAGACATGGCCCGAGTGTGACCCTAAACCAGAAGGCAAAAAAAACAAAAAACCCCAGGACTTTACATCTCATTATTAAGCCATTCATGATTTCTGAGGCCAGATTTGTGGTCTTTAAACATTTGGGGTTTGCAGTCCAGAGTCTGACCTGCAGCTCCTGGATTTATGGTACCCTCTGTTGTGGGAGAGATCTGTACCTGTGTGGTCATGGCCTGCTAAAGTTGTGGGTGCTGGGATCTGCCAGCGACAACCGCATGGGGCTCTGGCTGCCCCTTCCCAACTCTCCCAGCCTTCCTCAGAAACTCAGAGGGAGAGAGATCACTGCTCCAAACACGCATTGTAAGCTGGGATATCATTAAAGGGAAACATGCCATGATACGTTCAGTGAAACACTTACATTTGCCCACACCCCCTATCTGCCACACACAGATGATTTGCAACCTGGCCGCCCCAGAGGCACCAGTGCTGATCACATGGGGGTGTGTGTGTGTGGGGGGGTCCTTTCCGCTCCATGTGGCTCACCTGGCCCATTTTCCATGGACTCCCTTCTGTACAGAGGAAGAAGGATGGGGGCAGACACAGAAGTGGGCAGAGCTACAGAGCAAGAGGCTCTAGAGAGATAGGGCTATAAATACAGGAGACAGGGAAAGGGCAGCGGAGGAACAAGTGGTGGGAGACAAAAAACAGCAGAGAAAAGAAGAGAGATGGAAGCCTTTGATGTGTCCCTAGGGGGTCAGAAATGTATTTCCCTGGACAGCCAGCTGTTTGGCCCTGCACCTTTAATTCCCAGCCAACCCATTTAGGATTCTTTGGTCTTAGCAAAGTTCTCCCGGCTGAATTAATATGCCTGGCGGTATTTCCACAGCCCTATGCCAGCACAGTCCTCTCCTGAGCTATGAGGAGATTCCATGGGCTATTGCTGTACCTCCTGCTACGGATCCCCAAATGGTAGAAATCTTTGCTGTTCTTTCAGCCTCCTGTAGCATATGTTCTGTGATCCCTACGTAACACTCGCCTCCACCTCCACCTCTGCATAACACCACCAGCCTCAGCCCCATATAATGCTTCTGTCTGCTCTGTCACACCCATGTAACTGACCTTTGTGTTTGAGTTGCTCCCCTTGGCCATATGCTCCACGCTGTATAAACCCCGCTTGTCCTCTTCTAACACCCCACTGCACTGCTGTACAATATCCCATCACCTCATACAATGCTCACCAGCCTGGAGAGAACATTCCCCTCAACTCCTATAATGCATTCCCTCAGCCCATGCTTTCCATCATCTTTATATAACATAAGAAGCCCCATCTCACGCAGTACCCTGTCTTCCAACAGTGGCCAGTGCCAGATACTTCAGAAGGAATGACCGGAACAGGGCAATTACCGAGCAATCCATCCCGTCATCCAGTCCGAGCTTCTGGCAGTCAGAGGTTTAAGGACACCCGGAGCATGGGGTTGCATCTCTGACCATCTTGGCTAATAGCCATTGATGGATCTCTCCTCCATGAACCAATCCAATTCTTTTTTGAATTTTGTTATGCTTTTGACCTTCACACCATCCCCTGGCAAGGAGTTCCACAGATTACTATGCACTGGGTGAAGAAGTTTGTTTTAAACCTGCTGCCTATTAATTTAATTGGGTGACTCCTGGTTTCTGTGTTACTTTAAGGGGTAAATAACACTTCCCTAATCACTTTCTCCACACCATTCATGATTGTATAGACCACTCTCATATTCTCCCCCCCCCTTAGTTGTCTCTTTTCTAAACTTTTCCCATACGTTTTAATCATATGGAAGCTGTTTCATACCCCTAGTCATTTTTGTTGCCCTTCTCTGTACCTTCTCCAATTTTAAAATATCTTTTTTGAGATGGGGCAACCAGAGCTGCATGCAGTATTCAAGCTCCGGGTGTACTATGGCTTTATACAGTAACATTATGATATTTACTGTCTTATTATCTATTCCTTTCTTAATGGTTCCTAATATTGGTAGCTTTTTTGACTGCACATTGAGCAGATGTTTTCAGAGAACTAGCCACAATGACTCCAAGATCTTTCTTGAGTGGTAACAGCTAATTTAGACCCCATCATGTTGTATGTGTAGCTGGAATTATTTTTTCCAGTGTGCATTACTTCAGAATAATGTTCTATTCTCTTATAGTTCCATTCCAACAGAAATTATTTGGGGGCAGGTCTCTGGCCTGTGCTATACAGGAGGTCAGACCAGATGATCCCAGTGGTCCCTTCTGGCCTTGGAATCTATGAATACTCCCTTCGCTCCCTTGCCCCCCACCCTGTCCACTGCGACCCAGGAACTTCTTGATGCCAACATGTAGAGAGCACAGCAGTCGCTGAGGTTTATAGGGATCCCTGGGATCAGGTATAAGCATCATAGGGGGACATGTGAAGCCTCTACTGAAAGCCAGTAGCCCGTTGGTCATCATAGTCATTGCAAAACATTTAAGAAGTTATTTATCTATCCTGGAAATTATGTTCTTAAAGCCTTGAAACTAAAGGCAGATGCCCAGGAGATGACAGGCCTCAGATAGGTGCTGTCCTAGCAGGGAGCAGCAGACATTTCTCTCTGTCTGGTTGTACATATTCCCAATGAAGGCCTATTTGCATTATTGCTCCTGATGCCAATCAAGAGATTGTGAAGTCCCAAGAGAGGAAAGTAGGGTGACCAGACAGCAAGTGTGAAAAATCGGGATGGGGGGTAATAGGCTTCTATATAAGAAAACGCTGCAAATATCGGGACTGTCCCTATAAAATCAGGACATCTGGTCACCCTAGAGGAGAGCTGCAGGAAAAAAAACCCCAAAAGCACCAGGGAGCATCCTGTTTACAAATAAAGAGAATGGATTTGTGGGGAGGGGGAAATATAACTGTGTGTATTGCGATACAGCCTGGTTCCTTCTCCAAGGAGACGAACAATCCACTTTTTCTGCCTTATGATGCAGCCTGGCTGAAAAACACTGCCAGGACATTGGGTGAACTAAACTTCATTAGGCAGGAAATTATCCAGTTAGTGAAGTCAAGGCTCTAGAATGTGTGCTGTGGTTTTATTTTACCTGCAACCATTGGTTTGCAATACTGTCACTCACTACTTCTGGACCCTTGAGCCTTTTTGTTAAATAAGCTTACGCTTGTTTTCACTATACACATACCTGAGTGCGGTCAGTTACGTGGCCCTGCGATTCAGGGTAGGCTGGGCTGTTTCTTTGCAAGCAGCGGATCTGTGAATACTGCAAGTGTCCAGTGAAAAAAGGGCAGGATACTCCAGGGAGACACTCTGGCACCTATCTCTAGCCTGCAGAAGGACAGCAGAGCTGGTGTGGGTTGGGAGGGCAGTGCTTGTGTTACCCATCGAGTCAGGGAGCTGACCGCTGGCAGGCACAGACCAAGGCTTCTCATGCTAAGGGCAGGTGGGAGCGAGGAGCCCCTCAGCCCTGGGAGCCCCTGTAATGGGGCTCACGACTCACTGCTGGCAAGTCTTCTTGTGGCTCCCTGGAGATTAACTTGCCACCGGTCAGGCTCCCTTTGCCCTGCGGTCGCTCAGCTCATGGTCTCAATCACACCCTCCAGGACTCAGGATAGTCTCCTTCTTTGTGACTCAGCCCTCCAGCCAGCTCACTTCAGTTCTCCCCTTCCAGGGGTCTGCCAGTGTCTCTCTGGACAAGCTGTCCTTCTGCCATGCCAGGCTGTCCTCCATTCTACATCCAGGGCTGTGCCACTTCCCCAGTGGGGAATCCAGGCCTGCCCTCTACTGCAGGCTCCAGCCCAGGGACCCTATGCTTTGCAGCTAGAGTCTACTTACCCCCTGGTTGCTACTTCCCTGCACTCCCTCCTACTTGCTTCTTCTGTCCCCTTGCACATCAGGGTTTACCTCCCAGTCTGAGCTTTCTTTGCTTTCCCGGGGCTCCTTCCCCAACCCTGTAATCTCTAACAAACTTCCCCCCTGCCAGGGAGTAACTGTAGGCTGTTCTTAGCTTTATAGAAACCCCACCTGTTCCTACCCAGGTGAGCGTCAGCCTTAATTAAGCATTATGGATCCCTGGCTCCTCTCCAGGTGCAGCCTATGTGATGAATTAGACCATCTAGCTACCTGCACCTCTTCAGGACTTGTGTGGGGTGAACACCCCATCACAACCCCCAGGAAATGTCATACCTGCCCCTCCCCCCATATAACACTTTCTATACACCTTGCTGACCTAGTGGAAGGATGACCTTGTATTTCACACACAGGCTTTAGATTCAGGACCTGTGGGTTCAATGATCAGCTCTATTACAGGTTCCCTGGGTGACAGTGGGAAGTCATGGCCTCGCTCTGTGCCTCAGTTTCCCCATCTGTTTTTAAAAACGACACTATTGATTCTTCCCTCCCTCCCATGGGGATGAGACTGACTCCAAAAGGGCTCCAAGGGCCTCTGAGAGAAGGTGTTATGTCAGTGCCAATCATAACTGCCCATGCTCCCTCCACCTCATTATAATGCTCTTCCTAGAAGGCCCCTCCCCAGTATATCACAAGCCTGACTCCCCATTGCCTTGTGTCATCTTTCTATGGACACACTCCCCTATAGGAGGAATCAGCTTAGTTTGCAGCAAGGGAGATTTAGATTAGATAGGAGGAAAAACTTTCCACCTCTACGGCTAGGTAAGCACTGGAGCAGATTACCGAGGGGGGTTGTGGATTCCCCGTGGTTGGAGGTTTCTCAGGACAGGCTAGGCAAACATCTGTCAGAGATGATCTAGGGGGATGGATGTAAGTTACCCCTTCCTGCTCCATGTTTCTACAACTCTATGATCTACACCAGGGCAAAGTGGGTATAAGACATGCATGTGGCAGCAGAGGTGTGAATGACAACCCAAGGTGCAAGGCAATGGGGGATCAGGCCCAAGCAATCCTCGAGCCTGTATAATGCTCCTCTGTTCAGCCCAGTGATGTGCGGCCTGCTTTACAAAAGATCCAGCTGAGCCCGATCACATGCTGAAACACCCTCACCAGAGCAGGGCTGCGGATGGAAGGAGGGACTAATGGGCCCCTATGGGACAGTGGGACACAGAGAAACCTCTCTAGGCTGGTCCAGACTTGGCTGTCAGTCAGCTCCTCAGACACCGCCCCGAGGAGCAGAGAAAACCCACGCACAGAAAGGTGAGCCTTGAGACGTCGCAGGTACATTGCCATGGAGACTGCAGCTCCAGCCATGGAGGATGCCTCTGGAGAGAACGTTACTGCCATGGAAACGGCTACTTTCATACCTGAGCCTGGGTCCCTTCTTGCTGCAAAGTGACAGGGCTGTTTGTATCACTCTGCGGCTATTACACCAGTGATGCACTTTGGAAATGGGCCTGGGAGAGAGACCCTCCTGGATCAAAGAAAGTCTGATCCAAATGGATCAGTTCACTGCTGGGAGGGATTTTGTGTGTGACAGCCAGATAATAATAATCCTTAGCTTTTAGCAACAGTAGCTCTCAACACACTTTACAAAGGAGGATGGTATCATTATCCCAATTTTACAGATGGGGAAACTGAGGCAGAGAGCACCCCAGTAACTTGTCTAATGTCACCCATCTGGTCAGTGGCAGAGCCAGGCACAGAAGCCCAACCTCCTAAGCCACAGTCTCTGTGCTAGCCTCTGGGCCATACTATCTCCCACTCTATGGGACAGGGGTAGCAGAGAATCAGATATTGCTAACCAGTATTGTCTGTTTCTTTGTACTCCCCTGTCTGTCTGTCTCCACCTGGTGTCTCTTGTCTTCAGTTGTCAGCTCTTAGGGGCAGGAACTGTCATTTTGCTCGGTATTTGCACAGCACCTGGCACAATGGGGAGCTGGTCAGTGACTGGGGCTCTTAAGTGCTGCCATTATAAACCCAACAGCAAAATAAAAATGTACAGTACTGGGCACAGTGGGGTCCTGGTCTATGAGTGGGGCTCCGAGGTGCCGTAATATCCCTAATAACAATACAAATGTACAGTGCCCAGCACAATGGGGTCCTAGTCTCTGACTGGGGCTCCTAGACGCCAGGGTAATACACATAATCCATAATAGTGGTCAGACCCGCACGTCTCTAGTGTAGACAAGGTCCCTACCACTCCTCTTCCTCCTCTGCCCCTCCACCATGTGCAGACAACCCCCACATTGTGGATTTCTGGCCTGTCATTGTTAATGATCTCTCCTTCTCTAGCCCGCATGCTGCTTGCTATGATGTCCTTGTCCTTTCTTCCTCCCTGTCAATGAGCCAATGAATTTCTGATTCTCTCTCCTCCAGCCACATGGAACAACAGCAGGCCTGAAATGCTATCCAGCATCTGTCCGCCACCCCACTGTAATGCCTGCCATAGGCTGTGGGGCTGCTTTCCTTACCACCCCAGTCACCCTTCTAATTGCTGTGGCGAGTTATTCCAACTCCATGCTCCTGCGGCTGTCACTTCGCTGTGACAGCTTCATCGGCTCATTATGTCTGTGTCCCAGCTTCTGATGTTAGCAGCTGCCTTCAGAGGGACCTGCCATCTGTCACCTCTCATGCAGCTTTGAGGCAGGATATAAGTGAGTGTGGATGGAGAGGGAGGGAAGGATGGGCAAGCAGAACGCCAAAGCATCCGCTGAATTCATCCCGACTTAAATAGGTGAAGAGCCCACCAACAAGGATGACCAGATGTCCTGATTTTAAAGCGACAGTCCTGATATTTGGGGCTTTTTCTTACATAGGCTTCTATTACCTCCTCCCCTCCCCCATCCTGATTTTTCAAACTTGCTATCCGGTCACCCGACCACTGACTCCAAGATGTTTTAGTTTGACATACTTGATCCAGGCAAGAAATTAATCCAGGGAAGTCCTATGGCCTGTGTTATGTAGAAGGCCAGACTAGATGGTCATTACGGTTCCTTCTGTCTTTGAATCTAAAAATAAAACCATCCTGTGTTGCTTCGGTTGGAAATTTGGCTGGAGGTTGTCTTGGAAGACAATGTAAAACTGATCTCCTGTATCTTGTTATACAGGACTTGCTCTTCTACACTGCACAGCTGTTGGTTCCTCCACCTGGTGTCTTCGGTCAGGTACAAAGTGTGTGGCCCACCTAGAGGGAGCAATCAGACTGTGTGTTCACATTGCACTTTACAGTCATCCTCATAACACACCTGGAAAATTGTATTATTACAACCATTTTATAGCTAGGGAAACTGATGCACAGGGCAGGGATGTGACTTGGCTCAGGCTACACCGCCATTAGGTGGGAGAGTGAGGAATACAACACAGGCCTTTTTGACTTACAACTAGAGCTGGGTGAATTTTTTGGGGTGAATAGTAAATTCACCCAGAAAAGCATTTTTCAGGGTACGGAAATTATTTGCAAATTTGGGCCAAATTTGACTCATAATACTAGCTGGAAAACACCCAACAGATTTTTTTTCCTCCCAAAACACCCCCTGACCGTTTGGGAACAAAACATTTCAACTTTCCATTTAGAAGTAAACGTTTCGTTTTGAAAATTAGCTAGATTTATTTTTCAGAAATCTCCCCAAAAACAAACAAACGAGTGAAAAGCACCAAAAAAGAAACAAAACCAACCACCCAAATTTCATTTAGTTTCAGGGTGAGGTTGTTCCCCCCACCCACTTTTCCATTTTGAGTGGTTTTTGATCCAAACTGAAATTTTTTCTTCGGTCCGGCCCCTGCATAGAAAAACCAAGGATTCTCTTGGCTCTACTTCCAAGCCCTGTGTCAGCGCCTTCAGGGCATGCCACCTCCCTTACGGCAGGATGCATGTATTGTAGCAGAAAGGTAGTGTCAGGGTGGGCTCTTCTCTCTGGGTTTCCTTTAGGAATTTGGGCAGCAAGATCATTCCTGGGAGAAGGATGAGAGAAGCCCCTGCATTCCTTCTTTCTCCCCCAGCAATCCCCTCAATTCTCCCCACATCCTCTTTCTTGGCCTGAAACTGAGCCCAGCTCCCAGAATCTCTCCCAAGCTCCCTGCCTGAAGGAGCCTACAGTCTAATAGTAGCTTCAGCAGCGGTCACACTAGTGGCTTGTGTGCCCAAAGCTCTGCGATTCAGATACACAAGGATGCTGTGATGGGGCTTTCACCCCTCGCTAGCCCTGGAGGGGTTAATATAGGCAAGAGAGGCCAATTAGTCACAGGCTGCATCTGGAGGGGGAGCTAGGACACAATGAGGCTTAATTGGAGATGAAGCTCAACTGGGCAGAAACAGGTGGGGCTTCTATAAAGCCAGAGAGGTGGTGACAGAGAGTGGGGTTGGTTTGGTACTACAGTCAGAGTCCTGGATACAAGGGAGGGCGCTCGCTCGCTAACAGGCAGTGTGGGAAGCAATCCAGGGAAGGAGCAGTGAGGGCTGGGAGAATAAAGCCCTAAGCTGCTGGGCTCAGGGTCCCTGGACTGGAACCTGGTGTAGAGGGCAGGCCTTGGTTCCCCTACAAGCCCTTGTGGTGGCAGACTAGGGGCAGCATCTTTGGGGTCTGCGGGACAGTTTGGAAGGAGACTTTGATATTAGCTCGCATGGGGGTGGAATGTCAGTGTGGCTTGGCCGGGGGGCTAAGCTACAAAGAGGAAAGCACTGCAGCTCCGGGACCAGGAGAGAGGCTATGGAGCAAGTGAGTGGGACAACAGGCGGAGCAACTGCAGGAAAGGGCATCAGACCATGTGGCAGGAGAGGATACAAAGGGATCAAAGTGCTGAAATCCCACTCTCTTTCCACCAGGTGGCCTAGTCTCTTTGGGTGCTCAGCTCCCCCCTCCCACCGCCCCCCCGAATGCCCTTCCTTCAGCAAACAGATGGGAGGGAGGGGTTTGAAACAGGGCACTTGGAAGGTGTGGTGTTTAGATGCTGCTTCTAATTATTAGAACTGGGAGCACTGTCTGTTGGGAGTCTGAAAGGACAGGAAACAGGAAGGGGGGGAAGTTGAGGAGGGGGAGTGAGAGCTATCGAGGGTGCAGCAGCAGCTTGGTAAAGAGGTTTCCACTTTAAAAATAAAATCCTGTTGAAGTTTGTTAGTACCTTGCCTGGTTGCTACAACAGAAGGATGCAAGCCAAGAGGCCAAAATGGAAACAGGCAGGTTCAGGAGAAGAGATTCAAGCCCTGGGGGCATCTCTCACCACCTGTTGCTGCAATCCGAAGAAGTCGTGGAACTGTGGAAAGGCGAGACGCCAACATCTAAAATTACCCTCTATAAAAAGGAAGAGATTGTGTAACATGGAGGAACATCATGGTCTATTTCAGGGCCTGGTTTTTGGGATCTGAAGTGCTCACAGGAAGCAGCAAAAGTGGGGAAAAAGGAAGTATAATTTCAGTAAGGGAGAGGGGGAAGCAAGTGGCCAACCAGCGTGGTGATATTTGGCTGTTTCACGCACACAGAGAATAACCTGGGTGCCTCATGCACAGGCCCATGCCTGGGCAACCCCTTTGTGAGCCTGCTATCTGGGCAATTCCTTTGCAGCCATGATGCCCTCACCAGGCTGGTAGCAGAGTGCCCTCTTCTCAGAGCACAATCCTCTGCTTGTCTTCCATTGAAATATTAGGCACCAATTCAGCTAATGGCAACACCCCCCCCCCCCATGAAATATACCCAGTTGGGGGTCAGTATTCTTTACATGGATTTGGTTTGGGACAGATATTTGTCCCAGAAGAGATAGTCCTGGTGCTGCTGATACTTAGATACGTGTGTTGCCCCTGTGGCCCGAATAGTTGGCCGGTATCCGGAGCCTTATAGGGTGGTTTCCATTGGGATGAGAAGTCGGTGAGATGAGTCAGGTATAGTCATGGCTGTAACTTTGTTTATGTACAGAAAGTGTCCAGAGTCCTGTTTCCCCGAACACTGTGGAAACAGCTGCAGGCAGTTTCCTTGCTCAGAAATCCCCCCACTTGCAACCTCCAACAAGCTCTGTGCCCAAGAAGGCCTGTCCATGCGCTTCCTCTCAAGTTCATGCTCGCAGCTCCTTCCCCAGGTTCTCTGCCACCCATCCCCACAGCCAATCTCCTAGCCTCTGTGTTTTGCAGACAGGGAAATCCCTCAGGTCCCACTAATTGTGATGTGCCATGAGGCCTTGGGTGGTTGCTCCCATTGTCTGACACTCTTTTTGCTACATAAAGAAGCTTGATTGCTCCTTTGGTGGAGCCTGAAATAGGGTGTGTGGCACAGCCACTGGTTTTAATGAGGGCTGTGATTGTCTGCAGGTCTCATACCCACCAGATGGCAGCCACTAGCCCCTTTCAGCATAACAGGTGCTTTCTCCCATGGTTTCATCCTTGAAACCAAAGAGTCTATTACCTCAGAGCGTTTGCACATGGACTAAGATGGAGTCCTGTGAGCACACTGTGTTCCTAACACCTAGTGTCAAAAGGAAAAGGAATGTTTACAACTCCCAGAGCTCTCACCCCAGAGTTCTAGACAGAGCTGTGCTAAGACCAGTGCTACCTCCTGGAAAACTGGGGGAACTGCTATTGTAATTTGCCCCTCCCCGACAACCTTTTGTTTAACCAAAATTAAGCACTTTAAGGAAATCCAAGTGATTCCTAATATACAGGTTCCACTTAAACAAGATGCTTCCTACAAAGCCATCAGGATAAACCATTTCCCTGCTGCATAACATAACATGAATGCAAGGCAAAATACAGACCTGGGATGTCCCATTTGAAATGGGTGCTCCAGCTGAACACTGCAAAATGCCACTGCCACATAGGGCAGTTAGCACGGAAAGGGTCAGATCTGAGTCTCTCTGCATAGCTCTATTGTGTGGGCAGTAAAATGCCATTCACAGAAGGCCTTCTGAAACGACATGATGTTCACCAGGGAAGGAGCAATCTGAATCTTGTACCAGTGGATATTTATATTCAGGTTTGAACTTTCCTAAGGTATCAGTGTGTGTATGCTAAGTAATAGGAGCCTTGTAGGTAGTGTGCTGAGTCAAGAGGTTACAAGTTCAAATCCCAGCTGAAAAAGATGGACTGACTCAGTGTCTCTTCCAGGCTCTCAGGAGACAGGAGCTGCCCTGACTTACTTCCACACATCTGGATCTGGTATTTGGGGACAGTGTGCTGCAGGAGGCTCCTTCCTCACCTGAATGTGGTCTGTGTCCCAGCACCCATGCAGTGTACGGTGGGTCACGGGACTAGTGGAGGTAGTGTCCTTCAGATTCCAGACATTGTCCACCCATTACCACTCCAGGATGTACCATTCCTGCTTGCTCACATCACTATCTCTCTGGCTTCCTCCTGCGCCATAGTCCCATATCTCAGCAGCATCATACCAAGAGTACAGCGGATGGATCCTCTGCTCCCTTGTACGGATGGTGCTACAAATATTGCTACTCTGCATTTGTACAGCGCTGCCCAGGCGAGCTAGAGAAATATAGATCTGATCTTCACCTTTCCTGCTGCTGTGACCATCCCTCATCCTGTCTCCCCTCTGTTTCCCCAGCATCCCCCCGAGGCCTCCTGCTGATCATTTGGGCCTGGCTGCTGATGGCTGGCAGCTAGGGTCTGAGGTGGCAGCTTTGCACAGGCCTCTAAAGACCAAAGCAAGTCCAATTCACTGCCCCAGCTGTACCCCGAATGGGGCCTGTGAGCCTCTAAAGACACTGCACTCTGAACAGCCATGCAACCTACCCGGGGGCATAAAGCCAACCGGCGCAGCCAAGAAATGTGCTGATTTAGTGCATGTCCCCAGGGAGCCTTCTCATTTCACTCTCCCCTTCTGTTCCAGCTGCCCCTTCCAGCACCATGAAGAACAATCCTAACCACATCCCTGCATTTTTAATCCCCTTGTGATGGGGTGTCCACCCTACACAAGCCCCAAGGAAGTTAATGGGGGTCAGAAGAGGCCAGTTACCTCATATGCTGCACCTGGAGGAGAACCAGGGCTTAATAAGACCTAATGGCAGATGAAGCTTAGCTGGGCTAGCATGATAAAGACAGGACATGAGAGCAGGAAGAGAGAAGGAGGAGGTCTGCAGTCCCTCCCTAGAGGGAAAGGGAGTTGACTAGGGACAGGGAGGGGATTCAGGGGAAGAATAAATCCTGGGGTTCTGTCCTGGTCTAAGGAGTCTTGCAAAAGTCCTAGAGGAGGAAAAAGAAAAGGAGTACTTGTGGCACCTTAGAGACTAACCAATTTATTTGAGCATAAGCTTTCGTGAGCTACAGCTCACTTCATCGGATGCATACTGTGGAAATATTTCCACAGTATGCATCCGATGAAGTGAGCTGTAGCTCACGAAAGCTTATGCTCAAATAAATTGGTATTTCCACAGTATGCATCCGATGAAGTGAGCTGTAGCTCACGAAAGCTTATGCTCAAATAAATTGGTTAGTCTCTAAGGTGCCACAAGTACTCCTTTTCTTTTTGCGAATACAGACTAACACGGCTGTTACTCTGAAACCTAGAGGAGGAAGTAGCCTTGGGGAGCAGAGAAAGCTTCAGTGGTAAACCCAGAGCCAGGCAAGGAGATAAAGAGGTGGGGTAGGAAGAAGCCCAGGGAAAGCACAACAGCGTCTGAGACCAAGTAGACTTAGGTCCCTAGTCATAGGGTCCCTGGCCTGGAACCCAGAGTAGCGGGGCAGACCTAGGTCCCCCTACCAGCCAATGGGAAAGTGACGTAGGACCTAGGGATGTGGAACAGAAGGCTGTCTGAGGCAGCATTTGGACAGTTTGCCCGGTGGGACTTTGTTATCCTGGGAGGAGGGGACTACATAGTGATCTGGCTGGAGGGTTAAGGCATGAAGAGGGAGCACCCTGAGTTAGAGCAGGGGCCACAGCACGAACAGCCGATGGAAAGGGTTGCCAGGTGGGGTGAGAGCTAATTCCCAGATCCAGCTACAAGGAGGTATATCTGCAGTGAGTGGACCCCTTCACACCTGCTAACCAGATGAAATGCCTATCCAGCCCTGGACACAGGCAAATGCCTAATTTGGTGACTGGGGAACAGTCACATAAGTGGTTCATGGTGTTTTGACTCTGTCTGTTTCCGGGGTGAAAAAGAAACACAAGGGAAAGAGCGCTCATCTGCCCAGGGACATTTACCTGTAGAGCTCTACTGGTATGATTGTACCATTAGGGTTATGCTGCTGTAACTGCCCTCGTGGATACACTCTTTCAGGATCTAGGGCACGTGTACATGTGGAGCTGGAGGTGTAAATTCCAGCTTGAGGAGCCATGCCTGCGCTAGCTCTGATCGAACTAGCATACTAAAAACAGTGCAGTTGTGACAGTGCAAGTAGTGGGAGGGGCTAAGCGCCTGGAGTACATGCCTAGCATCTTGGATGGATACATACTCAGGGCAGTTAGCCCCTCCTGCTGCTTACACTTTATTTTTAGCATGTTAGCTTGGTAAGCTCTAGCACAGGTATGTCTCCTTGAGCTGGCAATCACCACTCCAGCTCGAAGTGTAGACATACACTTTTTCAGGATTTAGGATTTCCAAACGGGGAGTTACACTGGTACAGCTTTAGGGATGTAATCACATCTGTATAGTTTTTCTGGTAAATTTCGTAATATAAACAAGTCCCACAAAAGATTCAGTGTTTATTAGCAGTCAGAATCCAAGGGACAGAAAAAAGTCCCATCAGACCACACCACCCAACCATGTTGGGGAAGGTTGCTGAGAAACAGACTCACTGAAAGACAGGACTAGGTGAATGAAAATCATACAGGGTAGAGTGAGAGACCTGTGATAAGCCAATGATAGTGGGACTGGATACAAAAAAGGGATGCTGTTTGAGCTGGGGACCAAATGTCACTGGTTACCCATGGCCAAAAAGGGAAATTCTGAGAATCAAAGACCACTTTTGATAATGTTGGCCCCACTGAGGGACGCAGTGTGGTCTAGTGGTTAGCGCACTGGAGTGGGTCTCTTCTGGAGAACGGGGTTCTATTCCCAACTTTGCTCTGGCCTACTGAGTGCCCTTGGGAAAGTCACTTTGCCACTCTGTGGCTAAGGGTATGTCTACACTACAAAATTAGGTCGAATTTATAGAAGTTGGTTTTTTAGAAATCGTTTTTATATAGTCGATTGTGTGTGTCCCCACACAAAATGCTCTAGTGCATTAAGTGCATTAACTCGGCGGAGTGCTTCCACAGTACCGAGGCTAGCATCGACTTCCGGAGCGTTGCACTGTGGGTAACTATCCCACAGTTCCCACAGTCTCCGCCGTCCATTGGAATTCTGGGTTGAGATCCCAATGCCTAATGGGGCAAAAACATTGTCGCGGGTGGTTCTGGGTACATGTCGTCAGGCCCTCCGTGAAAGCAACGGCAGACAATCATTTCGTGCCTTTTTTCCTGAGTTACCTGTGCAGATGCCATACCATGGCAAGCATGGAGCCCGCTCAGCTCACTGTCACTCTATGTCTCCTAGGTGATCGCAGACATGGTACTGCATTGCTACACAGCAGCAGCTCATTGCCTTGTGGCAGCAGACGGTGCAATAGGCCTGATAACCATCATCATCATGTCCAAGGTGCTCCTGGCCGCCTCGGTAAGGTTGGTCAGGAGCGCCTGGGCAGACATGGTTATAGGGACTGAAATAGGAGTGACTTGACCAGGTCATCCTCTTTAGTCCTGCCGGCAGTCCTATTGCACCGTCTTCCGCTGAGCAGCCAGAAGAGGAGGATGGCTAGCAGTCCTACTGCACCGTCTGCTGCCAGCCAAAGATGTAAAAGATAGATGGAGTGGATCAAAACAAGAAATAGACCAGATTTGTTTTGTATTCATTTGCTCCTCCCTCCCTCCCTCTGTGAAATCAACGGCCGACAATCGTTTCGGTGAGGTCTGTCAGGGGCACCTTGAAAAGTTTAATGGAGATTCAGTCCTGCCTGAAATACCAGGGGGAGGGATAGCTCAATGGGTTGAGCAGTGGGTTGAGCATTGGCCTGCTAAACCAAGGGTTTTGAGTTCAATCCTTGAGGGGGCCATTCTGTGTAACAGTTGTTTTTCTTTCTCCTTGATGTAAAGCCACCCCCTTTGTTGATTTTAATTCCCTGTAAGCCAACCCTGTAAGCCATGTTGTCAGTCGCCCCTCCCTCCATCAGAGCAACGGCAGACAATCATTCCGTGCCTTTTTTCTGTGCAGATGCCATACCACGGCAAGCATAGAGCCTGCTCAGATCACTTTGGCAATTAGGAGCACATTAAATACCACACGCATTATCCAGCAGTATATGCAGCACCAGAACCTGGCAAAGCAAAACTGGGCAAGTAGGCGATGTCAGCACTGTGACAAGAGTGATGAGGACATGGACACAGACTTCTCTTAAAGCACGGGCCCTGGCAATGTGGGCATCATAGTGCTAATGGGGCAGGTTCATGCCATGGAACGCTGATTCTGGACCCGGGAAACAAGCACAGACTGGTGGGACCACATAGTGTTGTGGGTCTGGGACGATTCCCAGTGGCTGCAAAACTTTCGCATGTGTAAGGGCACTTTCATGGAACTTTGTGACTTGCTTTCCCTTGCCCTGAGGCGCAAGAATACCAAGATGAGAGCAACCCTCACAGTTGAGAAGCAAGTGGCAATAGCCCTATGGAAGCTTGCAATGCCAGACAGCTACCGGTCAGTCGGGAATCAATTTCGAGTGGGCAAATCTACTGTGGGGGCTGCTGTGATGCAAGTAGCCAACACAATCAAAGATCTGCTGATACCAAGGGTAGTGACCCTGGGAAATGTGCAGGTCATAGTGGATGGCTTTGCTGCAATGGGATTCCCTAACTGTGGTGGAGCCATAGAAAGGAACCCATATCCCTATCTTGGCACCGGAGCACCAAGCCAGCGAGTACATAAACTGCAAGGGGTACTTTTCAATAGTGCTGCAAGCTCTGGTGGATCACAAGGGACGTTTCACCAACGTCAATGTGGGATGATCGGGAAAGGTACATGATGCTTGCATCTTCAGGAACTCTGGTCTGTTTCAAAAGCTGCAGGAAGGGACTTTATTCCCAGACCAGAAAATAACTGTTGGGGATGTTGAAATGCCTATAGTTCTCCTTGGGGACCCAGCCTACCCCTTAATGCCATGGCTCATGAAGCCGTACACAGGCAGCCTGGACAGTAGTCAGGAGCTGTTCAACTATAGGCTGAGCATTTGGATGTTTAAAGGCGCAGTTTACTGACTCGCTTAGACCTCAGCGAAACCAATATTCCCACTGTTATTACTGCTTGCTGTGCGCTCCACAATATCTGTGAGAGTAAGGGGGAGATGTTTATGGTGGGGTGGGAGGTTGAGGCAAATCGCCTGGCCTCTGGTTAACGCAGCCAAACACCAGGGCCGTTAGGAGAGCAGAGGAGGGCGCGGTACGCATCAGAGAAGCTTTGAAAACCAGTTTCATGACTGGCCAGGCTACAGTGTGAAAGTTCTGTTTGTTTCTCCTTGATGAAACCCCCCACACACACTTGGTTCACTCTACTTTCCTGTAAGCTAACCACCCTCTCCTCCCCCCTTCGATCACCGCTTGCAGAGGCAATAAAGTCATTGTTGCTTCATATTCATGCATTCTTTATTAATTCATCACACAAATAGGGGGATAACTGCCAAGGTAGCCCGGGAGGGGTGGTGGAGGAGGGAAGAACAAAGCCACACAGCACTTTAAAAGTTTAAGCTTTAAAACGTATTGAATGCCAGCCTTCTGTTGCTTGGGCAGTCCTCGGGGGTGGAGTGGCTGGGTGGCCGAAGGCCCCCCCACCGCATTCTTGGGCATCTGGGTGGGGAGGCTATGGAACTTGGGGAGGAGGGCGGTTGGTTACACAGGGGCTGTAGCGGCGGTCTGTGCTCCTGCTGCCTTTCCTGCAGCTCAACCATACGCTGGAGCATATTAGTTTGATCCTCCAGCAGCCTCAGCATTGAATCCTGCCTCTTCTCATCATGCTGCTGCCACCTTTCAGCTTCAGCCCTCTCTTCAGCCCGCCACCTGTCCTCGCGTTCATTTTGTGCTTTCCTGCACTCTGACATTGTCTGCCTCCATGCATTCGTCTCTGCTCTGTCAGTGTGGGAGGCCAGCATGAGCTCAGAGAACATTTCATCGTGAGTGCAGTTTTTTCGCCTTCTAATCTTCGCTAGCCTCTGGGAAGGAGAAGATCCTGTGATCCTTGAAACACATGCAGCTGGTGAAGAAAAAAAAGAAAAGGGACAGTGGTATTTAAAAAAGATATTTTATAGAACAATGGGTACACTCTTTCACGGTAAACCTTGCTGTTAACATTACATACATAGCACATGTGCTTTTGTTACAAGGTCGCATTTTGCCTCCCACACCGCGTGGCTAACCCCTCACTCCTCCCCGCTCCCCGTGGCTAACAGTGGGGAACATTTCTGTTCAACCACAGGCAAACAGCCCAGCAGGAACGGGCACCTCTGAATGTCCCCTTAAGAAAAGCACTCTATTTCAACCAGGTGACCATGGTCACTCTCCTGAGGATAACACAGAGAGATAAAGAACGGATGTTGTTTGAACGCCAGCAAACATACGCTGCAATGCTTTGTTCTGCAATGATTCCCGACTACGTGCTACTGGCCTGGCATGGTAACGTGTCCTACCATGGAGGATGCAATAAGGCTGCCCTCCCCAGAAACCTTTTGCAAAGGCTTTGGGAGTACATCCAGGAGAGCTTTATGGAGATGTCCCTGGAGGATTTCCGCTCCATCCCCAGACATGTTAACAGACTTTTCCAGTAGCTGTACTGGCCACGAATGCCAGGGCAAATTAATCAAACACGCTTGCTTTTAAACCATGTATACTATTTAAAAAGGTATGCTCACCAGAGGTCCCTTCTCTGCCTGGCGGGTACGGGAGGCAGCCTTGGGTGGGTTTGGGGGGTACTGGATCCAGGTCCAGGGTGAGAAACAGTTCCTGGCTGCCGGGAAAACCAGTTTCTCCGCTTGCTTGCTGTGAGCTATCAGCTTCCTCGTTCCCCAAACCTGCTTCCGTGTTGCCTCCCTCTCCATTGAAGGAGTCAAAGCACACGGTTGGTGTAGTGGTGGCTGAACCCCCTAAAATGGCATACAGCTCATCATAGAAGAGGTATGTTTGGGGCTCTGACCCGGAGCGGCCTTTTGTCTCTCTGGTTTTCTGGTAGGCTTGCCTCAGCTCCTTAAGTTTCATGTGGCACGGCTTCGGGTCCCTGTTATGGCCTCTGTCCTTCATGCCCTGGGAGATTTTGACAAATGTTTTGGCATTTTGAAAACTGGAAAGGAGTTCTGATAGCACGGATTCCTCTCCCCATACAGCGATCAGATCCCGTACCTCCCGTTCGGTCCATGCTGGAGCTCTTTTGCGATTCTGGGATTCCATCATGGTCACCTCTGCTGATGAGCTCTGCACTCTCCTGCAGCTTGCCACGCTGGCCAAACAGGAAAGAAATTCAAAAGTTCCTGGGCCTTTTCCTGTCTACCTGGCCAGTGCATCTGAGTTGAGAGTGCTATCCAGAGTGGTCACAATGGAGCACTCTGGGATAGCTCCCGGAGGCCAAAACCATCTAATTGCATCCACAGTACCCCAAATTCGACCCCGCAAGGCCGATTTCAGCGCGAATCCCCTTGTCGGGGGTGTAGTAAAGAAATCGATTTTAAGAGCCCTTTAAGTTGAAAAAAAGGGCTTTGTCGTGTGGACGGGTGCAGGGTTAAATCAATTTAACACTGCTAAATTTTACCTCAACTCCTAGTGTAGACCAGGGCTTAGATTCCTCACCTTGAAAATGGGGATAATGAGACTGACCTTCTGTCACAAAGTGCTTTGGGATCCATGGATTAATAAGAGCTAGAGATTGTTATGATGAATGAATGAGATGTCTGCCTGCATATTTTATGGTCTGTATTAGCATGTGAGTCCAAGTGAGACTGGACTGGATCAGTTAGAAGCTGAGAAACATCCATAGGAACACAGGACTGGAAGGGACCTCAGAGCAACCTTGTCATCCTTCCAGACAACCCTGCAAAAAATTAGTCTAGCTATTAGCTAATGATAACAAGATGCTGTGAAAGAGCCAAAAAATGCTAGATTAGGACTGTGCAAAATGTTTGCAATGACCCTTATAACCCTCAAGACTTGAGGTTTTTGCAGTTAATTGAGAATTTCTCCAAAACAGGCCAATTTTATTTTTAAAAAAACGCCTGTAAAATGTGTTAGTTTTTTCTGAATTATCAACAGGACTAATTTCAAAAGAACCAAATCTCATTTTGGAGCAAAAAACCTAAAAAACTCAAAGCGTTCCAAATTCAGTCTGGACAGAGATCAGTTTTTACACTGAAATGTATGAGATTTCTATGTCAAATCAACCATTATGCAAACATTTGTGAAATTTCTGGCCCTGGAACAAAATTGGGAAAAAACATTTTGGGGAAGTGGGGAGGAGGGGAACATTTTTCAAAATTGTTGTCATTTTTGCACATTATTGGTAATAAGACACTGGCAGGGAATAGCTATCGTGAAAAACACCGATATGCTATCAAAGAGATAAGCTCTTATCAGTGTTTTCCTGAAATAGACTTTCCCCAAATAGGAACAGACTGATGTCTGGTGCCTATAGGATATATTTCTATAAAATCCTGCTCACCAGGTAAATCATCAAGCAAAACTGGGGGTGGTAGATGTGAATTGAAGTTCATCGGGTAAAAAAGCCTCAAGCAGAAGGATTTGTTCCCTGTAGTTGACACAGTAGAAATTATTATTATTATTTATTATTGATTATCAGGAGGAGGTATTTTTAGAACAAATAACAGGAGTATCCAAAGCACAGGACCTGGTGGTAATGGGGGACTTTAACTACCAATATATCTGTTGGAAAAACAACACAGATCAACACAAGCTGCGTTGGGGACAACTTTTAGTTTCAGAAGATGGAGGAAGTAACATGGGGGATGTCTATTTTATATTTGATTCTGACTAGTAGGAAGGAACTGGTTGAGAATCTGATGGTGGAAAGTAAGTTGGGTGACCACAAAATTGTAGATTTCATCATGATTCTAAGGAAGAAGAAGTGAAAGCAGCAGAATAAAGACAATGGACCTCAACAAAGCAGACTTTAACAAATTCTGAGCATTGGTAGGTATGGTTCCTGGGAAGGGTATCTAAGGGATAAGGGAGTATAGGAGAGTTGGCAGTTTCTAAAAGAGACAAATAGTAAAAGCACAGCAGCAAAGTACCCCGCTAGGGAGGAAAAGATAGGAATAATAGTAAGAGACAAATATGGCACCTCTTTAATGACCTGAAAATCAAAAAGGAATTGTAGAAAAATGGAAACAAAGACAAATTTCTAAGGATGAGTACAACAGAATAGCACAAGCATGCCGATCAAAGCCAGCTCAAGTACTTCTATACAAGCATCAGTCACACCATGGGCTTGCAGTATAGACATACTTGCCATACAACTGAGAATCAGGCCTTACATTTTCCAGGGAAGTTCTTGTCATAAGTTTTGAGGGAAGGCGCTTAGGCCCTGCCCACTCTCTGTCTGCATGCTAGTCTGAAGCTGTCTCCATGGTTTTATGGTTTGGTCTTGTGGGTTATTTGGCTTGGCTTGGCACACAGCAAACTATTTATCTAAGAGCTTTTTTATTCCCCCTACAGGAGCAGCTGGCTAATAAGTTTATTTTTCTTCTAGGTAACCCAGCCAATGAATTGTTTTCTCCAGCTCCCTTTGAATTGTATCTACTGAAAAACAGGCAGAATTGGGCAAGAAAGAAATTGGACCATCCAGGTTCCTCAGCGCTTACGCCCCAATGGGAGTTTGCTGGCTTAGAGTCCCTGGAAGTCCTGACATTAGGATCTGGCTCATTGGATTTCCATCTGAAAGTACAACACGCCACATGCCCTCTCTTAAACAGGGGACTCTCTATAATCCATCGCCAGGCACCTGCTGAGAAACTGCTCATAATCCTGATGGCTCCAGCTTCCAACTTTCTTTGGTTCTATCTGCTTTTCCCATTAGGATCAAGAGTATATCACATAATCTGAGCCGGGAGCACTTAATCTTCCCTTTTGATGGGAGGAGACAGGAGTAGAAGTTTCTCCTTGGCTCTCCCATAAAATAGCCTCTCTTCCCCCTGGCTCATAGACTTTAAGGCCAGAAGGGACCATTGTGATTATCTACTCTGACCTCCTGCACATCGCAGGTCACAGAATCTCACCCACCCACTCCTGTAATAGACCCATAACCTCTGGCTGAATTACTAATGTCCTCATATCTTGATTTAAGGACTTAAAGTTACAGATAATCCATCATCTACTCTAGTTCAAACAAGGAAGTGACCCATTCCCCACACTGTAGAGGAAGGCAAAACAAAACCAAAAAAACCAGCCCGGGGTCTCTGCCATTCTCGACCCCAAACATCAGTTAGACCCTGAGCATGTGGGTGAGACCCACCAGCCAGACACTTGGGAAAGAATTCTCTGTAATAACTCAGAGCCCTCACCATCTAGTGTCCTGTCTCCAGCTCCCTATAGAAGATCTGTTTTGGGAGGAGGTGGTCTTCCATTCTCATGACAGCTTAGTGTTAAGATTTCAAATGCATCAGAAAAGTCACCAATGGAGAGCACTTGCACTGTCATGTGGTCTCATGGATCAGTAACTGGTTAAACGACAGGAAACAAAGGGTAGGAATAAATGGTCAGTTCTCACAGTGGAGAGAGGTAAATATCTGGATCCCCCAGGGATCTATACTGGGAACAGTGTTGTTCAACATATTAATAAATGATCTGGAAAAAGGGGTAAACAGTGAGGTGGGAAAGTTTGCAGAGCATACAAAACTACTCAAGATAGTTAAATCTAAAGCAGACTGTAAAGAATTACAAAGGGATCTCAGAAAACTGAGATGAAATTCAATGTTGATAAATGCAAAGTAATGTGCATTGGAAAACATAATTCCAACAACGCATACAAAATGATGGGGTCTAAATTAGCTGTCACCACTCAGGAAAGAGATCTTGAGTCATTGTGGATAGTTCTCTGAAAACATCTGCTCAGTGTGCAGCAGCCATCAAAAAAGCAAACAGAATGTTATGAACTATTAGGAAAGGGATAGATTATAAGACAGTAAATATCATAATGCCTTTATATAAAGCCGTGGTATGGCCACACCTTGAATACTGTGTGCTGTTCTGGTCACTTCATCTCAAACAAGATATATTAGAATTGGAAAAGGTATAGAAAAGGACAACAGAAATGATTAGTGGGATGGATAAGCTGCCATATGTGGAGAGATTAAAAAAACAGGGACTGTTCAGCTTGGAAAAGAGAAGACAGGGAGGGCTACGATAAGGGTCTATAAAATCATGAATGGAGAAAGAGAATAAGGAAGTGTTGCTTAGCCCTTCACATCACACAAGAACCAGGGGGTCACCCAATGAAATTAATAGGCAGTCAAGTTTAAAACAAACAAAAGGAAGTACTTCTTCACATAATGCACAGTCAACCTGTGGAACTCGTTGCTAGGGGATGTTGTGAAGGCCAACAATATAACTGGATTAAAAAAAGAATTAGATAAGTTAATAGAAGAGAGGTCCATCAATGGCTATTAGCCTAGATGGTCAGGGACACAACCCCATGCTCTGGGTGTCCCTAAGCCTCTGACAGACGCTGGGACTGGACAACAGGGGATGGATCACTCAATAATTACCCTGTTTTGTTCATTTCCTCTGAAGCATCTGGCATTGGCCACTGTTAGGAGATAGGCTACTGGGCTAGATGGATCATTGGTCTGACCCCCTCCCCATTCTTATATTCTTATGTGTCTAAAACATCAATATCTCAAGAAGTCTGTTTTCATTATATAAAGATCATGTCTATTCCAAACTAGGGTATAGCACAAGGGATAAGTGACTTATTCTTTGGGACGACACTCCTATTGGTCATTTGCCTTTTAACCAAATGGCTTACAACCTACCATTTTTAATACATTTACAATTGCAATCAACGATTCTTATGAAATATCCTATATGAGGCACAAATCGTAATTACTGGCACTTATTTACATTTTTCAACAGCACAATATAAACAAAAACAATTCAGAATGTAAAGGCAAAATAGAAGTTATAAAGCTGCATTCCAGAGTGTGTGTAAACACATATGGGGGTAATAAAGTATTGTTTTATGGCTATGGAGGTATCATCCTCTTTGACATTTTTGGTGCCTGTCACTGGTTGACAGAAAGCATAGATTTCCTAGGAATTAACCTGAGCATTTCATTTAATTAACTAAGCAACTAAAACCATAAGCACGTTAGCGATCATGTTCTCGAAGTATCATGTGTGTGAAAATAATTGTGTCTTCCAAAATTCAGTAAAGGCAAAGGCTGTCAAGGAACCCTGGCTGGGAAGCTATTGTGAAAGGTCCCAGAAGTTAGTTTAAAACATGTTTCTATGTCAGTACATAACTGTTTATGTTGGAGTGGTAATTGTTCCACTCTCCTCAGCATTGGTGAGACCTCGCTGTAATGCTGTGTCCAGTTTTGGGCATCATTCTTTAAGAAAGCTGTGAACAAACTGGAGAGTCCAGAGGAGAGCAACAAAAATGATCAGAGGTTTAGAAAACGTGGCCTGTGACTCAAGGTGAAAAGAATTGGGCATGTTTGGTCTAGTGAAGAGAAGGCTACGAGGGCACATAACAGACTTCAAATATGTAAAAGGTTGTTATAAAGAAAATGGTGATCTATTATCATCCATATCAACCAAGGGTAGGATAAGAAGAATCAGCTACATGTGCAGCAAGGGAGATTTAGGTTAGATATTAGATTAATAGATTCCTAGGCCAGAAGGAACCATTGTGATCCAGTCTGACCTCCTGAATAACAGAGGCCATAGAACTTCCCCAGAATAATTGCTAGAGCAGAAGTGGGCAAACTTATTGGCCCGAGGGCCACATCTGGGTGGGAAAATTGTATGCAGGGCCATGAATGTAGGGCTGGGGCAGGGTGTTGAGGTGTGGGAGGGAGTGCGGCGTGCAGGAAGGGGCTCAGAGCAAGGAGTTGGCGAGCAGGAGGAGTGCAGGGTGTGGCAGGGGGCTCAGGGCAGGGGGTTGGGGGCTCAGGGCAGGGAGTTAGGATGCAGGAGGGGTGCAGGGTGCAGGAGGGGGCTCAGGGCAGGGGTTTGGGGTGCAGAAGGGATGTGGCAGGGGGCTCAAGGCAGGGAGTTAGGGGGCTCAGAGCAGGGGGGTTAGGGTGCAGGAGGGGTTTGGGGTGCGGGCTCTGGCCTGGCACTGCTTACCTCGAGTGGCTCCAGGGTAGCAGCGGTGCGCAGCAGGGCTAAGGCAGGCTCCCTGCCTGCCCTGGCCCCGCGCTGCTTCTAGAAGTGGCCAGCATGTCTGGCAGTGGCACCTGGGGTGGCATGGGGCAGGCGGCTCCAAACCGCGCTGTTGTCACCTGGGAGTACCACCCCTGAAGCGCACATTGGCCACGGTTCCCCATTCCCGGCCAATGGGAACTGCAGGGTGCAGTGCCTATGGGCGAGGGCAGCACACGGAGCCCTCTGTCCCACCCCCAGAGGCCGCGGTGACGTGGTGCCGGCTGCTTCTGGGAGTGGTGCGGGGTCAGGGCAGGCAGGGAGCCTGCCTTAGTCCTGCTGCGCCACGGGGCTGGCAATCCTGCAGGCTTCATTGAAAGCCCTTATGCGCCAGATTCGGCCCGCGGGCCATAGTTTTCCCTCCCCTGTGCTAGAGCATATTTTTTATAAAAACATTAAATTTGGATTTAAAAATTGGCAGTGATGGAGAATCCACCATGACCTTTGATAAGTTGTGTGACGTTGCACCCCATAATGCTTTATAGAAATATGCTTATGAATGTAAATATGACATAACTGGAATATGTTTTATGCTTCATATGCCATGTAACATATCTCTGCAAAGGTTATGATCTACTGGATATATTAATCCTATTTGTATGCATGTATCATTTTTATATTTGAAGTTATGAATATTGGCTTTGTACTTGTTTGATTTTAAGTAGGCTTAGTAAGGCATTTGGTCAGCTTCTTAAGAAAGGAATTTGCAAGTTAAGTGCCCAATCAAGAAACACGTAATGAACAATGGACCTTGGAATTCTCCAATCCACATAAGAAGTCTACCTGGGGACTTTCAAGGTAGCATGTGAGTAATGGCTGCCACCTGTAAAGTTCTGAGTCATGCTTGGACATGTGACTTGCCCAGGTGACTCCAAAACTCCATCTTGTAGAGGGGATTCTATACAGGGGGAGGGAGGGGTTTCCACCTATAAGAGAGAAACTATATAAAGTCCTGGGAGACCCCTCCATTTTGTCTTTGGCTGGCTCAAGAGGTAGCTTCTCCACCCCCAAATGATACCTGAAAGAAACTGGAACAAAGGATAGTAACCATAGGGGTGTGAGTGATTGCTGGACCCAGACTAGAAGGAGGCTAGTTTGTAAAAGAAGCTTATTGGAACATCTCTGAGGGTGAGATTCCATCTGTAATCGCTTTTTTACTGTATTAGGCTTAGACTTGCATATTTTATTTTATTTTGCATGGTAATTCACTTTGTTCTGTCTGTTATTACTTGGAACCACTTAAATCCTACTTTTTGTATTTAATAAAATCATTTTTTACTTATTAATAAACCCAGAGTATGTATTAACACCTGGGGAGAGGATGAGGTGGCAAACAGCTGTGCATATCTCTCTATTGGTGTTATAGAGGGCGAACAATTTATGAGTTTATCCTGTATAAGCTTTATACAGGGTAAAGGATTTATTTTAGGGTTTGGACCCCATTGGGAGCTGGGCATCTGAGTGTTGGAGACAGGAACACTTCTTAAGCTGTTTTCAGTTTAGGCTGCACCTTTTGGGGGACATTTTTCAAACTGCATTCCTGCATTAGTTGCAGAAAGTGGCAATCCAGGAATTCAATCTACTTTAGGGGAAGCAAAGAAGGTACCTGCAAGTAGTAAACCTGTAAGGAAGGCTAGGCCAGCAGTTTGGCATCATGATCACATGTTTTCATAGTTTGTTCTTCTGATAATTTTTTTGTTATGTAGATGCAAGGATGTTTCTTTTTAGAAAGGGGAAGCAGGGTAACCAAGTTACTGTGCTGTCTGGCAGCAGGAAGGGATCTGCCTCTGTCCCCTCTTCCAGTAATAAATACATGTTCTGTTGTTGTTAAGATCACGTGTGTGTCATCATTGCAGGGAACCCTGCCTACTTGTGCTAACCCACCAAGAAAGAGACCGTAGGGTCACATAACAGTAGCATAGCTAAGGCCCTTCATGTTCAGTTTTTGTTTCACATTTCCTAGGAATTTATCAGTGTTTCATAAAAATGAAAATGAAGGGCCAGCAGGTAGAGGGGTGCAGGCTACCCAGTACTCATGGGGAGCTTTCCACTTCCTGCTGACCTTTTGCTGCAGAAGGCAGGTGGTCTCAACTGCCAGAACCCAGCTCCCCACCCCATCTCACTTCTCCACTGTGCTGCAGCAAGCAACTACCACTCGGCCATTATCTTTGTCTGCACAGGTGCATTACGCCATCCAGCGGGGATGCTGTGAGGGCAGATCTGCTCCAGAAAGGAGATGCTCATTTCTCCTTCCAGAGCTGGGAGCCAGGTCTGGGGAGTTCCAGCACTTCTAAAATTTGGGTGAAAAATTGGTAAAATCAAAATAATTGATTTTTTTTGAAACCCAGGAATTTTTCAGAAAAAATTGATAAAAACTGAAATGAAAGGCCCTAATCACAGATAATGAAACAGTTTATAGATGGGGAAAGGAATTTTGTCTACAGGTGGGTGAATCCAGGTTTGGTCTTGGATGATCATGGATAACATAAATGGTTTATAAATGGGCAAAGGTGAGTGATCTTGACCAAGTGCTATGAAACTGAAGATATTTAACTAAATTAATTAAAAGAAGCCACGCTAGAGCTAGTCTTGAGACAGGTAAATTAATGATTCTGAATCTTACATTCAAATTAAATCCTGCTATTAAGGGGTGACTTGATCATAACATGGGGAATAAAAAACTGATAATGGGCTCCTCGGTCCAGCAGAACATGATCCAAAGGTTGGAAGTTGAAGCTAGACAAATTCAGACTGGAAATAAGGTGCAAATTTTTAATAGGGAGGGTAATTTACCAAGGGTTGTGGTGGATTCTCCGTCACTGGCAATTTTAAAATTGAGATTGGATGTTTGCAAGGTTGTTGTAGCCATGTTGGTCCCAGGATTATTAGAGAGACAATGTGGGTGACAAGGTGAGACCAACTTCTGTTGGTGAAAGAGACAAGCTTTTGAGCTACACAGAGCTCTTCTTCAGGTCTGGGGGCAAGTCTACACTTAAAAGTCTAGTGCTTTACTGAAGATGCTCTAAGATGACGGGAGAGAGAGCTCTCCTGTTGGTATAGTTAATCCACCTTCCCAAGAGGTGGTAGCTATGTCAGTGGGAGAAGCTCTCCCGTTCAAGAAGTTCTAGACATATTGAACTAAAAGAGACTGGAGTGGTCCTGACCACTAGGTGTGTTGACCAAACAGACAACCCTGCTGGCGCTGAGACTGAAAAAAAATTAAAGGATCTAGACAAGATATTCCAGCAATTGGCCACACAACAGCGATGACACCCAGCCATATACATGTTGTGTCCTACCACACAGAAACTGAACCAGGAAAAAGGATGCATGAAAACTTGAGACCATTAATGAGACATGTGGGAGAATTACATGAAAGGCTAGATCTAGGGATAGTGGAAGGGTCCCACAGCAACTGGCAGAGCCCAATCATCCTTGTGCCAAGAAAAGATGGAACAACAAGGTTCTGCATTGACTTCCCAAAGGCGGTGTTCCGACACGTGTCCAAGTTTGACGCATAACCAATGCTGAGAGTAGATGAACTATTGGAGAGGCTAAGGGACCACTAAGTACATCACCACCCTTGATTTGACTAAATGATATTGGCAGATCTGCCTACTTGCAGAATCACAAGAAAAGACCGCCTTCTCTAGGACCTTCAGACTCTACCCATTTAAAGTGACACCCTTCAGCCTGCACGGAGCAGCAGCCACCTTCTAGAGGCTGATGAACAAAGTACTAAGACCATACAACTGATATACAGTGGCATTCTTTGACATTATCATTGTGTACAGCAAGACTTGGGATGACCACCTACATACCTCGTAGAGATCTTACAGGCCCTCAAAAATGCACGGCTGATGGCAAACCCATCTAAGTGTAAATTGGCCATCTGGGAGGTGACCTACCTGGGCAATACGGTGTGGGGTGGATGCCTGCGACCTTTGGTAGGAAAGGTGCAGGTTTTGCAAGGTTTCCTGTCATCTGCACTTGGAGCAGTCTTTCTAGGGGTCCCAGCTTGCTCTTAACTAGACCCCTTCAATTTGCCATTGAGACGTTAAGATGCTATCTATGGGGGCAATCATTTTGTTGGGTGAGTGATCACGCACCCCTCAGCTGCTTATTCAGCATGAAGGACCTGTGATGGGTTGGATCACAGTCCTTGGGACTGCCAACTGATGTGCTGAGACTACCTCTAAGCCCATTTTCCCTGGCAGCTTGGGACTTCAGAACCCTGCCTGTTTGTGCCAGACACGCTAGCCTGTTACAAACACAGACCCAGATCTGAACCACGTCCCCCACAAGCTGCAGGCTTAACTCCTGAACTTACTGCCAGAGACTTGGACACTGTCCACGGTGGAGGCAGTACATGTAAAATCCCTGTTCGACTCTGGTTACATTCCCTTTTAGTACCTTTAAACCATATGATGTCATTCATAGGTGTTCTAGCAAGGTTTGGGGTTCCTGGTCCCCGGGTGCCTGAAAACAGGTTGGGGTGTAGTATTACTAACAGAATGCAAACAGCAATATCTGTTAAAGTGTCTTGGCATTTAGCCACCAATGCCATGAGGTGGTGTGCCTCAGTTTCCCCTTCCACACAGCAGCGTGGGCCTGTTATGCTCTTGCTGCTGTGCCAAGCTTCCAGCCTGTTTACAGGTATATGCTGAAAAGTTGTCACCATCCCTAGCATGTACAAAAGTTTTTTTCCACAAATCAGGTATGTCCCACTTCTTTAAAGGTTTACCACTAGTATTAACTTATTTGTCTTGACCCATAGATGAAATAGCAAAAGACACAAAATTAACAGCAAGTCTATGGCGGATAGGCTTTGTTCACACAATTTAGCTTTCAGAGTAACAGCCGTGTTAGTCTGTATTCACAAAAAGAAAAGGAGCACTTGTGGCACCTTAGAGACTAACCAATTTATTTGAGCATAAGCTTTCGTGAGCTACAGCTCACTTCATCGGATGCATTTAGTTTGTTTAGTGTCTATTGCATTTCCCAATTCCTTTGTGTATCCTGGTAGGCGCTCTGATGCAGATTCTTCTGCCTCTTTGAAGAAGGTTTTTAATTCAGGCATGTGTTTGAGGCTTTGGCAAGGAAAGGGCGCACTGCAGCCATGCCTGTCCCCAGCCCCTACCTCTGGAAATTCTTTGGGTCGGACCCTACACACTTGTGAAGTTTCCCTAAGGCAAAGTTTTTCTTCCTCCTGCCTTGAAGAGACAGTTTTATCTCTTACAAGCATAGCAGGAACAGCATTTTCTAATGGAATGCTTTGGATTGGCAAGACCCCCTTGAACACCCCACTCTCTGTTACCGAAAGGTCAGCTGGGGGGGCATTCCCCTCCAGGAGATCTGACCCCCAGTCTTCGCTTAAAAAAGGATTTACAGGAGAGGGGTCTGGCATCTTAAATGCACATTTTTTACTCCCCTCCTGGGGAAGAGCCTCCCTACAAAAGGTGGGCAGACTCTCCGGTCCCCCCTCACCTTCCATCTGGACTTCCCTCTCTGGGCTCCCCTCTGGGTCAGACACTCCTGTGTCCCCCAGAAGGGAAGGTGACCCTGGTCCAGCTGTGGGCTCACAGCTACCAGCTATGACAGACCCTTCACTGGTCAGCAAAATCCACCCCTCCCTTTCCTGCAGGTTGAGCTTGCTTCCAGCTAGAGCCCCTGGGGTCTGTTCCCACCACAGAGGTTACCAGGACTCCAACTTCCACCTTTGGGATACATGTCTCTGTGCAGCCCAGGGCAGGCCCTGTCCCCTGCTGACCTGCAACTTCCTGGCAGTCAGCAGCTGGGATGGCCTCCCAGTTACAAGGTGGAATTCTCCCATCCCCCGGGCAGATGATCACGGGACAGGAGCTGGCTTTGTCCAGCCCCTCCTGCAGGGACTTGCCTTGAGCCCTGGGGCTACAGGAACTGGTTACAGCCATTCCTGCCCCCAAACCTGCATTCTTCACTGCTACAGGCGAATTTAAGAGACACTCTCCTATTCCCCCAGAAGTCCATGTGTTTGTTTGTAAATGGAAGAATTTACCAGCAGGGTAAATTCATAAATTGTTCGCCCTCTATAACACCGATAGAGAGAGATGCACAGCTGTCCCCCCCCCCCCCCCGGTATTAATACATACTCTGGGTTTATTAATAAGTAAAAAATGATTTTATTAAATACAAAAAGTAGGATTGAAGTGGTTCCAAGTAATAATAGACAGAATAAAGTGAATTACCACATAAAATAAAATATGCAAATCTAAGCCTAATACAGTAAGAAAGTGATTACAGATGAAATCTCACTCTCAGAGATGTTCCAATAAGCTTCTTTTACAGACTAGGCTCCTTCTAGTCTGGGTCCAGCAGTCACTCACACCCCTGTGGTTACTGTCCTTTGTTCCAGTTTCTTTCAGGTATCCTTTGGGGGTGGAGAGGCTACCTCTTGAGCCAGCTGACGACAAAATGGAGGGGTCTCCCAGGACTTTATATAGTTTCTCTCTTATGGGTGGAAACCCCTCCCTCCCCCTGTGTAGAATCCCCTCTACAAGATGGAGTTTTGAAGTCACCTGGGCAAGTCACATGTCCATGCATGACTTAGTCCTCTGCAGGAATGTTCCCAGGAAAGCTCAGATGTGGATTGGCATCTATCAAAGACTATTGTCAGATTAAGTGTTTCTTGATTGGGCACTTACTGAGAATAGTCTTTTCTCAAGAAGCTGACCAAATGCTTCACAGAGGCTACTTAAAATCAAACAAGTACACAGCCAATATTCATAACTTTGAATACAAAAATGATACATGCATAAAAATAGGATGAATATATTCAGTAGAGCATAGCCTTTGCAGAGATATGTTACATGGCATATGTAGCATAAAACATATTCCAGTTATGTCATATTTACATTCATAAGCATATCTCTACAAAGCATTATGGGGTGTAACATCACAGGACCATAACCCATTAATATTGAGGTGGTATTTAGCACTCCAGCCGCACTTCTTTGAAGTACTACATCGTGCGGGTAAGGCCCATAAAAGTTCAGACTTCTTCTCAAGAGACTGCAGGGTCTCGATTGCACAAGGCAACCCTACAGTGTCAGTCGTGGTTGGCAGGGCACATGATGGGCTTTACAAACCCCTCACTAAGGCTGAGGCAGGGAAAAGGCTGGAGCAGAACTGGGCCTGGAAAGCTGCAGCCCTCAGGGACTGCCAACCATGCTCCTGGGGAAAAGAGAAGTATAAGGAGAACTCCAGCAGTCCAGGCAGGTGAGGAGAGAAGCACTGCCCTGAGACAGATGGCAAAGAAGCTCTTACTGAGAAGGTCAGGCTGTGAGTCTTTCTCTCCTTTCCTTTGAGCCATTACCCCCCAGTGGTAGGGAGAACCGTGTGTGGGAGCACCAGAGGGTTGCCTGCATCAGTCCCAAGTCTCTGGGTTTGGAGCAAAGGACTCTTATTAAACAGCAGCCATGCCCCAAACTGAGGCATCAGGGAGGAAGTGGCCCAGGGGAAGGTGAGCAGGAGGTCGGCTGAGTAAAGCCCAGCCCACGCTGTCACACTTTCAGGGCCCTGGACTGGGACCTGGTGGAGCAGGAATGCTCAGAGACCCCTACGCACCTCAGATTTCCTTATGCCTTGCCCTGCCTAGGAGATCACCAGTGAGGAAGCCAGCCTAACTGAACCCCGTTCAGCGGGTCCTGAACACACAGAACTAAAAGTGAGACCGGAGCAGCAGGCCCTGACCACTAGACCTGCTGAGTGAACAGACAACTTGGCTATGGAGTCCATGCGCTGATTATGAACAGCCTGGAACAAGAGCTCTTGCTCATGTCAATGGCAGGATATGAGTCTCTGAGACATTCCCTTCTGCACTTGTTGGGATGTATCGAGCCTTTAGGCGCTTAAACCAACATGTCACACTGCCTCTCAAAGACTGAGAGGTGGGATAGACATTTATGAAATCCATTGTTGTTTGCAGTGTTGTTAGTCCTAGGATAGAGAGACAAGGTGGGGGAGGTAATATCTTTTATTGGACCTTGTCTCTATAGAAACCATGTTAGTCTCTTAATATTCTGCGAATGCGAAAAGGGGATTTTTCAACTTCCTCTTTAGTCATGAAATTTTGGCAGCAGTTTGGAGGGCAAGACAGGGGAACAGAAACTGCCAAAGTAGGGAAAAATAAAACATATATTGAAGGTGGAAATGGCCTGTTCTGCAACCAATCAGCACATGATCCTGCTATAAAAGGGAGGGAGAGAGCACTCTGTAACTGAGAAATTGACATGTCTCATCCCCATCAGAGAAATATTCTTTTCCATCCCTGCAGTGACTGGAGACTTAGGAGCGTTGGGTAAGTGATTCCCTTCCAGTCTGTGCATTATTCTCCTGGGATGTAACCTGCATTGCCATTAACACAGCCCAGCACCAATCAGCAATATTCAAGTGGGATTAAATACATTTCAGCCTATAAACCAGGCCTCTTTAAATTACTAGATTGGGGCCTGGCTGTCATTTTGTCTATCCCCATATATCCTGCCTCCCTTCTCACTGTCCTAAGAATATATAATGAACTAATTAGGGCTATCTTGTGCATAATCCTGAGCAAGGGATAAAACCCAGGAGTCCTGACTGCCAGCCCCACTTCTCTATCTCAGTAGACCCCACTTCACTACCAGAACTGAGAACAAAAACCTAGGAATCTTGACTCGAAGTGCCCCCTGCTCTAACCACTAAGACACCACTCCCCTTCCAGACTTTAGGGGGGAAAAACAGGAATCCTGGGTTTCCCAGCTCCCCTTCTCTCAACCTTAGACTCAACTCCCTGCATGGAGCTGGGAACACAACCCTGGGGTTAGTCAGCTTTGCTTTCCCTTATAATCCTGACAGAGTCAGTTGCCTCAGCACTATTTTATTCTGAGATTCTGTTCTTCCACAGATCAATAGCTGTTTGACAATGGATCTTTCAACTAGAATCAGTTGATTATTACATGAAAAAAGGACTTTTTTAAAATGGGAAATTTTGTTGGAAAAAAATTGTTTTCAACTCTCCAATTTTCTGGGCAAAAGTGGAAAACAAAAAAAAAAGTCATTGTCTGTTTGGGCCTTTTATGTTTGCTTGTTATTCCTTGCTTTATTGCCTTTCCATTTCCCCCCATTTCCACACTGAAATGGAAAGTTGAAAAGGGGGAGGGGAAATGAAAAACAAAAAATGTCAAACCCAAACATTTCCAGGATTTTTTTTTCTTTGGTGAAAATTAAATTAAAAATAAAAATAAAAAAAAATGGAATGCAAATGGCTTCACATTTTTCTTGCAAAAATTCCTCTTTAAACCAAGAGTTGCCATTCATTAAATATTATTACTTTTGGGATGGCAGCAGCCCTACCATACTTAAGGTTCCATCAGGCTGTTTGTTAAAATCAGATTTTTCAAAGTGTTCAGAAATCTACATATATTATCCAATTGTCCTAAAAATGAGTATGACAATACAGCAACGGTTCTCAGCCTGTGGCCCACATGCTGCATGCAGCCCAATTAGCACACAGCTGTGGCCCAGCTCAGCTGTGTGCTAAAGGCCATGAGCTCTGGGCTGCCCTGCCGCGTGGCGGTCTCTGGGCTGCCATGCAGCGGTCTCCAGGCTCTAGGCTACTGCACGGTCGTCTCCAGGCTGCCATGCCGCAGTCTCTGGGCTCTGGGATCCTGGCAGGGTCTGGGCCCTGGCTGCTGCACAACTCTGCACAGCGGCTTGGGATCCAGGGTCCCGGGAGGGTCTGGGATCTTGGCAGGATCCTGGGTCAGGGTCCTGGCTGCCCCCCAACCCCGCGCAGTGGGGCTTGGGGTCCCCACGGGGTCCAGAGTTGGAGTCTCCCATGCCTAGCTCTCCGCTCCTGGCCCCACACTGTGGAGGGGTCTTTGGGCGGAGGGTGCCGAACATAGGAGTTTGGGGGTGGAGGGCACTGTGGTTCTCAACCTGCAGCCCAGCTAGCTCTTTGTGGGCCACATATGCAGCCCACAATGATAAATAGGTTGAGAATCATGCAGTAGAGCCATTTGCAACAATTTAGTGGAACGAATTTGAGGTATTTTGGTCTGTGGGTTCCTGAGATTGTTTCCCCAAAACAACTTCCTTTGAATTTTTACAGTGCTCTAAAATGCACGTACACAGTTGGATTGGCTGGAAAATTGCTATGCTAGTTGAGGGTCCAGAGTAGACATTGGGGTACACATTTGGAGTAATTTGGTTAAAGTGTTCCCAAAACACAGCCTCCCTAAAATGACAAGGTTTCAACTTTCAGAGTATCTGAAGTCCCCATGCTGATGCAGATTGACTTGATAGTTGCTATGCCAGTTGAGAGCCCAGCGTGGAGCTTTAGATGTAAATTTGGGGTCACTTGATCAAGGGATCCCTGAGATACAGGCCCACCCCAAATGATCTGCTTTTGATTTTTAACGTGTGCTAAAATTTAAATGCAGAGTGGAAAATGGAAAATTGGTTTGTGCATTGGAATTGTGGGAGAGCCAAGAGCATGGTCAGTCCATGGCACAGGCACACAGTACTGAGACTGGGGACTGCTGAGAATGAGTGTGTGTAACGCACAGGCTTTACTGTACTGCAGCATTTGACTTTGGCCTAAAAAAATGAAGAAAAGCAGAATAGAGGAAACGTGGATTTGTGTTGGATGACTCTGTGAACACGCTAGCTCAAATAGAGCTAGCACATCTGTCTACCCATGCTGGGAAGCATGCTCCTAGCTGCCTTGTAGACATACCCTGTGTCGGGCGCTCATGCATACTAGTCCTATTGGGATCCAGGCTCATGCATACTAGTGCAAGGCAGGATAACTCAGCCAGAAGGGCACAGGACCATAGAGAAATAGGGTGGGGTGGTTACTAAAGATGCTCAGTAGCTATTTCAGAAGCTGTATAGTTTTCACTGTGTGCAACCCACTGAGCAGGTCACTCCCAACCACGCTTAGAGTGTGGAGCGTATCAGAACACAGGGGGAAGAAGGTTATAAATAAAAGATAGTCTTGCAGACTCTGTCGCTGATCAACTCAGGACCAGGAGATGTGTCTGCTGTGAGGGCTGGCTCCCAATACTGGTATTACTTTGGCTATAGGTGAGTGCTATTCTAGCTTTACTTTACTATAAAATTCCTCCATTAGGATGGTTGGTCCACCACAGTGTGTCTTACAGACCTTTAGAGCAGTGGTTCTCAACCAGGGGTCCAAGTCCCCCTGGGGGCCTGCGAGCAGGTTTCAGGGGGGCGCCAAGCAGGGCCAGGATTAGACTTACTAGGGCCCAGGATAGAAAGCTGAAGCCCTGCCGCATGGGGTTGAAACCTGGGCCCTGAGCCCCGCCACTCGAGGCTGAAGCCAAAGCCTGAGCAATGTAGCTTTGTGGGGGCTCCTGTGGCATGAGGCCCCAGGCCATTGCCCTGCTTGCTACCTCCTAACACCAGCCCTGGCTTTTATACGCAGAAAAAAAGTTATTGTGGCACAGGTGGGCCGTGGAGTTTTTATAGCACGTTGGGGGGGCCTCAGAGAGAAAAAGGTTGAGAACCCCTGCTTTAGAGGAGAACTCTGAGGGGAACACTTGTTACCCCTAGAGATTGTACAGCCTGTGGAATTGACATTTAGCTATTAGCTAATGCTTCAGTTGGGGATTCTGTCTCAGGTAAAGAGAATGGGGCAGCACTTAGTGAGGTGGGGGTTTGTACATTCTTGCCTGACATAGCTGGGTTTATGTGGGAAAGATATTGCCCTGTGGAGTGAGAGCCTTATAGAAATCCAAGGAATGGATATTTTATATGCTGCTCCCAATACCTAGATCACTTTGGATATAGGCCATAGATTTCTGCTTCACCTGCAACTGAGAGGACCAGTCAGCTATTAACCCGAATGCTGGAATGCTGCTAGCTGTGCAGATTACTCCAGACAGTTTGTTTGCTGACAGGGTTTTCGGATGTTTGAAAAGACTGAGATGCTGCCATTCTCCTCCAGCTCTGAAGAGTTCAGGTGACACACGCTTGCATGTTATGACTGCAGACTGAGAAATCATCATCAGAGGGGAACGTGTTTTCATATATGTACTAAAGTATAGGAACTGTTATATTGAAACCTTATATCTGAATGTAGAGAGAGGAACAAAGTGGGAAGGAAGTCAGTATTAGGTAGACGAATTGTATGCAGCGTAGGTGTAGTCCCAGGATACTAGAGATCTCTGACCTGAGGAAGAGCTCTGTGTGGCTCGAAAGCTTGTCACGTCTGTTCAGTAAAAGGTTTCAGAGTAGCAGCCGTGTTAGTCTGTATTCTCATCCAATGAAGTGAGCTGTAGCTCACGAAAGCTTATGCTCAAATAAATTGGTTAATCTCTAAGGTGCCACAAGTACTCTTGTTCAGTAAAAGATATTACTTCACCCATCTTGTCTCTGTGAGGAACCCCAGTAAATTTACCGCTTAACAGTTTTTGTTGAAGTTATTCATAGTGTTCCAAACGCTATTTACAATACTTTCTGTGAGCATTAAATCTTTGTTTTACTGAGCGATTGTCTTGATATACAGCGCTACAGTACAGTAGCACTTTAGTGAAGATACGACTGCGCCATTAATCCACCTCCCTGAGAGGCAGTATGCACAGGTGCCAACTTTCAGCTTTCCCTAGGGGTGCTCCACCCCCACACCACCCCGAGGCCCCACCTCCACTCCACCCCTTCCCCAAGGCCCCACCCAACCCTCTTCCCGCCTCCACTCCGCCCCCTCCCCTGAGCACGCCCTGCCCTCGCTCTGCCTCTTTTCTCCCCTCCCTCCCCCCAGCACCTCCCACCCGCCACCGAACAGCTGATCAGTGGTGGGCAGGAGGTGCTGGGGGGAAGGAGGAAGAGCTCACAGGCGGGGTCTGCTGAACGTCTAAACTATTTTTTTCCCCTGGGTGCTCCAGCCCCAGAGCACTCACGGAGTTGGTGCCTATGGGCAGTAGCTATGTCGACAGCAGAAGCTCTCCCACTGATAAAGTGTTGGATCATATTAAAGAAGTTCTGTATTAAAATCACAAATGAGTTTGATTCCCCATAGTTTAAATTCCAGGGTATTACTAATTAAGACGTCTCTTGGTTTTTGGTACTGTTTCTCTCCCTCTATGTGTGAAACTTGCAAGCTGCTAATTGCGTTAGTACATTCTAAGACAGAGTCTGTTCTCAAAGCAATTCACACAGAGAGAGACTCAAAGCAATACTCTGTAACAACAGAAACAGCACCCAGAGACTCCCCGCCCTTTTGTTGTATTAACAATTGTGATTAAAATAGAGATAGAGGATGTATGTGGATGGATGCTTGGTGTGGATAATAACTGAATGATCAGGGAGGTGCCAGCCTAAGAATCCAGTGTCCATCGGCTGAAGAAGGCGTCAAGTGGAAATAACCAGAGGACCCCCGGAGGGCAGACTGGAATCCACCCAACAGCCTCAAGAATGAGAGAACCAAAGAACAAGATAACATCTAGCAGCACGGAGCTGTCAGGAATGTGCCATCTGCTGATTGATTCAGCAACAGCATGATGAAGCAATTCCCATAGACTGGCATAGGAAGAAATTCCTATAAAAATAGACTCTAGAAAGTGAGAACTTTGGGGTCTGATTCTGCAGACCAACTTCCAGGAGCATCAGATGTGCATCTGACAAGGCCCTGCTCCCTCCTCATGTCCAGGCCACCTGGCCAGTGGCTTGGCATGAGCAACTCTAAGGCTGGTAACTATGATAACAACCTTGCAGAACCTGTGTGTGTGTGTTTGTATGAATGAATGTGTGAATAAATATGAGATTGAATGGAATGTTATAGCTATAACTAACTGCTTACTATGATTCTTTCTGTATTCACAATAAATGTGGTATTTTGCCTTTTCCCCTTTAATAAGAGCCTGCTGGTTTTTATTTTATTGGTATAATAAAAGCGCTGTCCACATAGGGGGTTAGGTCAGTATAATTACATCACCCCACACCCCTGAGCCGCACAATTATGCCGATATAGGTCTGTAGTGTAGACCTGACCTGAGAAACAGTGTGGTACTCTTTGCAGTTGACTGGGAGCTATTAACACCTATTTATCAGGGTTTTACATATAGCCCTAAAGTTGAACTCTGTGTAAATGCAAAAAGAAAAGGAGGACTTGTGGCACCTTAGAGACTAACAAATTTATTTGAGCTTAAGCTTTTGTGAGCTACAGCTCACTTCATCTGATGAAGCTCACGAAAGCTTATGCTCAAATAAATTTGTTAGTCTCTAAGGTGCCACAAGTACTCCTTTTCTTTTTGCGAATACAGACTAACACGGCTGCTGGTCTGAAATCTATGTAAATGCTTTCACAAAAGACAGAACTCTGGCCTATGCTTCAGCAAAGGGCTATGCAGAGGTGCAGGAAGACGGTGAGTGTAATAATTATAGATAACATTGCCCCAGCACACCAATACCCCCTTACACATATTCGGTGCATAGCACAGGTACATGGCCCTGAGATCAGGGCAAGGGGGCAAGAGCTGAGAATGAGCATTCACTCTCTCTTCTCAAACAGGCACCCTATGAAATTAAAAGGCAACAAGGCTAAAGGTGGCAGATGAAAAAAACCTTGGGGTTCTTTACACAATCCGTCATTAACCTGTGCAGTTCCTCACCACAGGAAATGCTCATAGTTCCTGGGCACCTTCAACCTGATGTTTAATGACTAGGGCTCTACCAAATTCACAGCCATGAAAAACACATCACAGACTATGACATTTGGTTTCTCCCTGTGAAATCTGGTCTTTTGCGTGCTTTTATGCACTAAGAGGAGAGGAAAGTGATCGGGAAAGTGATTCTGAAGCTCTTAGAGGAGAGGAAAGTGATCAGGAACAGTCAGCATGGATTCACCAAGGGCAAGTCATGCCCGACTAATCTAATTGCCTTCTATGATGAGATAACTTGCTCTGTGGGAAAAGCAGTGGACGTGTTATTCCTTGATTTTAGCAAAGCTTTTGACGTGGTCTCCCACAGCATTCTTGCCAGCAAGTTAAAGTATGGGCTGGATGAATGGACTATAAGGTGGATAGAAAGCTGGCTAGATTGTCGGGCTCAACGGGTAGTGATCAATGGCTCCATGTCTAGTTGGCAGCCGGTATCAAGCAGAGTGCCCCAAGGGCCGGTTTTGTTCAATATCTTCATTAATGATCTGGAGGATGGCGTGGATTGCACCCTCAGCAAGTTTGCAGATGACACTAAACTGGGAGGAGAGGTAGATATGCTGGAGGGTAGGGATAGGATACAGAGGAACCTAGACAAATTAGAGGATTGGACCAAAATAAATCAACAAGGACAAGTGCAGAGTCCTGCACTTAGGACGGAAGAATCCCATGCACTGCTGCAGACTAGGGACCAAATGGCTCGGCAGCAGTTCTGCAGAAAAGGACCTAGGGGTTATAGTGGACAAGAAGCTGGATATGAGTCACCAGTGTGCCCTTGTTGCCAAGAAGGCCAATAGCAAGTTGGGATGTATAAGTAGAGGCATTGCCAGCAGAGCGAGGGACGTGATCGTTCCCCTCTATTCGACATCAGTGAGACCTCATCTGGAGTACTGTGTCCAGTTTTGGGCCCCACACTACAAGAAGGATGTGGAAAAATTGGAAAGAGTCCAGCGGAGGGCAACAGAAATGATTAGGGGACTGGAACACATGACTTATGAGGAGAGGCTGAGGGAACTGGGATTGTTTAGTCTGCGGAAGAGAAGAATGAGGGGGGATTTGATAGCTGCTTTCAACTACCTGAAAGGGGGTTCCAAAGAGGATGGATCTAGACTGTTCTCAGTGGTAGCTGATGACAGAACAAGGAGTAATGGTCTCAAGTTGCAGTGGGGGAGGTTTAGGTTGGATATTAGGAAAAACTTTTTCACTAGGAGGGTGGTGAAACACTGGGATGCGTTACCTAGGGAGGTGGTGGAATCTCCTTCCTTAGATATTTTAAGGTCAGGCTTGACAAAGCCTTGGCTGGGATGATTTAGTTGGGGATTGGTCCTGCTTTGAGCAGGGGGTTGGACTAGATACCTCCTGAGGTCCCTTCCAACCCTGATCTTCTATGATTCTGTGATTTACCCTATATTATACAGATTTCATGGGGGAGACCAGTGTTGCCCAAATTGGGAGTCCTGATCCAAAAGAGAGTTGCAGGGGGGTCGCCCAGCTCTGAAGGCAGCGCCCCACCAGCAGTAGCACAGAAGTAAGGGTGGCAATACCATACAATGCTATCCTTACTTCTGCACTGCTGCTAGCGATGGCTCTGCCTTCAGAACTGGGCTCCCAGCCAGCAGCCACCGTGCTCCAGCTGTCCAGCTCTGAAGACAGCGCCACTGCCAGCAGCAGCGCAGAAATAAGGGTTGCAGTACTGCAACCCCCCCAAAATAACCTTGTGACCACCTCAGAACTCCTTTTTTGGTCAGGATCCCTACAATTACAACACCATGAAATTTCAGATTTAAATAGATAAAATAATGAAATTTACAATTTTTAAAATCCTATGACCGTGAAACTGACCAAAATGGACCCTGAATTTCATAGGGCCCTATTAATGACACTTACATCACACCATCCAATTTATTGCATTTTGCAGGTGGAATTCATCTTCTGACTTCCCTTCAGCCCCTGCTTGCATAAATCCTCTGGACGGAGAATTTGCTGCATCAGAGACCCCAGCTCCAATTCATGCTCTTCCTATCACCATGAAGGCTCCCCTCTTTCTCTACATCCTCTTTGCTCTCCTTGATCTGGGTAAGTCAGGGCTGTTTCTCTGCAGGGACTTGCAACTTAGGTTGTACAAAGTAGCAAGAGTCCAACTTGGTCCTTTGTATAAATTTGTTTATAAATATCACCAAAAAGCCGCTATCAGAAAAATGGGCCAACTGGACATGTCGAAGGGAAAAGAATAGATTCCTTGTGAAGTCACGAGCTGGCATGACAACACATTGAAATATTCTAGAAATAAGAGGAAATATTGATGCTTGAAGTCCTCAAAGACATGTTTTGATTGGTTCCTTTTTAGAAATGGCTGGAAAATTGGTATTTTATCCCCCGCCAAAAATGTTGTGGGAAAAATCCCCTTTTGAAAATCTTCTGTTGGGAAATGCTGATTTTCCTGCAGGAAATTTTAAAAATGGGGAATATGCAGCCAGCTGAGACCAGAGTCAGAGCTGGTGTGTGTGTGAAGTGAAATAGAGAAACTTCAACACCGGAAAGCAGGTTTCACCAGATGCTTTCCCTAAGAACCCAGGGGAAGGGGAGGGGGAAGAAAGGGACACATCTACATAAAGAATTTTCTTTCTCCTTTTCTAGGTGCCTGTCTGCAGTGTGAGGTTTGCACTGGCTTTGGCAGGAACTGCATGGGCAGCATGGAGACCTGCAGTTCTGGAGAAGATTCCTGTGCCATCACTGTGTTTGAAAGCCTAATAGGTAGATGAGCCAGATCTCACACCAGCATGGTCCAGTGACCAGAGCACACTGGGTTCTATTCCTAGTTCTGGGTGAAGAATGGGGTCTAGTGGGTTGGAGCAGGAGGTAGACTGGGAGTCAGGTTTCCTGGGTTCTATTCCCAGCTTGTGGAATGGGGCCAGTGGGTTGGAGCAGGGATAGTTTTAGGGGTGGGCCAGCTGAGCAACCGCCAAGGGTGCTATGGTCAAGGGAGTGCTGGGCAGCAGCTCAGAGGTGTGCATTGCTGGCTGGTAGGGGAGGGCCACAAACTCACAGAGGTGACCCTCAAGGATGTGAGGGAGATTCCCACACCTGAGCCATTCTTTTTAGATGACAAATCTGAGGAACTGTCCCAGATTGAGGTGTCATTAGAGGAGGTTTTGGAACATATTGGTAAACTAAACAGTAATAAGTCACCAGAACCAGATGGGATTCACCCAAGTTCTGAAGGAAGTCAAATGTGAAATTGCAGGACTACTAACTGTCATCTGTAACCTATCATTTAAATCAGCTTCTGTACCAAATGACTGGAGGATAGCTAATGTGATGCCAATTTTTTAAAAGGGCTCCAGAGGTGATCCCGGCAATTACAGCACTGTAAGCCTGACTTCAGTACTGGGCAAACTGGTTGAAACTATAGTAAAGAACAAAATTGTCAGACACATAGATGGACATTATTTGTTGGGGAAGAGTCAACATGGTTTTTGTAAAGGGAAATCATGCCTCACCAATCTACTAGAATTCTTTGAGGGAGTCAGCAAGCATGTGGACAAGGGGGATCCAGTGGATATAGTGTACTGAGATTTTAAGAAAGCCTTTGACAAGGTCCCTCCTCAAAGGCTCTTACGCAAAGTAAGCCATCATGGGATAAGAGGGAAGGTGCTCTCATGGATTGGTAACTGGTTAAAAGATAGGAAACAAAGGGTAGGAATAAATGGTCAGTTTTCAGAATGGAGAGAGGTAAATAGTGGTGTTCCCCCTGGGGTCTCTACTGGGCCCAGTCCTATTTAACATATTCATAAATGATCTTGAAAAAGGGGTAAACAGTGAGGTGGCAAAATTTGCAGATGATACAAAACTACTCAAGATAGTTAAGTCCCAGGCAGAGTGCGAAGAGCTACAAAAGGATCTCTCAAAACTGGGTGACTGAGCAACAAAATGGCTGATGAAATTCAATGTTGATAAATGCAAAGTAATGCACATTGGAAAACATAATCCCAACTATACATATAAAATGATGGGGTCTAAATTAGCTGTTACCGCTCAAGAAGGAGATCTTGGAGTCGTTGTGGATAGTTTTCTGAAAACATCCACTCAATGTGCAGCAGCAGTCAAAAAAGGGAACAGAATGTTGGGAATCATTAAGAAAGGGGTAAATGACAGGACAGAAAATACCATATTGCCTCTTTATAAATCCATGGTACACCCACATCTTGAATACTGCATGCAGATGTGGTCGTCCCATCTTAAAAAAGATATATTGGACTTGGAAAAGGTTCAGAAAAGGGCAACAAAAATGGTTAGGGGTATGGAATGGCTGCTGTGTGAGGAGAGATTAATAAGACTGGGACTTTTCAGCTTGGAAAAGAGATGACTAAGGGGGGATATGACAGAGGTCAACAAAACCATGACTGGTGTGGAGAAAGTAAATAAGGAAGTGTTATTTACTCCTTCTCATAACACAAGAACTAGGGACCACCAAATGAAATTAATAGGCAGCAGGTTTCAAACAAACAAAAGGAAGTATTTTTTAATACAACACACAGTCAACTGTGGAACTCCTTGCCAGAGGATATTGTGAAGGCCAAGACTATAACAGTGTTCAAAAAAGAACTAGATAAGTTCAGAGAGGAAAGGTCTGTCAATGCCTATTAGCCGGGATGGGCAGGGAGGGTGTCCCTAGCCTCTGTTTGCCAGAAGCTGGGAATGGGCGATAGGGGATGGATCACTTGATGATGACCTGTTCTGTTCACTCCCTCTGGGGAACCTGGCATTGGCCACTGTCGGAAGACAGGATACTGGGCTAGATGGACCTTTGGTCTGACCCAGTATGGCCATTCTTATGTTCTTATGACACATGGAGGGAAGTGCCCTGATTTCTCCCTGATTTCTCCCAGCACAGGAATGGGGGTGCAAAAGTGACACACATATACTGCTTGCCCCCTGCCCCAATGTTCCTCCGTGCCCCCCTAGGAGGCTGTGAAGGGGGGAACACAGGCGCTGACTTTCCAAAGTGTGTGGGGGTGCTCGACCTCTGGCTCCCCCCAGGTCCTGCCCCTACTCCATCCCTTCCCCCAAGGCTCCACCCCTGCCCCGCCTCTTCCCGCCCCCACTCCACCTCTTCCTGCCCAGTTCCGCCCCTCCCACAAGCACCGCGTCCTCACTCCTCCCCCTCCCTCAGAGCCTCCTGCACGCTGTAAAACAGCTGATCGTGGCGGGCAGGAGACGCGGGGAAGGAGAGGGAGACACTGATCCACGGGGCAACTGATGGATGGGAGATGCTGGGGAGGAGGGGGGAGCTGATAGGGGGGTGCATGGATTTGGGGCAAAGGGGGCAAAGTGCAGGGTTTAGGGTCACAGGAGGGGGTGCAGGGGTTGGGGCAAAGGGGGTACAGTGCAGCACAAAGGGTGGCAATACACCATATACAATGGCACTCTTACTTCTCCGCTGCTGCTTGTGGCAGCCTTTAGAGCTAGGCACCAAGCTAGCAGCTGCCAGTCTCCAGCCGCCCAGCTAGTGCTTAATTTGTGCCGAGACTTTGCTGGAGCTGAGCTCCTTTCAATATAAATTAAGCACGGGGGAGGGGGGACAGGCAGCAGCGCCCTGGTGGAGTAGGAAGCCTTGGGGGCCAGAGGTGATGTGGGGTGGGGAGTCCATGGTGGCCAGGGGAAATGGGGGTGGGGGCACCGTGCCCACGAGGCACCAAAATACAAGTTCGCCCAGGGCGCCATTTCCCCAAAGGCCAGCCCTGGGTTGGAGCAGGGTGTGGGCTAGGACTCAGGTCTCCAGGGTTCTATTACTGACCCTGTGACCTGAGGCAAGTCTCCGTGCTTCAGTTTCCGCATGGGTAGAGTAAAGATAAAGACACACAGCCGTCTTTTTGTGGAGCATGGGGATAGGGTGGCAGAGTTGGTGAGTAAACATCGGTCTTCTCCTTTTGTACAGTGGGATTCAATATACAGCAGGTAACCAAGTCCTGCATGGCATCCAGTGAGTGCAGAGCTAGCCCTGTTGTTGCGAGGTTTGGGGAGGAAACAGCAATAAGGAAGAGCACCACCTGTTGTGTGGGGGATGCCTGCAGTACAGACTCCGTTACAAGTACGTATCCCTCTCTTTATCTCCCCACCCTGCTACCACTCCCACACCAATTCTTCCTCTTCATTACCTCCCCCTCCTCCCCCTGCCCACCTGTACCCCTCTTTTCTGGAACAGTATCTGCAATGAGCCCCTGAGAACAGTCTCCTGCCCCGCAGGGGGTGCTGCAGTGAATTATACTGATCCCCGAGAACAGTCCTACTGCCTGCGGGGGTGCTCCATTGAATAGCATTGGGTCCCTGGGGGAAGAGGTGGAATTAAGTGAATGTGCCTCTAGACTGCCACAAACTGCAGCTAATTCCACATGGGGCATGGTTCAATTGGTCTGTGCTGCAAACTGATGCCACTAACCTTGCTACCTCCAATGTCTCCTGAGCTCCTGTTTGGGGGATGTGGGGCTGAGCTGTTCAACCCTAACCTGCTCTCTCTGTCCTGAAGCCTATTCTGGAACATCTCCCAAGTTGACTGCATTTGCTCTGCTTTTCCATAGTGCCCCCAGCAGACACAACCTCAAATGGCTGGCGTTGCCCTGCCTGCTCTTCTGTGTTTATTCCATGCAGCGAAGAGACCTTAGACTGCACTGGATCTGAGACCCAATGCATCGCAGTAACCGGAAGCATAGCAATGGGTAACTTTAATTTATTTATTCTGGTATGCTATTTGCTTTCTTATTGTTTCCTCTCACTTATGGTCTGGGAGATAAGGGGTTTGGCTTGGACTCCAGACATCTGGGTTCTAATATTGGACAGCAACTGGCCTATTGTGTGACCTCAGGCAAGTCTCTGTGTCTGTTTCCCCTTGGACTAGATCTCTTGCTATTGGGGGCCCTGTTATGCTAGGTGCTGCACAGACACAAACTGAGATTGGGAGGGTTCCCCGTTGTGCCAGGCACTGCACAGACACAGCCATTCACCATTCCACAGATTTTACCATCTAAATAGTAAAGGAAGGATTATTATCTCCATTGAACAGATGAGGACACTGAGGCCTGGAGAGATTAAGGCTGGTATCTTCAAAGGATTTTGGGGAGTTAGGGACCCAGATCCATTAAAATTCAACTGCCGCCTATGTTACACTCCTTTGAAAAATCTGCACCTAAGTGATGTGCCCAAGGTCAATCAGGGAGTCTGTGGCAGAGCCAGGAATTGAATCCAGATATCCTGAGTTCCAGGCCAGTCCCCTAATGAGCACAAGGCCTCTCTTCTTAGAGATCCCACTCCCTGCCACCAACTGTGAATTGTTTCATTGCTCAATGAAGAGTGGGACTAATACAAAGCCCACTGAAGTGAATGAGTGTCGTCAGTGGGTTTTAGATCTGGCGTCCCAATGATTTGTCCAAGGGCACACAGTGAGCCTGCATCAGAGCCGCAGACGGGGAGGCTGTTGGGGCCTAGATGAGAAGGGGGAAGCAGAGCAGACGAAGAAGTGAAGGTCATGGAGGGCTTACATGCAGCTCTGGGGAATGGAGCAAAGGGGAAGCCTAGATGAACTGCAGGAAACAGAGCAGAGGACAAAGCTGAGGCTGTTGTGGTTTGTTAGGGGGCTTATTCCTTCATCCACTTACTTCACTGGTCCTTCTCGCATGAACAGAGAGCAACAATAACCAAAGTCCAAAGGTGCAAACAATTCGATGTTTATTGGGGTGAACTTCCAGCAAGCATGATTCCAGTTTCCTTCCTTCCTTCCCTCCTTCCTTCCCCCTTCCCAGCTCTGACACCACAGAGCCTTACACCTGTGTCCCTGTTCCCATTCCTGCCCTTACCAAAACATGGTTCCCATTTCCCCCCCCACACACTCTCACTTTCTGATTGACTGCAGACTATATAGTAAAACTTGAGTTCTGCTTAGCTATACCTTAACCAATCATTTTGCTGAAATTTAACTAACCAATCCTAACATATTGTAACATGATTATTTAACCAATTATATCCCACCACCTTAATTAATTTACACCCAGCAAAATTAATTGTACAGCAGACAGAAACAATCACAGAACCAGACAGAGATTATACAGACAAACAACAGGGAAATAGGGACTACAGTGATAGAACAACACAGAAATGAGGATTTCACATCCCAGCTATTGATAAGTGAGTTCTTGCCAGACAGGATGCTATCAAACTAAGCTTCCTTTTACATCTTCTAGGCACTTCCATTTCTCTGGAGGTGATAGGCATTATCAGGACAGGATTGTATTCCTAACAGCCCAATAGTACCTTATTTCAGTGTGACTAGTTTGGAATGTGAGGAGGTGACTGTTCGCTTCCCAGTTTACGGCTGCCTCTGTGGCTTAGCCAAAGGCCTTAGCCTAAGAACAGGGCCTCAGACTGTCACAGTAAGAGAAGGCTCTTACACCGACAGACAGTGACTTTGATTCTTTCTTTTATACCTCTATAGCTAAGTGATAAGAATACACCTAAATTCTTAGAGTATAGGCCTTTACAGACAGGCCTGAATATCTATATCCTAACATGGTTTAGATGGGCAGGAGGTGTGGATTTATGGGTAATGGTGACAGAAGGAGACAAAACTCCCTTGACACTGACCAGCTGCTTCTTTTTCCTGGGGCAGGTTCGTTTTCTTTACAGGCCACTTTGAAGGGTTGCGCCACTGAATCCGTGTGCACCCTTTTAAAAGGAGATTCAAGGACCTTCGGAGACAACATAAAGATAACCACAGCCACATGCAGGCCAGCCCCTGGCGGGTCTGAACTGACTAAGGGACCAGGCCTGGGTGCAAGTGGCACAGCTAAGGGACCAGCCCCTACTGTAACCAGCCGGATTAAGGGACCAGCCCCCAGTGCAAGTGGCACAGCTAAGGGACCAGCCCCTGGTGCAGCCAGCCCAACTAGGGGTCCAGCCCTTTTTGCGGCTGGCATGACTCCAAGACCATCTGGGCTTCTCCTCCTCCCAGTCCTCACAGGGTTATTCCTGGTGAAGCTCCTCCCTTGATCCCCATATTATGCACTGGCGACACTGCACTGAGTAACACCTGTTCAGTTTGCATTTGTCTTTCTCAGCTGCTGCTTTTCCATTCCAGAAACTCTCACTTTCTAGACGGATTTGCTTCCCCTTTAGTTTGTTGCACTGAATAAAACAAACTGGAGATCAAAAAACTCTGGAACTGGCTGAATTATTTTGACAGGAAAAATTTGTCCAAAACCTGATTAGATTTATGGAGACCCCTAGTGATGAAATTTGACAGCACAGTCAGGGAGCTACAGAGTCTGGGAGAACCACAGGGTGTGCCTGCGTCCAGCAGCCTTAATAAAAGATCCTCTATTCATCAAAGCAAGCCTGCCACTTCTACTGGTGGTGCACCCTACAGTAGGTAGCTGTAAATTTACAGGTTTCAGAGTAGCAGCTGTGTTAGTCTGTATCCGCAAAAAGAACAGGAGTACTTGTGGCACCTTAGAGACTAACAAATTTTTAACAAATTTACAGTCTACTTTGAAAATTATTGTTCAAAATGTGGAAGAGAATTTTTGTGGCAGAGCTGGGAACAGAATCCTGGACGCCAAGGCCCCACCCCAGCACTTGCATTGGAATTACGCATGTTTACACTTAGGCATCACTCTTAAGTAGCTTCCTGAAGTGGAACCTAAGGTGGCAGTCTATTAGCTCATGTGTTGTGCAGGTTTGGGGCACATGGAGCTTTTCTCTGAGGTAAAAAAAAGCCCTTGATTTTCCCACTTAGTCCCCTCTAAGCAACAGAAGCAGGTGGGAGGGAGCATAATTAGACAGACAAGGAGGGAAAGCAAATAAAATAAGGGGGAAGGAGGATTTCTGCCCTGGGAAATGTTCCCATTCCAGGAACCACAGGTGCCGACTCCGTGAGCGCTCCGGGGCTCCAGCATCCACAGAAAAAAAAGGTGGGTGCTCAGCACCCACCAGCTACAACTGTTCCATGCTGCTGTCGCTGATCAGCTGTTTGGTGGCTGAGTGAGGTGCTTGCAGAAGGGTGGAGAGTGGCGGGTGGAGCAGGGCGGGAAGAGGCGGAGTGAAGGTAGGGCCTCAGGGGAAGGGGCGGAGTGGTGGTGGGGCCTTGGGGTGAAGCAGGGGTGGAGCACCCTCCACCCCTGGGAAAAATAAAAATCAGTGCATGTGCCAGGAACAATCAGCTCCTGTGTAACAAACACCATGATTAGAGCTGGTTGAATTTTTTTTGACACTTTTTATGTTGAAAGTTCTTTAAAAAAGATGAAAATTTTGTGGTGTTTTTTTTTTTAAAACTTTCCATGTTTTGGGGATGAAGCCCCCAAATTCCAGGAGGTGTTTCCTGTTTTCATCTTTTTTCAGCAGCAAAATGGAAAAAGGGAAGCGTGGGGGGAAAACACCAGAACATGTCCATTTTGAACATTTTTTGAAAGCAGAAAAGCTTTGATTAAAATTTTCTACCAAAAAAAAGTGAAACAAACAAACAAAATCTCCCTTTTTAAAATTATTTTGAAAGTGTTCTCCCAAAACTATTCTGTTTTTCAGCCAGCTCTGGAGATCGTGACTAAGGCTAAGATTTTGTCATGGATATTTTTAGTTAAAGTCACGGGCAAAAAAGAAAAATTCACAGAAGCCCTGACCTGTCCGTGACTTTGACTAAAAATATCTGTGACAAAATGGGGATCTGCGGGTCCCCACACCTCCTGAAGCAGGGCAGCTGCCGCCTGCAGCTCCGGGGGTCCCTCACTGCTTATGGCAGCTGGGAGCTCCGGGTTACCCCTGCTACCCGCAGCTCCAGGGGCTGTGGCAGCTGGGAGCTCAGGGATTCCCCCACCACCCCCGGCAGCTGGAGCTGTGGGGTACCCCTGCCGCCTGCAGCTCTGGGGGCTAGGAGCTAAAGGGTTCCACTACCGCTGCTCCCAGCAGCCAGGAGCTCGGGGTTTCCCCCGCCACTGCCCTTAGTGGCCGGGAGCTGCAGAATTCCTCTGGCTGCGGGGAGCTCTGGGGGTTCACCCGGCCCCTGGGAGCTCTGGGGGATGCCCCCGTGGGCAGTGGGGGACCCTGAAGCTCCCGATCACCACAGGCTGAAGTCACGGAGGTTGTTGGAAGTCATGGATTCCGTGACTTCCGTGACTAAATTGTAGGCTTTATCATTACCCTAATCCTCCACATATTTCACTTATGTGCTTAATTTTGCTACCATGAGGTGTCCCATTGACATTGACAGAAAAAATTAGGGAGTACAGGTGTGTGTGTTTGTGGTGGGAGGGGGGGAATTAAAGTTTTTAGTTCAAAAAACCTTTAAAATTGAATGTTTTCTAAAGAAAAAAAATTGTCTGTGGGGAAACATTCCTTCCCATCCACCCATTTCTGACCCATTTCTCCACTCCTTTTTTCAGCAGCAAAATGGGTGTGAGGGGGGGAAATAAAAGGTTGGTAGAACACAAAATTTCCTATTTCCAATTTTTTCCTCTGGCATTTATATTACATTGTAAATGATATAGTATAAAAGTCCAAATGAAAAAGTCAAAATGAAACGTTTTGACCTTGTTGAAATATTGTGATAATTTTGCTGTCAAATCTTTCAGTGAATCTAATATACCTCAAAAGTTTTGATTTTGTTGATTCAGCATTTTCTTGGGGGGTGGTGACAGGAAGGGGGCTCTTCTGTCGGAAATATTTTGACTAGCTCTAATGTTTACTACTTTACTAGCCCAAGCTACAAACCCCGGCCACAGTGTAATTGCTGCCAGCAACAGACAGAAAGTGGAGATGAACGTAGTCTGGGGCTTCCTACAGGAAGGGCAGATCGAGGGAGGGTGTGACATTCTGTACCTCATAGTAGCATCCCGGCACCCCCATATTCACCATGGTGATATGATTATGATATGTTTTGTACAAAGTATACCTTGCGAGGTAACAACAGTGGAGTAGCTAGACAGTGTTAATGGCTCATCAACACCCATCAGGGAAATAATCCATTATCCCAGAGATTGTATGCAATGGAGAATTCTCAGAGAGCGCATGTATGCAATGGAGACTGCTTGACCAATGGGGACTGACTGAACCCCACATCACAGCATAGATCTTTCCAGTAATCTGGAAGAAACTATAAAAGAGGGGAAGTGACATCATCACTTGGCCTTACTCCTCACAACTCAACACCAGGAAACATGGCTGGAGGACAAAGACTTTGAACTGGAGGAAGGTGGCCCCAGGCTGTAAAGAGTCCCAAGCCTGTGTTTTGAAGACCTGTAACCTGTTTGTACCATCTGTCAGAGGGAGACACTGCTTGAGACAAATCCTGCATAGTTTGTAGAACTTAGACTGCAAATTTATGTTTATTTCTTAAGTAACCAACTTTGATCTCTATCCCTGCTGCTTATAATCACTTAAAATCTATCTTTCTGTAGTTAATAAATCAGGCTGTCAGCCCCAGGGCGAGGTGGGGGGCCTCCAGCCGTCAGTGCTCCACAATGCCACACACATTTAAGTCAGTGGAAGTGCTCCTGGTGAGGATGCACAATGCCGACAGAGGAGGCATAGAGTGAACATGAACCACCACAGTACTTACTCCGGTGTCTGTATGTCAGCCTAACTTAGGTCAACTTAATTTTGTAGTGTAGACTTGCCCTTAGAGTTTGAAAGAACTGTGCAGCTCACACCCATCTTGAGATGAGACTGTCTTAATGGAACAACAACTGAGTGAGTGTTGATGCTCCAGCAATGGAAACAGTCAAAGAAGATATGAGCTATCTCAGAGGAATAGTGTTGGGCAGGCGTTGTGGCCATTTTGGCTACTTGCCAAGAGCCAGAGCAACCACACCCAATGTGTGTTATTTGTATATTTAGTCAGCAAAAGAAATGCTCACAAGCCTAATATTTGCATGTGTCGTTACCTTTCCTTGTAGATGAGCAGAAGTTGCTTGCTGCATTAGTTCACCAGCAATAAAAAGCTGCAACTGGTCAGATTTGTCCTTGTGACGTTCTGTACCTTTATGGGAACACCGTACACCCCCATGTTCATCTTTATAAAATGATTGTGTGGTATCGAATGCAAAGTTTGTCATGTTAGGTGTCTTCGGAAGGCTCATGATGCACTGAGCATTGTTGTTATAGTGATGTTATAGTAATTGTTGTTACAGCAATGTTATAGTAATGTTACAGGTTATAATTTCATGTATATAGTTATGAGGTGAAAATGTGTCTTCATGGCTTAAAATAATCCCAGGCAAAAACTCTCCAAGAGCAGAGAGGCAGTTCACACCTCATCAGGGCATGTATGGGACAAACCCAGCCCAGCCTCACAGGAACAAAGGACGCTGGCCTAGGCAGCAACAAAGGGATCTGTTGGACTTTTGAGTGAGTCACCCCCCTTCCTTTGGTCAGTTTGGGACTGCGATGAGGTAATACTCATCTGACTCTGAAGGGGGGGCAAAGCCAAGAGGGAAAAAAGAACATGATAAAAGGGAGAGACGTTTGCCATGCTCTTCCTCTCTCTTCCACCTACATCTACAGACACCACCACCAGCAAGCGACTGAAGCGATGATCAAAGGGGAGAGCCTGAAGGGCAACCAGCCAGCCTGTGGTGAGAAGCATCTAAGTTTGTAAGGGCATTGAAAGTATTAAGATCAGCTTAGAATGTGTTTTGTTTTTATTTCATTTGACTAAATCTGACTTGTTATGTTTTGACTTATAATCACTTAAAATCTATCTTTACAGTTAATAACTCTGTTTGTTTATTCTATCTGAAGCAGTGCATTTGGTTTGAAGTGTGTCAGAGACTCCCCTTGGGATAACAAGCCTGGTGCATATCAATTTCTTTGTTAAATTGACGAACTCATATAAGCTTGCAGCATCCAGCGGGCATAACTGGACACTGCAAGATGGAGATTCCTGGGGTTGTGTCTTGGACTGGAGATATTGGCTAGTGTCATTTGGTTGCACAATCCAAGGAGCAGCTTACATGCCAGAAGCTGTGTATGAACAGCCCAGGAGTGGGGGTTCTCACAGCAGAGCAGGGTAAGACTGGTTCGCAGAGTCAAGGATTGGAGTGACCTAGCAGATCACTGGTCTGGATAACACCAAAGGGGAACATCACAGTCCTCCCTTGCACTTACAGGGAAATGGTAACATTTTAGGACTCTATAGGCTATTTCGCGGTAGGTAGGTTCAGGGGGCTGGCACTGGTGACCTACCATGTCCCATCTTGTGCTCCTAGATAGTCTAGGAATGAGGAATTGCTAGACTGGATCAGACCCAAGGTCCATCTAGCCCAGTATCCTGTCTCTGACCATGGCCAGTGTCAGATTCATGGAGTTTAAGGCTACAAGGGACTAACAGACCATGTACTCTGGCTTCCTGTATAGCACAGCCCCTTGAATGTCACTCAGCTACTCCTGTGTCAAACCCAATCATGCTACAAAGGAAGGTAGAAGATCCCCACAGTAGCAGATTTGTGGTATTCTGGCCCCGACATTAGGTCTCATTCTGTACCTAATACTTAGAGATTGTCTTAAGCCCTGAAACATGAGGTTTATACCCCTTCCAATGTTTTTGTTATAATTAATTATTTTAACGCTGGATGTTGTTGATATCCACATAAATGTCCAATCTGTATTTGAATCTTGCTGAATTCTTGGCCTTAATTTCTTCCTGTGGCAGTGAGTTCCACAGTCTAATCCTGACTGAGTTGTGATTCTGTCTTTACAATGAGCAGGACCTGTGACCCCAGTGATGTCATGAATCATTTAATAAAATAAAGCACTTCCCCTTTCTCTGGTGTCTTCCATGTGAGGATTTCTGAGACCTTTACAGACACAAGTGAGTTAAGCCTCACAACCTCCCCAGTCTGATAGTGCCCCCATTTTACCATGGGAGACATGGAGGAACTGAGTTGTCGGAGTCACACAGTGAATCAGTGGTAGAGCCAGGAATGGATTCTTGCTTACTCTAAGGCCCTTTTACCCTGCTCTGGCCTTAAATTGGGCACAAACAGCCCACTGGCTGGTATACAGCTGGCATAAGGGATCTGCCTTGGCCCTGCTCCCAGCCCCAGGTATAGATGGTTTGGGGTGTGTGGCCAGAGCACACTGTACTGTGGCTATTCTCTGCTCCCCAGACCTCATAGGTCGGGGTGGAGCAGACTGTGCTGTTCCTATTGTGTGCTCCCAAGGTCCCCAAGAGGTAGATTGGGAGCAGAGTCAAAGCATACTGCTATGGCTATTCTCTGCTTCCCAGGGCCCATATAGGGCAGAAGAGGGGCTTTGGTGGAGTACAGTGCACTGTGGCTATTCTTTGATGCCCATAGGAGGCCACAGGAAACAGAGTGTAAGTTAGAGCAGCCCTGAGGCCAGCCCGGCTCGCCATAGCTCCAGAATATGAGGAGCATAAAGGTGGCTTTCCCCCACTCCCAAATGCAGGGATGGAATAACCAAGAATCTGGCCCCAGATGTCCTGACTCCTAGTCAAAACCAGACAAAACTCACCATCATTTGCTCTTCATTGGGGCTAATAACCCACCTACCTTGCTCCTCTACATTACAAAACCAACAGGTTTATTTAAAAAAGGTTTGCGTTCCTAGCCTCAGTTTGCCAGAATCTGGGAATGGGCAATGGGGGATGGATCACTTGATGATTACCTGTTCTGTTCATTCCCTCTGAAGCACCTGGCATTGGCCACTGTTGGAACACAGGATACTGGGCTAGATGGGCCATTGTTCTGACCCAGTATGGCTGTTCTTATGTTGATGGCTGGAGGCTGTGGATTAGGGGAATGCATTCAAAATATACTAAAAACCAGTGATGAAAGGTTTGTTTTTTCAAATTATCCATTTCAAAAGGGCTTGGGGTTGGATTTAAACCCTTAAGCTAGCGGTGAAAGGCTTTACAGCGTGTTAGTCATCCCCAGAACCAATTTAGGGCCTCTGTAGCTCTTCATGTCTTGTATCACCTTTCCTGAGGAAAACTGAATTAAATTGTCTGGTGCCTAAAATGGAAAAATTTCTTCTCACAGGCAATTATTGTGATATTGTGTGGGGTGTTTTCCTTCTCTCACTCCCTTGAAGAACCTTTTAACTATAAAAAATGCCAATCGCAATCTGTACTAATGCAGTGGGGAGAGGACAGGGGGTTCCTTGCATTGGTTTGAGGAGGGCTGCTGGAGTCTGCAGGCAGAAGGAAAAACAGTCTTAATGAGTGCTTAAAGCACTGTATCCACCTCCGACAGACCTGATGTTTTGGTCTTTTTACACTTTGGGAACAATTATAACACATAGTGCCAATACAGTTTTGTAAGTCCTGAAGCCCTAGAGAATAAGCTGTAGTCATGCATAGGGGCATATGGGAGCTTGGGCAAGGCTGAGAAGAGGTTTTTATCTTCTGCTACAATTGTCTCTTTGGTGGTAAAGACTTAGTCAAGGCGCCGAGACGCAACTGATTCTTCTTTAAAGAGCTAAATTAAGAGAGTTTGGAGGCACCAGACAACCCAGAGCAGAGATGGCTTTGAGGTGAGGGATGGTGAAGAACTGAAATGACTTGCAGAGTGCCGCAGCTTACCTTAGGGAAAGAGACTCAGATGCAGGCCTCTCTACCCAGCAATCAAAGCTGAAATAATTTCGGATAGGTCGGGTGATAGAGCAGCACTGACCTGCCAGAATCCTTGCAATACACCAACCCAGAACAGCAAACTGCAAGTGGGAGGAGGGAAGATGCTAGAACCCATTAGCAGCTCATAACTGCATGAGGAGGACAGAGGTTGAGATTATTGTTAAAACACGCTGGGCAGTTGGGAGTCTTACCTCAGAGAATTTGTTAATTTATTAATTGCTGCCTTTCCCAAGTTTATTATTGTATCCCTTCCTCGCTCCCATACAGTTCCTTGTTTTAAACCCCTGGACACAATGCTTGTAAGTGGAGAAGTCGTTGCCTACCCAGACACCCTGGGTGGTATATATGTTTCCCAGGGCAGGGGGTTAGGGTGAGGGGTGCAGGATGGGTGAGGGGTTCAGACTGGCGCCACTTACCTCGAGTGGCTCCGGGGTGGCAGCGGCCCAGAGCGGGGCTAAGGCTTCCTGTGTGCCCTGACCCCGCACTGCTCCCGGAAGTGGCCAGCATGTCCAGCAGTGGCTCCTGGGGATGGGGTGGGACAGGTGGCTCCGCTGCACGCTGCCCTCGCCTGTGGGTACCACCCCCGAAGCTCCCATTGGCCGCAGTTCCCTGTTCCCGGCCAATGGGAGCTGGGGGTGGTGGTGCCTGCAGGCGAGGGCAGCGCACAGAGCCCTCTGCCTCCACCCCACCCCCAGGTGCCACAGGGATGTGGTGCCGGCAGCTTCCGGGAGCGGCGTAGAGCTAGTGCGGGCAGGGAGCCTGCCTTAGCCCTGCTGCACCTAGGGTGACCAGATGTCCCGATAAAATCGGGACTGTCCCGATTTTTAGGTCTTTGTCCCGTGTCCTGACCAATGCACGTTTGGGACGCCATTTGTCCTGATATTGCGGCTTTGGCTGCTCTGGCGTTTTGGTTTTTTTTTTTTGCTTCGACAACTCTGGCTGCCTTTTTTTTTTTTTTTTTGTGCTTCCCCCATGTGTCCCGATATTTTCTCGATTTAATCTGGTCACCCTAGCTGCGCCACGAGCTGGTCACCCTAGCTGCCCCACGGCAATCCTGTGGGCCGGACTGAAAGCCTTGACAGGCCGGATCCGGCCCGCTTGCTGTAGTTTGCCCTCTTGTGGACTAGACTCTGGAGTTGGACTAGGATGCACAGGCTGTTCCATGGCCCTACCAACTCATCGCAGTTCTTGTGAAAACTCAAATAACCTCTGGCAAGGTGAACTTTCTAGTACTGATGGTCAAATATAATGGGAATGTGTGTCGGTTCCACAATTAACGAAACGGTGTCTGGAGGTGGCAGCTCTGAATTCCCAGTTTGGGCTTGGATAGAAGGCAGCAAGACAATACATGCCTGCATTTCCAGGTGTGTGTGGAAAGGATAGGGCAATTTGTGCATGAAGATTAAGAGAGTCGAGGGAAAGGGACAGTGTGTGAAAAATGTACTGCTCTGCCCTAGCCCAACCACAACATTCCAAGTTAGTCAGTACAGGCAATTTTGGAAATATAGGAGCTTTAAGTATAGCTGTTGAAATAATGTAAATAAAAACATGCATGTGTGAGGATGGGGAGACGCTGCCTATGCCCTAATGGGGACAACAGCAAAGCCCTAGTAAGAAGCAATAGGGAAGGATTTGCCTTTTTAGCTCACTCAGAATGAAATGAGGGAAAGGGAGGAAGAGGGTGTGGCAGACATGGAGCTGCCACGTAATCTATATAATACAATTCCAGGATTGTCACTCTGAAGCCTAGCGTGTCTGCTGAGTCAGTGTGACGCGATGGAAACAGCTTCAAGCATGAATGAGAGCTCTTTTTGTTTAGAAGCACCAGGTTCAATCGTCCCGGGGATTCATGGTCTGTTGCCATCCAATTTTTAAGTTCTTGGCCATTTTGACTTTAAAAATTGCACCCGGGCAACAGCAAGGTATATGCCACCCCAAGAGTCCCAGACCATTGTCATAGCAGAGGTAACTCAACCAATCACTACCCTTATTCTACAGATAATTTGCATGCAACAATTTCATTGGTTGTACAAGGGAGACTGCACTGCTGGGGGATTACTTGGCTCAACTGCGCTGTTCTTCTGAACCACGCACACAACTCAACCTGCACACCGTGTGACAGCCTGAGGCTTCAGCTGTATTCATGCTGTATGTGATCTTGTCATTGAGAAAGCCTGTATAAGTATATTGGTTAATGGGGTAAGGTTTTTAGTTTTCAGTTTTTATTTTGTTTAAAGTTTCCTGGGAATTTCTTATTGTTTATTACAAAATTTAAAAAAGGATGAAAATCAGTAAAATCCAAAAATGAAGGGCAAGGGAGAGGGAAGGAGGGGTGCCCAGTACCCATGATGTAGCAAAGGAAGCAGATGGGGTCATGCTGGAGGGCCTGGGTCAGGAAGGGGAAACAAACCAGGCCATGCTGAAGGGCCCAGTTATGAGGACCAGTACTCACGGGGTGTAGCCCACCTTTTCCTGTGCGCCTACCTTTGCAACAGTCCAGGGGTCTTGGCTGCCAGGACCCGGGTCCCTGTTTGTCTCGCTCTCCCACTCCAGTCCATCATCAAGGATCTACAACCCAACCTGATGGACGATCCATCACTCTCAGAGACCTTGGGAGACAGGCCAGTCCTCACTTACAGACAGCCCCCAAACCTGAAGCAAATACTCACCAGCAACTACACACACCACACAACAAAAACACTAACCCAGGAACCAATCCCTGCAACGGACCCCGTTGCCAACTCTGTCCGCATATCTATTCAAGGGACACCATCAGAGGACCTAACCACAACAGCCACATCATCAGGGGCTCGTTCACCTGCACATCTACCAAGGTGATATATGCCATCATGTGCCAGCAATGCCCCTCTGCCATGTACATTGGCCAAACCGGACAGTCTCTACGCAAAAGAATAAATGGACACAAATCAGATATCAAGAATTATAACATTCAAAAACCAGTAGGAGAACACTTCAATCTCCCTGGACACGCAATAACAGACTTAAAAGTGGTAATTCTTCAACAAAAAAACTTCAAAAACAGATTCTAACGAGAAACAGCAGAACTGGAATTAATTTGCAAACTGGACACCATCAAATTAGGCCTGAATAAAGACTGGGAGTGGATGTATCACTACAAAAACTAATTACCCTCTGCTGATACACCTTCTTGTCAACTGTTTGAAATGGGCCACCTTGATTACATTGGCCTCATTAGCACTACAGAAGTGATATTTCCTCCCTTGGTATTCACCCCTTCTTGTCAACTGTTGAGAATAGCCCACTTGCACCTTAATTGAATTGTCTCATTAGCACTGACCCCTCACTTGGTAAGGCAACTCCCATCTTTTCATGTGCTGTGTATTTATACCTGCCTCTGTATTTTCCACTCTGCATCTGATGAAGTGGGTTTTAGCCCACGAAAGCTTATGCCCAAATAAATTTGTTAGTCTCTTTGGTTTTTTTGCTGATACAGACTAACACGGCTACCACTCTGAAACCTGCCACTACAGGGTGTGACCCATGGTGCCTGGGGCAGCTCTCGCTGGAAATGCCAAGGTCAGGGCAGGATACAAAAGGGAGAGCAGATACCCACCAGACCTGGGAATAACACTGAAGTTATTCTCCTCAACTAGTCACAAACTATGCTTCTGATTCCCCACAATGGTTATCAAGAAGCAAAAAAAGAACTCACACAGCCCCCTTTATTGCATTCCAGTTCTCTGGCTCCCAATCAGCACCTTGGTCCAGTACAGTGAGAAGTTATTTGAAAAACTCGGCTCACATATACAAAATGTTCTTCTGATCCCAAAGGGTCAGCCACGTTACCAGGTCAGTATAGGTTTGGATCTTACCCAAAATACCACACTCCCGGCCAACCCTTTAGTGTCTAAAACTAAAGGTTTATTATAAGGGAAAAAGAAAGAACAAGAAGAGAGATGTTAAATGGTAGAACAAAGACTTCAAAGTCCATATATCATATTCCTAGCAGTATTGTTGAGTTTGCTGGCTTGAAAGTCCCCCTGGAACACATCCACAGTTTGGACGGGTCATTCAGTCCTTGTTCAGAGCTTCAGTTTGTAGCAAAGTTCCTCCAGAGATAAGAAGCAGGATTGAAGACAAAATGGAGAAGATGCAGCTGCCTTTTATAGTGGCAGGTTTCAGTGCTATAAAAAAACCACCCCCATGAAGGGAATAGCTACCAGTGCTGGGAGCCACGCTGGTGCACTGTCTACACTGGCACTTTACAGTGCTGAAACTTGCAGCGCTCAGGGGGGTGTTTTTTCACACCCTGAGCGAGAAAGTTGCAGCGCTGTAAAGTGCCAGCATAGACAAGCCCATAAAGTGTATCTGCCTTCTTTCAATGAGTCAGTAGTATAGCTGATGGTCCTTAATGGGCCATCAAGCAGGCAAGGCAGAGCTGTCTGGGAGTGTCACCAGAAGCATAGCCTAAATTTGAAATACAGACATACATACATATCTATAACCCAAAATACAAAGGTGATACAAATACATAGATGAGATTATCATATCTGACAAATTATAACATTTTTGCAGATATTTTACATGGCATATCTGGCATAACTCATTGCAATTTTACAATATTAATATTCATAATATCCTCAAGTGTCCCCCAGAATCCATACAGCATCACACAGGGGAAGTGGACAGTGCCATGCTGAAGGGCCGAGGTCAGGAGGGGCAGTAAACCTCCTCTGTGCAAGTATGCTGTGCCGTCCAGTGGGGACTGTGAGCAGGGAGCTGGGTCTGGGGAGTTCCAGGACTAGAAAAATTCAGGTTAGACTTGGTAAAATCCAAATACAGTACTGGATTTTCCTGACCCCAGGAATTTTTCAGAGAAATATGGTTAAAACTGAAAATGAAGGACAAGGTACAGAAAAGGGCAAAAAAAATTATTAGGGGTGGGGAATGGCTTCCATAGGAGGAGATATTAATAAGACCGGGACTTTTCAGTTTGGAAAAGAGATGACTAAGGGGCAGGGGTGAAAGTAACTTAAAGGACGCTGAAAGTCCTGAGCAGGGGGCGGGGCCTCAACCGGAAGGGGTGGGTCCTCAACCGGAAGACATGGCACCTTTAAATCCCTGGGGCACTTTAAATCGCCGCCGGAGCCTGGGGCTCCCGTCCGCCGCTACTACTCCAGGGCTCTGGCAGGGGGGCTCCGGCAGTGATTTAAAGGGCTCGGGGCTCCACTGCGGTAGCAGTAGACAGAGCCCCGGGCCCTTTAAATCGCTGCCAGAGCCCCAGGGCTCCCGGCCACCGCCGCTACCCCAGTTAGCAGTTAGCCCAGGAACTCTGACAGAGGGGAAGACGTAGAATTTGCTGAAGTTGTGAATAATCGGCCAGATCCTCAGCTGTTGTATATTGGTGTTGCTGTATTGACTTCAGTGGAACTATGCCAATTTACATCAGCTGAGGGTCTGGCCCTAAAAGTCTAGTTGATACAGGGAATAGGAAGAGGAGTGATGGGTCTTACCCAGAAAAAGAATGTCTCAAAATATTGCTCACACGTTTCCCATTCTCCTTCACTTCTGCCTCTTACTGTCAGTTCTCCTACCTGAGGCCAGGTGGCAGGTCTGGGTTGGCTCATTGTTCATAGCCATGAGGTGTCCTCTCCATCCTCTTCTCTCTTCTCTTCTTTTGTTTCCATTCCTTCTCCTCATCTTCATTCTTATAGCTGTTCCTTCTCTCCCAGCCCACTGTCTGTCCGTCCTCTCCCTCCACAGTGCCCTCTTCCTTTCCCTCCCTCACTGAGTAACCAGGGCGTTAGGCTTGGAGCCTAGGGTTGCCACCTGCTCAGGTTTTCCCAGGATTGTCCCTTTGTTGAGGTAGCTGTCCTGAGGAATCTGTAATGTTGCACAGCACACACTGCCACCTGTCCAGTTTTAAGGGCTCAGGATTATCCTGGGTGCCCTCAGAGGTGGCAACCATATGTCCTTCTCAGAGATACTGCTAGTCATGCACCATGCCTGGTGCTGAGGGTGATGCTCCGGAGCAGCAGGAGAGACTGAGAGTTAATCTGAATGCCCCCCGGCCCGAGGGCTGGGAAGTGGGAAGTGGGATATGGGAGTTGGAAAGTGGCGTTTGGGGGTCACAACTGAGTAGGAGGTGGAGGCTGAGAGAATGCATCTGGGAGGAACTGCTGGGTGGCAGAGAGGTGGCAGTTTGGTGGGTGGGAGAAGGAAGATGGCAGCTGGGAGTAACTGTTGTGTGGTTGGTGGGAGTAACTGTTGGGTGGCTAGTGGGAGTAACTTGGGTGGCTGAGAGACAGGCGCTGACAGTTGGGAGGCACCATCGGGGGAGGGGGCAGTTGGGAGTAACTGTTGGGTGGCTGGATGGTGGCAGTTGGGAGGCACTGTTGGGTGGGAGACGGCAGTTGGGAGTAATCGCTGGGTGACTGGGTGTTGGCAGGTGTGTGGCTGAGAGACAGGCGGTGACAGTTGGGAGGCACTGTTGGGTGGGAGAAGGCAGTTGGGAGTAACTGTTGGGTGGCTAGGTGGGGGCAGGTGTGTGGCTGAGAGACGGGCGGTGACAGTTGGGAGGCACTGTTGGGTGGGAGAAGGCAGTTGGGAGTAACTGTTGGGTGGCTAGGTGGGGGCAGGTATGTGGCTGAGAGACGGGCGGTGACAGTTGGGAGGCACTGTTGGGTGGGAGAAGGCAGTTGGGAGTAACTGTTGGGTGGCTAGGTGGGGGCAGGTATGTGGCTGAGAGACGGGCGGTGACAGTTGGGAGGCACTGTTGGGTGGGAGAAGGCAGTTGGGAGTAACTGTTGGGTGGCTAGGTGAGGGCAGGTGTGTGGCTGAGAGACAGGCGGTGACAGTTGGGAGGCACTGTTGGGTGGGAGAAGGCAGTTGGGAGTAACTGTTGGGTGGCTAGGTGGGGGCAGGTGTGTGGCTGAGAGACAGGCGGTGACAGTTGGGAGGCACTGTTGGGTGGGAGAAGGCAGTTGGGAGTAACTGTTGGGTGGCTAGGTGGGGGCAGGTGTGTGGCTGAGAGACAGGCGGTGACAGTTGGGAGGCACTGTTGGGTGGGAGAAGGCAGTTGGGAGTAACTGTTGGGTGGCTAGGTGGGGGCAGGTGTGTGGCTGAGAGACGGGCAGTGACAGTTGGGAGGCACTGTTGGGTGGGAGAAGGCAGTTGGGAGTAACTGTTGGGTGGCTAGGTGGGGGCAGGTGTGTGGCTGAGAGATGGGCGGTGACAGTTGGGAGGCACTGTTGGGTGGAAGAAGGCAGTTGGGAGTAACTGTTGGGTGGCTGGATGGTGGCAGTTGGGAGGCACTGTTGGGTGGGAGACGGCAGTTGGGAGTAATCGCTGGGTGACTGGGTGTTGGCAGGTGTGTGGCTGAGAGACAGGCGGTGACAGTTGGGAGGCACTGTTGGGTGGGAGAAGGCAGTTGGGAGTAACTGTTGGGTGGCTAGGTGGGGGCAGGTGTGTGGCTGAGAGACGGGCGGTGACAGTTGGGAGGCACTGTTGGGTGGGAGAAGGCAGTTGGGAGTAACTGTTGGGTGGCTAGGTGGGGGCAGGTATGTGGCTGAGAGACGGGCGGTGACAGTTGGGAGGCACTGTTGGGTGGGAGAAGGCAGTTGGGAGTAACTGTTGGGTGGCTAGGTGGGGGCAGGTGTGTGGCTGAGAGATGGGCGGTGACAGTTGGGAGGCACTGTTGGGTGGGAGAAGGCAGTTGGGAGTAACTGTTGGGTGGCTAGGTGGGGGCAGGTGTGTGGCTCACAGACAGGCGGTGACAGTTGGGAGGCACCGTCCAGCCGCTAACAGGCAGGGCACCAAATTCAGTTCGGGGCTGGCTATGTGCTCAGAGGTGCCTCTGAGGGGACTGGAGGAGGAGGGATCTGGTCTGCGGGTGCGGTGATGGGGCTGGAGGCGCAGGGGCTAAGCGCGCAGAGGCAGTGTCGCTGCCACCAGCAAGGGGTCCCCGTCACATGGCGGATGAGGGGCTTTGGGTGGCAAGTGTGGTCCGATGTGAGAATTCGGGGAGGGTGAACCATGGTGAGGGACCCGCCCGCGCATGGGAAATCATGGTGACATAGGCTTGGGGGTGGCTGTGCGTGTGCGGGCACAACTTTCCTACTGAGGTAATACACGTGGGAGGGACAACAACGACTTTCCCCCCCACCACACACAGCCGACATTTGCGCGGGAAACTTCTTCCCGCGCATTCTCCCCTTCCTCCTTGCCCCGCCCTCCCTCACTTCGGGCTGAGCCCCGCCCAGTTGCCCAGTCCCTGTCCGCGGCAACCTCTGGCCCCGCCCCGCTTCGCCTCTCATTCACACGCCATCACCGCCTGACCCTCAGACCGCCTCCGCCAATCGCCGCCCGGGCCCCGCCCCCGTCACCGCCCAGCAAAAGCACTGCCTCCATGCCTCTCTCCTCTCGCACGCCGGCAGCTCGCGCCGTCCCTAGGCTCCTCCACGCGCCCGCCCGCCGGGACCCGACGCTCCGTGGGGGGCCATGGCCGCGTGCAGGGACCGCGTCCGCCTCCAGGGCGCCGGGGAGAAGGGCGCCTCCAACGGGGAGATCGGCCCGCAGGACGCCGGCCACGGGTCTCTCGGCCCCGCGCCGGGCTCCCCGTCCAAGGCCGCCCGCGTGCGGGGCTGCCTGCGCGCCAACCTGCTGGTGCTGCTGACCGTGGCCGGGGTGCTGGCCGGGGTGGCGGTGGGGCTCGGCGTGCGGCAGGTGCCGGGCGGGCTGAGCCGCGCCGGGATCCTCGCCTTCTCCTTCCCCGGCGAGCTGCTGCTGCGCCTGCTGAAGATGATCATCCTGCCGCTGGTGGTCTGCAGCCTGGTCTCCGGCGCCGCCAGCCTGGACCCCGCCGCCCTGGGCCGCCTGGGCGGCTGGGCCATGCTCTTCTTCCTGCTCACCACGCTGCTGGCCTCGGCCGTCGGCGTCAGCCTGGCCTTCATCATCCGGCCCGGCCAGGGGGCCGCGCCGCCCAGCCTAGGGGGCGAGGGGGACGGAGCCGTGCCGGAGGCCAAGGAGGTGGCGGACTCCTTCCTGGATCTCATCAGGTGAGGCGCTGGGGAGGGGGCAGAAGCCGGGGGGGGGGGAGCCACGTGTCCCCAGGGGCAGATGCATGGCGGGGGAAGCGGGGTTGCAGTTTCCCCATCCTCTGGAGCGTGTGGGGGGGCACGGCGCTGGTGCCTGGGGAGCGTGTTGAGGCCCGCGTCTGAGGCAGGACTTGATCCGGCAGTGAAGGGGAAACGGACACGTGTCGTTCCCGTCCCTCACCCGGATCTAGGGGAGACCCAAGTTCCGGCTGGCCTTGCTGATTCCATCCCGGCTCCAGCTCCGTACCTGGGAGGCTGCAGGTCCTCTCCTTCGCCTGAGTCGCCCTTCAGGTGGACTTGGGTGGGGGCGGGGGAGCTTCCTCCCCTCCTAGCGCCGTGATGGTGGCTGCTCCAAGGCCTGGACAGGACAGCTGGGGGCTCTGGTTGCAGGTGGTGGAGAGGGGAATCGTGCTCATCCCCTTGTATCCTATTCTGGTTGATGGCTGGTTTGGGGAGATAAAAAGTCATCCCGTAGTGACCCCTCTGTACTGGCTGTGTTGTCTCCATTTGGTGTAATATCTGGTCTCCCTGGCATCACTGCTGTGGCTGGGTCCATCCACTTAGCTTCTTACTCTTTTCTGAACAGGTTCCTGAGTTGTATGCAGTGTCGTCCTGTCCTCGTCCCTTCCCGCACATTAAAGCCCCATGTTAGGTACTGCCCTAGATATACATGGTAGAATCTGCTCTAAGGCAACTGTCTTAAACTGCCCCTCTGAAGTAACCTCAAAGGCTTTCTACTAATCTTGTTCTACCTTCAGACTCTTTTCCACTGGTAACTAAAGCTCTGTGGGTCCCTTGAGTGTCTGGTTGGTTGAGAGTTTGTAACATGCTGGGATGAAAGATAAGCAAGAAATGTTGGATGAGAATGTGACTTGCCACCTGCACAGCACTCCCCACATCCAGAGATCCCAAGAATGACTTTAGTCTCCCAGCCTCCTTTCCCAGTACGGTTGGGGAAAGCAGGATACAGTGTAGGTATCTTGGGCAAGTCACCAAGTGAGTTTATGGCAGAGCTGGGCATGGAACTTGGATCCACTGACTTATAGTCCTGTGTCCTGCTCCCAACTCCATTCTCCTTCTGCCCGCCCCTCCTGGCTGAAGGCATGTTAAATGCTTGCTGTGGAAAGTGTCTTTTTGCTAATTGAGTCCAGCAAACAGGATCCTATGGGAAGCTTGTAAAGACCTGATTGGCACTTCATGGCTTGAAGTATGTCCAGAATGGTGGGAGATCCAACAGGAGAACAGAGGAATGTGGTAGTCCAACACTTCTGACTCCACAGGGCCTGCGCATCTAATTTCCTGTCAGACATAAACGTTACATGTCCGTTAGACCACCTCTTCCTCATGTGTATATGCAGAGGCAGCCTGGGCCTCTAGGCTGCTAATTCATTAATGCTTAGTTGGCATGTCAAGCTATACAAGTGTTGCCAAAGTATAAAAGGGAGAGATCCCTCTGGGCAGCGTCAGATGCTGACACTCTACCGAGGTTTTACTTTTTTCAGGCTTTACTATTTACAGTAAATATGGTCCATTTGCCGTAGATATTTCCGATCTGATTGGATACTGCTACATAGCAGCCTGCCACCCTGAGAAAGGGAAGGAGACCGCATCATGTTATGGAACCTGATGGCATCTCTCAGTCTCTCTCCTAGGGTAAAGTGCAGGGTTTTTTTGGTCATAGCTTTTTTAACAAAAAGTTTAGTAGGCGGAGTCTATTTTTGATGGAATCTCCCCCTGAATCTGCTCTGTTCCAGGCAACTGCTGAGTCACAGTGAGTGGCAACTGAATTCAGGTGTCTCTCCTTGGTAGATGGGGATTAGAGAAGTGGCATGCAGCCCATAAGGAAGAGAATTGTCACAACACCTGTAACTTGCTGCTGAATGAGTATAGCCTTAGCCTACTCCAAGGCCAGAGCTAGCGCAGGCAAAGCTGACTGAGATCCTGAACCATCAAACGTTCTTTGTTTCTGAATTATACAAATAACTAGTTCCCAGTCTGGGTGGAGCAGGGATGTGAGGTAGGCATTATCCCTGTGTTGTGACTTGCCCACAGTCATGCAGACTGTGGCAGAGAGGGGATTAGAACCACAAAGACCAGCCTCTTATAGCATCTTTCATACTAGCTTCATGCCCCCTGGAGCTGACTTCTGGGAGGACAGATAACCCCAGATTTCAAACCAATCCATTCCCAGAGCCTTTGTGTTCATCAATTGTGATCTGGGGTTGAGGACCACGTTGTGCTGGTGACATTGTGAGTCTGCCTGGTGGGAGTTGGGATTGGTTGAGCTGCTAGCCTGGACTGGCATTTGGACACAAGGGTGAAGGAGTTGGGCTTGTAGCTGATGGAGAGAGCCTGTTGTGGCAACAGGCTGCTTGCTCTGTGTCTGAGAGCTGATATCTGTCTTGGCTAGCGCAGTATCTCTGATCACTGTACTGCAGAGACACCCAAGTTTCACAATAGCAGCAAGCTCCTGTGCTTCATTTGTGTCTATTTACATGCTTAAATCTGATGCCCTGTTTGTGTCCCTGCTCCTGTTTTGATGGATGAACAGAAATTTCTTGTTGTAGGAGTTTTCTGTCAGCTAACCCCCAACATCCCTGCATAGATGACTTATGTGCTAGCCCCACACTTAAGAGGGTAATGCCTATTGGCCGGAGAACTCGTTAGCTGTGTTTTGGACACCTGCTCCGAACTGTCTGTATTCGCAAAAAGAAAAGGAGTACTTGTGGCACCTTAGAGACTAACCAATTTATTTGAGCATGAGCTTTCGTGAGCTACAGCTTAGCGAACTGTAGCTCACAAAAGCTCATGCTCAAATAAATTGGTTAGTCTCTAAGGTGCCACAAGTACTCCTTTTCTTTTTGCGAATACAGACTAACACAGCTGTTACTCTGAAACCTGACGTCTGTTCTTGTTGACTTCTTGGCTGAGGTGCTGCTGTGTCCCGAACAGCCTGAATCTCCATTCATTGGAACAGCCTGTCAGCATTTCCCCTGTTCCTGGTAAAATCTCAACATCTTATGCATGAATCATGTGAAATGAGTCACCAGAACTGACATTTGAATAGTTGTGCAGGAAACAAATTCCAGTCTTTGGGGTTTTTTTATGGGCTTATGTGGCTTGGGGCTAGCAACCTAGCTACTGAACAGCCATCTCTTGCCCAAGGGTTCCAACATAGTGCTCTGCCAGTGGTTAGCTTCCATGTAAGCCAGTGTCTTGTGCTGAAACTCCCTCACTTCAGCGGAATGAAAATGTAGCTTGCATTAGATGCCCTGTTTTTTTTTTAGGGACCAAATTAGGTGGGGAGGGGGGGTCACTACTGTCCTGTCTTTGTACGGTGACCAGATGTCCAGATCTTATAAGGACAGCCCTGATTTTGGGGGGCTTTTTCTTATATAGGCTCCTATTACCCCTGCCCCGTCCTGATTTTTCACACTTGCTATCTGATCACCGTCTGTCTTTAGGAAGTGGTTTGGGGCGGGGGAGTGTGATGTAGGTAGGGTGACCAGAGAGCAAATGTGGAAAAATCGATATGAGGGTGGGAGGTAATAGGAGCCTATATAAGAAGAGACCCAAAATCAGGACTGTCCCTATAAAATTGAGACATCTTGTCACCCTCGATGTAGGTGGAGCCCTGTCTGTCTGATGCAATGTTGACTGTATGTTGAGCCTGCTGCCAGGCAAAGAAGTGCTGCTGGGGTGGGACTGAAACCACTGCTCTGGGCAGGCGTTCCAGCCTAGCCATGTGGAGGCTGGGTTGGGGGATGGTAAAGCAGAGCTTTGAACTGTCAAGGGTTAACTGCTAAAATGAAGCTGTCTGCCTCAAGTCTAGAAAAAAGGCTAAAAATAGTTCTTTGGGTGTCTTTACCTCCTAGGAGCACATGTGTAGCTTTATCTGTACCCCAAGGGCAGCACAAGAAGTCAGTGGTCTTTGGGGAGCACCACTAGAATAGTAGGGTGGAAAGGTGAGAGGGTTAATTAACCCATACAAAATAGGCAAGACCATCTTGTAAAATAAGAAATAGCAGCCGAAGTGTTCTCTTCCTGGTGGGGTTGTTGCATGTTTTTTTGTGAACTGGTTTGTTTCCTTGCCTTTCGCAAGGGAGAGTTAAGGGCAGCCAATGCTTGAGTTGCTTGGCTTCGTCTGGGTCAGGGAGGCAAATGTCTTACAAAAGAGGAGAAATCTCTAACTGCCTATTGCCAATGAGTATTATTGCCTTTTGTCTGAGTTCAAATAGGCAAAATTATAACCTCTATTGCTATTACGTTGAAAGGTGCTCCTGGGTGCCAGCGGGTGTGGCTGGGATCCAAAGACAATCACAACCCTTGTTAAAAGTCTGTGGGTTTGCCAGGTATTCCTGGAGCATGTCTGCATTTGAAAGTTAATTCAGATTCAAGTATGTTGTGAATTCAAAGCTCAATAGCTATCCCTGAATAACTCTGTATAGACAAGTCCTTGAACTACATCTTCACTATCCCCTGCCCCCCCCCCCCCCCAAAAAAAGTGGGTAGGTCTTTATTTTGTTTACAGCAGGAAAGCTGTTTGTGTACAGACCTCACCCAGCTACCTCATTGCAAATCTCTTCCCTCTGCGTATGGTTGACCTCACTTAGTTTACCTTGCAGTAAAATGACAGGGCCTTATCACCAGGATTGTATAGCAGGATAGATAACATGGGTGTTTGGCTCATGGTAAAAATGCACTTTTTGTCCATGAAGACTCAGACTCAGAAGCAATTAAGCCCCTCTGTGTAGTAAAAACAGCTGCAGATAATGGGGGACTACCACCAAAGCACTAGGATGCATAGTAGGTCAGAGTAAAGCTGAGTGTACTGAGTTGCCAACAAAGGAGCTGGAAGTTGGTGTTGGATGCAGCGAGCTAGGACAAGGAATTGTGAGCATGACCCTCAGAGGAAGCTTCTTGGGCATAGAGTGTGCTGGAATGGCAGGCTTAGAAATTTTGGAGCAAAGAAACTGCCTCCTGGGAGACAGGACCCTGTGGGTGTCTTTGAATAAACAAGGTAACACCAAGAACACTGACTCCTCTATTTTTCCTCCTAATAGAAATGACCTTGCTGGGCCCTGGATATTGGCCAGTTGGTCAGGCCAGAGGGGCAACTCTGATCATTAACTCTAGTTAGTCAGTCTCCTCTAAGACACCCCCATTTGGAGCCTTTCCAGTGAAGTGTTCAGCAGAAAAATGACTAATTGGTGGTGTGGTCTGTCTTAAACTTGCTGATTCCAGATCAAACAACATTGGTTTTAAAAAGCCAAAAGATGATGAACATGCTAAGGAGAATCTAAAGAGCCCAGCTGGGTTTTCTGCTTCAGGCCTTCTCTAGTGGCAAAGTAGAGTAAAAACTAGATCTCGGTGCTCACTCCCCCATCTGCAGGGCCAAGAAAGCAGAGTAACTATTCTGGAATAGCGTCCACACAGAGCTGTTCTAGAATAGCTTATTTGGTGATAGCTAGGCTGTGTAGACACACCCTTATTTCAAATGATCTCTCTGCTTTACCCAGTTGCTACTTGTCAGGGACACTTACCTCCTTGCCCAGGATAGTACCTGTTCTACTTGGGCCAAAGCGGACTACCTTAAACCAAAACCTCTGGGCAAATCAAATGCTGAGAAAACCACACACAGCCTAGAGAAAGGGATCATCTCTGATGCTTAATAGGGTTTGTATGCTTTCTCTCCTAAATTTACTGCCAGATTTGGAGGTGAGTAGATGTTGGGCTCCTGGATTTTATTCCCGGCTCTGCTGCTGTCTTGCTCTGTCTCTCAGGTCAAATCTGCATTGATCTATTTTTTTAGGTTGTGTGTAAATGAATACTGCAGCTGGCTGACACTAGGCAGGTCCCAGAGGCTGCTGTGGGATTGTAGCTTAAACTAATATAAACTGCTGTAACTGTCCAAACTCTTCAAGCACGGTTGTAAAGGGGTTTGGAGTGGCTGTCTGTGATTACAATGTGCATTCTGCAGCAGCTGGAATCTACTCTGTAGTTTTCATAAGAGACATGTGGCAGATTTGTCTTTTAAAAAAGCCATCATTAAATTTGTTTTCCAAAACAAATACAGACCTACGTGGCAGAACCCAACAGTCCCATTTAGCCACTGTGCTCTGTCACGAAGGGCCTGTGCACTCTGCATGAACGGACAATTCCTTACATAGCACTTCTCATCAGCTCTCAAAGTGCTTCATGGTCTAATGTATTTATCCCCAGAATCTCCCTGTAGGGCAGGGCTATTATCCCCATTATATAGATATGGGGGGGGGGGGGGGATGAAGCACAGAGAGGCTAAGTGACTTGTCTGAGGTGACACGGAGTCGGGCTGGGACTTGGAGTGCCAGCTTTCATGTTGTAACCAATGGACCACTTTTCCTGAAGTGGCTGGCTCATGTGCCTAGTTGTCCACAGGACCCAGGTCAAAAGGAGCGTTTAAATTGATTAGACCAAGTTTAGAAAGGTTATTTTGAGTTCTGTAACTGTCCTGAATCTCTTCTCACTGCTCTTCCCTCCCAGCCAATTTTTGGGCATTACAGTCTTTAAAGAGATTTGTCTGATTCACATACAGCTGGGAATAGCTCACAGGTGCAACAGTGAAACTTCAGAGAGGAATGAGACATCCAAAAGAGGCAAAACTTGTTCTAACAATAGCGATCTTTGGTGTCTGTAGCAAGAGTAGGATGGTGGAGGGGTGGGATTTGAGCCAGTGTGATTGGTGAAGGGACTGTGTCCCTTTTAACTATCGAAGTCTGTGCTGCCACCCAGCTGACACTTAGATGTCAGAGGTTCTGCTCATGCAAGACTGCTGCTCACTTGAGACATCCGTTGGAAGTGGAAAAGAGATCTCAGATAAGGCTGCGTCTAAAACTGCAGCTCTAGACTTAAGGCAGATCTTTTGTCGTTAATAGGCGCCGTCTCATCCCTTCGCAGCAAGGGGGAATTGAGGACAGCGTCATTGGCTTTACATTGGAATTTCCTGGCACTTCACTAATCTTCAGTGATCCTGTTTTTTTAACCAGGGCTTTGCTCCATGTGTCTTGGCACTAGGGAGGGTTTAGCATGCTCCAGTGACATCGTAAACATGTTTATCCGGAGGGGTTAGAACAACCAGCAGCGGTCAGGATCTGGAATCTTTGGTTTGAATCTGACATGGGTTGAACATCTCTTTGCCCTCTTATGGCAGCTCAGCGGCCTGTATGAAATAAGTGTGGTCTCTTCTCAGTTCTAGAAGGCAGGTATCTATAGCCAACAATCACTGCTGGCGTTATTAGTTCTGTTCATGACCCCTAATCCAGCGCTTTCCCTCCCCCATTGGAAGCTGTGCTGAAGCCTCTTTGAAAGGAGAACTGTGTACACAGTCAAAACTGAACAGGTCAAAATGCCCATCCAAGGGTATCTGGGCACATCTGAATAAACTGCTTCCTCGCTCTTGCTCCCAGGAAAATGGGTGATTCCCTACAGTGTTTGCATTCTCCTTGCCTCTAGGCTCTGCTATCCTGATCAGAAGAGGAGGGAGTGCGAGTGAGCAGCTGCCTCCCAGAAGGGTCCTCCACTCTGACAATGTTGCCTAGTGGTTAGAGCACTGCACTGGTGCTCTGTAGAGCTGTGTTCTGTTCACTCTCTCATTGGCTTGCTGGATTACCTTGCCCAAGCCACTTCCTCTCTCTGTGCCTCAGTTTCCCCCTCTATAAAATAGGGGTGAATGGTACTGACCTCCTTTGTAAAGTGCATTGAGATCTATTGATAAGCACTGCTGTATACCATAGGTATTACAACACAATTAGTGCTGCTGGCTGAGGCATGCCTGGGTGCATGGTCATCCTGCCTTTGCCTGTGCTATACCTGCCCTGGGGAGAGAAGTAGCTCTCCAGTCTCTGGAGCTGGCAAGATAGCACTTTATTTTGAGAGATTAAATCAGAGAAGCTTGAGGATGTTCAGTTCTGTCCCTACTTGCCAGGCTTCCTGCACTGAGATGTGTGGTGTATCTAAGCATCAGTGTGCACTTGGTTATAAAAGATCAAAGACCTTATCCCTGCTGCTGGAAGCTCTGACATAGGCAACGCCCTGGGAGAGCCAGAGACATGTTCCTGCTGGGCTTCTGCTTGTCTGGAGCAAGGGGATTGCTCCCATTGTTTCTGCCAAGGGACTAGAGGTTTCAGAACTGTGTAGGATCCATCTTAACCAGTTAAATTTTCTCCCATCAGACACCAGCGATCTCCTCTGTTCACTGTCTCTAACCAGCACTCATCTGAATCTGCTGCACAGACTGGCTTGTGCTCAGAGCAGCCTTCCTAACAACTTGGGTGGAAACAGAAGGAAACCTTGGCTTATTGATCCTGGGGGATGTGAGGAGGAGATCCTGGCCTGTGGTGCTCTGGCATGTTTGTGGATCTACTGCCTTGCTGAGCCTAAGGGCAAGTCCACACTGGAGTGCTACCACAGCACAACTGCACCCATGCAGCTGAAGCACATCCTCTCCCGTCAGCATAATTACTCCACCTCCGAGAGGCAGAAGCTATGTTGGTAGGAGATATAGTGCTGGTGTGGAAAGCACTTAGGTAGATGTCATTTACGATGCTCAGGGAGGTGTGTGTCTTTCAGCCCCATAGCAACATGAGTTATGTAGACTTAAGCAGCAGTGTAGAGCAGCCCGTAATTGTAAAAGCCAGCTGGACTCCGTTGGTGTGAGAATTCTCACACCAACATCAGAGCTAGGAGACCTACCTAGAGCTGGAGCAGGGGCTGATCTAATCTTTTTGGCTTAGGTTAGAGCATGGGTGCTCACAGTTGTCAATACCTTCCCCTCCTCTGGGGAGGCAGGGCAGGGCTATTAACTCCATTGTACAGATGTGGAAACGAAGGCACAGGGATGCTGAGTGACTTGGCCAAGTTGACACAGGAAGTCTGATAAAATACAGACTTTGGCTGCAGGTGGTGGGATTGGGGTTGGGCCTATAGAGGCTATAAGAGGAAGAGAATAGGCTGGAAAGCCACTCCTTGGTTTGAATGGAAAAAACAGAACCACTTCAGACATGTGGGGCCTGATTCACTTGCTTGTGGGATCTTGTACAGTTACATCAGTGCATATAGTGACATGCCACCATGCTGATCACAGAAGCAACAGATTTGGGCCCTATGAGTTTTCCCTCTGTAGTCCTTTCCAGCTAGCATAAACCAGTCCTATTTTGTGGTGGATGGGACCAGTTCAGGCTGCTCAAATGCCAGTTCAATTGGTGTGTCTATGTAGAGGGGTTTGACTCTTTGCAGATGGGAATGATTGCTGTGAATCCAGGGTATGAATTCAGACTGTCAATCAGTGAAGTACAGAGCTCTGTCATGAATGTGCCTTTCCTGCCTCTGTCAATCCCATGGGGAGGATGGAAGCTGCTGTGGGAGACCACAGTGCTAGAGTAGAGCTTTGTACATGTGCAGAACACTTCAGTCCTGGTGGTCACACTTCCCCTTATGCTGGGTGAGGAGCCGCATAAAGGAGGGTGACTGGGAACCGGACACCTAATGCAGTCCGTGGCAGCACTCTGGGAATGGGGCAGGAAGGCTTACACTAGCCCTGTTGTGCAGGATTAGCTGGAGGCACATGACAGCTGAGTCTGCAGAGCTTTGTTGCTTTTGGTACTTACTGGCTGCACTTTGAGAGGAAAGCTGGCTCCTATCCTTGGGTAACTTGAGGATGGGGTGTTGTGTCCTTAAGAGAATCACAAACATGGCAGCCATATACTTCCCCCTTCCAGAGCCTGCCTGAATACTCCCTTTACTTCTGCAGTGGGTAAGCCCCTTCCAATGTGGGGTGGGATATACAGTCCCCTACACACACCCCCTCCCAGCTAGGGCTGATCTGGGCTTGTGCCATGTTTGGTTTGGATCAGGATAGTTCTCTTGTCGGCAAAATGCAGTCTCTCTTTAGTGCCAGTCCTGTGTTGGAATGTGGCAGTCACTGGGGTTTGATTGTGGCGGCCCCATGTGACTGCTGTTTGGATTGGTGTTTTAGGGCCAGCTGCTGGTGGAGAGGATGCAGACATCTCCCTGCTGCCCCAAATGGATGTGCTGGCCTGTAATGGAGTGTCTCAGCCAAGCTTGTTCATGCAGGCTGGGGGAAGCTGGGTTTGGACTGTGATGTGAATGCAGGGCAGAGTACCTCTGCATTGGAGGCACAGATCATTCCGGTCTGCTTTCAGCCTTGGGAATTGTTAAAGGGCCTGCTGGCTCTCCCTGATATCATGTAAAATCTCTGGAAGTAGCCGTTAGTGTTATGTTGCCCAGGGGAGGAAAGCTCTGCTGTGTGGCTGAGGTGCAGCTTTGGGTATCAGGACTCCAGGATTCAATTCTCCTCTCTGCCACTGACTTTCTGGGTGACCTTGGGCAAGTCACTCCTCCCTCCTGCTGTGCCTCAGTTTCCCCTCTTGCTAGATGCAGGTTGTCAAAATATAAAGGGAAGGGTAAACACCTTTTAAAATCCCTCCTGGCCAGAGGGAAAAACCCTTTCACCTGTAAAGGGTTAAGAAGCTAGGATAACCTCACTGGCACATGACCAATGAGGAGACAAGATACTTTCAGTGCTGGGGGGGAGAAACAAAGGTTCTCTGTTTCTGTGTGATGCTTTTGCTGGGAACAAAAAGGAATGGAGTCTTAGCCCTGGTCTCTACTAGGACTTTAGGTCGAATTTCGCAGCATTAAATCGATGTAAACCTGCACCCGTCCACAGGATGAAGCCCTTTATTTCGACTTAAAGGACTCTTAAAATCGATTTCCTTACTCCACCCCAACAAGTGGATTAGTGCTTAAATCGGCCTTGCTGGGTTGAATTTGGGGTACTGTGGACACAATTCGACAGTATTGGCCTCCGAGAGCTATACCAGAGTGCTCCATTGTGACTGCTCTGGACAGCACTCTCAACTCAGATGCACTGGCCAGGTAGACAGGAAAAGAACCACGAACTTTTGAATCTCATTTCCTGTTTGGCCAGCGTGTCAAGCTGCAGGTGACCATGCAGAGCTCATCAGCAGAGGTGACCATGATGGAGTCCCAGAATCACAAAAGAGCTTCAGTATGGACTGAACAGGAGGTACGGGATCTGATTGCTGTATGGGGAGAGGAATCCATGCTATCAGGACTCCATTCCAGTTTTCGAAATGCCAAAACCTATGTCAGAATCTCCCAGGGCATGAAGGACAGGCCATAACAGGGACCTGAAGCAGTGCCACATGAAACTTAAGGAGCTGAGGCAAGCCTACCAGAAAACCAGAGAGGCGAATGGCTGCTCCAGGTCAGAGCCCCAAACATGCTGAGTCTATGATGAGCTGCATGCCATTTTAGGGGGTTCAGCCACCACTACCCCAACTGTGTTTCCATCCTTCAATGGAGATGGAGGCAACACGGAAGCAGGTTTTGGGGATGAAGAAAGCTCACAGCAAGCAAGCGGAGAAACCAGTTTTCCCGACAGCCAGGAACTGTTTCTCACCTGAACCTGGAGCCAGTACCCCCCGAACCCACCTAAGGCTGCCTCCTGGACCCAGCAGGCAGAGAGGGGACCTCCGGTGAGTGTACCTTTTTAAAATACTATACATTGTTTAAAAGCAAGCATGTGAAAGGATTAATTTGCCCTGGCATTCACAGCTCTCCTGGATGTACTCCCAAAGCCTTTGCAAAAGGTTTCTGGGGAGGGCAGCCTTATTGCATCCTCCATGGTAGGACACTTTACCACTCCAGGCCAGTAACACATACTCGGGAATCATTGTACAACAAAGCATTGCAGTGTATGTTTGCTGGCGTTCAAACAACATCCATTCTTTATCTCTCTCTGTTATCCTCAGTGAGATCATTCATGGTCACCTGGTTGAAATAGGGTGCTTTCCTTCAGGGGACACTCAGAGGTGCCCGTTCCTGCTGGGCTGTTTGCCTGTGGCTGAACAGAAATGTTCCCCACTGTTAGCCACGGGGAGGGGGGAGGGTTGAGGGGGTAGCCATGCAGTGGGGGAGGCAAAATGCAACCTTGTAACAAAAGCACATGTGCTATGTATGTAATGTTAACAGCAAGGTTTACCCTGAAAGAGTGTAGCCACTGTTTTATAAAATGTCTCTTTAAATACCACTGTCCCTTTTTTCTCCACCAGCTGCATGTGTTTCAATGATCACAGGATCGTCTCCTTCCCAGAGGCTAGTGAAGATTAGAAAGAAAAAAAAAAAACACACATGATGAAATGCTCTCTGAGCTCATGCTGTCCTCCCACACTGACAGAGCACAGACGAATGCTTGGAGGCAAATGTCAGACTGCAGGAAAGCACAAAATGACCAGGAGGAGACGTGGCAGGCTGAAGAGAGTAAGTGGCGGGCTGATGACAGGGCTGAAGCTCAAATGTGGCGGCAGCGTGATGAGAGGAGGCAGGATTCAATGCTGAGGCTGCTGGAGGATCAAACCAGTATGCTCCAGTGTACAGTTGAGCTGCAGCAAAGGCAGCTGGAGCACAGACTGCCACTACAGCCCCTGTGTAACCAACCGCCCTCCTCCCCAAGTTCCATAGCTTCCTCACCCAGACGCCCAAGAATGTGGTGGTGGTGGGGGGGGCCTCCGGCCAACCAGCCACTCCACCACAGAGGATTGCCCAAAAAACAGAAGCCTGGCATTCAATAAATTTTAAAGTTGTAAACTTTTAAAGTGCTGTGTGGCTTTGTTCTTCCCTTCTCCACCACCCCTCCTGGGCAACCTTGGTAGTCATCCCCCTATTTGTGTGATGAATGTGAAGCAACAATGACTTTATTGCCTCTGCAAGCGGTGATCAAAGGGAGGAGGGGAGGGTGGTTAGCTTACAGGGAAGTAGAGTGAACCAAGGGGCGGGGGGTTTCATCAAGGAGAAACAAACAGAACTTTCACACTGTAGCCTGGCCAGTCATGAAACTGGTTTTCAACACTTCTCTGATGCATACCGCGCCCTCCTGTGCTCTTCTAACCGCCCTGGTGTCTGGCTGCATGTGACCAGCAGCCAGGCGATTTGCCTCAACCTCCCACCCCGCCATAAACATCTCCCCCTTACTCTCACAGATATTGTGGAGCGCACAGCAAGCAGTAATAACAGTGGGAATATTGGTTTTGCTGAGGTCTAAGCGAGTCAGTAAACTGCACCTTTAAACATCCAAATGCTCAGCCTATAGTTGAACAGCTCCTGACTACTGTCCAGGGTGCCTGTGTACGGTGTCATGAGCCATGGCATTAAGGGGTAGGCTGGGTCCCCAAGGAGAACTATAGGCATTTCAACATCCCCAACAGTTATTTTCTGGTCTGGGAATAAAGTCCCTTCCTGCAGCTTTTGAAACAGACCAGAGTTCCTGAAGATGCGAGCGTCATGTACCTTTCCCGAACATCCCACGTTGATGTTGGCGAAACGTCCCTTGTGATCCACCAGAGCTTGCAGCACTATTGAAAAGTACCCCTTGCGGTTTATGTACTCGCTGGCTTGGTGCTCCGGTGCCAAGATAGGGATATGGGTTCCGTCTATGACCCCACCACAGTTAGGGAATCCTATTGCAGCAAAGCCATCCACTATGACCTGCACATTTCCCAGGGTCACTACCCTTGATATCGGCAGATCTTTGATTGCGTGGGCTACTTGCATCACAGCAGCCCCCACAGTAGATTTGCCCACTCCAAATTGATTCCCAACTGACTGGTAGCTGTCTGGCATTGCAAGCTTCCACAGGGCTATCGCCACTCGCTTCTCAACTGTGAGGGCTGCTCTCATCTTGGTATTCATGCGCTTCAGGGCAGGGGAAAGCAAGACACAAAGTTCCATGAAAGTGCCCTTACGCATGCAAAAGTTTTGCAGCCACTGGGAATCATCCCAGACCCGCAACACTATGTGGTCCCACCAGTCTGTTTCCCGAGCCCAGAATCAGCGTTCCATGGCATGAACCTGCCCCATTAGCACCATGATGCATGCATTGGCAGGGCCCATGCTGTCAGAAATCTGTGTCCATGTCCTGATCACTCACGTGACCGCGCTGACGTCGCCTCCTTGCCCGGTATCGCTCTGCCAGGTTCTGGTGCTGCATATACTGCTGGATAATGCGTGTGGTGTTTAACGTGCTCCTAATTGCCAAAGTGAGCTGAGCGGCCTCCATGCTTGCCTTGGTATGATGTCCGCACAGAAAAAAGGCACGGAACGATTGTCTGCTGTTGCTCTGACAGAGGGAGGGGTGACTGACGACTTGGCTTACAGGGAATTAAAATCAACAAAGGGGGTGGCTTTACATCAAGGAGTATTTCAGGCAGGACTTCACGGAGGGTTCCAATAAGAAATAGTGCACCTAAGTAATTGTTCTTATTGGAACAAGCAGGTTGGTCTGGCCTCTGATTGATACATGGCTAGATTTACCTTGCTGCACCTTCTCTGTGAGTGACTGCAGTGTGACCTAGAGGAAGGAGTCCCCTAGACGGGGGAGGGGGAGAAAGCAAATGAGTACAAAACAAAGCTGGTCTATTTCTTGTTTTGATCCACTCCATCTATCTTTTACATCTTTGGCTGGGTGCAGAAGGACTGCAAGCCATCCACATCTCATGGCTGCCCGGCAGAAGATGGTACAATAGGACTGCTAGCAATCCGTATCGCCTGCCTGTTCACCATAGGATGGTTCAATAGGACTGACTGCAGGACTAAAGAGAATGACCTGGTCAAGTCACTTCTAATGTAGTCCCTGCACCCATGTCTGCCCAGGAGCTCCTGGCTGACGTGGCCAGGAGCACCTCGGACATGACGATGATGGCTACCAGTCATACTGTACCATTTGCTGCCACAAGGCAATGGGTTGCTGCTGCTGTGTAGCAATGCAGTACCACGTCTGCGATCACCTAGGAGACGTACGGTGACGGTTACCTGATCGGGCTCCATGCTTGCCGTTGTATGGCATCTGCACAGGTAACTCAAGAAAAAAGGCGCAAAACGATTGTCTGCTGCTGCTTTCACGGAGGGAGGGAGGGAACGGGGGCCTGACAATATGTACCCAGAACCACCCGTGACAATGTTTTAGCCCCATCAGGCATTGGGATCTCAACCCAGAATTCCAATGGGCAGCAGAGACTGCAGGAACTGTGGGATAGCTACCCACAGTGCAACACTCTGGAAGTCGACGCTTGCCTCGGTGCTGTGGAAGCACTCCGCCGAGTTAATGCACTTAGAGCATTTTCTGTGGGAAACACACACTCGAATATATAAAACTGATTTCTAAAAACCCGACTTCTATAAATTCAACCTAATTTCATAGTATAGACTTACCCTTAGTAAGTAAGCTAGCTAGATATGTGTTAGATTGTGTTTTGTTTAAATGTCTGATAAAATAAGATGTGCTGAATGGAATGTAGATTCCTGTTTTTTTTTTTTTTTTTTGTCTTTTTGTAACTTAAGGTTTTGCCTAGAGGGATTCTGTTTTGAATCTGATTACCCTGTAAGGTATTTACCATCCTGATTTTACAGAGGTGATTCTTTTAGTTTTTTCTTCAATTAAAATTCTTCCTTTAAGAACCTGATTGCTTTTTCATTGTTCTTAAGATCCAAGGGTTTGGGTCTGTGTTCACCTATGCAAATTGGTGAGGATTTTTATCAAGCCTTCCCCAGGAAAGGGGGTGTGGGGTTTAGGGAGGATTTTGGGGGGAAAGACGTTTCCAAGCGGGCTCTTTCCCTGCTATATATTCGTTAGATGCTTGGTGGTGGCAGCAATAAAGTCCAAGGGCAAAAGGTAAAATAGTTTCTACCTTGGGGAAGTTTTAACCTAAGCTGCTAAAAATAAGCTTAGCAGGTTTTCATGCAGGTCCCCACATCTGTACCCTAGAGTTCAGAGTGGGGAAAGAACCTTGACACAGGTACTGCTCGCAACACAGTGGGACTCCCTAAGACAGTTGAGGCCTCTGTGCTACTGTAATACTTGTAAAGTGAGTCCACTGGGATAGGGGAGACCGTACAAATGTGAGGTTCCATGGTGCCATCTCCAGTGCGAGTACATCTCAGAGTGCACCCCCCACTCTCCTACCCTAACTCGTAAGGACATCACTGAGCACGGAGGACTTTGCAGGCTCCTGCTCTCTTTCTAACTGGGCATCACACTGCTAGCAAGCAACGTGGAAAGCCATGCAAGCAGGTCAGGTCTGAAGCCTTCATGTCAGTACTTCTGGGATCTATCCCCAGTGCTGACTCTGCAACCTTAGAAGCACTTGATCTCTGTGCTTTTGTAAAATGGCTAGAAGCTCCCAATGGTTGTGAGAGTGGGGGCTTGCCTAAACAGGGATCTTGCATAAGATTAACACAAACAAGCTAATGTTAAAGTGCCTTGCCTCTACCTAGGCTTTTAAAAGTGAATTATTTTGGTATATCAGGCTGTTCTAATGAATCCTGTATAGAACAGGAGTAACTCCACTTGGCAGTTTGTCTGCTTAAGGTTCACATGGATGCATTCATCCTGTTGCTACCTACACTGCATTGCTTCACAGCTGGATTGGCCTGTCTGTGCTTTCTGCTCTGGGCTCATCTTGACTGGATGCATACTCTAAGTGCAGGCATGCAGCCAGCTCTGCCCCTCTTCAGTACCAGGTAGGGGTGACACAGTAACAGCCGTGTTAGTCTGTATTCGCAAAAAGAAAAGGAGTACTTTGTGGCACCTTAGAGACTAACCAATTTATTTGAGCATAAGCTTTCGTGAGCTACAGCTCACTTCATCGGATGCATACCAGTACCAGGTAGGGGTGAATTCATGCCCCACATTTCCACATGGACTCCTGGAGACCACCTAGGTTTGATTGCAGCTCTCCAGCAAGAGCGATGTCAGGCACTGGACTGCAGACAGCTACAAGACACTGAGATGCAGGGGCGCTGCCAGGCCTGGTCCCAGTGCCCAGCCAAAGCAAAGGGGCTCTGTCAGAGGTACCTGAAGGCAATGGACAAGAACAGGGTTTCCAGTAATGCTCATCACATGGGCAGGTAATGGGAGCAACTGGACTCCAGTGACGATATTCTTAAGGGCCATTTTCTGCAAAGCATCCAAGACAGCATGACACACACCCAAGATGTTTAGGGTCCTTTCCACACCACATGGTCTAATCCAGAGGAGGTCTTCCTGGGCAGACAAGAACTGGGACACAGCACATGCAGAGATCACAGAAGAACTGTATGTGTGCAGCCTGACTGAAGCCGCCATGGAGGAGAGCTCTACCAGTAGCCAGCCTCATGATGCTATGGGTGGGAGGTGTACCTGTTTTATGTGCTGTTAAAAAGAAATGCATGGGGTGGGGTTTAAACTGCTCTCTGCTGGGTACCAGCTGTCCTCTGCCAAGCTGAGCAGAGCCAGAAGACCAACTGGCAGTGAGAAGTTATCATCCCCATCCTCAAAAGCTATAAAATAGCAAATACCACAGCCAGTGACTTAAAGCTATAAAATAGCAAATACCACAGCCAGTTGCCCTGGTGGGGGTTACTCTGTACACAGTTTTTATGCTGCTTGTAGCAGCAGCTCCAGCAGGAACTCTGCTCTGGGTCCCAGGTTGTCCCGATGCTCTTCAATTGAAGGTACAGTTAAACTGGATGAGGTAAATGGCCAAAATCAGCGTATGGAGCCCCTCCAGAATTGCAGGGTGTCTTCAGTCGCTTCCTATGGGCTGTTAACCTTTGTATTTAGTTGCTGTAAAGGTTTATTTTTTTGCAGGGCACTTTTTTAAAAAAATGAAGGCACAGGGAACGCTGTGCTTTAGCACACACGCTTCATGGCTGTGTACACCCTGTAGAGCTAGTGTTCACTTCTATTCCTGCAGCAGCTGGGCAGACCCCATCCTCAGGAATAGCAGTGCTGCATATCTCTTAGGTTTGCCCATTGCCTTCTAGAACAAAATGGCCTGAAGCCAGTTCTCCAACATAAGGATTGGATAAGCACCTCTGCAGGCTCTTACTAACCTGCCCCCTACCCAGCACTGCTACAAGGGCATGCCAAAATCAAGGGCAGAAGCAGTGTTTTCTCACTGTTGGTATGGGGACTAGCACTGGGAGAATAAATGTGATCATTCTGATGGCTCTCAGCAGCTGGGTCCCAGGGCTTGTGCATACAGGGGCCTGGCACCAATAAAATGACCTCAAATTGCCAAAGATGAGGCAGAGACACGAGGAAACATTCAGGGAACCAGTGCCTGCAGCCTAGGAGGGCAGAAGGGTGGAGGGATGGCTTCCTAGGCTCCCAGGAGCGTGTGTGGCCCTGGAAAGGGACGTGATGGACGTGCGAACAGCTTTTTTTTTTTTTTTGTAGCAGAGGCCAAGCACTGCCCCTACGTCTTGCCCTGCCAACTCTGTGGAACATGCCACATTGGGACCATGGTGGTGTGGGAAAGACCTCACTCAACTCCCCACAGAAGGATAGGCCTGAGTGCCCCACCTCCAGGAGCTTGTGAGCCCCCCACAGGCTGGGTGTGCCACAGTTCTGTTGGCCTGTGTTCTTGGTTAACGGTCTGGGTTTCTGTAATAAAAGTAGAAGTGTTTTTGGGGTGGGTGTTACTTGTTAACTCAATGGCTCCTTTCACCCAACCTGGCTGGAACATTCGATTACATCACTTACATAACATCCCTCCATCCTCTGAGTTCCTAATAAAACCAGTGCACAAACACACGTCTCTGTTTTAGTTGCAGCATACTCATTACCCCCGAACTATCCCTTGGCCTCAGTGTAGGAGCACAGTTGCATCATTGCTCCTGTTTCCGTGAACTCTTGGGACATGTTTTCTCAGAGGTTGTCTATAATGTTCAGAAATTCTCTCCACCACCTGTCTAGGCTCTCTTCCCTGGCTCATGGATGTTTTTTGATGGGCGTTTGCTATGTTCTGCACAAGGCATAGAATGAGGAGAAATAGCCAGCATTACTAGGTACCATGGCTGCTTTCCCTTCGCTCTTCCAAACACATGTGCTGCTGTCATTTTGCAGCTGCTCCGCAGCCCCCGTTAATATTGATGAACTTTGCCCAGTGATCAGCCAGGCCTTGCAGCACCATTTTGGTCAAAGTTTCTGGCCTGGGGTGTGTGGGTGGTGCAAAGGAAAGGCACTGATCGCTTAGCAATCGCCCCTGTACCATGCAGTCCCCCATCCGTGCAAAGGCATTGCCAAACTTTGACCTGGGGCAATAGCATCCTCTTAATAGCCTTGCACACCTCCACAAGACCAGCCCAAGCAGTTGATTTCTCTTCCCCTCCCCCCCAAAAAAACTCCAGACCACTTAGTGTTGACCAGTAGCATGGGGGGGGTTCCAAATGGCTACATACTTCTCTGCGCGGAGGGGAATTCTCATGGGGGTTCTGCTGCTCCGGGGTGAGCTCTGCAGAGATCTCTAGCCTGCTGCAGCTACTGCTAGTCAGCCCCGTTCAGCAGCACTATCCTGTTCTCCTCTATCTGTGCTAGTTGACCAAGCCCAAAAACAGTGCTGCACTCAGTAAGGCTGCTACGGTTAAATGCCCTGCTGAAGTAACTGCTGGATTTCCTCTTCTCCCCCTCAATGGCTGTATCGCTGCGGCATCCAAACCTGTCAGCTAAGTGACTGCCAATACACATGCCTCATCCTGTCATGACCACGGTGCTCCGTGTGTCCCCAGGGCAGCCTGATTAGCAGTTTGAAAATGGCACTGGCAAAATACAGATGAATTACGGGATGTTAGGAGAGGAATCATGGGTGTTTCTCAGATCTCCTTCTCCAAATCCCAGAATTCCTCTAGGTTCTGGGAGGCTTCCCCCAATGCACCATGAGAAAAATTCTAGAGCATTGAGTTGAGCGGCAGAACTTGGCACCAGAATGCTACCTGCTTCATTTGAACAACTGCAGAGCTGTGTGGCTGCAGTAATTAACAAGGGTTGTGCCTTAAGGCGACATAACAGCTCCGTGCTGCATACTTCAGTTCTATACAGTTAATTCTGGGTACTTAGAGTGAACATACTAGATCGGTGTCACTTTCTTGTATAGACAAGCCTTTGCTCGGAGATCTCTAATGCGAAGGGGGCCAATTTAGTGACCTTGTATTTTTCTGAAGCTTTGCTGGCTAAACTGTTTCCTTCTCCACAGGAACATCTTCCCTTCCAACCTGGTGTCGGCGACTTTCCGTTCGGTAAGTGACTCGCTGCATCATCCCACGCGCTGTGCTTTGTCCCGCAGGTCTCCCCTTAATAACCATTCTAGAAACTGTCGTTGGGCTGTTTGTCTGAGTGTAGGACACCGTCTTAGTGTCACCTGCACTGCAGATAACCTCAGGGTTGGGGACAGAACTGTCCCTTTACAGTTTGGTAGTGTAGATGGAACCTAGCGTGTTCCCCTGTTTTCATACTACGGATGGTACCCTGTTTTGTGCATGTTGGTGACAGCCAGCTCCCTGGCACTGCCTCTCAAGAACTGCCTTCCATAGGCTTAGCATGGGCAAGAAGTGCCCTCAGAAGTGCCTAGCCCAGTGGGGCCTCTGGGAAAAGAATAAACGATGAAACTGATGTTGGGTGCATAATGCCTGCTCTAGAGATACAGTGGTGGTTTTGCTGTCACTCTAAATTAGGATCAGGTAGATCCAAGTGGCACTCAGTCTCTCTAGGTTCTTGTAATGGGTCTGCCATGGTATCTGACGGCCTCCTGAGATTAAAATCAGTGTGTGCCCTTTAGAGTGGGAGAGAGCCCTTAAAGGAGAGCTAAGCTCAGGTGGGTGGGGTGGTGGGGGGAATTCAGGCTGAGAATTATGTTAACAATGAAGGCAAATCCCAGATGGGGATGTAAATTCGCCCCTTCTCCATTGTGTGGGAACTCTGCCTGCTTGCAGTGCAGTGCATTTAATGCACCTGGATTCTAAAAATACACCTGAGAATTGGCAAGCTCTGTGGCTAAGCACCTGATTAAAGGATTTGGGTAGCAGGTGAAGGCCTCCGTGTAAGCATTGCAGTAATTGCAGGGTTTACATACAATGTAGTTTGGCAGGTGCAGTTATTGCTAATGGAACAAGGGGATCATAAGCAAATCTGTCACAGCGCTAACCTTTGGGTTATTCATCTGTGGCAATTACGCTGCAGTTATAGTTGTAATTGCAGTGTAACTAAAGTGTAACTGGTCACTACACTGTACTGTGTGATTTATAACTTCCTACCAAGCAGGCACACTCCCCGACCCTGTTGGCCATTAAACAACATTGGGTGGGTTTTTCCATCTCAGCCTATCTTGTAGGCCCCCAAACCATGTGGAGTTAATCACAAGACATGGGTGAAACAGTTTATCTCCCCTTTCGTCTCTCCAGTATGCTACCCACTACAAGCTGGTGGTGATCAGGAAGAACGTCACCGATGAGCTGGGAGTTTTTAATGAAACGGTCACAGAGGAGAAGGTAAGAACCTCATCTTGGGGAACAGTGCTGCTACAAGTCGCTCTGGTCTGATCCCTGCTGCTAAGAACACAGGGAGCAGGTGAAATTGCTGTCATCCCAACCCCCTGTCAGAAGCTGCACACGGAGGCCTCTGCTTTACAGCAGAGCCCGAGTCTAGGCTGGCCATACGGGATCAGTTAGTGGTGAGGCCCAGTTGGGTTGGGACCATCTAAATCCGCTAAACTGTTGTCTTTGTTTGGATTGGAGGGGACTTGGGGCTAAGAGTCCTGTCCAGATGGGAACTCTGCAGCCCCACCCTAATCCCTCCTTGTCTGTGACTAGGACACTGCTGGTGCCTTCTCCATCGGCCTCTTCCCCATTGCTCAGGAATAGGACATAATTGCAGGGAGCTTCTTCATGGCCTGGACGTAGCAGTCTCCCAGAACTAGAGGCTTTGCATTCCGCTACATTCCCTTCCCAGCCGTGTCCAAGGAACCCCTGGCAGAGCTAGACAGGCCTCCTTAGTACAGACAAGATGCTATCTCCCAAAGATGAAGCCCCGTATTTTTAAAAATTGGATGGTGACTGATAGGCACGTTCTAAGAACATGAATCCGAGAACAGGCCATTCTCACTGCTCCCCTTTGTCCTTGGTCAAGTGGTCGTGGAAGGACTCTTTATTTATGACGCCAGCCTTCACAAATGCTATCCAGACCATCTCCCTTATTCCTAGAGATGCCACCCAGCATGGTCTGCCATGGAGGCTCATGGCTGTACAGATATCTGTTCAGTAGTGTGAGTGCTGGGCAGAGGATCGCAAAGACAAGACCCAGGCAATACGTGTGTCTGTGTCTCGCAAATGCAGGGAGGTCACCTCTCCAGGTTCTCCAGCCTTCTTGGACCTTAAAGTACTGATGGCTAAAGTTCTACAAGGCTCTCGTTTCTTGCCAAACTCATGCCTGTCAAGCCTCCGCAAATAGCTAGAGCCTTTCTCTGTTCCCTGGCCTGTTGTCTTCTCTGAGCTACCTTGTTTCTCCGGCGACAAATGTTGACCTCTTTGCTCAGGTTCCCCTGGGAGATGAGGTGGAAGGGATGAACATCCTGGGTCTGGTGGTTTTTGCCATCGTCTTTGGGATCGCTCTGCGGAAGCTTGGGCCCGAAGGGGAGAACCTGATAAAGTTCTTCAACTCCTTCAATGAAGCCACCATGGTGCTGGTCGCCTGGATCATGTGGTATGAAAGGGCAGCTAGTTGCACCCATTGCGGGAGAAGGGGGGGTGATTCAGTGTGGGGGGGGGGGAGTGACTGGTAACTTGGCGATAAGGCTGTCTCCTGTAGTGCGTCGCCCTGGGCAGATAGCCAGAGCTGTTGGGGGTCAATGCAAAGGCCTGTGGGGATAATTATGGGGCTAGATGAGCCAATGAGGGGAATCTATCAAGCTGCTCAGATACAGCTGTGTGGCGATTCTGTGCTGTAATGGAGACCATTCCACTTGGCTCAGTGCTAATTCATTAACATGGAAACTATTCCACTAGGCTCAGTGCTAATTCGTTAACATCCTCACTCTGGAAGAGCTGGACTCACTCTCCAGTACGTACAGTTAGTGCCTTGCTCTTAGGCCCTTCGAGAACTGGATGTGAGCCTGACTACAGAAAGGGAGATGTCAAGTGACTCGTCCAAGGTGGCACAGTCATCTGCAGAGCCACAAATAGAACCTGGCCCTGCTCTGCTGGCCTCCAATCAGACACACGCCGGGGGCGTAATATTATACAGCAGATGCTCTTGGACATGGTTGTTGGCACTTTCTTTCCCAGTGTGCCAATATGCCGGGTGTAGCGGTGGCTATGCATTGGTGCTTACACCCAGTTCTGCCGCCTCCTTAGCAGCTGGACGTACCTGTTATTTCTCCGCTGTTGGAAGATGGGTAAATGACTTGCTGTATTGGAAATGCCATGGTGTAGTGTGAGATGGGAGTGGAAGGATCATGAGAGTTTTTTCCCTAGCTGAATGAGGGAAGCATTAGTGGGTCATGGGGTTCTTTGCTTCTGGAAGGGTCTGACGCTCGCGTGTCTGGACTGGAAAGGGCAATAAATAGAATCCTCTATCTGGGCTTGAGGAGTGGACAGTAAGGATCAGCAAAAGTCCTGGCTATGGCTGGACTCCTTATCCACCTCTCCTGGGATCCTGCCCTGCTGAGTCCTCTTATTGTATTTGGACTTTCAGAAAGCCTTTGACATGGTCCCTCACCAAAGGTTCTTAAGCAAAGTAAGCAGTCATGGGAGAAGAGGGAAGGTTCTCTCATAGATTGGTAATTGGTTAAAAGACAGGAAACAAAAGGGTAGGAATAAATGGTCAGTTTTCACAGTGGAGAGCGGTAAATACCGGAGTCCCCCAGCGGTCGGTACTGGGACTAGTGCAGTTCAACACATTCATAAATGATCTGGAAAAAGGGGTGATCAGTGAGGTGGCAAAATTTGCAGATGATACAAAATTACTCAAGACAGTTAAGTTCAAAGCAGACTGCGAAGAGCTACAAAAGTATCTCACAAAACTGGGTGACTGGGCAGCAAAATAGCAGATGAAATTTAGTGTTGATAAATGCAAAGTAGAGCACGTTGGAAAACATAATCCCAACTATACATACAGAATGATGGGTCTAAATTAGCTGTCGCCACTCAAGAAAGAGATCTTGGAGTCGTAGGTAGATCTCTGAAAACGTCAAAGTGCAGCTGCAGTCAAAAAAGAGAACAGAATTTTGGGAACCATTAGGAAGGGGATAGGTAATCAGACAGAAAATATCATCTTGCCACTATATAAATCCATGGTACACCCACATCTTGACTGTTGCCTGCAGTTCTGGTCACCTCATCTCAAAAAGGATATATTAGAATTGGAAAAGGTGCAGAGAAGGGCAACCAAAATGATTAGGGGGGTGAAACAGCTTCCATACGAGGAGAGATTAGAAAGACTGGGACTGGTCAGCTTGGAAAAGAGACGTCTAAAGGGGGATATGAGAGAGGTCTGTAAAATCATGACTGGTGTGGAGAAAGTGGATAAGGAAGTATTATTTACCTCTTCACACCACACAAGAATCAGGGGGTCACCCAATTATGTTAATAGACAGCAGGTTTAAAACAAGCAAAAGGAAGTACTTCTTCACCCAACGTATAGTCAACCTGTGGAACTCATTGCCAGGGGATAGGTCCATTGATGGCTAGTAGCCAATATGGTCACGGGCACAACCCTGTGCTCCGGGTGTCCCTAAACCTCTGACTGCCAGAAGCTGGGACTGGATGATGGGATGGATCACTCGATAATTGCCCTGTTCTGTTCATTCCCTCTGAAGCATTTGGCATTGGCCACTGTCAGAAGACAGGATATTAGGCTACATGGACCCTTGGTCTGACCCAGTATGGCCGTTCTGATGTAACCTTCTCTCCTCTTCCAAGCAGCATGTGCTGGGCAGACTTCCTTCAGGAGATGGGGATTCCTCCTGACCTATGAGAGGTAGCATGAACTAAAAAAGGGATTGGGCCCAGATTTTGGGGGAAGTTAGGAGCTTGAATACCTTTGAGGATCTGGGCCTGGGAGACAGGACTTCTGGGTTCTCATCCTGGCTTGGCCACTGCATGCAGATCTGGGGCAAGACACTTAACCAGGCTTTTCCCATCTACAAAATGAGGATAATTGCCAACTTCTGGGAGGTGTTAATTGGCCGTTGATTGCAAATGGCTGGCACCATTGTCCTGCCATAGTGGCTGAGGGGGGTTTCCCTGTCTTCACTGGTCTCTCCTGCCCTTAGGTACGCTCCCCTTGGTATCATGTTCCTGGTGGCTGGCAAGATTGTGGAGATGGAGGACGTGGTGGTGCTCTTCACTAGCCTGGGCAAGTACATCTGCTGCTGTGTCTTAGGGCACTTCATCCACGGCTTTATCCTCCTCCCGGTTATCTACTTCATCTTCACACGCAAGAACCCCTACAGGTTCCTCTGGGGCATCTTCACAGCGCTGGCCACTGCCTTTGGCACCTCCTCCAGGTATTGTGATGTTAGCTGTGGGCACAGGCGCTTAGGGGCTTGAGTAAACCTCTCGTAGGGAGGCTTCCATCAGAGCAGGGATGGCTGCTGAGCCTGGAAAGGAGAGAGAGTGGTAGAATACTGGGGTTGTTAAAGTCCAAGGCTAGAAGGGCCCACCAGCTTATCCAGTCTGACCTCGCCAACCCAACTCCGCCCCGCTGCTCGCACACTGAACCCAGCAACCTATGTGTGTGATATAAGAACTAGAGACTGTGCTTGATTATGCTGAAAGTCGAGGAAAATGCTACCTCCTCTTCAGCAGTCCTGGGCTGTTGCTACTCCCATTGACCCCTGCTGGGTTTTTGGTCACTCAGCAACTCTAACCGCCAGCTGTAGTGTTTTGTGTTAACCCGCGGAACTCACTGCTGCATGATACTAACAAGTCTAGTATCTTTAAGAGTCAAGCAAAGGCCTCAGGTTTTGCCGGGTAGTAGAATCATATCCTAGGGAGGCTGCAGTAAGTAGGGCTCTCCATCCTTGGGCTTCAGGGCATAAACACTTCACTGGGATCAGGAAGAAATTTGCTTCTGTTAAGTGAAGTGCATTCATTCTCCTGTGAAGCACCTGGCTTTGGCCGCTGCATTTAGACCAAGGAGGTAACAAACTTGGTGGGGGCTGTTTCCCATTTCTAGCATAGCCTGTGGGTGCCCTTTTCCCACAGGGAAGGTTGCTTATGGATCTATTAGAAAGTTCTGCATTGGCCCGTCCCCAGAGCGGGGGGTGGGGTGGGGGGGCTGCTTCCCCTTACATACACACCCGTCTTGAGGCCTCGCTGGGCTGGCGCATGAGTACTCACCATACACACTCTGATCTCTCCGCAGCTCTGCCACGCTGCCGCTGATGATGAAGTGCGTTGAGGAGAACAATGGCGTCTCCAAGCACATCAGTCGCTTCATCCTGCCCATCGGGGCCACGGTCAACATGGACGGGGCTGCCCTCTTCCAGTGTGTGGCGGCTGTCTTCATCGCCCAGCTGAACAACATCCCGCTCAACTTCATCCAGGTCATCACCATCCTGTGAGTGAGGGAGCCTCTGGCATAAAACACTGAGCCACAGAATCTGCCCCACCCCGAGAGGTGGGCTGGATATTAGCCCTGGCTTACAAAGGGGCGAGTGGGGTCCTGAGGCACAGCGAGGTAATGGGACTTGCCAAGCGGTGGCGGGGCTTGGAATAGAACCCAGGAGTCCTGTCTCCATCTCAAATCACAAGACCATGCTTCTGTCCAGAGGCAAGAGTCCTTGACTCCCAGGTTCTTGATCTAACTGCTAGGCCCCATTGTGTGGCCCAGCCTGGCTGTTCCCCTTCCTCTTGCGGTTTTCTGCAGGAAACTGGGAATCTCCTGGCCGGCCTCACATAGGAAAAATGTGGTCATGAGCTTGCTGCCAGGACCGGGGAGATTCATGTGACGCTGGCTCATGGCAGGAAGTTGCAGGGTTGGGGTGGGTCATCGTCTCCGCTTCTGTTTTATAACTGAGTGCAGTGATGACTAACTGAGCCCTGGCACTAACCAGTGCGAGTTACAAGGGTTAGTAGCTAAGAGGCCAGGACTGAAGGCTGGATGTCCTGCCTCAGCAGAACTCCCAGGTCTTGCCAGTCCAGGGGTTTGCCCCCCCCCACCCCACTCTTAAAAGGTGGCCTTCACGCCTGGGTTGTGTCTGCGTTTCCCCAGTGCAGACGCTGCTGGGGCACAAATGAGCTGTTGCCTTTGGATCTTTCACTTCACCCAGCTGTGCTGCCCCAATCCTGAACAACCCCACCCCCACCCCCATCCCAAGTGTAGGCACTGAGTCGGACTGGAATATGTCGTTGACTCTGAGTGCGGGGCTGCACTGATCCATCCGGTACAGATCACTCAAGGTGATGAGAGGGTCAGTGATCAGAGGGTCCCATGATTGTCCCATGGCTCATTAGAGCCGGATGCTTCCTCCTTGGTCGGGAGATGCTGCCCACGTTCCTCCCCAGCAGTGGGTGGAAGGGGAAGAGCTCGCTCTGCCCTTGGCTTTGCTGGCTGGCATGGGGCCTGTCACTGGCTGGTCGTGCTGCTGGGAGGTCCCTTCTCTGAGCAGTGCTGGCAGGTTATTGCCAAGCCCCCTGCTGGGGTCCTGCCTTGACCCTCGATTTCTGATCTGACCGTGCACCTCTGCTCTCCTCAAACCCGGCAATGTCCTCTGGGGCTGAACCCGCTGCCGCTGGGCCCTGCCACACTGCACCGTGGCTGGGGAGCGCTGCACCACTGAAGCCCTGCCGACCCATACCCAGTCACTTGCCCCCCAGATCTTTACAGTGGCTTCCTGTCCCTGTGGGGATCTGCCATACAGAGCCCTGGCGCAAGTGAATGCAATTCCTGCTCTCCGGCTTACTGCTTTCCCCACGGCCCCTTTGTGCTGCCGCTCTTCTGTAACTTCTCTTGCTGCTGATCCCATGTGACTCTGTCCAGAAGCATCACCTTCGTGTGGAAAGAATGACTAGGAAGCTGCTAGCTCTGCCTGCTCCTAATTCTCCTCTCTCCCCTGGGCGGGAATGGGTGCGCTCTCTGCCCCCTCATAGCGTCCTACGCTGTGCTTGCATCATCACCGTCTGTTGATGCAATTGAGGGGGTTGCAAAGGTGGTTCTCTGCCCCAAGAACAGCTGAGATCTCTGGTCTGACCCCCCACATCTTGCCTTTGCATTTGTCAGGGCTGGAGAAAAGGCAAGGAGCAAGACTGAAATCTACCTGCATGTTCCCAGGGAACACATATAGGCTCTTCTTCACTGTGACAGTCCCACTCCAAGGTGTTTCTTGCATTCAGTCCTAGGAAGGATCATGGCCTACGAGCACTAGAAAGGGAGATGGCTGTCCTCCTTTCACAGATGGGTGAGGACAAGGGGAAGTGACTTGCCCGAGTTAACTGAATTGGTGGCAGAGGCAGGATGAGTACCCAAGCCCCTGCTCCAGCCATGACAGCACAGGAATGGACGTGTGTGTGTGCTGACACACCTCCGTTTGCCACGTACTCCTTAACTCAAAGATCATGTGGTTAGGGCACTACCCAAGGACTAGGGAGACCTGGGTTCAAGTCCCAGCTCTGCCACAGACTGTGAGACCTTGGGCAAGTCACTTGGCCCCTCTGTGGCCTCGGTTTCCCCATCTGCACAATGGGGATAAGAGCCCTGTCCCGCCCCACAGGGGGTTTGTGTGGTTAAGTGAGTTAGGTTGGGAAGCGCTTTGAGATCCACCAATGAAAAGTGCTATGTAAGAGCACCCCTGCTGCACTGGTGACATGTCTGATCTCTCTCTCTGCTCTGCAGTGTCACAGCTACAGCCTCCAGTGTGGGGGCAGCGGGGATCCCTGCCGGCGGCGTCCTCACCCTCGCCATCATCCTGGAAGCCATTGGGCTGCCGACCAGCGACATCTCCCTCATCCTGGCTGTGGACTGGCTTGTGTAAGGGCAGGACAGAGGGGCAAAGACACTGACGCGGGTTGTACAGGGTAGAACAGACAGCTGTCTGATGGGCTCTGTGGGTGCACCTGTCTGGAACAGGCTGGCTGGCTGGGTCTATGGAAATCCATTTCCTGGGGCCCCCCTATGTTTCTGCAGCCTCAGCAGAGCAAGTTAAACCAGCTGAGAGCAGTCTCGCACGAGGAGAGCCCTGGGCAAAGTGACACAAGGCTGCACTCCCCATAGGTTAAGTCTCCACTTGGACGGGGCCGTTCCTTTGGCTGGCCCGCAGCTCAGCTTCTGCAAGGATACAGTTGTGTTTGCCTGCCATGCAGCCTCCCCTGCTTCCAAAGTGCAGTGCCACTTTGCCAGTGGGCAGCTGAAGCAAGGGGGTGTGTGGGTTAATCGCCAACGAGAGCAGCCTTTGGGGCAGATGCCTGCGAGGTTGCTCTTGTATGTAACCAGGCGTGGGAGGGGAGTAGGGAGGGTGGTGGGGGAGAGGGTCTCAATCATGGGCATGATCAGCGCAAGGAGGCTGATGCTGACTCGTCTCCAAGGTGAGCTAGGGAATTAGTTGGCCTGGTTAGTGGGCTCGGTGCTACTTCCCCATGTTTGAACACCCCAGGCCTAGCAGCTAAAAAGCCTGATTGAGTGGGACCAGCTCAGAGCAAATCCTAGGCTCTGAATGGGACGTGCCCTGGGGCACGAGGGCGTATCCTGTGGGGTGCAGGATTCCTCCTGCTCCAGAAATTCTCTGGTGGCAGATGCCACTGTCATGCCAAGTCAGCATCCAGCCCAACAAGTGGTCAAGAGCTGCGGGAAGGGCTCCAGGTTGCTGGGCAGGGGTTTTGTGGCAGCGCTGGGCTGCCATCTCCTGGTGGCACTGAAGCACCTGCCCCTGGTTCAGTGCTGGGGAGCAGTTTCTGACTCCCTGCTGTCACCTGTCTGCTCACCCACCAATCCTCCTGTGTTTATTCAGGGACCGCACCTGCACCATCCTCAACGTGGAAGGAGATGCTTTCGGAGCTGGCCTCCTGCAGGTGTACACAGAGAGGACGATGGGGAAGGCTGAAGCTGAGGAGCTGATGGAGATCAAGACTGAGGCCCTGGGCCCCAACAAGGTTCCGGGCGAGGAGGAGGGCTCCCCACTGATCAAGAGAGATGAGCCCGTCCTGCTGGTTGCCGTTGGCTCCTGCGAGAAGGAGTCTGTGATGTAATCAGCGCCCGGAGCGTGGCCTTGGTCGGAGACTTTTCCTTTTTTAGGGCTCCTTTTTAAAGACATGTAAATTGGGGCAGAAACGGCCACTTCTGGTTTTCTTAAGCCTTGAACCCCCTGGGCGAAGCAGTCTCTGTGGCAGAGCTGATCAGCTCAATACAATTCTGACACCCCTCTAGAGTGACCCCCTGCCGATCTGACTTGTGTTCAGGGAGCCAGAATCTCGGCTTGGTTCCCAGCCCCACCCCTTATTCCTTTTCTACGTCGATCCCATTCTCCTGATGCTGGCTGCAGACAGGACTGGGGCCTCTTCAATCACCCCTTGCCTCTGAGCCTCCGCTGTCTGCCCTCCCACCCCTGCCCCCTTTCCTGTTAATTTTCTGGACCAAGCAAGCACCGAAACTGGCCTCCTTGCGCTTTAAATGTGCTGAAGCATCCGGCATTTCTTGAACGACTGGTAACACCATTTTCTGTCATGCGCTCAGCTGCTCAAGTGGAGGCCAGCTGGCTCGCGGGCCGCTCCTGACCTCTGCCCTCTCCTTCTTGCCTGAAAGACTTGATATTCTAGCTCAGCCAGAGCTCCGGCTGGGGGTCCCTGCAAGAGATTCCCCTCCCCCTGCCCCATTCTCTCCATGTGGCTACAACTCGGTGGTGGAACAGCTTGTGCCTTTGTCTGTGTGGCTGTGGTGCAGTCCTGTCTGTCACGCTGGTCCCGGAGGAGCCAGCACTGATGTTGGTGTGGAGTCATGTGTCTGTGTCCCACGGTCTCTTGGTGTCCTAAGAACTGGTAGCTCCAGCCAGGCTGATGTAATTTATTTTGCTATTTAAATGATGCGAATTAGTTGGTCTCTCCAGAGTAGAGAGGAGGGAACCCTTAGCACCAATGGACTGGAGGCTGCACGTGGCATCTACCATGAAAAGGGGATGGGACAGATCCTGGACTGATGGGGAAGCCTGTACGTCAACACCCCAGCTAGGCATTGCCTTAATTATTTGACTCCAAGCCCTGGTTCTTGGGCTGGACACTCCAGCCAAGGGTTACAGCTCGCTGCTGATGTGTCAACCCTCTGGCTTTTCAGCTCTGACAGGCTGCGGTTCCTCTGGCCCCATTCACTCCTTAGCCTTGTAGACCCAAATCCAGCAGGGCTGTTCCGATGCCAGCTGGAACCTGCTGCTCTTGCCTGTGCCACGACCAGCCATGTGGGGCTCTGATCTGGGACTGTTCTCGGGGGTGAATGGCTTGTTCTGTTCTGGCCCCGAGCAAGCCGTTCTGGGGGCTGTCGGGCCCTGGTAGCAGCTAAGCTATTGCCCTCGGCCACAGCCTCAGTCCAGTGGGTTGGTCCGTTTGAATTTCTGTCATATCTTCCCCAAAGAGGCTTTGGGGTGAGGAATCGCAAGCGGGGGGATAGGTTAGCTCTTGGCATCAAGGTCCGATTCCGTTTTAAACAGATGGAGGGCAGGCAGGGAGAAGATACCAGGCCCCTCTGAAGATCTGATAGGGGAGGGTGTTTGCAATACTGGCCAGCTTGGGGCCAGGCCGGATCTTGGATGTGATTGCTTGCTCTGCTGCTCCATGTGCTGTTACCGACCCAGTGTCTCTGGCTGATTCCTCCCTAGGCCAGGGAGTGGGTGTGTCTGTTTCTCAGGCTGGCTCGTTAACGCTGGTTTTACTTGAGCTTTTGGAGGCCCTTTGTTTGCCCCTTAAGGATCCCTCAACTCAGGGCTGAGTCCAGGGTTCAATGGGGGGTGTTGGGAGAACCGAGACGTTCCTGGGAGATGCCAGGGCTGCCTAGTGTGCCATGTCTGCTTGCAGGCTGTGGTTCTCTGCTAAACCTCGGCTGGTGCTGCCTAGTTGGGAGAGCCTCGTCCTCTGGGCCGCCTTCCTTCTCTGAAGAAGAAATCTGAGCTGCTAATCAGGCGGCCCGGCCTGTGCTGGAGTCTCACACCATCCACCAGGGTCTGGTTCCTGTTAGCAGCCCCATGCAGCCTTGCTTCCACCCAGGGCGCTCCTGCCGCCAGGCAAACGTGGGCAGCTGCTGCGGACTAGCTCCTCTCTAGATCACCCTCTCGAGCCAGGCCTCTCGGTGCCGAGCCACTCGCTGGTGAGAACAGGCCCTGGCCGATCCCTGTGTGAACTCCCTTTGCTGGGGGGGGGGTTAATGCTGCTCTCGCTGCTGGGGACATTGGCACAAAACAGGCACTTCGGGGCCTCAAGTGGCCTTGTGCCAAGTGCTCCTCTGGCAGCTGTCGCCATGGCAACCAACCGCGGGCAGACAGGACCGTTACTCCAGGTGAGGGAAGAAACCGGAGCCTTGGGTGAGCCGGCTCCAGAGGCACAAGCAAGCGGCTGCCATGCTGCCGGTAGTGAGACTGTCCCTGGGCTGTAGCATGGGCCTCTTGACCTCTGCCATAGCTTCACGGTGGCCTTCAGCCAGTCTCCTTCCCGGGGGGGAGGCAGCTGTCCTTGGCTGTGCAGATAACCTAGGTTTTAGCCCAGCCACCTACAAAACCCTCTGGCCCAGTTTTCTTTAAGGCTGGGCCAGCTAGCACAGCTGGGGGTATCTGCTGATAGTCCTCCAAGGCCTGCCCACAATTCCCCAGAAGGACAGACCCCTTCTTCTGCAGTTGCCTCAGAAATAATCCTAGGGCATCCCAGTTCCAAGAACCAGCGGCTATGCCCCCAGCCCACACATGCGTGTCGGATCCAGGCCGCAGTAATGCAGGTAGGGCTTTGCAGGGGCATGCTCCCACCTGGGCTAGCCTGCGCCAGCTGCCTATCACCAGTGTGACCTGGGCAGAGAGTCCATCCCCTTTGTTCCAGCAGTGGGGTGAGAAAAGGCCCAATGTGGGGGATAACTGAATCCTGGGGGTGGTGACTTGAGGGACGTCCCGCACTGGAGTCTGAGCTCTGCTTAGGCCCAGTAGCTGCTATGGTGATATAGCACTCCTCAAGCACAGCCCCATCTGCAGTCTTGGGTCAGTAGTCACCCTGGATTTCAGTGGGTCTTTGCAGTCCCAGTCCCAGGGAGATGGAAGCACAATTTGAAGGAGTAGTAACTGCAGTGGCAGTTCTGTGATTCTCAGGCAGACTCTGCTGGGGGGGACTGCAAGTCTCATCAACTGTTTGGCTTGAAAGCCAGTCCTGGCCCCTATCCCTGGAGCCTAGGATTTTCATCTGCAGAAGGTACCTGTGCATAGGAGGAGTAGAGAAGGCTGGCCCAGAGATCAGTGCCTGTGGGTGCAGGAAGGTTAGGTACAAGCCTGTCTGAATCTGCTTCAAGCAGTTAACCCCAGCCTTTTGGAAGCATGAGCAAATCCCTATATTGGTGCTCGGGCTGAGATCTCCTCACTGCCCCTGAGGGGGATGGGGATGGGGACGTGGATGCAGGTGCACGTCCAAAGTACACAATGCCAAAGGAATTGCTGGTAGGAGCCCTGCAGGGGCGGTGCCACTCTCAAGGGCGCTTGGTGGTGGTGGCGTCTGTCCTCAATGCTGCAATGGCTGTAACTAAAATGTTCACTCCTTACTGCGGAGACAATAAAACAGACTGTCCCGTGGGTGTGTTTGTGTTTTGTATGCTGTGACCCTCTAAGCGTGGCCTAGAGAGAACAGGCGCGCTCTGCTGCTGTGGCTGGTCTGGGGGGGCCCTGATATGGCCTGTGCCAGGCCCCCTTACCTTAGGCTGGCACTGGAGGTGAGGGGGAGCAGTGAGCTAACCCAGAGACGATGGGCATCACAGACCATACATGGGGGGGGGGTCAATAAAGACAGCAGAGTAAAGAGCCAGATCCTAGCACGCGGAGGAAGCAGGGAACACTGGTTCATGCAGTCCCTTGGATATTGGACCAGCTGCTGATTGTGCCGCGGTTGGGCTTTGCTTCCTGTCTGTGGTGAGTCAGGTTGACCGAGCCATACAGCTCTCACCTGGTCCCGCCTGCTTTACCCCCACCCCGCGACTGCCTCCCCTGGGGCCAGCCGCTGAGCCTTCGCTCTCCCCCATCCTAGGGAAATTCAAGCAGCACAAGCACCCAGTGCAAGCAAGTCTCCGAGAGCTGGCACCTGCCTTGGCTGGCAGCCTGCAGGGGCCTGGAATCTGCCTCCACTCGCTTGCAGGGGCTTTGGCACAGCAGAGCAAGACAATCATTAAACTGCTGGCTGCACCCTGGATGAGTACGGGTGAAAGTTGGCGAGCAGGTGCCTGCACCAGAGACAAAGGGCGCAGGGAGCACTGCCCTCGTGTACTTAGAGATGAATAAACATTGTTTTCTTTGTCTCCTTTTCTTTCCACACTCACTGCTTCCAACTGAGCTGTTGTCCTTTAAATACCAGCCCGATCCAGTCTTGATCTGTGGGGGTGGGAAGAGGAGCTCCTCTAGGACGACAGCGGTGAAGTAGGCCCTTTCCAACACACTATCCCTTCCCAGTGTCTGTCTTACACCTCCTGGTTCTCCGGTTGGCCACAGCATTGTCTATGGTAGCCAAGGCAGTACCTGACTTTCTACTGGTAACCTCTCAAGGGCATAAGCATAGCCCAAGCTGTTCTTCCACTGTGGGTCAGATTTAAAGGGTTGATCTATATTCCCTTTATTAATGTTTATTATAGGGGATGGCATTGTGCTAGGGGCTGTACAACTGGTAGCAGTCAGCCCTCCTGTGTGGACAATTGAACAAGACCAGACAGGGCAAGGGTAGAGTGTGAACAATGCGATGGCATCAAAGGGCATGCTCATGCCATGATTTTATTTGGGTGGGTTTAGGAAGGGAGGGGATCAGCTCAGTGAGAAGGGAAGGGGGAGCCGAGAGGAAGAGGGTGGGAGGAAAGTCCTGTCCGCTGCAGAGTTTTCTCTGAAGGGCTAGAGGTCTCTGCTTCAGCTGCAGCTGCTCCCATCTGGAGTCTCTAGCTAGTTCCTTTCTGCAGTTTTCCCCCAAGGCTTCAGGGCAGAGGCTCTGAGAAGCACCAGTTCCCCCAAAGAGAGGGGGTGGGTCTCCCCTGTATGGTTCTGGGTCTATGGGAGGCAGCCCTGGCTGGGCCCCATATGTAGCAGTACCTCTCTCCAACCCTCCCGGCCCCCCATTGGCTCCGTCACAAAGGTTCTCAGCCTGTGGGTGGATTATTTCTGGGAACCTCCCAGGGAAACTGAGGCAGGGTGGCAGCAGGCCACCTGGAGGTGGCAACCCAGCTACACTGGGCCAGATGAAAGGGTTTCCTGGCCTGCAGAGCAAGGTTCCATGGCTGCTCTGCATCGGCTAAACCTGTCGGCGTCTTAACTTGCCCATTGCCTTGCCCCACTGCTGCCTCCCCTCTTGCGGGGTTTCAGGGCGATCTGCTGCTGAGAGCTCGAACCGGCCTTCCCTGTAACCCTGCCCCTGCCCGCTCAGGCCAGGGGGGCAGCCCCCAGTGCTCAGACTGGAGGCGGCTTTCGATCTGCCTCCAACAATGGCATGTGAAGATGATGGTGGATGGTCGGTGCTGCCCTCTGCTGGCACGAAGTGGGCTACACCGCATGCGTTTGGCAGGCTGTGCGGTAAACAAGCCAGGCCCAGGTCTCCTGCAGAAGGGCTACACAGCTTGATTCTCTGTGGTAACAGTCAGCCCTGGGATGAGGCTGCATTCACTGGAACCGAGCTAGCCCCTTGACTCCTGCTTTGGGCACAAAGCCCAACTCCTTAGCTCCCTCCTTATCAACGCTGCGTGTCTGTGCGGGAGGCGTTTCTGCTTCTCTTTTCTGGTGGTGGATTGGCTTATTTCCTCTGCAATGGGCACAGAACCCAGCTTCCCTTCCCCCAGCTGAGCTATAGCTAGCGGATGTATCTGCCCTATTCTCCCGCCAGCATCTCCCTGATGGCTAGATGGATTTGCTTTTACCACTCACACTGTTTGGGAGACGATATCCCTGTGACGGGATCCCTGGGGTGCTGCCTGGGACCGTGCAACCCCTGTGCCACCTTAACTCTACAGCCGGGGCTGTCTCTCACAATGTTTTGCTAGTGACAAGCAGCAAACCCCTCCAGGCACTGCGATCACTCAGCACAACCACACCTGGCTAGATTGTATGAATGCTCCTAAAGTCACTCATGAATCACACAGAGAAAGGCACCAGCCCAATCCCCCCAGCTCCTGGCACTTTAACTCAGGAATATACCGTCTTGCACTGCTCAAGACAAACAGTGCAAGTTTATTAATTGGTTCACCACTTCATCAATGGAAAGTGGATATACACTGCATCTAGGAGTGCAACAAAACCAAGGACGCATAGACGAGAACTGATGATCGGGTGAAGGAAACATGCTAAAATACAGGAGATCTGTGCAGAAGTGGGCACTTGTAAGCACCTAACTCACCTCAATTTCCTGTGAGTTAGATACCTAAATAACTTTGAGGAGCTGGGCCTAGCCATTTCTTCCAAAGGCCGCCTGTCCGTGCCATGAGCCTCCATTTATTTATTCTCATTCTAGATTTCTAACTAGGGCTCCATCATTACAACATTGTGGATTTCTTTACAGCAAGGAATGGAGAGAAGGAACTGCCCTGGTGTGTCTCGGGGATGTCTTCTGACAGATCCCAGGGGCAGCTATCAGTTGGGGAGATTTTTAAACTCAGCATTGCTGAGCCTGGGGGTTACCATGGAGCTCCAAAGCGATATCTGATCACAAAGATCAAACTGGTTCCCATATGGGACCAGATCCTCAACAGTTCAGATTCCCAAGGCCAGAAGGGACTATTGGGATCACCTCACCTGACCTGCTGGATAGCACAGGCCAGAGAACTGCCTCCAAATAATTCCTAGAGCAGAGCTTTTAGAAAAAACATCCCATCTGGACTTAAAATCTGTCAGTGACGGAGAATCCACCACGGCCCTCGATAAGCTTAATTACTCACTGTTAAAAATGTACTCTTTCTTTCCAGCCTCAATCCCTCGAGCTTCAGCTTCCAGCCCTTGAGTCGAGGTAGGCGTTTCCCTGCTAGATTGAAGGGCCCATCATTAACTATTTGTTTCCCAAGTAGGCTGAGATCAAGTCACCCTTAACCTTCTCTTCACATAGCCTGTAGGTGTTTGCTAGGTCAGGCATGAGTATGAGTTAAGGCAGTAATGCAGTGAGCAGCAGGCCTCCAACACAATGGCTTAGCTAAACTAAGCAAGGCGTATGGCCCCCCCCAAACCTTAGCATGAGCAGCTAACCTTAGGAGTAACCCCAGCTGAGAAGATCTCACAGAACAGAAAACTGTTGTGACTAATTTAGCTCTCAGGTAGTCACGAGCTGCTCGTTTCTATCAGTTGGGGGATATTTTAAGTTAGGAACATCAGCAGATGGCTGATCACAAGGGTGCCGTGGTAACTAATTGACATATATGCTAATAAGCATGAGGTAAACGAGCTAGTAGCCTATGGGAGAAGGCCCCCCCCCATCACAGTAGGGTGAGGAAATACAAACAAGGAAATGTGGGGAAACCCCTACCGAACATTAGGCATAGTGGTGTCAGTGTAACCCTCTACAAAAGTTACATCCCCCTGGCCTGAGTGCCTTAGGAGATGTAACTCCTGGGAGATGCCAAGGTTATGACCACTGGTGATGGTGACGAGGAAGATAACTAACACTTCAGGTTGTTTTGCAAGGGATGGTGTGAGTATATAGATGCTCAGATGCACATACTGTATTATCTCGATCTACTTTGCTGGCTTGGTGTGTTTGCAATTTTAACAGTCCTGTCAATAAAATGATTGCAAATTCAGAAGGGTTTTCCTAAGAGCCAGTGTCGCAACTGACCACACCCGGGTTCCCAACTGAACTTTCGTTTTAATAACATTGGGCCTGATCTGGAGACAAGAACCTACCAAACCTCAGAGTGTTAATGGGGAATTCTTAAGTAATCAATATAATTAATACACAAGCAATAGGTCAGGCAACAGTTAAGCTAAATAGTTTGAGCTCCTGGAGTCTGTCATTGTAAGGCAGGTTTTCTAATCTCGTAATCATTCTTGTGGCTCTCTGAACCCTCTCCAGTTTATCAACATCCTTCCTGAATTGTGGGCACCAGAACCGGACCCAGGATCCCAGCAGCAGTTGCACCAAATGCCAAATCCAGAGGAGAAATAACCTCTCTGCTCCTACTCGAGATTCCCCTGTTGATGCATCCCAGGATCGCATTAGCCCTAGTGACCAAGCCATCGCTCTGGGAGCTCATGTTCAGCTGATTATCTGCCCCCGCCACCGAAAATCTTTTTCAGAGTCACTGTTTCCCAGGCTAGAGTCCCCCATCCTGGGAGTACGGCCTGCATTCTTTGTTCCCAGATGTACACATTTACATTTAGCCATATCAGAATGCCTATTGTCTGCTTGCACCCACCTTACCAAGTGATTCAGTTCGCCCTCTATCAGTGACCTGTCCTCTTCATTGTTTGCCACTCCAATTTTTGTGTCATCTGCAAACTTTATCAGCAACGTCTGTTTTCTTCCTGGTCACTAATAAAAATGTTAAATAATGTAGGGCCAAGAACTGATCCCTGTAGGACCCCCTAGAAATACACCTGTGCAATGCTGATTCCCAGATTACAATTACATGTTGACATCTATCAGTGAGCCAGCTTTTAATTAATTTAAAGTGCACGAAGTTAATTTTATATCTTTCTAGTTTTTTAATCAAAATGTCATAAGGTACGAAGTCAAAAGCCTCATAAGAAGTCTGTTACATCAACACTGTTATCTTTATCAGCCAAACTTGTGATCTCATCAGAAAAAGAGATCAAGTTAGGTTGACAGGATCTATTTTCCATAAACCCGTGTTGATTGGCATTAATCATATTACCCTCCCACGTCAGCCACAGGATTGATATCAGACTGACAGATCTATAACTATCTGGGTCATCGCATTTACCTTCTTAAAATATTGGTACAATATTAGTTTTCTTCCAGTCTTCTGGAACTTCCCCCGTGCTCCAAGACTTAATGAAAGGTATTATCATTGAAAGGTATTTAGATTCCTAACTTCTACTGAAATTAATGAGTTAGGTGCTTAAATATTTTGAGGATCTGGATTTAAGGAGGTCAAGATATGGTGGCTTAAACTCTGACATTGTTCACAGCCCCATATGTGATCAAAACAAAGTCTGAAACAGATTGGCAGGAGATGCCAAGAAAATCAGATGGGAAAATCACTTTTGAGTTTTAATGATTATTTAAAATAACCCCCTTGTCAGGACTTTGTCCTGAACTCCACAAATGAAGGGACTACGTCAACAGTCTTTCCTGAGGCAAAACTTCCATTGACTTCAGCCTGTGTGGGTACGGGGAACGGAGCAAGAGTCAAATTAATCTGCTCCTCTCACTACATTTCTAAGTATGCATCCGATGAAGTGAGCTGTAGCTCATGAAAGCTTATGCTCAAATACATTGGTTAGTCTCTAAGGTGCCACAAGTACTCCTTTTCTTTTTGCGAATACAGACTAACACGGCTGTTACTCTGATACATTTCTAATTGTGATCTTTTAGGGCAAAGACTACTGTGGCTCCTTTTCAGTAGCAGAAGATATTGTTATAGGTAGAGCAACTAGGAGGGGTTTTGACGGCATTTCTACTGCACTGTCTGCACTAATCAGTGTTGCCAACTCTTGTGTCTTGTAGCATTTAGATACTGAAGCCACAGGTCCAGGAACTGTGACTGGTGAAAATCTCAGGTTTCACTGAAAAAGAAAAAGTGTCTATCCACATGCTTACACACAAAAGCTTGAAAACCTGATCCAAGGGCCCCCTAAAGGCTTAATAACCAGAAAGCAGACCCCAACATTTACTATTCTTTAAAATCTCATGAGTCTTACGCCACTCTCGTGATTTTTAAGCACACGGGGCTGGCGCTACTGACTGCTGGACCAGATTTTCTGTAAACATATTCAAATTATATGAAGAACTTTGCCTTTCAGTTGAAGATCCCCAGCTTTCCACACACGAAGCAAGCTTCATGCGTCCCCATGGGAGAGGGAGGGAAGTATAATTAACTCCAGTCTGCAGGTGAGAGGAAGTAAGCTGTCCTACGTCACACAGGGCATTAGAGAATAGAACTCAAATCTCCTGGCTCACAGTTGGATGCTTCCCCTGACCAAGGGGCAAATGCCTGGGATTTTCTTGTTATTAAATTCTTGCATTTCTGTTACTCCTGATGCCTTCTATGAGTAAAAGTTTGAGCATTGGCCTGCTAAACCCAGGGTTGTGAGTTCAATCCTTGAGGGGGCCATTTAGGGGATCTGGGGCAAAAATTGGAGATTGGTCCTGCTTTGAGCAGGGGTTGGACTAGATGACCTCCTGAGGTCCCTTCCAACCCTGATATTGTATGTATGATTGTAAAACAAAGGGTTAATAAACTCAATTTCCTTTACACCGTGGAGGCAGTTTAGTTACGTTTCTACCCTTTGTTCAGCTTGGGACAACGAAACGTGGCTGGTTATTTTCACTTCTTGTTTAGAGGCAGTTTCGGTTCCTCGTTCTGCCACATTAATCCCACACGGCCCTGTTTGGGTTCCCAGAGCTATAAAGGGAAGGCTTAAACTAAACCAAAGCATCCCACTGAATCTTTACATGAGAACATTTCAACTCCTGGCTGTACAGATCGTCACCTTTTCCTTTCCCTTTTTCTTAAAAAACCGAGCCGTGGCTCAGCCAGGGCATGGGCAGCTAGGTCTAGTGGGTGGAGTCAAAGTCAGACGCTAGCAACCAGAGCGGAGGATCAGAGCGGGAGTCAAATGCCAGGATAGGGAATGGGCTGTGGCAGGGCTGGGGCAAGGCTGGGAACCAGATAGGAGCGAGGTCTGTTCTAGAAGCCGGCTGGGGATTTGCCTACTTTCACAGACAACTTCCTGGTGTTCCCTCCAGGCTTAAGTAGCATGCCTGGACCAGTCAGGGACTCTGGGAGCACTGTCAGTCAGATTCTGTGGGCAGCATGTCCTGTGGTGCTTGGGCCCACACGGCCCACAGCCTGTCGATTGCTGCTCAGCCAGAGTTGTCTCATGGCTGTGTGAATGCAGCAGTGGCTCAGGGACCAGCAGACCCACGTTCTAGAGCTGCAGATCCTCCCACAACCTACCTGCTGGGCCTCGATTCCTTGGGACTGCACCGTTTTGAAGGAGCAAGTAAAAGACCTTGCTGTAAACGCATGAAACAGAACCAGCTGTGGTTATAAATATGTCTGCAATATCCCATGTTGGGCTCTTGATTTTCTGGGGTCATTTACAGCCAATCACCATGATAAGGACCACACTTTGCAAATTTAGGATGAGACTCTAATCTGAGCCCTGCTGAAGTCAATCTCTGAACTCCCATGACCTTCAGTGAGAGCAGGACGGGTCTCAAAGTGCATCACCAATACTAAACAGTTGCACCTCCCTGCCAGGCCTTGTTCCCAGGCCTAGGCCTCAGGCAGGGTGAGTAAATTCCCAAGCGCTGCTGCGGTTCAACCTAAACAGGTTACAGTGATGGATAAGAGGGTTGGACAGAACCTATTGGATCGATTAGTCCCCTTCCCCCCTCTCTTATGGTGCAGATCCCCAGCCACCGCCTGTCATCGGTTGTAAGCTTCTGTCTCTCTCTAGTGTCAGCAGCTTCAGAGCCTCCCAAAGCAGGGCACAGCCTCACTGACTAATTAATCTCCCTGTTCAAGTGCTTCCTTCTAGGTAGCCTGAAGTTGTGCATGATGCCACAGCTGTCCCCCCACTTTAAGCCCCAGATGGGTAACAGATCTCCAGCCCCTAAATGAGGAGGCAAGGGGGACAGGCATTAAGTTTGTACTCTTCCCGCTGATTGAAAACAGCTATGGCTTTGCGCTTCCTCTCAGAGAGCAGTCCACAAACAATCCATGAACTGCAGACCTTTGCTAGAAAGCAGAGAGCCCCACCAGTGACCCAGCGAGTTCGGGAGATGCGCTGAGGCGGCATCTCTGTGAGGCCTCTCCTGGGTTGCTTTGTTAATTCTCCTGTCTTTGTGTTCAAAGTGTCTCACCTCCGAAGAGCCACAAGCCCTTCAGACAAACCCCCCAGCCCCAGAGGTGAGGGTAAACTCTCCTGGCTTCAGTGGGCCGTACCAGCAGCAGTGGGCAGACAGCTACCCTAGCAGCAGCATGGTTCATACCAGAATGACTCCCTTCTGTTGGCATCAGGGATATGTTCAGAAGGAGAGAGGGATCCCTGCTCCCTGGGCCTCAGAGTCTGATGCTCTCTTGGGCCCCAATGCAGAGGCAGAAGCCAGAGTCCTTGCTTATTTCCCCTTATCCAGCTTCTTCAGTGCTGGGTTTGGATACTCTGGATTCTCGATCACACCTGCGCCGAACTTCAGCTCCAAAAAACTCCGGTAGTTGTTGGGTGCCAGAGCTGTGAAGCCAGCAAATGGCAGGGGTAACAGGGGCTTGAGGAAGTGCTCCGGGAACTCCACATCCTGCTGATGGTCCATCCACGTGTCCTTGGTCATCAGCCCATTCTTGGGGTAGAAGGGCCAGAGGTCAACGTGCAGGTGGTTGTGCTCGCTGTACTGCACACGGTAGAAGTCGCCCTCGATGGCCTTCTCCCAGACAAAGCCCTTCTCATCCACGATGGAGCCAGACTCTACGTTCCTGAGGAGGTCGCAGTTGGGAATGTCCTCCAGGTATATCCCTAGATCCACATCATAATCCCATGGGATGATGTCCTGATGTCGGGCAGCTCCTAGGAGCGTCCCGCCTTCCAGCCAGTACCGAACCCCAGACGTCTCCAAGATGTTGATGACGTACTTTGCCGTCTCCCTCAGGGCCTGTAGACAGCAAGGCGGGGTCCAGCGGTTCTGATAGAGATATTCCGGCGTATCATCATGGACGGTGCTGAAGCAACGCGGCGTCTCTTTGCTGCACCCAAACCACTGCTGCTTCCCATCCTCCAGGAGAACCCGTTTGATGCCGAAGTCTCGGAAGAGCTGCAGCCGGTTGGCTTTGGCGCGGTTCTCTGCCTTCCATTGGTTGTGTGAGGAGCTGAGCAGAGGCTGGTGGGCTGAGGAGAAGGAGACATCAAGGATTCGGACCGTCCAGCCCCGCAGTGATGTCTGGATGAAGAGGGAGGTCAGCAGGGGCTTGGCCAAGGGAGTGGAAAGGTTGAAGAGATCCTTTGTGCGCAGCAGAATCACGGCGTCTCCCTTCAGGGCTTTGCAGACCCTGGTGGAAGGTGCTACACTGTATTCAGCAGTCCACTTTCTAAGGCTGACCTTCAGGTTCAAGCAATGGAGGGGAGCGAGGGACTGCACAGGCGCTGCCACCATTTGAACTCTGCCCTGGTTGGCTTTGAACTCTTCTAACATACGATCCAGCTGCCTTGTGGAATCAACCTTGACCCCATCAGGCACCAGGGCCACATACTCCGTCTTCACGTACATCTCAGGCCTGGACACATGGGCAGACTGGTCAGGGGCTGGCTTGAGGATCACGAGCTGGACGTTGGGAGCATCCGGTAATACAAGCGGAGGGTACGGTAAGGTATCTGCTGCTACCATGACTGGCTGCTCCGGCTTCTGCTTCAGGAAGGACTGCACCACACCAGGGACGTAGTTCTCAAAGTCCTCGAACTCCCTGATGATGACTGTCACCCCGAGCTTCTGGGGGACAGGCAGCAGCTGGGAGCTAAGCTGGACGTGGTCTCTGTGTCTGTGCAACATCCGCTGCTGCAGCCTCGAGACGTAGTACAGTATCAGCAGATTGATGACAATGGCGAGCGCTAGGACCCCCTGGCAGAACGTGATGCGCATCTTGCCAGGCAGCTGGGTCTGTTCACCTGGGGAACGATGTTATGTGGCTGTGGTCTCTGCACGGGGCAGCCAGAGGCATTTGCTTCCCCAGGAGGCTCTGGGCTCATCCATCCCAACTCAGCTGACTTGCTGGTCACCCTGGAAAGAAATGCAGATGGAGTTTGAATGCCAGGGATGTTTGCGACTGAGGAAAGCCTGCGTCCACGGCTCAGGGGCTGTCTCCCCAATCCTACAATTGGAGCAGGGGCTATTAGACAGATATACTAGATGGAAAAAAGAGTTTAAAATAAATGGTCCGATTAAAGAAAGATGCTCCCACCAGCTGATTGCCATAAGAAACACAGTCCCCTGATTCTTCAGGTTCACTGAAGGCCACCCCTAAATTAAATCTCTCCACTGTCCCTCATTGACACAGCATGGTCTAATGGGCAGAGAAGGGGCCAGGGACTCAGAACTCCTGTATTCTGTTCCCATCTCTGCCGCTGAACCACTGTGCAGCCTTAGACAAGTGACTGCCACTCCGTGCTTCAGTTTCCCCAGTCAGGAGCAGAACCAGGAATAGGCTGTAGGAGTCCTGTCTCTCAGTTCCTCCCTCAAAAGTGGCGTTCAGATTCCAGTCTGAGCCTCCCTCACCCAGCCTGTTTGAAGTCTGTGTTTACTGGCTGATTATCAGCACAGCTCAACCACTGAGCAAAGCCAGCCAGTCAGCGCAGGTTGGAACTGGCTGACCGAACTGCTACTCCCAAAGGAGCTGCAGCCAGTGGAGAGGACAGACCTCAGTATTGTAGGCATGTCTGAGCTCGGGATTGCTCCTCAGGGACCTGGGGTTTCCGTCTTGCTGGGAAAACAGGAGCAAGGAGAACATCTGAAAGTTCTGAATTAGTGCACATGGCTTCTCAACCTACATTAACTGCTAAAGTTCCCAGAACAAGAGATGCGCCATCACGAGGGGGCTGCTTTATTTAATCTTGTTTGTATCAAGCTGGCTCATTGCCCCAGAGCAGTGGTTCCCAAACTTTAACAGCCCGCGAACACTTTCACTAAATTGTGAAATCTCGTGAACCCCCTCCTAAAAATGAATATTTACAGGGATTTAAGTTTAAATTTCCTCCGCACTCCGCGGGGCTCCGGCTGCTGGACCCCATTGACTGCCCTGGTCAACTGAGCTCCACTGAGCTTGGGCTGCAGGTCCCGCTGACTGCCGGCGCTTGGGCTGCCAGCCCCATGCGGAGTGCTGGGGTTCGGGCTGCTGGCTCCCTTGCTGACAGGGGCAGGGCTCGGGCTGCCAGCCCCAACTGCCTGGCCCTGCTCTCCCTGGGGTTCGGGCTGCCAGTCCCGCGTGGAGCGCTGGGGTTCGGACTGCTGGCTGCCCTGCTGATGGGGACAGGGCTCGGGCTGCCAGCCCCAACTGCCCGGCCCCACTCTCCCTGGGGCTCGGGCTGTCTGCCCTGCAACCAGGTCCCACCTGCTCCCTCCAATGCCCAGGGTCCTCTGGCTGCCATGAGTGAAATTTTTCTGGTGAACCCCCTGTAACGTTCTGCAAACCCCAGTTTGGGAACCACTGCCCCAGAGGGATCAAGGCCTCTGTTTAAGCACTAATTTCTCTGCAAACCCACCTTCCCCTCACGGGGAAGGGGTGGGGAACCCAGAGCACGGCACCCTGCACAACAAGAACCCAGTCATCTAGGAAAAGAAAACCCACCTGCCCTCCTAACCTAGGGGTACTGTTACAGGCAGGCCTGCTGAAAGAAATTTGGGGACCTCGTACATCATATTCGCTGGGGCCCCACCTCCTCCCATGTCACTTTATTTACACAGATGTTTGGGGGGATCCCCCTGAGCTTGAGTCCCTGGTACAGCTGTCCACCCTTTCCCTCCCTCTCTCACCAGCCCTGCGAATACCGCTTAGCACTGTAAGGAGCCCGTCTGTCAGCAACACACCCTGCATCCCAGGAGAGCTCTGTTCATGCAACTGTAGCCCCATACCGTGCACCTTTAATCACCAGGATCTCCCTCCCAGGTCGCAAGAGAAAACCCCCGAAGCTAAGACCCAGATCTGAACTCTCCTAAAGTTTGGAAGTGTCTCATTCGGTGGTTCTGGTCTGAGCTCAAGTCTAATCTAACACGATGCTCTCAGCAAATGGCTCGTGGCAGCTGCTCTTCTCCGATCCCATTGGACAAGATACAGAGTCAAGCAGTTAAAGCTCTGAATGCGACCCACTGTGACAGATAGAGCCTGGGGTGGAAACATCCTCCAGATTCTACATCAGAAATCACTATTTTTGTGGGACTTTTGAGGAAACAGTGTTCTGTGCTCCCTCTGCTGGCTGGCTCCCTCTGCTGAGCTGCAGCATCCAAGTAATCAACATTGTCCCCCAGAGCTGTGCACGTTCCTAGTGATAACGATGCTCAAACAAGGAAGCCAAGCAGACAGATTTGCTTTGTTGCCTTGGAGTTTAAGAGCCCACAATGCACTCACTTTCCTTTAGCTAAGCTACTCTCCCCCCCGTAGGTCACAGAGCAAGCCCTGCAGTGCCTCATTGTGCTGCCTCAACGCTGCTCCCACCTCAAGCTGCAGGAACTTAGGAACCAAACCTAGAAAGAGGCAATGTCACACAGCGATTCCATCCGGGAAGTTGGAAGTCAGTCCTGGACTGGGTGTGTGGCTAAGTGGTCAGAGCAGGGTGTCCTCCTGCATCCCATTCCCACCTCTGCCACTGATTCACTGTGTGACCTTAGACATAACACCTGAGCTGTCTGCACCTGTCTCCCCAGCTATGAAATGCAGGTATCTTTATCTCCCCACTTCTTTTGGGAGATTCAGCTAGGAGAGGTCTGCACTAGCAACGTTTGCCAGTATAGTAATGTGGGTTGGGGGGTGATTTTTTTGATGACATTTCCATGCTGGCAAAAGCCCTCAGGTAGACACAGTTATGCTGGTATCGCTTATTTCGCTCAGGGAACTGGCATAATCTGTGCCAGCAAAAGCACTTTTTTTACCAGCATAAGATGCATCCATGGATGAAAAGGCCAGAAGGGACCGTTGTGATCATCAAGTCTGACCTCTAGCTATGCCAGCAAACCTTTTCCAGTGTAGATCTGGCCTTAGTTGAAGTGTGTAAAGCACTTGGAGTTCCTCAAGCAGAGGGTGCTGGAAAAGAGCAAACTATTATTCATTAGTACTAAACCAGACTCCTTTCTGCCTGGGACTGCAACGGCCTAGCCACAGTGACCAGCCCAGTTTTAAGCTGTTAAAACTGTAAATTGCAGACGAGAATTAAAAGAGGAGGCAGCAGTGTCACTTGAAAGATGAACTGCCCTCAGAATTAAAAGCATCTCTGTGGCTTTGTCTACACTACACAGCTTTTAGAAACACGGGCAGTGTAAACGCTGTTTGTCGGTACAAAGTACTTCAACTCCCTACAAGCGGGATTCACCGGATTCACCGTGTTGACAGGAGAGTGCTCCTGCTGACAACAAGCTGTTTACACTGCCACTTGCCATGGAAAAACTTTTGTCTTGGGGTGGGGGGAGCTTTTTGAAGCACCTGTGAATGACAAAAGTTTGTTCACTTGGCAGTGTAGACAAAGCCTAAGCTTCCCCAAGGAGGCTGAAGCTGAGTTTTCTCCGCATGCAAAGGAAGCCTGGTCTCAGGAAAGCTTTTCCACTAGCAGGCTTCTTGCATTGTTAAGCCAGGGCTCTGTAGCTGTTTCGTCTGTAGCTGTTTTGTCGCTTGCAATCTTGTCAGCATGGGTTTAGTTTTTTTAATCACTTGTTTATAAGCACCACAGACCTTAGTCTCCTCCCCTGCTGCTCTGTGGGATTGAAAGGGACCCTATGTCAAGCAGCATTTAAGAAGATGGGTTTAGATAAGCTTGAAGTTGTTAAAAAGCGATTGTATTAATCTCTGCTCCATTCCCAGTGTGTGTGTGTGGGGGAAATCTATGTAAAATTGAAAAGGACAAAGCTATATTAAAAGGTACTTAATAATCCCTTGCCCTGCTCTAGCACCTTCCATGCATGGTTCTTAAAAGACGGTTAATGAACTAAGCTCCGCAATCTGCCTGGGAGAGAGGCATTGTTATCCCCACTTAAACGGCAGCACACAGATGGGAACTGATTTGCCAGTGTGAGTCAGTAGCAGAGTTGGGAATAGTGGAACCCAGGAGTCCTGACTCCCTGGCCTGTTTTTTAGTCCCTGTTCCCCAAGCTTCTAAGAAGATATCTCAAAGCAGTGCACTCAAGCTGACACTGTCCCCTCCTATAGACTCCAGAACACCTCTGACACCTCTAAAAACATCCTACCCCACAATGGTCCAAGAAGAGACAGGGTGAGAGTGAGAGGCTAGACAGAGTCCAGATGAAACGTGGTTTACGGGAGGCATATTTACCTGCCTTCTCTTCCAAGGACATCAGAGAAAGGGGACCCTGAAAGGAGAAATCAAACAGGTCAGATGAATTAAGACCTCGAAAGTATTTCACCAGCCCTGATTTTTTTTTTTTTTAATGCTGTTTCCTTTCAGACAAAGGAATCAGGAAGTGGAACAGAAACAGAAAGTTGGGCCGGACCAGAACCTCAGACCCAACCCTCCCTACCTTCTGGAGCCAAACTTTATATGGATAATAAGAATGTTCATAGTTATGTTAGATAGGCTAAAAAGGGATATAATGTAGTGTATTACTTCTATATATTATATGTATAATCTCATATATATAAAAAGGATATAAACCGCATTGCTTCTGGGCAGACACGAACCTTTCACTGATGGGGGGGTGAGGAAGAAATTTCTCCTCTATGGTTAGGCTATTCCTCAAGTGTCTACTAAAGTGTTTTGCCCTTTCCTCTAAAGCAGCTGGTACCGCCCACTCTTGGAAACAAGGTACTGGACAAGAGGGATCCCAATCCTTAGAGTTTCCAGAAGAAATCAGCTGGAATTTTATTAGTATATAGCATTAAATGCTGGCCTGTGTGAAATGAGTTTGGGGGGCTCAGTCCAACTCCTAGTGGATGTATGTTCACATTCAAAAATCAACAATCATCCATCCCTATTGGCACTAATTGTCTGCCAGGTGGGAAGCCGCAGCAGAGACCTGAGCAAGCCCCGTCTTACCTCTAAACTGGGTCCCTCCAGGGAAGGGAGAAGGCACCCAGTGTAGTGCGTTTTGAGGGAGTTGGTTCTCTAGTTGCCTGTGCTGTACTCATGGGGATGTCTCCGGGGTTGTCAATCTGGCCCCTTTCACCAGTACTAGAAGTAAAAGAAGCATAAAATGATTGACAGGAAAATAACCTTTGTTGTCGCCTGGGACCCCTGCAACGAGTATGTGCTGTGGACCCGTGGGATTCGTTGATGCTACGCACGGCTCATGCGGCACCTCATGGTCTCGGACACCATCCAATTGTCCAGGGACATCTACATCGAACACATCCCCAGCCACCGACAGTACCATGAGCCGGAATGACATCGTGCATCAACTACGAGAAAGGGACCAAGAGACTTTTTCCATTGGACCATATGAACTGAAACCATAAACTCACTGAACATTAAATCTCACCAAATGAGTAGCCACTCATTATTCTCCACACCTGAACATAGCCATTATATGAACAACATAGCCTCATATCTCAATGTCTGTACTTTGACCCATTAACCTTTTACTCCCAAACGGGGATACTGCAGATTATGTATTCCTTACGCCACCCAATCCTAAACCAAACTTCACACCACTTGATAATCTGCACGTTATTCCCGGATAACCAGAAACTTCTATGCTTAAACTCTGTACCAATTTTTTTTAATTTTAACATCATCTTAATAAAAGTACTCGATAAGGCAAAGTTTGCAGCTAAGTGTGACATCAACGAGCACTCCAGAATGTGTATTTCTGGCTCCAGTCTCCTTTCCCAGCTCCTTGTCAAAATATTTCTGCTGCCCCTTGCTCAGTCATACAAGAGGAGTCAAGCAAAACCATTAGACTCTATGACTGCTGTTACAAACAGCTCCCCGACAGTTATGACCACAACCTCTCCACCTGCCTAGGTTCTACCAGGAGATAAAAGCCCCAAGTAAGAGTTCCACACATATCACAATGCACAACGCCATAAAGCATGGGGGGGATTCAATCAACAACCATTGATTGTAGGCTTCTGAGTCAGTGTTCTGTTCCTTCCAGCAACATGCCTGGGGCCTTGGATTTCAATGGTCTTGAAAGGTCTGTCTCTATTTTACCCCAAAATGGGCATCTTTCTAGACTGTCAACAAGATGCCTGAGCTTTTCCACTCACCTATATCTTCCTCCTCCTAGTTTCTGGCTTTTGAGAAGAAGAAAAAAGTTGACATTACATTATAGATTTTTAACTCAGGGAAATGACTGATGCTTGAATGTACGTGAATTTGTGTAAGAGTGGGGCCCAAGGATATCTGGACAGAGTCCCATCTCTCTGCTTCCTCTATGTCTATTCCACCCCAATTTCACAGCGCTTCTGGACTTGGCTCCTTTGCCACAGCCAAAAATCTCGAGATTTCTAGAGGCAGCCCCGTGAGTCCTCCTAGGTAAGAAAGGTAAAGCACACTGATAAACCTGAATACCAACCGGTGGTGGATTTGGGGTAAGGCAGGCAATTGCCCTAGATAAGGAAGTAGACGGGGAAAGGAGATGGTGACCACCCTGAATAGTTGAGAGGAAGGGACAGTGACTGCTCTGAATAGGGGCTGGTATGGAGCTAAGGCGACAGACCAAATGTTCCAGCATCATGGCTGGGGACACGAGGCAGGCTTTGATTTGTCCTCATCCAAACCAGACTGGAGTCTCAGCTCTGTGCTAAGAAGGGATCTGCCCTGGGGGGGCAGAGAGAAGAGTACTTTGGGGGGGGGGGGGGACTGATCTGGAAAGGAGCTGGTCTGTCAATGGGGTGGCCTGTGCAGTCCTGGGTGGAGGTGGGACTGTGCTTGCCGTGGTGAGGAGCCTGTTGCCAGGGGAACCTCCACCTGCTTGCTCTGGGTGGATAAGAAGCCTGTCCTGAGGGGGCCTGATCGAGACCCTCATTGAAATGGGAACCTCTCCCTGTCTGCTCGGGACAGGGGAGAGAAGAGACCCTATTCTAGGGGGAACTTGGTTGGGGTCCCCAGTGTAATGAGAATCCATCTCAGCCTCTTCTGAGTGGGGGGGTGAAGCAAGTCGGGGGGGGGCGTGAGGTCTGCCATGGGAACCCCTCCCTGGATGCTTTGGGTTTCTGGATGTGTGTGGGGGTGGAGGGGGGTGGGGGAAATCAGGCCTGGGGGGGGAGGGGGATGTTCCCTGGGAACTGCTCCCTCCCTGCTCTGGGGGGGATAAAGCAGGCCCTTAGGGAGCAGGTGTTACCATGGGAATCCTTCTCCTTGCTGGGGGAACAGTAGGGGGCTGAAGCAGGCCTACCCGGGGGGGGGGCCTGTTGCCATGGGAACCCCCCGCTCAAGGGGGGAAGCAGGCCGGCCCTGGGGGCCCCGTTGCCATGGGAACCCCCCGCTCGGGGGAAGCAGCAGGCCTACCTGGAGGGGCCCGTTGCCATGGGAACCCCTCCCTGCCCCCGTCCCGCGGCGCGGGCCCCATTTCCTGGCGGAGCACTATCTGGCAGGAAGTGCCCCCCCCGCACGGCTCCCTATGTGGCAGCCGCCGGGATCCATGATGGAGGCTGAGCGGGTGCTGGTGCGGGCCCAGCAGGCCCCGGGCCCGGCGGGGGCAGAGCCGCCACCACCCCCGCCGCAGGCCCCGGGCCGGGCGGCCGCGGGGGCCGGGCCCGGCGAGCTCAGCCTGCCCGGCATCCTGCACTACATCCAGCACGAGTGGGCCCGCTTCGAGGCCGAGAAGAGCCGCTGGGAGGCCGAGCGGGCCGAGCTGCAGGTGCCGGGGGCGGCGGCGGCGGCGGCGGCGGCGGGGGGGGGCCGGGCCGGGGCGCGGGGAGCCGCGGGCGGGCGAGGGGTTACCGGGGCCACCGCTGCCTCCGCCGCTGCCGCCATCTTGGAGGGAAATGGCCGACGGGACCCCGGGGGGGGGTCAGAGAGCCCCCTCCCCCCAGGATCGGGACCCCCCCGTGGGTCGGGGCGGGGGAGCGTCAGCCTCACCCTCCCCCCAGGATCGGGGACCCCCCGTGGGTCGGGGATTCCCCCCCCCCCAGGGGGCTTAGACCTTGGGAGAGACCAGGGGGTTGAGGGGAGAAATTGGGGTGAGAGATTAGAGGGGGGGTGGTGAGTGGGGGAGGTATTGGGGTCCCTCCCCCACAAAAAAAAATTTGGGACCCTCTATTTGCGACTCGGGGTGGTGGCTGTTGCTGTCCAAGAAGGCTTGAAGAGGCTTGGGGTGAGCGTGAGGGGTGGAGTACGTGGCTGTCGCCTCCCCGTAGCACCAGGGGAAGGAGTGAATGACTTGGGGCAAATGCAGCCGTCCCCCTCCAATAGGAAGTTGAGGGGACCATGGGGGAGGAACACAGCTGTCGTTCCCGCCATAGTGACCAGTGAAGGAGTTGGGATGAGCTTTTGGGGGGAGGAAATGCAGTTGTCAACCCTGTAGCAACTCCCAATAGAGTTGGGGTGAAACTTGGGGCAGGGGCCAGGAAATGTCTGCTGCTGCTCAAGAGGGAGTTGAGGTGACGAGGGGGGAAATGTAGCTATCGCCTTCCAATAGGGACCAGGGAAGGAATTGGGGTGAGGGCATGTGGGGAGACATGCATCTGTCAACCCCATAGCAACTAGGGAGGGAGTTGTTGGCGGGGGCACAGCCAACATCCAGTCCAGTAGTGGGAGAGGAGAGAATTGAGGTGGGACACCTAATAGAGACCATGGAGATGGTCACTTCTCTGAATAGCCTCCATGGGTCTGGTCAAGAGGAGCAGCTCCCCGGTTGTTGGTGTTTGGAGCAAAGGGAATGTCGCTTTCCTGAGGTATTGTTTAAGGAGCAGGGGACAGTGATCTCCCTTAATACGGCATGAAGACCTGCAGGGCTGTTCTCCCTGAGTAGCTCTAGGGCTGGAATTGGGATGGGAGGAGATGGGAACCTCTCAGAACAACAATGCTGACAGTGCCCAGGGATGGAAATTGCTCTGAGTAGTGACTAGGGCTGTTACGTGCATTAACTTCTCTGAATAGCCACAGCCAGCGGATCTGGGGTTAGTAATTTGGGTGAACTCACTTCCACAGAGTTGGAGGGATGAATTGGTTGGGATGGAAATAGGTGCTGAAGATGTCAAGGGAATGCCCTGTCCCAAACAGCAGCTCAGGTATAGAGAATTCTCCTTCCCGAATACCAGTGCAGAAGGGGGGTGAGCTGAGGACCTTGAGATCCTTGGCAAAGGGTGTCTGAGTGACTCATCAGCGCCTGGGTGAGAGAGTTACTATCCCCTTGAACGTTTATGGGTTTATAGGTCACAGGAGAGAGACAAACAAAATAGACCAGTTCTCATTGACTTCACTTTGTTGCTCTGCTCGCACATGGAGAACAGGTGAAGAGCAGTAGCTTATCACATGCCAGGCCAGAAGGCCTTGATGCCAGCCTCTAGCACATGTGCTGGATGCTGCAGGATGTAAGGCATCCCTAGAAAGTATCTCAGATTTCCAGATCCTCATAGCTGGAGTGGACATGAGGCATAAACTGCTTTCTGGTGTGTGTGCTTGTATATATGATGACTTATAGCTGGTCTGTGTAACAAGGGGAATTAAAGTGGGCCAAGCAGCAAGGTTTGATGTGAGCAGGTTGGTGAAAGGCAATGGATGGGACAGAGTTGCAGGTATCCAGGCAAGGGAATATGCAGGGATTGAGAGACTGAATCTGGCTGGAGAGTTTAATGAGATCGAGGTGCTAGGGGAACAGTGAGATAGCTTTAGTCTGCAGGGTGAGGCTGAGGAGTGTTGTGTAGGAGGGGTTATGAGTGGAACAGGAAAAAGGCCACAGAGAATTGCTTATAAAATCAAGGGTGTGTCTAGCGGCACAGGTGGGAGTGTAGCAGATTGGATGAGGCCTTGGTGGGAGGGAAGAGAATCATGTGAGTCAGCAGCAGCAGTATGGAGGAAGAGAAACTGATCAAGAAGAGGAAGCTGGAAGAGGAAGGCGGGGCGGGGCTTTCAGAAGATAATTAGGATGAAGTCTTGGCTGTGACTCTGATGCCAGCTCCATAGCCCAAACAATGAGACTCTCAAGGAGGAGGTACCCTGGGGGTAGGCTGCCTATGCTTGACACTTCTCTGGTGCTGTCTTTGTAAACATTAACTCATTAAACCTTGTAACTTCCCCATGAGACTGTGCCAATGTTCTCTGATTGGGAAACTGAGGCACGGAGATGGGAAGTGACTTGACTCCTCTGTACTTGTGGGTGCTGTCAGAGCTATGATTAGAAATTGGGATTTTCTGGCTCCCAGTCCTGTGCGGAGACCACTTGACCCTATCTCATTCTCAAGCAAGAAAAGGCCAGGGGAGCATTGCTTGGTCTCAGTAATTCCATGGATATCAGTGTTAGGGATGAGGAGGGATTTGCTGTCTGAGGGAGCTGATGATAACATTTACCCAGGAGAGTGGTTAATGGCTGAAGAATGATGGAAAGAAGATTGGGAGACTTCTCTTGGAGGTAACAAGGGCATGTGTTGGGGAGAATGCTTTGGGATAGTCTTTGGGAGATATTAGCTGGTTTAATATGCTGATACTCTAACTTCCCTGCAGCTGCTTAGATTTCGGATTCGTCCAGCCAGCTCTGACCTCAGCCTTTCCTGTTTGGGAGGGAGAGAGAGAATTACCATGAGGCTAGGAAGCAAGCAATGCATTCTGAAGCCAGCCAGTGATACTGAAGTTAACCAACCGCAGCAAATGTGCATTGCTGTTGAAGGGAGCGGGGATGTGGCTGAAAAGCAAAGTGGAGGAGAGAAACCCCACCACAAATCCTCTTGCCCACCCACATTTCATAACTGTGGGTAGGGAGCGCTGTGGCAGAGGAGCACTTAAAAGTGCCATCAGAGTTCGGCCTCTGTATCTGTAAGCATCATGGGAGCATCCTTGTGGCAACTTGGACTCCAGGGGAGAAGGAAGGAGCCAGGAAGAGCATGATGAGGAGCAGTGGAAGAGGGTATATGAAAGTAGCTGCAAGGATGGTCCAATGGCTAGAGCACTAGCCAGGGCTGTGGGAGACCTGGGTTCAATTTCTGTGTCACCCCAAACATCCTGTGTGAATCTAGGCATGTCACTTTGCTTCTCTGTGTTTCAGTTCCACATCTGTAAAATGGGCCTAATAGCACTGCCCTACCTCAAAGGTAAAGACTGTGTGGCACTCAGATAGTATGGTGATGCGGGCCAGATAAATATTCAAAATAGCATGGCAATTCACATGAAAAGTCCCTCAAACAATATTAACTGCATCACTTCAGCTTGTGCCTTGCTTATGCATCCTTGAGGAGACAGATTTAGCTAGTGATCATTCATTGGGTTTCACCTGCGTTTTCATGCACCAGTGTAGCTGGTGCGTGAATTGGCCACTCAATTGTATATGTGGCTGCATTTGCAAAGAAACCTTTGCATAATAGAGCTTCTGGATTGTTGCCCAAGGAAGGTTGCAACTTCCGGCCTTCCTGCAGACCTCATTTGCTAACTGTAGCACAGGCCTATCCATGCTTCAGCGCAATTTTCTATTGCCCCACTAAAGGCACCCATTTTAATGCTCTATGTTTACGTTGGCCCTGCTGCTCCTAGGAAAGGACATATTGCAGAACATAAACCCATGGCTTCGGCAGTGTAAGAGGCGGGCATGGCTTAAGATGTTCTGATTCAAAGATTGCATACTAAAAGCCCTTCCAAAAGGCCCATTGCTTTCTGCCTGTCTAGTTTCCCACATTCCTGGTGGAAATTCCAAGGTGTGTGTTGTCAGAGAGAGCAGTTAGCTTGTGACACTGCTGTACTTTTATCTCCACTTAAACCTTTCATAGCAGACACACAAAATGGGACATACAGGTGAACAGGGGTTAGGCTGTTTGGGATCTTAATTGAAAGGCCTGTATGGAAATTATCAGTTGATTGAGTTTAGACTTCACCTTGCAATTCCTTGGCTTTCTATAGGGCTAGGTAAAACTATAGTGTTCTTCACTTTTTTCCTTAACTCCATTTTATCAACTTTTTTTTTTCTTTCTTAACCAGGGAACTTCCTTATTTTAATCTGACAAGTAAAGTACTGATCCCCTTCCTACATGGAATTATGTATTCTACACCAGGCACTCAAAGTACACTGTAGCCTTGGTTACCTGCATGATGTTTAGCATACCTTGATGTCATCTTCGTTAGAACTGTACTGCTGTTTCTTCAAAGCTTCAGCCTTTTAAAAAAATGGTTTAAGCTGTCCTCTGTGCCTGTGGACTCCAAGAAGTCTTTGTAGGAATCTGAGAATCTGAACGTTTTGCCTCTGTGAAATCTTTCAACCCAGTAAGATCTGTGAAGTATTTTAAGCAGTCCCTGGGGGTCACAGGCTCCTTGGGAGTGATTGCATTAACCTGCAGGATGGTTTGTGGGGTCGAGTGTGATGGGCCAAGAATCCTTGTCTCGATCCAGCAAACTCTGTGACTTTTATGCTTCCCCAGAGCCCAGATAGGGTTAAGCAGGCCCAGAAGTTATAGTGTTAGGTTAGGTTCCCTAGGAGTTGCTGTGAGAAGTGGAAGCTCTTTAGGAATGAGTGTGCTGGCACACATGGACGGTGTTCCTTGATCCAGTCTCTGAGCAGTGGTTAGCACAGTCCTTTTCCATCTGCAAAGTCCTCTTTCCCCACCCCCCACCTCTAGTGAGGTTGGTCGGTATCATTATCCACACTGTACAGAGCGGGAAACTGAGGCACCGAAATGGGAAGGGCCTTGCTGAAGTCCCTGTGAGTCAGTGGCAGAGCCAGGAGGAGAACTTCAGATTCCTCGACTCCTAGTCCTGTGTTCGTTTCCACTCGACCAGAGTTTATCAGCTTTCGCAAGCTGGCAATCCCTTATTTGAAGTTAAAATTTTTTGCCACCCCCTTCCGCTTACTATAAAAGTAAGAGTAAAAGAAGATATTGGTACTAAGCCCAAGTAATTAATATATGTGTGTGTGTGTGTGTGTGTCAAGAGCTTGGCCGAGAACACATGACCTTGAAGGGCCAGAGGATGTGGGAAGTGGGGTAGCGAGATCTTTTTCGCTTTAGAGCATAATAAAAATTTCAACGCATCACGATCCTCCCCATTTCCCCCTCCTGGGGCTTGTGGCTTTGAGAAACACTGCACTAGATTGTGGTACTCAAAGGTAAGTTAGGTTTGCAAAGGGAATTCTAGTCTTGATCCTTGCACAGTGATCTGGTATGCGAAGGCAGGCTGAGTTGGGCTAGATCAATTCTTGTAGCCAGAGAGGGCTCCAGGTTCATCTGAGCAGGTACATAGCCCGCAGGAAAGAGGGGTTGTGGAGGAGATGGGAATGATCCCTACAAAGATGACAACAGTGCTCCTTTGGGGTTCCACTCTGCTATCCTAGAGTGTTTAGAAGCTCAGAAAGCTGGGCGTGTGCCATGAGTCAAATGATTGGAAATGAATCTGTAAGGGGTGCTTAGCATCACTGTTTGCTGGGACAGGGTTTGACTGACGGGAGCATGTCGGACCGGAAATCTGGCTAATAAGCAGAAAATCTGTGTTAATAGACTGGTGGTTGGGGGTGGGGGGTTTAAGAAGGTGTCAGCTGGCGGATGGTGGAGCCAGCTCGCAATCTCGCCTTAGGAGCTGGCAGGCAGTTTGGCATATGGTGCAGATTCCCGCGGCTTAAGCCAACAGACGGTCATTAAGTGATAGAAATGTTTTGTGATTGGCTTAAATTGCCTGTAGAAGGGTGAGAAAATACACACACTAGCTCAGTCCAGAGTGGAGCAGTCTCTCAAACGCAATGGAGCATGAGGAGGGGAGTGAGCTCCTTGCGGGCAGGTCTGCACTTAGCTAGATCGCTGCTGTGTGAAAGAGAGAGAGGAGGGTGGTGTTGTGGATGCCTTGCAGTGCCTTGGGCTGAGTCTGCTCCAGAATTAGCTGCCTAATGCCACTGAAGTCCGAGATGCACCTGCAGGAAAATTGGCCTGTTTTTATCAGAGTTTTGGCAATGGCATCGGAGGGGAGGGATAGTTTTGTGGTTAGGGCAAGGGAGCTGGAAGTCAGGACTCCTGGGTTCTGTTCCTGCCTTTGGGAGGGGAGTGGGGTTGAGAGTCAGGATATCTGGGTTCTGTGCCCCCCTCTGGATGGGGAGTGGGGTCTGGTGGGTTAGAGAAGTGGGGCTGAGAGTTGGGATTCCTGGGTTCTACTCCCACTTCAGCATTTAGGCAACTCCGACTAGTAGAAAACACCCTGGCATGTCTCCTCAGCAACACAGGCTGCTGGAGCACATCAGATCTGTCCTCTGCTCTCTATACTGGCTTCTCATAGAATATTGAATCAAGTTCAAAGTCTTGGTCCTTATCTTCAAAACGCTGCATGGCCTGGGCCCAACATATCTAAAAGGTCATCTAAAGCTCCGGGAAAGAGTGTGGTCGACAGCTCTGCTCCTCTGGCCCAATGGACTCTCAACAATCAGAGTAAAGCTAGTCCATGCGGAAGACAGAGCCGTCTCTGGGGGTGCTCTGAGACTGTAGACCGAACTCCCGCAGGAACTAAGGACTATCGTAAACCTCACCACCTTCCACTCCAACTGCAAGGGACATTTCTTTGACCTGCCTTCTGTAAAAATATAGCAACAAGTACCTGTATATTAAAAGAAAAAAAGACACCCCTATCAAAACCAGACAGGCCACGGCACGGCGCTTCTCCCTCTGAGGAGAGGAGGAGAGACCAGCACATGACAGATGTGTAGTCATGGTGCACTGCTGGAAGGCTCTCAGATACTATGGTGATAAGCGTGGTTAAAATTTTCTATGGAATAGACCAGAGTGGGGGCTAGTGGTTAGAGGGGCAGGGGAGCTGGGAATGAGGACTCTTGTTTTCAATTTGAGACTCTGCTCCTGCTTTTCTATCTGTGGGATTCTGGGCAGGTCACTGCACCTCTTGGTAAATCTGTAAAATGGAGAATAATGGCTCTGACTCTCCCCAGGGAGCTGTGAGGCACCCTGTGTTACTGGGAGGTGATTTGCTTTCAGATCCTCAGATAAAAGTGGCTGAATAAATTAGTGCCTACGCCCTGCACTGATTGGGAATGTTAGCAATGTACACAAGCAACTGGGCTGGTATAACTGGCACTGTTTTTGGGTTCTGCCGGAATAAGTAAAAAATAATCATTTCTAGCACTTCCTGTATGGGGCTCTCCAAGCATGGTAGGGCAGGCAGGGGGTGAGGGTAGCATGGGTGTGAGCCAACAACCTGCGCTCCAAGCCCTTATGGGACCTGACTGACCTCGGGCTTGGTTCTTGTTCCTACAGGCCCAAGTGGCATTTCTGCAGGGAGAGAGGAAGGGCCAAGAGAACCTCAAGACAGACCTGGTGCGCAGGATAAAGATGTTGGAGTATGCCTTAAAGCAAGAGAGGTAAGAAATGTGGCAGCTAGAGGAGGTGGGAACGCCCGGGAAGGCTGTGGCATCGAGGACTGGGCTGGCCTGCTTGTCACTCCCCACATTTCGGGGGATCTTTGGAAACTCCCCTTCCCAGGCAGACTCCCCCAGCTTCATTTTCTCCAGCAGCAGAACAGGTGCGGGGCTCTTCGCTCTCGGAGAGGGTCCTGTAGTCTGTTAGGTCACCTGGGTTTGGACATGAAAGTCTCAGCCATTAGTTGTGATCCCTTGAAATCTACTGCCGTCTCCTGAGTCCACCTGAAAGGGTTTCTGAACGGTGATGGGTGCATGGCCATCCCCCTATCCTCCTGCCACCCTCCCCCAACTCATATCATGCTGGGGTGTTACTGGCTCTTGGGTAGAGCCTAGGGAATCATCAAGGGGCCAGACTATGGTCAGTGTCTGACTCTGGTCTGGAAGGATGTGCTGGTCTAGTGGTTAGACTAGATGAGAGCGGAGAAACATGTTGAGTTATGATTCCTGGGTTCAATTCCAAGCTCCAAGGGGAAGGATTGCCAGGTGTTTAGAGCAGGGGTATACAGGGAGTCAGGACCTCCTGCTCTCCATTCTGAGGAGTGGGTGGAGCAGACTCACTGTACGACCATAGGCACATTGCTGCACTTCTCTGTGCCTCAGTTTCCCCTTCTATAATATGGGAATCGTGCGTTGCCTCAGTTGCTTTAGGTTCACATCAAACTTCGCTTTTCCATGTTCGTTCAAGGTCAAAATACCACAAGCTGAAGTTTGGAACCGAACCGAACCAAGGGGAGAAGAGAGCGGACCTGTCAGAACCAGGTATTGTACCATGCGAGTGCACTCATACCCACAGTGTCCTATATGTTCTGCCCAGTCCCCTGCTCATGGATACCGATGTGATTTCTGTGATTGCATATAGCTGGGATGTGGGATACTATGGGCTTGTGACTTCAGGGATAGATTCTTCCCAAGGGTTAGCCTAGCACTGACAGGTGAGGGCTTGAGTTTGAGGCTGGTCCAGGGCTGTGGGTGGCTTACTGAAAAGCTGGAGCTGAAGCCAGAATGGGTTCCCCATGGCGGGTATGCGTCACTGACACACTTTCTTTACTGTCCTCTCAGTTTCCAATGGCCCAGCGGAAACAACTTCACTGGAAAGCAACCCACTGGTGTGGAAGGAAGGGCGCCAGCTGCTCCGGCAGTGAGTATGTAGAGCCTCCTGGGAGGGGCCAAAGCTCAGGAGCTGAGCCCCCAGGGGAAAGTGGGAGAATGGGGAGCTGTGTGATGGGACAGGGGAAGGAGGAGTTGGATGAGCCCCTAGGATGATTCTCCAGGTGAGATTTACTTTGATTGTAGCTCTTAGAAGAACTTACCACAGGAGCATGAATCCCAGTGTCCTGGCCTGTTCCCTACTGGACAATTCCACTCTGCCTCTTTGAATTTCCCCTGTTTGTTTCAGTTGGGTGTGACAGCATTGGCATGTGCTGTTAAACACCTGCTGTACTCCAGCCCAGAGGCAATTGCATTTCAGGGGGAGGGGATTTTCCTTTGAATATTGTCAGTACATGTCCATGCCTTTTGGAATATGCCTACGCTGTGCACCGTTTGCAAAGCCCTGATCGTCGGGGCCCCATAGACTTAACCTCTAACTATTCCAGGTGAGATTGATAAGAGGTGTGCCCTGCCCCCCGCCCACCCCTGCTGTCGAAGCAGCAAATGGGAGTATTCTCATCTCTGCCCTAGTTGGTGTTATGTGACATTTCTATTGCTCTAGCCCCTAGGGTCTGTCTACACTGCAGTTCGGAGGTGTGACTATAGCAGGTGTAGACTTACCCGGGCTAGTTCGAGTAACAACAGCAGTGAAGCCGCCCCAGGACAGGCAGCGGCCACTAGAGTATGTACCCAGGCGGGCAGGGCTAGCCCACGCAGCTGCCCATGCTGCTGTGACGTCACTGCTATTGTTACTTGAGATAGCATTGATCTTGCTCATCGGCTAAAGGAGCTGGGTTGTCACAACCAGCTCTTAGAACAGCGTTGGCAGGTGCTGATCCATGAGGAGCAATTCCTATAGATTACCAATAGCCAGAAATAATAGCTTAGAGGGCTGTGCAGGGCGATTGGTTTAAGTTTGGTTCTCTAGGAATTGGCGCCACTCAGGTTACAGTTTTGTTTTATTTTTGCTCTCTGAAATACACAAGGATGCAAAATGCCCTGCCCAGACTTTGGGCTCCCTAGCGCTCCTGACAAAGCATAGAACCTAAATACTACATGTCCTTATCAACTCTGAAGGCTTTTGGGTGCTCCCTTTGCAGCTGCCAGGGCATGGGGCACAATTACACAGCAAGCTGAAAATACCCTGCAGTAAAGCATGGGGGGAGGACCCCTCTTTATATGACCTCACCTGGACTAAACCAGAGCTCTAGCCCAAGCCCCTCAACAGTCAAAACTTCCCAGTTTAGGGCGTTGGTGCAGGGTGGATCTGTCCTGACAGTGCAACAAACACTCCCTTTGCAGGTGAGGAATTTGTCATTGCTCCGTATGTAGCTTGGGTGGTAAGTTCGGGCGCCATGTGGACCCCGTGCACTAGTGTCCCAGTCCTCCAGCCATCAGCTTAGTAACATTAACCCCATGTGTACCGGGTGGGAACCGAGATGCTGAGAATGCAAGTGACTTGCCCGAGGTCACCCAGCAAGCCTGTGGCCGCGCTAAGGGGATAGAACCCAGTTCTCTTGACTCCCAGCCCTGTGCCTTACCCACAGGCCCACGCTTCCTCTCTGCAGCTATGTTCCCTTTATTGTGGCACCTGCCCTGTGGCTGGGAGAGCCACCACCCTCTGAGGATCAAATGCCGCTGGCAGCGTGGAGGGCTGTCTCATGCTGCACCCTCCTCCAGAGAGGGACTCCTTGGGGATCTGCCTAGGCCTCCCTCATTTTCCCCCTAAGTCTGTGCAGCCTTCTTGACGTCACGGATGAAATGAGGGAGCACACAGGACTGCAAGGGGGAAGTTCTCAGGTCTGCTTTGCTGACTTGGAGTAGTCCCTTTCCCATGCCAGCTCTGGAGAGATTGCTGACCCGCCATGTCTCTAAAGTGTGTGGAGATCCACAGACGGAGAGCGTTATGCTGTCCTGCCCTGGACCCTAGCTCTCAACTCGCCTTTCTCCCTCATCGCAGGTACCTGGAAGAAGTGGGCTACACAGACACCATCCTGGACATGCGTTCCAAGCGAGTGCGCTCCCTGCTGGGCCGCTGCTCTGTGGAGCTGAACGGCACCGTTGAGCCCAGCGACTTGGGGCTGGGTCCTGCTCCGGGGCCCCCTGGGCTGAACGGGGGCGAGTCGTTGCTTGTCAAACAGATCGAGGAACAGATTAAAAGGTGAGGGGGCAGCCCTCTGTCCTGTCCATACATCTTGCCCCCCTCCTGTAGGGGGCATCGCTGTTCTATGCCTCCTCTTGAGTTATATCGGGGGCTGCGTGCTTCTCTTTGCTGGGGGTTCTCACAGGCTGCTGCATGGATGGGGTTTTGCTGCTATGGGAGGGGGTGCTCTGCAAGATGGATGGATGGGGATCCTGCTGGCAGGGGAGGGGGGTTCCAGCCTGGGGTGTCTCATGGGGCAGGGTAGGTTTCTGCTGGATGAGGGGGGTTCTGGCTGGTGGGGGAAGCTGGGGGGGATGTCTGGGTTGAATGCATCCAGAAGAGAGTCTGGCTGGTGCGGGAGACGGGTGATGCACTGTGCTGAGGGGGATAGGCCCTGATTCTGCTTGGTAAAAAGGGGGCATGCTGCCTAGATGGCGCTTTGCCTGGAGTCAGCATGGTATGGGGGGAGCTGCCCCCCACCGAGGGGTTTTGCTGCATGGTGTCTCATCCCCAATGGGATGTGCATGTGTTCACTGCAAAAGTGTTGATATCCAGCTGCAGGGTGCCATGGGGGGGACCTCTGGGCCGTGGAGCTCTTCTAGCATAGGAAGCAGAGCAGGATCCTCAGTGGCTGGCCCCAGCTGCTTCAGAGGAAGATGTGACAGGAGACCCCTATGGCATTACTTCCCAACCCCAGGCAGTTAGAACTCAGCTAGTGCCCTGAACCAGGGAGGTTTCTATCCCTTCTCCCCGACTTCCACAATGCAGCTGCTCTCCATTCTCTCTGCCCAGTGGGCTACACTGGGTTGGGGGGCCGCAGTGCAGCCTCATTCCCTAACGCTGGCCTGGTATCACCTCTGCCTCTGGCAGGAACGCTGGGAAGGAGACAAAGGACCGAATCAGCAGCTCGGTGATGGAGAAAATCCCCTTCCTCCAGAACTGCGAGGACGAGGACAGCGATGAAGAGGAAGATCTGGAAGGCCTTCCTCTCGAGACCCAGCGGCAGCACAAGAAACAGCGAGTAAAGGCAGGTCTTACAAGGACAGGAGACAATTAACATGTCCTGGGCCACTCTAACAAGCACTCCCGATAGGTTTCTGATGGCAGGGACTGGGCATCAGAACTCCTGGCTCCTCTGAGAGGAGAGTGTAGTGGATTGGTTAGAACAAGGATTCACTGGGAGTCAGGACTCTTGGGTTCTGTTCTCAGCTTTATTACTGTCTCACTGCATGGCCGTGGGCCAGTCCTCTCCGTGTGCCTCTGTTTCCCAGCTGTATAACAAGGTTAATACACATCCGCCTTTATAAAGTGCTTGATAAGCCTCTGCAGAAGAGTGCTATAAATGGACAAGTAACATAATAATCAGATGCTCCTGCGTTTGCCTTGGCGGCCGGATAGGAAGTTTTCACCTTCAGCTCCCACCACCCACAGTAGGGGGCAACTTCTAGCAACGATAATTCCTGGCCTTCCTCTGGCATTTTCCTCCAAGGATCTCAAAGTGCTTTAATTAATCCTCACACTCTGTCCTGTGGGGTGCACCAGCATTGTGCCCATTTTACAGATGGGAGATGTGAAGCACAGAGCGAGCAGGGAAGTGACATGCCCAGTCACATGGTGAGTCAGTGACAGAGCTGGGGATAGAACCCAGGAGTCCTGATTCCCAGCAGCCCCTCCGCTCTAACCACTAGACACACTCTCCTCCCAGAGGTGGGGATAGAACCTAGGACTCCTGGCTGCCCCTGTGCTCTAAACATTGCCCCATACACCCTCTTTTTCTTGGTTCCCTTTCCCTTGCTGATGGGGGAGTGGTGGTTTCTTCTGCAGGGTTCCCTTGTCCCGTTTCTACCCATTAAGTGTCTCTGGCTTCTAACGAGATCCATGCTGCAGCAGCAGCTGCGTGGCAGAGATCGCAGAGGGGTGGTCTGACCCCACTGCCATAACACACGGATGCCTGAAACGACTTCACCTTCCCAACTCCAGCCTGCCCTGTGGTGAGAGGGACCTGCCGCCCCAGCGCTCAATCTGGGGGCATGGTAATGGGACAGGGAAGCCCTAAGTCGTGTTAATGTTGGTGCACACGCGTGTCCTAACATGCATGTGCAGAGCCCTGCGCTGTGCTTGTGTGTATGAGCGGCTATTGGCCTTGTATAGAACGGTTAACCCTTTTAGTGGCTGCAGCCCTATGTGCACACAGCTCCCCCTAAGCACTCTGCCTGGAGAATGGCAGCGTCCTTCCCACGTGTGCAGATGTGCCCCACCCTAGCTAATCAGTAGCCCAGGCTTTCCTTGGCCATGGTCTCTGATCTTCCTCTCCCAGCCCTCCTGTGTTGAACAGAATCTACCTGGGTCCCATCCCAGGTCTGGGTCTGTCAATCCTGTGGGCTGGTGTCTCCGCATTGTGTCCACAGGCTGCGGGGAGCAGGCTAAGCTTGGAGCCCCCCTGCCCTAGGCTAACTCTCTCCAGTCTGTGTTACCAGCTTGCCACAAAGCCCCTGATGCCCGAGGTGGAGGATGAGGAGGATGATGAAGACTCTGAGGATGCCTTGAACGAGTTTGACTTCTTGGGCTCTGGGGAGAACGGCGAGGGCTCCGGGGACGCCCGGCGCACCGGGGACGGGAACGAGCTTGGTAATGGGAGTGTGTGGATAGGATCCTAGAGCTCCCAGCAGCCATCCCCACAGGACCAAACCCTCCAGTCTGGTTCTGTCTCTCCATGCGATGGGCCTTCCCCACTTTTCTGCACGTCCCTGGGGGAGATCATTCCCGAGCTCCTTACAGCCCACATTAACCCTCCATTGCTGCAACTTACATCCATGTGTCAGCCAAATGAATTCCCCACCCACCTTTGGGGTGACATCCTTCATGTATGCAGCCAGCGACTTGTCCCCGCTACAGCTTCCTCATAGCTTAGCCAAGCTTTGCATAGAGCACGTGACTGCTGGGAGCCAGGATTTCTGGGTTCTGCCTCTGGCTATGGGAAAGGACTGGGGTATAATGGCTGGCCCAGGGGGGCTGGGATTCAGGTTCTATCGGGAGTCGACTGGGAGGGGTGTGGGGGGTCTGGTGATTAGAGCAGGAAGGCTAGGAATCAGGAAGAAGAATACCTTTACTCTCAGCCCCCTCCTGGATCATTTCTGTTTGTCAAGCTCCCCCTGGTTCATTCATATCCTCCAGGGACCATGGTGCCTAGAACTGCATGTAAATCCCAAGAGCCCTGTAAAGAGGATCTGCCCCCTCCCTTCCCTGGGATCTGTTGTGCGCTTTACTGCTGGGTCACACTGCAAACTTCCCAAACCAGGAAAGGTTTCTAGCAAGGTGAAAGAGCCACTGACTCCCCATCTCCGCTGCAGGGATGTGGGGTTCCCTGGCTCCTTCCTCCCCCAGCAGTGCTCTGAGCTTTCAGAGAGGAAATGCAGACTTCCTGAGGAGCACATTGCTAGCGGCAGCTGCTGTTCCCATGTCCGGTCGGGATGATCCTGCTTTCCCCTCAGGGCTGCCCTCAACCAGCCTTCAGCAGGAAAGCACCGGGCGGTTGCGCTTCCTCTGCAGGCTTGGATGGCATGAAGCGTTCCTTCCCCTGTTCCCACATACACTCGTACAGTAGTCCATTCCCCGCTGCCCCCCCATCAGTGATTCCAGCCTGGCTCCTGGCAGCTCCAGTTCCTGGCAGTGAAGCTGGTCCTAGCCCCTGGGCCTGGACTCCATATGACGTGAGCGCCCTCTAGAGCTGCTACAACCTTGTGTTCTCAGGAATTTAACACTCCACATTTCCTCCGGGCTGCAATGGGCCATGCAGTGTCCCAGCCTGGAAGGAAAGCTTTCTTTTTAAAGGAGCATCATCAGTTTCAAACCATGAGTCGAAGGCAGTTTTGGGTCAGCAGCGCTGGCTGCTGTGTGCATGTCACACCTATTCTCTGCCCTCTACACTGGCAACCTGCAGAAACTGAATCTAGTTCGCAGTCTCAGTCCTTATCTTCAAGGCCCCCCGTAGCCCGGGCCCAGGCTAGATCTAAAAGAGGCTCCAGGGTGGGGAGCATGGTTGATGACGCTGCTCCTCCAGCACCATGGAACTTTGTTACCATCAGCGTAACGCCTGTCTGCACAGGAGAAGGATTGTCCTCAGGGGCCAGTCCCAGACTGCGGAACAAACTCCCCCAGGAGCTAAGGACTATCCGATATCCGCCCACCCTTTGCTCCCAGTGCTGGGAGCACTGCTCCGACCAGGCTCCTCTAACAGAAACACAGAGTGGTGTGGACATTTTAATCAACAGCAAAACTTTACCAAAACCCCCCTCCCTCCCCGCCACAATCCCCGCCCTTGTGGGATAGAACGAACCACAGGGGAGAGGTGGTTATTGTGTCAGTTACTGCATGTCTGAAAGGCGCCCTGATGATGAGGGCGAGATAAGAACCCTTATAGAACAAAATAGGTCCCAGGCCTGTTCCTTTGGTTCTTTTCCTCTTCATAAATTCCCAGGCCAGAAGGGACCATTGTGAGCAGCTAGTCTGACCCCCTGCATAGCACAGGCCATAGGGCTTCACTGAATTCCTCTTCTTGCATGTTTCTCTTTCCCATGTGGCTGGATGAAAGACTTCCACCAAGAACAGGGGAAGCAGTGAAACTAACAAATGCTGAGGGCAAACCCATATTTCAGGGGTCTTGTCCTGTTCCCAAAGAAGCTACCTGTCTCTTACCATGCTGCCAGGGCCTGGATTTTAACCTTCTTCATCTTTCTTTCCTCTGCAGAGAGCCGGAGAGTTAAGCTTCAAGGCATGCTTGCCGATCTCCGGGACGTTGATGGGCTGCCTCCTAAACCATCCGTTCCATCTGCCATCTCCAGTCACCCCCGGTCTCATGAAGGTAACACCTAGTCCCTTTGTTCCCCTCCTGTTGAGGCTGTGGGGTGGGGATTGTGTTATGGAGGGGAGAAGTTGCGGGGGGGGGGTCCATCACGCTCAAGCTGTCATGTTCCTCTGGACCTCTTCAGCAAATCCCCAGTTACAGAGGCCCTACAGACCACCTCTCACCCACGGGTGCTCCCAGCATACCCTTCTCAAGCTTGGAATACCGCTGCCTTTCCTCCAGTTGTAAACCTGCTCCCACCTGGCACCTCTCCAGTTAGCCCTGAGCTTTGCCCCTTCTCCCCTTGCAGCAGGGTCGCTTGGCTTCTCCTCGGACGTGTTTATCATGGACACCATCGGCGGAGGGGAAGTAAGTCTGGGGGACCTGGCGGACCTGACCGTCACCAACGACAACGAGCTCAGTTGTGATGTGAGTAGCCGGCGTCATCTCCTCGCCCCAGCTTTCCGAGCTGGCCCTTAGCCCAGGCTCCTTGAGCGTTAGTCAGTGCCGCCTGTGGGGCCAGGTATCCGTGGCACAGCACCGCTCCGTACACCCCGTACATCCTATTCCGTGGGCTCTAATACCCAGCTGTCCTTTGCACCGACATCTGCCCATCAAGATGAGTCTAATGAGCCCCACAGCCTGAGGATCTTTCTGGCACCTGAGGTCCCTGGGCACAGCAGCATCCAGGAACATCTCCTCCCATTCACCCCCTGGTTGGAGTTTAGCAGTCATTTCTCTCCACAGACCTAGCTGCTGTCTCCCTCAGCTTGGACTGTATTTTAATGCCCTCTGCAGGAAGTAACCTGAGAATCTCAGCTGGTGCAGAAGCCAGCTGCCTGCGTGCTGGGGTTGGGGGGGAGTTCCATGCAGGGAGCTGCAGGGACCCCTGTGCTTTGGGGGCTGCGCTAGCTACCAGCTTATCTGGGTGTGGAGCAGATGGACAGACCACATGATTGGGTCCTGTCTGATACAGATGCTGTCTTGCTCCATGGGCACCAGGCAGACAGTTGGCATCCAGCAGGACATGTCTACTAGTAGTCCCCAGATGGGAACTCTAGTGGGGGCTAGAGGTGGGGCCTTCTTGGCTTGGGTCTGGGACATATGGAGCAAACTCTGATTCCTATGGGACCACCAGAACACCCTCCTGCATAGCCAGTGAACATACCAGTATGACCAGTCTCTACTGGATTGCTAGTTTCCCTTTTAAGTATGCAGCCATTTTCCAGTGCAGGAAGGAGTACGAGGCCAGTTTGGATTTTTTTCCTGCCTCTCTTAGCTCTTCTGAGAAGAGTTTTGTTCTAATCCACCCCTGCTCTGTCCTGAGCGTTCCCAGCGCCAGACCTGAGCGCATGGCTCCCAGGGCCAGACGAGAGGTAGCCTCAGCCCTGCCGCAGTGCAGAGGGGTGGACTAGAGGATCTCTTGGGGTCCCTTCCAGCCCTGTAGCTCCATAATTCCATGAAAAGCCATGTTGCTGTTGGCATCAGCAAAAGTTTGTAACTGAGCCTGTTGGGGATGAGAGGAGTAGTTATGACTCTTGCCTGGGACTTGGGAGACCTGATTCAAGTCTCTCCTTTGCCACACGATGCCTCTGTGACCTTGGGTGAGTCACTGTGCCTCAGTTTCCCATCAGTGAAATTATTATTTATTAGGTGTATTACGTTAGCGCATAGGAGCCCTAGTCATGGCCCAGGGCCCCATTGTGCTAGGTGCTGTGCGAAAAGAGACTAATAATAATAATAATAATACCCCTGCTCTGCCCTGCCTCACAAGGTGTTGAGAGGAGGTGCTCTGATACCATAGTGATGGAGGCCATATAAGGACCTAATGTAGTTAAGACAGGTGTGGTACTGAGCCAGCAGGCAGGCAGATGCTTGGGATAATAACCCACAAGCAGACCATAAGAACGGCCATATTGGGTCAGACCAAAGGTCCATCTAGCCTGGTGTCCTGTCTTCCGACAGTGGCCAATGCCAGGTGCCCCAGAGGGAATGAACAGAACAGGTCATCATCAAGTGATCCATCCCATCGCCCATTCCCAGCTTCTGGTAAACAGAGGCTAAGGACACCATCCCTGCCCATCCTGGCTAATAGCCATTGAGGGACCTATCCTCCATGAACTTATCTAGTTCTTTTTTGAACCCAGTTATAGTCTTGGCCTCCACAGTATCCTCTGGCAAGGAGTTCCACAGGTTGACTGTGCATTGTGTGAAAAAAATACTTCCTTTTGTTTGTTTTAAACCTGCTGCCTATTAATTTCATTTGGTGGCCCCTAGTTCTTGTGTTATGAGAAGGAGTAAATAACACTTCCTTATTTACTTTCTCAACACCAGTCATGATTTCATAGACCTCAATCATATCCCCCCTTAGTCGTCTCTTTTCCAAGCTGAAAAGTCCCAGTTTATTAATCTCTCCTCATCTGGCAACTGTTCCATAACCTGATCATTTTTGTTGCCCTTTTCTGAACCTTTTCCAATTCCAATATATCTTTTTTGAGATGGGGCGACCACATCTACACACAGTATCTAAGATGTGGGCGTACCATGTATTTATGTAGAGGCAATATGATATTTTCTGTTTTTCCCTTTCTTAATGATTCCCAGCATTCTGTTCGCTTTTTGGACTGCTGCTGCACATTGAGTGGATGTTTTCAGAGAACGGCAGAGGATGTGCAGGAGCAGCCTGGCTGCTGGTCCCTGTCGGGGGCTTTAATTGAAAATGGACAGAGATGGCTTGGCCCAGCTCAGAGGAGGAGGAGAGCGTAGCTGTGATCACGCGGCCTTGTTTTGTGTTTCCAGCTGTCAGACGGCAAGGACGCCTTTAAGAAGACCTGGAATCCCAAGTTCACCCTCCGGAGTCACTACGACGGGATCCGGGCCCTGGTTTTCCACCACACAGAGTCTGCGCTAGTCACAGCCTCTGAGGATGGCACGCTGAAGCTGTGGAACCTCCAGAAGACGGTTGCTGCCAAGAAGTGAGCCTCGGCTGTCGCTTGGGGAGCATGCCAGGCTCAGCAGGGCCAGCAGGAGGCGCTGCATGGGGGAGGGGTGGGGAGGGATTGCCAGGCAGATGCGTTAACCACACCCTGTAAAAACCAAATCTAGGGAAGGGAGAACATAAATACACCCACGTGTCTAAGGCATCTGTTAGCCAGCAGCCCCTCAAGGTTCCCCCCGGCATTCCACATCATGCTGCATGTGGGGCTGGTTATTTTGGGATGGGGAGGTGGGGAAGGGGAGCACTGCCAGCTGTTAACCTGATTTGTTCAGTTTCACGTGGGCGCAAAAGGGTTAAAATCCCAGCAACATCCCCTCCCCTTCTCCCCTGATGCTGAGGGAAGGTCACACATTGAACCCTGGGCCTTTCCACTGTGGGGTCCGGCCCTGTCCCTGAGCCAGTCCTGCTGGGCGGTAGAGTATAAAGCATCCAGCCCTATCAGCTGGGGGTCCCCCCCCCGCTAATCTCTGCCCTTTCCTCTCCTGCTGCAGGAACGCCGCACTGGATGTGGAGCCGGTCTACGCTTTCCGGGCACACAGGTGAGTCCTGGGGTGTGAGGCTGATGCCTGGTACCTCTGCCCTAAGGGGCATCTCCCCACCCGTGTATTGATCCCAGGGTCCAAAATCCATGAGTGACTGTGGCCGGAGCATCTCCCTAATGTACTCTGTGGTCCCAGAGAGTCAAGCCCATGACCCTAGAGTCTGGATCCTGGGCCTCAGTACAGCCTTTGGGATCAGATGTTGGAACCCTGGTCTCGGCAGTCTGTGATTTAATGAAGGGGTGAGGCTTAAACCCGCAGGAGGTTGGGGCGAGAGGGTCAGGGCTAATTCTGAACCCCCAGCCTACCCACAAGTGCAGTTAGTGCAGCTCCGGTGTCTTGCAAGTTCATTAAACGACTCCGTCGGTCTACGAGGGACGAGTGGTTCAGTCCAGGCAGGTGCTGTCTGGAGTGCCAAACGAGAGACTTTGCCACTAGAGGGTGCTCTGACCCCCCGAATGCCTTCCCAAAGCCCAGGGCTGAGATGGGCTCCACGTGGCTGCGCCTTTCCCCTAGTGGGTGGCTGTGGTTGGCTCATCCTGTGTGGTTTGCACCCACGCTTGCTCCTTGGGAGAGTCCTTGTGAGTGTGGGGCAGAGAGGGGAAGCCCCATCCTACAGCTTTGGAAGTCCCCCTCCCCCATTCTTTCTCTGCCCCATTTCCTTCGCCCTGCCCTTCATTTCTGTGGCCGTCCCGTTTCTGCAGGGGTCCAGTGCTCTCCATTGCCATGGGCTGTAACAGCGAATATTGCTACAGCGGAGGAACGGACACCAAGATCCGCTTCTGGAGGGTCCCGGATTTGAGCATGGATCCTTACGACAGTTATGGTGGGTGCAGGCAGCTGTCTGTCCGTCCTCTCCCTTGGCAGTCCCTACGCACTGAGCAGACCCCAGAGTATCCAGCCTGTCTCCTGACAGCTGGGAGGAGGGTGGAGTGAGGCCCAAATGTGAGATTTTGGGTGATTTTTCAGGGTGGTTTTGTCTCCTTGGGGTTGCTGGGAGTTTTCCGGGGAGGGGAGGGCAGGGTGGCAGTGCTGGGGAGTGGGCGTGCCAATACCCAACAGAGGGCTGTGCTGGAATCTCTTCAGGAGCTGACGGGCTGTACCTGATGTGTAGAAAACTCACCAGGGCACAGTGGCCTTTGACTTGACCTGTGGAGACTACAGTTCCCAGTATGCACTGCGGCCTGGCCACTCCAGTGGAGGTGGAGCACTGTATGCTGGGAACTCTCAGCTGGAGGAGGGCCCTGGGGCAAAGTCGGGTGACGCTCCCCAGCTGGGAGCCAGGATGTGGCGTGACTCCTCCTTGACCCCGACGTTGTTTCTGGCCCAGATCCAGGAGTCCTCAGCAACGTCCTGGAAGGCCACACGGATGCGATCTGGGGCCTGGCATTCAGCCCTTCCAAGAACCGCCTGGCTTCGTGTTCAGCAGATGGCACGGTCAGGATATGGGACCCTAGCGAGAACCCATCCTGCCTCAGCACTTACAACACGGAGCGTGGTGAGCAAACCCTACCCTGGGATAACAGAGCCTGGCTGGGAAATGGGGGCCCCTTGGAGAGGGTGTTTCCTACCAGATTAAGGTTTTGGGGGGGGTTAGGAACAGCATGGGGATCTCTCTCTTTTTGGGTCAGTTTTGACCCCAGTGCCCTAGCACGGTACTAGGGAGTGCTGTGCTTCAATAGGTGGGAGGATGGCCCATTAGTTAGGGCCCTAGCCTAGGACTTGGAAGACTTGGGTTCAAGTCCCTGCTCCTCCACAGACATTTGTGATCTTGGGCAAGTCACTTAGTCTCTCTGTGCCTCGGTTTCCCCATCTGTGTAATGGGGATTATAGGCCTGCCCTGCCTCATGGGCATTGTGAGGATAAATCCATTAAAGATTGTGAGACTCTCAGATACTACAGAGATGTGGGGGGAACATATGTACCTTAGATAGGTGCCATCTAAAACGAGGGCCATTCTTTCTTGGCATTGAAGATCCCTTGGTAACTTCCCAAAAAGTCACGATGCTGCCTGATGCCCTGGTCAAATTCCAACTCAGGGAATGCCGTTCTGCCTCTCTAACAGACCTCTAGTTTCAATGGGATACAGGGAGGCACTTCACTTCCCGTTGTAAACTTTGTGCCGTTGCTGTGTGCATGTGACATACTCCACCCCAGAGATGGCTGCATTTTGGGAGTGGTTGGGTTGAGGCTTGTGAGTTAGTGCGGTTGGAATGCTTTGCTCTGTCTGGCGCCACAGCAGGGGTGGTCTTGGCACTGACGCGTGATGGTTGGTCCCGTAAGGCGGCCTTCATTGTTCTCCCTGTGTCCCCGCCCCTCCTGCAGAGTACGGAATTCCTACCTCTGTCGTGTTCGCCAGCATGGACCCTGCCCATGTTGTGGCCGCCTTCCGAACAGGCAACACGGTGCTGTACGACCTGGAGACCTCCCAGCCCATCCTGACGCTGGAATCCAGAGCCACCACTGGTGAGCTGGGGTGACTCCTGCGTTCTAGTCCCAGCTGTGGGAGGGGAGTGGGGTCTAGTGGTTAGAGCACGGGAGGGTGGGGGAGGCTGGGAGTCAGGACTCCTGCGTTCTGTTCACAGCTCTTATTGATTTGCTGTGTGATGGTAGGCAAGTCACTGCCTCTCCCCGATTCCCTCCCTCCCCGCCGTGAGGTGTCCATCTCCCAGGTGGCGGTGAGGCCCAGCAGTTTAGTTTGTGCTTTGAAATCCTTGCCTGGGAGGCACTTCTCCAGCAGGGGGCGGTAGAGGGATGAGCACAGGAGGGGTCAGGCCAGGGTGGGGGGATGAGGGGGCATGGATGGTTCGGTGGTAACCTGCTCCCTCTCCCATGTTCTGACCCAGGATTCAGTCAAATCAATCACGTGGTGAGCCATCCGACGCAGCCCGTCACCATCACAGCGCACGATGATCGAGGAATCCGCTTCTTGGACAACCGGACAGGTAGGGCAGCCGTCTGCTGGCGGCTGGGACAGACCTGCTGCCCCCTTCTCAGCCCCACCCCCTGGCAGGAAGGCAGCCAGCCCAATCTCCTAGGGGCGAAGGGCCTTGCTGTTTCCCAGAGCTCCACCTCCTGGGGCCATCTCTCCCACAGCCTTGAGGCTCTTGAGGGAGGCTCTGACATCACTGTGCTTTGGGGTCCTGCCTTGGGCATCCCCCATCTGCTGCGGGTGGGAAGAGAGGTAGGTGGCAGTTATGGGGTGAAATCTGTGCATGCAGGGCCCAGCCCCTGCTGTGCCGCCTGCCATCTCCCCAGGGCGCACGTGCGAGCCTTCCCGTGCGCCCTTCACAGGGAGACTCACCCATGATGCGATGGAATCAGCTCCCTCGCAAGGCCCATGTCCCTCCCAAGGACCAGTCTGCCCTCCAGCTCCCCTCACCTGCCTTGAACAGACCGTGTCTACAGATCTGATGGCTCCCAGCCCACCCCACTCACCCACCTGGGGGTGTCACTGTCTCCCCCTTCCCCAGGAGGGTCCCATCCCCTCTTGCCACCCTGGCGGCCCCTCAGTGTCCTCCCCTAAGCATGCTGCTCCAAGACCCCCCCCCAGTAGAGGGAGCCACCTTTCCCATGCTCATGGGGAATCCAGCACTGTAAGCTACCCCACCCCATGGGTTGTGAGGAGAACACCTAGTGGTTAGAGCAGGCCCCAGGCATGAGTGGGAGCTGCCCTATTAACCCTTTCTGCTCTCCGTGCCAAGGGAAAGCCATCCACTCCATGGTCGCTCACTTGGACGCTGTCACCTGCCTCGCCGTGGACCCCAACGGGGTCTTCCTCATGTCTGGAAGTAAGTGTCTTTCTGCTCCAACCTGCCCCCCAGCTCCATGCATCTTGCCTGCTTTCGGCTTTGAGAGTCACCTGCGGGGGGGAGGATGGGCAGTGATCCGGGTGTTCAAATCCAGCGGGGACCAAAAATCGTTCCCGCCCGCGTGGCCCCGGAGTGAAATGAGTTTGCTGGATCTCAGCAGCTTCCGAGCAGGGCACCTGCCATCGCCGCTGGCATGGCTAGACCTGCCCTCTGGACTGCGTCAGAGGGGCCGAGGACCGAATGGGTCATGGGGGCTGGGCTCGCCTGTCCCACCCCTAGCGGGAGGTGTCTCTCCAGTGCAGGGAGCAATGCAGGGGCATTTGGCTTGGTACTGCCCATGCTGGGTGTGTTCAGTGGGAAGTAAATCCAGAATCCAGCACTAAGTGCAGTAAACAAGCGACTCAGAGTGTTGTGCGGGGGAGCTCTGGGCTTTGCTGGCTGAGCTTTGAGGGAAGAGCAGGGAAATGGGAGCCAGGACTGGCAGGGCAGTGGGGTCTAGTGGTTAGAGCGAGGGGGGCTGGGAGCCAGGACTCCTGAGTTCTATTCCCGACTCCGTGGGTGAGTATCTTCTCCCCTGACCACGGGTGACCCTTCTCCGATGGCTCTCCCAGGCCATGACTGCTCTCTGCGCCTCTGGAACCTGGACAACAAGACGTGCGTGCAGGAGATCACGGCCCACCGCAAGAAGCACGAGGAGGCCATCCACGCTGTGGCCTTCCACCCCAGCAAGGCCCTGATCGCCAGTGCCGGGGCCGACGCCCTTGCCAAGGTCTTTGTATGAGCGGCAGAGGATTCTGCAGGTGAGCTGGGGCTGCGGGACAGGGCAGCGCTGGAGTGGGAGGCCAGAGGGCCCCCCGCCCCGCTCCCTTGCCTGCTACTGGCCTGCTTCTCTTGTCTCCCCCAACAGGTGGGTCCCCGGGACTCTCCAGAGGTGCTAACCCCGTCTGGCGATGAGCATATCCCCCCCCACCTCCCCACAGCTCAGGACCTACTGCCAAGGGGCAGCTCTTCTCACCCAGTGGAGTGGCACGGACGTGTGTGGCTGGGGAGGGCAGGCAGGGGAGGATGACAGCCCCGTGACCAGCCCTCTCCGTGCCCTCAGGGCCCAGCAGCCAGATTCTGGAATGTTTTTTCTGCTTGTTTCAAGGTCGCCTGGTTTTATTTCCCAGCGAGCGAGTGGAAAGTGTTCAGGGCCAGGCACGGATAATGGCGGGGAGGGGCTGGGCACAGCTGTTCCATGACGTTGGGCACTCGTCCCCTCCCCAGCACCAGGGCAGCCCTTGCTGCCCCTAACTTCCCTGGGCAAGGCACTGCCAGACCACAAAGTAACCCCTGGACCTTTAGGATTCACAAACCCTCCAGAACTGTCTCCTGGCCTCTTCCTTTGCTCCCTGAGCTGTTCCCTGCCGGCCCCTTGCAGCCGGCTTCCAGCCGAGCTACCCTTGTCGGCTGACACCAGGCCCGTCAGCAGGAGGGGTTTGGGGGCAGACTTAGTGATCACAAGGGGGGCTGGAGAGCCAGGGAGGGAGGGGCACTGATTTTAAGAGGGGGCCAGCTGGGAGGTTGCTCAGGTTCACCTGGGATAAGAGGCTCCAGTGCGTTGGGTCAGGCCAGGAAGGTTCCTTCCTGCGGGGAGCAGTGTGGGGATAGCAAGGCAGTTTCCAGGCTGCTGCCAGCCCAGGCGAGTGACTGGGACAGGGGGACGGGACTCAGGACCAGGGTTTACAGCGTTGACAGTGGAGGGGCCGATGGGTGCTGCCCTCCCCTCTCACCCCTGCAGGGGGCAGCGCCACCGGGCCTGATTTGGAGTGTTTGGTCTCCAAGGCTGCTGCTGCCCTCGGCCCAGCTGTGCAAACCACGCTGCCCTATTAGCCCTTCAGTTTGCAGGCCAGCCAGCCTCCCATGTCAGATCTCCTTCTCCTGCCCCTGGCCTGCTTGGCGCTGCCCTGGATCCTGGCCCCATCAGGTCCTGGGGGGCAGCTCTCGGCCTCCTTGGCTTCCTACCTTATTGTAGCAATAATCCCTTCCTGCCAGAGGAGGGGGGTCTCCGAGCAGGCAGTTCCTGTGTGACACTACTGCTCCCTTAGCCCAGGGTTGCCTGCCTGCCCTGTGAGAGGAGCTCCATTCATCCACGAACAGTTCTCCTGCCCTCCGACTGCAGCCTGGTTCTCGGCCCACCCCCAGCGCAGTCCAGGCAGAGCCTGGCACCTGGAGTGCTCCTTCCAGAACACTAAACCCCCATGCTGTTCCCAGGGGGCAAGGCCACCCTTGCCAGGACTGGACATGAGCAGTGTTTACCTAGGGTGGGTGCACTGGCCAAACACCCCCTACCCGCTCCCCCAAGCAAGCCAGTGCCAGCAGGCCGGGCATTCCCCTGGCAAGGGTTGGACACGGCCATCACGGAGCCTGATGGATCCCACGGCGCTAAGAGTCGGTTTGGGGAAGAGTCGCCCTTGCCATCACCCCAGCAATAAAGTCCATATACCCGGGGCTACAATGCCTTCCCTACCTGCCCCCCACCCTCAGACAGTGACCTAGGCTCTGCCTGTGGGCACATGCCTCTCCCCCCCCCCCCCCAGCTCTGCTAATGTCACTGATACTGCAACCCTGCTTGAGAGGCACTGGGGCCTAATGGTTAGGGCAGAAGGCCTGCTGGGAGTCAGGACTCCTGGGTTCTGTTCCTACTCCTTGGGGCAGTCCCTTCCCCTCCCAGCATTGCCCTTTCCTTACCTTCAAGGGGGACAGTAATTCTTCCTCCCTGCCCCCTGTTTGCAAAGTGCATGGTGCCGTTGAGCGGCTGAGTGTTACCCTCGCCACATCAGGAACCATCTCCCCCATCTCAGCAGGGGCGGCTTCCCTGCTTTGGCTTGGACACTAACCCATCACTCCGTGGGGTGCCCCCTGCAGCCTGTGCCATGTCGCTGCTTCAGGCAGAATCCCATGACGACACCAGGAACCAGACCGACGAGGGGGGAACGAAAAGGGGAATGTTAGCTTTGATCGCAGGGCTCTCTCAAACCTCTCTACTGGGGGCGGGGACTGATTCCACCCTGGCCGGAGGGGTGCAGATCCCTGCCCCCTGGTTGGCATCCCCTGCCATCTCTTCTTCGTTTCATCTTATCGCCTGTAACAAAGAAAAACTCCTTGTATATTCTGTACAAATGAAATCTGATTGAAACCGAACCCAGAGACACCTAAAGGGCTGAAGCTAAAGTGACCACAAACCATGTTATCACTGTGTGATAGTCTCTACCGATAGTCTTTTCAAACCGACTAGCGATTGTGGGGTGCCAGCTCTAAAGGGGGGCATTGCTGAGCTAGCTGCCCTCTGGCAATCAGGCCACATTAGGCCATGGCGAGGCAGGGGAGCTCCCCAAGAAATCAAATCGCTAGCCGCTCTTGAAAACCTCGCCCGACGTCCCCAATATACTGTATGTATTGGTGTGCTGTATTTATCCAAACTGAGAGCACTCGCCTTTTTAATGCCGTTTAACTTTTTATTGTATATTTATTTGACCTCTTTGGGTTGTTTTTGTTTTTTTTGTCCTGTTTAATCACAAGACTGAATCGTATGTGAAAAAATCTGCCTCGATAAACCCCCTTTGGAATAAGAAGCAGGTTCTTCCCCCTCCTTGTCACTGCATTGAGCCAGGTCTATGCAGCCATTGTTTGTACAGATGAGGGCGCACTCTCACTCCCCTGCTGAAATGCAGCTGCCTCTGGGGCGCAGCGTGTAGTGACATCGCACAGAGTAGGACAGGATCAGTTTAGGATAGGAAGTGAAGGAGAATCTGTTATCTTATTGAAACTGCAGTTGGAATCATCCAAGCTGGACTCTGCCCCACATCTCAGATTTGATACTGACTCTTGGGTGGGTGGTGGTAGGGAACGGGACGTGCCCTGGGAACTTCAGCGAGCGCAAGGTCTTGGGTTTAGGTCTGTCTGCCTGCCTGCCTGTGCCTCCAGCAGTGCAGCACGCCCTAGTGCCCAATGCACCACTTCCTAAGGTTTCCTGGACTCCTCCCAACCAAGCCCGGACCCTGCTCAGGCCCTGGTGCAGGGCAGCTGCTGCAGGCCACCTGCATAGCATGTGGTTTGCCTCCTGTGTGTGGCTCTGCTCATGTAGGCATTTCACACATGCGAGCCTTTCCCAGGGAAAGCATTCTGTGCCTGCTTCCAAAGGGGTCAAGCTCTGGAAGGGTCATTTGCTAACAGCGGGGATTTGCTTTGCCTGGAGCCAGGAAACTGGCCTAGAGGAGCCTGATCCAGAGCTGCAGGGAGGATGGGAAGGGACTGGTCTAGATGAGCCCTTTGTGGTGATCTGCAGCAGGGCGAAGGGGAGCCCAGGCAGACGCCTGGGGTGTGAAAGATGGGCCATCTGTCTAGATGAGCCTGATGATCTGAGCTGGTGGGGAGGGGGGAGATACTGGCCATCCAAGATTTGCAATATTAAAACGTATGTGACAGATCCCTCTGCGCTGCTCGCTCCTCCGCATGGGCCCCCCTGTCAGAGCCCCCCCTCTTCCCTGGAGATCTAATATTTGCCTTCCTGCGGCCTTGGAGAGGCCCCCACGACTTGGCTTCCAGGCCCAAGAGCGACTCGCTGGGGTTTGCATGGTTGGCAAAGCGAGAGCCCAGCTGATGCTCCCCAGCGCAGGCACAGGATCAGCTCAGCGGGATGCCATTCGCGGTGCAGAGAAGCTTCCCCCTAGGGGTGGGTGAGCAGTGATAACATCAGCACCCCCCTCCTCCAAACCTGCCCCAGAGACCGCACCATTAGCAGCTTCCAGGAGCCCACTGCAATAGGAGCAGCTTGGTCTGCATCTATCTCCCCTGGCCGATGTTCCCCTGTCCCTGTGTCCCTGCCGTGCACCCACCCCCAGCTGGGACCGGAGCCTGGTCCCCAGTGCCAGGGCTTGTTTGAAACTAGCGTGGGCTGATGGGTGGGAGCTGTATAACAGGACCCAATCCTGACCTGGGGGTGTGGAGCTGGACGGTAATGAATGGGCTTTCACCTGCCTCTGGATCCGGATAGCCCGCAAGTGGCTGATGTTAGCCCCTGCCAGGGCTTCCAGCGTTGCAGTGGAGAGCGAGGATGAGCCTGGTTGAGCCCTTCTGTGGCCCTGAGCAGAGCTCCATTGTGGAAGGGGGAGGGGGTGGGGTGAAAGGGGTTGCAGGGGCAGCTGTTGGGAGAGACATTGGCATGGGCACAGTCTCTCGAAAGGAGAAGGGGATGTGTGCGTGGGGGGGAATCTCTTTGCCCTATTGTGACTCTACTCAGCTGGTGCCAGCACGGTGCCCTCACGCACCAGGAGGAGCAGGTAGGTGCTGAGACCCCTGCCTCCCACCCCACCACAAAGGTAGGGAGCAGTGGGGGGCCCAGCCTTCCCAAAGAAGAGTGGGAATGGATCTCCAGCAGACAGCTCTTGTGGAGGTGGGTGTGGGCCCGGGGTCAGGGGTGGTGGAGGGCTCTGGTGGCAGTGTCCCAAGGGCCCTCAACTGCCTTAATTTGGCCTTGGGTGTCGGACATGGACTCTCATGTTGTCACGTAGGGGCTGAGATCTGCTGGGCCCCTTGAGGCGATGGCCCCTAGATGTGTGTGTCTGGGAGGGAGGTTCTCGGGGCGGGGGGGGTTCTCGGCTGTTTGCGGCAGGGGCAGTCTCTGTTCTGTGTTTGTACAGCCCCTAGCACAATGGGGCACAGTCCAGGACTGGGGCTCCTAGGCACTACCATAATACACCTAATAGCAATAAAAATGTACAGCCCCCTAGCACAAAAGGGTCCTGATGTACGTCTGGAGTGCCTGGCCATTACTGTAATACACCAAATAGCAGTGAAAAAATCTCTCGCCCTTAGCACAGGGGTGGGCAATCTATGGCCCATGGGCCGGATCTGGCCTGTGAGCTGCTTTAAGCTTGCCTCACTCCAGCGCTCCACCAAGGGTGCTGGGTTCGGGGGGGGCCCGCATCACACGGCTTGGCCAGCTCCAGTGCTCCAGCTGGGGCACTGGGTCTTGGGGGGGCGTGCACTACTTAGCCCCACTCCAGCCGGGGCGCTGGGTCAGGGGGAGGGGAGGCCGCACCATGCGTCTCGGCCCTGCTTCGGCACTCCAGCTGGGGCGGGGGGCGCACCACACGGCTCGGCCATGCTCTGGTGTTCCAGCTGGGGTGCTGGGTTTGGAGTTTCCCCACGTGGCTCCCAGAAGCTGCATCATAGCTCCCCTCCAGCTCCTATGCACTCCAATGGCCCCCTTCGGCACTCCAATGGGAGCTGCAGGGGCAGTGCCTGCAGATGGGGCAGCATGCAGAGCCGCCTGGCTGTGCCTCCACTTAGGAGCCGGAGAAGGGACATGCCACTGCTTCCGGGAGATGCTTGAGATAGGCGCTGCTCAGACCCTGCACCCCTGAGCCTCTCCCCAACCCCCTGCCCCAGCCCTGATCCCCCTCCTGCCCTCCGAACCTCTTGGTCCCATTCCAGAGCCTGCACCCCCAACCAGAGCCCTCACCCCCTCCCACACCTCAACCCCAATTCTGTGAGCATTCATGGCCCTCCATACAATTTCTATTCCCAGATGTGGCCCTCAGGCCAAAAAGTTTGCCCACCCCTTCCTTAGCACAATGGGGTCCTGGTCCATGAGGTGCTACCGTAATACACCTAATAATAATGGGGAGCTAACTTGGTGCTTGTGCCTTCAGTCCATGCACAAGACTGTTTCCCCTGGGATTGGCTGGGAGGGTGGGGAAGATGTGAACTTCCTAAAGGCTTGGCTGTGCCTAGAGCTCAGGGGCAGGTGTCTCTTAAGGCCCTGATTTCCAGAGGGGCCGAGCCCCCCAAAGCTAATAGGAGCTGCAGGCTCACTGGGCCAAAGTTTCCCTCCCCCCATGCTGGGCTGAGGAGCTCTGTAAGGTTTATTTATATGGATGGATTGTTTGATTGTTTTTAAGTAGGTTGAATGTTGCTTTCAGCAGCGGCTGCCAGGAAACTTCCCGGACGGTACACAAGTACACCCACCCATGTCTCGTATTTATTTCCAAGAAGCAAAACTTCCTCGGAAAAGAGGAGGAACTGGTTTTGAACCAGCCAACCTGGGGGCAGAGGCTGGGACTAACGGAAACACTCCCGCCCCCTAAGTCCCCAGCAAAGATGCCCCGATTCCTGTTATGTTCCTCCTAATGTTTATTTAATTGGGATGATCCTTTTTCTAAATATGGGAGTGCTCCCCAAGTCGGGTAAGGATCAGGGAACAACAGAGGGGCCTGTGGGGCAAGACTTGAGAGGCATCAGCAGACCTGCGTGGGGAGAGATCAGGGCTGGACTGGCAGGGGGATAGAGGAGCAGCAATAGAGCTGGGCAGGAGGAGGCCAGGGGGCTGCGGGTTGGGATTGAGGGGCACTGGTAGAGCTGCCCTGTGGCGGGCATGGGCTGTTGGAGGCCAGCTGCTTTGTGACTGCAGCCTGGGGCCTCTTCCCGCGGCTGTTTGCGTTGGCGGTGGCTGGGGGTGGGGCTGCCAGGGGAAGCACCTGCAGAACCTGCCCAGAACAAAGCCCCTCTCATCCCGCACTCAAACCGGCCTAGGCCTGGCTGCATACAGGGCAGGAAGGCCCAGCCTGTCCTCAATCCACTTTGAGGCTCCCAAGAGGGTGCGGCCGGGTCTGCTCTTCCCGATGTAAACAGGGCGGGGCTGGGGCTGTAAGGCTCCGAGAGCCCCTGGCAGAACTCCCAGCCACTCTGCAAGCCATCTGCTCAAGAACCACACGTTGCACACGCATGAACACGCTTTGCACACCCATGAACATGCTTTGTACATGCATTGCATGCGCGTGGACACACACTGCACCCACACGAACATGCTTTCCACACCTTGCACACGCACAAACATGCATTGCACCCACATGCCCCGTACACAGAGGCACATGCACTGTGCATACCATTGTGCAGAACCGTGCACGTTTGAGAACACACGCACACACACATCTCTGCACACCCAGGCACTTGTGTGCACCCCACAAACCGTCGTGTCCGCCAATGCAGGGCAGCCTGTGCACATCTGTACATGCTTGACTGCATGCACGCCCCCGCCATGTACGCCAGCAGGATGGGGTGCCCGCACATGCGTACCCACACGCAGGGACATGAGCTGGGGCAGCGCCCCCGCCCGCTGGGGCCTGCAGCAGGATGCCGGGATGGCTGGGTCAGAATGCTGCCCAACCTGTTGGGCTCCTTCCCCCCAGGGCAGGGAGGGTGGTGCAGGGCCAGGGCAGGAAGATGACTGTGTGCTCAGCTTCCCCTTGCCCAGGGGCAGCTGGTGCTCCGGCTCTGCATGGCCAAGTCTCCATTACTCCTCTTAGCACTGGCTGGGAGCCCTCTCCTTAGGGCCCCTTCCCGTACCCCTCCCCTCCTTCCTGCTTCCAGTGACATTAGCTAATAATCCCCAGGGCACAATTAAGGAGTGAGTTCTACTCCTCCCCCGCCTTCCCAGTGCCATACTCAGGAGCGGATAGGGACAAATCAGCCCTTTCTGGTCTGACTCTTCTGTACTTAGATGGGCAGCTCTTCGGGGCAGGAACCGGCTTTGCTGGCGCTCCTACCGATACTTGAATAAAGCTAAAAGCAGTAAGAATGGACAGCCCCAGCATGACGGGTTCCTGGGGCATGGTCTAGTGAGCTGGGACTCAGGCAACCTGGGTTCTGTCCCCAGCTCTGCCCCTGCCCTGCTGGGTGAGTCACTTCCCTGCTCTGTGCCTCAGTTTCTCCATCTGTAAAATAGGGATAATGATGCTGACACCTGGCTTTGAGATGGCTGGCTGGCAAGTGCTACAGAAGAGCCAGGGAGTGACAGGTTGTGGGCAGCTTTGTGCCAATGCCATTCATTCTGCAAATCATAGAATAGAATATCAGGGTTAGAAGGGACTTCAGGAGGTCATCTAGTCCAATCCCCTGCTCAAAGGAGGACCAAGCCCCAATTTTTGGCCCAGATCCCTAATTGGCCCCCTCAAGGATTGAACTCACAACCCTGCGTTTAGCAGGCCACTGAGCTATCCGTCCCTGCTAATATTTGGCTGCCCTAGACTGGAATAGCAGATTTGCTTCTGTTCGCCCCAAAGGGGAGCCGACACACAGCAGGGGCCAGAGCTGAGTAAAGACCAGGAAGACTGAAAGAGGTGTCGGTCCACATGCGGATTGGGCTGACCCGGGAGTTCGTCCTCCTCTCCGTGGCCTCAGATCCAGCTCATGTCCAGTGGCCGGCCTGCTCCACCTCTGGCAATGTTTGAATCTGGTGGTTTTCAGACACATCTGCTCTAGGAATTATTGTGGGGATGTTCTCTGGCCTTGGGATCTATGAAAATCCTCCTGTTGCGGAGCCTGAGCCAAAGTCTCCGGGATGGGGTGAAGAGGTAACTTCCCTGCTAGGCAGATTATTCATTCATTGCCCACCAGGGGGCACCTTCCTCTGCAACAGCTGGTGCCAGGGCACTGAAGGAGACAGGATACCGGGGTAGATGGGCCTTTGGGCTAATCCCCACTTCCTTCCCCTTAGGCTTCTAGCTCAGCAGGGCTCAGGCTGGGAACATCTCCCAGGCTTCTCTGCTCTGTCCCCTCCCAGGCCTAGGCAGTCACGGCTCCTGCCCCCAGGTCTCTGTGGGTGGGGGAGCTCCCAGCCCCTCCGGCACCGGTGGCAGGATGTTTGTCTAAGGCAGGCCATGCGGAGAAGACAGCAGCAGCGAGTGGCTCTTCTGAGCCCTGGAGGGGGGAGTAGAGATTCTGTGTCCACCTCCCTTCCTCTCCCTGCCACCTTCCTGGGGAAAGGGGGAGGGGGCATGGGGACCCACAGACAAAGGTCCCCGATGGGGAAGCTTGCTCCCAAAGTGGTCACGTTAGAACTTCTTCCAGGGTCCTGGATGTGTTGACAAGTGCCATGTACAATGTGCAACCCCAAGACTCTACATGTTCGTGCAAACGTGCCCCTGCGCATGCATGTGCCAACATGTGTACAAACACACACTGCACACAGACAGGAGCAAACACATCTGCAAACAAGCCCGGCACCCCTCCATATGCAAACACACCTGGGCAAACTTGCCACTCTGCATGCATGCACGAGCAAATGCGCACGAGCAAATGCACACGTGCAAACATCATTGCATGCATGCACAAACAAACACGCAGGGGCACCCATGCAGCTGCCAATGGGCAACTCTGCCGGCATCTCCCATGCAGACTTGCCGCTCCGCAGGCCTGCATGGGCCAACACACACTTGCAAGCAAGCTGAGATATCACACGTGGACTGGAGCAGATCAGAGAATCTGGCCTCTTGTCTCTCTCATTCTCACACCCAGCACTGGCCGCTGCCTTGTGCCCCCACTGACGTGACGGCCTGGGAGCCTTCTCCTCTGCAGCCCCTACCCCCTGCAAGAGCCTCCCTGGACTCGCTTGGCTGCAGCCCTCCCCCCCGTTCCAGGGATGCCCGGGAGTGGCAGAAGGGTGCCGGCAGGACCCCAAACCACGGGTAGAGGGATCAGGCTCCCTGGTGCCAGCAGGGGGCGCTCTCCCCAGCGTGTGTGTGGGGGGGAATGATTGCAGAGGGGAGAGAGGGGTCCCAAGGCTGAGTGGCGGGTGGTCCCTGCTCTCTCTGGGGCACCAACGGGGTGGGATGTGGGGGGAAAACCCAGCAGAAGGGGGAACACAGGAGAGGGAATGGTCCGCTGCTCCCCCAGCGCCTTGTTTAGTGGGGGGGGACTCCAGCCACCCATGTAGACAGACGGGGCGGGGGCGGGCTGCCCCCCATCTGCTTCCAGTGCGGGACAGCAGGAGAAGTGGGGGGGGCCGGGGGGGCTGGGGCGCCCTGCCGCGCTCTCCCGGGGCGGGGTGTGGAGAGAGCTGGCGGGGGGGGGGTTGGAGGGGGGGGGAAGAGTCGTCTGACTTCATCCCCGGAGCTCGCCATTGGCCCCGCGGCCCGTCACTCACAGCACTTCCTCCTCAGTCCCGGCCGTCCGTAAAGTTTGGGGGGAAGAAAAAGAAAGCAGCAGCGGAGGAGAGCGAGAGGCGCCGGCCGGGTCCCCGTGCGCCCCCGGCCGTGCCAGGACCCGTGCGCCCCGGCCGTGCGCCCCCGGCCGTGCCAGGACCCGTGCGCCCCGGCCGTGCGCCCCCCCTGGCCGGCTCTCGTGCGCCGCGCCCCTCCGGGATGCGCTGCCCGCTTCGGATGTGACAGCCAGACCCGGACGCCTGGGTTCGGGGTGCAGGGGCGGGGGAGTCTGTGCGTCTCTCCGGGGGCCTCCATGGCCTCCCCACCCGCCTGCGCCGGTCCCCCGGCCCTCCCCTCTTCCCCCGGGACCCCGGGAGGCTGCCTGGCAGCCCCGGAGCCCGCGCCGATGGCGCCTGGATCCTGCGCCGCTTGCCAGGGGGTCTCTTTCCACCTCCAGATCGGGCTGACCCGGGAGTTCGTCCTGCTCCCCGCGGCCTCGGACCTGGCTCATGTCAAGCAGCTGGCCTGCTCCATCGTGGACCAGAAGGTAAAGGGGGGATGGGGCGGGTGTGGGGCGGTCTGGGGGTCAGGCGCTGCCCGGAGGGACCAGATAACTCCGGGCCCAAGAAGCGAGAGAGGCTCTGTCTCTGTCTGTCTGTGTGTAATTGTGTCTAGATCGTCCTGTGTGTGTGTTTGTGTATCTAAATTGGCGTGTGTGAGAGACCATGTGCGATTGTATGTTGTGTGTATGATTGTGGTGTGTGACTGTGTGTTGTATGATTGTGTATCTGTACTGTTGTGAGTGTGTGACTGTGATTGCGTATTGTGTGTATGATTGTGGTGTGTGACTGTGATTGCATGTCGTGTGTATGTGGGGGTGTGTGTGACGACGATTGTGTGTTGTATGATTGTGTATCTGTATTGTGAGTGTGTGACTGTGTGATTGTGATTGTGTATCTGTACTGTTATGAGTGTGTGACTGCAACTGCACATTGTGTGTATGATTGTGGTGTGTGTGTGTGACTGTGCGATTCCGTGTCGTGTGTATGATTGTGGTGTGTGTGTGTGTGACTGTGCGATTCCGTGTTGTGTGTATGATTGTGGTGCATGTGGCAAGAGTGTTTGCATGACTGTGTCTGTGCATCAAGACTTAATGTGTGTGCCTGGAATTGCGTGTGTCCACATGGGTGTGTGTCTGGGAGCCTGCGAGCTGGGCTGCCTGTATCAGCTGCGTGGGGTGGGAAGGTTTAACTGCAGTTGTGGTGTTTTGATGCTATACTGTGCATGGTGGAGGGAGAGGCAGGCCTGGGACGGGGGTCGATGGGGAAAGAAGTGGGGTGCAGAAGCCGTGTGGGGGTAGATAGGGTAATGAAGCCAGGCGGAGGGTCTGGGAGGCAGCCAGCTGGGGCCAGACTCTGGGTTGGGGTTGGGGGCTGGGTCCCATCTCTGCCCAACTCCCCCCATGGGGGCGGGGATTTCATTTGGTTGGAAACTGCAACTTTTGCGGTTTAAGCTCCGAGTCTGGTGCTCCTCATCCTCCCCCAGGTAAAGGGGTTCTTCTGCCCCCGCTCCCCGAAACAGCAGGACTTCCACCAACGAGTGGAAACTCTACCCGTGGCTCCTTGCCTGACGGGAAAGGGGTGAGGTTTTCCAGCTCCCAGAGGCCCAGCTGGGTTCACGGAGGCCCATGGGATGGGGCAGATCAGAGGGGACCCCTCCATCCTTGTTCTGGGGCATGACAGGGAAGGAGTTGTGGGGCCAGGGTCTGGTCTGGGTGCTGGGAGGTCTGGGAGTTCAGGGCTGGGTATCCGTGCTGGGAGCTTGGGTCTGGGTGATGAAGATTCTGCAGTGTGTGTTTCAGGGACTCCCTTGATCACTTGATTCCCAGTAACGAGCTCCAGGACTGACCTCCCCCCATATATCCCCCCCCCCACGCTGGTGTCCTTCTCCTGGGGTCTTGGGGCACAGGCTATGGAGACCTAAAGGGAAGGGGAGCAGAGGGATGCATCACAAACCTGTTTCATGCCCCCCTGCCCCAGTCCAAACTCCGTGCTGTTGGGCCTACCTTTCCAGTTGGATCTGCAGTCCCTGCACAGGAGCCGCCAGGGCTGGGAAGCAGGGGTGACCCCAATGGCTGGGGATGTGACACACCCCCCCCCCCGCTGGCTGGGGAAAGGGCCCCATCTCCCTCTGCTGGATCTCCTAGCTGGAGAGCCTGAGCAAGGAGAGCCTGATCTTCAGAGCCTGGGCAAGGAGCGACTTTGCAGCTGGCTCGGACGCCATGAGTCAGAACCGATCCAGATCACTAGCCCTCGAGCTTGGCCCAGATTGGTTAATCCCCGAGGCCTTGGACACAGTAGTTTCTGGCCGGGGGGGGTGGGAACAGATGATGCCACAGCGTCAGGGAGCCCTTTTGTGGGGCTTAGGGAGGTGTCCCTCTGGGGGTGTAGTGCATTCATTGTGGCGGGGTGGACAGGAAGGGCGTTGTGGATGTGAGGCATGCAAGGAGGGGAAGGCGCTAACTGTAGGGGCCATGTGGGGGAGCAGGCCAAAGGGTAAACAGGGGCCGCTCTTGGATGAGAGACCTCAGAGATGCTGCAGGCAGAGACATTGTGGTCAAGTGGAAAGGGCACAGGATTGGGAGCCAGGACTCCTGCGTTCTAGCCCCAGCTGTGGGAGGGGAGTGGAGGCTAGTGGTTGGGCGGGGCCTGGATGTCAGGACTCCTGGGTTCTGCCCCCCAGCTCTGAGGTTTAATGTGGCCTTGCATTCAGCACAGGAGACTGTAAGGCCTTGGGCAAGTCATGTCCTCTCTCTCCGCTCTCCTTGTACTCTACTGGGCGTTGAGATCCGTGGACGTGCAGTGCCACTGAAGAGTTGTCTTACTATCCGTAGGGGGTACTCTTCCCCTTGGATGCAGTATTGGGGCATTGCCTGGAGGCCCCAGGCAGGGATCAGCCCCAGCCTGGTGCTAGGGGTAGGGTGCTGTTGGAGGTGCTGGCCGCTATAGGAAATGCAAAAGGCCATGATTGCTTGTGGTTACTAAAGCTCCCACCGCTGCTTTTCACAAGGGAAGGCCTCTTAGCTCAGGTCTCCTGGCTAAATTCCAGTCTGGGTATTTGGTAATTGTCTTCCACTTCCTTAAATTCCTGTCTGTAGTTTCAGGTTGGCTCATGCTTCACTTCCTCCGTTCTGAACCGTAGAAAGTTTGTCTGGCTGTTAAAGAGCTGCTGCGCCTCACCCCAGAGGTGGCTGCATTTCAGTGCCCAGTGTTTAGATTTTGCTCGGTGCTTTGTGGATCCTCCAAGGCCCCGTAGAAATATGAGCCTGCTGATTAGTAGGCCTTGCCCTGATCTTGATCTAGCCTTGAATAGAGGGGCCGGTCCCTGATGCCTGTGCTGGCTGGGAGAGGAGCTCCCTCCCTTCGGGTTTATTGCCTGCTGTTATGTGCCTGCTTCCTGCAGATCAGTAACAGTTTTGGCAGCAGCTGGGAGAAGGGAAAGCGTGACTCCGGGATTAACCCTTAGCTGGCCAGTCCAGGAGGAGGAGAAAAAGGCCGGGTTTGACCATCCCGGCTCTTTGGGGATGCCCTAGAACGAGCCAGCTGGCCTCGTAACTGGGGTGTGTGTGATTATTCCCACTTCCCCTGTTGTGGGCTCACGCTGCCTCAATGCTTCCCCCCCCCCCCAAGTCTTCTCTTCTGGTGGGTCTACAAGGGGAGCAGAACGGGGCATCAGAGTCACTCCCCCCTCCCAGGAGACACCTCTTGCCCCAAAGACCTGCCTCCCTAGCTGGATATCCGTTCCCTGCCTCCAGAGACAGAGGAGCGAAGGAGGGAGACAGGCTGCTCCCCCAGGCCTGCACTGGGATGTGGTATTGTAGCGGGGCTGGGATCCACCCCCTGCAACCCGGGGAAGGCCCTGAGGGGAGGTGGAGAGCGGATTCACCGGCCTGCAGCTGCTTTTGTCTCTTATGGCGCTGCCACGCTCCACCCCAGAGGGGGCTGCATTTCGGTGCTTGGAGGAGCAGCCCCCGTAGCTTGGTAGGGACAAGGCACGAACTGTGCACACATACCGTGTCATCCCCCCTCCCCGATCAGTTGTCCGCATTTTGGAGCAGGGACTGTCTTTCTGTTCTGTGCCAAGCGCTGCACAGACACAGTGAGGGCCAGGGCTGTGGCCGGGCTCCTAGGCACGACCGCAATAAACACTAATAGCAATAAAAACGTACAGCGCCTGGCGCAATGAGGTCCTGGTCCAGGAGTGGGGTGCCTAGGTACTACCGTAATACACCTAATAGTTATATAATACAATACAGAGTAATACAGCCACTCTCACAATTGGGTCCTAGTGTGTGACTGGGTGCTGCCATAACACACCTAATAATTAGGATCACCTGGGAATTGGCTGATCTACCACAGGCTGCGTCCCACGGGGGCAGGGAGTACTGAACCAGGGTAGAAAGAAGAGCTCCTGTGGGCCTCCAAGGGACCAGACACCTTGTGGGGAGTAAGGCCCCACTGGCCTCATCTCCAGCTTTGAATCTGTAGCTAACTGCGGTGGACTTTGAATTCCTGGGATGTTATCAGGGACTGGGCCCTGCCCATGGAAAATGCTGTGGCCCAGCGTGCCTGTGCATGGCTGCCCTCCGCTGGGCAGTGTCAGAACCGCTCAGTCGTGTGTCATAGCCTCGCTGCTCATGGAGATTCTCCGGTGGTGCTGGGCTTTCCGGGAAAGAGGCCTGGGTTCTGTCCTTGCCGCTGTCGTGAGGTTCGGCGGCCAAAGTCTTGGGAGGCTACGGGTTTTGTACGTTACGTGAGACAGCAGGAATGGGAGTGAAGTGTCATCACAGGTGAGGGCTGGAGGGTCTTTCAGGCTGCTAGATTTTAACCCTTTTGTGCTGGAAAATATGATCTAAAAATCCAGATCTAGGTGAAGTGTCTTTTTAAAACAGTAACACTCAAAACCATTTCTCTCCCTTTTCTTTTTTCTTTTTTTTTTTTAAATCCTGTTTGGACAAATATCAAACCGTAGATTTTAGGTCTCAAAAGAAGCCAAGTGTCCCCAGGAATAGTAAATTATTATTATTGAAGAGAATGTGGTAGCCCATAGAGATGTCTAGTTTCTCTCCATTGTGGCAGGTGCTGTACAAACATGGCAAAACCAGCAAGTCTCTGCCCTGGAGAGCTTGCAGTGTAAAAGACTCGACCGACTAGCAGGGTGAGACCTAATTAATATAGCTTCTAAGTGCTTACTATAGTATTAATGTACCTAAATAATTAGTAGAGCTGCTCATTATCTTCTCTTTTGCCCACACTTCACCCAGAAATGATTCCAAATACAATGGCGAGAATCGTAAATTTATTGCAAACCTTGTGAGACTTTGAGTTTGTTTCCCTCCCCCCACAAGTCCCCAGCTGCAGGAGTCAGGTTATGACCTTCGGATCTCCGCTTACATTTTTTTTTGTTTTTAAAATGTAAGTTCTTGTGGTTGTGGACAAAAGCTTGAAAATATGGGCCCTGAGATTCTATGATACTAGAAGGCAAATAAATAACCTCAAATCTATTATTTAAAAAAAAACCTCATGATTCTTGGGGCCTCTCTTTTATACAGTGTGTATATAGGACACTTTATCCCTATGCTCTATCTATCTATTTATCTATCTATCTACATGCAAACACCCCCCACCCCTATTTTGTATCCATCCCTCTGTCCTAATCCGGCCCTCGTTACCACAGTACTGCACTCCTCGCAAATATTTAATGCATGTATTTCTGTAAATACCTCTGCTTCTGGGGTGGAAGGAATGCAGCTCTCTGAGTGCCATGGAGACGCTGCCCAGTCGTGTGGGGTGGGGAAGTGAAGAACTCCCTTACTGCTACAGGGAGGAGTCAGGCTGGACAATTGTCCCGGCCCCACAGCAGATTAGGAGCCCAGTCCGGCTCTCGGTCTCTTTGACAGTCACAAGTGGGTGGGACAATTGGTTTATGGGGCGTTCAGCTGTTCAACTCACCCGATTCACTGAGGCCTCCTACCGAGCCACCAGCCGCTCCCTGCAACCTGGGATCTTTGGGCAGCCCATGGCTGCACGGAGCAAAGCTGCAGCTTGCACCACTGACCCTGTGGTTGTGGCCGGGTCACGTCCCACCCCACGGCTGGCGCCACAGCTGGGCGGAGTGGGTGGGGGAGGCGCTGTAATTAGCCCCCCTGCAGCGGCTGCCTCCCTCTCTCCCTGCACCAGGGAAGCAGCTGCTCCCCTTGGCCCGTGTGCTCCAAAACACCCATCCACAGGGTTAATCTCCTGTGTGAGAATCGAGAAGGGCAGCCCTGGTGTTGGGATCCAATGATACGTGGCAGTGCCAGAGCTGGGGTCTTCTTGCACAACAGGCCTGGAAAGGAAAGCTAGGCCCCAGGGGCACACTTTGAACTTGGCATCCTGTTCGGTGGGAGTTACCCTGAGTAGGCAAAAGGGCTCTGGGAGCCAGGATTCCTGGGTTCTATCCCCAGCTCTGGCAAGGGAGCGGGGTTCAGTGGTTAGAGCAGGGGGGCTGGGACTCCTGGGTTTTATCCCAGTTCTGGCAGGGGAGCGGGATTCAGTGGTTAGAGCAGGGGGGGGCTGGGACTCCTGGGTTCTTTTCCCTGCTCTGCTTCTGACTCACTCAGCATCCTTGGATGAGGGACTTGGCCTCTACTGGGCCTCAGTTTCCTCCTGTGTGACAGCTCCACACAGCCTGTTGCTGCACCGTGGCTGCTGGAGGAGCCTGGCTCCTCAGAGGGGGAATGGGGGGGGCGGGGAGTGCAGTGTCGGCACCTGCGCCAGCCCTTCACTGAACTCTCTGGGCCCCGGGCCAAGAGCCCTGCTTCTAACCACGTCCTGACAACAGGCAGCCGGCTGCAGCCGCAGAGCTGCGGCACGAGCCCTTTCCCAGAGGTCCCTCGTGGGCTCCCCACCTCCCCGCTGCCTCCCCCCTGCCCAGAACCGACCAGGCCGTGGCCCTGTTCAACCCAGCTTGAGCTGCAGCTTCCCCAGCCCTGACCCCAGCCCCTCCCCCTGCTTGGCTCCAGCTCTCTGGGGCGGCCTTCCCTTCCTGTCTTTGGTGGTCCCCAGCCCAGTGGTATCTGTGCACTTCACACTCTTTGGTGTATTTATCCTCATAAGCCCTGCCTGTAAGGCAGGGTGGTGCTGTTCTCCCCCCTGACCCCCCCGTTATAGATGGGGAAACTGAGGCACATAGGAGCTAAGTGACTTGTCCAAGGTTGCACAGAGGAGCCTGTTGCAGAGCTGGGAACTGAACCCTGGTCTCTTGAGTCGCTGCCCAGCTCCATCCCCACCTGGCCCTTTGTGTCTTTAGTCATGCCACCCCCCAAGCCCAGGGCACATCACGGTTACCCCCGCCCCATCCCAGCCCTGTGGCCCCTCCTTCACGTCCCAAGAGTCCCCGTGTCCTGCTCGACAATACCCTGCCCCCACTTGCCCACACCTGGGCACCTGGCCTCATCCTGAGGTTGTCTGGGAGGGTAAGACGTTGAGGGAAGGGTTGTCTGTCTCCCTTCCCTCCTTCCATCCGCAGTACTGTGGCTGTCCCCGTGTCCATCCTTCTGTCCATCTGTCCTCCTGTCCCTCCTTCTGTCCACTGCTTGTCTGTCCATTTGTCCTCCTCTCCATCCTTCCGTCCACTGTCTCTGTCCATCTGTCCTCCCATCCAGCCTCCATCTGTCCTTTGATCCATTCACTCTCTTATCTAACCATCTGTTGTTCTATCCATCCTTCCAGCTACTGTCTGCCCATCCATCCAGCTGCCCGCAATATCCTAGCTGTCCTTCTATTCCTCCTTCCATCCACTGTGTCTGTCTGTCCATCTGTTCTTCAATCCATCCTTCCACCCATCCGCTGTCTGTCTCTCCATTTTATCCTCCTCTCTGCCCTTCAATCTCCCTCTCTGCCCATCCACCCACGCTGGGGCTGGCTATCTCAGCCCAGATCGGTCTGTCTCTCAGCCTCCTGGTCTCAAAGAGAGGAACCCGCTTTCCTGACTTGCTTGTCGCTGCAGCAGGCCCGGTTCTGACCGTGCCAGCCTTGGGGATGTGTGCTGAGCTCTCCGGACAGCTCCCCTGCTAGCCGCTCTCTAGGCCCTGAGTGAGGGGTTTTATTGTCCCTTGGCTCTTCCTGAGAACAAGATGGGCGGTTGTGGCGGGGGGGGGGGGGGAGATGGCTCCCCTGAGCTGAGCTTGCAAGCTGGCTGATCAGGGTGCATCTGTGGGTGTGTGAGGTGACTCCTCCTCCTGGCGCTGGTGGAGTGGAACAGGCTGGGCCCTGCTTGGGCAGGAGGAAGGAAGGAAGAGGCCGGAGATCAACTGGAACCAGATCGCTCCTCGCTGGGGCCAGCTCAGAGCCAAAAATAACCCCACGGATTTGCATAAGCAGCTGGAGGGAGAGCGCGGCAGCCCCTGTGTCCAGGCTGCCCTTTGTGGGCTCTGCCATCAGATGTGAGGGGGGGGCGCCCTTCCAGCTGACAGTGGGGGAGCCAGAGCACCCAGTTCCACTGTACTGGTGGGGAAACTGAGGCACGGGGGAACTGAAGAGAGTTGCCCAGGGAGTCTGTCTGCAGCAGAGCAGGGCCCTGCTGGCCACTGATGGGATAACACGCCCCCACCTAGTAGGCGGCCCCAGGCACCCATGCATCAGACCCTCATCCCCTCCTGGCTGGAGGAAGCCATCGGGGCAGCTGTGGGCCCTTTGGCCCGGGATCTTTTCTGTCTCCCCCAGGGAGCCCGAGCTGCCAGAGAGCCTTAAACACCCCATGTGCCAGCCCCGTCTCCTGGCACCAGCACTGCCTTGGGGATGGATCTGGTGGGGAGCTCTCAGAGCAGAGGAGGGGATGCACTAATGGGTCACCGGGCCCTGTCTTTCCTCCCCAGCTCCTCCCCATGGGTGGGGCCCCCAAAGTCCAGGCTGGGCTCAGCAGCCATGGAAGGTACTGAGGGCAGCTAGAAGTTCGCAACAATGCAACCACTGCTCCCCACCAGCCACCGCAACTTCTGTGAGATTGGGCTTAGAGTGAGGGGATGGGGGGCAGCGCTGGGAACCAGGACTCCTAGGTTCTGTCCCCAGCTCTGGGAGGGGAGTGGGATCTAGTGGTTAGAGCAGGGGGACTGGGAGCCAGGACTCCTGGGTTCTGTCCCCAGCTCTGGGAGGGGAGTGGGAACCAGGACTCCTGGGTTCTGTCCCAGCTCTGGGAGGGGAGTGGGGTCCAAGGGTTGGATGGGGGGCAGGGCTGGGAGTCAGGGCTGGGTTCTATTCTGAGCTCTGTCATTGATTCACTGTTTGGTCTTGAGTGAGTCACTTGCCACCTCTGTGCTTTGGCTGTTGAATGCAGGCCTGGCTGCTCCCTGGCCCTGCCCCTCTCTGGCTCAGTAGTGGGTGGGATGGGGTGGGCTGTATATGCCCCCATGCAGAGGCGCACCTGCTCGGGGTGTTCCCTGCCAGCCAACAGGGAGCCGTCTTCTGCTGGATATTAGGTCTGGTAAGCTGTGGGAGGGGATCAGAAGTACATAAGAATGGCCATCCTGGGTCAGACCAAAGGTCCATCTAGCCTGGTATCCTGTCTTCCGACAGTGGCCAATGCCAGGTGTCTCAGAGGGAACGAACAGAACAGGTCATCATCAAGTGATCCGTCCCTTGTCATCCAGTTCCAGCTTCTATTAGATTTAGGGACACCCAGAGCATGGAGTTGCATCCTGGACCCTCTTGGCTAATAGCCATGGAGGGACCTGTCCTTCAGGAACTGATCTAATTCTTTTTGAACCCTGTTATACTTTTGGCCTTCACAACATCCCCTGCAAGGAGTTCCACAGGTTGACGGTGCGTTGTGTGACGAAGCACTTCCTTTTCTTTGTTTGAAACCTGCTGCCTATTGATTTCATCGGGTGACCCCTCCCTGGTTCTTGTTCCCTGAAGTGGTAAATAACACGTCCCTAGTCATTTTCTTCACGCCATTCATTATTTTATAGACTTCGGTCATATCCCCCTTAGTCGTCTCTTTCCCAAGCTGACCAGTCCCAGCCTTATTAATCTCTCCTCATGTGGAAACTGCTCCATACACTTAATCATTTTTGTTGCCCATCTCTGTACCTTTTCCAATCATCTCTCTTTTTTGAGATGGGACGACCAGAACCGCATGTAGTATTCAAGGAGTGGGCGTACCATGGCTTTCTATCGGGCAGTTATAATGTTCTCTGCCTTATTATCCATCCCTTTCCTAATGGTTCCTAACATTCTGTTCGCTTTCTTGGACTGTCCTGCTTGTTAAGCTGGTCTTTTCAGAGAACTATCCATGATGACTCCAAGATCTCTTTCTTGAGTGGTAACAGCTGATTTAGACCCCCTCATTTTGTATGTAAAGTTGGGATTATGTGCATTATATGCATTAATTTGCATTTATCAACATTGAATTTCATCTGCCATTTTCTTGCCCGGTCACCCAGTTTGGTGAGATCCCTCTGTACCTCTTTGCGGTCTGCTATGGACTTAGCTATCTTGAGTAATTTTGTACTGTCTGGAAACTTTGCCACCTCACTGATCACCCCTTTTACCAGATCATTTAGGAATATGTTGAACAGCACAGCCCAGTACAGATCCTAGCGGGACCCTGCTATTTACCTCTCTCCATTGTGAGAACTGACTGTTTATTCCTACCCTTTATTTCCTGTCTTTTAGCCAGTTACTGATTCATGAGTGGCTCTTCCCGCTTATCCCATGACTGCTTAAGAGCCTTTGGTGAGGGGACCTAGTCAAAGGCTTTGTGAAAGTCTAAGTAGATTATATCCACCGAATCATTCTTGTCCACATGTTTGCTGACACCCTCAAAAAATTCTAACAGATTGGTGAGGCGTGATTTCCCGTTACAAAGGCCGTGTTGACTCTTCCCAACATATCCTGTTCATCTGTGTGTCTGATAATTCTGTTCTTTACTATAGGGTCAACCAATTTGCCTGGTCCTGAAGTTAGACTTAACCGGCCTGTCATTGCCTCTGCAGCCTTCTTAAAAACTGGATGTCACATTAGCTCTCTGCCAGTCGTCTGGTTCAGAGGCTGCTTTAAGCGGTAGGTTACCTACCCTAGTTAGTAGTTCTGCAATTTCATATTTGAGTCCCTTCAAAACTCTTGGTCTTGGTGACTTATTACTGTTTAATTTATCAGTTTGTTCTGAAACCTCCTCTACTGACATCTCCATCTGGGACCGCTCCTCAGAATTGTCACTGAAGAAGAATGGCTCACATGTGGGAATCTCCCTCATATCCTCTGTAGTGAAGACAGATGCAAAGAATTCACCTAGCTTCTTCTCTGCAATGCCTTTGTCTTCCTTGAGTGCTCCTTTAGCACCTCGATTATCCAGTGGCCCCACTGATTATTCGGCCCACTTCCTGCTTCTGATGTACTTATAAACAGTTTTGCGCTAGTTTTTGTGTCTTTTGATAGTTGCTCTTCAAATTCTGTCTTGGCCGGCCTAATTAGACTTTTACACTTGACTTGCCAGAGTTTATGCTCCTTTCTGTTTCCTCAGTTGGATTTGACTTCCAGTTTTTAAAAGATGTCTTTTTGTCTCTGGGCTGCCTACTTTATTCTGCTGTTTAGCCATGATAGCATTTTTTTGGTCCTTTTACTGTTGTGTGTGTGTGTGTATAAATTTAGTTTGAGCCTCTATTCTGGTGTTTTCAAAAAGTTTCCATGCAGCTTGCAGGCATTTCACCCTTGTGACTGTTCCTTTTAATGTCCATTTAATTAGCCTCGTCATTTTAGTGTAGTTCCCCCTTTTTGTAGTTAAATACTGCTGTGGTGGGTTTCTTAGGTGTTTCCCTCCCTACACTGATGTTAAATTTAATTGCCATGTGGTTGAGCTGTATGTGCCTCTTGGACCGGATCCTGTGCACCACGTAGGGCTAAATTAAGAATTGCCTCAGCAGGGTATTTACTGCATGGCTCGGCTGTGTCCCCCAGCACTCAGCCATGGCCTCCCCGTCCCATGTCTGTCTGTCTGTCTGTCCTCACAGTTCCCAGAGTGCGGCTTCTACGGGCTCTATGACAAGATCCTGCTCTTCAAACATGACCTGTCGTCCGCCAACATCCTGCAGCTGGTGCGCGTGGCCGGAGACATCCAGGAGGGGGACTTGGTGGAGGTGGTGCTCTCAGGTAACACACGCGTGTGTGTGGATGAGGGGGAGAGAGAGAAAAAGGGCTGTGTGGGTGTCTACATGCCTTCTGCCCCCTGCTGGAGGGGATGGGTCCTGCTCTGTGTGTGCGTGTGTGTGTGTCCCTGCTGGAGGGAATGAGCCCTGCTGTGTGCGTGTGTGTGTGTCCCTGCTGGAGGGAATGAGCCCTGCTGTGTGCGTGTGTGTGTGTGTGTGTGTCCCTGCTGGAGGGGATGAGCCCTGCTGTGTGTGTGTGGTGCGTCTGCATGCGTGTGTGTGTCCCTGCTGCCCCCTGCTGGAGGGGATGGGCCCTGCTCTGTGTGTGTGTGTGTGTGTGTGTGTGTGTGACACCTTGCTGCCCCCTGCTGGAGGGGATGGGCCCTGCTCTGTGTGTGTGACACCACAACACACTTGCCCTCCTTTCCCAGACGCTCGCTAGCCCATCCGAGCTCTTCCCACGCGACCCGCTCCGCACTGGCTTGCACCTGCCCGCGCCCTAGGCTGTCCAGCTGCTGATCCCGGCCGGGTGGCGCTGTGAGGGCATTGCCAGCGTGTTCCCCAGCCCGTGGCAGCCGATCCCGGCTCGGTGGCGGTGGCTGCTTTGCTTGCCTTGTGTCGGCAGAAGGCTGGGCGGACCGATGGGGCGCTGAGGGCTGGGCAGGGCAGAATGGGGCCGCCCACAGGGCTGGTGAAGCAGGTGCTACACCGGCACGACGCTGCCCCTTGGCACATTGCCACACGACTGGCAGGGCCTGGTTCGGGGTGCAGGAGAGGACGGGACACAGTGCCACGGGGGGGCTCGGGGCTGGGCGATGGCGGGGGGACAGGACGTGTCTCGGTGCCAGGGGTCCCTGGGCAGAGGCTGGGATATAGCGCCTGGTGCCTGGGTACTGATGATGGTGTAGTCACTCCGGGGCTGTGGGTGGGTGGGGAGCTTCCCCACGCATGGCTGTGGGCTGCGCCCGGGCCCCTGGCTCCCTGGCGCCATCGCTCTCCTCCGCTGCTGCCCGCCCACGGCTGCTTTCACTCCCGCCGGTGCCCAGGTGCTGTTTTGAGTCAGGGCTGCCTGCGCGCGCCCCGGCAGGAAGTGGTTTGGGGGCCGGCTCCCTGGCACGAGACCTGGTGGGGGGAAGGGCAGGGGCGCTGCAGCTCCGGGGCCCACGGCAGTGACGTTCCCCCCCCTCAACCCGCAGGAAATCCTGCCCCGCGTCCGCCCAATCTGTGCCAGAGGCCCCTGTGCTAGAGAATCCCCGGTGTCGGGGGTCTCACCAGCAGGGGGCGCCCCTGGCACCAACGGGGGGTCTGGCCACTGCCGAAAGTGGGGTGTTGGCTATGGATCGTTACGGGGATGTGGGTGCAGGGAGGTGGGTCCAGCCAGGCCCTCACTCTCCCAGGGGCAGCCAGCAGGTCTGGACTGGGCCGTGCCGTGCCCTGAGCTCCCTCCCTCTTGTCCACCAGCCTCGGCCACCTTTGAGGATTTCCGGATACGTCCGCACGCCCTGAACGTGCATTCGTACCGCGCCCCAGCCTTCTGCGACCACTGCGGGGAAATGCTCTTTGGCCTGGTGCGCCAGGGCCTCAAGTGTGACGGTATGGAGCCCAGGGGGAGGGTGTGGGGGTGTCTCCCCATCTGAGCCCAGGGGGCTGGCGACTCAGGAGTGGAGGGGTGGGGAATGAGACACGGGGCCTTTCCCCTGTAGGCGATGCCGGCTCTGATCTGGCCTCAGGACTGGGGACTGGCTGGCGTGGGGGGGGGTTGGGAGTGGCTGTTCGGTGACCCTTGTGTGTAATGAGTTGAGGGGGGGTCTCAGCCCAGTTTGAAGGGGGTCCCACTGCACAAACCAGCCGGTGAGAAACAACCCACAAAGCCCCACAGATGCCCCCGGGGGGAGATCTCTCTAGGATGGGGGCTGGCATCGCTCTTCCACCCCCCCAGGTCTCCTCTGCCTGGCCTGGGGGGTTGGGGTCGGGGTGCCTGGTGCTGGGGACATTCTGCTTTTGACCTTGGTGGCTCCGGCGCGTGGCTGTGACCCCCTTGCCACGTGCCCTGTCCGAGCCCTAGGACACAGCCAGAGACGGAGTCACTTAGCGTGTAGGAAATTAACCGATTTAATGCTTAACTCAGGCTCTGAGCTGTCCTGTTAAACCAGCGTCCCAGACGGATCCGCGCTGGGGCCTGCCCCACTCCTTGGGCTGGGACCGCTGCCCAGAGCCGTGCCCCCCTGCCGCCGCCTCCCGTCCGTCTGTCTGTCTTACACTTAGATCATAGGCTCTGTGGGGGAGGACTGCCTTGGTCTTCGGACAGCGCCATGGGGCCCCGATCCCGCCGTGGGGCCCTGATCCCATACTGGGCCTCCCCTGCCCCCGGGCCCTCCTGCCGCCCGTCCGGTCGGAAATGTGACGCAGGCGGCTCCTCCGTGTTGCAGGTTGTGGCCTGAATTACCACAAACGCTGCGCCTTCAACATCCCCAACAACTGCAGCGGGGCCCGCAAGCGCCGCCTCTCGGCCACCTCGCTGGCCACCTCGCAGTCCCTGCGTCTCGCCACCTCCGAGTCGCTGCCCTGCGCCCCCGACGAGCTGGTAAGGGCCCCCGCTGGGTAGGGGCGAGGACCGCCCGGCCCTGCATCGCGGGCCAACCCCTGATATGGCGCTGGCCGTGCGTCGTGGCCACCTGAGCTGTGTGTCTTGCCCCCTATACTGCCCGGCTCAGGGAGATTCTTCTCAGGCTGGAGGGGCAGGGTCTGGGTGCTGGGGAAGGGAGCGGTCTGGCGTCCATCCTCCCTACTGCTGGGTAGTTTAGAGCTCTGGCTAGCCGTGACCAAGGATCGTGCCCCAGAAGAGTGGGGGTGGGGGTGGATGGGCAGCCCCTGGGTGTCACAAGTTCAGGTTTCGACCCAGCTCTCAATGTACTGGGTCCCCAGCTGGAAGTCCCACCCCCCCATCCCTGAGGGAGCTAACTGCCCCACCCCCGCCCCATGGCAGCGCTAACTGGCCCCCTCTGTGGCTGCTGCAGCACTGGGTTGGCCATGGAACGTGACCCCCCCTCCCCCACCTCATTCCCGCCATGTCCCGTACCCCCCTCCCCTGCAGAGCCGGAGCTCCATGGAGACCTTGCCCCGCCGGCTCACCAGCACCTCCTACATCGGGCGCCCCATCGAGCTGGACAAGCTGTTCCTGTCCAAGGTCAAGGTGCCCCACACCTTCCTCATCCACTCGTACACCCGCCCCACCGTCTGCCAGTTCTGCAAGAAGTTGCTCAAGGGGCTCTTCCGCCAGGGCCTGCAGTGCAAAGGTGACCGGGGGAGGGAGAGAGGTGGGGGGGGTCAGGTGGGACTCATTCTCCAAGAAGGGCCAAGGTAGGGAAATGAGAGGGGAGCACTGGGTGCACATGGCCGGTGGAACTCCCTGCCACTGGAGGGTCCAGCTGGATGTAAGAAGGGGCTGGGTATTTCTATGGGAAAGGGCTTCCACTCTCACACTTCAGGGCCTGGGATGAGTGTCAGAGGGGACAGGAAAGAGATTCTCCCCACCTGCTCCACACCCACCCCTAAAAGGGAGGAGTGAATGCGCTTTCCTTTGAAGCTTTCTTAATTGGCTGCTGCTGAGAGGTGGGGCACCAGGCTAGATGGGCCCCTGGGTCTGATCTGGGGTGACAGGGAGGGGGCGGGATACTGGGCTATATAACAGAAATGGCTTCACCCAGCTCTGAAATTATTCTTATTTATTAGGTGTATTACGGTAGTGCCAAGGGGCTCCCGTCATAGACCAGGACCCCCTTGCGACAGGCACTGTACAGGCAGCTACTTCTGGGGTGGGACGTGGCAGCTGTCTGACAGAGAACAGCAACAGCATACAACAGTGCGGGGATGGGAAGTGGAGGAGAAGCCCTCAGCTGCAGGAGGGGCAGGAATGGATACGGCTGGTGGCGTTTGGCTGGGGCCCTGGGGCTCGCAGCCTGGCTGGTGCAGGGTGTCAGCGGGGGGTGGGGTGTCTGCACTTTGGGAAGGGGGTCAGGATGGTTGAGAGACGGGGCTGGAGACCCCCAAGCTGGCACCCCCCTGACGCTCTCCCCTCTTTCAGACTGCAAGTTTAACTGCCACAAACGCTGCGCCACCCGGGTGCCCAATGACTGTCTGGGCGAGACGCTCTTCAACGGCGGGGGTGAGTGGCAGCCGTGCGCGGGTGGAGGGGATGGTGGGACGCTGTCTTGGCACTACTGCCCAGGGGGGTGGCGAGGGGGACGGGACTGGGGATCCAGCCCTAGCCCTGGCTCATACAGCCTGTGGTCTGGACGATGAGTCTCCCTCGGCCCCTGCCCGCTCAGGGGCTGGGTGCGGGTGCAGAGAGGATGGGGCAGGTGGGCTGGCCCGCCTGAGCTCCCAGAATGGCAGGGTCCTGTGGGTCAGTTCTGGGCACCCCGGTTTCACACCCTGGCACTGGCAGGGCCCCCCTCCCTGGTGCTGATCCCACGGGCTCTGGTGCTGTCCCCCAGATGTGCCCATGGAAGATGCCAGCGACCTCAGCGATGCTGACAAGAACTCGCTGATGGACGAATCGGACGACTCGGGCATCATCCCCGGCTCCCACTCGGAGAATGAGCTCCACGGAGGGGACGACCCCGATGACGACGCCAGCAAATCCCAGGGGTACAGCCCTGCCCCCAAAATCTCCCCTGCCCTGCCCCTCCCTCCCCAGCCCCCTGGCTTCAGGCTACCACCAGCTAGCAGCTGCGTTTCCCGGTACGGGGAGCAAATATCCCCCGACTGCTTCACCTCTGGGTCTGGGGGACCTTCCCTGGGATTTCCTGTCCCCCCTCCAGCTCTGATGACCCTCAGTCCTGACCCACAGCCCCCACCTACCCCAGCCCTGGCCTCCCCCTGGTTCCCACAGCTCTACCGATGCTCCTCAGTCTCAGCCCGCAGCCCCCTCCCAGCTATCCCAGTTCCGGGTTCCCCCACCCACAGATCTGGTGATGCCCCTCTGTGCTGACCCGCAGCCCTCCCCATCCCCGTTATCTCAGCCCTGAGGTTCCCTGCCCCCACTCCCCCACCCCCCGCAGCTCACTTGTCCGGTTGCTGTCCCCTCAGCTCCATGGGCTACATCCCGCTGATGCGGGTGGTGCAGTCGGTGCGGCACACAACCCGAAGATCCAGCACAGCGCTGAAGGAAGGCTGGGTGGTTCACTATAGCAGCAAAGACACCCTGGTGAGCGGGGGCCGGTTCCTCTGGGGAAGCCAGGCTCAAGAGCTGGCTGTAATGGGACACAAAATTGTATTATACGGCACCGTCAGTAGGTGGTGCTGTGTGTAAAATACCCTATTTAAGCTAACCTCGGCGGTACCTGATGGACGCAGCCAGGGTGGGTGAGTGAGCTCCAGCGCCAGGCCAGTTCTGGAACAGGAGCGTGAGGAGGTGCCAGGAGTGGGACTAAGAACAGAAACAGAAGAAACAGCAGCCACGGTTGCAGACAGAAAGAACAAAAGTTGCAGGATCTCATCAACATGCCCCTCTTCAGCGCCCCACAGAACTTTATTTTTGACAAACCTTCACACTGGACAGACTGGAAACAAGATTTTTGCAAGATCTCGCATTGCTGCCAGTCAGAGAGATGACGATGAAAAGGTTCTGGCTGTGTTTGATGCATACTTTATACCGCAAAGAAAGAGCATGTTTCCACCGGAGAATTCAAGAACCAGGGGGAAATGTTGAAAGTTTAAGAACTCTGCATGCATTGGCTGAAAACTGTGTTTCTGGGAATGCAAAACATGAAAATATCAAAGACAGGCTTGTTGTTGGGTTAACAGATAATAATCTTTCACAGCAGCTACGATTGAGGAGAGATTTAACCCTAGCCACAGATATCCAGAGAGCAGAACAGTCAGAATTAGTCACACATCAGAACAAAAGGCAGGAGCAACTTGAAAAACCTAAAAGTAGCTTTGGCTTGGTTTACACTACCAACATATGTCAGTAAATCTGTGTTGCTCAGGGGTGTGGAAAATCCACACCCCGCCCGACGCAGTTATACCAACTAACCCCTGGTATAGACAGCGCTATGTTGACAAGAGGGCTTCTCCCGTCGACATAGCTATGGCCCTCGTGAACATGGATTAACTACACTGACGTAGTGTAGTAGTGGGTTCACTGAAGTGCTACACTGCAGCGTTTTAAGAATAGACCTGCCCTTCGAAGCTATAAACAGACACTTGAGAGTTAAATGTCATTATCATAAACCCCTGAGGCAAGGAGAGAGAACTAGGCTAAGAGGGACAAATTCCAGCTGCCGTGCCCAACATGTGGAAAAAGTCATATCCAGCTAGAGGTGCATGGTGTAATAATTGCACCAAATATGGACATTTTGCAGCTGTTTGCTGCACCAAAGCAGTCAGGGAGTTGACTTGTATTACAGACAATCAAGAAACGTGGCTTCTGGGATCTATCACTGTTGATGACGTAGAGCCTGCCTGGAGAGTGAAATTAAATACTCATGGCAAGACTATTAACTTTAAATTGACTCAGGATCTGACGTCACAGTCATCTCAGAAGGGACTTACAATCACCTTCGACTTCTCCAAGAGCTGAAGTCACCTGACGCAGCTCTGACTAGCCCTGGAGGGATCTGAACTGCAGGGGCCAGTTCACCACAGAAACAACTTACAGAGACAAAAGCTTTGCCTTCAGAGTGGGATCAAAGACCCAGTCGCAGCGTGGCAGCCATGATGGGCCTAGCGAGGAGGGTGGAAGAACTCAACAGAGGATTTGATGATACACTTAAAGTCGTCCTGGTTAATGTTGTTTTGTTGTTACGTGGCTGATCAATTAGGGAACAGGCTCGTTTAAAGTTGTGCAGTGCTCCCTTATAACGTTGTTTGGCAGCCGCCTGCTTTGTCCACTGCTTGCAGGAAGAGCAGCCCGTTGCAGCGAGCTGGTGGGGGCTTGGAACCAGGGTGGGCCGGCAGCCCCCCATCAGCTCACCGCTCCCCTAAGTTCCCCGTGCTATCAATTGCCTGCAGTTCAGCTGTCACTCCCCCGACTGCCATGTGCTGCTCCTGCCCTCTGCCTTGGAGCTGCTTCCCGAGCCTTCTGTTGCTGTGCAGGTGTGGGGGGATAAGAGGGGCCTAATGTCCGGGTGTCCCCTCCCCCCTGCTCCTGTCCCCCACTTTCCCCATCTCCATAGAGCTGGGGGCGGGGGGGACACGACAGGGCTCAGGACGGAGGGAGCTTGCTGGCAGCAGCTGCTGTCTCAACTTGCTGATCTACTTAAAAATGCAATGCACTTAGGGTGGGGTCAGTGTACTTAAAGGGGCAATGCGCATCTCTCTCTCTCTCTCTCTCTCTCTCACACAGGGTGTGTCTCTGTCTCTGTCTGCCGTGCTGTCTCCCCTCCCTCCGTTTGTGCTGCCTTGTAGAGTGTGAGGCTACATTAAAAACAATGTGTTAACCCTGGAGGGCTCAGCCGAGTGCTAGTTCATCATTTAGGAGTAAGGCATTCCCTGGGAAATATCCCACCCTCTTCCACCCTCTGGCTTCACCACCTCAACCAAGCTTCACAATCATCATTGCTGTGTACAGTATTAAATTGTTTGTTTAAAACTTATGCTGTGTTTGTATGCGTGTGTGTGTTTATATAATGTAGTCTTTTGTCTGGTGAACAAAATTTCCCTGGAACCTAAACCCCCCTATTTACATTAATTCTTTTGGGGAAATTGGATTTGCTTAACATCATTTTGCTTAAAGTCACGTTTTTCAGGAACATAACTACAACGTTAAGCGAGGAGTTACTGTACTGGCCTTTTGAAAGGCGATCCAGTACAAATCAATGTAAGAGACAATGCTGAGCCATACAGCGTATAGACACCTCTACCAGACAGAGCAGGGAAGAGATTAGCTGCAGATTTATGTAAATTCAGAGGATAGCATTTTGTGGTTGTTGTGGGCTGTTTTTCCAGGTATAGAGAGATAACGTACTTGAAAGACGGAACATGTTGCATTGTTATCAAGAAACCGACGTGCCCGTTCGCTCCCTTTGGCGTTCAGAACAACCAGCGATGGACAACGAACCACAAAGCACCCCAGCAGAATTTAAGTTATTCCGCACAAAATATGGTTTTGATCATATTCCCAGCAGCCCGCATTACCCACAAGCGATGGAGAGGCTGAGAGAGCTGGACAGACAGCCAAGGAAATCCTACTGCAGGACGATCCATTCCTCGCTCTTCTGCGTTACAGATCAACACCAACAGCGGCTACTGGATCCAGTCCAGCACAACTCCTGATGGGAAGACAACTCAGAGCTACTGTTCCGACTTTGGAAAATACGCACATACGCACAATCTCCGAAGTGCCCCGTCATGAGGAGAGTAGCCAAATCGCATAAAAAGGCTAAAAGAGCTCACAAACACTTTTATAACAGACGTCACTGAGTTAGAGAACTGCCCGCTCTAGAACCTGGTGAGCGTGTTCATGTCCAGTTGGGTAGAGAAGAAGGATGGACGTCTCCAGCTGCCATAAAGAAAAAGAATTCAGCGCCCAGGTCATACGTGATCGAGACCGACAGTGGAGGCGTCAGCAGAAACCATCGACATCGATAGTTTGTTCCTCAGCAAGAGCAAACTCTGCCGATGGCGGCTGCAGGACAAGAAGACGACTCCTCGAGGTTTCCAAATCGACCACGGTCCGTCATTGCGACGGCCGGCCAGGCAGGTGGCCGAGTCGTTCCGCGTTCGGGTCGTGTAACTAGAAAACCAGCAGGGTTCAGAGAGATGTGACAGACTGAGCTGCCGTGGACGGCACAGACAGGGTGACGGTGTGAATAGTGTACGTGGTAGGAAGGGAGTTGGAATGGGGTGTTAAACCATATTAGACTGTTGAGCAACCAGCTGTGTGTAACGTACTGTAGTTAAGCGAATCTTGGCTGGTTCAGGACCATGATGCCGGCCTGGGGTAGAGGTGGACTGAGGGGGGCCCAACTCCTCCCCCTCCCCCCGAGCTGGGCTGTGACCATCTGCCCAGGGCAGAGCTGCCAGCCCCATGCAGTAGACACCCCCGTGGGAACTAAGTTCGTTTCTTTCCCCTCCCCAGAGGAAGCGTCATTACTGGCGGCTGGACTGCAAGTGCATCACGCTCTTCCAGAACAACACCTCCAGCCGTTACTACAAGGTAAGCGCTCTTTGCCCTGCATGGGGCTTGGCCTCTGCGGGACCTGCCTGGTATGGGAGTCACAGGGGAAGAGCAACCCATCAGAGCCTACCTAGCCCGTCCCCTACAGCCTGTTCCCCCCCACCCCCCCTCAGGGCCCACTGAGCCAACCCCACCCAAGGCAGAGTCATCCCCTACTGTCTGTTCCTCCTAGAGAGGTGAGGGAATTGTCCCTGTCGGACTGTACCCCAGGGTTTGTAGGTTTCAGTGTCCCCAGCCCTTCCCTTGGGGAGATGTTTCCTCAGCCTGGCTGATCAGGTTCTCCGGCTCCTCCACTGAGAGTTTCACGCTGTCAATCCCGGCGAACCGTCCGTGTGTGTTGCCACCACACCCTTTGTGTCAGAGGCCCCACACTGATGACTCAGGCTGCTCAAAAATCTTTGGACAAAAAAGCCCTTTTTCCATCAAAAGACATTTTTGGCACCAAAAAAAAAAAAAGTTTAATTATTGAGGATTTTTTTTTTTTTATTGGAAATTCTCTGCAAAAAGACACCCGCTTTCTTCTGTTGTTGGAGTGAGGTCGAATTCCCGCTGCCTCTTGAGTTCCCCTGCCCCTTCGTTTTCTTCCTCTTGGGAAAAGTTGGTCGGACGTGAAAGTGTGTGCTGGGGGCGGGGGATGGGGAGGCTGGGGGTGGGAGGGGGGAGTCCACTCTTTTCCTGCTTTCCACTTGAAAAGTTTTTGGGGAAAATATTTCAAAAGTCTGAATTTCTCTCAATTTTTTAAACTTTTGAAGAAAATATTTCCCTTATTTCCCACTGTGGGGGAAAAAAAAGGAAAGAACTCTGTTTTTTGTTTTAAAAAAATAGCGTGTGTGTGTGTGTGTGTGAGAGAGAGAGAGAGAGAGAAAATGAGGGAAATAAATGGGGGGGAACCCTGAAAGTTTGGAGGGAAATCAAAGGGCTCAGAAGCCAGGCTGGGCCGAGCTACTCTGCATTTTGCCCCTGAGCCTGTGAGTGGGTTCCCCTTGCAGGAAATCCCGCTGTCTGAGATCCTGGCGGTGGAGCCAGCCCAGACCTCCGCCCTGGTGCCGCCGGGCGGCAACCCGCACTGCTTCGAGATCGTCACGGCCAACGCCACGTACTGCGTGGGGGAGGACTGCGCCCCCACCCCATCCACCGCCAGCCAGCAGCAGAGCGGGGTCGGGCTGGAAGTGGCCATGGCCTGGGAGAGTGCCATCCGCCAGGCCCTCATGCCTGTCATCCTGCAGGATGCTCCCAATCCTCAGGGACAGGCTCCCCACAGTGAGTGAGAGCCCCGGGGCCTGGAATGGGCTCTGGGGCAGCGGGGAGAGTGCCCTCTACCCCGCTCCCTGCAGCACAGCACCCCCTAGCACCGGGGTGGGTCACTGGGGCCAGCGCTGACTGTGAGGGGAGAGCGCCCCCTACCGAGCCCACACCCTGATCCTGCAGCACAGCGCTTCCTAGTGCCTAACCCTCTCCCTGCAGCGCTCTAGGTGTCTGCCATCCGAGCGCACGCTGGTCCCTGTTTGGATCGGCCGGGAGTCCAGCCCAAACCACCAGCATCCTGTCAGACCCTGCTGGGCCTAGCCAGGCAGCATCCCAAGTGGGGGAGGTGATTGTCCTGCAGGGGGTGAGGCCGATCTCACCGGGGGGACACCCAGATGGTCCTGGGGATGGAGCTTAGCGTCCGCATGGCTGGGAGGAGCTCAGTCCTCAGATGCTGCAGCTAGGGTTAGGGACGGGGGCGGGGACTTGACACGCCTTTCCCCATGTAGGATTTCGTGCCCTGGACACAATATGCGGTGGGGAGGGGAATCCTAATTTGGCTCAGGCCAGGCCTGTCTGGTGCCAGCTCCTAATCAAAGGCCCCTTTTCCCTTCCCAGGGCAGGCGTCGCTCCGGATCTCTGTGTCCAACAGCCAGATCCAGGAGAATGTGGTGAGTAGAGGCCCCGCCCCTCTCTTTCTGCCCTGCCCCTTCTCTGTGTTTGTCCAGACCCAAGAGAACGTGGTGAGTAGGGGTTCCACAACCCTCGCCCCTCAGCTCTCTGTCTGTATATAAAGAGTGGAAACATGAACCAACGGCTAAGGAGGAGCACAAAGGAATAGCATGAGCATGTAGGGACAAAACCAGAAAGGCTAAGGCACAAAATGAGCTACATTTAGCAAGCGACATAAAAGGCAATAAGAAGAGGTTGTATGGTTAGCTCAGGAGCAAGAGAAAGGTGAAGGAAAGTGGAGGTCCTCTGCTTAGCAGGGAAGGAGAGCTAATAACGGGCGACCTCAGGAAGGTGGAGGTGCTTATGCCTCTTCTGCTTCAGTGGCCTCTGAAAAGGGTTAATTTGTGACCCGGTATGTAACACAATTAATGGTAATGACAAAAGGGAAGGAGTGCAAGCCAAAATAGGGGAAAAAAACAGGTTAAATAAGGTAGATCTATTCGAGCCATCAGATGAAACTCACCTGAGAGTACTTAAGGAGCTAGCTGAAGCAAAATCTCGGAACTGTTGACAATTATCTTCGAGAACTCCTGGAGCACGTCAAAGGCTTTGTGAAAGTCCAAGTACACTATATCCACCGAATCATTCTTGTCCACATGCTTGTTGACCCCCTCAAAAAATTCTAATAGATTGGTGAGGCGTGATTTCCCTTTACAAAAGCCATGTTGACTCTTCCCCAACATATCGTGTTCATCTGTATGTCTGATAATTCTGCTTTTTACTCTAGTTTCAACCAATTTGCCTGGTCCTGAAGTTAGACTTAACTGGCTTGTAATTTCCTCTGCAGCCTTCTTAAAAGATCGGCGTCCCATTAGCTCTCTGCCAGTCATCTGGAGAGGCTGATTTAAGCGATAGGTTACCTACCATAGTTCTTCAGTTTCATATTTGAGTCCCTTCAAAACTCTTGGTCCTGGTGACTTATTACTGTTTAATGTATCAGTTTGTTCTGAAACCAAATCTATTGACACCTCAATCTGGGACCTCGCCTGTCTCTATGCTCCCCCCTGCATGTGATGGACACCCTGCCCCCCCCCACCCCGGATGGGCCGACATGACCCTTTTCCTTGTGCCTTTGCAGGACATAGCCACAGTTTACCAGATCTTCCCGGACGAAGTCCTGGGCTCAGGGCAGTTTGGAGTTGTCTATGGAGGTGGGTTCAGGGGGAGGGCGGGATGCAGGGCCTGCCACTGAGAACCTCTGGGGTGGGGTGCGGTGGGTGTTTGTACAGGGCAGTTTGGAGTTGTCTATGGAGGTGGGTTCGGGGGGAGGGCGGGATGCAGGGCCTGCCACTGAGAACCTCTGGGGTGGAGTGCGGTGGGTGTTTGTACAGGGATTGCTCACCCGGCAGTGCACTGAGATGCAGCTGCTTCTGGGGTGGAGCGCGGGCGGGGGCTGATTAATGGCTGCACAGGGATGCTGCAGACCAGTTCAGAAGGAAAATGGAAGAAAAATCCCGTGTCCAACCCTATTTTGGGTAGGGGAGACTAGCTGGCTTCGGGGATGGGGAATGGGACATGGGACCTTTCACCTCTAGGGGGCGCTGGGTCCAGTCTACCCCCAGGGTGGGGGACTGGCAGGGTCAGGGGGTGGGCAATGGGACACAGGGCCTCTCCCCTCCAGGGGGTGTTGGCTCCCCTGGGACGAGGACCCTAATGCCTGTGTTCTGGCCCCCGCCAGGGAAGCACCGTAAATCGGGCCGGGACGTGGCAGTGAAGGTGATCGACAAGCTACGTTTCCCCACGAAGCAGGAGAGCCAGCTGCGCAACGAGGTGGCCATCCTGCAGGTGAGAGGGGGACGGACAAACAGACAGCGACGCCGCTCGGCTCCTCGCTCCCCCGCCCTGGAGAGAGCACACCCTCCCCCCCGTGGGGCCTGCCTCAGGGGCCCCGGGCTTGGCTGGCTTAGGGGCACTTTTGAGAGCTGGTCCTGAGGTTGCTGCTCGCTGCAGCGAGTTGCATAGGTCTCAGCTCAGGTCCCAGCAGGGCAGGGAAACACCGGTTGAGCCAACCGAGGCAGCACATGGGGCTGGGGTTTGCCTGGAGCTGGGTGGCTCATGGGGGTCACCAGATCCAAAGGGGGGTGGGGCTGGCGGGCAGGTGGATTCCCTGCCTCCAGCCCCGCTTTTATCTCTCCTCTCCCCGGCCCCCAGAGCCTCCGCCACGCAGGCATAGTGAACCTGGAGTGCATGTTCGAGACGCCCGAAAAGGTGTTTGTGGTGATGGAGAAGCTCCACGGGGACATGCTGGAGATGATCCTGTCCTCGGAGAAGGGCCGGCTGCCCGAGAGGCTCACCAAATTCCTCATCACCCAGGTGAGACCCTCCCCCCCACGCCCCCACCCCGAGCTGCCCCAGCACCGCGGCTTGTCCCTGGGGCCGCTGGATGGGGGAGTTCACCAGGACAGGCCGGGGGCATGTGGCTGTCTGTCCTGGCTGGAGGGGACCGGCCCTGCGCTGCGTGTCCGTCTGGCTGGCGGGGACCGGCCCTACGCTGCGTGTCCGTCTGGCTGGCGGGGACCGGCCCTACGCTGCGTGTCCGTCTGGCTGGCGGGGACCGGCCCTGCGCTGCGTGTCCGTCTGTCTGGAGGGGACCGGCCCTGCGCTGCGTGTCCGTCTGTCTGGAGGGGACCGGCCCTGCGCTGCGTGTCCGTCTGTCTGGAGGGGACCGGCCCTGCGCTGCGTGTCCGTCTGGCTGGCGGGGACCGGCCCTGCGCTGCGTGTCCGTCTGTCTGGAGGGGACCGGCCCTGCGCTGCGTGTCCGTCTGGCTGGCAGGGACCGGCCCTGCGCTGCGTGTCCATCTGGCTGGCGGGGCTGAGCTCTGCTCGGGGTATGTCCCTGTTGCCCTCTGGGGTGGCCCAGCCCAGCCTGGTCCCTCAGCTCCTCCCTGGGGTGGGGTACAGGGGGAACAGGCAGCGCCCCCTCCCTCCCCTCCAGCTGGCAGGGGCAGACCTCCCCCCCCAGGCTGCTCTCTCCCCCCTACACCCCCGCCAGCCCCTGGGGGAGACCCCTCTGCTGGGCGGACGAGGGGAAAGGGCCCCTGTAAGCTCTTGGGGCAGCCCTGGCCCCCCGTGCGCGATGTCTGACTTGCCCCATCCCGGCAGATCCTGGTGGCCCTGCGGCACCTCCACTTCAAGAACATCGTCCACTGTGACCTGAAACCCGAGAACGTGCTTCTGGCCTCCGCGGAGCCCTTCCCCCAGGTGAGACCCCTCCCCCAGGTAGACCCCTCCCCCAGGTTGGATTGCCCTACCACCCTCCACAGGGACCAGGTGTGACTGTCCCACCCCTGTGTGCCGGGACCCCCCCTCCCCCAGATGAGACCCCTCCCTCGGAGACCCCTTTCCCCAGATGAGGCCCCTCCCACCCCCCCTCGAGGATCCCCTCCCGTAGGTGAGACCCCCCTCCCCCACATCCCTCCACAGGGACCCCCTTCCCCCAGATGAGAGCCCCCCTCAAGGACTCCCTTCCCACATGTGAGACCCCCCCCACCACCCTCTATAGGGACCCCTTCCCACACTCCCTCTTCCCCTCTGCTGTTTGTGACACCCCCATCTCACACTGTGGAGACCCCTTATCCCCCACCACTCCTGGGGCATTGGGGAGAGAGCCCCTCACGCCGCTCCCTGCAGCACAGCGCCCCCTAGCACCTCACTGGGGCATTGGGGCCAGCCCTGCCCACCAGGGAAGAGCGCCCCCTGCTGAGAACCCTCCCCCGGCTCCCCCATTCCCCCCCGCCCAGGTTAAGCTGTGTGACTTCGGCTTTGCCCGCATCATCGGCGAGAAGTCGTTCCGGCGCTCGGTGGTGGGCACCCCGGCCTACCTGGCCCCCGAGGTGCTGCTGAACCAGGGCTACAATCGCTCGCTGGACATGTGGTCGGTGGGCGTCATCATGTACGTCAGCCTGAGCGGCACCTTCCCCTTCAACGAGGACGAGGACATCAACGACCAGATCCAGAACGCTGCCTTCATGTACCCGCCCCACCCCTGGCGCCAGATCTCCGCCGGAGGTACCTGCCTTGGGGGGAGGGGGGAATTCAGCCGGAGGGACCTGCCCTGGGAGGTGGAGGGGGGCTCTTGCTGAGGGGAGGGATAGCTCAGTGGTTTGAGCTTTGGCCTGCTAAACCCAGGGTTGTGAGTTCAATCCTTGAGGGGGCCTTTAGGGATCTGGGGCAAAATTGGGGGCTTGGTCCTGCTTCGAGCAGGGGGTTGGACTAGATACCTCCTGAGGTCCCTTCCGACCCTGATATTCGATGATTTCTATGACCTGCCCCCAGTGTGTGTTCTAGTTGTGTGGGGGGTGTCTGTTGCCTCCTAGTGGCAGGACCCAGCCACCACAACAGCTGGCTGAGGACTCCCAGCTATGGGGTTTGCACCTCAAGCTCTAATAGCGGGGGGGGCCCAGACCCCCTGTGAGGGGGCAAAACCCCCAACTGACACCCCCCATCCCTGCAGCACAGCACCGCCAGCAGGCAGGCCTGTGTTGCCGGGGCGCCGTACCCGCTATCCCCACGCCCCGTGGCTTTCCCCAGGGCAGACTCGGGCCCTCCCTGCCCCCGCAGGCTGCTCCATGACTCCCCCACGCTCTCTCCCCCTCCAGCCATCGACCTGATCAATAACTTGCTCCAGGTGAAGATGAGGAAGCGCTACAGCGTGGACAAGTCCCTGAGCCACCCCTGGCTCCAGGTATGTAGGGGTGGCCCAGCCACGGCCCAGCAGCCTGCCCCCAGACCCGGCAGCATCCCCCAGCCCTGCCCGTGTCCCGAGCCATCACCTAGGGGAACGCTCAGGAGGAGTGTCGCTATCGCTGTGGAGAGGTGGGGAAACTGAGGCACAGAGAGGGGCTGGGACTTGCCCAAAACTTGGGAATGGAACCCAGGAGTCCTGGCGCCCAGCCCCCCCTGCTCTAACCACTAGACCCCACTGCCCTCTTACACAGCTCACAAGCCTGCTGCTGTTGCCCCTGTGCCCAGTATGGTCCTGCAGCCCCTGCCCTTGGTTGCAGCAGCAGAAGGGATGACGGAGCAAGCTGGAGGTGGTGGTTCTGGTGTTGTCCACCGGGGGACAGCACTGGCAAATGCCCCAGCTGGCCCAGTGCAGTTCTGGTGTTGTCCACTGGGGGGCAGCACGGGCACATGCCCCAGCTGGCCCAGTGAAAGGCAGTTCTGGTGCTGTCCACTGGGGGGCGGTACCAACACATCCCAGCTGGCCCAGTGAAAGGCAGTTCTGGTGCTGTCCACTGGGGGGCGGTACCAACACATCCCAGCTGGCCCAGTGAAAGGCAGTTCTGGTGCTGTCCAGCAGGGGGCAGCAGTGACGTACCTGGTCCCTGTTAACCCCTTACTGCCCCTGCAGGATTACCAGACGTGGCTGGACCTGCGGGAGCTAGAGACCAAGATGGCCGAGCGCTACATCACCCACGAGAGCGACGACGCCCGCTGGGAGCAGTTCGCCGCCGACCACACCCTGCCCTACCCCGCCCACCTGCGGGCCCCCCGGGGGCCGCCCCCCGAGGAGGAGGAGGGGGAAGGGGAGCTGCAGGGGCTGACAGAGCGGGTCAGCATTCTGTGAGCCTGGCCCCCCACCCCGTGGCAGAGAGAAGACCCCTCCCCCTGCTCCGGTGGAGGGACAAGTCGGACCCCTGGGGATGGGGGTGAAGGACACCCCTGCCCCCGCTTTGTGCTGTGGGGACGCGGCTCCCCCTGCTGGCGCCAGAGCAGACAGGACGGCTCCCTTGCCCCGGCTGGTGCATTGTGAAGAACACCCCCGCCTGCCTACCTGCGCCCTCCCCTGCCCACGGGGGCCACCCTGGGGGCCGTGGGCAGGCGGCCCCAGGGCTGAGGCGAGGCAGGTGGGGGCCCGGAGATGGGCTGGGGGCCCCAGGACATGGTGAGGGGCCTTGGCAGGGAGTGACGCCCGGCACAGCCGCTGAGGTCGCTTGGTGCCCGTCTGGACGGCCCTCGGATCCCATGGTGCCCAGGCCAGTGGAAGAATGGAATAGAAGAGGTCAGCAGCCTCAGGGAGGGGGCCTGGCAGGTGGGCCCAGGCTCCTGGGGATGTGGGTGGGGGCCTGGCGCCGTGATCAGGGGCTGAGGGCATGAGGGGGTGGAGTTCCAGGTGCATGTCGGGGGCCTAGGGGTGGCTGAGGGGTCCCAGCGAGGTAGTTAGGGGGTTGGGGGAGGGTGCAGGATGTGCTAGGCTCCCATGGTTATGAAGTGGGGGGGGTCCCAAGGGTGTGGGGTTGGTGTTAGGGGCCTGAGCTATGAAGGTTTTGGGGGGAATAGGGGCCCCTCCCTGCACCCACTTTCCCTGGTGCATGACTCTGGGGGCAAAAGGCGATGTCTCCATTTTGGGGAGCACAGAGGGAGCTGAGCTCCCCCTCCAGTCTTCAGCGGGGTAGAGGGGAGAAGCGTCTGTCCTCAAACCTCCCCCCGCCCCCAACCCCTGCTGGCTCCAAGTCGTCTTGGCCAGACTGAAGCCACCCTAGGCCGAGCCCTGATGGATCTTGGTGCCCTGCTCCACATGTGGCCGGCATGGCCATGTGCATCCTGGCCTGGGCACACACGTGTTCACGGCGGGGCCAGGGGAAGGGCGAGTAACTGACGAGGCCGATCGAGATGGGGCTGATCTACGCTGCCCTCCGGTCGATGCTCATTTGAGGACGTGTGTGTATAAATAAATCATGAACAGAACCCACCCAGCCTGCCTTTGAACTGAAATGTACGCGACCCCCCTGTGCGGGGTGAAGTTGAGTCACGCTCCCCCCCCCCAGCTGGAACGGACGGGGTGGGGGTGATTGCTCCGCACTAGAGCTAAAAGCCCCAGGTATTGCTTGGGGTGACCCTGCCCCACTGTAGGGCACAAGGTGCTGCCTGGTGCAGGGCTGGGGGTCATTCTTGCTGAGGAAGCACCTCCGAAAGTTTCAGATTTAGCCACGCTCCGAAGTTGTGCTCAGGAGCCATGGTTCTAATCCTGCTTCTACCGCTGGCTGCGGGCAAGCCCCTTCCCTGCTCTGTGCCTCGGTTTCCCCAGCTGTACAATGGGGATAATGGCACGGACCCAGCTTGGCAAAGTGCTCTGAGTGCTCCAGCGGGAAAGGCCTTGATCCGAGTTACGGGTGGTGGTTTGTTATCTCGTGTGGGGTTTTTTTTAAAGCAGTGCCAGTTTGGGGTGGGCACTGAAGCTCTACAACCCGACTACACGGGTCGGGCGGGAAAACAACTGGATCCTTGCGGGTTGGGTCAGCTCTGCTCCCGCCCGGGGGGCTGGCGTGGTGGCAGCTCCATGCCCTGCTCCGGGCACACTTGCGTAGTGTTTGCTTGTGGCCTAAAACCAGACCTGAGCCGCTCTCTAGCGTGGATGCTCGTTGCATCACTTGAAAGTTGGCTTGCACCTGTAAATTGACCGGCTGCAGCTCAGTTGATAGATACCAGGTTTAAAGTGCTTTTAAGGCATCCAGGTGGAAGAGTGAGCACAGCCTCGTGTCCGCCAAGGGTCTCCCGTTCGCACCCCTGACACAGGCACTTGGGCCAGGAGAAAATCGGTGTGTAGAGCCAGTCTCAGTGGGTATCCAGTCCCGCCTTTGGGGCGACTGGGGCTCCGGGGCATTAAACATGCCCCACGCAGGAGTTGTTGGTGCTCGGCTGCCCGGGTAGCTGAGGCGAAGGGAGGTCCGTTTGGAAGCGCTTGGAGCCCAGGGTCGTGCCCGTGAAGCCGGGGCCGGTGGCTGTTTTGGGAAGCATGGCTGGGATTAGCCCACAGGTGTCGATTTTTTCCCCTATTCGGATCTCTCCGTGTTACAGCCAGAGAAGAGGTAGAGTTTGTGACCATGGAGGGCAGGCTACTGGGGCTCTCAAATAGTAATAATCCCTGGCGCTTTTGAAAGGAGGGGGGTCTTAGTCCCATTTTATGGCTGCGACAACTGAGGCAGTGTGAGGGGACGGGTCGTGCCTGTGGCAGACCCCAGCGCTGCCCAATCTGCTCAGCCACACGAAAAAGCCGCGTGAAAGCACCACGCAGAGCTGCTTTGCTGGAGGGCCCTGGATTGACCCTGGTCCAAAGCTAAACAAGCGCAGTGACAGGAAGGCAAAGCAAATGCCGCGTGAGCCCCGCTAGGCCGCTCTGCAGAGGATCTGAGTCAGTTACAGCCCGCCCAGAGGTGGGTTGGCTCTTTAGCTCAAGCTGCACCGGATCCCGCTTTTAGCTCAGGAGGGCCCCGGTTCAATCCCCAGGCTGTCAGCTGAGGGTGGTGCCTGGCTCCAAAAAATCAATCTGTGGGTTTGTCCCCAGGCACTTCTGCTGTCCCTAGACAGAGCCTAACTTTGCTGTCTCCAGAGCTCTGGTTTCCCTAACCTGAACGCCAGGTCCCGTCTCTTAGGATACTATGTAGTGAAATAGTGGTAACCCTTTAAATAGTTGGTGAGCCCTCTAGAAGTGCTCACTGTGTTCCAGGTTTTCCCCGAGTAGCCGTGTGGCTAGGTAGCAGGGCCCGGCTAGTTAGGAGCTGCGGTTAGACGGACCCCGCTGTGCCCATGCAAGTTCTTCCTTCCAGGTGGAGCTGGGAGCACGGCCTGGCCTGAAGGGTGCCCACCCATTACAAGCCCCCCGTTGGCAGTCCCTTGGCCTTTCCCAGGCGCTAGCTGGTTTGGCCTGGAACGGCTCACGCTGGGCGTCTGCTGTAGGTTCAGTCCTTTTGGGTGGGGGGTGGGGAATTGCACCCAAGACGTCTGAGCCAACTGTGAGATTGAGGTGCGGGAGAATGACTTGTCACTTGCCCTGGGTGAAAACTTCTGGCCCCCCTTTCTTTGTGCAGCTCTAACGCTCCCATGGGTTGGAGCTAGGGGGCGGGGGGGTGAGGGTCGCTCTGAGGTCAGAGATGTGCTGGTCCCAGTCCCAAGCTGGTGGCTTTCCCAGTTGAGGTGTTGGTTGACCTTGTATCTAAGGACCAGGAGGCAACTAGTCAAAGGTAGCTTTAAGCCCATCTCCCTTAAAGGGCCATCCCGTCCCCCGGCCACTAGGCTTCAGGTTTAGGGAGACGAGGTGAAATATGTGACCCTCCACAACGCCAGAAGGTGTCTTGACTCCCACTTGCCCCCACCCCTGCATCTGGGTGGGGAGTAGGGGATCTAGTGGGTTAGAGCAAGGGGGAGCCAGGACTCCTGGGTTCTATTCAGAGCACTGGGTGGGGAATAGGTTCATGTGGTTAAGCAAAGGAGAGGTAGGGAGGCTTCTATTCCCCAGCTCCTCCACCAACTCATTGTGTGAGCTGAAGCAAATTTCATCCCTGCCCCGTGCCTCAGTTTCCCCATCCATAGAATCTGAGGCGAGAGAGTGAGACACCCCTGCATCTGGCAGCTACAGAGTTGGTTGGGAAATCTTTTCCACAAAGGCCAAACCCACCCCTGAACCTGAGCATGGTGTGCTGGGGGGACAAATGGTCACCCGGTGAAAACCCAGTGCTAAATAACCGTCACTCCTGGTTCTGAGCCATCGGTTGGTTCTGAGAAACTCCGGCTCTCGGCAGTGCAGGGGACCAAATGACTCTGCGTCATGCCAGGAGCCGCACTGGAATTGCCGGGCCTGTCTGCATGATGCCAGGAGACAGCGTTGGGGGCCGTGGGCCGTCCCCTGCACCTGGAGCCATTTCTCAGTTCTCTGCTGCTGTGAATCCCCAGTGGCTGCCAACGTAAACAGGAAACCACTGAGAGCAACTGTCTGGGTGGGGGCTTTGGTACACCCGGGAGCCAGCGCGCCCTGGCACCAGGCCAGCGTAGCCCCCAGGGACCCTGCCAGAGATCAGTGCAGGGGAGCACGGCGTTCCCAGGCCTGCAGTTGTGACCAGTGGGTGGCAGACGGTCACTGGGGGTGCACAGACTGGGCTGGTTCCTGGCTGCATGCCCGGTATGACTCACTCCTGGCTGACATGTGAATCATAGAATCATAGCATGTCAGGGTTAGAAAAGACCTCAGGAGGTATCTAGTCCAACCTCCTCCTCAAAGCAGGGCCAACCCCAATTAAATCATCCCAGCCAGGGCTTTGTCAAGCCTGACCTTAAAAACCTCTAAGGAAGGAGATTCCACCACCTCCCTAGGTAACCCATTCCAGTGCATCACCACCCTCCTCGTGAAATAGTTTTTTCCTAATATCCAACCTAAACCTCCCCCACTGCAACTTGAGACTATTGCTCCTCGTTCTGTCATCTGCCACCACTGAGAACAGTCTAGACTCATCCACTTTGGAACCCTCTTTCAGATAGCTGAAAGCAGCTATCAAATCCCCCCTCATTCTTCTCTTCTGCAGACTAAATAATCCCAGTTCCCTCAGCCTCTCCTCATAAGTCATGTGCTCCAGGCCCTCCAATGTTTCCACATCCTTCTTGTAGTGTGGGGCCCAAAACTGGACACAGTACTCCAGATGCAGCCTCACCAATGTTGAATAGAGGGGAACGATCACGTCCCTCAATCTGCTGGCAATGCCCCTACTTATACACCCCAAAATGCCATTGGCCTTCTTGGCAACAAGGGCACACTGTTGATTCATATCCAGCTTCTCGTCCACTGTAACCCCTAGGTCCTTTTCTGCAGAACTGCTGCCGAGCCATTCGGTCCCTAGTCTGTAGCGGTGCATGGGATTCTTCCGTCCTAAGTGCAGGACTCTGCACTTGTCCTTGTTGAACCTCATCAGATTTCTTTCGGCCCAATCCTCTAATTCAGTGGCCCACAACCTTTCTGTGGGAATAGCATATTCCTATTCCCAGAAGACTGTGGCGGGCGCCAGACATTTCACTGCCGAGAAGCGACAATTGCGCCCACGGGCACCGCGTTGCGGACCCCTGCTCTAATTTGTCTAGGTCCCTCTGTATCCTATCCCTACCCTCCAGCGTATCTACCACTGCTCCCCGTTTAGTGTCATCTGCAAACTTGCTGAGGGTGCAATCCACGCCATCCTCCAGATCATTAATGAAGATATTGAACAAAACCGGCCCTTGGGGCACTCTGCTTGATACCGGCTGCCAGCTAGACATGGAGCCATTGATCACTACCCGTTGAGCCCGACAATCTAGCCAGCTTTCTATCCACCTTATAGTCCATTCATCCAGCCCATACTTTTTTAACTTGCTGTCAAGAATCCTGTGGGAGACCATGTCAAAAGCTTTGCTAAAGTCAAGCAATAACAAATCTACTGCTTTCCTCTCATCCACAGAGCCCGTTATCTCGTCATAGAAGGCAATTAGGTTAGTCAGGCATGACTTGCCCTTGGTGAACCGTCAGTTTGGGGGGTTTCTAGCAGCTCATGGCTTTCAGGGCATCCTCCGGCCGCCCCTCCACGCACTATCTGGCCTGTCCGTCTGGGGCTGCTGAGGGCGGCTAGTTTAGTACATGAATGGTACAGGGGTACTAACCCTGGGCTTGTATTTATCCAGCACCTCTCAGCCGGCAGGAGCCCAGCGCCCGGTGCAGGCGATCCATGGAGGGGCTGCAGCCATGGCTGAATTGCAGCCACTTCTGGGCTGGGATGGGGCGCGGACGGCAAACGCAGCCATTTGGGGCGCTGTCTCTCCTGCCCCAACCCAAGGACCACAAATCCTCCCCTCCCATCCCCTCCCCTCCCAAAACTCCGCTCACCAACAGCCCCTCGCTTTTCCCTGTAGCTCCTCCCCCACCCAGCTCCCATCCCCCTCCATTTGCTTCAGTCTGGTCTGAGTGCTGGGGGGGACCTTATTCTCTCGGAGGCAGTACTGACCCCATACCCCAGTGTGGTGCTACAGGGCGCCCTCAGTGCTGCCGGGAGTGGGGTGGGGGGCTTGGTAGGGGGTGCCGTGCTGCAGGGGTCGGGCAGGGGGCTCGGCAGGGGGTGCCGTGCTACAGGAAGTGCTGTCCTAGCATAGGTCCCCACCCGGGCCCTTTTCCTGGGGGTATCAGGCCGAACCCTGGCCCAACTCCCGCAATACCGCCTGCCCCCCCCATGCCCTCCACCACTCTGACTTGGGGGGCACCGATTGCTCCCGAGGGGGCTGTGCTCAGCGTCCGCTCCCAGGTGTAGGGAACCAGGCCAGGTACTTCCCGGGCCCCGAGCCACTCACGGCCTTCAAGTGCTTTTGCTTTATTTGCCTTCACATTTTTGGCAGCTTGGTCTGGGCTCTCCACAGCCTGGCCCTGCCCTCCCCTCCCCAGTTCTCCCCCCACCCTCCACAATGCTCCATGGCCTGGCCCCTTCTTCCCCTGCCCTCCTCCCCCACCCCCCCTGGCCGCCTTTCTGATATACAAGAATTAGAGATCCCAACCCCAGGCAATGCCCCTGCTTGTCCCTGGGCAGGGGAAAGATGTTTTGGGCCTTTGAATTATGACCCCCCCTGCACAACCACCTACCACCCATCCACCATCCATCCACCTACCACCCACTGTCCATCCACTCACCATCCACCCACCTACCACCCACTGTCCATCAATCCACCTACCACCCACTCTCCATCCACCCACCATCCACCCACCTACCACCCACTGTCTATCCACCCACCATCCACCCACCTACCACCCACTGTCTATCCACCCACCATCCATTCACCTACCATCCACTGTCCATACACCTACCACCCCGTCCATCCACCCACCGTCCATCCACTGTCCATTCCCCACCATCCATTCACCTACCACCCTGTCCATCCACCCACCTACCATCCATCCACCTACCACCCACTGTCCAGCTACCCACCATCCATCCACCTACCAGCCATTGTCCATCCACCTACCACCCCATCCATCCATCCACCATCCATCCACCTACCAGCCACTGTCCATCCACCTACCACCCCGTCCATCCATCCACCATCCATCCACCTACCACCCACTGTCCATCTACCCAACATCTTTCCACCCACCCACGTATCTCCCATTGATGGATCCAGCCAGCCATCTACCCCCTGCCACTCATTCAGCCATGCCCCTATCCATTTAGCCACCCCCACCCATCCGTCCATCCTGCAACTGGGACACCATTTCACCGCACTGTGACAGGGCCCTCATTTACACCCAGAAGAGAAGGTGAAGTGGCCAAATCCCCCATGGGTGCGTGGCATTAGGGGACTGTGTGCAGCAGCCGTGCAAGGCAGCTGTGCGGTGGTCGTGCATGGTGTTGAGTGCCTGGGCCCAATGGCCGTGCACGGTGCGAGGTGGCCGTGCGTGGCATTGGGCGAGTGGGCACAGCGGCTCTGTGTGACGATAGGCGAGTGCGAGCGGCAGTTGTGTGTGTGTGTGTGTGTGTGTGTGTGTGTGCACGGCCCGTGCTGGCATAGTGTGGGAACGGGGGCACTGAGCCGTTGGCGATGGCAGCGCCAGCCCCGTGTGCTGCGTCTGGGAACGTCAGCAATGTTTCCCTCTTGCCAAGAACAGGTGGGCTGGGCAGTGCTTGCCTGTCAGCCCTGATCGCCCCCCGCAGGGACCTCAGACTTCCGCCTGCCCCAGGGGCAGACGGGCCCAGGGCTGGGCCACCCCCCAGCCAGCCCTTGGAAACCCCCTTTCCAGTGTGTGTGCGAAATCCCGGCCCGTGCTTCTTAGAAATGGGTAGTGCAGGGGTCGGGGCGGGCAAGGGCGCTGGCTGGCGAATGGCAGTGCAGCAGGCAGAGCTGCCAGCCATTCATACGCCAGCTGAGGTAGCGGGGGCGGCGGGCGTGGGGGAAGCCTTTGAAGATGCAAAGGAGCCAAGATCTGAGGATGCATCTGTGCCCCTGAGCTGCGCCGGTGCCATCATCCCCCCAGGCTGGGGGCTTCCACTCAGCTCTCCAGAGACCTTCCCTGGCGGCTTGGTATGTTGCTGTCCCCCACTTCCCCCTGCTCTTGAGATCAGTTCCCGGGGAGGGGAAGGGAAAGGCTGGGGCAGGTGGCTGTACAGGACCCCTTCCCGCCGCCCCAAACCGTGCATGCTGCCTAAGGGGCAGGGGTCTGGGTGGGGCAGACATGGGGGACTGCCTGGTGGAGCAGGGGAGGGAGTGGGGGGGGCGGTGAACAGTGAACCCCTCCCTGCCAAATGCCCCCTCCCCCAGGGCCCCACAAGTAAATAAACTGCAGGGGGTGCAAATTGGGGAGGGGGGGTCTGAGTGGGAGATGAGGGCACATGTGTTATACCGGGGGTGGGGGATGGGAGGGTAAATAGAGGTAGGGGTTGCTACATTCACCCCCCCCCCCCAGCTGTCTTGGGGCCACAGAGGTGGTTCCCCAACTCACACGGACATAGGGGGGAGAGGCTGAGCCGAGGCAGCTGTTTGCCCCCCAACTTCTCCCAGAGCCGGCACCAAGCCCACCCCATCCTCCTCCCAGGGCCCTGCCAATGTGCAGGGCCCAGGGTTCCATCCCCAGCCCCTTTCCACACGCCAACATGCCCTTTACACGCACAACCCTCACAGCACATGCGTCCCCCACAGTACACAGGCTCCCTCCCCCACATCATTGTCACACGCCATCCCCTGTGACAGACACACCACGTTTCACACCCAGTTCCCGTGCAGCTCAAACACCCACAGCCACGCAACCCTGCCACACGCACTGGGGAGGCTGCTCAGCCAGAGATCCCCAACCACTGGACAAGGGTAGGTTGGTACCATTATCCCCTGTGCTACGGATGGGGAAACTGAGGCACCGAGAGGGGAAGTGACTTGGCTAAGGGCAGCGGCAAAGCCAGGAATGGAACCCAGGCAATCTGACTCATAACCCCCCCACGGCAAACATTTACCCTTCCCAGGAACAGAACCCAGCTCCCACCACCACCCCCGCTCTGACCTCTAGACCCCAATTCCCTCCAGGAGCTGAGGACAGAACCCAGGAATCCTGATTCACAATTCCTCCCCCAACCCTAGTCCCCTCCCTGAGCCAGGAACAGAACCCAGGAGTCCTGATTCCCCAGCCCCCCTGCTCTAACCCCTAGACCCCACTCCCCTCCCAGAGCTGAGGCTAGAATCCAGGATACCTGGCTCCCAGGCCAGTGCATTGTCTACTGGACCGCCCTGCTTCACACAGATACCCCCCGGTCCCCATAAAACCTGCCAGCTGCATGTGCCACCCTGGCCCCCCATTGGGGACAGTGCCCCCTAGTGCACACAGCGCCCCCCAGAGGCCACCAGCCACAGTTCTGCTCCCGCTGAGGGTGATTCCCCACTCGCTGTGCGGCAGGATGGGGCTCCCTCCCCCACAGCCGCACGGCCAGCTGCCACGTGCGCCGTTCACCGCGTGGGGCACGTGTTCCGTGCTCGGGCTGCCAGGCAGAAAGCCGGGCCCCAGGGAAGTGTCATGGGCTGGGAAAGGAAATGGTTGCACCGCAGCCTGCCTCGGCCACCCTTAAAGAGCCAGGGCCTGCGTGCTGGAAGCCGGGTGTGTGCGGGGTGGGGGCGAGGTTGTGCAGTGGCCCGTTGGTGACATGCACGGGCATGCTGAAGTGGGAGGCCTTGGGAACGTGGGCTGTTGAGGTCCTGGGCCAGGCTTTGTTGTGTTCAGTGTCGGCCGATGGGCTCGTCCCACGACAGCCAATGGGCGAAACCCTGGGAGAGCTTTTAAAAAAAGATAGTTACGTATTTGTATCACAGTAGCACCTACAAGCCCCAGTCACGGCCCAGGCCTCCATGGCGCTAGGAGCTGTACATTTGTATTGCTATTAGGTGTATTACGGTAGCGCTTAGACACCCCAGTCATGGCCCAGGCCCCCATGGCACTAGGAGCTGTACATTTGTATTGCTATTAGGTATATGACAGTAGTGCTTAGAAGCCCCAGTCATCCGCTAGGCCCCCCCACCCCATGGCACTGGGAGCTGTACATTCGTATTGCTATTAGGTGCATTACGGTAGCGCGTAGATGCCCTGGTCATGCGCTAGGCCCCCCCCCCATGTCACTAGGTGCCGTAATTTGTACTGCTCTTAGGTGTATTACAGTAGCGCCCAGGGGCTGCAGTGTGCCAGGCGCTGTACAAGCAGAGAACAATGATCTTGTGTTTTCTCACCTGTCTGCTCGTTGGTTCCCCCCACCATGTGTGAGAATGACTGTGAGGCCAGCTCCCTCTCATGAATCGTGAAGAACGCGGACTCAGTGCATGTGCGTGTGCATCCCGCATATGTCCTGCCAGGAGTGGTAGATACGCTGGAGGGTAGGGATAGGATACAGAGGGACCTAGACAAATGAGAGGATTGGGCCAAAAGAAATCTGATGAGATTCAACAAGGACAACTGCAGAGTCCTGCACTTAGGAGGGAAGAATCCCATGCACCGCTACAGACTAGGGACCAAATGGCTAGGCAGCAGTTCTGCAGAAAAGGACCAAGAGCAGAGGTGGGCAAACTACGGCCCGTGGGCCACATCCGGCCCGCGGGACCCTCCTGCCCGGCCCCTGAGCTCCTGGCCCGGGAGGCTAGCCCCCAGCCCCTCCCCGGTGTTCCCCCTCCCGCACGGCCTCAATGCACTGCACCGCTGGCCCAATGCTCTGGGCGGCCGGGCAGGGCAGTTGCAGAGCCGCGGCCTGACCCGGTGCTCTGGGTGGCGCGGATGTACCGCCGCCAGCCATCGGTGCGCCAGGCAGCGCGGTAAGGGGGCGGGAGGGTTGGATAGAGGGCAGGGGAGTTCGGGGGTGTGGTCAGGGGTGTGGATGGGGTCAGGGTGGTCAGAGGGCAGGGAACAGGGTGGATGGGGCAGGGGTCCCTGGGGGGCAGTCAGGAATGAGAGGGGGGGGTTGGATGGGGCGGCAGGGGGCAGTCAGGGGTGGGAGGTCCAGGGACAGGGAGCAGGGAGTGGTGGATAGGGTAGGAGTCTTGCGGGGCAGGGAACAGGGGGGTTGGATGGTGCAGAAGTCCCGGGGGAGCTGTCAGGGGGCAAGAAGTGAGGGGGTTGTATAGGAGGTGGGGGCCAGGCCACGCCTGACTGTTTGGGGAGACGCAGCCTTCCCTAATGGTCCCTCCATACAATTTTGGAAACCCGAGGTGGCCCTCAGGCCAAAAAGTTTGCCCGCCCCGATCTAGGGGTTACAGTGGACGAGAAGCTGGATATGAGTCACCAGTGTGCCCTTGTTGCCAAGAAGGCTAATGGCATTTTGGGATGTATAAGTAGAGGCATTGCCAGCAGATCGAGGGACATGATTGTTCCCCTCTATTCGACATTGGTGAGGCCTCATCTGGAGTACTGTGTCCAGTTTTGGGCCCCACACTACAAGAAGGATGTGGAAAAATTGGAAAGAGTCCAGCGGAGGGCAGCAAAAATGATTAGGGGACTGGACCACATGACTTATGAGGAGAGGCTGAGGGAACTGGGGTTATTTAGTCTGCAGAAGAGAAGAGTGAGGGGGGATTTGATAGCTGCTTTCAACTACCTGAAGGGGGGCTCCAAAGAGGATGGAGCTCAGCTGTTCTCAGTGGTGGCAGACGACAGAACAAGGAGTAATGGTCTCAAGTTGCAGGGGGGGAGGTCTAGGTTGGATATTAGGAAACACTATTTCACTAGGAGGGTGGTGAAGCACTGGAATGGGTTCCCTAGGGAGGTGGCGTCGCTTCTGTACCCGCCTGCCCCACATCAGTTAATTTTCTGTTCCCAGCCCTTACTTCTGCCCCAGCCCACCTCAGTTCTTCCTCCCAGCCCCACATCTGTCCCTTGTCCCCCAGACCCATGTCAATTCTGCCCCCTCGCCCCACATCTGCCCCTCGCCCCTCAGACCCATGTCAATTCTGTCCCCAACCCCACTTCTGCCCCTTGCCCCTCAGACCCATGTCAATTCTGTCCCCAACCCCACTTCTGCCCCTTGTCCCCAGGCCCATGTCAACTCTGCCCCCTAGCCCCACATCTTCCCCTTGCCCCAAGACCCACCTCAATTCTGCCCCCCAGACCCATGTCAGTTCTGCCCCTCCAGCCCCACATCTGTACCCAGCCGCACCTCTGCTCCTTCTACAACTGCGGATGCTCTTCCCCGCCCCGGGCCTGTGGGGAAGGGCAGCTCCAGCAGGGCCACCTTACTGCAGAGATGGCAGGGGAAGGAGGGAGCGGGGCCACCCACAGACTCCTCTCCTCCCTCCCCTCCCCCCAAAATCCCGTAGGCTATGTGCCGGGGGGAGGGGGGGAGGGGAGGAGCCTCTGCCGGCCTTCTGCAACTCTGATTGGCTGCTCTCCCCCCAAGGAGGTGAAGCAAGTGGGAAAGGACAGCCAGTCAGCTTGTGTGTGTGCTGCCCCCTGCTGGGGGGACGAGCCCTGCTCCGTGTGTGTGTGTGTGTGCTGCCCCCTGCTGGCGGGGACGAGCCCTGCTGTGTGTGTGTGTGTGTGTGCGCGTGTGCTGCAGGGACAAGCCCTGCTCCGTGTGTGTGTGTGTGTGCTGCCCCCTGCTGGCGGGGACGAGCCCTGCTGTGTGTGTGTGTGTGTGTGTGTGTGTGCGCGTGTGCTGCAGGGACAAGCCCTGCTCCGTGTGTGTGTGTGCGTGTGTGCTGCCCCCTGCTGGGGGGACGAGCCCTGCTCCGTGTGTGTGTGCGTGCGTGCGTGCGTACGCGTGTGCTGCAGGGACAAGCCCTGCTCTGTGCGTGCGTGTGTGTGTGTGTGTGCTGCCCCCTGCTGGCGGGACGAGCCCTGCTCCGTGTGCGTGTGTGTGTGTGTGTGTGCGTGTGTGCTGCAGGGACGAGCCCTGCTCTGTGTGTGTGTGTGTGTGTGTGTGTGCTGCCCCCTGCTGGGGGGACGAGCCCTGCTCCGTGTGCGTGTGTGTGTGTGTGCGTGTGTGCTGCAGGGACGAGCCCTGCTCTGTGTGTGTGTGTGTGCTGCCCCCTGCTGGCGGGGACGAGCCCTGCTCCGTGTGCGTGTGTGTGTGTGTGTGTGTGTGTGTGCTGCCCCCTGCTGGCGGGGATGAGCTCTGCTCCGTGTGCGTGTGTGTGTGTGTGTGTGTGCTGCCCCCTGCTGGGGGGACGAGCCCTGCTCCGTGTGTGCGTGTGTGTGTGTGTGTGCTGCCCCCTGCTGGCGGAGACGAGCTCTGCTCCGTGTGCGTGTGTGTGTGTGTGTGTGCTGCCCCCTGCTGGCAGGGACGAGCCCTGCTGTGTGTGTGTGTGTGTGTGTGCGCGTGTGCTGCAGGGACAAGCCCTGCTCTGTGTGTGTGTGTGTGTGTGTGTGTGTGTGTGCTGCCCCCTGCTGGGGGGACGAGCCCTGCTCCGTGTGTGTGTGCGTGCGTGCGTACGCGTGTGCTGCAGGGACAAGCCCTGCTCTGTGCGTGCGTGCGTGCGTGTGTGTGTGTGTGTGTGCTGCCCCCTGCTGGGGGGACGAGCCCTGCTCCGTGTGTGTGTGTGTGTGTGTGTGCGCGCGCGTGTGCTGCAGGGACAAGCCCTGCTCTGTGTGTGTGTGTGTGTGCTGCCCCCTGCTGGGGGGACGAGCCCTGCTCCGTGTGTGTGTGTGTGCGCGCGCGTGTGCTGCAGGGACAAGCCCTGCTCCGTGTGTGTGTGTGTGTGTGTGTGTGTGCTGCCCCCTGCTGGGGGGACGAGCCCTGCTCTGTGTGTGTGTGCGTGTGTGTGTGTGTGTGTGTGTGTGCTGCCCCCTGCTGGGGGGACGAGCCCTGCTCCGTGTGTGTGTGTGTGTGTGTGTGTGTGTGTGTGCACGTGTGCTGCGGGGACAAGTCCTGCTCTGTGCGTGTGTGTGCATGTGTGTGTGTGTGCTGCCCCCTGCTGGCGGGGACGAGCCCTGCTCCGTGTGTGTGTGTGTGTGTGTGTGTGTGTGTGCTGCCCCCTGCTGGCGGGGACGAGCCCTGCTCCGTGTGTGTGTGCGTGTGTGTGTGTGCTGCCCCCCTGCTGGCGAGGACGAGCCCTGCTCCGTGTGTGTGTGTGTGCGTGTGTGTGTGTGCTGCCCCCTGCTGGGGGGACGAGCCCTGCTCCGTGTGTAGGGGGCGCGTGTGCTCTGAAGACACAGTTGATGCGGGGGGTTGGGGAAGTTCCTCACTGCTACTCAGCCCCGCTCTCTCTTCGCAGCGCCCCCCGCAGCACCATGCTGAATGCCAGCGCCCCCTGCCCGTCCAACGCCTCGCGCTGCGGGGTGGATTTCCAGGCTGGCCAGGAGCTGGTGGTCTCTCTCTACGGTGCCGTCTTCCTGCTGGGCCTGGCCACCAACGCGCTGACCCTGTGGCCCATCGTGCAGCAGGTGCGGCTGGGCAACGTGCTGGCCGTCTACCTGCTGGGCCTGGCCGCCTCCGACGTGCTCTACCTGCTCACCCTGCCGCTGTGGATGCTTTACGTGTGGCGCGGGCACCGGTGGACCCTGAGCAGCCTGGCCTGCCACGCCGCCGGCTTCGTCTTCTACTCCAACATGTACGTCAGCGTCCTGCTCCTCTGCCTCATCTCCCTGGAGCGCTACCTGGCCGTGGCGCACCCGCTCCGCTCCCTGGGGCTGCGGAGCCGCCGCTCGGCCGCCGTCGCCAGCGCCGTGGTGGCCCTGCTGGTTTTCACCTTCCACATGGGCATCGCCCTGCGCTCCCCGGAGCCGGCCAACGCCTCCTGCTACGACAGCTACCCACTGCAGCCCGGCGTGGCCAGGTTCAACTACTTCCGGGTGGCTGGCGGCTTCGCGCTGCCCTTGCTGGTCCTGGGGGTCTCCTACCTCAAGATCTTCCAGGGGGTGCGGGCCAGCAACACCCTGCTGGACTGGCAGAAGGCCAAGGTGAAGCGTCTCTCGATGGGCGTCATTGCCATCTTCCTGCTCTGCTTTGCCCCCTACCACCTGCTGCTGCTGGTGCGGACAGTAGCCTCCGCAGTGCTAGATGGCTGCTCCCTCTGCTCCTTCGAGCAGCAGCTCCACCTGCCCTTCTCCCTGGCCCTGGCCCTGTCCAGCCTCAACAGCGCCCTGGACCCCGTCCTCTACGCCCTGGTGAGCGACAGCATCAAGGGGGACCTACGGAAGGTGTTCGGCTGCGTGGCGCGTGCCCCGGCACCCGGAACAATCACCTCTCTGGCCTTGTGACCGGAGCTGGCATGGCACCGACCGAGGGAAACTGGATCGGGGATGTCCGATGGCACCAGAAGGGGGAGCGACGTGCTTAGGAACATCGGCCTCGCCCATGGGAGAAAGCCTGCAGCGCCATGCCCGATGGCACCAAGAGACGCAGCTGGATCCATGGGCGGATGCCAAAGACTGGAGGGGTGGGGTCTGGGGCCCAGCAATGGCTAAGGGGGTGGATTAGGTAGCTTGCCAATGAGGCTGCATAGACGGGGGCATTGTGGGAAGGGGACAGCCCTGCCTGGGAGCTTGCGCTCAGCGGCCGAGGGGTCGCTCTGTCGCTGGGATCCCAGGCACTGCGTGGGGTTTGTGGGGAGCGAAGAACTGAGAACTCTGCCGAGAACAGGGTACAGGACAGGAGGTGCTCCAAAGAGGGCAAAGGATTATTTAGCAGGAGCAACGAGGGGCAATAAAGACAGGGCGGGTACAGGAGGATATGATTCCCTAACAGCTAGGCTGGGGTATCCTCTCTGCCGGGGATGGAGCCCATCTCATCGGGGGCTTAAATTGAGGGGCCCATGATGTTGAGAAGAGGGCATCTCCCCCCAGCAAGGGATAAATGGGTAACAATCCCTCGTTCACTGTCCCAACACTAAAGTGTGGTCTGGGGCTGGACATCAAGTTTTGTAGGTGACTTTCACTGCAACAACCACTGATGAACATCCTTTAAACCTTTTCTTACAAGGACCCTGAAAAAGACGGGAAAACAGTCCAAGTCCTAAAGGAGGCTTCTCTTTTAACGAGGTGTCAGCGCCTGTAGCAATAGAAGGTTGTTATGGGTAATTTCCTCTGTTTGACAGTCTATTAAATAGCATGAAAAGTGGGATGAACTATTCTTATTTGGGGGGCGGGAAATACAAGGGATTTCTGATGGTCTGAAGCCGCTGGGGGAGTCCGATTCTGCCTCCTTTGAGACAAACACACATTAAAGGGGAGGGAAAAGAACAACCAAGATAGGAAACGCAAAGTCTGTCGCTGGTGCCATCTCTCTCCTGCAGCTTCCTTGCTGGAGAAACACAGGCCCAGCCCATGGGCTGATCAGCTGCTCCGAGACCTGGCAACTTTGTAGCAGCGTTGGGGCTGTTTAGGGCCCTGCTTTCAGTGGCCTCTTTGGTCGCAGGCTTGCAAAAGCTGGAGTTGCATTGGGTGGTGGAGCCGGATGCTGATTAGACAGCTGGCAAAAGGAGGGAGGAGGAAAGAGGGCAAGGAAACTGACACATGGGTGGTGGTGGGGGGCAGCAGGGAGCAAGTCTCCCGCCCCTGGTGTGCCGGGTTTGGCCAAAGCAGCTGGAGAATGATGAATTCACACTGGAGCAGGTGCAGAGAAAGGCTGCTAGGCTGATCATCATGGCTCAAAGTGCTGATCTCATCAGAGGAGTCTGACAGAGCGGGGCTTGTTTCGTCTAAACCCCAGGTTGCGGGGGGGGGGGTCCGATTGCCAGGGCGGGGTGTCCCTGGGGAGGGAGAAAAGCTAGTGAAACTAAGGAGAATGTTGGCACCAAATGGGGAGAAACTGATCAGCTCAGGCTGGTTTTTCTCAGGAGAGGAGGGAGGGTCTGGGGCAGTCTCCCAACTGGAGCCGCAGCAGGACAGACAACCATCATCCGCAAAATGGCAAAATCATCCGGGGTCCTCTCTCTGGCCAGGTCTGTTCAGGAGGCCTGCCAGGACCAAGGTAAGAAAGGCCCAGTGGTGCCCAGGACATGGTGGAGGTGGCAGCTGTGATATAAACACGCTCTGCGCCAGGTTGGCAAATCTCTCTGGCCAACTGACGCGCATCCTGGTGACTTCAGACATTTCCTCCCATTTCTAGACTCTTTCAGCCCGTTGCCATGCCGACCCCTGACATTCCCAGGGGCCCTGCAGCCCCCTTAGCCACACATCTTTTAACTTCAACGATCCAACCCGGATCTGCCCATTTGTCGCCAGCTTTTCGGACTCGGTTCCTGGATCAGGCTGACAATCCAGGCGTCTTTACAGCGGGCCCTGGAACGCTGGCCGACGGGACTGCCTCAGCTGTGTATGCTGGCGCTGAGATGCTGCTCGCGGCACTCTGGGCCATACAGACTGCAGGGTGAGTGCCCAGCTGATGAATAAAGACCAGGATCCTGAGCCTTGTCCTTTCTACTCACCCATGGGACCCACTAGTGGATTCCCCCTCACCACACACACGTCAGATTCATGAGCAAACTCTGTCAGGTCCAAGACACAGGAAAGATTTGGATCCACCGGGACGCGAGGGGATGGAAGTGTGGGGAGCTGCAGGGTTTGCCTGGCTATGAAATCGGTTTCAGGTGGTGTCAGTGGCCCCCGGGTTGTTATTGACGTGAGCTAGGGGAGATCAGTGGGCCCCAGACCAGGGTCGCATCGGGCCCTGTCGCGCTGGGCGCTGCATAGGCCCAGAATGAAAACACGGTTCCATGCCCTGAAAGGTTCACAGGGCATGTCTGTGAGTCGCAGGTGTAATTTCTGGCTGGAGGAGGCGTACTGAGCAAGCTGGCCTGCTAAAAAACCCCATGGTGTTGTCGTGGCTTCCCGGGTGGTGGGATAGGCAAGTACAATCCTGGCCGAGATGCTAGCTGTGTACTCCAGCAGCTCCCACTCCCGCCGCAGTGGCCAACCTGCTATTTTTAGCGCCCTAACTCAAGCAGAGCTTGTGTATGTCTGCTCCTCCCAGCTCCAGTGTGAATGTACACCCCCTCCCGCGATGGACTAGGGACCGGTGATGGTGTTCCCGTCCCAGGAAAATAGTCAAGGTTCTGGGAAATTTCCCCATCTCGAACGGAGATGGAGAGTCCAAATCTCGAAAACCTTCGGGACATGAACAGTCAACGTTGGTTTGGGTTCAGGTCGCTGGAAACGTTTCGTTTTTGAACTTTCTTCATTTCGGTTGAAACGACAATTAGCCTCAATCGCTGCCGGAAAAGGCCTTTCAAGCCAGGAAACTGCAATGTGCCGCTCAGACGACAGCAAGATGGGACATTTTGACAATTTTATAAACTTTTTTCCACCTTTTCAAGTCAAGAAATTCCCCAGAATCGACCCGGCCCTGCAAACAGTTCTGGTTTTCGATTAATCAAATTTTTTGGATGGGAAAAGTCTCATTGAAAATTCCCTGACTTATCAACAGGTCTGGGACATGCCTACACCGTGCTAACGTTTCACACGCACTGACTCCTACGGAGCATCCCCCTCTAGTGGCAAGGCGCCTGCTCACGGTTTGTGACTTGGCTACAGGTTACGGAGCGAATACAGCAGCTTCTTTGGATCATGCTCTTCGAGCCAGGGATCTGTTCCCGGGGAGAGTCAGCACACACCACCGCTTGTCCGTCTGCCTCACCCTTGCTAGGCGCACAGTCTCCTTGGCCCCTTCCGCCCTCGGGGGCCTGCTGGGCTGGTCGTTTTGAAGCTGGACACGGCTGTCTTACTAGAAACTGCTCAAGGCTTTGTTTAAGTCAGGCTGCTAGCTGGGTCTAGCTGTACTTGTGCAAACCCCTCGTGCAGATGGGCTGCGATGGTGTAAGCCGTGACTCGCACCAGCATGGACAAGTCTGATTCTGCCGTTCTTGGTCTGGAAAGTTTCTGGGAGGGGAGTGGGGTCTAGTGGTTGGAGGGGGGGGGCTGGGAGCCAGGACTCCTGGCTTCTATCCCCAGCTCTGGGAAGGGAGTGGGGTCTAGTGGCTAGAGCGGGGAGGCCGGGAGTCAGGACTCCTGGGTTCTGTTCCCCCCTCCCAGCTTGGGGAGGGGAGTGGGGTCTAGTGAATAGAGCAGCCGGGGGTGGGAGGGTCTGGGAGTCAGGACTCCTGGGTTCCCTTTCCAGCCCTGCCTGTCTTATTAAAAGTGCCCGATCAACGAGGCCTTTCCCCCCCCATGTGTCTGTGCTGTCATGACGCATTCTGGCCCCCAGAGGGGGGTATCAGCTTCTTCAACAGATGCATGAACCCAAACCCTTTCTCCTTTGCTAGTGCTGTGGGGTGACTGGACTGGGGGGCAGGCCAGGGTCACTGGTGGGGCAGGCCATGGTTTGGGGGCTTGGGGCTGTGATGCCGGCACCCTTCCCCAGCACTAAATCCCCCTTAGAAGTTAACTGGGGGGGCAGGGCAGCGTTTTGACCTACGGACACTGATCCTGTTAATCCTCCGCCCCAGGCCCTAATCCTATTGGAGCTCGTTAAATCGCCCTGGCCCCTTCCCGTCTGCACTGGCTCTGGCAGCTGCAGCCTGGGGAAGGGGCAGCCTTCCTGGCCCCATGCCCCCTGCCACTCTGCCCTCCCTGGAGCTCTCCCACCATCCCTGCTACCCATGGCCATTTTCACCGTTGTTATCCTCCGCCAAAGAGAAGGTAACTTGATCCCAGTCTACCAGGGGACAAATATTTAATCCTGGGCTCTTCAGTCTAGCAGGGAAAGGTCTAATGTGATCCAGGGGCTAGGAATTGAAGAGGGACAAATACGGACTGGAAATAAAGGGGTAAATTTTCAACAGTGCAAGTATTTCACCCCTGGAGCAATTTCCCCAGGGTGGTGGTGGATTCTCCAGCCCTGGTCACTTTTAACTCAAGATGGGATGTTTTATTAAGATCTCGAATTCATTCAGGGCAGTTCTCTGGCCTGTGCTCTCCAGGGGGCCGTAGGAAATGATCTCTGCATCCATGGCTCTCTGGATGAAGCCGTGACTATGATCAGCGGGGGGGTCTCTTCTGGCTCTACGCTGTGAATCGCTGTTCCTGTGATGGGCACTTACCACGTCTGCCATCCTCCCCATCCCGGTTGCGTGGAGTCCAGCCTGGCCAGGCGGGCAAAGCAGACCCCTCCTCTGCATAGACACGTTTCACTCCACGACCAAAGCTGGTTGTGACCCATGTGCTGGATTTCACAGTTCGAATGAGGATGATAGACGCTGTTCCGGGATAAAGCGTATGCCTCCACGGGGGTTCTGTGGGGGGTGAGATGTGGGAGGGCGTGCTGCATAAGTGTGTGTGTGGGGGACGCTGGCATGTTGTGGGCTTGTTAGGGGTTCTTGTTGGCAGCAGCAGGAATAGTGGGCCCTGGGGGATTTGCAGGGACATGGGGAGACCTGGAGGGGTGCTGCAGGTATTTGGGGGTATCAGGGATAGCAGGGGATAGGAAGTATTGGGAGGAGGGGTGAATGGTGGGGGGCTGCAATGGGAGCATGGCAGAGATCGGTAGGGGTGGGGGAGGAGGGCGAGCATTATTGAGCAGAGGGATTGAGGAGACTGCCTTGGGGGAGGAAGCCATAAATGGGGGGCAGCGTGCATTGGGGAGGGGCTAAATGGGCAGGTGCACAGGATGCATTGGGGAGGGGTTGAATGGGGTGTCTTGGGGAGGGGGTGGAGGAGTGTGCAGCATGCATTGGGGCTGGATGAAGGACATGGCCAGGGGGCTGGAGGAGTGCGGCGGGGCGGGGCATTGCGGGAGGTGCAAATGTGAGTGGGCAGTGAGGACTGGAGAGGGGATTAATGGGGGGTGCATTGGTGGACGGGATGGGGGGGTTGCACAGAGTGCATGGGGAGGGGTGCGTGGGAGTAGTCAGAGAGCACTGGGGCGGGGATTGATTAGCAGGGTGGAGGGTGCATTGGGGGAGGGGCTGGGGTTTGCACAGGGTAAACTGGGGAGGGGTAAACGGTGGGGTAGGCAGAGAGCACTGGGGAGGAGGGGGATTGGGGGAGCAGGTTAGTGGGGGTGCATTGGGGAGGGGGAGTTGCACAGGGTGCTCATTGGCAGGAGTCGATGGGGTGCATTGAGGCGAGGGTGCATTGGGGGAGAGGGTTCATGGGGGAGCACTGGGTTCAGTTGTGAGGGGGGGTGTTGAAGGACCATTTGGGGAGGGGATGGCATTGAACAGGGTGAATTGGCGGGGGGCTTTTTGGGGGAGGGGATGGGGTTGCATTGGAGGTGAGGCTAGTGGGGGTGCACTGGGGAGTTTATTGGGGGAGAGGGTGAATTGGGGAATGGGCTAGTGGGGTCAATTGGGTTCACATGAAGGAGTTGCAGGATCATTGGGGAGGGGATGGGGGTAGCACAGGGTGCATTGAGGGGTTATTGGTGGAGGGGATGGGGATGCACTGGGGTCACAACAGGGAGTTAAGGACTATTGGGGAGGGGAGGGGAGGGGAGGGTGTTATTAGGGGCAGGGTGTACTAGGTTCGGCAGGGGGGTTGAAGGACCATTGGGGACTTTACCAGAACCAACAGCTCCCCTCTCCTGGGTCTATTTATGGTAGGCAACCCAGGCTCAGCCAGGAGCCAGCCAATCAGCTGCTTCAACTGTCCCCTGGTAGGCAGGATGAGTGAGAGCCACACCCACCTTGGGGTGGGTGGAGCTGTCACTGGCCCTCCCCATGGACGAAATGGATGAACCAATGGCTAGGTGCGGGAGGTGTGGTCATGCAGATTAAACTCAGCATATGAGCAAATGGCAGCATCCATGGGCGTGACTGTGCAAATAAGCATGTGTAAATGAACTACTGGCTGGGAAGGGGAGGTGGCCATGCAATTAAAACAAGGTGGGTGGAGCCAAGGATTAAATTTAGGGGCGTGGCTATATAAATAAAACAGGGCAGGGGAGATAGCAGGCGAGCCAATGGGTTGGCTGAGGGCGTGACTATGCAGATAAGGCAGGACGAGAGACTCAATTGGCTACAATGAGGTGGGGGGCTATGCAAATTTAGCAGGGTCGGACAGCCAATGGGTTGATCTGAAGGCGTAGCTATGCAGATAAAACAGTGCGGGGGAACCAATTGATCGGGTCAAGGGCGTGGCTATGCAGAGGAGGCAGGGTGGAGAAGCCGATGGCTTGCGTGTGGGGGGGCCTAAGCAGATGAGGCCGGGCAGGCGAGCCAATAGCTGTGCTGGGGGGGTGTCTATGCAGATGAGGCCGGGCAGGCGAGCCAATGGCTGTGCTGGGGGTGGTGGTTATGCAGATGAGGCGGTGACAGCGCGGAGCTGCTGCCGGCGGAGCGGTTCGGCTGCGCTGGCCGGGGCCGCAGGGGCAGCAGTGGGAGCCCAGCCGGGGGGATGATCCGGGCGTTCTCCTTCCCCGTGAGCCCGGAGCGGGGCCGGCTCCGGGGCTGGTTGGAGGGGAGCCTGGCCGGGCTCTGCGAGCTCCACCTGCTGCGGGAGCGGCAGGAGCGCCGGGTGCGGCAGGCGCTGCGCCTCGGGACCGAGCCCGCCGAGCAGGCGGCGGCCGGGGAGACCGAGCCGGGCAGCGCTGCGGAGCCGGCCCCCGAGGAGCAGCTGGTGAGTCCCGGCCGGGGCCCCGAGCGCCTGGGGACGGGTCCGGAGAGCGGGGGCGGCGGGGCCGGGACTCGTTGGGCACAGTGGGGCTGATTCCGGGGGGCTTGCCCGGCCTCCCCATAGCTGCTTCGGTGTAGGGGGCTGCTCTGGGGAGCCCCAGCTGTGCGGTGGGGGGGGGCTGTTTTGCGGGGGGGCGGGGAGCCCCCCGGTGGGCGGTGGGGGTGTGTGTGTTTGGGGCTGTTACGGGTTGTGTGGACAGCCCCTTGCTGTGCGGTGTGGGGGGTAAATGGGGCTGGTGTGGGGGCAGCCCCCCGCTGTGTGGGGTGTATGGGGCTGTTATGGGGTGTGGGGGAGCCCCCAGCTGTGCAATATGGGGCTCTATGGGGGTGTATGGGGCTGTTAAAGAGGTGTGGGGGCACACCAAGCTGTGATGTGGGGGGGAGGTGTATAGGGCTGTTATGAGGGTGTGGGGGGACCCCCAGCTGTTCAGTGGGGTGTGTACAGGGCTGTTATGGGGGCATGGGGGGGGTCTATGGGGCTGTTCTGAGTGGTTGTGGGGGGAGCCCCTAGCTGTGCATTGTGGAGGTCTCTGGGGGTGTTGGAGCCCCTAGCTCTGCAGTTTTAGTGTTTTCTGGGGGCAGGGGGGCCCCTGTTTCCTGGGGCAGGTGAGCAGGAGGCTTCCCCTCCCCTTCCTTTGTGTATTTAACTTTCATTGAAACATCTCAGACCCCCGGCCTCTGGGAGCCCCTGGGCCCGGCCTGTTGCTTGACTCAAGTTGATGGCACCACCATGTCCGAGGTTACATTGTCCTCTGCCCTGTGGTTGGACTCTGTTGATTTGAGAGTGTTTTCTTTATGGCAGTGTGCTTAGAGCAGGGGGCCTGGGAGCCAGGACTCCTGGGTTCTATCCCTAGCTTTGGGAGGGGAGTGGGGTCAGTGGTTAGAGCAGGAGACTGGGAGTTAGGCCTCAAGGGCTCTGTTCCCAACAGGAGCAACCCAGGGCCAGCCTTTCTTCCTGATTTGGATGGGCTTGCAGTTTAAGAACTGCTTTTGGAACATGAATCCAGTAAGCAACAAAGTAGTGAATTATTGTGTGACCGTGAGGCGTTAGTTGGTAGATCTTCCACTATGTATAATAGAAACTGGGCTTTTAGTGTCGGGGTTTTCCTGAGAGCTAGAGAAAGGAGGATATTCCTGATACCTCTGGATAGACTCCAGGGGAAAAAGGGGGGCATGTGAAATTGCGAAGCGATAAACTGAAAGTAGAAGAACATTAATTCTCTCCTGCAGTGGTGCTGGAACAATTTTTATAGTGGGGGCGCCGAGAGCTATTGAACCCAACTGTAAACCCTATATATGATGAAAACCACTTCAAGTCAGGGAGTGTGGCAGGACCCCCAGTACCTCCTAGTTCCAACACCTATGTTCTCTTGAGCAGCACAAAATTAACTTGTGGAATTCCCTGCCACAGGATGTTACCAATGCACAGTGCTTGGGTAGGAGTTGGAAAAAAGTTAAGATTGTTTTTTTTTATACAAAAACTCACCCTCATGCTTCAGAGCTGATCACTGGCTGATGGTCAGGAAGGCACCCAATCCGAGTGCACAGTTAAGTCCATCCTCCAGGCCATCCAGGAGAGAATGTGGCTCTAGACTGGCCCATTGGTCTGCTCTGGTGCAGCAAGGAAGGGGTAGTGGGGACACTGCACTCAACAGACCATTGATCATTTCTGCTTTGGCATCTTCAGAAACAGAATTCAGTCTGCGCTCAGCCCCAGTGCTAATGTGGGGGAAGGGCTGTCTTGCCATTGACAAGTTAGACTAAGCACCTATTGTCTTCTCCTCCGTGTGCGGGTGGAAGGGAAAGATCCTGCGGGCCGTGGGGGTATGCTGGCATAAGGCAGCTGGGGGAGGCCGGAGATGGCAGGTGAGGTGTCCCTCTGAGGTCTGACTGGTCTTTAGTCCTGCCATAGCTGGGGCGCCAACTGTGGATCGGGGGGTCCCATTGTGCTGAGCACTATGCGGACAAGCCATAGAGAGTCCCTGCCCCAAAGACCTTACAGTGCAGGGCCGGATCCCAAGCTGGGGTAAATTGGGTGTAACTCCATTGGAGTCAGTGGGGCCAGATCCCCAGCTGGCGTACATCAAGCTTTGCTCACTGACTTCATTGTAGTACTATGGAAAGTCCTCTGGGGCGCAGGGTGTCTGTCTGTCTGTCAGTCGGAGCTTGTCAGCTCCTCTGGTGCAATCCTCCCCCATCTCGTCCTCAGCCCGCTCAGAGGGGAAAGCAGGTGGGGTGGGAGTCAAAAGGATGGAGGGGGTGTCATTCACAAAACACGCGATTGTCCGGTCATCGTTGGAAGTGGCAGGTTCCTCCATCACCCCAACATCGCTGTGCCGGAGTCAGCTAGGACTTTGGTTGTGTGGCGAGATCCCTTGCAGTGGGGTCTTAGCCAGGGAGGGGCTGGGGTTGTGGTGAGCTTCCTCAGTGCAGTGTCCTAGCTGGGAAGGGGTCAGCGGTGTGGTGAGCATCCTCACGGTGGTGTCCTGCCTCTCGGAGCTCAGCCTGTAGCTGTGAGTGCTGGGTGGGGCAGGTCTCTCTCTGGTCTGAGGAGACCATATCTGGGGCAGAGGAATGGGGCAGTCTACCTTTCCCTAGTGTATGGGGCAGGTGTCATAGAATCATACAATATCGGGGTTGGAAGGGACCTCAGGAGGTATCTAGTCCAACCCCCTGCTCAAAGCAGGACTGATCCCCAATTAAATCATCCCAGCCAGGGCTTTGTCAAGCCTGACCTTAAAAACCTCTAAGGAAGGAGATTCCACCACCTCCCTAGGTAACCCATTCCAGTGCTTCACCACCCTCCTAGTGAAAAAGTTTTTCCTAATATCCAACCTAAACCTCCCCCACTGCAACTTGAGACCATTACTCCTCATTCTGTCATCAGCTACCATTGAGAACAGTCTAGATCCATCCTCTTTGGAACCCCCTTTCAGGTGGGGTCTGTCCCACCTCTGAGCTGGCTCTAATCTAAGACCCTGCAGTACCAAACCAAACTATCCTCAGCGACATCTGGAGTGGGGTCGGGGGATGTTGTGTGGGTCTTGTCACTTTGTGTAATAAGCTGCTCACAAGCCCTGGGCAAAGGTGTCTGTTGGGCATGTGGAACCAGCTTATCTCTTGGAAAGTGGCTGCTAAGGCTATTCTCACTGGAGTCCTTCCCTGGGTGCATCTCTGCCCCTCCCTCTCTCAGCAGGACGGACAGATGGACGACATTGCTGTCCTGTGCTCCAGACTGCTGCCCATGCCAGGGGAGTTAGAGTAGTCAAGGTCATGCTCCAGGGCAAGAGCTGGTCCCTGGAGCAGGGTCAGGAAGGGGATTCCTCACCTGCCCCTGCAGTGCATTCAGCCAGGAGGATGGTTGATTCTGAAGCGTTGGATGTTGACTGGTGCTGGTGGCAGGGTGCTGGGCTGACGTGATGTAGCAAATATCTTCGTCTCCAGCCCCATGCTCTAGTGTTGCTTAGCATTGCTGCAGCAGGGGCAGCTACAGGACTTGAGTGGCTTGGTGAGCTTCCTCCTAGTAGTGACCTGGGTGGATTCTACATATAGGGGAAATAGAGGCACAGCACAGACAGATCACCCAGCAAATCTGTGTCAGAGCCAGGAAGAGAACCCAGGACTCGAGGCACCAAATGCTTCTGCTGTAACCACTAAACCCCACTCCCTTCTCAGAGCTGGGGGTAGAACCCAGGAGTCCTGGCTCCCAGGCCCTGCTGCTCTAACCACCAGACCCCACTCCCTTCTCAGATCTAGGGGTAGAACTCAGGAGTCCTGACTCCCAGCCCCCCTGTTCTAACCACTAGATCCCACTCCCCTCCCAGAGCTGGGGTAGAACCCAGGAGTCCTGATTTTCCCCACCCTCTTGCAAGGTGCTTTGTATTTTCAGTGCCCTGGATGTGCTATCTTGCTGATTTCACTGCTTGGCCTGTGCAGCCATCTCTGACCAGGTATCACTTGGACCCCTAAAAATCTTGTTCTGGGGGCTGGCATTACTGGTCCCTTCTGCTGCTGCCAGGGCTATGGGGTTCCTGCCTGGCCTGGTACATCGCAGCCGCCCGTCCCGCCCCCCCCCTTTCAGCTCCAGCTTTGCCAGCTATTTACTGATTAAATAAAAAGATTTTGCTCTTTCTCCCCCCCCCTTTAATTAAATCGACTTCACGTTTGTGGATCCGCTGTCAAAAAGCCTGGCAGCATCTTCCAGCAGGGGATTAATGGGGCGAGCAGCCAGCAGCCAATGAGAGGCGCCTGCTTTGCATAGTGATGAGATTCTCTGGTGGGGCGGGGGTGAGCTGGTCTGGAAGCTGTTCCTTGGACCTTGCGTTGAGGAAAGGCGGCGGGGGGTGGGTGGGTGCGGCCCTGGGGACGAGGCTGCAGTCAGATCAGGATGCTGAGCGCTGGGTGAATTCTTCCCATCGTTGACACAAGCTGCATGCCTTGGTGCTGATAACGCCGCTCCAGCGGTGGGATAATGGGCCGACGAGTCCTGCTGTCACCCCAAGACTGTCTGGGCTCCGGTGGTGGTGGTGGGGGGGAATGAGTCAGCCAGAGAACAGGCTGCCTGGACTTCTGTGTCCTCCTTACACCTCTCCGCCCCTCCCATCTTGACTGTGTGTCAGTGGCGTGGTGAGCTGCCTCCGAGCAGTGCCAGCTAGACCCCAAGGCCAGGGCAAAGCAATCCAGAGTGCTGGCCCAACCTCACATGGGGCACTTCCTTGGCCCCGCCCCTGTGCCATGACTCCGCCCCCTCTTGTGTTGGGCAGGGGTCACGCATTCAACCATCCTATTTCTCTCCCCCCATTTCTTTGGTCTTTATCTTCTGGCTGGGCTGGGGTCCCTTCCCGAGATGGGGAGGCTCCTTCCTCCCTCAGAGAAGGTTGGGAGTTTTTTCAATTAAATGTCCCCCCCGTCCGTCCCCCCCCCACTGGGAAACGTCAGTGCGTCGAAACCCAAATATTTTGGTGGGAAAGTTTTTTGTTTTTTTTTTTTTTTTGTTTTGACAAATTTCCTGATTTATTTATTTATTTATTTATTTTTGGGTGGGGAGGAAGGGGTTAGGAATTGTCACTACCTCCCTGTCGTCACCCAAAATGAGAGAGCTCCAGGTTTTTTGGGGGGAGGGGGCGGGGGGCCAAAAGGGAAATTTGAAGTTTAATTTGTAGGGGGGGGGAAATGTAAACAAGGCAGATAAGAATAAAAAAGGTTTCAATCAACACAAAACCTTTTGGTTGGAACCAGTCGTCGTCGTCTTCTTCTTCCACTTCTTCTTTTTGGATTGCTGGTTGGTGAAAATTTTCAGGCTTTTGACTTTTCTTCCCAATTCGGGACAGGAAAAATATACAATTCTTAGGGGATGGGCAATCTGTGCAGCTGTGCTGGCCCTCCCCCCCACCCCCCATATGTGTGTGTGTGTGTGTAGGGGTGGGGGGCTTCTGACACCATCACAGATTGGTGTGGTGAGCTTCCTCAGGGAGGTGCCCTGGCTGATGGAAGTTAGGACACCCCCCTTTCCCCGGCTGTGGTGAACTTCCTCAGGGGAGTGCCGGTGGCTAGCATTGTCAGTGTCTTTAGCCCTGGCCTGGCCATTCCCGGCTGGCTTGGGTCTCAGTGACAGGCCGTCCGGCATGCGCTCTGGCAGGCCTCGTCGGTCCCCTGCCTTCCAGCTGGAGCTGGGGCATGTGGGAGTCTTGCCGGTGGTGGTGGGGAAACACGTGAGTCGTCTGGAATGGGCCGGCGGCCGGCGCTCTGAGGTCGGCTCATGCCTGAGACATGACGGTGCGCGAGGCTGCGGCTTGGCGTCCGGAGCGGCCCCGGTTTAGGGTTTCCTTGGGAGAGATGCTCAGACAAAGCAAAGCCCAGCCACGCGTCCCCGGCTGCAGCGTCCATCCCCCCACCCCAAACACACCGCCCCACTGGCTCCGGCTGGGCCTGCCTTTCCGCTAGGAGTCTGATTTCTCCTCTCTGCTCCTCACTTCTTCAAAGGCAAAAGCCGTTGGCAGCTCACAATTGAGGCTGGGGGCCGGGAGGCGGGATCCTTTGGCAAAATGCTACCTCTCCCTGGCCTCGCTCGCCCCGTCAGTAAAACAGGGGTAATGATCCTGCCCAGACGGTGCAGCACCGTGCGGTGGGGCGGGGGGGGGGGGCGATCTTGGGTGGGGAGGCTGCAGAATCGAAGCAAAAGCGGCTGCAAAGGGAGTAGCTGCAAGATCCCGGAAGGGGCGGGGGTGAGCCCCTGGCTACAGAGGGGGAGCAGAGCTTGGACTTTAAATCAGTGGGATGGGGGAGGGCTGAGAGTTGTCTGCATGATGCAGGGCTGGTGGCAGCCGACAGCTGCATGGTCAGGGGGCCTGGCGGTGGCTGCTGGGGGCAGACTGGGCCCCTTGGCTGGGCTGGCTGGAGCTGTTTCACTCTGCCTGCCCTCTCCCCCCCCCCCAGCCCCATTCCTGGCCGCTGAGGGGTGCTGAAGGGATGCAAGGGGGCAGGCTCCTGCCTGGTGAGCAGCCTCCCTTCCCCCACTGGTCCCTCCTGCACCTTATCTCTGCTTTATTACTTATGGGCCATAACCGCTGGGCTGGGGGGGCTGTGCCGAGAGGAGCGAAACTCCGGCCTGGACTGTCGGGGGAGGGAGGGAGCGAGCTGTAGCTAGCGGGATGGATGGGGCAGGGAAGCTGCTGGTGCCAGGGCGGGCCCTGTTACGTCAGGGATCCTCCTCTGCATCTTACCCCAGGGGAGACCCCATTATTCCCCCAGACCCAGGGAGCCCTCGAGACAGACCCTGTTGTCCACCCTCAGTAAGCCCCCTCCCAACTGACCTTTGCACAGACCCCCAACACACCCTCTCCTCCTGGGAGCCCCTGCCCTACCTGACCCCAAAGCAGACCCCATTACCCCCTCCCCGCCTCAGTCACTGCGTGTCTGGGCGGCGCCCGGCCCGACGGGGCCCCGATCTCGCTCACTGCGTGTCTGGGCGGCGCCCGGCCCGACGGGGCCCCGATCTCGCTCACTGCGTGTCTGGGCGGCGCCCGGCCCGACGGGGCCCCGATCTCGCTCACTGCGTGTCTGGGCGGCGCCCGGCCCGACGGGGCCCCGATCTCGCTCACTGCGTGTCTGGGCGGCGCCCGGCCCGACGGGGCCCTGATCTCAGACAAGGAAACACAAGGAAGAAGAAGAAAAATGCAGCCAACATGGAAACCCCAAAGTAGCGGCATAAGTTGGGTCACCCAGCCAGGAGAGCTTCTTATGTCTTCTTGGACCAGTCACAATGACCTTGGCCGCCCTTCTCAGCTGGGGAAGCATATTCAAGGGCTGCCCCCCAGTCTGGTCCTCTCCAGCGCAGTCCGTCCCCGTCTCGTACCCTGTGCGTCGCGATCACACACAGAACTTCTGTCTAGCTAGGTCCTTGTATGGTCCCCATCACCGCGGCAACTGTGCAAAACCATCACCATGGTAACTGAGCACCTGACCTTCATAGCACCCCATTTTACAGATGGGCAAATGCTGCACCTCAGTTTCCCCAGGGTCACACAGGGAGCGTCTGTGACAGAGCCGGGACTTGAACCTTTGTCTCTTGCTGTCTTAACCATGAGGCCAACTTTGTTACCAGAAACATTGTTGCCTTGAGACGGGAGGGTGTGTAGTGGGCCCAGATGGAAGGAGGAGAGCTTGTGAATTCTGAGTAGATGCTTAAAAAAATCTTTGTATAAGGGCAGGGGTCTGCTCTGGTGCCATTGGCCAAAAATCTACCCCACCCCTGTGCTGTGCACTCTTCCCCCCTCCCCCCCAGAGGTGGCTGCATTCGATTGCTGCTGCTGCTGTGTGTGTGTGCACAGCTTGTGAAAAGATTTGAGATCCTCTAGGGAAACAGTGTAACAATATCCGAGCATTGCCGTCTTCTGGATACACTTGGGACAGCTCTGATGAGTGTCATAAGCCCTGTACTGCTAACACCTACCTCGCGGGAGATTCTCCTTCAGCCCAGGTGGGCTTTTGTGGCAGGAGGCGCTGGGTTCTATCCCTGTTGGTGGTGGGAAGTTCCGAGCTACCACAGACCTTCCTCCAGATTGTCATCCTTGAGCGTGTCAGTGGCTTGCTGGAAAGATTACCACGCCGTGCTGCACAGCTGATTGTGGTTTCAGTTCAGGTGGAGGCATTAGCAGCTGTTAAATGCCGCAGGAACAAAAGAATCTGCTTTTATGCAAATATCCCTTGTAATTAAGAAGGCGAGGGGAAAAAAAAAAACTACCGAGGGGGCGGAAAGCCGCAGAGAAGATGCTGAATGCACAGCCAGGGATGTTGCTAAGTATAGCAGTGGCTAAATCATCCATGGCATAACTCCTGTGAGAATCAATGGTGTAACAGCTCAGTAAGGTTTCCAAAAGTCGTTTAGAGCCCGGCTTCAAGTGCAAATCCCTCTAAGGTCTTTGATAGCCTAACAGGGGAAAATCATTTCTTGGCATATAAACCACACACACCTCTATGGAGAGAAATATACATGTATTCAGATTTTATCACGTGCCCTGGACCAGGACTACTTAGAGAATAGGGCACACAACGGCATTTGGTATTGAAGAAAAGTATGCAACCCCTAATGCTCACCTGATAAGAGAAATTTCCCCCTCTCCATATATATATATTTCCCCATATCTAGCTAATTAAAGAAATTCAGTCGTGGAACTGCCAATAAGAAACCTAGCCTGTTTCTACCAAGATCCCTTCCACACCTCCAAAGTGACGCGTCTCTTCAAGAATGGATGATTTTCTAAAAGACCTGCTCGAGTTCAAACAGGAATTAATTTGGGGTTATCCAGGAGGTCACAACCACAGGATCACAATGGTCCCTTCTGGATCCTAGAAATGCTCATTCAAGACTCCATCAAATTAAGCCAACCTGGATTTTTGTTCTGGGAAAGGATGTTGTGTTTCCCCCCTCATCGAGATAGGAATCAGTACCAGCCCCGAATTAATGGTCATTTGCAACTTGGTTTTGGAAGCGTAGAAGATGAGAAATTTTGTCCTACGTCAAAATCAGTGGTTTAATTTTAACCTCCCAAACAAAATTGTAATTCTTTTCCTTGTTGGTGAAGCGAAACTTTGCAGGAATTAAATGTTGCTATGGGAGCACCTGGGTTTTTTTAACAAGCTCTTGTTCTAACGATTTAAACCTCATTCCAGAAATTAGGGTTGGGAAATAATCTAGGGGAATTAGATGCTTTTGGAATTCACATGCCTAACTCCCTTAGGAAATTTCAGTCCTATACATTGTGTGGGATGCTTCATTGTCCACTCCCCTACACCTGGGCAGAGTTGGTGCCCAAGAATCTAAAGCCACTGATGGCCCAGGGGATTTAGGCACCTCACCTGGTCAGGCCCTTTTGTAAAATCCTGCTCGGTGCCCCTCTGCATCTTGAGGCATCTATTTCCCTTTGTAAGCCTGGCCCTCTGTGCCCAAGGCGGGTGTGGGGATGAAGCACTTATAAGCAACAGGAAGTTTATTTAAGTTCTTTTCTGTTTTAAAATCATTTAATGCTTGCCACTTGTATGGTGCTTTTCAGCCACCTGGTGCAAAGTGGGTTAGTATTATGGCCCCACCCCCTGGTTTACAGAAGGGAAACTGAGGCACGGAGAGAGGAAAGCAACTCCTTCAAGGCGTCAGTGGCAGAGCTGGGGAGAGAACCTAGGGGTCCTGACTCCCAGCCCTGCTGCTTTAACCACTAGGCCCAACTCCCCTCCCACAGCAGGGATAGAACCCAGGGGTCCCGACGCCCAGCCTCCTCTGCTCTAATCACTAGGCCCCACTCTCCTCTCAGAGCTGGGAATAGAACCCAGGGGTCCTGGTTTCCAGTTGTCCTGGCTCTAACCACTCTCTCACGCAACTGGGAATAAAACCCAGGAATCCTGAATGCTGGTGCGAAATGTTGTCCCTATGGTTCATGTGTTTTCTCTCTGCTGGGTGTTTTTTACACACGTGTGTGTGCAATGTACGTCTCCAACCTTTGTTCCTTTTTTTTTTTTTTTTTTTTTTTTGAATACAGCCTCCCCGTTTCTCCGGTCGGGAAAGCAACCCTGACTGTCCAAGAGGAATTTTCCTGCGGAGAAATGGGAGCTATGCTTCCATCCAATAGACTTTTATGGTCTGTCCTCTCTCTCCTCTTGCCAGTGGGGGGAGGGAGGAGGAGGAGAATGCTGAGCAGCAGCTTCTTTAAGGGAATGCCAGAGCGAGACAGAGAGAACCGATACAAAGCTCAAGCTTATTATAGCCTGCAATCCCCTTGGCGGCTGCTGGCTATCAGGATCCGGTGTGCTGAAGGAGCCCTCTGCAACGGGGAGGAGAGCAATCTGCTCTGAACTGCACCCCAGGGACCGGCAGTAACTAGCTGCTTAGTACAGCAGCTCAGTGATGCTGGAGCGCCGGGCTGGTGCAGTTTGTGCTTTGGCCTGCCCTGCTACCCCCCCTGTGCCGGAGGCCGTGTGGCCTAGTGGCTAAAACAAAGGCCTGTGACCCAGGAGAGCTGGGTTCTCTTCCTGGCTCAGCCACTGGGTGGGTGGCTGGCGGTGCCTCAGTTTCCCTAGCTGTAAAATGGGGGTTGTGATCCTGCCCTCCTCTGTAAAGCCCTTTGAGATTTCATGGTGACGAGCGAGGCTTCCCCCCTGCTCCCCATTCAGCTGTGGGGTAGTGCCAGCCCCAAAACTCATGTGTCAGCTTCCCCCCCAGAATCATGAGATGGACCAATGCTATCAGCAGACTTTCCCAAATAATGGAGTGGGGGGTTCTCTCCATTTGTCTTCTGGAGCCTTTAGGGGGTCCCATTTTCTAGCTCTGTCTCCCCTACCACAAGCCCTACAGACATAGATATGGGGTAGGTCAAAGCGCAGTCTGCGACAGTTAGTGCATGGCAGGCTGTGGCCAGGTAGATTCATGCTCCAACTTGCCATGTGCTAACAGTTCATCTAAACAAGCCCTTACTTCATTAAGGAAAAAAAACAGAAGCAGATGTTCTCCCATGACTCCGGGAGCTGGGTCTTGAAGTGCAAGAATTGCCAATGTTGGATTATTATTTATCATTGTATATCACAGTACCACCTAGTGGAGATCAGAGGCCATTGTGCCAGGCGCTGCACAGCCACAAAGTCCTTGCACCAAAGAGCTCACAGTCTAGGCAGGAGGAGGAGCAGAGAGAAGTGATTTGCCAATGCCTCACAGTCTGGGCAGAGCACGAAATAGAGCCAGGGCACCCAGCTCCCAGTCTGGTGCACTATACACCGAGCCATGCCGCCTCTAGCTGGTCCAACCTTTCTACCTCCTAGACTAGTCCAATGTTGGATGTGCTAGCCAATATGGCTAGGCTGGGAGATTTACTAGCCAGAGGGCTAAACCTGCAAGCCAGGTGCTGATCTGAAATATGGGGGAGGGGGGTGTAAAGACCTAGCGAGACCAGCCCATGCCTCTGTCCTCCCACTGAGGGAGATGAGAATGGGGGCTGAGATGCTTCCCCGTCTCTGCTCTTCTGGGTCAGCTTCTGCTAGTAGGTGTAATGAATCTGAAGTCACCTCTGGCCACTGGCTCGGTGAAGGGTGGAACATTGAAACCTGGCAGGAAGAGAGAGAGAGAGAGAGAAAAACCCCTACCGTGGTATCCTGTGGAACTCCCTGCCACATGATATTATTAAGGCCAAGAGCATAGCAGGATTTTAAAGGAAGGGTTAGAAGTTTTCTATATAAAACAAGAATAGGAAGTTTGTTGGTAAAAGGGATATAAACCTTCATGCTTCAGGGCATATGCAAACCCGCTAACCTAGGGGTCTGTCAGGAACTTCTGCTCTTGGCCGGGTATATCATTGCCCACCGGGGGCGGGGGGAGCGGGGAGGAAGGGCGGTTCTTGCACCTTCCTCTGAAGCAGCTGCTGCTGTCACAGACACAGTTCCAATGCTCAGGCCCAGCTAGTCTTAAAATGGGTGGAAACGGCCCCTTGAGAATCCCTCCTCCACAAGGGGGTCTCCCCAGCCAGTGTGGAGCTGGGGTAAGAGGACCTGGATCCCAGCCCCCCGACATAGGGTGGATCGAGGGCATTGCCAGAGCACACTGCTCTGTGGCTATTCTCTGTCCTCCAGAGGCAACAGAGTGTGAATTAGAGCAGCCCTGAGGCTGCACTAGCTAACACCGGGGGCTGGGGGAGGCCTAGAATATGCTGGGGCAGTGGGGGAGCACTGTGCAAAGGGGCTTAAAACCACCTCCCACCATCACTGCCACAAACACAGGGGGTAGATAGCTGGGAATCGGGCCCCACGATGCTGTGCAAGAGGAGGTGCTGGTCCAATCCGGCCCAGCAGATCCTAGTGCCTGTGGGGCATGCAGATTAGAGACTCGCACGGCATTGGGGCCACCACCCATTTGCTGCGCTAGCCGCACATCCAGAGCCTGGCCCTTGGCTCTGCGGGATGCTGGGTTGCTGCACTGAGTTTACTTAAAACTGAATTCTACGGTTTAACCCTTCTTTAACCTTGTCCTGAGCCGTGAAAGGTGCAGAGTTTGAGCCGGCTGGATTCAGCCTAGCCCCGGTGCTCAGAAGTCACGGGATCTGTTGGTACTTTTCCATTTCTGGTTGCTGCGATCTCTGCTTTAGCTCCGCTGCGTCCACCTCCCTGCTTATGGCTGTTAGCTGGACGATAACGGCTCTGCCGAGGTCTGGCTTGTGTCTTTGTCTCCTTGTTGCTCCAACATCCAAACATGTGTTTGAATGCAGCCAAAGGCGAGATCGTGTGTCTAGGAGCAAAGAATGCAACTACAGGGGGGACTATAGTCTGGAAAGCACTGGTTCCGAAACAGACGGAGGGGTCACGGTAGCTGTTGCCAGGCACGTTTATACTGCACACTAAGTCCAGGCTCTGACTCCAGTTTGAGCCCAGTTACCTCCCCACCCCTTGTGTCCACACACAAATTACTCTGTCTTGGGTCAGCAAGCACTCACTGAGGATCCTGCTAGTGGGGTGCATCAGAGCCCCGCTCCTGGTGTGACTCAGGCCTGAGCCCCGTCATTTTGCAGTGTGGACACAGAGTCGGGCTGCAGACCACGTAGTGCAGTGTGGACGTGTTAGCATGGGTGAGAAACCCCAGCCCAGCACTTGTAAGTGGTGTGGACGCTCAAGCACGGGCTTCGAAAGGCCGAGTCCACATGCTGGATTCCACAGACCCAGGTTAGCAATGCAGTGTAGACGCACCTGTCAATCCCATCCTCAACCTGACAAACTGTCTGAGCATCCATTTCAAGTGCAAGGCCCTGATTGGCTGGCATTGGAGTAGGGCCTTCAACCTGGTTTGCTGTATCCCCAGCGACAGCCCTGACCACTGGGCTACCCAATCTCTTTCTTTTTGGCCCAGTGGCTAGTTAATGACTTCTACAAAGGGGTGAGACTAAGGCTGATTCTCCAGCCTGGTGGGTGGGGTGCTCCTCAGGGAAATGGGAGACACCGGTTCAATTCCCTGGGCTGTCCCATGCCTGGTTCTCATTCTAGTTCTCAGCTGAAGAACTAAACAATCCATGTTTAGCTTTAAAGGGACAGAGTGGAGAGTAATGGTTAGAGCAGGATGGGGCAGGGAGTCTCAGGACCCTTGGGTTCTGTTCCTAGCTCTGGTGGGGTTTAGTGGGTCAGAGCAGGGGGCTGGGGGTCAGGACGCCTGGTTCTATTCCTGCTCTAGGAGGGGTGTGGGGTGCAGGGGGTTAGAACAAGGGCGGCTGGGAGTTAGGACTCCTGGGTTCCATTCTGTGCTCTGTCATTCCCTCTCTGATCTTAGGCAAGTCAGTATGCCTCAGTTTCCCCATTTGTAAAACAGGGATACTGCTGAGCAGGTGGGGCTGGGAATCTGGACTCCTGGGTTCTATTCATTAGAATGGCCATACTGGGTCAGACCAAGGGTCCTCTTAGCCCAGTAGCCTGTCTTTTGACAGTGGCCAATGCCAGGTGCTTCAGAGGGAATGAACACACCAGGGCTATTATCAGGTGATCCATCCCCTGTTGTCCAGTCCCAGCTTCTGGCAGTTAGAGGTTTAGGGACACCCAGAGTTGTTCCTGTGACCATCTTGGCTAATAGCCATTGATGGACCTGTCCTCCAGGAACTTATCTAGTTCTTTTTTGAACCCGGTTATACTTTTGGCCTTCACAACATCCTCTGGCAAGGAGTTCCATAGGTTAACTGTGTGCTGGATGAAGAAATATTTCCTTTTATTTGTTTTAAACCTGCTGCCTATTAATGTCATTGGGCAACCTCCTGGTTCTTGTGTGATGTGAAGGCAAATAGCGCTTCCCTAGTCCCTTTCTTCATACCAGTCCTATTCCCAGAGGACTTGAACCTGGGTGTCCCATATCCCAGGAACGCATCCTAACTCTGGGCTGTTGGCTGTTCCAGGGTGGGTCTCTCTCTCTCCCCTGTGGTGTTTTTGTGAGTAATTTCAAAAGGTCTCGGTTCGTTCCAGCGTGAAATAAAAACAAAACTTGAAACCTTGACATTTTCTGTGGAGGGGGATTTGTGCTTTCTGGCCAGCCCCTAGCCTTACCTCTGTATACAGCTACTGGGATAGTGTGTCCATACTCCAGACAGGAGCGGGGGAAGCTCACAGAGGGTTCAGAGGTGAGCAAGTTGAAGTCCGGAAAAGCCACCTCCCAGCAAGAGAGGGAAGGAGCTCAGTCTATTTAGCTTATTGAAAGGACACCTAAGAGGCAGCTTGGTCTGGGTGGATAAGCATCCGCGGGGGAGATCTCTGGTGTAAAGGGCTTGGTAACCTACCAGACAAGCCATTACAAGAGGCAGTGACTGGAAGCTGAAGCTAGAGAAATTCAGACTGTAAATAAGACTCAAGTTTTTAACAGGAAAAGGAACTAAGCATTGGAACAACTGGCTGAGGGGCAGCGGTGGATTCTCCACCGCTTGGAGGCTTTATGCTGAAATCAGACATTTCTTTCCCATTCTAGTTCAACCACAAGATATGGGCTGGAAGTGGGATTCTCTGGCCTAGGTAATACAGGTCAGACAGGCTGATCAGAATGATGGTTCCTTCTGGGCTGAAAATCTCTGAATCACCACAGTAGAGCACCCGTCCCCGTCCCCCCCCCCCGCCCCGTAGTCACTCCCTGCAGAGCTTCTACCAATCCCACCCCAGATCTCCTCCCTCCCCTTTCTTCACAGAGCCCCGAGTACTGCTGAGATTGTCACAATTCCTCTGCCTTTCTGACTGTGGCTCCAGGGTGTCCTGTTTAAATGTATCCCCCCCCTACAATGTCTGTATGTGGCTCTGTTCGGTAATTTATCCCATACGCTCTCCCCGGTCCGATCTTTAATTTGGCGGGGGATAGCTCAGAGCAGTGGTGCTGTGCAGAATGAATGTGGATGAGCCCCACACCTGGTTCTCATTTGAGCTCTCTTTGGGAGACCTGAACAAGCTATGTTTAGTTTTAAAGGGGAAGGGATGGGATTTAATTGCTGGAGGAGCAGGGACAAGAGAATCAGGACTCCTGGGTGCTATTCCCAGATCTTGCAGGGGAGTGGGGTCTAGTGGATGAGAGCAGGTGGAGAGTGGGAGCCAGGACTTCTGGGTTCTATTCCTAGCTCTTCCATTGACACTCTGGTTGTAGGGAAAGTCAATATGCCTCAGTTTCCCCAATTTGTAAACCAAGGAAAGTGCAGAGCTGGGAAGCAGAAAGGGTTAATATTTATACAGTATTCTGGAGGTAGCAAGTGCCGCATACATGAATGATTATATTTGCTGCCTTGTGCTGGCGAGAGGCAAGAAGTGGAACCGATTAGAATCAGAGTGAAAACAACCCAGCTATGTTTCAGGGTTCTTGAGCGAGGTGAAATGCAGACAGGAAACCCACTGCATTAATAGGATCTCTGCAATCTCTAACCAGATCAGATTCATTTCCCGGAGGCAGGTTGCCTGATATTGCACTGCAACTAATCTTAACCGCGAAGCCAGGAGGAAAGTAGGCTAGATTTCAATATACAGCAGGTCTCTTAATGCAGGGGTTTTTAAAAAATGTAATTTCCTATGATTTTAAAAATTGGGAGGGACGAGGATTTCATCCTGTGGAGCCATATTGACCCTTTCACACATGCGGGGTGTCATCAGGGTTGGGGTCATTTGATTCAAAGTGCAGTCCTGGTAGCAGTAGTAAGCTGTTATCTTCTATGTGGATCTGCCACTAGAGGGGGATGAGAGACACGTGTTGACTGTGGGTTTCACAGCTATTTGCTGACACCAAAATCCCTCATGACTGGTCCTCCTCCTATCCCCCGCCGCTTCTGTCTCCCTACCTGAATCTCTTCTGTTCCCCCATCCAGCCTCCTGACTCCTCACCCTTCTGCATTCCAGCCTGGCAGCTGTCTCCTCTTGCATGCTGCATGGTGCCAACAGGGGGAGCACTCAGAGTACAGGAGAGAATCTCCTTGCTCTTTGTGCTGCATTGCCCTCCCCCTTTCCCCCATCCCCAAGGAGCAATTTCCAGGAGTCCTACTCAGCCCCTGCAGCCCTGAGCTGGAGCATGTTCAATTGCTCTGTTGGGATGGTGCATGGGCAGTCTGGTTGGGACACAGGACAGATTCTCAGGGAGACAGCAGAAGGCACATCCCTGGCCCCTCTGCCAGATTTCAAGTCCCTGCCCCAAAGCATGGAGGCGCTAGAGCGTCTCAACCAAATGGTTGGAAGAAAAAAAAATTATTTTTTTTGGAAGCATGGGCAAAGCACTATATTTTCCCCCTAACTTTGTTCTCAAAAACAGCTGACCTGTTTTACCTGAAACTTTCCAGAAAAATTCAGCTGGAGGCTGACACCCAGCAGGGAAAACTTCAACCTGAATAGCTAAAGTTATAAGTAACCGAAAACAGGCTCTTTTAATGGAAACTGTCAGACAACCTTAAGAATTGACATCGCTATTTGGGCTGCCGATAACACACCCATTCAAATCACAGATCCAGTGCTCCTTGCCGTTGTGTCCCAGGATGTATCTTTCAGCTCCATCCTTTACCAGAGGCTGATTGTGGCTGCTGGCAGTTGGATTCGGAATTGATTTTTTCAAACCCATTTGTGTGTGTGTGGATTTAGATATTTGAAGTGCGCCAGCACCAGATATTACAGAGCTTAGCAGGATTCCAAAAAGGATTAGCCATTTATAGGAATAATAAGAACGGTTGTGGCTACACGTGCCGGGATGAAAATTTACACGGGATATAAATCTGCCTGCCTCGGGGTATAAGCCCACTGCGAACGGATGGAGGTTGGGATAACTTCCCTCGTAGGTGGGTTAGTTGGTCACGGTCCTATCCGCAGTGCCTCACACCTGCCCCCAAAATATCTGGAACTAGCCACGGGGAGGCAGGGTGCTGGGTAATATGGGGCATTGCTGGGATCTGGCACTTCCTAGGGGGTGATTTTAAAGTCTTTTTCTGGATTAAAAATCTTTGGACCAGGAGCTCAGCTGGTGCAAATTTGTTCAGCGCTGTTTGTGCCAGTGGAGTGATGCTGACTTGAACCAGCTGAGGATCTGGTTCTATTCATCCCAGTGTTGCTGTGCCAACTGGGGATCTGGCCCATCGACTCCAATAGTGTGACACCCATTTACACCAGTTGGGGGCCTAGACCCTTAGCTGACCTTCATAGCTCAAAGACAATAATTTGGTTTTTATTTTGAAAGGCCCCCTTGAAATTTGTTTTTTCCACGCTGTCAGACGTTTATGGCTGGCATTTTAACTCCCAGGGCTCCTGGGTTCCCAGCTATGGGAGGGGAGTGGGGTTTAGTGGATTGGAGTGGGTAGGAGGGGGGTGGCTGGGATCCAGGACTCCTGGGTTCCATTCCTCACTCTGGGAGAAGAGCATGATTTAGTGGTTAGACTGTCAAATTGCCAACCTTCCCCCATACGGCCTAGCTCAGAGCAGGTCTAGCTGACACAGCAGTTAAAACCCTGATGGCTGCCGGTTCGGCTGTGGGACCTGCATGGCTGGATTGTCTGAACAAGGGGAAAGTGCAGCTAACACATGGGTGATGCATGCAGGTCGTTTCAGTCCTGATCCGGCACAACCGTTCCATGTGTACTTAATGGGGTGCCCACACGCACCCTTATAGTAAGGTGCCCAGATACCGTGGGGATGGGCGTGGGATAGTAGGATGAAAACCTGACTAGCGCCATTGGAGGATTTGATGGGGCAGAAAGTCCAGGGGCCAAGGCCCTTGAGGGCTAGGTTTTCCAAAGCCCAGCATCCACGCCTGGGACCTCAGCACCCAATTCACTGAGGTCTCTAAGTGGAAATTCTGGCCTGGCTTGTGGGTGCTGCCCCCTTCTGGATAGTCCATGTAACAACCACCTCACTTCAGGTCCTGCTTTTGCCCCGTTAATATAGCATCTGAGCACCCCACAAACTTTAACGGAAGGATCTTCACAAAGATCCTTCACAAAGCTATGCCCATTGTACAAATGGGGAAACTGAGGCACAGAGAGCCTTGTGTCCAAGGTCACTCAGGGAGGCTGGGGTGGATCAAGGAAGTGAACCCCCCTCTCCTCAGTCGGAGGCTAGAAGCCCTGGCCGCTAGGCTATCCTTCCCCCCTCCTTCACCAGCCTTTCTCTTTCTCTGCTGCTAGGCTGAAGCCAAAAGACCTGAAGAAAACAAACCCTCGAGTCCCCCCAGAGTTTTACAGTGTTGTTGTTTTGGGTGGGGGGGAGAGGGGGAGCTTAGTTAGGAAATTTACCATTTTTACATCCAGCCTCTTCACAAAATGGCTGGACTTCACCCATGAGCCTGACGCCCAGGGCCTCTGGGAGACAGACGGTGGAAACAGAGGGGGCCGGTTAGGTGCTGGGTGGACAATACAGAGTTGAGGGTCAGGAATGGGGGGGGGGCATTTATCAGATGTCCCTAGAGCAGCAGGATAAATCCCTGATTTAGAATGTCACTCGTGAAGTGGGGGGGGGAGGACATGGGCTGAATTTATGGAGTGGGGGGTGGATCTGGGCTGGGCTGGGAATACCCCCCCCCCAACGGCCCCTTTGTCTGCAGCCCCCTGCACTGTAATGTATTCATCGACATTGCCGTTGTAGTGGGAATAATTTATTTCCTCCGGCGCTGACCGGGTGTCGCCCCCCCCCCTTTCCCCAGGAGCCGTGATAAATGAACCCAACCCCCCACCCCAATCTCTGAGCCAGGCAGAGGGGAAGGCATCCAGGTGTGAAGCAGAGATAGCGGGGATGCGCCGGGGGAGGCCTGTGTGTGCACGTGTCCCCAGGGCTGGGGAGCTCTCCCCTCCCCATTGGGATGGCAAGGAAACGGGGTCTATGCTGGAGGGGTGGAGGAGATTTTTCCTTTCTCTGCTTCTCCCATCTTGTTCCTTCTCTCGTTTGTTTCTCTCCTTTTTTCTTCCTGTTGTGTTTTCTGTCTGTCTGTCCCCACGTAACCCCATCTGTCCGTCCGTCCCAACACACCTCTCCTTTTCCCTCTCCCTCCCTCTTGTTCGATTTCGTCCGTCCTGTTCTTTTTTTCCTCCCCTATCATAGAATCATAGAAGGTTAGGGTTGGAAGGGACCTCAGGAGGTCATCTAGTCCAACCCCCTGCTTGAAGCAGGACCAATCCCCAATTTTTGCCCCAGATCCCTAAATGGCCCCCTCAAGGATTGAACTCACAACCCTGGGTTTAGCAGGCCAATGCTCAAACCACTGAGCTATCCCTCCCCCCGTCTTTTCCTTCTCTCTCACTCTTCTCTCCTGGCGCAGGGGAGCCGGTTAGAAATCTCACCGGAACCGACGGGCCGGGGTAGCGCCGTGTGACGCGCCAGGGCCGATGGTGGCCGGGGCAGCGGGCTGATTTACACCTTTTACGAACTGACTTGTAGCCAGGACGCTGTTCGGTTGACGTGGGGTGTTAAGAGTTTGCGTGAACTTGGGGGTGCTGATGCTTTAGGGATCCAAGTTTAATGTCTGCTGGGTGTGTTGTGCTTTGTTTTATCCCTGTCTCGGTATTTTAGAACATTTTTTAAAAGTTTGAATGAAATTTGATGTGAATAAAGGTGTTTTTCATGACATCGTCTCTTTTTCTCCTCTCATTCTTTCCCCGCTTTTGTTCTCTTCTCTCCTTTGTTCCCTCTTCTCCTTCTCTCTCCTTGTTTTTCCTCACTCTTTTCTCTTCTTTTTCTCCTTCCCTTGTTCTCTCTCCTCCTTTTTCTCCTCTCATTTTCCCTCTTTTCTCTCCTCCTTTTCCTCTTTTCTCTTCCTCTCCTTCTCTTGTTTTGCCCCCGCATCCTGAGTGGCTCTGGCCCCGTCAGAACACCCCCCACCCTCGTGCCCACCCCGGCTCCTTGGAGTTCAGGAAGCTTCCCCCCACCTCCATTGGGCCTGCGAGCTTTGGGATCTGGCTGCCTCCTGCTTTCCTGACCTTATAGGGGCAGGGTAGAGGCCAGCACAGTTTCCAAAGAGCCTGGGGCCCATCTCCTGGCTCCTTGGGCCTTGTTTCCCTGGGCGGCTGCGCACCCCAGATGTGGGGGTGGGGGTTGGGGTATCCCAATGCAGTGGGCCAGGTGGTGGCTGTTTCCCCTCCCCCTCCAGCCCTGGAGCTGTCAGTTCCCCCCCTTCTCTGGGGTGAGGACTCCCCCCCCCCCCTTTTGTCTCCAGCAGAGTTTGAGCGACAGCCCCAAATGGGTCTCATTGTCTCCCCCCACCCATCTGTCTGGAGGTCAGAGGTCACCCAGCAGACCCTACCCCACCCCCCATGTGGGCTGTCAGCAGCACATCCCCCTCCCACCATGATACCCCCCTCGGGGTGCAAAGTTCAACTGAATATAAACATGAGGGGTGCACTTAGGGGCTAGCTGACCCCCCCCCCCAACTATCTACCACTGATGGGGTTTGAGCCTTGATTTTTGGGAGGGGGCTGAGGGGGTGATGTGCAGCAGTGGCTTCTGGGTGGAGGGCACTGTTGGGGGGGGTAGTTCAACCCCCCCAAATGGGGAGGCTTGGAAGGCCCCTGTTGCTGGAGTATCAATCCCTCACTAACATCCTGCCCCTCTCGGTTTCCTTTCCAGGATGCGCTGCCCGGGCTGATGTGGGAACTGGAGCAGCAAGTGGGGGGGCTGCGGCTGCACCCCGAAAAGGCCTGCGGGGAGGCGGCCGAGATGGACAGCTGGCCCAGCTCGGGTAGGGACCCCGGTGATGTGATATGGGGGTGTGTGTCTCAGACTGGGGGAGAGATGCAGCTGATCCTCACCCCCGGTTATCCCTGCAGGGAAGTGGGACCCCAAAACTGCTTCTCACACCCCATATTCCAAGCTGAGACCTGCCCAGGGAACAGGGTGGCTGGTGCCCCGTGGGCTGCTCCCATCCCCCCCAGCAGTCTGTCACCTGCCTCCCCCTTCCCTGCCCCCCAGCTGATGATTGCCTCTTCCCCTCCCCCCAACTGATGGTTGCCCCCCCCAGCACGTCCATCTCTGCCCCCCAGCTCAGGGCTGCCTCTTCCTATCCCCCATCCCTGCCCCCCCCTCAATTGGTGGCTGTCCCACAAATCCATCCCGGCTGCCCCCCCAGCTCACAGCTGCCATCTCTTGCAGGTTTCTACGAGGGTGCCTCTTCCGCGGTGGCCTCAGACTCGCCGGCCTCCTGCTTCGGGGACTCTTCCGGCTTCCCCTCCACCTCCGGCTCCTGCTCCCGCATCGGCCAGGCCGAGTCACGTGGCAGCTACGCCAGCGAGCGCCCCAAGTCCGTGGGTGAGCGGCTGCCTGGCTCCCGAGAGACCAGCGCGGGGCTGGGGGTCGCCTGGCTGATCTGGTGGGCAGAGGGAGGGATACCGGGCCGGACGGAGCCGTGGGTCGGGTCCTGGGGGATACCGGGCCGGACGGAGCCGTGGGTCGGGTCCTGGGGGATACCGGGCCGGATGGGGCCGGTGGTCGGGTCCTGGGGCATACCGGGCCGGATGGGTTGTCAAGGACCGTCTGGCCATGGCTGAAGAGAGTTGGGGGGTGGTGAAAGGGGCAGGCCTGTCTCTGGGGTTGCCTTCGTCCCCATGGGAGCGAAGGGGGCCTGAGCACTGCCCCCCTCCAGCTGGAGCCTCCCTTTGTGGGTCTGTCTCTCAGTCTGTATCTCTCTGTCCCGCAGGCGAGATGGGCAGCAGTGGCAAAGACGGGGCCGGGCGGGGCATGGTTCCCCGCTCCTACTCGGCCCCCTACTCCAGCTCTCAGGACTACCCCTCCGAGCCGCCCCCGCGCCTCCCGCCCCGGGACAGCCTGGACCCCTTCCTGTACCCCAGTCCCCTTCACGCTGTGGCCATGCAGAACCCACTGCTCCGCGGCCGCCTCTATGACGCCACCCCCTTCTCACCGGGCATGGCCTATGGGGCGGAGCAGGCCGGGGGGCTGGAGGAGTTCGGGGGGCAGGAGCTGCCCTGTTATCCCGAGGCCGCTCACTGCCACAAGGTGGAGAGCTACATCTCGCGGCTGATCCGCCGGCGCAGCCAGCTGGCGCGGGGCGGCAAGCCCCGGACTAGCCTCAACGCCGAGCCGCCCCCCAAGGCAGTGGCCCGCCAGAACAGCCTCTGCAAGAGGCCCTCAGAGCTGCTGGCCCCCCAGGCGGAGCGCAAGCACCCCCCAGCCATGGAGCGGGGCAGCAGCACCCCCTCGCCCTGCGGCTACGAGGGCGGGGCGGGCGTGGCCGCCCGGATCTGGTCCTCTTGGGACGCCGCGGCCGAGAGGACGCTGGCCGGCAAGGGGGCCCCCGAAGGCTACGCCCCGCCGCACTCCAGCCTCAAGAAGCCCCCCAAGCTGCAGGCACTGGCCCACCTCCGGCCTGCCCTGTCGGTGGATCACTACGAGGAGGGGCCGGGCGAGGACGGTGCCCACGCCAGGAACGGCCAGGAACCCGCTCCCTATGAGGAGAGGGGGGGCCGCCCCCCACTGGCCTGCACCGAGGACGGGGCCTGCCAGATGGTGAAGGCCCAGTACATCCCGGCCCAGCAGCCGCCCCGCGCCCAGCAGGCCCACCGAGGCGCCAAAAAGAAGCCCCCTCCCCTCACCAAGGGGCGCTCGGTGGAGCTGTCACCAGAGCGGGCCCCGGTGACGCCCAGGGAGAGGCCTCGAGCAGCGGCGATGCCCAAGAAGTGTCGCTTCACCGAGGAAGGGGGGGAAGCACCAGGGGGGCGCCGGGCTAGCGCCAGGAAAGGCTCCCCCCGGGGCAAAAAGGCGGCGCGCTCTCAGTCGGAGAACAGCCTCCTGAACAAGCCGGGCGCCTCGGGCACCAAGTACCACACGGTGGAGCGGGACGAGGTGGTGCTCAAGCCGTCCCGGCAGCGCCGCCCCCACCCCGGCGCCGCCGGCTACCGGAAGTGGCGCTCGACGGCAGAGATCTGCCAGGAGGAGGCGGGCGCCGGGGAGCCGCGGCGGAGCCGGCGGGCGGGGCGGAGCGGGCCGGGCGCCCCCTCGCCCCCCCGCAACGTGCTGTACGGTTACGCCGGGAGCGACTCGGAGTGCTCGGGCGGGCGGGGCGGCGGGGCGCGGCGGGCGCCCGTGTGCCGGCTGGAGGAGGGGCTGGCCTACGGCGACAGCGAGTCCAGCCTGAGCGAGGGCGGCTCGCCCGCCTTCAGCACCGGCTCCAGCGACACGGACGAGAGCAGCGGGCTGGTCTGGCCCCAGCAGCTTTCGCCGCAGCTGGTCGCCAGCGCGGGGCCCGGCCAGGCCGGCGGGCGGCCCAAGGTTTTCGTCAAGATCAAGGCCTCCCACGCCCTCAAGAAGAAGATTATGCGCTTCCGCTCGGGTTCCCTGAAAGTGATGACGACGGTGTGAGATCCTGGGCTTGGGTGGGGGGTCTAATCCCCCTCGTCACCACCCCCGACCCACACCCTCTCCAGCCTCCTCCAACCCCCCAACCAACTCTGCCCCATACTGCCCTAGCCTGGGGCAGCCTAACCCATTCCCGGTCTATGCCCCCTGCCTGGTGGTGGCCCCCAACAAACCCTGCCCCATACTCCCCTTGCTTGGGGGGCACTGACACCCCCCCATCTACTCCCTCAGCTTGGGAGTATTCCCTGACCCATACGCCCTGGCCTTTTGTGGGGGGCTTGACTCTCACCCCCACCATCTACCTTCCCAATCTGGGAGTGACCCTTTCCCAACCTGATCCAAGCCCTCCAGGGTAATCCAGCCCACGCCCACCCCCAGCCTGGGCATGTCGCTTGACCTAAACCCCAGCCTGATCTACACCCTGACCCGCCTTAGTCTGGGGATTCCCCTCGACCCCCTGACCCACTTTGGATCCATGCACCCCCAGCCTGGCGGGCCCCTGAGCCACCCTGGGTCCATGCACCCCCAGTCTGGCGGGCCCCCTCACCTCACACCCCCCACTCCTACTTACCTTGGGAGGGGCATGTCATCCCTCCCAGCTTTGGGGTCCCTCTGATCTCCTTTCCCACTGGTCCAGTTCTCCTCCCAGGGTTGCCAATTTTGGTTAGACCTATTCCTGGAGGTTTAATCACATGACATCATCTTTAATTAAAAATTCATCTTTAATTCCTGGAGAGTCCAGGACAGTCCTGGAGCGGTGGCAACCCTGTCTCTTCCCCCTTTGCCCTACTACCAGATCCTCCTCCCCAAACCCTTCCCTGCCCGGCCCCGTGATGCAAACCTCAGGCCAGAAGCTGGTAGGTTCAAGCCCCCAGGTTTAATTTTTAGCAGAGGTGCACGATGCCCCCCTGCCCCCCACCAGTCTGCAAGGCCAGGGGGATGCCATGACGGGGCAGGGGGCACTGGCTGCTGGGGGTCAGTGGGTTACATTGCGGCTGGGGAGCAGGTGCTAAAATTAATTGGGGAGGGAATTGGGTGGGGGAGCTGCAGTCTGCCCTGGCTTCCCTTCACCATTGTGCGTGAGCGCTCGCTTCCTGGTGCATGACGCCACCCAAGTGAGCCGCGTGCGAGACCCTCGCTTGGCACTGGGGAAACCCTGGTGCCGGGACGCTAGTGGTAAAATCCTGCTGCCAAGCGGCCTCGGAGACACTAATGGTGAAACTGGGGCACTAGTGCAATCGTGGGCCCTGGGGTGACGCCCCCTGCATGGGGGGGTGAGCTGCGTTTGGGGCGCTGGTGAGGCGGTTGTGATGCTGATGCGATCGTGTCTGAATGGATGAGCTCTTCGGGTCTGTTAATGGTGACGCTGTGGGCACTAGTGAGCGTGTGCCAACACCCTGGCGGCTGGCACCGAGCCGGTTCATCGCCTTGCAGATTTTGTGGACTGCTGGGATCTGGGCCCCACCAGGCTAACGGCAGCTTCTGGGTTAGGATGGGCCTGTGTCTTTCCTTGCACCCGTGGATCGTGCCCCAGGGCTTCGGCGTGACGGATTAAGGGTGCAGAGATCTTAGGGTGGTGGCACTCCCATCCTCTCCCTTTGGGAGTCTATGCCTGGGGGCACGGAGTCTGGCTACCTCCCGCCCCCCCCCCACACATGCTCCCACCGCTGCAGCTCATCAGATACCCTAGGAGCCCCTGATGAGCGTGGTGGGGGCGGGACAGCATTGTGGTCCCAGGGGCATGAGATACAGGGGCCTTTCCCCTCCAGCTCCCCAGTTCCAGTCCAGCCCAGCTGGGTAACGCGGCCCCCTCTCCCCATCTGCAATCAGTTTGTTGGGTCTCTGCTCACAGTGGGAGACACCATGAGCCTGGGCGGTGCTCACCCCCTCCCCCACCCCCCGTGACAGGGCTCCCTCCCGGGCAGGGCTGAGACTGGCTCAGGGTAGCATTTGGGGTGCAGGGGTGAATTCCCCCTGCCCGGGGTTGTGCCCACTCTGGGGCTAGGCCGGGAAGGATCCCTCTCCAAGGGTCGCCATCCGGCCCCATTGCAGCAGCAGATAAAATCCCCCTCCCCGGTTATGTGGGTTTCATCTCTCTGCCAGGGCCGGTTACTAAGGAGATCCAGCCTGTTCCTGAGCGCTACCCTGAAATAGACACCCGTGCCCGCTACACAGATAATTAACTTGCCAACAGGAGCCCAGCTTGTGTTAGTCCCCTGCCGCAGACCCCTGCCCCCCGGCTGGGCCAGCACTTCCATGGCGCGACGTTCACTGTGTCGCATGCTGTTTAAATGAACGTATTTATTATTCTGATTTTGTATCGTAACTCCTCTGGAGTCCGCGCTGTACATAGGTACCTCCCTGGAGTCTGTGGCAAACCCCCCTACCAGTCTTGTATTTCTATATATAATTTCCCCCTCCCTGTCACCCCGGTTTTGTAAATAAAAATCTGTTATTTGTGGAAGTGCCGCTTTACTGGTGGGGTGGGGCAGGGCAGGGATTGAAGCACCCACAAAGTTAAGGGGGCGGGTTGCTGAGCCGTATTTGTTATTATGGTAACACACAGAAAACCCCAATTGAGATCGGGGCCCCGTCGGGCCGGGCGCTGCCCCGACACGCAGTGACCGAGGTCAGGGCCCCCGTCGGGCCGGGCGCTGCCCAGACATGCAGTGACCGAGATCGAGGCCCCCCATTGCATACAGTGTATGTCCGTGAGTATGCAAACAAGTAGCTAGATACCCTGGTGTGGCTGGGGAAAGCAGGCCACAAACCTCAGGCTTGGGCGGCTTTACCATCCCCACACCCATGCCCCTGGCATTTCATCTACCTCCCCGTGCCTGGCGTGGGTCAATCCCTTCATGGCAGCATGCTGGCATCATCCCACCGCTGACACCAATAGAGAATTTGGAGGGAGATTCCAGGCTGCAGCCATGTCCATGGGCTGCTTTGAGCTCCAGGCAGTCCCTGTTAAAAACGCTTCGCCCAGAGACCCTTATGAAAACCAGATGTGTGAAGCAGCCAGGAAAACGTTCCTGCCTTCCAAATTCTTTCCCTCAGCCCCAGGAACGCCGGCGCTTGGCCCCCTCCCCTCCCCCCGGCCCTTGCTCAGCTGAATTATTACGAGCTGTGGACAACATGCACATTCTCCTCCTCGAGCCCTGCTTGGAAGCCAAAGTGTGGAGCCAGTTCTGCTCCCTGCCCCCCTCCACCTCGCCTATGCAGATTGTCTCTGCTCCCCCAGCCTAGGCTGCTGTCTCCTCGCTCCAAAATCTGAGCTTCCGTGCTCTCTGCACCCCCACTGCGGTGTTGTGCTTTTTCTCCTGCTCCTGCACCCCGACACCTGTGCTGTTGTGCTCTCTGCACCTCCAAATCTGCCCTGCTAAGTCCCATGCCCCCTTGCCCCCCCAAACCTGAGTGGCAGTGCTCTGCACCCCTCTCCCCCATATCCCAAGCCTAAGTTGCTGTGCTCTGTACCCCCAAACCTGAGCCACTGAGCCCCTCTGCCCCTGCACCTCCAAACCCCTCTGCCCCTGCACCCCTAAACCTGAGCTGCCAAGTGTCTTCCCTTTCCCACCCTGCCTTGTGCATGATACAAATGAGGGGTTCACCTCCCCGTGCCTCTCTCTCTGGGTGGGAATGGGACACCCCCACTTGATGGGGCAGAAGGTTTTCCCTCCCCCCATTCACACCGGTGCTGCAGGCCAGGTTCTGCCTGCCCCCTCCCTGCGTGCTCCATCTCCTTGCATGGGGGAGGGGAGAAAAGCAGGGAGCATCTGGCTGCCTCCCATTAGGGGAGCCTGGGGTAGAAACGGGGGGGATTGGTTCAGGGAATGAGGGGGGGATGGGACCACACCCTTTAATTTGTACCATCTGCAAATCACACTAAAACCCAAGCAGAGGGGGAGTGGGTGGGGGGAGGAGGGCTGTTATGGAGGGGAGGGTTGGAGGTTGTGGAGTGGGGAATGGGCTATTGTGGGGCAGGATGTGAATATGTTGGGCTCCCCCAAGAGCCGGGAGGGGGATGTTTGCAGTGGTTGGCTCTGGCGGGGGTGGGGAGCTGGGCTGTGGGAGGGGGCTGGTGTGTAGGAGGGGGAAGTTGGGGGGGGGCTCGGCCTTGCTGGGTGGGTTGGGGGGCAGAGCTGGGATCTGACAGGGCGGGGAGCCTGGGCTGTGGGGAAGGGTGGGTTGGGCTCTGGTGGGGGGCTGGGCTCTGCTGGGCAGTGGGGGACATTGTGGGGGGTGCGCTGGGACCTGGGGAGGGGCCAGGCTGTGGCGGAGGGGGACGTGGGGAGGGGGCTGGCGGCTCTGGCTGACTGAAGTGGCTGGGGTCTAATGCCTGCCAGATGTGAGACAGTGGCCCCCTTTCATGGCCTGCCCCGAGCCAAACCCACCAGGCGCTGGGACTGTGCACACTTCAGGCTGGGGCGGGGGGAGGAGAGATGGGCCTGTGGGACCCACGATCGCTTCCCCCAATTCCGAGCGGGTATGGGGCCACTTCGCCAGCCCCAGGACGGGGGCGGGGGGGGGCTGTACCAGATCTGGGTGTGCGGGCAGGTGGTGCCCCATTCCTTAGCACCAGGTGCCTTGATCCCAAGACCGGAAGGGTCCATTGCGACCGGCTCATCTGACCCCCCCTGTGGGGCAAAAGAACTGCACGAAATAATCCCCAGAGCAGATCCTTTTCGGGGCGGGGAGGAGGGGACCCACCCCTCCTGCAGCCACACCAGACCTTTGTCCCGGCAGAGGCCCAGATCTGGGTGTGCGGGTTCTCCCAGCAGCAGGGGTGGGAGTCCTGGCGGGGGGTGGGGGGGGGGACATCAGGGCAGTGGGGCTGGACAGTACAGCTTGGAGCTGGCAAAGCGCCACCTGCCTCCCAAGGGGCACTGGCACTCGGCGAGGCTGCAGTGCTGCGAGCTTCCTCTGGGCAGTGCCGGTTGGGGAGCGTGGAGCTGCGAGCTTCCTCCGCGAGGTGCCGGCTGCGGAGCGTGGTGCTGCGAGCTTCCTCCGGGCAGTGCCAGCTGGGGAACATGGTGCTGCGAGGTTCCTTACAGCAGGAGCCAGGCCCAACTGGGGAGCTGCTAAACTGCAGGGAACATGAAGCCTGAGTCAGGCAGCACCTTCCCACGGAGCCACTAAAAATACCTCGCAGGCGGTGGCAGGGCCGGAGCGTTGCCAGACTCCCGCATTTCTCCTGCCCCCTCCCGCCCCGAGCCCCGGATCACTGCAGGACCGGGGCTGAGCTCTGCTCCCCTGGGAAAGGGGTTACTCTGGCCCAGGAAGGGGCCCTGGCATGTCCACCCACACCTGCTTCGCTCCTACCCCTCCTGGCACATGGAGCTGATGGCAGGCAGCTGGCCTGAGTCCCAACTCCCTACGCTTGGGGGAAGGGAAGGGTTAACTCTCTTTGTGTTCCTCACATTCAGGGCTCTTCCCAGTTCCCGGTCAGGGGTGCACCCCCTATGCCTTGGGGGGGGGCAGAGAATAGCCACAGCGCAATGTGCTCCGGCCACACCCCCGATCTGCTCCCTACGCCAGGGGTTGGGAGTCAGCTCTACACTGAGCAGAGGCCCCCTGTGTGTGGGGCGGGGGAGAGTATGAAGGGGCTGTTTCCAGGGCAGAGGGGCCTGAGAATGGAGCTCAACCCCCCCCCCCGCGCCCCTCACAAGGTGCCCACCCGTCCTTCTGCCTGGATCGCCCACTGCTGAGAACTGGCTTCTACTCCGATCGCTGCCGTGCTGTGAGCTTCTCCAGGGCAGTGCCGGCTGAAGCCGGCTGTGCTCCTGCCTTCAGGCACCATAGGGTTAACAAACTACCTTACTCACAGTGGGGTGCCTCCCCTCAGACGGGCATGTCCCCCAGGCAATGAGCCAAGCTGGGTCCCCTGCCAGTCGTTCTACCCTGGCCCCTTATAGGTGCCCATTGGGCTGGGTCTGAGCAGCTACAGTCCTGCTAATTGAGGGTCAACAAGCCGGGATGGTGGCAGGAGGCAGCTGGCTCGCCGGGCACTTGGTGCCCTATGGGGGGCGATGAACGGCCTCATTCCCCTGGCACCCTGGGGTGGGGGTAATTGATCGGTTTGGTGTCACGGGGCTAACTTTTCTGGAACGGAACAACTGGCCAACATTACAGTGGGGAGGAGGCAATTAATTAAGGCAGCATCATGGGGCTGATTAATGAGTCTGGGGCCGCAGGGGGTAATTAGACGGCAGCCGCGCACTGTGAACAGGAGACTGGCCCGGCCTGGGGGCCGTGAGCCAGGCTGGGAAGATGAGGTAAAGCAACCCAGTCTAAGGGGACAAAGGGCTGGGCTGGGTTTGGGCCGAGGGGACTAGGAATTCTGGGCCAGTGGGCCAGTTCTGCAGCAGAGGGGCCCCGCACTTGGCCAGCACCCAGCTGGGGGCTCCAGCGTTGTGAGCTTCCCCACAGCAGTGCCCTGCCAGCACCCAACCAGGGACCCCAGGGCAGCGAGATTCTCCTCCGCAGTGCCTGGCCATCACAGGGGCTACTGAGAGGTCTGAAGGTGATTCATAGATTTTTTTTGGGGGGGGGGGGTGGGCCCTAGCACCATCCCCCTACATCCCACCCCCACTCCCTTCCCTGCCCCACTTGCCTTTTGCACCCAGGACTAAGCTGACTGGAATCTAAAGGGGGTTCTCTATGGAGGCTGCTGGGCCCTCTGTGGTTCCGTCAGACCCTCCAACCTGGCGACTCTGAGCTGGCCGGTCCCGTCCCTTCCCCCATGCCCCCAGGAACCGTGCACCCTGGGAAAGCCACTCCAGAGCCTGGGCAGAGGAGACACAAGCGGACAGGATTTTCCCACAATGCACCGGTGCCCGGGCTCAGGGCAGGCGTGAGTAGCCAAGGTGGGAATGATGGGATGCATTGGCAAGTGCTGGGAGCTGGCTGGCTCCTCATGCCTGTGCCCTGGGGGCATCCCGTGAGTTCCAGGTTGGTTCAGACTCACCCATGGGTGGGGGGAGAGGGGAAGGCTAGGGCAGGACACTGGGGTGGGCTGCCTGCCCTGAACTGGATGCTAATCTGGAGGCAGGGGGGAGGGTCTCTCTAGATCCCACCTGGCTGAATCCACTCTGGCTCCCCCCTGCAGTGACTAGGACCAGGCTGACAGACGAGAAATCAGCATTGCTGAGAAAGTCTGGGGGACTGGGTGGGGGGTTGGGTGGGGGAACTCCTTGTTTAAACAGCTGCTGAGGCCCACTCCAGAGGTGGCTGCATCTCAGTGCTGGGTAGAAACTCCCTGTATAAAGAGAGCCCATGCATCCCACCCCAGAGGCAGCTGCATTTCAGTGGTGGGCAGAGAATTCTTGTATGAACAGCTGTCACGCTCACTCCAGAGGCAGCTGCATCTCAGTGCCAAGAAAAGGATCCCTGTATAAACAGCTGCCACACCCCTCACCACTGAGATGCAGAGGTGGCTGCATCTCAGTGCTGGGTGAACAATCCCTGTAGAAAGAGTCCCTGTACCCCATGCCAGAGGAAACTGCATTTAAGCACTGGGTGAAGGTTCCTTGTATAAACAGCTGCTGCCCCCCCACCCCAGAGGCAGCTGCATTTCAGTGCTGGATGGAGGATCCTTGTATAACCAGCTGCTGCACCTCACCCCAGAGGTGGCTGCATCTCAGCTCTGGGTGAATATTTCCCTAAAAGGACATGAGCGACAGGCACTGTCGAAATGTGCGAGATAATTTGCAGGAGCCCTTTCTCTGTCTCGTTTCCCTCTGGAATGTGCCCGATTCCTCCTCCTCCACTATCGCCCAGATCTTAATGAACCGATTCCACACCCCGGCTTTCCCACCCCTCGCTTCTTCCGGTATCAGAACGGGCTGGTGCCGTCGCCATGGCGACCATATTGCAAGCGCCTGCCTCTGGAGAAGTGGGCGAAGGGACGAGCGGATTATGTTAACCCTTCCGCCGGCTCCTTCCCCGCCAGCCCTCCGTGTGAAGGACTCCCAGGGCTGGCCGAGGACCCGAGGGGGAAAAGCAAAGCCGCCTCCCTGCAGGGCCTGTCTACACTAAGCAGGTGGATGTTGCAACAATGTGTCTGCGGGGTGGCAAGATTGGGTCCACGCCACAGGGATGGGGCCTTTAGTTCAGTCTTGGCCAAGCCATGCATACAGGGATAGGAAGCCGCATGGGTTGCGGCGGGTCCCGTCCCACAATGCACTGCTCTGCACCTGACAATTACCCACCGCTCTCCGCTCCCAGCTGCGGGGGTTGGCACCACCCACGCCAGGAGAGCGTGGATTGGCGCCACCCTCTAGCGACCGCTCCATGGCTTCCCGAGGCGGCTCAGCCAGCCGGTCCTGTTGCTCCAGGGACAGAGCCGCAGCTCTGATGGCCCCGGGTTCAAACGCCGGAGGGGGGGCAGGGCATCCTCGGCTGGGCAGTCCCAGGGTGCAGGGCACCGGTGGTGCGGAGGGGCTGAAGTGACTTTACCAAGGAACCGGTGCCTGGAATCCCCTTCCTTAGGTTTGATCTGCACTGGAATCCACATCCCCGAGAGATGCAGCCAGCCTAACCCCCAGTGTAGACAGCACGAGGCCTATGTGCCACTGTACGTGTCAAGGCCCATCACTGCTGGTGTGGATTCTCCTTCGGCTTCAAGTGATCTGGGCTGGTGGAGGAGGAGGATTTGGGTTTTACCTCAGCTGCTGCTAGGAAGTGTTAGGAGAAGACAGCTATTAAACAAAAACAGAGAGGAGTTGCATCACACAGCGTAGACATGCAGCTGCTTCTGGGGTGGGGCACGGCAGCTGTTTATACAGGGACACCTCACCCAACGCTGAATTGCAGCCACCACTGGGATAGGGCACACAGGTGTATTCCTTGCCGGGTATTGAGATGCAGCCAACTCTGGGGTGGGACGCAGCAGTTGTTTATACAGAAATCCTTCCCCCAGCACTGAGATGCAGCCGCCTCTGGGGTGGAACACAGCAGCTGTTTATACAGCAATGCCTCCCTCAGCACTGAAATGCAGCCACCTCTGGGGTGGGATGCGACAGCCGTTTTAATGGCAAAACCAAACACTGTTTCGGACAGAAAGCCCAGGAGAATCCCGTCTCCAGGGTGAGCTATGGGGGAGAGGGAGGGCAGTGTCACCCAGGCTGAGATGCAGCCAAGACGCCAGGGTTGGTGGGGCTCCAAAGGCCACATAAAGCCTCGTTGGCAGGAAGTGGGGGCCGAAAACAGTAAAAAGAACAAATAATTAAATACTGAGTCCCGGTCTGAGTGGCTGCAACGTGTCGGGACACCTGGGCGGCACTGCTCTCTGGGGGGGCGGAGTGCACTCGGAGCTTCCGGCTGGTAATTTGGGGAGGAGAGGGGGGTTGCAGGGGAGGACTCAGCAGGAAAGGAGCTAGATGGAGGCAATCCACTCCCCCGTCCCATCCCAGGAGGACGTGGATGTGGGGCAGGGGTGTGTGTGTGTGTGTGGACATGGGAGGTGGTCCAGGGACCGGGCTGGTCCCGTGGAGCTCATGTGCCATCATTCTAGACGTCTCTTTCTGTTGCCCCCCCCCCAGCGACCCCCTCCCTGCCGTTCAGCTCCTTTAATGGCCTTGTCTCCCCCACCTCGAGTGTGGGGCCAGCCGATTCCAGCACTCATGCTCGCTTGCTCTTTTCCCCTCCCCCACCCTCTCTACCTCTTCCCCCTCCTCCCTTTTCCCTTGCCCCCTCCCTTTCTCTCTCCCCCCCACCTTTCCCCGTCCCCTCTCTTTCTATCCCTCCATCATCCCCCCCGCCCCTCTGGAATCCGTGAGGCCCTGCTGGGATTTGCTGGGGCTAATTTTAGCCCCTTGAGGCCCTTATGGCTGCCATGGCGGCTGCAGCGGGGCTGGTGCTCAGAGCCGAGAGCGCCCGCCTCTCCCCGTAACACCAGGGCAAAGGGGCATGTGCCCCAGCCAGATCAGAGCCCTCTGCGAGGGCGCGGCTTCCCCGCACGGCCATGCACGGCCCGTGCCGCGATCTCCCGCCTCCCCCGGAGATTCGCTCCTGTCCCGCCTCACCAGCATTGCGCGTGCCACGCTCACCGCCCGACGCGCGCGGGTACACGCGCTCTGAGCCCCCGCCCTCCTGCAGCCCGTACTCCATTGCACCGCCGGCCCCGCGGCGCCGTCCTGCCCACGCGGCACGCTCTCGTGAGACACGAGGGCAGCCCCTGCAGCCCGGCCAGCTTCTGGCTCATGCTGAAGATCCCAGGGCTTCCGGGGCTGAGCAGCACCGTCCTCGAGCCCAGCAGGGCCTGTACCCATGTCTAAGGCCCTCTTGCCCTGCGTGGACCCCATGCCCTCTCCGGGTGTGAGCTCCATGGGGCGGGAGGGCGGGAGGAAGAAACCTTCAACTGGAGAGACCCTGGCACCCTCCCCCATGCACCCCACTGTCTGCCAGCTCTGGGGTCGGTGGCATGATCCCAAGCGCTGTACGGATCCCCTGTCCTTCGGTGCCCCCATGTGGGTAATGCCAGTGCTGCATGTGGGGAGGACGGCACAGAGTGCAAAGGACCGGACTCGGGGTCCCAGGGACGGGGAGAGACAAAGCAAAGTCATTGCACATAACAGAAAATCGGGGAGCAGGAGCTGGGCAGGGCCCTGGGGGATTCTGGGTAACTGGGAATGGGGCGCTGGGGACGAGCAGGGCCCTGGGGGATTCTGGGTAACTGGGAATGGGGCGCAGGGGCTGGGCAGGGCCCTGGGGGATTCTGGGTAACAGGGAATGCGACTGGAAAGTTCTGGTTGCTCCCCCATCGTCTTGTCCAAGTGCAGTTGCAGGGTAGCCCCCCCCCAATCTTCGGGTGCTCTTTTGCCTGGGGGCTGGAGCCTTCCAGGGTCCATGTCTCGAGAGGAGTCTGGGTAAGGCTTGGAGCCTTGTGGCCTGCTGAGGGCGAAGGGGATACGGGCAGCCCATTAGCCACCCACTTACACACAGCCAGCTTGGGCTGCAGCCCGTCAGCCATTCCCTCCAGGGAACGTGTGGACCCCTTGCTCTGGGGCTGGGAACGCCCCAGTGGGGAGCTGGGCACAGGCCAATCCCCAGTGACAGAGAGAAAGGCACCCCCAGAATCCTGGGGCCTCCTTCTCTGTGGGTCAGTGGGGAAGGCAGCGTGGGAGGGCACTTCCATGCCGAATGGTGGCTCTGGGCCACGTCCATGCCCGAATGTGGCGTCCCTTGGCACTGGGCCACAAGATGGCACGAGCGACAGAGAACAGGCCCTGCGAACTGAGTATGTGTGAGCACGGAGCTGGGGTGTGTTTGTGCACACGGGGTGTGTGTGTGTGTGTGCGTGCGTGCGCACGAAGGCTTCCGTGCCTGGCAGTCCCGTTGCACCAGTGTCAGTGTGTGTCAGTCCGACTCTGGAGGGGGGTTCCTGCACGCACCTGACTTGTGAGTGTTGTGTGTGTGTGTGTGTGTGTCCATCCACCCTTCCGTGTGCGCGTGTCCATCTGTCTGTCCGTGTGCGCGCCCCATGGCTGTCTGTCTGTGCCCACATGTCTCTGTCTATCAAGGGGTTGGGGGAGGGCATTTGCCCTTGGGTCTGTGCGTCTGTCTGGCCACGCGGGTGTGCCCATGTGCCTGCACATCTGTTTGCTCCTTGGCATGTGTCTGTGTGTCCATCCCGCCGTGTCTGCCCGTCTGTCCAGCCACAAGCGTGCTCACGTCTGTCCTTCCATGTGTGATCACAGGGCTCTGGTGCTGGTCCTGCCTCCCCCCACTCTGCCAGCTGCTTCGAGCCACCCTGCTGAGCCAGCCCCCCCCGGGGGGCAGGGGGAGGTGACACTCAGAGATGCTTCACACCAGAGGCTGCTGTGTGGGGAGCTGACGCTGCTCACTCCATCCAGAGAGAGCGAGAGACCCGGACACTTTGGCAACAGGTAGGAGCTGGCTCAGCCCCCACCCCCTTCCACCCCACATCCCCTCGAAAGTGACCCACCCCTTCCTAAACTGCCCTGGGCTGGGGTTCTGACATGGGGAGTGCTGATCTCCCCTCTGGGCAGCTAGCGCCGAGCTAGAAGGCTCCCTGTTTGCTGTAGTGAACCCCGCTGTCCCCTAGGAACTCCTGGGACCCAGCTGGCCCCGGAGCATCCGACAGCCATGATCCCCGTCGGCTGGGGAGCAGCTAAAGCTCCCCCATGCCCCAGACTGCTCCGTGCAGTGCCAGCGGGGGCTGGTCTCCCTGCCCTCAGGGGGCAGCTGGCAGGCTGGGGTGCAATCACAGCTAAGGGGGCATCTGGTCTTTCTCCGTCCTCTGCTCCAAGGGTCTCAGAGCCTTTGCCAAGCAAAACTAACTGCTTCCTTCCCAGCATGGGGTCAGGCTCCCTAGCCCTGTTTCACAGAGGGGGACTCAGGGGCAGAAAGGGGTTTGCCCAGGGTCCCCCAGTAAGCCAGGACTAACACCAGGTGCTCTGGCTCCCAGGCCCCCCTGCTCTGGCCCCTAGACTCCATTCTGCTCCCAGAGCTGGGGCTAGAACCCAGGAGTCCTGATGCCCAGGTCCCTCACCAAATCTCTAGACCACCCCTCCCTCTGGTGACACCTACCCATTCTCTTGCACTCCTCCAGTGACAGGGGCCAGACTGGGGTGGGAAAGTATGAACCTCCATGCCCATATCTCATTCTTGGAACCGAGCAATCTTGCCCAGATGTAACAGAGATGGGCACTGATGTAAGAAGATTAGATAGATAGATAGATAGATAGATAGATAGATAGATAGATGGGGTGTATGGGGATAGATTAGATAGATAGATGGATAGATAGATGGGGGGGTGAATGGAGATAGATAGATAGATAGATAGATAGATAGATAGATAGATAGACAGAGGGGGTGTATGGGGATGGATAGATAGATAGATGTATGGGGATAGATAGATAGATGGATAGATAGATAGAGGGGGTGAATGGGGATAGATAGATGGATAGATAGATAGATTAGATTAGATAGAGGCAGTGTATGGGGATAGATTAGATAGATAGATGGATAGATAGATAGAGGGGGTGAATGGGGATAGATAGATAGATTAGATTAGATAGAGGCAGTGTATGGGGATAGATTAGATAGATAGATGGATAGATAGATAGAGGGGGTGAATGGGGATAGATAGATAGATAGATAGATAGATAGATAGAGGCAGTGTATGGGGATAGATTAGATAGATAGATGGATAGATAGATAGATAAACAGATCTATCCCCAGAAGTTCTGAAAACTCTTTATCCCCAGCTCACCTTTGTTCCCAAGAGCTGCCGCTGAATAAACCAAATCACTGGTGAAGGTGAGTTATAAGCAGGTCCGGATCTATACTGCAGACCCTAAAATGGAGTGAGATTCCCAGATGGGTTTTGCAGGCTCAGCAGCTTCCGATCCATTTGGGTCAGCACCAGAACCAGACCCAACTCCGGACTCTCCTGAGGCAGGGCGGGACATGCATTCCACCTGGCTCTTGGACCTCAACTCACCACGCTGGTCCAAGGCATGCAGGAGATTTGCTTTGTAATAACCCCTCCAAGCCCTCTCTTTCCTGCCCCATCTCTGCCCCCCACCACATACATGCCAGAGTCCCTACAGGTGACAGTGCAGAGCCAGCTGTGCCATGTATTGGCTTGGCTTCCCGGGCAGGAGCTCTGTGGCTGGTGACCCTGCCAGAGAGGGTATGAGTCCAGCTGGATGTGCAGATCTGGAAGGAAAGAGTGCCTCCAGCGACTGATAGGGGTCAGATTCCAGGTCCCTGCATGGGGGGACAGATCTGGAATTGAAAAACAGAGCAGCCAAGGCCCAGCCCCTCTGTTATTTACCTGCTGAGAGCAGAGATCAGGGACCAGCATCTCCCCCACCAGCAGCTGCAAAGCTAGGGAGGGCCTGGCGCTTGGGACATCTCCTCTGCGGGGGAACGTGTCTGCATGTGTCCACCCATGCACGCTCACCGTGTGCAACCCCCCCCACATGCACACACACACTCATGCACACACATGTGCAAGTCTTTCCACTCTCATGTGCACACTTTAGCACACACATCCCCTCCCCATGGCCTTGTCCACGCAGGTGCATGCCCATAAGCCCTTGTCCTCACATGCCCTTGCACACATACATACGTGTGCAAGTCCTTGCACTCCCATGTGCACACTCATGCACTCCCATTCCTGCATCCCCACAGGCACAAATGTCCGTAAGAACCTGCACTCGGCACACCCACCCATTCAGACATAAGCATGCAGGCATTCGTGCACTAACACATGCCCTGGCACGAACTTGCACGTGGATGCACGTCCGCACGCCAGTGCACACCAGCAACACATATACCTTTAGCTCTGATGTTTCATGTGCAGGTGGCCTTCCTCGCTTACAAACGGCACCCACCCTGCAGGCTCATGAAGCCGGGCAAATGAGAGGCCCAGCCAGCTCCCCCAGCGTGACTGGCTCGGGGTGGGGAATGGGTGGTCTTTAGAACAGCACAAAGCAAGCGGATTTAACTTGAACCATCACCCCCAAACTCTAACCGATCCCCCCAGAAAAACTTCTCTGCATTTCATTAACTTCCCAGTCACCCCTTTCCCCAATATTTTAACAACTGCCTCTGCCTCGAGGGGTTCTGGTGGGCCCCCGTTCCTGACAGAGACTCTGTCACCCCAATATTCCTAACCCTGATCGGTGGGACCTTCCCTGCCGGAGCCACCTTCATGGGATTTTACAGACTGACTCACGACCTAGAGCCTCCAAGATTCGCAGTATTTCAGGCCTCCCTCCACCCCTGGCCCCCGCACAGCTCAGGGTGGGTTGGGTAAAGACTGTAGGCACTGTCCCTTTAAAGGCCCTGCCCCGGGCTTCTAGCCATGCAGTGCCCCCTGCTGTGCCACTTAAGCGCTGGCCTTCCCTGTGCCAGCCCTGGAACAGGTGACATTTCCCTGCACCTGGCTGAGCAATTAGCCGGCTGCTTTGAGCATAGCTGATCAGGGACCGCCTGCAGGCAGGGCTGGAGTAGGGGGGGAAGCTGCTGCAAGGCCCTAATTAGCCAGCCCCCCCTCCGATACGCCTCCCCCTCTTCCCGGAGTGTGGCTAATTTCCCTTTCTTGGATCAAGTCTGAGGCGGTGGGTTCCCCGTGGTCCCCAGCACAGCCAGCCTCCAGCCCCCTTCAGCTGCAGCCCCTCCCCCCTCCCCCCGGCCCAGCAGCTCCACTGAGCTGCCTTTAAAGTTTAGCTCTGTGCTGGGGGGAGGCATGGATGGAGCAGAGAGCTCAGGGTTGCGGGGGGGGGGGGGGCAGGGTGAGCTCATAGGCACATGCAAACATACACGCATGCACATACGTGTACTCTGCTTCCTTCCCCAGACGGGAAGAGGAGCTCTCATGCAGCTCAAAAGCGTGAATCTTCCACCAACAGACGTCGGGCCAATAACAGATAGGACTGCCTCTACGTATATATACACACACACACACCCCTCTACATGCCCGCAAACATATACATACTATGCATGCCACACACATATCATAGAATCTCAGGGTTGGAAGGAACCTCAGGAGATCATCTGTGCAAAGCAGGACCAATTCCCCAAATTTTGCCCCAGAGCCCTAAATGGCCCCCTCAAGGATTGAACTCACAACGCTGCGTTTAGCAGGCCAATGCTCAAACCACTGAGCCGTCCCTTCCCCTGCATATGCTCCTCCCCTGTCAATGTGGCCCTGCCCTAGAGGGATGGGCCCTCGGCCCGGCATCTCCTCCTCTGCCACCCATTCCGCTCTCGTGGGGGTGGTCTGTGACTGAGACCCCCCGTCAACGCCTCACATATGAGCCAGTCAGCGGGGATGATTTTGTCACTGCTGACCAGGAGCTGTACTGGAGCCAGCACCTGGAGGGGAAGGGCCCCATATCCCATTGCCCGCCCCCCCGAGCCAGCCAGTCCGCACTGCCCTGGGGCTGGAGCAGAGCTGGCGCCCCCTATAGAGGAGGGAGCAGGGAGCGTGCGAGGGGCAGGCGTGGGTCTGGGACTCGGGGAGTTGTGTCCCAATGGGGACAGCAGCCCGTGACGAGTTACATCAGCTCTCTCTGCCCCCCCCACCTTCCCCTTACTCCCCCGTCTCCGCTTGCCCCTCTCCGCCTGCTCCCTGCAGGGCAAGCGCCTGGCTGGGGAACCATGTCCAACAACATGGCCAAGATCGCCGAGGCCCGCAAGACGGTGGAGCAGCTCAAGCTGGAGGTGAACATTGACCGCATGAAGGTGTGACTCTCCTCCACTGCCGCCTCCTCACATGGGCGTGCAAGCCCTGCCCCCGTGCCACTGTCTCCACTGCTGTGGAAGCCCCACCCCTAATGCCATCCTCGCTGCATGCTGGCTGTGGGGGGAGCTCCCGGTTACTCCAGTCCTGGCCACTCCCAGCAGGGGGCGCTGTGGGGAGCGGGGCAGGAGCTGGATGCGTGGGGAGTTCCCGGTTACTCCAGTCCCAGCCTCTCCCAGAAGGGGGTGCTGTGGGGAGCGGGGCAGGGGTGCTGGCTGTGAGGGGAGCTCCCGGTTACTCCAGTCCCAGCCTCTCCCAGCAGGGGGTGCTGTGGGGAGCAGGGCAGGGGCGCTGGCTCTGGGGGGAGCTCCTGGCTATTCCAGTCCCAGCCTCTCCCAGCAGGGGGCGCTGTGGGGAGTGGGGCAGGAGCTGGCTGTGGGGGGAGCTCCTGGCTATTCCAGTACCAGCCTCTCCCAGCAGGGGGCGCTGTGGGCAGCGGGGCAGGAGCTGGCTGTGGGGGGAGCCCTGGCTGGGAGATCGCCCAGTGGCTCTATGGCCAGCAGAGGGGGCTCTCCATGGGCTCCGGTGGGCGTGTTTAACCCTTTCCTCCCCGTGGCAGGTGTCAAAGGCGGCGGCGGATTTGCTGGCCTATTGCGAGGCGCACGCCAAAGAGGACCCGCTGGTGACCCCGGTGCCCTCCTCGGAGAACCCCTTCCGCGAAAAGCGGCTCTTCTGCATCGTGCTTTGAGCCCTGCAGCCAGCGACTCAGCACCCCCCCCCCCCGGGGCTGCAGCTCCAGAGCGGCACCGCTGGCTTTAGCATAGGGGAGCGGAGAGTGGGTCAGAGACCGGCGGGGAGGTGGGTGGGCACTGGGGGACAGAGCATGGGGTGTGGGCTGCACACCCTGACTGACCTGGGGTGTCTGCTTCACCTGTCCTCCTTTCTCCCCCCCCACCAGTGAACATTATCTCTGTGGATTCACCCCTTGGCTGCTGTTTCCAAGATCAATGAACACACTGCTGAGTTACTCTCCCTCTGCCCCTGCCTGGTCATTGCGTCCCCCAGCCCCTGTCCCCCCACATCCCCAGGTCCTGTCCCCCGTGCTGCTCCCACCGGGTCACTGAGCCCCCCGGTCCTGTCCCTCCCACTGCCCCGCCTGGTCCCTGGGCCCCCAGGTCCCATCCCCCCCCTACAGCCACCACCTGGTCACTCAGCCCACAGACCCTGTCCCCCTCCCCAAATGGGACCCCTGGTTCTACCTTTCCTCGCCCTGCTGCTCCTGTCTGGTCACTGAGCCCATCCCCTCCGCTGCCCCAGATTCCATCTCCTCCCTACTACCCCCACCCAGATACTGAGACCCCAGACCCTGTCCCCACCGAGTCCCCAGGTTTCATCTCCCCCCTGCTGTTCCCCACCCAGTCACGAAGCCCCCAGGGCCCGTCTCCCGGCGGGGATAGGGGATGCCCAGGGGTGGCTGACAGACATGCAGGGACTTGGCCCCCTCCTGTGTAGCAGGCTCTGTGGCACCGTGGCCCGCAATGGGGGGAGATGAGGCTGTGTGCCCATCGCCCAGGCCCCCACGGAGGTGCTCTGTCCCCGCTGGGCAAGCGGGTGTTGTGGCTGTGAGGCCTAGGAGTGCCATGTGTCTATGAACAGGGGAGGAGGAGGAGGGGGGGGGAAGCTGGCTGCTTGGGGGGGAAGGGATAGGATCTCCCTGCACTCTAAATGCCCCCCTATCCCAGTGAAGTGGGGGACCAGAGTCCCCCATGCTGCCCCTCCCCTCTTATAACAGGGTGACATCCAGGGCTGTGGGAAGAGACTGGAGTTCACTGGCTCAGCCCCGTGGGCAGGACACGGGTCAGAGCGACTCTGGGTTAATGTGCCTGCCACACAGCAGGGGCAGGAGCTGCCGGCTGCACTGGGAGGTGTTACACACGTCCACACGCATGCACAACGTCCACGCACACACACACGCATGCATGGATGCACCCGCGCGCACACACACACGAACATGGATGCACACACACGCACACACACGCATGCATGGATGCACCCGCGTGCGCACACACACACGAACATGGATGCACACACACGCACACACACGCATGCATGGATGCACCCGCGCGCGCACACACACACGAACATGGATGCACACACACGCACACACACGCATGCTTTGATGCACGCTCGTACCTCCAGATACATGCACACAGTGGCGTTGGAACACTTTTAATAGTGGGGGTGCTGAAAGCCAGCGCCCTTACCTCTCTCCGTGGCCCCCTCCCTGCTGGGGCCAGGAGCAGGGCCATGGCTCTGAGGGGGGAGGGGAACTGGGACGGGGTAAGGGGGCCAAGGCTGGGGCCACACCCACCTGTAGTGAAGATACACCTGAAATGGGGGGCTAAGGAGGGATCCAAAGAGGTCGGGGTGCACGATCACCTGCCTACTGAGGTGCTAATGGGTGATGACTTGGAGGACTGGCCGGATGGCACTAAGAGTGCCCTGGTCCTTACCCGGAGCCAGAGCCAGCGGGGGACGTGGGACCTCCCGAAGTGGGGGAACCAAAGCACCGAGGGTAGGGCTTGACAGGGCTGGGACGGAGCCTCCGTCCCAAGGTGGGGAAACTGAGGCACTGCCATCCAGGGCTGTATCATCAAACCCAGCAGCTGAATTCCAGACAGAGCTGCAGGAGGCTCCCTCCTTGGAGAAGCTGAGGGCCCTTCCTGGCCACAGTGGTGCCGGATCCCAGGGGGAGGACCGCCAGGAGAGATTCCTGTGGGAGAAGGGATTCCTGTACTGGGGATGGGCTGATTCGGGGCAAACTGAACCTTGGAAGGCCAGGAGGCAGCTGGTGGTTCCCCAGAGGTACCGCCACAGACAGTTGTATTTGGCCCACGATATCCCCCTTTCAGGGCACCCGGCACCAGGCAAAGGCTGCTGCAGATCTTTTACTGGCTTGGGGTCTTTGACGCTGTCCAACAGTATTGCAGGTCCTGTGACTCCTGCCCGAAGCAGGGGCTGGGGTGGGGGGAAGGCCCAGGATAAGTGTAAAGCACCCCTGAGACCTTTGCCCATCATAGAGGAGCCTTTCCAGAAGGTGGCTATGGACATAGTGGGGCCCCTCAGCAGGGCAACCCGGTCGGGGAAGAAATACGTCCTGGTGGTGATGGATTTTGCTACATGCTACCCCGAGGCGGTGGCCTTGTCCTTGGTCGAGGCAGACACTGTGGCAGACGCGGTGCTGACCATTTTCAGCAGAGTGGGGTTCCCCAAGGAGGTCCTTACAGACCAGGGGTCCATCTACATGTTGGTCCTGCTCCAGTGCTTGTGGGAGAAGTGTGGGGTCCGGCTCACCTGGGCCTCGGTGTATCACCCTCAGTCCAACGGGCTGGTGGAGAGGTTCAATGCGACCCTAAAGATGATGCTGAAAACATTTATGGACCAGTAACCGCAGGACTGGGACAAGTATTTATCCACCTGCTGTTTGCATACAGGGACGTGCCCCAGGAATCCACAGGGTTTTCCCCGTTCGAGTTGCTGTGTGGGAGGAGAGTGAGGGGACCCCTGGACTTGATGAGGGACGAGTGGGAGGAGAAGGCCTCTCCCGATGGAGAATCAGTGGTGGAGTATGTCCTGACCTTCCGGTAGAAGCTCGCAGAGCTCATGGGCTTGGCCAGGGGAAACCTAGCCAGGGCACAAAGGAAGCAGAAGGTCTGGCACAACTGCTCAGCACGTGTGCTACTGGGGACCAGGTGATGCTTCCCATCCCCGTGAGGAGGAACAAGCTGCAAGCTGCCTGGGACGGTCAAGGTCATCAGACAGGTAAACGAGGTGAGCTATGTCGTGGAACTGCCCAACTAGGCACACAGCCAGTGGTGCGCCATGTCCACTGGGACAGGGAGGACTTGGTGCTGGCTGTGTGTGGGCAGTGGGAGAAGGGAGGGGATGGGACTCCGCCCTGAGGCTGGGGCTGACCCCTCGCTGGAATCAATTCCCCTCTCAGACCAGCTAACCCCTGCCCAGCAGGCTGAGATCAGAGAGGTGCTGCATTCATACCGGCAGCTGTTCTCCAACTGGCCTGGGCTCGCTAACCTGGCTGTTCACCGGGTGGAGACGGGAGCCAACGCTCCCATCAGCTGTTCCTCATTCAGGGTCACTGGGAAAACAGCCCATAACTTGACGGGAGAGGTTGGAGACATGCTGGCTTTAGGGATGATCCAGCCGTCCTCCAGCCCCTGGGCCTCTCCCGTGGTGCTAGTCCCCAAGAAGGATGGGTCGATCCGGTTCTGTGTGGAATATCGGAAGCTCAATGCTATCATTGTGTCCAATGCCTACCCCATGCCTAGGACTGATGAGATCCTAGATAAGTTGGGGGGCGCCTGGTACCTCACTACCATGGATCTCACCAAAGGCTACTGGCAGGTGCCTTTGGACCTGGAGGCCAGGGTGAAGTCTGCCTTCACCACCCCAATAGGGATCTTCGAGTTCCTGGTCCTGCCTTTTGGCCTCAAGGGGGCACCTGCCACCTTCCAGCGCCTGGTGGACCAGTTACTAAGGGGGATGAAGGACTGTGCTCTGGCGTACATTGATGATATCTATGTCTTTAGTGAGATCTGGGAGGACCATGTGTCCCAGGTGAAGAGGGGGCTGGGTCACCTGCAGGATACAGGACTGACTATAAAAGCTGGAAAGTGTAAGGTGGGGATGGCAGAGGTGTCCTACCTGGGCCACAAGGTGGGGAACGGCCACCTGAAGCTGGAGCTGACCAAAGTGGAGGCAATCAAGGACTGGACCACTCCCCAGACTAAGAAGCAGGTCCAGGCTTTCATTGGGATGGCAGGGTACTACCGGAGGTTTGTGCCCCACTTTAGCTCCCTGGCAGCTCCCCTCAAGGAGCTTTGTAGGAAGGGAAAGCAGGACAAGGTGGTCTGGACCGAGCAGTGCCAGAGGGCTCTCTGTGCGCTGAAGGGGACACTTATCCAAAGCCCAGTGCTGGTAAACCCGGATTTTAACAAACCCTTCCTGGTGTTAACCGACGCCTCAGACATGGGGCTGGGTGCGGTGCTGATGCAAACTGATACTAAGGGGGAGAGACACCCCATTGCCTACCTGAGCAAGAAGCTGCTGCCCCGGGAGCAGCACTATGCGGCCATGGAGAAGGAACGCCTGGCCATGGTGTGGGCCCTTAAAAAGCTGCAGCCGTATCTATTTGGGCGGCACTTCCCTGTGTACGCTGAGCATTTGCCCCTGACGTGGCTGACCAAACGGAAGGGGCTAATGCCAAGCTCCTGCGGTGGGGCTTGCTCCTCCAGGGTTGTGACATGGAGGTGGTCCCTGTGAGGGGAAGTGCCAATGTTATAGCCGATGTTTTATCACGGGGCCGGGGCCCTGAACTTCCCCAGGTCACTGGCCGAGTGACCCCGCTCAGTTCAGCCGGTTCTGGCCAGCGGGAGGACAATGGGCTGCGGAGAGAGGACCCCGGGGGCTGTCACCAGTCGGTTCCAGCCAGTGGGGAACAAAGGACGGCTGAGAGGGGAGGAGGCCCAGGTGACCCTGTTTACCTGGACAGAAGACAATGGACAGAGGCGTGGCTTGCGGGAGGTGATATCGGATGCCCAGCTGGAAAGGCGGGGCCGGGGGTCAGGGGTTCGAGGCTGGAGGGAGAGAGCAGGCAGAGCCCACCTGGATGCAGTGGAGACTAAGATGTGCTGTGCTGAGCGAGGCCAGGCCTGAGGATCCCTGAGAGTTTCCTGTGCTGGGTTCAGACGCTCAATAAACCCTCCTGTGTTACGCTGGCTGAGAGTTGCTCTGGGTTAGAGATTGGGGGGGCATTATTCCCCCTGGGCGTGGAGGCCCCGGGGGTCCAGAGCGAGTGGACTCCCTGAGGGGGCCCACGGCGAGAGACCGGCGCGCTGAGGCTCCGAGAGGTGTGCTTCCAGGAGGGGCTTAACCCCCGAGAGAGAGTGGACCCCCGAGAAGGGGTGTCGCACTGAAGGGGGTTCCCCCGAGGGACCGTACAGGGCCAAGAGTGGGCACGACCTGTGAGTCCGGGACAGCCTGGCCAGACACAGCCCCCGCCCGCTTTCCCAGCAGGAGGGTCGAAGCCCCTTCCCCAGCAGACGCCTCTGGAGGCACGAGTCCCTTGCTGGGATTCCTGGTGCCAGCCCACCACCTAGTGGTCATCCGGGAGAGTGCTCTTCAGTGCAACTGGCGGTGGGGGGCCGGGTGATGGCCAGCCTGGCTCGGGGAGTGGGACCACACAGCACCCATTGCCCCCAATGCACTGCTGCCTGCTCCCGCTGGTCATTGCCAGCTAAGCCGCGTTGGCCCTGGCGAGAGCTTGGCTGGGAGCCACCCAGAGAAAGCCGGGAGCTGCCCCAGGAATGGAAGTGAATCTCTGGCCCTCCCCAGCTGGAGGGGAAGCATCACCCCGCGATTAAGGCTCAGCAGACCCAGCTTCTGGTCCCAGGTTTATCAGCCTCTACGGGCAAGTCACTGCCCACTCCCTGCCTCAGTTTCCCTCCCACCCATTGCATATCTCGAGTGTGCTCTGGCGGGGGCTGTCTCTCACTCTGTGCCTGTGAGTGCCTGGCGTGGAGGGGCCTCTGGGTGCTATCGTAATGCCCATAATAGCACCTCTGTTGCTTTGGGTTGGGGGCTGTGCTCAGTAGGGTGTGTGGGTGGGGGAGGCGGGTCAGGGCAGGCAGGAGCTGGGGCCTGGTGGTTTATTGTGTCCCTTTGTGGGGTGGAGGCAGGGACTGGAAACTGCGACACCCTGATTGGGGCACTCTCTCTGCTGGGAGAGATACGGCACGAGGAAATCCCAGCGCTGAAAGCATGGGGAATGTCTGTCCCACCCCCGAAACCAACCCCCTGGCTCGCCTTGGAGACCAGCTCTGCTTCCTCCGTGAGGGAAAAGGCCAGGGCAGCTGCCCCGTCACTCAGTGGCAGGAAAAGGGGCCAAACTGACTCTGGGCTGGCCCCCCCAAGTGACTCCCGAGGCTGGGTTCCCCCCAGTGAGTCTGAGCTTCCTCCCCATGCCTGCTCCTGCCCCCCAAGTGCCGGAGCTCCCACCATGACTTTTGCTAGGCTCCCCCCCCACCCCAGGTTCCTGGCTCCGTTCCCCTGTCCCTGTTTCTTGTTCTTCGCAGAGTCCCTGCACAGAGCCAGCCCATAAAGCACCATGACTGCTTTACTAGCCAGCCTCGGCGCAAATACCTTTCCCCTAAGAGGAAGAGTAAACAGGTCCCTCCTGTGACTGCCCTCCCTACTGCTCCCTCGCAGCCCGGCTGCCCCTGGCCATGTACATTCATGGGCATGGGAAGAGACCAGAGAGACCCAGCTGAGCCCAAAGCATCCCAGATCCAGAGCAAGGCATGGCCCATTCTGACGCAGCCCAAGAGACACTCCCAGCTGATGGTCCAGGCCTCCCTCTCAGCCCCCCAATTCTCTGCATCCTGCTAATGCAGACTGTTGCACCCCCTTGACTTGCCCAGTGCACCCCCTTTCCCAGTGTGTGCCCTCTCCCGCAAACTGCCTCCCCCGCCGTGGAGTCAGCCACGTAGCGACTGCCACTTGTCTCTCCAGGTCTGAGGAAATGCACTGGGCCGTCAAGGGAATTAGCTAATGAATTAGCCAATCGCCTGCAATGTTCAACATTTGTGCCTTATTTCCAATCGGAATTGGTCTGGCTTGAACGTCCAGCCACTGGTTCTTGTTCTGTCTTTCTCCCAACTGCTAACCTTTGGACTCTGCTCCACCCCAGACATAGCTGCATTTCAGACCCCCAGACTGGCCTGCAGCCCTCCCCTCTGCCGGCAAGCCCCAGGAATTCTTATGTTGCTTGGAGCAATCAGGGCCTCCCAGGGCCTCCGTGACTTCCCTTGTGTGTTTGGAACATGATATCTAAATTGCTTACCGCTCCCTCGATTAAGGTCCAATCTCAGCAGTGCTCAATTAGTTACAGCCCTATTAGCCACTATTGATTTACAATCCTTCCTGCTCATCAGGGCTATAATTGCATCTCACTTCCCTCCGTCTCCCTCTCTGCATCTAGGCCTCCAGCTCTGAAACTTGCATCATGTCTCCAGCCCTGCCTGGGATGCGCCAGCTCGCGGTTAAAGAGATACAGCCCCTTCCCACCCCCCACCCCCACCCCTGCAACCCTGGAGCGCCTCAGCTGAGATGAGCAGTGGCCAGTGCTAACGACATCGACATGGACGGTCAGCAGATTTCAGAGCCAACGCCACCTTGAGATGATTGGAGGGCTGCCCTCGAGCTGTCATTTCAGTCTCTGTGCAGACTCAGGCAGAGAGCTCCGGGCCGGCTCTGTTTGGAAGGCTTTCCTCGTGAGCTCGTCAGGGCAAGGAAAAAGTATCAAGGGTGCAGAGAAGATCCAGGGAAATGCGTCGAGGACTGGCGGCAATGCCTTGTACTGAGCTCAGGCTGTTCAGTTTGTTGAAAAGGAGACTGAGTGGTGAGTTGCTTACAGCATATAAGAAATTCCCGGGTACTAAAGGGCTCTTCCATTTCGTGCAGAACAAGAGCCAGTGGCTGGGAGTTAAAGCCAGACACATCTAAGTGAGAACTGTGGCCTGATTTTTAACAGCAAAGATGACTGAGCTCTGGAATCAGCTGCCAAGGAAAGGGGTGGCTCATTTTCCATCTCCAAGTGCAGGCCTGTCTGGAGATGTGCTAGCCAAATGCAAGTCATGGGGCTCAGGACAGGGGGAGCCGGAGGAAGTTCTGTGGCCTGTGGAGGTCAGCCCAGGTAGCTTGGTGGTCCCTTCTCGGCCTTAAACTCGATGAATCTTCCTCTGGGCTTTTGTAGCGCCCAAGGCCCTGTATGTTCTGAGTGCGGCTGTTGGGTAAATAGATGCTCATAATGACCCCAGGGCTACCCAAAGCCAATTTAAATCCCATGGGATATGGTGAGTCAGCAGGGTAATCTTGGTACAGTCAAATCAGCAGGAATCTAGTACTGGGAACTGGCTGTCAAGACGTGCCGGGTGATGCGTGTCTTGTGTGCGTGATAAGGCGAGAGGCAGGAACCTGTGCAGCGGGAATCCATTCATAAAAAGCAGTCACAGGGGCCTGCAACATCAGGGGAGGGTCCGCCTGGCGGTGAAGGCACCTGCCTAAGCCTCAGGATGCCCGGGTTCAAGTCCTAGCTTTGTGAAGAGAGTGAGTGATTTCCCTGTGCCTCAGTTTTTCCTATCTATATAATGGGGGTGATGATACAAATGTAGCTCTAGCCATGAAAATGGCTACGTAAGAGTGAATTATTAGCATCTGAGCCACCTGTTCTGACGACCAGAGACCGGACTAGCTCAACCACTGGGATTTGCTGGTTTGGCATAAAGCAAACCACTAATGAAGAAGTCAGTTCTTATTATTTATTTGCATTATGGTAGTGCCCACCTGAGATCAGGGCCCTGTCGTACTGGGCGCTGCCCAGACACACAGTGACGGTATCAGGGCCCCATTGCACCGGGCGCTGCCCAGACACACTGTGACCGAGATCAGGGCCCTGTCGCGCTGGGTGCTGCACAGAGTGAGACAGTCCCTGCCCCCAAAGAGCTACCTGTCTACGTGGACAAGACAGACAGCAGAAGGGTGGTTATGCCATGGGGTCACACAGGGAGTCTGCAGCAAAGCCAAGAACTGACCCAAATTGCGAGGATCCCTGGCCAATCCCTGGGCCCTGAGATCAGCCTTTGCCTCCAGCGGGGCCCTGAGCCTGGCCAGGCATGGCTGGCAAGGGCAGTGGGAAAGGGGGACAATTGTACCTGAGCTCAGGAGGCCTCCACCTAAGCCTCTGCAACTGGAGTGACATGGGAGGGGCTTGGGCCCCAGCTAACGGGTGTCCCAGGACCCCGAGATCCTCTTGCTGGGCCTCCCTCCTACCTTCAGTTTGTTCAGCCAAGGAATCAGCACCAGCTGAAATCTCGCTTCTTCCAGCTCAGACCAAAGCTGATGGCTAAGGGGCTGGGCTGCGGGAGGGAGATGGGATGGGGGAGCTCAGCTTGGGGGCTCCATCCTTGGCCAGCAATAGTGCTTCCCACTGACAGGAAATGCCTAAGGCCTGACATAACCCCAGGGCAGCCCTGGGGGAGTTAGAGGCAGAGCCAGGAACATGGGCTCCTCAATCCCTTGCTCTAATCACTACATCAACCCCCTCCGCCCCCCGACCCAGGACCAGAAATAGAACCCAGGAGTCCTGACCTCCAGTCCCTTTGCCCCAATCCCAAGACCCCGCTCCCCACCCAGAGCTGGGGACAACCCAGGAGTGCTGACTTCCAGTCCCACCCACCCCGATTCAAACCACTAGCCAACGCCCCCTTCTAGGGCTAGTGGCCCCCTGCTTTGACTAGCCCACCCTGCTGCCCCACGCTTGAACAGCTGCTTCCAGCAGAGACCATCCAAGTGTGCGACACTCCCCGAAGATCCCCATGAGGCGACGAGGTCCCAGTGCACGGATGGGTCCCCTGGTCACAAGCACGTCACCCCGCCCGACTCCAGCCCCACAGCTCTGTCGCCCTGGAAGGCTGCCCAGCACCCCCTCTCCAAGGGGCCCTCTCCCTGAGTCGAGCACAGCGCCCACCCCCTCCATGCGGTGGAAGCCAGTGAGTGACGAGCCCTGGGGGGATCGCGTGGAAGGAAATGTGCAGCGTGAGTCATGGAGACACATGGAAGCTCTTACAGATGGGGGCATTCCTTCACCCCCCCTGCCCCCTAATAATGGGATGCCCCAGGGCTTTGCTAACGGACAGCTTGGAAAATCCACTGACCGCTGTTCACAGCTCATAGCCATCTGGTTGGGAGGGGTCTCTCTCCATCCATCCATCCATCCCCCTTATTTATCCTGCCTCAGACTCACCCCTACCCCCTTCTCTCTGTCCCCAGGCACACCCCTCTATTTATCCAGCCAGCCCCTGGCCACGCCCTCCATCCCCATATACCCTCTTTCATCGATGTACCTTCTGCCTATCCCTCCCTCCCTATGCACACTCCTCTGTCTACCTAGCCATATACAGACCCTTTTACCGTCCACCCAACCTTATACACGCCCCCGTCTATTCTCATAAGTATCCCTTTACCGATCTCCCCACCAATCCCCAACCCTGTACACCCCCCTTCTCTCTCTCTCTCTCTCTCTCTCTCTCTCTCTCCCATACACCCAATCTATCTATCTATCTATCTATCTATCTATCTATCTATCTATCTATCTATCTATCTATCCTCACACACCCCCTCTATCTATCTATCTATCTATCTATCTATCTATCTATCTATCCACGATGATCAGCTCAGGAGCAGGGCGTATCCCATTATAACCAATCCAACGCCAGTTAGGGTTTTGCTGTTTTCCCAGCGACACACACAGGCCACTTGGCCCTTCCCAGCCCCGGTGAGGATACAGCTCTGACCTTCCTGCTTCTGAAGCCCAGGCCTCCCCGCATTTGATCTAAAGGAGAATCTCCCTTTGATCTTAGCACTGTATGGCCTAGGACACACTGCTGTCATGCCAGCTCACGCTGGCATCTTACACTAAGCAGGGCCAGGCTTAGTTCACAGTTGGATGGGAGACCCTCCAAGTCCCCAACTCAGTGGGAAGTGGTGTGGGTGAGTCAGGAGGGGGCACTCTGCCTTCTCTGTACCCAAATTTACTACCTTCCTCCCCACCCTCTCCCCCCAGGGCTGGGATCTGGATCTATCTCTGCTTGGCCCTGCCAGTGATTCTAGGCTGGGATCTGTAGCCTCAACTCCCCACGCATGCACTTCCCAGGGGAGACATTACTCTCTATGTGTGGCCCTGACATGCGTGTTACATGTGTGGCTTGGCAGGGAGGGCCCCTGCGCCCCAGCCCACATCACGCCAGGTTATAAAATCAGTGATTGAAAGTGGCTGGACCTTTGGCTCAGGGGGGAGGAAAATGGCCCTCCTGTGACCAGAGCTGGAAAGCAAAACCTATGTCATTGTTAATTTCAGCCCCAGGAGTGGCTCTCTGTAAGGCCATGGTCAGGGGGTCTGTGTGACCAGGCAAGGCGGGGCAGGACATGGCTGGGGGCACGGGGATGGATGGGGGTGTGTGTCAGTCATTGGAAGGTTCACCCTTCCCAGGCCTCATCCTTAGTTCGTGTAGGTCTGAGGTCCTGTGTCCTTGAGATTAGACCTGCCTGCTCCCTAAATCCGCTGTTGCTGATTGAGGGCTAATTGCCTTCACACCGCTGGCCAGTGCCAGATTATCCAAGAGAGAGGGTTAATCCCCCTCCCGCCGTGTTGTCCTGGCTCCAGATGATCTGAGACTGAGGGTATAATCCCCTCACACGGCTGTCCTGTGCCAGTTTATGAGGGCTAATCCCCCCACACTGCTGTCCCGTGCCAGTTTATCAGGGCTAATCCCCCCACACTGCTGTCCTGTGTCAGGTTATCAGGGCTAATCCCCTCACGTTGCTGTCCCGTGCCAGTTTATCAGGGCTAATCCCCTCACGCTGCTGTCCTGTGTCAGGTTATCAGGGCTAATCCCCTCACGCTGCTGTCCTGTGTCAGGTTATCAGGGCTAATCCCCTCACGCTGCTGTCCCGTGCCAGTTTATCAGGGCTAATCCCCTCACACTGCTGTCCTGTGTCAGGTTATCAGGGCTAATCCCCTCATGCTGCTGTTCTGTGTCAGGTTATCAGGGCTAGTCCCCCCACACTGCTGTCCCGTGCCAGTTTATCAAGGCTAATCCCCTCACGCTGCTGTCCCAGGCCAGTTTATCAGGGCTAGTCCCCTCACACTGCTGTCCTGTGTCAGGTTATCAGGGCTAATCCCCTCACACTGCTGTCCTGTGTCAGGTTATCAGGGCTAATCCCCCGACACTGCTGTCCCGTGCCAGTTTATCAGGGCTAATCTCCTCCTGGCGCTCTCACAAGACAGTTTATTAGTGACAGTGCAGAGTAGCCCAGTTTGGTGGGTGAGATCACCGGTGCCCCCCAACCCCATTCCACCCAGCGGGTGCGCCTGACCCCCTCAAAAGCTGCAAATTCACTATGCAGCCAGATGGGCCGGTGGCTACACAGGCTCAGGGGAGCAGGTCCCTGTCAGGGGCACTTGTGCGCCAGCCAGTACCCTGGCCACACTGGCGCCGATCACGCCCGGCCACATGCAGCCTCTGGCTCTGGTTCCTTCCCCTCATTTCCTCCCTAATTAATTGAGCACATTGGCTAAATGAATTGCAAGTGAACCTGCTTTTGGAGCATACAGCAGGCCTCCAGGCTAACCCCTTCCCTGCCGCTGTTAGGGAGGCTGGGTCTGGGAAGTAGCTGCCCAGCCTAGCAGAGCCCCGGCTGGTCCATGGGGCAGGGTGTATGTTTGTGTGTGTTTGCCTTCAACTGGGGGTTGGGGCTGGGCTCAAGAACTGGAGTCTGAGCTGGAGGAGGGGGCTGGGGTGCCAGCTGATTTAGCCTAGGGTCTGGGGACTTCCTAGTGATCTTGCATAAGGAATGGGGACGGATCTCTTGGGATACCTCTTGGGGGTATGGGGCGGATCTCCAGAAATTGTGAGTGAGCAATGGGGGCAGATGTCTTGTGAGCTCTCAGTGGGCTGGAAAGGAGACCCTTTGGTGATCTGGCTTGGAGAGGAAGCCAGGACTCGGGGGTTCTAGTCCCATCTCCAGGAGGACAGCCGGGGAGGAGTGGGTAAAGGAGTGTAAATCAGGACGCCTGGATTCAGTTCCTGGCTCTCCTGAAGACTTGTTGTGCGAGCCACTTGCCTGCCCGGTGCCTCAGTTTCTCCAGCTGTGCAATGGGCATAACGAACATGACCCAGGGAAGCTGAGCGGGTTCATTGATGGAAGGGGCTACACAGCAGCGAAGCATCCTCTGGCCTAGATCCACTCAGCTGCCGGGGGGCAGATGAGGAGGGGCAGACAGGGACCACCTACGGGCTCTGCAGTGACACTGCATGGGTGACTCCAGCCCCCTGCAGTTCTGGGGCAGCTCTGGTCCAGCCTTCTGGGGTACCTTTGGAGGGCTCTCCATCACCAGGCGGTGGTGGGGGCACCTGAAGGGAGGACCCACCCAGGCTTGGGACAACAACGTCTCAAGGTCTCATCTAAAGCCAGGCTGGCTCAGCCCACGGGCCCCTGGGTCTGGCTTTGTGGGCCATTAACCCTTCCACACCCAAAGTCCCATTAACCCCTTTGCCTGGGTTCCCCCTGGTGCCTGGCATGGAGGCAGTTCGCCGGGGGCGGGGGGGGGGGAATCCTGCATTTTCAGCTCCCCCCAACTTCACGGCTCCACCCCCTGTACTTCCCACAACTCTCCTGGGAACTTGCAGGTGGACCGGGGGTGGGGAAGAGTGCTGAATTGTCTGCCCCAGGGGCAACACTGAGACAGGTGACCTGCAGGGGGTGACCCACACCCTCACTGCTGGGATGGGCCAGGTGGGGAGGGGTGCAGTCCTCCCTTTGGCCAGAAGGGGTCGCTAGAAGGTAAAATGCTCCTGACCCTAGAGGCATTGAACCCAGGCACCCCACAGCTGCTGCCCCCTGGGGGGCAGGGAATGTGAGGCCAGAGTTGGGGCGGGGAGGCAAAGCTTGTTTTCCACCCCACAGCTGCTGCAGCCAGGCTGGGTCGGGGGCATTGCTCTAGGCAGCAATGCTCAGTGTTGATGGATCCTGCCAGGGGCTGGGATGATGCCAAGGCTGAAGCTGGCGAGGGTGCAGGGGAGCTTTGCCATTGCTTAGCATACAGGGGAGCAGGCAGCCATGCTGGGACGCTTGGGGGGTTCACCCAGTCCTGTGCCCACTGGGGCGCTTTGGGGGTTCACCCAGACCCGTGAGGGGTTCTGTCACCCCCCTGCCCTGTAACTTCAGCTGCTTCTGTGCTGGGCAGCTCAGGCTCAGAGCCTGGACACCAGCAGCCTGCTCATGGCATAAGGGTCGTATCCTGCCTTCCACCAGCCCAGTGACGTCATGCAGGTGACCCCAATAACCCTTCCAGTCTCCCCAAAACCAATCCCTCTTGCTGGACACTCCCAGGGGTAACCCAAAGCTGCCTGCCTCCACAGAGCCAGTGCACACAATGGCTTGCTAGCTCCGGCGAGCTTCTGGGTCCCGCCTCGCCACACAGCCCTGAGATGGCTTGTGGTAAAGCTGGAATACCTTGGTTCACAAAGAATAGAGATTTACGTGATGCTGAGCAATAGGCAGGATCTGGCTATGAGCAAAACCAAATCAAACCCAACCTGCTTTCTAGCGACAAAAACTTCATTTTAGCAAGTTACAGCCTTTGCCGGAGCAGTTTTTTACTTCCATTGCATTGTAGCATCTCCATGCAAGGGGATCCGCCTTTCTCAGGCTCCGAGGGTGCCAAAACGGCCTTTTGCTTCTGCTTGTGTTTCCCCAAACTCCTTGTTTTTCAGGAAGACGATTTCCCAGCTCCCTGCTGATGCCTATGTAAATGGGGCTTCCCTTGGTTCGGTTCCATCATGCGTAATTTCATGGGCGAGAGGCAGGTAGCTGCCTTCCCCCTTCTGGGAGACAATCTGGTTCTCCCTTTCTTTGGTCACAGACTTTAAAGCAGGGGTGGGCTAACTACGGCCCGCAGGCCGGATTCGGTCTGTAAACCATTTTAAGCAGGCCCACGAGCTCCTGCTGGGGAGCAGGGTCTGGGGCTTCCCCGCTCCGGCTCTCCAGCCCGGGCGCTGGGTTGGGAGCTGCACCACGCGGCTCAGCCCCGCTCCAGCTGGGGCACAGGGTTGCGGGCTGCACCATGCAGCTCCTGGAAGCCACGGCATGGCCCCGCTCCAGCTCCTACGCACTCCAATGACCCCCTCTGGTACTCCAATGGGAGTTGCAGGGGCAGTCCCTGTGGTTGGTGCAACGTGCAGAGCCACCTGGCTACGCCTCCGCATAGGAGCCAGAGAAGGGACATGCCACTGCTTCTGGGAGCCGCTTGAGGTAAGTGCTGCTTGGAGCTTGCATCCCTGAGCCTCTCCCCATGCCCTAATCCCCTGCCCCAGCCCTGATCCCCCATCTGCTCTCCAAACCCCTCGATCCCAGCCTGGAGCACCCTCCTGCATCCCAAACCTCTCATCCCCAGCCCCACCCCAGAGCCTGCACCCCCAGCTGGAACCTGCACCCCTTCCTGCACCCCTGCCCCAGCCCTAAACCCCCTCCCTCTCTCCAAACCTCCGCGATCCCAGCCTGGAGCACCCTCCTCCACCCCAAACTCCGCATCCCCAGCTCCACCCTGGAGCCTGCACCCCTAACCAGAGCCCTCACCCCCTCCCGTACCCCAACCCCAATTTTGTGAGCACTCATGGCCCGCCATACAATTTCTATTCCCCGATGGGGCCTTCAGGCCAGAAAGTTTGCTCACCCCTGATTTAAAACACAGTAGCCACGAGTACCCGTCATTCCTCATGTTGTGTTAATACAGACATTTCACCAGGATATTCATCAGTGCCACCGGCTTTCAGAAAGGACTGGACTGCACATGCTTTGGTAGTGTAATAATGCTGTGGACAATCAGTAGACTCAATTTCTTATTTTGGGGGGTTCAGCCCCTCTGTTCTGCCCCTGGGGTGTCTGGACCCCCCCCCCCGCCTCCTCCCAGATACCAGTGCAGTCACTTGCCTGGCTGTCATAGAAGGGGATCACGTTCCTGTCCGTGGCGCAGGGCCCTGCTGGTTCTGTATTGCCGATGCAGAAACCTATTCAGAGTTATTTGCACACACACAGGAGTGTGCAATATAAGCACACATGCCATACGAGCGTGCACGCATGGGATACACAGGCATGTATGCAGGCACACAGCCATGCGTCATGCACTACGGATATGCATACACGTGATGCAGGCAGGCACACAACCAGGCATAGAAGTACACAGCCATGCGTGCCTGCAATACGGACATGGATGCAATACAAACATGCGCACATCCATCAACACGTGTGCACAGACACACGCACATGCAGTGCGGACACGTACAGTGCAAGCATTCCCACCACCGTGCACACACATACACAGCCATGCATGCATGCAATACAAACATGCCTTAATGCAAGGCGAGCACGCAAACACACGTACCAGCATGGGGGTATCCGTGATACAAGCACGCCCGTGTGCCAGCCTGTGTACATGACATGCAAACATGCAAAATGCCTACCAAAATGCAGGCAGGCATATAGGCAGCTCTGTGTAAACATATGCATGGATGTATGTGTTTGGAGAATGTGCGCATTCACACACATAGTTACATGCATACGTAGCACATGTAAACACATGTATGCGCACTAATATAAGCCCTTAGCATGCAGTGTCTTGGACTGGAGCATCCACCCATTCAGCCAAGCCAATACCTGCTGCTTCGATACAAGGCAGCATTTGAATCTCTAGCCTTCCTGCAGCAGGGAGTTCCACAGATTGCCCACATGCCAGTTTTGCATGTTCTGTCTTCCAGCTCCAGTAGCTCTCTCGTTGCAGGCAATGGTGCCGGTGAGACCCCGCCAGCCTCTTGGGAGAGCATCCAGGATGCTCACCAGCACCAGCGCAGCAGGGACAATGGCGGCCCAGCACAAGGGCTAGCAAAGGATGGTCTCCCCTCCCACCCCCATAGCCTGAAGCCATCTGTCTCCGTCCGGGTGCCTGCCTTCCCCAGACCTTGCCATTGGAATGCCAGGCCATGTGTGTTTGGAGTGGGCTCCATGGAGACCTGTCTAAGCATTGTAACGTGGAGGAAGTGCAGGGGCCCAGCCGTCACCTCCAGAGCAGGGAACGAGATGCCCGTCAGCCGCCCCGGGCAGCCGTTTCCTAATAAGTAGGGACCTACTAAATTCACCTCCATTTGGGTCAATTTCACGGCCACAGGAGTTTTAAAGTCGTAAATTTCATTATTTCAGCTGTTTCAATCTGAAATGTCAGGGTGCTGGAATTGTGGGGGCCCTGACCCACAAAGGAGTTGTGAGGGGGGGTGCGGTGCTGCTCCCCTTACTTCTGCGCTGCGGCTGGTGGCTCCCTGCCTTCAGAGCTGGGCACCTGGAGAGCGGCGGCTGCTGGCTGGGAGCGCCCAGCTCTGAAGGCAGAGCCCTCGCCAGCAGCAGTGCAGAGATAAGGGTGGCCTGGTCTGGTATTGCCACCCTTCCCTCTGGGCTTCCGCTGGTGGGGCGCTGCCTTCAGAGCTGGGCCTCTGGCCAACAGCCGCCGCTCTCCGGCCACTCAGCTCTGCAGGCAGCGCAGAAGGAAGGGTGGCAATACCATGACCCCCTCCCTAAAATAACCTTGAGAGCCCCCCTGCAACTCCCTTTTGGGTCAGGACCCTCAATTTGAGAAACACCCATGACATCTGTATCATATTCGGTGAAACCACACCCAAAAACAGATTTCATGGGGGGAGAACAGATTTCATGGTCCGTGATATGGTTTTCATGGCCATGAATTTGGTAGGCCCGTATAGATAGCCAGAGGGGGTGTATGGGGATAGATAGACAGACAGACAGACAGATAGATAGATAGATGGGGGGGGGTGTATGGGAATAGATAGATAGATAGAGGGGGTGTATGGGAATAGATAGATAGATAGATAGATAGATAGATCGGGGGGTGTATAGGGTTGGGCGATTGATGGAGGGATGGGTAACAGGGTACGTATGAGAATAGATAGAGGGGGCGTACGGGGATCGTCCCACTGAAGGGCAGATGACACGGGGCTAGCGGCTGGATGCTCAGCCCAGCTCTCCGGGAAGGCCCCCCCAGATCGAGCCAGGGCAGCTGGTTAATAACACGTGCCCATTTCCCAGCTGTGCTGAGACACTCCTGTGGGCGGCGGGAGCTAATACCTTTAAAGGGCAAGCGGTGCCAAGTACACTGCTGTTTAGCTCACGTCCTGAGGCCTCGGAAATGACTCCACTGCTGGCTGGGGCCGGGGGGGGGCCGGGGGGGGGGAGGGGAGGGAGAGGCTCCCTGCAGGGCAGGGCAGGATGGTGAGGCGGCAGAGCTGGGAGTGAAAGTACAATGGTGTGTGGAGCGGGTGCGTGTGCACGTACGTCTGTGTGTGCGCATGTCTGTGTGTGTACGTGTGCATGTGTGTGTCTGGACGTGTGCATGTATGGGTGTGTCTGTGCATGTGCGTACCTGTGGGTATGCATGTCTGTCTGTGCGTGCATCTGTAAGTGTGTGCGTGTGTGTCTGTGAGTGTGTGTCTGTGTGTGTGCATGTATCTGTAAGTGGGTGTGTCTGTGTCTGTGTCCGTGTCTGTGTGTGTGTCTGTAAGTGTGTGCGTGTGTCTGTGTGTGTGTGCGTGCATCTGTGTGTGTGCGTGTCTGTGTGTGTGTCTGTGTGTCTGTGTGTTTCTGTAAGTGTGTGCGTGTGTGTCTGTGAGTGTGTGTGCATGTATCTGTAAGTGGGTGTGTCTGTGTCTGTGTGTGTGTCTGTAAGTGTGTGAGTGTGTCTGTCTGTGTGTCTGTGCGTGCGTCTGTGTGTGTGTGTGTCTGTGTGTGTGCATGTATCTGTAAGTGGGTGTGTCTGTCTGTGTCTGTGTCCGTGTCTGTGTGTGTGTCTGTAAGTGTGTGCGTGTGTGTCTGTGTGTCTGTGCGTGCGTCTGTGTGTGTGCGTGTCTGCGTGTCTGTGTGTTTCTGTAAGTGTGTGCGTGTGTGTCTGTGAGTGTGTGTCTGTGTGTGTGCATGTATCTGTAAGTGGGTGTGTCTGTGTCTGTGTCCGTGTCTGTGTGTGTGTCTGTAAGTGTGTGCGTGTGTGTCTGTGTGTCTGTGCGTGCGTCTGTGTGTGTGTGTGTGTCTGCGTGTGTGCATGTATCTGTAAGTGTGTGCGTGTCTGTGTGTGCGTCTGTGTGTCTGTGCATGGAGGGCTGACCACGACTGGGCTGTCAGGGAAGTGGTGACAGTCACTAGCTAAGGAATACAAGGGACAGGCTCCCCATTGACTGTGGGAGGTGGGGGCTCAGAGCGGGCGGTGGAGGCATCTAGCAGTGGCGGCAGGGCCTGGGGGGCTCAGATCTAGAGCTCAGCCCTGGCATCCTCTGGCTGAGGTGCCCAGTGTGTGGGGGGAGAACCCAGCCCCACTGGGGGATGCGTCCGATGGCGGGACCCGGAGCGCGGATGGCCAGGGCCGGGTGGATCCGCAGAACTCCGGAACGGGTGGAATCCAGCCCCTCTGTTAACCGGGGCAGGGCAGCTCCGGGTTTATTCGCTCCCTGTCTCAGGCCTATTTGCCTTGTTATTCCATATGGACTCACCCGGCCCCAGCACCCTGGGTCAGAGCCCTGGCTACCGCTCTGGAGAAGCTAACGGCTTTGCTGCATCAGCAGCTTGCAGCCGGGAGCTGGCCTGGGTCATCAGCAACTGGAAACGGGGTGTCCCCCCACCCCCAAGGCCTCTGATCCAGGACCCCCTTTGTTCTCCAGGCTTGGGCCTCTCTGCTCCAGATCCCATCCCAGCCCCAAGCCTTCCCAGGCCACTTTCTCTGCTCCAGATGCCCCCCTCCCCGCATAGTTCTCCCTCCCCCCAAGATTCCCACTCGTTATCTCTAATTGCCATTTGGCTCTCTGCCCACACCTCCCACCCCACTATTGAGAGCCCTCCCCACAGAATCCCAGCTCTGCCCCTCATGCTCTGGCTGCTCTAAACCCAGCAGCGCCCTCCCCTGTCCTCCGGGAGCCTCGTTGTCTGCCCAATTCAGCACTTCTAAGCGATCCACAGGGACCTAGGGCTTCCTGCGATGCCGCTATGCCATGCACACTCAGGGGCTAAGATAAACCGCCACCTGATTCAAAGACCTGGCCCCCCGAGCTTGAGAAGAATCCCCATTAGCTGATGGCAGTATAGGGTCTCTGACCCAAGGATGAGTGTATCTGATCCCAGGTGGTAGAGGGCAGTGATGTGCTTGGGCCATGCGTGTTGGCTGAAGGCTGGCTCGCCCCGGGCTGTAGCCCGAAAGGAGTGCTGCCATGGGGTTGGGCTACTGGCCGAGCTTACTATTGTACCAGTGCAACGGAGGTGATCATTTTTAGGCAAATAAAGAGACATTAACACCAGTGGGGGCAGGAGACGGGGCGGGAGGAGGGAGGGTGCAGAAGGGGGAGGTGTCGGGATCTCATCGCTGGGCGGGTGTGGTGGGAAAGAAGTCAGGAGAGACAAGGGGGCTGTTTACATGGCCCTGAATGGCCCTATTCTGGTACATTGTGCAGCCTGCAGCAGGCAGATTCAACCACTGGAAGGATCCTGTGCCCGCCAGCTAATGTGGGGGGATGGGGGAGGGATGGAGGGTGCAGCTCTGCACCCTGGGGGATTGTCAGCTGCCGTGACAGCTCCAGGGTGTTGCATGTGGGAAGCCAGGAGGGGAAAAGAAAGGGGCTTTTTTTGCTCTTTGTTTTTTAAAACATTACAGATTCAGGCCTCGGCTGTTGCTCTGGGCAGATAAAGACCAGGTAGGAAATACCAGAGAAGTGAAATCAGAGCAGCAGGGGATTTTCCTCCCCACTGTTGAAATTGGTTCCTTTTTGTTAATGCTGATTTCACTCAAATGCTCAAAGAGCAATTGGGAGAAAAGCTCTCATTGTTAAAGATAGGTGGAGTTGCCATGAAGTCATGCCCGGTTTACACTGGGGCTGAGTTTCCATGAAGTGACTCCTTGTTGACACTGGGTTGAGTTTCAGTGGAGCTACTCCTGGTTTACACTGGGGTTGAGTTTCCATGAAGTGACTCCTAGTTGACACTGGGTTTGAGTTTCCATGAAGCTACTCCTGGTTCACACTGGGGTGAGTTTCCCCCCGCCCCCAGCAATTGGGCTATTGCCGTTAAACAGCTGCTGGGCTCCACCCCAGAGGAGCTGTAGCTCAGTAGTGAGCGAAGCTCTGTGGGGCTGCATTGGGGCCAGATCCCCAGCTGGATTAAATCGGCCATTGCTCCATTGGGGCTAAAGGGGTCGGATCCCCGGCTGGTGTGAAAGGGCATCCTTCCGTTGGACACACTGAGTATGAGCGGGCGACTGAGATCCAGGACTCCTGGGTTGTGCTCCCTGCTCTGGGAGGGGAGTGGTGTCTAGTGGTTAGAGCAGGGGGGCTGGGAGCCAGGACTCCTGGATTCTCTTCCCCCACGCTGGGAGAGGAGTGGGGTCTAGTGGTTAGAGCTGAAAGCCAGGACTCCCAGGTTCGCACCTCGGCTCTGCCATGAGATCATGGGCTAGCCTGTTTCTCCCACTGTAAATGAAATTATTGTTATATCTCGGGGGGGGGGAGGAACTTGCTGCTTAATTATTTAGTGCCCATAAACATCTCGCTTCAAGCCATATGACGTGGGGCCAGATTCCACCTCCCCCCCGCCCAGCCCCCGCGAGTGTAAATCGTGCTGCCCCACGGAGCTGGGTGGGTTTGCACCAGGGCGGGATTTGGCCCCCTCGCTGGCGGCGAGAGTGGCTGGGTGGCTGCAGTCCAGCTCGGCGGTTCTGGCTCCAGCGACTGGCTCCAGGAGATAGGCCCTGGGGGCTCGTGTGCCGGGCTCAGCCGCCCACGCCATGGGCAGAAGGAGGCTTTGGTTTTTATCCGGGCTTTTGCGGGGAGCGGGAGGGGAAGAGTGGTGTGCTGATGGCCCCCACCCGCTACAGGCAGAGGGAGTTTCTGCCCCCACACCACAGTACAGCCCCATCTGGGTCTGCTGCATCCAGGGCTTCCCCCTCTGCACCTCGGCACCGATCAGGTGCTGAGTGCCTGCTTGTCCCCCATCAGGTTAGGGAGGGGCTGGGAGGCAGGCTTTCTGGGATCTATCCCCAGCTCGGGGAGGGGTGTGGGGTCTAGTGGTTTGAGTGTAGAGTGACCTGACAGCAAGTGTGAAAAATCGGGACAGAGGGTGGGGGGTAATATGAGCCTATCTAAGAAAAAGACCCCAAAATCGGAACTGTCCCTATAAAATCGGGACATCTGATCACCCTATTCAAGTGGGTGGGGGAACTGGGAGTCAGGAGTCCTGGGATCTATATCCAGCCCTGGGAGGAGAGTGGGGTGCAGCGGTTAGAACACACCGACTGGGAGTCAGGACTCCTGGGTTCTTTTCCTGACTCTGCCAGTGACCTCTCGTGTGTCATTCCCCGAGTTGGGCCTCAGTGTCCCCAGGTGTATGGATGATCTTCGGCATACTCGTGGGGAGCAGGTCTTCAGCTGGTGTAGAGTTCACACTGGCTGAGGGTCTGGCTCTGGGGTGCTATATTCCAGTGCTGCGAGCAGGCACGCACTGGACCCATAAATCAGCTGGACAACCTGTATGTGGCGCTCCCTTTCTGCTGAGCTGGGTCAACGCACTTCTGCTTCACTACTGGGGTTGGCTCTGCTGAGCTGGTAGTTTCCACCCCACCCCTGCGGGCCCTGATCCCCCCTCTTGCCATCAGGATGTTTTTTCTGCTGCTCAGCCAGAACTTTCCCCGGGCTTCAGAGGGAATGACCAGAAGAGGGCAAATATCGAGTGATCCATCCCCTGTTGTCCAGTCCCAGCTTCTGGCAGTCAGAGGTTTAGGGACACCCAGAGCATGGGGTTGCATCCCTGACCATCTTGGCTAATAGCTGCTGATGGACCTGTCCTCCAGGAGCCTAGCTCATTCTTGTTTTGAGCCCAGTGATACTTCCTTCACAACATCCCCTGGCAAGGAGTTCCACAGGTTGACAGTGCTTTGGGTGAAGAAGCAGTTCCTTCTCTTTGTTTTAAATCTGCTGCCTATTATTTTGTGGGGGTGACCCCTTGTTTGTGTAATATGAAGAGGTAAATAACTCTTCCCACTTCATTTTCTCCACACCAGTCATAGTTTTACAGACCTTGCTCATATCCCCCGTCGATTGTCGCTTTTCCAAGCTAAACAGTTCCTGTTTTTTAATCTCTCCTCATATGGAAGTTGCTCCAGAGCCTTAAATCATTTTTGTTGCCCACCTCTGTACTTTTCTCTGTACTTTGCTGAGATGGGGGTGACCCGAATGGTACACAGTATCCCAGGTGTGGGTGCACCCTGAATAGCAAAGTGATGGATCCAGGACCTGATCACGCCCGAAGTCTCCAGACCAGGACAAAAGCGGTGTGTAGACCAGGCTCTGGCCCTGTAAAGGGGTTGTAAATTATGCTCAATTTAAGGCCTCTTCATGCAGCCCAGGAGTCCTGAGACTGAATGAGAATCAGACCCCAAATTCTTTTCATGTCTCCCCATCTGTCAATCCAGCCCTTGGAGCACTTTGACTGCCCATCGGCTCGCTCCCTTCTGGTCACAAAATGCCCCAGAGTACATGACAGCCGTCAACGCTGTAGAGTGAGGGACTCTGGGATCGAAGGGGCTCAGAGCTGGGCACCAGACCCCAACGGGAGGGTCTGCTCAACGCCAGATAGGGCAGGAGGGACGCTGCTCTCTGCTCCAGCCTGGGAGGGCTCTAGGCAGCTCCCAAAACGGCATCAATGTTTTCTGTCACTGTATCGCGTCCAAACGGCCGCCCACTCCCCGCACTGGGGCTTTTTCTGGGCAAGTGCTCCTGGGGGATGTCCCCTCCCACAGAGCAGGCTATGTCTAAGACTATTCTCCCTTTGACTGTAGTTTACTAAGAGGAAACTCATTAACGTTTCTTGAAATTTTTCATTCATCCAACCAAAGTTAGTGCCTCGGTTTTCCCAGTTGGCTGGCTCTGACACTGACCTTGGCAAGTCTGCCCTAACTCCGGGCCTGTTTACACTCCCACCCTTTGGCGATGTTGATTGTGAAATCTTTGGAGCTGTCTCACTATGTGTGTGCAGCACCTGGAGAAGTAGGGTCCCAGATCTGAGAGTGTGTACGCGTGTGTGTACACACCCGTGTGTGCAGCGCCCAGCACAACGGGCCCCCAATCTTGGTCATTGTGTGTCTGGGCAGCGCCCGGCCTGATGGGGTCCCGATCTCGGTCACGGTGTGTCTGGGCAGCGCCTGGCGTGACGGGTCCCCGATCTTGGTCATTGTGTGTCTGGGCAGCGCCCGGCCTGATGGGGTCCCGATCTCGGTCACGGTGTGTCTGGGCAGCGCCTGGCGTGACGGGTCCCCGATCTCGGTCACTGTGTCTGGGCAGCGCCCAGCACAACGGGTCCCCAATCTTGGTCATTGTGTGTCTGGGCAGCGCCCGGCGCGACGGGCCCCCAATCTCGGTCACTGTGTGTCTGGGCAGCGCCCGGCCCGACGGGGCCCTGATCTCGGTCACTGTGTGTCTGGGCAGCGCCCGGCCCGATGGGGCCCCGATCTCGGTCACTGTGTGTCTGGGCAGCGCCCGGCCCGACGGGGCCCCGATCTCGGTCACTGTGTATCTGGGCAGCACCCAGCAGGATGGTGCCCCAATCTTAGGTGGGGGCTTTCGGTGTTACCATAATCCACTTAATAAATAAGACTCGTATCTCTGGATCTCTCTGTGTTGCTGGATATGTCAGATGGCCCAAACAATCTGACTCTAAACATTGTCCAGAGCGCATGGAAGCTCTACCCCACAGCTGCTGGTGCTGCTGAGACTGGGAATCTGTCTCCAGACCAGGGCAGGTGTTTTCTGACTCACCCTCCTCTCCCGTGGCTGAGCGGGGAGATGCTCTCTGGGTCCCTGGGTCCCACAGAACCCCCCCTACCTGTGATTAGACACAGCTGAGCCTGGCACAAAGAGTGCTTGGTCTGGATGTCCAGGCACCTTCCTCCCCCCACCCCCCATCAAAGAGCGGGGTGCTGGGTGCCTGCTCTGTGACTTCGTAGGGCATGATGGAAAGTTGCCCGAGGTGGGCTCTGGAGAATGGGCCCTCTAGAGGGTGCTGGCTCTGATCCAGCCCCTGGGTGGTGGGGCGAGGGCTGTGAGGAGAGAACCGGCTGGCTCTGTTAGTTGTGGGGAAAGGGTGGAGAATTGGATCTGGCGCATTTGATGTTTCCTGTAATCTGCTGATAAAAACCAGGCTCTGGAATATTGGCAGGACGTGAGCGCAGAAGGGGGTCCTGGGCCAAATCCTCAGCTGGTGTAAATAGGGTTAGTCTATTCAAGGGACTGCAGAGGGGCTGGGGATCTGGCTCGTTGATTGCAACGGGGGTGCCACCCCTTTGCACCAGCTGGAGATCTGGCCCCACGGGTTCCAAGGGAGCCGGATTGATCTACGCCAGCTGGGGTTCGGCTGGGACGTACTCCAGGGTCGAATTACTATGACACCGACACAGAAAAGGGGGAGTCTGGAGGGCCGCGACCTCCCCTCGCCCGCAGTCGTCTGGAGTCAGAGGGGATCTGATGGTGAATGCCTCTCCCTTTCCACACTCTCCGCTCTCCATCCGCCCCTCTCCAGCGTTACCCACCTATCCTCCCTCTAGGGCGTTAGCGGGGCGTTCTAATCACTTGTCCTGCTTCTGCGTCAGGCTGCGAGAGCCACTCTGGGCCGCAGCTTCGGGCCCACGCTCCCTTCCAAGTCGCCCATGTCGCCTCCCCTCCGGCTGGCTGGTGGCGGCCCTGCGACCCTGCGGCACCCCGCTGCGGGAACGTGGCTGGGCTGCCGGAGACTGGCCTGCGGGGTGACCTCGGACAGGTCCCCGTGCCTCAGTTTCCCCATCTATCAAATGGGGACAATGATACCTCCTTTCTAAAGTGCTTTGAGGCCCAGTGAAAAGAGCCAGGGATTGTTATTAGCTATTTCTTCATCCACATACCTCCCCCACGTCTCTCCCTCCCCATATACACCCATCCATCTAGCTCTCCCCCCACACACCCCTCTGTCTCTCTCCCACATAAATCCCCTCCACCCTGGCACACACCCCTCTCTCCTCCCATACACCCCCTCTATCTGTCTCCCCCATACACCGCCTCTAGCCCCCCATACACCCCTCTCGATCCCTCTCTCCCCCCCATGCACCCCCTCCACCCCGCTCTGGGTGCCCCCTCCCTGGCTGCGCGGCAGTTCGAGCCCCCTGCGCCCGGCCCAGGACGGGCGGGGGGCCAAGGGCTGCTGTCCCGGGGCTGATGTTGGCAGCTGGTCCCCGCCCCCCAGTTCAAATAAAGGAAACAAGTGGGCGGTGGCTGCCCCGCCCTGGGCCGGCTCCTCCCCGCCTCGCAGCCGGGTGAGGAGCAGAAGCCGCTTCGCAGACGCTGCCGGAGAGTCGTGGGCTGAGCCGAGCCAGCGGCGTCTGCAGGACGCGGGTCTCCGGGGGTCCCACGCGGGCGCGTCTCGTCTCGTCTCGTCTCGTCTACAGGTGCCCTTGAGCCCGGGATAGAACCCAGGAGTCCTGGTTCCCAGCCCCCCACCCTGCTCAAACCACTAGACTCTGCTCCCTTCCCAGAGCAGGGGATAGAACCCAGGAGTCCTGGCTCCCAGCCCCCCACCCTGCTCAAACCACTAGACTCTGCTCCCTTCCCAGAGCAGGGGATAGAACCCAGGAGTCCTGGCTGCCAGCCCCCCACCCTGCTCAAACCACTGGACCCTGCTCCCTTCCCAAAGCCAGGGGTAGACCCCAGGAGTCCTGGCTCTCATTGCCCCCTGCTCTAACTACTCCATCCCACTCCCCTCCCACACTTGGGACAGAACCCAGGAGTCCTGAATCCCAGCACCCCCACCCCCTGCTCTCACCCATTAGACCCCACTCCCCTCCCTGAGCTAGGAACCGAACCCGGGAGTCCTGCCGATGCTCCTCCTGCAGAAGAGCGCGGGTCCCTTGGCGTCGCCCTCCCTGGGGCCCCTGTCCGACCTGTGCGCCAACACCACCCAGCTGCGGGAAGACGGCAGCCCGGTGCTGAGCTCCTTGATGTTCTCGGCCGGCGTGGCCGGCAACGTGGTGGCGCTGGCCATCCTGGGCGTGCACCGCAAGGAGCTGCGCACCAAGTCCTCGGCCTTCTGCATCCTGGTGACCGGCCTGGCCACCACCGACCTCCTGGGCACCTGCTTCCTCAGCCCCGTGGTCTTCGTCAGCTACGCCCACAATGCCTCCCTGCTGGGCCTGGCGGAGGGCGGCCGGAGCCTGTGCCAGCTCTTCGCCTTTGCCATGACCTTCTTCGGCCTGGCCTCCATGCTTATCCTCTGCGCCATGGCGGTGGAGCGGTGCCTGGCCATCAGCCACCCCTACTTCTACTCCCAGCACAACGGGCGCGGCTGGGCCAAGCTGGCCCTGCCGGCCGTCTACGCCTTCAGCGCCCTCTTCTGCTGCTTGCCCTTGCTGGGCGTGGGGCGGCACAAACAATACTGCCCCGGCACCTGGTGCTTCGTGGAGATGGCATCCGGCCAGCCGGGCAGCGCCGCCTTCTCGCTCACCTACGCCACCCTCATGGCCTTCCTCATCCTCGCCATCTTCCTCTGCAACGGCTCTGTCATCGTCAGCCTCTGCCAGATGTACCGCAAGCAGCGGGCCCGGCGCGGGTCCCTGGGGCCGGCCCAGCGCCGCGGGAAAAGCTGGCTCAGCCAAGGCGAGGAAGAGGTGGATCACCTGGTCCTGTTGGCCCTCATGACCATCATCTTCGTCATCTGCTCCCTGCCCCTCACGGTAAGTGCTTGCTCTGGGAGTGGTGAGAGCAGTGGTGGGGGGCTGGGAGCCAGGACTCCTGGGTTCTATCCCTGGCTCTGGGAAGGGAGTGGGGTCTAGTGGTTAGAGCAGGGTGGAAGGGGACCGTGAATCCTTGGGATCCTGGAGGGCACTGGGGAGTCCGACACCCTGGGTTGGGGAGGCTGTGTGTCATTAGGCTGAGAATGCCCCTAGGGGAGGTTGGGGAGTTGGGGAGAGCTCCTGGGCTGGGGTCCGGGGAGTGGGCTTGGGGAGGCCATGAGTGGCTGGCCAGCGACTCCTGGCCAGGGCAGAGGATCCTGGCTGGCTGTCCCAGTGTTTGCCGAGGCAGTCGCCGGGATCGGAGAAGCTGAGGCCCCTCATTGCACCAGCGCTGTTCAAGACTCGATCCCTTCCAGCCGGGCTGGCTGGGCCAGGCTCCAAGCTACTCTGGGCGCCCCACGGGAGCCGGGCTCAGGGATTGGACACAGGGCCAAGACAAACACAGCTGGGCCCAGTTCCCAGGCTCTGTTTGTCCATGGGCCCAAGGTGCTGCTCGCCCCATCTCTTCTCTGCCCTCCTCCTGGCTTTTTCACATCACACTCCCTAGATAGGAACACTACCCCCCACTCCACCCCCGGCTGACCTGGGTGGTGGGGGGGGGTGAGTCAGGGAGGCTCCTGCGGGGGTGGATCCATCGGGGAAGGGGGTTGTGAATCTTTTGAGGTATTCCGTAGGCTCCTGGGAGTGTGTGTGGATCCATTGGAGGGGGGGTGGGGGGCATTGTCAGGTTGTGTGTGTGTGTGTGTGCATGTGTGACAGGGATATCCTGTAGGCTCCTGGGCGGGAAGGGGGGTCTGTCAAGAGTGGGGTTGTCAGGAATTCGATAGGCGCCAGGAGGGGTAGGTCTGTCGGGGAGGGGTTGTCAGGGAAGTTCTAGATGCAGGGGGGAAGGGGTGTCTGTCTGTCAGGGGGTGTCAGGGAGGCTGTGGGCTCCCAGCTGCAGGGCCCCAGGGCTCTGGAGAGATGAATGAGGGGAACACCCTTGGGCTGACGGGAAAACTGAGCGGATGACCAGGGGAGTCCTCTCAAGCCCATGGCCATCCCTCCCCGCAGCGTCTCGGGGTGCTGATGAATTCTGAGGGGCTGGGAGCTGAGCCCAGACTCGGGCCCTAGAGAAGAAACAGCAGGTGCTGTAGACAGCAGGAAACTGGGGAGGGACCCTCATGGGCTCTTCATAAACCCAGGAATCCACCACCCCAGCACTGCAATGCAGCCACTTCTGGGGCGGGGCACGGTAGCTGATTAACACTGTCATCTGTCCTTCTGCACGCCCATCCATCCCTCTGTGTGTCACTACATTCATTTATCTAACTGCCTAGATATATCCTCCCCCATATACACCTCTCTGTCTGTCTGTCTCTTGCTAAGTGTATTTGTCCACAAAGGTACAAACAGAGGGGATATGATGGATGGTTGATTGATAATACTGTGGATGGATGGATGCCTTGAATTAAGATTTTTTTGCATGTGTCTGCAGTTGAGGAGCTGTGTGAGAAGGCAGACCCATAAATAGAGACAGCCCAGGTTGCTTGAAGCAGGGAGCGTCAGACCCATTGGAGTGTCCTCATTAGACTCCAGGGTTAACACCCAGTGAGCAAATTGATACTAGAGATGTTCACCCCTCTTGGAGCCAGCGGCTCAGGCTGCCTGCAGACTCAGGCAGACCTCGCAGCCGCAAGTCACGCTATGGGAAGTTTTCTTTGTCACCCTGCAGGTGAAGGGTGGCTGGGCTGTGATCCTTCTAAGTGGCATGGGGCAGATGCCGTGGTTCTCTCCCACGTGAGGCCCTTAAGATGCAGCCACCTGCGCTGACCACTTTACTCCTGCTCCTTCTCTTTCCTGGGAATACAGGGCGGGGGCAGATTCCAGGCAGCTGAGACTCCCTGCTGCGTATCAGCAAAATGGCCGGAGATCAGGATTTACATCTTGGCATGAGCCTTTCTGGGGTGGTGGGGGTGATTCTGTGATCCGCAAGGGGAAAGGATCGGAGATTTCAGGTGCAAAAGAGGGGGGGGGTGTTTAAAATCCAGCAGGGGGAAGGGGAGTATTTTCCTGATCTGTTCTATTGAAATGTTACCGCAAACAGCTGTGGGCTTGGGGAGGAAAGTCCCATCTCCACTAAGAACCAAGCGGTTGCAAGAAGAAGTTTCCAGGGACGCTGGGATCTTGTGACACCAGCACAGCCGTCCCTGTGGGGCAGGTGTCCCAGGTGTTGGGGACCAGGCCTTTAGCTCGGGCCCCGCCGAGCTCATGCCACCTGCCAGGGTTTCCCAGGTGTGGCTGGGCTTAAATTCAGCTCCACTAGCCCCTCCCACAATGCAGTGCGTCTCTCTGGGGCTACGACCCCCAAATCCCTTGGGCCTGGGTGCAGCTGGGATCCCAGAATGCCCCAGTACAGCCCCTCGGGTGAAGGCCTGTGTGCTGGTTTGGGGGATGAGAGTCAGGGTCGGGAAAGTGTGTGTGTGTGGTGGGGAGGGTTGCTGTCCCCCTCCCAGCTCTTGAGGGGTGGAGGATACGGGCCTGATCCCCTCCTTAACGCCACCAATTTCAGTGGCCGCTCCCCGTGGGGTGCTGAGGGGGCCCATATCAGGGTCACGCTCATGGGGGAGGCTGCAGGCCACCGTTGCACACTGGATCCAGGAGTGAGTGCTGGGGCCAGTGCCCTGGCATAGGCTCTCCTTGCCCACCGGATCTAGGGCTTCGAATCCTGCTGTGCTCCTCGTTTAACAATCAGAAAAGCAAATCCTGTGTGTGATTACGGGGCCAACAAGCTGCTTATTGTTCCCTGATTGTTAAACCAACATTGAGGCGGGAAGGCGAGGAGCCTGGTTGGCAGAGAGCTCCAAGATGTGCGGGAGCAGCGTGCGGGTTAGAACAGCAGTTCCCAGCCTCGCCGGCCTGTCGCGACCCCGTACATCGCTTTCGTGCAGAAATCACCTGGCAAAATGTTTCTTACATATACACGCAGTGCACTGGGCAGACCACAGCTGCAGCTCCCGTCCCATGGAGCTGGCTGGGCTCGGCTGCCCGCTCTGGGCGTTGCAATCTCTGCGCTGCTCAGGTTTGGCCCAGCGGGCCCCCCTCCGATGGGGCCAGGTGGGTCAAATTTGTGTGAGTGGCATTGTGAGCTTGCATATGGGGCCACGGTACCGCTTGCTGCCCCCTGCCGTCATGACGGAGGGGTGGCTGGGCCATACTTCTGTGGCACTGTGCCCCTGTGCACCAGGCCGGAGCAAGGAGCTGAACCTAGCCAGCCTGCGGGTGGGGTGAGCTCCGCAAACAGCCCCACGGAGCCTTGTGACCCTTTTGATGTGTTCTGGGTCACGACCCATGGGTTGAGAAACTCTGGTCTAGTACATGCAGCACAGGTCTGGGTTCTGTCCCTAGCTCTGGGAGGGGAGTGGGGTCTAGGGGTTAGAGCAGGGAGGGCCAGGAGCCAGGACTCCTGGGTTCTATCCGTAGCTCAAGGAGACAGTGAGGACTAGAGGTTAGAGCAGGGGGGCTGGGAGTCAGGACTCCTGGGTTCTGTTCCCGGCTCTGCTGGGTGGTTTTCGGCAGGTCACTTCCCCATGCCATGCCATGGCTCCCCCTATTTATGAAACGGAGATGGCAAGAGGAGTGGGGCCCCCGACCTTTACAAAGTGAGTGAGGGCTCTGGGCTGAGAGATGGCACGTTAGTACAAAGTACTAACCCATCCATGTTAGTTACAAAGTCCAACCCCATCCATGTGAGTGTGTGTGATATCACTGTTGCCTCCTAGTGGAGGAAATCAGAACTGTTCGTCCATGTGTCATAGCCCCAGTACTGCACCCAGCTGATGGTGATTTCCCCGTAACTCAGGTACCGGACATTTGGGCTTTAGAAGCTGGTCTGATCGGCTGCAGTGGCTCTGTAGCCAGGAAGGGCTGTGCGCTCGTTACAGGGTTTGCTGTGGTCCCGGCGGCTCATGGGACTCCAAGCCGCCTTGAGCAAACGCTGCCGTGGGGCGTCTCACTGAATGTGGCTCCCAACACGCTGACCGTCCTTCCAAACCCGCCCTGCTGTATTGTGCCTATGGCCCGCCCGGCGCTGACAGTGGCCCCACGCCATGTTTCCTTCACCTGTTTCAATATTGCCTTTCCTTCCTATCGCTTCTCCCGGCTGGCTCCTGGAGCTCTGCCAACACCAACAAGCCCACGGCGGGCCTGATCCCCAGCCTTAGCGCCTCTGGAGTTCTCTGAGCTATGTAGATTGACCCCGCTCTGGCCCAATAACTAATGGGATTGGGGCCTCTGCTCTGCCCGCCTTGGCATGTCGGGAACCCACAACGTGCAAGCATCTGCCTGTCTCTCCCATCTCTCCCAGCATGATTCATCCTTTCCTCCTTGGGTTCACTTTTCCTCCCGGGGCTATAAATTACAGCCTCTCAACCATTCGTTTTCTTGCCTTTCCAGGCTGAGCCTTTGAATAGAGAGGGCGAGGACCAGAGGGCCTGAGGCTGGTCGCATCGAGGCCACCAGGGCCCTCCTTCCACACCCGCGGGGTGAGCAATGGGGGAGCTGCGCCCCTATTCTCCTTTTGCTCACACTGGGTGCAAATGAGGGGGTCATCCGCCGACCCCCGTGCAGTGATGCCCAACTAAAATCAGCCCCTCTGGTTTCTCTGGCCAGAGAATCCACTGAATGGCAGTCGGCAGCCAACTACACGGTTTTAAAAAACCCCCTTTCAGGTGTTTTTAACCAGACCTGAGTTTGCTAGGGGTGACTCTCCCCTGCCATCCACACCTGGGCAAGGTGAGGGTCAAGAGCGAACCCCAGATTGGCTGGGCAGCATTTCACACTCGTTTTGCACTGGTTTGCAAGGTGCAGGGCGGAGAAGAAATACGCCCCCTGCGTGAGTGAGCGGGGGCATGCGTGTGCATGTGCGGGTGTGTTCGTGCAGTCTTGTGTGTGCGCGTGCATCTGGATGGGTGGGGGTGTACGTGTGTGCATGCATGCACGTGTGTGTTTGTGCATCCCCGTGTGTGTGCATGCATCTGGACGGGTGGGGGTGTACGTGTGCACATGCGTGCATCTGTGTACGAGCAACTTAATTTGATTCCCTCCTTTCTGGTTGTTGTCCTTGCTTCGCTTCCGCCCCCCAGCGTGCATGTTGCATTCCCCTTGCACACTCGCGTTGGTGCAAGTGATGCTTCCTGGCCACATGCACTGGCTTCTTCTCCCGTTCTGCAGCCTCTGGGCCTGATTCTGGTCTTACTCCCCGTTCTTCTGTATCACTCGAGTGTCACTGATTTCATTGGGTTTTACCTTGGGGTGACTGAGAGCAGCAGCTGACGGAGGGAGGCTGAGATACCATTTCCTTTGCAGCCACATTCTGCTCTGTTTCTCTTTCACCATCGATCACGTGGGGGTGTCCATCTGCGCTCTCCCTGGGGCATGAATCACCCTCTTCCTTACAAAGGACACGAGCAGGCATCAAGAGACCTGAACCTGCAACTCCGCTGGTTTCAGCGGAGTCACTCCTGAGCTGTGCTGCCGGGAGAAGAGAATTAGGCCTGCTGGTTTCAGTGCCTTGATTTCTGATTTACACTGGTCTATGTCCTTCGCCTTCAGTGGGCCGTTCTGGATTGACATGGGGCCTGTCCTGATTCCCGTTCACACCCTGTTGTGAGAGATCCGGGTTGTGGCCCTGTCCTTAAAAGAAAGAAACAAACAAAATCGCATGATCAAAAGTCATGAAACTTTCACAGACAGTCCAGTTAGAACCAACCCCCCCCCCCCAAACCCCCGAACCAACAGCCCTTTTCTCACCACTTCTGTTCTTTCATTGTTGGATTTTCTTCTCGTTTTTCCTCAGCCAGCGCCATGAGAATCGGTCAGTTTCAGGTCTCTCGAGAGTCCATTTCTGGCCAGTTTCTTCTCTGATGGCAAAGAAAGGGATGTTTATTTACAATCCGCCGCTTCTTAAGAAGGGAACTTGGCTGGGGACGGGTGGGAGCTGTCCGCCCATTGAATTTAACGAGGGGCCTGGCATTAAATTTAACAGGGATGTGTTAAGTAGGAGGAGGAGGGAGACAATGGGATATATGTTGGGGCATCTGGAGTCCTAGAGGGACTGCGACTGGAAGATCTAGGGTCTCTTCTGGACTTAAATGCTATGGAAGTCCTGTCCAGGCGCCCATCTCCTGCGAGTCCCGCTCAGCCCATATCTGGTGGTCAAGCTAGAGAGGAGCTTTTAGACAGAGTCAGCTGATCTTGGTGGCAAGACTCCACCTGATGGAGTCTCTGCCCATTGTTGCCTTCTGCTCCCTCCTCTGTCTGTCTCCCCCGTTATTCGTAGATTGTGGCGTAAATCTGGAACCAATGGGCCAGATCCCCAGCTGGGGTAAAGCAAGGCACCCTGGTGGTGAACGCCCCCAGAAGCCTTCCTGTCTCTCTCCCCACGGGCGAGCGGGGGAAGCTGCTGCCGTGCTGGGAGCCTGTGTGGAAGGGGCCTGCAGATAAGGGCTGAGTTCTCCATTCAGTCCCTTTCCCCGGTTAGGGTTTATGGTTCCAGGGCAGTAATCTCCTTCCTCCCATGCCCTGGCCCCTCTCGCCCCTGTGATGAGGCTGTTTCCTCTCCTAGGATGTTGCCCTGAGTGATACGGATGCTTGCGTCTGCTCGCCTCTGCGAGCTGTTTAGCACTCAGTGTTCCCAGCAGGCCGGGATCTGGGACTCCCCCACCCCCTCCCACACACTCAACCCCCTGCCCCCTTTCAGTTGAGTGGCATTTTTTGAAGACTAGTCAGTTACCTCCCCAGGGAACACCCTCCGGCCTGCCTGGGATCGAATTTATCCTGTGTCCGCCCCCATGCCGCTCCATGGAGCGACTCTGGATTCACCCCAGGGTGGGCGAGGGGGTCTCCCTGCAGCCGGGTTGGCCTTCCCGGGCAGCCTGACACAAACAATAACCAGGTTTCAGAGTAACAGCCGTGTTAGTCTGTATTCGCAAAAAGAAAAGGAGGACTTGTGGCACCTTAGAGACTAACCAATTTATTTGAGCATGAGCTTTCGTGAGCTACAGCTCACTTCCAGTATGCATCCGATGAAGTGAGCTGTAGCTCACGAAAGCTCATGCTCAAATAAATTGCTGTGGGGGACCCCGCTCGATAGGAGAAGAGGGTAGAATCTTTGGGGCACCCCCTGGATGGGCCTGGGGGGGAGCGTGGTGCAGCCGGGCAGGCGCTGGGGAACCACGGCATGGCCCAGCCCCAGTTTGCATGAGTGGTCTCGGTGGAAACCGAGGGGGCTGGGCCTGGGGACGAGTCCTCGGGCCCAGCCGGGGTGCTCCCCACAGGGCAGGAAGCGCTGACGGTGCAGGGAGGGGGTGGAGGGGCCCGGCAGGGGGTGATCCTGCCAGGGCTGGGGGGGGCACTGACAGCACAGAGGTGCAGAGGGTCCCCAGCAAGTGCCTCCCCTCCGTGCTGGGTGCTGGCTGCCCAGCGGGGGGGAGCAGCCCTGGGCACTGTCATGTGGGCTCTCGCCCAGCGCCGGGGCATGGCTGCCAGCACACCTGGGGGATGCTCCTGGCTCTGGGGAGGAGTGGGGGGATGCTTCTTTCCGTCCTTCCCTTCCCCACGGACTTTAAGAGTCCAGCTTGATTAATACGCACCTGGGAGAGGCCATGAATAAAGAGGGGGGAGGGAAAAGTGCAAGGGGCCGAGGAGTAACTTCCCCTGGGCTTAGGTTACCCCATCATTGTCTGCTAGGGGGCTGTCTGCTTGGGGGCTAGCTGGTGTCGGGGACGGGATACTGGGCTCCGTGGCCTCTGGCCTGATCCAGCAAGGGTGGAGCACAGAAGTGTTTAGCCTTGGGAGGCAGCCTCACCACTGGCCTTGCGGTGTGGGGGGGGTTGTTACAGCTCCCCGTGCCTCAGTTTCCCTGCCTGCTTCTCACCTGGTGCTTTGTGGACAGATGCTGCCCACGTTTGTCCACTCATTGACCCTATCTGCTTCTGCTCCTGGGTGCCCCAGGGCTTCAGCCCCCCCCTTTTCAGCTGACCCTGTTGCCATTAATCCTGGCTAACCCAGAGTGTTCATCACCATTATCCGCTAACAGCTGTCCAAGGCCCCCCCCCCCGCCCGGGTTACAAGTGAGGATCTATCCACCACCAGCGAGGGCAGCTGTTGCCCAATGTGTGTGCGAGGGGGTTATGCAGACAAAGCCCAGGTCTCTTGGCCCCCCTCCAAGTGCAGAGCCTGACATGTCCCGTCCCCCCCTTCACCCCACATCTGCTGGAAGGAGGATAATGTCGGGAGCTGGGCTGAGGTGTGAATGGGCCCCCTGAGGCTGGACCCTGCTCTGGGGGGGCCCCGTGGGTGAGGAGCGGGGAGCCTGCGTGTACTCCAGCACCGAGAGGCTAGGATGGGCCAGAAATAGCCTCCAGTGAAGGGGTGGGGTATCACGGCCCGGCAAGCCCGCTCCACGGGTTGGAAACAGCAGCCAGGCACAAGGGTCAGGAGCAGGATAGTCGGCTCATTGGACCCGGGCTCTGATCATTGACAGACCCAAACCAGTGGGCGGCCTCCCCTGCCCCATCTGTGACTTGGGGCCACACGACAAACGGGCCCACGTTAAACGGATTCAAAGCCTGCAGAGGGGTCACCAAATGGAACTGTCCGTGGGACGTTTCCAGTGGGGTCCCGCAGGGATCAGTTCCTGGCCCCTCGCTGCTTAACTTGGTTATCAATGGCCTGAAATAAACCATGAAATTCTCCCTGATAAAGTTTGCAGAGGGCACCCAAATGGGGGTCACAGGCACAGAGCGATCTGGGTCACTGGGCGCAGGCTGACAATACGGGTTTTAACCTGGATAAATGTGACTGTATCGATCTGGGAACAGAGAATGTCAGCCGCACTTATGGGGGGATGAGGGGACGACCACTCTCTCCTGGGAAGCAGCGACTCTTAAAAACATTTGGGGGTCATGGTGGAGAATCAGCAGCACGGGAATCCTAGTGTGGTGCCGGGGCCGAAAGAGTTAATGTGATCCTGGGGTGTATGAACAGGGGAGTAGCGGGTAGGAGCAGAGAGGTGATTTTTTCCTCCATGTTTGGCCCTGGCGTGACCGCTGCTGGGATCCTGTGTCCAGTTCTGGGGCCCACAATTCAAGGAGGACGTTGATAAATTGGAGAGGGATCAGAGAAGAGCCACGAGAATGATCAGAGGGTTAGAAAACCTGCCTCGTAGTGAGAGACGCAAGGAGCTTGATGTATTTAGTTTAACAAAGAGAAAGTGAAGTGGGGACTTGATCCCAGGCTATCCGTACCGACGTAGGGAACAAATATTGAATAACGGGCTCTTCAGTCTAGCAGAGGAAGGTCAAACACGATCCCATGGCTGATAGTTGAGGAGGGACAAATTCAGACCAGAAATACGGGGTCAGTTTTTAACGGTGAGAGTCATTAACCCTGGGAACAGGGTCGTGGTGGATTCCCTGGCACTGACAAGGATTAAATCAAGGTGGGCTGGGTGTCGAAGAGATCTGCTCTAGGGATTATTGTGCGGCCATTCCCTGGTCTGTGTCATACAGGGGGTCGTTCTAGATGATCACAATGGACCCTTCTGGCCTTGAAATCTGTGAATCCCTCCTTCAGATTGATCAGTGAGCTGGCTTGGGTCTCTGGGGGGTTTGAAGCCAGGGCCAGATAAGGCCACGCCCAGGGCCCCAGCTCCTGGATTCTCCTGATCCCAGTGCCAATAAAAATATTTAAACAGGTGTTTCCAGCCCGTGGGGTTGGCGAGAAAAGCTCTGCAATGCGACACAGGTGTAAACGGTGCAGCGATGCTGCTGGGGTTTGCAGAGAGCCTGAGCCGATTGCTCCGAGGGGGAGCTGCCCTGTGCATCCCTGGTGCTAATTCCCAGCCCCAGTGCTCTGTGTGGGGAAGGAGGAGAGGAGCGCATTGGGCCTAGCCCCCTCTCCCTGCAAGGAGAGACACTCCAGCTGCTGGGGTGAGCACTGGGAGGAGAGGGGAGCCCCTGCCTCTGGCAGGAGGAGGAGGAGCCAGAGCAAGAGGGCGGAGCCTTGGGGTAGGGGGTAAATCCAGTCTTGTTTGAGCCTGGGGCTTTCAGCAGATGCTCTGCTGCTTGAGATAAAGGAACAGCTCCCCCAGCAAGCGGCTGTAGCAGACTCTGTTCCTCGGGCAGACCAGTCACTGGAGGGAAATATGGCCCCAGTTTTTTTGGAGAGGGGTTGTAACCCCCACCCCCACCCCATCACATGCAGCTAGAGAGCAGAGAGCCTAAGCACATAGGCACCCACGGGGGGCAGCAGCTGGGGACACTCCTGGCACTGCCCCCTGGTGGCTCTGGGAAAAGTGGGGGCTACTGGTTAGAGATGGGGGGCTGGGAGCCAGGATTCCTGGGTTCTATCCCCACCTCCAGGGAGGGGAGTGAGGTCCACTGGTTAGAGCTGAGGGGCTGGGAGCCAGGACTCCTGGGTTCTATCCCTGGCTCAGGGAGGGGAGCGGGGTCTAGTGGTTAGAACAGGGGGGCTGGGAGCCAGGACTCCTGGGTTTTATCCCCAGCTCCAGGGGGCTTAAAAGGTCCCAGAGCTGAATACCCCCCCACAGGACCCCGAAAGGCCCCTGGCCCCTCCTGCTTTGCATCCCCTCCCCAGCTCCATCCCACCTTGTAGCCTCTTCTAACATCATCCTCCCCACACCCCCACGGGGAGTGGCTGTAACCTCCCCTCTCCCCCCAGATCCGTGCCTACATCGGCGGCCTGGCCCCGGACGGCTACGAGAAGGGCGACATGGTAGCCTTTCGCTTCAGCGCCCTCAACCCCATCCTGGACCCCTGGATCTTCATCCTGTTCCGTAAGGCCGTCTTCCGGAGCCTGCGCACGCTGCTGTGCTGGCCCTGGGCCGGGCGCCGGAGCCCGGAATCCTGCAGGCTGGACAGCGTCCCCTTCCAGGCCAACTTCTCCTGCTGAGACGTGGGCCCGGGCACCATGCGGGCACCGAGCACCAGCCACGGGCCCCGCCGTGGGCACCACAACATCGCCGGGCAAGGGGGCCCAGTGGGCACCTGGGACTCTCCGTCCCCAACCCTACCCACCTGCTACAGAGGATGAAGAGGAGACCCAGGGCACCCGGCTGGGTGGGGCCGTGACTGGAGGAGTGGTGGCGGTGCGAGACAGGACAGAGCATGAGCTAAGGGGGCCAAGTGGGGGAGACGCCCCTCCCAGTGTGGGGCAGAGGGACCTGGGGGGAGAGGCGTGGATGCCCCCCAGATAGGGTATAAAGGACGTTTCATACCCCCCCAGGGGCTAGAAGATGGAAGCTGGTGCTGGAGGCCAAGCACCCTGGTGGGGGGGATACCAGGTCATGGGGAAAAGGGGGGATTTTGATCCCGACTCTGATTCCCCCCCATACCCTGGGCATGATCGAAATGGGAGGTGGAGAGGGGCATAGGGATTACATGGCTGGGTGTGGCTGGGCTATATGCGCCCCCCCTTGTGGGAATGGCACAGTCTGGCCTTTGGCTCGTTAATGGCACTCGCAATTAAATGCCTCCATCCTCCTTATTAAAGATAATTTAACAGAAGCGCTTCCCAGTCGTCAATTTGTATTAGAGTGTGTGGGAGTGGGGAGCATTGGCAGAGCTGTGGGGGAAGCCCAGGGCTGGGATAACATGGGGGGCTGGGGTTGGGATTAAGGGGCATCAGCAGAGCTGTCGGGGGGAGGAGCCCAGGGCTGAGATAACATGGGGGGGCTGTGGGTCGGGAGTGAGGGCGGTCGGCAGAGTTCTGTGTGGGGGGGAGCCCAGGGCTGGGATAACGTTGGGGGGCTGGGGTTGGGATTAAGGGGCGTCGGCAGAGCTGTGGGGGGGAGGAGCCCAGGGCTGGGATAACATGGGGGGGCTGTGGGTTGGGATTGAGGAGCATCATCAGAGCTACATGCCTGGATGCCATGGGGTGGCCTGGGGGTTGTTCGTGCCCCTAATTGCCTCAGTTTCCCTGCCCCATTCCTCCCCTTCCTCTGGCTGGTGCCCCAACGCCCCAGCTTATCCCTGTCCTGTCTGGCTCTGCTCCCCGCTGGGATCTGGGTGCCGGAGCTGACGCCACAGCCCACTGAGCCCAATATAAATAGTTCCTTTGCTGAATTAATCCCCCTCTAGCCTCCACCACGCAGCTGCCGGCTAATCCCCCCCGTCTAAATATTTGCAGCGCTGTCCCACGGCGGGCAGAGTCCCAAAACCTACTGGCCCATGGCCCCCTCCCACTCCCAGTGGTGGAGGCAGCCCCCCTTCCCCCCCCCCCCCAGGGCTGGTGGATCTGCAACAGGGGGGCTGATCCTTGGGCTGGGGGTCTGGCTTAGCGAGTGTGGTCACTGGGAGCTGCCCCGTAGCACCTGTGGCCTTTGGGGGTTGGGGGGGGGCAGAGAATGCAGAGCCCATCAGCCGCTCCCTCTTCCCTGGGCGGTGGGCTCATGCTGGTGCAAAGATCTGCCACGCCCATGCACGGCCCGCCTCGCCCTCTCCTGGGCTGCTCAGCCCCACACAGCAGCTGTTCCCCGCCCCCACCCCCGGCCTGTGGTTTGTCTCGTCTCACTGAGAACTCAAGCCACTTGTTCAGGGGTGGGATGGAGGGGGCCGTGCTTTGATCTGTGCTTGAACAAGTGCCATGCAAATGTGAGGTCACCGGACGGAGCAAATCACTGCCTAGGAATTTGGGTGGGTCGCAGCATCACTCAGCATGGACAGAACCCAGCCTCTGCACTGCTTCCCCCCCCGGCCAGGAGGCAAAGGGGAATCTCCGTTAGCAGAAAGCTGTAGAAGGGTCTGTGACACACAGGAGCAGTTCTGATTGTACCCAGGAGAGGGCAGAAACACACATGCAACCACCCCCAATACACTGTAGTAATCAATAAAGGAAATGATAACACATGGCCCATTAACACCTTCCCTCCCCACCTCCCACTTGCTCTGCCTCAGTTACCATGCAGCGCCCGGTGCGACGGAGCCCTGATCTCGGTCACTGTGTGTCTGGGCAGCGCCTGGCCCGACGGGGCCCCGATCTCGGTCACGGTGTGTCTGGGCAGCGCCCGGCACCACGGGGCCCTGATCTCGGTCACGGTGTGTCTGGGCAGCGCCCGGCACCACGGGGCCATGATCTCGGTCACTGAGTCTCTGGGCAGCGCCTGGCCCGACGGGGCCCCGATCTCAGTCACGGTGTGTCTGGGCAGCGCCCGGCCCCACGGGGCCCTGATCTCGGTCACTGCGTCTCTGGGCAGCGCCCGGCCCGACGGGGTCCCGATCTCGGTCACGGTGTGTCTGGGCAGCGCCCGGCCCCACGGGGCCCTGATCTCGGTCACTGCGTCTCTGGGCAGCGCCCGGCGTGATGGGGCCCCAATCTCAGCCGATTTGTGGTTCTGCAGAGCCTGGCACAAATCAGGGCCTTTAGTTGTGACTGTAATAAATAAATAAATAAAATTAATTAAAGGCACCCGGTGTCAGATGCTTCAAACATCCAGTCTATAAAGAACTTTTATGAGGACTTTGGTATTTCGGCATGTGTTGTGTTTGGAAAAATGAATGAAAACTATAAATAATAAGAATAAAAACGTCTCTAAAGCCTGGGACAGCCGGAGTGCATGTCCCAAGGCTGGAAGGTCTCATTGCATCCCTGACACTGAAGTAGCTACACCCAACTGACCTTCCCCCCGCACTCGTAGCGTTAAAACCCCTCACTCTTGGCGGTAGAACTTCCTGCTGCTTCGGGACGGTCCGATCATGGCGGAGTCGAGGGTCAGAGCACCGCAGGCCAGAAGTGACCCCCCTGATCGTTGGGTGCGTCCCCGGGCATGAAACGCCACCCAAATATCAAACCCAAGGACTTTAGCTAGCGCAAAACCTTTCAGTTCTCAGAACTGCAAAAGAAGTTTGGCTCCTAAGTGCCATAGAAAGCAGTTGCCTCTGAATACCTCCGCAGATCTGGGCCGCAGACAGAGACCGGGCGAGGCCGAGGTGCGGGGTGGACGCTGGGCTTTGTGAGCAGGTGAAGGCTGGTTAAAAGGAGACCCGGACCCGTGATAACGTGAGATTAATCGCCGCTCCCACTAGATTCCTCTTGGAGAGCTGCAGAAAAGAGACAGGCCTGGGGGGGGGCGGGCACTGCATTCACCCCCTCACCCCAGTGCATGGGGGCACCAAGGGAAATTATGCAGCTGAGATGCCTTTAATAATTGGATACGATAGACCCGTATTAATGCCAGGGGTTCCTTATCTCCCCCTGCCGGTTGGGCTGTGAACAGGTTTCCAGTTTAATGGAGTTAGATCTAATTGCCAAATGCCATGTATAGCAGAGTGGGTGCACAGAAATCAGGTGGGATCCTTTTTAACTAGTTTATGAGTCCTCTGGGGCGCTCACCGGCTTGCAGAAGCCGCCAGAAGCTAGCGAGAGCGGCCATGTGTGTGTGGACGGCTGTGGGTGTGCCCGGCAGGTTGTTAGATTATTCCGTAGACATTCTGGCTCATTTCTCCCCCCAGCTAAACACCTGCAGATGTGGGTCGGCTGAAAGATTTCATTCTTTCTTTCTTTCTTGCAACGTTGCGTCGTTTGGCTGAATTGCTCTCGTTGAAAAAAACTCTTGAACCAAAGCGAATAACATTCCGAAAAAAATCAAAATGTTTTGAGGTCTTTTGAGCATTTAGCTTTAAAAAAAAATTTTTTTTTTTTGCTTCTAAATGACTTTTTGGTTCCAAATGGCCGTTAGTTTTAGTTAGAAAATGTAACAAAAAATGTTTTAAAAAAATGCTCAAAATCTAACGGTGCCCGTTCATTTGACCCCAAAGCTGACCACCGATGAAGTTTGAGGATGACACAAAAATCGGGGACGTGGTAAACAGTGAGGAGGACGAGTCACTGATACAGAGTGATCCGGATCGCTAGCAAAGCTGGGTGCACGCAAACAACCTGCGTTTAATATCGCTAAATGTAGACATCTAGGAACAACAAACACAGGCTGTACTTAGTGGATGGGGGACTGTCTCCTGGGAAGCAGCGAGTCTGAAAAACATCAGGGGGTCCTGGTGGATAATCAGCTGAACAGGAGCTCCCAGTGTGATGCTGGGGCCGAAAGAGCCTACACGATCCTGGGCTGTATAAACAGGGGAATCTCGAGGAGGAATGGAGAGGTTATTTTACCTCTGTGTTTGTCGCTGGAGCGACCGCTGCTGGGGTCCTGTGTCCAGTTCCGGTGGCCACAATTCAGGAAGGATTTTGATCAATAGGAGAGGGGTCAGAGAAGAGCCACAAAGAGTCAAGTCAGGGGTGACTGGCTCCCCGTCTAGCCGTACCTATGTAGGGAACAAATATTTAGTAGTGGGCTCTTCAGCCTAGCACAGGAAGGTCTAACATGATCCAGTGGCTGGAAGTGGAAGCCAGACAAATTTAGACTGGAAATAAGGTGTCAATATTTAATGATGAGAGTAATTAACTGTTGGAACAATTGACCAAGGGTCATGGTGGATTCTCCAGCATGGACAGTTTTTAAGTCCCGGTTGGCTGTGTTTCATAGAATCATAGAAGATCAGGGTTGGAAGAGACCTCAGGAGGTATCTAGTCCAACCCCCTGCTCAAAGCAGGACCAACCCCAACTAAACCATCCCAGCCAGGGCTTTGTCAAGCCAGGCCTTAAAAACCTCTAAGGAAGGAGATTCCACCACCTCCCTAGGGAACCCATTCCAGTGCTTCACCACCCTCCTAGTGAAATAGTGTTTCCTAATATCCAACCTAGCCCTCCCCCCCTGCAACTTGAGACCATTGCTCCTTGTTCTGTCATCTACCACCACTGAGAACAGCCGAGCTCCATCCTCTTTGGACCCCCCCCCCTTTCAGGTAGTTGAAGGCTGCTATCAAATCCCCCCTCACTCTTCTCTTCTGCAGACTTCCCAGTTCCCTCAGCCTCTCCTCGTAAATCATGTGCTCCAGCCCCCTGATCATTTTCGTGGCCCTCTGCTGGACTCTCTCCAATTTGTCCACATCCCTTCTGTAGTGGGGGGAACAAAACTGGACGCAATACTCCAATAATCTTTCTAAAAGATCTGCTCTGGGAATGACTGGGGGCTGTTCTCTGGGGGGCAGACAATGGTCCCTTCTGGCCGTGGACTCGATGAATCTATTAAATAATATTTTTAAACACTTCCAATTCCCTGACATTTTTTGGGGAAAAAAATCATTTTCATTTTGCCCGGAAATGCTTTCTTTCCCCCCCGATTTTTCAGAATGGCTGGGAAGGCAGCTTTTCTACCGGTGCACCTGCTCCTACACGAGTGCTTATCCCAGAATTATGTTATCGGTAAAAGCATCACACCCCTAACCCACATAGCGACACCGGGACAAAAACCGGGTGTAGAGCAGGGCTCACGCTAAGCAGATGTAAGAGCCTCGGGAGCGCATTGCGCTACACACAGGATTGCTTCTGATTAACTAAACCTGTTGAAAATTGCACCCTTAGTTTCCTAGATCCATAGAGTCTAAGGCCAGGAAGAAGAAGTAAATCATCTAGCATTAGATCGTCAGTGCCTTGGCCAGTGGTTTTCAATTAGTGGTCGGTGGACTGGACCCTTGGGGGTCCGCAGACTGTGTCCAAGATTTCCAAAGGGTCCGTACCGCCATTCGAAAATTTGTCGGGCCCCTCCTGATCTCGGCTGACCTCCTGTCTAACCCAAGCGCTGTCCCTATGTTGAACCTGGTGACTTCAGTTAGACTAAAGCATTTCGGTTTGCAGGAGGCTGAACTCGTGTGTCCCCCGGGCAGAGAACAGCCGAGGCTGAGCTGTCACGGATGCCCACGGACCGTGCACCAGCAGGGAACGGGTGTGGCGAGCCAGCCCGCCTTGCGCCAGCACCATCCGAGCGGGCAGCAGGCCCTGGGCCACCATTTTCACAAATGGCTAGTGATTGGATTCCGCTCCCTTAAAGGCAAGCTGATCGGAGAGAGACAGTGAAATTGGCCAGGGCCGCTCAGCTGCCGGAGCCAAGCGCAGACACAAAGCCAGTCCAAGGGGATGCGGGGCGAGAACGCACACGGGACCTGACATTCTTTCCGAGTTAATAATCAAAGGAGCTATTATTAGGAAGGCAGATAAAGGCGTCGGCCACGTGTCTTTAACATCGATCGGAGCCCCTGGAAAGGGACTGACCGGGACTGACCGGGGTTCGGGAACTGCTCCCCAGCATCCTAAACCGGGGCTTCTCCCCGGGAAGAGTTTAACCCTTTCCATGTCGCTGGGCCGAGACGGGGGTAGTGCTGCTTCCCAGCCCCGCTCATCCCAACAGCCCTGGGCTGTTCAGACCTCACTCCCGAGAGGGATGAGCCAAACTTCCAGGGAGGGAGAAGAGGCATCAGACATGGTGACCCAGGAGCGGATGCTGTGTCCCAGGGGAGCAGAGAATATATATATATATATATATATATATATATATATATATATATATATATATATACACCATTGCCCTCTACTAGATAGACTCAGAACTGTGTGTCATATGCCCTATAATGCTAACAGCAGATGGGGATTTTCCTTTAGCTCAGGTGCTGGTGGATTTTTGGACCAGGGGGAGGAGGTCTGAGCTCTACCCACTGACAAAAGCAGCTGATCAGAGCTCTGCTCCTGGCTCAGCGACTGTAGGACAATGCCCCCGCGCTGCTCTCGGACCGGGCTTAGCCCCTCAGGGCCACTGGAGTCTGCCCAAGGGAGGGTCCTGTGTCATTAAACCCAGCTGGGCTCTCCCAGGGAGAATATGGCCTGTGTGTGTGTCAGGGAGCAAGAGACCAGAAGGCAGCATGGGGGGAACAGACTGTGGGCATCAGCAGTGTCTGGGTGCTGGGACAGACAGGAAGGGTTTGCTCTGGAGAATAATCCTGCCCCCCCCCCCCGCCCAGCACACCTGCGCTGTGCACGACATCAAGTCTGGTGGGAGGAGGGGAAAAACCCAGTGCCCTGCGCCTGGCACCTTCTGTCTCTCAGCTGGGCCCAAGGGGGTGTCAAGCCCTGATCTAAGGGGCCCTATGCTGGGGTGTTCCTGCCTCGCCTGGAGTGAGCTGCTGCTCCCTAGAAGGCAGATGAGTTCCCCAAAGTGCAGGGGCGCTGCGATCCTGGGCGTGCCCCCAGTGATGCCTGCTTTGGGGACAGGCCAGGTGGGAATGATGGGGAGGGGTTGCTGGCCCTCCCCCTTCACCCACAGAGCAGGTACCCGAGTGGGTGGGAAGGACGGACTGATACAGATCCCAGCTCTGGGGGGGCTCCCTGGGGGCCTGGAGAGGGAGAGAGAGAGCTGGGGGGGGTTACTGACGAGAGCGAGGCGGGCACTGTGCGTCCTGCATTGTGTGCACACACACGCACATGCATGCGCGCACACACACACACCAGTGCACACATGTGCGTGTGTGCGCACATGCGTGTACACACACATGCTCGTGCACACGCACACGTGTGTACACACCCATGCACACACACCCCCACACACATGCACCCACACATGTACATGCGCACACACACGCACACACACACACACACACACACACGGACACCCCCCAGCAGTAAGAGCCCTGTGCCAGGCGCCTCCCAAGGACAGACACCCTTCCCCAGCTGCCGTGTGGTGCGTTCCCACCGGCCCCCTCCAGCCGCGGGGGCTGCGCCGCAGGGACCAGATGCGGGCAGTGCAGGGAGCATCCGAGCGGCAAGCCCAGCCCCAAGGGATGCCAGCGAGAAAATGCTTCCTGGGGTCTCCTTTGTCTTTTGCAGCCAGGAGCCTCGAATCCAGCTGGGGAAAACCTTTCTGACAGAGCGTGGGGGCAGAATCGGTGCCGCACTCTTAGCTCCAGTGGGGCGGCACCCATTGACCCCAGCTGGGATCTGGCCCATTGACCCCAGCTGGGGATTTGGCCCCATTGACTTCAATGGAGTGGCCCTGATCCAGCTGTTGGGGAATTTGCCCCATTGACTCTCATGGAGCTACGGCCCCTTGACACCAGCTGGGGCCCTCGGGTTCCCCCCCCCGGGCTTTGTTATTTTCTGCAGGAAGCAGCAGCCCAAACCACACGTGCGCTATCCCCAGGCCGGGAAGCCCTGGGGGAAATGATGATGCAGTAACTGGGCTGTGACGGGCCCGGATGTTGCTTCCACAGCAGCTCGGAGCTGAAAACTCCTTTCATAACCGGTTGCATCACCCCTTCCTGTTTACGTTTCCTTTGTTACTATTACGGCAGAGTCTAGGGGTCCCGGCTGAGACTGGGTATTTTGCTGGGCGCTGCAGAGACCCCAGCCAAAATCAGGGCCTCCATTGTGCCAGGCATGGCACAGACCCCACCCCGGCTGAGATCAGGGCTCCTGTTGGGCTGGGCACCGCACAGACACACAGTCACTAAGACCGGGGCCCCGTTGCGCCCAGCGCTGCACAGACATGGAAGGAGAGATGGCCCCTGCCCCAAAACACGTCCACGCCAAATAGCCAGCGGGACCGTGCCCCGAAGAGCCTTTCATGCCAACTGGCAGAGGGCACGCTGCCCTCTAACCCCTGTCAGGCCTGACACACTCATCACCCCTAACATGCTGGTGTCATAATATTTATCCAAAAAGTAGCTTGCAAGATCTCAGCAGAAAACTGGTGGCCGTCTGGGCCCTGATGCTGGTGCGGGCTGTGTGTCCGGCAGCGTGTGATGAGTTACGTGTGTGTGTGTGTGCTGGAAATAGGGTCAGACCAAGTAACCTTAGAACGGCTTTACCAGCCTGCCTAATGCCAGAGACAGTGGCCATCACAGCTAGGGAATGTGGCCTGCGAGAAGCACCCGTGGCGTGACAAGCAGCAGGAGAAGGGACCGATCTCTGGGGCTATGCTTCACTCTAGACTACATGGCACAGGGTGCCTGGACCTGGGGAGAAAACCCCTTGGCGATCCAGCTCTTAAAAGACAAGAGGCCAGTGTGCTTGGAAAGGTGGCACCCCCCAGCCACGTGGGAGGAATTGTCTGAGCCCTGAGGTAGAAGCTGTTAAAGTGTTGGTCATCAGACAGCCTGCTTCATTGGGAGCCATGTTCTGTTGCTCGTTTCCTTGCCGATTGTCCCAGACAGCTCTGGACTTTATTAATCAACTCAGTTGTCAGCTTCACCATAAAACCATCTCCCTGCTGTGTGTTACGGTGGGGGTCCAAGGCGAGACCGACGAATGGGCTGGCATGTGCGCCGGGGGTCCTTTCTGTGGGTGGCTGGTGCTAGCGGCCGGATCCAGCGGAGGACCACTCTGGAATGGGTTGTTAGCTGCAGGGCAAGGCAGAGGCCAGGAGTTTGCCGGCGGGGTGGCCAGGCCGGCGTGGCAGGGAGCTGAGACAGAGTTTAAGTGCCAGCAAAGTTCTCACTTGCTGTGGCAGAGGGTCTCACGCAAGGGGGGCTGGGCGGGGCTGGGAACTGAACCGCGAGCTCCAGACCACCAGCCGTCCTCGCTCAAGACGCCGGCCACTGGCCCTGGCTGCCTTTCATCTTAGACATCTTGAGACACTCTAGGGCAGAAAGAAGGGGCAAACGTTTGATGGCACGGGCGGTGAAGCGTGGGAGCAACGTCCCGGGGACAGGGCGGATCCTCCATCCCTTGGAACCGTTACATCGAGCTTGGGTGTCGCTTTCTAGCTCAACCATCAGATCTGGGCTCGATGCCGGGATCCGGGGGGAGGGTCAGCATGATCCTGTCTATGAAATCTACCAATCCAGGGAAAGGGATGTCTGCTGGGCTAAGCTGGCTCTTTCCAGAGTCGAGGGCATGCCAACGTAACGGTAAATCAGGGGCATGTTCTTAGCAGAATGGGGCAAGGGGTGATGGAGCAGGAATTTGGCTGCATTTGGACCATGCAATACAGTGTCAGAATCTCACTCCCCCCGATCCATTGTCACCGGCTCGGCTATCAAAGGGGAGACGTCAGAGCTGGCTAGGGGGCCATCGGCAAAGGGGGGCAGGCTGCTACGAGGGGAGAGGGGCCATGGGAAGTGTGTGTGGAGGGAGCAGAGGGGTACAAGGTTAGAGCCCCCAGATCTTCTAGCCGCCTGATCAAGCCCCCCCCACCCCCCCAGGAGCCACTTGCTGCAGCCTGTGACAAAGTGGTGGGGGGTTATTGTTTTTTTCTTGTTTTTTTCAATGGTTTGCATGCAGAGGGGGTGGGAGGCAGTTTCCCTGGGTGTTACCGGTTTAAGGAGGTGATGGGAGAGGGAGTTGTTGGTACAGAGGCCCGGCAACAGAACTTGGGACCCTGGCCAATGGGCCGGAGAATGGAGACCCCAGCGACTGGTGACCTGGTGACCGGGAGGCCCAGCTTGGGAGTCACAGACAGTGGGAGGACAATGGGCTGCGAAGAGAGGACCCCGGTGTCCTGACCAGCCGGATCCAGCCGGAGGGGGACAGAGGACAGGAGAGGAGGCCCAGGCCAGCTATCCCTGGAGAGAAGACAGTGGACAGAGGCGGGATGTGGGGGACTGGAGGGAGAGAGCAGGCAGAGCCCACCTGGATGCAGGGGAGACTGGGAGGTGCTGTGCTGAGGGAGGCCAGGCCTGAGGCCCGGAGAGTTTCCTGTGCTTGGTTCAGATGCTCAATAAACCCTCCTGTGTTAGGCTGAGCCTGGGGGCTGGATCCACGAGGAGAGGCCGGGGGAAAGGAGCCTGGCCTAGCCAGGCACCTGCAGGAGAAGCAAAAGGATGACGTGGGGGGAAGGGGGCAGCCCGAGGAGCGACCAGGCTGGGCCTTGGGGGAACGTTGCTGTGGGGGAGATCTCAGCAAGGAGGGAACCAGCTCACATTTCATGCTAGACGCATCTTGGGGCCTAATTCCCAGCTCCCCCATCCGAGGGTTTTAAACCCCCTTAGTCCTCCCGGTATTCTGGGCTCTGCCTGGCCCCCCAGGGCAAACTCACATGTTGCCCCCTATGGGCCCTGGGGGGCAGAGAAAAGCCATAGCACAGTGCTCTCTGGCTATGCCCCCGATCCGCCCCCTGTACCTGGGGCTGGGGGCAGGACCTTTAAGCCAGCTCCGCACTGGCTGGGCAGACCCCTGCGTGGGGTGAGGGTTGCCAGGTGTCCGGGGGTTGCCAGGTGTCCGGTGTTTGGCTGGGCCATTAGAAGTCCGGTTGGCGTGGGGCTGGCAGGCTCCCTACCCAGCTCGCACAGCTTCCGGGAAGCAGCCAGCAGGTCTCTCTGCCTCTTAGGCGGAGGGACACCCAGGGCGGGGCTCCCCATGCTGCCCTCGCCCAAAGCGCTGGCTCTTCAGCTCCCACTGGCCAGGAACCAAGGCTAATGGGAGCTACAGGGGCAGTGCCTGCGGACGGAGGCAGCACGCAGAGCCACCTGGCCGCGCCTCCACCTAGGAGCCAGTGGGACATGTCGTCAATTGTGGGGAGCTGCCTGAGGTAAGCGCTGCCCAGAGCCCACGCCCCAAAACCTCTCCCATGCCCCAACCCCCTGCCCCAGCCCTAAGCCCCCTCCTGCTCCCAAACTCCCTCCAGGAGCCTGCACCCCAACCCCCCTCTTGCACCTCAGCCCCCTTCCCCAGATCGGAACCCCCTCCCATTCCCCAAACCCCTCATCCCCAGCCCTCAATCCCCAGCCTGCACCCCTCAACCCTAGGTGAGGCTGATTCTCTGGGGTGGGGGGGGGGCGGGGGGTGAGGTTTTTGTCCCCATCCATGCTGCACCGAGGGGCCCAAGCGTGACTGAGACTCAAGATCCCCCCCCGGCCCCCTGTCGAGTCAAGCTCCCCCTCAGCCGTGGAGCCGCATCAAATGTTGGCTCCGGGGAAAGTCTTCGAGGACGTTCCCAGTGTCCCCATTCCCAGGGGCAGGCAGGGCTGCTGGGCAGGAACGGGGAGCCCATCTCCCGAGAGGGGCAGTGCAGGGGGGCAAACACCCCGACTTGTTGGGGATGGGTGCAGCTTGATGGGTTTGGGATCTGGGCCGGCTGGTGGGGCGGAAGGAAACGGGCCAGTGTCTCTTTAAGCCCCAGGGCCTGGCGGGTGCCCAGACACCTGGCACAATGAAAAATGTGCCGGCGGCAACCTGGCTCCGGCTGCATAAACACGGTCAGGGGAGCGCTCTGCACCTCGCCGATCCGGGGGGACCCTGTCAGGGAGTCCCTGGGCGATGCTCTGGAACTGCTCCCCATGAAGCCCGTCAGGACTCTGGGGAAATCTTCTTTCTGTGAGCAGCCTGTCTGCAGGACACACAGCTCACACGGCTTCCACCTTCCTGGGTCTGACCTCGGAGCATTCCCTCTAGGGCTCTGCAATGATCATACACCCTTACCCCACCACCTAGAGACTTAAGAACTGCCTAGGGGAAACTGAGGCACCCCCACACTATTCAGAGGAAACATTAAGAACAGTCCCACTTCGTCACAGACCCATCCGTGCACCCGTGGATCAGGCGCCTCTTCTCGGCCGTTTCCGGCCAGTGGCCAGCCCCTTCCGGCGAGGGAGCATGGCCCCCCAGGCGGGAGCCCAGGGCTGGGATCGCAGGGGGCTGCCGGTCAGGATTGAGGGGATCTGGCAGGGATCGGGGGAGGGAGATTCCAGGGCCGGGATTGCAGGGGGTTGTGCGTTGGGATTGAGGGGATCTGGCAAGGGGAGAGTCCAGGGCCGGGATCGCAGGGGGCTGTGGGTTGGGATTGAGGGGATCTGGCAGGGATCGGGAGAGGGAGAGCCCAGGGCCGGGATAGCAGGGGGCTGTGGGTTGGGATTGAGGGGATCTGGCAGGGATCGGGAGAGGGAGAGCCCAGGGCCGGGATTGCAGGGGGCTGTGAGTTGGGATTGAGGGGATCTGGCAAGGGGGGAGTCCAGGGCCGGGATAGCAGGGGGCCGCGGGTCGGGATTGAGGGGATCTGGCAGGGATCGGGGGAGGGAGATTCCAGGGCCGGGATCGCAGGGGGCTGTGGGTTGGGATTGAGGGGATCTGGCAGGGATCGGGAGAGGGAGAGCCCAGGGCCGGGATTGCAGGGGGCTGTGAGTTGGGATTGAGGGGATCTGGCAAGGGGGGAGTCCAGGGCCGGGATAGCAGGGGGCCGCGGGTCGGGATTGAGGGGATCTGGCAGGGATCGGAGGAGGGGGAGTCCAGGGCTGGGATCGCAGGGGGCTGTGGGTCGGGATTGAGGGGCACTGGCAGGGATCGGGGGAGGGGGAGCCCAGGGCTGGGATCGCAGGGGGCTGTGGGTTGGGATTGAGGGGCACTGCAAGGGATCGAGGGAGGGGGAGCCCAGGGCTGGGATCGCAGGGGGCTGTGGGTCAGGACTGAGGGGGACTGGCAGGGATCGGGAGAGGGGGCAGCCCAGGGCTGGGATCGCAAGGGGGCTGCGGGTCAGGATTGAGGGGATCTGGCAAGGGGGGAGTCCAGAGCTGGGAGCCCAGGGGGCTGCGGGTCGGGATTGAGGGGCATCAGCAGAGCCGCGTACGTGAAGCTTCCAGTCACTACCTGCCCTGTGCCTGGCTCTCGTCTGCCGGCTCGTACATTTCTGCCATACCGGGCTCGACGGCTGTTTATGTTTTCTGGCACAGCAATGTGCATACCATGGTATGGGGCAGGCGCTCCCCTCCCCCTCGCCCCAGGCAGGGCGACCCTGAGCCACCCTGCCCCTTAATAGAAAACACCCCGGTTGATCCAGCCATAGTGCTGACTGCGTGGGACAAACATCTACAATCACATGGGGAAACTGAGGCACAGGGCAGCAAGGGGATTTGACAGTGGCAGAGTGGGAACAGCCAGGCGTCCTGACTCCCCCCCCCCCACTCTAACCACTAGACCCCACTCCCCTCCGAGCCAGGAATAGAACCCAGGACTCCTGGTGCCGCATGCTCTAACTGCTGACCCCTAACCTCTTGTCCAGCCAAACATTTGGAGGAGACAAACCCAGCTGGTGGAGTAGTGGGGCTGGCTGGAGACAAGGCAAACCTGCTAGGGCCAGCCTGCCTCTTTACTTAGGTGTCCTGTCAACTGCAGGCATGTTCCACCCCTGCAACAGCTGCTCTCCGCTGGGCCTACTAGGAGCACAGGGAAGGGCCCATAGCGCCAGCCCCACTGCACAGCCTGGGCTTAGGCCAGGGGCTGCGAGTAGGGGCGTGTGAGGGCTAGTTCTCTGCTGTGCATCGAAATAGGGGGAGGAGGGGCTGGAATCCTGTGTCTTTGCTTGATGGATTCCTGGGGTGGGGTGAGGAGTCAGGACTCCTGGGTTCTATCCACAGTCCCGGGAGGTGAGTTGGATCTAGTGGATAACGGGGGCTGGGAGCCAGGACTCCTAGGTTCCATTCCCAGCTTTGCCACAAACTCGCTGTGGGATGCTGAGGCTCACTCAGGTCCCCAGTCCATGCCTCAGTTTCCCCATCTCCGTGCTAGGGTGTTCAGGCAGGCTCCTCCCCTTCCCACACAGCTCTGGGAATCATTTTGTTTGAAACATCAGGTTTCTCTTCCCCCCCACCCACAGACTGGCTGCTCTCCACTGTGCTGGGGGGGGGGGGGGGATTCTGCTCAGTGGATGGGCAGGCTGCTGTCCACCTGCAAAGGGGCTGGGGAGCTAATCACTGGCCCCCCGCCCACCCCCCCAGCTCAGTGTGAACTGCTGCTAGAATCGCAGTGGTTCGTACAGGCAGCGACAGCTGGAGAGGGACAGCCACAGAGAAGGGTGTGTGTGTGTGAGACCTGGCTGAACTCACGCAAGGAGTCAGAAATAGAACCCAGGAGTCCTGGCTCCCAACCCCTCCCCCATCCCTTTGGTTTCATATCAGCTAATGCGCGGGCACACCTGCGATCAACAGGAGGTCAGACTCGATGTGCCGGGGGGGGTCCTTCCTGCCTTAGACTTTGGAACCACTGGACCCCACTCCCTCCCCACTCTCGCTCCAGGGCTTGAACCCAGGAGTCCTGGCTCTCATTCCCCCCTTTCACCAAACCATTGGACCCCATGCCCCTCCCAGACCTGGGGATAGAACCCAGGAGTCCTGGCTCCCAGCCCCTTCCCCCGCTCTCACTACTAGACTCCACTCCCCAACCCAGGACTCCTGAGGCCCAGCCCCACTTCCAGTTTTCAATGGCTGCAGTGACCCTATGTGGGGGGCTCATACTGACTGTAATGGACCTTGCAACTCTGTGGGCTGAGGCGCACCCTCTGCCCACAGCTTGCGTCCCCTTCTGGTGGCCCGCCGCGGTGAGCAGCCCCTGCTGGCTGGGCAGCATTTAACTGCCCCCCCTCATCTAACCCCCCTCCCTGCACGTGGCTGCCAGGGCCCTGCCTATCTCCCTCAGCCGCCCCAAATGCTCCCCAGGACCCAGCCCCTGTATCTCCCCCCAGGTGCCTCTTCTCCAAACTCCCCTGCTGCTGGGGACACCTGGAGCCAATTGGGGTCCACAGGGCATCTGCCCCCCCTCCCCCAGCTGGAGGAGTCACGCTGTGACCCACAACACAAGATATTGGCTTTCCCTGGCGAGATGACGCAGAGTGATGCCCTCCCCCACGCCCCAGCAAAGAGCCAGGGCTACAGAGTCACATCTTCGCCCCCCCCCACCCACCCCCCCAGGCCCGCTGGCCTTTGGACCTGCCTCGCCCCCTGTGACCCACCAGCCAGGGTGAAAACCATAGGCCAGCACTGGCCTGCAATCACCACAGGATAAATCAGGAGCAACAGGAGGCAGGGGGACTGATCCCAGCGTCACACCCCCCAGCGCAGGTCGGGGGAAGAGGGGAACACAGGGCCTTTCCTCTGCCGGGGTCACTGGCTCTGATCCGGCCCCCGAGCAGGGGGACATGCTAGCTCAGGGGGGTGGGGACTGGGCCCCGGAGCCTTTCCCCAGCCAGGGTCACTGACTCTGATCCGGCCCAAGCAGGGGGACCTGCTGGCTCAGGGGGGTGGGGACTGGGACCCAGGGCCTTTCACCTCTCAAGTGCCCAACCCTGGCACGGTCACACGGTCCCAGCCTGTTGCACCCTCAGCTGCTACGCTACCCTGGTGGCCCCCGACTCCCCCATACCCACTCCAGCGGCAGAGAGCACCTGCCTTCCCACGCACCTTGTCTGTCTCCCTTAGCCAGCTGGCCCTTTCTGGGGTGACTGCCTCCCTCCAGCGTCCTCCCCGTGTAACTGCAGCCCCGGGTGCCTCTTTCCCAGCATCAGAGCAACGAGCTGCTAGATCCAAACCTTCCCCGGCGCAGGGGAGATTTTCTTAGTCCCCAAACTCAGGCCAGCTCCCAGGGGCTAGCGGAGCCCACGAACAGGCTAGTTCCCCTGCTCCCTGTGCTAGGGCCTTTCCCTCCCCCTGCAGCCCCCCAAGACCTGAGGCTGCTCAACAAGTCAGGCTCATGGGCAATGGCCCTGCCCGCAGCTTCTCAGGCTGGGGCCTAGGAATTGGGATGCAGTTTTGGGGTTTTTTCCAAACGTAAGCCCAGCCCTACTGCTTGCCGATCCCAACCCCGCAGGCCCAAGCAGCCTGGAGGCCAGATCCGTGAGCAAGGCAGCGCTGTGGCCACCAGGGGAGACTAGGCCCCAAAACTGCAGCTTTGCTCCTACCGGCAGGAGGGAACAAAGCCGGCTCTTAGCCGCCGGCAAGGTCACTGCCCGACACCAGCACTCGGAGACTTCCAGGCCAGAAGGTGACGATCTAGTCTCACCTCGTGCACGTTGCAGGCCACAGAACCTCACCGACAAACTCCTGGAATAGACCCCTAACCTCTGGCTGAGTTACCGGGGCCCTCAGCTCAGGGTTTAAAGCCAGTGCTCTCTTGCCATGCTAATAGGGACAGACGTGGTACAAGTCCCAGTTTTGGCCTCTCCCGCATGGCTGGAAGGTGCAGTGGGTTTTTCAAGGCAGAGGAGGCAGCTGGCATCTTCGCACACCACAAAGACAAGAGAACGAGGCCCTGCCCAGGTGCTGTTTCGGGTCAGCTGCTGGGTTGGATGCCGGGGGCACTGAGCTCATGTCAGGTTACAGGTGATTGACGCAGGGATCCCACCAAGGAATGTAGGCTGTGGCCCAGACCCTGCAGCATCACTGAGGTTAGAAAAAAAACCCTTCAATGTGACAGTAGCACCGAGAGGCCCCAGCAGTGAGCAGAGGCCATCCCAGGGCCAGGTGCAGCCCGGTCCCGCCAGCAATCATGGTGCCAGGTGCAGCAGACATGGTACAGAACAGCCCCACACGCTCAGTCTAAATTAGCAAAGGGGAGCTGGAGGGAAACAGACACAGAGGTCACCCAGGAGGTCAGCGGGAGCTGGGATTTGAGCCCCAGACCAGGGGCCCCGCTGCCTGCCTCATGTGAGGTCTTCTACACGGTGACACACAGCAGAGCAACGGTTTTCTAACTGGGAGAGTCAGAGCTGATAGCAGGGGGGTACACAAGAAAAATCCTGAGGCAGCAGACAACCCATTTCATTTACTGCACAAGTTATCAAACTGGGGGGCACGGAGGAATTCCGGTGGAGGGGAGAGAAAGCAGCAATGCCAGGTGGGCTCAGGCCATGTCCTGGCAGCTGGCCTCAGGGTGGGAGCATCAGTCCACCCCCTGACTTACGTCAGGGGGCCCCGTGGCGTGGCTGGGATGGTGAGGTGCTACCAAAAATTGTAACTCAAAGGGACATGCTTACCTCACCTGCCCAAAGATTCCTCTGTGGCCTCCTGGGAGGGGAGGGTACATCCCATAATTTGCAAACCTCTAGAAGCCATTGATAAATGGAAGACAAATCTGGGGGGGCACATGTGGGGTTCGTGCCCCCTTTCCCCCCCCACACCTCTGGTAGAATCAGAGTTGACATGGCCAGCCTAAGAGAAGAGAGGGACCTGTGGTCCAACAGCCCTGGCAGCCTCACGGAAACCTTTCACCAAGAGTTTTCCTCCCGCCTGGCTCAAAGCATGAGAGTTACAGGCATAAAGAAGGGAGCAAAGAGTCACTTCTGTTACGCCTCAGTGGTTGTATGCTTGGTATCTGCTTTCCTAGCTCTGCAGCCGGCCAGGGCGGCTGCCGGGAACCAGAGCCAGCGAGGAAGGGAATTTCTGCAAGCAGGAGAGAAACTGAATTAAATCCAGGCCTCCTTGCTGAGGCAAGATGAAGACAGGGTTGGGGGACACGGGGGAAGGAGACCCGATTCAGCAGCGTCAGGTAGTCACTGTATTTTATTGGAAAACATTGATATAGTTTTATTTTCACAGCTTGAACTGAACACAACATCGCCCGCTTTCAGACAGCCTCGCTCCCATCAGCCCCGCAGCTCTCAAAACAGGAGAGCCCCCCAGCTCTCAAAACAGGCTTCCCCCTCCCCCTGGTTCTGCTCACAGCCCAGGGGCGCTGCCGGTCCCGCCACGGGGCATGCTAAAGCACCCGCTTTCCGGGGGGGGTGGGAATTTTCGGAGCGCCTCGCCCCCTCCCCAAACTTTTACAAAATTAAAAATAAAGAGAAGCAAGTTGACGGCTCATGCTCTTCGCGGCGGGTTGGCCAGGCAAGGGGGGGCTTAGCAACAAGAGCACAGACATCAAGAAAGCAAAGGCAGGTCACTAGATAGAACAGGGGGCCGTGCCGGTGACGCCCACCCAGCCAATGGCAGCTGTTGCTCGCCTCGGGTCTTCGACAATCCCCTCCCGCCCCCCAGCTCTTGCCAGTCAGAAAGCAGCCATGCCTCACGCAGGGCGGGGACTGGATGGGTTAGCACCAGTATTTACACAGCAGCTCTGAGAGATGGACAGTGCTTAGGAATCATTGCATGGACATTTACAGTTTGTACAGGGCTACGAGCAAGGAGAAATGAGTCCTGGTTTTAGGATCACGTGTCAAGAGCCAATTGCTTTTTTTAAGCTTTTTTTTGGGGGGCTGTTAAAACCCTCCCCCCCTCTTTTCCCCCGGATGGCATGACAAGGTCTCTGGAACCCACACTCCAGTCTCTGGGATCGTTCACCGTCCCCTTTCTTTAAAAAGAAAAAAAAAAAGATGAGACAAGAGGCTTCCCTTCCTGCCGACCCCCTGTCGTTTCCAGGGGCGAGACGCTCTGAGGCCGCGGGGTGAATGCACAGACCCACAGAGCCAGATGCATGCAACACGGTTAAAGTTTGCTCTCTCCGCGGTGTGCTGGGACACCGGCCAGCTCCGTCCGCAGAAAAAAGAACCCCCCCAAAGGAACTAAAGACATCTGCAAGGCTGAGATTTCCGGGGGGGGGGAGGAGGGGAGGTTGGGTTAGGGCCAGAGGGATGGGCTGGGGGAGGAGAGAAAGGGAGGAAGGGGAAAGGGCAGGAGGGACAGGGGACAATCATGCAGTTTGGGGAAAGTAAATTTTTTGTTGCTTAGTCAGATTTCTTCCACAGCCGACTGGAGTTTGCTGAAAGAACCAGATTACTTAAGTAGAGAGAGTGTGTTGGAGAAAAGTAGTGAAGGAGAATGGGCATCGCCAGCCGCCCGTCCCGGAGCCTTCACTTTGCGGTCATCATCTGCACAAACTCTGTGAGAGAGAGAGAGAGAGAGAGAGAGAGAGAGGGGCGAAGGTACAGGATCAGCGAGCCAGGATCGCATCCCCACTCCGCCCTTCTACGGGAACAGCCCATTAGCCTTGTTTCCCCAAAGGGCTCAGGATCAGTGAGACCCCGTGCACAGAGCTGTCTGAAAGTGGGGGCGGAGAGCTAAGCACCCCTTGGGTATAAGGGGGATGGGGTACCCCTCTCAGCCAGATCTCACAGCTCTTACACAGAACTCAAAGCACTTCAAAAAGATCAACCTTGCCCCCATCATGGGGGGGGAGGGGGGGAGAGAGAGGAGAACAAACATAAGGAGAAGCGACATGCCCCAAGGTCACCCAGCAGGCCAGTGGCTGAGCCAGCGCTCTCAAGTTCCAGTTCAGCACTCAGGTTCTGGCACCTTCACCCAATGCAGAAATGCAGCCACTTCTGGGGTGGAACTCAGCAGCTGGAACAGTTGTACAGAAGTGCCATCAGCTGAAAGCTACAAGCGTCCTCCCATTCTGGACATGCATTTGCACGATAAGTTTGGGATTGCAGACCTCTTGGGGCATTTTTCAAGCAGCAGGACCTGGGCCTGATCAGGTCAATGGTGCTCAGCTGCAGGGGACCGTTGGGTTGCCGGACCCTTGAGGACAATAGCCTGGTGGCTGGCGAGTCATCTCAGCATCCCTCTCCGACTCACCTTCATAATTGACCTGCCCGTCTCCATCGATGTCAGCCTCTCGGATCATCTCGTCTACCTCCTCATCGGTCAGCTTCTCTCCCAGGTTCGTCATCACGTGGCGCAGCTCCGCCGCGCTAATGTAGCCGTTCCCGTCCTGTAAGGCAGGGGGCGACAGAGCGAGGGTTTAGCTCAGTACAGCCACTCCCCTTCCACACACCCCGCCCCTGCACACCACAGACGTGGCAGCTCAGTGACCCCGGCACCCACAACACCCTGCCCTCCACCTCCCAGATGGGTGCTCACCTTATCAAAGACCCGGAATGCCTCCCTGATCTCTTCCTCGCTGTCCGTATCCTTCATCTTCCTCGCCATCATGGTCAGGAATTCTGGGAAGTCGATGGTGCCGTTCCCTGGAAAGGAAGTGCTGCCTTTGAGTGAAGGGGACTAGCGGGGCGCCGGGCCGGGGAAAAGCACCAGGGGATAAGGGCTCTTCAATCCGGGGCCCCTCAGCTGAGGCGACCAGCGTGGTGGCATCATTCTCTGTGGAACCAGACTGAGGTCCCAAGGAACGGCTGCGGGCAGCCGGCAGCAGCCTCAGCTGGCTTTGAACCACCGGCCTCAGGACAAGCTGCCTCTGGAAGCCTGCCAGACCAGGGCAACGGGCACCCGAGAACAGCTGCCCACGGAGCCCCACTGGGATAAGCCAGGATGCATGAGCCAGGTAGAGTGCCCAGGACGCCTCCTCCAGCATCTTACGTGTGGGGGGGAATGGGTTTGCTGCTGAACACCGTCCCCTCCCATTCTGCTCCCTGCCAGGCAGGCTGCCCTCGGCCACTCAACGCCCTTCCAGCTCACCATCCGCATCCACCTCGTTGATCATGTCCTGCAGCTCTGCTTCGGTGGGGTTCTGGCCCAGGGACCTCATCACCGTCCCCAGCTCCTTGGTGGTGATGGTGCCGTCCCCATCCTTGTCGAACAGGGAGAAGGCCTCCTTGAACTCTGAGGGAGGGAGAGACCCGCCGCCCTTCAGTGCTTCGGTTAATGAGGCTCCTCTACCGCAGAGCTGCTGAGCACGCTTCGGTGGCTAGCAAGGAGCAGCCGAGCGGCTCATGAGACAGGCCGCTCAGAGGCAAAATACCCAGGGCACCTTAATCCTGAATTCCCCACCCCCATCCCCTCAACACTGCTTCCAATGTCAAGTCTGACCCTAGGGTGAGTCTGCGTCGTCCCGCTGACCGAATGGTCGTAAGGGGTCCAGCTTGAGCACTGGCCACTGCCAGAGACGGGATGAGAGGGCGCCATGGCTGGCGATTCCTATGCTGGTCAAATTAGGCCATTTGAAGGGAGGTCAGCAGTACCCACTTACTTAAACAGCACCCCTCAGCCTAGGGATGGTTAGAGAGCCTAGTGCTAAAGGGCTGGCAAGAAGCTAAAATACAGCTATCAGCAGGGGCACAGGGCACCAGCCAGTGGGGTAACCCGCTCTCGAAGGTGCCACACTGGTGTTCCTGTGTCCATTCCCCAGTCATCTCCCGCAGACAGACCCTTTGCTCGGTCCCATCCTGGGGCCCACCCCTGGGGCCAGGCTTCTATTTCCAACAAAATTAGCCGGGGACTTTGACAACACTAATCAGGCTGCTGCTAAATCCCAACTGCCGGAGGCTGCGGTGGGCGAGTCCGGATGCCCCGGTCATAGGACAGCCAATCAGAAACATGGCCCATTGCAAGAGCTGAGCGGTCTCCGATCCCAGTCTGCAGGCTGACAAAAACCTTAAGACGTGCTTCTCTCCACGACCGCTACAAAGAAGGGGAACCGCAAAGCCGGCTACGCACCAAGCCCAGGGAAACAGACTGTCATTAATGAAAGACTAGAACCAACCTTCCGTGATACCCATAGCAGGGACAGTATTTGAATCAGATTTTTAAGCTGACTGTCTTTAAGCATTTAAAGAGCTTCCAGCTAGCTGGGGGCATAGTCCTCCAGGTAGCACTTGGTGGAGAATCTCATCTACTGTCTGCCTATTTGTGCCCCGGCCCCAGCAGCAGACCCCCTATATGCCTACCATCAATTACTCCTTAGCTCCATGTCACGAGGTGAGCTCCAGGAGTGGGACTCTAAACGCTGCAGCCATGAGCATGAAGACTTGGCAGAGTTTCAGAGCATCGCTACGCCTGAAAGTCCTACACACAGCGGAGAACCTAGCCTCTTCCCTGGAGCATGCTCGGTCCTGCATTGTGGGGGGCATGGCCAGTAATGGGGCCCACCCCACGCCCCAGAAAGTCATCTTCATGTCCCACTGGGCAGCATCTGCAGCAAGACCAGAGACTCCTCCCTTTCCCCTGCTCACTCGGGGCACAGGTGGAGGGGGAGGGGAAAAGGGGTCACTACCGATGCACTGAAGCGGTGTGGAGGACGCTCACCCCCCTTCAGTCTAAATACGGGGGAGCCCATGTAGAGTGAACAGCTAAACACCCTGGATCAGTTCTTCTGGCCCTACACGCCCATGTCCCCGGTGGGGATGACAGACAAGAGCTGCACCTGGGGATGCTGTGGATACTTGGTTCCCTCCCCATTCTTCCGAGCCCTGGGCTTGGGGGGCGATCACTACAACACAGAGCCTTTGCGAGCGCCACGGTTACAACAAACACTCAGCTAGGTGGAAGGCGGGTTTAGGACTCACCTGCTATCTGCTCTTCAGTCAGCTGGTCGGCCTAGAAGGAGCAGAGAGAAGTAAGTCACCAGGGCATGGAAACAGTCGGTTGTTACAACACCTAGAAGGCAGCTCTTAGCAAAGGATGCTGGGTTGACAGGCCTGATCGGTGCCCGCCTCTCCGATTCAGGCGGTGGCAGCATAATCGTCCCCTGCTTTGAGAGCACCACCTCTAGGATAAGGGCAACACTAGCTCCCCATGGCCCAGCCACTCCTTGATCTCCGTACCGGAAATGGTGATCATCAGGGCCGTTCCTGACAGGCTGCTGCCTCGACCCATCATCATAAAGACAAGGGGGCAGGTGCCACCGTAGGGCAACAGCTGAACTCCCAGCCACTGTCACAGCCAATACCGCTAGTGTTCCAGCACCTGGCACCAGGACGCTGTGGCTCTATTTCCAGTTCCACTACGGAGCACGCCTCTTGCCCCATGTGTGCGATGGAGTCAAGATCTGCCTCACCAGGGCCTTAGTTCAGTAGGGTTTATACCGAGCACTGAGTCAAGGCATCAGGGAAGGGCAGCGTATTATCAGACAGCCTAGCCAAGATTCCTGAGGTTGCAAGGATGCCACCAGTCCCAAGCACCCATGAGCTCTCTGGAGACATAATGCCGGCGGTGCAGCCCTTCGCTGATCCTCATGTGCCCGCAAGGGGATTACGGGGAACTCCAAAGCTGCTGGAGCCCCAAAGTGCAGGGTTTGTAAAAAAGCTCCTGATACAAGTCTGGGGGAAATACGATTTCAGCACACAGGCCTGTTTGGACCTCAAGCTTTGCCTGCAGTTTTGGAAACTGCAGCACCCAGAGGCAACCATATGAAAACGACGAGAAATGGTGAACTTCACGAGGCTCCATTGTGAAATGCGATCGAATCCCTGGCACCAAGGAAGGAAGAATGGTGCCGTGCCCGAGGGCTGTCAGCACCGAGGCTGGAGCAGAGCAGCGATTAAGGTTTGATACTGCAGCCCAACACCCTAGTATCTGGGTGCCTTCCGTGACAAACTAATAGCCAAAGCGAGGTCCCCAGTAGCCTTGCTCCCTTTGGGACAGCGATGCCCTGCTCCAGATAACATCTCACTGGAGAAAGCCTCATGGTAGCGTTTGGGCAGCAACACCCACTAGAAATGCAGCAGCTTCGCAGCCACCCAGGGCGGGAATCAAGACGACAGAGCAATTCTAAAATTGAGTGAAGGGAGGGTGCGAACCAGTAATTTTCCCAGCCATAGGGGGTGACGGGGGTGGGGTCAGCTCCCCACAGTGGGTCAAATGAGGGCATTCCTGCCTGAGGCAGAGATAATCAACTACAGGACCAAGCTGCTCCAATCTCTATCCAGCTACATCTGCTTCTGCCGTTGGCATGAGCACACGCCAGGGGGCTGGCAAGGGGCACTGGACAATTTTCATCTTTGCTCGTTAGCTTGGGGTCAGTCGCTCCCCAAAGCGAGACTGAATTCTGCAGCCACCCAAGCTGGGATTGAGCTGCTGTCAGATCTCGAGACAAAAGCAGGGTCAGGCCGTGGGAACCCTCCAGGGAACACACAGAGCAGTGATAGAGATTTCCGACATCAGGCGTGCATTGAGGTGGCAAAGGTATCTTCAGTGGAGGTGTGAAACCAACGTCCATACAGTCACTAAAAATCCCAAAGCACTTTCCCCAAGAGACTGCACCTTAGCCCCAACATCCTGGCCTGATTCCAATCGGGCAGATCCATTCAGCCTCCCTAAACTCCCCTGCAGTTTCAGTAGGATAGAGTTCTCATCTTTCTAGCCTGACCTACTGCGTAAGCACTGCTGAGCCATTCCAGTGACGAGAAAGGCACATCTTGTAAAACATAGCTCAGATGAAAGGTGCTCCAGAAACATAGGTTGGTAAGGAGAGAGCAGCGAGCAAAGATTAATTCGTTAGGCATGAATATCTACCGGTCAGCTGAGAAAGGGAACGGCAGTCACAGCTGATGGCAGTTTGTGGGGGAGAAAACTCCCTCCCCATGGCTTGGTGTGAATGAGGCGACTCCATCCATGGAGGTGGAAGGTCATGACACAGCCCCCCGGTACCTGAAGCAGCACGTTGTCCTGCTGCAGTCGGGAGAGGTTGGAGAATTTGGAGGGGAAAGGAAGAGATCCTGCATCGCCCCATCAGAGATAATAAAGGGCTGATCAGTCAACACTACTTCTGTAAAGGGAAATCAGGCCTCCCCAATCTATTAGAATTCTTTGAGGGGGTCAACAAACACATAGACAAGAGTGATCCGGTAGACAGAATGCACATGGATTTTCAGAAAGTCTTTGACATGGTCCCTCACCAAAGACCCTTAAGCAAAGTAAGCCGTCATGGGATAAGAGGGAAGGACCTCTCATGGATCAGTAACTTGTTCACAGACATGGAACAAAGGGTAAGAAGAAACGGCTTGTTTTCACAGTGGAGAGGGGGAATTAGTGGCATCCTCCAAAGGGGTCTGTACTAGGACCTGTGCTGTTCAACATATTCATGAATGATCTGGAAAAAGCGATGAACAGTGAGGTGGCAAAGTTTGCAGATGATACAAAATTACTCAAGACAGTTAAGTCCAAAGCAGACTGCAACGAGACAAAGGGATCTCACCAAACTGGATAACAAAATGGCAGATAAATGCAATGCTGATTAATGCAAAGTAATGCATATAAATGCACATAATTCCAACATTACATACAAAATGATGGGGTCTAAATTAGCTATCATCACTCAAGAAAGATCTTGGAGTTATTGTGGATAGTTCTCTGAAAACATCCACTCAGTGCACAGCAGCAGTCAAAAAAGCGAACAGAATGTTAGGAACCATTAGGAACGGACAGAAGACAGTAAACATCACAATATAAAGCCATGGTACGCCCACACCTTGAACACTATGTGCAGTTCTGGTTGCCCCATCTCAAAAAAGAGATAATTGGAAAAGGTACAGAGATGGGCAACAAAAATGATTAAGTGTATGGAACAGCTTCCATATGAGGAGAGATTAATAAGACTAGGACTCTTCAGCTTGGAAAAGAGATGACCAAGGCGGGATACGATACCGATATATAAAACAACTGGCATGGAGAAAGTGACAAAGGAAGTGTTATTTACCCCTTCCCATAACAAGAACTAGAGGTCACCCAATGAAATCAATAGGCAGCAGGCTTAAAACAAACAAAAGGAAGTATTTCCTCACACAACGCACAGTCAACCTGTGGAACTCCTTGTCTCGGGATGTTGTGAAGGCCAAAAGTATAACCGAGTTCAAAAAAGAATGAGATGAGTTAATGGAAGACAGGTCCATTAATGGCTGTCAGTCAGGATGCTCAGGGACACAACCACATGCTCTGGGTGTCCCTAAGCCTCTGACTGCCAGAAGCGGGGACTAGATGACAGGGGATGGATCACTCCATAATTGCTGTGTTCTGTTCATTCCCTCTGAAGCACCTGGCACTGGCCGCTGTCAGACAGGATACTGGGCTAGATGGACTATTCCTCTGAGCCAGCATGGCCATTCTTTTCACTGTTCTGATCCTGGCAAGGCCTGTAACCTCACATGGCAAAAGACCAAAGCTCAATGTGGCACCACCGCACCAGGAACTGCTGCCCAGCAGGAGCTCAAAATCCTAACCATCCTCCTCCCCAAAGAGGAGCCTTCATCCCCAGGACGGGAAGTTTATCCTCCTCCTGGCATGCCCATCTGGGTGCTTGCTCAGTGGGTTTCCCTTCCAAAACCCTGTTCAGGTAGGAATCTCTCCCCTCTGCAGCCTAGCTCCACTCCTTACTCATGCTGAATCACCCACTGCAGCTTCTTGTTCTCCACTTAGCACTCCCACAACCAACAAGTCTCCCCTCTCCTAGGAGCTGCCCACTTCGTTTCTTGTACCCTGCTCTGGCCATCGTCAGGGCCAGGATACTGGAGCCCCTGGTCTGATCCAGCCTGGCGAGCCCTAGGTTACCAAGTTCCTAAGCGCGCTTTCCAGCACACGCCAAGGTCACATTCCCTCAGGACGCACTTCAACCAAAACCCTGATCCACTGCTCCCTGTAGCTGACACACCAGCTCCCAACCTCAGTGATTCTCACCCCCCGCCCCGCTTCACAAGGCACCCTCCCCCAACCTTGAAAACCCCAGCAAGGTCCTCCTGCACCCTCATACCAGCCATCCTCAAGGCCATCTCCATCCATACCAGCCACACCCCCACACCCCCTCTCCCTAGCCATCACAGAACTCCCCAAACCCCACTCAGACTTCATTGCCTCCTCCCTTCACGATCCTCCTCCCATCAGCTCTGGGATTCCTCCACCAACCCCCTAGCGCATCTAACCCACACCAAGATGGTCCCAATCCACACACCCCGAAGTCCCGTATCCCCGGTAAACGCCCACAATCTCTAGTTCCTATATCCCTAACCCCATTTCCTCTGAGCTCCTTCCCAACCCTCACTCACCTCCAAACCCTCAGATCTCCAGTTACTCCAGGCCTTTCACATCCCCCTCGCCTTCCATAACCTCAAGCCTTCCTAGCCTCACACTGTCCAGCTAATCCCGCCCCCAACCTCCAAACCCTTCCCCCTTGAGCCAGAGAGCTTCCACCAGGTCACTGTACCCCCACTATATCCCCAAGCTGCACAGATCCAGACCCCTAAGCTTGTCACCCACACCTGCCTATCAGCACCCCAGCCACCGACCTACCCGGTTCAAACCCTGCTAACCCCCACATCTTCCCCCGCCACACCACAACCCTTCAGTCTCCTTGCGACATCCCTCCTCAAGTGCTGCCCGCCCACCAACCCTCCCACGCCCCAACTCACCTGCCAGCCTCTCCACACCCCCTGCCTAACATACCCAATCTCTCTCCATGCTTCCGGCTTTCACAACACCCCTAACACACAGCCCAGCCCGCCCACCCCCTTCCCATCCCGCTCTCCAACACCTAACCCACCCCGGCACCTCCTCCTGACAACCCCCCCCCCACTGTGCCTTCCAATGCCAGCTCAAATGGCCCCCCCAAGACACCCTCCCCCACACTGGCCTCCAGCCCCCCCGCACCTTCCAGACACAGCCTGAAACCGCCACTGTACCCTGACACCCCCAGGCCCCTCCACAAGCCATACACACCACCATAGAGCCCCACCTGTAACCCCCACGAGACACCCCCCTCACTCCCTCCACCTCCCCAGTGCCCCCCAACACCCCCACCCCCTTCCCTCCAACCCCCATGCTTCCTAACACCCCCCCCCAGCCCCCTTCCCAACACCCCCCACTCAACCCAGCTGCCAAACCCCTCCCACCCCCCCAGGACCCCCCCCACCCTGCCCGACACCTCCAGCCCCAGGACCCCCCCTGCCCCCCCCAGCCCGACACCTCCAGCCCCAGGACCCCCCCTGCCCCCCCCCCAGCCCGACACCTCCAGCCCCAGGACCCCCACCCTGCCCGACACCTCCAGCCCCAGGACCCCCCCCCAGCCCCAGGACCCCCAGGACCCCCCCCCCAGCCCGACACCTCCAGCCCCAGGACCCCCCCTGCCCCCCCCCAGCCCGACACCCCCAGCCCCAGGACCCCCCCCCCAGCCCGACACCCCCAGCCCCAGGACCCCCCCAGCCCGACACCCCCAGGACTCCCCCCAGGATCCCCCAACTCCGCCCGACACCCCCCACTCAACCCAGCTCCCAAACCCCTCCATGCCCCGTCCCTGCGCCCCCCCCGGGCCCCTCCCCTCACCATGGCGGGGTCCGGCTCGCGGCGGCAGGAGGCTCCAGGCGGCGGCGGCAGCAGCGGGTGGGGGAGGGAGGTACCACCAGCACCAGCCGGGACTCGCTAACCGCTTCACAGTCACACCCCCCACTCCGAGACCCCTCCGCCAGCCACTCGCTGCTCCGGCCCCGCCCCCGGACCCGCCGCAGCAGAACGGGGAGCGGGAGGCGCCCGCCGTCACGCCCCGTCCCGGGGACTATTTTCTCTCTCCGCGCACGAACACACGGCATGTCGCGTCACCCATGTGTCGCGCCTTTCCATTGGCCCGGAGGCGGCGGCGGGATGAGAGCGCGGCGCTGATTGGACGCTGCTCACCTGCAATGCGTAAAAATTGGACCAGGCCATGTTAGGGGGAGGGCGGGGGGACGGGGAGGGAACCAAGCGCGGGAGGGAGATCACGGGACGGACACAGCCAGACCAGGGTAGCTGGGGGTAGGAGAGGAGCATCGACACCCCTTTTCCCGGAATGGAACAGCCCGGAGCAGCCCACCCCAGCAGGCAGATGGACCAACCCAGGGGAGTGGGCGGAGCCCAGGAGATCACGTGACACAGAAGACCGTGCCCCTAATCCTTTATTCACAAAGCACAGGCCCGCCCGTTTTGCCACGCCCCTGAAGCTTTTGGCCACGCCCATTCATCCCAGTTGCATTAGACCGCGCCCCTTATGGCTCGGGCCACGAATCAATCAGCTTTGGCCACGCCTCTTCTTAGTATGGCCATAGTATTGTCGGCCACGCCCCCTGCTCTCGGGACCACGCCCCATCACTTCTGGCCACGCCCTCACGACTAATACCACGCCCATATTCTCATTGATCTAATCTCCTATTGTCAGGGCCACGCCGCATCGTGTCTGGCCACGCCCCTATGCAAATACCATGTGGGTATTATCATTGGCCTATTTTGTGGCCCCGTCCCCTGTGCTCAGGTCACAAGCCCTGGCTTTGGCCCCAGTCGCCTGGGTTCCTGGTTCTGTCCCCGTCTCCACCCCCAGGGCGGAGTGTGTGCACCATCGCCCCCTTGGGGCCCAGGGCAGGGGTGTCCCCTAGGGTCTGCTCCCCCAGGGCTTTGCTATTCATGCCCTGGTGAGTCTGGTACCTGGCGGGCAGCACCATTCACTAGGCTGGTGTGACCCACTGAGGCACAGCCCCTTCGCACCCTCCACCACCTGGCCCATCGAATGGAACGGATTCCCCTTCCCAGGAGGAGATGGGGGTTGTCAATGCATGCTCAGCCCACACCCCCTTCCCCATCGCCTTCCTTCCCTGTCTCCCTCAAGCGCTGGCGTGATCCCCATGACCCTGAGATGAGAGGTTTCACAAATTGCTCTTTGGCTCGACTGCTACCAGCCTGGTTTTGATGGGCCCCGAGGGAGTGGCCCCAAGGATGCTGTTACCCCAGAGCCCAGGAGTCATCTGCGGCTGGCAGAAATCCACTTTTAACCCTCCTGGTTTATGACCCATTGGCTCCTTCCCCGTTCTGCCTCCCTCTGAAATATCTAAGGATCCACTCCGTCCCCTTCCCTGACTCCCCCTTGTCAACATCCCCAGCGCCCCCAAACACTGCCACCTCCCCATGGTACCCTCCCAACCCAAAACCCCACTCGCGCTCCCTCCAGCCCCCCTTCCTGACAGCCCCACCCCACCATCCCCCATCGCCACCAAACACCTCCAGCCACTAGTATCCCCCACCCCACCCTCTACCCCCAAACCCCTTCCCAGCCCCTTGCTTAGACTCCCTGCTTCTCTGCATCCCCTTCTCGGACGCTAGGTGGCAGCCAAAGCCTGTGGGACCTGCATCGACTTCCCAAACCCAGCCCCGCAGGCCTCCAGCCTGAAATGGGAGTGCCCGGTGAGAGGGGAGGAATAGCTCCCCTGCCTCCCTCTCCACCCGCCTCTAATCCCCTGCCAGCTGTGCCCAACCCTTGCTCCACGGTTAGCTACCAGCTGGCCTGGGATCTGGGCTAGTTCGCCTACCGGCAGCCGGACAGATTTTCTCGCCCAGCTCTATTCTCAGTAGCTACGTACTTTCCCCCTGTCTTTCCCGTCACAGAATCTATTTCCTCTCCATCTTTCCACCCGCAATATCTGTCTGCCTCTCCCTCTCCCTCCCCCCATCCACGGGAGCGATCTACCCCTCTGCAGTCCGTATCTCATCTGTTTCATCTGTTGACTCTCTGTCTATTCTTCCTTTCCTCTGCAGTCAATCTATCCATCCTTCCCTCCCTATCTGTCTGCCATCCTTCCTTCTCTCTGCTGAATCCATCCATCCTTCCTGCCCCAGTATCTCTCTTTATCTATCCACCCATCCCTCCCTCCCTCCCCAGTATCTCTCTCTATCCATCCTTCCTTCCTTCCCCTGAAACCATCCATCCACCTACCCCCTGATCCTGCGACAACAAGGGTGGCCAACCTGAGCCTGAGAAGGAGACAGAATTTACCAATGTACATTGCTAAAGGTCCACATTCGTCAGCAGTCCCCCCATCAGCTCCCCCCTCTCCCCTATCCCAGCACCTCCCGCCCACTGGCAGCCCTGCCGATCAGCTGTTTCGTGGCGTGCAGGAGGCTCTGAGGAGGAGGGGGAGGAGCGAGGGCCCGGCAGGCTCAGGGGAGGGGCGGGAAGGGGTGGAGTGGGGGCAGAGCCGGGGTGGAGCAGTGAGCCCCCCTCGGTCTGTTGGGAAGTTGGCGCCTGTAGCTCCAGCCCCGGGGTCGGTGCCTGTACAAGGAGCCGCATCTTAACTTCGGTCTCCGGAGCCACAGGTTGCTCAACAATGTGTTTCTAACCCAGCTGTTCTCTCTCCGGCACCCCGGCATCTGCTGAAGCTGCTAAGCCGGGGAAGGGGGCCAGCTGTGCTGATGGTTTCTGGGACGTAGACACCTGGCCACGTGGGATCGGGATCAACCCCCCCCCTTCCCCCCCCCCGGCTTATTAGCCATGGGGGGGCACCAGACAGCAGTGACTTGTGACCGATCTCGGATCCCCCACCCGTTGCTTCCCTATGGATCCTGCCTCTGCTCGGACCCCCGGCACTTTCTCCCTGCTTTTGGCGCTGCAGGCAGGGCAGGTCTCATCCTGCTGGCAGCCAGGGATCCGGTCCAGGCGCCGGTGCTTCAGCTGGCTGGACACCAGCTGCAGCTGGGTAGGGACGGGGGCGTTAGAACAGGGAACGGCTGCCAAGGGCGGTGCCTCCTCCCTACGGCCTCGCGTCCATGAAACCCTGCAGGAGTTTCGCTGTGAATCAGCAGGAAACACAGCACCGCCAACCTGAATTCCTCAGGGTCTGGGATGGGTGCAAGGAGAGCACAATACGTGCGTGGCCACCGCTGCCCGCTTCTGGCGGCAATCAGTACTACCCGACTGTGTGTCATAGCCCCTATAGTGCTGGAAGCTAGTGGAGATTCTCCATCAGCCCACATAGTTACAGAGGAGGAGGCCCATAGTTCTCCCCTCCCCCTCTTACCACTAATGCTCCAGTGGGGTTTAAATGGGAACGGCACGGAGAGGCGCAAGGCCAAGATTCCTCAGCTGCCTCGCTAGCCCCGAGCGCATCCCTCTGACAAGCAGGGACATGACACAGGCTCTGCTCACCTCCTACTGCCTCCCTGCCTTTCCTCAGTGACTCTGTTCCCCTGTCCTCATCTCTGCTCCCTCCTCTCTTTACCCCGGGGGTCCCCTGACTCTCCTGCTGTACTACAGGACAGTGCTTTCCTCAGCATCGCAGGCCACCTCTGGCCACATCGGGCTTTGTGATGCTTCACGTGCTGTGGCTGCAGCTGGGCTAGAACCCAGATCCCTCAGCTCTGAAAGCCTTGAGCTTTCCAGAGAATCCCTATTTGCAGTACAGGGGTTATGACATGCAGCTCAGCAGTTCTGATGCCAACCAGCAGAGGTAAGTGGGGTACTGTGTTGGACCAAGCCATCAGCAAGACAGGCCCTTGGCTGAGGCTGCAGCTTGTGGTACAGTCGAATTTCAGCCTTCATTTAAAAAAAAAGTTTTCTAGCCATAACGGTTGGGATGAAAAGCCAGGAGTCCTGACTCCCGGGATCTAATCCTCTTCTCCCTCCCTTTCCACTGTGCTCAGCCATCTCTCAATCTTCCTCCCATTTGACTGCCCCCCTGCCTCAAGACAAAAAGTCTCACAGCCTTGGGGTGAGGCTTGGAAAATATTTATTTGTGGTTCACACTTTTGACCCTGAGCGAGCTTGTCTCACGCCGGGGGCGGGATAGAACCTGGTACAAAAAAGCAAAGAGGTCACAAAAACTCTACAAAGGAATCTGTACAGTATCATACAACAGAGATACATTCAGCACATGCACACACCTGCCACCAGGGGGTGCTGCAATACGCAGCCCCTCCCCTTCAATGCTGGGGGTTGTGCCTTGACTCTGGCACAGAATGATTTATTTTTCCTAATCACAGGCCCAGTAGGAAGGCAAGGGAGGCCCTGTGTGTGTATGTCGGGGTGGGTCTGGGGAATCTCCAAGGGGTCCCCTAGACAAAGAGCTGATTGAAAATGTTGGGGGGAGAGGGGGGCTTTCCATGGAAAATGTTGACTTCTGGCGGAAACTCAGAATACTGCCATAGTTTGATTTAGAAATGCTGCTGCGGTGCATCATGGGAGATGTAGTTCTGTTGCTACATGATTTACCTCTGTGGGCTGGGCTCCCCAACTGGACTATATCGCCCATGATGCATCATGGCCACAGATCCCCATGATACAACCACCTGGCCAAGAGGAGAGGTCATGGTGCATCATGGGAGATGTAGTCAAAGTGCCGTAAGCTCTCATTCTCTATTCTCCAGGCTCCCAAGCCAGACGCCATCTCCCACGACTCACCCATAGCTGAGGGCTCCCCAGATGCAACCGCCTCTCCACGAAGGGACTCTGTGGTGCATCATGGGAGATGTAGTTCCATTCCCTCATGCTTCCATTCTCTGTTGTCCAGGCTGCCTGGTTGCACTACCTTTCCTATGATGCACTAAGGGAGTCCCTGGCCATGGTGCATCATGGGAAATGTAGTCCAATCGCAAAGCCCAGCCCATAGAGTAGAAAAGCATGAGGCAACTGACCTACGACTCCCATGAGGCACTGGGGTGCCACGTCTAAATTGAAATATTTTGGTGTCTTGGGTGTTTGATTTTTGTGGCATATTCCCTGGGGAGCAGGTGCTTTTTGAGACAAATTTCCTTTGGTTGAAAACCCAATTTCCCCTAGAAAAAATCAGTTTTGATGGAAATTTTCCCTCCAGCCCCAACTACTCCTTCCCAGGTGAGTGGCTTCAAGAGAGAGGGGCTTAGCGAGGGACGAACGCACGTCTCAGAACAGAAGCAGATGGGGCTGGGCTGGGTGATGGGCAGGGGTGGATGGTGGGGCTTGGAGCTCCTGGGAGTGGGCAGATCTGGTCTCCATTCATGGAGCACAGACACCAGATTGACAACCGTCAGCATTCAAGGCATCTGGCTGGACAGAGTGAGAGCAGGCTAGGCAGACGTGGAGGGAGCATCGCCCCCCCACACCCTGACAGAGCGCTACCTGCCTCAGTCCCACCCTGGGACACCCTTGGCGGATGGAGTTCATTATCCACGGCCCGTCCCTCTGCAGAAGCTGCCAGCTGGGGACAATCAGTGAGGGCTGAACAGGAGGGATGTGGACACTGGTCCCGCTAGGAACTGGGCTGAGTCCTGCAACCTTGCTTCACGCTGACAATGGGAATGAATTTCAGGGGGAACGGAGCCGGCGCCTCTAGAGGGAAAAGGCCCCGCGTCCCTTTCCCCACCCCCCTGAGCCAGCCAGTCCCCCTTTGCCCGGGGACCAGGTTGGAGATGGTGCCCCCTAGAGGGGAAAGGCCCCGCGTCCCATCCCGCCACCCCTCCAAGCCCGCCAGTTGCCCACAATATAGCAGTTGCGTTTCCCTCATGCCCACTCCACTTCCACTGTGCAGCTCACTGGCCAAGGCCTTGCAGCCTGGCAGGGAATCCTCACCAGCCAGCCTGTTACCTTGTGCTGGAGCTGCAGATCGCTGGCAGGCCAGGCTCCTTCGAGGTGGTGACCCAGCTACCACGGGCATCCGGTTCCCCACCCCTGGCGAGCTTCCACCTGTGTGATGAACTGGGGCAGCCTCAGCTGGCTGCTCTGAATTACCCCCCTCCAAGGGGCGCCCCGCTGGGTTGGACCCACATTGGTGTGGTGGGGCGAGGAGAGTGAATGTGCCCCCCTGGCACAGAGGGGCGGTTAAGGTGCTTTAGCAGAGCTGGGGGGGGATCAGGGGGCATGAGGGTCCCCAGGGCAGGGACGAGCCCACCCCGATTCCCTTATACCATGGCATGGGTGGGGGGGCAACGTGGGTCCAGCCCGCTCTCCCCCCACACTGGATCAGAGCTTGGGCTCCAGGCCGGCTGGCATGTTGAGTCCATTGAGCTTGGCTCTTTCCAGGTTGGAGATGTCCATCTTGGGGAGGCCGCGGGGCAGGGGCAAGGGCAGCCCCCCCTTGTCCAGGGGCTGGCCATGGTCCCCCCGGGTGGCGTTGTGGATGAGGCGCGGGGCGTTGTTGGCTAGCAGCTCCTGTGGGGGCAGTGCCCGGCCTTTCCGGCGGGTCCACAGCACCAGGAGGGCACAGAGCAGGGCGGCCAGGAGGGGCAACAGCACCAGGGGCAGCAGGGCATAGAGCAGGGTCTGGTCAGTGGCCTCTGCAGGAAGAGAGAGTGGTGAGCAGGGAGCGCCAGGCCCACGGTGCCAGCCGCCCCCTGAACCCACAGCCCCAGGCCTTTGCCCCATGCCCAGCCTTCCCCCCAACCTGAGATAGCTCCCCGATCCACCCCTCCCTGCCACGGCACCAGCGGGGCCCTGTCGTCTCCTCCCCAACCCACCTGCGCCAGCCTGGAGCTCCCTGCCCCTCTGCCTGGCATGGTGCCCGCCCTCCTCCCCCTGCCCTGGCACCATTCTCAAAACACCTCCCTGCCCCTCCCGCACCTGTCACGAACCCAGAGCTGCCTCCTCCCGCCCCTGTACCTCCCCCATAGGGGCTGCCAATACGGAACCATCCCCAGGGCAGGTTAAACCCCCGCTTCCCACGCCCGGCCATACCTGCGCAGCCCCCCTCCGGGCAGGAGCACACGTAGCTGCCTGCCCCGCCCAGGCATGAAACCCCCCTGGGGCAGGGGTTCGGGGAGCAGAGATCCAGCCAGACCTAGGGCACAGGGAGAGCAGAGATAGCAGGGCCCAGCACATCCTGGCTGGCACCACGCTGCGGGGTGGGGGTGGGCAGGGAGATTGCCAGGCCAGGGGGCCTCTGGTCTGTGCAGCCCCAGTGAGCTGATGCAGTCCCCCCGTTCCCCCGAGGCTGGATTTGGCCCACTGAAACCGTACAGCCTCTGTGGGTCAGGATCACGGTCCCCATTTTGTAGAGGGGGGAAACTGAGGCACAAAGGCGGGTTTGGGGGTGGGAAGTGACTTGCAGAGGGTCACGGGGGGGAACCAGCGGCAGAGCCAGCAATAGAACCCAGGAGTCCTGGCTCCCAGCCCCTCCCCCCTGGCTCTAACCTCTAGCCCCCACTCCCCTCCCATCTCTGACATGGCTCCTGCCTCTCCTCACCAGATCCTGGTGGCTCTTACCTCACAGAAGGGCCCGCTGAGGCCAGGCGGACAGCTACACACCACCCCCTGCCCTGGTGTCTCCTGGCACCGGGCTCCGTGCTGGCAGGGGGTGCTGGCGCAGCCCCCCAGCTTCGTCTCGCAGGCCTCGCCCGTGTAGCCAGTGGGGCAGGAGCACACGTGCCCGGTACCCACCGCCTGGGGGGGACAGTGGACAGGGAGGAGGAGCATTGTCACTGGCATAGCAGAGACCAGCTCCCCACGGTGACAAGACCCCACAGCGACATGGAAACGGAGCCCCCCAGGGGCAACCTGATGGTCACAGTCCACTCGGGCAGGAGGGGGCTGGGGGAGGCGGAAACACCCCGTCCTCAGGGGCTGGGGTGTGGCCAGTTCAGGGCAATGCCCATTCCCATTCCCACCCCCCCAGCAGCAGGGGGACGGGGCACCATGAGTATCCACGGCCATCAGCCTTTGGAGTCCCCCCAAATCCATCCCCTCTCTCCCCAGCCTTTGGGGTCCCCATGTCCACCCCCTTCCCCATCATCATTTGGGGTCCCCCCAATATCCATCCTACCCCCCCACCAGCATTTGGGGTCCCCCCGGTGTCCATCCCCTTCCCGCCCCCAGCCTATGGGGTCCTTCATATGTCTGTGCCCTCTCTCCCCAGCCTTTGGGGTCCCCCGTGTGTCCATCCTCTCTCCACACCAGCTTCTGGGGTCCCCCCAAATCCATCACTTCTCCCCCAAGCCTTTGGGGTCCCCTGTGAGTCCATCCCCTCTCCCCACCAGCCTTTGGGGTCCCCCCAACATCTTTGCCCATCCCCCACCAGCTTTTGGGGTTGCCCCTGTGTCCGCGCCCATCCCCCACCAGCCTTTGATGGCCCCCCAGTATCCTTGCCTATCCCTCACCACTGTTTGGGGGCTCCCCATGTCTGTCCCCTCCCTGCAGGGGCTCTGCACGTTCTCTGGGGACCCTCCCTTTCCCTGGCCCAGGCTGCAGTGGGGACATCACTGAGCTGCTCTTGGGGTGGGGAGCTCAGGGGGGAGGTGCTGCCTCCAGACTGGGAGAGGAGGGGTGATTCCTGTGGCCGGCGCGGCTCCCCCCGCATCCCTTCCCAGAGCAGCAGAGTCCGAGGGGCGCACACCCACCTGGCACTGCCCCCCATTGCGGCACCGCCCCTGGCAGCCATCGTCTCCTGCAGGTGGAGAGGAGCCGGGGGTCATGGAGAGACGAGGCAGCGTGGGGGGCGTCCTGGGTGGGGAGCAAGCCGAGCACCCCATCTGCCTTGCAGCCCCAGCTCACCTTGGCAGGGGCATCAGCTGCAAGCCATCATGGGGCCCTGGGACCCACCCCCTTGGTCCCCAGGCATCTGGCAGGATGCCCTACTGGCTAGGGCAGGATTCAAACTGGCAACTCACATGCCCCATCATGGCTCGCAACCAACACCTGGGTGTGTGTGTGTGTGTGTGTGTGTGTGTGTGTTGCCCCCTACCCTCTTAGTGGAACCGATTAGCATCGGCCAGTGGCAATGGCCTGGGAACGAGTGGCCCGATTCTCGGTCAGGCTTGGGCCCCCTCCCATAGCGGAAAGCGGGGGGGGGGAGCAGCCCCTTGGGACCCCCTGAGCCGGTGGGGAGTGGGCGTAAGGGCTCTGATCCCAGCCCCCCGGTGCAGGCTGCTGTGGCTATTCTCTGCCCCCCAGGACCCATAGGGGGCAGATCGGGAACGTGGCCAGAGCGCCCTGCGTTGTGACTATTCTCACATTCCCGGCCATCCAAGCTCCCGCCTGGTCCGACTCTGCCCCCTCCCAGCCATGGCCTGGCCCTGCCCCCTCTTGGCCACGGCCGAGTCCCAGCCACCCTCTCCTGGCCAAACCTGGGCTGTGCCCCCCGCCTCACCGGCCCCAGCCCCAGCCCCAGCCCGGCCCTGCCCCCCACAGCCCTGGCCCACTGGTTGCTCTCTTACTGGTCTCGCAGTTGGGGCCGGCCCAGCCCTCCAGGCAGTCACAGAAGTAGCCCCCGATGAGGTTTTTGCAGCCCTGGGCGTGCACGCAGGGCTCCCGCTCACACTCATTGGCATCTGTGGTCGGGGGGGCTGGGGTCAGGGCAGATCGCGGTTGAGGGGGGGGAGGCTGCTGGCCCCTCGTGGGATCAGTGTGGGAAGGTGGGATCAGTGGGAAGAGCCAGACGTGTCCCCCCCGCACCCGCCCCGTCCAGCCCTTGGCTTGGGGATTGGGGATCATGGGCCCTTGTCCTGCTGGGAACTACCCCGACTCACTCGCACCACCCAGTGGGCATTGGCTTGCAATGCCCCCAAGGGTCCGGCGCCCGGCTCAGACTGGCCATCGTGAAGTGAGCAGCCCCGTTTGCCAGCCACGCGGCTCCTCTCCCACCACAGGGATGCTGCTGCTTCCCCTAACTCCCCACCGACCAGACACCCCTCCAGGCCTCTGTTGCCCTTGGCAGGGTCCGAGCTGGCTGTAGGTCCTTGGATCTGCACAGCTGGGGACGGCGGGGGGGCACATCCAGTCCTGGGTCCTGTTTGTGGGGGGAGAGTTCACTGCCCCCTGCTGCAGACTCACAGGAAGGGGAGGGGGACAGTACCCACAGCACGAGGGTGTGGGGGGCAGAGGGGAGGTGACTGGGGGGGTGCTGTGTCAGGGCATGGGGGCAGGAGGGGGGTGCCACAGGGCAGTGTCAGGGTGTGGGGAGCAGGAGAGGGTGCAATGGGGCAGGGGGCACTGTCAGGGCATGGGGAGCAGGAGGGAGGTGCCACGGGGCAGTGTCAGGGCGTGGGGAGCAGGAGGGAGGTGCCACGGGGCAGTGTCAGGGTGTGGGGAGCAGGAGGGGGTGCCCGAGCTCGGTGCCCCGGGCTTAGCCTCACCCAGCTGGCAGGTTTTACCGGTCCATTGGGGCAGGCAGGTGCAGCTGAACCCATCCGGGAGGGGGTGGCAGGTTCCACCGTGGGCGCAGGGCTCCGGCAGACACTCGTCCAGCCCTGCCAGGGGAGGGAGCGGTTAGGGAGGGCGGGACCCCGGGCATCCCCGCAGCGAGTGGGCTGGGCTCAGCCAGGCCCACAGGGCCCCCCGGGGCTGGACCGGCGCCCTCCCTCCAGCCGTGGCGTCATGCCAAGTGATGCTGCATGTCCGGCTGGGCAGGGGGGACCCTGGGAGCAAGGTCCGGTCCTGAGGCAGGAACCCCTTCCCTCCCAAGGTGGTCAGGGACAGCCTGGGTCAGGGATCCTGCACCACGGTGCTATGGGGTGTCCTGAGCCTTGGGGAGATCCATCCCCAGCGGGGTCAGCCCCGGCCGCCAGCCCCCCAACAGCCTCCTCCACCCTACCCCCACAGCTTCCTTTGCCCCACTCACGCCCAGTCCCTCTGTCTGATCCCCTGCCCCCCAACTGAGCCCATCGCATCCCCTCTCCCCAGCCACTTGACTCCCCACAGAACTCCCGGGCCCCCAACAGGACCTCAACCCTTTTCCCCCAGGGAACCCCAAATCCCTAACAGCATCCCTGGCCCCCAGGTCTTTGCCCCTGGCCCCCTGAACGCCCCATCTCCCTTCCCCCATGGCCTATAACAAGGCCCCTTTAGCCCCCAGTAGGACCCCCATACCCCCTGGTTCCCTCCTGCTGGTCTCCCTACCTTTGTAGCTCCATCCCCCCCAGGCCTCCTTTAAGCCCCCCTCTCCCTCTCTCCTGGTCCTCACCAGGGCTCCCCCAGAATTCCCCCATTCCCAAGAGAACCCCAGACCCCTAACCTTTCCCCTGCAGGCTGCCAGCCACTGCTGCTGGGCCCTAGAGCCTTCATCTCAATGGGGCCCCCAGGGACCAGCTTCCCCCCCCCCCGTGGGCACCCCAGCACTCACGAGAGCAGCCATGGGGACAGGCGGAGAAGCTGGGGTCCTCCCCAAGCCAGCCCCCTCCCCCCCCAGCCTCCTCCCACCCCCCGTACAGCGCCCGCTGCCCCCTCACCCCTCTCGCAGTCCCGGCCCCGGAAGCCCGCGGGGCACAGGCACTGGTACTCGTCCGGCTCCGCGTTGGTGCAGGTCCCGCCGTTCCGGCAGGGCCGGTGGGAGCCGCAGTAGTTCAGGTCTGGGGGGAGAAGGGTTCGGCTCAGCTCCAACCAAACTCCACTGACCCCGGGGCTGCCCTGCTGTCCTGCCAGGGAGAGGGAACCCAGCCAACCCGCCACAGGGGGCGCTGTGGGGAGCGGGGCAGGGGAGCTGGCTGTGGGGGGAGCCCCCGACCACTTCAGTCCCAGCCTTTCCCAGCAGGGGGCGCTGTGGGGAGCAGGGCAGGGGCACTGGCTGTGGCAGGAGCTCCCGGCTACTCCAGTCCCAGCCTTTCCCAGCAGGGGGCGCTGTGGGGAGCAGGGCAGGGGCACTGGCTGTGGCAGGAGCTCCCGGCTACTCCAGCCCCGGCCTCTCCCAGCAGGGGGCGCTGTGGGGAGCAGGGCAGGGGCACTGGCTGTGGCAGGAGCTCCCGGCTACTCCAGCCCCGGCCTCTCCCAGCGGGGGGCGCTGCGGGGCGGGGGCTGCGGGGCGGGACACACACAGCCACCCAGCTGCTCACCCTTGTCGCACAGCAGCCCGCCCCAGTTGGTGTCGCAGTCGCACTTCCAGGGCTCGGTGCAGGTCCCGTGCAGGCAGCCGGGGAAGGGGACGCACTCATCGCAGTTGGAGCCCGTCCAGCCGTAGTGACACCTGGGCAGACAGACCCGGCGTGGGGAGAGATGGGCGCACATCGGGGGTGGGGGCGGGGGCGGGGGGGGCAGCCTGGCATGGAGTCACCCGCAGCAACAGCCACGGGTGTCTGGTCTGGGGACCCCGGGGACGTCTGCATGGGGGCAGCGGGGGAGGAGGCTGCCTCTGCTCATGACCAACCCCCTTCCCCCCCCACCCAGGTGGGGGGGGCAGGGGGCAGCTGGAGCCCCAAGCGGGCAGCAGAGAGTCAGGCGATGCCATATGGGTGGTTGTTAGGGAGGGAGCTGGGCAGGGAGACGAGGGCAGCTCACTGAGAGGAGTCTAGTGGTTAAAGGGGGGCGGGGGGCTGGGAGCCAGGACTCCTGAGTTCTATCTCAGCTTTGGGAGGGGTGTGGGGTCTAGTGTAGAGGGGGGCAAACTACGGCCTGTGGGCCACATCTGGCCTGTGGGACCCTCCTGCCTGGCCCCTGAGCTCCTGGCCCGGGAGGCTTGCCTCCCTTGCAGCCTCAGTGCACTGTGCTCCAGGCAGCGTGGTAAGGGGGCAGGGAGCAGGAGGGGTTGGATAGAGGGCAGGGGAGTTGTGGGGGTGGTCAGGGAGCAGGGGATGGTGGATGGGGCAGGAGTCCTGGGGGAGCCGTCAGGGGGCGAGAAGGTGGGGGGGGGGTCGGATAGGGGTTGGGCCATGCCTGGCTGTTTGGGGAGACACAGCCTCCCCTAACTGGCCCTCCACACAATTTTAGAAACCTGATGTGGCCCTCAGGCCAAAACGTTTGCCTGCCCCGGTCTAGCGGTTAGAGGAGGGGGGGCTGGGAGCCAGGACTCCTGGGTTCTATCCCTGGCTCTGCATGGGGTGGGGCAGGTTTGCCTGGGCTGTTTCCCTGCCCTGCAAAGCCCCCAGGCCTTGCCAGGGAAGGAAAAACGCCCAGAGTCCCCTTCCCTGACCTGCGCTTCCCCCCTCCTGGGCCCAGCCCAGCCGACCGCTCCCTCCCCAAAGGGCAGGAGGCAGCGGGCAGCCCTGGCTGCTGGCATTTCCTCCCGTCCTGCCCAGTGGAGAGTCTGCCTGGCAGCAGGGGCAGGCCTGGGTTGGGCAGAGGCTGCAGGAGGCTGGGAGGGGATCCCAGCAGCCTGCCAGGGAAGTCACACAAACAGCACCCCACATCCATCTCTGCTCTCCCTCCAGCTCCATCCCATCCCTGGGGTCCCCCCCCACTTCCCTAGGGGGCTGAGGTAGGAAGCCGGCGGGGGAGTGGAAGGGGATTATGGAGGGGGCCTGAGGAAGGGGGCAGATGGGGGCCCCTCTCACTCACTTGCATTCTCCAGGCTCCTCGCAGAAGCCATGTAGCTCGTGGCAGCCCTGGTGGCAAACGGCTGTGAGAGAAATGGTGGGGGTGGGGGCATTAGGGGCAGGGAATGCCCCCCGTCACCTCCCCCTTCCTCCATCTGTGGGCACCATGCCCCCCTCCCATTCCCCTGGGCACCACGCCCCCCTAAGCGCCCCCTTCTGTTCCACCCCACTTCCCAGCTCCCCCCTCCCATTTTCACGTGCCTCCCATCTCCTGCCCTTCCCTGCGGGCACCGGGCCCCCCCGCCCCAGCACGTACCCCGAGTGCACGCCTCTCCCGTCCAGCCGTCCAGGCAGACCTTGCTGCCCGCGGCGTCGCAGCCGTGGTGGCCGAAGAAGTCGTCGCGGGGCCGGCACAGGCGGTTGCAGGCGGGGCCGTAGTAGTGGTGGGCGCAGCGCACCCGCAGCCGGTACTCCAGCGCCGTGCCCCGCCCGTGGTGCCGGAAATCCTGCCAGCCCTCGCCCGGGTTCAGCATCCCCGACCGCGTCACTCGCTCCACCAGGGACCCCCCGCCTGCCGGAGAGGGGAGCTCATCACTGCCCTGCCCCGGCCTAATGTGCCCTACACCAGCTGCACCCCTCCCGGGGGGCTCCAACGCTGGCTAGCTCAGGAAGGCCAGGAATGGGACATGGGGCCTTCCCCTCTAGGGGCACCGGCTCCAATCCGGCCCCAGGGTGGGGGACGGGCTGGCTCAGGGGGGTGGGCAATGGGACATGGGGCCTTCCCCTCTAGGGGCACCGGCTCCAATCCGGCCCCAGGGTGGGGGACGGGCTGGCTCAGGGGGGTGGGCAATGGGACATGGGGCCTTCCCCTCTAGGGGCACCGGCTCCAATCTGGCCCCAGGGTGGGGGACGGGCTGGCTCAGGGGGGTGGGCAATGGGACATGGGGCCTTTCCCCTCTAGGGGCACTGGCTCCAATCCGACCCCAGGGTGGGGGACTGGCTGGCTCATTGTGGTAGGGAATGGGACATGGGGCCTTTCTCCTCTAGGGGGCGCTGGCTCCAATTCAGCCCTAGGACAGGGGGCTGGCCAACTTGGGGTGCCTCACCCGGGGTGCCGGGGCCAGTGATGTTGTCAGCATCCCAGGCTTCCAGGATCAGTGAGTACGAACGCTGGGGGATCAAAGCACAAGGTTAGAGGGGCCAGGTGTCACTGACCGACCCCCACCCCCCAACTCGTGATCTGATTGCCCCAGGGCTGGGGAAGTGGGCAAGGGGTGAGCCTGAGTGGCTCTGCGACCTAACACCTCCTGTCCCAGGGTCTATGAGCTCTCATGGCTGGGTGGGGATCCTTAACCCCACCGCACAGATGGGGAAACTGAGGCACACAGAGCTGGCATCCTGCCTCCCAGCCCCCCCCCCCCGGCTCTAACCACTAGATCCCACTCAACTCCCAGACCTGGGGATACAACCCAGGAGTCCTGACTCCCAGCCCCCCTGCGCTAATCTGCTAGACCCCCCACTCTCCCACCCCCAAGCTATGGATAGCGCCCAGGAGTTCTGCCTCCCATTTGCTACGGGGAGGCCATGCCGATGAATTCCTGCCTGCTGTGGGAGGAGACTGATGATCGCTGGGCATTTTCAGAGTTGTACATACTTTGTTGTATGGCAATTGTCTCCTCTCCTCCCAAGAGGTGGCTGCACTGTTACCTAGGTGCCATGCCTGCTGCATGCGGCGTGGGAGCGCAAGGTGCTGCACGAACGGAGGACAGCATGGGAGACAGCCAATAAACCACAGCAATCCCCAGGGGATCAGCGTCATCATCCCCATTTCACAGGCGGGGAAACTGAGGCACGGGGCGGGAGGGACGTGACCGAGCTCCGCCAGCAGCAGAGCTGGGAGCAGAGCCCGGCTCTTTCCATGCCGAGGGGGGATGAGGGGGGACTAGTGATGGAGGTTGCCAAAGCAGGTCCGGTGTCAGGGAGATGTCTCAAAGGGGTGGATCCTGGAGTTCAGGGCGCTGGCAAGGTCCGTCTTGGCTCTCCTGTGCCACGCCCTGGTGCCAGCGCTTGAGACCAGAGGGGCGGCTTGAAGGTGCCTGGCTGGGGCATGGGCACTGAGGGGAGATGGGCAAAGAGGGGGGTCCCCCTTGCCACCCCGCTTTGGTCTGGAGTCACTCCGGAGGCTTCCGCTCTGAGAAATCCCCGGCTGCCTCCTGCAGCTGCCGCTGCCTGAGCCAAAACATTCCTTCTGCCCACGTAATGTTCCAGGCGTGGCCCATGCCAGGGGGCTCCCTGCCCTCGCCCCTGCCAATGCCCCCCGGGCCCCTGCGAGGGCGTCAACCAGAGATGCTGCCTCCTTTAGCCGCAGTGATGGAGCCGATTTCCCTTCTCACAGGCACCTGGGCACCGACCCGCCACCCGCTCCCATGGATACGGCCTGTTCCCAGCCCAACCCACCCTGCTGCTCCAACTCCGCTTACACTCAGAGGCTGGGGGCGGTGGGGTCCCCCCTCCCCTTGGGGTTCTGTAACACTTGGGGGAAACAACCACTCTGGGGACAGAGCTCAGCTGCTGCAAATGTCATTCCAACTAAAGGAGACTCCCTGCGAGCTGCGAGCAGTATAGGGGCCGTGACACACGGAGCAGCGGGTTCGATTGAACCCAGGAGAGGGCCGTGGCACACGCACACACACACGCGGTCTCCCTGGGGTGCCATATCAGAGCAATGGGTCCTTTCAGCCTGGTAGCCCCTCCCCTCACTCTCTGACAGGAGAAAGGTGGGGGCACCGTGCTCCCTTCCCCTCACCCATACTCCAGGGACCCCTGGACGGGTCCCCCCACTAACATCCCCTTCTAGCAGCATCCTGGCCCTGTAGCAATCCTGCCTGACTCCCTGGTCAGTGCCCGGTGAGAGGGGGGAGCCCTGTGTGTGTGTGTGTGGGGGGGCTGCAGCAGAGGACCCCCCAGGCTCTGCCCATGCCCAGCAGCCTCACCCCAGACAGAACTCCCTTATGATTCCAGCCCAGCCTCTTCCACTCTGGAAGGAAAGGGGGCTACCCCATATATGATTGCCCCTCCCCCCCCAGCTGCTGCCACCCCTCCCCCATGGGGTTCCGCCTCCCCCCACCTCCCCGTGGATGTGGGGAGACCTGGGATGTGCCTGTCCCCGCCTGGAGGCTGGCAGGGGCATGATGGGGGCGGGCGTGGACCCGGGGGAGCCGCAGGGCTGGGGTGGGGGGAGGAGGTGGCTCCCAGGCCTGAGGGCTGCCTGGGGGGAAGGCAGGGGTCAGGCAGCCCAGCAGGGATCAAGAGCCGCCTCTGCCCTCCCCTGGGTGGCAAGATGCCAGCGCAACTGGGTCTGTGCCGCCCAGCGTCGGGGAGAGCCACAGGCGGAAGGATACAAATGGGGGGTGGGGGGCAGTGAAAAGAGGAGGAAGGATATGAGCGAGGTGAGTAAAGGGGCCTCTAGAGGTGGAAGGATACAAGGGGGGGAGCAAAGGTCCCTAGAGGGGGAAGGATATGAGCGAGGGAGGGGGGCAGTGAAGGGGCCCTAGAGACAGAAGGGTATCAGTGTGGTGGGGGGGAGTGAAGGACCCATAAAGATGGAAGGATATAAGGGAGGGGGGCCAGTGAAGGGGCCCCTAGAGGTGGAAGGATATGAGGTGGGGTGGGTGATATGGTCAACATGTAGGGCCAAAGCAGACACAGTTTGTCCTGGGCCCCTCCCCCAGCTGAGCCCCAGGCATGGCTCCCCCTCTCCCCCCCCGCGTCAATTCTCCAAACACCCCTGCAGCTGAGGCAGCCCCTGCGTCCAGTGGCAGAGCACTCCCCCCCCCAGCAGAGGGGGCACGTGACAGCAGCCAGCAGGGTCCCCACCACCCTACCAGATGGGGGCCCAGGAAAGGCTGGAGCAGAGGATGATGGGTAGCTGTAACCCACTGTCCTGTCAGCGCTAAGCTGGGGGCTCCGGCGCTGTGAGCTTCCCCACAGCAGTGCCCTGTCCCTGCCCAACCAGGGACTCTGGTAGTGTGAGTTTGTTTCCAGTGAGTCTCATCTGGCATTTCCCAAGGCATCGCTGTGGGACAGTTCACTGCACCCGAGGCCCCGGCGGGGGCACTGCTGCGGGGAAACTCGCCACACATACTCCCCTAGCCCAGCCTATAACAGCTGGCACATCCGCGCCCCTGCTGGCTGGTTCAAGGGCACAGGATGGGTGCAGGGTAAGTGTCTTCCTTGTAATTAGGGAAGTTATTTAATTGAGTTATTTACCTTCTGCTTCCCCCCGGGTGTGGGTGTGGGATGGGGGCGGGGCCGCAGTCCCAGGCAGCATCTGGTACACAGGCCCCATGGGCTAGGCGTGACGGGCTGCACTTCCCACTACTGGCATCTGCCAGAAATCCTGTTCCATGCAGGGCCGGACCTGCCTGGCGCTGCAGAGGGCCCTGGGCTCCAGCCCCACCCAGGGTCCGTCAGCAGCCCCCGCCCCAGTGGGGTGGCTCAGAGGCTGGGGGTGGGGTACGGAGTAGAATGATGCCCCCCCCACGGGGCGCGGGCAGCCTTGGCCTGTCTCACACGTGTGTGCACTGACATGCGTGTGCTCACAGGCTGGCCCCGCGCGGGCTGCACTGAGCCGTCGCAAAGGGACACAGTCCTACGGTGAGGTAGCAGTTACTGCTATAAAGGCAATCTCCAGCCGGGCGCTAGGGGGCGCTGTCCTTCACCGGGCCCCGCCCCATTTCCCAGCACCTCAGCAGGATGCTAGGGGGTGCCGTCCCCCCTCACCTGGCCCTGCCCCATTTCCCAGCACCTCAGTCGGGCGCTAGGGAGCGCTGTCCCCCCTCACCTGGCTCTGCCCCATTTCTCAGCACCCCAGCAGGGCACTAGGGGTCGCTGTCCCCCTCACCTAGCCTCACCCCATGTCCCAGCACCTCAGCAGGGCACTAGGGGGCGCTGTGCTTCTAGGCCCCATCTCCGGCTCTTTTTTGCGGCCCCCTCCAGCCCATCCCCCCATCTCAGCCCGTGACTCAGTGCTGGGGCCCATGGCATGAGGCCCCTGGGCACAGCCGCCAGCCAGTATCTCGGGCACGCTCTAAGGGAGGTTGGGGCTGCCCTGCTGATGAAGGGCCCCGGGCCCCGCGCTGAGCAGCAGCCATGGCCAGGTAGACAGCGGCGAACTCAAACCCGCGCCGGGGGCAGGAACCTGGGGCGCAGCTAGGGCTGGGTGCTGGAAATGGGATTGCAGTGGAGGGGTCTTGGGGGGGGGGTACAGGGAGCAGGGCAGGAGTGCAGGCGGTGTGGGGGGATCTCCTGGCTACTGCAGTCCCAGACTCTCCCAGCAGGGGGCACTGTGGGGAGCAGGCCAGGAGCTGGCTGTGCGGGATGGCGGTGGGGATGGCGCGTGAGCCCAGACCCTGGTCCTGGCGCTCTGAGATCCGCAAGCAGCGTTGGATCCCGGCCCTGGGAAAGGTCATGCAGGGCGGGCCGCTGACCTCTGGGGCCGAAGCCCGGCCAAGGCTCCAGGAAGCCCCATGCCACCAGGGCAGGTCACGGGCCCCCAGCGTCCCTCGACCGGAGGTGCCTGGGCCAAATGAGTGGGCAGAATGAGCCTCTCTGCATACAGATCAGCTGGGCCTTTTGTGTGCATTCATCTCTGCCCACAGCTTCACCGAGCGCATCGGAGAGAGCCGGATGGAGATACCAACTCTGGGGGCAGGGGGGAGTGGGGTCCAGTGGTTAGAATGGAGGCGAGGGGGGCAGAAGCCAGGACTCCTGGGTTCTGTTGCCAGGTTTGCAAGTACAAGATGGTGCCAGCAGCTCCCTTAGTCCAGTGCAAGGAGGATGCAGAGAGCTGGGGGCGGGGGGGGGGGGCCCAAAGCAAGGGCAGCAGGGAACCCCCCCCAGCTTCCACAGAGAAGGGGTGAGGGCAGGGAACGCACAAGCAGAGAGATCGATCCAGCCCCTGTGAAGGGGTCCAGCTTCTCGTGGGCTAGGGAATGGGCAGTGGGCTGGGAGCCCTGGGTTCTGAGCCTCTGCCCCACCGTGACTCAGTTTCCTCTCCCCACTCTTTGTGCTTTCAGACTGCGAGCTGTTCAAGGCAGGGACTGTCTCATGCTCTGTGCCTGTGCTGGGGGCTGCCGTGCGATGCCTGACAACGCTGCCCGATGGAAGTGGCTTTGGAATGGAAGCGGGAGAGCGAAGGGCCGGGATGCCGGAGCTGGCCTGAGCCCAGGATCGATAAATCACGGAGCAGGTGGGGCCACCCACTAATTCATAGAGATGGAGAGAGATTTAGCATCTGCCACAGTCTCCTGGGGAGCCGGGCGAGACGAGAGACCAGACACACCATCGTCCGCAGCTCCACCCCACTGGGGGCCTCCTCGCACCATTGCCTGAGAGCTGAGCTACATGGCCCAGCAGTCCTGACTCCCAGCCCGCTCTGCCCTAACCACTAGACCCCACTCCCCTCCCAGAGCTGGGATAGAACCCAGGAGTCCTGGCTCCCAGCATCCCCCACCCTAACCACTAGACCCAATTCCCTTCCAGGGCTGGGGTAGAACCCAGGAGTCCAGGCGCCCAGCCTGTTGCTCTAACCACTCAACCCCACTCCCCTCTCCATATCTGTTGCTCACAGCTGTGATGACAGCTCAACAAGCACCTTCTGGGAGTCCTGGGCAGCTTACAGCAAATATCACTCTCCCAACCCATCCTTGCTCAGAATGAAGCCTCTGGAGGGGACTCCAGGCCAAGGTGTGATGGGTGGATTGGGGCTGGCAGGGTGGATGGCCCCGTCCCCCAGGGGCTCAGCCCAGGAGGCTGGCAGCAGCCCCAAGTGGAGAGCTTGGGAGAACCCGAGGGCCTGTCTGCACCCAGCAGCCTGGATAAACCCCGCCCTTTCACACCCAGGCCAGATAAACCCCGCCCCTTGCACACCCCAGCCCGATAAACCTTGCCCCTTGCACACCCACACCAGATAAACCCTTCCCCCTTGCACACCCAGGCCAGATAAGCCCCGCCCCTTTCACACCCCAGCCAGATAAACCCCGCCCCTTGCACACCCCGGCCCGATAAACCTTGCCCCTTACACACCCATGCCAGATAAACCTTGCCCCTTGCACACCCACACCAGATAAACCCTTCCCCCTTGCACACCCAGGCCAGATAAGCCCTGCCCCTTGCACACCCCGGCCCGATAAACCTTGCCCCTTGCACACCCATGCCAGATAAACCTTGCCCCTTGCACACCCAGGCCAGATAAGCCCCGCCCCTTGCACACCCAGCTCAGCCCAGAGCTGCTGCTGCCTAGGCTGACACCGCAGCCCCCGCCCCCAGTGGAAGAGCTCAGGGGTCCTTACCGGCCAGGCGAACTGGAACGGCATGGTGATCCTGCCCGCATGCTCTGCGCCCTTCCTGGGCTTGGCCGCGAAGGTGTTGCCCCCCAGCACGGGGGTGGTGCCAGCCCCCAGCACGCAGGGCCCCCCAGGGAGGACACGCAGCTGGTACTCCTTCAGGCAGGCCCGGAAGTAGGTCCGACACTGCTCCCCGCTGGGACATGGCGGCTCTGCCCCACCCCGGCAGCAGCGCCCGTCCGCCAGCACCCCCTGCTCGTTGTGCAGCAGCCGGATCTGCAGCTCGAAGGTGCCAGCCGCTTCGGGGACCTGGAAGTGGAGAGGAGCCGGTTAGAGTGGGTCAGAGTCCCCCCCACCTCCGCATCTCACCTCCTGGTCACTGTGAGCACAGAACCCCCCTGCTCTGAAAGCCCAGCTCTTCCCATTGTGCTGCAGGCACGAAGGGAGAATCCCTCGCCAGCTCTGAGCAGTAGAGGGCCCATGACACACACAGTGGTGCTGATTCCATCCAGCAGGGGGCAGCGGCATGTGCACGCTCTTTGCAGTAGCAGAAGCAGCCCCTTGCCTGTTGCCAGCCCCAGCTGTCGTCCAAGGTGAATAAAGCCTGTGATGTGGGGGTTCGCGATGATCTCGGACCTCCAAGCAAGCAGTGGGCCAGGGCAAACTCCCGCTGGGCATCACTACGAGGGATCGACTCGGGGCTGGGAACTGGACCCAGCTCAGGGAATTCAGAGAGACGGCTGCAACTTCTCTCCCGGACCTGGCTTCACCCCACAGTTCTGGAGCTTTCCAACGGCTCCATGGGGATGCAGCCACCTCAGGGGCGGAGGGCAGTATCCAGGCAGCGCGTAACGCTGTGGGGAACACCGACCCTGACACCCAGGCAGCTCACGCAGTCCCTAAGCCCTGAGCCCACCCCACAGAGCCCCCTTTCCTCAAGGGCTGGGGCGTGGGTGGAGGCATTCTGCACCCGCTGCTGTGCCCCTCACGTCAGCCCCTCCAGCTCTGATCCCAGCAAGCCCAGAGCTGAGTGCGAGGAAAAGGGGGCAGCGGGGGGAGGGGGGCAGGGAATGTTCTCACCCCATCAGATCTTGCCCCGCCCCAGGGCGCCAGGGCCCCACCACGTCGCTGCAGGAAGGAAAACAACCTCCCAGGGAACTGCAGGGCGTTGCTGGTGGTTTACGAGCCTGGCTTCACCTCCACTCTCCTTTCCTCCGAGGGAGGGGCGCCTGGGCCTTTGATGGAGTCTCAGCAGCTGCCCCCCGGGTGTCTCCCATCCCCTCGCAGACCCACCTGGCCCCCTGGCAGGTCCCCAGCCTGTGCTGGTGCCGGGGCTCAAACCCTGATCTCCCAGGGAGATTGGTTCAGAGGAAGGGGGGAATTGGGACCGGGGACCGTTTCTGGCTCAGGGCAGGGAGACGCCAAACCCAAGATCCAGTGCCCCCCCCCTCCAGCTCAGCCTCCAAGCCCACCCCGAGGAAACAGGATCCACCGTCAGATGGAGTAGCAGGCCCAAGGCAGCAAACATACTGAGATCCTCGCCCCATGCTAAGGTGCAGCTGTCTCTGGCGTGGGGTGCAACAGCTGTTTCTACAGGGATCCCTCACCCAGCACTGAGATGCAGCCACCTCTGGGGTGGGGCGCAGCCACTGTTTAACAACACGGGACTGCCAAGAAGACGCCTCCAGCCAGCTGAGTCTGCAGCGGGAACGGGGGCAAGTCGGATGGAATCACCGTCAGCGGATTTAGCCAGCGGGACGCCTGGGGTCACATTTGCGACGGGCCGGGTGCTCCAGTCGCTATGATCCTGGTCGAGCGTCTCACTTGAAAGCCAGCAGCACCCTCCAGGAGCACGGCACCCTCTAGCACCCTGCGGGGCTCTGCACTGACCCGGAGGGGAGAGCGCCCCTTCCTGAGCCCTGGCCTGGCTCCCTGCAGCACCCTGTGTTTCCTCGGAGGTCTCCCATCCGAGCACCGAGCCAGCCCAGGCGTGGCGGACGGGTGCCGGCTGGAATGTGCCAGAATGTGCCGGGCAGGGCTCAGACTCATGGACAAGGAGCAGCCTGGACACGGAGGGTGCTTGCCCAGCCCCCCCATTTGCCCCCCCCGCTCTCGGCAGAAACAAGAATTCAGGGGGCCCCTTTCCCCAGCACCAAATTCCCTTCAGCGTCTCGAGGGCAAGGCAGGGCCCAGGTGCCCCACGGAGGGCTGGGCCCACTGGGCAGACAGACTGGTGCGGGATGGGTGTGGACGGACCGAAGGGGAGCGGGGAGGGAGGGGCTCTGACCCACTGGATGGGCTCTCACCAGCCGGGGTTCCCAGCGTTTCCCCTCACGTCAACTTTAAATCCCACCACTGCAACTTACGCCACACCCCATCGGGGGGACGGGGGGGCAGGGCTGCGGGGGGGGGGGGACGAACCTGAGCTGCCCATGCCTGGAGGCCACCCATTGGGGCGCCTGCCCGGGCCAGCGACCCCTTTGCTCCTTGCCAATTCCAAGCACCCCATGGGCAGGGGCGCGGCCTTCCCAGGGACCCCCACTGTGCTGTGGGGGATGTGGGCTCCCCCTGCAAGGGGGACCAGCCCCCCAGGGTCCCCCTGCCCCCCCCAAGCCAGGGAAGGGCTGCCCCATGGACCCAGGCTTCCGGAGAGTGGCAAGTTCCCAGACAAAGGGCAGCCCAGGGTGGGGGGGCCTGGGGGGGGGACTCACCTGGGGCCACATCTGAAGCAAGAAGAGGAGGCAGAGAACCCAGCCGCTTCCCGGCCTCATTGTGTCTGGCTGGCCGCCTCCCGGCGCGCTGGCTCCCCCGCCACACCTGCCCCCCCGGCCGGCCCCCCCGCCGCCGCCCGCCCCCCCAGGACAGGGGCGTCCCCAGCGCGCTGCTTGCGGGGCATATAGAGGCCGGAGCCACCCCAGGCACTGGCTGCCTCCCCAGCCCGGTCCCCGCGGCGCTGAGCGGCTCCCAGCCGGGTGCGTTCGCCGGGAGCCGCCTGACATCATGCAGGATGGGGTGGGGCCAGCCCCGCACCCGGCCAAGTCATTAAGAACTTTCCCTGCTAATGAAAGGAGGAAGCTGGTTTCCTCCCCCCGGCCCCCCCCCCGCCCACGGCCTTCGCTGGCAGGAGCGGGCCGGCGGGGGATAAGGGGTTCTTGGGGAAACTGTAGGATCCATCCATCCCCCCCGCCACACACATCAGTCCATCTTTCCATGTATCTATCCACCCATCCATCCCCCCTACGAATCCATCCATCCCCTCTATGCATCGGTCCATCCATCCATGCACCCATTCCCCCCCCCCCCCCGCATCAGTCCATCGATCCATCCCCGCTATGCATCCATCCATCCATCCCCCCTACACATCCATCCATCCCCGCTATGCATCGGTCCATCCATCCATCCATCCAACCCCCGCCACGCATCCACCCATCTCCCCCCCCCCCCGCATCGGTCCATCCATCCATCCCCTCTATGCATCTATCCATCCCCGCTATGCATGCATGCATCCATCCATCCATCCCCCCCCCCCCACACACATCGGTCCATCTATCCATGCATCCATCCATGCATCCATCCATCCCCCACCACGCATCCACCTATCTCCCCCCCCCCACATCCATCCATCCATCCATCCATCCATCCATCCATCCATTCCCCCTACACATCCATCCGTCCCCCCTATGCATCGGTCCATCCCCCCCTTATGCATTGGTCCATCCATCCCCCCATCACATCCATCCATCCCTCGCCACTACGCATTGGTCCATTCATCTATCCCCCATATGCATCAGTCCATCCCCCCATGCATCGGTCTATCCAACCCCCTTATGCATTGGTCCATCCATCCACCCCGCATATGCATTGGTCCATCTATCCATCCATACACACCCCCTCCCACACACATCAGTCCATCCTTCCATCACCCCTCCCACCCCCATCCATCCATCCATCTCCCATAGGCATCAGGAGTCTTCTTCACTTCCTGTCCTAAACTGTCATGCGGGGGAAGAGGTGACTGTTTTAACGCTGGTTGAGCAATCTTGGTCTAAACAGCTGCCCTCTCTCTGCCCAAAGAAATGAGGACAATGGGTGTGTGATTGAAGAATAAATAGCTGCCACATCCACCCCAGAGGTGGCTGCATCTCAGTGCAGGGTGAGGGATCTCTGTGTAAACAGCTGCTGCACCCCACCTCAGAGGTGGCTGCATCTTAGTGCTGGGTAAGGGATCTCTCTGGGTCACTGGTTAGGTGTTTGGGGATCCTCCAGGATCACTCGTGCTGCACAGACAGTAAAGTTACAGCCAGGTGTCACTCCTAAGAGCACTTAGAACAGCAGGGCCAGAGAGATGCCCTGGGTGACCCTCGCCTGCCCGGACTGGGAACTACAGAGCCTGAGAAAAACGTAGGGTTGGTCAGTGCCCAGCTCTGGCTCTGCGAGCTTCCCCGAGCAGTGTCCTGTCCGCGGTGCTCAGGTGAAGACTCCAGCGCTGCGAGCTTCCCCACAGCAGTGTCCTGTCAGTGCCCAGCTGGGAACTCTAATGCTGTGAGTTTCCCCAGGGCAGCGCTCTCTTAGTGGCCAATGGAGACCCAGGTGCTGTGAACTTCCCCACAACAGTGCCCGGCCAGGGAATCCGGGACGGAGAGCTTTAACTGCGGCAGCTGGTGCCCCTGGCCAGTAGCATTGTATTCCCAGCCCCTCCCCCTCCCCTACAGCCATCCCCGCCCCCTTCTGCGCCTTCCCAGCCCCTCGGGAAGGATTTCACAGCTCAGCATCTGTCCCCCCCTCCCCCCGACAACAGCTTGCCCCGGCCTCACGCAGCCAATTCCCTGATGCATCCCCCAGCGCCCTGCTCAGACAGAGCTGTGTGCTGGTTCCCCCTGCTGGCCATGTGTGGCATGGCCCACGCCGGAGCAGACTCCCCACGCCTGCCCTAGAGGGGAAAGGCCCCATGTCTCATTCTCCCCCCTCCCCCAGAGCCCGCCTGTCCCCCACCCTGGGCCGGATCAGAGCCGGAGCCCCCTAGAGGGGAAAGTCCCCACATCCCATTGCCCGCCAGCCAGTCCCCCGCCCTAAAACCGAGCTGGCACCCCTAGAGGGGAAAGGCCCCTTATTGCTTTCCCCGCCAGCCAGTCCCTTGCCCTGGGGCTGGATCGGAGTTGGCACCCCTAGAAGGGAAAGGCCCCATATCTTATTCCCCGCCAGCCAGTCCCCCGCCCTAGGGCCGAGCTGGCACCCCTAGAGGGGAAAGTCCCCACATCCCATTCCCCGCCAGCCAGTCCCCCGCCCTGGGGCTGGTTCGGAGCTGGCACCCCTAGAGGGGAAAGTCCCCATATCGCTTTCCCCGCCAGCCAGTCCCCCGCCCTGGGGCCAGATCAGAGCTGGCACCCCTAGAGGGGAAAGGCCCCACATCCCATTCCCCGCCAGCCAGTCCCCCGCCCTGGGGCTGGATCGGAGCTGGCACACCTAGAGGGGGAAGTCCCCACATCCCATTCCCCGCCAGCCAGTCCCCCGCCCTGGGGCTGGATCGGAGCTGGCACACCTAGAGGGGAAAGGCCCCATATCCCATTCCCCACCAGCCAGTCCCCGGCCCTGAGGCTGGATCGGAGCTGGCACCCCTAGAGGGGAAAGGCCCCATATCCTATTCCCCACCAGCCAGTCCCCCGCCCTGGGGCCGGATCGGAGCTGGCACCCCTAGAGGTGCCATTCCCCACCAGCCAGTCCCCTGCCCTGGGGCCGGATCGGAGCTGGCACCCCTAGAGGGGAAAGGCCCCGTGTCCCATTCCCTGCCCCCAGCCCCACCCCACCCCCGAGCCAGCGAATCCCGCACCCCGGCAACTTTCTCGTAGCATTCCCCAGTCTGAATGCCACTCACAGCCCCTGACCCCGCTGTTAGGGTGTCACTGACATCGCCGTGGAGCTCTTGTTGCTGGGCTCCTGCTGGGTTCCCCTTCCTACAATGCAACGCCTCGCAGTAGGACATTACCCAGAATCCCCTGCTTTCAGCATTGGCACTGGGCAGTATGGCTGGATGCCCCAGAATTCACTGGGGCGACCGTGGCAGTGGGCCCCTGTGATGCAGAGCCCATGGGGGCCAACTGGCAACTCAGACCTGACAAACTCACTAAACCTAATATGCAGCTTTCACGGTATTCATGCCCACGGGGTAGCGAGTGGGGTCTCAGCTGGAAGCTGGTAACTCACCCACGCTCATAGTTAGGGCCCTACCAAATTCCTGGCCATGAAAAATGCATCATGGATCGTGAAATCTGGCCTTTTGTATGCTTTTATCCAATTACAACACTGGGAGATTTCAGATTGAAATAGCTGAAATCATGAAATTTACGATTTTAAAAATCTGATGACTGTGAAATTGACCAAAATGGACTGTGAATTTGGTAGGGCCCCTGCTCATAGTCATTGTAAGATGTGCATACGGGTGATATTTAAGGAGTAATGTAACTGTATGGGAAATTATGCCCTGGGAATGAAAGTGTGTTACCAGGGGATCATAGGTCTCGGGTATGGCCCAGGCGAGCGGGAGGGAATTGTCTGCCCCCTCGCTGGCTAGCCCGTTACAGAATGAATTGCTCGACTGTCCACCATTTCAGCGGCCCAGAAAAGTTAACGGAAAACCATCAAAGACAGACTATGAACATGGCAACCGCTTGGAAGTGAAAAGGAAGGAAAGGACAGGGAGGGGATTGCTCCAGCTGTGAATAAAGACGAAGAGACCAGATCGGGAGAGGGAATATCTTTTACTGGCCCAAGCTCTGGCGGTGAGAGGGACCAGCTTTCATGCTTTTCTCCAGGGCTGGGAAAAGAGGCTCGGGGCGGCACAGCCGAATAACAGGCGGAACCGATTGTTTAGCGTAAGCAGTTAACATGTGTTGCAAGGGACCATGCCAGGGGAAAGGGGCAGTTAACACTTCACCAATCGTAGGACAAAGGGGGGTTAGTGGGTTATCGACTGTTGTTATGAGCCACAGACCCACTCCATGATTTCTGGTGTCCAAAAAGCTGGTCCAATCAAAGGGATTCCCTCCCCCAACTAACTTCTCTAATACCCTGGGACCAACAGGGCTACAAAGCACCCGGCAAACAATAAAGACGAGAGACTGATCCCGTACAGTGCAGGGTGGAGGGACCTGAAAGACAGGGTCCTGGCTCCTGGGGGCCAGCAAACGCTGCGAAAGACTGAACGTTGGGGTGAGAATTGGGGGTGACTTTAGCGCCGGGAAAGAGAACTCGTGCTAAGCGTCGGCCCTAATTCACCTTTCACGCTTTTGCTTTGTATCTCACCGTTTGTTCCCATCACTCACTGGTGTTCCTGGCTGGATCTCTAGTCGGCCTGAAAAGAAATGTCCTTATGGGATTGACCTCAAGCACCATGCGTGATGCAGGAGCAGTGGGCTAGGGTGGCACTGGTGTACTGGGGAACATGGCTCCTTTGGGACCAGGAGCTGGGCTTTCTGTGGGGATCCCGTGATCAGGGGCTGGGTACCCCAGGGGGATGCTTGGAAGGGATTCAGGGGCTGCGAGGGGGCATCTATTTTCAACTGGCTGGGCAAAGGCAGGCCTGGTGGAGCCCCCTAACAGGCCGGGTCTCAAAACAGCCTTTTGTCAGCGCATAGGGCTTGATCAACGCTCCCATCAACCCGTTTGTCTCTCTAGGGAAAGGCCGACCTTGTGGTTCAGCTGCTGGAGGGATGTCGGACACCTGGGACGTAGGTCCAGCTCTGCTTGTGCCTGTGGGTGAGTCATGTCCCCGCTCGGTGCCTCGGTTTCCCCCTCCCACCCTTTGCCTGTCGACGCTCCTTGGGCCAGGGACTGTCTCTCACTCTGCTGGTTGACTTTGCTATAACGCAAATTATTTATTATTGATGGCAACTCAAGGGGCAGACGGGGCTGGAGTGGCAAACTTTGACCCTAGTTTCCCACCTCCCTCATTGCCCCTGTGTGGCTGAGATCAAAGTCTGGCTTTGAGCCAGCTTCTCCTTAGGTGGGTCTGGGCCCAGTCCTGGGTAGAGAGTTCAGGCTTGTGGCCCCCCTCAGGATGGTTTGTGGTAGGCGACGCGAGGGAGTGGAAGGAGACCCAACAAACTCGTGACGTGGGGGAACTGTCAGACTCCGCCCCTCCGCACTCCATCAGATGGGAACCCGATCGGATGTCAGTTTCACCAGCACGAAATTGACTTGGAAAGAAATGTCCATTCCCCAGAGCAAGGGGGAGCATTCTCAGGGGAGCTTTGTCTCCCCTGCAGCGGGGTCCCCCCGATCTCCCCCTAATTTTAACTCCTGCATCCCCCTCCCCCCACACAGACCCACCCCCGCCTGTTTATTTAATGGCAATGTAAACAGAAGCCCTTGGCCCCCTTCCCTAGCCCAACAGCCGGATAAAGCCTCTTTGTGTTTGCTAACTCCGGGGCGGGGGGCTGTGTCCCATGGGTGGGAGCGGTCCCGAAAGGACAGGAGGAGAGAAGAGAAAAGAACAGCCAAGGTCATGGCTTTCCCAAGAGGCTGGGTCATGCAGGGCTGAGCAAACTGAAAAGGGCTCATTGCTGGCAAGCCGGGCTGGCTGCTTGGGGTTAACCCTTGCCTCGCGGGACACCTGCCTGGGCTAGGGAGAGCCATGAGGCAGATCAGGCCCCGCTGGCGAGCTGGGTGGGGATTGGGCCCTGCTGCGCTCAGGGCTGTACAGAGGTGGCCCCAGCTCTGGGGAGTGGCTCTTGCTGTGAAAGGATACAGAGGAGACGGCTGTGCTCTTAGGCAACCTCTGCCCCATCCCCCCCCTCCCCACAGCACCACCCCCCACGCTCGGCTAGGAATCCAGCCGCTGAAATGATCCACCCTGCCTGGTGAACCGTCTACAGTAGTGTCCGAGCCAGGGGCAGATCCCAGGCAGGCCTTTCCTCTAACCGCTAGGCCCCACTCTCCTCCCAGACCTAGGCTGGAACCCAGGCGTCTTGACTTCTGGTGCCCCCAGCTCTAGCCCCCGGACACGCTGCCTCCCTGCTGTATGATGGAGCAGGCCATTTCCAGCTTGAATTCCCCTGGGATAGACGCAGACTGCCCCCCTCTGTGCCCCCAGCGCCAGCCTTCTGCCTCAGCACCCCACCCAGGGCTGCCCGTGCCTTGGGGGTGGCCTCTCCCCTCCCTGGTATTGTGGTGCTGGATGCAGTCACTGCCCTCTGCCAGGGCACCTTGATATGCTGTCAAAATGCGACTGGCGCTGCCTTTAAATCTCTTACTGGCCCCCAGCCATCCCCCTTACCAGCCCTGCTCCGAGCCCTGCAGGGCACGTGCATGGCAGAGCAGCAAGGCAGTGAGAGTAGGGCAGATGCGGAGTCATGCCCATTAACCCTGGTGTAAATGGGAGAAGAACCTGGCCCAGATGAGTGACCACAGCTGTAATATTAGCATGAGATCGGGATCAGCACGTTATTAGGATTATTTGTGTTGGTGCATATGGGAGTCAACAGAGCTTGGAGATGGAAACACATCATGCCGGGTGCTGCACAGACACACGGGGACCGAGATGAGGGCCCCATCGTGCTGGGCGCTGCACAGACACACGGGGACCGAGATCAAGGCCCCGTCACGCCGGGCACCGCCCAGACACACAGTGACCGAGATGAGGGTCCCGTCGCTCTGGGCGCTGCACAGACACATGGTGACCGAGATGAGGGCCCCATCGCGCTGGGCGCTGCACAGACATACGGTGAAAGAGATGAGGGTTCCGTCGCGACGGGCGCGGCCCAGACACACAGGGACCGAGATCAGGGCCCCGTCGCGCTGGGCGCTGCACAGACACACGGTGACCGAGATCAGGGCCCCGTCACTCCGGGCGCTGCACAGACACACAGTGACTGAGATCAGGGTCCTGTCGCGCCGGGCGCTGCCCAGACACACAGTGACCAAGATGAGGGTCCTGTCATGCCGGACGCCGCCCAGACACACTTTGACCAAGATCAGGGCCCCGTCATGCCGGGCGCTGCACAGACACAAAGTGAGAACCAAGAGACAGTCCCTGCCCCAAAGTCTGTCTGGACAGACAGAAAGCAGGAAGAAAACTAAGGCCTAAAGAAGGGAAGGAACATGCCCTACGCCATCCAGCGGGTCAGTTGGGCAGCACAGAAAGGAACCCAGCAGTCCTCATTACCAGTCCAGTGATCTGCCCACTACACCACACCCTTCTGCCCCCTAATTCTGCCACCCCTTTCCTACAAACCCATGGGGCTCCCCACCCTAGGGCTCATCTGGGTGCATTTCTCTCCCTTCCCCTGTCTGGGTCCTATTTCTGTTCATCATCCTTCCTCCTTTCTCTCCCACTCAGCATTCGCCCCCCTCCATTTCTCCAGCTCCCCCATTCATCTAGCTCTCTGGGACCCATCCCCCTTTCTGGGATCGGTCTTCAGCCTGTGACTCCCCTCAGCCCCCGCCAGTCCTTTAACCCCCAACGGGTTAAATGCGGGACGGCCCCCCCTTAGTGAGCTGGCTGGGCCAGATAGTTCTGCCAGAGCGTTCCTGGGGGTGCTGTTTCGCACTTCGGCCAGCAGGGGGCGGTGAGCTCCAGCATATGACAAGGGCCTCTGCTCACAGGAGAGCCTGGTGTCAACCAGGTACCTGTCCCTGGGGTGCTCTGCGCTCCAAGGGCCACCCCGCCAGGGGCAGGGCTGCACGGGGCCATAAGGGGAGGGAGAGACAACAGAGAGGCCAAATGATTTTTAATCGCCATCAGCTAGCGTCAAGGAGGACTCCCTGGCGTGGGGCGCAAATCAGAGTCCGTTGTTTCTGCCGGAGCCGCTGCTTAGGGCTGTACGGTAATCCAGGGGCTCTCAGTCTTCCCAGATGACCGTACCCCTTTCAGGTGTCTGACCTGGCTGGCCTGCCCCCGCCTTTCACCTCCCTTAAAAACGACTTGCTGACAAAATCAGACCTAAAAATACAAGAGCGTCCCAGCCACACGAGTACGGACCGGTCGCCGGCTTGCTCATTTTTACCATCTAATTATGAAATGAATCAGTCGGAATGTGAATTCTGTACTCAGGGGTGGCAGGTTTGTAGACCTTTTGGTGGTGCCCAGAACCTGCCCCCCCCCCTCAACTCCATCCCTCACCTGCCTAAGGCTCTGGGAGGGAGTTTGGGTGGGGGGAGGAAGTCTGGGGTGCAGGCCCTGGGCTAGGGCGGGGGATTGGGGTGCAGGAGGTGTGCAGGCTCTGGGAGGGAGTTTGGGTGCAAAAGGGGTGAGAGGTTGGGCTCTGGGAGGGAGTTTGGGTGGGGGAGGGGGTCTGGGGTGCAGGCTCTGGGATTGAGTTTGGGTGATGGGTGCAGGCTCTGGGCTGGGGCAGGGGGTGGGGGTGCAGGAGGGGGTGAGGGGTGCAGGCTCTGGGATGGAGTTTGGGGATGGGAGGGGGTGCAGAGGGAGGGGGAGCAGGGATGAGGGATTTGGGGTGTGGCTGGGGATGAGGGGTTTGGGGTGTGGGAGGGGGCTCAGGGCTAGGGCAGAGGGTTGGGGTGAGGGCTGGGGGGTGGGGCTGGGGGGTTCATGATGCAGGAGGGGGCTCAGGGCTGGGGCAGAGGGTTAGGGTGCGGGGTGGGGAGTGAGGGCTCTGGCTGGGGCTGGGGATGAGGGGTTTAGGGTGTTGGAGAGGCTCAGGATGAGGGCAGAGGGTTGGAGTGAGGGCTCTGGCTGGGAGTGCAGGCTCTGGGGTGGGGCAGGGCTGGGGATGAGGAGTTTGGGGTGCTGGAGAGGCTCAGGGCTAGGGCAGAGGATTGGGGTGCGGGGGGAGTGAGGGCTCTGGCTGGGGGTGTGGGCTCTGGGGTGGGGCAGGGCTGAGGATGGGTTTGGGGTGCAGGCAGGCTGCCCCGGGGCTGGGGCCAGAGAGCAGGACTCCCCACAGCCCTCTCCCCGCCCGCAGCAGTGAGCTGTGGGGGAGGGGCCCCCCTCTCCCCCCGGGCAGCACCCTCACCCCACACCATTGTCACTGCACGTGCTCCATGGGCCCGTCTCAGGTCCAGGAAGCCCCCTTGCCTCCCCTGTGACGGGTGCTGGGGGGGGGGGGGGCTGCCATCACATGTGCCCCTCCTTCCCTGCTGCTGCCCCTTACTGTAGCCTCACTGGGGGTGAGGGATGGGGCTGCTGGTGGAGGGTCCCGCTGGAAAAGGGAAGGGTCTGAGGTGGAAGGGCAGGGTCAGGGCAGCCTGCCCTGCCACGATCGATGGGGGGCACTAGGACCCTGCGGCACCAGTTGATGCTGGGAGCCGGCAGAGTGGAGTCAGCGTGGAGCTGCAGGGGAGAGGCAGGGACGCTCCGGGGGCCAGGGGAGGTGCACGGGGGGGCAGCAAGTGGGGGCCGGGGGACACTTGGGGAAGGTGCAGGGGGGACAGCAGGTGGGGCCGGGGGAGCGACCTGGCCCCAAACATAGGTGGAGCCGGGCCCCCGGGCCCTGAATATTGCTGGAGCCCGGGCCCCATGGGCCCACACAACTCGCCACCCCCCGACTGTACTTATGTTTTAGTGTGTAATACTTAGAACAGTATAAACAAGTCACTGTCTGTGTGACCAAGTGGGGAGTCCCCCTTGTTATGTTGCATGTGAGCCTATGAGAGTCTTACTGTTTTGCATGAATGCTGGGTGTGCCTCAGTTTCCCTGTGTATTGCACCAATGTCTAGGTGGTGGGAATAAGGAGGTGTGACTTTTACGGGGGCTGCTCCAGCTGCCCGCATGAACGCTATGGCTACCCCTTCATAACCTGAGACCCAGGAGGGGGATGTGACCAGGTGACTCTTGGCCCGGGAAGCGAGGCAAAGGCTGGAGGAGAAGCAATGGGCAGGGCAGGGGCCGGGCAGCTGGAAGCGAATCAGTCTCGACTGGAGTGGGGCACCAGGGGAGGGCCAGAGACCTGGCCCTGGGCTCCCCTCCCCCCGAGATGGACTTGGCTGAAAGTCACTGATTTCTGTGCCAACAGCCTCTGTTCCACACTGTGTTCCTGTCGATGAATAAACCTTTTGTTTTACCGGCTGGCTGAGAGTCATGTCTGACTGCAGAGGTGGGGTGCAGGACTTCCCCAGGAGCCTCGCCAGGGCAGACTCGCTGCGGAAAGCTCACGGAGGGGCAGAGGATGCTGAATGCTCCGAGGTCAGACCCAGGAAGGCGGAAGCTGTGTAAATTTCTTGCCCTGGAGACAGTCTGCTCAGAGAGAGGAGGCTCCCGTAGAGTCCTGACTGGCTTCGTAGGGACTAGTTCCAGAGCATCGCCCGGTTACTCTGTGACAGTCTGTATGAAACTGTAGCTTGCACTGACTTCACTAGGGCTGTTTGGGTAGCCTGTTGTAAAACTAGGCAAATATCTAGATAAGTTGATGTACCCCCTGGAAGGCGTACCCCTGGTTGAGAACCACTGCCGCAAACTGTTCTCCACAGCATATTAACTCCTGTCATCTTAATGAAACTCACTTGATCGGTAACACTTTACATTGACGAAAGAACAGGATTTGGAATTAGGAAATACACAAACCCGCCCTTCCCTTCTCACACGCTCAATTTTCAGCCTCGGTAAGCCAAGAGCGTGGAGGGAAAGTTTGTCAGATGTTAGTTCTCTGCTGAACGGCCCTCTTGTGCAATCCTTGTTTACTGTTTTGAGCCCAGCTTAAATGAAGACAGATCTGCCTGGGTGCGATGTGTTGGCTTCTCTACAAGAACAATTCTCCTTTGGCTGCTTTCCTGCTGACAGTCCATTTGCTTGCTGACAATTTCAATATTCCTGTCTCTGCCTTCAGCCGCTGTCCGGGTTTTGTGTTTTACAGACCACACTATTTCCTTACTTTTGCTACAGCTTGATTCCACCTGGTTTCTGAAGTCTTTTGCTTTTTAATGGCAGAGCCAAGGTGGGGGAGGTAACATCTTGTATTGGACCAACATCCGCTGGTGAGCGAGAGCTAAGCTTTGGACCTCCCCAGAGCTCTTTCTCTGGTCTGGGGATAGCAGGCAGAGGATCACAGCTAAATACAAGGTGGGACAGATTGTTTAGCATAAGTAGTTAACACATAATAGGAGGAACCATTCAAGGGAAGTGGCCCATTAACACCCCTGCAGTCACAGGACAAACGAAGGGGGGTAGTGGGTACCAGATTGTTATAACAAGCTGTAAATCCGGGTTTATTAAGACCACGATTCTTAGCCAAGCTGAAGTTCTGATTGTGGTTTGGAGGTTTCCTTTGAGAATGAGGACTGAGGGGTCTCATTAATTACAGCTTATCTTTCATTACTGCTGATCCCACTCGCCTTTCATTCTTGCTGTGCCTTTCTCACAGTTTGCTAATAATTCCCTAGATCCGTAGTGATTTTTCCTCTTGTTGAATTGCACTGATCTTCCTGAGCATGACACCATCTGTCCTCCTTCAAGGCAGCGTCCCCTTCATGGCTGTCCCTGGCCTGGTCCACACTGCAGGGTTAGGTGTAAGCTGCCTTGCGTCAACCGAGGTGTGGAGGTGTCTTCCCTTAAGCTGGGCTCCCGCCAACGTAAGTGCCTCTCGTTGCCGATTTGTAACCCCACCTCCCCGAGCGATGGGGCATCCCGGGCAAAGTCATTAGGTCAGCGCAGATGCTGCCATGCGTCCGTCGACTGTTGCTGGCTTGCCTGACCCGTCCCACGGTGCCCCGTCCTGACAGTACAATCTGGACCAGCGGTCCGGGTGAGGCTGGCTGACACCAGGAGCCACGCACGGAACCGCGGTGGCTGCGTGCCGACGGAATTAACGCCACAGAATTTGGTCGTGGAAACGTGGCTTATCTCTGCATGCGGCACCATTGTAGCCACGTTGGTCCTGGGGAAACTACCTCCGAGCGTCCCAGCTCCATACAAGGTGGAACAAATGGTTTAGCCCAAGGAGTTAGCTCAGATTTCAAGGGCCCATTAACAGGCTGGAAGAAGAGCTCGGTGGAGCTCCAAGGCTTGTCTCTCTCACCAACAGAAGTTGGTCCAATAAAAGATATTCTCGCCCCCCCCCCCCACCTTACCTCCCTGCTATTTGTCTTTCCTGCCCTGGACTTTCTCCCTTCCAGCCCTGTGCCTGGCTGCCCTCTGCTGACGTGACTTGGCCACCGGGGTCCCAACCCCCTGGCTCCCCACTTACTGCACCCCGTCCTTTCCGGTGCCAGCTGCTGCTTCATTTGCTAGCGGCCCCCATCTCTCTGCCAGACTCCGCCAGCTGGTTCCGCAGCAGCGCTCGGGGGCGGTGGGGGAACTGGCACCTGCTCTCCTCAGCAAATCCTGTCCCGGGCTAGTTCTCGTCCCCATTTCAACTGCCCCGGGATCCTTGCCGTTTTCCAGACCCCCCCAGAGCCGCTGTTTAAAAGAAAGGTGGGCGTCAGGGACCTTGCGCAGCTCCCAGCTGCCTCCAGTAAAGGAGACGAGGAGCTCCCCGCCTTCGCGGGTTTGCGCCGTCACCGCCTGCCAGTGGCCAAGGGACTTCACCGGGACCGTGGGAGACGCCTGGGTGGGATTGCGTTGAAGGTGGAGCCCCCTGCTGCCCAGCCGTGTCCACGCGGCCTGTGCCACAATGAGGAGCTTCATCCAGCGGGAAGGGAAAGCCCGCCGTCCGGCTGCACCCTCCGGCCACCGTCCCAGCCCCGGAGAGGGGTGAGCTCTTCCCCGGCCGGCTCTGCCGATGAGGACGTGTGGGGGTGGGATCGCTGTTTGGAGCCTCAGCTTCACCCTTCCCGCCTTGGGCCACCCTGCCAGGAGGGCAAGCCTCCCGCCGGCGGTGCGCTCGGGATCATGGGAACGGATGAGCCGCTCCGCCGCGGTACGGTCGCCACCCACTGGGGCAGACTATAGGTGGGGAATTACAGCTGCTCCCTCCCATAGCCAGCACTGCTGCCCTGCTCCCCACAGCGACCCCCGCTGGGAGAGGCCGGGACTGGAGGAACTGGGAGCTCCCCCAAACAGCCAGCTCCCCATGCCCTGCTCCCCACAGCGCCCCCTGCTGGGAGAGGCCAGGACTGGAGGAACTGGGAGCTCCCCCAAACAGCCAGCTCCCCATGCCCTGCTCCCCACAGTGACCCCCTGCTGGGAGAGGCTGGGACTGGAGTAGCCGGGAGCTCCTGCCACAGCCAGCGCCCCGCCCTGCTCTCCACAGCCCCCCCTGCTGGGAGAGGATTATACAGGCTTGCAGGGAGCCCCTGAAATAGCAGGGGATGGCAGGGTGGGGGAATAGAGGCAGGCAAGGAGCCTCTGGGGTGTGCAATGAGCCCAGCTGGTGGAAGCGACGTTGGGGTTCACCCCAACTGGTAAAGGGGGTTCTGCCCTGTAAGCTTGGATGCCTTAATGCCAGGCTGCTTTGAGCACAGGTGCCAGCCTAAATGCATAAAGGTCTTACCCCTGCTGCCACCAGCCTAGTAACTAGGGTCGAACCCCCCCCAGCTTTTAACTATGAGCCACTGCACTCCACGTGATCCATTCTCTTCAGAAGCCAGGACCCCCCAGAGCACTGGGCTGGCCCGAGGCTTCTGGGTCTTTTTGCACCAAGGAGCCAATGTCACCCCTTTCCTCACCCAAGTCCCCCCCACTGACTGCCCCTCAGTCAAACTGTGCAGGATCGGGCCCTGCAAGGCCAGCCCCTTTTCACTGGCCAGACAACCCAACCCAAGAGGGTAGGGGTCACTGTCTGTTGTTTGGTTTTTCAGCCAACAAAGATGCAAATGACAAGTGAAAAAGACCCACAAAGTTAGGCCAAGTGCATAGGCGTGGGAAGTAGGGGTGCGGAGGTGCTACAGCACCCCCAAGTTTTATGCAGGGCCGCTGGGCCCACATCATGCTCCCCAGCTGCTGACTCCAATAAAAACCTCACCTGGGGCTCGGGTCCTGGCAGCTGGCCTCACTCACTGGTCACTGGCCCTGTGCCCGGGGCCCTGCGCCTGGCCCCTCTGCTCCCAGGACTCCACTCCCAGGGCCCCATGGCCGGGGCTATGCTCTTGGCCCCACACGTGGTGTCCCCGCTGCTGGCCCCTGCCTGGGGCTCCACTCCTGGTCCCACCCTCACCCCCAGCTGTGGCCTCAGCCCCCTTACCCCTGTCTGGGTCCCCCATCCCGGAGACACAGCCCTGCTCCCAGCCTCAGTGGGGTAAGGGGGCTGGCTTTCAGCACCCCCACTACTAAAAATGTTCCAGCACCACTGGCTGATTGCCCAGATTTTGCTCCTGATTTCCCCCCCGCATTTTACTGACAAAGGCAGAGGCCAAACCAAAGGCGCCCCAACAGGGGATCTAACAGACGCTTGAGAAAAGCTGCATCCCTTTGGCCCGATGTCAACACTACAGTGAAACTGCGGGAGCCCTGGGAGCTCGGAGTCAACTGGCACTGTCCAGCTGGAGTTTTTTCTTTGCAGCTTAGTCATTACCTAAGACTGCTGAAGCATATGGTGAGAAAGTTTGCTTGAAACGGACCATTTGTTAAGTTAGGCATTACTGAGCATTTGAGTTTTAATGATCTTGGAACCAGTTCTGATGTTTATCTGTACTCACTGAAAATCTAGCTCTTTGCAGTGAAGCAACTTGTTTTATCTAATCCAGTGTGTTCAAACTGAAGTGTCTGAATAATTATTTGAGGTCATAACCAGGCATATTCTTCCCTTTAAGGAATAACAGCCTTGAAATATTTTGTACTGACCAAGAGAGGGCTGGGCAGTACAGGACACACAGTTCTGAGGCAAACGCTGAGACTAGGGGTGTGTTGGGGTCACCCTGCAGTATAACCCAGGCTGGTGGCAGCTGGCATGTGGCTGGCAGGCTGCAGTTCCACACAGACCCTCTGGGTGGGGTTTGCATGCTGGATGGCTGTTTGCAAGCCCCCCACGGTGAAGCGACTTCAGCAAAACATCGCAAGGCACACAAGGTTGCAGGACAGGGGTGACAGAGCCCAGCTGCCTACCCCGGTCTGGATTGTGCCCTGGTATGTCACCCCTCCCCACCAAGAGTTTTGAGTAGAGCCCAGGTTCTGCTCCTTTTCCCTGTTCTATGCACATTGCCACAAAGGAAAACAAAAAGGAAGATACAGCTCATATCATTTAGCACCCAAGTTGCCAAATATACTTTAATATCATTTATTATAGCACAATTAGTCATATTATATTAACTAAACAAAGTATATTAAATTAACTGGGCCACTGGTGTGCTTCAGCGTAGACGCTACCGAGGCTGATGGTGGGGTTCTCCCATGAGCGTAGGAAATCCACCTCCTTGAGAGGTGGGAGCTAAGTTGATGGAAGAATTCTTCTGTTGACCTAGCTCTGGCTACACCGGGAGTTAGGTCGGCTTGACTACGCCACTCAGGGGGGTGGATTTTTTACGCCCCCGGAGAGACGTAGTTCTACTGATGTAAGTTCCTTGTGGAGACCAGCCCTGAGTGTCCTCCCCCGAGATATACAAGTCTTTCTAAAGGCCAAGATGCAATAGAGGTCCAGAAGTAAATATTGCTCCCCCAGCGATCCAGTCAGGGGGAGCACGTTTTGCCATCGTCATCCCATTGGTGCAAATGCAAGCCCATTGGTGCATACGGGATCTAGGCCAACACAGTGCTGGAAGGGAACCCCTGGGTTATGATGTCCAGACCCTGCTAGGGCAGCCATCCCATCCATAAAATTCTCAAGCGCCATCTTCGAACCAGTTTGGATGTTTGCCCCCCAGTCCTGTTCCAGGCGCTCCTTCCTCTGATGCTCAGAAACCGTCTTTTAGTCTCCAGCTTGCATTGATCCCTGCTACATTTATCCCCAGTTGGTCTTGGGTCAACCTTTAGCTTCGATAGCTCTTATCCCTCCCTGGTGCTCCTCCCCGCAACCAATGTATTCACATCCCCTTTCGGCCTTATTTCTGACAGCCAACCTCTTCCAGTCACCTTTCGTAAGCCCCCAGTACGTTCCCCCCTTCTGGCCTGGTAGCTCTTCTCCACACCTGGTCCGGCGTGAATTCATCCATCTTGACTAGATGTGACCAGAACTGGATGCAAGACACCAGGCAATTCCTAGTGCCTTGCACTTCCCTGGCTCCTGGAAATGCTTGGCCTGGGATCTTGTTGCACTTTCCACAGCTGCATCCCTTGGGTGGCTCATCATCACCCTGCGATTGACTAATTCATAAGATGGGTGCCTGCCCGATCTGATCGGTGCATCAGAGGTGTGACGAAGTAGGGGATTTTCTTAGAGTTTTGCATGAATACTGTGTGGGTTCCAGTTTCCTTGTGTGCTGCGTGCGTCACAAGGTGGTGGGAGAGGGTTTGTTGTTACAGAGGGCCTTGAGAGTTTCCTGTGCTGGGTTCAGACGCTCAACAAACCCTCCTGTGTTACGTTGGCTGAGAGTCGCTCCAGGCTAGAGAACAGGATTGCATTATTCCCTCTGGGAGTGGAGGCCCTGAGGGTCCAGAGCGAGTGGGCCCACGGCGAGAGACAGGCGTGCTGAAGGCTCCGAGAGGTGCGGTTCCAGGAGGCGGAGGGGCTTAACCCCCGAGAGAGAATGGACCCCCGAGAAGGGCTGTCGCTCTGAAGGGGGTTCCTCCCAGGGACTGTACGGAGCCGAGAGAGAGAGAACGAGTCCCATGAGTCCGTGACGAGAGGTAAATCAGAGGGGTTACTTTACTCTGGGTTATTAACTCAAACTGGAAAGGCCCCGGGGGCAGTTCTCGGGGCTGGTTACGCAGGAAGTCGGACTAGACGATCACGGTGGTCCCGTCTGGCCTCAGAATCTAGGAATCTACTTGGGTGCCGCCATTCGAGATGCAGAAATTTGCATGCGGCCTGGGATTGACTAACAGCTGCTGAAAGTCACCAGAAGTGCACAAGCACCGCTTACATCTCAGCCGTGCAAGAGCCAGGCTCACCCCGGCTAGTGCATGTCCCAGTGTTCGCTCTCATTTTATACATCCATGTGCGGAGTGGATTTTGTTATGGGCACCAATATGGAGGGGATGTGTGGGCAGGGGTGGGGCCAAGGGGTTCGGAATGTGGGAGGGGGCTCAGGGCTGGGGCAGAGGGTTGGGGGGGTGAGGGCTCTGGCTGGGGGTGTGGCCTCTGGGGTGGGGCCGGGGATGAGGGGATTGGGGTGTGAGAGTGGGCTCAGGGCTGGGGCAGAGGGTTGGGGTGGGGGGTGAGGACTCCATCTGGGGGTGTGGGCTCAGGGGGTGGGGCCGGGGATGAGGGGTTTGGGGTGCGGGAGTGGGCTTAGGGCTGGGGCAGAGGGTGGGGGGGTTGAGGGCTCTGGGGTGGGGCTGGGGATGAGGGGATTGGGCTGTGGGAGTGGGCTCAGGGCTGGGGCAGAGGGTTGCGGGGGTGAGAGCTCTGGCTGGGGGTGTGGGCTCTGGGGTGGGGCTGGGGATGCAGGGTTTGGGGTGTGGGAGTGGTCTCAGGGCCGGGGCAGGGGGTTGGGGTGTGGGGTGAGGACTCCATCTGGGGGTGTGGGCTCAGGGGATGGGGCCAGGGATGAGGGTATTGGTGTGGGGAAGTGGGCTCAGGGCTGGGGCAGAGGGTTGGGTGGGGGTGAGGGCTCTGGCTGGGGGTGTGGGCTGGGGGGTGGGGTTGGGGATGAGGGGTTTGGGGTGCAGGAGTGGGCTCAGGCTAGGTCAGGGGGTTGGGGGGTTGAGGGCTCTGGGGTGGGGCTGGGGATGAGGGGATTGGGGTGTGGGAGCGGGTTCAGGGCAGGGGCAGGGGGTTGCGGGGGGAGGGCTTTGGCTTGGGCCCCTGGAGGGCTGAGGGCAGGGCTTGTGCCCACGCACTAGGTCCCCGTGGGTCCCATGCCGTCTCCAATGCCCACCTCCAGAGTCCCTGCATCTTCCAGGCCCCCCATCCGAGGACTCTTCTCTCCTGCACTCCACCCAGTGTCCCCAAGCTGCGCCCACCCCTCCCTCCATCCCACAGCGCACCCAGGATAAAAACACCAGCCCCCTGCTCACCCCACCCCTCCCCTCCCCCCTGCTGGGGCCTCATGCCCGGGGGGCCCTGGTCTTCTGCATCATCCATTTCTTCCTGCGGAGAGACAAAAGGAAAAAGAGATGCTGGCATGATAGAGACACAGGGGTTCTCGGGGGGTTCAGACCGGGGCGCTGTTGGGCTCAGGACTGCAGTGGCTGGACCACACACCCTCCTTCAGCCTCCTCTGGAGGAGCAATCAAGCCCTTTTACGTAGGATAAAGAGCTTCCGACAATGGGGGTAACCGCCCAAGGCCTCATGACACATCACAACTAGTGTGGCTTGAAAGATTTCCCTGGCTGCAGGTGGTGGGGGTGGGCAGCAGAGAGCCAGGGGGAGAAGGAAGGTGTCTGATCCCGAAAGAGGAAGCAGATGGACAGGGCTTCCTGGGCACAAGCCCGCTGGAAAGGAGGGAGTGGGGCTTCCTGAGCCTGCGGCTCTTTGTTTCCACTGCACCCCCTCGATTTCTCGTCTCAAGAGAGGCAGCCCCACGAGGCCCGGGGTGTCGGAGGCCCTCTGGGGCCACAGGTTGCACAGCGAGTGGCCGAGCGCGGCTGCGGGGCCCTGGGTCAGGGGGCGCCGAGATCAATGTGGTTGGCGGGCGTCTGGAGGGCAGACACCGGGGAACTAAACCAGGCTCCCCACAGCGGCCCCTGCTGGGAGAGGCCGGGACTGGAGTAGCCGGGAGCGCCCCCCCCAGAGCCAGCGCCCCTGCCCTGCCCCCTGCTGGGAGAGGCCGGGACTGGAGTAGCCGGGAGCACCCCCCAGAGCCAGCGCCCCTGCCCTGCCCCCCACAACGCCCCCTGCTGGGAGAGGCCGGGACTGGAGTAGCCGGGAGCGCCCCCCCCAGAGCCAGCGCCCCTGCCCTGCCCCCCACAACGCCCCCTGCTGGGAGAGGCCGGGACTGGAGTAGCCGGGAGCGCCCCCCCCAGAGCCAGCGCCCCTGCCCTGCCCCCCACAGCGCCCCCTGCTGGGAGAGGCCGGGACTGGAGTAACCAAGTTTTCCCCACTCCGGCAATTCCTACTCACCCTTTCCAGCCGGTGCCGGCTGCCTCGCTGAGGGAGAGCCGCATCTCTCCGCACTGGGGCTGTGGGAGCAGGCTTTCCTGCCCTTTTGTCTCCTGTGCCACTTGGGCTTTACGCTGAGGTCTTCGCAACACTCCTGCGTTTCCTGGTCGTAGATTTCGAAGCCGCAGCAGTCGTAAGTGGGGCTGGGTTTTTCCATCACCTTCCAGTGGGTGGTATTCATGCAGCACACATGGGTCTGGCTGTTGTAGACCTTGTTCCCGCACGCTTCCTGCTTCACCAGCTCCTGGCATCCAAAGACTTGGCACAGGTCTGGCAAGAAAAAGACACGCGCAGTGGGTTCTAACACCCGCCCCCACCCCCTGGGCACAGACGAGGGGCCGGTTCGGTGCAGGTGTGGCATAGGGTGTGGTCGGCCCATGGTGCCCCCTGCTAGCCGAGTGTGGCACTGCCAGGGCACCCTCCCTCAGTTTCCCTTCCCAAGGAAGGGCTCTCCGCACCTCCCGGTCTCTGCTGGAGATGGTCTTAGCCCTGCTGGCCTAGTTGCAACCAATGTGACCCCTTTCCCAGCAACAAATGTCCAGCTCAAAAGTCCCCATCACACAAAGGTTCTGGTGCCCTGTCGGCCAGCCGTGGCCTGGGTAAGCCCCCAGTCCCTTCTGGGTCACCTTTCACCGCCCCCCCAGCCAGCAGGTCCACACCCAGCCTGAGTGCTCACAGCCTTTTTACAAGGCCCAGCTGATCTATCACCTGACCCCCTGAAGTCCCACCCCCTCGGGCTGGGATGCACTTAATTACAGCACAGGCCAATTGAACAGGGCTGAGCTGGCCCTTAGGTTACCCTGTTACAGCTCAGATTCCAGGCCAGCGAGGCTCCCAGCGTGGATTAGAGCTGCCCAGGGGCCACTCTAATTGACAGCCATCCCCCCGGGTTGTCAACAGGCAGGATCACAGCTCAGAAACGCGCAGTGGAAACACCTGTCCCCGCTAACCTTCCAGCTCTTGGCTGCTCCCCATCCTACACAGTCCCTTTACAGTATTTTGCGGGGATAGGAGTCATCTTTTGTTTTTAGACAGTGTCATTTCCATTGATCTGATTGCAAGCTTTATATTAAAATTTCAATTTGATGTGGCACGTAATATACAAATTACCACAGTCATAGTCCCCTAGTGGTCTACCTATATAGAAACCCAGAGCGGTCTACACAGAGTAGAGCCTCCGCGTTACCAACACCTCGGGACGGGAGGTAGCTCGTAACTCTGAATCGTTCATAACTCCGAACACACCCTTGGGATTGTGCTTTCAAAAGTTCACAACTGAGCACTGATTTGATACAGCTTTTACAAGGTGAAAAATGCTGCTTTTACCCATCTTAATTTAAACGAAACAAGCCCAGAACCCGGCTCCTTACCTCGTCAAGTCTTGTTTGAACCGTTCCCTGTGTGTGTTTCGTAGTTTACGTTTAACGCAGCACTGTACTGCCTTTATTTCTATTTTATTTTTTGGTGTCTGCTCCTGCCTGGCTGTGTACTTCCGGTTCCAAATGTTGATTGATCCGTTGGCAACTCTGAGGTTCTACTGTATTTATATACTATTTAGTTTGGGAAGGATTAGATTTTTAACAGGCAAGGCCAATAAACAACCCATTTCACTAAATACATCCAAATCATGGAAAAAAATGTTTCCCTGAATACTAATCGACCCTCGCAAATAGGCAAAGTAAGAAAAATCGTTCTCGAGAGATTATTAGAGACTGTCCTTAAATAATCGTCTGACCTCCCCCTAATATCCTGTGAAACTTTAAAGTGATAGAAATCACAATAAAGGCCTAAAAAGAAACATTGATATAATCAGTCACCATCATTAAAGAAAACCCACCAATATTTAATATTTCATTTGGAACTGGCTGGAAAATTGCCAATGGAATTTTTTCCCATTATGAAATGCTGGCTGCTTGAAACTGCAGTTTTCCACGGGAAGGTGCCAATTTCATGGATGTTTTGTGTGGGGGGGGAAGAAACGGCCAAAAGCCTATTGTTAAGGTGGAAAGACACCGCGGTTTCCGAACGGAAGCTTTTGGCTATTTCCTGGCCAAACGCCTTTTCCTTTCTAAATGGATCGTGGGCTGGGAAAGTGTTAACAAGCAGCAAGGTGGCGTTTGGCGGGACATTTCAAACGGGGGCTTTCCCATTCCCAGTGGCGCTGGGGGAAACAGTGAGTCTCTGGGTCAGGGGTGGGTTTGAAAAACTGGAGAAAAAAAACACCCCCGTCAGCTCCGGTTGACTCAATTCTGAATTTGTGGTGAATTGGAAAACTTCATTTGGCATCTGCTCCACACCAGGGATTGGGAGCAGGGGTCGCCCCGTCATAGGGACAGGTGCTAACCACTGGGATAAAGGTTCATTCAGAAAAGAGGGCCAGATGGGCCCCCCCCAACTCCCTAACGCAGTGGTCCCCAAACTTGGCTGGGGACAGGGCTAGAGCAGAGCTGGGGGGCAGAATAGGGCTGGGTGGCACTGCCTTGTGGGGGCTGGCCCAGACCACCACCCCCACCTTCCTCCATGCCCCCCAGGGGGGCACGCCCACAGTTTGGGGACCCCTACCTTAAGGGCTACGTGTGCACGGCCACTCCTCGTCCTCTGGCTGGTTTGTGAATAGCTGAATCGACTTGTGTCAAATTCGCGAACAGTGTCAGATTGACTGAGGGCGCATTGTTCATCAAAGAAACAATTTGCCCCCAAAATCTCACCCACCTCCAGTTTCTAGATTCTGAAAAAACCAGGCTTGGAAGGGCTGGGTCCTGCCCACTCTTAACTCATTAGAGTCTAAACAGGAGGAAGGGAAAAGTCCCCCTTGGAATGAAGAATTTCAGCTTGTTCCTTTGGTGGGAAATTTCACATTTTCAGCTTTTTGCTCTGCTTTAGAACTATTCACCCCCACCTTCACCCCCCCCCCCAGAAGTGTCCAAATATCCCTGACAGTTGAAATGCACGTTCTCTCCCCACGGGGGTCCCCATTCCTTGCCGCGGGAGCATCATCTCTCCACAGCTAAGTTCCGTCCATCTGAGCTGCTCTCCGGGAGCCACAAATTATAGCAGCTAAGAACTGGCACAGAAATCAGCATATATTTCCAGGAATCAGGGCCGAGCCTGGAGCCCAACGGGACGGGAGAGGCACTTCAGGGGGCTCACGCGATCTGCGTGACTTCCTCATTCCTTGCCTCAGTTTCCCGAGCTGTACAATGGGGCTGTTGCCGCTGCCCTCCTTTAGATCTGCTGCAAAGAGCGAGAGCTGGTTGTTGCATTTTATATTTATGTTTATTTTTCTCTGATAAACTTTTAAGTAACTTTTCTCCAGCGAGATGGAAATTTTGCAAGAGAAACTGGCTGACCTCTCATCTGATTCTGCCACATAATGTTTCTTGAGTGTTGTCTGGGGGCCATCTGCCCATATGCTGTTGGAGAGGAAAACAGGCCATCTGCCCATATGCTGTTGGAGAGGCATGTTTCCTTCAGCGGACGCACGAACAATGAGTGGCCGCTCGTTGCTAAGCGGGTTTCAATTTTCATAAGGATTTGGGGATGGATTTTCCGTAAAGTGGTGGTATTTTTCATCTGTCTGCCGCCCTGGTGGCTTCCCTAAAAGGGGGCTCTGCTCTGTATTTTGGAGATTTTTTTGTGGGGGGGGTCGCCTCGGTGGGAACAAATATTGGTTTTAAATTGCTGGCTTCAAGAGGACTTTCCCCCAAATTCTGTCTGCCACAGCTATGTCTCTGGCACCTGTCATCTGAGCACCTCATGATCTTCCTCAACCCAACACACCTGGAGAAACTGAGGCATGGAAACTTGGCCAAGTTCACAGAGGGAATTGTCGACCTCTTCTGCTGGCTCACATCCCGAACCACTGGGCTGACCTGTCTCTCGCTGAAGGACTGCTACCCATCTATGTCGAACCCGAGTGGCCCATGTGGCATGGTGTCCAGCCGCACTCCTGACTGCACCGAAGGCCTCGACACAGTGAAGCCAAACATGAGAACGTTGGAGATGGCCTTGCCCGAAGAAAGGAGGTGCCCCAGAGCCCCAAAGCTGTCTGCCTCAGGGAGAGAAGCCAACAACTCCAGAAACCACAAGCCACCAGCCTTTGCCCGTCTCCCTGCACCCGATGGGAACCTGCTAGCGAAATTGCACAGCCATGCCAGATCCTTTGCCGGGGAGACCCACAGCCTCCGAGCTGGAGCGAGAACTCTCCCGGCTATTGCAAGTATTGTATTACCCCACCGCTGGCATCTGTCTGCTGTTTATGGCGGCCGGCACCATCCCAGCCTTCTTCCTCCCTCCTGTTAGGAGGTGAAAGGGGGTTTATGGGCCTGCCAGGGAAGGCGCCAGGGGGAAAACCCCTCCATTGAAACAGCCCTCAACAGTCTCAAAGCTGCCGATCCTCAAAGGTAATTAGGGAATTTGATGCCTAAAATCCCTTTGGGCCAAAGCCAGGGCTTCAGCTGAGCTTTGCATTCTGCCCGGCCTACGCAGCTGAAAGCTGCCCATGAGTTGACTGATTTCTGCCCAGCAGAGTCAGAATGGCCATTTCGGGGGAGGGGGGCAGGCAAGGGTTAACCGCTGCACTAGCCTACAGTCAAACTGGTTTCCAACTGGCTCGGGGCTGCGGTTTGGACACTGCACAATAATTTGGTTTCTCCAGCCAAAGAATTCAGCAGCAACCGAATTCGACTGACTTTGGTGAAGTTCTGAGGCTTGGGGCTGCCAGTGAAATGGGCAGATGATCCGCGGCTCCTGCCCCCCGCGGTGGAAGGGCGGAGAATTTGTCGCATGGATCCGATTTCCTGATTTCATTCCCATGCAACAGATTCGACCTGGACTGGCTGGTCGGAGCGCGGGACCCTTAGGTCAGCGGTGCTCTGGGCAGCTCAGTTCCGGGGACCGGCTTCCTGGGGTTTCTTTGGGGTCGGTCAATCATTTTAATACAATTTCTAAAAGTGAGCCGGAGGCACGTCTCTTTCGATAAGTCACACACGTCCAGAGCTGTGGGGGCCCGGGTGAGACCAGCCCATCAGCCTAAATGCTTGACCAGTCCCCCAAATTAGCCTTTGGGTCTCACAGGGAGCGGTTATTGCAGTACTGAGCTCCCGGTACACAGCTTGGCTGGTGTCCCTCAGCCCTGACCTGCAGCCCCCTGCTTATCCCAGCCCTGGGCTCCCCCCAAACTCTGCTGGTGCCCCTCAGCCCTGACCTGCAGCCCCCTGCTTATCCCAGCCCTGGGCTCCCCCCAAACTCTGCTGGTGCCCCTCAGCCCTGACCTGCAGCCCCCTGCTTATCCCAGCCCTGGGCTCCCCCCAAACTCTGTTGGTGTCCCTCAGCCCTGACCTGCAGCCCCCTGCTTATCCCAGCCCTGGGCTCCCCCCAAACTCTGCTGGTGTCCCTCAGCCCTGACTGCAGCCCCCTGCTTATCCCAGCCCTGGGCTCCCCCCAGACTCTGCTGGTGCCCCTCAGCCCTGACCTGCAGCCCCCTGCTTATCCCAGCCCTGGGCTCCCCGCAAGCTCTGCCGGTGCCCCTCACACCTGACCCACAGCCCCCTGCTATCCCAGCCCTGGGCTCCTCCCAGCACATTTAATTCTTCCCTGACCAGCAGCACCTGCCACCCCAGCCTTCCCCAGACACCCCTGGGTGGATACAGACCTCCCTTCCTACCTCAGAATGCCCCATCCCCAGCCCTCCAGGCAAACCCATCTAGGGGCCATCAGCTGGTGTCCTCCCAATAGATCCATAGGTTGCTAGAGGCTTGATAAAGAGCTGCAGAAATCGAGCCCCTGACTCTTATGGGGCTGGGGACCCCCCCGCCTGGAGATCCTGCTCCAATACGGAAAGGGGGGAGGGAAAGGGACCTGGGAATCTCTTTGCTCCCTGCATCTTACCTGGGTGCCAAGGCCAAGGCAACTTTGTATCCTGGGTCACATTGGTCAGGACGGTGCCGAGAGCTAACGGGGGGAGAAGAGAAAAGGGGTGAGTGCCACGGCCCTTTGAACCAGGCTCCCCGGGGCCAGGCGGGTGGGCTCAGCCGGCAGCGTTTACCTAGGATCATCAGGACCTGGGCCATGGCTGAGGTCTCTGAGCCAGGATGGCTCCCTGTAGAGGTCTGCAGCTGGCAGGGAGCTCTCTGGCTATATATTGGCGAATGCCGGAGGGTGGGTCCCGGATCTCCACCCAGGGTGGTCCCTTTTGGTTGGACGTTTTAACTGGAGGTTTCATGACATGACATAATCTCCAAGGAACGATTCATTCCTGGAGACTCCAGGACAATCCTGGAGGATTGGCAACCTTAGATCCGAATCTCCGCGGCTCCCTCCCCCCCGCCCCGGCTTTCCCTTCCCCATCCCTGTGAGCTCATCCCAGCGCTGCCTGCCAGGGATCAGTCTGGGGCCGCATGGGCTGGACCCAGCAGGCTGCTCCCAGAGGCTGGGCTGAGTATGGGTGACGCCGCGGAGCGGGGGAGGACAGAGTGGGGCCCCCGACCCCTCCGCTGAGGGGAGGCGCAACGCCAGGGCACGGGTGCCCCAGATTCTGCCCAGCCGACCCACGGGGGACGCAAGGATTAAAGACGCAGGGTGGGGCCAGGACTGAGGGCCCCTTGGTGCAGGTGCCGCCCACCCTAATGCCTTGAGAGGGTTGGGGATTTCGGAGCTGTGTGCACTGACCTCAGCTCCTGAATCCTTTGGGACCACAGGGCCTGATTCTGTGCCCACCCCAGGCCCACTGCACTGTCATTGGTGTGAGACCCTCTCGCAGTGTGGCAAGGACAAGGGCCCAGCATGGGCATCTCCAGGGGCTCTGGATGGGGCGCTGCAGGGAGCCAGCATCATGGGGCCTACACTCACCCTCCTCCATCCGGGGCTGGATCAAAACCCCAGGGAGGCTGAGGGAGTCTTTCCACAGAGCTGCGGGGGTCAGATGTCCCCGGCGCACCCGCCCTGTCAAGCCAAATGCAGGTGGAAACGGGCTGCCCCTCTCTCCCCACCAGATCCCTGCCTGAATAGCGACATTAATCCGGACCCTTCCCACCCCCCAGCCCACCAGTGCTGGCTCCTCCCTTGAAGTGAGGGGACCTGGCACTGCCTGGCCAGAGAGCTGTGTCTGCGGCGTCAGTCCCCTCTTGGCAGGTGGGGAAACTGAGGCAGGCGCTCGGCCGAGGTGGCACTTCGACAGCAGTGTCTGAGCCCCGGTGGGGCCTGAGGGGAGCAGCAATTTCAGGGGAAGAGGAGAGGGAACGGGCTGAGCTGGAGCTGAACGGCCAAGAAGGGTCACAGAACCGAGAGTGTCCGACCTTCCCCTGCGCTGAGATCGACAGGCCCCAGCTGGCTGCTGCAGAAGTCAATGCGGCCAGCTCCCCAGCTGGGGGTCAACCGGCGTTAGCTCCAGTGGAGGAGTGATGCTGATTTACACCTGCCGAGGCCCTGGCCTGGGGGGTGTTTTGCAGCTGGCTTTAACAGCTGTGGCTGGGCTGGACCATACCGGGATCCCGCAATGCAGGGCCTGTTGGAGTTCACGTCCACCAGCAGGGTTCAGAGGTGGCTGGCGAGTCGGGGTGACGGGGTGGGGGGAAATGCATGAGTGTATTTAAAGCAGCGAAAGCCCTCGAGAGCCTGCCGTGAGCTGCCCAGCCTCGTCACCCCAGAGGACAGCTCCTTCATGACAGCAGTGCCTAGCTGCTGACCGGTACCAATCATAGAATCACAGAATAACAGGCTTGGAAGGGACCTCAGGAGGTATCTAGTCCAACCCCCTGCTCAAAGCAGGACCAATCCCCGACTAAATCACCCCAGCCAGGGCTTTGTCAAGCCTGACCTTAAAAACCTCAAAGGAAGGAGATTCCACCACCTCCCTAGGTAACGCATTCCAGTGCTTCACCACCCTCCTAGTGAAAAAGTTTTTCCTAATATCCAGCCTAGACCTCTCCCACTGCAACTTGAGACCATTACTCCTTGTTCTGTCATCAGCTACCACTGAGAACAGTCTAGATCCATCCTCTTTGGAACCCCCTCTCAGGTAGTTGAAGGCTGCTATCAAATCCCCCCTCACTCTTCTCTTCTGCAGACTAAACAAGCCCAGTTCCCTCAGCCTCTCCTCATAAGTCATGTGTTCCAGTCCCCTAACCATTTTTGTTGCCCTCCACTGGACGCTTTCCAATTTTTCCACATCCTTCTTGTAGTGTGGGGCCCCAAACTGGACACAGTACTCCAGATGAGGCCTCATCAACACCGAATCCGGGCGGGGACGGGCGAGCTTCCAGGACTGTGGCACCAGTCAGTCCCAGGTGCCCAGCGCCGGCACTCAGCTGCCCCAGGAAAACATGGAGGAGAAATGGCTGGTTGATTTCAGCTGATTTCATCCCTCGCTCTGCGATGCACTTGCCTCAGCCTGTTTCAACTCATCCTGCCTCGGCGTGGGGCGAAGGACGCGGTGCCCCCCGGGGAGCCCTCCGAGCCCCCCATTTCCCTGCGGATCGCAGCACTCACCCACGCTCCCCGCGCTTCGTGCGGCTGGGCGGAGTTCCTCTGGGCAGCGGCCTTGGCTTCCTTCGTGGCGCAATGGGCGTTGTCCGAGGTTCCCCCCTTCCGGAGCCTCGACTTTGACCCTCGCCTGTTTTTTTCCCATTTGTTGCCCCCCACATTTGGTTGACCCCCCCCGTTTTTTTTCTGGCCTTCCTCTGCCCTTTCCGTTTTGTACGGCAGGACCAAACAGCTCTGGTGCGGAATTTCCGGCAGGCACCCCACAATGCACAGCGCGGGAAATCCCCGAACGCCCAGAGCCCAGCAGCAGCGCAAGGCACCCAGGGAATGTCTGACCGGGATGCCGAGCGTTTGCTTCGAACCATCGCTGGGCAGCGGGGCTGCAGCGAGCCGGGGTGAAAGTCCCTTCGGGGGGGTGGGGGATAGCGATGCCACGTGGGTGCACGGCTCACACGGCCCTTGTTGCAGGTCCCTGTGCACACAGAGCCACACAACCAGCCGCGAGTTTCAAGTGCCCGGACACACCGTGACCGAGATCAGAGTCCCCTCGGGCCGGGCGCTGCCTGGACACACCGTGACCGAGATCAGAGTCCCCTCGGGCCGGGCGCTGCCCGGACACACCGTGACCGAGATCAGAGTCCCCTCGGGCCGGGCACTGCCCGGGCACACCGTGACCGAGATCAGAGTCCCCTCGGGCCGGGCGCTGCCCGGACACACCATGACCGAGATCAGAGTCCCCTCGGGCCGGGCGCTGCCCGGACACACCATGACCGAGATCAGAGTCCCCTCGGGCCGGGCGCTGCCCGGGCACACCATGACCGAGATCAGAGTCCCCTCGGGCCGGGCGCTGCCCGGACACACCGTGACCGAGATCAGAGTCCCCTCGGGCCGGGCACTGCCCGGGCACACCATGACCGAGATCAGAGTCCCCTCGGGCCGGGCGCTGCCCGGACACACCATGACCGAGATCAGAGTCCCCTCAGGCCGGGCGCTGCCTGAACACACTGTGACTGAAATCAGGGCCCCATCGTGCCGGGCACTGCCCGGACACACCGTGACCGAGATCAGAGTCCCCTCGGGCCGGGCGCTGCCCAGACACACCGTGACTGAGATCAGGGCCCTGTCGGGCCTGGCACTGCCCAGACACACAGTGACCAAGATCAGGGCCCCATTGGGCCTGGAGCTGCCCAGACACAAAGTGACCGAGATCAGAGTCCCCTCGGGCCGGGCGCTGCCCGGACACACAGTGACCAAGATCAGAGTCCCCTCGGGCCGGGCGCTGCCCAGACACACCGTGACCCAGATCGGGGCCCCATTGCATCGGGCGCTGCCCAGACACACCGTGACCTAGATCAGAGTCCCCTCGGGCCGGGCGCTGCCCGGACACACAGTGCAGGACAGTCTCTGCACTGAAGAGTTTCCAGTCTGAATAGACAAAGAAAGGCTCCAGTGTCCCCATTTTACAGATCAGAGAAGCCAAACCCAGAGAGAAGGGGTGACTTGGATCACACAAGGCATCTGTGGCAGGGCTGACCCCAGAGCTTCTAAGTCAGAGCCCAGCACCTTCCGTGAATACCTGGAGGATGAAGGGGTAATCACTGGCAGCCGGCATGGATTTGCTGTGACATTCCCAGGGTACAATGTGGACTGGTGAATGTCTGTGTCCCCGCAATTCTCCAACCTGGGGTGCCTTTTACACTGCTTCATTGTGAGAACAACCACTCCTGGTCTGCCCACACACAGCCTCCACGTGTAAATCACGCCCAGCTATACTGTACGAGTGGTGTAGCCATCCATCCATCCATGAATCATATTACAGAACACCTTTCAGAGGGGTAGCCGTGTTAGTCTGCATCGATAAAAACAACGAGGAGTCCTTGTGGCACCTTAGAGACTAACAAATTTATTTGGGCATAAGCTTTCGTGGGCTAGAACCCACTTCATCGGATGCATGGAATGGAAAATACAGTCGGCAGGTATAAATACACAGCACATGAAAAGATGGGAGTCGCCTTACCAAGTTGGAGAGTCAGTGCTAACGAGGCCAGTTCAATTAGGGTGGATGTGGCTCTTTCCCAACAGTTGCCACATCCACCCTGATTGAACTGGCCTCCCGTGGGAGGCTAATATGAGGGGGAAAGGACTCCAGGAGAGCTGGCTGTATTTTAAAGAAGCCTTATGAGGGCGCAGGAACAAACCATCCGAAATGCAGAAAGAAGAGCAAACATGGCAGGCGACCAGCTTGGCTTAACAGTGAAATCTTCAGTGAGCTTAAACTCAAAAAGGAAGCTTACAAGAAGTGGAAACTTGGACAGATGACTAGGGAGGAGTCTAAAAATATTGCTCGGGCATGCAGGGGTATAATCAGGAAGGCCAAAACACAACTGCAGTTGCAGCTAGCAAGGGATGTGAAGGGTAACAAGAAGGGTTTCTACAGGTATGTTAGCAACCAAAAGAAGGTCGGGGAATATGTGGGCCCCTTACTGAATGGGGGAGGCAACCTAGTGGCAGAGGATGTGGAAAAAGCTAATGTGCTCAATGCTTTTTTTGCCTCGGTCTTCACAGACCAGGTCAGCTCCCAGACTGCTGCACTGGGCAGCGCTGTATGGGGAGGAGGTGAGCAACCCTCAGTGGTGAAAGAACAGGTTAAGGACTATTTAGAAAAGCTGGACGTGCACAAGTCCATGGGTCCAGATCTAATGCATCGAGGGTGCTGATGTGATTGCAGAGCCATTGGCCATTATCTTTGAAAATTCATGGCGATCGGGGGAGGTCCCGGATGATTGGAAAAAATCAAATATAGTTCCCATCTTTAAATAAGGGAAGAAAGAGAACCCGGGGAACTACAGACCGGTTGGCCTCACTTCAGTCCCTGGAAAATCATGGAGCAGGTCCTCAAGGAATCCATTTTGAAGCACTTGGAGGAGAGGAAGGTGATCAGGAACAGTCAACATGGATTCACCAAGGGCAAGTCATGCCTGACCAACCTGATTGCCTCCTATGATGAGATAACTGGCTCTGTGGATATGGGGAAATGGTGGATGTGATATATCTTGACTTTAGCAAAACTTTTGACACGGTCTCCCACAGTATTCTTGCCAGCAAGTTAAAGAAGTATGGGCTGGATGAATGGACTATAAGGTAGATAGAAAGCTGGCTAGATCATCGGGCTCAATGGGTAGTGATCATCGGCTAGTTGTCTAGCTGGCAGCTGGTATCAAGAGGAGTGCCCCAAGGGTTGGTCCTGGGGCCAGTTTTGTTCAACATCTTTATTAATCCTGGATGATGGGATGGATTGCACCCTCAGCAAGTTTGCAGATGACACTAAGCTGGGGGGAGAGGTAGATACGCTGGAGGGTAGGGGTAGGATATAGATTGACCTAGACAAATTGGAGGATTAGGCCAAAAGAAATCTGATGAGCTTTAACAAGGACAAGTTCAGAGTCCTGCATTTAGGAAGGAAGGATCCCAGGCACCGCTACCGGCTGGGGACTGACTGGCTAAGCAGCAGTTCTGCAGAAAAGGACTCGGGGATTCCAGTGGATGAGGAGCTGGATATGAGTCAGCAGTGTGCCCTTGTAGCCAAGAAGGCCGATGGCATATTGGGCTGTATTAGTAGGAGCATTGCCAGCAGATCGAGGGAAGTGATTATTCCCCTCTATTTGGCACTGGTGAGGCCACACCTGGAGTATTGCATCCAGTTTTGATCCTCTCACTACAGAAGGGATGTGGACAAATTGGAGAGAGTCCAGCGGAGGGCAATGGAAATGATTAAGGGGCTGGGGCACATCACTTACGAGCACTGGAATGGGTTCCCTAGGGAGGTGGTGGAATCTCCATCCTTCAAGGTTTTTAAGATCAGGCTTGACAAAGCCCTGGCTGGGATGATTTAGTTGGTGGTGGTCCTGCTTTGAGCAGGGGGTTGGACTAGATACCTCCTGAGGTCTCTTCCAACCCTAATCTTCTATGATTCCTTCTGGGGTTCAGGCAACAGTAAGTCTGTTTTCATGGAAAGCCCCAGCTGTTCAGTTGCCAAAATGTAAATTTCTGACTCACACCCTCCTTCCTGCTAAAGAATGGTCACTTAACCAGGTGATGGTCCATTTGATTATGTTGACACCTGGCTGAGGTGTTGGCTAGACTTTTGTCTCTGGGGAACTGGTCTGAAGCAGTTTCCCAAGACTTGGAACATGTCTGATACAGTAAAATTTTATAACTTTACATACAATGTTGCCACACATATTTTACGAGGACAATAATGATCAGCAAATTATGAGTTTTTTAAATGATACCTCACAAGGCATTCTTTGTACCAAGTTGATCATAGTCTTGTAGAAAGGGTGAACACAAGGGCACAGTAATCCCTGCTAGTAATCCCTGCTAGTAATCCCTAGCAGCCGGCATGGATTTACTAAGAACAAATCATGCCAGACCAGCTTGATTTCCTTCTTTGGTTTGGTGAATAGGGGGGGAATGCAACGGATGTAATATACTTGGACTTCAGCAAGTCTTTTGACACAGTCCCACGTGACATTCTGGTAAACTGGAGAAATGCGGGTCGGCGGAAATACCATTAAGTGGATACATAAGTGGTTAAACAGCTGCAAACAAAGAGTAACTATTAATGGAACAGGTGTCGGATTGGAGGGAAGTCTCGAGTGGTGTTCCCCAGGGATCTGTTCTGGGTCTGGTGTTGTTTAACATCTTTATTAATGGCCTGGATGTAGGTTTCGAGAGAGATGACTGATCACATTTGCAGATGACACTTTGGAGGACAGAGCGAAGATTCAGAGGGATCTTGATAAATTGGAGAACTGGGCTATAAACAACACAATGAAATTCAACACAGACAAATGGAAGGTGCTTCAGTTAGGGAGGAAAAACCAGATGCACAAATGCGGAATGGGGGGTAACTGGCTTGGCAGCAGCACGGCTGACAAGGAGCTGGGAGTTGTGGTGGATCCCAGCCCCAGCGTGAGTCAGCAATGCGATGCTGTGGCCAAAAAAGCAAACGCAATTTTGGGTTGCATTAACAGAGGCAGAGCCTGCAAGTCCTGGGAGGTGACAGTATCGCTCTGCTCGGCGCCGGTTGGGCCTCAGCTGGAGACCTGTGTCCAGTTTCGGTCACCGCTGTATAGGAAGGATGTAGAGAAACTGGAAAGGGTCCAGACATCAGCGACAAAGATGCTGAGAGCATGTCTGTATAATATCCTGCGGCGAATGTGGCTACTGCAGCACTGCGTTTCTGAGCGAGATGATGCATTTCTGCCAACAGGTGGCGCTCAGGACCCATCTGCAGAGCAAAGACCTCACCATGTGGTAACAATTATAGCAGGTCACTTGCGGACTGCCTGGCCTTCCAGCTGTGCGGATTGTCTAGGGGTCTGAGCCTTGCTGCAGGCGTGCGAGGACCCATGTTCAAGTTCCCGACAAGCCCATTTCTTGACACAATTTACTATAAAGAAAACACACAATGGGCTAAATCCAATATCTTAAAGTCTATCTACCCCCTTACTCATCTATCTATCTATCTATCTATCCCCACACACCCCCTCTATCTATCTATCTATCCCCAGACACCCCCTCTATCTATCTATCTATCTATCCCCAGACACCCCCTATCTATCTAAACTATCTATCTATCTATCCCCAGACACCCCCATCTATCTATCTATCCCCACACACCCCCTCTATCTATCTATCTATCCCCAGACACCCCCTATCTATCTAAACTATCTATCTATCTATCCCCAGACACCCCCTCTATCTATCTATCTATCTATCTATCTATCCCCAGACACCCCCTCTATCTAATCTATCTATCTATCCCCAAACACCCCTTATCTATCTATCTATCTGTCATCTACCTCCATATACCCTATCTATCTATCTATCTATCTATCTATCTATCTATCTATCTATCTATCTATCTATCTATCTATCTATCTATCTATCTATCTATCTATCTATCTATCTATCTATCTATCCAAAGGGCTGGAACACAAGCCATATGAGCAAAGGCTGAAGGAGCTGGGTATGGTTAGCTGGGAAAAGAGGAGATTGTGGGGGGACACGATAGTGGTCTTCACATACTCGAAAGGCCGCCATAAGAAAGATGCAGAAAAGTCGTTCTCCCCTGCCACAGAGGGCAGGACGAGGCGCAGTGGGTTCAAAGGACAGCCCAGCAGATGTAGATTAAATCTCCCATCGCTGTGAGAACAGTAGGGTCATGAACAGACAGACACCTTGCGGGGGTCGTGGAAGCTCCTTCCCTACAGGTTTCAAAAGGAGGCCGGAGCCGCCTGTCTAGGGTGGTTTAACCTCAACTCATCCTGCACCGTGGCAGGGGGTTATACTAGAACGAGATGAGCCTTGCGATTCCTTCCAGCCCTCTGGTTCGTATCTCCCTCTTGTGAGTTCCACACCCGAGCGCTTTCCAGTAGCTCCTTAACCGATGTGACTAAGGTCTGTGGCATGCTCTCTCATCGGCTTCCAGGAGGGGCTGGGTGGCTTGGAGTTTATACTCCACGTAGCATCACACGCTCACGTCGCCATGTGGGCAGGTCCGACAAGTGCATCTTATGCTTGCAGCGGAGGTGGGGATGGTCCTTAGCTCACTGCACAGGCTGGGACTGGTCCCCCGAAGACCTTCTGATCCCGTACAGCTGAGGTGGGAGAGACCCACTGGGTCGGAGGAACGGAGCTGTCGACCAGAGTCTCATCCCGGAGGTTTAGATCCCTGGAGCCAGGCTCTGGGGCTCAGGTCCGAGTCCTGGACTCTGTTCCCAGTGAGCAGGACAGGAACGAAGCGCTCGCAGTAGCTGCTGAGTAGACGTGGCAGTGTTTGGCACCTGCTGGGGTTTCCCAAGGGCTGACGGCTCCATGCCTGGGCCTATGGCATTGCTGTAGCCAGACAGGTAAACTGAGGCTGGGTCACTGTCTGCCCCGGGTGGGGTGGAGCCTCCCAGCCGGGAACCGAATGTTACTCGCGGCTGCTGCTTTGTGGGAGCTCAGCGAGGAGACCACCTGCTGAATTGGCCAATCGTTGGTGTGAGCCTTCACCCAAAGGAGGCTGCACTATGGTGACCAACGCCTCAAAATCCTTCCCTCTGCCCTCCAGCATCTCCTCTGCCCAGCAGCAGATTAACGCATGGGGCCCAGGGGCCCCAGCAAATCTGGGGGGCCCCAGGAGTGCCAGAACCTGTGGAGAAGTGTGGGTGGGTGGGTAGGTGGGGGGAACTGTGGCCCTGCCCCCTGCTCCTCCTCTTCCCCCCCAGGCCCTTCCACATGGCCGGAAGCCAGAGCCAGCCATGGTACGAGCCGCCCAGGAAGCCACAGACCCACTGCCTGCCCTAGGGGTGGGGATACAGGCCAGGGGCTGGGCCCCCCGTCCAGTGCAGGTGGAGGGTCTGGGGCTCCCCACAGCAGCCTGGGCTCCCTAGGCAGCTCTTTACAGGGGTGCCATTTAGGAAGTGTGGGAGAGGGCACCTGTTTCCCCCCCCCTCGAGTTTCCTACCACAGAGGAGCGCAAACAGGACAGTGAGCTGCTGCTCCATGCTCCGGCCGCAAGAGAAACCCGCAGCCCTGAGCCGGGCTCTGTTGGCTGACAGGCCTGTCCCGGAGGAGCTGGACCAGCTGCTTCCCTATGTGCTGAACACTACTATGACGAGATAACTGGCTCTGTGGATGAGGGGGAAGCAGTGGACATGTTGTTCCTTGACTTTAGCAAAGCTTTTGACATGGTCTCCCACAGCATTCTTGCCAGCAAGTTAAAAAAGTATGGGCTGGAGGAATGGACTATAAGGTGGATAGAAAGTTGGCTAGATTGTCGGGCTCAACGGGTAGTGATCAATGGCTCCATGTCTAGTTGGCAGCTGGTATCAAGTGGAGTGCCCCAAGCGTCGGTCCTTGGGCTGGTTTTGTTCAATATCTTCATAAATGAGCTGGAGGATGGTGTGGATTGCACCCTCAGCAAGTTTGCAGATGACACTAAACTGGGAGGAGAGGTAGATACGCTGGAGGGTAGGGATAGGATACAGAGGGCCCTAGACAAATGAGAGGATTGGGCCAAAAGAAATCTGATGAAGTTCAACAAGGACAAGTGCAGAGTCCTGCACTTCGGACGGAAGAATCCCATGCACCTCTACAGACTAGGGACAGAATGGCTTGTCAGCAGTTCTGCAGAAAAGGACCTAGGGGTTACAGTGGACGAGAAGCTGGATATGAGTCACCAGTGTGCCCTTGTTGCCAAGAAGGCCAATGGCATTTTGGGATGTATATGCAGGGGCATTGCCAGCAGATCGAGGGACATGATCATTCCCCTCTATTCGACATTGGTGAGGCCTCATCTGGAGTACTGTGTCCAGTTTGGGGCCCCACGCTACAAGAAGGATGTGGAAAAATTGGAAAACGTCCAGCGGAGGGCAACAAAAATGATTAGGGGACTGGAACACATGACTTATGAGGAGAGGCTGAGGGAACTGGGATTGTTTAGTCTGCAGAAGAGAAGAATGAGGGGGGATTTGATAGCTGCTTTCAACCACCTGAGAGGTGGTTCCAAAGAGGATGGCTCTAGACTGTTCTCAGTGGTAGCTGATGACAGAACAAGGAGTAATGGTCTCAAGTTGCAGTGGGGGAGGTCTAGGTTGGATATTAAGAAAAACTTTTTCACTAGGAGGGTGGTGAAACACTGGAATGCATTACCTAGGGAGGTGGTGGAATCTCCTTCCTTAGATATTTTTAAGGTCAGCTTGACAAAGCCCTGGCTGGGATGATTTAGTTGGGGATTGGTCCTGCTTTGAGCAGGGGGTTGGACTAGATACCTCCTGAGGTCCCTTCCAACCCTGATCTTCTATGATTCTATGATTCCCCCCAGACCCTCCATCCTGCCACTCCATGTATATTCCCCAGCTGCTCCGTGCCGGGAGCGGGGAGCTGTCTGTCTCGCTCTGTCTGCCCCCTCTCCTGCGCACAGGTTGCCAAATCCCCTCTCCAGCGGGGCGACTGCGCGCCCATTAGCAGCCCACTGCCAGCAGCAGCCCTAGCAGCCCCAGAGGGGCACTCAAAGCACTTCGTGTGGGTAAATAGCTCCTCCTCACCCGGCTGATGGGACGAGAGCCAGGAGAGAGCTGTTGAGTGCAGATCTCCTGAAGTCTTTCCCACAAAGCTGGTCTGTTTTATTTTCAATGTCACACCCAGCGCTTCCCTTACCCGTTTCAGTACCTCCTGCTGGAAATCAGAGGAAGTTGTGGCCCAGAGAGTAGAACATCAGAGGTACAAACACGTTGGGATTGGAGGCTGTTCGCATAGGTGCTGACTCCGTGGGTGCTCCGGGGCTGGAGCGTCCATGGGGAAAAATTGGTGGGTGCTCAGCACCCACCGGCAGCCCAGCTCCCCTCACCGCGCCCCAGCCCCATCTCACCTCACCTCCGCCTCCGCCCCTGAGCGCGCCGCGTCCCCGCTTCTCCTCATGCTTGCCACCGCCAAACAGCTATTTTGTGGCATAACAAGCTCTGGGAGGGAGCGGGGAGGAGCGGGAACAGGGCGTGCTCAGGGGAGGAGGCGGGGAAGAGGGGGGGCCGGGATTTGGGGAAGGGGTTGGAATAGGGGCAGGGAGGGGGCAGAGTTGGGGTGGGGACTTTGGGGAAGGGGTTGGAATGGGGGAGGGGCAGGGGTGGAGTTGGGGCGGGGCCTGGGGCGGGGGGGGGTCGAGCACCCACCGGTGCCAGCAGAAGTTGGCGCCTATGGGTGTTCCTAACGCTGAAATGTTCATAACTCTGAACAAAACGTTCTGGCTGCTCTTCCAAACATTTACAACTGAACACTGGCTTCCTACAGCTTCGAATCTTTACTCTGCAGACGAAAAAAGCCCCACTTTCCCGTTGTTTCTTGTAGTACTTGACGTTTCACACAGCTGTATTTGCTTTTTTTGTTTTTCGCTCTCGGTTGCTGCCAGCTTGCATATGTCCGGTTCCAGATGAGAGGTGTGGTTGACCGGTCAGTTCGTACCTCTGGTGTTGGTAACTCTCAGGTTCTCAGTTGGAAAATAAGAACGTTTTCTTTCTTGAATGAATCTATAGACCCCTGGGATGTTTTTCGTTTTTGTTTTACAATTCCTGGAGGGCTCTTAATCCTCCCAGGTTGTTACAGCCTGGGAACAGGTCTGTTTACTACCTTCCTTAATATTTGAGTATGCCCTTGAAATGACATTGTTTAGAGGGGAAATTTTCTTAAAAACGTTTAAGATGTATAGTGTCATATTACATTTTCATTACGGCACAGTTAAGAATCATCCAGCTGGGTCATGGTAGACACATACTCAGGATTCCTATATTACATTATACAACTGAACAGTTTCCAGGGGCTAAAACATGCTTTTAGATCAGTCTTTTGTAAATGCAAGTTCAATTTTTTAAATTCATTTTTATGTTTTCAATCGTCACCTCTTTAGTACCTTGAACTGGAGTGTGTTTTCATGTGTGCTGGGGATACATCAAATGCATTGTGTAAGTGTTATGCCTACGGACCCCGGTCACCAGCGGGCGGGATCGAACCGGGGACCTCTGGAGCTTAGTGCATGAGTCTCCACTGCATGAGCGAAAAGCCAGCTGGCTGTTAAGCAGATTCATTTTCTCTCTCTCTCTAAGTGGTCTCGGTGCCATTAGATGGGCCACAACACCACACCCAGACAGCGTGCGGGTTACATACTTCCCCTAGATGAGGAAGCGTGTCCCGAGCTTCAGAGTCTTCCCAGTTGAAATCCTGGACGAGCCCCCACTTGTAATGCCTACAGACCCCGGTCGTCGGCAGGCAGGATCGAACCAGGGACATCCGGAGCTTAGTGCATGAGCCTCTACCGGATGAGCTTAAAGCCAACCTGCTGTTATCTAAGGCTGTAGAGTAGACTCATTTAACTCTCTCTTTAACTGGTTTCGGTGCCCCTAGATGGGACAGAACACCACACCCAGAAGGTGTGTGAGTTACATAAGCAGATTATCATATTTAAGGCTTTATTTCTAATGACTGAGTAACTTAATAGGAAAAGAAAACACTTTGCCAGTGGAAAAAGTGATAGCATTGTTATATACTGCAAATACACAATTCAGGTGTGTTGGAGCTGATAGGAAACCCATGCTGGCCAATCTGTGGTCATATTTTCTTTCCAATTGTCACTTTAAAAGCTTTTTGTCTTTCCTTTTTTTTTTAAGCTAGTGCCAAAACAAATTTGTTCTCTAATTTGTTAGTTATTCTATGCTTTAGAACAGGGGCGGACAAACTTTTTGGCCTGAGAGCCACATTTGTTTATGGAAATTGTATGGCGGGCCATGGATGTTCACAAAATTGGGGGTTGGGGTGGGGGAGAGGGTGAGGGCTCTGGCTGGGGGTGTGGGCTCTGGGGTGGGACTGGAGATGAGGATGAGGGGTTGGGGGTGCCAGAGGGTGCTCCAGGCTGGGACTGAGGGGTTCAGAGGGCAGGAGGGAGATCAGGGCTGGGACAGGGGATTGGGTCACAGGAGGAGGTCAGGGGTGCAGGCTCCAGATGGCGCTTACCTTAAGCAGCTCCCAGAAGCATTGGCATGTCCCCCTCCTGCTCCTACGTGGAGGTGCTACCAGGTGGCTCTGCGCACTGCCCTGTCTACAGCTGCCGCCTTGCAGCTCCCGTTGGCCATGGTTCCTGGCCAACGGGAGCTGCGGGAGGCAGCGCTTGGAGCACAGGCAGCGTGCAGACCCTCTGGCTGCCCCATGTGTAGGAGCCGGAGGGGGGACATGCCGCTGCTTCCAGGAGCCGTGCAGAGTGAGGCAAGCCCAGGACCCCGCTCCCCAGCTGGAGCGCCGGAGAAGGGCAAGCCCTGGATCCTACTCCCCGGCTAGAGCTTGAGGGCTGGATTAAAACATCTGGAGGGCCGGATGCAGTCCCCGGAACATAGTTTGGCCACCTCTGCTTTAGAAGAATGTTTGAGTGGAAACTCAACTACTTCAGACTTCATAACTGTTTAATGAGAAATGAAACATACAAATTGAGTGCATATGTTTGCTTGCTTTTTCAAGGGTGACTGATGTGACGCTGTAAGAACAGTGATGTCGAGCCAATATTCTGCATGAATTTTATTTACCGGTTAAAGTTATTAGTTCTTGTATTAAGGCTCCAAAACTGACATAGGAAAGTAAATGCAAAGTAACACACATTGGAAAACATAATCCCAACTATACATACAAAATGATGGGGTCTAAATTAGCTGTTCCCACTCAAGAAAGAGATCTTGGAGTCATTGTGGATGGTTCTCTGAAAACATCCACTCAGTGTGCAGTGGGAGTCAAAAAAGCTAACAGAATGTTAGGAACCATTAGGAAGGGGATAGATATAGTAAATATCATAATGCCTCTGTATAAATCCATGGTACGCCCATATCTTGAATACTGCGTGCCCCACAGATGTGGTGGCCCCATCTCACAAAAGATATATTGAAATTGGAAAAGGTTCAGAAAAGAGCAACAAAAATAGAAGGGGGATGGAACGGCTTCCATATGAGGAGAGATTAATAAGAAGGGGACTTTTCAGCTTGGAAAAGATACGACTAAGGGGGATATGATAGAGGTCTATAAAATCTTGACTGGGGTGGAGAAAGTGAAAAAGAATTGCTATTTACTCCTTCTCATAACAGAAGAACTAGGGGTCACCCTGTAAGGTCTGCAGTAGGATAGCAGAAACCATGAGCTAAGAAGCAGGAAGTCACATCCTCACATTCCATCTAAATTGCAGCAAAACAATGTAATATCGGGCTGTTAAGAATCATAGAAGATTAGGGTTGGAAGAGATCTCGGGAGGTCATCTAGTCCAACCGCCTGCTCAAAGCAGGACCAACCCCAACTAAATCATCCCAGCCAGGGCTTTTGCCAAGCCAGACCTTAAAAACCTCTAAGGATGGAGATTCCACCACCTCCCTAGGGAACCCATTCCAGTGCTTCACCACCCTCCTAGTGAAATTGTGTTTCCTAATATCCAACCTAGACCTCCCCCACTGCAACTTGAGACCATTGCTCCTTGTTCTGTCATCTGACACCACTGAGAACAGCCAAGCTCCATCCTCTCTGGAACCCCCCTTCAGGTAGTTGAAGGCTACTATCAAATCTTCCCTCACTCTTCTCTTCTGCAGACTAAACAAGCCCAGTTCCCTCAGTTCTCCTTGTAAGTCGTGTCCCAGCCCCCTGATCATTTGATCGAGAAGGCGATCCTGTCCCAATAGTACGCACCATCACCAGATAAAGAAACAGATCTTAAGATGTTTAGAGAAAACTTTGACAGCATTCTGTCTGGCAAGAAACCACTGATCAACAGTTGTGGGTGTGAAATCTCTACTTCATTATTGCTTTGCTTTTATGGTTCCCACTTCTCTATTGTTTATCTGTTTGTTTTCTGTCTGATTCTTTGACTGTTTCTGTCTGGTGCATAACTAATTTTGCAAGATGTAAATCAACTGAGGTGGTGGGGTCTGATTGGTGAAAGAATTGTTTTGTAATGGGCTGTGATGGGTGAAAAATACTGATTTGTAGCACGTTAGTGTCAAACGATTGGTTACGGTCTAGCTAAGCAGGACACAAGTTTTAAATGTATAAACTGGGGTCCAAAGAGAAGTTATCTGGAACCTAACTCCAGCGCACAGCCAAGATCAGAGCTGCCAGACCTCAACACCCTGCCGACCATACCATGCAGAAGCTGGAGCCCCGGAAGATCTAATTGTGACTGGCCACCAAAAAAAGTTGGCTCCCTTGGTTCCAGAGCCCCTGGGGTGTGGGGGACCCAAATTTTCTTTGTGCCCAAGGCCCCAGTAAATCTTAATCCACCTCCACCTTGCTTGGAGTCAGCTTCACCCAGCTGCCCTTCATCCCGGAGCTGATCTTGGCCAAGCGCTGGGTTGTCTTGGTGGGAGCGGTGTGATCATAGGCGCGGAAGAGAACTGTGCGTTGGCTGCATGTTGCTGGCCCTTCCGCCGGTGTCGTCTGACCGGTTCCCCGAGTGACGGCATGTAGATGCTGAATAGGACTTGGGTCTCCACAAGCGAGGGCGTCTAGATGTGGTTTCCTGTCACTGCTTGTTGGCTGCATCTCTTCAGCAAGGAGTCAAGCCACGTTCGCACTTTCCCCTAGAGCCCTGCCCCCTCTTCCAGGTGAGATAGCAGAAAATCAGTGCCCAGTGCCGCTCCTGGTGTGTCAGTTCCATGCCCTGGCCTGAATCCACATTGAGCCGAGTCCAGCATACCGGCTTCAGGTACATGATGTAATGGCTCCGGGATAGGCGGGGAGCCCCAGAGTATCAGGACGAGTTTCCGAGCTGAGTCAGGAGACAGATACCAAGGCCAGGGTCGAAGGCAGGGGTCTGGGGCGAGACGGGCCAGAAGGCGAGATCTGTAGCAAGCTGGAGTCTGCGTTGTTGCTCAGACGGCTCCCTGGGACAACTTCCCAGAGTCACGAGACTTCCGGGCTGTGTCACGTGGCCTTCTCAGGAGGGAAACGTAACGGTCAGATGGTGCCTGGCTGGCTCCCCAGTGGTGACATGGAGGTGTCAGTCACCCAGCCCCCGCACCGCCGTCCCAGGTTCTAGACCTCTGGCTCCTTATAGAGGAGTTTGAAGTAGGCTGGCTGGGGGGTCTGACACTGGGTCGGGGGTTAGCTACCTCTGATGGTTCCCAGGGGCTTTCTTCAACATCGGTCAGGTCATTGTGGGTGGGAAGGTGTGAATTCCCATGTCTGACATGCCCAACTCCTCTGGGGGCATGGAGGGGGCTAAAAAGGGGGCAAGACTGGCCCCTTGAGAACCTGCCCCCATGCAGGGGGTCTCCCTTGGCATACAAGGGCGTTTGGCGGGATGACCCCTGCACTTTTGCACAAGGAAAGTTACTGAGATTTGTAGAGATTTGTAGGTGAGGCCATTAGGCCGTCCAGGCTGAGCTCTTGCATAGCGCAGGCCAGACAACTGGGTCTCCCAGCAAGGCATCTGGGATGGGTCTGGAGACATCAAGACATGGAGAACCCAGCACTTCCCTGGGCAGTTTGTTCCAGTGGTTAACCACCCGCACTGGTAAAAATCCAGGCCTTGTTTCCAACTGGAAAGTGTCTGGCATCAGCTTCCAGCCTCTGGATCTTGTCCGGCCTGTCTCTGCTACACTAAAGAGCCCTTCAGGACCTGGGATTTTCTCACCACATAGGTACTTAGACACCGGAACCCCCATCTTCTCTGTGATCAGTGATACGGATGTCCCCGTCAGGCAATTTCTCCAGCCCTTGAACCACTTTTGTGGCTTTTCTCCGCACCTGCGACAAATCTTCCACATCCTTTTTAAAACCCGGTACACAGCAGGAAAACCATCTCCCTACACCTACTTACTACTCCCCTGAGAAATACCCAAGGATTGCATTAGCCCTTTCTGTCCCAGCTTTGCACTGGGAGCTCATCTTCAATTGTTTGTCCGCTATGAGCCCTAAAACCCTTCCAGAGTCCCTGCTTCCCAGGGTGCAGCCCCCCATTCTGTAGGCATGGACGGCATTCTTTGCTCTTTGCCGGATGACCTTGCATTTGGCCCTACTAAAATGCCTTCGGTTTGAAGGGGCCCGGCCTACCTAGCGATCCGGATCGCTCTGTATGTCTGCCCTGTCCTCATCAGTGTTCATCATTCTGCCAGGCTCTGTGCCAGCTGCCAATTTTATATTTATTTCCAGATCGGTGATAAAAATACTGAAGAGCGTCAGGCCTAGAAACAACCCACGAGGAGTGTGACAGGTTGGACCCCTTGGGAAGCCACCTGATGTGCTGAGATACCACTGAGTCTACCTGTTCCTCCAGCATGGGCTCCTTTAACCTGTCTTGCTGAGCCAGGCTCTGAAAACCTCCTCTAACACACACACACACAGGCAGGGCCACACCCAGCTGAAGTTCAGCTTTGGGAAAACTCAGTTTAAGGGATTTGCTCCAGCACTTAGAGGTCCACCTCCCTTGGAGTACAGATCCAAAGATATATTCTGAAATTCGCCTGCACACTCAATGTGGAGAGAGGCGTGCACACTTCTTACCCCCCCAGTTAGAAATTACAGAAACTGGGTTTAATAATAAACAAAACAAATGTTAGTAACTATAAAAGGCAGATTTTAAGTGGTAAAAGGGGTAACAAACAGAACAAAGCCGATTACTAAGCCAATGAAATCTAACATGCAAACTAATGCACCCGATGAAGTGAGCTGTAGCTCACGAAAGTTTATGCTCAAATAAATTTGTTAGTCTCTAAGGTGCCACAAGTCCTCCTTTTCTTTTTGTGGATACAGACTAACACGGCTGCTACTCTGAAACCTAAGCTAGTTTCACTAAAGAAATTGGTTACAAATAGCATTTCTCACCCTAGATATTGTTGCAGGCAGTTTGCAAAGTTTCTGTGGTTCAGAGTTCCAGTTATATTCCTTTTCAGACTGGACCCCGGGACCCACCTTGCCTTCCCTTTTGCAGTCTTTCTTCTTGGGCAGGCAGGCCATGGAGAGGAGGAGTCTTGTTTGCCTTCCTCCCCATCCATAAATAGGATTTACATAAGGTGGGAATCCTTTGTTTCCCAGACTTGACCCCCTCCTCCCCCTTCCCTTACAGTGGAAAGTTACAAGAAGTCCCAGGTAATGTTTTAGTGTCGGGTGACAAGACCACCTACCCCTGTAGCATCACAGCGTCCATGGGTCTGGGGCAGTATGGAGCAGGAAGGCTAAGCCTTTTCACAGTCTATTGTCCTTGCTGATGGGCCATCCGCCCTGTCTGGCCCAGTCATTGTTGTACCTGAAGTGTGAGCAGTGGGCGTCACCCAAAGTAGCATGGTTGAAATACAGATACATAGTCAATATTCCTAACTTCGGATACAGAAACGATACGGGCGTACAAATTGGATCATCGCATTCAGTAAATCATAACCTTTCCAATGATATCTCACATGAGCCATCTGGCATAAAGTATCTCTCAGTTAGGTCATATTCATATCATAAGCATATTTTCATAAAGAATATGGAATGACACGTCACAGTCAGGCCTAGAGACAACCCGTGAGGAAGCCCCGGAAACACCCCCATTCAGTGACGATTCCCCACAGAGATCTGTCAGCTACCCTGTTCTTAATCCATTTAACATGCACTTTACTGATGTTGTATAGTGCTGGTTTTTTAATCAGAATGTCGTGCAGTTATCAAGTCAAACACCTTGCAAAAGTCTAAGTCTATTACCTCCATGCAGTTAACTTTATCAACTAATTTGTAATCTCATCAAAGAATTAAATCAGGGTTGTTTGACAAGACCTATTTGCCATGAGACCATGTTGAGTGGCATTAATTATATTCCTGACCTTTAACCCTTTATTGCTTGAATCCTGTATCAGCTTTTCCACTTCTTTGTCCAGGATGGATGTCAGGCTAACTGGTCTGTCAATATCTCAGGTCATTTTGCTTGTCCTTTTTGAATAATGGCACATCACGAGCAATCTTCCAGGCTCTCAAATTTCCCCAGTATTTCAAGATTTATTCAAAATTAATATCTGCAGGCCAGAGATCTCCTCGGCCAACTCTTTTAGGACTCTTGGGTTAAAGTTGGGTGAAACTGATCAAGCTTCATCTTCAAACTAGCTAGGCTATTCCCCCCCCCCCCCCCCCCAATACCAGCACTGATAGCTAGAAACCTTCTTCTTATTTCCAGCGCCAGCTAATCCCTGGCCAGTTATCCCCATTTGTTCTTGTGCCAGCATTGTCCTTTAGTGTCACTATTTCTTCTCCCTCCCTGGTGTTTACCCACCGATGTGTTTCTAGAAAGCAATCAGATCCCTTCCCAGCCTGCGTTTTAGGCTAATCAAGCCCAGCTCTTTCATTCTCCTCTCGTGAGATCGGCTCTCCAATCCCCCGTATCAGAGGGGTAGCCATGTTAGTCTGTATCCACGAAAACAACGAGGAGTCTGGTGGCACCTTAAAGACCAGAGTCGTCGTTTTTCCTCCAGTCCCCCATGCATCCTAGCCGCCTTTCTCTGCACCTGCTCCACTTTGAATCACGGGAGACCAGAAGTACTTCCTCCCCCTGCACCCGCCACCGGTGATATGAGAACAACCATCCACTTCTTTCCAAATACAGGACCGAAATAGCCGCTGAACACCTCTGCCTTTGCTGCAGTGTTGTTAATGCTGCCACGTCCATGGAGTGACGAACCTGTCCCAGTGCCCCACTTTCTTTTGTTCCTTAGACAGTTCAAAAGGGGGTTGGTGCAGCCAGGTGGGAGAGGGGTTTTCACAGGGCGCCTGGGGGAAAAGGAGAGGTTGGTGAAGAGAGTGGGTGAGGGAGGTTAAATTGGGAGTGTCCGGGTGGTTAAAGTGGGAGCAGGAAATGCTGTGTGGGTGTGAATTCTAAACAAACAGGAAGCAAACAGAACCCTTGCAATTTTATTTTCATGACATCAGCAAGCAGAGCATCCTAGCCTTTGTGGGAAACAAGATAGGATCAAGGTATAAAATTGTGAGCACTGCTCCCAGGCTGAAAAACTACCCTTAAAACTTACATCCTGCCCCTGAATTTTCCCCAACCCTCCCCCCCCCCCCCCCCGTTACATGCAGTGTTGCCAATTTAGTCATTAGTTGAACATTTGAATTGAAATTGAACCATTAATACACACTTTAAAAGCATCTACAGTATATGAGAAAATCCTTGTACCTGAGAAAGCAGAATGGGTTTGACAAGTATGACTCTAGACTAGCTTCCTCATACAGCTGTTGTTCATGCCAATGTCGGCACATTCGTTTTGGCTGTCTTGGCCTACCTAATCATTTCAAGTTATGATTTGTAAGCAAGGTCTGCATGAGCTCCCCCCTGACAGCTCGTGATGAGCCAGGGGTGTGGGGAAAGGTTTCAGGGCCGGACTGTATTTACATGAACACACCTACTCTGCCTCGGCATCCAGCAGCCAGAGCTGTGCGGCCCAAGGGATCGATTCTGGCTGGTGTTCGGTTACCAATTACTGAACTATTAAATGTGCGGGTCATGAACTGTTGTTCTCCTTATTGTCTGAGTAAAGGGCAGCAGAACTGTGCTGAGCCTGACTGAATGAGGGGGTCTCCCTTGGTGCTTAATTTGTGCTAGGGCTTGCCAGGGCTGACCCCAGCACCTCTAGGCTCGGCCGCTCAGAGCCGTGGGACCTCTGGGCTTGTCACATCAGCCATGAAAGTAACAAACGTGCTTCAGCCCCGGAACCTCCTCCGTTACAAATTAAGCCCTGGTCACCCTCAGCTGAACTGCACTCCCCAGGCTGGAGGTTTGGAGGCCAGATCCTAGTGCAGAGAGAGAGGGTGGGGCACAGGTGTTTTGCTTGGTGGGGTGGGCTCTGCCTAAGGGTCACAGGCACTATCTGACCTGCCCCTCTCTCCTGTTTAGCGAGAGAGCTGATTAGGCTCCATAAGTCACCACTCAAGCTGGAATCACTGACAATCAGGTGTAAGTGCTGAGACCTGCTGCGGGACAGTGTTTCTGTGGCGGAGACAGCCCAGCCTGCACTAGCCGCGAGGTTCCCGCACCGAGAGCGGGGGGGAACCGCGAGAGGCCGACACGCAGAGGTCACAGGGGCAGGTGGCAGCAGAAGGTGACAGTGCAGGGCCACTGGGGACACAGCGGTAGGGTGAACGGTGGCACGACAAACAACAGCGGCCAGAGCATTGGACTATGTTTGAGTGACTTTGCTCCAGAATGCTAGATCTGTGCCTGGGAAACTTATATAACTGTGTTTCCTAGGAGGCCAAGATTCTAATAATGTATTATTTGCCCTGATCAATATCTCACATCATCACTATCTCAAGAGGTCATTATCTTGGGGAGTTTCCAAACTAAACTTTTTTACTATTATAATTACTTTTATGTAAGAACGGCATTATTGGGTCAGACCAATGGTCCATCTCTCCCAGTATCCTGTCTTCCAACAGTGACTATTCCAGGTGCTTCTTTGGGAATGAACAGAACAGGAAATCATCAAGTGATCCCTCCCCTGTCGTCCACTCCCAGCTTCTGGCAAACAGAGGCTAGGGACACTCAGAGCATGGTGTTGCATCCCTGCCCATTCTGGCTAATAGCCATTGATGGACCTAACCTCCATGAACGTATCTAGCTCTGTTTTGAACCCTTTTACAATTTTGGCCTTCACAACATCCCCTGGCAAAAAGTTCCATGGGTGACTGTGCGTTGTGTGAAGAAATACTTCCTTTTGTTTGTTTTAAATGTAACTTTAGTGCCTCGTGGCCAAGATGGAGTGTGCTCTGCAGGCAGCTCTGGCCAAGAGACGGCGTGCGCAGGAATGCAGCAGGAAAAATTCCTTCCACCCCAGGGGCACCTGTTCCAAACCCCCCAGAGTGAACACCCACACCCACAGGAAAAGTACAATGGCTATAACAAAGGGAGATTTTTATTTACAGAGGGATGAGAGGAGAAAAAACAACGAGGGGAAATGTAGGGGGAGCAGTAGAACGGGGTTGCATCCAAACCCAGGCCCCACAGGCCCAGTGGTAGCACAGTCTGAAAGGGCAGACACCCAGCAATGTGTCTGCACACAGAGTTCAGGAGTCCTGAGCAAAGTTCCAGTCCAGTGCTGGGTCTTGGGTGCCCCGGTCGTCTTCGGTGCCAGTGAACTTTCCCCAACAACCCCTCCGGTGCCCTCTTCTGCCGCTCTCTGCAAAGCCACCCAGAGTGACCACCTCCCCACTTAACTAACTAGCAGCCTCCCTCCTTATTCCCAATGCAGAGTCACAAGCCCCAGGACTCACAGCCCCATGCAGGTCTGGGCAGCCGTGATACTGGGTCTGGCTCTGGCCTGTCCTTCTTGGGCGATTCCCCCCTGGCACAATGCTCCTCCTGACTCCTGTCCTGGGGTGTCCCCAATCAGCCGTCCTGTCCTTCCCAGGCTTCAGGCAGGTTCTCTCTCCTTCACTTTGTCCAGGGCCTCCCTGCTGCAGCCCTTCTCTCCCCGGGCTCCAGAGCCACACACCCAAGTTTCCCTCCTTTCTCTCATTGCTCCCCGTCCCCAGTAGGAAAAAGATTTAAAGGGGCCATGCTCTCTAAACCCCAAGGGGTTATATAAACATGCTGCCTGTTAATTTCATTGGGTGACTGCTGGTTCTTGTGTTAAGTGAAGGGGTAAATGGCACTTCCTTATTCATTTTCTCCACACCAGTCAAGATGGTATAAGCTTCTCTCATATCCCCTCTTAGTTGACTCTTTTCCAAACTGAAAATTCCCCACTCTTTTGATCTCTCCTCCTGTGGAATCTGTTTGGTTTTTTTTTTTGAGACGGGGTGACCAGAACTGCATGCAGTATTCAAGATGTGGGCATATCATGGATTTATATAGTAAAAGTGGAGGAGCCTGGTTTGCCAGACTGATCTAAGCCAAGCCAATACTGACAACCTGTACGAAAAGGCTACAAGACACCAGGCCTCTGGACTGCATCAACATGCAGAAAGCCTTATAAGCCCGTCACTGTCAAAGCCAATTTTAGAAGAACTTAACGAGGCTGTTAAGAATGCTGGAGACACAACTCAGTTTATGTGAACCAACACGGCTGTTGCATCATACTTCCTATATGAGCAAGAGATACCACACCCTACAAACTGGAGGCCAATGTTAAGTGCTTTGTCACTTGTTAATCCTGAAGTTGGACACGGGTTTCGATCAAGACTGGGAAATGCTCGCTCTCTTTCTGAAAAAACTCAGCTGACTCTTTAGAAGCATGCGGTGCAACAGTGGAAGACTCAGCAGTTGAAAAAGTGAAGAACTCTCTCACCATATTCAAAATATGTGCACACCTGGCTGATGAATGCGCCAATGCAAAGAGGCATCCCGTATTAAGTCATTGCGTATGTTATCTTGATGTCCGTGGTGGGCCAGTAGATGCACTCTAGATGTGCAGGTTATAGAAGACACATCAGCTGCATCTGTGACATCTTAGACGAGTTAAATGCCTGTCAGCTGAACCCCAACCAGGTGGCTCCTGGTGCATTTGCTGGAGCTACAAACTTCTCTGGAACATATAGTGGAGCACAAGCTTTGCTCAGAGAAAAGAGTAACCCTCATCTCTCCTATCCGCACTGCAGAGGCCGTCTACTCCAGCTAGCGCTAGTACAAGTGGCAGAATCTTCAAAAGACAGAAATTTAACGGCTTTTTACACTTTTTATTCAGCAAGAGTCCAAAGCGACTGAACGTCTTGGAAACAAATTGAAGGTACACTGGGATTGAAGTTCAAATTAGTCCAACCTGGGAAAACCTGCTGGCTTTCTCATGAGCAATTCTTGGCTGTTGTCTTGAAAATTACTGCAGCTGTTATTACTGGCTTCGGAAAGTATCCACCGAGATAGGACAGATCTAAGTAGTGAGGCTGGTGAGCTACTTTTGTTACTAAGTTCAGAGAAGACTATCGCCATTCTCTCTCTCGTAAGTCTACTGTTGAAACCACTTGGGTCATTGTGACGGGTTGGATCACGGAGATCCCCTTGGGATTGCCACCTGATTTGTTGAGACTACCTCTGAGCCCATTTTCTCTGCCAGTTTGGGCCTCCAGCACCCTGTCTTGTTGAGCCAGATATGCTGATCTGCTGCAACACAGACCCAGGGCCTGAACCACGTCCTCCAAAGCTGCAGATTTAACTGAAAACAGCTTAGCAAGTACTCCTGTCTCCAGCACCCAGACACCCAACTCCCAGTGGGATCCAAACCCCGAATAAATCTGTTTTAATCTGTCTAAAGCTTATACAGGGTAAACTCATAAATTGTCTGCCCTCTATAGCACTGATAGAGAGAGATGCACAGCTGTTTTCTCCCCCAGGTATTAATTACTTACGTTGGGTCAATTAATAAGCGAAAGTGATTTTATTAAGTATAAAAAGTAAGATTTAAATGGTTCCAAATAATAACAGACAGAACAAAGTAAAGTTTCAGAGTAGCAGCCGTGTTAGTCTGTATTCGCAAAAAGAAAAGGAGGACTTGTGGCACCTTAGAGATTAACAAATTTATTTGAGCATAAGCTTTCGTGAGCTACAGATCACTTCATCGGATTTTCCACTGAATGCAGCCGATGAAGTGAACTGTAGCTCACGAAAGCTTATGCTCAAATAAATTTGTTAGTCTCTAAGGTGCCACAAGTCCTCCTTTTCTTTTTGAGAACAAAGTAAGTTACCAAGCAAAATAAAGCAAAATGTGCAAGTCTAAGCCTAATACATTAAGAAACTAATTTCAGATAAAATCTCACCCCCAGAGTGTTCCAATAAGCTTCTTTCACAGACTAGATTCCTTTCTAGTCTGGGCCCAATCCTTGCCCCTGGTACAGTCCTTGTTCCAGCTCAGGTGGTAACTAGGGGAGTTCTCATGACTGCAGCCTCCTTTGTTCTGGTCCACCCCCTTATATAGCTTTGGCACAAGGTGGGAATCTTTTGTCTCTCTGGGTCTCCACCCCTCCCTCCTTCTAAATGGAAAAGCCACAGGTTTAAGATGGATTTCAGTACCACATGACATGGTCACATGACCTGTGAGACCCCAAGCCTTCATTCTCCCTGGCCTGACTCACAGGAAGGCTTGAAAGTAAACAGAGCCATTTACAACCAATTGTCCTAGTTGATGGGAGCCATCAACATTCCAAACCACCATTAATGGCCCACACTTTGCATAATTACAATAGGACCTCAGGGTTATATTTCATATTTCTACTTTCAGATACAAGTATCTATTTGTATAAATGTATCAAGTAAATGATACATTTATACAAATAGGATGACCACACTCAGTAGATTATAAGCTTTGTAATGATACCTTACAAGAGATCTTTTGCATGAAGCATATTCCAGTTACATTATATTCACACTCATTAGCATATTTTCATAAAACATATGGAGTGCAACATCACAGTCATTAAACAGTGTCATCCAGGCATCTGCTACAAGAGTAGTAGATCTTTATCCAGCAATAGAAGCTACACTTGGATCAGAGATATCCATTGAAAATGTACTGAAAGAAGCAAAGACTTTGGTCCAGAAGTTGACTAATGAAGGTACTTATATAGACTCCTTAAGTAAAGAGGACAAGAAGTGTTTGTTAAGACAGCTGAAAAAGTACACAGACTTGATTCTTACAAATCTACAATAGCAATTTCTGGATTCTACTCATCCTCCATGTAGGTTTTACAGATGCCTGTCTTATAAAACACCGACAGTTGAGTGGAGGGGGGCATTACCAGCAATAGGGCTGCCATGTGATCAGGACGGAACAGAGAATTTTGAACACAGAGTGGAATAGCATATGATGAATGAATGAAGATTTAACTTCAACTTCTTTATCATCACTAGTGGTTCAACCCAATCTTTGTGCTACGTTTCCTGGGATGAAAGAAGTAGGAATTCATCTCTTGCTACTCCCAGTGACAATGGCTACAGTTGAGTGTTCTTTTTCCTCATTGAACAGAATTTTGTGTTCTGAAAGACGTAACCTTCTGCCTGATCATGAGCATATCATGAAGGATTGGAAGTCATGGACACACAAGACGACACCAAAGAGTGCAAAATTACAAGAAGAAACCAAGAAGGACATAGATATAGTGCTTGAGTAGCCAACTTTAATTTTTGCGATGATTTTAAAATATGAGTTAAATCTAACAAAATGGTTGTGAAATATTTTTCAGTTTTTACTCTGGTGCCATGCAGCCCACCTTTGCCCTCATGATCTCAACCCTCGTCAGCCCTTACCCCCCGGAATATTCCAACACCTCCCCCACCCCCAATTTCAATTCCTGGGGAAAAGCGTCACCAGAGAATCATAGAATATCAGGGTTGGAAGGGACCTCAGGAGGTCATCTAGTCCAACCCCCTGCTCAAAGCAGGACCAATCCCCAATTTTTGTCCCACATCCCTAAATGGCCCCCTCAAGGATTGAACTCACAACCCTGGGTTTAGCAGGCCAACACTCAAACCGCTGAGCTATCCCTCCCCCCAGAAGCTGTGCTAGACAGAAGGTGGGGAAACCACATTTCCTAGCAACACAGCTACGTAGGCAAAACCCACCCTGACAAAGTAGCTGGTGCCTCAAGGAAACCTAAAGGCGCGGTGGTAAACTGGTATAACCCCTGTGGTGTAGCCAATGCTGTTTTTACTCTGGATCTGTACTCCAAGGGGCTTTGCCAATAGCTTTGAATTAAATCCTGGGCCATTATAAATGTGGGTTTACCTAAGCAATGTATTAATTCTTCAATTCTGGGCATAGGGAAGAAGTCACATTTAGAAATACTATTAAGTCAATAGAGGGACATATAGAATCATAGAATATTAGGGTTGGAAGAGACCTCAGGAGGTATCTGCTCAAAGCAGGACCAATCCCCAACTAAATCATCCCAGCCAGGTCTTTGTCAAGCCAGGCCTTAAAAACCTCTAAGGAAGGAGATTCCACCACCTCCCTAGGGAACCCATTCCAGTGCTTCACCACCCTCCTAGTGAAATAGTGTTTCCTAATATCCAACCTAGACCTCCCCCACTGCAACTTGAGACCATTGCTCCTTGTTCTGTCATCTGCCACCGCTGAGAACAGCCGAGCTCCATCCTCTTTGGAACCCCCCTTCAGGTAGTTGAAGGCTGCTATCAAATCCCCCCTCACTCTTCTCTTCTGCGGACTAAACAAGCCCAGTTCCCTCAGCCTCTCCTCGTAAGTCATGTGTCCCAGCCCCCGAATCATTTTCACTGCCCTCTGATAGACCCTCCCCAATTTGTCCACATCCCTTCTGTAGTGGGGGGGAGGGGGGAGGACCAAAACTGGACGCAGTACTCCAGGTGTGGCCTCACCAGTGCCAAATAGAGGGGAATAATCACTTCCCTTGATCTGCTGGCAATGCTCCTACTGTTACCTCAATTTCCCTAGAAACCAACCCAGGGTTACACTTATATTGTTTTATTACGATGCCACTGTTGGGGGGGAGTAGGGGAGTCCACACTCACACTTGCATACTCACGCTCCCAGGACAGGCCTGGCACTGGAGATGTCAGGATCCTTCAAGGTAAGTGTCCCACAGCGCAGCGATGGACGGTGCGATGAAGGTAAATCTTTCTGAGGCACGATGGAATGCAGCACGGCGAACCACTGGCCAGGCGGTCCGGGCGAAGGGCCGTCACGGGAGGTACAAGCTTGTGAGTGCAGTGCTGAGCACATGGCCTCTTCGCCTTTTAAGGACCTGCTCCTCATGGCCTGCGATGGGAGATGACTTGGCTGCATCTGATTGGTCACACTCCACCTCCGGCAGTGTCTATGCCGTGTCCATGCACTGGGTGTGTGACTGCTGCCTAATCAGAGTCCCAGACACCTTGTCTACCTGGGAGCTCTTCTGATCTTCCAGCTGCTCAAGCAGCCCATTCATCCCACAAGCATTGCAGGAGGAAGGGAGAAAGCCACTTCACAGGTATTCAAAGAGGGAGAGGAGACAAAAAAAAAAAAAAAAAAGCAGGTGGGGGAGTGTAACTCAAAAGGTTACAAAACTTAAAAGGCTATGCTAACAATAACTGAAGTTACAAAGTCTGCAAAAAGGTTGCAGAACTTAATGATACAAGTTCCAGATCTTACCACTGCATTTGAGCGGAGGCTTTACAAAACACCTACTAATGCAGCCCAATACGCCGTTGGCCTTCTTGGCACCGAGGGCACACTGCTGACTCGTATCCAGCTTCTCTTCCACTGTAATCCCCAGGTCCTTTTCTGCAGAACTGCTGCTTAGCCAGTCGGTCCCTAGTCTGTAGCAGTGCCTGGGATTCTTCCGTCCTAAGTGCGGGACTCTGCACTTGTCCTTGTTGAACCTCATCCGATATGCACCACTGTCATATGATTGGGATGTGTTTTGTACGAAGCAGGCCTTGTGAGATATCATTTTGAAAGTCTTGATCTGTTGAACATTAATATTCTGTTGGATTCATAGAATCATAGAATATCAGGGTTGGAAGGGACCTCAGGAGGTCATCTAGTCCAACCCCCTGCTCAAAGCAGGACCAATCAAAGTAGGCACTATCACTGTATGTGAAGTTAGGAAGCATTGCTCTATGTGTTACTGACATATTGGGTGAGAGGCCCACAGCCAACCTTTCAATTGCAACAAAGGACCAGCCAGATGTGCTGATGGCCCCCTCTCCCCATGGTCATCCCAGAGACTGCTCAGAGACAGCACGTGTGCAGTGCTGACTGCTTGGCCAATGGGGACTGACTGCCCCCCCCCCCCCCCAGCCCATGTCATAGCAAGGATCTTCCGAGCAAGCTAGAAGAAACTATAAAAGAGAGACAGTGGCATCATCACTTAGCATCTCCCCCACCCCCCATCTCAACACCTGGAGGGACCTCTGGAAGACAAGGAGTTTGAACTGTTCCCAGGCTGGAAAAGGGAGTCCAGTCTATGTACTGAGGATCTGTAATCTGCTTGTACCAGCTGCCAGGGTGAGACACTGCATGATTCAAATCCTGTTTAGTTTGTAGAACTTTGACTGTGAATTTATTTTTATTTCTTAAGTAACCAACTCTGATCTCTGTGCCTGCCGCTTAGAATCGCTTAAAATCTCTCCTTTGGTAGTTAATAAACTGGTTTTATATTTTACCTAAAGCAGTGTGTTTTGGTTGAAGTACTTGGGAAATCTTAGCTCAGGTTACAAAGGCTGGCGCGTGTCCACTCCACATCGAGGGAGGGGTGGACTGGATAAACTTTCACCAGCCAGGCGTCTGACCAGTACGAGACAGTGCATTTTTGGGGTCCAAGGCTGGGGTGTTGGGGGGAATTGGCTGGAGCCTCCCTGTTGATGGTTCATTAGTGGCGGGGAGATCATTTGTGTAACACAGGTGGGGGTGTCCCTTGCTGGGTGTGGATGGCTGTGTAATTGCCGTGCCTGTTAGAGGTTTATAACTTGACAGCAGCATCCCAGTGTGAGAAGGATACCCCAGGTGGCTGGGTTTGGAGGGCTCAGCAATCCCACAGCCCCGGTTACACCCTGGGGACCCCATCACCCTGGGTTGCTAGGGCATCTATCGTTCCACTCCTTAAATAGATTCACAGGAAATCCTCTGCGATTTCTTTCCAGGTATCTTAATGGCATGATCTATTGAACCAGTTTGTCTTAGACACTTACAAATTCCTTGCCCCTTGGCCAATAGTTTATTTTCTGTAGCAGGGATTAATAATAAAACCCTTTTCACCCAGGTGGAAAGTCCTATCCCTAGGCTTCTGACCATAGCGAATTTTCTGTTGTGGGCCACATCAGACATGCTTGTTTCCATTGGGGAGGGTTCTAACTGTTGTTCTTTAAGATCAAGGAGCTCTCTGGCCTGCCTGCCGTACAACGTTGCACGGGGGGCGGAAATCCCACAGAGGCACACGGAACCTCGCTGTAGGCAAATAGGATAGACGGTTAACAGCACAACCCCTCGCCAGACCCAAAATTCCTTAGCAATCATTTGTCACAGGACCAGGCTGTCAGCAGCCGTGCCGAGTGGTTAGAACAGGAGTCAGTAGCCAGGAATTGGAGCCCAGGGTCAGAGCTGGAGTCAGAGGCCAGCTACCAGGGTCAACGGTGAAGGCGGAAATTGGTGCCAAGGGTCGGAACCAGGTTACCTGGAGTATAGAAGCAGGGGCAAGGCTGGGCACAAGTGCTACATCCGCCGTGGGGAAATGCTTTGAGCAGCTGCTGCCGATGCCGGGTCTAAGAGCCCGTCTGTTGACTCTACCACCCGAGCAGGTAATGTCGCCCTACAGGCCGGCCGTGCTCCTTAGGTTGCCTGGCTCTGCTGCAGGCCCTGATTCCAGACATCGCTGGTCTGATTTAAAGGTCCTGCCATGCCAGCAGTTTGTGGCTGGCGTGGAATGGCTCGGACAACCCGAAGGCCAAGGAGAGAGGTTTTTCGCAGGAGTGGGTGGGTGAGATTCTGTGACCTGCGTTGTGCAGGGGGTCGGACTAGATGATCATAATGGTCCCTTCTGACCTTAATATCTATGAGTTGGTCAAACTCTCTCAACAGCTGGGAATAAAAGGTCAGTGCCCTAATCAGTTAGAATTGCTGTAGGCCCATGGGAATTCCTACACTTCTTTTTACTGATTCTTCCGCTACCTTTTTCGCACTGACAGACTTCATGGCTACTGCTTCTCAATACCTGGTAACAGACTCAGCTTGGACCAGACGCTCAAAGGTATTTAGGAATTCCATTGATGGCAATAGGAGTTAGGCACCTGCACACCTCTGAGGAGCAGGGCCTCACTGCTAACAGAAATCAATTACCTTTCGCATTCTTTTCTATACGGCTGAATCCCCACTCTGTCACTCCGAGTGCCAATTAATACTGGCCACTCCAGGCTCATATTGAACTCCCACGGTTACAGCTTTTCTCTGACCTTGGCTTAGTAAACACTGCCACCACCCAAATGCAAAAAACAAAACAAAGACAAACCCCAACCCCTTTGAACCGAGGAAGGAGCACTTGGGAACTCCACCATCAAGCCCTTTCACCCCCCTCTCCAGGGATGGCCAGGATCCCCTGGGGGACTAACATGAAGGGGAAGGGAGTCCAGGAGAGCTGGCTGTATTTCAAGGAATCCCTGTTGAGGTTACAGGGACAAACCATCCCGATGAATCGAAAGAATAGTAAACATGGCAAGCGACCAGCTTGGCTTAATGGTGAAATCCTAGCGGATCTTAAACATAAAAAAGAAGCTTACAAGAAGTGGAAGGTTGGACATATGACCAGGGAAGAGTATAAAAATATTGCTCAGGCATGTAGGAAAGATATCAGGAGGGCTAAATCGCACCTGGAGCTGCAGCTAGCAAGAGATGTCAAGAGTAACAAGAAGGGTTTCTTCAGGTATGTTGGCAACAAGAAGAAAGCCAAGGAAAGTGTGGGCCCCTTACTGAATGAGGGAGGCAACCTAGTGACAGAGGATGTGGAAAAAGCTAATGTACTCAATGCTTTTTTTGCCTCTGTTTTCACTAACAAGGTCAGCTCCCAGACTGCTGCGCTGGGCATCACAGAATGGGGAAGAGATGGCCAGCCCTCTGTGGAGATAGAGGTGGTTAGGGACTATTTAGAAAAGCTGGACGTGCACAAGTCCATGGGGCCGGACGAGTTACATCCGAGAGTGCTGAAGGAATTGGCGGCTGTGATTGCAGAGCCCTTGGCCATTATCTTTGAAAACTCGTGGCGAACGGGGGAAGTCCCGGATGACTGGAAAAAGGCTAATGTAGTGCCAATCTTTAAAAAAGGGAAGAAGGAGGATCCTGGGAACTACAGGCCAGTCAGCCTCACCTCAGTCCCTGGAAAAATCATGGAGCAGGTCCTCAAAGAATCAATCCTGAAGCACTTACATGAGAGGAAAGTGATCAGGAACAGTCAGCATGGATTCACCAAGGGAAGGTCATGCCTGACTAATCTAATCACCTTTTATGATGAGATTACTGGTTCTGTGGATGAAGGGAAAGCAGTGGATGTATTGTTTCTTGACTTTAGCAAAGCTTTTGACACGGTCTCCCACAGTATTCTTGTCAGCAAGTTAAGGAAGTATGGGCTAGATGAATGCACTATAAGGTGGGTAGAAAGCTGGCTAGATTGTCGGGCTCAACGGGTAGTGATCAATGGCTCCATGTCTAGTTGGCAGCCGGTGTCAAGTGGAGTGCCCCAGGGGTCGGTCCTGGGGCCGGTTTTGTTCAATATCTTCATAAATGATCTGGAGGATGGTGTGGATTGCACTCTCAGCAAATTTGCAGATGATACTAAACTGGGAGGAGTGGTAGATACGCTGGAGGGGAGGGATAGGATACAGAAGGACCTAGACAAATTGGAGGATTGGGCCAAAAGAAATCTGATGAGGTTCAATAAGGATAAGTGCAGGGTCCTGCACTTAGGATGGAAGAATCCAATGCACCGCTACAGACTAGGGACCGAATGGCTAGGCAGCAGTTCTGCGGAAAAGGACCTAGGGGTGACAGTGGACGAGAAGCTGGATATGAGTCACCAGTGTGCCCTTGTTGCCAAGAAGGCCAATGGCATTTTGGGATGTATAAGTAGGGGCATAGCGAGCAGATCGAGGGACGTGATCGTTCCCCTCTATTCGACACTGGTGAGGCCTCATCTGGAGTACTGTGTCCAGTTTTGGGCCCCACACTACAAGAAGGATGTGGATAAATTGGAGAGAGTCCAGCGAAGGGCAACAAAAATGATTAGGGGTCTAGAGCATATGACTTATGAAGAGAGGCTGAGGGAGCTGGGATTGTTTAGTCTGCAGAAGAGAAGAATGAGGGGGGATTTGATAGCTGCTTTCAACTACCTGAAAGGGGGTTCCAAAGAGGATGGCTCTAGACTGTTCTCAATGGTAGCAGATGACAGAACGAGGAGTAATGGTCTCAAGTTGCAGTGGGGGAGGTTTAGATTGGATATTAGGAAAAACTTTTTCACTAAGAGGGTGGTGAAACACTGGAATGGGTTACCTAGGGAGGTGGTAGAATCTCCTTCCTTAGAGGTTTTTAAGGTCAGGCTTGACAAAGCCCTGGCTGGGATGATTTAACTGGGAATTGGTCCTGCTTCGAGCAGGGGGTTGGACTAGATGACCTTCTGGGGTCCCTTCCAACCCTGATATTCTATGATTCTATGATAAGAGCTGAGAAAGAAAACAAGAAAATTAGCTGCGGCTACCAGCTAAACAACATGCACAAACCTCTTAGAACACCAAAAATCCAATCCTGTTCTTAAAAAAGATACATTTTATTAAAAACAAAAAGAAAGAAAACACATCTGGAACTTAGGCTTTTGCTAGACTTTAAAAGAGCAATTCCAAAAACCAAATACCCAAAATAGCTTTCTTGGAGGTTTAGCTTAAAGGTTACAAGCAAACAAAAGCATCTGGGGTTAGCACAGAGGAGTCCACAAGCCGAGAAGAAAGAAAAGAAAAACCCTAATCGTGTCTAGCTAAACATTCTGATCTACTTACACATTTGAAGTAGTTTTTGGCATGATCTAATGAATTATGATCGTACCTGGCTTAAGCTGCTTATAGCATGGCTGCTCTGTCCCTCCAGCCCAGAGAGCAACAGAGAAAGGGAAAGTTTCTTTCCCCAATTTTAAAAAGTTCTACCTTCCCATTGGCTCTTTTGGTCAGGTGCCCACTTTTTTTTTTCTTTACCTGGGGGCCTTTTTAACGCTTTACAGGTAAAGCAAGTAAAGAACAGCTACCAAGAGGGATTTTACAGCTGGCTGGCTGGGTGTTCACCAAAGGGAGCTATCCCCCGCTTTATTTATTACAATAGCCATGATATTCATAGCTATCCGGTCCGAGAGCATATGTACTAGTGGAAGGAGTATCAGCTTGTTGCTCTGAGACATGGGAATTGGAGCCATTCAGGTCAGGTCTCCAAATTGGGCTACATCTTGATGCCCGTTTGTTTGTTTTGTTTTTTGACTAACATTGAAATCAAATGCTAACCCATGTCTTTTCTCAGCCCGACTTCCCAGCCAACCAACTCTGGGGATTTTTGGATTAGGATTTTCACAGACACTTACCGAACATTTCTTGATCTAAAGACATGTGAAGACGGACAGATCAGTTTTATTCACAGATCCTAAAGCCAGAAGGGACCACTGTGATCATCTAGTCTGACCTCCCGTCTAACACAGGCCAGAGAACTGCCCCAAATAATGCCTAGAGCAGATCTTACTTCCATATTTTCTGTGTTCAGACGCACATTAAAAAAGCAAGGAAGAGTCAGGTCAGATTTTTTCCTCAAGTCTAGCCAGTGCCCCATTTGACCATTGATTCACTAGCACGCGTCTCTGCCTTCGGGTAGCTCGCCCTTTCCCCAGTCTCCATAAAGCTCAGGGTGAAAAGGAAAAAAAAAAAAAAAAGAGACCTGCAAAGCAGCAGGGAGTCGCGTTTTGGCTCTAGGTTGGCCCTGGTCCTGATGGCAGTTTGGGGTGTCGATTCTTGCTTTCGTATTATCCCTGATTTTCTTTCCCTTTAGTGGTTGAGCAGCGATGCTCAGCCCGAGGCTTGCAAGCCCGAGACTCTTTAATGCATCTCCTGCAGCGCTTTAAAACACTGCGATTTAACTCGTAACCAATCAATCAGGAGGCTTTTACTAGGGTATTTACCAATTGCAGCTGATAGAATACTACAACTTGTGTCACCGGGCCTCAGTGGGTCACAGCTGGGAGCACCAGATTCAGGACAAACTGCTGAGAAATACGGCAGACATGCCCCAAATGGCTGGTTCTTCTATCCTTAGATTATACCAAGCCAGTAACAAAAGTAAATTTCTGTCTGGTGCCTCCCTGTACTGGAGGGGCACAAGCTAAAGAGGAGCACACGTGACCTCCCCACATGTCTCCTCCCTGCCTTGCCCCCAGCCTGGGGCCCCCGCGCTCTCCCCACCCCATGTTATCTAGAGGGGGGGGGAGGAGGGGGCATCTGGCTCCCCTCAGCACGTTTGACTGCTCTCCCTGGCAGCTGGGCCCAGGCGGGGAGCGGGACGGAGCAGCTCCCAGTCGCTGCTCTGTGCGGCGTAGCCAGCTGCCTGGAAGAGAGCCTGGCTGGGGAGGGGTGGCAGTGGCAGTCCACTCCCTGGCTGGTGCTCGGCTTCTGGGTACAGGGGCCAAGCATGCCAGGGCGGGCGGGGAGGCTCTGGCTCGCTCGGCTCCTGTCCCCAGAAGCCGAGCCTGGGCAGGAGGCTCTCCACTGCTGCTGCACCAGGCACTCTCCCAGGCAGCTGCTCAACTGCACGGGGAAGTGTCCCAGCGGCCGAAAGAGGCTCTGGCCCCATCCCTACTGCTCCGGTTCTGGCCCCGCCCCTTACTCTCCCCACCCGGGCCGGCTGCTGGGGGGACACTTGGCCCTGCGTGCCCCCCTCCCCCCCCCAATGTGTCGCCTTTGGTCTTACCACGCTGGTTAACAAGAAGTCAGAAATGCCGTCTCCTTAGCCATTCCAGCCCTCGTTGCGCCGCCCAGCCACTTGACTTTCTAAGGAGAGGTTACTGAAAACCAGGGTCACCAAACAAAGGGTTCTTCTGATCCCGAGAGATCAGCCACCTGCCCTGGCCAATCTAGAACTCAGCTCTGCAGATTTATTTATCAGAGAAAAGAAGAAGAGAGTTAAAATGGTTCATCGCTCTACATACAATTGTTGCAAATTTCTTCTGTCAGGGCTGTAGCAGTGACAGAATCAACTTGCTGGCTTGTAATGTCTCTGGTGACTTCCAAAACACTGGAAGGTCCTCAGTCCAGAGACTAGACTGCTCCTTTGAGTTGAAAGCCCATCAGAGGATCAGAGCAGGAAAGAGGCAAAATGGAGGTGTTTCAAGGGTCTTTTATAACCCTTGTTTGAAACAGATTTCCGGGCACATGGCAAAAGCTCACAGTTTCCGTTTGTGGAAATTTACAGGCACAAGATGGAGTCCAGAGTCACACTAGCATGTCACATACCCTTTTGCTGACTCACAGGGGCAGCCACTGGCCATATCTGTGCTGAGGTGACCCCAGGAAGGCAGGAGGAGTTTCTTCGATGGCCCATTGTGAGAGTCAAGTGTCTAAGGGGCCACCAAGCTCGAATGGTCCATTCACAAAGCACTGGCTAGACTGGAGGTAAACGACCTGGTGGGTAGAGCAAACATTGGAAACCCAGGTACATAGTCAACATTCATAACTTCAGCTACACAGCGGATACGTGCATAAAAACAGGATAGTCATACTGGGAAAATCCTAACTTTTCCATTGACACCTTACACAACATACATTGTACAGATCTGTCGCAATTGTAGAACAGTGGTAGCAACAATGATACAGTCTCTTTCAATCCTACAGCATCACAATTTGGTCAGTCATTTTGCTGTGAAAATATTGATATACACACACACACACAATATTTCCCCTGTCCTACTGTTTAAATATGAATATATAGACTTTAGTAAATGAAACTCCTGTGGCTCTTTCAGGTAACGTTGATTGCTAATTTGGCCACTGAATCACTGAGGTCTGAGTATCCCTGCTGTAGAGAGCTTTTGTAAAGGAGAAGAAAAATGCTGTTTGATTGTCTTTTAACTGTTTGCAGTGTTGGTGTAGGCGTGTTGGTCCCAGAATACGAGAGAGACAAGGTAGGGGAGGTCAAATCTTTTATTGGACCAACTTCTGTCAGGGAGAGAGACACAGTTGTGAGATCCACTCTGGAGCTTGTCTCTCTCCCTGCCAGAAGTTGATCCAATAAAAATATATGATCTCACCCCCCCCCTTGTCTCTCAGTCTTTTAACTGGTATTAAAGGGGGTAATAGCTGTCCTTTTTAGGAGAGAAGAGACTAAAAGTGCATGTGAACTTTTAACACTGTGGGTTGTGGAGAATGGCTTACGAATGCAAAAATGCTTCCAGTAAACATCTCTATTGCTCCTTCCTTTTAAGAGAGGGTTGTACACTTAAGTAATAATGCCTCAAAGGCTAAAAATTTCTCCAAGTTTAACCATGAGTGGGTAGAATTTTCATGATTGATCTAAGAGGACAGCTTTAAAAGTGCAAACACTAACAAAATTGTCCCCAGATTTACCCTTTCTGGGCATACAGCCAAAAAATGACAGCAAGCTAGTATGTTTTAAAACATCTTACAAATATAGAACAGCAGTTTTGCGTTACAAATAAAGTAAATTGTAAATTCTTAGCTTTGCTAATATCTGGAAGATTTAACTGTGATACCTGTAACAGCTAATCCAATAAAAATAAGACATAATTTGTTACTGGTGAGGGTAATTAACCACTTGCCATTTTAAAATCAAGATTGCATGTTTTTCAAAAAGAGCTGCTCCAATTTAAACAGGAATTATTTTGGGGAAATACTGGAGCATAAGTGATGCTGGAAGCATGACAAGATGATCACAGCACAGATCTGTGGAAACATCATTTGTAAATCCCAATTTGTAAATACAAAATGTGCAAACCTTCAGAAATAAGCAAGTACCGTTTTCTTTTTCCTTTTTGCTTACGATGAAATCAGGTTTTTCTTTTGTAATTATAGTTTTATGAATCAAAGTTTGATCCTAAGTGGAACTGGTTTATGAAAGAAGGGGTTATTTTGTAATATGCAGAGAAGGCTATGAAAGAGATTGCATCTGGGTCAGGAGGAGGCAATGACCAGCTACCTCTGGAGCTCCTGAAGGCAGGGGGGAGAAAGCTTATGAGTGACTTCTCTGCACCTGTTGGGAAGAAAGCCACATATGCCAGGATCTGAAACACAGGGGCCAGCTACCAATTTTCCCTGTGCTTAATCCCCGTTCAGCCCCAGGCCCCACCCACACTCCACCCCTTCCCCAAACCCCCACCCTGCCCCACCTCTTCCCATCTCCTTCCCCAAGCATACCCCAGCCCCCCTCCTTCACCTTCTTCCCAGCATCTCCTGCACACAGTGGAACAGCTGATCCACAGCAGGTGGGAGGCGCTGGGAGGGAGGGGGAGGAGTTGATTGGCAGGGCTGCCAGCAGGCAGGTGGTGTGTGGGGAAGGGAGGCTGGCTGCTGGTGGGTGCTAAGGACCCATTCATTTTTTTTTGTAGGTGCTCCAGCACCCATGGAGTCATCACCTATGATCTGAAAGATGAAAAGAGAATTACTCTATGTAAATGTAAGCAGGGTCTGAATGAATGCTTCCCTGACAGCTAGCTGGGAGGAGAGACTTTGGGTGAGTTTATGTAAATACAGTTTGCTCCTGCTCTGCTTACCTATTCAGCAGATACAGCGGTGTCAAAGTGATCAACTTTAGCTGGTGTTACGTACAAATCACCTTAGTACTGAATGCAGGGGTAGTGAAATATGGTTACCAATGTTGTAATTATTGTAGCAATACAGGAAAGCAGGACTGTGCTTAACCTGTCCCAAATGAGGGGACCACTCTCAGTTGAAAGAACCTCGTTAAGCCAGGGGCTCAAATGTCAGAGCCCTGTGAGAGTAAGAGTGGTGAGGACAGGTATCCCCAGCCAGGAGGCTGTATACCCTCAGAGGTTCTCCCTAGACCGGTTTAATCTATTCCCCACAATGTTCAAAGACTAGAGCTAAATAGACTTCATTAGAAGCCTCTTTGTTATGTTAAATTCCCAATCAGAGCTGGAATCAGTTGTTTTAGGACTGTGTTTCTGCCCTGCCTGCTAAGAGCTAAAAATCACTGAGAGCTGAAATCACTTGAGGTGGGGCAGTGTGTCTGCCCAGCCTGCAAAGAGCTGACAATTACTATGAGACGGATGTGCAGAGGTCACAGCAGAGAGGCAGGTGGCAGCAGAAGGTGACTGACAGTCAGCTGGTGAACGAGCGGCTGATGTGGCAGAGAGGCGCGATGACTGGCCAGCAGGGTGGCTGGTGGAGCAGTGCGGCGAGAGTGGTGAGCAGGTGACCGGCAGGAGCGGTTGGTGAGCAGCAAGCAGGGTGCCTGGCAGAGGGGGGCAGTGAGCAAGTGCCCCAGCAGCAGAGCAAGTAAGGTACCTCTTTACCCCACCTAGGGTGGGAGGTGAGCTCTGCAGATGCACCTCTGAACTCTGAGTCTGCACTGACCAAGGACAGCAACTGTGAGTGGGGTGCAGAGAAGGGTCGGGCACATAAAAAGGGACTTTTGGGGTTGCAGAACCTAAGAACCTGAGGGGAAAAGGACATTGCCCAATCTACTTGGGGGTGGGTCTTTTACTCATGGTTTATGTTTATGAACCCTGTTTGTGGTGTTTTCCCAAAATAACTCCAAGTTACTTCCGTCCTTTTATTAAGTTTCTTTTCTACACTCAGACTCTGTGCTTGTGAGTGGGGAAGTATTGCCTCTCAGAGGCACCCAGCGGTGGTGTGTAAATTTCTCAGGTGTGATGTTATTGACATGAACTGTGACCGTATAGATCATTGGTGCAACCAAGGTCCTGTAGTGGCACCAAATCTTGTATAAAGGGGTCAAATAAGGTGTCTAAGACAAGGTTATGGTTTGCTGGTTATGATTATGCTATCTGTATATGTGTATCATTTTTGTGGTTGAAGTTATGAATTTTGACTGTGTAATGTCTATTTCAAACTTATGCTATGCTTCTGGGTGACACCCCAGACAAGTTGGTGTCAGCTCTGCCTAGCCTGCTTGATGGCCCATTAAGAACCATCAGCTATACAACTGACCCACTGAGAGAAGGCTGACACACCTGGTGACTCAGCAAGGTATGCAGGGATCTGCCTATGGACAGAACTCTAAGGTTTTTCTATGCCATGTGCTGGATAGCGTGTCCTTGGGACAAAGAAAGCAGAAACCACATGGCAAAAGACTATAAAAGGCTGATGACTCATCTCCATCTTGTCTTCAGTCCTGCTTCTTGCCTCTGGAGGGACTTTGCTCAGAGCTTCAGTTTGTAGCAAAGAGCTGAATGACCCATCCCAGCTGTGGATGTTCTCCAGAGGCTTGATTTGAACCTGCAGTTTATTCTACCACTGCTACAAGCCTGAACCAAAAAAAAAACTTTGCCATGACTGTATGTCATTGGTTAAAATCAATCCTAGCTCTCATCTATAGCTTTTTCCTTTTATGAATAAACTTTTATATTTTAGATTCTAAAGGACTGGCAACAGCGTGATTTGTGGGTAAGATCGGACATGTATATTGACCTGGGTCTGGGGCTTGGTCCTTTGGGACCGGGAGAACCTTTTTTCTTTTACTGGGGTATTGGTTTTCATAACCATTCATCCCCATAACGAATGGCACTGGTGGTGATACGGGAAACTGGAGTGCCTAAGGGAATTGCTTGTGTGACTTCTGGTTAGCCAGTGGGGTGAGACCGAAGTCCTCTGTTTGGCCGGTTTGGTGTGCCTTAGCGGTGGAGAACCACCAACCTGGGGCTGTGACTGCCCTGCTCTAAGCAATTTGTCCTGAATTGGTACACTCAGTTGTGTCCCACCAAAGGCAGCATCGTTACACCAAGTTACTGGGTGGGGGCTTGAGCTGGTTCTGTGTTGGATCGGTGGAAAGGAACCCCTAGATATTGCACCCAACCCTGGTTGCTGCTGGCTCTACCTGGAAGAAGGGTTACACAAAAATAAAGAGGACAGAGTGGTCTGCTACAACTATCGAGGGATATCTTTGCTCAGCAAGAGTCCTGTTTAAGAGACTCCAAGTCCTTGCTGAGAGAGAGTCTACCCTGACAGCCAGTGTGGGTTCAGAGCAGGACACGCCACAGCTGACATCCTTCATATTGCACTTGTTGCAAGAAAGAAAAGCCGTGAACAGGCACCTCTGTGCATAGTGTTCGTTGACCTACAATAGGCCTTCGCCATGATTAGCAGAAATGGCATCTATAAGATCCTGTTGATCTCTGTATTCAAGGAGCTCCACGAGGGAATGAAGGCAACCCTCTGATGTGAAAATGAAACATCATCCGAGTTTAGTGTCGATACTGGTATGAAGCAAGGCTGCGTCTTAGTGCCCACCGGCTTTGGCATCTTCTCTATTCTTCTTCAGTACACCTTTGGAGATGATCAGTCTGGCATAGTAACTAAATAGAGGATGGACGGCAGCTTGTTTAACATCAGACGGTTCTGGAGCAGAAGGCATGTCACCCAGCTCACTATTTGGGATTTACTTTTCACAGATGACACTGTATTCGTCTAACTCACCTGATGAATTGCAGTGCATGAGGAACAAGTTTTCTGATGCATGCTCCAAGTTTGGCATGGCAATCAGTATCAAGAAAACAGCTGTCCTGGCACAAGGTACCAACATTCCACCCAAAATCTGTCAATAACGAAGTTCTGGACATAATCTTGATAAGGAACTTAATGCCACAATCAGCAAAGCTTCTGCTACCTTTGACAAACTTCCCTCACATGTTTGGAACACGTTGCTAACCCTGAACACAAAGGCCTCTGTTTATCAGGCTTGTGTCCTTTATGGTTGTGAAAGCTGGGTCAGGTACTCCAAGCAGGAGTGGATATTGAACAGTTTCCACCTCCGCTGTCTTAGAAAAAATGGCTGGAGTTACTTGGGACCAACGGATCACCCACAACGAGATCCTTCAGACAACAGGGCTACAGTTTATGCAGACTTTGCTGGCTGGGACAAGTGGAGCGCATGCCTCAAGATTGTCTGCTGAAGGCTGCGTTCTATGGCCAACTTAAGAACTGCCTGCAGTGCTGAGGAAGTCCAAAACTCCGATACAGCGACATGGTCAAGAAATTCAGCATTCCTTCTGACAACTGGGAGAACCCTACCCACAACCAACCAGTTTGGAGAAGCTGGATTAAGACTGGTGCAGTCATGGTGGAAAGCCATCGGAGAGCCTAGGCTGAAGCCCGCAGGCAAGCCAGGAAACAGTGTGTGCTTCCATCTCCATCTGGCGAGTGGACCTGTAACCTCTGTGGGAAGGTTTGGGCTCTTTTCCCATATCCTTGCTAAGCACCACGGCCAGACCAACTTTATTGCATCTCTTTTCATCTGTCAAGATGTTGGACGGCCACGTGTGGGGTCTAGCCGGCCTACCCCAATTGGGAGCTCAGCAGTAGGAAAGTAGGGGAAAGTTCATAAAATGTTCCCATCACCTATAACAAGAAGCATTGATGGAAAGAGGCGCAAGAGAGAGACAAAGATTAAGGGTTGGTCTCCACTGAAAACGTACACAGCCCTGAGAGATGTAGCTAAGCCAACCTAACCCCCAGTATAGGCAGTGCTGGGTCGATGGAAAAATTCTTCCGTCAACCTAGCTACTGCTTCTTGGGATTAATTACAGTGAAGGGAGCTAGTCTAAATTAATCCAAAGCCTGCTGATATAACTCATCGACTGGAGGATAGGTTTGTCAATGGCTATTAGCCAAGATGGGCAGGGACACAGCCCCATCCTCTGGGTGTCCCTAAACCTCCAACTGCCAGAAGCTGGGGCTGGACAACAGGGGATGGATCGCTCGGTAATGCCCTGTTCTGGTCATTCCTTCTGTAGCATCCAGCACCGACCACTGTCAGAAGACAGGATACAGGGCTAAATGGCCCACTGGTCGAGCCCTACCAAATTCACCGGCCATGAAAAATGCATCACGGGCCGTGAAATCTGGTCTTGTGTGCTTTTACCCTATAGTATACAGATTTCGCAGGGGAGACCAGTGTTTCTCAGACTGAGGGTCCTGACCCAAAAGAGAGCTGAAGAGGAGTTGCAAGGTTATTTTAGGGAAGGGGTCGTGGTATTGCCACCCTGCCTTCTGCGCTGCCTTCAGAGCTGAGCGGCTGCAGAGTGGTGGCTGTTGGTCAGGTGTCCCGCTCAGCAGCAGGGCAGAGGGAAGGGTGGCAATACCAGCTGGCTGGGTGGCGGCTCTGCCTTCAGAGCTGGGCTCCCGGCCAGCAGCCACTGCTTTCCAGCCGCCCAGCTCTGAAGGCAGCGCTGCCGCCAGCAGCAGCGCAGAAGTAAGGGGTGCAGTGCCACAGCACCCCCTACCATAATCTTGTGAACCCCTGTGGCGGTGCTTGTACCTCGATGGCCCCGTAAGTCAAGGGGGTGGTAGGCATAGATAACGATGCTGCCTTCGGTGGGACACAACTGAGCGTACCAATTCAGCACAAATTGCTTAGAGCCGGGCATTTGCAGCCCCAGGCTGGTGGCTCTCCACCGCTAAGGTGCACCAAACCCGCCAAACAGAGAGGACTTCGGTCTCACCCCACTGGCTAACCAGAAGTCAGACAAGCAATTCCCTTAGACACTCCAGTTTCCCAGTATCCCCACCAGTGCCACTCGTTATGGGGATGAATGGTTATGAAAACCAATTTGCCCCAGTAAAAGAAAAACGGTTCTCCTGATCCTAAAGGACCAAGCCCCAGACCCAGGTCAATATACATGTCAGATCTTACCCTGAAATCACACTGTTGCCAATCCTTTAGAATCTAAAATCTAAAGGTTTATTCATAAAAAGAAAAATCTAGATGAGAGGTAAAACTGGTTAAATGGAATCAATGACATACAGGACTGGCAAAGTTCTTGGTTCAGGCTTGTAGCAGTGATGGAATAAACTGCAGGTTCAAATCAAGTCTCTGGAGAACATCCACAGCTGGGATGGGTCATTCAGTCCTTTGTTCAGAACTTCAGTTTGTAGCAAGGTTCCTCCAGAAGTAAGAAGCAGGACTGAAGACAAGATGGAGGAGATGCAGCTGCCTTTTATAGTCTCTTGCCATGTGGCCTCTGCTTTCTTTGTCCCAAGGACATGCTATCCAGCACATGGCATAGAAAAACCTTAGAGTTCTGTCCATAGACATGGCCCTGAATGCCTTGCTGAATCACAAGGTGTGTCTGCCTTCTCTCAGTGGGTCAGTTGTATAGCTGATGGTCCATCAAGCAGGCAAGGCAGTGCTGACACCAACTTGTCTGGGGTGTCACCCAGAAGCATAGCACAAATTTGAAATACAGACAGTATAGAGCCAATACTTACAACTTTAAATACAAAAATGATACATGCATACAGATAGCATAATCATAACCAGCAAATCATAACCTCTTCATAGACACCTCACACGACAACCTTTGTACAATATTTGCTGCAAATATATAACAGTGGTTGCAACAATGATCTACACGGTCACAGTTTATGTCAATGTCACAGTAACCCAGCCTCCCTATGCGCAAGTCCGTGTTTGAAACCCCCTCTGTAGTTAGCACAGTTTGGTATAAGGGCCAGAGTCCATCTACTTCCCCTTCCCTAGTGGGGTAACGTGGCCCAGCGGCCAAAGTCCATACAATGCGTCCCTAGGGCAGCGCAGCACAGGGCCGGTGCAAGGATGTTTCGTGCCCTAGGCGAAACTTCCAACTTGCACCCGCCCCTTCCCCTCCCAGGAGCCCTGCGGCATCTCCCCACCCCCCACTCTGCCCTGAGGCACCCCCACTGCAGCAGCTCCCTGCCGCCCCCTCTCTCCCTCCTTCCCCTCAGCCCGGAGGGGCATGCGGCAACTCCCCACCACCACCCCCCACCCCAGGGAGCTGTGCGGCAGCTCTGCACCCCCCACCACCCATTACTTGTTGCAGGCGGCCCTCCCCGCACCCCCCTGCCCCAGCTCACCTCCGCTCCACTGCCTCCCCAGAGTGCGCTTTTGGCCAACCCCAACCACTTGGCGCCCTAGGCGACTGCCTAGTTTGCCTAGTGGTTGCACCGGCCCTGGCACAGCACAATTGTCAGAGTCCATCCAATTCCCCTCCTCTGGTGGGTCAATGCGGTCAGAGTCAAACCAACAAACTGTGTGGGGCCACCGCCTTTCAAAGGTGGGTGTGAGAGATAGGGGGACCTGATCCCACCCCCAGTCCCAACCCAGGGCCCTGTTGGTGGCAAGTTCTCTTCACCAGTGGTCCAGCAGGGATGCTCCTGAACATGCAGGCCTGAACGGTCTTTGCACCGTTCCCCTTTAAGGACTCCCTGGGTCACTTCCTACCCCTTCCTCAGATTCAACCAGATCTGCAGCTTCCTCTGCTTCCCCTCTGCAGCGTGTCTGGCCTCTGCATCCTAAGGTGTGGGTCCCTCTTCTGCTGGAGAGAGTGACAAGCCTCCTGCCCCTCCAGCAGTCTACCCTGACTGAGCAGCTCTGCAGACTTTTATACCTGACTTCCAGGTGGAGCATGCCCAGCAGAGCCTCGGGGGCGTGGCTTCTTCTGCTAGGAGGGAAGGATTAACCCCCGCCGTACCAGTGCGGGGCCGATCTACACCATCACAAGCCCCGCCCCCCAACTCCTTTTTGGGTCAGGACCCCTACAATTATAACACCGTGAAATTTCAGATTTAACTGGCTGAAATCATGAAATTTACGATTTTTAAAATCCTATGACCGTGAAATTGATCAAAACGGACCATGAATTTGGTGGGGCCCTACCCATAGGTCTGACTCAAGATTGGTGTGTCGAAAAATAGGCCTTAATGGTGGACAAAATAATTAGGGGATGGGAGATTTCCCCTTTTGGGAACTTCAAAAAACCAAAGACCCTGGGAGGGGGAATCAAGCTAACAGCTGGATGGGAGATGGGTGGACTGTCTAATAAACATCTGGCTGAGCTGGCAAAGACAGTGTATTTCGCAACACTGCGGTGAGCCTGTGACCAGAAAGGCAACTAACAGCAATGCTCTAAATAATTTGATGCTTGTTCCAGTTTGCCAGGTCTCAGAGTGGCTGATCAGTCCTTGAGGCTGTGAGAGTCAGCCCCAGAGACAAACTGCGTTTTCTGTCTTGATTGCTCTTATCTTTCCCTTTTTGGATGTGTTTGTCGTATCGGAAATGGGCAGGAGCTGCTGTTGTTAAAGCCCGATCCCTTCTCAACTAACTTCTTCTCTTTCCCCCCAAAAGGGTAGTTATTTCCAGCTTTAATGCCAACTCCTGACCAACGAGGCTTTTCTTATAAAAACTCTCTCCAGCTAAAGGGAAAGAGAATAAGGGCCAGTCACAGGGTAAGTACACCCCTTGGGCCGGAGAAAGGGGAGCTACAGCCCTGTGGCTGAGTCCAGCTGTCCACCCTTAGCCTCGGGGCAGTCTGGCCTAGCGGCCAGAGTCAGTACAGCTGCCCTCCCTTGCAGAGCTGCATGAGCTAGAAGCGAAATTCATAGACTCCAAGAAGATTAGGGTTGGAAGAGACCTCAGGAGGTCATCTAGTCCAATCCCCTGCTCAAAGCAGGACCAACCCCAATTAAATCATCCCAGCCAGGGCTTTGTCAAGCCGGGCCTTAAAAACCTCTAAGGACGGAGATTCCCCCACCTCCCTAGGTAACCCATTCCAGTGCTTCACCACCCTCCTAGTGAAATAGTGTTTCCTAATATCCAACCTGGACCTCCCCCGCTGCAACTTGAGATTATTGCTCCTTGTTCTGTCATCTGCCACCACTGAGAACAGCCGAGCTCCATCCTCTCTGGAACCCCCCTTCAGGTAGTTGAAGGCTGCTATCAACCCCCCCACCCCACTCTTCTCTTCTGCAGACTAAATGACCCCAGTTCCCTCAGCCTCTCCTCGTGCGACATGTGCCCCAGGTCCCTAATCATTTTCGTTGCCCTCCAATTTGTCCACATCCCTTCTGTAGTGGGGGGATCGAAACTGGACGCAATACTCCAGGTGTGGCCTCACCAGTGCTGAATAGAGGGGAATAATCACTTCCCTCAATCTGCTGGCAATGCTCCTACTAATGCAGCCCAATATGCCGTTAGCCTTCTTGGCGACAAGGGCACACTGCTGACTCATATCCAGCTTCTCATCCACTGTAATCCCCAGGTCCTTTTCTGCAGAACTGCTGCTTAGCCAGTCGGTCCCCAGCCTGTAGTGGTGCATGGGATTCTTCCGCCCTAAGAGCAGGACTCTGCACTTGTCCTTATTGTACCTCATCCAATTTCTTTTGGCCTAATCCTCCAATTTGTCTAGTTCACTCTGGACCCTATCCCTACCTTCCAGCCTATCTACCTGAAGCACTTAGAGGAGAGGAAAGTGATCAGGGTCAGTATGGATTCACCAAGGGCAAGTCATGCCTGACTAATCTAATTGCCTGACTAATCTAATGACGAGATAACTGGCTCTGTGGATGAGGGGAAAGCAGTGGACGTGTTGTTCCTTGACTTTAGCAAAGCTTTTGACACGTTCTCCCACAGTATTCTTGCCAGCAAGTTAAAGAAGTATGGGCTGGATGAATGGACTATAAGGTGGACAGAAAGCTGGCTAGATTTCGGGCTCAACGGGTAGTGATCAATGGCTCCATGTCTAGTTGGCAGCTGGTATCAAGTGGAGTGCCCCAGTGTTCAATCCTGGGACCGGTTTTTTTCAACATCTTCATTAATGATCTGGAGGATGGGATGAATTGCACCCTCAGCAAGTTCGCAGATGACACTAAACTGGGGGGAGAGGTAGATACGCTGGAGGGTAGGGATAGGATACAGAGGGACCTAGACAAATGAGAGGATTGGGATCCTCTACCCGCTGAGCCCAACAATCTAGCCAGCTTTCTATCCACCTTATAGTCCATTCATCCAATCCGTACTTTTTTAACTTGCTGACAAGAATACTGTGGGAGACCAAAAGCTTTGCTAAAGTCAAGATATATCACATCCACCGCTTTCCCCATATCCACAGAGCCAGTTATCTCATCATAGAAGGCAATCAGGTTGGTCAGGCATGACTTGCCCTTGGTGAATTCATGTTTACTGTTCCTGATCACCTTCCTCTCCTCCAAGTGCTTCAAAATGGATTTTTCCAGGCACTGAGGTTAGGCTGACCGGTCTGTAGTTCCCCGGATTCTCCTTCTTCCCTTTTTCAAAGATGGGCACAAAATATGCCTTTTTCCAATCTCCCGGGACCTCCCCCGATGGCCATGAGTTTTCAAAGATAATGGCCAATGGCTCTGCAATCACATCAGCCAATTCCCTCAGCACCCTTGTATGCATTGCATCCAGCCCCATGGACGTGTGCATGTCCAGATTTTCTAAATAGTCCTTAACCTGTTCTTTCACCACTGAGGGCTGCTCACCTCCTCCCCATACTGTGCTGCCCAGTGCAGCAGGCTGGGAGCTGACCTGGTCTGTGAAGACCGAGGCAAAAAAAGCATTGAGTACTTCAGCTTTTTCCACATCCCCTGTCACTAGGTTGCCTCCCCCATTCATTAAGGGCCCCACACTTTCCCTTCCACATCCCCTGTCACTAGGTTGCCTCCACCATTCATTAAGGGCCCCACACTTTCCCTGACCACCTTCTTGTTGCTAAAATACCTGTAGAAACCCGTCTTGTTACCCTTCACATCCCTTGCTAACTGCAACTCCAATTGTGCTTTGGCCTTCCAGATCACACCCCTGCATGCTTGAGCAATATCTTTATACTCCTCCCTAGTCATCTGTCCAAGTTCCCACTTCTTGTAAACTTGCTTCTTGTGTTTAAGCCCACCAAAGATTTCTCTGTTAAGCCAAGCTGGTTGCCTGCCAAATTTGCTATTCTTTCTGAAGCTAGGGATGGTTTGTTTCTGCGCCTTCCATAAGGCTTCTTTAAAATACAGTCAGTAAGTCTGAGTCAATATAGTGGCCTTCCCTCGCAGGATTATGTGGCCTAGTGGCCAGAGTCAGTATGGCTGCCCTCTCTTGCAGGGCTGCGCTGTTTGAATGCTGGAGGGGGATGGCCCACCACCCAGAGGGGGTGGTGGTCAGGGTAGGGGGATCCGGGCCCTCCCTACTCCACCAGGTCTCAGCCCAAGTGTACTCATCACTGGGTCTGAAGGGATCTGACCGAAACATGCTGACTTACTTCCCGGTTCTACAACTGGATCAATGTCTAATTCCCTTGGGCTACTTCCTACCATGTCCTCCAGTGGCACGGTCTCTGGGTCTCCTGGTCTCTGGCCTGTGAATCTCCCAGCGGTTCTGACATCTTTGGGGTGTCTGCGGGTCGCCAAGTATCTGTCCAGATCCTGGCAGGCTTGACCTCTGTGGTCTCGGGCTCCAGCAGTCAGCCTTTTATACCGCTGCTCCAGTTGGAGCACGCCCAGCAGAGGTGGGGGGTTGGGGGGTGGGTTCCTCTGCCCAGAGTATGGGTTTAATCCCTTCGTCTCCAATGCGGGGTAAAAACACCCCATCATAGGGCCCTTGTGGAAATGCAAGCCTGACTTAACGCTTTACATTTCAAATGCTTCACTTGTTTTGCCTTCTCGTTCTGCATCTTTAATAAATGGTTAAAAAGATTTCAATGGGCTTTTTGCCACGGGGCTGAGATCTCTGTTCTTAGAATCCCCATCTTTGCTTGACGCTGTTTGTTTGAAAATGAATACAATGGCCCTGGGGACTCCCCACTCTGGCTAGGCCAAGGCCCAGGACGGGTTGGTTTCCACGGAGACTGCGTTGGAATGGTATCCCAGGACCATCTCGCGGCGGCCTGGTCAAAGTGCCTCCAAACCTCCGTGCCTTTGATCCGGGTGTTGAAACGGCATCAGAATTGACACACTGACACAAAATGTCGCGATGTTGATGAAATTCCCTTTTTACCCCCTATGGAAAATTTCTGCTGGACAAGTTTTTCCAACCAGTGGGTGCGGCCCAGGCCTCTAGCACAGGGTGTGGGCCTACTTGGGTCTGGTGCGGGCCTACTTGGGTCTGCTGAGTCCATAGGGTCAGTCCGTGCACTGGTGCTGGAGAACCAGAGGGTCCATCTGTGCCCAGCAGGCTGGTTAAAGAACCCCCCCACCCCCTTGATACTCTCTAGGTCTTCCTTACCACGACATGCCCTGCAGCCAAGAGCAGATGGGGAGTGAATGAACAGCCTACGTAAAGTGGGACACGGATTCACAGGCTCTGGACTAAGTTCTGCCCTTAACCAGTCCTCTGGGAGTACCCTTTGGGTGTGTCCCCCTGGAGAGGTAATTTTGACCCTGCCATATCTCTGGGGCTCTGGGAAGGCAGGGATGCAGGGTGCTCCCCCACATTGACAGACCTCCTCCGGGGTCGTGTCTCCGCCTGGGGCTGTACGTTTACAAGGAACCCCTTTCCCCTCTTGGTGGCACCCCAATTCTCTTCCCCCCAGGACAGAGAACTCACTGTGTCCGTGGCCACCCAAGGAGTCTTTGCTACCAGCAACAGCCTCTCCTGCTGTTTTCCCCTTCCCTGGGACTTTTCCCACTCCGAGGCTAATTCAGATTGGAAATCAGGTGTACATTTTTAAGCAGAGAGGGGCTGAAGTACTGGAACAATTCACCAGGTCCCTGGCGCAGACTCTCCATCACCAGAAATGTATAAATCAAACACTGGAATTTGTTTTAAGAGAGAGAGTGAGAAATGATCTAGTTCAAAAGGAATTACTGAGGGGAAGTTCTCTGGCCTGGGTTGTACGGGAGGTGCAGGGAGGCGGATGATCCATGTATAATCTACAGTGGTCCGTGCCTTCTGATCAGGGAACTTATGAATTGACGACAGGGTAAATTAGTCTGGCAGTGCTCCTTCCCTCCTGTATCTTCCCATGCTCAGCTGGGTCTCCATTTTTACCGGGCCCAGCTTTGCCTCCGCTTCTCTAGTTAGGGTAAGCAGGAAGCTTGGTCCCAGAACCGGCCTTCATGGTGCGTCTACACCAGAGCCAGTGTGACTTGTGTCTCCTGTGTGGAAATGGGTGGGGGGCCCTTCTTCTGCCCCCCACCCCCTCCCGTTAGCTTCAGGGGTCCGTTTACAAGCGGGAAGATGTCCTGAACTTTTCAGTTTTCCCCCTCCTCCCTCCCAGCCGCTCCATTGTTATTTTCATCCCATGCCGCCAGTTGCAGCCTTCTGGTTCCTTGTCAGGGCTTGAGTCAGGCCCGTGGTTTTTCCAGGAAGTAGCACTGGGCTCTGTGTTTGAGTGACACAGCCATTTCCAAGCAAGATGGGAGGCTCTGGAGAAGACCCACTGCCAACCGACCCGCCCTCTGTGTCTGCCCAGGGATCAGAGCCATAGGAAGGGCCAACGGCTTCGTATTTGGAGGCTCACCCCAAGTCACACATCCTAGCCACCTTTGATGGGGTTTTACTGCATGGGGCCCAGCATCTCTCCCAGCCCATGACCGTCTCCGCAATAACTATCACCTCCCGCCCCCCGGGGACCAGAGGAATCTGAACCCGTGAGAGTAACCCAGGACCTGTGCACGGCACCGGGGATGGGTGCACAGTAGCCAGCGGGCTCCGCTCCGCAGCGGAGCTGGCTGCATCACTGCGTTCCTCCGTAGTTCATTCTACGAGGCTGAGACACGGACTGGCTTCCTGGCCGGACAGAGTATGGGGGAGCTGCTCGATCCCGGACAAATCCCAGCCCTCGAGCTTTGGGCAGTACCCAGTCTTCCTCCAGCTTTCGCATCTCAGGTATTTATGGTCTGTTGGCAGGGGCCTCTTGGGTTCGCTGTGCCCCAACTTTGCGTGTGCCCAAATCCCACTTTGAGGGGGGGGGTTCCTCCACTGGCTCCCCTCCCCATGCTCAGGCCAGTCCACTTTGGGTTTTCTTTCCTAGCTGGACCTACTGTCCACAAACTGCCCTGCCAATCGTCCCGTGCTGCACAGAGCCTTAGGCTCCCCAGCCACTAAACACATCTGAAGCTCTGGGTCCATATTTGGTAGAAATGTTCCAACCCAACCAGGTTCTACAAAGATTCCAGCCCCTTCATCCCCACTGGTGTGGGGAGCTCTCCATCAGTGTAGAAGCTGACAAGGGCATCACACCCTAGCTCTTTTGCACACCCCGAAACCTTGTCCTATAAGCCTCAGATATCAATGCAAACTTCAAGTAATAAGGCCCCTTTGACCCGTTCCCTTGATCAGTCCCATCCAGTTGGCTAGAAGCCACGATGGCCTGGGGACCTGGAGAGGAAGCGAGATTACACAGCCAATTTGCAGGGAATTGGGTTTGACTCACAAACCTTTTTGGAGGAGGCAGTCATGGAAGGGGACCAGTAATTTATTATTTCTGTCCAGCAATCTCTCCCTGCTTACCGCTTGTGATGTTCCCCTCTGGTGTTATCTGGACCTGAGATCTGCTAGGTTACTCCAATCCTTGACTCTGGGAGCCAGCCTTACCCTCCTCAGTTCTTCTTGGCTGCTTTCTAATTCTGCGCAGCCATTCTGCCGCCGCTAAGGGAGGCTGGCCTCCCAAGGTCATCTCTGTGAAGTTTAAATGTAACAGTTTACAGAGGCAGTATTGTTTGCCACACAGACAACACTGATTCAGTGCTTTAAAAAACAGCCCGGACTCACATACCTGTCACTAACTGGCTGACCCCAGGCAAGCACACATGAGCCACAAGACCCCCAAAATGGTGAGTAGCCACAGGGGCAAGGTGAGTCACTCTTCCCGGACCCTGCTGTACACGGGGCTCTTGGGGAGAGCCAGCACTGGAGGGGGGGCTTGATAATCATTCCTGTCCCCACACTTTCCACAGGCTGTGATCATTATGGAAGATATCTCGCTGCTGAGGGTGAGCAGGGAGCCAAGGAAGGGTCTTCTCCAAGCCTGCAGCTTCCATCCTGGCCCCTATGCGGCTCGCCTGTGTGCAGCAATGGTCCTCCCTCCCTCCCACACCCCGTAATGGCACAGTGGCGTGGGAAAGCAGCTCTGCCGAGGAACCTGCAGCAGCAGATTGCCCTGTATTTCCATGAGAGTTTCCTGGAGCTCTCGGAGGGAGATTCACGTGAAGTGAGGGAGTGTATCAAGAGCCTGTTTGGCTGCTCAGACTAGACATGCGGTGGGAGACAAGCCTGCTTCCTGCAACCCTCCTGCCCCCAACAACTCGCTTCAGCGATTCCCAAAATCAGATCCACTTACCAGGGGCCTCCTCTCCTGTTTGCACTTTGCCAAGATCTGACTGCCGTAACTGGCTAGGCTCCTCCGGGGTAGAAAAGAGCTCCCGACTGCATGCATCTCTGGCCTCTGAGTCATCCTCTGCCTCTGGTTCTCCCTCCGCCTCTTCATTCAAGATTGCCTCCTCCTGGCTCTGTCCACTCTCAGCTGGCAACGAAGCCAATGAAGTACCCACAGGGGCCTTCGGAGTGGAGGTGGGGTCACCACCGAGTATCATGTCCAGGCCTTTGAAGAACCGGCAGCTCATGGGAGGGGCGGCGGTTTGCCTCCCTCGCCTCGTGGTAGGCGTTCCACAGCTCCTTCACTTTGACCCTACACTCATAGGTACCAACTCCATGGGTGCTCCGGGGCTGGAGCACCCACGGGGAAAAATTTGTGGGTGCTGTGCACCCACCGGCTGCTCTCCACCCCGCCCCCCCACCTCACCTCCTCCTCCTCCCCTGAGCATGCCGCGTCCCCACTCCTCCCTCCCTCACAGCTCTTGCCAAACAGCTGTAGCAGGCTTCAGGAGGGAAGTGGGAGGAGCGGGAACGTGGCACGCTCAAGGGAGGAGGTGGGGAAGAGGCAGGGCTGGGGTGGGGATGGAGTTGGGGAGGGGACTTTAGGGAAGGGGTTGGAATGGGGGTGGGAGGGAGCGGGCAGGGGTGGAGTCGGGGCGGGGCCGGGAGTAGAGGGGGGTTGAGCACCCACCAGCGTCATTAGAAGTCAGCGCCTGTGCTTACACTGCAATATGTCCCGGTCACGGCCCCTATCATGCATCGTGAAATCTGTCCGTAGATATCATAATTCCTATGGCTGGAGCGCAGGTGGGACTGCACAGCTTCCTCTCCTCAAATACCGATGAGGTCCAACAGCTTGGCATTGCTCCAAGCGGCGGATCGCCTGGTGCATGGAGCAGGCCTGGCCACCTGGAAAGATGCGCTGAGACCACTGCACGCATTACCGAGCAAACAGGAAGGGGACTTTCAAATTTGCAAAGGAATTTATGGGGTGGGGATCACGGTTGGTCACGTAAGGGCATGGTAGCAGAGTTCAAACCAATGACCAGAGAGGCAAGAAGAGGCATTGTGGGACACCTCCCGGAGACCAATTGCAGCGCTGTAATCGACCAGGGTTTCTACACTGGCCACGGCGCAGAAAGCTCTATGCCTCTCATCGGGGTGGGTTTTTTTGAGCACTACAACTGCGCAGTTTCTGTGCACTAAGTGGCTTGGCCGTGTGTACACCTCGGGAGTTACAGCGCAGAAAGCTGCTTTACTGCACAGAAACTTGCCAGTGTAGATGGGGCCTTAGATGCTTCTCACCACAGGCTGCCTGGTTGCTTTTCTGCCAGACTCTCCCTTTTGATCAGCGCTTCAGTCACTTGGTGGTGGTGGTGTCTGTAGATGTAGGTGGAAGAGAGAGGAAGAGCATGGCAAACGTCTCTCCCTTTTATCATGCCCTTTCTTCCCTCTTGGCTTTTCCCCCTCACCCCCCACTTCAGGGTCAGGTGAGTATTACCTCATTGCAATTCCAAATTGACTAAAGGAAGGGGGGTGACTCTCTCTCGAGTCTAACAGATTCTTTTGTTGCTGCCTAGGCCAGCGTCCTTTGTTCCTGTGAGGCTGGGCTGGGCTTCTCCCATACCTGCCCTGATGAGATGTGAACTACTGCTCTGTTCTTGGAGAGTTTTTGCCTGGGCTTGTTTTAAGCCATGAGGATACATTTTCAGCCTCATAATTATATACATGAAATTATAACCTATAACATTACTGAAACATTACTGTAACAATTAGTATAACATCACTATAATAACTAGGCTCAGGGCATCATGAGCCTTCTGAAGACACGCAGCATGACAAACTTTGCATTGGACACCACACAATCATTTTCTAAAGATTTTCTGTATCCCCAAGGTACAGAGTGTCACAGTTGCCCAGTCTAATAGGGTTGAGAGTTTAGACTGCATGCTTATATTTTCTTTTCTTTTGGTAACCAGTTTGAGTTTTTGCCTATCACTTAATATCACTTAAAATCTACCTTTTATAGTCCATACATTTGCTTACTTGTTTATCTTTACCAGTGAGTTTGTATGAAGTTGGGGCAAATCTGCTCAGGTTTGCAAAGGCTGGTGTATTTCCATTGTTGAAGTGGTGAACCAATTAATAAATTTGCACTGCCCGTCTTGAGCAGTGCAAGATGGTATATTCCTGTGGTACAATGCTGGGAACTCATAGAATATCAGGGTTGGAAGGGACCTCAGGAGGTCATCTAGTCCAACCCCCTGCTCAAAGGAGGACCAATCCCCAATTTTTGCCCCAGATCCCTAAATGGCCCCCTCAAGGATTGAACTCACAACCCTGGGTTTAGCAGGCCAATGCTCAAACCACTGAGCTCTCCCTCCCCCCAGGTGGGGGGATTTGGCTGGTGCCTTTCTCTGTGTGATTCATGAGTGGCTCTGGGAGCATTCATGCAATCTAGCTGGGCGTGGGTCTCCACATGCAGTTGTGTTGAGTGATCACAGTTCCGGAGGGGTTGCTGCTGGTCACTAGCAAGGCATTGTTAGAGACAGCCCAGGCTGGTGAGAGTTCAGGGGGCACAGTCCCAGGCTTCACACCGGGGGGATCCCGTCACAGCGGGCCTTGATTTCCAGCCTCTGTTTCTGAACCTCTGGGTCTCCAGTGCTAGCCTCTGCCGCTCCAACTCTTGAGCTGGGGTCTGCCCCAGGACTGCAAGGGAGGCTGACTTTCCAGCTTTTAACCTTCTCTCTTTGCCAAGCTCTACAATCCTCTTTTGAAAGAGTTGATCATACATCCTATCTCTTATGGTTTCTGTTGACAAACTTTGTTTTTCCTTCTGCAAGTCACTCGTTCCAAAGTACCACTGTTCTATCCAGTATCCCACTCTACCACCAGCTGTCATGCATTCCCCAGGTCTGATTGCTGCTCCAGCCTTTAACCAGTTTCCTGGTATGCTGAACCCCAAGGATCACCAGTGTTCCACATGGCCTCCATGACTCCAAAACTATGCCTTTGGATGCCAGCAACCCCTGTCTCTCTGTGGCCCCCTGCAGAGAGCTCAGCCCAACCAGGCTGCTGTAGGAGATCCTGTGGGTTGCGTGAGAAAGGCAGGCTTAGGACAGGTTTCCTGATGGTGGAAGCCAGGGGGTGGACACGGCCTGTTCCCCTGACCGCTGTCCTTTCTCTCTCTGTCATCTTTGTCTTCCAGTCCCCAAAGGGCTGCTGTGTGTCTGCGAACCCTATTCCTCTGAACACAGACACAAGCCACCTTCTGCCTTTATTGGCCCCTCAGGGCATTTGGCTGTGCTTTCTGTCACTACAGCTTGTACGTGGTGGGCTGCTTCTAGCAGATCAGGTGTCTCTACCTGATAGGGACTGCCTACAGAGCTTCCTTCCCAGAGAAACACACCAGGGGTATAACGTTCACTATTAATGCACCGCCCAGGTATGGCCAATGTAGTCTCAGGTAAGGTATGTTACACACAGCATCACCTAGTGGCCAAACAGTATAATACATTTTAGGATTCCGTGACATCTTCCCTCTTTAAGTTTTACATTCCTTTGCAATATTTACATGATCATGTGGTCTTTGAAGTTCACGACATAACGGTCTGTTAAGCATCTCTGAATCATACCGGTTTTCTAATTACACAACCCAAATGCGTAACCCCTCAGTCAGCCAGCTGTCGATAGGTTGCAATGACAGTCTCTGGTTGGTTTGGATCTTTGAGTCATTGTCTTCTTGTTCTGCACCCAAGCTTGCTCTGTTATTGTTCATTCTGCAAGCTGTTGATGGTTTCTGTTGAACTCTCCACCGTTGGTCTCGATCAAAAATGATCTGGGCGCTGAATTTTTTTTCTTTACGGCAGCTGGAGTTGTCCTGCCTTTTCCTCCATCCCATTGGGCACAAACACAGCCACCCAGTTATAGATCCAAACAGTGGTGGATTAGCCACTGCACCAATGAGGCCAGAGCCCAGGGGCCCCGGCCAATTGAGAGGCTCCAGAAAACTGGGTGTTCCCGAGCTCCGACCTGCTCCACCCACCCAGGGCTCCTGCCGGGGAGTCAGGGAAGGCCCCATGCCAGTGTTTTCCCCAGGAATTGAAATTAGGGGAGGTGTTGGAATATTCAGGAGTGGTAAGGGCTGATGAGGGTTGAGACCGTGAGGGCAAAGGTGGGCTGCATGGCACCAGAGTAAAAACTGAAAAATGTTTCACAGCCATTTTATTAGATTTAACTCGTGTTATAAAATCATCGCAAAAATTTAAAGTTGGCTACTCAAGCACTATATCTACATCCTTCTTGGTTTCTTCTTGTAATTTGGCACTCTTTAGTGTCCTCTTATGTGTCCATTACTTCCAGTCTTTCATGATATGCTCATGATCAGGCAGAAGGTGACGTCTTTCAGAACACAAAATTCTGTTCAATGAGGAAAAAGAACACTCAACTGGAGCCATTGTGATTGGGAGTAGCAAGAGATGAATTTCTACTTCCTTCATCCCAGGAAACATAGCACAAAGATTGGGTCGAACCACTAGTGATGATAAAGGAGTTGAAGTTAAATCTTCATTCGTTCATCGTATGCTATTCCACTCTTGTGTTCAAAATTCTCTGTTCTGTCCTGATCACATGGCAGCCCTATTGCTGGTAATGCCCCATTCCACTCAACTGTCGGTGTTTTATAAGACAGGCATCTGTAAAACCTACGTGGAGGTTGAGTAGAATCCAGAAATCCAGAGTAGATTTGTAACAATCAAGTCTGTTGTACTTTTTCAGCTGGCTTAACAAACACTTCTTGTCCTTTTCACTTAAGGAGTCTATATAAGTACCTTCATGAGTCAACTTCTGGACCAAAGTCTTTGCTTCTTGCAGTACATTTTCAATGGATATTTCTGATAGATCCAAGGGTAGCTTCTATTGCTGGACAAAGATCTACTACTCTTGTAGCAGACGCCTGGATGGCATTGTTTAATGACCATGATGTTGCACTCCATATGTTTTATGAAAATATGCTAATGAGTGTGAATATAATGTAACTGGCATATGCTTCATGCAAAAAGTCTCTTGTAAGGTATCATTACAAAGCTTATAATCTGAGTGTGGTCATCCTATTTGTATAAATGTATCATTCTTGTATCTGAAACTAGAAATATGAAATATAACTCTGAAGTCCTATTGTAATTATGCAAAGTGTGGGCCATGGTGGTTTGGAATCTTGATGGCTCCCATCAACTAGGGCAACTGGTTGTAAATGGCTCCGTTTACTTTCAAGCCTTCCTGTGAGTCAGGCCAGGGAGAATGAAGGCTTGGGGTCTCACAGGACATGTGACCATGTCACGTGGTACTGAAATCCATCTTAAACCTGGGGCTTTTCCATTTAGAAGGAGGGAGGGGTGAGATTTTATCTGAAATTAGTTTCTTAATGTATTAGGCTTAGACTTGCGCATTTTGCTTGGTAACTGACTTTGTTCTGTCTGTTATTACTTGGAACCACTTAAATCCTACTTTTTATACTTAATAAAATCATTTTTGCTTATTAATTGACCCAGAGTAAGTAATTAATACCTGGGGGAGAAAACAGCTGTGCATCTCTCTCTATCAGTGCTATAGAGGGCAGACAATTTATGAGTTTACCCTGTATAAGCTTTAGACAGATTAAAACAGATTTATTCGGGGTTTGGATCCCACTGGGAGTTGGGTGTCTGGGTGCTGGAGACAGGAGTACTTGCTAAGCTGTTTTCAGTTAAATCTGCAGCTTTGGAGGACGTGGTTCAGGCCCTGGGTCTGTGTTGCAGCAGATCAGCATATCTGGCTCAACAAGACAGGGTGCTGGAGGCCCAAACTGGCAGAGAAAATGGGCTCAGAGGTAGTCTCAACAAATCAGGTGGCAATCCCAAGGGGATCTCCGTGATCCAACCTGTCACAATGACCCAAGTGGTTTCAACAGTAGACTTACGAGAGAGAGAATGGCGATAGTCTTCTCTGAACTTAGTAACAAAAGTAGCTCACCAGCCTCACTACTTAGATCTGTCCTATCTCGGTGGATACTTTCCGAAGCCAGTAATAACAGCTGCAGTAATTTTCAAGACAACAGCCAAGAATTGCTCATGAGAAAGCCAGCAGGTTTTCCCAGGTTGGACTAATTTGAACTTCAATCCCAGTGTACCTTCAATTTGTTTCCAAGACGTTCAGTCGCTTTGGACTCTTGCTGAATAAAAAGTGTAAAAAGCCGTTAAATTTCTGTCTTTTGAAGATTCTGCCACTTGTACTAGCGCTAGCTGGAGTAGACGGCCTCTGCAGTGCGGATAGGAGAGATGAGGGTTACTCTTTTCTCTGAGCAAAGCTTGTGCTCCACTATATGTTCCAGAGAAGTTTGTAGCTCCAGCAAATGCACCAGGAGCCACCTGGTTGGGGTTCAGCTGACAGGCATTTAACTCGTCTAAGATGTCACAGATGCAGCTGATGTGTCTTCTATAACCTGCACATCTAGAGTGCATCTACTGGCCCACCACGGACATCAAGATAACATACGCAATGACTTAATACGGGATGCCTCTTTGCATTGGCGCATTCATCAGCCAGGTGTGCACATATTTTGAATATGGTGAGAGAGTTCTTCACTTTTTCAACTGCTGAGTCTTCCACTGTTGCACCGCATGCTTCTAAAGAGTCAGCTGAGTTTTTTCAGAAAGAGAGCGAGCATTTCCCAGTCTTGATCGAAACCCGTGTCCAACTTCAGGATTAACAAGTGACAAAGCACTTAACATTGGCCTCCAGTTTGTAGGGTGTGGTATCTCTTGCTCATATAGGAAGTATGATGCAACAGCCGTGTTGGTTCACATAAACTGAGTTGTGTCTCCAGCATTCTTAACAGCCTCGTTAAGTTCTTCTAAAATTGGCTTTGACAGTGATGGGCTTATAAGGCTTTCTGCATGTTGATGCAGTCCAGAGGCCTGGTGTCTTGTAGCCTTTTCGTACAGGTTGTCAGTATTGGCTTGGCTTAGATCAGTCTGGCAAACCAGGCTCCTCCACTTTTACTATATAAATCCATGATATGCCCACATCTTGAATACTGCATGCAGTTCTGGTCATCCGATCTCAAATAAGATATAGTGCCATTGGAAAAGGTATAGAGAAGGGCAACAAAAAGATTAGGGGTTTGGAACAGATTCCACAGGAGGAGAGATTAAAAGAGTGGGGACTTTTCAGCTTGGAAAAGAGATGACTAAGAGGGGCTATGATAGAGGCTTATAAAAGCTTGACTGGTGTGGAGAAAATGAATAAGGAAGTGTTATTTATCCCTTCACTTAACACAAGAACCAGGGGTCACCCAATGAAATTAACAGGCAGCAAGTTTAAAACAAACAAAAGGAAGTATTTCTTCACACAACGCACAGTCACCCATGGAACTTTGTGCGAGGGGATGTTGTGAATGCCAAAATTATAGCAGGGTTCAAAACAGAACTAGATACGTTCATGGAGGTTAGGTCCATCGATGGCTATTAGCCAGGATGGGCAGGGATGCAACACCATGCTCTGAGTGTCCCTAGCCTCTGTTTGCCAGAAGCAGGGAATGAGTGACAGGGGATGGATCACTCAATGATTTCCTGTTCTGTTCGTTCCCCCTGAAGCACCTGGAATCGTCACTGTCGGAAGACAGGATACTGGGAGAGATGGACCATTGGTCTGACCCAATAATGCCGTTCTTACATAAAAATAATTATAATAATATAAAATTTTAGTACAGAAACTCCCTGTAGCAGGGCAGTTACCCGGCTCTGGTGGAAAAAGGCCAGGCTGACTGGGGAAGCAGCCACAGGGGGGCCATGGCCCAATCAGGCCACAGCTGGCCCTATAAAGGGGCTGTGAGGCAGGAGCTGAGTCAGTCTCTCTCCAGCCTTGGAGGGAGAAGGACCTAGCTGTCTGGGAGCAGGGTACCGGGAGCAGAGCAGAGCAGAGCAGAGCAGAGCAGGGCTGGGCTGGGCAGGGCAGGGCAGGGCAGGGCTGGGCTGGGCTGGGCTGGGCTGGGCTGGGCTGGGGAAAGGCAAGAGGAGCTGGGGAGCTCCAGCCTGGCAACTCCCCAGGGTGAGGCCTTGGGTAAGGCCAAAGCAGGTACTGGGGCTACAGAGGTGTAGCCTGAGAATAGGCAGAGGCAGCTGGTCCTACCCTCTTGCCAATGATGAGTGACCTTTAAAGACTGCAGTCTGCCCCAGTGATAGGGGGCTAGATGATGACTGGCAGTAGCCACTGAGGCAAGGTGGGCATAGGGGGAGGGGGTTCCCTGGGGAGGGGAGACCCAGAGTGTGGGGGTACTGCTGGGGAAAGAACCCTGAGGAAAGGGGTATGGGGGCCTGGGGCAGGTGAGACATGGGCCAGCAGGGGGCACTCCAAGGCTGGAAAAGAGCTAATTCCCAAACGACCAGCAGGAGGAGCTGTGCCAGTGAGTCATCGCTCTGTTACACTCCCCAAGATAATGACCTCTTGAGATAGCGATGATGTGAGATAATGACCGGGGCAAATAATGCATTTTAAAAATCTTGGCCTACTAGGAAACACAGTTATATAAGTTTCCCAGGCACAAATCTAGCATTCTGGAGCAAAGTCACTAAAACATAGTCCCTGGCTGCTGTTGTTTGTCGTGCCACCGTTCACCCTACTGCTGCGTCCCCCGTGGCCCTGCACTGTCACCTTCTGCTGCCACCTGCCCCTGTGACCTCTGCGTGTCGGCCTCTCGCGGTTCCCCCCGGCTCTCGGTGCGGGAACCTTGCGGCTAGTGCAGGCTGGGCTGTCTCCGCCACAGAAACACTGTCCCGCAGCAGGTCTCAGCACTTACACCTGATTGTCAGTGATTCCAGCTTGAGTGGTGACTTATGGAGCCTAATCAGCTCTCTCTCTAAACAGGAGAGAGGGGCAGGTCAGATAGTGCCTGTGACCCTTAGGCAGAGCCCACCCCACCAAGGAAAACACCTGTCCCCACCCTCTCTCTCTGCACTAGGATCTGGCCTCCAAACCTCCAGCCTGGGGAGTGCAGTTCAGCTGAGGGTGACCAGGGCTTAATTTGTAACGGAGGAGGTTCCGGGGCTGAAGCACGTTTGTTACTTTCATGGCTGATGTGACAAGCCCAGAGGTCCCACGGCTCTGAGCGGCCGAGCCTAGAGGTGCTGGGGTCAGCCCTGGCAAGCCCTAGCACAAATTAAGCACCAAGGGAGACCCCCTCATTAAGTCAGGCTCAGCTCAGTTCTGCTGCCCTTTACTCAGACAATAAGGAGAACAACAGTTCATGACCCGCACATTTAATAGTTCAGTGATTGGTAACCAAACACCAGCCAGAATCGATCCCTTGGGCCGCACAGCTCTGGCTGCTGGATACCGAGGCAGAGTAGGTGTGTTCATGTAAATACAGTCCGGCCCTGAAACCTTTCCCCACACCCCTGGCTCATCACGAGCTGTCAGGGGGGAGCTCATGCAGACCTTGCTTACAAATCATAACTTGAAACGATTAGGTAGGCCAAGACAGCCGAAACGAATGTGCCGACATTGGCATGAACAACAGCTGTATGAGGAAGCTAGTCTAGAGTCATACTTGTCAAACCCATTCTGCTTTCTCAGGTACAAGGATTTTCTCATATACTGTAGATGCTTTTAAAGTGTGTATTAATGGTTCAATTTCAATTCAAATGTCCAACCAATGACTAAATTGGCAACACTGCATGTAACTGGGGGGGTGTTGGGGAAATTCGGGGGGGTGTACACCCTCCCTAGGGGGAGGTCTGGGGAAATCCCTGTCCTGTGCCCTGACTCCGCTCCCTGGCAGGAGCACCAGGAGGGGCGAGAGGTGACTGCAGGCGGAAGGGGTGGGGAGGGGCCCCCCACTTGCTCTGGCCCATGGCCCCACACCGCAGTAATCCGCCTCTGGATCCAGCAGTTCTCTAACCAAATGACATCTGTTTAAAAGAACTTATGAATTTATTTTACGCCTTTTTTATCGGATTTGGCTACTCTTCATGTCCAGCCGCTTTGGAGAGTGGAAAAGAATCTAAGTCAGAACAGTAGCTCTGAGTTAACTTCCCACCTGGACTGGATCCAGTAGCTCTTACCGGTGTTGATCTGTCACTCAGAAGAGCAAGGAATGGGTCTGCCTGCTGTAGAATTTAATTTATTTATTTATTTATTTATTTTGGCTGTCTGTTGAGTTCTCCTCGCCTGTCCTTTCACTTGTGCATAATGTGGGCTGCTCGGAGTCTGACCAACATCGTATTTCATTCGGACTGACAAACTCTGCGGCAATTATTGCGGTTCGTTGTCCATCACTAGCTGTTCTGCAATACCCAAGTGAGCAAAAGGGCACATCAGTTGCTTCACAACACTGCAACATGTTGTGTCTTTCAAGCACATTATTTCGGTATACCTGGAAAAATAGTCCGATACAGCAGAACCTCAAAGACAGGAATACCAGAGTTACAGACTGACTGGTCAGCCGGCTCCCATGTGGAACCGGAAGTAACCAATTAGGCAGTGTCAGAGAGAAAAAACAAACAGCAAATACGGTCCTGCAGGGGTTCGCAACCTTTTTCTTTCTAACGCCCCCCTCCAACATACTATAAAAACTCCAGGGCCCAGCGGGAGGGCCTCGGGGCTTCAGTCCCATGGCTCTGTTCCCAGCTTCGGCCCCGTGGGGGATGCTGGGGCTTGGGCCTCTAGGGCTCCCTGCAGTACTGCTCCCTGTTTCATCTGCAGCGCTCCCCCCATAGCTAAAGCCCTGAGCCCCGGCACCCCCCACGGGGCTGAAACCAGGAGCAGAGCCATGGGGATGAAGCCCTGAGCCCCAGTGCTCCCCCCTGGTCTTAAGCCCGGAGCCCCCCACCTGGAGCCCCAGCACCCCGAGAGTCAGACGCCCCAAGCCTCACTCCCCGACCTGGAACCCTGACACCCCGACACACACCCTGTGGCTGCAGCCCCAACACCTTCCCCGCATGTCTGAAGTCTGTAATGTTTTGTTCGGAGTTACAAACATTTCAGAGTTACAAACAACCTCCATTCCCGAGGTGTTCGTAGCTCTGAGGTTCTACTGTACACCTAGGTAATGATGTCCTCTGAATCTGAATAAGTCTGCAGCTAGTCTCTTCCCAAGGTCTGTCTCGTAGAGGTGGCGTTGTTTCGGCATTGTTTCTTGAGGTTATTTGTACTGGATCTCTTTTCAAAAGGCCAATATCATCAAAGCCTCCGTCGAGTTCTTCCACCTTTCTCACTAGGCCCATCACAGCTGCCACACTGTGACTGACAAGGTCATTGGCTGTTGATCCTTTGATCACATGGGCTTTGAATTCAAAGCTTTTTTCGTTGGAAGTTGTTTCTGTGGTCAACTGGCCCGTGCAGTTCAGATAACTCCAGTTCAGATATCTGTGTCAGGTGACTTCAGCTCTGGGAGGGGTTGTAAGTCCCTTCTGAGATGACTGGTCAACTCCTGAGACCATTTTAAAGTTAGTCTTACCATGAATAGTCAAGTTCACTCTCCAGTCAGTGCTGTACATCATCACCAGAGCTAGATCCCAGAAACAATGGCTCTCGGTAGTCTGTAATACAAGTCAACTCCCTGACTGCCTCAATGGGGCAAACAGCTGCAAAAATGTGCCTGCAGTCTGAAATACTTGGTAGCTCTCCTGGAATTTGTCCCTCTTAGCATCAGGGGTAATGACTTTTAGGACTGATGCTTTGTCTGTTTACAACTTCTAGGCTAGCTTTAGGGTTTTCATGTTGCTCATGACTTTTGTTCTGCTGTTTGAGTTGTTGAGATTGCTTTGCTCTCTGGACAGCTGTGGGTAGATTTAAGTCTGTCTTTAGCTGTAGTTGCTGTGAGAGGCTTTTGGCTGTTAACCAGCCTGTTTCTGATATTTTCATGTTTTGCAGCCTCCCCCCCACCCCACCCTGCCCAAATAAATCTGTTTTCAGCCAGTGTCTGCAGAGCTCTTAGACAAGATTCAACATTTTCCCTTAGTTCTTGAATTCTCCAGTGAAAACACGCTCTTTCATGAACCACATTTCTCGGAGGTATCAAGTATGCACCATGCACAGCCAGAAACTTTTCATCATCCTCTTTGTGACGGTCTTTGGCAAAGGCAAAAAGCTTTCAGGATCTGCTCGGCCTGCTTCCCCATACCATAAATGAAAGAAGATGCCCCATTATCTCCAGGGTCATGGCAGAGTTTTGTAGCAATGCGAAATGTTGCAAATTACAGCTTCCAATCTACCCATTCTGAAGGCTCATCAAAGCTGGGGGTCTCTAGGGCAGAGAAGAGTGGCGTGTTGATGTGAACCTGCAAGCTTTCTTGCTTTGTTCCTTCTGTTTGCAACCTTTGTGGCTGTTGTCCTTCTGTTTCTGCTCTCCTCTGGCACTCATTTACTTCTGACACCATGTCATATGCTGCTTGTACATGGTAGGCTGCAGGGCTGCTTCTAGCTGGTCAGGCTTCTGTACCAGGTATGGACTGGCTACTCCAGAGCTTCCTTCCCAGAGAGAGACACTAGATGTATGTTCACTATAAGATCCTTTAATTCACTGCCCAGGTTTGGCTGATCTATTGTCAGATAAGGTATGTTACACATAGTACTACCCCCCCCCTTTTTTTTTTTTGCGCCTCGGTCTTCACAGACCAGGTCAGCTCCCAGACTGCTGCAGTGGGCAGCACAGTATGGGGAGGAGGTGAGCAGCCCTCAGTGGTGAAAGAACAGGTTAAGGACTATTTAGACAAGCTGGACATGCGCAAGTCCATGGGTCCGGATCTAATGCATCCAAGGGTGCTGAGGGAGTTGGCTGATGTGATTGCAGAGCCATTGGCCATTATCTTTGAAAACTCGCGGCGAACGGGGAAGGTCCCAGATGATTGGAAAAAGGCAAATATAGTGCCCATCTTTTACAAAGGGAAGAAAGAGAACCCGGGGAACGACAGACCGGTCAGCCTCACCTCACTCCTTGGCAAAATCATGGAGCAGGTCCTCAAGGAAACCATTTTGAAGCACTTGGAGGAGAGGAAGGTGATCAGGAACAGTCAACATGGATTCACCAAGGGCAAGTCATCCCTGACCAACCTGATTGCCTTCTATGATGAGATAACTGGCTCTGTGGATATGGGGAAAGCGGAGGATGTGATATATCTTGACTTTAGCAAAGCTTTTGATACGGTCTCCTACAGTATTCTTGCCAGCAAGTTAAAAAAGTATTGATTGGACGAATGGAATATAAGGTGGATAGAAAGCTGGCTAGATTGTCAGGCTCAATGGGTAATGATCAACGGCTGGTGTCTAGTTGGCAGCCAGTATCAAAAGGAGTGCCCCAGGGGTCAGTCCCTGGTGCTGGTTTTGTTCAACATCTTCATTAATGATCTGGATGATGGGATTAATTGCACCCTCAGCAAGTTCACAGATGACACTAAGATGGGGAGAGAAGTAGATACACTGGAAGGTAGGGATAGGGTCCAGAGTGACCTAGACAAATTGGAGGATTGGGCCAAAAGAAATTGGATGAGGTTCAACAAGGACAAGTGCAGAGTCCTGCCCTTAGGAAGGAAGAATCCCATGCACCGCTACAGGCTGGGGACCGACTGGCTGAGCAGCAGTTCTGCAGAAAAGGACCTGGGGATTACAGTGGATGAGAAGCTGGATATGAGTCAGCAGTGTGCCGTTGTCGCCAAGAAGGCTAACGGCATATTGGGCTACATTAGTAGGAGCATTGCCAGCAGATTGAGGGAAGTGATTATTCCTCTCTATTTGGCACTGGTGAGGCCACACCTGGAGTATTGCATCCAGTTTTGATCCTCCCACTACAGAAGGGATGTGGACAAAGTGGAGGGCAACGAAAATGACTAGGGGCCTGGGGCACATGTCGCACGAGCAGAGGCTGAGGGAACTGGGGTCATTTAGTCTGCAGAAGAGAAGAGTGGGGTGGGGGGGTTGATAGCAGCCTTCAACTATCTGAAGGGGGGTTCCAGAGAGGATGGATCTAGACCATTTTCAGTGGTAGCAGATGAGCAATGGTCTCAAGTTGCAGTGGGGGAGGTCTAGGTTGGATATTAGGAAACACTATTTCAGTAGTAGGGTGGTGAAGCACTGGAATGGGTTACCTAGGGAGGTGGGGAAATCTCCGTCCTTAGAGGCTTTTAAGGCCCAGCTTGACAAAGCCCTGGCTGGGATGATTTAGTTGGGGATTGGTCCTGCTTTGAGCAGGGGGTTGGACTAGATACCTCCTGAGGTCTCTTCCAACCCTAATAGTCTATGATTCTATGGGCGGCGGATATAATAGACCAGAGGAGGCTTAGCCTCCCCAAACCCAGGCCATGGCTCTGCCCACACTCCACCCCGAGACCCCTGCCCTCGCTCCCTCTAAGCTGGTGGGGGCTCAGCTCAGGCTGGTGGCCTGGAGCTCAGGGCTTGGATCGGCCAGCGGCTCAGGCTGGTGGCCTGGAGCTCAGGGCTTGGATCGGCCAGCGGCTCAGGCTGGCCGGCAGCAAGGGGCAGCTCAGGCCAGCGCCACTCATGGTGCTACCAGGAACTAAACAGTATAGTACAGTTAAGCATTCCACACATTTCCCTGCGGGGAAGTAACTTGCTCTGGGAACTGCATTTTAGTCACTGAGGCTTCCATTCCAATGTGTCGATTCCAGCCCAGACAGACCCAGCAGCTCTGTCTCTGAAACACCGGATCTCCCACCTCCTCCAGCGGAAAACAATTCTTCCCCTCCCACGGTGGGGTAGCACTGCCTAGAGGTTAGGTACAGAGCTAAGTTCCCGCTAAGCTGCGCGGCTATCAAGGGCCGTGGGAAGAGGCACCTCTCCCCCAGCACAAGGTTGCTGTGGTGAGAGAGGGCTGGGGGGAGTCCTCTCCCCCCGTCGCAGCCCTGGGGCAACCTTCACCCCAAACCCTCATCTCTGGCCCCACCCCAGAGACCGCACCCCCAGCCAAAGCCCTCACCTCCCCTGTACCCCAACTCTTCCCAGCCCCGAGCCCCTCCTGCATCCCAAACCCCTTATCCCTGGCCCCACCCCAGAGCCTGCACCCCCAACCACAGGCCTCATCCTCCCCCACCCCAACCCTCTGCCCCTGCCCTGAGCCCGCTCCCACACTCTGAACCCCTCGGCCCCATGCCCACCACACATCACCTCCATATTGGTGAACATAACAAAATTCATTCAGCACATGGATATAAAAACTTAGAGGGAACATTGGTCAGGCAGATAGTTCATAAAAACATCCCCCTTTGTGGCAGGCCTCATTAGCCTGGCATCAGCCTGTCTCAATGTTGATACAAGAGCTCTCACAGGTGTTACAAGAAAGACTGGAAGCCCCCCGCTGATCTCAGGGCCCTGCTGTGAACGGACTCTGGGTTCAGTCCTGCAAAGCCTCGGAGCATCGGATCGCGACCGGCAGAACCCAGCTCCTCACTCGTTCCCAATCTAACTGGCCATTAGATTGACTCGAGCTACGACAGACTAGTTATAGGTGGTAACTATAAGACCATCTGCAGGACCTGTGTGTGTGTGTGATTGAATGCATATGCTAACTGTTGTATTGTCAATAAATGCGGCATATTGCCTTTTCCCCTGAAAAAGATCCCGTGTGCTTCTTATAAGCATAACACTTTTGGTGGAGAAATGAGAAAGGGGGAAGGTATGCACTGTGGTTATTGATAAATGTTGCTGAAAGCGCTTGATCTATGATGTAACTGATAACTGAGTCTATGTATAAATTGATTGAGCATTCAGGTGTGCACATCCCCAGCTGTAGAAGCCCAGGTAAAGAGAGGAGGAAATTAGATTTCTCGCTCCCCTGGTTGTAGAGTTGCTGGCACAAAGTAAAGAAGGAGGGGAATTAGATTTTTCGCTCCCTGTGACGGGGTCTGGGTCTCACCACCGCAGCGCCTCCTGTTGGTACCACCAGGAATTAGCTCCATCCTCTGCGGGGCGCCTTCTGCCGGTGGTGTCCCGTCCGTCGTTTGCTCTGCTGCTCTGGGGACCCGCGTTGCTCCCCGCTCGGCAGCACCCTCTTCAGGACATTGCCCTCCGGCAGTGCCCACTACTCCGGTCTCACCCCCTTCCGGGGGTTTGATATTATCAGCAGTCTTTGCTCTACACCCGCCCTAGTGGCCGACTGCAGCATCAAAGCCTAGCCCCTTTGCCCCAGGGGCCAGCTACAGCCTGTATCCAGCCACGCTCCTCCTCAGCCAGGTGTAGTACAAGGGAGAAGGGGGAGACCCAGGCCCACCCGCTACTCTGGGTCCCAACCCAGGGACCCTCTAGCAGCAGCCTCTCCGCCCTCCTTCTCTCCCCTCATCTGTCTGTCCTCCCTGGGTCACTTCCCCTCTGACTCCTTTGCACCCTCTAGGCCCTTCTGGTCAGGCCCCACAGTCTGACAGGTATCGGGCTGGAGCTCTCCTCTGCTCCCCCAAGCCTGCCCAGCACTGCGCTGTCCAAGGTGATGGTGTCCTTAGCTCAGGAGACAGACCTTCCCCTCTGACGGTCTGGGAGAGACTCCCTACTTCTCTCCTGGACAGCCTTTATATAGGGCCTAGCCTGGCTCTGATTGGCTGCCCTCTGCTCAGCACTGATTGGCTTCCCCACAGGCCCTTACTGATTGGCTGCTGTTCCGTGCAGTCGTTCTGGCCTGTTGTAGCCCAATCTGGCCGGGGGGTGGGGCACCACCCCACCACACTCCCCTTCACTTGGCAAGGGAAAAGAATTGTCTTAAAGGTATACACACCATCGGTCGTAGCAAGGTCGAATAAGGAGAGGGGTTTAGTATTCCACGCTCTGACCCAGTCTCTGGGGAATAATTTATAGGTGGTATACCCTCGGTCGTAGTAGGGTCGAGCCCAAAAGAATGAAGCCTAGCACCTCCCATAGGCGCCGACTCCATGGGTGCTCCGGGGCTGAAGCACCCACGGGAAAAATTGGTGGGTGCTCTGCACCCCCCGGCAGCTCCCCACCCTGCTCCCCCACCCCAGCTCACCTCTGCCTCCTCTCCTGAGCACACATAACAAGCTGTGGGAGGGAGGGGGAGGAGCGGGAATGCAGTGCACTCAGGGGAGGAGGCGGGGAAGAGGCGGGGCCGGGACGGGGATTTGGGGAAGGAGTCCAATGGGGCGGGGGGGGGAGTTGAGGGGACTTTGGGGAAGGGGGCTGGGGACAGGGGGGCACAAGCACCCACTGGTGCCAGGAGAAGTTGACGCCTATGGCACCTCCATTCTACCCTCACATAGGGTCCGAGGGGGACAAGACAAATAAGAGTGAGGATTATTATTAAGTCCCAACAGGAGATTGGGCATATTAGAAAATGTTTAAACCATTTTACAGAGGTTCCATGAACCAAACTGCTAAAGTCTAAACCCAGCAATAGCAAAAGTTTGAGCCTTCCCACCTATTTGGCAGAATGACCAACCCAGAGCAACAAGAGAAAAAGGGAATGAAGGAAAAGGAACCAGGAGGGGTGGTGGCTAATTGAGGAGTCCACCCTCCTTGCTAAATGGTTAGTGGGACAAAGCCTGTGCCCATGGGAAGGAAATGCAGGAATGTCTGTAAATAATCCAGGCAAAGAGACTCTCTGATTGAAATCATCTGATTGTGGACAATTTAGTCAAATTTGCTAAAAAGAACATGAGGGGGTTCTACTGAACTTAACTGCCACAAATGTATAAAGGAATGTAATCTATGTACAGCTACGTAAAAACAGAGCCGTGTCAAAGGGATGTCAAGGTAAATGGGTATGTAGCTATCTGTGCATGTAAATATGTGAGGTTCTAAGGACCTAAACCAACACACCTGGTTTGTAAAACTCCTGTTTTGTAGGTTTAAGATAAATTGGTTTTGTTTTGAATAATGCCACTAAAAATCCATTGGACTCTTTCATTCAAAGTTGCAAAACTGACAGACCTGTTTGCTAGACACAGATAATTAGTGTTGTTTGGCTTTGGGATTTGGCATTTAACCCTTAAGGGGTAACTCAATGCTTTACAACAGTTAAAATGTTTCTAAATAAAGACCAAAGTCGTGGCTGCAGCAGGGCAGTCAAAATTAGGAGAGCAGGAAGAGATTCTGGATTCTTTTTGTTTGTTTTTTGTAACAGAATAGCAGAGGAGAGCTGTAGTAAAAAAATAAGATATAAAAGACAGTACACCTCTAGAACAACAGCAGGGGTGAGGTGCACAAAGAAGCAATGTTAGGAACACTGAACCTAAGGTGGCTCTGAGAAATCAGACTGTCACTTTGATAAAGGTACTTGAAAACTCTGAGCACAAAAGAAACAGTTACACCTTATGTAAAAATGGATATGGCTAATATAATGTTATAAAAGCTACACGATGGAAGGAATGTGCATTTTCCCCAGGACACGTGCAGTGTATCTTGAGAAAGGGGTAAAAGAAATGCACGCAAATCATGCCACTTAATTAATTCAGCATCTGAAAAACAATATAAACATCAGAAAAGGCGTTTATCGAAAACCCATTTCACACGTACTCTTCAAAATGGGGAATCTGTATCTTGGGAGTGGCTTCTTTAGTCTCCATCGACAGGGTCTGTTTTTTGTTTTGTGTGTCGATTGTTTGGCGATTCGGCCTCTCTTACAACAGCATTTAGTGGTTGTGGCGTTTATGACTGGTGTCAAGGTTCCTCCCCCACTCTGAACTCTAGGGTACAGATGTGGGGACCTGCATGAAAACCTCCTAAGCTTACTTTTACCAGCTTAGGTTAAAACTTCCCCAAGGTACAAATTAATTTTATCCTTGGAATATCCACTGCCACCACCAAACTCTAACTGGGTTTACTGGGAAACGTAGTTTGGACACGTCTTTCCCCCCAAAATCCTCCCAACCCTTGCACCCCACTTCCTGGGAAAGGTTTGGTAAAAATCCTCACCAATTTGCATAGGTGACCACAGACCCAAACCCTTGGATCTGAGAACAATGAAAAAGCATTCAGTTTTCTTACAAGAAGACTTTTAATAGAAATAGAAGTAAAGGAATCACCCCTGTAAAATCAGGATGGTAGATACCTTACAGGGTAATTAGATTCAAAACATAGAGAATCCCTCTAGGCAAAACCTTAAGTTACAAAAAAGACACACAGACAGAAATAGTCATTCTATTCAGCACAATTCTTTTCTCAGCCATTTAAAGAAATCATAATCTAACACATACCTAGCTAGATTACTTACTAAAGTTCTAAGACTCCATTCCTGGTCTATCCCCGGCAAAAGCAGCATACCAACAAACACACAGACCCTTTGTTTCTCTCCCTCCTCCCAGCTTTTGAAAGTATCTTGTCTCCTCATTGGTCATTTTGGTCAGGTGCCAGCGAGGTTACCTTTAGCTTCTTAACCCTTTACAGGTGAGATGATTTTTCCTCTGGCCAGGAGGGATTTTAAAGGGGTTTACCCTTCCCTTTATATTTATGACAACTGGAAACACACTGCAGTTTGTGTTGTTGAGCACAACATTTGTCACATAAACGCAGTGCTTACCTGGATTTCTTAGACACAAGCCAAAGGGCAAATTGAACTGAAAAAACAGTTTGAAACTGACCTTGCTTATTGGAAAGAGGTCCTCAGATGGGTTGTTGCAGTTCTTAAGTTTCTGGCGGAGCATGAGCTTTCTTTCAGAGGAGACAGTGAAACTGTTGGATCCCCCAATAACGGGAATTACTTGGGGCACCTTGGAATTATTGAGTCACTTTGATCCTTTTCTAAATGAACATATTAAAAAATATGGGAACGCTGGTAAAGGAAGGCCTTCATGCCTTTCTTCAACGATTTGTGAGGAATTTATAACTTTAATGGGACAAAGGGGGCTTTCAGAAATAAACAGTCAGTTGCAGATTGCAAAGTACTTTTCAATTATTGTAGATTCCACTCCTGACATAGCCCAAGTAGACCAGCTTACGTTCATTGTGTCGCAAGAGGGGCAGATTTAAGAGCGTTTTCTTAAATTTTTCGTAACAAGAAGTCATACTGGAGAATTGCTTTGTAATTCAGTTTTGACAGTTTTGCAGGAGATGGACATTGACATAGCAAATTGCAGAGGTCAGTGTTATGACAATGCTAGTAACATGTCAGGGGCATACAACGGTCTGCAATCACGAATTCAGGAGATTAACCCTTTAGTAGAGTGAGTACCCTGTGCAGCTCACACTCTCAATTTAGTTGGGGTTACAAGTGTAAACTGCTGCTTGGAGGCAAACATGTTTTTTTCCTTTGTTCAGTCACTTTTTAATTTCTGCTCGAAATCAACCACTCGCTGGCAAATTGTTACCGCAGGATTAGAGCCAAATGACAAGAAGCTAATTGAGACACTGGAAGGTCTTTCAGATAGAAGGTGGTCTGCTCATGTCCAGACTACAAAAGCACTATGGCTGAATTATGAAAATATTCAGGAATCTCTCCGAAAACTAGCTGACGAGGCAAATCAGACACCAAATATGCGCAACGATGCTCCATCACTGGTCGTGAAAACGGACAAGCTGGAAATTGCTTTTCTTTGCAACCTCTGGAACACAGTTCTGCAGAGATTTCAAGCAACAAGCACTGCAGGCTGTTGACCTTGACTTTGTGACCGGGATCCCAGTGGGGGCCAGCTGTGGTCACTCAATTAGGGTGAACTGCAAAGAATGGGGCAGCCAAACCCCCAAAAGCTGGTGGATATTCCAATACTTAGATTTACCAAACTAGCATAAAACAGCTTCTTTATTACCTTACTGGTTACTCAGAAGTCTAAACAACACAGTTCCCTTAAAGTGATCCAGCCTCAGGCCTCTATCCAGGTACCCACATCAAATATGATGATTTCTGAAAATCTTATCTCATCATATAAAAAAAACAGGTTCTACCAATCCCAAAGGATCGGACACATTACCTCTGAGGTTAATGAATGTTTCAGATCTTATCCAAATACATGCTACAACCAATTCTTATTAACTACACTAAAATTTATTAAAAAACAAAAGAGAGAAAGAGTATGGTTAAAAGATCAATATACATACAGACATGAGTTCAGTCCATTGAGGTTCAGATTCATAGCAGAGATGGTGAGCTTTGTAGTTGAAAAGAGTTCCTTTAGAATTCAGTTCATGGGTCATAGTCCAATGTCCAAATCTCATATTCAGCATAACTGGGACCTCAGTCTTGCGACTCAAACTTCCCCTGATGAAGCCTAAGCAGATCTGAGATGACAGAATCAGGACCCAAGGATCTTTTATACAATTTCATGTCTTTGACAAGTTGGGATTTCCTCGGGGAACAAAAGGTAATCAGGATGACTTTGAAGGAGGTCCATCACCGGTACTTTAGCTATATGCATTAACGTAAGGCCATTTGCTTGTTCCTCCACCATTCACAGTACATTTCAAAGAGAGATGAATACCAAGATATACCGTGTTTACAATTCATTTAAATGCTAGGCTGTTCTTTTGACCTCTGAATTATCAGAATACAGCATAGACAGGGACTGTTGATTACATTGCTGACCCTACTCATACATATGTAACTACACAAAAACACAAACATCATCTCCCCACATGTCTTTTGAGGGTTATTTATTTTGCAGGATGTTTAACCCTTGTTGCAGAATTGCATCGCAGGTCTGAAGCATACAAAGACGTATGCGGCTACTTCGGATTTATGAACAATCTTCATCTACTTTCCTCATCAGAACTACATGATTCAGCTGTTAAACTACAAAACAAACACAGGACCGACTTCCAAGAGGATTTTGCAGATGACCTGGTTCCATTTCGGGTGTTCACAAAAAACGAGGGAAACAAAATGGCAAAGACACCACTTCAGGTTTGAAGACAATGGAGTCTGTGTTTCCCAATGTTGACATTGCCTTACGGATTTTTTTGATGCTGCCAGGAACGAACGCTGGAGGGGAACGATCGCTTTCAAAATTGGCGCTAATAAAAAACAAGCTGAGGTCAAGCATGGATCAGATGAGACTGAATAATCTGGCTCTGATGTCAATAGAGTATGATTTGCTTCATCAACTGGATTTCAGAGACATCATCGAGGATTTCTCAGCCCTGAAGACCAGAAAGAAACTAATATAACAGCTGTTTTAGGTAAGAAATAGGCTATTTTGAATGAACTTAACTAATATTCTACATGTTTTAAGACTGAAATGGTCTTTATGGACCGCTTTATGGTCATTAAAAGGCAAGTTTAGTATAGCGTTAATAGCCTCAATGCCAATTGTGATAATTTTCTATTAAATTAGGAAAAAGACTTGCATACATGGGGTCCCCACAAAATCTAATAGCCCCAGGCCCACAGGAAAGTTAATCTGGCCCTGCACACAATCCAACAGGATATTAGTGGTCAACAGATCAAGATTTTGAAAAGGATACTCCACTAGGCATGCATTGTACAAAGCATATCATCACTATATGAAAGTGGTGAATATGAGGGAACCAGGATGCTACTCTGAGGGACAGAGTGTCACAGGGAGCTTTCATTGAGATCAAATGGAAAGTTCTAGGTACGGCTGATATAATTTTCAAAAGCTCTGGCTCGTTAAGAAATATTAAAATATTTTCTCAGACTATTAAAAAAGCCTGGAGTACCCATCAAAGGCAAGAAAGCTGCCGGACGTGTGATGGAACTGTTTCCTGTGATCTTAGCTGAAAGGTGGGCGGTGTTTAATTGAGACTTAAGGGACACATTGTTACTGAAAACAAACAAAGTATCCTATTTAACTAGCGGTTTAGACAAATCAGAACCGGGCCTCCCTCATGCGCTGCCCATTTGACTTCTCTCATCTCAGTCCAAATGTCCACTGCATAGCTCCATTTCCTCTTCCCGGGCCATGGTTTGAACAGAAAACTGCTTCTCTTGCTTGCTAAAAGATACAGGCCCAGCAGCTGAAATTCATTATACATGCAGCAGATCTGCCAAGCAGACACTGACCCGACATTGCACTGCTATGCAATTTCAAGGGTTCTGGGCTGTATTTTAGAAATGGCCCTAAAATACAGCTTTATTGCGGCTGATTCTGATTTTATCTTGTACCTGTTCTTTTGCTTGGGCTGTCTGGTGTTTTTCTTTTCAGTGCTTAAAAACTGCTAAGGCTAATTAAAGAAAATGTATTCAAATATTTGCAAAATACAGCATATGCCGGTGCACATCGGCAGGTGGACACTTCAATCAGTCAGTTTTTCCATATGTTTTGGTAAGTGTAATAAACCAAGCTACACACACAGATGTGGGTGTCCAAATGTGCTTTCTGCATCACTGACATTTTTCCAAACCATGATGGACTGACTCCAACCTCTGTGGTCCACCACAGCTGGCCTCCATAACCAGTCTGGACTCCCGCGGCTAGGGGAAGAGTGGCACAAATTGACCAGCAATTCTGCAGAGGAATCTGAATTCAGCTAATGCAGTTCACGAGTGGGCAGGGCCAGATGGGAAAAGCTGAGGTCAAGCTGCCTGTGAGCTGATTTCATTCACATCATTTGTTGGAAAGACCTCAGCTAGGCAGGTTCCTGGAAATGACCAGCTGGGATGTCAGACTTCCCTTCCCAATAGCCGTACTGCCACCTGTCCTCCCTCACAATATAACTGACCCAACAGAAAGAAAAGGAGGACTTGTGGCACCTTAGAGACTAACAAAATTATTTGAGCATAAGCTTTCGTGAGCTACAGCTCACTTCACCGGATGCACGCCTGTAGCTCATGAAAACTTATGCTCAAATAAATTTGTTAGTCTCCAAGGTGCCACAAGTCCTCCTTTTCTTTTTGTGGATACAGACTAACACGGCTGCTACTCTGAGACCCAACAGAGATATTTGAGTCTCCCGTGTGCCAGGAAATGAATGGGACTCTAACTCAAGAGTTGTAAGTTTGAAAACTTTCCTTCAACCTAGGGCTAAATCATCCTTGCTCCAATTACAGCATCCTGAAAAAGCCAAAGGCATTCAGACAACTCCAGTTCTTTGTATGCTTCAATAAGAATCAGCACATCCAAGACCAGGATCGAAAAAGGATTAGTAAATTCTAAGGACAGAAGGGACCCTTGTGATCACATGACCCCCCTGGATAACCCTGGCTGGAAACCTGCCCCACAGTAATTCCTAGAGCAGAGCCTTTAGAAACCCAGGCCACCTCAATTTAAACATTGTCACTGATGGAGACTCTGCCACAACCCTCGGTAAATTGTTCCCATGTTAATTTACACCTTATTTCTAGTGTGAATTTGTCCAGCTTCAACTCCCAGCCATTGAATTGTGTTAGACCAGTGGTTCTCAACCTGTGGCCCAATCAGCACACAGCTGAGGCCCATGTGACATCCTCGGGGCCATGCAGATTGTGTATTGTGTGGATGCGGCCCACGTAACACATAGGGAGCTGCACAGAGAACCACGGTGTTAGCTCCGTCTGTGCCAGATTGAAGAACCCATTATTAAATATTTGTTCCCCAGGGTGACAGGGTGCTCCACTCACCACTTAGCTGGGGCCTCCTCCTGGCCGTTCAGGGGGGGAACGGCTCACCAGGTCGACACCGCGTCCCGCGGCTGCACACACCATCTCTCTGCCTCTCTGGGTCTGCAGCCCCCTTCTCTCACTCCACACGCTGCTGCTGCCTCTTCGTGACTCAGCCCCCGGCCAGGTCCCTACACGCATGTCATAAATATAAAGGGAAGGGTAACAACCTTTATGTATGCAGTAATATAAAATCCCTCTTGGCCAGAGGTACAGAATCCCCTTACCTGTAAGGGGTTAATGAATTCAATTTACCTAGTTGGCACCTGACCAGAAGGACCAATGGGGAAAGAAGATACTTTCGGGGGGGGGGAGGTTTTGTTTTTGTGCTCAGTGTGTGTTCTCTCCGAGACAAAGAGAGAGACCAAGCAAGTAATCTAGCTCCTACTGAATGATACATCTAAATTACAGGAATAGTAAGTAATAGCAAGGAAATGCGTTAGAGTATCTTTTGTTTTAGCTTGTGAATTTTTCCTATGCTTAGAGGGAGGTTTATACCTGTTTTTTCTAACTTTAAAGTTTTGCCTAGAGGGGAATCCTCTGTGTTTTGAATCTGATTACCCTGTAAAATTACCTTCCATCCTGATTTTACAGAGGTGCTTCTTTTACTTTTTTTTCCTTTATAATAAAGTTCTGGTTTTTTAAAGAATCTGATTGGTTTTAGTGTCCTAAAAACCCAGGGATTTGGTCTGTGCTCGCCGCTACCAATTGGTGAGGATATTATTCTTAAGCCTCCCCAGGAAAGGGGGTGAAGGGGCTTGGGGGGAATATTTTGGGGAACAGGAACGCCTAGTGGTTCTTTTCCTTGAATCTTTGTCTAACTCACTTGGTGGTGGCAGCGATACCGTCCAAGGACAAGAAGGAATTTGTGCCTTGGGGAAGTTTTAACCTAAGCTGGTAGAAATAAGCTTAGGGGGTCTTTCATGCAGGTCCCCACATCTGTACCCCAGAGTTCAGAGTGGGGAGGGAACTCTAACAACGCGTCTTCCTTCAGCAGTGCCCACCAGTTGTCCGTCCCCCCGTCCCCTCAGTGGCTGGCAGGGGAACCTGGGCGCACCCTCGATTCCGGGTCCCAGCTCAGGGACCCCCTCAAGGTCTGGTCCCTTTGAGAATGTTCTGCCTTCCCCCGAGCCCTTTCCTTGCCAGCTGGCACCTCCCCTCGCTGGGGTTCGCCAGCCTCCTAAGGGAGTAACTGTGGGCTACCTGTCTCTGCAGCCTCCAAACCCTACTCCCTTCTCCCAGGGAGCGTCCACAGCCTTCCCCAGCAGCCAATTTCCTGGGTGGGGGGCCAGGAGCCTGAGAGCAGCCTGCAGCCCTTGTCTCTGCCCCCTCCCGGGGCACGGTGGAGGATCCAGGACTCTCCACAGCGGCCCAGGCTCCCTGAGCGGTTCTTACCATGGCCTGGCTCTGGCTTCTGGCCTGGCCAGGAGCAGGGCCTCAGGGAAGAGGAGGACCAGGCGGGTGGGGCCTTATGGTGAGGAGGGGCTAAGGTCCACCTCAGGATCCGCCCCCACCACCACCACCAGGAACAGGCTGGTGCTGCCTCTGAGCCTCAGGCAGGGGTGGAGCAGCACCACAGGGAATCCAGGACAAATGCCATCCCGGAGTCTTCAGCCCGGGGCCGGGATTCGAACTCTGTCCCACCCAATTTGGAATGGGTGGTCACCGTAGGCCCAACAGGTGGAGCGGGACCAGGCGCTGTCCGGCTCCGTCCCAGCTGGGTGCCTGGCCTCTCCTACCCCTGCTCTGCTCCTTACCCCTCCCGGCTGGCTTGCTGCTTCCCACCAGTCCCCGGCGCTGAGAGGGGCCTGGCAGACAAAGCAGGACTGAGCTGCTGGCCGTGTTCAAAGCCACGTGAGGTGGTTACCACATTCGTGCGTGACCTGAAGGGAATGTTCTGCTGGGGCCCACCTGCCCTGCCGCCTGGCATTGCAGAGGGCGGCCTGGCCAGATTTGAGTGTGATCTCCGTGCGGAGCATTGCTCCATCCGGGATGGCAGGTGCCAGAGCGGCGCTCCGTACTGCTCCGGCAACACTACAGCCCCTTGCTCTGCGGGACAGGCCATGGCTGTGTGTGTGTCTGGGACACACTCTTAATAGTGTCTCGTGTTGTTCTCTGCTCCCCGGGTTGCTCTTCTGGCATTCCCGGAGCTCTGGTGTTGACTGCCCCACTGTAGCTTGCAGCTTGCTGACCCAGCAGGCCTCTTGGCGAAGCAGAAAGTAACACCCCAGGCTCCGTTCAGCGGCGAAGGCTCGGCCAGATTTATGGGCCAACAAGACATGGTATCAGCACCCTGGCTCGACGGCTGTGGGTTACGCTCACGTGTGTGCCCGCAGAAAGATACCTGCTCCATCAACATAACGGCGTCCCCAGGTCGATACAGAGATGCCCCTCCTTGCATTCTCCTTTTATACAATGATATAAACAAGGCACGCCTTACATTCCATATGGTTACCACCGGTAGGGGTCTGTGGCCGTCCCTCCCTGTCAGTTTGGGAAGGAGGCCACGCCCCCTTGCTACCACGTATTGATACAGGCAATCCTTAATGGGGAATTAGCAGTCTCAGCGTCTGATCCTCTGGGCAGGGCAGGGCAATAAGCAGTCTATAGGGCTCTGGCCCCGTGGCAGGGCACAGCAACACGCAGTCTATAGGGGTCCAGCCTTCTGGGCAGGGCAGAGCAGTGAGCAGTCTTTCGTCTGACCTCCTGGCTCAGGCAGACAGCGGATAAATGCTGGCCTCTTGGTCTAGGGTGGGTAGGCAGCCACCCCAGAGGTGGGGCAGCCGCAGGGGGTAGAGGGACCTGGGCCTCCTTACTCCACCGGGTCCCAGCCCAGGGCCCTAACAGCGGTGGATGGTCCCGCCATCGGGTCAGTGGGGATCCCACCCAAACACGCTGATCTGAATTCTGGCAACACAACCAGACTATTGTCTGGTGTCCATGGGCTACTTCCTACTACCCCTTCACAGTGTACCTCTGTCTTATGGGTTCCTCTGTCTCCCCGGGGTACACGGCCAGCGGCTCCTCTGAGTCCTCGGCACTGCAGAGCTCACTCTTGGGCGTAGGGCTTACCAGCAGGCAAGAGGCATCTGTCTCCTTCTCTGACCCTTGCACAACTGACCTGCAGGGTCTGCCTTTTAAACTTGCTGTCCCGAGGGCTCCGAATCTTGGCTAACTGCTCAGGTCAAAAAGGAGTAACAGCTGCTAACCCAGCGACCTATCGGCCTTGTCGGAGCACTAGGCATAGCTAACAGTGTGAACTGAAGTAAGGTCAGAATAGTAACACTAACCAAGTAAGCACATTCCTGGCCCAAAAGGATGATACAGGAACACTCAGAGTCTCCAGTAACTAGGTAAAGAAGTTCCTAAGAGGCTGGTACAAGAAAACACGAACCGTGTAAACATAAGGAGGTGATGACAGTATAATGGATGAGGATATTTTGTTCATGCTACAAGGCACAACGGTGGTGTAGCAAGAGGGCATGGTCTTTCTCTCAGACTGATGGAGCAGAGCCGCTCTTCACCCCCTGGTGGGCGGAGCCAGGCAGTCCACGCTCAGTCCATCAGAAGCGGAGGGGCGGGTTGTTTCCATTAGGAGAAAGTGATAATGGAGACAGGCCTGTCTCTGTAAATAAACAGGGTTGCAAAGAATGTACAAAGTCTGGTTCCCCTGAGTCCAGGAGGAATCAAACAGCAGGAGAGAGTTTCTTTGCTTGCAATTCCCAGCCTCCTTTTGGCCAGCAATCTGCCCAACAAGATGTCTCTCTGAGCTTTTTCTCAGGGTCACACTACCAGTGCATCTGTGGCTGGTGCTTCCTTCTTTGCCTCCTTTTGTGGTATTTCTTCTGTTTCTTGCTAACACACACACACACACACACACACACACCTCTGCTAAAACAATACCCAGTGAAGTACAAGTTCCTGAGCAGCTTCATATGAGCCTTTCTTTTGGGTGGTGACATGAGCCAAGGTTTTGGGTGGACGCTGATTTTATTTCAGCCACCTGGCTTCAGGGAGGAGGTTTAATGGCTTCATGCAACTATCTTAACTGTAGGGCAGTGGGGTGACATCTCCAGTTTCAATGGGATTCACGCCAACTCATAAAACCCCCCCATCTGAGCTTAGCCCATCATCCCCATACCACCTACAATGGTAACTGTCTGAAGAACAGAGACAGAAAGAAACAAATCGTTTAACTGGTTGCAGATGATACAATCAGCTACCTACATAATGTCTCTCACAAGGTTTTTTATATCACACAACAAAAACGCTTCCTGCGTGATTTCCTGTCGGCCAGCTCTGATGATGCAATAAACCCTCTCCTGAGAACGTAGACTTTGGCTATCATGAACCTCTTTCTTTTCCAGTCCATGTCCTTGGGCCAGTGCCACCTCCAAATCATAAGCACTAGTGTCTGTTCCCAGTATGGAAGGGACTTGACACATGCACAGGGCATGACAGAAGCAGTCACCAGAGCCATTTTTAACTCTGAAGATGCCACGTCACGCTCTGCTGACCACTGAAATGGTGACCCCGGCTCACTCGACCTATGCGCTGGTTTTGCACAATCCACAAATAAACCTTCTATTCTGGGAGCAGAGTCCCACAAAACCCGGCACATCTGGGAGAGTCTGGGGAATTGGCCAGCTCTGTCCAGCCTCAGCTTGCTTTCATCCTTGGAAATTCCCTCCTCTCCGATTGTGAGCCTGTGACAATCAGGGTCCAGATGCCCCAGCAGGAGAATCATAGAATCATAGAAGATCAGGGTTGGAAGGGAACTCAGGAGGTCATCTAGTCCAACCCCCTCCTCAAAGCAGGACCAATCCCCTGCTTTGAACAGGGGGTCTGAACCCCGCAAAATAAGCAATTGAATCAACTGATAATATACAATATTCCTGTACAGTAAAAGTGTATTGCGTGAGGTACCATATAAAGACCGGTGAGACGCTGGCTAGGCATGTCATTGCGCGCTGCACGGGCGGGTTGTGTAGGAAGAGTTATGTATGTGTGCTGGAAATACGTTCTTAAAATGTGTTTGGGAGGCCGGGTGTGACCCTAGCCTGCCCGAGACATACCAAAGTAGATTCCCCATCTGCCCACCTCACAGGCAAAAGGCAATGACAGGATAGTGATGGGCCAGGTGAACAAAGCCATTGTAACGAGACCTGTCTCTTCTCTTGCTCAGTATCACCGACATCTCTGTTTTCTGTTACAAAACTAATTCTTCTCCTAATACTAAACCATCTCTGGGCTGTTATATTGAAGTTCAAGTGGGGGTCCCCAGCTAACCCAGCAGGCTGGTGTGTGCATTGTGTCTTCAGAGGCAACCAACGTAACAATTTCGGTGAGCGTCACAGCGAGAGGGACTGGACGCTGCAGAGAGAGGTCTCCTGGGAACTCAGGCGCCAGGGTTCGCTGAATGTTGCCAGGCCAGGGTTAGACTGGCAGATTCTCGAGAGGTTTGCTGGTGAGGCAGCCAGAGAAGCGTGGCAGGATGCTGACACACAGTCTAAGCACCAGCAAAGCTCTCAGTCCGATGTTTTAGCACGCACCAGGATATCATCTAGGCGTAACCGACTGGCTGAGAGGGGAAGGCCAAGTCGTACCTTCTGCCATTAGCCTTACTGTGACCATAGTTCCTAAAGTAAACATGGGGCGGCCCCCCCCACCCCCAAGCTCCATGCCCCATGCTGCCCACTGAGCTCCGCACCGCCCGGGGCTGGGGCTGATGGCTCCCCCGAACTCCATGCCCCATGCTGCCCACAGCTGAAGCTGAGGGCCCGAGCCCTGTGCCATCCGCAGCTGGGGCTGGAGCTGACCCCCACCCCGAGCTCCGCGGCACCCAGAGCTGGCCCTGGGGTTGAGTGCCCAAGCTCCGTGCCTCCTGCGGCTGGGGTTCGGGCTGACCCCTCACCTCCACATTGCCTGGAGCTGGGGCTGACCCCCTGAACCCCGCTGCCCGGCACCTTGCGTCGCCGCCGCCCACAACATTGCTTCGTACCCTCCTGGGGGGTGCACCTGACTATTTTTTGGTAGACTGGGCCTTTGTTCGTTTGCTTTTGCCCATTTTTGTCTAAAAGGTTGGGATGGCTGGGACGGTGCTGGCTAAAACGGGACGTAAAGTCACCCTAATTAGCCTCTCAAATGTGGCCGGTGCATTGCACAAGCCGAAAGGCATCACTTCAAACTGCCACAGACAGTTTTCCCAATGTCTTTTGGATTCACTCCCACTTTTAAGATCCAGTGTGGGAAACCAAAGGCAACTGGCTACAGCATCCAGGGTGTCGTCAAGTTGTGGTCATGGAGACGAGCCCTGTACAATGACATCATTTAATTTCCTATATAGTGCACACAGCATCTGGTGCTGTCGTCCTTTTCTTAACCAGCAGGACGGGGGAAGCCCAAGGGCAGTTTGAAGGCACATATAGGCCTTGCTGATCCCTTTCCTCAATTGCCTGTAATCCCTCTTCGCTGCTGGTAACAGGTGAGGCGGCAGGTTAATGGGCTGGTTCCCCCCCCCCCGAATCACTTTGTGCTGGACCCGTGTGATACGGCCCATATCTGTGTTGAATGGAGAGCCCAGCTCCTGATTCCTAACCAGGAAGCCTTTGAGTCCATCCTGCTGCTTCTCATTTAAGTGTTTGCACTTGGCTGGACCAGGTCCAAGAGAAGTTCTGCAAACTCAGTTTCTTCCTCGTCCCCTTTGTAAGCTTCCTCCAAGTCAGCATTTCCACTGGAGTCCATTTGGAACCATGGCTCCTTTTTTAACTCTTTGCTGCTTGTCCGAAAGATTCAGCAAATGAACAGGGATGTTTCTGGCTTCGTTTCCACAGGTGCTTTAGTAGCTAAGATGCTCCCCCCATGACCCCGGATCTCAAAGCAGGTCTGAACCACTCCCCATTTTCCCTTGCTGCAGAGCTACTGCACCATTTGGCTGTTATAATTAGGGTGACAGATAGATTCTGGCCGGGACAGTCCCTTTTTTTAAGCTCCATCCCAGCCATCCTGACTTTTCAAGAGTGGGGTGTGGAGGAACATGCGAGGAGAGAGGGGGGACGAGTGGCTCAGGCCAGCCCCGTGCGAGGTGGGAAGAGGGACGGCTCAGGCTAGCCCCTGTTTTCCCTTTGGTCACCCTACTTATAATGGTTTTTGCCTCTGGGGGCAGGACAACTTGTTCTCTGCAAGCCAATTGCCTACCAGCCATTTGTCTGACCAGGCCACTTCTTTAAAAGGAATTTCCACAGACTGAATTTGCAAAACACCCTTTCCTGGCATCAACTGCCCAGTTTTTAGTCGTGACATCCAATTATTAGCTGAGCCACTGTATCGAGAAACATGAGAACGGCCAGACTGGGTCACACCCAAGCTCCATCTCGCCCAGTGTCCTGTCTTCCGACAGCGGCCAGTGCCAGGTGCTTCAGAGGGAATGAACAGAACAGGTGATCACCAAGTGATCCAGAGTCCTTGCTCAGACTCCAGAAGTTCAGTTCTCAGAGCCAGTTTCCCCAGTTTTTGGATGTGGGTGTCCTTGCCCCAGTCACTGTCCCCACTTGAGGCCAATTAGGTGGTTCGGTTTGGGATCTCCAAGCATTGTTAGCCAGTCTGGCCTAATAACTTACGTCTGAGCCCGTGCCAACGATTCCTGCGCACATCACAGATCCTTTCACATACTCAACAGCCAACAGTCTAACCCTGGCCTGGCAACATTCAGTGAACCCTGGCGCCTGAGTTCCCAGGAGACCTCTCTCTGCAGCGTCCAGTCCCTCTCGCTGTGACGCTCACCGAAATTGTTACGTTGGTTGCCTCTGAAGACACAATGCACACACCAGCCTGCTGGGTTAGCTGGGGACCCCCACTTGAACTTCAATATAACAGCCCAGAGATGGAGTACTTGTGGCACCTTAGAGACTAACCAGTTTATTTGAGCATGAGCTTTCGTGAGCTACAGCTCACTTCATCGGATGCATAGCATATTGTGGAAACTGCAGAAGACATTATATACACACAGAGACCATGAAACAAAACTTCCTCCCACCCCACTGTCCTGCTCGTAACAGCTTATCTAAAGTGATCATCAAGGGAGGGCCATTTCCAGCACAAATCCAGGTTTTCTCACCCTTCCCCCCGCCCCCCCCACAGACACACATACAAACTCACTCTCCTGCTGGTAATAGCCCATCCCTCTTTGAAACCTCTCTTTATAATGCGCATGATAATCAAGGTGGGTCATTTCCAGCACTAATCCAGGTTTTCTCACCACCGCCCCCCCCCCCACACACACACACCCCCCTCCAAAAACTACACACACAAACTCACTCTCCTGCTGGCAATAGCTCATCTTACAATGTGCACAGCAATAATCCAAGTTTAACCAGAACGTCTTGGGAGGGGGGTTGTAGGAAAAAAACAAGGGGAGATAGGCTACCTTGCATAATGACTTAGCCACTCCCAGTCTCTATTCAAGCCCAAATTAATAGTATCCAATTTGCAAATGAATTCCAATTCAGCAGTTTCTCGCTGGAGTCTGGATTTGAAGTTTTTTTGCTTTAAGATAGCGACCCTCATGTCTGTGATTGCGTGACCAGAGAGATTGAAGTGTTCTCCGACTGGTTTATGAATGTTATAATTCTTAACATCTGATTTGTGTCCATTTATTCTTTTACGTAGAGACTGTCCAGTTTGACCAATGTACATGGCAGAGGGGCATTGCTGGCACATGATGGCATATATCACATTGGTGGATGTGCAGGTGAATGAGCCTCTGATAGCGTGGCTGATGTTGTTAGGCCCTGTGATGGTGTTCCCTGAATAGATATGTGGGCACAGTTGGCAAAGGGCTTTGTTGCAAGGATAGGTTCCTGGGTTAGTGGTTCTGTTGTGTGGTATGTGGTTGTTGGTGAGTATTCGCTTCAGGTTGGGGGGCTGTCTGTAGGCAAGGACTGGCCTTTCTCCCAAGATTTGTGAGAGTGTTGGGTCATCCTTCAGGATAGGTTGTAGATCCTTAATAATGCGTTGGAGGGGTTTTAGTTGGGGGCTGAAGGTGACGGCTAGTGGCGTTCTGTTATTTTCTTTGTTAGGCCTGTCCTGTAGTAGGTGACTTCTGGGAACAAATAAACTGGTTAGTCTCTAAGGTGCCACAAGTACTCCTTTTCTTTTTTCTTTTTACGAACACAGACTAACATGGCTGTTACTCTGAAGCCCAGAGATGGTTTAGTATTAGGAGAAGAATTAGTTTTGTAACAGAAAACAGAGATGTCGGTGATACTGAGCAAGAGAAGAGACAGGTCTCGTTACAATGGCTTTGTTCACCTGGCCCATCACTATCCTGTCATTGCCTTTTGCCTGTGAGGTGGGCAGATGGGGAATCTACTTTGGTATGTCTCGGGCAGGCTAGGGTCACACCCGGCCTCCCAAACACATTTTAAGAACGTATTTCCAGCACACATACATAATTCTTCCTACACAACCCGCCCGTGCAGCGCGCAATGACATGCCTAGCCAGCGTCTCACCGGTCTTTATATGGTACCTCACGCAATACACTTTTACTGTACAGGAATATTGTATATTATCAGTTGATTCAATTGCTTATTTTGCGGGGTTCAGACCCCCTGTTCAAAGCAGGGGATTGGTCCTGCTTTGAGGAGGGGGTTGGACTAGATGACCTCCTGAGTTCCCTTCCAACCCTGATCTTCTATGATTCTATGATTCTCCTGCTGGGGCATCTGGACCCTGATTGTCACAGGCTCACAATCGGAGAGGAGGGAATTTCCAAGGATGAAAGCAAGCTGAGGCTGGACAGAGCTGGCCAATTCCCCAGACTCTCCCAGATGTGCCGGGTTTTGTGGGACTCTGCTCCCAGAATAGAAGGTTTATTTGTGGATTGTGCAAAACCAGCGCATAGGTCGAGTGAGCCGGGGTCACCATTTCAGTGGTCAGCAGAGCGTGACGTGGCATCTTCAGAGTTAAAAATGGCTCTGGTGACTGCTTCTGTCATGCCCTGTGCATGTGTCAAGTCCCTTCCATACTGGGAACAGACACTAGTGCTTATGATTTGGAGGTGGCACTGGCCCAAGGACATGGACTGGAAAAGAAAGAGGTTCATGATAGCCAAAGTCTACGTTCTCAGGAGAGGGTTTATTGCATCATCAGAGCTGGCCGACAGGAAATCACGCAGGAAGCGTTTTTGTTGTGTGATATAAAAAACCTTGTGAGAGACATTATGTAGGTAGCTGATTGTATCATCTGCAACCAGTTAAACGATTTGTTTCTTTCTGTCTCTGTTCTTCAGACAGTTACCATTGTAGGTGGTATGGGGATGATGGGCTAAGCTCAGATGGGGGTTTTACGAGTTGGCGTGAATCCCACTGAAACTGGAGATGTCACCCCACTGCCCTACAGTTAAGATAGTTGCATGAAGCCATTAAACCTCCTCCCTGAAGCCAGGTGGCTGAAATAAAATCAACCTCCACCCAAAACCTCGGCTCATGTCACCACCCAAAAGAAAGGCTCATATGAAGCTGCTCAGGAACTTGTACTTCACTGGATATTGTCTCCGTGCTTAGATCTGCTGCAGGACAGTGTTTCTTTGGAAGAGACAGCCCAGCCTGCACTAGCCGCAAAGTTCCCTCACTGAGAGCTGAAATGACTGAGCGCCGGGTGGAACCGAGAGAGGCCGACACAGAGGCAGGTGGTAGCAGAAGGTGACAGTGCAGGGCCATTGGGGACGCAGCGGTAGGGTGAACAGTGGCACGACAAACAACAGCGGCCAGAGCATTGGACTATGTTTTAGTAACTTTGCTCCAGAATGCTAGATTTGTGACTGGAAACCTTATATAAATATACATTTCCTAGTAGGCCAAGATTTTTAAAATGCATTATTTGCCAAGGTCATTATCTGACATCATCGCTATCTCAAGAGGTCATTATCTTGGAGAGTTTCTGTACAAAACTTCTTGATTATTATAATTACTTTTTATGTAAGAACTGCCATATTGGGTCAGACCAATGGTCCATCTATCCCAGTGTCCTGTCTTCTGACAGTGACCTTTCCAGGTACTTCAAAGGGAATGAACAGAACAGGGAATCATCAAGTGATCCATCCCCTGTCATTCACTCCCAGCTTCTGGCAAACAGAAGCTAGGGACACTCAGAGCATGGTGTTGCATCCCTGCCCATCCTGGCTAATAGCAATTGATGGACCTAACCTCCATGAACGTATCTAGTTCTTTTTTGAACCCTGTTCTAATTTTGGCCTTCACAACATCCCTGGCAAAAAGTTCCACGGGTGACTGTGCGTTGTGTGAAGAAATACTTCCTTTTGTTTGTTTTAAATTTGCTGCCTATTGATTTCATTGGGTGACCCCTGGTTCTTGTGTTAAGCGAAGGGGTAAATAACACTTCCTTATTCATTTTCTACCCACTGCAGAAGCCATCTACTCCAACTAGCACTAGTACAAGCTGCAGAATCTTCAAAAGACATTAAAAAGCCATAAATTTAATGGCTTTTTTATACTCTTTTTATTCAGCAAGAGTCTAAAAGGACTGAACGTCTTGGAAACAAATAGAAGATACACTGGGATTGAAGTTCAAATTAGTCCAACCTGGGAAAACCTGCTGGCTTTCTTATGAGCAACTCTTGGCTGTTGTTTTAAAATTACTGCAGCTGTTATTACTGGCTTTGGGAAGCATCCACCAAGATAGGACAGATCTAAGTAGTGAGGCTGGTGGACTACTTTTGTTACTAAGTTCAGAGAAGACTATCGCCATTCTCTCTTGTAAGTCTACAGTTGCAACCACTCGGGTCATTAAACCAGGTCATGCAGGCATCTGCCACAACAGTAGTAGATCTTTGTCCAGCAATAGAAGCTACCCTTGGATCTATCAGAGAGCTATCCATTGAAAATGTACTGGAAGAAGCAAAGACTTCAGTCCAGAAGTTGACTAATGAAAGTACTTATATTGACTCCTTAAGTGAAGAGGACAAGAAGTGTTTGTTAAACCAGCTGAAAAAGTACACAGACTTGATTCTTACAAATCTACAATAGCAATTTCTGGATTCTACTCAACCTCCACATAGCTATTACAGATGCCTGTCTTATAAAACACCGACAGTTGAGTGGAGGGGGGCATTACCAGCAATAGGGCTGCTATGTGATCAGGACAGAGTACAGAATTTTGAACACAAGAGTGGAATAGCATACGATGAATGAATGAAGATTTAACTTCAACTTCTTTATCATCACTAGTGGTTCGACCCAATCTTTGTGCTATGTTTCCTGGGATGAAAGAAGTAGGAATTCATCTCTTGCTATTCCCAGTCACAACACCTACAGCTGAGCATTCATTTACCTCATTGAATAGAATTCTGTGTTCTGAAACAAGTCACCTTCTGCCTGATCATGAGCATATCATGAAGGACTGGAAGTACCGGACACACAAGAAGACACCAAAGAGTGCAAAATTACAAGAAGAAACCAAGAAGGATGTAGATATAGTGCTTGAGTAGCCAACTTTAATTTTTGTGATGATTTTATAACATGAGTTAAATCTAATAAAATGGTCGGGAAACATTTTTCAGTTTTTACTCTGGTGCCATACAGCCCACCTTCGCCCTCACGGTCTCAATCCTCGTCAGCTCTTACCCCTCCTGAATATTCCAACACCCTCCCTAATTTCAATTCCTGGGGAAAACACTGAGTCGTTCAGAGGCCAACAAGTGGTTCTTTCATCTCCTTCAATTTTCTTAAACCTGGCAGTGACACTCTGTACCTCAAAATAGCATCCCGGAACCCCCATATTCACCACCGTGACATGATGGTGATGTGTATTGTACAATGTATGCCTTGAGAGGTATCACTTGAAAAGTCTTGATCTATTGAACATTAATATCCTATTGGATTGTGTGTACTACCATTGTATAAGAAGTTATGAAGAAGTGCTATATGTCTGTCATTGAAATATGTGGTAAGTCGAAACCTTACTTTAGTTCAGGCCTCAGGCTCCTCACCAGGCCTCTTATACAAGGCCTTATGTCTCAGGTTCTCTTTCTACTACAGCCCACAGCCAGCCTTTCAGTGGCAACAAAGGAGCAACTGACACTGACAAGACAGATTTACATCAAGATCAGCCAGACACCATTGATGGCCCATTAAGGAGAATCCACTCTCCCAAATGGTACATGATGGAGGTGGCCGAACCCCTGTGACACAGCAAGGCTCTCTCTAGCAGCTGGAAATAAGTATAAAAGAGGGACAGTGACATCACCTCTTGGCCTCTCTCCTCCCTCATCTCAACGCCTGGAAGATCACTGGGAAGACAAAAAGACTTTGAACTGGGCAGATTGGTCCCATGCTGAGAAGAGAATTCAGCCTGGAACCTGTCTGTGGGGTGAGAAAAGCTGTCTGATTCATGTCTTGCTTAGTCTGATAACGTTTAGAATTTAGACTGAGATTTTATTTTTATTTCATATGTAACCAACTTTCACCTTATGCCGAACACTTATAACCACTTAACCACTCTCTTTCTGCAGTCAATAAATGGATTTTAGTGTTTTATCTTTACCAGTCAGTTTCTCTACAGTGCTTGGGGAATCTGCTCAAGCTGGTGCATGTCCACCAAACATTACTGAGTTTGCCTTGTTCAAGAGAAGGTCTCGAGCAGAGTCAGATGGTACATCACTGGGGTGCAAGGCTGAGGCTGGGGGCATTGACTAGAGTCTCCCTGTTTATAATTCATGAGCATTCATGCAACTCAGCTAGGTGTGTGTCTCCACATGGCGATGGCCGAGCGATCACAGCACCTGGAGGGGTTTGCTGCTTCTCACTAGCATAGTATTGTGAGAGACAGCCCAGGCTGGAGAGTTTAAGGGGACTCAGCCATCCCACAGGCTAGGTTGTACCCCGGGGGATGGCACACTGACCATTACACATTTTCCCCCCATTGATCCTGTTACAGTCCAGTTTTTCTACTGTGGAAGCAAAGATGTTTGAAAGGCAATGGTCGCAATTCCAGAAAGTAACGTAACTAAATTTAATATCCCTGTGGCAGGAAAAACAACACAGTGGCCCCACAGTGTAGCATTTAATTTCAGAAAGGGGAACTAAACAAAAAGGAGGAGGTTAGTTAAACAGAAATTAAAGGGTACAGCGCCAAAAGTGAAATCTCTGCAAGCTGCATGGAAACTTTTTAAAGACACCATAATAGAGGCTCAACTTCAGTGTATGCCCCGAACTAAAACCATAGTAAGAGAATCAAAAAAGAGCCACCGTGGCTAAACAACAAAGTAAAAGAAGCAGTGAGAGGCAAAAAGGCATCCTTTAAAAAGTGGAAGTTAAATCCTAGTGAAGAAAACCGAAAGGAACATAAACACTGGCAAATGAAATGTAAAAATACAATTAGGAAGTCCAAAAAAAATTTGAGGAACAGTTAGCCAAAGACTCAAACAGTAATAGCAAATTTTTTTTTAAGTACATCAGAAGCAGGAAGCCTGCTAAACAACCAGTGGGGCCACTGGCTGATCGAGGTGCTAAAGGAGCACTCAAGGACGATAAGGCCATTGCGGAGAAACTAAATTAATTCTTTGCATCGGTCTTCACGGCTGAGGATGTGAGGAAGATTCCCAAATCTGAGCCATTCTTGTTAGGTGATAGATCTGAGGAACTGTTCCAGATTGAGGTATCATTAGAGGAGGTTTTGGAACAAATTGATAAATTAAACAGCAATAAGTCACCAGGACCAGATGGTATTCGCCCAAGAGTTCTGAAGGAAGTCAAATGTGAAATTGCAGAACTACTAACTGTTGTCTGTAAGCTGTCATTTAAATCAGCTTCTGCACCAGATGACGGGAGGATAGCTAATGTGACGCCAATTTATAAAAAGGGCTCCAGAGGTGGCCCCGGCAATTACAGGCCTGTAAGCCTGACTTCAGTACTGGGCAAACTGGTTGAAGCTATAATAAAGAACACGATTGTCAGACATATAAATGAACATAATTTGTTGAGGAAGAGTTAACATGGTTTTAGTAAAGGGAAATCATGCCTCACCAATCTACTAGAATTCTTTGAGTGTACTTAGATTTTCAGAAAGCCTTTGACAAGGTCCCTCACCAAAGGGTCTTACGCAAAGTAAGCTGCCCTGAGATAAGAGGGAAGGTTCTCTCATGGATTGGTAAATGGTTAAAATATAGGAAAAAAAGGGTAGGTATAAATGGTCAGTTTTGAGAATGGAGAGAGGTAAATAGTGGTGTCCCCCAGGGGTCTGTTCTGGGACCTGTCCTATTCAACATATTCATAAATGATCTAGAAAAGGGGTAATCAGTGAGGTGGCAAAATTTCCAGATGATACAAAATTATTAAAGATGGTTAAGACCCAGGCAGACTGCAAAGAGCTACAAGAGGATCTCACAAAACTGGCAACAAAACGGCAGATGAAATGTTGATAAATGCAAAGTAATGCACATTGGAAAGCATCATCTAACTATTGTGGCAAATTGCCGGCACTACTATGATGGGTCTCGCGCTTTCTCTTCTTGGCGGGGGGTTCAGGGCACCGTTTCTTGCCCCTGAACTGGGGTATTAACTGCCCCACTAGTGTCCTAGAGGAGGGGAGTGGAGAGGGAGGGACTGGGGCCTGCCCTCTACTCCGGGTCCCAGCCCAAGGGCCCTAGGGATAGCAGTAAAACACTAGAACTAGCGGTTTGTTCCCCAGGCTACTTCCCTCTCCTGCCATTCAGCTTGTGGGGCTTCCTGCCATCCCTCTGCACCAACCAGGTGTCCCTTTACCGAGGGTCTTGGTCTTCTTAGCCCATCACAGCACTTCTCCAAACTCTCCTCTGCTTCCCTTCAAACTGCTCTCTGCTCCAACACCAATCCACTCCACTTCAGCTCCTCCTCTTGTCTGATTGAAGCAGGGGGGTTTTATCATGTGACTGGCTTCAGGTGCTTTAATTGGCTTTAGGTGCTTTAATTAATTTATAGCAAACTTTCTTCCCTCTACAGGTTCCCTTCTAACACTCTCCTGCTGCCCTCTGACCATGCTGTATCACACTATACATATACAATGATGGGGTCTAAATCAGCTGTTACCACTCAAGAAAGAGAACTTGGAGTCATTGTGGATAGTTCCCTGAAAGCATCCACTCAATGTGAACAGAATGCTGAGAATAATTAAGAAAGGGATAGATAATAGGACAGAAAATATCATGTTGCCTCTATATAAATCCACGGTACGCCCACATCTTGAATACTGTGTGCAGATGTAGTCGCCCCATCTCAAAAAAGAGAGATTGGAATTGGAAAAGATTCAGAAAAGGGCAACAAAAATGATTAGGGGTATGGAACGGCTTCCATATGATTAATAAGACTGGGACTTTTCAGCTTGGAAAAGAGATGGCTAAGGGAAGATATGATTGAGGTCTATAAAATCACGACTGGTGTAGAGAAAGTAGATAAGGAAGTATGGTTTACTACTTCTCATAACACAAGAACTAGGGGTCACCAAATGAAATTAATAGGCAGCAGGTTTAAAAAAAACAAAAGCGGGTATTTCTTCACATGACGCACAGACAACCTGTGGAACTCCTTGCCAGAGGATGTTGTGAAAGCCAAGACCATAAAAGGGTTCAAAAAAGAACTAGGTAAATTCATGGAAGACAGGTCCATCAATGGCTATTAGCCAGGATGGGCAGGAATGGTGTCCCTAGCCTCTGTTTGCCAGCAGCTGGGAAGGGGCGACAGGGGATGGATCACTTGATGATGACCGATTCTGTTCATTCCCTGGGGCACCTGGCACTGGCCACTGTCGGAAGACAGGACACTGGGCTAGATGGACCTTTGGTCTGACCCAGTAGGACCGTTCTTATGTTCTTATGTAATTAAAAGAAATAAACCTAACCTGAGGTAAAACTAGTCCAGCCCCGGAGCACCCCGGGAGTCAGCACCTATGCTGTGAACCGCGTGCATGGGGAAGTGGGATCCACCAGCGTCACAGGGGTGCAGGTGGGGGTAAATGGGGCTACCTTGAAGGGTTCATGTTTAGTCCATCCACCTGGAAACAGTCAGGGCACACCCTGACCGTTGTGTAGGAGCAACACATTGCTCCGTCCAAGGACGAGGACCAGATATGAACCCTGGGAAGTTAATTAAAGGACAGTAATCGTGGGAAGCTTCCTTGGCCTGGCCTCAAGGCCTGAGAATTAGGATTGTAGTAGATAGAGGCTGGAAAATAAGAATATTAATCAAAGTCATGTATTCCTTTGTTGTGTCTTTTTGCGGTGGAAGTAGGTAATGCGCAGGGGGGAGAAATATAATAAAAGGGAAGGTGGAAAGCTGACAGGGAGCAGCCCATTTCAGCTGACCAGCTTGCTTGCTTGGATAAATCTGTGTTCTGTCTCATCATTGAACCGCCACACTACCTCATGACATATTAAGATGGGGTAAATAATGCTGCCTTGAGGGAGGCAGGGATAGGGGCAGCCAAAGGTCTCGAAACTGCAGATGGAGGCATAAAAAAAGCCTCTGTCTCACCACATATTTTGCAAACACCAAAAGACACGGGGTGAGGAGGGGCTGGAAGAGGAGGGGAGAGACCAGGTCACATCTGGGGGAGGGAAGTGATTGGCAAGGAAGAGGCGATGGGGGCTCCCACGATGGGGGGAGAGGGCGTGTGCGGGGCGTAGAGGACTGGGGGTTTCCTGCCTTTAGCAGGACAGCAGAGCCTCCTCCCATTTGGCGCCCCGTGTGCATCTGGGGGTGGCATATCGCTGGAGGCTGCCCCCATGGGTTGAGGCAGTGGGGATTTCCCCAGCCTGCAGGGGAAGGGCTGCGGGAGGATCTCCCCGGCTCCCTTGGCTGCCCGTGTCCCCCCCCCACCCCCCCTGCTTACCGTCTATGTTCTCCCCGTCGCTGACGGGCAGCAGGTTGCAGCCCGTGTCCTGGGGGCTCAGCTCGGGCTCGGGGCGGTAGGAGTGGGCCTATCCCCCGCGGCTCGGGGCTAGAGGAGACGCGGCAGGAGGCGGTGTTCCCCCTCTTCCTTCGCCGCCTAGCCCCGGCCGCCCGGCACGATGGAGAGGGAGCCCGGCACCGCTGGTGGCGAGAAGAAAATAACAAGCGGGCGCGGAAGAGCCAGCAGAGCAGAGGGTGCCCTGCCCTACGGGGGCGGGGGGGGAAGGCGGCTGCCTGAAAGTGGCCAGTAAAAAGTGATGGGGCCCTGCCCCCCCCCCCGCACCCCGTTCCGGCGCCCCTGCTGCCCTAGCATCGTGAGATTTTCCCGGGGTGCCCAGATTGGCTGGGGACCTTGGGCACGGCCCCGTGGGCCTGTGTGTTAATCTACTCCACTGCTCTAGCCCTCAGGGCCCAGCTAGGGTTGCCACCTGCCTAATCGCACAAACCCAAACACCTTTGCCCTGCCCCCCTGCCCTGTCCTGCCCCTTCTCCGAGGCCCCACCTCCCCACGCACTGCAGCCTCCTCCCTCCGTCGCTCGCTCTCCCCCACCCTCACTCACTTTCACCGGGCTGGGGCAGGGGGTTGGGGTGCGGGAGGGGGTGCGGGCTCTGGGCTGGGGCCAAAGAGTTTGGAGTATGGGAGGGGGCTCTGGGCTGAGCCTGGGGCAGGGGGTTGGGGTGCAGGAGGGGGTGTGGGAGGGGGCTCAGGGCTGGGGGAAGGGGTTGGGGTGCGGGAAGCGGTGCAGGGTGTTGGGCTCTGGGAGGGAATTTGGGTGCGGGAGGGGACTCTGGGCAGGGGTAGCGGGTTGGGGTGCAGGGGGGGTGAGGGAGGGGGTGCGGGATCTGGGAGGGAGTTTGGGTGGGGGAGGGGGCTCTGGGCTGAGCCTGGGGCAGGGGGTTGGGGTGCGGGAGGGGGCATTGGGGTGCAGACTCCGGCTGGGTGGCGCTTACCTCAGGCAGCTCCTGGAAGCGACAGCATGTCCGACAGCAGCTCCTAGACTCAGGGGTGGCCACGTGGCTCTGCGGACAGCCCCTGCCTGCAGACACCGCCCCCTCAGCTCCCACTGGCTGCGGTTACCAGCCAATGAGAGCTTCAGAGTCGGGGTTCGGAGTGGGGGCAGCATGCGCTGCGAAGACCCCCTAGCTGCACCTCCGCCTCGGAGCTGCTGCCAGACAGACCAGCTGCTTCTGGGAGCGGCACGGAGCCAGGGCAGGTAGGGAGCCGGACTTTTAGCGGCCTAAAATCTCCTGGATTGGCTTCAGTAGCCTCTGGGAGATTAAGCCTGATTCTGGGAGACTCCTGGCCAAACCGAGAGGGCTGACAACCCTATGCCCAGCATCTATCTTCTGTCCTTCCCACTAGTACACAGCTGGCTCAAGGCGTCCGGCTCACATCTCGCTCCCGCACACAGCTGGACCGTGGCCCTGCTGCTTGCAGGCTCAGTGAAATTCCCTCACAGCTAGAGCCTCTCCCCAACCCTCCTGCAAGCCGATTCCTTCCTGTTTTTCACCTTGTGCTTCGGCTCTTCAAAGCCGTTTTCTACCAATGCCTAGAATGGTTCAGCCTGAGGAGAGAGTTAAAGAATTCAGGAAAGATGTGCTCCATGTGGGCGGAGGGAAGTGATTTTGTACCGTTTTTCAGCCAAGGGCTTGACCATGTGAAAAAGGACTGCAGAGGCAGCCACATGAAAGGTTCGTGTCGGGTTGCAGCAACGGGGAAAACAGAAAACGAAGGGTGACGTGACAGCAGCAAAGCCCCAGCTCACAATTACTGGTGTGTATGCACGCAGAAAGGAAAACCAGACATACAGGGAAAAGATAGCACGAGATCGGGTGGAGGCCGGTGGCAGTGCAAACATCCCATTAGAAAAAAACGGACCATCCCAAAATGCGAAAATCCCTAAACGAGCATGTATGAAATGGGGGCTGTGTCCCACAAGCGAGTCCATCTTCCCCACGCATCTTTGAACTAAATAAGCAGCAACGGAGCGCTGAGCAGAAGGATCGGACAGTAGCTGTCATTGTGGATGGCTCTACAGACAGCCTACACTGGCACGTTGCAAATATTCTAATACCGCGGATGCAGGTTTCAGACGGCCGTCCAGCTGCTGCCACGCTCGTCGAAACGGTGGAGTTGGGACGTGTTAACAACTCCACAATTGCACGAGCTGTTACAAAGACCCTTCTACAACATGAAATTGACTTGTCAAATGCCGGGGCTTATGTGGCAGGTAATGCAAAATACCTGCGGACATCGTTCAAAGACAGGTTAAGAGGCATTTTAACCAACGGCTTTCCTGTGACCTTCTGGGCACACATGACAGCTTTAGCAGGTGAGTGCTGGCACCGTTTCTATACCGAAGTGGACCGTCTGTGCGCTCTCATAAGAAAGCTGTTTTGTGAACCCCCACTCAGATCTGCTCACTTTAGAGACTGCCTTATCGTCCAAGGAGTTGAAAGCCCGACACTACCTCCGGAACCAGTTGCAACAAGGTGGAACACTTGGTTTAAAGCCACAGACTACCACAAGCATTGTGTGGAGTACAACAAGGGGTTCGTTGCTCGGGAAATCGACGTGGAGGACACAACTGCCGTTTTAGAGGAGCTACGTGTTTTATTGCAGAGCCAATCGCTTGTGGCAAATTTAATTTACCCAAGCGGGAGCAGCTCCACTTGATCAGACACTCCTTACGTTTGAAGCACAGTCGACATTATCAAGAGCAGTGGACAACCTCGCATCTGATTTGCCAGTAATGCTTCAATTCACAGGACGGCATGCACTGGACAATCTCAAGTGTCAAGTTTTTCAAAGCCGTGCAGAGAAACTGCAGGGCACATAAATACGGACAAACAGCCAGCACAGGTTGCCCACGATGTGAGAATCCTTAATCTCAAGTTTGTGTACTCTCCCACCACTGCAGTGGCTGGGGATGGAGTATTTCGCTGCTAAGCTCTGTACCTGTGGGTGAGTGGGAGGTTTATCTGAGCATTGTAAATGAACTTCCTCGTACCAATGACATTTCTCTCTCCAGTTTTTGGTAAAAGCACGGACAAACGTTTGCCAAAACTTAGCCAGATTGCTCAAGGTCTTTTGGCGATCCCGTGCAATTCAGTTGATGCTGAACGTGGTTTCTCCAAATCTGGACAAGTGCTAACCCCGCAATGTCACTGTATGTCATTGGAAAGCGTGAAGGTGTATGGCCAAATGAGTTGTAATGTGCCCTAAGTGTGTGTCAATGAATATCTCTATGCTGATACAGGTGATATACCATAGAACGTTAATTTACTTTAAGCAGAAATGTAATTATGCCAAATTTCCCTGTGCTGTTAGAGCGTTGCGTAAAGCAATAACCCAACTTTTATTTTAATTGCAGAGTCTTGTGCAGCAAGAATTTTGTTTTGTGTTTATTGTGATGAAGATGATCACTTAATACATTTGTGATGTTCTAAAACTGACAATTTCGGTTGCCAAAAACAATTTCAAAAGTGTCTGTAAACAGTGTAATGCAGGCCACTGCATTTTGGTGCCATAAAGGGTTACGCATTGCTCAGGTTTGTTGAGCCATGTATTTTTGGTATTAATATAATGCATATCTGATATTTCCAAAATATACAGCTTTGAAAATCTGAAATTACTTTGTTTTCATTGCTGGAAAACACTGGCCCTACCTATCCGCAACAGAAATGGACAGCGCTGTTGTATTAATTTAGATGGAATATGTGGGCCAAGGATATTAACACACCCCAGTCACTGGCCAACATTAAACCGTGGCCAACAAGGTTTGGAGTTTGGTATACAGAGATGTTAGCCTGCTTCGTCGCATGGCAACCACGCCATTCAAAAGTCTTGTAACCTTTTATTAAAGATAAAGATGTCTTCTAAGAACAGTGACAGCATTTGCAATGTCAGGTATTAAATAAGGCTTTCGTTTTAACAGCATCCCTAGTTCCCCTTAGCAGGAGAGAGTTTTAGAAGGAAAAACTCCCTTCTTTGACAGTTTCTTAGATGGTTTGGAGTCCTGTTATAACTTCTTGGTTCCAGGATAAGAGAGAAACAAAGTGGGTGAGGTCATATCTTCCGTTGGTCCAGTACAAGATACACTTCACCCACCTTGTCAGTCACTTGGATGGTGTTGAGGATTCAGTCGGCACCAGCAGGGGTCACGGTGTCATCTGGGTCCCTCTCTCTGGCCCAGTCTGTTCAGAACATCTTAGATTTAGGGTGACGAAAGTCCAGAGTCCCAGGAAACGGGGGGAAGGGGGGCAGCCGCAGTGATGGTCTTCAAATATTTGAAAGGCCGCCATAAAAAAGATGGAGAAAAGTCGTTCTCCCCTGCCACAGAGGGCAGGACAAGGGGCAGTGGGTTCAAACAACAGCCCAGCAGATTTAGATTAAATCTCAGGAAAAACTCCCTCGCTGTACGAGCAATAGGAGAATGGAGCAGATGCCCAGGGAGGTTGTGGAAGCTCCTTCCCTGGAGACTTTCGAAAGAGGCTGTTTTGGATGGTTTAGACACATCAAATCCTGCATCTTAGACTAGGTGATCTTGGCAGTCCCTTCGAAGTCTAGAGTGACACTCACTCCAGTAGCCTCTGTCTGTACTTCCGTATTGTGCCCACAAAGTCTCTTTGTTTAATACCCCCTCCCCTCATTATTTTGTCCACCAATCAGGCAAGGGCACCACAGCAGCCGGGCACGGCACAGCTTCTGCTGTGGGGGGAGACGCAGCTGGCAGAATTTCCAACCCACCAATTTCGGTTCATTGGCTTCCAGATTTACATTTTCTTGGTCGTCGGGCACAGACTTAACCCAGTCCTGGAGTTCTATCAGGAGCTGTTTTGTGTCGGCTAATTCCGGTTTTCTGTCTCCTTGGTGTGTCTTTTCCCACCAGCTTTTGTGATCGTAAATTAGTGGGACTTCTTTGGAACGTCCTCATGCTTTTTACAGCTGAGCTCACAACTGGAATAAATATGCAGGCTCAGTTATGACAACAGTGGGGCCCACGCCTGGGGCATAGGCGCCGACTCCGTGGGTGCTCTGGGGCTGGAGCACCCACGGGAAAAAATTAGTGGGTGCTCTGTACCCACCAGCAGCCAAGTTCCCCCCCTGCGCCCCACCTCCTCCTCCTCCCCCCCTGAGCACGCCGCATCCCCACTCCTCCACCTACCTCCCAGTGCTTGCTGCCGCCAAACAGCTGTTTGGTGGCATAGCAAGCTCCAGGAGGGAGGGGGGAGGAGCGGGAACATGGCGTGCTCAGGGGAGGAGGCAGGGGAGAGGCGGCGCCGGGGCGGGGATTTGGGGACGGAGTCGGAATAGGGGCAGGGCAGGGGTGGACTCAGGGCGGGGCTGGGGGCAGAGTAGGGGTCAAGCACCCACCGGCACGAGTAGAAGTCGGCACCTGTGGCCTGGGGTGCAGAGGCGCTACCGTAATACACCTAATAAGCAATACTCACCACATGGGCGCGGGAAAAGGATGTCACTTGGCTGCTGCCAGCTGACTCTCCAGCCCGGGACAAGCCGGGCTGGGTCAGTCTGCTGCCGGGCCCGAGCCTCCGAGCACAATGTATTGGGTGAACGGAACAGTGGGCAAAAAAAAGGCAAAATCAGCGATTTCGTCTGCGATTCCCAGAGGCATTTCCCGCCCCTCCTGCAAGACCCTCCCGGCTCAGCTGAGTTCTCTTTGGCCTCCATAAGGGCCGGGTGCTTTCAAGCCATCCCCGAGCCCTAGCCCCACGACCTCTGCTGGGAGGCAGCCGAGCAGTCACTGGAGGGGCTGGGACCATCTCCCCTTAAAGGGCCAGTCAGCCTGTGAAATACCCTCCTCTCACACCGGCGCCTTCCTCCCCCCCAGGGGAAGCTCTCCCACCCACACCGTGACCCAAGGCTCAGTCTGCTGCCAGCTCCTCCTCCTTTCCTACCCGGCTCGGGGATTTGAGTCTCGAACTTAGCCAGAGACTGCTGCTGCTCCCAGCCCCCCATGTACCCCCCCACTCCAGTCTGGAGTGGGTCTACCCGCTCCAGCTGTGTACAGGGAGCAAAAAAGGGGATGAGGGGCTCATGCACCGGGTGGGGCTGCTGGTACTCGGGCAGATATCCTGGGCCACTCATCTCCCATCCTCCAGCCTGCAGATACCCACTCCCGCCCCCATCCCAGCCTGGGAAGACCTCCTGCCCACCACACAGGACCCAAGGAGAGCCCCACGGATCATCCCGCCTTCTCCCTGCAGCCCCGGGCACTGCAGGATATCCTGTCTGTCACCAGCGCTGTCAGAAGGAGCCACGGGTCGACCCAGCGCTGCTGCTGGGATGGAGAGCCGGCAGTCAGGGGTGCTGGGGTGTGAGAGGCCCTGGGGATGGTGGGGGGTTCAGGGCCTGGGGCTTGGGGGCAGGATTGCGGGGTAGATTAGGGAGACAAAGGGCCTTACAGCCTATCCTGGAGGGCAGTAAAATCAAGCTGTTCTCCATGGAGATCGCCCGGCCGCAGCATCTCCCCCCGGACCCCAGCCTGGCAGGATGGCCCAGAGGGAGAGGCTGTCTCTCAGGGAGATCCCAGGCCACTTAGGGCTTTGTAGGTCCAAACTACCACCGTAGCTTTCACCCCAAACGGCAGAGAGCTTCTAGGCATCATTTACTTATGGAGGAGGTACAGCCCAGGCCGGGCACTTTGCAGGCGGCTCCAAGTCAGAACGTTGTCCGCGGCATGTCCCCGGTTAACACCGTCTGGCCCCTCATCCTCCCCCGGGCTGGTCGTCTCTAGACTGCTGCGTGGGCCGGCAAGCTGTCTGGTTTCCACAGTTTCCGATAGCATGCACGAATCCGTCTCCGTCCGCTCGAGCCTCCTCTGGAATGTGCTGGAGCCCAGCCAAGAACTACAGTGCCGTACTGAATGAGCCGGGGTTAGGGGCCTTTCCCTCACCATATTGGGATAACAGCCAGAGGGCTCAGCTGAGATCGGGGTGCCACAGAGCCAGGCTCTGCCCGGACCCCAGCTGAGATCGGGGCGCCACAGAGCCAGGCTCTGCCCAGACCCCAGCCGAGATCAGGGCGCCACAGAGCCAGGCGCTGCCCGGACCCCGGCTGAGATCGGGGCCGCAACTGAGATCAGGGCCCCATTGTGCCGGGCGCTGCTCAGACCCCGACCTAATCAGGGCCCCCATTATGCGGGTGCTGCACAGACCCCAGCTGAGATCAAGGCCCCATTGCGCCAACCACTGTCCAGACCCAACTGAGATTGGGGTCCAATTGTGCTGAGCACTGCCCAGGTCCTGACCTTGCCAGTGGCTGCACAGACCCTAACTAGGATCAGGACCCAATTGTGCCGGGCGCTGCCCAGACCCAGAGTGGGAGACAGTCCCTGCCCCAAAACACTCACAGACAGAGACAGACGGGGTATTCTCCCCACTCACGTGAGTGTCACAAGAATAAACCATTAGTGCTTGCGAGATGCTTATATACTACTCTGCCGGGAGCCCGACAAACCGCGACAAGAACGCAAGGCAAGCCAATGAGCTGTTCCACTTCGGGCTGTTTTCCTGGCTTCCGACTCAATGCTGGGTGTGGTCACCGACTCGTGGGATGGGGAGGTGAGCCCTCTGCCTTATCTGATCTGGCTGGGGAGTTGCCAGCCCCCCAGCTGCCAATGCTGTGTTCTGACCTCCTGGCTGGGCTGTCTTCACCTTCTCTCCCCAGGGGCATTTTTTGTTTCCCACCTTGTAAAAGGGGCATGGCCTCGTCCCACTCCGGCACCTCCTACTGGCTCATCTGGGGATTAGCTCGCCACATGGTCGGATGCCCCGTCCTGCAGTTGCTGAGTCTGTCAGGCATCCAAGCTCCCCTCCAAGTGCAGCCTCTGGCTAATTGGCCTCTTTTGCCTATATTAACCCCTCCAGGGCTAGCGTGGGGGTGAATAGCCCCTGTTCCCTGACAGCACCTGTTCCCTGACCGTGGGGTGGCTGCCTCACATCACCCGTGACAGGCGTGAAGAGGAATCTAAGCAGAGAAGAGGCCATCAGCACCATGTCAGAGACAGGGCAACCAACGCCAAGACAGAGGGAGCGATTGAGCCTCGCAGGACACACAGACGGCATGAAGCCAGGACTTGCCCAGCCATTTCCAGCCCCACCAGACCAGCATTGGAGACATCATCAAGGGATCTCCTCCAAAGCCAGTGGAAGAACTGGTGGCTCACTGGGCACTTACAATCTCCCCAGTCTTTGCATCTCATCGGTAAAGCTTCTCCAGATGTTTGCCTAATGAGGCCCCAAGTCAACATGAGAGCCAGGATCAACCCACCTGCGAGAGTTGGGCGTGGACACCTTCTGTTACCCACACACTCTGGGACACCCCACCTTTACCCTTCCATGGGCTCAAGGCGTAACCTGGTTAATGTAGGCACCTCAAGCCTTACCCAGTTCCTAGGGCTCAGGGCCTTTTCCCAGTGAAAGAGCCTTACACAGTAATATCCGTAATCTCTATTTATTAACAATCACCAAGCAGAATACACTCACTAAGCACACAGTGCTCACGCAGCTCGATCACGCAGGCGGACTTTCATTGTTGGCCAGGCAAGGTCAGGCTCATCTGGGTTCTGGTCACAGTCGTGCAGAAGATTCTAGCAGTTCTGATCTTGGGCTGTGTCTTGAAGATGAGTTTTCCTTCTTCATCATCTTCCATGTCTTTCCTTCTTCTTCTTCTTCTTCTTCTTCTTTTTTTCTTTTCCTTTCTTTCCCAGCTGGACCCCAGTTTATACAGTGAAACTTGATTTCTGCTCAGCTCTCCCTGAACCAATCTTTTCCCTAACATCTTACGGAATTAGAGATTTCCCACTCACCCTGTTGATAAGTGATTCCTTGCCAGACAGAATGCCGTCAAACTAAGTTTTCTTTAAACGTCTTAAGATCTATTTCCAGAGGCGTCAACTTCCCCAGTTTCCGAGGGGGGCTCAACCGCCACTGCGCCCCTTCCCCCAAGCCCTCACCCCGCCACACGTCTTCCTGCCCCTGCCACGCCCATTCCTGCCTGGCCCCTACTTCTCCCTCCCCCACAGTGCCTCCTGCCCGCGGCTGAACAGCTGATCACCAGCGGACAGAAGGCGCTGGGGGAGGAGCTGATCCGTGGGGCTGCCGGTGGGTATTGAGCACCCACTAATTCCCTTGGCACCTATGTCTGTTTCTTTGTCTGGTGATGGTGGGTACTGTTAGTGTAAGCGGGGGAATAGTCCCGCGCTTGTGGGGAACTTTCCTAGCTTCTGCATTACCCCGGTTAAGTGGGCTAGCGAAAGGCTCTGAGTCCTCGCTCCCACTTCCTTTACCCAGTGGCCTCCCTGCCCTTGAGGACTCCCCTTCCACTCTCCTGTCTGGCAGAGTCCTCGTAACCCCAACAAGGCTGGGCCCAGGATTCCTGGAGGGCTTGACCCCCAACCCTGCTGTGGTCACCTAGGACAGGGGCTAGGGTGTCCCCACTCCGGGGTACTCTCTCTGCACTGGGCACTTCTCTGACCCACTGACCATTACATACAAGTTAAAGCAAATGCAAGTTATTTAATCAACAATTCATTTTAAAAAGAATAAGGAATAATGGGAAAGGTTCAAGGAAACACATCACCCTGCTCTGTGGCAGGGAACGTCACAAACAGCGTCTCTGGAACGTCAGGGCAGTTCACAGTCTGCTCCTTGTAAGTCCCAGGCCCCTTCTCAGGCCCTGGCTGGGCTGCAGGGAGGCTGTGGGTTGGACACGCGCTCTGGTGGTGGCCTGACGCTCTCAGGCTCTAAGTGCTAGGACCCTTCTTCCCAGTGTCGCCCCCGCCCTGTCGGGGTTACGATCCAAGTCTGGCCTGCAGAGCCTCTTGGCTGAGACGTCTCCCTGTGCTGGGCCCGCTGCCCAGGGTCCCCCTCGCTCACCGCAGCTGCTCACCGCACCCAGCCCCGCACTGCTCCAGCCCCAGCTCCACCACTCGGTCTCTGCACTGCTGCTGCTCTGCATCCAGCTCCCTGGGCTGCTGCTCTGGCCCCTCTGCCTCTGGTTGCTGCAGCTCTGCTCCCAGGACAGGGTCTGCTCTGTCTGGGCTGCTGTTCTGGTCCCTCTGGATCTGGCCCAGCTCTGCTCCCCAGCTCAGCTCGGGCCCCTGCTTTCTCCTTAGCTCGGCCCCACGCTGTCTGACCCCGGCAATTCCAGCTCACACGGAGGATGGGGCCTCCTGACGCCCTGATTAGCCTGCTCGCCCTGACATTCAGGCTGACCTGGAGCATTGGCCTCTCCCCATTGTTCCTGGGGGCTGTCAGTCTCAGGGTCCTGATTCCCCATATACCCTTCCCTCTTTTAGTACTGGGAGCTAGCCAACCAAAACACCCCACTGACTGTTAGTAAGGGGGCAACAGTCCCCTTACATTAGGACAGGAGCCTTCTAAACAGGCCAATTCTACACTGGTTTAGTGGGATTTAGGGAGCATGTGAGGATGTGACTTTCTGCTCTTTAGCTCATGGCTGCTGCTCTCCTATGGTAGCTGCAGGAAAAGGCCACAGGCCTGACATCTGAGACTGTTTCCGCTCTGGGTGGCCATCTCAGAGGGACATCAGCCAGCGCCCAGTCGTGTTTGGGGCCCCCAGCTGAAGCCACCTGATGTTCCAGATGCGCTGAGCACCCACCACTCTGGGAATCAGGCCCTTTTCAGGCAGCTCAAGCAGGGAAACCTGCATAGGCTGGATACACCCAACCTCACCAGATGCCTGTTGAGGACCTTGGCTGTTCTTAGCATCACGAAGCCCTGGGATGCGGCAGTGGAAAAGTCTTGTTAAACCATCTTGCTCCTGCCCCTGTCTGGGACTGCTCTCTGCAGTACATTTGCTACAGATTTTCCCTGGGGAAGGCCGCCCCCACTGTAAACAGTGTCTCATGATGTGGGGAACGTTCCTGTGGCACTCAGCTAACATTCTCCCCATTCTGCAGGACTCCCACTAGCTCTGAACCACCCATGAGTCTTCCTTCAAGCCTTCCTGGAATTTGCAGATGCCATGTATGTGTGTGTGTGTGTGTGTGTGTGTGTGTGAGAGAGAGAGAGAGAGAGACCAGAGGAGAATCGGGGCTGTGTGTGTGTGTGTGTGTGTGTGTGTGAGACCAGGGGAGAGTCGTGGCTCTGTGTGTGTGTGACCAAGGGAGAATCGATGCTGTGTGTATGTGTGTGTGTGTGTCTGACCAGAGGAGAATCGGGGCTCTGTGTGTGTGTGTGTGTGAGACCAGAGGAGAATCGGGGCTCTGTGTGTGTGTGTGTGTGTGTGAGAGACCAGGGGAGAGTCGTGGCTCTGTGTGTGTGTGACCAGGGGAGAATCGAGGCTGTGTGTGTGTGTGTGTGTGTGTGTGTGTGTGTGTGAGACCAGAGGAGAATCGGGGCTCTGTGTGTGTATGTGTGTGTGAGAGAGAGAGAGAGAGACCAGAGGAGAATCGGGCTCTGTGTGTGTGTGTGTGTGTGTGTGTGTGTGTGTGTGTGAGACCAGGGGAGAGTCGTGGCTCTGTGTGTGTGTGACCAGGGGAGAATCGAGGCTCTGTGTGTGTGTGTGTGTGTGTGTGTGTGTGTGACCAGGGGAGAATCGAGGCTCTGTGTGTGTGTGTGTGTGTGTGTGTGTGTGACCAGAGGAGAATCGGGGCTCTGTGTGTGTATGTGTGTGTGAGAGAGAGAGAGACCAGAGGAGAATCGGGGCTGTGTGTGTGTGTGTGTGTGTGTGTGAGACCAGGGGAGAGTCGTGGCTCTGTGTGTGTGTGACCAGGGGAGAATCGAGGCTGTGTGTATGTGTGTGTGTGTGTGTGTGTGTGTGAGACCAGGGGAGAATCGGGGCTGTGTGTGTGTGTGTGTGTGTGTGTGTGAGACCAGGGGAGAATCTGGGCTCTGTGTGTGTGTGTGTGAGACCAGGGGAGAATCGGGGCTGTGTGTGTGTGCGTGTGTAGAAAGCAGAACTGGTGTTAGGCACGTGGGTCGTGCTGCAAGAGGAGGAGCGTGTCGGCGTGTGTGTGAACACTGGGTGCCGTGGAGCCTGGCCATGTGGTGCACAGCTGGACAGTTTTGCTGAGTCAACCCCATCCTCGGCATCCGGGATCACTGGCAGCTGCTCTCCGCTGCCCCGTGGGCACAGGCACCTCGGGGGTCGGGTAGCGCAGTGGGGTTGGCATTGGGTGGCAGGGGGGAAATGGAGGGGGAGCTAGCAGGAAGCACTGGGGTTGGCTTGGTGTAGGAAATGCCGTTAGGTTTCTTAACGTGTGTTGGTGTCAGTCAGGTTCACCCCCTCCTGAGTCTGTCTCCAGTTCTGGGAGGGGAGTGGGGTCGAGTGGTTAGAGAGGGGGAGCTAGAAGCCAGGCTCCTTTGGTATGCCCGCCTCTGGGAGAGGAGTGGGGTCTAATGGGTTAGAGTGGAGGGGCCAGGAATCAGGACCTCTGGGCTCTATTCCTGGCCCTGATGGGTGACCTTGTCCCCTGTGGATGCCTCAGTTTCCCCAGCTACTAACTGAGGCTCTGTGGTCAGCATGGGATGTTCCTCCTGCCTCGGACCATCTGAGTGCTATGTCTCACCATCCCTGACCCCGATGTGGGATCCAGATTCCAGCAGCGGCTCGTCGGTCATTCTCCAGCAGACAGGACCCAACAGCTGTGCTCAGCTTCATCTGGACTCTTTTCAAAGCACCCCACCCCCAAGTCACTGATAGGAAACCAGGCCGCTTCCAGAAGGAAAGAGCTGCATTATAGAAACACCGCCACCACCAGCCAGCCCCAACCCCTTCTTGTGTAACCCCATTCCCTTTGCGAGCTCCGTGGGGAGCAGAGCCAGAGATGACGCAGAACCAGGGCCAGATGGTTCTGATAATGCAGCTGCACATGGCCAGAATGCACTATCTGCCAGGGAGTTTGGGGGCTCAGGGAGAACCCCCCCTTTGCCATCTTCAGCCAGGGGCCCCTTGCTTTGTGTCTTAAGGGATGGGAAACCAATGGAGTCATTGAGCCCCATGAACTAGCCAGCTGTGCGAGAGGGAGGCTTGCTGAGTAGAGAGAGCAAGGGGGATTGAGAATCAGGACTCCTGGGTTCTTTTCCCTGCTGGTCAGAGCAACAGGTTGGGATTCAGGACGCCTGGGTGCCAGCCCCAGCTCTAGGGCGACAGTCTAGTGGTTAGAGCAGAGGGATCAGCTGTCAGGACTCTAAAAACATACAATGCCTGGCACCATGGGTGCCTGGGCTAGGACCGGGCTCCTCGATGCTACCGTAATACACCTAATAGCAATAAAAACGTACAGCGCCTGGCACCACGGGGGCCTGGGCTAGGACCGGGGCTCCTCGGTGCTACCGTAATACACCTAATAGCAATAAAAATGTACAGTGCCTGGCACCATGGGAGCCTGGGCTAGGACTGGGGCTCCTCAGTGCTACCGTAATACACCTAATAGCAATAAAAACGTACAGCGCCTGGCACCATGGGGGCCTGGTCCATCATGCTTGGGGCCCCTCGGCACTACTCCAATACGAATCATTCACAGCACTGGTCGTTTCTGAATCTCAGCTGCGGTTTGGGCAGGCCCTGCCCTGCGCCACGACGAGGATGATGATGGCCCACGATGAGCAGCAGCTGCCCCCCCGCGGCTCGGCGCACGCATCCCCCTGGTGGCAATGGGGCTGCGGCGGCTGCTTTGCGGCAAAGGGGCTCGTAAGACGTTGCCTGAGTAGCTTGGGCCGGGAGGGCTGGTTGCCAAAGGCACTGGCTGGGCACAGGTTTGTCCTTCAACAGAAAAGCCTCAGGGCAAAAGGAAAAAGCAGCTCAACCGCCCGTCACGGGGTGTTACCCCCAGGGGCGCCCCCCCAGCCCCAGCTCAGCACCCACCTGCAGCTACACACACACACACACACACGCATGCATGCGGACACGGACAGACGGACACACGCACAGAGCAGGGCTCGCCCCCTCCAGCAGAACAGCGACACACACACGGACACACACACACACGCACAGAGCAGGGCTCGCCCCCTCCAGCAGGGACGGACACACGCATGCATGCACACACACAGCAGGGCTTGTCCCCCCCAGCAGAACAGGGACACACACACACACAGCAGGGCTCGCCCCCTCCAGCAGGGACGGACACACACACGCACATTCACAGGGCAGGGCTTGTCTCCAGCAGGGGGACACACACACACTCAGCCCCACACACACACACACACACACAGAGCAGGACTCACCCCCTCCAGCAAGGACACACACACACAGAGCGGGGCGGGGTGGGGCGGGGATAGAGACGGCAGAAGCCCACCTCGCTACGGCCACCTGCAGCTCCTCTACGCTGACCCCTGGCTGGCTTTTATAACCACTGGCTCCCTTCCCAGCTGGGCCTGATAACTGAACAGGGCTAGCTGGCCCCTGGCCTTCTGGCCCATCAAGCTGCAGAGACCGCCCTGTTACCTGGCTCCCATGCTGGGAGCTCTGAGGCCCGGAGGGCGACCCCTTGGTGGCAGGTATGGGGCCCTTCAGTGATGATTTATGTACATGGGGACCGGGGGGGCTGCTGCCTGCCCAGGCTGGATTAAATCAACAATGGTGTTGGGAACCAGTCACAGCTTCAGAGCGGTCCAGGGACGATGGCCAAAGCCATCAAGAGCGAAAACCCGCAAGTCACAGAGGGCGAACTGGGCGCATTCTCCTGCCTGTGGGACACAGGAGGCCAGACTGGATGATCTAAAGCGCCCATCTGGCCTCAAACGGGCTGCAAGCTACGGCATGCCTGCCTCCTGGGCTGCCTTGTTTGCCGGTGCCGGGGCCCGGCGCAGCTAACGGGCTAGAACCAGCCCCAAGGCTGCCCTCTGGCCAGAGCTTTAGAGCTGGGGCGGGGGGGGGGGGAAATGTCATCTGAAACTTGGTTGTGGGGTCTCGGGGGAAGGGGGTGGTATGAGGTTCGGGGAGAAGGGGCAACACTCTGCTGCCCCCTCGACTGGACCAAGGTGCCCCCCTCTGATTGCTCTTTCTTGGTCGGCCAACAGTCCCTTACTACATCTCCGTACAACAAGATCGGGAGTTCCCGAGTGGTGCAAAAAGCAGCAAGAAATACCCCTGGCCAGTGTAGGTGAGTCCTGCTTATTAATTATTATTCTTATTAATAGGAATGATATTGGGGGGGGCTGAGAAAACAGTCCCTTCTTTCTGAAATGCAATGTTGGCACCCAGGGTGGCCTGGTGCCTGATTTTCAACCGGACAGGGGACCTGACAGTGTCCAGTCAGATCTATGGACTGGACACCCAGAGTCCGTTTACTGTGAGCAGGGGAGGAGGGGAGGCACTGGGTCATCACCCCGCCAGCCCCTACTCAGCCAGGGCCACCTCCTACCTTCATCGGCTGGCCCCTCGTGTCTGCAGAGGTGCTGCCCGGAGCCCCCAGGAGGCTGCCCGGTGCAGGGCGCCGATCCCCTGCTGGCAGTGCCCGCAAACATCCAGGCAGCACATCCAGAAGCCACAGGTGGATGCTGCAGGCAGGAAGACACTGCTTTGCTCCCCCGCCACCGTCGATCTCCGCCCGGAAGGCTGTCATGGCCCCGGAAAAATGCCCCGGTTGCCGCACATGGCCCCGGTGACCACATGTGAGACGCACTGCACTAGATCATGATTCAGGCTCCGATTTAGTCACAGATATTTTTAGGAAAAGCCATGGAGAGGTCACGGGCACTAAACAAAAATTTACAGCCTGTCCATGATTTTCACTATAAATACCCCTGAGTAAACCTCCGCAGGCCCCCAGGGCGCTGCTGCTCTGGAGGGCCCGGAGTCAGCCGCACCGGCACCTGCAGCTGCGGAAGTCACGGGGGCCACGGAAATGTCACAGACTCCGGGACTTCAGCAACCCTGCATAACAGACCCGCAGCCTTCACTGGGATGGTCCCCGTGGGATCTTAAAGTCCATGTGTCATGACCCCCAGGGCACGAACCCAGCCCCACAACGTTCATAGGAGCACCCACCCGCCAGCCCCACGAAGCCCAGCCCTGCCCGATTGGTGGAATCCCGTCTGACTGATACCAGCAGATGTTCTGGAAGCTGTGCGAACAACTGGGCTCCACCCTGCTCCTTGATTTCCTGGCATCCGGAGCTGGCTTGACACCTGGCTTCTGACTTGTAGCTCCCCATATCCAGTTTTCCTCCTGAATCCAACGTGCCAGTGTCCTGATTCGCGACTGTGGTCTCTGGCTCTGACGGTGATGGCTGGCCGCCCAGAACCCAGCCTGCCACGTGGAGTCTATGAGCTGACAAATTCTGTTTTCCTGTTGAGCCTCAAATGAATTTTTCCGCTGGATTTTTCAGACTAGCAGCCATTGAACCAATCAGTCCGTCAGTCTCCTGGCTCTAGTTAGAGCGAGGGTGGGAAATCTGCCCTCGGGGACACAGACAGGACAGAGACACAGATGCCTGCTAGCGTGTCTCCCGAAATTAGGTCTTCCTAAATACAGACGTGTGTTTAAGCCTCGTGTTCTTTTAAGATCCTTTTCTCTTATGTTCCCCCTAGGTACTAAATTCACTGCTATAGACATAGCTTAAGTTTCATAGTGTATACAGCCAGAAGGCACCCATTAAATCATCTAATCAGACCTCATGTATGGCCCAGGCCGTTACGGCCCGGAAGCAGTTTTGCCTGATGAAGGAGGAGCTATTACGTGACCGTGGGGGTGAGTTTTTAGTTTTTGTGTTGCTGGGTGCTTGTTTGCTTGCCAGGTGCCTGCTTGAGATGAAATTCAGTGCAAAATGCAAAGTAATGCACACGGGAAAACATAATCCCAGCTCTACATACAAAATGAGGGGATCTAAATTGGCTGCTACCACCCAAGAAAGAGATCTTGGAGTCATTGTGGATAGTTCTCCAAAAAAGCTAACAAATGGAAAGGAAAGGATAATAAGACAGTAAATATCATATGGCCACTAGATAAATCCATGGCACACCCGCACGTTGAATATTGCGTGTAGTTCTGGTCACCTCATCTCGAAAAAGATATATTAGAATTGGAAACGGTGCAGAGATGGGCAACAAAGATGATTAGGGGGCTGGAACAGGTTCCACGAGCAGAGACATTAATAAGACTGGGACTTTTCAAAGAGATGACAAAGGGGGGATATGAGAGAGGTCTATAAAATCATGCCTGGGGTGGAGAAAATGAATAAGGACGTGTGATTTACCCCTTCACATAAGAGAAGAAGCAGGGGTCACCCAATGCAATTAACAGGCAGCTGGTTTAAAACAAACAGAAGGAAATACTTCTTCACCCAACGAATTGTAAACCTGTGGAACTCATTGCCAAGGGATGCTGTGAAGGCCAAAAGTATCACTGGATTCAAAAAAGAACTAGATAAGTTCCTGGAGGACAGGTCCATCCGTGTCTATTACCAAGATGCTCAGAGACGCAACCCCATGCTCTGGGTGTCCCTAAACCTTGAACTTGCTGAATCTGGGACTGGACAACTGGGGATGGATCATGTGATAATCACCCTGTTCTTTTCATTTCCTTTGAAGCATTTGGCACCAACCACTGCCGGAAGACAGGATACTGGGCTAGATGGACCATTACTGTGAGCTAGGATAGTTATGTTCTAAATTACATCACATCCATTAAATTAACCACTTGTCCAAAGACAGTCAATGAGTAAGTTGCAGAGCTGGGAAATGAACGCTGGCTCCCCAAGTCTGCAGCCAGTGCCTTAACCACAAGCCTTCCCTTCCATCCCTCGGGTCTGGGAAGAGCCTCCCAGGCTCTGCCCCCACTCCGGGAAGAGGTGAGTGGGATTAAATCCAGCTGCACTCGGGACTTTGCCAGCAGAGGGGAGCATGCTCTCAAGGACATCTGGGTCTCCTGGGACTGGTCCGAGCCACACTCAGATCAAAGGAGCTTGCTAGCAGAACGGGGATGAGTCTTGATATTAAGGCCCTGGCCTGGAATGCCGATGACTCATTTTCCCCTTGTGTCTCTGCCAACCACCAGATAACCCTGGGCATGTCCCTTCAGCCCAGATCCCAGGGCCACCAGCCAGGGACCAGGACCGCAGTGTGCCAGGCACTGTACATTTCCATTGCATTCACAGCTCACGAGGGGATATTGACCCCAGCTCGGGAAATCACAGCCCCTGCAGCTCAGCTCCCCTGCTGTGAAAGGGAGATTTCCACGCGCCCTTTTCCGCACCTGGCCTGGTTAGGCTGGAAGAGCTTGTCTGCAGGTGGAAGGCATGAGGGAGAGAGGGAATTTAAAGTGCTGGAGCTATTCTGAGATAAGTGTGTCCCAGGTGGGGAGGGGTGACTATTTCGGAATAGCTGGTCTAGGCAGAGCCTCTGAGGGTGGCCAAGGGTGCTAAATTGATCAGTATCCTTAAAATGCCTTGTGAGAACATAAGAACGGCTGTACTGGATCAGACCAAAGGTCCATCGAGCCCAATGTCCTGTCTTCCCACAGTGGCCAGTGCCAGCTGCCCCAGAGGGAATGAACAGAACAGGTCATCATCAAGTGATCCATCCCCTGTCACCAGTGGTGCAAGTGGAAATCATTTCTTGCTGGTACTGCATTCATGGGAGGGACACGGGGAGGGGATGGCACGTGACCTCCCCATGTGACCCTGCATGTGACTCCTCCCCGTCCCCATCCCCCCAGCCTGGGGCCCACATGCTCTCCCCGTCCCCTCTGACACCCCCCTTTGTATTTACAAACATCAACATGCTTAACTACTCACTTTCCCCCAAAATATGTAGTATTCAGTCTGTTTATATGAATTTATGGGAGTTGGGTGAGGAGCCGTTTCGGAATAGGTCTGACTTATTAAAAGACAAATTTTAGGTAGACCTGTATCCTAAACTGCATTATGGTATTGTACCCAAACATTGCATTTCAACGGGAGATTCAATTTCCTTTGTAAGAACCGAACAGACTCCTGAAACTCTTACCAGTCCACAAAAGTGGTCCATACTCATGCAAAGAATCCCATTGTCTTCAGTGGGATTGATCAAATGATTGAGGGTTTACAGGATTAGATTCCAAGTTTGTAAATTGTTCTCAATGCCTGAGCGGTCAGATCAAAAGGAGCGTCATTCGAATAAAGGTGGGCAGATGTGTGATAAGACTTAGCACCGTTGCGAAGATGAGGAACATATTTTCAGCCAAGTTCTTGGCAGATTCCTGAGGCAGCTGGTTTAAGGCCGTCCGTGTCCAGCATTATAATCTTCACTTATAGTTCTCTCACCCACAAAGCTGGACAAGGAGGCATTTGCTTTCTTTGTTTTGCTGCTCTAGTTCCAGTTAACAAAATGTACGTTAGACTAGTGTGGCTGTAAAGAAGAATTCTGTCTACACTGGGGACCACACCTGATTTCTGTTAGGCTGCAGAACTGGGCTCACATCAGAAACCAAACATCCCCTGGCCAGTGCAAGCAGAGGCATTCCTCTGCTGATTTGCACTTGATGTGATGCACTATGGATGTCGTGGATAATTCAGACCAATGGGGAGAAACAGAATCAAAAACACTCCTTAAACACCTTCCACACCCCTCCCCCCCCAACCCGGGGACTCCTGACCAAACAGCACAATACATATGCTAACAAACTTAAACAAAGCCTTTGTTTAAGTTTGTTAGCATATGTATTGTGCTGTTAAAGCCATTTAAAGAATGAATGTCCTCCCTAGCCACGTTCAGCCCCACCCCCACCCCCTGCGGAGGGCGGGTGGGCTAGCCCCAAGTCTTTCCGGTACTCCATACCTGCTAAAAAATTTCCTGACGGTACTGCACACTGGAGGGTACTTGCGCTCCTGCGTGTCACCCATTCCCAGCTTCTGGCAAAGAAAGGCTAGGGCAGGGGTGGGCAAACTGTTTGGCCCGAGGGCCACATCTGGGTATGGAAATTGTATGGCGGGCCATGAATGCTCACAAAATTGGGGGCTGGGGTGCGGGAGGGGGTGAGGGCTCTGCCTGGGGGTGTGGGCTCTGGAGTGGGGCCAGATATGTGGAGTTCAGGATGCGGGAAGGGGCTCCGGGCTGGGGCAGGGGATTCGGATGCAGGAGGGGGTGAGGGCTCTGGCTGAGGGTGCGGGCTCTGCAGTGGGGACAGGGATGAGGGGTTCAGAGTATGGGAGGGGGATCAGGGCTGGGGCAGGGGATTGAGGCGTGGGGGAGAGTGAGGGCTCCGACTGGGGGTGCGGCTCTGGGGTGGGGCTGGGGATGAGGGGTTTGGGTTGCAGGAGGGTGGTCCAGGTTGGCATCGAGGGGTTTGGAGGGCAGGAGGGGGATCAGGACTGGGACAAGGGGTTGAGGTGCAGGAGGGGGTCAAGGGTGCAGGCTCTGGTGGCGCTTACCTCTAGCGGCTCTCAGAAGCAGCAGCATGTCTCTCCTACGCGGCGGTGTGGCCAGGCAGCTCTGCGCACTGCCCCATCCACAGGCACCCTCCCTGCAGCTCCCATTGGCCTCGGTTCCTGGCCAATGGGAGCTGCAGAGCCGGTGCTTGGGGCGGGGGCAGCGTGTGGAGCCCCCTTGCTGCCCCTATGTGTATGAGCCAGAGAGGGGACATGCCACTGCTTCCGGGAGCTGCACGGAGCCACGGCACACGCAGAGCGGGTCAAGCCCCTGAACCTGCTCCCTGGTGGGAGCTTGAGGGCTGGATTAAAAGGTTTGACGGGCCGGATGCGGTCCACGGGCCATAGTTTTCCCACCCCTGGGACTAGGGGCACTTCAGAGCATGGTTTTGCATCCCTGCTCATTTTAGCTAATAGGTACTGATGGACCTATCCTCCATGAACTTATGTAGTTCTTTATGGAACCCTGTTATAGTCTTGGCCTTCACAACATCCTCTGGCAAGGAGTTCCACATGCTGACTCTGTGTTGTGTAAATAAACACGTCCTTTTGTTTGATTTAATTAATTTCATCTGGCGATCCCTAATTCCTGTGTTATGAGAAGGAGTAAATAACATTTCCTTGTTTATGTTCTCCATGCCGGTTATGATCTTATAGACCTCAATCATATCCCCCTTAGTCATCTCTTTTCCAAGCTGAAAGGTCCTAGTCTTATTAATCACTCCTCATATTGAAGCTGTTCCATACCCTTCATCATTTTTGTTGCCCTCCTCTGTAACCTTTCCAATTCCAATACAGATGCTCCCCGAGTTATGCAAGACCTGACTTACGCAAATTTGCACTTACAGAAAAAGTTCCATAAGCCAGAAATAGGATTTTCGAGTTGCGGAAATTTTTGCGTAATGTATGGGTATATGTTTCTGATTTACACAAAATTTGAGTTACACAAGGCTTTCCAGAACAGAACAATTGCATAAGTCGGGGGGGGGGGGGGGGGGCGTCTGTATATCTTTTTTTGAGATGGGGTGACCAGAACTGCATGCAGTATTCAAGATGGGGGCATACCATGGATTTATACAGAGGCATTATGATATTTACTGTCTTATTATCTATCCCTTTCCTAATGATTTCCAACATTCTGTTCACTATTTTGACAGCCGCTGCACACTGAGTGGAGGTTTTCAGAGAACTATCCACAATGACTCCAAGATCTGCACAGACACACCCCTAGAATCCCGAGCTATCCAAGATCTGCTACCCAAGATCCATAAACCTGGAAATCCTGGACGCCCCATCATCTCAGGCATTGGCACCCTGACAGCAGGATTGTCTGGCTACGTGGACTCTCTCCTCAGGCCCTACGCTACCAGCACTCCTAGCTATCTTCGAGACACCACTGACTTCCTGAGGAAACTACAATCCATCGGTGATCTTCCAGAAAACACCATCCTGGCCACTATGGATGTAGAAGCCCTCTACACCAACATTCCCCACAACGATGGACTACCAGCCGTCAGGAACAGTCTCCCCGATAATGTCACGGCAAACCTGGTGGCTGAACTTTGTGACTTTGTCCTCACCCATAACTATTTCACATTTGGGGACAATGTATACCTTCAGATCAGCGGCACTGCTATAGGTACCCGCATGGCCCCACAGTAGGCCAGCATTTTTATGGCTGACTTAGAACAACCCTTCCTCAGCGCTCCTCCCCTAATGCCCCTCCTCTACTTACGCTACACTGATGACATCTTCATTATCAGGACCCATGGGAAGGAGGCCTTTGAGGAATTCCACCAGGATTTCAACAATTTCCACCCCACCGTCAACCTCAGCCTGGACCAGTCCACACAATACACTACAGTGCTAATAAGCAACGGTCACATAAACACCACCCTATACCGGAAACCTAATGTCCGCTATACTTAACTACATGCCTCCAGCTTCCATCCTGACCACATCACATGATCCATTGTCTACAGCCAAGCTCTAAGATACAACCGCATTTGCTCCAATCCCTCAGACAGAGACAAACGCCTACAAGATCTCTATCAAGCGTTCTTAAAACTACAATACCCACCTCCTGAAGTGAAGAAACAGATTGACAGAGCAAGAAGAGTACCCAGAAGTCACCTACTCCAGGACAGGCCCAACAAAGAAAGTAACAGAAAGCCACAAGCCGTCACCTTCAGCCCCTAACTAAAACCTCTCCAGAACATCATCAAGGATCTACAACTTATTCTGAAGGACGATCCCTCACTCTCACAGATCTTGGGAGACAGGCCAGTCCTTGCTTACAGACAGCCCCCCAACCTGAAGCAAATACTCACCAGCAACCACACACCACACAACAGAACCAATAACCCAGGAACCTATCCTTGCAACAAAGCCCGTTGCCAACTGTGTCCACATATCTATTCAAGGGACACCATCATAGGACCTAATCACATCAGCCACACCATAAGAGGCTCGTTCACCTGCACATCTACCAATGTGATATATGCTATCATGTGCCAACAATGCCCCTCTGCCATGTAATGGGCCAGACTGGACAATCTCTAGGCAAAAGAATAAATGGACACAAATCAGACCTCAAGAATTATAACATTCAAAAACCAGTCGGAGAACACTTCAGTCTCCCTGGTCACTCAATTTCAGACCTAAAAGTAGCAATTCTCCAACAAAAAAACTTCAAAAACGGACTCCAACGAGAAACTGCAGAATTGGAATTAATTTGCAAACTGGACACCATTAAATTAGGCCTGAATAAAGACTTGGAGTGGATGGGTCATGACACAAAGTAAAAACTATTTCCCCATGTTATTTTTTCCCCCTACTGACAGGTTTCAGAGTAACAGCCGTGTTAGTCTGTATTCGCAATTTGTGCTGGAAATGGCCCAACTTGATGATCAGTTTAGATAAGCTATTACCAGCAGGAGAGTGGGGTGGGAGGAGGTATTGTTTCATGGTGTCTGTGTATATAATGTCTTCTGCAATTTCCACAGTATGCATCCGATGAAGTGAGCTGTAGCTCACGAAAGCTCATGCTCAAATAAATTGGTTAGTCTCTAAGGTGCCACAAGTCCTCCTTTTCTTTTTCCCCCTACTGTTACTCACCTTCTTGTCAACTGTTTGAAATGGGCCATCCTGATTATCACTACAAAAGTTTTTTTCTCCTGCTGATAATAGCTCACCTTAATTGATTGGTTTGGTCTTGTTACAGTTGGTGTGGCAACACCCATTTTTTCATGTTCTCTGTGTATATATATCTTCCTACTGTATTTTCCACTGCATGCATCTGATGAAGTGGCTTTTAGCCAACGAAAGCTTATGCTCAAATAAATTTGTTAGTCTCTAAGGTGCCACAAGGACTCCTCGTTGTTAGGGCTAAGACAGACTAACACGGCTACCCCTCTGAAACCTATTACCTCACTGGTTACTCAGAAGTCCAAACAACACAGTTCCCTTAAAGTGATCCAGCCTCAGGCCTCCACCCAGACACACATGCCAGATATGATGATGATTGCTGAAAATCTTATCTCATCATATAAAAGAAAAGGTTCTTCCAACCCCAAAGGATCAGCCACACACCCAGGTCAAATTATAACTTAGATCTTACTCCAAATACATGCTTATGGTCAATTCTTGTTAAGTAAACTAAAATTTATTAAAAACGAAAAGAGAGAGATAAACAGATTCGCATTCAATTCTTGAGGTTCAGATACATAGCAGAGATGAGTTTGTAGATGCCTAAAACTCCAGTCAGTGACTGGGGATCTCAATCCTTATGGCTAAAGGAGATCTGAGATGAAGAAGGATCGTGTCCCAGGGCTTTTATCCATTTCCAGCAGCCTTTTGCCCTGAGAAAACAATAGGCTTAACTTTCCTCCTCCTAAACATCATGGCAATTAGCATAGGGTAATTTATCCATTAACAGTTCAGACACCGGTTACCACAACCTTCAAAGAGACACATAGCCCAGAGGGGGGCAAACTACGGCCTGCGGGCCACCTCCGGCCTGCGGGACCCTCCTGCCCGGCCCCTGAGCTCCTGGCCAGGCGGCTAGCTCCCAGCCCCTCCCCCGCTGTTCCCCCTTCCCCAGCAGTGCAGTGAGCTGAGGCTGCGAGCTCCTGGGGCAGGGCAGCTGCAGTGCCCGGCCTGACCCTGTGCTCTGTGCTGCGCGGGGGGGTTGGATAGAGGGCAGGGGAGTTCAGGGGGGTGGTCAGGGGGCGGGGATGTGGATAGGGGTTGGGGCGGTCAGAGGGCAGGGAACAGGGGGGTTGAATGGGGGCAGGGGTCCTGGGGAGCCAGTCAGGAAGGGGGAGGGGGTTGGATGGGGCGGCGGGGAACGGTCAGGGGCAGGGGTTCTGGAGGCAGTCAGGGGACAGGGAGAAGGGGTGGTTGGATGGGCAGGGGTCCTGGGGGGGCCAGTCAGGAAGGAGAGGGTGGGTTGGATAGGGCAGTCAGGGGCAGGGGTTCTGGGGGCAGTCAGGGGACAGGGAAAAGGGGTTGTTGGATGGGGCAGGGATCCTGGGGGGGGGCAGTCAGGAATGAGAGGAGGGGTTGGATGGGGCGGCAGGGGGCAGTCAGGGGTGGGGATTCCGGGGGCAGTCAGGGGACAGGGAGTAGGGTGGGTGGATGGGGCTGGGGTCCTGGGGGGGGGTCACGGGGCGAGAACCAGGGCCGGGGGGTGAATGGGGGGGGCATGCCTCACTGTTTGGGGAAGCACTGCCTCCCCTAACTGGCCCTCCATACGATTTCCTAAACCCGATGCAGACCTCAAGCCAAAAAGTTTGACAGCCCCTGATATAGACAATAATATTCTTTCACTCAAGTATCTTCCTAAATATTAATACCCCTTTTTTGATCTTTGAATCAAAGCTATAGCCATAGACGAGACTTGTTTGCTGACATCACAAGACCTGAGCAAACATCTCCCCTTCCATCTCTAACAATGCAGGCTGGCATTTCAAAGCTCTATTCATTTACAGATCTTCCTAACATGTCTTTAAAGTTTGGCCATGGCTCATGCCAGTCTGTGAGTTAATTAACTCTTTCTGGCCCTATGTCACCTTTCAATGAGATATTATATTACACTTGTCAAGGTTCCTTCCCCACTTTGAACTCTAGGGTACAGATGTGGGGACCTGCATGAAAACCTCCTAAGCTTATTTTTACCAGTTTAGGTTAAAACCTCCCCAAGGTAGAAACTATTTTCCTTTTTCCCTCGGACTTTATCGCTGCCACCACCAAGTGTCTAACAGATATATAACCGGGAAAGAGCCTGCTTGGAAACATCTTTCCCCCAAAAATCCTCCCCAAACCCTACACCCCCTTTCCTGGGGAAGGCTTGATAAAAATCCTCACCAATTCGCATAGGTGAACACAGATCCAAACCCTTGGCTCTTAAGAACAATGAAAAAACAATCAGGTTCTTAAAAGGAGAATTTTAATAGAAGAAAAAGTAAAAGAATCACCTCTGTAAAATCAGGATGGTAAATACCTTACAGGGTGATCAGATTCAAAACATAGAGAATCCCTCTAGGCAAAACCTTAAGTTACAAAAAGACACAAAAACAGGAATTTACATTCCATTAAGTACAGCTTATTTTCTCAGCCATTTAAAGAAAACAGAATCTAACGCATCTCTAGCTAGATTACTTCATAGAATCATAGAATATCAGGGTTGGAAGGGACCCCAGAAGGTCGTCTAGTCCAACCCCCTGCTCGAAGCAGGACCAATTCCCAGTTAAATCATCCCAGCCAGGGCTTTGTCAAGCCTGACCTTAAAAACCTCTAAGGAAGGAGATTCTACCACCTCCCTAGGTAACGCATTCCAGTGTTTCACCACCCTCTTAGTGAAAAAGTTTTTCCTAATATCCAATCTAAACCTCCCCCATTGCAACTTGAGACCATTACTCCTCGTTCTGTCATCTGCTACCATTGAGAACAGTCTAGAGCCATCCTCTTTGGAACCCCCTTTCAGGTAGTTGAAAGCAGCTATCAAATCCCCCCTCATTCTTCTCTTCTGCAGACTAAACAATCCCAGCTCCCTCAGCCTCTCTTCATAAGTCATGTGCTCTAGACCCCTAATCATTTTTGTTGCCCTTCGCTGGACTCTCTCCAATTTATCCACATCCTTCTTGTAGTGTGGGGCCCAAAACTGGACACAGTACTCCAGATGAGGCCTCACCAGTGTCGAATAGAGGGGAACGATCACATCCCTCGATCTGCTCGCTATGCCCCTACTTATACATCCCAAAATGCCATTGGCCTTCTTGGCAACAAGGGCACACTGGTGACTCATATCCAGCTTCTCGTCCACTGTCACCCCTAGGTCCTTTTCCGCAGAACTGCTGCCTAGCCATTCGGTCCCTAGTCTGTAGCGGTGCATGGGATTCTTCCATCCTAAGTGCAGGACCCTGCACTTATCCTTATTGAACCTCATCAGATTTCTTTTGGCCCAATCCTCCAATTTGTCTAGGTCCTTCTGTATCCTATCCCTCCCCTCCAGCGTATCTACCACTCCTCCCAGTTTAGTATCATCTGCAAATTTGCTGAGAGTGCAATCCACACCATCCTCCAGATCATTTATGAAGATATTGAACAAAACCGGCCCCAGGACCGACCCCTGGGGCACTCCACTTGACACCGGCTGCCAACTAGACATGGAGCCATTTATCACTACCCGTTGAGCCCGACAATCTAGCCAGCTTTCTACCCACCTTATAGTGCATTCATCCAGCCCATACTTCTTTAACTTGCTGACAAGAATACTGTGGGAGACCGTGTCAAAAGCTTTGCTAAAGTCAAGAAACAATACATCCACTGCTTTCCCTTCATCCACAGAACCAGTAATCTCATCATAAAAGGCGATTAGATTAGTCAGGCATGACCTTCCCTTGGTGAATCCATGCTGACTGTTCCTGATCACTTTCCTCTCATGTAAGTGCTTCAGGATTGATTCTTTGAGGACCTGCTCCATGATTTTTCCAGGGACTGAGGTGAGGCTGACCGGCCTGTAGTTCCCAGGATCCTCCTTCTTCCCTTTTTTAAAGATTGGCACTACATTAGCCTTTTTCCAGTCATCCGGGACTTCCCCCGTTCGCCACGAGTTTTCAAAGATAATGGCCAAGGGCTCTGCAATCACAGCCGCCAATTCCTTCAGCACTCTCGGATGTAACTCGTCCAGCCCCATGGACTTGTGCACGTCCAGCTTTTCTAAATAGTCCCTAACCACCTCTATCTCCACAGAGGGCTGGCCATCTCTTCCCCATTCTGTGATGCCCAGTGCAGCAGTCTGGGAGCTGACCTTGTTAGTGAAAACAGAGGCAAAAAAAGCATTGAGTACATTAGCTTTTTCCACATCCTCTGTCACTAGGTTGCCTCCCTCATTCAGTAAGGGGCCCACACTTTCCTTGGCTTTCTTCTTGTTGCCAACATACCTGAAGAAACCCTTCTTGTTACTCTTGACATCTCTTGCTAGCTGCAGCTCTAGGTGCGATTTGGCCCTCCTGATATCTTTCCTACATGCCCGAGCAATATTTTTATACTCTTCCCTGGTCATATGTCCAACCTTCCACTTCTTGTAAGCTTCTTTTTTATGTTTAAGATCCGCTAGGATTTCACCATTAAGCCAAGCTGGTCGCTTGCCATGTTTACTATTCTTTCGACTCATCGGGATGGTTTGTCCCTGTAACCTCAACAGGGATTCCTTGAAATACAGCCAGCTCTCCTGGACTCCCTTCCCCTTCATGTTAGTCCCCCAGGGGATCCTGGCCATCTGTTCCCTGAGGGAGTCGAAGTCTGCTTTCCTGAAGTCCAGGGTCCGTATCCTGCTGCTTACCTTTCTTCCCTGCGTCAGGATCCTGAACTCAACCAACTCATGGTCACTGCCTCCCAGATTCCCATCCACTTTTGCTTCCCCCACTAATTCTACCCGGTTTGTGAGCAGCAGGTCAAGAAAAGCACCCCCCCTAGTTGGCTCCCCTAGCACTTGCGCCAGAAAATTGTCCCCTACGCTTTCCAAAAGCTTCCTGGATTGTCTATGCACCGCTGTATTGCTCTCCCAGCAGATATCAGGAAAATTAAAGTCACCCATGAGATCAGGGCATGCGATCTAGTAGCTTCCGTGAGTTGCCAGAAGAAAGCCTCATCCACCTCATCCCCCTGGTCTGGTGGTCTATAGCAGACTCCCACCACTACATCACTCTTGTTGCACACACTTCTAAACTTAATCCAGAGACACTCAGGTTTTTCCACAGTTTCGTACCGGAGCTCTGAGCAGTCATACTGCTCCCTTACATACAGTGCTACTTACTAAGTTCTAAGACTCCATTCCTGTTCTGTCCCCGGCAAAAGCATCACACAGACAGAGAGAGCCTTTGTTTCTCCCCCCCTCTAGTTTTGAAAGTATCTTGTCTCCTCATTCTTCATTTTTGGTCAGGTGCCAGCGAGGTTACCTTTAGCTTCTTAACCCTTTACAGGTGAAAGGGTTTTTCCTCTGGCCAGGAGGGATTTTAAAGGTGTTTACCCTTCCCTTTATATTTATGACAATACTCATAACATCACAGCATACTTTGCTTAACAGCCTTTTGTAAGCAACCTTGTCAATGGCTTTCTGAAAATCTAAGTACACTATATCCACTGGATCCCCCTTGTCCACATGCTTGTTGACTCCCTCAGAGAATTCTAGTAGATTGGTGAGGCACGATTTCCCTTTATAAAAAGCCATGTTGACTCTTCCCTAACAAATTGTGTTCATCTATGTGTCTAATAATTCTTTTCTTTACTATAGTTTCAACCAGTCTGCCCAGGACTGAAGTCAGGCTTGCCAGACTACAAGTGCCGGGATCACCTCTGGAGCCGTTTTTAAAAATTGCAGTCACATTAGCTATCCTCCAGTCGTCTGGTACAGAAGCTGATTTAAATGATCGGTTACAGACGGCAGTTAGTAGTCCTGCAATTTCACATTTGACTTCCTTCAGAACTCTTGGGCGAATCCCACATGGTCCTGGTGACCTATTACTGTTTCGTTTACCAATTTGTTCCCAAACCTCCTCAATCTGGGACAGCTCCTCAGATTTGTCACCTGAAAAGAATGGCTCAGGTGTGGGAATCTCCCTCACATCCTCAGCCGTGAAGACTGATGCACAGGATTCTCTGCAATCTTGTCTTCCCTGAGTGCTTCTTTGCCATCTCGATCATCCCACTGGTTGTTTAGCAGCCTTCCTGCTTCTGATGTACTTAAGATTGTTTTGCTGTTACTTTTTGAGTCCTTGGCTAGCTGTTCTTCACATTCTTTTCTGGCCTTCCTAATTATATGTTTACACTTCACTTGCCAGAGTTTATGCTGCTTTGTGTTTTCCTCACTAGGATTTAGCTTCTATTTTTTAAAGGACACCATTTTGCCTCTCGCTGCTTCTTTTACTTTGTTGTTTAGCCACGTTGGCTCTTTTTCGGTCCTCTTACTATGTTTTTTTTAATTTGGGGTATAAATACATTTGGGGTGTTCGCCTCTATTACGGTGTCTTTAAAAAGTTTCCACGCAGCTTGCAGGGATTTCACTTTTGGCGCTGTACCCTTTCATTTCTGTTTAAGTAACATCCTCGTTTTTGTGCAGTTTCCCTTTCTGAAATTAAATGCTACTCTGCTGGGCTGCTGTGGTGTTTTCCCCACCACAGGGATGTTAAATTTTATTATGTTATGGTTACTATTACCAGCTATATTCACCTCTTGGACAGGATCCTGTGCTCCACTTAGGACTAAATCAAGAATTTCCCTTCCTCTGGTGAGTTCCAGGACTCCAAGAAGCCGCCATTAATGGTGTCTAGAAATTTTATCTCAGCATGCTGTCCTGGGGTGACATGTGCCTGGTCAGTATGGGGATAATTGAAATCCACCATTAATAATGAGTTTTTTATTTTTATAGCCTCTCTAATCTCCCTGAGCATTTCACAGTCACTATCACCGTCCCGGTCAGGTGGTCGGTAATATATCCCTACTGCTATTCTTATTATTAGAGCATGGAATTACTATCCATAGAGATTCTTTGGTACAGTTTGGTTCATTTAAGATTTTCACTTCATTTGATTCTCCGCTTTCTTTCACATATAATGCCACTCCCCCACCCGCACGACCTGTTCTGTCCTTCCGATATATTTTGTACCCTGGTATTACTGAGTCCAATTAATTATCCTCATTCCATCAAGTTTCTGTGATACCTATTATACCAATATCTTCATTTAATGCGGGGCACTCTAGTTTGCCCATCTTATTATTTAGACTTCTAGCATTTGTATATAAGCACTTGTCACTTTTAAGCAAGGTGGATACAAATCAATGATTTTTTTTTAATCGGATTTTTTTTACTTAAATCAGATTTTTTTGATAAAATGTTTTTTGAGGAAAAAAACCCATCTAAAGATAGTTTTAATTTTGATGATGATGATGGGCGATCACTCATTACCGGGTATGATCAACTTCCATGGGAGTTATGGTTCCTCAGGTGGCTAATAAGGCCAATCCTTGAACCACAAGTTCTATTACAATGAGGGGAGATGTTTTCAGACTCAGCAGGAGGCTGTTGACCATGACTGGAGACCAGTCTCTCCTTCCTGCTGCGCCTCTTGTCCTCTTCGGCTTGTCGGCGAGCAAGTTCACATAGGACTTCACTCCATTTTAAGCGATCTTAGGCAAGTGTCTCCCAAGTGTCAATGTTGATATTACATTTTTTTTAGGTTGTCCTTCAGCAAGCCCTTATAAAGCTTCCATTGTCCACCCACGTTACGGTACCCTTCTTTCAGCTGAGAGAACAGGACCAGTTTTGGAAGGGGATGGTCTGGCAGCCGGACAACATGACCAGTCCAGTGGAATTGCAAATGGAGGATCATTGCCTCGATACTGGTGGTCTTTGCCTTTCCCAGAACACTAATATTGGTGCCCCTGCCTTCCCATTTGATCTTCCGAATCTTAAAAAGGCAGCGTTGATGGTGCCTCTCAAGGACTTTCAAGTGGTGTCTACAGATTGTCCAAATTTTGGACCCATACAGCAGTGTTGGGAGAATGACGGCTTGCTAAACAAGAAGCTTGGTGTCTGTTCGAATGTTGTGATCTTCAAAGACCCTGTGCCATAAACAAGAAAAAACTACACTGGCACAGCTCCGGTGATGCTGAATTTCTGCATCAACATCTGCCTTGGATGAAAGGTGTCTTCCAAGGTAGAGGAAACGATCGGCATTCTCCAGTGCCACGCCATTGATTCTGACAGATGGGGCATGCAATACCTCCTTTGGAGAGGGCTGATAGAGCACTTTAGTCTTCTTGATATGAAGAGTGAGACCAAGACACGCGTAAGCATCAGCAAACACATTCAAGATAGTTTGAAGATCTGTCTCAGAGTGGGCAAAGACTGCGTTGTCATCAGCATACTGGAGTGCCACAAGAGATGGTGCAGAAGTCTTACTCTTGGCTTTCAGCCGGCTAAATCTGAACAGCTTTCCACCCATTCTGCAAGTGATTTCAACGCCAGCTGAAAACTTCCCAGCAATTAGGTGAAGAACGACAGCAATAAAACATGGTTGGAGTGACGATACAGCCCTGTTTGAGTCCTGTTTGTACTTTGAAAGGTTCGCTCTGGGAGCCAGTGCTGCTTGGAACAGTCGCTTTCATGTTATCATGAAGCAATTTTAGGACATTGACGTATTTATCAGGACATCCAATCTTTGAAAGTACATGGTGACTCACTGAGTCAAAGGCTTTAGTCAGATCAATAAAAGCCTTGTACCGTGGTTGGTTTTGCTCCCGACACATTTCTTGCAGCTGCCATGCTGTGAAGATCATATCTGCAGTTCCACGACATGGTTGGAAACTACTCTGTGACTCTGGTAAAATCTCTTCTGACAGGGGCAGAAGGCGGGTTGCAAGGATCTGCACCAGAACTTTGCCTGCAGTGCCTAGGAGGGAGATACCATGATAATTTCCACAATCCACTTTATCCCCTTTCTTGAAGAGGGTGACAATCAAGGCATCCTTCGTTTCACTGGGTATCTCCTCCTTTATCCAGATTTTAAGGATAAGCAGGTAAAGCTGCTGAATTAGCTCTGGTTCACCGTTTTTGAAGATTTCAGCAGGGATCCCATCTAGACCTGCTGCCTTGTTGTTCTTCATCTGCATGGTGGCATTGTGTACCTCACACAAACTGGGAGGGTCTCCGAGCTCTTTCCTAAATGGTCGTTGAGGGATTTGCTCAAGGACTTCATCTACAACCACAGAATTACGGTTAAGGGGATCTTCAAAATGTTCTTTCCAGAGATAATTGATAGCTTTGTTGTCCTTCAGAAATGTGGTTCCGTAATTAAGATACATTATAGCTCAAAGGTGTCTCATCATGGAATAGGGATTATAAATTCTAATTCTATAGTATGAGACAATATATTCATGTAACGTTTAAGAGTTTTGTAAAGAAGTTCCAAAAATTCATGGATTAGGGACCCAATCTTATGGGGTTCCAGGGGCTTCTGTATAGATTATTTAGGTTAATCTTTCTATCTACCCAATGGGACTCAGTGCTCCGTCTAGAAGATACCATCAGAGATGCTTAGTTTTGTAGTTCTCAAACTGTGGGGTTGTGTCTCCAAAGATAACATGCTTGTTAACAGCAAAAATGGTTTAAAATAAATAAATAATATATAGAGGTGAGAAATAACAGACCTCAACCCTATTGTCCCTCTGCAAATTTGTGTACACAGGGTCAACCCCTTACCTCTCTCTAAAAGTGCAAAGTTTCAAAAAGTTCAATGAATAGAAGATTGTTGGGGGCGGAATAGATCTGGACAAGGAGAAGAAGTCTGGAAATAAATGTGAGAAGTGAGGGTCATATGCTTGTTTTGTTAAAATATTATATGTTTTCTATTGAGAAAAAAAATCCAGAATACTTAATGTTGTTGTTTTAGTTAAATAAGACAGTTTAAATGTCTGTCTGGTGAGATTCTCCTCCTAATACAGCCTGGCAAGAAAATCCTCCCAATATTAATGATTAACCTGTTGAATTGGAGATAGTTGCCCTCCCAGTGACTTCATAACTATCTGCTTCAATTACCTTTGGTAAATGAAATAACCAAACCATCGTTCATTTTCTGATATAGCTGTAAAACTCATCTGAAAAGTTTTCAAAATAAATCACTTTAAAAATGCACCTTCTAAAAATGAACCCTACATCTGAGTTGTGAAGAATGTGTATTAAGCTTATAACCAACAAGAATGCACTTTTATGTAGAAATCCATGATTAAATCGAGTCTTCCTGACTCGTGATTTAAATCACATCCACCCTGCTTTTTAGCTGTCTCCCATTACACGATGTAATTAAATGGGCCTCTTTTTCATTTGACTGTTTCTCATCAGATCCTACCCGTATTTTATCGTCTTCCAGCCTCTCCTCCTTACTAGGACATAGAGAATCTCCATTAATAGATCCTCCCCTAGGGGATGTAGCTGTCTGAACCACGTGCTTCTCTGCACCGTCGGCTTTCTCCAAGCCCTTAGTTGTAAAACTGTTTCTGCAAACTTTTTAATTGTATGTGCCAGCAACCTGGTTCCATTTTGGTTGAGGTGGAGCCCATCTTTTCTGCATAGGCTCCCCCTTTCCCAAAAGGTTCCCCCGGTTCCTAATAAATCTAAACCCCTCCTCCCAACACCACTGTCTCCTCCAGGCATTGAGACCCTGCAGTTCTGCCTGTCTAACCCGCCCTGCGCGAGGACCTGGGAGCATTTCAGTGAATGCTCCCATGGAGGTCCTGGACTTCAATCTCTTACATGGGCAGTGGGGCGCTCGAGACAATCCTCTTCAAATCAAAAGAGCAGCGGATACTCTCATGTGAGGCCTGGGTGCAAAGGGGCTGATGACAGGCTGAAGGGGAAGCATATCCTGCCATTGCAAGGACGGCTGGGGGTTAAATTTAGGGCAGCGTCAAAAGCAGGAATGTTCCCAGGGTTTTGTTTCTTTCTCGCTTTGTTTTCCTTTTTTCCCACTCAGAACAGGTTAGTTGTTTTTTTTCCCTCCCTCCCTCCTTTATGGGAATTCACTTTCCTCCTTGCTGCAGCTGAAATGGCAAACATCTGGCCGGCTCGGGAAAGTGGCGAATGAACGGGATGTCAAGCAGCCGGTTTTCATCATCCCCCCAAGGGAGGAGTGGATCTTCCTCTCCAGCGCAGTGGATTTATGCACCACTTAACCTGAGAAGGAAATCCATATTATTGTTCCGGGCGCTGCACAGACCCCAACCATGAGCAGGGCCAGGGGAGGTGCAGCCATCCCAAAAGTGGGGGGCCAGGGGCCCTGCCCCCTCCATGGCCCGCTCCTGCCCCCTTCTCTTCCACCCAAAGCCCTGCCAAGCTGGAAGCTGGAGCAGGCCAGGAGCAGCAGACCCTCCACCTGCCCAGGGTGGAGGGGTCCGAGAGCAGCCCCCGGCCCTTGTCCCTGCCCTACGGGCCCCATGCCTTGGGTAGGCGGAGGGTTTGCGGCTCCCCACAGCTGCCCACGCAGTTCTTACCTTGGAGCCGCAGCCTGGCCATGGTAAGAGCCACCCAAGCAGCTGCAGACCCTCCATTTTCCCGAGGGGGCCTGCAGGGCAGGAACACGAGCCTGGGGTTGTTCTCAGCCCCCCAACCTGGGCAGGTGGAAGGTCTGCGGCTCCCCACAGCTGCCCGGGCTCCCCGGCCAGGCTCCTGCTGCCGGCTGGGCCATGGGGTGGGGGGGGGGAAGAGGAGGAGTGGGGGCAGGGCCCATGGTGAAAAGTGGACAGGACAAGCCCATCCACTTTCAAAAAGTGGGAGGGCCATTGGCCTCCCCACCCTATTCCGGGTCAGGGCCCCCATTGTGCCAGGGGACCCTGACCCAGATCAAGGCCCTGTGATGCCCTGATTCTCATGGGTGACTTTAATTTTCCTGATATCTGCTGGGAGAGCAATACAGCGGTGCATAGACAATCCAGGAAGTTTTTGGAAAGCGTAGGGGACAATTTTCTGGCGCAAGTGCTAGGGGAGCCAACTAGGGGGGGCGCTTTTCTTGACCTGCTGCTCACAAACCGGGTAGAATTAGTGGGGGAAGCAAAAGTGGATGGGAATCTGGGAGGCAGTGACCATGAGTTGGTTGAGTTCAGGATCCTGACGCAGGGAAGAAAGGTAAGCAGCAGGATACGGACCCTGGACTATAGGAAAGCAGACTTCGACTCCCTCAGGGAACGGATGGGTAGGATCCCCTGGGGGACTATCATGAAGGGGAAGGGAGTCCAGGAGAGCTGGCTGTATTTCAAGGAATCCCTGTTGAGGTTACAGGGACAAACCATCCCGATGAGTCGAAAGAATAGTAAACATGGCAAGCGACCAGCTTGGCTTAATGGTGAAATCCTAGCGGATCTTAAACATAAAAAAGAAGCTTACAAGAAGTGGAAGGTTGGACATATGACCAGGGAAGAGTATAAAAATATTGCTCGGGCATGTAGGAAAGATATAAGGAGGGCCAAATCGCACCTGGAGCTGCAGCTAGCAAGAGATGTCAAGAGTAACAAGAAGGGTTTCTTCAGGTATGTTGGCAACAAGAAGAAAGCCAAGGAAAGTGTGGGCCCCTTACTGAATGAGGGAGGCAACCTAGTGACAGAGGATGTGGAAAAAGCTAATGTACTCAATGCTTTTTTTGCCTCTGTTTTCACTAACAAGGTCAGCTCCCAGACTGCTGCACTGGGCATCACAGAATGGGGAAGAGATGGCCAGCCCTCTGTGGAGATAGAGGTGGTTAGGGACTATTTAGAAAAGCTGGACGTGCACAAGTCCATGGGGCCGGACGAGTTACATCCGAGAGTGCTGAAGGAATTGGCGGCTGTGATTGCAGAGCCCTTGGCCATTATCTTTGAAAACTCGTGGCGAACGGGGGAAGTCCCGGATGACTGGAAAAAGGCTAATGTAGTGCCAATCTTTAAAAAAGGGAAGAAGGAGGATCCTGGGAACTACAGGCCGGTCAGCCTCACCTCAGTCCCTGGAAAAATCATGGAGCAGGTCCTCAAAGAATCAATCCTGAAGCACTTACATGAGAGGAAAGTGATCAGGAACAGTCAGCATGGATTCACCAAGGGAAGGTCATGCCTGACTAATCTAATCGCCTTTTATGATGAGATTACTGGTTCTGTGGATGAAGGGAAAGCAGTGGATGTATTGTTTCTTGACTTTAGCAAAGCTTTTGACACGGTCTCCCACAGTATTCTTGTCAGCAAGTTAAAGAAGTATGGGCTGGATGAATGCACTATAAGGTGGGTAGAAAGCTGGCTAGATTGTCGGGCTCAACGGGTAGTGATCAATGGCTCCATGTCTAGTTGGCAGCCGGTGTCAAGTGGAGTGCCCCAGGGGTCGGTCCTGGGGCCGGTTTTGTTCAATATCTTCATAAATGATCTGGAGGATGGTGTGGATTGCACTCTCAGCAAATTTGCAGATGATACTAAACTGGGAGGAGTGGTAGATACGCTGGAGGGGAGGGATAGGATACAGAAGGACCTAGACAAATTGGAGGATTGGGCCAAAAGAAATCTGATGAGGTTCAATAAGGATAAGTGCAGGGTCCTGCACTTAGGATGGAAGAATCCAATGCACAGCTACAGACTAGGGACCGAATGGCTAGGCAGCAGTTCTGCGGAAAAGGACCTAGGGGTTACAGTGGACGAGAAGCTGGATATGAGTCAACAGTGTGCCCTTGTTGCCAAGAAGGCCAATGGCATTTTGGGATGTATAAGTAGGGGCATAGCCAGCAGATCGAGGGATGTGATCGTTCCCCTCTATTCGACACTGGTGAGGCCTCATCTGGAGTACTGTGTCCAGTTTTGGGCCCCACACTACAAGAAGGATGTGGATAAATTGGAGAGAGTCCAGCGAAGGGCAACAAAAATGATTAGGGGTCTAGAGCATATGACTTATGAAGAGAGGCTGAGGGAGCTGGGATTGTTTAGTCTGCAGAAGAGAAGAATGAGGGGGGATTTGATAGCTGCTTTCAACTACCTGAAAGGGGGTTCCAAAGAGGATGGCTCTAGACTGTTCTCAATGGTAGCAGATGACAGAACGAGGAGTAATGGTCTCAAGTTGCAATGGGGGAGGTTTAGATTGGATATTAGGAAAAACTTTTTCACTAAGAGGGTGGTGAAACACTGGAATGCGTTACCTAGGGAGGTGGTAGAATCTCCTTCCTTAGAGGTTTTTAAGGTCAGGCTTGACAAAGCCCTGGCTGGGATGATTTAACTGGGAATTGGTCCTGCTTCGAGCAGGGGGTTGGACTAGATGACCTTCTGGGGTCCCTTCCAACCCTGATATTCTATGATTCTATGATTCTATGATGGGGTGTCCACCCCACACAGGGCTGGAAGGGGTTAAGATGGCCAGGCCAACCGATTAGCTCCAGGGGCTGCCCCGGAGGAGAAGCCAGGGAGCAGGGACCAAATTGGAAGCAGGCTCAGCTGAGCAGGAACAAGGGGGGCCTGTATAAAGCCAGGTAGCTGGCAACAGAACCGCGGCGGCAGGGAAGAAGGCTGCAGTCACTCCCTGGGAGGAGGGAGTGGGGAGGCTGGCAAACCCAGGGATGGGGGAAGCCAGGAAAGCAGGGGAAGGCTCAGGGGAATAGCAGTGCAGACCCTGAGCTGGACCCCGGAGGAGAGGGCGGCCCTGGGTGCCCCTACCAGCCACTGGGGACGTGGCACAAGCCAGGCAGAGGACAGCAGACTGCCTAGGAGGCCCGGAAAGGGGGAGTATGTCGGGTGAGCTGGCCGGAGGGCCGAGCCATGAAGAGGAGGCTGGGGTGAGAGGGGTCCACAGAGTGGGAGAGATCCTGCCGGAGGGGTGGGGGGCGCAATGGCTGGCCAGGGCTAATCCCCAGGGTGGCCAGCAGGAGGAGCCAGTAGCAGGGAGCGCACCCTGAGGCCAGGGCACCGTGCTGGGCACGGGGCTCCCGCCCGAGGCCAGGGGGCCCCAGCTGTACTGGGCACGGGGCTCCCGCTGACCCAGGATGTGAGACAGTCCCGGCCCCAAAGAGCTTCCAGTCCAAGTAAGCAGGCAAGACAGAAATACTATCCCCATTTCACCGCTGGGTGAACTGATGCCCAGAGAAGGGGAGGGACGTGCCGGGGCCGCACAAGGCATTCGTGGTAGAGGTCAGCCTTGAACCTACGGCTCCTGAGCACCAGCCTTGGGGCTTCCAGGCCTCATGGGACGGCACTGCCTCTCGTCGCTCCTTCCACCTGGCGCAGCTGCTCCACAGATGGGGTCAGTGAGTGTGGGGCAGGTGATCACTCGGGGGGCCCACTGCTGATTCTAACACCCCCGCAGTTGGCCCCCGGGGGGAGAGGGGGGCTGGTAAGGCCAGGGGTAAAGAGGGCACGTGCAGTGATGAGCTGCCAAAATCTGAAGAACCGGTGCCTTCAGTCGCTCCGGGTCTTCGGCGGCACTTCGGCAGCACATCCTTCACTCGCTCTGGGTCTTCGGCGGCACTGAGGGACCCGCCGCCGAAGACCCGGAGCACCGCCGGGTGAGGGAAAAGGGATTCTCAAGGGGAGCCTCCCCAGCCGGGAGCTCAGACGGGCCGGACAGGACAGTCCTGCGGGCCAGATGTGGCCTGCGGGCCGGAGTTTGCCCAACCCTTTGACAACCGGTTCTAAACTAGCTTCCAAATTTAACAATTTCACGTGAACCGGCTCCAGCTCACCCCTGGACACGTGTGAAAGGGACCCACTCAGGTCAGGAGCAGGCAAGTTCCTCTCCTCAGCTGCTGGCCATAGGGCTTCGGCTTTAACATGGGATTCTTTTTTAGCCCAGCTGCGTCCCATTAAGGCCAGGGTCTGTGCCAGCAACGCCGCCCCAAGACACCCGGCTCTCTGTCTCCTGCAGCCAGACGCTGCCTCTGGATTTACTCCCAGCACCTCCGACAGCAGAGCTGAGTCACTCCAGCGTCAGTGAAAGGTCTGGAGTTGGCTGGCCTGTCCTCGCCTGGGAGCAGACGAACCGAGCCAGGAGGTCTGGTTCTCATCTGGCGCAGCTTGTGCATCTCTAGTGACTTCAAGGAAATCACTCCGATGCCTTCAGTGGGTTCCTACTAGTTTGTACGTGTGTATTTTATTAAATAACCGAGGATCAGAGCAGCAATGCTGTGGTGTCTAGCGGTTAGAGCAAAGAATTGCTTTTCCTGTTCCCAGTTTTGGGCCAGAAGGGGAGTGGGGTCGAGTGGTTTAGAGTGCGGGAGAAGGCTGGGAATCAGGACTCCTGGGTTCTATTCCTGGCTTGCTTTGTGGCCATGGCCGAGTCATTTCCCCACGTGTAAAGCCGCGCTAATGGTCTTGCCCCTCTGTTTTCAAGCGTGTCACATCCTCGCCAGCCAGCAGCAGTCAGGGAACATGCTGCACGCGCTTTGCCAGGTCCGCTACGAGCCTGGGGGAAGCTCTGCTCCTAATCCACCACTAAGCCCCATTCCTGGGAACCAAAGTCCCAGCTCCCACATGCAGCTGGGGCTACAGCTGGGCTGCTCCTCAAGGCACTCAGATGCAATAGCCCATGTGTGGGGGCCACATGTGAAGACCTCTTCGGTTCTCAGGAATTGGCTTCTGTCAGTTACGAATGTCCTTTCACTTTCATGCGCTGAGGGTGCCTCTGGCACTGATGCATTTAGGGTCATAATTTTCTAAAAGGGCTCCTGATTTCGGGGGCCCAACCCAAGACCCCCTTAAAGGGGCCTGATTTTTAGATATTCGGAATAACCCCTAGCTCTCGGAATCAGCTCAGCTCGAGGAGGGAGAGATTTAGAGATGCCGTGGAGAGAAGGGCAAGTGAGTTCTCACGGGGGAGAACCTGGAGCACAAACGGGACAACTTCGTGGGCCCAGCTCCGGGCATAGGCACCAAATTCATGGGTGCTCCAGGGCATGGAAAAAAATTAATGAGTGCTGAGCACCCACCGGCAGGCCCCTCCTCCCCTGCCTGATAGAGCCTGGCGGGGGAGGTGACTCCCGCTTCCTGCCCGGGCTCGGGTGCTGGGGTCCCCGGTGGCCCAGCCAGGCGGGGAGCAGAAGCCACCTCCTCCCCAGCCGGGCTCGCCCAGGCAGCTCCTGGCGAGCAGGGAGAGCAGTAGAACATGCCGGGACGGCAGGCGCAGCGGGAGGACAAAGCATCTGTCCCCGTCCCCCCCCAACACACACACACAGGTAACATGGGGCGGGGAGAGTGCGGTGGCCCCCAGGGGCCAGGCACAGGGGGACCCACATGTGACCTCCCACTATGGGGATGCACCAGTTGAATATGGGGCACTCTTGGGGGTAGAGGCAGGGGGAGGGCTGGGAAGAGGTGGAGTGGGGGCAGGGCTTAGGATGGAGCAGGGGTTGAGCACCCCCCACCCCACCCCTGGGGAAATCTGGAAGTCGGCACCTACGGCTCCGGGGGAGAAGGTACCTGCCCACTCAAGGGTTGCAGTCTTGAGGTGGGAGGGGGCAGAGTTGTGTCAACCCCACCCAGGATGGGAAGGTGGCCAGGGAGCCCACAGGCTGCACCTGGAGGAGAAGCCAGGGAGTAGGGAATGGATTGCAAGCAGGTCCAGCTGGGCAGGAAGAGCCAGTGCCTATAAAGCCAGGAAGCTGACAACAGACAGGGGCTGCAGGGCTGGGACAGGGCAGCCACTCCCTGGAAGTTGGAGGGGGCACCCCCAGAGAAAGCGGGGGGATGAGGAGTGGGGGGAAGAAGCAGGGCGGGCGGGCAGACTACAGCCCAGAACTCCGGGGGTGAGGGGTCCGGGTTCCCCTACCTGCCCCTGAGGAAGTGGCACTGGCAGGGCGGCGAACGGGAAGACTGCCGGGGTTACTGTGGGAGCGGCGGAGAACGTGAAAGACCCTGGAAGGGGAAACTCCAGCCGTGAGCGAGCCGGAGGGCTGGGTCACAAAGAGGCGGCTGTGGGTCCTGCAGTGCGAGAGGGGCGGCAGAGAGACGGCGTGCGAACTGTGGGAAGGGGCGTAGCACCGGGCAGAGCTAATCCCCAGGACAGCCACGGGGAGGCGCTGGCTAGTGGTGAATAGAGCACCCCATGACACTGGGTCAGACCAATGGTCCATCTCGCCCAGTGTCCTGTCTTCCGACAAGGGCCACTGCCAGATACTTCAGAGGGAGTGAACAGAGCACAGAAATTATCGAGTGACCCATCATCCCCTGTCATTCAGTCCCAGCTTCTGGCAGTCCGTGGTTTAGGGACACCAAGAGCATGGGGTTGTGTCCCTGAGCATCTTGGCTAATAGCCACTGATGGACCTGTCCTCCAGGAACTTACCCAGTTCTTTTTTGAACCCAGTGATACTTTTGGCCTTCACAGCATCCCTTGGCAAGGAGTTCCACAGGTGGACTGTGCGCTGGGTGAAGAAATAGTTCCTTCTGTTTGGTTTAAACCTGCTGCCTATTAATTTCATTGGCTGACCTCTGGTTCTGGTGTTATGCGAAGGGATAAATAACACTTCCCCAGTTACTTTCTCCACTCCGGCCCCAATTCTGTAGGCCTCTGGCCTACCCCCTTTGTCGTCTTTTTTCCAAGCTGAACAGTGCCAGGCTTTTAAATCTCTCCGCTTATGGAAGCTGTTCCCTACCCATCTGCAAAAATAACCCTTCATACTATAGTGCTACTATAAGTTAGCTGGTCCGCTCTTTTGGGACATCTTTCTGCTCTGTTTTTGTACAGCACCTGGCACAATGGGGGCTGGGCCATGACCGAGGCTTCTCGGTGCTATCCCAAAATCAAGAATAAGCATCAGGAAAAGGAATAGATCCCAGATGTCCTGAACACCTGTCCTCTCCTCTAACCTCTAGCCTCCATTCCCTTCCAGCCCCAGGATGGGAACCCAGGCATCCTGCGTGCCAGCCGCCTCCTCTCACTGCTTGTTCTCGCCTGTTGAGTCCCTTCCTGCTGCCCAACTCCAGGCTGGCCGGCCATCCAGCCGAGCGACCAGGCTGCAGCGTTTCCTGATGGCTTCACGCGCCCCAGGGACAGAGCGAGTGGGAAAGCGTGACCGGCTGAACCTGGTTTGTAGCTTGCCTGTGATCTCACCCCGCCGACAGACCCATGGCGGTATCTCTGTGTGTGCGTCCCTCACAAAGGCGAGGTCGAAATGGTTCAGCCAACCTCATTCATAGACCTAAGGGGCTTTGATAAGCTCGGGGGACTTCCTAGCTTAATGACCTCCTAATCAAAGCCTGGGCAAATGGCTAAAAGCCAAGGAAACCTACAGGAAACTGACCCCGAAGAGTTCGTTAGACTGAGCCGTGGCTGCTAGGCGTTAAGAGGCAGCGGGACTGCACTGAGAATTCGAAGTGGGCTGAAAATCCCCATCCACCCACCCACCCACCCACCCAGAAGGTGGTCAACAGAAACAAGTATTTTTGAACAAGCTTCTCAGACTCCCCAAATGTTCTTTTTGCAGCAGCCAAAAGCCGACATTTTTTCAGTTTAAAACAGATACCGAAAACTCAGCTCTGTTCAATAATACTATGAAGAAACTGAGGGTGGGGGGAGTGGCTTGCCCAAGGTCAGCCGATGGCAGACCCTGGACTAGAACCCTGGGTTCTTGAGTCTCAGGCCACTAGGCCACACTGCCTCTAAAACAGCATGTGATAAAGACAGCTCCCAATGATGCACACAAGGGGGGGCAGCATTAAGGTTATGGGGACATCCTTAAACCTTGATAATAGCTGCGTGCTTGTCTTTGCAAGCTCCATAAGGTTCTTTTAGTGTCACTTTTGGGGGATGTGATTAACTACAACAAAAGGAAAGGAGGGGAGGGACTACGACTCCCCCACCTGCCAAGCGGGAGATACCCACTAACCTGCCTCTTGGGGTGAGGCGGCCATATTTGTTCTGGGAATGGGGTTCTGAAGCCAGGAGCTAGGTGGGGAGAAGGTTAGAGGGTGAGGCAGCCATGTTTGTTGTGGGCATGGGGGCTCTGAAGCCAGGAGCTAGGTGGGGAGAAGGTTCGAGGCTGAGGCAGCCATGTTTTTTGTGGGCGAGGGGTTCTGAAGCCAGGAGCCAGCTGTTTTCCAAAGCAGATATGCTGAGGAACTAAAGGCAAAGGCCATTTTCATGGCAGCACCAGAGTATGGATCTGGGGGACCAGGCCACTGAGTCTAGAGCTGGGCAAACAGATTTTTTTTCAGCCCACTGGCAATTTCAAAAAGTCGGGGGGCGAATCATTTGTAGTCAAACCAAAAATGAAAATTTGCGACCAATTGAAAAGTTGGGGAGAAAACGAGGGTTGGGTCAAATGCCTCATTTCACGTGGACATTTACATTTTTCACACAACGTACTTTTTGCCAAAATTTTTGGCCAGCTCTGACCAGGTCCCCATTGCACGGAGCTCAGCTAGAGTCTCTTCAGAGGTGCCTTTGCATCCTGTTCTGTTGTCTCCAAGCCCCTTCGCCAACACGAACGCCAGCAGCAGTTGTGTGATCAGCAGCTGGCTGATGATATCCAGGGCAGGGACCGGGTGTCAGCTCTGGGCTGAACCGCAAGCCAGCCCCCAGCAAGGAAAAAGCTCCATCATCCATTCCCCTGATCCACCCAGTCCCTTTCATAGCAGCTGATTACGAGCCCTTAGCACCATCACCCCACGGCTCCTCCGGTGCAGGGCTTGAGGAGACGGAGGAGGTGAGCGTTGACCCGAGGGAGACACACAAGGTTCATGCACTTTGCTGGGAAGGAACTGATGCACCAGCTGACAGTTTCAAACCAACTCCTTCCCGGGGAAACCTCTTGCAGCGGGGTGGGAACTGAACGCCCAGCGTGAAGGGAGATGATCTCTGACCACCACACGGTTGACCCGTGACTCTTGATTCCAAAGCTGCAGCATCCTGTTCCACAGGTCACAGGGTCCCCGGGGTCCTCTGGGACACTCAGCAGGTGGAAATATTTGGAGAAGGGGAAGCAGCAGGGGATGGAGCGCTCCGGGATGCACGCAGGAGGAATACAGAGCACGAGTGGCTTCTGCCGATGGTGAGTGACAGGGGTTGGGAGGGAACGCCGGGCCCCTGACCGCCAGCAGAGCAGGATTATTGCAACCAGGCGCCCGCTGCCAACCTGACACTTCTCCATGCGCTTTCTGCAGCCTCGGATGGGCCCGCAGGGCTGGCGGGCATTGAGTCATGGGAAGGCAGGACACCTGGGTTCTATAGCCCTGGATAAGCGATCTAAGGACTTGGGGAAGCGTCCTTCTGCTCGAGCTCCACAGGTCAATTTCCCTGTGTAGACGGGGGGGCTTTGGCAGCCCAGGCCTGTCCCACTCGGCGGCGGAGGGGGGAGGACTTGGCAAGGTCTGAGAAGCACTCGAGAGGCGCTCGGGGATGGGACAAAGTGTTAGCTCAAGGAGCAGATGGAAGCAGCATCATGCAATGCTTGAACACAGCACTGGGACCCAGGTGACCTGCGTTCCTGTCCCAGCTCTGCCTCCGCGTGGGAGGCCACAGGCGCGCTCCTTTCCCGTCTCTGTGCCTCGGTTTCTCTTGCTGTAAAACAGAGAGGAGGCTGCCCCGAGGTCTACGGCTGGCAAACACAAAGCACCGTTCATAAGGCTCGGTGACAGAGCGGGTTAAAGGCTGAGCTGATGCTTCAGATCCATCTGTGGTGGGGGACGACAGAGCTGGCAGGAAAACAGGAGGGGGAGCTATGGCCCCTTGGGGCAAGCGATCTGCTTGCGGGCAGGAGGAGGAGGGCAGGCCCAGGACACAGGAGTGGCCAGCTAGCCCGCAAGGCTTATAATAATTACTTTATTTTAACATCTTTAATTACAGACAGTAAAATAGCTCGAGAGGTGGTGGTGGAGGGTGGGCTCCTGGATCTGGTGGTGTGCACGGAGACACCCAGGGGCATTGGAGGCATCTGCTGTTGGCTTGCGCACATGGCACAAAAGGCTCTACCTCGAGGAGGTGCCCAACGCTCCCCAGGCTGAGAGAAAGGGGCAACGGTGGGAGGGAGGGGCAAGTGGGGTAAAGCACCCCAAGAAATCCAGTCTGCTGCCCCCCCCACTGCCCCTGCCACACACACATCCCCCCCCTCCCACTCCTGGCATGAGTTGGAGGCTGGGCCTCTGCCAGCCCAACACCCACACACCTATTGCTTATTTGTAAGGCTAAGATTAGGCTGCACATTCCAGCACTTCCCGAGACATCCGTGACATTTTCTGCTTCAGCCCTTGGGCGGTGGGACTTCAGCTGTCAGCCAGCAGGGGGCCCCCTGGAGCGCCAAGCCGCCATGGGGGGTCCCACATCTCCCAGCCGCCTGGACCTCCCCGCTTACCTTCCCCGCAGCAGGGCTCAGGCTCTCATCCCTCCCCCCTCCCAGGTCAGCCCCATTTTGTCACCGTTCTGTTGAGCGAAAGCCAGGGACGGGGCACTGGCTTCTGTGAATTTCTGTTTATTGCCTGTGACCCGTCCCTGGCTTTTACTGAACAAACCATGACAAAATCTTAACCCTACTTCTTTGTTTGTGGACCAGCTGGAGGCAGACGCCCGGGGAGGCAGCACGTCTCATGGGGAGGGAGGGGTGTATGCTGCCCCTGTCCTCTGCAGCAGGGAGCTACAAGCTCACAGGGGATCTAGAAGAGGGGCACCCCAGGGTGAGAGAGCTCCTGTGAGATGGGTAGCTGGGGGTCCTGGGAGACAGATCCCAGCAGCCAGGGGTCCTGGGAGACAGATCCCAGTATTTGAGAGCTCCCAACAGACTGGCAGGCAGGGGTCCTGGTGCCCAGATCCCAGCAGCCAGGGGTCCCAGGGCCCAGATCCCAGTATTAGAGAGGTCCTGTGCGACTGGTAGCCAGGGGTCCCAGGGCCCAGATCCCAGCAGCCAGGGGTCCTGGGAGACAGATCCCAGCAGCCAGGGGTCCCAGGGCCCAGATCCCAGCAGCCAGGGGTCCCAGGGCCCAGATCCCAGCAGCCAGGGGTCCCAGGGCCCAGATCCCAGTATTAGAGAGGTCCTGTGCGACTGGTAGCCAGGGGTCCCAGGGCCCAGATCCCAGCAGCCAGGGGTCCCAGGGCCCAGATCCCAGCAGCCAGGGGTCCCGAGGCCCAGATCCCAGTATTAGAGACCTCTTGTCAGACTGGCAGCCGGGGATCCCGGGCTCAGATCCATCGAGCATAGAATGCCTCCAGGGATGTGATCAGGGATCCCTACTGGACCGAGCTCTCACCCCACCCCTCTGAGCTGTGCCAGCGAGTGCCTCCAAAGCTGGTGAAAGCAGAGCCCTGCCTGCCCACCCCGGGTTTCTGATGCAGAGGAAGAGGACGACTATGGATGGGACCCACCCCCCGGCCTGATACCTTGCTTCTGCTCGTGACCTGATCCTAACCTCTGACCCCACCTAGCCCCCTCGCCGCTCCTGAAACCCCCAAGCCCAGAGACCACCGTCGGAGACACGCCTCAAAGCCAGAGCACTTGGGGAAGGGAGGGGAGGCCTCCACGCTCCACCCTGCAAGCCAATACCGTCTGCTGGGAGAGATCAGGCCGCGGACAGAGCCGGTTTGGGCCCAGCGGCCTCTCTGCTCCAGGCCGGAGTCTGAGCGAGCCCTGGGAATAAATACAATCTTTCCAATATATTAAAAAAAAAAAAATACTCCTTGCTAATGCTCTGCCTCTCAGCTGTGCAGCACCAGCTCACGGCAACACTACAAATGGGCTCGGCGTGGGGGGGGGGAAGAGAACCACGGCAACACCCCCCCTCCCCCGGCCCTCGTGATGGACGCTCCGGCGCCTGGCCAGCCCAGGCTGATGGCGGAAGAAAGTAAAAAGGCCGAGGGGCCGTCTCTGCCTAGCATGGGGGGCCTCCAGGCGGGGGCGGCGGTGACAAGGGAGGTTACATCATCCCCAGCTGGAGGAGGGTGTTGGCGTAGGCCATCGGTTTGACGTTCGGGTGAGGCTGAAAGAGAAGAGGTGGCCAGGTTAGGGCCCGGCGGGACTCTGGGGGCAGCACTGTACCCCCTCCCATGGTATCTGTAGAGCCCCCTGCCCACTCGGGGAGCAGAATCACACACCAAGAGGCTGTGAGGAGACTGCGACGGTAATCAAGGTGCTGGCTAGGGGGCGCTGTCCTCTCTCAAGCAATGTCCCAGGGTGGCAGTAAGGGGCGCCACACTGCAGGGAGCAGGGTGGGGGACGCTCTCCCCCGGCAGTCAGTGCTGGCCCCAATCCCCCAGAGCAGCAGTAGGGGGCACTGTGCTACAGGGAGTGTTTTTTGGGGGTAATAGGTAACATCAAGGTCTTGATTGCTTGTGGTTGTCAGAGGTGAAATGGGATCTCCCCTCAACCCACAAGCTGGGCATTTGCCTCTTCCCAGATAAATTCCAATTGGATAAATACGCTCTGCGTCCTTATGTCAGGCCCACGGTTTCTGTTCACTTCCAGCCCTGAACGGGTGTGGTTTGGCTGACAGCTGTTGGCAAACTTCTGTGCTTTTACCTCAACACAGCTGTGCTTCTGCGCTGGGGGAAGTGACGGACGCATGCTGAGGCCCCTAAGCACTTTGGGATCTCAGACGCTCCAGATGGCTGGTAAATTAACTATTACAGGGGCTCACGTGCAGAGCAAGGGGGGGCTGGGCAGATCCCAATGCCCAGGGCGGGTGTCAGGAGGTACTGGGGGGGAAAGGATTGCCCACACAGCTGGTAAAAATGTAACATGGGGCGCCACCACAGACACGTGGCTCATGACTCTAGACTGGGGATTAGAGCCGGGTGACAAACTGATTTTCCTGGTCAGCGGCTGAACCAAAAAAATCCCAAACCACTTCGGGTCAGGTTGACCAAAACCAAAAACGGGGGGGGGGATTCCACGTTGGGTGGAATTAAAGGACCCGTTTTCTTTGGGTTAGAAGGTGGGTTAATGGGTGTTTTCACTCTGCGTTTCTAAACTATTCCATTGTGTTGTTATTTTTTCCGGCTGAAGCTATTAGCCAAATTTGACCTCAATTCGCACACAGTTTCGCTCCACCTGAAACGGCTGTTTTCAGCAAATGAACTTCTCCCCCGCCCTAGAACTGCCCATCTCTATGAGCCAGGGCCAGGGCTCCTGCCCCTTCTTGAAATCAGACCCTTTAGGAGTCTCAAATTGGGCCTTGAATCACTAGGCACCTTGGCAAACATAACCCCTAAGGGCCTGTTCCCCCCACAGTTACAGGGCACTTGTCTCTCCCCTTGCCCTTTGAAGGGGCAGAGGCTGCCCAGCTGTTCTGAGAATTGGGCCCTGTCCCTTTAAGATTCCTCAGACCCCACTGCCCCACAGGAGGGGTTTAATAGCTTCCCAGCCTTTGTATCCCATGGTTCATTCCCCTCAGGAGCCTTGTTGCCAATGGCTGACTCCCCCTTCAACACATGACGGCAGGCCTCCAGCCAGCAGGGCTGGAAAACCCCCTCAAGCCCAGAGGTCCTGTGGCTGAGATAAGGGGACCCCACCCCAGTGCAGATGACTTCACTGCATCTAGGCAGCGAGGAGCAGAGACAGGCAAAGGGTAAACATCCCCTCACAGCCAAGGCCTGATGAAACTTCAGTGAAATTCCTTCTCCCAGGGAGGAGGGTTAACACTGCAGCTCCCAAGCAGCTGGTGCCCAGCTGCTGATCAGCCTGTGGCCAAAGCATCCGAGGGAGGCTGACTCCATCAGCTGGGAGATTTGGAGGGGCACACGGTGGACACGTTTTTCCAGGATCCCGCCTCGTTCCAGTGGCATTGGGCCCCATTCCCAGCTCCCCTGTCCCCGTCATTGGGGAGAGGGACAGGGGATGGCTTTAAGCCCCCTCTGCGCTCCCCATATTCTGGGACCCTGGTGTAAGAACAGCCTTGAAGCTGCTGTAATTAACTCATTTTCTCTGCCCCATGGGCCCTGGGGGGGAGAAAATAGCCACAGCGTAGTGTGCTCTGAGCACAAGCCTGATCTTTCTCTTCCACACTCCACACCTGCTGGGAGGCCCCTTGTGCGGGGGATGCGGGGGGCGTTTCTGCCCCCCTCAAAGGCCTCTTCATGTTGCCAGAGTGGCCTATAGGGCCCCTTTATCTGCACACAGGAGCACAGGGCAGGACGGTGCGGGACAGGACAAGCACCTCCCAGAGCCCAGGACAAGCTCAGAGATTTCACAACTGGCCTGCCCAGGTCTGGTTGCCCAATGCTTGGAGCTGGGTTTGGATGGGCAGGGAACCCCAAGAGGCAGGCGGAAGGAGCAGGGGAAGGACTGGGATTGTCTGCCTAGCCATGGAAACAGGCCGTGCCAATGAAACCGCACCCCTGGGCAGCATGACGGCCAGAGGGGGTTGCCCCAGGCGGGCAGGCCCACAGGGGCGGGTGCAGTCAGCGCCCAGAGGCCCCGACAGAACAATCAAATCACTCACCACAGCTGTGAACTGGTGGAATTCGGGGCGTAGGTCCGACCCCCGCAGGTGGATGTATGAACCTTTATTCCCCATCTGGTCGCTGGGGAGAGAACGCACGGGGGGCTGGTTACGTCCAGTAAAGGGAAGGGGATTCCCATCCCCCGCCCACAGAGACCTCCCTGACTTTTACCCAGCGGGCCCGGACGGCCCCTGACTATGCTGCTGCGTGGGAGAAAACAACCAGACCTGTCTGCTGCACCTGCTTCAGGGAGGCAGCTCCAAGGAGGAGGGTGAGCAGTGCTCAGCACTTCCACTGAAACCTCAGACGCTTCACCAGCAGGGCATTTCACAGATGGGGAAACCGAGGCACAGAGCAGTAACGCGCCCAAGACTTGCTGAGTTGGGGATAGAACCCCTGAGTCTGACTCCCAGCCTCCTCCTCCCCTGATCTAACCACTAGACCCCACGGCCCTCTAAGCTCTAACCACTAGTCAACGCTATCTTTTACAACATGTGCACACAGCCTGTTAGCTGCTTGCCGGGCCGCACTGCGTCTCTTTTCCAGGCAATCCGCCCTCCCCGGTGGTGCAGGCGGGAAATGCAGATGCTAACCAAGCTGGCTTTGCTCCTGCCCAGAAAAGACCAGCCTGGAGCCCTGTGTTGTCATCCCACTCAATCTCACCCGCGAAGATGGGCTAGGTCAGTACTGTACCATGACTTGAGACCTCCTGGAGAAACCCAGAAACTGTTGGGAGCGGGGCAGAAGGCTCAGCAGGGGGCACTCTCCCCTGGCAGTCAATGCTGGCCCCGATGCCTCCGTGCAGCACTAGGGGGCACTGTGCTTCAGGGGGGCGGGGACTCAGCAGGGGGTGCACTCCCCTTACACTCAGCGCTGGCCACAATGCCCCAGCGCGGTGCTAGAGGGCACCGTGCTGCAGGGGGCAGGGTAGGGGCTCAGCAGGGGGCGTTCTCCCGTGACAATCAGCGCTGGCCCCAATGCCCCAGCGCAGTGCTAGGGGGTGTAGGAAGCGTGGACAAGATTTAAGCCTGAGATCCTGACCTCCTGGGGGTTGATAAGAATCGACAGCTCTTCTCACAGGAGGAGCATGAAGCTCGGCTTCCTGGGAACATCTAGCGAATTCCCCCTGGCCGCAGGATTCTTGACTTTCTGCCCTAACCTTGTAACCAACTAACCAACTGCCACGCCCCAGAAGTGGCTGCATCTCAGCAGCAGGTGAGCCATCCCAGTACAAGCAGTGGCCATGTTCCACCTCAGAGGTGGCTGCATCTCAGTGGAGTGGGGGAGGGAGGAAGGGTGCAGTGATCCCTGGGGTTGAGATTCCATGATCTGAATGCAGCAGGCTGGAAAAGCGGCAGGGGCCCCTACAGGCCAGGCCCTGGAGAAAACAGACACACTCCCGGCTCACTCCGTGGCGTGGCCACCCAGGGGGCCCCAGGGCACGGCCCGGAGCACTCACCAGTAGTTGGGTGCCGAGAAGACGGTGATGCACTTGCCCTCGTGTGTCACCTCATAGCCCTCGGACTTGACCTCGTGGCTCCGGATGATGTAATCTAGCTGGTTCCGCTCCAGGAAGCTTTTGGTGACATCAGGCCCGAACTGACAGCTCACGCCGCGCTTGCTGACCGACCGGCCGTTCTGGAAAGGCGGGGCGAGGGGATCCCGATGGAGTTACTGAACATGTCCTGACATGGCTGAGTGGGGTGAGGGGTCTGCACGTGGTGGGGGGAGCAGAGATCCCACAGACCCAGGCTCACAATGCGGTGTGGACGCCCCTGCCGACTCTTTTGTGATCTCCCAGATGCAGCTTTCCTCCCTCCTGCCTGCCAGACCTTTGGGCTGGTGCCAGGTGCTACAGACAGCCCTGGGCAATCTCCGCCCCCGATAAACCTCTAGGAGGCGATGGGGATTCAGTCTCCATGGCCCAACAGTCCCTCAGCCTCACAGCAAACGAGCTTGTGCCAGCGGAGACGGGCAAGCCCCTGCCAAGCATCTGAGCTGAGCCCAAACTTACCCCACCCCAGCCACTGTCCGAGGGTGGGGCTGACCCTGGGCTAGCACCAAGCAGAGCAGCAGATGGTCCCTCCCTCCCTCCCCCAGCAGTGAGCTGTCAGCTGGGGTGGAGAACCAGCATCAGCTGCCAGGCAGTGGGGGGATGCCCACAGCTCCCAGGATGCCCCACCCCGGTGAGAGCCAGCAGAGGCCGCTCTGAGTCAGCCCACCCACATCCTCTACCCTGAGCAGTGACCCACTCGGCCTGTGATTAGCGCTTCTGTGCAGAAGTGGGGGTAGAGGACAACGGCCCGGCGCACAGCCCGCACCGGGAGCGGAACTAGCCGCGCGCACACGATGTGGGGGATTTCACCGGCACACTCACCTGAGGCTGCGGGTCGGACCACAGCAAGTCGCACATGGGACCTGCCAAGGAGGAGAGAGCACGTCACTCCACGCAGGGTGTGCTGGGGGAGCGCCACCCTCGCAGCCAATCCTATGCCAGCTATGGGCTGTGACTGAGAGCTTCCTCCCCCCACCCTCCCCGGCTCAGTCCCCTGGGCCCCTCCAGCCCAGAGCTGACCCCCACCCTCCCCAGCTCAGTCACAGATTCATAGATATTAAGGTCAGAAGGGACCATTATGATCATCTAGTCTGACCTCCTGCACAACGCAGGCCACAGAATCTCACCCACCCACTCCTGCAATAAACCTCTCACCTATGGCTGAACTACTGAAGTCCTCAAATCATGGTTCAAAGACTTCAAGGAGCAGAGAATACTCCAGGAAGTGACCCGGGCCCCATGCTACAGAGGAAGGCGAAAAACCTCCAGGGCCTCTTCCAATCTGCCCTGGAGGAAAATTCCTTCCCGACCCCAAATATGGCGATCAGCTGAACCCTGAGCATATGGGCAAGATTCATCAACCAGATACCCAGGAAAGAATTCTCTGTAGTAACTCAGATCCCACCCCATCTAATATCCCATCACAGGCCATTGGGCCTATTTACCATGAATATTTAATTACCAAAACCATGTTATCCCATCATACCATCTCCTTCATAAACTTATCAAGTTTAATCTTAAAGCCAGATAGATCTTTTGCCCCCACTGCTTCCCTTGGAAGGCTTTTCCAAAACTTCACTCCTCTGATGGTTAGAAACCTTCGTCTAATTTCAAGTCTAAACGTCCTGGTGGCCAGTTTATATCCATTTGTTCTTGTGCCATATTGGTACTGAGCTTAAATAATTCCTCTCCCTCTCCAGTATTTATCCCTCTGATATATTTATAGAGAGCAATCATATCTCCCCTCAACCTTCTTTCGGTTAGGCTAAACAAGCCAAGCTCCTTGAGTCTCCTTTCATAAGACAGGTTTTCCATTCCTAGTAGCCCTTCTCTGTACCTGTTCCTGTTTGAATTCATCCTTCTTAAACATGGGAGACCAGAACTGCAAACCGTATTCCAGATGAGATCTCACCAGTGCCTTGTATAACAGTACTAAAACCTCCTTATCTCTACTGGAAATACCTCTCCCGATGCATCCCAAGACCGCATTAGCTTTTTTCACAGCCATATCACATTGGCGGCTCATAGTCATCCTGTGATCAACCAATGCTCCAAGGTCCTTCTCCTCCTCCGTTACTTCTAATTGATGCGTCCCCAGCTTATAACTAAAATTCTTGTTATTAATCCCTAAAGGCATGACCTTACACTTCTCACCATTAAATTTCATCCTATTACTATTACTCCAGTTTACAAGGTCATCCAGATCCTCCTGTATGATATCCCGGTCCTTCTCTAAATTGGCAATACCTCCCAGCTTTGTATCATCCGCAAACTTTATTAGCGCACTCCAACTTTTTGTGCCGAGGTCAGTAATAAAAAGATTAAATAAGATTGGTCCAAAAACCGATCCTTGAGGAACTCCACTGGTAACCTCCCTCCAGCCTGACAGTTCACCTTTCAGTAGGATCCTTTGTAGTCTCCCCTTTAACCAATTCCTTATCCACCTTTCAATTTTCCTATTGATCCCCATCTTACCCAATTTAACTAATAATTCCCCATGTGGCACAGTATCAAACGCCTTACTGAAATCTACGTAAATTAGATCCACTGCATTTCCTTTGTCTAAAAAATCTGTTACTTTCTCAAAGAAGGAGATCAGGTTGGTTTGGCACGATCTACCTTTTGTAAAACCATGTTGTATTTTGTCCCATTTACCATTGACCTCAATGTCCTTAACTACTTTCTCCTTCAAAATTTTTTCCAAGACCTTGCATACTACAGATGTCAAATTAACAGGCCTGTAGTTACCCAGATCACTTTTTTTCCCTTTCTTAAAAACAGGAACTATGTTAGCAATTCTCCAATCATACGGTACAACCCCTGAGTTTACAGATTCATTAAAAATTCTTGCTAATGGGCTTGCAATTTCACGTGCCAATTCCTTTAATATTCTTGGATGAAGATTATCTGGGCCCCCCGATTTAGTCCCATTAAGCTGTTCGAGTTTCGCTTCTACCTCAGATATGGTAATATCTACCTCCAGATCTTCATTCCCATTTGTCATGCTACCATTATCCCTAAGATCCTCTTTAGCCTTATTAAAGACTGAGGCAAAGTATTTGTTTAGATATTGGGCCATGCCTAGATTATCCTTAACCTCCACTCCACCCTCAGTGTTTAGCGGTCCCACTTCTTCTTTCTTTGTTTTTTTCTTATTTATATGGCTATAGAACCTTTTACTATTGGTTTTAATTCCCTTTGCAAGGTCCAACTCTACTTGACTTTTAGTCTGTCTCACTTTATCCCTAGATGTTCTGACCTCAATAAGGTAGCTTTCCTTGCTGATCTCTCCCATCTTCCACTCCCTGTATGCTTTCCCCTGGGCCCCTCCAGCCCGGACCCTCCCCGGCTCAGTCCCCTGGGCCCCTCCAGCCCGGACCCTCCCCGGCTCAGTCCCCTGGGCCCCTCCAGCCCGGACCCTCCCCGGCTCAGTCCCCTGGGCCCCTCCAGCCCGGACCCTCCCCGGCTCAGTCCCCTGGGCCCCTCCAGCCCGGACCCTCCCCGGCTCAGTCCCCTGGGCCCCTCCAGCCCGGACCCTCCCCGGCTCAGTCCCATGGGCCCCTCCAGCCCGGACCCTCCCCGGCTCAGTCCCCTGGGCCCCTCCAGCCCAGACCCTCCCCGGCTCAGTCCCCTGGGCCCCTCCAGCCCAGACCCTCCCCGGCTCAGTCCCCTGGGCCCCTCCAGCCCGGACCCTCCCCGGCTCAGTCCCCTGGGCCCCTCCAGCCCGGACCCTCCCCGGCTCAGTCCCCTGGGCCCCTCCAGCCCCCTCCCCTAGGGGAGGATTTATTAAAGTGGACACTCTAGATCAATGGTTCTCAACCTTTCCATACTGCTGTACCCCCTTCAGGAGTCTGGTTTGTCTGGCGTGCCCCAAGTTTCACCTCACTTACAAACTACTTGCTTACAAAATCAGACATCAAAACACAAAGGTGTCACAGCCACACAGTTACTGAACAATTGCAGACTCTCTCATTTTTACTATCCAATTATAAACGAAGGCGACTGGACTATGAATACGGTACTTTCATTTCAGTGCGATACCCGAGCCCTGGTTTCCACTCGTGAGCCTGGTCACGCCAGGAGGCGGTGGAGTGACACCAACAATTTGGTTTTTCTCCACACTGAGTCTCTTATTCCTGTTCTTTGGCTGGCTGCAGTCTTAGCAGAACATGAGACTTCCCAGAGACGTTAACCCGGCAGGTAACAGACCATCCAAAGCCTGGTTCCCAAGGTGAGAATCCTCTCTCTGTACTAAACACCACAACTGGGCTGCTGTGGAGTCATTAAACGTCATTCGCAGACCCCGGTCTGAGGATAGCTCAAGAAGATTTTCTTTCCGGCTGGCAGAGAGCTAACATCTGACAAAATGAATCGTTGCCACCGTCTGACAAAACGAATGGGTTTTTTACCGACTTGAGCGGAGTTGTGTTAAACGGTGGGGAAATTACTTGAACTCAGATGTCAAGCGGGCCAAATGATCTACAGTTATTTCTTTAATTTTGCTCTGCTCAAATTTCCCCTGTGCAGACATCAGTGACGTATGCAGGAAGCAGTGGAAAACAGGTACAGCCTCTGTCTCCGCATCTGCACTTTCAGAATTCCTTGATAAATGCATTTTGCCATAGAGATTCTGAATGTTAGTGTCACGGCCTAGCGTGGAAAAGTTTAGATCATTCAGCTTGCTAAATATATCTGCAAGGCTGGCAAGTTGAGCTAACCACACATGTTGTCAAACACAGAAGCAAGAGGGGATGAATGATCAGAAAGAAACGTGAGCTTCCGTGCCTAATTCAAACACTCTGGTACGTACTTTCCCTCTTGAAAGCCAGTAAACCTCTGTGTGAAGCAACAGTTGCTGATGTTCAGACTCCACCTCTTTGCAAAGAACGGGAAACAGGCGAGCATTGAGTGGCCTAGACAGGAGAAAGTTGACAGTTTTGGCAGACTCGTTTAAAACTTCATGCAGCTCAGAACGCATCTCTTTTGAGGCAAGTAGATCGCACAGTGCAGGTGCTGCAAGGAAGGGTTTTCTGTCCTGATCGTAACTATAAGTCCGTTCACTCTCCGCGTCATTGCAGCAGCCCCGTCAGGGCAGATGAAGTCAATTAAACATGTCCTTTCCAGTTGAGCTGGCCATGGGAGGCGTGTGAACTCCCCCACTTTTGGGGAGGCTAGCCCCCCAGTCTTGCCCCTTTTGCCTAAGGCCCCGCTCCCCCTCGCCTGCCGAAGCTCCAAGTCCCTCCTCCCCATGGCTGGAGGAGCCCTGGCCAGCAGGCCTGAGCACTGGCCCGACCCCTGGCCTGCTGGCCAGCCCAACCAACCCCTGGCAGCTCTGGGCCGCCAGCCGGCCTGAGCCCTGAGCTCCAGGTTGCTGGCTGGAGCTGAGCCCCCGCTGGCTTCAGGGGAGAGGGGGAGCATGGGCGGGGCCTTGGGGCAGAGCGCGAACGGGACCACAGCCTGGGTTAGAGGAGGCTTAGCTTCCCCTGGCCTCTGACACCCACTGCCACCCATGGAGTTGGCCTTTATCCTTTTGGAAAACAGTATGTGTTCACTGATATCAGTGGCTTCAGGTATCGACTGTACGCAGCTGAGCTTCTCCACTGATATCAGCGGACTCATCAAACTGAAGAGCAAATGTTTTTGCCATTTTAAGTTTCCCTATAAGCTGAGAGACAGTATCCTCAGCCATTTCTTCACTTCTACAGCACATGGTGTCACCTCATCAGGGTACTTTCTTGTGCGTATCGGCTACATTTTTTATCAAGCATGTTTTCTGCAGGCGCCACAGCGGCAAGCAGAATCAGATTTCCGGCAATTGTGGGCATCTTCTTTGATTCTGCTACAAGAAGGGAGACCGCAGATGAAGCTTTGAGTGCATCTGTAGAAGCAGTCGACGCTTTTTTCATTTTAAGCTGGTAAGTCTGGACTTCAGAAAGCTTTCTTTGAAAAAATTCTACTGGCTTACCCGCATGCACAGGGCATATCTTCACGTCATTGCAAATGCACTGGCTTCATACGGCTATTTGATAGTTTCTCCGCAAAGGAAACACAAAGCTTGAGGTGGATCGTTCTGTGTCGATGTGCATCCAAAAGCAATACACGCCTCGCAGATCTGACGATGGGGCTTTTCCAGTCATTTTCAATTTCTTGCCATTTTCACCATGGCCACTTCCAGCTCCTTGTTTTAAAAAAATCTATCCCCTTTTACGTCAAGGCCACATACACACCATGACAACTTCAACCTCATTAGCATGCCTGAATGCCTCAGTGATATCGAACGCATACCTAATACAGTGTGTCTACGCACGCTATGTCACCGCATAATAGTATAAAGAGCAGTATAAACAAATCATTGTCTGTATGAAGTTTTAGTTTGCACGGACTTTGCTAGTGCTTTTTTTGTAGCCTGTTGGAAAACTAGGCAAATATCTACAGGAGTTTACGTAACCCCTGGAAGACCCCCTACATACCCCCAGGGGTACATGTAGCCTGGCTGAGGCTCTGAATCCTAATAAAGAGGAGAGGGTAGAAGTTGGTAAAGTACAGGTAAGAGAAACAATAGAACAATCAAATGAAAGAGTTCCATTCAATTACATCAGAAGAAGGCAGACAATTATATACTGACAAATTGTATAAGTAATTGTATACCTGTGCTAGAAGTCTAAACACTAAGATGGGTGAACTAGAGTGCCTGGCATTAAATGAGGATATTGCTATAATGGGCACCACAGAAACTTGGTGGAACAATGATAACCAATGGGACACAGGCACAGCAGGGTACAAAATACAGAGGAATGATGAAGTAAGTCGTGCTGGTGGGTGAGTGGCACTGTGTGGGAAAGGAAGCAGAGTCCAACATAGTAAAAATCTTCAATGAATCAGACTGTGCCACAGAATTTCTACAGACAGAAATTCCATGCTTGAACAATAAGAACATAGCTGCAGGAATATACACCGAGCACCTGACCAGGATGGTGATGGTGTTTGTGAAATGCTCAGGGAGATTAGAGAAGCTTCAAAAACAACAAATAAGGGGGGATTCCAATAATCCCCATACAGACTGGGTACATGTCACTTCAGGACAAGATGCTGAGATAAAATATCTAGACGCTGTTAATGACGGCTTCTTGGAGCACCTAGTCCTGGAACCCACAAGGGGAGAGGCAATTCCTGATTTAGTCCTAAACAGAGCACAAGATCCAAAAGGTTAGCGGAACCATCCAGCAACAGCAACCATAAAATTATTACATAAACATCCTTCTGGAGGGAAATACCAAAAAACCCCACATCTCAGTAGCATTTAATTTCAAAGAGGGGAACTAAACAAAAATGAGAAAGTTAGTTAAATGGAAATTGAGAGAGAGAAATGCCAACAAGTTGCAAAGAAACTATTTAAAAACACCATAATAGAGGCTCAAACTAAATGTAAACCCCAAATAAATAAATAAAAACAGTAAATGGAGCAAAAAAAGGCCACCATGGCTAACCAGAGAAGTAAAACGGGCCATTAGAAGCAAAAGGGCATCATGTTTGGAAGTCAAATCCTAGTGAGAAAAATAGAAAGGAGCATAAACTCTGGCAAGTCAAGTGTAATTAGGCAGGCCAAGAAAGAATTTGAAGAGCAAATAGCAAAAGGCACAAAAACTAGCAGCAAGTTTTAAGTACATCAGAAGCAGGAAGTGGGCCGATCAGTGGGGCCACTGGACAATTAAGATGCTAAAGGAGCACTCATGGAAGAGGAGGCCATTGCGGAGAAGCTAGATGGATCCTTGGCATCGGTCTTCACCGCAGAAGATTTGAGGGAGATTCCTACACCTGAGACATTCTTTTTAGGTGACAAATCTGAGGAACTGTCCCAGATGGAGGTGTCGATAGAGGAAGTTTTGGAACAAATTGATAAATTAAGCAGTAATAAGTCACCAGGACCAGGTGGTTTTTACCCAAGAGTTCTGAAGGAACTCAAATATGAAATGGCAGAACAACTCACTGTGGTATTTAACCTATCGCTTACATCAGCCTCTGTACCAGATGACTGGAGGGGAGCTAATGTAATGCCAATTTTTTAACAAGGCTCCAGAAACAATCCTGGCAATCACAGGCCAGTAAGCCTGACTACAAGACAAATTTCCTAATTTTTCTGGCAAATTGGTTGACACTATAGTAAAGAGCAGACTTATCAGACACACAGATGAACATGATATGTTAGGAAGAGTCAACATGGCTTTTGCAAAGGGAAATCATGCTTCAATCTATGAGAATTCTTTGAGGGTGTTAACAAGCATATGGACAAGGGTGATGGAGTGAATATAATGTACTTGGACTTTCAGAAAGCCTTCGACAAGGTCCCTCCCCAGAGGTTCTTCAGCAAAGTAAGCAGTCATGGGATAAGAGGGAAGGGCCTTTCATGGATCAGTAACTGGTTAAAAGACAGGAAACAAAGAGTAGGACTAAATGGTCAGTTTTTCACAGAGAAGTGAGGTAAACAGCCAGGTCCCCCAAAGATCTGTATGGGACCAGTGCTGTTCAGTATGTTCATACATGATCTGGAAAAGGGGGTAAATATTGAGGTGGGAAAGTTTGCAGATGACACTAAGTTATTCAAGACAGTCAAGTCCAAAGCAGGCCATGAAGAGTTACAAAGGGATCTGGGTGACCAGGCACAAAATGGCAGATGAAATGCAATGTTGATAAATGCCAAGTAATGAACATTGAAAAAAAAATAATTCCAACTATACATACAAAATGATGTGGTCTAAATTAACTGTTATCACGTAAGGAGAGAGATCTTGGAATCACCGTGATTAGTTCTCGGAAAACATCTGCTCAACATGCAGCTGCAGTCAAAAAAGCGAACAGAATGTTAAGAACCATTAGGAAAGGGATAGATAAGAAGACAGTAAATATCATAACGCCACCATATAAATCCATGGTACGCCCACACCCTGAATATTGCGGGCATTTCTGGTCACCCCACCTCAAAAAAGATTTATTAGACCTGGCAAAGGTACAGAGAAGGGCAACAAAAATGATGAGGGGGATGGACCAGCTTCCAAATGAGGAGAGATTTAAAAACCTGGGACCGTCCAGCTTAGAAAAGAGACGACTGAGGAGGGGTGGATATGAGAGTGGTCTATAAAATCATGACTGGGGTGGAAAAAATTAATAAGGACGTGTGATTTACCCCCTCACATAACATAAGAACCCGGGGTCACTCAATGAAATGAATAGGCAGCTGGTTTAAAACAAACATAAGGAGGTACTTTACATAGAGCACAGTCAACCTGTGAAACTCACTGCCGGGGAGGTTGTGAGGGCCAAATGTATAACTGGGTTCAAAAAAGAATGAGATAAGTTCCTGGAGGACAGGTCCATCAATGGCTATTAGCCAAGATGGCCAGGGATGCAGCCCCATGCTCTGGGTGTCCCTAAACTTCTGATTGCTAGAAGCTGGGACTGGATGACAGGGGATGGAACGCTCAATAATTGTCCTGGTTGTGTTCATCTGGCACCAGCTACTGTTGGAAGACAGGGTACTGGGCTGGACAGACCACTGGTCTGCCCCAATATCGCCACTCTTATGTTCATTCCCCCCCCAAAATATTGGGATTTCATCAAAAAGACAAAAGCTTTTTGGTTTCCCAATGAAGAACAGAAGATTTCCCAAGTCACTTCACCTCTCCTGGTACATAAGAATGGTCCTAGTGCGTCAGACCAATGGTCCATTCAGCCCAGTGTCCCGTCTTCTGGGGTGTACAAAGAACTGGATAGCTGCAGTGATGCACCCGTCTACCCCCTCCCACCCTCCGGCAGCTGGCAGTCAGAGGTTTAGGGTTTTGTTCCTGACCATCTTGGTGGAGAGGAAGGAGGGCCCAGTGGTTAGAGCACTAACCCAGTACTTGGGCTACGTGGCCAATTCATTGTCTACGCACCTTATCGCCATCTGTAAAACCGGACTACAGCACTGCCCTGCCTCTCTGGAGGGTTATGAGGATAAATATGGTAAATATTGTGGGGTGATGAGAGCCAGACAAAAACCCGAACGAGGCAAAGTGACTCCCTGGTACTTAGGATCACAGAGAGTTGTAGTGCTTTAGAGACACGCCTGAGCATTGAGGCCTTTTCAGGCGGTGAAACTACAGGAGGGAGAAGGATCCAAGTGGGCCCCCAAACGTGCTTTTAAAGCGCGATGCCACTGGAAGGAAAAGTTAACAAAAAGAAACAAAGCTTTGGGGGGGGGGGGGGGAAGCAGTGGCATGGGACACCAGGCACAGGGAGCATGTTCTAAGCACAACCAGCCACTGGGGGATATAGGGTGACCAGATGTCCCAATTTTATAGGGACAGTCCTGATATTTGGGGCACCGATTACCCCCCACCCCCCGTCCCGATTTTTCACATTTGCCATCTGGTCACCCAAGGGGGATACGAACAGCTAAGGATCTGTCACTCAGCACGGAAAGCTACCAACTCGGGGGGGGGGGGGGGGGTGTAACCGTGCACTGGAACAGTGGAGCTAATTGAAACCGCTCGTGGAACTGTTACCAGAGCTGGATCTGAGCCAGGACACCCCCGGTTACATAGGCCGGTCTGGGAAAAGCAGGCAGTGACCGGCTAGTTTGGTCCTTCAAACAGCATTTCCTGCAGGACGGCCCCCCCAGAGCGCTGATCCTGTATTGACTCAAGGCAGCTACCTACCAGCCCCACTTCCTGCAGCCCGGCGCCCCCTAGGGCGCTGCTCCTATATTGATTTACAGGGGCAGCCCCCTAGCACCCAGCCCCACTTCCTGCAGCACGGCACCCCCTAGGCCACTGCTCCTGTATTGACTTACAAGGAAGGTTACCTACCACCAGCCCCACTTCCTGCAGCCCAGCAGGGGTCCCTTTCCCTGGTCTCCCATCCAAGCACTGGCATGTCCTGGCTCTCCTCAGCTGGGGGTGGGGTGAAATCAGATTGCAGCATGTGCATTGCAGCATTGCATATCCACACTGCCAGCTCCCTGACACTTTGCTCTGATGTTTCGATCCAACTGAAATTGTACAGCCCTCTGGACTCCCACGCAGGGCGCGTCACAAGCACCGTGGCCTGGAGGCAGCCACGGGTGACTTTACCGAAGCTGGTGGGTTGACAGCAGCGATCGATTTGGCCCGGTGCGTGACTACAGAGCTGAACATTAACTCACTCCAGTTTCCAAAGGAAAACGCTCCACTCTGCAAGCCAAGCAGTCCCTCGTGGAAATGAGCAATGGAAAGTCCGCATCATAGATGATCGCTTTCCTTTCAGGGCAGAGTCATTCCCTAGCCTGTGTTTTCAAATATGTTATTTAGCCTTGTTTCAAAGACCCCAGGTGCCAGGTTTTCCTCAGCTCCCTTGGAAGGGGGCCAGGTTATCTGGCCAAAACTTAATTCCTTTACATTCCTCAGTCCTGCCTCTTTAAACAGCACGTTACTTCCTCCAGATTTACACCCTTCGACTGGCTTCCAGGTAACTGATCCAGGGGATCCCTCAGTGGTTTCCACACCATGCTGCAGCGCCTGACACCAGCACGCCGCGGATAAGCCCGGTCCCATGGGGCGTAAAACGCAGCAAGGAAGGAGGATCTGGTGTGAGCTGGCCAAGCTGGGGACAGGGGTGCGGTCATGCCCAGCCCCAGAGTGTTATGCGGGCCAGCTCCCCACTGATGTAAACCAGCACAGAGCCGTTGTAGTCACTAGGGCGACATGGATTAGCACCAGCGGAGGTGCCCACAGAATACAGGGACGGGTGCTTCACAAAAGCAGGCAGCTGCTGACGACTCCACTGTACAGTGCGATCCAAGGAAACCAAAAGGGGTCTCCCTGTCTCTCTCCATGGGCCAGGATCGGTGCACCCAGGGGACTGTCCCACCCCACCAGTGCAATCCCTTGCAGCGGGAAAGGCCCGGCCAGATACAACACCCCACCCCATGCAGGGCGCGCCTTCCTGTCCTGACCTGAATCCGGAGGCTGCCGATTCCTCTCAATCTTCCGAATGTCATCCAACGTGACCCCGTCTTCGCTGAAGAGCCCGCCGTGCATTATCTGGCAGGAGCACAGCACAGGTCACGGGTGGGGAGAGGGCGCTCAGATAGGTCAGGCCATAGCAATGAGCTGGCCTTAGGCTTCCGCCCCTCCCCCCCATGGGAGGCAGGCAGGAACAGCTGGGAAGGGGAGTACATGGCAAGGGGACATGTCGGAACCCTGCTCTGACTGGGGTTTAACACACACAGTGCCCTCCCAGACCAGCTCCGAGGGAGGTAACGGTCGGGCTAGAGGTAGATCCAAGCCATGATGATGCTCAGGATTACACACCGGGCCTTGGGCTACTCTCCATGCCCACTGCCGGTCCGGATGCGTGTCCCCCTGCCACCCCGCAGTGCTGCATTCTGCTCTCACCAATACTTTGCCATTGATGCATTGCGCCAGGGGCAGCCACTCAAAGACCTCGCTGAAAAGTGCAAACATCTGGGCTGTGTATTTGGCTTTCACCTCTCCCTCGAACCCGTAGATCTGGTTCATGTTGTCCGTCTCGTGATTCCCTGGGGGCCAAAGAGGTGGGGGAAAAAACATCAACCAACCAACGGGGGTCCAACTGGAGAGAGGAGAGCTGCCCAGCTCTGGCCAACAGACGGCCAAGACTGGCTGTCGCCCCTTCCCCAGGGCAGAGGGAGGGATGGGGTCTGAGCAATTCACTGCAGCACAGAGCCACCAGAACAGTAGCGAAAGGTTTAATGCATTAATAAAGGTCAGTGTGGCTGCTCCCCAAGGAAGCCCCCGGTCACTGGGCTGATTTGACAACCAGCATTAACAAGGGGGATGGGGGGAGTTTTACTGCTTTAGAGATTCACCGATTCCAAGGCCAGAAGAGAGCATCTAGTCTGACTCCTGTATAGCACAGGCCAGAGAACTGCCCCCAAACAATTCCTAAGGCAGATCTAGGACAGCTTAGCCATTTCATCTGGGCCCACTGGCTGGACAGCCCTTTGGGTTAGCGCGGTCCACGCAGAGCAGGACGGGGCGGGGGTCACCTCATTAACCCTGAGCTACCTGGCTCCCTCATGCATTTCTGAGCAAAATTCAAGCAGTGGCTTTTAACTTGAAGTTAAACCTGGCCTCCCTCACTCTGGTATCTGAGCATCTCCTAATCCTTAATGCCTTTATCCTCCCAGCTCTGCGGTGAGGCAAGGCAGGATTAATATCCCCATTCAAAAAATGGGGAAATGGAGGCGCAGAAAGACTAGGGAACTTGCCCCAGGTCACACAGGGAGTCTGTTGCAGAGCTGGGACTTAAACCCAAGCCTGCCAACAGCTAGGCTGGTGCCCTAACCACTGGGCCATCCTTCCTCCCTCCCTCTCTGGAGGCTCTACCGAGCCCCAACTGGCTTGTGAGCTGGGATGCTTTCCTGTGTTCACACAGTGATCAACCAGGATTGGAAAGCATGCCTGACAGGGATCAGCTCCCACACCTCCACCTGTTTAGCTGAAAGAGAAGGTGAAGGGGTAACTTGATCACAATCTGGAAGTACCCACATCGGGAACAAATATGGGATCACGGGCTCTTCGATCTGACAAAAGTCTAACAAGAGCCAATGGCTGGGAGATGAAGCGAGACAAATTCCGACCAAAAATAAGGTGCTAATTTTTAACAGTGAAGAGAATCAGCCAATTGCACCAGTTCATCAAGGGCTGTGGTGGATTCTCCATCAGTGGCCATTTTAAAATCAAGACTGATGGTTTTTCTAAGATACCGGCTCCAACAGGAATTGCTTCAGGGCAGCTCTCTGGCCCATGCTATACAGGGGGGCAGACCAGATGATCGCAGTGGGCCCCTCTGGCCTTGCAGGAAGTGATCAATGAAACAAAGCACTCTGGGACAGGCAGGCCTTAAATGTGGATCTCACAGCTGCTGCTCAGTGGAGGGCCTCCAGGTGGGGTAACCGCTCCCCTCACAAGAGTCATCCAGAGCCTGGGCTGGTTGGCAAAGCTCAGCTTCTCAAGCATGCGGAAGGCTGTGAATGGTGGCACCTTTCTCTCCTTCCTGGCAGGGAAGAGGTTAATATTGCTGCCCAGCAGGAGTGGTGATAGCTGCTATACAGGAGCGATGGCCCTGAGCAACCTGGTTCTTTTGTGGATGGGGGCGTCAATTTCGGTGGGTTTAACTCATTCCCCAGGGTGGGCACGCAGACTCTGCGATAGGGCTGATGAATTTTCATGCCCGCTTGGTTCGGCTGAGTTAGCTTTAGGGGAGGGATGCACCCAGGTCTTTTCAGACGCTCAGGCTAGATATAACTATAAAATATCAATGACTCGGAGACTGTGACCCACCCAGAGACCAACTGATAAGGCATGAGAGAGCTGGGAAAGGGGAGGAAAGGAGCGAAAGCCGGAGCATCCAGGGAATTCCACATTTCCATGATGGTCCCCATGATCCTCTGCAGCTGGGGAATCTCAGAGACAGCAGGTGGATTTGGAGAAGCCAGCTTTGCTAAGAAGGAGAACTCCAACTCTGGGTCTCAGCTGCAGCTTGGGGAAGCACCAGGAAAACAGCCAGCGAAGGGGACAGTTTGGGGAGCTCTTGCCCCGACTTGAGTACAAAGCAGGGCTCTCCAGTGGTTTATTCCCGCTGCTCCCCCCCACCCCCACCCCAAGGTGGGATGGGACTGCACTTACCACGGAGTAAGTGGAAATGATCCGGATACAGCAGCTTAAAACCGAACAGCGTTAATATCACTTCCACGGAGAAGGAGCCGCGGTCAACGAAATCCCCGTTGAATATCTGCCGAGGGGGCTGCGCTCAGGAAAACGGGCCCAGGCGTCACTCTGGGATGAAGAGCACTGTGAGCCACCTTAGGTACTTGTATGGCCCCCCGACACCACCGCAGTTCTGGAGCAAGCAACCCTGGGATTTGCCATTTTACAGAACCAAAGCACAGAGAGGCTAATGGATTGGCTCAAGACCACACAGGGACTTAAACCCTGGTCTCCAAGCCCTAGGCTGGCAGCCCTAGCCACTGGGCCAGCCTTCCTTCCCTCCCTTTCAGCACCTTTCCTCTCCCCAACGCCGCTTTTCTGGAGCCTCTTTCCCAGTCCCACCCAAAGGCCTGACAGATGGTGTGTGACCCCCCCCCCCCCCGGCTTCTCTCCCCGGAAAGCATCTTAGAGACCCCCCTAGGACACCCCAGCTCCAGTGTTCCCTCTAATTTTTCCCACGCATGTGAGGAACGAATTTTGTTATGTGCACCAATATGGAGGTGATGTGTGACACATCACCTCCAAACTGGTGCACATAACAAAATTCATGTGGAGGGGGTGGGGCCGAGGGGTTTGGCGTGTGGGAGGGGGCTCGGGCAGAGGGCTGGGGCGCTGAGGACTCCGGCTGGGGGTGCGGGCTCTGGGGTGGGACCAGGGATGAGGGTTTGGGGTGCAGGCTCCCCCGGGGCTACAGCGGGGAGAGAGGACTCCCCCCAGCAACACCTGGGCTGCGTGGGGAGAGGCGCTTCTCCCGTGGCCGCGGCAGGTCCAGGCCAGGGTTGGGTTGGGGTCAGTGGAAGGGCTCCTCTCCCCACAGCCACAGCAGGTCTGGGGCCGGGTTGAGGCACCTCTTCCGCTGGCCGCGGCAGGTCCGGGGCTGGGCTGGGGTCAGGGCGCCTCTCCCGCAGCTGTGGCAGGTCCGGGGCTGGGCTGCGGCCAGCGGGGAGAGGCGCCTCTCTCCACCACAGCAGGGCTGGGGGAGAAGCATCTCTCCCCACCACAGCCCTGAGCGCCTGCATGGCACTGCTGAGCAGCTGGGCAGCTTAGAGAGAATTTAGCCCAGCACCACCAAGGTGTAGCTTTAACTCATTCCCCAAGCCCTCCGACTCAGGACTCATGCTCTGCTGTCAGGCTCCACAAAGCACGGCAGTCAGGAACAGGTCACTATGGGAGTATAATCTCTATGCCGAGGCTGGCAAACTTTTTGGCCTGAGGGCCGCATCGGGTTTCGGAAATTGTATGGAGGGCCGGTGAGGGGGGGGCTGTGCCTCCCCAAACAGCTAGGCGTGGCCCGGCCTCCCGCCCCCTATTCCCCCCCCCCCGCTTCTCGCCCCCTGACTGTCCCCCCGGGGACTCCTGCCCCATCCAACCCCCTCTGTTCCCTGTTGGCCCCCCCGGGACCCTTGCCCCCACTCAACCCCCCTGGTCCCCGCCCTCTGACCGCCCCAACCCCTATCCACACTTCCACCCCCTGACCACCACCCCAAACTCCCCTGCCCTCTATTCAACCCCCGCTGCTCCCTGCCCCCTTACCGTGCTGCCTGGAGCATCAGTGGCTGGCGGCACGACCGCCATGCCACCCAGCTGGTGCCAGCCACGCCACCACACAGCACAGAGCACCGGGTCAGGCCGGGCACTGCAGCTGCACTGCCCCAAGAGCTTGCAACCCCACCGCCCAGAGCACTGCGCCGCTGGCGCAGTGAGCTGAGGCTGCTGGGGAAGGGGGAACAGCAGGGGAGGGGCCAGGGGCTAGCCTCCCGGGCCAGGAGCTCAGGGGCCGGGCAGGAGGGTCCTGCGGGCCATAGTTTGCCCACCTCTGCTCTATGCCGAGATCTCAGTGGCAGTCAGGACCATTTCCCGCACAGTACAAATGGGGAAACCAAGTCACGGGGAGGGGAAACAATACATCCCAGCGCTGGAACAGAACCCAGGTCTGTCTCCTAGCCCTGTCACCTCCTGTTCCTAGAGAGCACACATCACATGCTAGATCAAAGGGGGAACGACCAAAGGATACATATGGGTTCGTTTCAGACGGCAGCCCGTTCAGTTCAAATATATTCAGCAAGTCGTAATACTGCCCGTGGGTGTCTCCGCACACGGTGACCTTCTCTGTCTGGAAGAAGAGAGGCCGAGAGAGGAGAAGAGGAAAAGGAGAAGGAGACAGAAGAAAAGTAAAACCCAAGCCAGACAGAGCACCTCTCCCCATGCAGGATCCCAAAGCACTTTGCAAGAGTGGCTTCAGCCCACTGCGGATACACAGCCACCTCTGAGGTGGGAAGCGGCATCTGTTTATACTGGGATCCCTCACCCAGCACAGAAACTCAGCCACGTCTGGGGTGGAGCGTGGCAGCTGTTCATACAGTGATCACTTCCCCACACACCTCTGGAGGGGACGTGCCAGGTGTTTAAACAGGGACTGCTCACTGGTCTAATAATTGGGCCTACACATTTACCCTAATTGCAAGCTCAACTTTAAAAAGTGAGTATACGTTTAATAACCTATAACAATGACTGCTGATGGGAAAATGTGCCAAAGGGAGACAAAAGGACTGAATCGGTCTAAACCAAAATGCCTACTGATATAATTCAACAATTGTGTTAAGGTTGTGCCTGGTAAACAAGTGTGGGACTGGAAATCAACAAACCAAAATTGGTGTGTCAGAAAACAGGCTGAATTGGATAAAATGATGAGAGGGACGGACTATCCCACCCATCAAGCCCTTCCAGCGTCCTCCAAAAGAGACTTTGGGGGAGGAGAAAGCTGGCAGCATGGGAACAGTTTACCAAGGGTCACGGTGGATTCTCCATCACCAAGTTTTAAATCCAGAGCGGCTGGTTTCTCAAAGGATCTGCTCGAGGAATGACTGTGGGGAAGTTCACTGGCGTGGGTTATGCAAGAGGTCGGACTAGATGATCAAAATGGTCCCTTCTGGCCTTGGAATCTATGAAACTGTGAGGCTGGCTGACTCAGACACATGCTTCACCATCATGGCTGCTACACCCACCATCTCCTTGGACCCTGGACTGTCTTCATCCCAATCCTGAGACATACCCTGACCAGACCAGACCAGACGGAGGCAGCCAGATGATATTGTCACCTCCAGCAGCTCCAGCTAAATTCTGAATACTACCTGGGACATGAGACTTTGTCTCCCTCCTCCAGTGTGCCCTTTTCCTTCCCTACCTTATTTCTTCTCTTTCCTGTCTCTCTCCATTTTCCTTCGGTCTAATAAGAGTCTGGCTTAGCTGGCCAACACTATTGTAAGCCTGGGACCAGAAGGAGGCAGCCCAGAGGAAGGCCCTAAATAGCCCGATGCTGGTACAAGTTTGCCAGGTCTCAGAGTGGCTGATCAGACCGGGGGCTGGGCCTGAGTTTTTCCAGCAGTGAGGCTGCAAGTGAAAGTCAACCACAGACAGAAGGTGCCTTTTCTGTCTTTCCTCTTGTGGCTGTTTGTCTGGTCTCCTCTCATCTTTCAGACTTTAACAGCAGCCGCTCAAGCGCATTTCAACTAACTTTGTCTCTCTTCCCCCAAACGTATAGTAACTACCATCTTTAGTGCCAGTCTTTTAGATGTCAGAGACGGGGAGTTTCTTTCTAAAATCTGTCCAGCTAAAGGGAAAGGGAACAAGGGATGCTGTTAAAATGAAAGCCTGACTTAATATCTTACATTTCAACATCTTCTTCCTTATTTTCTGTATCCTGAATAAAAGACTAAAATGACGTTTAACAATGTGCTTGCCATGGTGCTTAGCAGGCTGAGGTCCCCACAAGTTGTTTAACTCTGTTTAATGTTGGACAGCTGCAGGGCCAGGTTAACGCTTTTGACTCATTGGGCTCATATGCTCCATCTAAATTAATACATCCGTGGTGAAATGCAACCACCTCTGGGGTTGGACATGGCAGCTGATTAACAAGGCACAGTAACACTGCTCGCACTGAGGACACAAGGAGAATACTGCGTCCATTTTGATCAGCAGGAATTTAGGGAGACTGGATGGGTGAGGTAATAATCTTTTATTGGACCACCTCATCTCTCGAATATCCTGGGACCAACACGGCTAGAACTACACTGAATCCAGGAATTTAGGGAGGCAGGTTGGAATTGCAAGCCTGAATCTGTCCCAGACAACAACGATAACGACCCTACCTCTGGTGAAAAGGATCATGGGATCCCTCATCACGAGCCTGGCACATCACCATGCTGGGACAAGGAGGGAAGTATGTAACTCAAGGGGAAGACAACGGCCTATTTCAAACAACCCGGCCCCTTTGAGGGCTCTGACTCTGGTTACAACAGCAATGGGTGGATCAAAGAACAGACATGTCAGAGCCTCCCACTCCAATCCCAAAAGCCGTTGGACAGCTGCAAATGCCCTCAGATAAGGGCTGGACACCCAGTAAGGGATTCCCCCTCCCACTCCACTACCTCATGCTGCAACAAGAGGCCATTCCAGCGGCTTAGCCAGCCAGGGATGGATCTCCGCTGGTTCAGAGCCCCATACAGGTTAGCTTGGCAAGCCCCAAGTTAGGTGAGGTCAGAGGTGGGAGGAGACATGGCATGGATTGTACAGCTGCTCATAGGCAGTGCAGGCAAGCCATGGTTCGAGTTACACCACAGACTGTTTTGGCCCCCAAGCAGCCTGAGGGGGGAGGGGAGATATGAAGCCACCGGAGCTTCTGCTCACCCAGCACTGCGGGTTTGGGATCCAAACCCGCCCCCAGTTATACAAAGTACATCCCAGGACCTGCCACCCCAGGGCTGCAGAGAAGGATACCTACCTCTTTTAACGTGGTTTCTACTAGAGTGGGGAGTTTGACGAGCACCTCCTTCACCTGCACCAAGATCTGCCCAAGGGGGAAAAGGAAGAGTTAGCAAGGGCAGGATGGGGCGGGAAATGAAGGACACAGCCCTGTCTCCAGATGCAACAGGTCCCCGCCCTTTGCCAGCATCTTGCTGGGCAAGTCCCTGGCCTTGCAAACAGGGGGCCCGACACACAGGGCGGAGAGTTCAGCTCCCAGCATGCAATGTGCCATCTCGATGACACGGAAGCACTGCAAGCTGGGACATGTAGTCTTTATGGCTCCCTCTATGTTACAAAGTGACACTGGCTGCAAGCTGGCTCCATTTTACACCCTGGGCTCCTGTCGACCTGCCGCAGCAGTCTTTGCCACCCACAGCCAGGAAAGAGGATGCCAGCTCCTTCCGAAGAAGGGGCGAAGGATTCCACGCATAAGCCTCCCGCCCTATAGCAGGGCAGGCAGGCAATTACCTGATAGGCACATTTTCTGTGGAGTTTCTTTTGATCCTTGTACCATTGCATTAACTCCTTCATGAATGCTAGCGTCACCTTCCCGTTGTCCAGCTTGGGGCCGCTGTACTCGTCCTCGATGGCTGGCAGACGCGGAGACGGGAGGAGAGCAGAAGCACTCGTTAGCAACAGGACGGCACCCAATAATCCAGAGCCCTGCGGGCACTGCCCACCCGCCTCCGCTGCTTACATGGGCTGCCCGCTTCCACCCAGCTGCACCCTACACATCCACAGCTGTACATGAATCCTCTCCTTCGTGCATCAGCTCCAAGTGCTTGGAGCCAAGACTTCCAAAGGCAGTGTCGTTAGGGCCTGATCCTGCCAGAGGCAGAGTCCCCTTGATTCCCACTCCAGGGGGTGCTTGACACATCACGGGATGAAGCCCCATCGGCTCAAACAGGCCCTGGAACCAAAGACATTCATCTGACAGAGGGACAAGCCACTGACCAAAAAACCTCCACGAATTGTCCAGGGAAGCCCAGCAGAGGAGACTGAGCTGGGACAGGCAGAGAAGCGGATTAGGTGCATGTTCTGGGCACTGGCGCTGCTCTCAGGTAGGAAGAACCGCAAGCACAAAGTTCTGCTGAGCTGAAATCAATACGTGGGCAGATGGTCCTGTAGCCATTTGCTCAGTAACGGCCGGCACCTGGAATTTGTAAGCACTCCTCTCTCCTTTTCCCAAACGTTGAACAGCAAGGGGAATTAACCACTGGAACCAACTCCCCAGAGAAGGGGTGGATTCTCCATCTCGCAATAGCTTCAGGTCAAGACCGGATGCCTTTCCAGAAGGGTCGCTTAGCCTATCACAGGTTAAGGGGCTCAGCACAGGGGTAGTGGGATGGATGCTATACAGTAGATCAGACTAGATGCCCTAACAATCCCTCCCGGCAATAAAATCGAGGCATCTGTGCACCCAAATGGTCGGAATTTCAAGAGATCTCAGCACCCAGTAGCATGAGCTCTTCAGAAAATCTGGCTTAGGTGATGTTTTGCTACGATTCTTGAGTCATAAAATCATGTTTCCGTGTAATTTTTTAGCTGGAGGGCTATTTATAGACGCCCTGGAATCATTGCTTTAACAGCTCATCTTTTCCGAACGGCTGCCTCCTAGCTACTTACTGGCCTTTCCCCATGTTATTATTTGTCCGACTGTAGCACCTTGGAACCTCCTCCATTCACTCACTACAGCAAGACAGGAATGCCGGTCCGATTCCAAACAGCATGTGCTGGATTTAAGCGAGCGGTGACTTTTTATTGTCCCGCATGACAATGTTCATTTATGGATGAGGGATGTTAACCACAGTTTGTGGAGTCAGCTCTGACTCAGAGAACCAAAAAGTCAAGAGGCCAAGAGCCCCAATAAACCAGAGCTAATTCAGTGGCTCCCAGCCAGGCAACAGCCGCCAGCAACACACGACAACACATCTACTATCCACCGCAGACACCCTTGAAAGCAAAGAAGTAAAAAGGGGTGAAACTATCAGCTGCGGTCCGGCCCCTTTATGCAGAAGAGCCAAGGTGGTGTAAAGGGGCCTAAACCCCCCCAGATCCAGCCGGGCCAGGATTCTCCCTGGTGCAGGCACTGTGGAAGACAGCTGTAAGGCTGTCCGCAGAGGACCCTCTCACAAGCACTGACATAAGGGGTGTGTTGGGGTCAGGACACAACCTATAGTGCTGTGACTTAGGCCCCCAGGACTATCTAAGATATGCTGGTGGGGCCTCTCCAGCCTCTGAAGCACCCCAAGATCGGGAGAGCAAAATGTGGCTTAAAGCCACCTTAGCGTCCCCCTACTCTCAGCTGTACCCTAGCGCTCAGCAGACCCCCACAAAGACACCCCGAGTTTGTATCTTCTACTCCTCCAGCCAGACACCACCCACCACAGCCAATACACCACAGCCTTCGCGGTCATGTCTCACCCTCATCCCCCCAAACGCACCCTGTGAAGGACACTGTCAAGTCACAGATTGTAGAAATCTGGCGCGCTCTGTTTCGAAGAGGACACACTTTCCTCTCTTGCCATGCCAACTGACTGGGTTGACACAGGGCCAGGTTGACAAATCTAAGACCCTAGAATGTCTGTAAATAGCCTGGAAGTCAGGAGGCTACGAGGAAAAATGATTTGAGGGATTCATCAGAAAAAAGGGAAGAGCAAAGCCTAGCCACCTCACCTGCGTGGTGTGTGAAATAGATGGCTTTGATCTTAGAGCCTGGCTCCCCGAGCCACCAGGCTACCTGGGACTCTTCCTGAGACACCTGAAACATCAAGGGGAAGAGGGAGCCTTTTGCTCTTATAAATGAAGCAAATTTGATCTAAGTCGCTGACGGAAAACAGCCCACAATGCTCTTCTGACAGAACCCCTTTTTAAAAGCCTGGCATGGCACGGACTCCAAGGGGCTAACCAGCTTCCATCAGAGTTGGGAAGCCTGCATCCCTGCCACAGATGACACAGGCCCTTCTGATACGAGCAGGAGAACGGGGAAGAGGGTTACAACCCCTGACTGGGACTTGGCAGAGCTGAGTTTAGTTCCTGCCTCCGCCATGAACTCGCCATGTAGTCTGAAGCAAGAATTTTCAGAAGTGACTAAGCAGGTTTTGATTAAATCAACAGGAGCTGGGCGGCTGAGTCCCTTAGGGCTGGGTTTTCAAAGATGTTTAGGAGCTTAAAGATGCAGCTAGGTGCTTAACAAAGGTGGGATTTTCCACAGTGCATGGGCAGGTGAGGTGCCAAAACTCCCATTGATTTCACCTGCTTAGGTGCCTCTGAAAATCCCATTAGGGGCCAATCTGCCTCTTTAGGTGCTTAAATCCCTTTGAAAACCCACCCTAAGGGCTGAGGCTCTCGAGTCTCGATGACTTTGGATCTTTTAAAAATGGGATTAAGGGGCTTTTGAAAGATTTATCCCTAATCTTTCTGGGCCTCAGCTCTTCATCTGTAAAACAGGGATAGCAATCCTTCTTTTTCCCCCACCTTATTTATTCAGATTGCAAGCTCTGGGAGGCAGGGACTGACTCACTGTGTACATGCACTGCCTGGCAGAATGGGGGCGCTGATCCCCGGCACATGTTACTGTATAGATAAATTCAAAAACAACCGAGATCTCCCAGCTTCCAATCCTGGGTTTTAGTCATGAATCAGCACCCTTTGTGGTCAGGATAACACCACCCCAGGACAAACCTGCCCCAATTCTCTGCCAGGATGCCAGAAGCACAGGGGAGAGCTCGGCTTTGTCGGAATCACACACACATATTCCTCTCCAGCAATGTCCTTGTAGTCTCATGCTGATCCCATACACAAGGTGTGGCACGTGAGATTATAGATTAAAACTACACAGAGCAGACAGGACACAGAGGCCAACTAGCTATTATACTAGGCCCAGAGCCCCACCTTTTGGTAGCTGTGTTCATGAGACGTGCATCATTGCATGAGGCAGTTATGGCAAGATATCCATGCAATAGGAAGCACGACCAGATCATAGTCTCCTCTGACCTCCTATACACCACAGGCCAGAGTACTTCCCCCGTACTGAGCCTAATCACTTGCGTGTGACTGAGGCGTCTTAAAGCAAGGCATCCGGGCTGGACTGGGAGACATCAAGGGCTGGAGAACCCACCACTTCCCTGAGCTGATTGTTCCAGCGGTTAGTCACCCGCACCGGTAAGCACTTGGCTCTGATTTCCAGCTGGAATTTCTCCGGCTTCCCCTGCCAGCCATTGGTCCCTGTTCTGCCTTTCTCCGCAGACATCTGAGCCCTTCATTTCGCTGGGATGTTCTCCCCTGGAAGAAGCTTAGACACTAATCAAGTCACCTCTCAATCTTCTCTTGGATCAGCTACCCAGATCGAGCTCTGTCAGTCCCTGTCAGGCATTTCTCCAGCCCTCAGATTGGTTTCCTGGCTCTTTTCTGCACCCTTGACAATTCTGCAAAGTCCTTTTTAAAATGCAGGCCCCAGAGCTGGACGCAGGATCCAGTGTCGGCTTGCCAAGGCCGGGTACAGAGGGAAAAGCACCTCCCCACCCCCACTCACTATCCCCATTTCAACTTCCAAGGGTCCCATTAGCCCTCTGGGCCCCAGCGCTGCTCTGGGAGCTCGTGGTCACTGCCCCTCCCTCGAGCTAGCCAGTTCTCCCCCAGCACCCCTGTGGGATCCATGTGACCAGAGAAGCCAGGCCCAGGGCCCCGTAGCCCAACTCACTCATGCTCTCTATGTCCAGGGAGTCAACCACGGAGCGTTTGTGCTCATCACTGGCGATGGCGCGCTCGAATGCCTTCTGCTTCACAATCTTGTTGCACTCCTGATACTTCATCTTGGCATCTTTGTCGTTTGGCTTCACCTTCACCACCTGGAAGGGAGAGAGCAGCGCACAGAGCCCATCACAGGCCAGTGTCAGGCAGGAAGGAGAAACGGAGGGAAAGGCAGACAAAAGGGCATGACAAGGAGAGGCCTGGGGAAGTGCGAGACTTGGCATTAGGCTGGGAGGCAGGACTCCTGGGTCCTATCCCCAGCTCTGGGAGGGGAGTGGGGCCTAATGCTTAGAGCAGGGCAGGCTGGGAGTCAGGATTCCTGGGTTCCCCTAGCTCTGTAATGCTGGGCACATCACTTAGTCTCCCCCACTGAAAACACAGTGACCTTAATAGGCACCATCATTACTGTTTGAGGGAGGTGGGGCCTGTGCCCTACGTAGTGGCACTATAAAGCTACTGGATGGGGTCATGGAGGGATCTCCATCAGACTAAGCCCGGTGCCCATTCTGTGAAGGAGAAGCAGAGATCCATGGTATTTAGGAAGCACCAGGCATACGCTATCAATGCCCACAGGGTACAATTAGCCAAGCCCTCACTATGTGGTAATCCCGCTCCCGCCATGGGCCACCGGCCCAACATCCCTCCGGGAAATCTCACAGACACCCGGGAGCCCACGTCTCCCGCATGACAATGCAGCTAGTGCCAGGATCTGCTGCATCCTTTCTAAACCAGCCCCCAGACACAGTACAGCAGGAGCGGGTCCCCTGACAAAGTCCACAGCTTTTCGGGCTGTCCCAGTGGAGTCTGGGCTCAGGGTGTCATTGATCTAGAGCTTTGAAAGCACAGCAATAATGGGACTGAAATGAACCACAATGGCTTGGACAGCAGTTTACATCCCACGATGGCTGATTCCAGATTCCCAACTCCGGTCGCCAAAGGGGGAGGGGGAAAATGCGATTCCAGCCAGCTGGACAGGAGCATCATAGCAGTGTCTTACTGCAGCCCACCGCCCTGCAGTGAGCAGGGCTGGCTGAGAGCGCTGCAGGCGGTGGAAAACGGCCCCAAGCTCCACATTATGCAGCACGAAGCCCAGCCAGAAGCTAAGACAGGGAGCATGGCCGTGGGCACAGCATTCTACGCGGGGCCCTGCTTTCAGCTGCGTGGGCTAGCAGGGGTGAAACTTGAGTAGGTGGGACCTGGACACACATGGGGCAGAAGCTAGGGGGCTGTTTTTATGGATATCACCACACCTTTGTGTCCCAAACGATGGGACCTCTACTTTTCCCCAGGAAGACAGTTCTACAGTCTAGCTGGCCTGACCGATGTGAAATGTTCCCCAGGACAGGAGCTAAAGATCCCTTTGTTCAGTTCATCCTAGTCCTACCTGTCTCCTGCCCCGTTGCGACCCATCACCCTCCTGGGTGCAGACGCCCTCTGCTCTCAGCTGCACCCAGGTGAGCTCACCGACCAAATGTTGGCAAAGGCAGAACTCAAGCCAGAGTGTTGCAAAGCCGGAGAGGACTACGGCGCTGCCGCTGGATTCCCCGCAGAGCGTCCCGCTCGCACTCACCGTCTCGTAGTCGCGCAGGGCGGCCTTGAACTTGCCCAGGGCCATGTTGCTGGTAGCCCGCCGGTAGTAGCCTTTGATGTACTTCTTGTCCAGCTCGATGGCCTTGGTGGCGTCGGCCAGTGCGTAGCCATAGCACTCTGTCCGCAGGTAGGCCAGGCTGCGGTTGCCGTAGTAGATGGCATTGGCGGGGTTCAGGTCGATGGCCTCGCTGTAATATTTCACAGCGTTCTCGTAGTTCTTGCCTGGGGGAGCAGAGCAGAGACGGGGGGTCAGCGCGCTCCGGGATGACCAGGACCGAGCAGCACCGGGGGACCCAGGAGCATTTTGAGAGGGTAACAGATGCATTCGGGGCAGCAACAGCAGCAGGAGGCAGCCTACAGCTCTGGGCTGTTCCCGAGCTCTGAAGCGCCAGTCAGGATCGAGGGCACGAGTCAGCAGAACTGAGGTTCCCCTCACCTCCCCCAGCTTAGCCGTGACAGTGCAGGGCACTCTCCCCCTGTTCTCCACAGGGCACTGCCAGCTACCTCCCCAGCAGTGCCAGCCAGGCCTTCCAGAGGGGGTGAGCCTGCCCCAGCCACGGTAAGCCAGCAGGGCCCCTTTCCCACTCCTGCAGCGCCTCCCCATGTGGCACCTAGGGGTCCATCGTAAGCCCCAGCGCTCATGACAGCCCTCAGGCACCATGGGCTCCCCTGCACCTCTCCAGAGCTCAAGCCGTCCCCCTAGAGGCTGGTCCCCAACCCCCAGCAATTTTGCCAGAATGTGGCCCGGGGCCTCTCCCCGCCTTGAAGCGGAGCCGCACTCAACAGCAGGTTGGGATTGGCCTAGCCCCAAAGTGCTACATCAAAGGCCCAGAGAGGAAGGCAGAGCCTATAAAGCCTTCATCCGCCCCCTGCCCCCTCAGAGAGGCGTTCTGAGGTACAGTGGAGTAGAGAGAGAGAGCCTGGAGCACGGGGCCTGGGGCAAGACCTAAGGCATGAACCACAGTCAGCAAAGCCAGGCCGTGCTAGGAGCCAAAGGCAGAATCTGTCATAGAGCAAACACTTGCTTACAAGTCCACCGTCCGGTACCTGAACTTGGCAAAGGCACAGCTAGCATGGCTGAGAGCCAGGTGCTCCTGAGTACTAGGCCCGGGTGTTCGTGTAAACACATCCCAGAAGGCCCTAGCCCAGGTCCACCCCAATGGAGCACAAGATAAGATGGTTTGACAGAAGCGATGAACAGGGATGTTTTGTCCGAGACATCAGCAGCAAGGTACAAGGGGAGGTAACAAACAGATGTCAGGAAGCAAGGAAGGTGGTATGGAAGAAATGGTTTGTTTTCCGTACAAATATCAATGTACCAACCCCAGATTCTGCGTGCTGGCTTAGGGGACAACTTGACGTTGAATGTGCTGGTACCTTGTCACGAGCATACAAGCAGTGCACCCAGAGAACGACTGGGTTTTAATAATTCCACAGCAACGACGACATTTATTGGTGAGCTGGATATGTGACTCTCTTGTAGGGGGACACCCCAAGTTAGAAGAGGCTATAGAAAAACTTTAAAAGGTAGGCTGGTGGCCAAGGATAAGGGAAGACATGAAAATGCACACACACCACTGCTTAACATGTGCAAAACAAGATCCTGCACAACGAAAAAGAAGAGGTGAGCTAATGCTTCAGGCTTCGAAAGGGCTGTTCCAAAGCCTGCAGGTGAATTTTGTAGGCTAGGAAGAACTGATTTTGTTTAGCATTGTGGATAGTTTCAGTAAGTGGGCGGAGGCATTCCCTGCAAGAAAGGAAGGTAGCAATGTCACTGCAAAGCCTTAATGAGAGAAGTATTTCCTATACGGGGTTTACCTCACTGGGTCAATTCTAATAATGGGCCAGCATTTATTGGATATGTGTACCAAAGCATGGGCGCTCAGGCTGGTATTCCCTTACCATTGCATATCACCCTCAGGCCGGACGACAAGTAGAAAGAACGAATAAATCTCTTAAAATTGAGTAATCTAAGGTACGTAATGAACTCGGCACAAATTGGGATCCGGATTTCACATGGGTGCTCATGAGAATCTGTAATCGTCCAAACCGTATGACTGGGCTTAGCCCACATAAAATACTGTTTGGAAGGCCTAGGCCTGGATGGGAAAATCTACTATATCCCCCAGACTGGGAAGCCATAGCAGCATTGGCCACAAAAACCTGGATGAATAGTCTTAAATATTGACTGGGCACGGTCCAGGGGTCAGCCACAAAAAGTGAACCAAGCCTTTGATGAAAGCAGTGGCAAATAGGGGATCAACTAATGGTTAAAACTGTCCCACCACCCAAAAAGAAATTGAATAGCACGGTCCACATCAGACTATAAATAAACTGGGACCATTGCCGTACCTGGTTGAAAGAGAGAACCAACCTCGGTAGAAATATGCCACGCAGATAAAGGAGTTCAGGGCCTAAACTGTATGTTATATCTCTTAGTCTGTAAAAAAAGCACATCTCAAAAGGTAACCGTCTACAAGTATAATGGAATCTTTTCAAATTGGCATGGAGTTTTATTAAATTTGGACATACGGGCTGTATCGGTGCCCCAGGCATTAACACAAGTAACCTGGAATCAAATGACAACCTTTGAATTAAGTAGGCCTTATCCTGTCAAACAGTTAACAGGAAAAGAATGAATACGGTGGAAAACATACAATATACTATTTGGTGAAACAATAGATACACATCAATATGGAAAATGGACCATAACAGGGTTCAAAAAAGAACTACATAAAATTCATGGAGGATAGGTCCATCAATGGCTATTAGCCAGGATGGGCAGGGATGGTGACCCTAGCCTCTGTTTGCCAGAAGCTGGGAATGGGTGACAGGGGATGGATCACTTGATGATGACCTGTTCTGTTCATTCCCTCTGGGTCACCTGGCACTGGCCACTGTCGGAAGACAGGATACTGGGCTAGATGGATCTTTGTTCTGACCCGGTAGGGACATTCTTATGTTCTTAGGGAACAGGAAGGAAAGAAAACACTCTGGATGCTGGGCCCAAAGGTTCGATGGACAAGTGCGGGGCCTGTAATCCAACCATATCCTAGATTTATTTTATTTTTTTTTAATTGAAAATCCCATGACAAAGGATGAAATTTTGTTTGAATTGGATGTGGATTGCTGGCAGGAGAATGGCCTTTGCAATAAAACCAATGGTGCCCTTTCCAATGTACCTCAGTCAAATAAGGTTTACAATACATACAATTATGCTGGTTAAAAAAAAAACAACCCAAAATGTGATTGTTTTTGTTTTCACAGGTCATGAAATTAATCTGGATACGAGGACTGCTGAGTGTAGTGGTAGTGATCCAATGTGCAGAGGGACTGGCTAACACCCAAAGACTAAACCAGACACGTTTTGTGACAAGAGGATTTGAATAGAAATTTCAAATAATCCCATTGTACTGGAAGCGGCCAGCCAAGCTCATCCTGCAGGAACTGTACTAAATGAAGTATGTGAAACAGAAAGAAGACTGTAGTCGGCTACATCATCGAAGAGTGGCCGTGGGGCCGGCAGCCAGGACCCCACGCGCGGGGCTGGCAGCAGAGCCCCGCACCCAGGCCGGCAGCCGAGTTCCGGGTGTGGGGCGGTAGCGGGGAGCCTGGGCCTGGGGTGGAGGCTGGGATGCCGGGCGTGGGTGGCAGTGGAGCCCCGCGTAAAACGTGGGGGTGCTGCAGCACACCCCCCCGCATCCTTAGTTCCCTGCCTCTGTGAACTCCTTAACAGTTAACGTTTAACCGAGAGAATTTTAATAGGTTAAACTGTTACTATTTTTAAACCCTATTTACATCCCCAGCCATTATCCGTACTTTAGCTCCCAACACTGCTGTTACAGAAAACGCTGACACACCTGCAATTAATATCCCCATTGTACCTGAATCCCCACTAGCTAAGGAAAAGGAAGTAGGAATTCAGGAGAGGGAACAAGTCTCAGTTACAACACATCAAAGAGTGGAACGTTCAATTACAGCAAAAGCAGAGGATAACCTTACTTTGCCACATAATATTAAATCATACCCACATGAGAAGGCTGATGTAGCAGTTGATTGCTTTAAAGCAGTCAACACAGTAACGAACCACGTGGAAGGAATCATTAAAACATACAGGGCCTTGGCAGACAGAGTAACTATTATCAATGTAGAGGATAAATGTAGTGCATCCATTCGTATTAATTATCTCCAGGCTTTATACACAAGAACTTGGGTAACATCTCCAGGTATTAGCAAATGTATTTATCATGTGTGGCCATAACTGTGGTACCGTGGTACCAATCTTATCCCCGCAACTTAGTCTACCACTATCACTGCTCCATCAGTGGAATGCCCACATTTGCAACCATGGCCAGAATCGGGCATCTTCCTACATCCTATCACTGAGTACCTGGTGGAAGATGCGGGATAGATGGATGTGCCACTCAAATTAAATTTCACCAGTATGGCTATGCACATGCAATGTCCCCACTAACATGACTGGTTTGATACAGAGATTAGGGTACAGTTACAATATTGGAAAGGTTTTCAAAATCCTTTAACGAAGCAACAAGGGTGGGAAAAGAGAAGTGTCATGGACACAATGTTGGGAGGCTCAAGCCTCGGCATGTCTGTATGGAATACAGGAGATACTGAAAACCTAAATCTAAAAGTGAACAGCATCATCAATGGGGTAGGAGGACAGGCAGTAAAAACTGGGCGACATATTCGCCTATTGCCTAATCAACACGCAATAACCATTGATAACATACATTTGATTGCTCAAGGGTTTGAATACCTCAACACCACTATCCTTTCAATGACTTATTCCTGGGGGAATTCTGCACCAAAAAAATAAAAATTCTGCACACAATATTTTTAAATTCTGCATTTTTTTTTCAAATTAACACAATATAATCAAGCTGGTTTCAATTATTTTGGTAATTTATTTAAACTATAGTACAATGGATGGAGAATGGGAGTGGGGAGCACTGGAAGAAATCTCCAAATCCCCTGTGTCTAACAGTAATATAGCTAGTATTGACCATTTACTTCTAGTTATTAGTCAACAAATATATGCAGCCATATGCTCAGTGTTACATCACAGGAAACTGAAGAGCAAGTGAGGGCTGGCGACTCAAATTCACCATTTATACTGGCTACTGACCATCTCCAAAAAGGTCAGTAGCAAACAGTTCACAGAGCACATTTTGATAGGAATTTTTTTCAGTCCAAAAATGTAGACCAGTTCTAATCACTGAAGCACCACAAGCATTTAAAAGGCCATACTCTGGCAATGTAAAGAAGCCTTAAAATGTTTACACCTGTTTATACTCCTGGGGGAATTCACTAAGAACAATGGAAACAATTCACTAAACAGGCAGGCTGCTACATTCTGCTCTGCCTGAGAGAACAGAGCCTGCCTACCCCATGCTTACCTCTTCAGAACCACCCCCAAAGCCCTGCCGTTCCATGCCAAGCGTGCTGCAATAGCAATCGAGAGGGACAGCGTCTCTTTCTCTCTCTCACCCACGCATGACTGCCCAGCCTCCCCCCTCAGCTGGTGGTGATTTACATTTCTACCAGCTGCTCTGGGTGCCCAAACCGACCTACCTGCACTGCCGGGGAGGGAGCACATGACCACTCTTGCAGCTTCCCTTTGCTTCCCCATCAGAAGTCATTTTTCTGCGGGGAAGCAAAGAAATCTTCAGGACCATGAATTCTGCATGCATGCAGTGACGCAAAATTCCCCCAGGAGTAAATGATCAATAGTTTGGAAACCAATTATGTTTCATTAGCAGTGGCTTGGGTAACCTATGGAGACAGTGTAATTGAAATAATCAAACATGGGTTGTTACATATAAGGCTACAAAAATGGCCCCGCTTATTAAATGGCACAGCTTTTATAAAACAGATACAGGAACAAGAAAAAGAATATTACCCCAGATTTCTTACAATTTGCTAAATCTGATAGGGTAGATTCCTAGACAGTCGTAAGAAGAGTAAAAATATTCAAATTATGATGGCTATTCCAAGGTGGACCCAAGCTCCAGGAAAGGTACCTTACGCCAACAGGAACCTTACTAAACAACACTTATGTGCAATCCTATCGTAGTGTGCCAGGGTGGGTTTGATTTAAATCAAACTGATTTAAATTATGATTTAAATCACCAGTCAGAAAGACTCGATTTAATCATGCATTTCTACATAAAAGTGCATTCTCGTTGGGTGTTATAACCTTAATACATATTCTTCACAGGTAAAGGAACTTCATTAAAATATTCCCAGACTGGGTCTCTTTTACGGCCTGCTGCCATTATAGGTTTTCCCTTCTAGTGAGAGAATGGTATGGTAGATCTCAAATCAATGAAGGCTACACTCAGAAAGACCTCAAGACTTCTGGATTATGCTGCTCAAACAGTTTCACTTTTGTTTCTACTGCCTGTCCCTCCCTTCTCACATTTATCTCCAGACTTCTTCTCCTTGCCCAGATCTATTCTGCCCCCAACAATCCTCTATCCGTTTAACTTTTTGAAACTTTGCACTTTTAGAGAGAGGTAAAGGATTGACTCTGTGTACATAAATCTGCAGAGGGACAATAGGGTTGAGGTCTGTTATTTCTCACCTCTATATTATTTATTTATTTTAAAACATTTTTGCTGTTAACAAGCATGTTATCTCTGGAGACGCAACCCCACAGTTTGAGAACAGCAAAACTAACCATCTCTGATGGTAGCTTGAGAAGCACTGATCTAGAAGATATCTGATGTGGGGGACTGGCCATTTTTTTTTCCAATGTGCGCGCAGACCAGCAGCCGATGGCTCGCGGACCAGCACCGGTCCGCGAACCACCACTTTGAGTAACACTGTTCTAGACGGAGCACTGCGTCCCATTGGGTAGATAGAAAGATTAACCTAAATAATCTATACAGAAGCCCCTGAAACCCCAGAAGATTGGGTCCCTAATCCATGAACTATTGGAAAGCATATACAAAACTTTTCTTAAACATTACATGAATATATTGTCTCATGCTATAGAATTAGAATTTATAATCCCTATTCCATGATGAGACATCTTTGGGCTATAATATATCTTAATTAAAACTATCTTTTGATAGGTTTTTTTCTCAAAAAGCATTTTATCAAAAAAAATCAGATTTTTTTATTTAAATCGGATTTTTTGATTTTTTTAAATCATTGATTTTTATCCACCCTGGTGTGCACCTGGTGACAGAAATAGATTCTGAAATCAACCAGGCTGGCTGCACAAAGCTGGAGGTAGCTGTGTGAATGCTACATGACTATTGACATTAACAGTAGAAAAAATGGCTGGCCTTAACTGGCACAGAAAGAATTGGTCAAGGATTTGGTTTGTGCATTGGGAGTCTAATTTCACAATGGTTGAACAAACCTGTCCTGGATTCTGCATAAAGGTCAAAAACACAATCCAAATCGGAACTCATTCTTTCTGGCCAACCAGTGGCATGAACACTATCACTGAACTCATCACTCTTCCCAATAACATAAATGATCTAGCAACCAGGTTATTTCCCACCACTATGCAATTACATTTAAATATACAGGACTCAGAAGCACAAACCAAGGAAGCTTTGGTACCCATAGCTAATCTCATTCAACAACAATTAGAGGAGATAGGGTACAAGAGGAGGTGGAAACACCTTGGTGGGCCATGCCATGTCCCTTCACATCCTATAGTCAGAACACGGCCTAAATCTTATGAATGTGCAGGGAGTAGCACTAATTGCCCTAATTGGACTGTGCTATTGTATCCGTTATCAAATGAAAAAGGCAAAATTACAGCAGCAGATTGGAAAAGGATTGGCTTGGCTATTAAAGTCATGGTAATGGATGAGGGTTAGATACTTATAATCACACGACCATGGAGGATCACCAGTTATCCTTATGTTATTCAATATGTTATTTTATAAATCAACTATAAGCATTACATGCGGTGATATTTATATCACACATAAATTACGCATACATTACTTATATATAAACTATTATTTTAGATACAGGAACTCCTCACTTAACGTTGTAGTTATGTTCCTGAAAAATGCGACTAAGTGAAACGATGTTAAGCGAATCCATTTTCCCCATAAGAATTAATGTAAATGCGGGGGGGGGGGGGGGAGGAGGAGGTTCCAGGGAAATTTTTTTTACCAGACAAAAGACTTCATATTATATATATATACACACACACACACACACACACACACACACACAGTATAAGTTTTAAACAAACAATTTAATACTGGTACACAGCAGTGATGATTCTGAAGCTTGGTTGAGCTGGTGAAGTCAGAGGGTGGGATATTTCCCAGGGAATGCCTTACTGCAAAATGATGAACTAGCCCTCAAGGGTTAACTCGGTGTTAATGTAGCCTGGCACTCTACAAAGCAGAACGAATGAAGGGAGGGGAGACAGCATAGCAGACAGAGACACACACAGTGTGTGTGTGAGAGAGAGATGTGCATTTCCCCTTTAAGTATGCTGATCCCTGCCTTAAGCACAATGCCTTGTTAATTAGATCAGCAAGCTGAGACCCACCTCAGCTGCTGCATCCATCATGTGTCCCCCCTGCTCTATGGCAGATGGGGTAAGCGGGGTGCAGGAGCAGGGGGGAGGGAGACACTCTGACATTAGCCCCTCTTCCTCCCCCGTGCCCCCCTCACCGCCCGCACAGCAAGCAGGAGGCTGCACAGCAACACCGAGGCTCGGGGAGCAGCTCCAAGGCAGAGGGCAGGAGCAACACATGGCAGTGGGGGAGGGACAGCTGAAATTCTGGCAATTGATAGCCTGCTGGGCAGCTGTTGCACAGGGAACTTAGGGGAGCGGGGAGCTGATAGGGGGAGCTGCTACAGGGGCTGCTGGTCCAACCTAGTTCCAAGCCGCCCCCCCCCCCCCCCAGTTAGCTCCACCGGGCTGCCCTTCCTGCAAGCAGTGGACAAAGCAGGCGGCTGCCAAACGAGTTAGAAGGGAGTATTGCGCAACTTTAAACGAGCATGTTCCCTAATTGATCAGCAACTTAACAAGGAAACAACCTTAACCAGACGACTTTAAGTGAAAAAAGAAAAGGAGTACTTGTGGCACCTTAGAGACTAACCAATTTATTCGAGCATAAGCTTTCGTGAGCTACAGCTCACTTCATCAGATGCAAGCAGTAGAAAATACAGTGGGGAGATTTTATATATGCAGATACAGACTAACACGGCTACTACTTTGAAACCTGACTTTAAGTGAGGAGTTCCTGTACATGGAAGCATCTCCCAAGGCTCAATCATAAAACTACAGCCTTCAATCAAAGTCCCAGACCTAACATTCCCAGGCCCACCATAAGGGACTAAGAAAAAATTGGAAACGAAATATCTGTCTACCGGTTGTATGTGGGAATGTGCAGACCAAAGGACAGATGGGGCATGAATATGTGGATGGGAACGTAAGGTATAGCCATATAACAGTGTTTAGCCCACTGGCTCATCTTCAGTCCACGCATTATGCTTTTCTGGGATGATGAGTACACATCCTCCCCATAAAAAGACAAAAAGCAGGGGAATGTAATAGAGAGAGAGCCTGGAGCATGGGGCCTGGGGCAAGACCTAAGGCATGAACCACAGTCAGCAAAGCCAGGCCATGCTAGGAGCCAAAGTCAGGCCCTGTCATCACAGAGAGACTTGCTTACAAGTTCACCGTCCGGCACATGAACTTGGCAAAGGAACGGCTAGCGTGGCTAAGACACAGGCACTCCTAAGAACTAGGCACTGGATGTTCATGCACACACATCCCAGAAGAGAAGACTCACTCAGGTCCGCCCCAACCGAGCACAAGATAAGATGGTTTGACAGAAGTGATGAATAGGGATGTTTTGTCCGAGGCATCAGCAGCAATGTACAAGGGGAGGTAACAAACAGATGTGAGGAAGAATGGAAGGTGGTATGTAAGAAGTTGTTTGTTTCATCACAAAGATCGAGGTACCACCCCTTGATTCTTTGTACTGGCTTAAGGGATGACTTGACGTTGAATGTGCTGGTACCTTGTCACAAGCATACATGCAGTGCACCCGTGCAGCGTATGGGATGCTGATAACGTGCTTTGACAATAAACTTAGCCGAGCCTTTCTGCCACTGACACGAGCCTGTGGTCTTTCAGGGTACCACTGTTGAGGTCTGCTGAATCAATTATCTATGCAGGGCTGGGACAGCCTATGGAGAAAACTCACACATTCACCAACTGACAACACACACAGCCCCTCACATGCTGACCGCTTCGGCCCAGAGAGATCAGGCTGAAGTCACTGAACAGGCCCCCCAAAATACTCTGCAGAGCCTGGACAGCCCAGAGTTGGACTCAAAGCTTGGAGATTGTCCCCCTTGCTGAGGACTAGGCACCCAGCTCCTTCTCCTCCAATAGAGCCCTGGCTGACTGCTGCTTTCCCACAGGACACAGCAGCTGCTGAATTTGGAACATTCGCTCACTGGCTGGCACCATGTTCTACATGGAGCAACCCGGCATGGACAGATCCCCCGCCTCCACACCCATCACCTTTTAAATGAGGTCACTGATCAACACAGAGGTCACTGAAATCAGGGAAGGGCACAAGCTGCTAGATCCCACTGAATCCAGCACAGAGCTCCGGCCCAGACTGTCCCTTCACTACGGTGATTCCCCCAGGGCTTTGTCCAGTCCTGATACAATTTCCTTCCCTTCCTGGGGTTGAGATCCAAAAAACTTCTCCCTGATATTCACCCCTTGCTTTGCTTCATCCCCTTGTATTGCAGTAACGTTCTCTGCAATTGATGCGACTAGGTCATTATGTATCGCCCCCCACCTGTCGTCATTTGGCCAAACTAGGCAAGTTTCCCTCTCTCGGCCTTTCCCTATAAATCCGTCCCCTCCAGCCCCTTGACCATTTGTTTGCTTTTCTCTGAAATCACTGCAATCTTATTGACACCCTCTTAGCACTGATGCCCCCAGAAATTAATACCGTATATTTTAAAGGGCTGTGAAGGAAGCCCCCTAGTGGCTGATTCATTGCAAGTCACAAACTGGAAGTTTTATCAAACCAAAAATAGGAACCTGGATAAGATGCTATATCCCTTCAGGACTAAAAATAAATTACCTCATCACATTTTAAACATAAAATGAATTATTCCCCCCGCCCAAAACAGTGCTTGAAACACTAGACAATACAGGAGTCACTTGGAAGGCTAGGGCTCGGATCTTCTCAGCATTTGTGATATATCTTGACTTTATAATATATATATAATCTTGACATTAGCAAAGCTTTTGATACGGTCTCCTACAGTATTCTTGCCAGCAAGTTAAAGAAGTATGGATTGGATGAATGGCCTATAAGGTGGATAGAAAGCTGGCTAGATCTAGCTCAATGGGTAGTGATCATCGGCTCAATGTCTAGCTGGCAGCCAGTATCAAGCGGAGTGCCCCAGGGGTCGGTCCTGGGGCCGGTTTTGTTCAACATCTTTATTAATCTTGGATGATGGGATGTATTGCACCCTCAGCAAGTTTGCAGATGACACTAAGATGGGGAGAGAGGTAGGTAAGCTGGAGGGTAGGGATAGGGTCCAGAGTGACCGAGACAAATTGGAGGATTGGGCCAAAAGAAATAGGATGAGGTTCAACAAGGACAAGTGCAGAGTCCTGAACTTAGGAAGAATCCCAGGCACCGCTACAGGCTGGGGACCGACTGGCTAAGCAGCAGTTCTGCAGAAAAGGACCTGGGGATTACAGTGGACGAGAAGCTGGATATGAGTCAGCAGTGTGCCCTTGTTGCCAAGGCCAACGGCATATTGGGCTGTATTAGTTGGAGCATTGCCAACAGATCGAGGGAAGTGATTATTCCCCTCTATTCAGCACTGGTGAGGCCACACCTGGAGTATTGTGTCCAGTTTTGTTCCCCCCACTACAGAAGGGATGTGGACAAATTGGAGAGAGTCCAGCAGAGGGCAATGAAAATGATTAGGGGGCTGGGGCACATGATTTATGAGGAGAGGCTGAGGGAACTGGGGTGATTTAGTCTGCAGAAGAGAAGAGTGAGGGGGGATTTGATAGCAGCCTTCAACTACCTGAAGGGGGTTCCCAAGAGGATGGCGCAAGCCTGTGCTAAGTGGTGGCAGATGACAGAACAAGGAGCAATAGTCTTAAGTTGCAGTGGAGGAGGTCCACGTTGGATATTAGGAAACACTATTTCACCAGGAGGGTGGTGAAGCACTGGAATGGGTTACTTACGGAAGCGGTGGAATCTCCAACCTTCCAGGTTTTTAAGGCCTGGCTTGACAAAGCCCTGGCTGGGATGATTTAGTTGGGGTTGGTCCTGCTTTGAGCAGGGGGTTGGACTCCTGCGGTCTCTTCCAATCCTAATATTCTATGATTCTATAATACCTCTCTCTTGCATAGCACTTTTTATCCCTAGATCTCAAAGCGCTTCCCTCCTTAGTGTACATACTCCCACAACACCCCAATGAGGCACAGAAGTGCTGTTATCCCCACTGGCCCAGAGAGGCATAGTGACTTTCCAAGGTTACACAGGAAGTCTGTAGCAGCGCAGGGAAGTAGGCCTGCATCTCTACAGTCCTAAACTAGAGTGTCATGATCACTGGGCCATCCTTCCTCTACAGATGTTTAACTTCAACCATTAGAGCAACTCCATGAAACTCAAGGGGACCAGTCACACCACGTGAAACTTTGTGTGTGCAGTACAGGGGCTTCAACTCTAGTAAAGAGTTACCTGATCACGTGATCTCACCAGACGCTAAGCCAGGTGACAGCTTCTAGATAGATATACTTCCCTATTTCTGCTCTCCTTACTTTGATTAGACACAAGTCAACGCATTTTTAGAAGTGCTATCAGCAAGAGCCAATCACTGACTGATGGGGAAGAAACTTCGGCTCTGATCAGGTAATTCCACCATTGCACCTTCCTCTGAAGCAGCTGGTGCTGAGCACTGGGTAAAGATGGGAAACTGGAACTATCCCCCATCAGGTCTGATCCAGTTTGGCACGTCCTAGAATCGGTGACAGGGTTTGTTTAAGTTCCAGGACAGGAAGTGCAAACTTCCTCATAGTCCTCCATCCTGCCCCGGAGGGATCATATCTAGAGGTAAGAGTGGTGCCTGGGGTTGGGGACATGACTTCCAGCCTCCCCTGAAGGGCTGCCTGCAGAGAGGAGGGTTAAAGTAATAAAGAAATGACTGACAAAGAGCAAGGAAGAAAGGAGGCTATCTCCTAGTGGAAAGCTCTCAAACCTGGGGAGATGGGGTCTCTTTAGGACAAGGCCCAGCCAGACACTTCCATGGACAGAAATTCAGGCCTAAGAACAAGCGGCCTTAACGAGCTCGCACACATGGCCTCTTCCAAGAGAGCCATGTTTGCTCTCAGACCGGACATTAACCCCTCATAATATGGAAGGAGGGAAGTTAAGCAAAGCAACAATCCAGTTAAAGTATTTCTTCAGGTGGCTCCCGGCTGGCAGTCTCTCCCTGTTTATGCCAAAGAAACAGGCCAGGCTGCTTCTGAAGCATTCAGAACCAAGCCACGAGGTGGGAACCTATGGGAACCACTGCCCTATTTGCGACGCCCATCCGCAATGTCTTCCCTCTCCTGCCAATCGCTTGCTCCAATCATTTATTTCATCTCACTATTAAGCTCGGCTCCACAAATCCTCCCCTGAGGGAATATGCCCTCTGTTGCGTCAGACAGTCCTTCCCTCACCTCAGGACTTGTCTACACATGAAAGTCACTCTGGAATCAGGTAGGGTGTGAATTTAAAGCAGAACATCCATTCAGGAATAACTCCATGTGTGCACACACTTATCCAAGAACAAGAGGGCCTTGCTCTGGTTTGGCTTAATTTGGAAAAAGGAACTCTTATTCCAGAATAAGAACCTGTCTACACAAGATACTTCGGAATAAGGTAGGACGTGAATTTAAAACAGAATAGCTACTCCAGAATAATGGTGCATGTGGATGGTCTTATTCTGGAATAAGGATTTATCTATACAAAAATGTTGCACTGGTTTAATTTATATCGGATTTTAAGCCAATTTAGTTAAACCAGTGCATGCTGCCGTGTGGATGTTTGATTTAAGAGGGGCTTACTTCTGGTTAATTTAAACTGATTCTTAACCAATTTAAGATCAACTGAAGTAAGCCTAGTTTAAATGGAAATAAGAGTATGCACACATGGGTTTTTCACTGGTTTTATTTTAAACTGATTCAACCATGGAGTTATTCCAGAATAGCACCATATGTAGACAAACCCCCTGACACATCAACGTCTCCTCTAACACTAACCCCATCAACAGATCAGATCGTTATGCTAGTCACTTCAACTGAACACCTTCTCCCCCTCACCCCCACACATCCTGAGGCCCTTTGCTAGCTCAGCCTCTCTTACTCTGATTTAATACTCTAGTGATGGGTATCAGGGAACATCTATACATCAAAACTGAATCAGTAAGCGTACCAGCACAGTTACAGCAGTACAACCCTATTGTGTGGACACGCAGCAGTATAAATGTGTTTAGACCAGTATAGTTTATTACCCTAAGTGATCCCCGTGTAACTGCCTCTACATTAGGGCTTGTACTGGTGTAACTATTTCAGTTTAAAAAAAATCACTTCCTGAGTCACAATAATTAAACCCATAAAACTTTCACGTGTAGAGCAGGCCTCAGCAGTTAGAAAAGGGAACTTGGAGCCAGAACTCCTGGGTTCTACTCTCAGCTCTGTTACAGACTGCCTGGGTGACCCTGAACAAGTCACCTCCCCTGCCCCATGCTTCAGTTTCCCCAGCTGTGAAATTAGGATGCCCAGGGGGATGTAGTGGCAAATTAACAAATCCTTGCAAACTGCTTGGAGATCGTGGATAAAGAGCAACAGAAGGGGAAAGCATTCGCTCTGAAACCATAAGGCCCTTCTGTTGGCACCCCTGCAAACGGAGCTGAGTGTGTAGGGCAGTGTGCTTCCACTGCTGGCATGAGGCCTTTGCCCTGAACGTAACAACAAATAATAGCGATGGTGATAATCCTGAGCTCTTCTCCAGCACTTTTCAGCAGTAGTTCTCAGCACACTGTACAGAACAGATCAATACCATTATCCCCATTTTACAGATAGGGAAACTGAGACACTAAGCAGGATGCATCCCTGAGCAGCTCCCACCCCTGTGCCTGCTCCTGTGTGACCGGGTTGCTCACCACACACGCCATTGGCAGAGCCAGGAACACAAACCAGGAGTCAGTCCCCTGCTCTAATGACTAGACCCCATAACCCTCCCACGTCCATCCATCCCACATAAGGCATACATTTTTAACGGTGAGAGTAACCCACCTTTGGAACAAGTTACCAAGGGTCATGGTGGATTCTCCATCACCAACCACGTTTAAATCAAAATGGGATGGGTTTAGATAAGAATGGCCACGCGGGGTCAGACCAAAGGTCCATCTAGGCCAGTAGCCTGTCTTCCGACAGCGGCCAACACCACGTTTCTAAGAGATCTGTTCTGGGAATTATTTGGGGCCGTTCTCTGGCCTGTGCTCTACGAGAGGTCAGACTAGATGACCTGGTCCCTGCTGGCCTTGGAATCCATGACTAGAAGGCAGGAGCCCCGACTCCCACGCCCCTGCTCTAGCCATTAGACTAGGCTGCCTCTGGCGCCCTACCACCGTCTCTGCTCCCCACCTAGGACTCACTCTCTGGTAGCCCCTCCCGGCTGGCAGGACCCTCACACCATCATCCCTCCCACACTCGCCCCCTGGTTCCCCATCTAGCTGCCCCTTCCCTAACCCCTCCCTACAACGGCTCCCTGTGTGCCAGCCCCCCTCCCCCCCATGGCTCCCCATCTGGCAGCTCCTCCCCCCCGAATCCCCTCCAGGCTCCATATCTGGCAGCCCCTCCCCCCTAGACTTCCCCCAGTAGCTCCATATCTCGCAGCCCCTCCCCCCTCCACTTCCCCCAGTAGCTCCATATCTCGCAGCCCCTCCACTTCCCCCCGTGGCTCCATATCTGGCAGCCCCGCCCGGCTTCCCCCTCTGGCTCCATATCTGGCCGCTCCCCCCCGCTACCTTTGAAGTACTCGTTGGCCTGGCTCTTGAGGGCCTCCGCCCTCTCCAGCGCCCCCGCCTCCCCCGCCAGGGGGGGCCGCCCGAGGCCGCCGCTCTGCTCCGTCCTCTCGCCCTCCGCCATCGCCGGGCCGTAAAGCGACCCTAGCAACCGCGCGCACCCAACCGCCCCGCCGAGCGCTGCCGCAAACAGCAAGGGGGAGGGGTCGCGAGGAGGTCGCAAACGCGCGCACGCGCGCTGAGGCGCCGGGCCCCTCTGACAGCGAGGGGGCGGGGCTCGGGGCTCAGCCATAGAGAGGCGGGGGAGCGAGGGAAGGGCGACTGCGCATCATAGAGTCCGGGGAAGGGGGGCTAGAGTGGCCATGCCCCGAGGCTTCATTGGGCAGTGCCCGGTGGGACGTGATTGGGCATCATCTGGTCTGAGGGGAGGGGCGTGATTGGGTAGCACCCAGGGGAGGAGGCGTGATTGGGCGGCATCATGGGGGCACATGATTGGATGGCACCAAGGGGCGGGGGCATAATTGGGCAGCACCCAGGGGAGGAGGTGGGATTGGATGGCATCATGGGGGCACATGATTGGATGGCACCAAGGGGCGGGGGCATAATTGGGCAGCACCCAGGGGAGGAGGTGGGATTGGATGGCATCATGGGGGCACATGATTGGATGGCACCAAGGGGCGGGGGCATAATTGGGCAGCACCCAGGGGAGGAGGTGGGATTGGATGGCATCAAGGTGGAGGCACGGGATTGGGCAGCATTGGGGGAATAGGCCAGGACCCGCCATGGTTATGACTGGGCGGCACCAAGGGAAAATCTCTGAGCCCACATGTGGGGTGCCCGCGCTCACAGAGTCCCGCCCTGGGGCACGTGGCCATGGGGCCACAGGACCTCAGCAGATGCAGAGAGGTCCGGCGAGCGGCCCCATCCCAAAGCACCTGGCTTTGATGAGTGCCATGGGCTCTGAGCCGACGCAGAGTGGGGCTTGGGGCTGTCGTCCCCTGAATGAGCCCCCCAACCTGAGAGCTCTGGTGAGGACGTGTGGCTCCAGGCCATGCTAGGCCACGCTGCTAGATATCACTGGAGCTGCCCCTGGGGCTCTGGGAGGTCATCTAACCGCAGACGTTAGGCTCTTTCCATGATCATCTAGACCCAGTTGTTGGGTGCTCAGAATGATGAAGTGAGCTGTAGCTCACGAAAGCTCATGCTCAAATAAATTGGTTAGTCTCTAAGGTGCCACAAGTCCTCCTTTTCTTTTTGCAAATACAGACTAACACGGCTGCTACTCTGAAACCAGAATAAACACGCATCTTTACCCACCTCCCCAGGAAGTTCTCCAAGGGCAGCGTTTTCAGCAGCTTGGGTCATTTGGGAACCATCTAGGGAGCTGGTGGTTAGCCACGGTCATGTGCAGGGACTCAAGAGAGAGATGCAGGGTCTGTGCAATGGGTGCAGGGTAAGCAGGTCTGGCAGCTGCTCTTAATAGCTTCTCTGTGGCTCATGCATCCTGAAAACAGTGCACAGAGCAAGGGTCCTTTATGCTCATTTGAGGGTAGCAGGATTTACAGAGGTCTGGTCTACACTACAGAGTTAGGTCAATGACCTAACTATGGAAGTGTCTATACTAAAATTTTGCTCCCACCGATGTTACTACCCCACCACACCGACTTAATAACTCCACCTCCATGGGTGATGTAACAAGAGGTCGATGCAGTGTCAGTGTAAAGGGAAAGCGAAGAGGGGGACGGAGTGGAGAGGAGCAAGCAGGGGGCAGGGCTTTGGGGGAACGGGCGGCATGAGGGTGGGGCTCGGGGAGAAGGGGTGGGGCCTTGGGAGAAGGGGCAGTGCAGGGGGTGAGGCCACAGTTCGGGCACCGGTGGCCCCTCACTTTTAGGAAGCTTCCACCACCCCTGGTACAGCTGTGTCACGGTAGCCCTTCAGTGTAGACACTACCTACACCAACGTTCTCCCAATCAGCATAGGTAATCCACCTCCCCGAGAGGCGGTAGCTAGGTTGATGGAAGAATTCTGTCAACATAGTGCTGTCTGGTCCAGGGGGTTCGGCTGGCATAGCTGCATCTCTTGAGTGTGGATTTTTCACCCCCCGAGAGACATAGCTATCCCGACATACATTTCTAGTGTAGACGGGGCCAGATTCCCAGCTACATTGCTGTTAAGGGAACAGAAAGCATTTCTGGGGAGAATCTGGTAAGGATGGTTTCTTTCACAGTGCGAACATGCCGAATCTGAAAATGATGTGTGCCACATTGAATGGAAACCGCAAATTGGAAAATGAACAGCAAGTGAAGGGGAGGTACTCAGTGTGGAACAGGTTCCCGAGTTGGAATGCTGCACTATCAGAAAGCACAGGGTGTGGTCTCTGTTGAAGATCATTCTCACGTCTTTCTCTTCCTGCCTGACTGGCCACACCACCAGACTGGCCACAAGCGGCCAGCAGGCTGGCTCTTAAGCCAGTAGCCGCAGCAGCCTCTTGGTGGCTTCTCAGTGCTCCTGCCCACCCCTGTGCCTGCTCCTGTGTGACCGGGTTGCTCCTGCCCCGGCCTTGCATCCAGCCTGGCCTCTGTCCTGCCCCTGCCTTGAACCCGTCGTTGCCTGCTACCCTGCTCGCTCCAGTTCCTGCCCTCTGGTTCGACCCGTTGATCTGGCTCTGGGATAGTGACTCTGGCTTTGGCCTCAACCCCAGAGAAAGAGAATTCAGTGCTGGGGCTGGGCAGGGCCCCGAGGGATTCTGGGTAACTGGGAATGGGGCACTGGGGACAGGCAGGGCCCCAGGGGATTCTGCATAACAGGGAATGGGGCACAGGGGCTGGGCAGGGCTCCAGAGGATTCTGGGTAATGGGGCGCTGGGAATAGGCAGAACACCAGGGGATTCTGGGTAACCAGGAATGGGGCACTGAGGATGCACAAGTTCCTGGGGAATGGGAAATGGGCACTGGGGATGGGCAGGGCCCCGAGGGATTCTGGGTAACAGGGAATGGGGTGCAGGGGCTGGGCAGGGCCCCAGGGGATTCTGGGTAATCAGGAATGGGGCGCTGGGGACGGGCAGAACACCAGGGGATTCTGGGTAACAGGGAATGGAGCACAGGGGCTGGGCAGGGTCCCGGGGGATTCTGGGTAACAGGGAATGGGGTGCTGGGCCTTGGCAGGGGTGGGACCTAGCATGAGTCTGTCTCAGAGCTGTGATTGGAACCCAGGAGTTCGGGTGCTAGCACCACTGCCCTGCGCTTTCCTGATGCTGCACACAGACTCCTCTGCAGACCGTGCGGGCTCTACTCTGCCCAGAGGCCCCATCGTTATCCCCAGTATCCTCAACACAGCCCCCCACCCCGGGCCAGGCGGGCACCTCTGCCCTGTGACGGGATGTCAGCGTGGGGTCCCGCCTGTCCTGGCCCCACAGCATTCTGGCACGGCTCAGAACCAGGGCCTGGGGACGGGTGTGTTTGTACGAACCCACCTGGAGAAGCCAGCGCCAAGGGGGTGAAAGGAAAGAAGTGGTACAGGGAGAGAGATGTGGGGCAGGAGGAGAGGCGTTTTCAGCAGCTGTTGTTGGATGTGAACACTAGGTGCCGCTAAGTGTCCGCCAGCCAGGGCTCAGTGTTTCCTTAGGGTCCAGTAGAAGCCACTTCCGCCAGAGGGCGTCTGTGCCCGGGGTGGGCAGGGCACAGCTGGGCCCAGGGGGTGCTGGCTGCGCTGGGCGTGGGGTGGGGGCATGACCAGTGGCACATGTGTGTGATAGGGCATGTGTGACTGCGCGTGATAAGAGCATGTGTATCTGTCATAGTGTGAGCATGGGCGTGATGGAGTGTGAATGTGATCGTGTGTGTGTGAGAGTGTGCGCGGGATTGTGCATGAAAGAGCATGTGATTGCGTGAGACAGTTTGTGTGTCTGTGTGATGGAGTGTGATTGTGGGTGTGAGATACAGCAGGCGCGTGATCGAGCGTGTGCGTGAGAGAGCATGGGTGTGATTGCATGTGACAGTTTGTGTGTCTGTGATGGAGTCTGATCTTGTATGTGTGTGATACAGCAGATGCGTGATCAAGCGTATGCGTGTGTGCTTGTGCGTGAGAGAGCATGGGTGTGATTGCATGTGACAGTTTGTGTGTCTGTGTGATGGAGTGTGATTGTGTGTGTGGGATACAGCAGGAGCGTGATCGAGTGTGTGTGTGTGTGATTGTGCGTGAAAGAGCATGGGTGTGATTGTGTGTGACAGTTTGTGTGTCTATGTGATGGAGTCTGATCTTGTATGTGTGTGATACACCAGATGCGTGATCAAGCGTGTGCTTGTGTGTGAGAGCGTGTGGGTGTGATTGCGTTTGACAGTTTGTGTGTCTGTTTGATGGAGCGTGATTGTGGGTGTGAGATACAGCTGGAGTGTGATCGAGCGTGTGTGATTGTGCGTTATAGACCATGGGTGTGTGAGCATGTGTGGCAGAGCACATGCATGTGACCATGGGTATGTGTCTACAACAGACCACGTCAGGTGTCTGTAGCGATGTGGCTAAACAAAATGTGACTGACTTGTACCTTCACGTGCACCCTCCCAGAGCAGCTCTTGGGCACTGGCTGGGGGGGCCGAGGATGCGTCCCTAGATATCTGTATAGCTCTGTCTGTGTGTGTGTATCCTTGTGTGTCGAGATATCCATGTCTGTGTGTATCTTAGTGTGTATATCTAGATACTTTTGTAGCTCTGTCTGTGTGTATCCCTATGTGTGTATGTGTGTCTAGATATCTGTGTATCTGTGTATCCATGTGTGTCTAGATATCTGTCTGTGTGTATGTCTGTGTGTGTATCTCTGTATTTGTGTCTAGAGATCTGTGTAGCTCTGTCTGTATCACTGTGTGTGTACCTCTGTGTGTGTCACTAGACATCTGTGTCGCTGTGTCTTTGTGTATCTGTGTGTGTGTCACTAGACATCTGGGGTCTGTGTGTACCGGTGGGGGGGGTGTCTATGTGTATTTGGGTGTCTGTGTGTCCCTGTGTGTATCTGGGTGTGTGTGTCAGGGGGGTTATGTGTGTATCTGGGTGGGTGTCCCTGTGTGTATGTCCCTGTGTGCATCTGGGTGTGTGTGGGGGGGTGTCCCAGTGTTTATCTGGGTGTGGGAGGGGGTCGGGAGGGTCCCTGTGTGTATCTGGGTGGGGGGAGGTGGTCTGGGGGGGTGTCCCTCTGTGTATCTGGGTAGGTGGGTGTCCCTGTGTGTGTGTGTGGGAGATCTGGGTGAGTGTGTTCCTGTGTGTATCTGGGTGTGAGGGGGGTCTGCGGGTGTGTGTCCCTGTGTGTATCTGGGGGGGAGGTCTGGGTGGGGTCCCTGTGTGTATCTGGGTGGGTGTGGGCTGGCACCACATGGCAACTAGGCCAGTGTTATGGGAAAGCCCAAGGAATGCTTTGTAGCTGAACCAGCAGGGGGCGCGCTCCCCTTGCTGGCGCCAATGCCCCACTGCAGCACTAGGGGGCGCTGTGCTGCAGGGAGCGCGGTGGGGGGGATCAGCAGGGGGTGCTCTCTTCCTGTCAGTGCTGACCCCAATGTGGCACTAGGGGGCGCTGTGCTGCAAGGAGCGGGGCTGGGGTTCAGTAGCCAGCGCTCTCCTCTCACTCTCCCAATGCAGTGCTGGGGGTGATTCAACAGGGGGTGCCTGTCACTCGGTTTAGCACCTGGACTCTGCCCCATCCCCGGGCAAGCACCGCTCTGCCCTGCAGACATAGCTCCTAGGGACATGCTGAGCAGGTGCCGGGACCGGGACCAGGACTCCCCCCGGACCGCACCTGCCCCCGTGCAGAGCTCTAATGCCCTCTAGTGCCCGAGAGGTTGATGGGATGGCTCCAGCTGGCTCTTGCAGCACCCGGTGCAACACGACCCCGATCTCGGTCACTGTGTGTCTGGGCAGCGCCTGGCCCGACGGGGCCCCAATCTCGGTCACTGTGTGTCTGGGCAGCGCCCGGCCCGACGGGGCCCCAAACTTGGTCACTGCGTGTCTGGGCAGCGCCCGGCCTGACAGGACCCTGATCTCGGTCACTGTGTATCTGGGCAGCGCCCGGCACGACGGGGCCCAGATCTTGGTCACTGAGTGTCTGGGCAGCGCCTGGCCTGACAGGACCCTGATCTCAGTCACTGTGGGTCTGGGGGGAGCCCAGCCCTATGAGGCCCTGATCTCAGTTAGCATGTCATTCTGCCCTCCTGCAGCAGGGGGCACCACAGCCCAGGTCCCAGTACCATGAGGTCCTGTGCCCACCTCCAACCCAATACACCAACCCCATGGTGGGGTTTTCAGTGGCTTCCTTGGCTGTTGAGTTGGGACAATGACCAGGGAGCTGCCAAAGGCCCCGGCTGGCGCATGTCCTGGCCCAACGCTCCCCTACGCCCAGACAGGCCCAGTGCCCTGCTACAGAGCAAGGAATGCGTGGGTCTTGCCCACTGCCCTGGCTGGGCAGGAAATGGGCACAATATCTTATTCCTCACCATGCCATGCTCTGGGGGCGCTGGAGCCTGCCCCGCCAGGACAGCGGACCCCTAGCCGGGGGGTGGGGTGGGACTGTGCTTGGCTGGCCCTTCACCACACCTCCCTGCAGTGCCCCCTATCAGCACCGTGTCCCTCGCCCCTGGGGTAAGACTGCACCAGTGCATCTCTGGACCGCTGGGCCACCGCCTTGGCCCCGGAGCCCATGGCATACAAGGGGGCTCTATGTTAAGGGGCGGGGCCCCTTTGGGAGAAGCAGGGATTTGGCCCCTGCCGGCAGCACTTTGGCAGGCACAGGCAGCCAGCTCCAGGTTCCCCCCTGTGCCCCCTGGGTACGCGCCCGCAGTGCACCAGACGCTCAGCAAGGGCATTCACCCAGAGACCGCACAGCTGCCTCCCCAGGCCAGCGAAGCAGCTTCCCACCCTCCTCCCAGGAGGCAGGTCAGATGTACCCAGGGCACTGGGCAGGTGTGTGGGGGAAACTGAGGCACTGAGAGGGGAGGAGACCAACTGCAGGTCACACAGCAGGGCAGTGACAGAGCTCCCCAGTGCCTTAGCTCTGGTCCCAAGACCATGCCCCCGACCCCCCACCCCTGAGGGGCTCTTTGTCCAGACTGCGACTTCTGTCAGAATGTTGGTGAGTTAGAGCAGGGGGGCTGGGAGTCAGGACTCCTGGGTTCTCTCCCCAGCACTGGGAGGGGAGTGGGGTCGAGTGGTTAGAGCCAGAGAAATGAGCCACCTCCAGGTGCCAAGTTCTCACCGGACTGATTTTGTCAGAAAGCCAACCCAGCACACAGAGGCGTCTGGCAGCCTCAGAGCATAGGCTCCTAGAGCTCCCCTTTTCTGGTGGGCTTGGCCCAGGGGGGTTCTTCTCATCCCCAGGTCACAGACCCCCCCACCCCCTCCCGGCTTGGTCCCCGCAGCCAATGACAAGGCGAGCCGAGGTTTGTTACCAGACGTGTTTATGTCCAGAGGGTGCCGGAAGAGAGTCCGGCCCCGAAAGAAACCGGACGCACACGGGGAGAGGAGACGATAGAAAAAATACACATGCCCCAAAGCCTGGCACCAACCCACCCCACCTGGCTGCCCCCCTCACCTCCTTCGCCAGAAATCCCTCTTCTGGAGGACCCGATCCTGATCTTCCAGCAGGACCAGGTGGCTTCACCCCACTGGAGTCACTCCTGATTAACACCCATAGACTTCAGTGAGGTCTCTCCTGATTCCCAGGGCATCAGCAAGATCAGAATCAGGCCCCTCCAGACCTTACCCCCGCTCCAGGGTGTTAGATCCTGGGCTTCCTGGCCCAGGAGGGGGGACAAAGGTTGGGGGGGGGGGCTGCGAGGAGCCAAGATACACAAGGCTAAGAGTCCCTCCCCCGCAAATTGCTCCGCTTAAATGCAAAACAATGTGGGAGGCTCCAAGTTCTACTGGGGTATCCCCCCTGCTCCACCATCTCCCACAGATTCCCCCCCCCATATTACGGGCGGGAAAGAGGGAATCCAAGTATATCCAAGTCACAGTGTTTCTAACCCCCCCCTCATTAAAAACGGGGTGCTCCTAAAAGAGGGTTGCCCCGGTGTGAAGTAGCTGCCATGGGGTAGGGTAAACACCCCAGGGATTTGCGGGGGCTAACTTGGATCCCCATTGCCATGTACCAGGCAGGTTGCTAATGGGGGAGCAATCTGAGGGTCCACACCGCATCGGAAGAGAGGTGGGTGGGAAAGGGGCGTCAGACACCCCCAAAGGTGGGGCTGGTTGGGGGGGGTGGGTGCCAGGCTTTGGGGGGGGGCGTGTGCGCGTAACAACCCGACAACAAGGAAAACGCTAACCCTACAATAATAATGACGACAAGAAGAAAAAAAGAGCACCAGTCTCGGAAAGTGAAATCAACAAAACAAAACCAAGAACGCCGGCGCCGGGAGGGCGGGGCAGGGCCGCGGCCGGAGAAAGGGGTGCGGCGGCCCTGCCCCCCAGCCCTGGGCGTGGCCTTCTCCAGGCTGGGAGAAGGCCGTCGGTCTGTGCGTGTGGCCATGTGCGGCTCTGAACAGCTGCCTGGAGGGGCGGTGCCCGTCTACAGATTGTGCGCGTGTGTGGGTGGGTGTGTTGCGTTCTCAACGCAATTAACAGTCGGCGTTGAAACACGGCGCCCCACGCGGGGCTCAGCTCAGCCCCCTCTCTCCCCTCCCTCACCCCACTTCCCGCTAGGGTTGCCCACCGCCTGGGATGGTCCTGGGGTCTCCAGGAATTCAAGATGAATCTTTAATTAAAGATTATGTCACGTGATCAAACCTCCAGAAACACGTCCCATCAAAATTGGCAACGCTACTTCCCGGCAACTGGCATCGGGGAAGATAACACTGGGAGGCAAGCCCCGCAGGGAAATACGGTAGGAAGGGGGAGGTAGAGGAGGCGGGTCCATCATTGCTTAAAGGGAACATCTGGGGGAAAAGAAAAAGAAAACCCACTGGCAGTAAAGAGAAAAAAAACGGGGCTTGAATCGCGCCTCGTGCAACCATCGACCCCGGTGCCCAGCGAGCGTGACACAACCCCGTGCCCAGCTGGGAGTGTAGGCTCTGCACGAGCGCAAGCGATGGCGCAAGGAACCAGGGCGGAAGCGTCGTCCCCTGTCCCACCGCTGCCACCATTCCTGTAAGTCTGATTTAACACCAAACGAGAGATTTTCCCACTGAAGCAAGTCCCCATATCTTGGTTTGGTAAAGAAAAAAAAAAAAAAAAACCAACCAACCCCCCACCCCCAACTTTCGTTCAAAGAATTCAAATCACGGTGAAACTTTCCCGCAAAGGGGATCAGTGAAAAAAGGGATTTTAAACACCCATCAAGTTCAATTTTCCTCCCATGGCGAGCCAAGGGCTGGAGAAGTGGAACGGATTAGGTGGGAAAACAGAGGTTTATGTCACACAATAATTGCTCTGCCTTAACTGCACCGGGGTAATTCATGCAGTACAACACCCCCTAGGGGGGACTCAATTGTCCTGGGATAAAGGGGCTTATCCCAGGATAGCTTATTCCTGTATAGGAAGGGGAATATGCAACATGGGTCTAACTTAATCCAAGTGTAATTGCATCCACATTCGAGATTGGACTAGTAGAAGGCTACCAGTAAAATTACAACAGACGCTAAGAACATTTCGAATGGAGGTGCAGGCCCCTCTGGGAATCAGGCTGTGGACCCCAAGGGGCGTGCAGCCCATGGGTTGAAAACCACCGCTCTAGACCGATCGATTAACGAGAGCAGAGCCTTTAGGAAAACATCCCATCATGACAGAACAATTGTTCAAAGCGGGCAGGGGAGAAAGGTCTTGTCCCGGCCAAGTGGAAGGAAAGCTGGGGGGAGGGGAAGGAAAGAAACAAGGTGGGAAGGGGGTCCAGAGCGGGTTTGAAACCCTGCTGTGGGATTTCACCGGGATCGGGACAGGATAATTTCCCCTGCCTACATCCCTCATCTCTCAACGTACTCGACTTTGCGGACCCGATTCTGCCCCGATCCTGCAGGCCCTCGCCCCGTCGCGCCTGGTTCACCATCACCCACCCCGCTCATGCAGAGCCCGGTGCCGAGCGGCTGGGAGAATGAGCCATTGTGAGCTGGCAGCTTGCGGTGCCGGGGGATGGGGAGCTGGCACCGCTCCGGGGCGCGTGGTATTCGCAGGGTGGGGGCGCTCGGCTTGCGCTGCTCCCCCTTCCAGCCTCAGCGTGAGCAGAACTGGACCCGAGGCTGGACTCTGACGCTAGAGGGCGGCGGGAGATTCCCTTGCTCCCAAACCAACCAGAAACAAAGCTTAAAAATAACCCATTTTAAAAGGGAATTCTCTGCCCCCCTATGAAATAACACCCCCGCCCCTTGCCAGAACATCCTGGAAAGCCAAAAAAACCCACGGGGTGCACGATGGATCGCCCCCATTCCAGGATCCCCCCGGAAAATGGGGTCCCCTCTTAGGCAGAGCGAGAGGGCCGTGGCTACAGACTGTTGGAGCTGCCAGCTGGAAAAGGACCGTTCGGGGCCACGAGGCTCAGACGGGGCAACTGATTTGGAAACACAATCCCGAGTGGCTGAAAGACCGGGGGGCGGGGGATGTCCCTGCTTAATTGGCCTCTGCAGCATTTGCACTGCGGCTACCAAAGCCACCATTTTGGCCACAAAAAAAATGGAGAGATTTGGGGTCCTAGGGCCAAATTCTGCCAGGGGGAAACAGCTGCCAGTTGGCAATTGATGGGGTGTCATCCCTCGGCCCCCGCACTGTGCTTCCTCTCCCCCCTGGGGAGCAAGAGGAGATGGCATTGCTGAGGTAAATGTGGCAAGAGGCACCAGGAGGATTCTGGGTAAGGACCGGGGGTTGGAGGGGGGTGGGGGAGTATGAGCAACCCCAACCCCCCAGGGTGGTCCCAGCAAGGACAGGGAAAGATGGGGGGGTCCGGTGGGGTGGGGTGAGCGGAACATAGGGAGAGCCAATCCCGACCCCCCCGACCACATTGGGGGAAGGGACCCCACCCTGCACCGGAAGGACGAGGGGGACTGTCCATACCCCTTCACCAGCCCCACCAACATCCCCCAGATATCAGGATCTGCCCCAATTGGGGCCAAGATTCAGCCAGCACGACAGCCTGGCTCTCTGATCCAGACACAGCTCCAGAGCACGGGGCAAGGGGGGGGGGGAATTGGGGGACTGCCCCCTGCCCCATTTGGTTGGCTTCTATTGCAATCCCCAGTGTCACCCCTAGGGACAGATTTCCCCCAGCACCATTAAGGGGTGGATAGCATGAAAGGGAGATTCGCCCCTCCCCACACCCCAGGGCAGGGCTGGTCAGCTCCCCTCCCTCATGCACCCCAATTTTTTTGGGGGGGAAAGAGGCCTAAGGAACAGAAGGCCCGGTCTGGGGGGCAGGGCTGAGGTAGGTAGCATTCTCTGGGCCCCGGAGGGGAAGGCGAGCAGGTGAGTGTTGCTGGTGTGGGGGATGGCGGGGAGAGGCAGGTTCCTCCCCCCGGAACGGGCTGGGGTTGGGTTTGGTTCCTTTTGTCCCATCTGTGGAGTGGGAGCGTCAGGTGGGGGCCCGACCCATCAGGTGGCCTGGTCCAGCTCCCCCAGGAGCTCTTCGCCCGGCTGGAAGTGCCCGCCGCTCTGCTCCAAGGCCTCATCCTCGCCGTCGTACAGGGCCAGCTGGGAGAGTGCTGGACCATCCACCACGAAGGGCAGCATGTCGCCCAGCAGGGCTGGAGGGGGTGGGATGCAGGGAGTGAAAGGTAATGGGATGGGGGGTGGTTAGGAGAGGACAGAAAAAAAAAGGGGGGGGGGATTAATCGCATGTGGCAGGGAGTTCCACTGGTTAACAAGGCAGGCAAAACAAAGAGTGCCAGCCAAAGAGTGCAAGGAGCTAGCCAGTAAGTGTGCTGCTGCCATCTGCTGGATGCAGCCAGAACTGCTCAGTTGTGTATGCCCTGTACCGTTACGGGTGATTCTCCCATAGCCCCAGAAGCAGGGGGCCAGGCTGGTCCCCCGTGGGAGCAGCATCTGCCATGACTTTAGCTAGGGCAGCAGGTCCCTACCCTCCCGCATCGGGTCAGCAGTGGCTCCCTGGTGGGGGCTCAGGAAGGAAACCCATCCTTGGGGAGAATCTGCAGCGAGGTGCTTCCTGCGGGGGACAAGATGGGCTGTGGGTGGTCGGATCCGCTGCCCTGCCCCCCGGGGATGCCCCAGCTTCCCCCACTATGACTCAGACTGAGCCCCACCCCCACACCGTGCGGCACTCACCCATTGGTTCCTCCAGGGCCAGCAGCTTCCGCCCTAGCACCATGCTGCCCCGGGGGCCCCCGGAGTTCAGCCCCTCCTCCACACTCAGCAGGAAACCCTGGGGGGTGGGGGGGTGCAGTTGAGAGGACAGGAGATCACCCAGCCCCATCCCCCCAATTCCCATAGGCTGCCCCCCACCCAGCCTAACCCCAATCTACTCCCACCCATCGCATTCCCCCACCCGGCCCCCTTCCCAAGCACTCCAACCTGATCCCTTACCACACCCTTTCCCTGATACCCCTGGCATGCCCCCCACCCACTCTGCCCCATGTCCCTGAATCTCTCAGGCCAGTTGTTGTCCCCCCACCCCAGTGCCAGGGCACCAGACGTACCAGGTTAAGGGAAGGCAGCAGGAAGCTGTCGGGCTCGGAGCCATGGGCACGTTTTAGGGGCGCCGCCTCCAGGAAGTCAGCCCCTTCCTCCTCCAGGTTTATCTCCAAGGCCCTGGAGTGTGTGGGGGGAAAGTGGGGCATGTAAGGAGTTGGCTGGCACTGAGCTGGCCGGATGGACCCTCCCTGCTCACCTCACTCCTGGTGCAGGAACAAGGGCAGGGCAGCTACAAGGAGACAAACCTCACAGGGACCAAAGGAAGCAAAGAATTTACCTGTGGGACTCCTTGCTGCAGGAATTTGCTATAGTTAAAATATGGATGGGGGGGTGCCAGGCTACATGGGCGCATGGGTCTGATCTGGGGTGGCAGAGATGGGGGGATAACAGGTTCATGGCCCCTGTGGTTCATGCCCCACCTCATCCCCTTTGCCCCACCCTCTCACCTCTTCCTAGCCCCCAGGTGTGAGGCTGGGTGATCCCTGTGGTTGCCCCCTAGGGGCGCTGTCGGTGGTGACCCAGGCCCTTCCAGCTCCATGGGCTCCTCCTCTGGGGGCTGGAGGGACCGGGGCTGGCTCAGGCTGGTCTCGCTGCCCCAGCGGGGCAGGCCGGGTAGGTCGGGTTCGCGGGCAGACACCCCATGGAAGCTGCTGGAGCGAGGACGCAATGGGGGCGAGGCAGGTGGTGGCGGGGGACCTGTTCCCCTGGCCGCGGCAGGATCACCCCGTTTCTCGGCCAGCCATGGGGGCTGGTCGGTGCTGCTGAGCTGGAAATCGTCGTCCATCGAGATGTACGGAGCCAGCATCTCCAGGTCGAACCCTTCGTAATCCTGCAGGGGGAGTGTGGCATTAGCAGCCCAGCGCCAAGATGCAGCCACCTCTGGAGTGAGGGCATAGCAGCTGTTTATAAAGGGATCCTCCGCCCAGCACCAAGATGCAGCCACCTCTAGGCCAAGGCACAGGGGCTGCTTATATAAGGACTGGGGTGGGATCATGTGAGGATCCAGGAGTCAGTAAAGGTTTGAATCTCAGGGGTGACTCCCTGGCTGTGTCCAGCAGGGGAACCGTCTGCCTGGGGGGCAGGGGAGCGGGGCCTGGGAGCCCCAGGGGGACAAAGTCCCTGGCAATAGGGGTGGCTGCCCCCTTCCTGCCCCCAGTACCTGCAGTGCCGTCTCCACGGCCTCCTGGGTGGAGGCGAAGAGCTTCTGCACGTTCTCCACGTCAAAGAGCAGCTCGGCCTTGGGGGAGAAGGGGAACAGGGCTGGAGGGCGGGGAGCCAACTGGGAGCCCCCTCTTCATGGCACCTGGCCCCCGTTCGTGCCACCCCGGTCCTCGTCCCGCACTCCCCCAGCCCCATTCCCTTTCCTGCAGCCCTCTCAGCCCTTCCCCCTACAGACACAGCCCCACAGCTCCCCAGTGGTACAGCCCCACCCCCACTCCACTCCCCTGATAGACCCCCTGCAGCCCCCATGGACACAGCTCCCTGCCTCCCATTCCTCCCCGGACGCAGCCCCCCTCCACTTCCCCTGCTACTCCCCCATTGACACAGTCCCCCTACAGCCCCCTTTGCCCCTTGCTGTCCCCGTCACCCCCCATTCCTGCAAACTCCACCCCCATCACTCCTGCTGCCCCCTAGAAGCACAGCCACTGACCCCCATTCCCTCACTAACCCCAGACACATTCTCTGCCCCCCCCCGAATGTGATGCAGCCCTTCCACCCATTCATAAGCCCCCCCCCTTCCCCCCTACTAGCCCAGCCCCCTTGCTGCCCCACAGCAGGCTTCTTACCGGGGCGGCACTCTTGGCAGAGTCCTGGGGCGGCAAGCCAGCCTCGGGCGGGCGGGGGGAGGACCGTGCCCGCGGGGCCCCCTCCCCGTTGGCGCAGGCTCCAGGCGGGTCGAAGATGGGCCCCAGCAGCCGGTGCAAGTCGGGGCTGCAGAACCGGCGCGGGTCACGCTGCAGCTCCCCCTCGCTCACATGGGCAGGGCGCAGGAAGGCCAGGAGCCGGGGGCCGTGCCGCTCTGGGGGGAGCGGAGGGTCACGGGGGCGACCGGCACCCGGCTCTCTGAGCAGTGCCCCTCACACCCTCCGGCCCCCCCAAACCGCGCCCCACCTGTCACCCCGCCCTCGACACCCTACCCCTCACCCCACTTCTGCCGACCCTCCCACCCCCCCACTTGCCCGGCACCCAGAGACCCCCAAACACCCCCCCAGCCCCCTTTACCTTGCCCCAGCACCTGGAGACTCCCAAACACCGCGCACAGCACCCCACCTCTGCCACCCTACATGCCACTACCCCGACACCCTGCCCCACCCCTACTAAATCCCGACACCCTGCCCCATACCCCACCTCTGCCCCCTGCCCACCTCTGATGCCCCACCCCCACCACTCCAACACCCCACCCTGCCCCCACTACCCTAGACACCCTGCCCCACCTCTGCCAGCCCTGGCCCCCTCCTTCCTACCCCAGAACCCGGAGACCCCCAAACACTACACCCCATCTGTCAACCCGCATCCCACTGCCCTCAACACAATGCCCTGTGCCCCACCTCTGCCGCCCCTCATGCCCCCTGCCCCGGGGACCCCCAAAGACCCCGCCCTGCCCCCACTACCCCTGATGCCCTGCCCCATGCCCCACCTCTGCCCCCCTGCTCCCCACCTCTGCTGCCTGACCCCCACTACTGCCCCAATGCCCTGTCTCATGCCCCATCTCTGCCGCCCGCCCTCCACCTCCAACATCCCACTCCCCACCGCCCCGAAACCTCGCCCTGCACCCCATCTCTGCTGCTACAAACCCCACTGACACCCCATCCCATACCTGACCAACCCCCCCCATCCCCACCACTCCACTTGGCTGACTCCCCCGGCCTCCCGGAGAACCAGCACACCCACCCCATACCCCACTCCCCTCAGGAACTAACTGGAGCGCGATGGGCCCCCCTTCCCCATGCTCTGTACCGAAGCTGAGGTTGAGGATGGTCTCCCCAGTGTCTGGCTCTGGTTCCTCGGGGCTCCCGTTGGCCTGGCGGGCAGGGTCGGGCTCCGGGGGCAGGCGCCGCCCCTCACCCTGGCGTTCGGTCTGCTCCAGCGACAGAACCACGCCCGTCTCCTCCACCTGGCTGTAAGGGAAACAGAGTGGTGGGGGGCAAGGCAAAGGGCGCTGTTTCCATAGGTGTCAGGGGCCAGCAGCTCACACCAGCTCCAGCACTGCAGGACGCAGTCGGGGGCACTCTGCTGTGTGTCATGGCCCCTATACTGCCGGCAGCTGATGGGGATTCTCTTTCAGCTCCGCTGGCGCAAGGCAACCTGGGTTCTGTGGCGGGGAGGCCAAGTGGCCAGAAAGTACCCAACCGCAGGATGGCCAGGAAGCCGCTGGTTTGCTACAGCTCAGCTCCTACCAGCACAAGTAGGGGATATGGACCGAGCTGGGCCCAGTATCACCTTCATCCCAGCTGAGTCGAGCACCCCCCTACCCTGAGCTGGCTCCTGCATCACCCTCCCGAGCTGAGCTCCCACTAAGGCAAGTCCAGCTGGTCCCTGGAGTCAGTCCCCGAACCCCTCCATCCCAGCATCAGCCCGCCCATCTCAGCTGGTCCCAATATCTTCCCCGACCCTGGGCTGAGCCAGCGGGGGCCATACTGAGCAAGAGTGGCCAGGTGCCGGGTGGTCCATGACCCCGCTCTCCTCAGAGCTGCTGCACGTCTCTGGGGGGCCCCGGGACACGACTCCACCCGCATCCAACAGACGGGCTCCTTTCCCCCCCGGCCCAACATCCCGGCCCCTCCCACCTGAGGACGAAGTGGACGCAGACGACACTCTCGGGCTGGGAGTTCTTGCTGTTGGAGATAACAGTGGCCTGCGTCTGGGCCCACAGGTAGCCCCCGCTCTTGGCCAGGAGGCGGTACTGGCCCGTCACCACCTGCCCTTTGCTCAGCACTGCGGGGAGGAGCGGAGGGGTCAGAGCCGCCCGCGGGGAGGGACTGGACAGAGAGACAGACGGAGAGAGAGACGGGACAGGACAGAGTGAAATGGGATGAGACAGGAGAGAGACTGACTGGGACAAGGCAGGACAGGATGGGAGAGACAGGACGGGACGGGACTGGGCGGGATGGGAGAGACACGACAAGACGGGAAAGATGGGACGGGAGACACAGGCGGAACGGGACGGGGCAGGACGGGACAGACAGGACAGGACATGGGACGGGACAGGACAGGACTGGGCGGGAGAGAGAGGGAGAGACAGGACGGGACGAACACAGAAAGAGAGAGAGAGAGGATGGACAGACAGATTGAGAGAGACGGCATGGACGGACGGATGGCGAGAGATGGGGGTCTCCAGGGAAGGAGGCTCGTGCACTGACGGGGGGGTGGGGGGGCGAATACCAGGCTGGATGGGCCGTGGTCTGACTGAGGGGTGTGTGCCCCAAGCTAGATGGGCCCATTGGTAGGATCTGGCACACCATCTGCCATATAATACAACACACTGGCTTGGAGGTGCGCTTTCGCCCCCTGCTGGATGCATTGGGAACTGCTCAGCCATGTGTCATAGCCCCAGGACTGCTCGCAGCTAATGGGGAGTCTCCTTTAGCTGCAGCGGAGGAGGGGGGCATTTGGAGCAGGAGGCTCCGGGGCTCTCTCTGCCATTGCAGGGGCCGCAGAGGACGGGGGCGGGGGGGAGGCTGGAGGTCACTTACGGGTGTGGATGCTCTTGCTGACGGCGTCGGAGTCCAGGGCGTGGATGTACTCATAGATGGAGCAGCCCAGTAACTCGTCGGGCGTGTACCCCGCCACCTCCGCGATCCTGCCCAGGAGACCGGGGGGGAGGGGGGGTGTTTCCAGTCAGCAAGACACCCCTCCCCCCATCCCGGCTGGATCCCACATAGCTCTCCGTAATCCCCCGCCCCCAACCCAAAGCAACATCAGGCCAGGGGTTCCCCCAGCACAGGGGTGGTGCCCCAGTACCCCAGAACAGTTGCCACCCGCAGAGCCATTGTAGCATCAGAGCGCTGGGGGAGGGGGGACTTGGAGTGGGGGGCTGCGAGAGGGAGAAAGGTGGGGAAGAGGATGGACAGAGAGGAGCAGAGGGGACCCTTGGGTGGGCCAAAGAGCAGCATGAGGGTGAAGAGAGGGGACCCCAAGAAAGAACCCCCTCCCTCCAGGAGAGCAAGGTGGGGGAGGGGGAAGCAGTGGGGGTGGATCAGGGGCTCCCAAGGCCGGAGTTGTGCCCTCGTGGGGGTGGGGAAGGAGCCTCTTGTGGGGTCAAGGTGGGGAAAGGAAGGGGTCCCTGGGGCAGGGCTGAGCCCTCAGAGGTGGGGATGGGGAGGGGGAAAGGTGGGGGAGGAGAAAGCATGGGGGGAGGGAGGGTCCCCTCATGGGGATGGGGACCCCTGTGGGGCAAGGATGGGGGCAGGGCCTCTCATGGGGGCAAGGATGGGATGGGACCGCGTGAGAGCCGGCTCCCTCGTGGGGCGGGGGAGGGAAGTGCGAAGGCAGGGCCCCCAGCAGGGGCGGGGCGAGGGCGGGGCCCCCGGCGGCCACGCCCCCTCACCTCTCGTCACAGTAGGTGAATTTCATGTCCATGCTGTGCTGGCTGAGGAAGGTGCTGCTATCCAGGGGGGTTTCGATGTTGGCGGGGTGGGGGATGGCCTCGCAGATCAGCACCAGGCAGCGCAGGGGGGGCTCCGCGTACCCCTCCTCTCCCTCCTCCGGGCCCTCCCGCACTGGGGTGTAGGACCGCAAGTGGCCGGCACAATGCAGCACCTGGGGGGAAGGATGGGGGGGTGGCCAATCAGAGCCCTCTTACTCCAAGCTCCACCCCCAACACTCACAAGGCTCCGCCTTGGGACACCACGCTGGGGGCGGGGGGGGTCTAGAATCTTGTCTCCATGGCGATCCGCCCACCGCCGTTCCAAAACCACCGTCCCCCAGTAACTCTCCTGCTGCTGCTCTAGAACCCTGTTGTCGTAGCAACCCCCGGTTTCTCTTCTAGAACCCTGTTTCCATAGTGACCCACCTGCAGTTGCTCCAGAAACCTGTGTCCATGCCAACTTCCTCCACCCTATTCTAGAACTCTGCTTCCGCATTCCTCTGCCGATCTAGAACCCTGTGTTCATAGCAACCTGCCTACTGCTGTTCTAGAACCCCATTTAGACATTGGTTCCTGCCACTCTAGAACCCTGTTTCCATAGAAGCCCACCTACAACCGTTTCAGAAGTCCGTATCCACGCCAACCGCCTCCACCCCTTTTTCAGAACTACCTTCCCATAGTGCCCCCAGCAAGTTCTCTAGAACCCTATTTCTGCAATGGCCCATCCCCCACTGCTCCAGAAACCTGTATCCATGCCCACCTCCTCGGCCCCCATTCTCATCTCACCCAGTGTGGCTCTAGAACCCAGTTTCTACAGCGACCGGCCTAGAGCTGTTCTGGAACCCTGTTTCCATAGTGACCGACCACCGTCCCAGAACCACATATCCATGCCGACCCCCCACCCCTGTTCTAGAACCCCATTTCCATAACACCCTGGTACTGTCCCAGAATCCTGTTTTCACAGCTGCTCCGATACTGTTTCCATAGCAACCCTTCCGCTACTGTTCTAGAGCTGATTTCCATGGCACCCTGGAATGCTCCAGAACCCAGTTCCATCCCCCCCTCCCCCAGCTGTTCTAGATCCCCCCCCCCGACCCCTCACCTTCCAGGTGGCCGACTTGAGGTTGACAGTGCGCCCCCTGCTGGTCAGGGTGCTCTTCATGCGCAGGGAGAAGCTGCGCTCGGTCTTCACGTCCTTCTTCTTAGAGAAGCCTGCGGCAGGGGAGAGGGCAGGGCAGTGTTAGGCAGTGGCGGAGGCTGGTGCCCGTGGGGGGGGGGGGCAACTGGGGGGCAGGGGGGGCAGTGGATGCTGTGGGACTGGGGGTAATCACAAGAGTGGGGTGAGTGTGGGGGCGGTTACAGGGGCTGTGGGTGACAGTGGGGGTGAGAGGTCAGGTGTTGGTGACTGGGGCTCCAGGATGGGGAGGGGGCAACTACGAAGGGGAGCTGATTGGACAGGGTGCATATGGGATAGTGGGGGGCTGGGGGGAGCACTCACCCTGCCGGGGGCTCAGCACATCCTGCAGCTCCTCCTGGTCACAGGGGTGGATGAAATCGAAGACGCTGTGTCCAATCAGCTCCAGCTAGGGGGGGACCGGGGGAAAATCACAGCCAGTGATGGAAGGGGGGAGGTGGGGGGGTCACCCTATGCCAGACCTGCCCCCTGGCCCCGACTACACACTCAGCGCCTCCCCCGCGGGCCCCTGCATACCCAAGCAGGGCGATGGATTAACGCTCCCCCCGCCCCCCCACTCCTTTCCCACCCCAACCCCAGTGGCCGCGAAGGGGATCCCAGAGTGGGGCTGGGGATGGAGCCCCCAGCCCTGCTCCCTGCCGATGGGGGGGCGGTGCCGGCTCCCACCCACCCACACTCACCTGGGTCAGCCCCAGGTGCTTGCTGACATTCTCCGACAGGTAAGCCATGTCGCCCTCCTCCGTCAGCACCATGACGAAACCGTCCAGGGCCTTCAGGTAACAGGCGTCCACCTGCTCCGGCTGCCCTCGCCACTCCTCTGCCGGCCGCAAGCACAGGGGTCAGGGCGGGCCCCCGCCCCGGGGCAGCCGGGGGGCAGGGCTCTCACGGCGGGAAGGGCAGGTTCCAGTCTGCCCCACAACGCTCCCCCAGTGATAAGAGGCCCCTGCTGCCCTCCATCGGGACCCATCCAGCCTGGTATCTCTCTCCATCCCCGGACCCATGGGCCCCTCCAGCCCATGCCCAGCAATGGCCAATCCCGGACACCTCCGCACCAGCCGAGTCTCTCCCACAATGCCCGGAGGGGACGGGATCCCCTTCCTGACCCCGACCCCACCGGCGCCCTGAAGCCTGCGATCCCATCGAGCCCACCCAGCTGCTGGGAGCGGGCAGAGCTGGTGCCACCCCTCGCCCGTCCGCCGAGCCGGGAACGTCCTGGCACCCAAAGGTGGGGAGGGGGCCTCACCCGAGGTGATGACCTTGTGCATCCGCAGGTAGCTGATGGTGAGGCGCATGATGGAGGCCTTGTCCAGGTGGGCACTGACCCCCCGGGCGAAGGGCAGGGTGTGGGCAAGCTGGTAAAACACCTCGGTCTCCTTGCTCCTCCGGCATCGCGCCGCGTCCCGCGACTTCTCCTTGCGCAGCTCCGTCGTAGACCGGCTGCCGAGGAGGGTGGGGGGACGACACGCCACCAGGTCAGGGCACCTGCTCCGTGGGGATGCACGTCCCCCCCCACGCCACCCACGTGCAGTACACACACACCCCAGGCCCCAGAGCGAAGCAGGACGCCTGGGTTCTATCCCCGGCTCTGGGAGGGGAGTTGGGTCCAGTGGTTAGAGCAGAGGGCTGGGCACCAGGACTCCTGGGTTCTATTTCCAGTTGTACTGCTGACTGGTTTGACTTTGGGAGGGACAGGAAGGCGCCATGCTCTGATCCCACTAGCCCTCCCTCCCCCCCCCCCCCCCGCCGGACACAGCTCCCCTCACCCATGAGTGTACTCAGCCAAACAGGGTCACCCCAAACCCCGTTCACCCAGCTCATCCCAGGGCCCCTCGGAATATCCTTGTGGGAGAGGGGGGACAGAGCGGGGGGCCAGGGCAGCCCTCAGCACAGGGACACCCCCCCAGAGCCCCTGCAACCAGGAAGCCCCCAACACATACCGCCCTCCCAGCAGCTCCAGGGTTGCTCAGAACTAGGTCCCGCATGGGGTCCCAACAGACGTTAATATTAAGAGTGGGGATCAGAGGAGGGGACAAAGGGAGATGTGGGGGAACCTCGAGGGGAGGGGGGCAGTGTGTGGGGAGGGGAGGGGAGGGGAGGGGAGGGGAGTCTAAGCCAACTATGCATAGGAAAGAGACTAGGACCATTCCCCCCACACATACAATATCCCAGTGCCCCCTGCCCACTCCCCACACTGTGCCCCCCCAATATCCCACGACTCCCTTCCCACTCCTAACCTGAGCGCCCCCAATATTCCACAGCCCCATTCTTACTCCCCACCCCAGCACCCCCCAATATCCCAGTGCCCCCTGCCCACTCCCCATCCTGTGCCCCCCAATATCCCACCACCCCTTCCCACTCCCAACCCCAGCACCCCCAATATTCCACAGCCCCTTCCTACTCCCCACCCCAGTGCCCCCCAATATCCTAGTGCCCCCTGCCCACTCCCCTCCTCTGTACCCCAATATCCCAGTGCCCCCGCCCATGCCTCACCCCAGCACCCCCAATATCCCACAGCCCCCTTCCCACACCCAATCCCAGCACCCCCCCCAATAGTCCACAGCCCCCTTCCCACGCCCAATCCCAGCACCCCCCAATAGCCCACAGCCCCCTTCCCGTTCCCCACCCCAGCACCCCCCGCAATATCCCACAGCCCCCTTCCCACGCCCAATCCCAGCACCCCCCCAATAGCCCACAGCCCCCTTCCCGTTCCCCACCACAGCGCCCCCAGTATCCCAGTGCCCCCTCCCACTCCCCAACCCATATTCCCAAATATCATGGTACCTGCTGCCCACCCCTATATCCCAGTACCAGTCCCCTCTCCCCAACTCCTACCCAAACCATCCCCCGTCTCTGCGCCCCCGGCATCATTGGTGCAACTCCAGCCGGGCACCCCCTCCTGCCTGGCTCACCCTCCTCCGGCCGGACCCTCCCACAATCCCCAGACCCTCCCACAATCCGCGGGGCCCAGCTGCCGAGCCCGCCCCCTCCCCGTCGGGCCGTGAGAGAACAGCCTGTTCTGCCTCTGTCCTTGGCCCTTTGCCCACTTCCCACCCCACCCTGGGAGCCGGGCGCCCGGGGAGAACGCAGGGCTTTGCCAGAGGTATTAGCATCTTAGCCGCCAGCGACATGCCATGGGGGGGGGCGCTCGGGACCTGGCTCGGAGCCAGCTGTGGGCACAGGTGGGAACCTGGTACAAGGGGGCGGCACAAGCTAGCCCCCCAGCAGGGGATGCTCCAGTAGGGAAAGGTCTAAGCCACAGAAGGGGGCTAGAATCTGGGGGGGCAGTATGGGGCAGGAGGGCACCGAGCCCTGCCATCGGGGGGAGCCGCTCACTCATGCCCCGAGTTGCAGAGTTCTCTGTCCGACGGGTACCGCGGGGCCCTGGGAGGGCGGTTGCGGAGTGGGGGCTCGTCAGGGAGGGAGGCGTGGCTGCAAGCTTCCTCACAGCAGTGCCCTGATGCCTGTCCCAGAGCAAGCGTGTGCGGGGGGTGGAGGGGGAGGAATTGAGATGTGTGGCTGTGAGCTTCCCCACAGCAGTGCCCTGACACCTGCCACAGATGAAGCTTGTGTGAGGGAGGGAGCATTCCTCCCCGCCCATGTTATGTTCTGGCAGCTGTGAGTTACCGCACTGAGCACATGACAGCAGGTGGCCCAGCCCCGGGAACACACAGATCAGAGGCCGGGACACCCGCCCTCAAATGTGTGTGCCCCTCGATTTCACACCCTCACTGCAGGCCAGGGCTCAGCAGGGAGCTTTGCTTCTCAGCATGGGCTCAATGCTGGTGCTGTGAGCTTCCCCGGAGCAGTGCCCTGCCCAGCACCCAGTGTGGGACCCCAGAGCTGTGAGCCTCCCCAGAGCAGTGCCCTGTCCGGCACCCAGTGTGGGAAAAGTCCTTGGGCGGGTTAACCCACTTCTCCACCATCTGCCCATGAAATACAGCACCTCTGCCCCACGCCTCCCCCCACGGGTCCTTCACCCCCCATAAAAGGGCACCTGCCCCCCCCAGAGGGTACCCCAGATCTCAAAATCACACACATCCCCTCAAGTCACGCCTCTCCCTTCCCCCTCATAGCACAGACCCCAGCCAATCACAGCTCCTCCCCATGGCAGAGACCCCCCCATCACACCTCCTCGCAACACAGACTCCCTAAATCACAGCTCCCCTCCCTCCACAGCAGAGCTCCCCTCCCCTCCCCCGCGTGCCGTCCGCACGTGCACTTGGCAGCCTGTCCAGGACACCGTGTTCTGCACACCGGGCTGGGTGCCAGGCCTGGCTGCCTGGAGCTGCGGGAAGGGCAGAGGGGGGGTGGGGGGTGGGGGGGAGCTGTCAGCCTCCAGCCCAACCACTCTGCTAACCAACCCTCCCCCGCAACCCCAGCAGGTCCCTTCCAACCAGCCCCACCCTCTTGGGCAGGATCACCCCCCACGCCGGGGCAAAATCCTCCCCTCCCCTTACAGTCTACAGCCACCCCCCCAGGGTGGGATCGGCCCCTACAGCCTATTCCCCAGTCCCCCTCCTCAAACAATATAGCCCTGGGCAGGGGCCTTTTATGTTGATCAACCCCCTCAACACACACCCCCCAGCCTGCTTGGCCTCTTAGAACCTCTCCAGGACCCCCTTTCACCTGCTCCCCCCATCTACCCCTGAGCGGGCAAAAAGCCAGAGCCCCCGGCCACTCTGGGCTGGGAGCGTTCTGTCCCCGCTGCCCCACCCAAGGGGGCGCAGTGCAGTGGGGGGGAGGGGACCCTGTACCTGAGGCCTCCCAAGGGCTAAGGGGTGTGAAGCCCCACTGCCCCCCTCATCCAGCAAGGGTTGGCACCACCCCCTTCCCTGCCCTCAACCACCCTCAGCACCTGCCCAGCCCCCTCCTCTCCTGGGGGCAGCAGGGAAGGGTGGGGAGATACCCCCCCCCACCAGCACAGGAGGAAGGTGGTGCCCTGGGCAGTGAGAGAGCCAGCAGGAGGGGGAGGAGGAAGCCCCGCCCGCCCTGGCAAAGGGCACATCAGCTCCAGCCACAGCAGGAGACGGACCCTTTTCCCCTGCTCCAAACGAGAACAGAGAATCCCCATTAGCTGGGAGCAATACAGGACCTATGACACACGCCTGTGCAGCGGCACACAGACACATACAGCATTTTAAGGACTGGTTGGTACAGTGATCCCTCACCCAACACTGAAATGCAGCCACCTCTGGGCTGGGGCTTGACAGCTGTAACTTCACAGCAAGAGGAAGAGACCGTGCTAGGGCACTGGGGCCAGCACTGACTGGGAGGGGAGAGCGCCCCCTACTGAATGACCGATACCATGTCACACAGCCAACAGAGCATCTGTCCTGGGTTTCCCATCCAATCCCGTGCCACGCCCAGCCCCGTGCAGCCCGTGCCCGGGTGCCAAGCCAACAGCACGAGCCGAGATGGCCACGGGCCACGTTGCTGCATCCCGGCGCTGCCGGGAGCGGGAGGGACGGCTGGCCGACACTGGCAGGCAACACAACCTTTCCTCGGCCCAATTCCACGGCCCAGCCGACGGAGCCAAGAACACTGCGTGGGAATGAATGACACTGAGCCAGCACCAAACGGGGTCAGAACCAGACCCAGCTCAAAACAAGCTCCAAGCCAAAGCAGAATCAGATCTGAACCAGACCCAGATCAAAACCAGATCCAAGCCGAACGAGAACGAGAACCGAGCCGCACCCAGAACCAGAGTCAGCGCCTTCTGGATCCCACACCCAGCTCCCAGCCCCCTGGATACGTTATCCAGCGATGGGGTGGCGAAAGGAGCGCTGGCTGTTATTTTCGTTTAAGGGCAGCTCGGCTCGGAATTTGCCACCCAACCATTCACCATTCAGGGCACCCAGTGTGTCCGGGCTGCCCCACCTCTGTCTCAGATAAGGCAGGAGCGAGGTCTAGTGGTTACAGCCAGGAGGGGGCTGGGAATCAGGACTCCTGGGTTCTCTCCCAGCTCTGGGAGAGAAGTGAGATCTTGTAATGGGGGGAGGGGTAATCAGGAATCCTGGGTTCTTTCTGCTCTGTGACCTTGGGAAAGTCCCGTCCCCCTGCCCCAAGTCCCAGCTCCCCCCATAGTCGGGGGGTGCCCTGTACCCACGGGAAGCCCTCCGCTAGGGAAATGTGGCCGGGCAGAACTGGGATAATCCTGGGAAGGGTGGGGGGGGGGGTCTATTGGGTGGGGGTTAGCCCCTTCTCTGGCCCTCCACAGACAGCACCGGTGCCGGCGGGGGGGGGGGGGGGGCTGAAGGAGTCCTGGCCCCTGCTTGCCCGCCCCCCCCCCCCCGCCGCCCCTTGGCAGGCGGCCCAGAGGCCCCTCTCCCGGCTGGGCCTACGTGAGCCGGGCGAGGGGAGGGGCGGGGGAGGCAGCGGCCAGGCCAGGGCCTTTTCCTGTTTGCTGCTCCCAGGGCCCAACTAATTTTGGCCGGGGAACAGGGTGGTCCCATAGGGCGTCCCGGCCGGGCCTGAGCCCCCCATTCCCCCCCCCACCAGCAGGGGGCAGGGACCAGACAGGGTGAGGGAGTTTGCCCGTCGGGGGGGGGGGGGGGATCAAGCCCCTTTGCTGAGCTGGAGGGACCCCCTCCCCACCTCCTCCGTGCTGGGTTATGGGGCACACAGTGAGCAGGGGGAGGGGACCCGGTGTGGGACAGAGAGGACAGGTGACAGGGTGGGGGCTGAGACATGGGACAGAAGCGTGGGGGGAGACAAACTGGCAGGAGAGTAACCGGGGACAGAACTGGGGGGGAGCGGGAGCCATTTAACCTCCCAGAGACACCCCACCCCAAGTGACTTCCTCCCACCCCTTGCTGGGCTCCAGGGTCAGAACTGGGGGGGCAGTGGCAAGGGGAGCAGGAGTCCAGACCACTGCCCCCCCCCACAAGTGACCTGCCCACCCTCCTCCACTGCTCCCACCCTCACTGACCCCCACCGAGCTCCCTGCCCCCAGGCCCAGTTCTGCCCAGCGGGAGCTGGGCCCGGCCAACTGGCTTGGATGCCAGGCCCCGGGCGCCATGCTGGAAGTTGAAGGCGTTGGTTCATGGAAACATTGCCAGCCCTCCGGCTGTGGGATTGGAGAGGGGGGTCAAGAGAGGACCCGACTGCCCCACAACCGTAGACGCACCCCACCGGACTCGGAGATTCATGCAGAAAAGGGACCCAGAACCACGGGCATTTCTTAGTGCCCATTACACCAAGGTCTCCAGCTCTCTAGGCTCAGGACTGCAGGGACGGCCTTGGCAATAAATACAGATCTAGGAGACCGGACTTCTGGGCTCTATCCCCAGATCAGGGAAGGGAGTGGGGTCTCGTGGCTGTAATAGGCGGGCTGGGCATCAGGACTCCTGGGTTCTAACCCCAGATAAGAGAGTAGGGTCTAATGGTTAGAGTAGAGGAGGCTGGGAGACCGGACTTCTGGGCTCTATCCCCGGATCAGGGAAGGGAGTGGGGTCTTGTGGCTGGAATAGGAGGGCCGGGCGCCAGGACTCCTGGATTCTATCCCTCACTGGGCGATCTCAGGTGTGTCCCTGGGAGTGATGACACTGAATCAGGAAAAGCACCTTCCATCAGAGGGTCACAAAGAGCTGGATGGAAAAGATACACCCCCCTATCCCACCACCACCACCACCCCCACCCCCCGGCAGATGGACACCAGCCCGTCCTGGGGCGACTCCCTGCAATTTCCTCTTATATTTTAAGGACAGAAGCAGCCACCGGCGGGCTGAGCAGCTGGTCCAAGCGGCAGTACCTCCACCCCCAATCCTGCACCCTGCTGGTCACTCCCGCAGACAGAGCCCGGCGCACCCACAGCAACGCGATCCCGTTAACCTTTCCACTAGGAGGTTCTGCAGAGTTGGGAACAGTGGCACAGACAGGGGATGGGAACTGGCCCAAACGTACATGGCTGCAGAACTGGGAATAGAACTCAGATCCCCCCCTTGCTCTAAGCACTAGACCCCACTTCCCTCCCAGAGCTGGGGAGAGAACCCAGGAGTACTGACAGCCAGTTCCCCCTGCTCTAACCACTAGACCACACTCACCCACCTACCCTGCCAGCCAGAGAAAAGACCCAGAAAAATAACGTGCCTCTCGAATTACACGCCACCCGGATGGCTTCCCAGGCTGGAGCTGGGCACAGCCACAGGTGTGTGGGGGGGGAAGCAGGATCTCATGCAGAGTGCCCGTAGCTCAGTCTGCAGCGCCCCAGATGTGTGCCAGGGGGGCAGGGGGAGATCACCCCTCTGAACTTGCTTCTTGATCATCCTTGCTACGTGGCTCCCCGCTTCCCGCCAGATCACACCCTGCCCCCTCCCAGCCACCCCCCGGGCCGAGCTGAGCTCAGAGAACGCCACCTGCTTCGGTCCAGTGGCACAAGCCCAGCTCTGGTGGCAGAGAGATGCCCGGCGACGCCGGGGTGGGACCCAGCTCAGCAGCAACGCTGGGGGCCTCCAGCGGACAGTGAGTGGGGTAGGGGGGACAGGAGAGAGCGTGGCGGGGCGAGAGAGCGCGTGAGCGAGGCAGAGCGGACAGAGCAGAAAAGGCAGGGGATGGGTGGGAAAAGGAAGACAGGAGAGAGGAGAAGGAAGGAAGATGCTGGTGAGATAGGCGAGGGGTGCTGGCAACGCCATAGTGACTCACCCCACAGGTGCCAGTTCCGCGCCAACATCCTACCGAGTCGCCCCGCGGGCCCCGAATGCCAACGCCTGCCGCCAATCCCCTCCACCAGCCCCGGATCAGCACCGCCCCGATCAGCAGGACTTGGCTTCTCCGTATGGCACCAGAGGGCGCAGCTCCTCCCCCTCTCCCCCCCCCACGTCACGGCTTGGCACCCGGCTGGAACATGTGATGTACACACACACACGTGGCGCGCTCCCCACCGCGGGCAGCCGGACAGCCACCTTACGAGGGGGAGGAACCCAGGAGGGAAGGAGTCAGCTGCTTCGGGTGCGATGCAGGGGCTGGACCAGGCTTGGTGCCAGGCGGGGGCATCCAGCGAGGGGAGGAGGGAGCTGTGCCCCAGAGGATATACACCCAGTTCTGCGAGTGCCACAGCGACCCAGGAGAGCACGGCGGGCAAGGAGCGTCCCCTGTGCCAACCACTCGGCGGGGGGGCAGGGAGGGGCAGGAGAACAGGGCACCGAGGAAATATCTCCCAGTTCCGTGCCTGCCGTGAGGGGGCACCGTGCAGAGACGGAGGGGGGAGCATCCCGGGGTCAGACAAGGGTGCCAGCTGCAGGAGCAGGGGGTGGGATAGCCAAGTGCAGCTTGGGCACACTGTACCACCCTGACCTTTGATCCCAGGGCTGGGAAATCCCCACCCCAGCCAAGAGGGGGCAGCACAGAGGAGATTGGCACTCGGGGCTTCTGGATTTCTGCTGCAGTCCAACCCCAGGGGTCTCAGCCACAGCCATCCCCCGCATCGGGCAGGGCAGTGGTTTCTTGCGTGCCCCGCACACTAGCTTGGCAAGGGTCACAGAGACACCAGCAGGATTTCAGAAGGGGCCAGATCCCCAGCTGGTATTGACCGGCCCTGCTCCACTGCCATGAATGCCCCTTTTCCCCAGCGGGCCAGGAAAAACTTTGATGGCGACCTCCGATCCCAAAGAAACAACAACCTGACACACCCACCTGGCGTGCAGCCCACTCCCAGCACAGCCCAGCACCTCCGGCCCGACAGCCGCCCTCGGATAACTTTGTTCATTAAAGGTCGGGGCGGCTGGAAGGCAAACTTCGGGGCTGGTTGCCCCCCACTCGAGCCCTGGACCCGCTCTCATCTCCGTAAGCTGCGGAGACAGTCCCAGGACGCAATCCCCGCACCAGAGATCCAGGGAAAGCTCCGATCCTCACACCAACCTCACACCCTCCAGCCCGTTCCTATAATGGAGAGGAAACCGGACACCCAGCCCCCGAGACCCAACCCACCCGCCCCACCCCCAGCGGTTCTGATCCAAGTGCTCAGACGGGACGGCGATGAGCGGGTGGGGGGGTGGGGGGGGGGCTGTATGAAGCCGGGTAGAGTAAAGCTCCCCGAGCCATCGCCTGGTTGGGATCAACCCCAAGGAGGTTAGCCGCACCTTTGCTCAAGGGAGTGGCCATTCAAGGCCAAACTGCTCACCTAACCCCTTCCAGCACCAGCTTCCCCGCCCCCGGCCCCGGAGATCTAGGGAAAGTTCTGATCTGGGTCCAAACCCCCCCCTTCTCTGAAGGAATTGGAGGCCAAGTGCAGCTCAGGTAGATTTCAGCCGCAGCCCCCAAAGCGCTGCCTGGAAATCAGCAGGGTTTAAAACTCCAGCAAAACTCAGTCCCAGGTTCAGCGCAAGCCTGTCTAGACCCAGCCCCCGCCCCGCACTACCCTGGCCCCGCAAGCGTGTCTAGACACAGCCCCCGCCCCGCACTACCCTGGCACCAGAGAGGTCCCTGCTGGGATCAGACACCTGTCCCCAAGGCTCTCAGGGAGGGCGGAGCGGGCTGCATCTCTCTTCTCCCCCACCCCTCCGCGCACAGCACCCTAAACCCCGATTACCCCAAGGGGGGCAGTTCATGGAGAGGCTCAGGGCAAGATTGCAAACAAGGAGAGTGTGTGGTTGGGGGGTTGGTTTTTTTGCGGGGGGAGGGGGGATCTGCTCACACCCACTCCCTCCTCATGCCCTGGCTACAGAAGCTGGTGAGCTTTGCCCTAGAGACGAGATGGTGGGGGGGTCTTCCAGCCCATCCCCCCCCCATATTAGCCGATCAGACGTGGCACAGCTGTAGCTTCTGCTCAGCTGGGTGCATCCCTGCCGCCCCCCCTCCACAAACAATAACCCCCCCAAACCCCTCCCCCCCCACACATACACTCCCCTCGGGTGAAATTCACCCGCTGACGTCACAAGGAGCCAAACTTTGGCATTATCAAGTCATCGCCCCTCCCCCACCCGCAATCGACCTCGTCTGCAAAGACTCTCCCCCCCAACCCCCCCCCAAAACAGCCAGAGAACTCAATGCAAGCCGGGGGAGGGGGCGCCTTGTGACTACTGCCCCCCTCCAAGCAGAACGGGGGGGGCAGAGGGGAGCGTCTCTCGCCAGCCCCCAGGACCAGCATTGCAAAAAAGCGGGGTGTCATTTCAGACAAATTCCGGGGGGGGGGAAGTTGTGTGCAGCCTCAAGAACATTATAGGTGATTATCTTATCTCCTGCATAGCCGGGGGGAGGGGGTGGGAAGCATAGAGACCTATGAAAAATCCGGGGGGGGGACTGCCCCCCATAGTAAAAAAATCCCCTCCCCCCCACTGCACTGCGCCCCCTGCTTGGGATCTTGCTGACTCGGCAGTTCCCAAGACCCCCAGGGCTGGGGGGCAGGGGCTGTATCGAGCCGAGCCAGCCCGGCTGCAGCCTGTGCAGCCCCCCCGCCCCCACTAGGCCCCGGGCCCCCAGATCGCCCCGCCTCCGGCGCCTCACGGGTTAACCCCGGCGTGCCTGGGCAGGGGGTGCCCCCCAGTACCTTGCACACTGGAGGCTGCTGCTCTCCATGGCTCGGCTCCGCAGCGCTTCCCTTTGCACTGCTCCGTCCTCCCCCACCAACTCCGGGGAAACCCACTCCCCTGCAAGCTACTCCCCCTCCGCCGCCCCTCCCCCAGCCGTGCCATTGGCTCCCCCTTCCCCCCCGGCCCGGGGCCCCCTCCCCGCCATGCAGCCCTGGCACACTCGCAGGGCCTTTGTGCTGCTGCGCGAGGGGATTGGGCGGCGGGGGTGTCACTCCGGGGCCCCCCGCTCCCCCCCCCCGGCTGCTGGCAGATGGCTGGCCACGGGAACCCCTCCGCGGCCGCCGGCGGGAGCTGTGGGCCACGAACCGGCCCCGGGCCAATCCGGAGTGACCCCCGGCTGCAATGGGGGCAGGGCCGGATCCTGCTCTCAGCTTTCCTAGGGTCAATCCGGAGTCACCCCCAACTGCAGTGGGGGCAGGGCCAGATTCTGATCTCACCCCCCCCTTCCTCGCCCGCCTCCCCTCGTGTCAATCCGGAGTCACACCCTGATTGCAATGGAGTCAGGTCAGACTCTGATCTCAGCCCCCTCCCATTTAATCCGGAGTCACCCCGCAACTGCAATGGGGGGGCAGGGCCAGATTCTGATCTCACCTCCCCCGTGTCAATCCGGAGCCACCCCCTGACTGCAATGGAGTCAGGTTGGACTCTGCTCTCAGTCCCCTCTGGGTTAATCCACAGTCACCCTGCAACTGCAGTGGGGGCAGGGCCAGATTCTGATCTCAGCTCCCCTGGGAAACGGGTCAATCCGGAGTTACCCCGTGACTGCAACGGGGTCAGGCCAGACTCTGATCTCAGCTCTCCCAGAGGAAATCTGGAGTCCTCCCCAGGCTGCAGTTAGGGTTTGTCTACACTTAAAAATTAATTCGGATTAAGTTAGGGTGTGAATTTAAAGGGGAATAGGTATTCCTGAATAACTCCATATCTAGACGCTCTTATTCCCGATGAGGGGTGCCCTTTTCTGGTTTAGCTGAATCCACTTCCAGAACAAGGCAGGAACAAGATTCTACACACAGAGTGGCTCTGGATTAGCTCCCTGGGTAGACAACCCTTCATTATAATTGTTATTAATCATGTTTATTCTAGCAGTGCCTTGGGACCAGCCAAGATCAGGGCCCCAGACACACTCAGGACCAGATTCTGATCTGTTACATTGGGTTAAATTCAGCAAAGAGGAGGGAGTCATGGCCCAATTTGGATTCTCAGTGACACCATCTGGCCTCCCTGCAGTAGAATTAGGGCTTAATCCTGATCTGTTTCCCTGGCCATAGACCAGTGCAATTCAGAATCAGTTCTGACCCAACTGGGAAATGCAGTGTGATCTCATTAACATCAGTGGAGCTGGAGCCTGATCCTGCTCTCAGTGACCCAGCCGTAAATCTAGTGGGAGTCACTCTGGATTTATACCAGTGTAAACTGAGACCAGATTGACCCAGGAAGTTCCTGGCTACAGTAGAATCCTTTCCAGGTCCAGGGGAGCTGGGTCAAGTAAAATCCCCTGAAGGTATCTTTAAAATGTGATCCACACAGCCAAGGCTAACCACATCCCGGGAAGTATGTGTGGGCCCATGGTCCCTGACACAGTCCCCAGGCACTTCAGTGTCATCCTACCTACGAGACAGAGAGGTGTCGGGGTTGTGTCCCCCAAGTTGACACACGTAGATGCCAAAACCACAGCACCACGACAAGTGTGTGTCATCCCCAACATGGTTAAACCATGCAACACAGAGGAGACCGACACATGTTGTAACCATGTTCCCATGACGTGTGCATACATGGTGACCCCAACATGGCTCGGCCCTGCAGTGGGGATAGGGATGGAGCCTGGGTCTAACCCTGTTCCCGTTTTGTCATTGCACCAAAGCCACATTCCCCTCCCAGAGCAGGGGATGGAACCCAGGAGTCCGGGCTCCCAGACTCCCTGCTCTACCCACCAGACCCACTCCCCTCCCAGAGCTGGGGGGGCAGCTCTAGAGTTGGATGGAAATTTTTCATGGAAAGGTTTTTATTCTATTAAAAAAATGCCATTTTTGTTGACATGGAAACTTTTCTAAAAACATGGCACTGCCAATTAAATGTCGGGGACGCACAACTTGGAATAACGCCCCCCCCACCCCCACCCACCCACCCATGGGTCAGTCACAGCCGGGAGGGCTATGAGGCTCATGATGGGGAAGGGACGTATCTCCCAAGTCAGGACCAGCACAGGATGCTGAGCCGGGCAGGTGCTAAGCCACAGAGTGCTGCAGCTACCAAACTCTCGGGGTTGCACCCGGAACCCCCACGAATCCGCGACCCCCCAAGTCACAGCATCAGCTCTGTGCATGGCCTGTTGGAGTTGCATTGGGAAAGTGACACAAAGGCTGAAATCCTGGCCCCCATTAAAGACAATTTTGGGATCTAGTGATGAGATCCGGGGGGGTTGGGGGGGCTGGGAGTCAGGACTCCTGGGCTCTCTCCCCGGCTCGCAGAGGGCAGTAGGACCAAGGAACAGAGCCGTTGACACCTAAGCCACTAACTGTCTAGATGACTTTAGGACAAGCCACTTCCCTGTCCCATGCCTCAGTTTCCCTCCCTGAGGGCTCCCCTCCCTGTGGTTGTTTAGGTCTTTAAGGGACCCCGTCCTACCCCTATTACTACAGCAGTAACTGAGAGACCGATCATCCCGTTGTGCCCAGCAGGGGGCAGCGCAGCATCGCCGCACCCCCTTTACTCTGAGGAAAGGGGGTGGTCGAGAGAAGCCCCCATTGAGCAGGGAGTTGACTGAGCTGCCAGGGGCTGGAGGTGGGGGTTGAGCCGTCATCCCCCTGGGGATACCGGGGTGAGGCAAACACCCCCGGCACACACTGGCAGCATGTCCACACTGTTCTCCCGCTTTACTGGGGGACCCCAGAGTGGGGCAGGGGGCCAAGGCATTTCCCCTCTTCCCCCTGCCCAAGGCCTTGGGGCTGGCTCATCCTGGCTCCGCGGCAGCTACCAGCTCTTGCTCCTCGGCAGGGCCTGACCAGTGGGAGCCAGGCACACCCTGAGACTGGAGAACCAGACCCTGACTTCAGGGTGGGGGAGTCCGGCCCGGGGGGCTGAGGTCTTTGCTGGAGGGGGCCAAGTTGTCTTCAAAGCCCTTAAAGCTAATCCCTCCCGCTAGGTCTGTGCAAGAGGCGCCCCGGGCCTTCACCCCATGCCTGGGGATCGAACCGGGGTCTCCAGCTCTGACCTCACAAGCAGCTCTGCTTGAGCTAAAGAGCAAGCCCTCCCAGCTGCCAGGGGCTCTGTGTGCCCCCCCCCATTCCCCCTCTCTCTTCCAGGGGCTCTTTGTGCCCCCCTTCCCCCCTGCCAGGGGCTCTGTGTACCCCCCTTTCCCCCTGCCAGGGGCTCTGTGTACCCCCCATTCACCTTCCCCCTGCCAGGGGCTCTGTGTACCCCCCATTCACCTTCTCCCATGCCAGGGGCTCTGTGTGCCCCCCTTCCCCCATGCCAGGGGCTCTGTGTACCCCCCATACCCCCTCCCCCTGCCAGGGGCTCCGTGTGCCCCCCATTCCCCTTCCCCCATGCCAGGGGCTCCGTGTGCCCCCAATCCCCCTCCTCCTGCCAGGGGCTCTGTGTGCCCCCCTTTCCCCCTGTAAGGGGCTCTGTGTAGCCCCCCCTGCCAGGGGCTCTGTGTACCCCCCATTCCCCCTCCCCCTGCCAGGAGCTCTGTGTGCCCCCATTACCCCTCCCTCTGCCAGGGGCTCTGTGTGCCCCCATTACCCCTCCCCCTGCCAGGGGCTCTGTGTGCCCCCCCTTCCCCCATGCCAGGGGCTCTGTGTACCCCCCTTTCCCCCTCCCCGTACCCAGGGCTCTGTGTGCCCCCATTACCCCTCCCTCTGCCAGGGGCTCTGTGTGCTCCCCTAAAACCATGCCAGGGGCTCTGTGTGCCCCCAATCCCCCTCCCCCTGCCAGGGGCTCTGTGTGCCCCCATTACCCCTCCCCCTGCCAGGGGCTCTGTATGTCCCCCCCCCCGCCAGGGGCTCTGTGTGCCCCCCATACCCCCTCCCCGTACCCGGGGCTCTGTGTGCCCCCCCTTCCCAGTCCCCCTCCCAGGGGCTCCGTGTGCCCCCAGTCCCCCTCCCCCTGCCAGGGGCTCTGTGTGGCCCCCCCTGCCAGGGGCTGTGTGTACCCCCCTTCTCCCATGCCAGGGGCTCTGTGTACCCCCCATTCCCCCATGCCAGGGGCTCTGTGTACCCCCCCATTCCCCCTCCCCCGGCCAGGGGCTCTGTGTGTCTCCCATCCCCCCTCCCCCCTGCCAGGGGCTCCGTGTGCCTCCCATTCTCCCTTCTTTTGTCTTTCAGCAGGTCCACACTGTTAAGCTCCATTGGGAGGGAGAGCAGCGCTGTGGGGTCGGATTGTTGTAGGGGAAGGTGTTGATGGCTGCACAGTTGCAGAGCTGGTTGAAGCTGCTACCTCTGCTAGCCAGATGGTGGGGCCCCAGGGGGCCTTTTTTTGCCCCCTTCCCTGATTTTCCCCCAAATCAAAAGGGCTTACAGATTCCAAGGCCAGCAGGACCTGTCTGGTCATCTAATCTGACCTGCCAGATAACCCAGGCCAGAGACCTGCCCCAACGTAATCCCTAGAGCAGATCGTTTAGTTAAGACTGTTCTGTAAAGGGAAATCATGCATCACCCATCTATTAGAATGCTTTGTGGGAGTCAATGAGCATGTGGACAAAGGTGACCCAGTGGAGATTGTGTACTTGGACTTTCAGAAACTTTTGACAAGGTCCCTCACCAAAGGCTCTTAAGCAAAGTAAGCAGTCATGGGATAAGAGGGAAGGTTCTCTCCTGGATCAGTAACTGGTTAAAAGACGGGAAACAAAAGGTAGGAAGAAATGGTCAGTTTTCACAGTGGAGAGAGGTAGACAGTGGGTTCCCCAAGGTGGGACCAGGGTTGTTCAACATATTCAGAAATGACGTGGAAAAGGGGGTAAACAGTGAGGTGGCAAAGTTGGTAAATGACGCAAAATTACTCAAGAGCGTTAAGTCCAAAGCAGACTGCGAAGAGCTACAAAGGGAGCCCACAAAACTGCGTGACTGGGCAACAAGATGGCAGATGAAATTCACAGTTGATAAATGCAAAGTGGTGGACATTGGAAACCATAATTCCAACTCTACATACAGAGTGACGGGGTCTAAATTAGCTGTGACCACTCAAGAAAGAGATCTTGGCGTCATCTGGATAGTTCTTTAACAACATCCGCTCAGTGTGCAGCGGCAGTCAAAAAAAAAGAAAATAAACGAACACACTGTTAAGTAGCCATTAGGAAAGGGACAGATAATAAGACAGTAAATATCATAATGCCTCTATATAAATCATGCACACCCACACCATGAATACTAACTAGAGTTCTGGTCGCCCCACCGCAAAAAAGAGATATTAGAATTGGCAAAGTGCAGAGGAGGGCAGCAAAAATGACGAGGGGTTGAGACCAGCTTCTGTATGAGGAAAGATTAAAAAGACTGGCACTCTTCAGTTTTGGAAAGAGACAACTATGGAAGGATATGAAAGAGGTCTATAAAATCATGACGGATGTGGGGAAAGAGAAAGTGGGAAGTGTTATTTACCCCTTTACATAACACAAGAGCCAGGGGTCACCCAACCAAATTAACAAGCAGCTTGTTTAAAGCAAACATAAGGAAGTATTTCTTCACCCAACGCACTGTCAACCTGTGGAACTCCTTGCCAGGGGATGTTGTGAAGAACAATAGGTCCACCAGTGGCTGTTAGCCAAGATGGTCAGGGACTCAACCCCATGCTCTGGGTGTCCCTAAACCTCTGACTGCCAGAAGCTGGGACTGGATGACAGGGGATGGATCACTCAGTAATTGTCCTCTTCTGCTGATTCCCCCTGAAGCAGCTGGCACCAGCCACTGTCGGAAGACAGGACACCGGGCTAAATGGACCATTGGTCTGACCCAGTCTGGCCGTTCTTATGTTCTTATGAAAACATCCCATCTTGATTTAAACAAGGTCAGTGACGGAGAATCCACTACAGCCCTGCGTAACGTGTTCTAACGGTTAATGACTTCAACTTCCCGCCACTGGATCATGTTAGTCCTGTCTCCGCTAAACTGAAGAGCCTGAATATGATTCAATACTTGTTCCCTGTGTGTGTACTGATAGACCCTGTACCTGCAGCACTGGGACAGCCGCTCTCTGGAAAACCCTGTAGCCAGGGTTGGCTGCGGACAGCTGGCCTCTGTCCAGCCCTGATGGCTTGGGGGGGCCTGGGCCCAGCGCGAAGGGAAGGGAGGTGGCAGGGCAGCCGGTGGGAGCAGGGTGGGGGGGAGGGCACAAGGGCTCGTAACCGCAACAAATGCTGGAGGGAAATGAAGCCGGCATGGGGAGGGGTTGGGGTGGGCAGGCTGGAGGGCTCAGCTGTGAGGCTGCTGAGAGACAGGGCGAGGGAGGGCAGGAGGCAGTGGCAGGCACGGTGGTCCCAGGGGGCAGGGCAGGGGTGTCAACAGCAGGGGATGCACCAGGCAGGCTATGGGGAGGGAGGGGAGATGGGAGTTTGCGGGGGCGGGCAGGGATAGGGGTAGGAGGGAGGGGGCAGGAGGGATCGGAGGGATTGGGGAGGGGCAGGTGGCTATGGGGGCAGGGATAGGGAAAGGAGCGGGGATGGGAGCGACTGGGATGGCCAGGGGGCTATGGGGGCAAGGGATGGAGCAGGGGAGATGGAATGGATTGTGGGGGGGGGCAGAACGGGGGACTATGAGGGAGCAGAGATGGACGTAGGAGGGAGGGGAGTGGAGGGGGAGAGCTGGGGATGGGAAGGATTGGTGAGAAGCAGGGGCTCTGGGAGGGGGGAGGGGTGAAGGGTGGGGGCAATGGGGTCAGGGATGAGGGAGGATAGGGGAAGGGGAGGGCTGCTATGGGTATGGGGAAGGAGAGGGGTTAGGGGGCTATGGGGGGCAGGGATGGGGATGGGGGAAGGAGGGGTTAGGGGCCTATTGGGGGAGGGTTAGGGTTAGAGGGAAGGGATAGGGAGGGTGTAGGGGGCTGTGGGGGCAGAGATGGGGGTTTGGGGGAGGGGGCTATGGGGGACAGTGTAATAGTAGGAATTTATGTTTGTATTTGGTATAATTTATAATAAAAAATAAAGAATAATAAAATAATAATGTAGCATGTATTAAATGTACTGGCGTACGATTTGATCCTACCCTGCCAGCCACCCTTTCTGAATGGCAGAGAGGAGTGGCCGAACGGGCCATTTGGTAAAGATGCATCAGCCAGAATCTGTGTCTGTGGTGATTTCAAAGGCAGCGACAGACCGTCGAGGGCCCCCGCTGTGCTGGAGGTTTAGCATTTTAAAATCAGTAAAAAGAAGCCGGGCGTGGTTTTCTTTTGCCCTTGCAATTTAATGTTCCCATTCCAAATGTTCTGTGTAAATTAATTTTGTTTTGTGTGTAAATGAGGCGTGTGTGTGTGTTAAAAAAATAAGTGTAAAGGCCATCGCTGAGCCAAATGCACAAAAAAACCCAACCTGGCAAGGGCGCCAGGAGTCTGCGACACGCCCCTGTTAAAAAGTCAAAAAAAAGGGCAAAGTAACAATGCAAAAAATAAAACAGGCACCTAGCAATGGGAACAAAGTAGCTGTAATAAAAAATTAAAAAAACAAAACAATTTCAGAAAACAAAGCCCTCGTCAAACAACAATTAATTACAGCATGGCAGTGCAAACCTCAGTGGTCCCAATGAAGACAAATCACGAGAGAACCAGGGGGCCCGGCCACGAACCTTTGGGTTCGTCCTGCCACGACTTCCCCGGAGCCTTGTATCGCGACCGGGGGAACCCGGCTCCTCCCCGCTAGGTTGATCCAGACTCTAAACTGGTAACTATAACATCGACTGGCGGGACAGTGTGTGTGTGTGTGTGTGTGTGTGTGTGTGTAATGTCACTAAATGCCTATGCTAATGGTTGTATCTTCAATAAACACGGCGCTTTGCCTTTTCCCCTAAAAAAAATCCCATGTGCTTCTTATAAGCATAACAAAGGGAGAGGGATTGGGGGCTATGGGGAAAGGGGGAGGGGATGGGAAAGGGGGAGAGGTTAGGGGGCTCTGGGGACAGGGAGGGGATGGGGAGGGGTTGGGGGCTTTGGGGGGCAGGGATGGGGGAAGAAGGAGGGGCTATGAGGGCAGGGATGGAGGATAGGGGGAGGGGCTATGAGGGCAGGGATGGGGGCAAGGGGAGGAGGCTCTGGGGGCAGGGATGGGGAAGGGGAGGGTTAGGGGGCTCTGGGGGAGGGATGAAGGAAGGGGGAAGGGTTGGGGGCTCTGGGGGCTGGGATGGGGGATAGGGGGAGGGGCTATGAGGGCAGGGATGGGGGACGGGCTCTGGGGACAGAGATGGGGAAGGGGGAGGGGCTAGGGGGCTCTATGAGGGCAGGGATAGGGGCAGGGGGAGGAGGCTCTGGGGGCAGGGATGAGGAAGGGGAGGGTTAGGGGGCTCTGGGGGCAGGGATGAAGGAAGGGGGAGGGGTTGGGGGGTTGGGGGCTGGGATGGGGGATGGGGGAGGGGCTATGAGGGCAGGGATGGGGGACAGGCTTTGGGGACAGAGATGGGGAAGGGGGAGGGGCTAGGGGGCTCTGGGGACAGAGATGGGGGATAGGGGGAGGGGCTATGAGGGCAGGGATGGGGGACGGGCTCTGGGGACAGAGATGGGGGAGGGGCTAGGAGGGTCTGGGGGCAGGGATGGGGGATAGGGGGAGGGGCTATGAGGGCAGGGATGGGGGACGGGCTCTGGGGACAGAGATGGGGAAGGGGGAAGGGCTAGGAGGCTCTGGGGGCAGGGATGGGGAAGGGGCAGCGGCTAGGGGGCTATGCGGGCAGGGATGGGGGCTGGGGAGGAGGTGCTGGGGCCACATGTGGCTCTTCAGAGGTTAAGTGCGGCTCCTTGTCTAGGCACCGACTCCGGGTCTGGAGCTACAGGTGCCAAATTTCCAATGGGCCGGGGGGTGCTCACTGCTCCACCCCTGGCTCTGCCCCCACTGCACCCCTTCCCGCCCCCTCCCCTGAACCAGCCGTGCCCTTGCTCCTGCCCCTGCACCCCAGAGCCTCCTGCACACCACGAACCAGCTGATCGGGAGGTGCGGGGAGGGAGGGGGAGACGCTGATCGGTGCGTGGGAGGTGCTGGGAGTGGGGCGGGGGAGCTGACGGGGGGCTGCTGACGTGTTACTGTGGCTTTTTGGCAATGCACACGGGTAAATTCTGTCTCCTTCTCAGGCTCAGGTTGGCCACCCCTGCTCTGGGGGCACGGATTGGGGAAGGGGGCAGGGTTGGGGACTCTGGGGGGAAGCGGATGGGCGAAGATGGAGGGGACTATGAGGGCAATGAGGGGCAGGGCTCAGCCCTTGTCTACGCACAAGTGTATCCGGCTTCAGCTCCCCCAGGCAGATGGGTGCCGTTGCCAGCGCGAGCGCAGGGATCTGGGATCCAGGCGCTGGCCCGGGGGAGCTGTCTGTCCCCTTCCCCACGTGGGAGAACCGCTCCATGTGCTGCCCCCCAGGTACCCCCATGTCCCTGCACCCACCGGCTGCACACGCTAGGCATGCAACACACGCTGGACACCCACCAGACACTATATAACACACACATTGCACACGCTGTAAATGCAACACACAGCATGCACTATATACAGTAACTCACACGATACACACATGCTGTGTGCAGTCCACACACACACACACACACACACACACACACATAATACACACGTGCAATGTGCAAAACAATATACGCACACACACAATACATATGTGGTGTGTGCAGTACAGATACACACAATGCAAATGCTATGTGCACTATACAGACACAATACACATGCTGTGTGCAACGTGCACACACAATCCACACTGCATACGACCCAAGGCACCATACAGAACAGAGTCTATACAAAACACACTGCACACACTATATAAACAACACAAGACCCACTGTTCACAGCACACACAATACACAGTAACTCACAAGGTACACAATTCACACTACACAATACACACATGCTGTGTGCAATACACACACACAGTACACAAATTGTTCTTGGTAAGCACACAAACCACAAAGCACACACTGACCACAATGCCCACAAACAACATGCTAGGTAGAAACAAACCCAGAGCGGTAAAGAGAGTTAGTGTGTGTTACTCCTGTGCGAAATCTGTGCCACTGCGCAATGCAGAATTTTGCAGAAATTAACATTGTGTGCGCAGAATTTCCTTCCCCACCCAGAAATGGGCTGCAATGCTGCTAGCCACCAATAGGGGTCACTGGACCCCGCAGAGCCCAGCTCGCACATAGATGACACTGCCAGCAGGGGTGGGGGGAGAGTGCGGGGGCAGGCGAGCGAGCTAGAGGGTTCCTGGCAGCTGCAGTTCCCAGCATGCCCTGAGGGAAGGAGAGGGTGGGGCGGCAGGCAGGAAACTCTGTGCAAACCTGGGATCGAGCATAGGCTGTTTCTCCCTCTGAATCCCTGGGCTCAGGGGGTAGGGGGACGGGACGACATGAATGTCTGGGCGGGGGGGGGGCCCGCAGCTGGGCTCGGGGGTGGGGGGAATGGGGTGCGGGTATCTGGGCTGAGGTTGCCCCACGGCTGGGCTCTGGGAGGAAGGGGGTTAGGGTGCATTGGCTGGGAGCAGCCCCACAGGTGGGCTCTAGGGGGAGGGCTTGTGGGTGTCTGGCGCCCCAGCTGGTCTCTGGGGAGGGGAAGGGGGCAGAGAAACAGGAACTGGTTGGTCATAAGGGTTTCTTTAACTGTCTTCTCCTGGGCGAATTTTTGTGTGTCCGCGTTATTACAGACATACTTGCTGACAGGTATTTTGAAATAAATTACCAAAAGAATTGAAACTGGCTTGATTATGTAGTGTTATTTTGACAAATAAAATTTTCAGAATTTTAAGATACCATGCGCAGAATTGTTAATTTTTTGGAGCAGAATTTTTTATTTTGGGGGGGCAGAATGCCCCCAGTAGTAAGTGTGTGTATTTGTGGCGTATTTGTGTGTCTGGGTAAACTGTGTGTACATTGTGTATATTTCGAAGGCCTGTGAAGAGTAGGTGTGTGTGTGTCCCCGCACCCTACACAAATGTGCACACACAGGGACGTGCGTACAAGGAGCGAGCAACTATATTTGTGTATGTGACACACACGCCCTATAATCTCCCCGTGCTGTCCACACTCTGCTATAAACAGCAACATGCGCAAAGCACTAGCATGGGACTAAGGACATTATTTCATAGGTACCTTAAAGGGCCATTATTTGGTGCCATCAAGATCCAGTTCGAGGTCCCTTTTACCAGCAAGGGCCAGGCTTGTAAATTTACAGCAGCTAAAGAATTGTCTCAAGTTGCTTTTACAGGTCAAACGGAGCAACTACATGAAAACAGAAACAAGTTTCACTCAGAGAGAGAATGCCCCACCAGACTAGCTTAGAACGCACCCTTCTGATCATCCGCAGGGCTTGGTCACTTATCATGTGGGTCTGAAAAATCAGTCCCCTTTATCTTGAGCAATCAGTTTGCATTTATTGTGTGTTGCTTTCTGCCTAAGAGCTAGGTATGCTTCTTCATTATTGTTGTTACCAAAGGGAAAGACAGTGCAAAATTAATCCTGAATTTCTTTCCAACAATCTGCACATTTCTTTCTTCCTTTCTGTGTCTTCTTCCCCCCAATGATCTGTTCTTGTTGCCCACCAGAATCAAACTTTCAAATCATCCAAGCCAAACAAGCTATTCCCAGGTCTTGTTTTCTGTGTACACTTTTTGATGCCGAATGTATTTCCTTCGCAATTAAAAAATCTCGAAAAAGGCATCCGATGAAGTGAGCTGTAGCTCACGAAAGCTCATGCTCAAATAAATTGGTTAGTCTCTAAGGTGCCACAAGTACTCCTTTTCTTTTTGTGAATACAGACTAACACGGCTGTTACTCTGAAACCTGTCGAAAAAGAGAGAACTTCTGAATTTCTCTCTGCTTTCAGCCTGCTTCTCGGATGGCAGATTTTGTTTAGTTTCTATTTTAGTTTCCTCTCCAAAAAAAGAAAGTGTCATTCTACACAACCTGTGAGTTTGAAAAAATGACACGACAGAGATTTTAAAAAGACCCGATAGTTTACTTTTAAATGCAATTTGCAATGCAAGAGCCTTACCAACATGAAACCATTTGAAAGGGCTCCGTCATGTCGGTTTGTTATTAAGTCAACATACCCATTAATAGCAGGGTAGGGCTGTAAATAGAGTGAAATCCTGGCCCCACTAAAGTCAATGGCAAAACGCCAATAACTTCAAGCCGGCAAAGATTTCCCTAAAATATAAAAACCGTGTGTTTGGGGCTGGGATCAATCCTGCTTTATTGAAATCAATTGCAGCAGTCATCACGAGCTTAGTGTTTGATTCTGACCTTACTGCAACTAATAAAGCCCGGGAATTGAAATGAACCGTTAAAAATAACGGGTGATTTCCATATTTTTCAATGCCATAACGTCCTTTTTGTTTGTAAAGCGCCTTGTAATATGTGCAGAGCTGGGTAGTAGAGGGAACCTCTTTTATGATTATTATTTAAAAGCCTCCTTCACACATTTCGAAAAATCTCACATGGAAAGTCAGATCTCGAATGAAGGTCAAATGGTCAAAAACCAGCAGTTATCCATATCGAAAGGCACACGGGCCTCTCTTTGCGGGGGCAGGGGGAAGAACACTTTGATTTGATTTCCTTTTGAAACATATTCATCCCAGAAACGCCCTGCCACTGACCCTCCGATCATCGGACAATTAAATCCAATCACACAGCGATTTCTGATGCCGAAGTTCTATTTCACAGCCATGTCTCAAATCCATACGAGATCTGAGTCAAATTACGGCCAATTAATTATTCATTCTGTTTTAAGCAGAGTGGATTGTTGAACCAATATCTCCCATGTGACCTAGCCAGAAAAGTCTGCTGGAAGGGGGAATATATTTTATATTTGACATGGATCAGAAGGGTAAAGCCAGCTCTGTTTTTTCTGATCGCGACTCTGTTCCTTGGGTTGGGTTGAGATTTCGCCTTAGGCCGACTGTGCTGATTTACGCAGATTGCACCTTATCCCCAGATGGCGTAAATCCGGAGGAACTCTATTGGAATCAGTGGGGCCGATTCACCTCTCAGTGCAAACCAGGTGTAACCCTATTGCACTGAGCAAGCTCGGGATCTACCCCAGCAGTCACCAGTCAGGCCAGGGCTAGCGATGTGAGAATCAGGCCCATTCTGCTGGTGAGGATGGTTCAGGGGACAAGAGATGAGGGGGCAGGGCTAGTCTAATCTGCCGGGTGCGATTGGCTCAGCGGCAAGCCAGCAAGCCTCCGGTTGGCCGGGCGGAGAGGGAGCCCGGGGTTATAATGACCAACCGTCAAGGGAAAGTCTCCGGCTGAACGCTGGGCTGGCTGGATGGGCCCCTTGGCCTCGGGGTGCTGCCGGGGACCCAGGAGGCCATCCCGCGGTGATGGAAGGGTTAACGGGAGCCAGCTTCACCCTGAAGTCTTCCTTCAGCATCACAAGCCTCCTCCAAGACGTGGCGCTGAGTGACAGGCTGGGGCAGCCTCCCAGAGGGGCCGCCGAGACAGATCCTGCCATGGCCAGCAGCCATGGGGGGGCCGGGGAAGACGGGAGTGCAGCAGCAGCAGCAGGAGGAGGAGGCGGTGAGCCGGAGAAGGGAACGAGGGAGGTGCCGGGGAAGCGGCACGAGAAGCCCCCCTTCAGCTACAACGCCCTGATCATGATGGCCATCCGGCAGAGCCCCGGCCGGCGGCTGACGCTCAACGGCATCTACGAGTTCATCCTGCGCAATTTCCCTTACTACCGGGAGAACCGGCAGGGCTGGCAAAACTCCATCCGCCACAACCTGAGCCTCAACAAGTGCTTCGTCAAGGTGCCGCGGCACTACGACGACCCGGGCAAGGGCAGCTACTGGACGCTCCACCCGTCCAGCGAGGACGTCTTCATCGGCGGCGCCACGGGCAAGCTGCGGAGGCGGGCGCCCGCCGGGCGGGCCAAGGTGGCCTTTCGCCGCGGGGCCGGGGTGGCCTTCGCCAGCTCGTTCTACTGGCCCCTGCCTCCCTTCCTGGCCCTGCCCCAGCAGCCCGTCCCGCCCGCCGGCTACGGCTCCTACCCCGGCTCCTACTCCTCGGCCTTCTGCCCCGGGGCAGACGGGCTCTTTGGGGGAGGGGACGTCCCACACGGGGGGCATCGCCAGCAGGTCACCGCCGTCTCTTCCTTGTCCTGTGGCTTCTCGGCGCCCAGCGCCCTCAACTCCTTCAATCTCCTGGAGGGACAGGCCAGCTACGTCTTGGCCCAGAGACCACAGCCTGCCCCAGCCGGGGCCTCTCTGTTCCCAGGCTACTTGGCCTCTCTGAATCAGGGCTCCCCCTTTCACCCGGCTCTGCCCTGAATGCGCCCCCTGGTAGATCCAAGGCCTCGCAGGAGGCATTTGGCCCTGGTTTGCGTCTAAAGCACCCAACGGCGTTCAGCCACCAAAGGTCAGTTCTGGTGGATTCGTTTCTATCCCGCGCGGGGTCAATTTCCACCTGCGCTCCTGGGCACTTAGGAACCGTCTGGGACAACAGCGCAAAACAGGGCCAGATCTTCCGTTGGTGTGACGCCAGTGAGCTGATTTCCACCAGCGGGAGACCTGGCCCCTAGATCCTCCTACTGCTTGCTAATATTTTGAATTAGCAGAGCCACATCCGTGTAAATTACCAGTGACGTCAACAGAGCAATGCTGATTTACACCAGCTGAGGGTCGGGATAAAATTGTCAAAAGCCCCAAAAGCATTTAGGAGCCATTGGAAAATTCTCCCCCCGTTCCTGATCTTGTAGCTAGGAATGTTTTCAATCAGCAGCAATCAGCTAAGTTTTGCATGTTCCTTCCTGACTCTTGTAGTGGTTCGGTTGCTTTCATTTCTATATTACGCTTTGAATTTTCCAAACAAAGCTAAACTGCCTTGGGGCCAGACTCCTGAGCCTGGTGAAATCAGACTTCAGTGAAGTGACGCCAGTTTACACGAGGTGGGCATCTGGCCTTGTATCATCTTGTCTGTTTCATATCTAAGGGCTGCAGAAATAATGACCGTGGTGTTGTTTAAAGGGAATACAATTCTTCGCATTATTGGATTGTGTTTTAAGATGAAATCCTGAGGTTGTGGCGGGGGTTTCTTGCGGAGGGGAGTGGGGGGGATATGCATGCACTTTTTTGAGGACACTTTTGGTAAAAGTATTTATTTAAAAGTGTTCGGTATTAAAGAGAAAACCACAGAAAGCCCCAGTCTTGCAGACACTTAACGCACATGAGAATGTCTCTGTGTGTCCCATTGAACTCAGTGAAATCGAGTTACCGCTGCAGGATTCAAAAAGTCAATTTTGCTTCATTTCTCAAGGGGAGTTTGGACAGTTTAAGACTTTCCGGGTCACTCTCCTAAATTATTACTATTTATGAACAATCACATTATTTATTATTAATATTCTTTAATTATCACCTGAATTATTATTACATATTCATGATCAGCCTTATTCCTGTCTGGTGACATGGTTGTTTAAAGAGATCACATCTATGCAGACTATCTATCTAATAAAACTAGATTCTCATCTCGTTGGTGCTAGTGTGACTCCATCGCCCACACAGGGAGTCCTGATTTGTGAGTAACCAGGGAATCAGTCCCGCTGCTTTTACATATCCCTCCTCTTCTTCAGTGAAGGGATTGATCCGGCATTTAAAGCAGTGAGCGGTTTGCGGCTGAGAGCAGAATCAAGTCCGAGATGAGCATTCTTCTTTGGAGAAATGACCACATTTGGGGGGGGATCTTAGTGACAAGGAGTCGGAAGCTTTGTGAAATTAACAGGGCAGGCTAGTTTTGAACCAGTTGGCGGTTGAGGGTTTTTGGGCTTATTTGTAATCGTTAAAGAATATAAAATTGATTCTGCAAACAAAGAAGGCAAAGCAATGGATCAAAATAGCATGAGAATCTAAATCGAACCAAATAGCTATGCATCCGATGAAGGGAGCTGTAGCTCACGAAAGCTTATGCTCAAATAAATCTGTTAGTCTCTAAGGTGCCACAAGTCCTCCTGTTCTTTTTGCAGATACAGACTAACACGGCTGCTACTCTGACACCTGTCAAATAGCTAATGCGATTCACTTTAAACAAAAAGATTTTTTTACTCAAACACATTTTTTCCCAACTTTCAGGAAATGTGTTTATAGTTTAAAACAAATAACAAAAGGGCCAGACTCCCAGCTAGTGTAAATCAGTGTAGGGCCACTGAAGGAACTGGGCCTATCTAAAACAGCTGCGAATCTGGGCCAGAGACTTTAAAAGGTTTTACCGATTTGTAAAAGAAACTAGATTGAGATTAATGGAAAGGACAAGCGACTCTCCTGCTAAAATCTTACTTGTGTGAGTAAATTTGTTACCATGAAGAGGCTCATGGAGTTTAAGAGAGTTCCTCACATGCATAGTTTGTTTTCAGGATCAAGCCCTCTCTGCCTCTTGATTTTGCCGACATTGAAAACCTAAACCAAAATGTTGTATTTTTTGTTTAAAAAGAGACTTTTTCCTCAACCAAAACACCGTCCCCACGGAGCGAAAAAAGCATTTTGTTATTTTTTTCTGCAGTGCATCCAAAATCTGTGTGTCACAGAGGGAAAGAAATTGTACATATTTTGTAACGGTCGCTTAACGTTTTGCTCCAGACTTAGAAAAGTGCTTTGCAAAATAACAACATCAAAGCCCTTTCTTGTTAGAAGGGAGATTTGGAGGCAGAATCCAGACAGATCTGGAAAAGTTCAAATCCATTAAACTTCAGGGTTGTTTTTATTTTAAATATATAATGTAAAGCCCCGTTCCTTTAAGCATTGGAAGATCAGGGCTTGAGTCGTGCATTGTTTTTAAATGCTAAGGTTCTATTCTTGAGAATGCACCGAAGAAAATCTGGAGAATAATTTCTCAAGGGAAGATCGGATTGTTGTTTCTTACCTGGGAGGTTCGAAAAATGTGTCATCTTAGTGTCCTACCAGCATAAGATCATAATATAGGGTCCAATCTTGCTTTCCCCATTGACTCCAGCCTCCCATTGAGCTCTGTGAGAATAGAGTAGTGTTGTATCTTTAGGGACAGATCCCCAGATGGTGCAAATCAGCCTCCTCCCTCAGAGGCAATGAAGTGACAGCCATTCATACAACCTGGCCCATTTAAACTCTTGTTCAAGCGGCAGAACTGGGTGTATTGGGGGAGGTTTTTGTTTTTAAATCTAATAAATGTTGTTACCCCCCCCCATTTGGGCCCGGTCCCTCTCCCACTGAAATCAATGACACGAATAAGGACTATGGGCCCAATCCTGTGCCACTGAGATCTGTGGGAGCTTTCCCATTGCTGTTAGTGGAGCAAGATCTATCCTGCAAAGCCATATCCAGCACAACATACGGCCCCTTAGGGCCCCAATCACAGAGCAAGCTCTGTGCAGGAGGATCCCTGCCCCCGCGTGGAACCCCTTGGGCCCAGGGGTCCAGTCGCAGGATGGGGGCTCCAAACACTTTGCCCACAAGGTGAAATCTTTTAAAACTCATTATTCTCCTCCCTCTGCAATTGCAAGATCTGTTCATGACTTCTCCTTTCCAGGGGTCCCACAGGGCAATCCAGGCGGTTTAAAGGGAAAACCATGAGCTTGGGAATCTGGTCAGTTTCAGACACAGAAAGGTCGGGAGTGCCAGACAGAATCAGAGCCAGGGCCCATCTAGCCCGATATCACCTCTCCCACAGCAGCTGCTTCAGAAGAAGGCATAAGCATCCTGCAGCAGCAGATGTGGAATAATCTGCCTGGGATGAAGGTCTCCTCCTGATCCCTAATGGTTAGAGATTGGCTTAAAACCCTGAAGCAGGAGGTTTTATCTCCTTTCTTAGCGCTGACTGTTCTAACGCTGGGTCTCTCAGAGAAACGTCCAGTCTCTCTGTGAATCTTTCAAAACGCTTGGCTTCCGCAACTTCTAGTGACCGTGAGTTCCCCAGGCCAATCACACGGTGTGCGCGCAAATCTTTCCTTTGCTCTGATTTGAATTTTCAACCTTTCAATTAAGTGGAATGTCCTCCTTCTCCTTGTGTTGCTGTAAGACAGGGAGAACAGAAGCTCCAGATCTCCCTTTCCGAGACCTTTCATTATCTTAAAGGCTTATCATATCCCTTCTCACTTGTCTCCTTTCTAAGGTAACAATCACAATCCACTGAATGCATCCGATGAAGTGAGCTGTAGCTCACGTAAGCTTATGCTCAAATAAATTTGTTAGTCTCTAAGGTCTCACAAGTCCTCCTTTTCTTTTTGCGATCTTTTTTAACTGTCCTCATAGCAGAGGGGTTTTTTTCCCACAGGCTGCTGATCATTCTCAGGCAATGACTTAAATATCATTCCAGGTCCTATTTCTGCCCCTTGCCCATTTTTGCAGGTTTAAAATAACATTTTCCCGGTTTGGGTTTGGTTTTATGTTTTGTTGCTGTACAAGACGCAAATGGGTGACACTGACTAGCTATGCAAGGTACGGGCGTGAATTGACAAGACAGACAAGGCGTGAAGCAAACAAACTGGAAAACAGGATATTTTTCCCCCCCTTCTCTAATCAGTCAGAGATCTTGGCTCTCGTTTGTGACATTAGTAGCTAAACCTGCTCCGAAAAGGGGGGAAAAAAGCATGATTTTTTTAATACAGTGGTGGCATCCTTTTAAAACTATACATTTTTGATCTCAGTGTTACAGGGCAAAAAAGAAGAAAGAAAGAAAAAAAAAAGCCTTGTGGCTCCTGTATTCTTGGTGTTGAGTTTGACGTGGTGTTTTAAAATATATATTTTTAAGATTTCAACCACAGGCGTACGCACTTTCTGGAAATGTTTTGCAGTGTCCCCTGAATACTGAAGTCCCTTTTGTGAACGTTTACCGCAATAAAACCGGAGCAAACCTTTCCGCTTCGCTTTCTTCTTGCAATCACAGCCACGGCCGCGGTCAATGGAAAACCATCGTACAGTGAAAATGTTTTTAAAAGAAATCTCTTTCTTAGGTCAGGTTCTAAACACACAGCCGCGTCCCCAGCTGGGGTAAATCAGCCGTCACTCAGTTGGCGGCCGTGTGGGCCAGATCCCAAGCGGGTTTAAATATACCCAGCTCAGCTGAAATCAATAGATTGCCAGTTGATGAAAACTGGTGTCGCTCCATTGGAGTGAATGGGATTGTGCTGATTTCCACCATCTCGGAATCTGGCCTTTTGGTTTTTATTTTTACAAATTTCGTCCCCAGCTATTATTTGCTGGGTTGCAATCTGGCCCCAGCGTGGGGGGACTGGCTGTCTCAGGGGGACGGGGAATGGGACACAGGGCCTCTCCCCTTGGGTCAGGATCTAATTCTTAGCGCCCTCCACCCCATGTGGGAATAAACCCATCTTTAACCTGAATACAAACCAGAGCTCCTGATTTGGTTTAGGAGCGGTGATTTTTTATTGTGTTATTTATTATCCTTGATTCTTTCACAGTATCTGAGCAGTCTGGGACCAACCTGACAAATCATTTGTTAACAATGATCCCCCGGGGGGCTGCTCCCCATTTACCAAGATTAATTGCTCTTTGCAGCCTCTTTAAGAGTCTCTGATATCCGGTCCCGCCAGGAGACGGGAACCTGAGCCGCAGGGTTGGCATGTGAGCTGTCTGCCAGAGCTGTGAATGGAATGACAGGCCGGGTGGGACCTGTCAAAGTGAGATCCTGAGCTTGTTAATAAATAATAATTTCTCACGTTTCACCAGCGCGTTTAACTCCAAAGCACTTGACACACCGTGCCTGTGGGAATCGCTGAGATGCAGCCACATCTGGGGTGGACACGACAGCTGTTCATACAGGGATCACTCACCCAGGGCTGAGATGCAGCTGCCTCTGTGACGGGATGTGTCAACTGTTTAGACACGGATCACTCACCCGGTGCCGAGATGCAGCCACATCTGGGCACGGCATGGCAGTTTATGCAAGGATCCCTTACCCAGTGCTGAGATACAGCCATCTCTGGGGTGGGGCGTGGCAACTATTTATACAGGGATCACTCACCCTACATTAAGAGGCAGCCACCTCTGGGGTGGGGCACAGCAGCTGTTCACCTTGCTAACCTCTTCTTGCCTTCAGCAAACAGGCCTGTTGCCAGGTGCATGTAACAAAGGGACTGGAGGGATTTTCACAACTGCTGTTATTTTATTATTAGCTATTAACCATGTATACATAACCCATTATAAATGTGCAAGTGGGGCCAGGAGGGGGCACGGTTCCAGGGAGAAGAAAGCCAGGAATCTCGCCTACAGATTGTATTCCTCCCCCCACCCCCACCCCGGCTGCAGGTTGTAAAGAATCCATTCTGTTTATTCAGAGGGCAGGGACGAGCCCAAGAAGAGGAGGAGCACTGGGAAATGGGACAGTGACTGTATTAAGTACCCAAGACCTTTATTAACAGAGGGCTAATGTGGCCCAGCGGGGCCACGTGACGTTTCAGGCTGTGAAGGGGTTAAACTTAAATCTGTGCAAACCCGGCCCAGCAAAGACCCAAGCCCGCTGCCCCCACCCATGTAGCTCAGACTCCAGCCACAGGGTGAGCCCTAACGTTTGCCCTAATTTTTTCGGTATGGCTTCCCCAAAAGGGCCATGGGTGCGAGACACTGAGATCAAGCCCACTGGCTGAGATGAGTTAGGGGAGGATCCAAGGCAGGGTTTCAGCCCCAGGCAAAATAACATTATGAGAACTGTACAATTTTGCTGTCGTGGGGTTTTTTTTTAAGCGGGGGGGCTGTATCTCGGGAACCCTTTGCTCAAGTGACCTCAAATTTGGACCAGTCGCCTTCCCCAGGGGCCCCCGTGACACACTGCAATTTTCTAGACAATCTGAGGCCACGTGTGGATTTCAGAGCGAAAATCTGTCTCTCTCGCCGGGCGTCCCCTGGGCGTGATGAGTTTGGTGGTCCCAGCCCAGTTCCAGCTGGCCATGTCAGAAAAAACAGCCACCAGCTCTAACTGGGGCTAACTGGTCCCCTCACTGGCAGTCAAGGCAGAGAGGCCATGGGCCATGGAGATTGGGCCCCTCCCTCCCCTAGAGGGGTGACAATGGGGCATCCCCAGGGTTCTCAACTAAAAACAAAGGGGGACCCAGACTCAATCCATATCCCTGCTTCCTGGTCCTGTACTCCTCCTCTTCTTCCCTCCATCCGGCCAGGGCTGGTGCCCAGTCTTCAGCCACACTCTGGCAGCATGTGACCTCCAGAAGAAGAAAGGGGAGCATCCATGTACCAGCAACGCAGATACAGGTAAGCAACCGTTTTCATGTTCTCTCCACAGGTACTAATGCGGAGAGTGGACCAGATGATACATCTGAGGGAAGGGAACAGAAGGAGACTCCGCCGATTGGAAGACATGAGATGCACTGTCCTAGGGATGGGCGTTTCACGACCACCGCTCCCAAGAGAAGGAGGCGGGTGGTGGTGGTCGGGGACTCTCTCCTCAGGGGGACTGAGTCATCTATCTGCCGCCCCGACCGGGAAAACCGAGAAGTCTGCTGCTTGCCAGGAGCTAGGATTCACGATGTGACGGAGAGACTGCTGAGACTCATCAAGACCTCGGATCGCTACCCCTTCCTACTTCTCCACGTGGGCACCAACGATACTGCCAAGAATGACCTTGAGCGGATCACTGCGGACTACGTGGCTCTGGGAAGAAGGATAAAGGAGTTTGAGGCGCAAGTGGTGTTCTCGTCCATCCTCCCTGTGGAAGGAAAAGGCCTGGGTAGAGACCGTCGAATTGTGGAAGTCAACAAATGGCTACGCAGGTGGTGTCGGAGAGAAGGCTTTGGATTCTTTGACCATGGGATGGTGTTCCAAGAAAGAGGAGTGCTAGGCAGAGACGGGCTCCACCTAACGAAGAGAGGGAAGAGTATCTTCACAAGCAGGCTGGCTAACCTAGTGAGGAGGGCTTTAAACTAGGTTCAACGGGGGAAGGAGACCAAAGCCCTGAGGTAAGTGGGGATGTGGGATACCGGGAGGAAGCACCAGCAGGAGAGTGTGAAAGGGGAGGGCTCCTGCCTCATACTAAGAAAGCAGGACAAACAGCAAGTTATCTCAAGTGCCTATACACAAATGCAAGAAGCCTGGGAAACAAGCAGGGAGAACTGGAAGTCCTGGCACAGTCAAGGAATTATGATGTGATTGGAATAACGGAGACTTGGTGGGATAACTCACATGACTGGAGTACTGTCGTGGATGGATATAAACTGTTCAGGAAGGACAGGCAGGGCAGAAAAGGTGGGGGAGTTGCATTGTATGTAAGGGAGCAGTATGACTGCTCAGAGCTCCGGTATGAAACTGCAGAAAAACCTGAGTGTCTCTGGATTAAGTTTAGAAGTGTGAGCAACAAGGGTGATGTCGTGGTGGGAGTCTGCTATAGACCACCGGACCAGGGGGATGAGGTGTGGACGAGGCTTTCTTCCGGCAACTCGCAGAAGTTACTAGATTGCAGGCCCTGGTTCTCATGGGAGACTTCAATCACCCTCATATCTGCTGGGAGAGCAATACAGCGGTGCACAGACAATCCAGAAAGTTTTCAGAAAGTGTAGGGGACAATTTCCTGGTAAGTGGTAAGTGCTGGAGGAACCAAGTAGGGGCAGAGCTCTTCTTGACCTGCTGCTCACAAACCGGGAAGAATTAGTAGAGGAAGCAAAAGTGGATGGGAACCTGGGAGGCAGTGACCATGAGATGGTCGAGTTCAGGATCCTGACACAGGGAAGAAAGGAGAGCAGCAGAATACGAACCCTGGACTTCTCACGTACGGAGGGACAGACAGACTCAGAGGGCAGCTGGCAGAGAGCTCTCCTCAGGCCTGAACCCTCTTGGGGCCCAATTCTCTGCTGATGCAAATCGCTGCCAATCCAACGGCTGGGGCACAGTGCTGGAAATTGACAACACTGGAGGGGCTGGCCCCTCGCCGTGCGAGCAGCTGACTGTGAACAAGAAAAGAGACGTATGGAGCCCGACCCAGCCAGGTACCGAGGGCACAAGACCCTCGCAGTGTCGGGCACCGGATCAGGTGGCTCGTCACCAGCTTTGGGATCACAAAAGGGGCATTTTCTCAAAGGAGAAACTTGGAAAGAGAAGTCAGACATTAACAGTGAGTTTTACTAGGTTTGTTAATAGCTAATCTAATCTATCTCCATACACACCCATTTATCTATCTATCCACCTACCTATCCCCATACACACCCCCATCTATCTAATCTAATAATCTATCTACCTATCTATCTGGCTCTTGTCCGAGTCCAAAGTGGGCAGTGGCAGGATGGGAGAAACGAGTGGGAAATCTAAGCACACTTGGCCCTGGTGCCTGCCCCACTCCCTGCACCCGCCCAGTGCCCAGGGCACCAATCCAAACCACCCTGGAGCCGCTTGGGGTGCACAGGGAGCCGGATGGCCAGGCGAGACGGGCAGGCAGCTGGCTGTAACCGGAGGCCGCTGTTGATTAAACATAGACCCGGGCAGCTGCCTGCAGAGTTGCCTGTTGACATTTAGGAGCTTAAATGTGTTCCGTGAAGGTCCCAGATCTGCCAGGCCAGGGAAACCCCATGTCCTTGCCCCCCTACACACCAAAATGGGGCAGGGGATCCCATAGGAGGAAAGAGAAAACATGAGGACAACCTTTCCAATCCCAGATCTATGGAGCTGGGCTGCTAGGGCCTGATCCTATCCCCCATCCCCAGGCTATATGCCCCCTGCAAGGCTATGGGGCTGGACTATCTGTCCACTGCAGGGCTATGGAGTTAGACCGCTGGGGCCTAATCCTGCCCCTGATCCTGCATGGAATCCACATGGCTTAACCAGGTCCTGATCCTGCACAAGGTAGCCACATGGTTTGCATCAACATAGCCTGCTATTCAGCCTTCCCCTAGGCCAGCCCTGGCTTTGCCTTGCAGGTTAGCACTAGGTGCCACCAGTCCCCTCAAATCGTCCCCCATGGTACCCATCGCCTGACACTGACTACTCAATTTTCCCAGTTTAATTTATTTTCAAGTCACTGGTTACATAAGAACATGAGAACGGCCATATTAGGTCAGACCAAAGGTCCCTCTAGCCCAGTATCCTGTCTTCCCTCAGTGGCCGGTGCCAGATGCTTCAGAGTTAATGACCAGAGCAGGGCAATTATCGAGTGATCCATCCCCTGTCGTCCACTCCCAGCTTCTGGCAGTCAGAGTTTTAGGGACACCCAGAGCATGGGATTGTGTCCCTGAGCATCCTGACTAATAGCCATCGATGGACCTGTCCTCCAGGAACTTACTGAGTTCTTTTTTGAACCCTGTTATACTTTTGGCCTTCACCGCATCCCCTGGCAAGGAGTTCCACAGGTTGACTGTGCGTTGTGTGAAGAAATACTTCCTTCTGTTTGGTTTCAACCTGCTGCCTATTAATTTCATTGGGTGACCCCCTAATTCTTGTGTTACGAGGAGTAAATAACCCTTCCCGAGTCACGTTCTCCACCCCAGGCATGACGGTACAGACCTCCGCGATGTCCCCCCCCGTTAGCCGTCTCCTTTCCAAGCTCAACAGGCCCCGTCTCATTAATCTCTCCCCATAGGGCAGCCGTTCCAGCCCCCTAACCCCCTGTGGTGCCCTTCTCTGCACCTTCGCCTGGGCTCCTCTCTCCTGGCGGGGACGGGGCCGCGCCGTGGCTCGACAGAGCGGCGTCGTGATACGTGCCGTCCAGGGTCCACCCCACTCCCCCCGGTTCCCCACGTTGGCCCGGGTGTCCGGCGGGGTGTCGGGGGGACCCCCAGGCTCTTCCTCGGGCGCGGTACCAGCTGGCTCAGACCCCGTCGCTTTGCAGGGGCAGCCGGGGTCCCGGGGCTGCCCCCTCGCCCCCCCCCTTGCTGGGGCCAGCCTGGGTCTCTTTGTCCCAGCTGCAAACTCCGCCCCTTGGGTTGAGGCCCCGCCCCCTGGGGGGTCTGGCCCCGCCCCGATTGAGTCTGGCCCCGCCCTCCCCGGCTTGCAGCCGGGCGGAGCCCCAGGGTGGGCAGCGGGCCCTTCGCGCTCCGCGCTCTCTGGACCCTCCGGCCGCCTCGTAGCGGGAGGCGCGCGGCTGCTCGGAAGCCGGAAGTGCGGCCTCGGAGGCGCCGCTCCCCACCCCCCCCACTCCAGGCTGGGTAAGTGCGCACGCGCGCCGTCCCCCTTTCGCACCCGTGACCCGGAAGCGGAAAGTCCCGGCAGCGGCAGCGGCGCGAGATTCTCGGCGGCGTGTGTGTGAGAGCGGGAGCGGCGGCGTCATGTGAGGAGGGCAGAGGAGCGGGGCAGGGGCAGGGGCAGGGGCAGGGGAAGGGAGGGGGCAGGGGCTGGGGGGAGTGGGGCAGAGGCTGGGGGCAGGGGAAGGGAGGGGGCAGGGGCTGGGGGGAGTGGGGCAGAGGCTGGGGGCAGGGGCAGGGGGGAGTGGGGCAGAGGCTGGGGGCAGGGGAAGAGAGGGGGCAGGGGCTGGGGGGAGTGGGGCAGGGAGGGGGCAGGGGCTGGGGGGAGTGGGGCAGAGGCTGGGGGCAGGGGAAGGGAGGGGGCAGGGGCTGGGGGGAGTGGGGCAGGGGCTGGGGGCAGGGGAAGAGAGGGGGCAGGGGCTGGGGGGAGTGGGGCAGGGAGAGGGCAGGGGCTGGGGGAGTGGGGCAGAGGCTGGGGGCAGGGGAAGGGAGGGGGCAGGGGCTGGGGGGAGTGGGGCAGGGGCTGGGGGCAGGGGAAGAGAGGGGGCAGGGGCTGGGGGGAGTGGGGCAGGGAGGGGGCAGGGGCAGGGGCTGGGGGGAGTGGGGCAGAGGCTGGGGGCAGGGGAAGGGAGAGGGCAGGGAATGGGGGGAGTGGGGCAGAGGCTGGGGGCAGGGGAAGGGAGGGGGCAGGGGCTGGGGGGAGTGGGGCAGGGGCTGGGGGCAGGGGAAGAGAGGGGGCAGGGGCTGGGGGGAGTGGGGCAGGGAGGGGGCAGGGGCAGGGGCTGGGGGGAGTGGGGCAGGGGAAGGGAGAGGGCAGGGGCTGGGGGGAGTGGGGCAGAGGCTGGGGGCAGGGGAAGGGAGGGGGCAGGGGCTGGGGGCAGGGGAAGGGAGGGGGCAGGGGCTGGGGGGAGTGGGGCAGAGGCTGGGGGCAGGGGCTGGGGGGAGTGGGGCAGGGGCTGGGGGCAGGGGAAGAGAGGGGGCAGGGGCTGGGGGGAGTGGGGCAGGGAGGGGGCAGGGGCTGGGGGGAGTGGGGCAGAGGCTGGGGGCAGGGGAAGGGAGGGGGCAGGGGCTGGGGGGAGTGGGGCAGGGGCTGGGGGCAGGGGAAGGGAGGGGGCAGGGGCTGGGGGGAGTGGGGTAGAGGCTGGGGGCAGGGGAAGGGAGGAGGCAGAGGCTGGGGGGAGGGGAAGGGAGGGGGCAGGGGCTGGGGGGAGCGGGGCAGAGGCTGGGGGGAGGGGAGGGGGCAGGGGCTGGGGGGGAGTGGGGTAGAGGCTGGGAGCAGGGGAAGGGAGGGGGTAGACGGGGGGAGTGGGGCAGAGGCTGGTGGGGAGGGGCAGCGGAAGTGAGGTGGCAGCTGCGGGGGGGGTTAGAGGGGTAGAGGTGAGGGGGCCTGGCGGGGGCGGGGAAGATGGAGGGAAACGGAGCAGACGCCATGCATTCCCCAGGACCCGAAGGGCGAGGGGATTGAGCGCCTGGGCCCACTGAGCCCTAATCCTCCCACCCGTCTGATGGTAGTGATGGGGGAAGCCTCCTCCACCTTGTCCTGGGGATCAGGTCGGGGAAGGTTCCCTGATCGCGTGTTCATCTCCCCTCCGTAGGGAGGCATTGGCCCAGAGGTCTCCCTGCCCGGGCTCTGGGGTAGGATGGCAGATTTCCTGCCCTGCCCTCAGAAGAGATGTTGCTGGGGATCCTGGAAAGGGAGAGTTGGGGTAACAAAGGGGAGGTTTGATTAACATCACTCCTGACTGGAAGATGAGAAAGCATGGGGAAGGGGGCTAGTTCCCCCCACCCCCCAGAGCCTCTCTCCCCCTCCCCCATTTAGGCAGAAACACATGCCACCCGCTCTCCCTGAGACAGTTGAGGGGTCCCGGCCGAAGGGCAGTGTGGCACCCGCAGGGCAGATCCCAGGGTGGCGGTAGAGCTGATCCAATCTAGGAATCTCTGTTCTGCGGGAAATATTGACACTTTGAAATGTTCCAATTCCCAGCTGCAGCAAAACTGAACTTCTGAAATTTCAGGTGGAGTGAAATCGAGGCATTTTACTAGGACTTTGTTTGGTTTGTATCATTTATAACGCGGGTTTTGAAAGGAAAACTCCAAACGTTCCGGGCAGGTTGAAATAGAGCGCTGGGTCTGATGGAAACACTTTGGTACATTTTGCTCTAAATGAAATTTCATCTAAATTGACACATTCTGGCCGGGCAGCTTTACAGGATATAGAGCGAGCCTTAGCCTACCTCTCCACTGCAGCTGGGAGGTGTGATTCCCACTTGTCTAGCCGTACACATGCTGGCTCAGCTCGAAATGCCTAGCTGCACCAAGAACAAGCCTGTCGGAGGCCCTAGGCAGATACTGGGACAGCTAGCCCGATCCACCACAGACACACTAGCTCAAGCAGACCCTATCGCATGTACATCCAGGCGAGCTGGGAATCACACCACTACTGCTGCGTAGAAGTACCTAGAGGTGGGTTATGGGGAAGCGAGGCCTGAACCCCCTAGCTGGTAGTGTCGTGTCGCCGTGGGGTGTCAGGGACAAGGCAGTCCGAGAGATGGGCCCTTCGCCCTGCTAGGACACCCCAGATGAGGCAGCAGGAGGAGAAGGGCGTGGCAGAGGCTCCATGAATGCCGGGTCTTCCCCTTCTGCGCCTGCAGGAGCCTCTTAAACAAGCCCAAGAGCGAGATGACCCCCGAGGAGCTGCAGAAGCGGGAGGAGGAGGAGTTCAACACGGGGCCCCTGTCCGTCCTCACCCAGTCAGTCAAGAACAACACCCAGGTACTGATCAACTGTCGCAACAACAAGAAGCTGCTGGGACGTGTCAAGGCATTTGACAGGTGCGGTTTCCTCCCCCCATACATTTAAAATACCGCTGGGGCCCTTCCTTCCCAGCCTGCCCCCAGGGGGCTGCGGTTTATGTCTGTCCCGTTCCCCAGCAAGAGCAGAAGGGTCCCCCGCCCGTTGCGCAGTACAGAGCAGGTGGGATGCTGTCCACAGGTCAGAGCAGGGGGGCTGGGAGCCGGCGTTGCTGGGTTCTATTCCCTGCTGTGGGAGGGTGGCCTAGTGGTTAGTGGCATGGCGGGGGCACTGAGTGGCAGGACTGCTGGGATGTATTTCCAGGTCTGGGAGGGAGCATGGAGCGAGCTACAGTTTCTCCCCCACCACCTCATTGGTAGAACCCGACTGCTGCACTAAGTAGTTGATTCCAGCAGGAATGAGCTCAGCGCGACAGGCTTAGCAGAGGGGATGCCAGGTCAGGCTGCAGTGAGCAGCTTCCTCTCTGGCCATGGGGTCTAGGTTGTCAGCGGTTCCTCCCAGCTCCACTGCTGTGTCCCTGATTCCCCGCCGCCGCTCTCTCCCTCCAGGCACTGTAACATGGTGCTGGAGAACGTCAAGGAGATGTGGACGGAGGTGCCCAAGAGCGGCAAGGGCAAGAAGAAATCGAAGCCCGTCAACAAGGATCGCTACATCTCCAAGATGTTCCTGCGGGGGGACTCCGTCATTGTGGTGCTGAGGAACCCCCTCATTGCCGGCAAATAGAGAACTGTCCCAAGGTCCCAGCCTCGTCCTGGCATGACCCAGAGCCAGGCTGAGCGGGGAACCTGCCTCAAGCCCCTCTGGATGAAGGCTGCTGGCTGCATCACTTGTGAAAACCATCTTGTTCAGAAACAACTCTGCTGAGCTCTCCCCAGGTGCCACCTGTACCTCCCTTATTAGCCCTCAGAGCGCCGAGGGCTGAGCACAGCTCCCCCCTGCCCTCCCTGTTGCTACCTCCAGCTCCCACGTTCCCATTTGATTGGAAGGGGGTTTCTGGGAGCAGAACCAGCCAGGAGACCCCAGCTGCTGTAAGCCCGTCCCAGGCTGGTGTCCCCCCACGCCCCTCACCCACCTGCCCAAAGCTGAAAGGAGCCAGTGTCCCGGCGCCGCTGCTCTGGATTTACCCAGGATCTCTGTGCCCACTCACAGCCTCGCCACTGGGTGCTGCAGACTTGGCTGGCCCTGGGGGAGGCTACATCGAGGTGAGAGGCTCTTTAGCTCTTAGGCCTCCTGACAGGCCTGCTCTGTGGCTTGGTTGCCAGGAATGGGGAGCGCTGAGGTTTCCTAAGGGAGCTGGGTACAAAGAGAAGCACTGGGAATCTCAGCCTAACAGAAGGGGGGACCTCTCAGCAGAATTGTCTCTGAACAGCTCTTCAAAGGTGTCTTTTGAAGGGGAGCTGTCTGCTGTAGTTGTCTGATTTGGGTGGGGGCCGACTACCCTGGGAATTTCCGCACTGCATAGCTACCCTACCGCAAACGCCCCACAGAGAGGCACCAGGAGCGCGTGACTGCTGCCCCTCTTGAACCTTCGCTTCCCCAGACACCAGCCAGACCAGCAGCAGTTGTACTTGAGTTCGGGTCCCGCTTTCCAGCTGAGCGAGGCGCCAGGGAAGACGAGTTAGCGAATGTGATTTGAAACACTGCTCAGCTCCTAGTGTAGACAGCTTCACGGTGGCGTCAGCCTTGGCTTATTTCCAGCAGCACTAGCTGAGGTGCGAAGGGTCGTTCCTTACTACTCAGCTGTAAAGCGGGACAGGGACCAAGTAGCCTCTGGGCTGGGGATAAGTCATGCCTGGTACACTCCCACAGCTCGTCAGTACAGAAATCCCTGGTGTCAACAGCTCCCCTGGCCCTGATCCTCCAGCTAGTGGATCCTTGTGTCCCCCGTTCCTGGCATCCATGGGGCAACCATGGGGCAGTTTCAGGAGCGGGGTCTTGTAAGTTGTAGCCCCAGCCTCCAGGGCAGCTCCTCTCCTTGCAGCATCAGGAACTTTTGTAATAAACCAGTTTGATTTCTCCAGCTGGCTCTTGCCTGCTTCGGGGTGGGGAGGTAGTGCGGCCAGTGCCATGGGGTGAATCTTGCTGGCAAGTTCCACGTGGGGGCCAGGCTGCTGGCAGGCACTGTGTCATGAGAGCCAGGCTGGGGCAAAGGATGGCCGCTGCTGGCTGTAAATAGTCTGGGAGGCCGAAGGCGTGTTCCAGAGTTAGACCCACACTCCTCTGCTTCCCCTCCAGAAAGGGGCGGTTGGATGGGGCAGGGATGGGACCCACATGCTTTAAACTTTGGTTCCCATCTTCCCCTTGTGGGTAACAAGCTGTTTGGCTTCTGTGGGTTGTGAATCAGCAGGAGCCCGGGGAGCTACATTCTTCCCTGCAGCTCTGGCTCTTCCCCTCCCCAGAGGTGGTCTCTGTGTGAGGAGCCGAAGGGGGCCAGATGCCACAAGGGTGGGCGACCTGTGGGCAGGGCAGGCTGCGGGGGACTGTGGTGTCCTTACAAAGCTGTGGCTGGATGCAGGGTTGGGCCCAGGCACTGGCTCAAGGGCCCTGGAGCCTGATGGCCTCTGTCAACTGAGCAGCAGCGGCATGCTGGGCTGATTTGCCCTACGCTGTCAACACCCCCTGCCCCAGCTAGGGTTGGGAGGAGGGGCAGCCTCCTGGGCTGGCTGGGGGCAGCCACTGAGAGTCTGTTGGGATGGGAACAGCTGACCCTCCGAGGGGGGGAGGGAGACCTCCCAACTCCTTTACGGGGGCCACCATGTGGCAGCTGGGGGAGCAACTGATGGGCCCTACTGGCCTGGTGGGGAGGCTTTGAATGGGAAAATTATCTGGAATGGTCCCATTTCCTACCCCCTGTGCCAGCCAGACCCCACCCCCAGGGGCCAGATCGGGGCCTTTCCCCTCTGGGGGTGCTGGCTCATGTCCCATTCCCTACCCCTGTGGCTGGATCAGCACCGCATAGAGCAGCGGTTCTCAGCTGGGCGTCTGGGCCTCAAGCAGGTTTCAGGGGGTCCACCAAAATTAACCCGTCTTAAGCCCTGGGCCGGGTTTATTTTTGTCCCTATATTCTCCCTTTGTGTGTTCTAGGCAGGGGGGTGTAACTAGCTCGCCATTAAATACAGCTCTTCGGCTACTAGCGGTGCTGACACCCCCTTGCTGGGCTCAGTTGGGCTGGGGAGCTGTTATAGCCTGTTCGGGGGGCCTCAGAAAGAGAGGTTGAGACCCCTGGGCTAGAGGTGAGAGGTCCCATTCCCTGCCCCCCTGAGCCAGCCAGCTCCATACTCTTCCTTTGTGCCCGGAGCCGCCGTGGGTCGGTGCTGCTGGATCCGCGGGCATCTCTTCCTCGGCGCTGTCTCAGCATGAGCTTACCCCTGGGCCCAGCTGCTCCTCAGCCAGTGAAACTCGACCCCCCCGGGGCCCCCGCGCTCTGCTCCGCTCTCAAAGTGACTTTGTGTTGCTCTCGCACAGAACAGCCCCTTTCCCGCCGCGCAGCCGCTGGGCCAGATCGGTTACTGCTGGCAGGAGGATGCGCCCCCCCCCCGCTGCCGCCGGGGGGATGAATTATTGATCGGGGGCAGATGAGCTGTTTGGCAGGACACCTCTTGCTCAGCTGGGGCGGCGGGCTTAGCCCCGATGGGCAGGGGCTCAGGAAAGGAGAGATGGGCCTGGGGTGATGGGAAGGGGCAACAACATGACATGGGGCAGAGAGAGCAGCTGTCTATGTCAGACCGGACCCACCCCACCCGGTGCTGGCTGACGCTGGCTCCACATTGCGCCTGGCAGGTCTGACCCTCCCCGATTGGACCCAGCCCTGGGCAGGGAAACAGCCAGGCCCACACTTCTGTCATCACCCTGGCTTCTGGCACCCTTGGGGACTTGTCCGGTGCTAGCTGGGCACCAGCGCCTCCCTGGGAGCTGGGGTGTGTCGGACCTGGAGCCTTCTTTCCCCTGGGGATGGGGCGGGGGGTCACTTCCCAGCCCTGCTGAAAGATTCTGGACTCAGTTAACTCCCAGGGGATGGGGGACTAGATTCCTGCCTGGTGGCCTGGCCAGACCACCCTCCTTGGGCCTGTCTCCCCACAGATCCTGGCACAAGAGGCAGCTGGGGGGGACCCAGAGAGGGGAAGGGATGCAGCGCTGCAGCGGGTGGAGGGGGGTCACTGGCCCCCATTGCAGGGCCATCAGGTTCCATCTGCAGGATCCCAGCGGGCGAGGGATCGATTCCCTCCCCCCCCCGCCGCAGCCAGAGCTCCGGCCCGGCTCCAGGGTCGGACTCTCATTGTGATAAGGCTATGCTGGCTCAGCCACCCCAGCCCTTTGTCACTGCGCCTCCTCCGGGCCAAATCATCCCCTTCCCTCCTGTCGCCGCCACTGGGGGAGGTGAAGGAAAAGCATCTGACAAGGCGAAATCCAAGCCGCGGCCTGCGCTGAACCCGAGCCGCCATCTCGAGCTGCTTCCTCTCACCCCGGCACGTGGCAGAGATGCCCAGAGAGGCAGAGCTAGGTCCTGGGAACTGCAACACAGGTGGGATTGTTCCAGGTGGGCTGAGATGCGGCCACCTCTGGGGTCGGGGTGCAGAGGCTGTTTATACAGGGATCCCTCACCCAATCAGGGCTGATAAGATGAGATGAAAGGGGGCCTATTGTACCGGCCTCCCTGAGCACAAGGGGCTCCCAAAATGTCTGTAACTGGGAGGAGGTGGGGCCCTAGCCAACATGGTGTACCAGGGACCTAAATTTCTCTTGATGGACCTGCACCCAGCACCATGAAGCAGCCACCTCTAGGATGGGGTTGTGGCAGTTATTTATAAGGAATACCTCACCTAGCACTGAGATGCAGCCACCTTTGGGGTGGGGCATGGAAGCTGTTTATACAGGGCTCCCTCACCTAGCACTGAGATGCAGCCACCTCTGGCATGGGGGCATGGCTGTGGTTTATTATTTGTGTGGTAGGACTGCCTGGGGGCACCAGTCCCAGAGCAGGGTCCGTGTGCCAGGTGCAAACGTAGGAATGACTCACCTAGCAGTGAAATGCCACCATTCAAGGGAAGGGCACCCCGCCCCATTCCCTGGAGCACAGCACCCCACAGCACTGCACTGGGGCCTGCCCTGACTGCGAGGGAGAGCGCCCCCTGCTGATTTGCTTGTGGTGATGCCCCAGCCTGCAGCAGTCTGGCTCTCCACCCATGCACAGATGTGCTGTCCACTGCCTGGGGACTGGCCGGGAGTGAGGGGGAAGGGGGCTTCTGAGCTGGGCCTCTGCCAAACTCACTGCCCAGATCACATGCAGTCCCGGGGCGAGGAGAAGGGAGCTGCAGGATTTGTTGGAGGGGCCGAGTTCCCCACTGCCCCCCTCCACCCCATGCACACGTGCCAGTGAGCTGCAAACCTGGCCGCTGGCTGGTGTTGGCAATGCCCCATGGTTGACCTTTGCCCACCCCCACTGGGAGCTGGGGAACCGGCTGGGCGGGGAGCCCCGGGTGTGATCTGGGCACCGTCGGGGTGCAGGGTCTGGCTACATCCCCTGCCTGGTTTGGGGATACTGGCCTGCACTGGCTGCCAACGGCCCCTCCGAGCCAGGCCTGTGAATATGCCCCTCCCCTCCCCCCAACTGCAGCTCTGCACCTTCCTTTGTCTCTCCCCCCACCCGCTCTACCGCCCCCATCTCTTCCTTCCCCCCAGCCCGTGGTGTTCCCCTCCCCACCCCATTCCTCCCTCTGCCCGTCCATCTCAGCCCTCTCCCCGACAATCCAGCCCCTCCCACGGCCACAGGAGGGGGCCTGGGCCGCCCCACGAAGCGCCCTCGCTAGGAGAGGCTGCGGAGCAGGGCCTGGCATGGGTGGAAGCCAGACCCCTGAGTGCTCGTCTGCAGGGCTCCAGGCTGCCCCTAGCAGGATCCAGCCCGACGCCTGTGGGGAGCCCACGCCAGAGGATCTGGGGGGCACAACGCTGGCACGGATGGGGCTGCCAGGCTGGGATCTGGGACTAGGCTCCCCTCCCCGAACTCTGGTATCCACCCAGATCTGGGGGGGGAGACAACTGGGTCCCAACAGCCTGGCCAGCCCCCCCCAAGCTGTGCGGATGGGGGTCTGTGGGTCCAGGGGTCTCTGCCACTGGGGTCAGCTGTGCCTAATACAGCTGTGGTGCCACAGCGCCCCCTGGTGGGAAACAGCAGCACTGCAGGCATGCTATGGGGTGGGGTGAGGGGGCGTCCCTGGTGCACCAAAATGAATACACAGCCCAGCACCGCCCCACGCGTGGGCGCATTCACACGCACAGCCCGGCACTGCCCCATGCCCCATACCGTCCCCTCCCCACAACCCCCTGAAGGACAGAGCAGCAGTGAATTCAGCAGGGAGATGCCTTTAATGAGATGATCCAGGAACAGGCTGGAGCCGCTGCCTGGCCCGAGGGTCCCGCCGGGCTGGCACAGAGGAGAGCTGAAAGGCTGAACCAACCTAGCTGCAGATAGCTGCTTGCTGGAGCCCTGAGAGGAGAAATTCCACCCCCCGGCCCCTCGGCCTCGCCTGCATCACCTGGCAAACCCAGATGGCCTGGCGCTGGTGCTTCCCTCGCTGCTTTTCTCCCGCCGGGGGCCAAGGACACAGGCTGGGCCAGTTCCCTCTTGGGTTCTCCTGCGCTGGCCCAAGGGTGTGGGGTGGGGATGGGGGTGGCCACCGCTTTGGGGAACCAACCCCATCCAAACCCAGAAGGAAAGAAGAAACCTGGAGGGTGGGGGGGGGCATCGCTACAGGGCGTGGGCTTTGCAAAATGTATGTGGCTGTCTCTGGGACAGCGGTTCAGGGGTTAGAGCTGCGGGGGGCTGGGAGTTAGGACTCCTGGGTTCTGTTCCCAGCTCTGGGAGGGGGGTGGGGTCTAGTGGGTTAGAGCAGGGGGGCTGGGAGCCAGGACGCCTGGGTTCTAGCCCTGGCTTTGAGCGGCGAGTGAGGTCTAGTGCATGGGCAGCGTGTGACTCCCACGTTTGGGGAGGCTGGGCATGAGCATAGGATACTCCCTAAAAGTGTGGGGAGGGTGACCGGATCATGACCCTGCCCCCTGCTGCGCCCCGAGGCCCACCCCCGCTCGGCCTCCTCCCCCTGAGGCTCCACCCCAGGCCCTGCTCCTGCTTGGCCCCCTCCCCCGAGGACCCTCCACCCCGGGGTGGAGGATCCTTGGGGGAAGAGCGGAGCGAGGGCGGGACCTTGGGGGGAAGAGGCTGAGTGGGGGCGGGAAGAGGAGCAACATGGGCGGGGCCACGGGGGAAGAGGCTGAGTGGGGGCGGGGCCTCAGGGCGGAGCATGGGAGCCCTTTCGGGGGCAGCACTCCAAAGGGGGTGGGCCGGCGCGCCTCCAGAGGGAGGGGCACTGTGTCCTGTTTAGGGGAGGCTTAGCCCCCCTGGCCTCTTATACCTGCCACCCGTGGTCTAGTGTCGGGGTTCTCAAACTTCATTGCACCGCGACCCCCTTCTGACAACAAAAATTACTTCATGACCCCGGGAGAGGGGACCGAAGGCTGAGCCCGCCCGAGCCCACCTGCCCCAGGGGGCCAAAGCAAAAGCTCAAGGGCTTTAGCCCCAGGCAGGGGGCCTGCAACCTGCGTTCTGCAGCCCTTGGGCTTTGGCTTCGGCCCCGGGCCCCAGCAAGTGTAAGCCAGCCCTGGCGACCCCATCCAAGGCATGGGTCATGATCCACAGTTTGAGAACCGCTGGTCTAGTGGGTTAAAGTGAGGGGACTGGGAGCCAGGACTCCTGGGTTCTTCTCCCATCTGTGCTGTCCCTAGCCCGGGGGGCCGCAGGGTTGGGGGGGTCCTACTCCCCCTAGGGAGCAGTGACAGTCTTAGCTCAGCGGTGACCCTCTAGGTATGAAAGAGGCTTCGGGAGTCCCAGGGGGGCCAATCCCGTGGGCCACCAACGCACGTCACTTCCCTGGTAGGGGGCTGTTGTGGCTGGCCAGCTCCAGCCTGTTGGATGGCGTGAGTCCGGAGGCGGAGAACTTGCTTGGGGTGGAGGCGGGCAGGGGGTGCCATGTGCAGGGGAAGGTGGCCGTGAAGGCCTGGCGGAAGGAGCGCATGCGGAAGACGTACACCACGGGGTTGATGACGGAGTTGGCGTGGGACAGGACTATGGTCGCCAGCACCAGCGGGCTGGGGATGGGGCAGCCGGGGCAGACGAGCTGGAGGGTGTTGATGACATGGAGGGGCAGCCAGCAGAAGGCGAAGCAGAAGAGGACGATGAAGAGCGAGGTGGCCAGCCGCAGCTCCTTGTGCAGGACGCGGCGGCGCCGGGCCTGCCGGCTCACCTCCACCTCCCTCTCGGCCACCTTGCGGATCTGCCGCTTGGCCTCCAGGAAGATACGGCCGTAGAGGACCAGCATGATGGCCAGCGGCACCAGCATGCAGGCCACGAACTTGAAATAGACCTCGAAGGTGTCCTCGATGAAGGCGTTGAATTTGCACTGGCCGTCGGGCGGGAAGGGTTTATGCCAGCCCATGAGGGGCAGCGTCCCAATGAAGGTGGCCAGCACCCAGCTGCTCAGGATGACCAGGAGCGAGTTCTGGGGGCTCATGAGGGATGGGTACTGGAAGGGCTTGAGGATGGAGATGTACCGCTCCACTGCAATGGCCAGCAGGCCGAAGACCGAGGCCTGTGTGAAGATCAGCAGGGTGCAGAGCATCAGCAAGCACAGAGTCGGCCGGCCCCGCGGCAGCCCCGCGTCCGCCATCTGGGCGCAGGGGATGGCCACGGCCCCCACCAGGATGTCGGCCGCGGCCAGCGAGACCAGGAAGTGGTTGGTCACCACGGCGCGCAGCTTCCTGTCCCGCAGGATGACAGTGCAAATGAAGAGGTTGCCCGCGACGGACAGCACCGCTGTGATGGTCTCCGTCAGGAAGTAGGGCACGTCCAGGCCGGGCAAGCTCCTGTTCGACGCCCCCGGGCAGGGCGTGGGGGCGGTGGGCGGGAAGGACGAGTTGGGGAAGGCGTTGGTGGCAGGTGGGGCTCTGGCCATGTTAATCCAGGTGCCTCGCTGGGCCGTCAGTGCTCCCCCGTCTCCACACTCCACCAGCGCGGCTGCACGGAGGGAAACCAGAGCTCAGCATATGGCCAACCCGCTACGGGGGGTTGGGCTACGGGGGTCGAATTCTGCTCTTCGATTTGGTGAGGGGGAAGCTGGGAGGGGGTCACTGGCTTGGGATCTGCAGGTCAGACCGGAGGATCTGGTGGGCCCCTGCGATCGGGGGGAGAGCCCCCGAGAATGCCCAATTCCCCTGCTCCTGAGGGCTAAGACATGGGGACCTGGCCCTGTTCTGTTGGAATCAGAGGGACACGGGATGTATCTCCCCGCCTCGTGTTAGTGCCACATGCCCGCACACGCTCGGTATTTCCATACATCCAGTGTCGTATCTTATACGGCCGCTACTTCCATTACCAGGGAGGGAGCAGTTCACTGAGGGCTGGGGTGGATTCTCCGTCCCTGGCACTTTTCTCAATCAAGGCGGGCTGTTTTTCAACAAGACCTGTTCTGGCTCAACCGGGAATTAATCCAGCGCCATCCTTTGGCCTGAGTCATCCAGCGGGTCAGCCTAGATGGTCCCAATGGCCCCTCCTGGCCTTGGAATCTCTGGCCCAGAGAGAGGTTGGACCCAGGTGAAAGCACAAGGCAAGTTGGGGGGGGGGGGCAGATTCCTGGTGTGCAAGGCAGGGGGGCGGATTAAGGCATTAATCCCACGTGCAATGCCCATATGCCATGCTGTAAGAAAATATCTCCAGTTTGCTTTACAACTTTGAAAACGTTCTCTCTGAACTTGCGAACACAGCCACCGGAATCGTCTCCCACCCCACACCCCGCCTTCCCTTCCAGAGGGACTGTCTAAAGCAGATGGGCCATGGAGCAGGGTGGTCAGATGGGGTTAAAACAGCCCCGGGGGGGCGGCAGGACGGACAGGACTGCCCTGGGGGAGCCAAAGGCTAGGCTGATGGGGAAGGCAGCCACAGCTGGGGCCACGCCCCAATCAGGCCACAGCTGGCCTTATAACAGGCTATGAGCCAGGTGCTCAGGCAGTTTCTCTCGCTAGCTGTGGACAGAGATGGGCCTGGCTAGCTTACCAGTGTACCCAGAGTGAAGCAGGGCTGGGGAAAGGCCAGAGGAGTTGGGGAGCTCCAGGCTGGAAAACCCCCTTCCTGCAGGCCTTGCTGAAGGCCTAAAGCAAGTACTGGGGTTGCAGAGGGGCAGCCCAAGGTTAGGCAAAGGCAGCAGGTCCAAACCCTCCTTGCTGATGATGAGTGGTACAGACTGCAGTCTGCCCCAGTGTGCGTGAGCTAGATGAGGACTGGCAGTAGCTGCTGAGGCAGGGTGGGGGTTCCCTGGGGTGGGGGAACCCAGAGACTGTGGGGGGTCTGCAGAGGGCAGAACCCTTAGGGAAGGGGCACTGGGCTCTGGGAGGCACACGGAGGCCTGAGGCAAGCAGGACACTGGCCTGCAGAGAGTGCTCTGAAAGCTGGAGAGCTAATTCCCAGGATGACCAGCGGGAGGCACTGCACTGGTGAGTCATGCCCTGCTACAGGCCATCAAGGATCATTGCAATACAAAGGGTTGGTTACTGGCCCTTTCCAGCACTTAAGAATTGCTATGTGCCAGGAAGCTCCATCTGTGAGCTTGGAAGCTGAAGGAAGGAAATCAAACAAAGCCACAGGAATATTTTCTGTCTTTTTGGCTGGTTGAACTCCTAAGGAAGCTAGAGATTCCCCGGGGCTGCCCTGAAAGACCCCCTGAATTGACTGATGCATCTGCCATTTTGTTGCCCAGTCACCCAGTTTTGTGAGGTCCCTTTGTAACTCTTTGTGGTCTGCTTTGGACTTAACTAACTTGAGTCATTTTGTATCCTCTGCAAATTTTGCCACCTCCCTGTTTACCCCTTTTTCCAGATCAAAGGAATATTGGCTCTGCTTAGTTTGCATTTAAGCAATAAACAAAGTAATCAAGCAGGAAGGGGAAGAAAGGGCTCTTAAACAGGTGAGGAAAAAGCAGCAGGGAACATCCTTCCTAATAGATGCTTTCTCTCCTGAATCTCAGCTGGAAAGGCTTTTTAAGAGGGTCACTGACACCCCCTCTCCCCCCCCCCCCTGCTCTTTGCATTCATGGCATCTGAAGCAATAAGAAGCATTCTGGTGAGAAGGGGTCCTGACCTAAGAAGTTTAGTCAGTTGAATTTAGCAGTTTGTTAAATTAAGCATTGGTTGCATTTTACCTTTACTTTTCTTGTAATGGTTTCTGGCTTTTATACCTCATTACTTGTTCTCACTTCAAACCTCTCTTTGTAGTTAATAAACTTGTTTCTCTGTTTGGTCTAATCCCATGTGTTTGAACTGAAGTGTCTGGGCAACTTCATTTGGGGTGGCAAGTTGCGTGCCTATTATCTCTATTAAAGCAACAACAGACTTTGTATAATTTGCATTGTCCAGGGGAGGACTAGGCAGTACAGGACAGACATTTCTGTGGGAAAATCTAATGCTGGGAGTGTGTAGGGGTCACCCAGCAAATTAACCAGGGCTGGTAAGAGCCAGGGTGTGACAACAGCAGAAGCACAGACATAGCTGGGAGTGACTTGCACACTGGAGGTTCTTTGTGAGCAATCTAGGCTGGAGGGTATAGCAGCAAAGCAAGGTAAAGGGCACCCAGGTTAGAGGGCAGGGGTGACACAGCTACTCGCTAATCTGGATTGTATCTTGTATGTCACAGCCCCCTTGCCAAGGGTGAGGGAGGCAGGCTAAAGCCTTGGTTGACAGTTCTCAGCCGAACCTAGCAGGCCGCTTGGCCCAGCCCCCCAAACAGACCTAATCTTTAAGCAGGCGGATACTTGCTTTAAGCACGTAGCAAGAACAGAACATTTGTGTGCAGACAAGACCTGAGTCTCTTCCCTCCAAGCTCTGCTCTGGCCAGGGCCGTCCCTAAGGGGGTGTGGGGCCCAGGACAAGTCAGCCCCTGCCATAGGTGCAGGAACTACTGGAGGGGGGGGGCTGCAGCACCCCCGGGCTCCCAGCTGCCAGCCCTATGCCCAGGGTGCCGGCTGATGGCCCCACGTGCCCCGAGCTCTGGCTGCCGCCCCATGCGCCCAGGGTCCTGGCTGCCAGTCCTGTGCAGCCGGGTCTCAGCTGTCGCCCATGCCCAGGGTTCTGGCTGCAGCCCCGTGCGCTCAGGGTTTCCGGCACCAGCCAATCGCACTGGCCTGAGGCGCACCCCCCCCCCCCCCCAAAGTGTGGGGCTTGGAGCAGTCACCCCCATTTGCCATATCCAAGGAACAGCTTTGACTCCGCCACCAGCTCTGGTCAGGGTGGCGTTTCTGGCCTGGGATGTGCAGGAGATGAGGGTGGCTAATCCTGAAGGGCCCTGCTGGCTTTAGAATCTAGAGCCCAGGCCCATATCCTTGCAGATAAGACACCTAACACCCCCTCCCTCCCAAGACCTCTGGGGTTCTGTTCTGAACATTTCCCAGGGCCACATGTGGCCCAAAGAGCCTGGGATTATACTGGGCAGAAGCAGACACTTCTTAAATTTGAGGGTGAATTTAAGCCCAATGAAGGGGACTGGCAGCTCCTGCAATTTGCATCCCTCTAGTTATCAACAGCATAGAGCCTAAGGAAGCAGGTGTCCCTCCCAGTCAGGTAAATTTCAACACTGCTATATGCTTTCCATCTTTTTCTTTCACCTCTGTGATGAGATCATCTAGGCCTAGCGGATAGAGCACTGGGCTGGGGCTCAGGAGATGTGGTTTTTATTTCTGGCTCTGCCACTGGCCTGACAGGTGACTTTGGTCTTCCCTGGTCTGTGCCTCAGTTTCCCCATTTGTTAAGCACTTTGAGATCCAGTGATAAGAACTGGGAGTTATTACTGCTATGAGCCGAGTGAAACCTCACCATGGGTTAAGAGCAAACTGATGCGGGAATGAATCCTCTATGTCAGAGACAGTCAAGGGGCCCACGCAAGCCTCATAGAAACTAGCCCCATGTGGGCAGAGGGTTCAGCCAGGCATTGTGACCCAGTGGGGGTGGGTGAAGCGAGATCATGGAGAGCAGACAAGGATGGAGAGGTGAGAGGCAAGAAAGCCAAGCAGGAGACTGTATGTGCAGCGTGGGCCTGGAAAAAGACTCGGAGAAGTCTGGGGTTGGCTAAAGAGGCTCGGGGGGGCGGTGGGGTGGGGGGCTGTAAGCTAAGAGACTGCTCCTTTTGGTCTTCGTGTCATCTGTATTCAGAGCCACAGGACTTCATACATTCTGGGGGTTGCGTCAAAGAAAATACCAGACTCCATCAATGTCTCCTCCTCTCTGGAATGTCCCCAGGGCCCTGGACTTTGGCTAGCCACTCGGGACAGAAAGGGGCAATGGTGTTTAGTGTGCCTAGCGGGCCCAGTCCTCTGTCGTCTTGCCATTTCTACAGTCATTTGCACCTGTGCAAAGCCCTGCTAGATCATGTACGGGGTATCAACCAGGACACAAGGTGGGGGACCATCTAGCGGATAAGCAGAGCTCTAGAGAGAGCCAGATTCTGCTGCCAATCTCAGCGTAAGCTCAGAGTGAATCCATTGACTTTGTGTTGCTGCTGTGACACAGTCATTGCACGTCTTGGGATATTCGGGGTTTCCCTGAAAGCCCCAGCTGCTGGAATCCAGGGGCGGCCAGAGGCTCTCAGTGTCAATTGTAAAAATAACACCTGTTTCCAGCCCCTGTGTTTGCAGAGCGAAGCCCACAAATCCATTTTAAAATAATAATATTGCATTTTTTTAAGACGCCGTCAGGCTTTGGAGGACCCGACGCACGGGTTTGTGCCGTTTGAGGTGGCAGTCTTGTTGTTACTGCCCTGCAACAGATCAGAATAGGCCCCCAGCCTTTCGGAGATCTGAAAGGCCGTCCACAAAATGCTTCGGCTCCTGGGTGATTTTTTTTTTAACGGTAGCGTGAATCACTCTAGCTTGGTATAAACCCCCTTTTAAAAGTGGGGTTGGCACACTAGTGGGTGAAGCACTGGCTGGAGACTCAGGATGCCTGGGTTCTGTGCCTGCCCCGCTGGGTGAACTTGGCCTGACTCCCTCCCCCCACCCCTCTGGTCACTTAGAGGAGTAACTCCACCGGAGACCGCGGGAACAGGGCTCAGAATCTGGCTCAGCAGCCGGAGTGCTCTGGAGACTTGCGGGGCTGTTTCCAGTGAGGAGCAGGAAAGCCAAGTCACAAGCAGGTTATTGATCACAGCCAAGGCGTGGGAAGATGGTTTTGATTTCCTCTGCAACATGGGGCATCTGGGCAGATCTCTCCTCATCAGTCCCATCCCAGGGCAAGGACATTGGGGAGAACCCCGGTCTCTCCCGCTGTCTGCCTGCGGGGCACAACGGTTTTGCCTCTTGGGATGTTTTTGCATAACCCAAGTTACTGGGCTGAGTACAGGGGTAGCTGGGTAAATGTAATAGCCTGGGGTACACAGGAGACCAAACGGGGCCAGCAGATTGCCCCGTCTTGCCACAAACTCTATGGATGTATGTTACAGCCATGAGCCGCAGTGGCAAAGGCGAAGGACTCACCTGTCGAGGCTGCATATCCATCTCTGCTCCCATCTGTCCAAAGGGCTCTCGTGCGGTCAGCTGGTGGCCGGCATGTCCCCAAGCCCCGTCATGCCAGCAGCCAGCCATCCCTGGCCCATCAGAGCCCAGCACAGCTCGGTCCGCCGCAGCCTCACACACCAGGTGTTTGCAAGGATTGGATCTGATAAGCAGCTGCGCCTATCAAGGCAGGTGCTTTCCACAGCGGGAGAGGGAACTGGGTGGACGAAGGAGGAGGGGATGTTTGTTGGTGGCGCTGAAGGGAAACAGACAGAGGCTGCTGGGCTGGGCAGGGGGGCCAAGGACGTTACCCCTCCCCCTTGATTCCTATTGATTCAGCATCCAACAGAGTTCAAAGATGCTCTTCATCAGGGTCATATGGGGGAGCAAAGTCCTTGGAGCAGGTGACCCCCTGAATAAAGGTGTGACACACAGGAAGTGTGGCTACAGCCCCCCCTCCAGCCATGGAATTTAGGGGCAGGGGGTTACCAGGGGTGACGGGGCATTCTCCCCTCCACCCTACAGTTTCCTCCATTGTTTCCTCCCCTTTGTCACTTCTTTTTCTCCCAGGGCCACTGTCCTCCATGAGGGGCTGGACCCTGAGGAGATCTGGCTGCAATCTGGGGAGGGGACAGAACTCCCTCCCCAGGGGGAGGGCAGTGGAGCTTGCAGCTGAACCAGGGCTCAGGAGGGTGCGCTCGATTCCCAGCTACACTGGGGCCACTTTTATCAGCAAGACTCAAAATCAAACGTGGACAGATGCAAGAGAGAGAACACTTGGCTGGTCAAACTAGTGTAGACCGGGCCTTGTACTGAAATAAGACCCTCCGCATTGCCTTGTGCTCCGGTTTAGCTAGATCACACCTTAAATTAAACCAGGACAATTTCCCTGCGTAGGCTCAACTTCACTTACCAGGCAACACTGATGAAAACCAGATTGAAACTGATGGAGAGTGTCCACACACATAGGGTGCATCCACCCTAGGAGAAAGAGTGGGGATCTTACCACTGGGGAAAATAATATGAGGTAATTTCCTAATGTGTACCCAGCACTTTGTGGGGTTTGGGACCATTAGGGCAATTTCCTGGACAAACCATATTGAATGATTTTTAAAAGAGGGGACATGATAGAGGTCTATAAAATCATGACTGGTGTGGAGAGGGTAGATAAGGAAGTGTTATTTACTCCTTCTCCTTCTAACACAAGAACCAGGGGTCATCAAATGAAATTAATAGGCAGCAGATTTAAAACCAACAGAAGGAAGTATTTCTTCACACAATGCACAGTCAACCTGTGGAACTCCTTGCCAGAGGATGTTGTGAAGGCCAAGACCATAACAGGGTTCAAAAAAGAACTAGATAAGTTCATGGAGGAAAGGTCCATCAATGGCTGTTAGTCAAGATGGACAGAGACGGTGTCCCTAACCCTGTTTGCCAGAAGCTGGGAAGGGGCGACAGGGGATGGATCATTGATGATGACCTGTTCTGTTCATTCCCTCTGGGGCACCTGGCATTGGCCACTGTCGGAAGACAGGATACTGGGCTAGATGGACCTTTGGTCTGACCCAGTATGGCCGTTCTTATGTTACGTTCTTACCCAGTTACATATTTTAGGGGTTCGTCAGATACAAATGCAAATGTGTATAGTGGGATCGCATGGAAAGTCTTTAGGAGAGGGGTGGCCAAACTTTTTGGCCCGAGGGCCACAATGGGGTGCGAAACTGTATGGAGGGCTGGGTAGGGAAGGCTGTGCCTCCCCAAACAGCCTGGCCCCTGCCCCCATCCACCCCCTCCCACTTCCCACCCTCTGACTGACCCCCTCAGAACCCTAACCCATCCAACCCCCCCCCGCTCCTTGTCCCCTGACTACCCCCTCTCAGGACGCCCCGCCCCAAACCACCTCCCCCGGGACCCCATCCCCATCCAACCCCCCCGTCCCCTGACTACCCCCCCACCCCCTGACAGCCCCCCCCAGGACCCCACCCCCCATTCAACCCCCCCTGCTCCCCTGTCCCCAGACTGCCCCACCCCCTATCCACCTCCGCACCCCCTGACAGCCCCCCTGGGACTCCCACGCCCTATCCAACCCCCCCGTCCCCTGACCGCCCCCCCACCCCAAAACCTCTGCCCCATCCAACCGTCCCCTGCTCTCTGTCCCCTGACTGCCCCCTGGGACCACCTACCCCTTATCCAACCCCGCCCCCTTACCATGCTGCTCAGAGCAGCAGGAGCTCGCAGCCACACCGCCCGGAGCCGGGAGGCGGCACAGCGAGGGAGGGGTTGGGGACTAGCCTCCCCGGCCAGGATAGTCCCATGGGCCGGATGTGGCCCGCTGGCCATAGTTTGCCCACCTCTGCTTTAGGAGGAACAAGGGATTCGCGCAGTGTCTGGAAAGCATTACAAGCTTCAAGGGACAATGCGGCAGAGAGGAATGCTCTTCTGGGAAGTGAAGTGGAACTTGGTGGCAGGAGGGGTTGCAAACCCCTATCTAAGGACTCGGCACATGAAGCATTGCCCGGTGCGGGGGACACACCTTTTGTCTGCTGATCCCCTGTGCCGTGAGGATTATTCAAAGCCGAAGGGTGGAAAGGAGTCACCGAGTTACTCATGAGGGGGCTTATTTGGAGTGGAAGCCTTGATCACCGGCCAGAGCCATTGGTGGTGTCAGGGCAGGAGGGGGGGAAGGAAATCTCTGGTAAGCCTATCAGCATGTGGGTAGGTCCGTTGATGGGTTTTAATATGTTTTCTCCGTAACGCTTTTACCTTAGGAATCAATGTGCTTGTTTAGAAAGGGCTGGGTGGTCCTCACTGGGGCAATTGCGCTGGTTACCGTCTCTGTGTAGACCAGTAAAGCAGGCTGCGTTAGGCAGGTGGGCCTGGAGAACTCACAGGTTGGGCAGGGCGCTGTGCAGCCGGGAGGAGAGAGAGAAACACGGGTCTCCACCCAGGAGAGGTGACAGCTGGGAAGCTGGGGGTCTAGAGTGGGGGGTGCGCTTGCTGGAGGGGGAGTACAGGTGCAGGTGCCCTGAACTGTGACTGTTTGTACTCGTGTTAGCAGGGCAGGGTAATGAGGGGAACGGGATTTATCTGGGCTTGCTGAGTCATGCTTACACATTTAGGAAGGTACGCCACATTAGCCACGATGCAGTCACCAAAGCATGCACCCTGAAGCCACCTGTTTAGTTCACCTGATGCAACCTCCCATCTTGAGCTAAACTGGCCTTGCCAGAGCAGGAGGATGGAGACGTGGGATGCTAGCGAGGGTCAGTTCCCTGCCATGCTGCAGATTTCCTGGGTGAATCACTTAGCCTGTCTGTGCCTCAGTTTCCCCATCTGTGCAGGACCCTACCTCACAAGCGGATTGGTGAGGAGAAACACACCACAGATTGTGAGGTGCTAAGACACTCTGAAGAACCAGGCAAGAGTCTAAGGTATCCAGAGGATTAGTGCGTCTGTCCCCTCAGCTGATATAAGAGTTTGCACCAGTTCAGTAACTGGTTTTAAAATGCTAGTTAAACTGGTGCCTATTTCTTGGGCAGAAAGGAGGGCTTTGAATGGCATGAATCCCATTGATCCGCAGACAGGAAAAATCAGCAAATGGCTTTTTTTTTTTTCAAGACAGAGCCAACTGTTTACTCTGGCAAAGCCTCCCATAGCCCTCTTACTGGGTGCATGGCTGGTGAGCAATTTTCCAATCTCTCTTTGATCAAGGCCATTGTTAGCCGCTTTTATCAAGGAGATGCCTCATTAAACCTCATCAGCTCTAAAATGTTTAAGCGGCGTCAACGGAAAACTCCGGCCCTGAGTACACAGGCTAAATGAACAGGCTTGGGAGCAAGTGCGTGGGGTGGGGGTGAACCAGAGATTCGGGCCCGGCTCCTGAGCCGATCCTCATGCTGCTTGTAGCTCCCGTGGCTTCAGTGGCGTTACTCCGGATTTACACTGGCCTGGATGAGCTCAGTATCGGGCAGCTGTTGTTCCTTTTCTCCTGCCAGCTCTTTTCAGTTCTGAGAAACCTCCGACTGAGTTCTTAATGCCTCCCGTTACTAAATATGTATGTACTTAATAAAAATCATATACATTGGAGTAGGGGACATTTCCAAAGGGTGTTTAAAAATAACTCTTCTGGTTGCTGTTTGTACTGCGCTAGCCCCTAGAGGTGCCAGATTGGGGGTTGAGGCCCCGTTGTGCTAGGCCCTGTACAAACACATAATGAAAAGGTGATCCAATTTTGATGGCGCAACACCTGCTTACACCCGCTGGGGATCTGGCCTCATTGACAGCTGCTGCAGATCTGGCTTGTAAGGTAAGACCCCCAGAAAGGAGGTCTAGGACAGGGGTTCTCAAACTTTTTTTTTGCTGGGTCCCTCTTTGAAAATATTTCAGGCTGTGATGACCCCCTCTCCACACCAGGCCACCCTTACTTCTGCACCGCTGCTGGTGGAAGCGCTGCCGTCAGAGCCAGGGGCCACCACTCTTGCGACACCCCGTCCCCCCCCCATAGTCTCGTGATCCCCTTTTGGGTCGGGACCCCCAGTTTGAGAACCACTGGTCTGGACATCCCAAACTCTTGTGGCTGTTCAGGGGATTGGTTGAAGTGCCCCATATCCCACTGCCATGTATTTTTCTCCCCATGAAAAACAACCATGAGGTTGCAAACCAGATAAGCCTCAGCTCCCACAGCTGGGTGTTTTCCCACAACCTCAGCAACAGAGATGCATGAAAGAAGGAATTTGCAATCTATTTCCCCGCCTCCCTCCTTTAGATATATCCGTATCCCAGAGGCGCTGGTCCCGACTCCACAGTTCAGGTTGAGCTTTCAGAAATTTCTAGTTTCACAGGCGCTTTAAATCTTTATTTTGTACTGATCTCACTGAAATGGTAAAAAAACTCCCACAAACACAGCCTGTCAAAGGCAGCGAACCGGAGAAATGACAGGCTGGAAGGAATCTGGTCCAGGCGCCTGCGCTGAGGCTGGACCAAGTGGAGCGCAGTTTGGATGCACCTGGGGGCTTGATGAAAAACAAACTGATGCAGAGAGAATAATAAAGGTTTGTTTCGGCCCTGTGAAATGAAATGGTTTTTTAAAATGAAATGGAAAGATGTGTTTCGTTTAGCAATTTTAGCTAATTTACAAGTAAGGGGGAGAAACACCCAAACTGAAAACCTGAAAAAATTAGTTTCAGGTTGAACAAAAATGGGGCTTTTTTTGTTTGTTTCAGGGACAAAGATGGAGGGAAAAACCTGTTTAAGTGCAACATGAACTGATATGTTCCCCAGATGTTTTGGTTTGGTCCCTACTTTACTCACGCTACCACCAGCCCTACGACTTCAAAGATCAGGAGTCAGAGACAAAAAAAAAAATCACAAGATTTTTTTCAAGACTAATCTCTGGTGCTTGGGCCTGTCAGTCCATCGCTGGACCTCCCCCCCCCCCCCCCCCCCGGTGCTGCCAGCTGCCAGAAACGCAGCGGGTGATGCCAGCCTGGCCCCACTGCAGGGGCAGCTGCCTGACGGCGGGGAGCTTCCAGCTTCTCCCCACAGCCCCAAATTCCAACAAATTAGTTTTGTGTTGTCGTTCCCCCAGCCCCACATCTGTCCTCCCCCCAGCCCAGCAATTAATTACATCCCCCCAAAGCCCCATATCAATTCTCCCCCCACCCCGCCCAGCTGCTTTTCCTGCAGCTCATGGGGTTAGTCAACCCGCACATCACGCCTGGTGTTGCAAGGAAGGAGAGGGGAGCGGAAGTGCCCTGAGCAGCTGAACGCTTCCTATCCCCCCAACCCCAAAACCCCTCTTGGCTCCTTGTGGGGGCAAGAAAAGAGCTATGCCTGCCTCATGCAACAGCTCCAGCTCCCTCTCCTGCCCCCCAGCCTCTGTCCCAATTCCCTCTCCTGTCCCGAGCCTCTGCCCCATCCCCCTCTCCTGCCCTGCCCCCCAGACTCTACCCCAACCCCCTCTCCTGCTCCCCGTCCCGGCCCCAGCCCCCCTCCTGCCCCCCAGCCTCTGTCCCAATTCCCTCTCCTGTCCCGAGCCTCTGCCCCATCCCCCTCTCCTGCCCTGCCCCCCAGACTCTACCCCAACCCCCTCTCCTGCCCCCCGTCCTGGCCCCAGCCCCCCTCCTGCCTCCCAGCCTCTGTCCCAATTCCCTCTCCTGTCCCGAGCTTCTGCCCCATCCCCCTCTCCAGCCCTGCCCCCCAGACTCTACCCCAACCCCCTCTCCTGCCCCCCGTCCTGGCCCCTCCTGCCCCCCAGCCTCTGTCCCAATTCCCTCTCCTGTCCCGAGCTTCTGCCCCATCCCCCTCTCCTGCCCTGCCCCCCAGACTCTGCCCCAACCCCCTCTCCTGCCCCCCGTCCTGGCCCCTCCTGCCCCCCAGCCTCTGTCCCAATTCCCTCTCCTGTCCCGAGCCTCTGCCCCATCCCCCTCTCCAGCCCTGCCCCCCAGACTCTGCCCCAACCCCCTCTCCTGCTCCCCGTCCCGGCCCCACCCCCCCTCCTGCCCCCACGTCCAGGCCCCAGCCCCAGCCCCAGCCTCAGCCTTTGCCCACCCACGCTCCGCCCACTCCGCACGAGCCCCGCCCCCTCTGTCATCGCGGGCCCCGCCCCCTCCTCGCTTCCCGCCCGCCCCTCCCCCGCCTTGGAACCCGGGCCCGGCTCGTCCTCGCGCCCCGCCCCGCTCCCGGGAGCTCGCGGCCCGCCCGGGAAAGGTGGGGGGGGCGGGGGTAGGGAGCCTATTCCCCCCGCCCCTCCCCCATCCGCCCCGGGGTCCCCCTCCCTCATCACCCCTTCCCCATCGCCCCCTCCCCCTCTATGGCCCCCCCACTGCCCCCTCCCCTGTCACCCCCCCAGACCTTCCCCTCCCACGTCAGGCCCAGGGAGCCCCCTTCCCCCGTTGCCTCTGGTTCCCCCTCTCCCATCACCCCCAAGAGGCTCCTTCTGCCCCCCCCAGCTCCCCCTCCCCCCAGCCCCTCCCTCCCTCCCACTGCACCCCCCCCATCAGCCCACCAGGGAGCCCCGCCCTCTCCATTGCCCCCCTGTGGGAGCCCCTGTCACCCCCCCAGGAAGCCTGCTCTCCCCCACTGGTCTCCCATCACCCCACAGGGTACCTCCCCTGACTCCTCCCCATCACTCCCAGGGCTCCCCCCCCCATTGCCTCAGGCTCCCCCATTCCTGGGAGCCCCCCCATAACCCCTCAGGGAGCCCCCTCCCCCCCGTAGCCTCTTGACTGCCCACAGCCCCCTCCTGGCATCCCCGCATGTGTTCCAGGCTGGGCCCCCTTACCACTCCCCTGAGATCTTCCCCCCATTTGCCTCTCAGAGCTCCCCCACCCCCCATTGCAGGGGATTGGGCCTGTCTCCCTTCCCCCACAGTGCTGGGTCTAGTAACAGCTGCCTCCGTCCTCCATGCTAGTGTCAGCATTACTGCCCCCTCCCTACTGCATGGGGGGCAATATTTGTCCTCCCCCCCCAAAAGGAGCAGGTGATATTTGCCCCCCTCCTTTATATCCCTGAGCCTCGCAGGATGGTATTGGTCATATCTGCCCCACCCCCACTCTCAGCTCAGTTCTCTTCCCCTCTCCTGTGTATCTGCCTCTGATTCTTGGAGCTGATGACATACCCGCCCTTTACGGCACCCCCTTTTCATCCCACCCTCTGTCCAGTGGGGTGGAGGGACAACACATGGGCTCCCCGTTTCCCCATCTCATTCCTGGTCTGGGATCGATTGGAATTCCCCTTCTTTTTCCCTTTGTTCTCCATTGCAGATGTGGGGTCAGGTCGGGCGTGCTGGCCCTTGGGAGCCACGTCCTGGCCGCAGCAACTGCCAGCCGCGAACCATCGGAGACGGGTGAGGACATGGGACAGGGCAGTTAGGGCCTATCCCTTCCACGCCAGAGACCAGATTTCCCCTGGCTTTATCCCCTGCCCCCATTCAAAACCCCTTCTTGACACACCAAGTCACTTACGCCAGTGCAAAGCGGTCCCAGAATAGAGCGTTTTGTACCTGCTTTGCCCTTGGCAGCTGGGAGTGAAGTTCAGGGGTTTTGCCTTCACTTCCTGTCCTAAAGTGCTGTGTTATTGTGCTATGTGGCGTTAAATAGCTTTCGCAGTCCCAACGGGATACATGCAGTGTGATTTCTCTGAGCAGCTCTATCATCCCTAGAGAGAAAGTGTTGTTAGGATGGAGTCAAGTTTGTCAATATGTATCAGTCGATCAGTGCGCGGGGGAAAGGGGTAGCCTAAAAAAAAGCCACCCCCTGCTCCCCGTCAGCTGGCTGGAGTACAGTGATGAGCATTATAACATGTCTTCACCTTCCATGCCCTTCGTGGCGCATCCCTACCTGACCTAACATCTCTTCTTTGCTATCAAGTTGTTGACCCGCACCTCTAGCGGGCCCATGGCGCCAGCCTCCGTCACCCACCAGGGAAACTTTCCAACAAGCATCTTTGTGCTTCCTCCTTTGCTGCCCTTCACGCTTGGGAGGAGCTCCCTGTAAACATCTACAAAGCCGCCTCCTTCAAAACCCACCTCAAAATGCTCCTTTCTGTGATTCCTATCTGAAACTTGACAACAGTCGGCTGCTGCTGTGCCGAGACCATGGCCCGTTGTGCTGACCAGCATTGTCTCGTTTCCTTATACTTCCCGTCCGTCTGTCTGTCTCCATCTGTTGACCCTTGGCTTGGGGCAGGGACTTTTTCAGTGTTGGTACAGCTCCTGGGTGCGGCGGTACTACAAATAATTAATACTAATATATTCATGGTTGCATTGAGTTCACTTTTGGTTGCTTTAAATAAAAACTGCTTCAACCACTGTTGCACCCTGTGTGGATGCTCTACATTCAGTTATAACCAGGCTTATACCAGTTTAGCTTACCTGGGTGAGGAATCAAGCTAAAGCTAAATCCAATTTAGAGTGTCCACACAGGGGTTTTGAACTGATTTAACAAAAATCTATTCAAACTTGCACCTTTTGTGAAGCAGGTGCATATGTGAATATAGACAAAGCAATGCAGATTTAGTGATGGAAATAGGTTTTTACTACAGACAGCCCTGCAGGCCCAGCCCAGCCACGTTGTCACCGCAAAAAGAAGTGTGTTCTTCCATCAAGTTAGCTGTCTAACGTGAACAAGGAATGCGGCCCATACTTACAAGATGAGGGGCTCTATCCTGGGAAGTGTTTGGGGCCCCCAAAAGTCACTGAGAAGCAGTGACTCTGAAAAAGATTTTGGAGTCGTGATGGATAATCAGCTGCAAATGAGCTGTCAGTGGGATGCTGTGGCCAAAAGGGCTAATAGGGTCCTGGGGTGTATAAACAGGGGACTCTCAAGTAGGAGCAGACAGATTATTTTTACCTCTATATTTGACACCAGCTGCTGGAATATTATGTCCAGTTCTGGTGCCCACAATTCAAGAAGGATGTGGATAAACTGAAGAGGGGCCACTCTGCAAGAATGAAGAAAGGCTGGAAACCTGCCGTATAGTGATAGACTCAAAGAGCTCCGTCTATTTAGCTTAACAAAGAGAAGGTGAAGGGATGACTTGATTAGAATCTATAAATACCTACATGGTGAACAAATATTTAATAATGAGCTCTTCAATCTAGCAGACAAAGGTCTATCCTGATCCAATGGCTGGGAGTTGAAGCTAGACGCATTCAGCCTGGAAATAAGGTTTAAATTTTTAACAGTGAGAGCAATTAATCATGTGAACAATTTAGCAAGGGCCGTGGTGGATTTTCTATAACTGGCAATTTTTGCATCACAATTGCCTGGGTTTTTTTTGCAAGATCTGCTCTAGGAATTATTTTGGAGACATTCTCTGGCCTGGGTTATGCAGGGGGTCACAGTGGTCCCTTCTGGTCTTGGAATCTAGGAATCTCTCTATAAACTCCTAGTGGAGATTCACAGATTCAAGGATTCCCAAGGCTTAGAAGGGACCATTGTGATCAACTAGTCTGACCTCATGTAGTTTTTTACCTGGGGGTAGCTAGTTGAGGTCAACTTCAGGTGGGGGATATAGGGTTGATCTCAACTAGCTACATCAAGGTAAAGACTCCTCTTGCCTTGTCTCCGCTAGGAGCTTACAAAGATAGCTGACTCCATGAAAAAACTCACCCCTTTTCACAGTTAAGGCATAGCCCAGGGAGGGAGCTAGATGGATACCATTCCTTCTTGTGCATCCTCACCCCAACTCTTCGTGTTCCAGTGAGAGGGCCAGTCAATGAGACCTCGTCTCCACACAAAAGTTGTGCTGTTTGAACGGTGCTGGTCTAGCTAAATCGGGACGGTGACTTCAGTATAAATGTGTTTCTACTGGTAGTGCTGATTCCTGTGAGGGAAGGGAAATAAGCTATATGGGTGTATGGCACCCTTGTTCCAATATAACGCCATCTGTACTAGGAGTTGTGCCAGTATAACTACACCAGCAAAAATAATCATACCCCTAACCAACATGATTGTATCAGGACAAAATCCGTGGGTAGAGCAGACCTAAATAATGAGCGCTTTCCAGCAGTGGGTCTCAAAGCGCTTTACAAAGGAGGCCAGTCTCATTATTCACATTGTACAGAGGAGAAGACTGAGGCACAGGGAGGTGACAGGACTGGCGCAAGTTCACCCAAGCCAGGATTAGAACCCGGGACTTCTGAGTGCCAGTCCAGTGCTTGTTTGACTGCCTGTGTGACCTGTATTGGCGGCTACCCAATTTGTGTGAAGCCTGAAAGTAGTAAGTGCTCAGCACTCAGGAAATGCCACAGTCAAAGTTGCCTGCATAAGCTTAGATCTGCCCCGTTTGGATGCATGCAGTAGTATGATGGTACCCGGCCCAGTTCCGCAAAAGTATGTAGGGACCAGAGCAGGCCATTCGTCTGCAGTTTCCTGCCTCTTCCCTGAGCTACACCTCTGCCACTCATCTATGTAGGTCAGAGGGGAGCATTACCAGAAAGGACTTTTTTGCCAGTGGACTTGGAAGCAACTGTTTGACCTTCTTTTATCCCTGAACAGAAAGAGACGTGGTAACTACACCAACATGCTCCGAGAGCTGGCTCAGATGCTGCCTGTTCCTCTGCATACCAGCTACAAAAAGCTTACCAAGGTACTGCCGGCCAGAGCGGGCTGCTGCCCTGACAGCTGCTTCCCCAAGTATAACGTTCCGGAGGGAAGCAAGGGACGATGTTAAAGAAATATTGTGACTCAGGGAAAGCATAGGTGAGGCAGGATGGAAGCCAGCCTGCTCTGAGATCTTCAGTCTATTGGAGGAAGAGAGGCTTTGAGCCTTGCTGCTGCTAAACCTCTAGGCTTCTTGAAGGGAACAAACAGCTTGGCACTCTTATGCGATCTTATTCTGGAATAATGACTCTGTTTCAGAAGCATGCTAATTATTCCGGAATACAGTGTCCACAGGGGGAGCTATTCTGGAATTGCTATTCTGGTCAATTTCCCCTGCAGACAAGCCTTTAGACTCTGGGTCTTATATGCAGGCTGCCAACCCCATCCCAGAATAAATCAAGGAGAAGAATTTCCTCACTGAAATCATCCTTGTGGGGTTTTCTAAAAAGCAAATGTGTTGTGGATGGGGCTGTTGGATTTGCAGCCTCGGAGGCTGACATGCTGTATCTGCCCAACAGCTGCGTCCCAGACATTTGGAGGGGACGCTTTGCCCCACACTCATGCCTTGCTCACCTGCCTCGTTTCTGTTCTGGGGGGACCCACCATTAAAGATGAAACATGAAATCATGAAACTTGATGACAGTCCTTGGTTTCTCTGCTGAGCCTTCCAGCTCGTACCAACCCTTGGTGATGTGGATACTTACCCTCATTGAACTGGGCAGAAGAGCAACTTAATTCGCACAACAGCCGTCCCGTGGCAGCTTGTTTGGGTCACCAGTGAATTGAGTTGAGTGGGAACTGAGCAGTGTAGAGGCAAACGGCTCCACGTCCCATCCCATGAGCCAACCAGCCCCCCTCGTGGTCTTGTTTTGCAGGCGGGTCTGTCTTACGCAGGTGCACACACACGCACACTGGAAGGTGTAACTCATTATTACTGAGTAAGCCTAGGAGAAGGTTCCCAGCCACTCTCCAGCTGTGCAGGGCCAGGGACATTAGTGGCTGTGGATTTTGTGTGTAGAATTCACGTGTTGCCACAGAATTGTGCCATGGGTGCTGCATCTACCAACGCTCCTTGTGAATATAAAACCTTTCCCTGAGTTTGTGTTCCCTTTGAAATAGAAGGAAATCCTGTTGTGTGTCCTCTGCTACATTGAGCATCTGCAGGCGAGCATCAGCACCGCCAGGACTCTGCTCCAGCTCTGGCGTGGGGAGAAAGAAGGTAAGGGATCGCGGGCGGTGAAGGGAGATGGGGGAGGGCACAAGGGACGTGAGCTGCCACGTGGAGGGAAGCCAAGGGACGGTGTAGGGACATGGGTCACAGCAGGGATGTGGGATAAGCCAGAGAGGAGATCTGCTGTACGTGCATTGCTCAGCCAGAGGGGCAACAGGGGCTTCTGAGTAGGAGATACAATATTTTCTGAGAGTGTTTAACGCAAACCAACTGGAGCTCTGAGAAGCCCCTTGGAAGGTGGTAAGAATTCCCCTGGACAGGGAGCCAGTTCTTCCAAATGCCTTGTGCCTGCAGTCGTTCGGGTCCCCTGTCCTTCTGACAGCTGGGGGCTATCTGCTCAGTTCTGGAGTGTTTATGCAGGTGCTTCCTTTTTGGGCTGCGTGAAGAGTTCAACAAACAACCCCCCACCCCCCACATACACACCTTGGCCATAGCATGAAGTGATTGGGAAAAGCCCCAGGAGGGTCCTATTCAGTCCAGTGTCCTGGAATCCAGTGCAGGATTGGGCCAGGCGATCTGTGTCCCAGCACTTTGAACAGAGGATTCTTGTTTTCGGAGTCCTCTGATTTGGTCACATGGGGTTAAGTCAGGCTGGCTGTTAAATCGTGCCCTGTGGGTTTGGCCCACCAGATGTATTATTATTTTGTATTATTGTAGCCCGTGGGCTTCACAGGGAACAGGGCCCCATTGCACTAGGTCCTGTACGAGCCCAGAACAAAACCTGCCCCTCAGAGCTGACACTTTCATTCTGTATTTTCATTTCCTGGAGACCGGAGCCGAGGCCCTGCTCAAGCTCCCACCCCTGCCCCTTGACCTTGCCCTGGGGGTCAGGGGGGTGTCTGTGACCCATTCAGTCCTTGGCCTTTCCACTGAAATGGTGATCCAGGGGGCCATTTGTGAGGCAAGCCCATTAGGAACTGGAATGGGCCACCCCTCGCCACTTGGTTCACCTGGGCCACCAAACAGCTGCCGGGGGTGGTGACTTTTGAATGCTTCTGGGCGGGCGTTGCATTCGCGTGGCTGCCCCTGGAGGGATCGGTTCCGTCTCCAGACCCACATTCCGTGGGCATTGTGGCTGTGACAGGCTCCTCTGACTCCGGGGCCATCCGCGCTGCAGCTGGGAGGTGTAACTCCCAGCTCAAACAGACGTACGGGCTAGCTCCACTCCAGCTAGCACGCCAAAAATGGCAGCGTGGCTGCGGCATCATGGGTGCTGGGACGGGCTGGCCGCTCCAAGTACAGCCCCGTCTGAATCTCAAGGTATGTACTCAGGTGGCCACCTCTGCCATTTTGATTTTAAAAAATTTCGTGAACTCCCAAGACCCAAACGCTCAGCCCAAGGTCCCACCCCCACTCCACCCCTTCCCCCACCCCACCTCTTCCCGTCCCCACTGCATCCCTGCCCCTCCTCTCCCCCGCCTCTTTCTGCCCCCTCCCCCGAGTGCACCTGTCCCCGCTCCTCCCCCTCCTTCCCAGCACCTCCTGCACGATGCTGAACAGCTGTTCCCCGGCTTGCAGGAGGCGCAGGGAGGGAGGGGGAGGATTGGATCAGCAGGGCCCGTGGACCCCAGTTTGAGAAACGCTGCGAAACACTAAAATGTAAGTACAATAGTTATATTCCAATTGATTTATTTTATAATTTATGGTAAAAATGAGAAAGTCAGCAATTGTTCAGTAACCTTGTGCTGGGACACTTTTGTATTTTGATGTCTGATTTTGTAAGCAAGTTGTTTTAAAGTGAGGTGAAACTTGGGGATACGCAAGACAAATCAGACTCCTGAAAGGGTTACAGTAGGTTGGAAATGTTGAGAGCCACTGCCCTAGCTTGAGCAGGGCTAACGTGGACATCTACACAAGCTGAGTGATCGTCGGAAGCTGTTTTTTTTTCTCTCTCCCTTTTCGGCCCGGGATCCTTGCGAGCCGAAGTGGTTCCTGGAGGGGGGGAGTTCTGACCTGCTCTGCTCTCCCCTCGTCCTGCAGAATTTGAAGCGGGCGCGTTCAGATGTGCAGAGATGTCCACCTGTCAGCGAGGGTGTGGAGACGGCACTCCGCCCGTCACCCCGCGGAGGAGGAGAGCCAAGCTCCTGAACGTTGGCAAGAAACCCCGCAAAGGAAAGCGATCCCGCAGATCAGGTCGGGACGGAAGCGGTAGCAGCCATTCCCCCTAGCCTCGCTCTGCAGAGCGATCTCTCCTTCCTCCCCCCCGGCCCTTTCCTGTGGGACAGGCCCATCTCTGCTGCATTGGGACAACCAAGGGGAAGAAGGGGAGATTTCTTAGGAGAGGCAGCTCTTCTCCAATGGCCGGTCCCCTTCTGTGCTCACGTTGCTCTCCATGCTTCGCTTTGGCCAGCCCTGGCTTTTGACTACATTTTGAACATCCTGACCCCTTGCCTTTGGCAGGGCGGAGCACCGGACCCCCACCTGGAAAGTCACCAGCCATTTTCCCCTAGGAAGGCCCTACAGCACTCAGGGTACATCCGCACTGCAGCTGGGAGGTGTCATTCGCAGCCTGGGTAGATGTACACAGTACGCTGCTGTTCAGTATTTTCATTACGGACGTGGGTAATGGAGAGGAGAGGATGCTTATAACATTTGCGGATGACACCAAGCTGTGGGGTGGGGGAGGTCTGCGAGCACTTTGGGGGACAGGATTAGAATTCAAAGCAACCTTGACGAATTAGAGAATCAGTCTGAATGCGACAAGATGAGATTCAGTGAAGACACGGGCAAAGTGCTGCACTTGGGAAGTGCACCACTACCAAATGGGGACTAACTGGCTCGGCGGTCGTACTGCAGGAAGGGATCCGGGGTCATAATGGATCACCAGTGGAATCTGAGTCAGCGATGTGACGCAGCGGCTAACCAGGCTAATATGGTTCTGGGTGTATTAACAGGGGTGTCGTATGTAAGTCGCAGGAGGTAACTGTCCTGCTCTGCTAGGCGCTGTGAGGCCTCAGCTGGAGGGCTGGGTCCAGTTCTGGGTGCCGCACTGTAGGAAAGATGTGGACAGATTGGAGAGAGTCCAAAGGAGAGATACTAAAACGATCCAAGGTCTAGAAAACCTGACCTAGGAGGAAAGGTTAAAAAAACTGGCAACATTTAGTCTTGAGAAAAGAAGCCTCAGGGAGGCCCTGAGAACAGTCGTCAAATACACTAAGCACTGTTATAAAGAGGGGGATTGATTGTTCTCCGTGTCCACTGAAGATTGGACAAGAAAGCAATGGGCTTAATCTGCAGCAAGGGAGATTGAGGTTAGATATGCGGGGAAGTTTTCTAACTCTCAGGGCAGTTCAACTCTGGAACAGGCTTTCCAGGGAGGCTGTGGGATCCCCGTCCAGAGAGGATTTTAAGACCAGGCTGGACAGCCCCCTGTCAGGGCTGGTCTTGGTTTGCTTGGTCTGGCCTCAGGGCAGGGAGCTGGGCTCGATGACCTCTCAGCTGGACATTTCTCTGATTCCATGACACATATGTTAGCTCTGCTCAAGCCGGTGTGCTCCCCTAGGATCTTGGACCAGGTGGTCCTCGGGCAGCTAGCCCAAGCCTGTGCCACGGGTGCCAGGTTGCTGTTTTTAGCGCGCTGGCTTGAGCAGAGGTAGCGCATGTACATCTGCGTGAGGTGGGAAGGCGGCCTCCCAGCTGCGTTGTAAACACAGCCTCGGTGTCACAGATCTGAGATTACCTCCAGAGCGTCAATTGGTGAGTGTGGCTAGCAGGGGCTGCTGTTACATTTGTGAAAAACTCTCCCTCTTCTCCCCCCACCCCTCCCGTCCCGTGCATGTGTCATCCCCGTAAGGGTCAGGATCCCAGCTCACCTCCTAGGTTTCTTGCCATGGAATGAGGTAGCTGGGTCTTTGGGTTGCTTGACCGAGCAAAGGGCTGATGTAGGGAAATGATTAGTGTAGCTTAGAGTGGGAGGAGGGCTGGGAACCAGGACTTCTGCGTTCTCTCCCCAGCTCTGGGAGGAGAGCGGGACCTAGTGGTTAGAGCAGGGGGGAATTGTGAGCCAGGACTCCGGGGTTCTCTCCCCAGCTCTGGGAGGAGAGTGGGGTCTAGTGGTTGGAGCAGGGGGGCTGGGAGCCAGGACTCCGGGGTTTTCTCCCCAGCTCTGGGAGGAGAGTGGGATCTAATGGTTAGAGCAGGGGGGCTGGGAGCCAGGAGGTTCTCTCCCCAACTCTGGGAGGGGAGTGGGGTGTAGTGGTTGGGGCAGGGTAGTGGAAGGCAGGACTCTTGGGTTCTGGACCTAATTCTGCCACTAACTTGCTCTGTGACCTTGGGCATGTCCCTTAATCTCACCATATGTCAATTTCTCCAGCTGGCCTGTTAGCATTTCCCTTGCTCCTGGTAATCTTGTGTTTCCCTCTCTCCCGGTGAAGCTTGCTGAGCTGATGTCCGGGAAGCCTAGGGCGGTGTGCGGCACAGGGGTGTTACCTTGGAGCTCTCGGGGAAGGGGGGTCCTCACAAGCTGAGCTTGGAGCTGACGGGTGCCCAGGGCAGGTGGAATGTTCCTCGTGCCTGAGCTGTACTGTGTGGCGATGCACCTTGGGGCTCACCTGGCTCCGTGTCCTAGGTGAGTTGCCGGGAAAGCAGAGACACAGTCCGGCCTAGAGTACTGCGCCCTTTGCCTTCGCAGAGCGGCATGAGGTGAACAAGGAGACGCGTCGGAGCCTGAGCCTGGGGGAATTGCCCTGGCAGTCTGGGCGGCGCACAGAGGCAGATCTGCATGCGGCAGGCGAAGGGGCCGTGCTTTCTCCTGGCATGAAGCAGCTTCTGTTCCAGTTCAGCCGAAGAGACCCGGTGCTGGGGTCTCGCCAGCCCACAGGCAGCGCCTTCCTGGACAGGGCTGAAGGCGGCATTCCCGACTGTGCAGCAGGTGTGGTCCCTCTCTGTCCTTTGCTGGGCACCTCCTGCAGGACTGGGTGGGAGATGGGAGCTGATGGGAGCTCGCCCGTCGCTCAGGTCAAGGGAGTGTCTCACCCCTGCCACGTTCGCTGTGCACGGGGCCTCTGGGGAGCATCAGCTCTCGCCATGCACAGGGGTCCGTGGCAACACAGGGTATGGGTGAAATCCAGACCCTCATTAACAGAGATTATGCACCAGATCCCCAGCTGCCCATTTCCACCCACAGAGCATCTGGCCCCGTTCCTATAAGAAGCCATGGCCATAGCGTCCATAACCTGGGATGGATCCGTGGTAACCTTGAATCTCCTCTGCTGGGGGTCGCGGTATCTGGTGGAGCAGGACCAAAGCATGCATGTGCATTTGCAGATTGGTGCGTAGGCTGTGACCGAGAGGGGAGCCAGGAGGAGGATGACATCTGCTCTACCTGCGAGGCTCAGCTGATTTACCGGGAGCAGCGTCGGTACGACGGGCCGGACCTTGCTCTGCTGGGGTAAGAGCTGGTGGGGGAGCTTGACCACAGAAACTTGTGGCTCTGGTGACTTCAAGGCGACTCTGCCAATTTGCACTTGCTAGGGATCTGGCCTGGAGCCACTATCCAGCCAGGGTGCAGCGTTTTCAAACCCTGACTCCAGATTGCTGCTGGGAGCTCCCTCCACAGCCAGCACTTCTGCCCCGCTCCCCACAGTGCTCCCTGCTGGGGGAGGCTGGGACTGGAGTAGCTGGGAGCTCTGCCCCCAGCCAGTGCTCTACCCCTGCTCCCCACAGCACCCCCCGCTGGGAGAGGCTTAGACTGGAATAGCCTGATGCTGCCCCACTCCCTACAACGTCCCCGGCTGGGAAGGCTTAAACCAGAATAGCCTGGCGTTCTCTACAGCACCTCCTGCTGGACGGTCCCCCTAGTTTTTGCCCCTGCAGCGTGCTTAGCAAAGGAGAAGGCTCCCGCGGCCATACCTGGCAGAAGGCGAGGCTGGGTCTCACGTACAGTTGGGTTCTCTGCCACGTGCCTGCTGGCTCGGCTATAGCCTGCAGACAGCCAGAAGGAGAGGCCTGTTCCTAGCCGGCACTTCTCAAAGAGGATCAGCCGTAGTGCCCAGAGCAGGTCTCCCCAGTTCCAACCCTCCCTGGGTGGGAGGCTGCAGCTGAAAATCTCCAGGAAGCTGGGGTCCGCCCTACCCCACTGCACAGCTGGGCCCTAGGACACTAGGAACTGCTCTCAAAGCCGCCTGTGTTTGGTCCAGCCCCTTGCGGCCAGCACAGAGCTGCAAGCAGTTCTGTCTGGGGCTCTGGGAGAGAAGAGACAGAGCAGCAATCCAAGGCCATCTCTAAACTGCTCTTCCAGGCAGGAGCTGGTGCAGTATTATTCCTGCGGGGAGGAAGAGGAGGATGGGCTGGATGCTGGTCCTTGGCTCTCAACCCAGTCCCCTGTGTGTAGTTCCCATGGTGAGTACTGCTGTAGACTAGGGCCATAGCGTGCAGAGATGGCAAATTAGGCTGCACCAAATTGCTGCTCTTCATGTGGCTAAGTAGCACCCGCCAAGGCAGTTGTGTTGGGTACCAAGCATCTGTGTGTCCAGGCTCTGGGAGACAGACCTCGTCAGCACTTTCAGACCTGAAAGGTCCCCCCATCTAACAGCACAGTGTGTTCATTGACAGACAGCTGGAAAAAGGGATATGGACATATCAGCTGCATGCGTCCTTTTTAAACTTTATTGTTTTTATATCAAATACAAACACACAAGGAAACACAATGAATGGAAACACATGCACAAGAGGGAAATAGCGCATAACAAAATTCGATGTTGGTTATTTGCAAAACCTGGGGGGGAACAACCAAAAAACCCTGAACATGCAGAGGTCATGCAGGGCATTGGTTATTAAAGGGGCTAAATAAGTGAGAACATAACTTCTGATTATCGGGGTGGAGGAAGGGGGGCAGAGATTGTAGGTCCCGGCTGACAAGTGGTAGAGGAAGTTAACAAGCGTCCTTTAAATAATAAATCCAGCAGCATCTTAGTGGTCCAAGTTAGTCTATTTCCTGGAAGTCTCCAGCTTTGCTGCTGAGGAGCAGCCCAAGTTCTCCTGACTGATTATGGGGACAGAGGGTAGCAGAAATGTAGCCAGTGAGATTCCTGTGTAAATGATGTTTTGGTTTGCAGGGAGCTCACTCCTGTGCTCTCCCGGGAGCGGAGGCCAAATCGGGGCTTGCTGGGCCAGTAAGGATCTGGGCTTGAGCCCCTCGCTGTTCTCCTCTCCTGGACGGCTGCTTCCTGGTCATGTTCTGCAGGGGGGGTCAGAGGAGCTATCCCAAGGTAAAGGGGGTCCACGTCCCTCCTTGCGGCCGGAGGCGTCTGAGGGGCTTGCCGGGATCAGTCGTGGTGCTGTGGTGATTCCCAGGAGGCGAGCAACGAACCGTGCCATGCAAGGGAGGCGGGGAGCAAGCGAGAGCTGTGTAGCATGCCTTAGAAAGGACAGCGCACGTTGCTGTCATTACAGCTTGTGGGGGCGTCGTTGGGATCCCAAGTGGGGGGCTGGATTCTCCCGCTGCCAGTCACTCTCTCCCAGATCACAAGGGAGCCTGCTACATCCACGCCACAGTGCACAAGGCAATCGAGAGTTAACCGCCCCTCCCCTCTTTTTGTGTGATCTCTACCTAACGTGTCTGGGGGCACCACGCCATCATTACTGTGTGGCCACGTGCTGTGTACCGGAGCCATTCAGCAGTGGCACGTTACCAGCTTTGTCAGTCAGACCTTTCCTTATATGTGGGCAGCATCCGTATATTTATCTGGCTCCAATCACTGTACTCTCTGGGCACCTCCCGATTCTTCACGTGGTTCTCCTGGCACACTCCTGTGTGGCTGAGCAGGGCTATTCTCTCCACTGTACAGATGGGGAAATTGGGGCACAGATCCTTAAGGATATTTAGGCACCTAACTCCCATTGATTTGAATTACCTTTGAGGTGCCAGGGGCTGACGTGGCTTGCCCAGGGTCCCACAGGCAGGCTGGGGCAGAACAGAGAATCCAACCCAGGCCTCCCAAGTCCCAGGCTAGCAGCCCTAACCGCTGGGCCATCTTTCATCTCCAGCCATCCAACATCGGTAGAGTCTAGAAGCGCCAAAGCGGGATTGGGGCCCCTTGTGTCAGACGCTGTACACAGTCCTTCCAGCTGCCACAGGCTTCAGCGGAGGTTGGGCTGCAGGGACTGACCCTGTGCAATTTCAGCAGAAGGAGCTGGCTGGCCATGTCTACATGGCGAGTTACTGTGTCACAAGCTAGGGTGTGAATCTGCTGTGTACCCACTTACTGTGCAGTCACGCCCTGAGTGGACAGTGCTACAGTGCAAGGGAAGTCCCAGATTGTGTTTTCCAGTGGGAACATGTCCCTAGAGCAGCGGTTCTCAAACTGTGGAGCAGGCCTCCCAAGGGAGGCAGGGGAATGTGTCAAAGAAGGCGTGAGCTATATGCTATTCTTTTTTGTGTGTGTGGGGGGGAGAGAGCTCTGGCTGTCAGCCCTGGGTGGCTGGGATTTGTGCAGAAGGGCTGTTCACACCGGGGATGGGGGGATAAAGGGGATGGCTGGAGCCCTGCCCCCCAGACTCTCTCCTTTCCCTCCCGCAAATCCCTCACCTGCAGGCTGCGAGGCTCTGGCTGCCAGCTCCAAGGTGGCAGCAGCGGTACAGAAGTAAGGATGGAAATGGGGCACTACGTCTGCTGTGGAAAGTGATATTGACGAATGTGTCTTTTCACATTGCCACCCTTACTTCTGCGCTGCCTACAGAGCTGGGCTCCCAGCCAGCAGCCGCTGCTTTCCGCTCTGCCTTCAGAGCTGGGCTCCCGGCCAGCAGCCGCTGCTCTCCGCTCTGCCTTCAGAGCTGGGCTCCCGGCCAGCAGCCGCTGCTCTCCCCTCTGCCTTCAGAGCTGGGCGCCCGGGCAGCAGCCGCTGCTCTCCCCTCTGCCTTCAGAGCTGGGCTCCCAGCCAGCAGCCACTGCTCTCCCCTCTGCCTTTGGAGCTGGGCGCCCGGGCAGCAGCCGCTGCTCTCCCCTCTGCCTTTGGAGCTGGGCGCCCGGGCAGCAGCCGCTGCTCTCCGCTCTGCCTTCAGAGCTGGGCGCCCGGGCAGCAGCCGCTGCTCTCCGCTCTGCCTTCAGAGCTGGGCGCCCGGGCAGCAGCCGCTGCTCTCCGCTCTGCCTTCAGAGCCGGGCGCCGGCCACCAGCCGCTGCTCTCCGCTCTGCCTTCAGAGCTGGGCGCCCGGCCACCAGCCGCTGCTCTCCACTTGTCTTCAGAGCTGGGCTCCCAGCCAGCAGCCGCTGCTCTCCGCTCTGCCTTCAGAGCTGGGCGCCCGGGCAGCAGCCGCTGCTCTCCGCTCTGCCTTCAGAGCCGGGCGCCGGCCACCAGCCGCTGCTCTCCGCTCTGCCTTCAGAGCTGGGCGCCCGGCCACCAGCCGCTGCTCTCCACTTGTCTTCAGAGCTGGGCTCCCAGCCAGCAGCCGCTGCTCTCCGCTCTGCCTTCAGAGCCGGGCGCCGGCCACCAGCCGCTGCTCTCCGCTCTGCCTTCAGAGCTGGGCGCCCGGCCACCAGCCACTGCTCTCCACTTGTCTTCAGAGCTGGGCACCCGGCCAGCAGCCGCTGCTCTCCGCTCTGCCTTCAGAGCTGGGTGCCCGGCCACCAGCCGCTGCACTCCGCTTGTCTTCAGAGCCGGGTGCCCGGGCAGCAGCCGCTGCTCTCTGCTCTGCCTTCAGAGCTGGGCTCCCAGCCAGCAGCCGCTGCTCTCCCCTCTGCCTTCAGAGCTGGGTGCCCGGCCACCAGCCGCTGCTCTCCGCTCTGCCTTCAGAGCTGGGCTCCCAGCCAGCAGCCGCTGCTCTCCGCTCTGCCTTCAGAGCTGGGCTCCCAGCCAGCAGCCGCTGCTCTCCGCTCTGCCTTCAGAGCCGGGCGCCCGGCCAGCAGCCGCTGCTCTCTGCTCTGCCTTGAGAGCCGGGCGCCTGGCCAGCAGCCGCTGCTCTCCCCTCTGCCTTCAGAGCTGGGCGCCCGGGCAGCAGCCGCTGCTCTCCGCTCTGCCTTCAGAGCCGGGCGCCGGCCACCAGCCGCTGCTCTCCGCTCTGCCTTCAGAGCTGGGCGCCCGGCCACCAGCCGCTGCTCTCCACTTGTCTTCAGAGCTGGGCACCCGGCCAGCAGCCGCTGCTCTCCGCTCTGCCTTCAGAGCTGGGTGCCCGGCCACCAGCCGCTGCACTCCGCTTGTCTTCAGAGCCGGGTGCCCGGGCAGCAGCCGCTGCTCTCTGCTCTGCCTTCAGAGCTGGGCTCCCAGCCAGCAGCCGCTGCTCTCCCCTCTGCCTTCAGAGCTGGGTGCCCGGCCACCAGCCGCTGCTCTCCGCTCTGCCTTCAGAGCTGGGCTCCCAGCCAGCAGCCGCTGCTCTCCGCTCTGCCTTCAGAGCCGGGCGCCCGGCCAGCAGCCGCTGCTCTCTGCTCTGCCTTGAGAGCCGGGCGCCTGGCCAGCAGCCGCTGCTCTCCCCTCTGCCTTCAGAGCCGGGTGCCTGGCCAGCAGCCGCTGCTCTCTGCTTGTCTTCAGAGCCGGGCGCCCGGCCAGCAGCCGCTGCTCTCCGCTTGTCTTCAGAGCTGGGCGCCCGGCCAGCAGCCGCTGCTCTCCGCTCTGCCTTCAGAGCTGGGCTCCCAGCCAGCAGCCGCTGCTCTCCGCTCTGCCTTCAGAGCTGGGCGCCCGTCCAGCAGCTGCTGCTCTCCGCTTGTCTTCAGAGCTGGGCTCCCGGCCAGCAGCCGCTGCTCTCCCCTCTGCCTTCAGAGCTGGGCTCCCAGCCAGCAGCCGCTGCTCTCCGCTCTGCCTTCAGAGTTGGGCTCCCGGCCAGCAGCCGCTGCTCTCCGCTCTGTCTTCAGAGCTGGGCGCCCGTCCAGCAGCCGCTGCTCTCCCCTCTGCCTTCAGAGCTGGGTGATGGTATATGTAGTTGTGTGGTGGGGGGAATGCCTAAACGACTATAGATACAAAGAAGGGGGGCCTGAACAAGTAAGTTTGAGAGCCACTGCTCTAGAGAGATGCTGCCACTTTATTCCCTGAGCCCCAGGAACGCTGCTCCAAGCACCCAGGGTTTATCGGAGACTGACTGAAATCCACAAACTTAACTGGCCTTTTGTTGTCTCTCGAGCCGGGCATCGCTGCAGAGACGGCCAGCACCCGGGATGCTAGAAATTAGGTCCCAAACTCCAGACTGTTCAGCTAGTCGGTTCAGATTTTGACTCCTGGCTCCTTTCCTGCTTTGATTCTGGTTCCCTCCCGTGCTGGGTCAGAAAGAGAGATACAGCCCCTGCAGGTGGAGTCCCGCTGCGGCCCATGGCAGGTCGTGGCAGCTTCCATCCCAAGTGTCTGATCCTCTTTGCGGTGGGTTGTGGGGGATCCTGGAGATGGTGGCAAGGGGAGAAGGACCCTTTTTATCATCCAGTCTGACTTCCTGGGCTGGAGATTCCCCCTTCCCCCGCCATCATTGTCCCATCCTCCACCAAGATTTGAACCCTGACCCTCACGTACCCCAATCGTTTCATTCCTAGGCTAACGAGCTACAGAGGGTCTGTCTGCAGTGCAGTCCTGGGGCATGGCTGCAGCCTGTGCAGACATACCTGCGCTGGCTTTGCTCTAGCTGGCTCAGACGGCGATAGCCAGGAAGCCCACGGCAGCTCAAGTACATACCCAGCCTCCCGGGCACGGCTTCACTGCTGGCTTTATTGGAGCCAGCGAGTTCAGAGCTAGCCCTGGGGACGTCTATACGTGCGCTCCCACCTCTGCTTGCAGTGTAGACAGACTCCTAGCGACCGGCTGGTGTGTATGCTGAGAAGGGCATGTGGCAAGAGGAAATCATTAAAACCCTTGCTACCCTGCACCGTGGCCTTTGGGGGAGGGGGCTTCCCTCTTTCCTGGCGGGGGTCCTTGCTGGGGGAAGGCCATGGGAGGTCTGCTCTGACGTTACTTGTTTTGAAGGGGTGTGTCTTGTTCTCCGGCAGGTTTGTTTGAGGACGTGTGTCTGAGCCCAGAGTCGTCTGGTTCCTCGGACAGCCTGGCTGGGACCCTGCTGAGAAAGGTGGGAAGGGGGGAGCCCCTTCCTGAGTCCCCTGTCGGCCCCTTTCCCTCTCCCTGTCAGCAGGCAGAACCCACCTCCCGGCTGCATATTGTCGTACAGCCTTCTCTGGTGCTACAAAGTCAGGCTCAGATGTGGAGTAATAACGGCCCTTAGCATCAGTAGGTCTCAAAGTGCTGCACAAAGGAGGACCAGTACCATTATCCCTGTGTTCCAGATGGAGAAACCGAGGCACAGAGCGAGGAAATGACTTGCCCCAGGTCACCCAGCAGGGCCGGAAATAAAGCCCACCTCTCCTGAGCCCCCGTCCAATGCTCTGTCCATTAGGTTGCTCTTACCTGCTGGCTGTGAGTGGCCTATGTGAAGTGGCCACCCACTGGCATGGGCGCTATCCTCACCACCACCATCGCAGCTGGCGTTAATCGGGTCTCCTTGGGGGCAGCTGTAGAGAGGGAGGCCAAGGGTCGAATGAGTCGTGTGACCCCTCCATGAAACATGCTGGTGGAGGTGAATGTGGGGGAGCTTTGCCCTGCTGCTGGGGTCTGGAGCTGCGAGGTTCTCATCCCCCTTTGTTATTTGTACTGGAGACCCCGCTTGGGGCCCTGTAGTGCTGGGCGCTCTCCATATCCATACTAAAGCCAGACTTGCTGCCCCAAGGGGTTTGCAATCCAGCCCTGTAAGCAGAGACTGCAGGGAAGCATTGGAGAAGGGCTTGCCTGTAGAATGGAAATCATCCAGGGCGGGTGAAACCTGCTGCATTCCTCGCTGAAGATTGAACAGCCCAGGCCTGGGAGGATTAGACAGGCCATTCAAGGCTTATGGACACAGGCCGAGCTTTTCCCACACGCCTGTGGCCAGCCTGGGCGTTGTAATGGGAATCAGGCTCCCGGATCCCTTCTGAACATTTCAGCCTTAACGTTTCATTTGCCGTGTTCCTCTCCCCTCCCCCGCATCCTTCTCAGCACGACCCTCATCAGACCCTTCCGGACACTCCGCTGAACTCCCGCAATCTCTTCCAGTCCACCTTCTCGCTGGATCATTGCTACCTCTCCTACAGCGAGGCGAGTAAAACCGATTCCAGCCCCAGCTCAGGAGTGACGGAGTTAATGGGGGTGTGGAGCAGGCAGCTCTTGCAGGAGGTGAGAGGATGGGGTGGGGGTGGGGGGGAAGGAAGGAGGGAGGGGTCATGGCGCTGCCCTGTAGACTGTGAAAGGGGGGAGAAGATGGGTTTTGGGGGGCAGGGGTTGAAATCTTGCAATCTTAGGGTAACAGAATGGGAAAGGGCAGATGTACATAGTGGCTGTATAAGGACTGGATGAGACACCAAGCCTCTGATCTGGCTGGAAGCGGAGCCCGCTTGGGTGTTCTCTCCCTTCCACTCCAAGGCTGAGGCTTCCAAAACTGCTTTGGGGATTTAGACCTGCAGCCCCCAGTGAGGCTCGTGCCACTTCCTTTCCCCAGTGTCCCAATCTCAGGGGCCTGCCTGGGTGTTTGCCCGCCCCCCCCCCTTTCTCCGCCCGCCAGGGTTCCAGCCCCGGACCGGCTCGCTCCGTGTCCTCCAGCGACGAGAACAGCGACAGCACCTGGATCCCTTACAAGCGGACGAAGCTGCCACCTGCTGCCAGCCGGAAAAGGAAGAAGGGGGAAGGCGGGCGGCAGCCGGAGGCCTCCAGCAAGTCCCGGTCCCCCTTGCAGCTGAAGAAGAAATGTGTCAATGGGTTCATCATGTTCTGCCGGCTGAACCGCAAGCACTACATTCGGTAAGCAGGAGGGGGCGCTGAGTCACGGGCTGGAGAGCGGAGCTTGACCCAGCTGGCCCTGTGTCCAGGCACTATGGCCATGGCTCAGCAAAGCGCTCGAGCGTGAGCATTAATTTTAAGCATGTGCTTTAGGTTTCATTGGCTTCAATAGGACTTAGGGAATGTAAGATCCAGGTTCTTATTGCTACTTATTATTTGTATTACAGTAACACCTAGGGGCCCCCAGTCATGGACCAGAACCTCATTATGCCTGGCGCTGTACATTGTTTATTGCTATTAGGTGTATTACGGTAGCACATAGGCACCCGAGTGACGGACCAGGCCCTCGTTGTGCCAGGCGCTGTACAAACACAGAACACAAAGACAGTCCCTGCACCAAAGAGCTGACACTCCAAGTATCAGACCAGAGTCACCTGATGGAGACCGACAGACCACAGAGTACTAGTGTGGTGCAGCAGCTAACGTAGTCCTTGGCTATACAAGCAGGGGAATATAGCCTAGAAACGGGTGGAGGGCAGTTACCTCTGTATATGGCAGGGAGACCATTACAGGGATGCTGGGGCCAGTTCTGGCGTTCCCACTTCCAACAGGATGCTGGAGGGTTGAGCTGCGGGAATGATCCACGATCTGGGAAACCTGCCTCAGAGATGGCTCGATCGGTTTCATTTACGCAGTTCACCTTGCTCCCGGGCTGTCAGCCGCTCTGTGGGGAGGAGATTGCTATGAGCAAGGGGACAAAGGCAGAGCAAGATTTGAGGGATAGGAGCTGAAGTGAGAGAAATTCCGAATAGAAACAAGAAGGGAGGGGAATTAACCGCTGCAACAACCAGTCCAGGGTCTGGGGAGGTTCACACTTGGAGTCTTTACATCAGGTGGGACATCATTCTAAAAGATCTGCTCTAACTCGAGCCGGCTCAGAGTGCAAACCGCTGGGTGGGGTCTCTGGAGACCCGATGGTCAGAACGGTCCCTTCAGGCCTTACCATCTATGACGGAAGCCGCACTCCAATGCCCTATCACCAACACCTTTCAGCCACTCCTTTTCCCTTGGCACAATCCCAGGCTGGATATTTTTAGTGCCCTTGTGGCGGGACTGACCTGCTGGATCTCAGCACGCAGCTGTGGTCCATAGCAACCAGCTGGAGAGAGCAGGTTGTTTGGGTTTCGCTCCCCTGAACGTTTAACATCTGTGTCCATGGAGAAGGCAAGGCGGGTGGAATGTGTATACAGCTGCTGGGTATTGCCTCGGCAACCCACGCTGGTAGGCCAGGCGGACGTGTGCTGCTGGGAGAACTCTGAGTTCCTGGTGCTCTCTCCCCTCAGCGCCTGCCCGGGGATGGCGTCCACCGCAGCCACCAGGGAGCTGGCACAGCTGTGGCGCACAATGACAAAACAGGAGCGGAGGCCCTACTGGTAAGGCTGGCATTCGGAGAACCCCATCAGAGCCATGGGAGTCAGTCTGGTGTGGGGGGAGATCTGCTGGGGAAGGTGCCAACTTCCACCACATGCTGTTCTGGCCCAGTGTTGCAGCTACTCTTTGTATTACACTAGCAGCTATAGGTCTCAACCGAGATCAGGGCCCCGTCGGGCCAGGTGCTGCCCAGACACACAGTGACCGAGATCAGGGCCCCGTCGGGCTGGGCGCTGCCCAGACACACAGTGACCGAGATCAGGGCCCCGTCGGGCTGGGCGCTGCCCAGACACACAGTGACCGAGATCAGGGCCCCGTCGGGCTGGGCACTGCCCAGACACACAGTGACCGAGATCAGGGCCCCGTCGGGCTGGGTGCTGCCCAGACACACAGTGACCGAGATCAGGGCCCCGTCGGGCTGGGCGCTGCCCAGACACACAGTGACCGAGGTCAGGGCCCTGTCGGGCCGGGGGCTGCCCAGACACACTGACCAAGATCAGGCACTGCACAGAGTTAGACACCTCCTGCCCTGAAGAACTTGCAGCCTGAACGGACAGCAATGGGAGGGGAGACAGCGTCTCAGGAAGGGGCAGTGACTTGCCTCCAGTCACCCAGCAGGCCAATGACAGAGCCAAAGGTTACTCGAGTCCCAGTCCAGGGACCTTCCAAGGGACCCCGTTACTCCTAAAGTCTGCCTTAGTCCTGCCACACAGAGGTCACCTCAGGGGCTCCCAGGGGAGCGGATTTTGCGACATGAACAGTTGTCCACTAGAAGTTGAGATTCCCCTAACTCATTACACATAGGAGCCAATAGAGTGAGATCCAGCCACTGCTGGCCTGGTTGGTTCACACCAGGGACCTAGAAGTGAAAAGCTTCCAATTCCATCCCCTGTCCCCAGGGAGATGCTGATGAGCAGAGAGCCTAAAATGGAACAGGATTGGATTCCATAGGACCAACTAAGCCTAAATGGGATGTAAATAAGTACTATAATCCCCTCCCAGCCCCCTGCTCTAACCAGACACCACTCCCCTCCTAGAGCTGGGGATAGAAGTCCTGACTCCCAGCCCGACCTCTCACTTGCTACATCACCCACCCCATAGGTGGGATTAGAACCCAGGAGTCCTGGCGCCCAACCACAAATGCCCTTTATTATCCGCTGAATTACACCTGCTGGCTGTCCGTGGCATGTGGCTGTCCCATCCTGGGCTAGCCGGGGCTATACGGGAAGAGTTTTATCAACCTCTAGGCTCAAGGCAATTGATCAGGCCGGGCGGTCATTTGCCAACAGCCCATGGGACGGACGGTGACGAGCCCATAGAGGAAACGGGCGCAGAGAGCCGTCTGGTTGGATTTCACCTCTTTTTTTCCAGCGTCAAGGCCCGGAGGTTCAGCAGGCTGAACAACCGCATCGTGAAGCAGGACTTCTCCAGCGGGGGAGAGGAGGAGGAGGAGATGGAGGCTCCTAAGCCGTTTCATTTGCTGCTGGCCGAGAAATCCCTCGGTTCCCAGGACCTGGGACCGCCAGCCCCGCCCTGCTCGCTCCCACACCCAGCCCCAGAGTCGGTGTGACGAAGGGCAGTGCAGGGCCCCTCCCACCCAGCGTGCTGGGGCCCCCATCCCCTGATGTGGCACCTCTTCCTTCCTTTGGAGACACTTGCTGCTCCATTGAAATGAACGAGGGTGCTTGGGAACAGGCAGGGGCTACAGCATGCGTGTTGCCGTTGGGAGACAAGGCTTTGGGGTTTGTAGACTGGGCTCTTGTTTTAGCTCTGGCAAGGAGAAATTGTGTGTGGGTGTGGCGGAGCGGCTCATGTTTTTAATTAAAATCCTATTTATTCTGATAGTTTTCCGCCATAACTATACCACTGTGCTGATCAGAGAGCACCGACCCCGGGCTGCCCATAGGTCCGGTCAGTTCGAAACTGCCCTGTCCAACCAGCTAAGGGAGGGTTGCTTGGGCATAAGGGTAGCCGTGGTTAAGTGGAGGATTAGAGGGCCCCCCCAAAGAAAACCAAACCATCCTCCACCGGTTCAGGCCAGACTTGTATTGGATTCTGTTCGTTGCTTGAATAGTTTGACAGCTGTTGTATGTATGTATGTATTTATTTATTTATTGGTTTTAGAATAAAGCTCATTTGTGGGTTTCCTGGCTCCGGTCCGAGGTCTCAGACCCCCCTGGGGCAGCCCCATTCACCTCTCCTCCTGGGTTTATTCAAAGCAGGAAGAGCAGCAGGGGTTGTGGTTGGGCTGAAGACTCTTCCTTTGTTCAGCCACTGAGCTATCGGAAGGGGATATTTTAGATAAGGATTTCCCAAAGTGTGGGGCACACGCCCCTATGGGGACATGTGATGGACTGGTTGGAGGGTGCACTCACGCTGCTTCGTTGTCTTCCAGAATCTCGCATGAGTCTCTAGCTCTTACGGCTGTGAAGGAAACCTGGAAAACACGCTCCAGGTACCCTGCTTCTGATTCCTGGCTCTTTTGGCTCTGGCCTCCGGCTTCTGGCTCTGGGTCTGAGCCTTGGGTCCATTTCCCAACTCCTGCTGTGACCGCTAGGCCTGACTGCCCCATGCCCTGGTTCCTGATGCCTGACTCCCATTGAAATCAGTCCTTTGAGCCCTGGGGCCTTGGCCGCTAGAACAGGGCTAACACCCCCACCTGCAGGCTCTGCAGTGACCGGGAGGTCTCTGGCGCTCGCTCACACCTCAGCGCTCCCTAGCAGCACCAACTGGATCACCGCTGCAGCCTGGGTCTGCCGTGGCCAGCTCCCATCTGAGCAGCTAATGCCATGGCGGCTGCTTCCTCGGGGCTGCCACCGCCCCAGCTGGCCTGGCTCTGGTGCTCCCTGTCCTCGGCTGGCGCAGCGGTGATGGTGGTGTCCCTCCGTCCGCCTGGTGAGTGATGCTGTCACACCGGCCCCACGGGTGGTTTCTAGGAGGGCCGAGGCTGCGCAGAGGTGGGGCCGGCAGCTGGCCCGGGCCAGAATTCCCGCCCTGCTCTCTCTGCCCGCTAGCCAGGGCCTGTGCCAAGTGGATCCAGCTCAGACGGAAGAGATCCTTAACCCCAGCGCCTTCCACCCCCTGATGTTTCTCACCTCTGCCTGTTGCAGGCAAACTGCAGGGGGAAGTTTCCTACCCCCTACTCTGCTCCTCTGCCAGGCCTGATCCAGACCAGCTGCTCCTGGAATTTAGGACCTGCTGCATGGAGACGTGAGCCGAGGCTGCCCTGGGGGGTTATTTCCACGCGACTGAGGGGTTCCTCTGCCCTGAGTTTTAATGGGTTGGCCCCCTCGGTAACCAGAGCACCATGGGAGGCGGGAAGGTATGAGTCCCCTTCTCCCACCCTCCCAGCTGCAGCCAGCCAGAGTCCAGGGAATGGCGAGGGGTGAAGCGGGACCTGTGGGCAAGAGGAACCCTGTAGAAACGTAGCTTGCTAGGAGACCCCAAGCAATGTGGGTGCTTCTGGGTGGTAATCACAGCCCCCCGGCCCTGACTAGAGCCCCAGATGTGCCGCAGCGGGTGGGGTTCTGCTGGAAAGCAGGGAATGGAATTTGACCAGGCCGCAGCCCTGCTGACGCTGTCCCGTGAACACTCTGCTCCAGCCTCAGCTGCTGCTTTTAATTCCCGAGGTGCCAGGTTCGAGTCCCGCAGATGGCGACCGCCCTGCCCCCAAAGGCGCTGTGATATGAGCACCGTGGAGCCCTGTTCCATAGAGGCTGCCTGGGCCCCGCTGCAGAGGGGGCTGTAGGAGCCAGCCCGTGGGGATGGGGGCCATGCCTTGGAGGCAGCGCTGACCATGTCCCCATGGTTAACTTCAAGTTTCAGGCGTTGGTTTGGCTCCGTTCCCATGGCCCAAAGAGGGGAGGGCCCAGCTGAGCCCCTCCAGCCTGGCTCTTGGCAGGGGGAGATTCACGCTGCAGAGGCTCACCTGGGAGGATGGCACATTTAATGGTGCAAAACTTGGGTGCCCTTTGCTCTCCTGGCATCACCCAAGATCCACTGAGGGGGTTGGGGAGAGATCTGTAGGGGGAGGAGGCACAAACAAGGGAAAGTCCTGGCACAAGGAACCCTAAAAAGCTGGGAGATGAATGTCCCCAACCTTCAGTTTCCCATCTCCAGGCTGAGGAAGGGTAATTAGTTGATTAGCATGCTGCAAGCTGTCGGCAAGAGCAATTCATGGCTGACTGGGCATCAGCCCTGCCGGGGCTCCGCACACAGGTTACAATGCAAATTCCTGGAAGTGCTTTCCCCTAGCCAGCCGCCAAACACACCAGCCCTGCGCCCCCTGCTGCACACAGCATAATTGGAAGAGCAAAAGACTCAAAAACTAACAGCAAAAAAAACTATTTCGGTACATCAGAAGCAGGAAGCCTGCCAGACAATCAACGGGGCCACTGAACGATGGAGATGCTAAAGGAGCACTCAAGGAAGACAAGGGTGTTGCAGAGAAGTGAAATGAATTCCTTGCATCAGTCTTTACCGCTGGGGATGTGAGGGAGATTCCCACACCTGAGCCGTTCTTTTTTTGGTGACAAATCCGAGGAGCGATCCCAGATTAAGGTGTCAGTAGAGGAGGTTTTTGGAACAAATTGGTAAATTAAACAGCAATAAGTCACCAGGACCAGATGGTATTCACTCAAGAGTTCTGGAGGAACTCAAATATGAATCTGCAGAACTCCTAACTGTGGTATGTAATCTATTGCTTAAAGGAGCCTTTGAAGCAGATGACTGGAGGGTAGCTAATGGCAGATGAAATTCAGTGTTGAGAAATGCAAGGTAATGCATATAATCCCAACTATACATACAAAATGATGGGGTCTAAATGACCTGTTCCCACTCAAGAAAGAGATCTTGGGGTCACTGTGGATAGTTCTTTGAAAACATCCACTCACGGTGCAGCGGCAGTCAAAAAAGCAAACAGAATGCTGGGAACAATTAGGAAAGGGATAGATAATAAGACAGAAAATATCATAACACCACTATATAAATCCATGGTACGCTCACACCCTGAATACTGTGGGCAGTTCTGGTTGTTCTACCTCAAAAAAGAGATATTAGAATTGGAAAAGGTTCAGAGAAGGGCAACGCAGATGATCAAGGGGCTGAAACAGCTTCCATGTGAGGAGAGATTAGAAAGCCTGGGACCAATCATCTTGGAAAAGAGATGCCTGAGGGTATGACGGAGGTCTGGAAAGTCTTGACTGGCGCGGAGAAAGTGACAAAAGGAAGTGACAAGAACTAGGGGTCACCCAAGGAAATTAGTTGGCAGCAGGTTTAAAACAAAAGGAAGTATTTCTTCACACAATGCACAGGCAACCTGTGGAACTCACTGCCAGGAGATGTTGTGACGGCCAAAACTATAACAGGGTTAAAAAAAAAATGAGAGAAACTCCTGTAGGATGGGTCCATCAATGGCTGGTAGCCAAGGAGGTCAGGGACACAACTCCATGCTCTGGGTGTCCCTAGCCTCTGACTCAGAAGCTGGGAAGGGGCGACAGGGGACGGATCACTTGACAATGACCTGTTCTGTTCATTCCCTCTGGGGCACCTGGCACTGGCCACTGTCGGAAGACAGGACACTGGGCTAGATGGACCCTTGTCTGACCAAGTATGGCCATTCTTATGTTCTGTTAGGATCTAGGCACGTCGGGAGCTCTGGGGACAAGCATGACGGGTTTTCAGACACAATGAGGCCAGAAGGGACCATTCTGATCATCCACTCTGACCCCACCTCACCCCCCAGTGATTCTGGCCTCCAGCCCATAGCTTGTGGTTGAGCTAGCTTTCCTAGGACAACATCCAGTCTTCATTTAAAGACCCTTAGTGATGAAGAATCCCCCCTCCCTCACCCCTGCGTCAGTCGTTATTTCTCATCCCTGTTACATGCTGACACCTTATTTCCAGTCTGAATTTATCTCACTTCAGCTGCAGTCAGTGGATGGCGCTCTCTCTTTGTCTGCTGGATTGGAGAACCCTCTGCTCTCAGGTGTGTCCTCAGGCAAATGCTGAAAGACCAGGATTAAGGCACCGCTGAACTGCCCTTGGATAATCTAAATACACTGAGTTTCCTCCCCATCAGAAAAGTTGCACTGGTCTCCCCAGGACAGTTTTCCCAGGCCGGGAAACTGCCAGTATGGAGAGGGCGTGTGGGCCATGCACCAGGACTCAGGAGAGCTAGGTTCTGTTTCAGGATGTACCACTGGCCTGCTGGGTGACCTTGACCAAAATCCTTCCCCTCTCTGTGCCTCAGTTTCCCCACCCATCCTTTGTCTAATTAGTTTAAGCTGTTTGGAGCAGGGACACTCTCTCAATCTGTGTCTGGGCAGTGCCCGGCCGAACGGGCCCCTGATCTCGGTCAGTGTGTGTCTGGGCAGTGCCCGGCGCGATGGGGCCCTGATCTTGGATGGGGACCTCTAGGTGCTACTGCAAAACACCTAATAAAATCCAGTACCAGCACAGGGATGTGACCACCTATTAACAGAGGGACCCAAACAAGGTTTGCCTCTAGTCTAACCAGCAGGTGGCGCTGGAGCACACGTCTGCCCCATCAGCACCCCCTGGGCGCTGGGCCCTTCCTTTCAAAGCAGGCAGCCAGCTCTCTGCCTCAGTTTCTCTAACTGTGAAAAGGGGGAGGCCAAAGTCTGCCTGCCTCTTGGAGGTGTGTGGGGGACGGTTAATGCTTGTGTGCAGCGTTTGTAACTCTAGTGAAGAGCTGGGTGAGCTGAAAATCCTCCCTAAGCCGCCCGCACATGGTTGTGGGGGTGCTGCTTTGACACCCCGATTCTCCTTCCTGCCTCACCCCCATTTGTATAATCCCCTAGCACCTCGCTATGCAGCAGCCTGGCACACCCTCACCCTGCCAGTGCCCACACAGCAGGGCCCATGGCCCTGCCCCTCACATTATGTCTTGTAGGTGTCAGATGCCCCCACCCCCCACCTTCTGATCCACCAGCCTCCTGCCCCTGCTCTGCATTGGTACAATGCTCCCGGGGCCAAACAGCAGGCCCCAAGCCATGGCGAGCGAGGGCAGGGGGCCCCCAAGGGCACTTGGTCGGATCCACGCGATGGGCGGGCGGGGCTGCTGGTGTCATTCCCCGTGGAGCATGGGGATGTGCAAGGGGCTGGGCTGGAATAGGGATCTTGGGACAGGAAGCAGGAAAAGCTGGTGGGGTGGGTCAGCCCTGGGAGAAGCGAGTTTCTGGGGCTCGCACTAAAATAGCCGTCCCCCAGAGCTGCACACAGCGGTGATGGAGATGCCCCAGCAGTGTCCATCCTTCTAGCCCATCCCCACATGGGGCAGGGTCCCTCGTTGCCCCATCCCAGACCCCAGGAGCAATAGGGCACAGCTGGGGTGGATGGCCTGGCTCAGCTCATACCTTCTCCCTGGCTCAGCTGACCCTGTGCAAGGGGAATTTGCGCCGCACCCACAATTTGACCATGGCCTTGCACACATGGGCCACCCAACTCCTGGCTGGAGAGGGGCTCCACCCGCCCCACAGCCCAGCATCCAAGGGTCTGACCTCACAGTCCTCTCAGAAGGGACTTAAAATCACCTTTGTCTCTTCCCAGCGGTGAAGTCACCTGATGCAGCTCTGAACTGCAGGGGCCAGTTCACCACAGAAACAACTTACAGGGGCAAAAACTTTGTGTTCAGAGGGGGAATCACAGCTTGGCGGCCATGATGGGGCTAGTGAGGAGGGTGGAAGAACTCGACAAGGATTTGATGATATTGGGCTTTTGAAAGGAGATCCAGTACAAATCAATGTAAGAGACAATGCTGAGCCATACAGTGTACAGACACCTCTACCAGACAGAGCAGGGAAGAGATTAGCTGCAGATTTATGTAAATTTAGAGGATAGCATTTTGTGGTTGTTGTGGGCTGTTTTTCCAGGTATAGAGAGAGAAGAGGTAACATGTCGCAGTATTATCAAGAAACTGACACGCCCATTTGCTCCCTTTGATATTCACAACTAGCGATGGACAATGTGACACTCTGTACCTCGGGGGAACACCCAGCACTCCCCTGTTCATCTTTATAAAATGATTGTGTGGTATTCAATGCAAAGTTAGTCATGTCGGGTGTCTTCGGAAGGCTCATAATGCACTGAGCATGGTTGTTACAGTAATGTTATAGTGAGGTTATAGGTTATAACTGCACGTATATAGTTATGAGGCTGAAAATGTATCCTCATGGCTTAAAGCGAGCCCAGACAAAAACTCTCCAAGAGCAGAGAGGTAGTTCACAGCTCGTCAGGGCATGGATGGGACAAACCCAGCCCAGCCTCACAGGAACAATGGACACTGGCTTAGGCAGCAACAAAAGAATCTGTTAGACCCTCGAGGGAGTCACCCCCTTCCTTTGGGCAGTTTGGGACTGCGATGAGGTAATGGTCACCTGACTCTGAAGGGCGGGGGGAGGGGGAAGCCAAGAGGAAAGAAAGGGCATGATAAAAGGGAGAGACGTTTGCCATGCTCTCTCTTCCATCCACATCTACAGACACCACCACCACCAAGCGACTGAAGCGCTGATCAAAGGGGAAAGCCTGACTGAAGGGCAACCAGCCAGCCTGTGGTGAGAAGCATCTAAGTTTGTGAGGACATTGAAAGTGTTAAGAGCAGCTTAGAATGTGTTTTGCTTTTATTTCATTTGACGAAGTCTGACTTGTTATGCTTTGACTTATAATCATTTAAAATCTATCTTTACCGCTAATAAATCTGTGTGTTTATTCTATCTGAAGCAGTGTGTTTGGTTTGCAGTGTGTCAGAGGCTCCCCTTGGGAGAACAGGCCTGGTACGTATCAATTTCTTTGTTAAGCTGATGAACTTATATAAACTTCCAGCGTCCAGCGGGCATAACTGGACCCTGCAAGATGGAGGTTCCCAGGATTGTGTCTGGGACCGGAGATATTGGCTAGTGTCATTCGCTTGCAAGTAGCTGGGAGCAGCTTTCATGCCAGGGGCTCTGCGTGAACAGCCCAGGAGTGGGGGTTCTCACAGCAGAGCAGGCTCAGGCTGGCTCCCAGAGTCAAGGATTGGAGTAGCCTAGCAGATCACTGGTCCAGATAACCCCAGAGGGGAACGTCACAGACAATGAACCACAAAGTGCTGCAGCAGAATGTACGTCATTCCACATGAAATATGATTTTAATCATATTCCCAGCAGCCCACATTACCCACAAGCGATGGAGAGGCTGAGAGCTGGACAGACAGCCAAGGAAATCCTACTGCAGGACAATCCATTCCTCGCTCTTCTGCGTTACAGATCAACACCAACAGCAGCTACTGGATCCAGTCCAGCACAACTCCTGATGGGAAGACAACTCAGAGCTACTGTTCCAGCTTATGTTCTTTTCCAGTCTTCAAAGTGGCCAGGCATGTAGAGAGTAGCCAAAGCGCATAAAAAGGCTAAAAGAGCTTTTATAACAGACATCACTCAGTTAGAGAACTGCCCGCTCTAGAACCTGGTGAGCGTGTTCATGTCCAGTTGGGTAGAGAAGAAGGATGGACGTCTCCAGCTGCCATAAAGAAAAGGAATTCAGCGCCCAGGTCAGAGGTGATCGAGACCGACAGTGGAGACGTCAACGGACACCGTCAACACTGACAGTTAGTTCCTCAGCAAGAGCTATCGGCAGAGCAAACTCTGCCAACGGCGGCTGCAGGACAAGACGACGACTCCTCAAGGTTTCCAAACCAACCGCAGCCCATTGCTGCAACGGCCGGCCAGCCTGGTGGCCGAGTGGTTCCGCGTTTGGGTCACGTAACTAGAAAAGGATTCAGAGACGTGACAGCAGGATTCAGAGACGTGACAGCCTGAGCCGCCGTGAACGGCACAGACAGGGTGACGGTGTGAATAGCGTACGTGGTAGGAAGGGAGATGGAATGGGATGTTCAGCTGTATTGCGCTAGGCAGCCACGAGGAGGCGCTGCGTGTAACGTACCGTATTGAAACGAACCGGAGCCGCTGGTGATGTTTTGGGATCCAAGAATGGGCACAGCCCCGGGGTGTGGGCGCGAGGGCCAGGGCCAGCCCACAGCTGGGACAGGGGCATGATGGGCAGCTCCCAGCCCCGCCCGCCTCTGCCAGGCTGAGCCACCGGGGCACGCGCCCACCCTGATGTGGCCCCAGGCGCTGTGGGTGCAGGGCACTGCCAGGTGTATGGGGCAGGGGGGTTCATATCACACACACGGCACCATCCCAGCCAACGCGCACCCCCGCACAACCCACACACAATGCACACCCCACGCACAGAATAGGTACCTGCCCATACTCCCACATGCGCACAACACACATTTCCACAATACCCCCCCACACGCACAAAATGTGCACACCTCCACAACACCCCCCACCCCACAACACCCTCCCACATGCACTTAGTGCACACACCCCACAACATCCCCTATACACACACACACACAACATGCGCACTGCACGCTCCCCCACCTTACACAGACCCACACAACAGGCACACAGCCACAGAGTGGACACCCAAAACAGGCTTCTACACAGCTCTCACACAGTGCACGCACCTCCATACAATTAACACAGAGCATACACCCAAAATATCCCCCATACACCTCTCAGCCCCACCTCCACCCAACCCACACAGCCCCTACACATCACAGGCACCCACAATGGCAAGACAAACACTTGTGCACTCACAGCACGCACACACAACACAGCACGATACGCCCGAACATCTACACAACTCACACAGCCCCCTCCCAACACAGGCACCTGCAAACCCACCCTCCACAACACAACACACACACCCCACATTCACAGAACACAGCATGAAATCCAGGGCCCAGACAGAGCCCAACACGCACCCCCACTCAGAATACGCCACTGTGTATGGACAACACCTAACCCCATGGGACTACGACACACGCATCCCACACGACACACATGCACCACAAACTCTAGTACTCACAACACATGCACACCCACCGTACACCCCATCGCATACAACAGCCCCACAACAGCTACCCCCCACAAAACACACACTCAAGTACCCACAATCCCTGCCACTCCACACACACCCCTGTAAGAAACGCACAACACAGACCCAAGGACCCACAACCCCCCCGCACCACAAAACACAGGTACCCACCCATACATGACACACACACACCCCAGTTTCAAGAGTCCCAGACTGTGGGCTGATTGCCCTGGGTTTCACATGGCCTGTAACTGAAGCCAGGGGCCTGAGCCCAGAGTGGGGGCAGCTAAGTAAAGAGATGATGGGGGACTCGCGGGAAGGGGGCTACCTGGGGTGGATCAGGAGGTGCAAGGGGGCAGGGCTGGGGAGCAGTTGGCTGGTTCTCAAGCCCAATTCGGAGCTCAAGGCTGGGTGGGCGTGCGGGGGGGTGGGCACGCGGGGGGTGGGAGGGGTCGTGCGGTGGAAGAGAGTTGGGGGATGGGTTGTGCAGTGTGTGCATGGGGGGGTTGTGAGATGGGTGTGGGGGGGTCATGCCGTGTGTGTGCATGGGGGTTGTGTGTGGGGGGGTATCATGTAGTGGGGGATCATGAACTGTAGTGGTTGTGTGGTGAGTGTGTGTACGTGGGGGGATTGTGCAAAGGGTGGCATACGATGTGTGTGGAGGGGGTATTGTGGGGGGTGTCGTGGTGTGGGGGAGGTGTCATGCGGTGTGTGTGGAGGGGGTACTGTGGGGGGGTTGTGTGGTGTATGTGTTGGGGGTAACAGTGTATGTGGATGGGGTATTGTGGGTGGGTGGGGGTGTGTGGGCAGGTGTCATGCGGTGTGTGTGGAGGGCATCTTGTGTGTGTTGTGTGGTGCGGGGGTTGTGCATGGGAGGGGGTGTGGGAGGGTGTCATGCAGTGGGGGGAAGTTGTGCAGTGTGTGTGTGTGTGTGTGTGTCAGTTCAGTTCCCAGTGCCCCACATCCCCTAAGCCAGCCTGACCAGGCCTGGCAGGGGCAGCGCCCGTGACCCCAGGATGGGGGAGTAGGGGGGCCAAGGGTCCCATTTAAACCTAGACTCAGGGCAACAGTTAGAGGGTGCAGCCGGGGGGCAGGGCTGGGGGCAGGGGTCACTCAGGCATTTCAGGTCCCCAGCTGCCCAGCTCTCACCCAGGTCCCCGGCAGGGCTCAGGGGCCCACGGAGCTGTCAGCACTCACGAGGCCCACGGCCCGTCTGCTCTGGCCGAGAAGAGGAGCCTGCGTGTCCTGGCTTGAGAAACTGAAGTGGGCAGAGAGGTCGGACAGGAGCTGGGTGTCTGGGAGAGCCTGCTCCCCTCCCAGAGCTGGGGAGAGAACCCAGGAGTCCTGGCCCCCAGCCCCCCCCGCTGAAGTGCTGTGAGCCCCTTGGCTGGGCCATGTTGGGCTGGCACGATCCCAGCTGGGGCCGGCATGATCCCAGCTGGGGACTATGCAGCAAGAGGCAGCCCTGAGGGGCAGGTGGGTAGTGCTGGGCACAGCAGGGCCAGGAGCTGATGACACCCATGGGAGGGACATGAGGCCTGCCCCCAGCCCCAGCAGCCCCATGCCCCTGCACCAGGCGCCCTCTGCCCTTTGACTGAGGAAACCCTCTGGGTGCTGTGCCACCCCAGTGTGGAGCCACGGGACCAGCAGTACGCTGCGCACCCTTGCCCTGGGGGTTCCCCCCTCACTGCCAGGAGGGCACAGTGCATGGATCTCAGCCCTCTGCACCCCTCTCCTGGCGCCCCCCAGCCTGCTCCCCTCTGCACCCCCCTCCTCTGTGCCCTCCCTCCCATTACCCCTCTCCCCTCCTCTGTGCTAGCCAGGCAGCCGGCAGTTCCATCCCACCTGGGGGTGGCACCTGCTAGCTGGCACCCAGGGGACCAGCGTTTGGCCAGAAAACACAGAGGACACAAGCTTGGCCTCCATCCATTGCCTCAGGCCAACGCTGGGCTAGAGGGATCTCAGCAGCCCCCGCATCCAGCTCCCCCCCCACCCCCGGGAACATAGGGCTTGTGTCAACGTTGGCATCAGGGCCACAGCCAGCTTGGCCTTCGGGGCGGTGGTTTTCCCAGCCAATTAGAATAGAGACAAACTGGACCCACCCAGTTCATCCCACAAACCCTCCAGCGGCAGCGTCTCACCCCAGTGTGGGAGGAGACCAAAGCAGGGAGGCCCCCGGGAGTTGGGGGGCAAAGGCCCATGCGTCGAGCAGGGCTAACGAACAGCACTGGGGGGAGAATGGGGCACAACTGATGGACGATTTTATCCTGGAAGTCCAGGGCGGAGCTGATCTGGGAGCAGGGCATAGGTTGGTCGAAACTCTCCCAGTCTCTCCGGCTGCTGCAGTAGCACTGGGGACCATGCCCATTGGAGTTAGGCACCTTTGAGGAGCTGGGTCCAAGGTCACACAGGGAGTCCTGAGCAGGGCCTTCAAACCAGCCCTCCCAAGACCTGGCCTAGCGTGCTAGGCACGTGGCCAGCCGAGGTGGAGCAGCGGGAGGAAGGCGACAAGGAGGAGAGGGAGTCCAAGAACCACACACGCCCTCGGATTTACCGTGTCGGTGCTCTGGGGCCGGAAGCGTCGGCTCTGGTGTTTGTACAGCGCCTAGCGCGATGGGGGTGGGCCTGCTCCACACCCGGCGCTCCGAGGCGCTACCGTAACGCGCCTCCCCACACCAAGTAGGCTGTGCTCACCTCCGGGCCGCTCAGAGGCAGCGAGCGCATCTCGCCCCTGCCCAGCCAGGCCTGCAGTACTCGGCCTTGCTTCCCCCACGCGGATTCCCCTCACACATATGCCTGGGCGAGTCTCAGCAGAAGTTCTCTGTGCACTAACAAAACCAGCCCCTGGCACCCAGCGACGCTGCCCGCTGGGTGCAGACCCACCTGGGGTGGGGCCAGTTGGCTCAGTGCTGGGCATGGGGGACCCAAATGCTTTAGCCAGACTGAGCATCCCAGCCCAGGAGGCTACATACACATTTAGGGCCACAGGCTCCAGGGCCAGCCTCTCCATCACCTTCCCCATGTGAAGCCCCGCAACTCCCAACCAGCTCAGCAAACAGGGTGAGGCACGGGCAACGCAGCCTGGGTGACAGAGCAGGCTGGTGACGTGGGACCAAGGTGTGATGGTGAAACTCACAGCCGGGGGGCAAGAGGCCAGGTCTCTTGGTGCCACTCAAGCTGGGGGCTAATGGCCAGGATTACAAGATGGAGGCCATGAGGTAGGGTGGGGGTTACTGAGGGACCAGGCCTGCTGGTGCCCCTCCCCATGGAGACAACCCTCAGCCTGGCCACCCTTGAGCTGCAGGGAGAGGTCACACATGGCAGTGGAAGGGGACCCAAGGGGGCAGCTGCTGCCAGTTTCCCTGGCACCCCCCACCCCCACCCACCACGATCCCAGCCCCAGCCAGCAGCAGGCCGTGTTATATAGAATATATATTTATGGATATACAAATTTCATACAGTACCAGGATGGATGGATGGATGGACGGACAGACATACAGACACACACAGAGCACTACGTTAAAAAAAACAACAACCAACAGTAATAGTGTATAGGGATGACGAGGACAGAAGCTTCTTAAAAAAAAGAATATCGGGTAGAAATGATTGTTCCTCACAAAAAAAAATTGTAGCAAAATGGTGAACATAATAATAATCGTGAGATGCACTAGTACCTGGTGAGAGGAGGGTGGGACAGGAGGCAGTGCCCCAAGATTCAAGTGTCCAGTCTGGGTCCCTCCGCAGATAACCATGGTGCACGGGTGGAGGGGGAAGGGAAAGAACCACCGGTGCCACACCGCTGGCTCGCCAGACAGAGCTGACCCCGCCCCCCGGTTTGTTCGTCTTGGACAGCCAGAGAAACCAACAGGCTCATGGGAGGCCAGGGTGCCGGAGGAGCCCATGGGTGCCATGGTGGGGACAACTTCGAGGAGTAACAATGGAAGCTCTGGATTTTGAGGATGAGGAACCGGGGAAGAAGAGAGGATGACAGGGGAGCCGGTCCCAGATGACAACGAAGGCTGAAAAACCACAAAGAGCAGCTTGTTCCGAGGTGGGTCCAAGAGAAGCCAGCTGCTCCAAGGGGTGGGAACCCATTCCAGTGTGGATCTAGAACCTGGAAGCTCCATGAAGCTGGGACCCATTCAGATGATGATCTAGAACCCTGGAAGCTCCAAGGGGTGGGAACCCATTCTGATGTGGTTCCAGTTGCACTGTTGAGGATCCAGTTCCAGTGTGGCTCAAGAACCTGGTGGTTTCCTTGTGGGGGGGATCCCATATTGCCAGGGATCAAGAAACTGGCTACTCCATGAGGCAGGTTTCTCATTGAGACGTGGATCTAGAATCCATTAGCTCCATGGCAGGGGAGAGCTTCTATCCCAGTGTAGGTCTAGAAACTGGGTACTCCATGGTGGCAGACAGATCCCACTCCAGTGTGGATCCAGAACCCAGTTACTCCATGGAGCAGAAATCCCAGCCTGGCACAAATTTAGAACCGGATTACTCCGTCAGGCTGGGATCTGGTCTGGTGTGGATCTGGGACACAGGAGTCCCATTCTGCTGCAGATCGAGAACCTGGTTGTCCCACAGGGGGAGGGATCCTGTCCCGTGGTAAATCTGGACCCAGGCATCCTGTGTGGAGAGGACCCCCGTACCAAAATGGCTCTCCGGTAGCTCCGTAGTGAGATTTGAGGGAGTCTAAAGCCTTCAACCAGTCCAACATACCCGCTCGAACAAACCCCACCAGGCTGGTGGGAAATATGGCCTCGGCTGGCCATGGCAGGAGCGGCCACCGCTCCGACGTAGTGAATGTTTACAAAAGTTAAATGCACTTTATTTTTTAATATAAAAGATTCAGCTCGTGGGGTGTTTATCCTCCTGCTGGAAGAGTGATTCAAAAACCAGTGAGACCATTAAATACAGGTGGGGCGAGGCGTGCCGGGGTGACAGTCCCGGGCACGCTGGAATCACGCAGCAGGATTTGCTCCTTCTAAAAATATATATTTTTATATATATAAAAATTCTTTCATGTAAAAAATAAGAAGTCAGGTGAGCTGGTTTGTAGTGTCTAGGAGTGAAAGGTGGGGGACCCATGAAATTCAGGGGGAGTAACTAGGGATGACTTTGGGTTTCATTCGTCAGATTCACATGCAGCCCCATCGGTGCCACTCCGGCAGCCTACCCAGGGCAGAAATGACCCCAATAATCCCCCCTCATGCGTATGGGGAGCTGGCATAAGGGTTCTTATCCCTGCTCCTGGTATAGAGGGCGGATTGGGGGTGTGGCCGGAGCACACGGCACTGTGGCTATTTGCTGCCCCACAAGGGGCGTGGTGGGGACAGACTATGGGAAACCCCAAGACAGGACAGGGGAACAGGGAGCCAGGCCCCAGAATTTTCCTCCACCAAAAAACAGTCAGTGGTTCCCGCAGCGACCGACGGGACCTGGGGTCTGATCAGCAGCTGCCCCAGAAACCCCGTTCCCTTAGCACCAAGACCCCACTGCACTGCATGGCTCCCACACCCTGCTCTGGGAAGACGCTTAGTGTTTCTAGGAAAGGGGGGGGCGGGAGCAGGGAGCAGCTCATTACCTCAAAGCCCATTAATGCCTGCTTTTGTCCTGCCCCCTCTTAGCCACAACAGCTGACACCCCCTTCCTGGGGGGCTAGGAGCTTGCCTGGCAAGAGCCAGATTCCCTTCCCCCCACCCCGAAGTTTGGAATTGTAGTGTTTGGTCATGGGCCCCCCCCAGATGCAGCCTCGGATCCAGCACCTCCCAACTGCCCAGAGCCTTTCAGGCGCCCGCAGCGTCAGGGCCCCCTGGCAGCAGGATCCGGGGCGAGGGCTCGGGGCTCTACACATGTCTGAGAGTTTGGATCTGATGCACTGGGGGCAGCGAAGGCACGGAGGGGCCAAGACCTGGCCCCCCAGGAGGCGGCTCCCTGGTCCCGTCCCGCGCTCCCCCTCTCCCCCCCGCCGAGCCTCTTACAAGTCCAGGGGCTCTTCCACCGGCACCGACTGCAGCTGGGTCAGCACCTTCTCGTCCGAGTCGAGGCCCTCGGGATCCAGGGGGTCGCTGCCTGAACTGCCCAGCAGCAGCCCCTCGCCCTCGGGCAGCAGGAGGCCACTCGGCTCCGTGCCGTCCAGCACCTCCACCGCCCCCTTCTCCATCTCGAAGAGCCCCTCGGTGCCAGCCGCTTGCATCTCCATGCCCGCCGAGCCGGGCCACGCTGCCGGCTGAGGCAGCGGGGACAGCACCAGGCCCTCCTGGGGGAAGTTCGAGAGGATGCTAGGCTGGCGGCCAGCCACACCGTCCGCCCCAAAAGCCAAGGCCGGCTGGCCCGCCCCGGCGCCCTCGGAGTTCACGGGCCCTGGGATGGGGGCGCTGGTGGCTGTTAGAGGCGCCGTTTCTTGCTTGACGGGCAGGGCCAGGCTGCCAGCGGGGGCGGAGAGCACCGGGGACATGAGCATGGTGGCCGGGAAGGTGGCGGTCAGGATGAGCTTGCCCTGCTGGAGCGTCATGCCGGTGAGGATGGTGCCGCCACCCGGCACTGGGTTCGTCAGGAGGAAGTTCCCTGCAGAGGGGAGAAGAGGGGGGCAGGGGGAACCCACAGGCCTCAGATGGGTGAGTGTCATCGTCCCTTGTACAGCTGAGGGGAACAGAGCGGAAAGGACTAGCCCATGGGCACCCAGCAAGTCATCAGCAGAGGTGGCACGAGAACCCAGGAGTCCTGGCTCGCACCCCCTGCTCTAACTGCTAGACCCCACTCTCCTCCCAGAACTGGGAACAGAACCCAGGAGTCCTGACTAGAGCAGGAGGGGCTGTGAGCCAGGTCTCTCGGGTTCTATTCCTACTTCTGCCACCAACCTGCTGGAGGACTTGGGTCAGCCCCTCCTGCTCTCCGTGTCTCAGGCTAAAAGGGGCCAGCCTGACCCTCCACTGAGCCCCAGCCAGCGAGCCCCCAGGCCAGAGACACCCCCCCGCCCCCGCACACACAGCCAGTCCTGTACCTGGACCCGTGCTGGAGCAGAGCTTGGAGAGACATGGGGTCTTGGTGGAAGGACTCAGGGACTCCCCCAACCCCCTGGAACCTTGTCCTAAGGTTCAGCGCCCTTCCCCCCCAAACATCCACAGCCCCAGGACTCCCTCTGCTTCATCGGTGCTCCAAAATAGTCTCCCCATGGGCCCGGGTCCACACCCCCTCCCCCCAGCCTCTCCCCAGCCCTCAGGTCCTTCCTCTAGAACTTCTCTGACCTCCCCCGACCCCGACCTGTGGGCCAGGGGCCCCCCCAGCACACGCAGCCCCCAAATCCACCTGGCCAGGGCACAGGCCCCAATCCTCCCCAAGTCATTCCAGCTGCACTCCCCCGGCCAGGGCAAACGCAGCCAGCCAGCCACTCCCTCCCACCCCCCGCCCGGCACCCGCGGCAGTACCTGGCGCCCCGGCAGGCAGCTGCAGCGTGGTCACGCCCACGTTGGCATTGATGAGGTGTACGTTGCTCTGCCCCACGGTCCCGCCGGCCGCCTGCGGAGCCCCCACCTTGAGCGGGGCGGCGCTGGCCAGGATCTGGATCGGCCCCACCCCCTGCTGCAGCGTCACCACCTGCGACGTGGGCACCACTTGCGGGAGCGAGATGAGCTGGGAGCCCTGGGGCACCGAGAGCAGCTGCGGGGCGGGGGCCCCCTGGGGCACTGAGTAGACCTGGGTGGGTGAGAGCGGCACCGTCTGGGGAGGGGACAGCACCGGGGTGCCTGGGGCCGGCTGGCACAGGGGCACCACTTGGGAGGGGGGCGAGACCTGGGAGATGGGGATCAGGGGCGGGGCGGGGACGTGGACCACGGCTGGCACCGGGGCAGCCTGAGCTGGCCCCGGGATGGGCGAGGTGAGGGCGGGGAAGGACAGCAGGGGAGAGCCCTGGAGGAGCGGGGTGGCAGCCGGGGGAGGCGACGTCACGGGCAGGGCCTGGCCAGGCTGAGAACCGGGCACCACGTGGGAGAGGGGGACGATCTGGGAGCCGGAGGCCACCGGCTGGGGGAGCGCCGGGGCCGGGCAGGGGGCTTCCTCGCCCGACGGCACCACCTGGGGCACTGAGCTGGCCGGCGCGGGAAGCAGCACCCCCTTCGGGTCGGACGCGGCCGGGGGAAGGAACGGGGGCACCTCGGACAGGGCCCCGACCGCCTGGCTCTCCTCTGTCTTCACCTCCAAGGTGCCCGGGCTGAACACCAGAGAGGACAGTGCCTCGCCAGCTTCCGCCTTGATGTCAGGCCTGGCCGAGGCGGCCGGCGGCGACTCCAGGCCAGTGCCAGTTGGGGTCTTGGCCCCCGCCAGGGCGGCGCCATTGAGGAGCACGGGCGGGGTGGGCGCCACAGGGCTCAGGGTGATGGTCTGGCTGTCGCCCAGCGCCAGCCCGTTGATGAGCACCCCGCCTGGCGCCTGGAGCACGGAGCTGCTGTTCAGCAGCATGGCCTGTGGGCCGGCCGTGGTGATGAAGTTGCCGTTGAGCAGGATGGACGAGGCCCCGGCGGGCGCCGGCAAGAAGAGGTTCCCCGAGGCGCCGGCCCCATCCGGCCCGGCGGGCGTCCCCACGGCCAGCTCAGACTCCTCCAGCCCCCGGCTCGACTCGTCCTCCGTGCTGGGGTTCCCGTCCGACTCGCTGCCGGGAGAGAGGGACTGTCAGGAGCGGGGGGGTTAGCCGGAGCTGTCACCCCCCCTCTAGCTGCAGCCTCTGCCCCCACCATAAAGGGGGCTGATATCCAGAGAGTAATGAGAGATAGCATGGCCCAGTGGGTAGAGCAGCCAACTGGGCTTTCAGAGACCGGAGTTCTAATCCCAGCTCTGGCTTGCTAGACGAGTGCCTTCCTCGCCCCATGCCTCAGTTTCCCCACTGTATAGTCAGACTGCCAGCTCCTGGGGGCAGGGCCTGAGCCGGGTTAGGATCTTTTGGGCCAGTGAGTTTGACAGCGTTGAAAGCTCCTGACCCCCCTGCCTCCCGACGGCTCAGTTACCTCGTGACACAAACCTACCTGGGGTCCGCAGGCTGCACAACAAGTGGGAAAGTTCCCCAGCAACCCAACAGTTCCCCACCCCCCCGGCAGAGTCCCAGCAGGACTGATTCCAGCCAGAGGGGGGTCCTCCAAGCCCACATGGCCAGAGCTGGAGACTCCGCAACTCTACTACCTACATCACAGGCCATGAACTAGATCCCCAGCTGGGGTCAATCATCCTCGCTCCATTGGAGACTCTGGGGCCGCGCTGATTTCCCTCAGCCAAGGCTCTGGCCCCACAGATCTAGGGAAGGCAGCAGAGATCCAGCGCTAAATTCGTTTCGCGGTCTCAGAGTCGTCACCCCCCCACCCCCAGCAGTCGGGCATCGGCCTCCCCACACCACGCGGCAGCGATACAAGGAGCTGCGACAGAGATCCGGCCGTCCCAGGCCACGTCTCCAGCCCCGCGGGTTTGCACCAGGCCCCAGCCTCGCGGGACCCAGCTTCCCTAGGCCCCAGCCGGGGGAGGACACCAGCACAGGCTGGAAGGTGAAAACACCAGGATGCCAGAGAGCTGGGGGTGGAGGAAGGGGGGTCTCACATTTCACAACAAAGGGAGAGAGTTGGGAACAGCCCCCGTTCCCCTCATGGGGAGAGATGGAAGACACCAAGTCAAGACACCTCCCCACACACTTCTTGTACTGAGGGTGTATCGGTAAGGGCCTGTCCCCCACCACCACTCTTCCCCCGGGAGCGGTGTGGGGAGGGGGCGCTTCTCTTGCCATGGGTCCCAGCACTGTGGGGGGATGAGTTGGGTGCATATGGTTTGGGGGTGCACCTAGCTCTCACTGCAGGGTCCCAGCACTATGGAGAGGTGGGTTAAGGTGTGCATGGTTTGGGGGTGCACCTTGCTCTCATGGGGGGAGTCAGAGCATTGTGGGGGATGGGTCAGGGTGCATCGGATTTCAGGGTGCATCTAGCTTTCTCTGGGGGCTCCCAGCACTGACTCCTGACCCTGTAGGAGGAGGTGTCTATGAATATGTGGGGGCTGCCAACACCTCTTATTGGGGTTGCTGGCCTGTCCCTGGAGAAAGATGGGAGGGGTGCATGGGGTTTTGGGGTGCACCCTCCCAGCTCCTCTCCTGCCCAGGGGTGAGATCTGGGGAGGGAAGCTGTCCCTCTTGCTGAGTGGTCCCAGTCCAAAATGGGGTCTGCCTGGGTGATTTGGAGGTGCTGTTACAGGATGCTTCCTGTGTCTATTACTGGGTGCCCTCCTGCTGCAGGGGCTGTGTTATTTTGGGGGGTCCCTCCAGAATCCTGGGGCTCCCCATCCCCTCTCACCAAAAGAGATTCTTCCTTTCCCTGGGGACACATCTTCGAAGTTCCTATAGGTTCTTGGGGTCCCCCTTTTCCTGCAGCAGGATGAGATATTGGGGTATCTCCTCACATCTAGCTGAGGATGCCTGCAGAGGGGAGGTTCCTCTTGCTGGGGTTCCCTTCACCCTATAAGGGGACGCCTGCAAGAGGTCAAGGTCCGTCCTCCAACCTCCTTTGGAGGTCCCTGCAGGGGGTGCCTATGGGATCCAAAGAGGGGGTGAATAGGACTGAGGGGGCATCCTTCCAGGGGGAGCTGAATAGGATCTTTGGGGTGTGTAGGATCAGGTTGGGGTGCTTGCAGGAGAGGGCTGTATAGGATGGGGTGGCTGCGTAGGAGAATCTGGGGTGTATAGGATCTGGGGGGGCCCCCCAGAGGGGAAATGTATAGGTTCTAAAAGTTGTAGGCTCTGGGGGGTCCTAGCAGAAGAGGGTGTATAGAATCTGGGGCTGTCCCTGCGGGGGGGGGGGGGGCGTGTATAGTATTGGTGTGTAGGGGGGGTGTCGTTGCAGAGGTGTAGGCTCTAGGGGCTGCACAGGATCCAGAGAGGTCCCTGAAGAGGGAAGATGTACAGGATCTCGGGAGTACAGGGCCTCAGAAATGCCCGCTGCAGAGAGGGGGCTTTACAGGCTTTCGAAGTGGGGGCGGGAGCGAACAGAGTGAGCTGCAAAGTCTCGGGGGGGGGGTGTTTCTCTCATGGGAAGTGGGGGTGCTGCATGGGAAGTGTTCCCTGCAAAAATTTTCCCGTACCGGGCTCTCAAGGGAGAGGGTGTCCCGCACCCACAGAGGGAGGAGGTTCCTGTGCGGGGCTCTCGGGGGAGGGGAGCTCTGGCCAGGCTCTCAGGGGATCCCTGCAAGTGTGGGGGCTGTCGGCGGGTGGGGGGGATACGGGCTCGGGTTCCCCGCAGAGGAGGGGGGGCTGTCCGGGCTCCCGGGGGGGGTCCTTGGGTTCCCTGCAGAGGGTGGGGGGGCTGTCCGGGCTCCCGCGGGTGGGGGCCTCGGGTTCCCCGCAGAGGCTGAGGGGACTGTCCGGACTCCTGGGGGGGGGGGGGGAGGGGCTCGGGTTCCCCGCAGAGGCTGAGGGGGGGCTGTCCGGGCTCGCGGGGGGGGGGGTTCCCCGCGGGGGGGGGGCTGTCCGGGCTCCCGGCGGGGGCTGTCTGGGAGCGCGGGAGGGGGCGGGTTCCACGCAGAGGCTGGGGTGGGGGCTGTCCGGGCTCCCGGGGGGGGCTGTCTGGGCGCGCGGGGGGAGGGAGGCGGGTTCCCCGCAGAGGCTCGCGGGGGGGGCTGTCTGGGCTCGCGGGAGGGGGCGGGTTCCCCGCAGAGGCTGGGGGGGGGCTGTCCGGGCTCGCGGGTGGGGGCGGGTTCCCCGCAGAGGCTGGGGGGGGGGCTGTCCGGGCTCCCGGCGGGGGCTGTCTGGGCTCGCGGGGGGTGGGGGGGGCGGGTTCCCCGCAGAGGCTGCGGGGGGGGGGCTGTCCGTTCTCCGGGGGAGTCCGGTCTGGAGGGGGGGGTCCCCTCCCCCCTTTACCTCTTGCTGGGGGTGCCGGCGCCTCCCCCGCTGCGGTCCCGCTGCCGCCGGTTCTTGAACCAGTTGCTGACCTGGGTGAGCGAGAGGCCGGTGTCGCGGGCCAGGCGCCGCTTCTGCTCGGGGCTGGGGTAGCGGCTGCGGCCGTAGGAGTCGCGCAGGGCGGCCCGCGAGCGGCGCTTGAAGCAGTACACAGTCTCCTCGCCGTCCCAGATGGTGCTGGGCAGCGGGAACTTCTTGCGCAGCCGGTACTTGTCCACCGCGCCCAGCGCCCGGCCCCGGGCCGCCTCGGCCTCGCGGTAGCGGGCGCGCAGGTAGAGGTCCTGCAGGAAGGGGTGGTGCGGGGCGGCGAAGGGCCGGCTCTGCACCAGCCGGTACAGCTCCCCGAAGTCGCCGCGCTGGAAGGCCAGCAGCGCCCGCGCCTTGGCCAGGCTCTCCCCGCCCGCCGCCGGCTCCGGCTCGGCCGGCAGCGAGCCCAGGAAGCGGCCCAGCCGGCCCGGGTCGCCGGCCTGCAGCAGCGCCTCGCACACGCACGACACTTGCTCCGGGGAGAAGCGCGGCGGGGCCGCCGGCGGCGGGGAGCCCGCGGGGGGGGCGGCGGCGGCGGCCGGCGGCGGGGAAGGGGGGGCGGCCGCTAAAGTTGGCAGAAGTTGGCGGGACTCGCCCGCCGGCGGCGGGGGCGGCTGGGGGGCCCCCCCCGGGCCGCGGCCGGGCGCGGCGGGATCCGCAGGGAAGGAAGCCATGTTCGGGGCTCGGGTGCCTCCTTCCCCGCCCTGCCCCCCCCCCGCGTCCCCTCCCCCTCTGTTCTTCTTCCCCCCCCTCCCCGCGTCGCCGCCCCCCAATCCTCGACCCCCCTCCCTCCCCAGTCCCCCCTTCTCACTTGCCCCCTCCCGCCCCTTCCCCAGCCCCCCCTCACTCCCCGGGCTCCGCCCCCTGCCCCTCGGCTCCACCCCCTCTTCCTCCACTTCCAAAGCGCCAGCCTGGCTTGTCCCGTTCACACACAAAGGGAGCGTCGCCAAAAAACAGCTTCCTTCCTCCTCCCGGCCAGCTCTGCCCGCCGTCCCCGGCCCCCATCTGCCCCCTTCCTCCCGGCGCCGCCCCCGCCACTTTGCAAAAGTTTCCAAACACGTTGCCACGCGGGGAGGGGGGCGGATCCCGGGGCGCTCGCGCCGCTTGGCCAAAGTTGGCGAGTGTCTGCAGGAGCCTTCTGGTGGGATGCGGCTCCTTCCCCCCCCCCCCCCCCGGGGCCTAGCGAGCCGCACCCTCCCCCGCCGGGCGCAGGGAGACGCGGCTGCTCAGCGGGAGGCCGAGCCTGGGCAGGCGACTGGCCGCAGCCAGCGGGGGGAGGGGCAGGGCCGTTGTTGTCCGGCCTCGGGGTCGGGGTGGGCAGCGCCTGGGCTTTCTGGGCCGTGGGGAGCTGGGGGGAGGGTCTGGGAGCAGAGCCGGGGTCTGGGTGCGCGGGGCGGGGAGCCAGGAGCGGGCCTGGGAGGAGTAGAGCCGGGGGCTGGGGGGGAGCGGGGCTGGGAGCAGAGCCGGGGTCTGGGTGCGCGGGGCGGGGAGCCAGGAGCGGGCCTGGGAGGAGTAGAGCCGGGGGCTGGGAGCAGACCCGGGGGCCGGGTGCGGGGGGGGGGCGGTGTCCATGGCGAACCCACCCTCGGGACTATTCTGAGACTGGAGACTGCTCAGGCCACCATCCGGGGCTCCAGTCGGGGCTGAAAGCGTCTCCCCAGCAAAAGGTGGCTCCGAAGTTTTGCCCTTATAACCCCCCCCTCCCCACACCCTTCCCCTGCCACCCCCACCCCCCCTCCGCCCCAATGTCTTGGCGTTTTGGTGGGGCCCCGCGGGTGGAGCTGCGCTGGGGCCCGGTTGCAGGGATGTTACTGCGGCGGGCCGGGCTGGGGCTAGTTGAGCTGGGGCCGGCAGAAAGAGGAGGAGAATCTGGGGTGCACCCCCTCTCGGGAGCCCGGACAACCCCCCCCTGTGGGGAGCCTGAGGCCCCCCCCTGCGGGGAGCCTGAGCCCCCCCCCCCGGGAGCCCGGACAGCCCCCCTTCTCTGCGGGGAACCCGAGCCCGTAACCCCCCACCCGCCGACAGCCCCCACACTTGCAGGGATCCCCTGAGAGCCTGGCCAGAGCTCCCCTCCCCGGAGAGCCCCGCACAGGAACCTCCTCCCTCTGCGGGTGCGGGACACCCTCTCTCTTGAGAGCCCGGTACGGGAAAATTTTTGCAGAGAACACTTCCCATGCAGCACCCCCACTTCCCATGAGAGAAACCCCCCCCGAGACTTTGCAGCTCACTCTGTTCGCTCCCGCCCCCACTTCGAAAGCCTGTAAAGCCCCCTCTCTGCAGCGGGCGTTTCTGGGGCCCTGTACTCCCGAGATCCTGTACATCTTCCCTCTTCAGGGACCTCTCTGGATCCTATCCAGCCCCCAGAGCCTACACCTCTGTAACGACACCCCCCCTACACACCAATACTATACCCCCCCCGCAGGGACAGCCCCAGATTCTATACACCCTCTTCTGCTACAACCCCCCAGAGCCTACAACTTTTAGAGCCTATACATTTCCCCTCTGGGGGCCCCCCCAGATCCTATACACCCCAGATTCTCCTCCCAGGGCAGTGGGCGCGGCAGGGGTTGGTATGGACAATGGAAGAGCCATGGGCTCGGCTGGGGGTTCCCCCACAGCCAGTCTCCTGCCCCACTCCTCACAGTGCCCCCTACTGAGCCAGCCCAGGGCTAGAGTAGCCAGGAGCTCATAAGAATGGTCAGACCGAAAGTCCATCTAGCCCAGTGTCCTGTCTTCCGACAGTGGCCAATGCCAGGTGCCCCAGAAGGAAGGAAAAGGTCATCATCAAGTGATCCATCCCCTGTTGCCCATTCCCGGCTTCTGGCAAACAGAGGCTAGGGACACCGTCCCTTCCCATCCTGACTAATAGCCCTTGATGGACCTTTCCTCCATGAACTTATCTAGTTCTTTTTTGTTATAGTCTTGGCCTTCACAACATCCTCTGGCAAGGAGTTCCACAGGTTGACTGTGCATTGTGTAAAGAAATACCCCCTTTTGTTTGTTTTAAACCTTCTGCCTACTAATTTCATTACTTCCCCCCCCCCCCCCCCCCCCGCAGCCAGCGCCTCTGACCCACTCCCTACAGTGTGGTTGATGTGTGTGGGATGTGGTTGTCGGCATCTGGGTGGCTGTCCATGCCGGGGGTGTATCCGTTCCTGAGTGCGGCTGTTTTGGTGCTTGTGCGGGGTTGTCAGTGTGTTCTGGTGCTGCAGTGGGTGGTCAGTGCAGGTCAATTGTACGTGTCAATTGTGCTTGTCACTTGTATCAGGCTGTGGTTGTGGGGTTGTGTGTGTGTGTCACTGTGGTTGTGGGTTTGTGTCTCTCCGCCCCCCACATCCCCAGGCTCTGACTGTCCCACGGCTGGGTCCCCCAAGCATTGGTCACCCCTGGGGGTGGCATTGGAGTCCCAGGGTGGGTTTCAGGGTGGAGACGTTTCGAACAGCTGGGTTGGGAGAGGGCCAGGTTGGGAGCCCAGAGAGGACGGGGTGGGCCAGTCCTGGGGACAGACAGGAACAGCTGCCTGGCACGGACGGGGTGGGAAGCAGCCACCATGGCTTAATACCTGTGCCCGGGGTCAGGTTACCAGCCATGCCCCCCCTTGGCTTGCTGGACAGCCCCAGCCCATGGGGACAGGCGGGGACAGCAGGGGTCCATGGGGCTGGGGTAGCAGAAGAGGGGTTAGCAAAGTACACAGCTCTGCTGGTGCCCCTCACTCCCAACCTGCAGGCCCCTGCTAGCCCAGCCCTGGGTCCCCCCCTCCCCCCGCCCCAGTTCTACCAGGGTCCATGGCAAAGGCAACCCTTGCAAAGCCCTCCGCTCCCGGGGAGCGGCTGAGCCTATGGGACGTCTCAGCCCACCCCTAGAGAGCTGGGGCCACACAGAGAGGGACCGGGCCCCTGAGGCTGGGGCTGCATTGGTAGAGCTGGAGCTCTGCACGTCCCAGCCAGGTTCTGGCTGGAGGGAGTCCAGTGGCCGCTGCCTTGTCCCTGGGGGTGTCAGCTGTGCAGACCCAGCGGTGGAGGGTGCCATGGGCAGGAGGGGGCAGCCAGGGGGCGGGGGGAGCTCTAATCCGCTGTCCTCTGCTGGGCAGGATCAGAATTGCCCATCAGCGTGTCATAGACCCTCCCTGCAGCTGGGGTTCTCTGGCTTGGGGTGGGGGCTGGCAGAGGCTGGGTGCTCTCCTCACTCTCGCCTCCAAGGGCCAGAAGTAAATCAGGCCCAGATCCACCAAAGTCCCCCCCCCCCAAAAAAAATTGACTCCCCAGAGTCATTGATCACCTCCTCCAGAGAGACTTGCAGCAACATGTGGGCCTGGGCGAGCACCAGGGCCTGTATCCAAGCACCCAGCCTTCAGCCGGGGAGTGAGACACGGGCAGAACCTGGGACTCAGGTGTGGGCTCCCCCCACAGCCAGCTCCTGCCCCGCTCCCCACAGCGCCCCCTGCTGGGAGAATCCGGGGCTGGAGTAACTGGAGGCTCCTGCCCTGCTCCTCACAGCACCCCCTGCTGGGAGCGCTGGAGAACACGGTGCACTGGAGTGTTTTTGTCCATCCTGGCGATGTAGCCGGAGAACCTGCCATGCGGCCTTTGAATCTAATGGGCGACTGGAGGCTGGCCAGGCCTTTGTGGGACGGTGACATTTCACACATAGACCACGTTATGCCTATTTGGCACTGACAGCAAGTCTGGAAAGCCTCCAGCCGCTCCAGGTCTGCCTGTGTAGGGGCCAGGTATCTAGTCCAACCCCCTGCTCAAAGCAGGGCCAATCCCCACTTTTTGCCCCAGATCTCTAAATGGCCCCCTCAAGGATTGAACTCACAACCCTGGGTTTAGCAGGCCAATGCTCAAACCTCTGAGCTATCCCTCCCCCCAACTCATCCCCCTTCTCCATGGTGCTCAACCCCACCTGCACCTGGGATTCTGCTGGCCCAGCTCCCAGGTCTGGATCTTCATCTTCTGCCCGGAGACGTCCGACCCCACAGTGTGGCGGGTGGGGCGGAAATTGTTTGACTTCCCCACCAGCCAGACAGCGCCCGGTCGGTGAACACGTCTTGACCAGCCTTGATTCCGATGGGTGGCCCGGCAAGTCCTACTAGCCAGTCGCCAGCTCGACAGAACCGGGGGCGGGGAACGCGTCCCTGCTGCGCCCCCAGGGTTGTGTAGAAACATAGTGAGAGCCGGGAGCCAGGGCACGTTCCGGTACGGGTGTGAAAATCACGCGCCAGATTTAGCCGAACACCTGGGGCACCAGCTCCTTTCACTGCCAGGCGAAGTGCTGAGCGGGCGACCGAATCCAGAGCCGCTGTGAGGTGGCTATTTGCCCCGTAAAGCAGGCGGTTAAATTCTCAGTGCGGCTGCGTCCCACCGGGCAGAACGTGAGCAAAGCCTGTCCCAGGGCCCAGGGACCATGAGATCGGCCTGTAGCTGCCCCACTCGGGGCGAGAGCCTCTGCCCATGGTGATGCTGCCTGTCCATTCTGCTTGGTGCTTTGCCTAGTGCCTGACGCAGGCTGATGGTCGCTGGGTGCTGCTGGGGTGCAATAGCTGCCAGGTCAGCCGCATGGCCAGTCTCACTTCCTCGAGCAATGCCGGATCACGGCTCCTCCCTGGGGCCGCAGCCCTGTGGTTTGCCGGGTCCTGTAGCCGCAGGCCTGTGGCTCAGAAGGAGCCGCCTGGCATCGGGATGGAGGTCTGGGACGGCTGTGCCTGGCTCTGGAGTCAGGACGCAGGGGCAGGATGTCGCGTGCTCCCCGCCCTGGCCCCAGGATGGGCACACCCAGCCCCGGGCGCTGGGCTGTCAAACGCTCCGGCACCAGGCCCCACTCCGAGATCCCTGGGATTGAGCCGGAGCTGGGAATCTGCAATGCCAGTAGGCGATGATGCTCTCTGTAACCCACCCGTGCCAGGGCTTTCCCGGGCACCAACTGGGAGCCATTTCCACTGCTGCGGGGGGTCGGGGTTCACCGCTTCTGTCCCACCTGCTGCAGCCCCAGTCAGCCTGGTGCTGGGCATAGGGTGGGGGAGGAGCTGGTGCGCAATGCAGGTGCCTCCGAGTGGGACAGCTCAGTGCCAGGGAAGGCGGGCACTGATGGGACAAGAGGGGATCCAGGTCGGGCACCAGGGGAGCAGATATCCCAGATGGGGGGGGGGTCTGGCCTGGCAGGTTGTGGTGGGGGAATCCCAGGAGTAGACAAAGGCTCAGGTGAGATGGTGGCAGCTGGGCTTAGAGACCTGCCCGCCTGGCACACGCTCCCTGGCCAAGGCCTCGGCTGGGACAGGTTTCACCTGCTGCTCCAGCCCAGTCGTTTGTAGGGCCAGTGTCTGGCCTGTGTTTGTAACCAGCAAAGGTGGGAACTTCCAAGGCTGTGAGCTTCCTTGGAGCAGTGCCGGCCCCTCAGGCCAATCCAGAGCCTGGATTCCCAGTGCAGCACCCGACGCACCAAGCACCAGCGCCAGGGTTCGCACGCAGCCCCATGGGCAGCACCCAGTGCCAAGGAAAGGAGCCGTGAAAGCTCCTAGGGAGTCAGGAGAGGGGGATCAGCCCCTCCCCATCCCCTTGAGGCCCACGCTGCTTCGCCTAACCCCCTGCCCCGCCCCTCACAAGGGATAAGCCTGAGCTAGGGGCGCCGTCTTGTGGCTGATTGTAGAACTGCAGATATGCGAGACGCCCATGATAGGTATGCAGGGGAGCGCACTGCCTAGTGGTTAGAGCGGGAGGGGGCTGGGAGCCAGGACTCCTGGCACCCCCTTCCCCCCACACTGCCCCCTTCCCCCCAAACCCCAACATTGCCCCCTTCTCCCCCAAACCCACACTGCCCCTTCCCCCCAGACCCAACACTTCCCCTTCCCTCCACACTGCCCCTTCTCCCCCAAACCCCAACACTGCCCCCTTCCCCCTGCACTGCCCCCCTTCCCCACACACTGCCTCTTCTCCCTCAAACTCAACACTGCCCCCTTCCCCCTCACACTGCTCCCTTCTCCCCAAACCCTGACACTGCCCCCTTTCCCCTCAAACCCAACACGGCCCCTTCTCCCCCAAACCTCAGCACTGACCCGCCCAATAATAACACTCCTGAAACAAATCACCCTGGCGCACCGAGTAAATGAACAGAACTTACACACCCAGCCCTGAGGGGTCTCACCCTGGGGACTCCGTGGGACCCAAGAGGACTTTTCTATTGATCTTACAGGGAAGGTGCCCAGAACGAGACGGTGATGGGCAGTCCTATGACCCCCTTCCCGAGATCAGAGGGGCCCTAGTTTGAATCCTGCTCATGGCCTGGGTAGGTCCCTGCCCGGGAACAGAAGCAGATGCAAAAAAGTCACCTCCCTCCTCTGCAGTCTCCTTGCCTGCCCCTCCCGTTCTGATGCCCCCTGGGTGGGGAGGGGGGGTCGCTCGCTCAGCCGGGGGGCAGGTCCCACAGCAGGTGCAAGGTCAGGGAGTGAGCTCTGGTGGCCCAGGCTTTAAGGGAGCTGGGGAGCCTGCAATTCCCCCGAAGGGCACAGGGGGGCACTGTTGCTGCAGGGGAAGGGGCGGGGTGGGTCAGGCTTTGCGGCCTGAACTGTGCACCCGGGATACAGGGTTAGCACCCTGCTCTGTCCCTCGGGGGGCAGCCTACGGTGTGAGCCCTCCTCCACCCTGGTTCTATGCCCAGCTCTGGCAGGGGAGTGGGGTCTAGTGGTTAGAGCAGGGGGCTGGGAGCCAGGACTCCTTGGTTGTGGGTTCCATCCCCAGCATATCTCCACAAGATAAGCATGAGATTATTTAGCTGTGCCCCCCCCCCGCAGCTGGTTAAAACTCGGAGCCTCCAAAGCCCAGCACCAGCATTCAGAGCTGGGTCTCCCCACGAACTCCTGAGCAGCACCCCCCAGCCTGCTGCATTGCGTCTCCCTGGGGGCCTGCTGCTCAGAGCAGCTGGGGGGCTATTTTTACTCTGGCCCTGCCCTTGCCCAGCCCCCCTGCACCTGCCGGGATCCTGTGGTGTGTGGGCGTCGCTCTGCCCAGGGGGTGCGGCTGGGCACACACATTCTGGGCGGCCAGCCCCACCCTGGCTGCAAGGCCAAGCCCAGACTGACCTCTGTCTACCTCCCCCTCCCCCCCCCCCACCCCGCCAGCTTAGCCATCAGGCCCAGAGTCAGTCAGGGCCCCCAGCTCCTGGAGGCCTGTGCTCAGCAACCCTCCCCCGCCCCACCCCCAATAGGCAGCCAGCCTTGACATGAACCCTGGGCAAAATCCTCCCATGTTCTGGGAACCAAGGGGGCAGCCCTGTCTCGACGCCCTGGGCTGTGTGGGTCACCTCATGTCCCACGGCCCAGGGCAGGTTCAGAGTTGACCGAGGGCAAATTGGAGCATGACTCGATCCGTCTCTTAGCCCAGGGACGAAGAAGAGGGCACAGGGTAGGTCTGTAATGCCGTGCCTGGGAGACTGGGGGCTTCTGCTTCCCCTGTCTCAGAACACAAGAAAAAGGGGACGGTCAGTGAAACCAAACGGTGGCAAATTCCAAAGCGATGAAAGGAAAGAGGTTGCCACCCACGACACGATTAGCCTGTGGAATTCCCGGCCCCATGAAATCCCTGAGGCCAAGAGCTTCACAAGATTCCAGGTGGGAAGATGGATCCCAGCTCCAGCCCCAGTTATAACAGCTAATGCTAACACTTGTCAGAAGGGAGATAAAAACCTCACACTTCAGGCTCAGGTAAGCTCTGGCCCCTAGGGTTGAAGAGGCTGTTTTGCGTCTCCATCTGGGGCCAGCCGCTGTTGGAGGCAGGTTCCCAGGGTAGAGGGAGCTAGGGTCAGATCCAGCCCGGCAGGCCCCATGGTCCTGTGACCGGTTAGGGCAGAGGTGGGTAAGAGGGGCTGGCAGGAGATGGACTAAGGCATGGGGCAGAGAAAGGTGCTGCGATATGAGCCACGACACAAGGACGAGGGCCGTGCGGCGACGCTGAATGGAAAACCCTTCTCGAATGATACAAGGAAAGGACTTGGTTACGCAATGGGCCCGTGGAACTCACCACCACTGGATGTCAGGAAGCCCCCCAAGCAGTGCAGGATCCAAACCGAGGAGTGGCTGTTTACATGACATGCAAAGCGACGCTACAGAGGGTTAATAAGAGAAGGGCCCATCACTGAGCCAGGTGGGGGGTTGGAGGTAACGTCCCCATGGCCAGTTCACCCAGCAGTGCCCACTAGAGCTGGTTTTGCACCATCCTCTGAAGCGGCTGGTGCTGGGCACTGCCAGCAGTGACAGACCTGGCTAGCTGGCCAAACCTCCTCCCTCCTGGCTTCTATCGCCGCCTTTGGGAGGGGGTGGGGTCTAGTGGTTAGAGTGGAGCGGGGACTAGGAGTCAGGACTCCTGGGTTCTATTCTATAATGCTATCTCATTTCTCCTCCCCCCCCACCCTCACCCTAGTCAGTTGTGTACAGCTGGGGGGAATCAATACTGCCCAACCACACAGAGGGGCCCGGGCACTGACCTCTTAATGCCACCCTCCTGCCCACTCTGCCCCCGCTCCACTGAGGGGTCTCACCACCATGCGGGGGCGACAGGAAGGAATGGAGCCCTGAAGGGTGAACTAAGAGCGTGTGAAGGGTTAACTAGCTGGAAAAAGGCATGGAGATAGATAGATAGATAGATAGAGGGGGTGTATGGGGATGGATGGAATAGATGAGTGTATATGGGGCTGGACAGATGGATGGGGCGTGTGTGGGGATGGATGGATAGGTGTGTGCGGATGGATAGATAGATGGATAAATGGGTGGGAGGACGGGTGTACAGGGGGCGGACAGACAGCTGGGTCCGGGGATGGATGGATGGGTGAGTGGATGGATGGATAGATGGGTACGGGAGGACGGGTGTACAGGGGGTGGACAGACAGCTGTGTCCGGGGATGGATAGATGGGGGGGGCCGGACGGGTGGATGGTTATGGGGGGAACGGACAGACGGGGAGGGGCGGACGGACGGGAGGACGGGTGAATAGGAGGCGGACAGACAGCTGGGTCCGGGGATGGATGGATGGGGAGGGGCGGACGGACGGGAGGATGGGTGAATGGGGGGCGGACAGACAGCTGGGTCCGGGGATGGATGGATGGATGGGTGAGTGGATGGATGGATAGATGGGGACGGACGGACGGGAGGACGGGTGAATAGGGAGCGGACAGACAGCTGGGTCCGGGGATGGATGGATGGGTGAGTGGATGGATGGATAGATGGGGACGGACGGACGGGAGGACGGGTGTCCAGGGGGCGGACAGACAGCCGTGTCCGGGGATGGACGGACGGGCACGGACGGGCTGGCTCCGTGGCGGGGAGGGTGCCTAGCCGTGGGGGCGGGAGGGCGCGGCGGCAGGGAAGGGGTTAAGCGCCCCCCGCCCCGGGAGCTGTACATGGACAGTGGGTGCGGCCCCGCCAGCCCCCGCCCCTGGCCCGGGCGGCTCCGTCCGCTGCGCTGCCAGCCCCGAGCAGGGCGCAGGGAGCCGCGGGGGGACAGGGGCCGGCCGGGGGCTGGGATGAGCCCGATCCGGGGCAGGGGGCGCTGAGCCGGGCGCCCATCCCCGTGGCTTTGGCGCGCGTGGCTGGATGTGAGGGAGGGGGCGAGGGTTCTGCCGACCCACGCGTGGGGGGACCCCCCCCCTCTCCGGCCGGGCTCGCGTCCGTCCCCCCGCCCGTCCCCCCACCCCACGAGCGTCCGCGATGTCCGCCGAGGTGCGACTGAAGCAGCTGGAGGCGCTGGCGCTGGACCGGAGCTTCCTGGGGCTGGAGACGCTGCTGGATCTTCTGCTCTGCGTCTCCCACGAGCTGGGGGCCTCGCCCTGGCCCACGAGAAATACATCGCGGAGTTCCTGCGCTGGGGTGAGTCCGCCGGACGCCGGGGTCCCTCCCTGGCCGCCCCTCATGCCCCGGACCCCGGGGTCCCTCCTGGGCGTACCGCCCCCCTCCCCTACCCTGGACATCTGGGTCCCTCCCTGGCCATGCCACCCCCCGGACACCTGGGTCCCTCCCTGGCCACCCCAGGCTCCAGGCACATGGGTCCCTCCTTGGCCAGGGTGGCATATCAGGGGTGATGATGCAGTGGGGCATGGGTGCTGTGATGAGTTGGGGTGCCTGGCAGGCTATGGGGAGGGGAGCTGGTGGCTGGGCAATGCCATGAGTTTGGGGGGGCAGGAGGGGTCTCACTTTCTTCGCAGCATCGTCCTCAGCATCTCCCCTAAGCCCCCTAACGGCCTGGCCCAGGATGGGCCAGGGACAAAGATAAACCCACCCTGCCCCCCCGACCCCCCACTTATGGAGGGGAGCCGATGAGTCTCCTCAGCAGGCCCCAGGGCACTGGACAATCCACTGAGGATGTGGGGAACTGGGGCATGACCCCACTGTCCCTGCCCCTCACCCTCCAGGCACAGCGGGCCCCCCACTGAGGAGCGAATGGCTCGGGGTGCTGGGGAGAAGGCTCCCAGGTGTGGGGTGAGTCCCTCAGGTGCCAGGGGCAGGGGCCTGTATTGAGATTCCCCCAGTGAAATCAGCGACGAGTGCCCAGTGACAAAGGGGTCCAAGCTGGCCCAGGTGACCCTAGTGCCCAGCTCTGGGGCAGGTCTTGGTTTGGCCTGGTAGGGGGACACCCGGGCATTGCGGATCCGAGCTTTCTTGGGGGTCTAGGTCGGGGGTGTCTGTGGAAATTCTGGTTGCCTGAAACCTACACCATGGGTCTGTGGCAGGAGCCCCGAACCCCACAGATGATTCTGCAGCATGCGTGGAATGGGGCTCAGGGCAGGGGGGGAGCCAGTGGGATCCACACTGGGGGGACTCCAAGCCATCGATCATCAGAGCAGATGGGCAGCCACTAGGTGTTGGCGGAGGGGTCCCCATGGCGGTTCCAATCTGGCCCCCGATGACCACAACCTTCCTCCCCTCCCGCCCCCGTGAAACGAGTTTGTTGGACTGTCAGCTCAGTTCCGAGTTGGCGTGTGAGCTCCCAGTCCCCGGCCGGCCCATGGAAATGGAGCCTCACCGAGTGGGGTTCCCTTGGCAGGGGGGCAGCACCTGCTCGGGGATGCTCCAAATCCAGGCCTCTCTCAGGCCATGCTGCCCAGTCAGTGTTCAAGGCTCCCAGGGGACGAAGAGGGGGCTGCTGGGCCAAGAACACTGGCTGGTGCTGAGGGCTCTGGGAGGGGAGTGGGATCTAGTGGTGAGAGCAGGGGGCTGGGAGCCAGGACTTCTGGGCTCTGTCCCCAGCTCTGGGAGAGGGGTGGGTCAGGTGGTTAGAGTGGGGCGGGGCTGGGAGTCAGGACGCCTGGGTTCTAGTCTCTACTCTGCCACTGTCCATAGTCAAGTCCCTTCCCCACTCTGTGATTCACTTTCCCTCCGGTGGCAGTGAATGGGGAGGGCAAGGAAGGTTCATTATTGACCTCAGGTGAGGTTGACACCTCTTGGGGGGAGTCAGGACCCGGGGTTCTCTTCCCTGGGCAGGGTGGAGTTCTTGGGGAGAACTTGCCTAGCGTGGGGGGTGCCCATACTTCCCTAGACCTCCACTCCCTGCCCCTCCTTGGCTCTGTCCCTGGCTGGGAGGGGACAGGCTGCTCAGCCTGCAGGCAGGTCCATGACAAGCACTCAGCTGTGGGCAGAGGGGATGGCCGAGCCCACTGGCAGCAGCCATGCTCCCTCCCACCCACCCTGGGGCAGACCCAGGGGTTAGGCCAGGAGAGGAGCTGGGATCCAGGACTCCTGGGTTCTCTGCCCAGGACTGGGAAGGGAGTGGGGCCTAGCAGTTAGAACAGGGGGGTGGGAGCCAGGACTCCTGGTTCTCTCCCCTGGAATGGGTCTAGTGGTTAGAGCAGGGGAATGGGAGCCAGGAGGGAGTGGAGCAGCGTGTTTCCAGCTGGGGAAGTTTAGCATCCAGCTCCTGTGTTCCTGGGTAGGGGCTGGATCTGGGTAGCTTGGGCTGGGCTCTGGCTCAGCCATTTACTGCACTAAGGAGAATTGTCTGCCAGGTTCTCCCCGCCCACTGAAGAGCTGGGGGCCCCTGGCTTCCCTCGCCATGAATTGCGGATGAGGAGGCCCAGGGAGGCCACTTGCCCCAGGCCACATGACAACCAGAGAACCCAGGCGTCCTGGACATGTGCCCTGAGATCCAAGGGCTGAGAATAGAACCCAGGGGGCCTGAGTCCTCACCCCACACCCACAAGGCGGATGTAGGCCAAGGAGCACAGGCGGAGTTGGGGGGATCCCAGGGCTGGACTAGCGGGGGCAGGGTGGGGTGGGGGCTGGACTGGGGGGGTAACAGCGGCGTTGTCTTCTGAAGTGGAGAATCTTGGAACTGTTCGGTGATGCCTTGGAAAGGAAAAGACTCATAGCCCGGGGGCAGCCCCTGCTGTCCCCATCCTGCGCTCCCCTCCCCACCCCCCCCCCCCGCCCCGAGCTCTGCCGGTGCCCCTCACTCCTGACCCGCAGCTCCCTGCTAGCCCAGCCTTTGGGTTCCCCCAAAAACTAGCTTAATGATCTCCACCCAAACTGACCACCAAAGTTTTCTGAACTTCCAAGGCCAGCTCCCCCTCCTGCCCCAAACTCTCTCTTGTGCCCCTCGCTGTACTCCCTCTGCCCTGCTCCCTCCTTGGGCTGGGAACTTACAAGAAGCACCCCCAGCCCCTGGCCTTCCCCGCCCTCCACCCCGGCATCCCCTCCCCACCAGGCCTTGTGCATTCCAGACCCCCATTAGCATCACACAGCTGCTATTGTTCAGCCTTGATGGAGCCTCATGGCACAGGCATGCCAGCTGTCCCGGGGAGGGGGAGTCTGGGCAGAGCTGAGCCTGTGTCCCGGGGTTGGCATCCTGGGAAGGCAGTGATGGGGTCCCCAGAGGCAGCTGAGAGAGCTGGGAGAAGGGGCACAGGTTGTACCCACAGGCTGCTGGCATTGCCCCGTTCTCAATTGAATCTCTCCGGCCTGGAGACTTCAAAGCACCCAGGACATTATCCCCGCTGTCAGGGTTATGGGACAGGACTGGCACCCAGGACTCTTGGGTCCTGTTCCCAGCTGTGAGACAGGAGAGGGGTCAAGTGGTTAGAGCAGGGGGCTGGGAGCCAGGACTCCTTGGATTCTATTCCTGACTCTCACTTCCTCTCCAGGATTTGGTTTCTTGTTTGGACGATGGAGCCGGCGACACTAATAAACCTTTGGAGAAAGCAGCCAGCCGCTCAGGCAGAAGGTGTTCAAGGAATGACAATTGCAGCCACCTCTGGGGTGGGGCGCAGCCGCTGTGTAACAGCCACCAGGTGCTGCAGCGTGGAAGCAAGAAGGGGTAGAATGGGGTTACCGGGGAGCTTTCATGGGCACCTGACACTGGTTCCCCAGAGACGCCAATGCCTGAATGGGCCGCAGGCTGAGCTTCCCTCTCCCGCCTCAAAGGGAAGCCTTGTGGGGCTGAGCTGGGCTCACTGGCAGGGTGGGGTCCCACCAAACTCCTCCCCCAGCCTCATCCCCAGCTGGGAAATGGCCAGTCTATGGGCCTCGCTCCACAGGGTTCCGGCCCTCTCTGCCCCGGGTGGTGGGTCCCTTCCGAGCCCCACTGGCCAGGGGTGACAGCCCCATGTGCTGCTGATGGGGCACTGCTGTGGGGAAGCTCACAGCGACGGAGCTCCCCAGTGCTGTGCTGATGGGGCACTGCTGTGGGAAGCCCGCAGCGCCGGGGTCCCAGTTGGCCAATGCCAGGGGGAAGCCCGCAGCACCGGGGGCCCAGTAGGGCACGGCTGCCTGGAAGTTCACAGCACCAGAGCCGGAAGGCCCCCATCGGCGCTTGCTCCCGCCAGCCTCGTCCCCGAGCGGGATCCCGGCGGGAAGAGACTGGGTTTTGGCAGCGGCCCCCGGCCGCTCCGCCAGGCCCGTTGGATCCGCTCCTTATGTGGACAAGCTGGCAGAGCCGCCCCTGCCCCCGGGCCCCAGCCTGCGCCACGCGCTGCCGCAGGGGGATTTGTTGTCTGCATGCTGGGAGTTTGTGCAATGCCATAAAAGGCCGGCGGCTCTCACCACTGCCCCCCCCACCCCCCTCGCTCTGCGCCGGGAGCTCAGTGCCAGGCTAAACACAGGCCAGCCCCGCTGCTTACGGGGAGCCAGAAAAGCCCATCTCAGGGGGAGCGGGATCCAGCCCCCGCCCCCCCCAGCAGCCTTAATATCAGAGCAATGCCCTGCCTCCCTGCCTGGGAGAAGCGTTCCCTTCCCCTGCCCCCCACAGCGCCCCCTGCTGGGAGAGGCAGGGGCTGGTGTAGCCGGGAGCACTCCCCCACAGCCAGCTCCTGCCCCGCTCCCCACATTCGCCCCCTGCTGGGAGAGGCCGGGGCTGATTTGTCTCCTCTTCTCAGTGAAGGGAAGGAATAAGGACGGGCCATGACGTTTACAAAGCAGCAGTAGGGCTCAGTGGTTAGAGCAGGGGGGGGACTGGGAGCCAGGACTCCTGGGGTCTAACCCCAGCTCTGGGAGGGGAGTGGGGTCTAGTGGCTAGAGCAGGGGGCTGGGAGCCAGGACTCCTGGGTTCTGTCTCAGTGCCGGGAGGGGAGCGTGATCTAACCACTGCTCTGGTCAGGCTCTGACTAGATCCCTTGCTGTAGACTCAGCTCCCCCCCACCCCCCGGTTCTCCGGGCTCTGGTCACCAGGCCTGGGGGCCAGCGTGGTGGCTACAATAGTCAGTGGCTCCGTCATACCTTGGGGGGTGTTGTGGTGTACTAACAGGGTGGGGAGCAGGAGTTGGGGGGGTGCTGTGGGGCACTAGCGGGGGTGGGGAAAGGGGGTGGAGGGGGAGCTGGGGGGCACTGTGGGGCACTAGCGGGGCGTGGACCGGGTGGTCGTGGGGCACTAGTGGGGGCAGGGGCGGGGTGGTGTGGGGCACTAGCAGGGCTGGGAAGAGGGGGTGGAGGGGGAGCTGGGGGGCACTGTCATGCACTAGTGGGGGGGTGGGGCAGGGGGGTGCTGTGGGGCACTAGCGGGGGCAGGGCACGCGCGGGGGGGCGGGGGGAGGGCGTAGCTTGTATATGGAAAGTTTCAGGCACAGGAATTTCCCGCCCGGGCACGAGCCCCGCCTAGGCCCGGCTGGAATCTGAGAATCGCAGCGAGCCAGATTCCCCAACCCGGCCCAGCCCGAAATAGGAGCTGGAGGAAGGGGCGGGGGGGGGGGGGGATCCTGTCAGAGCTCCAAGGCCTCCCGCAAAGCTGCCTCCACCCCCGCCGAGGGAGCGGGGGGGCTGAAGTGTCTAAAAATAGCCCCACGTCTTCACTAAAGTGTTGCTGGCCACTGCTCTCCTCCCAGTGCCAGGCCTCGGTGGGGGGCAGCCCTTGCCGCGCAGGGCCGGGCCTGTGCAGCTCCTGGCGCGCTGATCCCCAGCAGGGCTCAGGGGTGCAGGCGTGATAGTCATAATTCCTCTTCCTGGCCCTCCCCCTTCATTGCCACCGGCCGGAGAGTGGGGCACAGGGAGGGCTGTCACAGAGCGGAGAATAGAACCCAGGAGTCTGGCTCCCAGCCCCCCCCCCCGCTCTAACCACTGGACCCACTCCCCTGCCGGAGCTGGGGAGAGAACCCAGGAGCCCTGGCTCCCAGCCCCCCCCCACTCTAACCACTGGACCCCACTCCTCTGCCGGAGCTGGGGAGAGAACCCAGGAGTCCTGGCTCCCAGCCCCCCCCGCTCTAACCACTGGACCCCACTCACCTGCCGGAGCTGGGGAGAGAACCCAGGAGCCTGGCTCCCAGCCCCCCCGTTCTAACCACTAGATTTGTTAGGTGTCTCTAAAGCGAGCGGGTCGGACCCAGCGCCCTGCTGGCTCTGCTCATTTTTCCATGAGGGTTTTTTTCATCGACTCGCTAGGCAGCTGCGGCCTGTGAACATTTGGGGCGTGGCAGGGACAGGGGCATTCGGGGTAGGAGGCATGGGGGGTGCTGTGGGGGTGGAGGGGCGTGGGGGCATGGCAGGGACAGGGGCATTCGGGATGCCTGCGGGGGTGGAGGGGCGTGGGGGGTGCTGCGGGGGTGGAGGGCATGGGGGGCATGGCAGGGACAGGGGCATTCGGGGCTTTGCGGGGGTGGAGGGGCATGCGGGGTGCTGTGGGGGTGGAGGGGTATGGGGGCATGGCAGGGACAGGGGCATTCGGGGCTTTGCGGGGGTGGAGGGGCATGCGGGGTGCTGTGGGGTGGAGGGTCGTGGGGGTCATGGCAGGGACAGGGGCATTCGGGGCTTTGCGGGGGTGGAGGGGCATGTGGGGTGCCGCGGGGGTGGAGGGGCGTGGGGGCATGGCAGGGACAGGGGCATTCGGGATGCTGCGGGGGTGGAGGGGCATGCGGGGTGCTGTGGGGGGTGGAGGGTCGTGGGGGTCATGGCAGGGACAGGGGCATTCGGGGGCCTTTGCGGGGGTGGAGGGGCATGCGGGGTGCTGTGGGGGTGGAGGGGCGTGGGGGCATGGCAGGCACAGGGGCATATGGGGCACTGGGGGTGGAGTGGCATGCGGGGTGCTGCAGGGGTGAAGGGGCGTGGGGGACATGGCAGGGACAGGGGAATTTGGGGCACTGTGGGGGCGGAGGGGCATGCAGGGTGCTGCGGGGGTGGAGGGACATTTGGGGTGTAGCAGAGACAGGGGCGTGCGGGGTGCTGCGGGGGTGGAGGGGTGTTTGGGGCGTGGCACGGCAGGGGCGTTCGGGGATGGAGGGGCGTGCAGGGCGTGGCATGGGCATTTGGAGCACTGTGGGGGTGGAGGGGCATTTGGGGTGTGGCAGAGACAGGGGTGTGCGGGGCGCTGTGGGGGTGGAGGGGCGTTTGGGGCGTGGCAGGAAGGGGTGATTCGGGGTGCCCAGGGAGGGGGCTGCTGTGTTGCCATTGGCCAGGAGGAGGAGAAGGAGCCCGGGGACGCGGAGGGAGGTGGCTGGAGGAGTGGGCGCTGGGTCAGTCAGCCTGAGCTACAGGGGTTTTAGTGGGGCTCTGAGCTCGCTGAGCTCTGATCCGGCCCAGATTCCTGCCCACCTGGGGCAGTGCCCCAGAGGGAGACAGCTCCTGGCTGTCCGTCTGCCCCGGGGCTGCCCATCCACACAGCTGGCATTGCCTTGTCTCTCCCACCGTGCCAGGCATGGCCAGGGTGCCAGACCCTCCCCATTCCACTTCCCCAAACAATGCCCCCTCCCTGCCCGCTGCGGTGTTTACACTCGCTGATATGAATAGACTGTCACGACCTGCCCCCGCCTGCCCGCCCCTGCCCGGCCAAAGGGGACGGATTTAGCTCTGGATCGCGCCTGGCTGCATCTTCCCCTCTCTCCTCCAGCCCCGGTTCAGACCTTGGGCTATTTTCAAACTTCCGTGTCCAAAGAATCATCTGGCGGGGAAGGCGGGCGGCCGAGTGCCGGGCTGAGGGCACCTCGGCCCCCTGACCTTGCTTGCTGCATGGCAGGAGGAGGGAACTGGGTCTTAGGAGGTCTAGTGGTCAGAGCATGGGGGAGGGGGGAGTCCGGACTCCTGGGTTCTTGTCCCAGCTGCGGGCAGGGAGCACGGGCAAGTGTTAGCAGCGAGCGATCGTTACCACCCCCAAAGCTTGTTAGGAGTGTGCCGTGCCCCCCGCCCCGGGGCTGAGAGCCTCTGTAAGCTTGGCACCCACCATCCCCTGCCCCGCCAAGCCCAGGCTTGAGGTGATTGAACTGCCAGCAGAGGGGCCCCCACCTGCACAGGGCCTAATGGCCCCCAACATCCAGCTAGCTACCCCCCCACCCCAGCACCCTCTGACCATCCCCCACTCAGCCCAGGCTGGCCCCTTTGTTCGCACACACGATGGGAGTAAGGGGTCACGGCCTCTCCCTGCCCAGCTGTGGGGGCAGATGCCCGGGCTGGGGGTCCAATGCAGGGTTGGGGGGGAGACGTCGGTGATATGCCCCCTTCATGCATGGGGCCCTGCCCCTTTGCCATGGTCTCTTCCCTCCCTCTCTCTATTCCCCCCTCTCCCATTAATCTTCATCCATCACCTATCGGCCTGGCCAAATCTCTCCCCCTGCTCGCTCCAGAGGGGCTGGGGGGCTCCGGTGAGGGGCTGGGACACAGCTCCTGTCCTTGCCTTTCGACACTTGCCCTGCCAGCTTCTTTCCCCATCTGGGGTTAAAGGAGCCGACATGACCCAGGCTGGTTCCTGCCCCCAATTGCTGGCAGAGAGCTGGGGTAGGGGGAGACCCAGACTCCGGTAAGACACCGGCCTGCACCGCTTGCCTGATGGCCATTCTTCCATGGTAGTCCTGGCCTGCTCCCATGCGGGAGTTCGTGGTCCCATGAGGGAGTTGGGACAACTCTCCCATACTCTTCCCCCTCCAGGGGGATCCGCAGGATGTGAGCCTGCCCAGCCTCAAGCTAAAGGAGCGCCAGCCGGCAGCAGTAGTTGGCCGTTATCCTCTTCGTAAAGCAGCCGCTCCAGGGGAACGTGAGGCTGCTGCACAGGGGAGTTAGCGCCTCACCCGTGTTTAGTTGCTGCAGCGACAGGCGCCTTGAGAGACTGGCGGAGATGGGGAAGCTTCCAGCAGCTCGGAAGGAAGGGGACCGATCATGGACACAGAGCGTTTTAACACGGCTAAATGTCTGGGAACAAAGAATGGGGGCTGTGCTCACAGGATGGGGGCTCTCCTGGGAAGCAGCAACTCTGAAAAGATTTGGGGGTCACGGGGAATGATCAGCAGAACACGAGCTCCCAGTGCGACACTGGGGCTGAACAGGCGAACGCACCCACAGGGGCGTCTTGCGGAGGAGCAGAGAGGTGATTTTCCCTCTGGATTGGGCCTGGGTGCGACCGCTGCTGCTATCCGGGGTCCAGCTCTGGTGCCCACAATTCAAGGATGCTGATAAATTGCCAAGGGGTCAGGGAAGAGCCACGAGAATGATCAAAGCATTAGAAAACCTGCCTGACAGTGAGAGATCCAAGGAGCTAATGCCCATGGCTACGAGCCAGGGGGTGGGAGGCCTGGTCCCAGCTCGGCTTCAGAAGTTCTGGTGATGGTAGGCAAGGGACTTTGTGTGTGAGGTGGCTGCTTGCCTTCCTCTCCAGGAGTGGTGCCCTCTCCTCATACTGACGGAGCGTAACTCACCATCCCCTCTTCAACGAGCAGACAGATCTGACCCCTCTGCTTATAGGCTTTTTTGAGAATAGGGGTCAAAAGCTTGTGCTTCCTTATAATCTTTTCTCACCTCGATTCCCTTTGCCCCACCACCAAAAGGCAGCCACCTCTGGTGTGGGACGCGGCAGCTGTTTAAAGAGCTGCCTGTCGACGATGCAGCACAGAAGTGGAGGGGGCCTAGCTAACACACAGCAGAAGTTTAAGGAGATGATAGATTTTGGCCAGGACTATTGTTATTCTGTTGGAAATGTCCCGGGATCTTTAGGGGCCGGGGGAAGTCAGGGGCTCAGTTTTCCATCCAGAAGATGGCGAGCCCAGCCACACGATGAGCTGTTGGATCAGTGCTGCCGGAAGGAGAGGTTCCACCTTCCGGATGGCTCCCGCCCCGATCGCACCCTGCGGAGCTACATGCGAGACATGATGGGACAACACAGAGGTTGTCCGTCCTGGGCTGGCAGGGACGGGCCCCGGGGCGGACGTGGGAAGCAGAGATCCAGAGAGCTCGGGTGGCTGGTGTATGCCTCGGTCTGGATCCCCCGGGACCCCTTGCAGCCCTGCTCTGGGGCAGCAGGGTCAAGGCCAGCAGCAGGTACGGGAAGACTGACTCCAGGGGCTCGGCAGGGATGAAAGCACCAGGGCTCCCCATCCTCATGCTTCAGCTGAGAGCTGCTCACCAGCAGGGTCAGGAAGGCCACTGCTCCCATGGAATAGCACCGCGCAGCTGGGAGGGGAATGCATGTGTGAGACCTTCGTATGGCCGCTGCTGGAGGTGGGATACAGGAGTCCATGAGCCCTGGGTTGATCCGGTGTGGCCAGAGGTGGGATATCGGCCGAGACGGAGCCCTGGGTTGATCCGGTGTGGCCAGAGGTGGGATATCGGCCGAGACGGAGCCCTGAGTTGATCTGGTGTGGCCGGAGGCGGGATATCGGCCGAGACGGAGCCCTGGGTTGATCCGGTGTGGCCGGAGGCGGGTACCGGCCGAGACGGAGCCCTGGGTAGATCCGGTGTGGCCGGAGGCGGGTACCAGCCGAGACGGAGCCCTGGGTAGATCCGGTGTGGCCGGAGGCGGGATACCGGCCGAGACGGAGCCCTGGGTGGATCCGGTGTGGCCGGAGGTGGGATACCGGCTGAGACGGAGCCTGGGTTGATCTGGTGTGGCTGGAGGTGGGGTACCAGCCGAGACGGAGCCCTGGGTTGATCCGGTGTGGCCGGAGGCGGGTACCGGCCGAGACGGAGCCCTGGGTAGATCCGGTGTGGCCGGAGGTGGGATACCGGCCGAGACGGAGCCCTGGGTTGATCCGGTGTGGCCGGAGGTGGGATACCGGCCGAGACGGAGCCTGGGTTGATCCGGTGTGGCCGGAGGCGGGTACCGGCCGAGACGGAGCCCTGGGTTGATCCGGTGTGGCCGGAGGCGGGTACCGGCCGAGACGGAGCCCTGGGTTGGTCCGGTGTGGCCGGAGGCGGGTACCGGCCGAGACGGAGCCCTGGGTAGATCCGGTGTGGCCGGAGGTGGGATACCGGCCGAGACGGAGCCCTGGGTAGATCCGGTGTGGCCGGAGGCGGGTACCGGCCGAAACAGAGCCCTGGGTAGATCCGGTGTGGCCGGAGGCGGGTACCGGCTGAGACGGAGCCCTGGGTTGGTCCGGTGTGGCCGGAGGCGGGTACCGGCCGAGACGGAGCCCTGGGTAGATCCGGTGTGGCCGGAGGTGGGATACCGGCCGAGACGGAGCCCTGGGTAGATCCGGTGTGGCCGGAGGTGGGATACTGGCCGAGACGGAGCCCTGGGTAGATCCGGTGTGGCCGGAGGCGGGTACCGGCCCGAGACGGAGCCCTGGATAGATCCGGTGTGGCCCGAGGCAGGATACTGGAGTCCATGGAGCCCCGGGTTGATCCGGTGTTATTACTGCCCCCAGTTCAGCACCGTCTCCAGCGCTGCGTCCACACTAGGGACAAAGGGCTTTTTGGAACACGCGGTAAAGTCTCTGCACGGAGAAGGGCAGCTTGTAATTTCCCCACGCGTTAGCTGCTCCAGGCTCCCCTCCCAGGGTAGGGCTACACTGCCCCGTGAGCCCAGGATTCGAACTCAGGCTCCAGACTAAACCACCTTCTATCTACACACCAACTGTGCTAACGCAGGACTTGGACCTAGCCTCCCACGACCCTACAGGGCAGCGTGTCCAAGCCTGAGTCAAGCCAGGACCCAGGGTTCAAGTCCTGTTGCTCTGCAGTGTAGACTCGGCCCCCCTGGACTTGTGTTCTGGGAGTCCACCAAAAGTATCCCACAATCCCCCGGGCCGACTGACTCTGGGCAGTCAAGTTTTTCTACTCTGCACCACAAAGGGCTAGAGCGGCCCCATTTTGGGAGGACGCTAGGAAGTCTGGGATACCTGTGGTGGGGCTCGGGTTTCGCTGGGGCAGTGTAGATGCTGCAGCCCCAGGTTGGGCCCCGGGTTCAACACTTCCCAACAAGAAGTTACCAACGGGTGTTGACGCTCAAGCCCTAGGGTAACAAACCCGATGGCTGCTCACTCCAGTTTCAAGAGCCCAGGGCTGCCACTGCAGTGTAGACAGACCCCTTTGTTTTTCCTGCAGCTGGCTAACGGCTGGGTGCGAACCAAACTGCCTTGTCCACACTCGGGTCTTACCAGGTGTCAGCGAACGTGGGGTGAAACCGCACGCTGTTCCTGGCTGCAGGATCCCCAGGCCCCTGGTGCTGTCCCTGACCCCAGTGAAAAATGACAGGGAAGCACTCCCCCAGCAGAACGCCCGCGGAAGGGGGGTGTGGATCGGAAACGCCGGCTAGGGCCTTGGACCAGCAGCCGGTGCACTGTGGGCCTGGGGGGCTGTCTGCACTGCACCTAGATGGCACCGCGGCCCCTGGCGCTGCCCCGGCAGCCCGGATTTCACCCCCGTGCGCACGCAGAGCCCTGGTGGCCTGTCCAGCTCGTGCTGGGATGGACCCGGGCTGTGGCTTTTCCCTGGAGGCAGCCAGCAGAGGCCCTTCTGGCCGGAAGGGACAGGGCTGCTTTCCGTCCATGCCGGCCAGGTAAAAACGACCCTTGCTTGGCTAGGTAGCCGGGCCAATAAACCCACCTTTTTTTTTTTTTGATGTGACTGGACACGTTCTCGGGGTTGCGCCGGCTTCTATGTCACGCCTCGTGAGCATTCGGCACAGCTGCTGCACCCCGCCCCAGAGGTGGCTGCATTGCGGTTGAATTTGTCCGGCACGCTTGGGGCTCTGGCAAGGCCGGAGACCCAGGAGAAATGAAAGCACTCGATGCCGGCAGGCTGCAGGCGGGTGTTGAGCAGGCTGGGGCTGAGAGAGGCGTGTGAGCTAGACCTTGCCCCCCAGCACCCGAGCCTGGCCTGCATTCAGGACCAAGCAATCAGCCCCCGGAGACTGAGGGGCCTGAGAGGGGAATCTCGGGGGGGACCAGCCCCAGAAGGGGTGTGCATGGATGGGGGATCCCTGTGAGTGCCAGGGCCCCATTCTACCCTCCCCCACAGGGCTGGCTGTGGGGGAATGGGGGCTGTGGGGGGATGGAGAGGTGCAGAACTGATGGCTATGGGGGGCGGGTGAGGGGGCTGCACAGGGCTGGCTGGAGGGGGGGATGGGGAGGTGCAGGACTGATGGCTGTGGGGGGCGGGCGAGGGGGTGCACAGGGCTGGCTGTGGGGGAGATGGGGAGGTGCAGGACCGATGACTGTGGGGGGCAAGTGAGGGGGGGCGCACAGGGCTGGCTGGTGGGGGAAATGGGGAGGTGCAGGACCGATGGCTGTGGGGGGCGGGCAAGGGGGGTGCACAGGGCTGGCTGTGGGGGGATGGGGAACTGCAGGACTGAGGGCTGTGGGGGGCGGGCGAGGGGGGCGCAAAGGGCCGGCTGTGGGGGGGATGGGGAGGTGCAGGACCGAGGGCTGTGGGGGGCGGGCGAGGGGGCGCACAGGGCCGGCTGTGGGGGGGATGGGGAGGTGCAGGACCGAGGGCTGTGGGGGCGGGCGAGGGGGGCGCACAGGGCCGGCTGTGGGGGGGATGGGGAGCTGCAGGACCGAGGGCTGTGGGGGGCGGGCGAGGGGGGTGCACAGGGCTGGCTGTGGGGGGCATGGGGAGCTGCAGGACCGAGGGCTGTGGGGGGCGAGTGAGGGGGGCACACAGGGCTGGCTGTGGGAGGGATGGGGAGGTGCAGGACCGAGGGCTGTGGGGGGCGGGCGAGGGGGGCACACAGGGCTGGCTGTGGGGGGCATGGGGAGCTGCAGGACCGAGGGCTGTGGGGGGCGGGTGAGGGGGGCACACAGGGCTGGCTGTGGGAGGGATGGGGAGGTGCAGGACCGAGGGATGTGGGGGGCGGGCGAGGGGGGTGCACAGGGCTGGCTGTGGGGGCGATGGGGAGCTGCAGGACCAAGGGCTGTGGTGGGCAGGCGAGGGGGGCGCACAGGGCTGGCTGTGGGAGGGATGGGGAGGTGCAGGACCGAGGGCTGTGGGCGAGGGGGGCGTATGGGGCCGATGGAAGGCAGTGCTGAGGAAGGCACAAGGGGTCAACTGCAGTGTGACCCCCCCCTCAGCTTTACTGAACCGCGTCCCTCCTGTGACCCTGCAGCCGAGCCAGTGACCGCCCGGATCAAGGAGCTGCAGCTGCAGAGAGATGACTTTGAGATCCTGAAGGTGATCGGGCGCGGCGCATTCAGCGAGGTGAGACGGGGCCGCGTGCCGGGAAGCCGGGCCAGCAGCTGGCAGGGCTGCAGGGCCGCCAGGCAGCCGGGTAACGCTTCATCTGGGTCACACGGGGATCCCAGCCCTGGCCTTGTGCATGGGGGACGGGGGGCGGGCAGCTGCCGGGTGTCCGGCTGAGCCAACACAGCCCGGTGCCCGGGCCCCCCTGCTGCCAGCCCCCGGCGGGATGCCGAGGGCTGCCCCAGGGAGCCGCAGGAGAGCCGGCGCTGGCCAGTCGCTGGCGAGCCCAAGGGATCCAGGCAAAATGGGTTTGTGTCGAGCCGAAAAGGCAAATTTGTTTTTTTTTGTTTTGTTTTGGCGACTTGCAAAGTTAAAAAAAAAACACCAACGCCCCCCCCCGCCCCCCCCCCCCGCCCGTTCTGGGCCAAAGAAAATGTTTCGTTTTGTTTGGCGCTTTTCTGATGTTTAAAACCTGAAATGAAAGAAAAGGCCAGTTGGGAATGTAAAGTCGCTTCCAAGGGCAACGCTTGGTTTTGGAAACGGTGGAACGAAACCTTTTGTTTCACCACCCCCCCCCGCCACTTGAAATGCACAGTGTGTCCTGGGGTGGCCAATCTGCATTTTTCACAGAAAAACCCGGTTCGGGGTGGAAAAGTTTGTCCAGCTCTAACTGTCAGTAGCACACAAAAGGAAGGACTCATTCACGCAACGCCCAGTCAACCTGTGGAACTCACGGCTGGGGGATGCTGTGACAGTCAGAAGTACAAGTGGGTTCAGAAAAGAATGAGAGGATAAGCCCATCAGTTCCTGGAGGATAGGCCCCTCCGTTAGCCAAGACGGTCAGGGACACAGCCCCAGGTTCCGGGTGTCCCCAAGCCTCTGACTGCTGGGTGCTGGGACTGGATGACAGGGGATGGATCACTTGGTAATTGCCCTGTTCTGGTCATTCCCTGGCATCTGGCAGTGGCCACTTTCAGGGTCCGGATACTGGGCTAGCTGGCCCATTGGCCTGCCCCAGTCCGGCCACTCTTATGTTCTCTCTAGCCTGCCCAATTCAGGGAGGAAGGTCTCCTAGCCAGGGCATCAGGGCCTGTCCTTCCCGCTAAGGATACGGGTTCAGTCCCCAGGTTTGCTGGGTTGGAGAGGGACCAAGTGCTGCAGAACCAGCGGTGTCAAGTCTCTGCCCTACAGCTTGGGCAGCGTGGAGTGGTCAGGGCCACTCTGGCCGATAGGTAAGGGGGAGCCCCATTTCCCACCAGTGACTCACTTCATAACCTTCCCCCTGGAGCTGGCAGGTTCTGCCCTGCTCGCTCCCTGCCCCCAGGGAGGTGGCACTGCAGCCCTCCACCCCTGCTTCCCACACCCCACTGCACCCCAGCCCTACCCTGGATTCCTGGAGGGGCATTATTCCGGCCCTATGACCATCCCAGGCTGTGGATGCTGGTGCTGGGGTGGGCACTGTTCTCGCTGGGGGCTGCGTGGAGACAGCCAGTCTGCCCCCTCCCGCTGGGGTGTCTCTGTGCCAGCCATGGGCCGTGTCCCTCCCCCCGACAGGTGGCGGTGGTGAAGATGAAGAGGACGTCGCAGGTGTACGCCATGAAGATCATGAACAAGTGGGACATGCTGAAGCGGGGCGAGGTGAGTCGGAGGCTTGAGTCACGTGGGGGAGCTGGGGGCGCTGGGTGCCGGGGGCTGATCCCAAATGGGCCTCAGGCTTCCCTGAAGGTTCGGATGCCCCCTTTCCAGTGCCTCTCCCCGGTGCCCATCCGTGGCCACCCTGGGCTGGAAGGGTGTCCCCACCTGCCCCCCATGGCATGGCTCAGCCACCCACCCCCATTCCTACCCCCATGATGGCATGGCCCAGTTGTCATCCCCCACCCATGGCATGCCATATTGCTAATTCCTTCCGGACAGTGTCTTCATCTGTCTGTCCCCAAGCAATAACCCCCACCCCCACTATGTCCCAGATCCTCTGCCCTCCACCCCCGGGGCCTGCCCTGTGTCTGCGCCTGCAGGGTAAGGGCCCCTGAACTGCCCCATCTGCTCTGCGCTGCCCCCTCCAGCATTGCCCCTGTATCCCAGCAGCATGACCAGGGCAATCTCCAGCAGGAGCAGAGAGGTGACTTTACTCTGTGTGTGGCCCTGGTGCGACCGCTGCTGGGATCCTGGGACCAGTTCTGGGGCCCACAGCTCAAGAGAGATGCTGACAAATTGCAGAGGGCTCGGAGAAGAGCCACGAGACGGATCGAAGGGTTAGGAAACCTGCCTTGCAGCGAGAGACCCCAGGAGCTCAATGTATTTAGCTTAACAAAGAGACGGTTAAGGGGGACTTTAGTCCTGTCCATCGGAGCCAACGTGGGGAACAAATATTGAACCCTGGCTCTCCAGCCTAGCAGAGGCAGGTCTCACACGATCAGGGGGCTGGGAGTTGAAGGCAGAGAAATTCACACTGGAAATATGGGATCAATTTTTAAGAGGGAGAGTCATTAACCCTGGGAACAGCTTCCCGAGGGGCATGGTGGCTTCTCCAGCACTGGCCACATTTCAGTCAAGGCTGGGGGTGTTTGTAAACAACCTGCCCTGGGAATTACAGTGGGGGCAGGTCTGTGGCCTGGAGTACCCAGGGGGTCAGATGAGATGGGGTCACAATGGTCCCTTCTGGGCTCGGGCTCTCCAGGCCAGACTCTCTGAGTCCTGCCCCATCAGAGCCCTGTGTCCGCACCCGATCTACCCACCCCCCTGGCCCGAGCCTCTCTGCACACGCCTCCCCGTGGCATTGCCCCGTCTCTTCAACTGCCCTCCCCCCTGCCCGTGGCAGGGCCCTGGGCCCATCTCCCCATCTCTGTTACCTCTATCCAGCTGCCCCTAGCTGCACTGTGGGGTCCCAAGGAGCTGGGGGCCCTGTTGTGGGGCCCAGACCTTCGCCCAGCCTGGCTGGCCCCTCTCACCCCCGGTCCCCCGGGCCCAGGTGGCCTCCCCAAGCCAGGCTCAGCATCTCTCCTGTGGGGGCAGGTGTCCTGTTTCCGCGAGGAGCGGGACGTGCTGGTGAACGGAGACAAGCGCTGGATCACCCAGCTGCACTTCGCCTTCCAGGACGAGAACTATCTGGTGAGCAGTCGGTGCTGGGCATTGTGGGTGGGGGGCATGGGGCACACGGGGGGCCAGGGCACACACAGGGGGTGCAGGGGGCACATGGGGGGGGGCAGGGGGCACACCCAGGGGAGGGCAGGGCACTTCTGCCAGCACTTCTGCCCCCTTCACAGACCATCTGCCTAGGGATGGGCCACTCCAAACCCTATAGATCGGGCAGCCTGGGGTCTCCATAGGGACCACACTGGGGAACAGCCACTCCAGACCATATAGAAACCTCGCCTGTGATCTCTATGGGGAGTACACATAGGGAAAGGGCCATTCTGGACATTATAGCCTGAGATTTCGATAGGGGACACACACTGGGGGCTAGCCACTCTGGGCCTTATAGACCCTATAGCCTGGCATGTCTATAGGGGACAGAGTGGAGACCCCGTGTCCTGACATGGGATGTTATGAATGAGACATCTCCTGGACCTCCTGCCACCAGCTCTGAGATTAGAGCACCCTGAGGGGTCCGGGGCAGGGGGGCTGGGAACCAGGACTCCTGAGTTCTATCCCCAGCTCAGAGAGAGCTGTGGGGTCTAGTGGTTAGAGCGGGGGGGGGGGGGCTGGGAGCCCGGACTCCTGGGTTCTATCCCCAGCTCAGAGAGGGCTGTCGGGTCTAGTGGTTAGAATGGGGAAGGTTGGGAACCAGGACTCCTGGGTTCTATCCCCAGCTCTGGGAGGGGTCTAGTGTAGCTAACACAGCGGGTGCTGGTCATGCCAAGGGCTGGAGCCCCCCATGCTGCCAGCACAGTCTCTCCCCTGGTGCTCTGCCCCCCCGTGGGGGGCTGCCCTCGAAGGTGGCCTGTCGGGAGTGCTGTCACACCTCGTCTCCACTCCCGCAGTACCTGGTGATGGAGTACTACGTGGGGGGTGACCTCCTGACGCTGCTGAGCAAATTCGGGGACCGCATCCCCCTGGACATGGCCCGCTTTTACCTGGCCGAGATGGTGATGGCCATCGACTCCATCCACCGCCTGGGTTACGTGCACAGGTAGGGTGCCCCCGGGGGGCAGAGCGGGGCACTGCGAGCAGAGGGGGCAGCCTGCGCTGGGGGGAGGGCAGTAGAGCGCCTAGAGCCTCAGGCGGACAGAGTCCTGGCCCCCTTCTCCAGCCAGATACCCCCTGCCTCCCCCACGCCCCCTTCTCCAGCCAGACACCCCCTGCCTCCCCCAACCCCCCCTTCTCCAGCCAGACACCCCCTGCCTCCCCCGGCCCCCTTCTCCAGCCAGACACCCCCTGCCTCCCCCACGCCCCCTTCTCCAGCCAGACACCCCCTGCCTCCCCTGGCCCCCTTCTCCAGCCAGACACCCCCTGCCTCTCCCTGCCCCCCTTCTCCAGCCAGACACCCCCTCCAGCCCCCAGCCCCCTTCTCCAGCCAGACACCCCCTGCCTGCCCCGGCCCCCTTCTCCAGCCAGACACCCCCTGCCTGCCCCTGGCCCCCCTTCACTAGCCATATACTCCCTCCCTCCCCAGGCCCCCCTTCTCCAGCCAGACACCCCCTGTCTCTCCAGATCCCTTTCTCCAGCCAGATACCCCCTGGCCCTTACCCCGGGGGGCTGCTAATTGTCGGGACAGAGCATCAGATCAGCCCTTTGCTCCCCAACCTGCAGCCCCCGGGGCCGGAGCACGTGGGAGCTCTCTTGCTCCCCCGTGGGGTGCACAGGGCCCCGGCCAGCCAGCCAGCGTCCCAGGGTACCAAACGAGGTCGGATTTCTTGGCTTTCGCCACAACCCCGTCCCCTGCCCCCCCAGCCCGTGATGCTGGCTCTGCCCCCAGCCATAAACACTGTCCTAGATTCAGACTCATCTCGGCTGGGCCCGGCTCCAAATCACATGAGCCACCGAGGCCTGGGAAGGTTCAGGGCCCAGGGAGAGGGCCCAGGAAGGCCCCCGAGGAGGGGGGAGGGTGAGAATCGGGGGAGGCGCGCTGGAGAGATGGGAAGGGGCCAGAGAGCTCCCGGCTAGCATGATGGATGGGCAGACGGACGGGGTGGATGGACAGACAGGCAGGCAGATCCTAGGCCGGCGCCTGGAGATGGCCGGGGAGGGAGACCCGGGGCCTGGGTTTGGGGAGGACCCTGCGTTAGCGCTGGTTGAAGGGGAGCGTCTGGGCCCCTGGCGTCCTGCAGGGACCTTGGCACATGGGCCTGGCCTAGGATGGGAAACGTCCAGGCAGAACCCGCGGGGAGGGGAGCGGGAGTGAGGTGGTGCTCTCGCCAGCCTGGCACCAGGGGGCGCCGTGCCACAGGGAGCGGGGTGAAGCCGCAGGAGGGGGCGCTCTCCCCTCGCTCAGTGATGCCCCAGCCTGGCACCAGGGGGCGCCGTGCCGCAGGGAGCGGGGTGAAGCCGCAGGAGGGGGCGCTCTCCCCTCGGTCAGTGGTGCCCCAGCCTGGCACCAGGGGGCGCCGTGCCGCAGGGAGCGGGGTGAAGCCGCAGGAGGGGGCGCTCTCCCCTCGGTCAGTGATGCCCCAGCCTGGCACTAGGGGCGCCGTGCCGCAGGGAGCGGAGTGAAGCCGCAGGAGGGGGCGCTCTCCCCTCAGTCAGTGGTGCCCCAGCCTGGCACCAGGGGGCGCCGTGCCGCAGGGAGCGGGGTGAAGCCGCAGGAGGGGGCGCTCTCCCCTCGGTCAGTGATGCCCCAGCCTGGCACTAGGGGGCGCCGTGACGCAGGGAGCGGGGTGAAGCCGCAGGAGGGGGCGCTCTCCCCCTCGGTCAGTGATGCCCCAGCCTGGCACCAGGGGCGCCGTGCCGCAGGGAGCGGGGTGAAGCCGCAGGAGGGGGCGCTCTCCCCTCGGTCAGTGATGCCCCAGCCTGGCACCAGGGGGCGCTGTGCTGCTGAACGTGCCGTCGGGAGTATTCACGAGCCCGGGGTCCTGTTGGCAGGAGCTGGAACGTTCTCCCGGCGTCCCGGCTATGTGGCAGCCTGGGCCCCCGATGGCTTCTCCTGGGGAGTGGGCATGGTCCTCCACTTCCTGTCTCAAACTGCTGTGCTGTCCCAAAGCTGCCGGGGCTCAGGGCTGGGGAAGCGAATGTCACTTGGGAGTGACGGGGAGACTCCCTAACTCCCCCTCCAACACCCTCTTTCTGTCTGCGCCCACCCCTCTCCAGAGACATCAAACCCGACAACATCCTGCTCGACCGCTGCGGCCACATCCGCCTGGGGGACTTCGGCTCCTGCCTCAAGCTCCGGGAGGACGGCACGGTGAGTGCAGTGCCCCCCCCCCCAAAGCTGGTCGCGTCGGGCAACAGCGCCGGGGCAAACGACACAGCTTCCAGCCGGAGATCTGCCGACTGGCAAACCCCTCTCTGCCACAGCTGGGGTGGGGGACTCCCTGTCCTCACTCCCTGCTTCTAGTTCACGCTGCCTCACCCTGCCATGCTCCCGGACTGAGCAGCTAGGACACAGCTGGTCCGGGAGTCCGGGTGAGTCAGCAGGAAGGGCTCTGCCTCTCTATGCAGGGAGCACACGGTGTGCGGTGGGTTAAGAGACCCTGCCATGCCATGGGCCTTGCGGCGCCGAAAACAAGAGGAGGGTCCAAACTGGTGCCCCCCACCTGCTGAATCCTCTTCCCCCCCTCCCCGACAGATCTGCTCGTCGGTGGCAGTGGGGACCCCTGATTACCTGTCCCCCGAGATCCTGCAGGCCCGTGGAGGACGGGAGCCACTCGTACGGCACCGAGTGCGACTGGTGGTCCCTGGGCGTCTTCGCCTACGAGATGTTCTTCGGGCACACGCCCTTCTTCGCCGACTCCATCGTTGAGACCTACGGCAAGATCATCCACTTCAAGGTGGGGGGCAGTGGGGCGGGGAGGCGGCACCGGTACCTGGAACCCTAGGAGTCCCATCCACTGCCAGGCATCCCCTCGCCTCCCCACAGAACCCTGCTGCCCATCTCTGACCCAGTGCCCTGCCCCCCATCTCCACCCCAGTGCTCTGCCATCTCTGCCCCAGTGTCCTGTCCCCATCTCAACCTAGTGCCCTGCCCCGCATCCCCACCTGAGTGCCCTGCCCCCCATCTCTGCCCCAGTGCCCTGCCCCACATCTCCACCTGAGTGCCCTGCCCCCATCTCTGCCCCAGCCCTGCCTCCATCTCTACCCCAGTGCCCTGCCCGCATCTCCAACCCCAGCCCTGCCCCCCATCTCTACCCCAGTGCCCTGCCCCCATCTCCAACCCAGTTCTCTGCCCATCTCTGCCCCATCTCTACCCCAACGCCCTGCCCCCATCTCTGCTCCAGCCCTGCCCCCCCTCTCCACCCCAGTGCCCTGCCTCCATCTCTGCCCCAGTGCCCTGCCCCCATCTCTATCCCAGTGCCCTGCCCCCACATCTCTGCCCCAGCCCCACCCCAGCTCCCCGCCCCCCCATCTCTGCCCCAGCACCCTGCCCCCCATCTCCACCCCCAGGGATCTGCCCCTCATTACTGCCCAGTGCTTTGCACCCCCATTTCTCCCCATCTCCACCCACCCACCCTGTCCCCCATCTCCAAGCCCAGCATCCCCCGTGTGCCCCCACCCCGCACCCCTGAGCCCCCCGCCTCCTGCCTTTCAGGAGCACTTTCGCTTCCCGCTCTCGGCGCCGGATGTGCCGGATGACGCCCGGGCCCTGATCCAAGGGCTGCTCTGCCCCCGGGAGACGCGGCTGGGCCGGAACGGGGTGCGGGACTTCCGGGAGCACCCTTCTTCGCCGGCGTGGACTGGGAGGGGCTGCGGGCGTTCACCCACCCTTCGCCCCCGAGTTCGCCAACGCCACCGACACCTCCAACTTCGACGTGGTGGACGACTGCCTGACGGACATGGTGAGCGGGGGCGGGGTACGTGACCTTTCATTTCTCAGCCCCCCACCCCGCATCCGCGCCCCGCATGGCTGCCGCCCCTCCCCCGCTGCGTCCCCCCCTCTCACCTTGGGCTGCCCCCACTGTCACTCGGGGGCTGTCTCTGCATGCCCCCTGGCCGGGCCACCTGGTCTGGGCGTGCAATGGTGGGACGTGCCCGCGGGCCGGTGCAGCGCCCTCGGCCTGGCATCGCTCAGGCCCCCTGGCACTGCAGAATGGCCCTAAAGTGGGGGGAAGCGCCCCTTGAGTATGCCCGCCACTGGCTAGCATGGAGCTGGCGTAAGCGTCCTGCTCCCAGCCCCTGGGGGGTGGCCAGGGAGCCCTGTGCTGTGGCTATTCCCCGCCCCCCAGGGCCCATAGAGGACGGATGGGAGGTTGGGGGTGGGGGTGGCACAGAGTGGGCAGAGCATGAGTTAGAGCAGCCCTGAATCTGCAGGAGCTGAGGCCAGGGTCTGGGGCAGCTGCCACCATAAACTGAGCTCCCCCATTCCCACCTGCGCACAGGGAGGGGCGACCTGCCCTGGCTCGTGTGTCGTTTGCGGCCGTGCCAAGTGGGTGGGAAAGTCGCCAGCCGCGTCCTGGAGCCGGCTCTGACCCCGGCGTGGGGCGGGGGCAGGGCTCCCAGGGCGGTTCGTTCTCTCCTTGGTGCTCAGGGGCCGAGTGCCAGAGGACTGGGCCCAGGAGACCCTGGGTGCCCCCTGGGAAGGGGGGTCCCCTGCCCTGCTGCAGGCTGAGATCTGCCCTCGCTGCCTGCCCCAGGGGGCAAAATAACATGAACTCCCAGACCCCCCGTCCCTTTCCCAACTGAGCCAGCATAGATTTTCCCTATCTGCCCGCCAGCCCCCCAGCTACTGCCCGCCATTCACCCTGTGCCCCCAGCCCCCACCTACTGCCTCCATCCACCCCCTGCCCCCACCTACTGCCTCCACCTACCACCCACCAGCCCCCCGGTCCGCCAGCCCTCACCTACCCCCCATCCACCCCTGCCCCCCCAGTCCCCACTTATAGCCCCCATTGCCCCTCCAGCCCACCAGGCCCCCATCCACCACCCCTCCCACGTCCCACTCGCCCCTCCCACCTACCGCCCGCCAGCCCCCCAGTCGTCCCCTGCCTGCCCCTCAAACCTACCCCCGCCCACCTCTTGCGTGTCCACATGGAGCCGGGAATCACCCGCACACGTGTCTGGCTTTTGTCGCATGGCTAACGCAACTGGCCCAGCGCCGGCAGAGGGCATGGAAGGCAGGGCCGTGTCGGCCAACAGAGTTTGGAGCTGTGGGGGGGCACATGGGGCAGGCCCTGGCGGGGGTGGGTGCGGAGCCACGGCCCCCCCAGTTCAGGGCCCCCCTTGGTGTCGCCCCCAGGAGACGCTGTCAGACGTGCTGGAGAGCTCCCCGCTGGGCGTGCACCTGCCCTTCGTGGGCTTCTCCTACACCAGCACCAGCCTCAAGTAAGGGGGTGCTTGGGGTACGGGAGAGGGGGACATGGGGCCTGTCCCCTCTAGGGGGTGCGGCGGGGCCTGGGGGTGTGATGGGGCCTCCCCCCAGGACTGAGGCCTGGTGGTGGGGGGAGCCATGGTGGGGGCTGGGGGTGGGCAGAGCATGCGTTTGCTTGTCAGGGTGTGGGGGTGCAGGAAACCCTGATAGGGTTGGGGTGGGGCGCAGGAGGCTGGGTCGGGTGGTGTGGGAGCCTGGGGCTGGCCTGGCAGGACTGGGTAGGCGCGGGGGGGAGGGGCCACCTGTGGGGGGGCACATGGGGTTGGGGGCTGGGGGTGACCCTGGCAGGGCTGGGGGAAGTTGGGAGGCATGGGGGAGGGGGATGGAGCTGCCCTTGCAGAGCTGGGGGTACTGGGGTGCCGGCCATGGGGGGGGGCTCATTGGGTTTGGGGGCTGGGGCCGGCTCTGGCAGGGCTGAGACCAGCTGTAGGGGGGGCGAAGTAGGGTTGGGGGCTGGGGCCGGCTGTGGGGGGCACAGTGGGGTTGGGGGCTGGGGCCAGCCCTGAGGGGGTGCAGTGGGGGCTGGGGCCAGCTGTAGGGGGCACAACGGGGTTGGGGGCTGGCCCTGGGGCTCCAGGCGGGGCCGTGAGATTCTCCCTCCTCTCAGACAGAATGAGCCGGGGGACAGGGGCCGGGAAATCGCCATGGAGCTGGAGTGCGACCGGGGCCGCCCCCCGCAGGAGCAGCCCCCCAACCTGCCCCCCGGAGACCTGGTAAGTGGCTGCACTTGGGGGGCGCAATCGACTTCCTGCTGTGGGGTCCCAACCCACAGCCCCCTCCTAGCCCAGCCCTGGGCTCCCCCCAGCTCTGCTAGTACCCCCCAGCGGCAGATTCAGAGTTAGTGGGGCCCTGTGCTCAGCTTCATTTTGGGGGCCAGCCAAGAAAAAAAACATTCTCTCTTATCCGCCCCCCTTTTCCCTTCATCCTCCTCCTCCTCCTATAAGTAATAGCAAGTAAATGAAAGTAAAGTTGACAGTTTTTCTAGTCTAATTTATTTCTCCACAGACCACTTGAAAATCGCTGGGGGTCTCGGTGAACCACTTAATGATCTTTCCAAATATTGTTTGTACCGTTAGCTAACTAGTTTAAAGCACTTTGGATAAGAACCCTTAAGAAAACATTGGGGTGCAGGGTCTGGGAGGGAGTTAGGGTGCAGGAGCAGGCTGGGGGTTGGGGTGCAGGGTCTGGGAGGGAGTTAGGGTGTGGGAGGGGGCTCAGGGCTGGGGGTGCAGGGTCTGGGAGGGAATTAGGGTGTGGGAGAGGGCTCAGGGCTGGGGGTGCAGGGTCTAGGAGGGAGTTAGGATGCAGGAGCAGGCTGAGGGTTGGGGTGCAGGATCTGACCAGGAGTTAGGGTGCGGGAGGGGGCTCAGGGCTGGGGGTGCAGGGTCTGGGAGGGAGTTAGGGTGCAGGAGCAGGCTGGGGGTTGAGGTGCAGGGTCTGACCAGGAGTTAGGGTGCGGGAGGGGGCTCAGGGCTGGGGCAGGAGGTTGGGGTGTGGAGCGCTTACCTGGGGCAGCTCCCATTTGGTGAGAGGGGTGCAGGTGGGGTGGGTGGGTTGCAGGCGTCAGGGAGGGCAGAGGGCTGGGGGGATGACGGCGTGCACCGGTGCAGGAGTCAGGGCTGGGGTCGTGGGGTGCTCCTGGCCCCCAGCCCCGCCCCCCGCCCTGAGAGCAGGCTGGGCTGGGGCCCCTTTGGCAACCCGGTGCTGGTTCTGTGGGAAGGAGCAGAAAAGAGCATGGGGCTGCAGTATACGCTGGCATGGGCTTTCTTTGCCCTGGTTTGCTGTAAGTGTGAACAGTGAGAGATTGCGAGTCACAGGGCAGTGGGCGGGGTTATGCAAATTAGGAGCGTACAGGGAAACCAGCCAGAGGAAGGCAGCTGCAAGACTTGTCTGTCTTTGAACAGAATTGTGTGTTCAGGGTTCTTGCTTTGAATCCTGCCCCTGGAGTCATGTCGGGGGAGTGACCTCACATGGAGTCACCTAGTGATGGTGTTTGTTGCGGGGCTGGGAGCTGGTCACGGTGAGGTAGAGAGCATGGGGTGCAGGGATGGGCGCGCGTCACAGAGTCTCACTATTGTTTCTCCGCTCTCTGAGGTCAAGCATCATTTCTGGTCTTATGGGTGTAATCTCGGATCAGTCTTGTCCTAGGGCTGTGCGTTAAATTGGGTTTTGGACCGGGGGCTGGGCTAGGAGGTTGCTCCACCCACCTCATGTATCAACTTTGTATTGTAGTGACTCTATCTGGGGAGAATCTTCTGGTCAGAAAAACAGCAAGAGTTTTGCTGGGATGAGGGTTCTTTAAAGCGGATTTAGTTGAAAAATCTGAAATCTCTGGCAGGCCCTTTGGTTACAATTTCTTGGGAGCGTTTTGTGAGTCTCTAGATGAGAGATTCTTTGTCTTCCTAGAGCAGTGGGTCTCAAACTTTTGTACTGGCGGGTCCTTTCACACAGCAAGGCTCTTGAGCGTCACCCCCCTTATAGGTTTTACAGTATGTTTAACACTATTGTAAATGCTGGAAGCAAAACGGGGTTTGGGGTGGAGGCTGACAGCTCGTGACCCCCCCATGTAATAACCTTGTGACCCCCGAGGGGTCCCGACCCCCAGTTTGAGAACCCCTTTGCTAGAAGATTGTTTAAGAAGCTGGGATCCTTCTTTCTGCTGTCAGTCTTTTCAACAGTATGAGGGACGAATGCTTTCCAGACTGTGGGTCTGTTGGGGAAATGCTTGGTTTTTTGGGGGGGGGGGTGGTGGTAATATTTGAGGCCACATGTGTATCAACAACTACATGAGTTACATAGACTTCTCCCCATCCAGTCTACGTTCCATGTATCTTGATTTGTAAGATCAAGACAAGGTCCCAGTCCTGTTCCCTCCTCCCCCCTCCGCCCCCCACCGGCCCAAAACCTACCGTAATGTAAATGCTAAATAATAATCCTTAACTTCTCAGTGTTGCCACCCCCCCGAAATCACGAGATTGGCTTAAAAATCATGAGGACTTTTTTTTAAAAAATGTAATGGGCCGTGTGGGGGGAGGGCAAGGACCCCTGGGGGGAACCAGGGGCATGGGCAGTGGGGGGACCCCAGGGGAGAGTCAGGGGCATTGGCCCAGCCCTGGGCTCCCCTCAGCCCGGTGGCTGCCCCTCACTCCCGACCCGCAGCCCCCTGCTAGTCAGCCTCACCCCCCTGACGGGCGCCCTCCCCCGGCCAGGCCTGCAAGGCGCCCGACGGGCAGAAGCTGGATCTCGCCGCCTTCCTGGAGCTGCAGGCGGCCTTCGAGTCGGAGCTGCACACGCGGGAGGGGCTGCGCCAGGAGCTCAGCATGGTCAAGGTGGCCAACCAGACCTTCGCCAGGTGAGGGGCAGGGACACCAGGGGGAGCTGGGGGCATGGGCTGTGGGGGGCAGGGACCCCTGGGGAGAGCTGGGGGCATGGGCAGGGCGGTCAGAGGCCTGAAACTGCCTGGGGGGTGGGTTTCCAATGCTGCCCCCCCCGAGGAGTGGCAGTGCCCCCTGCCAGCTAGCGGTGCCCTTGTGAAGGGGCCTGTATGGGCGGGGGTGGGGGGATTTGCTGGTTCTGGGACTCGGCTGCCCTGACGTGCCCCCGACCCCCCCAGCCGCCTGCAGGAGGCCGAGAGCCGCAACTTGGAACTGGAAGCTCAAATCAAGCGATTGGAGGCACAAATCGAGGGGATGAAACCACCCGGGGAGGAAGGCAAGTGCCCCCCTGCCCTCCCCGGGCCCCCTACCCCCCTTGCCCCCACTGACTCGCCGCCTGCCCCCCTGCCCTGCCCCAGGCCTGTCCCCTTGGACCCTTTTCCCCCCTCCCCCCAGGGCCTCTCCCTCTCCACCCCTGTGTCACGCCCTTTGCTCTGCACCCCGTTCCCCTTCACTCCCCTTTCTGCACCCTCCTCTTTCTCCTCCCCCATCCCCCCGCTTTCCCCTCGATTCCCCTCCCCTGCCCCAGCCCTGTGCTGGGGAAATCGGCCTGTGGCAGGCCCCCTGTGCCCGCCTCGTGTGGCTGTTAATCAGCTGCCATGTCCCTCCTCAGAGGCGGCCACATCTCGGTGCTGGCTGGGGGTCCCCCTGTAAGCAGCCTGACCTCCAGGAGGTTGGGGGGGCTGGGGGTTTCGAGGCTGATGCAAGGGACCAGAGATGGGCAGGACTGTAATTAACTGGGCGGGACGGGGGGCAGGGACCATTGCGGGTTGGTGACGTCCGGCTGTCCCGGCGCTAGCCTGGGCTTTGCCCCCTGCAGCAGTGAGTGTGAGCCGGGAATCGGCCCGAGAGCCCTGGGCACAGCCCCGCGTGGGGCAGGATACGCGCACCCAGCCCCCGTGCCGGGCCAGACCGACCTGTTGGGGAGCTGATGTGCTGCCCCCTGGTGCCCGCGCGGGTGGGGGCATCGGTTCACCTAGGGCTGAGCCTGCCTGTGAGACGGGTCTGTGCATGGCTGGGGCGGGCACTCTGGTGCCCACAAAGCTCGGCAAGGGCCGTGGCTCTGCATGGCCGGGTGGTGGGGGCCCGTCTGCCCTGCAGGTGGAGGGGGTCACCGCTGCATGGCTGTGTGGTGGGGGCCCGTCTGCCCTGGGATTGTGGGGCGGTGACTCCTGCATGGCTGGCCTCCTCGGGCCGCGCACGGTCCCACCTCTCTCTTTTCCTTGCAGCTGCTGTGGGGCGGCCCCCCGGCTGCGGTGCCCCCTGGCCGTGCCGCACGGAGCACCCCGCTGATGTAAGCCTGGCCTGGGGGCACCGTCTGGAGTGGGGCTTGCCTGGGGCTCAGCACCGGGGCTGGTCACCAGGCTACAACCCAACTGTGACACTCAGGGCCCCACACCCAGGGGGTGGGAGGGTGGAGCATAGGTCACGGCTGTGGGCAGCTCGGGGAGCCTGGATGTGCAGGGGGCGTGGCCGGGGAGCCAAGGGGGGGCTCTGCCCGCTTGTGCCAGGGCTGGGGTGGAGAGCAGGGCCCGGTCCCCTTCCCCCTGCCGGGGCAGGTCTGGGAGGAGGTTTGGCCTGGGTCCAGCCCCAGTGCCGCCCCCCCGGCCGACTCCGCTGATCGGGGCATCTCTGCTTTCTCCTTCCAGCCAGGCGGCACCATGGCAGCGCGACTCTGTGAATACCCGCTTGTGGTACCTCTGTACCGCCACTTGCTGCTCTTTTCTAGGGTACGTCGGCCCCGGCTGCTCACCCGCCCAGCCCCCGCCCGGCTCCTCACCCGCCCGGCTCCTCACCCGCCTTGCGACCCGCCTGGCTCCTCACCCGCCCGGCCCCCGCCCGGCTCCTCACCCGCCCGGCTCCTCACCCGCCTTGCGACCCGCCTGGCTCCTCACCCGCCCGGCCCCCGCCCGGCTCCTCACCCGCCCGGCTCCTCACCCGCCTTGCGACCCGCCTGGCTCCTCACCCGCCCGGCCCCCGCCCGGCTCCTCACCCGCCCGGCTCCTCACCCGCCTTGCGACCCCGCCTGGCTCCTCACCCGCCCGGCCCCCGCCCGGCTCCTCACCCGCCCGGCTCCTCACCCGCCCGGACCGCCGCCCGGCTCCTCACCCGCCTGGCTCCTCACCCGCCTTGCGACCCGCCTGGCTCCTCACCCGCCCTGTCCCCTGCCTGGCTCCTGACCTGCCCTGCCACCCGCCCTGCCCCCCGCCTGGCTCCTCACCTGCCCTGCCACCCGCCCGGCTTCTCACCCGCCTGGCTCCTCACCTGCCCTACCCCCGCTCTGCCCCCCGCCCGGCTCCTCACTCACCCTGCCCTGTGCCCAGCTGTCTGTGCCTCCTGCCCAGTTCTGTGCCCAGATATATGCCCCATGCCTGGCTCTGTGCCAATCTCTGTCCCTGCTGCCTGGCTCTGTGCCCGCCCTGCCCGGCTCCACCTTTGGGGCTCAGGCTGGGGTTTGTGGAGGGATAGTTCAGTGGTTTGAGCATTGGCCTGCTAAACCCAGGGTTGTGAGTTCAATCCTTGAGGGGGCCATTTAGGGATCTGGGGCAAAAGTTGGGGATTGGTCCTGCTTTGAGCAGGGGGTTGGACTAGATGACCTCCTGAGGTCCCTTCCAACCCTGATATTCTGTGATTCTATGATTCAAGCCAACTTGTGCTGGTGGCCGCGACAATCTGACCTCTGCTTGCCCCCCAGGTCCCCACCTGCTTAACCTTTTGCTTAAGGTGCTTTCCTGCCCCCTCCCCCCCGCCCAACTAATCCCGTGTGTCACCCCGCTGGGCCCTGCCAGCACCCCCTGCTGGACAGCACCGAGGTGGCCCTTGCGTGAGGGTTGGTCCTGTCCCCGCCCCCGTCCCTCTCACCACCTCTCCTCCCTGCGGAGGACCTGTGGAGACACACAGCTGGGGGGAGGAGGGGGGGGAGACAAAGAGCCCCCCCCCACTCCTCAGCCCAGGGCTGGAGAGCCCCCACCAAGGGACAGAACTGGGGTGGGCGATGGGACATATGCGTCCTGGAGACTGCAGCTGGAGGGAGGTGGGGGAGAAACTGAGACCCCCCCCCCCCGCCCCGAGAGAGGTGCCCCTGGTGCCCCATGTCACATGGGGTGGGGGAGGTCAGTCCTCGCCCAGCAGGAGGGTCACGGCTCCTGGTCTGCCAGCACCTACAACTGTGCCCCCACCCCCCCGTCCCAGCCGGGACAGGGAAAGACCTGGTGCCTAAGGCTATGGGGTTCAGCAAACAGCTGGCCACCAGCTCCCCCTGCAGCCAGCCTCAGAGCTGGGGGCTTCTTCCCCATCAGCTCCAGCCCCCCCACCCTAGTGTGACCCTCCCGCCTGGGACCCCCAGGCCTCCCGCCAGGCATCTGCCAACAGCCCTGCTCGGCCCCCGTGGGGCGGGTGTTTATAGTGAACATGTCACATTATGGGGGCGGGTGAGGGCCCGTCTACGGGGCACCAGCTCCCATCTGGCCCCATGGTGAGGGGGGCAAGCAATGGGACATGAGGCCTTTCCCCTCTAGGGCGCTGGCTCTGATCTGGACCCATGGCAGGGACCAGCTGGCTCAGGAGAGTGGGAATGGGAAAAATGAGCCGGGGGGGGGCAGCTGCTGAGCAGCCCCCAGCCCCCTCTGCCCGCTGGGGGTGCCCTTGCTGACGGTGCGTTTTCCTCACAGGTACCTAGGCCCTGCATTACCAAGGCGGGATACCTGCTCCTTTGTACCGGCGGCTTTGGGCTGGCGGTGGCCCGGCCAGGACCCGGGTGAGCCGTCCTGAGCGAGGCTGGGCGCTCGCCCCACTGCCCCCGCCCGCCATCCCTGTCACCGCCTGGCCAGCACCGCGGGGGTGCCCGTCAGCCCTCCTCCTCGGGAGGCCTCACACCCCGGGCCCAGCCAGGACCAGAGCTGGGGATGCCTGGATGACAGCACTCCAGGCCCACGGGCCCCTTCCCACCCGGAGCCCAGGCTGTGTGGCTCGGGCCCCTCCCGCCGTCAGGGGACCATCTCTCCAGTCCCCTCCTGGGCCTGCCCTGGCCCTGGGCTGCTGGCTGGGTGCATCTGCTCCTGCCTGCCAGCCCTCTGGCCTCCCCATCGTGGACCCTGCCAGCTCCCTCTGCATGGGGCAGGCTGCCACTGCGCTGCCTGGCTCCAGCTCCACTCCTTCCCACGTAGCCACCCCATGGCCCCGTTTGGCAGCTGGGGAAACTGAGGCCGAGCAAGAGGAAGAGTGTCACCTAAGGGCACACAGTGAGTCGGGGCAGAACTGACAACTGAACCCAGGAGTCCTGGCTCCCAGCCCCTGCTTCTTTAAACTACTACACCCCACTCCCCTCCCAGAGCTGGGGATAGAACCCAGGACTCCTGGCTCCCAGCACCCCCACCCCAACCCACTAGCCCCCAGGTCGTTCTAAGAGGCATGTCACTTTGGAAGTGGGCCCCAGTCCCTGGGGGGTGAAGTGATGGTCACGCCACGGGGTGGTGCCAGGCTGGGCAACCCTCTACACCAGCCTCCCAGGAGCCTGGTGTTACCTAGTGCCCCCTGCCCTGGCACCCTGCCTCTCCAAAGGCCCTGCTCCCAGCTCCCTTTGCCCCGGTGATCCTGGGTCCTTGGCACGGGCCTTGTCCCCACCCGCCCCACTCCATGGGGAAAGGGGCCCAGCGGAGGGGCCGGCTGGGACCTGCAGAGACGCAGCCGAGGGAGCCCACAGATGCCCTTCCCTGCCCGAAGGGAGCCGCAAGGTGGCGACAGCCGGCGGGGACCTGCTGCCCAGGGTGCCCAGCTCCCTCCACAGTGCCAGCCCCAGGCGCCGTTCAGCAGGGCTCTGGGCAGCACCAGGTACCCCCAGCGGGTGCCAGCCCCAGGCACAGGGGTGGCACCGCTGTTAAAGGCTGAATTTATGCTGCTAAAATCACCCATCACCTGCTGTTCCATCTTCCGCCATGGGGGGGCCCCAGTGACTCCCCCCCTGCAACACCCCCAGCTAGTAATTTATTTCTAGTGTTGGCATCTCCCCTTCCCTGTTGACCCACACCCAGCCCACCGGCTCCCCCACCCAACCACCCATCTCCAGTGCACATCTGGGGCGGAGGCTCTTAGGGGGTGAAGCCCCTTTGCCCGGGGCGGGGAATCCCGCAGTTTTGCACTTTGACCCGGTTAATTTTATAGCCACCTGCTGCCCCCCCATGTATTTATTGGCCCTCGGTGCCAGCTGGGCCCGGGGGTCGGAGGCGGGACGAGGGACCCGGCCTGGAGGCTTTGTCTGAACTGTGGAGAGGAAATAAAAAAGCTGAATTAGGCCCAGGGGCGGGGAGCCCGGTGCCAGCCTCGTGTATGAGCGGGGCCAGGGGGGAGATCAGCGCCGCCCACCGCAGCACCAACGGGGGGAGCTGAGCCTGGGGTGCCCCCACATGGTGGATGTGGTGAGAGTCTGGGGAGCCGGGCCCCACATGGCCCCCACTGGCCAGTCACTGTGGGGGCTCGGCGACCGGACTTTTGGCTGGCCCAGGGGTGCCCCCTCCTGGCTGAACGCGATGCTGCTGCTCTAGCCCCTGGGGCCCCAACACCACTGGGGCCGAGCTCTGCCCTGCACTGGGGGGGTTCCGCTCAGAGGGGCTGACGCCCCAGCAGGCTGCCCAAGCAAGCGACCCCTAGTGGGGACGATGGGGCTTTACCCGCAGGCCAAATGCGGCCTGGTTGAGGTTGGGCCAGGGGGCAGGGAACAGGCCAGCAAGGGGCACTCACCGCCCCCTCCCGCCCCACACACAGAGCAAGGCAGATGGCTGAGGGGTGGGGCAGGCAACAGGCCTCAGGGCCAGGCCCATGGGCAGCGGGCACCAGCCAGGAGCTGAGTGACACGAATGGCCCAGGTGCACACACTGAGCCCTCCCCGACACCCCAATATGCTCCACCCTTGATACTCAACGCATGCACCTGTAATTGCCACTCACCCACCAGGCACCCCCTCACCCCCCCCCAGCACGCACACCCACCCACCATGCACAGGCTCCGGTCACATCACCCCTTGCCCTGCCTGGCACAGGCTACCAAGACCACAGTCAGGCTCCACGGGGGGGGGGGGGGGGGGAGCCCAGGGGTGCCCTGCAGCTGCCCCTGCCAGGCCCCGCAGCAGCCACTGCAGTGCAGCCTAGCCAGGATGGACCACGCTGCCAGCCCCATGCAGGGCTACACGAGCAGGGTGGTGATGCTGGGGAAGAACTGGGCTAGCAGGGGGCTGCAGGTCAGGAGTGAGGGGCACCGGCTGGGCTGGCAGGGGGCACCAGGTTGGGAGGGGCTGGCAGCACTGGCGGGGGCCCAGGACACATGCTGCCCCTGTACTAAGCCGTTTCACCCTGAGGCCTGGCTGAACTCCAGCTCCGCTCACGGCCCCCATGGCTTTGAACGCGCGCAGACATTATCACTGCCCATCCTGGCCTGGCAGGCCATGTTGTTTTGTGACTGTTACAGCAGCTGCCGTCTTCCACCCCAGAGGTGGCTGCATCTCAGTGGCTGGGGCAGAGATCCCTAGGCACTGTCCTACCACTTGAAAAAACCCCATAGATGCATTTTGCGATTCCAAAGCCCAGCGGAGACCCTGGCCTGGGACTCAGAGGCAGGTTCGATTCCTATCCCCACCCCACATCCCTGCTCAGCGCCCCCAGTCGCCCTGGCCAGGTTGCAGCCAGCAGGGGGTTGAAAGCCAGTTAAGTTCAGCTGGTGCTAAGCCCGCTGTGGCCCCCCTCAGACTACTGCACACATGGGCACAATGGTTGTTCATGCCAGTGCTGGCTGCCCTGCTAGAAATGGCGCCAACCTTGTCCCCCAGCCTGCCCCCTCTCACTTCACAGCAACTGGAGCTAACCCAGTGCAATGGGCTGGCCAGTCCCTGCCCCCTGCTCAGCCGGAGCTCTGTGATTGGGATGCTCTCATGCTGGGCAGCGCCCGGTGCGACAGGGCCCCAATCTTGGTCACTGTGTGTCTGGGCCGCACCCGGCACCCTGATCTCGGTCACTGCGTGTCTGGGCCGCGCCTGGCCTGAAGGGCCCCAATCTCAGTGACTGTGTGTCTGGGCCGCACCCAGCATGACGGGGCCCCAACCTCGGTCACTGTGTGTCTGGGCAGAGCCAGGTACACAGGGGCCCTGATCCTGGTTGGCAGCTGGCTTATAAAGACACAGTGAAAAAGTAAAGTAGCGAGGTGGTCAGATGGCACCGGCCTTCCCCACCTTGGTACCAAGAGAGGAGCTGGGGCTGCGCATGCTACGGCTGGCAGGAGCAGCCCTGTATTTGCCCCATGCTGGCGTCGCCCCATGGGCAGCGCAGAGCCCAACTGGAGGCGCAGACAAAGTGGAGGCAGGGGTGTGAAAATCGTTTCTTTAGTATAAATAAGAACTTGCAGATCCGCAGCTCCATAACTTAGACATTCAGCCACAAGGGAAACAGACGGCAGAGGGGTACCCAATCCCTGCGGGCCCTGCCCCCCATGCAGGGGTGGACAAGGCTGTGGGCTGCTGGGGGGCATCCAGTGGGCAGGCGCCCTCGGGCCAGCAGTACTAGGGCGACACGGTGCCTGCACAGAGCCCCAGAGGGCTGCCTGCAGGGGGGTGGGCTAGAGGGCACAGGTGAGTGGCCATGGGGCAGGGGATACCAAGGCTAATACTGTTCTTTGTGCAGACCGGGCTCTCCCAGTGCCCACGCTGGGTGTACAGCAAGGCTGGGCTCTCCCCCATCCCAGCAGGCAGGGGAACGAGCAGGGGCAAGCACAAGTCAAGCCGGAGGGATGCATGTTGTGTTCTGGTCAGCTCCCAGGGGGACCCAGGGTCGCCGGCTCCAGAGGTGGAGAGTTCCTCGGGCCCGGCCCAGCGAAAGGTGCATCTCCTGCCAGCCTTCCCCCAGGGCGGGAGGCAGTGGCAGTCGCTCAGGCAGCTGGGGCCAAGTGCCACCCAGCATCCCCCGCTGTGATTCTACATGAGCCCAGGGTGGCCGGTCGCAGGCAGAGGGGCTCAGCGGAGCACAGGGGCAGCTGTGTCCAACCCCAGCTGGAGCTGGCGGCCCAGGCTTTAAGAGTCAGAAGGGGTAGTCGCTGTGGCCAGCTGCAGGAAGAAGGGGCCGGTAGCCAGGCAGTGCTGTGAGCACCCACAGCTCCAGGGAGGCCGGGGAGAGCTAAGGTGCATGGCAGTGCCCTTGCCCCTGGGGAGGGCGGGGACTGACGAGGCCGGCTCCCAGCTCTGCCCAGGCACAGAGCAGATGGCCAGAGCGGGTACAATGCAGGATACTGGCACAGCAGCCTGGGAGTTTCCTGGGAGTTTCTCTTTGGGGGGTCGCTCCCACAGAGGGGAGGGGGAGGCATTTGCCAAACTGCCACCCTCTGGGCACCTTTCCACTCAGCCCTGCCATCTCTGGGGCCGGGGATCAGTAGTAACAGCGGGCACAGAAGCCCTGCGGGGCAAGGACAGAGACAGGCAGGCCCCCCCTCAGCTCGACCATGAGAGCGACTGCTGGCTCAGGACGAAGCCCAGCCTGCCTGCAAGGGATCTGGGACAGCAGCAGGTGGTGCCGGGGACGCCGGCGGTAGCTTGTGCCCATGTGGGGGCAGGGTGCCAGGTCTCCGGCTGCCTCCAGGACTGCGTATGCTCCAGGGTGGTTGTCTCTTGGCAGAGGAAGTGCAGGTAGTGCCGACTGGAGTGGCCAGAAGGGCCCCTACAGTGTGTTCTGGGGAACCTGAGGCAGCAGAAAGCCCCCCCCACCCCTGGGCAGCTCACAGCTCCAGCGCTCCAGGCTGTTGTGCAAAGTGAGGGCTCTGGGGAGACCGGCTCTGCTCCAATCACTCCAGGGCTGAAGTTCCACAAAGCTTTAAACAGGGGCCATTAATACGTTAAGGGACAGGGTGGCCCAGGCCAGTGGAGGGGCCTGTGCTCTGTAGACGGGTATCTATATATTAAACCTCTGTTAGCGGCTCACCACCACAGGAAGTGTCTGTCCACGCAGCGTCAATTAGCATCAAATAACGAGGGCCCGGAGTCTGGGCAGTGCCAGGCGGCCAAGCTGGCACCGAGTGGGGGGCAGGCAGTCCCTGGGTTATACCACAGTGCCACTGGGCGAGCTGCCGTTCTGAGAGGGGAGGTTCTGAAAGGGAAGGGGGAGATAGTTAGAACCGGGGGTGGGGGACACACACAGCACACAATAACAGATAGGGACGAGAGGCTGCAACAGGGCAAACTGGGCCCCACAAGTCAGAAGACTTTGCACCTCCCCAGTCCCAGGACCCCAGGCTGATGCCCTGTCGCCAGGGCCTGAAACACAGGCACCGACCAGGGCCCAGCCCGGCAAAGGGATCGAGGTACCAAATTCCACCTGGACCAACAGAAACTAGGCACCAAACCACGCTGGAGGATCTGGGCCCCACCTCTTCAGTTCCCTTTGCAGCAGCGGAGCCAGAAGGGGCCGGTCCCTGCACCCGATTCCTGGCCTACAAGAGCAGATGTCTGCCAGCCCAGCCCATCACAGACCTGCTCCCGTTCCCTCCACCCTCTAACCTGGGGGCAGTGGCCAGGTGCAGAGCTTTGCCTGGGTACTACGTTTTTTCCAGCCGAGAGCTCTTCGGGACAGGGAGTCTCTCCCCCTGCACACCCCTCCCCCCGCCCCCCAATCTCTGTCTGGGTCTGCACAGCACCTGGCACAACATGCCCACCCCCGCGAACAACAACAACAATCCACCTCAAAGTGCTTTACAAAGGAGGTCAGTGTCATTAGCCACACTGCACAGGTGGGGAAACTGAGGCACAGGGAGCGGAAGTATCTTGCCCAAGGGCACCCAGCAGCGAAGCCCAGAGCCCCCATCCAGGGGCATATCCACTAGAGGCGGTAGGGGCCGTCCGGGCGGCAGCGCGGCGCTGACGCAGGGGGCAGAACCTCCGTTGGTGGAGACAGGTGAGACAGAGAGAGCCCCCTGCTCCCCTCGCTGAGCCCCGGAGCAGCTGTCAGGGCTGGTGACAGGGATCAAATCCCATTGCTTGCCTTTGTTCGTGAGCCCATCTGGAGTCCCAGCACGGGGGGGGGCAGGCACTACGAGGTGCGGGGCTGGATGGAAACTGCCTTCCAGAGGCTAAGCTCTTCTGCTGAACAAGCCCCCACTCCGGTCCCAGACACCACAAAGCCACTGGAATCACCTCTGCTGGGGAGGCAGCGGACACGCCAGCCGCTGGGACATCTGGGTGAAATCAGGGCTGAGTTGGCAGCTATGAAGCCCTTGTTGTATCAGCAGGACAGGGCTCACCATCTCCTCCCCCACCCCCCACCCTGTTAAAGGGGCTCAGCCCCCCAGGCTGCCCTGTGCACCCAAAGCTTTCTAGCCGCAGGCTCCCATTGGGGCAAGATCTGGGGAGAAGCCAACGACCCCGCAGCACAGAGGGGCCAGGCGGCTCCAGAGAGAAGCAGCTGCAGCCCATGGGATTCCGAGCACTAACGAGAGTCCACACGCCCCCCCGCCTGCCTGATTCAGATCGAGCGACCGTCTCCTGGACGCAGGGTGCCCGGCTCTGACAGGGGTCCCAAGGCTCAGGCTGGGGGACGACAAGGAGCGAGTTAAAGAACTTCAAGAAGGGCAGCTGAGGGGCCAGGTGCCCCTGGGACCACGCAACCCCGATGCCCTCACTGACAGCAGGCAGAGCTGGGGCGCACAGGCAGGACCTGCTGGGTTTTAAGCGCATCACTCACCGGTCCTGTTTCCCGGCACAGTCAGTGACAGGCCAGCAGCCTGGCGTGTTAACTCTTTGCTTGCAGGCTACAACCACCATGGAGATGGGTGGAAAGGGGCCCCCCTCCCACACTAGTGACAGGACCCAGCCCCGTCTGGGCCAGAGGGGAACACGCTGCACTAGGGCCAACATGCAGCAGGGCCTCACTTCCACACGACTTCAGCTAGTGGGGCTCACGCCCAGCACTGCGGATGTTGCGGCTCCAGCGGTGATTTGGGCCGGCCAGGAGGTCGGGAGAGCCTGAGTCTCTGCCGGAGCTGCAACCTCCCCAGGGCGCGAATGTCAGCCCAGGCTGGGAGGCTCGCTGCCAGCTGCAGTCCAGACGTACCCAAAGGCACCCCCCCATTGGTCTCTGCTTCTCTGCCACGCACGGGACCGGGCTGGTTCTGGACTAGCCGCGTCTCGGGTCGCTCCTGAAATCAGCTGCAGGGGGCAGCGAGGATGGTTTGTCTCAGGCCCGACAGCCTGAGAAGCAAGAGAAGGCAAATAGCACGGATTGTCTCAGAGCAAGCAGCACAAAGTGTGTGTGTGTGGTGGCGGGGGAGGGAGCGCCCCAAGGGGAGCTGGAAGATGAGTCAGCGTGAGCAGCTGGGCGTTCCTGCCACAGAACCGCTGGGGTGGCTGTGTCGGCGGGGGGGAGGGGGGGGGCACTGTAGGTATCCCCGATTTCACACCTCTGTGCTCCCAGGCACCAGTTAAAGGGTGGGGGGGGAAGGTGGAAGACACGCCACCCCAACTGCGGAGACAGGGAAGGACAAAGTTAACCCCAAGTGCTCAGAAACCTGCCCCCACAAATCACAAGATTAGCTTCAACCTCCTGAGATTTTTTTAAAACAATGGGGGGGGAGGGTTCATTAGCCTCCTGGCGTCTGAGCCTTTTGGGGTCCCCTGCTGGAGTAACTTTCGACAGAGTATCTCAAAGCAGGTGGCACCCAGCAATTGCTGGACACCTCCCACAATGCTTCTGAGGCAGGGCCGCGCTGCCACTCCAGAACAGAGTCAATCCGGAGGCCGATGAAGCGATTTGCCCCCAGGGTTGAAAACCAAACCAGCGAGTCAGCAGCAGAGACGGGAATCACCTGGGCCAGCAGCATCCCTACAGCAAAGGCGGACTCTTGTTAACAGCTGATTTTTCTAAGAGCTCTAAAATCCACTTGCTCACTCAGACTGTCTGGAAGATTGCTGGGCCCCATTCAGGGGACGTGCCCAACACAATCCCCCGATGAAGGCCCGGGGGAGCAGCATCCGGAGTGGTCTGTGCAGCGTAGGCAAGTCCAACCCCGGCGTCGCTGGTGGTCGTAAGCAAGCCCTATTCCCCTAGTGAGGACACGCTCAGACAGCTTCCTTCTGTCCCATGTGCAGCGTCCCCACATCACTGCATACCGTCGGGAAGGGCAGGGTGGCGTGGTGCCCCTCTCGCAGAGAGCAGAGTTAGAGCTGGGGGGCTGAGCTGGCCCGTTTGCAGGGTTTATGTCGAGGCACTTGACTTTCTGCAGCAGTCAGCCTCACTCTGGGTTAAAAAGTTTTGGGGCAGTGAATAGAAGCTAGAGCCTGTTCCAATAGTCAGTCCCCACTCCCCTCCCAGAGCCAGGAATGGACCCCAGAGGTCCTGACACCACTTTGCACTAGACCCCACTCCCTAATTTCTTAGCTGCTGTCCCAAATGCCCCCCTGAGTACAACAGCCTTTCCCACTTCCCTCCCCTCTCCTCAGAGCACTGCCCCTGTGTGGTCCCCCTGCCAGGAACCATTCCCCATAGGCTGCAGGGCTCCACGAGCGCCAGAGGGGAAGCAGAAGCCTTGGCCGCTCTGGGATCAGTACGTGCAGGCCTCCCCGTCCCCAGGGAAGCCCTGCAGCTGTACTTACGGCTTTCCCAGGCCTGGCCCATGTGCAGATGAGCCCCTCCTGGCAGGCGGTGATGATGCAGTCCTCCAGGAAGAGCAGCACCGTCAGCCGCTCGTGGGCAATCTTCTTGCAGACCAGGGGCTCCAGCAGGGGCACCTCGTGGATGCGGGGGCAGAGGGCCGTGCCCAAGACCTTGGCCGTGTCCAGCTTGCTCCGGGGCGCCCCGCTGATCTTGTCGTTGCTCTTGCTGATGTTGCCCAGGCTGTGGTAGCGCTTGTGCTCCTTCTCGGCGTTCTTGTCCCGGCGCTCCTGCAGGGTGAGCGTGGCGAACTTGCCGATGCTGAAGGGCACGGCGCTGTCCGCCACGTGGTTCTTGGCGGCGCTGGTAACGGCCGGGTGGGGCAGGCTGTTGGAGCGCGAGAGCGAGCGGGGCAGGATGGACCCCCCGCTGCTGACCCCCGGCTCCCCAGCCAGGTTGCTCCCGCCACTCACCGAGGAGGGGATGCCAGAGCTGAAGGTGTTTGTGAGAGTCCGGGCCCGGGAGAGCGGGGGGTGGGGGTACAGCACGTCCTCCGTCAGGTCCCACAAGCAGAACTGAGTGTCCTGGCCGGCCGAGCCGAAGCGGTAGGTCACCGAGGGGGAGCTCTTGGTGCTGTGCTTGGAGAGGCGGGAAAGGGTGCTGCTAGTCCGCACCCGGCCAAAGTGGGCCGGCTCCTGGGGCTCCTCGTCGCTGCCACTTAGCTCCGGTGGTTCCTCCTCCTCCACGCTGCTGGTGTACGGGTCGAAGGCCACCGCGTTGACCCAGGACTTGTGCCCGTGCCCCCTGGCGATGACCCGGCCCTCGGCAAAGGACCAGACGGTCACCAGGTCGTCTTCGCCGCCAGTGACGATGTAGCGCCCGTCGGGGCTCCAGCAGACGCACAGCAGCCCCCCAAAGTAGCTCTTCATCATGCCCTGCAGCAGCATGGAGTCGAAGTGGAAGACGCGGAGGCAGCCGTCCTGGCTGACGCAGGCCAGGTAGCGGCCGTCGGGTGAGAAGGCGAACTCGTTGAGGGCCCCCTCGCCCACTGCCCACTTCACCAGTGGGTTGCGGGCGCTTTTGCTCTTGCAGGCGTAGACGGCGAAGCCCTCGCCCTGCTTGAGGAGGGTGTACTGGGGTGAGGCGGAGCCGCACGGGTGCTCCATGTTGTACAGGTACAGGTGCCCACTGGCGTGGGAGGCCAGGAAGAGGCCCTCTGTCTCCGGGATCCACTTCAGGTAGGTCACCTTTGTCTTGTCGATGAGCCGCTGGGGCAATGTGAAACAGAGAGCAGGTATCAGACTGAGGTGACCTTCCCTAGGGGGAGCCCCCCAGGGCGGAGAGGGGAATTCAGGTTAGGGGCCTGTCCAGTCCTCGGCCGTTCCACTGGGGCTGGTCGGGACAGTAGCTTGTGATGTGGCCTGCTGGGCCCTAGACTGAGAACTCCCCAACTCGTTGCATACAGACCAAGGGACAGATGGCAACTGCGTCCCAAACTGGGCTGGACCTGAACCAGAAACCTTCAGGCTGAAGGGCCTGTATCCCGTTCCCATCCCTCTGCTTCACCATTAACCCTTCCCCGTGCAGACCGCAGTCTCGTTTGAAAACCCCTGCAGCTAAACAAGAAACTTGCCAGCTACAGCAGGAAGCCTTTAGCAGGCCCAGGCTGCAGCAGGGGAGTGTTTTGCTAGCTGAGAGTCAGGCGCAACCCCCACAGCAAAGTACATCACCCACACAAACAAGAGCAGCTGTGAAGTCCCCCTCTGGCTGCTGCTGCTACCGGGGTTATTTCAGGTAATGGACAGAACGTTAACGACCTCAGAGGACGGTTTATAATGACAGGCTCCCCTTGAGCGCCCAGTGACCCCTAGAAACACACAGGGCTCAGTAACGAATCAGAGGGAAGAGAACTGCCTAACAGAGCCTCCCACAAACTCTGGCCCAGCCCGACCCTCCTTAGCTTGTGAAATGTGAAGTGATGCCAGGAGCATGGGAAACCTTGCACTGCTCTCTAGTGGCCAGTCTGGGGACCAGCACAGCTGGGCTCTGAACAGGAAGGCGGCGAGTTACAAGACCCATAATGGCAGCAGGGCTCAGGAGGCTGGATGAAATCCTGCCCAGGCTAAGGAGGGAGCAAAAGGCTCGTTAGCAGCGGGGATCTCACCTCCTCATTGAACAACTTGCTGGTGTCCTTCTTGATGAGATCCAGGTACTGAACCTGGCCAGCAGAGAAGCCCACCAGCAGTGAGATGCTGTCAGTGGTGGCCGTGAACTGGTTGAAGTCGTGGCAGGTGGGCTGAGTGCCTTTGTAGATGCGCTTGTCGATGGGCTTGTTCAGATCGAGGGACTGGAATTCAACAACACCAGGAGGGGTGAGAAGCCGCTGGCTTTGAAAGAGGAAATGTCAGTTACATCCCCCCCGGTAACCCTACACACTTTGCAGAATTGGATCTAGAGCAACAACTCTCAAGCAGGGGTTCAGGGCCACCTGGGGGCCGCTAGCAGATTTTAGGGGATCCACCAAGCAGGGCCAGCATTAGACTCACTGGGTCCCAGGACACAAAGCTGAAGCCCCAGGCTCTGAGCCCCACCACCTGAAGCCTCAGCAACTTAGCTTCACGTGGCCCCCTGTTTGCTACCCCCTAACGCCGTCCCTGCCTTTTATATGCAGAAAAAGTTGTTGTGGCCCAGGTGGGCCGTGGAGTTTTTATGGCACGGTGGGAGGTGCTGGCAGGAACAGGGGATATTGCTGCTGCTCCTGTTCAGGGTAGGATCCCCAAGGCAAGCAACTGAACTCAATAACTGTTCAGGACAGCGAATCCCCTCCCTCCTGCCGCGCCCTACTGCCAAGGGTCTCAGAGTGTGGACAGACATCGGTTACGGAGGCCCAGCCCCTTCCTCCCGGGACAGTACCATCCTGCTGACTTTACAGATGGGGAAATTCAGGCAAAGAAGGGAAGCGATTTTTCTGTGTCAAGAAGTGACAGAGCCAGTAACAGAATCCAGAAATCCCAACTCTCAGCCCCTTCCTGCTCTAACCACAAGGCCCCTCTCCCCTCCCAGAGCTTGGGGATGGAACCCAGGAATCCCGATTCTCAGCTCCTTCCTGCTCTAAGCACTAGACCCCTCTTTCCTACCCAAGCCTGACCATTTTTGACGTGACTGCGACAGGGATTACAACCAGCTGTGCCTGACTAACACACGTCCCCTCCTTTTCTTTTTGCGGATACAGACTAACACGGCTGCTACTCAAACGTATTTTAAGGCTTAAGCAGCCAACTGTTCACTGTAAGCAGCAATTGCTCTCACACCATTTCAATCTGCATCTCCAGTGATGCGATCACATTGCAGTAAAGATTCGAACAGTTTCCTAACTGCTTACACAACCCCTAGAGAGAACCCCCAACTACATCTAACCCCCAGAAGGCTTCTCCACAACACCCCCCACCACCCTCTTCAACCCACACAAGATGCCAAACAAGCCTTTTAAAGAAGGCTAAAACTTTCCTCTTTCAAGTGGCTCCGCCTTCCCTGCCCCTCCCCCGGGAGGATTGAGAGAGAACTGGCACAGCGAGGGCTCTGATGTGGAAGAGTGCCAGCCATGTAAGTGCCAGTCTCCACACAGCCTCCCTTAGTTGCCCTAGTGACAGATCGAGAACCCTAGTGCTCCCAATTTCAGCTAAGATGCTAAATTCAGGTGTACAGTCATCTTATCCATCTGAAGCACCATGCTCACCCACGGTCCTGTGTGCGCAGCTGGAGTCAGCCCATTAACACACACTGCAAACACACACAAGGATGCTGCATCATTAAATATACTTTGATTGGTCAGGCTCAGTAACTGATACCACAGTTTGGCCTCAACTGCCAAGATCTCTCTGGAAATGGGCCCAGACCCCTCACATCTCCAACAACCTTACGGTCAACTAAAAGCTCAGAGATCTAAAGTCAGCATCCTCCTCCCAGGGTTGTACATCCCAACTGCTGCTGTACAAATATTTGCACTGGAGTGTATGTCAGAGAAGTGGCAGTAGAAAGACTCACGGCAGCAACATCTCTATTGCTAAATCTTGTGGAAATGGGGGACTGCAGAGCAGCGAAGCAGCACCCAGCACCAACACAGAATTCAGCAGGGGTTGATTGCGTAGCTTGTTTGTGCAGCTGTTTGAAAGCAACAGCATAGGGCAGATGCCCAAAGTGAACAGGACAGACGCCTGTCGCTGCCATGTTTGGCCTTCACTGGAACTAAACAGCTCACTCTCTCCTAAACTCTTACTGCCTGCACGCCTCTCAGCGCACGAACACTGGGGCCTCCAAGCACCCCCTCAGTGGAGGCTCTTCCCTCTGTCTGGAATCCAACCCCACGTGCTCCCCTGCAGGAGCTTAACCCCCTCCCCTCCCCTCCCCGGGGAAGGACCCCCACACACTCCCCAGCCCCCCCTCAGGATTCCTGGTTCCATCCCTCTCCTCCTTCTCAGGGGTTTCCCTCCCCTCCAGCCTCAGGCTCCCCCTCTCCCTTCCTCTACAACCACCCAGATTCCCTCTTCACTTTGGGGGTCCCTGCAGCTCTTGCTTCTGGAGGGAACCTTCTTCCTTCCCTGGGGATTTGCTGATTCCAGCTTCCCCCCCTCACCCCAGCCCTAAAAACCAACTCCTCCCACTCTCCCCATTACCAACGTGCTCGCCTCAGGCCCCCAAGATCCCCCCACAACTTACTTGTACCCCATGACCTAATTGCTCCCCCAATCCTTGTACCAGCTCCCTCCCCCCCCCCCGGGCCCCCGGCATCCGCTTACTCCCCTGCCCCTCCCACAGTTACCTCCCTCTCCTCGACCCCTTCTTCCACCCCTCAAGAGATCGCTTCCCAGCCCCCTCTGCTCGGGGCTCCCCCCCACACCCCGTTACCGACTCACCCCGGGGCCCCCCAGAGCCCCCTCACCCGGGTCCTCCCCTTCCCCAGCCCCCCCCGTACCCCGCACATGGAGGTGGTCCCGTCCTGCCCCCCAACCCCCCGTTAATACCGCGCCCCCCCTCACCCGCCTGCTGCTGCTGCCGCGGCCGCCGGGGCCCGGCCCGCAGCCCGAGTAGAAGTAGAGCTCCCGGCCCAGGTTGCAGCAGAGGCGGCTGCGCTCGGCGGGCTCGCCCGGCTCGGCGGGCTCGGGCCCCTCGGGCGGCAGCAGCAGCCGCACCAGCGAGAGCCGCACCGGCGGCAGCGCGGCGGGGCCGGGCGGGGGCGCGGCCGGGGGCCCGGGCGGGGAGGGGCCCCCGGGGGGCGGCGCGGCGGCGGCGGCGGGGCCCCCCCGGCTGCGGGGCTCGGGCCCCGGCGGCGCCAGGAGCCGGTAGGAGCCTTCGCGGGTCCGGAACTGGCTCTTCAGCTCAGGGAGCAGCGCGGGGGGCCCGTCGGGAGCCGCCACCGCCGCCGCCATCTTCCCGCCGGAAGCCACCTCTGACCCCGCCCCCGGAAGCGGGGCCGTAGCAACGCGGTCGGGGCCCCTAGCAACCACACACGGCCCCGCCCCTACCGACCTAGCCCCGCCCCCTACCGAGACTCCACCCCCACCGACCTTCCTCCAGGCTCCGCCCCTTAGCCACCCCCAACCCGGCTCCGTCCCCTCCCTGACCCTCCATAGGCTCCGCCCCCACGGACTTCCCTCTAGGCTCCGCCCCTCCCTAGGTTCCAACCCATAGCAACCTCCCACCAGGTTCCACCAGCCCCCCTCAGGCCCCACCCACTGCTCCCTGCCCTCCCCCTCAGCCCCTCCCCTTCCTCACCCCCCCACCCACTGCCCTCCCCCTAGCACCCACTGCTCCCTCCCTCACCCCCCCACCAGACTCCCCCCGCGGGAGGTTTCTCTGGAGGGTCAGGGAGATGAGCCCCGCCCCACGGAGGGACACGCCCCATGCAGACAGGGAGGCAGAAAGGCCCAGGATCAGCGACTCTTGATTTGGCCTCTTTATTTGGCCAAGAGCCAGGCCCTTAGCTGTGCAGTTTCTGCTCCTCCCCCCCGCCCCCCTGAGTATCTTTGCCCTCGAGGGGCCGGCTCTGCCCCGCCCCATCAGCTCTCTGCTTTCTGCTCCTGCTCCGCGCCGCCACCGCCGGGCTCTGGCAGCTCCTCAGGCTGGCTGACCGCCTGGGGCCCGCCGGGTGCCGGCTCGTCGGGCGTGAGGCTCTCGGGCTTGCTCTCCGCTCCCTCGTCCGCGGCGCTGCTGGCTCCCGCCTCCTTGCTCTTCGCTTCCTGGTAGGGGGCAGGGAAAGGGGGCAGACAAGATGCCTCATGGAGACACCCCAGCCCTGCAGCCGGACAGACCAATGGGACCCGTTGCGGAGCTGGATTCTAGCTTTAACTGCCACCCTGACCCCCAAGAGGGGATCATGTCCCTAACTGAGATCTCAACGGCCCCTCACTTATCCTGGGGCACTCCCACCCCACCCCAAGATCTCTACATCAGCCTTGGTTTCCTGGCCTCAGGCAGGAAGGGGAGGAGCCAAAGGCACTGGATTGACCAAAGCATGGAACCAAGGGCCAATCAGACCAGTGGGGGTGGAGCAGCCCTGCCCCCAGGGCAGATTGGCTCAAGCGGCAAGCAGGGCTGGGTCACTGGCTGCACAGGGGTTCGGCAGTAGGAGCCACCTTGGCCACTATGGGGCAGGGCCCTTGATGCTGCAGTGTTTGGGGAGTGCCATCTGGTGGCTGGCAGAGCTCTCCGTACCCCCCCTCTGTGCGAGGGGACACTGGGATGCCAAGAAGAAGTAGGAAGCTCTAAGGCCAGCGAGGGGTTAATGGGACCCTGGCTGTGTGCAGCCCTGACTCTATGCACGAGCTCTGCCAGGCGCCCGTCTGTGCCCAGAACGTACCTTCACAGGTAGGGGCCCCTCCATGCTGGAGTCCAACAGGGACCCATCTCCGCCTGAACCCTCCTCTTCCTCCTGCATACTAATGAAGATGGTGGGCGTCTCCACCTCGGGCCCCTCCTCCCGAAAGTCCATAGGCTCCTCAGCAGGCAGCGGTGCCAGGGCATGGGCAGGGCGCGGCTGGCTGGCTGGCTGCTTCAGTTTCTGCTCCTCCTCCAGCTGGCGTTTGAGTGCCTTCTCCTGGGCCAGCCGCAGAGCGATCATGTCCTGGGACATGCGTGGGAGGAGGGGCGCGGGTTCCAGCTCCTCCTGCCCGGGGATAAAGCACCGTCAGCCAGGGAAGGGACCCCTCCCCATCCCTTCGAGTCGGCGTAGCAAAGGACTCCGCTCAGAGAGTCTGGGCTGGGGACCCCGCTCCCTGCCAGCCCGCGGGGGAAATAGATGAGGCCCGTCCCACAGACCCTGGGCCTCTGCAGCAGAGCATTCAGACCAGCCCTGTGGCTAGAGTCCCGCCCCCAGCACCTTCCTGAGCCCACAGCTCTGTTCTGCACCTTCAGGTACCGGCTTACTCCCTCCCCGGCCCAGTTCCCAGCCTCCCAGCCCAGGCGTCTCCGCTCACCTCCTCCAGCGGCTGGGAGTCCTTCACCTCCACCTCCTGCTTGCTGCTGGCTTCCAGGATGGCCATGGTGGAGTTGGGGACATGCGCTTGCTGTGCGGGATGGGGAGGGGAAAGAGGGGCCGGGTGAGCGAGGCATGCGGGAGCCAGCTGCCCTGGGTCCAGGGCTCCAGCCTCTCCCCTGCCCTCCCAACTGGAGAGAGAGGCTGGCCCGTAAGGACCTACCCTGGGACAGGGGCAGAGTTGTCCTAGGGAGCAGTCACTAGTCATAGCAGGTGAGTTTAAAGGCTGAGCACAGGCTGGCTGACTGGGGTGTGGTGTCCCCTAGGGGAGAGCTGGGAACCCCACTGCTGGGGGTACACAGCCAAACGGGGGCAGAGCCCAGCACACTAGGGAGCAATCTTGCATCAGGCTCCAGGGGGCACTGTGACTAGGGCCATCCTCTTCCTCCCACTGAGGGCTGGTGACACACAGCCTGACTCCCCACCTGCCCCAGTAAAGGGGGGGATGCTGGAGCCCCGAGGGAACTGGGTAAGAACAAACCCTAAAGAAAGCTCCGTACCCTACACCCCCACCTTGGTTAGACTGATGGGAAGCACTGCATGCTGGGGACTTGCAGTCGCTGGGGCCCACACTGCATGCTGGGGCCCTGCAGTCTGTCCCCATTATTAAAGGGAAGGACAGCTGCATACTCCACCATCACTTGTGCCCCCCCCAGATTACACTCAGCCCCCAATCTCCTGCATGACTCCCCCCGGCCCTCCAGGGAGCAGGCCAGTACCTGGTGCGGAGTGAAGGAGCGGACATGGGCCAGCAGGGGTTCCCGCAGCTCGGGGCACTTCTCGAAGACGGCGTTGAGCTGCTGCGGAGGGAGCTGCAGGATGACCTGGAAGGACTGGGGCTTGGTGCGCTGGCAGCATTTGATGAAGCCCTCCCACACTTTGGGGTACTTCCACACCTGGGAGGGCAAAGGGGGGTGGTTAAGAGTGGGGCCTTTTCACTATGCCCTCCCCTGCACACCCACACATGGGCACAAGGGGCAGCGAATTCACCCAGCCCTCCATGTGTCAGCAGGTCACACTGGGGGTGGAGAAGCCCACCCAGAGGCAGTGCTGAAAGCCAGGGCAGCTGGTGGAGGAGCGAGGGGGCAAGGTGCACCTGGAGCGGGGCAGAGGCCTGGCATTGTCACATGCACCTCCGGAGCCCGCGCCCAAGGGGGAGCAGGGCTGAGAAATGAAGAGACCTGGGCTGTCTGGGGGACAGGTGAAGAGCTGCCCCGCCCCCAGCTACTTTGGAGAAAATCGCTTTCCTTGGCACTAGGATGCTGCCACCTCTGGGGAGGAACCCAGCGGCCAGTCAACAGCCAGACGCCACCAGCGCATGGCAGTTTAGGACAGGAAGTGCAGACTAAGTGCAAGGAGTGGGGGCTGAGGGAGGCTGAAGAAAGGAAAGGGGGAACGGGCCAGGACAGTGGACTGAACAGAAGCCAGCGACGGGATCTTAGGGTTATGGTTATGGGAGAGGACAATGCCAGCTCCAGAGCCCCCTACCTCCGGGGCACTAGCTTAACAGGGCCTCAACAATAAGAGCACCCTCTGTGGATCACCCCCGCCCCGCTCCACTCCTTAGGAGCCCTGGGATTTCCAGGGGCTAACCCAACCCAGCTTAGCTTGTGCCGGGGTCCCAGCGCTAGGCTGCCTGGCCAGGCTGCGCCGCGGGGCTGGGTTCCCACCTGCTTCATGATGAGGCGGGACAGGACGTTCATGACGAAGCCACCCAGGCGTGGGTACATGGTGAGCGACTGGATGACCGTCCTCATGAGCAGCATGGGCAGGGGGCTCTGCTCCATCAGCTGCTGCATCACCACGGCCAGCACCTCCGACGTGTAGACGTTCCTCTCGCCGAAACACAGGTTGGTGGCTGTGGTGGAGAAGAGATGACGTCAGCCAAGGCTGCCGGGGATTCGGGGGTGCGGCTGAGACACACGGAGGGGCAGAGAAGAGAGCAGGGGGTAGGTCACCAGTGGGCACGAGACGAGAACCCCGGAGTCCTGGCTTCCACCCGTGGGCCAGTTAAGGGGAAGGAGAAAGGGGCAGCACCGTGGCGCAGGCAGCCAAAAGGCTGGCCCAGCAGATGCAGCCGTCCCCGCTGTCCGAATCTGCCCAGGGCTCTGGCACCCCCTTACCTTTGATGATGGATTTCATGTCGCACTTGGTGGAGTCGATGTTGTGCAAGGCGATGAGCAGCTCCCCAGGGTTCAGGGGGGACACGGCCGAATTCCCTTCGCCTGCACAAGGCAAAGAGGGGGAGGCTGAGCTGGGAGGCCGGGCTGTCTGCGCAGACCCACTGTGCCCTAGTGGGAGGCTTGTACTGGGCAGCCTAGGGCCCTGCTGCCCAGATCGGTTTCTCCCCAGGCTCCCAACGAGAGACAAGATGGGGCTCCTAAAACTTCCCATGCTCAGGCTTCTCCCTGGCTGGGCCAGGGGGCGTGAAGCTCCTACCCCCGCCTGGAATGGACATGGCAGGACTGACCCCCAATTGTCCTCCCACTGAGTGTTATGGCACCATTGCCCCCCCCAGGGTCCGTTGGCACCAGCCCATCTCCCAGCATCATGTCAGCAGCTGGCCCCGCAGAACGGGGAAATCGCAGCCCTTCAGCTCAGCTCCCGGCTCAGCACCTACCGTGCTGCGTCCCCAAGAGGCGGTTGAACACCTCCTTCACCACGATGGGGTTCAGCTTGATGAGCTTGGGCAGAGCCTGGATCACCTCTTTCTGGGGGAGGGAGAGGGAGAGCTTGGCAGATATCGGTTATGCCACACAACCCTCCGGCCTATTTAACACAGGGGAGACTGAGGCATGGTAAGGGGACAGGGCTGACTCGGGGCTCACACTGAGCCAGTGACAAAGCCAGTAACGGAACCCAGGAGTCCTGGCTCCCAGCCTTCCCCCCCACCCCCGCCCCATCCTAACCACTAGACCCCACTCCCCCAATGGAACCCAGGAGTCCTGGCTCCCAGCCCCCGCCCCCACCCCGCACTCTAACCACTCAATGCCACTCCTCCCCCCACACCGAGGATGGAACCCAGGAGTCATGGCTCCCAGCCCCTCACCCGGCACTAACAACTAGACCCCACTCTAAATGGAACCCAGGAGTCCTGGCTCCCAGCCCCCTCCCAACCCCCACTCTAACCACTAGACCCTACTGCCTCCCATAAGAACAGTCTCCCCTAGGCAGTGGCTGTCCAGCCACTACCCCCACTCCGGCCGTAGCAGCAGCTGGGCCAGGCAAGCTGCCAGGAGCCCTGCCTGGCTCAGCAGCACCCGCCAAGCCCCATGGGGTCCTACCTTCTCCAGCCCGTTGAGGACGGGGATGAGGAACCGGACGTCCGGGAGCCGCTTGTGGTAGAGATCGCGAACTCGCTTCACCAGCTCGGGAGATGGGGGCACTGTGAGAGCAAGGGCAGGTTGTGACGAAGTGGGACTGTTCTTAATGTTTCCTCTGAATAGTGTGGGGGTGCCTCAGTTTCCCCTAGGCAGTTCTTAAGTATCTAGGGGGTGGGGTAAGGGTGTATGATCACCTAGAGGGCAGGTTTGTGCAGGGGTCTGGACACAGAGATTGGCTGACACCCTGTTTCTTGGCAACTGATGGCCTGGGCCCTTCCCCCCTGCAAGGTGAGAGCTAAAGAGCTGGAGAACAAAGGAATCAGGTGACCTCCTGGCCCTGGAAAGGGGAAAGCCCGGAGGAGGGGCTGGAGGGAGTTTTCAGTTTGGGGCTGGCTGGAGACATGGAGTAAAGGTCAGACGTGGTTGTCTGGCTCACTGTCCCCCAAAATGGACCCAGCTGAGGGGTCCGGTTCTCTGCACCTACAAGCTCTGTGTTAGACCATGTTCCTGTTGTCTAATAAACCTTCTGTTTTACTGGCTGGCTGAGAGTCATGTCTGACTGCGAAGTTGGGGTGCAGGACCCTCTGGCTTCCCCAGGAGCCCCGCCTGGGCGGACTCGCTGTGGGACGCGCACGGAGGGGCAGAGGATGCTGAATTCTCCGAGGTCAGACCCAGGAAGGTGGAAGCTGTGTGAGCTGTGTGTCCTGAAGACAGGTTGCTCACAGAAAGGAGACTTCCCCAGAGTCCTGACTGGCTTCGTAGGGAGCAGTTCCAGAGCATCGCCCGGGGACTCCGTGACACAGGTCAACGCCGGGGGAGGGACTAGAGATCAGCCGGAGAAGCCCAGCGCTGGTCTGTGTGTGTGGGTGGGTGGGGGGAGGACGAACGCTTGAGGAAACAATATTCCCATTTAAGGGTAAACTGAGGCACAGGGCAGGACAGACAGCCAGGGAGAAAAGCCAGCAGGCCTGCTCTAGCCCTCCGAATGCCCACCCATCTGGAGGGCAGTGCCCACTGGGGGGGGGGGGTACAGTGGCAGCGTGGGGTGGGGATACCTTTATCTGTCAGGCTGTGCAGGCAGCGGGTCACCAGGGTCTCAGCCCCTTTGGGGCAGTTCTCCACCAGCAGCAGCAGCTCCGGGGAGTTCATCCCCATCCCGCGGATCTGGGCAAGGAAGGGACAGAAGGAAGAGGCAGTCTCAGAGCAGAATCACCACGGATTGCGGGGGGGAAGGAACCAACTGTGCCGAGTCAGCACATGCAACAGGGCCGTGGCCTCCCCACCAAGCCCCAAGTGACCCCAGCTAGTGGAATGCAGCCGAGTACTCCAAACCCCCACGCTCCTGGGACCCTCCCCACCCTGCTGCAAGGTAGCCCAGCAGCCGGCTAACCCGATCTGTGCAGCACGGCCAGGTAATGCTCTTTGTTTGCACCTCCCCCCCGCACCAGAGGTTGGAGCCTGCACGGGACACTCCAGCTTTAGGAGCTGTTCAGAAAAGGCAAAGGGGGATGGACAGAGGCTGTAAGATCACAGACCCAAGGCTGGCTGCCCACCAGAGATGGCTTTGAGCCACAGGCAGGAGCAGTCTGGAGGATAACAGGGTTATAAGGAATGGCCAGCATGGATTTGTCAAGAACAAATCATCCCAAACCAACCTCATTTCCTCCTCCAACAGGGGTACTGATCTCAGAGGTAGGGGAAAGCAGTCGGCAAAATCCAGCTTGATTTTAGTCGGGTTGAACAGTTCCACCTGACAGTCTCAGAGCAAACTAGGGAAATGTGCTCTACGTGGAATTGCTCTAAGGTGGGGGCACAAAACACCGTTACCAATGGTTCGCTGCCCAACTGAGAGGACGTGTCTCTCGGGGTCCCACAGGAGCTGGCCTTGGGTCTGCTACCGTTCAGTATTTCCATTGCTGACCCAGAGATCGGAGTGGAGAGTGTGATTATAAAATCTGCAGCTGACACCGAGGTGGGAGGGGCTGCGAGCACTTTGGAGGGTTAGGACTCCGCAAGAAGAAATTCCATCAAGACAGGCGCAAAGTACTGTACTTAGAAAGGAAAATATCAAACGCACAACTACAAAACAAGGACCAACTAGGGGGTCGTACTGCTGAAAAGGAGCTGGGCGTTAGAGTGGATCACCAATTGAATGCGAGCCAAGAACGTGATGCAGCTGTGAAAAAGGCGAACATTGTTCTGGGTGTATTAACAGAAGCGTCGCAGGAAAGACTCGGGACATAACTACCCTTCTGTACTTGGCACCGGGGAAGGCCCCAGCTGGAGGGCTGGGTCCAGTTCTGGGCACCGCACTTCAGGAAAGATGCGGACAAAGTGGAGAGAGTCCACAGAAGAGCAAGAGAAATGATCCAAGGTTTCGAAAACCTGGCCTAGGAGGAAAGGTTAAAAAAACCAGGTACGTTTAGCCTTTAAAAAAGCCTGAGCGGGGAGCGGAGAACAGTCGTCAAATTCGTTAAGGGCTGTTATAGACGACGGAGATCCAGCATCCTACCTTCAGTGGACATGGCGAACAAGAAGCTATGGGCTTAATCTGCAGTGAGGGAGACTGAGGTGAGATATTAGGACAAAAACTTTCCAACTCTTAGGGGAGTTCAGCTCTGGAACACGCTTCCCAGGGAAGCTGTGGGATCCCCAGAGAGGATTTTAAGACCAGGCTGACCAACCTGGCACGGCTGGTCTAGGTTTACTTGGCCCGGCCTCAGCGCTGGGGGCTGGGCTTGGTGAGCTCGAGGCCCCTTCCAGCTGGACACTTCTGGACTCCAGAACAGCTGATCGACCCAGTTTTAAGCCAGCTGTCAATCATCCATTAACCCTTTATTTCTAACCTGAACCTTAATAGAAAGTGTGACCCATCTGCCTGGATCATTATTAGGTGTATTACGGTAGCGCCTAGGAACCACAGTCACAGTCAGGACCCCATTGTGCTAGGCACTGTACTTTTGCTTTGCTATTAGGTGTATTACGGGAGCATCTAGGAGTCCCAGTCACAGAGCAGCCCCCCCACGGTGCTAGGGGCTGTACAGATGGCCCCTGCCCCAAGAGCCTAGCTTTGAATTCAGTCTCCAGCCCTGGGCTCAGACAGCGCCAAGTCATCGGGCCCCGGCGCCCCTTTGCTTTGGGGTCGGCCTTACAGCAGCCACAGTTCGCTGTCCCCAGCTGCAGAGACAGCCCTGTACCCTAAGCAGGGGGTCCCTGCAGAGCCTTTCCCAGCTTGCTCACCGGCTGCTCGATGACCCGCAGCACGGTGCGCTTGATGTCAGCGATGGCCTCTGTGTAGACCGACGCCAGCTCATGGATCAGCTTGTGGTTCTGCGGCAGCAGGGCCAGGTACAGGTACAGACACTGCTTGACGGTCTCCTCGGTCCAGGGAGCAGCCACCTCTGCATGACAAGGGCCGGGGGGGGGGGGGGGGGGGGTTGGGAGGGGGAGATCGGTCGTGGGGCTCCCAGCAAACAACAGCAGCTGGAGAACCACGGGGAAGAGCAGCGGCCGCCCCAACCTCCAGCGCCAGCCCGCACCCAGGGCGCCAGCCCAGCAGGGATACAAGGGACAGGCTCAGACTTCAGGGAAGAGCCAGCAGCTGGCCCGATTAACTCTAAGGAGGGGTTCTCTGATCCGCAGCTACGGAAGCAGCAGACGGCTACCAGCACAGCGGGGTTGGAGTGCTAACCACGGCAATGCCAGCTCGCGGGCAGAACCCAGCCACGGGCCTGAGATGCCCAGGAATTCCCCACGGCTACGAGCACAGATCTCCTTCCTCCGATCACCGAGCGGGGAGCAGCCATCAGCACCAGGCTGGGACTGGTGCCAGCACTGTAGGGGAGATCTGACCCACCAACTAGCGACACTGAGGACTGCCCCCAGGGACAGCAGCCCACGTTCATTGGTTGTCCCCCGGCCGTGCACGGCCCTGCCTTGTTACCCGTGTCCTTGTCGGCGCCGAAGAGCACAGATGGGGGGTTCGGGTGCACCAGGAGCTGTAGGTAGTTCAGTGCAAACTTCTCCACGTATTCCCGCAGCTGGTCCTTCTCGTACATGCGCTTGATGAAGAGGATCGCCTGCTGGCGGACCTGCAGGGCAGACGTGGCATGTGAAGGGAGCGCTCACCCAGCACTGAGGCAGGGGCAGCTCAAGACAGCTGCACAGCAATGCCACACGAGTGCTCCAGGCCGGGAATCATACCCCTGGCTAGCTGCTGGGGGACAGAAGCCTGGGATCTGGCTAGGACAGCACTGGGAACCCTCCGTCTCGCTCAGGACGCTGGGGGAGCAGTGAGGACCTGAGTTACAGGTCTCATCGCAGGATTCCTGAGCCTTTGTGGCCAGAGCGGTGGGAGCCTGGCCTGAGGCAGTATCTGGGGGGATGAGCAGGGCTGAGTGAATGCACAGAGGGGCTGGACGATACCACAAGACACTGGCCCCCGGTTGCCTGACGCACCTTGTCCTTCTCATGGGAGCTGAGGTCCAGCAGCACGTGCAGATACTGGAACTGCCTGGACGGACGCTTGAAGATCAGGTCCCGGAGGGTGGACATCCCCAGGTAGGTGCGGCTCTGCGACAGACGACCCCAGTGAGCAGATGGTCCCCCAGGGGCTCGGCTCTGCACCCCCCCCCCACTGTAGGCTTGGGAATCGGCTCCATGCATTCAGCCGGAGGAGCTCGATCTAAGGCGGACGGACAAGTGCCAGGTGAGGGACGCGGGCGGCGGAGCAGGAATCACAGGAGCCTGCCCGCAGATATTGGGTGCAAACACCATGTGATGGGGAGATACCAGCCCCACCCTGCCCCCCTGCAAGAGGGATCAGTGGGGTCAGTTAGGATCTTCTTAGGCAAGGACGGTGCCTCTTGAATAGCTGCTCTCCCCTCTCTGCTCCTCGAACCCACCTCATCCTCGCAGTACTTGCGGATCACCTCCAGGGCGCTCTCTGTGATGAGTGGGGCTTCCAGCACCACCTTGGTGAAGATCCTGTAGGGGGCACACACACAGACCATTACCACCAGGCTGCGGCCCCAACGTTCCCTTTGAAAAGGGGCCCTTCGCCTGCCCCTGAGATGCAGCCACCTCTGGGGTGGGCCAGGGATGGAAAAGGGAGAGAACCCCTGCCCCATGACATTATCCAAGTCACTTCCTCAGCTGGGCAAGAGATGTTTAGGACAGGAAGTGCAGGCAGATGTCTCCAGCTGAGAGTGCTATCTCCACAGCCCTTGTGCTCCCTGCTGGGATGGAGCGAGGATGCTCACTGCTGTGTGATAGGGACACCTGCCCCCTGGAAAACCTTCCTAGCGTGGCAGGGAAGGCCAGGTTGGCAGCCCCACGACACGGCAGGGAGCTGGTCCCAGCAGGAGCGTTAGTTACGGTACAGGAATCCGGGCTGGGCGCTGGTCTAAGGCAGGTGATGCTGATGGGAGCCCTAGCTGCCACAGGCAGGACACTGCTGGGAGGAAGCTCACAGCACTGGAGCCCTAGCTAGGCACTACTGGGAGGAAGCTCGCAGCACTGACATCCCAGCAGGGTCGCAGCTCATGGCACAGGCTAAGCTCACCCCCCCACCCAGGCTAGTCTGGGTCCAGACCAGTGACTCAGGCCAGGAAGGCTCCGCCTCTCAGCTCCTCCCCCCCGAAGCTCAGCCCCCATAGTGGGGACACCCACCCATCCTTCTGGTCTGGTTTCTCCTGCAGGCCAGAGAGCAGGCCAATGAGGCACTCGTCGTAGCTGTCCAGGGAGCCAGCGGGGAACGTGCTCAGGTAGGCATTGTACTCCTGGTACAGCCAGGCAAAGGCCAGGTCCAGCCGGTTGCGGATGTCGTCCAGGATGAAGGCCAAGACCTCGCTCTTCAGGGGCACGTCAAACTGGGTCACCAGGGATGAGAGGATCTTGACACGGGCCTGGTGGGGAGGGGAGAGGGGAGGGTCAGGCACGGACGGTACCCAGGCCCTGCCCCTCTGCGGCTGAGCCGGTGCCTACCTGGGCCGCCCCACTGCAAGCGACGGCTCTCTCCGAGCACAGGATCCGCTTCACGGCTCCCAGCTTCAGCTTCTCCATCTGCACATCTGTCAGTGGCTTGATCGCGTCGCTCAGGCGGAAAACCTTCTTGCGCCCGCCGGCGCCCGCCAGCCTGGAGCAGGGAATTAGAGTGTGGCTCAGCGCCGGAGGCGGACATGGTGTGTAACATTCTCACGAACCACCCATGCCTCAGGGTACCCATTTGGCTTGGTAGCACTACCCACCGGGCACAGCGGGAAGGCCCCAGGCATCTGGGCGGTGGGAACGCGCCGTTAGGAGCTGGCTGGACTCAACATACGTCATGTGGGATTGGGAAAAATCAGTGCCTGAGCGTTAACAGCCGCTGGGGGCTCAGGCAGGACCAGAAACTCAGCAGGGCTTGGCAGGTGGAGGACAACGGACTTGAGGGGGCAGAGAGGTGTGTTAACAATGGGAACACAGAGACCCTGTGAGGGACCCCACAGGAGCCTGGCCTGGCTCCCGCCAGAACCAACTGCCATAACCTCCGATCCTCTTCGCTGACCTAAAGCCCTCCCAATGGTATTTGTGGTTCACAATCAAACTGGAAGGGCACATGGAGTGGAGTCCCAAAGGGATCAGTTTTGGGTCCAGTTCTGTTCAATATCTTCATCAATGATTTAGATAATGGCATAGAGAGGGCACTTATAAAGTGTGTGGACGATACCAAGCTGGGAGGGGTTGCAAGTGCTTGGGAGGATAGGATTATAATTCAAAATGATCTGGACAAACTGGAGAAGTGGTCTGAAGGAAATAGGATGAAATTCAATAAGGACAAATACAAAGTGCTGGACTTGGGAAGGAACAATCAGTTGCCCACATACAAACTGGGAAATGACTGCCCAGGAAGGAGTACTGTGGAAAGGGTCTGGGGGCCATAGTGGACCACAAGCTAAATATGAGTCAACAGTGTAATGCTGTTGCAAAAAAAGCGAACATCATTCGGGGATGTATTCGCAGGAGTATTGTAAGCAAGACACGAGAAATAATTCTTCCGCTCTACTCTGATATGACTCAGCTGGAGTATTGTGTCCAGTTCTGGGCGCCACATTTCAGGAAAGATGTGGACAAATTGGAGAGTCCAGAGAAGAGCAACAAAAAAATGATGAAGGTCTGGAAAACATGAGCTATGAGGGAAGACTGAACAAACTGGGTTTGTTTAGTATGAAGAAGAGAAGACTGAGTAGGGACATGATAACAGTTTCAAGTACATAAAAGGCTGTTACAAGGAGGAGGGTGAAAATTGTTCTCATTAACCTCTGAGAAGCGATGGGTTAAATTGCAGCCAGGGCAGTTTAGGTCAGACATTAGGAACAAGTTCCTGTCAGGGTGGTTAAGCCCTGGAACAAATTGCCCAGGGAGGTTTGGAATCTCCGTCCCTGGAGGTTTTTAAGAGCAGGTAGGACAAACAGCTGGCAGGGGCGGGCGTGAGTGCAGGGGGCTGGGCTACTTGTCCTCTCGAGGTCCCTCCTAAGCCTGCGATTCTATGATACTCTGGTGCAGGGACTCGGAGCCTGTTTGTAAAGGGCTGCCTGGTGGCGCTGCAGATACTGACTGACGGGCACTGATCCCCAATGGGGCAAAACCTCTCTGAGCAGGAGTCTGCCTGTCAGACTGGCTGGACAGAGCTCCCAGCGGGCAGCAGGGGGTGCTGCAGAAGAGCCAGCCTGGGAGGCACCAGCCTGCCCTGGAAAAGGCCATGACCTCTTGGGGTACCTCCTGGGAGACTATAAACCCCAGGCACAGCACAGACCCTGAGGGCCCTCCCCTGAAAGACCTCACCTGGTCTGGGTGGCCGGGATGATGGGCTCTGGGCGCCGCTTGGCCTGGGGGGCCTCTTGCTCCAGGAGGATGGTGACGCAGCCCTGCGCCCCCAGCACGGAGATGGCCTGCCCCTGAGACAGCGAGGACAGGCGCCGTTTGATCAGCACGCTCTCGGGCTTCACCAGCTTCTCCTCCTTCGGCTCCTCCTTCAGCAGCTTGGTGTGTTCCACGCCTGGGGGACGGGGAGAGGAGCCTGTGCCAAGGAGCCAACTCACTCACGGTGCCCTCGCAAGGCCAGGCAGAGCCATTCAGCCCCCGGCCACCAGCCCCAGAGGAAGGAGAGAGGAGCCGGGAAACAAGAGCTGCAGCTATCCCCAGCTCTGCCGAGGCCCCTCAAACACAATCCACAGCCCCCTGCCAGCCCTCCCCCGAGCTCTGCCTGTGCCCCTCCCTCCTGACCCGCAGCCCCCTGCCAGCCCCCCCCCAAGCTCTGCCTGTGCCCCTCCCTCCTGACCCGCAGCCCCCTGCCAGCCCAGCCCTGGAGTCCCCCCAGCTCTGCTGGTACCCCGCACTCCCGACCTGCAGCGCCCCCACCCACTGGAAACCACTCACCCCCAGCAGGCAGCGAGGAATCTTGTGGATGGGGAGGGCTCCCGAAGTCTGGAGAGGCAGGGAGCCAATGAGCAGGGGAGATGGCACTGAGTCTGAGGTCTCCCCGACGCTAGCTCCCCTTCCCCCAGAGCTCTATCTGTGCTACAAGGGAGACCTCCGCTCCCCCAGCAGACGTACCTGGCCCAAGCCCTGCAGCCGTCATCTGGGTGGCCATCAGGCGGGCGAGATGCTTGATCTGGGCATCTGTGCCAGCCGACTCCACGGGGGTGTAGGTGGCTTGGAAGGAGGCGGGCATGGTGTCGGGCAGGTACACCATGCTGATCAGCACCTGAGGCAGGAGAGCCAGGACATGGCCGTGATGCAGCCTGCCGGGGGACGCCCCACAGAGGGTGGTGCTCTTATGGGCCCCAGGCCCTGGGCTCTAGGCCCAGCGCCGTTTCCAGCAGCGAGGCCTCCCCGGCTTTCCACCAGGCCAGTGGGTTAGAGACCATGCTGCAGGGAGAGCACCCCCTGCTCAGCCCCCGCCCAACCGCCCTGCAGCCCAGGGCCCCCCGGTGGCACACTGGGGTCACCACTGATTGCAAGGCAAGATGGATTGCAAGCTGAGCCCCCTGCCCCACTCCCTGCAGCACAGCGTCCCCTAGCGCCATTGCACTGAGGTCAGCACTGACTGCGAGGGGAGAGCGCCCCCTGCTGAGCCCTGTCCCGCTCCCTGACCCCCCTGGATTCCCTCACAGGTCTCCCATCCAGCAGGCCTGACACTCTTTAGCTTGTGAGCTGTAACAGGAGCCACTGCTCAAGGCCTGGCGGTTGCAGCCCAACACACCCCTCCCCGGGCAGCGTGTCTAAGCGTGGGGGCAGGGGGGGGAGTGCATTTCAGGGGACTCGGGGACCCACCAGCACCGAGCCAGGGCCCAACCTCACCCACCAGATTGGCCACATTGTCCGGCGTCAGCAGGGGCTGCAGGAACTCGGCCGTGATGTCCGTGTCCGAATGGGTGCTGGTCTGGGCAGAAGGCTTGGGTGGTGGCGCAGCTGCTTGCTCCAGATCCTTATCCTCATCGTCCTCCCCGAGGGGTGGCTCTGTGCCGTAGAGGCCTGGGGTTAGAGTCGAGGGGCACTGCCAGCCCCAGACAGCCAGGACTGGCACCATCTCCACCCTGGGCTCGGCAGCGGAGAGCAGGCTCCTGGCAGGTGCCACAGAGCGGATGCCGTGTGCACACAGAGCTTCACCTTCCCAGCAGCCCCTGGGACCAGAACCTTGGGGTCCACAGCTGGTACGGCCCCAGCAGAGGGGAGGCAGCTTCCGCCCCACACGCTGCCCCCTGCCAACCTTACCCAGCCCTGGGAAGGGATTTCACTGCCTTAGAAACCCGACCTCTAAGGACAAGCTGGCTGCTCCAGGCCTCTGGCCCGCTGGATCCCCGACTTTGCTGCGCAGGCTGCACCCAGGGGCCCAATTCAGATGATGCCTGGGACACCAGTGCTCCCATGCCCCCACAGCGCCCCCTGCTGGGAGAGGCTGGGACTGGCGTAGCCAGGAGCTCCCCCCACAGCCAGCTCCTGCCCTGCTCCCCACAGCGCCGCCTGCTGGGAGAGGCTAGAACTGGAGTAACTGAGCTGTTCCCTTGATCACCTCCCTCTGGGAACTGGGACAAACTCACTGCACAGGGGGCTACCCAGACAGCTCTCAGCTTCCTGCACCCCATCTCCCAAGGCACCCCACCCCCAGAAACGGTTGCTGCTAAATGGGGCCTCCCAGTGGAGCGAGGCCTGCCCTGCCCGCTCACCCATCTTCATCTTCTTCAGGGCTGGGTCGCTCTCGTCCCGTGGGCGCTTGCGCGGCTCCTTCAGGCTGGGCATGCTGCGGGTGATCTCGGCCTGCTGGGTGCCCAGGTCCACCAGCAGGGTGGTGATCTGCGCCTGGAACTCGAAGGACGAGGGGTGCTTCAGCACGCTCAGCAGGTGCAGCTTCAGGTTCTTGCGCACGCTGCTCACCTGGGATTTAGCCAGTGTCGGCGGCAGGTTGGCTGGCGGGAGGGCGACATGGAAGGGGCATCAGGTATGCAGGAGGGGGGCTGTCCCAGAAGGGACCTGCTGTAGGATGGAGTCTTGGGATAGGCTTGGGGTCTGGCTCTGGGTAGAGAGTGGGGTGCAGGGCAGGGCAGAGGGTCAGGACTCCTGGGTAGGAAGGGGGGTGCAGAGTGGGGGAGGGGCAGGACTCCTGGGTTCTATTGCTGGACAGGGAGTGGTGGGGTGGCTGGGAGTCAGGACAAGTGTTGGGATTTCATTCATTAACACACACAAAGCCCTTTGGGCTCCCTGGCTGAAGCCCTGGAGAGGGCCCAGGGGAAGCCCCCGGCCGACTGCTGCGCCCAGTGGCTCAGGCCAGGGAGCGGGGTTTCGAGGCAGAGCCCGGCCAGGGGGCAGTGCTTACCATGCAGGGTCTCATAGGCCTGGATCACTTCAGCCATGAACATGGGCCGCTGGCGGGCAATGGAGGCCAGGGAGCCCAGCGCCGCCGTGAGGTTGATGCTGGAGATGGCTGGGTGCACCATGAACTTCAGCAGCTGCTCCAGGGCCGCCTTGCCCTCCTCCCACAACACATCTGAAAGGCAGGAGTGGGTGGGGTCACGGCTGTTAGTGGTGGAGGGGCTGCATGCCGACAGGCAGCGGGACCCCAACAGACCACCCGACCCGGCTCCTAGAGCCCTGCTGGGCCCCCACTCACTGTGTTTGATATAGGGGTGGTCCTTGGGGATGCGGTCGAGGCTGATGTCGTTCTCGTGGCGCTTGGGCACATCCGAGTCGGGCATGCGGGGCGACAGCGTGATGATCAGCCCCTCCACGAACTTGATGGCGTGGGTGCGGATGCCGTCGTTGTCCGAGTCCAGCAGCAGGATGATGTCGCTGGCCATGGCCGACACCATCTCCCAGCAGGCCTCCTGCAGGTCGTTGATGACCTTGGACTTCACCATCCACTGCCGGGAGCCAGAAGGGAGGGGTGAGAGCCCAGGCCGGCCGCTGAGCACTGATGACCCCCGACAGCTGGGGAGGGGAGCACAGTGCCCCCTGCGGGGAGAGGCCGGGCCTGGAGTAGCCGGTCGCTGCCCACACAGCCAGCGTCCCACCCCATTCTCCACAGTGCCCCCTGCTGGGAGAAGCTGGGGCTGCAGCAGCCAGGCACTCCTCCCCCAGCCAGTGCCCCCTGCTGGGAGAGGCGTGAGCTGCGCAGGCTGGCCGAGGGGCGCTCACCTGCAGCGCCACCTTGTAGAGCTGGGTCATGGCGAGGATGGCCTTCTTCACCACGTTGACGTTCTCGTCCTTCAGCAGCATGTTCAGGTTGGCGATGAGCTTCAGGAGCAGCTCGATATCCCGTTTGCTGGGGGGGAAGGAGACAGACAGCGCTGGCTGGAGGTGGGGCAAGCAGCTACTGCAGCAACCAGACCCTCATCCAGGACCCGCGCAATTGGCTTCTATGGAAAACTCACCCCTTGTACAAGTGGGGAAACTGAGGCAGAGGGAGGGAGTTGCCACGGTCACACAGGGAGTCAATGGCAGATCAAGGCACAGTACCCAGGAGTTCTGGCTCCCAGCCCCCTCGCCCTAACCACTTGACTCCATTCCCCTCCCACAGCTAGGAATAGAACCCAGGAGTCTTCTCAGCCCCTGTTGTAACCTACCAGGCCCTGTTCACAACAGGGATCTTAGCTGGAGACAAGGGATAAGCGCTTGCCCCACCCTGGACACCCCCCGCCTCAGGGAAAAGCCCAGTCCCACCGGTCCGTAGGTAGCCGACTTCCCTTCTGCAAGCTGCTGCTGGGACACTCCTGTGCTGGCTGAAGGGAGCTCCCAGACTCAGCCCCTCCCAGCAGGGGGTGCTGTAGGGAGCGGGGTGGGAGAGTCCCAGCGGCTGCGGCCTGTGGGACGTGGGGCAGGAGCGCTGGCTGGCTGGGGCTCCCATCTAGGTGCTGTACAGACCTGTAGCACCCTGAGGGCTTGGAAGCTGTGGGGGAAGGAGAATTACACCCAGTGGTTCTGGGATGCAGCAGCCAATCTGTCCTTACCAGGCCTCTTCTATGAAGCCGATGACAAACTTCCGCACCTCGATGGATTTGTCCGCCTGGAAGGCGATGATCTCCTGCAGCCGGAGAGGCAGGTGGTCAGGGCTGGCCTCAGCTGCCCAGCGGGCAGCGGAGCTGGCCAAGAGGGGGAAGCGGGGCCATGGCAGAGCTAGGGTGCCCCCGAGTCAGGGCAGGGAGGAGGCTGCGGAAAGCTTTAGGTTAGGCCCAGGTGAGAATACTCACACTCCACGGGCCTGTGTTTGACACTGAGCAGTCTAAGCCGCCAGCCCTGGCACTGCCCAGGACACGCCAGGCTTGAGGGGCGTCTGGGGCTCCAGCTGGAAACCCAGGCAGCCTTTGGGCAGCTGCTCATACCTCACCCCCTACCCCCCAAGCCATGAGCCTGCTGAGCAGGGAGTGAATGCTCTGTGTCAATCAGAGGAGTTCTCCGCCTCACTCAGCCGTCACAGGGTTGTGGGGGCCACTGAGTGAAGGGCCTGCAGCGCCAGCGGTACTGCACCGGCCCTTGGCATGGGCACGAGAAGAGTCAGGACAGGCTGTTTTCAGAGTCGTTCCCAGCACCCCAAAGTGGCACCCAGGGCTACTCACATCCAGGAAGTTATCCAGCAGCGTGGGGTCCTTGTTTATAATTAGCTCCTGGACCTGTGGGGAAAGAGGAACGGCAGGGGGTGAGACTCGGGCGGATGGAGGGGTTTGCAGCATCAGCCATCGCCCATCTGCCTCCCCCCAGCGCAGCACCCTGCCCCACGGACCCAGCCGCTATCCAGCATTTCTGCGACACCAAAGAACTCCACACAGAGCCATGTGAGCCCAGCAGCAGGTCTTGTCCCTGCAAGGAGTCAGGTGGAATCAGAGAATCCCAGGGAAGCCAGAGAGGGGCCAATGGCTAGAGAGACGGGGAAGGTATGGGTCCTTATGAGAAGGCCAGGGAGGAATCTGGGAGGCATGAAAGAAAAGCCGATGCTATTTGACCCTAGCCCTGCTGTCTACACCTTTGACAGGCAGGCACGGGACCTCGTGCCCCTCTACAGCTCTTCCCAGCTCCCTGCATTCCAGCCCACTGTCATCCCATTGCTGCAGGGAGGAGCAGCGTTTTTGCTCACCTGTTTGAGGAGGTTGATTTTAGAGTCGTTGCTGATCAGGGCAGCTTGGTTTAACAGATCCACCACCTGCAGAGAGAGGAGGCACCAAGGAATTCAAGATTGGCCCGGCTCCTCTCGCAAGACAGATGAAGCTGACGAAGGAGGCAACACCCAAGGGCCAAGCTAGGCTGGGAGCTCAGGACAGTCCTCAGCTAACCACTCATGCGGCACAAAGTAGCACCACAAGCCGGGATGGCAATGAAGTTAGAAGTCCTGCCCGGTACAGAGGGACTCCACACAGGTAGCTCAGGAGGGATACGCGACGAATGGCGACAGCTGCCCTGGTGACAGACACCTGTCCCACTTCCATTATGGTAGTGCCTAGATCAGGGCCTCATCGTGCTAGTACAGACCCATTGCAAGAGATGGTCCCTGCCCAAAAGAGCTTCCAATCTAAACCCTTAGCTAGACAGGACTTTACCCACACCTAGTGTCCTCCAGCGTGGATGCCGCTGTACCAGTATAAAGGTGCTTACATTGGTATGGGGAAGGGGAATTCCAGGATAAGGCTCTTTGATGCCAAAGTAACTGAGTCCATGCCAGGTTGCACCAGTGCAATATACCAGGAATAGTAACACATCCCGACCCTGCGTTAGTGACCCTGGGATAAAAGCCGTGCAGACAAGACACGCAAAAGATGGGAGGGGAACCAGGCCCAGAGAGAAGAAGGGACGTGCCAAAGGTCACCCAGTAGGGCAGTGGCAGAGTCGGGATAGATGCCAGGTCTGCGAAGTCCCAGCCCTGCCCCCAGACTACGCTGCCTCGCAAGAACCAGACAGAGCCAGTAAACACCCTGTACAGAAGGATCACTGAGCGGCACGGCACGTGGCCCCAACATTCAGCCCCTCAGGACACCCATTGAAACTGGACTGTAATTGGCAAGAGAGGTGAGCAGACTGTAACCTGTTCCACAAACCCCAATCCCCCGGCCCAAGGGCTGGAACAGAGCTGCTGCCCCCTAGAAGGAAAGGCCCTTATCCTAGTCATGACACCCTCCACGGAGCCAGCCGTGCCCCCTGCCTGGGGTTGGTGACCCCTAGAGGGGAAAGGCCCTGTATCCCATTCCCTGGGCAGCCAGTGCCCAAGACCTGGGGCCGGATCAGAGCCACCTCTCTTGTCCCTGGTCTAGGGCTAAAAGGGACCTGACTCCCAGCCCACTTGAATGTTCAGCCTTCACCGACCGCTCCCCGCCCCACGCACCCGCTCCGAGGTGGTCATGCTGTCAGTGCCGCTGCCCTCCTCCTGGGTGAAGAACTGGGAGGCGATGCTCATGCGGGCATTGCCGCCCTCCCCTGCGCGGCTGGCCATGGTGACGCGGGCACCCGGCGCGCGAGCCGTTCCCAGCCGAGAGCAGGATGCCCCTGCCAAGGGGTCTGTGCCCAGCGCTGGACGGGCGAGAGGGCAGCTCTGTCTTCCCGGCCAGGGGCTCTCAGCTCAAGCTGCTAACGAGGAGACTAATTAGCACCCTGCCCCCCACAATCCCCAGCCCCCCCCCACATGAAAGCCCAGGCCACCCCATCACCCCAGTCTAACATCCCCACACCCAGATACCCCCCAGCCCCTCCTTGACACCACCCCGGCCTGGATGCCCTGTTACCCCACAGGACCCCCAGCTGCCCCACTGCCCCCATGGGATACCTATCGGCCCCACCCTCCCCCCATTATCACCGCCCCAGGCCTCCCCCAGGGATCACGTCACCTCAGGGCAGCCCCCCCTTAGCCTCCAGGCTCGCTACCCCCCCCCCGCCGGCCCCCTCCCCATTGTAACCCCCCCCCTCGCCGGCCCCCTCCCCCGCGCTCGCTCGCTCACTCACTCGCCCGCCCCAAGCCGCGGCCCCTCACACTTCACGCGGCCCCCTCCCGGCCGCCATCTTCCCCTGGCCCGGGCGGTGCGCACTGCGCAGGCGCGCGCCGCAAGGCCGCCTGGGTCATGTAGTTCTGTTGCCTGAAAGGGGGCTGTGGCGGGGCCGCCGCGGGGGGTGCTGGGTAACCGAGTCCGTCGCCTGGGGCTGCCTGCCGGGTGGGGTGGATGGTACAGCTCCCTCCTGCCCTTTGACCCATGACCCCAGCCACAGCGACCTCTCCTGGTGCCTTTTGACCCTTTGCCCCACTGCCCTGATCACAGCAACCTCCCTTTGATGACCTTTGACCCCTGACCCCAACCTCAGTAGCCTCCCCAGTCTCTGAGGTGGAGGCGCGGCCAGGGGGCTCCACGTGCTGCTTCCGCCCTCAGGCGCTGCCCCCACAGCTCCCATTGGGGCCCAGTTCCTGGCCAGTGGGAGCTGCGGAGCCAGTGCTCATGGTGGGGGCAGTGCGCACAGCCCCCCTGGCCGCCCCTGCGCCTCGGAGCCAGAGGGAGATGTGGCCCCTTCCGGGGAGCTGCGCGGAGCCGGGTAGGGAGCCGACCGGCTCCGCACCAACCGGACGCCTGACGACCCTGCACTATCGGGACTAATTGCGTCCCGGTCATACATTGGTCGGGACGCGGGAGAAAGAGTTAATTATCGGCACAGTCCCAGTTTTATCGGGGCGTCTGGCCACCCTACTCCCCTGTTGGGGACACTGGGGCATGGCCACTAGGTAACTCGAGGGGATGGAAGACCACGAGTGTCGATGAAGCCCCCTCGCACTAGGCCCAAGTGTCCTTGGCCCCCCCTCCCGCCTGGAGGCACTCGCAGCAGCTCTGCGTACTAGGCCCAAGTGTCCTTGGCCCCCCGGCCTGGAGGCAATCGCAGCAGTTATGCTGAGGATCTGCAACAATATGTTGCAGAGTCAGACTGCCTGAAACTAAGCAAGGCCAAACAGGGCAGATATGGAAGAACAATGCTAAATAAAGCAGCTTTATGTATGGTTTAACAAATGATACAGAGAACAAGGGAACTAGCTGGGAACTGGATTGGCTGGCTATATGGATACTTAGAGCAGCTTGCTATTGGATAAGTATGCTGGGAAAAAGGATGTATAAAAGCCTGTGTAACTTCCCGCTCTGTGTGCAGGATTTGAGATCTTACTCTCCCTGTACCTTTTTGCAGCTGCAAATAAACTTTTCTGCTTCTCCACCCCGTTGTGATTATTGGGTGTAGCACACCGGGTAGCGAACCAACCTCAGCTGTTGTTGAGCCTCTCAGCACTGGGTGCCGGCAACACCCCAATGCCCTTTGATCCCTGACCGCACAGTCCCAATCTCAGTGATCTCCCCCCCACCCCCACCCCCAGTGGACATAGACCCTGGGTCTCACCCCACCCGTGGCCCGGATGTTTTTCCTCCACCTTTGCACCCATCCCCCAGGCCAGGGCTACGGCCCCCTCCCAAAGCTTTTCACGCCCCGGCGCAGGCGGCCCCATTGGGCCCAGCCCATAAGGGGGCAGGAGGTTGTTTGGGTCTTTGGCTCGTGTCCTTCCAGAAAACAAAACTTTGACACGACCCGGCGTGTAGCCCTGGCGAGATCTTCCATGGTGTGCGGCTCCTCTGGTCAACAGCTGGTCCATGGGCCTCCGCAGTCCCCTGCGTCTGGCTCGCTAGAATAGCAGGCTGACTTTCGAGCTTCTCCAGGCTGCAGGTCGACCTATCGTAATCATTCCATGTTGCTTGCAACCTCTCTCCTGACATCCAGAGCAGCCATTCCAGCAGGCACATAAAGGTTGTTCACCCTGGTGGGTTCTAGCCTCCTATGATCCCATTCTGTGCAGGGTCCAGTTTCTGTGCGTGGGCCGATCTTGCCCAGAACCGGACAGGTGTATTCAGCCATTAAATAGCGAAGTGCAAGCGCAGTGGTTTGCTGCTGGGCTGGTTCCCCAGTTTGAATTGGCACACTTCCTGGGTATGTTGTGCCAGGTGCCTTTTACCTTCTCCATGTGTGCCTCAAAGGAGAGAGTGCAGGCTAGCGTCACTCCAAGGTAGACAGGAGTCCAGCAGTGGGCAAGTGATACCCCGTTCCAGATGTTAAGTTGTCTACCGGCCTCACAACTGCACAGATGGAAGAGACTCACTTGTGTTCTGGCTGGGTTGGCACACAACTGGGTCTTGGTGTAATAGACTGAGAGCTCACACAGCACCGATGTTAGTGTCATTAACATGGACAAGTTCGGCTGGTTTTCTGTTGCCCTGCATCGGCTCCGCTTCCCTCATAGTTCAACGTAAAGACATTGGGTCTCTAGGAGAGATTGTATCATTCAGGCAAGGGCGTGATCTTTTGTCATGTTGTGTATTTAGTGAGGAGCCTTCGGTGATTCGCTGTGTCATATGTCGCTGCTAAGTCGACAAACATGGAACCTGTTACCAGACCCGTTTCAAAGCCATCTGTGACGTAGTCAGAGATGTTCAGTGCTTGACCAGTGCGTGACTTGCCTGGGCAGAATCCAGCTTGCTCTGGGATTAGATGCTTTTCAGCGAATTATGATAGGCGGTTTAGGATAAGAAGCACACACAGTTTGTAGAGGTGAGATAGTAGTGAAAGAGATCTGACATTCTTTGGCTCCGTTGCGTCCTTCCCCGGCTTCAGGAGAGCCACAACCTGTGTTTGTTGCCAGGTCTTGGGTACTTTGTATGTGGCTGAGCACGTGTTAAACAATTTAAGTAACTAGTTTTTTATTGCTGGTCCGACAGGTTTAATTTGTTCAGTACAAATGTCGTCTAGAGTGGCGTCTTTGCCATTCTTGAGGGTGTTAATTCTGGAAGTTAATTCAGTTATTGCATACAGTGCCCCCAAAGTTATAAGGCTGTTTGATGAAAGGAACAGAGTAAAGGGGTTTTGTCACAAAGTTAAGGTTGATCTGGTGATCTGTGCATTGTTTATATTTTCCAATAAGACAGGAAGTAGAGGCAGAGTTAAGGCTATTTGATGAGATGGGAAGGAAGGTGGATTTAAGGCTGGTTGACTCAATACAGCACAAAGCTAAGGTTGATCAGGTGCAGTTAGCTGTGTGTATCTGATACTTGCCATTGTTTTGGTGAAAGTATCATGGGAGGGGATGGAGTTAAGGTTGCCTGACCCTGGGGGTGGAGTTAAGATTAATGCGGTGACCTCAACTTTACATTTTTAAAAATAATTTTCTAATTTTATTATTTTTTAACCAGAAACTTCCACTTTAATTTCCACTGAATTTCCCGCTGTCCAGATGTTGGTGATTACGGAGGACAGTAAACATTCCCCTCTGGATGATTTGCGTTTTGTTTTTTTTAATCACTGAAGTGATAGATATTCCCCTCCCAAGTTTAAAGCAGTTTGTAGCCCGAGAATCTTGTCCACGTATTAGATCAGCTTTGCAGCCAATCTCTGCCACATGCATGTCTGATGCTTCCCGGGGGTACGCAGCGTTGCGAGGCACCTCGCTACCACCTGTCCTTAGCGCGAGGAAACCTTATGTGTGCCTGCCAGGGGTCAGCTCCCTGATTCCACCAGCTCGAAAGCTTGTACCTTCCACCAATAGAAGTTGGTCCAGTAAAAGATATTACCTCCCTCACCTTGTGCCTAGCACTTAGATATGTCTTAGAGAAAACAGGTATATGTTTATTTAATGCAGAATAGAGATTTGAGAAGAAGCAAGTAGAATTAATGGAAACAAATGGGTACGTATAAAATAAAATCATAACCCCATTCTAAAGCCTGCACATAACAAGCCGCTTTTCTGTCTCTCCCAGCATTAAACCACCAGGCCAGCTGCGATCCTCTGTTCAGAAGACAAGCTAGGGGCAGAATAGTGAGGTGTACCTCTGCACCCCCAGATGTAATTCCAACAGTTTGTTGTCTTCACTTGTAAACCGGGCAGCTTGTTTTTTCCTTTGTAGACTTTGCCATCACTCGATTCACACTTTGCTCAGCCTGTACGCCGGCACTCACATGCAGCCAGGCAGACAAATCAGCATCTCCTGCCCAAAAGAAATTTGTTCATCACCTTCTGGGGATCAGCCCCAACTCACTGCAGACGTGTAACTCCCTGTGCATTAGCCATACACAGGTTTTGCGGTGAGTATGGCGCCTGTTGTGATGCAGGCTTTGAGAAGAGATCTCACACCACACCCTCTGAGGAAGTATGCAGAGACCAGCCCAGGGAACCCTGTGATCCGCGGCCAGCCGGCACCAGCAGCTCCCTGGGTCATAGCGCGTGGGACGACTCGGAGATTCTCAAGCCAGAAGGGATCATTCTGATCATCCCGCCTGAGGCCTTCCTGGCCAGGGTCAGGGAATCCAGCTAGCCAGCCAGGCCTGCAGCCAGCCCAGATCTGGTGGTTGAGCTAGAGAGGCGCTTTTACAAAGAGACGTCCAGTTGTGATTTAAAGAACTTTTTGCAGTTTTGCTGTTGCTTTCTCTGCGCTGGGTGGATTGGGTGTTTGCTCCAACCTTCCCACTCCCCAGCGTTTCTTCATCTCAGTCCCCTCCACCCCCATCCCTGCCCCCTCACCCCTTCCCTTCTCTTTGCAGTTAACTTATCCCTTCTGAACTAAACTCACCCCCCCAAATTAAGATGCTGTTTGCTGCCATCCCATTGTTCAGGACTCCTGGATTCTAACCCTGACTCTGGGAGGGGAGTGGTGTCTATTGGTTAGAGCGGGGGGGCTGGGTTCTCCCCCCAGCTCAGGGAGGGGGTTGGGTCTAGTGGGTTAGAGCAAGGGGGCTGGGAGCCAGGACTCCCGGAACCCAGCTCTGGGAGGGGAGTGGGGTCTAGTGGGTTACAGCAGCAGGGCTGGGTGCCAGGACTCCTGGGTTCTGTCTAATGGTTAATTCCCCACCCTTTGTACAATTTGCACTTTATTTCTAGCCAGATTGTCTCTCGTTTCAGTTCCCAGCCATCCAATCTTGCTCTGCCTTTGTCTGCTGGATTAGGGAGCCCTCTGCTCTCAGCAAATCTCTCCCTGCCGAGAGGCCGAGGGGGGGCGGGGTGACTGTGCCTGCGTCAGTCAGTCTCCCAGGAGCCCCGTTGTATAATGGGAAGGGGGTGCGATTGAGTTACGTGCGCCCCAGCACTCCCCGCCGGGGATTAGAGGTCGAGCAGGTAATTAGTCAATTGTGGCCCCTCGGCTCGCAGACTCTTTTGTGCTTCTTCTTAATCCCGAAACCAGCAGCTGGATCAAGCGTTCTCCTGACAACGGCCGGGGCACCGGGGAAGTGGCAGGGTAACAGGAACCTTTGGGGAGAGATGAAGCGAAAGGCAGGTAAACAGCCAGGGGAGGGCAGGTGGGAGCTGGAGGGGGGAGGCACACTGGCCCCAGGGCCGGGGGCCTGTGCTGGGAACCCGAGCTCTGGAGTTCAGGTTGGAGCAGGGGCAGAGGGGCAATGAGTTTACAGTTCTCAGCCCATTCTCATGGGAGAAAGCTTGTCACATTATCAACCCCCACCCCCTGCCCCACATGCCAGCTGATGAACCCAGGGCTGGGCTAGCAGGGGGCTGCGGGTTGGGAGTGAAGCTCATTGGCACAGCTGCGTGGGGAGCCCAGGGCTAGAAACACATGGTGGGGGTTGTGAGCTGGGATATGGGATCCTCCTTCACTTTCGGTTCCAACCAGCAGTGTGGTGTTGCTGCATCTTTTAAACAGCTGCTGCGCTTCACCCCAGAGGTGGCTGCATCTTTTAAACAGCTGCTGCGCTTCACCCCAGAGGTGGCTGCATCTCAGCGCCAGGCGAGGGATCCCTGAAACCCATCCATAGTTCACTGCAGGGCTCGACTCTCATTAGCGCTGAGATGCCAGCAGCCCCCTTCCCCATGTGCTGTCACAGCCCCCCTCACCAGGGGAACGTTCAGCTGTGAGGTTTGGGGGGGAACCACATTCCCCGTGGGCTCAGGCCCAGAGCTCTCAGGACCCCCACACTGGGAACCCAGTGTCCCTGGCCCCTCCTCTCCCCTCGCTGCTGCCAGGTGATCCTATCGCCCTGATTGGTCCCACGTAAATCCCGCTAAAGCTCCTCTGGCCAGCGCTCTGCCCTTAAATAGGGGCCGGGGCTTCAGCCAGTGCCTCTCGAGCACCCTCCCACTCCCCCTCCTGGCCCCCCATCCTCCAGGGCTCTGCCCCCACTCCCCTGGCTGGCCTCCCTGACCCCAGGGCTCTGCTCCCCCTGCCCCCCACTCCCCCTGCTACCCCCCTACCCCGCACTCCCTTGGCTGGCCCTCCTGCCCCCAGTGCACACTCCTCTGGCTCCCAGGGCTCCACTCCCCACCTTACACCCTTGCCCCCAGGTCTCTACTCCCCCCCCCCTTCTCCCAGGCTCTGCCGTCCCCTTGTCCTACTCATAGGGGCCATGGGTAGCTTCAGCATCAGCAGCCTGGAGCACTATGCCCAGCTCAGGGTGCTCACCTCCTGGCCCCTCCTCCTCAGACAGGGGGTCCCCGGCTTTGCCCCCCCAGCAGGACCACTGGATCCAGCCCTAGGCTTCCCCCCAGCCCGGCCAGCCCAGCCCCACCGGCGGGTGGCCGACTTCTCCATCTGCTCCCTCCTGGCCCTGGGTGGCTCGGAGAGGACGGGGGAAGGGGGGCGCCAGGAGGAGCTCGGCAAGGGGGCTGCGGCATGGGGGGCGACCCTGCCGGGCTACGCCTGGATCCACTGCTCCCGCTTCAAGCCGCCTCATCTGGCAAGTAAGATCCCCCCCCTTCCTGCGCCCTTGGGGTGAGCCCCACTGTGGCCCGGGCCCCTGGCTAAGCCTTGCAGCCATCCACGAATGGCAGCACCACGAGGCACCGGGCATGGCCGGGACGGTGAGGGTTCACCCCGGCTCCCCCAGACACCCCCAGCAACTTGAGTGAGCAGGATCTCAGCCCCTCCGGCAACAGGCTGGGGCCAACACAGAGTGCGAGGGGAGAGCGCCCCCTGCTGAGCCCCCTGCAGCACAGCGCCCCCTAGTGCTCCATTGGGGCCAGCCCTGCATGCCAGGGGAGAGCTTCCCCTGCCGAGCCCCCCGCCCCCTGCAGCACAGCGCCCCCTAGTGCCCCATTGGGGCCAGCCCTGCGTGCCAGGGGAGAGCGCCCCCTGCCGAGCCCCCCGCCCCCTGCAGCACAGCGCCCCCTACTGCCCCATTGGGGCCAGCCCTGCGTGCCAGGGGAGAGCTTCCCCTGCCGAGCCCCCCGCCCCCTGCAGCACAGCTCCCCCTAATGCCCCATTGGGGCCAGCCCTGCGTGCCAGGGGAGAGCACCCCCTGCCGAGCCCCCCGCCCCCTGCAGCACAGCGCCCCCTAGCACCGCACTGGGGCTGTGGCTTCCAGAAGGAAAGGTGTGGGGCTGATATTAACAGCAAGGGGGGCTGGCGGCCCTGGTCCTTCCTTTCCGGCTGCTGTGCAGGCCCCGCTTCACCTCTCCCCTCTCCGCAGAAGCGAAGTGCAGGGGCAGCCCCGGCCGGGCCCCCCGCCGCCCCCGCGTCCCGTTCTCCGCGGCCCAGATCGGCGTCCTGGAGGGCAGCTACCGGCAGACCCGCTACCTGAGCAGCAGGCAGGTGGGGGAGCTGACGGCGCTGCTGGGGCTCAGTGAGACCCAGGTAGGAGGCTCCGGCCTCGGGCAGGGCCTGGGGGAGCTGGGTGGGATATTAACCCCAGACGGATCCTCTCAGTTATCAGCACCTGTTAGAGCGGGGGGCAGCTGGCCTGTCGGTGAGGGGGATCCCTCAGGGGGCGTCCTTGGGGCAGCTGGGCCGTCACTGAAGGGGATCCCCCAGCAGCGGGTGCCCTGGGGCAGCCAGCCCGTTGGTGAGGGGGATCCCCCAGGGGGCATCCTAGGGGCAGCCGGCCCCTCTGAAAGGGGGATCCCCCAGCAGGGGGAGTCCTGGGGCAGCCGGCCCATCGGTGAGGGGGATGGCCTGGCGGAGGGTGCTTGAGGGGCAGCCGACCTGTTGGCGATGCGGATCCCCTGGTGGGGGGGTGCCCTGGGGCAGCTGGCCCTTCGGCAAGGGGGATCCCCCAGCAAGGGACACCAGAGGGGCAGCCGCATGCGGTGCATCCCCCAGCAGGGGGCGCCCTGGGGGCAGCCAGCCCATCGATGAGCGGGATCCCCCAGCAGGGGGCGCCCTGGGGCAGCCGGCCTGTCCATGACCCCTGTCAGAGGATCCTGGTGACTTGCAGGCACGAGCTTTCCTGCTCCCGCAGCGCCTCCTACTGGAGGGTCTCCAAAAGGCCCGAGTGAGCCTCTGGGGATCAGGGCTCCTGGGCTGAATTCGCAACTGTGCCCCTGGCTTGCTGTGTGGCCCTGGCTCTGTGCCTCAGTTTCCCTCTCTGTGCGCTGGGGCCGATGGCACCCAGGGAGGTGTCCGGTCCGGTCTGTCTGGGGGCCACGTTCGCGGTGACTGTTGCTATTGTTTGTTCCAAGGTGAAAATCTGGTTCCAGAACCGGCGGGCACGGGAAAGGCGGGACTTTCTGAAGGAGCAGCCAACCAGCAGCACTGCCCTGGAGGGGGCTGAGCCGGCCCATACTGCCCCCCTCGGACTGGCGCCAACGCCAGGGCCGGGCAGCACCAGGACGCTGCCCCCTTGAGCCGCCATGGCCTCGGGCTTCTGATCGCAACGGAGCCATTTGTGGTGCAAAGAGGCCTGGAGTTGCCATTGGGGGGGCCCCCAGATTGGGGGTGATGGTCCCCCTATGGGCTGTGCACCTCCTCCACCCTCTTGTTACAGGGCACCCATCAAACTCCAGCCCCCCCTCAATTGCAAACTGGTCCCCCTCCCTCCCCAAATCTTCAGCCAGAATTTGACCCCCCCCCAGCTGGGATGAGTACCTCAAACTCTGACTGAGCCTGGGGGGGCAGGACTGACACCTGCAGACACAGGAGCCATCCGGCCCGGCTGCTTGGTGCCTCCTCTGTGCAACGAATTGGGGGGGGTCTCAGCCTGGCCCTTTCCCCCGACTCTCTTTCAAAACCAGCCACGCAATTAGCACTCCAGGCGAGGGCTTCCCGCTGGCCCACCCTGGGGTCCCTCTACCCTGGAGTGCCCCCTGCTGGGCCTCGTCCCCAGCGCTGCCCCGAACCTCCGTTCAAGGGCAAAGGATGACTGTGCAGAGCATAGGGGGGAGGGGTGGGGGAAGGGCAGGATGCCGCCCTCCCGCCCCCCCCCCCCCCCCGGCCCCTGCCTCTGACCTTCAGCCTCTGCCAAGTCTTCAGCCAGGGACAAGGTTTTGGCTTGAACTGAAGGGATTCGGACTCAGCAGGCGTTACCCTCCCCTGCCACACCCCCCCCCAAGTCTCCCCCACCAGGGGTGAGCCAGGGGCTTAGACTGTCCTGTGTCTGTGACACACAAGGGATCAGATTCTGATCTCAGCCACCCCGGGGTCAATCCGGAGTCATCTCCTGGCTGTAATGAGGACAGGGCTGAATTCAGATCTCAGCCCCCGCCCCGGGATCAATCCAGAGTCAACCCCTGGCTGCACTGGGGACAGGGCTGAATTCAGATCTCAGCCCAGTGGGGTCAATTCAGAGTCACCCCCGACTGCAATGGGGTCAGGGCCGAATTCAGATTTCATCCCCCGCGTGGTCAATCTGGAGTCACCCCCGACTGCAATGGGGACAGAGCTGGAGTTTGATGTCAGAAATAGCCATGTAAATCTGGGCTCAGTCCACTGAAGTAAATGGAGTCACTCTGGTTTGTCACAGAGACCAGAATCTGTCTTTCTGTCAAATCCAGGTCTGCTCTGAGGAGCCTGATTGCCAAGGGGAACCTGATTATGGGGGAGCTGCCCCCAGTCCTGGGATATCTGCTGTGTGGCGGGTGTGCCCTGTGTCATGGGGGGACAATAAACCCCCTTTGATCCCAGCACTGGGCTGTCATGTGGTGGTTTCCTTGTGTCCCTGCTTGAGTCTGTCCGGGGGGCTGGGGGCAGGGGGGTGTTGCCTGGGGGGCCAGAGCAGTGTCCTGTGCTCGCCCCTCCCCTGGCTGCGCCCTGTTAGGCAGGGCTGGGCATGGGCTGTCGGTGCAAAGCAGGCTAGAGGGGCCAGGCCATGGGGATGCAGTGGGGGTTCCCTGTCCCCAGCCTGGCCAAGGGCGGGGGCAGGGAGGGGGCTGTGCTGCCTGGGGGCTCAGTGATGACAGCGCTGGCCAAAGTGCACAGGGGGCTGGGCCACTTCACCCACCCAGTGAGCCAGTGTGTCCCCCACCGACCTCCCCCGGTGAGCCAGTGTGTCCCCCTGCCCTCTCCCAGTGAGCCGGTGTGTCTCCCTGATTCTCCACCCCCAGCCCCCGTGAACCAGTGTTGCCCTACCTTCCCCCTGCAGCCCCCAGGCCTTTCCAGTCTCTGCGTCACCCCAGCCCCAAGCGGTCTCAGCCAGGATGGAGGCCCCCCCTGCCCACAGCCCACCCCCCATTACTGCCCAATAAATCCTGGGGAGCTGTGATTCCCTCTTGGTCAGAGCTGGCTGGATCCCACGCCCAGTGCCCAGGCCCCCAACACCCCATCACTCCTGGCCGTTGTGCTCCTGGGGAACCTCAGCAGGATGGGGGAGGGGATTCAGGGTTGTCCCTCCCCCTGACACGTCCCAGACCCCTCCAACCACCAGCACCGGCAGGGGCAGCAGCAACATGGGGCGCAGTCTCAGCTGGAGTCAGTAACTGCTCTAACCACTAGACCCTGCTCCCTTCCCAGTGCTGGGGAGAGAACCCAGGCGTCCTGGCTCCCAGCCTCCCTGTTCTAACCACTAGACCCACTTCCCTCCCAGTGCTATGGAGAGAACCCAGGCATCCTGGCTCCCAGCCCCCCTGCTCTAACCACTAGCCCCCACTCCCCTCCCAGAGCTGGGGGCAGAACCCAGGTGTCCTGGTAGAACAACAGATGCAAAATCCACAGCCATATCCCCATGGCTACGACCGCCCCCCCACGCAAGGCACCATTCCAGTTCCATGGGTCTTACCCGTGCCTACCCCAACGTGTGGTGTTCCTCAGCCGGTGCAATCAGTGCCCCTGAAACCAGACAGCCCCTGCGTTCTCCAGTGAACTCCCCCAGTCTAATACCAGCCAGACCCCTGCCCCTGGGGTTGAGCCCTGGCCACACAGCGATCGTCTGCCCTCTCCGGCCTCGACCTCCAATAAACCTTCACAACACCTTCTAACGGCTGGCCTGGAAGCTCCGGCCTGGGCTGCACCCCAGCATTCGGGCCGCGTAAGCTGCCTAATGATGTCAGCGTCCACCCTACGGCCGTGTCCCGCCAACGTCCGCGCCCTACAACACTGATAACTGCCCCGCCACGAGAGGCGTAGGGCTCCCGTCGGCGTTAGCGCCACGCAGCGTCTGTGTAGACAGGGCCTTACTCACATGGGCCCTTGGCTGGCATTCTTGCCAATATCACGGCTCTGTGTCGGGAATTGACAAGAAAGCTGCTCACTGCTCGGGCTGTCACCCCGCAGCTGGTGGGGGGGCTCCAGCTAGAGCCCGGCTGCTCCCCAGGTTCCCAGCTCCCTGCCAGGAGGGAGTGGGGAGCCGAGAGCCCAGGGGACAGCCTGGGCTCTCAGCCCCCCACACTGCCCCTCTTACGTCAGATGGAGAGCAGTGTGGACATGACCCACTACATTAATTACTGCAGTAACATAGGTCCACTTCAGTGTGCAGTGTAGACAGGCCCTGACATTCCTAACACAGCTAGCCACCAGAAATCCTGGACTGAGCAGAGACACTGGCTTTATGGATTATTCCAGCAATCGGTAACCCACCCACTCCTCTTTGTGTCCCTGTGACTGCAGGGGTGTAAACGGGCCACGCTGCCTTGAAATCTGTGTTAACTCCTTACGCTAAACCGTCTGTTCTACCTTGTATGTAGCTGGGACGCTCTGAGCCCCTTTCCCAGCCCTGGAGAAGAGCTCTGTGTGGCTTGAAATCTTGACTCCCTCGCCAACAGAGAAAGCTTGTCTCCCCCGCCTTGTCTCTCTAGTCCAGTGGTTCTCAACCTTTCCAGACGACTGTCCCCCTTTCAGGAGTTGGATTTGTCTGGCATCCCCCAAAGTTTCACCTCACTTAAAAACAACTTGCTGACAAAATCAGACCTAAAAAGACAAAAGTGTCCCAGCCACACTGTTACGGACAAATGGCTGACTTTCTCATTTTTTAACCATATACATCGCTACCCCGATATAACGCGGTCCTCGGGAGCCAAAAAATCTTACTGCGTTATAGGTGAAACCGCGTTATATCGAACTTGCTTTGGCCTCGAGCATTTCCGTTATTAATAGTCACTTCCCGCCCCCTGACTGACCCTTCAGAACCCCCGACCCATCCAACGCCCCCCCCCCGCTCCTTGTCCCCTGACTGCCCCGTCTCCTATCCACACCCCTGCCCCCTGACAGGCCCCCTGGGACTCCCACGCCCTATCCAACACCCCCGTTCCCCGTCCCCTGACCGCCTCGCCTCCAGAACCTCCGAACCATCCAACCCCCCCTGCTGCCTGTCCCCTGACCGCCCCCCGAGACCCTCTGCCCCTTATCCAACCCCTCGGCCCCGGCCCAGCACCCTTAACACGCCGCTCAGAGTAGTGTGTCGGAGCCAGGCACGCTGACCCGCCGACCCGAGCGCTGCTGCACCCCGTTATAGCCGGATTCGTGTTAGATCGGGTCGCGTTATATCGGCGTAGAGGTGTAATTATAAAATAAATCAGCTGGAATATAAATCTTGTACTTATATTACAGTGCGTAGGGCGGTATAAATCCGTCATTGTCTGTATGAAATTGTCGTTTGCACGGACTTCGCTAGGGCTGTTTAGGTAGCCTGTTGTAAAACCAGGCAAATATCTAGGTCAGTTGATGCACCCCCGGAAGACCTCTGTGTACCCCCGGGGGTAGGCGTACCCCTGGTGGAGAACCACTGATATCCTGGGAGTGACACACCTACAGCAACCCTGCCTACCTACACAGAGACACACACAAAGCAGGGCTCATTACCCCCTCCCCCCCAGCAGGGGACAGACAGAGAGACACACACACAGAGCGTGTGCACACAATCACACGTGCACTCACACTCAGAGCAGGGCTCGTCCCCCCAGCAGGGGGCAGCAGGGACACACACACATACGCACAGAGCGGGCATGTACACACACACACACACAGCGCAGGGCTCCTCCCCTCCAGCAGGGGGCAGCAGGGACACGTGCATGTGTGCACATGCACACCATCCCCCCCACCCCGCCCCCCCGCCCTTGTGCCCTGGGTAGCCCCCCCAGCCATCTCCTCTTTCCCAATGGCTCAGCTCCTGGTGCTGACCCCTGCATGGGTCGAAGGCAAACACGAAGCCCACGTCCCCTGGGCTGGGGGGCCAAAGTCCAGCCCCAGCCTCCTAATCAGTCACTCACCTCTGGGGAGTAGGGGAAAGGTGCCTCCCGCCAGATAAGATCCCTCCCTTGGCATGAGGAGTGGGGGGCACCCCAAGGGCTGAACCAACTCCTATCTTTTAGCTTCTTCAAGCAGTTGTCTAAAGTGACAGTCGTGGGGGGAGCATTGTCCAGTGGTCAGAGCAGGGCAGGCTGGGAGGCAGGACTCCTGGGTTCTGTCCTGGCTCTGGGAGGGGCGGGAGTGGGGTCTAGAGGGCAGAACGGGGATGGGGAGGGGCTGTGTTTTAGTCCCAGCTCTGGGAGGGGAGTGGGGTACAGTGGTTAGAGGGGGGCTGGAGTCAGGACTCCAGGGTTCTGCCCTCGGCTCTGCCACAGATTCCCTTTGGGACTATGAATGAGTCACTTCCTTGCCCCATGCCTCAGTTGCCCCACCCCTCCTCACCTCTCAGGGCTGCTCCACACTGTGTGGCAGCCCCTGGTGGGCAGGCAGTTCAGGGAGCGAATGATCCCCCCCTGCCCTCCCCACCCCAAAGGCCCACCACAGCGGGGCTGGCTCGGGCTCTTGGCCTGTGGATGGGGGCATGTCAGTGTACGTGAAGGGGGGGGGTGGAGCTGTGCAGAGTGTGTGTGAAGTGTGTGTGAACCAATAACAAACCAACGTCATCAGCCCCCGAGCAACCCTACAATAACAAACCAACGTCATCAGCCCCCGAGCAACCCTACAATAACAAACCAACGTCACCAGCCCCCGAGCAACCCTACAATAACAAACCAATGTCATCAGCCCCCGAGCAACCCTACAATAACAAACCAACGTCACCAGCCCCCGAGCAACCCTACAATAACAAACCGACGTCAACAGCCCCCGAGCAACCCTACAATAACAAACCGACGTCAACAGCCCCCGAGCAACCCTACAATAACAAACCGATGTCATCAGCCCCCGAGCAACCCTACAATAACAAACCAACGTCAACAGCCCCCGAGCAACCCTACAATAACAAACCAACGTCATCAGCCCCCGAGCAACCCTACAATAACAAACCAACGTCAACAGCTCCCGAGCAACCCTACAACGTCAACAGTCCCCAAGCTACCCTACAGTAACAATCTGCTTTGTGCAGCCTCCATAACCCTCAGCAAGGCCAGAGTAACAAGCTAGTGTGTACAGCCCTTCCCCTCCCCAAATCAGTGCACTCTGCCCCTCTGCTGCCCTACAATGACAACCAGCCTCCCGCGCAGCCCTACAATACCAATTCAGCAGGCACAGACCTCAGACCCCTGAGCACCCCCGTGGCTCCCGCGAGACCCTACAATAACAAACCAACTGCCCCACATTGTGACTAGACACCAAGAAGCCGATATACGCTGACCAGCTCCAGCACCCACCTGAACCGCACCCGTTTGGCTTAGCCTGACCAAGGGAAGGGGGGTCCTGATCTGTGTCTGGTTGGCCCCATGGCCTCATAGGCCAGCACGACCCCAGGGCTGCAGAGCCCTGAGAGGCTGTGACTGAAGGGGGAGGGGGAGGGATCTACTGGGGCAGGAGAGCGAAGGGGCAGAAACTGAGCTGTCCTTTGACCTCCGCTGGAGGTGACCCTCCCGGGCAACCGACACGTATGAGGTCAAAGGTCAGTTAGGACCCCCTCCAACTTAAGGCACGAAGACCCCCATGGGGATCAGCACCTCTGATCTTTTGCACAATTGATGCCTGGAAATGGACTTGGCAGCCAATCGGTCACTCCCCGCCAGGGGGTGGGGAGGTGGAGCGAGACTGGAAAAGGCTGCTCCACAGGGGGAAACCATCCACCACAGTCATTACACAGCTTTAGCCAGGCCGGCGTAACCCCCCGCGTAGACATTGCTCTGCTCAGCCACGCAGCACCCACAGCATTGCGCCCAGGCCAGGAGCGTTAGCCTCCACTGGGCAGAGGGGAAACTGAGGCACATAGGAGCAAAAATCCAGTGGTGGCACTAAGAGTAGAACCCAAGAGTCCTGGCTCCCCTGCCACTGCCTGAACCCCTGGGTCACACAGTCGGGGCAGGGAAGGCTCGGAGGAATGATTAGCACTGCTCTGCGCTGGCACTGCCATGTGCCTGGCACGCAGGGCACTCGGCCGTCTTTGCTGAGCCCAAGTGTCCTCGCTGGCCAAAGCTGCTCTGCCCTGTGGGTCGCCACCCCATTGCCGTCCGGTGCACTGCCTTCTGGGAGATTTATGCAGGGCATTGTGGGATACCAGCCCCCCCACCCCACCCCCAGGGAATGGACGGAGCTTCGGGGGCAATTCCTCTGCTCCATCCCCTGATCTGCCCCTTTTGGGCTGTTTTTAGAATCCCCGCAGTTCCACGCTCCCCCTGGCTCGCCGGCAGAGGCCTGGGTGTTGGACGGGCCAGCAGAGTTCCTGTGGCTGGCCTAGAGAGAGGTGAGTCCTCAGTCTTCCACGGGCACGCAGCCGGGAATCTGAGACAACCGAGGCAGGCCCGATGCCCACTCTGACCCCTGCCCGGCAGCTCTGTTCCCTGTGTGACCGCCAGAGCCAGACCCACCGGCTCCACCCACGATCATTTCCGCCCGTCAGCGCCACAGGGCGAATCCAGCTCCGGCGGGGTGAGGCAGAGCACAGCCTGGCTCAGGCATCCCCGCTCTGGAGCTGCACCCCAAAATCCTCAGGAGAGTAATAACAAAATCCAGGGCTGCCCAAGCTGATCCAAGTCATCTGAGCTTTCGGGGGCCTCCCATTTGCCCATTTTTTGGCAGCCCTCAAGACTAGAGTCTTCTCTTATGAGCTTGGTGCATCCTTGTTATGGGCTGGGTTAGACGCCCATTGAGGTTGGTGGGGGTAAGTGTGTGTGTGTGTGTGTGTATGTGTGTGTGTGTGAGAGAGAGAGAGAGACCCTGGAAAAAGCTGGAGAGAGCAATTTTGGGTCTGGTGTTAGCTAAAGAGGCCTGTGTACGTTCTCGGTCAGAAAACAAGGCTGCATCAAAGAAAATCCCAGACTCCATCAATTTCTACTGCCAGCTGGAAGGTCCCCAGGGCCCAGGCCTTTGACGAGCTGCTCAACTTCCTTCATTAAAAAAGGGGCGACTCAGGCCCTCCCAGGATCCCAGGAATCCGGGAGCTGGGGCTTTTCAACAACCCCCCAGTAACAGAGCCATGAAACCCATAAGAGTCGGGGATGCGGCCCCTGGCAGGATGGTTGGCTGAGTCCCCTGGTCGCTGGGCACAGGGCTGTGTGCTGGGGGGGCTCAGACCTTTGCTGAGATAACCAGCGTCGGCGGGAAATGCAGCCCGGCGCAGACAGCTTGAATGGGACTTTCTGGCACGTCTGGTTTAAATGGGACCTAAGCAGCGTCAGGCTCTTGTGCTGGCTTTCGCCATGGTGCGGCGGGGGGAGTTTTGCCTGGGTGAGCTGAGCACATTGGGATCTGGGGTGGCCGCTCCCCTGGAGGGAATGAGTGTGGGGACGCAGTTCCCTCCTGACTCCACCAGGGGGCGATAGCCCATTGCAGGGCAGGAGCCTTTGGTGACAGCTGCTGAGCCGGTGCATGTGGGCAGGTGGGGGCCACCCGCTAACCCATCTGATGCATTTAACAGCCCAGCCTGGCGCTAGTGCCCGTCTCGCTAGAGCTGGATCCCGCCCTGAGTGCTAGGGCCGGATCCAGCCGGGAGCCCGTTTCTCCCCACTCTCAGCCCTTTCGGCGCAGGGAAGTGAAGAGTTAACCGGGGCAGCGCCGTGCTATCGCAGGGGCGGGTCCCCACAGCGATCCCACCGCTGCCACCGTCTGTTCCCTTATCTCTCCATGTCCTTGGCCCGCACCTGTCAGTGCGGTGCCGCCGGTGTTAACCATTAACCAGGACTTCCTGTTTGCCGCCAAACGCAGCAGGACTGAACAGGGGAACGAGAAAGAGAAAAAGGAGAAGAAAGGCCAACACAAAGCTGGTGGAGGGGACGCTTATCAGGGTGGCACCTGCTGGCATCACTGGCCCAGGGACTGGCTTCCATAATGCCCTGTAATAGGGCTTGGAGACATGGACACAAGCCTGCCAGCTGGCGACCGGTGGCAAGCAAATAGAAAGGTGTCAGAGGCAGAGATACAGGGAACAGGCAGCGTGTCCCTGTGGTTAGAGCACTGGCTGGGACTCAGGAGTCCAGGGGTCAGTTCCCTGCTCGCCCCAGACTCCTCCCCACTTGTGGCAGACTCATCTGCCCTTCCTATGGCTCTCTGTTTAGACTGGAAGCTCTTTGGAGCAGGGCCTGTCTCTTGCTGGGTGTCTGCAGCGCCTGGCATGGAAGGGCCCCAATCTTGGTCGGGGGGCTCCTCAAGCCAAGGTGTTTGTGCCACACTGACTGAATTAGCAGGTTGTTATTATTATTCGTATTATGGCAATGGTTAGAGACCTCACTTGAGATTGGGGCCCCGTCGCGCCGGGTGCTGCCCAGACACACAGTGACTAAGATCAGGGCCCCATTGTGCCGGGTGCTGCCCAGACATCACAAGAGATGGTCCCTGCCCTGTAGAACTCACCATCTAACTGGTTGACGGGTGGCAGGAGAGACAGGAGGGGGATATAATATACCCACAGTCTCACAGTAAGTTAGGGGTGGTGATGGGGATAGAACCCAGGCGTCCTGGGCCAGTGCTCTATTCACTAGCTCCTAGTGCCTTTCCATGGCAGCCCCGCTTGTGACTGCCCCCAGTCTGGCCCCAGGAGCTCACACCTGGCCCCCTGCATGTGAGAGCACAAGCGGCCGTGTGGCCCAGTATGGGCTGTGGTGTCCCAGCCCTCCTGGTCAGCCGGCAGCAGGTCCATGAGACACTGGGCTGCTGTGTCCATGCAAATCCCCGCCGGCGATAAGAGGGGAGGAGCAGCCAGAGCGTGGCACAAAAGAAGAACTGCCCATAGCTGGTGTCCAAGGATCGCCCGAGCCGGCCGGAGCAGGGGGGCGCCGGAGTGTCCCGGCTCACGGAGCTCCGCTCAGGGACTGGGCGGGGGGCTGTGAATCCACCCAGGAGCACACCTGCATATCCACAGCCCTGTCTCTGGCCAAAGCCTTCTGAGGACGCTCGCTAACCCCACCCACCATCGCCAGGTGTGTGTGTGCGGGGTTGGGGGCGGGAGGGTTGTGGGTCAGGGCAATCCACTCTGCTTCAGAGAGGGGAAACTAAGGAACGGAGAGCAGAGGTGACCTGCCTGAGGCCTCCCAGCCAATGAGTCACAGAGCTGCGCATGGAACCCAGGTGTCCTGACTCCTAATCCCTTCTGCTCTAACCACTAGACCTCACTGCCCTTCCAGAGCCAGGGACATAACCTAGGAGTCCTGATGCCCAGCCACCCCCACTCAAACCACTGGCTTCCACAGCTGGTTACAGAACCCAGAAGTCCTGGCTCCTAAGCCCCTCCAACCACTAGACCCCACTCCTGTCCCAGAGCTGGGGGCAGAACCCCAGAGTCCGGGCTGCCAGCCTGTGCTGGGAACAGGAGAGCTGACCGCACAGCACTCCACCCAGCCCTGCCGTGACTAAGCACTCGCCCAGGGCCCTGGGCAGGGCGTGCTGTGGCATATCCCATGGCAGAGAGACATTTAACCCTTTCGGAGAGCAGAGCCCTGGGTCCAGGCCTCCTGGCGAAATAGGAAGGGGACCAGGAGCGTCCCAGCTGTGAATCCCAGTGGGTGGCGCCCAGAGCCAGTCCCACGCAGTGGCCACGCGATGGCTTCTGTGTGGAACTAGTCTTCTGGGTCTCAGCCCAGCTCCAAATAATCCCCATCAGCAGCGGGGCCCACTGTGCCAGCCTCCAGCCTGGGCACTGAGTCCCCCGCCAGCCCTCAGGCAGGTCTGGGGTCTGACAGAAAGGCAGTGGGGGCCAGTTTTCCCATCCCTCCATCTACAACCCTCAGCACCCCTTGGCTGTGAGAGAGCCCTCCCCGGGAGGGGTGGCGCTGCAGGGAAAGCCCTGGTCGGCCTCTTAGGAGTGCTTGATGCCAGATTCTCTGCTTAGGCCCAGCTCCCCACCTACTGAAGCCAATGGGAGATAGGTGCCTAAACACCTTTGGAGATCTGGGCGTCAGTTTCCCCATATGTCCCATGGGGATCGTGATCCTCGCTTGCCTGTTCCGGGGCAGAAGCTGTCTCACTCCAGGTGTGTGTTCAGGGTCTAGTGCTTCGAGGCCAGGCTCCCCTGGGAGTTAGGTATCTCCCTGAGGATCTGTGATTCCCACACGAACAGGGAGAGCCTGCCAAGGGTGCAGTGATGCTACGAAAAGGCTCAGTGCCCTCTTTTGCCGGACACATATATTTTTCTCTCATCATTTTTTCTGCTTGTGTTTGCCATTCACTCCCCAGGGCTTGTCTGCTTTGAGCTGTAAATAAACCCTGCATGAGAGCTAGGTATTAATTATTGTTACGATTGCCCTGCTTCCCCCACAAGACTGTCCGGACAACTGGAGAACTGGCATGAGAGACGCCACGCCACCGAACTGCCAACCATTGAGACAGGAAGGACTGTATCCATTTGTAGTCAGTCTGCTTGAAAACTCTGTTCTTTAACTCAAATGCCAGAGAAACTCTTTGGAGAAAAACGTTCTTTGTGAAAGATTCAACCAATCTCCCACTGCTTATTCCTCAGCCCACCCTGGCTGGAAAACCAGGGAAGGAACAGACTTGACAGTCCTGATATTTCCTAGCACATATCCACCACATTTCAGCAAGATGTTAAAAAAAAATTAAAGGAGTCAAAAGACTACAACTCTGATTTTCTTTCTTGTTGCAAGTCAATAGCATGGAATTATATTAACATCTGCCTCCCACCCTTTCTCTGGCTTGTCTAAATTATCACAATTGTCATAAATTGTCATAAATTATTCCGGGCAGAAACTATCTCTAACCACTGGACCCCACTCCTCTCCCAAAGCTGGGAAGAGAACCCAGGAGTCCTGACACCCAACCACCTTGCTCTAACTATTAGACCTCACTTCCCTCCCCAAGCTGGGGATAGAACCTAGGAGTCCTGATGGTTAGGTGTCACTGTGTTAACCACTAGACCCCACTTCCCTCCTAGGCAGGAGGAGTGTTTTCCAGGGAGTATCATTGGCTCCTGGGTGCTCTTTGTAATGACAAGGTGCAGCCAACCTTCTCCTCAGGGTGAGGTGCTTTCCTGATTCCGTCGTGTCCCCCAGGCCAGGGTTGTGTTGCATCCTAACTGCTCAGCATGAGGAACCGAGCGCACGGGGCGTCCGATGTCCTTGGGCTAAATCTTCCGCCAGCGCCCTGAGCAGAGAGATCCAACCCCTTGGGCCAAGGGGTAATAAACACCTGACAAGCCTGGGCTCACACCCAGCCATGAACAGCCGGGAACCTGTGTCCCCACCTTTCAAGGGGACCTGCCCCAGGAAAGAAAATGGAGTTCGTACCCTGGGTTGTTGGGTTTTTTAATCTTTAGGGTGGTTCACAAAGCCCCGAGGGGCCCCCTCTGCGCTTATTCTGTCCTGTTCATTAGTCAGGCCTCATATGACTTGATTTTCCTGGAAGTCTCCCTGGAGGACTGGAGAACTGAGTCGGACGGTGGCGTTCCAGACCCGGAAGGGGTCTTACACCGGCTGATTGCAACTGGTTGCGTTACAAAGGTGTGTCCAGTCCCAGGGAGGTCCAGACCGTGTGTCTCAGGGGCTGGTGTGTTCAAACCTGGGAGTTAAGTAACCAGAGAACGGGAGGGCCCAGGAGTTCTGCTGTAGGAGGTGGTTTGGCTTGAAGGTCTGCAGGAGCCTAGCAGGAGAAGCAAGTGGCCAGGGGGCTCAGAGACAGACAGGCGTTGGAGCTCCACACCCACCTGGGGGCTGTGCATGCTGCCTACTGGCCAGAGAACCAGAGCCCCGTCGCTATTCCTGGAAGCTCACTCCCCAGCTTCTCCCCTGGCATGTCGGCTCTCCGCTCAGCCTAAGGGGCAACAGAAGTTGGCTCCTGCCCCCAACTCACGCTAGCTCTCTGGCAGCAACAGTACCAGTCCCTAGGGCTTTCCATCCATAGATTTCAAAGCACTTTACAAAGGGACCTCGTTAGCCCTGTTGTACAGATGGGGAAACCGAGGCACGGGGGAAGGTGGCTCACCCAGCTTCACCCAGTTGGGAGGGGAGGTGCTGGGAATAGACTTCAGGGTGAGATGTGTGAGGTGCTGCATGGACACAGCTGCAGCCCCTGAAAGAAGCCCAGATTGCCCCCCTGGGAGGGCGAGGGTGCTGAGTGCCCACGGCTCCCACTGGCATTCAGGGTGTTCAGCAGCAGCTCCCCGTCCTCCCACGGAGGAGCCCCCTGAATAAAGAGACACCCAAACACAAGGGGGGCAAGTTTCGCCTTAAAAAAACCTGCTCTGTGCCTCAGTTTCCCCACCTGTAACAGAAGGATAATGGGCCCTGCCCACACAGTGCAGGGCTGAGCAGCGCCCTCTCAATGCTCAGTGTCATTGTGGCGGTGTCGGCGCTCGGGCGGAGCTGGGCAGGAATTCAGCCTCCACTGTTCTGTCTGGCCGGAGTGAGGGAAGGGCAGGGCCTCTCCCTCTCGCTAACCTTTGCTCCAGGTGTGCTGGCTCGGGGCGAGGGGGAGGCTGCGGCCCAGGTGCAGAGCGGTCCTAGCCGGCTCTCGCAAAGGACGTGGCTTCTGCGTCTCTGCCTGGAAACAGCAGCCTGGCCAGGTGGGTAGCACACGAGGGACGGAGGGGCAGGTTCACTCATGGCAGTGGGGGTAGGGTAAGCGGGGGGTTCCTGCCAATATGATCACATGGCGGAGTCATTGGGGAAATCACCTTTCCAACATGGAGAGCTCAGCAACGAGCAGCGGGAGAGAGGGCAGCACCCCGTCTAGTGGTTAGAGCAGGAGGGCCTGGGAGTCAGGACTCCTGGGTTCTAGCCCCAGCTCTGGGAGGGGAGTGGGATTAAGTGGTTAGAGCTGGGTTCTAGCCCCAGCTCTGGGAGGGGACTGGGATCAAGTGGTTAGAGCTGGGAGCCAGGACACCTGGGTTCTAATGCCACCCCACCTTGCTGTTACTGTGGGAAGGCCACTCCCCCAGACTGGGCCTCATCCGCCCCGCCCCCAGTGAAATAGCCACAAGGATCCCAGGGGAGCAGGAAGGGCGCGTTAATGTCTCTCTGAAGATGGAAAGCATTACATTAAAATCAACTATTTATTTATTATTATTATTTACAGAAAGCCTCCGAGTGCCTCTTGAAACGACAAATTATACATTTACAGGGAATGCTCTCTCCTGCAATGAGATTCGGCTGTCTCTGGGGTGGGGCAGGGGGGCTGTTTATCCAAGGATCCCTCACCTGGCGCTGAGATGCAGCCACCTCTGGGGCGGGGCATGGAAGCTGTTTAGACAGGGACCCCTCATCTGGCACTGAGATGCAGCTGCCTTTGGCGTGGGGTCCAGGGGCTATTTGGCTGCCAGATGCCTGACACTCCTGGGCACTAGTGCCAGAATTCTCACTTGCAGCCCCTCTGCCGTGCCCATGCCATGTAGCAGCCTGCCCGGCTGTGGGCGACGCTCCTGCAGGGAAGGGCTGGTGCCCATGAGCAGGTAGTGATGGGCAGCTCCTGTCTGCAGTGATCTGGCCCTTTATAGCATAATGACCACCTATAAAAGCCATCCGCAAACAGCTTGTAAATGTCTCCAAGGTGTTTATGGAGAGGCTGGGCTTGTGGGGGTGCGGGGAGGGATGGGACGGGTGCAGCAGGATGCAGCATCCCCTGGGGAGGGATGGGCTCCTACGCCTCCTCCTGCAAAGCTCTCCCTGTGCTGGGCTTCCCCCCGATCTCCAGCAGGGGCCTGGGGAGATGGGTCGCAGGGCGCAACCCCAGCCCAGGCCCCCCAGATCATTGCTCAGCTGCTGGGCACCGGGACCCTGCAGCCTACACCCATCGGCGGGCCCTGCCCGGGGCCGGTTTTGCTGTGGCGGTGGCTGGATCCTGCTCCCAGTAGCTAATGGAAGCCGGGGATCCACCCCCTGAACAAACAGCAGCTGCTGATATAAAAGGCTTGATAGCAGGCGGGGAGCTTCCTGCGGCAAAGGGGGCCATCCCACGGCAGGGCTGGAGGCTTGGGGCTGGTGCTGCTCCTGGGTGCAGCCCCTATTGTGGCCCCGGTGAATTTAGGGCTCGACCAAGGTCCCTTTTCTCGGTCCCTTGCAGCCCAGGCTCCTGTATGGGGGGCACAGCCGGGTCACCCCCACATGCCCGCCACTTTCTACCAACGTGCCTCAGGCCTGTCCTAGCGGCCCCCAAACCAGGGCCTGCCCCCCATCGTCACACAGCAGCATCAGTAACGAAACGATCACCCATATGATCCTAGGAGGGCAGCAGGGGAAGGACAAGATGGCTGCCGCACAAGCCAAGGACTCATGGGAAATGGCCGGGCTTTGAACACAAAATGGCCACTTCAGAAGCCGAGAAGTACAGGCGCTGACTGGGCGCCTTATCACACAATGGCTGCCTCACAAGCCAAGGAATCAGGGGAGGTGCCTGGGTTTCTGAAAGGAAAATGGCCGTTTTCTGAGCCAAGAGACATGGGTGCCCACTGGGTTTATTCAGATCAACTGGCCACTGCTCATGCCAAAGAATCATGGGAGCTGGCTGGGTTTGGTTAGATAAATGGCCATCTCGTTCGCAAAAAAACATGTCGGATAACTGGGTTTCCCAAAACACGATGGCTGCTTCACGAGCCAAGGAATCATGGGGGTTGACTAGGTTTCCCCCCCAAAAGATATGGCCACCCCATGAGCCAAGGAAACATGGGAGTTGATTGGGTTGCCCAAAACAAAATGGCTGCCCCATGGGGCAAGGAATCATGGGAGGTGATGGGTGTCCTAAAACAAAATGGCTGCCCCGTGGGGCAAGGAATCATGGGAGTTAACTGGCTTTCCCAAAACACGATGGGTGCCCCATAAGCCAAGAATGAATTGAGCTGAATTGACTGGGTTTCCTGAAACAAAACGCCCACCCCATGACCCAACGAACCCTGGGCGCTGCCTGGGTTTCTACCCAACACTCCTGAGCCAATGCCCTGGCCTGTCCCCGACTGGCAGGTGAAAGCGGCTGCACAAGTGTGGGCGCCTTTGGGGGCTCCCCGGGGACTCCCATCCTGAGGCATGTTTGCCAAAGGGGCTGTTTCTGTACCCAGTTAGCTCCTGTGCCCAGCTCCCGGGGACTGGCCATCCTCCTCCCCTGTCCCCTGCTTGTGTGCCCGAGCGCTGGCCCCACGGGGCAATGGAGGGGGAGCCGGCGGGGCCGGCGCTCGCTGGAGGCAAACAGCTGCTCCTCTCCCATCACCCTCCGTAGGGCGAGGCTGCTCCAGCCTGGCTCACGCTGCCCGGCTGCCGGTTAACCATTAACCCTGCTGCGGTTAGCTCTGGCTGGGGGCGTTGCCAGCACCCAGGGGCAGGCTGGGGTTGCCGAACTGCTGGGAGGTGCCCACCGCCTCCCTCCAGGGCCTCGCATCTTCCTCCCCTGTTTACCCCCAGGCTAGGGGTTCAAGCCCATCTCCAGATGGATCATTAGCAAAAGACCTAGGATGGAGATTGGGGGGCAGCATAACCCGCCTCTGCAGGCCGCTGTCAGAGACTGGATCTACTCTGGTGTCCCTCTCCCTAGCCCCATTTCTGTGATCACAGGCAAGGCCCAGCAACCCCCTGCACCCGCGCTCGGAGCTGTACAAACACAGAACAGAGGCTCCCTGCCTCTAAGAGCTACGAACCTCAGGAGGACGGGCGGGTGGGCGAAGGGTCAGGCTGAGAACTGGTCGAGATATTTAGCCTTCCCCGCCCCAACTCTTTTCCTGCGCCCAGCCAGCCAGCTCAGGGGCTGGCTGTGCCCCGGGGCTGGGTGGCGGGCTGTCCCCGAACGCTGCCCTGGCACAGTCCCCTTGGGGCCGCCTCCTCCCGACCAAGCGGAAGGAGCTAATTCCATCACGCGTGAAAGGTCCATTGAATGAAAACACGACAAGTTTAACTCCCCCCCACCCCACCCCCCCGCTACCCCCAGGCTTGGAAACCCACCTCCCTGGAATCAACTGCTGCCTTCTTCTCCCCCCCTTTCCTCCCCCAGCCTCTGCCTGTCTCAGTGTCCCGCTGTCTCACACCTTGGAAGGAAACTGGCAGCTCTGACAGGAGCATCTTTATACTCGCTGCCGTGCCCGCACCCGGCCCACCTTGCCGGAGACAAAGGCCCATGTGTTCGGAGCCGGCCTGCCCGCCTCGCCCAGCTCTGGCTGCCTGGAAAACACACAGGGCCCGTGTTGATTTAAGAATGTATGGATATATATAAAACTGCTCCCAGCAGCCAGGCCGGGGGACGGATGTTTTCAGGGAAGCCGCGTGAGGATGTGAGGAAGGCAGGATCGGCAGCTTCCCAGCGCTTCGCCCGGCAGAAGGGCCGGTCGGCTGCTTTTTCCACACCCGCCCGTGGCCCCGGCTGACGGAGCCGAGCCACCCCGTGGCGTGCCCAGGGGCGGCCCGACGCCTGGCCTCACGGGGGGCCCACGGCTGCCGAGCCGAGCACTATGGCTGCTTCCTGGGAAGGACGGAGCCGAGGAGACCGGAAAGATTTAGTCGTTTAGTTTTCGTAGCCGGGCATGATACATGGAGCAGCTCCCCAGCAGGCTGCCAGGGGGCGCTGTGCTCCCCACCCACCCACGCCCCGTGTCTCAGTGCCCATGGCAGGGGCTAGGGGGCACTGTGCTCTGTCACCCACCCACTCCCCGTGTCTCAGTGCTTATGGCAGAGGCTAGGGGGGGCTGTGCTCAGTCACCCACCCACACCCCATTTCTCAGTGCCCATGGTAAGGGCTAGGGGGCACTGTGCTCTGTCACCCACCCACTCCCCGTGTCTCAGTGCCCATGGCAGGCGCTAGGTGGCGCTGTGCTCCCCACCCACCCACGCCCTGTGTCTCAGTGCCCATGGCAGGGGCTGGGGGTGCTGTGCTCCCCACCCACCCAGGCCCCGTGTTTCAGTGCCCATGACAGGGTCTAGGGGCGCTGTGATCCCCACCCACCCACGCCCCGTCATAGACTTAGAGTCATAGACTATCAGGGTTGGAAGGGACCTCAGGAGATCATCTAGTCCAACCCCCTGCTCAAAGCAGGACCAATCCCCAATTTTTTTTGCCCCAGATCCCTAAATGGCCCCCTCAGGGATTGAACTCACAACCCTGGGTTTAGTAGGCCAATGCTCAAACCACTGAGCTGTCTCAGTGCCCATGGCAGGGGCTAGGGGGCGCTGTGCTCTCCACTCACGCATGCCCCGTTTTTCAGTGCCCGTGGCAGGCGCTAGGGGGCGCTGTGTCCCACCTCCTCTATTGTAGTCAGGCTGAGGGTCACTGCCTTGGGGCTCCGGGCAGTTGGGAGGCTTCTCGCAATAACACAGGCCCATCAGTTCCACTAGTGTCCTCAGATATTGGGGACCCAGCTTGGGGGGGGGTGCACTCTCAGGGCACCCGTTGGCTTCGGCTGGAATTGTGGGTGTTCGGCACCTCTGATGGGTGAGGTCTCCGGCTGTGCTGGCCACAGTTCACAAGTAATGCCTATCAGAGACACACTGAGGGGCAGAGAGAGGTCCAGGCAGTGTGGCACAGCATTGGGCTGGAGTATGGGAAACTGGGGTCCAGTTCCTGGGTGTGTCACTGAGACCCTCTGGGATCTTGGGCAAATGAGTCAATTTCTCTGGGCCTCAGCTTCCCAGCTGTAAAATGGGGGAATAATCTGTCTTGTCTGCTCAGACTGTGAGCCCTTCAGGGCAGGGCTGTCTCTAGCTGTGTGTTCTGGCAGCGCCTGGCATGATGGGGCCCTGATCTCGGTCACTGTGGATCTGGGCAGTGCCCAGCGCAATGGGGCCCTGATCTCGGTATATCCGTATCTGCATGTGTGTCTCTGTCTGCATGTGTGTGTCTGTGATCCCGCACGTATGTCTGTGTGTGTACGTGTCTCTGCCCTTGAGTCTGTGTGTGTCCGCGTGTTTTGTACGTTTCTCTGTGTGCGTCTCTGTAAGTGTGTGGGTCTGGGCAGTGCCCGGCGCAACAGGGCCCTGATCTCGGTCACTGTGGGTCTGTGCAGCGCCCGGCACGATGTTGCCCTGATATCAGTGCCCGTATGCCTGTGCCAGGAGCTGCACAAACACAGTAACCCTTTTGTGCGGGGGCCTGGTCTCACCTGGGGACTGTAGCTGCTCATGGAATAGACAGAAGGTAACTAGCAAGGATTGCGGCTCTGGTTTATGGACTCCGGCTGTGTCTAGCAGTCGCCCCGTCCAGCCTGCCCCTCTGAGCAAGGCGAGGTCCCACTGAGAGAAAGGGGGCGCAGGCAGGAGGGGAGAAGCTTGTTCTGATGTTTCGGGGGCCCTGAGGGTTGGCTCTGGCCCAGTTCGAGGGGAAGGCTGGGGCGGCTGGACTGGTTTTTTGGAGGCTGGAGGGGAGAGCGGAGATAGAGAGATGGGAGGACGAGGCGAAGGCATCGGGGGAGCCGTTTCAGGCCAGCCCCGGAGGCCTTTGAACCAGGCTGCGTTCGGAGGAGGTGTCTGCCGGGCAATGACGGGGCTGGGGTGGCCGTGACGGAGGCACGGGGCTGGGAGCCTCAAAGGGGCCATTGTAGTCTAGGCGGAGCCGGCTGCCGGGCCGTCCTGTCGGTTATTTATAACTGCCGGCAGGTATTCCACTTCGCCGCTGCCCCCCCTCCCGCCCCCCACCGCTGAAGGGAAACTCACCTGATCCAGGACGGCTGCACGGATAGTAGGAGGGCTGAGCTGCCCCTGCTACTGCTGCTCTGTCACTCCCCTCCAAGCACGGCTGGCCCCTTGGGGCACAATCCGCTGGGGTTTGGGAGTAGGGTGACCAGATGTCCCGATTTTATAGGGACAGTCCCGATATTCAGGACCTTTTCTTATATAGGTGCCTATTACCCCCCATCCCCGTCCTGATTTTTCACACTTGCTATCTGGTCGCTCTATTTGGGAGTAACCCCCCGAGCATCGCCCCGGGGCTGCGTGACAGCTAGGCACTCTGGGGACCCGGTCCGCATTGTGGGTGTGGGCGTGTACGCACACATCTGTGTATCCGTATCTGCATGTGTGTGTCTCTGTCTGCACGTGTGTGTGTGTCTGTGACCCCGCACGTGTGTCTGTGTGTGTACGTGTCTCTGCCCTTGAGTCTGTGTGTGTCCGCATGTTTTGTACGTTTCTCTGTGTGCGTCTCTGTACGTGTGTGTGTCTGTGTGTCCAGTGGTTCTTGAGCTGCAAACCCGCCAGCGTCCCAAGCCCGGCTGGGCGTGGAGCTGGGGTGGGCTCCCTGCGCTCCAGGGCCCCAAACATGGGGGTGAAAGGTCAGAGCCCGGCCGGGATCCTGGCCCCGCCCTGCAGCGCTGGCCTGGGGCGGGTCCGGTTTCACAGGTCCAGGGCCCCGCAGGCTGGGCTGACGCAGGTGAGTCCGGGTAGCTGGGCGTTCCCCAGGATCCGTTGTTTGCACTCGCACAGGCATGGGAGGAAATCTTCACAGCAAAGCAAACAGGAATCACGGGAAAGCCCTGCAGGGCTGGGCCCGGGGCCCCGGGGATCGATCGGCCTCCGTGGCCCAGTGAGCCCCAGCGCATGGAGCCGGATGTGGGGCATCCTGGTGGCTGTGGGGAGGGAGACGTGGCTGGGGAGGGGTATTTTCATTGTGGTGGTTCCTCATAGGAGGCTGGTGTTGGGTTCACAGCCACAGGCCCCCCCCCCCCTCCGCTGGCTTCCCTCTGGAGAGATGTGGAGAGTGGGGACCCGTCTCAGTCCTCATGCTGGGCAAGCGGGTGGGGCTGGGGGCATCCCCCTGCTGGGCACTGGGCTCAAACCAGGCAGGGGCACCTCTGACTGCTGACATGGGCAGGATTTGAACTAGGGTCTAAGATGTTGAATGCCCTGTTCCTGACCCCCCCCAGAGTTGTCCTGTCCCCTCCCTCCTTCCTGCCCCCTAGTGGCCTCCTGCTCCCTCCCCCTTCCTGCCCCACATAGGCCTCCTGTCCCCTCCCCCTTCCTGCCCCCTTGAGCCATCCCGCCCCTCCCCCTTCCTGCCCCCCTCCAGCCTCCTGCCCCTTCCCTGACCCCCAGGAGAATAGGTGATAGCTTCTTTTATGGCGAGATAAGCTGCAGGCTGTGTGCGTTCGTGTGAGTGTCTGCGTGTGTGCGTGTGCACGTTTGTGGATGTGCGTGTATATTTGTGTGGCGCACATGTGTATGCATGTGTGTGTTTGTGTGCGCGCACATGTGTGTGAGCGCGCGTGTGTGGGTGTGGACTGCGGGGCATTTTGAAGAGTTGTGCTACCAACCGAAAGGATCTGGGCTGAGGGGGCGTTACCGGGGGGGGGGCCTGTGGGTGGGGCTGTGCATGTGGGTGCATATGCCAGTGTCTTGGTGTGCGTCTCCCCAGCCAGGCCCGCGGTGCCCCTGTACTTTTCCATTCCAGGCTGTAGCTTGTTTTCCTTTCCACCTCTCTCCGGCCGGGCATCCCCCCTTCTCCCTGCCCTGCCCTGCTCCCCGCCCCACTGGGGCTGTCGGGACAGCTGCCTCTGTTTCCAGGGGGCAGCACGGCCCAGGGCTGAAGCCGACTGGGGTTTATTTGCGGGCCTGGCGCAGGGCTGTGGTGAGCCCCGGCGGGCTGGGAATAAACGCCGCTTTGCTGAGCGGGTCTAATCAGACGGACCAGGAGTGTTTCTTGGTTTGGATGGAAATGGGGGGTGAAGTCAGGTCGCGCCTCTGGCCGATAAATTTAGCATCACTTGGCCCGGCTGAGCTGTTTTGAACTGTCCCAAAAAATGGGATCCAAATGGCAACTTTATTCCTTTCGTACAGACCCTCCCACAGCGCAGGGGCGGGGGAGGGATCCCAGAGCCCTCATGGCTGTCGCAGGTCAGATTCCCTTGTGTGCACCACAAAGGGGCTATAAACTGGACTCACATTACTATAGCGGAGCCTGCAGGCCCTCGGTGAGATCAGGGTCCTGTCGCGCCGGGCGCTGTCCAGACACACAGTGACCGAGATCAGGGCCCCATCACGCCGGGTGCTGCCCAGACACACAGTGACCGAGATCAGGGCCCCATCGCGCTGGGCGCTGCCCAGACACACAGTGACCGAGATCAGGGCCCCATCGCGCCGGGCGCTGCCCAGACACACAGTGACCGAGATCAGGGCCCCATCACGCCGGACACTGCCCAGACACACAGTGACCGAGATCAGGGCCCTGTCTCGCCGGGCGCTGCCCAGACACACAGTGACTGAGATCAGGGCCCCGTCTCGCCGGGCGCTGCCCAGACACACAGTGACCGAGATCAGGGCCCCATCGCGCCGGGCGCTGCCCAGACACACAGTGACTGAGATCAGGGCCCCGTCGCGCCGGGCGCTGCATAGACAGAGTGAGAGACAGTCCCTTCCCTAAAGAGCTTGAAGTCTAAATAGCCAAAGGGCAGGAGGAAAAACTGAGGTACAGAGAACGGCAGGGACCCATGCAGCTGGTCAGTGGCATAGAACAGAAGCCAGGTGTCCTGAATCCTTGTCCAATGCTCTCTCCACTAGACTTCAGTCCCCCACTTGGCATGGAGCCAGCATAGCCAGCCCCTGCACCTGCCCCTCTCCACACACACACACACACACACACACACTCATTCTAAGGTAAGGGCAGCTCATCTCAGGGTGGGGGGTGGCCAGTGTGCACTGTACTCCAGCAATCCCCAGCTGGCTGATGGCCCCTTGGGGGCCACATGGAGCACCAGCCGGGCCCTGCTCAAAGCTACACCGGGGTCTGAAATGAGGGCACTGTGTCTGGTTCCTTGGCACACCCAGAGGGGGCCCCATGGACAAAGGCCTTGCCCAGGAGCCCAGCCGTGCCCCCTCTGCTGAAGACCCCCCATGCCAGGGGATTCCCCGGGACCGTGCCCTGGCGGTGCGGCCCCATTGCCCCTGCCTGGCCTCCAGGGGCTGCAGGAGGCCTTTGGTGGAGTAAAGTCATTGCAGAACTGCAGGGGGTGCTGGGCTGGGGCCACTTCTCCCTGCCCCACCCCAGGTCTCCTGCTGCATGGGGAGCGCCTACAGCTCTCCAGCCTGCTCACGCCCCAGCCATAAAGCGGGTGGGGTCCTTTTGTCACCAGCCCTTCCAGGATGCTGGTTCCTGCTTGGGGATTTGCTGCAGAACTACAGAGCTGTCCTCGGACTGTCACCTCCCCCCAGCCCTAGCCATGGCGCTGGCAGGCCTGGACTCAGAGACACTCTCTCGTCCCAGAGGGAGCTGGCCACACACAGTCTGTTGTGAGGTGTATTACGGTAGCAGCTGGAGGACCCAATGGAGTTATGGACCGCCATTGTGCCGGGCGCTGCACAGACCCTGACTGAGATCAGGGCCCCGTCGCGCCGGGCGCTGCGCAGACCCAGAGGGACACAGTGTGTTCCCCAAAGAACTCACAGTCTAAACAGACAAAGCTCGGGAAGGGAAACTGAGGCAGAGGGCAGAGAAGTGATGAGCTGAGGTCACCCAGGGAATCTGTCACAGAGCTGGGAACTGAACCCCAGTCTCCTGGGGCCTAGGCTGGTGCCATAACCCCTTGGCCTCCATGCTGCGTTGTCAGGAAGCCCCTACCAGTGTCGGATTTTGGGGCTCTGGGAGCCAGTTTCTGCCTCCATCAGGAAAGGCCTTTTCCTGGGCTGTGGGGTTTCCCAGACATCTCACTTGAACCGGTCCAAGGTATGACCAGGCTGGAACAGCCCCCTCCCACTGCCAGCTGGGAATCTGGGCCCTGGGGACCGAACTCCCCTGGCCAGGGTATGGTTGTGTCACATGGGGGGGTGGGGTACTCACGGGGCTGTACCTGCTTCGGGGACACACGCAGGGTGCCTCCGTCTCTGGAGGCCTCAGTCCAGCCCTAGTGCCAGCGTGACACTCCTCCCCCTCTGTTCCCTGATGGAAATCGCCCGGTGGGGGGGTCCGGGCAGCCCGGAGCTGAGTGCACTGCGGGCCGGTGACCTTCTCCCAGCAGCCTTGTTTTCATGCAGGAGGTGTCGCTGGAATGACATCTGGCTGCCCAGCCGGGGGCACATAAAGAGCCCTTTCTGGTCGGGCGCACACAGCTACCAACAGCTCTGGGGAGGGAGAGACGGAGCCACGTCCCATCCCCGTCCCTCCCAGAGCCCCATCCCATCGGGCGGGCGTGGGGGGCAGGGCTGGACCGGACTCCAGGCACTGGAGAGGGGCTGCTGGGTCCTTCTCTGCGGACACCTCCTTCAGTGCAAGGATCCCAGCGATGGGGAGATACAAGAGAGCTCCAGAAATCTCCCCCGTGCCTGACACTGCACCTATCGCCTTACACCCCGTCTCTGTCTCTGTCTATTGATCCCTGTATACCCTGTCTATGTCTCTGTCTCCTTACACCCCGTCTCTGTCTACTGATCCCTATACACCCCGTCTCTGTCTCTGTCTCCTTACACCCCGTCTCTGTTTCTGTCTATTGATCCCTTACACCCTGTCTGTGTCTCTGTCTCCTTACACCCCGTCTCTGTCTACTGATCCCTGTACACCCCATCTATGTCTCTGTCTTCTTACACCCCGTCTCTGTCTCTGTCTACTGATCCCTATACACCCCGTCTCTGTCTCTGTCTCCTTACACCCCGTCTCTGTCTCTGTCTACTGATCCCTATACACCCCGTCTCTGTCTCTGTCTCCTTACACCCCGTCTCTGTCTCTGTCTCCTGATCCCTATACACCCCGTCTCTGTCTCTGTCTCCTTACACCCCATCTCTGTCTACTGATCCCTATACACCCCATCTATGTTTCTGTCTTCTTACGCCCCGTCTCTGTCTACTGATCCCTATACACCCCGTCTCTGTCTCTGTCTATTGATCCCTATACACCCTGTGGAGACACATACATAGACAGGGTGTATGGAGACAGAGACATAGACGGGGTGTACAGGGGTCAATAGACAGAGACAGAGACGGGGTGTAAGGAGACAGAGACATAGGGGTGTATGTCTCTGTCTCTTTACACTCCGTCTATCTATCTACCACTGTAGTATGCAAGCAGCTCTCAGACCCACCACCTGCCTTCTCCCCTCCAGCCGGAGGGAATCGCTTTCCTGCTGGCAGTGTCACTGAAGGCAGCTCCATCCTGAGGTCTAAGGACTAGGCCAACGCACCCAGGAGTAGAATTTTGCCTCTCACTGATGGGCTGAGGCAACACAGAACCAGGCCAGAGCAGTTAGAAGAGACTGAGGGCCAGATCCCAGCTGGTGTCAATGGACCGTCATTGCATTGGAGTCAATGGACCAGATCCCATCTGGTGTCAATTGGCAGTAGCTCCATTGGAGTCAATTGGGCCAGATCCCAGCCGGTGTCAATGGATCATCACTCCATTGGAGTTAATGGGCCAGATCCCAGCTGGTGTCAATGGGCCGTCACTCCACTGGAGTGAATGGGGCCAGATCCCAGCTGGTGTCAATCGGCCGTAGCTCCACTGGAGTGAATGGGCCAGATCCCAGCTGGTGTCAATCGGCTGTAGTTCCATTGGAGTCAATGGGCCAGATCCCAGCCGGTGTCAATGGACCATCACTCCTGGAATGGGGCCAGATCCCAGCTGGTGTCAATGGATCGTCACTCCATTGGAGTCAATCACCACCAGATCCCAGCTGGTGTCAATCGGCCGTAGCTCCATTGGAGTCAATGGGCCAGATCCCAGCTGGTGTCAATGGATCGTCACTCCATTGGAGTCAATGGGCCAGATCCCAGCTGGTGTCAATGGATCGTCACTCCATTGGAGTCAATGGCCAGATCCCAGCTGGTGTCAATGGGCCGTAGATCTACTGGAGTCAATGGGGCCAGATCCCATCTGTAGCTCAGCCAGATTCCAGATGGTGTCAATCGCTGATGTGCACCATCATCACCCACTTACTAAATTTTAAGTCCTATTGTATTGTCTCCCAACCCAACTCCCATTCATGGGAGAAGCTCCTCAGAGACCTCTGCAGAGCCCACCACTGCCCTCCCTCAGATCCCCCCTTCTGCCACAGTACTGACCCAGCACTCCCCCCAGGCATGGAACCCTGGACCAAACCCCGACCAGAGCTAAACCCCACCCCAAACTTCCCCCTTCCACTCCCAGAGCTGGGACCACCTTCTGGCCAGCCTGCTCTGATAGGGACATAGAACAGCACCACACTGAAACAAAACACTGCAAAACAGCCAACCCTACCAAAACAAACTGCTCCCCAGCACACACGGGAGAGAGAATGAATGTGCTGGGAGAAATGTTGGCCATGTCACTTAGTGCCTGATTGAGACATGCTCAGAGGTTGTGGTGATGAAGGTGGGGTAAGATCAGAATAGAATGAAATCGAATCACCAGCACTCGTTAGAACTGACTCACCAGGGCTAGTTAGAACAGGATAGATCAGAATAGAACAGGCTCACCAGTGGTCAGAAACCGAAATTTCTGTTCTGAAGAGAAATTTTTTCCACCCCAAAGCTGAAATTTTCAATTTCCCGCAGAACGAACCCCCCGAATCCTTTTGACAGATTGCTGCTCTTTGTTCCAATTCGGTGAAAACGCTTTGCTTCGAGAACGTCGACCCCTTCTAAAAGACTACTAAATACAATCCGTCCTGTGCTGTCATACCCATGTGAGTGGGATATTCCGGCTGCTCTATTCAGAGGATGCAGAAGTCGAAGGGGAAGGAATCGGAGGGATCTCACATTGCAACAAAACGTGTTAACTGCCCTGAGAAAGCAGACACGATCCAGTTTGACTTTTCCCCGTTAGAAGATTTCGTGGCAGTGGATGCAGTCCTGCAAAACATTTGGATTTCAATGACACAGGATTTTCTGACAGTAAGGAGCTCACACTGCCCAGAATCATTTCATTCTACCCTCGGTTTCCTCATCTGCCATCTGCATCAGCTCCGCGGTCAGCTCTTCAGGGCAGGCGCTGTCTCCTGGTGATGTGATTGTGCAGCGCCTAGAATGCCGGGGCCCCAATCCAGGACTCAGGACCCCTGAGGGAGCTTGGCAATACAATCACTGTTGCTAGTTCCCGACAATCTGGTAACACTCCCGTTTTACATTTTTCTAACACCAAAGCAACCTGTATCTTAAGATCCTTCCATGGTGACGGGGCCCATGCAAGGGCCTAGAAAGTCAGAGAGACATCCGCCCCCGCCCTCCCCCCCAAACCCCCCCCACCGCCCCAGGTTGCCAGAGCATTCTGCAGGCCGTGAGTCCAGGGATTGCTTCCCCTATCACTGGCATGCAGCCACCTCTGGGGTGGGGCATGGCAACTGCACAGCAGCACAACACAGCTGCTTAGGACCAGCGGTGAAGGAGGATCCTCGGTGCAACGGAAACCTCGGGGGAGACTTTTAGGGAGGCCAAACGGGAGTGTCTGAGTTGGAATATAGCCAGGAGATGCAGGGTTGATGGCTCATCGTGAGTAAAAAGTGGATCCCCAGCCTGCAGATCCCTGACCCCCGCTCCTCAGCGTTCAGATGCCTGGCCACTGGCTGGCAGATCACCGATCCCTACCCCAGAGCCCTTGCTCCCAGCCTCCCAGCCCGGCAGATCCCAGGCCCACTGGACAGCGATGAATGATCCTTTCAGTGGCACCAGCCCCAGGAAATCCACTCTCCCTGCAGAATGTTTAGACTCTTGGCCGGAGCGAGGAGCTGAGAGCCGGGAGGGAAGAGAACGAATTAAGGGGCCCTGCTGGGTTCACACTGTTGGAACATCAGAAACCGCAGCTTTCCGGCTCCTGCCCCCAGCTCCAGGGGAGCCGGGGCTCAGCTGGGAGCTGGCGCGGTGCCTGTATCAGGCTGCCCTAGATGGCAGCGGGGCTGGGACACAGAACCCGGCTCCTCAGGCTGTGGCCAAATGTACCCGGCTTCTCCGACTCCTACTCGGGAAGAAAAGAAATCCCTTCCTCTGCCCATCCTGTCCAGACAGCGCATGGGCATTGGCACAGCCTCACGCTGCCCTGACAGAGAGGCCAGCTCTGGGATCCCCATCGGTCACGGGGGCGGGGGGGGGGAAACTGAGGCAGGGGGAGCTGCTGCAAGGTCACAAGACGGGGGCCAAGCTGGGGATAGAACCCAGCTGTCTGCCTCCCAGTCCTCTGTTCTAACCACTAGATCCCACTCACTGCCCCAGTGATGAGGGTGGAACCCCCCAATCCTTATCTCTGACCACTAGACCTCGCTGTCACCCAAAGGAAGTTAGTTCACTTCATCTCCAGCAGCAAACGACATTTGTTTCCACAGGTGGCAGAAAGACCCCGTTAAATGACCCAGATTGGCAGCACCTCGGGGGCTCAGCGGGGACACACAGATGACAAGGGAGCTCTTGCAAGCCCAGCGGGATTGGAGACCCCGGCCTTTTCTCCTCCGCTCTGCACTGCTGTGCTCATGCCAGTGCCAGGCCTGATCGCCAGCTCCTCCGTCCTGTGCTATGGGGCCTGCCTCTATTCTGGGGCCTGCCCAGCTCCTGGTGTCAGTTAGACCACCCTCAGGGCTGCTCCAACACATGCTTCACCCCATGGGCCCTGGGGGCAAGAGAATAGCCACAGTGCAGGGTGCTCCAGCCACACCCCAAATCTGCCCTGTTTGCCAGGGACTGGGAACAGAAGCCTTACACCGTCTGGGCACTGACTGGGGAGACCCCCCGCGCAGGAGAGATTCTCAGGGGTCAGTTTCCACCCACCTTCAGGCCCACTGGAGTGCCAGTGTGGGGAGCTGAGGAGGAGGGGACGGGGGTGAAGATGGGGAGGGAGCCCGAGGGCGCCTGGGGGCTCCTGTCTCTGCAGGGCCGAGCTGGGAGGGGTGGGCAGAGGAGCCCCATCATCACACAGGGGCTTTCTGCTGCCATGTTGTTTTTTCCAGCATTGCGAGGAATTGCAGAGCGGTCGGCACCCGCTCACACAGGCTCCATTCAGCCGCCCCGGCCCGAGCAGCCACTGCTGGCAGCCCCCAGCCAGCCTGTCCCTGGCCAGCCCACGGCACGGGGCAGCCAGCACGGAGCGGGTGCGGGGAGTGACTCAGAGACCAAGTACTGCGGGGCGGGGCAAGAGGGGGGGCAGGTGTATATATGGGGAGAGATTCATTCATAGATTCCAAGGCCAGGAGGGACCACAGCCATCACCTAGCCTGAGCCACTGCGTAAGCCAAGCCAGGGACCTGCCTGAATTAATCCCTCTGTGCACTAGAGCGGATCTTAGATAGATAGATAGATAGATAGAGGGGGGGTGTGGGGATAGATAGATAGGTGGGGTGTATGGGGATAGATAGATAGATAGATAGATAGAGGGGGTGTGTGGGGATAGATAGATAGGTGGGATGTATGGGGATAGATAGATAGTTAGATAGAGGGGGTGTCTGGGGATAGATAGATAGATAGATAGATAGATAGATAGATAGATAGATAGATAGGGGCAGTAAAGATCCCCGACAGATCTCGTTACTCTGGACTGGGGGTTAGTCAAGGCGGATTCAGCCTCTGGTGAGATGCCCAAGGAGCTAGGAAAGGGTGGCCCTGTCACTCCCACCCCACAGATAGAAGTGACCCCCTTTGAAGGTTCAGGGGGGCTAGGCCTTGGGGCTCCAGTTCAGCCAGCCGCCGTCCCCTCCCCCAGCAAACACCTTGGCCGGGTCTCGCCCCCGAGCTGGGGTGCCCAGCGATTAGTGATTAAACAGGCTGGGGCGGGCGGATCCCCGAGGGGCCGCCCACCCACTGGGGCAGCGGGGGCGCTGTTTGCCAAGCAAACTGTCCCTGCGGTCATGGCTCAGGCCCAGAGAGGTCTGGGGACAAAGGTCCCCAGATGGCACAAGGCGACATGGAGGCCACGGGGTGGAGAAGGGCTGCTCCCTCTGGCTGGGGTTGGGGGGTTCCAGCCTTGGCCCCATCTGGAGTGGGTGGGCCTGCTGGGGAGAAGCCCAAGGCTTGTAAGGGGCAGTGGGGGGAGGGCCAAGCTCCCCCCCACCTGTTGGGGCTGTGGGGCATTCAAGGGCAGAGTGCTTGGGGGCTGGGGGTGGCGAGGCCTGGATCCAGTAGTGGGGCTGGAAAGGGCAGCAGCTGGGCCCCATCAAGGTGTTGGGGGTGGGGGGAGTTGGGGACCTGGGCCCCATGGCGGGCCTGGGACGGGTGTGGGGCTGGGCTGGGGGAGGGGCTCATCTCCCACACTGAACCAGGACCAGCCCCAGCTCTTCCTCATCCAGTCATTGGCCACCTTCCCCAGGGGGCGTAGTGGGGCGGTGGGTGTCTAGAATAACCTGGTTTGATCTCTAGAAGGTCCCCCCATTGGGTGTCGGATCACACCTGTCTCTCCCCGCTGGGTGGGGGGGACCCCAGTAAACCCATTGGGTGTCAGATCACATCTGTCTCTCCCCGCTGGGTGGGGAGACTGCAGTAACCTCCATTGGATGTCGGATCACACCTGTCTCTCCCCACTGGGTGGGGAGGACCCCAGTAACCCCCATTGGGTGTTGGATCACACCTGTCTCTCCCCGCTGGGTGGGGGGACCCCAGTAACCTCCATTGGAGTGTTGCGTCACTTTCTAGCATTTTTCCCCAGCCATGAGAGCTGCAAACATTGTGGTAAGGCTGGGATGTCACCCAGGTATTTGGGGCTGGGGCCCTGCCCCGTTGTCCTCCCAAGAGTGTGTCTGAACCCCTGGAGGGAGCGGCTGGGTCAGGAGAGCTCGGGGCTGGCGGAAGGGGGCTGTGTGGTTAAAGCCCTAGGTTAGGACTCAGGAGATCCAGGTTCTGCCTGTGTGACCATGGGAGAGTCACATGCTACTTCAGGGCCCTGTCTGTATGGAGGGAGCTTGGGAGAAAAAAGGAAGGGAAGCTCTTCGGGGCAAGGGACAATCTCTCACCCTGTGTCTGTGCAGCGCCTGGCACGACGGGGCCCCGATCTCGGTCACTGTGTGTCTGGGCAGCGCCTGGCGTGACAGGGCCCTGATCTCGGTCACAGTGTGTCTGTGCAGCGCCCGGCACCACAGGGCCTGATCTCGGTCACAGTGTGTCTGGGCAGCGCCTGGCATGACAGGGCCCTGATCTCGGTCACGGTGTGTCTGGGCAGCGCCTGGCGCAACGGGGCCCTGATCTCGGTCACGGTGTGTCTGTGCAGCGCGTGGCGCGATGGGTCCCTCATTTTGGTTGGGAATTCTAAATGGTCCTGTCATGCACATAATAATAATAAAATGTGCACCCAAACTTTTTGGCAAACGTTTGCAGAAAATCCGGTTGGTTGATGACCCAGTTGCTGATCAAACAAGGGGACAAAGGAGCTCTCAGAGTGGAATTTACCCTGGGGAATACACAACCACTGACATGCACGGGGAATCTCACCACGAGCCAGCTGTGGTCCTGATCCTCTGATTAGTTGTGTCTAGAGCTGGTTGGGATTTTTTTTAAAGGATTTTTTTGATGGAAATGGCTTTTCCTGGATTAAAAAATTTGGCATATTTTGATTTTGCAGAAACTACAAATGAAATATTTCCTTGCAGGTTAGATGGACATTAAACTACCTCTGCTAATGTGCTGCCATGCCTCATGGGAGTTGTAGTGCAGATCCTTCATGCCCCCATTCTCTCCTATTGGCCAGGCTCCTTGGATGGACTATATCCCCCATGGACCATGGTGTCCTCTGAGAGCGAGCCAGATGATGCATCATGGGAATCATGAATCTGTGGTGAATCATGGGATATGCAGTCCATAGGGGCATGAGGCACAGCTCCCATCACAGATGCAGTTTAATGTCAAACCAATTGAAAACGAAACGTTTCCTCATTTCCCAGTCAACATTTATGGACTGTTTCATTCCATGCAAATTTTTGGACACATTTGATTGTTTTGGAGAAAAATCAAATATTAGAATATCGGAATTTCCTGCAAGACAGAAACTCCGAGTTTCACTTGGCTCTTCCCATGTAGCTAAACCACTATGACAGTGGTGTCATTGTAGGCAGAATTCCCCCGACTCCAGCTACATGCGTGGGGAGGTACATAAGAACATAAAAACATAAGAACATAAGAACGGCCAGACTGGGTCCATCCAGCCTAGTATCCTGTCTTCCGACAGAGGCTAATGCCAGGTGCCCCAGAGGGAATGAACAGAACAGGGAATCATTAAATTATCCATGCCCTGTCACCCATTCCCAGCTTCTGGCAAACAGAGGCTAGGGACACAGTCCCTGCCCATCCTGGCTAATAGTCATTGATGGACCTGTCCTCCATGAATTTATCTAGTTCTTTTTGAAGCCTGTTATAGCCTTGGCCTTCACAACATCCTCTGGCAAAGAGTTCCTCAGGTTGACTGTGCGTTGTGTGAAGAAATACTCCTTTTGTTTGTTTAAGACCTGCTGCCTATTAATTTCATTTGGTGACCCCCGAGTTCTTGTGTTAAGGAAAGGAGTAAATAACACTTCCCTATTTACTTTGTCCACACCAGTCATGATTTTATAGACCTCTATCATATCCCCCCTTAGTCATCTCTTTTCCAAGCTGAAAAGTCCCAGGCTTATTAATCTCTCCTCATATGGAAGCCGTTCCATACCCCTTGTAATTTTTGTTGTTCTTTTCTGAATCTTTTCCCATTCCAATATATCTTTTGTGAGATGGGGCCACCACATCTGCATGCAGTATTCCAGATGTGTGCATACAATGGATTTATATAGAGCAGTGGTCACCAACCGGTAGATCATGATCGACTGATCGATCGTGGAGCCGCTGACAGTCGATCTCAGTCTCAGTCTAGGGTTGCCAACCCTCCTGCAGCCAGACCAGGAGATCGGCCACTAACAGTCCAGCGGTGCAGTGGGGCCAAGGCAGGCTCCCTGCCTGCTCTGGCCCTGCACCGCTCCCAGAAATGGCCGGCATGGGGGGTCTCTGCGCGCTGCTCCCCTTCGCGGGCACTGGCCCCGCAGCTCCCATTGGCTGGGAATGGGGAACCGCGGCCAATGGGAGCTGTGGGAGCAGTGCCTGCGGAGGGGGAAAGCGCGCAGAGCCACCTGCCCCTCCCCCCCAGGAGCCATGGCCAGACATGCTGGCCGCTGCTGGGAGCAACTCGGGGCCAGGGCAGGCAAGGAGCCTACCTTAGCTCCGCTGTGCCGCTGCCCGGGAGCTGCCTGAGGTAAGCAGTGCCCTGTCAGAGCCTGCACCCCGAACCCCTCCCACACCCAAACTCCCTCCCACAGCCCACACCCTCTCCTGCACCCCAACCCTCGGCACCAGCCCTGAGCCCCCTTCCATACCCCTCCCACACCCCAACTCCCTCCTAAAGCCTGCACCCCCTCCTGTACCCCAACTCCCTGCCCCAGCCTCCTCCCAGGGCCCACACCCTGCACCCTCACCTGCTGCCTGAGCCCTTAGCCCCCTTCTGCAGCCAGCACTCTGCACCCCCTCCTGCACCCCAACCTCCTGCCCCAGCCCTGAGCCCCCTCCTGCACCCCAACCTCCTGCCCCAGCCCTGAGCCCTCTCCTGCACCCAAACTCCCTCCCGGAGCCCGCACCCTGAACCCCAACCCGCTGCCCCAGGCTCAGCCCAGAGTCCCTCCCACATTCCGAACCCCTCAGCCCCAGCCCAGAGCCCACACCCCCTCCCGCACCCCAACCCCCTGCTCCAACCTGGTGAAAGTGAGTGAGGGTGGGGGAGAGCGAGGGACGGGGGGGGGGGGAGGGAATGGAATGAGTGGGGCGGGGCCTAACAGAAGGGGCGGGGAAGTTATCTTGTGCTTAAAAAGGTTAGAGAGCACTGATACAGAGGCAGAATGATATTTTCTGTCCTATTCTCTCTCCCTTTCTTAATGATTCCCAACGTTCTGTTGGCTTTTCTGACGGCCGCTGCACATTGAGTGGATGTTTTCAGAGAACTCTCCACAATGACTCCAAGATCTCTCTCTTGAGTGGTAACAGCTGATTTAGACCCCATCATTTTATATGTATAGTTGGGATTATGGTTTCCAATGTGCATCACTTTGCATTTATCACCATTGAATTTCATCAGTCATTTTGTTGCCCAGTCCCCCAGTTTTGAGAGATCCCTTTGTAGCTCTTCGCACTCTGCCTGGGACTTAACTGTCTTGAGTAGTTTTGTATCATCTGCAAACCTTGCCACCTCACTGTTTACCCCTTTTCCCAGATCATTTATCAATATGTTGAAAAGGACAGGTCCCAGTACAGACCCCTCGGGGACACCACTAGTTACCTCTCTCCATTCTGAAAACTGGCCATTTATTCCTACCCTTTGTTTCATATTTTTTAACCAGTTACCAATCCATGAGAGGACCTTCCCTCTTCTCCCATGATGACTTACTTTGCTTAAGAGCCTTTGGTGAAGGACCTTGTCAAAGGCTTTCTGAAAAGCTACGTACACTATATCCACTGGATCCCCCTTGTCCACACAGAATCGGAGAAGATTAGGCTTGCAAGAGACCTCAGGAGGTATCTAGTCCAACCGCTGGACAAAGCAGGACCAACCCCAACTAAGTCATCCCAGCCAGGGCTTTGTCAAGCCAAGCCTTAAAAACCTCAAAGGATGGGGTCTACCACCTCCCTAGGTAACCCATGCCAGTGCTTCACCACCCTCCTAGTGAAATAGTGTTTCCTAATATCCAACCTGGACCTCCTCCACTGCAACTTGAGTCCATTGCTCCTCGTTCTGTCATCTGCCACCACTGAGAACAGCCGAGCTCCATCCTCTTTGGAACCCCCCTTCAGGTAGTTGAAGGCTGCTATCAAATCCCCCCTCACTCTTCTCTTCTGCAGACTAAATAACCCCAGTTCCCTCTGCCTCTCCTTGTAAGTCATGTGCCCCAGCCCGCTAATCATTTTAGTTGCCCCCCTCAGACAACTCTAGTAGATTGGTGAGGCATGATTTCCCTTTACAAAACCCATGTTAACTCTTCCCCAACATATGTCATTGTCTGACAACCTTGTTCTTTACTATAGTTTCAACCAGTTTGCCCGGTACTGAAGTCAGGTTTACCAGCCTGTAATTGCCGGGATCCCCTCTGGAGCCCTTTTTAAAAATTGGTGTCACATTAGCTCTCCTCAGGTAATTATGATAACGATGCAACCTCCTATTTGGACAGATGAAATCTTGCAGGGAAGAAGTGTGTTATTTTTTTAATGATCTTGAATACCAAAAAAAAAAAAAAAAAAAAAAAGGAAAGACACACTTAAAACGAACCATCCACAAACAAATCCCTCTCTAAAGTATGATATATTAAAACCGACTCTATTAACCCCTTTTCCAAAGCAAATATTTAAATAGAAAGCCATTTACAAAAAACAACAACAACAAAAATCTAGAACAATTCCTCCCCCCGCACCAGGCTTCACACTCACGGGGCCCAATGTGTCGGTGGCATAACCAAGCCCCTTGAACGTAACAGTGGAATCCTGCCATGTGCGGATCTACAGGGTTTGGGGATCGCCTGGAGAAGCTCTTGGGAACTGTAACATTTCGGCAGTGAATTCCATGTGCCTGGGGAACTGCAAGGGCTGCTCCCAGGCTCCCAGTTCTAGGCCAGGGGCTGGATGTACAGCTCTTCTGGGACACGTTTGAAACAGACAAGGCTGCTCACCCAATGCCCCACCCTAGCTGGGGAGGGCCCTCCCTTGCCGCTGAGCTCAGTGGCACCGTTCTGGTAGCTAATGTCACAGAACCAAGGGCAGGATCCTAGCTGGGCTGGTGACTGGCTGGCGTGGTCTCCCAGGAAGTGGCCAGGACAAGGGGAGATGTGGAATGTGTTGACCCCACCTGGCCATTACCTTGGGGAGAGACTTTGCCCTGCTCCCTTGAAAGGTTTGGAGGGTGGGGGGAGCTGGGGAGGGGGAGGGTATTTTCCACACCCAGAAAAGGAGCCCCTACACAGTGCCTGGCACAGGAGCTGGCCTCTCGTTCCTTTCCCCATGTCGTGCATGGTGGACAATGGACGGGAACGTCTTACACTCAGGGGGGTAGGTGGGGGAACGGCGTCTGCCCCTTGCCCCCGATCTCCGCAAGCGGCCTTGGCTCTCCGGAGGGGGGCCATTACGAGGCATTGAGCAGGGAGCGGCTGTATAGGCTCTGGTAGTAGGAGCCGGTTTCACTGAGCGAAGTGGCCGTCTCGTAGGCGTGTTTGCCATCCGGCGCAGGGGGGGAGCCGTAGCCGCTGTAGGCCATGGCCTGCTCGTAGGCCTTCAGGTCGATCTTGTGGCTCTGCTCGGAGGACATCAGGTTGGTGATGGAGAAGGGGTGATTGAAGTTGTACTGAGGGTCCATTTTGAGGTCGTTCGGGAGGTCCAGACTGGTGATGGAAGAGGGGAAGTAGTGGCTATTCATGGGCTGGGAGATGGGGGAGGCCTCGGAGGCCGGAGATGAACCCTGCACGCCAGAGCAGTCCAACTGGACCAGGCCCCTTTGCTCCTCAGAACCGTGGGAGGCATCTGAATGGCCAGACTCGGCCCCTTCGGAAGCTGTGTTGGGGCTTTGGCCTTCTTGGAGCCGCTCAGGGTGTTTGGGAGCCTGCTCCTGGGCGCCAGATGGCTTGGCGTTCGGTTTCTTGGCCTTGTCTTCAATCTTGAAGCGCTTCTGGCGCCGCAGGTAGCAGCCGTTCTCGAACATGTTGCCGGAGTTGGGGTGCAGGGCCCAGTAGGAGCCTTTGCCAGGCTTGTCCGGGGAGCGGGCCACTTTGACGAAGCAGTCGTTGAAGGAGAGCGAGTGCCGGATGGAATTCTGCCAGCGCTGCTGGTTCTCCCGATAATACGGGAAGAGGTCCATGATCCACTGGTAGATCTCGTTGAGGGTCAGCATCTTGCTGGGGGCCTGCTGGATGGCCATGGTGATGAGGGATATATAGGAATACGGGGGCTTGGCGTGAGTCAGCGTGCGCCGGTATGATTTGTTGATCTCCTTGGGCCGGTTGATGCCCGAGGCTGGGTATCCCAGGGGGGCCAGGGACTGGCTCACGTTCGGGTAGGGGGATAGGGAGTTTATGGTGGGTGCTTGGGTCCCCAGTGGCGTCAGCACCGGGCTGACAGGCGACGTCATAGTGGGAAGGCCCATGGGGCTGGTGGAGCTGGTCAGCCCGGTGAGGGAAGGGCTGTTCGGGTAGGCCATGTTAATGGAGCTGGGGGAACTGAGCGAGTTGAGTGTCATGTAGGAGTTGATGGTGTTCATCGGCCCCAGGCTGGAGGTCATGGTGCTCACGGATGGATAGACCTAGGGGAAGCCAAGGGACAGAGTTAGCCTTGCAACTACCACAGAGGGCTTCGGACTAGTCCAGGGGTGACATAGTCGAGAGGGTCGGTGACGTGAGGCAGGGCAGTAACTCGCACACCAAGGGCTGGCTTCGGGTCTCAGTAACACTAGGGTAAATGTGGACACAGTGGAGTTGCTCCTGCTTTGCACCAGTGTAATCAAGAGCTGGATTTGGCATCCAGGGGATAGGATGGGAATGGATTGTAGCAGGAAAAGTAATTCAGGAGTGTGTAAGATAGAGGTCTGTATTCTGTTCTTGTGTAAACTGGAGTGAATCCAGATTTACACCAGTAGAACTCAGACCAAAATCTGGCTCTAACTCTATTAACTTCAGTGGAGACATTCCAGATTTACACCAGTGGAGCTGAGATCAGACTCCAGGCCTTACTCCCTTGACATCAGGAGTGACTCCAGATTTACACCAATGGAGCTGAGATCAGAATCCAGCCCGCACTCCCAAGACTGCCATTTCTAATGTGAAAAAGGAGCAGCAAAACCTGCTTCTTTCAAATAAGGAACCAGCCAGCTCTCCTTCAGGCCTGCGAAGGAGAAACAGGAAGGCCATAAACCCAGTATTTTGTCCCCTTCTCAGGTCACCTTTAAAGCAGAGTTCATTAAATAAACAGCTTAGTGCAATTCAAAGTGGGATCCCAGTCGCAGGTGTAACAACGGTGCCTGCTATTTACACTAGATAGGCTTTAACAGAAAGGGCTCATTTACGAGCGCTGCCCTGCTGCCAATCAATGCGGTCGGTGCCACCTTGTATGTTTCCTGTCTGTGGTGTTGAGCGTTGCTAAGTTTTGCAGCCCACGACTCAACCACGGCCTCATTGGAAGCCCGTTGAAGTCAATGGAAAAACTGCCATCAATTTCAATGGGGTTTCGATCAGGCTCCAAACCCATGAACATTGCTCCTCAGAGTGCCAGGCACTGGCACGGGAGCCAGGACTCCTGGGTTCCAATTGTAAACCGGCCACAGCTCTGCAAAGTGCTTTGAGATCCCATGATGAAAACCCACCTGGTGGGCTAAGCTCCCCTGTAGACTGCAGTGACGATGGCAGAACGGGTTTGCTACCTGGCTTCGTTCTTCCGGGACTTTCGTGGGTCTGACTGCATCCCGGGACCACTCCATGCCGTGGGAAAGAGTCAGAGCCTTTCGGTCCAGAAGGGACCATTAGATCCCCCAGTCACCCCTGAACTGCGCCTAACAACCTGTGTTTGGATGAAGTGTCTGCTAAACAGGCCTCCAAGAGACACCAAGAGCTGGAGGACCCACCACTCCCCTGGACAGTTTGTTCCCGCAGCTTAATCACCTGCACTTGGGCCTGATTTCCAGCTGGTTCTACCCTTTCTCCGCTAGTGCCTGGTGTTTTCTCCCCAGGAAGATACTTAGACACTGATCAAGTCACCTCTCGATCTTTTCTCTGATCACCGACACAGACTGAACTCCGCCGGTCTCTCACCGTCTGGCCCTGATTGATTTTGTGGCTCTTCTTGTGCCCTTGCCAATGTGTCAACATCCCTTTTAAAATGCAGCCCCCAGAGCTGGATGCAGGATGAGGTGTCAGCCTCACCAACGCCAGATACGGAGGGAAAATCCCCTCCCTGCCCCTACTCCTCGGTTCATACAGTTACGCTTTGAGATCCTCTGCCGAAAAGCTCTCATTCAGTCAAGACATTGTCTGGGGAATAGACAGCTCGGGGCAAATTTCCAGCCAGCTGCTGATTTGGCAGGGCGTGAATCAGCCCCTGAGGCTTTGGAGGGGGCAAATCAGAGAGGTGGGCACCCTGCAGCCAGGAAAGATCCCTGGGCAGGGCTCTCTGGTCTGCAAGGGTCATGGGGCCTTCTCACCCTTCTCCCTCGCACGGCAAAGCTCTAGAAACGAGGAGAGGGTGAAAGAGCTTGTATACGGTGCTGACAGGTGCCTTACAGCAATGATTAGATAGATAGATAGATAGATAGATAGATAGAGGGGGTGTATGTGTATAAATAGACATATAGAGAGAGAGATAGCGATAGATGGGTGAGCTGTGAGGAAGAAACCCTTATTCAAACATAACTATTTGACATTGACATGTTGCCAGGAATTCAGAAAAGGGCTCCAGAAATATGGGGGTCTGGAGGGACTGGGGTTTCAGGCTGCCTGCTTGGAAGAAGGGATGATCTATGCCCTGTGTTTGAACCCTTAGGACTGTACTGATTTAGAAACAGAGCAGGTGAAAGCAGCCCAGCCTCTCCTGTGGACGCGGTTACATTGCTATAAAGGTGCTCACGGCAGTTTAGTTTATTCCTGTAATTTTAGCTATAGCAGAATCCACCATGGTTCCCCCGCCCCGACGCAAACCAGATTCCTGAACCTTCGCCCAGCCCAACCCAAAGCCCTGCCAATGTGCACCCCAAACTCTATTACAGCCTTGAAACCATCATCCAAAATTCACAGGGCTCTGGTGCCCAGCTGAACTGAGCTCTCCTATCCCACTTCCAGCCTTCCCAGGCTTCCTCCAGCCCTGCTGCGCTATCTAGCAGCACTTGGCAGGCACTAATTAGCTCTCCTTGTGAGGTGGGGGGTCACTAGTCCCATTTTACAGATGGGGAAACTGTGGGCAGTAGCAAAGAGATGCTCGTGGCGGAAAGGGTCAATCTTGGAGGCAAATGGGACAAGACATGGGCTCCTACCCAGATGGGGGCGTTCTACAGGAAACAGCTGTTCAACCCCCTGCTCACTTGAAGGGGGAAAAGAAATTAAGCAGCATCTTTTTTCAGCGGCAAACTCAGCTTGGACATTTGGCTTGTGTGCCTCATGGGAGTTGTAGTTCAGATGCCTCATGCTCCCCATACTTCTCTATAGGCCACACTCTGGTCGGACTACATCTCCCATGATGCACCGTGGGCACCCTTCCTGGTGAGGGAAGGTGGTTTTGTCCCGGGAATCCCTAGATGTGGTGCACTATGGGAGATGTTGTCCAGCTGAAGAGACTTCCCCTAAAAGGAAATTGAAGAAATTGAAGACTTCCCCTAAAAGGAAACTGAACCACAGCTCCCATGAGGCTGGAATCTGAACTGAGCGACGTCCATTTTGGGGCATGTTGGCTTTTCAGACACTTGTCACACCAAAATGTCCATTAGCGGAAAACCCAATTTTCTACTGAAATACAGCATCTTCCACTCTGCAGGCTGACTCAGCAGCAATCTCCATGCCAAGATCTCCTGCTCCTGTGGCCACCTCTGGGGTGGAACATGGCAACCAGCAACACTGCCTCATAACGTTCCACAAGAACTTATCCTTCTGGATCTCCCTTTGGACTTCAGGACATGTGCTAGTGTATTAATTAAGGTCAGTATGCATACTGTGTCATTATTGTAGGGCAGCTTGTGAGTGCTGGGCTGGGCACATGGCTTTATTACTGTACGGTTGCTTTTGACATTAGCCGAGTCCTGGAACTGATTTTCAAAGGAGTTTTGCCCTGTTTGGTTTTAAAAGATTCACGGACTTTAAGGCCAGAAGGGACCATCATGATTGTCTAGTCTGACCTCCTGCACATCGCAGGCCACAGAACCTCACCCACCCACTCCTGTAATAGCCCCCTTATCTCTGAGTTACTGAAGTCCTCAAATCATCCACCATTTGCTCTAATTTAAACCTGCAAGTGACCCAGGCCCCATGCTGCAGAGGAAGGCAAAAAAAACCCCCAGGGTCTTTGCCAATCTGAGCCGGGGGTGGGGGGGGTGAATTCCTTCCTGACTCCAAATATGGCAATCTGTTAGACCCTGAGCATGTGGGCAAGACCCGCCAGCCAGACACCTGGGAAAGAATTCTCTGTAGTAACTCAGCGTCCCATCACCAGCTGTAACTTGGGAGATATTTGCTGCTAGCCATTGTAGGCAGTTTTGTCATCCCATCCCCTCCATAAATGTATCAAGCTCAGTTGTGAAGCCAGGTAGGTGTGTTTCCCCCACTGCTCCCCTTGGGAGGCTGCTCCAGAACGTCACTCCTCTGAGAGTTAGAAACCTTGGTCTAATTTCAAGGCTAAACTTGTTGGTGGCCAGTTTGTATCCATTTGTTCTTGAGTCAACATTGGCGCTTACCTTAAATAACTCCTCCCTCTCCCTGATATTTCTCTCTCTGATATGTTTATAGAGAGGAATCCTATCTCCCCTTAGCCTGCGTTTGGTCAGGCTAAACAAGCCAAGCTCTTTGAGTCTCCTCTCTTAAGGCAGGGTTTCCATTCCTCGGATCATCCTCATAGCCCTTCTCTGCACCTGTCCCAGTTTGAATTAATTTTTCTTAAACTTGGGAGACCAGCACTGCACACAGTATTCCAGATGAGTCCCACCAGTGCTTCGTACAAGGTACTACCGCTTCCCTATCTCTGCTGGAAATCCCTCTCCTGACGCATCCAAGGACTGAGTTAGCCTTTTCAATGGCTGGATCACGTTAGCGGCTCATAGTCATCCTGTGATCAACCAATACTCCCAGGTCTTCCTCTTCCTCTGTTGTTTCCAACTGATACGTCCCCAGCTTATAGCAAAAATTCTTGTTGTTAGTCCCTAAGTGCCTGACCTTACGGTTTGCACTATTCAATTTCACCCCAATTCTATGCAAAGGCTGCAATCAGGCTTTGCAAACAGACACTGAGTTGCAGAAAGGCCAAAACTTGCCCCTAGCCACCTTGGCAGGGCGCTGGGACCCCAAATAATAGTGGGAGGAGAGGTGGGGTGGGAATGCTAAGAAAACAGTCCCTTATTTTTTAAATACAACGTTGGCAACTCGACACGATGGAGCCCTGATCTCGGTCACTTTGTGTCTAGGCAGCACCCGGGGTGATGGGGCCCCGATCTCGGTCACTGTGTGTCTGGGCAGCGCCCGGTGCGACGAGGCCCCGATCTCGGTCACTGTGTGTCTGGGCAGCACCTGGCGCGACGGGGCCCTGATCTCGGTCACTGTGTGTCTGGGCAGCGCCCGGCGCGACGGGGCCCCAATCTCGGTCACTGTTTGTCTGGGCAGCACCTGGCCAGCACGACTGGGCCTTGCTCTCAGTTGGCATCTCTTTGCCCCACCCTGATACCAATTACTACACACTCTGCCCAGTCAGTTGTGAGACGCTAGCTAAGGCCATCCCTGACTCCCCCATGAAATCCCTATGTTGCTGTTCATCTTCGCTTAGGTCCTTCCACACCCGTCAGTTCCTGGGCGAGCGGAGGGGTCTGGCTGGGGGGCTGAAATGAACATTTGGCTGCAAATTCACCCCCAGGCCTGGCCTACACTTACCCCCTTGCCTCCCCCCAGTCTGAGGGACCCTCCTCCCCATCTGACCACAGCACAGGCCCCATTGGCTCCCCGCAGCCCAAGAGACCCTCCCTCCCCATCTGACTCAGCACAGGCCCCATGGACCCCCAGCCCGAGGGACCCCCCCCTCCCAGCACAGGCCCCATGGACTCCTAGTCCGAGGGACCCCCCCACCCTATCTGACCCCAGCACAGGCCCCATGGCCCCCCAGCCCAAGGAACCCCCACCCATCTGACCCCAGTGTGAAGACGGCTTTCCCCAGAACTCTGTGGCTGCTCTGGCAACTTGTAACAGTCTCAGAAGAGCGGGGGGTAAACTGAGCCCCTCCTCACTGAGGCAGCCCCTCCGAGCCCAGGGGCAGGTGGGGATACGCACCCCCGGTTCTGTAGCAGCCTCTGTCCCTCTCTGGCCACAGAGAGAAATAAACCTACTGCATGGGCTCCGCTCTGGGGCCCCCCAGGAGGATCTCAAAGCTCCTCACAGACATGCATGGATCTTCCCCAGGAGCAGTCAGGGCAGTATCGTCACCCCCATGCTGCAGAGGGGGAAACTGAGGCAGGGCATTGGGAAATGACTTGTTGTTGCCAAGGTCCTTCAGAGAGTCAGCTGCAGAGCTGGGACCCCACACCCTCACACCAGAGCTGGGAATGGAATCCAGGAGTCCTGGCACCCAGCCCCCCTGCTCTAACCACTAGACCCCACTCCCCCATCCCAGAGCTCAGAATGGAACCCAGCAGTCCTGGCTCCCAGCCCCCTGCTCTAACCACTAGATCCCACTCCCCTCCCAAAGCTGGGGCCAGAACCCAGGAAAGCTCCTCCCCGACCCTGAACCTGGCGATCAGCTTGACCCTGAACACATGGACCAGACCCACCAGCCCTGCACCTAGAGAGAGGATTTTCCGGGCCACCTCAGAGCACTGGTTAACCCTGTCCAGGGTCCCGTCTCCAGCTGTGGCTGATCTCTGATGCTTCGCAGGATGGTGGGGAAAAAATACCCCAGAATGCATTGGCCAATTGTACCTCTCCTTGGTGACTCCCAGCTTCCCACCAGGGAAGGGGAGTGCGTGTGTGTGCTAATGTGCGATGACACACACGCTCCAGACCCCTCTGTTCCCGGTGTGCCGCCTCCTAGTGGAGCGTGATCACCCAGTGAGCAGCCCAGCCACCAGGACTGCCAGCATCCACCGGCCTGCGGCAGGCTCGCTCTGTCTGTGCTGGCAGGAAAGGGCCGCCCGCCCGCCCGCCCGGCTCTTTAGCCGGTCAGAGGGTGGGTTAAGCGGGGCCCTAGATTGAGTTCAATCTCCTACTGGCACAGCTGCATGAATCCCGGGACATGGCTCTCTCTGACTGGCTCACGCGGGGCTGCCCAGCGGATGCGGCCACCTGCCCTGAGCGAATGTCAGACACGACTGTGCAATTTTGATCTGGGAAGACGGATGCTGTTTGCTGCTTATATTGAATGTTCAGCGAAATATCAGTGAGTGGGACAGATCCCAGCTGGGTCAATCATCCAAAGCTTCGATGAGCCAGATCATAGAATAGAATCGTAGAATACCAGGCTTGGAAGGGACCTCAGGAGGTATCTAGTCCAACCCCCTGCTCAAAGCAGGACCAATCCCCAACTAAATCATCCCAGCCAGGGCTTTGTCAAGCCTGACCTTAAAAACCTCAAAGGAAGGAGATTCCACCACCTCCCTAGGGAACCCATTCCAGTGCTTCACCACCCTCCTAGTGAAAAAGTTTTTCCTCATATCCAACCTAGACCTCTCCCACTGCAACTTGAGACCATTACTCCTTGTTCTGTCATCAGCTACCACTGAGAACAGTCTAGATCCATCCTCTTTGGAACCCCCTTTCAGGTAGTTGAAGGCTGCTATCAAATCCCCCCTCACTCTTCTCTTCCGCAGACTAAACAAGCCCAGTTCCCTCAGCCTCTCCTCATAAGTCATGTGTTCCAGTCCCCTAATCATTTTTGTTGCCCTCCGCTGGACGCTTTCTAATTTTTCCACATCCTTCTTGTAGTGTGGGGCCCAAAACTGGACACAGCTGGTGTCAATTGGAGACAATGGCCCCATTGGAGTAAATGGCCCAGATCCCAGCTGGTGTCATTCGGCCGTAGCCCCATTGGAGTCAATGGCCCAGATCCCAGCTGGTGTCAGTCGGCCGTAGCCCCATTGGAGTCAATGGCCCAGATCCCAGCTGGTGTCCGTCAGCCATAGCTCCATTGGGGGGCATACGGAGCATGTTACCCACTCTCTGTAATCCTGATACTCCAGATGGGCAGAGCAGCGCTGTCTCCAGGAGTCTGCGTGTGTGACGGTGCAGACCCTGAGCCAGAACCAACAGCTCAGAGGCTTCAGAGCTGATGTTTTGGTTCTGGCCTGTCTCTCAATAACACCCTGGCACCCCTGAGCACATCGTAGGCCCATCTGGCCCCTTGCCTCCCGTCTGATGTCAGACGTATGGGCAGGAATCTTTGGGATGCCTCTGGATCACTGACCTCACCCACAGCCTCCTTCCCACTGTGTGGGGTGTGGGGGGGAGACAGAGAGAGCACCCATGTCACTCTGTCACTGCCTCAGCTGAGCGCCCCCGGCGCTGGTGTGACCGGCTCCCACTTGAGGGGCTTTGGCCAGAGCATCCAGCACCTCCATCAGCCCGGGGAGATAGAACCTGAGCCGGCCGAGATCAATATCCCCGTCTCGCTGCGTGGGAATGACTCAGGGTCCTCCTGGGAAAGAGCAGGGTTTCACAGACTCACAGAGCCCAAGACCAGACAGGACCCCTGTGACCATCTAGCCTGACCTCCTGGAGCGCACGGGCCAGAGAACCACCCCAAAATCATTCCTAGGGCAGAGCTGTTACATAAAACCCGTCCCATCTTGATTTAAAAATTGCCAGTGACGGAGAATCCACCATGTCCCTCAGGAAGTCCTTCCAATGGTTAATGACGCTCACTGTTAAATATTTACCGCTTATTTCCAGTCTGAATTTGTCTGGCTTCAACTTCTAGCTGTTGGATCGCATTCGACTTTCCTCTGCTAGACTGAAGAGCCCATTATGAAATATCTGTAGGTGCTTATAGATGGGGGCGGGGGTCAAGTCCCCAAACTGTCTCTTTGTTAAACCAGAGAGAGGTCCTGGCGTCTCTCACTGCAAGGCAGGTTTCCTAACCCTTCAATCTTTCTCGTGGCTCTTCTCTGAGCCCTCTGCAATTTACCAACATCCTGCTTGAACTGTGGGCCCCGGAACTGGTCCCAGGATCCCAGCAGCGGTCGCACCAGGGCCAAACACAAAGTAAAATCACCTCTCTGCTCCTATTCAAGATCCCCCTGTGGATGCCTCCCAGGATTGCAGTCACCCTTTTGGCCCCAGTGTCACACTGGAAGCTCATGCGCAGCTGATTCTCCTCCACGATGCCAAGCTTTTTCAGAGTCCCGGCTTCCCAGGATAGAGTCCCCTGCCTTGTAAGTGGGGCCGAGGTTCTTAGCTCCTAGGTGCACGGCTTTATTAAACTGCAGGTTGTCTGCTTGCGCCCAAGAGCCAGTTCTGAGCGTCACGGCCGTCAGTAAGATCACACACTAGATAAATAACTAAAAGCTACATATAATACAGTGATCACATAAAAACCCGAAGCACACTGCAGCTGAGCTTGGTCTCAGTGACGCTGGTCAGGGTCTGGAGTAACGCCACTGCCATTAACTGACCTGTCCCCCATTTACACTTCTGCAAACTTCAGATCTGGATCAGGTGCAGCAAATGGCTTGGCTCCCTGGTAGGTGCTAATATTAGTTCACTATATACGGAGAGGAATCAGGCCCAGTGGAATGGGCACTGGGCTGGCACTTAGAAGGCACTGGGCATCCTTGCTTATTTGGCCTGTAGGCTCTTTGAAGTCGGGATTATATCTCACTGTGTGTCTGGGCAGCGCTGGGTGCGACGGGGCCCTGATCTTGGTCACTGTGTGTCTGGGCAGCGCCCGGTGCGATGCGGCCCTGATGTACAGACCCCATGTACAGGTCACAGAACTGCCCAGACACACAGTGACCGAGATCAGGGCCCAGTTGCGCCGGGCGCTGCCCAGACACACAGTGACCGAGATCAGGGCCCAGTTGAGCTGGGCGCTGCCCAGACACACAGTGGGAGACAGTCTCTGCCCCGAAGAGCTCATGGTCTGACCAGACGAAGGAAGGATCAGTATCTGTATTGGAGAGAGAGGGAGCTAAGGCCCATCGAGATTCAGGGCCTGGCCCAAGGTCACCGAAGGAGACAGCAGCAGAGATGGGAGACCCATCTCCTGAATGTGAGGCTTGTGCTCTAAGCGAGGCTGAGTCGCCCTCAGAGAGCTCTGCAAATATTAACCAAGTCACTCTCACCATCCCCCTCTGGCCAGTGGAATTAGTCCCCTTCTACAGAAGGGAAACTGAGGCACCGTGCAAGTGGCAAGGCTGAGAGGAGCGTTGAAGAGCCCCAGGTCTGGACCCATTGAGCCAGCCGGCATTATTATCTGCCAGGATCTCCAGTGTAAATACTGACATCCCCCGTCCCCTTCTGCTTCCTATTTCCTTGCTGCCTGATTGCTTTACGGTGCTTATCTCCCCGGCCTTGCGTCAGCCCCATGTCATTCAGCAGGGAGATCCTGCTGCAGACCGTGGCCATCTGCAGCCCAGCGGGGGCAGGTGAGTGGGAGAGGAGCCGCATGGCCAGAGCAGGGAGCCTTTCTGGCCACATACAAGGCCCGGGTGGTATTTGTATGTCAGGGGAAAGGCCGGGAAGAAACAGTTTAATCTAATTACTCCAGATTCTATTCTACTAATTAGATTCGATAGATGGGGTGTATGGGGATGGATGGATGGATAGATAGATGGGGATATGAGGATAGATAGATGTGTATATGGGGATGAATGGATAGATAGATAGATAGATAGATAGGGTGTATGGGGATGGGTAGATAGACAGAATCATAGAATATCAGGGTTGGAAGGGACCTCAGGAGGTATCTAGTCCAACCCCCTGCTCAAAGCAGGACCAATCCCCAACTAAATCATCCCAGCCAGGGCTTTGTCAAGCCAGGCCTTAAAAACCTCTAAGGATGGAGATTCCACCACCTCCCTAGGTAACGCATTCCAGTGCTTCACCACCCTCCTCGTGAAATAGTGTTTCCTAATATCCAGCCTAGAACCCCCCTACTGCAACTTGAGACCATTGCTCCTCATTCTGTCATCTGCCACCGCTGAGAACAGCTGAGCTCCATCCTCTTTGGAAACCCCTCTTCAGGTAGTTGAAGGGTTGCTATCAAATCCCCCCTCACGCTTCTCTTCTGCAGTCTAAATAACCGCAGTTCCCTCAGCCTCTCCTTGTGAGTGATAGGGTGTATGGGGATAGATAGATAGATTAGATAGATGGGGTTATGGGGATAGCTAGATAGCTAGATAGAGTGTATGCAAATGGATAATCTCTAATCTTCTTATACATTATTATTGTTATTTTTACCAGGCACCGCTGCTCCTTGCCTAACAGCAAACCCACCGCTGTGCCGGTGTGTCCTGTGTTGGTGCGTGTGGCTACATGCCCCAGCCGTGCCGGGTGAGTGCCGCCCATGTGGTTCGACGCACAAAGCACACGTGTTCGTGGCAGGGTGGATCCATATGGCCAGGCCTGGAGCAGTTGCAACAGCCGAGGACGGTAGTGTCACTCACGGCCCGGGCGGCCCCAAAGCCTTTCCAAACAGGGCTGTAGACACAGCGATTGTGTAAGGCAAACACCAGAACCATTCTCCCCGCGGCAGCAGCTCCCTCGCAGCCTTGGACATTGGTATCAGGTCTATCACAAGCCGGGGGGAGGCCAGCCAGGACATCGGGGTACGCCCTTGCCCCTCCCCTAAATGGCAGAGGAATCTTTAACCTCCTGCTGGGCAAGCCGCCCTCCCCCACAAGCCACACTCACAATGCAGAGGTAGGATGGGAACTTGTGACACTGGGGAGAATGCCCCCAGCTGGGCACCGGACCTATTACAAAGCCGTGTTCCTGCCATGCAATTACCCAGATACCCTCAGACATAGACCTCATACGCCCAACCCCGGTGCCAGAAAAATCCCAAGACTGACTTAAAAATCATGGGATTTACTGTTTTTTCCCAAAAAACTTCATACGTTTGCGGGGGCTGTTTGCCAGGCATCTGGATTTGGGGCCTTCCAGGAACCCCCTGTTGTACACGCCCGCCAGGGCTAGAGGTGGAATTGATTTTTAAAAACAGAACTGAGATTCTCCCATATTCACGGGACTCCAGGTGCTGGAGCTCTAAGAAACAGGCCAACAATTCCCAAGGCTCCGGAGAGCTGGCAACACTGGATTGAGCCCCCAGCCTGGAGTAAACCCGCAGTTTAGCACCTGTTAGGAGTCTCCTGCTTCTTCCCCCACCCCTCCCACAAAAACTCCTCAGTTAATTTTCACCCCTGCGGCCGCCTCTCAGATACCAGGGCAGTGCCAAATTCCCACTCAAATCAGTGCTTGGCTTGCTGGCCAAATACAGCCCCTAGCGTCTGAGCGGCTGGGGGCCCAATCCTGGGGCCATGCCCACTGGGTCAAACCTTGTATCTCTTCTAAAGGAGTGATGGAGGAGGAGAAAGGACAGTGCTGGGGAGGGAGTGGGGGCCTGACCCGGGACTCGGGAGACCAGCCTTCAGTTCACAGATCTGCTACAGAGTCTCTGTGTGACCTTGGACAAGACATTTAATCTCTCTGGGGCCATGGTTTGACCAGGTATTAATGGGAAGCAATACTTCTTCCTTTGTCTGCTTAGACTGTGGGATCTTTAAGGCAGGGGATATGTCTGGGCAGCGCCCGGCCCGACGGAGCCCTGATCTCGATCACTGTGTGTCTGGGCGGCGCCCGGCGCGACGGGGCCCCAATCTCGGTCACTGTGTGTCTGGGCAGCGCCCGGCCCGACAAGGCCCCGATCTCGGGCACTGTGTGTCTGGGCAGCGCCTGGCGCGATGGGGCCCTGATCTCGGTCACTGTGTGTCTGGGCAGCGCCCGGCACAACGGGGCCCTGATCTCAGTCACTGTGTGTCTGGGCAGCGCCTGGCCCAACGGGGCCCTCATCTCGGTCACTGTGTGTCTGGGCAGCGCCCGGCCTGATGGGGCCCTGATCTCGGTCACTGTGTGTCTGGGCAGCGCCCGGCCCAACGGAGCCCCGATCTCAGTCACTGTGTGTCTGGGCAGTGCCTGGCGCGATGGGGCCCTGATCTCAATCCTCCATGCACCTAACAATAAACATCCAGTCCATAGGGCAAACCCCTGGTTTTAGAAGAGCCACTGGGGATTTTGCCTGAGTGAGGATTTGGCGTCAGTCCCTAGAGCCCCCTGGCCTGGGAAGAACCTCAGGACCCTTCCCTCCACACCCCGTCAGCTAGCTCAGCACTAACTCCCGGGACCCCTTCCCCTTTCTGCATCGGGGCAGGGAGAGAACTGGCCCCCGGCACCCACCCGGGCCCGGGGAAGGAAACACCCTGTAACAGAGGCTCCTTTGGAGTCCAGATCCCCTGCGTCGGATCATCTCACCTCCCAGAGCAGCAGAGAATCAGACATGTTAACCGGCCCCAGGCCCCATCCTGAGTCTCCCCCTTTGCTTCATGGCCAAAGCTCCCCGTCTGCTCCAGACGTGGCTGTTCCCTGGCCTCTTTGCTCCTGAAGAGCCACGGCATGGAGGACAATCAGGTCACTGTGCTGGGCCTGGAGCACGGGACAGGGGGCGGATGCCGCAGGCTGGGAAGGGACCAGCTGTTCAAGCCCAGGCTGTGGGATATGCTGCAGTCCAGCCCCAGTGCTGGGATGGAGGGAGAGCGGGGCGGTGGAGGGGAGGGTGACTTCCTGAACGTAGGAGAAAAAGGTATCTGTCAGGGATGGGAGAGGGACATTGAGGCATCTGGACCAGACGCTTCCCCTTCTGTGCTGGGAGCTCCAGCCACCTCCAGGCCTCTGACCCTTCATGACCGCAGGAAGCCAACAAAACTGAGGCACAGAGCAGGGATGTCCAAAGTCACAGCACAGATCAGTGACAAATCCAGGCATAGGACCCTCTCTGCTCTGACCAATAGACCCTACTCCCCTTCCAGAGCCGGGGATAGAGCCCAGGTGTCCTGGCTCCCAGCCCCCCCACTCTAACCACTAGACCCGACTCCCCTCCCTCAACGACAAATAGAACCCAGGGGTTCATGGACCAGAATTCCATCACGCTAGGTGCTGCCCCAAAGAGCTGAGAGTCAAAGTAGTTCAAATATCAGGAAGCAGGCCTCAAAAAAGCGTGAGATTTTTCAAAAGCAACACACATTGGATTCCTTTTCTTGGTCCTCCGGTTTCTGAGCATTGAGGCTGACCGTGGGTCAAGGTGCCAAGCTTTTCTCCACAGCCACAGTGTGAGGAACTCACTTTGTTATAAAAGAAAGGCCAGCTGCATTTCCAGTGTGTTCCCATGACTCCTGGAGGTGGAGCTCTGAGAAAACCGTAGGCTAGTCTGAGACGCACAATAAAAGTGGGGCAGTTGGCACCGCTGGGGATGGGGAGTGACGTATGCTTGAGTGTGTGTGTCAATGGCCCTGCTTCAAAGTGTGGGGGTGTGTCCGTGTGGGTGTGAGAATGACCCTGCTTTAAAGTGTGTGCGGGTGTGACCCCACCTTAGAAAGCCTGCTGATACATAATGCATTTGGGAGATGGGATCCCTGTCCCAGATCTCTCTCATCACCAGGGCTGTCATGCAGCGGTGCCAGCCCTCATGATCTCCTTGCAATAGCTGGTGTGTTCCTTAAAGCCCCAGCTCCCAGAGTCATGTGAATCAGTGAGAATCTCCACTTTCCTTTGGGTTTTAAGTTGAAGTCTGGCCACGCTGGTTGCTAAGAAACACTTGTAAAGTTGACTCCCAAGGGCTCCAAAGCCAGATGGGAAATGAAGGGAGCCCTGGGAGCAATTGGGTTTGAAACCTCCCCCTCACTAAGCCAATCTTGCAATGTTCAGGGCCTGACACCCCCCTTCCTGGGCTCCCCCCAAGCTGCCTGTTGCTCCCCAACTTGACTCTTCAACCAAAGAGTTTTTTCTAGGAGCAAATGCTGCCCTGCTGGAAAGGGTATTCTGCTCCCTGCCCATCAGGGTCAGATCCGCTGGGGGTAAATCAGTATTACTCCTTTGGCTTCAGTGAGCTCGTTTACCCCAACTGAGGATCTGGCCCATTGACTCCAATGGAGTGACCCTGATTTACCGCAGTTGGAGAATTGGCTCTATAGACTCCCATGGAGCTACGGCCGATTGACACCGGCTGGGATCTGGCCCATTGACCCCAGCTGGGGATCAGGCCCCATTAATGCCAATGGAGTTATGCAGGTTTGCCCCAGCTATAGATCCCAGAGGTTTCAGCTACTAGTGTCCAGTCTTAAAACTGAAAGGGTTTAGCAATAAATGCGAAAGAAAACAGCCTCCCCCCAGCCTGCGTAGTCGGGTTTAGATGCTAGAAACCCAGTTCCCGTCATTCAAGTGGGGACACTGTTATACAGAAGACATACAATAGCTTGCAAATTAAGCACCGTGTAACGGAAAGAGAGATGCAGGCTCTCAGGGACTGCAAAGCAGGCTGGCCTGTGCGCGCCCAGCCCGGACGTCGTGTTTTTCCCGTCATGGAGCCGGTTGGGCCCACGTTCCAGTGCCATTGGCTGGTGGTTGGAATACAGCTGAGAACAGAACCCCGCTTGCCCCTGCTGTCACCACCCTCCACTTTCCCGGCCGGCAGTAGAACCCAGGTGTCCTGCCTCCCAGCCCTATCATAGAATCATAGAAATCTATGTTCCTAACGCTTTAACCACCAGACCACTCACCGCGTCCTAGAGCAGGGAATAGAACCCAGGCGTCCTGCCTCCCCCGCATTCTTTTTGTTCTAACCACCAGAAATTCAAAGACCAGCCCATCAACTGCTCCAAAAGCCGCCCCCTCGAGGGCCATTACTGGTCAGCTGCAGGCTGCCACCTGGGGAATTCTTCGGTGTAACACCCCACCCCCAAAAGAGGAGCCTGAATCTCCTCTGGACACCAGTTGTAGGGCATGGAAACTCCACTGGCTTGGGTGAAATTACTCCAGCCGGAGGGGAGAATCCGCCCCCCAAATCTATCCACGGAACGGAAACCATTTGTGCTGGTCCGCAGGGCAGGACATGCCTGAAGCAGACGGGGCTACACAGCGCAAGTCAAACACGTGTGGGGCATGTCTCGCACAAATGCTCTGCAACAGGTGCTGTCCCCTTCGCCCCTGTGGGCGCCCTGCCGTTGGAGCGGGATCCACAGTGCACCTGTGATGATAATGTTACAGCAGAAGTCACTAGATGGCGCTGTTACACCCGGCCGCACAAGTTCTTTTTCTGCAGCGCACGGTCTTTGCAGAGACGCTTCCTCCTTGTTATGCTGTTTATGCCTGTTCGTTCCCGGGAGGCGCTGTTGCAAACAGCGAGGATCTGTCTTAAGGGGGACAAACGGAGGCAATTCTTGGGGCATGGCTGGTTCCGGGGAACCAGGCTCCAATGCTGGTTCTGAAAGGGGGGGCTTGCTGGCATGCTGTTTGCCACCACCTCTGTTCCAGGACTGGAGTACAGAGTAGAAAAAAACCAACTGCACTAAGGAAATACCCTCATTTTGAGTCCAGTGACATAAGAACGGCCATATTGGGTCAGACCAAAGGTCCCTCTAGCCCAGTATCCTGTCATCTGACAGCGGCCAATGCCAGGTGCCCCAGAGGGCATAACCAGAACAGGCAATCTTCAGTGATCCATTCCCTGTTGCCCATTCCCTGCCTCTGGCAAACAGAGGCTAGGGACACCGTCCCTGCCCATCCTGGCTAACAGCCATTGATGGACCTGTCCTCCATGAATTTATCTAGTTCTTTTTTGAACCCTGTTATAGTCTTGGCCTTCACAACATCCTCTGGCAAGGAGTTCCACAGGTTGACCTCTAAGCCCATGGAATTGGCTACTGCTTACTTAATAATAATTAATAAATCATTTGCACCGCTAGGCAGTTTCATTTCACTGCACATCTGGTAATTATTCCATTACAGACTTCGAATCATTTTTTAGCCCAGACGTGCTAAGCACGAGAACGGGGAAGGGGAACTCACAGCCACCAGTTTGGCTAAAAATGTTGATGGCATCTCTTCATCTGATCACTCGCCTGGGAGCCTTTTTGCCCGGCAGCAGGTGGGCAGGAAGGGAAAGCAGCACCGCTCCTGGTGCAAACACACCCGGGTGCGACTAGTCACAGTTGGAAAGCTCTCGGTAGGCAACCAGGGAGCCAACGGACCTGGTTTAGGGAACCAATCACAGCTTACAGGTATGGTGAATTTCATGTCCCTTTCCCAAGCTAGCAGATTAAGGTCTAACAAGACACAGTGGCTGGTGGCTGAAGCTAGACGAATTCCAGCTGGAAATAAGGGGTAAATTTTTCATAGTGAGGGGAATTAGCCATTTCCCGAAGGCCGTGGGGGATTCTCCATCACCAACAATGTTTAAATCAAGCTGGGATGTTTTCCTAAAAGCTCTGCTCTAGGAATTATCCGGGAGAAGTTCTATGGATTTGTTATCCAGGGGGCCAAAATACATGCTCACACTGGTCTCTTCTGGCCTTGGAGTCTATGAATCTATAGAAGTGGGGCCTGGGTCTTGTTCTGGACCCGCTGTCCCAGGCTGACTCCCACCCTGGCCTGAATTCCTTGCCGGGAATGAAGAAGAGATGTTGTATTTTTCAATGCAGCTGATAGGAAACCAGGGAAAGAAAATCACGGTGGGATTTTCTGCCCCCCGCTCTGTTTTCCAATTACATTTCAAATGGCTCCTACCACTAGATAAACGCAGCCATTAGCTAGAGAGGAAGGCTGGGTCCTGGGTAAGCGGATCTCAGTTGTATCCCCAGCTCTGTCACAGCCCCCCAGGGGCAAGTCCCTGCCCCTCTCTGCCTCAGTTTCCCCATCTGTAAAATAGTGATAATAATTTTGACTTGTTTAGATTGCGAATTCTTCAAGGTAGGGGCTGTCTCTCACTCAATTTCTGTGCAGGGCCCGGCGCGATGGGGCCCTGATCTCGGACGGGCGCTGCCCAGACACACAGTGACCAAGATCAGGGCCCCATCACGATGGGCCCTGCACAGACACACAGTGACCGAGATCAGGGCCCCGTTGTGCTGGGTGCCGCACAGACACACAGTGACTGAGATCAGGATCCCATTGCACTGGGCGCTGCACAGACATATAGTGAGAAACAGTTTCTGCCCAACAGATCAGGGCACAGTTAAGGAGAGGGGGGTAAACTGAGACATAGAGAGGGGAAGTGACTTGCCCAGCAAGACAGTAGCAGAGGCAGTAATAGAAGCCAGTTGTGGGGATGCCCGCCTTGGAAAGGAAAGCATTTGGATGATTTATGCTGATGTAAAGCAGCAGAAAGCTATTAGCTTCTGTGGAGTCACTCCTGCTTTGGGATCTGGCCCCACAGATTCCAGTGATTGACACCAGCTGGGATCTGGCCCCATTAACTCCAATGGAGTCACTCCTGCTTTACACCAGGTAGGGATCTGGCCCTTTATCTCCGTGGCAGGCTGTGGGCTGGGCTCCCTCTTGCTCCAGCCTCTGGCGTGGCTCCTGGGTGGCAGCTTCCCCCCGTCACCTGCCCGTGTTTGCTCTCCCTGCGGCACGGAGCCCTCCCACCCGGCGTGTTTGCCAAGGGAACACCTGGCCCCGATCCCCGGGGACAGCTGGCTCCTCCTGCGTGGCGTCACCGCGGGAAGGGGCTGGCCCCAGCCCTGCCCTGACGGGAGTGGCCCCCAGCCACTGCCCTGGCTGCCCGGCAGCCCAGACCGGGCCGGCTGGAGCAGGTTCTGCGCACAGGGGTGGGGGCAGCTGAGTCATGGGACGCACGGCAGGGAAACAGCCTGAGTGTGACCCCCAGAACCGGCTGGGAGCCCCAGATGCAACCATCGCAACCAGCCCCCACGATCCAGCCAGCTTGCTGTTCTTGTGCGACACCCATCACCATAGTGCCAGCACGGCCAGCCGTGCTCCCCTCGTGTAAATCGGGAGGAACCCCCGAGAGCGCGGCACGGCAAGTGCCTGGTGCATTCAGCCGCACCAGGCCTGTGTGTTGGAGTGGGAGTGGGCGCCCAGTGCTAAGTGTGTGCAGGGAGGGCCCAGATACCACGGTGAGGGGAGCCTGCAGGACCCAAGCTACACCACGCCGTCTGGACTAGGGGCTAGGAGAGACCCGTTCCACCATCCGCCCCCGGCCGACCATAGCAACAATGACCAGTGCGCGTGTGGATTGCGTTTTCCATGTGGGGCAGGGCTCTCTGGCAATGGGACCCTCTGGACAAGGGCCAAGCCTGGCTGTGTAGTGAATTAGCTGAACTCTGTTCATTATTAATTATTGAGATTAATTGATTATTAGATTCATTGCTGTTACTGTGTTAAAGCCCGAGGGCCTTCTGCCATTTACAAAACTCCAACTGAGTCTATCTATCTATCTATCTGTTTCACCCCATAGGTCCCGGACGGGGGCTGTGTGTGTGGATGGGGGTGGGGGGCACTATTCTGCTTTGTTCCAAAGCCAATTTACAGTCCCCTGCCGCCCGGTTCTGAGCTCCTCTCCGGTGGTGTCAATCCGGTGTGGCTCCCCGACACCGGTGCTCTTGTTTACACCAGTGGGACCCAAGCAGGGTCCATCCGCGCTCATGTGGGGTGGGCAGGGGGCCCGGTGCAGAGAGAGCACCACCACTGGGCACCTCTCCTCCCGCTCACACCTGGGGTGGATCAGGAAGGGTGAGGAGTAAAACTCGAGCGAGAGGAAGATCCGGCCCGTCGGCTGCCAGGGGCTTTGGATCAGGTGCAGGGGGACGACCCCTAGTGATTCGGGCCCAATCCTGCCTCATGCTGCCAAGCCCAATTCTGCTCTCCTTCCCCAGGGATCAGCCCTGCTGTGCCAGGCACTGCTTGGGGCTCCCAGCAGGGAGCAGAATCGGGCCCTTTAGAGCAGTGGGGCTGGAGAGAGGCCCAGTTCTGGGGGGCATCACACTATCTGGCTGCTTTGCTGGCAGCCCCGGCTCCTGGAGTCCTGTGATCACAGGGGAATCGAATCCATATCCTGCCTTCGTGCCTGCGGAGGAAAAGGCGCCCAGACCAGGTGGCAGAGAGTTGATGCTGGCTGCTTTGTAAAATCTCAGGGTTTCTCAGCCAGTCTGGGAGTTTGGGGGACAGGTCATTTGTCACCGCTCATGGTGTGCGATGCCAGGGCTGGAGGGGGGCTGAAGGTGCCATGAGATGAGGTGGAGGAGCGTCCCTCCCTTTCTGCCCCTTCTGCCTGCCTTCAGCCCTACCCACTGCCCCCCAGCCCTGCCTCCTCCTTCCCTGCTCCGCTTTGCACTCTCCTCGCTGTTCTGAAAGAGGATTTCCAGGAACAGTAAAACCCACCGCTCTGCTTGTGCCAGGGGACTTCATGGGTGGGGGTGTCGCTTATGTGAAGAAGGGGATCCCCGGCAGGTACACACATACACCCCCTCCCCCAGATCCCTGTGCTCCCCCCGGATCCAAGCCCAGGAGCACCCTGCCCTTTATCCCGGGGGATCCCCTCTTCACGTTTAATGCCCCCAAGGTCCCGGGGAGTTTAATATCTAAAGCCGCCAGCGGGCAGAACAGGCCCCAACACCTTGCTGGGTGACAACAACTTTGCTGGAAAGGAGACAGGAAAACCCTGAGTGGCAGAAACGTCCTGGGGTGTTCTTTGCTACGCCGCATGCACCCCAGAACCAGCTGCATTGCAGCAGCTCCAGATACAACCTGCACTTCCTGGAGGGGGGCTTCCCTCCCCCAGAACAGATCGCTTTAAGGGGGGCACTGGAAACCAATGTGATGTTTCCGCTCCCCCGTCCCTCTCATTCCAGGTAGAAATTTTTTTGTAATGCCAATTTCCTCCCCCTCCTCCCGAATATTAGAAAGCCACGTCCTCTAACCTGACAGCTAGAACTGGGTTCAAACGTGCCCCGCTTGACGTACCTCCGTGGGCTCGCTGTAGTACGCGTTCCACTCGGAGATGTCGTGCGATTCCATTTTGACGGATCCCAGCATTCCAAGCCCCGGGCAAAAGGAACTGACTCTCAGCTGGTCTCCAGTAAACCCAATCCAACTTCGGCCAGCTGGGCGCTGCCCTGCCCTGTTTTCCACCTTCACTCACTGCTTGCCTTCTCAGAGCCGGTCCCGAAAGGCGGGAGTGGGACACGCCAGCCCCGACCTGGAGCACAGAGGATGGAGTTTGCCTGGCTTCCAGGTGGGAAGATACGCAGCTGTGCGTCGATGGGAAAAGCGAGGGGGGCCTCAGATCTGGGATGGCGTCGGGGCCCGGAAGAAAGCCCACGCTCAGCAGCTGTCCATGGCGAAGGGACGGTCAATATCGCAACAGGTTCTGGGCACCACGGCCCTGGATCCACTCTGTGACCTCTCCCGGCTGCAGCCCCCTCCCCGCGTGGCACCGTCCCCCGTGGTAGTGTGGATCCCAGGACAGCGACGTGTTCTCCCCTTGCCCTGGGCTCCCAGCTGGGTCCCGGTCGCTGCACAAGGGCTTTATAGGGCCAGTTCTGATCCCACCTCCCAGCCTCTGGCTCCCAATTTAGATAGTTAGCGGCTGGCCAGAGCCTGGTGGGAGCCAGGTCGGTTCTGCCCCCTGGTGGCATCCGAGGGACACAGCGCTGGGAGGCAGGGGCCAGAAGAGACGGAAATACCAGGCCCAGACAAGGAAAGAGCCCAACTCCGTCCACACACCGGCAGGCCCTGCTGGGACAGGAGGACTCCGGAGCTGAGCCTGGGGTGGGCGGGTAACCTGACAGCCAGCGCTGGGTCGAGCCGGGAGGGGGACAGGATAGACAGACACATAGACGTGTGTGGGGATAGAGTTGATTAGAGCGGGGGGTGGGGGTCAACCTTTTTTCATTTGTGGGCTCCCCAAAACTTTAGAAGGGAGGCGTGGAACCCTGTGGAAACCTTACACACAGTCTGTGAATCCCCGGGCGGGCCACGGACCACAGGCTGAAAACCTCTGGGTTAGATTGATGGGGGTGGATGGGGGTGTTTGGTTAGATAGATAGATCTGTGCGTCCCCATACACGCCCATCTAATCTAATCTATCTATCTATCTATCCCCGTACACCCCCTCTATATATCTATCTATCTATTCATCCCCATACACCCCCTTTATCATCTATCTATCCCCACCCACCCTCTCTCTCTATCTATCCCCGTACACCCCTTCTATCTATCCATCCCCATACACCCCCTTTATCATCTATCTATCCTCACCCACCCACCCTCTCTCTCTGTCTATCCATCTATCCCCATACACCCCCTCTATCTATCTATCCATCCCCATACACCCCCTTTATCATCTATCTATCTATCTATCCCCACCCACCCGCTCTCTCTCTCTCTCTCTCTCTCTCTCTATCCCCGTACACCCCTTCTATCTATCTATCTCCATACACCCCTTCTATCTATGTATCTATCTCCATACACCCCTTCTATCTATCTATCCATCCCCATACACCCCCTTTATCATCTATCTATCCCCACCCACCCTCTCTATCTATCTATCCCCGTACGCCCCCTCTATCTATCTATCTATCCCCACCCACCCGCTCTCTCTCTCTCTCTCTCTCTCTCTCTCTCTATCCCCGTACACCCCTTCTATCTATCTATCTCCATACACCCCTTCTATCTATGTATCTATGTATCTATCTCCATACACCCCTTCTATCTATCTATCCATCCCCATACACCCCCTTTATCATCTATCTATCCCCACCCACCCTCTCTATCTATCTATCTATCTATCCCCGTACACCCCCTCTATCTATCTATCTATCCCCACCCACCCACCCTCTCTCTCTCTCTCTCTCTCTCTATCTATTACATGCCCCATAACGTTGGTCAGTTTGCTCAATGGTGTCTTGTGTCCTTCCCCAAGGTGGAAAGCAGCTAAACGTGAACCTTGCAAACCAGGTACACGCCACCCCCGCAGCCTAGCTTGAACTCTGCCCCCTGCGCTGGCGCTGGCTCCTGGCCGTGGGTCAGCACAGGAGGGAGGGGGGCCAAGGCTAACCAGCTGCACGGGGAGCGGTGGAGTCTCCATCTGGAGTTGTCTGGGAAGAGACGCCAGAGTCACACAAAAGTGGTTGGGCTCCGTACGGGGGCCAATTCGCTGGCCGGGGGCGTAGCGAAGGGGGAACTAGACGATCTGATGGCCCCTCCCGGCCTGAAGCACCATGAACCGACAGCGAGCGGGGGAGGACGGACTCTGAGAACCGGCCAGCTTTGTGCCAAGGGGCGGGCCTGCTTCGCCAGGCTGGGGGGGGCGCAGAAGGCCCCGTGGATGGGGCAGGCCGGGGGCAGGCAGCTCCCGTTCGCCACGTCGCTGGAGCAGAGGGGTCAGATGGCATCCGCCAGCACAGCTGGGCTCTGTGCCCACGGTGCTCTGCCCCGGGTGCTCCTGACCTCCCGCCGAGGGGCAGAGCGGGGCCGGTGTGGGCCCTTGCTGGAGCTGGGTAGCGGATGCAGGAGCAGAGCAGGGCCTAGCCTGGAGTCAGGGGGACGCCTGACGGGGGGCAGACAGACACTGGGGGAGGGGGACACGGGTTTGGGGGCACAGAGCCAATATCCCCCAACACCCCCCCTGCATAGTCCTGACCCCCCCACACCTTTCCACCCTCCTGCACTGTTGTGACCCCCCCACACACATTCCCTTTCATGGCTCAGGCCCCCTCCATCCCCCTCCCACAGCTCAGAGTCCCCCACGTCACCCCCCATTGCTCCCCATATCCCGCTGGGGCATCCAGACCCCCTCTAGCTCAGCAGGGGAGGGCATTGAGGTGCCAGTCATGTGGGCACAGCACATCCCTGGGAGACCCAGCCCCCTCCAGGGGCCTTGCCCATCAGCCCCCATCCCTGCCCAGTAGATCACAGGGGGGACCAGAGCTGGGGGGCGGGGGGGTGTCAGCTGCCATGGGAGAAAGCAGCTCAGATTGAGACTGGCCCCTCATGTGTGGGGGGGGCTGAGCTCCAGAGGGGCAGGGGAGGAGGTGGGGGAAGAGCTGGGGAGGGGGGAATTTTCCCCTGTGGATCTCAAAGGCCCCTGCAGACGTTACTGTGGATGTGGGGCAGTGTCAGTGTCCGGGGCGGAGGGGGGGGTCTCAGCCCCAGGGGAGTGGATTAGGGGGGTCCCTGTCCAGACCCCAGCACTGGGGCATTGAGGGTGGGAGGGGGAACGCACCCAGAACCGCACCAAGCTGGCAGGGAGGAGAGGGGCAGAGCAGGGGGCAGGACAGGCATGGGGTCGGGGGGCGGGACCCGACTCTGGCCATCTCTGACTCACCCCACCAGGTGGACTGGGCGGACGTGCTGGGTGGGGTGGGGGAGTGGCACAGCTGGGCAGGAGGGTGCGGTCACCTTTATCACCAGTTCCTGGGGCTTATCGCAAGTCCCTGCCCGGCCTGGCCCCTGGTGCTCCGCGGGCCCCGCCCCACTGCGGCACGGCCGGCACTATGGGGCAATGGGCAGCCCTGGCTGAGGCATGGCCCAAGGCACGGGGGAAGCTGTCACCACCAGCACAGGGCCCTAGCGCCGCACTGGGGCCAGCCCTAGCTGCCAGGCAAGGGAAGTGGCAGAGGGTGGGGAGTCTCTTTCTCACCCCATGGACAGGCTGGGGTGGCCAGCAGCAGACACAGCCACACCCCAAACAGTCCTGCCATCCGGGCCCCTGCAGCTGCAGCCCCGGGACATGTGGGACAGTGCAGGGCCGGTGCCAGGCCCACAGCCCCATGCCAGTCGGGCTCGAAGGGCCGCGGGACTCCCTGGCAGCGCAGCTGGGAGCTAGGGTCGCCAACCCTTCTGGTTTGGCCAGGAGTCTCCCGGAATCGGGCTCCATCTCCTGGAGGCTACTGAAGCCAATCCGGGAGATTTTAGGCCGCTAAAAGTCCGGTGGTGCAGCGGGGCTAAGAAGTCACCTACTCCAGGACAGGCCCAGCAAAGAAAGTAACAGAACGCCACTAGCCGTCACCTTCAGCCCCCAACTAAAACCCCTCCAACGCATCATCAAGGGTCTACACCCTATCCTGAAGGACGATCCCTCACTCTCACAGACCTTGGGAGACAGGCCAGTCCTCACTTACAGACAGCCCCCCAACCTGAAGCAAATACTCACCAGCAACCACACACCACACAACAGCAACACTAACCAATCCCTGCAACTAACCCCGGTGCCAACTCTGTCTGCATATCTATTCAGGGGACACCATCATAGGACCTAACCACATCAGCCACATCATCAGGAGCTCGTTCACCTGCACATCTACCAAGGTGATATATGCCATTATGTGCCAGCAATGCCCCTCTGCCATGTACATTGGCCAAACCGGACAGTCTCTACGTAAAAGAATAAATGGACACAAATCAGACATCCAGAATTGTAACATTCAAAAACCAGTCGGAGAACACTTCAAGCTCTCTGGACATTCAATAACAGACTGAAAAGTGGCAATTCTTCAAGAAAAAACCTTCAAGAACAGACTCCAAAGAGAAACTGCAGAACTGGAATTAATTTGCAAACTGGACACCATCAAATTAGGCCTGAATAAAGACTGGAAGTGGCTGGGTCACTACAAAGAGTAATTTTCCCTCTGTTGATATTCACCCCTTCTTGTCAACTGTTGGAAATGGGCCACATCCACCCTAATTGAATTGGCCTTGTTAGCACAGACCCCTCCACTCAGTAAGGCAACTCCCATCTTTTCATGTGTTGTGTATTTATACCTGCCGACTGTATTTTCCACTCCATGCATCTGATGAAGTGGGTTTTAGCCCACAAAAGCTTATGCCCAAATAAATTTGTTAGTCTCTAAGGTGCCACAAGGACGCCTCGTTGTTAGGGCTAAGACAGGCTCCCTTCCTGCCCTGGCCCCGCGCGGCTCCCAAAAGCGGCCAATATGTCTGGCAGCAACTCCTAGGAGGCACAGCCAGGGGGTCTCCACAGCGCGTGCTGCCCCCGCCCCTAGAGCCAACTCCACAGCTCCCATTGGCCGGGAATAGGGAACCACAGCCAATGGGAGCTGCAGGGGCGGTGCCTGCAGGCGGGGCAGTGTGCAGAGGCTCCTGGCCACCCCTGAGTCTAGGAGCTGCTGCCGGACATGCCGGCCACATCCGGGAACTGCCTGAGGAAAGTGCTGTCGGGCCGGATCCCGCACCTCCCTGCCTGAGCCCCCTCCCTCATCCAAACTCCTTCCCAGAACCCACATCCTGAACACCCTCCCGCATCCCAACCCCCTGCCCCAGGCTCAGCCCAGAGCCCCCTCCACCCCCCAAACTCCCTCCGAGAGCTCGCACCCCCTCCTGCACCCCAACGACCTCCCCAGCCCTGAACCCCCCTGCACCCCAATGACCTGCCTCAGCCCACTCCCACACCAAAACTCCCTCCCAGAGCCCACACCCCATCTCTGAGCCCCCTCCTGCACCCAAACTCCCTCCCAGAGCCCACACCCTGAACCCCTTCCTGCACCCCAACCCCCTGCCCCAGGCTCATCCCAAAACCCCCTCCCCCACCCAAACTCCCTCACAAAACCTGCACCCCCTCCTGCACCCCAACCCCCGGCCCCAGCGCCCTCCCACACCCCATCCTTGAGCCCTCTCCCACACCTTGCACCCCCTCCTACACCCCAACCCCCCTGCCCCAGCCTGCAGTCCCCTCCCACACCCCAAATCCCTGGCCCTAGGCTCAGCCTGGAACCCCTTCCCACATGCCGAACCCCTCGGCCCCATGCCCCAAGCCCACACCCACTCCTGCACCCCAACTCCCTGCCCCAGCCCAGTGAAAGTGAGTGAGGGCGGGGAAGAGTGAGCAAAAGAGGAATGGGGGGGTGGAGTGAGCAGAGGTGGGGCCTTGGGGAAGGGGCAGGGCAGTGGGAGGGGCAAGGGTGTTTGGGTTTGTGCAATTAGACAGTTGGCAACCCTACTCAGAGGCCTCTTCCACCTCCGGCTCACCCCCTCGTTACCCCACAAGGAAATGCTCCGGATCAGAGCCTTGGGCCCATCCAGCCCCGGACCCACCCCCGGATCAGAGCCACTAGCCCAGTATCCACTCCCGGATCAGAGCCAGGGCCCATCCAGCCCCGTATCCACCCCCCGCCCCCCGGATCAGAGCCATCAGCCCATCTAGCCCTGTATCCACCCCCCAGATCAGAGCCACGGGCCCATCCAGCCCTGTATTCAGCCCACGGATCAAAGCCAGGACCCATCTAGCCCCAGATCCACCCCCCAGATCAGAGCCATGGGCCTGTCCAGCCCGCAGTGCAGGGCCCCTGCAGCCCCATATAAGGCAGGAGACAGGTTGTTCTTGGCCCGACCCCAGCTGTTGCTGACACCTGGAGGTACATGAGACTTGCTCCCCCTGCTGGCTGACTGGGTCACTGCAATGGGCCCTTGCACCCTGCCCAAGCCAGCACCCAGGGACTGAGCCAACCCAGGGGTCGGAGAAATGGGGGGGGGTCATGCCCAGTGTCCTGCGGATAGAGCCCTTGGGCAGGGACTGGCTGGGGCAGGGAATGGTGCATGGGGCCTTTCCCCTCTAGGGGTCACTGGCTCCCATCCAGCCCCAGGATGGGGCACTGGCTGGCTCAGGAGGGATGCACCCCCCTCACCGGCACTAGCCAGGTCCCTCCTTGGCAGCCCCAGCAGAGCAGCTGAGGACTGAACAGGCCCCAGGTCCCGAGCCCCCCTTTTGGCTGTGGGGGTCCCTCCCAGGCAGGGGCAGCGAGTGGGAAACCGGGGGCAGCCGGGCCACAGGGCTGTCTCGCTGGCACCGTCTGTGGGACTGATTCCTGGCATCAAACGTTACCAGATTTCCTAGCCCTGCGCCCCAGAGGGATTGGAGTAGATGAGGGGCAGGCCCCATGCACTGTCCCAGTACAGGGAGAGGCCAAGGCTGCCCTGGGATTCTAGGATCTCCATGCTCAGAACAGCCCCCGGGGCAGATGGGCCCACGAGACCCAGAGGGCGGAAGGGACTTGCCCAGCTCAGAGCAGGTCAGTGGCGGAGTCGGGAAAGGAACCCAGGAGCCCTGACTCCCAGCCCTGTGCACTAACCCTTGAGTCTACCCTGCTCCCTGAGGCACAGCGCCCCCTAGCGTTGCACCAGGGGATTGGGGCTGGCACTGAGAGCCAGGGGAGAGCTCCCTGCAGCACCTGGAATTTCCCCCTCGAGGGACTCCCATGCAAACACCGCCCAGCCCCCCCCCGCTTAGCTCCTTAAAACTGAACATATCCCAGGTACAAGGTAGGGGTGTTCCCAGCATCTGCTTCATCCCCCCCGATCCCGTTACTGCCCTGGCAACTGCCCTCCTCCCCCCCAGGAAAGCCCCCCCCGGTGCCCCCCCCCCCAAGAACCAGCCAACCTGCTCTTTAAACAAAAACAAACAGAAGAATCAGTTTATTGACAAAAAACAAAGAGAATCACAAGCTGATTTGATTCCCCCCCCAAACCCCGGAGGTGCCTGAAGCTGGGAGCGTCCCCCCACCAGACACCCCCGTGTCCTACACTCCCCCCTCCCGACACCTGCTCCCCCATTGCGCCCATAGGAGCCTCCCTGGCCCATCCCGCTGGGTCCAGGCATGGCAGGGAGATCCACTGGGACCCCCCCACACAAGAATCTCCCCCCAAATAACCTCCCAGCCAAGGCACAGCCCCATGGGGACCCCAAGCCAGGTGGGGACAGATCCATGGGGCCCCCAAGCCAGGCATGACAGGGGAGCAGTTAAAAGAGGGGGAATCTTCTATTCCCCTGCCCCAGACCCTTTCTACCTTTGGCCCACCCACACCATGGGGTGCCCCCAGCACACAGCCCCTCGGACGTGGCCCCATTTCCGTGTGCGTCTGCTCAGCATTTTGGTATGAAGATTCCCCTGCCCCAGGGAGCACGGGGTGCGTGCGTGTGTGTGTGGGGGGGGGGAGGAGGTCAGTCCCCCATGGAAACCGGGGTCTAGGCACTTTTCTCTCCCACCCCCTTATTCCCAGCTCCCTGGAGTGTCCAGCCCGTCTCAGGTCGCTGTGCTGCCCACCAAGGAACGCTTGTTGCCTACGATGGAAATCCAGTGGTGGGGGTGGGGACCGGACATCAGCGAAGACCCCTTAAAGGGTCCGCTGGCTGAGCTGGGGGGAGGGGTCACCCACAGAACTGCTCCTCATCCTTTTCCCCACTGCTTATGAATTTTGTCCTTGGAGACACGGGATGCCAGTTTGTTATTGTAGGGTTGCACAAGGATCTTTGTTGTCATGGGGATTCAGGAGTGCCCCTGGGTTGTTACTGGGAGGCTCTGAAAGAGGAGCACTGACAAAGGGGGACATCGCAGCCCTAGGCTGGCTAAGCAGTTACAGGGCCAGCTTCCCCACTTGACAGAAGGAAACTAAGGCCCAGAGAGGTGAAGTATCTCGCCCACAGCTGCACAGCAAACCTGTAGCAAAGCCTTGGATAGAACCCAGGCGTCCTGGCTCCCAGCCCCCTGTTCTAACCACTAGACCCCACTCCCCTCCCCAAGCTGGGGACAGAATCCAGGAATCCTGGCTGCCATCCCCTTGTCTCCTTCCCAAACAGCCTGGATCCTACAATCATCAACAACAATAAAGGTAGGCCCTACTGTAAATCAACCCCATCTCCTCTCAAAACTGTTTCTCTGGCCAAGGAAGCTGGGGTTCCCCCATTCAAACAACAGGAACCTCAAATCTCTCCAGGGCAGTGTCTTCCCAGCTTTAGCCCCATAGGGAATTGAACCCAGGAGTCCTGACTCCCGCTCGAAAGGATTGGTGGGGACTGGCTGTGCACTGGCACCTGAATATCGGGGGGTGGGGGGGTTAGGAGCTAGCTTTCGCTGAGGGCTCAGCTGTAACTCTGTGCGCTACTGAGGGCTCACGTGACATTAGTCTGGTGGGTCTCGTTCGCTCCCCCCCCCCCATCCACACCATTCAGCCAAGCAACCTCTGCTCGTGGCTCCCAGTCGGGCTGCGGGTCGGGCTCGAGGGGCATCAGCCAAGCCAGTGGGGGAGCCGAGGGCTGGCCTAGCAGGGGGCTGCAGGTCAGGAGTGAGGGTCACCGGCAGAGCTGGGGGAGGGGGAAACAGGGCTGGGCTGGCAGGGGGCTGCGAGTTGGGAGTGAGGGGTACCGGCAGAGCTGGGGGGAGCCCAGGGCTGGGCTAGCAGGGGGCTGCAAGTCAGGAGTGAGCAGACTGGCACAGGTAGTTGGGTGGCAAGGAGGCACAGCGGGTCACCCTTCCCCTCGGGCTTTCTACTCACAGGGTCCCTGTGCTGCTCTCCCCAGGGGAAGGGGGGCTCCCTTATGGGCCCAGCTGGGGAATCCACAAGAGGGGCGGGGGGGAAGAGTTCCCCAAACCTTGGAACTCAGGTTGCCAGGAGCTGAGCTGCTAAACAAGGTGTCCAGAGTCTGGCCCCAAGGCCCGGAATCCCCCCCTGGCTGGGAGAGCGAGCAAGGGATGGGATATGGGGCCCTTCCCCTCTAGGGGGTACCAGCTCTGATCCAGACCCAGGACCGTGACAGGCAAGGCTCACATCCCTCTCCTCGCATGGAGCGAGTTTGTGGGTTCTCAGCTGCTTCCATCGACTGGCAGGAGCCGCAGGCCCAGTGAGCCATGGAGATTGACACATGGCACCCTCACCCCAGGGGTGATGCCTTGCCAGGCCTGAGACACATTAGCAGACAGGCAGGGAGTCCCTGCCCCAGTTGCATGCCCTCTGGGGCGGAAAAGAGAGATTCCATCTCCAGGGTGGCCCAAAATGGCCTCTGGGCCTCGCCCTGTCCCTTACCACTCCCACCCCCAAACCCCTTATGCTGCTATGTAGCAAACCCTCCCATCTCCCCCCAAACACACACGCGATCCCCCCCCCCAGTTGGTTATGTAGATATGACCTCATATATAAGAGAGCTATGGAAATATTAAAAAATAGATTATACACAGGGCCCCAGACTGGGAAAGGTTAAAAAGGGCAATAAGTTAATTGTAGCGCCAGTTATTCCTGAGGCCTCTTGCTGCCAGGGGGCCCCCAGATCACAGGCAAGGGGGGACCTCCCACGATCCCCCCTCCCGGCTCTCAGTTCACGGATCACGCTCCTTTTTGACTCGCACGTCTCCGGCCAAGATGGTGGCGATTTCTCCCTGCATGAAGGCCCAGGGCACGTTGGAGCCGGCCAGGGGGCACTTCTCCCCGCTGGGGCAATAGACCTCGCCGGCCGCCCCCTGGGCTTTGATGAAATCGCGGGAGCAAGGGAAGCAGAACTTGTGACAGGGCACCGACGGGCACTGCACAAAGTGGGTGTCTTCCAGCCGCTCGTGGCAGATGGTGCAGCAAAGGGGGGCGCTGCTGGGGCCGCCTGAGGAATCGGGGGCGCTCTGGGCGCCGGCCGAGTCGGTGCCGCCGGCCGAGTGGGCCCCGGAGGAAGAGGAGGACGAGGAAGGCGCCTGCCCAGGTTCGCCGTTGCGGGGGACCAGCCGGTGCTGGGTCGAGGCAGCGGGCGAGGCAGGGCTGGCGCTGTTTTGCCGGGCCGTGGTGGAGTGGACGGGGTTGGCGTCCTTCGGCGACTGCCCGGCTCCCAGGGCATCGGCGACGTTCTTCAGCGCGGTGATGGGCGAGGGCTCATTGCGCAGGGCACCCTCAGGCCCGGGGGCCTGGCCGGCGGGCGCGGCAAGGTGGGCCATGCCCGGCGAGTAGATCCCGGCCGAGCCTTGGGGAAGCCAGTTCTGCCTCTGCTGTTGCTCCTCGCCCGTCAGCTTGCCCGCCGCGCCCCCCTCGCCCTCCGGCTCCGGGGAGGCTTTGCGGCGCCGCATGACGGCCCGGGGCGGCATGGCCCGCACCAGGGCGCTAGGCAGCATGGCGCAGCTGCTGTCTAGGAACTGCTGGGGCAGGGCCTCGGGGGCCGGGGGGTCCCGGAAGAACCGGACGCCCTCGGTGAAGAGCTCCCCCAGCAGGTGCCAGTCCCCGGTGCCGTGGCGCTTCTCGTACTCCAGGTACTTGTAGCCGGAGGAGATCACCTTGCCGGGGTCCTTGAGGCAGTCGTGAAACATCTGCTTGGCCAAGGCGAGGACGCCGGCGTAGACGCTGCCCGAGCCGCACGGGTACTCGACGAAGAGCTTCAGCTCGAACTCATAGCCGGGCCGGGGGGCGGCGTCGAAGGCGAAGATACGCCCCACCAGCGCGTGGTCCTTCTTGAAGCGCACGTTGAAGGGGGCGCAGGCCGAGAGGGCCAGCAGCTGCTCCCGCACCGCCTTGGGCTTGCCGTGCCACTCCTCCGCCCGGCCCCGCAGGGCCTCGCTCAGCTCGGCCAGGCACTCCACATTGCGCTGCTTCTCGTATTCGCCGTAGGGCCCCCGCACCTTGCCCAGCTCCCCCAGGAGGGGCGAGGAGGCGGCCAAGCCCAAGCCGGGCCCCCGGGCCCCCAGCCCCGACACGGCGGCCAGCAAGCCCTGCGGCGCCCCCATCAGCCCCAAGCTGGGCGGCACGGGGCCGATCAGCGCCCGCCGGGCGGTGGGGCTCTGCCGGCTGCCTTCAGGCCCCCCGTCCTCCGCCCGGGCCAGGCCGTTGGGCAGCCGGGGGCTGAGGGTGTAGTCGCCGGGCCCCCGGGCCCGCTCGTAGCGCTCCAGCCCGGCCCTGTCCAGGGGCCCTCCGTCCTTGGCATGCTTGACGGCCTGGGGCCCCGGCGAGCGGGCGTCCTGCATGGCGTGGCTGCGCTTGAGCTGCCGCGCCGTCTCGATGAGGAACTCGATGCGATCGGCCCCTTCGAAGTTCACGCAGCCCCGGCACACGGCCTCGCTGAAATCCCAGATCATGGCCCACGGCATCTTGGGCAGGTCGCACAAGTAACACCACTGCCGGCGGGACGCCTGCACCGCGGCCATGGTGCCGCCGCCGCCGCCCCCTCGCGCCTTGCGCGCCCCGCGCAGGGCCCCGCGCAGCCTAGGAGCGGCCCGGTCCGCGCTCCCCCGCCGCTCCGCCGCCCGCTGCGGCTGCTGCCCTGCTCATGGAGAAACTTACATAACTCCGCCGCGGCGCCTGCTGGGACATGTAGTCCCGCCCGCCGGGGCCGTCTTAAAGGGGCACACGCCTGGCCGGGACCCCTCCCCCGCCTCGGCCTGGGGTCATCAGCCGGACCCCTCCCCCCGCCTGCGGGAGTACGGGCCATTCGTGAGAGCCCATCCAGGGTGGTTAAGGATGTTGTTAATGAATGTTTTGGTGCAGTTTCCTCTCCCCGGCTTGTTATACTAAGAGGGGGAAACTGAGGCCTGGCGCAGCAAAGGGATTTGACCAGGGTCACCCAGTGAGTCAGTGGCAGAGCCGGGGCCTAGCTCCCGTTCCGCTTCCAAAGTCAGGAATAGAACCCAGGTGTCCTGGCTCCCAGCCCCGCCCCACAACCACTAGACCCCACACCTCCTCCAGAGCCAGAGATAGAACCCAGGGATCCTGGCTCCCAGCCCCCGTCTCGCATCTCACTGAGGCTGGCCCCACCAGATTGTACAGTGATAGCAGCAACCCAGGGGCTCCCCACTTCAATCCCAGCTGGTTTGACCCCCCCCCACAGCTGAGGGGCTGGAGCCACCCCCCCCCAGAGGCTCTGGATGGGGAGAGTGCCCCCTATGGAGCGCCCCCTGCCCCCATGGTTTGCCCCAGCAGGGGGCAGGGAGGAGGCCATGCAGTAAATGAGAGGGGGACGGGGGGTGTTCGACCGGCGCCTTCCAAGGAGGGGGGGTGGGGCGGGATAGAGGCCCGAATGCAGCCACCTCTGGGGTGGGACCCAGCGAACCGCATGGCACCAAACACACAGACCCTCCCTCTTCTGTGCCTTGGGGGCTCAGAGCCACCCCTGCCCCAGGCACTGGCCCCTCGCACCCAGCTTCTGCCGTCCGTCCGTCCATCCTTCCTTTCACACTCATCCATCCTTCTTTCTACCTTCCCTCTCTCTCTCTCTCTCCTCCCATCCCCCCTTCAGGACGGGTTTGGCCCCGGCGGGGCGCGGCCCTCACTCCCTCTCGCCTTGACTGGGGAAGCCGGCGGGGCTCCAGCCCCGGAAGGGTTAATAGCTCGGTCCTGCCACGGGGGGGGGGATGCGAGAGGGACTACGATTCCCAGAATGCTCCGCGCCCCCCCCCCCCCGACCCCCAGGTGGCCGCGCGGCGCCCCGCGGACCCAGCCCAGCCTGGGGGAAACGGGGGTTGGGGAAGGATCCATCCGCGTGTGACCCCCCTCCCCACCCGGTCGGCCCCCAAGGAGGGACCGGCCCGCCCGCTGCAACCGCAGCCCCCGTCCCTGGGAGGGGCTGGAGGCCAGATACCCCGGTGAGGGGCGTGCTGGGGCTGGGAATGGCATGTGTGTGGGGCAGTGGAGAGAGGGGTGCAGAAAGGGGGTGGGGTGGGGTCTGGATAGATGTGGGAGTGTGGGGATGGATGGACAAAGGGGTGGGGGTGGAGGAATGGTTAGAGGGATGTTGGGGGGTGGAGGGGTGGGGTAGGGGTGTGGGGGGGAGCGAGGAGCGGGGGAGGGAGAGAGCAGAGAGGGATGAATTAAGGGGTGTGGGGGGTGGATAGAGGGGTGTCTGTAGGGGGGATGGAGGGCAGGGTGTGGGGGGAGGGAGGGACAGAGGGGTTGGGCAGGGGTGTGGAGGGAGGGGTGGCGGGATGGAGGAGTGTCTGTAGGAGGGATGGAGGGAGAGGTGTGGGGGGAGGGATAGAGGGGTGTTGTAGGGATACATGGAGGGCGGGACAGAGGGGTTGCGCAGGGGTGTGGTGGGATGGAGGGGTGTCTGTAGGGGGGATGGAGGGAGAGGTGTGGGGGGAGGGATGGGGGTGTTGTAGGGATAGATGAAGGGAGGGGTGTGGGGGGAGGGACAGAGGGGTTGGGCAGGGGTGTGGAGGGAGGGGTGGCGGGATGGAGGGGTGTCTGTAGGGGGGATGGAGGGAGAGGTGTGGGGGGAGGGATAGAGGGGTGTTGTAGGGATAGATGGAGGGAGGGACGGAGGAGTGGCGGGATGGAGGGGTGTCTGTAGGGGGGGGATGGAGGGTGGGGTGTGGGGGGAGGGAGGGACAGAGGGGTTGGGCAGGGGTGTGGAGGGAGGGGTGGCGGGATGGAGGGGTGTCTGTAGGGGGGATGGAGGGAGGGGTGTGGGGGGAGGGATAGGGGGGTGTTGTAGGGATAGATGGAGGGGGGATGTGGGGGGAGGGCGGGACAGAGGGGTTGGGCAGGGGTGTGGAGGGAGGGGTGGCGGGATGGAGGGGTGTCTGTAGGGGGGATGGAGGGAGAGGTGTGGGGGGGATAGAGGGGTGTTGTAGGGATAGATGGAGGGAGGGACGGAGGAGTGGCGGGATGGAGGAGTGTCTGTAGGGGGGATGAAGGGAGGGGTGTGGGGGGAGGGATAGAGGGGTGTCGTAGGGGTAGATGGAGGGAGGGACAGAGGGGTTGGGCAGGGGTGTGGAGGGAGGAGTGGCGGGATGGAGGGCTGTCTGTAGGGGGGGATGGAGGGAGAGGTGTGGGGGGAGGGATAGGGGGGTGTTGTAGGGATAGATGAAGGGAGGGGTGTGGGGGGAGGGACAGAGGGGTTGGGCAGGGGTGTGGAGGGAGGGGTGGCGGGATGGAGGGGTGTCTGTAGGGGGGATGGAGGGAGAGGTGTGGGGGGGGATAGAGGGGTGTTGTAGGGATAGATGGAGGGAGGGACGGAGGAGTGGCGGGATGGAGGAGTGTCTGTAGGGGGGGATGGAGGGAGAGGTGTGGGGGGAGGGATAGGGGGGTGTTGTAGGGATAGATGAAGGGAGGGGTGTGGGGGGAGGGACAGAGGGGTTGGGCAGGGGTGTGGAGGGAGGAGTGGCGGGATGGAGGGCTGTCTGTAGGGGGGGATGGAGGGAGAGGTGTGGGGGGAGGGACAGAGGGGTTGGGCAGGGGTGTGGAGGGAGGGGAGGCGGATGAGGCTGCTGTCTGGTGAGATCAGTGGGTACCTGTGGCCATACACCAATAGCCCCCCCAGCAGTTCCCCCTCCCCCGAAGACGCCCCACAGGTCGCAGGGTTCAGTATGAAAATAGTTTATTGCATGTCCCGGGGGGTGGGGGGGTGTCTGGACCAAGGGGTGCAAACGGGCACCCCCGAGCGGGGCCTTCCCAGGCAGGGGCCCTGGGGTGTCTGCCGCTATCCCTCCTTCGGGTGACCTCTAGGGGATGTGACGCAGGAAGGACAGACTAGACCTGACACCCCACCCCCTCCGGTCATGTGGGCTGAAATCCATCCCCCCCACACAGACACTTGGGCCGTTAACCCCTTGCTCCCCGGCGCCTTGCCAGCAGGGGTATAAAAGCCCCCCACCCCTGTGGTCTGTCGCTGGGCGGGGTGGAGACTGTGGGACCCCCAAGAGGGACCCCAAACCTTGGGCTGGACGCCGAATCTGAACCCAGCCCTGGAATCTGAAGCCTGGACACGGATCCCGACCTTGGGGCATGGGGCGGGGTTGTGTTGTCGGATCCCTCCAGGGGAGCACCAAGACAGACACAGAAGTGAAAGGGGACCCCAGAGGAAGGCAACAATTGCCTCTCCCTGCCCTGGGGCTCAGGCCTGGCCTGTGGGGTTGGGGATCTCACCTGACTCCTGGACAGTGTTTATCCATGTTATAAACCTGCCCCTGCCTGGACACAATTTAGTGGCATTGGCCAGTTACAGGAGTAGCAGATGGACTGTGGGTCGGGAGTGAGGGGCACCGGCAGAGCTGGGGGGGTGGGGGAAGCCCAGGGCTGGGCTGGCAGGGGGCTGTGGGTCTGGAGCGAAGGGCACTGGCAGAGCTGGGGGGAGCCTGTGGGTCGGGAATGAGGGGCACCGGCAGAGCTGGGGGGGGAGCCCAGGGCTGGGCTGGCAGGGGGCTGTGGGTCTGGAGCGAAGGGCACTGGCAGAGCTAGGGGGAGCCTGTGGGTTGGGATTGAGGGTCACCGGCAGAGCTGGGGCAGAGGGTGTGGCAGTCTCCGATTTCCAGCTGCAGACACATTCAGCCCTTTTGCCAGGGCTTTGCTGACCACTCAGCTCATCCACTGTAGCAAAGCCCGGGGGTGGAGGGGGAATCGCTCTCTGTTAGAGCAGACGGGGCGTCCTCTGCACCATGGGGTATGTGGGATGATCGGATTGGGGGAGGGGGGGCTGCAGGAGAACTTCCCTTCAAGTGACTGAACTCTCGCTGTCCCGTGGCTGGTGCCCTGCACCCGCCTACTTTGGGGGGCAGGATCCGCCATGGGGGATCCCCAGGCTCTGGGGAGTCACAGATTCTTCCAGCGCCCCCTACGCTTCCGAGCGGGGATCCCCTTCCTTCGCTTCAGTGGCGGGGAGCTGCAGCAGGAGGGGGCCTCGGCGGGGAGGCCCCCTTGGGATTGTCCCGCATTCTCCGCTGGCTCAGAGGACATTTCCACCTTGGTGGTGAAGGTCTCGGCGGGGAGTGGGCTCTTGGTGGGGGGCGCTGGCGGTGGGGAGCCGACGGGCGCCTGCTGGTGGAAGAGGCCCCCGCGAGGGGCGCCCAGGCCAGGTCCCTGGGCCGGGAGGAGGGGCAGGAGGGCGGCTACCACGTTGGTGAGACGGTCCAGGCTGTGGTGCATGGTGTATGTCAGGTCGCGGATGGCCTCGGCCGTCTCCCGCTGGGCAGCCAGGAGATCCAGCGAGGGCTCCGGGGGTGGCTCAGAGTGCGGACGCCGGCGCCAGGGGGGTGGGGAGCCCAGGGGCCGCTCCCTGCCCAGCTGCTCCGTGGGCGAGTGTCCCGGGTGGGGCCGGCAGCCCAGCCCGGCTGGCGAGGGTGCCAGCCGCACAATCTGAAGGGAGGGCTCCACCGAGGGGGGCGCTGGCGAGTCGCGCTCCTTTGGCCGCAGCAGGACCCCGTCCAGGGCGCAGCACGGGGGCTGGACCGAGGGCTCGGGGCTGGAGGAGACCTTGCCCCCAGCCAGCGTCTCTGCAGAGAGAGAAGAGAGAGCGTCGGCTGTGGGCTCTGGACACAGGGCAGGTCGCTCCCCAAAGTGTGCGTCCCCCCCGAGGGGTGGAATCTGTTCCCCAGAAGTGGTGGTGGCCGGGACTGTCCCCTCTGGTCTATTCCCCCCCGGGGGGGGGGGGCGGAACCACCCCCTCCCGTCTGTCCCCCAGAGGTTAGCCCTCCTGAAGTTGTCCAGGAGCTGGGGTTGCCTCCGGGTACCCCATCCTGCTTGGCTCCCAGAGGGGATGGGGGTCCTGTTGCCAGGACAAGCGGCCGCCTCAGCAGAGCTGAACTTCCCCCACCTCCTATGCCCTGCACCCGCTGTGGCCTGGGCCCAGGACTCCTGGGTTCTGATCCCAGAGCGGGCAGCAGCTGGCAGTGGAGCTGTGAGGAGCAGGGCAGGTTGGTGGCACAGTCAGTACTAATTATCTAGCTGTGCCCCAAAGGACCCGCCCCACTGAGAGATGGCGTGAGTCCCACCAAGCTCGGCTCACCCAGGCGGAAGCAGCCAGCCAAGTGGGTCAGTCGAGGTTTCTGTCTTGCCCCAGTGTCGTGCTAGGGGGCGCTGTGTGTGACTGTGTGTGCACCCCTGCTGGGCCCCACTCCACCCCCTCACACCGCAGGGGAGCTGGTGCTGGCTGCCAGGGGACAGAGCCCCTGACCCCTGTCCCTGCTGCACAGCGCCCCCTAGTGCCCCACAGGGGTCAGCACTGACTGAGGGGAGAGCACCCCCTGCTGACCCCCACCCAACAGCCCTGTAGTGCAGCACCCGCTAGTGCCCCACAGGGGTCAGCACTGACCGAGGGGAGAGCGCTCCCTGCTGAGCCCCTGCCACGCTCCCTGTAGCACGGCGCCCCCTAGTGCCCTACAGGGGTCAGCATTGACCAAGGGGAGGGTGCCCCCTGCTGAGCCCCTGCCACGCTCCTTACAGCACAGCGCCCCCTAGTGCCCCACAGGGGTCAGCACTGACCGAGGGGAGAGCGCTCCCTGCTGAGCCCCTGCCACGCTCCTTACAGCACAGCGCCCCCTAGTTCCCTACAGGGGTCAGCATTGACCAAGGGGAGGGCGCCCCCTGCTGAGCCCCTGCCACGCTCTTTACACCACAGCGCCCCCTAGTGCCCCACTGGGGTCAGCACAAACACTGACCTGTGAGCACCCCCTACCGAGCCCCCACCCCTCTCCCTGCAGCACAGCACCCCCTGGTGCTGCACTGGGACATTGGGGTCAGGACTGATGGCGAGGGGAGAGTGCCCCCTACTAAGCTCCCACCCCACAGCATCTGGGTTTCCCTTGGCACCAGACGGGCTCTCTCATCTCAGCTCTGACTGTACCCCACGGTGCTTAGCTTGGTAGCCCCGTGTAAGGCAACACAGTTCCAGGTGCCCCCTCCAATCCCCCAATTACCGTTTGGTTCATGAGGGGGTGTTACCAAGCCCCCCTAGATCTGGTGGTACCGGTGTCCCTGGCTGGGGGAGTTGGCCCTGCCCACCGGTGGGTGGCACGTTCCCGTCCTGGGGCGGGCACTCACCAGAGCCATGGTGGTATCTGTGGGCGAAGGCTGCGGGGTGCTGCTCCGCCCCACCGGGCCCCATCACCACGCCGGGCCCCAGGATGGTGAAGATGGTTTCCTCCTCCGCCGAGAAGGTCTCCTCGCTGGCAGCTGCTCCCCCAGCGCCCTGGGTGGAGTGGGGCACCCGCGCCAGCTTCTCCTTGGTGCGCCGCTTGAAGTCATTCCAGCGCTTCTGCACCTCCTGGCCCGTCCGCTTCCAGCTGGTGATGGTGTTGATCTTGGCGGCGATGCCCTCCCAGACGCGCCGGCGCTCAGCGACCGTCACCTGCCGGCTCTGGGCACCGTACAGCTTGGCGTAGTGGGCGCGCACCTCCTGGATCAGGATCTGGTTCTCCTCATAGGAGAAGCGGGGCTTGCGCAGACGGGTGATCTCCTCGGCGTCCCCGGGCATGCCTGGTGCCCAGTGGGGAGGGGCGGATGGGGGGGGTCCCCAGAGGGCGTGGATACCCTGCACGGCGAGGCGGGCCCCACGGTGGTGCTAGAGGAAGGGGGCACGATGCCAGGCAAGACAGTGCCCTGCAGATCTCAGAGACTCAGAGACTTTACGGCCAGAAGGGACCATCATGATCATCTAGTCTGACCTCCTCTCTGCTGCTCCCTTCCCTCCCCGGCATGAAGCCGAGCCCCCCACTCTGCTGGGGAGGGGTGTCTGTGCCCTCCCACTCCGCAATGCGTGCCCCTGCCCACTCTGGCCCCTGCTGCAGCCTGGCGCCAGCCTCCCCTGTCCTTCCTCTGCCCGGCTGCCTCCGTCCCCTCCCATTCCCCGGCACCGGGCATGCTCACTCCCAGCCCTGCTCCCAGCAGGCCAAGGGCGCTCGGTTTCCGTAGCAACCCTGGCTGGGTCCCCCTGCCAGTCCTTCCTCCCCCCACCACCACAGGCTGGAGGATGCAGAACCCCTGAGCCTGGCAACGGGGGCGGGGGGCTGCTCCCCAGCCTTAACTAGGGTGGGAAAGTCTCCAGAGTGATTGATCAATTGAGCTATTCCTCCCCACACATCTGTCTATACACCCCATCCATCCCTATACACCCATCTATCTATCTATCTATCCACCCGATCTAACCATCCATCCATCTCCATACACCCATCTATCTATCTATCTCCACACACCGCCTCTAGCTAGCTCCATACCCTGCCCCCTTTTGTCTCTGGCTGCCTGTTGGACCCTGGCATTTCCTGTGGGGAGGGAAGGCGGGTCAGAGAAGGAGCAGTCCTGGGGAGAAGGGGTAGGGAAGCGGGCTAGGTCTAGGGTCTCTTTTAGGGTCCCCTGTTATCTCCCCACTGGTGAGGGGTTCACCAGGCTTCATGGGGGATGGGGCTGCAAGATTCACCCCTGTCTGTTGGCTCCCTGCCCCCAACAGAAGGTCCTGAGCCTCAGGGGAGCAGCAGCAATGGCCAGGGACAAAGGGGACTTTCCCCTCCCCACACCCAAGCTCCTCTCTCCACCCCAGTGAGGTGGGGGCACTGGGCAGCTGAGGGGATCAGCGCTTACCGCAACAGCCGATGGGCGCATGGAGCTTGACTCCAAGTGCTCTTCCTCTCCTGCTCTGCACAAAGTCCTCCGCTGGGGTGGGGTTGTCTGGGCCGGGCCCCGGGAGCAGTGGGACTGGGAGTCAGCATCTTGTTGGGATGCCTGGGGCAGCTCCCCCTCTCACAGCAAGGGGCTCAGGCTCTCAGCAGACTCAGGCAGCATTGCTGTGTCAGTTACACCCAGGGCAGCTCCCCCCTCTCACAGTGATGGATTCAGGCTGTGATCCTGTGACTCCAGCATGGGTCCATTGCGCCTGTGCCCCAAACCCCGGGTTAATGCTGTGTGGTGTGATCCTTTGTTCTGCCATGAGAGGAAGGGCAATGGAAGTCCCCTGTGTCTGTGGGTCTTTGACCCTGTCTGGTGGCTGGCACATGTCAGAGGATGATAATGCCCTACCGCTGCTGGCTTCAGCATTACTCCTTTCGCTTCAGGGGTGGAAGCTGAGGGGGGACCAAGCGCTGATCCCAAGATCCTCACTGACCTAGTGGCTGGGACCCAAAGCCTGAAACTGACTAGGAACAAAAGGTCAAACTGACCAGCCAGTCGGCTTCCAAAGGTTGAAACAAATTAAAGAATTAGCAGGAGGCCGGGGGGGGGGAGTAATTAATAATAATAACGATGGTGATTCTTCATTTTACTGTATTGCCCCGGAGCCCCAGTCATTGGTCAGCACCTGGCTGTGCCAGGGGCTGGCTAAGCACGGAACAAAAAATGAACCCATTTCACTCCTTGGGGTGGCTTTGTACAGCCCCTAACGCCATGGGGGCCTGGTGCAAGACTGGGGCACCAAGGTGCTACCATAACACACCTAATAGCAATAAAATGTACAGCGCCTGACACAGTGTGGGCCTGACCCATGACTGGGGCTCTGAGGCGCTACCAGAATGCATAAAATAATTAATTCCTTATGATGGTTAATAAACCAGCACACCGCCAGCAGGCTGAGTCAATAGCTCAGTGTCCCCCCATTGGCCCATGCAGGTGTTTTTAGTGACGCTTTGTTTCAGGCCGGGACAATAGAACCGATTTCCTCCTCACCGCATCCTTTAAGGTAAATCCTTTTTGCCGTATCCCCTGCCATGGCCAGCAGGTGCCAGGCTGCTGACACAGGCAGGCCTGTCTGCCAGCATGCAGCGTCACCCCCAGCCAGGGGGATGCCCGAGGAACCCAGGAGTCCCTTGCTAGCTCTGAAGCCAAGGGGAATCCAGGAACCTAATAAAGCCCAGCCCCCAACCAGTCAGAGGCCATGGGGAGGGGCCCTTAACTCTTCCCTCTGTAGGTAGTTGTCCAGGGGCTGGATCTGTCAGAGAAGGCTCAAGGGTGACTTGATCCCAGTTTAGGAGGACCCCTCCAGCCCGGGGAACAGAAATTCGCTAATAAAGGACTCCTGGCAGACAAGGGTCTGACACCAGACAAGGGTCTGATGCCCTGAAGCAAGCAGAGGCGGATTTACAATGAAACACACAGTACCCTGGCATGGGCCCCCCCCCCACTACTGGGGGCCCCAGGGCTGGGCAGCCCAGCACCGCCCAGCACTCCCTGCAGGGGGGACCGCTGCGGGGGAGAGCAGGGAGGGAGCAGTTTAAGAGCTGTGCTCTGCCAGTCGGTGAGCCGGGCTCCTGCTGGCTCCCGGGACTCCTGCTGCAGGCTGGCGCTGGCGGCCCCGTGCACCACGTCTGCACCTGTCTGGCACCTCTGGACACTGGGCAGTGCAGGTGCAGTCCCTGGCGTGCACTGCTGCTGGAGCCCCTGGAAAAAGGCCAAGGGAAGGGAGCCGCAGACCAGGGGGTCTCTGCTCTCATGTGCTGCTACCCAGACCCAAGTTCCCCCTCCCCCCAGACATACACACATCTCCAGCCCTGAGCCAAAGAGTTCAGCTTTTTCAACTATTTAAAAAAATCCCCTTTAAAGAACCACCATCCCAGTGAAACTCTTTCTGTTTTTCTGACCAGAAGATTCTCCCCAGAGGGAGTCGCATCGTTCCTCATGGCACTGCAATACCAGGGGGGAGCAAGCTCCTAGCCCAGCCCCCTGTTCCAAAAAACAATTTAATACACAGTCCTTAGACAGGGCCTATCAGAGATTAAACTGATAAGAACAAATTTAATAATTTTATTAAGATGATGTTAAAATTGAAAAAAATGGTACAGAGTTTAAGCATAGAAGTTTCTGGTTATGAGGGAATGAGGTACAGATTATCAAGGGGTGCAAAATTCAGTTTAGGATCAGATAGCATAAGGAATACATAATCTGCAATATCCCCCATTGGGGGTAAAAGGTTAACAGGTCAAAGTACAGACATTGAGAGATGAGGGTACATGGTTCGTATAATAGCTATGTTCTACGCTTGATTTTAGTTCAAAGAGTGGAGAAACAATGCTGAGACTCTGTGACGTGCGCCCACCCCTGCACCCCATGCTCTCTACCTCACCGTGACCAGCTCCCAGCCCTGCAACAAACACCATCACTAGGTGACTCCACGTGAGGTCACTCCCCCGACATGACTCCAGGGGCAGGATTCAAAGCGAGAACCCTGAACACACAATTCTGTTCAAAGACAGACAAGTCTTGCAGCTGCCTTCCTCTGGCTGGTTTCGCTGTATGCTCCTAATTTGCATAACCCCGCCCACTGCCCTGTGACTAGCAATCTCTCACTGTTCACACTTACAGCAAACCAGGGCAAAGAAAGCCCATGCCAGCGTATACTGCAGCCCCATGCTCTTTTCTGCTCCTTCCCACAGAACCAGCACCGGGTTGCCAAAGGGGCCCCAGCCCAGCCTGCTCTCAGGGCGGGGGGCGGGGCTGGGGGCCAGGAGCACCCCACGACCCCAGCCCTGACTCCTGCACCGGTGCACGCCGTCATCCCCCCAGCCCTCTGCCCTCCCTGACGCCTGCAACCCACCCACCCCACCTGCACCCCTCGCACCAAATGGGAGCTGCCCCAGGTAAGCGCTCCACACCCCAACCTCCTGCCCCAGCCCTGAGCCCCCTCCCGCACCCTAACTCCTGGTCAGACCCTGCACCCCAACCCCCAGCCTGCTCCTGCACCCTAACTCCCTCCCAGACCCTGCACCCCCAGCCCGGAGCCCCCTCCTGCATCCTAACTCCCTCCCAGACCCTGCACCCCAATGTTTTCTTAAGGGCTCTTATCCAAAGTGCTCTAAACTAGTTAGCTAACGGTACAAACAATATTTGGAAAGATCATTAAGTGGTTCGCCAAGACCTCCAGCGATTTTCAAGTGGTCTGTGGAGAAATAAATTAGACTAGAAAAACTGTCAACTTTACTTTCATTTACTTGCTATTACTTATAGGAGGAGGATGAAGGAAAAAAAGAATGAAAAACAAAGGTGGGGGGGGAGATAAGAGAGAATGTGCTTTTTCTTGGCTGGGTCCCAAGGCGGGGCCCCCAAAATGAAGCTGAGCACAGGGCCCCACTAACTCTGCATCCACCACTGGAAGTGAGACCAGTTCAGACATAATGTGTGATTTTTTTAACAGGTGATTAAGCATGGGAGCAACTCGCTGGCTGGGGGCCGTGGTGGATTCTCCAGCACTGGCCATTTTAAAATTAGGATCAGATGTTTTCCTAAAAAAGCTGTGCTAGGAATTATTTTGGGGCAGGTAACTGGCCTGCAGCTGTGTCTACACTTAAAATACAGGGGCGCGGGACCAGGGGTCACGGCCCCACCACCTCTAACCTGCTGTAAGGGTGAGCAATGGGGGAGACGGGTCTTGGGGGAAGAGGCCGGGCAGGGGAAGGCCTCAGGGGAAGGGGACGGTGCGAGGATGGGGGCTTGGGGCGAGTGGGAGGTGGGGGCTCATGGGGAAGGGGTGGCTTGGGGGCGAGGGCTTGTGCAGTATGGGGGGCGGGGCCACCGTTTGGGCACCGGTAGCCCCTCCCCCCCATTTTTAGGAAGGATCCATCGCTCTCATTAAATACTAGACTGGCTCAGCTGGGCTGCTGGGAGGGGTTCTCCCGTTGGCATCGGTAACCCACCTTCCCGGCAGATGGTCGCTGGGGTGATGGAAGAATTCCTCCCCACCGCGGGTTCGGTCAGTCTAGCGCCACCTCTCCGCAGTGCGGATGGTTCGCACCGCCAGAGCAACACAGCTGTGCCAGGGTAAGTGCCCAGGGTAGACCCTCCCTAAGATGGGCACACGGGTCCCGTCTGGCCTTGGAATCTGTGAGCCACAGGGGTGGCAGCCGCTGGAGATCACAGGGCAGAGAGAGGAGATTAGCGACGCTGGACTCAGCCAATAGACTGGAAGGGTTTTTTTGGGGGGGAGGAGAGGGGGGACTCTGTCCTCCAGTGCGAGGGGCCCAGCGCCCAGAACCCTGAGCCCAGGGAAGGGAAGAGGGGGAGACGCACGGGATCCTGACTTGGGCTGCGAGCTGCTTTGCTCCCATAAGCTACATTAAGCAGCTTTGCCATGGGACCTTTCCAAGAAAAATTCTGAGAATTGACGAAATGGGTTGCGTTTTCCAGTAAGCAGGGCTGTTAATATTACCCACAATGCCCCAGTGAGGCGCTAGGGGGCGCTGGGCTGCAGGGAGCGGGTTGGGAGGGGCTCAGCAGGGGGCGCTCTCCCCTCGCAGTCACTGCTGGGCCCAGTGTGGCACTAGGGGGCGCTGTGCTGCAGGGAGCAGGGTGGGAGGGGTTCAGCAGGGGGCGCTCTCTCCTCACAGTCAGTGCTGACCCCAATGCAGCGCTAGGGGGCGCTGTGCTGCAGGGAGCAGGGTGGGAGGGGTTCAGCAGGGGGCGCTCTCCCCTCACAGTCAGTGCTGACCCCAATGCAGCGCTAGGGGGCGCTGTGCTGCAGGGAGCAGGGTGGGAGGGGTTCAGCAGGGGGCGCTCTCCCCTCACAGTCAGTGCTGACCCCAATGCAGCGCTAGGGGGTGCTGTGCTGCAGGGAGCAGGGTGAGAGGGGTTCAGCAGGGGGTGCTTTCCCCTCACAGTCAGTGCTGGGCCCAGTTCGGTGCTTGGGGTGCTCCCCAACCCTGTGCAGTTTCCCCCCAGGCCCCTCTCCCCGCAGGGCGGCCCTGAGGAAGAGGGGTGCTCCCTGCCCACTTGGTGCCCCATGGGTGAGACCCTTTGGCAGCCTGGCCCTGGTACCGGGACACAAAGAGGGCGGGGGGGGGGCCTCTGTGTCCCTGGAGGCCGTGTGGTGGGGGAGGGGTGCACGGAGTCCAGATGTGGCGGCCGTGGACAATAGCCGAGCGCGAAGGGACAGATGGGGCGGCGCACACAATGCGGGAGCCGTTTAGCATTCAGGAGCCGCGCTCGGCCGCCTCCCCTCCTCCCCCTGACGCTATTGAGCCCAGCCAAAGGCTGCAGCTCCGCCTGGCAGGATGAAAGGGCCCATCTGCTCCCAGCTCCCCCTGTTCGGCCCAGGCCGGGACACCAGGGAGGTCCCCAGTGCCCGGCGGGACTCAGCCTCAGCCATCCAAGTCGGCCCTTTCCCTGCCCTCCCCGGGCGCTGGCTGCAGCCAGACCTGTTCCAGGGGGGCCCAGGGATCCAGGGCAGGTTTGCCCCTCCCTGGGGTTTCCCCCAGAATCCATTCCAGCGAGGGGCACAGAGCCACTCCGGCTCTTCTCCTCCTGCACCCCAAGGTCTATCCCCCGAGGAGTCCGGGGCCCCTTTGCCTCTCCTCAGCTCTGCCGGCGCTCCCCGGGAAATGGCGTTCCTGTGCGGCACGACCCTCGCCAGCTCTGCAGGGTGGCATCCACACAGCAGCCAACTGGCTGGACTTGTCCCAGGTGGCAGGGGCCCATTGGCACTGGCTTCCCCCAGCAAGGACGCTGGGAACTGGAGCGGGGAGCCAGGGCCCTTCCATAAAGCCTTGTGTATCCACCTACTAGAGCAAAGCCTCCCCCACCCCCCCGGCTTTATTTTAAGCTGTTATTTCATGGTCACCCCCTTGCTTCCTCTTTCTCCCTGACACCGCTCTAACCACCAGCCCACGCTCTCTCTCGTTGCTGGGAATAGAACCCAGGAGTCCTGATTCCCCAACCTTCGCTGCGCTAACCCCACAGCTGGGGAAAGATCCCACGAATCCTCCCGCCTAGCCCCGCCACTCCCACCATCAGAGCCACACCCTTCCCAGAGCTGGGCTAGAACCCAGGAGTCCTGGTTCCCAGCCCCCCTGCTCTAACCACTGGACCCCACTCCCTTCCCAGAGCTGGGCTAGGACCCAGGAGTCCTGGTTCCCAGCCCCCCTGCTCTAACCACTGGACCCCACTCCCTTCCCAGAGCTGGGCTAGGACCCAGGAGTCCTGGTTCCCAGCCCCCCTGCTCTAACCACTGGACCCCACTCCCCTCCCAGAGCCGAAAAGAGAACCCAGGAGTCCTGTGCCTAAAACCCACAACTGCCCCACCCAAAAAACCCCATCTCTATATCAAACTACCCCTATACCCACTCATCCAAGCCGAACATCACTGCCTGATCGCCCTGCCTCACAGCCCACATTGTCCGACAGAAGCTGCTTTTGGCTGAGTCGACCCTCCTGCAGGGTGAGACTTTGCAACCAGCAACATCCCCCGGGGTGAGGTGGGGGGCCTCTGCCTCACTGCTGGCCTGGAATTACACCCCAGCCTCTCACCCCTGGGGGGGTCACTGGAGACAGCTGGGAGTGGCTGCAGCTGCTGGGAGTTCCCTCCCTCTGGGAGCCCCGTCCTTGCCGCTCTGAAGGACCCCTCGTCACGTCCCACCTGCATGGGTGGCGGGTATAGGAGATCAGGGGGTGGCTTGGGGCCAGCCACTCAGTGGCCTGTGGGCCAGGACGGCACTCGGGGGCTGGCCGGTGCCCTGGGGGCTAGTCGGGCAGCCTGGCAGCTGAGGGCTTGGGCCAGCGCTCAGGGCCAGAAGGCGGCCTGGTGCTCGGGGTGATTTGGCTGGGGCTCCTCCAGTTGTGGGAGGAGGGCCCTCAGGGCTCTGATGGGTGAGGGGGGGCAGAAGGGGCAGGGCTGGGTGGGGCTAGCCTGCTACCCAAAGGGGGCATTCATGTGCCGCCCATGTTCACCTGACAGCGGGCAGCATCTGTCAGCAAAAGGACCCAATAACCTGCCCCCCTGTATAGCCCAGGTCATTCCAATCCCTCAGCTCCCCTGAACTGGAGCCGTCAAGAGATGGAGACCCCACCACTTCCCCGGGCAGCTTGGTCTGATGGCTGATCACACCTGCATCATGACCCATCGGAGCCTGTATTTCTCATGGGGATTCGCCTGGCTACAGCTGCCGACCCAGCTGGGTGGAGGACGCCCTGATCCACCGCTGAGCCTGGTTTGTAAGGGGGAAAGAAGCTGTTTTAAAGGATGGTTTGGCACCAGGTGAATTAAAAAAACACCAGGCGGTTCTATCACATGCAGCCATAACACAAGCCCCCTCCCCGCACTGCCCATGTGAGCCTCCATTTCCCCATCCGCACAATGTCCCAGGGAAAGCGCTTTGAGATCCGCCTGACAACAGGAGCTAGGGATGGTTCCTGCCGGAGTTGTTGCCCTTGTCTTTGGGCCAGCTGCTAGAGAGGGACGTGGCCTGCAATTCCTTCCAGCAAATGGGGGGTCAATGACTATTTGCCAGATGTCACTTGGAAGCTGGGGATCAGGGATCCTGGCCTGTGTCCCAGGAGGGCAGGGTTGTGGAGTGGTCACAGATAGGGGGGCAGGCAGCTCATCTAGGGAGCAAGGCCAGGGCTAGGTGGCGAAAGGCTCAGTAGCGGGAAGATGTGAGCTGCATGCTCGCTAGGGTTTCAACTCAACGTGCCACCCCTTAGGCTTATGGGGTCTCCAGGGCTAGCTTAGGGCTGGGGGAATGGCTGGAAACACTGTGCCAAGAGCATGCCGTGTGCCGGCATCGTGTTGCCAAAGCCACGTCGCGGTGGAACAAATCGCCCAGGGAGGCTGCAGAATCTCCATTGGCCTCACACCTGGCAGGGGCAGGCAAATTACTTCGTGCTCCTGCCATGAGTGCAGGGGGCTGGACTCGAGGCCTCTCGAGGTCCCTGCCAGGCTTACGCGTCTCTGGCTCTGTGATCTATTATAAAAACAGAAGCAAGCCGAGGTCACCAAAAATGACCTCTCTGAATGGGCCTCTTCCCAATTAGTGATACTAATCTCATTGAGCGCTGGTCCTCAGTAGCTCCCAAAGTGCTTCACAAGGATCATTATCCCCATTGCACGGCGGGGGAAACTGAGGCACGGGGAAGGTCACCCACCAGGCCAGGCCAATGTTGTACCCACTAGGCCACACTGCCTCCGGTGAGTTCTGTCCTCCTCTCTCTACAGCGACTCCTCATGCAGGGCAAAGGCTTGGCCCTGATCTTCAAGGCACCCAGGGATGGAAAAGAGCTGAAAGTGCTGGGGTGGGACAGCTCTGCTTCTCTGGCCTGGTGGGACTCTCCATTGTCAGGGTGAAGTTTGTCTGGGTGGGAGCCGGTCCCAGCCTGTGGAATGAACTAGGACCATCCTGGTCCCCCTGCCCACCCCCGTCGCCCTCCTTCACTTGCTCTGACATCCCCACAGTGCAGTGTGTACCTGTAAACCCAAACACCCTACCCAAAACAACCCACTCCACAGCACAGTCCCTGCAGAGGGAACGAACCGCACGGGGCAGGTGTCAGTCGCGTCACTCACTGCAGAGCCAGGAGGCACCCAGATGCCATGGTGATCGGGGCCAGATAAGAACCAGGGAGAGCATGAAATGAATTTAAGATCAAATGTGAGGTTTTCGGACGCAAAATACAACCATCAGCCCCTCATTTACACAGTCTCCTAGCCAGAGTTTGCAGGAGTTATTTCACTTCCCCGGCGCTTCCCCCTGTGGGTCGGGCTTGGGTGCAATATCCCAAGGGCAGCAGGGGAAAAAGGCTGGGGAATCCCAGTGTGAAATGGACCCAAACTAGAAAGTGAAACTGTCCGGCCCTGGGCACGGCACGCCGGTGCAGAATGCTGTAATGTCTTGCTGATTCTCTCATTTACCAGTTCTGCCGCTGACACCAGTGGAGTTATTCCGGATTCACACCTGGGTCAGGGAGAGGGGAATCATTCCCGCTGACACCAGTGGAGTTATTCCGGATTCACACCTGGGTCAGTGAGAGGGGAATCAGTCCCGCTCACACCAGTGGAGTTATTCCGGATTCACACCTGGGTCAGTGAGAGGGGAATCAGTCCCGCTCACACCAGTGGAGTTATTCCGGATTCACACCTGGGTCAGTGAGAGGGGAATCAGTCCCGCTCACACCAGTGGAGTTATTCCGGATTCACACCTGGGTCAGTGAGAGGGGAATCAGTCCCGCTCACACCAGTGGAGTTATTCCGGATTCACACCTGGGTCAGTGAGAGGGTAGCCAAGCTCGCCACAGATGGTCTTTTCCTGAAAAATCCAGAGTGGGGTTCACAAAACGATGCTGGTTGAAAAATTTAAGTTATGAAGAAATTGAGGAGTGGGGCGGGGTTGACAGAAAAAGGCTTTTTTGACCAAATGGAAATTTTCACTCATCGCATCCAGGTTTTCCAGAAGATTTTGGTTTCTTGTGGACAAATGAATGGACATGGCAAGCCGGCCTACTGCAGCCCGTCTCCACGCGGCCAACAGGTGTGGTCTGCCTGCTGCTATACCTAACACAACGCCAACCCAGGACTCCTCCAGTTTGCCCTATTGGGCTAGGGGATCTCGTCTGTATGGGAGCCAATGGGACCACGCTCTGCTTGAAAGTGTTCCGTGGATCAGGCTCCAAACAGATAACAAGGATACCCGAGCTTGTTAAAAGGGGAAACCTATTAAAATCCAGTTCACTTATCACAATTAACACCCTTCGTTTCCCTTTCACTTTGTACTGAGTCATTAGCACCCGTGGACTTTCCACATCAAAGTTTCATTCCTACCTGCACCTGTCCTTATAGAAGACCCATTTGTGTTCATTTTCTACCTCGACTCCAAAGACACCAGCCTTCTAAAACCTACCAGCCCCTGGCATGAAGCTGTCTGCCGTTCCTGCCCCCGTGACAGGGTTCCCCATATTTTATTTCACCCGGTCATTGATGTTGGAGGATCAGGCCTTTTTCAAAAAGGAGTTACCACACATGGCAGTGATTGATCAGCTGGGCATTCCCCATGTCCACAGCATGTCTATGGTCAGTTTCACCTTCAGGGTCCTTATTACTGCAGGAGATGGGTGTCCGGCACTCCAGAGGATGGGTGTTGTCACTCCCAGGGATGGGTGTCAGGCATTCCCTGGGATGGGTGTCCGGCACTCCAGGGGATGGGTGTCGGGCACTCCAGAGGATGGGTGTTGTCAATCCAGGGGATGGGTGTTGGGCACTCCCGGGGATGGCACACCTGGGGATGGGTGTTGTCACTCCTGGGGATGGGTGTCTGGCACACCTGGGGATGGGTGTTGTCACTCCTGGGGATGGGTATCCTGCACTCCAGGGGATGGGTGTCTGGCACTCCAGGGGATGGGTGTTGTCACTCCCAGGGATGGGTGTCAGGCATTCCCTGGGATGGGTGTCCGGCACTCCAGGGGATGGGTGTCCGGCACTCCAGGGGATGGGTATCAGGGACTCCAGAGGATGGGTGTTGTCAATCCAGGGGATGGGTGTTGGGCACTCCCGGGGATGGCACACCTGGGGATGGGTGTTGTCACTCCTGGGGATGGGTGTCTGGCACACCTGGGGATGGGTGTTGTCACTCCTGGGGATGGGTATCCTGCACTCCAGGGGATGGGTGTCTGGCACTCCAGGGGATGGGTGTTGTCACTCCCAGGGATGGGTGTCAGGCATTCCCTGGGATGGGTGTCCGGCACTCCAGGGGATGGGTGTTGTCACTCCTGGGGATGGGTGTCGGGCACTCCAGAGGATGGGTGTTGTCAATCCAGGGGATGGGTGTTGGGCACTCCCGGGGATGGGTGTCTGGCACACCTGGGGATGGGTGTTGTCACTCCTGGGGATGGGTGTCTGGCACTCCAGGGAATGGCTGTTGTCACTCCAGAGCAAGGTACATCCATTTTAAGACATTGGTTTTCACAGTTTTTGGTTTCTTGGTTTGTTTTTTCTTTTTGTTTTGTTTTTAAATTGTGGAAATACTTCCTACTAGGCTCATATTATATAAACAATATTAAATGTTTGCTGGCATATATTTTATCAGATCCCCCAAATCAGAGAAAGAGCTAGGAGACACACTGGCCAGACAGACAGACTGATAGACAGACCTGAAGAAGAGCTTGAAAACTTGTCTCTCTCAAGAATGGAAGCTGGTCCAATAAAAGACATTTCTTCACCCACCTTGTGTCTCTAATATCCTGGGACCAACATCGCTATAGCAACACTGTGTAGATAGCTAGATGGGGTGTGTACAGGGATGGATAAATGGATTGGGGTGTTTGAGGATAGATCGATCATTCGATAGATTGATAGATGCATAGATAGAGATGTGTATAGGGATAGATGGGTGAGTATGAGGGGATAGATCCATCGACAGATAGATTGATGGGTGTCTGTGGGGATGCATAGATGAATCGGGGACTATGGGGACAGGCAGGTGTGTAGGGAGAGATGGATGGATGGATGGATGTGTATGGGGCCAGGCAGGTGGGTAGGAAGGGACAGGTCTATAGATGGATGGATTGATGGGGCTGCAGGGGGACAGATAGATGGATCAGGGTGTGTGGGGGCAGACAGGTGTGTAAGAAGGGACAGATGGATGGATGGGTAGATGCAGGTGTATGGGGATGGGTGGATGGATTGGGGTGTATGGGATCAGGCAGATGGGTAGGGAGGGACAGATCGATAGATGGATGGATAGATGGGGATGTATGGGGACGGATAGATGGATTGGGGTGTATGGAGCCAGGCAGGTGTTTGGGGGGGGTTAGATTGATGGATGGAGGGATGGATAGATGGGGGTGTAGGGGATGGATAGATGGATCAGGGTGTGTGGGGGCAGACAGGTGGGTAGGGAGGGACAGATGGATGGATGGACGGATAGCTGGGGGAGTATGGGGATGGATAGATGGATCGGGGTATATGGGGCCAGGCAGGTGGGTAGGAAGGGACAGGTTGATAGATGGATGGATAGATGGGGGTTTATGTGGATGGGTGGATGGATCGGAGTGTGGGGGGACAGACAGGTGTGTGGGGAGGGGCAGATGGATGGAGGGATAGATGCGGGGTATGGGGATGGATCGGGGTGTGTGGGGGCAGACAGGTGTGTGGGGAGGGGCAGATGGATGGAGGGATAGATGGGGTTTATGGGGACGGATTGGAGTGTGGGGGGGCAGACAGGTGTGTGCAGAGGGGCAGATGGATGGAGGGAGGGATAGATGAGCGGTATGGGGATGGATCGGGGTGTGTGGGGGCAGACAGGTGTGTGGGGAGGGGCTGACAGGTCTATCCCTAGGTAGAGGGGGTGTAGCGGGATAGACGGATGACAGTGGCCCACGCCCAAACACACCCCTCTCTTGCCCCCCTCTGCCAGCTCCGCCCCCACCCGTGTCACGCCCCCCCCGCCCAGCCCCGTCCCCGCACCTGCCCCCCAGCTCCGAGGAGCCGCAGACAGCTGGGCCGGGCCGGGCCGGGCCGCCAGCCAATGTGCTGGGGCGGGGGGAGGGGCGGGGGCGTCTCCGACGTCAGGGCCGAGCTCGGCCGAGCCGGGCCGCTGGGGCGAGGATGCTGCACTGGGGACCGGCGGCCGCGCTCTCCGCCTCGGGCTGCAGCGATCGTGGGAGGTTTTAGCGCTTCGCCTGTGCCCGCGGCCGGCCCTTCCGCCCCAGCTCCCTCCAGACCTGCTCAATCCTTCCGCCGCCTTTCCCCCCACCTGCCCCCGGGGGGCAGCCCGCGGAGCCCCTCTGCTGGGGGGGAGCGGAGGGTCCTTTGCGCCCTTCCGCGCCGCCTCCATCCCTCTCTTCCTGCCTCCTTTGTGTTTGTTCCTCCCCAAGCCCCCGCCGCCCGCCTTGCACCCCCCTTCCTTCCCGTGGGGGCTGGGGGCGAGAGGGAAGCGGTGGGGGGGGGCTCGTATCACCCCCCTGAGCCCGGCTGCTCGAGCTGCCCTCCTTTGTCAATTGCATCTGGAGGCTCCTCTCCTCCCCGTGCACCCCCCTGTGCACCCCCCTCAGTCCCCCACCCGTGCCCCCCATTCCCCCCTCCTGAACCCCCCTCTTCCCGCCTCCTGAACCCCCCTCTGCCCCCCACTCCGAGCACCCCTAGGCTCTGCCCCCACCCCGTGCACCCCCCTCTGCCCCCACCCCGTGCACCCCTCTGTCCCTACCCCAGTGCACCCCCTTGCCCCCCATCCCGTGCATCCCTCCTCCCCCTCCCTTCTCTACTCCCCCTCCCCCCCCCGCGCCCGTGCATCCTCCCTCTTCCTCCTCCTCCTCCTGGCGAGGCGGCCGGATCCCGAGCAGGGGGTGGGAGATTCGCCCTGAGGATGAAGATGATGGCAGGCGGCTCCGTGCACCAGAACGGCATCTTCTCGGCGTCCCACCAGCAGCCCCAGCAGCCGCCGCCCCCCCACATGGAATCGGACCCCCCCGACTCCAGGAAGAGGCCCCTGGAGACCCCCACCGAGGCCATCAGCACCAAGCGCAGCAACACAGGAGGTGAGCCACGGGGGGGGGGGAGGGTGAAAGGGGGGAGTCTGCAGCACCCCACTTCCCACTGCGGGACCTGTGCTGCCAGGGCAGATTCTCCACCCCCCCTCCCCGCGAACGCCAGCCTGCCCCCCCCCGCTCCACTCCCACCTCCCGCCCCAAGGACAGGGGTCTCCTGCTCCACCCCCCCTTCCCCACACCAACCCGATCTGCCCCCCAACTATCCCCTTCTCTGCTTCCAACCCACCCACTTGGAGAGGGGATCCCCACCCCACAGCCTGCCCCCTCCAAGGATGGTGATCCCCCCATCCTGCCCCCCCCACAGATGGGGATGTGCCCCATCCTGTCCCCCACAGATGGGGATACCACCCCCCCATCCTTCCCCCCACCCCACAGATGGTGATCCTACCCCTATTCTGCCCCCCATCTCACAGATGGAGATTTCCCCTCCATCTTGCCCATCCCCCCCACCTCAAGGATAGGCAATTCCCCCCATCCTGCCTTGCACCCTACGGATGGGGAACCCACCTCTCCATCCTGCCCCCCCACCCCATGGATGGAGATTTCCCCTCTATCCTGCCCCCCTCTTGCCCAAGCCACCCCCCTCCATCTAGCATGTAAACCCTATTGCTCAGATTCCCCACCTGGGACTGAGCCCCCACCCCCCACCCCCCCGCAATCCTAGCGTTAAAAAATAATAATCTGATTGCCGTGAAATGCTGGGCACCGGCAAGCATCTGCAGCCTTCAAGCTGGGGGGGGGAGGAGATGTAAAATCCCAGCCCTCTCCTCCCTTTTCCCTGTGTGTCCGTCCCCCCCGCGACACACAAAAAAATTGCAACAGACATATCTATATCCAGCTGCAGTGTCAAAATGGAGGCGAGAATAACTGTCCATTTGATAGCGGCTTGGTGGGGGAAGACAGGAGGGGGTGACACCCGCACACACACACAAACACACACACACAAACACACACGCAGGATGGCAAAGCTGTCAGATCTTCCCAGCCTTTGCTGGAGGATGTGAAGGGGGCAGAGGGCAGGAAGGAAGCGGCGTGGATGCCGGCAGAGGGCAAGGGAGGGTGGCAGCTGGGGTATTTGAAAGACACTGCGTGCGTGGGGCAGGGCGGGGGGGGGGGCGGGGGAAGGCTCGGCAAACAATACATATCCATCGAGCGGCTCGCTCTTTGCAAAGGGCCAAGATGCCGGAGCTGTCTGTCTTCCCCCACCGGGGCCAGAACGCAAACAGTAAGCGGCCCGGCTGCATTCGGCTCGCCACCAGCCCCAGGCGACCAGGCCCTTTCTCCAAAGCCGCCCAGATCCATGTTTTCCGCCATGAAAGAGGAAACTGGCAGGGGCTGAAATCCTCAGCACCAGGTGGAGGACGGCGCTGAAATTTCAGGCACCGGGTCGGAGCCGAGGGCCACCTTGCTGGGTCTCGGCAGTGGCGTGTCCTTGTTGCCCAGGATGGTGCAGGTGTGCGTGTGTGTGAATTTGCAGCCACGCTCACCCACCATAACCCTCATGATGTAATTAACATTTAGAGCTGTTTGCATTTGGCCTTTTGGTGAGGAGCGATAAATATTGCAGCTGAACGCAGATTCCTCTGGGGAATCGGCCCGGCGGATTATCATCGCTGTACTGATGGGGCTAATGTACCGGCAGGGAGGAGATTTCCAAAAGCAAGGCGTGAATTAGAGCGATAAAAGACCAGACACCAGGCTAAAAGAACTGGGGCATCTTAGCTCCGCGGGAAGGGCTGGAATGACTGGCCGTGGGGCTGAGGGAAATGACACTGAATCAAGGATCTGGGCTGTTACCCGGGTATTTGGCCATTGGTTTCTCCATCCCTTTCGGGCCGGTTGCATTGTGGCGTCTCTGTTCTTTCACCGAGGATGGATGTGGCGGGGTCGGATTGATCACGAGGGGGCTGAGGTGGGGGGGGATCTCTGATTGGGGGCCGTGATGTAGAGACAGGTCGGGTTGTTGGAATCTGGCCTGCATTGGCAAAAGGAGGCCGGTTGCCAGGGCAATGCGCAAGAGCCGAGCAGGGGGAGGGATCCCGGTGAAGGCTCCAAGCCAGCTGGGGTGGGGGATGCAAGGGGCGCTGGGGAGTCCTGGGTCTGAGTGGGAAAAGATCGGGGGGGGGAAGGGGAGAGTGGAAATGGGGTGGGGTTTGATGTATAGCCCCCCGGCCTATTTGAGGAGAAGGGTCCCCTGCAAACCCAGGCTCTGTGGGGAAAGGGGTCCCCCTTAAACCCAGGTTCCGTGGGGAGAGAGGTCCCCTGCAAACCCGGGCTTCATCTTAGCTGAACCCCTCAAAGCACCTTGGTGGCCCTTGGCCCTGGTCCAAGCTGCTGCCAGTGGATGGGACAGCAGGATGCCCTCTGGCCCGAGGGTCCTTTCCCTCAGCAGGGAGGGCCGGTGTGGCCGTCTCTCACTGGCAACCCCGTTGCATGATGGGGAAGGGATCTTGGCCTGGTTTGCAGTGAGGGCATCGTGGTGATGGGTTCAGCTGGTGACCCTGGGCAAGGAAGACCAAAGCCAAGGGCAGGGCGGTGAGCGAGGCGGGCACAGGGCCTTGGAGCCAGGCTGGAGCAAGCCAGCTGGGATCAGCCAGAGCTCCTGGTTCCCATCCCCTGGGGCTGAGACCGGCTCGGCCCACAGAACCACCATGGCTGGGAGGGTCCATGGGGCCCAGCTGGCTGAGCTGGGCCATGCTCTTCCACGAGGCACTGGGGGAATTTCCCAAAAGCCTTTGCTCCGGGACCCTGTCCAGCAGCGAGGCTGGTCCGACTGCTCCCACAAGGATAGGCTGGGTGGGTTCCCTCAGCCCTCGCAGTGTGGGCAGCAGTGCTGGGCGCTGGGGGGGTGGCAGGATTCCTGGCGCACACTGGCACAGGCCCTCCAGAAGAGGGGCCCTGATCTCGGTCACTGTGTGTCTGTGCAGTGCCTGGCGCAACGGGGCCCTGATCTCGGTCACTGTGTGTCTAGACAGTGCCTGGTGTGAGGGGCCCTGATCTCGGTCACTGTGTGTCTGGGCAGCGCCCGGCATGATGGGGCCCTGATCTCGATCACTGTGTGTCTGGGCAGCGCCCGGTGCGATGGGGCCCTGATCTCGGTTCCTGCAGGGGTGCTGGAACAGTGTGTATAGTGGGGGTGTTGAGAACCATTGAATCAAACTGTAAACCCTGTATATAATGAAAAGCACTTCAAGCCTGGGCGTGCAGCAGCACCCCCCGCACCCCTAGTTCCAGCTCCTGTGGGTCACTCTGTGTCTGGGCAGTGCCTGACACTAGGGGGCCCTGAACTCTAGGAGCTTCTGTAATAGACCTAATTAATGATGAGCAGAAACCCCAACCCACCTTCCCCACACTCATGCACTTCCCCCGGTGTAAGCAGAATATGGTGCCTTTGCTTAGAACAAATTGAGGGGGGCTGAAAAAATATCAGGGGTGCTTGACCACCTGCACAGTGGCAGGGAATAGGACCCAGGAGTCCTGACTCCCAGTCCCCCTGACTCTAACCACTGGCCTCGACTCTCCTGTCAGAGCTGGGAGTAGGAGACTTGACCTGAAAGTTCTTTCTTGGGATGTACCTCGCACACCCAGAGGGCTGTGGGGCCCATGCCTTAAAGGGACAGGGGTCCTAATCTGTCTTCCCTGCCTCCATCCTGTATCTGGGGCTAAACATTGGCTTTCTTAAAGCATCTGTGCTGAGTGGTGGTTCTGAGGACCGCTCCCACTGACTGGGCTGGTGCCAGTGCTCTCCACAGGCCAGGGCCAGCACCCACGATATTGACCTAGGATCCTTGACCTGACATGGCAGAACCCCGATCAGGAGGCCCCTAAATCCTGGGGGAGGGGCAGATTCAGGTTCAAATCTCCCAGGGATCAGGATCCCCCTTGACGCAGAGCGGGGGGTCCCAGTCCGTGGCCAGGGCTCTGGTGGAGGCAGATGCTCTGCGAGGATCGGCTCGGAATTCATTGCCTCTTGTAATTACTTAACTGGCTTAATCTACCCCAGAGGTGCCTCTTTAAGTGGATTTGGGCTGAGAAGCGTTCCCGTCAAGTCGGCTCTTTGGCAGCTCAGGGAGGCTTGAGCTGGAGATGTGCCCAGTATCTCAGGGTGGGGCAGACACCTGCTGGGGGATGGGCGACATGGGGTCTTGCACGTGCACTCCCCGTATGGGCCCCAGAGTCCCAGCTCTGAATGGTGTTCTGGACAGGGGCTGGCATGAAGCAGTGTGGGCCCTGCTGGTGGCTGGGAGACGGGCAATCACAGCCCTGCGGGTATCTGGGGCTGGGTGGAAGGACCAAGGCATTCTCCTGCTACTTCCAAGTAGCAGAACTAGGAGGCACCTAGCGTATAAGGGGCAAAATCGGGGTGACGTTACGGTAGAGGTCTACTATAGAGGTGGATGGGGGAGTATCCAAAACACAAGACCTGGTAGTAAAGGGGGACTTTAACTACCCAGACCTCTGCTGGGAAAGTCACACGGCAAACCTTAAACTCTCCAATAAGTTCTTGGACTGTACCGGGGACAGCTTCTTTTTTCAGAGCGTGGAGGACGTAACCGGAGGGCAGCTATCGGATTCTGACCGACAGGGAGGAACTGGTAGCAAATCTGAAGGTGGAGAGAATGTGGGTGAAAGTGACCGTGAAATGATAGATTTCATGATTCCAAGGAAGGCAAGGAGTGAGTGAGAATAAGGATGGGAGGCTTCCAAAAAACAGTTCTTAACAACCTCAGGGAGCTGGTAGGTGACATCCCTTGGGAAGGAAAACTAAGGAGTAAAGGAGGTCAGGAGAGCTGGTGGCTGCTCAATGAGACAATATTAAACGCACCACTGCCGACTGTCCCTCTGCAAAGGAAAGCTAGGAAGAACAGTAAGGGGCCAGTATGGCTCCACTTTAAAGCCCTGAAAATCAAAAAGGAATCCTACAAGAAGTGGAAACATGGACAGATTGCTAAGGAGGAGTACAAAAGAACAGCACAATCACGCAAGGACAAAATTAGGAAGGCTAAGGGACAAAATGAGTATCTCCTAGCAAGGGACAGCAGGGGCAATAAGAAGAGATTCTTTAATTGCATTAGGGGCAAGAGAAAGCGGAAGGAAAGTGCAGGTCCTCTACACAGAAAGGAAGGAGAGCTAACAATGGACGACATGAAGAAGTGGGAGGTGTTCAATGCCTATTTTGCTTCAATCTTCACCTGATACTCAACACAATTAATAGTAACAATCGGGGGGAAGGAATGCCAGCCACAATAGGGAAAGAACAAGTTAAGAATATTGAAATAAGGTAGATGAATTCAAGCTGGCAGGGTCTGATGAAATTCATCCCAGTGTACTTAAAGAACTAGCTGAAGCAATCTCAGAACCGTTAGCAATTATCTTGGAGAACTCACGGAGAACAGGTGAAGTCCCAAAGGTCTGGAGAATAGCAAACACAGAACCTAGCTTTAATAGGGGGAACAAAGGGGACCTGGGGAATTATAGACCAGTCAGTCTAGCTTTGATTCTGGGAAAGATACTGGAATCAATTATTAAACAATCTATTTGTTTGCACCTGGAGGACAATAGCCACGATGAACTAATCATGCCAAACAAACCTCATTTCCTTCTTTGACAGGGTTACAGGCCTAGTGGATCGGGGAAGCAGTGGGGCCCTGGGTCAGAGCAAGTGTGGGGGCCCTCCCCCCTTCCGCGTATGGTCCCGCCCCTTCTGCCTGAGGCCCCGCCCACAGCCACACCCTGTTCTGCCCCTTCCCTCCCACAGTCCCACCCCTGTTCCACGCATGATCCTGCCCCATTCCGCCCCCCCTCAACCCCCGCCAAGACTGGAGAAGCTCTGTCCCTGCAACCATGGCCCGTGGCTACAGCAGGGAGTGAGAGTTCCCCCAGCCCTGAGGCCATGGCAGGAAGCAAGAGGTTCCCCAGCCCTGAGGCCATGGCAGGGAGCGAGAGCTCCTCCAGTCCTGGGGCCGCAGCTGGGTCTGGCTGCTGGGGCTTTGCCCGGCGCTTCTACCGGGGAGCAGGGTCAGGGTGTGGGGGCCTCCCCGACCCTGCCCTTCTGCTGAGGAGTGGGGGCAGGGCGCAGGGACTTCCCCTGCCTGCCTGGCACTGCTACCAGAGTCATGGCGTGGAGGCTTCCCCTGCTCCGCCTTGCCCACCCAGCGCTTCTGCCGGGAGGAGAGAGGTCAGGAAAAGGGGCTTCCCCCGCCTGCTTGGTGCTTCTTCCCAGGGCTCCGGGCTTCCGCCAGCCAGCGGTGGGTTTTTCTCCAGGGCCCCACAATTGGCCAGGGCCCCTGGGCACGGGCCCCGTCAGCCCAGTGGCTCATCCGCCACTGGATATATCTCGGTTTCAGGAAGGGTTTTGACACAGTCCCTTCACGGCAGGGTTCATTCGCAAACGAGGGAAAGGTGGCTCTCGATGAAGTGACGGTGGGGCGGGTGCACAGCTGGTTGAAGGATCGTACTCAAAAAGCAGCTATCAATGGTTCGCTGTCAAACCGGGAAGGCATCTGAGGGGGGTCGGTCCTCGGTCCGGTCTGGTACGAGTCAATATTTTCATGACTGACTTGGATAACGGAGTGGAGAGGTTGCTTATAAATTTTCCGGATGACACCAAGCTGGGCGGGGGGGTTGCAAGCACTCGGGAGGGACAGGATTAGAATTCAAAACGACCTTGACAAATAGGAGAATTGGTCTGAAATGAACAAGAGGAAATTCAATCCAGACAAGTGCAAAGAACTGCACTGGGGAAGGACAAATCGAACGCACAGATACAAAGGGGGACTAACTGGCTAGGCGACAGCGCTGCTGGAAAGGAGCTGGGGTGATGGCAGATCACAAATTGAATATGAGCCAACGAAGTGACACCGCTGCGAAAAGGGCTAATATCATTCTGGGGGCATTAACAGGCGTGTCGTATGTAAGACATGGGAGGTAACTGTCCCGCTCTGCTCGGCACCGGGGAGGCCTCAGCTGGAGTCCCGTGTCCAATTCTGGGTGCCGCACTTCAGGCAAAATGTGGATAAACTGGAGAGAGGCCAGGGGAGAGACAGGGCCAGGAGAACTCCGGCAGATGAAATTCAGTGTTGATAAATGCAAAGTAATGCACATGGGAAAACATAATCCCAACTATGCATACAAAATGATGGGGTCTAAATTAGCTGTTATCACTCAAGAGAGAGATCTTGGAGTCATCGTGGATAGTTCTCTGAAAACATCCACTCAGTGTGCAGCGGCTGTCAAAAACGCCAACAGAATGCTGGGAACCATTAGGAAAGGGATAGATAACAAGAGATAAAATATCATAAATCCATGGTACCTTCAATCCTGCGGGCACTTCTGGTCACCCCATCTCAAAAAAGATATCTTAGAATTGGAAAAGGTTCAGAGAAGGGCAACAAAAGTGATTAGGGGTATGGAACCGATTCTGTATGAGGAGAGATTGAAAAGACTGGTACTGTCCAGCTTCGAAGAGAGATGACTAAGTGGGGATATGACGGAGGTCTATGAAATCATGACTGGGATGGAGAAAGTGACTAGGGAAGGGTCATTTACTCCTTCTCATAACACAAGAACCAGGGGTCACCCAATTATATTAGTAGGCAGCAGGTTTAAAACAAAAGGAAGTATTTCTTCACCCAATGCACAGTCAACCTGTGGAACTCCTTGCCAGAGGATGTTGTGACAGGCAAAACTATAACAGGGTTCAGAAAGGAATGAGACAAGTTCAGGGAGGATGGGTCCATCAATGGCTATTAGCCAAGATGGTCACAGGACGCAACCCCATGCTCTGGCTGTCCCTGAGCCTCTGATTGCCAGAAGCTAGGAATGGGCAACAGGGGATGGATCACTCAGTGATTGCTGGGTTCTGTTCATGTCCTCTGAAGCACCTGGCACTGGTCACTGTCAGAGACAGGACACTGGGCTAGATGGCCCATTGGTCTGGACCTGTATGACTGTTCTTATGTTCTCAACTGGAGGCTCGGGGGGGCGGGGGGTGGCTAAGAGAACAATAGAGCTTTGACCTGCCAGCTTGTAGCACATGTCTCTGTCCATCTCTGTGTCCATCAGTGCTTCCCTCCCTCTGTCTGTGGAACTCCCTGCCACTGGATGCAGTTGGCGCCAGGAGTGTAGCAGGATAATGGGAACAGCCCGGGTTAGGTTAGTTGGGGAAAAGCCCCTCCCTCTTCCCAGGCCATGAGCCAATATCTCACAATTGCCTACCTGGGGGTTTCTCCCTCAGTTGCAAGTGGTGGCCACTGTAGGAGATGGGATGCTAAGCCAGATGGGCCCTGTGGCGGGATATTAATTCCTGTGCTCCCTCCCAGTCTGTTGCGGATTTCAGTGGATGCGCTGGCATGGCCGATCCCCAGGCAACACCACTACTGTTGTGGGGTGAGGGGCACCCCACCACTCACTCTCTGTGCAGGATGAGACCTGGAATAAGCTCTGGGCCTGGACAGCCCAGACTTTAGCAGGAGTATGGACCTCAGCTTCAAAGAGATGTCTTGGTGGGCTGTGCCACACCTCCCCTCCCATTGGTGGCCTCATGGTCACGCCTCCCCTCTCATTGATAACCAGCTTCACACCCCAGAGTCAGCCACAGCAGTGGCTGACGTAACCCAGCGACCAGGCATGTGCCACGCCCCCTCCTCTAGTGGACAATCTATATAACAGCCTGCTACTGCTGCCAGCTGTGGAGCGACTCCCTTAGCTGAAGTGGCAGAGGGCCGTGTTGTGGTCCCCGAATCCGAAGCCTGCTGATGACTCGGAGGGGGAGAGGGGGTCATTATGCTAACCTGGAATAGTAATGAGGAAATTATTTAACGAGTAGCTGAGATGATGGGTGCTTAGTTGGCACTGTGGGAGCAGCCCATTCTGCATGGACCATCAGATCTGGGAGCTGTTGGTCCAGGCGAGAGGGGAGGAGGCCCCAGGCAGACTGGGGGACAATGGATCTAGCTGTGCTGTGGGACTGACGGGCCTCATTAACGAGGAGAGCACCAGGCTGGCCACTCTGGGACTTCCTATTGTCCTAGGCCTCAAAGCTCAGCAGGGCCAAGCCCTGGGACAGTGCTAGCCAATTGGATTGCGCAGGCAGAGGCTGCCTCCTGATTGGGTCCCCAGCAGCCAATAATAGAGTTATGTGAAGTCAAGTAGCAAAATATGCAGATCTCTGCGTCCCGATTGGCTCATCAGATGTCTATCTAAAATTCTGTTCAATATGCACAATATATCACACTCGGCTCACATGCACTCAATACACATGTATGCTATCGCATGCAATATACACTCAATACACTCATGAAAGCTTATGCTCAATTAAATTGGTTAGTCTCTAAGGTGCCACAAGTCCTCCTGTTCTTTTTGCGGATACAGACTAACACGGCTGCTACTCTGAAACCTGTCAATGCACACCATACACATTCGATACACCCATATACAAACCCGTGCAATATACACACAATACACTCACACGCAATGTATATTCAGTACACGCACGAACATGCGATATACATGTATACAATCCCATGCAATAGACATTCACTACACATTCAATACGCACAATACAATCACTTGCGATATACACTCAACCCACACACAATACAATCACATGCGATATACTCTCAACCCACACACAATACGCACACACTCAATACACACATACTGTATATGATCACATGCAATATACACATTCACCACACACACATACAAACACACTCAATACACACACATGCACACTCAACACACACTCACTCACACACTCAATACATATGCGCACCCATCCACTGAAGATACACATACCATGTCCACATGGGATGCAATTTCCCTGTGGGATTTCAATGTCCAGTTCTTGGCAACATTAACCTTGAGCGAGGAGAGTAACCCCACGACAGTGACTAGGAATCGAAAACTCAAATCCCTAAGCTGCTTTGCAGAACTTGAATGCTGGCTGCCATGATGCCTGTGCCCCCCTGCGGGTGGATGGACTGCAGTGTGTGTTATCAGTGACAGAGGCAGAACGGGAGTTAATGGCTGCGGCAGACACGAGGGAAATTCACACTGGAAATGCGGGGCACACTTTACCCAGGCAGGGGAATTAACTTGTGTAACCGCAGACCCAGGGACAAGGGGATTTCTCCGTCGCTTGGAGGCCGGGTGTCTCTTTCTAAAATCTCTGCTCTAGCTCGACCACCAGATCTGGGATCAGTGTAGGAGTCACTGAGTGGATTCTCTGGCCTGCATAATACAAGAGGTCAGATGAGATTATCCAAATCTGTGGTTCTCAACCAGGGGCACACGTACCCCTGGGGGGTATGCAGAGGTCTTCCAGGGGGTACATCAACTGATCTAGATATTTGCCTAGTTTTACAACAGGCTACATAAAAAGCCCTAGCAAAGTCAGTACCAACTAAAATGTCAGACAGATAATGACTGGTTTATACCACTCTATGTACTGTACACTGAAATGTAAGTACAATATTTATATTCCAGTTGATTTATTTAATAATTAGATGGTAAAAATGAGAAAGGAAGCAATTAGCCAGTACTAGTGTGGCTGGGACACTTTTGTATTTTTATGTCTGATTTTGTAAGCAAGTTGTTTTTAAGTAACTTGGGGGTAGGCAAGACAAATCAGACTCCTGAAAGAGGTACAGTCACTGGGGGGAGGGATAGCTCAGTGGTTTGAGCATTGGCCTGCTAAACCCAGGGTTGCAAGTTCGATCCTTGAGAGGGCCATTTAAGGACCTGGAGCAAAAATTGGGGATTGGTCCGTTGGACTAGATGACCTCCCAAGGTCCCTTCCAACCCTGATATTCTATGATTCTGTCTGGAAAGGCTGAGAGCCACTGATCAAATGGTCCCTTCTGGCCTTCAAACCTATAATTACACCCCCAATATCCATGTGTGTATAAATGCATAATTTACACCCACATGCTGATGTGGCGAGAGTACATCTGTGCAAGTATTACACATCTCGTCACCCTCACGTGCATTGCGCACGCAACCTAGCAGGGGGTGGTGCAAAGAAGAGAGTCATTTGCATGTGGCCCTTCGGTCATTCGCCCCAGCACCAGCTGCCTTGGATCTGCAGTTATTTCAGAGAGCAACATACTGAGTGAGGGAAAAAGCCACCATGGAGCAGCTCCAGATGAAATGTCCCACGGAGAGCCAGGGACTGTGTCCAGCACTGTTCGAGACAGAGGAGTTCCCACTGGAGCAGGTGCAGAGCAGGGCTGCTAGGCCGATCAGGTGACTGGCAATCTGATCTCGCGAGAGAAGGCTGAAAGAGCTGGGCTTGTTTAGCCTACAATGCAGGCCCCTTCCAGTCCTGTGTCTAAGTTCCTAGGTAGTTTAGCTTTTTACTTCATGTCGGCTTCATTTGCTTCCCTCACGCCCAGCCCCCTGATCAGGCGAGAATTCATCCCTCTTCATCCTTCATACATGAGCCGCATTGCTGGTGGGGAGGCTGGGCTGGTGTGTGCCCAGATGCTGGGTAATGGTAATGGCATAACGGAACGAACTGAATTGCTGCTGGAGGTTTCCGGGATGCGGGTAGCAATACAGACCCAGACGTCGGGCTTGAGTGAGGCACATCACGGCTCATGCCCTGCCCCCAAAGTAACTATCCTGTGTGGCGTCAGCGGATCTCACTGTTTCCTCCACTCCGGAGAAGACGATATCAGCGTGGGCGCATAGTGCTTAGTGAGGCAGTGTGACCTAGTGGGTAGAGCACTGGGCTGGTACGCAAGAGGCGTGGCTTCTCCTCCCTGGCCTGCTGGGAGACTTTAGGCAAGTCACTTCCCCCTCCACCCCATGCCTCAGTTTCCCTATCTGTACTATAGGGACGATGATGCTACCCTCCTTTGTTAGGCGTTTTGAGATCTACTGAAGAAAGAGCGAGGTATCATTAGTCTACAGCTGGGAGCATGCCCCTGCCCCACCTTCCCAATGAGACGACAGCCCCACGTCTCTTTGTGATGGCTAATCTCTGGCCCAAATGCAACATGCTGGTTAAGTGCATGGGGGGGACATGTCTCCCACTAGTGGCCAGGTACCGCGACTGCAACAGCCTCCTGCCAGCCCCCTTAACATCAGTTCTATTCTTATCTCACACCTGTTTCGGGGGGACCTGACCTTCCAGTCGTACATTGAGCGGTGTGACTGACATCTGTCACACGTGTAGTTCGTTCTCTCCCCAGGGGGTCCCTGGATAAGGCCCCCATGGTGGTTTGAATGCGCTTGTCTGTGTAACGCCCGAGCGATGGCGTTTCTTCTTAGCAGTTCAGCAGAGCCAAGGACACCCAGTCTTGGACCACCACCCCATTGTGCTGGGTGCTCTAAAAATCCAGAAGAGGATGGGGAGCCAGGACTCCTGGGTTCTCTCCCCAACTCTGGGAAGGGAGTGGTGTCTAGTGCTTAGAGCAGGGGAAACTGGGAGTCAGGATGCCTGGGTTCTATCCCCAGCTCTAACACTGACCTTGGGCCAGTCCCTCCCTGTGCCTCAGTTTTCCACTGCTGTGAAATGGGGGCGGTGGTACTGTTGCTTCCTTGGAGAGTATTTTGAAATTGACAGATGAAAAGCCTGGCTAAGAGCTAAGCACTGCTGGCACTATTACTCCAGCACTGCTGGCATTATTACTTGAGTACTCCCCAGTAATGGCCTGATACGCTACAGGGTCAGGGCAGATGCTGCCCTACCCTTTCAGGGAATAGTCAGTGGGCAGGTTGGGAAAAGTGGGGGGCCTCCAGAGGAGGTGTCTAGTCCCACAGAGCTCTCGTTGGGGGCTGATATCCCCCACCACTGCCCCATCCTGGCATGGCATTCCTAATGGGTTGCTTCTCTCCTCTCTCTCCTCCAGAAGAGGGCGAATATTTCCTCAAGGTCCTGATCCCCAGCTATGCGGCCGGCTCCATCATCGGGAAAGGGGGACAGACCATTGTCCAGCTGCAGAAAGAGACGGGCGCCACCATCAAGCTCTCCAAGTCTAAGGACTTCTACCCAGGTGAGCTGCCAGGGGCTCCTGTGAATCCCTGCAGATCTGAGGGTTGATAACTGAGGTGGTGGTGGGGAGGCTGGGACCTTCTACCCCAGTGATATTCCGCTGCTGTGGCGGCTGGACAGGAGAGGACCAGGTTTGCCTTGATGCCTGGGCTCCGGACCCCTGCGATCCGTCCTTGGGAGGTGGGCAAAGGGCGCTGGCTGGGATAGATTTATGCCATCCAGGTGGCCAGCCCATGCCTGGCTTTGAGAGGCCAGGGGGAAAATGCCCCTTCCATGGAACAATACAAATGCAGGTCGTACATCTCGGAGGCAAGGCTGCCGGTCTGGCTTGCAAGGCAGGGGACTGTGTCGGGGCAAGCAGCAGCTCTGGAAAGGGCTCAGGAGTCATGATGGGAATGTGCTGAGTATGAGGACAGAAATGGCTGTCACCAGGCTCCAGAGATAACGGCTCCCTCAGGACAATGGGGAAATGCAGCCCTCTTGGAGCAATTGGTTCAGGCTCTCTGCAGACTCAGGCGGTGTCACTGTGTCAGCTACACCTGGGGCGGCTCCCCCCCCTCAGACAGCATGGCCGTTGGGTGAGCGAGCAGGGGATGGCGAGGGGGAGCAGGGCGCTGGCCCTGCTGAGGCTGGTTACTGCAGCCAGTTCTGGTGTCCACCCTTTAAGGATCCTGACATTTCGGCCAGGGGTCAGAAAAGAGCAACAGGCCCGAGAATCTGCCTCCGAGCCAGAGACTGGAGGAGCTTGCTCTACTTTGTTTACCCCAGAGAAGATTTAGAGGTGACCAGATCCCAGGCAGCCAGCACTGCCCTGGGGGCGGGGTGGGCGGTTTCTGAGAGCAGAAGCAGAGAGCAAAGGCAGAGCAAGAGCCAATGGCTGGAGCTGAGGCGAGAAATTCAGATTGGGAATAAGGCACCAAGATTTAACAGGGGACTGAGCTGGGGCAGGCGAATTCCTCCAGAACTAGGACTCCTGGGTTCTTCTGGCTCTGGGAGGGGAGTGGTCTCTAGTTGTGGGCAAAAGGGCGAACACCATCCTGGGCTGCATCAACAGGGGAATCTCAGGAGAAGCAGGGAGGTGATTTTCCCTCTGGATTGGACCCAGGTGCGACCGTGGCTGGGATCCTGGTCCAGATGGATGTTGATAAGTTGCCGAGAAGAGCCCCGAGAACAACTGAAGGGTTAGAAAACCTGCCCTAGAGCGAGAGACTTCAGGAGCTCAGTGTTTTTAGCTTGACAACGAGAAGGGTCGGGGGGACTTGGTCTCCATCTATCAGTGCCGACACGGGGAACAAGGAGCTAATAATGGCTTTTCAATCTAGCAAATGCAACATGCTGGTTAAGTGCAGCCAATGTCTGGGAGTTGAAGCCGGACAAATTTAGACCGGAAATAAGGCATAGTGAGTGCGATTAACCCGTGGAACAATTTACCGAGGGTCCTGGTGGCTTCTCCATCCCTGGAAATGTTTAAATCAGGATTGGATCTGCGGTAAAGATCGGCTCTAGTTCAAACAGGTGTTGTTTCTGGGCAGGTCTCTGGCCTGTGTTATCCAGGAGGTCAGACTGATCATGGCGGTTCCTTATGGCCTTGGAATCTATGAATCTGTGAGGGGAGTGGTGGGTAGTGGTTAGAGTGGGTAGACTCCTGGGTTCTGGTCCCAGCCCTGGGATCGGAGTCGGGTAGGTGATCACAATTTGTTGGGGAAGAGTCAACATGGTTTTTGTAAAGGGAAATCATGCCTCACCAGTCTATTAGAATTCTTTGAGGGGGTCAACAAGCATGTGAACAAGGGGGATCCAGTGGATATAGTGTACGTAGATTTTCAGAAAGCCATTGACAAGGTCCCTCACCAAAGGCTCTTAAGCAAAGTAAACTGTCATAGGATAAGAGGGAAGGGCCTCTCATGGATCAGTACGTGGTTAAAAGACAGGAAACAAAGGGTGGGAATAAATTATCAGTTTTCAGAATGGAGAGAGGTAACTAGTGGTGTCCCCCAGGAGTCTGTACTGGGACCAGTCCTATCCAATATATTCATAAATGATCTGGAAAAAGGGATAAACAGTGAGGTGGCAAAATTTGCAGACGATACAAAATGACTCAAGATAGTTAAGTCCAAAGCAGACTGAGATCTAAAAAAATGAAAAAACCCAAACAAACAAAAAGGCAGGTTTAAAACAAACAAAAAGAAATATTTCTTCACACAACGCACAGTCAACCTGTGGAACTCCTTGCCAGAGGATGTTGTGAAGGCCAAGACCATAACAGGGTTCAAAAACGATCTAGATAAGTTCCCGGAGGATAGGTCCATCAATGGCTATTAGCCAGGATGGGCAGGGATGGTGTCCCTAGCTTTTGTTTGCCAGAAGCTGGGAATGGGCGACAGGGGATGGATCACGGATGATGTCCTGTTCTGTTCACTCCCTCTGGGGCACCTGGCACCGGCCACTGTCGGGAGACAGGACACCGGGCTAGAGGGACCCTTGGTCTGACCCAGTCTGGCCGTTCTTATGGGGTGTAGTAGTTTCAGCAGTGGTATGAGAAATCAGGACTCCTGGGTTCTCTTTCTGGCTCTGGGAGATAGGTGGAGTGTACTGATTTCCATGGGGGGTCTAGGAGCCAGGACTCCTGGGTTCTGTTCTGCAGCACTTAGCCACGGCCCCCGGGGAATGCACTGTGCCAGCCCCGCTAGGTTTCATTTTCAGGTCAAGCACGGAAGATTAGCAGGTGGTGCTGGATGGTGGGGAGGAAGCTGGCAGCCCTGGCCCAGCCATAATCTGTGCCCTGATTGCGGGGCACACAAAGCCAGGCCATCCCAGCTAAGCCGCTTTTCTCTGCATCTCCTGCTCTTGACTGGGGGATTATTGGGCAGAAAATCTCCGGGGATGAGGGGGATGTTGCCAAGGAGCTGGAGAGGGGAGGGGGCAAGTTTTTGCTTGCTAATTTCCCGAGGAGAAAGGGAGTTGTTCCAATCCCTTGGGAAAGGGGGAGGCACCATCCCCCACCACCACGATGCATAGGGAAGGGAAGTCTGATACGGTCTGGTCCTAATTGGGCGTTTCCTAACCCTGAGGGCATGAAGGGCTTGATCAGGTCTGCGTATAAGAGGCTGGGGGTTCTGGGACTGTGAGAAGGCAGCCTAGTGGTTAGAGCAGGGACCTGGGCGCCAGGACTCCTGGGTTCTATCCCAGCTCGGGGGGAAGGGAGGGTCTAGTGGTTAGAGTGGGGGGGCTGGGAACCCGGACTCCTGGGTTCTATTCCCAGCTCTGGGAGGGGAGTGGGGTCTAGTGGCTAGAGCAGGGGTGGCTGGGCGCCAGGACTCCTGGGATCTATTCTCTCCCAGTTAGCAATGGCTTCACAGGAGTCACCTCCAGACATTCTAACTCTCGCAAATTGACATGAGTGAGGCTTAATTTTAGTTAAAAATCGCTGTCAGCCCCAGACTGGAGGCTCTGCTGGCTCTCGCTGTCAACCCTGGGACCGGGGATGCCAGGGGTCCCGCTATAAGCCTGGGATGGGGGCTCTGTGGGCTCCCACTGTCAGCCTGAGACGGGGGCTCCACTGGGTCCCACTGTCAGCTCCCCGACCCACCTCTTCCCACTGCCGTGGGGTGCCCATTGTTTTGGAGAGACACTTCAGTACACCTCCCCTGCTGGGGCTGTACATCGCCTCCCCTGGCAGCTGCTTGGCGCTGTGCTGCCCGGGTTTCTCAGCTTCCTCTGGCACCTCCTCTGGACTCTGCTGCTGCTTTGAGGATCGCAGCATCTTCCTCTGCATCCCCCCATCGTGAGGGAGGGCTTCTGGCAGGAGCGCAGCAGGAGGTCAGGCAATCGTAGGGTCACAAAAGGCCGGGCGTGTTCATTGATTTTGGGCAGCTCCAGGCGTGATGGTCCTCATCAGAGAGCGAGTCTTTAACGTTCCATGCGGTGGTTCCCCCTCCCCTCCAGACAGGGGCAGGGGACCATTTAGGGGAGACGAGTGACTTTTTCACACTGGTGCAAAGTGTTCTGCATGGGCACAAGTGACTGCCCCGTGGCCTGGCAGGGCAAGGGACGGGGAGTGATCCCTGCGGGCCCTGCTCCAGAGTGGCTCTCTGCATGATTGTGAGTGCTCCTGCCGCAGGACCCCAGCTCCTCTTCCTTCCCGTACAGATGCAAGAGGAGGCAGCCCCGGGCTAGTCCCGCATGCGCTGGGCGGAGGCAGGGGGAAGAGCAAACCTTTGGGAAGGATCTCATGATTTATCAGCCAGTCTCATGATTTTCGGGGTCTGACTGGTGCTGTTGGGGTTGGCAGTGCTGCTAATCCCTGCCCATTTCTTCAGTTGTTGGCTGAATGCCCAGCCTGGCCTGCCCAGGATACCTGTGGGGGAAGGGGGCAGTTCCAGGCCACTGGAAGTCTCATGGAGTGGGGTGGCAGGGTCCCCCCACCTGCTCCCAGGGAGGGGAGGGAGAGATCCCCTAACCCGCGGGCAGGGGCTGGTGTGGCCGATCCCAGGGGCCTAGAGAGGGAGGAGGGAGCCACACGGACACCACAGCGGCTCTCTGCAGCCTGCAGGGCCCTGGCTGCCTCCCCCACCCCCAGCTGCAGGGCTAGGGGAGGAAGCAGGAAGCTGGGCAGGGCTGGGCCAGGCTGGGAGGGAAATGGCTTCAATTGCAGGAAATGTTCCCCTTGATAAGTCAGGCCAGAGCTGTGCGCGCTGGTCCCTCCCCCGCCCGGCTGTGTCCTGGGACCCCCCTGCCCCTCCCCCAGCTCTGTCCTGGGACCCCCCTGCCTCCCAGATCTGTCCTGAGACCCCCCTGTCCCTACCCCCAGCTCTGTCCTGGGACCCCCCTGCCCCTGCGCCCCGGCTCTATCCTGGGACCCCCTGTCCCTGCACCCCGGCTCTGTCCTGGGACCCCCTGCCCCTCCACCGGCTCTGTCCTGGGACCCCCTGTCCCTACCCCCCGGCTCTGTCCTGGGACCCCCTGTCCCTGCACCCTGGCTCTGTCCTGGGACCCCCTGCCCCTCCACCGGCTCTGTCCTGGGACCCCCTGTCCCTACCCCCTGGCTCTGTCCTGGGACCCCTGTCCCTGCGCCCCAGCTCTATCCTGCGACCCCCCCCGTCCCTACCCCCCAGCTCTGTCCTGAGACCCCTCTGTCCCTACCACCAGTTCTGTCCTGAGACCTCCCTGCCCCTAATCCCTGGCTCTGCCCTGGGACCCCCGTGCCCTTCCCCCAGCTCTGTCCTGAGACCTCCCTGCCCCTAATCCCTGGCTGTGCCCTGGGGCAAGCCCCCATACCTCCTCCCCTCCCACCTGTTGCACTGGCACAGCCTCCACTTACACACGCCTGTGCCCTGCTCGCACTCACAGAATCATGTGCTAGCCTGTGGAACCGCCACATCCCCTTGCACGCCTTCCCCCCACACCTGCCCTGCCTCATACCCTGCCCTCCTTGTGCCCCCTTTCACCTCCGCTTCCTTGTGCAACCAGTGGCCATCATCCACCCCTGCCCGGGAACTCTCCACTGTGCCCCCCCATCCCATCCCCCTCCTCCAGGGGTAACCCCAGGTGAGCGGGAGGGAGGAGCACCTGGTACCAAGAGGGGGTGACAAAAATGATTCCCAGGAACAGCCTCTCCCCCGCCCCATTCGACTGCCTGTGACCTCTGCCCCAGCCCATGGCCAGGGGCCAGCACTCACCACACCCTTTCCTATTTATCCCGCGTTTATTAGGCCTTGGCTGGGACAGGCCCTATTGTTTTCAGGTAAGCAGTGCAGCTTTGTCACAATCTGGGGAAGCCTGATCCTGGGGTGCCGGGGGAAGAGCCCTGAGGGGGGCCTTCCTGAACCCCTGCCCAATGGGCAGACAGTGGAATGGATGTTCCCAATAGCTCATAAAACCTTCCTCGTGCCCCTTGAGTCCACAACTCCTCCCCCCCCCCACACACACACCATGAGGCAGGGGAAGAGGGCACGACTGCAGCCACTTCTGGGGTGGGACCCAGCAGATGTTTAACCACCAACAGCAACGCTGTGCTTTAGGATAGGAAGGAAGGAAGGATACAATCTCTAGATGAAAGTGGGAATAGAACCCAGGAGTCCTGACTCCCATCCCCGCCTGCTCCCATCAATAAGAATGTAAGAAAAGTCAGATCGGGTCAGACCAATGGGCCAGCTAGCCCAGGTGGCCAGTGCCATACACTTCAGAGGGAATGACCAGAACAGGGCAATTATCGAGTGATCCATCCCATCATCCAGTCCCAGCTTCTGTCAGTCAGAGGCTTAGGGACACCCAGAGCATGGGGTTGTGTCCCTGTACACCTTGGCTAACAGTCATTGCTGGACCTATCCTCCAGGAACTTATCTCATTCCTTTTTTAACCCACTTATAGTTTTGGCCTTCACAACATCCCCTGGCAGTGAGTTCCACAGGTTGACTGTGCATTATGTGAAGAAGAACTTCCTTATGTTTGTTTTAAATGTGCCGCCTGTTAATTTCATTGGATGATCCCTGTTTCTTGTGTTATGGGAAGGAGTAAATAACATTTCCTTATTCACTTTCTCCACCCCAGTCATGATTTTATAGACCTCCATCATATCCCCCCTTAGTCATCTCTTTTCCAGGCTGATCACTCCCAGGCTTTCTAATCTCTCCTCATGTGGAAACTGTTCCAGCCCCTTAATCATTTTTGTTGCCCTTCTCTCTACCTTTCCCAATTCTAATATATCTTTATTCAGATGGGCCAACCAGATCTGCACGCAGTATTCAAGGTGTGGGCATGCCATGGATTTATATAGAGGCATTATGATCTTTATCTTATCTATCCCTTTCCTAATGGTTTCTAACAGGCTGTTCGCTATTTTGACTGCCGCTGCACATTGAGAGGATGTTTTCAGAGAAATATCCACCATGACTCCAAGATCTCTTTCTTGAGTGGGAACAGCTAATTTAGACCCCATCATTTTATATGTATAGTTGAGATTAGGGTTTCCCATGTGCATTACTTTGTATTTATCAATGATGAATTTCATCTGCCATTTTGTTGCCCAGTCACTCAGTTTAGTGAGGTCTCTTTCTAACTCTTCACAGTCAGCTTTGGACCCTATCTTGACTAATTTTGTATCGTCTGCAAACTTTGTCACTTCACTGATCACCCCTTTTTCCACATCATTTATGAATGTGTTGAACAGCCCTGGTCCCAGTACCGACTCCTGGGGGACTTACCTTTCTCCACTGTGAAAATTGACCATTTATTCCTACCCTTTGTTTCCTGTCTTTTAACCAGTTACTAATCCAGGAGAGGACCTTCCCTCTTATCCCATGACATCCCAAATACACTATATCCACTGGTTTCAGAGTAACAGCCGTGTTAGTCTGTATTCGCAAAAAGAAAAGGAGTACTTGTGGCACCTTAGAGACTAACCAATTTATTTGAGCATAAGCTTTTGTGAGCTACAGCTCACTTCATCAGATGCATACTGTGGAAAATACAGAAGATGTTCTTATACATACAAACCATGAAAAAATGGGTGTTTACCACTACAAAAGGTTTTCTCTCCCCCCACCCCACTCTCCTGCTGGTAATAGCTTATCTAAAGTGATCGCTCTCCTTACAATGTGTATGATAATCAAGGTGGGCCATTTCCAGACGTTCTTGTTAAACCCTGGATTTGTGCTGGAAATGGCCCACCTTGATTATCATACACATTGTAAGGAGAGTGATCACTTTAGATAAGCTATTACCAACAGGAGAGTGGGTTTGTGTGTGTGGAAAGGGGAGGGAGGGAGAAAACCTGGATTTGTGCTGGAAATGGCCCACCTTGATTATCATCACATTGTAAGGAGAGCAATCACTTTAGATAAGCTATTACCAGCAGGAGAGTGGAGTGGGGGAAGAGAAAACCTTTTGTAGTGGTAAACACCCATTTTTTCATGGTTTGTATGTATAAGAACATCCTCTGTATTTTCCACAGTATGCATCTGATGAAGTGAGCTGTAGCTCACGAAAGCTTATGCTCAAATAAATTGGTTAGTCTCTAAGGTGCCACAAGTCCTCCTGTTCTTTTTACTATATCCACTGGATCACCTTTGTCCAACCCTCTCACAGAATTCTAATAGATTGGTGAGGCATGATTTCCCTTTACAAAATCTGCGTTGACTCTTCCCCAAGATATTATGTAGGCCTCAACTGGAGTATTATGTCCAGTTCTGGGCACCACATTTCAGGAAAGAAGTGGACAAAATTGGAGAAAGTCCAGAGAAGAGCAACAAAAATGGTTAAAGGTCTAGAAAACATGACCTACGAGTAGGGTGACCAGATGTCCCGTTTTTAAAGGGACAGTCCCGGTTTTGGGGATTTTTTCTTATATAGGTGCCTATTACCCCCCACCCGTCTCGTTTTTTCACAGTTGCTGTCTGGTTACCCTACCTATGAGGGAAGATTGAAAGAGCTGGGTTTGTTTAGTCTGGAGAAGAGAAAACTGAGAGGGGACATGATAACAGTTTTCAAGTACATAAAAAGTTGTTACAAGGAGGAGGGAGAAAAATTGTTCTTGTTAACCTCTGAGGACAGGACAAGAAGCAATGGGCCTAAATTGCAGCAAGGGCAGTTTAGGCTGGACATTAGGAAAAACGTCCTGTCAGGGTGGTAAAGCACTGGAATAAGTTACCTAGGGAGGTTGTGGAATCTCCATCACTGGAGATTTTTAAGAGCAGTTTGGACAAACCCCTGTCAGGGATGGTCTAGATAATACTTAGTCCTTCCTTGAGTGCAGGGGACTGGACTAGATGACCTTTTAAGGTCTCTTAAGTCCTACAATTCTATGATTTATCTATGTGTCTGATAATTCTGTTATTTACTATAGTTTCAACTAGTTTGCCTGGTACCAAAGTTAGGCTTGTCATGGAGTCCCTGGGCGATGCTCTGGAACTGCTCCCTACATAGCCAGTCAGGACTCTGGAGAAGTCTCCTTTCTGTGATCAGACTGTCTTCAGGACACACAGCTCACGCAGCTTCCACCTTCCTGGGTCTGACCTCGGAGCATTCAGCATCCTCTGCCCCTCCGTGCGCTTCCCCCAGCGAGTCTTCCCTGGCGGGGTCCTGGGGAAGCGAGAGGGTCCTGTCCCCCCAACTTCGCAGTCAGACGTGACTCTCAGCCAGCCTGTAAAACAGAAGGTTTATTAGATGACAGGGACATGGTCTAAAACTGAGTTTGCAGGTGCAGAGAACAGGACCCCTCAGCTGGGTACATTTTGGGGGGCAGTGAGCCAGACAACCACGTCTGCCCTTCACTCCATGTCCCAGCCAGCCCCAAACTGAAACTCCCTCCAGCCCCAATGCCTCTGGGCTTTCCCCTTTCCTGGGCAAGGAGGTCACCTGATTCCTTTGTTCTCCAACCCTTTAGCTCTCACCTTGCAGGGGGGAAAGGCCCAGGCCATCAGTTGCCAGGAAACAGGGTGTTGGCCAGTCTCTGTGTCCAGACCCCTGTCTAGGGCTCTGCAATGATCATACACCCTTACCCCACCCCCTAGATACTTAAGAACTGCATAGGGGAAACTGAGGCACCCCCACACTATTCAGAAGAAACATTAAGAACAGTCCCACTTCGTCACAGCTTACCAGTCTGTAATTGCCAGGATCACCTCTGGAACTTAAAAAAAAAAAATATTAGCATTACTTTAGATTTTGGTGACCTGTTACTTTTTAATTCATCAGTTTGTTCCAAAACCTCCTCTACTGACACCTCAATGTGGGACAGTTCCTCAGACTGGTCACGTCAAAAGAATGACTCAGGTGTTGGAATTTCCCTCACCTCCTCTGCAGTGAAGATCAATGCAAAGAATTCATTTTGTCGCTCCACAAACACCTTGTCTTCCTTGAGTGCTCCTTTAGCACCTTGATCGTCCAGTGGACTCACTGAGTTGGCTTCCTGCTTCTGATGTACTTGAAAACATGTTGCTGTTAATTTGTGAGGTTTTTGCTAGTTGTTCTTCACAATCTCTTTTGGCCGGCCTAATTATACTTTTATACTTGACTTGCCAGAGTTTATGCTCTTTCTGTTTTCCTCAGTAGGATTTGATTTCCAGTTCTTAAAGGATGCCTTTTTGCCTCTAACTGCTTCTTTTACTCTGCTGTTTAGCCAGGGGGGTATTTTTTTGGTTATCCTACTGTTTGTTTGTTTGTTTGTTTTTAATTTGGGCTACACATTTAAGTTGAGCCTCTATTATGGTGTTTAAAAATAGTTTCCATGCATCTTGCAGGAATTTCTCTCTTGTGACTGTTTTAGTTTCTATTTAACTAGCTTCCTTATTTTTCTGCAGTTCCCCTTTTTGAAGGTAAATGCGACCGTGATGGGTTTCTTTGGTATTTTCTCCCCTACAAGGCTGTTAAATTTAATTACATTATGGTCACTGTTACCAAATGGTTAAGACAGGGCCGGATTTAGGGGCAGGAGATCCAAGAGTCTACCTGGGGTGCCGGGCTTGGGGTGAACCAGGCTCGGAGTGCTGTTTTTGTTGTTAGCGACAAAAGGGAAATAGAATATTTGAAGTGACATATTTCAGGTGTTCCCTACGTGGATTCATTTTTCACTAACCTCCTAGAATGTTCTGGACCTGTGTAGAATAAATACAGATTTGCAGATCCTAGCATGCAAATTTATCGTCTTATAGGACAGGGATAAATCAGGCATGCAAATCGTGTATCAAAGTCATTAAATGGGCTACAAATGCAATAAAAATAAGGCATTCAAAAGTTTAACAAATGGGGAGGGGTGTGCCAAAAAGACGCTCCTTGCCTGGGGCACCATTTAGTCTAAGGCCAGCCCTGGTTTCAGTTATATTCACCTTTTGGACCAGATCCTGTGCGCTACTTAGGACTGAATCAAGAATTGCCTCTCCCCTTGTTGGTTCCAGCAGGACTAGCTGCTCCAAGAAGCAGCCATCAATGGTGTCTAGAAATTTTATCTCTGCCTCCCATTCTGAGTTGACATGTACCCAGTCCCTATGGGGATAGTTGAAATCCCCCATTATTCTTAGGATTTCTGTTTTTGTAGCCTCTCTAATCAACCTGAACATTTCACAGTCACCATCGCCATCCTGGTCAGGTGATCGGTAGGATATTCCTACTGCTATGCACTTATTATCCAAGCATGGAATTTCTATCCATAGGGATTTGATGGTTCAGTTTAATTCATTTAAGATTTTTATTGTGTTTGACTCTGTGCTTTCTTTCATATGTAGTGGTGCCACACCCCCACCAGCATGACCTACTCTGTCATTTCTATGTATTTTGTACTCTGGTATTACCGCGTCCCACTGATTATCATTGTTCCACCAAGTTTCTGTGATGTCTATTATAGCAATATCCTCATTTAATACCAGGCACTCTAGTTCACCCATCTTAATATTTAAACCTCTTACATTTGTATATAAGCACTTACAAAATTTGCCAGTATTTAGTTGTCTGCCTTCCTGTGATGTAATTGAATGGGGCTCTTTTTCCTTCGACTGTTTCTCTCCAGTTCCTGCCTGTTCTTTACCGACTTCTACCCTCTCCTCTTTACTAGCACTTAGATAAATCCTCCCCTAAGGGATGTCTCTGTCTGAGCCGTGTGCTCCTAGGCACCTGTCGGCCTTCACCCAGCCCTTAATTTACAACCTCTTCTATGACCTTTCTAATTTTACATGCCAGCAATCTGGTTCCGTTTTTGTTTAGGTAGAGCCCATCCTTTCTTGTATAGGCTCCTCCTTTTCCAAAAGGTTCCCCAGTTCCTAATAAACCTAAACCCCTCCTCCCAACACCATTGTCTCATCCATGCATTGAGACCCTGCATCTCTGCCTGTCTAACCGGCCCTGTGCATGGAACTGGAAGCATTTCAGAGAATACTACCATGGAGTTCCTGGACCTCTTACCTAGCAGCCTAAATTTGGCCGCGAGGACCTCTCTCCTACCTTTCCCTGTGTCACTGGTACCAACATGTACCACCAGCTCCTCCCCAGCACTGCACATAAGTCTGTCTAGATGTCTCATGGGCTCTGCATCCTTCACACCCGGCAGGCAATTCACTGTGCGGTTCTCCCAGTCAAACACAACTATCCATATTTCTAACAATCGACTTCCCCATCGCTATGACCTGGCTCTTCCTAATAACTGGGGTCCCCTCCCCCTCCCACTCCTCCATATATGGATTCATTTTTCACTAACCTCCTAGAATGTTCTGAACCTGTGTAGAATAAATACAGATTTACAGATCTTAGCATGCAAATTTATCGTCTTATATGGCAGGGATAAGGGGTCTCCTCGGTGCGTCTGGAAGGAGGGTCCCAGCGATGGGATCATTTCCCTCCACTCCAGCTTAATGTTTTCCTTCCCTCCTCCACAGCACAGACTGGGAGTGGGACCTGCTCTGCTGTGCCCCAGAAAGTCTCCTCTCTGTACCTCTCTGTCTCCCTCAGCATCTCCAGTTCAGTCACTCTGGTCTCCAGAACCTGTGCTCAGTCTCTGAGGGCCATGACTTGCTTGCACTGACCCCACTCCTTTCCCAGAGCTGGGGATAGAACGAGGAGTACTGGTTCCTGTCCCCCCTCCTCTAACCACTAGATCCCACTCCCCTCCCAGAGCTGGGATAGAACCCAGGAGTCCTGCTCCCAGCTGCCCCTGCTCTAACTACTAAGAGATGTGGGATGACTGGTGGTTTGTGCGTTGGTGAAAGTGGCCTCCAGTAGTGTGCGGATGGCTGTTATGGTTTGTGGTTTTGATGCTTTGTGGAGGGCGGTGGGCAGTGCTGGTGGCGGTTGGTGGTCTGTGCTCTGGTGCTAGCGGTGGATTGCAGGGAGGGAGGTGTGTGGTGTGGTGAAGGTGGTTTGCGGCGCACGTGGGCTGTGGTGCTGATGGAGTATTGAGCGTGCTCTGTGGTTTGGTGAGAGTGGGCTGTGCTGCCGTGGTGCTGTGGGCTGTGGTTGGCGAGCATGCATTGGTGCTTGGTGAGAGTGGGCATGGGTCATGGCATCGTAGTTGGTGGGGGTAGGCCGAGGACCATGGTTTGTGAAGGTGGGCTATGGTGCCATGGTGTTGGTGCTTGGTAAAGGTGGGCCATGGTGCCATGGGCTGTGGTTGGTGAGGGTGAGAGTTGGCCGTGGTGCCATGGGATGTAGTTGGTGAGAATGGGCGTGGGCCATAGCATCATGGTTGGCAAGGGTGGGCAGTGGTGCCATGCTTGGCAAGGGTGGGCCCTAGTGTTACAATGTTGGTGGTTGGCAAGTGTGGGCCGGGGTGCCATGGGCTATGATTCATGAGGGTGGGCCATGGTGCCATAGGCCATGGTTGGCAAGGGTGGGCACATGCCACTGGCTATGGTTGGCCAGGCTAGGCCATAGTGTCAGTGTCTGGCAAGGGTGGGCTAAGGTGCCATGGGCTGTGGTTGGTGAGGGTGCGCATCTGCCATGGGCCATGGTTGGTGAAGGCGGGCTGAGGTGCCATGGGCTGTGGTTGGCCATGCTAAGCCATAGTGTCAGTATCTGGTGAGCGTGGGCTGTGGCACCATGGGCCGTGGTTGGTGAAGGTGGGCTGAGGTGCCATGGGCTGTGGTTGGCCATGCTAAGCTGTAGTGTCAGTGTCTGGTGAGACTCGGCTATGGTGCCATGGGCCATGGTTGGCAAAGGTGGGCTGAGGTGCCGTGGGCTGTGGTTGGTGAAGGTGGACTGTGGTGCCATGGGCTGTGGTTGGTGAAGGTGAGTGGAGGTGCGATTGGCCATGGTTGGTGAAGGTGGGCGTTTGCCATGGGCTGTGGTTGGTGAAGGTGAGCAGAGGTGCCATGGGCCGTGGTGGGTGAAGGTGGGCTGTGGTGCCATGCGCCGTGGTTGATGAAGGCGGGCTGAGGTGCCATGGGACTTGGTTGGCCATGCTGGGCCATAGTGTCAGTGTCTGGCAAGGGTGGGCTGTGGTGCCATGGGCCGTGGTTGGTGAGGGTTGGCTGTGGTGCCATGGGCCGTGGTTACCGAGGTGGGCCATAGAGTTGGGGGTTGGCAGGGTGGGCAGTGGCGTTGCTGGTTTGGCTGGCTCGGAGAGGCTGGGGGTGGTCATGGGATGGGGAGAGGGTTACATTTTGAGCCAACCTGAGGGTCCCTGACTCATTCAGGGCCCTCCCCCCATTTCCCTGCTGTCTTCTCTGAACCTCCGACTCTGTGTGTGGATGGGGGGATGTGGGGATGGGGCCGGGCCTCGTGCTGTGCCCCCCCACCCCTCTGGATCCTTGATCCCCTGATGCCAGGCCCTGGGGGGAGGGGCTCTCCAGCCTGTGCTGGGCCCCAACACTCACTGTGGGGCAACTGGGCCCCCCCCACCAGCTCTCCTCCTCCCCTTCCCGCCTGGGGCCCCTCGCCGCACCCCGCGGCGGGGGGGGGCTCATTGCTGGGGACAAAGGGTCCCTCATCACCCAGGTAACCGGCGGATGGCAGATGAGGGGGTGCCGGTTGCCATGGCGACAGGCCCTTGAGCCCTCGGCTCCATCACGGCTGCTGGGGGGGGAGGGGGTTTCAAAACGCTGCAGGTTGCCATGGTAACCTGGCTGTGCCTGTTTTGTTGAGGCAGCAGCTGAGGGGGGGAGGTTGGGGGAAACCCTGGGGGGGAGGGGGCATGGCGAGGGGCGGGGGGTAATGAGGGGGATGGGGGATGTGGGGAAGGAGGGGGAGGGGGGCCATGCATAGGGGCAAACTGGGAGGGGCAGGGGGGATGTAGGGGGAGGGAAGGAGGAAGAGAAGGGGGGGATATAGGGAGGGGGAAGGGGATGCAGGGAGAGGAGAGGTATATGGGGAGGGGGATGTGGGCCAAGGAGGGGTACGTGGGGAGGGGAGAGAGAGGGGAAGGGGGAGGTGGAGATGTGGGGAGGGGGGACATGGGGAGTCGAAAGTGGGGAAAGGGATGCGGGGAGAGGAGAGGTATATGGGGAGGGGGATGTGGGCCAAGGAGGGGGACGTGGGGAGGGGCAGGAGAGGGGAAGAGGGTTTGGGATGTGGGGAGGAGAGAGCTGGGAGGGGGGACATGGGCTGGGGGATGTTGTGGGGAAGGAGAGAGACCAAAAATCCTTGGTTTCCCTCCCTCTCCTCCCTGCTGTGGCTCCCCCGTGCAATGGCTCTGGCACCAGGCGAGGGCGTTTTCCCCCCAGGGCCCTACCCCACACCCTGGGGATCAACCTCCCCACCATGGGGAACGAATGCTCGGCAGGGATTGAACCAGAACCCCCAGCCTCAAAGCCTTAGACCCTGAGCTAAAGGGGGAGCACCAGGGGTCTCCCCCCAGCTCTGGGTGGGGAATGGAGTCTAGTGGTTAGAAGGGGGGCTGGGCGTCAGGACTCCTGGGTTCAATCCCCAGCCCTGCCACAGGCTCAGCGTGTGACCTTGGAGAGGGCAAGTCCCAACCCCCCTCAGTTTCCCCATCAGCCGATGGGAGAGGTCACAGCGTGTAGGTGAAAGGCTGGGAATCAAGGGAGATGGGGGGTGCCAAGAGCTCCCTTCCCTGGGGGGGGCTGACACCAGCTCTGTCCAATGGCTGGGATCCTGGGGGGAGCAAAGGGGGTGGGGGGCCCTCATTGGCAGCCCTGCCAGCTGTTGGCTTTAAACAGGCAGCAGCTGGTGGGGCATGGCTGGAACACGTTAACCCTCTATGTGCCACGCTGGGCCCCTCTGGAGCTGGGGCTAGCCGGGTGAGAGCTGGAGGGGGATGGGACGCAGGCGTTGGTTGGGTGAGGGGAGGCCAAGGCAGTGGTGGCTTGTCAAAGCTTCAGCTGACACACTCACTCCCCTCTTACACATGCATCCTCCTCATGCACACTTGCCTGCTTGCACACTTGTTCCTTTGCGATCAGTTGTCCCCTTGCACGCCCACTCACACTCTCATTCCCCTGGCATCAGTTGTTGCCCTCTTACACATGTCCTCCCCTCTTGCACACTCACCTTCCTCCATCACCCCCATTCCTTTGGTATCAGTTCCCTTACACACTCACTTCCCATTTGCACACTCACCCCTTTGGTGTCAGTTGTTCCCCCCTTTTGCACGCTCCCTCCCTGCAAGCCCACATCAGCACATCCCTCTCCAGCTTGGTGCCCTCTGTGCCCAGAACTCTGGGTGCTAACCTGCCCATGCTCTCCCCTCCCCAGGCACCACAGAGCGGGTGTGCCTCGTGCAGGGCACAGCCGAGGCCCTCAACGCCGTCCACAACTTCATCGCCGAGAAGGTGCGTGAGATCCCCCAGTCCGTGGTGAAGCCTGAGTCCGTCAACATCCTGCAGCCGCAGACCACCATGAACCCAGACCGCGCCAAGCAGGTGAGATCCGGGGGACTGGACACTCTCCCAGGCAGTGGTGGATTAGCCACTGGGCCAGTGGGAGGGCCCCGGAAAAAATCCACCGCCGGGCAGCGGAAGCCCAGAGCCCAGGCCGCCATGCGGGGTGGCGGAAGCCCCAGCGACCCGAACCCACGCCCTGGCAGAAGCACTGCGCAGGTGGGGCGGAAGAAGCCCCAGCGCCCCGACCCTGATCCCCGACAGAAGTGCCGGGGGTGGTGGGGGAAGCCCCAGCGCCTGGACCTGGCTGCAGCCCCGGGACTGGAGGAGCTCTCGCTCCCTGCCGTGGCCGCAGGGCTGGGGGAGGTCTCACTCCCTGCTGCGGCCCTGGGGCCAGAGCGGAGGGACAGTCTTGAGGGGAGGGCAGAAAGGAGCCAACAGGTTGTGGGGCAATAGTGCGGGGGCAGAATGGGGGGACCCTGGATGGAACAGGGGCGGGGCCCAGGGAAGAGACAGAACGGGGTGGGGCTGTGGGCAGGGCCGCAGGCGGAAGAGATAGCACAGGGGTGGGACCACAGGCTGAAGGTGTGGGCAGGGGCCCCAGGAATCCGCCCCTGCCCCCAGGGAGCAGCCAGGACTCTGCAGGGGAGGCTGGACACGGGCAGACCCTGTGATTGTCCTGAGCTCCCCAAATCCCAGCCAGCGCTGCCCAGTGTTGCCACACAGGGGCTGTCAGCAGCACACACTGCCCTCAGCAGCCAGGGCAGGGGCGGTAGGCACCCTCCTGCACACCCACTGTAATATGCAGAGGCTGTAACGCACCTATCAGCAGCCACAAAGGCCTTGGTGTCTTTGGGATGCTGTAGCGTGGGGCTAGGGCAACACTGCCCAGGGGTTAGTGCAGCGATTGCTGGGGGGCAAGTGGAGTTTCATAGTCCATCCCCCCCCAACCTCCATCGCTGGGGTTCTGAGTTCAGATCCTGCCTCTGGTCACACATGAAGTGAGTTGGTTGGGTCTCTTTTTTAGTGGGGAATTTGCTGCATTCTGGGATAGCCAGGGACTGCGGGTTGGGAGAAAGGGACACTGGCAGAGCTGTGTGTGCAGGGAGCCCAGGGCTGGGATAGTGGGGTGTTGCGGGTCGGGATTGAGGGACACTGGCAGAACTGGGAAAGGCAGGCGAAGTGCTGGTTTGGGGGCTTTGGGTCAGGATTGAGGGGCACCGGCAGAGCTTGGGGGAGCCTGGGGCTGCGGGTTGGGATTGAGGGGCACCAGCAGAGGTGTGGTGGGGGAGCCCAGGACTGGGCTAGAGGGGGCTGCAGGTTGGGATTGAGAGGCCCTGGCAGAGCTACAGGAGGGGAGGAGCCCCGGAGCTGGGTTGTGGATCAGGATTGGGTCCAGGGGTCCCACAGAGCGGGGTCCAGGGGTCCCACAGAGCGGTGCACTCTGGGCAGTTATCCCACAGAGCATCTCTTCCTCTTCTGCCGCTAAGAGTTGTAGGAAGGCGGAGGGGGTTGCAGGGTATCCCCATTGGTCACAAAGGCCCCAGTAGACTCTCCCCAATCCCCACCCCCTCCCTCAGGTCCTCAAGTGACACCATCCAGTGTAAGGATGTGCCATGTCCAGACTGAGGCCCATGTGATGGCCTTTGCCTGGACGCCAGAGTCCCCTCAGGACAGCACTTGTCATTCCCAAGAAGAAAGTGTGCAGAGATGACTTCATGTCTCCTTTAGCCCACCCTGTCCAGCCCTATGGGGCCAGGGAGGGAACATCCACTCAGTCCATTCCCCCTGGGCGGGGGTGGGGGAGTGTTGTCCCCTCCAGGCCATTCCCCCCCAGGGCAATAGCTACTCTGGTCTGTTTCCCCAGAATCACAAGCCCAGCCTCCAGGGTCAATAGGACTGCAGCAAGGTGGGAATTCTGGGGGTAGCCGGGCATAGCTGGGAGCTCCTCCCACAGCCAGTGTTCCTGCTCTGCTCTCCACAGCGCTCCCTGCTGGGAGAAGCCGGGGTTGCTAAAATCTCCCAAGAAATCTCCCGTTGAACAGGACGCAGTGTGGGTCTCTTGCCCCTTTGAGCCCCTGGGGACATGGCTCACCCTGCGCTGGCAGGGGGGAGCGCTGGAGGCCAGGGCAGGGAAAGCTCTTTTCCAGTGCAAGATGCCCCTCTGGGCTGTATTTTAGGCACCCCCATCCATCCCAGGCCTGGCTGCCCCCAAAGGGCTCCCGGCCCAGGCAGGGGAGAGCAGGAGACAATTTCTGTGCTGAGGAGCAGTGGGACGGGAGCAGCTGGCACCATGGGGCACCCCCTGCTTCCCTCATGGATCCCTGGCCTGAAGGGATCAGTGGGGGTGGGGGGGGCAGCAGGTTCTGGAAAGTCCACAGGCTGCTGTAGGAGGAAGGAGGAAACGTGTAGGAGGAAACGTATGCTCAGAAGTTCCAGGAGTGGAGTGTGGTCTAGTAGTTACAGTGGAGGGGAGGGGCTGGGAGCCAGGACTCCTGGGTTCTATTTTTTGCCCCTTGGCCTGCAACTAAGCTGCATGGCACCAATCTGTGCCCAGATCCTGGCGGGGAGGGTGGAACTGAGGCCGGGGATACAACTGCTGCGGGGGTTGCAGGGGAGGCTGTTGCTAGGTGGTATCCAGGGTGCGGTGGCAGCTGGGGATTTGGAAGGGGGCATGGGGTCTATACCAGGAGCCAGGTGGTGCCCAGGAGCCGGTCTGGACTAGGAGAGCAGCTCCCACCCCTGCAGGGCCCCCTTGCCATGGCAGCAGGGGGCAGGCTCTGTGATGTGTCAGGCTGCCTGGCCTGGCAGGGCCTTGCCACCATTGTGTTGAGAGAGGGAGGGCTCTGGGGCGGGGGGTCTGGCAGCAATGGGGTCTGGGTGGGGCGCCAGGGGCTCTGTCCTGGCTGGTGGCCCTGATTAGAGATTGTCTGTGTGAGGGAGATCGGCTGGGTGTGCCTAGGGCTGGGCAGGCCAGGTGCTAGGTAAGCCAGGTGCTAGGTGGACTGAGCTCTGGGTGTGCTGGCGGGACTGAGTGCACCTTCGCCAGCCCCTCCTGCCTGTTCCTCTCTCCTCCCTTTTCGCTGTCCTCCCCTGCCCCCCATTGGAGGCTGTCAGCTCCAAATTGCCCCTCGAGCCATCAGAGGTTCCCTGAACTGGGTCCAGGGAGCCTCCACTTCCTGCACGGCAGGGGCCAGCTCCCGTCCCTCAGGATCTCACAGCCCTGCACAAGCTTTCACAGACTGAGCCATATGCCCCAGTGAGGTGGGGAAACTGAGTCACAGGGCAGCGCTAGGATGTGAGCAAGTTCACACAGCCAGTCAGTGGCAGAGCTGGGGCTAGAACCCAGGAATCCTGACTCCTAGCTCCCCCGCTCTCTGCTATAACCACTGGACTGCACTCCCCTCCTATGGAGCTGGGTGGTTTACGTGCAGAGGAGGGAGCTGTTAGAAGGAACTAGTGACAGTCCCCCCATCCCAGTCCTAGTGGTCAGTTCCAGATTCACAGCCCCCTGCTACCCCAGCCCTGGGCTCCCCAACCCACAGCTCTGCCAGTGCCCCTCACTCCCGACTCGCAGCCCCCTGCTACCCCAGCTGTGATCTGCCCACCCCCAGCTCCGCTGAAGACCCTGGTGTCATGGGGAAGCCCAGGGCCAGGGTCGCAAGGGGCTGCGGGCACACACACCAACTTTCCACTCTGTTGGGGGATGCTTGACCCCTGGCTCTGCCCCAGACCCTACCTGAACTCCACCCCATTCCTCAAGGCTACACCCCCACCCCGCCCCTGCCCAACCTCTTCCCGTCCCGTTCCACCCCCTCCCTCAAGTATGCTTCGTCATCGCTCCTCCTCCCTCCCCCCCAGCGTCCTGCACGCCTCGAAACAGCTGGTTTGGGCGGGCGGGCAGGCAGGAGAAGTGGGGAGGGAGGGGGAAATGCTGATCGTTGGGGCCGCCAGCAGGCAGGAGGCGCTGGGGAGGAAGGGGGAGCCGATAGGGGGGCTGCCGGTGGGTGCTCAGCAATCACCATTTTACCCCCATGGGTGCTTCAGCCCCGGAGCACCCACGGAGTCAGTGCCTATGGCTGCAGGTCAGGGCTGAGGGTCACCGGCAAAGCCAAGCTGCAGCTCTCTCCTGTGGGTTAGTCTAGCCCGACAGCGGGGTCAGGGCCTGCATCAGAGCTTGTTACGCAAGAGATTTTCTCGGCTAAGTTGCTGTGGTGTTTTCCTTTGCTTCTGGGCTGTGGTTTAGTAATAGGGTGGGGAGGCTGCATCCTCCTCCCTTCCCAGGCAGAGCCCCTGGCTCTGCCCCTAGCTCCAGGCTATGCAGGTGGCCAGTCTGGGGAGGGCCCAAGGGCAGCCTGATTGAGGCCCTCCAAGCCAAGATCATCCTCCCAGCCCTTCTCTGACTCCCTCTTAGGGCTGGGTTGTACCTAGGGCTGGGTGTGCTGAGCTCTGGGTGTACCTAGGGCTGGGTGTGCTGGGTGCTGGCTTTGCTGGATACTGGGTGTGCTGAGCTCTGGGTGTGCCAGGTGCTGGGTGTCCGGGTGCTGGTGCCTTGGGCTGAGTGTGCTGGGTGCTGGTTGTACCAAGCTCTGGGTGTGCTGAGCTCTGGGTGTGCCGGGTTCTGGGTGTACCAAAGTCTCGGTGTGTCGGGTTCTGCGTGTACTGAGCTCTAGGTATGCTGGCTGGGCCTAGGGCCGGGCATGCCAGGTTCTGGGTGGACTGAGCTTTTGGTGTGCCAGGTGTTGGGTGTGCCTAGGGCTGGGTGTAGCGAGCTCTGGGTGTGCTGGATGTTGGGTGCACCGAGCTCTGGGTGTGCCTAGGTCTGGGCGTGCTGGGTGCTGTCACTGCTCTCCATGGTGCTGAAGGGGAACCCAGCTCTGGCAGGCAGTGTCTGGGCAGCACCCGTTCCCAGCTCAGCCCATGTGTCTCTGGGAGTCGCCCAGCTCTCTGAGTGGGTATGACACCCCCGCTAGGCTCCTCCGTGGAGACTGGAGCACACTTGTCTCCATGCAGTGCTAGGGGGCGATGTGCTGCAGGGAGTGGGGGACAAGTGATCCTTGTATGTCATACAAGCCCCAGAGGGGGCTGCAGCTCAGCTCTAGGGGGTCCTTGTATAAACAGCCCTACACCCCACCCCAGACGGGGCTGCAGCTCAGCGCTGGCAAAAGGCAATGGAAGCTGCTGGAGCTCATTCCCCACCCCCGCTAACACTCCACCCCCCCGGTCTCTTCCCCTTGGCAGGCCAAGCTGATCGTCCCCAACAGCACGGCTGGGCTGATCATCGGCAAAGGGGGTGCCACGGTGAAGGCTATCATGGAGCAGTCGGGGGCCTGGGTGCAGCTGAGCCAGAAGCCAGAGGGCATCAACTTGCAGGAGCGGGTGGTGACGGTCAGCGGGGAGCCCGAGCAGATCCGCAAGGCGGTGGACATCATTGTGCAGAAAATCCAGGAGGACCCGCAGAGCAGCAGCTGCCTCAACATCAGCTACGCCAACATCACCGGCCCCGTGGCCAACTCCAACCCCACCGGCTCGCCCTACGCCAACTCCACGGACGTGCTGCCGGCTGCCGCCGCCGCCGCCACCGCCTCGGGCCTGCTGGGACACACCAGCCTGGCCAGCGTCGGGGCCTTCCCAGCGGCCCTGCCGGGCTTCTCCGGCAGCGACCTGCTGGCCATCAGCACGGCCCTCAACACCTTGGCCAGTTACGGATACAACACCAACTCGCTGGGGCTGGGGCTCAATTCTGCCGCTGCCTCCGGCGTGCTGGCCGCCGTGGCGGCTGGGGCCAATCCCGCTGCGGCCGCGGCCGCCAACCTCCTGGCCTCCTACGCCAGCGACGCCTCCGCCAGCACCAGCACGCCGGCCGGTGCTGTGGGGGCCTTCACCCTGGGCTCCCTGGCGGCTGCCACCGGGGCGGCCAACGGCTACCTGGGCACGGCTTCGCCGCTGGTGGCCAGCTCTTTCCTGGCCACGGAGAAGCTGGTGGAGAGTGCCAAGGATATGGTGGAGATCGCGGTGCCAGAGAATCTGGTGGGGGCCATCTTGGGCAAAGGGGGCAAGACGCTGGTGGAGTATCAGGAGCTGACGGGCGCCCGGATCCAGATCTCCAAAAAGGGAGAGTTTATCCCGGGCACCAGGAACCGTAAAGTCACCATCACCGGCACGCCGGCAGCCACGCAGGCCGCCCAGTACCTCATCAGCCAGCGAGTGACGTACGAGCAGGGGGTGCGAGCCACCAACCCGCAGAAAGTAGGGTAGGGCCGGAGGGAGCCACGAAAGGGAGAAATCCATTTTAAATTTCAAACAAACAAACCAACAGGCCCCCCCTCCCCCACCCTGCCCATCCCCCGCACGCCCCCAGACATGCATCCCCTCCAATAGGGAGGGGTCCCCCCCCCAATCTAATGACCAGCTCCGATCCAGACGCGATCTCCGGATCGGCCCGCGGACCTTGCCGTGTGTTCTGTCTGATATGTATATATTGCACTTCTTTTTTTTTAATAGAAAAAGAAAATGGGTCAAATTTTCTCTTTATTTCCTTTCTTTACAAATTTTCTTTCTGCCCCCCCTTCCCCCCCAGCCAGCCCCCCCCCCCCTGCTCTCTCTATTCAGGGAGCAGATCGCACTTTGGGGAGTGGATCCCTTTAAGACTGGGGGGAATTGGATTTTGATCCATAACTGGGGGAGGGGTGATTGGAGCCGATCTGGACCCGTGTTGAGACGAGGGGGGGTGGGGAACGGGGTCTTGGCATGAGCCACAGCTGCCGTAAATCCCCCACATACCCCCTCTGTTAGCTGGGTCTTATTGAACTTAAGCTGCAACGCGGCGTTTCACTGATGCGTTTTATTTTCTGCATGTAGATAGTCAAATTGTGTTGAACTCGGGGCGGGAGCGGGGGGGTTAAGTTAGGACTGGGGGTGGTTTTTGTGGGTTGGGGGGGTAGTTATTCATATCTTCAGCAAAAGTGGGGGGACGCACTCCCCCTCTTCCTCCAGAAAGGAAGCAACATATCTCTAGGGCGTAACTGGAAAGGTGGTTGGGCTGTGCCCGTGGGAAGTGGGGTGGGAGTCTGTCCACGGAGTAGCCACAGGGCTGGGTTTTGTCGTCTCGCTCGGCAGCGTCTGCCAGACCGGGTGATTGGAGGGTGGGGAGATAAGGAGCAGAACATGAAGCTGTGACAACATGCATGGTAGTATGTGATGTAATGTGGCGTAGGGGGCTACTTCCTGTGATGTCATAGGCTACTTCCTGTGGCACCACAAGTGTCTACCAGTGATGTAGTATGCTACTTCTTGTGGTGTAGGAGGCTACTTCTTGTGATGTCATAGGCTACTTCTTGTGACATCACAAGTGTCTACCAGTGATGTGGTATGCTACTTCTTGTGGTGTAGGAGGCTATTTCCTGTGATGTGATAGGCTATTTCTTGTGACATCACCAGTGATGCAGTATGTTACTTCCTGTGATGTACGAGGCTACTTGCTGTGGTATAAACACCTGCCTGGGACACGTCAGGCTGCTTCCTGTGATGTCATAGCCTGCTTCCTGTGACAGACAGGGCCAAACCGTCCGGGTGGGGTTTTATTTTCCTTCCGAGGTGTTCTGTAAATGCTGGTGTCACATCCATCTAGGGAGGAATCTCTCCCCACACAACCCCCGGGAACGCGAGCGGCCGAGCCCGTCCCGCGGGAGCAGCGACGGGACAGGGAACCCCGCCATTGCCGCCGCTCGCACAGGGCCCGGGCGGCTGGCACGGCCAAGAAAGTGAAGCACTAGGCAGCTGCCTCCCCGCAGCTACCACTCAGTATTAAAGCCCGGCTGGGGCGATGGCTATTTTCTCAGCACCGGGGGTGGATATTGGCATCTTCACCATGGACCTCACGACTGCCCCCCACCATTGCTCCAGGGAAGGAACATTGCTCCTCTCCCTCTTCCTTAGAACCCCCGCCTCCCCCAGGATCTCCTTGATGCCTCAAGCAGTATTATCACCTTGAGCCGGCCAAGGGCTCCTCCTGCTGCCAGTGCAGCCTGTGGGCAGCGTGGAAAGGACCTTGCTTCACATATCAGTGACTCAGGGCAGTCCGTGAGAGCCGGATGCCCAATAGCCCTGGGCAAGTGCCGGGGTATCCATTAGTCCCTGGGCTAGCACTGGGGTCAGGCCCAGAAGCCCCTGGGCTAGTGCCAGGGTATCCGGTAGCCATTCTGTGATCAAATCAGTGGGGCCATTCTCCGCACCGTGTTTACAGCTGACCTCTTTTTGATGCACCGCTTTTGCCAGGGCCCTCCAGGGCTTCTGGAAACAGGGCTGTTTTCCTTTTGACCTGCTCCCACCCCTGTCTGTACTGGCTTGTTGTTGTAGGGTGGCCCGGGGGTGCTCCGCTGCAGGCTGGCTTGTTATTGTAGGATCCTTCTGAAGCTTTTGGCTGAACAGGCTGGTTTGCTAGTTGTAATGTTGCTCCTGTGCGTCAGGCTTCTTACATTGGTGTGTTATTGTAGGGTTGCTCATGAGCCCTGGGTTGTATACACTGGCTTGTTACAGTAGGGTCATTCAGGAGCCCTGGGTTATATACACCAGGTTATTATTGTAGGGTTGCTCAGAAGCCCTGGGTTAGATACACTGGCTTGTTGTTGTAGGGTTGCTCAGAAGCCCTGGGCTGAACATGCTGCTTTGTTTCCGGAGGGTTGTTTGTGAGCCCGGGGCCGGTTTGGTATCGGGGCGGCGGGGGGGGAGGGGTGTTACTCATGGACATTGGAAGAGGCAGGAATGAAATAAGCATATTACCAGTGGGCAGGTGGGGATGGTGAGCGGCTCTGTGCCAGTGCTGTGCTCGGAGAGACCCCCCTCAGAGCCGGGACACTGTGCCCGGGGGGATGGGCCGTCCACTTAAGTGCTTCATAGGTCCAAATGCAATCACAGCCCCTAGAAGACCCCTTCCCCCGTCTGACCCCCACAGGAACCCTATTGCCTCCCCCACCCTAGGGACCCCCCTCCCCATCTGACCCCGTAACCCACCCCAACCCCAGTTAGCATCGGCACTTATCCCATTATCCTCCCCACCTGACACTGGCACTTACCCCGTAAGGCCCCCAGCCAGGAGCCCAAAGGAGCCCCCTCCCCATGTGACACCGGCCGTTCACCCCTGACCCCCGTGGCGATCTGTGGATTTGTGCAATATTTTACCCTGAGAAGGAAAATCTCTTCCTGACCCCCAGCTGGCCTTCAGCCCTGGCACAGGCAGATTGCTTTGCATGGCACTTGGCAGGCTCCAGAGCTCACCTTAGGGCAGCCGTGTCCACGTTGCTGCAGCAGGTAGACAGTCAGACAGGAACTGGGGACAGACTCAGGGGAAGGGGCTAGCGGTGGGTCTGGGATTTGGGGGGCGGAGGGGCCCCTCCATGTTAGCTAGCAGAGATCAATCATTTTCCATTCGTTAGCCAAGGGCTGAGGGAGGGGGGTTTGTAACCTTTTAAACTAGGGAACAAAACAAATGTGAAAATATTTACTACTAAAAAGGAAGCAATATTTAAGTAGCATCTTGCACTGAATCTCGGAGGTGAGATGAGAGGCAGAGAGGCAGGGCCGGGAGACTCGGCCCTTTTACATGGGTCGGGCCAGATCCTGTGCTGGAGTAAATCGGCCTTGCTCCGCCCATGTTGGGAGCTCCGCCCATTCCTGCCAGCTGTGGGAGTGGCCCGACTGGTTCTGGGATTTTTTGTGTCGAACAAAACGTGCTGCTGTAGCCTATGGTAGGGGTGTTGCATATCAAACTTTGCAAAGGGAGGCGGGAGGAGGGGTAGGGAGGTGTTTTTGTGCCAAAATATTTGTCTGTCTTTTTCGATACATGCCTGCATAGAGGGTGTGACCCGACGTGCCTGGGGCAGCCCTATGTGACCCGGCGTGCCTGGGGCAGCCCTCACTGGAAATGCCAAGGTCAGGGCAGGCTGCAAAAGGGCACACTGGGTCACAGAGGGATTACCTGATTTAACCCCAAAACTACTCTGATGGCCCGAGGCTATGCTGGAAAACCTACCCCATTGCTGGGTAATACTGGGGTGTGTTTAACATGGCATCCTCATTAAAAATACTACAGCCATATCCGAAAACACCACAGTAACGCTATGATAACCTGAAATGTTTTCATAAAGATACCCGAATAAAAGTACTACAGTAATATCCTGAAACACTACAGTGACACCCCAAAGTACTCGAGTATGATAAGTCAGGGTATGTTTTCATAAATATACCCTTTTAAAAGTACCACAGCAATATCCTATAATACTACAACTCTCCAAAATACTTCAGTAACACTAGGATAAGCTGGAGTGTTTTCCTACAGGCACCTGTACAAAAATGCTACAGTATTGGCTAAAATACTTCGGTAGCATTAACCTGAGCTGTCGAGCTTTCAGTCGCTGTTGTAGCAGGATATAAGGATACACTTGTAAAGTGAAATGTTCCAGCATTCTTCAATACTATCCCAAATACTGTAATAAATAGAATCAGTCACGGTTAGAACCAAAAATGGGAGTTATTTTTAAGTTCTTAACACAAAACCATTTTGGTTTTCTTGACATGTCTAATTTTGGGGGGAATTTTTCTAAATTTTTTGGCGGGAACTTTTCACGAACTCTCCCCCCCGCCCCCATTTTGGCTTGCCATTGTTTTCATCCAGCCACTTTGGGTGGCCGGCTTCCTTGCAAGATGGAATATATTAGGCAGCATCAAAAATGTATTTTTCCTGAAATTGCCCATTTTTAAAAAAATACCAAAAATTTGATGGTGTAGGAGGGTAGCATCTGGGAGTCCCAGTCATGGACCAGATCGGCCTCGTGCCAGGTGCTGTCCAGACACAGAAGGTGGCTGCTGCTATTAAAAACACTACCCAGGCAATTAGGAAAATGAAAAATCTGTCCGTTTCCAAGCATGACGGGGCAAAAATACTTTCCAAATCCCAGTGAAATTTACATGACATTTTCCCCCCCCGCTGTCGGAGCTAACCCGATACGGAGATGTAGCATTTGGGGCTAACACTTTACAGTGCCGTGGTGTTTTGGATGCTCCTTGCAGAACGCTAGGATACCTGAATCAAAAACACTCCAGCACCCTCGCCCCAAATACTGCAGCAATGGGACTATGAAGGGGCATCATATTCAGACTATTACTCTGCGACGCTGGAGTATTTTGGATCCTTCCTGTAGAGTGCTAGGAGGCGCTTCTAACAATACTATAGCATTGTTCATTAACCCGGCAAAATGCTGCGGGAACATTACTATGAATTGTAGCATGTTAGGACTAGGACCTTACAGTGCCGTAGTGTCTGGGATCATCAGCGGAATGCTGTGAGTCTACTGTTATACTCCAGTATGCCCCCCGAATACGGTCATAACCCCACTGCACTAGGTAGCTTTTGGGGGCTATTAATCAATGATACTGCTGTATTTTGGGGTCATTCCTGTAGAATGTTGTAAGATACCCTTATAAAAGATTCCAATTGTAAATCATTACTACAGCACTCACCAGTAAGATCTCCAAGTGCTGTGGTAACATTCTTTCAAGGTGCAGCATTTGGCAGGGTTGTTACTCAAATACTGGAGTGTTTGTGGCTCATCAGTAAAGGCAGTGTGGACGAATGGGTGGAGAATTGGAGTAGATATGGGTTCTGTTCCCAGCTCGGCCTGCTGGGGAACAATGGGCCCCCCCAGCTTCTTGCCTCAGTTTCCCCATTTGTATAATGGGAATAAAGGTAGCGACCTCTTCTGCAAAGCACTTTGAGCTCTACGGAAGAAATGGGCTATACAAAAACTAGGTGGTATTATTGCTCAAAGCAAACTCTTAGAAAATACTAGTGTTCACCAGGACTGCCCCAAAATACCGCAGCAATCTGTAGCATCTTGGGGCTAATATGGAGTATTCCAGGCTAGTCCTGAGGGGATCCGTTCCCTATGCGGCATCTATCTGAAAAAGACCCGACCAAACTTTTTTTGAAGTGCCAAACTTTTTATTTATAGAGAACATGCAGCTATTAAAAAGGGGGTGGGGGGAGGGGGAATGAAGTTTTTAGATGTTCTACAAGATTTAAAAAAAAATTAAAAAAGGGAAAAAAATAAAATAGAAAAAGAGACATAAACGATAGATCATGTTAGCGGATCTGAACCCTGGGTCCTTTCTTAGTGGCTTTTAAAGAAAATTTAATAAAATAATAAAAAAAAATAGCATAATAAACTAAAAGAGAGAGTCCTTGGGCCAGGTTTTCCAAGGGATTTAGGCACCTATCTGCACCTGCAGGTGCCTAAATCCCTTGGGCAACCTGGGCCCAGGTCTCTGGGCTATAGCCTCAGTGACTAGGAAGTGAGACATCTCCGTCGACAATGGTTTGCTGGCCCTGTTGTGTCCCGCCTCCCAGGGGTGCCACTGCAGTGTCCTGTTTCCCCCCCGTTCCGCCGCTGCCTTGTGGCACAGGGGGTGGGGTCCGGGGCTGCATTCTGCGGGCTGCACCTTCACCCTGGGCGTTGAGCTGCCAGAGGGGAGTCGGGGCCACTCTTAGCTCGTTCTGCGCCAGCGGGTGGCTCATTGGTACGGGGACCGGGGGCGGGAGGCGGAGGCTGTAATTTATGGGTCGGGAGATGAGCCGGGACCCTTGGAAATCAACCTGTGGCTGCTGCCAGTGCTGGGTGGGGGCTGCTTGGACGCGGGACGCCACGCATCGGGCGCTCACCCAGCCCGCTGGCCCCTCTAGCCAAGATGTGAGCCCCTGGCAGCCCCTGTAGTTTAGGCTTTGTCTAGTCCTGATGCCTCCGCATGCATCAAAGCCAGGGCTGTGGGGGTCCCAATTCCCCATTGGCATATGGGGAGCTTGGAGAGGTTTTGGGGAGATCAGTCCCCTGCCCAACTGGTGCAGAAGCCACCTCTTCCTCCCCAGGTCCCTCCCAAGCCGGCCACTGCCAGGGGAGTGCCAGCCAGGGACTGGGGCTGGGCCTGGCCTGGATGTGGGTCCCCTCTCCCTTTTCCCACCCTTCCCCCCATCTAAACAGCAGCGGTTCTTGAATGTGATGGTTCCCTCCTGGACCCGCTTCGCCCCCACCCCATTCCGGCTCCGGGAGCCTTCGCAGTGCCAAATGGAAGTCGTCTTTCCTCTTCCCCATCCCGCTCGGAAGGGCAGCAGCGGTGGAGGCAGAGCCAGGCTGTCCCCACTCTCCCCGGCCTCCACCCTCAGCAGAGCGTGGGGAGCGCTCTCGGGGCAGGAGGGTGAATCTGATTTGCTGAGCCCTGGCACCCTCCCCTCCCTACCCCTCTTGTATTTAAAGGCAATAAAGTCTGAGACTCAAACAGGAGGGGCGGGAGTTGGGGAAGGAGCTGGTGGGATTTGCTCTGAGCCTGATCCAGGTCCCCCTGTGCTGGGCGTGAACTCTTTAGGACACGGCATCTCTCTGGGAGTGTACCAAGCGCCCCGGGGGGCAGGATCTCAGCTGGGAGGGGGGGGACAGACACCCCTGTCTTGTTTCCATTTGCTCACCAGTACCTGTTCCCTCGCATTTACCATGTCACTGTTTGATCTCCCAGAACGTGATATTGACCAGAGCAGAAGGAGGCACCAACACCTCTGTCCCCGACCCCTGTGTTTGTCTCTCGTGCCTCCTTTCTCCAGTGCCAAGCAGCTCCCGATCATCCTAACTCCCTTTTAATTTCTGTCCGGACATCCATTCGGAGCACCCCTCCATACACATCGATGAGTTCAGACACACTCGCAACACACAAATCTCTATAAATATATATAGGCCAACTATATATATCTATATATCAAAAAGCTAATCAGCGAGGGACTAAAGACACAGTAGCCGGCTACCTCGGGACTGCTTTTCTAAATCCACACTCATCTTCTCTGCATCGAGAACATTTCTAAGCTGGTTGCTTTTCAGAGACAACCTGTCACCAAACTCTGCCTCATCTGAACGGGATTCATCTCGAATTTTTGTCGCTGCTGCGGAGAGCCATCCTGTTTCCAACCACCGTCTCCTGAACTTCTGACCTCCACCCCACCCTCATCTTGAACTTTTTAACGCCCCACTCCTCCCCACCCCCCTTTTCTGTGTCCATCAAATCTGTTTTCTGGACTTTTCCCCCCCCCACATCTTCCATGTTAAAAAGACCAACAAAGCAATTCTATATCTGATAATTCTCTTTCTAGAGCTATCGATATAGAAAGGAAGCGAAGCAAAGACTGTTGAATGGCCGCACATCGGCTATTAACCTGGACGATCAGAGATCATCTCATTTTTCCCAGGGATGAGGGGTGGGGAATGATTTTTTCCCCCCTTCCCTTTAATCTCATTGCTTCATTGTAAATACTCAGTTTTGTTCAATTGTCAGAGGGGGAAACATTTTGTGTTTGACGTCCAAGAGGAGCTGGTGCATAAAAATGTTTGGGCTTGGACGGCGAGTGTAGGGCGAAGCTGTCTCTGAGACAGAGGCTCCTGAGGGAAAGGAAGCTTGGCCTGTGACCCTGAGCGTCAGCCCCACAGCCATTCCTGCCATCAAGCCGTTGCAAATAGACTGACGCCTATTTACACTGCCGGCCCTGAGCTCATGTAGGAGGGTCTCTCTGAACAGATGACATTCCTTGGCTCCCTGGCACATCGATGAGCCAGCTTCTTAGCTGGGGTCAATCCAGCGGTTCTGCTGATGCCCAGGTGGCTGTGCTGACAGGCCCCAGCTGAGGCTGATGTATTCATTCTGGGGAAGGCTGGAGGCCCAGGAAGAATAGCTGCTTTCGTTTCTTCTCAAGGGGACGGGGAAGTGAGGAGAGGCAGGGACGGCAAAACTGGGCAGGCCTTGCTGACGCATTTCCTGCACTGAAAGTGGGTGGTTTGAGTGTTTTGAGTAGGGGGGAGGGGGCTGGGAGTCAGGACTTCTGGGTTCTGTTCCCAGCTCCGGGAGTTAGGACAGTCTAGGTGCTAGGAGAGTGGGCTCAGGAAGCCAGGTGTCCGGAGATCTGCTTCCTCTAGGAGGGCAGCGGGATTTTCAGTGGCTAGAACGGGGGAAGCAGAGAGGATTTGGTGACTGGGTCACCACCCCAATAGCCATTGCAGCGCCCACAAGCCCAACAACGGCCAGATCTAGATGCTTAAGTCAAAGTCAAACGCAAGTTATTTGGCTCCATAATGGGGTGAAAGCGAAGGGCCTGAGATCTAATGATCTCTTCTGGCCTTCAACTCCCTGAATTTTTCTTGGACAGCAAAGCCCGTCCTGAGGAGACAGCTGATTGCTTCCCCGGCCCCCCAGCAGAAGAATTCTGGAACTCTCCAAGCCCAGCTCATTTTATGCAACAGCCTCTGGTCATTTTCTCTCCCTCTCCATTGACTCTCTCTTTAACAACCTATTTATTTGAATCATTTTTTATTATTTTTTTCTGGGCGTGGGTGGGGGGTGGGGGGGTGCGATCTGTTAAAGGGAAGGGTCGAGACTATGTGTCATTGTTTTAAAGAGCCAAGACCTCCATTACCATGGCTAAGTAGCGAAATCTGAGTGTTCTGGTAGGTTTGTGTGTGTAAAGTTGTGTATTAACTTGTGCTTAGTGGAGTCAGCATTTTTAGTGCTTAATACTATTAACTCATTTCTGTCATGATAAATGTTCATTCATGGCATCACTTCCGTCTTCTGTTGTCGTTTTTTCTTTGCATTTCACAACACTTTTAACCCATTACTAATGGAGCGAGGCTGGCAGGGTTGTGGGGGGGGGGGAACCGGAGCCCCATCCCAGGCCAGGATGCCACTGGGCGGGAGGGGGCAGAGGTAGGCAGTGGGGAGGGGCAGAGCCCCACAGCAGTATTGGTAGCACTCCAGAGCAGATTGATCAATGTGTTTTGTGCTGCCGATTGCTGCCATATTGAGCACTCCAGGCCAGATCCTCCATGGGTGGGAATCAGCAGAACGCCAGGGAAGTAGATGAATTGTTGCTGATTGACACCGGCTGGGGATCTGGCCCCCTAGACTCCAATGGAGCTAAGGCCCATTGACCCCAGCTGGGATCTGGCCCATTGACTCCAATGGAGCTACAGCTGATTGACACTGGCTGGTACCCTCCTCAGCCCAGCAATGACAGGTCCCAGACAGCAGCAGGGCACCCACCCCTGCCCCCACTCCCAGCCATGTGCCCCATAGAACCCCCGTGACAGCTGCCTGCTCTGGGGCTGGGGTTTGTCACCTGCTGTCTCAACCTTGGCTGAGGACCCCGCCCCCAGCTGGTTTTGCCCAGACAGAGAGGTGGGTTTTCAGCTGCAGGGCTGGGCTCTGAGAGCGCGAGGAGGGTGGCTCTGTGCTTTGGTGCCATGCCAATGGCTCTGGCCACAACAGAGCCTGGCACATCCCTGCATGGGCTGCCCTGATCAGGGCTTCAGTCCCCACCCCCACCCTGGCCTTTTGCGTCCCCCACATCCCTCCCACTCCACACACACCGCTGGAAACCCAGGGCACCAGTGCTCCTTGGGACAGAGCTGAGGGCAGCCATGCTCCAAGCTCACTCAGCAGCTCCCCCTACAGGTGCCCAGAGGGAGGGGCAGCCCTGCGGTTAAAGCACAGACCAGAGAGGTAGAACTCCTTGGGTTCTCTCCCCAGCTTTGGGAGAGGAGAAAGAGTGGGGTCCAATGCTAGCAGCAAGGAGGGCTGGAAGCTGGGACTCCTGGGGTTTCTCCCCAGCTCTGAGAGGGGAGTAGGGTCTAGTGGTAAGAGCAGGGGGCTGGGAGCCAGGACTCCTGGGTTCTTTCCCAGTTCTGCCACCGACTCCCCATGTAATGGTACCAAGTCACTTCCCTTCTCTGGGCAGGGGTGGGCCAAAGTCATCGATGATGCTCGTGTGCATGGGGGAGGCTAAGGGTGGCATTAGAAGCAATGGGCAGTGGTCGGCTGGGATAGCTGGTTCCAGTCTCACTTGGGAAGCGGGGGGCGTGTCTGGCATGGCTGCCCCCCAGGCTGGAACAAGGAGAGCGTGGGCTCCCAAGGGGTGTCACAGGGAAAATGAGGGGCAAGAACTGGAGCGAGGGGTATGGGGGCCCTGCCCGTTGCTGCTGTCACCATGTGCCACATCCCAGAGCCCTGCAGGGTAGCTCAGCCTCCAGCCATGCTCTCTCTCCTGGGGGACACTACCCTGTCTAACCCAGCACCCCAGGGGTTTGCAATGGCATGATTGCCAGGGGATCACGTGTCTCTGTCCAGTTACATGTGCAGCTGTGCCAGCCCCCTGGGGTGGGCGGGGAGCGAATACGCCCCTTAGCACCCAGCGGTGATGGGGGATCCTTCCCAGCCAGGTCAGCTGGGGTCTTGGTTTGGGGTTGCTGGCAGTGGGAATCCAGAGAAGGCAGCAGCCTCAGTGGGTGGCAAAAGCAGGGTCCTGCTCCCCCACCCTCCATTCCTGGAGGACGGGGGCTTCTGACTGGCAGCGGGGGGAGGGGGGGGAGAGACACCCTCTTGGATGGCAGGCCCATTCCCTCCCGCCTTTGCTCATCCTCATGACTACAAACCCGATTGAGCCCCCTGCTGACCCCACCCACCATTGTTTTTCCATCCAGCATGCTGGGGGGTTCCATCAGCACCTCCCCTCCCCATCTGTGCTGTCTGTGAGCCATCCCCACCCTGCCCGGTGCCAGCGGGCGGCACCAACGCTCACTCGCGCCTCATTTGGGTGCTTATGTCAGACCTGCAAAACGGGGCGAGGGGGGAATCTCTGACTTGCTCCGCAGTCCCCTGGGGGCTGGCACCGCAGCTGGGCTCTCGATGCCACTGGTGGATTCCACTGCAGGGCAAAATGGAGCCCAGCTGGTGCTGTACCGCCCCCTGCAGGGCAGAAGGAGAAGAAGCCCACAATGGGGTCAGTAAAGGGGCCATGGGGGATGTGGGTTATAAAGTCACCGGGCCAACCTGTGACTGGAGGGACCCATGGGGCAGGAGTTGGTTTGGAGATGGAGGTGGGGTGCGGGTGGGTATTTGGAGGAGGACCGAGACATAGGCACCGTCAGGCCAACAGGCCCGGGGCTGGATCCCCAAGCAGCAGAGGGCCACGGGCCAACTGTGCTGGCAGGTGAGTGAAAACAAGGCGCATGAAGGGCTCTGTGGTGCCAAATCACATGCCCAGCTGCAGCCACACGGGAGTAAAGCTGCTACTGGGGGGCAGTCCAGGCCAAGCAACGAGGCCAGAATTTGCCCTTAGACACCATAAGGAGCCCCTGGGTTTTACGGATGGTGACACTGGAAGTGTATGGTTCTGTCCCAAAAGGCTGCGCTGGGCCAGAGGGCATTGGGGGGTTCTTGGCACCCCCTTCAGCTATGAGCCTGGCACTCTGGTGGGAGCAAGAGACACAGACCCTGCTAAACAGAGTGACCCAGGGCTTCATCTGGGGTAAACTAACTCCACTGACTCCAATGGAGCTATGGCCCATTGACCCCAGCTGGGATCTGGTCCCATTGACCCCAGCTGGGATCTGGCCCATTGACCCCAGCTGGGATCTGGTCCCATTGACCCCAGCTGGGATCTGGTCCCATTGACACCAGCTGGGATCTGGCCCATTGACTCCAATGGAGAGACGCCCATTGACGCCAGCTGGGATCTGACCCCACTGACTCCAACAGTTAGGCTCAGCGGTGTCGGGTCGGCACCTCCTCAGAGCGATCGGGAGAGACCCCTCCCCCCCCTCCCTGCCCCGGAAATCAACGGGGCTAATGGGGCATTGGCCACGGTAGGATGGGCCCATTTGGGTGGGAAGGCGGCGCTGCTGCCCACGGTGGGGTCGCTGCACATGGACAAGGCCCCGGTGTTTGGGGGCTGCTTCCTCCCTGGCTGAATGGGACTGGGGTCACTCGCATCCTGCTGGTGGGGTGAGGGGCACGGAGGGCAGGAAGGCAGCCAGACCCAGGGGCTGAGCTAGTCCACTTGGAGAGCCAGGGGCCCAAGGGGGCTGGGGATGGACCTGGGAAAGTCCCTGGTGGCTTGGCTCTCACCTGGCTGGCTGTCTCCATGAAATGTGTTCACTGGGGCTCATCCCAAGATGCCCTGGGTGGCTGCCCACCCCCCTGCCATGGGGAGCACTCTCCAGCGATTGCAGGGGTCCCCCCCCGCCAGGCCTTGGGGATGGATTGAGAGTCCTGGAGACTGAGTCCTCTGTGTCCCCCCCAGACACCCTCCCCTGCCCTAGGGCCCCCCCTTCCAGCGTGGTGGTGGGGAGCCCAGCCTGTGCTGGGGCTGTAAGGGATGGGGGCCTTCAGTGGCACACTGTAAAGTTGGTGCCTATGGTAGGGACCCCTGTCCCTGGGCTGAGAAACCCCCAAAATCGCTTTGTACATGGGGCACCAAGCGGCTGCCCCCCAGAACTCCTCACTGCCCCCTGCTCTTTATCCCCTCCCCCATCCTGCTCTGCCTCCCCAGGCCCCCACCGCTTGTGTCCCCTCCCCTGCTCCCCCTCCAGGGAGAACGACCAGCCACAAGCTCCCTCTGGTTGCCCTATGACATCATGGGTGACATCACAAGGGAAGGAACCTTTAGAGGGGGGCCCTGGACGCAGGGGGCGACCACGCAGAGGGGCTGGGCCAGGGAGGTGGCAGCCAGGTAATGAACCGTCTTGCAGGCCCCAGGGAGAGGTTTCATGGGAGCCCCATCACCTGGGCTGTTCAGAACCAGGCTGGGCCCAGCCCTGGGGAATAGGCTAGCGGGGACAATCCTGCCCCTGGTGGGGACGGGATAGGGAGGTGTCTCCATCTCTGCTGGGATCCTGCTCCAGGTGGGGATGGGCCCTGAGGTGGCATCTCCATCGCATTCACTGGGACGAGGCTAATGGGAAGGGCCCTTCTCTGGGACCCAAGCCATGTGGGGTAGGATGGCCCAATAGGTCGCCCCACTCTCGAAAGTCCCTTGTTCGATTGGTCTCAGACCGGGAGTCACTGATGGCTGCTGGTCTCGGTGACACGGACATCTGAACTGCAGGGAGCTGGCCCAAGACCCAATGTCCTGTCATAGGAGTGGCCAACTGGCCACCAGATTACAGTGGCTTGGGTCTCTCACGGGCTGGGGCCAAGCTGGTGGCCAAAGGGCAAAGAGCTCTGTCCCCGTCCCCAGATCCAGCCGCTTCCCCATCCTGCAGGGTCGCTGCTTCCAGGGAGCGAAAAGCTCAGTGACTGACTGTAAAGAGAAAATAAAGGGCCATAGCTGAGAGCAGCACCGGCCTCCCTCCTGGGCATGAATTCACATCACTGAATTATTACTGTATTGGGGTCAGCACTGGCTGGGAGGGGAACTCAGCCCCTAGTACCACACTGGGGGAATCACTGGAGAGCACCCCCACACTGCACAGCTCCCCTTTGTCCAACACCTGCTAAATCGGGTTGCAGCAACCTGGGCTCTCCTTTGAGAACAGCCAGCCTAGCCAAGCTCTACTTAGCTCGAGAACTTGGAGGTTGCCACTGAATCGTGTACTACTGAGGCAAACTCAGAGATGACTTTTTTCCTTGAGCTTCCAGCAGCTCCCTGCTGTGTCCTGGGACCTGCCCATTTGCTGAAGGATTAGGGGAGATGCTCACAGCAGAATAATTGTGGGGGTTCAGGGCTGATCTGACACCCCCCACCCCACTGTTCTCTGCACAGCACTCCGGCATGGCTGGGAAGGGCAGCAGCAGGATGGTCTCCTTGGAACGGCGCAATCAAGCCCTAGTGAGTATTCCCCGCTCCTGCTCTGGATCCACTGGTGTCCTCAGTTTCCTCTTCTAGTGATAATGGCTCAGACATGGCGGAGGAGGGAGTTATACGGGAACTTTTAACCCCGCTCCCCATACAGTCCTACTTACCTCTGTTCTCTCCCTCCCGGACGACCCTCCCCCAGATGGAGAAGATTAAATCCCTGCAAGTAGCCAACGCCAACCTGCGGTACATGGTGAGTGCTCCAGCCTCGTGGACACCTGGCCTCTGCCCCGGGAGCAGCCCAGGGTCCCCTCACCCTGCTGGAGGTAGGGTGGGTTTGGTGGGCTCTGGGCTGGCAGCTTTAATTCATATGCCTGAGTTGTAGCCCCAGAGTGCCAATGCCCAGACAGTTCTGTGGCCAATGCCCATGTTGGGGAAGGCCCCGTCAGAGCCCCATGGTCTCCATGGCCAATGCCCAGGCTGAGGGTCAGACCTGGCAGAGCCCCCAGCTAATGCCCAGACGGGGGTCCACCCCACCAGAGCCGGTTGCTCTTCAGGGCCGGTAGCAAACGCAGCAGCCGTTCCCCCTGTCGCTAAGCTGGCCTGTCTGCCCTTGTCCCTACAGAATTTGCGGCTGAAGGAGGAGAACGAAGGTGAGAGGATGCAGCCCGTCAGGGTCTCCTGGGCTTAGCTGAGGCCTCCAGGTTGGCATGATCAGTAGGTAATGGTCCTGTCTGGGGTTAGAGACGACGTTGGACTCTAACCAGGGCACCAGACCTCCCTCTGCCTTCGTCCTGAGCTCTCCAGCCCTGCTGTCCGCCAGCACCCACCTGAGGCAGAGACATCAGTGGCCGACCTGGGTTTGTGGGACTTCTCTGGGGGCTACATAACCGCAGCTCTGCCCTGGGTTTGGGTGACTGTCACCCACTGGTGAGTGGGTGTTGCAGGGCATGCGCTGTGCTGGTTCACAGAGGCGAGGAGTCTGTTACACCTCCTGGTTTGAGACGCTTAACTCAACTTGCAGCTGCTAGTGCATTTAGCTCTGGAAGTCCCTGGTTCAAGCCCTGGTATGATGGTAGCTATCATATTACTACTGAAGGGCCTGAATAACCTTAACTCTGCCCTGGGTTTGGGTTACTATTTCTGGGGCCTACACAACCTTAACTACAGTTAAGTCTATAAATTTACAGTCTATAAGTATCTACACAGGGAACAAATATTTACTAATGGGCTCTTCAGTCTAGCAGAGGAAGGTCTAACACGATCCAATGGCTGGAAGTTGTAGTTAGACAAATTCAGCCTGGACATAAGGCATCAGCATTGAGCAGTGAGTGTGATTAATTGTTGGAACAATTTACCAAGGGTCGCGGTGGATTCTTCCTCACTGTTTAAATCAAGATTGGAGAGACAAGGTGTCACGGACTCACAGGTGGTGCCCACTCTTGGCCCCGAGCGGTCCCTCGGGGGAACCCCCTTCAGTGAGACAGCGCTTCTCAGGGGTCCACTCTCTCTCAGGGGTTAAGCCCCCCCTGGAACCACACCTCTCAGAGCCTTAGCACGCCTGTCTCTCGCCATGGGCCCCCTCAGGGAGTCCACTCGCTCTGGACCCCCAGGGCGTCCACTCCCAAAGGGAATAAAGTAACCCTGATTTCTAGACCGGAGCAACTCTCAGCCAGCGTAAAACAGGAGGGTTTATTGAGCGTTTGAACCCAGCACAGGAAACTCTCAGGGCCCTCAGGTCTGGCCTCTCTCAGCACAGCACATCCAAGTCTCCCCTGCATCCAGGGGGACTCTGGGCTCAGGAGAGAGAGCAGGCAGAGCCCACCTGGATGCAGGGGAGACTTGGATGTGCAGTGCTGAGGGAGGCCAGGCCTTCAGTGAGACAGCCCTTCTCGGGCGTCCTCCTCCTGGGACCACATGGGGCCAAGAGTGGGCACGACCTGTGAGTCTGTGACACAAGGTGGGAGAGGTAATATCTGTTATTGGACCAGTACGGTTTCTCTAATACCGTGGGACTAATATGGCTATACAACGCTACATACATCAAGCTGGGATGTTTTTCTGAAAGATCTGCTCTAGGGATTATTTGAGGGGAAGTTCTCTGGCTGGGTTATCCAGGGGGTCAGACTAGATAATCACAATAGTCCCTTCTGGCCTTGGAATCAATGAATCTATGAACTCTGCCCTTGGGTTTGCATTCCTGTTTTGGGGGCCTCTTAACTCTGCCCCTAGATTACTGGCCCATCCCACCGTGGTCAATGGTAGCCGTTCCTTTGGCTCTGATGGGAGCCAAGCTGGGCGTCCAACTACGATTGGATGGGGGATGATTTTATACCATTAGAGACCTGTACAGAGCAGCCTGGAATTCACAAGCTGGAGCAGATGGAAGCTTGGGATTTCCCTTCCACAGGAGATGCCAACGTTTCAAAATTTGAAAACAAACTTTTTTGAAATGTCCCATTGTGTGAAATTTAAAAAAATAAAATCACATCAGGCCAGCCAACGTGCTCCTTTTGAATAAAATCAAAAGGTTTTGTTCCGATTTTGACCTTTAAAAAAATCCATCATGTCAAATAGCTCTAAAAAATGGAACGGAAACGGTTCTGAAAGGCCCTTGTGGCAACGGGACGAGGTTCGCCTCTTCCTCTCGACAGTTCTTGTTTTATATTGCAGTATGTTGGTAATTCACAGCTACTATAAAATCAAATCAATCCAGAAACGAGGACTCGGACAGTCCCCAGTCAGAACTTGGCCTTTCCATTTTCTTCTGAAATGAAAGTCTGCCACAATCCTGATGAAAGGTCTGAGGTCAGAGGGCGTTTTCCAACAGACAAATGCTCAGATGGAAATTTTTCTAGATTCCTAGATTCTAAGGCCAGAAGGATAGTTGGGATCATCTAGCCCAGTGGCACTCAACCTTTCCAGACGACTGTCCCCCTTTCAGGAGTCTGGTTTCTCTTGCGTACCCCACGTTTCACCTGACTTAACAACGACTTGCTGACAAAATCAGACCTAAAAATACAAAAGTGTCCCCGCCACACGAGTACTGAATAATCACCGACTTTCTCATTTTCCCCATCTAATTCTAAAAGAAATCGATTGGAATATAAATCTGGTACTTACATTTCAGTTTGCAGTACACAGAGCAGTAGAAACCAGCCACTGTCTGTATGAAATTGTAGCTTGCACTGACTTCGCTAGCGCTGTTTAGGTAGCCTGTTGTAAAACGAGGCAAATATCTAGATAAGTTGATGTACCCCCTGAGAGACCTCTGCGTACCCCCATGGGGACGTGTACCCCGGGTGGAGAGCCACCGATTTCATCTGACCTCCTGGATAACAAAGGCCAGAGACGTGCCCTGCAATAATTCCAACAGCAGGGTTTTTAGAAAAAGATCCAATCCTGGTTTTAAAATGGTCAGTGCTGGGGAACCCAGCACGCTCCTCTGTAAATTTTTCGGGGTGGATTCTCCAGTGCTGGCCCTGTTTAAATCAAGCTGGGATGTGTTTCTAACAGATCTGCTCCAGGAATTATTGTTGGGGGTGGGGGGGGGGGTGATGATCAGTGCTCCCATCTGGCCTTGGAATCTATGAACAAAACCTATGTTGGCCACTAGACCCTGCTCCTGGCTGGAGACTAACCCACTCCTGGGTCTTGGCCATGTGACCAGCGCCGGGGGTGCTGAATGCAGCTGGCTCTGTACGATACCACACATGTTGGTAACAGCTTCACTCTTTCATCCCCTTGCCCCAGTCTTCAAGTCAACAGAGGAAATCCTTCTCAGGTACGTGACCCTCCCGCCCCTCCCTGATCCCTGGGCCGGATCCCCCCAGGTTCACCCATTTACCCCCAGATCTGGTCCCCGACTCTAAAAGGGGCTGAACATTACAGAGATGATTGGGGGGGGAGGGGGAATCATGGCCAGTCTGTGGCCACCTAGTGGCCAGAGCTCTGGACTGCGACTCAAGGGACTTGGCTCTGCCTCTGGCCTCCTGGACAGCCTTGGACAAGTCATGTCCCCACTCTGTGCCTCAGTTTCTCCCTCTTCAAAATGGGGACAATGACACTGCCCTCCTTTGGAAAGCCTTATATGGGAGCTAGGGATTGTCATTATTTAAGGTCCAGATGGCAGTAGAATAAATATGATACCCAGGGGCCAATTCAGTGTGTCCCAGAGATGTGACTGGTCTAAGGGTTAGAGCAGAGGGGGCTGGGAGTCAGGACTATCTAGCTATTAAAGGAGGTGACAGGCATCTAACCTTGATGGAAGCTGAGTGAGGAGTGTCACAACTCCCTGGGCATCATCTCAAGGGAAGAATGGGGGGTAGCAGAGAGCGCCCTCGCCCTCAGGCATAGAGCTTTCCAGCTACACAATCCCATACACTGGGGGCCTGCACTGACAGTAAGGGGAGAGCGCCCCCTGCTGAGTCCCGCTCCCTGCAGCACAGCGCCCCCTACAGCAGTGCCAGGGTCAGCATTGGCGGTGTGGGGTGGCCCCATCCAGGCGCCAGCACGCAGCGCCCCTCGCATGGGGAGCAGGAGGGACGTGATCGTGGACGTTTGCACTGAATTCCAGGGACAATGACAAGATCAAGCAGAAGATCATCCAGCTGACGGAGCTTCAGGAGAGCCTGGTGAGCGGGGTTCTGTGGGCTGGCGTAGGGTCTGCCCCTGGGCTCACCCCGTGTGGGAGGCTACACGGCCCTGGCACCACCTGGCATCCTACCAGCTCCACACACCAATCCACCCCACCCTGTTACCCCAACCCTCCAGGCCTGATCCTACCAGGGGTTATGGGCAGCCTCATGCTGGCCCTAACACACCATCCCCTCACCCTCAGGTGAGCCCTGGGCTCATCTGCTCTGTGCATGCCCCTTTAAATGCCCCTGCTCTGCCTAGGGGTGTTCCTTGCACCCTGTGATTCCTGCTCTAGGACCCTCTATGTAGCCCCCCTGCACCCTGCAGAGATACCAACCCGTCAAGAGCCAGGATGAGAGCTCGCACCAGACGGCCTGGGGGCATTTACTGAGATACTGGGGCTGTTTCCCAGCTCCCCCATCCTGTTCCTGGCTTAGGGGGTAAAGTGACTTTGACCTCCCTGTACTATGGGCCCTGCCCCCAGTGTCACTTAGAGCAGCCCTGAGGCTGCACTAAATTATGCTCTGCTCCCTATGGGCCCTGGGAGGCAGAGAATAGCCGCAGTGCAATGAAGTGTGTTGCCACAGGGGGGCGCTCTGCTCTCCACGCCCCATTGTCCTGCGATGTGCTGGAGGGGCAGAGAACTCGGGTGGATAAAGACGCTTAAAGCCAACCTGTGGGTTTGGTTAAGGACAGCAGCTCTCTTTCTCCTCTTCCAGCAAGATGACATTTACATCCTGGAAGAGCAGCTGTGTAAGTACCCGACGCGGGGGCCAAACCCCCTTCTACTGGAACTCAGATGAGCACTGAAGTCAAGGGGACTAGGCCCAATCACACCAGCTGAGGACCTGGCACACCAGCTCCTACCAGAGTAAACTGGGGAGGCGGGAGCAAAGGGTTGGATTTTATGCACCCTTTCCAGAAGTCAGAGGCCTTTCAGTTTGCTTAGTCTGACCCGACGATGTTTTGTGGGGCAGGCTGGGTATTTGGTGGGAGTCAAAATCCAATTTTCACAGGTCCAGCAGGAGTCAGAATCTGAAATTAACTTATTAGCAGGAGTAGGATGACTTGCCTCATTGTGCCAGGCGCTGCCCAGACACACAGTAACCAACATTGGGGCTCATCACGCCGGGTGCTGCCCAGACACACAGTGACCGAGATCAGGGTCCTGTCGCGCCAGGCGCTGCCGAGACACACAGTGACCAAGATCCGGGCCCCGTCACGCCGGGCACTGCCCAGACACACAGTGACTGAGATCAGGGCCCCGTCGGGCCGGGCACTGCCCAGATACACAGTGACTGAGATCAGGGCCCTGTCATGCCAGGTGCCGTACAGACACACAGTAACTGAGATCAGTGGCTCACTGTTCCGGGCACTGAAGAGACACATAGTAACGAGCTCAGGATCTCTCTGTGTCGGGCGCTGCCCAGATACATGGGCCTGTTTTATATACAGATTTTGTGCATGGGTTAGGGATGTGATTTTTTTTTTTTACCCATCTTGCTATACTGATACAACCCCTATTAGAGACCCAGCGAGGCTTGGCCTACACTTCAGATTGAGAGCTACAGAGCTCAGGGGGTGTGAAAAATGCACCCCCCTGAACGCCGTAGCTCCGCTGACCGAACCCCCAGTGTAGACACAGCTCAGTCCGTGGGAAAATGCTTCCGTCGCCCTAGAGACCGTCTCTCCGGGAGGTGGAGTTCCTACAGCACCAGAGCTGGGCCACTCCCGCCTGCAGTGTAGACAAACCTTTATGCTGGTAGAAAGGTTCCTTATCCCCAGATCCCTGATTCCCCCTTCCCGTATGGAGATAGCTGTCCCAGGAGAAGAATGTTTCTACCAGTATAACTAGGGAGTTTGTACTCCTTTACGTACAGCCGGTGAGTTAAAGCCATGTGACTTCAGTATACGGACAAGGTGACAGTGAGAGCCAGGCCCTGCCCCAAAGAGCTCGCATTCTGAATAGACAGAGGGTGGGGTGGGGAAACTGAGGCACAGAGCATGGCTGTGCTTTCCCCAAGGTCTGGGGCAGAGCTGGGAGTCGAAGCCAGCTCTCCCGAGTTGCAGTGCAGTGACTGATCCAAGACTTGGACGCTGCCCACCACAGTCTATTTGACATCGATACTGGCCCCTCCAAGGGCAGGCAACGGGCCCCTCACAAAGGCGTTGGGCACTCCCCCATGCGAGGGGGCCCACGGACTCCAGGGCCGAGCTCGGCGGCCTGAACCCCTGAGGCTGTGATGCTGGGGCTGCCGGCACCAGAGAGCTGCGGACGTGATCTCAGGCCGAAACGTTGCCGTTGGAATTGGAAAGCTCCAGCAACGTTTCCGGTCGGTTTTCGGGGCCCTAAAACCTTGGGGGTTGGTTCGTTTTTTTTTCACTCCAGGGCTCGCTCGCCCTGCCAGCATCTCTGTAAATATCATGGGGACCTTCAAGGAAAGGGGGACCGTGGCGTACGCGTCACTGCTGCTCGCGTGGGAAGGGTTCCCCGGCCGCAGAACCCGGAGGCGGAACAGAAAAGGCCAGAGCATGGCCCTGATTTCGCTGAGCCGTGGGGGCAGATCCAGGGCTGGGGTAAATCTGCACCGCGCTATTGGCTCCTGTAGAGCGGCGCCAGAGCACACCAACTGGGGCTCTGCCCGTGGTGACGTTGCAGGGCACCCGGGGAGATTGGCAGAGTGGGACAGGCAGGGGGACAAGCTGGGATGTAGACGGGATTGGGGGTTCTAGGATAGGGGGCAGGGGCAGAGGGCGGGTAAAGGAGATGACACAGCGCCAAGATCCCTGCAGCCAGCTGACCCCTGCTGTCCTGTGTGTCCTCTTCCAGGTGCCTGCACTTGCCACGAAGGAAAAAGGTTTGAACTCCCCATTAAACTCTCCCCCCAGCAGCACAGAGCCGGCAGCAGCCCCGCTCCCCTCTATTTCTGTCCCCACAGCCCGCCTCCTCCCAGTCCAGCTCCACACTGCCCTGGCATCCCCGTGCGCTGCCTCCTAGGGGTGGGAGGCTGGGAGCGCAGTCCGGAGGCCCCCAAGGAGCAGTCCTACCTGCACTAGCAACAGATGGGAGACTGGGAGCTGGAGTTTCCAGACCAGTGCTGAGGGCTACGAGCCGGAAAGCATCTCCCCTGGCTCAAACCCACCAGATCCAATTAGCATCAAACTCCCCCCTGAATCCTCTGCCCTCAGGAGCCCTCGCAATGCGCTCTGCAGGCTGGCAGGAGAGTCTCCCCCAAAGGCGTGGTGGCCACTCTTGGCTTTATAGGGTCAACCATCTGGGGCTCCCTAATTAACCTTCTCTGTGAGGGAGACGTGGGGATGGCTTGCCCACCACAGAAATGCAGCCACCTCTGGGGTGGGGCCCAGCAGCTGTTTAACAGCCACACGGCACTTTAGGACAGGAAGTGCCGAAGCCTGTGTCCAAGTGGAACTTCAAGAGGGTGGATGTGGATGCACCCAAAGTGAGAGCTGGCCACAGTAGGGAGAACCTATGTTTGATAAGGCAGATTCGCAGCTGGTGTAAATTGGGGTAGCAGCATTATCATCTGGAGCTCGGCTCTATGCCACACTGGGGTACACTGACTGTGAGGGGAGAGCGCCCCCTACTGAGCCCCCATCCTGCTCCCTGCAGCACAGCGCCCCCTAGTGTCACACTGGGGCATTGGGGCCTGCACTGGCCGCGAGGGGAGAGTGCCCTCGACTGTCCCTTTTGGATACTGAATCACAGCTTGGGAATGGGACGTACTTTACTAGCCTGTGAGCCCCACCGGCTGCCGCAGCAGAATGGGGATGTCTCCAGCCAACTCCTGACCCTTGTCCCCTTCTCCCTATGCCCTTCCCACCCATGTCTCTCTGCAGAGAAGAAAATATAGAGCCTTTCCACACATGAGGGGCGAGCCACCTGCTGGGGGAGCCGGGAGCCACCCCCTCCGCGATGGACAGAGCCAGCGGGAGCCCCGGCCCGGAATAAACTCCCCTCCCGTCTGCCAATGGTTGCGATGTGCAGGCCGTGTTTTGTGGGGTGGCTGGTTACAGGGCGCCCTGGCGTCTCTGGGGCCGTTTCTCAGACCCCTCCGGCAGCATCAACGGGGCAGGAACGGCTCCTGGAGGATTGTCCAGTCATGGATTTACGGGGGCTGCCCTACGCCTTGGTCCCTTTGGGGCTGGTCTATGCTTAAAACATACCCACGCTTGGCTCTGTCGGCCAGATATTGCTTTCAAGGCCCTGTTGTTCGGGGAAAGGGGCTTCCTCCGCCGGCAGACAAACTCCTTTTACCCTGGGGGGCTAGCCAAGCACGGGTGCTGGTGTGCAGCCATCGCCTCTGGCTCTGGGGTGCGTCTGCCCAGCAGCCAGGAGGGAGAAATCCCCAGACATCTCCTAGGGCTGGAAATGGCACCTCGAGCTCCAGCCTAGACGCACCCAGTGTGGCTGGGAGCCCAGTTCTCAGCACCTCGGCCCTGTGGTCCCCAGCCACACTGGGTTCACCCGGTCAGGCTGCGGGGGCTTTCCGGTCCTTATGCATTAACGGCCCTCCCCGTCCTGGGCTTTTCTGTTGGATCTTCCAGGGGGCTGTCCTTCATGGGTGCTGATCCAGCCAGTTCCAGCTCAAATATCTCGTCTCAGCCCATTCGGCTTCCCTGGCCCTGCGTCTCCCCTAGGAGAATGAATCAGGGCATGGCTGGAGCACACTGCCCTGTGGCTACTCACTGCCCCTCAGGGTCCATAGGGGACAGATCGGGGGCATGGCCAAAGCACACTGCATTGTGGCAATTCTCTGCCCCCCAAGGTCCACAGGGACAGATCAGGGGCCTGACCGGAGTGCACTGTGCTGTGGCTATTCCAGGGTTCATAGGAGGGTTCATAGGAGGCAGAGCATGAATTAGAGCAGCCCCAAGGCCACGCTAACTGTCACCAGGCAAGGCCAAGCACACAGGCCCAGCAAAGGGGGCTCTGAAACCGGAGCAAAGCCATTCCGCTCAATGGAGTCAGCCCAGGTCACAGCAGCAGAAACGGGAGCAGAAATCTGGCTTTACCCACTGGAAATGCAGCCACCTCTGGGGTGAGGCGGGGGCGGCCAAGCAGTGCACAAGTTCAAGCCGTTCAGCAAGTGCCAGGGCACCTTTGATGACTGGAGATGAGACGGGCCAGGGCTGCTCGAGCCAACACTCGTGTCCCTCCTCTGGCCAATAGGACGCCCTGGTCTGCATTAGCCATGCCCTTCCCCCCACCCCAAAGAGGAAGTGAGACAGGGCAGGGGGTCATATGCTCAGGAGCGGATTTACCATGAAACAAACCGTGCAGTGGCCCGGGGCCCCCAAAATGCAGGACAAATCTCATCTGACAACCTGCCCCCGAGTCCTGGGTGGCAGTGCAGCAGGGCTCAGGCAGGCTGCCTGCACGCCGTGGCCGGTGGCCCCACACCGCTCCCGGAAGTGGCCGGCTGCTGGCACGTCTCTGCGGCCCCCTGGCGAGGGGTGGGGGGTGTCTCCGCGCACTGCCCCCGCCCCGAGCGCCAACTCCGCAGGCTCCCATTGGCTGGGAACTGCGGCCAATGGGAGCTGCAGGGGTGACGCCTGTGGGCAGCGGCACGCGGAGACCCCCCGCCCCCCGGCTCACCCACCTAGGAGCCGCTGCCAGAGGGGTGTGCCGGTCGCTTTGGGAGCCACGCCGCCCGAAGTAAGTGCCGCCCCCCTGTCCCCGTCCCGCACCCCAACCCCCTGCCCCAGCCCAGAGCCCGTCCCCCCTCACCCTCTCCTGCACCCCAACCCCCTGCCCCAATCAAGGTACCTCACTTTATTTTCATTTACTTCCCATGACTTGTCTTATAAGAGAAGGATAAAGAAAAAAGGAATGAAAAACAGGGGTGGGGGGAGACAAGAGAGAATGTTATTTTTCTTGGCTGGGTCCTGAGGGGGGGGCCCAAAAATGAAGGCCCTAAATCCAGCACTGTATGTGCTCCTCCCTGAGAGGGGCTGGAGCACATGGCCCTCTCCTTGCCCGCCCCCGCCACCCCCCGCCGCAGAGCCCACCGGCGCCGGGGGGTTAAATCGGATCCCCTGCTGGCTCACTATCGAATGCCTGTGTCTGGCTCTGAGGCTTCCGCACCCATCGGGTGGCTGGGGGGTAGCCTGTGGGTGAAACGAGTTTGTGAGTTCTCAGCCCAGCTCCCGACTGGACATTAGCTGACCCCTTCACTGGCAGCCTCAGCACAGCCCGCCCCTTGCCCCCCCTCCCCAGCCCGGGGGTGAGGCATATAGCAGTGTCAGGGTGAGCAGGCAGATAGCCTTACAGGTTCCCGAGGGATTTCCTACTATCCTCCTGGGTCTCAGTCACCCCCTTTCCTGCCCCGCACCCATCCCCCACCAGGGCCAAATCCTGCTCTCAGTAATGTTGGCATAAATCTGGAATCACTCTGGATTTACACCAATGGGCTCAGATCAGAATGTGGTCCCATCCCCAAAGTGGAGACGCTTCGGATCTACGCTAGCATTACCACCTTTGAAATGCAAAAAAAAGGCACCCCACCCCCCAACAAGGCCAGCCTGCCACACCCTCAAACCCCAACCACAAGGCAACTCCGCAACCCATCCCCCTTCAACAGCCACTTATAGTTAAGGGTAAGATTTTGTCATGGATATTTTTAGTAAAAGTCACGGACGGGTCACAGGTAATAAACAAAAATTCAGGGAAGCTGTGACCTGTCCGTGACTTTTACTAAAAATATCCATGACAAAATCATAGGAAAGTGGCTGGGCAGATCCCGGGTGGCTGGGAGCTCCAGGGCCACCCCCCTGACCTGTGGCTGGAAGCTGCAGGGTCCCATTGCCCCCCCACGGCAGCTGTTAAACAATAGAATACCATTTAGTCAAAGATTTTTGGATGTTTTCTACATTTTCAAATGTATTGATTTCAGTTACAACACAGAATACAAAGTGTACAGTGCTCACTTGATATTATTTTTGATTACAAATAGTTGCACTGTAAAAAACATAGGAAATAGTATTTTTCAATTCACGTCATACAAGTCCTGTCGTGCAATCTCTTTATCATGACAGTTGAACTTACAAATGTGGAATTATGTAAAAAAAATAACTGCATTCAAAAATAAAACAGTGTCAAACTTTAGCGCCTACAAGTCCACTCAGTCCTACTTCTTGTTCAGCCAATTGCTCAGACAAACAAGTTTGTTTACATTTACGGGAGATAGTGCTGCCCTCTTCTTGTTTACAATGTCACCTGAAAGTGAGAACAGGTGTTCTCATGGCACTGTTGTAGTCAGCGTTGCAAGATATTTATGTGCCAGATATACTAAAGATTCATATGTCCCTTCATTCTTCATCCACCATCCCAGAGGACATGCATCCATGCTGGTGATGGATTCTGCTCGATAACGATCCAAAGCAGAGCTGACCGACGCATGCTCATTTTCATCATCTGAGTCAGATGCCACCAGCAGAAGGTTGATTTTCTTTTTTGGTGGTTCGGGTTCTGCAGTTTCCGCATTGGAGTGTTGCTTTTTTAAGACGTATGAAAGCACGCTCCACACCTCGTCCCTCAGATTTTGGAAGGCACTTCAGATTCTTAAACCTTGGGTCGAGTGCTGTATATTAGAAATCTCACATTGGTACTTTCTTTGCGTTTTGTCAAATCTGCAGTGACAGTGTTCTTCAAACGAACATTGTGTTGGGGCATCATCCAAGACTGCTATAATATGAAATATATGACAGAATGCGGGTAAAACAGAGCAGGGGACATACAATTCTCTCCCAAGGAGTTCGGTCACAAATTTAATTAATGCATTAGTTTTTATCGAGTGTCATCAGCATGGAAGCATGTCCTCTGGAATGGTGGCCGAAGCATGAAGGGCATACGAATTTTTAGCGTATCTGGCACTGGTAAATACCTGGCATCTGGTAAATACCTGGCAACGCCGGCTACAAAAGTACCATGCGAACGCCTGTTCTCACTTTCAGGTGACATTGTAATGAAGAAGCAGGCAGCATTATCTTCCGTAAACATAAATAAACTTGTTTGTCTTAGCGATTGACTGAACAACAAGTAGGACTGAGTAGACTTGTAGGCTCTAAAGATTTACATTGTTTTGTTTTTGAGTGCAGTTATGTAACAAAAAAAATCTACATTTGTAAATTGCACTGTCAGGATACAGAGATTGCACTTCAGTACTTGTATGAGGTGAACTGAAAAATACTATTTTGTTTATCATTTCTACAGTGCAAATATTTGTAATCAAAATAATAATATAACGTGAGCACTGGACACTTTGTGTTCCATGTTGTAATTGAAATCAATATATTTGAAAATGTAGACAAACATCCAAAAATATTTAATACATTTCATTTGGTATTCTGTTGTTTAACAGTGTGATTAAAACTGTGATTAATTGCAATTAATTTTTTTAATCGCGATTAATTTTTCGAGTTAATCACCTGAGTTAACTGCGATTCATCACCAGCCTTATTTGGAATTTTATACATAAAGAAAACCCATTGAGTCCATCTCTTGAATTTGTATTTGTCCTTTGATTTTGTAGTTTCCAGCAGTTTGTTATTTTGAACGGCAACATCTTAGCATCTTTAGCTGGACACAGCAACTGTTAAGATTAGCTACCCCCGTGTCTTGGGATAATAATGCAAATCTTTAGACCCACGTTAAAAAAAAACAACCCTGCAGATCAAATTATTTTTTCTGGCAACTGGCAAATCCATAAAAAACCCAACCAGGCCAGTCAAATATCGGCCAGGTGGTAACCCTAAATAGACACTTGTGCCCATGTTTCAGTTGCTTAGGAAGGAAAAATCAAATGTACAGCCACCAAATGGGGACGAACTGGCTAGGCGATCGTACTGATGTAAAGGATCCTGGGGGGTTCTAGCAGATCATAAATTGAACGAATCAACCCTGTGAAGCAGCGGCTAACAAGGTTGAGTACCATTCTGGGCGTATTCACAGGAGTGTGGTATTGTCAGGCGCGGGAGGTAATTGTCCCGCTCTACTCGCCACTGGTGAGGCCTCAGCGGGGGCGCTGGGTCCTAATCTGGGCGCCGCCCTTCATGTGGACGAATTGGAGAGAGAGCAACACAAATGATCCAAGAGAAAACCTGAGCAGTGAGGAAAGGTTGAAAACGTGAGAAAAGAAGCCGGGTGGGGGGGCTGAGAACGGTCATCAAATATGTTCAGGGCTGCTACAAAGAGGACGGAGATCGATTCTTCTCCATGTCCACTGCAGGTAGGACAAGAAGCGATGGGCTTACTCCGCAGCAAGGAAGATTGAGGTTGGCTCTGAGGACACACTTTAGAAGGGGAGTTCAGCTCTGGAACGGGAGGCGGGGTGGATCCCCGTCACTGGAGGTTTTTAAGACCAGGCTGGACAGACCCCTGTCAGGGCTGGTCTAGGTGGGCTTGGTTTGGCCTCGGTGCAGGGGGCTGGACGAGGTGACCTCTCAAGGTCCTTTCCAGCCCCAGATTTCTATGATCCTGTGAGATCCGACTCATCAGGGTTTGCTGAGAGTCGGCCACTGGGCAAAGGCCAAATCTGGCCCCTTGATGCTGGGTCCGGGGCTGGGGTCAGGGCCAGGTGACTTGCTTTGAAAGCAGCTGGCCAGGAAACGGAGCCATCTAACAAAGTAACAACTGTCACTGGTGGAGCCCCCTAGTGGCCAGTCACTGGCATCATCAGATCCCACGTCCTTGCTCGCCGGCCCTGGCTGTGGTGTCCACCTGGGGCTCTGAAGGCCCCCTCCTGGGCTCAGACCGGTTTGCAGTGTGACTCCTGGGGGACCACCTGGCCGCTAAACTGAGGAACACCAGCTTTGCAAAGGGGCTTCTTAACCCCTTCCTTCCTGGCCCCAAGACAGCACAACCCTGTTGTCCCATCAGCCTTGATAGCCCCTTGATGGCCTGATATCAGCTTCCCAGAGGGTCCAGTCCCCCGGAGGGCTGCGATTCCTAAAGCAAACAGGAATTCCCAGCTGGACCCAGACCCATTCCCCAAACTGCCCCATCTCTTCCCCCTCTGAAGAAGGTCAGCTGAGGGATACCCCAGAAGATCCTAACACCTCTTTCAAACGTCATACCATACACCCCAACCAGCAGACCACATCCATAAGTCATTACAGAGCGGTTCCTACCTATCTCGGGTGCTTATCTGGCCATCGCCATAGTATTTAGGCAGCTCACAATCTGTAAGACTCTAAGGTACTTAGCCACACATACCCTAGGTGAGACAAGACCATTATCCCCATCATATTGATGGGGAAACTGAGGCACAGCATGGCAATGACTTGCCCACAGTCACAGAGGGCATCTATAGCAGAGCAGGGCCTTGAGCACTGGTCCGTCGGGTGCCAGGGTGGTACATTACTCACCAGACCATCCTTTCAGTTCCAGCGTGGGTGATTTCCCCCTGTGGCTCGCACCGGATGGGTGACACATAGGGTGTTCTCACGCAACCCCATGTGCCCCTTTTACCCCCAAGCCTCTGGGTTTGAACTGTGATCTGACCCTGCAAACCCCTCCCCCCCCGGTGTTCATCTGCTATGGATCATGAAGTGCGACGATGGCTGGTGCCTTAGGGCACACAAGAGTTTAGCCTGCCGAGGACCCAAACGCTGGCGTCTAATTAGGGTCGTTAAGCTCGGCACACGGGGGAGCGAGCGGGTGAACGTCTAGATGTGAGCCTGGGCTAGACAGGAGGTCAGCCTAGTGGACAGGATGGCTCCTTCCGGCCTTAAATTCCCTGAACCTGTGGAATTAGCGAGCAGCGGGAGATAGTCACGGTCGGCTGAGGACTGAACTCAGCATCCTGTAGATCATGGCCCCTCCTGGGGAGCTGCCTCCCTGTTAGCTCCAGTGTCTCGGGGTGCCGGCTGCCCCTTTGCCTGGGCTGGCAGTAACTGAAAAGCTGTGAGCCATTGCCGGCCCCCTGGTGCCTGAGCCCTGGGCATTCTGCCCCTTCGTGTCCCCTGGCAGTCAGAGCATCGGGATCTCTGCCGCTGGGGGTTCCCCCTTCCCATCTCTGGGGAGCCCCCTGCAGGGGCCCAGGAATGGCTCCCCTTGGGTTTCCTCTTGGAACCCGGCCGGCTGCGCGCATCGTCGTCTGCCTGTTTCCCAGCTGCACGCCGCTCTAGGCTCAGAAACCTCAGCCACAGCTGGCACGCCCCAGCCCGCCCCCACCGATGTCCCTACCTAGCCCCTCATTTGGGTCGCAACCGCAGCATGACTCAGAGCCCCTTTATTCTGCACCCCGGAAACCTCCTCCTCCGCCCTTTGGGGCTGGTTCAACTCTGGCAGCAACGCTTAGCGCCTCTCCAGCTCGCGCCCTGGCTCCTGCACCGGGGTCTGCAAGCTGCTTGGGCCCACGGACAGCACTTCTCTCTCAAGCTGCACCTGTGGGAGCCGTGAGCTCGGTCCGGCTGGGGCGCAGGGGGCTGTGGGTGCTCTCCTGTCCCCCTCTTCCCCGAGGAGAGGGCCCCAAACTCTCCCGCTCGGCCATTCTGGCCTCTGTCTGCTGGGACGCCCACCTGCCCTGCCAGGGCCGCTCCGCTGGGCACGGCTCTGGGGCTGGCACTTGGTTCTGCCTCTGGTCAGTCTCCTGTGGCGGCATCACCCTTTCTAAGGCCTGCCTCCGATCGTGCGTGTCTGGTCGCGCCTCTTCCCCGAACGGCTCATCCTCGCTCCCTTTTCTGCCCAGTCTGCAAGATCTGCCTTCTGCTGGCTCTCTTCGAGCCTCAGACCCTCCCAAAGGCCTTTAAAGAGCTTTGCCCCCTGCAACGCTGCCCCCAGCATGGCCCAGCCCTGGCACAGTCCCCCCAGTGCACAGGTGCCAGTCCCCTATAATCGGACGCAACCTTGGATCCCATGTGCATCCATACCAGCCAGGTCTGGGCAGGGGGTAGTCCCTTCAGGGCTCCTCAAGCAATCTCCTGGAGTTAGAATGCCCCACTGGGCCCCTCCCTGAAATGTGGGACCCTACAGATGCCTATGGCAGGGAAGGCACGGACAGGGGTGCTCTATCCCCCTCCTGCCCCCCCCCGGCAGCAGGGGAATTCCCGGTGGATTTTCAGGGGAGAATCAACCATGAGACACCCCCTCTCAGCCCCCCCCCCGTGTTTTCACTGGCCCTGATCCAGCCTCACAGTCAAAGATCAAGTGACTGGGGGGGTTGTGTGTGTCACAGCTCCACGGGATCTGTGGCTTTTAAGCGGTCTGGTGGAGGAACCCCATCAGTGTGCCCCCTCCTCACCTCGTGTCCTGACCTGCCCTCCAAAAACAGACTTAGCCCTTTGCCCTCCACTGGGTAACAATGTGAAGTTTAGGGGGAAACTGAGGCACACATCGGCGTCATAAACATATCACAGAAAATTCCCACTTCGTCACAGGGGGCTTTTTGTCCGGCTTGTTTACACTTTGAGCTTCACCCCACCCACCCAGACGGAGCAGGTATGTCAGCCCTTGCTCACTCTGCAGCTCCAGCCCCGAACGGTCTGCGTCTCCTGGCTCTGGTCCAGTGGTTCTCCACCAGGGGGATACGCAGAGGTCTTCCGGGGGTACATCAACTCATCTAGACATTTGCCTGGTTTTACAACAGGCAGGCTACGGAAACACCACTAGCGAAGTCGGTGCAAAGTAAAACGTCATCCGGACACAATGAGAAAGGAAGCAGCAGGTCAGGAATAGCGCGCTGGGACACTTTTGTATTTTCATGTCTGCTTTTGTAAGCAGGTCGTTTTTAAGTGAGGTGAAACTTGCGGGTACGCCAGAGGGATCAGGTGCCTGAAAGGGGTACAGTCATCTGGAAAGGTTGAGAACAGCTGCTCTGGTCAGTTTCACTCAGCAGTCAGGGGCCTGTAACTCACCTCCCTAGAGCTCTGTGGGAGGGGAGGTGCCAGGGAAAGATACAAACTTCCAACTTGTTCCAGACAGAGCGGCACCAGTGGGGCAGGTGCAATAGACGCATAAACAGAAAAACACCAGAGGCCCAAAACAATGCCGGGAAAGCAGGTTATTATTAATCAGGCTTGTTAGGGTTGTGCCTAAGGCCCCCACCGAGATGGGGACCCCATTGCACTTGATCTGCACAGGGTAACAAAAGGTCTCTGACCCAAAGAACTGACACTGGAGATAGAGCAGACCAGGATGAGGCCAGGATAGAGCAGAGGGAGCACTGAGAGGGCAGCACTAGGGAAATTAAATGCAAGACACCTCACCTTACTTGAAATGCCAACCAATCAAAGGTCTGGGTGCCGCCCTTTGCTCTGAAGTCAATGGGGCTCCTCCTGGACATAATGTTGCATACATGTGGGTTTGCAGGATTGAGCCCCAAACTGGACTATTCCAGAATGTGAGGTGCCTCCACAGAGGCTAACTTGGCCCAGCTGTGAGTCTGCAAAAGTGTTTTTTTCTATTCTGGTTTTCCTTGGCAAGGTTAGCATTTTAATGAGCTGGTCAGGACAGTTTCTCTTGAATGAGGAAAACAAGACGACACATCATGCGAGCTGGCTAAATTTAAGGTTTAACCTTAATTGCTCAAATGTCCTAATATTGATTGCTTGATATTTTAACCTGCATTCGTTCTGGAGCTTTTTTGCATTTAATTTCCCTGTCTTTTCCTAGGCATTGTCCACATGGGGAATTCTGGTATAATTCAGGTATTCTGTAATATGCCCCCTCCAAACAGTCTATTCCACAACAAAAAATCACTTTATTCCAGCATAAATAAATATCCCCTCTCCCCCTCCCCCCCCCCGGGGGTGGGGGGGGGAGAGAGAGGGATAGCTCAGTAGTTTGAGCTTTGGCCTGCTAAACCCAAGGTTGTGAGTTCAATCCTTGAGGGGGCCATTTAGGGATATGGGGCAAAAATTGGGGATTGGTCCTGCTTTGAGCAGGGGGTTGGACTAGATACCTCCTGAGGTCCCTTCCAACCCTGATATTCTATGATTCTATGAATAACTATTTCATTCAATAGAAATTCCAGGATAACTCAGGCGTTCCGGAATAACTCCTTGTATGCACACTCTATTCCAAAATCAACCGAGAAACAGGGAGGTGGCAAAATTTGCAGATGATACAAAACTTCTCAAAATAGTTAAGTCCCAAGCAGACTGCAAAGAAATCTCACCAAACTGGGTAACAAAATGGCAGATGAAATTCAATGTCGATAAATGCAAAGTAATGCACATTGGACAACATAATCCCAACTATTCATACAAAATGATGGGGTCTAAATTAGCTGTTACCGCTCAAGAAAGAGACCTTGGCATCATTGTGCAGTGGCAGTCAAAAAAGTTAACAGAATGTCGGGAATTATTAAGAAAGGGGTAGATAATATGTAAGGCCCTACCAAATTCATGGCCATGAAAAACATGTCACGGTCCATGAAATCTGGTCTCCCCCCGTGAAATCTGGACTTTTGCGTGCTTTTACCCTCTACTATACAGATTTCACGGGGGAGACCAGCGTTTCTCAAATTCAGGGTCTTGACCCAAAGAGAGTTTCCACCTTTACTTCTGCGCTGCCTTCAGAGCTGGGCTCCCGGCTGGCAGCCGCTGTTTTACAGCTGACCAGCTCTGAAGACAGCACAGAAGTAAGAGTGCCATTAGCACAACCCCTACGATAACCTTGCAACCCCCCAAGACTCCTTTTTGTGTCTAGACACCTACAATTACAACATCCTGAGATTTCAGATTTAAGTAGCTGAAATCAGGAAATTTACCGGTTTTAAAATCCTATGACCATGAAATTGACCAAAATGGACCGTGAGTTTGGTAGGGCCCTAATAATAAGACAGAAAATATCATATTGCCTCTATGTAAATCCATGGTACGCCCACATCTTGAATACTGCGTGCAGACCTGGTCGCCCCATCTCAAAAAAGATATATTGGAATTGGGAAAGGTTCAGAAAAGGGCAACAAAAATGACGAGGGGTATGGAAAAGATTCTGTATGAAAAGAGATTAATAAGTGTCACGGAGTCCCCGGGCGATGCTCTGGAACTGCTCCCTACGAAGCCAGTCAGGACTCTGGGGAAGACTCCTTTCTGTGAGCAGCCTGTATGCAGGGCAAATAGCTCACACAGCGTCCACCTTCCTGGGTCTGACCTCGGAGCACTCAGCATCCTCTGCCCCTCCGTGCGCTTCCCACAGCGAGTCCGCTCAGGCGGGCTCCTGGAGAAGCCAGAGGGTCCTGCACCCCAACTTTGCAGACAGACGTGACTCTCAGCCAGCCAGTAAAACAGAAGGTTTATTAGACCACAGGAACATGGTCTAAACCAGAGCTTGTAGGTGCAGAGAACAGGACCCCTCAGCCGGGTCCATTTTGGGGGGCAGTGAGCCAGACAACCACGTCTGCACTTCACTCCATGTCCCCAGCCAGCCCCAAACTCTCTCCAGCCCCTCCTCCTCTGGGGTTTGTCCCTTTCCCGGGCCAGGAGGTCACCTGATTCCTTTGTTCTCCAACCCCTTTAGCTCTCACTTTGCAGGGGGGAAGGGCCAGGCCATCAGTTGCCAGGAAACAGGGTGTTGGCCATTTTCTGTGTCCATACACCTGCCCTCTAGGGCTCTGCAATGATCATACACCCTTACCCCACCACCTAGAGACTTAAGAACTGCCTAGGGGAAACTGGGGCACCCCCACACTATTCAGAGGAAACATTAAGAACAGTCCCGCTTCATCACAATAAGATTAGGACTTTTCAGCTTGGAAAAGAGACGATTAAGGGAGGATATGACAGAGGTCTACAAAATCATGACTGGTGTAGAGAAAGTAAATAAAGAAGTGTTATTTACTCCTTCTCATAACACAAGAACTAGGGGTCACCCAATGAAATTAATAGGCAGCAGGTTTAAAACAAACAAAAGGAAGTATTTCTTTAAACAATACACAGTCAACCTGTGGAACTCCTTGCCAGAGGATGTTGTGAAGGCCAAGACTATAACAGGGTTCAATAAAGAACTAGATACGTTCATAGAGGATAGGCCCATCAATGGTTATTAGTCAGTATTGGCAGGGAGGGTGTCCCTAGCCTCTGGTTGCCAGAAGCTGGGAATGGGTGACAGGGGATGGGTCACTTGATGATGACCTGTTCTGTTCATTCCCTCTGGGGCACCCGGCATTGGCCGCTGTCGGACGACAGGATACTGGACTAGATGGACCTTGGTCTGACCCAGTATGGCCCTTCTTATGTTCTTATGACTTTATTCCAGAATATTTACTCTGCCTTGGAGTTATGCTGGAATACCTAGAGTGGAATAACTACTTTGGTACAGATATGCTGGTCAGTTTCCCTTAAGGAGGGGACTGGTGGGAAAGTGACCATGTCCATTACTTTTTATGGACCTCCTCCCTTTAGCATCTCTGTCAATCTTTGCAACTGATGAGGGCAGGTTTTAGCAGATATGTGTGTGGGGTTTGGGGTTTTTTTTAAAAAAGAAAACAGAAAAGTGTTAACAGGCTGGAGCAGAAAAGGCCTCTTTAAACATTTTTAAAAGTCTTTAAAAAGCTTTCAACTAATGCTGTTCAGACTCGGTTTGATGGTTAAATCTGAGTGAGATAAAAAGCAGCCACATCTGAGACTTTTGTGGATGTTTTCGTGACACCAGCGTAAGCCATGCCTGCTCAGAGTGGCGCTCCGCCCCCTTCAAGTGGTGGCTAGGCCAGCTACAGATTGATGAGTAGATCCCTGTGTAGCTCCGCATCCAAGCCAGGAGCCCGCAAACATAGTCTTGTGGCTATAAAGCGGCGATCCGCAGATTTGCAAGGCTCTAGGGATGAGCCTGCTACAACCGCCGCTAAGAGAGGGGTGGCTTTTAGCTCAGGCAGTAGAGGCTCCCACATCAAGGTCAAGGGATCCCACGTTCGATCGTAGCCGCTGACAGCGTTACCCGAGGCCAGGGGCAGTCAATAGGCAGACCCCGGGCCAACTCCAGACCAGCAGACGCTTTTGAATGGACCTCGAGATCTTTTTATTTACTTATGATGATCATTATTGTTAGTTTATTTTTATTATTTTCTCTGGAGTCTGGATCTTGACTATACCTGGACCAAGAAATTTGGACCTTGGCAAAAAATAACGGATTGCCCCTGGGTGGGACGCGAGCTTCTGGAGCAGAAGGGAGGGAAAATGGAATTCAGTTTTCTAGAAGAGGGGTGCGTCTGATGCCCAGTAGATTTGCTATAGCTGAACCTTGATATTTAGCTCATTAATCTCCGGTGGGGGATGCTTTTCTGTTTTGATTTCCGGCCCTTTAAATCGGAGACTCCACCTCCTTGCACTGGATGGGCACAGTGCAGCCTGCTGGCAATGCTGCCTACTGCAGGCCACGCCTATTAAAGGAGCAGGGGTCGAGGAGCTTTTTGCAGAGTAGGGGGCTTCTCTGATGAGCACCATGCTTCCCGACTGGCCTTCCGGGCCACCTTCTCCACCAGTCACGATCGCGCATGACTTCAACATGTGGCGGGATTACCTGAACCTGTCAAAGGTTCTTGGTGAAATCATTGAGGAGCACAGAAGGGGGTCCAGGAGCCTCCTAACCTGTGAGACTGCAGATCTCTGCCTGCCAGGGACCCCCCTTCCAATGCCTCCGGGGGACGCCTCGAGCCTGAAGTCATCGGACTGGAACAGGAGCAATGGCAGCAGCTGTCCGCAAAGCGGGCAGAACAGGGCGGCCACCCCTCAGACGCCCGGCAGGCTCCTATGCAACTTCTGCAGGCACAACGGGGAGTCCAAGAGGGTCTACTCCTCCCACTTGCTGAAGCAAGCCGATGGCATCGTGCTGTGTCCCATCCTGCGTAACTACGTCTGCCCGGTGTGTGGCGCCACGGGCGATGGGGCCCACACGCTGAAATACTGCCCGCACAATCAAGAGAAGCAGTCCCTCTACTGCAAAGGCGGGCGCAACTCGGCTGGCTTCATAGTGAGACGGTGAACGGCAGGGGAAGAAACCACCTCCACCCTGGGACCTTTCACCGGGGAGCCACCAGAAGGGGCTTGGAACTGAAGTCTATTTTCTACCGTTTGTTTCCGAGTTTGCGTTTCAAGTCCAGGGTGGATTTGACTCAGCCACGCAGAAAGTCGCCCTGGTTTCTTTACATCCCCACAGCAGCCTGGTTTTCGTTTCCCTGCCTTGCGGTGACTTCGGGCGGAAGAGAACCAGTGCCAACGAACCGGAAGTTTCGTAGTTTTGCCCTTGGCCTGCTAACTCACGCGGAGATTTAATTTTCAGCATTTGCAGACGAGGCAGCATCCGTCGGGGTAGATGGGTGCAAGGCTTTTGTCTTCGGTAGATTTGTTTTGTTGGAAACTTCTTTTCCCGACCAAGTGTTATTCGTTTCGTTTTACGCATCACAGGAATCACGAGGACTTTTAAATGTGAGATTTATTTTAAAATCATGTCAGAAAAAGAACTGAACTCTAAAATATGCAGCTACGTCATGTTTTAACTGATTTTGTTATTACAACACGTTGCGGGGGGGAGGGATTGTTCTCTCGGTGTTATGAGATTTGAGGGTTTGTTTATGAGAGTTATTTTTCATTAAAAAATGAAACACTCCCTTATCCCCTTTCCCTTCTGTTTAATAAACAGCTGTTCTAGCAGCCGGTTGGGTGTTTGATCGGCTTTTCCTCTGCGTGGCTCTGGGACAGATCTCCTTTCCGGCTAGCAATCGAGGGTGAGCCCCTTGTCTCCCCGCTTTTATTCTGGGCGGCGGCGGCTGGGAGGGAGATGCACGTGCACGGCCCCCTGCGAAGCTTTCTCAGCCCTGCACTGCTGGGGACCCCCTTGGTGGGAAGGGATTTCTGTTTCCATGGCCCCACTCCCTCTCGCACTCCCTGGAGGTTTGGGGGGATCTTGACCCCCGTCCTGCTAGAAACCAGCCTGACTCACTATCTTTCCCCCGCAAGCAAGTGAAGGGACTTGGGCCAGAAGCAGCGTCCCAGCATCCGCACACTCAGTGCTCTGGCCTGCTGTGGGCCCACTTTCCTCTTCCTCAGCGGGACCCTCTTCAGTCTCCTCTACCAGCTACAACGAGGGGGCCCCCCAGCTGCTTGGCTATGAAGCCCGATATGCCCAGAAGACCCCAACAGGAGCCCTGGCTTTGCCTCTCCCATCCCTACATGTCCCGGCCCTGCCCCCTCTGCCCTGGTGTGACCCCGCTGCCCCAAACTGGCTACTGTTTTCCAAGGGGGTCGGGGGAGCAGGGCTGCTCTGGGGCTGGGCAGATGCTGAGAGGATGGCTGCTGAGGGTGGGGAGACCAAGGAGAAGGGGGAAGGCAGAGTGGGGAGCTCTGCTAGGGAGCATGGTCCCTGGAGCCTGTGCACCCCCTACTGTGATGTAGAGAACATGCCCCAGCAGAGGAGCTGAATGTGTCCTGCCACAGAGAGCCAGATTAGGGGTGGCTGCATGCATTGGAGGTAAAGATTAACGGGCGCTGGGGGGGCTCGGCTGCCCCAATAGCTAGAGAGATGTAAGTACGGGTGAGTTCTCAGGCAAGGTCTCTCACCAAAGGCTCGTAAACAAAGTAGGCAGTCATGGAATAAGAGGGAAGATCCTCTCACGGATCAGTAACTGGTTAAAAGATAGGGAACAAGGGGTAAGAATAAATGGCCAGTTTTCAGAATGGAGAGAGGTAACTAGTGGTGTCCCCCAGGGGTCTGTACTGGGACCAGCCCTATTCAACATAGTCCTAGATGATCTGGGAAAAGGGGTAAACAGTGAGGTGGCAAAATTTGCAGATGATACAAAACTGCTCTAGACAGTTAAGTCCAAAGCAGACTGTGAAGAGTTACAAAAAAGGGAGCTCACAAAACCGGGTGACTGGGCAACAAAATGGCAGATGAAATTCAATGGTGATAAATGCAAAGTAATGCACACTGGAAAACATAATCCCAACTATTCATACAAAATGATGGGGTCTAAATTAGCTGTCACCACTCAAGAAAGAGATCTTGGGGTCATTGTGGATAGTTCCCTGAAAACATCCACTCAGCGTGCAGCGGCCGTCAAAAAAGCCAACAGAATGTTGGGAACCATTAAGGAAGGGAGAGAGAATAAGACAGAAAATATCATGTTGCCTCTGTATAAATCCATGGTACGCCCACATCTTGAATACTGCGTGCAGATGTGGTCGCCCCATCTCAAAAAAGAGAGATTGGAATTGGGAAAGGTTCAGAAAAGGGCAACAAAAATGATTAGGGGGATGGAACAGCTTGCGCATGAGGAGAGATTAATCAGACTGGGACTTTTCAGTTTGGAAAAGAGACAACTAAGGGGAGATGAGATAGAGGTCTATAAAATCATGACTGTTGTGGAGAAAGTAAATAAGGCAGTGTTATTTACTCCTTCTTGTAACACAAGAACTAGGGGTCACCCAATGAAATAAACAGGCAGATTTAAAACAAACAAAAGGAAGTCAATGCATAGTCAACCTGTGGAACTCTTTGCCAAAGGATGTTGTGAAGGCCAAGGCTATAACAGGGTTCAAAAAGGAACTAGATAAGTTCATGGAGGAAAGGTCCATCAATGGCTATCAACCAGTATGGGCAGGGATGGTGCCCCAGCCTCTGTTTGCCCGAAGCTGGGAATGGGGGATGGATCACTTGATGATTACCTGTTCTGTTTCTTCCCTCTGGGGCACCTGGCATTGGCCACTGTCGGAAGACAGGATACTGGACTAGATGGACCTTTGGTCTGACTCAGTATGGCTGTTCTAATTTTCTGAAGGGGGTGGTCGGGGTTGAGGGGTGACAGGGGTCCCTGCAAGGATCCTAGATCAGACCACAATGGGGCCAAATCCAAAGCAGCATCTCCCAAGGGAATCATCCTAAAACCTGAGATATTTCCCTAGCAAATTGCCTAGATACTGTGCTGGCCACTGCAAAGCCAGGACATCCTTGCGTGTGACAGAGATGCAGGGAATGGGATGGTGGGGGAGGAAAGTGGTGCTCTGCCCCCACAACCCAAGCTCCATCTATAAGCTTCAGTTTTGCCCAGTCACTCACTGATGTGCATGGTGTGCAGGTTTAATCAGCAGCAAAATAGTTGAGAACTGTGACCTTTTTAAGTCTCCGTTGTTAACAACTCACACAAAAGAGCTGGAGCTCCTGTTTCAGGCTGGCTGCAGACTCAGGCAGAGGTCACTGGAGCCGTTACACACTTTGAAGGTGTCTTCGGTAGCCAGGAAGGTGAGAGGCTTGTTACTAAAGAAAGCTCAGATCTCTGAGCATACAATGGGCCTGTGATGGGGTGACAGGGCTGCCCTGGCCATGGGAATTCCCAGTGGGAAATCCCTTCTCCCGGGGGTTTGCTAGCTGGGGAGCAGCCTGGTGGTGCCCTCCGGCGTATCTACCACTCCTCCCACTTTAGTGTCATCTGCACTATCTCTTATCCTGTCCCCAGTCGCGCCGCCGAGGCTGATGCTCTGATCCCGCTTTGCTTCTCAGCCCAGGGAGCCAGGACAGGGATTTAGAGGAGCGGCCCCTCGGTGAGCTCGAACTCACAACCCCGCGCTCAAAGCGCGCCTGGAGCTCCAGGGGCCAGGCCGGGTGCAATGCGCCGAGCAGCCACTAGAGGCCCTCGCTCTGCGGCTCCCGGCTCCCGAGAAGTAGAAAGTACATTGGGACTGACTGCGAAGAACAGCCAATGATCGGGCTGGGCTGGATGAAAGAGGCGGGTTCTGAGTGGGCGGGGCTGTGAGGGGGATTGGCAGCCAGTGGGGACCCAATGGAAACTCTGAGTGCTAGTCGGCGAGGGGTGGGAGGGTGCTGCGGTTGATGGACGGCCGCTGAAAACCAGTGGCCGCGCAGGCTTGGGCGGAGGAGGCGGGCCTTGCTTGTGACAGACAGAGGCTTCGAGCCAATGGCCCGCCGGCGGCGGTTGGTCGGCAGCCAATGGGAGCGGAGCGGGGCGCTGGGGGGTAGGGTCCTGTCAGGGGAGGCGGCGGTTGGGCTGAGCTGGCGGCCGAGGCGGTGAGTGACCCGGGCCTGTATCGGCCCCCCCCGTGGAGACCCCCTGGTACGTGATCCCCCGAGCCCCCTCCCCCATAGTGCCCCCCCAGCACCCCTTCCCCCCGTGGGGAGCCCCTGGCACGTGATCCCCCGGCATCCCCTCCCCCCTTGGGGGAGCCCCCCGGAACCCCCTCCCCCCGTGGGGATCCCCTGGCACGTGATCCCTGGTGCCCCCTCCCCCATAGCGCCCCCCCGAACTCCCCCCCGTGGGGATCCCCTGGCACGTGATCCCCTGGTGCCCCCTCCCCCATAGCGCCCCCCCGAACTCCCCCCGTGGGGATCCCCTGGCACGTGATCCCCGAGGCCCCCCTCCCCCCGTGGGGATCCCCTGGCACGTGATCCCCGAGGCCCCCCTCCCCCCGTGGGGACCCCCTGGCACGTGATCCCTGGTGCCCCCTCCCCCATAGCGCCCCCCCCGAACTCCCCCCCGTGGGGATCCCCTGGCACGTGATCCCCCGATCCCCCCCTCCCCCCTTGGGGGAGCCCCTGGAACCCCCTCCTCCTGTGAGGACCCCCTGGCACGTGATCCCTGGTGCCCCCTCCCCCATAGCGCCCCCCCCGAACTCCCCCCCGTGGGGATCCCCTGGCACGTGATCCCCCGATCCACCCCTCCCCCCTTGGGGGAGCCCCCAGAACCCCCTCCTCCTGTGGGGATCCCCTGGCACGTGATCCCTGGTGCCCCCTCCCCCATAGCGCCCCCCCCAAACTCCCCCCCGTGGGGATCCCCTGGCAAGTGATCCCCCGATCCCCCCCTCCCCCCGTGGGGAGCCCCCTGTGGAGACCACCTGGCACGTGATCCCCTGGTGCCCCCTCCCCCATAGCGCCCCCCCCCCGGCACCCCTTCCCTCCGTCGGGACCCCCTGGCACGTGATCCCCCGAGCCCCCTCCCCCATAGTGCCCCCCCAGCACCCCCTCCCCCCGTGGGGACCCCCTGGCACGTGATCCCCCTGCATCCCTTCCCCCCGTGGGGGAGCCCCCTGGAACCCCCTCCCCCTGTGGGGATCCCCTGGCACGTGATCCCCTGGTGCCCCCTCCCCCATAGCGCCCCCCCCGGAACTCCCTCCCCCCCATGGGGACTCCCTGGCATGTGACCTCCTTCCTGGTCTGTGACCTCCGGACCCCCCCCCCCCCGAGTTTCCCTCCATGCCCTGCCGGGGGGGGTGGCATTGCTACTTCCTGTCCCCTAGCTTCCCTTTCCCTAAACCCCTTCCCATGGGGTCCCCCATTGCTGCTCCCCCCCCCCGTGCACTTCCCTGCCATGGGGGTCCCTTGCCTGGTAACCCCCCACCCCAGAGTCCCTGTTCTTTACCCAGCACCTCTCCGCACCCCACGGTACCACGGTTTGGGGCAGCTAGGGGTGGGGGTTTTTTTGGGGGGGGGTTGACCACCTGCCCCCACATTTGCCATTGTTGGGGTTCCCCAAGAACTCGGTCCGACTCAGGTGCCTTTATTTGGCCTGCTGCAAAGCTATGCTGAGCTTATCAGACGCAAGTGAAGGGGGCGGGTAGAGGGCGCACCAAAGTTACACCTGCTACGACATTTTTACTAACTCTAATAACACCTGCGTTCAGAGCGATACACGGCATCACACGCTTCGGGATGAGCACGGTCACTTTTGGGGAGCCGATCCCCGTACAGCCTGCTCTGTCCAGGTATAACGTTCCCGGTTCATCTCTTCCATGGGCCGTAGCACCAGCGTGCTCCTGCGTATCGTAGCTATGACAGACATCCTGACTCCAGCACGCTGCTTGTTAAGCCCCTGTTTATACTGTGGCCTTCCATGCACCTTCCTAGTCATGTCCACTAAGAAATGAGCCGTGTGGGTCAGGATGGAGCTGTGTGACAGGTGGGGGACAGTGCTGCGTGGCGGATCCCCTCTGGGCTGGTGGGAGCCAGGAGGCAGCCCGGGAGCAGCAGCTCTGCCCTTTCCGTGGTGGCATTTGCCTCCCTCTACACCTAGTGGTGGGGCAGCAGCAGCCCTGCTTGCCTCCTCTGTGCCTGGCTTTGAGAGTGGGTGCAGCCATCACGGCTACAGCTCGGATGCAGCCAGCCTGTTCTCAGCTGGGAGAAGCTGCAGCCAGCTTCCTCCAAGGGTTGTCCTTCTGGGAGCAGAGGCGGCAGGGGGTTGGGAGCTCTGGCCCTTGCTGTACTGGGAGGGTGGACTCTGGTATGGAAAGAGTTGAGAACCTCTGGCATAGCCCTGTCAGCACTGCTGCTTTCCCAGCTGGACAGCGGCCCCAGCAAGCACCCAACCACTCCCTCTGCCCTAGAGCAGTGGTTCTCAAACCTTTTTTTTCGTGGACCACTTGAAAATTGCTGCGGGTCTCGGTGGAGCACTTAAGGATCTTCCCAAATGTTGTTTGTACCGTTAGCTAATTATTGTAAAGTGCTTTGGATAAAAGTGCTATATTAAAAAAAACTTAATAATAATTAATGTTTTTTGGTTCTACAAATAAAAGCACACAACTCGTATTTTAATCTCAGTAGTCTTACCTTTCTAATGCGATGGATGTGCCCTCTCTCCCCCACCACAGCAGCCCCCGAGCTGGGGCTGGGAAGGAGGGGGGTCTCGCCCTCTTCCCCCACCACAGCAGCCCCTGAGCTGGGGCTGGGAAGGAGAGAAGTCTCTCCCTCTCTCCCCCACCCTTCATTCTCTTGTGTGCGGTCACCCAGGCATGCACCTTAGAGGGAACTATCCATGAACTACCTGAATGGAGCTTGCAGACCACAGTTTGAGAACCTCTGTCCTAGAGCATTGGGTCAGTGCAGTTGCACCAGGCTGTGTTGCAGGGTGGTGAAGCACTGGAATAAATTGCCTGGGGAGGTTGTGGAATCTCCATCATTGGGGATTTTTAAGAGCAGGTTGGACAAACACCTGTCGGGGTGGTCTGTATAATACTTAGTCCTGCCTTGATTGCAGGGGACTGGACTAGATGACTTCTCGAGGGCCCTTCCCATCCTGTGATTCTGTACTGCCGTTAACGGGATCTGCAATGCCATTGCTGTCACTTCCTAGGACCAGCGGTGGGAGCTGTAGTACAGTCAGACAACACAGTTTGAAAAACACCTGAGCCCTGCCTGGGCTACAGCGCTCGCTGTCGGGGAACTCTGCTCCCCAGTGCACGTGCGCAGTGGTTCTAATCTACGTTGTCGCTGCGCCTGCTCATGGGCTTGGCCTGTGCATCCTGCTGGTAAACAGAATTGTAGATTTTGTGGCCAGAAAGGACCATTCTGTTCATCCAGTGTGACTTCCTGCCAAGCCCCAGCTGGAGCATCGCACCCCCAGTAATCTCTGTATCAAGCCCACCATTTCGGTGTGCGCTACAGCAGATCTTTCAAGAAGATACCCACGCTTGATTAAAAGACCCCAAGTGATGGAGAATCTCTCTTGTCTCTGGGTCTGTTGTCCCAGTGAGTAGTTAACTTCCTTGTTAAAAGATTGTACCTTATTTCTAGCCTGAATTTGTCCAGCTTCAGCTTCAGCCACTGGATCTCAGGCTGCCTTTGTCAACTGGTATAAAGAGCTGCCTACTCTCAGAGATCTCCTCCCCTTGGAGGTGCCGACCACCAGGGTCAAGTCACCGCTTAATCTTGGATTAAACAGATTGAGCTTCCTTCGGGCTTGTCTGCACTTGGAAACTTACTGAAATACTGATTCTGGAGTAGTGACTTTGGTGTAAATCCCCATGTGGACACTCGTATTCTGGAATAAGAGTGGATTAAGATATATTGGAATAAGGCATTTGTATTTTGGAAACAAAAGTGTTGATGGGGAGACTTATATTCAAATAACTACACCAGAAGAGCTATTTCGGTGCGTGTCCCTGCGTAGAGAAGCCCTTAATCTTTTGCTATGAGGCAGGTTCCCCAGATCTGGAAACAGTCCAGCAGCTCTCTTCTGAACCCTCTCCAATTTGTGAGCATCCTTTTGGTCTCACTAAAGCCAAAGACGTCACCTACAGAGACTACACCTTGCTATTCCCCTGTTTACACCTTCAAGGATCACGGTCACCTTGATAGTGGAGTAGGCTGTACACTCCCAGTGACAGGACAGTCCGGGGCTCGTGTGTGTTATCTGAACAGGACGAGTCTTTGCGGAAAGCGCTCTGGATCTGAGGGATGGAATTCCCCAGCATGGGGTACTCTGCCATGGGTGGCTGGAGCAAGTCCTGAACTAACAGAGGAAGGAGACAGGCACACAGACCCAGCTAGGCCTGAAATCTGATCTGTTCCCACGGGATAGTGTAACTTGCACTGTGGTGCTGTGCGGGCTTCTGCCCCTCAGTCCCGACCATGTTCCCTGACTCAATTGCTGCTATCCCAGCCTTGGGCTCCCCCCCCCCCCCCCCGAGCTCTGCCAGTGCCCCTCAGGCCCAATCTGCAGCCACCTGTGCCCAAGCCCTGGGCTCCCTCCATGCCCTTCAATCCTGACCCACATTCCCCCCAGCATCCCAGCCCTGGGCTCCCTAAATTGCCAATGCCACACAATGCTGACCCGCAGCCTTGGGCATCGTCCCCCACTCTCCTCATGCTTCTCATTCCCACCCCACAGCCCCCTGCCATCCTAGTCCCGGGCTCCTGAGTGTCAATCCCAATTCCTGTGAACTCCCTCTCCGGCCGCAGGGTTGCCTGAGAACGCAGGGCCTGAGCACTGAGGGCTCACCATGGCCAAGCTGCAGGGGCTTCAGGCTGACTACGTCTTCCGCGGAACGGAGCACGTTGTGAGGATGACCGTGAACGGGAGCGTCCTGGAGGTGGAAGTGGAGGACCGGCTCACCACCGATCAGTGGAGAGGAGAGTTTGACGCTGCCTGTGAGTGTCCCGCCAAGCCCATTACATGGGTCACCCCCTGTGAGGGCTGTATCAGCTGGGAGAGGGAGCAACAAGGGCCAGGGGACTGGGAGTTCAGGACTCCTGGATTCTATCCCCAGCCGTGGGAGGGGTGTCGTGGCTAGTGGTTAGAGCAGGGGGGCTGGGAGTCCAGGACTCCTGGGTTCTATCCCCAGCTCTGAGAGGGAGTGGGGTCTAGTGGATAGAGCAGGGGAGTGTCTAGGACTCTTGGGTTTCCTTCCAGTTCCCAGAAGAAGTGCAGTCCAGTGATACGCTCAGAGGGCTGGGAGTCCCAGACTCCTGGGGGGAGCTGAGTCTGATCTTGCCTGACAAGGGTCTCTCCCTGTTTCATTTGCTCCCAGTCATTGAAGATTTAACTCACAAGACCGGGAACTTCAAGCAGTTTGGGATCTTCTGCAGCATGCTGGAGTCTGCCCTGAGCCAGGTGAGGCCTGCAGAGCTCATGGCTAACATTCCCCTGGGGCACATGCACCTGGCCCAAGGGCAATGGGAGAAGGGGATCTGGGCTGCCACGGGTCTCACTGGACAGCTTACTAGGAGCCCAAGGGTCCCTCCTGTTCTGTGGAAAAATGGAGCTGGCTGTACCAGCCAGCTGCCTCGCATGCCCACCCCATCCCGCTGGACTGCTGTCACTCGCTCTAGTGCAGAGTGGCATGGTGGGAGCTGTCCTCTTTCGGGGCAGCCCCATGGCCAGCCACACTCTATCACCACCTCCCTCACTGTGAGTGCAGCACGAAGGGCTGGGCTGGTGAGTCCCTCTGAGTCAGCGCGTCTCCACCCCCCCCCCCCCCCCCCCTGCAGAGCAGCGAGTCGGTCACCTTGGACCTCCTCACCTACACTGACCTGGAGGCGCTGAGGAGCCGGAAGATTGGGGTGGGCCCGAGGCACGCGCCCTCCGCTTCCAAGTCCTCGCTGCTGAGCTCCAAGCGCTATCTCATCCTCATCTACTCCGTCGAGTTTGACAGGTAAGGGCAGCTCGGAGCGGCGGGTGGACTAGGAAGACAGCAGCAGCTTGGGCTTAGTGGTGGATCATCAGGTGAAGGCCTCTCTCAGTGCAACACCTTGGCCAAAACGGCTGACGCAGTCCTGGGCTACATCACCAGGGGGATCTCACGTAGGAGCAGAGAGGGTATTTTCCCTCTGGATTTAGCTCTGATGCGATCGCTGCTGGGATCCTGTGTCCCTCTCTGGTGTCCGCAACTCGAGAAGGATGTTGATAAATCGAGAGAGGTCAGAGAAGAGCCACAAGAATGATTGAAGGCTTAGAAACCCTGCCTTATAGTGAGAGACTCCAGGAGCTCCATCTGTTTAGCGTAACAAAGAGAAGGTTAATGGTGACTTGATCCCAGTCTTATCGGTACCTACCTGGGGAACAAATATTTGTTCAGGACTCTTCAAGGTAGCAGACAGAGGTCTTACAGGATCCAATGGCTGGAAGCTGAAGCTAGACAAATTCAGGCTGGAAATCGGGCTCAAACAGTTAACCGTAATTAGCCATTGGAACAGCTTGGCAAGGGTCATGATGGAGTCTCCATCCCTGGCAATTTTCAATCACAGTTGGATGTTTGTCAGAGAGATCTGCTCTAGCTCAAAGCGGAATTAATTCAGGGCAGGTCTCTGGCTGGGTTAACTAGGGGGTCAGATTAATAGCAGAAGGGACCACTGTGATCTTCTAGTCTAATTAATTCTAGCTATTAATCTAACTGGAGGGGAGGGGTGATAGAGGGGGATGTGTAGCCATGTGACTGTAGCAACCTCAGGGCACGTGCTGATCCCAGCTGCCCCTGCCTCTTGCTTTTCCACAGGATCCACTACCCCCTCCCGTTGCCCTATGTGGGCAAGCCAGACCCTGTAGCGCTGCAGAAGGTCATCAGGGAGCTGAAGGAGGAGCTGGCCGTGCTGAAGGCCAAACCAGGCAGGGATTTCCGGGATGCGGAGATCCGCCGGCTGCGGGACGAGTGAGTGAGGGGAGGGACAGGGTGACGGGAGCCTCGGCGTTGAGCTGATTCCTCCCCCCAAGGCTGTCTCGAGCACCTGCCCCTGTGGACTACTTGGGGCACAGTCAGCTGTCCCAGCCGATCCACTATGCAAATGAGAATACCAGCTCCATGCTTCAGACTGACACTAAGGGAGGAGAGAGGTCTGGGTATTACTACAGAGGGCCTGGGAGCCAGGACTCCTGGGTTCTGTTCTGGGATCTGCCACTGACTCACTGGGTGACCTGGAGTAAACCACGTCTCTCCGTGACTCAGTTTCCCCTCTGTAAAACGGGACTTATCTTCTCATCTCAGCGGGTCTAAGTGTGAATTAATGTTTGTCCAGTGCTCTGAGGTCTGCTGCCATGAGGGGATTCGCTATGTACAGTAAGCGTCATGTGTCACAGTGCCTCCTACTGGCAGTGCTGATCCCCTGCCCCCTTCTCTGCCCTGCGAGCCGCTGTGCCCCCTGACCCCTGCCTGTGCGTGTCTCTGCCTCCCCAGGCTGGGCCGGGTGCTGGAGGAGAAGCAGGAGGTGGAGTCAGCCCTGCTCGGGCTGCAGGAGGAGCTGAAGCTCTGCAGCAAGAGCAGCGCCGGGAAGGAGGTGAAGATCCTGAAGAAGATTGTCCAGAGCCTGGAGGAGGAGCTGCTGAAGGAGCGAACCAAGCACCAGCGAGCAGCCAGCAAGCGCCTGCAGGAGAACCGGCAGCTGGCTGACGAGGTGGGGTAGTGAACCCCTCGGCTGGGCCCTGGCACCAGTGCAACCCCCCCTCCGTCCCCATTTAGGTGATGGTGTAACAGCATTGCCCAGGTAGGGCCCGCACCCAACCTGGCACTGGTGTGACAGCCTCCCCACACGCCTCCTGGTGCGACAGCCCCTTTTCTCTCCCTCCAGCCCTTCCCCCAGTGCTGGTGTGACATTGCCCCCCATAGACGAGAAGTCAGGACTCCAAATTCCTCAGATGTGGAGCTAGAGCTTCCTAAAGGCGAAGATCTGAAGGAGAGACGACCCTTAGTGGAAGCAGCATGGGAGGGGAGTGGGGTCTAGTCGTCAGAGCAGGGGGCTGGGAATTAGGACTCCTGGGTCCTAGCTCCAGCTCTGGGAGGGAAGTGGGGTTGGAGCAGGGGGGCTGGGAGCTAGGGCTCCTGGGTTCTAAACCTGACTCTGCCACTGACTCATTTTGTGGCCTCAGGCAAGTTGCTACCACTCTCCATGCCTCGGTTATCTTTTTTACAGTTCAAACATTTGTAATAAATAATAGTATCAAGTATTTGTATTCTGTGCTGTAACTGAAATCAATATATTTGAAAATGTAGAAAACATCCACAAATATTTAAATAAATGGTATTCTATTATTATTTAACAGTGGGATTAAAACGTCGATTAATTTTTTTAAAATCGTTTGACAGCCCTAGTAATAATTATTACCGTGAGATCTTACATAGCACTCATAGCACTGTATACCCGATGATTCCAAAGCCCTTGACTCTCTATACAGGGCTCACTTGCCCACCACTGAAATGCAGCCACCTCTGGGGTGGACCATGGCAGCTGTTTAACACAACACCATGGCACCCCAGTTCAGGGCAGAAAGTGAAGGGGAATGTTGCTGGCAATCATGTAGCCCTGCCCAGATTCCATTGTCTGTCTGCGCTGCAAGACTGTCTTTTGGGTCGATTTCCTGGGCCCGTTCCAGAGCATGTCCAGCAGCTGAAGGAATGAGATTTCTTCCCCTTCCTTGCAGCTGGCGGAGGTGAAAGCATCGGAGAGGAGCCTCCGGGTCCGAGTGAAGAGTCTGACCAATGAGCTGGCCTTATACAAGAAAGGGTGAGTGACTCCAGCTGCTCTAGGCTGGATCAGGACCCTAGGCGGCGTTGAAGGAGATGCTTTTCATTCACCTGTCTAAGGATCACGGCCCCTCTGATACTCGAGCCCAGGTTTTGCCCACTGGCCTTTAAATACTGGTCCCCTGGTATTAGCGGATCGCTGATGCTACAGAGGAAGGATCAAACCCCCATAATGCATCTGGCCAGTTGTGCGATGCTGGAAGATTCCTTCCCGTACTCTGCAGGGATTGTAATGTGTCCTGACGCATGAGATCTCCTGCTAGGGGACAGGGTAAGGAGGATGGGGGACATCAGTCCTTACCCACGGCTGTCTTGAAGGGTCAGTGGGGCTTCCGCAGGGCAGAGCCAGCCCTGGTGGCTGCATCTTTTTGATGGCACTTAGGGACACAGAGTGTAGGTCATGTTTGTGAATTGGGGGATTGTGTCCTGGAAAGCAGTCACTCTGAAAAGCATCAAGGGGCCATGGTGAGAACCAGCTAACCAGGAGCTCCCAGGGCGATGCTGGGGCTAAGTGGGGAACATGACCCTTGGTGGTATAAGGGGTGGGGATATTGAGGAGGAGTGGGGTGGCAGTGCTATGTCTGTATCCAGCATTAGCGAGCCCATCACTGGAGCATGGGTCCCATTCTGGTGTCCGCACATCCAAAAGAATGCTGCAAAATTAAACAGGATTCAGAAGGAGCCATGAGGACGAGCCAAGGGCTGGAAAACCTGCCTGTGAGCATGAGATCTGTGTGCTGGATCTGTTTAGTTTATCCCCGAGATGGTTCAGAGGTGATGCGATCCCGGTTTGTCAGCACCTCCCTGGGCAGGTGTGACAAGCCTCTGGGGTTCCCAGAGCTGTAAATTACTGTGTTACCCCTCTCGGCCTCAGCAAGTGGGAGCTTTGCTGCTGCTAAACTGTGTTAGCTCCCGGGCACGCTGGCATGTCTGCCCTGCCGGCAAACTCACCCGGGCCCTGCCAGTGATCCCCATTCCCAAGTTCCCCAGAGACGTCTCTCTGCAGCGCCCCCTTCCTCCTTACTGTCATGCTCACAAAACTGTACCAAGCTCGCTGCTCCTTTAAAGAGCCCGTCCACAGCCGCTGGTTACCTTAATGGGGTTAACAAATCCTCTGTTTCAATCCAAGCTCTGAGCTGGGTTATGGGAAAAGTAAAACAGGTGCATTAAGAAAAGGACACCAGTTTAAGGGATACCAAGTCTAAGGCATAAAGACACAAATGGTTACAAACAAACAGAAGTGAGAATACACTTCTAAGGCTTCAGTCTAACTTAAGCCATGAGAGTGCTTTGTTCAAAGACGTTTTCTCACCCGTCTTCCTTCAGCCTGGCTTCCCGAGTTCCCTCCCCCGCATGTTAGAGCCCAGTAAACCTTGGAAACGTGCTCTTCGCGAGTAAGCCCAGACCCCTTTCTCTGCTGGGGCCTATGTGTCAGGCTGTCTTCTCCCTGCTCCTTCGCTTGGTTTACCTTGTATGTAAATGACCGTGTGTTGTCTTTGCCTGGCCACCAGGCTGGTCAGACAAGCAAATACCCGTCCCTCTGTCTAGGGCAGATTAGGGTTATGCGTTGCTTGCCGAACGCATTTTCGGAAATCTAATGCACTTTGATAACCCTTCGTGCCCCCACCACGCCCTGGTTTTCAGGACCAGCGTGTTACCGTTTGTGCGTGATGTCCCATGGCACCATTTAGACACAGATCATCTGGTCTGTGCAGTGAGTTTGTCAGGGCTGGTGAGAGCTGCCGGCACAGAGCAGTGACCCTGTGGCACGGGGGGAATTTCTGAGAGGGGAGGCTCTTCAATCCAGCAGACAAGGGCAGAACAAGATCAATGGCTGGAGCTGAAGCTAGGCAGGTTCAGGCTTGGAATAAGGCGCCAGTGTTTACCCGGGAGGGGAATTGACCATTGGAACCACTGACCCAGTGATGGGGATAGGGAGTGCTCCAGGGCTTGGAGTCTTTCACTGACATTGGATATCTCTGCTGTGGCTCGACTGTCAGATCTGGGCTGGATGCAGGGATACCTAGGGGGATTCTGTGGCCAGTGTGAGGCAGGAGGCCAGATTGGATGACCCGAACAGGCCCGTCTGTCCTTCACATCTAAAACTCTGACTGCTCCCTCCTGTTTTTCCAGGCGCTTGACCCCCACCGGCCCATCCCCTCAGAACCGATCGGCGTCCTCCCGTGGCTTCAGTCACGCTGCCCCGGGCCGGAGCAGCGCTGCGGCCATGGGCCGAGAGGAGCGACGCTCCACCTCCAGGGAGCGCTCCAACTCCCGGGAGTGTGGCGGGGCCTGGCCAGTGAACCGGCCACGCTCCACATCCAGAGAAGGGCGTGGCGGGAGCCAGACCCGACTCCCTCGCCAGTCACCATCACCCACAGGTGAGGGGGTAGGAGAGGAGCCATTGGTCGGGTCCACTGCCCAGATCACAGGGCCTGGAGACCCTAGGTTGTCCTTCCCAGTCTCCGACAGAGATGTCTCCAAGCAAGGTGAGAACCTTGGTCACATGCAGTGATGCGGGGGAGGTAGCAATCCCCCTCCCCCCCCAGTTCCTGCAGCTGAATGCTGAACAGTTTGGAGGGGTGGGGAAGGGTCTACCCAGCCCTTCTCCTCGAGGTGGCTGGTTCTGAGCCACTTCTCACTGTGATGACCAGCGTGCCGGGCCTTGGTCCCCATTGTGACATGAGATTTAGGGGCCTGGGGCCTCAGCCCAGTTCCTAGCCAACCGGCGTGGGGTCTACCTCAGGCAGCCCCAGTCAGTAGCCTCGGCCGAGAGCTGAATAGACCAGGGGGACCAAACATCCGTCTTGCCCCATCAAGGTGGGGAGGGGACTGTGTTGGGCAGGGCTGCCGTTGCCCATGCTGTGCCCATTCTGGGAGGGGAGACCATCCATCCCCAGGGCTCTCGTTTACTCACCCTGCACTGCGGGGTGATCAGATCTCAGGGGTGGCAGCAGCACCCCCTGCCCTTGGCACCCCTACCCCACCCCCATCTTGGATCCCAGGCAAGGCGGCAGCAGCCCCTCCCTCCCCCCGTCTCAGATCCCAGGTGTGGCAGCAGCAGCCCCCGCCCTTGACCCCACTGCCGGTCTCCCCTTTCCCAGGCACCCGGCCGCCGCGCTTCGACCCCACGGCCTTTGTGAAGGCCAAAGAGTGGAAGCAGAAGGAGGCTGAACTGAAAAAGTAAGTCGTCCCCCCACCTCCCCCTAGAAGATCAGGGTGTCCCTAGGGGGTGTTCGGGGCCACGTGTTTCCACCTCTAGCCGCCGCGTTCAGTGGCCCCTGTGCTGCCTGGGAAGTGGACTGTTGCCAGCGCTCTGGTGGGCGCTGCCCCCCCGAATCTGAGCCCTTCCGCCATCCTTGGGGAGGGCAGGGTGTGGGAGCCACAAGGGTTAATCAGGAGGCATTGACACGGCTCCAGTGGCAGGAACGCCATCTGAAACCCACCGAGATCTTGGAGCCCCAGGGCCCATTTAAGGATTCCGGCTGGTTTAGCAAGGGCCGTGGCGGCAGCTTCGGGGTCCCAGTCCTCTGCTTCCCTGCGGTCCCCTTCCCTTCCTGCCACGAGCTGCGTGCCTGCTGCACCCAAGAGGTGGCTGCATTTCAGGGGCAGGCAGCCCGTTTTGGCAAGGAAGCTTCAGGTCGTGAGATGCCGGCTTATGCACATAACCCTCTTCCCTTGGGCGCAGCCAGCGACGGATCCGGCGGGGCGCGGGTGATGCACCGCCCGGCAGCTGGGGCCGCTCCCACTCCCGGGGCCTGGCAGCCTTCAGCAGAGACAGCCTGGGCAGGAGTCGCGGACGCAGCTCGTCGGGTACGTCCTGGGACCAGGAATGTCTCCGGGGTGGGATACTGCACTGGGCTTGCCACTGCCTGGGAGCCCCATGGCCACATCCCCCAGCCCCTGGACCGTCCCTTCTCCGGGGACCAGCTGATCAAGGCTGGAGCAGGTATTGGGAAAGCCCATGCTAGACGTGAACTTCCCCAGTTGAGGTGCGTTGTAGGAGTGCGTGTGTGGGGGAAGGTTTGGGGGGCAGGGACGCTGGGCTCTGGAGATCCCCCTGCCAGGACTGAGCTCCCCTTTACTGTCTCTCACTCCCACAGTGGAGAGCTTCCGCAGCCAGCGCTCTTCAGCAAGCTCGGGCAGCGAAGCGGATGATTACTCCGAGCCAGTACCCCTAAGGTAACGAAATCACAATCTGCTACTGGGACAGGGAGAGCAGGGGGGCTGGGTTCTCTCCTTGGCTCTGGGAGGGGAGTGGGATCTAGTGGTTAGAGCAGGGGGGCTGGAAGCCAGGACCCCTGGGTTCTGTCCCAGCTCTGCCACTTACTTGCTTTGGCAAGTAATTTTGACCCAACTTTTGAGACATGATCTCTGCTTTGGGGCCTGATTATTGGAGGGTTGAGCAGCAGCAGCTCCCATTGCCTCCGTCTGGCACGCAGGCCACTCAGCACTTCAGCACGCCACGCTCAGGGGCGCCGAGGGTGGGCACCCACAGTTGGAGGCCTCTCTTGGAAGCTGGGCCAGGCCCTCCCGGCGGGTGGGAGCTGGTGGCTGTGGGGACTCCTGAGATGCCAGAGACTAGAGATTGATGCCTGGGGGTACAGGAGCTGGCTTACCCTGGAGCTGCCACGGTGGGGCCCTGGTGCCGCATAGGGAGGTGTCTGAGTGGCACGACTCCCCCCAGGGACAAGTGCCTGGCCTCTCCATCACAGCGCACCCCTGCTAGCCACGGGAGCAGGGATTGGAGCCGGCTGCTGCCGGTGCTAACTGGCGGAGCGCTGCCCCATCACCGCGGCTTTCTTCCCTCTCTCTCCGGCAGGGGCAGGCGGCGGGCACCCAGAGGCAGGAAGCCCTTGAGTTCCTCCTCCTGGAACGGCCCCACCGGGGTAAGTAGTTCTTTGTCCCCTGTCAGGGTGCCTCTCAACTAGCCTGGGTGGGAGGTAAGCCAGGGCCTGGTGGGACACGGGCCCCATTGCGCCGCCCTGGCTGTGCCGCAGCCCCCAGGCCCTCCGGGCAGCAGGCATCTTGCTCCAGATCCCTGTGTGCATGAGGCGAAGGTGGGGGCTCCCGGGGCTGGTGTGGCCTGTTCTCTGTGGGGGCAAAGCCCATGCTGGAGCCCATGCTGAGAGCCACTGGCTGAGGACGTGATTCCTCACAGCTCCATGGCGTGCTCCAGCCAGAGGGGGGCGACGTGGAGACAACGGGTTTCCTTTCCCTCCTGCAGGAAGCCAGCTCAGGGCTCCAAGTCGCCGCCAGTCAGGAGAGGCTGGGGCCGTGGGGGGCGCCGGGGTCTCCCTCCCCACCCAGGTGCCACGAGGCAGTCCCTCTGCCTTCAGTGCTAAATGACCTGGAGTAGGTCGGAGAGCACCGGGCGAATCTGGGAGGGGGAGGGGCTGTGATGAGGGAGGGGCCGAGTGGTTAAAGTGGGGGTTGGGTGCCTGGTCTCCTGGGGTCTAGCCTCAGCTATAGGAGGGGAGCGGGGTCTCATGATTAGATCAGGGGGCCAGGACTCCTGGGTTCTATCCCAGGCTCTGGGAGGGGAGTGGGGTCTCGTGGTTCGAGCAGGGGGGCTGGGAGCCAGGACGCCTGGGTACAGCTGGGAACAGTAGAGGGGATGTGACACACAACAGGCTAGTTTTCGTTCCACTTACGTGTCTGCAGAGAATGTGAGGGCTAGTGAAGGTTAAAGGCCTGGAGCCCAAAGCACAGTGAGCCTTCAGCCTGTCTTGTGGGGGTGTATGTCAGTCTCCGGGGCTGTGGTTTTGTTGCCACCTCTGCCGCTGACTGGCTGCGGTCCAGAGCCCAGGTGTCCCATTTTCCCTGCACCCTGGGAATAAATGTGTCAGCAGGAAACGGGACTCTGCCCCAGTCAGTTTGCTTTCGTCTCGGACAGCCCTGGTAATTCCTGGCTGAAGTGGGGTGCTGGCGGGGACGGGGACGGGGTGGGGGTGGGAGTGGGGGAACCAGCTGGGAGACGACCCTGCAGCTTTCTCCTCTCCCTGCAGGCTCCTCGAGCGGATGCCGGCCGCAGGAAACGCCTGGCCAGCACCCCCACCGCGAGCAAGCGAGCGGATAAAGGTGAGCTGGGCTGTGCTGCAGAGTGGGGGCTCAGCAGGGGGCGCTCTCCCCTCGCAGTCTGGGCTGACTCCAGGGCCCTGTCATGGCACGAGCAGTTGCCCTGCTGCTTAGACGTCCTGTCATCTGGATGCCTCGTTTCACTCAGTTTGTCCCCACCATGGTTACGGAGGCCTCTGGCCCTTTTCCCATGAGCAGGACTCCTAGCCCCAGAGTACTGCCAAATTCCATGTGCCTTGGAGCTTCAACTGGACAAGCTACTTTCACTCCTACCCCCGATATAAACAGCTGCCACACTCCACCCCAGAGGTGGCTGCATTTCAGCAGCAGGCAAATCCTCCTGGAGCAGCCCACGGTTCTCTGCAGACTATGGGGGAGGGATAGCTCAGTGGTTTGAGCATTGGCCTGCTAAACCCAGGGTTATGAGCTCAATCCTTGAGGGGGCCATTTAGGGATCTGGGGCAAAAACTGGGGATTGGTCCTGCTTTGAGCAGGGGGTTGGACTTATATGACCTCCTGAGGTCCCTTCCAACTCTGATATTCTGTGATACGGTTTCTTTGATCCCTGCACACATGCCCCGTCTTCCCCCAAACCTTTCCTCCCTCAGAAGTTCCCTCCCCATACCCAGCTTCCCTCTGCCTGGCCTTGAGCCCTCTGATGCTGCTCACAGGGCCGGAGAGAGGTTCCCTGTTGAGCAGTTCCCCACTCCTGAGGCTATGGGGTTCATGGTCCCGGCTCGCCAGGGGACCGGGGACTAGAGTGTGGGGCTGGCCCGGTGATCGCAGGGCCCAGCCAAGGAATGCTCGTCTCCTCCGACAGAGAACCTGTGTGATGAGCCGTCGGCCGACCTGTCTGAGATCGACGCCCGGCTGCAGGCCCTGCAGGAGTACATGAACAACCTGGACACCAGGACGTAGCCAGTGGAGTCTGGGAGGGGGAGGGCGGGCACGTGGCCCAGGCTCGGAGCCCTCCACACTGCTTGCAGGGGGGCCTGGAGAGGTGGGCCAAGCGACCAGGCCTTGGAGCCCTCCCTCCCTTGGAGCTCCCATGGGCCAAGCCAAGACCTCTCTCTCCCACAGGGACCCTTTGCCCTGGGCAGGACAGGGCTCTACTCCAGGCTGGACAATAGAAGATTAGCAAGGTGGATATTTGGGAGTGGGGGCTCAGGATCTTAGTTCCCCCATAGCTTGTTCCCATCAGAAATCCCCACCCCCACGGGCTGGACAGAAGGCAGGTGGCTTTGTAGTTGTACCCAAGTAGCCCAGGAGCAAAGGATCATGGGACATTTCCTCCTGGGAGTGACTCCCTTCGCATTGGTGGCAGCTAGGAGGCGCCTGCCCCACTGTGGCTTGTGGATTTCTGACCCCCTTTGGGAAGGGGAAGGCCACTGCGGAGTGGAGGGTCCTATGGAGATCTCAACAGGCTGATGGGACCCTCTTCTAGCCCCCCCAACCCCACCTTCTCTCTCCTGTTTAGCTCAGTTTTAGCAGCCTGATGCGGGGAGGCTGGAATCCTGCAATCGGTGGGGGAAAGGGGGCAGCTTCTTAACACGCAGGCCAAGCAAGCTCCAGACAGGGACAGCGCTTACCTGCTTCTGTGGCACGGTCTGATCGTGCCAAGCCCTCTCCCTGCACCAGCTGCTCCTAGCTAACCACGTCCCACCACGGCAGCCGAGAGGGTAGGATGCCTTGCGGCCAGTTTGCCTGCCTAGGCGAGCAGGCTGCCCTGCGCTCAATCCCCTGCTCTGAGCACCCGGGAGAGAGCGAGCAGGGAGAGGCACCGGCCTCCGGCTCCTTGAGCTGGTCGTGCCTGGAGGCAGTGAAATGAGCGAGCTAGTGTTCAGTCTCTGGCTGCTCCAGCAGCTTAACTGCTTTTAACGTTGGTGCGTGAAATCTCCCGTGTCTGAGCGGCTGGGGGAGCGTCTGCTGTGCTCCCCCTCATCTGGTTTCCTGGCAGCACATGGGGCTTCAGGAGACCTTTGGCCATTGCTCCCTCAGCTGCTCTAAGCCTCCTGCCTGGTTGATGGGCCTGGAGGAGCCTTGGACCAGCTCAGCGCTGGGCATTCAGCTGTTAGAGCTAAAAGCCCCATGCCTCAGCAGCCCTGTCTGCTATGGGATCTGGTCCCCCCACTTCTCCGGTTCACTCCACGAACAAGCCAGTAGCGGCATCCACAGTTAATCCGGCAGTGCTGGCCCCTGAGTGGTATCTGGTTCCTCTCAGCGCCCCAGTGGGCGGCAGGTGTTTGTGTTGTGATCCTGTGTGCTCCCCATCCCCTTACATGATGTTGCTCTGCTGTGTTGTCTGATGATCCCTGTTGTAAATAAACCTTTCTAACTTCCCGCCGGCTGCTGATCCCGTCCCGTGCCTCTGCTCCACCCTGCGCCAGCGATGGTGAGGATGGAATTTGGCTCATGCCACCGAAGCCCCGTCCTTGAGCCAAAGGAGAATCGCCATCAGCTGGGAACAATAGAGGGGATGTGACACACAACAGGCTAGTTTTCGTTCCACTTACGTGTCTGCAGAGAATGTGAGGGCTAGTGAAGGTTAAAGGCCTGGAGCCCAAAGCACAGTGAGCCTCCAGCCTGTCTCAGCCTGTCTTGTGGGGGTGTAAGTCAGTCTCCGGGGCTGTGGTTTTGTGATGGGGATGCAGGCTTTGAACCACCATCCTCTAGCGTGGCTCCGTGTTACTGAGAAACCTGCCGCCTAGCGAGACACCAAAGAAGCTCAATCGATTTAGTTTAGCCAAGGGACAGTTCGGAGGTGACTTGGTTTCCCAGTTTGTCTGCACTCCATGGGGAGGAGATTTCTGAGAGTAGAAGGCTCCTCAACCCAGCAGACAAAGGTAAAATGGGATCCAGTGATGGGAGCTGACATAAGACAAATGCAGAGTGGAAATAAGGTGCAAATTTTTAATGAGGGTGAATAACCATTGGAGCAATTCCTCTGGGGGGAGGGGGGATTTCTCCATCACTTTGATTCTCTCCATCAAGACTGAACATGTCTCAACATTCAGCCCTAGCTCGACCCCCAGCTAGGGGCTGGCTGCTGGAATGGCTGGGTTGGGGTTCTCCGGCCTGGGTGATCACCGGGTGTCTTTCTGGCCATGGTCTGTGCCCTCCTTTATTTCAGATACCGCAGAGCAGCAGTGGCTAGCGATGGCCGAGCTGGGCTGGGCCTGAGAGGGCAGCAGGGTGTGGCTAACGAGCGTGAGGGGGCTGCAGCCTTACTGGGTGAATGTAGGATAGCCCCATCCTTCTCTGGGTGCATTCACAACGCACTCCCGGCTATACACACGCAGCGTGACCCATCCCAGGGACCCCTCCTGGGCCACCAGAGGAGTGTGGGAGAGCCGCTCCTGAGGCGCTTGCAGGGGCTGGTTTAGTACTTTGCCCTCTAGGCTCTTCCCTCAGGGTGGGCTTCAGGTCTGGGCTGGGAAAATTTGTGAAGTTTCAAAAACGTTTCCCTGTCCCAAATCGGGAAGAGAAGCTGAAATTTTGAAAAATGTTGCCCAACAAAAATCGGGGGGAAAATTGCAGTTGGGTCAAGCGACATGTTGATCATTTAATTACTTTGAAAGTTATTTATACTTACCCATGGTACAGGACTCTACGTTTACAAAACGCTTCCCAGACACCGGTTAATCCTCACGACCGCTGTGTTGGGGAGGCTCTTTACAGATGGGGAGGCAAGGATGCCCCCGGTTTAGATTTTTGTCTATAAGTTAACTTAAATGAAGTCAGTTTGAACCAAAAAAGAACTTTTCACCTTTCATCCCTGCTGTGGGATGCTCTGAGAATTTTGAAGTATTTTTCAAAAAAAGTTTTGAAACAAAACTAGTCAAACCCGCAGACACCGAGATTGGAGGCGTTCACTCTTTAAGGTTAAAGATCTCTCTCTCCTTGTACGATGCAGGGTGTCAGCCCCTGTCGCCAGCCAATTACCAACCAGGGTGATTCCATCCTACCTCTTTAAACTCCCCTTGCAGCTTCAGATCTGGTATTCTTCACTTCCTGTCCTAAACTGCTGTGTCATGGGCTTGTTATATAGCTGCCTTGTCCCACCTTAGAGTTGGCTGCATTTTGGTGGTGGGTCGCAGTGATTCCTGGTTATTGAAGGCCGTACAGGCAGGAGATTTTGCAAAGCCTTTTCCAATGAAGTGAAGGGGCTGTGGGAACGGAGTGTCGGGGCTGCGAGATCTGATGAGTTTTAAAGCCTAAGCCTGGCTTATGCCTGGGCTTGGAAAGGTTAGATTTTTATCTGTAAATGTCAGGAAGCGTCGATTTCCGCGTGCACACGCAAACCCCCGAAAAACCATTTGGGCGGATGAAAATTGAAGTTTAAAGGCAACTCAAGACAAATTCTGCTTGAGAACTCGAGTCCCACCTTAACGTGCTAAAACACATTGCAATGCCCGTGTTAGCAGAGCTGGCCCAGGGATGCCATTTGGGTCGATTTAATTTCTTGAATCTCAACATCTACCGTCATTCAATAATTATTGTCCGACGGTCCCCCCATAACGTCCTGCAACTGGACAGTTCAGTTGCTCCAAATCTTTTAAAATGCTTAAAAATAAACATCTGTCTGATCCGGTCAAGTTACTTAAAAAAGGGAATTCTGCCAAGCCCCGTTTCTAACAGCTTTAGAGCCACCCGCCTTCACTGCACCTCTCCATGGTGCTGCTGAGAATACACGCAGAGAAACCGACAGGGGCATTCAAGTCCCAAGCAGCATCTGCGCTGACACTTTTAGGATGATCTTCCACCATCCCTCTGGCACAGAGGTGTCAGTATGGCGTGCAGTCTGGATCCAGCCCCTGGGATGCCTTTATGTGGCTGGTGTGACATAGAATCTCGGCTTGCATTGCAAAGAGGAAGTTTCCTACCCTCAAGAGTTGCAAAGAAAGCCTTCCAACCCTGGCCTGGTGTGAGCGACACAGCGATGCTGTCTTGAGTCTGCAGCCAGCCTGAGCCCATCGCTCTGAGAAGGGGAAGCTGCCTGGGTGTGACCAACACAGCAACAGTGACTGAGTCTGCATGGGGCCTGAGGGCTGATTTACACTAGAAAGGTAGGTCGACCCAGCTGCGTCGGTCAGGGGTGTGAAAAATTCATACCCTTGATTGCTGTAGTTAAACTGCTCTAAGCCCGGGTGTAGACAGCGCTAGGTTGATGAAGAATTCTTCTGTTAACCCAGCTAGTGCCTCTGGGAGAGGTGGATTTAGTCCAGCGGTGGAAGAACACCTTGCGTGGTCAGAAATGAGCCTTGGGACAGAGGTGTCAGTGCAAAGGCCAGACATCACTGATGCCAAAACAACTGGCCCTGCTGAGGATCTCGCACTTCTCAGCGATGGCCGGTGTCACTGTCTCCATTTTACAGATAAGGGGGCTGAGGCACGGAGGGGGAAGGGACTAGCTCAAGGCTACCCAACAGGTGCATAAATCTCATTAATTATATTATAGTAGCACCTGGAGGCCCCAACTAACATGATGGCCCCATCGGGCCGTGCACTACCCAGACACGCAGAGACCAGGGGCCTGTCGTGCTGGGCACTGGACAGACACACGGTGACCAAGATCAGGGCCCCATTGCGCCGGGCACTGCACAGACACACAGTGATTGAGATCAGGGCCCCGTCATGCCGGGTGCTGCCCAGACACACATTGAGCGAGACCGAGGGCCCGTCGTGCTGGACAGACAGACACACAGTGATCAAGATCAAGGCCCCATTGCGCCGTGCGCTGCACAGACACACAGTGACCGAGATTGGGGTCCCGTCACACCGGGTGCTGTGCAGACACAGTAACCGAGTTTAGAGCCCCATCACGCCGGGCACTGTCCAGACACACAGTGACCAAGACCGGGGGCCGGGCAGGAACAGACCAAATGGCGAACAATCCCTGTGGCCGACCGCTCGGCTAAGCGTTGAAGTACGTTGCATGGGGTAGCACTCGCGTTTTTCTTTGTCTTAAAAAATGTGGTGGGATATTGATGGTGGCTGCATATGCTTGCTCGGAAGAAAGCACCATCGGGTGCCTGGGCGAGCGGTTGGTATGGATAAGGCATTGCTGTGTGTATGTTCAGTTACAGAGACTGGATGTCTGGTGTCTCCGGGAGTTGCCAGCCATTGCTCCCCCAGTAAAGGAGCAAGGCTTGTCCTGGCTCCCAGGAGTCACACCGCAGTATGCCGGGCGGAGGGATAACCAGAAGACACTGCCTGGCTTAGCAGCCAGGTGTCTGTAGGGGGTGCCGTCTGGATCCGGCCGCGGGGATCCTTTTATGTGGCTGGTGTGACGTCATCAGAATCTCGGCTTTCACTTCAAAGAGGAAGTTTCCAACCCTCACAGTTGCAAAGAAAACCTTCCAACCCTGGCCTAGTGTGATGGACACTGCCTGAGTCTGCAGCCAGCCTGAGCCCGTTGCTGGGAAGCTGCCCCGGGTGTGACCGACACAGCAAAACTGCCTGAGTCTGCAGAGGGCCTGAGGGCTGCTCTACACTAGAAAGGTAGGTCGGCCCAGCTGCATCGCTCAGGGGTGTGAAAAATTCATACCCCTGAGCATGGTAGTTAAACTGCTCTGTGCCCTAGTGTAGACAGCGCTAGGCTGATGAAAGAATTTCTCCGTTGACCTGCCTAGGGCCTCTTGGGGGTAGCTGCTGTGAACGAGGGACCAAGGGCAGGGTGAAATTTGCCCTTGGGAGGAATGGGAGCTGGTGAGGGGGGGAGGTGGGGGAAGAACCCTTCATTTTAAAAATGTGTGAGAAAAGTTATGACTGAAAAGTCCCATGTAGCTCTAGGCACTGACCTGGCGCTTTCCAGTCCCACTCCGCAGCCCTCTCGACCCCATCAGTCCCTGCAGCTCAGCCTGCCCGCTGAGCCCAAGGCTGAGCTGGCTTTGTGACCCACTGGGGACAAGTGTGGTGCGATTGCTAAGCGTTGCTGTGGGCCTGTCTGGCGCACACCACCCCAGAGGTGGCTGTGTGTGAATGCTGACAGGGTGGCCTACTGGATGGAGCAATGGTCTGGGACCCAGGAAATCTGGGTCGTAGTCCCAGCACTGACACTGATCTGCTGGATGACCTTGACCAAAACCCTTCCCTTCACCGTGCCTCAGTTTCCCCATGAGTAATATGGGGATAATGAGAACGCCCTCCTTTCTAAAGTGCTTTGGGATCCACTATTGAAAAGAGGTAGGTGGTGGTGTTATTAATGTGGGCTCTGGGCTTCTGGGAGGCAAAATACTTTATAGTTACATTATTGCTATCTAGTCTCTGGACCTGGCCACCCTGTCCCATAAGGCACCTGGCTATCTGTTCCATGCAAGGCCAGGGGAGCAGGCGGCTCCTGGACGTAAGGTCAGGTCGTGCCCTGGTGCCTGAGGGCCTGGCTACATCTGCTGAGGCCGTGTGTGGGTTTAGAATGTGGCACATGTCGCCCTCTACTGGCTGGGCCACATGGGGATAACAGCCTACTACTGCTGACAGCTATTGGAGATGCACTTCCAGCACTGCAGGTACCAGGTTGGATCCCCGCTGACCGTCCGTGTATCTGTCTGGCCGCAGGAGTGCCGGTGCTGCACCTGATCACAACTCCCTTCCCGTGGGTCTGGCACACGATGGAGGACACGGAGCAGAACCTGCACCCCCCGACCGTGGAGAACCTCTGCAAGATCCTGGCTGCCTTCCTGGCCGAGTACCTGTGGCTGTGACTGCACAGAGCCTCCCCTGGCAAGGGGACCAACCCCTCCCTGGGCCTTACAGGATCCTTCGCCCCTCCTGGGCCGAGCTCCATGGAGCCAGTGGCCAAAACAGCCAAGGGACCAGGCAAGGCAACTTGTGGCTTGGGGGCCCCGGGCTGTGGCAGCCCTGCAGGGGCCGGAGAAGGTGTTATGATGAGAGGACGGGAAGGGAGATTGTGTTGAGACCCTGCCTTGGCCAGGGTCGGTGGCTGCAGCAGGACTGGGTCTGGCCCAGAAATGAAACCTCTTGCTTGAGCCCCTGGAGGTCTCACTCTCTGAAGAGGCCGATGCCCAGTGGGCTGGGCCTTCCCTTCCTGGGGGCTTTCACACATTCTCTGCAGCTCCGGCTGCCCCAGCGGGAGGCCTGGATCCCAGGTGGTCGCGTCCCCCGGGGCCCACGGCTCAGAAGCCGGAATAACTGGGCTGAACCTGGACTGTGCCAGGGGCAGGACACCGGGGGCTGCGGGGGGGCCAGACTTGCGCTCTCGGCAGCGTGGCCTCCAGCTGCCGGCCCACCAGGGGTTGCTCCTGTTTACGGGGCCCGTCCAGCCCTGGGGTGCCGGGCTCCCAGCCTCGCTCGGGGGCTGCTCCACAGCGACTCTCGTAACAAAGAGCCGCCCCGTCAGTGCTGCTGCCCCCTTCCCATAGCGCCCCCACATGCTGGGCAGCCCTGGGCACTGTGGGGCATGGCTGTTCCCTCTGCTCCGGCCCCCTCCCGCCGGTCGCTAGCCGCAGCCCCAGCTCCCATCACCAGGAGCAAACCCCAGCTCCCCTCCCCTTCCTGCCGGGCCTGTCTGTGTGTGACCCATGCGGAACCAGCGCCCCCTTGGTTTCTCTCCCCCTCCTCCCTCTGGATTGAGAGGCAGCACAGCCTAGTGGGCAGAGCATTTGACTGCACCCATGGGATCTGTTCCATGCTCTGCCACTAACTGGCCCTGTGAGTTTGGGTAAAACCCTTTCCCCTCCCTGTGCCTCAGTTTCCCCTCCCATCCTTTGTCTAATTAGACTGTGAGCTCTTTAGGGCAGGGACTGTCTGTCTCATGTTCTGTGTGTATAGCACCTAGCCCAAGGGGGCCTCTTAGTGCTAATCTGACAGACCATAATCACACCCTCTGAGCTTGCCCAGCTCAGCCCAGCCCAGCGGCAGGGTGGTTATGGTTTAACAGGAGATGAAATGATTCCCGGCGCTTCAACTTTTCATGTGCTAGAAGCTGGTTTATTGTCACTGCTCAGTAGCTCCCAAGCAAAGCAAGCGCTAAGCCGTGGGGCGCTGGGTAAAGGCAAATTGCACTTGAACTAAAAACCCCTTTGTGGGACTCTGCGACCCACCCAACGGGTCCTTCCCCGGCACCTGCTGTGTGAAGATCCAAACACTTTGCCCCCCTCGGTGAGAGAGGCTCGCGGGAACGGACAGTCGGGGCGAAAGGGGCGAGGGCTGAAAGCTTTGAGAGCCAGACCCTGCGGGGGCCAGGCAGAGCCGAGTGTCAGGGCTGGGGGACACTTGCATCCGATGAAGTGAGCTGTAGCTCACGAAAGCTTATGCTCAAATAAATTGGTTAGTCTCTAAGGTGCCACAAGTACTCCTTTTCTTTTTGGGGACACTTGGGTTCCCTTTGTGGGGGGTTAACTAGCGGCCGGTTTCTGGGGGATTCCAGATGAAATCTTTGCTGCCGATCTCAGGGGGGCTGGGGGCAGAGGCGGATTTGACTCTGGGATTGAGAATTGCTCGGACGTTTCACACGGGAATGGAGGCGACGTTTCCTGAGCTGCCCAGGAATTGGCAGGGCCGTCGCCACAGAGCTCAGCTGAGGCTTGGCTCCACCCCCCTGGATGCTGTAAGACCCTGGGCCTGGCTGTGTGTGGACCCGGGCTAAGCTGACATGCCCGTTGCGGGCGGGAGCGAGGGGCTCGGCCTGGCATCTGCCGAAGGAAGTAGCCTGGGGGAGGCAGGTGGCTCCCAGGTGCTATTAGAAATCTGAGCCCCCCGGGGGAGGGCAGCAGAGCCCAGGGGAGACGGGAGCGTAACCCCAACTCTCAGAGCCCTGCTCTCCGGACCTCAGGAGGCAGCAGGTGGGCGAGAAGCGGGGGGCTGCCCCCTGCTGGGGGGCGGAGGTGCTGCTCGAGCAGGCAGAAGCCACGGGCAGGGTCAGCGATGGGCGCAGGGGCTGCCCCGAGGCTGCAGGGACTCAGGCGTTGAACCTGGGCCCTCTGCTGATGCTCCCAGAGAGGTCAGTGCCGGGCCAGTCAGTTTTAACTGCGTACCACGGTGTAGTTGGGGCTCAGGATGCCCTTGGAGACGGCGCATTGGATCAGTCTCTTGGTGACGTTCAGGGCGGCGACGCTGGGCTTTGTCTCTGCTGGATAGAGCATCCCCCTGTTAATCTCACCCTGACCTCTGTCCCGTGTCTGCTGTTCAGGGGATGTGACTGTGGCCTGAATAAATAACCCCCCCCATACTCCCGGTCTCGACGGGCCACGTCAATGTTACTCCCCCCCACCCACCTGCTGCATCTCCTGGTGCCCCTCGCATGGGGAGCTCGACCGTGGCAGAGCCCAGCGGGATGGCGGTGAGGCCAGCTGGGTTAGCCCAGGGGCAGATCTCTCGCTGAATCCCATCCCCTGCCCCAAGCTCTCAGCTGGGAGGGGGCACCGGGTGCCCAGCGCCCCCAGCTGCAGCCACTCTGTGAGTGCCCAGCTCAGGCTCTCTCTGCCTGGCGAGGCCAGGGCCATCCTACAGCGCACGCTGAGCCCAGGCAAACCAAATGCATTTTATCCAGCCCCATGGACAGTTACAGCTCGAGGGACGCAGGCCCCAGCTCCAGCCCAGGGACTGCAACCTGGACAGCTGGGCTCTGGATCTAGGGGTCACAATGGACAAGCAACAGCCTAGCTCCCAGGGTGATGTGGGGACACGCAGGGCTCATGAGATCAGGGAAATCGGAGGGAGGGGATTTTCCCCGTGTCTGGCCGTGGAGAGATGGATGCTCTATCCTGTGCCCGGCTCTGGGGCCCACAAAAGAGCCACAAACACAATCCCTGGGCTGGAGAAATGGCTGCCAGGGCAGGACGGGCAGAGCTCAGCCCATCCAGGTGATCACCCGGGGAGGAAATACAGGACCTGGCGGGCGCGTTAGCCACGCGAAGAAAGGCAGAAGAGGGGCCGGGGCCGGGAGCTGAAGCCAGACATGGTCCCCAGCCCAAATGTCGAACAGGGAGGGCCATTAGCCAGTGAGCAAACTCCTCATGGCCACCAGAGCCAGCCAAGGGTCCAGCGATGGGCCCCATGATGGGGTACACAGGTGACCCCCCCCCACCGCTCCTACTTGCTCTTCCCCTCCCTGTACAGCCAAAGGTTGCTACAGCTCCAGGGTCCTATGGGCTGCCCCTGCTCAGCTGCTTTCCCTGGCCCTAGATCCTTTCTGGGTCGCTGCTTTCCAGGCTCCGGGCCGTAGGTCTGGCCTGCGTTCCTTGGGCCCGATCCCGGCCCTTCTGCTTGGCTGGATTACAACCCCACCTTGTTTGCTCGCAGCCAGCCAGGTCGCTCTACAGCAGTGACCCCTCGTCATTAGTTACCAATTCCTAGGTCACCCGGAGATGGTCCCTGCGGCAGAACCCCCCGCCCTGGGCGTCAGGTCAGCAGGGGAGAGCCGCTGTGGGTGGGAGCCCGGCAGGAGAGATTCCCAGCTCCCCTCGTGGCCTAGCTGGGGAAATCCCTATAGAAGAGACCCACTTACTGGAACAGGTGCCCAGGAAGGCAAGTCCCAGGGACCTAGAGTTGAAGACTTTCGTGTGGGCCCCCTTCGTTCTCCAGCCTCTGCCCTCATAGACTCTGCCGTCCTCGCCGATCAGGAAGCTGCAGGCAGAGCGCAGTGTGAGACCCACACAGGCACGTTGGCCTCACCCTCCCCTCCCCGTCACTCTCGGCAGCTCCCCCACGGTCATCGCTGACCCTGCCCGGGTTTGAACCTGGGACGCTTGGAGCCAGAAGCTCAATCCTCTGCCATGGAGGTAAAAACCCACTGAGGAAAGGGACTGGAATGTGTGTGCGGGCTCTAACCTGTATTGCACTGGTTGGCCATTAGGTGGCGCTGTGTGTAACTCCCCTTATAGAAGCAGCCCTGGGCCTCTCCAGGACACAGTTGGGGGCCGAGCGAGGGCGGTAGCCGGCCCAGATCTGGGGCAGGACAGCGCTGGGACCTGCTGCCCCCCGGGAAATTCCCAGCTGGGTTTCCATCCTCCGACGTCACCATCTCAAAATGTTTCACGGAGCAAAATCTCCGGCCAGGTTTTCGTGGTGGGGCGTCAGGCCGGCCCCAGTGAAAGGCGTCAAGGACACTGGCATGGGGCGGTGTCACAGACGAGGAGGATGCAGGCCGTACGGTGTCTGTCGGCCGAACTCGTGGCACAACCCAGGAGCTCCCTGCGGCCCTCCATCCCCCAACCAGCTCCATGACTGCCCCCTTCCCATCCGCCGCTCTTCAGGGACTCCCTCAGGCCCCCCTCCCCCCATCTCCCCCTGCCAGGGGCTCTCTGCCCCCCATCCTGCTTCATAGCGGGCAGGGTTGGCAGAACTGGGAGAGCTGTGGGTGCAAACACATCTCTGCACTGGCCATGTTTTCCACCCGCCCCCCGACCCCCCAGTGTCTCATGGCGGGGCAGGACTTGGGGGAGGGGCTGAAGCAGCCACGGCAGTGTTTGGGTCTAGGCTGGCCACTGGGAAACAGGCCCACAGCCCAGCCTGGTCCCGTCTTCCAGTCCCCGCAGGTCCCGGCCTGGGGGAGGGGCCGTAGCATGTGCGGCAGCTGCTGGGGTGGGGCAGGGGATGGGACATTGCACCAGCACTTGAGCAGGGTGTGTGTGGGGGGGCACATGGGGTCCCACAAGGAACTGCCTGAGAAACAGCGATAGGAGCTACTGAGTTGGTCCTTCCGAGTCTGAACCTGGTTCCCACCCCCCAAGTCTCAGCACCTTCCCTGGCTCTCTCCCCCACTTCACAGGGTGCTTCCCCGCCCCCGCAATGGAAGGGGCTCAGTATAAACCCCATTTCACCTCCCCCCCCCCCGCCAGGGGTGCTCTGTGCCCCCCCATCGCCCTCCCCCACAGCTGGGGCTCTGGGTGCACCCCTCCCCCATTCCCTCTTTTTGGTCAAAAATATTAAATTCCCACCAGCCCCAGCTCTCCCTTGAGTGTGGTTTCTGCTGCCCCCCTGTGGCTGCCTGGGGCAGTGGCACCAAGTCTGCCCTCAGCTGTGGGGAGGCCCCCACCCCATCCTGCCCCTCTCACTTGTAGCTGATGTCGGCCAAGCCCCTCTTGTCCATGTGGTAGTTCTGGATGGCTCTGACCTGCTGGATGCAGGTGGTCTCTGAGTAGCAGCGCTTCCGTTCCGTGTGGTGGAGGATGACGTAGGACACCGGGGTCCTCAGCAGGACCCTGCTTTTTGGGGGCCGGGCCCCCCACTGTTGGCGTGAGACAATGCGGGGACAGCCTGTGCCATGCGGGGGAGGGGAGAAAGGGCTACGATTAATGTGGGTGCCCCCCACCTGCCCCAGCCCACACAGCAGGATCGGGCCCAGGGCTGGTGCGCTGAGTGGGGTCGGGGCCGCAGCAATGGGGTGGGGGTGGGGGCCAGCAAAGGCGGGGCACTGTGCAGGGGGGATGCGCAGCCCTGCTTTAAATGTGATGGGGCTGGAGAGAGGCCTGGCCGGGAGCCTGCTCGCCCCACAGCAGCACCCGCTGCTGGCAGCAAAGGGGTGAACGGGGAGCTTTTCTTGACCTGCTGCTCACAAACAGGGAAGAATTAGTGGGGGAAGCAAAAGTGGACGGGAATCTGGGAGGCAGTGACCATGAGTTGGTTGAGTTCAGGATCCTGACACAGGGAAGAAAGGTAAGCAGCAGGATACGGACCCTGGACTTCAGGAAAGCAGACTTTGACTCCCTCAGGGAGCGGATGGGTAGGATCCCCTGGGGGACTAACATGAAGGGGAAAGGAGTCCAGGAGAGCTGGCTGTATTTCAAGGAATCCCTGTTGAGGTTACAGGGACAAACCATCCCGATGAGTCGAAAGAATAGTAAATATGGCAGGCGACCAGCTTGGCTTAACGGTGAAATCCTAGCGGATCTTAAACATAAAAAAGAAGCTTACAAGAAGTGGAAGGTTGGACATATGACCAGGGAAGAGTATAAAAATATTGCTTGGGCATGTAGGAATGAAATCAGGAGGGCCAAATCGCACCTGGAGCTGCAGCTAGCAAGAGATGTCAAGAGTAACAAGAAGGGTTTCTTCAGGTATGTTGGCAACAAGAAGAAAGCCAAGGAAAGTGTGGGCCCCTTACTGAATGAGAGAGGCAACCTAGTGACAGAGGATGTGGAAAAAGCTAATGTGCTCAATGCTTTTTTTGCCTCTGTCTTCACTAACAAGGACAGCTCCCAGACTGCTGCGCTGGGCATCACAACATGGGGAGTAGATGGCCAGCCCTCTGTGGAGAAAGAGGTGGTTAGGGACTATTTAGAAAAGCTGGACGTGCACAAGTCCATGGGGCCGGACGAGTTGCATCCGAGAGTGCTAAAGGAGTTGGCGAATGTGATTGCAGAGCCATTGGCCATTATCTTTGAAAACTCGTGGCGAACGGGGGAAGTCCCAGATGACTGGAAAAAGGCTAATGTAGTGCCAATCTTTAAAAAAGGGAAGAAGGAGGATCCTGGGAACTACAGGCCAGTCAGCCTCACCTCAGTCCCCGGAAAAATCATGGAGCAGGTCCTCAAGGAATCAATCCTGAAGCACTTACATGAGAGGAAAGCGATCAGGAACAGTCAGCATGGATTCACCAAGGGTAGGTCATGCCTGACTAATCTAATCGCCTTCTATGATGAGATTACTGATTCTGTGGATGAAGGGAAAGCAGTGGATGTATTGTTTCTTGACTTTAGCAAAGCTTTTGACACGGTCTCCCACAGTATTCTTGTCAGCAAGTTAAAGAAGTATGGGCTGGATGAATGTACTATAAGGTGGGTAGAAAGTTGGCTAGATTGTCGGGCTCAACAGGTAGTGATCAATGGCTCCATGTCTAGTTGGCAGCCGGTGTCAAGTGGAGTGCCCCAGGGGTCGGTCCTGGGGCCGGTTTTGTTCAATATCTTCATAAATGATCTGGAGGATGGTGTGGATTGCACTCTCAGCAAATTTTGCGGATGATACTAAACTGGGAGGAGTGGTAGATACGCTGGAGGGCAGGGATAGGATACAGAAGGACCTAGACAAATTGGAGGATTGGGCCAAAAGAAACCTGATGAGGTTCAATAAGGATAAGTGCAGGGTCCTGCACTTAGGACGGAAGAACCCAATGCACCGCTACAGACTAGGGACCGAATGGCTCGGCAGCAGTTCTGCGGAAAAGGACCTAGGGGTTACAGTGGACGAGAAGCTGGATATGAGTCAGCAGTGTGCCCTTGTTGCCAAGAAGGCCAATGGCATTTTGCGATATATAAGTAGGGGCATAGCGAGCAGATCGAGGGACGTGATCGTTCCCCTCTATTCGACATTGGTGAGGCCTCATCTGGAGTACTGTGTCCAGTTTTGGGCCCCACACTACAAGAAGGACGTGGATAAATTGGAGAGTCCAGCGAAGGGCAACAAAAATGATTAGGGGTCTGGAACACATGACCTATGAGGAGAGGCTGAGGGAACTGGGATTGTTTAGTCTGCAGAAGAGAAGAATGAGGGGGGATTTGATAGCTGCTTTCAACTACCTGAGAGGTGGTTCCAGAGAGGATGGTTCTAGACTATTCTCAGTGGTAGAAGAGGACAGGACAAGGAGTAATGGTCTCAAGTTGCAGTGGGGGAGGTTTAGGTTGGATATTAGGAAAAACTTTTTCACTAGGAGGGTGGTGAAACACTGGAATGCGTTACCTAGGGAGGTGGTAGAATCTCCTTCCTTGGAAGTTTTTAAGGTCAGGCTTGACAAAGCCCTGGCTGGGATGATTTGATTGGGGATTGGTCCTGCTTTGAGCAGGGGGTTGGACTAGATGACCTCCTGAGGTCCCTTCCAACCCTGATATTCTATGACTCTATGATTCTAATTATACCCAGCAAATCATAACCTTCCCATAGACACCTCACACGACAACCTTTGTACAATATTCGCTGCAAATATATAACAGTGGTTGCAACAGCGATCTATACGGTTACAGATTCTGTCAATAACGTCACAACGTCTCCTTCACGGCAGCCACCCACAATTGCCTCTCTGCTCGCTGGGATTTCCTGGGCAGGTGACGCTGCCCCCGTACTTCTACTGAGCTCCTCCATCTATTCGAGGCACTTTTCCCAGGGTCGCCATTTCAGATTTTGGTAGGTGGGGATCTGGGGGGCAACTTTAACTCTGATTCCAGGGCTACTTAGGCACCTGAAAACTCTGGTATTTTTGCAGAGAATAACTTAGAAATGAGCTGAAAGGAGCACTGTATCTAATTCCTATAGATAGAAAGAAAATTAAATAAATAGACCCATTCAGCCCGAATACTAACATGTTCTGATACCTTGTGTCAAGCCACTTAAGGGACCCTGGTTAGGTTTAACATTGGAATGTCTATTCTTACTCTTCAATACAACAGTTGAAATCGGGGCTCCAGTTTCTGGCGTATTCTGAACAGGGCTGAGCACACAGATGGTGCCCAGTGAATAACACAAATCATGACAATAATTGTTGACTTTATGGACTCCGTGGTTGCAATTTCTGGTCTTTGTTCTGGAATTGGCCTGAATACAGCAGAAACCCTGAGAATTTGAGGCATAATCACCTCTGATCCTCATCTGGCACCTTCTCATTCCTTCCATCTCTCACACTCACAACACAGAATGACAAAACACAATGTTTTTCAGGTAAATGGAAAATTGCACAGCAACCATTGCTCTGCAGCCAGGCCTGGGGCAGAACCTGCCACCCGTGGGGGGCTCAGTGATCTACTGTCGTTCTCTCTCTTTCTTCATCCTTTCTGACATCTGGGCTGCTTTTCACGCTGTAAACCACGACATCCTTCCCAATCGCCCCGCACTGATTGCTGCAGGCTCAGAGAACTGGCCACCTTGGGTTCGCTCCCATCTATCTGAGTCCTTGGTTTGCAGCATGCAGCAGAGAGAGGCTTGCCCAGTGCATAGGGAGCTAGCGCAGAGAGACCCGGTTCTAATTCCCCAATGGGCTTCCTGTCTGAGCTCAGGCCAGGGCTTTAAGGGCAGAGTTTCAAAGGCTTTTAGGCACCAAAGATGCAGCTCGGTATCTAGTGGGGTTTACAAAGCACCAAAACCTTCGAAGTGCTTTTGAAAATCCCACTAGGTGCCAAAATACCTTTGAAGATCTGGCCTTTAGTCTGTGTGTGCCTCAGTGCCCCATCTGTACAATGGGGAGAGCAGCCCGGCTCGACCTCACCGGGGCTGGGAGGAGAAATTGGTTAGACCTTGCGAGGCTCAGATACTACTGTGAAGGGGCCACATAAGTACCACAGGCAGAGTGGGAACTTCTCTATACACGGGACACCCTTCCCTGGGCTTTGGCCCCTTCTTTTCACCTTTGCCCCCAAATCTCCCCCTTTTCTCAACGTAGGCGTGGCTGTAGGTCTTCTGAGTCCCCTGCGATCTGTCTCCAAACCCCTCCCCTTCCCGCCCAGGGATTCCTGTGTCACAGCCTCATATAAAGCTTCCAGATCCTTAATATAATCACCAGCCCTCTCTTATCTTCGTCACCCGGCCTCTGTGTGCAAATAAAATCCTGACTCCCTGGCACAGGCTGGGAGCAGCGCCTGTCCTCTGCAGCGCTCACATTTCACACCCAGCGAAGACCCCACTTGGGGCTAGGAGGTGCCCCGTAAATGGGCCCCTGGCTTTTCCTTCCATTATTCTCTTGGGCTATGTCTACACTGCAGAGTTTTGTCACCAAAAGTCACGTTGTGTAATGAAAGTGCTGTAATTAAAGCACTGTTACGTGCCCACACTGTGCCCCTTTTGTCGGCAGAGCCCATCCACACTAGCAGCTCTTGCGTCGTTCGACACAGAGAGCAGTGCACGGTGGGTAGCTATCCCACTGGGCAACTGGCTGCAGCTGCTTTGAGAAGGGTTTGCAATGCCTCATGGGGCAGGCAGAGCCTCACATGCTGCAGGTTTCCTGAGCCCATCGTTCCATGGGCATCCTACTAGATTGCCAGTCTCTTTTCAGCTGAAGTGTGTGTGTGTGTGGGGGGGCGACAGAGAGAAAGTGTGTGTTGGGAAAGAGTGTGTCGGCATGCTGTCTCTAAGATTGGGGGCAAAGGGGGCACAGGAGTGGGGCTGGGGCACAGAGCAGGGGTTAGGGACCCACGGGGGCCAGGGGGCGCCAAAATACAAGTGTGCCCATTTTCCATAAGGCTGGCCCTGATTTCGGCTGGTCGTGGGGGAGCCTCCCTGCTAGATGGGCCTGACAAACTCTGCCTTGTTCCTGCCCCAGCTTCTCCCATCTCACCGGGTTTTGCTCGTGTAGCTACTTTGTCACTAGATTGACTGACGTTTTGGTTTGGCTAGTGAGAAAATAAGTGTCAAAGTGTCCAGTGACAAATCTAGTGACTTCCACTGCCAATTACAGTGACAATTAGAGAAAGAAGTCACCAGTATGTATAGTCATGAAATCATTGACAGGCAGCTCAGTAGTGTTAATAAAATCCATGCCATGCTCTTCTTACGGCATTCTGTTGCCCACCAAGTCAATGTCATGACGTCTCAGCTGAGCATGTCCTTGGAAGGAATCGCATTCCCGGGCCGCTTGGGCTGAGCTCACTTTCATCTGCAGGCGAGGAAAAGAAGTTTGTGGGGGCTAACCTGGCCCTGAGAGGATAAATGGGGCCCTGTTAACTGCACCGGCTGCACCTGGAGAAGGAGACAGGTAGCAGGTAATTGACTGGTAGGAGGCTCAGCTGGAGGGTCCTATATAACCAGGAGGCTGGCAACAATCTAGGCCTGGAGGCAAGTAGGCCACCGCTACTCCGTGGGATGAGGGAGTGATGCCTGGCAGGCCCAGAGGAGGGAGAGCCAGAGAGGTTGGCAGGTGTTTGGGGCTGTGGGTTCTGCCTAAGGGTCCTAGACAACTTCGGACCCCTCCTTTCTCCAGTGTGTGATGACTAAGCTGATTAGCCTCCGTCCAGAGGCTTTTGCTGCAGCTCAGTACAGCTGAGATCACTGGTCACCGGGTCGAAGCGTTACAGCGGCCATGGGACAGTTTTTCTGGTGACAGAGCCTGCCCAGCCCGCGCTAGCAGGGAGGCTCCCGCACGGCCAGCTGAAATCAGGGCCAGCCTTATGGAAAATGGCATCTGGGCAAATTTGTATTTTGGCACCCCCCTGACCCCCATGGATTCCCGAATCCCTGCACTGTGTCCCTGCCCCCCTCCTGTGCCCCCTTTGCCCCTAATCTGTCTGAACGTAGAGCCAGCATGCCAACACACTCTTCCATTTGGATTGTTCGCTGGGCATCATTTGTGTGCTCAGCCCTGTTCAGAATATGCCAGAAACTGGAGCCCCGATTTCAATTGTTGTATTGAAGAGTAAGAATAGACTTTCCAATGTTAAACCTAACCAGGGTCCCTTAAGTGACTTGACACAAGGTAACAGAACATGTTAGTATTCGGGCTGAATGGGTCTATTTATTTAATTTTCTTTCTTTATATATCAGAAAATTACAGATACAGGCATGAATATGCTGGCACATGAAGAGAAGGGAATTACCCTACCAGGGGAGAACCAGTGCTGACAAGGCCAGTTCAGTCAGGGTGAATGTGGTCCACTGCCAATAATTGATGAGGAGATGTCGATTCCAAGAAAGGGAAAATTGCTTTTGTAGTGAGCCAGCCACTCCCACGTCCTATTCAAGCCCAAATTAATGGGGTTAAGTCTGTGAATGAATTGTCGCGCGGCGATTTCTCTTTCTCTGGTTTTGAAGTTTTTTTGTTGAAGGATGGCTACTTTTAAATCTGTTCTAGAATGCCTAGGGGGATTGAAATGGTCTCCTACTGGCTTTTGTATGTTACCGTTCCTGATGTCTGATTTGTGTCCATTTATCCTTTTATGTAGAGACTGTCCGGTTTGGCCATTGTACATGGCCGGGGGCATTGCCTGCATACGATGGATATATCACATTAGTAGATAGATATGCAGGTGAATGAGCCCCTGATGGTGTGGCTCATGTGGATGGGTCCTATGATGGTGTTACTAGAGTAGATATGGGGACAGAGTAAGCAAAACCAACCTTCCACACAAACTTCCACGTGGCTGGACTTTACAAAAACAAGACAAGCCATTTACAATGCACATGTTACTTCTCTCCAGAGGGAAAAGGACAGTAAACCATCTAAACTCCTACATGCCACAGGGGGCTATAACAGTGGTACCCTTAACTCACCCAACAATATTGTTAATCTATCCAACCACACACTTAGCCCAGCAGAAGAGTCTGTCCTATCTCGGGGACTCTCTTTCTACCCCACCACCCCCATGCACATGATACATTTCTGCGGTGATCTGGAAGCCTACTTTTGCTGTCTCCGACTCAAGGAATATTTCAACACACCACTGAACAGCGAACTCACCCACAGGAACCCTCCTACCAACACTACAATAAGAAGAATTCTGCATGGACTGCTCCTGACAGTTGAAATGACAGACTGGACTTCTACATAGAGTGCTTCCACCATCGTGCACAGGCTGAAATTGTGAACAAACAGCATCACTTGCCCCGTAACCTCAGCCGTACAGAATGCTACGCCATCCACAGCCTCAGAAACAACTCTGACTTTATAATCAAAGGGGCTGACAAAGGAGGTGCTGTAGTCATCATGAACAGGTCGGATTATGAACAGGAGGTTGCCGGACAACTCTCCAACACCACATTCTACTGGCTACTATCCTCTGATCCCACTGAGTACCAAAAGAAACTACACCATCTGCTCAAGAAACTCCCTGCTAGAGCATGGGAACAAATCTACACAGACACACCCCCAGAGCCCCAACCAGGGGTATTCTATCTGCTACCCAAGATCCACAAACCTGGGAATCCTGGATGCCCCATCATCTCAGGCATTGGCACTCTTACAGAAGGATTATCTGGTTATTTGTACTCTCTCCTCGGGCCCTACGTGACCAGCACTCCTAGCTATCTTTGAGACACCACCGACTTCCTGAGGAAACTACAATGCATTGGTTATCTTCCTGAAAACACCATCCTGGCCACCATGGATGTAGAAGCCCTCTACACCAACATTCCACATGAGGATGGACTACAAGCTGTTAGGAACCTATCCTGGAAAACGATCCCCCACTCTCACAGGCCTTGGGAGGTAGGCCAATCCCTGAGGAGGCCACGGCACACCTGATGGCTGAGCTTTGTGACTTTGTCCTCACCCACAACCATTTCAGATTTGGGGACAACTTATACCTTCAAGTCAGGGGCACTGCTATGGGCACCCGCATGGCCCCACAGGATGCCAACATTTTTATGGCTGACTTAGAACAACGCTTCCTCAGCTCTCGTCCCCTAACGCCCCTCCTCTACTTGCGCTACACTGATGACATCTTCAGCGTATGGACCCATGGGAAGGAGGCCTTTGAAGAATTCCATCTGGATTTCAACAATTTCCACCCCACCATCAACCTCAGCCTGGACCAGTCCACACAAGAGATCCACTTCCTGGACACTACAGTGCAAATAAGTGATGGTCACATAAACACAACCCTATACCAGAAACCTACTGAGTGCTATACTTACCTACATGCCTCCAGCTTTCATCCAGACCACACCACAGGATCCATTGTCTACAGCCAAGCCTTAAGATACAACTGCATTTGCTCCAATCCCTCAGACAGAGACAAACACCTACAAGATCTTTATCAAACATTCTTAAAACTACAATACCCACTTGGAGAAGTGAGAAAAGAGATTGTCAGAGCAAGACAGGTATCCAGAAGTCACCTACTACAGGACAGGCCCAACAAGGAAAATAACAGAACACCACTGGCTGTCATGTACAGCCCCCAGCTAAAACCTCTCCCGCACATCATCAGCAATCTACAACCTATCCTGGAAAATGATCCCGCACTCTCAAAGGCCTTAGGAGGTAGGCCAATCCTCGCTTACAGACAGCCCCCCAACCTGATGAAAATACTCACCAGCAACTACACACCACACCACAGAAAGACTAACCCAGGAACCAATCCCTGCAACAAACCCCATTGCCTTCTCTGTCCCCATATTTACTCTAGCGACACCATCACAGGACCGAACCAAATCAGCCACACCATCAGGGGCTCATTCATCTGCACATCTACTAACGTGTTATAGGCCATCATGTGCCAGCAATGCCCCTCTGCCATAGAATCATAGAATAGAATAATGAATATTAGGGTTGGAAGAGATCTCAGGAAGTCATCTAGTTCAATCCCACCAACACCCACTAAATCATCCCAGCCAGGGCTTTGTCAAGCCTGATCTTAAAAACCTCTAAGGATGGAGATTCCACCACCTCCCTAGATAACCCATTCCAGTGCTTCACCACCCTCCTAGTGAAAGAGTGTTTTCTGATATCCAACCTAGACCTCCCCCAATGCAACTTGAGACCATTGCTCCTTGTTCGGTCATCTGCCACCACTGAGAACAGCCGAGCTCTATCCTCTTTGGAATCCCACTTCAGGTAGTTGAAGGCTGCTATCAAATCCCCCCTCACTCTTCTCTTCTGCAGACTAAATAAGCCCACTTCCCTCAGCCTCTCCTCGTAAATCTTGTGCCCCAGCCCCCTAATCATTTTCGTTGCCCTCTGCTGGGCTCTGTCCAATTTGTCCACATCCCTTCTGTAGTGGGGGGACCAAAACTGAACGCAATACTCCAGCTGTGGCCTCACCAGTGCCAAGTAGAGGGGAATAATCACTTCCCTTGATCTGCTGGCAATGCTCCTACTTATACAGCCCAATGTGCCATTGGCCTTCTTGGCAACAAGGGCACACTGTTGACTCATATCCAGCTTCTCATCCACTGTAATCCTCAGGTCCTTTTCTGCAGAACTGCTGCTTAGCCAGTCGGTCCCCAGCCTGTAGAGGTGCATGGGATTCTTCCGTCCTAAGTGCAGGTCTCTGCACTTGTCCTTGTTGAACCTCATCAGATTTCTTCTGGCCCAATCCTCCAATTTGTCTAGGTCACTCTGGACCCTATCTCTACCCTCCAGCATATCTACCTCTCCCCCCAGCATAGTGTCATCTGAGAATTTGCTGAAGGTGCAATTAATCCCATCATCCAGATCATTGATAAAGATGTTGAACAAAACCGGCCCCAGGACTGACCCCTGGGGGATTCTGCTTGATACCGGCTGCCAACTAGACATCAAGCCGTTGATCACTACCCATTGAGCCTGACAATCTAGCCAGCTTTCTATCCACTTTATAGTCCATTCATCCAATCCATACTTTTTTAACTTGCTGGCAAGAATACTGTGGGAGACCATATCAAAAGCTTTGCTAAAGTCAAGATATATCACATCCACCATTTCCCCCATATCCACAGTGCCAGTTATCTCATCATAGAAGGCAATCAGGTTGGTGAGGCATGATTTGCCCTGGGTGAATGCATGTTGACTGTTCCTGATCACCTTCCTCTCCTCCAAATGCTTCAAAATGGATTCCTTGAGGACCTTCTCCATGATTTTGCCGGGGTCTGAAGTAAGGCTGACCAGTCTGTAGTTCCCCGGGTTCTCTTTCTTCCCTTTTTAAAAAATGGGCACTATATTTGCCTTTTTCCAATCGTCCGGGACCTCCCCTGATCACCACAAATTTTCAAAGATAATGGCCAATGGCTCTGCAATCACATCAGCCAACTCCCTCAGCACCCTCGGATGCATTAAATCTGGACCCATGTGTGATGTTGCACTCTATATGATTTTATAAAAATATGCTAATGAGTGTGAATATAATGTAACTGGAATATGCTTCGTGCAAAAGGTTTTTTGTAAGGTATTATTACAAAGCTTATAATCTACTGAGTGTGGTTATCCTATTTGTATAAATGTATCACTTTTGTATCTAAAACTAGAAACAGTCTCTACGCAAAAGAATAAATGGACACAAATCTGACATCAGGAATCATAACTTTCAAAAACCGGTAGGAGAACACTTCAGCCTCTGTGGCCACTCAGTAAAACACTTAAGGGTGGCAATTTTGCAACAGAAAAGCTTCAAAAACAGACTCCAGCGAGAAACTGCTGCGCTTGAATTAATATGCAAACTAGCTACCATTAACTTGGGTTTGAATAGAGACTGGGTCATTACACAAATTGAATCTGTTTCCCCATGTGAAGTATCCTCACACCTTCTTGTCAACTGTCTAAATGGGCCATCTTGATTATCACTACAAAAGTTTTTTCTCCTGCTGATAATAGCTCATCTTAACTAATTAGCCTCTCAAAGTTTGATTCCAACTTATCTGTATGTATATATCTATCTATCTTACTATATGTTCCATTCTATGCATCCGATGAAGTGAGCTGTAGCGCACAAAAGCTTATGCTCACAGAAATTAGTTAGTCTCTAAGGTGCCACAAGTCCTCCTTTTCTTTTTGCGAATACAGACTAACACGGCTGCTACTCTGAAAGGAGGTTTCTGTGATCCAACCCGTCACAGTGGCGAAGTCGGCCGGATCTGTGCACAGCTAATTGCTTTAAGATACTGGTAGTGATTTTAAGTGAGTTTTAAGTGTGGTGGCTGAAAAACAGACCAAGTGGTTACCGGTTTGTTATTTTCTGTTTGCTTATTTCAGGTAAGGGAAATAGGGACAGAAAGGGAAGCAAAATAAGTAAGAGTGAAGATCAGAGGAAGCTAGAATGACACAAGTTGCAAATTGCCCAGAAAGGCTGAACACTGGTGTCATAAATATAAAGGGAAGGGTAAACCCCTTTAAAATCCCTCCTGGCCAGAGGAAATCTCCTCTCACCTGTAAAGGGTTAAGAAGCTAAAGGTAACCTCGCTGGCACCTGACCAAAATGACCAATGAGGAGACAAGATACTTTCAAAAGCTGGGAGGAGGGAGAGAAACAAAGGGTCTGTGTGTCTGTCTATATTCTGTCTTTGCCGGGGATAGACCAGGAATGAAGCCTTAGAACTTTTAGTAAGTAATCTAGCTAGGTACGTGTTAGATTATGATTTCTTTAAATGGCTGAGAAAAGAATTGTGCTGAATAGAATAACTATTTCTGTCTGTGTATCTTTTTTGTAACTTAAGGTTTTTGCCTAGAGGGGTTCTCTATGTTTTGAATCTAATTACCCTGTAAGGTATCTACCATCCTGACTTTACAGGGGGGATTTTTTTTTTTATTCCTATTTACTTCTATTTCTATTAAAAGTCTTTTTGTAAGAAAACTGAATGCTTTTTCATTGTTCTCAGATCCAAGGGTTTGGGTCTGTGGTCACCTATGCAAATTGGTGAGGCTTTTTATCCAACATTTCCCTGGAAAGGGGGGGTGCAAGTGTTGGGAGGATTGTTCATTGTTCTTAAGATCCAAGGGTCTGGGTCTGTAGTCACCTAGGCAAATTGGTGAGGCTTTTTACCCAACCTTGTCCAGGAAGTGGGGTGCAAGGTTTTGGGAAGTATTTTGGGGGGAAAGACGTGTCCAAACAGCTCTTCCCCAGTAACCAGTATTTGTTTGGTGGTGGTAGCGGCCAATCCAAGGACAAAAGGGTGGAATATTTTGTACCTTGGGGAAGTTTTGACCTAAGCTGGTAAAGATAAGCTTAGGAGGTTTTTCATGCAGGTCCCCACATCTGTACCCTAGAGTTCAGAGTGGGGGAGGAACCTTGACAACTGGGCACTGGGAAAATCTCTGTTAACTAAGAATCCCCTGAGCTGAGGGCATCTCAGTTTCAGCAAACTGCAGATGGGTGTGGCCCAACTTCTGTGTCTGTGCTGAAGCTGACTGGAGTGTCTAACTTAACAAGACAGGAGTGGAGGGGTGCTTGTTCTGGCAGCAGGGGGTTCTCTGTGGTATCCCAGCTCATCGAGTGACGGTCTAAAGGAAAAACGAATGGAAATTGATGGGAAATTTGGCTGGGAAAAGGCTGCCCTGGGAAAAGAAAGGCTGCCCACCAGCAAACCCTGGACTTAAAAAAGCAAATTGAGACCCAGAAGCACAAACTGGCTGTAATGAAGTGGAAAAGGTGCATAGAGACTTGTATCCTGGAGCTGAAAGTGGGGGTTCTGGTAACTGCTGCAGTGGGAACAAAGCCCAAGAACTCTGTAGCTAAAAGCAAGCCCAACCTCAGTGTAAGAGGGGTGGGATTTTGCTGGCCAGTGAAAGGTCTGTCATAGCTGGTAGCTATGAGCCCACAGCTGGATCCGGGTCTCTTTCCCTTTTGGGGGACACAGGAGTGTCTGCCCCAGAGAGGAGCCCAAAAACAAATTTCAGGTAAACTGCCTCTGTCACGCTCAGTGTCCAAGCCTCTGGCAGTAAGTTCAGGAGGAGGGTGTGACGTTGCACTCTATCTGATTTTATAAAAATATGCTAATGAGTGTGAATATAATGTAACTGGAACATGCTTCATGCAAAAGGTCTCTTGTAAGGTATCATTACAAAGCTTATAATCTACTGAGTGTGGTCATCCTGTTTATATAAATGTATCACTCTTGTATCTAAAACTAGAAATATGAAATATAACTCTGAGGGCCTATTGTAGTTATGCAAAGTGTGGGCCATTAATGGTGGTTTGGAATCTTAATGGCTCTCATCAACCAGGACCATTGACTGTAGATGGCTCTGTTTACTAGTAAGTCTTCCTGTATACCTGTGGGCTGGCAAGTGGGTAATGAAGTTTTACAGTGACACGTGATCATGTCACCTGAATTGGAATCCATCTTTAACCTGGTGCTTTTCCATTGAGAAGGAGGGGTGGGAACCCAGAGGAACAAAGGATTCCCGCCTTATGCAAAAGATATCTAAGTGGGTAAAACAAAACAAAGGGCGGCCATCATGAAAAATTCCCTAGCTACCACCTGAGCTGGAACAAGGGCTGTAGCAGGGGAAAGGATTGTGCCCAGACTAGGAAGGAGTCCAGTCTGTGAAAGAAACTTATTGAAACATCTCTGAGGGTAAGATTTTATCTGTTTTCAGTTTTATTAACTGTAGTAAACTTAGACTTGCGTGTTCTATTTTATTTTGCTTGGTAATTCACTTTGTTCTGTCTGTTACTACTTGGAACCACTTAAATCCTACTTTCTGTATTTAATAAATCACTTTTTACTTCTTAATTAACCCAGAGTAGGTATTAATACCTGGGGGACAGAGGGGGCAAACAGCTCTGCATATCTCTCTATGAGTGTTATAGAGGGCGAACAATTTATAAGTTTACCCTGTATAAGCTTTATAGAGGGTAAAACAGATTTATTTGGGATTTGGACCCCACTGGGAGCTGGGCATCTAAGTTTCAAAGACAGGAACACTTCTTAAGTTGCTTTCAGTTAAGTCTGCAGCTTTGGGGCACGTGGATCAGACCCTGGGTCTGTGTTGGAGCAGACTGGCGTGTCTGGCTCCACAAGACAGGGTGCTGGAGTCCCAAGCTGGCAGGGAAAGCAGGGGCAGAAGTAGTCTTGGCACATCAATTGGCTGTTCCCAAGGGGGTTTCTGTGATCCAACCCATCACACCATGGACTTCCGCATGTCCAGCTTTTCTAAATAGTCCTTAACCTGTTCTTTCACCACTGAGGGCTGCTCACCTCATCCCCATACTGTGTTGCCGAGTGCAGCAGTCTGGGAGCTGACCTTGTCTGTGAAGACAGAGGCAAAAAAAGCATTGAGTACTTCAGCTTTTTCCACATCATCTGGCACTAGGTTGCCTCCCCCGTTCAGTAAGGGGCCCACACTTTCCCTGACCACCTTCTTGTTGCTAACATACCTGTAAAAACCGTTCTTGTTACCCTTCACACCCCTTGCTAGCTGCAACTCCAATTGTGCTTTGGCCTTCCTGATTACACCCCTGCATGCTCGAGCAATATTTTTATACTTCTCCCTAGCCATCTGTCCAAATTTCCTCCTCTTGTAAGCTTCCTTTTGGAGTTTAAGCTCACCAAAGATTTCACTGTTAAGTCAAGCTGGTCGCCTGCCATATTTGCTATTCTTTCTGCACATCGGGATGGTTTGTTCCTGCACCCTCAATAAGGCTTCTTTAAAATACAGCCAACTCTCCTGGACTCCTTTCCCCCCCATATTAGCTTCCCAGGGGATCCTGCCCATCAGTTCCCTAAGGGAGTCTAAGTCTGGGTTTCTGTCCAGGGTTGGTATTTTGCTACTCTCCTTTCTTCCTTTTGTCAGGATCCTGAACTCAACCGTCTCATGGTCACTGCTGCCTAGGTTGCCACCCACTCCTACTTTCCCTACCAATTCTTCCCTGTTTGTCAGCAGCAGGTCAAAAGGAGCACGGCCCCTAGTCAGTTCCACCAGCACTGGCACCAGGAAGTTGTCCCCAACACTCTCCAAAAACTTCCTGGATTGTCTGTGCACTGCTGTATTGCTCTCCCAGCAGATGTCTGGGTAATCGAAGTCCCCCATTAGAACCAGGGCCTGTGACCTGGAGACTTCAGTTAGTTGTCCAAAGAAAGCCTCGTCTACCTCATCCTTCTGATCCAGTGGTCTATAGCACACGCCCATCATGACATCAGCGTTGTTGCTCTCGCCTCTAAACTTAACCCAAAGACTCTCAACAGGCTTTTCTCCAGTTTCATACTGGAGCTCTGAGCAATCACACCGCTCCCTTACATACAATGCAACTCCTCCACCTTTCCTCCCGTACCTGTCCTTCCTGAACAGTTTGTACCCATCCATGAAAGTGCTCCAGCCAAGTGAGTTACCCCACCAGGTCTCTGTTATTCCAATCACATCATAGCTCCTTGACTGTGTCAGAACTTCTAGTTCTTCCTGCTTTTTTCCCAGGCTTCTTGCATTCATGTACAAGCACCTAAGATAACCTGTTGATTGCCCTACTTTCTCAGTATGAATCAGGAGGCTTCCCACTGCTGTGGGTACCCGCAGGGCCCCACAGTATGCCAACATTTTTATGGCTGACTTAGAACAACGCTTCCTCAGCTCTGGTCCCCTAACTTGTGCTACATTGATGACATCTTCATCATCTGGACCCATGGAAAAGAAGCCCTTGAGGAATTCCACCATGATTTCAACAATTTCCATCCCACCATCAACCTCAGCCTGGACCAGTCCACACAAGAGATCCACTTCCTGGACACTACAGTGCTAATAAGCAATGGTCACATAAACACCACCCTATACCGGAAATCTACTGACCGCTATTCCTACCTACATGCCTCCAGCTTTCACCCTGACCACACCACACGATCCATCGTCTACAGCCAAGCTCTGCGATACAACCGCATTTGCTCCAACCCCTCAGACAGAGACAAACACCTACAAGATCTCTATCAAGCTTTCTTACAAGTACAATACCCACCTGCTGAAGTGAAGAAATGGATTGACAGAGCCAGAAGAGTACCCAGAAGTCACCTACTACAGGACAGGCCCAACAAAGAAAGTAACAGAACGCCACTAGCCGTCACCTTCAGCGCCCAACTAAAACCTCTCCAGCGCATCATCAAGGATCTACAACCTATCCTGAAGGACGATCCCTCACTCTCACAGACCCTGGGAGACAGGCCAGTCCTTGCTTACAGACAGCCCCCCAACCTGAAGCAAATACTCACCAGCAACCACACACAACACAACAAAAACACTAAACTAGGAACCTATCCTTGCAACAAAACCATTGCCAACTCTGTCCACATATCTATTCAGGGGACACCATCATAGGACCTAATCACATGAGCCACACTATCAGAGGCTCATTCACCTGCACATCTACCAATGTGATATATGCCATCATGTGCCAGCAATGCCCCTCTGCCATGTACATTGGCCAAACCGGACAGTCTCTACGTAAAAGAATAAATGGACATCAAGAATGATAACATTCAAAAACCAGTCCGAGAACACTTCTATCTCTCTGGTCACTCGATTACAGACCTAAAAGTGGCAATATTACAACAAAAAAACCTTCAAAAACAGACTCCAACGAGAGACCGCTGAATGGGAATTAATTTGCACACTGGACACCATTAAATTAGGTTTGAATAAAGACTGGGAGTGGATGGGTCATTACACAAAGTAAAACTATTTCCCCATGCTTATTCCCCTCCCCGCCCCACTGTTACTCTCACCTTCTTGTCAACCGTTGCAAATGGGCCATCCTGATTATCACTACAAAATTCATAGATATTTAGGTCAGAAGGGACCATTATGATCATCTAGTCTGACCTCCTGCACAACGCAGGCCACAGAATTTCACCCACCACTCCTGCAGAAAACCTCTCACCTATGGCTGAGCTATTGAAGTCCTCAAATCGTGGTTTAAAGACTTCAAGGAGCAGAGAATCCTCCAGCAAGTGACCCGTTGAAAGGTTTTTTTTCCCTGCTGATAATAGCTCACCTTAATTGATCACTCTCACTATAGTGTGTATGGCAACATCCATTGTTTTCATGTTCTCTCTGTGTATATATATTTCTTCCTACTGTATTTTCCACTGCATTAATCCGATGAAGTGGGCTGTAGCCCACGAAAGCTTATGCTCAAATAAATTTGTTAGTCTCTAAGGTGCCACAAGTACTCGTTCTTTTTGCTGATACAGACTAACACGGCTACCACTCTGAAACCGCCTCCTTGTGTTTCCTCCCGGTATCCCACTCCCCCACTTACCTCTGGGCTTAGGTCACCATCCCCCGGCGAACCTAGTTTAAAGCCCTCCTCACTAGGTTAGCAAGCCTGCCTGCGAAGATGCTCTTCCCTCTCTTCATCAGGTGGATCCCATATCTTCCTAGCTATCCTTCTTCCCGGAACAGCATCCCATGGTCAAAGAATCCAAAGCCCTCTCTCCGACACCACCTGCATAACCAGGCATTTACCTCCACAATTTGACGGTCCCTACCTGGGCCTTTTCCTTCAACAGGGAGGATGGACAAGAACATGACTTGCGCCTCAAACTCCTTTTATACTTCTTCCCAGAGCCACGTAGTCCTCAGTGACCCGCTCAAGGTCATTCTTGGCAGTATCATCGGTGCCCATGTGGAGAAGTAGGAAGGGATAGCGGTCCAAGATCTTGATCAGTCTCGGCAGACACTCTGTCATATCCTGGATTCTAGCTCCAGGCAAGCAGCACACTGCTCGAATCTCCCGGTCTGGTCAGCAGATGGATGACTGGATGAGTGGTGGAGGTTTAGGTTGGATATTAGGAAAAAATTTTTCACTAGGAGGGTGGTGAAACACTGGAATGCGTTACCTAGGGAGGTGGTAGAATCTCCTTCCTTAGAAGTTTTTAAGGTCAGGCTTGACAAAGCCCTGGGCTGGGATGACAAAGCCCACCCTCCACAATCTCTGCCATTTGGCCAGGTAAATAGTAGCCTTTGGGACCACACTCTGCTTCACCAGAGAGATCTGGGCCCCTGTATCCTTCTGCCACAAGTATTCCCTGCGATTAATTTGGACAACCTGAAGGTGCTCCATATCTGGTTCTGCAGAGGCTAATCTCACAAAACCAATATCATAGGTTTTGATCACGTGTGTGTGTGTGTGTGTGTGTGTGGGGGGGGGGTGTCTGTGTTGAGGACAGGAACTAACAGGAGCTCTTGGTTGTCTGCTTCCTCCCAGATTTTACCGTTTTGTCCCATAGACACTGGTTACATCAGCCTTACATGCGCCTAGGAAATGCTCTTGAGCAACAAGATCCAACATTCCTTCAACGCCTGTAACACCTTTGTCCCTCACCCACTTTCCCATCAAATATTTCATTTTGTTCACATATCCCTCTTAAGAGTCCTAAATTTAACTCTGTACATTTCAGGGGTAATCTGAAACCTTTGTAAAACAGTGGTTTTGAATTTACAATAGTCTGAAACAGGGGTTCTCAAACTTCATTGCACTGGGACCCCCTTTCTGACAACAAAATTACTTCATGACTCCAGGAGCGGGGACCGAAGCCCGAGCCTGCCTGAGTTCCACTCTCCCAGGTGCGGGGAGGGGGCAAAGCCCGAGCCCCACTGCTTCGGGTGAGGGGGCGGGCAAAGCTGAAGCTCAAGGACTTCAGCCTCAGGCAGGGGGCCTGCAACCTGAGTCCTGCCACCCACGGCTGAAGCTCTCGGGCTTTGGCTTCGGCCCTGGGCAGTGGGGCTCGGGCTTCAGTCCCGGGCCCCAGCAAGTGTAAGCCAGCCCTGGCGACCCCATTCAAAGGGGGTTGTGACCCGCTTTGGGGTCCCGATCCACATTTTGAGAACCACTGGTTGCAATCAGGGTAGGAACTGTCTTAGCGTCAGGGATTTCATGCACTGCACACAGCCTTTCAAAAAGTAGTCAGATATTCAGCAATATTGTCCGCCTCATTGTATGCAAAACATAAATGGTCCCAGTTGTGGATTTTTGGTGTGATGGGAATCGCTGGAGTTGGTGGATTCTGGGTCTGTTTCTCTAGCAGGTCCAGTTGGTGTTTTTGCCCTGTTTCTCTTTCCTCCTTCTGTCTTTCTCTTTCCTCCTGCTCACTTCCCTTCTCGTTTTTATCTCCAGTTCTTTCAGTTACAATAGTCTCTGGTCCTCTCTCTCTCTTTTTCTGCAGACTGCACTCCAAAAACTCCAACTTTGTAATGGCTTCGCTGCTTTCACTCATTTTCCTGCTTTTCTGTCCCTTCTTCCCTTTCCCAAAATAAGCAAACAGAAAATAACAAAGCTGTAGCCTCCTCCTGACTGTCCTTAGCCACCACACCTAAAGCCTCACTTAAAATCTTTACACCAGTGTGTTGTTGGGGACACTGGGGCATGGCCACTAGGTAACTTGAGGGGATGGAAGACCACGAGTATCGATGAAGCCCCCTTGCACTAGGCCCAGGTGTCCTTGGCCCCCCCTCCCGCCTGGAGGCACTCGCAGCAGCTCTGCGTACTAGGCCCAAGTGTCCTTGGCCCACCCGCCTGGAGGCACACACAGCAGTTATGCTGAGGATCTGCAACAATATGTTGCAGAGTCAGATTGCCTGAAACTAAGCAAGGCCAAACAAGGCAGATATGCAAGAACAATGCTGAATAAAGCAGCTTTATGTATAGTTTAACAAATGATACAGAGAATCAGGGAACTAGCTGGGAACTGGATTGGCTGGCTATATGGATACTTGGGGCAGCTTGCTATTGGATAAGTATGCTGGGAAAAAGGATGTATAAAAGCCTGTGTAACTTCCTGCTCTGGGTGCAGGATTTGAGATTTTATTCTCCCTGTACCATTTTGCAGCTGCAAATAAACTTTACTGCTTCTCCACCCCGTTGTGATTATTGGGTGTAGCACACCGGGTAACGAACCAACTCAAGCTGTTGTTCAGCCTCTCGGCACTGGGTGCCGGCAACAGCGTGAAGTGCAAATCATGCTCAGTACAACAAGCTGTGTATTTCATCCTGCTGACTACAACACTGTGACGAAATCCCCAGGGTGAAGCCTGAGACTGCTATGCCTCCTTAACTCTCCAGCCTGGGCTGTCTCTCACAATGCTTTGCTAGTGACAAGCAGCAAACCCCTCCAGGTGCTGTGATCACTCAGCATAACTGCATGTGGAACCCCTCACCCAGCTAGATTGCATGAATGCTCCCAGAGCCACTCTTGAATCACACAGAGGAAGGCACAGCCAAATCCCCCCAGTTCCCAGCCTTGTACCTCAGGAATATACTGTCTTGCACTGCTCAAGACAAGCAGTGCAAGTTTATTAACTGGTTCACCACTTCATCAGTGGAAAGCAGATATAGCCCAGCCTTTGTAAACCTGAGCAAACCCCCTTAACAAACATTTCAGGCAAACTCATTGGTAAAGATAAACAATTAAACAAAATTATTGACTACAAAAGGTATATTTTAAGTGATTATAAGTGGTAGGTAAAAAGTCAGACTGGTTACCAAAGGAAAATAAAATATAAGCATGCAGTCTAAACTCTCAACCCTATTAGACTGGGCAACATCTAGATTAAGTAGTTTTTCTCACCCCCCTGGATATTACAGTTCATAGTATACAGGTTTCACCCTTGAAACCTGGGCCAGTCTCCTCTGTTGGAGTCTTCAGTTTTCTCAGTGTCTTTGTTGCTTGCAGCCCTCAATCCATGTGCTTGGAGAACACAAGTCCAGGCATGTCCGGTGGGCATTTCTCAGTCCCCAGGGAAGATTGAGCAATTCCCCTGGTCTGGCCTTATGCAGGTGAGTCATTGAATTGTAGCTCCCTTGCTGGACAATGGCTGTTGATGGCTCTTTGACACCTGCCCAGGCATTGATTACTTTCCTTGCTGTTGTCTGTGGGGAGCTAATATCTGGCTGATTCCCCAACTTGCAGCATGTTTTACTGACAACCATACAACGCAATCTCATAACTTCATATGAATTAATGATACATATATTTAGATGGAACAGTGGGTTTCAGCAGATCATAACATTTACCCTGATACCTTACATGCCATGCTTTATATGCAAGATCACAATTGCATATAAATAAGGAGTATGGGGGTTACAGGCCACTCCCCCAAGGTATAGAATGTCACACCAGACACACAAGAAGCCATCAAAGATGAACACACTGCACGAAGTTCATTAACAGAGTTGTGCAAAATTACAAGAAGAAACCAAGGAGGATGTAGATGTAGTGCTTGAGTAGCCAGCTTTAATTTGGGTGATGATTTTAAAACATGAGTTAAATCTAATAAAATGAGTGTGAAACATTTTTCAGTTTTCACTATGGTGCCATACAGTCCACCCTCACAGTCTCACCACTCATCGGCCCTCACCCCCCTGAAAATTCAAACACCCTCCCTAATTTCAATTCCTGGGGAAAACCATGGACTTTCCTGTATCTCAGAATCTGACACCTTTCTATTTGCTTGCCAGTCTCCAGCTGGCAGCGTTGTTTCCATGTCTCCAAGCCCTATTATAGGGTATTATGGATTCCAGTCCCTGGGCCAGTGATGCCAGTGGGTGCCAGCTGGACAAGCACCCCCCATCAGCTTTGCATTGGTCTTTCTTCTCCTTTTTCTCTTTCTCGATCCTAGGGTTGCCAACTTTGTAATTGCACAAAACCGAACATCCTTGTCCCACCCCATACCCCGCCTCTTCCTGCGGCCCCGCCCCACCCCTCTCTGAGGCCCCAGCCCCCACTCACTCCAGCCCCCCTCCCTCCATCACTCACTCTCCCCCAGCCTCACTCGCTTTCACTGAGCTGGGGCAGGGGGTTTGGGTGCAGGGGGATGCGGGCTTCAGCCGGGGGTGCAGGCTCCAGGGTGGGGCCAAAAATGAGGGCTTCAGAGTGTGGGAAAAGAAAAGGAGTACTTGTGGCACCTTAGAGACTAACCAATTTATCTGAGCATGAGCTTTCGTGAGCTACAGCTCACTTCATCGGATGCATACTGTGGAAATTGCAGAAGACATTATATACACAGACACCATGAAACAATACCTCCTCCCACCCCACTCTCCTGCTGGTAATAGCTTATCTAAAGTGATCATCAAGTTGGGCCATTTCCAGCACAAATCCAGGTTTTCTCACCCTCCGCGCCCCCCCCCCCCCACAAACTCACTCTCCTGCTGGTAATAGCCCATCCAAAGTGACCACTCTCTTCACAATGTGTATGATAATCAAGGTGGGCCATTTCCTGCACAAATCCAGGTTCTCTCACCCCCTCACCCCCCTCCAAAAACCACACACACAAACTCACTCTCCTGCTGGTAATAGCCTATCCAAAGTGACCACTCTCCTTACAACGTGCATGAAAATCAAGGTGGGCCATTTCCAGCACAAATCCAGGTTTTCTCACCCCCCCACCCCCATACACACACAAACTCACTCTCCTGCTGGTAATAGCTCATCCAAAGTGACCACTCTCCCTACAATGTGCATGACAATCAAGGTGGGCCATTTCCAGCACAAATCCAGGTTTTCTCACCACCCCCCGCCCCCAACACACACACAAACTCACTCTCCTGCTGGCAATAGCTCATCCAAAGTGACCACTCTCCCTACAATGTGCATGACAATCAAGGTGGGCCATTTCCAGCATAAATCCAAGTTTAACCAGAACATCGGAGGGGGGGGGGGAGTAGGAAAAAACAAGGGGAAATAGGCTACCTTGCATAATGACTTAGCCACTCCCAGTCTCTATTTAAGCCTAAATTAATAGTATCCAATTTGCAAATGAATTCCAATTCAGCAGTTTCTCGCTGGAGTCTGGATTTGAAGTTTTTTTGTTGTAAGATAGCGACCTTCATGTCTGTGATTGCGTGACCAGAGAGATTGAAGTGTTCTCCGACTGGTTTATGAATGTTATAACTCTTGACATCTGATTTGTGTCCATTTCTTCTTTTACGTAGAGACTGTCCAGTTTGACCAATGTACATGGCAGAGGGGCATTGCTGGCACATGATGGCATATATCACATTGGTGGATGTGCAGGTGAACGAGCCTCTGATAGTGTGGCTGATGTTATTAGGCCCTGTGATGGTGTCTCCTGAATAGATATGATAGATAGAGTGTGGGAAGGGGCTCTGGGCTGGGGCAGGGGGTTAGGGTGTGGAAGGGGGTGAGGGCTCCGGCTGAGGGTGGGGCTGGGGATGAGGGGTTTGGGGTACAGGAGGGGCTCAGGACTGAGACAGTGGATTGGGGTGCAGGAGAGGGTTCAGGGTGTGGGCTCTGGGAGGGAGTTTGAGTGTGGGATGGGGCTCAGGTTTGGCGCCCAGCTAGCAAGTGTGAAAAATTGGGATGGGGGTAGGGGGTAATAGGCTCCTACATAAGAAAAAGCCCCCAATATTTGACTGTCCCTAGAAAATTAGGACATCTGGTCACCCTAGACTCAGGGCTGGGCAGGGGCTGTGGGGTCTGGGAGGGAGTTAGGTTGTGGAAGGGGGTTCTGACCTGGGGCAGAGGGTTTAGGGTGCGGGCAGCACTTACATCAGGCGGCTCCTGTTTGGCAGCACAGTGGGGCAAAGGCAGGCTCCCTGCCTGCTCTGGCTACACGCTGCTCCCAGAAGCGGACGTCATATCCAGGTCCTAGGTGGAGGTGTGGTCAGGCGGCTCTGCGCAGTGCGCACTGCCTGCACCTCACCCATGCAGCTTCCATTGGCCGTGGTTCCTGGCCAATGGGAGCTGCGGATGCAATGCGGAACTTCCCTGGCCGCCCCTCTGCTTGGGAGCTGGCCACTTTTGGAAGCTGTGCAGAGCCAGGGAAGGCAGGGAGCCTGCCTTAGGCCTGCTGCACTACCGACAGGACTTTTAATGGCCCGATCAGCAGTGCTGACCGGAGCCTCCAGGGTCCCTTTTCGACCAGGCATACTGGTTGAAAACCGGACCCCTAACAACCCTACTAATTCCCCTGTTCGGTCCTGCTGCATTTGGCGGCAAACAGGAAGTCCTGCTTAATGGTTAACCCTGGACGCACTGCACTGACCGGTGCGGGCCAAGGACATGGAGAGATAAGGGAACAGACGGTGGCCCGCCCCTGCACAGCCCAGATTAACTCTTCATTTCCCCGCACTGAAAGGACTGAGAGTGGGGAGAAACGGGTGCCCGGCTGGATCGGGGCCTAGCACTCAGGGGGATCCAGCTCTAGCCAGACGGGCACTAGTGCCAGGCTGGGCGGGTTAGCGGATGGCCCCCACCTACCCACATGCGCTGGCTCAGCGGCTGTCACCAAAGACTCCTGCCCTGCAATGGGCTATCGCCCCCTGGTGGAGTCAGGAGGGAACTGCACCCCCATGCTCATTCCCCACTGAGAAGAGGCCACCCCAGATCCCAATGTGCTCAGCAAAACTCTCCGTGCCGCACCATGGCAAAAGCCGGCACAAGAGCTTGATGCCACTTAGGTGCCATTTAAACCAGATGTGCCAGCAAGTCCCATCTGAGCTGTCTGTGCTTGGCATTTCGCCCCAGCGGCTGGTTATCCCAGCAAAGCTCTGAGCCCCCCAGCACACAGCCCTGTGCCCAGCGACCGAGGACTCAGCCCCATCCTGCTGGGGGCCGCGTCACCAACTCTTATGGGTTTCATGGTGCTGTTATTTGGGTGGGGGGCGGGGTGTTGAAAACCCCAGACTCCCGAATTCCTGGGATCCTGGGAGGGCCTGAGTTGTCCTTTTTTTAACGAAGGAAGTCAAGCGGCTTGTCAAAGTTCGGGGCCCTGGGGACCTTCCAGCTGGAAGTAGAAATTGATGGAGTCTGGGATTTTCTTTGATGCAGCCTTGTTTCTGACCAAGAATATACACAGGCCTCTTTAGCTAACACCAGACCCAAAATCACTCTCTCCAGCTTTTTCCGGGGTGTGTCTCACACACACACACACACACACACACACACACACTTGCCCCCACCAACCATCAATGGGGGTTTAACCCAGCCCATAACAAGGATGCACCCAGCTCATAAGGGAAGATTCTAGCCCTGGAGGCTGCAGAGGAAATGGGAGGCCCCCGAAAGCTCAGATGACTTGGATCAGCTTGGGCAGCCCTGGATTTTGTTCTTACTTTCCTGAGGATTTTGGGGTGCAGCTCCAGAGTGGGGATGCCTGCGCCAGGCTGTGCTCTGCCTTGCCCAGTCAGAGCTGGATTCGCCCTGTGGTGCTGACGGGCGGAAATGATCGTGGGCGGAGCCGGCGGGTCTGGCTCTGGCGGGCACACAGGGAACAGAGCTGCCGGGCAGGGGTCAGAGTGGGCATCGGGCCTGCCTCGGTTGTCTCAGATTCCCGGCTGCGTGCCCGTGGAAGACTGAGGACTCACCTCTCTCTAGGCCAGCCACAGGAACTCTGCTGGCCCGTCCAAAACCCAGGCCTCTGCCGGCGAGCCGGGGGGAGCGTGGAACTGCGGGGATTCTAAAAACAGCCCAAAAGGGGCAGATCAGGGGATGGAGCAGAGGAATTGCCCCTGAAGCTCCCTCTGTTCCCTGAGGGGGGCTGGTGTCCCACAATGCCCTGCATAAATCTCCCACAAGGCAGTGCACCAGATGGCAATGGGGTGGCGACAGTGGAAGGCAAGTTTAGGTGAAAGTGATCATGAGATGACAGAGTTCATGATTCTAAAGAATGGTAGGAAGGAAAACTGAAAAATAAAGATAATGGATTTCCAGAAGGCAGACTTTAGCAAACTCAGGGAGTTGGGTAGGTAAGATCCCATGGGATGTAAGTCTAAAGGGAAAAACAGTTCAAGAGAGTTGGCAGTTTTTCAAAGAGACGTTATTAAGGGCACAATACTAACAAACTATCCCACTGTGTAGGAAAGATAGAATGTATGGTAAGAGACCACCCTGTCTTACCCAGGAGATCTTCAATGATCTGAAACCCAAAAAAGAGTCTACAAAAAGTGGAAACTCGGTCAAATTACAAAGGAAGAATATAAACAAATAACAGAAGTATGTAGGGACAAAATTAGAAAGGCCAAGGCACAAAACGAGAGTAAACTAGCTAGAGACATAAAGGGTGACAAGAAAATATTCTACAAATACATTAGAAGCAAGATGAAGACCAAGGACAAGGTAGGGCCATTACTCAATGGAGTGGAGGGGGGGATAATAACAGAAAATGTGGAAATGGCAGAGGTGCTTAATGACTTTTTTTGTTTCAGTTTTCACCAAAAACGTTAGCAGTGATTGGACGTCAAACCTAATGAATGCCAGTGAAAATGAGGTAGGACCAGAGGCTAAAATAGGGAAAGAACAAGTTAAAAATTACTTAGACAAGTTAGATGTTTTCAAGTCAGCAGGACCTGATGAAATGCATCCTAGAATACTCAAGGAGCTGACCAAGGAGATATCTGAGCCATTAGCAATTGTCTTCAAACAGTCATGGAAGATGGGAGAGATTCCAGACGACTGCAAAAGGGCAAATATAGTGCCCAGCTACAAAAAGGGAAATAAGGACAACGTGGAGAATTACAGACCAGTCAGCTTAACTTCTGTACCCAGAAAGATAATGGAGCAAATAATTAAGCAATCAATTTGCAAACATATAGAATATAATTAAGTAACAGTCAGCATGTATTTGTCAAGAGCAAATCATGTCAAACCAACCTGATAGCTTTCTTTGACAGGATAACAAGCCTTGTGGATAGGGGGGAAGTGGTAGATGTGGTATATCTTGACTTTAATTTTGATACTGTCTTGCATGACCTTCTTATAAACAAACCAGGGAAATGCAACCTAGACGGAGCTACTGTAAGGTGGGCATAGAATTGGTTGGAAAACTGTTCCCAGATAATAGTTATCAGTGATTCACGGTCATTCTGGAAGGGCATAATGAGTGGGGTCCCGCAGGGATTGGGTTCTGGGTCTGGTTCTGTTCAATATCTTCATCAGTGATTTAGATAATGGAATAGAGAGTACACTTATAAAGTTTGCAGACGATACCAAGCTGGGAGGGGTTGCAAGTGCTTTGGAGGAGAGGATTATAATTCAAAATGATCTGGACAAACTGGAGAAACGGTCTGAAGTAAATAGGATGAAATTTAATAAGGACAAATGCAAAGTACTCCACTTAGGAAGGAACAGTCAGATACACACCAATGGGAAATGACTGCCTAGAAAGGAGTACTGCGGAAAGGGATCTGGGGGCCATAGTGGACCACAAGCTAACTATGAGTCAACAGTGTAACAGTGTTGCAAAAAAAGCAAACATCATTCTGGGATGTATTCGCAGGAGAGTTGTAAGCAAGACACGAGAAGTAATTCTTCCGCTCTACTCAGAGCTGATTAGGCCTCACCTGGAGTATTGTGTTCTGGGCGCCATATTTCAAGAAAGATGTGGACAAATTGGAGAAAATCAGAGAAAAGCAACAAAAGTGATAAAAGGTCTAGAAAACATGACCTATGAAGGAAGATTGAAAAAATTGGGTTTGTTTCGTCTGGAGAAGAGAAGACTGAGAGGGGATATGATAACAGTTTTCAAGTACATAAAAGGTTGTTTACAAGGAGGAGGGAGAAAAATTGTCCTCCTTAACTTCTGAAGACAGGACAAGAAGCAATTGCAGCAAGGGAGGTTTAGGTTGGACATTAGGAAAAACTTCCTAACTGTCAGGGTGGTGAAGCACTGGAATAAATTGCCTAGGGAGGTTGTGGAATCTCCATCATTGGAGATTTTTAAGAGCAGGTTGGACAAACACCTGTCAGGGATGGCCTAGAATACTTAGTCCTGCCTTGGGTGCAGGGGACTGGACTAGATGACCTCTTGAGGTCCCTTCCAGTCATACACTTCTATGATTCTTCTCAGGCAATTTACCTTGAGTGAATTTCCACCATTGATTGTTGTCAGGGTTTAACTGACTGATTGTAATGAACTGAAAAAAATTGCCTGATTGTAACAAATGGAAGAGCCGGGAATCTTCCACCCGACTTTTAATAGCAGGAATTTTTAGCGAGCTGGGGAGGAGGGTGGGTGAGGTGGAAGAAGCTGGGGCAGACACAAGACAGAGTTTGCCAGGCCCATCTCCTGAGCTGGTGGAAATCAGTGTCACTCTGCTGACCCATGGCAGCTGATATCCCCCAGAGGTATATCTGGAGCTTGGACGGTCACCTCTGGTCACTGGGGGGACCCAGCCAAGGGCAGCAGGGCCAGTGTCAACACCTGGTGAGAGCTGCTCCATGGCCACGGTGAAATGAGTTGGTCTAGTGGTGAGAGCAGGGAGCTGGGACTCCTGGGTTCTATTCTCAGGTCTGGGTGGGGGGTGAGGTACACTGGTTAAAGCAGGCAGGGCTGGGAGCCAGGACTCCTGGGTTCTATTCCCAGCTCTGGAGGGGAGTCTAGTGATCGGGAGGGGTGTTGGGGTGTGCTCCCCACGCTGGCCCTGACAGGGTAAATTAGGCCCAATTGACTGTACAGGAAGCACCTGGAGAAGGGAGCGGAGAAATGACTGGAAGCAGGCTCAGCTGGGGGGGCCTATGTAAGCAGGAGGCTGGCAACAGAAGGGGCTGGAGGGAAGGAGTCTGCGGCCGCTCCCTGGGAGAAGGGAGGGGTGTCTGGGGCTGGAGGCAAGTAACCCAGAACCCCATCCTTTTGGCTTAGCCTGACCAAGGGAAGGAGGGTCCTGATCTGTGTCCGGTTGGCCCCATGGCCCCATAGGCCAGCACGACCCCAGGGCTGCAGAGCCCTGAGAGGCTGTGACTGAAGGGAGAGGGGGAGGGATCTACTGGGGCAGGAGAGGGAGGGACAGGAGACTGAGCTGTCCTTTGATCTCCACTGGAGGTGACAAGGTCAAAGGTTAGCTAAGGCCCTACCCTGAATTCGTGGCACGAAGACTCACATGGGGATCAGCTCCTCTGATCTTTTGCACAAAAGCGTCTCTTGGAAACGGATTTTGCAGCCGATCGAGTGCGCCTAGTCCCTGCGGGGTGCTGGGAAAGGCTGGTCCACAGGGGGAAACCATCCACCACAGTCATTACACAGCTCTAGCCAGGCCGGCGTAACCCCCGCGTCGACATTGCTCGGCTCAGACACGCAGCGCCTGCAGCGTTGCACCCAGGCCAGGAGCGTTAGCCTCCATCGGGCAGAGGGGAAACTGAGGCACATAGGAGCAAAAAGCCAGTGGCGGAGCTGGGAGTAGAACCCAAGAGTCCTGGCTCCCCTGCCACTGCCTGAAGTCCTGGGTCACACAGTCGGGGCAGGGAAGGCTCGGAGGAATGACTATCGCTGCCCTGCACTGGCACTGCCACGTGCCTGGGAGAGGGGCCAGCGGAGCAGACTGGAAATGACACCGGAATGGGAGATCAGTAGGCGCTCGAGGCCCAGCTGAGATCTAAACTCCAGACCTGGGCCTGGAGCCTGATGGCTGTGGCTGGGCTCCGTAGCCAAGCCCCCAGATTCCACCTCCTAACCAGAGACCGCGCGCAGCCGCTCCAATGCAGCCGGCAGATCCCAGGCCAGGCTGGCACGGCAGTGCCACAGAAGCGTGGATCTGCCACACGGTTGCTGCTGGGACCTGCCGAGCTTTGCCCCCAAGCGAGTGCAGCCAGTGTTAGAATGGCCCCTGACTGATCCTGGCTCAAAGCAATGGGAAACCATGTGTGGGGCTGGGAACCAGGACTCCTGGGTTGCAGTCCCAGCTCTGGGAGGGGAGTGGGGGTTTAGGGCAGTTGTTAGGAGGGAGGCCTGGGGTCCCGGATGCCGGGGTTCTATTTTTGGCTCGGTGGGGGTGGGGGTGGGGGTGGGGGCGGTTTCTAGTGGTTACAGTCACACTCTATCAAAGTTCAGACCCTTCTAGTGTGAGCTTCTGCTGGGTAGTGTCCTCTCCGTGACACAAAATCCTAGCGACGGGACGCCCTGCTCGGATCCTGCCAATCGCTGGGGCTCCCAGCGCAACGGGACGCGCCCCAGGTTGTTGCTCCATTCGCTCATTTCATTTCTTGCCCTGACGGGGGCAGCCGAGCAGCTGGTCACCCCAACACCCCCATTTATTCACTGCAGCACCAGGGGCGCTGCTGCCCATGCGTCCCCACAGGGGGGCAGCACCGACGCAGGGTGCTACTGAGGCTGGCTAAACGGGGTGGGGCTGGGGAAGTGGTTTCCTTTGCGGGCTGGCGCCAGCGAGGCTGAAGGCTCTGACGGGTTCTTGGGCCGTGCCAGCCTCTGCCCTCATGCTCTGGGCTCGTCTCGCCCATTCGGGGCTGGGGGCCAGCGAGTGTGCGGTGAAACCCAGAGGAACCCCCTGCCCATGTGTCAGGGGCTGCTGGCCCCTCACCGACACTCACTGGGGCTCTGGCTGCCCTGTCCCAACGCCAGGAGAAAGGGGAAGGGCCGAAGAGAAATCACGATCCTGGGATTGACAGTGCCCAGGGCCAATGGGGAGCAGCCAACGACCTTGCCTTCCCGATTGACAGGCCAGCAGGCCAGTGAGAGAGTCAGGCGCCCGGGGCCCCATCCTCTGTGTGAGCTGGGGCTGCCTGAGGCAGGGCAGGGCAGAGCTAAGGGGAGCGCAGCTGGGCTGGGGGCAGAGCAGAGCCAGGGGGGCTGAGCTGGCCTGGAGCCGGGGGAGCCAGGGCCGAGCTGCAGCGGGAGCCGCGGGCCCAGAGCTGGGACAGCAGGCGCTGGCCATGCCACACGGGCCCTGCAGCCGAGCGCGGCGAGCGGCTGAGGAGAGCTGGGGGGGGCCTGGGCAGAGGGCCCAGCATGGGGTAATGTCGCCAGGCAAGAGGCCTTGCAGGCCAGGCTCGGAGGGGGGCGCGACTCCATCGGGGGACACTGCGCGAGCCTCCATCGAAGAAAGGATTGGACAAATGAAGCACCATGAAAAGCCCTCGGGGGGGAGGAGGGGTGGGGGTTGTGTGACCTGAGTAAGCTGTCGGCGGACAGGAGAACACTCCTGAACAATTCACCAGACGCTGCCACATGGGGAATGTTTGGCCGTCCATGCTAAAGGCCCTATGTTGAATTGGCCAACACCCATCACACTTTGCCCCACGGGAAGCGCTCTCCCCTCCCAGTTCTCCAATTCATGCACGATGCAGAGCCGCAGGACACTGTCCCTCACGTGTGGGGAGCTTCCAGGATTCTGCTCCCACGGCCACTCACAGTCGCGAGCGGTGAGCGTCAGTTTAGTGAGGGCAGAGGCGAGAGAAGCGCCCTTGGGAACTAAAGGACGAGGGTTTCCCCCCCTTATTTGTCTTACCCCCTTATTTAATCTTCCCCCCCTTATTTGTCTTACAGTTGGACTGAGAGGCAGCACAGGCCAGTGGGCAGAGCAGTGGATTGCAGCCATGGGGCTGACTGACTGCGAGCTTGGGCAAATCCCTTTTCCCCACCCATGCCTCAGTTTCCTCTCCCACCCTTGGTCTAGTTAGACTGGGAGCTCTTTAGGGCATGGATTGTCTGTCTCATGCTCTGTGTGTCCAGCACCTAGCACAGTGGGGCCTCTTAGTGCAGATCTGACAGACCATAATCACACCCTCTGAGCTCTCCCAGCCCAGCCCAGCGGCTGGGGGGTGCTTATGATTTAACAGGAGATGAAATGATTCGCAGCACTTCAACTTTTCATGTGCTAGAAGCTGGTTTATTGTCACTGCCCAGTAGCTCCCAAGCAAAGCAAGCGCTAAGCTGCCGGGGCGCTGGGTTAAAGGCAAACTACACTTGAATTAAAACCCCTTTGCAGGATTGTGCGAACCACCCAACGGGTCCTTCCCAGGCCGGCAGGTGAGAAGCGGGGGGCTGCCCCCTGCTGGGGGGCGGAGGTGCTGCTCGAACAGGCAGAAGCTGCGGATGGGGTCAGCAATGGGCGCAGGGGCTGCCCCGAGGCTGCAGGGACTCAGGCTTTGAACCTGGGCCACTGGCTGATGACCCTGTAGAGGCTGTCCCCGGGGCAGCTGGTTGGGTTCACGTTGCGATGCCCCTTCAGGGTGTAGCTGCGGCTCAGGAAACCCCTGGAGACGGCGCATTGGATCAGGCGCCTGGCAGCGTTCAGGGCAGCAGCGCTGGGGACTCTCCCTGTAGGATAGAGTAACCCCTTGTTAATCTCACCCTGGGCCCTGACCCCTGGCCCCTGGCCCCTCTCTGCTCAGGGGATGTGACTGTGGCCTGAATAAATAACCCCCCCTCTGCCCATGCTCTCAATTGGCCGTGTCAATGTCACTCCCCCCTCCGCCCTGTATTGCGCTGGGTAATGCAACCTCCCACTGTTGTACCAATAAATTAAAAACCAGCAGGATCTTATTAAAGGGAAAAAGGCAAAATACCACATTTATTGTGAATACAGAAAGAATCATAGTAAGCAGTTAGTTACAGCTATAACATTCCATTCAATCTCATATTTATTCACACATTCATTCCTACAAACACACACACACAGGTTCTGCAAGGTTGTTATCATAGTTACCAGCCTTAGAGTTGCTCATGCCAAGCCACTGGCCAGGTGGCCTGGACATGAGGAGGGAGCAGGGCCTTGTCAGATGCTCATCTGATGCTCCTGGAAGTTGGTTTGCAGAATCAGACCCCAAAGTTCTCACTTTTTAGAGTCTATTTTTATAGGAATTTCTTCCTATGCCACTCTATGGGAATTGCTTCATCATGCTGTTGCTGAATCAATCAGCAGATAGCACATTCCTGACGGCTCCAAGAAGTTATCTTGTTCTTTGGTTCTCCCATTCTTGAGGCTGTTGGGTGGATTCCAGTCTGCCCTCCGGGGGTCCTCTGGTTATTTCCACTTGACGCCTTCTTCAGCCGATGGACACTGGATTCTTAGGCTGGCACCTCCCTGATCATTCAGTTATTATCCACACCAAGCATCCATCCACATACATCCTCTATCTCTATTTTAATCACAATTGTTAATACAACAAAAGGGCGGGGAGTCTCTGGGTGCTGTTTCTGTTGTTACAGAGTATTGCTTTGAGTCTCTCTCTGTGTGAATTGCTTTGAGAACAGACTCTGTCTTAGAATGTACTAACGCAATTAGCAGCTTGCAAGTTTCACACATAGAGGGAGAGAAACAGCACCAAAAACCAAGAGACCTCTTAATTAGTAATACCCTGGAATTGAAACTATGGGGAATCAAACTCATTTGTGATTTTAATACAGAACTTCTTTAATATGATCCAACACCACCTGCTGCATTTCCTCGTCCCGTGCCCCAGCCTGGTGCCCCTCGCACGGGGAGCTCGACTGCGGCGGAGCCCAGCGGGATGGCGGTGAGGCCAGCTGGGTTAGCCCAGGGGCAGATCTCTCCCTGAATCCCATCCCCCGCCCCAAGCTCTCAGCTGGGAGGGGGCACCGGGTGCCCAGCGTCCCCAGCTGCAGCCCTCCTGCGAGTGCCCAGCTCAGGCTCTCTCTGCCCGGTGAGGCCAGGGCTGTCCTACAGCGTGCACTGGGCCCAGGCAAACTAAATGCATTTTATCCAGACCCACGGACAATCACAGCTCGAGGGATGCAGGCCCCACCTCCAGCCTGGGGGCTGCACCTGAAGAGCCGGGCTCTGGGCAGGATCTAGGGGTCACAATGGACAAGCAACAGCCTAGCTCCCAGGGTGATATGGGGACACGCAGGGCTCATGAGATCAGGGAAATGAGGGGGAGGGGATTTTCCCCCTGTGTCCGGCTGTGTGGAGACGGATGCTGGATCCTTGGCCTGTCTCTGGGGCCCACATGATAAAAGGGATGTGGAAAAATTGTCTAGGGGGAGAAAAGAGCCACAAACACAATCCCTGGGCTGGAGAAATGGCTGCCAGGGCGGGACGGGCAGAGCTCACCCCATCCAGGTGATCACGGGGGGAGGAAATACAGGACCTGGTGGGCATGTTAGCCGCGCAAAGAAAGGCAGAAGAGGGGTCAGGGGCCGGGAGCTGAAGCCAGACATGGTCCCCAGCCCAAATGTCGAACAGGGAGGGTGATTAGCCAGTGGAGCAAACTCCCCTTGGCCACCAGAGCCAGCCAGGGGATCCAGCGATGGGCCCCGTGATGCCGTACACAGGTGACTCCCCCACCTGCTCCTACTCGCTCTCCCCCTCCCTGTACAGCCAAAGGTCACTACAGTTCCAGGGTCCTACGGGCTGCTCCTGCTCAGCTGCTTTCCCTGGCCCTAGATCCTTTCTGGGTCGCTGGTTTCCAGGCTCCAGGCCGTAGGTCTTGGGCCCGATCTCGGCCCTTCCACTTGGCTGGATTAAAATCCCACCTTGTTTGCTCGCAGCCAGCCAGGTCGCTCTACAGCAGTGACCCCTCGTCATTAGTTACCAATTCCTAGGTCACCCGGAGATGGTCCCTGCGGCAGAACCCCCCGCCCTGGGCATCAGGTCAGCAGGGGAGAGCCGCTGTGGGCAGGAGCCTGGCAGGAGGGATTCCCAGCTCCCCTCGGGGCCTAGCTGGGGAAATCTGTACAGACGGGATCCACGTACTGGAGAAGTTGCCCAGGAAACTGAATCCCAGTGATTTCTGGTTCCAGTTCTTGGCATGGGCCCCCCTGGTGCTCCAGCCTCTGCCCTCGTAGACTCTGCCGTCCTCGCCGATCAGGAAGCTGCAGGCAGAGCGCAGTGTGAGACCCGCACAGGCACGTCAGTCGCACCCTCCCTTCCCCATCATTCTCGGCAGCTCCCCCAGTGTCAATGCTGGCCCTGCCCGGGTTTGAACCTGGGACCCTCGGAGCTAGAAGCTCAATCCAGCCATGCAGCTAAAGACCCACTGTGGAAAGGGACTGGACTGGGAGGGCTCACCTGTATTGCACTGTTTGGCCATTAGGTGGTGTTATGTGTAACACCCCTTATGCAAGCAGCCCTGGCCTCTGCCTGGACACAGCTGGGGGGCAAGCGAGGTCTGTAGCGGACCCAGATCTGGGGCAGGAGAACAGCGCTAGGACCTGCCGCCCCACGGGAAATTCCCAGCTGGGTTTCCATCTCCCGACGACACCGTCTCAAAAAATTTCATGGAGTAAAATCTCTGGCCAGGTTTTAGTCCCGGGGCGTCAGGCTGGCTCCAGGGAAACGCGTCGATAACGCCAGCACAGGGCGGTGTCACAGACCAGCAGGGGCATCTTGATACAACCCAGGAGCTCCCTCCGGCCCTCCATCCCCCCACGATCTCCTTGACTGCCCCCTTTCCCATCCCCCTCTCTTCAGGGGCTCCCTCAGCCCCCCCAGTCTCTCCCTGCCAGGGGCTCTATGCCTCCTAACTCCCCCTCCCCCACAGCAGAGACTCTGGGTGCACCCCTCCCCCAATACCCCCTTTTCAGCCCCAAAATATTAAACATAAAAATCAAATCTCTACTGTGGACAAGTCCCCTCTACCCCTGAGTGTGGTCTCTGCTGCCCCCATGTGGCTGCTTGGGGGCAGCGGCCCTGAGTCTGCCCATAACTATGGGAAGGCCCCCACCCCACCCCACCCGCACTCACTTGTAGCCAATGTTGTCCCAGCCCCTCTTGTCCATGTGGTAATTCTGGATGCCCTTGACCTGCTGGCTGCAGGAGGCCAATGTGAAGCAGCGATTCCCTGCCGTGTGGTGGAGGACGACATACTGCACTGGGGTCCTCAGCGAGACCCTGTTTCTTGGGGTCCGGCCCCCCCACTGGGAGCGGGAGACGATGGTGGGGCAGCCTGTGCCATGCGGGGGAGGGGAGAAAGGACTGGATTAATGTGGGTGCCCCCACCTGCCCCAGCCCACGCAGCAGGATCGGGCCCAGAGCTGGTGCGCTGAGTGGGGTCAGGGCCGCGGCAATGGGGTGGGGGGTGGGGGCCAGCAAAGGCCATGCACGGCGCAGGGGGGACGCGCAACCCTGCGTTAAATGTGATGGGGCTGGAGAGAGGCCTGGCCGGGAGCCTGCTCGCCCCGCAGTAGCACCCACTGCTGGCAGCAAAGGGGTGAACGGGGAGCCAGGCCAGGCTGGAGGGAGGCCAAGCAAGGCCTGGGCTGGAGACCATGGTGGGACTGGGGAAGCTCCTGCCCAGGGTGTGCGGCTCAGCACCCGTCTGTCTTCTCTGACCCCTCTGGTCATTTGCATCCCTACGACCTGTTCCCTCCGCTCGCAGCCTTTCCACTCTCTCTCCATCTGGGAGGCCCCTGATCCTTCTGATCTCCCACTGTTGACCCCGCTGCCCCTCGGCCTGGTCCCTTCAGAGATGGGACGAACAGGATGGAGTCCAGCGCCCCAGAAACTGGAAGGTCAGAACATCTGACCCTGAGAAAAGGCTCACTGGGCACAATCAACCTGGGGAACTCCCTGCCACTGGCTGTCACTGGGCCAAGAGCAGGATCCAGCAACGGATCAGAGGTTTCTATGGAGAACGAGGACAGCCAGCGTCACAGTGGGTGGGACTGGATGGGTTCCCGCCCCAGGGCTCGGGGCCGCTACCTGGGGGGAATAGGAAGGAAATTCCCCTGTGGCTGGGTTATTCCATCATGGGCCACTAGGGGGTGTCTAGCGCCTCCCTCTGGAGCATCTGGCACTGGCCGCTGCTGGAGCCGGGGCACCAGGGTAGATGGGCCCTGCTCCGATCCAGGGGGCGACGTCTAGGCTGCAGGGACATTCCCAGCACAAAACCTGCTAATGGGGAATCCTGCTAGCGGGCATTGGTGGGAGCTGGAGGGCAGCTAGAGTTGTTACTTTCCCCACGCCCCATCCCTGCTCTCCCCCTCCCCAGGCCCCTTTCCCCTGCCCTCTCCAGACTGCCTCAGCTCGCTGCCCCTCTGCATGCTGGGTGCTGGCACTTTCTGGCTCTTGGGTGCCCCAGGGCAGTTCGGATGGCGCTGGGCTGGCAGGGGACATGGCCTGCGCGGGGGGGGGACGGGACACTCTGGGATCGGCTCCCTGTGGGCAGGGCCAGGGGCCTTGTCCGTTGGGCCAATGAACACTAGGGATCTGGGGAACAGGCGGCAGGGGTGACTTAGCCCGGCCTCATGAAGGGATGGGCCAGACCGGAGCCGAGGGGCATCTCTGGCTCTGCAGGGGCAGGTCCAGCCCCAGGCGCTGGGCCAGGGGGCGGGTTTGATGGGTGACTCCATCATTAATTTCCCACGCCTGGATTTACCCCCTCGCTCCATTCTCAGCGGCTTCAGGGTTCCCAACCTTGCCCCCCACCCCCAGCCTGGGGGATCTGAACTCACCGAGTGTGACGGCGCAGAGCACTGAGAGCCACACGACCCGCGACAGCAGCAGCATCTTCCTCTCACTCGGCCCTGTGGGGACACGCGCCCGTCACAGCCGGCCTGCCACCCCCAGGAGGGGGCGCTGCTGGGCCGGAGCCAAACACCCCCAGAGCCCCTGGGTAGCAGATCCCCCTGCGCTTAGGCTGCCCCGGACTCCAAGCCTGGCCTGTCGCCTGAGGGCAGCATCCCAGCCCTGCCCAGATCCACCTTCCCCCCGAGCTCCCCGGGTCCCCATGGCAGCCCCTTGAGCAGCAAGTTCGGTGGTGGCCCCAGCTGTACGAACAGCCCCCTGCCCAGCGGGGGCTGCAGGGAGAACAGCCGTGCTGCGGGGCAGAGCTGGTCAATGGAGACTGGCGCTCCGTGGGGTGCAGCACCGGGCTGGCGTGTGCCCACCTGGATTCCTGCAGAGCTGGGAGGAGAGTGAGCTCCGGGCACCCGCACCTGCTGCTCTCTATAAGCGCCAGAGAGGGCAGCAGGGGGTGGGGACAAGTAGTTGGTCAATAAACCGTTGTGCCGATGCTGGTGGGAGCCCAGCCACCGGGGGGGGGGGATGGGGGGGATTTCACCCATGGCTGCAGTTGCTTAAGACGAAGCCGGGATCGTGCAGCAGGGCTCAGGGGTCTGGGAGTAATTCTGGGAGTAGTTCTGGCCTGACAGTGCTATCCCATGGGCTGAACCTTCATCCCATCCTGGGCAAGGCTGGGCACAGAGCACAACCTGGCTCGGAAAGCTGGGGAACGCCACACAGGAGGGACAGCACGTCAGCCACGGACCGTGCCACGATTTCCTGCTGTGACCTATCTGGACACGCCACCTTCCCCAGCTCCCCTCAATGTCAGCTGCAAGGCATTAAGGCAGTGCCTGGAGGTCCCAACCTAGATCAGCCCAGAACATCTGTTCTTGGAGCTCCAGTGTTATCAACACTAACAGCAGACAAGGCAGGATGTGAATTTATAAGACCGGAATGCTACTTATAAAGAAAGACCACAGCACGGTCCAGTGACAAAATCCCTCGGCCAGGTTTATTGCCCTGAAGGCACAGTCCTAGCACCCTGGCTCCGTGGTTACAGGCTCACTGACACGAGTGCCCCGTGGCAAGGAGCAGCTCAGTCAGCAACAGGATCGCTGCTATACCCTAGGCCACACAAAGGGTGACGGCGAAGTTCCCCGAGAGTAATAGCCTGAGACAAACAGCTGACATGTACCACCTTACATGGTTCACAACATTGGTTGTTACCTCCCCTTGGTCCTGAGATCTTGGACAAAACACCCAGTTCATTATTTTGTCGAACCATCTTATTTTGCACTAAATTGAATGTATTTGTCCCAGCTAAGCTACATCTACATAAATCTCTAGTGCCTAGTACACTAGTGACAAGTTTGCCAAGTACCTATACCGGACAGTAAACTTGTCAGCATTTGCTTTAACCCATGGCCTGACTTTGGTTCACAGCCTCTGATTCAGGCCTCAAATCTTGCCCCAAGCCCAGTGCTCCAGGCTCTCCGTACTACCCCAGTCGCTGCCCAGACACACAGTGCCCGAGATTCGGGGCCAGGGAAGGGATCTTTGCCCACAGCTCCCACCTAGTGGTCTGGCGAGGGTGTGACAGGCCCTCTCTGTCCTGGTGCCCCCTTTTGGTAGCTGCTCCCACCCTGCGGCTGTCTGTCCCCTCCTGTGACGAACTCTCCCGCTGGGTCACAGGCTGTGTCCACCTCCACTGGAGTACATAAAGGGTCCAACAAATACTAGTTCCACTGTCTGGCAATGGGCTTCGGGTATTACCTGGCCAAAGCCCCAGAGTCGGGACTCTCTGGGATGTGGGTCTCCCTAGTCCTGAGTCGTTGCATCAGGCCATGTGCCTCCAGCCCCGGCTGAGGAGCTCTGACCCAACCTCTCCCACAGGCTCCAGCAGGGCCGCAAGGTGGGCAACTGAGATCTGCCCCTGGAGTGCCCTGTGCCACCCTCCCCAACCCCCGGATCACTTCCCACAGGCCTTACCAAGCCAGAGGGAAAAGCAAAGACTTGAAGAAACCCAAGGAGATCTCTCCGGCCTTGCAAATGTCCAGAGTCCTCCCCACTCAGCAGCTCAGGTAGAGCATCAGCTGGGTCTGCTACCTGGCTCCTTCTGCAGATCTCAGCTGTGCTCACCTCCACTGGTGCCTTTCAAGGGAGCTGCTCTCTGCTCCCACCCATGCTCCTCCTCCGGCCGGGCAGGGTGCTGCGGGTGTGGCGGACAGCTGCCAGGTAGGCTTGTCAACACTGTATTTCACAAATAACAGACTGTTTTCTTAGCACCCTTGCCCCACCCCACCTCCTGATATTAACATCGTCATCATCATTGTGATGCTGCATGGAATATGTGAAACACTTTATGATATTATTGATACCAATAGTATAGAATTGCAATTAATCTTACCAGATATGCCGTGTAAACTATCAGTGGAAAAGTTATAATTCACTAAATATGATCATCACATTTATATAGAATCATAGAATATCAGGGTTGGAAGGGACCTCAGGAGGTCATCTAGTCCAACCCCCTGCTCAAAGCAGGACTAATCCCCAATTAAATCAACATATGTATATTTCATCTTTGTTTGATAAGTTATAAATATGTATGGTATGTTTGTATCTCAAACTTGTGCTGTGGTCTGGGTGAGACCCCAGACAGAATGGCATCAGAACTAAGCCTGCTTGATGGCCCATCAAGGGACATCAGCTGTACAATGTGCCCTTGAAAGAAGCCACAAGGGGCTAAATCTTATGAGTCCGGAAGACATGTAGGGGCATGCCTATGGACAGGGAACTATAAGTCTTTTCCTTGCCATGTGTTGGGCAGTTTGTGTTTGGGACACAGGAAGTACAAGCCACATGGAGCTGCGTCATCTCCATTTTGTCTTCAGTCCTGCTTCTGGACTCACTCCTCTGCAAACTGAAGCTCTGAACAGGGCCTGAATGACCCACCCAAGCTGTGGATGTGTTCCAGAGGGACTTTCAAGCCAGCAAACTCACCAATACTGCTAAGAACCTGATATATGGACTTTGAAGTCTTATATATGTATCTGATTGCTTTGACCATTTAACAACTCTCTTCTTGTTATTTCTTTTCTTTTATAATGATCCTTTAGCTTTAGACACTAAGGATTGGCTGGCAGCGTGGTATTTTGGGTAAGATCCTAACTAATACTGACCTGGTAACGTGGCCGGCCCTTTGGGGATCAGAAGAACATTTTGTATATGTGAGCAGAGTTCTCCATAACTTCTCACTCTACTGGACATAGGTGCTGCCTGGGAGTCAGAGAACTGGGGTGCATAAAGGGACTCTCAGCCTGGCTGCTATGGAGGAGATGGGGGAGCTCCAGGGCCCAGAGAAATGGGGCGTGGGTGGGTGGGGAGCACAGCACCCCTAGTCCTTGCCAGAGCACAAATGATCCATCTGGAGATGGGCTTGAAGCCATCTCCAGAACAGGGGAGGAAGACGCAAGGCCCTGGAGGGAGGTGGTGGGCACCTCCCAGCAGTTCGGCAACCCCAGCCTGCCCGTGGGTGCTGGCAACGCTCCCCGCCAGAGCTAACCGCAGCAGGGTTAATGGTTAACCGGCAGCCTAAATTCACCAGGACCACAATAGGGGTTGCACCTTCCCCCCAGGAGCAGCGTCCAGCCCCACGCCTCCAGCCCTGCAGTGAGATGCCCCCCTTTGCCGCAGGGAGCTCCCCGCCTGCTATCAAGCCTTTTACATCAGCAGCTGCTGTTTGCTCGGGGGGTGGATCCCCGGCTTCAATTAGCTACTGAGAGCAGGATCAAACCACCACCACAGTGAAACCGCCCCGGGCAGGGCCCGCTGATGGGTGTCGGCTGCAGGGTCCAGGTGCCCAGCAGCTGAGCAATGATCTGGGGGCCCCTGGCTGGGGGTGCGCCCTGCAACCCATCTTCCTGCTGGAGATCGGGGGGGAGCCAGCACAGGGAGAGCTTTGCAGGGGGAGGCGTAGGAGCCCGTCCCTCCCCAGAGGAGGCTGCATCCTGCTGCACCCGTCCCATCCCTCCCTGCACCCCCACAAACACATTGTTACCAGATTTGCAGAAGACACAAAGTGGGGAGGTTTCCGAGTAGCAGCCGTGTTAGTCTATATCCGCAAAAAGAAAAGGAGGACTTGTGATACCTTAGAGACTAACCAATTTATTTGAGCATAAGGTTTTGTGAGCTACAGCTCACTTCATCGGGTGCCTGCCTGTGGGGAGGAATTGCTAATATCGAGGAGGACCGGAATACCATACAAGAAGAACTGGATGACCTTGTAAACTGGAGTAATTGAAATGGGATGATATTTAATAGTGCAAAGTGCAAGGCCATGCATTTAGGGACTAACAACCAGAATTTTTGCTCTAAGCTGGGGACTTTTGGAAGTGATAGTGGAGGAGAAAGAGATGGGTGTATTGGTTGATCACAGGATGACTATGAGCCTTCAGTGTGATGCAGCCAGGAAAAGGTTAATGTGGTCCTGGAGTGCATCAGGCGAGGGATTTCCAGCAGAGACAGGGAAGTGTTAGAGCCATTATACAAGGCACTGGTGAGACCTTCTCTGGAACAGTGTGTGCAATTCTGGTCTCCCATGTCTAAGAAAGATGAATTCAAACTGGAGCAGGTGCAGAGAAAGGCTACTAGGATGATCTGAGGAATGGAAACCAATTTTCTCAGAAGAGACTCAAAGAGCTTGGCTTACATGAGAACATAAGAACAGACATTCTTGGTCAGACCGAAGGTCCATCTAGCCCAGTATCCTGTCTTCCAACAGTGGCCAATGCCAGGTGCCCCAGAGGGAATGAAAAGGGCCGCCATCCTTGCCAATCCTGGTTAATATCCATTGATGGACCTATCCTCCATGAACTTACCTAGTTCTTTTTTGAATCCTGTAGGCTTGGTTAGTGTAACCAATAGAAGGCCGAGGGAGATACGATTACTCTGTAGAAGTAAATCAGAGAGATAAATACCCAGGAGGGAGAGGAGTTATTTAAGTTAAGCATCAATGTGGACCCAAGAACAAATAGATACAAACTGGCCATCAACAGCTTTAGGCTTGAAATTAGGTGAAAGTTTCTAATCATCAGAGGAGCGAAGTTCTGGAGCAGCCTCCCAAGGGGAGTAGTGGGGGCAAAACACCTAACTAGCTTCAAGAGTGAGCTTGATAAGTTTATGGAGGGGATGGGATGACAGGGCTGCCTGCACTGGTGTGTGGCCCATCGGCGACTGCCTGTAACAAAAATCCCCAACGGCTGGAGACGGGACACTAGGTGGGGAGAGCTCTGCATTATTACAGAGAATTCTTTCCCAGATATCTGCCTGGTGGATGTTGCCCACATGCTCAGGGTCTAACTGATCATCATCTTTGGGGTCAGGAAGGACTTTTCCCTTGGGTCAGATTGGCAGAGAACGTGGGGGAGTTCCACCTTTTTCTGCTGTACCCGTCCCATCCCTCCCCACACCCCCACAAGCCCAGCCTCTCCACAAACACCTCGGAGACATTTACAAGCTGTTTGCCGAGGGCCATTATCAGCGGTCATAGTGCTGTAAAGGGCCAGGGCCCCGCAGACAGGAGGTACAGCTGTTGTTTTTTATGTCAGCGTTGGCACATTTGTTTCGGCAAAATTGCCCAACCTCATAATTTCAAATTATGATTTGTTATCAAGGTCTGAATGAGCTCTTCCCTGACAGCTCGTGATGGGCGGAGGAGGGGGAGGAATGGGGAAAGGCTTCAGGACCAGCCTGCATTTACATGAATGCACCTCTTCTGCCTCGGTATCCAGCAGACAGAGCTGTGTTTCCCAAGTGACCATGCTGGTGAGACCTCACCTGGAATATTGTGTGCAATTCTGGTCTCCCATATTTAAGAAAGATGAATTCAAACTGGAGCTGGTGGAGAGAAAGGCTATTAGGATGATCTGAGGAATGGAAAACCAGTTTTTTCAGAAGAGACTCAAAGAGCTTGGCTTCCATGAGAACATAAGAACAGTCATTCTTGGTCAGACCAAAGGTCCATCTAGCCCAGTATCCTGTCTTCCAACAGTGGCCAATGCCAGGTGCCCCAGAGGGAATGAAAAAGGCCACCATCCTTGCCAATCCAGGTTAATAACCATTGATGATCCTCCATGAGCTTACCTAGTTCTTTTTTGAACCCTGTAGGCTTGGTTAGTGTAACCAATAGAAGGCTGAGGGAGATATGATTACTCTGTAGAAGTACATCAGAGAGATAAATACCAGGGAGGGAGAGGAGTTATTTAAGTTAAGCATCAGTGTGGGCCCAAGAATAAATAGATACAAACTGAGCATCAACAGGTTTAGGCTTGAAATTAGGTGAAAGTTTCTAACCATCAGAGGAGTGAAGTTCTGGAGCAGCCTCTCAAGGGGAGTAGTGGGGGCAAAAAACCTAACTAGCTTCAAGAGTGAGCTTGATAAGTTTATGGAGGGGATGGGATGACAGGGCTCCCTGCACTGGTGTGTGGCCCATCGGCGACTGCCTGTAACAAAAATCCCCAACGGCTGGAGACGGGACACTAGGTGGGGAGAGCTCTGAGTTATTACAGAGAATTCTTTCCCAGGTATTTGCCTGGTGGAATTTGCCCACATGCTCAGGGTCTAACTGATTATCATATTTGGGGTCAGGAAGGAATTTTCTCTTGGGTCAGATTGGCAGAAAATGTGGGGGAGTTTCCCCTTTTTCTGCAGCATGGGGCCTGGGTCACTTGCAGGTTTAAACTAATGTAAATCATGGATTCTCTGTAACTTGAAGTCTTTAAACCATGATTTAAGGATTCAGTAACTCAGCCAGAGCTTAGAAGTCTGTTACAGGGCTGGGTGGGTGAGGTTCTGTGGCCTGTGACGTGCAGGAGGTCACACTAGATGATCTCAATGGTGTCTTCTGACTTTAGTAAGCGTATCTGAATAAGAATAGACATTACAGTTTTAAACTTAACGAGTGTCCCATAACATGCCCCCCACAAATATAGAAGTCAAACTGCACCTATGATCCAGCCCAGTATTCTGTCTTTAGATACTTTCCAATGCCAGGTGCTTCAAAGGGAACGAAGAGAACAGGCAGTCATTGAGCGATCCATATCCTGTCATCCACTCCCAACTTCTGGCTAACAGAGGCTAGGGACAGTCAGAGCCCGGTGTTGCATCCCTGCCCATCCTGGCTAATAGCCAGTGATGGACCAATCCTCCATGAATTTATCTAGACCTGTTTTGAACCCTGTTATAGTTTTGGCCTTCACAACATCCTCTGGCAAGGAGTTCCACAGATGGACTGTGTGTTGTGTGAACAAATACTTCATTTTGCTTGCCTTAAACCTGCTGCCTATGAATTTCATTTAGTGACTCCTAGTTCTTGTGTTATTCACTTTCTCCACACCAGTCATGATTTTATAGACCTCTATCATATCCCCCCTTAGTTGTCTCTTTTCCAAACTGAATAGTCCCAGTCTTATTAAAACACCGACAGCTGAGTGGAGTGAGGCATTGCCAGCAATGGGGCTGCCTGGTGCTCAGGACAGAATAGAGAATTTGAACACAGAGTGGAATATCATATGACAAATGAATGAAGATTTGACTTCAACTTCTTTATCATCACTAGTGGCTCGACCCGATCTTTGTGCTACGTTTTCTGGGATGAAAGAAGTAGGAATTCATCTCTTGCTACTCCCAGTCACAACAGCTACAGCTGAGCGTTCCTTTACCTCATTGAACAGAATTTTATGTTCTGAAAGACGTCACCTTCTGCTGGATCATGAGCATATCATGGAGGACTGGAAGTACCAGACACACGAGAAGCCACCACAGATGAACGCACTGCATTTGAGAAGTTCATTAACAGAGTTGTGCAAAATTACAAGAAGAAACCAAGAAGGACGTAGACGTAGTGCTTCATAGTAAGCTTGAGTAGCCAACTTTAATTTATGTGATGATTTTAAAATATGAGTTAAATCTAATAAAAATGACTGTGGAGCATTTTCCTGTTTTTACTATGGTAAAATCCCATAAAATCCCAGATCCCAAATGGCCCCCTCAAGGATTGAACTCACAACCCTGGGTTTAGCAGGCCAATGCTCAAACCACTGAGCTATCCCTCCCCCCCAAGCCCTTGTCTCCAAGCCCTATTGCAGGGTGTTATGGACACTAGTCCCTGGGCCAGGGATGCCAGCGGATGCCACGCTAATAAGCACCCTGCACTAGCTTTGCATTGGCCTTTCTTCTCCTTTTTCTCTCTCTTGTTCCCCTTTTCAGTCCTGCTTCATTTGGCAGCAAACAACAAGTTCTGGTTAATGGTTAATCCTGGCGGCACCGCACTGAGAGATGCGGGACAAGGATATGGAGAGATAAGGGAACAGATGGTGGTAGCGGTGGGATCTCTGTGGGGACTCACTGCTGCGATAACACGGCGCTGCCCTGATTAACTCTTCACTTCCCTGCACCGAAAGGGCTGAGAGTGGGGAGAAACAGGTGCCCGGCTGGATCGGGGCCTAGCACTTGGCGGGATCCAGCTCTAGCGAGACGGGCACTAGAGCCAGGATGGGCTGTTAAATGCATCAGGCGGGTTAGCGGGTGGCCCCCACCTGCCCATATGCACTGGCTCAGCAGCTGTCACCAAAGGCTCCTGCCCTGCAATGGGCCGCGTTGCCGACTCTTATGGGTTTCATGGCTCTGTTATTGGGGGGGAGTGTTGAAAAGCCCCACCTCCCAGATTCCTGGGATCCTGGGAGGGCCTGAGTCACCTCTTCTTTAAAGAAGGAAGTCGAGCGGTTCGTCAAAGGCTGGGACCCTGGGGACCTTCCAGATGGAAATAGGAATGGATGGAATCTGTGATTTTCTTTGATGCAGCCTTGTTCTCTGACCAAGAACGTACACAGGCCTCTTTAGCCAACACCAGACCCAACATCGCTCTCTCCAGCTTTTTCCAAGGTCTCTCTCTCTCTCCTCTCTCTCTCTCTCACACACACACACACAATCGCCCCCACCAACCTCAGTGGGGGTTTAACCCAGCCAATAACTAGGATGCACCCAGCTCATAAGAGAAGACTGTAGACTTGGGGGCTGCAGAGGAAATGGGCAAACGGGAGGCCCCCGAAAGCTCAGATGACTTGGATCAGCTTGGGCAGCTGCGGATTTTGTTGTTACTCTCCTGAGGATTTGTGGGGTGCAGCTCCAGAGTGGGGATGCCTGCGCCAGGCGGGCACACCAGAATGGTGGATCGGTAGGCGCTAGAGGCCCAGGTGAGATCTAAACTCCAGACCTGGGCCTGGAGCCTGACGGCTGCGGCTGGGCTCCGTATCCAAGCCCCCAAATTCCACCTCCTAACCAGAGACCGCGCCCAGCTGCCAGGCTGGTGCGGCAGTGCCAGAGGAATGTGGATCTGCCACACGGATGCTGTTGGGACCTGCTGAGCTTTGCCCCCAAGCGAGGGCAGCCAGTGTTAGAATGGCCCCTGACTGATCCTAGCTCAAAGCAGTGGGAAACCATGTGTGGGGCTGGGAAGCAGGACTCCCGGGTTGCAGTCCCAGCTCTGGGAAGGGAGTGGGGGTTTAGCGTAGTTGTTAGGAGGGAGGCCTGGACGCCAGGGTTCTATTTCTGGCTCTGGGAGAGGAGGGGGGTCTAGTGGTTAGGGTTGGACTCTATCAAAGTTCAGACCCTTCTAGTGTGAGCTTCTGCTGGGTAGGGCCCTCTCTGTCACACAAAATCCTAGTGACGCGGTGCCCTGCCCAGATCCTGCCATACTCTGTGGCTGCCAGCGCAACGGGACACGCCCCAGGTCGTTGCTCCATTCGCTTATTTCATTTCTTGCCCTGACGGGGGCAGCCAGGCAGCTGGTCACCCCAACACCTTTGGGAACGAAAGGACGAGGGTTCCCCTTCTAACGCCCTCACCTGCGGTAACACTGTTTAACACTGGCCCACCCACGGTTGGGGCACAGACCAATTTCTTCACGGTAGAACATGGCAGTTAGTCTGAAAATAAAACCAGTGTCTATCAGCTTCGATAAAAATGAAGCTTTGTGGCACCGTTTGGTCAAGGGCCAGCCCTGCCCATGGGGTGAGGCCCTTGTTTCCCGTAACCCAGAGGCTCTCAAACTTTTGCACTGGTGACCCCTTTCACACAGCAAGCCTCTGAGTGCGACCCCCCCCTTATAAATTAAAAACACGTTTTTATATATTTAACACCATTATAAATGCTGCAGGCAAAGCGGAGTTTGGGGGTGGAGGCTGACAGCTCGTGACCCCCCCGTGTGATAGCCTCGTGACCCCCTGACGGGTCCCGATCCCCAGTTTGAGAACCCCTGCCTTAATCTTTCCCCCCCCTTATTTGTCTTACAGTTGGACTGAGAGGCAGCACAGGCCAGTGGGCAGAGCAGTGGATTGCAGCCATGGGGCTGACTGACTGCGAGCTTGGGCAAATCCCTTTTCCCCACCCATGCCTCAGTTTCCTCTCCCACCCTTGGTCTAGTTAGACTGGGAGCTCTTTAGGGCATGGATTGTCTGTCTCATGCTCTGTGTGTCCAGCACCTAGCACAGCGGGGCCTCTTAGTGCAGATCCGACAGACCATAATCACACCCTCTGAGCTCTCCCAGCCCAGCCCAGCGGCTGGGGGGTGCTTATGATTTAACAGGAGATGAAATGATTCCCAGCACTTCAACTTTTCATGTGCTAGAAGCTGGTTTATTGTCACTGCTCAGTAGCTCCCAAGCAAAGCAAGCGCTAAGCTGCCGGGGCGCTGGGTTAAAGGCAAACTACACTTGAATTAAAACCCCTTTGCAGGATTGTGCGAACCACCCAACGGGTCTTTCCCAGGCCGGCAGGTGAGAAGCGGGGGGCTGCCCCCTGCTGGGGGGCGGAGGTGCTGCTCGAACAGGCAGAAGCTGCGGATGGGGTCAGCAATGGGCGCAGGGGCTGCCCCGAGGCTGCAGGGACTCAGGCTTTGAACCTGGGCCACTGGCTGATGACCCTGTAGAGGCTGTCCCCGGGGCAGCTGGTTGGGTTCACGTTGCGATGCCCCTTCAGGGTGTAGCTGCGGCTCAGGAAACCCCTGGAGACGGCGCATTGGATCAGGCGCCTGGCAGCGTTCAGGGCAGCAGCGCTGGGGACTCTCCCTGTAGGATAGAGTAACCCCTTGTTAATCTCACCCTGGGCCCTGGCCCCTGGCCCCTGGCCCCTCTCTGCTCAGGGGATGTGACTGTGGCCTGAATAAATAACCCCCCCTCTGCCCATGCTCTCGATTGGCCATGTCAATGTCACTCCCCCCTCCGCCCTGTATTGCGCTGGGTAATGCAACCTCCCACCTGCTGCATTTCCTGGTCCCGTGCCCCAGCCTGGTGCCCCTCGCACGGGGAGCTCGACTGCGGCGGAGCCCAGCGGGATGGCGGTGAGGCCAGCTGGGTTAGGCCAGGGGCAGATCTCTCCCTGAATCCCATCCCCCGCCCCAAGCTCTCAGCTGGGAGGGGGCACCGGGTGCCCAGCGTCCCCAGCTGCAGCCCTCCTGCGAGTGCCCAGCTCAGGCTCTCTCTGCCCGGTGAGGCCAGGGCTGTCCTACAACGTGCACTGGGCCCAGGCAAACTAAATGCATTTTATCCAGACCCACGGACAATCACAGCTCGAGGGATGCAGGCCCCACCTCCAGCCTGGGGGCTGCACCTGAAGAGCCGGGCTCTGGGCAGGATCTATGGGTCACAATGGACAAGCAACAGCCTAGCTCCCAGGGTGATATGGGGACACGCAGGGCTCATGAGATCAGGGAAATGAGGGGGAGGGGATTTTCCCCCTGTGTCCGGCTGTGTGGAGACGGATGCTGGATCCTTGGCCTGTCTCTGGGGCCCACATGATAAAAGGGATGTGGAAAAATTGTCTAGGGGGAGAAAAGAGCCACAAACACAATCCCTGGGCTGGAGAAATGGCTGCCAGGGCGGGACGGGCAGAGCTCAGCCCATCCAGGTGATCACGGGGGGAGGAAATACAGGACCTGGTGGGCACGTTAGCCACGCGAAGAAAGGCAGAAGAGGGGCCAGGGGCTGGGAGTAGAAGCCAGACATGGTCCCCAGCCCAAATGTCGAACAGGGAGGGTGATTAGCCAGTGGAGCAAACTCCCCTTGGCCACCAGAGCCAGCCAGGGGATCCAGCGATGGGCCCCGTGATGCCGTACACAGGTGACCCCCCCACCTGCTCCTACTCGCTCTCCCCCTCCCTGTACAGCCAAAGGTCACTACAGTTCCAGGGTCCTACGGGCTGCTCCTGCTCAGCTGCTTTCCCTGGCCCTAGATCCTTTCTGGGTCGCTGCTTTCCAGGCTCCAGGCCGTAGGTCTTGGGCCCGATCTCGGCCCTTCCACTTGGCTGGATTAAAATCCCACCTTGTTTGCTCGCAGCCAGCCAGGTCGCTCTACAGCAGTGACCCCTCGTCATTAGTTACCAATTCCTAGGTCACCCGGAGATGGTCCCTGCGGCAGAACCCCCCGCCCTGGGCATCAGGTCAGCAGGGGAGAGCCGCTGTGGGCAGGAGCCTGGCAGGAGGGATTCCCAGCTCCCCTCGGGGCCTAGCTGGGGAAATCTGTACAGACGGGATCCACGTACTGGAGAAGTTGCCCAGGAAACTGAATCCCAGTGATTTCTGGTTCCAGTTCTTGGCATGGGCCCCCCTGGTGCTCCAGCCTCTGCCCTCGTAGACTCTGCCGTCCTCGCCGATCAGGAAGCTGCAGGCAGAGCGCAGTGTGAGACCCGCACAGGCACGTCAGTCGCACCCTCCCTTCCCCATCATTCTCGGCAGCTCCCCCAGTGTCAATGCTGGCCCTGCCCGGGTTTGAACCTGGGACCCTCGGAGCTAGAAGCTCAATCCAGCCATGCAGCTAAAGACCCACTGTGGAAAGGGACTGGACTGGGAGGGCTCACCTGTATTGCACTGTTTGGCCATTAGGTGGTGTTATGTGTAACACCCCTTATGCAAGCAGCCCTGGCCTCTGCCTGGACACAGCTGGGGGGCAAGCGAGGTCTGTAGCGGACCCAGATCTGGGGCAGGAGAACAGCGCTAGGACCTGCCGCCCCACGGGAAATTCCCAGCTGGGTTTCCATCTCCCGACGACACCGTCTCAAAAAATTTCATGGAGTAAAATCTCTGGCCAGGTTTTAGTCCCGGGGCGTCAGGCTGGCTCCAGGGAAACGCGTCGATAACGCCAGCACAGGGCGGTGTCACAGACCAGCAGGGGCATCTTGATACAACCCAGGAGCTCCCTCCGGCCCTCCATCCCCCCACGATCTCCTTGACTGCCCCCTTTCCCATCCCCCTCTCTTCAGGGGCTCCCTCAGCCCCCCCAGTCTCTCCCTGCCAGGGGCTCTATGCCTCCTAACTCCCCCTCCCCCACAGCAGAGACTCTGGGTGCACCCCTCCCCCAATACCCCCTTTTCAGCCCCAAAATATTAAACATAAAAATCAAATCTCTACTGTGGACAAGTCCCCTCTACCCCTGAGTGTGGTCTCTGCTGCCCCCATGTGGCTGCTTGGGGGCAGCGGCCCTGAGTCTGCCCATAACTATGGGAAGGCCCCCACCCCACCCCACCCGCACTCACTTGTAGCCAATGTTGTCCCAGCCCCTCTTGTCCATGTGGTAATTCTGGATGCCCTTGACCTGCTGGCTGCAGGAGGCCAATGTGAAGCAGCGATTCCCTGCCGTGTGGTGGAGGACGACATACTGCACTGGGGTCCTCAGCGAGACCCTGTTTCTTGGGGTCCGGCCCCCCCACTGGGAGCGGGAGACGATGGTGGGGCAGCCTGTGCCATGCGGGGGAGGGGAGAAAGGACTGGATTAATGTGGGTGCCCCCACCTGCCCCAGCCCACGCAGCAGGATCGGGCCCAGAGCTGGTGCGCTGAGTGGGGTCAGGGCCGCGGCAATGGGGTGGGGGGTGGGGGCCAGCAAAGGCCATGCACGGCGCAGGGGGGACGCGCAACCCTGCGTTAAATGTGATGGGGCTGGAGAGAGGCCTGGCCGGGAGCCTGCTCGCCCCGCAGTAGCACCCACTGCTGGCAGCAAAGGGGTGAACGGGGAGCCAGGCCAGGCTGGAGGGAGGCCAAGCAAGGCCTGGGCTGGAGACCATGGTGGGACTGGGGAAGCTCCTGCCCAGGGTGTGCGGCTCAGCACCCGTCTGTCTTCTCTGACCCCTCTGGTCATTTGCATCCCTACGACCTGTTCCCTCCGCTCGCAGCCTTTCCACTCTCTCTCCATCTGGGAGGCCCCTGATCCTTCTGATCTCCCACTGTTGACCCCGCTGCCCCTCGGCCTGGTCCCTTCAGAGATGGGACGAACAGGATGGAGTCCAGCGCCCCAGAAACTGGAAGGTCAGAACATCTGACCCTGAGAAAAGGCTCACTGGGCACAATCAACCTGGGGAACTCCCTGCCACTGGCTGTCACTGGGCCAAGAGCAGGATCCAGCAACGGATCAGAGGTTTCTATGGAGAACGAGGACAGCCAGCGTCACAGTGGGTGGGACTGGATGGGTTCCCGCCCCAGGGCTCGGGGCCGCTACCTGGGGGGAATAGGAAGGAAATTCCCCTGTGGCTGGGTTATTCCATCATGGGCCACTAGGGGGTGTCTAGCGCCTCCCTCTGGAGCATCTGGCACTGGCCGCTGCTGGAGCCGGGGCACCAGGGTAGATGGGCCCTGCTCCGATCCAGGGGGCGACGTCTAGGCTGCAGGGACATTCCCAGCACAAAACCTGCTAATGGGGAATCCTGCTAGCGGGCATTGGTGGGAGCTGGAGGGCAGCTAGAGTTGTTACTTTCCCCACGCCCCATCCCTGCTCTCCCCCTCCCCAGGCCCCTTTCCCCTGCCCTCTCCAGACTGCCTCAGCTCGCTGCCCCTCTGCATGCTGGGTGCTGGCACTTTCTGGCTCTTGGGTGCCCCAGGGCAGTTCGGATGGCGCTGGGCTGGCAGGGGACATGGCCTGCGCGGGGGGGGGACGGGACACTCTGGGATCGGCTCCCTGTGGGCAGGGCCAGGGGCCTTGTCCGTTGGGCCAATGAACACTAGGGATCTGGGGAACAGGCGGCAGGGGTGACTTAGCCCGGCCTCATGAAGGGATGGGCCAGACCGGAGCCGAGGGGCATCTCTGGCTCTGCAGGGGCAGGTCCAGCCCCAGGCGCTGGGCCAGGGGGCGGGTTTGATGGGTGACTCCATCATTAATTTCCCACGCCTGGATTTACCCCCTCGCTCCATTCTCAGCGGCTTCAGGGTTCCCAACCTTGCCCCCCACCCCCAGCCTGGGGGATCTGAACTCACCGAGTGTGACGGCGCAGAGCACTGAGAGCCACACGACCCGCGACAGCAGCAGCATCTTCCTCTCACTCGGCCCTGTGGGGACACGCGCCCGTCACAGCCGGCCTGCCACCCCCAGGAGGGGGCGCTGCTGGGCCGGAGCCAAACACCCCCAGAGCCCCTGGGTAGCAGATCCCCCTGCGCTTAGGCTGCCCCGGACTCCAAGCCTGGCCTGTCGCCTGAGGGCAGCATCCCAGCCCTGCCCAGATCCACCTTCCCCCCGAGCTCCCCGGGTCCCCATGGCAGCCCCTTGAGCAGCAAGTTCGGTGGTGGCCCCAGCTGTACGAACAGCCCCCTGCCCAGCGGGGGCTGCAGGGAGAACAGCCGTGCTGCGGGGCAGAGCTGGTCAATGGAGACTGGCGCTCCGTGGGGTGCAGCACCGGGCTGGCGTGTGCCCACCTGGATTCCTGCAGAGCTGGGAGGAGAGTGAGCTCCGGGCACCCGCACCTGCTGCTCTCTATAAGCGCCAGAGAGGGCAGCAGGGGGTGGGGACAAGTAGTTGGTCAATAAACCGTTGTGCCGATGCTGGTGGGAGCCCAGCCACCGGGGGGGGGGGATGGGGGGGATTTCACCCATGGCTGCAGTTGCTTAAGACGAAGCCGGGATCGTGCAGCAGGGCTCAGGGGTCTGGGAGTAATTCTGGGAGTAGTTCTGGCCTGACAGTGCTATCCCATGGGCTGAACCTTCATCCCATCCTGGGCAAGGCTGGGCACAGAGCACAACCTGGCTCGGAAAGCTGGGGAACGCCACACAGGAGGGACAGCACGTCAGCCACGGACCGTGCCACGATTTCCTGCTGTGACCTATCTGGACACGCCACCTTCCCCAGCTCCCCTCAATGTCAGCTGCAAGGCATTAAGGCAGTGCCTGGAGGTCCCAACCTAGATCAGCCCAGAACATCTGTTCTTGGAGCTCCAGTGTTATCAACACTAACAGCAGACAAGGCAGGATGTGAATTTATAAGACCGGAATGCTACTTATAAAGAAAGACCACAGCACGGTCCAGTGACAAAATCCCTCGGCCAGGTTTATTGCCCTGAAGGCACAGTCCTAGCACCCTGGCTCCGTGGTTACAGGCTCACTGACACGAGTGCCCCGTGGCAAGGAGCAGCTCAGTCAGCAACAGGATCGCTGCTATACCCTAGGCCACACAAAGGGTGACGGCGAAGTTCCCCGAGAGTAATAGCCTGAGACAAACAGCTGACATGTACCACCTTACATGGTTCACAACATTGGTTGTTACCTCCCCTTGGTCCTGAGATCTTGGACAAAACACCCAGTTCATTATTTTGTCGAACCATCTTATTTTGCACTAAATTGAATGTATTTGTCCCAGCTAAGCTACATCTACATAAATCTCTAGTGCCTAGTACACTAGTGACAAGTTTGCCAAGTACCTATACCGGACAGTAAACTTGTCAGCATTTGCTTTAACCCATGGCCTGACTTTGGTTCACAGCCTCTGATTCAGGCCTCAAATCTTGCCCCAAGCCCAGTGCTCCAGGCTCTCCGTACTACCCCAGTCGCTGCCCAGACACACAGTGCCCGAGATTCGGGGCCAGGGAAGGGATCTTTGCCCACAGCTCCCACCTAGTGGTCTGGCGAGGGTGTGACAGGCCCTCTCTGTCCTGGTGCCCCCTTTTGGTAGCTGCTCCCACCCTGCGGCTGTCTGTCCCCTCCTGTGACGAACTCTCCCGCTGGGTCACAGGCTGTGTCCACCTCCACTGGAGTACATAAAGGGTCCAACAAATACTAGTTCCACTGTCTGGCAATGGGCTTCGGGTATTACCTGGCCAAAGCCCCAGAGTCGGGACTCTCTGGGATGTGGGTCTCCCTAGTCCTGAGTCGTTGCATCAGGCCATGTGCCTCCAGCCCCGGCTGAGGAGCTCTGACCCAACCTCTCCCACAGGCTCCAGCAGGGCCGCAAGGTGGGCAACTGAGATCTGCCCCTGGAGTGCCCTGTGCCACCCTCCCCAACCCCCGGATCACTTCCCACAGGCCTTACCAAGCCAGAGGGAAAAGCAAAGACTTGAAGAAACCCAAGGAGATCTCTCCGGCCTTGCAAATGTCCAGAGTCCTCCCCACTCAGCAGCTCAGGTAGAGCATCAGCTGGGTCTGCTACCTGGCTCCTTCTGCAGATCTCAGCTGTGCTCACCTCCACTGGTGCCTTTCAAGGGAGCTGCTCTCTGCTCCCACCCATGCTCCTCCTCCGGCCGGGCAGGGTGCTGCGGGTGTGGCGGACAGCTGCCAGGTAGGCTTGTCAACACTGTATTTCACAAATAACAGACTGTTTTCTTAGCACCCTTGCCCCACCCCACCTCCTGATATTAACATCGTCATCATCATTGTGATGCTGCATGGAATATGTGAAACACTTTATGATATTATTGATACCAATAGTATAGAATTGCAATTAATCTTACCAGATATGCCGTGTAAACTATCAGTGGAAAAGTTATAATTCACTAAATATGATCATCACATTTATATAGAATCATAGAATATCAGGGTTGGAAGGGACCTCAGGAGGTCATCTAGTCCAACCCCCTGCTCAAAGCAGGACTAATCCCCAATTAAATCAACATATGTATATTTCATCTTTGTTTGATAAGTTATAAATATGTATGGTATGTTTGTATCTCAAACTTGTGCTGTGGTCTGGGTGAGACCCCAGACAGAATGGCATCAGAACTAAGCCTGCTTGATGGCCCATCAAGGGACATCAGCTGTACAATGTGCCCTTGAAAGAAGCCACAAGGGGCTAAATCTTATGAGTCCGGAAGACATGTAGGGGCATGCCTATGGACAGGGAACTATAAGTCTTTTCCTTGCCATGTGTTGGGCAGTTTGTGTTTGGGACACAGGAAGTACAAGCCACATGGAGCTGCGTCATCTCCATTTTGTCTTCAGTCCTGCTTCTGGACTCACTCCTCTGCAAACTGAAGCTCTGAACAGGGCCTGAATGACCCACCCAAGCTGTGGATGTGTTCCAGAGGGACTTTCAAGCCAGCAAACTCACCAATACTGCTAAGAACCTGATATATGGACTTTGAAGTCTTATATATGTATCTGATTGCTTTGACCATTTAACAACTCTCTTCTTGTTATTTCTTTTCTTTTATAATGATCCTTTAGCTTTAGACACTAAGGATTGGCTGGCAGCGTGGTATTTTGGGTAAGATCCTAACTAATACTGACCTGGTAACGTGGCCGGCCCTTTGGGGATCAGAAGAACATTTTGTATATGTGAGCAGAGTTCTCCATAACTTCTCACTCTACTGGACATAGGTGCTGCCTGGGAGTCAGAGAACTGGGGTGCATAAAGGGACTCTCAGCCTGGCTGCTATGGAGGAGATGGGGGAGCTCCAGGGCCCAGAGAAATGGGGCGTGGGTGGGTGGGGAGCACAGCACCCCTAGTCCTTGCCAGAGCACAAATGATCCATCTGGAGATGGGCTTGAAGCCATCTCCAGAACAGGGGAGGAAGACGCAAGGCCCTGGAGGGAGGTGGTGGGCACCTCCCAGCAGTTCGGCAACCCCAGCCTGCCCGTGGGTGCTGGCAACGCTCCCCGCCAGAGCTAACCGCAGCAGGGTTAATGGTTAACCGGCAGCCTAAATTCACCAGGACCACAATAGGGGTTGCACCTTCCCCCCAGGAGCAGCGTCCAGCCCCACGCCTCCAGCCCTGCAGTGAGATGCCCCCCTTTGCCGCAGGGAGCTCCCCGCCTGCTATCAAGCCTTTTACATCAGCAGCTGCTGTTTGCTCGGGGGGTGGATCCCCGGCTTCAATTAGCTACTGAGAGCAGGATCAAACCACCACCACAGTGAAACCGCCCCGGGCAGGGCCCGCTGATGGGTGTCGGCTGCAGGGTCCAGGTGCCCAGCAGCTGAGCAATGATCTGGGGGCCCCTGGCTGGGGGTGCGCCCTGCAACCCATCTTCCTGCTGGAGATCGGGGGGGAGCCAGCACAGGGAGAGCTTTGCAGGGGGAGGCGTAGGAGCCCGTCCCTCCCCAGAGGAGGCTGCATCCTGCTGCACCCATCCCATCCCTCCCTGCACCCCCAGAAACACATTGTTACCAGATTTGCAGAAGACACAAAGTGGGGAGGTTTCCGAGTAGCAGCCGTGTTAGTCTATATCCGCAAAAAGAAAAGGAGGACTTGTGATACCTTAGAGACTAACCAATTTATTTGAGCATAAGGTTTTGTGAGCTACAGCTCACTTCATCGGGTGCCTGCCTGTGGGGAGGAATTGCTAATATCGAGGAGGACCGGAATACCATACAAGAAGAACTGGATGACCTTGTAAACTGGAGTAATTGAAATGGGATGATATTTAATAGTGCAAAGTGCAAGGCCATGCATTTAGGGACTAACAACCAGAATTTTTGCTCTAAGCTGGGGACTTTTGGAAGTGATAGTGGAGGAGAAAGAGATGGGTGTATTGGTTGATCACAGGATGACTATGAGCCTTCAGTGTGATGCAGCCAGGAAAAGGTTAATGTGGTCCTGGAGTGCATCAGGCGAGGGATTTCCAGCAGAGACAGGGAAGTGTTAGAGCCATTATACAAGGCACTGGTGAGACCTTCTCTGGAACAGTGTGTGCAATTCTGGTCTCCCATGTCTAAGAAAGATGAATTCAAACTGGAGCAGGTGCAGAGAAAGGCTACTAGGATGATCTGAGGAATGGAAACCAATTTTCTCAGAAGAGACTCAAAGAGCTTGGCTTACATGAGAACATAAGAACAGACATTCTTGGTCAGACCGAAGGTCCATCTAGCCCAGTATCCTGTCTTCCAACAGTGGCCAATGCCAGGTGCCCCAGAGGGAATGAAAAGGGCCGCCATCCTTGCCAATCCTGGTTAATATCCATTGATGGACCTATCCTCCATGAACTTACCTAGTTCTTTTTTGAATCCTGTAGGCTTGGTTAGTGTAACCAATAGAAGGCCGAGGGAGATACGATTACTCTGTAGAAGTAAATCAGAGAGATAAATACCCAGGAGGGAGAGGAGTTATTTAAGTTAAGCATCAATGTGGACCCAAGAACAAATAGATACAAACTGGCCATCAACAGCTTTAGGCTTGAAATTAGGTGAAAGTTTCTAATCATCAGAGGAGCGAAGTTCTGGAGCAGCCTCCCAAGGGGAGTAGTGGGGGCAAAACACCTAACTAGCTTCAAGAGTGAGCTTGATAAGTTTATGGAGGGGATGGGATGACAGGGCTGCCTGCACTGGTGTGTGGCCCATCGGCGACTGCCTGTAACAAAAATCCCCAACGGCTGGAGACGGGACACTAGGTGGGGAGAGCTCTGCATTATTACAGAGAATTCTTTCCCAGATATCTGCCTGGTGGATGTTGCCCACATGCTCAGGGTCTAACTGATCATCATCTTTGGGGTCAGGAAGGACTTTTCCCTTGGGTCAGATTGGCAGAGAACGTGGGGGAGTTCCACCTTTTTCTGCTGTACCCGTCCCATCCCTCCCCACACCCCCACAAGCCCAGCCTCTCCACAAACACCTCGGAGACATTTACAAGCTGTTTGCCGAGGGCCATTATCAGCGGTCATAGTGCTGTAAAGGGCCAGGGCCCCGCAGACAGGAGGTACAGCTGTTGTTTTTTATGTCAGCGTTGGCACATTTGTTTCGGCAAAATTGCCCAACCTCATAATTTCAAATTATGATTTGTTATCAAGGTCTGAATGAGCTCTTCCCTGACAGCTCGTGATGGGCGGAGGAGGGGGAGGAATGGGGAAAGGCTTCAGGACCAGCCTGCATTTACATGAATGCACCTCTTCTGCCTCGGTATCCAGCAGACAGAGCTGTGTTTCCCAAGTGACCATGCTGGTGAGACCTCACCTGGAATATTGTGTGCAATTCTGGTCTCCCATATTTAAGAAAGATGAATTCAAACTGGAGCTGGTGGAGAGAAAGGCTATTAGGATGATCTGAGGAATGGAAAACCAGTTTTTTCAGAAGAGACTCAAAGAGCTTGGCTTCCATGAGAACATAAGAACAGTCATTCTTGGTCAGACCAAAGGTCCATCTAGCCCAGTATCCTGTCTTCCAACAGTGGCCAATGCCAGGTGCCCCAGAGGGAATGAAAAAGGCCACCATCCTTGCCAATCCAGGTTAATAACCATTGATGATCCTCCATGAGCTTACCTAGTTCTTTTTTGAACCCTGTAGGCTTGGTTAGTGTAACCAATAGAAGGCTGAGGGAGATATGATTACTCTGTAGAAGTACATCAGAGAGATAAATACCAGGGAGGGAGAGGAGTTATTTAAGTTAAGCATCAGTGTGGGCCCAAGAATAAATAGATACAAACTGAGCATCAACAGGTTTAGGCTTGAAATTAGGTGAAAGTTTCTAACCATCAGAGGAGTGAAGTTCTGGAGCAGCCTCTCAAGGGGAGTAGTGGGGGCAAAAAACCTAACTAGCTTCAAGAGTGAGCTTGATAAGTTTATGGAGGGGATGGGATGACAGGGCTCCCTGCACTGGTGTGTGGCCCATCGGCGACTGCCTGTAACAAAAATCCCCAACGGCTGGAGACGGGACACTAGGTGGGGAGAGCTCTGAGTTATTACAGAGAATTCTTTCCCAGGTATTTGCCTGGTGGAATTTGCCCACATGCTCAGGGTCTAACTGATTATCATATTTGGGGTCAGGAAGGAATTTTCTCTTGGGTCAGATTGGCAGAAAATGTGGGGGAGTTTCCCCTTTTTCTGCAGCATGGGGCCTGGGTCACTTGCAGGTTTAAACTAATGTAAATCATGGATTCTCTGTAACTTGAAGTCTTTAAACCATGATTTAAGGATTCAGTAACTCAGCCAGAGCTTAGAAGTCTGTTACAGGGCTGGGTGGGTGAGGTTCTGTGGCCTGTGACGTGCAGGAGGTCACACTAGATGATCTCAATGGTGTCTTCTGACTTTAGTAAGCGTATCTGAATAAGAATAGACATTACAGTTTTAAACTTAACGAGTGTCCCATAACATGCCCCCCACAAATATAGAAGTCAAACTGCACCTATGATCCAGCCCAGTATTCTGTCTTTAGATACTTTCCAATGCCAGGTGCTTCAAAGGGAACGAAGAGAACAGGCAGTCATTGAGCGATCCATATCCTGTCATCCACTCCCAACTTCTGGCTAACAGAGGCTAGGGACAGTCAGAGCCCGGTGTTGCATCCCTGCCCATCCTGGCTAATAGCCAGTGATGGACCAATCCTCCATGAATTTATCTAGACCTGTTTTGAACCCTGTTATAGTTTTGGCCTTCACAACATCCTCTGGCAAGGAGTTCCACAGATGGACTGTGTGTTGTGTGAACAAATACTTCATTTTGCTTGCCTTAAACCTGCTGCCTATGAATTTCATTTAGTGACTCCTAGTTCTTGTGTTATTCACTTTCTCCACACCAGTCATGATTTTATAGACCTCTATCATATCCCCCCTTAGTTGTCTCTTTTCCAAACTGAATAGTCCCAGTCTTATTAAAACACCGACAGCTGAGTGGAGTGAGGCATTGCCAGCAATGGGGCTGCCTGGTGCTCAGGACAGAATAGAGAATTTGAACACAGAGTGGAATATCATATGACAAATGAATGAAGATTTGACTTCAACTTCTTTATCATCACTAGTGGCTCGACCCGATCTTTGTGCTACGTTTTCTGGGATGAAAGAAGTAGGAATTCATCTCTTGCTACTCCCAGTCACAACAGCTACAGCTGAGCGTTCCTTTACCTCATTGAACAGAATTTTATGTTCTGAAAGACGTCACCTTCTGCTGGATCATGAGCATATCATGGAGGACTGGAAGTACCAGACACACGAGAAGCCACCACAGATGAACGCACTGCATTTGAGAAGTTCATTAACAGAGTTGTGCAAAATTACAAGAAGAAACCAAGAAGGACGTAGACGTAGTGCTTCATAGTAAGCTTGAGTAGCCAACTTTAATTTATGTGATGATTTTAAAATATGAGTTAAATCTAATAAAAATGACTGTGGAGCATTTTCCTGTTTTTACTATGGTAAAATCCCATAAAATCCCAGATCCCAAATGGCCCCCTCAAGGATTGAACTCACAACCCTGGGTTTAGCAGGCCAATGCTCAAACCACTGAGCTATCCCTCCCCCCCAAGCCCTTGTCTCCAAGCCCTATTGCAGGGTGTTATGGACACTAGTCCCTGGGCCAGGGATGCCAGCGGATGCCACGCTAATAAGCACCCTGCACTAGCTTTGCATTGGCCTTTCTTCTCCTTTTTCTCTCTCTTGTTCCCCTTTTCAGTCCTGCTTCATTTGGCAGCAAACAACAAGTTCTGGTTAATGGTTAATCCTGGCGGCACCGCACTGAGAGATGCGGGACAAGGATATGGAGAGATAAGGGAACAGATGGTGGTAGCGGTGGGATCTCTGTGGGGACTCACTGCTGCGATAACACGGCGCTGCCCTGATTAACTCTTCACTTCCCTGCACCGAAAGGGCTGAGAGTGGGGAGAAACAGGTGCCCGGCTGGATCGGGGCCTAGCACTTGGCGGGATCCAGCTCTAGCGAGACGGGCACTAGAGCCAGGATGGGCTGTTAAATGCATCAGGCGGGTTAGCGGGTGGCCCCCACCTGCCCATATGCACTGGCTCAGCAGCTGTCACCAAAGGCTCCTGCCCTGCAATGGGCCGCGTTGCCGACTCTTATGGGTTTCATGGCTCTGTTATTGGGGGGGAGTGTTGAAAAGCCCCACCTCCCAGATTCCTGGGATCCTGGGAGGGCCTGAGTCACCTCTTCTTTAAAGAAGGAAGTCGAGCGGTTCGTCAAAGGCTGGGACCCTGGGGACCTTCCAGATGGAAATAGGAATGGATGGAATCTGTGATTTTCTTTGATGCAGCCTTGTTCTCTGACCAAGAACGTACACAGGCCTCTTTAGCCAACACCAGACCCAACATCGCTCTCTCCAGCTTTTTCCAAGGTCTCTCTCTCTCTCCTCTCTCTCTCTCTCACACACACACACACAATCGCCCCCACCAACCTCAGTGGGGGTTTAACCCAGCCAATAACTAGGATGCACCCAGCTCATAAGAGAAGACTGTAGACTTGGGGGCTGCAGAGGAAATGGGCAAACGGGAGGCCCCCGAAAGCTCAGATGACTTGGATCAGCTTGGGCAGCTGCGGATTTTGTTGTTACTCTCCTGAGGATTTGTGGGGTGCAGCTCCAGAGTGGGGATGCCTGCGCCAGGCGGGCACACCAGAATGGTGGATCGGTAGGCGCTAGAGGCCCAGGTGAGATCTAAACTCCAGACCTGGGCCTGGAGCCTGACGGCTGCGGCTGGGCTCCGTATCCAAGCCCCCAAATTCCACCTCCTAACCAGAGACCGCGCCCAGCTGCCAGGCTGGTGCGGCAGTGCCAGAGGAATGTGGATCTGCCACACGGATGCTGTTGGGACCTGCTGAGCTTTGCCCCCAAGCGAGGGCAGCCAGTGTTAGAATGGCCCCTGACTGATCCTAGCTCAAAGCAGTGGGAAACCATGTGTGGGGCTGGGAAGCAGGACTCCCGGGTTGCAGTCCCAGCTCTGGGAAGGGAGTGGGGGTTTAGCGTAGTTGTTAGGAGGGAGGCCTGGACGCCAGGGTTCTATTTCTGGCTCTGGGAGAGGAGGGGGGTCTAGTGGTTAGGGTTGGACTCTATCAAAGTTCAGACCCTTCTAGTGTGAGCTTCTGCTGGGTAGGGCCCTCTCTGTCACACAAAATCCTAGTGACGCGGTGCCCTGCCCAGATCCTGCCATACTCTGTGGCTGCCAGCGCAACGGGACACGCCCCAGGTCGTTGCTCCATTCGCTTATTTCATTTCTTGCCCTGACGGGGGCAGCCAGGCAGCTGGTCACCCCAACACCTTTGGGAACGAAAGGACGAGGGTTCCCCTTCTAACGCCCTCACCTGCGGTAACACTGTTTAACACTGGCCCACCCACGGTTGGGGCACAGACCAATTTCTTCACGGTAGAACATGGCAGTTAGTCTGAAAATAAAACCAGTGTCTATCAGCTTCGATAAAAATGAAGCTTTGTGGCACCGTTTGGTCAAGGGCCAGCCCTGCCCATGGGGTGAGGCCCTTGTTTCCCGTAACCCAGAGGCTCTCAAACTTTTGCACTGGTGACCCCTTTCACACAGCAAGCCTCTGAGTGCGACCCCCCCCTTATAAATTAAAAACACGTTTTTATATATTTAACACCATTATAAATGCTGCAGGCAAAGCGGAGTTTGGGGGTGGAGGCTGACAGCTCGTGACCCCCCCGTGTGATAGCCTCGTGACCCCCTGACGGGTCCCGATCCCCAGTTTGAGAACCCCTGCCTTAATCTTTCCCCCCCCTTATTTGTCTTACAGTTGGACTGAGAGGCAGCACAGGCCAGTGGGCAGAGCAGTGGATTGCAGCCATGGGGCTGACTGACTGCGAGCTTGGGCAAATCCCTTTTCCCCACCCATGCCTCAGTTTCCTCTCCCACCCTTGGTCTAGTTAGACTGGGAGCTCTTTAGGGCATGGATTGTCTGTCTCATGCTCTGTGTGTCCAGCACCTAGCACAGCGGGGCCTCTTAGTGCAGATCCGACAGACCATAATCACACCCTCTGAGCTCTCCCAGCCCAGCCCAGCGGCTGGGGGGTGCTTATGATTTAACAGGAGATGAAATGATTCCCAGCACTTCAACTTTTCATGTGCTAGAAGCTGGTTTATTGTCACTGCTCAGTAGCTCCCAAGCAAAGCAAGCGCTAAGCTGCCGGGGCGCTGGGTTAAAGGCAAACTACACTTGAATTAAAACCCCTTTGCAGGATTGTGCGAACCACCCAACGGGTCTTTCCCAGGCCGGCAGGTGAGAAGCGGGGGGCTGCCCCCTGCTGGGGGGCGGAGGTGCTGCTCGAACAGGCAGAAGCTGCGGATGGGGTCAGCAATGGGCGCAGGGGCTGCCCCGAGGCTGCAGGGACTCAGGCTTTGAACCTGGGCCACTGGCTGATGACCCTGTAGAGGCTGTCCCCGGGGCAGCTGGTTGGGTTCACGTTGCGATGCCCCTTCAGGGTGTAGCTGCGGCTCAGGAAACCCCTGGAGACGGCGCATTGGATCAGGCGCCTGGCAGCGTTCAGGGCAGCAGCGCTGGGGACTCTCCCTGTAGGATAGAGTAACCCCTTGTTAATCTCACCCTGGGCCCTGGCCCCTGGCCCCTGGCCCCTCTCTGCTCAGGGGATGTGACTGTGGCCTGAATAAATAACCCCCCCTCTGCCCATGCTCTCGATTGGCCGTGTCAATGTCACTCCCCGGTCCGCCCTGTATTGCGCTGGGTAATGCAACCTCCCACCTGCTGCATTTCCTGGTCCCGTGCCCCAGCCTGGTGCCCCTCGCACGGGGAGCTCGACTGCGGCGGAGCCCAGCGGGATGGCGGTGAGGCCAGCTGGGTTAGGCCAGGGGCAGATCTCTCCCTGAATCCCATCCCCCGCCCCAAGCTCTCAGCTGGGAGGGGGCACCGGGTGCCCAGCGTCCCCAGCTGCAGCCCTCCTGCGAGTGCCCAGCTCAGGCTCTCTCTGCCCGGTGAGGCCAGGGCTGTCCTACAACGTGCACTGGGCCCAGGCAAACTAAATGCATTTTATCCAGACCCACGGACAATCACAGCTCGAGGGATGCAGGCCCCACCTCCAGCCTGGGGGCTGCACCTGAAGAGCCGGGCTCTGGGCAGGATCTATGGGTCACAATGGACAAGCAACAGCCTAGCTCCCAGGGTGATATGGGGACACGCAGGGCTCATGAGATCAGGGAAATGAGGGGGAGGGGATTTTCCCCCTGTGTCCGGCTGTGTGGAGACGGATGCTGGATCCTTGGCCTGTCTCTGGGGCCCACATGATAAAAGGGATGTGGAAAAATTGTCTAGGGGGAGAAAAGAGCCACAAACACAATCCCTGGGCTGGAGAAATGGCTGCCAGGGCGGGACGGGCAGAGCTCAGCCCATCCAGGTGATCACGGGGGGAGGAAATACAGGACCTGGTGGGCACGTTAGCCACGCGAAGAAAGGCAGAAGAGGGGCCAGGGGCTGGGAGTAGAAGCCAGACATGGTCCCCAGCCCAAATGTCGAACAGGGAGGGTGATTAGCCAGTGGAGCAAACTCCCCTTGGCCACCAGAGCCAGCCAGGGGATCCAGCGATGGGCCCCGTGATGCCGTACACAGGTGACCCCCCCACCTGCTCCTACTCGCTCTCCCCCTCCCTGTACAGCCAAAGGTCACTACAGTTCCAGGGTCCTACGGGCTGCTCCTGCTCAGCTGCTTTCCCTGGCCCTAGATCCTTTCTGGGTCGCTGCTTTCCAGGCTCCAGGCCGTAGGTCTTGGGCCCGATCTCGGCCCTTCCACTTGGCTGGATTAAAATCCCACCTTGTTTGCTCGCAGCCAGCCAGGTCGCTCTACAGCAGTGACCCCTCGTCATTAGTTACCAATTCCTAGGTCACCCGGAGATGGTCCCTGCGGCAGAACCCCCCGCCCTGGGCATCAGGTCAGCAGGGGAGAGCCGCTGTGGGCAGGAGCCTGGCAGGAGGGATTCCCAGCTCCCCTCGGGGCCTAGCTGGGGAAATCTGTACAGACGGGATCCACGTACTGGAGAAGTTGCCCAGGAAACTGAATCCCAGTGATTTCTGGTTCCAGTTCTTGGCATGGGCCCCCCTGGTGCTCCAGCCTCTGCCCTCGTAGACTCTGCCGTCCTCGCCGATCAGGAAGCTGCAGGCAGAGCGCAGTGTGAGACCCGCACAGGCACGTCAGTCGCACCCTCCCTTCCCCATCATTCTCGGCAGCTCCCCCAGTGTCAATGCTGGCCCTGCCCGGGTTTGAACCTGGGACCCTCGGAGCTAGAAGCTCAATCCAGCCATGCAGCTAAAGACCCACTGTGGAAAGGGACTGGACTGGGAGGGCTCACCTGTATTGCACTGTTTGGCCATTAGGTGGTGTTATGTGTAACACCCCTTATGCAAGCAGCCCTGGCCTCTGCCTGGACACAGCTGGGGGGCAAGCGAGGTCTGTAGCGGACCCAGATCTGGGGCAGGAGAACAGCGCTAGGACCTGCCGCCCCACGGGAAATTCCCAGCTGGGTTTCCATCTCCCGACGACACCGTCTCAAAAAATTTCATGGAGTAAAATCTCTGGCCAGGTTTTAGTCCCGGGGCGTCAGGCTGGCTCCAGGGAAACGCGTCGATAACGCCAGCACAGGGCGGTGTCACAGACCAGCAGGGGCATCTTGATACAACCCAGGAGCTCCCTCCGGCCCTCCATCCCCCCACGACCTCCTTGACTGCCCCCTTTCCCATCCCCCTCTCTTCAGGGGCTCTCTCAGCCCCCCCAGTCTCTCCCTGCCAGGGGCTCTATGCCTCCTAACTCCCCCTCCCCCACAGCAGAGACTCTGGGTGCACCCCTCCCCCAATACCCCCTTTTCAGCCCCAAAATATTAAACATAAAAATCAAATCTCTACTGTGGACAAGTCCCCTCTACCCCTGAGTGTGGTCTCTGCTGCCCCCATGTGGCTGCTTGGGGGCAGCGGCCCTGAGTCTGCCCATAACTATGGGAAGGCCCCCACCCCACCCCGCCCGCACTCACTTGTAGCCAATGTTGTCCCAGCCCCTCTTGTCCATGTGGTAATTCTGGATGCCCTTGACCTGCTGGCTGCAGGAGGCCGGTGTGAAGCAGCGATTCCCTGCCGTGTGGTGGAGGACGACATACTGCACTGGGGTCCTCAGCGGGACCCTGTTTCTTGGGGTCCGGCCCCCCCACTGGGAGCGTGAGACGATGGTGGGGCAGCCTGTGCCATGCGGGGGAGGGGAGAAAGGACTGGATTAATGTGGGTGCCCCCACCTGCCCCAGCCCACGCAGCAGGATCGGGCCCAGAGCTGGTGCGCTGAGTGGGGTCAGGGCCGCGGCAATGGGGTGGGGGTGGGGGCCAGCAAAGGCCATGCACGGCGCAGGGGGGACGCGCAACCCTGCGTTAAATGTGATGGGGCTGGAGAGAGGCCTGGCCGGGAGCCTGCTCGCCCCGCAGCAGCACCCACTGCTGGCAGCAAAGGGGTGAACGGGGAGCCAGGCCAGGCTGGAGGGAGGCCAAGCAAGGCCTGGGCTGGAGACCATGGTGGGACTGGGGAAGCTCCTGCCCAGGGTGTGCGGCTCAGCACCCGTCTGTCTTCTCTGACCCCTCTGGTCATTTGCATCCCTACGACCTGTTCCCTCCGCTCGCAGCCTTTCCACTCTCTCTCCGTCTGGGAGGCCCCTGATCCTTCTGATCTCCCACTGTTGACCCCGCTGCCCCTCGGCCTGGTCCCTTCAGAGATGGGACGAACAGGATGGAGTCCAGCGCCCCAGAAACTGGAAGGTCAGAACATCTGACCCTGAGAAAAGGCTCACTGGGCACAATCAGCCTGGGGAACTCCCTGCCACTGGCTGTCACTGGGCCAAGAGCAGGATCCAGCAACGGATCAGAGGTTTCTATGGAGAACGAGGACAGCCAGCGTCACAGTGGGTGGGACTGGATGGGTTCCCGCCCCAGGGCTCGGGGCCGCTACCTGGGGGGAATAGGAAGGAAATTCCCCTGTGACTGGGTTATTCCATCATGGGCCACTAGGGGGTGTCTAGCGCCTCCCTCTGGAGCATCTGGCACTGGCCGCTGCTGGAGCCGGGGCACCAGGGTAGATGGGCCCTGCTCCGATCCAGGGGGCGACGTCTAGGCTGCAGGGACATTCCCAGCACAAAACCTGCTAATGGGGAATCCTGCTAGCGGGCATTGGTGGGAGCTGGAGGGCAGCTAGAGTTGTTACTTTCCCCACGCCCCATCCCTGCTCTCCCCCTCCCCAGGCCCCTTTCCCCTGCCCTCTCCAGACTGCCTCAGCTCGCTGCCCCTCTGCATGCTGGGTGCTGGCACTTTCTGGCTCTTGGGTGCCCCAGGGCAGTTCGGATGGCGCTGGGCTGGCAGGGGACATGGCCTGCGCGGGGGGGGGACGGGACACTCTGGGATCGGCTCCCTGTGGGCAGGGCCAGGGGCCTTGTCCGTTGGGCCAATGAACACTAGGGATCTGGGGAACAGGCGGCAGGGGTGACTTAGCCCGGCCTCATGAAGGGATGGGCCAGACCGGAGCCGAGGGGCATCTCTGGCTCTGCAGGGGCAGGTCCAGCCCCAGGCGCTGGGCCAGGGGGCGGGTTTGATGGGTGACTCCATCATTAATTTCCCACGCCTGGATTTACCCCCTCGCTCCATTCTCAGCGGCTTCAGGGTTCCCAACCTTGCCCCCCACCCCCAGCCTGGGGGATCTGAACTCACCGAGTGTGACGGCGCAGAGCACTGAGAGCCACACGACCCGCGACAGCAGCAGCATCTTCCTCTCACTCGGCCCTGTGGGGACACGCGCCCGTCACAGCCGGCCTGCCACCCCCAGGAGGGGGCGCTGCTGGGCCGGAGCCAAACACCCCCAGAGCCCCTGGGTAGCAGATCCCCCTGCGCTTAGGCTGCCCCGGACTCCAAGCCTGGCCTGTCGCCTGAGGGCAGCATCCCAGCCCTGCCCAGATCCACCTTCCCCCCGAGCTCCCCGGGTCCCCATGGCAGCCCCTTGAGCAGCAAGTTCGGTGGTGGCCCCAGCTGTACGAACAGCCCCCTGCCCAGCGGGGGCTGCAGGGAGAACAGCCGTGCTGCGGGGCAGAGCTGGTCAATGGAGACTGGCGCTCCGTGGGGTGCAGCACCGGGCTGGCGTGTGCCCACCTGGATTCCTGCAGAGCTGGGAGGAGAGTGAGCTCCGGGCACCCGCACCTGCTGCTCTCTATAAGCGCCAGAGAGGGCAGCAGGGGGTGGGGACAAGTAGTTGGTCAATAAACCGTTGTGCCGATGCTGGTGGGAGCCCAGCCACCGGGGGGGGGGGATGGGGGGGATTTCACCCATGGCTGCAGTTGCTTAAGACGAAGCCGGGATCGTGCAGCAGGGCTCAGGGGTCTGGGAGTAATTCTGGGAGTAGTTCTGGCCTGACAGTGCTATCCCATGGGCTGAACCTTCATCCCATCCTGGGCAAGGCTGGGCACAGAGCACAACCTGGCTCGGAAAGCTGGGGAACGCCACACAGGAGGGACAGCACGTCAGCCACGGACCGTGCCACGATTTCCTGCTGTGACCTATCTGGACACGCCACCTTCCCCAGCTCCCCTCAATGTCAGCTGCAAGGCATTAAGGCAGTGCCTGGAGGTCCCAACCTAGATCAGCCCAGAACATCTGTTCTTGGAGCTCCAGTGTTATCAACACTAACAGCAGACAAGGCAGGATGTGAATTTATAAGACCGGAATGCTACTTATAAAGAAAGACCACAGCACGGTCCAGTGACAAAATCCCTCGGCCAGGTTTATTGCCCTGAAGGCACAGTCCTAGCACCCTGGCTCCGTGGTTACAGGCTCACTGACACGAGTGCCCCGTGGCAAGGAGCAGCTCAGTCAGCAACAGGATCGCTGCTATACCCTAGGCCACACAAAGGGTGACGGCGAAGTTCCCCGAGAGTAATAGCCTGAGACAAACAGCTGACATGTACCACCTTACATGGTTCACAACATTGGTTGTTACCTCCCCTTGGTCCTGAGATCTTGGACAAAACACCCAGTTCATTATTTTGTCGAACCATCTTATTTTGCACTAAATTGAATGTATTTGTCCCAGCTAAGCTACATCTACATAAATCTCTAGTGCCTAGTACACTAGTGACAAGTTTGCCAAGTACCTATACCGGACAGTAAACTTGTCAGCATTTGCTTTAACCCATGGCCTGACTTTGGTTCACAGCCTCTGATTCAGGCCTCAAATCTTGCCCCAAGCCCAGTGCTCCAGGCTCTCCGTACTACCCCAGTCGCTGCCCAGACACACAGTGCCCGAGATTCGGGGCCAGGGAAGGGATCTTTGCCCACAGCTCCCACCTAGTGGTCTGGCGAGGGTGTGACAGGCCCTCTCTGTCCTGGTGCCCCCTTTTGGTAGCTGCTCCCACCCTGCGGCTGTCTGTCCCCTCCTGTGACGAACTCTCCCGCTGGGTCACAGGCTGTGTCCACCTCCACTGGAGTACATAAAGGGTCCAACAAATACTAGTTCCACTGTCTGGCAATGGGCTTCGGGTATTACCTGGCCAAAGCCCCAGAGTCGGGACTCTCTGGGATGTGGGTCTCCCTAGTCCTGAGTCGTTGCATCAGGCCATGTGCCTCCAGCCCCGGCTGAGGAGCTCTGACCCAACCTCTCCCACAGGCTCCAGCAGGGCCGCAAGGTGGGCAACTGAGATCTGCCCCTGGAGTGCCCTGTGCCACCCTCCCCAACCCCCGGATCACTTCCCACAGGCCTTACCAAGCCAGAGGGAAAAGCAAAGACTTGAAGAAACCCAAGGAGATCTCTCCGGCCTTGCAAATGTCCAGAGTCCTCCCCACTCAGCAGCTCAGGTAGAGCATCAGCTGGGTCTGCTACCTGGCTCCTTCTGCAGATCTCAGCTGTGCTCACCTCCACTGGTGCCTTTCAAGGGAGCTGCTCTCTGCTCCCACCCATGCTCCTCCTCCGGCCGGGCAGGGTGCTGCGGGTGTGGCGGACAGCTGCCAGGTAGGCTTGTCAACACTGTATTTCACAAATAACAGACTGTTTTCTTAGCACCCTTGCCCCACCCCACCTCCTGATATTAACATCGTCATCATCATTGTGATGCTGCATGGAATATGTGAAACACTTTATGATATTATTGATACCAATAGTATAGAATTGCAATTAATCTTACCAGATATGCCGTGTAAACTATCAGTGGAAAAGTTATAATTCACTAAATATGATCATCACATTTATATAGAATCATAGAATATCAGGGTTGGAAGGGACCTCAGGAGGTCATCTAGTCCAACCCCCTGCTCAAAGCAGGACTAATCCCCAATTAAATCAACATATGTATATTTCATCTTTGTTTGATAAGTTATAAATATGTATGGTATGTTTGTATCTCAAACTTGTGCTGTGGTCTGGGTGAGACCCCAGACAGAATGGCATCAGAACTAAGCCTGCTTGATGGCCCATCAAGGGACATCAGCTGTACAATGTGCCCTTGAAAGAAGCCACAAGGGGCTAAATCTTATGAGTCCGGAAGACATGTAGGGGCATGCCTATGGACAGGGAACTATAAGTCTTTTCCTTGCCATGTGTTGGGCAGTTTGTGTTTGGGACACAGGAAGTACAAGCCACATGGAGCTGCGTCATCTCCATTTTGTCTTCAGTCCTGCTTCTGGACTCACTCCTCTGCAAACTGAAGCTCTGAACAGGGCCTGAATGACCCACCCAAGCTGTGGATGTGTTCCAGAGGGACTTTCAAGCCAGCAAACTCACCAATACTGCTAAGAACCTGATATATGGACTTTGAAGTCTTATATATGTATCTGATTGCTTTGACCATTTAACAACTCTCTTCTTGTTATTTCTTTTCTTTTATAATGATCCTTTAGCTTTAGACACTAAGGATTGGCTGGCAGCGTGGTATTTTGGGTAAGATCCTAACTAATACTGACCTGGTAACGTGGCCGGCCCTTTGGGGATCAGAAGAACATTTTGTATATGTGAGCAGAGTTCTCCATAACTTCTCACTCTACTGGACATAGGTGCTGCCTGGGAGTCAGAGAACTGGGGTGCATAAAGGGACTCTCAGCCTGGCTGCTATGGAGGAGATGGGGGAGCTCCAGGGCCCAGAGAAATGGGGCGTGGGTGGGTGGGGAGCACAGCACCCCTAGTCCTTGCCAGAGCACAAATGATCCATCTGGAGATGGGCTTGAAGCCATCTCCAGAACAGGGGAGGAAGACGCAAGGCCCTGGAGGGAGGTGGTGGGCACCTCCCAGCAGTTCGGCAACCCCAGCCTGCCCGTGGGTGCTGGCAACGCTCCCCGCCAGAGCTAACCGCAGCAGGGTTAATGGTTAACCGGCAGCCTAAATTCACCAGGACCACAATAGGGGTTGCACCTTCCCCCCAGGAGCAGCGTCCAGCCCCACGCCTCCAGCCCTGCAGTGAGATGCCCCCCTTTGCCGCAGGGAGCTCCCCGCCTGCTATCAAGCCTTTTACATCAGCAGCTGCTGTTTGCTCGGGGGGTGGATCCCCGGCTTCAATTAGCTACTGAGAGCAGGATCAAACCACCACCACAGTGAAACCGCCCCGGGCAGGGCCCGCTGATGGGTGTCGGCTGCAGGGTCCAGGTGCCCAGCAGCTGAGCAATGATCTGGGGGCCCCTGGCTGGGGGTGCGCCCTGCAACCCATCTTCCTGCTGGAGATCGGGGGGGAGCCAGCACAGGGAGAGCTTTGCAGGGGGAGGCGTAGGAGCCCGTCCCTCCCCAGAGGAGGCTGCATCCTGCTGCACCCATCCCATCCCTCCCTGCACCCCCAGAAACACATTGTTACCAGATTTGCAGAAGACACAAAGTGGGGAGGTTTCCGAGTAGCAGCCGTGTTAGTCTATATCCGCAAAAAGAAAAGGAGGACTTGTGATACCTTAGAGACTAACCAATTTATTTGAGCATAAGGTTTTGTGAGCTACAGCTCACTTCATCGGGTGCCTGCCTGTGGGGAGGAATTGCTAATATCGAGGAGGACCGGAATACCATACAAGAAGAACTGGATGACCTTGTAAACTGGAGTAATTGAAATGGGATGATATTTAATAGTGCAAAGTGCAAGGCCATGCATTTAGGGACTAACAACCAGAATTTTTGCTCTAAGCTGGGGACTTTTGGAAGTGATAGTGGAGGAGAAAGAGATGGGTGTATTGGTTGATCACAGGATGACTATGAGCCTTCAGTGTGATGCAGCCAGGAAAAGGTTAATGTGGTCCTGGAGTGCATCAGGCGAGGGATTTCCAGCAGAGACAGGGAAGTGTTAGAGCCATTATACAAGGCACTGGTGAGACCTTCTCTGGAACAGTGTGTGCAATTCTGGTCTCCCATGTCTAAGAAAGATGAATTCAAACTGGAGCAGGTGCAGAGAAAGGCTACTAGGATGATCTGAGGAATGGAAACCAATTTTCTCAGAAGAGACTCAAAGAGCTTGGCTTACATGAGAACATAAGAACAGACATTCTTGGTCAGACCGAAGGTCCATCTAGCCCAGTATCCTGTCTTCCAACAGTGGCCAATGCCAGGTGCCCCAGAGGGAATGAAAAGGGCCGCCATCCTTGCCAATCCTGGTTAATATCCATTGATGGACCTATCCTCCATGAACTTACCTAGTTCTTTTTTGAATCCTGTAGGCTTGGTTAGTGTAACCAATAGAAGGCCGAGGGAGATACGATTACTCTGTAGAAGTAAATCAGAGAGATAAATACCCAGGAGGGAGAGGAGTTATTTAAGTTAAGCATCAATGTGGACCCAAGAACAAATAGATACAAACTGGCCATCAACAGCTTTAGGCTTGAAATTAGGTGAAAGTTTCTAATCATCAGAGGAGCGAAGTTCTGGAGCAGCCTCCCAAGGGGAGTAGTGGGGGCAAAACACCTAACTAGCTTCAAGAGTGAGCTTGATAAGTTTATGGAGGGGATGGGATGACAGGGCTGCCTGCACTGGTGTGTGGCCCATCGGCGACTGCCTGTAACAAAAATCCCCAACGGCTGGAGACGGGACACTAGGTGGGGAGAGCTCTGCATTATTACAGAGAATTCTTTCCCAGATATCTGCCTGGTGGATGTTGCCCACATGCTCAGGGTCTAACTGATCATCATCTTTGGGGTCAGGAAGGACTTTTCCCTTGGGTCAGATTGGCAGAGAACGTGGGGGAGTTCCACCTTTTTCTGCTGTACCCGTCCCATCCCTCCCCACACCCCCACAAGCCCAGCCTCTCCACAAACACCTCGGAGACATTTACAAGCTGTTTGCCGAGGGCCATTATCAGCGGTCATAGTGCTGTAAAGGGCCAGGGCCCCGCAGACAGGAGGTACAGCTGTTGTTTTTTATGTCAGCGTTGGCACATTTGTTTCGGCAAAATTGCCCAACCTCATAATTTCAAATTATGATTTGTTATCAAGGTCTGAATGAGCTCTTCCCTGACAGCTCGTGATGGGCGGAGGAGGGGGAGGAATGGGGAAAGGCTTCAGGACCAGCCTGCATTTACATGAATGCACCTCTTCTGCCTCGGTATCCAGCAGACAGAGCTGTGTTTCCCAAGTGACCATGCTGGTGAGACCTCACCTGGAATATTGTGTGCAATTCTGGTCTCCCATATTTAAGAAAGATGAATTCAAACTGGAGCTGGTGGAGAGAAAGGCTATTAGGATGATCTGAGGAATGGAAAACCAGTTTTTTCAGAAGAGACTCAAAGAGCTTGGCTTCCATGAGAACATAAGAACAGTCATTCTTGGTCAGACCAAAGGTCCATCTAGCCCAGTATCCTGTCTTCCAACAGTGGCCAATGCCAGGTGCCCCAGAGGGAATGAAAAAGGCCACCATCCTTGCCAATCCAGGTTAATAACCATTGATGATCCTCCATGAGCTTACCTAGTTCTTTTTTGAACCCTGTAGGCTTGGTTAGTGTAACCAATAGAAGGCTGAGGGAGATATGATTACTCTGTAGAAGTACATCAGAGAGATAAATACCAGGGAGGGAGAGGAGTTATTTAAGTTAAGCATCAGTGTGGGCCCAAGAATAAATAGATACAAACTGAGCATCAACAGGTTTAGGCTTGAAATTAGGTGAAAGTTTCTAACCATCAGAGGAGTGAAGTTCTGGAGCAGCCTCTCAAGGGGAGTAGTGGGGGCAAAAAACCTAACTAGCTTCAAGAGTGAGCTTGATAAGTTTATGGAGGGGATGGGATGACAGGGCTCCCTGCACTGGTGTGTGGCCCATCGGCGACTGCCTGTAACAAAAATCCCCAACGGCTGGAGACGGGACACTAGGTGGGGAGAGCTCTGAGTTATTACAGAGAATTCTTTCCCAGGTATTTGCCTGGTGGAATTTGCCCACATGCTCAGGGTCTAACTGATTATCATATTTGGGGTCAGGAAGGAATTTTCTCTTGGGTCAGATTGGCAGAAAATGTGGGGGAGTTTCCCCTTTTTCTGCAGCATGGGGCCTGGGTCACTTGCAGGTTTAAACTAATGTAAATCATGGATTCTCTGTAACTTGAAGTCTTTAAACCATGATTTAAGGATTCAGTAACTCAGCCAGAGCTTAGAAGTCTGTTACAGGGCTGGGTGGGTGAGGTTCTGTGGCCTGTGACGTGCAGGAGGTCACACTAGATGATCTCAATGGTGTCTTCTGACTTTAGTAAGCGTATCTGAATAAGAATAGACATTACAGTTTTAAACTTAACGAGTGTCCCATAACATGCCCCCCACAAATATAGAAGTCAAACTGCACCTATGATCCAGCCCAGTATTCTGTCTTTAGATACTTTCCAATGCCAGGTGCTTCAAAGGGAACGAAGAGAACAGGCAGTCATTGAGCGATCCATATCCTGTCATCCACTCCCAACTTCTGGCTAAGAGAGGCTAGGGACAGTCAGAGCCCGGTGTTGCATCCCTGCCCATCCTGGCTAATAGCCAGTGATGGACCAATCCTCCATGAATTTATCTAGACCTGTTTTGAACCCTGTTATAGTTTTGGCCTTCACAACATCCTCTGGCAAGGAGTTCCACAGATGGACTGTGTGTTGTGTGAACAAATACTTCATTTTGCTTGCCTTAAACCTGCTGCCTATGAATTTCATTTAGTGACTCCTAGTTCTTGTGTTATTCACTTTCTCCACACCAGTCATGATTTTATAGACCTCTATCATATCCCCCCTTAGTTGTCTCTTTTCCAAACTGAATAGTCCCAGTCTTATTAAAACACCGACAGCTGAGTGGAGTGAGGCATTGCCAGCAATGGGGCTGCCTGGTGCTCAGGACAGAATAGAGAATTTGAACACAGAGTGGAATATCATATGACAAATGAATGAAGATTTGACTTCAACTTCTTTATCATCACTAGTGGCTCGACCCGATCTTTGTGCTACGTTTTCTGGGATGAAAGAAGTAGGAATTCATCTCTTGCTACTCCCAGTCACAACAGCTACAGCTGAGCGTTCCTTTACCTCATTGAACAGAATTTTATGTTCTGAAAGACGTCACCTTCTGCTGGATCATGAGCATATCATGGAGGACTGGAAGTACCAGACACACGAGAAGCCACCACAGATGAACGCACTGCATTTGAGAAGTTCATTAACAGAGTTGTGCAAAATTACAAGAAGAAACCAAGAAGGACGTAGACGTAGTGCTTCATAGTAAGCTTGAGTAGCCAACTTTAATTTATGTGATGATTTTAAAATATGAGTTAAATCTAATAAAAATGACTGTGGAGCATTTTCCTGTTTTTACTATGGTAAAATCCCATAAAATCCCAGATCCCAAATGGCCCCCTCAAGGATTGAACTCACAACCCTGGGTTTAGCAGGCCAATGCTCAAACCACTGAGCTATCCCTCCCCCCCAAGCCCTTGTCTCCAAGCCCTATTGCAGGGTGTTATGGACACTAGTCCCTGGGCCAGGGATGCCAGCGGATGCCACGCTAATAAGCACCCTGCACTAGCTTTGCATTGGCCTTTCTTCTCCTTTTTCTCTCTCTTGTTCCCCTTTTCAGTCCTGCTTCATTTGGCAGCAAACAACAAGTTCTGGTTAATGGTTAATCCTGGCGGCACCGCACTGAGAGATGCGGGACAAGGATATGGAGAGATAAGGGAACAGATGGTGGTAGCGGTGGGATCTCTGTGGGGACTCACTGCTGCGATAACACGGCGCTGCCCTGATTAACTCTTCACTTCCCTGCACCGAAAGGGCTGAGAGTGGGGAGAAACAGGTGCCCGGCTGGATCGGGGCCTAGCACTTGGCGGGATCCAGCTCTAGCGAGACGGGCACTAGAGCCAGGATGGGCTGTTAAATGCATCAGGCGGGTTAGCGGGTGGCCCCCACCTGCCCATATGCACTGGCTCAGCAGCTGTCACCAAAGGCTCCTGCCCTGCAATGGGCCGCGTTGCCGACTCTTATGGGTTTCATGGCTCTGTTATTGGGGGGGAGTGTTGAAAAGCCCCACCTCCCAGATTCCTGGGATCCTGGGAGGGCCTGAGTCACCTCTTCTTTAAAGAAGGAAGTCGAGCGGTTCGTCAAAGGCTGGGACCCTGGGGACCTTCCAGATGGAAATAGGAATGGATGGAATCTGTGATTTTCTTTGATGCAGCCTTGTTCTCTGACCAAGAACGTACACAGGCCTCTTTAGCCAACACCAGACCCAACATCGCTCTCTCCAGCTTTTTCCAAGGTCTCTCTCTCTCTCCTCTCTCTCTCTCTCACACACACACACACAATCGCCCCCACCAACCTCAGTGGGGGTTTAACCCAGCCAATAACTAGGATGCACCCAGCTCATAAGAGAAGACTGTAGACTTGGGGGCTGCAGAGGAAATGGGCAAACGGGAGGCCCCCGAAAGCTCAGATGACTTGGATCAGCTTGGGCAGCTGCGGATTTTGTTGTTACTCTCCTGAGGATTTGTGGGGTGCAGCTCCAGAGTGGGGATGCCTGCGCCAGGCGGGCACACCAGAATGGTGGATCGGTAGGCGCTAGAGGCCCAGGTGAGATCTAAACTCCAGACCTGGGCCTGGAGCCTGACGGCTGCGGCTGGGCTCCGTATCCAAGCCCCCAAATTCCACCTCCTAACCAGAGACCGCGCCCAGCTGCCAGGCTGGTGCGGCAGTGCCAGAGGAATGTGGATCTGCCACACGGATGCTGTTGGGACCTGCTGAGCTTTGCCCCCAAGCGAGGGCAGCCAGTGTTAGAATGGCCCCTGACTGATCCTAGCTCAAAGCAGTGGGAAACCATGTGTGGGGCTGGGAAGCAGGACTCCCGGGTTGCAGTCCCAGCTCTGGGAAGGGAGTGGGGGTTTAGCGTAGTTGTTAGGAGGGAGGCCTGGACGCCAGGGTTCTATTTCTGGCTCTGGGAGAGGAGGGGGGTCTAGTGGTTAGGGTTGGACTCTATCAAAGTTCAGACCCTTCTAGTGTGAGCTTCTGCTGGGTAGGGCCCTCTCTGTCACACAAAATCCTAGTGACGCGGTGCCCTGCCCAGATCCTGCCATACTCTGTGGCTGCCAGCGCAACGGGACACGCCCCAGGTCGTTGCTCCATTCGCTTATTTCATTTCTTGCCCTGACGGGGGCAGCCAGGCAGCTGGTCACCCCAACACCTTTGGGAACGAAAGGACGAGGGTTCCCCTTCTAACGCCCTCACCTGCGGTAACACTGTTTAACACTGGCCCACCCACGGTTGGGGCACAGACCAATTTCTTCACGGTAGAACATGGCAGTTAGTCTGAAAATAAAACCAGTGTCTATCAGCTTCGATAAAAATGAAGCTTTGTGGCACCGTTTGGTCAAGGGCCAGCCCTGCCCATGGGGTGAGGCCCTTGTTTCCCGTAACCCAGAGGCTCTCAAACTTTTGCACTGGTGACCCCTTTCACACAGCAAGCCTCTGAGTGCGACCCCCCCCTTATAAATTAAAAACACGTTTTTATATATTTAACACCATTATAAATGCTGCAGGCAAAGCGGAGTTTGGGGGTGGAGGCTGACAGCTCGTGACCCCCCCGTGTGATAGCCTCGTGACCCCCTGACGGGTCCCGATCCCCAGTTTGAGAACCCCTGCCTTAATCTTTCCCCCCCCTTATTTGTCTTACAGTTGGACTGAGAGGCAGCACAGGCCAGTGGGCAGAGCAGTGGATTGCAGCCATGGGGCTGACTGACTGCAAGCTTGGGCAAATCCCTTTTCCCCACCCATGCCTCAGTTTCCTCTCCCACCCTTGGTCTAGTTAGACTGGGAGCTCTTTAGGGCATGGATTGTCTGTCTCATGCTCTGTGTGTCCAGCACCTAGCACAGCGGGGCCTCTTAGTGCAGATCCGACAGACCATAATCACACCCTCTGAGCTCTCCCAGCCCAGCCCAGCGGCTGGGGGGTGCTTATGATTTAACAGGAGATGAAATGATTCCCAGCACTTCAACTTTTCATGTGCTAGAAGCTGGTTTATTGTCACTGCTCAGTAGCTCCCAAGCAAAGCAAGCGCTAAGCTGCCGGGGCGCTGGGTTAAAGGCAACCTACACTTGAATTAAAACCCCTTTGCAGGATTGTGCGAACCACCCAACGGGTCCTTCCCAGGCCGGCAGGTGAGAAGCGGGGGGCTGCCCCCTGCTGGGGGGCGGAGGTGCTGCTCGAACAGGCAGAAGCTGCGGATGGGGTCAGCAATGGGCGCAGGGGCTGCCCCGAGGCTGCAGGGACTCAGGCTTTGAACCTGGGCCACTGGCTGATGACCCTGTAGAGGCTGTCCCCGGGGCAGCTGGTTGGGTTCACGTTGCGATGCCCCTTCAGGGTGTAGCTGCGGCTCAGGAAACCCCTGGAGACGGCGCATTGGATCAGGCGCCTGGCAGCGTTCAGGGCAGCAGCGCTGGGGACTATCCCTGTAGGATAGAGTAACCCCTTGTTAATCTCAGCCTGGGCCCTGGCCCCTGGCCCCTCTCTGCTCAGGGGATGTGACTGTGGCCTGAATAAATAACCCCCCCTCTGCCCATGCTCTCGATTGGCCGTGTCAATGTCACTCCCCGGTCCGCCCTGTATTGCGCTGGGTAATGCAACCTCCCACCTGCTGCATTTCCTGGTCCCGTGCCCCAGCCTGGTGCCCCTCGCACGGGGAGCTCGACTGCGGCGGAGCCCAGCGGGATGGCGGTGAGGCCAGCTGGGTTAGGCCAGGGGCAGATCTCTCCCTGAATCCCATCCCCCGCCCCAAGCTCTCAGCTGGGAGGGGGCACCGGGTGCCCAGCGTCCCCAGCTGCAGCCCTCCTGCGAGTGCCCAGCTCAGGCTCTCTCTGCCCAGTGAGGCCAGGGCTGTCCTACAACGTGCACTGGGCCCAGGCAAACTAAATGCATTTTATCCAGACCCACGGACAATCACAGCTCGAGGGATGCAGGCCCCACCTCCAGCCTGGGGGCTGCACCTGAAGAGCCGGGCTCTGGGCAGGATCTATGGGTCACAATGGACAAGCAACAGCCTAGCTCCCAGGGTGATATGGGGACACGCAGGGCTCATGAGATCAGGGAAATGAGGGGGAGGGGATTTTCCCCGTGTCCGGCTGTGTGGAGACGGATGCTGGATCCTTGGCCTGTCTCTGGGGCCCACATGATAAAAGGGATGTGGAAAAATTGTCTAGGGGACAGAAAAGAGCCACAAACACAATCCCTGGGCTGGAGAAATGGCTGCCAGGGCGGGACGGGCAGAGCTCAGCCCATCCAGGTGATCACCCGGGGAGGAAATACAGGACCTGGCGGGTGCGTTAGCTGCACGGAGAAAGGCAGAAGAGGGGCCGGGGCCGGGAGCTGAAGCCAGACAGGGTCCCCAGCCCAAATGTCGAAAAGGAAGGGCGATTAGCCAGTGGAGCAAACTCCCCTTGGCCACCAGAGCCAGCCAGGGGATCCAGCGATGGGCCCCGTGATGCCGTACACAGGTGATCCCCACTATCCCCCCGGCTCCTACTCTCTCTCCCGCTCCCTGTACAGCCAAAGGTCACTACAGCTCCAGGGTCCTATGGGCTGCTCCTGCTCAGCTGCTTTCCCTGGCCCTAGATCCTTTCTGGGTCGCTGGTTTCCAGGCTCCAGGCCGTAGGTCTGGCCTGCATTCCTTGGGCCCGATCCCGGCCCTTCTGCTTGGCTGGATTACAACCCCACCTTGTTTGCTCGCAGCCAGCCAGGTCGCTTTACAGCAGTGATCCCTCGTCATTAGTTACCAATTCCTAGGTCACCCGGAGATGGTCCCTGTGGCAGAACCCCCTGCCCTGGGTGTCAGGTCAGCAGGGGAGAGCCGCTGTGGGCAGGAGCCCGGCAGGAGGGATTCCCAGCTCCCGGCAGGGCCTAGCAGGGAAATCTGTACAGATGGGACCCACATACTGGAGAAGTTGCCTATGAAGCTGATTCCCAGTGATTTCCGGTTCCAGTTCTTGGCATGGGCCCCCCTGGTGCTCCAGCCTCTGCCCTTGTAGACTCTGCCGTCCTCGCCGATCAGGAAGCTGCAGGCAGAGCGCAGTGTGAGACCCGCACGGGCACGTCAGTCGCACCCTCCCCTCCCCATCGCTCTCGGCAGCTCCCCCAGGGTCGTCGCTGACCCTGCAAGCGTTTGAACCTGGGACCCTTGGAGCTAGAAGCTCAATCCTCTGCCATGCAGCTAAAGACCCATTCAGGAAAGGGACTGTAATGGAATGGGGGGCTAAGCTGTATTGTGCTCTTTGGCCATTAGGTGGCGCTGTGTGTAACATCCCTGGTGGGAGCTGCCCCAGGCCCCTCCGGGACACAGCTGGGGGTCGAGTGAGGGCTGATCTGGGGCAGGACAGCGCAGGGACCTGCCACCCCGTGGAAAATTCCTAGCTGGGTTTCCATCCCCCCCGACTTCACCATCTCAAAACTTTTCACGGAGTAAAATCTTTGGCCAGGTTTTCGTTCCAGAGCGTCAGGCCGGCCCCAGGGAAACGTGTCGACAGCGCCGGAATGGGGCAGTGTCACAGACCAGCAGGGCGCAGGCCACATGGCGTCTGTCAGCTGAGCTCGTAGCACAACGTAGGGGCTCCCTGCGGCCCTCCATCCCCCCACCAATTCCATCACTGCCCTGTCCCATCCACCGCTCTTCAGGGACTCCCTCACGCCCCCCCCGCCTCCCCCTGCCTGGGGCTCTAAGCCCCCTAACTCCCCCTCCCCCACAGCAGAAACTCTGGCTGCACCCCTCCCCAAATCCCCCTTTTCAGCCCCAAAATATTAAATATAAAAATCAAATCTTTGCTGTGGACAAGTCCCCTCTACCCCTGAGTGTGGTCTCTGCTGCCCCATGTGGCTGCTTGGGGGCAGCGGCCCTGAGTCTGCCCGTAACTATGGGGAGGCCCCCACCCCACCCCACCCGCCCTCACTCACTTGTAGCCAATGTCAGACCAGCCCCTCTTGTCCATGTGGTAATTCTGGATGCGCCTGACCAGACGGCTGCAGGAGGCCAATGTGAAGCAGCGATTCCTTGCCGTGTGGTGGAGGATGACATACCGCACTGGGGTCCTCAGTGGGACCCTGTTTTTTGGGGGCCAGCCCCCCCACTTGGAGCGGGAGACGATGGAGGGGCAGCCTATGCCTTGCGGGGGAGGGGAGAAAGGGCTGGGTTAATGTGGGTGCCCCCCACCTGCCCCAGCCCAAGCAGCAGGATCGGGCCCAGGGCTGGTGCGCTGAGTGGGGTCGGGGCCGCAGCAATGGAGTGGGGGTGGGGGCCAGCAAAGCCTGTGCACAGCGCAGGGGGGACGCGCAGCCCTGCGTTAAATGTGATGGGGCTGGAGAGAGGCCTGGCCGGGAGCCTGCTCGCCCCGCAGCAGCACCCGCTGCTGGCAGCAAAGGGGTGAAAGGGGAGCCAGGCCAGGCTGGAGGGAGGCCAAGCAAGAGCTGGGCTGGAGACCATGGCGGGGGCTGGGGAAGCTCCTGCCCAGGGTGTGCGGCTCAGCACCCGTCTGTCTTCTCTGACCCCTCTGGTCGTTTGCATCCCTACGATCTGTTTCCTCCGCTCGCAGCCTTTCCACTCTCTCTCCATCTGGGAGGCCCCTGATCCTTCTGATCTCCCACTGTTGACCCCGCTGCCCCTCGGCCTGGTCCCTTCAGAGACGGGACAAACAGGATGGAGTCCAGCGCCCCAGAAACTGGAAGGTCAGAACATCTGACCCTGAGAAAAGGCTCACTGGGCACAATCAGCCTGGGGAACTCCCTGCCACTGGCTGTCACTGGGCCAAGAGCAGGATCCAGCAATGGATCAGAGGTTTCTGTGGAGAACAAGAACAGCCAGCGTCACAGTGGGTGGGACTGGACGGATTCCCGCCCCGGGACTTGGGGCCACTAACTGATGGGAACAGAAAGGAAATTCCCCTGTGGCTGGGTTATTCCATCATGGGCCACTAGGGGGTGTCTAGCGCCTCCCTCTGGAGCATCTGGCACTGGCCGCTGCTGGAGCCGGGGCACCAGGGTAGATGGGCCCTGCTCCGATCCAGGGGGCGACGTCTAGGCTGCCGGGACAGTCTCACCATGAAACCTCCTAACGGGGCCTTGGTAGAAGCTGGGGATCAGCTGGTGTTGCCACTGCTCCTCCCACCCCTCCCCTCTGTCCCTGATCTCCCACTCCCCAGCCCCATTTCCCCTGCCCTCCCCACTCAGTTCTCAGCTGCTTCAGGGATTCCAGGCCCTGCCCTGAACCTGCAGCCCTGGGAATCCAAACTCACCGAGTGACACGGTGCAGAGCGCTAAGAGCCACACAACCGACGTCAGCAGCAGCATCTTCCTCTCCCTCGGCCCTGTGGGGACACGAGCCCGTCACAGTCGGCCTGCCACCCCCAGGAGGGGGCACGGCTGGGCTGGAGCCAAACACCCCCAGAGCCCCTGGGTAGCAGATCCCCCTGAGCTCAGGCTGCCCCGGGCTCCAAGCCTGGACTATCATCTGGGGGCAGCATCCTGTCCCTGCCCAGATCCCCCTTCTCCCTGAGCTCCCCGGGTCCCCATGGCAGCCCCTTGAGCGGTGGGCATGGCGGTGGCTCTGGCTGTACTAACAGCCCCAGCTGGGCTGTGGGGAGAAGAGCCGTCCTGGGGGGCAGAGCTGGTTCATGGGGACCAGCGCCCCGGGGGGTGCAGAGAGGGGCTGGCATGTGCCCACCTGGGTTCCTGCAGAGCTGGGAGCAGAGTGAGCTCCAGGCACTGTCACCTGCTTCTCTTTATAAGCACATAGGCAGGCGACAGGGCGTGGGGCCAGGTAGCTGGTTAATAAACTGTCTTGCCAATGCTGTTTGGGAGCCCCAGCCACCGAGGAGGAAGGAGTCGGGGGGGATTTCACAAGGGGGCTGCAGTTGCTGAAGACCCAGCCAGGCTCATGCAGCAGGGCTCAGGGGTCTGTAGCACCACCGGGGCCGACAGACTGCGCACCGAGGGGAGGGAGCGATTCTGGCCTGGCAGCGCGACCCCAGGGGCAGAACCTTCATCCCAACGTGGGCAAGGCTGGGCACAGAGCACAACCCGGCCTGGGGAGCTGGGGAACGCCGCACCGGGGGGACAGCACGTCAGCCACTGTCCAGGCCACAAGGCGGGCAGCTGAACCCTGCCCCCAGAGAGCTCTGTGTCATCCCCCGCCCCTCGTCACCCTCCTGGGTCACTTCCTGCCGCCTCCCCAAGCCAGAGGGAAAAGCACAGACCTGAACAAACCTGAGGCAATGTCTCCGACCTTGCAAATGCCCAGAGTCCTTCCCTCTCAGCAGCTCAGGTAGAGCATCCGCTGGGCCTGCCTCCAGTCTCCTTCTGCAGAGCTGCCGATCCCAGCCCTGCTCACCTCCGCTGGCACCTTTCAATGGAGCTGTTCTCTGCTCCCTGCCAAGCTCCTCCTCAAGGCCGGGCAGGACCATGCGGGTGTGGCAGGGCAGAGCTGCCAGGAAGGATGGCTGAGGGCTCAAGCCTACATTTTATTTACCAAACAAGGGGTGTTTTCTTAGCACCCCGATGCCACCTCGCCTCCTGAGATTATCATCAACATCATCGACATGCAGGACTCACCTGCCTTCGCTAGGCATCTTTCTTGCTGCATTTTGCAGCACTCAGCAGCTCCCGGTCTTGTTGGATGGAGATGGAAAGATAAAGGACGTCCCTTGTAATAAGGGACGCTTGGCAACTCTGCCACCAGGGCCCAGGGCAGTTCCCTAAACCCTCCCTCTCCGGGGGCGGTTTGTGTGCCAGTCACAGGGCCCCGTCATGCCAGGCACTGCCAAGATACACAGTGACCCAGATCAGGGCCCCGTCATGCCGGGCGCTGCCCAGACACACACAGTGACAGAGATCAGGGCCCCGTCACGCCGGGCGCTGGCCAGACACACACAGTGACAGAGATCGGGGCCCCGTCACGCCGGGCGCTGCCCACACACACAGTGACCGAGATCGGGGCCCCGTCGGGCTGGGCGCTGCCCACACACACAGTGACCGAGATCGGGGCCCCGTCGGGCTGGGCGCTGCCCACACACACAGTGACCGAGATCGGGGCCCCGTCGGGCTGGGCGCTGCCCACACACACAGTGACCGAGATCGGGGCCCCGTCGTGCCAGGCGCTGCACAGACACACAGTGACCAAGTCCTTTTGTGCCAGGCTCTGCAGACACAGAGCGAGAGACAGTCCTGTCCCAAAGTTTCCAGTCTACCCCATACACTTTTGTCCAGGTGGGGTCGGTTTTGCTGATACAGTTATACCAGTACAACAGCAGTGTGTGTGCAGTGACACCAGCATACAGGTGCCTGGTACCAGGGTCAGACCCGTCTACGCTTCTCGTCCGGGAATAGTTCTAGCCCGGTTGCAGGGCTATAATTGTACCCCACCGGGGCTGTAATGTGTTAACTAGCCTGGTACAGTTACACTCCTACAGCGTTTGTGTGTGGAAGTGGCCGGCCCGTGGGGTGACCTTGGCCAAGTCCTGGCCCCGCCCAGTGACTCAGTTTCCCTCTCTGAAGTGGAGATAATGACACGGCCTCGCTTGCACAACCCAGTGAGATCGCTCGGGAGAAGGGCAGTCGAGTGCCAGGTGCTGTGAGCCTCACAGCCCAGTAGCGGGGGCTGTAGCCACCCCAGGCTAGGAGATGGCCAGAGCTCCATGTAGCTGAGGAAGGGGCGATGACGGTGTTGCCACTCAGGGCAACTGCACCGGTCCTGCGCCTCCGTAGGCCAGCCAGGGCACCCGCCCTGGGCTCCTGGCACGCCAGCCGCCACCTCTCATGGGCCGGACCCGCCTCGCTCTCCCTCCTGCCGGGTGCTCCAGGCTTCCCGGTTTCCTGTTGGCACTGTGATATCCCCAGCAAGTCAGACTGGCTGAGCCGGCCGCTTTTCTGCCCCCTCCAAGGCTACAAGCCCCGTGAGCCCCACAGCTTCGGCCCCACCAAGCTTCCCCCAAGCAGCACCTCGGTGCTTACGGTGACAGCACTGCCGAGAACACGGGTTAAACCATTCAGTGAACCCACCCGCCTGCTACTAGGCTTACCAGAGATCCCTCCCCTGACTGCAGCCGGGGCTCCGGCTGGGGTGCAGACTGTCAAACCCACCCAGGGGCTTTTCAGTGCTTCCAAGCTCAGCACAGCTTCTGCTGTGAACACGTCCCCTGGGAATCTGTGAGTGCCGCAGGCCGGTCCCTCGATCTGGGAACAGGTCATTCGCAGCCAGTGGCTCACTCCTCAGGGCATCACTTTGAAAGGCCGGGGGCAGAGGTGGGAATTTGCATCCCCACCCCACAGGGATTTCCTAGAAACCCATTGCTTTGTTTGGCCCAACAGCTCCTCCTTGGCTGGTCAATTGCTTTACAAGTGTCCTGTGACAGTCCTGACCCTTCCCAGGGTTTGCTGGAGTCACGTCTCCCCCAGAGGAATCACGTCCCAGACTCCAGACCCATTCGCATTTGGAATACAGTGAACTCCGAAAATACCCATACTTTGTCCAACCTGCTTTGTGCAGGGTCTGGGAGGAAACTGCTGTCTCTGGCCCATCTCCCCCTACAGAACTGGGTGGAACCAGGTGCTGTCCGGCACCCTTGGGGAACCCATTGACTTAGTGCCTGGACAAGTTTCTCCCCTGCCTGGCCTTTCTGCCATGGCCTGTCACAATGTCACGTTTCAATGTTGTGTTTAAGAAGCATTCTGCCATCACGCCAGCACCCGGCCTTCACAAACCCGCCCAGTCGGCTGGCAGCCTCCTGCCCCAGTTCTCTCTAGAGCCCCTGGGCCGATCTCTTCCACGCCCCTCCTTACCCTGGGTGCCCCCAAACCTTTTCCTTCCAGCACGCAGTTCATTTTCTTAACTTCTGACACGGCTCGGCTGCCTTATTAACGCTGAGGCTTGTCCTGCTCCATCACATCCTCCGGGTCCTCCTTGCACTCAGCCGACTTCCCCGGTGCTCCCAGTGTCTCCGCAGCCAATTGCTCCTGTGCTGGCCGATGAGCACTTCCACCGTCCTCCGCCCGTTTCTGACAACCCCACGAATGCACCGTCTCCTCAGCTCCTTCCCCTCGTCCGCCTTCCCCTTTCCTTGCGGCGCTCGCCAGCCGCCCGTTGACTTCTCCATTCTGCGGCTTCTCTTTCTGAGCATTTTCTGTCACTTCCTTAAGCTGCTGATTAAAAGCCTCGCGCGCCCGATGCTGAGCTGCCGCCCCGGGTCACGCTTTCCCCTCCACTCTCTGGCCAGCCTCAGAGACAAGCAGCGCACACGTGTGATCCCACGGGCCAGCTGGACGCGGTGCGGCCCCAGAACCTCCATGCGTAACAGCATGTTTCTTTACAAACAATCCAAGCCCTCCTTTACTATTTGGGCCATTCTTCGCCCTCATTTTACTCTTGATGGAGTTAACGTTTCGCTGGATCTAACCTTACAACTCTTCTTCAAACTTTTCCCCTCCCCTGTAGGCCCCTAGACCGTCCCAGCCAGAGTCTCCACACACGGCTAGGTCTTTACTCCCGACACAGAGGTTGTGACCCTGCCCGGTCCGGTTCCAGCCAGTAAACTTGGGTCGGAGGATCCCCCAGGGAAGCAGATTTATTACCAATTCAGCTTCAATCTTACTTCCTACTTAAAGAGACCTCAAGGACCCAAGCCCCAGCCAGTATTTATTAGTTATTAGTACAGCGCCCAAACAGAAAGGCAGATCCATTACCAAGTCTGCTGAACCAAACCTTGCAGCCGTTGACGTAAACGACAGACTGATCCCCGTGATGTCTTTTGCCACTGCTTGTGTAACCCTTCTGCCCGTCAGAGTTGGCAGCAACAAGGGCCGGGTTCAATATCTAGGGGATCCAATCCAATAACATAATGCAAACCGGCTCGAGCCCCCACCCAGTGACCTGGGACAAATATATACCACCCCCGCTGGGCGCCTCCAAGAGGCAATACTTCCCCTCTCGCAAGCACATAGTCTGAGTGTAGCAAAAAGCCTTTTAATAACAAACAGAAACAATGTGGCATTATGTTGGGGAAACACCACCAACAGGATTCATAACACAACCCATGAGCAAAAAAACCCTACCCCAAGCAAATTGGGGCATGCCCCTTTCCCTTTGGTTCTTGAGTCCAGCAACCCCAAATCACCCAAAGTTCCAAAAGTCCAATGACCCAAAAGTCTCTGTCCCTGGTCAGGGCAGCCCCAGAGTTCAAAAGTTTATCTGCGGAGCTTTACCTCCCACCCTGGGTGGAGATGGGATGGGGGTAAGAGGCACCTTACATGATCTGAAGCTGACCGCCCCACAGCTCCATAGGCCTTCGCTTCGCTCTGCTCCGCTCCGCTCCGCCAGCCGCCCCACAAACTCCTTCGCTTCGCTCCGCGGCCCACAAGCAGCTCCCGCCATCCCACGAACTGCTCCACCAGCCGGTCCACAAACTCCTTCGCTTCGCTCCGCGGCCCACAAGCAGCTCCCACCATCCCACGAACTGCTCCACCAGCCGGTCCACAAACTGCTCCGCGTCCCACCAGCAGCTCCCGCCGTCCTACAAACTGCTCCACCAGCCTGTCCATAAGGCACTCCAGCCGTCCCGCAAACTGCTCCACAATATATCTTCAGGGTCCCCCCCTACTTAACACAACGCTCAGTGATTTCAGCTCTTAGGTGAATTCTGATTGTAGTAGGGGAGCCTCAGGGCTGGTGCACCATTAGCCCAAAGTGAGCTCAGCAGCCTGTAACTAGACTCCTAATGGAATCAAAATTAGCTCTGATATTCCCCAGTGGAGAGAGGAGGCAGTGCAATTAGCATGTAAGGCCCTCACCAAGGGGCCCATACCACCAAATATTAATACTTCTCCCCAACCTCTCTCAATTCACAGAGTTTTGGAACCCATGACCCTTGCAATAGCGAGTGCTACTTAGTTGATGGTGAGTCCCTCCATCATAACAAAAGGCCAAGTACAGTTCCAAGCACAGTTCCCATAATCAGGGTAATAACAATTTATTCTTCCTGCCCCAATAACAGAGACACTGGGGATCCCACAGCAGCCAAAGTGACCATTTGGTCAGCTATGGCCTCATTCTAGGCGGGGTGGGTGTGCCTATGCAAATGAGATCGGCCCCTGAAGTTTTTTTTTTCCACAACTTGCCACACCTCACCACCAGATGTCAGGGTGGAGCTCATCCTGACACTGCTTACATCTTATTAGTTAATAGCACAGCGCCCAAACAGAAAGGCAGATCCATTACCAAGTCTGCTGAACCAAACAAACCTTGCAGCCGTTGATGTAAACGACAGACTGATCCCCGTGATGTCTTTTGCCACTGCTTGCATACAGCTTGGACTATTTATAGGTAACTTAGTTCCAGCTTATCACTTCCTCTTTCCCAATACAAGGCTACAAATCCATCTGTGTCTGGTAAATTTCATAGACTTCCCAGCACACCATTACACATCTGCTGCTTAAACATAAACTTTTACCATCACTATGTTATTTATACATTTCCATTTGTTTGCAGTTGGTACATTTCTCGCACAGTCGCGTGGCAACGCAAATAACAGGGCGCTAGGCTAAAAATGTTAGCAAATTGGCATTTTTCACAGCCAGTGAGAGTTTAGCAGCATTCCCAAAGTATCTTGGGAGTCTGGGTCACCAGTAGGCCTGAGGTCCGATAGTAATTTGACCTACCAGTCAACAAACCTTTGTCCTGGTATAACGGCATCCCCACTGGGTGAGGCGGGGGTTTGTAATGTTTTAACTAGACCGGTCCAGTTAAAGTCCTCAGGCTTTTGCCTACAGACATGGCCGGCCTGCAGAGTGACCTTGGTTAAGTCAGTCCCCCCATGCATGCCTCAGTTTGCCCATCTATAAAGTGGGGATAGTGATGCCAACTTCCTTTGTGAAGCACACTGAGATCTGCTGGAGAAAGGGGATAGCTCAGGGCCAGGTGTTATAACTAGGGAGCAAGAGGGTCTGTCACTGCCCCAGGCTAGCAGATGGTGGGAGCTCCGCGGAGCGGAGAGACGGTGGCAGACATGGGCAGCAGAGGGTGCTGTGCTGGGCTCCCGTGGGGCAGGTTGGTGGCAGAAGGGGAGGTCTCTCCAGAATCCAGCAACGCACCCAAAAGCCACTTTCCCTGATGCCTGCCCCTGTTGTCATCGCCCCTGGCACGGCCCCCAGCACCTCTTGTGTGTGTCGCGTGCGGAAGGGGATTTCTGCTGGGGCTGCCCCCACGTGCTGGTGCAGTGACAAATGCAAGTGATGCGAGATAATAGTGAGATGGCGCCCTGGTGAGCGCAAATCCAAGGCAGCATCCACACTGGGGCACTCAATCTGAGCCAGGGGCGGTGGGTTTTGTGATATGGTGCCGTATCCAGGTAGGGGCTTCCTATCCCCCTCCCAGGGCTGGGAATAGAACCCAGGAGTCCCAGCTCTCTTCTCTAACCACTAGACCAACTTATTTCATACAGACCGCATAACAGCTCCCACGAGGTGCTGACGCTGCCTCTCCTGGCCATGGCTGGATCCATGCAGTGACCCAGAGGTGAAAGTCCAAGCTCCCGATCCGCAGCTGGGGGAATCTGCTGCTGTGCAGTCAAAGGAGCAAGGCTGATTTCGGCCACCTGAGGATCGGGGCCTGACACTCTGCGATGGCGGTACATCTACTCAGTGAGTCTCAGAGTCAGCTGGGGCTAAAAGAGCCAGTCCGGCATTTGGGCTGGGGCTGAAGCCGGGGCTGTAAAATCCAGCAAGGGGGCAGGTTTCGGAACCTGGGGCCCAGCCCAAACCCGAACATCTACAATGCTTCTGTGAGCCCCGCCAGTCACAGACAGTTGATCGGAGCCCTGAGACTCACCGCTGTGGGGTTTGTTTGGTTTTTTGCTGTGTAGATGTATTTTTAGTCCTAATTCCCAGTTGTAACTGTGCCTTAGTGGGTCACAACTGAGGATGCCAAATTCAGGACCAACTGGTGAGAAATAGGGCAAACAACCCACAACGGGTGCTTATTCTTTTATAAGATATACCAAACCAGCCACAAAAGTGAACTCCTCTTTCACCACATTGGATAACAAGAGAACATAAAGGCAATTTCTTCAGGCATTCCAGTTCTTATATCACCACCAAAAACACTGGATTCAGAGATGAGTGGTTCTTTACAACCAGTCTCATCAAATAATAGGTTCTTCTGATCCCAAAGGACCAGCCACAAACCAAGGTCAATGTATAATTTAGATCTTACCCAAAATCATGCTGATGCCCATCCTTTAGTATCTAAAATCTAAAGGTTTATTTATAGAAAGAAAGAAAGAAAGAAAGAAAGAAAGAAAGAAAGAAAGAAAGAAAGAAAGAAAGAAAGAAAGAAAGAAAGAAAGAAAGAAAAAGGTGAGAGTTAAAATTGGTTAAATGGAATCAATGACATACAGTCATGGCAAAGTTCTTGGTTCAGGCTTGTAGCAGAGATGGAATAAACTGCAGGCTCAAATCAAGTCTCTGGAGAACATCCACAGCTGGGATGGGTCATTGTCACGGGGTCCCCGGGCGATGCTCTGGAACTGCTCTCTACGAAGCCAGTCAGGACTCTGGTGAAGTCTTCTCTCTGTGAGCAGCCTGTCTTCAGGACACACAGCTCCCACAGCTTCCACCTTCCTGGGTCTGACCTCGGAGCATTCAGCATCCTCTGCCCCTCCATGCGCTTCCCACAGCGAGTCCTCCCAGGTGGGGTCCTGGGGAAGCCAGAGGGTCCTGCCCCCCAACTCCGCAGTCAGATGTGACTCTCAGCCAGCCAGTAAAACAGAAGGTTTATTAGATGACAGGAACATGGTCTAACACAGAGCTTGTAGGTACAGAGAACAGGACCCCTCAGCCGGGTCCATTTTGGGGGGCAGTGAGCCAGACAGCCACGTCTGTACTTCACTCTTCGTCCCAGCCAGCCCCAAACTGATTCACCCTCCAGCCCCTCCTCCTCTGGGCTTTGTCCCTTTCCCGGTCCAGGAGGTCACCTGATTCCTTTGTTCTCCAACCCTTTAGCTATCATCTTGCAGGGGGGAAGGGCCCAAGCCATCAGCTGCCAGGAGACAGAGTGTGGGCCATTTATGTACCCTGGTCCTTTGCTCTGCAACAATTACACCCCCTTATCCCACCACCTAGAGACTTAAGAAATGCATAGAGGAAACTGAGGTACCCCTACAGTATTCAGAGGAAACATTAAGAACAGTCGCACTTTGTCACAGTCATTCAGTCCTTTGTTCAGAGCTTCAGTTTGTAGGAGAGATAAGAAGCAGGATTGAAGACAAAATGGAGGGGTTTCCAGGGCCTTTTATAGCTTTTGCCATGTGGAGGGCAACCCATTGTTCTTACTGTGGAAAATTTCAGCAACAAGATGGAGTTTGCAGTCACCTGGGCAAGTCCCATGTTCATGCATTTTGCCTAATCGCATCAGGAAATTTCAGTGAGTGTAGATAGGCGTCTCCCATGGTCCATTGTCAGTTAAATGTTCTTTTGATGAGCCACTTAATTTAAATAGTCCTCCCAAGAACATGCTGGGTGTTACCCCATGGGCGTTACCCCAGGAGCAAACATTGAGTTCCACGTACAGAACCAATACTTATTGTGACGGGTTGGATCACAGAAACCGCCTTGGGGCTGCCAACTGATGTGCCAAGACTAATTCTGCCCCTGCTTTCCCTGCCAGCTTGGGACTCCAGCACCCTGTCTTGTGGAGCCAGACATGCCATTCTGCTCCAACACAGACCCAGGGTCTGATCCACGTGCCCCAAAGCTGCAGACTTAACTGAAAGCAACTTAAGAAGTGTTCCTGTCTTTGAAACTTAGATGCCCAACTCCCAATGGGGTCCAAATGCCAAATAAATCCGTTTTACCCTATATAAAGCTTATAAAGGGTAAACTCATAAATTGTTCGCCCTCTATAACACTGATAGAGAGATATGCACAGCTATTCCTCCCCCCCCCCCCAGGTATTAATACATATTCTGGGTTAATTAATAAGTAAAAAGTGATTTTATTAAATACAGAAAGTAGGATTTAAGTGGTTCCAAGTAATAGCAGACCGAACAAAGTGAATGGCCAAGCAAAATAACATGAAACACACCAGTCTAAGTCTAGTACAGTAATAAAACTGAATACAGATAAAATCTCACCCTCAAAGATGTTTCAATAAATTTCTTTCACAGACTGGATGGCTTCCTAGCCTGGGCACCATCCTTTCCCCTGGTACAGCCCTTGTTCCAGCTCAGGTGGTAGCTAGGGGATTTCTCATGATGGCCACCCCCTTTGTTCTGTTCCACCCATTTATATATCTTTTGTATAAGGCGGGAATCCTTTGTCCCTCTGGGCTCCCACCCTCCTTCTCAGTGGAAAAGCACCAGGTTAAAGATGGATTCCGGTTCAGGTGACATGATCACATGTCACTGTAAAACTTCATTACCCACTTGCCAGCCCACACGTATACAGGAAGACTTACAAGTAACCAGAGCCATCTACAGTCAATTGTCCTGGTTAATGGAAGTCATTAAGATTCCAAACCACCATTAATGGCCCACGCTTTGCATAACTACAATAAAACCGCAGAGTTATATTTCATATTTCTAGTTTTAGATACAAGAGTGATACATTTATACAAACAGGATGACCACACTCAGTAGATTATAAGCTTTGTAATGACACCTTACAAGAGACCTTTTGCATGAAGCATATTCCAGTTACATATATTCACACTCATTAGCATATTTTTATAAAATCATATGGAGTGCAACGTGACACTTATAACTTCCAATACAAAAAATGATACCTGCATACAGATAGTGTAATCATAAGCAGCAAATCATAACCTCGTCATAGACACCTCACTTGACAACCTTTGTACAAGATTTGCTGCAAATATATAACAGTGGTTGCAACAATGATCTATATGGTGTGACAAAGTTCCTCCTCTGCCTTGGCGGGTTCTGCGCTTTCTGGCAGATTTGCTCTCCTCAGAGGTTTACAGCAGTCCTCAGTTTGGCTCCTTTTGTTAGTGGCACAAACCTGGGCTAACCTCATCACTGGCCAGCATGGGGAAAAGGAGGAGAACAATCCCCGCGGTCTCTGCTGGCCCATCTAATAGGTCGGGGGACAGACCAGAGAGCTTCCCCTCTGGTGGGACCCACAGTCCAGATCAATTCCTCTTATATCAAATAGGGAGTTTGGGTGGGGGGTGGGAAACCCGGGCCTGCCCTCTACTCCGGGTTCCAGCCCAGGGCCCTGTGGAATGCAGCTGTCTATAGTGTCTCCTGTAACAGCTGAGTGACAGCTACAACTCCCTGGGCTACTTCCCCATGGCCTCCTCCCAATACCTTCTTTCTCCTCACCACCGGACCTTCCTCCTGATGTCTGATAACGCTTGTACTTCTCAGTCCTCCAGCAGTATGCCTACTCACTCTCAGCTCCTCGCACGCACCTCACTAACTGAAGTGAGGTCCTTTTAAAATCAGGTGCCCTGATTAGCTTGCCTGTCCTAATTGATTCTGGTAGCTTCTTAATTGGCTCCAGGTGTCCTAATTAGCCTGCCTTAATTGGTTCCAGCAACGTCCTGATTGTTCTGGAACAGCCCTATCTTACTAAGGGAAAAGGGATCTGCTTAATCTGGAGCTAATATATCTACCTTCTATCATTCTCCTGTAGCCATCTGGCCTGACCCTGTCACAATGGTCATATTTTAATCAGATAATGTCACACCTGTCTCCTCCCGTCCTGCCCCCACAGCGCTTTACAAAGTATTGGTATGAAAAACCAGGTGGAAGGATTCCCCGTTCCTTGATTATTTTATTTGTGCAAAACAGTTTCATTTTTTTTCACTTCCTTAAAATGCAGCACTTAAGCTCAGGCACCAATCAACTGTGAACCTCACTACGGGCACATTGCATTAGCATAAGAAAAAGCCAAGCTGGGGGAGGGGAAGGGGGGGGACTTTCCCACTGCTCAGCTCTGTCCCCTGGCAGCCCCTAGCTGTGTGGATACCGTGGGAGTTCGGCATCAAAATACTTTTGAGGATTGGGCCCAGAATCTGGATCCCATTGCTGCTGCCTGAGCAACTGGAGAACAATGAGACGAGCTAGATCAGTGGTTCTCTGCCTTTCCAGGCTCCTGTGCCCCTTTCAGGAGCCTGATTTCATAGATTCATAGATATTAAGGTCAGAAGGGACCATTATGATCATCTAGTCTGACCTCCTGCACAATGCAGGCCACAGAATCTCACCCACCCAGTCCTGTGATAAACCTCCCACCTATGTCTGAGCCATTGAAGTCCTCAAATCGTGGTTTAAAGACTTCAAGGCACAGAGAATCCTCCAGCAAGTGACCCGTGCCCCACGCTGCAGAGGAAGGCGAAAAACCTCCAGGGCCTCTTCAGATCTGCCCTGGAGGAAAATTCCTTCCCGACCCCAAATATGGCGATCAGCTGAACCCTGAGCATGTGGGCAAGATTCACCAGCCAGATACCCAGGAAAGAATTCTCTGTAGTAATTCAGATCCCACCCCATCTAACATCCCATCACAGGCCACTGGGCCTATTTACCATGAATATTTAAAGATCAATTAATTGCCAAAATCATGTTATCCCATCATACCATCTCCTCCATAAACTTATCGAGTTTAATCTTAAAGCCAGATAGGTCTTTTGCCCCCACTGCTCCCCTTGGAAGGCTATTCCAAAACTTCACTCCTCTGATGGTTAGAAACCTTCGTCTAATTTCAAGTCTAAACTTCCCGATGACCAGTATATATCCATTTGTTCTTGTGTCCACATTGGTACTGAGTTTAAATAATTCCTCTCCCTCTCTGGTATTTATCCCTCTGATATATTTATAGAGAGCAATCATATCTCCCCTCAACCTTCTTTTGGTTAAGCTAAACAAGCCAAGCTCCTTGAGTCTCCTTTCATAAAACAGGTTTTCTTGGGGATTTGTCTTGTGTACCCCAAGTTTCACCTCACTGACAAACAACTAGCTCACAAACTTGCCTACAAGGCGGTGGAGTGACAGCAACAATGAGTCTATTCCTGCTCTTTGGCTGGCTGGCAGTCAGAGCCGAAAAAGAGTCTTCACAGAGATGTTGACCCAAAAGGTAACAGACCATCCAAAGCCTGGTTCCCAAGGTCAGTATCCTCCCTCTGAGCTCAGGGCTGGCGTTGGGGGGGGCAAGCAGCGGTCCCCGTGAAGCTAAGTTATTCGGGCTCCGGCTTCAGCCCAGCGTAGCGGGGCTGGGGCTTTGGCTTTCTGCCCCGGGCAGCAGCGAGTCTAATGTCAGCCCCATTAAAACGAGCTCAGGACCCACTTTGGGGTCACAACCCACCATTTGAGAACCGCTGAATATAGGACCTAGCGCAGCATAAACCTCATTGCTAGTGGTGTTTATGGAGCCTGTTGTAAAACTAGGCAAATATCTCGATGAGTTGACATCCCCCCCACCCCTCTCCCGGAAACCTCTGTGTGTCCCCAGGGTCCATGTGCCCTGGCTGAGAACCATGGAGCTAGATGAAATGGCTGGCATGTGGAGAGAGGGGGCATCTGTCAGCCGTGGGACTCCTGTTGGAGCCGGTCCCCTGGCACTCAATAACGACAGAAGGATTGGAGGTGGGGGGGGGGCTGGACTCTGGGCCACCCACCTCCCAGGGGTGCCCTAGCCACTGGGCTACAGAGCCAGGCGCACTCTTTCTTTCCCTGGCCCAAAGGCTATTGACATCTGTATCCACAGGGGAAAACTTGTGGCCCTGCCACCGCCCTGCCTTCTGCTGTTATTGCGTCGGTCTGGCCCCTGAATACAGGGCCTTGGCTGTGGGAGGGGAGCGGGGTCTAGTGGTTAGAGCAGGGGGCTGGGAGCCCGGACACCTGGGCTCTATTCCTAGCTGGGGGGCGGGTCTAGTGGTTAGAGCGAGGGAGCTAGAACTAAAATCTGAGGCGATGAGTGAGTTTAGGCCCCTACAGTGTTTGGCCAGAGTTTCATGGATCTCAGCAAAGGCCAAACTGGAACTTAGGCATCTCAGCCTGTGGTTTAGCCACCTAAATACCTTTGTGGACGTGGGCCACAAGAACCAAAATCAGAACCCAATATTTAAGAAGGGCTCAAGAGGTGATCCCGGCAGTTACAGACCGGTCAGTCTAACGTCAGTACTGGGCAAATTAGTTGAGACAATAGTAAAGAATAAAATTGTCAGACACATAGAAGAACATACATTGTTGGGCAAAAGTCAACAGGGTTTCTTTAAAGGGAAATTGTGTCTTACTAATCTATTGGAGTTCTTTGAAGGGGTCAACAAACTTGGACAAGGGGGATCCAGTGGGCATAGTGTACTTAGATTTCCAGAAAGCCTTTGACAAGGTCCCTCACCAAAGGCTCTTACGTAAATTAAATTGTCATGGGATAAGAGGGAAGATCCTTTCATGGATTGAGAACTGGTTAAAAGACAGGGAACAAAGGGTAGGAATAAATGGTAAATTTTCAGAATGGACAGGGGTACCTAGTGCTGTTCCCTAAGGGTCAGTCCTAGGACCAATCCTATTCAACTTATGCATAAATGATCTGGACAAAGGGTTAAACAGTGAGGTGGCAAAGTTTGCAGATGATACTAAACTGCTCAAGATAGTTAAGACCAAAGCAGACTGTGAAGAACTTCAAAAAGATCTCCCAAAACTAAGTGATTGGGCAACAAAATGGCAAATGAAATTTAATGTGGATAAATGTAAAGTAATGCACATTGGAAAAAAATAACCCCAACTGTACATACAATATGATGGGGGCTAATTTAGCTACAACTAATCAGGAGAGAGATCTTGGAGTCATGGTGGATAGTTCTCTGAAGACGTCCATGCAGTGTGCAGCGGCAGTCAAAAAAGCAAACGGGATGTAAGGAATCATTAAAAAAGGGATAGAGAATAAGACAGAGAATATCTTATTGCCCTTATGTAAATCCATGGTGCGCCCACATCTTGAATACTTCGTACAGATGTGGTCCCCTCATCTCAAAAAAAGATATACTGGCATTAGAAAAGGTTCAGAGAAGGACAACTAAAATGATTAGGGGTTTGGAACAGGTCCCATATGAGGAGAGATTAAAGTCATCTGCAAATTTGCTGAGAGTGCAATCCACACCATCCTCCAGATCATTTATGACGATATTGAACAAAACCGGCCCCAGGACCGACCCCTGGGGCACTCCACTTGAGCAGGTCCTCAAGGAATCAATTCTGAAGCACTTAGAGGAGAGGAAAGGGATCAGGAACAGTCAGCATGGATTCACCAAGGGCAAGTCATGCCTGACTAATCTAATTGCCTTCTCTGACGAGATAACTGGCTCTGTGGATGAGGGGAAAGCGGTGGACGTGTTGTTCCTTGACTTTAGCAAAGCTTTTGACACGGTCTCCCACAGTATTCTTGCCAGCAAGTTAAAGAAGTATGGGCTGGATGAATGGACTATAAGGTGGATAGAAAGTTGGCTAGATTGTCGGGCTCAACGGGTAGTGATCAATGGCTCCATGTCTAGCTGGCAGCCGGTATCGAGCGGAGTGCCCCAGGGGTCGGTCCTCGGGCCGGTTTTGTTCAATATCTTCATTAATGATCTGGAGGATGGCGTGGGCTGCACCCTCAGCAAGTTTGCAGATGACACTAAACTGGGAGGAGAGGTAGATACGCTGGAGGGTAGGGATAGGATACAGAGGGACCTAGACAAATTAGAGGATTGGGCCAAAAGAAATCTGATGAGATACAACAAGGACAAGTGCAGAGTCCTGCACTTAGGACGGAAGAATCCCATGCCTCGCTACAGACTAGGGACCGAATGGCTCGGCAGCAGTTCTGCAGTAAAGGACCTAGGGGTTACAGTGGACGAGTGATCAAGGCCAAGCGCAGCCCTGCCACCCACCCCTCTCACATAGGACAAGGACAACCGCTTTCATCACCCCTGCACCCAACACCAAAGTGACTTGCAATCCAACAGCGACCATTTGGGCAAAGCAGCTCCATCATGCTGCGCACCTAGGCAGAGCAGACATGTGTCTGCGCAAACAAGGGCGGTCCCCAAAGTCTTTTCCACCAGCCCATCTTTAGATGTCAGGGGCGAGCTCATTCAGACCCTCCTTACAAACGTGTGACTATAAACTAGGTGGGAGAAGGTGACATCTACTATTCTCAAACTCTTGAAGGACCTGGTGACCAGAAACAATCAATACAATTCATTAACTACAGCTAAGCCTTCCTTTGCTCAATAAGTCAGTTAATTTAAAATGCAAAATATGTTTTGACAAAGTTACTGGGTTTTGGGGGTGTGTAACCAGCACACTTAATGACGTTTTCTTTAACTAATGGAAAGCAATTTTAAAATGCGAGTTTTTTGTGCATTTTTAATTGAATTCCAATTTCCATCCAAATGCAGCTTGTCAAAAAAAGTAAGCATCTAGTCAATCAGAAATGAGTCATTTGCCATAATATATAAAAAAATTAAGAATCTGAATAAATGTTTATCCAGCTATATAATTGCTTGAATAAATGCATATAGATATAATCTGTCCTCCTGGTTATGACAAAAGGTACAAAATGTAATGTAAAGGCTATACTTAGCTGCAAATCAACATGTTTTAATGGTTACTCCGCAATGAAAATCAACCCTTTTTTTTCCGGAAAATAGCTCAAAGAGAGGTTTCAGAGTAGCAGCCGTGTTAGTCTGTATTCGCAAAAAGAACAGGAGGACTTGTGGCACCTGTTAGTCTCTAAGGTGCCACAAGTACTCCTTTTCTTTTAGCTCAAAGACACTAACGCAAAACAAGATTAAAATCAGTGATTCAAACCAGGTTTTTCTCCCACATGATTTCAACCACGAATAAAATTCTTGATTTAAATCACATTGAATTGTATCAATCCACCTAGCTCAGGAGAGCTGGGGCCAATTTCCTGGCTCTGAAATGTACTCCTTGTTTGAGTAACTTAACCTTCCCTATGTCTCAGGTGTCTCAGTGTCCATTGGTAAAACAGGGTAATAATCTGTCCTGCCTATTAAGATTGTAAACTGTCCATGGCATGGACTGTGTCTGTGCAGCACCCAGCACGATGGGGCCCTGATCTCAGTCACTGTGTGTCTGGGCAGCGCCCGGCGCGACAGGGTCCTGATCTCGGTCACTGTGTGTCTGGGCAGCGCCCGGTGGAACGGGGCCCTGATCTCGGTCACTGTGTGTGTCTGGGCAGCGCCTGGCACGACGGGGCCCTGATCTTGGTCACTGTGTGTCTTGGCAGTGCCTGGCACGACAGGGCCCTGTGACTGGGCACAAACCACTCCCAGAGAGGGAGGGGTTAGGGAACTGCCCTGGGCCCTGGTGGCAGAGTTGCCAAGAGTCCCTTATTACAAGGGACGTCCCTTATCTTTCCATCTCCATCCAACAAGACCAGGAGCTGTTGAGTGCTGCAAAATGCAGCAAGAAAGATGCCTAGCAAAGGTAGGTGAGTCCTGCGTGTTGATGATGTTGATGATAATCTCAGGAGGCGAGGTGGCATCGGGGTGCTAAGAAAACACCCCTTGTTTGGTAAATAAAATGTAGGCTTGAGCCCTCAGCCATCCTTTCGGGCAGCTCTGCCCTGCCACACCCGCAGGGCCCTGCCCGGCCGGACGAGGAGCTTGGCAGGGAGCCGAGAGCAGCTCCCTTGAAAGGCGCCAGCGGAGGTGAGCAGGGCTGGGATTCGCAGCTCTGCAGAAGGAGCCCAGTGGCAGACCCCGCTCATGCTCTACCTGAGCTGCTGAAGGGAAAGGACTCTGGACATTTGCAGGGTCAGAGAGGTCTCCTCGGGTTTATTCCAGTCTTTGCTTTTCCCTCTGGCTTGGGGAGGTCGGTGGGAAGTGACCCGGGAGGGCGGGGAGGGGCGGGGGATGATGCAGAGCACTCCAGACACAAGTCTCAGCTGCCTGCCTTGGGGCCCTGCTGGAGCCCGGGGGAGAAGATGGCCCAGGGCTCCCCGACCAGGGCTGGAGGCACGCGGCCTGTCCCTGACACTAGCGACTCAGGACTAGGCAGATCCCCCATCCCAGAGAGTCCTGACTCTGGGGCTTTGGCCGGGCAATGCCCGAAGCGCTTTGCCGGACAGCGGAACTAGGATTTGTTGGACCCTTTACGTACCCCGGAGGGGCTGGACCCGGCCTGTGACCCAGCCAGAAGGCGAGACAGGAGGGGACAGACAGCCGAAGGGAGGGAGCGGCTACCTATGGGGGCACCTGGTCAGAGAGTGTCTGTCATGCCCTCACCTGACCAGTAGGTGGGAGCTGTGGGCGCAGATCCCTTCCTGGCCCCGATCTCGGACACTGTGTGTCTGGGCAGCGCCCGGCGTAGTACGGAGAGCCGGGAGCACTGGGCCTGGGGCAAGATGTGAGTGAGTCAGGCCATGGGTTAAAGCAAATGCTGACAAGTTTGCTGTGCAGTTCAGGTACTTGGCAAATTTGTCGCTCGTGTCCTAGGCACTAGAGAGTTACCTAAAAGTAGCTTAGCTGGGACAAATACAGTCAATTTAGTGCCAGATAAAATGGCTGGACAAAATAATGAAGAGGAAGGTTTTGCCCAAGATCTCAGGACCCAGGGGAGGTAACAGACGAATGCTGTGACACAGGGAAGGGGGGACGTAAGCTGTTTGTCTCAGGCTGTTACTCTCGGGGAACCTCGCCGTCAGCCTTTGCGTGGCCTAGGGGACAGCGGCGAATCCCGCTGCTGACTGAGCCGCTCCTTGCCACGGGGCACTCGCGTCAGTGAACCGGTAACCACGGAGCCGGGCGCTAGGACTGTGCTTCCAGGGCAGTGAACCCGGCCGAGGGCCTTTCTCACTAGACAGACCGTGCTGTGGGCTTTCTTTGTAAGTACCATTGAGGTCTGCTGGATTCACATCCTGCCTTGTCAGCTGTTCGTGTTGGTAACATTTGAGCTCCAAGAACAGAAACTCCGGGCAGCCTAAACAGTGTTATTGAGGCAACGACATTCCAGCCTTCAGCACTTAACAACGCCTGGCGTGACGGGGCCCCGATCCCGGTCACTGTGTGTCTGGGCAACGCTAGGTTGGGATCTCCAGGCGCTGCCTTCGTGCCCTGCAGCTGGAGTTCAGGGGAGCTGGGGCAGGCGGTGTGTCTGGATCAGTTGGAGCAGGAAATGGCAGCCCGGACAGTGGCTGACGTGCTGTCCCCCCGGTGCGGCGTTCCCCAGCTCCCCAGACCGGGTTGTGCTCTGTGCCCAGCCTTGCCCACGTTGGGATGAAGGTTCTGCCCCTGGGGTCGCACTGCCAGGCCAGAATCGCTCCCTCCCACTTGGCGCGCAGTCCGTCAGCCTGGATGCTGCTACAGACCCCTGAGCCCTGCTGCACGAGCCTGGCTTTGTCTTAAGCAACTGCAGCCCCCTGGTGAAATCCCCCCCCCTTCCTCGGTGGCTGGGCTCCCGCCAGCATCGGCACGACGGTTTATTGACCAACTACCTGACCCCAGCCCCCACTACCCTCCCAGGCACGTATAGAGAGAAGCAGGTGCCGGCGTCCGGAGCTCACTCTGCTCCCAGCTCTGCAGGAATCCAGGAGGGCACATGCCAGCCCCTCTCTGAACCCCACGGGGCGCCAGTCTCCATGGACCAGCTCTGCCCCCCAGCATGGCTCTTCTCCCCGCAGCTCCAGCTGGGCAGGGGGCTGTTAGTACAGCCAGAGCCACCGCCAAGCCTGCTGCTCAAGGGGCTACCATAGGGACCGGGAAGCTCATGGGGAAGGGGGATCTGAGTGGGGCTGGGACGCTGCCGTCAGGCGACAGGCCGGGCTTGGAGCCCGGGGCAGCCTGAGCACAGGGGGATCTGCTACCCAGGGGTTCTGGGGGTGTTTGGCTCCGGCCCAGCAGCGCCCCCTCCTGGGGGTGGCAGGCCGGCTGTGACGGGCGCGTGTCCCCACAGGGCCGAGCGAGAGGAAGATGCTGCTGCATATCTACTAATGTGATATCTGCCACCATGTGCCAGCAATGCCCATCTGCCATGTACATTGGCCAAACCGGACAGTCTCTACATAAAAGAATAAATGGACACAAATCAGATGTCAAGAATTGTAACATTCAAAAACCAGTTGGAGAACACTTCAATCTCCCTGGTCACTCGATTACAGACCTAAAAGTGGCAATTCTTCAACAAAAAAACTTCAAAAACAGACTCCAACAAGAGACTGCTGAATTGGAATTAGTTTGCAAACTGGATACAATTAATTTAGGCTTGAATAGAGACTGGGAGTGGATGTGTCATTACACAAAGTAAAACTATTTCCCCATGTTTATTTCCCACCCCCCCTCAGACATTCTTGTCAACTGCTGGAAATGGTCCACCTTGATTATCACTACAAAAGGTTTTTTCCTCACTCCCGCCCTCAACTCTCCTGCTGGTAATAGCTCATCTTACCTGATCCACTAACACCCATTGTTTCATGTTCTCTGTGTATATAAATCTCCCCACTATATTTTCCACTGAATGCATCCGATGAAGTGAGCTGTAGCTCACGAAAGCTTGTGCTCAAATAAACTTATTAGTCTCTAAGGTGCCACAAGAACTCCTTTTCTTCTTGCTGGTCTGGGGAATCTCTGATGCAGCTGAGAACCGAGGGGGCGGAAACACAGGCCTGGAAAATTAACAACGGAGACATGCTGACTAACATGCCCCCTGGCCTGGCGCCCAGGGCTGGAACTGCCCCTGCAGAGCTGGAGATGTCCTCTGCTCCCATCCAGCCCATCCCTCCGCGAGGCAGGGCTGGGTTGTCCCCTGCTGCCTGTTCCCCAGAGTCCTAGTGTTCATCGGCCCAAGGGACGAGGCCCCTGGCCCTGCCCACGAGGAGCCGATCCCAGAGTGTCACACACCCTCGGCCCAGGCCGTGTCCCCTGCCAGCCCAGCTCCATCCGAACTGCTCTGGGGCACCCAAGAGCCAGAAAGTGCCAGCTCCCAGCATGCAGAGGGGCAGCGAGCTCAGGCGGTGTGGGGAGGGAAGGAGAAAGGGGGCTGGGGTGGTGGAGAGCAGGGACAGAGGGGTGGGGTGGGGGAAGCAGTAACAACACTAGCTGGTTCCCGGCTCACACCAAGGCCCTCTTAGGAGGATTTGTGCTGGGAATGTCCCTGCAGCCTAGAAATCGCCCCCTGGATCGGAGCAGGGCCCATCTACCCCGGTGTCCCGGCTCCAGCAACGGCCAGTGCCAGATGCTCCAGAGGGAGCTGCCAGACACCCCCTTGTGGCCCATGATGGAATAACCCAGTCACAGGGGAATTTCCTTTCTATTCCCCCCAAGTAGTGGCCCCAAGCCCCGGGGCAGGAACCCATCCAGTCCCACCCACTGTGACACTGGCTGTCCTCGTTCTCCATAGAAACCTCTGATCCATTGCTGGATCCTGCTCTTGGCCCAGTGACAGCCACTGGCAGGGAGTTCCCCAGGCTGATTGTGCCCAATGAGCCTTTTCTCAGGGTCAGATGTTCTGACCTTCCAGTTTCTGGGGCACTGGACTCCATCCTGGTCCCCCCACCTCTGAAAGGATCTGGCAGAGGAGCAGGGGGGTCAGCAGTGGGAGGCCAGAAGGATCAGGGGCCTCCCATACGCAGACAGAGCAGAAAGGCTGCGGAGCGGAGGGGACAGGCGGGAGGGATGCAAATGACTGGAGGGGGCAGAGCAGACAGACGGGCGCTGAGCTGCACAACCTGGGCGGGAGCTTCCCCAGCCCGGGCTGAGTTCGGAGCACCAGCCCCACCCGCCATCTCCAGCCCAGCCCTTGCTTGGCCTCCCTCCAGCCTCGCCTGGCTCCCCGTTCACCCCTTTGCTGCCAGCAGTAGGTGCTGCTGCGGGGGCGAGTAGGCTCCCGGCCAGGCCTCTCTCCAGCCCCGTCACATTTAATGCAGGGCTGCGTGTCCCCCCTGCGCCGTGCATGGCCTTTGCTGGCCCCCACCCCACCCCATTGCCGTGGGCCCGACCCCACTCAGAGCACCAGCCCTGGGCCCGATCCTGCTGCGTGGGCTGGGGCAGGTGGGGGGCATCCACATTAATCGAGCCCTTTCTCCCCTCCCCTGCATGGCAGAGGCTGCCCCCACATTGTCTCACGCTGACAGTGGGGGGCCCGGCCCCCAAAAAGCAGGGTCCCGCTGAGGACCCCAGTGCCCTACGTCATCCTCCACCACACGGCAGGGAATCGCTGCTACACACCGGCCTCCTGCAGCCGGCAGATCGGGGGCATCCAGAATTACCAATGAACTACCAGCGCTGGCCCGACATCGGCTACACGTGAGTGCGGCAGGGTGGGGTGGGGGCCTCCCCAGAACTGAGGGGCAGATTCGGGGCTACTGCCCCCAAGCAGCCACAGGGGGACAGCAGTAACCACACTCAGGGGTAGAGGCAGGGTGGGTGGCCGAAAAGTGGGAATAGGGGAGGGGTGCACCCAGCACCCCAGCTGTGGGAGAGGGGTGGTGAGGGGGCACAGAGTGCCCCTGGCAGGGGGAAGGTGAAATAGGGGTTATACAGAGCCCCTTCCATTGGAGGGGAAGCACCCTGTGAAGGGGGGGCTGAGGGATGATGGGGAGCCTGGGGAGGTGCTGACACTTGGAAGTGGGGAACCGGATCTAGGCTGGGAAGGGCCAACCCAGTAGTTCCTGATCCTGTTTCTCAGGCAGTTCCTTGGCAGCTGGCACCCTGTGTGCCCCCGCAAGCCCTGCCCAAGTGCTGGTGCAATGTCCGACCCCCCGCCCCACCCCAGCAGCTGCCGCACATGCTCCTGCCCCTCCCCTAGGCTGGGAAATGGGACCAGGCTAGGCTGGGAGCCTGTTTCCCAGGGGCCGGCCCAGCCTCAAGCTCTGTGGTGGCTGCTCGAGACCCTCCCCCGCATCCTGCTATCACCCCCATGAGGCACTGGGGGTGGGGGGGCAGATGGAAAACATGTCGGGTGCAGAGATGTGTTTGCACCCACAGCTCTGCCCGCCCTGCCTGCCCTGGAGGGGAATGAGGGGCACAGAGCCCCTGGCAGGGGGAAATGGGGGGAGGGGGGGCTGAGGGAGTCCCTGAAGAGCGGGGGATGGGAAGGGGGCAGTCACGGAGCTGGTTGGGGGATGGAGGGCAGCAGGGAGCCCCTGGGTTGTGCCACGAGTTCGGCCGACAGACACCGCACGGCCTGCGCCCTCCTCGTCTGTGACACCGCCCCATGCTGGCGTCCTCGACGCCTTTCCCTGGGGCCAGCCTGACAGCCCAGAACGAAAACCTGGCCGGAGATTTTTCTCTGTGAAATGTTTTGAGATGGTGACGTCGGGGGATGGAAACTCAGCTGGGAATTTCCTGCTGGGCAGCGGGTTCCTGCACTGTTCTCCTGCCCCACATCTGCGCCTGCTACAGCCCTCACTTGCCCCCCGGCTCTGTCCAGGAGGGGCCCAGGGCTGCTTCCATAAGAAGTGTTACACACAGCGCCACCTAATGGCCAAAGAGTGCAATACAGGTTAGCCCCCCCAGTCCAGTCCCTTTCCTCAGTGGGTCTTTAGCTGCATGGCAGAGGATTGAGTTTCTAGTTCCAGAGGTCCCCGGTTCAAACCCGGGCAGGGTCAGCGACGACTCTGGGGGAGCTGCCAGGAGCGATGGGGAGGGGAGGGTGCGGCCGACGTGCCCGTGAGGGTCTCACACTGTGCTCTGCCTGCAGCTTCCTGATCGGCGAGGACGGCAGAGTTTACAAGGGCAGAGGCTGGAGAACGAGACGGGCCCATGCCAGAAACTGGAGGCATAAGTCGCTGGGAATCAGCTTCATGGGCAACTTCTCCAATACGTGGGTCCCATCTGTACAGATTTCCCTGCTAGGGTTGCCAGGTGCCCGGTTGAAGAGGGACAATGGCAGCTTTGGTCAGCACTGCTGACTGGGCCATTAAAAGTCCAGTTGACACAGGGCTGGCAAGCTCCCTACCCGGCTCTGTGCAGCTCCCAGGAGCCAGCTGGCATGTCCTTCCAGCTTGGGGGCAGCCACGGGGCTCTGCACGCTGCACCCACTCCAAGCTCTGGCTTTGCAGCTCCCATTGGCTGCAGTTCGTGGCCAATGGCAGCTGAGGAGCTGGTGCTTGGGGTGGGGACAACATGTGGAGCCCCGTGGCTGTGCCCGAGACAGGGGGACATGTCGCCGCTTACCGGGATCTGCCTGAGGACAGCACCCCCTGGAGCCTGAACCCCGAATCCCTTCCCACACCCCTGCCCCAGCTTAGAACCCACTTCCACACCCTAACTCCCTCCTAGAGCCTGCACCTCACACCTCCTCCCTCACCTCAACCCCCTGCTCCAGTCCTGAGTCCCCTCCCACACTCTGAACCCCTCGGCCACAGCCCAGAGCCTCCTCCTGCACCCCAAACTGCTCATCCCTGGCTCCACCCCAGAGCCCAAGCCCTAAGCCCGAGCCCTCACACTCCCCGCCCCTCAACTCCCTGCCCCAGCCCAGTGAAAATGAGCGATGAGCGAGGGTGAGGGAGAGAGAGCGAAAGAGGGAGAGGGGATGGAGTGAGTGGGGGAGGGGCCTCAGAAAAGGGGCGGGGCAGGGGCGGGGCCTCGGGGCAAGGATGTTCAGTTTTCTGGAATTGAAAAGTTGGCAACCCTACTAGGCCCTGCCGGGAGCTGGGAATCCCGTCTGCAGGGCTCCCGCCATACACCTGTGCTCCCCTGCTGACCTGACACCTGGGACAGGGGGTTCTGCTGCAGGGACCATTTCCGGTGATGTAGGAATTGGTGACTAATGACGAGGGGTCACTGCTGTAGAGCGACCTGGCTGACTGCGAGCAAACAAGGTGGGGGTTTAATCCAGCCAAGCAGAAGGGCCGGGATCTGGCCCAAGAACCTCAGGCCAGACCTACGGCCTGGAGCCTGGAAAGCAGCGACCCAGAAAAGATCTAGTGCCAGGGAAAGCAGCTGAGCAGGAGCAGCCCGTAGGACCCTGGAGCTGTAGTGACCTTTGGCGGTACAGGGAGGGGGAGAGCGAGTAGGAGCAGGTGGGGGGGGGGCCACCTGTGTATGGCATCATGAGGCCCGTCACTGGATCCCCTGGCTGGCTCTGGTGGCCAAGGGGAGTTTGCTCCACTGGCTAATCGCCCTCCCTGTTCGACATTTGGACTGGGGACCCTGTCTGGCTTCAGCTCCCGGCCCCTGGCTCCTCTTCTGCCTTTCTCCGCGCAGCTAACGCACCCGCCAGGTCCTGTATTTCCTCCCCGGGTGATCACCTGGATGGGCTGAGCTCTGCCTGTCCCATCCTGGCAGCCATTTCTCCAGCCCACAAATTGTGTTTGTGGCTCTTTTTCCACATCCCTTTTATCACATGGGCCCCAGAACCAGGCGCAGGATCCAGCATCCGTCTCCCGACGGCCGGACACAGGGGGAAAATCCCCTCCCTAGCCCCCACTCCCCTGTTTGTCCTGCCCAGGATCCCATGAGCCCTGCATGTCCTCGCGTCGCCCTGGGAGCTCGGGTGTGGCTTGTGACCCCTAGATCCCCGCTCTCCAGGGTTCAGCCCCTAGGCTGGAGGTGGGGCCTGCGGCCCTGGCCTCTCCCGGCAGAGAGCACCTGAGCTGGGCACTCACAGGGTGGCTGCAGGTGGGGATACTGAGCACCCTGTGGCCCCTGTGACAGGTTCCCTCCGGGGTGCCACTTGGAACTGGGGTACCACTGAGTCCGCCTGATCCACCAGCCTGGGTTCCCTTTACACTGTGCTGCTGTGACAGTCTCTCAAGCCCACTCCAGCACACAAGCAGGTAGGGACACACCCAGCTGCAGAAACACACACAGATGCTGAGATCAGCTCTGTATGGGAATGCTCAGCTTAAGGGATTGCCCAGCACTCAAGTGCACACCCCCCACTAGAGGATAAACCCAAAATTGTACTGCCTTGAGCTGCACAGGGAACAATACAGGGCAAGCTCATGAAATTTGCCCCCTCCCTCAATGTGGAGGAAGACATGCACAGTTTTTGCCCTCCAGTTATGATTTCCACACACTGGTTTTAGACCAAACAAAAACAAGCTTATTAACTACAAACGATACATTTGAAGTGATTATAAGGGATAGCAAACAGATCAAAGCAGATTACCAAGCAAATAAAACAAACATGCAAGATAAGCCTAAAATACGAAAGAAACTGGCTACAAGCAGTAATTTCTCACCCTAAATGTTTTAGGCAGATTGCAGAGATTCTTCAAAGCCGGCTGCACTGGCCTGCAGCTTAAAACTTCAGATATTTCATTCACAGGCTAGGCAACCTTCCGGCCTGGGCTCAGCACTTCTCCTGCCCCCCGCCCCCAGTCTTTGTTTCTTAGGTGTTTCCAGCAGTCATCCTGGGCAGGGATTCAGTGAGGAACGAGCATTGATTATGTCACTCCCCTGCCTTAAATAGCTTTACATATGGTGGGAATCCTTTGGGCACTCACAGGGCGGCTGCAGCTGTGGGCACTGGGCACCCTGTGCCCCCTCCCAGCTGAGAGCTTGCGGGGGGCGATTGGGATTCAGCTAGAGATCTGCCCTTCAGGCTGCATCTCATGACACACAAAGAGACAACAAAGAGAGGTCTATGTTTGTTGGGCTGCTGAAAAGAAGTCAGTCCCCTGAATTCTTGATGGATCTTGACATAACGTATGACATGTTGTTTGAGCTGTCAAGTCTCTCTGAATTGCTTCAGCATTGAGATACTTTGTTGGCATCTGCAGATAAACTGACACACTGTACCATCCACATGCTGGAAACCGTGAGAGAAAAACCTGGCACAAAGTCATTCCAAGCCAACTGCGCAACTATAAACCTGAAGTTCAGGACCAGCACACTGGCTGAAAACATGAAGCTTGTGAAAAGTAACGACAAATAATTTCTGACAAGTTGGATCAATAATATGAACGCCCCATTATTCTGCAGCACCTCGTCAAAGTAGAGAAACCCCGGTGATGGTGTTGCTACTAAGGCAGAGAGGCGTGTGATAAAGCGGGACTGTTCTTAATGTTTCCTCTGAATATTGTGGGGGGTGCCTCAGTTTCCCCTACTCAGTTCTTAAGTATCTAGGGGGTGGGATAAGGGTGTATGATCGTTGCAGAGCCCTAGAGGGTATGTGTGTGCAGGGGTCTGGACACAGAGAATGGCCAACACCCTGTTTCCTGGCAACTGATTGCCTGGACCCTTCCCCCCTGCAAGGTGAGAGCTAAAGGGTTGGAGAACAAAGGAATCTGGTGACCTCCTGGCCTGGGAAAGGGACAAAGCCCAGGGGAGGAGGGGCTGGAGAGAGTTTGGGGCTGGCTGGGGACATGGAGTGAAGTGCAGAGGTAGTTGTCTGGCTCACTGTCCCCAAAATGGACCCGGCCGAGGGGTCCTGTTCTCTGCACCTACAAGCTCTGTGTTAGACCATGTTCCTGTTGTGTAATAAACCTCTGTTTTACTGGCTGGCTGAGAGTCACGTCTGATTGCGGAATTGTGGGGCAGGACCCTCTGGCTTCCCAGAAGCCCGCCTGAGCAGACTTGCTGTGGGAAGCGCACGGAGGGGCAGAGGATGCTGAATGCTCCGAGGTCAGACCCAGGAAGGTGGAAGCTGTGTGAGCTGTGTGTCCTGAAGACAGTCTGCTCACAGAAAGGAGACTTCCCCAGAGTCCTGCCTGGCTTCGTAGGGAGCAGTTCCAGAGCATCGCCCGGGGACTCCGTGACAAGGCGATATGCCAGTTGGGCTGAAGCAGTTCTCCATTGTTGACAAAGAGAACCGGACACTAGATAGGTTTCAGAGTGGTAGCTGTGTTAGTCTGTATAAGCAAAAACAACGAGGGGTCCTTGTTGAACCTTAGAGATTAACACGTTTATTTGGGCATAAGCTTTCGTGGGTAAAACCCACTTCATCAGATGCATGGAGTGAAAAATACAGTAAGCAGAATATATATATATATATATATATAGCACGTGAAAGGATGGGAGTTGCCTTACCAAGTGGGGGATCAGTAGTAACAAGCCAATTCAGTTAAGGTGGAAGTGGCCTATTCTCAACAGTTGACAAGAAGGGGTGAATACCAAGGGAGGGAAAAATTACTTTTGTAGTGCTAATGAAGCCAATGCAATCAAGGTGGCCCATTTCCAACAGTTGACAAGAAGGTGTGAGTATCAGCAGAGGGCAAATTACTTTTTGTAGTGACCCATTATTCTTGGATAAAGTGAAAAGGAGGTAGGGCAGCTGTGCAACCGATGTGGTCTACCAGTGACAGGAATGATCAATGCCTAGTGTGACTTTCTTGACTATACTAAATATTTGTTCCCCAGGGAGATACCTCTAGGCAGTAATCAAGGCACTCCTCAACCTTCTCTTTGTTAAGCTGAATAGATCGAGCTTCTTGAGTCTCTCACTATAAGACATGGTTTCTAATCCTTTAATCATTCTCAGGACTCTTCTCTGAACCTTCTGCAATTTATCAACATTGGTCTTGCATTGTGGGCACCGGAACTGGACCCAGGATCCCAGCAGTTGGTCACACCAGTGCCAAATACTCCCACTCCAGATTCTTCTGTTATTTATCCCAGGATCACATGAGCTCTTTTGGCCACAGCACCACACTGGGAGCTCCTGTTCAGCTGATTCTCCACCAGGACTCCCAAGTCCTTTTCAGAGTCTCTGCTTCCCAGGACAGAGTCCCCTGTCCTGTTCCTAGATTCATTTACAATGAGCCATATGAAAACACATACTGTTTCCTTGCCCCCCCCCAGTTTACCAAGCGATTCAGATCGCTCTGTATCAGTGACTTGTCCTCTTCGTTATTTACCACTCACCCAAATCTTGTGTCATCTGCAAACTTTATCAGTGATGATTTTATGTTTTCTTCCAGGTCATTGATAAAAATGTTAAATAGCATAGGGCCAAGACCCGATCCCTGCGGGGACCACACTGGAAACACACCAGTGCAATACTGATTCCCAGCTTACAATTACATTTTGAGACCTATCAGCCAGTTGATAATCCAACTGTTGTGGGCCACGTTACTTTTGTATCGTCCTAGGTTTCCGATCAAACTGGCGTGCGGGGCCAACTCAAGCACCTTACAGAAGTCTGTATACATTATGCCAATGCTCTTTCCTTTATCTACCAAACTTGTAATCTCATCGAAAAACAGATGGCAATTATCTTGGCGGGAAATATTTTCCATACACCCATGTAGATTTGCATTAATTAAATTATCCTCTTTAATTCTTTATTAATTGAGTCTTACACCAGCCACTCCATTATCAACAGTTAAAACATACGAGGCTTAAAAAGGGGATTCATAGGAAAAAATGGTTCCTAATTGAAGCAAAATGGCTCTGTCCGGGCGTCCCTGATCACTGGTGTTGCCAGCATTCCCTGGGGGTCTAGAGTCCGCAGCTCTGCTGCTACTCTAGTGCTAGGCTTCTTTGGATCCCAGAGACAATCAGGCCCAGCTGTGCCAGGTGCTGCACACACCCAGAGATGCACCCCGCAGGAGCCAGGCCCTGCCCTGCAGAACAACAGACAAAGGCCAGGCACCCCCTGCACTCCTAGTTCCCGAGCCTCTGTCTCCAGGGGAGGCAGACATTGTTTTGGAAATGGCTTGTTGGGTCACTGGAGGGTGTTTTGTAAAGCAGCTCCTCCTTTCACACAGGTGGGGAAACTCCAGCGTCAGCTGCCAGTCGTCGTGGAGCGGCTACACAAGGCAGACAGGGACGTCATCTCCAATGCCATCACCGTGCTGAAAGACATCCTCACTGGCATGGACGGGCAGAGCGCCAGCCCCGTGGCTGTGCAAGTGGCTGAGAAACTCCTGCCGTTCTTTCACAATGTAAGGCCTGGCGGCCCGCGGCACACCCTGCAAGCCACAGACGTGTGAATGGGGGCTGGCGGGTGGGCTAGCGGGACCTATGCTATGGCCCTAGCCAGAAAAAGGATTGTCGTAAATGACATGACCCCATTCCTGCCTTCCTCTGCTACCCCATTCTCCATCAGAGCATATGGCAGTAAGGGTGGGAACCCTGGTGTCCTGCAGGCCTGCTGACAAGGATCAGGGCAGGCCGGGGACGAGGCTCCCCTTGAGGAAGGACATGCATTCCTGAGCCTGCATGCAGCGAGGGGGCCTCTGCAGCACAGGGTGCCGCAATGCTCCTGCTGGCTTCTTGCACTAGCTACTTTGGAACACAAAATTGGGAAATATTAAGGGTTTGATGCATTTGTTAAAAAAGAAAGAGATCATTGTTTGACACTTATCAATATGAATGGATGCAATATGTTTCCAGTATTGTAAACCAGACTTGTTAATGGGAGAAATTGTTGTCAAAATTGCACACCAACAGTCCCTAGAGGCAAAGGTATTGAAGGCTAACCCACTCCCCATATTACACATGGGATCCTTCTGGCTACCCTGGACCTTGAGCCAGTGGGCTGGGGAGGGAGGGAAGCTACTGGACACTAGAGGTTGTACCGAATGGACTTCTCAAAAGTGGGTGTGCCTCACCTTGCCTGTTGCCCCAGAACCTTGTAGTAAAGATACATCACTAGGATCATGTATGTGGCATGAATTGGAATCACAAACTCAAATTGCCTCACAGTACTTTCTCTTGAATAGGCTACATAGAAAGTTACACTGATGATTATAAATCTTAGTGTCAAAAGGGGGATTATGTTGGATCATATTAAAGAAGTTCTGTATTAAAATCACAAATGAGTTTGATTCCCCATAGTTTCAATTCCAGGGTATTACTAATTAAGAGGTCTCTTGGTTTTTGGTGATGTTTCTCTCCTTCTATGTGTGAAACTTGCAAGCTGTTAATTGTGTTAGTACATTCTAAGACTGAGTCTGTTCTCAAAGCAATTCACACAGAGAGAGACTCAAAGCAATACTCTGTAACAACAGAAACAGCACCCAGAGACTCCCTGCCCTTTTGTTGTATTAACAATTGTGATTAAATAGAGATAGAGGATGTATGTGGATGGATGCTTGGTGTGGATAATAACTGAATGATCAGGGAGGTGCCAGCCTAAGAATCCCGTGTCAATGGGCTGAAGAAGGCGTCAAGTGGAAATAACCAGAGGACCCCCAGAGGGCAGACTGCAATCCACCCAACAGCCTCAAGAATGGGAGAACCAAAGAACAAGATAACATCTTGGAGCCATCAGGAATGTGCTATCTGCTGATTGATTCAGCAACAGCATGATGAAGCAATTCCCATAGACTGGCATAGGAAGAAATTCCGATAAAAATAGACTCTAAAAAGTGAGAACTTTGGGGTCTGATTCTGCCAACCAACTTCCAGGAGCATCAGATGAGCATCTGACAAGGCCCTGCTCCCTCCTCATGTCCAGGCCACCTGGCCAGTGGCTTGGCATGAGCAACTCTAAGGCTGGTAACTATGATAACAACCTTGCAGAACCTGTGTGTGTGTGTTTGTATGAATGAATGTGTGAATAAATATGAGATTGAATGGAATGTTATAGCTATAACTAACTGCTTACTATGATTCTTACTGTATTCACAGTAAATATGGTATTTTGCCTTTTTCCCTTTCATGAGATCCTGCTGGTTTTTATTTTATTGGTATAACAGCGGAAGGTCCCTCCCATGACCCCGGTGGGGAAGGACAGGCTCTGAAGCCTTGGCGAGGCCAGAGCAAGTCTGGGATGGCGCATCCCATGGCTGGGGAGTCACACATTGGCTGGTCTGTGACTCGCCTGCCCATTGTGACACGCCCCTGCTGGCTGGCACAGCCTCATCCCCTCACTGCCAGGCTTGGCTCTGGCAGAGCGAGAGCTGGCACGTGCCGCTGGGGAACGCTGAGCCAGCAGTTCCAGCTCTGCCACCGGCAGCAGAAAGTGGGTGACCCATTTACACGCAGGCTTCTGCCCACTCCTGACTCCAGGTAGGAGAATCTTCTAGTGCCCACCTCTGCTTTTCCATTGCATCGCCAACCACACCGAGCCTTCCCCAAGCTCCTGGCTGGGCGGCGCACGTCTGCCAAGTGCCCCGGTGCCAGCCGACTAGCTTGGTGCCAGTGAGGAAGCGGGCAGCGGCATGCGCACAGGAGGGAGTCTGGGGCGGCTCGACAGAAGGGGTCGCACCAGTCGAGCCTGGAGGGGACGGAGACAAGGAGGAGGGTTTGGCAGGGCTGGTGGGAAGGCACGGGAAGGCAGCACAGGGTGTTAGATGAGGCATTGGGCTGGGACCCAGGAGAGCTGTGTTCAGTTCCCCGCTCCTCTGTAAGTCTTCTGTGTGAGATCAGGTGAGTCCCCGCCGCCCCGGGCCTCAGCTAACGAGGGAGAGCAGGTCCCTGCTCTGCAGAGGGGGGGTTGAGAGCCTAAATACCACAACACCTGTGTGCTCAGCCACTGGCATGGTGGGGCCAGGTAAGTGCCCAGAACGGGGGGTAGCTGGTGGCCCTGCCCCTCGTCCTACTCCAGCCCTGCTCTCGCTCCAGCCTTGCTCCACCCACGCCCTGGCCTCCTGAGTCCAGCTCCAACCACGAGGCCTGACCACCTCCAGCACCTTCGCTGACACCATCACTTCCAGAGGGAATGGCACTGAGGTTGCCGGGGGAACAGGCATTCTCCGGTTGCCTGGAGCCATTGTTCCATTCACCAGGACAGTCCGATGCCAGGCCAGTCCCCCTGAGCTTTGGAGAGGACTAGAGGTGCCTTAGGACACCTGCCGTGCAGCTGCTGGGGAGTCAACAGGAGACAGTGGGTGAGGAATGGAGCCCCCCAGGGCAGGGGCCATTCAGGAGACCCAGCGTGGGGGGAATCAGGCCTGGGATTCTCTGCAGCGGCTGCTCCCACACAGGCCTTGGAGAGAGGAGCTGCGAAACCCCCACAAAGCGCCGTCCCGGCACAGAGCTCTGTAGCACTGTGACCCCGTACGCGTGAGCCGCAATCCAGCAGGGCCTTGGGCCAGCCCCACCCTCTCCCATTGCCCCGCTCTGGGAGGCCAGGGCACAGTTCACAATTTAGCACTGACCAGCTGCAAGGATCCTGACAGGCTCTGGTAAGGTTGGAGCAGCATTTTCAATGTTCGAGAAAAGCGAGATCTGTGCAATAGGCAACGTAGCTCCATCTGAGCACCAGCCAGCTCCTGTGCCCCAGAGAGCTCCCACAGCTCCCACTGAACCAGGGATGAAGGGGGCAGGAGGTTGAAGGAGAAGGTGCCATCCTGGGACCCAGGAGACCCATGTTCATTTCCCAGCTCTGCCACAGATGCTCTGTTTGGCTTCGAGCAAGTCCCTTCTTCCCTCTGTGCTGTAGTTCCCTGTCTGTACAGTGGGGGTAGCTGCCAGACCCTGCCCTGAAGGGGACAGTTAGAATAAATGCTATCGAGGATGGGTAGTGCTCGGGTAGTGCTCGGATGCCAGGGGGATGAGGGCCAGGATGGTGCCTAAGACAGACCGAAAGCAAGGGGGAGCTACAGAGCCGGTGGTGAGAGGAGTTTGGCCTTTGACAATCTGCTCTGAGTGCCTGGGCTGCCAGATCCCAGCCAGCCACTGGCATTGCCAGACCTCCCTGATATACAGTGCTGCTGCTCTCCCTGCTTCTAGGAGTCACTACCTCCCGCTGGGCCGAGACCCCCGTGTCACGGAGTCCCTGGACGATGCTCTGGAACTGCTCCCTACAAAGTCAGTCAGGTCTCTGGGGAAGTCTCTTTTCTGTGAGCAGCCTGTCTGCAGGGCAAACAGCTCACACAGCGTCCACCTTTCTGGGTCTGACCTCGGAGCATTCAGCATCCTCTGTCCCTCCGTGAGCTTCCCACAGCGAGTCCGCCCAGGCAGGCTCCTGGGGAAGCCAGAGGTCCTGCCCCCCAACTCCGCAGTCAGACGTGACTCTCAGCCAGCCAGTAAAACAGAAGGTTTATTACACAACAGGAACATGGTCTAACACAGAGCTTGTAGGTGCAGAGAACAGGACCCCTCGGCTGGGTCCATTTTGGGGGGCAGTGACTCAGACAACCATGTCTGCACTTCACTCCATGTCCCAGCCAGCCCGAAACTGAAACTCCCTCCAGCCCCTCCTCCTCTGGGCTTTGTCCCTTTCCGGGGCCAGGAGGTCACCTGATTCCTTTGTTCTCCAACCCTTTTAGCTCTCACCTTGCAGGGGGGAAGGGCCAGGCCATCAGTTGCCAGGAAACAGGGTGTCGGCCATTCTCTGTGTCCAGACCCCTGCACATACCTGCCCTCTAGGGCTCTGCAATGATCATAAACCCTTACCCCACCACCTAGAGACTTAAGAACTGCCTAGGGGAAACTGAGGCACCCCCATACTATTCAGAGGAAACATTAAGAACTGTCCCACTTCGTCACACGCCGCAGCAATCATCTCCTGGGGCTGTCATGGCACTGAGCGTTAGCAAGGCCTGGGACTCAGTTGGGCGTGGGGGGGGGGGGGGGAAGGGGCTGCTATTAAAGCAGCTTCTGCATCATTTCAGCGGTGGGAGAGGAAGCAGAGATGGGACCATTTTACACCCCATGGCCAAAGCACCTGGCAGCTTGGGAAAAGGAAAGAGCCTCCCGTGTGGGCTGGGAGCTGGGGGTGGGGAGAGTTCATGAATCCCCGTTTCTGCACTGTCATGAGAAGGAGGAACCGGGATGGAAGTGATTCTCCCACTCGGGGATCCAGAGACCCCCTGGCTCCAGTGGCATGGATGCAGGGAGAGGCTCTGGCCTGGGGTAGCAGGAGCTGGGACTAGAGGAGCCCAGCGGTCCCTTCCGGCCTCACGTCTGTGACTGTGGGGAGCGGAAGGTCCCTCCCATGACCCCGGTGGGGAAGGACAGGCTCTAAAGCCCTGGCGAGGCCAGAGCAAGTCTGGGCTGGGGCATCCCAGGGCTGGGGAGTCACACATTGGCTGGTCTGTGACTCGCCTGCCCATTGTGACACGCCCCTGCTGGCTGGCACAGCCTCATCCCCTCACTGCCAGGCTTGGCTCTGGCAGAGCGAGAGCTGGCACGTGCCTCTGGGGAACGCTGAGCCAGCAGTTCCAGCTCCGGCACCGGCAGCAGAAAGTGGGTGACCCATTTACACGCAGGCTTCTGCCCACTCCTGACTCCAGGTAGGAGAATCTTCTAGTGTCCACCTCTGCTTTTCCATTGCATCGCCAACCACACCGAGCCTTCCCCGAGCTCCTGGCTGAGCGGCGCACGTCTGCCAAGTGCCCCGGTGCCGGCCGACTAGCCTGGCGCCAGTGAGGAAGTGGGCAGCGGCATGCGCACAGGAGGGAGTCTGGGGCGGCTCGACAGAAGGGGTCGCACCAGTCGAGCCCGGAGGGGACGGAGACAAGGAGGAGGGTTTGGCAGGGCTGGTGGCACGGCACGGGAAGGCGGCACAGGGTGTTAGATGAGGCATTGGGCTGGGACCCAGGAGAGCTGTGTTCAGTTCCCCGCTCCTCTGTAAGTCTTCTGTGTGAGATCAGGTGAGTCCCCACCGCCCCGGGCCTCAGCTAACGAGGGAGAGCAGGTCCTTGCTCTGCAGGGGGGTTGAGAGCCTAAATACCAGAACACGTGTGTGGTCAGCTACTGGCATGGTGGGGCCAGGTAAGTGCCCAGACCGGGAGGTAGCTGGTAGCCCTGCCCCTCGTCCTACTCCAGCCCTTCTCTCACTCCAGCCTCGCTCCATCCACGCCCTGGCCTCCTGAGTCCAGCTCCAACCACGAGGCCTGACCACCTCCAGCACCTTTGCTGACACCATCACTTCCAGAGGGAATGGCACTGAGGTTGCCAGGGGAACAGGCATTCTCCGCTTGCCCGGAGCCATTGTTCCATTCACCAGGACAGTCCGATGCCAGGACAGTCCCCCTGAGCTCGGGAGAGGACTACAGGTGCCTTAGGATGCCTGCCGTGCAGCTGCTGGGGAGTGAGCAGGAGACAGTGGGTGAGGAATGGAGCCCCCCAGGGCAGGGGCCATTCAGGAGACCCAGCGTGGGGGGAATCAGGCCTGGGATTCTCTGCAGCAGCTGCTCCCACACAGGCCTTGGAGAGACGAGATGCGAAATCGCCACAAAGCTCTGCCCCGGCACAGTCTGCCTGCCTGCCGCTCTCCCGCCTTCTGCTCCTTCCCCTTCACGGTGGTGTCAGAGCAACTCCTGCTGCTCACCAGCCTGCCCCCCGCTCCCTCACCCCGCTTGCCTCCCCCACCTGGGACCTGCCACGGCCCCAAGATTCCTGGGGGAAGGGATCAGGGTAATTTCCCTGGGCAGGAAGAATCCTGAGTGGTTGGATGCCGCCTGTCTGCTGGGCAGTTTGTGAACCAGCAGAAGGAGAGGCGGGAGTGAGCCGGGGGAGGCCGTTTGGCCTGCGGGATGGGCCTGGGAGTCCGGAGACCTGGGTTCTAATCCTGCCTGTACTGCCGACTGACTGGGTGATTTTGAGCACATCCACTGGCTTGTTTCCCTGCTGGCTGCCTTGGCTAGTTAGAGTCTGAGCCCTACGGCCCAGGGATTGTCTGCAGCACCTGGGGCAACAGGGCCCTGATCTCAGCTGGCAGCTGTAGGCTCTGGTGGAACGGCAATACGTGGACTGGCCCTGATGCTGAACGGGGCAGTCGCCTCTCACCCCTCACAAGCAATGCCTTGTCCTGGCTTCTTGCAGGATGGCTGAGGAAGTCCGCAAGGTCCCCTTGAAACCCATCCATGCCTGGGAGGAGACGAGACCTCCTCGAAGGAAGAGTCCGCAGAAGAGGCCACAGCAGCAGCAGGAGCTGTGTGTGCCTCAGCCCTTCCATGCTGGTGAGTGGGTGCCTCCTGGGTGGGCGGAGGGGGCTGCAAAAATGGCAGGGGCCATGGCCCTGCATTGCGGTGGGACTTGGCCCCTCTGGGGGTTGGGGTTGCAAGACCAGGGTGTCAGTGGCGGGAGAAGACTCCATCACCTTTGTACAACTCTGGGCTGCCATGAGATGGAGAGACAGGAAAACCCAGGCAGGGGGGAATGGCCCCTCCTGCTGGCAGCAGCTGCAGCCCCTGCATCTGATCGGGGCATTAGGGGCGGCAGCAGAAGCATCAGGTGGAGACTGACTGAATTGCCCACCCCGATCCGTCACACTGCGGGGTCGGAAGATGTTTCCACCGGTCGAAGGGGATGCTCTGTGCACTGTGGGTTGTTAAGCCTAGGATTGCAGGGCGCCGGCCAAAGCATGAGATGCTCCCTGATGTTGCAGCCCCATCTGCTGGCTCCTTTGCAGGGGAGTGACACATGGCACAGCACAGGGCATTTGGGTGGGGGGGTCGATGATGGGAAACCAGGGCCTGCCCAGGTTACACCCGGTGGCTGTCAATGGCAGGAGAGGCAGTCAGAGGAAGCAGAACGGGCAGGCCCTGGGTCCCCGTATCCCGCGCAGACTGGGTAGCTCCTCCCTCTCCCGCAGCGGGGAGCAGACCGATTCACTGCCAGTCCCTCTGCCCCCTCCAGCAATGGCCCGGAGAGCGGGGACACCACTCATAGCCTGACATCATGCCTCCTTCCAGCTGTGGCGCTCCCCAGATCCCCAGGCTCAGTCTGCATGCTGGGTGCGGCAGGGAAGTGGGGTGGCCGCTGGGAACCAGGGCTCTGACTGGATCTTTGCTGGGCTGAGCAGCAAAGAGTTGGGGAAACCAGGGATGGCTGTGCCAGACCCTGTTGTGCATTAGGCCTGCTACCCTGCTGGGGTGGGAGCGGGGGGCAAGGGTTTCTGCTAAGATCTCTGTCATACAGCCTGCAGCTTGGCAGCCCCAGGTATTACCACTGCTCTGTCTTTTGTGGTGGTTCAATGACAAGACAGAACACAGCTTTTAGCAAGAAAGCAGGCTGGTCTCTGCTAACGGGCTTCTGCCTGTCAGCTTTCCACCTTCCCCTTTATTCTCTCTCTCTCCCCCCGCGCATTACATTCTCCAACAGATAAAAGGAATACATTGGCTTTGTTTAACATTCTTATTTACCAATTTCTATCTACCGCATTCCTTGCTCTCGGGCCTCGAGCCCAGTCCTGGGAGGCTTCCCATGGTTCATATCATCTTGGCGAGATTCCAAGGTTGATGCCCTTGAAAGGAGCTGTGTGTGCACTACTCCTACACAAGACTCCGGGTGTGCCCTGAATGTTGCCAAGCGCATAAACCTTTATGAATCCTACAGTCTTTGATCAGATTCACCATCACCTGGGAATGCCTCCTGCTTTATGGGGCCAGACTCGCAGGAGAAAGAGACCCTAGAGTACATCAACGCCTTTCGCAAGGGCAATGAACAGGTACCAAGAGCCCTCTTCTGATCTCTCAGCTACTGCCCTGTCCACATGCACCATCCGTCCTTCTCCGCATGAGGCATGGATTCTAAGGCCAGACGGGACCACTGTGACCTGCTGTATAACACAGGCCAGAGACCTGCCCCCAAAGAATTCCTGTTGAAACTAGAGCATCTTAAAAACATCCTCTCTTGAGTTACAAAAGGCACCCACCATGCCCCTTGCCCACTTGTGCCCACTGGATTTGGCCAGTCCCCAGCGTGATGGGTTGCCCCCCTTTGAGGTGCCACCTGATGTACTGGCTTATCACTGAGCCGGCCTGTTCTGCCAGCCTGGGCCCCCGTTACCTTGTCTTTTTGGCCTCGGCTCACAAGCCTCTTCCAGCCATACACACAAGCAGGGCCATGCCCAGCTGCAGAAAGACACAGACACTGAGATCAGCTCTGGGAAGACTCAGCTGAAGGGCCTTGTCCCAGTCCTCTGGTGCCCACCTCCTTTGGAGTACAGACCCAAAGGTTTTATGACATTCCCCCCCTCCCTCGGTGTGGAGAGAGGTATGAACAACTCTTTGCCCCTCCTCCCAATTACTAATTTATACTACAAACTGGGTTGTGGTATAAACAAGAAACAAGATGATGAACTACAAGAGGTAGATTTTAAGCGGTTATAAGAGATAGCAAACAGAACAAAGCAGATTACCGTAGTATATAGACAAAACACACAAACGAAGCTTTACACACCAGATAGATAGGATATACATTAGCAAATTCTCCCCGAGTGATAAAGAGGTTGGCAGATTCTTAAGGCAGAAGCTGCCTTGGTTTTGCAGCTTGGATTTCCCAGGTTTTCTTGCACAGGCTAGGAATCCCTCTCTCTAGCCTGGGACCATCACTTCTCATGGTTCAATCTTTGTCCCTCAGGTGTTTCCAGGTATCTTATTGCAGGGAGTCTGAGGTCCTGTCCCGTCCCCCCCACGATGTCATTGTTCCCCTTTTATCTTCTCTTCCCACCTGCTGGAAAACTCTTTTGCTGTGACCTGGGTCCAACAGGTCCCGTTGTGTCGCCTTTTCTCGGGGAGGTTTCTATTGCACACAGTTCCTGGGGTAGCCCTAATGCTTGTGCATTTCCTCCAGGAGCCAGTGTTTGGCTTTTTTGCTGTTCTACCTGAAAGGCTGTTTTGAACCTCACAGTGTTGTTCAGGAACACATACACAGCTGAACTTCAGAACGTCACATCCAACGATAGCACATGCAATCCAATGAGACATTAATGTCTAGCAGAGAAAGACTTTTAGACTGATATCTTACAAGACATACTTGGTACCAAACATATCCTAATTATATGACAGTGGCGAATATTGGGGTGTCAGGGTGTCACACCCAGATGTTCCTCCCACTCTATCAAGCCCCCCAGTAAGACTGTCTGGCTGCTTAGCCCCCATCTTGCAGTTCCTCTTTAGACACTTACCCCGTGAGATCTGCTCCCTCTCTGGTCTGGTTTCACACAGAGCTGCCCTGCCCAACCCACATAGTCACTCCTGTTGGGAGATGAATGGCCTTCTGGCCTTCGGCATATCAAAGCCTGAGCAGCGCTGGGGGGAAGCTTTCTGACATCTCTCCCACTGGCAGCTCCTTTCCACGCTAACCTTCCTGTTTTTGTCTAATCTCTGCGGGGCATAGGAGGAGGCCAAGAAACTTGAATTCTTGGATCGTGTCATCACCATCAGCAGGGCCGCCCTCACGAGGCACCCAGAGAGAAACCTGTCAGCTTTTCTCGGCAAAGCCCTCCTTGTGGAGAAGATAAAGGTGAGTAAAACACACACTCGGGCTATGTTACTTGGGGGGTTTAGTGATTGGCCTGGAGAGCTCTGCAGATTTGTCTACCTTCAACTGCCAATCGCTGGATCGTGTTGGACGTTTGTCTGTTAGACTGAAGAGCCCATTTTCAAGCATTTGCTCCCTGTGTAGGTACTTACAGACTGTCATCAAGGCACCCTGTAACCTTCTCTTTGTGAAGCTGAGCTGATTGATTTTTGGAGTCTCTCACTATAAGGCATGTTTCCCAGTCCTTCAGTCACTCTTGTGGCTCTTCTCTGACCCCTCTCCAATTTATCAACATTCTCCTTGAATTGTGGGCACCAGACCTGGACAGAGGATCCCAGCAGAGGTCGCACCAGTGCCAAATACAGAGGGAAAATAACCTCTCTAACAACTGGAGATTGCCCTGTTTGTCCAGCCCAGGATGGCATAAGCCCTTTTGGCCCCAGCCTCGCACTGGGTGCTCCTGTGCAGCTGATTACCATGCCTGCCAAGTCTTTTCCAGAGTCACCGCTTCCCAGGTTAGAGCCCCCCATGCTGGGAGCGCGGCCTGCGTTCTTTGGTCCTGAACATGTCACTGTATTGAAACGTAGATTGTTCCCTTGCGCCCAGCTTCCCAAGTCACCAGGTCGCTCTGTATACACCAGTCTCCCTGCACAGAGCCCCAACACTCCGCAGTCAGTGCCCACTAGGGAACTAGCAACAAATCTGCTCCATAGATTTGGAAAGTCTTTGCTCTGCGGCGCTGCAGAAAGCTTTCCGGAGCTTACCTCCCTTCCCTGAACGTGGGACAGCGTGTGCTGGTGGGTGGTCCAGTGGGCTGGGGCTCAGTTCCTCAGTGAGACCTTTGGGCAAATCACTTCTCCCTCGGTGCCTCAGTTTCCCTCCCATGCCTTGTCTTGTCCAGTTCGCTCGTGAGTTATCTGGGGCAGGGACTGGCTCTCACTGTGTGTGTGCAGCACCTGGCACAAGGAGCCTGATCTCAGGTGGAGTCCCTGGGTGCTAATGCTGATGGAGCCTTTGCAGTGCACTGGCGCGTGACGCTGGGGCACTGACCACAGGCCCTGCACTGCGCTCCCCAGCTGGAGCCCTGCACACCATCAAGCCCACAGTAGGACGACCTGTCTGCCGAGGCCACGTGTTGCAGGCCCTGCGCTTTGCTCCCCAGTCGGAGCCTTACGGGAGCTCGGAGCCCGGCTGGCACTTCCCCACATTGTCTCCCCAGGAGCTGATTGATCTTGAGTCCGTCGACTCCCTGACCAGCGGGGTGCGTCAGCAAGCGATGCTCGCCATCATGGAGCTGAGGTACCTGGCCTGCCCGCGCAGCCCCAGCTAGTGCTGTGTGCAGCCAGACACGCCAGCCTCTTGGCATGGCCAGTTCTCCAGGGCATTGCCCCCTCTGCTCCTCCGTGTCTTCTGATTCCCCCGGGCACGTGGCACCAGGCCATGGTGCTGGTGCATGTGAGCTGGCACCAATGGGTTGGTGGTGGAGGATCCTTCGGTGCCTGGCAACCTCTCCAAGTGGCCGTGTGAAGATGTGGGGGAGGGAGCGAGGGGGTGGGACCGGTCCCCTCTGGGACCAGCAGGCGATGGCTCCGGGGGGAGAGGGGCAGTTGGGCACTGCTGGAGCGGAGCCACCGGAGTCGCCGCCAGCTGTGCCAGCTGCATCACACCGGCAGTTCAGCGACTCCCTGTGGCTCAGAGGCTGGGCAGGCTGAGCCCTGGCACGTGGCACAGCCTGCGCCATGGGGGGCTCTCTCTCAGTGCCGCTGGCGCCCTGCTCTCAGCTTCCCAGAAGCCTGCCCAGCATGTCTTGGGAGCCTGAGGCCAACATCAGTGCATCAGTCTCGCCTCAGCCCTCCAATCCGCGCGTGTCTCTTCTCTTAGCAAAGTGAAGCCACTGCTGCGGGGAATGGAGCTATCCACCCTGCTCAACGTCTGCTTCTCCAGCACCTTCTCCCTGCCTCCAGCAGAGACCAACCAGGGCCTGGAGGCTGCTCTATACAACAACGTAAGCCCCAAACTAGCCATGAGGAGCTGCCCCAAACCGAGGGGGAATCCTGCAAGTCGCTCGTGTCCCTGCCCCCTGGGTTACCTGGCGCTGGCATAAGAGTGTAATGATCACAGCTCCTTGGCAGCGCTTCAGCTCAGGACCTGCAGTACCAAAGCACAAGCCCCACGGCCGCAGATAAAGGAGTAACTCCCTCATAGGGTAGCAGTAGTAGGCATTTATCCTTCACAGGCATCGGCAATTAGTGGGGAACAGACACTCCCTTCACAAGCACATTCACCCCAGTGCATGGCTGGGGGCCATGAGATCGGCTGCTTGAGACGCACACAGGCCAGGGGAAGTGAAGCTTGGCTGGAAATCTCCCCTCCCCCTCAAATGCGGAGTCCTTCCTGACTCTTCTAATGCATTAGACTGTGTGCAGTGGCTTCCCTGGGGACAGCAAAAGCGGGTGGGGTCCTGTTGCCAGCAGGAGTTTGCAGTAGGTCCCCTGCGGGTACAAGTGAGAGGGTGAGCTGGAATAGCAGGGGCTGCCATGGCCTGGGGCATGTCACACGCCAGGGCATTGGTTCGTGGCCTGGCTGGGTAATGCCACTTGCTGTGGTTTCTCCTCTGCTCTGCACGCAGACTCTGAACACCATGGATGAGCTGCTGAAGGCCTTGGTGTGCGAGGAGGAGAAGCCCAACCTTGTGGTTCTGCAAAACATCTTGGAGGTGTGGAGGCATGGGGGCAGGAAGGGGACGAGTCCTGTAGCTGGGGTGGGGTTCTGGGACCAAGGCTCCATTTAATCGCAAGCATGGGACACCCCCGTGCCTTCTGCTCCTCAGAGTAGTGGCCCCACACTTTCCTTTGTCTTTCTCTTGCTCCTAATGCATTTACAGAGCTGCTTCTGATTGCCTTTTATGTCCCTTGCCAGTTAGAACTCATTTTTGCATTAGCCTTTCTGATTTTCTCTCTATGTGCTTGTGTTATTTTTTGGTACTTCTCCTTTGCAATTTGTCCCAATCTGTTTCTCTCAGGTCCTGCTCCCCTGGACCGCATCCAGGGAGGTGCATGTGCGGCTGAGGGCAGTGGGAAGAATCACCTGGCTGACCAAATTCATCTCCGGTCAACACAAATTCAAGGTGAGCAGCCTGTGACTCTGGCCGTCTCCTAACTGCACTGAGCAGCCTCGCGGTGCAGCGCTCCCTGGCAGGGAAAACCCGGGCCTGGAATAGTGACTCAGCAAGATCCTCGGTAGGAGTCCAATCTAATGAGCCCTGATGTGGACAGGTCTGTCCTCTGACTCCAGTGGGCCTTGCGTGGAGCCCCATAATTCTATCTCCAAGGACTCTCCCCGCTGTTCCCCTAGGACCAAAGTCTGCTCCGCAGGGCCAACGGATTTACAGAGGATCGCCCTGAGAGCACCCTCTGAACCCAGGTGTCCGTTCAGCCCCTTTGTCAGTTGCCCCCGGGATGCTTTGGCATCAGCTCCTGCCAGGCTGCCAGATGAACACCCCCTGCTCTGGGTGCTCAGGGCCATTGAGCTGCTCCAGCTGCTCCATCCCCCCTGTGGCAGGGCCTCTCCTCCGGCAGCTGGAGGGGGGCGCTTGGATGATATGCCCCCAGAGGCTGGGACAGCAAAAGAGAAGGAGGGAGGTGGGAGGGGACACAGTGAAAGGGATGGGAGGGGCCAAAGGAGCCAGAGCAATGGGGAGTGGGTCAGGGGAGGCTGTGCAGACCCCAGGAGAGGAGGACAAGGGGCTTGGTGCGACGTGGGGAAGAGCAGGAAGCGAGCGCAGGGGCTGCAGGAGGGGCAAGGGAAGGTCTGGCAGGAGGGGGAGGCTAGAGGGGGAGGCTGCAGGAGAGAGCCGGCAGGCTGGGTGCGGCGCAGAAAGTGGGGGTTGTGGGGAGCTCCAGGATGGAGTGAGAGAGGCGCAATGCAGAGAAGAGGAGTCCAAGGCGACCTCACGCTCCTGGACCTGAGGTCTGTGGAGGGAGGGGGATGGGAGAAGGGGCTGGGATTAGGAGCTTGCCCTTGAGATGGAGACTGGACGTTAGTTCATTCCTTACCCAGGTCCGCACTCGAGGGCAACGTTTGCTGACTTTGCTACCCAGACTTCCCGTCCCTGCTGAGCTTCCCTCAGTCCCTGGTGATGGGCCCCATGGCTCCTCCTGCTCTCATTGTCCCCAGTCTCTCTGCGCTGGGCTCTGCCTCCCCCGGTTCTAGCCCCTTGCTAGTGCAATGCCAGGGGGACATGCTGCGCTGGGCCTGCAGGGGCGAGTGACTCCCCTTGCTCCCTCTCTCCGTCAGGGAGTGGAGGAGTTCAGAGCCCTGGGCCAGCTGGTGGGCTGTCTCACTCTGCGCTGTGCTGAGCAGGAGCAGGAGATCTGCCGATCGGCTATGGAGGGACTTCACCACCTCTACACCTTCATGCTGCGGCAAAAATGTAAGAGCACTGGAGACCCTTGTCCTTCCTAAATACATTGACATGGGGTTTCCAAACATGGGAAACATATTTATTGAACACTTCTGCCTTTTCTGCATCCTTTTAAACAGTCTCCATCTAGTAATGAGCCTACACCATTGCTAGGATTTCTTTTGTTCCTAGTACACTTTTTATAAAAAACCTACTTAGTATCCATAGTCCTTCAAGCCATGGAGTTTCCCCTGATGTCTTTAGCTTCCCCTGTCCATATTCTACTCTTCATAACTCACATAAGAATGGACATACTGACTCAGATCAGTTCATCTAGCCCAGTATTGTGTCTTCTGATAACGGCCAGTGCCTCATGCTTCAGAGAGAATGAACTGAAAAGGGAAATTTGGAGTGATCCATCCCCTCTCATCCAGTCCCAGCTTCTGGTAGTCAGAGGTTTAGGGACATGCAGAGTCTGGGGTTGCATGGCCTAATTATCTTGAACCCAATTATACTTTTAGGCTTCACAACATCCCACGGCAACAATTGCCACAGGTTGCCTGTGCATTGTGTGCAGAGATACCTTCTTTTCTTTGCTTTTAACTTGCTGCCTATTAATTTCAGAAAGTGACCCCTAGTTCCCGTGTTATGTGCAGGGGTAAATAACACTTCCCTATTCACTTTCTCCACACCAGTCATGATTTTATAGACCTTTGTCATCTCCCCCCTTAGTCAGCTCTTTTCTAAACTAAATGGTCCCAGGTCTACACTGCACACCTATATTGTTATCACTCCATTGCTCAGGGCTGTGAAAAATCCACTCCCCTGTTGGCAGAAGCACCCTCCCACTGACATAGCTAGCGCCTCTCCGGGAGGTGGATTCAGAGCTTGTTGGCAGAGGACCATCTTCTCTTCAACGCTACAGCGCCGGTGCAGCTATGGCGATAGAGTGGTTTAAGTGTAGACTTGCCCCCAGTCTTTTTAATCTTTCCTCATATGGAAGCTCTTCCATACCCCTAATCATTTTTGTCGCCCTTCTCTGCACCTTTTACAAGTCTGGTATATCTGTTTTGAGATGGGGCGACCAGAACTACACGTGGTATTCAAGGTGTGGGCGCGCACATTGGATTTGTATCGAGGCATTCTGACATTTGTCTGGTTTATTATCTATCCCTTTCCTAATGGTTCCCAACATTCTGTTGGCTTTTTTAACTGCCACTGCACGGTGAGCGGATGTTTTCAGAGAACTCTTTACGATGACTCCAAAATCTCTTTCTTGAGTGGTAATTTAAACCCCATAATTGTGTATGGAGAGTTGGGATTGTGGTGTCCAGTTTGCATTTATCAATATTGAATGTCATCTGCCATTTTGTTGCCCAGTCCCCCAGTTTTGTGAGATCCCTTTGTAGCTCTTCGCAGTCTGCTTTGGATTTAACTATCTTGAGTCATTTTGTATCATCTGCAAATTTTGCTACCTCACTGGTTACCCCTTTTTCTGGATCATTGATGACTATGTTGAACTACACTGGTGTCAACCCAGATCCTTGGGGTGCCCCGCTCTTTACCTCTCTCCACTGTGAAAACTGACCATTTATTCCTGTTGTTTGCTTCCTATCTTTTAACCACTGACCCATGAAAGAACCTTCCCTCTTATCCCATGACAGATTACTTGGGTTAAGAGCCTTTGGTGAGGGACCCTGTCAAAGGCTTTCTGAAAGTCCAAGTACACCATATCCACTGGATCACCCTTCTCCACATTCTTGTTGACCCCCTTCAAAGAATTCTAGTAGATTGGTGAGGCATGATTTCCCTTTACAAAAGCCAGGTTGACTCTGCCCCAACAAATTGTGTTCACCTATGTGTCTGATAATTCTCTTCTTTCCTATCATTTCAACAAGTTGCCTGGTCCTGAAGTCAGGCTTGCCAGGGATCACATCTGGAGACTTTTATAAACTTCACTGTCACATTTGCTATCTCGTACAGAGGCTGATTTAAACATTAGCTTACATACCACAGCACTGCACATAAGTTTGTTTGGATGTCTCATGAGAGCTGCAACCTTTGCACCAGGCAGGCAATTTACCATGCGGTTCTCCCACTCATCACAAACCCAACTGCTTATATGTCTATTGATTGAATCCCCCATTACTATTACCTGGCTTTTCTTTGTAACTGGGCTTCCCACCTCAGGTGGGGCAGCCTCAGTGTGAGAGAATATCCTGACTTCATCTGGAAGGTGGGTCCCAACTATGGGATCATCTCCCTCTGCTCCAGCTCGATGTTCTCCTTCCCAGAAACTTTCACCCTCCTCAGCAGCACAAAGGCTGTCAGACGGGGGGTGGGACCACTCTACTGCATCCCTAAAAGTCTCCTCTATGTACCTCGCTGTCTCCCTTGGCTCCACCAGTTCAGATCCTCTGGCCTCCTGGTCTCCGAGGGCAGTAGCTCCTTGGGCCAAATGCCCAGATGTGCTACCTGCCCACAGGGCTGGTAATCCTACATGCTGCATTCAGTGCAATCAACTGGAGAGCCTCACACTGCTGCTGCACTTCTGCCTGGTTTATTTTGACTCTTCCAGGGGGGTTAGTTTGTTTAGTTTTGTTCGGGGGGGGGGAGTTTATTGGCCTGAATTTACAGTATGTTTCTTAGATGTACTTGTCTCTAAACTTCCTTGCAAAACTCCCGTTTCCAAAGCTAACCTCTGATTTCTATTGCCTGCTGTTTGTTTCCCCTCCCTGGTTCAGGCACCACGCTGGCAAAGCAGAGTGCAGAGTATCTGCAGGTCTTCAGGGAGTGGCGAGCGGAGAACACCTTCTGGGTCACCTGGTTCACCAACACCAGCAATATCGCCATGGTAACTACTTTCAATGCTTCCTGGGATTGTTGTGCCCAGAGTCCTCAGGAGAGAGAAATTAACACCCTAGGAGTCAGGGGGAAGGGACAGACCCAGGCGTGTGACTGACCCCACCCAGCTGGGCCGGAGCCCTGCCTATGGCCCACTCCACCTCATAGAATCATAGACCTCAGGAGGTATCTAATCCAACCCCCTTCTCATAGCAGGACCAACCCCAACTAAATCATCCCAGCCAGGGCTTTGTCAAGCCTGACCTTAAAAATCTCGAAGGATGGAGATTCCCCACCTCCCTAGGTAACACTTTCCAGTGCTTCACCACCCTCCTAGCGAAATAGTTTCAGAGTAACAGCCGTGTTAGTCTGTATTCGCGAAAAGAAAAGGAGTACTTGTGGCACCTTAGAGACTAATCAATTTATTTGAGCTTAAGCTTTTGTGAGCTACAGCTCACTTCACGAAAGCTCCTTTTCTTCTAGTGAAATAGCGTTTCCTCATATCCAACCTGGACCTCCCCCACTGCAACTTGAGACCATTGATGCTTGTTCTGTCACCTGCCACCACTGAGAACAGCCGAGCTCCAGCCTCTTTGGAACCCGCCCCCCCGACCCCCGCAGGTAGTTGAAGGCTGCTATCAAATCCCCCCTCACTCTTCTCTTCTGCAGACTAAATAAGCCCACTTCCCTCAGTCTCTCCTCAGAATTCATGTGCTTCAGCCCGCTAATCATTTTCCTTAGCCTCTGCTGGACTCTCTCCGATTTCTCCACATCCTTTCTCTTGTGGGGGTACAGATGTGACCTCACCAGTGCCGAATAGTAGGGAATAATCACTTCCCTCGATCTGCTGGCAAGGCTTCTACTATTGCGGGCCAATATGCTTCCCTCCATGCCACATCCCAAGATGCACTGGGTCTCATCCAAACCTGATCCCAGCTCCTTGTCAGGTGTGGTGGGAGCTTCCCCAGAGATTAATGCTCTCCAAGGCATCATTGCGTCCACGCACCAGTGCCAGCCCCTGCTGAGCACTAGAGAGTGTATCCGTGCTGTGCGGTATTGTGCCCCCATGCACTGCCACGCTGGCCTGTGCCATGCAGGACAGCTCCTGATTGCTGGCTGGGTACTGTGCGTCCCAGGTGCAGTAACCCAGCCCTGTCCTGGCAAAGCGGGCTTTGCCTGCACTCCTGGCTGCTCGGTCCGACTGGAACCGCACTGGGCAGCAAAAGGGGTTTCACTGGCAGGTTTGTTTCAGATGTTTGGGAAGTACTTCAACCCATCCGAGCGCATGGACTTCCTCCTCACTGCTATCGAGGGCATGAGAGACACCAGCGTCCATGACTCGGTGGCGGCCAGGCACATGCTGCATGTGATCCTGTGGGTCCCCAGCCCAAGCTTGGAGAGGGTAAGAGCTGCAGTGAGAACAGCCTGCTGGGGGAGCCCATCCGTGGGAGACTCTGCCTCTGGGCGCTCGGCATTACTGGGGGGCAGGTCCTGTGCCATGAGGGGGGTCAGTCTAGGTGATCTCCATGGCCGCTTGTGGTCTTGCAGTCTATGAATCGATAGGCCGGGAATTGGCCCTGTGTTCTAGGCCTGGAGCTGGAGAAAAGGATGTGGGAAGGCAGATGGCTCTCAGGTACGGCAGGTCCCTGGCATCCCAGATCAATAGCAGCGCGAGGAAGCCAAGGCTCCCATCTCCCCATTTCCCTTCCAGGTGTCGGAGGCTGTGATGAGCATCTACCACAACCTGGACTCCATCAGCGAGCCGCTGGCCCAGCAGCAGCTGCTCAAGGCCCTTGTCGTGGTGGGCGACCACTACAGCGAGGAGGTGGTCACAACCCTGCTGGGCTGCTCGCTGTCATGTGACAGGTACGGGGCTGGGGCTGCTGCCGCTTGCGCTCCGGCTCCCCCGGACTGGTCCCGCTGCCAGGGACAGGGGCATGCAGAACCTTCCAGAGACCTCCTGCTCCCTGCAGAGCTGCTGCTTGTTCTGGAGGGTTTTGCAGGCTGACTTGCCGTGGAGACAGGCCAGCCTGCAAAACCCCATATGGCAGCCCTCGGCCTCCCCCAGGGCTGACACTCAGACCCGGCCCCCATGCAACCTGCGCCAGGCAGTGGGGGCCCTTGCTGCATCTGGAGGGCAACAAAGGGCCGGCCAGTGGCCGGAGACCCGGCAGGGTGCGGGTGGCGGTGGGTGCAGGAGGCTGGCGGGGCTCTGGCCAGGTGAAATCGGCTCTCTCCCTTTGCAGCGTTGCTGTGGAGATGTGGAGGGTGCTGACATCCCACCCCAAGACCGCAGGAAAGGTCCTACGGGAGCTGCTCGACAGGCTGCAGGAGCGACCGCTGCGCCAGCATCACGATGTCTCTCAGCAAGAGGCTGGCGTCGCCCTCTTGACTGTAAGTTCCAGCCCCTGCAGCAAGGGAAGGAGCGCCGTGTTTCCCCTCCACGGCCTGAGGGTGTCTCTCAGTCTCCCACTGGGTATCGCCATTGGGCCGAAGAGAGAGAGCGTGACTCTAGCCAGCGCTATGGTCGAGGCAGAACACACCAAAACCCTCTCCTGGTGCTCTGGGACAGCTCTCATAGAACCGCAGGGTGAGAAGGGATCGCAAGGTCAGCTTGTCCAGCCCCCTGCCAAGATGCAGGATTTGTTGTGTCTATCCCAGTCGAGACAGATGGCTCCAGCTTCCTTCTATAAACCTCCAGCAAAGGGGCTTCCACAAGCTCCCTAGTCGTCTGTCCCATTGTCCTACTCTTCTTACAGTTAGGAAGGTTTTCCTGAGATTTAATCTAAATCTGCCGTGCTGTCGTTTGAACCCATCCCCTCTTGTCCTGCCCTCTGTGGCAAGAGAGAACAACTTTTTGCCATCTTTTTTTTGGCAGCCTTCGAAGAATCTGAAGGCCATTAGCATGTCCCCCCTTAATCTCCTCTTTTCCAAACTAAACATAGCCAGTTCCTTCAACCTTTGCTCGTATGGCTTGTGTTCCATCCCTCTGATCATCTTTGTCACTCACCTCTGGATCCATGACAGTTTCTCCACATCTTTTGTAGACATTGGTGACCAAAACTGGACACCGTACTCCAGCTGAGGCCTAACCAGCACTGAGTAGAGTGGTACTATCACCTCCCATGACTTGCAGACTATACCTCTGTTAATGCAACCTAAAATTGCATTTGCTTTTTTTTTTTTTTTTGCAACAGCATCGCTTAGCTGACTCATGCTGAGGCTGTGATCCACCGCAGCTCCCAGATCCTTCTCAGCAGTTCAACCGGTTATCCCCCATTCTGTTTCTGTGCATTTGCTTTTTCTTCTCTAAATGTAGCACCTCACTTTTGTCTTGGGTGAGTTTCATTTTGTTGTCTATAGCCCAGTCCTCCAATTTACCATGATCCCTCTGAATTTGAGCTCTTTCCTTCAAAGTCTTGGCAACTCCTTCATCAGGGAGCTGATGCAGGGCTGGAGTCATTGAAAGCTTCCCAGGGGACCTGGACCTGGCCCTGGCCTGGAGTCAGGAGCCCTGGTTTCTATTCCTGGCTCTGCCTCTGACCTGCTGGGTGACCTTGGGCAAGTCCCTGCCTGGCTTTTGTCTGTTGTTCTGCAGGGCAGGGCCTGGCTCCTGCAGGGTGCGTCTCTGGGTGTGTGACTGTGGACTCTAGAGCTGTGGACTCTAGACCTCCAGGGAATGCTGGTGACACCAGTGATCCGGGACGCCCGGACAGAGCCATTTTGCTTCAATTGGAACCATTTTTTCCTACCAATCCACTTTTTGAGCCTCGTAGGTTTTAACTCTTGACGTCACAGCTCTGTCCCGCAGCACTCACTCCTCTGAAGAGCTCGAGAAGGGCCTTTTGCTGCTCCGACCTCATAACAAGTGTGATAGACACAGCATAGTGAAGGCAGAGAAAACCCTTGGGACTTAAATACACAGATCTGGCAGCTTGGTCAAAGAGGAGACAATCTGAAGGCAACTCTCCCTAATGATAATTTACTTCCCCTGAGAATAGCAGGTGAGTCCGGTTTATTAAACACGGACGATGAATCGATCAGACATGGAGAGGGCATGACTGTAATTCTCTTTGTTATCCACCATTCCCATTGTTCCATGTCCTCAGCCTGGTTTTCACTTGCTTGTGTTTTATTTTTCCTTCCGGAACCAGTAAGCCTGTATTGGACACTTTTCCCCCTGATCCCGGTTGAGGTTTTGTGGGGCTGTCTTTGAACAGTTCAAAAGCCAAATACAGAAATGATTGAATCTGGCTTTTAGTAACAGACCAACACTAGAACTCGTGTACAAAATCGGCTCCCTCGCCCAGGCTGGGCTGTAAGGCCCGGGACTCAGCAGAACCCAAGTTCAGTTTCGGGCTCTGCCAGACTCCCTGGGTGACCATGGGTGAGTCACGTCGCCTCTCTGTGCCTGACTTCCATGTCTGTACAACGGGGATAGAAATCCTTCCTTTGTGTGTCTAGCCTGTAAGCTCTAGGCCAGGGAATGTCTCTTTCTGTGCCTGGGAAGCCCCCAGCACATGCCCTGATTGCAGATAGGCGCTGGAGGTGCTATTCTAACCCTTATAAGAAGAATACACTTGATTTGTTTGGGGTCAAGGTGTTGTGCAGAGAAGTTTCCACAGATGATACCTGCTAATAAATACCACCCCCTGAGATCGGGGGTACAAGGAAGCAGCTGCTTATGTTGCAGGTAGCTGGCCCCGCTGCCTGCGATCCTAGCTGGGGCTGTGCAAGGGCTTTGAGGCTCTAACATGTCATCTGGAGGAGGGGCGCTAGAAGACTTTTTCTAGTGGAGGTGCTGAGCACCCCCTTACACCTGTCCACACACCCCACCACCCCTAGAGCTGGGGTCAGGAGCAGGGCCATGGCTCCAGGGGGGCGGGAGAGGGATGGGGCAAGGGGGCCGAGGCTGGGGCCACAGCTGGGAGTTGGCGCAGGGCCGGCAGCTGGGACCTTGTGTGTGGAGCCAGGAGCAGAGCCCCGCGTAAAACCTTGGAGTGCTGCAGCACCCCCTGCACTCCTAGTTCCCGTGGCTCTGTCTGCAGGGGAGGCAGACGTTGTTATGGAAATGGCTTGTTGGGTCACCGGAGGGTGTTTCGTAAAGCAGCTCCTCCTTTCACACAGGTGGGGAAAATCCAGCGTCAGCAGCCAGTCATCGTGGAGCGGCTACATGAGGCAGACAGGGGCGTCATCTCCAATGCCATCACCGTGCTGAGAGACATCCTCGCCGGCATGGACAGGCAGAGCGCCAGCCCCGTGGCTGTGCAAGTGGCTGAGAAACTGCTGCCGTTCTTTCATGATGTAAGGCCTGGTGGCCCGCGGGAGACCCTTCAAGCCACAGACGTGTGAATGGGGGCTGGCGGGTGGGCTAGCAGGACCTATGCTATGGCCCCAGCCAGAAAAAGGATTGTCGTAAATGACATGAACCCATTCCCGCCTTCTTCTGCTAGCCCATTCTCCATCAGAGCATATGGCAGTAAGGGTGGGAACCCTGGTGTCCTGCAGGCCTGCTGACAAGGATCAGGGCAGCCTGGGGACGAGGCTCCCCTTGAGGGAAGGACATGCATTCCTGAGCCTGCATGCAGCGAGGGGGCCTCTGCAGCACAGGGTGCCGCAATGCTCCTGCTGGCTTCCAGGGTAACAAGTGATGGTACCCTGGTGAAAATCCTGCCCCGCCCCTCTCCTCCCTGGCCAGGAATCCCACAGCTGGCCTGTCAGCTCCATAAGGAAACGGCTCCGTCTATAGGTTCTGCAGCTTTCCTCTCCCCTTCGTTCTCATGGCAGGGCAGCATCAAAGGAGGGGCTAGTTCTCCCCAGGCCTTTTGTAACCACAAACGAGCCCCCGCCAGCGTGTTCACCAGACTGATGTTCAGTCCCCCACTGCACGGCGAGAGCCAGCAAAGTGGGCGGGAGAAAGGGACCCATCCATTACTGCCTTCCAGGGGTAACGTCCCAGTGGGGACTCCTGGAGGGACCACCCACCTCCCCAGCTCTCACAATGCTAAATCCTACCCTCAGCCCTCCCAAACTCTGCTGGGACCCGGCCGCTCTTGATTTAGCAGTGGCACAGGCCCAGCTAAAGATCAACACCAAGAGCAGCTCCTGCATCTAGTCCAGCACCCGCTCCTGATGGAAAGACAACTGAGAACTACTGTTCCAAGAGCCTGTCTCCAAAGTGGCCAGACAGGAGAGCGCAGCCAAATAGATAAACAGACTAAAAGAACTTATGAAGACTTTTACAACAGACGTCACTCAGAGAACTGCCTGGTCTAGAACCTGGTGCCCAGAGGCGACACGTAACTGCTGATTGGGGGGGCACCATTTAAAGGTTCAGCCACTCTCAGAACAGCTCAAGTCAACCCGCCCCCCCAGGCTGCCCCCCCTTACCCTCAGCCTCACCTCCCAGAAAGCAGTGGCCCCTCCCTACAGCCCCCAGCTATTGCTCCTGGTTCTCCCTGCTGGGCACAGCTCGCCCGGCCTCCCAGGTCACTGGACTGGTCCGGCTCTGCCAGCTGCCATGCAGCGAGGGGGCATCATGTGACCAAGTGGGGCCGACCCTGAGTTAACAAGAAACCCATGTGTAGGAGTGGGGCAGCCCTTGCCGAACCCCAAGCCCCTGGAGGCTGGGTGGTTTCCAGGCATGGCTTCCAAGGCCCCCTATCTGGGAGCTCCTGCACATTTACCACCCCTTGCTCCTGCTTAAATCCCCCCCAGGTCCCTGTGCGTGGCCCGAACAAACAGCAGTGTAGGAATTTGCCCCCCATGCCTGGCCCCCTTGGCCTCGCTAGAGGGTCGCTGTGGGTCAGCACCAGTGTGAGTTGGGCACGCAAAGCGGGAGGACAAAGTACACACATCCCTTCGCTCTTTGAATCTTCCCTCATCGCTCCCTCTCTGCCGCCCCTGTCCTGGTGCTGCTCTGGCCTGAGCGTTTCCCCTGGGCTTGACAGGCGGGTGCTGATGTCAGTGTGCCCAGAGCTGGCTGTGAGATCCCAGGGGCTGTCTCACCCCACCTTGCTGCTCTCTCTGGCCAAGAAGTTGCCAGGCCAGCCCCTCAGCTGGTGGAAACCTGCATCTCTATTGCCTTCAATGGCGCTATGCCCATGAGACTCTGGCCCCCAGCTGTGCCTGTATGACTGGGGGTGAGTTAGCAATACCCCCTGCAGGGCAGACATCTCTGTCACAGTGAGCGCTCACCCTGCTGAGTGAGCATGACCGTCACAGCGTCTCCTCCCCACATCCTCTCTTGCAGGAGTCCAGCAAACTCCGGGTGCTCTCCATCGCCCTCTTTAAACACCTGCTGGAGCTTGTAAGGGAGCCCAACAGGAAACAGATGAAGGAGCTCGTCCTCCGGAGCCTGGTCCCACTGCTCCTCCTGCTGCACGGTGAGCGTCCCAATGTGTCCCAGGTGAGGCCACGAGCTGGAGCCTGCAGCTGAGATTGTTACAGTGACCAGGAATTTGTTGGGGGGGGCGAACATGTGACATCCCCCTTTCAAGGGTCTGGCCGGCAGAGGGCGGGTGCTCAGTGCTGTGACAATCAGGTGCTCAAAATCACTTGAACGTTGAGTCCAGTAGCGCCATGACCATGGCGCCCCACCCAACTGCTGAGTCTTCCCTGCCTCCTCTGAGCCCAACACTCCCCCCCTGCAGCCAGGCTGAGAGAATGGGTGGGCGGAGGGGTCAGCTCACCACTCCTACAGCCACTGGCCTCCGCACATTCCCCTGGCTGTGCTGGTGGGAAGAGCACAACCCTGGCCATGGTCCCTACCCGGAGCAGAGCTACCCAGCCTCCAGATGGTGCCCAAGACCCAATGTGCCCTTGGCCAAGCAGCCCGGTCAGCTCTTACTAGCCATGACATGCCCAAGCCCCCCCTCCACCCCGCCCCAGGTGCCTGTGCACACGCTCGCTCTCATGGCCCCCATTACTTGGGAGCCAAATGCCCCCAGCAGTAATGAATTCACCCTCCTACCCCCCAGGAGATGGGGAACTAAGGCACAGCGTGAGGCCTAGTGCCTCAGAAGTATTGAATGCCCATGGGCATTAGGCACCTAAATCCCTTTGTAGCCCTGGGCCTAAGCAACTTGCCTGAGTTCCTGCAGGAAGAGCTGGGAATTGAGTCAGGTCTCCAGCCATTGCCTTAGCCACACCTCCGCCCTTCCGCGAGCAGCCGCGGGCCGGGAACCGTTCCGCACACACGGCCTCCGGTAACTAGGCTAGTGGCTTTCAGCCAGGCCGTCCCTAGCCATTCGGGTGCCCTATCCAGCCCCCCCGCAATGGGGCTGTGTGGGGTCCCAGGCCTCCCCCTCCCCCCCACCAGGGTCTGGGAGGCAGGAGCTGTGTGGGGCCACTTTTGGGGGGCCTACAGGCCCAGAGTGGCCTGGGGGATTAGCGGAGGGCTGGGAGTAGCCCGCTCTGCTTCCCTCGCCCCGGCTCCAGCCATGTGGCTCGAGGGAGGGGGTTTGGGGAAAGGGATCCCTCCCACACAGACACTCACTGACAGCAGCGGGAAGCGGAGCAGCCTGGCCCCAGCCCGCTCTACTGTGCCAGCTCCCAGCCGCGGCACTCCGCTTCCCACCGCCGGTGAGTGCGGGGGGCAATCCTTTGGAGTAGAGCGGGCTGGGACCGGGTTGCTCCACTTCCTGCCACTGCTGGTGAGTGTGGGGTCACTGGGGGAAGAGGCTTGCGGAGAAGAGGTGGAATGGGGGCGGGCCAGGGGCGTAGCAGGGGGGAAGGGGAAGAGGCCGGGCGGAGGGAGTTGTCTGGGACCCCCCAGGGACGGCCCTGCCCTTTGTAGTGGGCGCAGCCCGCGGCGGGGCTGGCCGAGGTATAGGGCGGGTCACTGGGGCTGGGGCTGCTGCATGTGCAGCATGCAGCCGCCTAGTGGCACCATGAAATTTGGGGAAATTTGGTGCCCCATATTTCGTGGTCCCCTATGCAGCAGCCTATGCCGAGAGACTGCCCTGGCTTCCACCTCCTGTAACCGTGGCCGGCTCGCCCCGGCCCCTCTTGTTTTGCAGGTGTGTTGGGACGCTGTCACGGAGTGTGGGGGAGTCCAGGCCCTGCACCCCTCTTCCTGGGATTCACTGAGACTCTCAGCCAGCCAGTAGAACAGAAGGTTTATTAGACGACAGGAACACAGTCCAAAACAGAGCTTGTGGGTACACCCAGGACCCCTCAGTGAAGTCCTTCTGGGGGAGCAGGGAGCTTAGACCCCAGCCCTGGGGTTCCCTGTGTTCCTCCACCCAGCCCCAAACTGAAACTAAACCCACCGAGCAGGTTCCCTGCTGCAGCCTCCCATCCACATTCCTGGGCAGAGGTGTCACCTCCCCCTCCCCCTCCTGGCTCAGGTGACAGGCTCTCAGGTCTCCCGTCCCCAGGGCACATTCCCAGGTCAACACTCCCCCCTCCCTGCTGCGTCACATCGTCACATCTCTCCCCCCTTCGAGACTGAACTGAGCGGGGTCACTGTGACCAGTGACCTGGGGAAGTTCGGGGCCCCCTCTCCGGGACAGCGCATCCGCTATCAGGTTGGCCCTTCCCTTCACATGGACCACGTCCATGTCGTAATCCTGCAGGAGCAGGCTCCACCTCAGGAGCTTGGCGTTGGCTCCTTTCATCTGGTGCAGCCAGGTCAGGGGAGAGTGGTCGGTGTAGACGGTGAAGTGTCGCCCGAAGAGATAGGGCTCTAGTTTCTTGAGGGCCCACACCATGGTCAGGCACTCCTTCTCGCTCCCGGGGCAGCAACTTCTTGCTCAGGTACACGATGGGGTGTCTCTCCCCCTTTTCATCCTCCTGCATTAACACCGCCCCCAGTCCCGTGTCGGAGGCGTCGGTGAACACCACAAAGGGCTTGTCAAAGTCTGGGTTTGCTAGAACTGGGCCACTGACCAGAGCCTCCCTCTCCTTCTCCTGACGTTCCCTCTCCTTCTCCTCCTGCTCATGTTGACGTTGTTTCTCCTTCTCCTCCTGCTCATGTTGACGTTGTTTCTCCTCATGTTGACGTTGTTTTTCATGATCCTCCAGCTCCCTCATTTTCCTCTCCCTCTCCCATTCCAGCCGCATCCGCTCCAGGGATGGGGAGCTCCGCTGGGAGGATCCCCTGCTGGCTGCTGGGGTCAGGGGGCCCTCGGTATTCGCTGGGCTTCCCACAACCCCTCCCCCAGGCATAGGTAGGAAGGGTCTCGGGGTGTCCTGGGCAGCAGTCTGACCCCTCCCAGCCTGGTCAGGCCCCAGGGCCCACGCTGCGTCCGCCGGGCGGCTTCCCTCAGGGACAGGGATCGGGTCATCCAAGTGATCCCTCTCCTCCAGCTGGGCAATCAGCTGTTCCTTGGTGGACCTCCCGACGCGCAGCCCCCTCTGCCTGCACAGCTCCACAAGGTCGCTCTTAAGGCGTTTAGCGTACATCTCCCGGCTGGCCACTCGCAGGCCGGACAGCTGTCCACGGTTTCCAGGAAAAGCCCCTAGTGTGCCAGTCCTTCTTGAGGTCACCACCTCTTTGCCAGGGTCGAGCTGCAGACTCCTCCGCCCCTGGGACCGCTCGCTGCAATCCCCCGGGGGACCCTGTTACTGCAAAAGTCCTTCTCTCTGGTCACACACTCCCAGGGGTTAACCGCCCCCTGGAACCGTCTCTCTCTGAATCTTCAGCACGCCTGGTCCCCGTCAATCCCCCTTCGTTTTACTGTTCCCCAGTCACTTACTGCAGGAAGCGCCGTTCACGGGGTGCAGTAGATCCCACCGCTGCCACCAGTTGTCACGGAGTGTGGGGGAGTCCAGGCCCTGCACCCCTCTTCCTGGGATTCACTGAGACTCTCAGCCAGCCAGTAGAACAGAAGGTTTATTAGACGACAGGAACACAGTCCAAAACAGAGCTTGTGGGTACACCCAGGACCCCTCAGTGAAGTCCTTCTGGGGGAGCAGGGAGCTTAGACCCCAGCCCTGGGGTTCCCTGTGTTCCTCCACCCAGCCCCAAACTGAAACTAAACCCACCGAGCAGGTTCCCTGCTGCAGCCTCCCATCCACATTCCTGGGCAGAGGTGTCACCTCCCCCTCCCCCTCCTGGCTCAGGTGACAGGCTCTCAGGTCTCCCGTCCCCAGGGCACATTCCCAGGTCAACACTCCCCCCTCCCTGCTGCGTCACATCGTCACAGACGCCCTCAGCCGTGCTGTGGAATTCCTAAGGTGGAGCCAGCTCGGTGCTCTCGTCCAGCGAAAGGAGCTTTGGCGAGGCTGTGACTGCCTGGTGAGGGAGCCTTCCATTGCCTGGCTCCGTGCCCACACCGAGCCCCAGCCCCGGGACCACACCTGGCCCTGGGTGTAGTCCCGCTGCGTGATCCCCCCGGCAGAGGAAGGAGGGGCGAAAGCAGGACAATCCACAGATCTGGAACCTGGCCTGCAGGATGGAAAGGCCTTTAATAACCTTGTGCTCCCTTCTTCTGGCTCCTAGGTGGCGTGCTACAAGGAGAGGGCAGAAACCTTCCTCTGCCAGGCCATGGCCTTTCTGAAAAACCCGCAGGCTCCCATTAGAGAAGCGGCCATCAGGTTTCTAGGTAACCACAGAGCAGAGGGTTCCCTTAAGCAGGGGGGCTGGATCCAATTTCAAGCTCTTCTCAGTCCCTGCCGGCAGCGAGAAGTAACCCCTGGGCTCCTGATTGCCGAATGAAGGCTCAGGGGTGTCAGAAACCCGCAGGAGCAAGCTCACCCCAAACTGCCCTGATCAGCTGATGGGCCCCCTCTAACCCCACTGCTCCCCATGCAGTCCCCATCCCCTCCTCCCCCCACCCCACCATGGGCTCGTGGTAGTGGAACCTCAAGGCGCTATGCTTTCCTTTGGCAACCAGCCCCACAGCCATCCCTGGGGACTCGCCCTTTCCCCTGGGGACTCAGGAGTGCGTCCTGGACAGCAAGGGGCAGGGGAAAGCCCCGCTGCTTGGAGAGTGACAGACGCTTTGACACCCTCACTGGGGATGCAGGGATGTGATGAGCTGTTTGTGTGTGTAGGGCTCACTGCCCGGCAGCTGGACCAGAAGAGCCAGGAGAAGTTGGAAGCCATCTTCAACGGTGAGTGGTACCCGCTTTGAGCACTGAGCGCTAGAGGGACGAATGGCCCAGGGCCGCGGGCTGTGTTCAATCTCCGACGCCAGCAATGTGATCTTGGGCAAGAGCCACAAAGGGTTGCAAAATGTAGATCCCCGAACCCCTGATCAGCTTCCCCCTCACCCTGTGGTGTCTGCTGGTTGGCACGTGCCCAGGCACTTAGCTCTGACCTCAGAGCTGTGGCCTGGCAAATCCCCAAACTGGGCCTGAGCTGGCTGGCCTTTGCAGATGATTGCCCCCCCCAACACAGCAAAGGTGGGGTCCTGCCTCCCCCCCTTGCACTCACTAGCCCAGGGTTTGTTGCAGTCACCTCCAGGTGGGGTGCCTGGTGTCAAGCCACTGCTCCAAAGGAGACTGAGGTGACGTCCGGTCATCTACCTCCCTGCTGCGTGCCCGGACCCCTGGGCCAGCGCAGGGCAGAGCAGCGTCTCCTCCACATTTGTTGGGGAAAAGGGGGCGGGGGGGTGACATAGCTCAGGCTCCTCACTCCCAGAGCAGGTTCACAGCTGGGCCCCAACCAGAGCTAGGGAATGGCAGAGCTCCCTCCTCGGCATTTCCTGGAGGGCAGGAGGGCACCGGAAGTTAGGCGTAGCCTAACAATGCCCAGCCCCCTTTGTGAATCTCCCCCTCTCTGGGCTTAAGTGCCCATCTGTGCACTGGGGGGAAGGGGGAGCTTAAATACAGGCAGGGATGAGGCCATCAGATACTGCAGGGGTGGGGCAGTCCTAGAAATAGTGAGTGAATGGGGTTCATTGTGACTTCTTGCCTGTGTCTGGGGGCTCCCCCAGCTGTGGAGGGCAGCAGGGATGTTTAGTGAGGATCGGTGGTTGTTCCTGCTAGTCCCCTGCCTCCCGCTTCCCAGCCTGCTGCCTCCTTATTGCAGGCCGAGAGGTACAGCGCTGGCTTGGTCTGCCAGGGCTTTCCAGAGCACCATGGCTCTGACCTCCATTTCCTTTCTTTCAATCTTAGTCCTCAAAGGCTTGCAGGAGGACAGCAAGTCCTCTGTCAGGTGCCTGGCTTTGCAGACCGTGCTCATCCTCAATGCCTGCAAGAAACACCGTCCAGCCCGTGCCAGCCTACGAACACTCTTGCAGAGGATGAGACTGATGTGTACAAGGGAGAGCCCAGTCATTGAAGCTGCCCAGCTGTCCGAGTAAAAGCCAGCCTCTCTACTCTGGGGGTTTGGTGCACCAGAGCCCGCCTGGAGCAGGGTGGAACACATCATGCCGGACGATGGCTTCCTCCCCATTGGCCGCTTGCCCTGCCCAGCCACGTGAGTAGTTAACCGCTCAATAGCTTTTATCACCATGTACTTTTTGACAGGTTTCCATGCCCCGTGTAGCGTTTACGTCCCGCCCTCCGTCCCCGTTTCCGGTCGTGTACATTTTTGGCACCATCGGCCCTTTTGAACATTTATTTTGTATTATTTTTCTGTGTCTGGCCGGGGGAAGGTTGCGTGCTTGTGCTACAGTCAGGCAGGCAGAGCAGCAGAAGGCCTCCTGACGACCACATCGGGAGGCTGCCACTCCTGACGGTGGGGTGGCGGGGATAGGGGAACCCAGGCCCTCCCGCTCCACAGCGTCCCCGCCCAGGGCCCTAACAGCGTGCTGTGTTTTGACATATTTAGAGAAAAAGTATGAACGAGTAGAAAGAGAGGCTGTAGGGGGTTCACGGCTTCCTCCCCATCCGTCTGGGCGGGAGACCATGCCCCTTGCTACGATACTTCCGGGGTACCTTGGTTCAGGGGAAATAGCTCAGTGTTCATGGTTCTGGCCTGCAGTCAGGTCGACCAACGGTCGAGAGTCTGTTTCCCCAGGGACTTCATTCAGGGCAGGGCTGCTGTCGAGTAGGGGCTCTGGCCTACAGTCAGGCAGGCAGAGCAGCAGATGGTCCATTTGCCTGGCCCTTGATCAGGGCGGGGCAGCAATCAAGTAGGGGGGCTCTGGTCTACAGTCCGGCAGAGCCGTCGCAGTCTGGGGGAGGTTAGCTCTCTGGTGGGAGAGTCAGCACAACCGTCTGGTGTCCTGATTCAGGCGGGTGCCAGACCGATCAGGCCTCCTTACAACCAAGTGGGGAGGCTGCTACTCCTGAGGGTGGGGTGGCGGTGGTCGGGGAACACAGGCCCTCCCGCTCCACTGCGTCCCAGCCCAGGGCCCTAACAGCCGTGGAGCGATCCGCCACTGCGTCAGTGGGGAAAATCCGATCGCAACACGCTGGACGGCTTGTAGTCAATAACACAGCTGAACCCAATTCGGCTGCCCTGGGCTCCTTGCTACACGCCCGTTCCGTGTGTACATGGGTTCAGGGGTGGCAGGTTTGTAGAAATTTTGGTGGTGCCCAGAATCCGCCCCTACTTTGCCCCCCACCTGCCCAAGGCTCCGGAGGGAGTTTGGGTGGGGAAGGACGTCTGGGGTGCAGGCCCTAGGCTTAGGCAGAGTATTGGGGTGCAGGCTGAGGCTCTGGGAGGGAGTTTGGGGATGGGAGGGGGTGCAGAGGTAGGGGTTGCAGGGCTGAGGGGTTTGGGAGGGGCTCAGGGCAAGAGTAGGGGTGTAGAGGGTGAGGGTTCTGTTTGGGGCTGGGGGGTTTGGGGGGTTAGAGAGGCTCAGGGCTGGGGCAGAGGGTTGGAGTTCAGGAGGATGAGGGCTCTGTCTAGGGCTGGAGATGAGGGGTTTGTGGTGTTGGAGGGGGCTCAGGGCTGGGGTAGAGGGTTGGGGTGTGGGGGGATGAGGGGTTTGTGGTGTAGGAGGGGGCTCAGGGCTGGGGCAGAGGTTTGGGGTGTGGGGGGATGAGGGCTCTGTCTAGGGCTGGAGATGAGGGGTTTGTGGTGTTGGAGGGGGCTCAGGGCTGGGGCAGAGGGTTGGTGTGTGTGGGGGATTAGGGCTCTGTCTAGGGCTGGAGATGAGGGGTTTGTGGTGTTGGAGGGGGCTCAGGGCTGGGGCAGAGGGTTGGGGTATGGGGGGGATGAGGGCTCTGCCTAGGACTGGGGATAAGGTGTTTGGGGTGTTGGAGGGGCTCAGGGCGAGGGTTGAGGGTGCGGTGGGAGGTGAAAGCTCTGGCTGGGGGTGTGGGCTCTGGGGTGGGGCAGGGCTGGGGATGAGTTTGGGGTGCAGGCGGGCTGCTCCGGGACAGGGGCCAGAGAGGAGGACTCCCCCCAGCCCTTTCCCTGCCGGCAACAGCGAGCTCTAGGGGAGGACGGTGAGTGGCAACTCCACCAGCTCCTCGGCGTCCCCGGCATCTGGCAGCCCCTCTGGGTCTCTGTCAGGATAGCGCTCTCCGTTAGCTCTGTCCTTCCACAGCAGGGAAGAGACATGCTGCCCATCTGGCAGCTCTCTCCCATCTGAGCTGGAGGGCCGGCCTTTTATAGTGCCGCTTCCTGCCCCGCCCCTCTGCTGCCATGGGTGTCCCGGTTCTGCCCACCATGGGGCGTTCGCGGCTCCCTCCCAGGCTGTCAGGGCAGGAGACCATGCCCCCTCGCGACAGAGGCCTTAAAGGAAAGGAGTTTTAACAAAAGAAAAATTGCTTAGCCTTAGAAGAAAAAACGAAAGAAAGGTTATTTTAAATAGAAGGAAGAGGGGAAACTATAGAAAGCAACAAGAGAGAGGAGTGTTTTTGATGGATTAGTAAGAACGTGGTAAAAGGTTATTTTTGTTGGGACTAAAAAATAATAAGAGTAAAAAAATTGAAATATATTTTAAAAAGCAAAGGCTAATTAAAGAAAAGAGGAAACTCTAAAGGAAGGTTGAGAAGGTCGGGTGAAAGAAATCACATGGCCGAAAAATGAGCTAGAGATCCTGTGTCAGTGACACAGGGCTGTGTAAAGTACAGAAAACAGAAAAAAGAAAAGGAGCACTTGTGTCACCTTTGAGACTAACCAATTTATTTGAGCATGAGCTTTCATGAGCTACAGAAAACAGAAAACAGAAAGAGAGAGAAAGATCCTTTTTTGTTAGTAAGCAGAACACGGAGCTGTGCAAAAGAGAGAAAGATCCTTTTTTTGGTTAGTTAGAGAAGGAGGGTATAGAAAACAGGAAGAGATCCTTTTTGGTTGGTGAGACAAGGAAAGTATAAAGAAAAGGAGTCCTTGTGGCACCTTAGAGACTAACACATTTATCTGAGCATAAGCTTTCGTGAGCATCGGATGTAATGAGCTGTAGCTCATGAAAGCTTATGCTCAAATAAATGTGTTAATCTCTAAGGTGCCACAAGTCCTCCTTTTCTTTTTGCCAATACAGACTAATACGGCTGCTACTCTGAAACCTGTCATTATGCAAGGAAAGTATAGCAAGCTGCAGGGGGGCGGACAGGGAGGGGGAAGAGAACTTACCCTTGCGGCTGCCCCGGGAAAAGAGGGAGCTCCCAAGGCTCACAGCCCCCAGCATGGTTATCTCCGCCTCTCGGGCGGACCAATCAGAAACTGTTCTACAGCTTTCAGAGTAACAGCCGTGTTAGTCTGTATTGGCAAAAAGAAAAGGAGGACTTGTGGCACCTTAGAGACTAACCAATTTATTTGAGCATGAGCTTTCGTGAGCTACAGCTCACTTCATCGGATGCATACTGTGGAAACTGCAGAAGAATCATAGAATCATAGAATCATAGAATATCAGGGTTGGAAGGGACCCCAGAAGGTCATCTAGTCCAACCCCCTGCTCGAAGCAGGACCAATTCCCAGTTAAATCATCCCAGCCAGGGCTTTGTCAAGCCTGACCTTAAAAACCTCTAAGGAAGGAGATTCTACCACCTCCCTAGGTAACGCATTCCAGTGTTTCACCACCCTCTTAGTGAAAAAGTTTTTCCTAATATCCAATCTAAACCTCCCCCATTGCAACTTGAGACCATTACTCCTCGTTCTGTCATCTGCTACCATTGAGAACAGTCTAGAGCCATCCTCTTTGGAACCCCCTTTCAGGTAGTTGAAAGCAGCTATCAAATCCCCCCTCATTCTTCTCTTCTGCAGACTAAACAATCCCAGCTCCCTCAGCCTCTCCTCATAAGTCATGTGCTCTAGACCCCTAATCATTTTTGTTGCCCTTCGCTGGACTCTCTCCAATTTATCCACATCCTTCTTGTAGTGTGGGGCCCAAAACTGGACACAGTACTCCAGATGAGGCCTCACCAGTGTCGAATAGAGGGGAACGATCACGTCCCTCGATCTGCTCGCTATGCCCCTACTTATACATCCCAAAATGCCATTGGCCTTCTTGGCAACAAGGGCACACTGTTGACTCATATCCAGCTTCTCGTCCACTGTCACCCCTAGGTCCTTTTCCGCAGAACTGCTGCCTAGCCATTCGGTCCCTAGTCTGTAGCGGTGCATTGGATTCTTCCATCCTAAGTGCAGGACCCTGCACTTATCCTTATTGAACCTCATCAGATTTCTTTTGGCCCAATCCTCCAATTTGTCTAGGTCCTTCTGTATCCTATCCCTCCCCTCCAGCGTATCTACCACTCCTCCCAGTTTAGTATCATCTGCAAATTTGCTGAGAGTGCAATCCACACCATCCTCCAGATCATTTATGAAGATATTGAACAAAACCGGCCCCAGGACCGACCCCTGGGGCACTCCATTTGACACCGGCAATTATATACATTATAGACATTATATACACACAGAGACCATGAAACAATACCTCCTCCCACCCCACTCTCCTGCTGGTAATAGCTTATCTAAAGTGATCATCAAGTTGGGCCATTTCCAGGACAAATCCAGGTTTTCTCACCCTCCGCCCCCCCCCCCACAAAAACTCACTCTCCTGCTGGTAATAGCCCATCCAAAGTGACCACTCTCTTCACAATGTGTATGATAATCAAGGTGGGCCATTTCCTACACAAATCCAGGTTCTCTCACCCCCTCACCCCCCTCCAAAAACCACACACACAAACTCACTCTCCTGCTGGTAATAGCCTATCCAAAGTGACCACTCTCCTTACAACATGCATGAAAATCAAGGTGGGCCATTTCCAGCACAAATACAGGTTTTCTCACTCCCCCCTTTTTTTTTTTCCCAAAAAACACACACACACAAACTCACTCTCCTGCTGGTAATAGCTTATCCAAAGTGACCGCTCTCCCTACAATGTTCATGATAATCAAGGTGGGCCATTTCCAGCATAAATCCAAGTTTAACCAGAACGTCGGGGGGGTGGGGGGGTTAGGAAAAAACAAGGGGAAATAGGCTACCTTGCATAATGACTTAGCCACTCCCAGTCTCTATTTAAGCCTAAATTAATAGTATCCAATTTGCAAATGAATTCCAATTCAGCAGTTTCTCGCTGGAGTCTGGATTTGAAGTTTTTTTGTTGTAAGATAGCGACCTTCATGTCTGTGATTGCGTGACCAGAGAGATTGAAGTGTTCTCCGACTGGTTTATGAATGTTATAATTCTTGACATCTGATTTGTGTCCATTTATTCTTTTACGCAGAGACTGTCCAGTTTGACCAATGTACATGGCAGAGGGGCATTGCTGGCACATGATGGCATATATCACATTGGTGGATGTGCAGGTGAACGAGCCTCTGATAGCATGGCTGATGTTATTAGGCCCTGTGATGGTGTCCCCTGAATAGATATGTGGGCACAGTTGGCAACGGGCTTTGTTGCAAGGGTAGGTTCCTGGGTTAGTGGTTCTGTTGTGTGGTATGTGGTTGTTGGTGAGTATTTGCTTCAGGTTGGGGGGCTGTCTGTAGGCAAGGACTGGCCTGTCTCCCAAGATTTGTGAGTGTTGGGTCATCCTTCAGGATAGGTTGTAGATCCTTAATAATGCGTTGGAGGGGTTTTAGTTGGGGGCTGAAGGTGACGGCTAGTGGCGTTCTGTTATTTTCTTTGTTAGGCCTGTCCTGTAGTAGGTGACTTCTGGGAACTCTTCTGGCTCTATCGATCTGTTTCTTCACTTCCGCAGGTGGGTATTGTAGTTGTAAGAATGCTTGATAGAGCTCTTGTAGGTGTTTGTCTCTGTCTGAGGGGTTGGAACAAATGCGGTTGTATCGCAGAGCTTGGCTGTAGACGATGGATCGTGTGGTGTGGTCAGGGTGAAAGCTGGAGGCATGTAGGTAGGAATAGCGGTCAGTAGGTTTCCGGTATAGGGTGGTGTTTATGTGACCATTGTTTATTAGCACTGTAGTGTCCAGGAAGTGGATCTCTTGTGTGGACTGGACCAGGCTGAGGTTGATGGTGGGATGGAAATTGTTGAAATCATGGTGGAATTCCTCAAGGGCTTCTTTTCCATGGGTCCAGATGATGAAGATGTCATCAATATAGCGCAAGTAGAGTAGGGGCGTTAGGGGACGAGAGCTGAGGAAGCGTTGTTCTAAATCAGCCATAAAAATGTTGGCATACTGTGGGGCCATGCGGGTACCCATAGCAGTGCCGCTGATCTGAAGGTATATACATTGTCCCCAAATGTAAAATAGTTACGGGTAAGGACAAAGTCACAAAGTTCAGCCACCAGGTTAGCCTGGATTTGTGCTGGAAATGGCCCAACTTGATGATCACTTTAGATAAGCTATTACCAGCAGGAGAGTGGGGTGGGAGGAGGTATTGTTTCATGGTCTCTGTGTATATAATGTCTTCTGCAGTTTCCACAGTATGCATCCGATGAAGTGAGCTGTAGCTCACGAAAGCTCATGCTCAAATAAATTGGTTAGTCTCTAAGGTGCCACAAGTCCTCCTTTTCTTTTTGTTCTACAGCTGCATCATCGAATGCATTTTCCTGAACCAATCCTATCAACCCAAGATTTTTAAAAGAGCCCTCTCCCTCCCCTCCCCGCCCTTCCCCTCACTACCCACCCCCTTTAACTGCCTTATTCTTCTCTAAAAAAACAGGCCCCAAGCACCTTTCCCACTAGATAGATAGATAGATAGATAGGTAGATAGAGAGATAGATAGATAGATAGATAGATAACCCCATTGGCTTGAAGCCCTTTTAAATTTTATGGGACTTTTCCCACTGGGGCTGACAGACAAACAACAAAAATGATTTCAGGGGTTTTTAGAGAGAGTTCCCTGTTTTAAAATTTCACAGTTTAATTAGGGCTTGTCTACACTGCCACTTACAGCGCTGAAACTTGCACCGCTCGGGGTGTGAAAAAACACCCTCCTGAGCTGGAGCCGCGAGGACACTGCCACCTTAAAGCCTTGTCGCGGCAGCGATTTAACGTGGGCAGTGTAGACACCTTCTGAACAGTTTATACCAGTTAGTGTTAAAAGGGGGCCTCTTTATTTCACTACAGAACAAGGGAGTTCATTTCAACGGTTCAAAAGGTGTTAAATAGACCGTGAATGGTAATATTGCTATGTCTTTACCATTAACGTTCCTGTAAACAGGTGTTGAGCTTATTAGTCTTCAGTAAAACTTGGCAGCCCTTTAGGTTTACATTTAGTTTTAATCCTCTGCCTTTGCTGCAAAAAATTTTGAAAAGCAGAAGGGCCTGCTTCAAATAGGTCAAATCTCTTAAAAACTTTATTTGATATGATTAAACGCTGTATGTTTAGCAAGTGTTAAGTGGCGGGGGGAAAGTCAGGAAAGGGGTGGGGTGGGGGTTTTCCAAAATCGCGGGCAGGCAGGCCAGCGGCCTCATCACTGTGTGCTGGAAAACAAGTGTACCTAGTCAGAGGGCTGTTTCTTGTGCCTATCTGCTACCAGTAGATGTAACAACTTATGACCACAGGCTATAAAATGTGCTGTAGTAGGGTCCTCTCCCAGTAGAAAGCAGCATTCAGAGGAGAAGTACACACAGAATGCTGGATGCTTCTATCCTGACAGTTGTGAAATTCGTGGGCTTGGACCATGAAAAAGTTCAAGGAGCTGAGTTTACAGAATCTAATTAAACTGTGAAATGTTAAAACAGGGAACTCTCTCTAAAAACCCCCAAAATCATTTTTGTTGTTCGTCTGTCAGCCCCAGTGGGAAAAGTCCCATAAAATTTAAAAGGGATTAAAGACATTGGGGTTCTATAGACATCATGCTAAAGATGTAAGGGGTTTAATAAAGAGTGTGAGCCTTTTTGTAGGTTTTTAAAAAATACAGCCTTCAAAATTTGGTGGCCAGGATAAAAATTAGCATTCAATTCTATCAGGAGTATAAAAAACCTCTGGAAAGGTTTCTTAAATTCATTAGGAATTTTCATAAGGAGCAGGAGCCACTGCATTGCTTGGTCACATATTCAAAAAATCATACAAAAGTACTCGTAGGCAAATGCTTTAAAAAGAAACTAACGCTAGATTTTTGTACTCTGGTCAATTGACTTGGGCAAAACTCTGAAAAGCAAACGAACACTTTAAAAAAAAACCCTTTCATCGTGTCTTTTTATGTTTCCTTTTAGCATTTTAAAACCCTTCCAAGTTTCTTTGCCTTTGGTTTACATTTAAAAAATCATTAGAAAAGAAAAATGTGTGTGCGGGGGGCGGCGAAGGGGGGCAACAAATACCTTATCTCAGGTTTAAAAAAAAAAGCTAACAGGTTCACATAAGCTGCTTTTTCTTGTGTTTTGTAGAAATCCATACTTTCAAAACATGAGGTTTTTAACTGTACCCTGATTTTTAAAGCTTTCTTTACAATTTCAAGCTAACCAAACAAAAACTGCTTTCTCTTTTTGCATTCTTTGATATATTAAGTCCATTTAAACAGTTAAAAAAGAGCTTGTACCTGGGTCTCAGCACACAGACTGCAAACATTTAGAAACATTTAGAAACAAAGACAGTCTGATAATGCAGCAAAAAATTCAGACAAAAATCCCTAAGTCAATAAAAACTTCATTTAACTTTCACAAATTACTTTTGTAAACTGCCTGTGGTTTTAACCCCGAGGTGCTTCTTTATTTTACACTCTTAATAAGTTCAAAGGGTGTCTTTTGAAAAGTAATCTGCTGTGGGTTCTTGTTTGTTTTAAATTCATACATGTTTTGGCCATCTTTACAGTGAAACAACTTTGGTCACAGGACATGCGAGCTAAACAGGGGAAAGCAGCTATTTTAAATCCTGCTCCATGCAGATTTTCTATAACAGGCCTAAAGCAAACTTGTGTGTCCTGGTTTACATTTCAAAAAAACATGAGAAAAGAAGAAGAACGTATGTGTGTGTATGTTGGGAACAGAACAAGCCCCTTATCTCTGTCAGAACTTTTTCACATCAGCTGCTTTTTCTTCTTTTTTGTCTAAATCCATACTTTAAAAACATGAGGGTTTTAACTGTACCCTGATTTTTAAAGCTTTCTTTACAATTTAAAGGTAAAACTGTTTTGGTTTGGGTCTCTTTTTGTATTCTTTTATATAGTAAGTTTATTTAAACAGTTAATAAAAAGATTTTGTAAATGGTGATGTGGCCATTCCCATTTCTGTAACCAGGAGGCTTTGCAATCTACATGCCTGTTTCCTTTAATTAACTTTACGGCCCTGGCTTTTGCTTAATGGTAGCTAGACATCTTTTGAAAACAAACTGGCTAATTCAAAAATCACCCTGTCTAACTTATAACTAAAATGCTTTTTGTCTTCTTAGAAACACAAAGTCCAAATGAAAAAACCTTTTTGTTTTTATAAAGCATTACTTTTACTACAGCTTCTAGACCCAAAACAAACACAGAAGCATGTATCTATGTCTCAGCCCGTGGGCTGCAAACATTTAAGAACAAAAGCAGTCTGATAATGCAACAAAAATCTAAAATGTTTAATAAGCTTAATATAACTTTCATCATGTGTTAAAACTGTTACAGCATTTTTAAAAGGTGCATTTTTATTCCACTCCAAAACACAGCCTTGTTTTTTTCCGGTGAACAGGAGGTTTGAAGTCATGGCACTGTTTCCTTAGGTCCTGTCTACGCTGGCAAGTTGCTGCACGGTAAAGCAGCTTTCTGCGCTGCAACTGGTGAGGTGTACGCACGGCCACGCTACTCAGGGCGTGGAAACAGGGCAGTTGCAGCGCTTTAAAAAAAGCACTGCACAGTTTAAAAAACTTTCTGCACCGGGGCTACAGGGCTGCGGTGCCAGTGTAGACACCGAGGTCGATTACGGCCCTGCGATTGGCCTCCGGGAGGTGTCCCACAATGCCTGCTCTCGCCTCTCTGGTCATCGGTTTGAACTCTACTGCCCGGCCCTCAGGTGACCATCCATCATCCCCACTCCGTAAACTCCTTTGCCATTTTGAAAGTCCCCTTCCTGTTTGCTCGGTGATGCGTGCAGTGGTCTCAGCACATCTTTCCAGCTGGCCAGGCCTGCTCCACAGACAAGGCGACACCCCTGTTGGAGTTATGCCGAGCTGCTGGACCTCATCAGCATTTGGGGAGAGGAGGCTGTGCAGTCCCAGCTGCACCCAGACGTAGAAATTATTATACCTACTGTGACGTTATTGACTTAGCAGATGACAGAACAAGGAGTAATGGTCTCAAGTTGCAGTGGGGGAGATTTAGGTTGGATATTAGGAAAAACTTTTTCACTATGAGGGTGGTGAAACAGTGGAATGCGTTACCTAGGGAGGTGGTGGAATCTCCTTCCCTAGAAGTTTTTAAGGTCAGGTTTGACAAAGCCCTGGCTGGGATGATTTAGTCGGGGATCGGTCCTGCTTTGAGCAGGGGGTTGGACTAGATGACCTCCTGAGGTCCTGTCCAAACCTGATATTCTATGATTCTATGAACTGGGACCATATAGAACATTGTTGCAACCAAGGTCCTATACTGGCACCAAATCTTGTATAAAGGGGGTCAAATAAGGTGTCTAAGGCAAGGTTACGGTTTGCTGGTTATGATTATGCTGTCTATACGCTTGTATCATTTTTGTATTTTAAGTTATAAGTATTGGCTCTATACTGTTTGTAGTTCAAACTTGTACTATGCTTCTGGGTGACACCCCAGACAAGTTGAAAAGGAGGACTTGTGGCACATTAGAGACGAACAAATTTATTTGAACATAAGCTTTCGTGAGCTACAGCTCACTTCATCGGATGCAATGCCTAGCCTGCTTGATGGCCAATTAAGGACCATCAGCTACACAATTGACCCATTGAGAGAAGGCAGACACGCCTTGGGACTCAGCAAGGTGTGCAGGGACCTTGTGCCTATGGACAGAACTTGGAGGTTTTTCCAGGCCACGTGATGGACAGCTTGTCTTTGGGACAAAGAAAGAAAGACCACATGGCAGGAGAATATTAAAAGCTGCTGCAGCTCCTCCATCTTGTCTTCAGTCCTGCTTCATCCCTCTGGAGGGACTTTGCTACACTGAAGCTTTGAACTAAGAACTGAAAGACGCATCCCAGCTGTGGATGTTCTCCAGAGACTTGATTTGAACCTGCAGTTTATTTTGTCGCTGCCGCAAGCCTGAACCAAGAACTTGGCCATGACTGTATGTCATTGATTCCATTTCACCAATCTAGCTCTCATCTATAGCTTTTTCCTTTTATGAACAAACCTTTAGATTTTAGAGCCTAAAGGATTGGCAACAGCATGATTTGGGACAAGATCTGATTTGTATATTGACCTGGGTCTGGGGCTTGGTCCTTTGGGATCGAGAGAACCTTTTTTCTTTTCCTGGGGTCTTGGTTTTCAGAACCATTTGTCCCCATAACAAGTGGTACTGTTGGGGATACTGGGAAACTGGAGTGTCTGAGGGAATTGCTTGTGTGACTTGTGGTGAGCCAGTGGGGTGAGACCAAAGTCTGCTCTGTTTAGCTGGTTTGGTTTGCCTTAGAGGTGGAAACCCCCCAGCCTTCGGCTGTAACTGCCCTGCTTGAAGCAGTTTGTCCTGAACTGGCACTCTCAGTTGGGTCCCGCCAGAACCAGCATCATTAAACCTACGGACAGATTTCACGATGCATGACAGAAAGGGGCGATGACCGGGATACACGGCAGTTTAGGAGCAAAGTGAAGGAGCTGCAGAACGCCGACCACAGGGCGCGGGAGGCAAACGCCACTCCGGTGCTGCGCCTATGAGCTGCCGGTTCTCCAAAGAGCTGGACATGATACTCCGCGGCGACCCCACCTCCATTGCTAACACCACTGTGGATACTTCGGTGGCTCGCGTGTCAGTCGAGAGTGGACCGAGCCAGGAGGAGGAAATCTTGGACGAGGATGTGGAGGGGGACGCAGAGGCAGAAGATGACTCGGAGGTCAGAGATGCATGCCGCCAGGAGCTCTTTTCTACCCCGGATGTTGGCGAAGCGCAAAGAGGAGAGGAGGCCCCTGGTAAGTGGATTTGATTTTGGGACTCGCTGAAGTGGGTTGTTGGGGGCAGGAGGGTTGCAGAAAGCAGGCTTGTCTCCCACCGCATGCCACCCTGCCGGAAGCAGAGGGGTGGGACAGGAAGCGGAACTATAAAAGGCCGCCCCTCCAGCTGAGCTGGGAGAGAGCTGCTGGAGGAGCAGGACGTCTCTTCCCTGCTCCCCTAATGGAGAGCGCGATCCTGACAGAGAGCCAGAGGGGCTGCCGGAGCTGCCAGACGCCGGGGACTCCAAGGAGCTGGTGGGGCTGCCACTAGCCGTCTACCCCAGCGAAGCGAACAACAACCCTGAAACCCCTGTACACACGGAATGGGTGTGTAGGAAGGAGCCCAGGGCAGCCGAATCGGGTTCAGCTGTGTTAGTGACTACAAGCCGGCCAGCGTGTTGTGATCGGATTTTCCCCGCTGACCCAGTGCCGGACCACTCCGCTGCTGTTTAGGGCCCTGGGTGGGGACGCAGTGGAGCGGGAAGGCCTGGGTTCCCCTATCACCGCCACGCCACCGTCAGGAGTGGCAGGCTCCCCACCTGGTTGTCAGGAGGCCTGATTGGTCTGGCACGCGCCTGAATCAGGACGCCAGATGGTTGTGCTGACTCTCCCACCAGAGAGCTAAGCTCCCCTAGACGGCGACGGCTCTGCCGGACTGTAGGCCAGAGCCCCCCTGCTTGATTGCTGCCCCGCCCTGATCAAGGGCCAGGCAAATGGACCTTCTGCTTCTCTGCCTGCCTGACTGTAGGCCAGAGCCCCTACTTGACTGCAGCCCTGCCCTGAATGAGGGCCCTAGGCAAACAGACTCTCTACCATTGCTCGGCCTGACTGCAGGCCTGAACCATTAACACTGGGCTAATTTTCCCCTGAACCAAGGTACCCCGGAAGTATCGTAGCGAGGGGCATGGTCTCCCACCCTGATGGACGGGGAGGGAGCCGCGAACCCCTTACAGCCTTTCTTTCTACTTGTTCAGACTTTTTCTCTAAATATGTCAAAACACAAGAACGCAACCTTCCCCCAGCCAAACACAGAAAACAATACAAAAGAAATGTTCGAAAGGGCCGACGGCGCCAAAAACGTACACGACCGGAAATGGGGATGGAGGGCGGGACGTAAACCCTACACAGGGCGCAGAAACCTGTCAGAAAGTACACGGTGATGAAAGCTCTCGAGCAGTTAACTAGTCACGTGCAAACCCCTCTGTACATAGCAATCCCCCCTGTACATAGTAATCCTCTCTTTCATTTTGATGCTTTTTGATGTATTGTTCTGCTTTTATTTGATATATTAAATAACTGTATTTACAGTGATACATTGAGGTATAAACGATCTACACGCCTTGTCCTGTACAGAGCACACAGACGGCTCCCCTGGATCCCACAACCCACACAGGGAGAAAGCTGTCGCAAGCGTCGGCATCTCCAAAATGGTATCAGGGCAAGAAAAGGCACCTGCTATTTCCCACCCTCGTACAGTGTAGACACGGGGTGAGGGCGAGACTCAGTGACCCCGGTTAGTCCTGCTCCATCTCTGCCATCTGGGTTTCCATCGACAGCTGTTCACACTCGAAACGCAGGGCGGGGTGAGGTTCGCCCATCAGCCAAAGAACCTGAATGTAAAGCAGCACGCTTCGGCCAGTGCCCGTGGCAGATCCCCCATTCGAAGGGTGTGATCATTTCCGCCCTGAGACGGACGAGACCTCGTGTCCTGGTGTTAGGGGGCGCTGTGCTCTGTACCCCACATATCCCCCCTCTCCCTGCCCCCCAGCCTGGTGTTAGGGGATGCTGTGCTCCGGATCCTACATATTCCCCCAGCTTCCAGGCCCCCTGGCCGGCGTTAGGGGGCGCTGTGCTCTGTACCCTACATCCCCCATCTCTCAGCCCCCCTGCCAGGTGTTAGAGGGTGCTGTGCTATGTATCATATGCATTTCCCAGCCCTCCTGCCCGGCCTTAGGGGGTACTGTGCTCTGTACCCTACACATCCCCAGCCCCCAACCTGGTGTTAGGCAGTTTCTAGTGTCTGTGAACTTACTGCATGTACCGGAGTCTATCAGCGCATGCTGGGTGCCACACGCTGTGGGTATGGACAGGGCCCGACGCTGGAACCTGACCTGAAGGTGGGATTGGCCACTGCCCTGGTGGTTAGGACACAGGCAGGTAGTAGAGGGGCTCTGTCCGGGGACCCGATTCTGCCTTTCTGTCTGGCCGATCCCTTCTAATGAGGCTGAACCTGCCCATCTCCCCAGACTCAGCATAGCACAGGACTTGGGGGGCACCTCAGTCCCCACCGTACAGGCAGGGGTCATTCAGCTGGTGATAGCCCTTCTCTCAAGTCCCCAAGCACCTGTGTGTCATGGCTGCCTGCAGGAGTTCAGGGCCAGCAACTGCCTGGGGGGAGGGAACAGGGCCTGGCTAGGCAGGGGCTCAAACCGAGGAGTGTCAGTTTGGATCCCCAGCTAGCCGTAGGGGTGCAACACGCCGGGGGGATCAACTCCAGCCGGTTCATCATAAACCCTGTCCCTGAGGCCTCAGTAGAAGTGGGGATGTTCCCCTGGCAGCACGCAGGTGCAAAGGACTTGAGAGGGAGGTGGCAGACGTGCCCTTTTGATGCCCGTCCCTGAGCACACGGGGAGAGCAGGGGCGCAGGCACCACTCCGTGGTGCTGTTGGCAAACATCTGCGACTCACAGGCCCTGGGTGCACACACCCCTACAGGGGAACGTGTACAGGCCCAGCGCAGCCTGAAGAACACCAGCTCCTGTGTAAGGGAAGTCACCGTTTTTTTCACAAGAGCTGGAAACTGACGTTGGATAAGCCAGGAACTCCTGATGGGCACTTTCCTCCCTCCGGGAGACCAACCCATCTAGTACAGAGAACGGGGGGACATAAATGCTCAGCTGAAGCTAGATTCATGCTCTCCAGGATGCTGGGGTGTCCTCATGCTCTAGCTGAAGACGGCCTGGGGGTTCCCAGCATTGCCCTCCTGCCGTTTCTCTCTGGGAGCCCTCGCCCTGCACCCTGGCCTGTGTGTTCTCAGGAGGCTGCGTGCTGCCAGGTGCAAATCCCCAGTGTGGAGTCCCTGGTTTAATGCCGGGGGACGGGGACTGGGAAGGAAATGTACTGCCATGCCAAGACTGGGAACGGGCTGGTGATAATGCCCTGGGGTGCCTGGCCTGTCAGTACCCAGCGGGGCCGGGAGCCAAGCGCCCCCTGGAGCCATCTGTCAGGCCCTGGGTCCGTCCTGTGCTGGGCTCACTCCTGCCTGGCATTGGCAACAGTTTTAGGCTGCTCCAGCCCTACTCCTCGTCCTCCTCCAGCCCTGCTCTCGCTCCAGCCTCGCTCCACCCACGCTCTGGCCTCCTGAGTCCAGCTCCAACCACAAGGCCTGGCCACCTCCAGCACCTTTGCTGACACCATCACTTCCAGAGGGAATGGCACTGAGGTTGCCGGGGGAACAGGCATTCTCCGGCTGCCCGGAGCCATTGTTCCATTCCCCAGGCCAGTCCGATGCCAGGACAGTCCCCCTGAGCTCTGGAGAGGACTAGAGCTGCCTTAGGACGCCTGCTGTGCAGCTGCTGGAGAGTGAGCAGAATTGCCCGGAGACAGCCACGCTTGCCTCCCAGCCCGGGAAGCCCAGAGGCCCAGAGCGTAGACATCTCTCAGAGCATCTCTGCTAGCAGGAGACACTGGGTGAGGAAAGGAGCCCCCCCGCCCCTGCAAGCAGGGGCCATTCAGGAGATCCAGTGTGGGGGGAATCAGGCTGTGTCTGTACAACGTCTAGCACCGCGGGGCCCTGATCCGGGACTGAGGCCCCTGGGCACTACCGAAATACAAAGGAGAACAGCAGGGCTGGAGGATTTATAGGCTCCATTTGAGGAGGGCTGGTTGGGTTGAGCCAGCAGTGAGTCCCCAGTAACACAGAGCTCCGCTAGTGAGGGAAGATCTGTTTCATCTTCCCTACCTAGCACAGCTCACAGCTTAGCACTGACCAGCTGCAAGGATCCTGGCAGGCCCTGGTAAGGTTGGAGCAGCATTTTCAATGTTCGGGAAAAGCGAGATCTGTGCAATAGGCAACGTAGCTCCATCTGGGCACCAGCCAGCTCCTGTGCCCCAGAGAGCTCCCACAGCTCCCACTGAACCAGGGACGAAGGGGGCAGGAGGTTGGAAGAGAAGGTGCCAGCCCGGGACCCAGGAGACCCATGTTCATTTCCCAGCTCTGCCACAGATGCTCTGTTTGGCTTCGGGCAAGCCCCTTATTCCCTGTGTGCTGCGGTTCCCTGTCTGTACAGTGGGGGTAGCAGCCAGGCCCTGCCCTGCAGGGGGCAGTTAGAATAAATGCTATCAAGGTTGGGTAGTGCTCGGATGCCAGGGGGATGAGGGCCAGGATGGTGCCTAAGACAGACCGAAAGCAAGGGGGAGCTACAGAGCCGGTGGTGAGAGGGGTTTGGCCTTTGACAATCTGCTCTGAGTGCCTGGGGTGCCAGACCCCAGACAGCCACTGGCATTGCCAGACCTCCCTGATCTACGGTGCTGCTGCTCTCCCTGCTTCTAGGAGTCACTGCCTCCCGCTGGGCCGAGACCCCCGCAGCAATCATCTCCTGGGGCTGTCCTGGCACTGAGCGTTAGCAAGGCCTGGGACTCAGTTGGGCGGGGGAGGGGCTGCTATTAAAGCAGCTTCTGGATCGTTGCAGCGGTGGGAGAAGAAGCAGAGACGGGACCGTTTTACACCCCATGGCCAAGGCACCCGGCAGCTTGGGACTGTTGGGTTCCATCACCAGCCCTGGGAGGGGAGTGGGGTCTAGTGGTTAGAACAGGGGGGCTGGGAACCAGGACTCCTGGGTTCTATCCCAGCCCTGGGAAAGGGATAGGAAACCCCTACCTAGATACGTCACCATATGACAAAACCTACTGCCCGTGGCTCAGATTGAGCGCCCCAGTGTGGATGCTGCCTTGGATTTGCATCACCAGGGCACCATCTCGTTATTATTTTGCACCACTTGCATTTCATAGAATCACAGAATATCAGGATTGGAAGAGACCTCAGGAGGTATCTAATCCAACCCCCTGCTCAAAGCAGGACCAACCCCAACTAAATCATCCCAGCCAGGGCTTTGTCAAGCCGGGCCTTAAAAACTTCTAAGGATGGAGATTCCACCACTTCCCTAGGTAACCCATTCCAGTGCGTCATCACCCTCCTAGTGAAATAGTGTTTCCTCATATCCAACCTAGACCTCCCCCACTGCAACTTGAGACCATTGCTCCTTGTTCTGTCACCTGCCACCACTGAGAACAGCCGAGCTTCATCCTCTTTGGAACCCCCCTTCATGGAGTTGAAGGCTGCTATCAAATCCCCCCTCACTCTTCTCTTCTGCAGACTAAATAACCCCAGTTCCCTCAGCCTCTCCTCATGCGACATGTGCCCCAGCCCCCGAATCATTTTCATTGCCCTCCGCTGGACTCTCTCCAATTTGTCCACATCCCTTCTGAAGTGGGGGGATCAAAACTGGACGCAATACTCCAGGTGTGGCCTCACCAGTGCCGAATAGAGGGGAATACTCACTTCGCTCGATCTGCTGGCAACACTCCTACTAATGCAGCCCAATATGCCTTTGGCCTTCTTGGCAATGAAGGCACACTGCTGACTCATATCCAGCTTCTCATCCACTGTAATCCCCAGGTCCTTTTCTGCAGAACTGCTACTTAGCCAGTCGGTCCCTAGTCTGTAGCAGTGCCTGGGATTCTTCCATCCTAAGTGCAGGACTCTGCACTTGTCCTTGTTGAACTTCATCAGATTTCTTTTGGCCCAATCCTCCAATTTGTCTAGGTCACTCTGGACCCTATCCTTACCCTCCAGCGTATCTACCTCTCCCCCCAGCTTAGTGTCATCTGTGAATTTGCTGAAGGTGCAATTAATCCCATCATCCAGATCATTGATAAAGATGTTGAACAAAACCAGCCCCAGGACCGACCCCTGGGGCACTCCGCTTGATACTGGCTGCAAACTAGACATCAAGCCGTTGATCACTACCTGTTGAGCCCGACAATCTAGCCAGCTTTCTATCTACCTTATAGTCCATTCATCCAATCCATACTTTTTTAACTTGCTGGCAAGAATACTGTGGGAGACCATATCAAAAGCTTTGCTAAAGTCAAGCTATATCACGACCACCACTTTCCCCATATCCACAGAGCCAGTTATCTCATCATAGAAGGCATGACTCGCCCTTGGTGAATCCACGTTGACTGTTCCTTATCACCTTCCTCTTCTCCAAGTGATTCAAAATGGATTCCTTGTGGACCTGCTCCATGATTTTGCCGGGGACCGAAGTGAGGCTGACCAGTCTGTAGTTTCCCGGGTTCTCTTTCTTCCTTTTTTTAAAGATTGGCAATACATTAGCCTTTTTCCAGTCATCCGGGACCTCCCCCGACCACCACGAGTTTTCAAAGATAATGGCCAATGGCTCTGCAATCACATCAGCCAACTCCCTCAGCACCCTTGGATGCATTAGATCTGGACCCATGGACTTGTGCACGTCCCGCTTTTCTAAATAGTTCTTAACCTTTTCTTTCACCACTGAGGGCTGCTCATCTCCTCCCCATGTTGCCCAGGGCAGCAGTCTGGGAGCTGACCTTGTCTGTGAAGACCGAGGCAAATAAAGCATTGAGTACTTCACCTTCTTCCACATCATGTGTCACTAGGTTGCCTCCCCCATTCAGTAAGGGGCCCACACTTTCCCCGACCTTCTTCTTGTTGCTAACATACCTGTAAAAACCATTCTTGTTACCCTTCACATCCCTTGCTAGCTGCAACTCCAATTGTGCTTTGGCCTTCCTGATTATACCCCTGCATGCTCGAGCAATATTTTTATACTCCTCCCTAGTCATCTGTCCAAATTTCCACTTCTTGTAAGCTTCCTTTTTGAGTTTAAGCACCAGCACGTGGGGGCAGCCCAAGCAGAAATCCCCTCACTCCCCGCCCCCCCCCCGACACACATGAGAGGTGCTAGGGGCCATGCTGGGGGCGATGCCAATGGGGTCAGGCATCAGGACATGTGGCTGTTGGGTGCGTTGCTGATTCTGGAGAGACCTCCCCTTCTGCCACCAACTGCCCCCCAGGAACCCAGCACAGCGCCCTCTGCTACCCTTGTCTGCCACCATCTCTCCGCTCCACGGAGCTCCCACGATCTGCTAGCCTGGGGCAGTGACAGACCCTCTTGCTCCCCAGTTATAACACCTGGCCCTGAGCTATCCCCTTTCTCCAGCAGATCTCAACGCCCTTCACAAAGGAAGTTGGCATCACTATCCCCACTTTATAGATGGGGAAACTGAGGCACGCAAGGGGGACATGACTTAACCAAGGTCACTCCACAGGCTGGCCATGTCTGTATGCAAAAGCCTGAGGACTTTAACTGGACCGATCTAGTTAAAACATTACAACACCCCCCACCCCATCCATGGGGATGCCGTTATACCAGTACAAAGGTTTGTTGACTGGTAGGTCAAATTACGATCAGACCTCAGGCCAACTGGTGACCCAGACTCCCAAGATGCTTTGGGAATGCTGCTAAACTCTCACAGGCTGTGAAAAATGCCAATTTGCTAAAATTTTTAGCCTCGTGCCCTGTTATTTGCGTTGCCACGCGACTGTGCGAGAAATGTACCAACCGCAAACAAATGGAAATGTATAAATAACATAGTGATGGTAAAAGTTTATGCTTAAGCAGCAGATGTGTGATTGTGTGCTGGGAAGTCTATGATAGTTACCAGACACAGATGGATTTGTAGCCTTGTATTGGGAAAGAGGAAGAGATAAGCTGGAACTAAGTTACCTATAAGTAGTCCAAGCTGTATGCAAGCCGTGGCAAAAGACATCACGGGGATCAGTCTGTCGTTTACGTCAACGGCTGCAAGGTTTGGTTCAGCAGACTTGGTAATGGATCTGCCTTTCTGTTTGGGCGCTGTACTAATAACTAATAAATACTGGCCGGGGCTTGGGTCCTTGAGGTCTCTTTAAGTAGGAAGTAAGATTGAAGCTGAATTGGTAATAAACTGCTTCCCTGGGGGATCCTCTGACCCAAGTTTACCGGCTGGAACCGGACCAGGCAGGGTCACAACCTCTGTGTCGGGAGTAAAGACCTAGCCGTGTGTGGAGACTCTGGCTGGGACGGTCTAGGGGCCTACAGGGGAGGGGAAAAGTTTGAAGAAGAGATGTAAGATTAGATCCAGCGGAACGTTAACTCCATCAAGAGTAAAATGAGGGCGAAGAATGGCCCAAATAGTAAAGGAGGGCTTGGATTGTTTGTAAAGAAACGTGCTGTTACGCATGGAGGTTCTGGGGCTGCACCGCGTCCGGCCCGCCCGTGGGATCACACGTGTGCGCTGCTTGTCTCTGAGGCTGACCAGAGAGTGGAGGGGAAAGCGTGACCCGGGGCAGCAGCTCAGCATCGGGCGCGCGAGGCTTTTAATCAGCAGCTTAAGGAAGTGACAGAAAATGCTCAGAAAGGGAAGCCGCAGAATGGGGATGTCAACGGGCGGCTGGCGAGCGCCGCAAGGAAAGGGGAAGGCGGGCGAGGGGAAGGAGCCGAGGAGACGGTGCAGACGTGGGGTTGTCAGAAACGGGTGGAGGACGGTGGAAGCGGTTGCGGTGACGCTGGGAGCACCGGGGAAGCCAGCTGAGTGCAAGGAGGACCCGGAGGATGTGATGGAGCAGGACGAGCCTCAGCGTCAATAAGGCAGCCGAGCCGTGTCGCAAGTTAAGAAAATGAACTGCGTGCTGGAAGGAAAAGGTTTGGGGGCACCCAGGGTAAGGAGGGGCGTGGGAGAGATCGGCCCAGGGGCTCTAGAGAGAACTGGGGCAGGAGGCTGCCAGCCGACCGGGCGGGTTTGTGAAGGCCGGGTGCTGGCGTGATGGCAGAATGCTTCTTAAACACAACGTCGAAACGTGACATTGTGACAGGCCATGGCAGACAGGCCAGGCAGGGGAGAAACCTGTCCAGGCACTAAGTCAATGGGTTCCCCAAGGGTGCCGGACAGCACTTGGTTCCACCCAGTTCTGTAGGGGGAGATGGGCCAGAGATGGCGGTTCCCTCCCAGACCCTGCACAAAGCTGGTTGGACGAAGCGTGGGTATTTTCATTCAATGAGTTCCTTATATTACAAATGCGAATGGGTCTGGAGTCTGGGACGTGATTCCTCTGGGGGAGACGTGACTCCAGCAAACCCTGGGAAGGCTCAGGACCATCACAGGACACTTGTAAAACAACTGACCGGCCAAGGCGGGGATGCAAATTCCCACCTCTGCCCCCGGCCTTTCGAAGCGATGCCCTGAGGAGTGAGCCACTGGCTGCGAATGACCTGTTCCCAGATCGAGGGACCGGCCTGCAGCACTCACAGATTCCCAGGGGACGTGTTCACAGCAGAAGCTGTGCTGAGCTTGGAAGCACTGAAAAGCCCCTGGGTGGGTTTGACGGGCTGCACCCCGGCCAGAGCCCTGGCTGGAGTCGGGGGAGGGATCCCTGGTAAGCCTAGGAGCAGGCGGGTGGGTTCGCTGATTGGTTTAACCCGTGTTCTCGGCAGTGCTGTCACCGTAAGCACCGAGGTGCTGCTTGGGGGGAGCTTGGTGGGGCCGGAGCTGTGGGGCTCATGGGGCTTGCAGCCTCGGAGGAGGCAGGAAAGCAGCCGGCTCGGCCAGTCTGACTTGCTGGGGATATCACAGTGCCAACAGGAAACCGGGAAGCCTGGAGCACCCGGCAGGAGGGAGAGCGAGGCGGGTCCGGCCCATGAGAGGTGGCGGCTGGCGTGCCAGGAGCCCAGGGCGGGTGCCCTGGCCGGCCCACGGAGGGGCAGGACCGGTGCAGTTGCCCTGAGTGGCAACACCGTCATCGCCCCTTCCTCAGCTACACGGAGCTCCGGCCATCTCCTAGCCTGGGGCGGCTACAGCCCCCCCTGCTGGGCCGTGAGGCTCACAGCACCTGGCACTCGACTGCCCTTCTCCTCAGCAGATCAAGGAGCAATGGTCTCAAGTTGCAGTGGGGGAGGTCTAGGTTGGACATTAGGAAAAACGTTTTCACTAGGAGGGTGGCGAAGCCCTGGAATGCGTTACCTAGGGAGGTGGTGGAATCTCCATCCTTAGAGGTTTTTAAGGCCTGGCTTGACAAAGCCCTGGCTGGGATGATTTAGTTGAGGTTGGTCCTGCTTTGAGCAGTGGGTTGGACTAGATGACCTCCTGAGGTCCCTTCCAACCCTGATATTCTATGATATTCTATGATTCCCCACTTCAGAGAGGGGAAACTGAGTCACTGGGCAGGGCCAGGACTTGGCCAAGGTCACCCCACGGGCTGGCCACTTCCACACACAAACGCTGTAGGAGTGTAACTGTACCAGGCTAGTTAACACATTACAGCCCCAGTGGGGTACAATTATAGCCCTGCAACCGGGCTAGAACTATTCCCGGACGAGAAGCGTAGACGGGTCTGACCCTGGTACCAGGCACCTGTATCCTGGTGTCACTGCACACTCACTGCTGTTGTACTGGTATAACTGTATCAGCAAAACCGACCCCCCCGCCCCACAGTTACATCGGGACAAAAGCTGTGTGTAGGGTAGACTGGAAACTTCGGGGCAGGGACTGGCTCTCGCTGTGTGTGGCTGCAGCGTCTGGTACGACAGGGCCCCAAGCTCAGTTACTGTGTGTCTGTGCAGCACCCGGCGCGACGGGGCCCCGATCCCGGTCACTGTGTGTCTGTGCAGCACCCGGCGCGACGGGGCCCCGATCCCGGTCACTGTGTGTCTGTGCAGCACCCAGTGCAATGGGGCCCCGATCCCGGTCACTGTGTGTCTGTGCAGCACCCGGCGCGATGGGGCCCCGATCCCGGTCACTGTGTGTCTGTGCAGCACCCGGCGCGACGGGGCCCCGATCTCGGTTGGGATCTCCAGGCACTGCCTTAGTGCCCTGCAGCTGGAGTTCAGGGGAGCTGGGGCAGGCGGTGTGTCTGGATCGGTCGGAGCAGGAAATGGCGGCCCAGACGGTGGCCGATGTGCTGTCCCCCCGGTGCGGCAATCCCCAGCTCCCCAGGCCGGGTTGTGCTCTGTGCCCAGCCTTGCCCACGTTGGGAAGAAGGTTCTGCCCCTGGGGTCGCGCTGCCAGGCCAGAATCGCTCCCTCCCCTCGGTGCGCAGTCTGTCGGCCCCGGTGGTGCTACGGACCCTTGAGCCCTGCTGCATGAGCCTGGCTGGGTCTTCAGCAACTGCAGCCCCCTGGTGAAATCCCCCCCGACTCCTTCCTCCTCGGTGGCTGGGCTCCCGCCAGCATCGGCACGACGGTTTATTGACCAACTACCTGGCCCCAGCCCCCGTCGCCCTCCCAGGCACTTATAGAGAGAAGCAGGTGACAGTGCCTGGAGCTCACTCTGCTCCCAGCTCTGCAGGAATCCAGGTGGGCACATGCCAGCCCCCTCTGCACCCCACAGGGCGCCGGTCTCCGTGGACCAGCTCTGCCCCCCAGCATGGTTCTTCTCCCCGCAGCCCCAGCTGGGCAGGGGGCTGTTAGTACAGCCAGAGCCACCACCGAGCCTGCTGCTCAAGGGGCTGCCATGGGGACCCGGGGAGCTCGGGGAGAAGGGGGATCTGGGCAGGTCTGGGATGCTTCCCTCAGGCGACAGGCCAGGCTTGGAGCCTGGGGCAGCCTGAGCACAGGGGGATCTGATACCCAGGGGCTCTGGGGGTGTTTGGCTCCTGCCCAGCAGCGCCCCCTCCTGGAGGTGGCAGGCCGGCTGTGACGGGCACGTGTCCCCACAGGACTGAGCGAGAGGAAGATGCTGCTGCTGACGCGGGTCGTGTGGCTCTCAGTGCTCTGCGCCGTGGCGCTTGGTGAGTTCGGATCCCCCTGGGCCAGGGGGTGGGGAGCAGGGCTGGGAATCCCTGAAACAGCTGAGAACGGAGGGAGGGGGGGAAATCAATGATGGAGTCACCCATCAAACCTGCCCCCTGGCCTGGTGCCTGGGGCTGGACCTGCCCCTGCAGAGCTGGAGACGCCCCTCAGCTCCCGTCCAGCCCATCCCTCCACGAGGCAGGGCTGGGTTGTCCCCTGCCGCCCGTTCCCCAGAGCCCTAGTGTACATCGGCCCAAGGGACAAGGCCCCTGGCCCTGCCCATGGGGAGACAATCCCAGAGTGTCGCACACACCCCCGCCCAGGCCATGTCCCCTGCCAGCCAGTGCCATCCGAACTGCCCTGGGGCACCCAAGAGCCAAAAAGTGCCAGATCCCAGCATGCAGAGGGGCAGCGAGCTGAGGCGGTGTGGGGAGTGCAGGGAAATGGGGGCTGGGGAGGGGGGAGCAGGGGCAGAAAGAGGGTGGGGGAAAGCAGGGACAGAGGGGTGGGGTGGGGGGAGCAGTAACAACACTAGCTGGTCCCCAGCTCCCACCAAGGTCCTGTTAGGAGGATTCGTGCTGGGAATGTCCCTGCAGCCTAGAAATCGCCCCCTGGATCGGAGCAGGGCCCATCTACCCCGGTGTCCCGGCTCCAGCAGCGGCCAGTGCCAGATGCTCCAGAAGGAGCTGCCAGACACCCCCTAGTGGCCCATGATGGAATAACCCAGCCAGAGGGGAATTTCCTTTCTGTTCCCATCAGTCAGTGGCCCCAAGCCCTGGGGCAGGAACCCGTCCAGTCCCACCCACTGTGACGCTGGCTGTCCTCGTTCTCCATAAAAACCTCTGATCCGTTGCTGGATCCTGCTCTTGGCCCAGTGACAGCCAGTGGCAGGGAGTTCCCCAGGCTGATTGTGCCCAATGAGCCTTTTCTCAGAGTCAGATGTTCTGACCTTCCAGTTTCTGGGGCACTGGACTCCATCCTGTTTGTCCCGTCTCTGAAGGGACCTGGCCGAGGGGTGGCGGGGGGGTCAGCAGTGGGAAACCAGAATGATCAGGGGCCTCCCGGATGCAGAGAGAGCAGAAAGGCTGCGGAGCGGAGGGGAGGCTGGAGGGATGCAAATGACCGGAGGGGCCAGAGGAGACAGACAGGCTCAGAGCCGCACACCCTGGGCAGGAGCTTCCCCAGCCCAGGGTGACTTCGGAGCACCAGCCCCCCCGCCATCTCCAGCCCAGCCCTTGCTTGGCCTCCCTCCAGCCTGGCCTGGCTCCCCGTTCACCCCTTTGCTGCCACCGGCGGGTGCTGCTGCGGGGCGAGCAGGCTCCCGGCCAGGCCTCTCTCCAGCCCCGTCACATTTAACACAGGGCTGCGCATCCCCCCATGCGCCGTGCACGGCTTTTGCTGGCCCCCACCCCACCCCACCCCCATGGCTCCAGCCCCACTCAGAGCACCAGCTCTGGGCCCGATCCTGCTGTGTGGGCTGGGGCAGGTGGGGGCACCCCCATTAATCCAACCCTTTCTCCCCTCCCCTGCATGGCACAGGCTGCCCCACCATCGTCTCCCGCTCCCAGTGGGAGGCCCAGGTCCCAAGAAGCAGGGACCCGTTGGGGACCCCAGTGCCCTACGTCATCATCCACCACACGGCAGGGAACCATTGCACCTCACAGGTCTCCTGCAGCCGGGAAGTCAGGGGCATCCAGAGCTACCACATGGACAAGAAGGGCTGGTCTGACATCGGCTACAAGTGAGTGGGGGCGGGACGCAACTGGGGCCTCCTTTCAGCTGACAGACAGACTCCAGGCCGCTGCCCCGAAGTAGTCATGGGGGGGCAGCCGAGACCACACTCAGGGGGACAGCTGGTGGAGGGGGGATTCTTAGGGTGACCAGATGTCCCGATTTTATAGGGACAGCCCTGATGTTTGGGACTTTTTCTTATATAGGCACCTATTACCTCCCACACCTGTCCCGATTTTTCACACTTGCTGTCTAGTCACCCTAGGGATTCTCCAGAGAAGAGATTTGATTTTTATATTTAATATTTTGGGCTGAAAAGATGGAATTGGGGAGGGTGCACCCAGAGACCCAGCTGTGGGGGGAGAATGGGACCCTGGCAAGGGGGGGGGCACAGAGCCCCTGGCAGGGGGAGATTGGGGGGGAAGTGATGGAGCTGGCGGGGGGATGTGCCAGGAGCTCAGCCGACAGGCGCCGCGGGGCCTGCGCCCTCCTCCTCTGTGACACCGCCCCGTGCCAGCGTTATTGACACGTTTCCCTGCAGCCAGCCTGACGCCCTGCAACGAAAACCTGGCCAGAGATTTTGCTCTGTGAAAGGCTTTGAGATGGTGATGTCGGGAGATGGAAACCCAGCTGGGAATTTCCAGCAGGGCAGCAGCTCCCAGCGCTGTTCTCCTGCCCCACATCTGGGCCCGCTACAGCCCTCACTCCACCCCCAGCTCTGTCCACGTGGGGCCCTTGGTGCCTTCCAGAAGGGGCGTAACACACAGCGCCACCTAATGGCCAAACAGTGCAATACAGGTTAGGGCCCCTCCCTTCCAGTCCTTTTCCTCAGTGGGTCTTTAGCTCCATGGCAGAGGATTGAGCTTCTAGCTCTGATGGTCCCAGGTTCAAACCCGGGCGGGGCCAGGGACGACCCTGGGGGAGCTGCCGAGAGTGATGGGGAGGGGAGGGTGCGACTGACGTGCCCGTGCGGGTCTCACACTGCGCTCTGCCTGCAGCTTCCTGATCGGCAAAGATGACAGAGTCTACGAGGGCAGAGGTTGGAGCACCATGGGGGCCCATGCCAAGAACTGGAACGATAAGTCACTGGGAATCAGCTTCCTGGGAAGCTTCTCCAGTACGTGGTTCCCGTCTGTACGGATTTCCCTGCTAGGCCCCCAGGGGAAATAGGAAGTCCACAGCTGCTCTTGGTTCCACCACGGTGGGGCACTGGGCTGGGGCACAGGGTCAGGAAAGCGAGGGGGAGGGGGAGCGTGGCGAAGCAAATGTGTGTGTGGAGGCGGGGAGACGCATTACCAAACACAATGGTTGGGGGGGGGGGGGAGACACTGACATGGCCAATCAAGAACGTGGCTAGAGAGTGTTTATTTACTCAGGCCACATTCACATCCCCTGAGCAGCAGAGAGGGGCCAGGGGCGGGTGTGAAATTAACAGGGGGCTGCTGGTGTCCTGCAGAAACAGCCCCTGACAACACCACCCTGATGGTTGCCGAGAGCCTGATCCAATGTGCTGTCTCCGGGGGCTTCCTGAGTGAAAGCTACACCCTGAAGGGGCATCGCGACGTGAAGTCAACCCAATGCCCCGGGGACGCCCTCTACAAGGCCATAAGCCAGTGGCCTGAGTTTGAAGCCTGAGTCCCTGCAGCCTCGGGGCAGCCCCTGCACCCATCGCTGACCCTGCCCACAGCTTCTGCCTGCTCGAGCAGCACCTCTGCCCCCCAGCAGGGGGCGGCCTCCCGCTTCTCGCCCACCTGCTACCTCCTAGGGCCCGGAGAGCAGGGCTCTGAGAGTTGGGGTTACGCTCCCGTCTCCCCTGGGCTCTGCTGCCCTCCCCCGGGGCTCAGATTTCTAATAGCACCTGGGAGCCACCTGCCTCCCTCAGGCTGCTTCCTTCGGCAGACGCCAGGCCAAGCCCCTCGCTCCCGCCCGCAACGGGCATGTCAGCTTAGCCCGGGTCCACACACAGCCAGGCCCAGGGTCTTACAGCGTCCAGGGGGGTGGGGCCAAGCCTCAGCCGAGCTCTGTGGCGACGGCCCTGCCAATCCCTGGGCAGCTCAGGAAACGTCGTCTCCATTCCCGTGTGAAACGTCCGAGCAATTATCAATTCCAGAGTCAAATCCGCCTCTGCCCCCAGCCCCCCCGAGCTCTGCAGCGAAGATTTCATCTGGAATCCCCCAGAAACCGGTCGCTAGTTAACCCCCCACAAAGGGAACCCAAGTGTCCTCGAGCCCCGACACTCGGCTCTGCCTGGCCCCTGCAGTGTCTGGCTCTCAAAGCTTTCAGCCCTCGCCTCTTTCGCCCCGACAGTCCATTCCCGCGAGCCTCTCTTACCAAGGGGGGCAAAGTGTTTGGATCTTCACACAGCAGGTGCCGGGGAAGGACCCGTTGGGTGGGTCGCAGAGTCCCACAAAGGGGTTTTTAGTTCAAGTGCAATTTGCCTTTACCCAGCGCCCTGCGGCTTAGCGCTTGCTTTGCTTGGGAGCTACTGAGCAGTGACAATAAACCAGCTTCTAGCACATGAAAAGTTGAAGCGCTGGGAATCATTTCATCTCCTGTTAAACCATAACCACCACCACCCTGCTGCTGGGCTGGGCGAGCTCAGAGGGTGTGATTATGGTCTGTCAGATTAGCACTAAGAGGCCCCCTTGGGCTAGGTGCTATACACACAGAACATGAGACAGACAGTCCCTGCCCTAAAGAGCTCACAGTCTAATTGGACAAAGGATGGGAGGGGAAACTGAGGCACAGGGAGGGGAAAGGGTTTTACCCAAACTCACAGGGCCAGTTAGTGGCAGAGCGTGGAACAGATCCCACGGGTGCAGTCAAGTGCTCTGCCCGCTAGGCTGTGCTGCCTCTCAATCCAGAGGGAGGAGTGGGAGAGAAACCAAGGGGGCGCTGGTTCCGCATGGCTCACACACAGACAGGCCCGGCAGGAAGGGGAGGGGAGCTGGGGTTTGCTCCCGGTGATGGGAGCTGGGGCTGCGGCTGGTGACCGGCGGGAGGGAGCCGGAGTGGAGGGAACAGCCATGCCAGGAGCAGTGTCCCAGCCCCACAGTGCCCAGGGCTGCCCAGCATGTGGGGGCGCTATGGGAAGGGGGCAGCAGCACTGACGAGGCAGCTCTTTGTTACGAGAGTCGCTGTGGAGCAGCCCCCGAGCGAGGCTGGGAGCCCGGCACCCCAGGGCTGGACGGGCCCCGTAAACAGGAGCAACCCCTGGTGGGCTGGCAGCTGGAGGCCGCGCTGCCGAGAGTGCAGGTCTGGCCCCCCCCACAGCCCCTGGTGTCCTGCCCCTGGCACAGCCCAGGTTCAGCCCAGTTATTCCTGCTTCTGAGCCGTGGACCCCGGGGGACGCGACCAGCTGGGATCCAGGCCCCGCACTGGGAAGAGGCTATTCCAGGCCCCAGCGGCTAGAGCTCTGGAGGGCGTGTAAAGTCCAGGAAGGCCCAACCTCAAGGGGCTCAAGCAAGAGGTTTCACTCCTGGGCCAGCCACAGCCCCGGAACAGACTCAGCACAAATCTCCCTTCCCATCCTCCCAGCATTGTAACACCTCCCCAAGCCCCTGCGGGGCTGCCACAGCCCGGGCCCCCCAAGCCACCTTGCCTGGTCCCTAGGGTGTTTTGGCCGCTGGCCCCATGGAGCTCGGCCCAGGAGGGGTGAAGGATCCTGCGAGGCCCAGGGAGGGGTTGGTCCCCTCCCCAGGGGAGGCTCTGGGCAGTCACAGCCACAGGTACTCAGCCAGGAAGGCAGCCAGGATCTTGCAGAGGTTCTCCACGGTCGGGGGGTGCAGGTTCTGCTCCGTGTCCTCCATCGTGTGCCAGACCCACGGGAAGGGGGTGGCGATGAGGTGCAGCACTGGCACTCCTGCAGCCAGACAGACACATGGATAGTCAGCAGGGATCCAACCCAGGCTCTGCATCACTGCAAGCCCAGCCTCTACTGCTGGAGCTACAAGAGTAATTCCACTATTGTCAGCAGTAGTAGACTATTATCCCCATGTGGCCCAGCCACTAGAGGGCGATGTGCGACATTCTAAACCCACACACTGTCTCAGTAGATGGAGCCAGGCCCTCAGGCACAACCTGACTTTACATCTAGGAGCCATGTGCTCCCCTGACCTAGCAACGAGCAGCTGGCCAGGTGCATTATGGGAACCAGATTGGCCAGAGACATCAAGCAAGTCAGGGCCAAGTGGCTAGATAGCAATGATGTGTTTATAAAGTCTTTCACCCCCAAGGATCCCAGAGCCTAAGTTCAAAATGCAGCCACCTCTGGGGTGAAGCGTGCCAGGCAGGCAAACATCATCTATAAAGCATTTTACCTCTGTAAATAACACCTAGTTCTTGCGTAGCCCTTGTCCTCAGGGGATCCCAAAGCACTTTACAAAGGGGGTCAGAATGATTCCCCCCACTTCACAGATGGGGAAACTGAGGAAGACAGCAGCAGAGTCAGCCGGCAGGGCAGTGGCAAAGCCAGGACCTGAACCCAGGTCTCAGTCCCTTGCTCCACTCACGAGGCCAGGCTTGTGTGGGAGCCTGGGGGAGTCTCACCACGTTTTGTCTGCACACATTCTGCCCTGGCTCCCCCGGGGAGGCCTCCCCAGCTGTCCATCCCACAGTGCTCTGCGCCTGGACGCCCGGTAGCAAGGGGCAGGACAGGTACCTTTGCGAAGGAAGGGGACGTGGTCGTCTTCGACAGGCCCATAGGCAGGCTCCCGCTGGAAGTACATCTGCTCTCGGGGGTGGGACTGCAGCAGGCCCAGCCGGTGCAGACGCTTCTCTGGGCGACACAGAGCAGAGGGTGAGGAATGGGCTGGTTCCTGGGACCTGCCAGGCTGGGGGCGTGGCAGGACGAGCCCCACAGGGGGCCACACCTGGCCACTCACAATAGAGCTCCCTGAGGACATGGAGACGCTGCCGGGGAGGGAGGGGGAATTTCAAACCTGACAAGTCGTGTTTGAGGGAAATAAAGTGTTGGTGAAAGATGCCAGGTCAACAGCCCCTGGGACTGAATCCCCAACTCCCAGCTCTTTCCCACAGCTGGGGATAGAACCCAGAAGTCCTGGCTCCCAACCCCCCTGCTCTAACCACTAGACCCCACTCCCCTCCCAGAGCTGGGGCTAGAACCCAGGCACCTTTATTCATTGTCAGACAGACGCAGGACCATCAGGACTGGCGGGGGCGGGGGGGTAGCTGTCCCGCTACAGGTGCCTGGGGGGGCAAGCCCCCTCCCACCCCTGGAAGAAAGGAAGGTTTGGTACCGATGCCGATGAGCCGGTCGAACCAGGAGGCGGTGAGGGGGAAGTGGTTCTGGATGGTTGGGTGGCGGGCCCCCAGCAGGTCCAGCAAGACAAACAGGCTCTGCAAGGAGGCAACGAGGGGTTAAATCTGTAGGGGCCCAGTCACCCCAAGAGGAGCTGAGGTAGGGATTGGTACAAGATCCAGTGCAGACAGATTGAGCCCCTGCCCACCCTGGACAGGCACCCCCACCATCTCCCTCCAGCCTGAAAGATCCCCCAGAGGGGCAGGCGGGCGGCTCTCACCATAGCCTGGAGCTGGCTGGTGCCCGGCTGGTGCTGAGCCTTGGCCATGTGCTCAGCCAGGTGGCGCGCCCCATACAGGGAATCCCTCTCACTCCACTCCCCGAAGGCCTCCTCGCCATCCAGGAACAGCAGCTGCAGCGTCACCTCGGAGCCCTGGGGAGAGACACGGGGCTCGCTCAACACCTGGCACTGCTGGACAGGTGAGGGGACTGCACCCAGGACAGCAGCAGAGCTAGGGATAGAACCCAGGAGTCCTGGCTCCCAGCTCCCCTCCTCTAACCACTAGACCCCATTCCCCTCCCAGAGCCAGAGATAGAAGCCAGGAGTCCTGGCTCCCATCCCCCCCGGTTTTACACACTAGACTCCATTCCTTTCCCCAAGCCAAGAGTAGAACCCCCAACCTGGGAAGCTCTCACCTGCTTCTTGGTCTTCAGCAGCTCCGCGTCCAAGGCCGTTGCCAGTTCCAGCAGGATGGCACAGGGCATGGCCGAGTCGGTGGCCCCCAGGAAGGTGCGGCCCTGCCGGTCGCGGGGGAAGTACTTGGAGTCATAGTGGCAGGCCAGAACCAAGCGCCGCCCGGCAGCGGGGTCCAACGTGGCCACCACATTGGCAAAGCCTATGACACCCCGCGGGGTCCGGTCCTCGAAGGCGTCCAGCTCTACCCGCCAGCCCGCAGTCAGCGTGGCCAGGCTATCCACAACGAACTGGGACAAGACAGAGAAGGCATCAGGGTGCCGTCTGGGGGGAGCGTCAGGGGGCAGCGGTTTTGGGGATATCAGCAGGGAGGCCGGGGGCTGCGGGGGGGTGGGAACTGTCTCACCCTTCTAAAGCAAGCGGCAGGGTCGAAGAGATGCTCACCATCTCCAAAGGGATCTGCCCAGTGCAATGGGGCTGGGATGCTCCAAGACAGACCCCACACGCTGCCTGAAAGGGTCAGAGCCGCAGCCCACCTAGCCTGGCATCCCGCCTCTGACACTGCCCAGCACCAGCTGCTGCAGAGGAAGGCGACAGAAACCTGCAGTAGCCGACGTGGGATAATCTGCCTCCCACGTTTGGGCTCATCCCGAGTTAGAGACCGGCTGGAGCCCTGGTGCGGGTTCACTCTCTCTACCAGATTGTTGGTACTGACCACCCACCGCTCTGGATATCCTTGTTCTCCATACAAACGTTCTGTTCCTTTGTGAATCTTACTAAGTTCTGAGCCCCGGTTAATTCCTGTGGCAGTGAGTTCCACTGGCTAATCACACATCACAGGAAGCAGTGTTTCCCTTTTACCAGATTTGACTCCCCCACCTTTCAATTCCCTGGAACATCCCCTTCCAGACGCAGGAGAGAAGCGTCCCATCTCCCCTTTCCAGACTAGTCGTTACTTGATAGATTGTTGCCATGACCCCTCTTGCTTGTCCCGCTCCAGAGTAACCATCCAGATCGGTCCCAGCTACACCCAAGAGGTTTTCCAGGCTCTGCTCAGACTTGTCCCCCCGTCTCTGGACCCACGTTGTTGGGTGTTATCCTATGTGAGATGGGGGCCATTCCTGAGCGGATCCACCTGGGTTAGCACCCGGGAAGAGTCGGAGGAGTTTGCATTCAGCGTGCTTTACGCTGCCCGTCACCAGTGAATTCCACAGGCATCGCGTCACCCACCCCCCAGGCTGGCTCAGGTCTCGCTGAAATTCCTCACCGCCCTCTCTGCTCCTGGCTATCCTCAATAATTTTGCCACTACCCCAACTGCCAGATCATTAACAAAGATATTAAACAACACGGGACCTTTAGCCTTGACCGAAACTGACCATGTGAGGTACGGCTTGTGGCCTACAAGTATTTGCTAGGTACGGCACAGATATAAAGCAATGAGCATACAAGCCTCTGGCCTGAGAGACAGTAGCTTCGCTAAACAAGGCATGTGGGCCAAGAAGCCTCAGCGTACGATGCTAACCCCAGACCAAGATCTCACCAGACAGAACGCCGTAATGCCACCAGCTCGAGGTGTTTTAAGACAGGAACATCAGCCGCTGTTGAACCATAGGAATTCAATGGCAACTAATTAACATATATGCTAATAAGCTTGAGGTAGAAGGCCTAGTGAACTATGGGACAAGGGCCCCCCGACATTAGTACGGTGAGGAAATACAGATGATGGCCACGCAGATTAGAGAGAACTTCGGTCGCAACCATGCGCATCAGATCTTAGTGATTCTAACCACACTGGGCCTGCTCTTGGGCCAAGAGTCCACCAAACCTCAGCATGGTGGTTGGGAAGATAAGTAATCAACATAATTAATACACAGTCACTAGATGAGAGAACAGTCTACACTGTGACCCAGGCCAGCTGACTCAGGCTCCTGGGGCTCGGGCCGCAAGGCTAAAAGTTGCCATGTAGATGTTCGCTTTCGGGCTGGAGTCTGGGCTCTGAGACCGTCCCTCCTCATGGGACTCAGAGCCTGAACATCTGCACGGCAATTTTATAAACCCACAGCCCCAACCCGCATCAGCTGAGCTGGGCCAGCTGCCGCCATGACACGGGTCTCTTCCTGCAGTGTAGACATACCCTTAATCAGCTCTTTGGTTCCTGTCTCCTGGCCAGGTTTGGATCCAAGACAAGACTTTGCCTCTCACGCCTTGGCAACTTAGCTTCCTTAGTCCAAAGCGGCGCTTAGAAGTTGAAATAATCTTCTCTGTCAGGCAGTGAGACTGAAGTCCCCTCTGCTTGCCTGGAACCGGTAGCCTCTCCGAGAAAGCTGGTACTGAGGCCTCGACCCCAGCCTCCCTCCTATTTCCCACACCATTGGTACCAACATGTACCATGAGCTCCACCCCAGAACCCCATCTAGGTATCTCGGGACCTTTGCATCCAGCTGTTCTCACGGTCACCAGCTCCCGGCTGTCTGCATTCCCGACGGCCCACTACCCCACAGCCCGTTTTCTCCTCTCCACTGCAATTCCACCCCCTGGAGCCATCTCCACAGGGCAGGAGAACTGTCAGGCTTCAGTAATTGGGGGGCTTGGAGGGTCCCCTGGATCCTGCCTCTGGGTCTGTCCATCAGATGGTGGGGGGAACCAGCCCAATCCCCAGTATCCTCTCCTCCCCTCCCCAGCCAGTTGGGACATTTCTGACAAATAATTTTTCCATCAAAAAACATCAACACATCCACATTTCACGACACAGGGTCAGGTTCGACAACACTCCCGCCTCGAAAAAATGTTTCAACTGTGCAAATGAAACATTTCGATCGCTTCAAACAGTCCCATTTTCTGGGTCAAAACAACAACGTTTTGTTCTGAAATTTCGGCTAAACAGACTGAAAAAAGGTCAAAACTGAAATTAAACATGGCAAACTGATCAAAACGAACCGTTTCCATTGACCCGAAATGGCAAAGAAAAGGTCTTGGGGTGTTGCCAATATCTGAAATTTTTGTCCTGATTTGAGACAGGAAAATATTTGGAACTTGCAAAAATATTTGCAGAAGGGGAAAACCAATTCTCAAGGGCTTGAACCCCCGCACGCTGTGTCTGCAATGGACATGTCGCTGGCACAGACGCTTCCAAAATGCACTGAGCTTTCGGCACCCACTTCAAACCGGGTTTAGCTTCCCCAAGAGGTCCTGCAGACCCAACCCCAAAGATCTTCCGCATCTCTAGTTCAGGCCAGGGCTACTCCACAAACCCACCACAGCTTTGTTGTTTGGGGTGTGGAAAGAAAAAACACAGCCCCTAGCTGCCATAGCTACAAGGGCAAAAAACCCCGTGTAGATGCAGCTGTCCTTGGAAGAGCACTTCTGCTGGCACAGTGCCGTTCAGGGAAATTGTTCCTACACGGGCAAAACTCTTCTGTCAGTGTCCATTGGGTCTACACTAGGGGCGTTGCTCGGACAGCTATACCAGTACAGTGATATCCATAGGGCTTGTGTAGTGTAGACAAGGCCGCAGACTAACCCTGCCCCCACTGCAGCCAGGGCCGTATCCATGCGGATACCGAGTTAGCTGGTCTCTCGCGCCCACTTCACACCAATGGCAGTGACTGCCCAGGGTCCCCGGTGCAGGGAGGCAAAGCCGCCGTTTGCACCGGAGCCTGAAACCAGACAAAGCTGCCCCAGAGCAATTCCTGGCCTTGAGCCACCAGCTGCAGCTGGGGCAACCTCTTGGGTTTTCAGGGCCCAAGCTAACTCTGGGGTCCCACATTCCGGGGTGTCCTCTGAGCCCAGGATGTGCCCCAATCTCCGGCACAGCACAAGGCCCGCACATCCCAAGGCTTCGCCCGGCCACAGCCCCCACTCACCTGCCGCACCTTCCTGTTCCCCGGGCTGCCCGGGTACCGCTCGATCAGCATGGGCTTCAGGAAGGAGTTCCAGAGGCGCCGGAGGTCCAACAGGGAGGCCAGCCGCTTCACCTGGCTACTGGAGAGGCTCCGGGGCTTGTGGCCAAGCTGCGGAAAGGAACAGCGCTGGAATCCAATGGACCGTTCAAAACAACCCCGGCACCAGGAACGGACCCAGGGCATCCAAGCGAGAGCAGAGGGGTCCTGCGGTCCGGGTCTCGAGCCAGCGGTTGTCTCCTTCCTCATATTCATACAGCACCCAGCACAATGGAGCCCTGCTCCGTGACTAGGGCTCCCCGGGCATCCTGTCCCCAGTACAGGCAGTGGCTGCGAACGGGGGGTGCCCTCCCGCTGCGTCCCCCTGGGCTGCACGACCCCGCTAGGGTCAGTGGAGGGAGGGGTTGGGGGGAGAGCACAAGAGCCAGTGAGAATTCAAGGGCCTCTTCCTGCCCCCACTAGAGTCAGTGGAGGGAGGGGTTGGGGGGAGATGCCAGCGCTGGTGTTGCTACTGCCTCTCCGAGGGCTCTGGGCACCCAGGGCCTCCCCCCAGCCTGCCAGCCCCATACGAGCACCCTCCTGGACTCAGCGACACTGCACCCCATCTTAGCTCTACACGGCCGTACCATCGCCCAGCCCCCCCTGCCCATTCCATGCCTCAGTGCAACACCCCCCTCACCCCCGGGCACCCTGCCCCCATCACCCCATCCCTCCCAGGCACCCTGCCCCCTTCCATGCCTCACTGCAACCCCCATTACCTGGCACCCTGCCCCCACGCCCCTCCCCACAGGCACCCCCCATCCCTCCCAGGCACCCTGCCCCCACACCCCTCCCCACAGGCACCCCCCATCCCTCCCAGGCACCCTGCCCCCACACCCCTCCCCACAGGCACCCCCCCATCCCTCCCAGGCACCCTGCCCCCACACCCCTCCCCACAGGCACCCCCCCATCCCTCCCAGGCACCCTGCCCCCACACCCCATCCCTCCCAGGCACCCTGCCCCTTCCATGCCTCACTGCAACCCCCATTACCCGGCACCCTGCCCCCACACCCCTCCCCACAGGCACCCCCCATCCCTCCCAGGCACCCTGCCCCCACACCCCTCCCCACAGGCACCCCCCATCCCTCCCAGGCACCCTGCCCCCACACCCCATCCCTCCCAGGCACCCTGCCCCCACACCCCATCCCTCCCAGGCACCCTGCCCCCTTCCATGCCTCACTGCAACCCCCATTACCCGGCACCCTGCCCCCACAACCCTCCCCACAGGCACCCCCCATCCCTCCCAGGCACCCTGCCCCCACATCCCATCCCTCCCAGGCACCCAGCCCCCACGCCCATCATACTCCCTACCCCAACTCCCCTGCCCCCCCATCCCCCAGCTTTCCTGCCCCTCCCTGCGCACCCTGCCCCCCATGCTCCCTACGCCCGCCCCAGACACCCTGCGCACCTGCCCCCACGCCCCCCGCCCGCACCCCCTGCCCCGCGCCCCTCACCTGCGCGCTGGGCGGGCCCCGCGGCTGCCCCCCGCCGGGCCCGGACCCCCAGCCCAGGTACAGGCCGGCGCCGGCCGCCAGCAGCAGCAGCAGGAGGAGGAGGAGGAGCAGGCGCGGGGGGGCGCGGCGCGGGCGGGCGCTGGGCTCCGGGCCGCCCCCTCCCCGGCCGCGCCGGGCCCCGGCACCCGGCCCTTTCCGCATGGCGCCGCCGGCCGAGAGACAGCGGGCCCCGCCCACGGGGAGGGGCACGACCAGGCCCCGCCCACGGGGAAGGACCTGAGGGGAGCGCACGGCCAGAGGGGCGGGGCGAACTGAAGCCACGCCCCCGCGCGGCGCGTCCCAGATAAAGCCCCCAGCCGCTTGAGGGCGGGGCGATCTGCAAGACCCACCCACAGGAGGCGGAGCCACGGCGTTGTTACGGCCTGTTGGGGCGGGGACACGCCCTTAGGGGTGGGGTTACCACATGACACACCTACAATGGGGCGGGGCCAGGTAAGGACACCTCATCACATAACGACATATTAAAAAGGGCAACCCCTCCTCCCCCATGCACCCCTGGGTCCAACACTCCCCCAGCACAGCCCAGGGCCTGACCAGCCCCAGCCCTAACACACCTATGGGTCTGACCCCCACCTGGGCACCTGGGTCCTAACCCCCCCTCCACCATACCCTTTGGTGCGACCCGCCATTCCCCTAACACTCCCCTGGGTCCTACTCCCTCACTGCACCCCCTGCAATGGCTCAGACCTCCCTTCCCATAAACCACCTCTGGATCTGACCCCTCTTCCCCTAGCAAACCCATGGGCACAACCCAGAATAGCTCAGTGGTTTGAGCATTGGCCTGCTAAACCCAGGGTTGTGAGTTCAATCCTTGAGGGGGCCATTTAGGGATCTGGGGCAAAAATTGGGGATTGATCCTGCTTTGAGCAGGGGGTTGGACTAGATGACCTCCTGAGGTCCCTTCCAACCCTGATATTCTACGGTTCTATGGAAACCCCTCCCAACACACCCTTGGGTACAAATCCCCCCCCCACACACACTGAACCCATGAGTCTGACTCCCCTTCCCCTATTACACCCACTGGTACAACCCTGCCGTGCACCCGTGTGTCCAACCCCCTTTCCTGTAACACACCCCTAAGTCTGACTCCCACGCACCCATGGGTCTGACCATCTCCAGCACATCCCTGGATCCAGTGCCTCATTCCTCTAATACACCCATGGGTCTGAGCCCTGCCATGCACCTATGGAGCTAACCCCCGCCAACACACCCATGGGTCTGACCCCCTTTCCTGTAACACACCCCTGGGTCTGATTCCCCCACACCCATGGGTCTGACCATCTCCAGCACACCCCTGGATCCAATGCCTCATTCCTCTAATACACCCATGGGTCCAACCTACCCCATACACCCAAGGTCTGACACCCCCTCCGCCATGCAGCTGACCCCTCCCAACACATTCCTGGGTCTGACACCCCCCCCCCTACACCCAAGGGTCCGACTCCCCCCCAACGCATCCATGGATCTGAATCTCCCCTCTCCAGTGCACCCAAGGGTCCGACCCGTCCCCGCACTGGGCCCCGATGATATGGGGATGGGTGCACATGGATGACAGGTCCATATGGAGAGAGCAAGCACGTAGAAGGACAGACCGACTATTGCAGCTGGGCCTGGAAAGCCGGAAGCAGGGGACCGTACAGGGATCAATGGGTGACTAGATAGAGGGTGCCCCTGCCCCCTGTGTCCCTCAATATACCAGCGAGGAAAACAGTGCTTAGAGCCCACCTGGCAGGAGCTGGAGTGACATCCCCCCGCACCCCTTGCTGCTCGCACAGGGCCCATCTGCAGCACTGATGTCACTGGGTCAATAGTGCTCACATTCTAACCTGATGGGTCCTGCCGAGGGTGGTCCCTGCATTTGACCTTTTTCCTGGGCTGTATAATAGGGTGTATCACAGGATTTGCCCCTCACTTACATGGCCAAGAGCACAGTATGTGAGGTTGTGTGACACACACAGGGTGTTGCCAAGTGGCCAATGCTTGTGGTTTCATCACAGTTCCCCTGGTATTTGGTGTGTCTCATAAAGCACCAGCTCACAGAGTCATGGGATGGAGTGAGGTACTCAGCTTCCATTGAAACGTAAGTTTCTAGCCCTAAAGGCTGACAACTCCCTGACACAGTGAAATGTCCCAAGCAGACCGGCTCATGGATCCAAAAGTGCCAGAGAACGAGGGGAGGGGGCAAGTGGAAAGGAAGGCTGGATATCCTGGAGCTCTCCGGGCCCAGGGGCAGGCTGTCCCTGGCTAAGGCCTTAGTACCACACAGCTTGGTTCTGAAGTGGAGGAGCGTGTCCCTTGGATAACCAGACGTGGTGCGGTTCGGTTTACACTGCAGCCCAGAACCGTGCCGCGGCCAACCCAAGTGCAACCAGCTGCCTCCTTGAAATCATTATTTATTATACAGATTATTGTAGCGCCTTAGAGCGCCAGTGCCAGGCTATGACCCCTTGCGCTAGGCGCTGTACAAACACAAAGCAGTCCCTGCCCCAAAGAGCTGGCGATCTCCAAATAAGACACGAGCTGACAGGTGGATTCAGTCCTTGCTAGGCAGCACGACAGTCCATATGCTTGGAGCCTTTCTGGCTGCAGTGGTATCTCCCGAAGGGAGCCCTGGTGCTGCTGGGGGATTTAAACCCAGGCTGGACGCTCGGGAATGGATTCTCCCCTCCCGTAGACTCTGGGTCCCCGCACTTGGCCCCACAGCAGTGTCACCCATCGGCTGGCAGCAAGCAGGGTTCCCTCAGCTTCGTGCGTACTAGGGGCAGCTCCTCGGAGGTGCTCAGGGACTGACTCCCGCTTCGGGCCTACACGCTGCCCTTTCGTTTCTCCATCTTACGCCCACTCTGCCACCTAGGGCCACAGGGTGGGGGAATCAGCAGCTGCCGCTGTCCACAGCAGCAGCTCCCCCCACACGCACGGTGGGAGGAAAGCGAACAGGGCAGTCAGGATGGGGCAGAGGAGGAATAATGGAGCGGGGAGAGGCTGGGGCCGGGGGGAAACAGGGATGTGTGGGTGAGACCCAACAAACTCATCCCACCCAATTTCCAGCTTCTGGCCCTTTGGGCTGGAATCAAAACCAGAAGAGAGGCAAGGTCTCCTGGCCTCTGACCCTGCAGGATCCATCACGCCCTCTGGAGGCCTTGGCTCTGGCATGGAGCCATCTGTCATGGAGCCTCAGGGGTTGGGGCTACGCCCCAGCTTTGGAACAGCCTCTCGGAGGAACCTGTCAGTGGGCCAGGCCCCCCAGAGGTCTCACTCATCCTCCAGGGCCGTCCATGTGGCCTCCCCGCCTCTGAGACTGAACCCCCGGGCTCCAGCCCTCCGGCCGCACCCCACAAGCTCTGCCTAGCCGGACCAGCCAGGCTCCTGGGAGAGTCTTGTCCCCCTTGGGACTGACACGCCGGCAGCACTTGCAGGGATGCTTGGCAGCATTGGCAGACCAGTCGGGTTTATTGGTCCCTGGAGCCCGGCACGGGATGGCACCAGGTTAGCGCCGAGACATGGAGGTTAAAACATCGTCCAGCCTCTTCAGCCCAAGCTGGAGTGACCCCCCCACGGCCAGGCTCTGTGTCTCTCCCCATCTGACCTCCTTGGTAAGTTCCCAGGTGTCCCTTAGCCTGCCCCGAGGCAAACAATCCCTGTCCCCTCAACTAGGTAACCATGCACATGCTAGGGGAAACTGAGGCACGCATAGGCTTCATACAATATTACAGGAAATCCCCGCTTTGTCACACCATCACTACCCCCCACGCCCGGATGTTGGGAGGATGAGCACGCCGCCCCCTGGTGCCAGTTTTGTATTCCCATTGCCGCCTCTTTACTTACGTGGCTGGCGTTTAAATGCCCCTAAGCCACACTGGCTTTGGAGAGGATAGCAGCTTCCACCTGCCCTTCTGATACACAGCAACCAGCAAATGCTCTGGCTTCCCCGGACTCATCCCACGCAAGGATCATGAGTCTCAGGGAGATTTGGCCACGCACAGCCACACCTCCGAATCCTGTGTCATTGCATTCTTGTGCTCAACAACATCAGAGCAGCCAGACTGGGTCAGGACAAAGGGCCAGTTGGCCCAGTATCCTGCCTCTGCCAGTGGCCAGTGCCAGATGCTTCAAAGGGAATGAACAGAATAGGGCCATTATCGAGTGATCCACCCCTGTCATCCAGTCCCAGAGGTTATGGGATGCCCAGAGCATGGGGCTGTGTCCGTGACCACCTTGGCTAATAGCCACTGATGGACCTGTGCTCCAGGAGCTTATCTCATTCTTTTTTGAACCCTGTTATACTTTTGGCCTTCCCCTGGCAGTGAGTTCCACAGATTGGCTGTCCATTGGGTGGAGAAGTACATCCTTGGGTTTGTTTTAAACCTGCTGCCTGTTAATGTCCTCCAGTGACCCCTGATTCTTGTGGTAAGTGAAGGGGTAAATAACACTTCCTTATTCATGTTCTCCACCCCAGTCATGATTTTATAGACCTCCGTCATATCCCCCCTTAGTCGTCTCTTTTCCAAGCTGAATAGTCCCCATCTTTCTACCCTCCCCTCGTCTGGAAACTCTTCCATCCTCCTCGTCATTTCGTTGTCCTCCTCTGTACCCAGGTGTGGGAAAGCTCAATCCCCTGCACACCCAGCATGGGACACCACCAGGGGAGCCCTAGTTACCTCTTCTCCCACCGCACACCCTGGGCCTACACGCAAGAGCCTCTTCTCTTCGGCAAAACGGTGGGGTTGGAAAGCGTGATCTCTCCATGCAAGGGAGCTAAGACACACCTCAGAGGTGGCTGCCTTTCAGTGGCTGGCAATGTGAATTGTGTGTTGGCTGCTAATGCTCCATCTCAAAGCACTTTTAGCCAAACAATACTGACCAGTGGGTACAGATGACACCTGCATGTTTAGGGATTGCTCCCCCACCCACTGATATGCAGCCACCTCTATGGGATGGCACATCTCTATGTGAGATGAACCAGCTGTTTATATGGACATCCTTCATCCAGCACTGAAATGCAGCCACCTCTGGAGTGGAACACAGCAGCTGTTTATACGGGGCACAGCAATGCTACATTGCAGTTCAGGACACATCTACAATTCGCCATTCTCTTCCCAAAGTCTGAGGCGCTTCTCTCCTCCCAGATCTTGAGGCTCATACCAAGACTTCCCTTGAGGCAGTGGGAGAAGTTTTTTCGAGTCATCTGGAGACAACAAGGTGCAGGTTATGTTTGTGGCTTGGGTGTGTGGGGAACAGGCAGGGCATTATACAAAGCAGAAGAACCCTGAGGGCTGATTGAAACAATTCTGCTGCTCCCAGGAAAAGCCCCTAAATCCCCTTGGCCTTTATCGCCCCAGAAAAGCCTAAAATCAGCCCATGTAGGAAAGAGAAAACCAAGGTGAAGGGCAGGCTGGCTCTGACGTGCCTAGAGAGAATGGCAGATCTATGGGCCCAGCTGCTGTGGAAGGCTAATTGCCACAAATGGGGACTTAGCCCCAAAAGGGGTGCGTAGGATGGCTGGGTTAGGACCCAGCAGCCATGGGTACTAATCCTTACTCTCCTGCGCACTCCTTTTGTGACACTGAGCCACTATATTGCTCTGAGCCTCAGTTTCCCTGTGTAGAATCACCCAGCTCATAGGGCTGTTGGGAGGGAACCTCCCTCCCCCCTCCGTGTGTGAGGCTCAGTGACAATGATGGGGGCCCATACAGAGAGGGGAGCTGAGAGCACCTAGGAGCTTGGCAATGCTCTGGGGTGAGGGTCAGGGCCCTGTGAGGGCTAGAATGTGCCATGCTCAAGGGTGAGCCAAAGGGTCCCCTGTTCTTTGCAAACTCTCCCCTCAGACCAGACACACTCATTACACCAAATACATTGCTTGCAGGGTACTTGCTCGTAAAGGGTAACATGGGAGGTCTCTACTAAAAGCTGGCAACTTATCTATGCTCACAATCCTGGCATGATGTGCATAGGGACAAGAGGGATAAATACCAGGAAGGGAGAGGAATTATTTAAGCTCAGTACCAATGTGGACACAAGAACAAATGGATATAAACTGGCCATCCGGAAGTTTAGACTTGAAATTCGACAAAGGTTTCTAAGCATCAGAGGAGTGAAGTTCTGGAACAGCCTTCCAAGGGGAGCAGTGCAGGCAAAAGCATATCTGGCTTCAAAACTAAGCTTGATAAGTTTATGGAGGGGATGGTATGATGGGATAGCCTAATTTTGGCAATTAATTGATCTTTGACTATTAGCGGTAAATACGCACAATGGCCTGTGATGGGACACTAGATAGGGTGGGATCTGAGTTACTACAGAGAATTCTTTCCGGGGTGTCTGACTGGTGAATCTTGCCCACATGCTCAGGGTTTAGCTGATCGCCATATTTGGGGTCGGGAAGGAATTTTCCTCCAGGGCAGATTGACAGAGGCCTTGGGCATGTTTCGCCTTCCTCTGCAGCATGGGGCACAGGTCACTTGCTGGAGGATTCTCTGCACCTTGAAGTCTTTAAACGACAATTTGAGGACTTCAGGAGCTCAGACATAGGTTAGGGGTTTGTTACAGGGGTGGGTGGGTGAGATTCTGTGGCCTGCGTTGTGCAGAAGGTCAGACTAGACGATCATAATGGTCCCTTCTGACCTTAAAGTCTATGAGTCTAAGAGTTGAGGAGTAGTGTCACTATACTGACATTTATGCCCTCCTGGTCTTACAGTGAAAAAGAGGATGGGGGCAGTGAGATCCCTCGGTGAAGGTCTGTTGTGGGGAGCTGCTACCCTCCCTGGCTCACTGCTGGTGATGTAGCGCAAAGTTTGATGGTCTGCCACTGCCCCATCCCAGAACAGTCAATAGAAAGCCACCGAAGACAACTGCAAACAACCCATACCATGTGGAGGTGGAAAGGAACATTGCACCAGATGGGATCTGCCGGTGAATAGAGACAAACAATTGTTCAGTAGAACACCGCGTGGGGAGATGCCCTCTGCATCCATTCACTGAGGAGAGGCTCGGGGAGTGAGGTTTTCCTGCAAGTCTGGATCTCGGGAATCAGCCAGCTCTGCAACGGACTGAATGTTGGGATGGGCGGGACTTGCTGTATTAGCTAGGAAAGGTAAAAGCGAAGACCCCGTTTGCATTGAATGATTTTGTTTTGTGTTGCAACCATTTGTTTCTCTCACTCTCTTGCTAGCGGAACCTCTGTCCTTTCCTAAATCAACCTTCCTGGAGTTCATTACAAGTGCTGTGCGTCACCGGAGTGGTAGTTTAAGGTTAAACTGTGGCATGCTGCACCCTTGGGGGCAGAGGAGCTGGGATTCCTGGGGGTAGCCAGAGCCAAGGGCTGGATATCACAGGAAGGATGCAACAAAGGGACTCGGGGGCACCCAGAGTTACCCTGCAGGGTGAAGCCAGGGCTGGCATAGCTCGGAGGAGGGGGCTGGAGCAGCTCATACCCAGTTACCATCAGCCAGGTTCCCTCATGCTGGAGTTGGGGGGCGGGGGTGACTCACTGTTCTGGGTACCCCAAGAACTGTCACATCAAGTGGAAGGTTTTTCATCTCCCGGGGGCACTAGCGGGCTGGGTGCCTTAGAGAGGAGATGGGGAGGCAGAGCTGCTGCAGTTCAACCCCCGGCGCGTGGCAGCCCCCAACCCCCTTCGTTCCGCTGTCCTGTCGCATTCACCCCCGGGCCCCGTTTTCCTCGAGGTGGGCGGATGGACACGCAGCTGATGCCGTGATGAATCAGGGCACCCAGCCCCAGCAGGTCGCTTGCCGCCACCCCACACACAGCGGGGGCAAGAACTTCCCCCCATGCCCAGCCCGAGGCACGGCACGTGAGCCTGGCAAGGGCCGACGCCTCGACTCTATGCAGCCACGTGTGTCCGTCCACTGGTAAGGAGATTAGAAATAGTCCACCCCCCGCCACTCCCTGTCAGCTTTGATCCAGGTTGGTTCTGGAGCCCAGATGGGGAAGGGGATTGTGAGACAGGCCAGGCAACCCACAGAGATCACAGGCACCAGCATAGCATGCTGTCCTCTGCTTGGCTGGGTAGTGCCGTCTCCAAAGGCCAAACCCACCCCTCGGCATGGAAGACAGGTGGCTGCATTCTTATTATGAGTGGCGCACGACTCAGGCCGCGCCTGCTCTGCAAGGAGCCCAGAGGCATTTCCAACCCCTAGGAACCTCGTCAGAGGCATCACGGGGGCCACACCCAGCCGGAAGAAACCTTTTTCATCCGTTTCCACCCGCCCAGAGCACATACTCAAGAGCCTGGAGCGTGGCTCAGGGACACGTTTGGTGGAAGCCCACTGCCTTGGAAGCAGATGAGCGGCGGGTGGGTGCCAGGGCGGTTACATAAAGTGCATTGTGAGCCTGGGGGAATATGGAGATGGCTCTAGGTCATCGGCCTGGCTAATGGCCAGGTGGTCCGTGCTCCAGAAAGACCCTGCGCTTCCTAATGAAACTGCACCACCTGGTACAATTGCTCGACTCCAAAGCCAGCTGGGAGCATGGCGATCTGCCAGCCTGACCTGCTGGGTAGCACAGAACTGGCCCCAAACCATTCCTAGAGCAGATCTGTTAGAAAACCAGCCGTGATTTAAAAGTGGTTTGGGGCCAGTCCATACATTAGATAACACCTGGACGGGGTGTCCTTAATTTTGCATGGTTCTTTCCATGTCACAAGTGGAGCTTGGAAAATCACTCCCCAAATGTTACATGGTTTAGGAACGGCCCCTTACCCTCACTGCTAAAATATCCAGTCTCAATTCATCTAGCTTCAACTTCCAGCCCTCAGATCCTGCCAGACCTTTGCCTGCTACACTGAAAAGAGCCCATAAGCAAAGTTTTGTTCCCTGGTAGGTTCTTCTAGACTGGGATCAAGTCACCCCTTAACCTTCTCTCTGTTGAGCTGAACAGATTGAGCTCCTGGCATCTTTCCCTATAAGGCAGGTGTTCCAATCCCTCAAGGCCTCTCCCACCCTGTCCAGCAACTGCTGGGCATAATAGGACCAGAGAGGGGGTTCATGAAGCTGGGCCCCAGACCCTGTGCGTCCCGCCAGCCTGGGGCAACCTACCCACAGGTGAGCAGAGCCACCAGCCTGCATTGGACCAGCCTGTCGGTAGCCAAAGGAAGATGCAAAGATCCCTGCAGGGGGGCAGTTAGCAGATAACCTGCCCTCTGGGAATTCCCTCCGGCCCCCTAGCAGTGGCTGGGTCCTGCCCGGAAGCAGGCTGGTTCACAGCCCTTCGGGGACTAGTTCAGCATTTGCTATTCTGATTCGAGATGTTTGTTAGCCATATAAGCTCCCAGTCCTTTTCAGGATGCCCCTCAACTCTTGGGCCCCTGTAGCATCATGTGGCAGTGAGTCCCACTGGCCAACAGAGCAGCATGGGAAGCAACCTGGCCTAGATCAGCTTTGAGTTGGCAGCTTTAAGTTACAGTGACCCTCCCCTCGGGCCAAACGTTAGGAGGGCGGGTGGCAGCTTACCCTGAGAAACACCAGTTGGGCTAACATTCACGTTAGCACAACTCACACGCCCTACAGTGCGGATGCAGGCAAGCTCCGGACGAGCGCGGCTAGTCCTCCAGCGCCTTCCCACCATCATCCCAAGGGCCCAGCCTGGACAGCCAAGTCCCCCCACAACACACTGCGAACGGGGGGCATTTCCCAGAGCGCAGGGGACGTGAAAATCTAGCCAGGGCGGGGGCAGGGACAGACCTCGCTGGCCACAAGGGAGGCTTGGAAATTTCCCCCAAACCTTGTTTTTTGGACGGGTAATTGGGTTAAGAAGCAAATGTAATTGTTCACAAAAGGCATCTGCTTCCTGCAGGCAACTTAGATTTGGTTCATCAAAAAAACCCAGCCCCCGCAAATAATTTCAAGTCAGAGAGGCTCATGGGAGCCGCATACGGCTGCCTCGTTTGCCCATTCCCCTTTATGGGCCAGACTTCCCAACTGAACTTCATCTCCCGCATTGCAGCCAGCGGCCCCTCTCCGTGAGCATGGTGCATCTTGGAAGCAATCACCCAGCCAGGGTCCCGAGGGACGAGGAGCAGGAAGCACCCAAACTACAACTCCCATGAGGCATTGCAGCAGCACAGGGCTTTCTGCTCCCTCCCCCCTCCCCCCCCCGCCTTCCAAATTGCCCACAGCAAATGTTGGCCAAAACAATTTTTTTCTTTCTTATCCAAATGTTCCCACCAGTTTGCCTCAAGCGTCAAATGGCACCGCAGCTCCAGCTGCTCCTCCCACCTGTGACCTGAGGAGAAGTGAGGCAGCCGCTGCCTGAGTTTGCAGAGAGCCTGAAATAACAGCTCCAGACAGCTGGACTGCCTGCATCACTTCAACAGGGGCTGCCTCCCACACAACTCTGAATGCCGCTAACCCTTTCAAGCACAGCAGAATGGGGCAGGAGCACGCTCTGAAGAGCTATCGGAGGAAAAGGTCGGCATTAAGATGGTGAATGCATTATCAGTCTTTAATGCCACACGGCTGGGTGGCGGGGGGGGACAGGGGACATGATTCATTTTATTCTGGAGGAGGGAGCCAGCTAAGTGGAGGAGGCAATTTCTCTATCTTTCAAAAGCCCTTTTTTGACAGGGGAGGGGACGAGGAAAAAAAAGAAAAATCACCCCCCGAGTCAGTTTTCCTGTTGTTTAATTTGTTTTCCACTCAACAGTCATTTGAAAAGTCACACATGCACAGAGACAGGCGTATAAATACCAGGTGGAGCTGTGCCCGTGCCGGGGGATCCGGAACCAGATCGGCACCTGGGGACTAGAGCACCACGGGCCGACGGCCTCCTTAGGGCAGGGGGGTGGGGATGCAAATGGGCGCGACGGGGAAGGCAGGGAATGGCCCCCTGATTTCGGACCATGATGCTAGCCGAGAATTGAGGTGTAGCCGTTGGCCACATGAGCCCAGCAACACAAGAACTGGTAGGGCCCCACCATGCTCGTGTGTAGGGCTAGGATTTCAAGGCAACTTGTGGTGGGGGGTGGGAGGGAGAGGGGATAAGATCTGTGGGTTCAAATTAAAAGGCTGCAAAAAGGGAGGGAGTGGAACAGTCAGCAGCTGGGGGAGAAGCGCCCCCGACCCTGTTGGTGGGAGCCCAGCACCCGGCTGGATGAGGTTGGAACAATGAGGGGATAAGGCCGTGTGTAGGGGGAAGGAGTCAGGACCCCAGGGGGCAAAGAGGCAGGGTGAAAGGCTGCTCTGGCCATTAGCCCCAGTTCCAGGCACGGGTGGGGAGGCTGAGGGCCAGACCCCCAACTGGCATGTCATTTGGCACCACTGAAGCCATCAGGCCAACTCATTCCAGCTGTGGGGCTGGCCCGGCAGTTACAGAAATGCCCACCCTCCCCTGGAACTGGGCCGCTCCGGCCTGTGGGGAGTGGAGAGCCGGGTTCCTTTGCCCACCAGTCCATACGGGGGTTAGAACTACAGGACGGGACCCCAAAGAGCCAGTGACACTGGCCGATAGCGACCGGAGCCAGGCTGGGGCCAACCCCACGGACAATCCCCCTTCCCCCAAGCAACATGGCTAGAAGAAAAGGGGAGGAACCAGCCGATGGCCAGAGGAAAGCCAGCAGCCACCACCCCCTCCCGCTGAGAACCCAGGTGTCTGAACAGCCTGGCAAAGTCAACTGGTGGCCACCATGCTAAGAAACCCACGGCTACGACAAGCTGCCACTCGGCTTCAGAGAGGCTGCCGCACGTAGGCAAGGATGGGGACAAAGGGGGCTCTCTCTTTGGGGGGGTGGGGGGGGTGGGCATCCCCTCCAGCTCCCTTGCTGCTGTGACCCACTCGCTGGCTCTGAGCAGGGGCAGGGTTGGCTGGTCTCGTGACGGGTTCTACCAAGCAGCAGTGGGCCTGCCTCTCTCTCCAGAGACTGATTTCTTGTCCCCCGATATGTGTTTGTGTGAGCAGCTTGGATTGGAAACGGGACCCCCAGCTGGCGTGACGCTCGCCATGCCAGCCCGCAGGGCCAGGAGCCCTCTCTTGGAGAGGCTAATCAGTGATCAGAAGGGGTGCGGTGCCCCCCCAAACGAGGGCATGGGAGGAGCGGGCCCTAGCAGCGGTGGGGGTTTCACAGCTTCAGACAGCAGAGCCTGGCTCCGATCACACGCTCCTTCCGGTCGGCGGGGGCTGCCACGTGCCCGCTGGCAGCAGGACAGATGGGCTGAGGGGAGCTCTGCTCCGGCAAGGGGGGAAGGAGATTGGGGGTGAATCCACCGATGATAACCTACCAGTGCTCACCAAGCAGGTAGGAGCGGCAGATGAGAAGGGCTGGACACGAGGCTAGCAGGAGAATTCACAACCGCTCCCCCCGAAGCCACCAACAAGCTGCAAAGCCGGGGCACAGCAAGGACCCCCTGCCCAGGCAGGCGGGCGGGGCTGGATGCTGTAGTGGCTGGGGGAAGAGGCGATCTGGCCCCGGCCCAGTATAGTTTTGCAGGTGGGTGAGTCAATTTCTTTTGGGATGGGCTGCAGCCAAGATCAGCACCAGACAGCCAGGCAAACAAATCAAACCCCACACACACACACAGGCAGGCGCGCACACACACACACACGCACGCACGAGACCTCGTGGGCTCCCGCCCCAGCGCCCGTCCGCCCCACCTCACCTCCCGTCCTCCCGCCTGGCCGCTCGGTCCCTCAGCATGTCGCAGGGCAGCACCCAGTTGTTATCGTGTAGCCCCACCCGGCAGCCCGGCGTGTCCTTGTCCGTGCGCCGACAGCACATCCAGTAGGAGCGTCCGTAAGGCAAGTCGTGGTGGTAGGGCTTGGGGTGCCAGCGGCACAGAGATACGTCCCCCTTCTCGTAGTGCTTCTTGCACTGCTTGCAGGGGTCGTCCCGGTACAGCGGGTCCCTGTTCCAGCGGGAGTCTGTGGCCTGCACGCCGAACGTCTCGATGATGGATTTGAAGTAGTGGCAGGTGCATTTCAAGGCGGCCAGCGACTGGGTGGGGAGGTAACTGAAGATCTTCACCATGATGTGCTCGGGGAGCAGGAGCATGTACTGGCGGGGCTCCAGCAAGCGCTGGATCTTGAAGCGGATCTCCAGGAAGTCGTGGGAGACGTGCCGGTAAAGACGGCACAGCGAGGTGTCCGAGGCCGCCGGCTCCAGCCCGGGCCCGTCCGGCCACTCCACGCCCCCCTCGCCGTTGTTCTTCTTGCTGTCCAGGAGGGAGCTGGCAGCCTCCCGGGTGTCCTCGAGCCGGGGGGCCTGGGCGTGAAGGAAGAAGAGCTGGCCGGGGGGTGGATCCTCGCAGGCGGAGCACAGCCCATCCGGGGTGGGGGTCCCCACCGTCAGACACACCGTCTCCTCCTTCATGTTCTTGGTGCTGTCCTTGCCGAAGAAGACGCACTGATCCACCACGCCCGTCACCACCACGTCCACGTGGAAGCCGGCCACGCAGTCCCGGGGCGTTGCCGCTGGCCCCCCCAGCTTCTCCCCGGCCCTGCCTTCGGGGCCGGCGTCCAGCTTGCCCGGCAAGGCCTGGCTCTCACCGCAGCTCATCTCCAAGTCGGGCGGCTCGCTGGCCCCATCGCCCTTGGGCGCGGCACTGGACAGCAGGAAGTCCACGTTGTTGGGCAAGGAGTCGCGGGAGGGGCTGATCAGCTGGTAGAGGTCGCAGGTGATCTTGTCCTTGGCATGGGCGCCGGAGCCGGTGGCGGGGCCCCCGGTGCCGCAGCTCATGAACATGCAGTTGGGGCGGGTGCTGGAGCCCACCTCGGGGGGCGAGCGGGGGTCCCGGCTGCTGGAGATGCGGAAGGCGATGCGCACCTCGCCGGGGCTATGCTGGGAGTTGGCCACGCACTCGGCCGTCTCGGAGCACAGTCCATTCTGCCGCAGGACGCTCCGCTCCTCCTGCTGCGACTCGAAATGGGCCACCGCCTCGGCCACCCGGCTGCAGTCCTGGCCCCCCCCTCCGCCCACCACGGTCTTCTCCCCGTCCGCCGGCTCCTGATCCGCCGAGAGGAACACCACGGGGGAGGGCGGGGCCGCCGGCGCCCCCCCGGGGCAAGGCCGCGAGTAGCTCTGCAGAGCCAGCGCCGTGCGCTGCTCCACCAGGGCCACCATCTCAGCCACAGAGAGCAGGTCCGTGTCGCCGCCCGGCTCAGTGTGGGCCTCCGGGCACAGGTACACGTCCTCCGCCTCCTTGCTGCCCTCCTCATCCTTCCCCGGGCATGGCTTGCCCTTGCTGGGGTCGTGTGAGCGCCGCCGGCGCTTGGCCTTGGAGCTGTCGCTCCCCCATTTGCCCTTGACCTTCATGGTGCTGGCGCGGCTCCCGCTGCTGCACTGGTGGGCCACGAAGAAGGCGATCTTCTCCTTGGTGTTGCCTGGCTTGATGACGTACCAGGTGTCCAGCAGCACCCGGCCCTCCTCCCCCTGGCTGGGGCTGGGGGAGACCAGGGGAGGCGGCGGGGCCGGGGCGGGCGGGGTGTTCTCGGAGCAGGCCTCCCCGCTCTCCTCCCCCTCCTTGGCTTTGCAGGCGAAGTCCCCAAAGGGCTTCTTCACCAGGCTGCCGCCGCACGGCTTGTTCTGGGAGTAGGTGCCGAAGGGCCGTGGGCACCACAGCTGGATGTGCGAGAAGGTGTTCTGATCCATCCCGGGCTCATGGCACAGGCGGTGCCCCCCTAGCTCATGGCGCTCTGGTGCCGGACGCCGAGATCTTCACCGGCTCGGAGCCACCTGGAGAAAGGGAGAGACACACACTGATCAGCGAGGCTGGATGGAAACGAATCGGTCTGCCAGCCTGTGAACCAGCCCAGGGGTTCGCCCATCCAGACTCAAGGATCTAGGAGTATGAGCCAGCCCATAACTTATGCCACATGGCCTCCACCACAGCCCACCGGCAGGAGGGGAGACCGACGTGTCCTGGCCCAGCACCAAACCCCATTGCTGAACCCCCTGCCCCTCCCCCCCGGCTGCCCATAGGCCCTGGCTTCCCCCACAGCGCAGGTCTCTGCTGTCAGTGCAGGTTTCTGTAAGGGGAGGGGTGGCACTGGGGATCGTCCCCTTTCAAGATGGAACAAGCACGCTAGGGGAAGCGGGTTGGGGGCTTCCATTCGCCCAATCTCCTGAGACGAGGAGGAGGGGGCAGCTGGCCAAATGGAAAGGCAGCAAGTTCCTAAGGGGGCAGAGGGAATACATGTTCTCACAGTGTGTCGTGAGCCCGCGGAACTCTCTGCCACAGGACACTGTTAAGGCCAAGAGCAAAACAGGATCGGTCGCTACCATGGGGAAAAAAAACAGTGCCCAGAGCTAGAACAGCAAGTAATGTGCAAAACAGGACTGAGAGCAATCAACCCTTGCAGCTCAAGTTACCGTAACGAAGCTCCCTTGCAATGAGCACTTTGCAGGCATCAACAGCTCAGAAGATGCCCTCCTATCCCACACATGCTGCCCACCCCATCTTCCTGCGCTCTGGGGCCTTTCACCCTCCAAAAGTCCCCATGGTGCCTCTCAGGTCAAGTCCGGCTCTTGGTTACAGGCACTACACATCACCACTGAAATACAGCTGCCTCTGGGGCGGAACATGGGGGCTGTTTAACCGCACATAGCCACAAGATAGCGGTGTGGGACAGGAAGTGAAGTATCCCCCATCACACCGAAATGGCAGGACAAGCTCCCAGAGGCACAAGTCCGAATTTTGCACAGACACTGGGGTTAATCCTTCCACTTAGCACAAAAAATGCAATGGATTTTTTTTTTTCAATGGCCACAGTCTCAGTTTCACGTATTATCGGAAAGACGGTGTCCCCGGCAGCACAGCACCGGCACTGGGGCCAGCCCTGACTGCCAGGGGAGAGGCCCCTACTGAGCCCCCACTCTGCTCCCTGAAGCACAGCGCCCCCTGGGGCTGGCACTGGGCTCAGCACTGACTGCCAGGGGCGAGCCCCCTACTGAGCCCCTGTCCCGCTCCTTGCAGCACAGCGCCCCCTAGTGCTGCGCTGGGGCATTGGGGTCACCACTGACTGCCAGGGGAGAGCACCAGTCGCGACCTCCTACCCACATACCAACCAGGCAGACCCTGCCTAACTTGTGACCCCCTCTCTGGGGTCAAGAGGCCAGACGGGGATGAGGCAGGAACTCAGGCCCCAATGAGACTGTACCCCGACTCTCATGCCCACAGTCTGCCCCTGGAGAAGTGCTCCCACCTGCCCCCAGGAGCTCATGCCCACAGCCTGCGCCCCCCCTACCAGGATGCATTCAGGTATGAAGGAGGGCTGCATCCCTTCCTCTGCAGCCTACAGCCCCCAGGGAGGCGGGACAGAATCACAGGCCACGCCCTCAAGGGAGGACAGGCTACAGGGCCCCCTCCCTGACGCCAGCTCTTCCCATTCGGCCACACCTGGGCACAGCACAGCCAAGGACCCCTTGCTAGCGAGGACAGCCAGGCACAGAGCCCCCCCGCCACAGGACTGTGGTTAGAGGCTGGCCACCTGCAAGTGACACCAGACAAGAGCGCTGGCCCAGCGCCAGCTACGTGCCAGTCAGAGGCTGCCCGTGGCTGGGCTGGGTTCTTCTTGGAGCCGATGCTGCTCCCTACACGTCCAGCGGAGTAAGTCACTCGCTTCCTGCGAGCACAAGCACAACCCAGCACGCTCCACAAGGGAAGGGAGACAAGACTTGGCGCAGGGACACGGTGACTCCACGGCAGAGCCGGTAGAACCCAAGAGTCCGGACACCCGGCCCCCCCCACAACTAACCACTAGGCCCCACTCCCCCTCCAGAGCCAAGAAGGCAGGAGTCCTGACTCTCAGCCCCCACAGCTCTAACCACTAGACCCCACTCCCCCCATCCCAGAGCCAAAAACAGAACCCAGTCCTGACTCCCAAGTCCCATGTCTTCACCCCCATTTCCAAATGCTGTGGAAAGAATGGGGGTGAGTTATCCTCCAACCTGATGGTATCTTCATTTGACAAAATAAAATATAAGGGGGACCTAGGAGTTCAGGGCTGGGGGCAGCCAAAGTTGCCTGCTGGACCTAATCTGTTCCTGCAGGGTGGGCCATAGATGGGGTGAGACGCTTTGACCCACCAGAACCAACTGGCTCTTTCAGTATCTCTGGGGGAGCCAGAGCAGGCAGGTGGGGAGGAGAGAGGGGAGGCGGTTTGAAGGCGGTTTCTGCTCCTGGGGCTGCATCAAGTCTCACTTATCCCGGGCATGGTCGCAGAAGCGATTGGCGCATCGACCAAATGCCCGCGTCCGAGGCAGCTGCCAGTTCGTTGGGATGAGTTTCTGGGAGACAGACTGAACAAAGAAACCACTCCCTGGGCCAGCGCGGCTAGAGATGCACAGAAGAATTAATCAGACCAGGAGCCCATCTACCCTGGTATCCCGGATCCAAGAGTGGCCTACACCGGCTGATTCACAGGGAGGTGCAAGAAACCCCCAGTGGACAATTATGAAATAGCTGCTCCCAGAAAGTTTCCTCCTTCCACCAACCCACCAGTTAGTGATCAGTTCATTCTCTGAGGCACCAAATCTTAGATCCCTCCGAAACTTACACCTATATCCTACCACATCTATCTGTAGGCGGTGCCTTTATCCACACAGACGCCCAGTCCTTGTCTGGAGCCATCCAAACACTTGCCTTCAACGGGATCATGTGGCAATGAGTTCCACAAGCTCATCAGGCAAAACCTAAACTCCTTTCATTACACATTCACTATCCTGCCCCTGCTAGGGAGGGGTGGGACTGGGGAAAAGAAATCTGCATTTTACGCTCCACAGGCTGGGGGCACTGCAGGAGCCGGGGGGACAAAGCTCTACTGAGCAGCCGTCTCCACTCATAAACTCAGGCAGATCAAGGGGTAGCAGCCAGAAGCCCTCACAGGAGCTTGGACCAGTCAAAGGAAGGTGACTTCAAAGCAAGAATTTGAGGGCACGGATGGGCTTACAAGAAAGAAAACATAATGCCAAAAAAAAAAAAAAAAAAAAAAAAAATCTGTGTCAACGTGACACTTAAGGTGGCAAATCTGAATAGATGGGAGCCAGGAAAGGCACCCGCCCAGGCTCCCTTGGCCACTCAGCCGTATGGCACGTCCGAAGCACTCAGAGACGGCCAGTTAAACTCCTCCCTGTGCGGTGGGTTACACTGTTAGCAAGACAGAGACCCAGCCTGCCAGGTGTGTGTGTAGGGGGGGGGGGGGGGGGGACATGCATAAATCCACACAGCATTGACAGCCATGGGCATCAGCCTAAGAGGCAGGCCGGGGGAGGGCAGCAAGGAGTCTGATCTGCCACTGGCATTAAGAGGGAGATGTCAGAGAGGCATTTAAAAGCAAGAGCTGGAGAGCCAATGGGGCAGCTGAAGCATCCCGCCAACATCCCAGGCCAGGCAGACTGCTCCAGCAGATGGGGCCCAGGACTCCTGGGTTCCATTCCTAGCTTTGTCCCTGACTCAATGTGAGACTCTTAGCATGTCACTGCCCCTCTGTGCCTCAGTTTCTCCATCTGTAAAATGGGGGCATCAAGCCTTTGAAGAGGTACGGCACAGTGGTTCTAGGTACTGTTAGGCTGAGGGTCCACAGACCATGCCCATCCCAGCAATGGGAGTCCATGGGACTCACTGCCACTGGCCAGAGCAGCCTGCAAGCCGGCCTTCCACTGGGCTCTGGAGGGAGCATAGCTGGCGGCGCCCTTTGGATCACAGGCAGGCGCTGCCATAACGGATCAGAGCAGCGGAGAAAGGCATCGAGTCCTGCGCATGGCCACGGCCAGCACCGGACACTCCCAGAAACCTGAGTGGAGAACGTGCAATACCCGGCCCACGGCGGCAGGCTCTGCCTAACCCGGGGCAGCGCAGGGCTGGCTTTGGCCCTGAAGCCCATACAGCCAGCCAGCCTGGCAGGACCAGGTTTGACTCCCGCCCTTCAGGCAGCGTTATTTTAACCATGCACAGAGCAGCATGATCCTGATGGACAGGGGATGGGACAGGCCCCAAACCTGCCCCCCCCCGAGGGCTTATCTGCTGGGCCCTTTCATTCACACCACCCTAAAACTTGGGAGGTGCCACGCTGCAGGCAGGAGACTGGTTTGGGGGTGGGGGATGAGGGTACCACTTGGGCCCCCCCTCAGACCTTGCCCGATTTCCCCCTTGCCTCTCCTAAGCTGACTTCCTTTTCAAGCTCAGAGGGGCCGGTTGTTGCACCTGTCCGCCCCACCCTGAGGGACCCAGGGTCTCCAGGTGGGGCATCCCCACCCCCAAGAGGAGCAATGCATTTCCCCTCCCCTTTCGCTGGTTCTGGCGCAGATTGGATTTTGGTGGGGGGGGTCCCTTTGAAGTTAAAAACAAACAAACGGCTCTGGTACTAAAAGCCAGAATTTGGGAAGAAACCAACCCCAGGGATCAGGCCCATGCCGGAGAGCCAGCTGGGCCTGCCTCAGCTTCCCGCCGGGGGCTAATAGGGACCCAGCCCCCGGAGCTGGGGGCGGGGGGGCCTGGCGGATACCGCACAGCGCTGGGAGTCCTGGGGGCTCCACCACACAGCCCCCGGGGGGCAACCTTGGGCAAGTCACTTAGTCGCCGCGTGCCTCAGTTTCCCCCCCTCACCTGTAGAACGGGGCTAATCCACCTTCGGGGGGAGGGGGGAGCTGCACCCCCACGGCACAACAGGCCCAGGCCGGGGGCGGCTCGGCCCCGGGCAGGAAGTGGCGAGTTAGGAGCCCGGCGTGGGCCCCGCGAGGCGGCCCCCGCCGAGGGTTCAAAGCCCGAGCCCCCACCCCGCCCCCTTACCCGAGCCCCCCAAGGCCGGGGGGTCCGATCCGCGCCCGATCCCAGCTGGGGCCCGGCCAGCCACAGGTTGCAGCGCAGCCTCCGCGCGGGGCGGGGGGGGGGGGGCCGGCACCGGAGCCACCCAGGGCTGGGCTGCGCCGGCATCTGCCCCCCAAGGGCCGCCGCGCTCCGGCTGCCAGGGGGCGCCTGGTCCTTAAAGGGGCCGCGCCCCCATCACTCGGGCCCGCCGGTCCCTACAGTACAATAGGGGCCTTTGATCCCGACCTCCCCCCCTCCCCTCCGCCCGCCCGCTCCAGCCATTTGTTGACAGACATATGCATGGGGCTGGCAGCCAATCAGAAGGCCGAGTTTGGGGCATGCCCATATATGGCTGACAGCAGAACCTCAGCCTACCCAGTGGCTTCCCGGTTAGGGAGCGTGGCGCTCTTCCCCAGCCAGGCCGCAGGCGCAGGGCCCGGCCGCGGGAGGGTGAGGGATTATCCCAGTAGCTGAACACATGGAGTATCCAGCGCCACCGCCCCCTCCTTGGCCTCGGCGCCAGCCTGGAGACACAGCTTGCCCTGCCAACACCCGCCCTGCCAGGGAGGGTCTGCCTGCCACCCTCTGGCTTCGGATGAAGCCTCACTAGGACGGGGGTCACGCGTCTGCTCACCCCGGAGCGGGGTCGGGTGATCTCGAGGTGAAAGTCTCCGGCAGAACCCCACTGTGAGCCATGCGCACCTCTCAGCGCTCCTGGGTCAGGGCAGAGTTGGAAGCAGGAGCCCAGGGGGCCCGGGACAGCGGCACAGACCAAACCCCAGTTCTGCTCCCACGGGCTGCAGAGGCAGCATCCAAATTTTAGGGTTTTTCCCTGTCTCGGTTTCCTGGAGCTCCCTGGTTCGGTTTGGCAAGCCAGCTGGGGACGCAGCAGACAAACCTCCCCTGGAAAGCTGGGGGCCTTATCTCTTCAGGGTCCACACGCGACCTGATACCGCAACGTCCGCCTGACTCTGCAGACACCCTGGGAGGATGGCGAGGTGTGATCCGCCCAGCACTTGCATGCTGGCCCAGTGCATGTTAATTGTAGAAGGGAAGGCCGCTCGGATCACCCAGCCCGACCTCCTGCATAACCCAGAGCAGAGAATGTACCCAGCAGATAGTAATTTTGGGGGTGCTAGAAATAGACACACCCCAGCTGCTGGAAAGACCCCAAGCAAAGGAGAATCCTCCAGCCCGTTATCCTGGTGGTGTGCTGGGGTGTCCTCTTTCCCCTACCAGCCTTTCTGCAGCAGCAGACACGCTCCTTGGCCTCAGGGCTGACGCCACCTTCATACTGCTTATGCTCATACTCCATCCACGGGGAGCTAGATCCACTGCATGAGCCCGCAAATCTCGGCTGTACGGCAATACCCGGCAGGGCTGGACTCTACGGCACACACCTAGCTCCCCTCGTCCTGCAGCCACCATCCCACCCACGCACGGAGGGAGCCCGGATTAGAACCCTGGTCCTTTTGCTCTGTAAACACTTGACCTCCTGGAGCCGGCAGCAGTAAAATCTCCTTTTCCCTCTCTAGGCCATGCACAAGCCCCCAGTGGGATTACACAGTCTCTGTCCATCAGACCAATCCCTCCAATGCGGCCATACAGAAACGGCAGAGCCAGAGGTAGGATGTACCCTGAACAAGGAGGCTTCCAGGCCTCCGTGCCTGTCTTAATTGTACCCCCCCTCTGCCCATGTCTGGGCACACCTCTGAGCTCCAAAGAAACCCCTGCTTCCCGGGATGATGAAGGGGTAGCGGAAGAGCCGCAGCCAGGCCGGCCTGGCTGGAGAGATGTTGGCGGACATGGAACTTTGCACGGCTTCAGTCCCGATCAGTCTGGGACTTTGGTGTCCCTCTCTGGGCATCTTTCCATTGGAAACTCACCCGAAGAGGGCACAGACTGCGAGTGGGTCCGGGGCACATGCTGCCCCTGGAGCTGCACAGCGGCTCTGTGGAAGGGAGAGACGCTGGCGGCTTGGGGTCGCCACAAAGCAAAGGCAAAGATACGCAAGGAAAGGAAGAGCAGGTCAATTACGGCCTGAACACCAGCTTACGGAGAATTGCCACCCAAGCCCCTCCAGCGCCCAGCCAATGCTTCTAGAGAAACCTCTGCAAAAAATTCATCATCCTCACACCCCAGCTTGGAGGCACCAGGTCCCCCAGCAAGTCCGTGGCCGAGCCAGGATTAGACCCAGTGCCCTCTCCTCCTGAGATTCTCGCCATTACAGTAGCACCCCGTGGTGGTGGATCAGCTCCCCAGCGTGGTAGGCAAGTAACAGAGACAGAGCCCTGGAGAGCTCACTGTGTAGGTATGACGTCCACTTGTTTGCCAAGAGGGGCTAGTCAGGAAAAAATCTGAACAGGATACAAACAAAGCCTTAGAAGACATCTCCACCCACTCCCAAATACAACACCCCCTGTGCCGGCTTCCCCTGTTCCAACATCCCCGCTTCCTTTCACTAGTTTTCTTCCTCTCTCCAAGTCCAATTCAAAGTTGCCCTGAATTTTCACTGCTCTCCGGGCTTCCTCCATCCCCAACTTTCCTCCAAGCCGGGTCTGCTCCTGAGCCGTTAGAACCGCAACTCAGAGGAAAGGAACTGAGAAGCAGCTAGGGCTGCAGAGGCAGGCTAGAGAGGAAAGCAGGAGACGGAGGCAAGATGGTCCCAGGTGAGCCTAGTGTAGACACAGTATTCTGGACCCCCAAGTTCTGAACGCCAGGAGTTATGACAAGGCGCGAGATCTCAGCAGGGCAAGGACCGGGCCAGTGAGTTCTGCGACACCCCTTTAAGTCAAGCTGGTGCCATCTGCCCATCTCCCTTGCCTTTAGGCACCTCCTGACTGTTTCACTTCTGCAACAGAGTTACCAATTTGAGATGTTCCCTTGCGTCCCTGCACTGATTGACAAGCTGCATTTAAAGGGACAGCAGCTCCTGGTACACAGGCAAGCAGCTCAGGGAGGAGTGTCTGGGATGCCTGAGAGGAGAGGGCTCCATAGATCTAAGAACTGAAACACTCCCCCCCAAAAGACCTTGCAAGGGCAGAGCCGACGCCCTAAGCTTCCAAGTGAGGGGGATTTACCAGCTCTGCTCTGCACATCTGGCTCCTCGCCCGCCACTCCAGGGCGGGTCCCCCCCATGACCACAGCTGGCTGCGAACACCTGTAGCCAGCTGCATAGTTAGATCAGACAGGAAGCTGCCTGAGCATCCCAGCTCTGCTCTCAAACTCAGCCCAGGTCCCCCCAAGCTCCAGCAATCAATGGATTTCCGGCGTGCCCATTTTTCTCCGTATCTGGGCGCCCAGCGGGAAGTGGGCTCCCGGCTCTAGGAACGGGGTGGCTGAAAGCAGCAGATGCAGCATGAGAGGTGTAGCGCTTTCTGCTGCAGTCCTAGAACAATGCTCATGGTTTGCTGTGTTTTCAAAGCCTTGGTCGTGCGGCCACCTCTCCTCAACCCGAAGCCAGCCGTTCAGACGACCCACCCCTGGACACGTCAGAGACTGTGATGAAGAGGGTGTTATAAGTACCAGACGGAGGGACAGCGTCATGCCCCTTGCAGTTGGGCCTAACGCTTCAAAGCAAAGGGATCCTCTCTCTCCCTACTCAGCATCTCAGCTGCCCCGAACTGCACGACGACAAACGCCACCTCGTTGCACAAGATCATCTTAGCCCAGAGTTTCGATTAGCCTCAATCCCAGCCATGCCTACAGGAGCGTCTGACTCTGCTGAACCTGGGCTGGTCTTGTGATGCTCAGCAGAGACCTTTCCTCATCAGGTGACAATTGTTTTATAGCAGGGCATAGGTAGGAATTTGACATTTACGAACTCCCACCCATTTGTTGCATGCACCCGCACGCCCCATCAGCTCCCCAGGCATCTAGCACACAGGGGCTGGAGAGCAGAGGGGTGGTGGAAAGCTGGAGATCAAAAATGGTAACCCCAGGGCATCTCTCTGAGCATGCTTAACACACCATGTGTCATTCATCTATGGAACTCACTGCAGCAGGGTATTACCGAAGCAAAGAACTCAGAAAGGGATTAGGCATTTAAGGGTAAGGAAAGCATCCACTAGGATGAAAGTCACAAGGGCTACTGAACCTCGAGTACCAGCGCATTTGCCAAACAGTTTGATCTAGCTCAGGTATTTCCAGGGAGCCCTTCAACACCAGTTTTTTGAGGGCAGGAAGGAGGGGATCCCCCCTCTCCAGTGGGTGACAGTGGTACAGTGCTATCTGATTGGTCAGTTGAATAGTGGGGGACGAGGGGTTTACCTCTTCCTGAACCAATTAGGACAGGCTACCGCTGGAATCAGGACTGAACTGGAACCGACCAACGGTGCAGCTAGCCCAGTGCCCCACCTGCTGCAGTAGCAGAAGAGGCCAAAAGGACATCTAGGTACAGAAATGTCCAGAGAAATGAACTCACAAGCTCGACTCCGAGCTCCGGGAGAATATGCTGGAGTCAGAACTCCTGGGTTCCGCTCCCAGCTATGGCATCAACGTGAGAAAGCCCCTTCCCGTCCCTGAACCTCAGTTTCCCCATCCATAAAAGGGGATAATACCTGCCTTGCAGGAGGCTGGCCAGGCCTGGCTGATGAGTATTTGCAGCAAAGGTCCTGAAGCAGAGCAAATGCTGGTTGCTATTTGGACAGTCTCCTTCCTCCAACTGAGGAGCGGGTTCCCCTTTTGGGCCAGCACTTCCCCAGAGCTTTTCTGGGAAACCCATTAGCATCAGCGTGCCTTCCTCCTTCCAGCTAACCTCATGACCCCAGGCCAAACCAGAGGGTTAGTGCGCGTACGAACCCCGCCTCCGGTAAGAAAACCCGCTTCCCACTAGGAAATGCCCTCAGATCATCCAGCTTGAGCGCCTCAGGACTCGGCCAGAAGGCAGCGCCTTTGCCTAGTCTGAAATACAAGCTGGGTTCCAAGAACATTTCAAGCTCTTTTGATTTGTTTGTGTAAGGCCTACACAACCCGTTCATGCTTCGGGGGCAGCACCCGCCTCTCAAACCCCAGCCCAACTGTGGGGCATGGACGAAGCAAGCTGAGCTATGAAGGAGGAAGCACACACACAAAAAAGTCTAATTTCCCTGTACACATGGGGTGGGGTGGAGGAACTGTTTACGGCATTTCTATCCCGCTGATTCTGGTTTGTACCTGAGCAGCTCAGATGAGTTGACCCCCATGTCCCAAGCGGAATGAACTCTGAGGCCAAGATTACCTGGTTCATCTCCCAGTTGTTATACTGAGCTTCTTTCCTTTCGCCTCCTAGCCTGCTGCCTCGAGAACTCACCAGCCATACATCCTCACCAAACGTGGCTACCCCACTTTGGACCCTGGAGCTCCACTTGATCCCACCTTTGTCAATACATTACTAAGCATTAGGCAGTGTTTTTCCAGGCAAAGTGCTTCAGGAGGTAGGGCAACTGGGGTCTCCATTATACAGATGAGAGAAATCAATGAGCAGAAATTAAGTGACATTGCCTCGGCGGCAGAAGAATAGAAAGAACCCAAGTGTCCTGCTCTAACCACTGCATCACATTGCCTCTGCTCCATTTCACACTCTCCACTCCAACAGCTTAAAGACCACTTTTTGTGGGGATGGATTACATGTACTCTCAGATTAGAGGGGGCAGTGCAGTGCCAAACAAGGGGTGACAGAAGCTGGAGGGGCCATGTTTGTCTTGGGAATATGACCAAGAAGCTGAGAGGGAGGGGAGGGTTGCCAGAAGTGGAGGAGGCCATGTTTGTTATGGGCACATGGACAGGAGGCTGAGGTCAGTTTCCAGACTCCCAGGATTTATATAATTACTGTACAGTTACTGAGAAACAACCACACAACTGTCATGCAAATCAGACCTCCACGGCCAATCCTCCCTCTGCCTGACCAGCCACTGGGTTAAAGCCAGCAGGGCCCATCCTGACCGGACCAGATGGCCCAGCAGCCCAGGTGTGCAGCCCCTGCTCAGGGAACTGCACAATTGGTGTACAGGTAACTGTACAGCCCCTCCAATTGGCTGAAAGCACGTCTACACTGAAAACACTGCAGCAATGCAGCTGTGCCACTCTAGCACTTAAGTGAAGACGCTCTGACGCCGACAGGAGAGAGTTCTCCCGTCGGCACAGTTAATCCACCTCCCCAAGAGGCAGCAGCTATGTCAGTGGAAGAAGGTCTCCCGTCAGCATAGTGTTGTCTACACAGGGGGTTAAGGTCAATATAATGACATGGCTCAAGGGTGTGGATTTTTCACACCCCAAGTGATATAGTTACACTGACATAGGTCTGCAGTGTAGACCTGGCCTGAGGAAAATTCAGTGCCAGTATCCTGCGTAATCCACTCACCATCCCTTCCCTAGCTACTGTGGGGCAAATTGACACTCCGCCACAGCTTCATTTACAGAGAAACGGCAGCTGCCCCATCCTCAGAGTCACAGGGCTCCTGACCACACCATGCTCAGCACAGTCCACGGCTCACCGCGATGACACCCCTTCGGGGAGGCCACCCACCTTTGCAGCTCTGCCTTTTGAAGATTGGTTTCAAACTCCCTAGGACAGCCTCAGCATAGACCAGTGAGTTTGATCACACCTGAGCCATTCCCGCTCCAGGCCTGCACCTTGCAATAGCTCTGAGTGCTTTCCCCAGCCCTAGTTTTAAAGGCCCCACTTGGGGAGAGACCTCCGCAGTCAGAGATATCTGATGGGTGAGAAGCTTCCCTTCATACTCAACCTAAATTTCATTTAATCCCCTTACCACTCATTATACACATTTGTAACAGCCTAAATTAGTTCTTTCCCTCCTTGGGCGTTTCAGCACTTTAGGGTAATCCCACATTCCTAATCCCACCTTGTTACTTTACACTTTTCACAAGTAAATCTCAAACTGTTTTACAGAGGATGTCAGAATCCTCTGTAAATGGGATGGCTCTCTGGGTCCCTGCAATGGGATGGCTCTCTGGGTGCCGCTTCACAACTGGATCCTTGTTATTAATCATGATGCTTAGTACGGTAGTATCTAAAGACCAACCAAGAACAGGGCCCCGTTGTACACGGCACTGTATAAACAGATGGCCCTTGCCCCAAAACGCTTAAACTGAACCAGACTAGACAGACAAACCCCCACCTCATTCGCTGCCCACCAGCAGGAAACCACTTGCCAATGAACAGGGGTGAGGGGAGGTTCGGGTTTCTGGAGGCACAAGTCCCCACCACACCGTGCATTACTGATGGAAACCAGTGACCGGGTCATGCGGGGGCGGGGGTAGGAAGGGGCTTGCAGGCCACCAAGGAAGCGCCAGCCTGGTAGGGCCTTGACCACAGGATGCTCAGTGAGCGACACACACGTAAGGGCGCAGTCCTTGTAACTCGCCGTCAAAAGTCAGACCCTCCCCCACTTATCCCCCTCCTCTACCCCGTCCCCCAGGAGCCCCTCCCCTCTGCCCCAGATCCCCCACAGCTCATCCCTTCGGACACCCCATAGCCCCATGAGCCCACACCCCCACAGCCTCTAACCCCAGCCCGGTCTGCCCTCCCAGCCCCCTCCCTATACGCCCCTCCCCCACCCTCCCAGCCCCATCCCCTATATCCACAGCCCCCAGCCCCAGAGCCTCTAACCCCAGCCCGGCCTGCCCTCCCAGCCCCATCCCTATACGCCCCTCCCCCATCCTCCCAGCCCCAGCCCCTAGCCGCTCCTCCCCCACAGCCCCCACCCCTCTCCTCGCTCCCCAGCTCTTACCCCTGGACAGGGGCCAGGCGCGCTGCCCCCTCCCCCAGCAGCAGCTCCTCCTCCTCCCCACGCTTCCGGGTTGCACTGCGCAGGCGCTCCCGGGGTCTGCAGACCCAGGGGTTCCCCGCGCGCCCGCCGCCGCCCCGCACTGCATTCTGGGGGCTGTAGTCTCTGGCCCAACCAGGGGCATCCTGGGGGCTGTAGTCTCTGGCCCTCTCCTCACAGCCCCTCCCCATACTGGGCTACCTCGAAGCATAGAAGATCAGGGTTGGAAGGGACCTCAGGAGGTCACCTAGTCCAACCCCCGGCTCAAAGCAGGGCCAATCCCCAATTTTTGCCCCAGATCCCTAAATGGGCCCCTCAAGGATTGAACTCGATCTCTTTCATCAGCCACAGCCAGGGGTTTCCTCTCCGAGGTGGGGGCATGGCGGGGCAGATCCCACATCCTGGGGCCCACTGTCCCACCATCGGGCGGGTGGGGTGGGGAAGTGGCCGGCACGGGACACCGGAGAGCCACGGTTGGGAATCTGCTGGGGCACTGCAGCTGTGAGCCACGCCCGGGGAGCAAGGCTTAGATCCCAACTCCTCCAGACCCAGCTGCCCCCGCACCAGGCCCTGCTGCTGGAGCTAAGGATGGAGCTCCCCGGGATGCCAGGAGTAGGCCTTGTATCCTCCCTCTGTCTGACCAGCCACCGGGTGAAAGCCAGCAGGGCCCATCCTGACCCAGATCAGATGCCCCAGCAGCCCAGGTATGCAGCCCCTGCCTTGTGGGCGAGCTAGAAGGCAGCACCACGCCCTGTTGCTGCAGTTTTGCTGCCGTGGCAATGAGCTGCTGTCGCCATGGTTTCATTTTATTCCGTTAAATACCGCGGGGGCAGGTGAAATTTCTGGAGGCTCCTCCACACACCCGCCCCCATGTCTGAGGCTCTGGAGTACGGCACACGAATAGAGTGGGGGTTGGTCGCAGGCTTGCCCATTGCTTGTCTGAGCTACTGCAGGAGGTAGGACACCAGGCGAGATAAGCTAATCGTCCTGGTCCAGCAGGAGACAGGGATAAACTGGTGACCAGCCCCCAGCACTTTGGGTTGGATTCCCCTCCCACTCACCTCTATAAGCCTTGCGCTTACACAGGCAGCACCCCACGCCTCTGCGGGTTCAAATCCCATCAAATTCAAAGGCAACGCATACAAGAAAATCAATGCTTTTTTAATACCACACACAGTTTACCTGTGGAACTTGCTGCCAAAGGGTGTCACCGAGGCCAAGAGCCACAGACCATTCAAAACAGGTGGACACACATAAGGGGTCCGTTTCCCCATCTCTGCACTTGAGGTAAAGATGGCGGGAGGTGGATTTAATCTCCAATGCACTCTCTAGGCCCTGCCTGGCCCTATTCTCTGTCAGGGAGACCTCAGGGATGATCTAACTGCTGCTCCGCATCCTAAGGGCCCGATATCTACAGCACAGTGGATTCCAGCTCCACACTCTATCTGCCCCTATAGGCCTGGGGGGAGGAGCAGAGAATAGTCACAGCACAGTGCTCTCTGGCCATGCCCCGATCCACCCCCTATGGGCCCCGGTGTGGGGGTGGAGAATAGCCACAGTGCAGTGCTCTCTGGCTGTGCCCTGAGTCTCCTCTACACAGGAGGTTGAGAGCAGGGCCCTTATGCCAGCTCCTGCAAGGGAGGTGGGGGGCTGGATTCCCAGGAGGCTTGGAGGGTGTGCTCACCTCAGGCCCATGGAGACATGCCTCTGCACTGACCCCAGCTGAATGTCCCCAGAGTCTCAGCAACAGCTGTGGGCCACAGTGGACTCATACGCGCCCACGTCATTTGTCCACGGGCACTCCAGGGGGGCACCGTGCCCTGCGGAAAGGATACCAGGTGGTGGGGGTTCGCTGGTCCTGCAGACCCTGTGCACCATGCCCCACCCCCAACACCCCCTTCCCTCCATCCCTAGTGGTTCAGTGACTGCCCCCTGCCCAAGGCAGGGAAAGTCTGAAGGAGTCCACAACCCGGCTCCTCTCTCCTGGCCCCTGGGCCAGCAGGTGGGAAGGGCCCCGAGTTTGATTTTAGCAACAGCTCTCTGAGATCTTGTTGTCCCCAGGCTCCCTGGCACCGGGGAGCAGCTCCTTGCCCCCCAGCCTGCCCGCTGGCTGCGTCTGGACCGGGATGTAGCAGTAGGATTTACTGCCCATGGTACCGGCGTAGGGGAGGCGCTGCTGCTGGGAGCCACCCGTGGAGTTCTCCGAGCTGCAGTTGGAGTCCGCCTCGGCCCCCCTCTTCCCCGGGTGGCTGGGGCGCCGGGGGCAGCCCACCTCAGAGGCCTTGCCATGCTGGCAGCGGCAGGATGGCCCGTGGCTGCAGCTGTGGCCATGCTTCTCCAGCAGGTCCGCACTCAGCTGGCACCTCTGCCACTTCCTCCTGATCTCAGACTGGACCTGGAGCAGGGCAGAGAAAAGGAGGCGGGAGGGGAGGGTCAGTTGATGCCCAGGGGATGGGATGAGACCCTTGGTTCATGAGGGGCAGAGGGAGACCACAGCAGTGCAAGAGGCTTCACACAAACCAGTGTGGGGTTAAATGATGGTGTGATATTGATATCCCACTGTGTCTTGTAAATGGAGAGAGAGCGAGCTGTACGCAAAGAAAGGGGTTCGCTATCAATGGCCAGATCCCAGCTGGGGTCACAGAATCATGGAATCTCAGGGTTGGAAGGGACCTCAGGAGGTATCTAGTCCAACCCCCTCCTCAAAGCAGGACCAATCCCCAACTAAATCATCCCAGCCAAGGCTTTATCAAGCCTGACCTTAAAAACCTCTATGGAAGGAGTTTCTACCACCTCCCTAGGTAACCCATTCCAGTGCTTCACCACCCTCCTAGTGAAAAAGTTTTTCCTAATATCCAACCTAAACCTCCCCCACTTCAACTTGAGACCATTGCTCCTCGTTCTGTCATCTGTCACCACTGAGAACAGTCTAGAGCCATCCTCTTTGGAACCCCCTTTCAGGTAGTTGAAAGCAGCTATCAAACCCCCCCTCATTCTTCTCTTCTGCAGACTAAATAATCCCAGTTCCCTCAACCTCTCCTCATACGTCATGTGCTCCAGACCCCTAATCATTTTTGTTGCCCTCCGCTGGACTCTTTCCAATTTTTCCACATCCTTCTTGTAGTGTGGGGCCCAAAACTGGACACAGTACTCCAGATGAGGCCTCACCAATGTCAAATAGAAGTGGATGATCACGTCTCTCAATCTGCTGGCAAAGCTCCTACTTATATAGCCCAAACTGCTGTTAGCCTTCTTGGCAACAAGGGCACACTGTTGACTCATATCCAGCTTCTCATTCGCTGTAACCCCAGGTCCTTTTCTGCAGAACTGCTGCCAAGCCATTCGGTCCCTAGTCTGTAGTGGTGCATGGGATTCTTCTGTCCTAAGTGCAGGACTCTGCACTGGTCCCTGTTGAACCTCATCAGGTTGGCCCAATCCTCCAATTTGTCTAGGTCCCTCTGTATCCTATTTCTACCCTCCAGCGTATCTACCTCTCCTCCCAGTTTAGTGTCATCTGCAAACTTGCTGAGGGTGCAATCCACACCATCCTCCAGATCATTAATGAAGATACTGAACAAAACTGGCCCCGGGACCAACCCTTGGGGCACTCCGCTCGATACCGGCTGCCAGCTAGACATGGAGCCATTGATCGCTACCCGTTGAGCCCGACGATTTAGCCAGCTTTCTATCCACCTTATAGTCCATTTATCCAGCCCATACTTCTTTAACTTGCTGGCAAGAATACTGCGGGAGACCGTATCAAGAGCTTTGCTAAAGTCAAGTCAATGGGCCGTAGCTCCATTGGAGTCAATGGGCCAGATCCCCCGCTGGTGTCAATTGACTGTAGCTCCATTGGAGTCAATGGGGCCAGATCCCAGCTGGTGTAAATGAGCAGAGCTCCCTTGCAGTTCACCAGAGCTCTGCTTATTTACACCAGTGGAGGATCCGGACGGAATAGATCCACTTCAGCCCTGCAAAGGGGTCATCACTGAGACCATCAGCCCCTCCACCCCCCATAAATAATGCATCAGCTCTTGTGCAGTGCCTTGCCTCCACTCCCCAGCCCGGCTCTGCTGCCGGCTCCCCGTGGCATGCCTGCACCACGTGATCCCTCACCCACCACTCTCTGGGAAGGGCGCTGTCCCCCACCCTTTCACCTGGGAGCCAGCACTGCGGCGTGGGAAGGGTTAAGGGGAATCAGAAACGGCTTAGCCCCTGTTGGGGTGTGTTGGGGGGAACCTACCTCCTTGTTGACAAAGCAGTAGAGGATGCTCACCAGAAGACCCTGCAAGACAAGAGCAGATAAAGGCAGGGCTGGGCCCAGCTCCCCTGGGACACACAAGGGGTGGAGAGGTGGGGTGTGGCTGCCTTTGGGGAGGCTCCATGCCCAGGCGGGATCCCATGGCTGCTCAGCATAGAGCTGCCCTCGGCCAGCTCCCTACTCAGCCAGCAGCACCTGCGCCCCGCAGGCCTCTGGGTGCCATGGGGCGGGGCTGACCCTACAGCGCCCCACATGGCTTGAGTGGGGGATGCTGGGGACACATCTCTGGCTAAGGGCCTCGGGCTAAGGGGGGCACCTGCAAACAAATCCCCAGAGCTGAAGCCCAGCTGCTGCGTAGGGCATCCCGTGCCCTCACCCCCATCCCCCCGGGGCAGGGTGGCCCCGGCACCCCTCTGCCCCAGACCCCACCCCGCCAGCCCTGGGGGCCTCTGCTCCCTACCTGGAAGGAGCTGAGGAAGAGCTCAAAGAAGAGCTTGACGTAGCGCAGCGTGCCCTGGGCCTGCTCCTCCGTCACCAGGGCAAACACCACCTCATGGATGCCCAGCAGTGGAATCAGGGTCAGCGTCGACTTGGCCAACCTGGGAGAGAGCAATAGGGAAGCGGGGGAGTGAATTGCCCCCCTGCCAAGCCCCACAGCCGTCCCCGGGGGACAATGCCAAGGGAACCAGCCCAGCCCCCAACTGAGCCCCCGCCCCCTCCCTGCAGCACGGCGCCCCCAGCTGAGCCCCCGCCCCGCTCCCTGCAGCACAGCGCCCCCAGCTGAGCCCCCACCCCGCTCCCTGCAGCATGGCGCCCCCAGCTGAGATTCCGCCCCCTCCCTGCAGCACGGCGCCCCCTGCTGAGCCCCTGCCCCGCTCCCTGCAGCACGGCGCCCCCAGCTGAGATTCCACCCCCTCCCTGCAGCACGGCGCCCCCTGCTGAGCCCCCGCCCCGCTCCCTGCAGCACGGCGCCCCCTGCTGAGCCCCCGTCCCGCTCCCTGCAGCACGGCGCCCCCTGCTGAGCCCCTGCCCTGCTCCCTGCAGCACGGCGCCCCCTGCTGAGCCCCCGCCCCGCTCCCTGCAGCACGGCGCCCCCAGCTGAGCCCCCGCCCCGCTCCCTGCAGCACGGCGCCCCCTGCTGAGCCCCCGCCCCTCCCTGCAGCACGGCGCCCCCCCCAGCACCACACTGGGGCATAGGGTCAGCACTGACTGTGAAGGGAGAGCACCCTGAACTGAGCTCCTGTCTCACTCCCTGCAGCACAGTGCCCCATAGTGCCCCTCTGGTGCCAGCACTGACTGCCAGGGAAGAGTGCTGTGACACTCGGTGCCTCAAAGCAGCACCCTGGGACCCCCACATTCACCACCGTGAGATGATTGTGATGTGTTTGTGCAATGCCTTGTGAGGTATCACTTTAAAAGCACCTCCCAGCTGGCTCCCGCACCCCTCACCCTCTCCTGCACCCCCACACTCTGCCCCAGCCTGGAGCCCCCTCCTGCACCCAAACTCCCGCCCAGAAAGAAACTAATATAAAAGCAATTCTAAGGTAAGAAATAGGCTATTTTGAATTAACTCAACTATATTCTACATATTTTAAGACTGAAATGTAACCACAGAACGGCTTTATGGTCATTAAAAGGCAAGTTTAGTATAGTGTTAATAGCCTCGATGCCATAATTGTGCTCATTTTGTTTTAAATTAGGAAAAAGACTTGTATACAGGGGCCCACAGGAGAGTTAATCCGGCCCTGACGCCAGTGGTCCTCAACCAGGGGCACATGTACCCCTGGGGGCACGCAGAGCTTTCCAGGGGTCCATCAACTCATCGAGATGTTTGCCTCATTTTACAACAGGCTACACAAAAAGCGCGAGCAAAGTCAGTACCAACTAAAATTTCATACAGATGACGGACTTGTTTCTACTGCTCTATGTACTACACACTGAAATGTAAGTACAATATTTATATTCCAGCAGATTTATTTGATAATTGTATGGTAAAAAAGGAGAAAGTCCGCGATTTGTCAGTATTAGTGTGCTGTGACACTTCTGTATTTTTAGGTCTGAATTTGTAAGCAAGCAGCTTTTAAGTGAGGTGAAACTTGGAGAACGCAAGACCAATCAGACTCCTGAAAGGGGTATAAAGTCTGGAAAGGTTGAGAACCACTGATGTACTCAAAGGAGACTGTCTGACCCCAATGTCACAGAAGGGACAGCTGGAAGAAAGTGTAAAAGAGGGACAGTGACATCATCACTTGGCCTCTTCCCCCCCCCCCCCCCATCTCAACACCTGGAAGATCATCTGGAAGACAAAGACTTTGAACTGGGGAGATTGGTCCCAGGCTGGAAGGGAACCCAGTCTTTGTATTGAGGAGCTGTGAACTGCCTGTAACATCTGTTAGGGTTGAATCAAGAGACACTGTTTGATTCAAATCCTGCGTAGTTTGTTAAAGTTCGAATTTAGGCTGCGTTTCTATTTTTATTTCTTAGGTAACCAACTTGGATCTCTCTGCCTGCTACCTATAATAATTTAAAATCTGTCTTTCTATAGTTAAAAAATCTGTTTTATATTTTACCTAGAACAATGTGCTTTCTGTTGAAGTGCTCGGGAAATCTCAGCTCAGATTACAAAGGCTGATGCTTGGCCACTTTCCTTTGACCAAGTGGCAAACTAATTAATGAGTTTGCACTGTCCAAGGGCGTCTTGAGCTGGTATATTTCCAGAGTGCCAGGCTGGGGTGACTGGCTGGTGCCCCTCTCTGTAGGATTCATGAGTGGCACAGGGAGCATTCATGCAGTTTGGTTGGGTGTAGGCTCCACCCGCTGGTGGCTGGGTGATCACGATGCCTGGAGGGGTTTTGCTGTTTGCCACTGGCATAGCTTTGTGACAGTGCTGGGTGGACAGTTAAGGGGGCACCACGGTCCCACAGTTCCAGGTTGTACCACGGGGATCCCATCACAAGTGTCCCCTTCTGAGCCCCCACCCCACCCTGCAGCACAGCACCTCCTAGTGCCCCACTGGAACCCTGGGGTCAGTACTGACCGCGAGGGGAGAGTGCCCCTAGTGAGCCCCCACCCCATCTTGTAGCACAGCACCCCCTAGTGCCCCATTGGGACATTGAGGCCAGCACTGACTGCCGGAGAAGCGTGTCCCGAGTGAGCCCTTGCCCTGTTCCCTGGATTTGTCCCACTGGAAGTGGTACCACCTCTCTTAGCTTGCCAGATCTAAGAGCCAGAGCCAATGCTGCTGCAGGGAGCCAGGGCGCCCAGCTGGGGGCGCCGCAAGGGGTAGCCCCTGCCTACCTGAACTTGTAGTCCGTGTAGCGCATCTGGTGAGCCCGGAGTTTGGAGACCAGGATCTTAATGATGCGGACAAATATGACAAAGTTAACCTGGGGGAGAGAGAGTAAGTTACCCACAGGGAAGTCAGGGGGCACCACTCCCCACTGGTACCCTCTGCCCTGGGGATGGGCTGGCAGCCCCTGAAGCAGGGCTGGTGTTTACATAGGGGAGGGACAGTGGTTCTTTATACATGGGGAGGAGAAAGCATCACCCCCCAGGTGCCAGCGTTCCCACCCCGCACCCCACAGCGCCGTGTGCTGGGCAAGACCAGGACTGGAGTAGCCGGGAGCTCCCCTCACAGCCAGAGCCCTCACCTTGCTCCCCACAGCGCCCCCTTCTGGGTGAGACTGGGAATGGAGAAGCCAGAAGTTCCCCCACAGCCAGCGCCCTCCCCCTCCCCACAGCACCCCCTGCTGGGCAAGACCAGGACTGGAGTAGCTGCCTCTTGGCTGTCTGAAGAACAGTGGGTGTTTGTAACTCACCAGGATGGCCAGCAGGATGGGGCAGCGGATAATCCACCAGTAGGCCATGTTATCATTTCTCTCCCAGCACCTGGAAAACCAACTCACATCAAACTGGCTGGGAGGGAGGAACCTGCACAGCCAGGTAGGGTGGTGACAGGGACTTAGCAGCCTTCCAAGTGGCGCCAATCTTCTCTCTCCCCTGTGAGCACAGTTCTGTCTGTGACCCAGATCCGCTGAGGGCCGGCCTTTGCTCCCCACCAGTGCCAAAGAATTTAAGGACAGAAAGGGCCACCAGATCATCCGGCCTGAGCTTCTGTGAGCACCCACCACTAAACCCCACCCAGCTGCCCCCGCCCCAAGCCCGACAACCTGCGTTAGATCAAAGTATTACAGCGCCCAGGAGACTAAATGCTCATGGGCCACAGGCAGAGAACAGCAGGGACCGATGGGCATGGGGGCCCTGCCAATGTCAGGGGACTGATTGGGCAATCCATGCCCCATGCTGCACAAGAAGGGGAAAAAGTCCCCCAAGGCCACAGCCAGTCTGACCTGGGGGCAAATTCCTTCCACACCCCAAATCTGACCCTGATCAAGAACCAGCCAGCCAAGCACCTGCGAGGGAATTCTCGGCGTCGCCCTGAGCCACCCAGTCCAGGGTCCCATCTCCAGCTGTCTACATGATGCTTCAGAGGAAGGAGACTAAAAAACCCCAAATCCAGAATCCACCGGAGGGAGGGGGGAAATCAGGTGGCTGGAGCCAGTGGTTCTCAACCAGGTTTCAGGGGGTCCGCCAAGCATGGTCAGCATTTGACTCATTAGGACCCGGGGCAGAAAGCCGAAGTCCCGCCATGCAGGACTGCAAGAAAAAGGTTGAGAACCCCTGGCTGGAGCACGTAAGAGCCTCGGACCTGTTACTCGCGCTGGCTAGCAGAATTAGCCTGTTCGCTGAGACACCAGAGATGGCTGGGTCAAGCCCTCCAAGCGACGCTCACGCATGGAGCTGGGGTCGCAAAGTGCTGTGAATGCAGTGAGGTCACACGCTCACGTTTACATGGGTGTGGAGCAGGGGTGGGGAAACCGGCGCCCGTCTTGGTCTGCAGTCGCTCAGGGCGTTTGAGTCGACATGGGGTTTTGGACAAGACGTGACTTTTCCATCAAAATGGAAACGTTCGTTTTTAGCCAATTTCCCCCCTCGTGTTTTTGGCAACTGAAGGCTGAGAAATTTTGGCTGAAATCCTAAGCTCGTTCCTTTTTTAAACATCAGGGTTTGGATTTTCGACGAAAACCTGGACGTTTTTGAAGAAAACAAAAAACGGATTTTTAAACTTTTCCCCTCAAAATGTTTCCTGGCACCAAACCCCTCGTTTCCCGCCCTGCTCCCCGGAGACTCCTCTGACAAGGTCACCCCAACTTTGAGGATTTCCAAGCACTTTCTTTCTGTGCTGGACCCCAAGCTGGAGAGATTTCGCTGACCGGACTTACTGGTTGTTTTCATAGAGGTATCTGATGATCACCCAGGGAATGACAAACAGGATGGGGGCTCCTAGATGGACAGACAGACGCAGAAGTTAGGATTTTGTTCTCCAGTCCCACCCGCGAGATTTCCCCCTGTGTACAGTGTCATGCACTCTAGGATTTTCCCTCTCCTCTCCGGTGGGCGCATCTCTGCCACTGGTGTGAGTGGTAGTGGAGACAGGACTCCGGCGCGTTACCCACCGGGATGCCTCGACCTGCTGTGAAACACCACAGGAGTTGTGGGTGGAGCCCCACGCTGCCCTTTGCAGTGGAGCAGGGCCAGGCTGGGGCAAGCACCTAAAGGGGATTCTTTCAGGGGGCTGCCGGACGCAGATGTACCCTGGGGTCCTTTCCAGCTCCCAGCCTGCGCTGCCTAGGGCAGTGGTGGGCAACCTGCAGCCCACGGACCACTTGCGGCCCATCAGGGTCATCCACTGGCGGGCCGTGAGACAGTTGTTTACATTGACCGTCCGCAGGCACGATCGCCCGCAGCTCCCAGCGGCTGCGGTTTGCTGTTCACGGCCAACAGGAGCTGTGGGAAGCAACGCGGGCTGCCACTGGCCTAGGATCACCAGAGGGGTCTTCCTATGTCCCGGCCAGCACTGCAGTACCTCCACCATGCCCCTTCCCGCCGTGCCCGCACGGCCCCACTCACCCCATCCGACAAGCAGGTAGCCCACAAAGCAGCTCTCCTCCGAGATGGCCATCAGCACAAGCAGGTTGTGGAGGTAGAGCCCTTCCACCAGCAGCCAGTAGTAGTTGGCCCCCACGCAGTACTGGGTCAGGACCTGAGCCAGGCGGCAGCCGGCGGCAGCCTGAGCCCCCGGGGAAGGGGGGAGAGGAGCAGAGAGAGGGAGGGAGAGATGGGAATGCTGGAGGGTGGCGGATGGAGGAGCCCCATCAGGTCACAGCCAGCCCATCCTCGCTCGGGGCAGGGGCGTCCCCTACAGTCAGTCCCCCCATGGCTTGGCCCAGATTCCCGTGGGATGGCCTCAGTTTCCCTATACTGCCTTTCGTCCCATCGTCAGAGTAATTCCCCTTCCTCTGTGGTGGGGACACCCTACGGATACGCAGGTGGATCCCTCCCACCCCTGGATTACCTCGCTGATCCCACGCCTAACCCCACTGCCCACGGTGCCTGTTGGGAGTGGGTCAGCCTGGGGCCAGGTCCCCAGCTGGTGTAAACGGGCCAGAGCTCCACTGGGGCTGGATCACAGCTGACACGGCTCCAGGAATTTCAATGCTGATTTAAGCCAGCTGGGATATGGCCCAGACTGCCTAGCTGCTGATCTTGGGGGTCCCCAGGCTTTCACCCCCGATGTACGGGGTGCTCCCTGCAGTGCCCTGCTTGGAGGTAGGGATTCCCCCCGCCCTGCCTCCCCAGGGTCAGAAAGGGGCCCAGCTGGCTGGATCGGCCCCCTCTGGGAGTGAAGCTGCTGGAGCCATGCCCAGGGCCAGGCAGTACCTGGTCTCCGAGGAGATGGAAGAGCTCCCCCTCGTGCTGCAGGTCCTTGGAGAAGCGCACGCGGAGCAGGGCGTCCCGGGTGAGGATGGAGACGGCCCGCAGCATGAAGGAGAGGAAGAGGTTCACATGGATGTAGTTGCGGGTACACCTCAGCTTCCTGCAGAGGGGGTGGGACCATCAGTCAGGGGGATGGGGGGGCTGCCTAGGGCTGCGTGGGCAGCTGCACTCCAGCATTGAAACGAATCAGCTGTGGCCGTCTACACCGAGCGCCTGCAAGCCTCACCGGGCACTGACCCCGGGCCGGGCCCTTACGCTGAGGGAGCCGTGCGGCCAGCCCTCGAGGGAGCCGTGCACAAGCGCTGAGCCAGCGTATGAAGACAGCTGGACTGCACAGCGCCGGGCTCTGTGCATCACGTAACCCAGCGCTGGGGCCCTGGGCATGACGCTGACTAAGCAGGAGTGAAACTGGCCAACGCCAGAAACGGACAGCCCCAGTAACTAAATTTCAAGAGGAGCCATCCAGGCCTGATCCCAGTCTCGCTCACTCCGGTTTTATACTGGGCAACTCTGCAGGCCCGGCTCCATGCGCCCCATCCACACAGAGCAAACCAAGAGCAAATGGAGAGTCAAACAGGAGTGACTCCTCCAGTAAAGGGAGTGTCAGACTGGGGACCGGCACCCCATCGGGCCCAAATCCAGGATCACGCCCTTCTTTACTAAAGGAAACTTGCTTTTTTACGAGGCAGATAGTACAAATGAAACCCAATGGGTCCGTACCCTGCCCCGTGATCTGGGTGCAAATCCCGAGTGACCTCAGTGCATGGCCATCTGCACTTCCCCAGGAGCCACTGACATCAGGATCTGGAGCATGAACTCCATCATGCCCACCGGCTCTGCAGTACCTGAAAGCCAGGAGCAGCACCAGGGCAAGCAGCAGAGAGACCAGCGAGAGGGAGTAGCCCACGGTGTACATCAGCCGGAACTGCTCCAGGAGCCGCACCTGCTTCTGCAAAGGGACACAGCGGAGGGTCAGGTCCAGGCTCTTTGCCCCTTACTTCAACCCCTCCCTCCGCCCCACCCCGGCCACTCGGAGCATTTACAGGGGAGGGCGCCCCCTGCTGGGACAATCAGAGACTGGCGCAGGCATTGATCTGCAAACTGAGAGCGGGGCCCCAGCTGCTGGCTCCTTCGGTCCAGTGCCGCATCCAGCCAACAGATCCCTCCGGCGCTGGAGGGACGGAGCCAGCAGGAGCTCGGAGGGAATCTGGCTCAGGAGGGAGCTGGAGGCTGGGTTGGGAGCAGCAGGAGAGAAAGCCGCGTAGCTGGGGAGCTGGGACTGGAGGGCTGAGAGCCAGGCTGGGAAGCAGCCTGTGGCTGGCAGGGGCACTGACCTGGAAGGGGTGTTCTGTGCTGAGATCCTCGCACTGCGAGTGGTCCCTCCAGGGCAGCCCCGACTCATCCGTCACCCACTGGCCAGCCGGGCCGCAGAGCCGCATTACGAACCCGCCACGAACTGCCGGGGAGGAGACCAGAGGGAGCCAAGTGGCAGGCGGGGCGGGTCAGCCACAGCCACGCCACCACCGCCCACAGAGGTCCCCCGCCCTGCCCTTAAAGTGGCCCCCGCGGCCTCCGTAATGGAGGTGTGGGGACGCAAAGGTTAACGTCACCATACCCTGCGTGGGCCTGAGCTCGGAGCTGACACCCGCAGGCCTGGCCCTCTGCAAAGCAGCCCCAGGCCCCTACCCTGGAGCCCCATCAGCATGTAGCTAAGATCAGCATCGGGCCCCGTAGCTCAGGAACGGCTTTCACCCAGGAGGCAGGTCCCAGCAGGCGGGCCGAGGGGGTGGGCGGGGAAGAGGGTGTGGCTGCAAGGAGCCCCGGAGGAAGGGATATTTACCGTGGTGATGCCAGGGCAGGTACCACGGGCAGGGCACCATGGCGGTGGTGTTGGGCAGCGTGTCCCTCCAGCAGGCGTACATGTCGAAGGTCCGGTTACACACCAGGCCTGGGAGGGGACAAAGATAAGAGGCTGTTTAAAACACTCGCACATCACAGAGCCAGGCAAACGCCAGGCACGGAGGCCTGGGCGGCCGCACGCACACATGTGCAAATCACATTCACACATGTGTGACCTATGCACGGCAAGCAGACCTAAACGACCACAGACATGGGCAAGTCACGCCATAGGCGCCAACTCCGGGGGTGCCCCGGGGCTCAAGCACCCACAGAAAAAAAACAGGGGTCAGCACCCACCAGCCACAGTGGCTCTGGCCCGGGAGCTGGCCATTGATCAGCTGTTCGGCAGGCCCGGGGGCTGGCCGCGAATCAGCAAGTAGCTGGCGGGAGGCACTCGGGTTGGAGGGCAGAAAGGAGCGAGTGGCGGGCGGGGGGACCTCCGGGAAAGGGGCAGAGCAGGGGCGGGAAGAGGTGGAGGGAGAGGGGGTCACGGAGGAAGAGGCCAAGTGAGGGCGGGGCCTCAGGGCGGAGTGGGGGCAGAGTACCCACCGGGAAAAACCACAGACAGAGCCTGTGAGTCACGCGCACGTGTGTAAGCCACACACACAAACTCACCTACACAAATATGTGCAAATCATGTGCAGGTGTGCAAACCACACACGCACAAACTGCCCTCTGCAAACACAGACACGTGCAAATCACATGCAGGTGTGCAAACCACACACGCACAAACTCGCCTCTGCAAACACAGACACACACAAATCACACACACGCATAGAAACGCGCTTGCACAGCCACCCCCTATCCAGGCAGCTCCCCCAGGCACATGCCAACCACATGCAAAAGAGGGTACACACACAGACGCCACACTCAGGCATGCACGTGGGCCGCACCGACACGCTATCCCCCGGAAGCGCACACACCGTGGGTTCGCAAACATGGCAGCACGTGCCGAGAGGAGGGGCTGGGACGCACGAGCGAGCGCCGGGTGCGCTCATGAGACCCGCTGGCCCCCACCCCGGCCCCAGCCCAGGAAAAACAACCCACTCCTCTCACCTGCGGGATACGGCTCCTCGGCCATGCTGCGCTCACAGTCCTGCTGGTACTGCCTCCAGGCCGCAAACGTATCCTTGGCTGACTTCTCTGAGGAGCTCGCCTGCAACGGGATGGGAGTCAGGGCAAAGGGCTCGGGGCCCAGCCGGGTCCCTGTCCCCCTGAATAGACTGCAGCCCAAGGTCTCACGTGGGGGAAAATACAATTCCTGGATACTCCAGTCCCAGCCTCTCCCAGCAGGGGGCGCTGTGGGGAGCGGGGCAGGAGCTGGCTGTGGGGGGAGCTCCCGGCTACGCTAGCCCCGGCCTCTCCCAGCAGGGGGCACTGTGGGGCAGGGGGGCGCTGGCTGCGGGGGGAGCTCCCAGCTACTCCAGCCTTGGTCTCACCCTGTAGGGGGAGCTGTGGGGAGTGGGGCAGGAGCTGGCTGTGGGCCGCCTCTCCCAGCTGCGGTGGGAACTGAGATGGAACAACGGGGGTCTGAGGTGCTGCCTGGGGGGGGCACTGAGCTGAGTGCCAGCCGTGGGGGGGGGCATTGGGGCACAGTCTCACCTCCACTGTTCCCTGGAGCGTCGCAAGCAGCAGGAAGAGAGTAAGAGGCTTCCACATGCTTCGGCGGCAGTGCAGACATGAGGCCAGCGAGCGGCATCCAGCTCAGGGATCCTGCAGGCGCTGGCAGCTGTCTCTGTCCCTCTCCAGCGGAGCTGGGGTGCACCCGGGGAGAGGCGCCCTAGGGAGAAGCAACCCGGACGGATTGGCAATGGGGCTCCCTGCTGGTCTCAACTGCAGAGCAGAGGCCAGGGCACCTGTCCCCCTCTCCAACAGATCCCCCATCGGAAAAGCCAGGAGCTCTGCCCTCCCGGCCCTCAAGCAGAGGGATCTGATGCCACGGGGATGGACACAGATAGATCCCACCCTCAAGCAGGGCTTTCACCCCCTCTGCTTCCCCCCGCCCTCCTGAGCAGGACCTGGTTCCCGTGAGAACCTGCAGGCAGCAGCAGCTGGTGGGAAGGGACTATTTATAGGGCACATTAGACATGTCGTCCTGCTGCGATCCAGGGCCCTGACCGAGTGAGCCGGGTTCGGGCGGGTGGGACGTTCAGCAGGGAGCCCGGGATAAATACAGCGCCTGAGACCTGACAGTGGGAGGAAGCTCCCCGGAGGGAGGGAGATCGGGGCGGGGAAGTGTCTCCAGTACACTGTCCACAGACAGGCCTGGGGGCAGGGGAGCAGGCCGCTTCTATGCGGGGCAACAATAAGGGGTTTTCCTCCCAGTCTATAGGGTTTCAGGGGACCATCCCGATATAAGAGGCTTTGTCTTATATAGGCAACTGTGCCCCTCCCCCCCACCAAAAAAAAGTGTCCCGATTTTTCACACTTGCTATCTGGTCACCCTAATAAGGTTCCTGAGATGCAGCCACCTCTGGGATGGGGCACAGGAGCTGCTCAACCGCTGTCCTGCAGCCCAGTTGAGGACAGGATGCGAAGACTCTTGTCTCCTGTTGAAACTGCAGGAGGCAGGAATTTCATTACCCACCCGCACCCTTCTCAGAACAGCTGCGTTTCCTGGTGCCGGGGACGCTCACACTGATTGGGAGGTGTCGATGGGCCATTGACCCCCAGCCCCCGGTGCTGCTCCCCTCCGCTGCCCCAACAAGAGACCAGAGGCTCTTTGCCCCGGAGTGGCTGGCGTTGACGTAACCATGGTTCCCATGGTGCTGGGGGGCCCTGGGGCCCCGGAGTGGAAAGCCGCTCTCTCCCCCCAGCTCCCTGTGGGGGGACACCAGCCTAAAGAAAGAGCCAGCCGCAGCCTGGCGTCACTGTCCCCAACCAACCCTCCCTTCTGCCCCCCCCCGCCGCATGGGCCAGAAGCTCCCTCAGCTCCCAAGCCGATGAGCCCATCCCAGTCCTGAGTTCGCCAGACCTCAGCTTCCCCGTGCAAACCCTTCCCTGGCTTCTTCGCACTCCCAAGGCATTGTTAGCCTGAGGGGGCTGGCCTGGGGGGCAGGTCCAGGGGAACATCTCCTTCTTGGCCACTGGTCTTACTTCTTCCCTAGTAATGGGGGATGGGGCCCGTGGTTGGGACTGGGAGTCAGGACTCCTGGATTCTGTCCTGGGCTCTGGGGTCCACTGGTTGGAGCGGGAGGGCTGGGAGTCAGGACGCCTGGGTTCTGTCCCTGGCTCTGAGAGGGGTCTAATTAATTGAGTAGCAAATTCCCACTGGTCTTGTCCTGTAACAACCCCGCCTCTGGCAAAGGCCTGGAAATAATGCTAGAAAAATGAATCCCAGAGGAAATCCAGACAGTGTCAGACCCACAAGTGTGTGGGGGATGGAGATTTGAACCCTCACCCTTCAGCAGCCAAGGCACAATCCCCTACAGCCTGAGTGAGGGTTGCTGCCTGGCCAGCTTTGCCCAGCCGTTTTCGGGGATAGCTGTGCTGGGAAATTGGTACGGTGCCCAGTGCCAGCTGGACGAGCTCAGAACCGCCCCAGACACCCTGGGGCTTTGCACCTCAAAGGAGGCGGCCTTGCAGAGCTGACTCCTCCAGCTCTGGGTCAGCAGCAGGTGTTGCCCTGGCTGAGGGCTGGGAAGCCAGGATATTACACAGGCGGACTCCCCCAGCAGGTTCTGCCCCACGGTTACCAGGTCCCCCCACCCCAGGGTGCACTGACTGGGGCTGATGCCCCCTGTGGGAGAGAAGCAGCTCTCCAAGTGGCTGGGATGTCAGGTGGAAGCTCTAGTACTGTGGTTCTGAAACTTTTTTCATTTGCGGGCCCCTAAAATATTTCAAATGGAGGTGCGGAAATCTTAGACACAGTGTCTGCAGACCCCAGGTTGAAAACCACTGCTCTAAAGGGATCAGATGCCCTAGGGGGTGGGAAAACCAAAGACCCTCTGTGCCCCATGCATGTGACCACAAAGTCTGGCCCCTGCTAGTCCCTCTGGTGCAGACTCCAGGATATATCACTACGGCTGGGGAAGGGAATGGCACATCCTGGGGCTTGGGCGGGAGAGGCCCTGGGTTTCGCTGTCTGAGATTCAGGACACACGGGGAGCGTCACAGCTGGCCTTGGACTTTGCTCCCGGGATAGGCTGGTGAGATGCAGCGGGTGGGTGGGGCTGCCTGGGATATGCAGACACGGGGGACCCAGCCCTGCCCAGAATGCCCATGGAGAAAGCACCAAAGGCTGCTGGAGACCTGGTGGTGAGGGAACTGGCCCCACTTGGGCTGACAGTGGGGTTTGAACCTGGAACCCCCTGTGCTGAACACCCCTGCTGCAGAACTGAAGAGCCAAGCCCCAGAGTTGGCTGCTAGAGCTGACCCAGAAACAGTGCAGCAGCCACACGTGGGGAGGCAAAGACCCTCTTCCCCTCGTGTGGGCCACGCCAACCCCCCCAGTGTCTGCCCTGTGGAAACCCGGAGTCAGGGCAGCCCTGGGATGCCTGGCCCGGGTGGCTGGGTCGGCAGCAGGGAGAATACCCAGAGCAGTGGCTATATGGCTGCTTCTCCTTGGAACCAAGGACCGGGGAGCTCAAGTCTGGTAAGAACCAGCCCCGGACCCTGGGCCCCTGCAGAGGGTCATTCAGACAAGCAGAAGGAGTCGTGACCCATGGAGGCCGGATGGGGAGCAGGGGGCATCCCTGGACAATGGCCCATGACACGAGCACCAGGTGCTCAGCAAAGAAACTCCTGTCTCCTCTTGCCCTATGGCACGCTGCGAGCCCCTCTCCGCCGGGGATCCCAAAGCACTTTGCAAAGGTTAAGGGCACCCCAGGGAGTCAAACGGGGATAAACTGGCCAGGAATAATGGAGGCTGGAAAGGAGATGGGTTCTAACCATCAGAGGAGGGAGAGCCTGGGTCAGCCTCCTCATAGCAGTAGCAGGGGGCAAACTCCTAACCTAGCTTGGAGATGGCTCTTGCTCAGTCTCCAACTTGGACCCTGTGGCACGGCTCCCCAGAGTCCCAATGGCTGGATCTCCTGAGGGCCATCAGCGTCTTGGGGAATTTCACCAGGTCAGGGTCATTATCCCTGTTGTACAGCCGGAGATACCGAGGCACAGAGAGCGTGTGGTTTGCTGCGGTCCCACGGCCTCTGAGAGTACCAGTGCTGGGATTAGCCTCTGGACTGTCCTGACTGCCAGGGAGGTGATCTAACCACAGGCCCCACTGCTCCATGCTTGAGCAAGGAGTGGCAGAAAGTGCTTGGGTGAAAAGGGATCTACGAGAGTTGAGCAAAGGGGTCCCGGTGAGCGCGCTCCAGGTCAGAACCCACCAGCAAAGCCAGCCAGCTGACGGCTCTATGTCGATGGGCTTTGCTGCAACATGTAACCTATGTACAGCCCCAGATACCACAGACAGACAGACAGACAGCAGGGTATGTATGGGGATGGAGAGACTGATAGGTGCATATGAGGATGAATGAAAGATAGATGGATGGATGGGTGTGGATGGAGGTGGATGGACAGATGTGTATGGGCTGGATGGGTGAATAGATAGACGTGTAAGGAGATGGATGGGGAGATGGATGTATGATAGATAGATGTGCATGGATATGGATGGATGTGTTTGTGCAGGGATGGATGCATAGATAGATGTGTAAGGAGTTGGATGGATGGGTGTATATGGAGATGGATGGATGGATGGATGTGTATGGAGATGGATGAATAAATGGATGGGTGTATATGGGGATGGATGGACAGATGAATGGATGGGTGTGTATGCGGTTGGATGCATGGATAGATGTGTAAGAAGATGAATGGATGGATGGACAGATGTATATGGGGACGCATGAATAAATGGATGGGTGTATAAGGAGATGGATGGACAGGTACATATGGGGATGGCTGGATGGACAGAGGTGTATGGGGATGGATGGATGGATAAATGGATGGGTGTATATGGAGATAGATGGACAGGTATATAAGGGGATGGGTGGATGGATGGGTGTATATGGAGATGGATGGATGGACAGATGTGTATGGGGATCGATGGACAGGTACATATGGGAATGGATGCATGGATGGATGGATGTGTATGGGGATGGATGGATAAATGGATGGGTGTATATGGAGATGGATGGACAGGTAGATCTGGGGATGGATGGGTGGGTGGATAGAATGGATGGACAGAGGTGTATGGGGATGGATGAATAAATGGATGGGTGTACAGGGAGATGGATGGACAGATAGATGTATAAGGAGATGGATGGACAGGTCCATGTAGGGATGGATAAATGGATGGATGGATGGATGGATGTGTATGGGGATGGATATATAAGGAGATGGATGGACAGGTACATGTGTGGATGGATGGATGGATGGATGGATGTGTATGGAGATGGATGAATAAATGGATGGGTGTATAAGGAGATGGATGGACAGGTCCATGTGGGGATGGATGTGTATGGAGATGGATGGACAGATAGATGTATAAGGAGATGGATGGACAGGTCCATGTAGGGATGGATGGATGGATGGATGTGTATGGGGATGGATGAGTAAATGGATGGGTGTATAAGGAGATGGATGGAAGTCCTAATGCCCAATCCTGTGCTTTAACCCCTAGACATTACTTCTCCTCTTAGGCCCCCACCATTGAGGAGATGGCAGTGGAGGAAATCAGCCACAGGAGCAGCACGGAGCCAGCCATGCAGACTGGCTGCTCCATGTTCCCATCTAATCAATCACCCGCCAGCTCCCCGGACACTGCGCAATAATATTTACTCAGCTAAAAGCCACGGGGAAGCTAAAAAAATCAATGTTAACTTCTCGGCGTTTCCCAGCATCCGGCCACTCACGTCAGAATAGGGGGAGGTACGAGGGGGGGCAGGGATGGGGGGGCTGGGAACCCAGGAGATAGAGAGACCAATTCCCCCTCACCCTAACCGCCAGCTCCTTCTAAAGGATCAGAGCCAACAATCTCCAAGGGAGGAATCCTGCCCAGTCCCCTCCCCTGGGAAACAAGGGGGCGCTCGGGCCAGAGTCTACTCCAGCCCTTAGAGCCCCTCTCACACCAAGGCCTGGTGGTGGAAGTCTCCTCCCACCTCCCCATTCCGTATGTGAAGATCCCCAGCTCCCAGCCAAATCACTCAGCCATGTGTTGGGGGTGAAGGATTGGCAATGTGGTCTGGGGGGACAGGGCACTGCACGGAGAGTCAGGACTCCTGGGTTCTACTCCAGGAGGGGAGTGGGGACTAGTAGTCAGAGCTGGGGGGGCTGGGAGCTGGGACTCCTGGGTTCTATTCTGAGGTCTGGGAGGGTCGTGGAGTCTAGTGGTTAGAGCAGCGGGAGCTGGGTGCTAGGACTCCTGGGTTCTGTTCCCAGTTCTGGGAGGAGAGGGGTGGTCTAGTGGGCAGAACAGCAGGGGCTGGGTGCTAGGACTCCTGAGTTCTGTTCCCAGCTCTGAGGGGGACTTCTGCTCTGGTCTCAGTCTCTTTCATACACGCGGCTTGTTGCCTGAACCCTGGCCAGCCCAGATTTGCCTCCCATGTTGGCCCCCTGGCAGAGCCGTGTTCTGCGGCTACCGTTCTCCTCATTTATAAACTAAATAAAAACATTCTGATTTGATTAAAAAGCACAGCTGCAATTGGGAATGGGAGCCAAGCACTGAACACTCCCCCGCCCAGCCCTGGGCACCCATCCCCATTATACTAATGGACAGCAAAGGCCAGGAAGCTGAGCAGGGGCTCGATTCTGCTCTGGACCAGATCCTGGTATAAAGCCAGAGGAACTCCATTGACTACAAGGTAAAGGCTTTATTCTAGTCTCTCTTGCGGGGTCTGAGCCCCTCTCTTGGTATTTGGGTGTGTGCCAGGATCTGGGGGACCCTGCCCCTCTGGAGGGGTATGACCCCCCATGCCTACCCCGTGAGCTGGGATAGTCAGGTTTTGGCAGTGAATTCTAATCTGTTCTAATCCCACCCGGTGGCCGGCACTGGGCGGCAGTGCCTGGTTGACAGCCCCAGAGAAGGCCAGGCTCATCCATGGGGCAAGGTTTCCACACCTGTGCCCCCCAGCCCCTGCCAGCATGCCTCCTCATGACAAACAGGGTCGGGGCCCAGATGGGGACACTGGGTTTGGAGAGCCTCCATCCCCCATTCTTCAACCCTCCCCACCCACCGCCAGCCAGTCCCCCCAACCCCTCAGCCCTGGCTCTTGCCCATAAATGGCAGCTCCCTTTTCTGGAAGTGCACCCCTTTAAACTAAACACCAACGGGGCCCAACCCAGATCTCATTGCCCTGCAGTAGCATGGCTTGTGTCAAGGGAGTGATTGTGGACCAATTGTGGACCGGAGCCAGGGGAAGCTGATGGAAGAGTTCATCTCCACCCTGGGGAGAGCCACCATCCAAAACTTGATTAAGCCCCATGTGAAATGAGATCAGCATCTGAACTGACCTCCCCATATGCAGAGATGAGAATCCGGGTGGCCCCCGACGGAAAGGGGGATCCAGATCCAAACTGACCATGGACAGAGACCAGAATCTGGATTGATCCTTGTGTACACAGACCAGGGTCCAGAGAGCCTTGTCTGGAAACAGGGATCCGGATCCAAACTGACCCATATACAGACCAAAATACGGATTGATCCCTGTGTACACAGACCAGAATCCAGATTGATCTCTGCGTACAGAGACCAGAGTCCGGATTGATCCCTGTGGACACAGACCAGATTTCTGATGCCCCCTGCTGGAAATGGGGATCTAGATCCAAACTGGCCCATACACAGAGACCAGAATCCGGATTGATCCCCGGGACACAGACCACATTCCAGATAGTCCCCTAGTGTGACCTAGTATCTCTGAGGTCCCTGGGCTGGATTTAGCTCTGCTAAAGAGACGCGGGTGGGAGCGCAGACAGCCCGAGCCCTGCTAACCCCCTAGAGCCCTGCAGAAGCGATCCCGCTGCCCGGGCCCAACCCAGCGCCCCTCGAACTCCCCAGCGCCCCCCGGCTCCTCGGCGACCCCCGAACTCCACAGCGCCCCGCGGCTCCTCGCCGCCCCCTGGCTCCCCAGCGCTCCCCGAACTCCCCAGCGCCCCCAGGCTCCCCCCGGCTCCTCGGCGCCCCGAGGCGCACGCAGCCCCTTACCTGTGCGCTCCTGCCAAGCACCGCCTTGCGCCCGCAGCCTCCATCCCCAAGCCCCGCAGCCCCAAGCGCGCGGCGAAGTTTAAAGGGGCGCTCTCCCCCGCCCGGCTGGAGCAGGCAGCGCCTGGGTGACTGGGGAAGGGGCGGGGGTGGATTGATGCAAGAGAGTTGCGGGGGGGGGGGGGCGCACGGGACACCCTGGAGTTCGCCGGGATCCCACCCTCTCCCTCCCCGCGGCAGCTCAATCGCACGTCCCGCCAGAGCGCGGCACCTCCCCAAGCCACCGCGCCCTGGGCGCACGGTGGGGACCAGCCGCGCAGAGCCGGTGCCCGGGGGAGAGGGTGGCGCAGGGGCGCTCATTGGGCAGTGCAAGTGCCAGTCTCGGAGGTGAAGTCAATTTATATTAACTCTTGCAAGGGCGGAGGGGGCTTGTGTCAAAGAAAGAAAGAAAGAAAGAAAGAAAGAAAGAAAGAAAGAAAGAAAGAAAGAAAGAAAGAAAGAAAGAAAGAAAGGAAGAAAGAAAGGAAGAAAGAAAGAAAGAAAGAAAGAAAATGTTGCCATTTTACTAGACAGATGCTGCTCCTGCATCTTTTTCGGAGGCACCTTGCAGTTTCACAACGGGGGGGTTGGTGTGCGGAAACCGAGGCACCCAGCTCAGGAGTAACTTGCCCAGGGCTCCACAGGGAAGCAGAGCTGGGAATGCCCCCCAGGAGTTGTGACTCTCAGCCTGGGGCCCATCCCCTGGGCCCTTTACTGCTGGGTCACGAAGCCCTGAGTGCGCCACTGACTTATGCCAAGATCAGCAGCTGAAGCCAGGCAGTATTTCCCCCAGGAACTGAATTGGGGGTGGGGGTCGAATTTACAGGGGGGGTCAGGGCCGATGAGGGGTGGGACCGTGAGGGCGAAGGTGGGCTGTATGGCACCACAGTAAAAACTGAAAAATGTTTCATGACCATTTTATTAGATCTAACTCATGTTTTAAAATCACCACACTGTGGCGGTTCAATGATGAGACAGAACACAGATTTATTCAAGCAAGCAAGCTGGTCAGCTGAAATGGGCTGCTGCCTGTCAGCTTTCCACCTTCCCTTTTATTATATTTTTTTCCCCTGCGCATTACCTACTTTTACCGCAAAAAGACACAACAAAGGAATACATGACTTTGATTAATATTTTTATTTTTTAGCTTTTATTTATTATAATTTTAATTTTCAGGCCTTGAGGCCAGGCCAAGGAAGCTTCCCACGATTACTGTCCTTTAATTAACTTCCCAGGGTTCATATCTGGTCCTCGTCCTTGGACGGAGCAATGTGTTGCTCCTACACAACGGTCAGGGTGTGCCCTGACTGTTTCCAGGTGGATGGACTAAACATGAACCCTTCACCACACAAATGAAAGCTGGCTACTCAAGCCTTCTCTGGAGCACTACGTCTACGTCCTTCTTGGTTTCGTGTTGTAATTTTGCACAACTCTGTTAATGAAATTCTCAAAAGCAGTGTGTTCATCTCTGGTGGCTTCTCATGTGCCCGGTACTTCCATTCCTTCAAGTGATATGCTCATTAGTTCATTCACATGATCAGGCAGAAGGCGACTTCTTTCAGAACAGAAAATTCTATTCAGTGATAGAAAAAGAGCATTCAACTGTAGCTGTTATGACCAGGAATAGCAAGAGATGAATTCCTACTCCTTTCATCCCAGGAAATGTAGCACAAAGATCAGATTGAGCCACCAGTGATAAAGAAGAAGCTGAAGTCAAATCTTCATTCACTCATCATAGGATATTCCACTCTGTGTTCAAATTCTCTATTCTGTCCTGAGCAAATGGCAGTCCCATTGCTGGTAATGCCTCATCCACTCGACTGTCCATATTTTATAAGACAGGGATCTGTAAAAGCGAGTTAGAGGTTGAGTAGAATCCAGAAGTCGCTGTTGTAGGTTTGTAAGAATCAAGTCTGTTGTGCTTTTTCAGCTGGCTTAACAAACACTTCTTGTCCTCTTCACTTAAGGAGTCAATATAAGTGCCTTCATGAGTCAACTTCTGGACGGAAGTCTTTGCTTCTTCCAGTATGTTGTCATAGAATCATAGAATATCAGGGTTGGAAGGGACCTCAGGAGGTCATCTAGTCCAACCCCCTGCTCAAAGCAGGACCAATCCCCAACTAAATCATCCCAGCCAGGGCTTTGTCAAGCCTGACCTTAAAAATATCTGAGGAAGGAGATTCCACCACCTCCCTAGGTAACACATTCCAGTGTTTCACCACCCTCCTAGTGAAAAAGTTTTTCCTAGTATCCAACCTAAACCTCCCCCACTGCAACTTGAGACCATTACTCCTCGTCCTGTCGTCAGCTACCACTGTCAATGGATCACTCTCTGATTGATCCAAATGCGGCTTCTATTGCTGGACAGAGATCTGCTCTTGTTGTAGCAGATGCCTGGATGGCATTGTTTAAACCAAGTGGTTTCAACAGCAGGCTTACAAGAGAGAGAATGGCGATGGTCTTCTCTGAACTTAGTAGGAAAAGTAGCCCACCGGCCTCACGACTTAGATCCGCCCCATCTCGGTAGATGCTTTCCAAAGCCAGTCGTAATGGCTGCAGTAGTTTTTAAGACAACCGCCAAGGATGGATCATGAGCAAGCCAGCGGGTTTTCTCAGGTTGGATTACTTTGAACTTCAAACCCAGAGCATCTGCTGCTTCTTCCAAGACGTTCGGTCCTTTTGGACTTCTGCTGAAAAAAAGAGGGTAATGAAGACATTACATTTATGGCTTTTTAAATGTATTTTGAAGATTCTGCAGCTCATATTAGTGCTTGTTGAGTAGATCATAGACTCGTAGGACTGGAAGGGACCTCGAGAGGTCATCTAGTCCAGTGCTCTGCACTCATGGCAAGAATAAGTATTATACAGACCATCCCCGACAGGTGGTTGTTTGACCTGCTCTTAAAAATCTCCAACGATGGAGATTCCACAACCTCCCTAGGCAATTTATTCCAGTGCTTCACCACCCTGACAGTTAGGAAGTTTTTCCTAATGTCCAACCTAAACCGCCCTTGCTGCAATTTAAGCCCATCGCTTCTTGTCCCAGCCTCAGAGGTTAAGAACAATTCTTCTCCCTCCTCCTTGTAACAGCCTACCCCAATTCTTTCAATTTTTCCTTGTATGTCATGTATTCTAGACCTTTAATTATTTTTGTTGCTCTCCTCTGGACTCTCTCCAATTTGTCCACCTCTTTCCTGAAGTGTGGCACCCAGAGCTGGACACAATACTCAAGTTGAAGCTGGAGTAGAGCAGAAGAATTACTTCTCGTGTCTTGCTTACAACACTCCTGCGAATACATCCCAGAATGATGTTTGCTATTTTTGCAACAGCGTTACACTGTTCATTCATATTTAGCTTGTGGTCCACTATGACCCCCAGATCCCTTTCCGCAGTACTCCTTCCTAAGGAGTCATTTCCCAGTTTGTATGTGTGCAACTGATTGTTCCTTCCCAAGTGTGGTACTTTGCATTTGTCCTCAGTGTATTTTATCCTATTTACATCAGACCATTTCCCCAGTTTGTCCAGATCATTTTGAATTTTGAGCCTATCCTCCAAAGCACTTGCAGTTCCTCCCAGCTTGGTGTTGTCCTCAAACTTCATAAGTGTACTCTCTCTGCCATTATCTAAATCATTAATGAAGATATTGAACAGAACCAGATCCAGAACCGATTCCTGCGGGACCCCACTCATTATGCCCTTCCAGCATGACTGTGAACCACTGATAACTACTCTCTGGGAACAATTTTCCAACCAGTTATGCACCCACCTTATAGTAGCTCCATCTAGGTTATAATTCCCTAGTTTGTTTATGAGGGGGTCATTCAAGACAGTATTAAGAGCCTTACTAAAGTCAAGATATGCCACGTCTACTGCTTCTCCCCATCCACAAGATTTGTTACCCTGTCAAAGAAATCTATTAGTAGGGCCCTACCAAATTCCCGGATGTGAAAAACATTTCATGGACCATGAAATCAGACCACCCCTGTGAAATCTAGCTATTGCAGGGAAGAGGGATGAGCAGAGCTGGGGGCACCCCAACTGGGGGCTCCTACCATTCACTGGGCTCCAGCTGCTAGTCTGCTGGGCTGGGGAGGGACGGGATCTTCCTCTTCCCCTGCATGGCTCTCGGGGGAGATCAGACCCCTCTCAGGGTACCTCCTCCGGCTGCAGGAAATTCTGCGGCTCTTCAGAATCCAGCTCTGAAGGCAGCGCAGACACGGAGCTTCCTGCAGCCAGGGGAGGTACCCGGAGTTGGGTCTGATCTCCCCCGAGAGCCATGCAGGGGAAGAGGAAGGTCCCGTCCCGCCCCAGCCTGGCTGGGACTAGCAGCTAGGAGCCTCCAGCAGTACAGGGGAGATCAGACCCACCTCTGGGAACCTCCCCTGCCTGCAGGAAACTCTGCAGCCAGTGCAGAAGTGAGGGTGGCAATCCCGCGACCCCCCTACAACAGCTTTGTGACCCCCATGACCCCCTTTCATGGCGGGACCTCCACAGTTACAGCACTATGACATTTCAGAGGTAAACATCTGAAAATGTGAAACTGACCAACTAAAAAACCCTTTGGCCATGAAATTGATCAAATCGCACCCTGAATTTGGTAGGGCCCTAGCTATTAGGTTGCCTTGATATGCTTTCTTCTTGACAAATCCATGCTGACAGTTTCTTATCACCTTATTATCTTCTAGATGTTTGCAAATTGATTGCTTTATTATTTGCTCCATTCTCTTTCCGGGTACTGAAGTTAAGATGGCCTCTGCAGTGTGGATAGGAGAGATGAGGGTTACTCTTTTCTCTGCGCGAAGCTTGCATCCACCAGGTCTTCCGGAGAAGTTTCTAGCTCCATCAAATGCACAAGCAGCCGTCTGTCTGGCGTCCCGTCGGCAAGCTTTTAACTCTTCTAAGATGTGGATTGTCACAAATGCAGCCCACGTGTCTTCTATAACCTGAACATCTAGAAATGCATCTACTGGCTACACTGACATCAAGATAACGTACACAATGACTTAATACTTGATGCCCATTTGCATGGGTGCATTCATCAGCCACGTAGGCACACTTTCTGAATGTGGTGAGAGAGTCCTTCACTTTTCCAACGGCTGCATCTTTCACTGTCTTTGCACATGCTTCTAACCAGTCAGTTAAGTTTCTTACAGAAAGATAGTGAGCATTTGCGGGTCTTGTTTGGAATCAGTGTCTAACTCCAGGGTTAACAAGTGTCAGTGCATTTAACATTGCCCTCCAGTTTGTAGGGTGTGGCATCTCTTGCTTAAATAGGAAGTACGATGTAACAGCCCTGTTTGTTCGCATAAACCATGTCGTGTTTCCAGCATTCTTAACAGCCTCATAAAGTACTTCTAAAATTGGCTGTGACAGTGACTGGCTTATCAGGCTTTCTGCATATCCATGCAGTCCAGAGGCTTGGTGTTTTGTAGCCTCTTCACGCAGCTTGTCAACATTGGCTTTGCTGATCAGTCTGGCAAACCAAGCTCCTCCACGTTTACCAGTTATAGCATTGGGAAGCTTTTCTTCTATGTCAGCTTTTTTGCAAGAGGTGCGCCAGCCAGCCATCTTTTGTAACTTCAGTAAATGGGCAATGGTTGACCGACAAACATCAGGAAGGTTGTGGAGATGCTGTTTCTTCAGTAAGTAGCTGGATTTGTGCTTTGGGCCGGTCAGATGTTGATACACCACTTGAACCTTCAGATGACATGTTGGTATATTCTTGGTTCTTGGTATATTCTTCATCTTGGATGGTTTGACCACACCAGGAGGGGGGCGATGGGAGAGTTTGGGGTGTGCGAGTGTGTAAGGAAATCCCTGAAGCCAGGCTCCTAACCCCTGTCCTGTGCTCGCTCCCACTGCTGGACGTCCATTGGTGGGGATTAAATCAGCAGCACAGATGAGAAAAGAAAAGGCTGGAGGGTAGGTGGGAGCCCAGCACTGGGAGAAAGGGGGAGCAGCCCTGCTCTGACCAGAGGAGAGGGAGGAACCAGCTAGGACAGAGGACAGGTTTTAACCCTCTAATTTCAAGAGTCTCTGGCCCATTGGTCCATCCCCTGTCAGTCACTGGGGGCTGCTAGGAACCAGATCTGAGGCCCATCCAGCCCAGTGTCCTGTCTCTGACAGGGCTTAGCCCCAGCTGCTTCAGAGCAAGGTGTGAGAACCCTGCAGGAGCACGTGGGGCTAATCTCCCCGCACATTGGTCCCATCCTGCTCTCTGATAGTTAGCGATCGGCTCCAACCCCGGAGCAGGAGGCTCACCAGGAAAGGCAGCTGCTGGAGTTTATCACTTCAAAGGGACAGAGCAACCTTAGGGGGAACGGCCACCTATTCCGGGCACCCCACTGGCAATGCCCAAAGCCAGGGTTTCGAGAGCGCTTAGCTCCCCTTGCTCCCCATGGGTGGCGGGGATGCTACATTGCTCCCCACGGAGGGACCGGGGGATGTTCCATTGCTCCTCACGGGACGGGGGGGAAGGGGGATGCTCCATTGCTCCCCATGGCGGCAGGGGTAGGGATGCTCCATTGCTCACCGTGGGCTCTGGGCTCTTTTGACAAGCTGAGCCACCAGACTCAGGGCCCCATCCTGGCTTTCACGTACTTTTCTCCCCCATGTCCCATGAGCCTGCAGAACTCCCCACCACAGGACAGCAGCCGGGCCAGGAACAGAGCAGGATTCACAAGAGGACCCGACACTTACACAGAGGGTGAGAACATCAGTCAGGATTTTTTTAGTATGGAAGGGCTCTAACCCCTCCTGCTCTGAGGCGCCGGAGGGGCCAGAAGGTCACATCCCCTGGAGGCAGGTTATCCCACTATCACCCATTCAGGGGCATGAGCTGCACTTTCCTTCTCCGGTCCTCGCCCCAGGGCTGGAGCCGGGATGTTGCGCTCGAAGGGCCGTTCAGAGGGGCTCTTGTGTTCTGCAGTGCTGAGCAGCCACCTTGCCCATTGGCTTGACTGGAGCTGGGAGAGTTCAGATCCCCGGGCCCCAGCTATCAGAGCATGCAGGGGACCTGATGCACAGCTCACCGGATGGAAGGAGGCCCGCTGGCTGCAGGGAACTTTGGAACGAGACCTTAATTTGGTGCCTAAATGTGGATTTCTGTTCCTGGCTTTGGCGGCAGAGAGATCCAATACAGCCACCCTCCCCTAGTCTCCTCTTCCCATTCCCCAGCAGGAGGGAGGGAGTGGTGGTGAGAAGTTACTAATTTACCTGCAGGTGAAGGTTACTTTTAACCAGTCACTTTACACACCTACGCCCTGATCCTGAGCTGGTCTAGAGTGGTGGCACTCCAGTGACATCAGTGGAGCTATGAGAGTTTACTCCAGCTGGGATCCAGACCATTGACTCCAATGGAGCTACGGCCCATTGACACCAGCTGGGATCTGGCCCATTGACTCCCATGGAGCTATGGCCCATTGACACCAGCTGGGATCTGGCCCATTGATTCCAATGGAGCTATGGCCCATTGACACCAGCTGGGATCTGGCCCATTGACTCCCATGGAGCTATGGCCCATTGACCCCAGCTGGGATCTGGCCCATTGATTCCAATGGAGCTACGGCCCATTGACCCCGGCTGGGATCTGCCCCATTGACTCCAATGGAGCTACGGCCCATTGACACTGGCTGGGATCTGGCCCATTGACTCCAATGGAGCTAGAGCTGATTGACACCGGCTGGGGATCAGGCAGAGCCCCCTAGCAGAGACGCAGTGTCCGCTGACAGACAGAGGAGTTCTGCTGTGTGGGAACACCGCCTCCCTGAACCATGCTAGCGGTGCCGGCAGAAGCCCTCTTCCATCCACACAGCTGCGTCCACACGGCGGGTTTTGGTGGCAGAGCTGTGCCGGCTAGGGGCTGGGGTGGTTTCACACCCCTAACCACTATACGCTGGGATACGTTTTCAGCGTAGACCAGGTGTTAGCAGTAATTCCACGGGGGTCCCACTGGCTCCCCCACTGCATGGGGCGTGACCACACTGGCAGCTCCGGAGTCGCACTGATGTAAAGAAGAGGACGAAGTATCGGGCGCTAAAGGTTTTATTTCTTCTCTGCACGTCGCCTGCTTTCCAGTGCGGGGCCATCCAGCTCCCAAGTGACGGGCACCTCACTGGACTTGTGTGGATACAGCAGGGGAAACGGTCCTTCAGCCCGTAGGACGGCTGTCCCCGGTGCGTATCCCCCTGGGCTCTCCAAGCACTGTACTGACTGCCGTGCCCAGTCATGGCTCCATACCCAGCCTGGATGCTCCCGACTGGAAAGGGCTCGGAGAAGATGCCTTGTACTCCACAGAGAGCAAAGACCTGGATTTGTTCAGGTTGCCCAAGGGCAGGTTGCGAGGGGATTTGGTCTGGGTCTGTAAGTCCTGGGACTCCGTCCTGCCACAGCCTCCAAGCGGAGAAAGACAAAGGAGCTACCTCCGCAGCTGTGGATAAATGGTTGACCAGCAGCAGCAGCTGGGATACGAGGCGGCAGGCCAGGCGGTCAGAGAGGGCTACTCCCCAGATCAGCTGCAAACTGGCCGGAAACTCCCTGCAGCCTGGGGTGAGAGGAAAATGCCAGGAGGCCTCGAGGATGGTGGGAGATCAGCTGAAAGCCTGAGAAAAAAAACTCTTTACAGGGCCAGCCTCTGCCCACTCCCTGCCATGGGGGGAGATCTCTGAGAGCAGAGGGCCTTTCAATCCAGCAGACAAGGGCAGAGGGGGATCCAGCGCCTGGAGCCGAAGCTGGCCGAATTCAGACTGGCAAGAGGGGAAAGCTCGTCGCGGCGATGGAAACAAAGCATCGGCACAACTGCCCCATGGCCGGAGGCAAGCCTCCACCCCTTGGAGTCTGTCTAAGAGACACGATCCGGCTCAACCCGCAGCGACAGGCTGAAGGCACCGCCAGCTGGCCGGGCTTCCCCGGTGGTCGGGGACTCACTGAAAGCGCCACGCCCCCTGGAGGTAAAGGCGGGTGCTGCAGGGAGGGGTTGGTTTGGTTTCACACCGCTGACTCCAAGGGCAGCAGGAAAGGAGGGGAAAGAAGCTGGCTGAGGGAGTGAAAACCCGGGCCACTCACACTTGAGGGCAGATCTTCAGAAGGATTCAGCAGCACCCGTTAGGCACCCGAAATCCATGGCCAGATTTTCTGGAGAGCTGAGCCCTGTTTAAAGCCTGGCCCCAAACGTGGGGTTGCTTTGGGCCAAACTGTGACCCCCCTTAGGCGGGGGGGGATCACTCGTGGACGGGCCATGAGCCCCATGCTACAGAGCAGGACCCAAGACCCAGGGCCCAAACCAACGGGAGACCTCAGAGATGGGCCTGAGTGAGGTGTGAGGGTCAGGCAGAGAGTCCCGGGCTGGGTGAGGCCTCAAACCCAGGTCCCCTTAATTCCAGTCCAGCCTTAACTAGCAGGCCACCCCGCCCTGTAGGCATCAGTGCGTGGCCTGTCTTAAGGCTTGTCTACACTTACATTTTATAGCACTTTAACTAGCTGGCTCAGGGGTGTGAAAAATCACTCCCCCTGAGTGCAGCAATTCTGAGAGCTTTAAAGAGCTAGTGTAGACAGGCTCCGAGCGCTCGGAGCTAATCCCCTCATGGAGGTGGGTTACCAGGAGGTGGCACGTGGCCACACTCACACTTCAAAGCACTGCTGTGGGAGCATTCCCGTGACAGCGCTTTGAAGTTTCCAGTGTAGCCATGCCCTTAGGAGCTGAACTGCGGCTGAGGGTGTGTCGATGCTTAAAACGCTGCAGTGCTCCGAGAAGTGGCAGCCAGGCTGGTGGGAGAATTCTCCCTTCGGCGAAACGCTGTCTACACCAGGGGTTAGGCCAGTTTAACTACATCTCCAAAGGGTGCAGAGTTTTCACACACCCCCTACCCCCCAAGAGACGTAGTCATGCCAATAAGAGCTCCCAGCTTAGATTGGCCCTGAGACTTCCCCTGAGGTGACAACTCCTGAGGAGCCAGGTCCTGCCCTGGAGCTGATCCCGGCCTGGTGGGGAGACGCCTGGAGCCTGGGAGACATGCAGCAATTAGTCACATTAAAGGGGGCCACTTGACAGCACTTAGCGCTGGTCTGTTGTATCTTCATCCCCTTTAGGGTGGAAGGGAGTGTCATGCATTGCAAAGCCTTTGTGAGGCTGGTCAGTATCTTCATCTAGCTAGGGAAACTGAGGCAGTGAGCAGGGAGGGGACCTGTCCTACCTGAGCGTTTTGCAGCTTACCCTCCCCATCTCATCCCATTAAGCCATTAGAGCTGTAAGAGCCAGGTGAGCACCAAAAAATTTGATAGACTCTGTGACCTTCAAGAAAAGCTGTTATTTGATGGGGCTGTATTTCCGGAACCTCTTTCTCAAACGACCCCAAATTTTGGTGACTAATTCCACCCCAGACCTCCAGGAGGCATAACAGATTTCAAGACAAGCCGCGTAAGCATGTGTGTTTTAGAGCACTTTGGGGGAAAAACTCAACCTTTAAACAGAAAAGACTTCTCAATATAAACTGTGGCCGAGCGAGTTCGCCACTAAAATATTGGCTGAAACAGGTAGCTACAAGTCCGTGCATGTGGCAACTGGCCCAAGTAATCTGCCATCTGTGCAGTCTCCCTCACACAGCCAATTAAACTATTGCATACAAATTAGCTGTACAGCGAGCGAGGCCCATGATTGGTGGAATTACAAGATATCTCGGCTTGCAAGGATTAGATATTTTTCGGTAAATGTCTGTAAACATCTATTTCACGGGACACACGCAAACCGAGGGAAAGATATTTCCATCGATAACAGGCTAAATTTACAGATAGGCAACGGAAGCAAAAGGCTGCTTGAGAATTTATTAGAGTCAAAATCGAGCGATTTAGGTGTTTGAATTAGGCTTCTTGCAGACAGGCTGGCGAACGAACGAGTTCTCGGATGAACTTGCGAGGTGAAAACATCGCATCCCCGGGGGCAGACACTTTGCACAAAGCGATCACTCCATCACTGGTATTTCGGTACTCGTCCCCCAGGGGAACCTGCCCAACGCCTTCAAAAGGCGAGTGGGGGAACTTCACATTCACAACTCCGCGAGATGCGAAAAGCTGTGGACTTACCAGGGACGCTGGTTTCATGGCTCATTACAGTACAACGAGCAGGACACACCACCCTCCCGGCTACCCTTGATTGCCCGCTTCAAACCCTTTATGCGTAACCATCTTAACCAAAGGGGGTGGAAGCACCCTAAAAGTGAGGGGCCACAGGCCCCCGCATGCCACGCTGCACCCCCCAAGGCCCCAGCCCTGCACCGCCCATTGGCCAGAGCCCCCACCCTCCTGCTGCCCCTTCCCCCAAACCCTTACCCTCACACCGCCACGTCCCCTGAGGCCCCGCCCTTCTTCCCAAGCTCCCGCCCCCCCACTGCCCGTTCCTAGGCCCCGCCCCCCCACTCGCTCCTCTCCGCCCATTCCTCTCATCGTTTGCCCTTACTGCCAGTAAAAAGTGGGGAGGGCCGTGGACCCCTCTTTCCCCAGCCCCCTCTGTTCCGGCACCCCCGATCTTCACCCCAATTGCTCACGTCATTTCAAATGACCACCTCCAATGTGTTAAACAATTGGTCCCAATTTGTATGTAGCATACACACTCTGCTTCCGTATTCGCCCTTCCCCAGAAGAGCTCTGTGGGGCGGGAAAGCTGGTCTCTCTCGCCAGCCGAAGTCGGTCCAACAACAGATATCCCCTCCCCTCTTTGCCTCTCTTAGTGAATGAAAAGCAAACCCAGCCAGGAGCTGCTGATTTAACGAGGTCTACTTGGTATATTCTGACATGTGATGTTGACAACTTGCATTTTAATGGTTATAAAGCTTTAACTTTTTTGAATCTCAATGTCCACTGTCATTAAATAATTGTCCGGACCCTTCCCCCCCACCCCCCAATTTCCTCCAACTATTAACGTTTAAATCAATAAAAATCTAAAAAAAACGCTTTCAAATAAACCTTGCGAGGGTCCATCGACATGGCAAGGAGATTCCGCCAAGCCAACAGCTGTCACGATGGGGTAGGGCGCTTGGCACAGACGTGGGTCCCACTGCCGCGGGGCACCGCACGGGTGCAATTCATAACCTGGACATGGCCGAGATCTTCAAAATTGGACGGCAACAGGCCACGACCCCCAGCGACGGCTGAGGCTGGTGACAGTGTCTCAGCCACGCTTGTAGCCATGGGCGGCTGGTGCCATAGGCCGGGGCAAGCTCTGCCTCCCCTGACCCAGGTCACAGCCCCCCGCCCCGACTTCCGCCCCGAGGCCCACCTCCACCCTGACGCCAGAGGCGGGGGGCCTCACTCAACTGATTGCAACTGAGCTGGGCCCGACGCTGTGGCCAGTGGCTCAGCCTGGTGCTGGGGTGGCTGGTGGCTCGGCCCAGCAGTGTTGGGTGGGTCAGGGCACTCCAGCCATGTGTGTTTGGGGACGGGGGGAGGCTCAGGGCTCTGGCGGGCGGAAGTGGCGGGGCCAGCACATTAGCCTCCTCGAAGTGGGGGTTCACCCGCCACCCGTGCTGGTAGCTACCTCCATCACTTCACCCTGACAGTGAAGGGTCTGACCTCACCCGGCTTGTCTCTCTCAGATCCTGGGACCCGCACGGCTACCCCAACACTGCAAACAACTGGCTCAACAGGCCTGCTGGCTTCGGAGTGAGACCCAACCAGGGCCAGTCCTGGAGCCATCTGTGCATTAACCCACCGCGACGGCTATGCTGGATCTAGAGCCTGGAAATACGGGAGGGTTGGAGAGGTGTGAGGGGGGCCATTCGTCTCAACGCAATGGCCTCCGCTGAAGGAGACCGCCCCATGGGGAGGATGTAGCCTGACAGAATAGCTCTGAGAGGGGTGGACTGCTCCATCCATCTCAGTGGGTGTTCCCCACCCTTACTCATCCCCCTCCCCATAATTGCCCTTCCCTTCACTGCAGCCCCTAAGACCTCCTCCCCTCCCAGCACAAGTGGGCATGTGACTTATTCTATTTCCAAACCCAGTTTGAGCGCCCGCAGATTCTCTTCCCCTACAGTCGAACCCCACCCGTCACGACAGAGGCAGGTCGCAGTGACATGCCTGAGCTGGTGGATTTGAACTCACAGCCATGGTGCATTGAGCCAGTGGGTGCTGTGAGTCATTCCTGGCTAGACCCCTCTGGGGTGCTCTGCCGACACACGCCCTGGGCAATCTCTTTGGCACGGGAGCATTAGGCCTGCGCCTATCCGGAGAGCCAAACTCTTTCCTGCACACCGCATCAGCGGGCTAGTGGGTGCCATGGGCTAGCTGGGGTAAATGTTGCACATTTGGGGCCATTTAGGGCATGATCAGAACCATGGTTTGATCACTAGGTCTACACGAAAACCATAGGTGGAATCTGTCAGCGTTAAGAAATGCGGGGGGAGGGGGAGAGATTTTAGGGGGGGCTATATCTCAGGAACCCCTTAGTTAAATGACTCCAGATCTGGATTGCTAACCCTACCGTGCCCCCTGCTGGTGGGGCACTCTGAAGGGGCAGGACTGCAACTCAGCCCCTGGATGCAGCTTACAGGCCTTGGCCAGCGTAGCCCTCTCCGAAAGGAGAAGGGCTGGCACATTTCTCTCTTTAATCTTTGGCTTCCCAAAGGCCTAGGACTCCGGGCAGCTCAGCCTTGCTTGTGACTAGATACTGGGGCTCAGGGTTGTAGCCTCCTACAGCTCACACAAAGCAATATGAGTCACCGGCAGAGTTCAGAGTCGACCCCGAAGGAGGAAGGAATTCTTCCCCCTATCTCTAGCAGCCCAGCCCTCCACCATCGTTCTGTTTTCTGTGGGGTCTTATGATCCACTACAAGCCCCTTCCAGTCATGCATTAAGTGAGGCAGGGAACGTCGGTGGCACGTTGTTGATTCTCTCCGTGTGTGTGCCGGGGGTGTCTGGCTTTGGGGGAGCAGGGGAGGGGTTGGTTCTTTCTGCTGTGCAGTTCACTGGTGTGCATTTACGTGCAAGAAGGCATGGCCTAAAACATCTCATCCCCTCTGCTGCGCCCCAGCCCACAGGGACCCCTGACGCAGAGACACGACTGCCTCCCCCCTGCTATATCCTAGCCCCTAAACCCCCCCCAGCACTGAGGCATGACTCAATCTATTTAGCTTATCAAAGAGACGGTTAAGGGGTGATTTGATCGCTGGCTATAAGTATCTACATAGGGAACAAATATTTAAAAACAGGCTCTTCAATCTAGCCGAGAAAAGTCTAACACGATCCAATGGCTGGACAAAGTCAGACTGAAAATAAGGTGTAAAATTTGAACGGTGAGGCGGATAATTAACAACTTCCCAAGGGCTGTGGTGGATATTAGGAAACACTATTTCACTAGGAGGGTTGTGAAGCACTGGAATGGGTTACCTAAGGAGGTGGGGGAATCTCCATCCTTAGAGGTTTTTAAGACCCAGCTTGACAAAGCCCTGGCTGGGATGATTTAGTTGGGGGATTGGTCCTGCTTTGAGCAGGGGGTTGGACTAGGTAACCTCCTGAGGTCTCTTCCAACCCTGATCTTCTATGATTCTATGTTTCTATGAATTCTCCGTCAGCGGCAAGTTTAAAACCAAGAGGGGATGGGTTTTTTTTAAAAGATCAGCTCCGTTTTCACCAGGAATTCAGAGCCGTCCCATGTCATCCCGGAGAGGTCAGACGAGACGGTCCCCTCTGACCTTGGAATCTATGTCTCCCTCTCCTCCGCTACATTATAGCATCTGGAGACCTCCCGCACTGAGCTGCGGCTGCGTCGATTCCGTCACCAAAGGCAGCAAGCTGGGGGTTCGGGGAGAGAGCCGAGGCGCCTGGCTCCATTCAGATATTGATCGGCCCCGGCCTTGGCGATCCGCCAGTGACTGTCGCAGCTGCAGGAAGTTTTAATAAGTAACAGGGCCAGCCGGGTTCCCTGCACCCACCACTGGAGACGCCCTCCCACCCCCCAGGGCGAGCTGGTATTCTTCCTTCCTCCTCCCAGCCCCTCGCGGGTCAAGGCTATGCAGAGAAGCATGTGCCAAGCACATCACCTGTGTCAGGGCGGAGGCTTGCGCCACCTGGGACTGACGTCAGCCCCTCCAGAGTAGTGGGGGCAGGAGGGCTGAGTCACAAGATACAGCCTGCTGGTATCGGCTCTTCCTGGTCTCTGGAGTGCAGCCTTGCACAGAACTAGATATTGGATTCAGGAATCCATAAGCTATGGGGCTAGCTAGTCTGCTGGCCTCATTGCCCCCTGCAGTCTCACCCTATCCTGCTTCACTTCCTATCCTAAACTCTTATGTCCACTGCTGTGTAAAACAGCTGCCACATCCCACCCCAGAGGCAGCTGCATTTTGGTGCTGGGTGAAGAGATCTCTCCATGGAAGATTAGGGATCTATCAGCATTATCATAAGGCCGGGAAACCACTCCTGAGCGACTGAGTGGGACAGGAATATTTAGTTGGGCTCTTGAGCCAGATTCTCCTCTCACATACCCCGGGGTAAATTCGCAGGAACTCCACCGAGGTCTGTGGTGTTAGTGGAGAAGAATCAGGCTCCAGGTGGGAATAACCTGCCCACAGGGAAAGTTACGTCCCAGCCCCTTCAGCCTGAGAGGTTTAGGCTCGGTAGCAAGGGCTGTACACCGGTGCATTGGCGGCAGGTAATTGTCCGGCTCTGCTCAGAGCTGGTGCAGCCTCAGCTGGGGCACTGGGTCCGGTTCCAGGCACTGCACTTTCAGGCAGAGGGGGACAACTTGGAGAGAGTCCAGAGGAGAGCAACCAAACTCATGAGAGATTTAGAAAACGTGACCCGCAAGGAAAGTGGGGCCTGTTTAGTCTAGAGACGAGAAGGCTGAGGGGGGCCCTGACAAATGCAGAAGAGATTGTTATCAAGAGACCTGTGATCCATTATTCTCTATGTCCATGGAGGTAGAACCAGAAGGAATCAGCTCGGTTTGCAGCAAGGGAAATTCAGGTGGACTATTAGGAAAACTTTCTGGCTCTAAGGACAGGTAAGCACCAGACCACGTCACTCAGGGAGGCTGGGTTGCCCCATCAATAGGTTTTTTTGAGAACAGGTGAGACACCTGAAGGGGAGAACAGAAGGCCTGAGGCTTTGAACCAACCAACCGCAGACTGTAATGTTGAGCTACACAAGTGAGGTCTTCGACGTGAGTTTGTCACGTTCTGAACCCGCTAGGCACTGGGAGACGTGCGGCCAGGCTGGCGTGGGAGGAATTCATGTCCACAGAAACCTGTGCTCCGAATTAGTACGACAACTTCACCGGAGGGAGGGGCTGCTCCCAAGCCGGCTCCAAGCAACCGTCCGTCATCTCCCCTTGGAGGAAAAGACAATGATGGACCATTAGGTTAATGGGAAGACACTGACATCTCCAGATTTCTCCACTCTAAATCACCATGAGTCACCATGCCTGGAGAGGGAAGGAAAAATAACCTTTCCAAACCAGCCTTGGGACTGAGGGGTTTTTTAGCCAGAAACTGCGAGAGAGTCTCTGGCCGGGAAGGGTGGATCTCAGGGAACGGGCAGCTTGCGTCAGAAAAGGGAAGGGGTGTATTCCAGAGGTGCCGCACCTGCAGCCGCGTAGCTGCTCCGTGTCTGCCTTTCCTTCCTCTTTGTATCTGTGGCCCTGTTTGGTTTTACCCTGAAGCAAGCTGGTATCGGGGGGCTGGTTTCACAGCTTCGGGGGGACGAACCAGAGGGGAACGGCCTGAGTGCCTGGTAGTTCAGAATCTGGGGGGGAGGGGATTTGGGGAGACTCGGGATCGGACCCTGCAAAGAGTAACTAGGCTGGCGGAAGCCAGGGGGAGACCTTGAGCTTGTGGTGTCTGGTGATCGAACCCCAGCTGCAGGGCAGCAAGGCCCCCAAGGTTACAGGGCAGGCGGTGACAGCCCCTTACCGGTCTGTGGGATCCCCAGTATGTACCCCCCCACAGGGTATACTCAGCCCCGTCGCAGTGCAGCCACACGGCCTAAACGCCCTTGTGGTCCCTGTGAGCCATGGTCCCCGCATGAGGACACTCATCCAACCGCCCATGTCCACGTCTGTCCTTCCAGCTTGCATCGGGAGGGGTCTTCTCAGCTGTCCCCCCAGCCCCGGAATGAGCAACGGTCTAGAGTGTTCTTAGCACACCAGCGCACGCGGGCACCGGGGTTACAGGTGTCTCTGGGCATCCTTAGCTCCGCATTGCTAGACTTTCAAATGCCTGAGGGGTTTCCTACCCAGAACCTTCCCTCGGGGTCACTTACCACTGGGGGACCTCCTTGCGGCTGGTCAGATGCCCCCTTCCAATGGTGGCTGGCACCGCATCCCTCCTCAATCTCCAGGTGCTACCTCTCCTTGACTCAGCCCCCAGGCCAGAGCACTGGGACGTCCTCCCCTCCTGGGGTATCAAAGTCCCCCTGGATTTGCTCTCCCCACGCTGTTCTGCTTCCACTTCGAGGCCAGGGCCTGCACCGCTTCCCCAGCGGCTGATGGAGGAACCCGGGCCTGCCCACGGCTCCGGGTCCCAGCCCAGGGACCCTGTGTCCAGCCACCACAATCTGCTTGCTCCCCGAGCCTGCTGCTATATCCCTGGACTCCTTCCTGCTCTTCCGCCCCCACCCCCGTGTTTCCCAGCCAAACTCCCTCGTTCCAGCCAGGGACTGCAGACTAACTCCCCAAACAAACCTCCCTTTCCCCAGGGAATCACAGCACGCTGCTTCCTGGCAGCCCCCTTCTGCTCACAGCTTCCTCCTTATACAGGCCCAGCCTGGTCCTTCCCAGCCGACCTTCGTCCTCCATTGGGCTTTATTTGGCCCTGGCTCTCCTCCAGGTGCAATGTACAAGGTTCATCGGCCTAACTGAACCTGCTCTGCCCTGCAGGAGGGCGGACGCCCCACCAAACCCGGCTTTTCTAACGTTGGGTTTTGTTCAGTGCACCGATGTCGCCGTTAAATATCCTCAGCTTCCGTACAGCTGTCAGCTCCTCATCACTGTGCATAAGGGGCAGAGTTAAGGGGATCTCTCCCATTGGCATTTCCTGATTTTGGGACCATACGGCTAGGTTAACATGGACATAACATGGCCATCGGGAGCCCCTGTGCAGTCTTTGGTGATGAGAAGCAAGAAACATGACCAGATCCTTCTCGTCCACAGCTGCCACTACTTTACATCACTTTTAGGACACCCCAGCAGGGTTCGAACGCCGAACTGCCTGCTCCACCAGCCCCGCCTCTTGAGCTAAAGGAGAATCCCTGTTTGAATCCGGCAATATAGGGCCTATGAAACAGGTGGTGGAGGGTTCTGATTGCATCCAGCGGACGGGCATGTTTGCACATGCACACGCCCCCATCCATAGACCAGCTCACTGCTGTAATGTGTAGGAGTGGCGCAGTCTCCCTTTAAATCCCCGATGATACAGTCACTCCCGTTCTGCACGGATTCTCTCCACAGCGTCTCGTTAAGGCTGCTCCAGGACCGCGCCCGTCATCTTGCTTTTGTTGCGCAATGAGCAAAAGACTCAACGATGCCACTATTTCATCCCTGTTGTCACCTGGCAAATTCGGGGCACCAGCCCTTTGGCACCGAGACATCCATTAGCACTCAGATGCTGGAGCCTGGAGCTTGCCCGTAGTCCAATAGTGTCAGCCCTGAGATCCCGATGCCTTGTCTCTGGGAACAGCCGCGCCCCTGCCCCGGGCACTGGGATGCCCTGTCCTTCCCTCACTCAGCTCTGGTGCTGGGCCGGAGTCGTGGGTCTGACCCCCTGGCCGCTGCCTGCCTGCTGGCGGTGTAGCCGGTGCTCTGAGCCCGGAGCTGCCCGCTCTCGCGGCGTTCTCATGGGCATGGCACCGCTACAGACTAGGGACCGAATGGCTAGGCAGCAGTTCTGCGGAAAAGGACCTAGGGGTGACAGTGGACGAGAAGCTGGATATGAGTCAACAGTGTGCCCTTGTTGCCAAGAAGGCCAATGGCATTTTGGGATGTATAAGTAGGGGCATAGCGAGCAGATCGAGGGACGTGATCGTTCCCCTCTATTCGACATTGGTGAGGCCTCATCTGGAGTACTGTGTCCAGTTTTGGGCCCCACACTACAAGAAGGATGTGGATAAATTGGAGAGAGTCCAGCGAAGGGCAACAAAAATGATTAGGGGTCTAGAGCACATGACTTATGAGGAGAGGCTGAGGGAGCTGGGATTGTTTAGTCTGCAGAAGAGAAGAATGAGGGGGGATTTGATAGCTGCTTTCAACTACCTGAAAGGGGGTTCCAAAGAGGATGGCTCTAGACTGTTCTCAATGGTAGCAGATGACAGAACGAGGAGTAATGGTCTCAAGTTGCAATGGGGGAGGTTTAGATTGGATATTAGGAAAAACTTTTTCACGAAGAGGGTGGTGAAACACTGGAATGCGTTACCTAGGGAGGTGGTAGAATCTCCTTCCTTAGAGGTTTTTAAGGTCAGGCTTGACAAAGCCCTGGCTGGGATGATTTAACTGGGAATTGGTCCTGCTTTGAGCAGGGGGTTGGACTAGATGACCTTCTGGGGTCCCTTCCAACCCTGATATTCTATGATTCTATGATTAATGACGTGAGACGCTCCGGCCCGCTGGCAAATCTGAGCCTTCTGATGGCTGCCGGCCCCCCTTGCCCGCCTCCCTCCCCCTCCCCACCATAACCTGAAGCCATTCACATGGGAGGGGGGAGCAGAAAGAGGCCAGCGGCTCAGGGCAGCTCCCCCTTCCCCGTCCTGTGAGCAATGGGGATGGGATAGTGACACTGCTCTTCTCCCCTCCCCCGCAGCACCCACCTGGGAAGGGGCAGAGGAGGGTGAAAAGCCCCTCCCCCCAGCCTGGAAGAGGGGACCCCTTTGCAGCCCCCCCCCAAGGCTTGGGAGAGGGGGGATGAAGAACCCCGGGAGGAGCACAGGGGAGGCTGGGAGAGGGAACTGATGGGGACAGGGCAGAATTAACTGCTGGGCAGGAGACAGGCAGGGGGTGGGCAGCAGCTGAGGCAGTCCACAACCCGCAAAAACCCCTCATGATCTTTTGGGGGCCAAAGCACGATTTTTTTCTCTCTTGAGGTCAGTGGTTCCATGCGCTGCCGGCCTGCTCCGGCTCTTCGGGCGGGACATGCTTTCGCAGTGACTTCTGGGGTGCAGCAGGAGGGATGGGGCGCATAACTGGGGGAGGGCTCTGCGATACTACAGAGAATTTTTTGCCAGCTGTCTGGCTCCGGGGTCTTGCCCCCGTGCTCAGGGTCTAACTGATTGCCATATTTAGGGTCGGGAAGGAATCTTCCCCTGGGTCAGATCAGGAGAGACTCTGGGGGGGTTTTGCCTTCTTCTGCAGCGTGGGGCATGGGGTCATTTGCAGGTTTAAACTAGTGTAACTGGTGGCTTCTCTGAAACTTGAAGTCTTTAAATCAAGATTTGAGGATTCAGTAACTCAGCAAGAGGTTAGGGGTCGACTGCAGGGGTGGGTGGCTGAGGGTCTGTGGCCTGCAACGTGCGGTATCCCACAACCCACCGCCCAGAGGGCTGGGAGCAGGGCGAGGAAGCCTGGGATGCCATGTGGCCCTGCGGCTTTGACCGCGGCACGCCGCGAGGTGCCATGGGCATGGCTGAAGGCACAGGAGCTGCACAGACGAGGCCTTGCAGAAAGCAGCTCCCCGCAGGTAGGTCCCCGGGGGCTCAGCGGAGAGCGGCAGGCGCCGGAGCAAGTCACAAGGCTGCACGCTCCATTTGTGAGGTGGGCCGGGAGCACAGTGCCCGTAGGGAGCCGCTGATGGCAGGGAAGGAGCGTAAACACATTAGTGAAATGGCTCCGAGCGAGCGAGGGGCATTTAAAGAAAATGACAAAATTGTTGCCACTCTCGGTTCTATTCCGGGCTCTGGTAGGGGAAACGTCATTACAAACGTGCTCCAAAACTCGGAGCCGGGCGGGGGGCGGGGAGGCTCCTGTTCCTGCTCCTTCTGAGCCCCCAACCCAAACTCCTGGCTCTCCCGGCACCAGAAGGCAGCTGGACCCAGCCGGTGGGTGGCTGCTAAGCTCCGCATCGGCCCCCCAGTGTCACACGCAGTCCCGGGCAAAGACGACTGGAGCCTTCCCATACCGGGGAGGGGGGCCCAAGCTGAAGGGGAGGACACGTGACCGCTCCATGTGTCTCCTCTGCCCAGTGACCCCTCCCGCCATGCACCCAGCCTGGGGCCACTGCCCCCACCCCACATCACCTGCAGGGGAAGGAGGGGCTCTGTGTCCTTCTCTCCCTGGGCAGAGGTGGATTAGGGGTTTAATGTGGGGCCCAGGGCCAGAGCAAGTGGGGGCCCCTCCCCACCCCTTCAGCCTGCAGTCTCCCCCGCCGCACCCAACTCCTTCTGGGGAGCGGAGTCAGGGCACAGGGGCTTCCCCCGGTCCCAGCGGAGCGGGTCAGGGCATGGGGGAGCCTATTTTCCCGGGGCCCTGCAATTGGCCGGGGCCCCTGGGCACAGGCCCTGTTGGCCCAGTGACTAATCCGCCACTGTCCCTGAGCCTCCCCTCTCCGTTTGGCTGCTTTCCCGGGCAGCTGGGCAGGGAGTGGTAGGGAACCGCTTCTGCCAGGGAGCCTGGCTGGGAGGCAGCGGTGGCTGGTTCCCTGCCCAGGCTCAGTTGCCTGCTGGGGACAGGGGCTGAGTTAGCTGGATCCCCCCTTTCTCCCCCGGCTCGCTTGGCCCCTGTCCCCGGCAGCTGAGCTCAGACAGGCTCATGGCACTTTACACACAGCCCGGCTTGGCAAAGCGGCCACCGATTTGGGGGTGTCTCGGCTGCCGGGGAGCCCCAGGATCTCTCCAGTGCAGGCTCCAGTGTTGGCCCTTTGGGCACATTTTCATGGGTCGGGGCGGAGCGGTTGTTCTGGGGGGGCACGTGGAGGCTCCCAGGCTCCAAGTCCTGCTAAACGCCCAGTGTTGTTATTAGCAGGAGTTTGCACAGTTCTGTCAGCGTCACCGCAGCCGACCCTGGGCTCGGCAGCCCTGTTGGACGCGCCCCCCTCCCCCCGCTCCGTCCCCCCTCGCTCAGCGTCCAAGAGCAGTCTGTGACCTCGGGAGAATCGCTGGATCCGAACGCCGCATGGGGCCTGCGGGACGGGGGGTACCTCCGGGGCGGCCTGCTGCGGGCACACATCCCTCAAATGCCCGGGGGCAGCAGGGCCTGGAGCAGGCCGCCTGTCCCTCCAAAATGCTGGGTGACACTGTGGGGTTCGAGGGGCTGTCACCCCCCCCACCTTGCACCCCTGCCTGCCTTCAGCGCTCTGCGGCTCTGCCTCATCCGGGACACCCAGAGCAGCCAGCAAGTCAGCCGCTGGCTCCCACCACCCTGTTACTTCCAGAGTGACCCCAATGTCCCCCCCATCTCAAATCCCCTCCAGAGCAGCTCCCGGCCGTGCCCAGCCCTACGGTCGCTGCGCCTTTCAAGAGACACAAACAGCAGCTTGTCAGCTTGGCTGGCGTTAGCCAAGGCTTCGGTCACTCAGCGCGCGGGGCTGGCATAGCTAACAGGGTCAGAGAAAGGTTTGCCGGGAGTTCGGGTCTCGGGGATCAGGCTAGTACGGGCGACAAATAAACCCAAGCAACCATCAGCTGCCGAGACTAAAAAACATCACAAGTTACAGGCTTCACCGTCTCACCGTCAGCCAGAGACTTCAGCACCCCGGGTGAGGGACCCACCTTTCTCAGCCAGGCCCTCTGAGAGACCAGGGCCACTTCCAGCTTTTGAGGCCCCTTCGCCAAAATAAAAATAAAAAATGACGACACATGAAAACAAAATAAGGCACCCCAAAAAAGAGTGAGACATAATTGGAATATTTTTTTTATTTAACAAATGCTTTTCTAGCCTTTTCCTGTGCGAATGCACTAATTAATATCGATGGACATTTTTATCTCTTCAATATGACAACACTTATACCAGTTAACAAAAAAATTCTGTCTTTTACCAAGTCGCATCTCTTATTTGCTTAAATTTGCAGCTCTAAGCTCACCCCGGATGAGTTATTTCCCTTCGGCCTGCGGGTATCCGTGCAGCGGTTACTGGTGTTGTGATCCACATTTCAAATGCAAACTGAAGATATTTACATTAAAGGTTACAGGAAGCCCAGGGCTGGGCTGGAGCCTGGCAAGGTGCTGTGGGTTGGGAGTGAGGGGCACCAGCAGAGCGGGTGCGAGCCCAGGGCTGGGCTAGCAGGGGGCTGCAAGTCGGGAGTCAGGGGCACCGGCAGTGCTGAGAGGAGCCCAGGGCTGGGCTAGCAGGGGGCAGCAGGTCGGGAGAGAAGCAATATAGGGAGGATGCTTGGAGGATTTTAGCACCTCTTGCTGTCTGTCCTCCTCCCCCGTCCGCCTTCTGCTCCCTTTGGCCTTTCACTCCCCAGACAGGAGGCCAAGCTGGGCCCAGGCTCTCCCCACTTCCCTTCTCCCCCTGCCCTCTCCCCTCCCCCTTTGGTGGTGTGCTCCAGGCCTGGCAGGTGCATCTCAGGTCACGCGAGTGCAGGGAGCTCTGCCCTGGGCACCCCCAGCCCTGGGAGAACTGGCTGTCGCCTGAGGGAGCTGCCAGGGGCGCTAAGACCAGGGGCAGGCGGGGAGGCAGGACGGGCAGGGGCTGTGCCAGGGCCAGCGTGTGACCCCGTTTGCGTGTGGTGCCGGGGGTGGCCGCGAGAGCTCGTTTCGAGGCAGGCAGGTGACACCTACTGGGCAGACGGGGTCGCTGTGCAGCTGCCGGTGTTGCCATGTGGCTGGACTGCAGGGGAATTGTGGGAGCTTGGCTGTAAGTTCCTACAATTCCCTTTGCTCCATCCCATGAACTTCTCCTTCCCCTCATCTGTAAAGTTCCCACAGTCCCTCCATTGCGCCCCAGGAGCAGCTCAGCCTCCGGCTGCTTCCCGAACTCTCCATTGTCTCCCTGCGTTAGCGTGGGGGCCGGACAGATCACAGGGCCACTGAGCTGTCTAGACTTGCACGATTTCAATGATTCCCCCAGCGGGCGGTGGGATGTTATTAATATAACCTGTGACTGTATAGATCATTAGTGCAACCACTGTTACATATTTGCAGCAAATATTGTACAAAGGCTGTCATGTGAGGTGGCTATGGGAAGGTTATGATTTGCCGGGTATAATTATGCTATCTGTATGGGTGTATCATTTTTGTAGTTGAAGTTATGAATATTGGCTCTGTACTTGTAACTCAAGGTGTTTTGATTCTGAAGTAGCTTTAGAAAAGCATTTGGTCAGCTTCTTGAGAAAGGTTTCAGAGTGGCAGCCGCGTTCGTCTGTATCCGCAAAAAGAACAGGAGGACGTGTGGCACCGTAGAGACTCACAAAGTTATTTGAGCATAAGCTTTCGTGAGCTACAGCCCACTTCATCGGATGTGTTCAGTGGAAAATATAGTGGGGAGATTTTATATACACAGAGAACATGAAACAATGGGTGATACCCTACACACTGTAACGAGAGTGATCAGGTAAGGTGAGCTATTACCAGCAGGAGAGCGGGCGGGGGCGGGGGGACCTTTTGTAGTGATAATCAAGATGGGCCATTTTCAGCAGTCTCTCGTTGGAGTCTGCTCACTCGATTATAGACCTAAAAGTGGCCATATTACAAAAAAACTTCAAAAACAGACTCCAACGAGAGACTGCTGAATTGGAATTAATTTGCAAACTGGACACCATTAACTTAGGCTTGAATAAAGACTGGGAGTGGATGGGTCATTACACAAAGTAAAACTATTTCCCCATGTTTATTCCCCCCCCCCCCTCCATTGTTCCCACTGGGAAAAACCAAAGTCAGCACCTGTGATTCTGGGGCATCCAGCCGAGGCGCCCCTCCCCCGGCTCATGCAGCCATCTCTGGACCGCAGCCAGGCAAGACGGGGCTGTTCTCCGAGCCGGCGCGGGCTGAGCCTGGCACACGCCTTCGGCACATGGAAAGGGCACCGGAGCAGCCTCCTGACTTGGCTGGATCTTGGCGAGCCCGAGGTCTCCGTGACGCGGGACAAGCAAAAGCCTTTTGAACAGTCGTGCAGCGGGGCCATATCCCGGCCGAGGGAGGCAGAAGAAGCCATGCCGGGGCTGGGGTGCTGCTAATTGGGGTCACGTCCTGCGCTTGGTTTGTCTAGGATGTGACCCGGGTTAGTCTGGCGGGAGGGGGGCATGGATCTGGGGGTGTCCCCTGCCCGGTTTGTAAAACACAGCAAATAAATCCCAACCCCGCCTTCACCGTGCAGCCAGAAACAAGGAAAGAACATCTCCAAACCCCTTTCCATGTTGTGGGGCAAAGTGCCGGGGGGCCCAGCTGCCTGGCTGGCGGGGCCGGGTGCCTGGAGCTGAGCCACTGTCCTGGGTGCCCACGGGGGGCTGAGCAGAAGGGTCAAGGGGGCAGCCTGTGCTGGCACCTTGGCAGCATGTGCGGGGGGAATACAACCGGGAGCCGGGTAGCTACAACTGCCCGTGCACTGCAGTGGCTGCTAGGGCGGGGTGGGGGGGTCTGCACTGGGCTCGTTGCCTCAGGAGCTCTGTTCTTGGGCCCTCCCAGCCCCGCTTCTCGTGACACCGCTCAGACTGGGCAAAGCTGAGGAGAAACTGCTTTTGTAGTTGGCGAGCCGTTCACAGTCTTTGTTTAATCCTGAGCTGATGGTGTCAAACTTGCAAAAGAACTGAAGCTCAGCAATGGCCCTCTGCTATGTACATCGGCCAAACTGGACAGTCCCTGCGTAAAAGGATAAATGGACACAAGTCAGACATTAGGAATGGCAATGTACAAAAACCTGTAGGAGACCACTTCAACCTCCCTGCACACACGCTAGCAGATGTAAAGGTCGCCATCCTGCAGCCAAAAAACTTCAGGGCCAGACTTCAAAGAGAAACTGCCGAGCTTCCGTTCATTTGCAAATTTGACACCATCAGCTCAGGATTAAACAAAGACTGTGACTGGCTGGCCAACTACACAAGCAGTTTCTCCTCCCTGGTGTTCACACCTCGACTGCTAGAAGAGGCCTCATCCTCCCTGATTGAACGAACCTCCTTATCCCCAGCCTGATTCTTGCTTGCACTTTTATACCTGCCTCAGGAAATTTCCACTCCATGCGTCCGACGAAGTGGGTATTCACCCACGAAAGCTCATGTTCCGATACGTCTGTTAGTCTATGAGGTGCCACAGGATCCTTTGTCACTTCTCCAGATAGTGTGACCCCAGGCAAGAGGCAGGGTCAGAGTCAGGTGGGGGTTGGAGACCAGAGAGGGAGGGGAGGTCTGGAGTCACACCTGGCCAGTGTTCTGTCTCTCACGCTGGCCAGGGCAGGTGCTTCAGAGGGAATGAACAGAACAGGGCAATTATCGAGTGATCAGTCCCAGGTTCTGGCAGTCAGAGGCTTAGGGACACCCAGAGCATGGGGTCGGGTCCCTGCCCATCTTGGTTCCCCTAAGAGCTTGGTCCAACCCCAGCAACATGGAGTGAGGACGCTGAGGGGGGCTGTGTTCCAAAGTCTGCTGCTTCCCTAGAGCTGTAACTCTCCTGTGCTTTTTTGAGAGTCAAGTGTCTGAGGCTCAGAAATCCCTTCGCTGGATGCCCCTTGTTTTCGTGCCACCCCTGACTAGCAACCAGCGCTTCCCCAGCCAGAAAGACACGGGAGGGATATGTCTAAGCAGCGGGGGGCTCAGGTGGTCAGACTTCAGGGTTCTCCTGCTCAAGGAGGGTGTCTGCCTCTGGGAGCCCCTGAGCTAGGGGCAGGGATCGGTCACTGCCTAGATCCAGGGGCTGAGCTGCCAGTGAGATCCACCCAGATTAGACCGGTGCCCATTCAGAGAGCAAGGCTGGGCCAGGGGTGACATTCCCCCTGTCCCTGGCGTCTGCTCCACAAGTCGATGGCTGGCAGTGGGGGAGAGCCCATGGTCAGGGACAGGTAGGTGGTCTTTGCTCATGTGACTAGCCCCAGAGGAGCCCATGTTCCCCTGAGCCAGAGGCCGGGAAGTGTGTGTGGGGCTCCCTGAGACTGCACAGAGCAGGTGATCTCTGCAAAGGGGGTCTTGCTGCTGGCTGCATTGGGGGAGGGGAACGGGCCGGGGCAATCCCAGAAATTTTACACGTGGTACCCGCAGCTGAGCCACTCTCACTTTCTCTTAGCGCGATCCCACTCAGCTTTGGGCCAGCGGCCCCTCGGTCACACTGGAGGGGCTGCCGGGCCAAGTGTCAGTGAGTGGCATCGTGACCCGGCGTGCCAGGCTGCAACCCCACTCGGTCTGGGGGACCCTGTCAAACAGGAGGCCTGGGGCTGGGGCTGCCACCTCAGACAGGCCGGGACGCTCGGGTGTGTGCAGCATCCCGCGCGGTCGCCTTGCCCGTTCTGCCCTTTCCCAGAGCGGGGAGACATCCCGGGCCCTGGGGCCCCCAGCCAGCCGTGCCATCACCTCGGCCCTGACCCTGCCTCTCACTCCCATTGGAGACCCCCCAGGACACCACGACAGCCCAGAGCTGGGCCCGGAGCAGCAGAACGATCTGGGCCCTGGAGACAGAGCGCTGGACTCTGGGGGGCTGGGAAGAGGTTGCAAACATCTGCCAGAGGGGAGGGAGGTGGGATGTTGCAGGGGAAGGGAGTACTGGAACCAGCAGTAAAGGGACGGGATACATGAGACAGGCTTGGGGTGTCAATATCAGAAGTGTCCTGGCTGCTGTTATCACTCGGTGTCTGGCAGCAGGGCTGGGATTGGGGCCCTGGCATGCTGGGTGCTGCATAGACACTTATCACCGGCGTCCGGCCCCAGCGGCTCCCTGCCTCGGGGGCTGCACTGGGGACGTTGCCTTGGGCCCGCAGCATTGACGCCGCGACTCCTGCTGGGAGGGAACTCTGCAAAGCCAATTTGTCGCAGGCAAAACGGCTAGCGGGGATGGGGCAGAGCCGACAGACCTCCCGCCTCCAGGCGCAAGGGGCAGGACGCTCGGAGAGGGCCGAGCCCGCCCTGTGGCCAGCCTCCAAGTGACGAGTTTCACAGGCCTGGCTGGAAACGACAGTGCGCTGGGAAACTGGGGTTGACACCGAACTGAACGTTTTCTTTGGAAAGGAGGAAATTAAAACGAAACTTTTTAAGATGATGGACCCGACCCCCCCACTGCCGCTGATACAAGGACCTGGGGCTGGACCGACACAGACAGCAACCACCCCCAGGACCACCCGGATCTTGCCGGAACTATGGCTGGATCATGCCCCAGATGATTTAAAATTCATTAACTCTGTGCCCCTTCCCCCCGGCCCCCAAGCCGTCCCTGCGCAGGTCACATGCTGTCTCTGAGGTGCTGAGTGCCTGAGTGTTCCCTGGTCGGAGCCTCTCTGCTCCCGACTCCCCTTTCCCTGACACTGGCATGACCCTGGGGACCTGGGTGCAGTCCTGGCTGATTTACACCAGAGCCCAGGGGTGGGGCAGGCCTGCAGGACGCTCGGGTAACACTAACAATAAATGACACTGATTCCCGGTGCCGTGACTCAGGAAGCACCTGCCATCCGGCCCTGCAAAGCCAGAGACTCCAGGCACCCGCCTCTCCCCCTGGCGAGGCATCGATCCAGCAAGCGACAAACAACCCAAGGGCATAGGGGGTCCGGCCAGGCCACCCACTAGAAATAGCCCCTTGGTGAAGAAGGGATTCCCTGGGGTAGGCGCTGGCCTCTGGTGGTGACAGGAGGAACAGCACTTTGATGGCTGAGCATATGGGGCGATGCTGCCCTCCTGGGGTGGCCATGGGAATAGCACCTCGCTTACCTTATTATTAATAATCAATCGTTTATTACAGTGATTCTCAACCCATGTACGTACCGGTGTGGGCCACATATGCCGCTCTCTGTGTGTTATGTGGGCTTCATCCACGCAATATATATACCTGTATGACCCTGAGGATGTCACATGGGCCACAGCTGGGTGCTGATCGGGCCACAGGTTGAGAACCACTGGTTTATTACAATCATGCCTGAGAGTGGGCAAGGGTCAGGGCCCCTCTGTGCAAGGTGCTGTACAAATAGACGGTCCCTGAGCACAAGTGGAGTCTCTGGGAATAACTAATATCAATTAACCCCAGGGAGGTGCGGACCGGCACTTGTGTTAGGCTTCGTGTGAGCTGGGCAAAAATTTTCCAAACAAAATGTTTTGGTTTTGGTAGACGAATGGCCTTTGGGGGGAAGTTCAGGGGGGGTTGGTATGGTTTGTTTTTTAGGGGTTTGTTGCAAAAAGTTCAGTGCCTCTTGAAGGTTTCTTGTTCTAAACTTTTATCAAATCACCCATTTTTAACGCATAGGGACTATTCTGATAATGGGTTTGATTCAAATTTCAAAGTCTAGCAGGGTATAAATGATTGTGAAAAAAATTTCCCCAAAACATGGTCAAGTTGGCTCGCTTTGAAACAGAAATGTGCTCGCTACTTTGCAGCCCTTTCACTTTTTTCACTTTTCAAGCCCTGCTCTACAATTGGTACTAACAAAATGCCATTCCCTTGGGGACCATCATAGGGCAGCGTCTGTCCTTACCTAACCAGCAAGGTGCTCTTCCCACATCCACCCCAAAAGGTCAGCATGCTCAATCCAGGGCTACTCCCCTTCCCCCACACTGTGTGTGTCAGGTCAGCTCTTGGGGTTGGGAAACAGTTTGTGATCTGTGTTTGTACAGCACCTTGCACAAGGGGGCCCTGATCCTGTTTGGCACCTATGAGGCACAATTAATAATAGTGCTAGCTATAAATGACACAGCCGGAGAGATGCAGATGCCTGGTGGTGACAGCGGATCGGCTAATAGAAGGTGCTAGTCCACTCCTGCCATACTGTCTTCTTACCTTAGACCTTAGTCCATCCCGTACTTTGCTGCACATTGGGCTACCCACATTTGCCATCCTTGCCTGTCAACCGCCCTTCTCTCCAAATCTTCCCATTTCATGTGGAGGTGCTTGATGTCGTTCAGAACTGTTCGTTTCCATGTTATTTGCAGTCTTCCTCTCTTTCCTCTTGTGTTTTCTGGCTTCCATTCGAGAGTGGCATTTGGTAAGCATTCTTTTTCCATTCTCCGCACATGTCCCAGCCACTGAGGTCTTCTTTTGTAGATAATTTGTGAGAGGGTGCCTTCATTCATCTTCCTATCTCTAGATGTTATTCCCAATATTCTTCTCGGACATTTGTGATGAAATGCATCCAGCTTTTGCGTCTCTTTCTTGATAAGTTGCCATGTCTCACTGCTATATGTTGTGATGGCGATAACAATTGCTTTGCACACGTTCAGTTTTGTCTCGAGGGAGCTGTTTTTGAGTTGCCAGATGTTTTTGAGTCTTCCAAATGCAGCGTTTGCCTTTCTGATTCTTCTTCTTGGCTGATGGTACTTCCAAGATACGTAAAATTACCCACCTTCTTTCTCTGTTTTCTTTTTTTCTTTCTCTTCTTCAATTTTGATTTCTGTCCCTGTAGTCCCCATTAACAGGACTTTACATTTCTTTGCATTGTATCTCAAACCTATCTTCTCCATTACTTCTTTTACTTGGTTTGTGCATTTTTGTAGCCCGTTGGCATCTTCACTGATAAGAGTGATGTCATCAGCGAAGTCTAGATCAAATAGCCTTGAATTGTTTCAGTGTAGGCCATGTGTATCACTGTCGCATTGTTTTAATCCATAGTCAATGACTAGCATAAACAAAAAAGGAGACAGGACGCACCCCTGTCTTCCACCTGTCTTGATGCTGAATAGCTCACTCTGCCAGTGTCGGTCCCAAGCCTGGATCCAAAAGGAGGAGGGTTGGTCAAAGGGGTGGCTTCCCATCACCATAAAAAAAAAATTCTAGCTACAGAAACTACTTGCATAAGCCAAAACTCATGGCCTGAGGAGGATGGAAAGCGTTCAGATGCGCATACGACAGCGGATGGTCAATCCGTTGGGAAGTCACCCACTCGATGGTCCAAATTCTGATGGCCAAAAAGAGTACATCCTTAGCTACCTGGAATGTGCAAACCCTGAATAGTGCCAGAAAATTAGCACAGGTAATCCAAGAAATGGACAGATATAAAATTGACATCTGAGGACTTTGTGAAGTTAGATGGAAAGATCAAGGCATGATAACATCTGCAGAAAAAACAATGTTATATTCAGGTGGAACCCAGCATGAAAGAGGTGCAGGAATCATCGTGAATAGCACTGCAAAGAAATCACTTATGAACTGTCTTCTTACCAAGATGATATTCCTACCATCCAAGCTGGGGGCCAAAGTCTCCGGGGGGCTGCATCTGCTCTCTCAGACACTCCTAGGGGAGACAGCTGTTATTGACGGAACTGTATCCAGATGCCAATGCCATGGCTGGCCTGGGAAGAGCTAGAAGACATGGAGGGACAGGGCCTTCTGCTCCTGCTACTGGAGAAAAGGGGAAAGACAGCCCTGCAAGCTCATTTACATGAATTCAGATAGGATTTACCCATAATTCCACTGATTTGGGGTTGTGGTTTTGGCTGAGTTTTGTTTCCATTTTGATGTGTGACTGTGATAACTGAGGATTATTTGTGATGTGCTCATGCCAGGACAGATAGATTTGTGCTGGATGTGGCCAGGGTGACGGACACTCCGACTGGACAAGAATCAGACTTGGGCTAGTAACAAATATTGGCAGATGAAGGGTCTTCTCCCAAAAAAACTCTTGTGTGTGTTTTTGAGACAGAATGTTTTGGCTTGTTGCAAAATTTCCTCTCATTTTATTTTGGAAAAGTTCAGAACTGTTTAAAAAGGGTGAAAATCAAAACTAAACGTTTGTCCAACTCAGAAGAGAGATTCGACTTTTCCATTGCCCAGAAATGCCGGCAAGGTTTGGTTTAAATCCAACCTGAACCAATTTTTAAAAATTGTTTTGGAAGTTTCCAAAGAACCAGAAAATCTATTATTTTCCCAGCTCCGGTACCGACGCAATAAAGGGGACACATCTTTGTCCTGACAGTGAGGGGGCTGGTCCAGCCGAAGCCCTGGCTGAAGGCCTGGGTCACGCTGGGTCCTCTGAAGAGTCTAGTCTCTGTGCAAAGGATCCCAGCAGGACTGCCCAGGTCGGGGCAACAGCAGAGGAGAGCTGACGCCATCAGAGCAGCGGTGACCCATTGCACTGCTCATCGGCCCAGCTGGCCCGTGGGCACACAGCTGAACTGGCTGAACTGGAGCAGGTTGCTTGTGGGGGAGGGATCTGGCGGGGTGGGTCTATCCAGTCTGGAGCAGAGCAGAGGAGACTGCCAGAGACTGATGCCCCGTGGGCATAGCCTCGTGGTGAGGCAGGTTTTCTGTCCCTCCAGCCGCCGGACATTCACTATTAAGGTGGGGTGGCTGACCCCACTCCTGGGCTGTGGATCAGGGTGTTTCATTGTTTATTGGCCGAACACTGCAAGGTCCTGCACATAACTCGACAGCATGTGTCTGTAACGCGATCACTGCCGAATGCCACTTCCAGAACTCCGGGGGATGTTGGGAGGCAAAACTCTCCTGATCTGGGGGGAGATCGGAAAACCAGGCGGGGAAAATGGGGAACACATGGCCTGGTTAGCAAACCCTGTAGCTTCAACCCCCTCTATAACTATCTATAGAGCAAAGATGCCTGGAAGCCACCAACAAATTCCAGAAAGGGGAATGACACAAAAATGCGGGAAATGGAAATTAAAAGGTACAGTCCCCAAAGTGAAATGCCTGCAAGCGTATGGAAACTTTTTAAAAACGCCATAATAGAGGCTCAGATTAAATGCATACCTCCAATTAAAAACCATAGTAAGAAAACCAAAAAAGTGCCACTGTGGCTAAATAACAAAGTAAAAGAAGTGATTCGAGGCAAAAAGGCGTCTTTTAAAAGTTAAATCCTACTGAGAAAAATAGAAAGAAGCATAAACGCTGGCAAGTCAAGTGTAAAAGTATAATTAGGCCGGCCAGAAAAGAATTTGAAGGGCAACTAGCCAAAGACTCAAAATGTAACAGCAAAAAAAAAAAATGTAAGTACATCAGAAGCAGGAAGCCTGCTAAGCAATCAGTGGGGCCACTGGCTGATCGAGGTGTTAAAGGAGCACTCGAGGATGATAAGGCCGTTGCGGAGAAACTAAATGAATTCTTTGCATCGGTCTTCACTGCAGAGGAGGTGAGGGAGATTCCCAAACCTGAGCCATTCTTTTTAGATGACAAATCTAAAGAACTGTCCCACATTGAGGTGTCATTAGAGGTTTTGAACAAATTGGTACATTAAACAATGAAAAGTCACCAGGACCAGATGGTTTTTACCCACGAGTTCTGGAGGAACTCAAATATGAAATGGCAGAACTACGAGCTGTGGTATGTAACCTATCGCTTACATCAGCCTCCGTACCAGATGACTGGAGGGGAGCTAATGTGATGCTAAGCTTTTTTAAAAGGCTCCAGAGGCGATCCTGGCTATTACAGGCTCATAAGGTTAACTTCAGCACCAGGCAAATTGGTTGAAACTCTAGTAAAGAACAGAATTATCAGGCACATAGATAAACACAATTTGTTGGGAAAGAGTCAACATGGCTTTTGTAAAGGGAAATCATGCCTCCCCAATCTACTAGAATTCTTTGAGGGGACTCAACAAGCATGTGGACAAAAGTGGATATAGTCTACATGGACTTTCAGAAGGCCTTTGCCAAGGTCCACCCCTAAAGGCACTTAAGCAAAGTAAGCAGTCCTGGGATAAGAGGGAAGGTCTTCTCATGGATCAGTAACTGGTTAAAAGGCAGGAAACAAAGGGTAGGAATAAACGGTCAGTTTTCAAAATGGAGACAGGTAAATAGTGGTGTCTCCCAGGGGTCTGTACTGGGACCAGCCCTATTCAGCATATTCACAAATGATCTGGGAAAAGGGGTAAACAGTGTCGTGGCAAAATGTGCAGATGATACAAAACTACTCTAGATAGTTAAGTCCCAAGCAGACTGTGAAGAGTTACAAAGAGACCTCACTAACCTGGGTGATGGGCAACAAAATGGCAGATGAAATTCAATGGTGATAAGAGCAAAGTAATGCACAATGGAAAAAATTGTCCCAACTATACATACAAAATGATGGGGTCTAAATTGGTTGTTCCCACTCCAGAAAGAGATCTGGGAGTCACTGTGGAGAGGTCTCTGAAAACAGCCACTCAGTGTGCAGCGGCTGTGAAAAACGCCAACAGACTGTTAGGAACCATTAGGAAAAGGGTAAATAACAAGACAGAAAATATCATAACGACACTATATAAATCCATGGTACGCCCACACCTTGAATCCTGCGGGCAGTTCTGGTCGCTCGATCTAAATATATATATATATATTGGAATTGAAAAAGGTTCAGAGAAGGAAACAAAAGTGATTAGGGGGATGGAACAGCTTCCAGATGAGGAGAGATGAATAAAACTGGGACCTTTCAGCTTGGAAGAGACGACTGAGGGGGAATGTGATGGGGTCTATAAAATCGTGACTGGTGTGGAGAAAGTAAAGAAGGAAGCGTTATTTACTCCTTCTCATAACACACGAACTAGGGGTCACCCAATGAAATTAATAAGCAGCCGGCTTAAAACAAAGAAAAGGAAATATTTCTTCACACAACGCACTGTCAACCTGTGGAACTTGCTGCCAAGGGATGTTGTGAAGGCCAAGACTATAAGTGGGTTCAAAAAAGAACTAGATAAGTTCGTGGAAGATAGGTCCATCAACGGCTATTAGCCAGCATGGGCAGGGCTGGACCCCGTGCACTGGGTGTCCCTACACCTCTGACTGCCAGAAGCTGGGAATGGGTGACAGGGGCTGGATCACTCGATAATTGCCCTGTTCTGTTCGTTTGACGTAGCTGCCGTCCCCTGTGGTTCTGAATAGCACTGAAGCCACAGGCTGGGCAAAAGTGCAAGCCCCCTCCTGGCTCCCTGGTGCTGGGGGAGCTGAACTCCATGGCTGGATGGCTGCAGAGAGCCCGCGCCCCTCTGGTACCTGCCTCCATCCAGGCGACTCAGAGCAACGACAAGGGTTCTGGATCCTCTCCAGTGCTTTGTGCAGCTGGGACGTGGGCTGGAAAAGGAACCGACTTGGTAACAGGAGTGGAACTCCAGGGGATGGACCTTCTCTCTGTTATGCTTTCGACTTTGCTGAAAGTCTCCCATTTCTGTGCTGCCAAGCCCTGTTCTACGCTGTGTTCCTTCAGCTACTAAACCTTCCATTTTACACGCTGGCTGAGAGTCACAGCTGCCTGTGGAGTGGGGGTGCAGGGCCCTCTGGTTTCCCCAGGGATCCCGTCCAGGTGGACCTGCCGCGGGAAGCGCACGGTGAGAACAGGGGTGCTGAATGCTCCGAGGTCAGACCCAGGAAGGCCACAGCCGAGGAGGCTCCTTGTCCTGGACAACGTGCCCCGAGGGGAGTCACGCTCCCCAGAGTCCTGGCTGGCTTCATACGGAGCAGTGCCAGAGCATCTGAGACACCCCACTCCGCGAATGTTCAAATGTAACAAATGACTGAAGGCTGGTACTTCATGATGTCAATAGCCTGAGGTGAGCGCCCGTATCAGCCACTTAGGGTGAACTACCTGATGGGGATGTGCTAATTGTCCCAGAACCGTGCGTCCAAAACCCAAAACTTTCTGAGCTCCCGTCCAACGCAAAAGAAATCCCAGCGTGTTGACATCTAGAAATGCACAGCTGGAGCGATACTGCTGGGGGAGAGGGAACGAAATACCTGACGAGCTTTAGCTGAAGTGGTCCCAGAGACACTGAATTGCCGGAATCAGCGGGTTTTGCATTGCATCAGCTGGGGTGAGTCAAGGTTCTTGCCAAAGGAGACGCTTTCCGTTATGCATAAAGGGGAACTGACCATTAACCCTTAATGCCAAAGTATTTACTACAGCTTGTACACCAGATGTCAGGCAGTTTGGGCGAGCAGGTTCTGCAGCAGGGCGGAGTTAAGGTTGTTGGGAATCCAGCCTGTGCATTCCCAGGATGTATCGGGACTTTTTAAATTTCACCTTAATTGTAAAGTTTGTGGTTGTGGCTCTGGGCTAATTGCAACCTCCTAGCAACGGGTGCAGTTCTTGTCTAGGAATCGATATTCCTGGGCGTCTGGCAGTGTCTGTATTTAATTGCCCCCAAACTTTGTGAATGTTGCCTTGAGCTGTCTCAGAAGCTGCAATGATGAATCGAGACAGTCCTTTAAGGACCCAGACAGCAAGGTGACACCCCCCCACCCTCCTGTCCCCTGCTCTGCCCCAACTGCAGCTGTTTAACCCTCTTCACTCTGTGCAGGGCAGTGCAAAGCCCAGGGGGAAACTGAGGCATACGTAGGCATCTTAAACACATTACCAAAATTCTCCCTTTGTCCGGCTTTGCCTCGTCAGGGCCTCTGGCAGCCTCTCCCAGCACCGTTCCTGCTCCTGCTCCTCAGTGACACCCTGTTCTTTACACCTGTCCCCTTCTCAGTCATGTCTGATTAATGAGCAGGGTCGCTGGGCCCAAGAAACTGGTCCTTAAAGGGCCGGACGCCCTTTACCCATCCCTCCAATGTCAAGCCTTGGGCCTTTACCCCACCTGGGCTGGGATCCTTCAGTTCTCCTGAGCTCAGGAGGTGCACCCCATTTACTGACCATGCTGACCCAGCAAGTCCAATGGGGCTGGACCCCTGCTGTTCCTGTCATTGGGGGTCAGCTACCTGGCTGCCTGCTCCCACCAAAGGGGCTGTTATTTTGCAGTAGGAACCAAGGACTTACAGGAAATGAATTTTAAACAGTTTGTATGTATGGGGAGGGGGATGCCCTGCTATAGGGGATGGGAGGAGAGGGGATGGGTGCACTGCAAAAGGGTGAGGAGGGCAGATGCATGCCATACTACAGGGGAGTGGCGGGATGGATGCCATGCTATAAGGTGAGGGGAATGGGTACCGGGGGGGGGGGGTAGCTCAGGGTGCAGGTGGGGTGGATTTCATGCTGAATGGCATGGGTGCCCTGAGATAGATAGATAGATAGATAGATAGATAGATAGATAGATAGATAGATAGATAGAGGGGGTGTATGGGGATGGATAGAGAGATAAAGTGGGAGGGGTGTATGGGGATAGATACTGTGGCAGGAAGGACAGATAGTGAGACGCTGTGGATAGAGGGACAGACACTGTCCAGGGAGACGGGGGAATCTCCTCCTGGTGCAGCAGCTCCCTCTCCAAACCCCCACCCCCGTCCCTGCTCCCAGTGAATGCAATGGCTGTGGCAGGCCCCCCCCAGCTGGCATCTGCACACCAGCCTGTCCGCCACTGGCCTGGCACGCCCTGCCTGCCTGCCATGGACTCTGTGCGCCCCACCAGGCTGGGGCATGCAATGGATCTAAGCCCCCGACCCCATGGGGGTCCCAGGGAGACAAAGGTGACCTTCAGGGGCCGGGGGGCAGTGGGATCACAACAGAAGGGCTCAGGCTCTGTACTGAGGGTGGGCACCCTGATCCTCCCCAACCCCCCCTCAGTTCCCCCATCTCCTCAGGGGCTGAAGGGGGTGGAGGGGGCTGAGCAGAGAGGCTGAGTGTTCAGGGGGGCTGACGGGGAAAAGGCTGAGGGGTGCTGAGGGGTGCAGGGGACTGAGGGGGCGCAGGGTGACTGAGAGGGAGGGGCTGAAGGGGGCATGAGGATGCGGAGAGGGGAGAGGCTGAGGAGGAGGAAGGGCTGAGCGGGAGGGGATGAAGGGGACGGGGGGCTGAGGGGGACTAGGGTGAGGGGTGTGCAGGGGGCTGAGGGGGAGGGGATGAAGGGGGCATGGGGATGCTGAAAGGGTCTGACAGGAATGCAGGGGGATGAGGGGGATGCAGGGGGCACGGGGGGCTGAGGGGAGTGCAGGGGGTGCAGGGGGCTGAGGGCAGGGGCTGATGGGGGCTCAGGGGATGGGGGAAGGGGATGAAGGGCGCACGGGGGTCTGAGGGGGGCTAGGGTGAGGGGTGTACAGGGGGTTGAGGGGGATGCAGGGGACACGGGGGGCTGAGGGGAGTGCAGGGGGTGCGGGGGGCTGAGGGCAGGGGCTGACGGGGGCTCAGGGGATGGGGGGAAGGGGATGAAGTGGGCATGGGGGGGCTAAGAAGGGCTGAGGGGGAGGGGATGCAGGGGGGCTGAGGAGGAAGGGGTGGAGGGGGGCTGAGGGGAAGGGGATGCAGGGGGGCTGAGGGGGGAAGGGGCGGAGGGGGGTTGAGGGGGAGGGAATGCAGGGGGGCTGAAGGGGGAAGGGGTGGAGGGGGGCTGAGGGGGAGGGGACGCAGGGGGGCTGAGGGGGGAAGGGGCGGAGGGGGACGGAGGGGGGCTGAGGGGGAATGGGGACCAAGCCCAGCAAGGGAATCGGAGAGAGAAAAGGCGTCAGAAAATGGGCAACACCTGACATGCCCCTGCTGACTCCCCAATCAGCCCCCCCAGCTAGCGCCCCACTGGCCCCTGCCCCCTGGTTCTCAGTGAGTCTGGAGGGCGGGATCCTCCAATCAGCATCTGATCTGCCCCCCGCCCCCCAGCTCTAAGGTCTGTCCGTCCGTCCCGCGGGGGCAGCCCGGGATGGGGAGGCGGGGTAGCTCGGGGAGAGGGGAGGGGGAGAGCTGAGTGGGGAGCCGCCCTGGGGCCTCTGGCGGGGCTGACAGGGGCGTGGGGGGGCGGGGGTGCAGTGGGGGGTCAGGGCGGGAAGGGGCCGTGGGGGGCTAAGGGCGGGTGAGAGGGTGGGGAGGGGCCACAGTGGGGGGGCGGGGCTGAGAGGGCGGGCCGCATGCGGGTTGAGAGGGGCAGCAAGGGGGCGGAGGCCGAAGGGGGGCTGAGGGCGTGGGGGGGGGCAGAATGGGGGGCTGAGGATGCGGGGCGCACTTCAGGGGGGCGGGGCGAGAGAGGGGGCGGGGCGCCCCTTGCAGGCAGAGATGATGCAGGAGACAGGCGGTTGCCATGGGAACGGGAGGCAGGGAGGGACCGGCGGGCAGGGAGGGAGGGAGGCGCGGGGCGGGGGGCAGCGGCCGGCGGGGCCGGGCCGGGCCGGGTGCGGGCATGGCCGAGCGGGCTCCGGGCTGCGCTGGCCCCTACGACACGGCCACGCTGCTCCAGTTCTGCCACGGTGAGTGAGCGCGATCCGGGCCCTGCTGCCAGCCCGCTGCCCCCAGCCGTGCCCGGGGCTGGCACCCAGAGCCCCCCACCAGCCGTGCCCGGGGCTGGCACCCAGAGCCCCCACCAGCCGTGCCCGGGGCTGGCACCCAGAGCCCCCCACCAGCCGTGCCCGGGGCTGGCACCCAGAGCCCCCACCAGCCGTGCCCGGGGCTGGCACCCAGAACCCCCCAGCCATGCCCGGGGCTGGCACCCAGAGCCCCCACCAGCCGTGCCCGGGGCTGGCACCCAGAACCCCCCAGCCATGCCCGGGGCTGGCACCCAGCACCCCCCAGCCATGCCCGGGGCTGGCACACTGCACCCCTTCCAGCCGTGATCAGGGCTGGCACCAAGCACCCTGCTCCAGCTGTGCCCTGGGCTGTCACTCAGCAGTCACACCCAGCCGTGCTGGGGCTGGCACCGAGCTACCCCCCAGCCATGCCTGGGCTAGCACCCAGCACTGCCCAGCCAGGCCCAGGGCTGGCACCCACCACCCTACCTCCAGCCGTGCTGGGGCTGGCACCCTCTACCCCTCCCCCCACAGTGCCCAGGGCTGGCACCCTTCTGCCCGGCTATGGGTGCTAGTCACGGAGCACAGATCCATCCGCCCGGTGCTGTGAGTCCCCCCCGTCACCCCACAGGTGCTCCGGGGGGCCAGTGTTGCCCCGCACATGGGGGTCGTGCTGGGTCACAGAGGAGGCAGGTTTATGGGGACGAAGTGGCAGAATGGCATTTGGGCAGGATTCGCTCTCGGGCAGCACCAGAGCTGATTGCAGTGTTGGGCAGAGAGCCACAGAGAAAGGGGCTTCTCTGCCAGTGGGTGCCCCTCAATCCTGACCCCCCAGCCCCCTGCTATCCCACCCCTGGGCTCCCTCCAAGCCTCCCGCGCACAGCTGTGCTGATGCCCCTCCCTCCCGACCCGCAACCCCACTGCTGTTGCAGCCTGGGCCCTCTCCTGCTCTGATCTTACATTGCCGATCCTGTCCGGATGCTGGATTGCTTTTGCTTTGATGGCCATGCAGAGCAGAATAAATGTCCTGTGGGGGCTCATCTGAGACCCACCAAATTCGCTGCATGTGTGACCTCTCGCCAGGACTCTGCGGATTGCAGCAACCCCTTTCCCTTGCAGCAGGACTCGGGGCCCATGTCCAAGCAGCTTGGACATTCCATCTGGCCCTGGCGCGATGGCCCATGGCCCTCAGCGCCACCCCACAGGGTGCAGGGGGGACTCATCTGGGCAGGGCCAGCCATCCACTAGGTTCCTTCGCATCCTGCTGAGGACAATGTAACCTGGTTCCCCCAGAGCCTGTTGCAGGGGTCTCGGGGATCCCGCCCCTGTTTCTACTCCAAGTGGCGGAGCTAGTGCTGCCTGGCACTGCCCCAGACTCCACTGTGAGTAGAATATTGCAATACCGCCCCGTTCTGTGGCTTTTCTCAGCTTACACCATTTCTAAGCCCTTTACAGGCTGCAGAGTCTCTACAGGGATCCTTCACCTGGCATTGAGATGCAACCACCTCTGGGGTGGGGAATGGGGCTGTTTATACAGGGGTCTCTTGGCCGGTGTTGAGATGCAGCCTCCTCTGGGGTGTGGCGTGGGGGCTATTTATACAGGGGTCTCTTGACTGGTGTTGACATGCAACCACCTCTGGGGTGGGGCATGGGGCTGTTTATACAGGGGTCTCTTGACCGGTGTTGAGATGCAGCCTCCTCTGGGGTGTGGCACGGGGGCTATTTATACAGGGGTCTCTTGACCGGTGTTGAGATGCAGCCTCCTCTGGGGTGTGGCACGGGGGCTATTTATACAGGGATCTCTTGACCGGTGTTGAGATGCAGCCTCTTCTGGAGTGTGGCGTGGGGGCTGTTTATACAGGGGTCCTTTGCCAGACACTGAGATGCAGCTGCCTATGGGGAGGGGAGGGGCACAGTGACCATGTACACAGGGATTCCTCGCCTGTTGCTGGGTGGTCACTGTTTCTGGGGTGGGGCGCACAAGCCGTTTAACAGCCCCCCTGCCCAACAGGATGGGGCAGGAAGTGTAGAAGGGCCCCGTATCTAGCCGAAACTGCAGGGCCAGGGGGGCACAGGGAGCTGGAATTTGATGAGGATCCTGGGGCTAAATCCTTAATGACCTGTCCGGGCATCTTCAGACACCTCGAGCATCCAGACCCTCCTCTGGACTTGTCCTACGGAAGAAGGCGTCTCTTGTAGCACGGCACCCCCTGGGGCCACCCTGCGGTGATGCTCCAGGGACAAGAGAAAAGGGGAGGAGTGTGAGGATGGGGCAAAAGAGGAGAGGGGTGAGGCAGGGGTATTTCCCCTGTGCTAGCTCTGGGGCTCTGTCTGCTCTCTGCCCTGCAGAGGGCTCTTCTGACCCCCTTTAGCTTTAACACCCCCCCATCCCCTGGCTGCAGTGGGGCTGGCTATGGTGCCCCTGTGTGTTTGCATGGGGCACAGGGGGAATTCTGGGGCACTGAACTCCCACAATTCATAGAGGTAGAGCCCCTGGTGGGGCCTTGACACCTTGGCTTAAACCCCATGGCAACAAACCCAAAGGAGGGTCTACAGCAGGCCCTGGAGTAGGGGGTGGTCCCGGTCACTATATGACCCCCCAATCCCAGTGTCTATAGGGCCAGTCCTGGACCCGACAGGGAATACCCCCACCCCCACTCCTGGCTCGCAGGGTGGCCAGTCCCCAGGATGCCAGTGCCCTCCCAGTGCTTGCTCTAGGGGAAGCCATTAGCCTGGCACTATCAAGCTACCCCACCCCCGAGGCGGTGATGCAGCCCTTGGGGGTGACCAGTGCATGGCTCCCCAGGGCTGGGGATCCAGGTCTGGAGCCAGGATCAATGGGGCAAGGGCTCTGCCAGGTCCTGCTTCATTAGACTCTGGCGCTGCCCATCTCCTTGGAGCGCTGCCAGCCCCAGTAGTGGGGAGAGCAGGGGAGGGAGGGGGGCTATGGGGCTGGCTGAGGGGGCACCTTGGGGCTGCTCTATCCTTTACATGTTCCTTTATCGCGCTTGTCCCCACAGCATCTGCTCTGTGCAGGCCGCTCAGCGAAGGGCCCCGGCACCGGGTGGTGGGAGGGCTGGGGTGGTCCTTAGCTCCTGGGGGAGTTCGTTCCACCTCCTAGGACAGGCCCCCAAGGCCGCTCTGCTCCTGCACAGGTGAGGGTGGGTCCCTCTGGACCAGAGGGGCTGGAGCTTTGGGCTCTTGTAGATCCCCAGGCACAGGCCCCGGGGATCGGGACCGAGCCCTCGGCCTCGTCTCTGGCCTGCGGGCAGCCAGCGTAGGGAGGCAGGGCAGGGCGATGGGCTCGTGGCAGCCCGGGTCACCAAGGAGACGTTGCCACGTTCTCGACTAGCTGGGGGGCTGATGGCTCCGTGCCCAGGCCTAGAGCATTGCTGTGCCCAGCCGAGAGGGGAGGGAGTGCCCCTCGCCCATGCTGCTCTCTGGGAGCCCGGCCTCAGCCTGCTGAACTACAAAGCAAACTGGCCGGGTGTGGGGGCACCTTCCCTCAGAGGAGACGGTTCTGGGGCTGCCACCTCCTGGCTGGCACTCATGGGCCCCCCACCCTCTAGGCAGCAGGGAGGGCAAGCCCTGGCCCGGTTCCAGCGCCCGGCTCTCAGAGCTATTGATCAGCTGGTGCAGCTCTGCCCCTTCCCACTGCCAGGAACCAGACACGCCCTCCTGGCGCCTGGAGTGCCTGGCACTCCCCTCCCCGATGCCAGGGCCACCAGTTCCCTGTCCTGGCCCCCCAGTGCCGGCCCACTCAGTGCCCCCACTCCCCATCCTCTCTCATACCAGCCTTTCCCTGTGCCCTGGGCTGCCTGGACCCCAGCCCCCAGTGCCAGGCCCCCTCCTCAGCCCCCCTGCAGCTGATTCCCTGCAGGGCAGGGCTAAGGTGGAGCCCAGCGGTGCCCAACTCAGGTGCTTTGGCTGCAGCGGGCGGGCAGCGCTGCCCCCAGCCCAGCCCCAGCTGTTCCCACGGGAGCTGTGCCAGCCGGAGAGGAGCGGGCGGCTGCCATTGGGCCGGCGGCCGGGATGCTGCAGGGAGGGCGGGCCAAGGCGTGAAATACGATTGCAGAGGAGAGAGCAGGCAGAGACGGAGGAGCCACCACTGCAGAGCTGGGAGCAGGGCTGGGGGGGCAGCGCAGGCAGGGCATGGGGCCCCCGGGGGGCTCCCAGCACAACAGGTGGGTACCAGCCCCTGTGCCCTTCCCGGTGCCCGGGCTGTGGCTGGCTTTGCAGAGAGCTGCAGCATGTCCAGGGGGCTCCCGGGGATGTGGGGCCCTGGGAAGTCAGCATCTCCAGGGGATGGGGGGATGCCAGGTCCAGCGGGCTCTGCCCAGCGGGTGGCAGTGGGGAGGGGGCGCTGCAGGGGGCAGGGGTTGGTTCCGGCTCTCATGGGGACCTGTAAAGTTCTTCAGAGCCTGACCTTGCAGAGAGATGAACTGGTCTCCAGCCAGGCTGGGAAGTACCAGAAACCCCCACCCTGCCCCATGGCCCCCGCGGACTCCAGGACCCAGACCTATCCCCACTCAGGCAGGAAGGAAATCCCCCCCCCACCCTCGACCATCCACCACTGCTGGGGCGGCCGTGGGGCGGGACAGGAAGGGGCTAGCTGGGCCCATTGGTCTGACCCTGCCTGTCACCCATCTGCTCCCCTCGCATGCTCTGGGGGTGTCACCACCTGGGGGCCAAACTCACTGCAGGGGGTGTCATGAGGACCTGGCTGCCCCGGCCTGGGGAGGGGTCAGAATCTGATTTAGCTGATCTCAGCTGCCCAGCCAGGCCAGCAGCCCCTGCAAGAGGCAGATTCCCACCCCGGGGGCAGGATGAGCCTGGCTCATAGTCCCCTTATGTGAAATGGGCACAGCGAGTCATGGGGCGGTAGCTTGAGGATGGTCACGGCCAGTTGGTGGGGCACTCGGAGATGGGTACAGCCAGTCCAGGAGTGGGGGCATGTGGGAGTGGGAATGGTTTGTGCGGAGGGGGGGGTGTCAATGACAGGCATGGCTGGTCGGGGGGGGGTTGCTTGGGGACAGGCATGACCGGTTTCGGGGGGGGTGTAGTTTGCGTGAGGACAGGCATGAATGGTCGGGGGAGGGCATTTCTTGGGGACAGGCATGGTGGGTTGTGGGGGAGGCGCTCAGGGACAGGCATGGCTGGTTGGGGGGGACATTTCACAGGGACAGGCACAGCTGGTTGTGGGGGGGTGTTGGGGACAGGCAAGGCTTGCTCAGATGGGTGCTCCCATCTAGGCTGGGCATGGCCCATGGGTGCTCCCCAGCTGAGTGTCTCAGGAAATCTCCCAGAGGGTTTCTGTGTCTGTCTGTCTCAGGGTGACAGATCTTGCAGGACAGTTTCAGCTTTGTGCCCCCCCTCCCCACCCGCCCGCAGCATCTGGCCTCTCCTGACATGAAGGTCCCAGGTGCAGGGAGGCCACTCTCTGCCCAGTCTGTGGGCCCTAGGGCTGGGGTCCCCATGCAGGGTGGGCAATGGGTGTGGGGCCAGAGCAGCCTCGGCACTTCCCACTGAGCAGCAGAATTCTGGCAGGGGAAGGGCAGGGGTCATGGTTATTTCTTGTCCCACAAGGCCAAACCCCTCCCCACAGGCCCATGGAGATGCTCCAGGAGCAGGGGTGACTACAGCTGCTTTCCCTTTAAGGGTTGCGGGGGCAACCTGGCTGCAAAAGGCAGGCTCCTGGTACACGTGGGTGAGGGAGTCAGTGGATGACCCTGGCCCAGCTCAGCTGGGGTGGGGGGTGTTTAGAAAGAGAAACCTATGCTGAATATCAGGCAAAACCGAAATAGCTCCTGGGGATTGGATGGGGGCCCCATCACTCCCTGATGTGGGGATGGATCTGACCTGGAATTGCCCCCATAGAAGGTGCCAGGCCGGCCAGGGAGGGTACAGTCGGGGCTTTCCGTTCCCAGGGCAGGGTTGGGATCCATGGGCCAGCAGGGAGTTACAGTTGGGGGCGGGGAGGCGACTCCTCTCTCTCTTTTCATTTTGGGCCAGGTGGAGGGGACTTAAAACTTTGAGAAGGGGAGGAGAGGAATTTCTCATCCGACCCCCAGCAAGATCGGCCTGTAGCCGGCAGTTGCCTCCCCTCCATTTGCCAGTGCCTCCTGCACTGACAAACTAACCCTCTAGACTGGCGCGTCTGCAGTGAAATCGCTACCAGCGATCATGTGTCATCAGCAGGTTTCAGAGTTAACGCCCAATTGAACTGAATGGGGACAGCTCGCCTGCTCAGAGCTGTCATTCCAGGCTGTGTGCAGAGCAGGGAGAGGCTGCTGCAGGGGTCGCATCCCCTTTGTAGCCACAGGAAGAGCAGACAGAATCATAGAAATGTGGGGCTGGAAGGGCCCTCCAGAGGTCACCAACTCAGTGCGACCTGGTCTTAAAAACCTCCAGTGACAGGGATCCCCCCACCTCCCTCAGGGTCCGTCCCAGAGCTGAATTCCCCTGAGCATTAGAGAGTTTGTGCTACTCTCTGCCCCCTTGCTGCAGCATAAGCCCACTGCTGCTTGCCCTACCTTCGGTGGCCACGGAGAACTTTCGATCCTCGTCCGCTCTATAACAACCCTAAAGGGCAGCGCCCAGAGCTGGGCCTGGCCCTCCAGCTGAGCCCTCCCCAGGGACAATTATGGAAAGTCCTCGGACTTATGACACAATTGGTTCCTTACAATTGCATCATAAGTCATGGATTCACCAAGGGCAAGTCATGCCTGACCAACCTGATTGCCTTCTATGATGAGATAACTGGCTCTGTGGATATGGGGAAAGTGGTGGTCGTGATATATCTTGACTTTAGCAAAGCTTTTGATATGGTCACCCACAGTATTCTTGCCAGCAAGTTAAAAAAGTACAGATTGGATGAATGGACTATAAGGTGGATAGAAAGCTGGCTAGATTGTCAGGCTCAACGGGTAGGGATCAACAGTTCAATGTCTAGTTGGCAGCCGGTATCAAGCGGAGTGCCCCAGGGGTCGGTCCTGGGGCCAGTTTTGTTCAACATCTTTATTAATGATATGGATGATGGAATGGTTTGCACCCTCAGCAAGTTTGCAGATGACACTATGCTGGGGGGAGAGGTAGATATGCTGGAGGGTAGGGATAGGGTCCAGAGTGACCTAGACAAATTGGAGGATTGGGCCAGAAGAAATCTGATGAGGTTCAACAAGGACAAGTGCAGAGTCCTGCACTTAGGACGGAAGAATCCCAGGCACTGCTACAGCCTGGGGACCGACTGGCTAAGCAGCAGTTCTGCAGAAAAGGACCTGGGGATTACAATGGACGAGAAGCTGGATATGAGTAGCAGTGTGCCCTCGTTGCCAAGAAGGCCAAAAGCATATTGGGCTGCATTAGTAGGAGCATTGCCAGCAGATCGAGGGAAGTGATTATTCCCCTCTATTTGGCACTGGTGAGGCCACACCTGGGGTACTGTGTCCAGTTTTGGTCCCCCCACTACAGAAGGGATGTGGACAAATTGGAGAGAGTCCAGCGGAGGGCAATAAAAATGATTTGGGGGCTGGGGCACATGTCGCATGACGAGAGGCTGTGGGAACTGGGGTTATTTAGTCTACAGAAGAGAAGAATGAAGGGGGATTTGATAGCAGCCTTCAACTACCTGAAGGGGGGTTCTAAAGAGGATGGATCTAGACTGTTCTCAGTGGTGGCAGATGACAGAACAAGGAGCAATGGTCTCAAGTTGCAGTCGGGGAGGTCCAGGTTGGATATTAGGAAACACTATTTCACTAGGAGGGTGGTGAAACACTGGAATGGGTTACCTAGGGAGGTGGTGGAATCTCCATCCTTCGAGGTTTTTAAGGTCAGGCTTGATAAAGCCCTGGCTGGGATGATCTAGTTGGGGTTGGTCCTGCTTTGAGCAGGGGGTTGGACTAGATACCTCCTGAGGTCTCTTCCAACCCTGATATTCTATGATTCTATAAGTCGGAACGTCGGAACTCAGAGCTGTAATCTACTCCATTGTGGGACCAAGTGTCATAAACTCGAAACTTATAGTCGTAAGTCGAATCAGGGTGTCAATGTAGAAGCATCGTAAGTGCCGTTTGTCATAATTCGAACATCATAAAGTTGAGGACTGCCCGTACCTCCCGCGTCTTACCTGCACACCTAGCAACACACCAGAATGATACTGGCCCTTTCTGCAGCTGCATCCCACTGTTGGCTCATATTTACTTTGTGATCCACTAGAATCCGGATCCTGTCCAGCAGCTCTGCCACCTAGCCGCCAGGCCCCACTTTGTACTTGGGCGTTGGGTTTTTCCTTCCTAAGTGACGTACTTGGCACTTGTCTGTATTGAATTTCATCTTGTTCATGTCAGACCGGTTCACCCCTTCCACCACCACTGCCCCAGGGGCCCTGGCAGGAGTACTCCCTCCACTCCCCCTGGGGCAGGACCATCCCCTGCATCCCCCAGTGCAGGAGCAACCCTTCCCCTCCCCCTGCGGCAGAATTGCCCCCTCCACACACACCCCAGGCAGGATCGCCCCTTCCACCACCCCCCAAGGCAGAATCACCCCCTCCATCCCCAAAGGGCCAAGCAGGATCACCCCCCCCATCCCCTGGGGCAGGATCACCCCCTCCATGACCCCCCAGGGCAGGATTGCCCCCTCCATCCCCGTGGGGCAGAATCGCCTCCTCCATCCCCGTGGGGCAGGATCAGCCCCTCCAGTCCGATCCCCAGGACTCTGCCCTCTCTGATTGTCAGGACTCCCCCTGGGATCTCTGCCTGACTCTGGGAGGGGTGTGGGGTCTAGTGGTTAGAGACAGCACAGCCAAGTGTAACAATGCCCATCTGGATTATCTGCAGGGGGTTGGACATGGGCTCTCCGTACCTAAAAGCCTGAGCGTCTGCCCCTCCCGCTAGGACAATGCCCGTTAGCACGGAGGCTGGAGCAGTCTCAGGCACCGTGTTAGCAGGGGTTACACCGGCACAGCTTTGCACGGTCTCTTCTGCAAGGCAAAGCAGCTGAGACTTTGGCCTGTTGAATTCGGTGTCTGTCTCCAGCTGTGCCTGAGGCGACCCTGGCTATCCTCTCGCTTACCTTGGCTGTGCGGGAGGGATCATAGAATCATAGAATCATAGAATATCAGGGTTGGAAGGGACCCCAGAAGGTCATCTAGTCCAACCCCCTGCTCGAAGCAGGACCAATTCCCAGTTAAATCATCCCAGCCAGGGCTTTGTCAAGCCTGACCTTAAAAACCTCTAAGGAAGGAGATTCTACCACCTCCCTAGGTAACGCATTCCAGTGTTTCACCACCCTCTTAGTGAAAAAGTTTTTCCTAATATCCAATCTAAACCTCCCCATTGCAACTTGAGACCATTACTCCTCGTTCTGTCATCTGCTACCATTGAGAACAGTCTAGAGCCATCCTCTTTGGAACCCCCTTTCAGGTAGTTGAAAGCAGCTATCAAATCCCCCCTCATTCTTCTCTTCCGCAGACTAAACAATCCCAGCTCCCTCAGCCTCTCTTCATAAGTCATGTGCTCTAGACCCCTAATCATTTTTGTTGCCCTTCGCTGGACTCTCTCCAATTTATCCACATCCTTCTTGTAGTGTGGGGCCCAAAACTGGACTGGATCGCTCCCTGCACTGAGGCCGTGGGGGGATGCAGGGGCCAGGGGGCTCCATTAATCAGGGTGGGGTGTGCAGAGAATCTGAACCGCTGGCATCAGAGACCCCAGGCTGCCAGCTGGTAGCTCAGTGCCCCTCCCCGGGCCGCAGTGCTCCCTTGTGTCTGGCCTGTGTCATGTTTTACCAGGCCCGTGCGACAGGCTGGGGTACAGATACTAATGTGGCTTGGGCTCCTGGGTCCCACCTCTAAGCCGGCAGCTCCTCCCCCCAGCTCCCCTTCCAGGGCACTGATGAGGATGTTATGCTGTGGGTGGGGATCCCAGGGGGGGCATTTCTGTTGGGGGGAGCAGGAGGGGCCCAGATCCCAGGGCAGCGGCTCATCGGTTCCTCCGCTTGCTCCCCCCCAGATGATAACCTGTCGGGCACCAGCGGGATGGAGGTGGATGACCGCATCTCGTACCTGGAGCAGCGGCTGCAGCTGCAGGAGGACGAGATCCAGGTGCTCAAGGCGGCGCTGGCTGACGTGCTGCGGCGCCTGAGTGCCTGTGAAGAGAACGGACTCAGCCTGCAGAGGAAGGGACCACAAAAGGTACTGGGCTCCTCCCTCCGGGCGGCTCAGCCCACTCCCTGGGTGCTCTCTTCCCAGAGAGACCCTCTCGCTTCCCTGGATCCGGTCACCTGCTTTGCCAAGCCTGTTCCAAGCAGGATCAGTGCCCTCACCCCCACTTGAAGCTATCCCTGCCGTGGGGAACATCCGGCAGCCCCTGCCCCACGTGTTTGGCTCAGACTGAGAGCCCCGAGGGGGCTGGGTCAGGCCAGGCGAGCCACCTGCCCGCACAGCACTGCAGCCCCAGGGCTCACCCTGCGACCTATGCAGCGCCCCCCCCATAGAATCATAGACTATCAGGATTGGAAGGGACCTCAGGAGGTCATCTAGTCCAACCCCCTGGTCAAAGCAGGACCAATCCCCAATTTTGCCCCCGATCCCTAAATGGCCCCCTCAAGGATTGAACTCACAAGCCTGGGTTTAGCAGGCCAATGCTCGAACCACTGAGCTATCCCTCCGTCAGCAGCTCTGAAAGGAGCTGTCCTCGATTCCAGGGCAGAGCCAGGAGGGCTGGGTGGTTACCCCAGTGCCTGGAGGGAGGGGCCGAGCGCCACCTTGAGGAGTGGGGGGAAGGGCTGAGCCCCATGGAGCCCTCTGGGGCCTGGACAAAGGTGCGTTTCCCCCCACTCCCACCTCTGAGATCCACGGCCAGAGCAGGGGGCAGCTCTGACAGCCCCACAGCTGGTGGTAGCCCTCCAGCTCCCGGGGTCCCAAGGCCCAGCCTGGACCCCTCCTGCTCTAGAAGGAAGTAAGGGGTTTCCGTGCTGCCCTCGCTCCCCACCATGGGACTGAGGTCATGCCGGGGGCGGGGGGGGGGGGGAGCTGCTGGGCGAGCCCAGCAAGCGTTTCCATCACAGCCTGTGGGGCTGAGCCGGCAGGGAGGTGCCAGTCCCCAGGGAGCCCTGGGGGAGAAGCAGGGCCAGCTCCTGGGGGTCCCTTCCCCCCACCCACATACTGGGAACAACGAAGGCTGTGGGAAGAGCTCCCCAGCAGTCAGGGGGCTGGTGGGGGCTGAGGCTCTAAGCAGTGACCCCCCGCTCTGTCTCCCCACCCCGCAGTGTGCCAGCTGCTCAAGGGGCTGCCCTCCAAGCCCATCCTCAGCAACGGGATCCTGCCGCAGAAGAGATCTGGGGGTTACTCCACCTCCCCGTCGTCCCCCAAGAGAGAGCCGGCCCACGGTGCCACGAGGAGGTAGGCGCTGGACCCAGCCCACCCTGCCCTGGAGGGTGGGGGGTCTGAGATGCAGGGTGGCTGCTGGGGGAGGGGAGTGTCACCCTCCCCTCCTGACTGGGAGGCCCCTTGGGACCTGGGGGGCAAGGAACCTTCTGCATCAGGGCCCTGGGGGAGGGGCAGCTGCAGTACAGCCCAGAGATAGGGGCTGGTGGTTGCAGTACGGCCTGGGGGACAGGGCTAGGGGCTGCAGTATGGACCAATGGGCAGGGCTACAGGGCTGCAGTACAATATGGGCAGGGTTAAGGGGCTGCAGCGCGGCCCAGTGGGCGGGGCTGGGGGCTGCAGCACGGCCCAGTGGGCGGGGCTGGGGGCTGCAGCGTGGCCCAGTGGGTGGGACTAGGGGGCTGCAGCACGGCCCAGTGGGCGGGGCTCGGGGGCTGCAGCGTGGCCCAGTGGGCGGGGCTCGGGGGCTGCAGCGCGGCCCAGTGGGCGGGGCTCGGGGGCTGCAGCGTGGCCCAGTGGGCGGGGCTCGGGGGCTGCAGCGCGGCCCAGTGGGCGGGGCTCGGGGGGCTGCAGCGCGGCCCAGTGGGCGGGGCTCGGGGGCTGCAGCACGGCCCAGTGGGCGGGGCTCGGGGGCTGCAGCGCGGCCAGTGGGCGGGGCTCGGGGGCTGCAGCGCGGCCCAGTGGGCGGGGCTCGGGGGGCTGCAGCGTGGCCCAGTGGGCGGGGCTCGGGGGCTGTAGCGTGGCCCAGTGGGCGGGGCTGGGGGCTGCAGCACGGCCCAGTGGGCGGGGCTCGGGGGCTGCAGCGCGGCCCAGTGGGCGGGGCTGGGGGCTGCAGCGCGGCCCAGTGGGCGGGGCTGGGGGCTGCAGCGCGGCCCAGTGGGCGGGGCTTGGGCTGCAGCGCGGCCCAGTGGGCGGGGCTGGGGGCTGCAGCGCGGCCCAGTGGGCGGGGCTCGGGGGCTGCAGCGCGGTCCAGTGGGCGGGGCTGGGGGCTCAGCGCGGCCCAGTGGGCGGGGCTCGGGAGCTGCAGCGCGGCCCAGTGGGCGGGGCTCGGGGCTGCAGCGCGGCCCAGTGGGCGGGGCTCGGGGGCTGCAGCGCGGCCCAGTGGGCGGGGCTCGGGGGCTGCAGCGCGGCCCAGTGGGCGGGGCTCGGGGGCTCAGCGCGGCCCAGTGGGCGGGGCTCGGGGGCTGCAGCGTGGCCCAGTGGGCGGGGCTCGGGGGCTGCAGCGTGGCCCAGTGGGCGGGGCTGGGGCTGCAGCGCGGCCCAGTGGGCGGGGCTGGGGGCTCAGCGCGGCCCAGTGGGCGGGGCTCGGGGGCTGCAGCGTGGCCCAGTGGGCGGGGCTGGGGGCTGCAGCGTGGCCCAGTGGGCGGGGCTCGGGGGCTGCAGCGTGGCCCAGTGGGCGGGCTCGGGGGCTGCAGCGCGGCCCAGTGGGCGGGGCTGGGGGCTGCAGCGCGGCCCAGTGGGCGGGGCTGGGGGCTGCAGCGCGGCCCAGTGGGCGGGGCTGGGGGCTGCAGCGCGGCCCAGTGGGCGGGCTCGGGGGCTGCAGCACGGCCCAGTGGGCGGGGCTGGGGGCTGCAGCGCGGCCCAGTGGGCGGGGCTGGGGGCTGCAGCGCGGCCCAGTGGGCGGGGCTGGGGGCTGCAGCGCGGCCCAGTGGGCGGGGCTCGGGGGCTGCAGCACGGCCCAGTGGGCGGGGCTGGGGGCTGCAGCGTGGCCCAGTGGGCGGGGCTGGGGGCTGCAGCGCGGCCCAGTGGGCGGGGCTGGGGGCTGCAGCGTAGCTGCTGGGGTTTGGCTGGGCAGACGAAGGCTCAGACCTTGGGAGCACCCACCAGCTGTGGTGGGAAGGTGCCGTTGGCAGGTCTCCCCGTCTCTCCAGACCCATCCTGCGTTGCTCCCCTGGGAGCGGCAGCAGCAGGGCTGGGCCAGCTGCTGATGGGCCTAGAACCGACCGAGCAGCTCCAGGCACCCAGGCCCGTGAGCGGTGCCGCAGCCAGCAGGGGGCGACAAAACCCCAGCTGGCATCCTGTCCTGCTCCCATTGGGGCAAGCAGCGCCGACCCCCCCCAGCGTTGGTGGGGGCAGGATTGGGCCCCAAATGCCCCATAGCAACAGCTGCTTCTGCCTTTGCCTGCCCCCGCTGCTCTCTCCCAGCACAGCCGGCATGCGAGTCCCTGGGGGGCTAACAGCCCGGGGGTGCGGGGGGGATGCCGGGGGCTGCGATAGAGCTAGAGAGAGATGGAGGAAGGTGAGAAGTAAGGGCCGGATCCTGTGTGATCGTGGCTGGGCCTGCGTGTCCAGCCAGGCCCTCCCCTTCATCTGCTCTCCCTCTCAGCCCCCGGCTCCAGGCCCCAGCCCCAGCCTGGAGGGAAATTTAAGGTTTTATCAGCTTCCCCATCCCCGCTATCCAGTGCCCGGTACTCCAGGGGTTAATGCTGCCTGGCGCCAGCTGCCTGGTTGGGGGTTTGGGGCTTGCCGAGCAGGGGTGCACGTGTTGGACGCTGGGTGTAGCTGGGACCCAGGCGGGTGCAGGGGGGGGTCTGTATATGTACAGTGCATGGGGGGCTGTAGCAGCTCTGGAGGGTCTGTATCTCTGCAGTGTGTGTCTGGGGACTTGGGCGGGGGGTTGTCTGTGTGTCCGTGTGTTGGGGGGGCAGGTTGTTGTGTGGGCTCCAGGGCCGTGTGTAGCGGGGAGGGGGCGTCTCCATCTGTCAGCGCTGACGTGCCCAGGCCCCCATTGCAGTGGCACGGCTTCCGTCGCACTCTCCCACCCCCGGGGCCAGCAGCCTCGGGCTCACGTCCTGCCTCGTGCCTCCTGCTCTCCTGCTGCACCCAGGACCCACGTCCTGCCTCGGCCGGTCACTCCTGGGGGGGTGGGGAGGATCTCACCATGGACCCCGCTGCCTGGTCACACAGAGACAGGGCGCCACATTCACAGATGTCGTGGGGGAGGAGTGCACTGGGAAATTAAATGCCCAGGCAAACCCAGCCTGACCCTCTGTGCAGCCCCCCAGCCATGACACGGAGCTCTGGCCCCATCCTGGTACTCAGCCCCTGCAGCCCACCCCTCACTCACCCCCCCCGTGCCTCTTGCACGCTCATGTCCTGTGCCCCTGCTATCATGCTGGCTGCCCCCCACCCCCTGGCTGGCCCCCTTCCGGCTGGCTGATGCTCTCTCTCCTGCAGCGGGCACAGGTGCCCCTCCCTGGAGCGGCCGGCCGCGCTCAGGACGCGACTGTTTCAGAGAGCAGAGGAGCCGCACCACCTCGTCCAGCAGCTCCTGCAGCGGGCAGCGCGAAGGGTACGTGTCTCAGACCCCACCCTTCCTCCTGCACCCCCCTGCCCCAGGCTGCACCCCTCTCTGCCAGGCTCCTACCCGTGCTCTGAACCCTGCGTCCTCCTTGCTATCGGCGGCAGTGCCAGCTGGGCTTCCTCCTCGCCGCGCTAGGCTGTGCCACGGTGCGATGGCCCTGCGCCCAAGGAACCGCCGGCGCTGCTGGACCACCTGCGGCGGGGACCAAACCTGCGACCTCAGGATCTGACGGCTCGAGGCTCTGCCGCTGGAGCTAGAGAATCGGGCCCCAGAGCGGCCAGACACGGATTGCAGCCACTAGAGGGCGCCAAGCCACACTGCACTAGCCCGGATGCCCAGAGAGGACCCTTTGGGGACAGGCCCCCACTCCTGCTGCAGGGCCCCCTGCCCCTTCCTAGGCCCCCCCCTCAGAGGGCACTAGCCTGTCCCTGGAAGGGGTTCAGTGGCAAGTTGGTGGCTCAGTTGGGCCGGCAGTGCCCCTGGGAGCTGTCTCCCAGTGGGGCTGGGATGGGGTGCTGGGCTGGCCAGGCTGCACTGGGGCAGGCTCCAGTGTGGGGCAGGCAGCCAGGCCGTCATCAAGTGGCACCCAGGCCGTCCAGCAGTGCTGTGAGTGGTCAGAGAGGAAGAGCCCCAGGCCAGGCCCACGGCTGGAGCCAGGCTGTAGGGTGGAATTGGGGTTGGGAGCCAGGCCCCACCCAAGCTCAGGGATGCTGGGGTGGCCAGGCTCAGAGGGACGAGCCCTGGGGCAACCCAGCCAGACGGGGTGGAGAGAAATCGCTCCCGGGACTCTGTGAAGCCCCCAGGGCTGGGGCAGTCCAGGGGTGAGGCTGGGGTGGGTCAGGAGGCGGGGACTCAATGCCAGGTTGGCTCTGGTGTTCGTGTTTGGGGCCTGTTTGGGGGGCATACTGTGCGGGTGGGGTACCGGCCCCAGCACCTTGCTGGGGGAGCTCAGCAGTGAGGTGGCTCTGGGGAGGGTCAGGATGCTGGGTGTTTTGGGGTTCGGGCCCCAGTGTGACTCTCAGGGAGTTGGAGGCATGGTGCCAAAGGCCCTTTGCGGGGTATGGAAGGGGCTTGGGGTGCTCAGTGGGTTGGGGGCCCAGCCCTTGAGTGACTTAAGACTGAGGGGAGCTGGGGGCCCTGGGGGATTGGGGTGGTCCAGCACCGGAGGTGTCTAGGAGGGATATCTGGAGGTGCTGGGGACCTGGTATTGGAGGGTTTCTGGGAAGGGTGATTCAGGGATAGCGGGGCTTGGTGCTGGAGGGGGGCTGATGGTGACCCAGGAAGACTTGGCACTGGAGGGCTGGCCCTAGGGATGTCTGAGGGCCTGGGGGTGACTCATGGGTGTGGGGGGCCTGACACTGGGTAGCTGAGGGTCTGGGCACCTGGCACTACAGGAGGGACAGGGAGGTGGGGCCCAGCACTTGGGGGCTGCTGCTAGGAGTGTCTGGAGAGGTAGGGGGGTCTGGGGGTGACTGGTAGTGTGGGCGGGCCAGCACGTAGGGAGGGACGGGGTGCATGTCTGGGAGGGGCTTGGGGAGCAGAGTCCCTGGCACTAGAGGGCTAGCACTGGGGGTGTCTGGGGTGACTCAGGCCAGCACTGGGGGGCTGGCACTGGGGGTGACCTGGAGCATGGGGATCGGGCACTGGGGTGGCTGGGGTGACACAGGAAGCAGGGGGTCTGAAACCTGGGGGTGATTCAGGATATGGGGGTCCAGCCATGGAGGGCTGGCACTGGAGGCTGGGGGTGATTCATGTGGGGGGGTCTGGCACTGAGGGTGACTCAGAGTCCAGGCATGGGGGTCCAAGACTGGTGGTGAGTCAGAGTCTGAGCACTGGGGTTGTGAGGGGCCAGGTGCTGTGGGGCTGGGGGTGACTTGGAGTGCAGGGGTCCAGGTGCTGGAGGTGCAGGGGTCTGGGCGGTGGGGGGAACCAGGGGGTAGGGGGGACTGGGAGGCTGGATGCTGGAGAGCCCCGTGTGCTGGCAGGGGGACTGGGAGGCCGGATGCTGGGGGAACTCGGGTTCAGGGCGCTGAGGGGCTGGGGTTGTCAGGGACTGGGGGTGATTCTGGATCTGGGCGCTGGCAGTGACTCGGGGTCCAGGTGCTGGGAGGGACTCGGTGTCTTGATGTTGGGGGGACCCGGGTGCTGGGGGGGATTGGGAGACCAGGCATTGGGGGGGATCTGGGGGCACTGGGCGGGACCTGGGGGCAGGGAGGGGGGACTGAGAGGCTGGGCACTAGGAGACACTGGGTGGCCAGGGGGGGTGGACTCGGGGGCTGGGAGGCCAGGCAATAGGGGTGATGCGGGATCCAGATGTTGTGGGGCGGGGGGACTCAGAGTCTGGCACTGGGGTGACCAAGGGGCTGGGGGTGCCTCAGAATCCAGGTGCTGGAGGTGACTGGTGGACTCCCAGGGGTGGGTGGGGGGACTCAGGGTGCAGGGGTTCAGGTGCTGGGGGGCAGGGGTCCAGGCGCTGGGGGGGGAGACCCAGGGGGTGGAGGGGAATGGGAGGCCGGGTGCTGGGGAGACCCAGGAGGTCAGGGGGAATGGGAGGCCGGGCGCTGGCGGACACAGGGTCAGGGGATTGGGTTGTGAGGGGCTGGAGCCGATTCTGAATCTGGGCGCTGGAAGTGTTGGGGGTTTGGGTGCTGGTGGTCACTCAGGGTCCGGGCACTGGGGAAAACCCAGGGGCTGGATGGACTTGGGTCCCGGCACTGGGGGGGCAGACCCGGGTGCTGGGGGAATTCGGGGTATGGGGGCTGGGAGGGGACCCGGGTGCTGGGGAAATCGGGGTCCGGGCGCTGGGGGGGACTCGGGGTCCCAGGTGCTGGGGGGGACCCGGGTGCTGGGGGGGAGGGGTACCCGCGTGCCGGGGAACTCGGGGTCCGGGCGCTGGGGGGGGGGGGGCGGGGGGACCCGGTGCTGGGGGAACTCGGGGTCCGGGCGGGTCTCGTTCCGCCCTGCAGCCGGGCCGGGGGAGGGACCGCGCCGAGGCTCCCTTCCAGCCTCCCGGGGGTGGAGCCGGACCTCGGCCCGTCCGGGAAGCGCCCGGCCCGGGCCCTAGCCCGCAGCTCCGCCCCCGCCAGCCGGGGACCCCAGCGCAGCCGGCACCATGCGAAAGGCAGCGGCAGGAGCCGGGGCCAGCCCAGGTAACCCCCCGCGCACCCCCACTTTCCCCCCACCTGCCCGCCAGCCCTTCCTTGGTGGGCCCGGGCCCGCCCCTTTCCCTGCCCCGGGCGGGGTCACAGGCCCCCTACCCGGGGGTGCCGCTGCAGCCTGTAAGGAGCCACATCTCCCCATCGTTGGAGCTCAGGCTCCTGGCCCCCACCCCCCCGATCGGGGTGCAGCGCGGTCGGGCCCCATTGCGCCTTTCCAGAGACTGCCGGGGTCGGGGGTGGTGCAGGGTGCCATGGGGAAGTGGGGCAGGTGGGGGGAAGGGGGTCCTGGCTGAGAGAGCAGGGCAAGTTGGTGCAGCAGGGAAGGGCAGGTGGGGGCTGTGGGGCAGGCTGGTGCAATGGGGATCAGTGGAGGGACAGGCTGATGGGATAGACCTTGTGGGTGGGGGGTCGTGGGGCAGGCTGGTGCAGGGGGGAAGTTGATGTGGGGCGGGTGGGTGCAGCGGGGGAGGGGCTATGGGGCTGGCTGATGTAGTGAGGGTCTTGGGGCAGGCTGGTTGGGCAGAAGAGGGCAATGACACAGGCTACTGTAATGGGGATGGGGCAGGTGGTGCAGCAGGATGGGGGAGGAGCAGTGGGGCTGGAAGGTGCTGGGAGAAGGGTGGGGGAAGGGGCTGGCTGGGGAAGGGGGGCAGGCTGGTGCAGTGGGAGAAGAGTTGTGGGGCTGGCTGGGGAAGGGGGGAGGGGCTGGTTGGAGAAGGGAAGAGTGTGAGGCGGGCTGGGGGAGGGGCAGGCTGGCGCAGTGGGGGAAGAGTTGGGCGGGCTGGGGGAGGGGCTGGCTGGCACAGTGGGGAAGAGTTGTGGGGCTGGCTGGAAATGGGGGTAGAGTTGTGGGGCAGGCTGGGGAAGGGGGGAGGGGCAGGCTGGCACAGTGGGGGGAAAGGAGTTGTGGGGCAGGCTAGGGAAGGGGGGAGGGGCAGGCTGGCACAGTGGGGAAGAGTTGTGGGGGGGGCTGGGGAAGGGGGGAGGGGAAGAGTTGGGCTGGCTGCGGGAGGGGCTGGCTGGCACAGTGGGGGAAGAGTTGTGGGGCAGGCTGGGGAAAGGGGGAGGCAGGCTGGCGCAGTGGTGGAAGAGTTGTGGGGCGGGCTGGGGAAGGGGGAGGGGCAGGGCTGGCGCAGTGGGGGAAGAGTTGTGGGGCGGGCTGGGGAGGGGGAGGGCAGGCTGGCGCAGTGGGGAGGGGAAGAGTTGTGGGGCGGGCTGCGCAGTGGGGTGGGCTGGGGAAGTGGGGAGGGGCAGGCTGGCGCAGTGGGGGAAGAGTTGTGGGGCAGGCTGGGGGAGGGGCAGGCTGGCACAGTGGGGTGGGCTGGGGAAGTGGGGAGGGGAGGAGTTGTGAGGCGGGCTGGGGAAGTGGGGTGGGGCCGCTTGCAACAGGGAGATAAAAGGCCAAAGCCGCAGCAGATGGGCAGGGAGCTGGAGCCGCCCTGTGCTTGGAGCCTTAACCCCTTCTCTGCTGGGAGTTTCCATCCTGGCCACAGGGGGGATGGGCGTGTGACTGTGTGGGGGGCAGGGGTCTGTGGGGTGGGGGAGGATCTCTGGGACAGGCTAGCTGAGCCCTGTAGGAAGAGAGCCCCCCACACACGCTTGCATTGGCCACCAGAGGCCTGAGGGAGGTGGCCAGGGGTGTTTTGGGGGGTCCTGATCCCCAGCTCAGCTGGTCCCGAGTGCAGGGGACATGGCCCACGCCGGGGTGGGGACGCTGCTCCCTGCTGGTGGGGGGGGGGGGTGTGATGGGGTGCCAGTCAGGATCCCTGGTTGTAATCTCTCCGGTTTCTCACCTGCAGCAAACCCAAGGAGGCCACTTTCAGCGCTGGTGAGTGGGTGCGCCGTGCACACTGGGAAAGGGCTGGACAGGGTGAGGCGGGGCGGGGGGAGTTATGGGGCAGCTGGGAGGGGGCAGGATGGGGAAGCCACCGATGGACAGGTGTGAGGAGGAGAACCCTGGATTGTGTGGGATGGTGGGGAGCGGTGCGCGAGGGGCTGGCTGCAGGGCGTGGGGGGAGGGTAGATCTGAGCTGTGGGGTGTGGGGGCAGTGGCTCCCGCCCCCCATGAGCCCCGTCCTTACGCAGAGGATGGCTATGTGAAGATGTTCCTGCGGGGCCGTCCCATCCCCATGTACATCCCCGATGCCCTCGTCGCCACCTACAGCCTGGACACCAAGCTGGAGCTGCCACCCAAGAAGCTGAAGCTGGACTGGGTGTATCCGCCGCTCACGACAGTGCCCCCCCACCCCCGTCCCCCACTACAGATGGGTGGATTGAGCCCCATGGTTGGCTCCACGGGGGTGGGCGGGAGGAACAGCCACAAGTTTGAAATGAAAATTTTTTAAGCAAAACTTTTTTGATCCCTAGAGCCCAGTTTACCCAGAGACGTTTGACCATTTACACCGGTATAAGCTGGGGCCACGCGCTGCCGGATAGCCCGGGGTGGCAAACAGAGCTTAACAACTGGCCAGGACTCCTGGGTTCTATCCCAGCTCGGGGTGGGGGGGGGAGGGGAGAGGAAGGGAAGTGGTGTCTAGTGGTTAGAGCAGGGGGCTGGGAGTCGGGACTCCTGGTTCTATCCCTAGCTCTGGGAGGGGAGTGGGATCTAGTGGTTAGAGCAGGGGGGCTAGGAGTCAGGACTCCTGGGTGACGGGGAAGGGGCGGGTGACATCACTTGGTGCCTCAGTTTCCGCCTCTCCTGGAGTTGAGGGGGCTGCAGGGTTATTGGCTCCAGAGCGAAGATCCCTCAGGCGGGCAGAGGGGAAGGGGAGCCGCCTTGCCCTCTTTTCCTTGACCCGTCGCCCCAGCTACGGGTACCGGGGCCGCGACTGCCGGGCCAACCTCTTCCTGCTGCCCACGGGGGAGATCGTCTATTTCGTGGCAGCCGTGGCCGTGCTGTACAGCGTGGAGGAGCAGCGCCAGCGCCACTACCTGGGCCACAACGACGACATCAAGTGGTGAGGGGGGGCCCCACGGCGAGCCTTAGGGGGCCCCAGCGCCCGGGCGGGTGGATGTGCCGCAGCACCTGGGTCTGTCCTGGATCAGCGCCCCCCGAGAGGGGAAAGGCCCGAGTCCCCTCCTCAACCTGCCCCCTGCCCTGCAGCTGGATGGGAGCCAGCGCCCCCCGAGAGGGGAAAGGCCCGAGTCCCCTCCTCAACCTGCCCCCTGCCCTGCAGCTGGATGGGAGCCAGCGCCCCCCGAGAGGGGAAAGGCCCGAGTCCCCTCCTTAACCTGCCCCCTGCCCTGCAGCTGGATGGGAGCCAGCGCCCCCCGAGAGGGGAAAGGCCCGAGTCCCCTCCTCAACCTGCCCCCTGCCCTGCAGCTGGATGGGAGCCAGCGCCCCCCGAGAGGGGAAAGGCCCGAGTCCCCTCCTCAACCTGCCCCCTGCCCTGCAGCTGGATGGGAGCCAGCGCCCCCCGAGAGGGGAAAGGCCCGAGTCCCCTCCTCAACCTGCCCCCTGCCCTGCAGCTGGATGGGAGCCAGGGCCCCCCGAGAGGGGAAAGGCCCGAGTCCCCTCCTCAACCTGCCCCCTGCCCTGCAGCTGGATGGCAGCCAGCGCCCCTCGAGAGGGGAAAGGCCCGAGTCCCCTCCTCAACCTGCCCCCTGCCCTGCAGCTGGATGGGAGCCAGCGCCCCCCGAGAGGGGAAAGGCCCGAGTCCCCTTCTCAACCTGCCCCCTGCCCTGCAGCTGGATGGGAGCCAGCGCCCCCCGAGAGGGGAAAGGCCCGAGTCCCCTCCTCAACCTGCCCCCTGCCCTGCAGCTGGATGGGAGCCAGCGCCCCCCGAGAGGGGAAAGGCCCGAGTCCCCTCCTCAACCTGCCCCCTGCCCTGCAGCTGGATGGCAGCCAGCGCCCCCCGAGAGGGGAAAGGCCCGAGTCCCCTCCTCAACCTGCCCCCTGCCCTGCAGCTGGATGGGAGCCAGCGCCCCTCGAGAGGGGAAAGGCCCGAGTCCCCTCCTCAACCTGCCCCCTGCCCTGCAGCTGGATGGGAGCCAGCGCCCCCCGAGAGGGGAAAGGCCCGAGTCCCCTCCTCAACCTGCCCCCTGCCCTGCAGCTGGATGGGAGCCAGCGCCCCCCGAGAGGGGAAAGGCCCGAGTCCCCTCCTCAACCTGCCCCCTGCCCTGCAGCTGGATGGCAGCCAGCGCCCCCCGAGAGGGGAAAGGCCCGAGTCCCCTCCTTAACCTGCCCCCTGCCCTGCAGCTGGATGGGAGCCAGCGCCCCCCGAGAGGGGAAAGGCCCGAGTCCCCTCCTCAACCTGCCCCCTGCCCTGCAGCTGGATGGGAGCCAGCGCCCCCCGAGAGGGGAAAGGCCCGAGTCCCCTCCTCAACCTGCCCCCTGCCCTGCAGCTGGATGGGAGCCAGCGCCCCCCGAGAGGGGAAAGGCCCGAGTCCCCTCCTCAACCTGCCCCCTGCCCTGCAGCTGGATGGGAGCCAGCGCCCCCCGAGAGGGGAAAGGCCCGAGTCCCCTCCTCAACCTGCCCCCTGCCCTGCAGCTGGATGGCAGCCAGCGCCCCCCGAGAGGGGAAAGGCCCGAGTCCCCTCCTCAACCTGCCCCCTGCCCTGCAGCTGGATGGGAGCCAGCGCCCCCCGAGAGGGGAAAGGCCCGAGTCCCCTTCTCAACCTGCCCCCTGCCCTGCAGCTGGATGGCAGCCAGCGCCCCCCGAGAGGGGAAAGGCCCGAGTCCCCTCCTTAACCTGCCCCCTGCCCTGCAGCTGGATGGGAGCCAGCGCCCCCCGAGAGGGGAAAGGCCCGAGTCCCCTCCTCAACCTGCCCCCTGCCCTGCAGCTGGATGGGAGCCAGCGCCCCCCGAGAGGGGAAAGGCCCGAGTCCCCTCCTCAACCTGCCCCCTGCCCTGCAGCTGGATGGGAGCCAGCGCCCCCCGAGAGGGGAAAGGCCCGAGTCCCCTCCTCAACCTGCCCCCTGCCCTGCAGCTGGATGGGAGCCAGCGCCCCCCGAGAGGGGAAAGGCCCGAGTCCCCTCCTCAACCTGCCCCCTGCCCTGCAGCTGGATGGGAGCCAGCGCCCCTCGAGAGGGGAAAGGCCCGAGTCCCCTCCTCAACCTGCCCCCTGCCCTGCAGCTGGATGGGAGCCAGGGCCCCCCGAGAGGGGAAAGGCCCGAGTCCCCTCCTCAACCTGCCCCCTGCCCTGCAGCTGGATGGGAGCCAGGGCCCCCCGAGAGGGGAAAGGCCCGAGTCCCCTCCTCAACCTGCCCCCTGCCCTGCAGCTGGATGGGAGCCAGCGCCCCCCAAGAGGGGAAAGGCCCCGAGTCCCACCCACACCCCCAATGAAGGGGAAGGGGAGAACAGAACTTCAGTCCCTGCCCCCCATACCCCCCCGGCCGTCTTGCCCCAAAGAGGGTTGGATGGCAGGGGGGAGGGAGAGCTGCTGAGACCCAGCAGTTCATGTCTCTTGTGGGGCCTGAACTTGCTCCTCTCTCTCCTAGCCTGGCCGTGCACCCCGACATGGTAACCATAGCAACCGGGCAGGTGGCCGGGACATCTAAGGATGGCAAGGTGAGGAGATGGGGGGCACCGTGTGTCACGGAGTCCCCGGGCGATGCTCTGGAACTGCTCCCCATGAAGCCAGTCAGGACTCTGGGGAAGTCTCCTCTCTGTGAGCAGACTGTCTGCAGGACACACAGCTCACACGGCTTCCACCTTCCTGGGTCTGACCTCGGAGCATTCAGCCTCCTCTGCCCCTCCATGCGCTTCCCACAGCGGTCCGCCCAGGCGGGGTCCTGGGGAACCAGAGGGTCCTGCCCCCCAACTCCGCAGTCAGATGTGACTCTCAGCCAGCCAGCAAAACAGCGGTTTATTTGACGACAGGAACATGGTCTAAACCAGAGCTTGCAGGTGCAGAGAACAGGACCCCTCAGCCAGGTCCATTTTGGGGGGGCAGTGAGCCAGACAACCACGTCTGCCCTTCACTCCATGTCCCCAGCCAGCCCCAAACTGAAACTCCCTCCAGCCCCTCCTCCCCTGGGCTTTGTTCCTTTCCGGGGCCAGGAGGTCACCTGATTCCTTTGTTCTCCAACCCTTTAGCTCTCACCTTGCAGGGGGGAAGGGCCAGGCCATCAGTTGCCAGGAAACAGGGAGTCGGCCATTCTCTGTGTCCAGACCCCTGCACGCACCTGCCCTCTAGGGCTCTGCAAGGATCATACACCCTCATCCCACCACCTAGAGACTTAAGAACTGCCTAGGGGAAACTGAGGCACCCCCACACTATTCAGAGGAACCATTAAGAACAGTCCCACTTCGTCACACCGTGGGTCTGCAGTGAGGACAGGGCAGATGCCTATGGGGCGGGAAATGCCAATCCCTGGGTGTGGGGTTATGGAGGTGGCAATAGCAAAGGGGGAGACCCCAGGCTGTCTGGGCTGTGGGGGAGGGGCTGGATGGGGGAGGGGTCTGCTGCGGGGGGGGCGTATCCCCAGGGGATTTGATCCCGCCCCCAATGAGCAGTTCGGGGGCTGGGCCAGACTGATGGTCTCCCCCGCCACCGGCTTCTCTTGCAGCCCCTACTGCCCCACGTGCGGGTCTGGGACTCGGTCAGCCTGAACACGCTGCACGTGCTGGGCCTGGGGGCCTTCGACCGAGCCGTGAGCTGCGTGGGATTCTCAAAGTCCGTAAGTGACCCCCCCTTCGCCGGGTTCCTGGCTCCACCCCCTCACCTATTATCTGCCCCTACACTGCCCCCTCACCTGCCCTGACCCTTCCCTTTGGCCCCTTCACCACTCCCCCCTTCCTTGCAGACCCCTCCCCATGGCCTGCCCCATCAGATGGTCCCTTTTCCTCTGCCCCCTGTCTTGGGGTGCAAGGGACTGCATTGCACTAGGGGATTTGCGGTACAGGGGGTGCATGGGCCTACGGGTTCTGGGGGTGCAGGAGGAGTCTGTTGGGCTGGGGGGTTCTGGGGTGCAAGGAGTGGCGAGCTGGGGGGCTCCCTTCTGTCTCTCAGTCCTGGGGGGGGCAGCTGGCACTCGGCTGGGTGAATCTCCTGGTTGCAGGGTCCTGGGGGGACACAAGGGGCAACCGCCTTGCACTAGAGAGGAGGATCCCCCCGCCCCACTGAGCCAGCCCTTCCCCTCTTCAAAAGGGAGCCAATGATCCAACTGTACTCCCTGCCCCCCCATACCCCTGGCAGGGAAGCGGGGCTGGGGCTGAAGTGCTGGGAGTGACAGGGACAGGACAATGGGGGAGAGCTGGTGAGCGGGGGGGCAGCATTGAGGGGGTCAGAGGGTGCAGTGGGGGGTCAGAGGGCATGGGGGGGCTAGGTGCACAGTGGGGAGAGTCAGCAGGCAGGGGGCATCTGTAAAGTGGGGGGTGACCCCCATCTGAGCACCCCACCTCTCCGCAGAACGGCGGGGGCCTGCTGTGCGCTGTCGATGACTCCAACGAGCACGTGCTGTCAGTGTGGGACTGGCAGAAGGAGCAGAAAATCGCTGACGTCAAGGTAACCCCCCCCCCGATATTCCCCCCACATCTCCCTCTCCCCCGGCACCCGCCCCCCCTCACGCTTTCCTTCCCCTGCAGTGCTCAAACGAATCGGTCCTGGCCGCCACCTTCCACCCCACGGAGCCAACGCTGCTCATCACCTGCGGGAAGTCACATATCTACTTCTGGAGCCTGGACAAGGGAAGCCTGAGCAAACGTCAGGGCATCTTTGAGGTGAGGGGGGCCCGGGGAGCTGAGCCAGGGGTCAGAAATTGGGGGGGGGCCACTAGGGCTGCACCAGAAGGAGTCGGGAGGCCTTTGCCCTCGTGAGGGGTTCGGGGGGTTCAGTTTCTGTGCCTTCAAGGTTGGAGGTCGGGGGTACTGAGGCCTGTGCCCCAGTAATGGGTTTTTTTGGTGGGGGGGGTCAAGTCCCTGATAATGGGGATTTGGGGGTCCTGGCCTGGGGGGCAGGTCCCTGGTCCCAGGCTGGGGGGTGTTTGTCCCGAGCTGGGCGAGGCAGGTCCCTGCGAAGAAGCAGGGTTTAAGATATGTTCATCATGTCCTATGGTCTTCCCATCTTCTAATGCTCACGCCTGGCGCCTGAAATTCTGGAGTGAAAATCATTTGTCGGCAGGCTGTCGGGTGTGCGGCACGTTCGCTCCCCAGGCCACGAGGGGGAGACAGAACACACGGCAGGCTCTTGTGTTACAAGAGCCCTCGGTCGCTAAAGCGTTGAGACCCGATAGCTCTAAGGGATCTGAGGCTAAGAATAGGAGACTGGAATTGGCTCTGGCCATGTCCGGACCCAAGAAACCCTCCGGATCAGAAACAGGAGCTTGGCTCCGGTGCCAGGCTGCAGTTCCAGCTCATTCGCAGATCTGGCTTTAACCTCGGAACATTCCCTGCTGGCCCAGGTCTGGACAAGCGATCGATGGATCCCCCGAGCGTCTCAGGAGCATCTCCCTCTGTTCCCCAGAAGAGTTCCCCAGTCTGCAGCCTGTCTCCAGCAGCTCCTCGGATCACTCGCGTTTCACAGATCCGAAGTCTGAAGACTCAGGAGAGATTTTCAGATCTGGTTGGACAAAGCCAACGATACAGGTTATGGCTTAAATTCATCTGGCTCCTCACCCCTCTTCAGATCCGATCGGATTGTATTTCCTGCTGGGCAAAAGACCGAGGCGAGGGGTGCCGAGAGAGAGGTCTCTGGGGTTATTACCGCCACTGCCTCGAACCCTTCCTGGGCCGCCGGAAGAGACCTTTTCTCCACTGTTCTGTGGTTAGGATCCCTACATCGCAGCGCTCACCCATGCTATCAGCTTCAGAATTGGATCCGCTGTCAGATGGGGAACGAGATTGCGTGCTTATGCCGAAGAGACGGTCTTTCCCCAAACGCAGGTTTCGTGCATGAGGTAATACCGGATTGCCGGTTTGTCCTGCTGGGGAAGTTGGCAGGACTGGCCTGTGCCTCCTTGGATGGCCTGGGCGTACTGGCCAACTCCTCTCTCTCCCCTTACCAGACTCTCCAGTGCCAGAAAGAAGTCTGTGGATCTGGGCCGTTCGGATCAGAGAGTTACAGACCACTTGTCACGGACTCACAGCCCTGGGCTCTCTCGGCTCCGTATGAGAGGAACCCCCTTCAGTGTGACAGCCCTTCTTGAGGGGCCCACTCTCAGGGGTTAAGCCCTGGGCTCTGCCGCCTCCTGGAACAGCCCTCAGCACGCCTGTCTCTGCCGTGGGCCCCTCCGAGAGTCCACTTGCTCTGGACCCCGGGGCCTCCACACCCAGAGGGAATAATGCCCCCCGATCTCTGCCTGCAGTGACTCTCAGCCAGCATAAAACAGGAGGGTTTATTGAACGACTGAACCCAGAACAGGAAGTTCTCAGGGCCTAGCAACCCTCACCACAGTCTAACTGGGTCTGTCTCCATCCCCATGGGCTCCGGTTGTTCTCTCTGTTCCCAGTCCAGAAGCCCACTCCTTCCAGCCGAGCATCCTATATCACCTCCCCCAACAGCCTTTGTCTTCGGCCCCAGGTAAACAGACTGCCTGGGCCTCCTCTTCCATCTTTTGTTCCCCCATTGGCTGAAACGGGCCACCGGGTTTTTCTCTTCTCAGCTGATTGTCCTTCCACTGGCCAAAACCAGCTGATTTCCAAGCTGGGCTGGGCCTCCCAGTCACCAGGTCACCAGTTGTTGGGGTCCCCAATCTCCAGGCCATTGTCTGGGGTCCTGGCTGCTAGGCAAGGTCACACCTGGTCCTCTGCAACTACAAACCTTCTCCCACCACCTCGTTAAACATGCAGCAGATGGGGGGGGAATGAGACACACACAGTATTCATGCAAAACATTAAGAAAATTCCCCACTTTGTCACAGCTCCCCCCCAAAGACCAGGAGGTATTCTCGGAAGAGGATTCCCGGGTGGGATCTCCACAGGGTGACCCTGAATGCGACGTCAAACTCCAGACTCAGCTGATGACGACGACGGAGTAGCAACAGCATCGTCTCCTCTGAAGATGCAATTCAGCTTTATGAATCGGTTGGTAGGATGGCATCAGTAGCATTCGAGGAGACCTCCCATCGAGTGTTCAGTCTTCTGGGTCCTACTGTCATGGACTCACAGGCCTCGTGCTCTCTCTCGGCTCTGTACGGTCCCTGGGAGGAACCCCCTTCAGTGTGACAGCCCTTCTCAGGGGTCCACTCTCCCTCGGGGGTTAAGCCCCTCTAGCTCCTGGAACCTCACCTCTCTGAGACCTCAGCACACCTGTCTCTCGCCGTGGGCCCCCTCAGGGAGTCCACTCGCTCTGGACCCCCAGGGCCTCCACTCCCAGAGGGAACAATGCAACTCTGTTCTCTAGACCGGAGCGACTCTCAGCCAGCATAAAACAGGAGGGTTTATTGAGCATCTGAACACAGCACAGGAACCTCTCAGGGCCTGAGGCCTGGCCTCCCTCAGCACAGGACATCTAGGTCTGTCCAGCCTCCAGGTGGGCTCGGGCTGCTCTCTCCAATCCAGAACCCCCCTCCTTCCAGCTGGGCATCTGATATCACCGTCCCCCAAGTCCCGCCTCTGTCCTTTGTCTTCTGTCCCAGGTAAACAGGCTGCCTGGGCCTCCGCTCCTCTCAGCCTCTCCTGTCATCTGTCCTTTGTTTCCCCTGTGGCTGGAACCGGCTGGTCACGTCACTGGGGTCCTCTCTCCACAGCCCATTGTCCTCCCCCTAGATCTCAAATCATACATCTAACAGCCAAGGTGATAGGACTTTGAGGGACCTAGAAAAGTTACGTTCTGTTGAGGGCCAGCAAATTCTCATTAGTGCTGGGAAACCCTCTACTAGGAGAAGTTATGACTTTAAATGGGAAAGATTCATTATACAGGCAGCTAATAGAAATGTGGACCCAGTTTCAACCCCTGTTCAACTGATCATAGAATATCTGTTGTGCTTAGACTCCCTCTTTTACCTTTCTCCTGTTAAAGTACATCTAACAGTTTTTGCATCCGTCCGTACTCCTCTTCAGGGTAAATCCATGTTCTCACACAAGCTAGTGAGGGAGGCTGTAGACGGTTTATTGAATCTTTATCCTCCAGTTCCTACATGGCAGCTGAATTGAGTATTAACTCGGCTCACGTCTTTCCCGTTTGAGCCGTTACGGTTGTTCCCCGTTTCATCTTTCTGCCAAGACAGCCTTTATACGAGCAATTGCTTCCACCAGGAGAATCAGCGAGCTGCATAGAATCATAGAAGATTAGGGTTGGAAGGGACCTCAGGAGGTCACCTAATCCAACCCCCTGCTCAAAGCAAGACGAATCCCCAACTAAATCATCCCAGCCAGGGCTTTGTCAAGCCAGGCCTTAAAAACCTCGAAGGATGGAGATTCCACCACCTCCCTAGGTAACCCATTCCAGTGCTTCACCACCCTCCTAGTGAAAAAGTTTTTCCTAATATCCAACCTGAACCTCCGCCACTGCAACTTGAGACCATTGCTCCTTGTTCTGCATGCACCGATGGTGCACTCCCCAGAGAACGTGGTTCTTCGACCACATCCTACATCCCTTCTGAAGGTAGCTTTGGATTCCCGGGTTAATCAAAGTGTAACCTTACCTGGGTTTTCTCCTAAACCTCATAGCAGTGAAGGGGATTCTAGATCACGCTGTGTGGATGTGGAAAGAGCGCTCTTCGTATTCTCGAGGTAGAACTCAGGTCATTTCATATACGGGTGATGTTTCTTTCTAGCACAGTCCCTAGCTAGAAGGGTCAGGCTTTGCATCAGTGTTCTCGGGCAGCTTGGTGTTCCTCTCCGAGCTCACTGGCTAGAGGGATCTGCTACACTGGCAGCATAGTCCCCTTATTGCTGCTCTGTGGGGTACGGTTCCCACTAGACAAGACGTGGTGCATCAGGGCTGGGTTTGGCAGCCTGGCAGCTGGGTTTGGCAGAGCAGCCCACCCACTGCTGGTCGGTTCCGACTCGGTCCCAAGCCTGCAGAGGCCGGTTACAGGTGGGTCACCTGCGTTTTCCTCCCCCTCCAGAAACACGAGAAGCCCAAGTACGTGCTGTGCGTGGCCTTCACCGAGAACGGGGACGTGGTCACCGGGGACTCTGGGGGCAACCTCTACATCTGGGGCAAAGGTCAGTGCGGGAGGGGGGGCAGTGGGAACGGCCCAAGGAGAGGGCACCAGTGTTGGGGAGGGGACTGGCTGGGGGAGGGAGAATTCCAGGTGGGAGGAGCTACCAGAAAGAGCATCTGGATTTGGAGGGGGAGGGTGGAGTCATAGCAGCACCTCTGACCCTGTAACCACCTCTTGGGGACCCTAAATTACAGCTGCCTCCCCTCAACAAGGGTGGGGGAGGGAGGGCGTTGGGTTGGGGAGGGGGGCATGGGTCTCACTGGAGGGGTCCTGCAGGGGTGGGGGCATGGTGGGTCCCCTTTGGAGTGTCCCAGCGGGGGGGGGGAGGGGAGGGGAAGAGGTCCTGAGGGGGTGGGTCCCAGCAGGGAGGGGGGCCCTGAGGGGTGGGGGGCATGGTGGGTCCCAGCTGGGGGTCTTTCTGCTGACTGTGCCCTTGCCGGCAGGGGGGAACCGGATCAGCCAGGCGGTACCGGGGGCCCATGAGGGTGGCATCTTTGGGCTCTGCGTGCTGCACAATGGCACCATCGTCTCGGGTGGCGGCAAGGACCGCCGGGTCGTGCTCTGGGGGCGCGACTACCAGAAGCTGCAGGAGAATGAGGTGAGGGGGTCAGAAGGGGGGAGCTGCTTCTGTGTCGCCTTCTCCCCCCCCACCAGGGTCCCCATTGGGTGCAGTGTTCCTGCCGCCACGCAGGCACCACGGGGCAGGAGGGAGGGTGGACAGAATCCCAGGAGCCAGGACTCCTGGGTTCTCTCCCCAGCTCTGGGAGGGGAGTGGGGGCTAGTGGGTTAGAGGGGGGGTGGGGGTGGGGGTGGGGGGGCAGGGCTGGGAGCCAGGACACCTGGGTTCTAGCCCCAGCTATGCCCATGGTTCAGTGCTCTCCTCTCCCCCAGGTCCCAGAGAGCTTTGGGCCGGTGCGCACCATCGCAGAAGGCAAAGATGACACCCTCTTCGTGGGAACGACCCGCAACTCGGTGCTGCAGGGCTCGCTGGCCACTGGCTTCTCCTCCCTGGTTCAGGTACCCCTCCCCCCTCTCCCATGCAGGTTCCCCTCCCCCCCATGCAGGTACCTCCCGCCCCCCCCCCATGTAAATACTCATCGTTACAGGGCTTTGGCCCCAGCTTTGGAACAGTCTCTGGACTGTTCAGTCCGCCGGACCCCCTGGGGGTCTCATGCTTCCTCCAGGGCAGGCCCCACGGCTTCATCGCCTCTCTAGGCTGGACCCCTGGGCCGCCAGCCCCCTGCATCCCACTGTGAGCTCTGCCCAGCGAGACCCACTGAGGCAGACCGTGAGGGAGACTTGTACAGACTTGGGGAGCAACAGCCCCTCTGCCAGCACCTGCAGGGACGCTCAGAGCGCGGGCACAGGCAGGGTTATTAGGCAACTGGCCCCAGCACAGAAAGTCCTTGGTCAGCAGAGAGAAGAAAGTTACAGCCTGGCCCATCTGGGTCAGTCCCAAGTCCAGCCAAGCAGTGCAACCCCCTTTGTGTGTCATCTTTGTTCACATTCCCAGGCATCCCACCTGTCTTCTCAGTCTTTTGTTCCCAGCTGCTCAAAGCGGGCTGGGGTCCTGCAGTGGGCGACCTCCATGGTCGTTAGGTGCTAGGTAGCAAATGTCCCACTCATTGGATTAGCCATTGTCTTTGGGGACTCTCCATTGACCAGGGCCCCCAAACCCCAGACAGCCCGGCACCATTCACACCTGCATCTCTAGGCCTCCACCGAGAGTAACCAGCCCTTTCCCACCCCCTCGGTAACAATGCAGGGGGGAAATTGAGGCACACACAGTATTCATAGCAAATGTTTGCAGAAAATTCCTACTTGGTCACATCTCTTCCCGCTTTGAGCCCGAACTGATTGGGATCGCTTCAGCCAGTGACCTGAGGCAGTTCAGCCTCACCTTTCCCAGCCCCTGCCCTGCCAGGACCTTTTGGGTTTGAAACTGGCCTGGGGTCCTGCCACTCCCTGGCCCCCTCATCTGCCAGGGAGCAAGGAGGGCAGTGACCCCTATTCTGCCTTGCGGCAGCCTGGGATGGCACTCCTTGCCCCAGCTGTATATTTGGGGTTCTGGTGTTCCAGGGGCTGGTGAGGCCAGGATGCAGGGGGCTCCCCAACAGGGGCCACCTCCCTTTGGAGCTGTGCCCTCGCCCCCAGGGCAGAGTCCTCTCGTCTCCCCCTCCCCCCCATCCCCCGCTTCTGGAGGGCTAGGATTCCTATGGCCACGCCAGCCACAGCCTTCCAGCTGCTTCCCCCTTCCCCGGGGCTTCTCTCCCCCTTGCACAAGGCAAACCAGTTTGGCTGCCCCCTGCCCCACCTGTGTGTGCCCAGGCTCAGCTGGGGTCTCCTGGGAGCTGTGTGACTCACATCTGCGGTGTGGAGCTGGGCGGGGACTGGATCCCGGTGTCTGGTTACAGACCCGCAGATGTCCTGAGCCAGGTGGAAAATCCCCCCCTCCCTGCCAGCCCAGCTGTTTGCCGTTCACGGATAGCTGCATTCTCACCTGGCTGGCGCGACTCAGAGCTTTGGCGGTTACAGAAGCTGGGCCTGGATCCTGTCTTGGAGCGATACATTCCCTCAAGGGCATCAAACCTGATATCCTGGAGAGCCCCAAGGACCAGCCCCCCTGATCCTTCCTGACCCACAGGGATCTGAGCCATCAGCAGGGTGAACGGCTTCACGGTTGGATCCTTGACCCCAGCCCTTCAGCATTGGGTGGGGTTGCACCGCACAGGGTTTGAGCAGGGTTCTCAGTCCCAGCATCTCTCCCCACCCCATGAATGTCTTCCCCCGACCACCACCGTCCGTGCCCACTCAGTTGTGTCTGAGACCGGGGGAGGGCAGCAGGACCCGTGTCCTGGTGGCTGCAGTGGAAGCCTGTCTGTGCCCCCGGGGCTGGCTGGGTCACTGCTTCCTCTCAGTCACAGAGTTCATTCACTGTGGGGGCCTGGCTGCAGGCTGCCTGCCTGGGCTGGCCGAGTGCGACCCAGCCTCTGTCCTGGCCAAACCAGCTGTGGGCATTTGGCCCACTTACGCCCTGTCCGCCTGCAGGTATTACCCCTTAGGTCTGTGAGGTCCCTTGGAGGAGGTCTGACCTCCCCCAACTGTGGCTTTCCCCGAGTCCCCCTCCTGGGATGCTGGCATTGGTTCCCCTTCCCCAGACCCTTGCTCAGGCCAGTCTCCTTTGGGTCTCTTTCCATACCTGGCCCTGCTGCCCACCCACTCCTCTGCCAGCCAACCAGCACTGGGGAGATCCTTTGGCTCCCTGTCTGCTAGCCACGGTTTAAGCTCTTGGGGACAGATCTCACGGCGCGGCTCTACCCCAGCCAGGTTGTCCGGCTCCTCCAGCCTGGGGGCCCCTGCACCCTGATCCGAGGTGCGGAGAGGTTCTCCCAGCTTCTCTGTGGGTGTCTTTGCATGCCCCGAAACCACCTCCTCCACGCCACAGTGTCCATCCCAGTGGAGCCTGTTTGAACTGTCCATAGTCCCCAGTCTCCACCCCATCCATCTGGCCATGCCCCTCTATGGCTCTGGGGCTGAGGGAGGGGTGAGACAGCCGAGCCGCAGGACCAGCCTGGTTCAGATCAAAGGCAGGGAGGTGAGCGTCTATAGCTATACCCCCGCCCCATTAAACCGGGGCAACAATGTGGTATCTAGGCTCCCTGTGGAGTTGCCTTTCCTCACTTGCCCCTCAGGGGGTCCTCTCGCCCCTTGCTCCTGCTCTTCCAGGTCCTACAGCTCCTTCCCTCTCAGCTCCAGCTCCCACCACTTCAGAGCTGTCAGTGGGAAGGAGCTGTAGGACCCGGAAGAGCAGGAGCAAGGGGCGAGAGGTCATGAAGACCCAGACGGGGAACCGGGTCTTGAGGACGTCCTGTTGCTTACTCAGCCACTGTGTGTGTCACTGCCCGGCTGCTGCCTCCCCTCTCGGACCTGCTTCGTGGACCCATCGTCCTTCTCCAGCCGTGTAATCAGCTGCTCCTTGTTGAGCATCCCGACGCCTAACCCCATCTCCCTGCCTGGGTTGCAATGTCCTTAGGGAGATTTCCTTTGACTGCCCTTGTTTTACTGCTGCACGTCACTTATTGCAAACAGCTTCTTGTGTATTCAGCATCCCACTGCTGCCACCACCAGTCACGGATCGACAGGGTTGGTGCTCTGGCCCCAGATTTGGAAAGGCGCCCTTCAGTGTGCCAGACACCCTGGGGGTCTCACTCTTCCTCCAGAGCAGGCCCCGCAGCTTCACCACCTCCCTAGGCTGGACCCCTGGGCTGCCAGCCCCTGTGCTTCCCACTGTGAGCTCCAGTCAGCGAGACCCACTGAGGCAGACCCTGAGGGACAGTTGTACAAACTTAGGGAGCAAGGCATCTCACTCAGCATCCGCAGGGATGCTCAGCCAGCGTTGTCTAAACAGTCAGCTGTATTAGTCGACCGGACCCCAGCATAGAAAGTGTTTGGTCAGCCAAGAGAAGAAAGTTACAGCCTGGCCCATTGTGGTCAGTCCAGAGCCCAGCCGAGCGGTGTGACCCCCTTCGCTCCTGCCCTGTCCCTCCGAGTCATCTTTGTTCAAGTTCCCAAGCCCGTCCCACCTGGCCCCTCCTGTTCCCAGCTGCACAAACCTGGTTGACTTTCTGCAGGGGGTGGCGGTTCCATGGTCATTAGTTGCTAAGTACCAAGTGTCCAGCTGATTGGATTGGCCATTGTCTTTGGGGACTCTCCATTGACCTGGGCCCCCAAACCCAAGACAACCAGGCACCATTCACACCCACATCTCTAGGCCTCCACTGAGAGAAACCAGCCCTTTCCCAACCCCTTGGTGACAATGCAGCGTAGAGGGGAAACTGAGGTACATACAGTATTCATACTAAATGTTTACAGAAAGTTCCCACTTCAACACACCTGTCCCTTCCCCCTCTCTCCCTTGCAGGTATCCATCCCCTCTCCTCCATCCCCTCCACCCCTGCAGGTACCCATCCCCTCTCCTTTCCCCCTCCCCCAGGTACCCATCCCCTCCACCTCTCTCCCCCTTGCAGGTACCCATCCCCTCACACCCCCCCCCAACCACCCTCAGGTATCCATCCCCACCCCGCACCCTTGCAGGTATCTATCCCCTCTCCCTCCCACAGGTACCCATCCCCTCACCCCCCACAACCACCGGCAGGTATTCATCCCCACCGCACACCCCCACAGGTATCCATATCCGCCCCCCATGCAGGATGCCCTGCCATGGCCTGGAGTAGGAGTCCGGCGGGACAAACGATGCTGAGACTGGCTTCCCTGACAGCCAATAGAAGAGCTCTGTGCTGGCTCAGCCCCTCCCTCTGCCTTCTTGGTTGGTGGGGTGTGGGTGGGGCTCTCTGCGCTTTGGGGTCTGAATACTTGGGGTCACATGCCTGGTTCTTGGGGGCATCAGGCTGTGGGGAGCGAACGCAGGTAGGGCATGCCTAGAATACTCCCTGATCTGACTGAAGAGATTAGCGATTATCTTCGAAACCTCATGGAAGACAGGAGAGATTCCAGAGAACCGGAAAAGGGCAGATATGGCGCCCCTCTGTAGAAAGGGGAATGAAGACACCCCGGGGAATTCCAGACCAGTCACCTTAACTTCCATACCCAGAAAGAGAATGGAGCAAATAATCCATCAATCAGTTTGCAAACACCTAGAAGATAATCAGGTGATACGTGACCGTCAGCATGGATTTGTCAGGAACAAATTGGGTCCAACCACCTGGACAGCTTTCTTTGACAGGGTGACCAACCTTGTGGATGGGGGTGGGGAGAGCTATGGTATATCTTGCCTGCAGTAAGGCTTTCGATACTGTCTTGCATGACCTTCTCCTAAACAGGCTAGGGAAATACAACCAAGCCCTGGTCTACACGACGAGTTTAGGTCGAATTTAGCAGCGTTAGATCGATTTAACTAGGGAATTACAACCTAGGTGAAGCGACTATAAGGTGGGGGTCTAACTGGTTGGAAAACCGTTCCCAGAGAGTAATTATGAGCAGTTCACAGTCATGCTGGAAGGGCAAAACGAGTGGGGTCCCCTGGGGATCGATTCTCGGTCTGGTTCTGTTCAATATCTTCAGCAGTGATTTAGATAATGGCAGAGAGAGTCCACTTATAAAGTGTGCGGACGATACCAAGCTGGGAGGGGTTGCAAGTGCTTTGGAGGAGCGGATTAAAATGTGAAATGATCTGGACAAACTGGAGAAATGGTCCGAAGTAAACAGAATGAAATTCAATAAGGACAAATACAAAGTGCTGGACTTGGGAAGGAACAATCAGTTGCCCAAATACAAACTGGGAAATGACTGCCTAGGAAGGAGTACTGCGGAAAGGGATCTGGGGTCATAGTGGACCACAAGCTAAATATGAGTCAACAGTGTAACGGTGTTGCAAAAAAAGCGAACATCATTCTGGGATGTATTCGCAGGAGTGTTGTAAGCAAGACAGGAGAAGTAATTCTTCCACTTTACTCCACACTGATTAGGCCTCAGCTGGAGTATTGTGTCCAGTTCTGGGCGCCACGTTTCAGGAAAGATGTGGACAAATTGGAGAAAGTCCAGAGAAGAGCAACAAAAAGATGAAAGGTCTAGAAAACATGACCTAAGAGGGAAGATTGAAAAAATTGGGTTTGTTTAGTCTGGAGAAGAGAAGACTGAGAGGGGACATGATAACAGTTTTCAAGTACACAAAAGGCAGTCACAAGGAGGAGGGAGAAAAATTGTTCTCATTAACCTCTGAAGACAGGACAAGAAGCAATGGGTTAAACTGCAGCCAGGGCAGTTTAGGTCGGACATTAGCAACAAGTTCCTGTCAGGGTGGTTAAGCCCTGGAACAAATCACCCAGGGAGGGTTGGAATCGCCGTCCCTGGAGGTTTTTAAGAGCAGGTTGGACGAAGAGCTGACAGGGGTGGGCGAGTTATTACGTGGTCCTGCTGTGAGTGCAGGGGGCTGGGCTAGTTGTCCTCTCGAGGTCCCTTCCTGTCCTACACTTCTGTGATTCTGTGGTCACCTGGGAGGAGGGGAGGGCTCATGAGGGCCTTGGATGTGGGGGTGAGCGCTTGGGATGGGGGGCTATGTGGGGGTCGCAGCCATAGTGACGTACACAAGACATAGAAAACCTTTGCAACCTGGTTTGGGGGTCAGGAGTCAGGACACTGGGTTCTATGCCCAGCTCTGGGAGAGGAGTGGGGTCTAGTGCTCAGGGCAGGGAGGGGGCCAGGACTCCTGGGTTCTGTCCCCATCGCTGAGGGGGATTATGCCGACCTTGCTGAGGCACGGGGGGGCCCTGGGTGGGAAGGGCTGGGCATAGCCGGGCTGGGAATGCTGGGCACTCAGCAGGCCCATTTCTCCCCAGGGTCACACGGAGGAGCTCTGGGGCCTGGCCACCCACCCCAGCCTAGACCAGTTCCTGACCTGCGGCCAGGACAGGCAGGTTCATCTGTGGAGCGTGGCCACCCACCGGCCGCTGTGGAGCAAAGCCATCGAGGTGAGCAGTTTGGGGGGCCCACTGGCTGGGAGGGTCCCGTGGGGTGGGGGTGGGGCATTTGCAGCAGTTGTCCTAGGCCTGGAGTGAACCTGTCTCTCTCTGCCCCCCAGGACGCGGCCCGCTCAGCTGGCTTCCATCCCAACGGCTCCGTGCTGGCGGTGGGGACGGTGACGGGAAGGTATGGGGGTGGGGAGTGGAAGGGGCTGGCCCTGTGGGGGTGCTGCAGCCCTACGGGGAGCCCAGGGCCTGGTGGGGAGTGGAGCACGGAGCCTCATTCCTGTGGGGTGAGGGAGGGCGCAGGGTCCGTGCCGCTGCCCCCGAGCTGGCAGCCCCTTGACGGTGGTGGCGCCCTGCGTAGCCCCAGTGCCTGGCAGAGCCGGGTGTGGATGGCGGAGCTCAGGCCTGGCCTGGGAGCCGGTGCTGTAATGACCCCCCACCCCCAACCCGTGTCTGAGCAGCTGTGTCTGGGCACCGCCAGGGTGGGGGTTCGCCAGCCGGCTCCAGCCATGCTGCCTGTGGGCAGGACACGCTGCTCCAGTTTGGGGGTCTGCACCCTGAACACCCCCCCCCCGAGGGCCAGACCCCAAGATGGAGGATTATTGGAGGGGGGGTACCAGGCCCTGCCCCCTCTGGGTAGCTGTCACCCATCACACAGATGCTGGGCGGGTCCCTGGACCATAGTCCCGTTCTCCCCGCCAGGTGGCTGGTGCTGGACACGGAGACGCGGGACCTGGTCACAATCCACACGGACGGCAGCGAGCCCATCTCCGTCGTCAGCTTCTCGCCAGGTAGGGGACCCCCAGCGCACTGGGCTGGCAGGGGCTGCGGGTCAGGAGTGAGGGGCACCAGGAGATCTGGAGGAGGGGAGCCCAGGGCTGGGCTGGCAGGGGGCTGCGGGTCGGGAGGGAGGGGCTCCGGCAGAGCTGGGGGAGCACGGGGCTGGGCTGGCAGGGGGCTGCGGGTCGGGAGTGAGGGGCACCGGCAGAGCTGGGGGGAGTACGGGGCTGGGCTGGCAGGGGGCTGCGGGTCAGGAGTGAGGGGCACCGGCAGAGCTGGGGGGAGCACGGGGCTGGGCTGGCATGGGGCTGCGGGTCAGGAGTGAGGGGCACTGGGAGATGCAGGGGAGGGGAGCCGACCCTGTCACGCCTGCCTTGACCCCGCATCCCCAGCCCTTCCCGTCCCCGATTCCAGTAGCTCCTCGGCTCCCATGGGGGGGCATCCCTCTGCCCACCCCTGGGCCGGGCCCTGCTCCGCAGCCCGTGTGGCTCGGCCCAGCTCCCCCTCTCTGTGCCCCCAGATGGCAGCTACCTGGCCGTGGGCTCCCACGATAACTTCGTCTACGTGTACGGCGTCTCCGAGGGCGGCAGGAAGTACAGCCGCGTCGGCAAGTGTTCGGTAGGTGGGGGCCAGGCGGGGAACGCGGGGCCCTGGGTGGGGGGCGGCAATGGGGCTAGCGGAGCCACTCGCCCTGCGGCGCAGGGGGCGGCCAGCGGGAGGCGCTGCCGAGTGTCTGTCCCTCGAGGCTCACCCCGGGGCTGCCCTGGCCGGGGACGGGGAGCCAGCCAGGGGCCTCTCGGGGCCCCTCTGGAACCAGATGCTCGTTCTCTCTGTAGCACGGGCACCCCCAGGTCAATCCTCCCCCTGGGGTCGGTCACACCCTCTGCTAGCCCCGGTCGCACCCCCCGCTGGCCCCCTGCCCTGCCCCCCAGGGTCAGTCAACTTCCCTCCCCCCGTTAACCCCCTCCCTGACCCTCCCCCCCAGGGTCATTCCAGTTTCATCACTCACCTGGACTGGGCAGCCGACAGCAGCTGTTTCGTCACCAACTCTGGGGACTACGAGATCCTGTACTGTGAGTGTGGCCTGGGGTGTGGCTGGGTGCTGTGCCAGGCTCTGGGCATCGGGCTGGGGAGCTGGGCCCTGCTGGGCACCGTGCTAGGCTCTGGGCATCAGGCTGGGGGGGTCGGACCCTGCTGGGCACCGTGCCAGGAGCTGGAGTCATGCTGGGCACCACCCCTTTAAAGGCTGGGATGCTTTGGCCCCAAGGTGTCAGGGACAAATCAAACTAGGGGCAGGTGTGTTCTTCCCCCCTGGGAAGAGAGAAATTGTCCCATGTCCCCAGTGGGGCATCTCTGCAGTGGGGCCCAGAGACACACACATCCTCAGCCTGGGGAGTAAACGGTTAATGCAGGAAGGTCCTTGCGGGGCCCAAGTGCAGCCAGCTCAGGGCTGACCTGGAGGGGGCAGGGGGCCAGGACTCCTGGGTTCTGCTCCTGGCGCTGGCCAGGGACAGAACTGCACCCTGGTCCCCCCCATAATGGGGGGATTATGGGACTGCCCCCCCCGGGGCGGCACAGGGAGACCCCCGCGGCCAGGGGAGTATCCTGGCTGTTGGGGTCGGGAGCTCTGGGGCTGCTCTGTGGGGCGTCTCCCTGCCCCTCCCACATTGGGCGGTGCAGGGTCCCCTGCTCATCCGGCCCCCTTGTCTCCAGGGGACCCCACCACCTGCCGGCAGATCCCCAACACCGGGGCCGTTCGCAACCTGGAGTGGGCCACGGCCAGCTGCGTGCTGGGCTTCGGGGTCTTTGGTGAGTGCCGGGGCAGCAGGGAGCTGGGGTCCAGCCCCACTCAGGACATCCTGCGCTGGGGGGCTGTTTGCGGGACAGGGCTGGGGGGGGTTGCAGGTGAGTGAAAGGTTGGGGAGCAGATTGGGGGACTGGTCAGGAAGCAGGGTGGGGTGGGTGGTGATTGGGGAGTGGTGCTGGGGCATGGGTGGGGCTGGGGAGACTGGTCGGGAGAGTGGCTAGGGTGGGGCTGGGGTCACTGCTTGAGGAGCAGGGCTGGGTAGGGAGCAGGACGGGGGAGTGGATGTGGCTCAGTCAGAGAGCAGGGCTGGGAGTCTGGTTGGGGGGTGGATTGTGCTGGGAGGCAGGTTGGGGAGCGGTGCAGGGGACTGGGGGTGCGTGGCAGAAGGTCAGGGAGCGGGGCTCGGGTGGCTGGTTGGGTGGTGGATTGTGCTGTGGGGAAGTCGGGGAGTGGGCCGCTGGTTGGGGAGTGGTGTAGGGAGCTGTGGTGGAAGGTCGGAGAGTGGGGCTGGGGTGTGGGTGAGGCTGGGGGGGCTGGTCGGGGAGCAGGATTGGGTGGGGAGCAGGGCTGGGGCTGGTCGGGGAGCAGGGCTGGGGTGTTGATGGGGCTCAGTCAGGGAGCAGGGTTCAGGGGCTGGTTGAGGAGTGGGGCTGGGCTGTGGGTGAGGCTGGGGGGGCTGGTCGGGGAGCAGGATTGGTTGGGGAGCGGGGCTCGGGGGCTGGTTGGGGAGCAGGGCTAGGGGCTGGTCAGGGAGTGGGGCTTGGGGGATGGATGGGGCTCAGTCAGGGAGCGGGAGTGGGGGCTCTGGGGTGGCCCCGTGCTCAGGCCTGGCCTGCCCTGCCCTGGCAGGGATCTGGCCGGAGGGCGCGGACGGGACAGACATCAACGCTGCGTGTCGCTCCCACGACGGCAAACTCCTGGCCTCCGCCGACGACTTCGGCAAAGTGCACTTGTTCTCCTACCCCTGCTGCCAGCCGCGGGTGAGTGCCAGCCCCATGCCCCACCCCCTGGTGCCCCACGCCAGCCCAAGCCCCACTCTCCCGGTGCCCCACGCCCGCTGTGGGTGAGTGGCATCCACATCTCCAAGTGCCCTGGGCCCCCCAGTGCCAGCCGTGTCCCCCGCTGCCCCAACATTGCCCCCCCACACTGCCCCTAGCTGTGGGGGGCCCCTTCTCCAGGCTGAGTCTCCTCTGGGTTGTTCCCTGCCCCTCCCTGGCTTGTGACCCCTGCCCCGCCCCCACAACCCAGCCCCTCTGGCACCTCATCCCTGGGGAGCGCCCAGCCATGGCCCCAGCTGCCACAGGCCCTCGGGGTTTGGGGGCACCCTGTCCCCCGGTTCCCGGCCCTGACCCCGCCTGTCTCCTTGGCAGGCCCCGAGCCACGCGGCCGGCGGGCACAGCAGCCACGTGACCAACGTTGCCTTCCTGCCCGACGACAGCCTGCTGCTCTCCACCGGCGGCACCGACACCAGCGTCCTGCAGTGGCGCCTGGTCTAGGGGGCGGGGTGGGGGCCGTGGGGTGGGGGCTGTATTTTCCAGAGATCTATGTATGTATTGAGTCTATATCCAGAGCTATATTGAAAGGCTGGAGGTTGCACAGGCTGGGGCAGGATGGGGCCCGGGGGGCAGACCCAGATCGGGGAGGGAGGGGCACTTTGTCAGGGAGGGTGCCTGGCTCCCCCCCAAGGGGAATAGTAGAGGGATCAAGGGTCACACGTGCCCCTCCCTGGGGGTGGGGATGGGAGGGGGACCCAGAATCTACCCCCAGCCAGGAGTGGGGCTGGCTCTGCCCTTCCCCACCCCCACTAGGCGGCTGAGTATGGGGGTCACCCCCCCCCTTCCCAGCCAGGGGGATTTGCACTGGACCCAGGGATGGTCCTGGCGTCCCTGGCGGGGGGGGCCAAGGGCAGGGGCCAAAGCATGAACCTGTATTTCCAAAGAGCGGGCGCGGGGCTGCGGGCATCGAGCTCTTCTGCGCCCAGCCCAGCCAGTAAAGGCAAGTGACTGAACCGGTCTGGCTCTGTGTGTGTGAGGGAACCGCCCTGGGGGTGTATATGAACCACTCAGGGGCCGGCTGGGTGTGTGTGTTGTGGGGGACACACTCAAGGGCCAGCCGTGTGTGTGTGTGTGTGTGTGTGTGTGTGTGTGTGTGTTGGGGCATGTCATGGACTCCCTGTGCGATTCTCTGGAACTGCTCCCTATGAAGTCAGTCAGGACTCTGGGGAAGTCTCCTTTCTGGGAGCAGCCTGTCTGCAGGACACACAGCTCACACAGCTTCCACCTTCCTGGGTCTGACCTCGGAGCATTCAGCATCCTCTGCCCCTCCCTGCGCTTCCCACAGCGAGTCCGCCCAGGCGGGTCCTGGGAAAGCCAGAGGGTCCTGCCCCACAACTCCGCAGTCAGACGTAACTCTCAGCCAGCCAGTAAAACAGAAGGTTTATTAGACGACAGGAACATGGTCTAAACCAGAGCTTGTAGGTGCAGACAACAGGACCCCTCAGCTGGGTCCATTTTGGGGGGCAGTGAGCCAGACAACCACGTCTGCCCTTCACTCCATGTCCCCAGCCAGCCCCAAACTGAAACTCCCTCCAGCCCCTCCTCCTCTGGGCTTTGTCCCTTTCCAGGCCAGGAGGTCACCCGATTCCTTTGTTCTCCATCCCTTTAGCTCTCACCTTGGGGGGGGGGGGGGGAGGGCCAGGCCATCAGTTGCCAGGAAACAGGGTGTCGGCCATTCTCTGTGTCCAGACCCCTGCACACACCTGCCCTCTAGGGCTCTGCAATGATCATACACCCTTACCCCACCACTTAGAGACTTAAGAACTGCATGGGGGAAACTGAGGCACCCCCACAATATTCAGAGAAAACGTTAAGAACAGTCCCACTTCGTCACAGGGTGGATGTGCTCAGGGGCTGGGTGGGTGGGTGTGTGTGTGTGTTGGGGGGGACGCACTCAGGGGTCGGCTGTGTGTGTGTGTTGAGGGGGGACGCACTCAGGGGTCGGGGGTGTGTGTGTGTGTTGAGGGGGGACGCACTCAGGGGTCGGGGGTGTGTGTGTGTGTGTGTTGAGGGGGACATGCACTCAGGGACCGGCTGTGTGTGTGTGTTGCGGGGGACATGCACTCAGGGGTTCATGCATGGGGGGGAGGTGGAATTGCCAGTGTGTATCCCCCATGTTACCCTGAGCCAAGCAGTGACATCCCAGCCGCAGCCCCTAGGTGGTGCCATTGAGCTGTACGACTCCCCTCTGAGATAAGAAAAACCGGGGGCCGTTTCCCCACCCCACCCCACCCCACCCCTCAGGCTGTGGGGTGAGGGGCTGGGCAGGGTTGGCGGCAGAGCACTCGCCTGCACCCCCTGGGGGAGGGACACAAGCTGTCAGCCTTGGGGCTGCCATGAGGGAGCCTCTTCCCACAGTCCCCACACTGGGGTCTCAGTCGCCCCCTCCCCCTCTCACAAGCCCCTGGGGGCTGCCTCGTGGGGATTGCCAGCCGCTCGAGGGGGGTACCCTGGTGACAGGAAACGGGGTGATTCCCCATAGCAGCAGGATTGAGGGGGCAGAACTCCTGCAGCGGCCGCGGGTGATGCCCTCGCTGGTGGAGACCCAGGGGCTGCACCTACGGAGGCCTCCAGGCCTGGGGGGAGTGAGGAGATTACCTCCCCCAACCCCCCCACCCCCGATCCTGTACTTGAATCCAGGCCCCTTGTTACCAGGGAGACCCTGAGCACCTAGGGGAGCAACTCAGGGATGGGAGGCGGGGGGCATCTGTCCTGATGGGTAGGGTTGTCAACTTTCTGATTGCAGAAAACTGAACACCCTTGCCCTGCCCCTTCTGAGGCCCCGCCCCCTGCTCACTCCATCCCCCCTCCGTCGCTCGCCCTCGCCCCACCCTCACTCGCTCATTTTCACTGGGCTGGGGCAGGGGATTAGGATGTGGAGGGGGTGCAGGAGGGGGCTCAGAGCTGGGGCAGGGAGTTGGAGCACGGGAGGGGGCTCAGGGCTGGGGTAGGGGGTTGGGGTGCAGGGTGCGGGCAGGGCTGTCTCTAGCGGGGTGCATGGCCTGGGACCTAGGCACCAAGTTTCTAATCAGCCAAGGGGTGCTCTGCCCAGGCCCCGCCCCCCTCCACTCCTTGCCCCATGGCCCTACTTCTGCCCCACCTCTTCCCACCCCGCCCTCTCCCCACTCAGTTCGGCCCCCTCTCCTGAGTGCGCTGCACCCTTGCGCCTCTCCCCTCCCTCCCAGCGCCTCCTGACATCGCGAAACACCTGATCCGGAGGAGGCGCTGGGAGGGAGAGGGAGGCGCTGATCAGCGAGACCCGCCGGCGGGCAGGAGGCATTGGGGGGAGGGGGATCCTCCTCTCCCCCCCGCCCCGCTCGCCTCCCCACTTGCCTCCTCAACCTGCTCACTCCCCCGCCCACCTCACCTCCCTGCCCGCCTCCTCGTGCGGGGCCCCCCAGAGTGCGGGGCTCGGGGCAGTTCCCCGATTCACAGTACCCAAGGGACGGCTCTGGGCTTCGCACGGCGCTTACTTCAGGCGGCTCCTGGGAAGCGGCCGGCAGGTTTCTCTGGTGGCCAGGTGGCTCCGCATGCTGCCCCTGCCTGGAGGCACCTTCCCCGCAGCTCTCATTGGCTGCGGTTCCCGGCCAGTGGGAGCTGCGAAGCCGGTGCTTGGGGCGGGGGCAGTGCGCGGAGCCCCCAGGGCTGCCCCTCCCCCTAGGAGCTGGACAGGTCACTGCTTCCAGGAACCGCGCGGAGCCGCTCAGGGAGCCTGCCTTAGCCCCCCTGCACCGCCGACCGGCCTTTTAATGGCCTGGTCAACGGTGCCAGCCAGAGCCCCCAGGGTATCTTTCCACTGGGCGTTCCCGCTGAAAACCGGGTGCCCGGCAACCCTACCGATGGGCCAAGAGACGACGCGGGGGGGGGTTGTGCAGAGGCTGGGAAGGGGAAGCATCAGTGTAATGATCTGCAGGAGGTGAATGGAGTCAGCTGGAAGCCCTGGGGCTCCCCAACAGGCTCGAGTCTAGCTGGGAATCGTCCCGTCCCGTTCCGCCCCCCGCTCCGGGGACTGGCTGGAGCTAAATAACCAGCAAAGGGCCTGGCCCAGCCCCGAGGGACAGACAGGCCAGACAAGCACGTTTGCTGCAGTCTGAGATTATCAACTGGGGCTCAGCAAGCCCCACGGCCCCTGGAGAATGGCCCCAAGCCAGGCACCAGAGAGCCCTGGCCGCCTCATCGTGGGCAGGTATGCGGCCAGATCAGCAGGGGAGGGACGGAGCTGGGGACATGAGCTGGTGAGAGCCTGGAGCCAGTGGGTGGCACTGGATGCCCAGCAGGGCTTGCACGGGGGCACTGATCTCCCAGGACTAGTGCACGGGGCGATTTGATGGGCGCCCAGGGCAGCAAACGGGGCGCCCACCTCTTCCCCCAAAGCCCTCGGTGGTGCTGTGGTGGAGTCCGATGCCCCTCCTGTCCCTGAGCAACTGGGCCCCCCTTGGGACCAGGCCCCTCCGGAACGTGAGGTGATTTCGAGGAGCGGGAGCAGGGACCAACAGCTGAGTGACGGTGCCACCCCCTCCTGTAGGGGTTTACGGCATTGCAGCCCCCAGGGCCTGCCAGGCCTGTGAGACACAAACCAGCAGGGTGGTGGAAAATGGCTCCTGGCTGGTGCTGCCCAGAGACCCTGGTGATGGGCCCCGGCATGAGCCCCGGGGACCCAGAGAAGATCCTGGCTCCGAGCGCTGGAGAGGAAATGGTCCAAATGGTTTCGAGGCACAAGATCTTGGGACGGTGGCGATTTACTGTCTGCGCTGTCAGCCGGCTTCCAGCTCGCCCTGCCAGGGCCCTTCAGCGCATGGAGCAAGCGCCGTGTCCCCCTCTGCCCCCCAGGGAACATCTGCACCAGCTGCCCCCGCCCTTAGCAGTGCCACGGGCATTGGGCATGCAGAAGGGTGCAAGGGGCGCCGTGTAGCCCCATCCAGCCCGGCTCTCGCCGTCCCCACCAGGGATCCACGAAGGGAACGGGGGAGCTCGGCTGGTGCAGCGCCGGCAGGGCTCCCCGTTCCCCCATGCTGGCAGTGCGGTGGCATGAATCGCCGCTTGCCCCCAGGCTCGGGCGGGGGAACCCCCAGCGGGAGACCACAGGGCAGCCCGGCCCACGGCTGGGACTCGGGCAGCTTCCTCTCGCCGGCCCCTCCGAGAGGAGCCCCAGTGCCGCCGGGGGAGAGCTCCAACGTACACGCACCCAGCTGGCCCTGGCACAGGGGCGTTCGTTCAAGGGTCCCTGCCTGTTCCCCTGGGCCACCATCGTCCCCCCCAGGAGCAGGGCAGCCCCTCAGCCTGCTGGGAGGGGGAGGAGCCCCAGGAGTTAGAGCTGGGGCTGCAGGGCAGAAGCCTTTGCTGGGCAAGGGGGCAGGCAGCTGTGGAGGTGATGAGGGACCCCCGACATTCAGACCAGTGTCCGATCTCCGCGGCCTCAAGCTGTGCACTCGCCCGCCCTGCCCCGAGGGGCCACACGCCTGGAGCCCAGCTCGCCTGTGGGGGGCGGGCAGCTCTAGCCCCCCTCGGCCACCGCGTGAGCCCGGGCCCGGCTGTGCTCCGGAGGGGCAGCTGGCAGAGCCGGGCCGTGGCTGGCAGAGGTGCCGACATGCGGCTGGGGCATTGACATTGGCAATATTTCTACTGTGCCCCGATGGGCCGGTGACGCGCTGAGCTCGGGGGCAGCAAGGGCGCCCCCCCCTCGTTCTGCATCAAAAGAGTGAATATTTTCAAATCAGCTGCGGGGCGTGACATGCCGCGGGGCTGTGTCTGGGGAAGCCTTGCCCCAAGTGACCCCTCTGGCACCAGCTGCTGCGACCTGACCGACCCGCTTGCAAGCCCGGCTACCGAGGCCACTGGCTTTGAGAGCACGGGGGCGGCTAACGCCAGCTCACCGGAGGGGGCTGGGTCCCAGGAGCTCCTTGAGCAACTGCCATAAAATTTGCTCCGCCCTGGGGTGACCAACCAATTTTCAAGCCCATTCCCCGCAGCGTGGGAATTTTTGAGCGCTCCACAAGTTAAAGTGTCTGGGGCAGCCTGTGCACGAGGAAGCCTTTCACCAAATCCGCCCCCCCTGCCCCCAAATTACTGACACACTCACCCTGCCCTGACAAGGCCCACCCATTGTCACATCAGTGGGGGGAGTTTAGAGCAACTTTCTGAGCTTGTCACTGACCCACCCCCCTCGTCCCCCAGTCGCTGCTGACAGTCACCTGCGAGGGCGGGACCCGAACTCGCAGCCCTGGGGTGGCGTTTGTGTGCAAGGGCTACGGGCCGGCCACTTGCACCAGGACGTGCCAGCCGGCTGCGCTCACCCCCAGTGGGTCTCTGCAGCGCATGCCCCGGGCTGGAGGCCCGTCAGGGCAGCGCCCAGGTCTCTGCGGCCAGACTGAACAGCCGTGAAAGCCTTAGCTGTTAGTCACCCTGCCGGGGAGTCCCTGGAGTGAGGCCTGTTCCCTGCCCGCCCTCCACCCCCTGAAGGGCCTGGGCAGAGGGCCTCAGACATTTCATCTCACGATCGCCCCATTCCATCACAGGGCTTTGTTGCTGAGATGCAACCACTTCTGGAGTGGGGCTGTTTATATAGGAACCCTGCACCACAATGCAGCCACCTCTGGGGTGGGGCACGGGGGCCGTTTATACAGGGTCCCTGCACCTAGATGCAGCCACCTTTGGGACAGGGCGCATGGGGTGTTTATACAGGGCCCCTCGCCCAGCACCAAGATGCAGCAGAACTGGAAGGGACAAGCCCGTATTCACCCGAAGTGGGTCCCATGGGGCAGCAGGAGGTTCCTGGCAGGGCATCCTCCCAGGGACACCCATGATTTGTGGCCCATTGTTCCCAACCAGGAAGCGACTCGGGCTCCTACTTTCCGGCTCAGAGGGGCTGGACGCTGCCTGGAGCAGGATGCTGACCTGGCTCTTGGCTGCCTCCTGGATCCTCCCTGCCCCATACTCTGCCTCCTGCAACACCCGGCTGCCTCAGGCACCACCCCTAGGGTCCCCCCTCCCGCAGGCTCCACCCCCGCAGGGTCCCCCCCTCCCCCAAGCTCTGCCCCTGCGGGTCCCCCCTGCCCCAGGTTTTACCTCCACAGGGTCCCCCCTGCCCCAGACTCCACCCCTGTGGCCAGGCTCCACCCCCTCAGGGTCCCACCTGCCCCAAGCTCCCTCTGACGTGGGGGGAGCCCGGCTCAGCCTCAGGAGGAGTCTGGGATCTAAGTTCTCACTTAGAGCCGGGGCCCAGCGTGTGGGATTTAGGGGCTTTGCTCTGGAAGTCACTGGGGCATTGGGGTTCCTGGGGTGGGGCCTTTCTAAGATCACTCGGAGGGGGGTGGGGGGGCTGCCAGTATGAGAGGCACAGAGCTCATGCAGGGAGTGCACTGGGGGTGCTGGTACCATGAATCAGGGAGGTGCAGAGCGGGGTGTCACGGAGTCCCTGGGCGATGCTCTGGAAGTGCTCCCTACGAAGCCAGGCAGGACTCTGGGGAAGTCTCCTTTCTGTGAGCAGCCTGTCTGCAGGACACACAGCTCACACAGCTTCCACCTTCCTGGGTCTGACCTTGGAGCATTCAGCATCCTCTGCCCCTCCGTGCGCTTCCCACAGCGGGTCCGCCCAGGTGGGGTCCTGGGGGGCCAGAGGGTCCTGATTCCTTTGTTCTCCAACCCTTTACCTCTCACCTTGCAGGGGGGAAGGGCCCAGGCCATCCGTTGCCAGGAAAAAGGGTGTCGGCCATTCTCTGTGTCCAGACCCCTGCACACACCTGCCCTCTAGGGCTCTGCAAGGATCATACACCCTTATCCCACCACCTAGAGACTTAAGAACTGCATAGGGGAAACTGAGGCACCCCCACACTATTCAGAGGAAACATTAAGAACAGTCCCACTTCATCACATCTCTCCCCCCTTCGAGATCAAACTGAGTGGGGTCACTTTAGCCAGTGACCTGGGGAAGTTCGAAGCCACCAACGTTCCCATGGATGCCCCAGCATCTCTCCCATTCCTTGGTAGGAGTTACACCAGGCCCTTCCAGTTTCACGCCCTCCCTTAGGTCGGAGGTGGTCGATAGCACTCACAGGCCGCATGTGGGAAGGTTTATGTGTCCTGTGCCCTTTGGCCACTCCCAAAACCCCAGGGAGTCAAACTGGTATTGGGTCTTCTCCCCAACAAGCTGGCCAAACACAGCCGCTTGGTTATAAGACTGTTTAACTTTCTTAACAGCTTTCACTCCATCTGAGACCTTCTCAAAGCTATCCACACTGGATCCTTCAACAGGACAGTCAGTGGATCCATTCACAACAGAAAATTTCTGACTGTTAGGAACTGCAACTTTCTTGATTAAATCACTTTCACACTCTTCAGTTGCAGTAAACTGCTTGCAAAGACTCCATGAGGATTCGTTTCCCGAGGGCTTTTCTATGCAACAATTCACCCCTCACAGAAATTCTGCTCTTACCCTCTTTACCTAGGGCTTGCTTTAGAGGAACACTTTCCTGAGCAACAACAGATTCTTTCTGGGTCTCCCTTACATCCAGAATCACCTCTGGCCCATCAGGTGGATTCCTACACAATCCCCTTTCAGGCAAACTTACAGACTTCCTAGATAAAAGGTCAGAAGCATTCTCCTTCCCTTTGCCACACACAAGTTCAGGAATCTTTTCTTTCTTGCTACAGGTTTCCCACCCTCAGTAGGTAACACAATCACATCACCTTCATGCTCTGCTTCTGCCCTGGCTAGGATCTCACCCTGATTAGACAGAGTTCCGACACCCTTTCCCAGCCACACACTAGCAACAGGCAAAATACAAGCACCAGAATTGTCTGGTCTCAGGGATTTTACATAGACACTAACTGGATGTGACCTAGTTACAGGGACATTCTCCCGAGCAGACGCAAACTTAGGACCCTTCCCTTCCTGGGCTTTAGCTGAATCCAGAACCAACTCTGAGACAACTGCACTACCCTCAACCAGCACAGGCTGAAAGGCCCCTTCTGTCTGCTCCACAGACAAAGAAGAGCCGGACACACTTTCTCCTTTCCCAGACACACAGCTTGGGATCTCATTCCTCTTGTCCCAGCATACAAGGCTGTTCACAGACAACTGCTTGGAGACCGGGGCAGCTCCCTCCACAGGCAAGTCAATACCCCTGACAGAGACAGGCACATTTCCTTCACTGTCCCAATTCTCCACCCAGCTAACAGGTAAGGTCCAGGGACTCTCATCTTCCACGCTCCTCGCCTTCCCACCCTGCTGACTAGACAAAGCCATCAGCTCACAAGGCTGCCTAGGCTCATCCAAACTTTCCTTACCAAGCACCTTGTCACTCCCAACAGATCCCCTGCCCTGCCTGTGTCTCCCCCCACCCCTGTGCTGGGGTCTCCGCTCCCACTGTGCTCAGCGCTGCCCTTGCTGTCCCAGTGGGGGTAGGCAGCAAGCTCGCTGCTTTCCTCACTGCATCAGAGCCAGCGTGAGCCCCCTGAGCCCCCCTCTCCGGTGTGCAAGGGGGCGGGGAGCATCTCTCTGTCCCACCCAGCCCCAGGGGTCTGCTTACAGGCCGGCAGGTAGCCTGAGCCTAGCAGCTCCTCCCTGCTGCCAGCCAGGTCATCTGCATTTTCACTGACCATTTCCCTCTCCACCGATTGGTTCCCTGGATTCACATTCAAACCCTTGGGAGTTACAGGAGCAAGGCCTGGATCCTGTCCCAAAGAGACACAGTCACCCCACAACAGGGTCTCGCAGCTGGTGTCCTGGAGAACCCCAACGACCAGCCAGCCCCACCCCTCCTGGGTCTGCACAGGGATCTGGGCCATAGGCAGGGCGAGGGGCTTCATCCCTAGGACCCTCACACAGCCCCTCGGTATCTGAGGCTGCACCACCCAGGGCCTGACAACAGTTCTCTCTGTCCCCGGATCTCGCCACCCCAGGAATGTCTCCCCATTGACCACCACCTTCTCCTCCCACTGGAGGTCCGAGGGGCCTGGCCCCAGGAAACTCCACACAGACATATAGGTTGGGGTCAGGAGTGGGAGCCTGTCCACCTCCCCACCCATCTGGCTGATGGAGTCTACGGCCTTGGGACCCAGCAAGGGAGCTAGACACCAGGGCTTTTCCGCAGGGTCCCCCTGGTTCAAATCGCCAGCCTGATCAAAGGCAGTGAGGTGGGCATCCACATCCCCCCGCTCCTTAACCAGGGGCAGCAATTTACTCTCGAGGTTCCCTGCGGAACTGGCCCCCCGGGGTCTATCCCCACTCACCCCTGGGAGGTCCCCCAGGCCTCTCCACTCCCCCACCGCCAGTTCATGCTGCTGCTGCTTCTGCAGCTCTTTCTCGGGCTCTCGCTGTCTCTCACAGTCCTCTTGCTCTCTTGGATTCAGCTCCAATCCCGTCCATCTCCGATCCCTGGATGGGGAACCCGATCGTGAAGACCTCCGTCTGGTCAGGGACAGGAGTCTTGGGGATGCCTGGCTACTACTCCAGCTGCTCCCAGATCCTGCTATAGCCCCATTTGGGGTCAGGAATCTGTTCCTTAGAGCGGTCATCCTCCTCCAGCTGCACGATTAACTGTGCTTTGGTGAACTTTCCAATGCTCAACCCTCTCTTTCTGCACAGGGTTACAATGTCCTTCTTAAGGAGACGGTGACAGGCCATCACTCCGCTCTTCCCAAGTTGTTGTGGACTCACAGGCCTGTGTGCTCTCAGCTCCCCACGGTTTCCAGGGAGAACCCCTAGTGTGCCAGCCCTTCTCGAGGTCACCACCTCTTTGCTAGGGTTGAGCGGCAGACTCCTCCGCCCCTGGGACCGCTCGCTGCAATCCCCCAGGGGACCCTGTTACTGCATAGTCCTTCTCTCTGGTCACACACTCCCAAGGGTTAACCGCCCCCTGAAACCGTCTCTCTCTGAATCTTCAGCACGCCTGGTCCCCGTCAATCCCCCTTCGTTTTACTGCTCCCCAGTCACTTACGGCAGGAAGTGCCATCCACAGGGTGCAGTAGATCCCACCTCTGCCACCAGTTGTCACGGAGTCCCCGGGCGATGCTCTGGAACTGCTCCCTACGAAGCCAGGCAGGACTCTGGGGAAGTCTCCTTTCTGTGAGCAGCCTGTCTGCAGGACACACAGCTCCCACAGCTTCCACCTTCCTGGGTCTGACCTGGGAGCATTCAGCATCCTCTGCCCCTCCGTGCGCTTTCCACAGCGAATCCACTCAGGTGGGGCTCGTGGGGAAGCCAGAGGGTCCTGCCTCCCAACTCCGCAGTCAGACGTGACTCTCAGCCAGCCAGTAAAGCCGTGTGAGCTGTGTGTCCTACAGACAGGCTGCTCACAGAAAGGAGACTTCCCCAGAGTCCTGCCTGGCTTCATGGGGAGCAGTTCCAGAGCATCGCCCGGGGACTCCGTGACAACTGCTGGCAGCGGTGGGATGTACTGCACCCTGTGGACGGCGCTTCCTGCCGTAAGTGACTGGGGAGCAGTAAAATGAAGAGGGATTGACAGGGACCAGGTGCGCTGAAGATTCAGAGAGAGATGGTTTCAGGGGGCAGTTAACCCCTGGGAGTGTGTGACCAGCGAGAAGGACTATGCAGTAATGGAGTCCCCCTGGGGACTGCGGTGAGCAGTCTCAGGGGCAGAGGAGCCTGCGGCTTGGCCATTAGAGAGAGAAGGAGTTCTGCAGAAACAGGGTTCCCCTGGGGATTGCAGCGAGCGGTCCAAGGGGCGGAGGAGTCTGCAGCTCAACCCTGGCAAAGAGGTGGTGACCTCGAGAAGGGCTGGCACACTAGGGGTTCTCCCTGGAGACCGTGGGGAGCTGAGAGCACACAGGCCTGTGAGTCCACAACAACTTGGGAAGAGCGGAGTGATGGCCTGTCACTGTCTCTGGAAGAAGAACATTGTAACCCTGTGCAAAAAGAGAGGGTTGAGCATTGGAAAGTTCACCAAGGCACAGTTAATCGTGCAGCTGGAGGAGGATGACCGCTCTAAGGAACAGATTCCTGACCCCAAATGGGGCTATAGCAGGATCTGGGAGCAGCTGGAGTGGTAGCCAGGCATCCCCAAGACTCCAAGGAATTGCTGCCCCTGGTTAAGGACGGGGGGGGGGGATGTGGATGCCCACCTCACTGCCTTTGAGCAGGCTGGAGATTTGAACCAGGGGGACCCTGCGGAAAAGCCCCGGTGTCTAGCTCCCTTGCTGGGTCCCAAGGCCGTAGACTCCATCAGCCAGATGGGTGGGGAGGTGGACAGGCTCCCACTCCTGACCCCAACCTATATGTCTGTGTGGAGTTTCCTGGGGTCGGGCTCGTCAGACCTCCAGTGGGAGCAGAAGGTGATGGTCAATGGGGAGACATTCCTGGGGCGGCGAGATCCGGGGACAGAGAGAACTGTTGTCAGGCCCTGGGTGGTGCAGCCTCAGAGGTTGAGGGGCTGTGTGAGCTGGGTGAGGGTCCCAGGGATGAAGCCCCTCGCCCTGCCTATGGCCCAGATCCCTGTGCAGACCCAGGAGGGGTGGGGCTGGCTGGTCGTTGGGGTGCTCCAGGATACCAGCTGCGAGACCCTGTTGTGGGGCAACTGTCTCTCTTTGGGACAGGATCCAGGCCTTGCTCCTGTAACTCCCAAGGGTTTGAATTTGAATCCAGGGAACCAATCGGCGGAGAGGGAAATGGTCAGTGAAAACGCAGATGACCTGGCTGGCAGGGGGGAGGAGCCGCTAGGCTCAGGCTACCTGCCGGCCTGTAACCAGACCCCCTGGGGCTGGGTGGGACAGAGAGATGCTCCCTGCCCCCTTGAACACTGGAGAGGGGGCTCACGCTGGCTCTGATGCAGTGAGGAAAGCAGCGAGCTTGCTGCCTACCCCCACTGGGACAGCAAGGGCAGCACTGAGCACAGTGGGAGCGGAGACCCCAGCAGAGGGGTGGGGGGAGACACAGGCAGGGCAGGGGATCTGTGGGGAGTGGCAAGGGGCTTGGTAAGGAAAGTCTGGATGAGCCTAGGCAGCCTTGTGAGCTGATGGCTTTGTCTAGTCAGCAGGGTGGGAAGGCGAGGAGAGTGGAAGATGAGTGTCCCTGGACCTTACCTGTTAGCTGGGTGGAGAATTGGGACAGTGAAGGAAACGTGCCTGTGTCTGTCAGGGGCATTGACTTGCCTGTGGAGGGAGCTACCCCGGTCTCCAAGCAGTTGTCTGTGAACAGCCCTGTGTGCTGGGACAAGAGGAATGAGATCCCAAGCTGTGTTTCTGGGAAAGGAGAAAGTGTGTCCGGCTCTTCTTTGTCTGTGGAGCAGACAGAAGGGGCCTTTCAGCCTGTGCTGGTTGAGGATGATGCAGTTGTCTCAGAGTTGGTTCTGGATTCAGCTAAAGCCCAGGAAGGGAAGGGTCCTAAGTTTGTGTCTGCTCGGGAGAATGGCCCTGTAACTATGTCACATCCAGTTAGTGTCTATGTAAAATCCCAGAGACCAGACAATTCTGGTGCTTGTATTTTGCCTGTTGCTAGTGTGTTGTTGGGAAAGGGTGTCGCAACTCTGTCTAATCAGGGTGAGATCCTAGCCAGGGGAGAAGCAGAGCATGAAGGTGATTTGATTATGTTACCTACTGAGGGTGTGGAAACCTGTAGCAAGAGGGAAAAGATTCCTGAACTTGTGTGTGGCAAAGGGAAGGAGAAAGCTTCTAACCTTTTATCTAGGAAGTCTGTAAGTTTGCCTGAAAGGGGATTGTATAGGAATCCGCCGGATGGGCCAGAGGTGATTCTGGATGTAAGGGAGACCCAGAAAGAGTCTGTTGTTGCTCAGGAAAGTGTTCCTCTAAAGCAAGCGCTAGGTAAAGAGGGTAAGAGCAGAATTTCTGTGAGGGGTGAATTGTTGCATAGAAAAGCCCTCGGGAAAGGAATCCTCATGGAGTCTTTGCAAGCAGTTTACTGCAACTGAAGGGTGTGAAAGTGATGAAGTGAGCTGTAGCTCACGAAAGCTCATGCTCAAATAAATTGGTTAGTCTCTAAGGTGCCACAAGTCCTCCTTTTCTTTTTGCGAATACAGACTAACACGGCTGTTACTCTGAAACCTGAAATTAATCAAGAAAGTTTCAGTTCCTAACAGTCAGAAATTTTCTGTTGTGAATGGATCCACTGACTGTCCTGTTGAAGGATCCAGTGTGGATAGTTTTGAGAAGGTCTCAAATGAAGTGAAAGCTGTTAAGAAAGTTAAACAGTCCCATAACCAAGTGGCTGCGTTTGGCCAGCTTGTTGGGGAGAAGACCCAATCCCAGTTTGACCCCCTGGGGTTTTGTGAGTGGCCCAAGGGCAAGGGCTGAATAAACCTTCCCACATGTGGCCTGCGAGTGCTATCGACCACCCCCGACCTATGGGAGGGCATGAAACTGGAAGGGCCTGGTGTAACTCCTACCAAGGAATGGGAGAGATGCTGGGGCATCCATGGGAACGTTGGTGGCTTCGAACTTCCCCAGGTCACTGGCTAAAGTGACACCGCTCAGTTCGATCTCGAAGGGGGGAGAGATGTGATGAAGTGGGACTGTTCTTAATGTTTCCTCTGAATAGTGTGGGGGTGCCTCAGTTTCCCCTATGCAGTTCTTAAGTATCTAGGTGGTGGGGTAAGGGTGTATGATCCTTGCAGAGCCCTAGAGGGCAGGTGTGTGCAGGGGTCTGGACACAGAGAATGGCCGACACCCTTTTTCCTGGCAACTGATGGCCTGGGCCCTTCCCCCCTGCAAGGTGAGAGCTAATGGGTTGGAGAACAAAGGAAACAGGTGCCCTCCTGCCCGGGAAAGGAACAAAGCCCAGAGGAGGAGGGGCTGGAGAGAGTTTCAGTTTGGGGCTGGCTGGGACATGGAGTGAAGTACAGACGTGGTTGTCTGGCTCACTGTCCCCCAAAATGGACCCAGCTGAGGGGTCCTGTTCTCTGCACCTACAAGCTCTGTGTTAGGCCATGTTCCTGTCGTCTAATAAACCTCTGTTTTACTGGCTGGCTGAGAGTCACGTCTGACTGCGAAGTTGGGGGGCAGGACCCTCTGGCTTCCCCAGGACCCCGCCTGGGCAGACTCGCTGTGGGAAGCGCACGGAGGGGCAAAGGATGCTGAATGCTCCGAGGTCAGACCCAGGAAGGTAGATGTTGTGTGAGCTGTGTGTCCTGCAGACAGGCTGCTCCCAGAAAGGAGACTTCCCCAGAGTCCTGCCTGGCTTCATGGGGAGCAGTTCCAGAGCATCGCACAGGGAGTCCGTGACACCATGGACTTGTGCACGTCCAACTTTTCTAAATAGTCCTTAACCTGTTCTTTCACCACTGAGGGCTGCTCACCTCCTCCCCATACTGTGTTGCCCAGTGCAGCTGTCTGGGAGCTGACTTTGTCTGTGAAGACAGAGGCAAAAAAAGCATTGAGTACTTCAGCTTTTTCCACATCCTCTGGCACTAGGTTGCCTCCCCCATTCAGGAAGGGGCCCACACGTTCCCTGACCTTCTTGTTGCTAACATACCTGTAGAAACCCTTCTTGTTACCCTTCACATCCCTTGCTAGCTGCAACTCCAATTGTGCTTTGGCCTTCCTGATTACACCCCTGCATGGTCAAGCAATATCTTTATCCTCCTCCCTCGTCATCTGTCCACGTTTCCACTTCTTGTAAGCTTCCTTTCTGAGTTTAAGCTCAACTAAGATTTCTCTGTTAAGCCAAGCTGGTCGCCTGCCATATTTGCTATTCTTTCTGCCCATCGGGATGGTTTGTTCCTGCACCCCCAATAAGGCTTCTTTAAAATACAGCCATGCCCCTGGGCTGTGGGCTTTGTTTGGGACCAGAGGTGCTGGGGGTGTGGCCGCACCCCTGGACTTGAAGTGGTTTCCATCCTATCCAGGGTGTACAGTTTGGTTCAATGGTTCACATCACCCCCACTATACACGTTGTTCCAGCAATTTGTCCTGCTTGGGACAGTACATCCCTGCTAGGCATCCCCCCACCCTGCCCAGCTCCTCAGCCCCCCGGCTCTGTCCCACCCAGGGCACTTTCCCCAGCTCTGGTGGGAGGCGCCCCTTGCGGGCACTGCCCAGGCCCCCAGAGTGGGACTGTGCTGCAGGGGCTGTGGTGTGTGCTCAGCTTCTGCTCACAGGCCCCGAGTGGAGCAAACTCGCTCGGATGAGGGCGCTTGTCTGGCGCTGGGACTGGCCCCACGCTGGCTGCAGAAATGCCCCTGCGCGCCGCGCTCCTTCTCTAGGGGTGCGTGATCTGCCAGCCGCCAGCACCCACGCGGGGAGGGCCCAGCCTTGACCGAGTGACAGCTGCTGAGCTCTGCGCTGGGGTGGGCCCCACAGACCCTGCCAGCCGCCCCAAGGGTATGGCCAGGCTGGATTTGATGGACCCAGGCATGGGGCTGCCAGGTGGTCCTCGGAGGTGATTCTGGGCTGGATCCATCCCCCTGCTGGGGAGCGATGGAGCCCCCAGCCCCTGGGTGTAATGGATGCTTAACTGTATTATACCGGGTAACCACCTGCTGGTGCTGTGTGCGACATACCATATTTACGCTAGCCTCAGTCATATGGTACGGGCAGAGCATTAGATACAGTGACCATACCTGGTGTGGCTCTCTCTGAGAAGGAAGCTCTGCAGCCAGCCCGTATCTGGTACAGGAACCTGACCTGCTACCAGCAGCCCTGTAGCCGACCGTGTACAAGGTGTACATGCCTGGGTTGGAAGTTAAAACTAGTGCCCGAGAACAGAACCAGCGGGAAAACAGCGACAAAGGTTAGGACGGAGGAATCCCAGGCACCGCTACAAACTGGGGACTGACTGGCTAAGCAGCAGTTCTGCAGAAAAGGACCTGGGGATTACAGTGGACGAGCAGCTGGATATGAGTCAGCAGTGTGCCCTCGTTGCCAAGAAGGCCAGTGGCATATTGGGCAGAATTAGGAGGAGCGTTGCCAGCAGATCGAGGGAAGTGATTATTCCCCTCTATTCGGCACTGGTGAGGCCACACCTGGAGTATTGCGTCCAGTTTTGGTCCCCCCACTACAGAAATGATGTGGACAAAATGGAGAGAGTCCAGCAGAGGGCAATGAAAATGATTAGTGGGCTGGAGCACGTGACTTACGAGGAGAGGCTGAGGGAACTGGGGTTATTTAGTCTGCAGAAGAGAAGAGTGAGGGGGGATTTGAAAGCAGCCTTCAACTACCTGAAGGGAGGTTCCAAAGAGGATGGAGCTCGGCTGTTCCCAGTGGTGGCAGATGATAGAACAAGGAGCAATGGTCTCAAGTTGCAGTGGGGGAGGTCTAGGTTAGATATTAGGAAACACTATTTCACTAGGAGGGTGGTGAAGCACAGAATGGGTTACCTAGGGAGATGGTGGAATCTCCTTCCTTAGAGGTTTTTAACTCCCAGCTTGACAAAGCCCTGGCTGGGATGATTTAGTTGGTGTTGGTCCAGTTTTGAGCATGGGATTGGACTAGATGACCTTCTGAGGTCTCTTCGAACGCTAATATTCTATGAAAGGTTGCAGGATGGCACCACCATACCACTCTTCAGCACCCCAGAGAACTTCAGCTTTGAGAAATCTTCACAGCAGACAAACCAGAAGCAGTATGGTGCAAGATTCTGAATTGCTACAAAGCGCCACCAGGAAACTGGAGATATTCGAGTGTCATCTTTAATTTATGGTGTGGAAAGCAGACAGAACATATCTTTAAACCCCTTGGTTTTACAGAAGACAATCACAAAGATGACAATGAAAAGGCCTGGCAATGTTTGACAGTTTCTTTATACCTCTGAGAAATGGGGGGTATGAAAGAGCATGTTTCCACCAGCGAATTCAAGAACGAGGGGAAAATGTTGAATGTTTTATAAGAGCTCTGCATGTGTTGACTGAAAACTGTAATTTTCAGAATGAAAAACATGAAAATATCAGAGCCCGGCTGGTTAGTGGACAAAAACGGACAAAAATCAAAAACAGACTGACCCCCTACGCACAGCTAAGCAGTGTGCAGGAGCAACGTGAAAAACCTGAAACTTGCATAAAAGCTGCAAACAGCATGAAGGTTAAAAATAACTGTCGTAAGATCTCTGACGCTAAAAGGGACAAATTCCAGGCAACAATGGCCCGAGGTGTGGAAAAAGCCATAGCCCAACAGATGGATGTATCGCCAAAGGCACAGGTTATAAAAAGTGTGCAAACTAGCGACGTTTGTCAGCCATTTGCTGTGCCGAAGCAATATTCCAGACAATCACAGGTGGTTGTTTCTGGGATCTATCACATGTGAGGACAGAACCTTCCCAGAGAGTGAAACTGAATATTCATGGCAAGGCTATTGACTTTAAAACTGACTCAGGAGCTGACGTCAGTCATCTCAGAAGGAGCTCACAGTCACCTCCAACGTCTCCCGGAGCTGGGATCACCTGACGCAGCCCTGAGTAGCCCTGGAGGGATCCTGAACTTCAGGGGCCACTTCACCACAGAAACAACTTCCAAGGACAAAAGCTTTGCATTCGGAGTGCATATGACCAAAGAACCACGGAGCGACCGTTCTCTCAGCCACAGTGCAGCAGCCAGGATGGGCCTAGTGAGACAGGTGGAAGAACTCAATGGGACCCAAGAAGCCGGCGGTGCCAAGGGGCCATGGACTGTCCACTTTTCACTACGAGCTAGGCCCCCTGCCCCTCCTCTTCCTTCTGAGACCCCGCCCCATGGCCAGGCCAGAAGTGAAGCCTGACTCAAGGAGCCTGGGCAGCTGTGGGAAGCTGTGGACCCTCCACCTGCTCTGGGTGGAGGGACTAGGGGCCAGGGACACGGGCCAGGGGTTGTTCTTGAGGCCCCCACCCCGGTTCTGGCTTCCAGCTTATCCAGGGGACGTGGCCTCGGGGGAAGAGGAGGGGCAGCAGGGCCCCCCACTTTTAGGCAGAATCTGTCATCCTGATGGTACCTTTGGACTTCTGAAAGGAGATCAAGCACCAATCACCTGAAGAGACAGTGCTGAGCCATATAGCCTGCACACACCTCCTAGCCCATTACTTCATCAAGCAGGCACTGAGTTAAAAAGAAGGGAGCAGATTGGCATAATGGTGTGTGCCCCCATGGTACCAGCTATATGGGGAAAAAACAAATCTGTTCTTGGTGAAGCCATTGTGAGAGGAAGATGTAGCTTCCCCTCACTGGATGACTTCCTCTGCAAAGTGGCAGGAGCTGCAGTATTCTCCCAGCTCAAGTGGATTTTGGCAAATTCTTTTAGCCGAGGAGAGTTCTAAATTGACAACATGGATCGCAGCCTTTGGGAGATTTTGCTTTTGAAGGTTACCTTTCCGGATTATCAGTGCACCTGAAATTTTCCAAAGAAAGATGGCGGAACTGCTAATGAACACAAATGGACCTGCAGTTTGCATAGACAATATTCTGATATGTGGATCTTTGACGGAAGAACGCAACAAAACCCTCAACAAATTCCTAGCCCTCCTCGGCTAGTCTGGACTGATGCTACGCAAGGAAAAGTGCAATTTCTGCCTACCCCAAATTGAGATTTTGGCACAGACAATAAAGAATGGAATCAGCCCGAGCCCTGAGAAAGTAAAAGCAATTTGAGAACGGAATGCACCAAGGAATGGAACCAGGAGTGAGACATGTATTGGGGATGGTAAATTACCTTGGTTGCTACCTACAAGACCTTTCTACAGTGACAAAACCCTGGAATGAACTGTTACGGTGCAACTCATCTTGGCTATGGAGGCCAATCAGGAAACTGGCTTCTGAAAGGTGAAAGAACTGATCGCAACAGCTCCAGCTCTCCAGTCCTACAAGATGAACAAACCCACACTGGGCAGTGTGGTCACAAGCAGCTGGGGCCTAGGAGGTGAATTGTGGCAACAACATGGCTCGGGGTGGAAGCCAACCGTGTTTTGCTCTCGCACCCTGCCACAAGCAGAAGAGCGACGTGCACCGATGGAACGGGAGTGCCTGGCAAGCGTATGGGCAGGTGAGACCTTTCACAGAGATCTGCGTGGACAGGATTCCTTTCACTGATAACAGACCATAACCCACTGGTAACCCTCATCAACGGGAAAGACCTGGATCAAGCTGAGATGCCAATGTCTATTGCTAAAGTTAATGTGATTTAATCCAGTTGTTAACTATGTTCCGGGGGAAAATCATAGAATATCAGGGTTGGAAGGGACCTCAGGAGGTATCTAGTCCAACCCCCTGCTCAAAGCAGGACCAATCCCCAATTTTTGCCCCAGATCCCTAAATGGCCCCCTCAAGGATTGAACTCTCAACCCTGGGTTTAGCAGGCCAATACTCAAACCACTGAACTATCCCTCCCCCAGCTGGTAGTGGAGACTGTCACGGAGCCCGGCATCTCACTCAGCTACTCGTGAGCTGGAAGAGGAGATCAGGGTGTATGTGGATGCTGTGGACACAGACGCACCGGTGCATAGGTGCTGACTTTCTAATGTGCCGGGAGGTGCTCCCGCACAGCTCCACCTCAGGCCCCGGCCCTGGCCCCCCTCCTCCCAAAGCCCCACCCCCACCCTACCTCTTCCTGCCCCATCTCTTCCTGCCCCGCCTCTTCTCACCCCATTCTGCCCCCTCCCCCGAGTGCACCCGGCCCTTGCTCCTTCCCTCCTCCCCCAGCGCCTCCTGCACACTGCAGAACAGCTGATCCGCGGGAGGTGCTGGGGGAGGGAGAGGTGCTCATAGGGGGGCTGCCGTGGGTGCAGCCCATGTTTCCGTGGGTGCTCCAGACCAGTGTCAGAAAAGAGACGACTCCAGCTATAGAAAGCCACCGTGACAGACACGCAACTTCAGGAAGTTCTAAATCACGTGAGGCACGGTTGGCCCAGGTGTCTAAAGGGCACCAAGGAACTGCTTTGCCGTGCATGGACGATCAGGCAAGTCAAATGGACTCATGATTAAAGGCAATTGCAGCGGAATTCGAAATGAAATGAGAGGAGAAATGCTAAACCTCAACCCTGAAGGACATCAAGGATTATCTGAATGTCATGAACGGGCCAACCGGTCAGTACGGTGGCTGGGCATTAGCAAGGACCTAAAGAAATAGCGTGTCTGCCTGTGAACATGGCAGAACGAACAGACCAACCCAACCCAAAGAACCTTGAATAACAACACCACTACCCCGGACAGGCCTTGGAAAAGACTAGCTGCCGATTCAGAGACATCATTATCCGGTCATCAATTCCAGGTAAAAGGAAGTAATGTACTGAAAGACATAACATGTTGCAGTGTTATCGAGAAGCCGGTGTACACTTTTGCTCACTCTCGTACTGAAGGACAGCTAGTAACAGACCTGGCCCACAATTCACTGCAGCAGAATTTAAGTCATTCTGAACGAAATATGATTTTGACCACATTCTTAGCATACCCACAAGCGAATGGAGAGGCTGAGAGCGCTGTGCAGACAGCCAAGGACATCCTACACCATTCCTTGTTCTTCAACCCTAATAGCAGCTACTGGCTGATGGGGAGACAGCTGATCCAGTTCTGGAAAAGAATCTTTCTCCAAAGTCACCAGACACGAAGAGACTAGTAGCCAAATCGCATAAAAAGGCAAAAAAAAAAAAAAGCTTATGAACTCTTTTATAAGAGACGTCACTCATTAGAGACCTGCCCAGTGTAGAACCCGGTGACTGTGTTCAGGTCAAACTGGACGGAGAAAAAAACTGACAACTCCCATTGTCATAAAGACAAAGAATTCAGGGCCCGGATTGAACATGATGGAGACCAATAGTGGAGAGGTCAACAGAAACCATCACCATCGACAGCAAGAGCGATCGGCAGAACAATGTGGATAAAAAGATCTAGATAAGTTCATGGAGGATAGGTCCATCAATGGCTATTAGCCAGGATGGGCAGGGACGGTGTCCCTAGCCTCTGTTTGCCAGAAGCTGGGAACGGGTGACAGGGGATGGATCACTTCGTGATGACCTGTTCTGTTCACTCCCTCTGGGGCACCTGGCATTGGCCACTGTCAGAAGACAGGACGCTGGGCTAGATGGACCCTTGGTCTGACCCAGTCTGGCCGTTCTTATGTTCTAAACTCTACTGATGGCAGCTGCAGAACAAGACGACGATGCTTCAAGGATCCCAAACCGACCACAGCCCGCCTTTGCAACCGATGGCCACGTGGCCAAGCCGTTACGCGCTCGGGTCGTGTAATTAGAAAACCAGCACGATTCAGAGACACGTGGCAGACTTGAGCCACAGTGAACTTCACAGACAGCGTGAAAATAGAGCGGATGGTAGGAAGGTGGAACTTAAAGGAGGAGATGTCAGGGCAGCCATGAAAATCACGTCACACACTGTGAAATCTGGTCTCCGGCTGCCCAGCTCTGAAGGCAGAGCGGAGAGCAGCGGCTGCTGGCCGCGTGGCCAGCTCCAAAGGCAGTACCGCCCGACAGCACCGGCACAGAAGTAAGGGTGGAAATACCGCCACCCCCCTACGAAAGGTTTGCCGGTCCCCTTTTGGGTCAGAGCCCCCTGCGGTGACATCACACCTTTTTCATGGGTTGATCACACGTTCGCGAAATTTGCAATTTATGTCACGACCAACCTGCAGAAAAAGGGTGATTTCTCCACGACCTAATCGACCCCAGTATGGGATGTTAAAATGTATTGCGCAGCTCAGCCACTAGGTGGCGCCGAGTGCCACAGGCCGTATTGTAGGGAACCCCAGCGGAGCGTTTCAGGGGAACCTCCGGGGGCGTCCCTCTGGCAAGGCAGCTCCGGGGCCAGGGCCAGGACCCTGCAGGCTAGTGCCAGCCCAGCGATCTGTCATGTCAAGAAGTACATGGCACAGGGTGATTCCCGGCTGGATCTGCTCCCCATTGGGGAGCGATGGGGCCCCCAGCCCTTCCCCTGGGGGCGATTTCTGGCCAGGGCCTCAGGGCTCTCTGCCCAAGATGGTCCCTTGCCAGGCTGGGTGGCAGGGCCCCGGCACGGTTCCATGTCAATGGGCAGGAAACACATGCTGGGATCACGGTGAATGGGGGGCGGGAGGGGAGAGGGGATCCCCTGACCCAGCCCCCAGGCCTGTGCTCAGCACTGGAGGGGCTGGACAGGCAGGAGCTGGCTGGGGAGGGGATTCCAGCCCCTGGAGCAGCTGGGGAATGGAGCAGGCCCGAAGCAGGTGCTTCCCCCAGCCAGGCACAGTCCCACCAGCAGCGGAAGGGGAGGATGGGTCAGTCCCCCCGGCCTTGTCTGCAGAGGGTCCAGCCACGCTGCTGGAGCCAGCCCAGTGCCAGCGCTCTGCACTGGGGCACGCAGCGAGCAGGGCTGGAGTAGCCACCCCGACGCAGCGTGTCCCTGCTGGGCCCGCATCGCTCCAGGTCCGGCACGGCCTGCAGCCCGCACGTGGAGCAGAGCCCGGCTCAGCACAGGCTCTGGGAACTGTGCCCCCACTGGGCCCCCGCCCCGCTCCCCGCCACCCAGCGCCCCCCGCTGAACCCCCAACCGGCTCCCCGCCGCCCAGCGCCCCCCGCTGAGCCCCCGCCCGGCTCCCCGCCGCCCAGCGCCCCCTGCTGAGCCCCTGCCCCGCTCCCCGCAGCCCAGCTCCCCCCGCTGAGCCCCCGCCCCACTCCCCGCAGCCCAGCGCCCCCCGCTGAGCCCCCGCCCCGCTCCCCACAGCCCAGCGCCCCCCGCTGAGCCCCCGCCCGGCTCCCCGCTGCCCAGCGCCCCCTGCTGAGCCCCCGCCCGGCTCCCCACAGCCCAGCGCCCCCCGCTGAGCCCCCACCCTGCTCCCCACAGCCCAGCGCCCCCCGTTGAGCCCCCGCCCCGTTCCCCACAGCCCAGCGCCCCCCGCTGAGCCCCCGCCCGGCTCCCCGCCGCCCAGCGCCCCCCGCTGAGCCCCTGCCCCGCTCCCCACAGACCAGCGCCCCCTGCTGAGCCCCCGCCCGGCTCCCCACAGACCAGCGCCCCCCGCTGAGCCCCTGCCCCGCTCCCCACAGCCCAGTGCCCCCTGCTGAGCCCGCGCCCCACTCCCCGCAGCCCAGGCCCCAGCACCGCACTGACTATGGAGGCAACGCACCCCTGGCTACGTCACTCGCCCGGCTCTGCCGCACTCTGTGGTTTCCAGGGAGGCGCGTCCTTTGCCCCCTTGTCACTTCCAGGCCGGGAACAATCTACTCATTGTTGCAGAAACTTTGTTTATAGATACTTTATGAGCTGGAGGAAATGAATCCTCCGTGACCCGACGGCTCATTACCCGGCCTCCAGCCCAAGCCCCTCTCACCCACCATCAAGGTTCCTGCTGCACTGCTGAGCACTGACCAGCTCATGGCACAGGGGGCATGGTGGAGGCGGGGGGCTGCAGGCGGGAACATGTTTGTCTTGTTGACCATGGGGAAATGATGTACGTGCGGTTAACGAAGACTCCTGGCAGCGGGTAGGGGTCTAGTGGTCAGAGGAGGGGGTCTGGGCACCAGGATTCCTGGGTTCTATACCTGACTCGAGGAGGGAAGTGTTCTGTAGTGGTTGGAGCAGGGGGGCCGGGACTCCTGGATTCTATCCTTGACTATCACTGACTCCCAGTGTAGCCTTGGGACCCTCCTAGCACATGTGTGTGTGAGGGGGTGAAGCTGGTTTCCTTCCTGTCCCCACAGCTCTGGGGCTCCTTGGCTGAGAAGAGGGAACAGCCCCCCCATGGCAGCTGCTTTTCTGAGAGACTACCTCCCATGAGGGGGGGGGGAGATCGGGGTTACTAAGGCGACAGAGGGTCTGCCTGTCAGAATGACTCAGTCCCCTAATTTACATAGCCCCACCCCTTCAATCAGTGGGCGGGGCCATGGCAGGTAAATCCATCAGTTGAGCAGTGGGAGAGAGACCCCACCTTCCTCTAGGGCTGGGGCAAGAGGGTCAGTTCCCTCCCCACAGGGCTCTGGCAGCAGCATGGTTAACCCAGCCTCCTTGGGCAGCACTAGGCAGAGACCATGGCTGTCCCCAGAGGCTGCGATGGGTTAGTGCTATGGATGGGACCCAGGCAGGGGTTGGGGGAACAGCCTGCTCCTCACAGCCTGGCACAGAGAGGGTTAATTCCTGGAGCCTGCAGAGCAAGGGTTCATCCCAGGACAGGTTGCTTGGCAGATTGGAGCTTAATCCCTTCTCCTCAAAGTTCAAACCCCATGCCTGGCGCTGAGGGGGTTAAACTTGATGGTGGCGTCGGAAGCCTGGCACTGCAGCGGTTAACCCTGCCCAGCTCCAGGAGACTGGTGCCAGGAGGATTAACTCCCCAAGGATGGGCTACTTCGCAGGACAGAAGCCCTGAGTTCATCCCTGTATGAACTAGGGCCAAGCTCACCATCCCATGGTAATTCCCCTCCTTGATACCGACATACCCCATCTTTCCCATTCGCATGTGGCCAGCTTCAGCTGCCAGGCATCAGCTTGTGTTCCACCTGGCTCGGCTAGACTGAAGAACCCAGGGTTAAATATTTGTGTCCCTCCCCCCCCAAGGGGTACTTAGAGACTGCGACCAAGTTGCCCCTTCATCTTCTCTCTGTTAAACTGAAGAGCTGGAGCTCCTGGTGTCTCTCACTGCAAGGCAGGTTTTCCAAGCCTTTGATCATTCTGGTGGCTCTTCTCTTCTATCTCTTTATCAACGTCCTTCTTGAACTGTGGGCGCCACCACTGGGCACAGGATCCCAGTCACGCCAACTGCAGAGGGAAAATCACCTCTCTGCTCCGTATGCATCCCAGAATCCTGTTAACTCTTTTGGCCCCAGCATCGCCCTGGCTCAGCTGATTGTCCACCACGATCCCCAAATCTTTGTCAGTCGCCGCTTCCCAGGATAGAGTCCCCCGTCAGGTAGGTATGGCCTATCACCGTTGTCCCTGGGTGGATCCATTTATATTTAGCCATATTCATTGCTTGCACCCCGTTGACCAAGCGGTCCAGACTGCTCTGTATCAGTGACCGGCAGACGGACACTATTTCCCCAAGCTTTGCGCCATCTGCCGACGTGATCACTGGTGACTTTATCTTTTCTTTCAGTGCTCTGATAAAAATGTTAAATAGCTTAGGGCCAAGAACAGGACCCCACTTGATACCCACCTGCTAAGTGACAATTCCCCATTTACAGTTACATTTTGAGGCCTGTCGGTTAGCCTGGGTTTAAGCCATTTAATGGTCCCCATGTTCATTTTATATTGTTCTAGTTTTTTAATCAAACTGCCAGATGCCTTACTGACATCTAAGGATATGACATCAACACTGTTACCTTTGTCAGTCAAACTTGTGATTTTGTTTTTAAAAAAGATATCAAATTAGCTTGACAGGATCCATGATCCATGTTGATTGGTATTAATTACATCACCTTCCTTTTATTCTTTATTAATAGGGTCCTGGATCAGCTGCTCCATTATCTTGCCTGGGATCGGTGTCAGGCTGACAAACCGATAACTACCCAGGTCATCTCACTTGCCCTTTTTAAATATTGGCACAAGATTCACTTTCTTCCAGTCACCTGGAACTTCCCCAGTGCTCCAAGACATACTGAAAATCCACATTAATGGCCCAGCAGGCTCCTCAGCCAACTCTTCTTAAACTCTTGGATGATATCCAGACTTGCTGATGTAAAAATTTCTCACTTTAGTAAGTGCTATTTAAATTACTCATTGGCACAGGAAGCTGACACCACATGGGTTAGATCACTTCAAATTGGGGAGGTTGGCACAGAAAAGGATAACCCTGGTCCAGACCAGGGAAGCTGGTATGGAAGTAGTTAACCTGGCTCGCTGAGGAGGACTCCAGGAGTTAAATCCACTTGCTTACTCGGGGAGGCTGGCTGTGAAGGAGGTTGATCCTGCTGGTGCTGGGAGTTTGGCACTGCAGGGGTCAACCTCGTTCGGGAAGGCTGGCAGTGAAGAGGTTAACACCACTCGCTGGGGAGGCTGACAGTGAAATGGTTAACCCCGCTTGTTGGGAGTCTGGTGCTGAAGGGGTTAATCACGTTTCCTCGCCATGCTTGTGCTGAAGGGGTTAAACCCGCTCACGGGGGGGGGGAAGCGCTGCAGGGGTTCACACTGCTCATCAGGGGCTGTCGCTGCAGGAGTCAACCCACTTGTTGGGGAGCTCGGCAACACGGGTTAACCCGGCTGACGGGGAGTCCAGCAGTGAAGGGGTTAACCCGCTGGAGGGAGGCTGGCAGAGAAGGGGTTAGCCTGCTGGCGGGGGATCGGCAGTTCAAGGGTTAACCTGCTTGTGAGGCCAGTAGCGCAGGGGTTAACCCGCCGGCGGGGGGGGGGGGATCCGGCAGCGCAGGGGTTCACCCGCCGGCCGGGGGGGGGGATCCGGCAGCGCAGGGGTTCACCCGCCGGCCGGGGGGGGGGATCCGGCAGCGCAGGGGTTCACCAGCCGGCTGCGGGGGGGGGGGATCCGGCAGTACAGGGGTTAACCCGCGGGGGGGGGGGAAGCCGGTAGCTCAGGGGTTCATCCGCCGGCGGGGGGAGGGGATCCAGCAGTACAGGGGTTAACCCGCCGCGGGGGGAGCCGGCAGTACAGGGGTTCACCCGCCGGCTGCGGGGGGGGGGGATCCGGCAGTACAGGGGTTCACCCGCCGGTGGGGAGTTGTCTGGCAGTACAGGGGTTCACCCGCCGGCTGCGGGGGGGGGGATCCGGCAGTACAGGGGTTCACCCGCCGGGGGGGGTCCGGCAGCGCAGGGGTTAACCCGCCGGCTGCGGGGGGGGGATCCGGCAGTACAGGGGTTAACCCGCCGGTGGGGAGTTGTCTGGCAGTACAGGGGTTCACCCGCCGGCTGCGGGGGGGGGGGGATCCGGCAGTACAGGGGTTAACCCGCCGGGGGGTGGGGAAGCCGGTAGCTCAGGGGTTCATCCGCCGGCGGGGGGAGGGGATCCAGCAGTACAGGGGTTCACCCGCCGGCGGGGGGGGGAGCTGGTAGCTCAGGGGTTCACCCGCCGGGGGGGGGGGTCCGGCAGCGCAGGGGTTAACCCGCCGGCGGGGCCGGGCTGAGGCTGCGGCTCCTTCCCTGGGTCCTTCAGTCGCGCGGAGCCGGCGCCTCTGGACGCCGCCCGGACCCGCTGCTGCCCCAGGATTGACCCACGGAGGGCGAGGGGCTGGGCTGGCACGAGGGGCCCCATGGCACCAGGCGGAGACGGCCCAGCTGGGGGTTACGGACCCTGCCCCCTGCGCCCCACCCCCCGGTGACCCTCTGTCCTGGGAGTCCTGCACGGTGAGACCACGTCACGGGCTGATGGGGGCGCTGACATGTGGGGCTGAGGGTGCCCAGGAGGGGGGCACAGGGTGGGGGTGCTGACATGTGGGGCTGGGGGTGCCTGGGTGTGGGCATGGGGGGGGAGAAAGGGGTGTCAAGACATTGGGTTCAGGGGAGATCAGAGCCCTGCACCGTGTGGGGATGGCCGGGGGGCAGGGAGTTGGGGAATTGTCCTGGGAGGGCAAAGTCCCCCCTGCCCTCCTCCCGCTCTGTGCCCCCCTCCTGCCCCCAGGAGATCCCCTCCCTCCAGGGTACCCCTGCTCCCCCTGCCCCTCAGGATACCCCCATGCTCTCACCTGCCCTTTCATGCCCCCACCCATCAGTCCATCTCCCCTGGGGCAGGTGTCCTTCTTGGCTCCTGAATAGGGCAGAACCCGCCACTTTGGGAAGGGAGTTGGTGGGGCTGGGCCAGGTGTCCCCTCCTGGGCTCTGGGGGTTGCCCCATGGCTCAGTCGTCTGCCGGTTTAACCCCTCCCAGAACCTGTCGGGCTAAAGGCTCGGAGCCAGGTTTGGGGCAGCATCGCCCCCTGCTGGTCAGGTGACCCCGACTCCCCGGGAGTAAGGGGCACTGGCAGTGATAGGGGGAGCCTAGGGCTGGGGTTGCAGGGTCTGCAGGTCGGGAGTGAGGGGCACTGGCAGAGATGGGGGAGCCCAGGGCTGGGGTAGCAGGGGCTGCGGGGCACTTGCAGTGATGGGGTGGGAGCTGTCCTGCCCCATGTAGCTGATATGACTTTGGGTGGAGCCATTCAGAAGAGCGGGAGGGGTTGGGAGGCAGCTGGCAGGTCGAGTCGGGGTCTCACTGGGGGCGGTCACAGGGTGTAAGGCCGGGTGGGGAGGAGCAGTGGCACCATCTGAGAGTGCTGCCCGCTGCAGGGCGAGCGCCCGGCGCTGGGCGGTAGGCAGCCACGCCCAGGATCTCACCCCCGCAGACATCCCCAGCGGGCTCTGGCCTGAGGGGCCGCAGGGAAATGAGGCCAGTTTTTGTGTTGAGCCCCAGACAGGGAACAACACTGGGTCCTGGCCCGTGTGCCATGACAAACGGCCAGCTCTGCCAGGGGCCTGGCACCGGAGTCCTGGCGCCAAAGCCTTGGTGTGTGGGGCCCAGAGTTCTCCCTGCGGAGTTCTCTGCAGCTCGCCCAGCGACGGTGGCCGTGCCGCACTATAACGCCGGCACTCAGAGCAGGCGTCCATGGCTGGGCTCCCTCCTGCACTGGCCTGCCCCCCGGGCAGGAGCTGGGGGACGTGGGTTGTAACTTGACTCAGCTCTGCAGGGGAGACAAGGGGCCGGGAGGGGTGCACAGGACAGGAACCAAGGAGGCACTGACAGCCCCTAGCACATGTGCCAGGCCCCAAGGGCAGCATAGCCCATGGGCAGAGATGCTGGGGGAGGGCGTCACTCACCGCGCGAAGCAGCAGAGGAGCCCAGCAGGGAGGAGTATCTGGGTCATTGGGGGAAACTGAGGCACCAAGCCGAGGGGCAGGGGCTGGCCCCGGCCCCAGCCCACAGAGCCAGGGACATGGCTGGGAACAGGACCCAGGAGGGACTCTGGTTGGGAGGGGACCCTGGGCTCAGGTCCCATTGCCAGGGTTCCCCTCCCTGCCAGCGCAGATCCCAGGACTTGTCTCCGCCGACATTGGTGCCAGGAGGCAGTGACCCAGCACCTGGGGGGTTCGGGAGAAGCTAGCTGCCCCCAAACCCCACCTCAGGCTCTGACCCCCAGCCCCCGCAGGGAGCTCTGGTAGCCCCAAACCCCCCAGCCTCTGGGCTCTGACCCCCAGCCCCTTCAGGGAGCTCTGCCAGCCCCCCCCCCCGACCTCAGGCTCTGACCCCCGGCCCTTGCAGGGAGCACTGCCAGCCCCACTGCCAGCCTCTGACCCCCAGCCCCTTCAGGGAGCTCTGCCAGTCCCTCCCTGCAGCCTCAGCCCCTGGGCTCTGACCTCCAGCCCCTTGCAGAAAGCTCTGCCAGTCCCTGGGCTCTGACCCCTAACCCTCCCCCATGCTGGGAGCTCTGCCAGCCCCCCCAAGACCCAGCTCCTGGGCACTGCCTGCCCGGTGGCTGTTCAGAGGCAGCACCCATAGCCCCCACCTCTCCCCATAATCCCGCTGCCAGGGGCTGGTCAGAGCAGGGCTTGGTCGCCCAAGGGGCTGGGATGACATCTGGGCACAGGGCCTGGGCCGTTGGGGTCTGTCGGGGGCCTGGCTGGTCTTAGCCCCTCATCCCCATTGTGGGGCATGGTCAGGGCTGACCCATGGGGGGAGGGGGCATGTCCCCTCCCCTCCCCGTGGCAGAACTGCCCACGGTGACGTCGCCTGAGACAAACTAATTTGCCGACTTGTTCCCCATAGCTCTGAACCTGCTGCCTGGAGCCAGCTGCCCCCTGGGGAATATTAACCTCTAGGGTGCCAGCCGCGGCTCAGCGGCGAGGCCTCGGAGCCTGGGCATTGGCAGCGCCCTGGGCGAGGGCTGGAATCCCCCCAAGGGGGTTGTCCTGTCCCCGGCCAGGGCCCTGCTGCCAGCCCCACGGCTCCCCCTCCCGGCAGGCAGGGGAGGGGCCAAGGCGCTCCTGGGGCACAGGGCCAGGTTGGCAGCAATGCACTCTTGGAAGCTATCCCACAATTCCCAGCTTCGCTCTCAACAGCACTGGGGTGCAGATGATTTCGCACAGGCCCCAGGGCATTGTGGGATAGCAGTGGGGTGCGGCACGGGCCCCAGGGCATTGTGGAGTGTGGCACAGGCCCCAGGGCATTGTGGGATAGCAGTGGGGAGTGGCATGGGCCCCAGGGCATTGTGGGGAGTGGCATGGGCCCCAGGGCATTGTGGGATAGCTGTGGGGTGCAGCATGGGCCCCAAGGCATTGTGGGATAGCTGTGGAAGGACCACTAGAGCCATTCCTAGAGCACCCCCGATGCCAGTCTGCCTGGTTCCCCCCCACACACACCCGTGCCCCTGGCCGGCGGAGCTGGGGCAGGGCTAGGAGCCAAGTTTACAGTCATGGGCCGCCCGTTGGGCTTGGACTGACACGCCGAGACTCTTGCGTGGTTTTTGCAGGGCAGCAGTTGGCCCGTGGCAATGAGGCCCATCGTGCGGGTAGCACACAGCCCTGCTGCCCTCTGCCTGGAGCAGAGCTGGGCGGGTCAGGTTGCGATGGCGGGGGGCTGTGTGTCGGGATTGAGGGGCACCCGTGTGGGGAGGGGTCACAGCAGGAGACTAGATAGTTTGGCACAATTGGAGTTGATCTGCCCACCCCCATCTCTTGCCTCCCAGCTTCCGGAAAGTGATTCCTGAGAGTCCCCTGCGATAGCCTCATGCAGGGACTGGGGTAGCTGGGGGCTCCTCGCAGGCCAACTCCTGCCCCACTCCCCACAGCACCCCCTGCTGGCAGAGGCCAGGCCTGGCATAGCCGCAAGCTCCCCTGCCCAGATTCCAAGGACAGGCTGGTGCAGCTCTGTCCTGGTGCGTGGCCGCCGGGGCCCAGCTGGGCTGCAGCGCGAGACCCTGGCACATCCGGCCGCACAGACGGGCAAGCAGGTTATAAATAGCCCCACACTGGGGTAATCGAATTGGGCTGCGAGCACAGGCTGCCGCAAGTGCACCAGCTGGGGGGCTGGTCCCGGCTGGGCCAGGCCGGGGGAACACTTTAACCCCTTCACGCCTGGGACTGCTTGCATGCTCAGAGGAGAGGGGGGTGGGACCCCAGTCCTCACCGCCAGAGGGCAGGAGGGGGACTCAGATGCTGGGGATACCAGCAGAGGCCCAGTTCATGCCCGTGGGGTGTGTGTGTGACAGGGTGGATCTGGCTGGCTGGGGTTGGCTGGGGGGTTAGGTCGGGGGTAGCTGTGGGGGGAATGAGGGGGCTGGGGAGGGGAGTCGCTGTGTGGTATATGGGGGGCTGGGGAAGGGGTGGCCGTGGGGGGATATGGGGCTGGGGAGGGGGCTGGGAGGGTGAGTTGGCATGGGGAGGGGGTGGCTGTGTGGGGGATGAGGGGGCTGGAGGGTGGGGGTGGCTGTGTGGTATATGGGGGACTGGGGAAGGGGTGGCCGTGCAGGCGGATAGGGGGCTGGGAGAGTGAGTTGGCATGGGGAGGAGGTGGCTGTCCGGGGAATGAGGGGCTGTGGAGGGGGCTGGGAAGGTGGGCTGGCATGAGGAGGGGGTGGCTGTGGGGGGCAATCAGGGGCTTGGGGAGGGAGCGTCTCTCCCTCAGGCCCATCTGCGTGGGCAGCAGGTGGGCAGCGGGCCCTGGGCTGGGCTAATGTCATTGCAGCTGGTAATGGGCAGACAGAGGAGCCCTGAGCGGGGGAGGGAAAGGGGGGCTGGGGCTGGACACGCTGCCTCCCTCTGGGCCCCCACCCTCAGGGCGCTGAAACCTACCGGGGATGGCCTTGGGGGCCCGCTGCTGGGGGGCTGAGGACAGGAGCCCCCTACCCTGGGGCGATGCCCCCCAGGATCTCATCCACTGTCTCTCTCTCTCTGTGTCAGGCAGCGTCCCTCGTCCTCGCACCATCCCGCCTCCCTTGGGACCTTGTGGCCCCGCTGACAGGCCAGTCGGCAGGACCCTCCGGGTGAGCCCACGGGGCAGGGGCCCCCCCTTCCTTCCCCACACACTTCAGGCTCCGGGACGCTGTGCTCAGGGCAGGGTAATGTTAGCTCTGCTCAATGGTACTGGCACAAATACCAGTGGGGCTGCGGGTCGGGAGTGAGGGGCGCTGGCTGGGTTGGGAGGATCCCAGGGCTGGGCCAGCCGGGGGCTGTGGGTCGGGAGTGAGGGGCACTGGCTGGGTTGGGGGGAGCCCAGGGCTGGGCCAGCCGGGGGCTGCAGGTCGGGAGTGAGGTGCACTGGCTGGGTTGGGAGGATCCCAGGGCTGGGCCAGCTGTGGGCTGTGGATCGGGAGTGAGGGGCGCTGGCTGGGTTGGGGGGAGCCCAGGGCTGGGCCAGCTGGGGGCTGTGGGTCGGGAGTGAGGGGCGCTGGCTGGGTTGGGGGGAGCCCAGGGCTGGGCCAGCCGGGGGCTGCAGGTCGGGAGTGAGGTGCACTGGCTGGGTTGGGAGGATCCCAGGGCTGGGCCAGCTGGGGGCTGTGGATCGGGAGTGAGGGGCGCTGGCTGGGTTGGGGGGAGCCCAGGGCTGGGCCAGCTGGGGGCTGTGGGTCGGGGGTGAGGGGCGCTGGCTGGGTTGGGGGGAGCCCAGGGCTGGGCCAGCTGGGGGTTGTGGGTCGGGAGTGAGGGGCGCTGGCTGGGTTGCGGGGAGCCCAGGGCTGGGTTAGCAGGGGGCTGTGGGTCAGAAGTGAGGGGCATCATACAGTCCTACTGGCCCAGCCACAGCTCCCGGCTGAGCCGTCGTGCCCCTGGTTTCATCCGAAGGAAAGGGCCCCCTGGAAGCTGTGGGGCAGGTCCCTGGGCCTGCTCCCAGGCATGGCACCAGGCCCTCTCTGGCCATGCCAATGCGCTGCCCGCTGGATCTCATGAAATGGTGGGGAGACGGGGCCCAACATGCCGCATGATGGGGAGGGGCCCACAGTGACCAGGATATGGCCCCAGGTGTCGGGTGGCCCAGCCCCCCTTCCCCAGCCCGGCGCCGCTTGCCAGCTGGTTACACAGTAACGAGGCTCTGCCGGCATCACTAACACACCACAGCTCCGGCCTCACCCGGCTCACACAGCGCTGCTCGGCCCTGCCAGGCTCCCGCTCGGGGAGGGGAACGGGGCTTACTGGGTATTGCTGGGGGCTGGGAGCCAGGACTCCTGGGTTCTATCCCCAGCTCTGAGAGGGGAGTGGGGTCTAGTGGTCAGAGCAGGGGGCTGGGAGCCAGGACTTTTCGGTTCTACCCCCAGTTCTGAGAAGAGAGTGGGGTGTAGTGGGGATTGCTCGGTTCTGGGAGCCAGGACTCCTGGGTTCCATTCCAATGGCTCCGAACGACTCCCCATAGACTTCGGTTACGTCCCTTCCACTCTCTGTGTTCCAGGCCACTTGGCCTGTGGGGCTGGACTGGGCAGAGTCCATCCAGCCGAGTCTCTGGAGGGACGAATTCCTGGGCTCCTGCGAGTGGGGCAGGCCTGGGTTAGCGCTTTCGCTGGAACAATGGGGCAGGTGGTCCCCAGCTGGAGAGCAGGCCTGGGGGGCAGAGCGGGGGCCGCAAGTTCTGGCTTGTCCTGGGAGCCCAGAGGCTTCCATCCTCAAGCAGCTTCCTGGCTAGCCCAGCCCAGAGCCGCCAGCTTCCTGCTTCCTCTGGGTGACCTGAGAAGGGGCAGAGCCAGCCAGGGCCCCCCTCAATGCTCCCCAGTGCTCAGCCACCTCCCTTCTACCATCAGCTGTGTGGGAGGAGGGGAGGTGTCGGGCTGCTGAGGGGCAGGGAGTGTCAGGCAGCGGGGAGGTGAAGGGGGTGGGGAGCGTCAGGCAGCCGGGTGTGTGTGTGTGTGGGGGGGGGGGTTGGCAATAGGGGGTGGGGTGAGAGTCAGGCAGCCAGGGGTGTGGGGGGGGTGTTGGACAGTGGGGTGGGGTGAGAGTCAGGCAGCCGGGGGAGTGGGGGGGTGTTGGACACTGGCGGGTGGGGAGTGTCGGGCAGCCGGGGGAGTGGGGGGGTGTTGGACACTGGCGGGTGGGGAGTGTCGGGCAGCCAGGGGAGTGGGGGGATGTTGGGTAGTGGGGGGTGGGGAGTGTCAGGCAGCCGGGGAAGTGGGGGGGTGTTGGACACTGGCGGGTGAGGAGTGTCGGGCAGCCGGCGGAGTGGTGAGGTGTTGGGTAATGGGGGGTGGGGAGTGTCGGGCAGCCGGGGGAGTGGGGGGATGTTGGACACTGGCGGGTGGGGAGTGTCAGGCAGCCAGGGGAGTGTCAGGCAGCTGATGGAGTGGGGGGTGTTGGGTAGTGGGGGGTGGGGAGTGTCGGGCAGCCGGGGGAGTGGGGGGGGTGTTGGGTAGTGGGGGGTGGGGAGGTCGGGCAGCCAGGGGAGTGGGGGGGTGTTGGACACTGGCGGGTGGGGAGTGTCAGGCAGCCGGAGGAGTGGGGGGTGTTGGACACTGGCAGGTGGGGAGTGTCGGGCAGCCGGGGGAGTGGGGGGATGTTGGGTAGTGGGGGGTGGGGAGTGTCAGGCAGCCGGGGGAGTGAGGGGGTGTTGGACACTGGCGGGTGAGGAGTGTCGGGCAGCCGGGGGAGTGGGGGGGTGTTGGACACTGGCGGGTGAGGAGTGTTGGGCAGCCGGGGGGAGTGGGGGGATGTTGGACACTGGGGTGGTGGGGGGTGTCAGGCAGCCGGGGGAGTGGGGTTGGGGGGTTGGGCAGTGGGGTGGCGGGATGGGTCTGACTGGGAAGGAAGTGGACAAGTGGCCAGTTTCCTCCCAACCCTGGAAAGTCCCAAAATCTCCAAGGAAGGCGGCGGTCGGGGGTGGGGGGAGAACCAGAATTCTGGAGCAGCAGCTCAGTTACCCCCTCCTCCACAGGGCTGGGGGCTGGATAAGGGTGCGGCCAGACCAGAGCCCCCAGCCCTGCGGTTCCCCGTCCTACAGCCTCCAATGGCCAAGCCCTGCATCCCACAGCTTCCCTCCCCACTGGCCAGGCCTAAGCCGGGTCGCTGGGGTCAAGGGCAGAAGGTACATATCGGCCCCTAGCTCAACCCAAGGGCACTCCCTGCCTTCACCCCAGGTGTCCCTGGCAATGTTCCCAGGGAGTTTCCCACCCAGCAGGGTCCCCCTTTGTCCCACAGGGCTGCCCCCAATGCCCAGGTGGGGGCATCAGGACCCAGGCGTCCTAGCCCCAAGATGCGGTCCCTCCTCAGAAATGGGTCAGGGCTCCCCATCTCCTCCAGTCAGCCCAGAGCCAAACCATGGACCTCACTGGCCCCATGGCCAATCCACCCCTCAGGAGCTGTGTGCCTGGGGCAAGCCAAGTGCACTGTGGGCCATTCCCTCCTCCCCTTGTGTGGGGGCAGGCCAGGTGCATTGTGGGCCATTCCCTCGTGCGGGTGGGGGAGGGGGGAGGCCAGGTGCATTATAAGATATTCCCTCCTCCCTTCATGTGGTGATGAGCCAGGTGCATTGTGGGATATTCCCTTGTCCCTTCGTGAGGGGGCAGGCCAGGTGCACTGTGGGCGCTTCCCTCGTGCCCGGGAGGCCAGGTGCATTGTGGGATATCCCCTTCATTGCTCTTGTGCCCAGGGCCCCCAGCCCTCCCGAGGAGGCCTCTATATCTGGATATCCGCGTTCTATCCCCAAACCCGTTTACAACCCTTGTTAGTGGCGTTGGGGCTGCAGCCCCTAGGGGGGTCTGGCCATGAGATAGGGGGATTGTTACGTTAACAGCCCAGCTGGCACCAGGGCCTGAGCCCAGGGATGAAGCCCAGGGGGCACCTGCTCCAGCCAGTGGGTGAGGGGTGAAGCATTTTCCTTTGTTTCAGTAAAAATTCGGTGTTTTTATTGGAATCTGACCAGCAGCTTCCCTGAGGCCCAATCACCAGGTCCTTTTAGAGACACCCCAACCCACTGGGTGCCCCTCTCCTCCCTGAGCTGGGACTAGAACCCAGAAGTCCTGACTCCCAGACCCCCCAGCTCTAACCACTCACTTTAACCCCCCTGCTTGCTTTATGCCACAGGAGTTTGGGAGCCATGACTCCTGGTTTCTAACCCAGCTCTGTCACCCACTCACTTGATGCGGATCCCTTCCTGCCAATCAGTGCCTCAGTTTCCCCATCTGTGATGTGTGGAGAAGGACGCTGCCCCCCTGCCTGAGTTTGGGTACTCTAAGATCCCCCGCTGGAGGAGGCCAGCCTGGCCAAGATCCCAGCCTGCCCTACCGCAAGGCCCCAAACAATGGGAGCAAAAGCCCCGCAGCCCAGCCCCACAGCCAGTAACCGGGATCAAAGGTACAGGGTGTGCGGGGATGGCGCTATCTAATCAGGCATGAATTGCGATGCAAATAAAGCGCCCATTGCCAGGGAACTGGGTCTGGCCTTGGTTGGCAATAAGAGGGCTGGGACTGGGGGCAGGGACAGATGGAACCACCCCTTCCCCTCACCCTGGTGCTGCTGACCCCTGATCCCCACCAGTCTTCACCCTCTGGTCACTCCATGCTATGAGGAGGGGAATTTCCCCTTCCCAGCCAAGCCAGGTCCATTGGCTTGTGCCCCCCCCCCCCCAGTGCAGATGCTCTCAGACATGAGCTCTCTGTCCTTAGCCCCAGCCAAAGGAGCCAGGTCATGCCACTAATTTTTATTCTATCAACCCTGGGTGGGGATAGAACCTGGCACCGAGGAGCTGCCAGCTGGCAGCAGTAGTGGGCTGTTACCCACCCCAGGGAGTGGCCTGGGGCTGCCGGGCCCTTGGAGAGGAGCCAGGACAGAACCATCAGGGCTGTTGTTGGGATGGGGGGGTGGCGAGGGGCTCTGGCAGGATTGGGCCCCGCTGGGGGTGTGTGGGGCTCTGGCGGGATCAGGCCCCGTTGGGGGGGGATCCGGGGCTCTGGCAGGATTGGGCCCCATTGGGGGGGCTCTGGCGGGATCAGGCCCTGTTGGGGGGTATGGGGGGGCTCTGGCAGGATCGGGCCCCGTTAGGGGGGATCTGGCAGGATCGGGCCCTATGGGGAGGATGTAGGGCTCTGGTGGGATCGAGCCCCGCTGGGGGGGGTGCAAGGCTCTGGTGGGATCAGGTCCCTTGGGGGCAGTACGAGGCTCTGGCAGGATTGGGCCATGTTGCGGGGGGCTCCATCGGGATCAGGCCCCATGGGGAGGATGCAGGGCTCTGGCAGGATAGGGCCCCGTTGGGGGAGCTCCAGTGGGATTGGTCCCGGCACTGGCGCTCTGGGGCCAGGGGGTCCCGTTGGGGCTGCGCTGGGCCCTGGCATCTCGTCTCACGCGGCCGCTGGCTCGCTTGCCTTTGCCCTTTGGCGCCCGGCAGGGGCGTTCCGGGCCGGCCGGGGGGATTAGTGGATTAGAGGCCTTGAAAGGTCGCGCTCACCTGCCTGTGGCTGCTGGCCCCAGCCAGCGCCACTGGGCCCCTTGCGCTTGGCCTCAGCCAGCCCCGCCCTCCTGGCCCCCAGCCATCACCCCCCAGCCTCCTGGCCCCCGGCCACCACCCTCCAGCCTCCTGGCCCCCAGCCCCTGCCCCCAGCCATCACCCCCCAGCCTCCTGGCCCCCGGCCACCACCCTCCAGCCTCCTGGCCCCCAGCCCCTGCCCCCAGCCATCACCCTCCAGCCTCTTGGCCCCAGCCCCTGCCCCCAGCCATCACCCTCCAGCCGGCCCCCACCCTGCCTGGCCCCCTGGGTCCCAGCCTCCACCCACCACTCTCCAGTCCCCCCCCCCCACTTCCAGCCAGCTCCGGCCCCAGCCTCCTGGCCCTCATCAACACCCCTCATTCTCCCAGCCATCACCCCCCAAATCCCTGGCCTAGTCCCCAGCCTGATGCCCCACCCCCTCTCAGCTCCCATCTATTGCCCCTCCTGACTCCTGGCCTCCAGCCTCCCCCGCCGGCTTCCAGCCATCGCCCCTCCCAGCTCAGCCCCTGGCCCCACCCTCGGGTGAAATTCACTTCCCCTTACATTAACTCCTTCTCCTGCCTTGATTCTGAACAGGCCGGAGCCTCCCAGCAGAGCTCTTTGCAGCCTTAACTCTGCCCTGGGCACCATCCCCAGCCGACCTTAACTTTGCCCGTCCCACTCCACTCTTACTTCTGCCCCTTTGCCCCCCTGGTTCCACCCTTAACTCTGCCCCCTGGCAGCTGGCACCTTCCCCAACTGACCTTATCTGCCCCTTCTCCCCGCTCCATCCCACCCTTAACTCTGCCCCCTTCACTCCCCTCCCTGTCACCCCTTGACTCTGCCCCTTCACACACCCCCACCCTTGACTCTGCCCCGGCACTGTCCTGTCAGTTGGACACGCTGTGGTGACATGGCTCCTGGTTTCTGGCTGGTGCTGCTGCCTCGCGGGGTGCCCCCACCCAAGGCGCAGTCAGGTGCCAGCGGAGGGGGATCTGGAGCAGGGTGGGGGTGTCGGGGTGCCTGGGGGTGCCAGGGCCCCGGGGAGGCAGGAAGCCATCGGGAGGGCAGCCCCACACTGCGCCCAGCTAATCCGTGCTAAAGATGCTCGTGCCCATGGTCAGTGGTTCCGGTTTTCCTCCAGCAGCCACACAAGCTGCACCTGATCAGTCCCGGTGGCTCCCCCCCCCACAGTAAGGGGGAGCTGTGGGCAGGGAGAGCCTGGCTGGGGGGAGGACGCTGACTGGTGGAGGGGGAGGGAAGCTGGGGATGCTGATGTTACTGGGTGACAGGTGGTGCTGGCTTGGGGGGGGAACTGGCAGGGGCAGGGGGGGACTCAAGCTGGGGGTCTGTCTGGAAGGTGGCTTGGGGGGAGGAGGAGCTGGTGGGACACGGGGGTTGGCAGGGGTGAGGGGTTCTGGTGAGGGACAGGGGGCTGGCTGGGGGGTTTCGTGGGGCAGGGGGGAATCTAGCTGTGGATTTAGGGAGATCTGGCAGGGGCAGAGGGGGGCTGGCTGGAGGCAAACTATGGGGTGGGGGGATCAGGCTAGTGGGGGCAGGGGCATCTGGCTGAGGATTTGGGGGGTCTGGTGCAGGGCCGGGGGTCTGGCTGTAGGATTGAGGGGGTATGGCAGGGTCAGAGAGGGCGCTGGCTGGGGGGAAGAGGCAGTTGGCTGAGGGTTTAGGGGGGTCTGGGAGGGGGTCTGGCTGGGGGGCAGGGGGAGGTTGGCTAGCGGGTGAGGGTCTGGCTCGGATCCCCGGCCCCAGCCACGCTCCGGGATCCCGTGCAGTGATCAGGTCATTAGCTGCCAGGCCACTGAGGAGAAAGGAGGAGCGGGGAGGCGCCACAGCCAGGGGGGGCAGACGTTTGAGTCGTGCCCGGCCCCAGCCCTGCCCCTCTGTTTGGCCCCGGCGTGGGCTTGCCATCACCTGCCCCAGTGCCCCTCCCCTGCCTCAGTTTCCCCTCCATGGCTCACGGGACGCCCCCAGCCCCGAGAGCGACTGGCCTCCGGCCTGGCCCCGACCACAGCTGGGACACGGGACAGGCCCAGACCCGCTAGTGCCATGTGGCAGCAGCCCGGCTTGTGGGCCCAGCGAGCGGGTGCCATGCTGGGGCTGCTGCGCCATCCAGCCTGCCCTGCGGGGGTGCGCTCCCAGCACAGCCAGGGGGCTGGCGGCTGGCCAGCCTCCCACCCTGGCAGCCGGGTCACGCTGACCCATGGACCGTCCTGCCACGCTCGCTCCCAGGCTGTGTGTGAATGGGCCATGGGCCAAGGGGGCCGGTTGCAGCCTGAGCCCTGGACGTCGCTGCATTCCTGCTTGTGTAAATAAACCCGGGAGGGCTCCACCACAGATCTGCTTCCGAATGGAGAGTGGCTCTGAGGCTGGGGCCCTGCAGTGCCAGGCAGGGCTCGGCTTTGTTATTGTAGGGTCTTCCACGAGTGCTGGGCTCCATGCTGCTCTGTTATTGTTGGGTCTCTTGGGAGCACTGATTGGTTATGGTCGTGTGTCCCACGAGTGCTGGGCTCTGCTATGGTTTGTTATTGTAGGGTCTCTCAGGGGCGCTGGGCTCCACACTGGTCTGTTATTGTCGGGTCTCTCGGAAGCGCTGGTGTCATGGATCCACAGGGTCGGGGCTATGCCCAGCTTTGGAACAGTCTCTGGGAAGCCCCATCAGTGCACCAGAGCCCCTGGGGGTCTCACTCTTCCTCCGGGGCAGGCCCCACGGCTTCATGGCCTCTCTAGGCTGGACCTCTGGGCTGCCAGCCCCCTACTTCCCTTTGTGAGCTCCGCTCAGCAAGACCCACTGAGTCAGGCCCCTGGGGGAGACTCGTACAGACTTGGGGAGCAACGGGCCAGCCCAGAACCCTGGCCCTTTGCCCGCCCCGGTCCAATTCAGGTGTGTGCCCCCGGCTGCTTCCTGCAGCCCACACTTCACCCCTCCCCGCCCCAGTCCAGTGTCCCCCAGCTGGGCAAACCCGGCCAGCATCCCACCAAGAGGGGCCAACCTTGGTGGTCAGTCGCAAGGTGTCAAAGTCCCGGTGACTGGGTTTGCCATTGTCTTCATGGATTCTCCACTGACATGGGGATTAAGGCCCATGTAGTCCCAGCCAGCTGGGTGCCGCTCAGACCTGGGTTTTAGCCTGCCCAGGGAGCCAACAGACCTCCATACCCTCCCCACTCCCCCCTCCCCCAACTAGGTAACAATGCAGTTATAGGGAAACTGAGGCACACAGAGGCTTCATAAAATATTACAAAATTCCCACTTCATCACAGCTGGACTCTGTGCTGGTCCGTTATTGTTGGGTCTCTCAGGACTGCTGGGCTCTGTGCTGGTCTGTTATTGTAGGGTCTCTCAGGAGCACTGGGCTCTGCACAGATCTATTATTATAGGGTCTCTCAGGAATGCTGGACATGGTGCTGGTTTGTTATTGTAGGGTCTTAAGTGTCTGCCTGTGGGGTAGCCATACCAGTGCAGTGCAGGGGACGACCCTGGGGGTTGGCTGTGGGATAGCGGGTAGGGGATCTGCTCAGAGACTCCCAGGTAGATCTGGGGCGTGGGGGGTGGGCAGGCAGTGACTAGTGCGGGGCACATGCCAATTACCAGGCAGAATCACGCGTGACCTGGGAACCCCCAGCGTGGGGGGTCAGGGCTGCCAGAGTGGGGGTGAGGCATTTCCCAGAGCAGGGCAGGCTGACCTCTCCCATGCACAGGAGGGCTGGTAGGGGTGGGGACCCTCGGGCATGGGGCACAGTGCAGCCTGACCCTCACTTCCTGGTCAGGGTCTGGAACCCGCTGGGGATGGCTGGTCAGGGGGCTATCGGGGGTCATTGACAGGGGGTGGGGAGCTGGAGTAAGGCCCTATGAGGGGAGGATGTGGGCAGCTGGTGATGGTTAGGGGGTCATGTGGGGGGGTGGCTGGGGGCAAGGGGTCTGGGGGGGCCAGGAAGCTGGCTGGGGGGTCATGTGGGGGGCTGCAGACAGGATCCCCTGGGGGGCTTGGCAGGGGGTGTTGAGTGAGGGGCCATGGGGAGCTGGCTGGGGCTATGTGGGGCTGCACATGCCCTGGTTGGTACTCCCCCTAACTCTCTCTCCTCCTTTCCCAGGTGCTGTGTCCCAGGCTCCCCACCCGTGGGGCAGGCAGCTCCTCTGACCCCCTGGATCATCCCTGCCAGCTAGACCTCCCACGAGCACCCAGGGCTGCTTCTCTGAGGAGGGCGGATGGGGTTGGGGTGAGGGGGCCCCACAGCAGGGCCCAGCCTGGGGCTATGGAGACCCTGCCCCAGTGCCACCCCCGCAGGACGATCCGCTTGGTCCTGTGGGAATTGCAGGCCCTGCTCTGAGCGGAGCCCCCCCACGCCCGCCGGACTCTCCACGCCGGGGACCCGCTGGCACTGAGAATGTGCAACACCACCCTGGTGAGCTGCAACGTGGATTCCAAGATCGACCACCTCTTCCCCCCCACGCTGTACATCATGGTCATCACCATGGGGCTGCCCACCAACTGCATGGCCCTGTGGGCCGCCTACCTGCAGGTCCGGCAGCACAATGAGCTGGGCATCTACCTGCTCAACCTGTCCGTGGCCGACCTGCTCTACATCGCCACCCTGCCCCTGTGGATCGACTACTTCCTGCACTATGACAACTGGATCCACGGGCAGGAGTCCTGCAAGCTCTTCGGCTTCGTCTTCTACACCAACATCTACATCAGCATCGCCTTCCTGTGCTGCATCTCCGTGGACCGCTACCTGGCCGTGGCCCACCCGCTGCGCTTCGCCAAGGTGCGCCGGGTCAAGACGGCCGTGGCGGTGAGTGCCGTGGTCTGGGCCATCGAGATCGGGGCCAACTCGGCCCCGCTCTTCCACAACGAGCTCTTCCACGATCGCTACAACCACACCTTCTGCTTCGAGAAGTACCCCATGGAGGAGTGGGTGGCCTGGATGAACCTCTACCGGGTCTTCATCGGCTTCCTCTTCCCCTGGGTGCTCATGCTCTTCTCCTACCAGGGCATCCTGCGGGCCGTGCGTGGCAACGTCTCCACCGAGCAGCAGGAGAAAGCCAAGATCAAGCGGCTGGCCCTCAGCCTCATCGCCATCCTCCTCTTCTGCTTCGCCCCCTACCATGTCATCCTGCTCTCCCGCAGCGCCGTCTACCTCAGCAAGCCCTGCGATTGCAGCTTCGAGGAGAAGGTCTTCATGGCCTACCACAGCTCGCTGGCCTTCACCAGCCTCAACTGCGTGGCCGACCCCATCCTGTACTGCTTCGTCAACGAGGGGGCCCGCAGCGACGTGGCCAAGGCCCTGTCCACCCTGCTGCGCTTCCTCACCAGCTCCAAGCCCCAGGAGATGGCCACTGCCTCGCTCACCCTGGACACCCCTCTCTCCTCCAAGAAGAGCAGCTTCTGCCGGCTCCCCATGCTCCCCCAGCCCCCGCCCCCGCCCCCGCCCCCCCTGGGCCCACCTGACGAGGAGCTGCAGATGAAGATCTTGACTTTCAACCCATGAGCGCTCCCCAGTCAGCACCACGGCCCTGGATGCAAACGAGATGTAAATACAGTATTGTTCTTAATGATAATAATGCAGGGGCCCAGTGCGGTACGGCCATGCCCAGTGAGGCCCCGGGGGGACGGCGCGGGAGGGGGCTGCTTGGCCTGACGGGGGCTCTGCCAGGACTGCCGGACACCTGGGTGCTGCAGGCACGTGAGAAAGGGGGAATGGCCGAATTATGGCTAGGTCCTGGGCAGGCTAGAGGAGTGTCAGGGTAGACAGATGGACAGACAGAGAGGTGTGGTGGGGGGGAGGATGGAGGGATGATACAAACGGATGTTTGGTGATGGATGACTGTATGGGATAGACAGATTGACAGAGGTGTGTGTATAGGGATGGATGATGCAGGGTGTGTATGGCAATGGATGGAGGGGTGGGGGGGGCTGGAGGCATGGATATGTGGGGCTGGAGCAATGGATGGAGGGGTATATATAAGGCTGGGTTGACCCAGAGGCTGTGAAGAACGATGGGTGGACAGAGCCACTGGATAGACGGAGGGTGTGACTGGGGATGGATGGATGGATGGAGAGTGTGACTGGGACTGGATGGTGTCACTGGGATGGGGGGTTGGAGGGTGTGACTGGGGCTGGATGGCTGGAGGATGTGACTGGGGATGGATGGTGTCACTGGGATGGGGAGGGTTGGAGGGTGTGACTGGGGATGGATGGTGTGACGGGATTGATGGATGGAGGGTGTGACTGGGGATGGGGCGGGATGGAGGGTGTGACTGGGGCTCGATGGAGAGTGTGACAGGATGGGGAGGTTGGAGTATGTGACTGGGGAGGGATGGACGGATGGAGGGTGTGAGTGGGGATGGAGGGATGGGGTGTGTGACTGGGGACGGATGGAGGGTGTGACTGGGGATGGATGGAGGGTGTGACTGGGGATTGAGAGGAGCCGTCCCGCCATATTTCAGGGCAAAGCTCCTGGCCCCTTCCCATTAATAGCCCCAGACTCAGCCCCACCCCTGCCCCCGTGCCCAGGCTGGTATGGGATGGGGCACTGCAGAGCAGAAGCATCTGGGCAGTGCCCGGCTCTGCTGTGGCTTTTCCTAGTGCCCCTGCCTGGCTGCATCCCACCCAGAGCCGATTTCTCCTACCTCTGCTCTGGAGGCGGGGGCTGGGGCTGCCTGCCCAACTGGTACAGTGCCCCCTGTGGCCAGCCAGGTGAGGGCGCTGCTGTGCAGCAGGACGAGCTCCCAAACACGCACCCCGGAGAAACCGCCGAGGGCACCACGCAGAGCCCAGCGATGCACGGACCGGGGCTGCTGATCAGCCTAGAGACTACCCTGGCATGGCAGACGTCCTCAGCTACAGGAACTGGGCCCTGCTTCCGTGCTGCCAAGGGGGCTCTTCGGGGACGGATGAGTCCCCTGGTGTGGCTGGTCCACAGAAGAAAAGAGCCTACTACTGCAGCCGGCTGAAGGTGCACCTAGGTGGCAGGTCGTGGGTTAGCGGGGAGCCCTGTCCGCAGCGTGGATAGCAGAGGGTGCCCATCCATGCCGATGGGGCTGTCCCGTGCCAGGCAATGCTGCTGACCTGATGGTTAATTAGGGTTATTTATTTCCTGGGGGGAGGCTGGAGGGGCCCCACTGAAGGATAGGGGGCCTCCGTGGGGGGATCAGGGCCCAGACGTGCCAGGCACTGTACATTTCTGGAGCAAATAGTCCCTGCCCCAAAGGGAGCAATTTTGCTGCTAGATCTGGCTATGCCAGGGGGCAGGCAGCGCTGGCCGGTGTGTGGAGGAATGAACAAAGTGGTGTTTTAATTGAACACTTTCAGACTCTTCCTCCCTCATAAAGAAACCAAAGCAAAGGGCACAAGCCCCAAACCTCCCAGAATCCCTTGCAGGTTCGGCTAGCTGGGCGCGAAGGTGGGTCATTAAGGTCCCCCAGTCTGTCCCAGGGATCCCACGGCTACCACCAAAACCCCACAGCTAAAAGTCAGCATGTGGACGGGAACAGCTGCCCCGTTGGCATTCAGTGGGCACAGAATCTCCCTGGGCAGAGCCAGGGCCGACCCAGGCACTTCTCCAATCTACCTGAACTGGGTTTCTAGCTGCCCTGGGGAGCCAGGACACCTGGGTTCCATGCCTGGCTCGGCCCAATGTGCTGGGTGACCTTAGACCTTCCCTTCTGTGAGTCTGCCCCGTGTCCATCCAGCCTGGGAGCTCTCCTGAGCCAGGCTGTCTCCCCCTCAGTGTCTGGGCAGCGCCCGGCCCATGGGGCCCCATTTGGGGTTGGTGCTACTGCAGTCCCCATGGCCTGAGGGCAACCTGAGACAAAGCTGAGGAGGGGTCTCGAGTCTGCCACAGGCGTCTCTCGGTGCCCCATGCTGGCGTCTCCCCATGGCCCCAGCCAGCGCCAAGCCCATGTTGGCAGCAGACGTGGGAACCTCGCGTTGGCACTGGGCGGGCGCTTTCGTCAAGGCCCAGCGAGGGATCGCGCTGGCATCAGGCTGTTTCCGGCTCTCCCGGCTGGGGAGAAAAGCTGGGAAAGGTTGGGGGGCTCAGGCCCTGCAGGGAGAATAAAGACCCCCCCCCACACACACACACACACAACGGTTTGTGGCTCTCCTGATTTCGGAGGCAGTCTGGCGAATGGGGGGCCTGGCTCTGCTCTTCGGGCACCAGCCGGGAGCGTCCGCTCGGCGAGGCCCGGTGGGAATTGGGAGCCTAAAGAGCTTGGCGGAGCTGGGCTGAGCTCCCAGAATGCACCACAGTTGGCAGCATCCCTGGCGTTGGGGTTGGAAGGGGGCTTGGGAACGGGAGGGGCTAGGCGGGGGGGAGGCAGCTGTGCCCACGCATGTCCCCCGGAGTGGAGTGTGCTGCAGGGCACGGTGTTGGCCACTCGTGGGATTTCAGGGGGTGGCTCTGTGCAGCGCTCCCCCAGCACACCTGCTCAGCCCTCCCCTGAGAGAGCCCTCCACTGGGTTGTTATTGTAGGGTCTTTCAGGAGCGCTGGGCTGGACACTGGTTTGTTACTGAGAAAGGAGGCTGCAGGTCTGGCCCATCTGCCCTGGGTGCTGCTCCCCGACCCTGCTCCAGCGCCTGGCTCCAGGTTCCAGCAGACGGGTCGTTAATGCGACAGGGAAGGCAGATGGATGCTGGAGGGGCAGGACGCATCTCTGCAAGGGATGAGAGGGGGGCACCGTGCGCCCAGGCACCAGCCCCGCACCACAAGGCTTCGCGTCCTGGCCCCAGGCCCTGAGAGTCAGGTCAAAGGTCACACAAGAGTCCTGGCCCCCAGCGCCCCCCCCTTCCCCCACTAAACCCTACTCCTCTCCCAAAGCTGGGCGTGGGAACCCAGGAGTCCTGGCTCTCAGCCCCCGTGCTCTAACCTATATTTCTATATTCTGTCTAGACCCCACTCCCATCCAGGAGTCCTGGCTCCTCCAGCACAATTACCAGCCCTCAGACCTCTCCCATAGAGGGGACAGAGAACCCAGGAGTCCCGACCTCCAGCCCTCCCCTGTTCTACCCCCTGGACCCCACTCCCCTCCCTCCACTGCCTTATACGTTGAACGAGGCCCGTGAGCCATCCTGCCTGGTTCTCCCTTCGCTGGAGCAGCCCAAGGAGCTGGTGCAGGAGGCGCAGCGATGCCCCCCCCCACGAGGCTGCTCCCTACCCCACCAGTGGATGGGGGCTCAGGCACCGAGTGGGACCCAGCAGCCACCGAGTGGGACCCAGCCATTGTCATGGGCTGTTCACCCCACGTGAGCCACCCAGCCCCGGCTATGCGCAGGGGCCAGGCCAGGGCCCTCTTTGTCAGAACGGGGGGGGTGGGGGGGCAGAAGAACCAGGGTCCTGCACAGAAGTGGGGGGCAATGGCTGGGTTGGGCCAGGGTTCTGGTCCCAAGCGTGTCCCAGATGTTTCCTTGCCCTGCTGTTGGGACTCCTACACTGCCCACAAAGGTGCCACCCTGGTGCTGGCACTCAGCATGAGCTGTGGGTCATGCCTTCCACACTAGACAGGCAGCTGTATCTCGGCACTAGGCACAGAGCCCCTGTATAAACGGCCCCCGTGCCCCACCCCAGAGGTGGTTGTATCTCAGCACTGCATAACAAGCCATTCTTCGGTCTAATCTTAATAAATCCTCCTTGACCTTGAGCTGACTGGTAAAGGTGCCCCCTGTGCCCCCCGCTGCCTCTCCCGGGGGCGGGGTGAGAGGGTGACAGGCAATGACCGCTCAAGCAGCGGCTGCCTGACCCCGGCGCTGCTCCCCACGTCACCGGGCAGGGGGCTTCGCAATGGGAACATTCCCAGGAATAAACAGGAAGCGCTCAGGCCCAGGAATCTCCCACGCTCCCCGTGCCAGGTGAGGCGCCCCCTGCTGCCTGGTGTAGGGAGTTACCCCACCCCCCTGCTTGCCCCCATGACCCCTTTGCAGCAGCGGTTTCTCCCTGCGTGGTCCTGAGTTGGGGGAAGCGCGGCTGGGACACCGGCGACCTCGGCGCTGCTTCAGCCAGCGTCTTGGCGGTGGAGTCAAAGGGGGAGATTTTCCCTTTGCCTGTTTGTTTAGTTTTCTCTCTTGCCTAATTCCACTTGATCCTACCACCCACCCAGCTTCCCTAAGGTCAGTGCCCTCCCTCGCCCCCAGAGAACCCAGGAGTCCTGGCTCCCAGCCCCCACAGTCGGACTGCCCTGTATGGCAGACACACTGCCGGGTCTCCAGCTTCTGTTGGTGCTGCCCAGATCCGGCCCAGGGCAACGGTGACCCCATCGTCCTCCTCCCCCAGCTGCTCCCCTCAGAGCTCTGCACCCCACCCAAGAGGGCAAGGAACCCCACACAGGCCCTGACGGATTCCTGCAGCCACAGCAGAGAGCCCAGCAGCCAATGGGCCATGGAGCCTGAGCTCCCCACCCACTCCAGGGGACCTCCAGGGCTGGAAGGGGGGCACTGGCCCTGCCATTCCTCTGCCCAGACCTCCTCTGGGTTCTATTCCCAGCTCTGGGGAGGGAAGGGTGTCTAGTGGTTAGAGCAGGGGGGGTTGGGAGCCAGGATTCCTGGGTTCTACCCCTGGCGTGGGGAGTGGGGTCTAGTGGTTAGAGCACAGGGCCTGGAAGGCACAACTCCCGGGTTCTATCCCTGGTTCTGGGAGGGGAGTAGGGTCTAGTGGTCAGAGCAGGGAGGGCTGGGAGCCAGGACACCTGGGTTCTATTCCCATTTACCCTGCCTGTTTCCCTTCACGCACTGGGGGCTGGGGAATTTGTTCAGTGCTTGGAGCTCCCCCAGGGAGAAAAAACCTGGAGCTGAGCCAATGGCTGCGGCCAGCTGGGGGCGGGGAGCCCTGCCGTTCTTCACTTCAACCCTGCTTCCGCCCAGCCCTGCAGCTCTCTCCAGGCTGTTCGCACGGCCCTGGTGACATGGGGCCAGCCCTGAGCAGCCCCCGGCTAGGAGCCACCTGGCCTGGCTGGGCCCTTGTCCTCACATGAACTCCGTGACCCCAGAAAGGGGGTGAGCAGCTGGTGGGGAGCCTGGGTGAGACTGTGCAGCGCTGAACACAGCTCAGCCCCATAGATAGCCAAGCCCCACGTCCTGTGCTGGGGGTTCGGTCTGGGGGAGGGCCCGGCTCCGTTCTGATCAGCCCCAGCAGACTCCAGGCTGCAGCAGCCAGGGGCAGCGGAGAAGGACCCTGTGATGGGGGTGATGGATGGGAGCAGCATGCCCCAGGGAGGCCGGTCCGATCCGGGGCGAGACTCGGGCCGGGAGGGGGCCCATGAGTGCGGGGGTGAGAGGGGAGTCAGGACTTGGTGGGGCAGGGGGCAGAGTGGTCAGTTGGGGGCAGGGGCTTAAGAGGATAAACCCACCAGGGACCCTCCTTTTCCTTTTGTCGCCCTGGGCCCCCAAGGTCAGGGAAGCACCGGGGGGTTCATTACAGCTCATCAGGGGAAGAGACCCCAGCCATAGCTCATGGGCCTCCCCCCATACTCCTTCCCGAATCATAGGGAAACCTCCACAATGCCCCGCAACCCTCCCCAGCCACCAGGGGGCAGTCAGGAGACACAGACCCCACTGAGCCTGTGGGGAGACACTGTGAGTCCAGGGTCCTTCCCGTCCCTGCACACTAGGGAAGGGCCCCAGAACGCCTCCCGCACCACCCCCGGGGCCCTCACCCAGCACCCACATGCAGCCCCCTCTGGGGAGAGGCAGCGGCTCAACAGCCCGGCCCGACAAGGAGTTAGGGAGAATCTCGAAGCCAGGGGAAGTGGCCGAAGGCGGGGTGGGGGGGAAGAGCCGTGGGAGGGGCCTCTGCAGGGCAGAGTCAGGAGCTGTTCTACGGCTCCTATCAAACGCAGCCCCCAACTGCACAGGGCTGGCGGGCTGCGTGGAGCAAGGGGGCCAGCGCTGACAGCCGGGGAGACGCCCCCTGCCGAGCCCCCGGACCCCGCTCCATGGCGGCCCCCCCCAGTCCCCCTGCCGAGCCCCCCGCCCCGCTTCACAGCGTCCCCCAGTGCCCCTGCCCTGATCCACAGCGCCCCCCCAGTCCCCCTGCCGAGCCCCCGGACCCCGATCCACAGCGCCCCCCCCCAGTCCCCCTGCCGAGCCCCCGGACCCCGATCCACAGCGCCCGCCCAGTGCCCCTGCCGAGCCCCCGGACCCCGATCCACAGCGCCCCCCCCAGTCCCCCTGCCGAGCCCCCGGACCCCGATCCACAGCGCCCCCCCCCCAGTCCTCCTGCCGAGCCCCCGGACCCCGATCCACAGCGCCCCCCCCAGCCCCCCTGCCGAGCCCCCGGACCCCGATCCACAGCGCCCCCCCAGCCCCCCTGCCGAGCCCCCGGACCCCGATCCACAGCGCCCCCCCCAGTTCCCCTGCCGAGCCCCCGGACCCCGATCCACAGCGCCCGCCCAGTCCCCCTGCCGAGCCCCCGGACCCCGATCCACAGCGCCCCAGCCAGTCCCCCTGCCGAGCCCCCGGACCCCGATCCACAGCGCCCCCCCCAGTCCTCCTGCCGAGCCCCCGGACCCCGATCCACAGCGCCCCCCCCAGCCCCCCTGCCGAGCCCCCGGACCCCGATCCACAGCGCCCCCCCAGCCCCCCTGCCGAGCCCCCGGACCCCGATCCACAGCGCCCCCCCCCAGTCCCCCTGCCGAGCCCCCGGACCCCGATCCACAGCGCCCGCCCAGTGCCCCTGCCGAGCCCCCGGACCCCGATCCACAGCGCCCCCCCCAGTCCCCCTGCCGAGCCCCCGGACCCCAATCCACAGCGCCCGCCCAGTTCCCCTGCCGAGCCCTCGGACCCCGATCCACAGCGCCCCCCCCAGTTCCCCTGCCGAGCCCCCGGACCCCGATCCACAGCGCCCGCCCAGTTCCCCTGCCGAGCCCCCGGACCCCGATCCACAGCGCCCCCCCCAGTTCCCCTGCCGAGCCCCCGGACCCCGATCCACAGCGCCCCCCCCAGTTCCCCTGCCGAGCCCCCGGACCCCGATCCACAGCGCCCGCCCAGTTCCCCTGCCGAGCCCCCGGACCCCGATCCACAGCGCCCCCCCCAGTTCCCCTGCCGAGCCCCCGGACCCCGATCCACAGCGCCCACCCAGTGCCCCTGCCGAGCCCCCGGACCCCGATCCACAGCGCCCCAGCCAGTCCCCCTGCCGAGCCCTCGGACCCCGATCCACAGCGCCCCCCCAGTCCTCCTGCCGAGCCCCCGGACCCCGATCCACGGCGCCCCCCCAGTCCCCCTGCCGAGCCCCCGCCCCGCTCTACGGCGCCCCCTCCCAGTCCCCCTGCCGAGCCCGCGGACCCCGATCCACAGCGCCCCCCCCAGTTCCCCTGCCGAGCCCCCGCCCCACTCCACGGCGCCCCCCCAGTCCCCCTGCCGAGCCCCCGGACCCCGCTCCACGGCGCCCCCTAGCGCTCAGCCCTGACTACCGGGGACACGCCCCCTGCCAAGACCCCGCCCCGCTCTCCTGGCCCCGACCCCAGGCTCTGACAAGCCGCCAGGCGCCGCGCTCCACCTCAGCTCCTGGGGGTGGGCGGGAAGTGGGGTGGGAAACACGTGGGGTGGCAGCCCGTGCTCTAATTTGCATATCCATGAGCTAATTTACATACTCGGGCAAGGATTTGCCTATACTCGGGCGCCGCACGTCTGGAATGCATACCCAGCTATTGCATATTCATGACTTATTTTGCATACCAACCTTCTAATTTGCATATTGATTAGACTTCTCCGGCGGACGCACGGCGCAAACTCGCATATTCATGAGCATCGTTTGCATATTATGCGCCCCGCCCCTTCAGTCGCGTTGCAGGCGACGGGGGCGGGGCTTGCGCGCTGACGTCACGGCGGCGCGGCGCGGGGCCGCCGGGAGGGAGGATGGTGGCCGGCGCGTTCCCCATCGCGAAGCTCCTGTACCTGGGCGTGCGGCAGCTGAGTCGGCCCCTAGCCGCGCGCATCAAGGCAGGGGCTCGCGCCAGCCCCTTTTTCCGGGCCTACGTGTGCGGGCCGCCCGCGCAGCGTGAGTGACAGGCCGCGTGCGGGGCGCTGAGCCAATGGGGCGGGGCTTCCGGCCAATGGGGCTCCGGAGGGGCGGGGCTGCGAGTACAGGGAGCCAATGGGACGCATGCGGGGGCGGGACAGAGAGCTTTGCGGGCCAATGGAGGCGGTGCGGGGGCGGGGCTGGCTCTCTGCAGGCCAATGGGATTGTTGCGGGGGCGGGGCAAAGAGCCTAGCTGGGCAATGGGGGCGCGGGGCGGAACCGGAGTCCCTTGAACCAATGGTTGGAGACTGAGGGCGGGGCGTGGGTCCAGAGGGCCAATAGGCGGAGCCCATGGGCGGGCCCACGGCTCACAGTGAACAGGCACCCGCAAAGCAAAGCCGTGAAGTGACCCTTGACACGCCCCCACACAGCTCCCTGATTGGGCCGGGCCTGTGGGGGGCTGCGGGTCGGGAGCGAGGGGCACCGGCAGGGCTATAGGGGCGGGTCGGGAGCGAGGGGCACCGGCAGGGCTATGGGGCCGGGCCTGTGGGGGGCTGCGGGTCAGGAGTGAGGGGCACCGGCAGGGCTATGGGGGGGGGCGGGCCTGTGGGGGGCTGCGGGTCGGGAGTGAGGGGCACCGGCAGGGCTATGGGGGGCCCGGGCCTGTGGGGGGCTGTGGGTCAGGAGTGAGGGGCACCGGCAGGGCTATGGGGGCGGGTCGGGAGCGAGGGGCACCGGCAGGGCTATGGGGGGGCTGGGCCTATGGGGGGCTGCGGGTCGGGAGCGAGGGGCACCGGCAGGGCTGGGCAGAGCCCGGGGGTGGGCTGGTCGGGAGCGAGGGGCACCGGCAGGGCTGGGGGGGCGGGGGGGGGGCTGGTCGGGAGCGAGGGGCACCGGCAGGGCTATGGGGGCGGGTCGGAAGCGAGGGGCACCGGCAGGGCTATGGGGGGGCCGGGCCTGTGGGGGGCTGCGGGTCAGGAGTGAGGGGCACTGGCAGGGCTATGGGGGGCCCGGGCCTGTGGGGGGCGGGAGTGAGGGGCACCGGCAGGGCTATGGGGAGCCTGGGGCTGGGCCGGTGGGGGGGCTGCGGGTCGGGAGCAAGGGGCACCGGCAGGGCTGGGCAGAGCCCGGGGGTGGGCGGGGCTGGGCTGGCAGCCCCCCCCCACTCATGCCCCTCCCCCCTGCAGTGTACCACTGGGTCGAGATGCGAACCAAGATGCGGATCATGGGCTTCCGTGGCGCCACCATCAAGCCCCTGAACGAGGAGGCGGCAGCAGAGCTGGGCGCGGAGCTGCTGGGCGAAGCCATCGTCTTCGGCGTGGGCGGCCTGTGCATCTTCCTGGAGTACGCGCGCCAGGCCTCCAACACCCGGAGGAAGGAGGAGGAGCAGAGCAGCACCCTGCTGGGCCTGCAGGAGCAGGTGGCCGAGCTGGGCCTGGCCGTGGAGACCCTGGACGCGCAGCTGCGCGAGGTGAACCGCCTGCTGCTGGACGTCTCCACCAGCGCCAAGAAATAGGGGCCCCCTGGGACGGGCTGCCAAGGAGGAGCCTGGCGCATGTGGGCCCTGCCCCCCGGTGCCAGGGCGCGGAGCTGGCTGGGGCCGGGAGGAGCCTGCGCTGGACCAAGCGAGCGAGACAGGCCCCCGTGTGGGCTGGGGGGTCCCGGCTCATGACCAGCCTCGGCTCCTGCAGAGTCTGAGTTTTCTACAGTGTAAATAGTCATCCATTAAAACCCACCTGCTGCTGAGGACGCGGAGCCATGATTGGGGCAGGGCTGGGGAAAAGGGGCAGAGCCATAGGTCTGCCAGCAGCACTCCTTTGCGCCCGGGGCTCCCCTAGAAAGTGGAGCTGGTCCCAGCTCATCCTTCCCCGGGGTCTGCGATCGGCCCCTTTCCTAGGGCCTGTCATGGCTCGGGCAGCAGGGGGCCCAGCCAGAGCCACCTCCCTTCCGGGTGCCTGGCCGAGGGTGCACTCCATGGGGCGGGGTCCATGGGGCAGCCTGGCCAGAGTGATTCCTAGGGGGAGCCACTGGGCGGGGCTGCACGGGCAAAGCTGATTAATGCAGAGGGGCAGGGGTTGGAGGGCTCTATGCGCCCCCCTTCCATGCAGGCCCAGGGTCCCCCAGCTCCTCCAGTCCAACAGGACCCACATGGCCAGGCCCTGCTGCTGGTCTAGCAGGGGCTGCCCTGGACACTTTCTGCCCTAGCCCAGAGAGGTGGGGCTGCTCCCCCAGGATTCCCCCGTGGCTGGTGTTAGCGACGGCATCCTTGGCTTGGTCCAGGGATTGAACCAGCCTGGGCTGGCTGCTTCCTTAGTTTGGCTCTGCCCGGAGACGGAGGAGCCACGGGGAGGGAGGCTGGGAGGCCTGGTTCTGGGAGATGGGTGGGGAGGGGGAAGGGATGCTGGGGAGGCCCGGTTCTGGGGCGGGGGGAAGGGGTGCTGGAAAGGCCCACACTGGTCCTGGATGGTGCCGAGGGCTTCGGCAGTGCGGAGCCCCAGCCCTGGGAACAGAACCCAGGTGTCCTGTCAGCCCCACCACTCTGGACCTTAGCGAGAGCCTCCTGGCACTGCTGACGGGGAGCCATTTGCTGGCCATGCAGCCCATGTTGGGGGCAACACCTGCTCACAGGGCCTTGAGCAAGAAGGGTCCTGCCTGATGGGCAGCATGGGGTTGAGAGTTGGAGGGAGGGATGTCAGTCCTGGTTGCAGTTGATTCAGAGGCCTGGGGCTGGTTTCTGAGCCATGCCCAGGGCATGTGCCCCCCATGGGAGCACCCTGCCCAGGGACCTGCCCCACACGTCAGCCCTGCTGGCCCTCCCCTGCAGCTGCAGGGAGCAGGGCTGGGGCAGGCAGATTTAGGATAACTTTTTGCCAGCCCCCCCCCTCCCCCCCCCGCCATGGCTGGGCCTGGAGAAACCGGCCGACAGCTGCCCTGCTGGAGTGAAGCGCTAGGGTTTGCCACCCGCTCCCCATCCCCACCTGTCACAGAGTCCCTGAGTGATGCTCTGGAACTGCTCCCCATGAAGCCAGTCAGGATTCTGGGGCAGTCGCCTTCCTCTGAGCAGCCTGTCTGCAGGACACACAGCTCACATGGCTTCCACCTTCCTGGGTCTGACCTCAGAGCATTCAGCCTCCTCTGCCCCTCCGTGCGCTTCCCACAGCGAGTCCGTTCAGGCGGGGCTCAGGGGAAGCCAGAGGGTCCTGCCCCACAAATTTACAGTCAGACATGACTCCCAGCCAGCCAGTAAAACAGAAGGTTTATTAGATGACAGGAACATGGTCTAAAACAGAGCTTGCAGGTGCAGAGAACCGCACCCCTCAGCTGGGTCCATATTGGGGGGCAGTGAGCCAGCCAACCACGGCTGCACTTCACTCCATGTCTCCAGCCAGCCCCAAACTGAAACTCCCTCCAGCCCCTCCTCCTCTGGGCTTTGTCCCTTTCTGGGCCAGGAGGGCACCTGATTCCTCTGTTCTCCAACCCTTTAGCTCTCACCTTGCTGGGGGGAAGGGCCAGGCCATCAGTTGCCAGGAAACAGGGTGTCGGCCATTCTCTGTGTCCAGACCCCTGCACGCACCTGCCCTCTAGGACTCTGAAATGATCATACACCCTTATCCCGCCATAGACACTTAAGAGCTGCATAGGGGAAACTGAGGCACCCCCACGCTATTCAGAGGAAACATTAAGAACAGTCCCACTTCATCACATCTCTCCCCCCTTCGAGATCGAACTGAGCGGGGTCACTTTAGCCAGTGACCTGGGGAAGTTCGAAGCCACCAGCGTTCCCATGGATGCCCCAGCATCTCTCCCATTCCTTGGTAGGAGTTACACCAGGCCCTTCCAGTTTCACGCCCTCCCTTAGGTTGGGGGTGGTCGATAGCACTTGCAGGCCACATGTGGGAAGGTTTATGCAGCCCGTGCCCTTTGGCCACCCCCAAAACCCCAGGGGGTCAAACTGGGATTGGGTCTTCTCCCCAACAAACTGGCCAAACACAGCCACTTGGTTATGGGACTGTTTAACTTTCTTAACAGCTTTCACTCCATCTGAGACCTTCTCAAAGCTATCCACACTGGATCTTTCAACAGGAAAGTCAGTGGATCCGTTCACAACAGAAAATTTCTGGCTGTTAGGAACTGAAACTTTCTTGATTAAATCACTTTCGCACCCTTCAGTTGCAGTAAACTGCTTGCAAAGACTCCATGAGGATTCCTTTCCCGAGGGCTTTTCTATGCAACAATTCACCCCTCACAGAAATTCTGCTCTTACCCTCTTCACCTAGGGCTTGCTCTAGAGAAACACGTTCCTGAGCAACAACAGACTCTTTCTGGGTCTCCCTTACATCCAGAATCACCTCTGGTGCGTCAGGCGGATTCCTACACAATCCCCTTTCAGGCAAACTGACAGACTTCCTAGATAACAGGTCAGAAGCATTCTCCTTCCCTTCGCCACACACAAGTTCAGGACAACTCTGAGACAACTGCACTACCCTCAACCATCACAAGCTGAAAGGCCCCTTCTGTCTTCTCCACAGACAAAGAAGAGCCGGACACACTTTCTCCTTTCCCAGACACACAGCTTGGGATCTCATTCCCCTTGTCCCAGCACACAAGGCTGGTCACAGACAACTGCTTGGAGATCAGGGTAGCTCCCTCCATAGGCAAGTCAATACCCCTGACAGAGACAGGCACATTTCCTTCACTGTCACAATTCTCCACCCAGCTAACAGGTAAGGTCCAGGGACACTCAGCTTCCACTCTCCTCGCCTTCCCCCACTGCTGACTAGACAAAGCCATCAGCTCACAAGGCTGCCTAGGCTCATCCAAACTTTCCTTACCAAGCACCTTGCCACTCCCAACAGATCCCCTGCCCTGCCTGTGTCTCCCCCCACCCCTCTGCTGGAGTGTCAGCTCCCACTGTGCTCAGCGCTGCCCTTGCTGTGCCAGTGCGGGTAGGCAGCGAGCTCGCTGCTTTCCTCACTGCATCAGAGCCAGTGTGAGCCCCCTCTCCATTGTGCAAGGGGGGCGGGGAGCATCTCTCTGTCCCTCCCAGCCCCAGGGGTCTGGTCACAGGCAGGCAGGTAGCCTGAGCCAAGCCGCTCCTCCCCCCCTGACAGCCAGGTCATCTGCATTTTCACTGACCATTTCCCTCTCCACTGATTGGTTCCCTGGATTCAAATTCAAACCCTCGGCCGTTACAGGAGCAGGGCCTGGATCCTATCCCAAAGAGAGACAGTTGCCCCACAACAGGGTCTCGCAGCTGGTATCCTGGAGCACCCCAAAGACCAGCCAGCCCCACCCCTCCTGTGTCTGCACAGGGATCTGGGCCATAGGCAGGGCGAGGGGCTTCGTCCCTGGGACCCTCACCCAGCTCACCCAGCCCCTCAGCATCTGAGGCTGCACCACCCAGCGCCTGACAACAGTTCTCTCTGTCCCAGGATCTCACCACCCCAGGAATGTCTCCCCATTGACCATCACCTTCCGCTCCCACTGGGGGTCCGAGGGGCCTGGCCCCAGGAAACTCCACACATATAGGTTGGGACCAGGAGTGGGAGCCTGTCCACCTCTCCACCCATCTGGCTGATGGAGTCTACGGCCTTGGGACCCAGCAAGGGAGCTAGACACCGGGGCTTTTCCGCAGGGTCCCCCTGGTTCAAATCGCCAGCCTGCTCAAAGGCAGTGAGGTGGGCATCCACATCCCCCCCTCCTTAACCAGGGGCAGCAATTTAGTCTCGAGGTTCCCTGCGGAACTGGCCCCCCGGGGTCTATCCCCACTCACCCCGGGGAGGTCCCCTAGGCCTCTCCGCTCTGCCACCCGCCAGTTCATGCTGCTGCTGCTTCTGCAGCTCTTTCTCGGGCTCAGCTCCAATCCTGTCCGTCTCCAATCCCCCGATGGGGAACCCGATCGTGAAGACCCCCGTCTGGTCGGGGACAGGAGTCTTGGGGATGCCTGGATCCCACTCCAGCTGCTCCCAGATCCTGCTATAGCCCCATTTGGGGTCAGGAATCTGTTCCTTAGAGCGGTCATCCTCCTCCAGCTGCACGATTAACTGTGCTTTGGTGAACTTTCTAACGTGTAACCCTCTCTTTCTGCACAGGGTTACAATGTCCTTCTTAAGAAGATGGTGACAGACCATCACTCCGCTCTTCCCAACTTGTTGTGGACTCATAGGCCTGTGTGCTCTCAGCTCCCCACGGTTTCCAGGGAGAACCCCTCGTGTGCCAGCCCTTCTCGAGGTCACCACCTCTTTGCCAGGGTCGAACGGCAGACGACTCCGCCCCTGGGACCGTTCGCTGCAATCCCCCGGGGGACCCTGTTACTGCAAAACTCCTTCTCTCTGGTCACACACTCCCAGGGGTTAACCGCCCCCTGAAACCGCTCCTCTCTGAGCCTTCAGCACGCCTGGTCCTCGTCAATCCCCCTTCGTTTTACTGCTCCCCAGTCACTCACTGCAGGAAGCGCCATCCACGGGGTGCAGTACATCCCACCTCTGCCACTAGTTGTCACGGAGTCCCTGGGCGATGCTCTGGAACTGCTCCCTACGAAGTCAGTCAGGACTCTGGGGAAGTCTCCTTTCTGTGAGCAGCCTGTCTGCAGGGCAAACAGCTCACACAGCGTCCACCTTCCTGGGTCTGACCTCGGAGCATTCAGCATCCTCTGCCCCTCCGTGTGCTTCCCACAGCAAGTCCGCCCAGGCGGGGGTCCTGGGGAAGCCAGAGGGTCCTGCTCCCCAACTTCGCAGTCAGACGTGACTCTCAGCCAGCCAGTAAAACAGAAGGTTTATTAGACGACAGGAACATGGTCTAAACCAGAGCTTGTAGGTGCAGACAACAGGACCCCTCAGCTGGGTCCATTTTGGGGGGCAGTGAGCCAGACAACCACATCTGCCCTTCACTCCATGTCCCCAGCCAGCCCCAAACTGAAACTCCCTCCAGCCCCTCCTCCTCTGGGCTTTCCCCTTTCCCGGGCCAGGAGGTCACCGGATTCCTTTGTTCTCCAACCCTTTAGCTCTCACCTCGGGGGGGGCGGGGGCGGCCAGGCCATCAGTTGTCAGGAAACAGGGTGTTGGCCAGTCTCTGTGTCCAGACCCCTGCACACACCTGCCCTCTAGGACTCTGCAAGGATCATACACCCTTATCCCAGCACCTAGAGACTTAAGAACTGCATAGGGGAAACTGAGGCACCCCCAGACTATTCAGAGGAAACATTAAGAACAGTCCCACTTCGTCACACCCCACAACTGTGTGTGGGGAGGGGGTGCTGGCTGGGGCAGGCCTGGCCAGGGGGCAGAGTTCAGGTGGCTGGGTGTGGGCCTAGCTGGGGCCAAGCAGGGAGAGGTTGGCAGGGGGTGGGCTGTGCGTCTCTGCCAGCTGGCACCTGGTGAGGGCAGGCACGAAAATGTCATCACCCCTGCAATTTGCCCAGCAATGGCAGCTCCTGGGCAGCAGGAGGTGCTGGACCCCAGTCAGGGTCCTGCACCCTGCTCCCCCCCCAGCCCCCGAGGGAGATGGATTTCCCCACCCCCCCCCACCAAGTTGGTCCAGGCCTGAGCCTGCCTGCAGGTGGCCAGGTTCAGGGAGTGTGGGGGACACGACTCCAGCAACAGCCCAGCTTGTGTCCCTGGCAAAGCCCCGGGGGGGGGGGGGGGGCTACACCCCTCCACCCCAACCTGGAGCCAGGCCAGCCCACTCCCTGCTCCCACCCCCCAACCCCAGTTCCGCCCTTCCTAGTGTTTAATGAGAAGGCCAGACGGTGACAAAGCACCCAGCTTCCCCTGGCTCCGAGGCGGAGGGTGTTGGGGGGCAGGACCCCTCCCCAGGCCTTTGCCCAGGCCACAGCTGGGTTGTAGTGGGGCCCCCCCAACTCCCGCCCCTGTTGGTGCTGGGGGTGGTTCCAGGCAGAGCGGGGATCCCCTTTATGGCAGTTACAACCCCGCAGCCTCCTGGGGCTGCCCTGACCCCCTCTCCCCACCCCACCCCCAGGGCACCTGGAATTTATTCTAGTCCCAGCCTTTGTGGCCTCCCCGCCCCATGCACCCCAGCCTGGCTGGAGGCAGCAGCAACGCCGCAGGTGCACCCCCCAACCCCTGCTGTCCCCTTCCTCTCACCCCGCCAGGGTGAGTGGGGCTCCGAGGCAGGCACCTGGCACAGGCAGCTCTGGGAGGGCCCAGGTGCCCAGCTTGGCCCTGCTGCCAGCCCGGGGGGATGGGTACAGCGGGCAGAGGATGCTGAGGGGCGTATGGGGGGCCCAGGCCCAGCCCTGGCTGATGGGGCTAGTGAGGCACTCGGTGGGGGATAATTGGGGTGTCGCTCAGGCAACGACGCTGGACTCCAGCAGCCCCTCTGTCCCCCATCGGCACAGGCTGGGAGGGAGGGTTTGATGCAGCCCCCCCACCCCTCCACAAAGGCACAAACTATCTTTGAGCAGAGCCTAGTGGCCCTGCTGTGACCCTGAACCCCCTTCCAACACCCCACTTTAACCCCCAACCCCCACTCCCCTCCCCAAGCCAGGGATAGAACCCAGGTGTCCTGCCCCGCAATGAGACAGAGGGAGGAGTGTAACTTACAAAAAGGAAAGGTTTATTCCAGAACTGGGTACCAAGGGTCCGTGCCCAGTGCCAGGCGGCACGGCGCAGGGGAGGGGAAAAGCATCTCACCCTGGTACTGGGCACAAATGCCCCAGAAATCAGTAAAAAACCAACAACCCAAAAAAATAAAGTGAACATTAACAGCCGCATAGAAAAGAGCGGAGAGTCTGCCCCTCCCCAGCCAGGGGTAAAGGATCAACTCCCCCTCAGGACAGTTCCTGTCACTGCCCAGATGGGGGCCCCCACCCCCAAGATAAAAAAACTCCCCCTCCCCCCCGTGTAAAAAAATATAAAACAAGCTGAACCCAGCAGAGCTGGGGGCCAGGAAGCAGTGAGTGGGCGCCGGGCGGGACTGGGGGGGGGGATCCCCGGGGGTGGTGTACAGCTGGGGGGATCCCTGGCCCTCCAATTCCTGGCAGGGCAGGGGTGTTTCAGGGAATCTCTGCATCATGCCAGGCCCCCAGGGGGAGGCAGCTCTGCGGCTGCTCCTGGGGGGCAGGAATGACGCCAACTCCTCCCGCAGACCCCCCAAGCCCTGCTGTCTGGGGGGGAGGGCCCTTTGGTAGGCAGCAGCCTGCAGGGGGTGCTATTGCTCTGCTCCTGCCCCAGGGGTAAGGCACAGCCTGGGAGCTCCCGGGGCAGCCCCAGAGGGATTGGGGGTGGGGGGGGGTGGGGGATCTCCAGGAATTTGGGCCACCCCCTGGAATTGCACAGTGGGGCTGGCGCCCCGGTAACCATCGGCCAGAGGAGGGGGTGCATGGTGGAGGGGCTTCAAGTGTTAGGGGGCGGGGCGCGTGTCAAAGACGATAAACCCGTGGGTGGCGCAGGAGCCTCGGCAGCCCTGGGACCGCCGGCCAGGTGGGATGGGGGAGCTAGGGCGAGCCCCGCTTCCTCAGTTCCAGGACGAACGCTGCAGAGAGAGAAGGGGGGGGGGTAAGTGTCCAGGAGCCAGATGGGGGGGGAGAGGGGGAAGACATGCCAGGCCAGGCAGCCCCACGGCCACCGGGAAGCAGCCAGGGGGCTCCGATCTGAAGCAGCCCTTGCTCAGGAGCTGGGGCATCTGCAGGGGACTGGGGCCGCGCACAGAGAACACACCCCTCCCCCTGGATCCCTCATGCCACGGGCCCCCCGCACCAAGCAGGCAGGAACCGAGCTCAGCGACCCCTACAGGTGGCTCACCCTCGATGATCTCCTCCTTCAGCTTCTGCAGCTCCCGGCGCACCTCCTCCAGCAGCTCCTGGGTGAGGGCGCAGTGTTAGGGGCGCGGCCCACCCTGCACCCCCTCGTGTACAACCCTTCCCCCACCACCACCCCTGCGTGCAGCCCTGCCCCTCTCCCCTGGCACCCCCTCACATGCACCCCACCCCCAGAACCTCCCCAGCACCCCCTCCTACGCACAGCCCTGCCCCCTCCTCTGGCACCCCTCCCCCCCAGAACACCCCCCCGCACCATCCCCTGTGCACAGCCACTCCTGCCCCTAGCACCCTCTCTTCCCCCCAGTGTCCCCCCATGCCCCCCCACATACAGTCTTGCAACAGCCCCCAGCATGCCTCCCCCCCCAACACCAGGCACTTGCACAGCTCCCCCCACTGCTCCCCCATGCAAACCCCACCTCCAGCACCACCACCCCTGCACCCCTCCCCGCAGCAACAGTCCAATCCAGACCCCCACCTCCATGCTCAGGGTCATGGGGTCCTGCTCCAGTCACCGAGCAGAGTCCCAGGGTTAGGAACGAACCCCATGTCACCCCAGGGCCGGGTTTCCTGGCTCCTCCCCCACCCTGGTACCTGTTTGATCCGCTCCAGGTCAGACTCATCTGTGCTGGCCGGGGGCTCTGTGCTGCTAGGGGCAGCTGATTTCATCCTGGGGGGGGGGAATGGAGCAGGGGTTAGGGGTGAGAAGCTCCACGAGGCTCTATGTCCCTCTTTGGCAGGGATCCCACCCCTGTCCGAGAGCCTTGCCACTGAGGGGGCTCCACAGCTTGGGGTGACACACAGACAGCATTAGGTTCCAGAGTTAACAGGCTGCCCACTTACGGGAGGGGCATGAGGATTCCTGGGCTCTTTCCCCACCTGTATTAGTGTGCTCTTTGGCAAGTCCCTCCCAAGCCTGGTGCCTCAGTTTCCCCACGTGCAATTGGGGTGGGGGGGCGGGAATATTCACGGTAGGCCTGAGGTATCACGCCGTGGCTATAAGGTCGCAGCAGGGCGAGGAGATATTCAGAAGGATCAGGGGAGGCCAAGCCCGGCGGTATGGCTGTTTGCTGCCCAGCGGGTACGGTGCCAGGGAGCCGCAGCCCCACCCAGCCCTGCGCCCTTGGGCTCTGCATCGCCCCTGCCCCCAGCAGCGCATGCGCCGCCCCCCAGCCAGACCCATGCCCAGCTCCACAGGCTGGAGCCTCAGGGACAGCTCTGGGCCCTGGCACCACTGCCCAGCCGGAAAGCCCCTGGCCATGGGGTCCCCATGCACCCCCCCCACACACACACACTTCCCTCCAGGGGCCCTCCTGCTCCACCAGCCCCTGTGTCCAGGATACCCGCCGCCTCCTCCTCCCTTGGAGCAAGGCCTAGTGCCCCCCCCCCACCGCTCGGTCTGCCCCATGGCCTCGGTGCCCCAACCCACGCCCGGGCACTACCCCGAGAGGCTGGTGCTACTCCGGGCGGAACTGGGGGATTCTCTGCTCTCCTGGGTCTCACTACGCCTGGGGGGAGGAGAGAGGCAGACAGACCCCCAGCCCGGCCCCTCCTGGCTCCAGCCGCCTGGACCCCCACCCTCCCCATGGCCCAGCCGGGCAGCACCCACCTGGGCAGGGTAGAGCTGTTCTTCTCCCAGGGCCTCCGCACCGAGTCTGCCAAGAGAGGGGAGAAATGAGTGCCTGGCGCTTTCACTGGGGAGGTCCATGGGGAGAGGAATTTGGAGAGGGGGCCCTCAGACACCCAGCCCCCCCCACCGCAGCAGAGAGTCCAAGGTGTGAACCACCCCCCCAGCCAGTGCCAGGCAGCACAATGCCCAGGTGAAGGGCTGCCCGTCCCCCGCTCCCCTGCCCCCCCTTCAGTCAGCTCCCAGCATGCCCTGCTCCACCTGTCCTCCCCCTGGGCATGCTGGGAGACAGGGGTCTCTGGGGCTGGCCGGGGCCCCCCAACACTCACCGCTCTGCAGGCTCGAGGTCCTAGTACCTGAGGGTTCGGCGGTGTCTTGCTGCTGGGGGCAGAACGAAGGGGGGGGGTGTCAGTGGGTCTTGTGGCCCTGGGCGAGCTCCCCTTTCTCCCCCCAAGGAGCCCCAGGGGAATCTCCTTCCCCCCAAGAAGTGGGGCCAGCTCCCTCCTGCACTGCTGGGCAGATCCAGGACTCAGCACAGACCCCGCCAAGCCTGGCCAGGCCCCAGCCCATCTGCCCCCTCCCCAGGAACAGGCCGCGGGACGGAGAGGGGGCAGGACACTCACGCTGGAAACGTCCTCATCTTTCTTCGGCCCAGGCTTCTCGCCCGGCAGCGTGGCTTTCCGCCTGCGGGGGGCGACAGGGAGAGCAGGGTTAGCGCCCACCCAGGCCTGCCCCGCCCCGAGAGCCACCCCCACCCCCGGCCAGGAGCCACAGATCCCACTCGGGCGAGCCCCTGACCCTCTGGCAGGGCCGAGTCAGCACTGGGGACACGTCTGGGATCTCCCCCCATGCCCCAGCCCCACACCCACAGGGCAGCACCTCCTGCCCCCCGGCACAGAGCCCCCAGCCTCCCAGAGCAGAGCCCCGTCCCCCACCACCACCACCCCAGCCCCACAACACAGAGCCCCCTGCTCCCCCCCCCCGACATGGAGACGCAGCACGCACACACACCCTGCCGCCCCTCACCGTCTGGCCAGCATGGCGCTCATCTCCTCCATCAGGCCCCCGCCCCCCCCGCCGCGGCTGGCCTCATTCTTTGGGGCCGTCCCGGGGCTCGGGCTGCCCCCTGCCGGCCCAGCGCCATCCTCCTGCTGCTGGGGGACAGGGAGCAGAGTCATTACCAGGCCCAGCACCGCAATCCCACCACCACCCCCCCCCACACACACACACACACACTGTCCCCGGTTCTAGCCCTGCTCGATGCCTTGGGCCCCCCTTCCGCAGGGACCCCCGCCCCCCAACAGGCCAACCCACCTCCAGTGCCAGACCCAGCCTGGGCTGGGGCCGCCTGACCCCTACCTTCTTCCAACCCCCCCACCCCTCCCCCCACCTCCGCCCCCACCCCACTCCCCGCCGCCCCAATCCTGCCCCTCCCCACCCACCTTGGCGATTTTCCTGAGTTTTGCGCTTGCGATGGCAGCTGCCAGGCCGGAGGCCCCCCCGCCTCCCGCCCCCGGGCCCTGTGCAGCAGGCAGAGGAGGGGCGGGAGGTGGCCCCCCAGTCGCAGGGGGTGGCCCCCCAGCAGCAGCGGGCAGGCCAGGCGGCGGAGGCGGCCCTGGCGGGGGTGGCGGTCCCGGGGGCGGCGGGGGGCCTCCCCCCGAAGGGGTTGCTGGAGCTCCTGCCACACAAGACCAAGGGGGGTTAGAGGGAGCTGCAGCACCGGGGGTGGGGCGGGGGGGAGGAGTAGAGGTCTAAGCAGATGCTACTGGGACCCTCTTAGCCAGGCAAGACCACCCTGGGGACTGGGGGCCCCACGCACCCCCCTCCCCCGGCACCCAGAACTAATCCCCACTACGTGAATTGTTGAAATCCCTGAGGACCCCCCTCCCGCCGACACCACCACTTGCAGCTACCCTGCTGGGCTGAGGCAGAGGTGGGGAGACACCCCCCACGCTCCCATGGGCACAGTCCTGTGGGGGTAGAGATATGGCGGGGGGGGGGGGGGGCTGATCGTGTGCGACAGACCAACCCCGACTCCCAGTGCCGGAGCTGGGCCACCTGCCCCCCGACTCCCCACCGCCCGCCCCCCGACTCCCCCCTGCCTGCCCCCACCGCATTACCCACCTGCACTGGCCACCCGGCGCTCCTGTTCCTGCTGCTGCCTGGGAGACAAAGAGGGGTGAGAACTGGAAGGGGGGGGACACAAATACCCAGGGACCCCCCAGGGCATCTCCCCCCCCCAGTCACTCACGTGCGTGGCGAGGCCTGGGGGGACCCCGGGTCCAGGATCCCTGACACCACGAACCCACACATGCTGGGCAGCCGCTCGCCCCGCCAGTCGCAAGCCGATTAGGGGCTGAGCCGGCAGCGCCCGCTCCAGCCGCTCAGGGGCTTAGCCGGGGGGTGGAGGGGGCGGGGGGAGAGGTCACTTCAGTAATCACCTGGGGCACGGGCGTCAGCGACTGGGCAGCCCTCACCGAGGGGCCCAGGATGGGATGGGGGAAGGGGGGAAGGTGCCTTGTACCCCCGACCACCACCCCGGGGCCACCCTGACTCCCCCTTCACCCCCCAAGCCTGAGAGACCCTTCCTGCTAACGGCTCCTGCAACTGCCCACCCCACCAAGCCCACCAGGGGTCTGGGAAGGGGGTGGGGGACCTGGTGGGAGGGCGCAGGTGGGGGGGGGGCAAGGGGAAGAGAGAGACACCATACCTTTTCTGTTGCTCCATCTCATCTGGGGAGGGGCCGTTCTGGGGTGGCCCAGACGGAGCCAAGCCTGCACCGGGACACACAATGGGGGTGGGGGTCAGCAACAGGTTCCACCCCCCAGCTTCCCCCCACAGAGATCCGAGCGCTGGCTCCCCACCCCCAGCCACAGCTCCAACAGGGCGACCCGCCCTCCAGCCCCCCAAACCCTGGCACTGCAGTGGGACCAAGCCCCCACATCTCCAGCCCGAGCCCCCACCCACGCCGTGCCCAGCCCCCTGGGCGATGGGGGCAGGGCCGGGCGCCACTCACCCGCCTCCAGCTGGTCCAGGGCGAGCAGCATCCCACTGGCGAACTGGCTGGCGTCCTCCTTGGTGCTGAAGTTGAGGCCCCAGACCTGGCGGGCATCGCGCCACTGGTGGAAGTTGGGCGTGGCCTGGTTGTACTTCATCCCCTTCATTACTGCACAGTTAATGACCACCTGGGGGGGGGGGGTAGAGAGCCGGGTCAGCAGGGGGCCCATGGGATCCCAGCCCCCCCAAGGACCATACCAAGGCCACGGGGGGGCGAGGGGAGGTGAGACACAAACAAGAGCAGCTTCCACCCCAGGGACTGGCCTGGGTATGGGGATGTCCCTGTTCAGAGGGCAGGAGGGGCTGGGGCCAGGACCCCAGGTTCTTCCAACCCCAGCTCTGGAGGGGAGCTATGGGGGGCAGGACCCCTGGCTTCTCACCTGAGTTTGGGGGGGCGGGGGAGAGCATCAAGGGTAGGATGATTTGGCCTGCCCCTGCCCAGACCACCAGCCCTGGCACCGGCTCTGCCAAGCACAGCACGAGGGGCTGGCAGTGCCCTCCGGCACCAGAGGGAAGCCTACAATTCCCATAGCAGGGGGCTGCAGAAGGTGCCCCCCCCCCCGCCCAGCTCCTGGACCACCCAGTCCTCAGCTCTGCGGGGGCAGCTCCCAGGTTGAGCCCCAAACCCACAGGTCAGGGCCCAGCACACATTTCCTGAGGGGGAGGCAGCCTAGGGGACAGGACAAGCTGCAAACTCTGGGGACAGGGCACTTGGAGAGAACCGGGGCGGGACGACTGGAACACTGGCCAGGAGAGCCAGCCCCACAATGCCCAGCTTTGCCTCACCCTAGGGGGATCCAGTCCCCCTCCCCCCAGCCAGGACCCCCACAAGGGCAGATCACAGGGGGTGCAGGGCCCTGGGGCCACCCTTTCCGACAGCCCCTCTCCTGGGGCGCAGCCTGAGCCCCTGATGCCTGGCTGGTCCCAGGGCCCCCCCTCCCAGCCCAGCCCCCGCACCTGCTGGTCCGACTGCATCTTACGGCCCACCACGCGGAAGGTGTTGGTGCCCGGGTTGTGGAAGATCTGCACCCAGCTGACAACCTGGGGGCCGCTCCCCGCCGTCACCCACTTCTTGTTGGCATCGTCATACAGCATCACTGTGGCACGGGTGGCGCAGACGACCGTCTCGCTGCGGAGGGAAAGGGGGTGAACGTGGGGGGAGGAGCTCCTGCAGGCCCCTCCCCGCGCCAAAGTGAATCAGCTGAGCCCCCCCCAAACCCAGCCGACAGCTCACCCTTTAGCACCAGGGGAACCCCCAGTGCACTCCAGGCCCAGACACTCAGGGGGGCACCGCACCCCAGGGGACAGGGATCAGCCCACTGTACAGGGGAAACTGAGGCACAGGGAGGGGAATGGAATGGCAGAGTCAGGCACAGAACCCAGGAGTCCTGACTCCCACCCCCCCCCACATTAACCCCTAGACACCCCCCCCCAGAACCCCAGCATCCTGGCTCTGCCCCCCCAGCTCAGAGTTGGTGGGATCAGTCACAAAATCCCAGGAACCTTCACAGCCCCCAAACCCCAAAGTGTGTGGGTGGGAGCCAGCTGGGGGACCCCTCTCTGGGGAGGCTGGGAAATAGCCCCCTGATGTAGTTCAGCCCCCCCCTTCCCCCAGTAGGGCTTCAGGTCCCACTCCCAGCCCAGGGTCCCGGCTGGGCCGCCAGGGGATATTTGGTTTGGGTGTCCCTGTGCCTGCTGGGTCCTGGGGACGGGAGGTGCCAAAGGCAGCACAGGTGCCAGTGGTGGGATCCCAAGGGGGAGAAGCCCCCCCCGTGACACCCCTTCCCCCCCACACACACACTGCCTGGGGGGTAGAGAGAAGCAGGCCCAGGTCCCTCCTGACTGAGGGCAGGGAGCAGAGAGACCATCCCTGGGGTCGCAAAATCAAAGCTCCTGGCCCCGAAGCCAGGCTGCCCAATGAGGGAATGTCCCACCCCTGGGCACAGAAGCCCCCCCCCCCCCCAAGATTGCTGCCCTGCCCCCGGCCCACAGCAGTGCCCAGGGGAACTAGCGGCACCTCCACCTTCAGCTGTTCTCCCAGCCCCACACCCCCAGCCCCGCTGGGCACCGAGCAAGGGTGTCCGCCCAGGACGTGCATCCTGGGGCCCTGGGCCTCCCCCACTGCTGAGCAGCTCCCCACCCCCACTATACACAGAGCGTGCCCCCCCCCAAGCCCCCTGCCATCGCTGGTATCACTCCAGCAGGCAGCAGGGGGCAAGAGCCTCACATAGGCCCCCAGCCCCGTGGGGCACTGGCTGACCCACCAGGAGACACTAGCCGCTAGGGCGGGGGCTGGGGGTTTCCTCTGCAGGAAGATTACGCCAGGCACAGGCCACCGCACAGGAACCGAGTCACGCGAGGCCGGCCGCCCTGCACATGGGCCCTGCTGGCAGGGGGGGCACCAACAGCCAGGGAAGGGGCCGCAGGGAGCACCCAGCATCCTGCCTGTGGCCTGCCCAGCCAGCTCCAGCCTGCCTCACCTACCCCGGCTCATCTATGGCCCCGTCTCTGAGAGGGCTCGGCAGGCAGGGGGCTGCGGGTCAGGAGTGAGGTGCGGTGTCAGAGTGGGGGGCAGGGCTAGGCTGGCAGGGGGCTGCAGGTCGGGATTGAGAGGCACCAGCAGAGTCGGGGGACAGGGCAGGGATTGCAGGAGGCTGCAGGTCAGGAGTGAGGTGCGCTGGCAGAGTGGGGGGGCAGGGCAGGGATTGAGGGGCGCTGGCAGAGTGGGGGGGGTGACACCAATTCACACCCTGAGTCGCTGCTACTGGAGGCCCCTGAACACTCCCGCTGTCCCCAGGAGCTGGGGTACCTCCCCCCCACCCATGTTCTCTGAGCCTGACAGGGGCACCTGGGATCTTGGCATGTCTCCCACAGGAAGGCCAAGGGGAAGCTCAGCCGCCCTGGGGGCCCAGATCTGCCCCCACCCTTCCCACAACGAGCGTCAGGGTGCCCGACAGCTGGGGGGGGGGGGCAGCCAGACACATGTCGCCAGCTCCCAGCCCCTCCCCAGCACCCGCGGGCCAAGCGGAAGCAGCTGCCGCTCCCACAATCCAAACAGGGCGCGGCAGCCCCAGGCCTGGCCCAGCTGCTGCGGGGGAGGGGAGGCCAGGCCATGCCCAGGCTGCTGACTCCTCCCTGTGCCCCAGGCCCTCCCTGCCCGGCTCGTGACACCCCAACACTGGGAGCCTGGCAGCTCCCCAGCCAGCAGCACCCCGAGAGCTGCTGGGACCCCCGGGGCTCCCTGAGACCCCCCCCCCACCCGGCACTGCCCATCCCGGAGCGCTTCGCATGCTGTCTGCTGGGTGGCAATTGACCAACAGGCCCTGACCACGAGCCACTTCCACCAGTCACTGCTCTTTCCCAACGTCCTGCGGGCATGGGAGGGGGAGGGGTTGGCAGCCAGGACTTCTGGGTTCTACCCCCACTGGCTGTGTGACCTTGGGCTAGTCCCTGCCCCTCTGTGCCTCAGTTTCCCCCATGCCAAGAGGAGAACGCCACCCCAGCCGCTGGTGGGGGGGGGGTGGACACAAGGCCCATCTGCACCAGGATCCTATGGGGTGCCCAGCTGCCCTGGGAGTGGTGGCAGTGGCTGCCAGGCAGCGGGTCCCAGTCAGCTGCAGCGCCCGACCAGCCGGCCCAGAGACTGAGGCAGCGCTGGCTGTGGGCCAGGGACCCGGCTCAGACAATTCCCACCCCCCCCCCCCTTCGTGCTTCCCTGCCTTCCTGACTCCCCAACCACCACCACCACCAGGCTTCCCTGCCTAACCTCCCCCAGGCTCCTCCCAGCCCCCCCCCCAGGACACCAGGGGGTGGAGCACCAGCCCGGAGGCAGCACCTGGGGGGGCCAGACTCTGGAGCAGGAAGAGGTGGGGGAGCGGCTATCTGTGACCATATAAGGGCAGGTTTGAAGGCCAGAGCCTGTTTGTCTCAGATGGGGTGGGGGGGGGGGGGGGGAGGAGGAGGAGGAGGGGGGAATGGGAAACAGGCACAGCCCCCCACCCCCATCACCCTGTTCGTGGGGGGTCAGGAATCCACCCACCCCCAAAACAAACTAGAGGAAGGGTTGAGATCCTGCAGCCCCCAACCCATCCCCTGGCCCCCCCACAGGCAACTGGTCACTAGTGGGGTGGGGGGCTGGGATCAGGCTTGGCCTGACCTTCAGGGAGGCACCAAATCTGGAGGGAGAGGCAGCTGCCTCTGGGGAGGAGCATGCCAGTGTGCGGAAGTCAGGCCCAGGGCAACCTTCCCTGCTCCTGGGCTCCCACCCTGCAGCCCCTGCTAGCCCAGCCCTGTGGGGTGGGGGCGGCCGGAGGCCCCATCTCTGCATCTGGGTGGGTTTGGGGTGAAGGCAGGCCTGGGTCTTTTGGCTTCGACCACCCCCAGAGTCCAGAGGCTTCGGCTTTGGTCAAGCTGGGGCCTGAGTTCAGGAGCCGCCCCCCACCCCCACGGGACTGTCCCTGTTCCCCAGCCCCCACCCACTTCCTGGGTGAGACCCTGAGTCACTTCCTGCTCGCTGTGGTACAGTGTCTGGGGGAGGGGGCTTTCTCCCCAGGCTGGCCATGGGGGTCAGGGGACAGAGGGGACCCACTTGGACAGACCCCAGAGCTGCATCAGGCTGCTCTGGTGTAACAGACCCTCCCCACCCCCACCCACAGTGCCTGCTCTGAGGGCACCATGGGGAGAGCCCCCATCTGGGGTCCCGCTAACCCCGCAGTAGGGCTGGGTGTGTCCGCAGGCACCAGGGGTGGGGTGGGGGAAGGGAGACCTCCATTCACCCTTCAAATACCCCACGAGACCCTCCTGGCAGCATCTCCTGCCCCGGGCCAGACAGCAGCCAAGGGGTCCCCCCCCCCACACAGTCTGCTGCTGCAGCAGCCAGATACCTGTGGCCCAGGTGGGAGCAGACAGCCTGGCCAGGCCCCCCCCGGAACCAGCACTGGCCACTGCAGCTGCTCCCAGCACCAATGCGACCCCCCCACCCCATGCTCCCAGCAGCCTCTGCTCCCAGCACACGGAGACAGGAGTGCCCAGGATCCCAGCATGCACCGGGTGGGGGTCGGGCCCTGGTGTTCATGAGCAGGGCCCCAGTGCACTGGGGCAGGGAAGTGCCAGGGCTCGGCCCATCTGGGGGGCACAGCCCCAGGCCCTCCCGAGATCACCCCTCCTTTTGCTCTAGCTCAGGGTCAGCAGCCCAGGCTGCCTCCAGGCCCGTCACCCATAGGCCAGCCCCAGGCCAGGGGCCTGTGGAGAGCCCCCCACCGGGACACCCCCCCCACACACAAACGGAAGGGAAAGCCAGAATGTGCCTGTGGCCATTTCCTGCTTTTTAGCAATATGCAGACACTGCGGCTCCGGCACCCTCCAAGCTCAGACGGGCCCCACAGTCGGCCCCACGGCCCCTGCACCGCCCCAGGCCAAACCACAGGACAGAGCTGAGGCACCAGACCTGGGAAGATACCATGTCTGCCCTCCCCCCGCTGCCCCTCACTGCCGACTCGCAGCCCCTGCCAGCCCATCCCTGGGCTTCCCCCCACAGCCCCTGCCAGCACCCTCACTCCCGAGGCTCCCAGCCCTGGGCTCCCCCCCGCCCCGAGCTCTGCCAGTGCCCAACCCACGCCCCCCCCCGTTTGTCCAGCTGTTCCAATCGCTCTAAGCCGACTTGGGGACTCTGCCCTTTGATCTCAGGGGGTCAGGACCCTCAATCTTGTCAGGCTGCTGGAGCCCAGGCCTGGGGTCAAAGGGCAGCTCAGGAACGGGTCCACCCCCTCCCACCCAACAGAGCAGGAATTCAAGCACCAGGAGCATTTCTCCCCCCCTCCACCCATGCTGGGTCCCCCCCGCAGCCGCTTGGGAATGTTTAGCACCAACAGCTGAGCCCAGCCCCCAGGTGCCGGAGTGAGGGTCACCCTCCAGGCAGCCCCAACCCCCCCTTGGCACAGACACTTGGGGCACGCTTAGCTGCGGAGCACGGGAATGGGGGAGGGGGGCTTTCCTGGGACGACCCCCCCCCCCATAAGCACAGTTTGAGCACTGGGGGGGGGCTGTTTCCAAAGGCAGGGAGGGGGCTGCCCTGCACAGGGGTTGCAGGATCCTCATCTCTCCCCCCCCCAGCCGTAGCCAGGGTAGGGTAAGTTCCAGCAGCTGGAGACGCAGCTGTGGCCCCTCTCCCCACACACACACACCCGTCCCACACCACCTGCGGGGGGGCAGGGGGGGCTGCATCCACAGCCAGCATCACGGGGACAATGAGGTACAGGGTTAGACTCCAAGTGCAGGCAGGGGAGTGGGGTCTTGTGTGTGGCTGGGGTGCTGGGAGCCAGACTCCTGGGAGCAAGGTCTGGAGGTTGCGCGGGAAGATGGGAGCCAGGACTCCTGGGTTCTGTCCCTGGTTCTGGGAGGGGAGTGGGGTCTAGTGGTTGGAACGCAGGGGACGCTGAGAGCCAGGACTCCTGGGTTCTATCCCCAGCTCTGCAGTCGTTAACCATGACATCACAGCCCTGAGCAGGTGATGTCATTCACTCCCACCACAGCGAGCTGTGACATCAGAGACAAGCCAGCCCCTGCCCCACAGGATCCAGCTCAACCTCTCTAGGTCTCCTGAGGGGGGAGAGACACAGGGAACCAGGCAGAGGCTGCCCCAGGAGCGATCCGGGGGGGGGCCCGCAGCTGCCCGCCCCCCAGGACACGCTGGCAGCACAACACCCACCCCACCCCACCCCCGGACGCCTGGGTTCTTATGCTCCCCTTGGGCCAACCTCAGGCTCTCAGCTACTGGGCGGGGGGGGGCCCGGGGATGGGCTCAGGGGGGCCAAGTCCCTGCCAGGAGCGCTGGGGGCTTGAGGCCCCACGGGAGGCGTCTCCCGCCCCCCACGGTGGGTGCAGGAGAGAGGCCGGGGGAAGGAGGCACCTGAGTGATTCCCAGGGTGACCCGGGGACCCCCCCCCCGCCGATCTGGTGGCTCCGGGCTCCGCTTCCGGCCAGGGCCGCGTCCTCAGCGCCGGGACCCCCAGCCCCCCCCCCTCCGGGACCCCCAGGCCGCGGACAAAGCGCCCCGGGCGCACGACCTGGCTCTCACCTCATGGTGCCGCTCGGAACCGGGCCGGGGGGCGGCGGAGCGGGCGGGGGGCGCGAGGGCCGGGCTCGGGGCGCTCACTCCCGGCCGCAGCGGAGGCGGGGGCCCATGGGCTGACTGCGGCTCCCGCCTACCTGGGCCCTGGCTGCCCCGGCTCTGGGGGCGCATGGTCCCGGTCCCGGCTGCTGCGGGCTCCAACCCCCTGCTGCGCTCCGGCGCCTCCACAATGCACCGCTCGGCTCGGCTCGGCTCGGCCCGCCCTAGCCGCCGCCCTCTGCAAAGGGGAAGGGGGGAGGGCTGGCAGCCAGGACTCCTGGGTTTCTGCCCGGCTGGGAGCTAGGACTCCTGGGTTCTCTGCCCACCTTAGCGCTGAGAGTGGGGGGCTGGGAGCCAGGATTCCTGGGTTCTCTGCCCAGCTGAGAGCGGGGGGGGCTGGGAGCCCGGACTCCTGGGTTCTCCGCCCTGCAGAGTGCGCGGGGGGCTGGCAGCCGGGACTCCTGGGTTTTCTGCCCGGCTGGGATCTAGGACTCCTGGGTTCTCTGCCCAGATTAGTGCTGAGAGCGGGGGGGCTGGGAGCTAGGACTCCTGGGTTCTCTGCCCACCTTAGCGCTGAGAGTGGGGGTCTGGGAGCCAGGATTCCTGGGTTCTCTGCCCACCTTAGCACTGGGAGCCAGGACTCCTGGGTCTCTGCCCGGCTTAGCGCTGAGAGCGGGGGTCTGGGAGCCAGGACTCCTGGGTTCTCTGCCCAGCTGAGAGCTGGGGGGCTGGGAGCCCGGACTCCTCAGTTCTCTCTTCACCTTAGCGCTGAGAGCGGGGCCTGGGAGCCAGGCCTCCTGGGTTCTCTGCCTGGCTGGAGGCTAGGACTCCTGGGTTCTCTGCCCAGCTTAGCACTGAGAGCGGGGGTCTGAGAGCTAGGACTACTGGAATCTCTGCCCTGCTCAGAGAGGGGGCGGGGGCTGGGAGCCAGGACTCCTGGACTCTCTGCCCTGCTGAGAGCAGGGGAGCTGGCAGCCAGGACTCCTGGGTTCTCTGCCCAGCTTAGGGCTGAGAGCGGGAGACTGGGAGCTAGGACTACTGGAATCTCTGCCCTGCTCAGAGAGGGGGCGGGGGCTGGGAGCCAGGACTCCTGGTTTCTCTGCCCGGCAGGGAGCTAGGACTACTGCGATCTCTGTCCAGCTTAGTGCGGAGACTGGGGGGTTGGGAGCCAGGACTCCTGGGTTGTATTCCCAGCTATACCTATTTTTAACTCAACATAAGACTGTCCACACTGGGTCAGACCAATGGCCCTACTGGCCCGGCATCTTGTCTCTGAGAGCGGCCAGTGCCAGATTCTTTACAGGGAATTAATAGAACAGGGCAAATTATTGAGTGATCCATCCCCTGTCCCAGCTTCTAGTAGTCAAAGGTTTAGGGACACCCAGAGCATGGGGTTGCGTCTCTGCCCATCTTGGCTAATAGCCATGGATAAACCTATCCTCCATAAGTTTATCTAGTTCTTGTTTGAACCCACTTAAATAGTTTTGGCTTTTGCAACATCCCCTGGCAGCAAGTTCCACAAGGTGACTGTGCATTGTGTGGACAAGTACCTCCTTGTGTCTGTTTTAAACCCGCTGCCCATTAATTTCCATCAGCTGACCCCTAGTTTGTGTGTTATGAGAAGGAGTAAACAACACTTCCTTCTTTACTTTCTCCACACCAGTCATGATTTTATAGACGTCTATCGTATTCCCCCTTAGTCGTCTCTCTTCCAAGCTGAAAAGTCCCAGTCTCCTTAATCTCTCCTCGTACGAAAGCTGTTCCATCCCCTTCTCTGTGCCGTTTCCAATTCCAGTACACCCTTTTGGAGATGGAGTGACCAGAACTGCACACGGTAGTGCAGGAGTGGGCAATAGGATATGTACTGTCTTATCTATCCCTTTCCCAACACTGTTCGCTTTTTTGACTGCCACTGCACATTGAGCGGGTGGTTTCAGAGAACGATCCACAATGACTCCAAGATCTCTCATTGCGACCCCGTCATCTTGTAGGTACAGTTGGGATGATGTTTTCCAATGTGCATTCCTTTGCATTTGTTAACACTGAATTTCAGCCGCCATTTTGTTGCCCAATCACCCAGCTTCGGGAGATCCCTTCGCACGCTGCTTTGGACTCGTTACATCACAGCCCCGACCAGATGACACCATTTCCTTCCACTGCGTCACACTGTGAAATCAGAGGCCCATGCTGGGTTTGTCCCTGGGGAGCAGCTGTCAGGACCCCACAGTGTGTCCCTGGGATTTGAATCCAGCTCCACTGGGCAAGGGCTAAGGGGGCAACCCCGTGAGCAGGGAGCAGCACCCGCTTCTCACGAGGGAGCTGTGTGTATCGTGACAAAGTTCCTCGGAGACCTTGGTGGGTCTTGCGCTTATTGGCGGATTTGCTCACCTTGGAGCTTCATGGCAGCCCTCAGCTTGGCCGTTTTTCTGAACCCACAGTCCAGGTCGACAACTCCTGCGTCTGACCAGGAGTTGGGAGGATTTGGGGGGAACCCGGGCCCGCCCTTTACTCCGGGTTCCAGCCCAGGGCCCTGTGGAATGCAGCTGTCTAGAGTGCCTCCTGGAACAGCTGTGCGACAGCTACAACTCCCTGGGCTACTTCCCCATGGCCTCCTCCCAACACCTTCTGTATCCTCACCATGGGACCTTCCTCCTGGTGTCTGATGATGCTTGTACTTCTCAGTCCTCCAACAGTCTGTGTTCTCACTCTCAGCTCCTAGTGCCTCTTGCTCCCAGCTCCTCACACGCACACCACAAACTGAAGTGAGCTCCTTTTTAAAACCCAGGTGCTCTGATTAGCCTGCCTTAATTGATTCTAGAAGCTTCTTGATTGGCTGCAGGTGTTCTAATCAGCCTGTCTTAATTGTCTCCAGAAGGTTCCTGATTGTTCTGGACGCTTCCCTGTTACCTTACCCAGGGAAAAGGGACCTACTTAGCCTGGGGCTAATATATCTGGCTTCTATTACTCTCCTGTAGCCATCTGGCCTGACCCTGTCACAGTATGCATACACACGGGCGGGGGATGTGCATGCACACACACCGTACAAGGGGACATGCGCACACAGACACATGGAGAGGGGGGATGTGCGCACACATACACAGAGTGGGGGTTCTAGATTTTATTCTAGAGGAGGTTCTCGATTTGGTTATAAAGGTTCTAGAGGCTGTTCTAGATTTGGTTTTGACAAATAGGGAAGAACGGGTGGAGAATTTGAAAGTGGAAGACAACTTGGGTGAAAGTGATCATGAAATGGTAGAGTTCGTGATTCTAAGGAATGGTAGCAGGGAGAACAGCACAATAAAGACAATGGATTTCCAGAAGGCAGACTTTAGCAAACTCAGGGAGTTGGTAGGTAAAATCCCATGGGAAGCAAGTCTAAGGGGAAAAACAATTGAAGACAGCTTACAGTTTTTCAAAGGGACGTTATTAAGGTTACAAGAGCAAACTATCCCACTGCGTAGGAAAGATAGGAAGTATGATAAGAGACTACGCTGTCTTTACTAGGAGATCTTCAATGATCTGAAACTCAAAAAAGAGTCCTACAAAAAGTGGAAACTCGGTCAAATTACAAAGGATGAATAAAAACAAATAACACAAGTCTGTAGGGACAGCGTTAGAAAAGCCAAGGCACAAAACGAGATCAAACTAGCTAGAGACATAAAAGGAAGCAAGAAAACACCCTACAAATACATCAGAAGCAAGAGAAAGGCCAAGGACAGAGTAGGCCCGTTACTCAATGAGGGGGGAAAGACAATAACAGAAAATGTGGAAACGGCAGAGGTGCTTAATGACTTCTTTGTTCCAGTTTTCACCAAGAAGGTTGGTGACAACTGGACATCTAACATAGTGAATGCCAGTGAAAATGAGGTAGGATCAGAGTCTAAAATAGGGAAAGAACAAATCAAAAATTACTTAGACAAGTTACGTTTCAGAGTAGCAGCTGTGTTAGTCTGTATTCGCAAAAAGAACAGGAGGACTTGTGGCACCTTAGAGACTAACAAATTTATTTGAGCATAAGCTTTCGTGAGCTACAGCTCACTTCATCGGATGCATCCGATGAAGTGAGCTGTAGCTCACGAAAGCTTATGCTCAAATAAATTTGTTAGTCTTTAAGGTGCCACAAGTCCTCCTTTTCTTTTTTAGACAAGTTAGATGTCTTCAGATCACCAGGGCCTGATGAAATGCATCCTAGAATACTCAAGGAGCTGACTGAGGAGATATCTGAGCCATGAGCGATTATCTTTGAAAAGTCATGGAAGACGGGAGACATTCCAGAAGACTGGGAAAGGGCAAATATAGGGCCCTCCTATAAAAAGGAAAATAAGGACAACCCGGGAAATTACAGACTGTCACGGAGTGTGGGGGAGTCCGGGCCCTGCACCCCTCTTCCTGGGTTTCACCGTGACTCTCAGCCAGCCAGTAAAACAGAAGGTTTATTGGACAATAGGAACACAGTCTAAAACAGAGCTTGTAGGTACAACCAGGACACCTCAGTGAAATCCTTCTGGGGGGCAGGGAGCTTAGACCGCAGCCTTGGGGTTCCCTACGTTCCACCACCCAGCCCAAAACTGAAACCCAAACCCCCACAGCAGGCTCTCTCCTGCAGCCTTTGTCCAGTTTCCTGGGCAGAGGTGTTACCTTCCCCTCCCCCTCCTGGCTCAGGTTACAGGCTCTCAGGTCTCTCATCCCCAGTGAAACTCCCCCACAACATTCCCAGGTCAACACTCCCCCCTCCCTGCTGCGTCACACAGACCAGTCAGCTTAACTTCTGTACCTGGAAAGATAATAGAAGAAATAATCAAGCAATCAATTTGCAAACACCTAGAAGCTAATAAGGTGATAAATAACAGTCAGCACTAATTTATCAAGAACAAATTGTGTCAAACCAGCCTGATAGCTTTCTCTGACAGGGTAACAAGCCTTGTTGAAAGGAAGGAAGTGGTAGACGTGGTATATCTTGACTTTAGTGAGGCTTTTGATACTGTCTCCCATGACTGTCTCATAAACAAACTAGGGAAATGCAACCTAGATGGAGCTACTCTAAGGTGGGTGCATAAATGGTTGGAAAACTGTTCCCAGAGAGTAGTTATGAGTGGTTCACAGTCATGCTGGAAGAGCATAATGAGTGAGGTCCAGTGGGGATTGGTTCTGGGTCTGGTTCTGTTTAATATCTTCATCAACAATTTAGATAATGGCATAGAAAGTACACTTATAAAGTTTGCGGACAATACCAAGCTGGGAGGGGTTGCAAGTGCTTTGGAGGATAGGATTAAAATTCAAAATGATCTAGACAAACTAGAGAAATGGTCTGAAGTAAATAGGATGAAATTCAATAAGAACAAATGCAAAGTACTCCACTTAGGAAGGAGCAATCAGTTGCACACATACAAACTGGGAAATGACTGCCTAGGAAGTACTGCAGAAAGGGATCTGGGGTCATAGTGGATCACAAGCTAAATATGAGTCAACAGTGTAACGCTGTTGCAAAAAAAGCAAACATCATTCTGGGATGTATTAGCAGGAGTGTTGTAAATAAGACAGGAGAAGTAATTCTTCCGCTCTGCTCTGCGCTGATTAGGCCTCAGCTAGAGTATTGTGTCCAGTTCTGGGCACCACATTTCAGGAAAGATGTGGACAAATTGGAGAGAGTCCAGAGAAGAGCAATAAAATGATTAAAGGTCTAGAAAACATGACCTAAGAGGGAAGATTGAAAAAATTGGGTTTGTTTAGTCTTGAGAAGAGAAGGCTGAGAGGGGATCTGATAACAGTTTTCAGGTACACAAAAGGCTGTTACAAGGAGGAGGGAGAAAAATTGTTCTTCTTAACCTCTGAGGCTGGGACAAGAAGCGATGGGCTTAAATTGCAGCAAGGGCGGCTTAGGTTGGACATTAGGAAAAACTTCCTAACTGTCAGGTTAGTTTAGAACTGGAATAAATTGCCTGGGGAGGTTGTGGAATCTCCATCATTGGGGATTTTAAGAGCAGGTTGGACAAACACCCGTCAGAGATGGTCTAGAATAGATAATACTTAGTCCTGCCTTGAGTCATGCAGGGGACTGGACTAGATGACCTCTCAAGGTCCTTTCTAGTTCTATGATTCTATTACACACACACACACACACACACACACACACACACTGCCCTGCACCCCACAATGCCAGGGCTCCTGCTCTACTCCCGAAAGACTGCCTACCCCATCCCCTAAAGCAGTCCCTGCCCGACACCCCACAGCGCCCCCTCCCACATCTCCTACAGTGCCAGGGCTTCTGCCCCTCCCCCTGCCCTGCACCCCACAGCACCCCCTTCCCTGCCCCCACAATCCCAGGCTTGTGCCCCACACCCTACAGTGCCTGCTGTCTACCCCCAACTCTGACTATGCCTGGCTTGCACCCCCCCAGTTCTGACTGTGCCTGGCTTGTGCCCTTCCCAGCTTTGACTGTGCCCAGCCACTCCCCCCAGCTCTCACTGTTCCCTCCCTGTGCCCCCCCAGCTCTGACTGTGCCTGGCCTGTGCCCCCCCCAGCCCCAATTGTGCCCCCCCAGCTCTGGCTGTGCCTGGCCAATCCCGCTCCAGCTCTCACTTCTGCCTGGATTGTGTCCCACCCAGCTCTGTGTGTGCCCAGCCTGTGCCCCCCAGCTCCAGCTGTGCCCAGGCACCCCCCACCCCGCCCACCAGTTCTCAGGACCACCCAGCACTCCCAGGGGTCTCCAGAGCTAGCGGCTGCTGGACTGGGGGGGGGCACCAGGTTCCCCCCCAACTCCTCTCCCAGGCTGCCCCAGGGCCCTGTTCTGAGCCTCCCCTGGAGCTGAGCAAACCCCTCCCATTGCAGTGTTGGGGGCTCCCATCTCCCCCCATTACCACCTGGCTCAGACCCCTCCCACAGCAGGGGTCAGGCGGGGGCTTCCCCAAACCAGCCCGGTCCCGCACCGTTCAGTTGGGCCAGCCTATGGGGAGCCATAGGCCAGGCTGGGCCTGGGGAGGGGGTGTCGGCTCCCTCCAGGACGGGGCCCAGCACCAGGGCCTGAATCTGCAGCCCCTGCAGCCAGGCCAGGCGGCCCCCACACCTGGGGAAGAGCAGTGGGGAGAGGGCAGGGACTAATGGGGTGCTGGGGTTAATGGAGGGCCGGAGCTCATGGGGATGTTGATTGGGGGGCCAGGAGTTGATGGGAGGCTGGAGTTCAGGGGAATGTTGATTGGGGAGCAGGAGGTTGATGGGGGGGCTGGGTTTCATTGGGACACTGATTGCGGGGCAGGGAGTTGATGGGAGCCAGGGTTCATGGGGACGTTGATTGTGGGCGAGGGGCCTGATGGGGGGCCGGGTTCAGGGGGATGTTGATTGGGTGGCAGGGGGCTGATGGGGAGCCGGGATACTTGGGGACGTTGATTGGGGGACAGGAAGTTGATGGGTGGCTGGGATTCAAGGGGACATTTATTGGGGGTCAGGGAGTTGATGGGGGCCAGGTTTTATGGGGATGTTGATGGGGGGCAGGGGGTCAATGGGGGGCTGGGGTTCAGGAGAACATTGATTGGGGGGCCAGGAGTTGTTGGGGGCTGGGGTTCATGTGGATGTTAATTGGGGGGCAGGGAGTTGATGGGACTGCCGGGGTTAAGGGGAATGTTTATTGGGGGGCAAGGAGTTGATGGGAGATGATGTTCCTGGTCACATTGATAGGGGGGTAGAGAGTTGATGGGTGGCCGGGGTTCAGGGGAACGTGGATTGGGGGGCAGGGGGTGGTTGGGGTGGGGCCGGGGTTCATGTGGATAATAATTGGGGCCCAGGGTTAATGGGGACGAGTTCAGGGGAATGTTGATTGGGGAGGCAGGAAGTCGATGGGGGACCGGGGCCACGCGAAAGTTTATTGGGGGGCAGGGGATTAATGGGAGCTGGGGTTCAGGGGGATGTTGATTGGGGGGAAGGAAGTTGATACGGTGGGGCCGGGGTTTATGGGAATATTTATGGGGGAGCAGAGGTTTGATGGGATTGGGGTTCAGGGTAACAATGATTGGGGGTTGGGAGTTGATGGGGCCCAGGGTTCATGGGACATTGACTGGGGGGCCGGGAGTTCATTGGGGGCAGGGTTCAGGGGAACATGAAATGTGGGGCAGGGAACAGTTGGGGGGGCGGGGTTCATGTGGATGATAATTGGGGGCAGGGTGTTGATGGGGTGGGTTTCAGGAGAATGTTAATTTGGGGGATGGGAGTTGATGGGGGGTCGGGGTTCAGGGGAATGTTGATTGGGAGGCTGGGAGTTGATGGGGCCCAGGGTTAATGGGGACATTGATGGGGGTGCATGGGGTTAATGGGGGCCAGGGTTCAGGGGATGGGGAGCTGAGTTCAGGGGAACATTGATTGGGGGCAGGGAATTGATGAGGTTCTGGGGTTCAGGGGAACGTTGATTGGGGGACCGGGAGTTCATGGTGGGGCTGGGGTTCAGGAGAACGTTATTTGGGGGCCAGGAGTTGATGGGGGCTGGGGTTCATGTGGATGTTAATTGGGGGACATGGGCTTAACGGGGGCTGGGGTTCAGGGGAACATTGATTAGGGGGCAAGGGGTTGATTGCGGGTCGCGGTTCAAGGGGATGTTGATTGGGGGACAGGGGTTGATGGGGGCTGGGGTTTAGGGGAACGTTGATTGGGGAGCAGGGAGCTGATGGCGGGTTGGCGTTCCTGGGGACATTGTTTGCGGGGTAGGGAGTTGATGGGGGCTGGGATTCATGTGGATGTTAATTAGGGGGCAGAGGGTTAATGGGGGTGGGGTTCACGGGAATGTGGATTGGGGGCCATTGGGCAGTTTGGGGGGGCAGGGTTCATGTGGATGATAATTGGGGGGTAGGGTGTTGATGGGGTCTGGGTTTCAGGGGACTGTTAATTGGGGGTCAGGGAGTTTATGGGTGGGTGGGATTCAGGGGAACATTGACTGGGGGAGCAGAGAGCAATGTGTTCCAGAGGAGAGCCCAGAGAAGGGGCCGGGGACCTCAGAAACCACTAAGGTGGGTGAGGATTCCTGTGACTCTGTAACAGAGGGACGCAGGGGGCTTCCCAGCATGGGAGGGGCCGAGACTAGCTCCTTTCTGGCAGAAGGCAACATGCCCTCGGGCGCAGGGGCAGGAGAGGTGTTGTCAGTGGTTAAGGAAACTGTCCCAGTTGTTAGCTGGGAGATTATTGCAGCTGAACAAGAGATAGAGCCCTTCCTTGGGAGCACAGAGAAATGTGTCTCAGGAGGGGGCCCAGGGGCATAAACTGGGGAAGGAATAGTGGGTGTACAGGAATGTCTCCTCACTGGTCACTTGGGGCGGGATGCCCAGGACTCTAGGAGGATGGCTGGGTCAGCCTCTATGCACCCAGGCACTCAGCCTGTGACCCAGGTTTTGAGAGGGAATTGTGTAACCAGCCTCCTGGAGGGGAGCAGCTGACTTCTAGGGGATAGAGAAAGGGGTGGCGGAGGGTACCCCAATCCAGGTCCTAGTTTTTCAGGATGCTATTTCTGATAAGGTTTTGGAAGGTAACTGTGTCTCTTTACATCAAGATGCAGCTCCAACGCCTGTGACGGCAGAGGAGTTGAGACCAGGACGTTGCCAGGTGGTGGTTTGTGAGAACACAAATGACTCAACTGACAGAGAGGGGGGTGTTTCCCCCCAGGCTGGTGAGAAGCAGGGAGCAGTTATGGGAAAGCTGCCGGGAAAAGGTGAATCTGATCGAAGGGTAAACACCTAGCCCAGAGAGCACCAATCACAGCCCTCTAGGGGGCAGGGGAGGACTCAGTGCTGGGAGGGAGAAATACAGGGTAACCCCAAAAGGGGAGCTGGATTTTCTACATATGTACAGTCCTGAGGTTGGGAGACTGCTCCCCAAAGGGCCAGCCAATGTGCAGGATCCCCCTGGACCCTTATCTTGCCAGCCCCTGAGATATCAAAATGCCAGAAACATGATTAAATTAACAGCCCACACAAAGGGAAACACTGGAGGGAAAGAGAAGTGATTATTCCCCCCTATTCGGCACTGGTGTGGCCACACCTGGAGTATTGCATCCAGTTTTGGTCCCCCCACTACAGAAGGGATGTGGACAAATTGGAGAGAGTCCAGCGGAGGGCAACAAAAATTATCAGGGGGCTGGGGCACATGACTTATGAGGAGAGGCAGAGGGAACTGGGGTTATTTAGTCTGCAGCAGAGAAGAGTGAGGGGGGATTTGATAGCAGCCTTCAACTACCTGAAGGGGGGTTCTAAAGAGGATGGAGCTCGGCTGTTCTCAGTGGTGGCAGATGACAGAACAAGGAGCAATGGTCTCAAGTTGCAGTGGGGGGGTTCTAGGTTGGATATTAGGAAACACTATTTCACTAGGAGGGTGGTGAAGCACTGGAATGGGTTACCTAGGGAGGTGGTGGAATCTCCATCCTTAGAGGGTTTTAAGGCCCGGCTTGACAAAGCCCTGGCTGGGACGATTTAGTTGGGGGATTGGTCCTGCTTTGACCTGGGGGTTGGACTAGATGACCTCCTGAGGTCTCTTCCAACCCTAATCTATGATTCTATGATTCTAAGCCAGTGACTGATTACATGGGAGAGAGTCAAAGGACACCATGAGTAATGAACAAAGTAACCTCAAATTACACTAACTGAACAGAGAGTGTGGTATCATAAAGATACTTGTAAACGCACAGCTGGGATAAAAATTTTGGTGTTAATGTTAAGTTGGGGTAAGTATTTTGACACAGATGTTAAACCTTATGATAATGCTACTTCTCAGTTAGTACCTGTAAACAGGTTTAAAGCTTATCACGGTAGAGAAACCATAAAAACCTGTTTTATTGTGTGTGAATGGGGAATCTGAGGCATGCTGCCTCATGGTCTTAATGGCTGGATGCCAAGAGAACGATAACAACAAACTGCCTTCGAGATTGTCAGTGACTAACCCTCTTGCAGTAAACTAAGAGGGGAGGTGTGATGCTCTGTGCCTCGGGAGAACACCCTACACCCCATGTCCATCTTCATAAAATGATTGTGTGGTATCCAATGCAAAGTTAGTCATGTCAGGTGTCTTCGGAAGGTTCATGATGCCCGGAGCATGGTTGTTATAGTAATTGTTACAGTAATGTTATAGTGAGGTTATAGGTTATAATTTCACGTATATAGTTATAAGGCTGAAAATGTATCCTCACGGCCTAAAGCGAGCCCAGACAAAACTCTCCAAGAACAGAGAGGCAGTTCACAACTCATCAGGGCATGGATGGGACAAACCCAGCCCAGCCTCACAGGAACAATGGACACTGGCTTATGCAGCAACAAAAGAATCTGTTAGACCCTTGAGCGAGTCACCCCCTTCCTTTGGGCAGTTTGGGACTGCGATGAGGTAATACTCACCTGACTCTGGAAGGGGTGGGGGGCAAAGCCAAGAGGAAAGAAAGGGCATGATAAAAGGGAGAGACGTTTGCCATGCTCTCTCTTCCACCTACATCTACAGACACCACCACCACCAAGTGACTGAAGCGCTGATCAAAGGGGAGAGCCTGACTGAAGAGCAACCAGCCAGCCTGTGGTGAGAAGCATCTAAATTTTTAAGGACATTGAAAGTGTTAAGGTCAGCTTATTTCATTTGACCAAATCTGACTTGTTATGCTTTCATAGATTCATAGATACTAAGGTCAGAAGGGATCATTATGATCATCTAGTCTGACCTCCTGCACAACGCAGGCCACAGAATCTCACCCACCCACTCCTGCAATAAACCTCTCACCTGTGTCCGAGTTATTGAAGTCCTCAAATCATGGTTTAAAGATGTCAAGGTGCAGAGAATCCTCCAGCAAGTGACCCGTGTCCCATGCTATAGAGGAAGGCGAAAAAACCCCAGGGCCTCTTCCAATCTGCCCTGGAGGAAAATTCCTTCCCAACCCCAAATATGGTGATCAGCTGAACCCTGAGCATGTGGGCAAGATTCACCAGCCAGATACCCAGGAAAGAATTCTCTGTAGTAACTCAGATCCCACCCTATCTAGTGTCCCATCACAGGCCATTGGGCCTATTTACCATGAATAGTTAAAGATCAATTAATTGCCAAAAACGCTTTGACTCATAATCACTTAAAATCTACCTTTATAGTTAATAAATTGGTCTGTTTATTCTACCTGAAGCAGTGTGTTTGGTTTGCAGTGTGTCAGAGGCTCCCCTTGGGAGAACAGGCCTGGTACATATCAATTTCTTTGTTAAATTGATGAACTTATATAAACTTCCAGCGGGCATAACTGGACCCTGCAAGACGGCGGTTCCCAGGGTTGTGTCTGGGACCGGAGATATTGGCTAGTGTCATTCGGTTGCAAGCAGCTGGGAGCAGCTGACATGCCAGGGGCTCTGCGTCAACAGCCCAGGAGTGGGGGTTCTCACAGCAGAGCAAGGTCAGGCTGGCTCCCAGAGTCAAGGACTGGAGTGACCTAGCAAATCACCAGGTCCAGATAACCTCAGAGGGGAACGTCAGAGCGGTGCAGTGAGCAGGGTGTATGTGTGGCTTGTTACTCCAAGTGAAGTTCCCCTTTAAGCACTGATATTTGTGACTCTAAGTGAGTCTTAAGTACAGTGGCTAAGAGCAGTCAGGAGGAGGTCACAGATTTGTTATTTGCTGTTTATTTCGGGAAGGGGAAGTAGGAAGAGAAAAGCAGGAAAATGACAACCAGTGAGGAAGCTACAAACCTAGAGCTGGCCAGACTGGAGGCGGAAGAGAAGGCAAAGGACCGGGAGTATCAAATGTGGCAGGCAGAAACGAGGCTCAAAGAAGAGGAAGCTGCATGCAGAAGGGCCATGGAAGAAAATGAGAGAAAGCAGGAAGAGAGAGAGAGTGAAAACACCAACTGGACCTGGTAGAGAAGCAGAACCAGAACCCCCCAACCCCGACGACTCCCATCACTCCAAAAATTCGCAAATGGGAACACTTATGCCCCGCATAGAGTGAGGATGATGATATTGCTGAATGGGGGGCAGAGATTTGATGGGAGGGCCAGGGTCAAAGGGAACGTTGATGGGGGGAAAGTAGGTTGATGGGGGCCAGGCTTCTGGGGAACGTTGACTGGGGGCAGGGGGTTGATGGGGGACTGCGATTCTGGGGAGTGTTGATGGGGGGGCCAGGAATTGATGGGACAGGGTTCATGGGGACGTTGATTGGGGGGGGCAGGAAGTTGATGGGGGGCCGGGGTTTATGGGAAAATTGATTGGGGAGCAGAGGTTTGATGGGATCAGGGTTCAGGGTAACAGTGATTGGGGAGTTAGGAGTTGATGGGGCCCAGGGTTCAGGGGGACGTTAATTGGGGGGCAGGGAGTTGATGGGAGGCCAGGGCTCAGGGGGACATTCATTGTGAGGCAGGGAGTTGGTGGGGGGCCGGGGTTCAGGGGAATGTTAATTGGGGGACCGGGGGTTGATGGGGGTCTGGGTTCATGGGGACATTGATTGAGGCACCCGAGCCCCTTCTGTGATGCCCCCCTCCCCCCGCCCCCCAGACTCTGCTGGCTCCGGGCCTGGCCTCCCTCAGCCCCCCTAACCTGGCGGGTCCCTCCTGTTGATCTCTAACACAGCGAGCAGTAGAGAGCAGCTGCGGGCCAACCCCTGCCTACTGCCCAAGGCCCCCCTCCCCGCCAGCTGCACCTGACTCCCCCGCTCACCCTGGCTCTCTGGGGCATGAGGAACAGCCTCCCCCCTTCATCTACCGTTTGGGGGCCCCCACCCTGATTCTCACCCCTCCTAGAAGACAGCTCCTAGGGTCCCCCAGGCCCCACCACCACCTGGCCCCACAACTGTGACTGGGGGCTTCCCACCTCCCCCCCCAATCCAAGATGCCACTGTGGGCTGGGTCATTAGGGGGGATGTCTGCGCCCTCGCTGCTTCCCAATTCCTTAGTGGGGGTCAGTGCTGGGACATTGGTCACCCTGACCACCCACCCTCTGCTCTGGGGCCATGTGGGTCCCTGTCTGCCCCCCCCCCCCCCGGCAGGCCCACACTCACCCCCCCCCAGCTCCCCGCAACCCTCACCACCCAAGTCAGGGGAGATGGGGGTGTGGAAGGCTGGGGGGAGGGATAGCTCAGTGGTTTGAGGGTTGGCCCTGCTAAACCCAGGGTTGTGAGTTCAATCCTTGAGGGGGCCTTTAGGGATCTGGGGCAAAATTTGGGGATTGGTCCTGCTTTGAGCAGGGGTTGGACTAGATGCCTCCTGAGGTCCCTTCCAACCCTGATATTCTGTGATTCTGTGACTCCTGACAGCAAGGGGGGCAGGGCAGATGGGTGAAGAGGATGGTGCCCAGCAGGAGGTGGATGAAGGCCCCTATTGGTTCCCCACCCCCGAGACAGAGTTCTGTCCTGCGAAGACCAGCCTGACCCTCCCCCTGATCCCTGCTCAGCTGGTGGGGCCCTGCGGCACCTGGCCCAGGGGCACCTGCTCCAGCCACACTCCGGCCTGGCTCAGAGGGGGCTGAATCCTGCACCCCCCAGCCCCCAGCACAGGGCTCGGCCCAGGGACGTGGCCAGCAGAGTGTCCCTCCCCAGACACAGCTCTGCTGATGCCTTTCACTCCCCACCCACAGCCCCCTGCCAGCCCAGCCCTGGGCTCCCCTCCTCCAGCTCTGTCGGTGCCCCTGTGACAAAGTGGATTTTTCCTCCTTATTATGTTGTATGGGAGCCTATGTGAGTCTTACTGTTTTGCATGATTACTGTGGGTGCCTCAGTTTCCCTGTGTGCTGCACCAATGCCTCGGTGGTGGGCATAAGTGTGGGTGACTTTTGCTAAGACCCTCGGCGCCAGGCGAAGAGGCTCCAGCTGTTGCTGGCTGTTATGGCCCCACAGCGGCCTCTGGTGGGCTAAGGCGGTTTCCCCGTGCGCTGCGTGTGTCACGAGGTGGTGGCGGAGGGTTTGTTGTTGCAGGGGACCAGGTGTGACCTCGCCTGGCAGCCGGGACCCCGGACAAACGACCTGGAGACTGGGGACCCCAGCGACAGGTGACTGGGAGGCCCAGCCCAGACCCGCTTGGGAGCCAGCAGGTTCTGGACAGTGGGAGGACAAAGGGCTGAGGAGAGAGGGCCCCAGCGCCCTGTTTACCTGGGACGGAGGACAAAGGACAGGGGAGGAGCTGTTGGGGGAGATGATATAGGATGGTCGGCTGGAAGGAGGGGGCTGCTGGACTGGGAGAGAGCAGCCAGAGCCCCCCTGGAGGCTGGACGGACCTAGATGTATGGTGCTGAGGGAGGCCCTGAGAGTTTCCTGTGCTGGGTTCAGATGCTCAAAAGACCCTCCTGTTTTACGCTGGCTGAGAGTCGCTCCGGTCTAGAGAACAGGGGGGCATTATTCCCTCTGGGAGTGGAGGCCCCGGGGGTCCAAAGCAAATGGACTCCCTATGGGGGCCCACGGCGAGAGACAGGCGCGCTGAAGGCTCAGAGAGGTGCAGTTCCAGGAGGCGGAGGGGCTTAATCCCCGAGGGAGAGTGGACCCCCGAGAAGGGCTGTCGCACTGAAGGGGGTTCCCCCCAGGGACCGCACGGAGCTGAAAGAGCACGAGGGCCTGTGAGTCCGTGACAGCCAGTTCGTCAAAGGAAATTCCCCGAGCACGTCAACCGAAAGCACACTGTTCTAGGTAAAATATAAAACAGATTTATTAACTCCAGAAAGACAGATTTTAAATGATTATAGGTAGCAAGTGAGAGATCCAAGTTGGTTACATAAGAAAAAACTAATTTGCAGTGTAAATTCTACAGACTAAGCAAGATTTGAATTAAGCAGTCTCTTGCCCTCATAGATGTTAAAGGCAGCTCACAGGTCTCAATACACAGGCTGGGTTCCCTGCCAGCCTGGGACCAATCTCCCCAGTTCAAAGTCTCTGTCTTCCAGGTGTTGAGATGGGGGAGGAGAGAGGCCAAGTGGTGATGTCATCGATCCTAACACCAGCTCTGTGTCTCCACCACTTGATGATCCACGGGCTCCCAGCACCTTCACAAAACTGTGTCTCCAACGGACACCCCGAAGCTGGTCCAATTCCTAGAGCTGGACGTGCCTTGAATATCGCTGCAGATACAGGTTCCCTGTCCTGGTGCTGCGAGTCACACCCTCTGGGGAAGGCCCTTTGGTGCAGCGCCAAGTCGGAGTACGCGCCCCAGGTGTGCACCCCAAAACTTTAGAATGCGCAGAACATATCGACCCTCCTGTGTTCCTGTCGCTTTGTCTCTGGCCCCCTGGCTCAAATGGACCCCAATTTGCCCCACTAACCTCCCCTTGGCCCTGGTGCGGCCCAGAAATTTGCAAAACTGTCTGCATCAGCGGGTGAATGTTAGAGCACCATGAAGCATGGGTTCGTACCCTAAGGCTGGTGCAGTGAGGGCCAGCCCACAATTTCTCTGCTCAGGTACCCCAGGGAGCTCAAGGTCAGTTGGTTCACCGGGACACCCCCCCACACACACACACTTCCAGAGTCGCTACTCCTGAGAGGGTGATCCCCATCCCGGCCGCGTGACCGACAGCCCCGGTTCCTAGACGTGACCTGGCATTTGGCGGTGAAAACACAGCTTGGCCCCATGTGATGCCATCATTTACTGCCCCGGCTACTGTGGCATCTGCAGCTTCCCCCAGCTACGGGTTGATATTTTCCTCCTGATCATTGATCAAGACACTGACATGCGTCCGGCTGACACCCAGTCCCTAGTAGACGTGCCCCACAGGGGACAATTCCCCCTTTCCCGTGTCTTTTTGAGCGCTAGCCAACATATAATCTGGACTCTGTGGCTCCCGGAGCGTGGAAATTTTCCATCATATGGAGTCAAGTGCCTGACACAGGCTGACCCTCTTCTGCCAACACAGTCACTTTTAGCTTTTAGCACATTTATAAGCTCATCAAAAAGCCATAGAAGCGTTTGCCAAGCCCTATGTCCCATGTGCTCCCTGTTCATTACACTGACGCCCTTCAGTGCAGTACTGATCGTCTCCTGGATCAGCCTTCCCAGGATTTTGCCCAGGATCAATTTCCCACTGTGACGAAGTGGGACTGTTCTTAATGCTTCCTCTGAATACTGTAGGGGTGCCTCAGTTTCCCCTGTGCAGTTCTTAAGTATCTAGGTGGTGGGGTAAGGGTGTATGATCGTTGCAGAGCCCTAGAGGGCAGGGGTCTGGACACAGAGAATGGCCGACACCCTGTTTCCTGGCAACTGATGACCTGGCCTTTCCCCCCTGCAAGGTGAGAGCTAAAGGGATGGAGAACAAAGGAATCCGGTGACCTCCTGGCCCGGGAAAGGGACAAAGCTCAGAGGAGGAGGGGCTGGAGAGAGTTTGGGGCCTGCTGGGGACGTGGAGTGAAGTGCAGATGTGGTTGTCTGGCTCACTGCCCCCCAAAATGGACCCAGCTGAGGGGTCCTTTTCTCTGCACCTACAAGCTCTGTGTTAGACCATGTTCCTGTCCTCTAATAAACGTTCTGTTTTACTGTCTGGCTGAGAGTCACGTCTAACTGCGAAGTTGGGGGGCAGGACCCTCTGGCTTCCCCAGGACCCCTCATGGGCGGACTCGCTGTGGGAAGCGCACGGAGGGGCAGAGGATGCTGAATGCTCCGAGGTCAGACCCAGGAAGGTGGAAGCTGTGTGAGCTGTGTGTCCTGCAGACAGGCTGCTCACAGAGAGGAGACTTCCCCAGAGTCCTGCCTGGCTTCGTAGGGAGCAGTTCCAGAGCATCGCCAAGGGACTCCGTGACACCCACTAACCGGCCTATTAGGCAAATCATCCCAATTATAATCATGGCATTTCCCCAGATCCCTGGACCTTCCCCAGAAGGTCAAAGATCTGTTAGAAAACCCCACTAATGGTTCTGAGAGCTCCTCAGCCAACTCTTTGAATACTCTTGGGTGCAAGTTATCTGGTCCTGCCAATTGAAACAGATGTTTGACTTCAGTTCCCGCTGGAATAGGATGGTCTCCTCATCATTGTAAGATAGGGAAGCCCCATACTGATTCTTCCCAAACCACAAAATATGTACGAAACACATCTGTTTTGCTGTGTCAGGGCTGAGAATGTCAGTCCCCAGGATCCCTTCAGTTCCAGGTCTAAGCTCCCAGATGGAGCAGGAATCCACCCACTCCCTGCCCCCAGACAGGCAAAGTCCCAGAGCCCCCACCCCGCCCTCCATGGCATGAGCCCATCTCTCTCCAGTCTTGTATCCATCCCAGAAACCCCTGGTGCCCCAAGCCCCGTCTATTGCACTGTGGGGAGCTTTGGCTGGGAGACAGACACCCATGGCTGGGAACTCTGGGTTGGCACGTCAGGAGCCATGGAGCCAGCGCCCGAGTCCAAACAGGTCCTGTATCTCATGCCCCAGCACCAACTGCATGGCCCTTCTGCCTAGACCTTCCCCTCTCACAGGGCAGGGAAAGGACCCACCACCCTGGGCTGCTGCCAGCTGGCCTGGACCCTCCTAGGAGACAGCGCCGACCCTCGGCAAAGGGAAGGGTACGTGGGATGGCCGAGCCAGGTGAGCTCAGCCCTGTGGCCCCAGGGCCCCACCCCGCGGCCTCCCAGGCCATGAGTTGGGTGGGTGGTGACCCCAGCATACGCTTCGGAGCACAGGACTATATGTTACAACCCCCCCATCACACAGCCCTCCTGCCACGCACACATGCCCAGCCCCCCCATGCACACGCTGCCCCCATGGGCCCATACACACACACATCCAATCCCACACCATGCACGTGCTGCCCCCCACAGCCCCATACACACACGTCCAATCTCCCCCATGCACGCGCTGCCCCCCACGACCCCCATACACACCCAGCCCCCCCCATGCACGTGCTGCCCTCCACGGCCCCCATACACACACACAACAAGCCCCCATGCACGCGCTGCCCCCCACGGTCCCCATACACACACACCCCAAGCCCCCCATGTACGCGCCTCTCCCCACAGCCCCATACACACACACGTCCAGCTCCCCCATGCACACGCTGCCCCCCACGGCCCCCATACACACACACACACAGCCCCCCATGTACGCGCTGCCCCCCATGACCCTCATACACACACACACCCAGCCCCCCATGCATGCGCTGCCCCCCATGACCCTCATACACACACACACCCAGCCCCCCATGCACGCGCTGCCCCCCACGGCCCCATACACACACATGTCCAGCCCCCCCATGCACACACTGCCCCCCCACAGCTCTCCACTCACACCCAGCCCCCCCACATGCACGCGCTGCCCCCCACAGCTCCATACAAACACACAGCCCCCCCGTGCATGCACTGCCACCCATGGCCCCCGTACACCCACACAGCCCCCCCATGCACTCCCTACCCCCATTATCCCCGTACACACATGCCCATCTCCTGACATGCACACTCCCTCACATGCCCCCAATACACACACATCCGACCTCCACGTGTACACTGTGCCCCCCCCCACAGGCCTCCCCACACAGACACCCAACCGCCCCCCCGCATGCGCAGACATGCTCCCCCCACAGGCACCCTCCCCGGTGTCACAGACGTCCCTCAGTGGGTCATACCACCCCTCTCGCTCGGCTGTCCTGATTGTTACTCAAAGGGCAGCATGTAACATAGCACTGGGAAACTCACCACATACCAATGCTTCGGCGGGGGGGGGGAGGTATAGGATTTATACGTGTGTGTGCGTGCGCAGGGTGTGTCTGTAGGTGCGTATGGTGTGTGCATGTATATGGTGTGTGGGGGTGTGTACATGTGTGTATTTGGGGTGTGTGCAAGTGTATGTATAGCATGCTTGTGTACAGGGTGCCTGTGTAGTGTGTGTGTGTGTGTGCGTGCGTGCATACAGGGTGTGTACATGTGTGTGTGGGGTGTGTGTGTGTGTATGGGGTACGTATGTGTTTGTGTGTGTGTGTATGTATAGCATGTGTGTGTGTGTATACAGTGTGTGTACAGGGTTCATGTGTATTGTCTGTGTGTGAACGGGGTGTGTCTCTGTGTGTGTGTGTGTATGGGGTGTGTACGTGTGTGTGTGTGTACAGTGGGTGTATGTATACAGTGTGTAGGGGTGTGTGTGTGAACGGGGTGTGTCTCTGTGTGTGTGTGTGTATGGGGTGTGTACGTGTGTGTGTGTGTACAGTGGGTGTATGTGTGTGTGTGTATACAGTGTGTAGGGGTGTGTGTGTGTGTGTGTGTGTGTACGGGGGGGTGCATGTACAGCCTGTGTAGAAAGAGTTCTGTATATGGGCTACAATCACATGCTTCAAATGTATTTGGCAACCAATGCGCGAGCTCAGGCTGCCCGAGCCCCAAGAACCTGAATTTGCTTCTCTGACCAACCCGCTCGTCAAGCAGAGCCTGCCGAAGGCCTATTCTACCGCTGAGGGAAATCTGAGCCACTGCGTGTGCGCAGAATTCATGTCCCCCGCAGATTTCTTTGCTTCCCCACAGAATAATGACTTTCTGATGGGGAGGCAAAGGGAATCCATAAAAGCAGTCATGTGACCCTCTCCAGCAGTATGTTTTGGGGGCCCAGGGCAGCCGGCAGAGAGGTAAATCACTGTGGGGCCAGAGGGCAGGACTGGGGAACACCTGGCACGTGGTTCTTACCCTGTGCCAGGCTCAGCTGCGAGTCCCGGCTGGGCTGGGGAGGATGGGACTTCCTCTTCCCCTGCACAGCATCTGGGGCCGGGTCAGACCCACCCCCAGATTTCTCCCCTGGCTGCAGGAAGCTCTGCAAACACTCCCCCCCCCCCACTTCCATCGCTCGTCAGCTGCAGGGGAGGGATCCCTGTACAGGAAGCTGCTCCTGCATCTGCCCAACCCCTGTGCATCCAGACCCCTCATGCCCAGACCCTCCTGCCAAGCCTCACCCCCCTGCACTCAGAAACCCCCCTGACGAGCCCCACTCCCTCTACGCCTGGATGATCCTGACGAGCCACCTGCACCCGGATTCCCAACTTCATTGAGCCCCGACCAGCTACACCTGGATCCCCACCCCACTGAGCCCCACTCCCCCAGCATCTGGACCCCCCACTAAGCCCCCCACACGCAGACCCACTTACCAAGCTCTATCCCTCCACTCTAAGCCCCTCCACACTTCGATCCTGCCGGGCTGAGCCTGCCTGCTCACACCTGGTGCACCTGGCACAGAGGGGCAGGGCCCTGGGGTGTTTCTGGGGCAGGCCCGGTCCTTGCGCTGTGTCAGGGTTGGGTACAGCAGAGTGATCTCCCACCTCTGTGCAGGCAATGGCCTGTTGCTCCCCAATGCCATGCTGGAGCTGCCATATTTGACAAATAAAATTTGCAGAATCTTGCAGCATTTTAAAATATCGTGCGTAGAATTTTTATTTTGTGGTGCAGAAGGCCCTCAGGAGGACCATTTACACAGCAGGTAACCAGAGCTCTCGAGCCGGGGGAGGAGCCAGCTGGACATCGACCCAGCCAGAGAGAACAGCTTGGTCTGCATTTTCCTTTCCAAAGAATCCACTGCAAAGGGTCACTGGGCTATAAAGCCAGGGACTGACCCTCGAGCGACCAGCCGTTGCAGCAGCTGGCTGCGTGCAGAGTTACTGGGCTATAAAGCTGGGGGTGGTGTTACCGGGCCGTCAAGCTGGGGGCGATCCTGGCTGGGGGGGGCGGCGTTACCGGGCCGTCAAGCTGGGGGTGATCTTGGCTGGGGGGGGGCGGCGTTACCGGGCCCGTCAAGCTGGGGGTGATCTTGGCTGGGGACGGCGTTACCGGGCTGTCGAGCTGGGGGCGATCCTGGCTGGGGGGGATGGCGTTACCGGGCTGTCAAGCTGGGGGTGATCTTGGCTGGGGACGGCGTTACCGGGCTGTCGAGCTGGGGGCGATCCTGGCTGGGGGGGATGGCGTTACCGGGCTGTCGAGCTGGGGGCGATCCTGGCTGGAGGCGGCGTTACGGGGCCGTCGAGCTGGGGGGCGATCCTGGCTGGGGGGCGGCGTTACCGGGCTGTCAATCGCAGCGAGTGCAGTCGGTTCCGAAAGCCGGGGCAGCTGGTGAGGAAATATCCCTGTGCCGGGGCTGTATTCCCGCTGCACGGGGAGCTAGGGACACTCACCGACACTGCTTGGACGGCTGTGGCCGAGCCCAGGGAGGACCAGGCAGGAGGGACGGGCGTGGCTGGCGACCTGTCCCCAGTGAGACTGAGCAGCGTGGGATCAAGGGAAGCCCCCGTCTCCATATGATTCAGCAGTGGGATGGGAAGGCCACAGCCAGGAAGAGGAGCCCTCCTGGGCTCTCCAATCAGAGACAATCCACTCTGGGGTGCCAGGTGGGGGGCACAAAGCCGCTGGAGCCATCCATCATGGAGGGGGGATTCGAGGGACCAGAGTCCCTGAAACCACAGAACTTTGGGGCCCCTCAGCCAAAGGGGGCTGGAGTCTCGAGGAGCCGAGTACGGGGGAGAAACCAGTTCACGCTTCGCTCCTCGGGCTGGGGATCCCGGGGGGCCGGGACTTTCTGTTGGGCTTTTCCTGCACACCAGGGCTGGGCTGGGCTTGAGCTCAGAGCATGTGTCAAGCCCCCATTACAGCGATGAGCTCTAGGTGCAGCGACCGGGAGCATCCGGGTGAGGGCTGGGCATGGCCAGGAGCTGGTCTGGGGGGATTCGGGACAGGGGGACACTGGGGTCGCTGCAAACAGCGACGGGACGGCGGAAGCCAGCAGGTGACGTGTCTGTTGCTCCACCTGTGAGCAGCCCCTTTGGGGGCACCAGACGGGGAGAGGTCTCTAGCTGCCCTGGAGGGAGGCTGCGGCAGGATCCGAGCGCCTGTCAACGAGCATGGGTCGTTGCTGGGGTGGAGGAGTCCTTTGCTCTCAGCCCTGGCCCTGCCTTTGAGCCCCGGGCTGCCCCCTAACCTCCAACGCCCCTCCCTGTGCCACACACTCCCGTGCGGTGATGGGGGGACCCACGCGGGCCCCGGCAGCATCCGTCTCCTTGTGCTGCGGCCTTTCCTCTGGCCCCAGAGCAGAGCCCGCCAGGGAGCCCTGGGCCTGGCAGAGCCGTCGGGGCTGGGGAAGGTCAGGGGGCCTGTCAGAGCCATCGGGGGGGGGGGGCACGTGGAGCTGTCAGGGAAAGGGGTGGTCCAGTATCCTCTTCCCATCCTCTGCCCCAGGAGGTCTGCTCAGCAGGGGGCACCACTCTCACAGCGTCCCTGCAATGGAGCAGACAGCAACAGGGATGTCACATGGGCCCAGGCCCGGGTGGGGGCTACGGGTCGGGGTTTACAGGGGATGCTGGGAGTGCGGGGTGGCGGGGGGGAGAACAGGATAGGGGACAAGGTAACTGGGGTGGGGAGCAGAGGGGCTGGGTTGGAGGCTGTGTGGTGGAGAGAGAAGGGGATCATGGGGTGAGCAGAAGGGGGCTCGGCTGGGGGCTGTGGGCTGGGAGCCCTGGGGCAGAGAGGGCAGGGAGCTGGGCTGGGGGCCCTAGGGAGGAGGGAGCAGGAACTGGGAGATGTAGGGCGGAGGGAGCAGGGGCTGGGGGCGACAGGGCGAAGGAGGCAGGGGCTGAGGGCCATGGGGTGGAGGAGATAGGGGCTGGGGGAGGTAGGGGCTGGGGGCTTCAGGGTGGAGGATGTAGGGGCTGGGGGAGGTAGGGGCTGGGGGCCATGGGGTGGAGGAGGCAGGGCTGGGGACCGCAGGGCTGAAGAGGCAGGGCTGGGGGCTATGAGGCGGAGGAGGTAAGGGCTGGGGGAGGTAGGGGCTGGGGGCTGCAGGGTGGAGGAGGCAGGGCTGGGGGCTGTGGGGCAGAGGGAGAGGGGGCTGGGGGCTGCGGGGCGCAGGAGATAGGGGCTGGGGGAGGCAGGGGCTGGGGGCCGTGGGGCAGAGGGAGTGGGAGTTGGCGGCTGCGATGCGGCGGAGGTAGGGTCTGGGGGAAGTAGGGTGGAGGAGGCAGGGCTGGGGGCCGTGGGGCAGAGGGAGCGGGGGCTGGGGGCTGCGGGGTGCAGGAGGTAGGGGCTGGGGGAGGTAGGGGGCCATGGGGCAGAGGAGATATGGACTGGGGGAGGTAGGGGCTGGGAACCGCGAGGCACAGGGGGCAGGGGCTGGGGCCTGCAGGGTGGAGGAGGCAGGGCTGGGGGCTGTGGGGCAGAGGGAGAGGGGGCTGGGGGCTGCGGGGCACAGGAGGTAGGGGCTGGGGGAGGCAGGGGCTGGGGGCCGTGGGGCAGAGGGAGCGGGAGTTGGCGGCTGCGATGCGGAGGAGGTAGGGGCTGGGGGAAGTAGGGTGGAGGAGGCAGGGCTGGGGGCCATGGGGCAGAGGGAGCGGGGGCTGGGGGCTGTGCGGCGGAGGAGATAGGGGTTGGGGAATGTAGAGGCTGGGGGCGATGGGGCGGAGGAGGCAGGGCTGGGGGCTGGGGGGCAGAGGAAACGGGGGTTGGGCGGGGGCCGTGGGGTGGAGGGAGTGGGGGCTGAGGTGGGGGCCGCAGGTTGCTCAGTCCTTACTGACAGCTGGGCCTCATAGCTCCGACGCAGGCGCTCGTAGGCCTCCATGATCACGGCTCTTCTGCAAGGGGATAGCAGGGGTCAGCCCTGAGGCAGTGCCTGGCCCCTCACTACCCCACCCCCTCGGGGTCCCCTAAGGGCCCGGGGGTTCTCACCCCCTCCCCTCCCATGGAGCCACATGGGACTGTGAGCCAGACCCCAGCCTGGGGCAGAGGCACCCTGTGCCGGGGGCTCCATGTAGTGGGGGGTGCTCGCTGCGGGGGGGGGGGGTCTGTACTCACTTGCTGGCCAGACCCCCGCCGGGGGGCAGGCTGGGGTTCACCTCGGATGCCAGGCACCGGAAGATGGCCACGAGGCTGGCAGCCCCCTGCTCCTGCAGCTCCCCATACAGCTCTGTGGGGAGAGGGGCTGGCTCATGACTGGCTCTGCCCAGGCACTCAAAGCCCCGCTCTGCCCCTGCACTGCACCTGGTTACCCCCTCCCCACTGCCCCTGCCCCCCCTCCCGTTCTCACCCCATCTGCCCCTGCCCTCCCCCTACTCCCCTCCCTGTTGTCCCTGCTCCCGCCCATGACCTGAGGGGCAGTAGCTGGCACAGGCAGGCGTGGGCGCCTCCCGCTCTGGGTCCCTTGGTCTAGCTGCCCTGTAGCCAAGGGCCTGGTGCTGCCCAGGGCTCGACCTCACCCACCTGCCACCCGGCTCTCCAGGTGGGCGTCCAGCTCCCGCTCCTTCTGCAGGGCGGCCTGGGAGGTGCCGGGGGCCCCCCGGAAGCACACCACCATGCAGGTCATGTTGTCGCGGCTTCCCTGGGCAGGGGAGAACCAATCAGGTCAGGGGGCAGCGAGCGTGGGGACAGGCGGCTGTAGGGGGCCCTGATGGGTCATTAGAATGGTGGGAGCCGAAGGGGGCATTATGCCCGAATACGGCCCAGCATGGAGCCCGAGGGCCCATACAACAGCCAGACAAGGAGAGCAGCCGGATCTGTACCACCCCAGCCCAGGGCAGGAAATCCATCGAACCAGACAGTGTTGGGCAGGGGGGTCCCTCATCTCCCCCCAACCCCTCTGCCCCAAACATCTGGCCAGGCAGAGATAACAGAACCACTGTCTGCTGGAGGGGAAAGGCCCTTTGTCCCATTCCCTGCCCCCTGAGCCAGCCAGTCCCTGCCCTGGGGTCATATGGGAGACGGCACCCCCTACAGGAGACAGGCCCCATGTCTCAGTCCCTCCCCTCCACCTCCTCGCACCAGCCAGTCCCTGCCCTGGGGCCGGATGGGAGTCAGCGCCTTCTAGAGGGAACAGGCCCCATGTGCCATCCCCCCCGCGCCCCCACGCTGTGGCTGGCTGGCTGGGAGCTGGCACCTCCTAGAGTGGAAAATCACCACGTCCCATTCCCCACCCCACCTCCCCACACTAGCCAGTGCCCTGCCCTGGGGTCAGTGCCCCATAGACAGTAAAGGTCCTGTGCCTCATTCCCCGCCCCCCTGAGCCAGCCAGTCCCTGCCCTGGGGCCGGATGGGAGCTGGCGCCCCCGAGAGGAGACAGGTCCTGTGCCTCATTCCCCGCCCCCCTGAGCCAGCCAGTCCCTGCCCTGGGGCCGGATGGGAACCGGTGCCCCCTAGGAGAAAGGTCCCATGTCCCGTTCCCTGCCCCACCCCACCCTGCAGCTGGAAACCAGCGACCGCCAGAGGCCAGTGGCCCTGCCCCCCACCCCTGCCTCACCTTGTAGAGCCCGGCCTCCAGGACCTCCTCGCACACGGCCTGTGGGTCCCTGCCGAGCTGCAGGCGGGAGCGGACGAAGGCGCAGAGCCCCTCGGTGTCGAAGGCGTCCCAGACGCCGTCGCAGGCCAGCACCAGGAACTCGTCCTCGCCCGGGCAGCGTGCCAGCTCGTACACCTCGGGCTCGGGGGACACCAGCTGCTCCGTCTGGCCCCGCCAGGCCACGGCCTTGTAGTCAAAGTCGCCCAGGGCGCGGGAGACGGCCAGGGAGCCGTTGACGCGCTGCAGCAGGACGGTGCCGCCGGCGTTCTCGATGCGCTCCCGCTCCCGCGGCCGGCTGGGCTTGTGGTCCTCCGTGTAGAAGGTGAGGCGGCCGGCCCGGCACAGCAGGGCCCGCGAGTCGCCCAGGTTGATGAAGTAGAGGTGGCGTGGCGAGACCAGCACGGCCACGGCGGTGGAGCCGGCGTGCTCCCAGCCCTCGGCACGTGCCAGCGCCTGCATGCGGCTGTCGATGTGCAGGAAGCCCTGCCGCACCGCCTCCTTCACCGCCTCTGGCGACTCCACGCCCCCCGTGAAGGCCTCGCCCACCACCAGCTCCCCCAGCAGGTGGTGGGCGCAGAACTGCGCCACCGTGCCGCCCGCGTGCCCGTCGTACACGGCAAAGAAGGCCCAGGTGGCCAGGCTGCCCGGCAGCTGGGGTTGAGCCGTGTGCGCGTCCTCCATGTGGGCCCGCCAGCCCTGCATGGCGCCCAGCCCGTAGCGCAGCCCGCCCCCCTCGCCCTGCTCCAGCAGCTTCTCCGTCCGCGGCGCCTCCAGGAAGGAGCCGGGCCCCTCGCCACGCTCCGCCTTGAAGAGACGCGAGACCATCCGCTCTGCCTGTGACACCAGCAGCCGCACAAAGGTCGCCATCCTGTGCCCCGGGTACTCACCCTATTCCCAAGCCTGGTGCCCCCGACCAAGTGCCCTGGGGAATCGCCCAGTCACCGCTTGGCACCAGCCCTCTGATCTCCGGCAGGTTTCAGTGGCTCAGCCCCAGGGGCTGCACCCTGCCCCTGCCGACTCCCCGGGGCCTTCCTGGAGCCCCCATGGTGCTGTGCGGCCGGCTCGCCCCCTGGCAGCCCCAGGGACACATGCACTGCAGGGGCTGTGGCGGCTCTGTCCTCCCTGGCACCATAATTCCTGATCCTGCAGCTAAATATGGAATGTTAAATCTCCTAATCCCTGCCCGGTCATGGCCCAGCAGGCAGCGTGGGCCATGCGAGGCTGGGGTGTGGGTAGCAGGACCCAGGGCCAGCCCCGCCCTAGCCACTGTGGGTATTCTGCAGAGTGCAGCCAGACTGGCAAGCGGGACCAGGCCCACGGTGCCATCATGAAAGTGTCCATTTGGGGCCCATTGGCCGAGCTGTCTGGGGGTTGTTCCTTTCTGGGCAGGGGGAGCAGCATGGCCCAGCTGGGGGTGGGGGGAGCAGCAGGGGAGCTGCAGGGCGCCGCTGGGGTTGTGCGCTGGGGGGAGCAGCAGGGCCCAGCTGGGGTTGTGGGGTTGGGGGGAGCAGCAGGGCCCAGCTGGGGTTGTGGGGGGGGGGGGAAGCAGCAGGGCCCAGCTGGGGAGGGGGGAGCAGAAGGGCCCAGCTGGCATATGCTGCTTTTCTCCCAGGTTGAATTCAGGGCTTCTCCCCACACAGCTTCACACAGAAACTTGACTTGTTTTCACTTCCTGTCCCAAATTGCTGGGCAGCATTGCCGGGCGACTGTATTTCTATATCCTACCTCCCCCCAGAGGTGGCTGCATCTCAGCACCAGCCGACAGATCCCTGTATAAGCAGCCCCACGCCCTACCCCAGAGGTGGCTGCATGGCATGCTGGGGGTATCCGTGGGGAGAGGCGCTAGAGAAGCGTTGGGTCATTACTAATGTAGTGACTCTGTTATGCCCAGAAGGGAGCGGTGCTGTTCCCTGGTGGTCCCAAGGTGGGGGGCGGGGGCAGCACAGGGTCCGTGCCCCCCGCTCAGCCCGGTGAGGGGCAGCGCTGAGTCCTGGGCTGGGCTGCACCTGTGACGGACGCTCAGCTCTGGCCTCACCCTCAACCCACCATGGGGAAGTGATGCCTGGGGTCCCACCGTCTCCATGGAGATGCCCCGTCCCCACAGGCCCTACTGTCACGGACTCACAGGTCGTGCCCACTCTTGGCCCTGTGCGGTCCATGGGGGGTGCCCCTTTCAGTGCAACAGCCCTTCTCGGGGGTCCACTCTCCCTCGGGGATTAAGCCCCTCCACCTCCTGGAGCCGCACTTCTCTGAGCCTTAGCACACCTGTCTCTCGCCGTGGGCCCCCTCAGGGAGTCCACTCACTCTGGACCCCTGGGGCCTCCACCCCCCCCCGAAGGGGATGATGCCCCCCTGTTCTCTAGACTGGAGAGACTCTCAGTCAGCGTAACACAGGAGGGTTTATTGAGCATCTGAACCCAGCACAGGAAACTCTCAGGGCCTCAGGCCTGGCCTCCCTCAGCCCAGCACATCAAGTCTCCCCTGCATCCAGGTGGGCTCTGCCTGCTCTCTGCCTCCAGCCCTGAGCCCCCCTGCTTCCCAGCTGGGCATCTGCTATCACCGGCCCCAACCCCAGCCTCTGTCAATTGTCTTCTCTCCAGGTGAACAGGGTCGCCTGAGCCTCCTCTCCTCTCTCCGCAGCCTATTGTCCTCCCACGGGCCAGAACCGGCTGGTCAGGACACCGGGGTCCTCTCTCCGCAGCCCATTGTCCTCCCACGGGACAGAACCGGCTGAAACTGCTGACCTGGGCCTCCAGGTCACCAGGTCACCGGTCGCTGGGGTATCCATTCTCCAGGCTAGTGGTTGGGGTCCCAAGTTCCCTCGCCGGTCCTCTGTAACAACAAACTCCCTCTCCCATCACCTTGTTAAACCTGTAGCACCGAGGGAAACTGAGTCCCACCCCCTCTGCATGCAAACCATAGGAAAACCAAGAAAACTCCCCCTAGGCAACAAGGAAAAACAAGAAACTCCCCCACTTCATCACAGTTGCTGGGTGACTGTATTTATACATCCTACCTCCCCCCAGAGCACCAGCCGATGGATCCCTGTATAAACAGCCCCACGCCCCACCCCAGAGGTGGCTGCATGGGATGCTGGGAGTATCCGTAGGGAGAGGCACTAGAGAAGTGTTGGGTCATTACTAACGTGCTGACTCTGTTACGCCCAGAAGGGGACGGTGCTGTCCCCTTGTGGTCCCCAAGCTGTATACCCCCAGGCAGGAGGTGGGGCAGCGCAGGGTAGGGTGACCAGATGTCTTGATTATATAGGGACAGTCCTGATTTTTGGGTCTTTTTCTTATATAGGCTCCTATTACCCCCCACCCCTGTCCCGAGTTTTCACATTTGCTGTCTGGTCACCCTAGTGCAGGGTCTGTGCCACCCCACTCAGCCTGGTGAGGAGTCCCAGGCTGGGCTGCACCTCTGGCCCCACCCTCAACCCACCGGGGGAAGTGATGCCCGGGGTCCCACCATCTCCATGGAGATGCCCCGTCCCCACAGGCCCTACCACCTGCACCCAGGGTGGTGAGCCAGGCACTCCAGCCCCCATGCCCAGGAGCTGCAGGTCTGGGTGCTTGGGGTGGCATGAGAGTGAGTGAGGAGGGGCTCAGAGTGCCAGGGGGGCATGGCATGGGCTGGGGGGTAGCGGTTTGGGATGACCAGGTGGAGGAGGGGCTCCTACCCTCGCCCAGCATGGCCCCTGCGACTACCCTCCCACCACTCCCATCCCATCACGCCGTTAACACCTCTTTCTCCAGAGTGCTCTCAGACACGTCCTACCCCCACCCCTCCCTCTGCACCCACCCCAGGACCTACCCCCATCCCTCCCCTGCACCCACCCCAGGACCTACCCCCACCCCTCCCTCTCCACCCCTCCAGGACCTACCCCCACCTCCCCCCGTACCCACCCCAGGACCTACCCCCACCTATCCCTCTCCATCCCTCCAGGACCTACCCCCACCCCTCCCTCTCCACACCACCAGGATCTGCCCCCACTCCTCCCTCTGCACCCACCCCAGGACCTACGCCCACCTCTCCCTCTCCACCCCTCCAGGACCTACCCCAACCCCTCCCTCTCCATCCCTACCAGGATCTGCCCCCCACGTTCTCTCCCTTCCCCTGCGCCTTTGTCTCAGTCCCCCTTTGTCTGCGTCTCTCCCCCCGCCCCCGCACACACACACTCCCCGCCCCTCGCCTTTGTGAGCCGCCGCCCTCCCTCCTCCGCAGCCCCCCCCACCCCCCCGCAATCGCTCGCAGGCCGGCGCGGAGGGGGCAGCGAGCTGCAGAGCCGCGGCTTCCCCACCAGGCCGGCCGGCGGCAGCAGCATGGGGCCGGGGAGATGAGAGCCGGGGGGCGCCGGGGGGCAGCGCCGCCGCAGCGCACCGCGAGCCCCATGAAGGGAACTGCGGGGCGATGGGGCAGGTCCTGGGGTTCGCCCACTGCAGTACGTAGCGGGCGGGGCGGGGCGCGGGGCTCGGGCCCGGCGGGGGGGGGGGGGGAAGGAACCAGGGTCAGGCCGGGGGATCGGGCCCGCGGGGGGGGAGGATCGGGACAGGGAGGTGGGATGGGGCCTGAGCGGGGGGCGACCAGGGGCAGGCTGGGGGATCGGGCCCTGAGCCGGGAGGGTGGATCGGGACTGGGCGGGGGCATCGGCCCAGCCGGGCGGGCAGGACCAGGGTCAGCCTGGGGGATCGGGCCCGGGCGTGGGGAGGATCGGGCCCGGGCGTGGCGGGATCGTGTCCGGTGCCCCCGTGCGCCCCCCGCCCGGCCTAGCGACTCCAGCTGCGGTGCTCGCGGGGTCCCCGGACGGAGCCGGGCCGCTGGGGACCCGACGCGGGGGAATCTCTCTCCGGCTCCGCGGGCAGCTGCTCTGCGTCCCGGGGCCTGGCCGTGGCCCGGGCGCGGCGGCAGGCGGCTTCCCGGGGGCTGCAGGGCCCCGGGGCGGAGCGCGGCGCGGGCTCCGGGCCGGTTCAGCACCTGGGCTGGCCGGAGAGCGGCAGCCGAGGGCCTGGGGCGGAGTCAGGCCCCTGCCGCAGCTGGTGCCCCCAGGGGCGCTGCTCCATCCGCATCCCCAGGCTGGGGCCGCTCCCCGCCGTTGCTCTGTGGGGTCGGGGGGACAGTGCTGAAACCCGATGGCGGGGCCGGTGGGTGACCCAGCCACCCCCCACTCCGGCCCAGGACGCAGGGCCGGGGGCGGTCGGGGCTCCGCGGGAGCTGGGGGGGACTCCCAGGCCTGAGGCTGCTAAGGATCAAGCCGCAGGGTACAAGAGGCGCTGGCAGGAATGATTATTGTTTATTAGGTGTATTAGGGTACCATTCATGAGCCCCAGCCATGGGGCAGGCCCCCATTGTGTCAGGTGCTGTACATTTGTATTGCTATTGGGTGTGTTACTGTAGCAGCTGGGAACTCCAGCCGTGGGGCAGGCCCCCATTGTGTCAGGTGCTGTACATTTGTATTGCTATTAGGTGTATTACGGTAGTGCCTAGGGACCCCCCCCCCCCAGCCATGGGGAAGGCCCCATTGTGCCAGGTGCTGTACATTTTACAGCTATTAGGTGTGTTATGGTAGGGCCTAAGACCTGCAGCCATGGGGCAGGCCCCATTGTGCCAGGCCCTGCACACACACAGAGCCGAACGTCCCTGTCGGGAATTTACTACTGAGACTTTCTGAAGGGAAATTCACTTTCTGCAACATTGAACATTTCTCAGGAAAATTTCAGTTTTGCTGTAAAATTTCCCTTTTCTGTCAGAAAATCGTTCCCAGCCCCCCGGCTTCTCTGGCCCTGGGTGGCCGAGGCATCATGTGCTCGGTTCTGGGCAGCTCCCTAGATGCGCCCCGGCGAGCCGACCTCACTCCTGCTTCAGGAACATGCAGGAGGGGTTTGGTCCCAGTCACGGATTAAAAACAAATTTCCAAAAACTCTTTAAGTATTTGGTAAATCAGGAATTTCATTTCCCTGTCGTTATTCACCGGGACTCGATCGGCGGCGTGGTCAGGGCTAACTCCATTCCTGCAGTTTGCACTAGGGGGCGCTGTGCTATAGGCCCAGGCAGGGTTGACCCATTCCCGCAGTCACACTAGGGGGCGCTGTGCTGTGGGGCACATTTGCAGGCAGGGCTGACCCCAGGAACCAGCGTTACTGGCTGTTCCCCAAGCGAGAGGCTGGCCAGTGCCCTGGGGTTGGGGCTCAGCCTCACAGCGCCCCCTACTGAGCCCTGCCCCTGACCACAGGGCTGAGCCCTGTTTCGATCGCACAGCGCCCCCTGCTGAGCCCTGACCTGATCACATGGCGCCCCCTACTGAGCCCTGCCCCTGGCTGCACGGTGCCCCCCTCCTGAGCCCTGCCCTGACCACACAGCGCCGCCTCCCGAACCCTGCAGCACAGTGCCCCTCCCTTCGCCCCCGGCCCTTTCCTCTCAGCAGCTGGGCTTTGCCTTAAGCCCCCCTGTCCTGACCAGACCTGCCAGGAAACCGGACAGTTTGGGGCAGGAGGCGGCTCCTTCACCTGCCATGGCCCTGGCACCGGCCCAGCTCCTGCATTAAACCCCTGGCCTCCACATGGCGGGGCTCTGAGCAGCCGTAGGGAGGGGATGAGGTCAGTTCCCGGAACAGACTGTGGTGGGAGGTGGCAGCACCTGCCCGACCCTCTGTGGGGAGAGACCTGCCTCAGCCAGTGGGGCTCGCACAGTGGTGCCCCCTGTTGGGCAGCCTGAAATAGGCCCCCTGGGTCTGGCTAGGGCAGGGGTGGGCAAACTATGGCCCGGGGGCCGGATGCGGCCCACCAGGGCTTTGGATCTGACCCCCGGGATTGCCAGCCCCTTGGTGCAGCGGGGGTAAGGCAGGCTCCTTGCCTGCCCTGGCCCCATGCTGCTGCTGGAAGTGGCTGACACCATGTCCCTGCGGCCCCTGGGGGAGAAGGGGGCAGATGGCTCCGTGTGCGGCCCTTGCCTCCAGGCACTGCCCCCCGCAGCTCCCATTGGCTGGGAACAGGGAACCGTGGCCAATGGGAACCATGGCCAATGGGTACCCACAGGGGAGGGCAGTGCGCAGAGCCCTCTGCCCCCCGCTCACCCAGGGGCCGCAGGGACATGGGCAGGAAGGGAGCCCGCCTTAGCCCCGCTGCATGCTGCTGCCATCCTGGAGCCACTCCAGGTAAATGGCGCCAGGCCAGAGGCTGCACCCCGAACCCCTCCTGCACCCTGCACCCCAACTCCCTGCCCTGAGCCCCCTGCCGGCACACCAACCCCCTGCCGCACCCTGAACCCCTCCTGCACCCTGTACCCCAACCCCCTGCCCTGAGCCCCCTTGTAGCCCTCACATCCCTCCTGCGCCCCAATCCCCTGCCCTGAGCCCCCTGCCGCACCCCTCCTGAACCCTGCATCCCAACTCCCTGCCCTGAGACCCTTCCTGCGTACCGCACCCCGTCCCACACCCCACACTCCCTTCCGCACCCCAACTCCCTGCCCCAGCCCTACATTCTTGGCACTGCATGCAATTTCCCCATCCAAATGTGGCCCTCCAACCAAGAAGTTTGCCCCAAGGGGCTGCCCCAAGAGTCAGTGTCCCAATAGGGGGTTGCAGGGTAGAGCCACCCCAAGGACCCCAGCTCAGATCAACCTGTCTCTGAGTCTCCCCAGCAAACTGCCCCTGCATATATTGGGGGGCAGTTAGAGCAAGGGGGGTGGTGATGGTTGGGAGGGGCTGGGGGAAGGAAGGGGAACAGAGTGGGAGACAGCACGTGGGGGAAGGATGCAGCTTGGGTGCTGGAGAGATCCCCCGGGTCTTTGCATACAGGTACTTATATCCTGCAGCTGAAGGGGGCATCCTCCCCTGGGGTTAGTGAGGACGCTGGTCAGCAGGGCCGGGAATAGGAGAGAGTTTGTTGCAATGGATGTTCTAGTCAGCACCTGCCCGCAGCCTGGGCATCGGGTGAGGCAGTGGGTTAGATTGCGCTGCTTGGAATCACTGCTCAGGGTTTGGTCTGGTAGTAAAAGATGCAAAATGGTTGAGCCCCCAGGAATGCTCAGTGCCTGGCAGGGAGTGGGTTGAGGTGCTCAGTAGAGGGTGCTCTCCCCTGGCAGTCAGTGCTGGCCCCGATGCGCCAGTGTGGCGCTAGGGGGCGCTGGGCTGCAGGGAGTGGGGTGAAGGGGTTGGGGGCTCAGGGGTGTGTGGACTCATTGCTGGTCTGGGGCTTTGGAGTAGACTGACCCCCATGCCTCCCTCTGTCTCTTGCAGAAGAATCTCCTTCTACTGTCTCCACCACACCTGACTCCACAGATGGTGAGTCTCTGCCCCCCATGCCCTGTCCCCAGAGCTCCCAGCACAGGGGGCGGAGCCCCTCACAGTCCCATCCCTGATGGGGTTTGGATCCCCCACAGCCTGGAGGATGGGGGGCAGATCCCCTCCCAGCCTGGTCCCCCATGAGGGTTGGGGGGTTGGATCCCCCATGGCCCAGTCCCCATTGGGAGGTTGACGGTGTGTGGGGGGCAGATCCCCTCACAGCCCCGGTCCCTGATGGGGTTTGGAGGGTTGGATCCCCCATGGCCTGATCCCCATCGGGGGGATGACAGGGTGTCACGGACTCACAGGTCGTGCCCACTCCTGGCCCCGTATGGTCCCTGGGGAGAACTCCCTTCAGTGTGACAGCCCTTCTGGGGGTCCACTCTGTCTGGGGGGTTAAGCCCCTCCGCCTCCTGGAACCGCACCTCTCTGAGCCTTAGCACACCTGTCTCTCAGCGTGGGCCCCCTCAGGGAGTCCACTCGCTCTGGACCCCTGGAACCCCCATGCCCAGAGGGAATAATGCCACCCTGATCTCTAGACCGGAGCGACTCTCAGCCAGCGTAAAACAGGAGGGTTTATTGAGCGTCTGAAGCCAGCACAGGAAACTCTCAGGGCCTCAGGCCTGGCCTCCCTCAGCACAGCACATCCAAGTCTCCCCTGCATCCAGGTGGGCTCTGCCTCCTCTCTCTCTCCAGTCCAGAGCCTCCCCCGCCCCCTTTCCAGCTGGGCATCTGATATCACCTGCCCACAAGCCCCACCTCTGTCCAGTCTCTTCTATCCAGGTAAACAGGGTTGCTTGGGCCTCCTCTCCTTTCAGCCAGTCCTTTGCTGGAACCAGCTGGTCAGGACACCAGGGTCCTCTCTCTGCAGCCCATTGTTCTCCCACTGCCCGGACCCACCTGTGACTCCCGAGCTGGGTGTCCTGGTCACCAGTCGCTGGGGTCTCCATTCTCCAGGCCATTGGCCGGGGTCCCAAGTTCCCTCGCAGGTTCTCTGTACCAACAAACTCCCTCTCCCATCACCTCGTTAAACCAGTAACACCCAGGGAAACTGAGTCCCACCCCCTTCTGCATGCAAACCATTGGAAAAAAACAAGAAAAAAACAAGGAAACCCCCGACTACATCACAGGGGGGCAGAGCCCCTCACAGCCTGGTCCCTGGTGGGGTTTGGGGGGTTGGATCCCCCACAGTCCAGTCCCCCATCGGAGGCTGAGGGGGGGCAGAGCCCCTCATAGCCCGGTCCCTGGTGAGGTTTGGGGGGTTGGATCCCCCACAGTCCGGTCTTCATCAGGGAGTTGCGGGGGGAGCGGAGGTGGGGCAGATCCCCCACAGTCCAGTCCCTGGCGGGGGTCTGAGGTTCCTTTTCCCTCCTTGCCCGGCCTCTCTGCCCCAGTAACCCCCACGCCTCCCCGGCAGGCGGCAACGACGAGTCGGATTTCCCGGAGCTGCAGACGGCGCGGGAGTTCTCCGAGGACGAGGAGGAGGAGACATCCCTGGACTGGGGGACCCCGAGGGAGCTGACCTTCTCCTACATCACCTTTGCGGGTGGCCCCGACGCCATCCCCCCCAGCGAGCCTGGCCCCCGGGGGCGGCGGGACTCCCTGGCCCGCCGGATGAGGGGCCCCCTGCCCCGCCCCGAGACCTGCGAGACCTTGGTGCCCGCGCTGGGCGACAGCCTGGAGAACATCCCCAGCCTGTGCCAGTCGCCTGAGGGCGAGCAGGGGCTGCTGGCCGGGCAGTGCCAGGGGCTGGAACCCTTCTCGGCCTGGGATGCCCCGCTGAGCTACGCAGATGAGCCCAGCTCCATGGGGTGGGAAGAGCCACAAGTCATGCCAGGCGGGGGTGGGCCCTGCCTCCGCACTTTTGGGGCAGCAGAGCAGCCGGGAGCCCTCGCCGCACACTCAGGTAGGAACCCTGGGAGAGGGGCTCTGTTGTGGGGGGGGGAAGGGAGGTGGGGGGGATGGAGGAAGGGCTCTGTTGGGGGGGAAGGGAAGGGAGGTGGCGGATGGGGGGATGGAGGAGGGGCTCTGTTGGGGGAAAGAGAAGGGAGGTGACAGATGGGGGGATGGAAGAGGGGCTCTGGCAGGGGGAAGGGAAGGGAGGTGGTGGCTGGGGGGATGGAGGAGGGGCTCTGTTGGGGGAAGGGAAGGCAGGTGGCTGGGGGGATGGAGGAGAGGATCTGTTGGGGGGGAAGGGAAGGGAGGTGGCAGATGGGGGGATGGAAGAGGGGCTCTGTTGGGGGAAGGGAAGGGAGGTGGCTGGGGGGATGGAGGAGAGGCTCTGTTGGGGGGGAAGGGAAGGGAGGTGGCAGATGGGGGGATGGAAGAGGGGCTCTGTCAGGGGGAAGGGAAGGGAGGTGGCTGGGGGGATGGAGGAGAGGATCTGTTGGGGGGAAGGGAAGGGAGGTGGCAGATGGGGGGATGGAAGAGGGGCTCTGTTGGGGGAAGGGAAGGGAGGTGGCTGGGGGGATGGAGGAGAGGCTCTGTTGGGGGGGAAGGGAAGGGAGGTGGCAGATGGGGGGATGGAAGAGGGGCTCTGTCAGGGGGAAGGGAAGGGAGGTGGCTGGGGGGATGGAGGAGGGGCTCTGTTGGGGGGGAAGGGAAGGGAGGTGGCAGATGGGGGGATGGAAGAGGGGCTCTGTTGGGGGAAGGGAAGGGAGGTGGCTGGGGGGATGGAGGAGAGGCTCTGTTGGGGGGGAAGGGAAGGGAGGTGGCAGATGGGGGGATGGAAGAGGGGCTCTGTCAGGGGGAAGGGAAGGGAGGTGGCTGGGGGGATGGAGGAGGGGCTCTGTTGGGGGGGAAGGGAAGGGAGGTGGCAGATGGGGGGATGGAGGAGGGGCTCTGTTGGGGGAAGGGAAGGGAGGTGGCTGGGGGGATGGAGGAGAGGCTCTGTTGGGGGGGAAGGGAAGGGAGGTGGCAGATGGGGGGATGGAAGAGGGGCTCTGTCGGGGGGAAGGGAAGGGAGGTGGCTGGGGGGATGGAGGAGGGGCTCTGTTGGGGGGGAAGGGAAGGGAGGTGGCAGATGGGGGGATGGAGGAGGGGCTCTGTTGGGGGAAGGGAAGGGAGGTGGCAGATGGGGGGATGGAAGAGGGGCTCTGGCGGGGGGAAGGGAAGGGAGGTGGTGGCTGGGGGATGGAGCAGGGGCTCTGTTGGGGGGCTGGAGCAGGCTTTGTTGCTGGAGGGGACCACAGCTGGGCTCGTGGGGTGTCAGGCAGGCGATGACCCTGGCAATGACCTCGCACCCCCCTGTCTGTGGCAGAGGCTGCTCCGGAGACAGCACCAGGGGACCGCCCGGGACCCAAAGCCCTAATGCCGTGTCCTGCAGGGGGCACCCCCGGGCTCGCTTATGCCGAGGGCAGCCAGCACCCACCACAGACCTCAGCCGCCCCCAGCCCAGGGGAGGAGGAGCTGGAGCCACAGGAGGAGGGGGAGCCGGCAGATATGGAACCAATCACAGAACAGCAGCTGGATGGGCTGGACCAATCCGGGAGCACTCTGGGAGTATACATGATAGGTGAGCAGCCAATGAAATTGCAGAAGCTGGGAGCTGGGTGGGGGGCAAGGGACAGGTGAATAACAGGGCTGTGGCCGAATCTCGCAGCACTGGAGTCCCAGGCAGGGCACTGCTCTGGGGAAGCTCACTGCACTGGTGTTCTGGATGGGGCATTGCCGTGGGGAAGCTCGCAGCACTGGAGTCCCCAGCTGGGTGCTGGCAGGGCTGCCTCAGCCCCCGCCCCCAAGAGCTCCTCCCAGCTTCTGGGCTGGTGCCAGAGCAGGATCCCAGGGCAGGCGAGTCAGCGGGTAAACATAGCCCCGGTGCTGACAGCAGCACGTCCCGGAGCAGTAGAGGAGGGACTGGGGCTGGCACATGCCTCCCAGAGAATGCCACAGCTGGAACGGGGACGGTCCAGCCTCCTGCAGGGCCAGGCTGGGCTGGGGCTCAGGGGCTGGTTTTACAGGGAGCTTTGCCCAGTGCTGTAATGCAGCCAGCTCTGGGGTGGGGCGCAGGGGCTGCTACACAGCTGTGCAGCACTGAAGAACAGGGTGTATCCGAGTGACCCTGCAGGGGAAAGGGGGTTCCAGTTAGCAGAATCCTTCTCAGCTGGAGTCAGCCCGGCATTCTGTGGTTCACACTGATCTGTCCACAGAAGAGCACGGAATAGAACCCAGGAGTCCTGATTTCCCCCGTCTCACCCTTGGACCCCACTCCCTTCCCAGAGCTGGGGACAGAACTGAGGAGTCCTGGCTCCCAGCCCCCCCGCTCTGATCACTGCACCCCACTCCACTATAGATCCAGGGGCAGAACCCAGGAGTTCTGGCTCCTAGTCCTGTGCTTTAGGCACTGGACCGTCCTGCCCCCCAGCTATTACCTGCCCCCCCCCACCGCTGCCAATCGGCACTGTCCCTCCCATCCTTGGTGTGGCCGAGCCCCCGTGCAGGACAGGAAGGGGGATGGGGTGATGGGAGATGGCAGCTGGCATTCGTTGGCTATAAATAGCCCCCGGGCTCCCCCCCTTGTGCAGCCCTGCAGCCCCCAGCCCCCACCCGGAGACGGTGTGCCGAGGCGACAGGACCCTCGCACCGCGCTGCAGGGAAAGGACTCGCGATGGGTAGCGCAGGTTAGAGATGCCCCATCGGAGGGGGGGGGAATCACAGGGCTGAGGACGGCTGGGGGCACTGGGGGGCTGGGCTCAGACAGGGACTGGGGCTGGGTCATTCTTGGGGGCCAGGGAGTGGCTGGGGGGACGTTGCGGGCAGGGCTGGGCTGGGAGAGCAGGGCAGACGGAAGCTTTGTGTGGGCTGGGATCAGAGCTGGGGGTCATAGTGATTGCTGGGGGGGCCCCAATCCTCAGGGTTGTGACCACCCCTCCCCAGTCCATGCCTGTGAGCAACGTGCCCCCCGCCTGGCATTTGGGCCTGTCAGTTACTAGGTGGGGGAGGGGGAGCGGCACCATCCCGACAGCTGCAGGCCGGCAGCTAAACTTAGCCACGAGTCGTCCACAAAGGGGTGACCTCCCCCAACCCCCTGGGAAGCAAGGCCCCCCCACTACCATGTAAAAGGACAGGGCTGGGGTGGCACTTAGCCGGATGGGCAATGGGGGTGGGAACAGGGTGTCCCCAGCTCCTGGGCATATCGTGTTACAGAGAGGGGCATCTGCCTGGGGAGGAACATGGGCACTGGGAACATACATGGAGTGGGCACTGATGTGGCACAGGAGGGGAGTGGGCACTGGCAGGGTGTGGGAGGGGAGTGGGTACTGGCACAGGAGGGGAGTGGGCACTGGTGGGGGCAGTATGTGGCATGCCCTGAGGGGTGGAAGCTGGCACATGCAGCCTTTCAGGGAGTCAGGCGTTACCCCGGTACGCGCAGGGCCAGCGGCTGGGGTACTCTCATGCCTTGGTGTAACGAAGCGGGACTGTTCTTAATGTTTCCTCTGAATATTGTGGGGGTGCCTCAGTTTCCCCTAGGCAGTTCTTAAGTATCTAGGTGGTGGGATGAGGGTGTATGATCACTGCAGAGCCCTAGAGGGCAGGTGTGTGCAGGGGTCTGGACACAGAGAATGGCCGACACCCTGTTTCCTGGCAACTGATGGCCTGGCCCTTCCCCCCTGCAAGGTGAGAGCTAAAAGGGTTGGAGAACAAAGGAATCCGGTGACCTCCTGGCCCGGGAAAGGGACAAAGCCCAGAGGAGGAGGGGCTGGAGGGAGTTTCAGTTTGGGGCTGGCTGGGGACATGGAGTGAAGTGCAGACGTGGTTGTCTGGCTCACTGCCCCCCAAAATGGACCCAGCTGAGGGTCCTGTTCTCTTTACCTACAAGCTCTGTGTTAGACCATGTTCCTGTCCTCTAATAAACCTTCTGTTTTACTGGCTGGCTGAGAGTCACGTCTGACTGTGGAGTTGGGGTGCAGGACTCTCTGGCTTCCCCAGGACCCCACCTGGGCGGACTCGCTGGGGGAAGCGCACGGAGGGGCAGAGGATGCTGAATGCTCCGAGGTCAGACCCAGGAAGGTGGATGTTGTGTGAGCTGTGTGTCCTGCAGACAGGCTGCTCCCAGAAAGGAGACTTCCCCAGAGTTCTCCCTGGCTTTGTAGGGAGCAGTTCCAGAGCATTGCCCGGGGACTCCGTGACACTTGGACATTGTGTGGGGCGCGGCTGAGCATGAGGAGGGTCTGGGCACTGGCTGTCCAGGAGCGCTGAGATGGCCCTTCTGGGGCATTGGCACTGTGGAGTGCTGAGGTGTGGGTCCTGAAGGGGGCACTGGGGTGTGGGTCCTGCAGGGGCACTGAGGTGTGGGCACTGCAGAGGGCACTGGCTCTGCAGGGGGTGCTGAGATGTGGGCATTGGCTCTGCAGGAGGCGCTGAGATGTGGGCACTGCAGAGGGCACTGGCTCTGCAGGAGGCGCTGAGATGTGGGCACTGCAGAGGGCACTGGCTCTGCAGGAGGTGCTGAGATGTGGGCACTGCAGAGGGCACTGGCTCTGCAGGGGGAGCTGAGATGTGGGCACTGCAGAGGGCACTGGCTCTGCAGGGGGAGCTGAGATGTGGGCACTGCAGAGGGCACTGGCTCTGTTGGAGTGGGGGTGGGGGAGTCTCCTGTATCTGGCCCCAGGGGGTCCTGGTTTCAGAGCTGGTGTGAGATGCCTGGCCCAGTGTTAGGGGTTTTCCTTTCACCCTCTCCTCTGGTTGTCACGCAGACAGCAAGCAGCAAAAGACCAGAAGTCCGAGGCGCAGACAATGCGATGTTTATTGGGGTTAGTTTCCAAGCAAGCATATTCCGAAGCCCTTCACACCACTCGGGCTTATCTCTATATATGCCGATAGAGTCTGTTCCCCAGTGTCCCCTTCCCGGCTCCCACGCCACAGAGAGTTCACCCGCGCCCCCCTTCCTGGCTCCCACGCCGCAGAGCCTTCCCTGTGTCCCTGTTCCCATTCCCCCCCCTCCTTAGCAAACACGATTCCAATTTCCCGTCCACTCCCTGTTTGACCCGTTTATATAGTAATAGTCTCAGCTATTCCTTAACCAATCATTTTACTGAAATTTAACTAGCCAATCCTAAAATATTGTAACATAATTCTCTAACCAGTTATATCCCACTACCCTCATTAACTTACACCTAGCAAAATTAATTATACAACAGACAGAAACAATTAGAGAACCAGACAGATTAACAATAGAAAAGTGGGGGCCATAAAGATAAAACAATACAGAAATGAGGGCTTCACAACCACTGATAAGTGATTGCTTGCCAGACAGGATGCTGTCAAACTAAGTTTTCTTTAACCATCTTAAGATCTTTTTCTTTATCTGGTGGTGATGGGCACTATCAGGACAGGATCTGGTTTGGGATGTGACTGTTCAGTGTCCCAGCTTCTGGCTGCCCCTGGTGCTTAGCCAAAGGCCTTAGCCTAAGAACAAGGCCTCAGACTATCCTAGTGAGACAAGACCCGTACACAAGCGGACTGTGATTTTGATTCTTTGTTTTAAACCTCGATAACTAAGTGATAAAAACACACCTAAGTTCTATATTTGAAGGGAGTCTCCTGTCTCTGGCCCCGGGGGGGGGGGGGTCCTGGTTTCAGAGCTGCTGTGGGATGCCTGGCCCAGTTTCAGACCCCCTGTGCGACGGGAGCCCAGAGCAGATGGCGCCTTGACTCCCCATGCCCCCTTATTCCTTTTCCCCAAGCGTATCCTGTAGCCTGGCCCGTGGGGAGGACTGGAACAACCCAGTCAGGGCTGGGCATTGGACCTGGGCTAAGCAGCAGCTACCAGGATCTGTCACCCCCTCCCCCCAGTCTGTGCCCGCAGCCCTCCCTCGCTCAGAGTGCCTGCCCCAGGGCTGTGCCCACCAGAGCAGAGCCCAGACCCCTATGGGGGCTTTGGCTCATCCCCAGATCCCTGACCCTTTGGCTGTTCCCAGTGGAGCGCCCGAGGCCCCAGGCCTGCTGCAGAGCCCGGCCCCAAGGATGCCACCGCACCTCCCCCGGCCCCAGGACACCCCCCAGGCCCCACCAGAGACCCAGACCCAGCCTCCCGGACTTGGCCCTGCTGCTGCAGGTCCTCCCCGCAGCACCCCTGCAGGGACCGGGTGTGGCTGAGGGCCCCTCCTGGCGCGGCGCTGCTGGGGAGAACCCCAGCAACCGTCCAGGCCTGGGTCTGGCTGGCTGGGCCCTGCTGGCGGCTCGTGCCCTGGCCTGGCGCTGCAATATCCAGGGGGTGGGGGACTGATGGGGGCACAGGCTGGAGGGTCTGTGCCCAGGAGCTGGGCACTCACTGCATGGGGCTCTTCGTTGTTCTGACCCAGCATGAGATGCAGTGTTGGGCCAGGGCCTGAGCCAGGGACCCAAGCTTGGGGAGGGGGCTCAAGAGGGGGGACTGAGCCGGGTGTCCCCAGGTCAGGGAGGAAGTGTTCCCTGAGGGGCCAGGCGGGGGGAGGGGGTCCCAAGGGACTGAGCGAGACGTCCCCAAGTGGGCAGGGGGTCCCTGAGGGGCCAGGTGGGGGGTGGAGGTCCTGAGGGACTGAGCGGGACGTCCCCAAGTGGGCAGGGGGTCCCTGAGGGGCCAGGCGGGGGGTGAGGGTCCTGAGGGACTGAGCGGGATGTCCCCAAGTGGGCAGGGGGTCCCTGAGGGCCCAGGTGGGGGGGTGAGGGTCCTGAGGGACTGAGCGGGACCTTCCCAAGGGGGCAGGGGGTCCCTGAGGGGCCAGGCGGGGGGGGTGAGGGTCCTGAGGGACTGAGCGGGATGTCCCCAAGTGGGCAGGGGGTCCCTGAGGGGCCAGGCGGGAAGTGGGGGTCCTGAGGGACTGAGCGGGACGTCCCCAAGTGGGCAGGGGGTCCCTGAGGGGCCAGGCGGGGGGTGGGGGTCCTGAGGGACTGAGCGGGACGTCCCCAAGTGGGCAGGGGGTCCCTGAGGGGCCAGGCAGAGGGAGGGGTCCTGAGGGACGGGGACAGGGTCCCCAGGGGAAGCCCCAGGCCGTGGACACATCTGGCTCCAGGGCCCCCCGTCACGCCCCGCTAACGCTCTCCCCCTCAGTGGCGGACCTGGTGCACTGGCGGGACACCCGCACCTCGGCGCTCGTCTTCACTGGCATCATGGTGACTCTGCTGAGCCTGCTCCACTTCAGCATCGTCAGCGTGGGCTCCTACGGCGCCCTGGCCGTGCTGGGCATCACCCTCACGCTGCGGCTGAGCCGCAAGGGGCTGCAGGTCCTGCACCGCTCCGACGGCGCCAACCCCTTCCAGTGAGTGTGAGCCCCCGGAGCCCAGCCAGGGAGTGTGACCCCCCGACTCCCTGCCAGGGAGTGTGACCTTCCCCCGGGGCCCCACCAGGGAGTGTGACCCCCCCGGACCTTCTGTGCGACCCCCCCTCCGGGGCCCTGCCAGGGACTGTGACCCCCCTGACCCTCTGCCAGGGAGTGTGACCTTCCCCCGGGGCCCCGCCAGGGAGTGCGACCCCTGACTCTCTGCCAGGGAGTGTGACCCCCCCCCCGACTCTCTGCCAGGGAGTGTGACCTTCCCCCTCAGGCCCTGCCAGGGAGTGTGACCTTCCCCCTCAGGCCCTGCCAGGGAGTGTGACCCCCCCCCCCCGACCCTCTGCCAGGGAGTGCGACCCCCCCAGACTCCAACCACACACCCTCCGCCCTTTCAGTGAGTACCCCCATCCCGACATCCTCCTTCCAGAGAGTCCCCCTGGTCCCCCAGCACACCACTGGCCAGCCCCCCGATCCTCTCCCCTTCAACTGAATGATCCCCCCACAACCCCGCACCCTCCCAGCCAGAGATTAACCCTCAGAGCCTCCCCTCTCTGGTGGGTCTAACCCCCGCCCCCAGACTCCCACTTTAGTGGGTACCCCAACACCCCCTCCACATGAGTACCCCCTCCCCCTTCCAGTGAATTCCTCCCTCAGCGGCCACCTGACTATGCCAGCCCCGGCCTCTCCCAGCAGGGGGCACTGTGGGGAGCGTGGCGGGGCGCTGGCTGTGTGGGGAGCCCCCAGGTATGCCAGCCCCGGCCTCTCCCAGCAGGGGGCACTGTGGGGAGTGTGGCAGGGTGCTGGCTGTATGGGGAGCCCCCAGGTATGCCAGTCCTGGCCTTTCCCAGCAGGGGGCACTGTGGGGAGCGTGGTGGGGCGCTGGCTGTGTGGGGAGCCCCCAGGTATGCGAGCCCTGGCCTCTCCCAGCAGGGGGCACTGTGGGGAGTGTGGCGGGGCGCTGGCTGTGTGGGGAGCCCCCAGGTATGCCAGCCCCGGCCTCTCCCAGCAGGGGGCACTGTGGGGAGTGTGGCGGGGTGCTGGCTGTATGGGGAGCTTCCAGCTACACCATCCCTGGCCTCTCCCAGGGGATGCTGTGGGGTGGGTGCTTGGCTGGGATCCCTCCCACTCGCTAACCCCCCACTCCCCCATGTGCGCAGGGCTCAGCTGGACGCTGACCTGCCGCTGTCCCAGGAGCAGCTGGAGCGCCTCACCGCGCGGCTCAGCCGGGACATCCTGGCGGCCGCACACACCCTGCGACGCCTCTTCCTGGTGGAGGATCTGGTGGACTCGATCAAGGTGGGTGCTGCCCCCCCCGCAGGGTCACCCCAGCTCCCTGTCCCTGCTGGTGTAGGGGGGATTGGGCCCCCTGTGAGCATCCTGGAGCGGGGGTGGGAGAAGTGTTGACCTCTGTTTACCCCCCCTTCCCATGGGGCTTGGGGCACAGTGGGGGAAGGTTTTTAGCCTTCTCCCCTTGGATTTATCTAGCCCCCCATTATATGCTCTCCTTGGCCATTAAGGAGTCATGGGTGGGGGCCTGGTACCTACCCCGGGGTCTGGCAGGAGGGAGCAGGAACTGGGGGGGGATAGTCAGCAGTGTGGGACTCCTTTCCATGGGGGTGGGGGTCAGTGATTAGCAAGGGGTGGTGGGGAGCAGGTAAAGGGCTTCCCGTGCCTGCTGGAGGGGGATGCCCACTCTGCAGAGTTTTTGGGGGTCCCGGGAGAGCCAGAGCCTGAGGCTGGGGACATGGCCCAGCAATGCCCAGGCCGTGTGGCCAGTCGGGAGGCGGCCAGGTGATGGCCACGCCAGGTGGGTGGGACCGGTGGGGAGGCGGCCAGGTGATGGCCACGCCAGTCGGGCGAGGGAGGTGGCCCGGTGATGGCCAGGCCACTTGGCTGGGGCTGGTGCAGGGCGGGCACCAGGCCAGGGCACTGGGAAGACGCAGGCACAGCCCGAGCCCCAGAGGGCCACACACTCACAGCCGGCCTTGAAGCACCAGAACTGACCCCCATGGCTTCGCACGCAGGGATCAGGCCTCCAGCTGCCCTCCCCATGCCCCTGCCTGAGCTGGAAGGTGCAGGGGCTGCTCCTGCTCCGGCACTCAGGCCCAGCACAGAGCCAGCTGAGGCCGGTCTTTCCCCACTCCTCCCCGGGCTCTGACCCTGCCTGCGTGACAGATTTCAGTTATCAATTTGCCTGAGGCATCAGGTGATTAGGCTGAGGCCACAGGGTTGTTAGGGGAGGAGATGATGGAGTACACCAAGGGTTTAAGTTTTAAAGTTTATTGATAAAATAATAAAATAACAGCGGAGAGCACTGGGGGGTTCCCCACGTCACTCAGAGGAAGGAAGGAAGCGTTAGTGCCCCAAGCCCTAACCCACTTTCATACCTACACCCGTACTACCCGAGGCTGGCCACGCCGGGGTGTAATGTAAGAAGAAGAAGGGGAGGGGTGGATGGGTTGTTTAGGGTCTGCTGTTGATCTCCGATTTGCCTCAGCTCTTGGGAGGGTTTTTAAGACCCTGGGGTTTTTTGGGGGCGTTTTTTTTTCGGGACCTTTGGTTTTTAAGCTCTGTGTGCCAGTTTAAACCGGCCTTTTGAGGCTTTCTTGGTTTCCCCAAAACACATTGGCTTCAGGGTCGTGAGACTGTTATGTTCCCAGTTGCTGAGCTTTGCATTTTTACTAGTTTTGCACCCCCTTTTTAGGTATGTTGGGTTCAGTTGTTTTTTTTTACAGGCTTTTGGCTGTTTAGCAGCAGGGAGCTTGTTTGTGTGTGCATTGGCCTTGAGCAGCAGTTTTGCCCCTTATTTTCAAGCCTAGCTGAATCGTTGAGTTAACCTGTTCCTGTCTTTCTCCCTCCCTCTTCGGCCTTTTGCAACCTGCAAAGGAATTTTCCACTCCACAGTTACACCTTTAACTCTTCCCAAAATGCTTTGTGATGCCTGCAACAGCATTAGCAACATACAGTGCTGATCTGTCTCCCCAGGGGACCCCCTGAGGGAGGGGGCCATTGGGTTGTGACACCTGGTACCCTGCAGCAGGCTGTGCGGTGTTCTGGATCCCAGCGCTGGCCTGTCTGCGCACAGCCCTCCCCTGCCCCTGCTGTCGGGCAGCGACCCTCGCGTGCCTGCAGCACCTGGGACTCTGAGAGTTGGATTTAGGGTTGCCAATTTTCTAATCTCACAAAATCGAACACCCTTGCCCCACCCCCTGCCTGGAAGCCCCGCCTTTTCTCCAAGGCCACACCCCCTGCCCACTCCATCCCCCCTCCCTCCATCGCTTGCTCTCACTTTCACTGGGCTGGGACAGGGGGTTGAGGCTGGGGTGTGGGCTCCGGCTGGGGTGCAGGCTTTGGGGTGGGGCTGGGAATGAGGGGTTTGGGGCATTTAGGAGGGGGCTCTGGGCTGGGTCCAGGAGTTGGGGTTGGGAAGAGGTGAGGGGTCTGACTAGGGGTGCGGGCTCTGGGGTGGGGCTGGGGATGAGGGGTTTGGGGTGAGGGGGGCCAAGGGATTTGGAGTGCAGGAGGGGGCTGTGGGTTGAGGCAGGAGGTTGGGGTATGGGAAGGGTGAGAGCTCTGGGCTGGGGGTGCGGGCTGGGGGGTTGGGCTGAGGATGAGGGGTTTGGGGTGCAAGAGGGGGTATGGGCTCTGGGCTCAGGGTGTGGGGTCTGGGCTGGGGATGAGGGGTTTGGGGTGCAGGAGGGGGCTTCGGGTTTGGGTGGGAGCTCAGGGCTGGGGCAGGGGGTTGGGGCATGGGCTTACCTCGGGCAGCTCCCAGTCAGCGGCGCAGTGGGGCTAAGGCAGGCTCCCTGCCTGTCCTTTCTTTGCGCTGTGCCCCAGAACCGGCCAGCATGTCCGGCTTCTAGGCAGGGGTGCCAGGAGATTCTGCACGCTGCTCTTGCCCGCAGGTACCGCCCCAAACCCCAGCACCCATTGGCCACAGTTCTTGGCCAATGGGAATGCAGAGCCGGTGATCGGGGCAGGGGCAGCGAGCGGAGTTCCGTGGCACCCCTGCCTAAGAGTCGAACCTGCCTGCCTTAGCCTTGCAGTACCGCCACCCAGACTTTTACCGGCTGGTCGGCGGTGCTGACCGGAGCCACCAGGGTCCGTTTTCGACCTGGTGTTCCGGGCGAAAACCGGACACCTGGCAACCCTAGTTGGACTCCTGCTACTAGCATCCCTGGCAGGGAGCGGGCACGCGGGGCCAGGTGGGGCTGCCAGCTTGGACGGATGCGCCCAGGACAGAGTGGGTGGCAGCTGGACGCTGGTTTCTGTGGGTCTCAGGCGTCAGGCCAAGAGCCATGGCCATGAACCCACAAGACTAGCAGGGAACTGCTCCCTCTCCCCAGCCCTGCCATGCACCTGCCAGCTTCCCTGGGCAGGAAGCCCTGGCTGCTCAGCGACCCCTGCTGGAGGCTGGGAGCAGGGACCCGCATGAGTCTCTGCTGAGCAGAATCAGCCCGGCTCCTTCCCCCCACGTGGGGCTGCTGCTCCCTGGCGGGCTGGGGCAGGCTGCAGCCCCTGGATGGGCGGGGGGAAGGGAGGCCTGCCCCACTCTCACCGTGCTCTCTCCTGCTTGCAGTTCGCCTTCCTGTTCTACATCCTCACTTACGTGGGAGCCGTGTTCAACGGGCTGACGCTGCTCATCCTGGGTAAGGGCAGACGGGGGTGAAGGGGGGTCCGGGAGGGTGTGTTTGCAGGGCAGGACCACCGTGTAGGCAGCAGGTGGGTAGTGCTGGCTGTGGGGGCCTCCCCCAGCAGGGGATGCTGGGAGCGGCAGGGGGTGTGTGTTTCTGACCTGCCCCTTTCTGCCCCCAGGTGTGATAAGTGCATTTACTTTCCCCCTGCTCTACCGACAGCACCAGGTGAGTGGCTGGGGGGTGGCTCAGGGCCACGTGCACCATCGGGAGGGGCTAGCCTGGCCAGCACACCCCAGCTCACGGGCTGCTGCTAGCAGTTCTGCAGCCCCAGGAGCCGTCTGGCTCTGCACCCGCCCCAGGGCAGGAAGGACACGACACCCCCTAGGGGGGAAAGGCCTCATGTCCCACTCCCCAGCCCCTGAGCTAGGGAGTCCTGCACCCTAGGGCTGGCTGGGATCCAGCGCCCCCTAGATGGGAAAGGCCCCATGTCCCATTCCCTGCCCCCCTGAGCCAGCTATTCCCCCGCCCTGGGGCTGGATGGGAGATGGCACCCTCTAGAGGGGACAGGCCCCATGTCCCATTCATAGAATCATAGAATATCAGGGTTGGAAGAGACCTCAGGAGGTTCGAGTCCAACCCCCTGCTCAAAGCAGGACCAACCCCAACATTCCCTGGAGCTCTCACCTTTGTTCAGGGATCCCCGGAGGCATCGGGGGGACCCAAGGCAGTCCTGGCTCTCCAGGAGCCCCATAGTTCTGCGATGGTCTCTGGTGGGGGCTGTTGCCCAGACCCCCCCCCCCCAGCCCCCGTTTACCTCTCACTTCATCTGTTCCAGGCACAGATCGACCAGTACGTTGGGCTGGTGAGGAACCAGCTGAGTAACCTCAGAGCCAAGTAAGGGCCCCCTGCACCCCTCGTGTCTAGAGTGACCAGACAGCAAGTGTGAAAAATCGGGATGGGGGTGGGGGGTAATAGGAGCCTATATGAGAAAAACACCCCAAAATCGGGACTGTCCCTATAAAATCGGGACAGCTGGTCACCCTACCCGTGTCTGCCATGGAGGGAGGGGACGAGCTCCTGGCTCTGCCAGGAACCACACAGGGGCCACAGCTCATCGTCTCCCAGGCAGCTGTAGTGACCCCACAACACAGCCCAGAGATGACACCCCCTGCAGTGCGGCACCCCCCGCCAAGCCCCCAGTCCCGGCAGTGCGGCACCCCCCGCCGAGCCCCCAGCCCTGCTCCCCGCAGCACAGCGCCCCCTGCTGAGCTCCCTGCAGCACAGTGTCACCTGCCGAGCCCCCAGCCCCTGGCCCTTGCACTACAGCACTCCTTGATGAGCTCCCTGCCCCACTGCTGGGGTATTGGGGTCAGCACTGAAGGCAGGGGGAGAGGGCCTGCAGCACGGTGTCCCCACGGTATTTCCCTGCGGGGCTGCTGGGTTGAACGCCCTGCAGTGACTCCTTTGCCCGTCCAGCCCTGCCCAGCCCAGGTGTCCTGCGGGATGTAAGCATGCTCCCCTCTAGGGGCTGGCCCGGGGGGCTGAGTGCCAGGGGGTCAGACCTGGGGAGACAGGGCTGGAGCATGGGTAACCCAGTGACTCTGTGCCCGTCTTGCCACGCATGGGTGCCGAGGAGGTGGGGGAGGGGCTCCAGCCCAGGCCAGGGGGTATTAAACTGCCGTGGTGATGTTTCTCTTTCTCCCCTTTTAGGATTCAGGCCAAGCTCCCAAGTGCCAAAGCGAAGCCAGAATGAGCGACTGCCCCAGCCCAACTCACAGCAATGATGCCCCTGCCCCCACCCTGCTGCTCCCCCCGGACCCTTCCCTCGCTGGTGACACCTCCCGCCTCAGGGAAAGGGGCCGAGGCCCCTCTCCTGGTCAGGAACCCGCCTACACTTCAGCCCCTGCGCTGCCCCCCTGGCCCTGTGTGTTGTGGGGCTGGGGCAGGAGGCAGCTCCCTGGACATTCAGGGCTCCGGAGGTGGTGGGGGTGACTGAGAGGGGCCCCTGTGATTCGGCCACCACCCTGGGCTGTAGCACCGGGTGCAGCCTGCCCTAACAAGAGGCCCCTGCATGCCACCCACTGCCTTGGGCCGAGTGGCAGGGCGTGCTGGGCTCTGCCTGCTTCCTGCCTCCAAGCCGCAGCCCCAGCATGAGCCCGGCAGGGCCTGGCCCTGCGGGGTGGGGGTGGGGAAGGGGCAGGCCCCTGGCTCCTCAGGGCTGGAGGGGTCTGGTTTCCCCGGGGGGCAGGAGGGCTTGGACCTAAGTGAATTCAGGGTCTGTGATTGGTTGGGAGCCCAGGGGCTGGCAGCCTGTTGTGTCCGAGCCCCAACCCCCCCCTCCCCCCCGGCGCCTCCCCACACTGTTTTTAGTCCGGTGGACCCTTCTTGGACTTGGCCTGGGGCCACCCCCTGGCGCCGTGGGGCAGGCGCAGCCCTGGCGCCCGCAAAGCTCCACTCAGATTTACACTTTAATAAAAACGCTGGTGGAAAAATCCGCCGGGCAGGGTCCTTCACTGCGGCCACAACTGGGCGCAGGGGGTGGGAATGGCTCCCAGCCACCAGCAGGGGGAGCTCCCAAGGCTGGGAGAGTAGGTGGAGGGGGTCACAGCAGGGGCCCTCCCACCCCGTAATCGCTGCCCACCCAGCCCCTGAGCAGTCGGGGAAGGGAGGGGGATGCTCAGCTTGGGCACTGGTCCAGGAGCAAGACACAGGCGGGGGAGGGGGGCTGCATGGAGCCCATCCCACACTGTCTGGGCAGCGGCTGCCCCTGGGGTGCCCCCCTAGACTTGATCCCTTAACCCAGCACAGAGCTGGGCAGAGCGAGGGGAGCGGGGATCCGGCGGGAGGGGAGGTGGGGGTCACCAGGGCAGAATGAGGGGAGGGGGGAACTGGCAGGACGGGAGGGGGGGCCAGCAGAGCAGAGTGAGGGGAGGTGGGGGCCAGCAGGGCAGAGCAAGGGGAGGGGGGAACCGGCGGGAGAGGAGATGGGGGCCAGCAGGGCAGAGAGAGGGGAGGGGGGAACCGGCGGGAGGGGAGGTGGGGGCCAGCAGGACCAGCAGGGCTGGGTCATGGCCCAGGGTCTACACCATGGTCTGTATCTCAGGTGCCCCCTGCACTTGGCACCATCAACCCCAAGGCAGCTGGCACCCTGAGCTGGGAACGTGGCACCCCAGAGCTCCCCCTGCTCCCAGCAGGACCCCAGGCCAAAGGCCATCTCCAAATGTTGCTCAGTCCCTCCTCGGACTCTGGACCACTATCCCCATGGCCAGCAGGGGAGCCCAGGCCCACCCGCTACCCTGGGTTCCAGCCCAGGACCCCTACAACGAGCAGGCCAGGTCTGCTCAGGCCCCATCCCTGTTACTGTTTCCCTGGACTGCCTCCTACCAGCCTCTCCGTCTTCTTCTGCCTGGTCCTGGGTCCCAGGGGCTCCCTCACCCCGCCCAGCTTCTTGCCCACTCCTTGCTCCAGGGCAGCCTCGCAGGGCTTGGTCGCCCCCTGCCCTCCCTCCTCCTGAGGACCTCCCTTGTCCCAGGCAGTGACTGCAGCCCCCTCCTGCTCGCGCCTTCCTGGCCGGCTAATGTCGGCCCAGCCCGGCTCCATCTCCATGAACTTGGGCCTTCCCCCACCCAGGAGAGGCCAGGCCCTAGTTAACCCTCTCAGGGCTGGTGTGGGGTGCACACCCATCACACACCCTGCCCGCCTCGTGGGGGAAGATGTCTTAGGCTGGGCCCACAGGGCAACTCACGTCTGCTCCAGGTTGCCTGCCACAGGCTGCCCTTGCTCCTTTTCTTCCCTCATGGCCGGTCCTGCTTCCGCAGGGACTCTTGGGCCTCTGCTCACAAGGCCTGTGCTACGGTGACTAGTGTCACCTGAATCCTCCGCGCTCGCTCCACTGCCCCCCAAGTCCCTCCCCGCCGGGGCTGCGGGCCCACCGGAGCCGGTCCCGTGTCTGGGCCAGACCCAATTGCAGCCTCTTCTGTCTCGCCCACCCTTGGTTTTTAGCCCTCTTTGTCCTCCGAGCGACTGCGGGGTGAATGGCGAGGTCCACAGGCGTTGCCGCCACTTCCACGTTGCCTGCCTCCTGCCTGGTCCTGCGAGAGGCCACCCCTCCTGGCCCCTTGGGTCCATGCTGCAATGGGGTGCTAAACTGCACTGTACGGTTCTGCCACCAGGCGGCGCAGCGCACCCAGACCTTATTTCAGCGAACCTGGCCATACCTGGCAGAGCATTAAAGGGTCTTACAGCTGGGGTCTGTCTTTGAGGGACGCCCTGTAGCCCCTCCGTATCCCCACAGGGGCCTGGCCTGGGCAGTCTCTGGGAGGGACGCCCTGTAACCCGTCCGTATCCACAAAGGAGCCTGCCCTGGGGGGGTCTGTCTGGGAGAGATGTCCTGTAGCCCGTCTGTATCTGCACAGGAGCCTGCCCCGGGGCGTCTCTGGGAATCACACCCTGTAGCACGTCCGTATCCCCACAGGGGCCTGCCCCACTAGTTGCAGCCCTGCGGTCTTTCCGTTGCCCACTCTCTGTTTCCTGCGAAGTCAGCATGTTTTGACCCGGCTTCTTGGCATCCAAAACACACCCTCAGGCTTGCCCTGCCGGCAGGCCGTTCTTCGACGTTTTCACCCAGTTGCCCACCCCCACCCCACCAGGGCTGGCATGCTCCTCATGGTTCATATAAGGGCCTGCCACAGGCCAAACATACCCTAGGCTGTGCTTTTGGGCTCCTGGACCCTGCTGCTGTTCCTTTCCTGGATGCCCATGGCCTGTGGGGGTTTCCCTCCACAGGATCCCCATCAGCCACTGATGTTGCACCTCCAAGAACAGCAGGTGTCTCCGCAGGTCCGCCTGCCCCGGCCTGTGTCTGTGCTGGTTTTCCAGGGACTGTGCCTGGACTTGCTCCAGCTGCTCCCCAGAGCTGACCAGGGAACTCAGGTAACTAAGCCTGCCCCTCCGTTCGCAGCTTGGGAGCGCAGCCCTTCCTCCCATGAAGGCTTCCACGTACGGTGGCTCCATATTCTAACTGATGACCCCTAGTCTTCCCTCGTTTCATGGTGAACCTTTGCCCGCGTTCCCCACCTTTTGTCATGGGGTTGATATCCACCGCTAAAGAGCCTCTTTGGGTCCAGATCAGGGAATGGGGCTCTTGCTGCAGCAGTTGCCCCCTCGCTGTTTGCTCTGCAATAGCCTTATTCCCAGGCACTTGGCCCTCCGGCCAGCGCAACATGTAGTCCACCCCTTCTGGGGTTACAGAGTCCAGCAGGACCCTGTCCAAAGGCCATCTCCATATGGTGCTCAGCCCCTCCTTGGGCTTTAGGCCACTATCCCCATTGCCGGCAGGGGAGCCTGGGCCTGCGTGCTACCCCAGGTTCCAGCCCAGGGACCCTACTACGAGCAGCCCAGGTCTGCTCAGTCCTAGGGTTACCAGGTGTCTGGTTTGTGACTGGAAAGTCTGGTCAAAAGGAGATGCATGAAGTGTCCAGGCAGTTATGCTGACCGGACACCAAATGTCCGGTTCCTGCAGTAAATGCCATTGACCTCCGCCACTGGGAGGGTGGGAAGAGCAGCTGCTGCTGGAGGAGGAGGGATGCTGACAGTGCCTGGCTTTTGAGGAGCAGGGTCGGTAGTTGGGTTTGCCTCCTGCCTTCTCAGCCTCCCGGGACCTTGGCTCTCTCCCCGCCATGCCCCAATTGGGCAGGCAGGTAGGTTCTGCGTCAGCTCCTCCCAACCCAGCTCTGCGGGCAGCAGGTGAGTCCTGGTGTTACCCGCACAAAATTCTATGTTACCTCGCACTTTCTAGGGGCACCCACCTTTACCCAGTTCCTAGGGCTCAAAGTGTAGCCCTCTTAATTTAGGCACCACCCTTACCCAGTTCCTAGGGCTCAGGCGTAACCTTACTCTTTGCGGGTTTACGGGATCTTTTACCAGTGAAAGAGCCTTCCACACTAATATCCTTATCCTCTAGTTATTAACAATCACCAAAAACAGACTGCACACGCTACACATACAGTGCTCACCACTCCCAATAAGACACATGAACTTTTCTTGATGGCCAGTCAGGATCAGGTCAGCTGGGGAACTCCCACTTTTGCATGGTGTGGCTGGCCGGGTGTTGAGGTCTGGGAGCTCTGTTCTTGGGGCTGTGTCCTGGAGCTGGTTCCCAAAGAACTTCCGTTTGGACCCCAGTTTATATAGTGAAATTTGAGTCCTGCTTAGCTCTACCTTAACCACTCATTTTACTAAAATATTACTAAACAATTTTCTAATCAATCCTAACATAATGTGAAACAATTCTTCAACCAATCATATCCCGCCACCTTCATTGATCTACACTTAGCAAAATTAGTTATGCAACAGACAGAAACAATCAAAAAACCAAACAGAGACCATACTGATAAACAATAGAGAAGTGAAGACCATAAACACAAAACAATAAAGAAATGAGGATTTCACAACCACGACTTGTTGAAACATGATTTCTTGCCAGACAGAATGCCAAAAAACAACGTTTTCTTTAACCACCTTAAGATTTTTCTTTATCTGGTGATGATAGGTACTATTAGGACAGGATCACCTTCTTAACAGCCCAATATTACTGTGTCAGGCTTCTCCCTGGGGTGCCACCTGGAACTGGAGTACCACTGAGCCCCCTGACCCATGACCCTTCTCACACTGTACTGCTGTGACAAGCTGCAAAGCCCTCCAGCCTGCACTTTCACCAGCATTCACACACACAGCTGCATTTACATGCAGACTCTGACAAGCCCCTACATAAAAAGGCTACAGCCAAGGCAACCCCCAGGTCCCCAGGCATGCATCACCTCTGGAGTATAAACCCAAAATTATACTATCTTGCACTGCACAAGGAACTGTACAGTGTAAGCTCATAAAGTTCACCCCCTCCCGCAATGTGGAGAGGAATATGCAACAGCCTTTGCCCCTTGGGCTATGATTCCCACACACTTCACTCCAAGTCATTGGTTTAGATAAAGCAAAAACAAGTTTATTAACTACAAAAGATAAATTTTAAGTGATTATAAGTAACACTGCGAGTTTGTCACAGAGGTCACGGATTTCATGACTTTCTGTGACCTCCGTGACTTTTGCAGCAGCCGGTGCACCTGGCTTAGGGGCAGCTCAGGCAGCCCCTGCACCCGTCGCACTGGCCGCTGCTGGGACAGCCTCAGGCCACCCCCAACCACACCCCAACCCAGCAGCAGAGTTTGGGTGTGGGAGGGGGCACGGGGTTGGAGCACAGGATGGGGTGAGGCAGGCTCTGGACAGTGCTTACTTGGGGCGCTCCCTGGAAGCGGCAACATCCCCCTTGCTCAGCACCTCGGTGGAGGCAGTTCCCAGCCAATGGGAGCTGCAAAGCCAGCGCTCTGGGCTGGCCACGCCTACACCTGAGCCTCCTCTGCTGCTGTTGGGGAGCAGGAGGCGTGGAGCCAGGTAGGGAGCCTACCGTCCCCACCAAACCCCACCCCGCAGCACCAGCGGGGGTCCCAGGCCATGTGCCACTGCCCGCCTCCTCCCCAGCACCAGCGGGAGTCCTGAGCCCACCCGCCCACATGCCACTGCCACCCACCTGCCCCAGTCCCCGGGCTGCCCTCTCCCAACACCAATGGTGCCCCCGGGCAGCCCCCCAAGAGTTTTAGCCAGGGGTATATAGGAAAAGTCATGGATGGGTCACATGCCACAAATTTTTGTTTACTGCCTGTGACCTGTCTGTGACTTTTACTAAAAATACCTGTGACTAAAATGAAGCCTTAATTATAAGTGATAGCAAACAAATCAAAGCAGATTACCTAGCAAATAAACAAAAAATGCAAACTAAGCTTAATATACTTGTGACGGGGTGGACTAGGCCCTGAGGCCCTCTGCTGGAGTCCTTATGGCCCTGCCACACCCCGCCCCAGAAAAGGGCAGTATAGAGGTCCTCCAAGCTGCCTAGAGTGGCTGTGTGGGAAGCAGCCAATCAGGGTCCAGCAGGTCAGTATAAGAAGAGCTTCAGGGCCAGTGCAAGTTCAGTTCCTTGCTAGACATAGAGGAGGGTGGCTGCTGGTCCAGGCTGGCTGCTGGGACTCTGCCAGGACAAGGCCCTGAGGTAAGGGGGAAGACTGTGGGGGAAGTGGTCCAGGGATTTATAGCAGTAACATAGTTTATTTAAAGGGACATTATGGATGGCTGCTATCTACAAGGTCCCTGGGCTGGGACCTGGAGTAGAGGGTGTGCCTGGGTCCCCCACTGACCACTAGGAAAGTGGCCTGGACTTTGAGGCACCCAAGAAGGGGAACTGACCTGTAGTGGCCCAGCTGAAAGGCCCTGAGAGGGTGAAGACACTGCCTCCAGGGAAGGAGTTATAGGGCACTGTTCTAGTCCAGAGCAGGGAGAAACCGAAAGACTCCTGTTGGACTTGTACCCTGAAAAGGGTTTGCGTTGCTTTTATCCCAAACAGACACTGTATAACTTGACCGGAGGGCTGAGTCTCTGAAGACCCACCACAAACAGAAAGTGTGGACTGGGCCAGGGGGTGCTCACAAGAGGTGAGTGTGACCCTGTTACAATACTAAATAGGATAGGAATTAGCAGATTCTCACCCTAACTGATGGTATGGACACACTTGTAGCTTGTGCCTCAAGGATCTACAATTGCTTTGCAGCTTGGAATCTCCAGGTGTTTCATACTCCAGATGTCACTCCCTGTCTTATATAGCTTTTGCATATGGCAGGAACCCTTTGTTTCAAAGCTTGGTTCCCAGACCAGTCAGTGGAATAATCCTGACATCCCAAGATGGAGTCCAGCATCATGTGGCCTGATCACATGGTCTTGTAGTGTCATAGCAGCCATCACTCGCAGGCTGTTTGGAGTGTTCTCAGGAAGGTTCCTCACCAGGTGAGGGATGAGATTCTCCTCAGGTCTGTTCTTCCTAATGGCCCATTGCCCTGAATAGGCCCTTCCCCACCCATTATCTAGACTGAAAGCATCTTGTTACCCTGGGCAGTGCCCACTAGACTACATTTGAAATACAGATACATAGTCAATATTCATCACTTCAGATACAAAAATGATACATGCATACAAATAGGATAATCAAATTCAGCAAATCATAACCTCTCCAAGGACACCTCACATGACTTGTACAAAATGCATCATAATTATGTCATAATCCTGTCATACTATCACCATGGAGAATGAGGTGCAGTGTCACAATTACATTGTTTTAATGTAATTTGCTGATTTCCTAATAGGGCTGCAGATAAAGGTCTCGGACCATACAATATAGCTACAGGAAAAGGCCTTATCCTTATGGTGGGAGAGGAGGACCAAGTGACGGGGGAGGGGGAGCGAGCGAGCGACAGGAGGGGGAGGCCTGTACCAGCCAGTTTGAAAAACTGGCAAGTTGGCAACCTTGCTCAGTCCCTGTCCCTGGTGCTGTTTCCCTGGGTTCCTTCCTACCCAGCCTCTCCTTCTCTTACCTGGCTCTAGGTTTACCTCAGGAGATGCTCTGCTCCCCAGGGCTCTCTTGCCAGCTCCTTGTTCCAGGGCAGGCTCTTAAGGCTTAGACCCGGTCTACACTACAGAGTTAGGGTGACGTGCTTACGTCAACCCAACTCCATAAGCGTCTGCACTCCAATGCTGCTCCTGTCCATGTAAGCATAGGTGCCGACTTCTCCTGGCACCCATGGGTGCTTGACTGCCCCCCTTTGCCCCTGCCCTGACTCTGCGCCTGCCCCACCCCCATTCCAACCCCTTTCCCAAGGTCTCCACCCCCTCCCTGCCCCTATTCCGACTCCTTCCCTATATCCCTGGCCCCGCCTCCTCCCCTGAGTGCACCACGTTCCCACTCCCTCCCGGAGCTTGCTACAGCTGTTTGGCAGCGGCAAGGGCTGGGAGGGAGGAGCGGAGACAAGGTGCGCTCAGGGGAGGAGGTGGGGGGTGAGGTGGGGTGGGGAGCTGGGCTGCCAGTGGGTGCAGAGCACCCACTAATTTTCCCCCCTGGGTGCTCCAGCCCCGGAGCACCCATGGAGTCGGCGCCTATGCATGTAAGTCACCCACTGCACTGCCCAAGAACTCCACCTCGGTGAGGTCAGGTTTTCGAAACCTTGGATCATTTTTGTTGCACTTCTCTGGACTCTCTCCCATTTTCTTCCAACGTGGTGGCACAGCATCCAGCCGAGGTCCTGCAGGGCTGAGTAGAGCAGGCAACTACCTCCCGTGTCTTGATACACCCTAGAGTGATATTCGCCTCTTTCCCAACAGCATCACGTTGCTGACTCCTAGTCAGTTCAGCTCCATTATAACCCCCAGATCCTTTCCTGTGGTACCCCTACCTAGCCAGTTAGTCCCCCCATTTTGTAGTCGTGCGTTTGAGCGTCCCTTCCAACGTGCAGTACTTTGCACTTGTCTTTACTGAATTACATCTGACTTTATTTCAGACCATTTCTCCAATGTCTCAAGGTCAATTTGAATTTGAATCCTGGCCACTGAAGTGCTTACAACCCTCCTGGCTTGGTGTCGCTGGCAGCGTTTATAAGCGTACTCTCCATTCCCTCCTCCAAGTCACTAATGAAAATATTGAATAGCACGGGATGCAGGACGCCTAGAGATGCTTTCCCGGTCTGACACCACACAATTGATGACTCTTTGAGTAAGGTCTTCCAAACGGTTGTGTACCCACCTTATAGTAATTTCATCTAGGCCACATGGCCCTACTTTGCCCTTGTCAAGGTTCCTTCCCCACTCTGAACTCTAGGGTACAGATGTGGGGACCCGCATGAAAGACCCCCTAAGCATATTCTTACCAGCCTAGGTTAAAAACTTCCCCAAGGTACAAACTTTGCTTTGTCTTTGAACAGTATGCTGCCACCACCAAGCATCTCAAACAAAGAACAGGGAAAGAGCCCACTTGGAGACCTCTTCCACCCAAGCCCTACACCCCCTTTCCTGGGGAAGGCTTGATGATGATCTTCACCAATTGGTACAGGTGAACACAGACCCAAACCCTTGGATCTTAAGAACAATGAAAAAATCAATCAGGTTCTTAAAAGAAGAATCTGAATTAAAGAAAAAGTAAAAGAATCACCTCTGTAAAATAAGGACGGTAAATACCTTATAGGTTAATCAGACTCAAAACATAGCGAATCCCTCTTGGCAAAACCTTAAATTACAAAAAGACACAAACAGGAATCTACATTCCCTCCAGCACAGCTTATTTTACCAGCCATTAAACAAAAGAATCTCTCGTGTTTTCTAGCTAGATTACTTATTAACTTAACAGGAGTTGGAAGGCTGCATTCCTGATCTGTTCCTGGCAAAAGCATCACTCAGACAGAACCCTTTGTTTCCCCCTCCCCCACCCTCCAGACTTGAAAGTATCTTGTCCCCTCATTGATCATTTTGGGTCAGGTGCCAGCGAGGTTACCCGAGCTTCTTAACCCTTTACGGGTGAAAGGGTTTTGCCTGTGGCCAGGAGGGATTTTATAGCCCTGTATACAGAAAGGTGGTTACCCTTCCCTTTATATTTATGACAGCCCTAGAGAATGTCGTGGGATTGTATCAAAAGCCGCACTAAAATCAAGTCTCTGCTTCCCCCAGCCACTGGGCTGGTTACCCTGTCAAAGAAGGAAATTAGGTTGGTTTGGCGTGATTCATAGGTGCCAACGTTTGTGGGTCCCCCCCAGGCTGCCCCACCCTGAGGCCCTGCCCCCCACTCTGCACCCACCTCCCACCATTCTGCTGCTCTCCACCCTCCCTGAGCAGCCAAACAGCTGTTTGGTGGCACCCCTGATTAGCTGATATGGGGTGCTGCTACTCAGCTGTGGGTGCTGAGTCTCCACTATTTTTTCCATGGGTGGTCCAGCCACCAAGCACCCCTGGAGTCTGCGCCTATGGCATGGTTTGCTTTTGACCAATCCATGTTGGCTGTTACTATCACTGAATTATCCTCCCAGTGTGAACCGGGTTTAATACCTAGAACAAGTTATCAGTTAGGTTGCCTGGTCTAGAATTCCTGGGGTCTTTGTTCCCCTTTGGAAGATAAGTATGATGTGTGTTTCCCTTCTCCAGTCATCTGGGACCTGACCCACCCTCTAGGAGCTCTCCAAGAGAATTGCTAATGGTTCTGAGCCGGCTATGGCCAGTTCCTTAAATAGCCCAGGGTGAATTTCATCCAGTTAAGGGATCTGGGGTGCAGTGGGTTCAAGGGGCTCAGGGATCTGGGGTGCAGTGGGTCACTTCCCAGCAGGGTCAGGACCCTAGTAAACAGAGGGGGCTGGAGGCACAGAGATGGGGTTGCTCAAGAGGCTGTGTCAGAGCAGGCAACTGAGCCCAGGTCTCCCGAGGCTGGTGACCAAATGTAGAGGGGGCGTCTATGTCCATGAGGGGCTGATTCTGAAGTCCAGGACTGGGCTTAGCCTGGACATTGGGTCGAGCTGGGGGTTGGGAGATGCTCCCTCTCTGCAGCCAATGGAGTGTCTCAGCCACCCCTGTCAGGTGTGCATCCAGGTGTCCTTTTCCACTGTGCCCTGGCTGCCCCCTCATCCACCTGCCTGGCTCCATCAGGGCCCTGGGTGGAGTCTGGGGTGCCAGGATTGGGCAGTGCTCCATTCACCCCCATTGGAAGGTGCAGCCAAGCCCTTTGCCCAGGGCCAAACCCTCTAGACAGGTGCTGAGGTGTGGGCAGGCCTGGCTCTCCCAGTCTATGCACTGGGAGGGGGGAACCTCGTCAGCTCCTTACATTGGGAGACGGGGGGGGGGGGTCTGTACTGCTGCCAATTTAACACCTGCCTGAGACCAAGCAGAGCCCCATGAGGGCAGTGCTTCTGCCCCACTTTTCAGAGGGTGGCAGAGGCTCCCCCACCCTGGGTGCCCAGCTATCCTGTTTGTTGCCCTGTGTGATGCCCAGCTCTTGTGATCCAGGTGCCAGGGCCTGGGGGTTCAGTGACAGGGCTGAGCCCCCTTCCATGGGGGTGGGGTGGTGGGCGGTTCTGGATGGGTGGGAGCTCTCTGCACTCCTAAGATCCACCATTAGGTGGCGACCCCACACCAGCCAATTCCCAACACCTCTGTCACCGTGAGCAAAGGGTCACCTCCCATGGGAGGGTCCTGGGGGTGGGGGCTGTCAGCACCTCCTCTAGTGGCCCCTTTCCTCCAAGTGTCTCTTAGAGCTAATCAAAGGGCAGTGGGGTCTAGTGGTTAGAGCAAGGGGCTGGGAGCCAGGCCTCCTGGGTTCTAGCCCCAGCTCTGCGAGGGGGGCCTAGTGGTTAGAGCAGGGGGGTCTGGGAATCAGGATTCCAGGGCTCTAGCCCCAGCTGTGACACTAACAAGGCCTTTCCCGTGCCTCAGTTTCCTCCCCTACACCGTGGGAGCCATGGCACAGTGCAGGCTGCGGGCTGTTGGGTCCTGCGCCCAAGTGAAATGGGTTGGGGGGGGGGGTTGGTTTTCCACACTGGGTTGTTCCACACAAGTGTGTGGGCACATGCACCACTGCTGCCCCCTGCTGGAGGGGGCTGGGCACTGCTGTCGCTGGGTGCAATAAGCTCCTAAGCAAAACACCCTTTTGAAACACTTAAGAACCCTGTTTAGTTTTTTGTCCAAAGCTAGTTGCCAGGTGTGACCGGAATTTGTAAATCAGTTTGAGGCCATGAAACCTGCATTTTTCAGCAAATTTGCTAGTTGCCCAAAAAAGTCATCATCCCCCGCACCCCAGCTCTGACAGAGGGCTCACGAGACCCTCTAGCCTGGCCTCGGCATGATGCAGGGCATCACATCTCACCCGGCCCCTCCGTACTGGGCCCAATCACTCAGGCTTGGCTGAAGCATCTTCTCCAAAGGAGCCAGACTGGCCTGGGACTACCCAGAGCTGAAGCCTCCACCCTGGGCTAATCCCCCTCCCTGGTGAACAGCTGCAGCCCCCAGCCCTGGCCTCTTGTCCTGCCTCCCCTGGGTCCAAGAGCCCTTCAGGCCCTGGGGTGAGCAACTGGTTGTAAAAGCACGCTCCGGGGGCCACTGTCAGCCAGGGATGCAGCACGAGGGGGCCCCGCAGGGCTCTGGTGGGGTGCGGGGCTCCCTGAGAGGGTGAGGGCAGAGGGGGGAGCGTGTATAACATGCCGCAGGCAGCACCATGCTGGGAGGGGCCTGAAGCGCCATGGAGAACCTCAGGAGACTTCAAAATGATCCTGAGACACTGGAGAATTGGTCACAGGGGAGGGGAGAGAGGGCTGGGGGGAGGGGAAATGGGGGGGCAGATAGGGGGAGGGGGCAGCAGGCAAGGGAGGGGTGGGGGGGCAGATAGCTGGAGGGAGGGGGACACATGGGGAGGGGCAGAGGGCTGCGGAGGGAGAGACATGGGGGGCAGAGGGCTGGGGAGGGGGAGATGAGGGGACAGAGGCTGGGCAGGGGAGACATGGGGAGGCGGAAAAGGGCTGGGAAGGGAGCCTGCCTGGGGAGGGGACAGAGCGGAGGGGCAGAGGGCTGGGGAGGGGGAGACATGGGGGGGCAGAGGGCTGGGGAGGGGGGCAGAGGGCTGGAGGCAGGGGTCTGGCGGGGGACGGGGGGCAGGGGTCTGGCAGGCGCAGGGTTCCGCGGCGGGGGGGGCGCCGGCCGGGCCCGGAATAGCTGCGCTGACGAGGCTCCGGCCCTGCGCGCAGCGGCCCCCGCGCTATTCCTGGCGCAGCCCGGCTAAAAATAGCAGCGAGCCAGAGGCCGGGCGATGACGGCAGCGGCGCAGGGGCTGAATCAGCGGCTGGAGGGGCCGGGGCTGGATCCTCCTCCCAGAGCCTGGGCCCAGCGGCAGCCTCCAGGCTCCCAGCTGTAGGGCAGGGACGCTGCAGAGCAGCTGCTTGGGACTGACCGTCTAAGGCCCAAGGTGGGGGAGTGAAGAGCGGGGAGGGAGACCAGCTTTCCCCTGTTTCCTTCCAGGCCCACCCTATTTCGGTGTTTTGGGTCACCGGCGGGCCAAGAAAGTGGGTGCATTTGCTGCCCTTCTGACTCCGCTCACATCTGGGATACCAAAACGTCTCCGGAGCCACCCCCCGAGTTCCGGCCAGCTCTGCTCCTGAGTAATGGCTTGCACACGCTGCCGGCCGCAGCACCCCTCTGTGCCTGGGGCTGCTTCCTTGGCTACTGGATGGGAAGGGGTGGCCCGTGGCAATGCCAGCCAGGACCGGGCATGGCACCAGGGGCACCCAGAGGGCCTCTCTGTCCAGATTTCTGTAGCACCCAGGAGGCTGGTATGTGGAGTTGGAGCGATGCCCCAGAGGGTGCTGGGAAATCCCAGTCCCCTCCTCCATGCTGCCTGGTTTTCAGGGCTGGCTCAGCAGGAGTGGGCGATGCTCTAGCAAAGCTGGGCCCATAGCTCTCAAAACACATGAGCACTAACCCCCAGCTGTACAGTGTGGGGTAATGGCTAGAGCACCAGACTCAAACCCAGAGATTGATTCCCAGCTTGGGGGGGGGGGGGGGGGGAGTCACTTCCCCTCTCTGAGCTTCAGCTTCCCAGTCTGCAGACTGGGAACAATGCTCCTAGGACGAAGGGGGCATTCTCGGTAACGTTTTTATGGATCCCATGTGTGCCTCAGTTTCCCGCAATGCTTTGCACTCAACCCTTCTCCCCGCACTGGGGAGAAGTCTGTTTTGGGCTGGCACAGGCGTGGGGGTCGCCTGGCGGTCTGGGGCGCAATGGCTGGGTCCTTAAGGAGCTGGCTGCAACCTGCTGAAAGCGGCCCTGTATCAGCAACCCAGAACATTCACACCCAGCCACCGGGAGGAAGGGGGTCCCCCCACATGTCCCCAAGCAGGCGGGCTGGAGCCGAGGCTCAGGGGCTGTGGGGCTTGCCCTGGAGGAAGAGCGGGACCCCTTGGGGCTCTGCCACGCTGGCTGGATCCTCCAAGGGCCTGTCAACCAGCACAACCCCCCTGGCAGATCCTGATCTCATGGGTAAAGAGATGAGTAGCCGAGAGCTGACCTGGGTGTCGTGCTGGGGGAGCTGCCTCAGGCGGCCGGCAGGTGCAGCCAGGGAGAGGGGGCTGCCAGGCCCCACGGCATGGTGGGAAAGCAGGTGTGGAGGGTTCAGTTTATTGGGTTCCAGGGAACATTTTGGGGCAGGGGCAGTCCATGGGGAGGGGGATGGGCCCCCAGGAAGCAAAGTGGAGCCAAGCTGCTGGCATGTGTTGGGCACATTCGATCGAAGAGCTAGGGGTGGGTGGCCGGAGGGGCAGCACCTGAGTGGGGTGGTGGCTAACGAGGGCAGTAACAGAGCCGGCCATCTCCAAGTGCCCAGTCACGGGGAGGGAGCAAAGCCTGGCTGGCCTAGAGCAGGGAGGGGCGGAGACCACACAAGAGAGCCACTGAGAAAGCTGTTTGGGGCAGGGATGGTTCTCTTCTCTTCAGGGCCTAGCGCACAGCGGGGGCCTGGGCCGTGACTCTCTGCTGCTGTCTAGTCACAGGGGGTCACACGCTTCATTGCTATGGCCGAGCTGTACACCCAACTGGACCCCCTCATCCCCCACTAGGACCATCCCTCCAGCTGGGCCCCTCACTTCAGGGCTAGCAAGGGCTTCAGCTCAGCCTACATAAGCAAGGAAACAAGTGCCCCTCTAGTACCAGGACAGGTGTTGGATTAAGGAGTCAAATAAAATTGGATCAATACTAAACCTCGCCAAGAATCAAAGCGATAAATGTCTGGGTCCTCATAGGAGAAGCTCGCAGCCAAACTGCAGTGGACGAGACACCTGGCGATGCACAGAGCTTGGTGCTATGGGTATTATGGAAGCATGGTGGCAAGACAAAACCCAGTGGGTGCTGGGATACCTGGGGACAAGCGATCCAGGAGAGACGGAGTTGGATGAAGAGCTGGGGGAGCCGAGCTCTGTCTAACGGAGCCATAGAATCGAGAGAGAGAAATTCTGAGCGCAGAGGATCATGCACTGATCAAACAGCCCAGCAGGACCAAGTGGAGAGGATGATTCCTTGGCTGCTGTTTGGAACAGCTTGTTGGCTGAGCTTGCGAAGACCTTACGCTCACCACCATGGCATCTCTGTCTGCTTGTCTGTAACATGAGAACTCTTCAAATCCACAGCCCAGCAATTCCAAAATCCCAGGGAATGTTCTAGGGCAGAACTGCCCCGGTCAAGAAGAAACCAGGTGTGAAGGGCTCTGTGTGTTTTTCCAATTTCCCCCCAGATCAACAACTTTCTGCCCACTTATGCCTTGAACAGGTGGCTCTAGCCTCCTTTTGAAAACATCCAGGAGCTTCCACAACTTCCCTAGGCATCTCTATTGTCCTACTGTTCTTACAGCTAGGAAATTTTTAATCTAGATCTGCTGTGCTGTAGTTTGAACCCACTGCCTCTTGTCCTGCCCTCTGTGGCAAGAGAGAACAACTTATCTCCATCTTTTTTTATGGCAGCCTTTCAAGTATTTGAAAACCACTATCATGTCCCCCCTTAATCTCCTCTTTTCCAGACTAAACATACCCAGTTCCTTCAGCCTTTGCTCACATGGCTTGCGTTCCATCACTCTGATCATCTTTGTCACTTGCCTTCTATATCCTTTCTATACATTGGTGACCAAAACTGGACACAGTACGCCAGCTGAGGCCTAACCAGTGGCGAGTGGAGCAGCATGATCACCTTGCAGGCTCTGCCTCTGTTAATGCAACCCAAAATTGCATTTGCTTTTTTTTTTGCAACAGCATCACATTGCTGACTCACGTTGAGGTCGTGATCCACCACAACTCCCAGATCCTTCTGAGCAGTGCTGCTGCCAAGCCGGTTATCCCCCATTCTGTATTTGTGCATTTGGGTTTTTTCCCCAAGGGTGGCACCTTACAATTGTCTTTGTTGAATTTCATTGTGTTGTCTATAGCCCAGTTCTCCAATTTATCAAGATCCTTTTGAATTCTAGCTCTATCCTCCAAAATGTTTCTAACACCCCCCCAACCCCTCCCCCCAGCTTTGTGTCATCTGCAGACTTCATCACGGTGCTTTCTAGTCCTACATCCAGGTCTTTAATAAAGATGTTAAATAACATCAGACCCAGAACAGATCCCTGTGGAACCCCGCTCGAGACCTCCCTCCAATCCGACATCATTCCATTAATAGTTACTCCTTATTTGTGGTTGTTTAACCAATTATGTGTCCATTCAATGGTAGTTCTCTTGAGCCCACATTTCTCCAGCTTACTTATCAGAATGTCATGAGGGACTGTGTCAAAAGCTGAAGTCCAGGTATATTATATCCACTGGATCCCCCCCATCCACCCTGTCAAAGAATGGTTTCAGAGTAGCAGCTGAAAGCTTATGCTCAAATAAATTTGTTAGTCTCTAAGGTGCCACAAGTCTTCCTTTTCTTTTTCCTGTCAAAGAAGGAAATCAAGCTGGTTTGGCATGATTTGTTCTTGGTAAATCCAGGCTGGCTGCTAGTGATCAACCCCTTCATCTTCCAGCATTTGATACCGTCCCATAAGGCATCCACACCAAAAGTGAGCCAGGAAGGCAAGGAGTTAAATCATTCTGGCGAAATGGTTCAAGAAGCTGTTGGAGCCAAATAAACATCCTTTGGCGTTTGAAAAACCGACCCAAGTGAAACCCACAAATGGGAGCATCCATTACAGGAGGCGATGAGTCAGAAGGGCCAAAGTGGAGTTCAAAGAGCAAATAGCTAAAGGTGCAAAAAGAAACAAGAGATTCTCCAAGTCTACGGCAAGCTGGAAGCCTGCTAAAGAATCAGGCGTCAGCCAGATCATGGGGGTCAAAGGCAGCAATTAAGGAAGAAAACAAGTCTGCTGAGAAGTGAAATTATTTCTTTGCATCCGTCTTCACCACGGAAGATGCTGGTGTGGGGAGCGATTCCTGCCCAGGCCTGCTTTCTCCTGGTAACAAAGAGAACGAGGTGGCAGGCCCAGATGGTCCAGCCAAGGGTTTAGAAGGAGCTCGAGTAAGAAGCAGCTGAGCTTCTAACGAAAATAAGCAATTTCTCACTAAACAGGTTTCAGAGTAGCAGCCGTGTTAGTCTGTATTCGCAAAAAGAAAAGGAGGACTTGTGGCACCTTAGAGACTGACCAATTTATTTGAGCATAAGCTTTCGTGAGCTACAACACAGCCACCATTCCAGAGGGTAGCAAATCTTGTGCCTAAACTTATAAAAAGCATCTAAGGGGAATGTGGGGCAGTATGGCCCCACGAGCATCACCTCTGGGCCCGGCAAATAGGTTGGATTGGTAATTAAAAGCCGAATAACACTCTGGAAGATCATGGTCTCACAGGGTCTTACCAGCATGGGTTGAGCAAAGGAAAATCGTGTCTCACTACTTTCTTGAGATTCTTTGAACAGTTCAGTTAAGCTGTGGATAAAGGAGCCTAGGTGACCTAGAATCATAGGACTGGAAGGGACCCTGTTGATAGGTCATCTAGTCCAGTCCCCTGCACTGAGGCAGGACTAAGTATTATCTAGACCATCCTTGACAGGTGTTTCTCTGACCTGTTTTTAAAATCCTCCAGTGATGGAGATTCCACAGCCTCACTGGGTGACTTATTCCACTGCTTCACCACCCTGACTGGAAGTTTTTCCTAATATCCAACCTAAACCGCCCTGGCTGCAATTTAAGGCCATTGCTTCTTGTCCTAGCCTCAGAGGTTAAGAAGAACAATTTATAACCCCTAGCAACCTTCTAGGTACTTGAAGACTTATGTCCCTGTTAGTCTTCTCCAAACAAACCCCATTTCTTCACTCTTTCCTCATAGGTCATGTTTTCTAGGCCTTTAATCATTTTTGTTGCTCTTCTCTGGACTTTCTCATGTTTCCTGAAGTGTGGGTGCCCAGAACTGGATACAATCCTCCAGCTGTGACCTTACCGGTGCTGGGTAGAACGGAAGGATTGCGTCTCGTGTCTTGCTTACAACACTCCTGCTAACACAGCCCAGAATGATGTTTGCTTTTTTGGCAACAGTGTTACACTGTTGGCTCATTTTTAGTTTGTGATCCAGTCTAACCCTCCAGATCCCTTTCCGCAGTACTTCTTCCTAGGCAGTCATTTCCCATTTTCTATGTGTGCAATTGATTGTTCCTTCCCAAGCGTGGTACTTTGCATATGTCCTTATTGAATTTGTCCGTATCTGGGGTGGGGTGAGTGGGGCAGCCACCCAGGACACAAAGTCCCAGGGATGGAAAAAGGGGGCAGAAAATCTCTCACACACACACACACACACACACACAGTAAGGGGTGCAAATAGGCTTGCTCACCCGGCTGCTAAAATGCCTAGTTACGGCTCTGTGTCATCCTATTTCAGACGATTTCTCCAGTTTGTCAAGATCATTCTAATCCTGTCCTTCAAAGCACTTGTAACCCCTCGCAGCTTGGTATCATCCACCACTTTATACGTGTATGCTCTACACGACAACTTCCTGGTGCAAGTGCTGGAGGAACCAACTAGGGGCAGAGCTCTTCTTGACCGGCTGCTAACAAACCGGGAAGAATTAGTAGGGGAAGTAAAAGTGGATGGGAACCTGGTGGGCAGTGACCATGAGATGGTCGAGTTCAGGATCCTAACACAAGGAAGAAAGGAGAGCAGCAGAATACAGACCCTGGATTTCAGAAAAACAGACTTTGACTCCCTCAGGGAACTAATGGGCAAGATCCCCTGGGAGAATAACATGAGGGGGAGAGGAGTCCAGGAGAGCTGGCTGTATTTTAAAGAATCCTTATTGAGGTTACAGGGACGAACCATCCCGATGTGTAGAAAGAATAGTAAATATGGCAGGCGACCAGCTTGGCTTAACAGTGAAATCCTTGCTGATCTTAAATACAAAAAAGAAGCTTACAAGAAGTGGAAGGTTGGACAAATGACCAGGGATGAGTATAAAAATATTGCTCGGGCATCCAGAAGTGAAATCAGGAAGGCCAAATCACACCTGGAGTTGCAGCTAGCAAGAGATGTTAAGAGTAACAAGAAGGGTTTCTTCAGGTATGTTAGCAACAAGAAGAAAGTCAAGGAAAGTGTGGGCCCCTTACTGAATGAGGGAGGCAACCTCATGACAGAGGATGTGGAAAAAGCTAATGTACTCAGTGCTTTTTTTTGCCTCTGTCTTCACAAACAAGGTCAGCTCCCAGACTACTGCACTGGGCAGCACAGCATGGGGAGGAGGTGACCAGCCCTCTGTGGAGAAAGAAGTGGTTTGGGACTGTTTAGAAAAGCTGGACGAGCACAAGTCCATGGGGCCGGATGCGTTGCATCCAAGAGTGCTAAAGGAGTTGGCAGATGTGATTGCAGAGCCATTGGCCATTATCTTTGAAAACTCATGGCAATCGGGGGAGGTCCCAGACGACTGGAAAAAGGCTAACGTAGTGCCCATCTTTAAAAAAGGGAAGGAGGAGGATCCTGGGAACTACAGGCCAGTCAGCCTCACCTCAGTCCCTGGAAAAATCATGGAACAGGTCCTCAAGGAATCAATTCTGAAGCACTTAGAGGAGAGGAAAGTGATCAGGAACAGTCAGCATGGATTCACCAAGGGCAAGTCATGCCTGACTAATCTAATTGCCTTCTATGATGAGATAACTGGCTCTGTGGATGAAGGGAAAGCAGTGGACGTGTTGTTCCTTGACTTTAGCAAAGCTTTTGACACTGTCTCCCACAGTATTCTTGCCAGCAAGTTAAAGAAGTATGGGCTGGATGAATGGACTATAAGGTGGACAGAAAGCTGGCTAGATTGTCGGGCTCAATGGGTAGTGATCAATGGCTCTAGTTGGCAGCTGGTATCAAGTGGAGTGCCTGGGGTCGGTCCTGGGGCTGGTTTTGTTCAATATCTTCATAAACGATCTGGAGGATGGTGTGGATTGCACCCTCAGCAAGTTTGCAGATGACACTAAACTGGGAGGAGTGGTAGATACGCTGGAGGGTAGGGATAGGATACAGAGGGACCTAGACAAATTGGAGGATTGGGCCAAAAGAAATCTGATGAGGTTCAACAAGGACAAGTGCAGAGTCCTGCACTTAGGATGGAAGAATCCAATGCACCGCTACAGACTAGGGACCGAATGGCTCGACAGCAGTTCTGCAGAAAAGGACCTAGGGGTTACAGTGGATGAGAAGTTGGATACGAGTCAACAGTGTGCCCTTGTTGCCAAGAAGGCCAATGGCATTTTGGGATGTGTAAGTAGAGGCATTGCCAGCAGATTGAGGGATGTGATCGTTCCCCTCTATTCGACATTGGTGAGGCCTCATCTGGAGTACTGTGTCCAGTTTTGGGCCCCACACTACAAGAAGGATGTGGAAAAATTGGAAAGAATCCAGCGGAGGGCAACAAAAATGGTTAGGGGACTGGAACACATGACTATGAGGAGAGGCTGAGGGAACTGGGGATGTTTAGTCTTCAGAAGAGAAGAATGAGGGGGGATTTGATAGCTGCTTTCCCCTACCTGAAAGGGGGTTCCAAAGAAATGGTCTCAAGTTGCAGTGGGGGAGATTTAGGTTGGATATTAGGAAAAATTTTTCACTACGAGGGTGGTGAAACACTGGAATGCATTACCTAGGGAGGTGGTGGAATCTCCTTCCCTAGAAGTTTTTAAGGTCAGGCTTGACAAAGCCCTGGCTGGGACGATTTAGTCGGGGATCGGTCCTGCTTTGAGCAGGGGGTTGGACTAGATGACCTCCTGAGGTCCCTTCCAACCCTGATATTCTATGCTATTATCCAAATAATCTATGAAGATATTGACTAGAACCAGCCCCAGGACAGATCCCTGCAGGACCCCACTCAGTATGCCCTTGCAGCTCGACTGTGAACCATTGAGAACTACTGAGTACAGTTTTCCAGCCAGCTGGGCACCTAACTCATAGCAGGTTCACTAGGACTATATTTCTCTAGGTTGGTTATGAGACGGTCATGCGAGACAGTATCAAAAGCTTTACTAAAGTTGAGATATAGAATATTAGGGTCGGAAGAGACCTCAGGAGGAGGCTCAAAGCGGGACCAACACCAAGTAAATCATCCCAGCCAGGGCTTTGTCAAGCTGGGCCTTAAAAACCTCTAAGGATGGAGATTCCACCACCTCCCTAGGTAACCCTATATACCACATCTACCGCTCCTCCTCTGTCCACAAGGCTTGTTACCCTGTCCAAGAAGAATATGAGGTTGGTTTGACATGATTTGTTCTTGACAAATCCATGTTGACTATTACATATCCCTTTTATTTTCTCCTAGGTGTTTACAAATGGATTGTTTATTTCCTCCATTATCAGGTACCGGAGTTAAGCTGACTGGTCTCTCGGTCACTGGGTTGTTGTTATTTCCCTTTTTGTAGACAGGTGCTATATTTGCCGAGACTTTCAAAAGGCCTTTGACAAGGTCCTGCATAAGAGGATACTAAGAAGCGAAGGCCCAGATCTGCAAAAGTATTCTGGTTCCTAAGTTCCACTAAAATCAAGCCTACGTTGGCATGGGTGAGAGGCAAAGTAAAAACTGGCCCACGGAGAGGAAGCTAAGAGGTGGTCAACCGGTGAATGTTCATCATGGCAAGAGGCTGTGCACTAGGTTCCTAGGTGTTTAATGAATTTAATGAGGATCTGGAGTGGGGAGGTGAACCAAGTTATTCAGTGGAGCCTGTGAGGAGTTTGCAGTTAGAATAATTTCCCCACGGAAAAGGCCATTTGGGCAAAAATCTAAATTTCCCGTGGGAAAACGTCCGTGTTGCTGTAAAACGTCTTTTCTGTTGGGGAAAATCAACACAAGAAAGAGTAGAAAGCAAGACTGACTAACGCTTTCCAGGGGGGCTCCTGCCTCCCCAGTCGCTCTGGGGCCGGAGAAGCCGAGCACCCAGGTTCTCTGCCTCTCTGGTGCTGGGCGAGAAGGCTCTTGTCAGTGTCACTTTCCCAGGCAGGCGGCCACGAAGCTGAAAAATTTCATTTGGATTCTCCCTTCCGAATCCCCTCCCATCCTTCCAGCCCATGAACAATAACACCCCCTTACTGGTGTGAACTGGAAGAGAAAATTAATGAAACCAATCTCCTTCTCGGAGCTCTTGGCATCCTGCCTTAGAGAGTAAAACAGGGAACTCTCGGAGAGTCTGGGCCATTCTGGCTAATGGATTACACTTTCACTACCCCATTTGGGGTAATTCTGACTCGGAGATTGGCAACCGACCAATCCTACAGCAGGGGAAGGCAGACAGAGGCACTGTAGCCCTCTCCGTAGTTCCATTCCAGGTCCTACCAGGGTGGATAAAAATCAATGTGTTTTTTTATTTAAATTGGATTTTTTGATAAAAGGTTTTTTCCTCAAAAAGCATATCTAAAGATAGTTTTAATTAAGGTACATTCTAGCCCAAAGATGTCTCATCATGGAATAGGGATTATAAATTCTAATTCTATAGTATGAGACAATATATTCGTGTAATGTTTAAGAAAAGTTTTGTAAAAGAGTTCCAATAGTTCATGGATTAGGGACCCAATCTTATGGGGTTCCAGGGGCTTCTGTATAGATTATTTAGGTTAATCTTTCTATCTACCCAATGGGACTCAGTGCTCCGTCTAAAAGATACCATCAGAGATGCTTAGTTTTGCAGTTCTCAGACTGTGGATTTGTGTCTCCAGAGATAACATGCTTGTTAACAGCAAAAATGGTTTAAAATAAATTAAATAAATATATAGAGGTGAGAAATAAGACCTCAACCCTATTGTCCCTCTGCAAATTTGTGTACACAGAGTCAATCCCTCACCTCTCTCTAAAAGTGCAAAGTTTCAGAAAGTTCAATGACTAGAAGATTGTTGGGGCTGGAAGAGAAGACTGACAGGGACATAACAGTAATAAATAAACCAGAGGAAGGAACATCGGTGTCCATTTTCTTGGCCGTCCCTGGTCTCCAGTGCCACGCTCAACTCCCGCTGTGGTAAAGAAGGAGGGAACTGCTGGGTTGCATGAACCTACGAGGGTAGGGCACTGGCCCTGAATACGGCCCCATTTTCTGCAGGGGGTGGTGGTAGCTGTATTTCACCTGAGGGTAACAAAGGTGGAGAGAGCACAGCTGCTGCGGGTGTCCGGAAGCCACCCAGCCCCACGTGCCACTAGCCTGTTGACTGCAGGGGGCGTGCCAAAGTTATCGCCGCCGGGCATGGGGAAGTGTCCTACCCCAGGGGATGAAATAAGGCAGCCCTGCCTGGAAACCTTTGGGACAGGATTATGGGTACCTGCAGGGAAGTTTCATGGAGATCTCTCAGGAAGATTCAAGGGACCTTCCTTGAATGAGAGAAGCATGAGATAAACGATAAGCAGAGAGCAACTCTGCCTCTCTTGGTTGTACTGCAACCTCTTCCAGCACGAGTAGAGCAAGGAAAGGCCCAAGCTGTGTCCCACTCATTTGGGGGTGTCATCCCTGTCATGGGAAATGCAGTCCCCCACTTACCCTCTGCACTGGGCTCGCCCGTCGCTCGGCTGCCGGGACTGCGGTGCAGTCCAAAGCCGTTCTCCCCCAAGGATGGCACACAGCTCTCTGTGAATGCGGCAGGTCTTCAGCTCGGCACTCGATCGATTGTTGGCCTTGCTGGCCGTCTGGTGTGCCTGCCGCAGCTCCTTGGCTTTCCTACGGCACTGCTGCTGGTCCCTGTGGTGCCCCTTCTGCATCCCCCGAGCAATCTGCCCGTAGAGGTTGACGTTTCTATGGCTGGTTCAGAGCTGGGCCTGCACAGACCCCCAGGTCCAGGAGATCCAGTATCTCCGGTCTGCTCCAGGCTGGAGCGTGTCCAGCGCATGTAGCTGGCATGGCCAGCTGGGCAGTTGCACACAACAGTGGAGAGTGGTTCGTTGTGATCGCCAAGCTGGGCAAGCAGGAAAAGACATTTCAAAAATTCATAGGGGAAGGGAGGCAGGCCTCCCGGTCTACCTGATCCCTGGGCAGAGGAGCTCACAACTGTGACCAGAGCATCGTGGGACAGCTGCTGGAGGACATAATGTAAGCAGGGGAATGGTCCCGCTATTGTGGGGAACTTTCCTGGCTTATACACTACCCCGGTGAAGCGGAAAGCGAAAGGATCTGAGTCCTCGCACCCACTTCCTTTACCCAGAGGCCTGCCTGACCTCAAGGGCTCCCCTTTAACTCTCCTGTGTGGCAGAGTCCTCGTAACCCCAACAAGGCTGGGCCCAGGATTCCTGGGGGGCTCAACCCCCAATGCTGTTGTGGTCACTTAGGGCAGGGGCTAGGGTGTCCCCACTCAGGGGTGCTCTCTCTGCACTGGATGCTTCCCTGACCCGCTGATCATTACATACAGTTCAAGGCAAATACAATTTATTAAACAGCAACTAATTTAAAAAAATAAGGAAAAACTGGGAAAGGTTAAAGGAAAACCCGTCACCCCACTCCGTGGCATGGGGACGTCACAACCAGCGTCTCTGGGATGTAAGGGAAGTTCCCAGTCTGTTCCTCACACGACCCAGGCCCCTTCTCAGGCCCTGGCCATGCTGCAGGGATGCTGTGGGTCAGACACTTGCTCTGGCGGTGGCCGCACGCTCTCAGGCTCTAGCTGGCAGGACCCTTCTTCCCAGCATCGCCCCCGCCCTGTCGAGGTTATGGGCCCCCTCCAAGCCTGGCCTGGCTGGGGTGGGAGGGCATCTCCCTGCGCTGGGCCCGCTGCCCAGGGTCCCCTTCGCTGTCCCCAGACACTCACCGCACCCAGCTCCGGATTGCTCCAGCCCCAGCTCCACTCTGCCTCAGCACGGCTGCTCCCTGGGCTGCTTCTCTGGCCCCGGTTGCTGCAGCTCTCCTCCCAGCGCAGGTCTGCTCTCCGGGCTGCTTCTGTGACTCTGCTCCCAGCTTGGCTCGGGCCCCGGCTCTCTCCTTAGCTGGGCCCCACTCTGTCTGACCCAGGGAATTCCAGCTCACATGGACCCCCCAGGCCTCCTGGCTCCCTGATTAGCCTGCCCGCCTGTCATTCAGGCTGACCTGGAGCATTGGCCATTGTTGCTGGGGACTGTCAGGCTCAAGGTCCTGGTTTCCCATCGACCCTTCCCCTTTGAGTACTGGGAGCTAGCAACCAAAACACCCCCACTGAGTTTTGTCCCCTTACAATAAGTAACGCGCCTCTCCACTCACGCTGCGTCTGCCTCAGCCCATCGACCGGGGCCCAGCGCCGCTGCGGGAGGCGGTGTTACCGGGTCAGCGTAACGGGGCAGGAGACAGCTGGACATGTCGATACAAGCAGAACTATGGTGACACAAAGCGGCTTCTGTCAGTCTAAATCGGCAGCAGACCAGGCCTGACAATGTGGCTTTAAGATTAAACTCGATAAGTTTATGGAGGAGATGGTATGATGGGATAACATGGTTTTGGTAATTAAATATTCATGGTAAATAGGTGATGGGATATTAGATGGGGTGGGATCTGAGTTACCCAGGAAAGAATTTTCCGTAGTATCTGGCTGATGAATCTTGCCCATATGCTCAGGGTTTAGCTGATCGCCATATTTGGGGTCGGGAAGGAATTTTCCTCCAGGGCAGATTGGAAGAGGCCCTGGAGGTTTTTCGCCTTCCTCTGTAGCATGGGGCACGGGTCATTTGCTGGAGGATTCTCTGTTCCTTGAAGTCTTTAAACCACGATTTGAGGACTTCAATAGCACAGACACAGGTGAGAGGTTTATCGCAGGAGTGGGTGGGTGAAATTCTGTGGCCTGCATTGTGCAGGAGGTCAGATTAGATGATCATAATGGTCCCTTCTGACCTTAATATCTATGAATCTATGTGCCAATCAAGCTGGGCTGTGTTTCTAAAGGCTCTGGTCTAGGGATTGTTCTGGGGCACTTCTCTGGCCTGTGTTACCCGGGATGGGTCCCATCTGGCCTTGGAATCTATGAAACATTTAGTGACTGATCACTTTGGCCCAGTGGCCCTGGGACAGCCTGACACCCCTGAAGTACCATGGGTAACAGAGGTGCCTCACAAACTCCCCAGACCCATGGCATCCATGGATGCTCTTTTTGATATAAAAAGGACCCTTTGAGTCCTGAAGTTATTACTAAATCCTGGGACAACGACCTGGTGCACACGGGAAAGGCGTCTCCGTGGTCGGGCACGGCAGCACATGCTGCTCTCCGTTTATACGCTCGTGTTTCATTCCACCAAAGATGCATGCACAGTGTGTGGGCCTCGGCGCACAGGAAAGCTCTTCCTTCCGGTACATGGTGGTGCTGTGGTAAAGCTAAAGGCGTGTGTCTACCCACGGCCGCTGGTTAAACTTCTACGGCAAACGGCTGCCGATAGCATTAAAACAGAGGTGGTGTGCCTAATCTGGGGGGGTGTGCCCCTAGGGGAGCACCAAAGAACATTCGGAGGGGTGTGGCTGGGGCCAGGACAGCCTCCCTGGGGGGCAGGGAGGGACCCCCACCCTGTTCCACTCCTGGCCCTAGCCCCGGCTGCCGGCCCCAGCGGTGGCCCCAGCCATGGCCCCCTTACCCAGAGCCACAGCCCCGCTCCCAGCCCCAGGTGGCGGGGAGCGGCGCGAACGGGGTAAGGGGGAGGGGGCATGAGGTAAAAAGTTTGGGCCCCACTGCACTAAAATGATTTGGGGATAGCAAACATCACTCTCCCCAAATCTCTCCATTTTCTGCCCAGCTCTACGATTTCCATGAGTCAGGAGCAGGGAGGGCTCTGAGGGTCTGCAGAGACCTGAGCCAGCCATGGGGGCGGCCGCCACAGGGTGGCACCTGAAATTCATTGTTGAAAAATGCACATTGCCCTTACGGGGCTCAAACTGAACCAGGCCGGCTCCGGAGTGGGACCTAGCATCAGTGGAGACAGTCCAGTGGGGACCTCTGCCCAGCGAGCAGCTGCACTCAAAAGTGCTAACGAGATGTTCCGGGGGCGTAAGGAATGGGGTGGAGAAAAAACACAGAGAACGTTCTGATGCCTCCAGATAAATCGATGGGGCAGCCCCATCTGGGCTATGTGTGTGTGTGTGTGTGTGTGTGTGTGTGTGTGTAACCCTGGGCCCATCTCACACGGGATAGTGCTGAACAAAGTGGGGGTCAGAGACAGGCGACAGCCTTGATCAGAGCCTGGCTAAGCTCCTGGATGTAGATGGGAAAGATTGGGGTTGCTATTGCAGAGAGGGGATGAGTGAGAGGGGACATGCCAATTGTCTATGAAATAACGACCGGTCTGGAGAAGGGAGATCAGGAGCTTCTGTGCCTCATACACAATAAGAAGGGGATGGTCCAGGGAATTAAAAGGTGGGGGATTCAAATCTGATAAAAGGAAATACCTTGTCACGCAATGTGGGATTAGCCTGTGGAACTCACGGCCACATGAAATCGCCGAGGCAGAGAATGGAGGCAGATTAAAATAGGACTGGATATTTATACAGCTAACAAGACTATCCAGAATTATCACAGCTAATACGCACTCTGCTCAGGGGCTGAAGCTGATCTCTAACTATTACAGACCAGGGTGAGAGACCTGATGTGGGGGGCAGCTGCTTCTCCCCATCTGCCCAGCACTTTGGGGGTCTCACACCTTCCTCTGAAGCAGCAGGTGCTGCCTCTGTCAGAGACGGGATACCAGGCGAAATGGGCGCGGCTCTGGTCCTGACCAGCAGTTCCTAATTCAGCAGGCTAAAGGCCTCACTGACTTGTGGGAGGGGCAGATGCTGTCCGGGCAGCTCAGCTGGGGCCACCACCTCTCTGGGCTTGCCCAGCTAAGAATGGGGTGTGTTTATATAACCCGGGGGATGGGGGGCTCAGACGTTTCTACCCCTGCTGTACAGCAGGTGAGCTGCAGCCTCCCCTCCCCTGGAGCCCAGGTGGCAACAGCTGGTGGAGTTGGTGCCAGGGGAGGCCCCGGGACTTAGTTCGACTCCTGAGCGGGAGCTGCTCCCGATGCCCCCTGCTCCACCCTTCCCAGTCCCTCCTCAGAGGCAGGAGCGTCTGTGGTCTGACGCTGGCCACACCTGCCTTGCCTGAGGTTTGTAACACCAGCGACTTTGCCAAACTGGGGGCCTGGGGAATCACTTCTTACCATTAGGGACCTTTGTCTGGGAGACCCCTCCCACCCCACGACAGGAATCCTTGGGGATACAGTCACCCAGGCCTCGCCACTGTGCCAAGCAGGGTGGCCTAGTGCACTGGGCTGGGAGGCAGGAGACTACGGTCTCTTCCCAGCTCTGCCGCTGTCCCGCTGGGTGACCTTAGGCAAGTCTCTTCCCCTCCTGCTCGCTGTCTATTTCAATCACAAGCTCTGTGGGGCAAATGCCTTGAAGGACTCAGGGCCTGAAGTGTCCATGGGGCGGGGGGGAGTATCCCCCCACACCATAGACCCCTTGTTGGTTCATCAGCCTCCACTGATTCTTTAACCTGGTACAGCCCGTAGGGGCACAGAGCCCCGGCTGGGCTCGGGGTCTCTCACAGGCTGCTCCGGCTGCGATCATTACTGCTCCTGCCATGGGAGCCCCGGGGCAGTCCCGAGGGTGGAGCGGGCGGCCCGGAGTGGGGTCACGGAGCTCGGGCTGCAGGGTCAAGTCTTGAAGGGAGGGACACCCCTCCCCAGTGCCTGGAGACTCACTGCCAGGGTCAGACCCCAGCCCAGGACGTGGGCACGTTGAACCCAGCTCCCCCTGCCCTGCCTGGGCGAGTCCCCAGTGCTAGGAGCAGCCTGAACCCTGCTCCCCTGTGCCAGGAGGGGGCACCCAGCATGGGTGCTGGGCCTAGTAGTGCTGGGGGGCGGGTCTTAGCACCCCTGGTTTGTGATACTAATGGCACCCAAATACCTGGCTTCCACCACAGGCGGCATGCACGGGTTTCATCAATGGCTCTCAGCTGCCCCCTCTAAACTGATCCGGCGCCCCAGGGGCCCCACCAGCTGTGGAGGAGCTAGCAAGACCCCTGTGCAATCCCCATTTTGGGGGAGGGGGTCCTAGGATGACAGGGGCCTGGGCACAACTCCCATCGCTCCCCCGGGCTGGCACCTGCCCCCGGCACCAGGCATGACAAGGAGCCCTTGGCACCAGGATCGGGGCCCGCGCCCCCCCTACAGGCCCAGAGGTGGGATCCGGGTCCGGCGTGGATGGAAAAATCCACTCCGGGATTCACTGGGACCCCCCTGGCAGCAGCTGTGAGGCCGGGAGAAACGCGGGGCGAGGAGTAAAACCAGAACTGGATTTCAGGCCGTCTGCGGCTACAAAGGAGGGGTGGGGGATTTAAACTGGGAGAGTTCCCCGCCCCCAGCTCCGCTGATGCGCATCAATCCCGACCTGCAGCCCCCCTCCATGCCCATCAGTCCCCACCTGCCCCTGCATACCCCGGCTGGACGAGTTCCCAGCTGCCTAGAGCAGCGAATACACCCCCACCTGCATGCACCCCACACGCCCCTCTCTGGCTAGCGACCCCCCCGCCCCGGCTATCCGCTATATCTAGCCCCACCCACAGGTCCCTGTATCCAGCCCGCCCCGTACACACCTCTCCGCGCTCAGAGCTGGTCCCTGCAGGCAGGCTGGGCTCCCTTGGGGGGCCGCGGGGCTGGCACCCCCCGAAGTTGGGGGGGGGAGCTCTGGGGCTGGCGACCTGCCCGTGGCGCAGACCGGGCGCGCATACGCTCGCGCACTGGGCCCGCTTCTATTTTTAGCCGCTTGCGGCTATAAATAGCGCCCAGCCCCGCAGCGCTGCAGCCCGAAATAGCGCGGGCGGGCGGGGAAGGAGAGTCACCCGCTTCCGGCCCGCTGCCCTTGTCCTCCTCGGCGGGACCGCGGGGACAAGGCGATGCGGTCACCGGCTCCTCCCGCCGGCGCAGCGGCCCGCTGGGCCCTCGCTAGCCACCCACGCCATGCGCAAGCCCAGGAGAGGGGCAAGCTGCCTTCTGCCCCCCGCAGAGGGGTACCTGCCTGGGCACTCCCGGGTGGGGCGTTATTCCTAACCCCAAAGGGGGTCGTCTCACCACTGAGATACAGCCGCCTCGGGGGTGGGGTGTGGGGGCTGTTTATACAAGGCTCCCTTGCCCAGCACTGAGATGCAGCCACCTCTGGGGTGGGGTGTGGAGGCTGTTTATATAGAGATCCCTCCCTCAGCAGTGAAATGCAGCTGCCTCTTGGGTACAGCTCAGGGGCTGGTCATACAATGATCCTTTGCCTGGCTCTGAGATGCAGCCCCCTTTCAGGTAGGGCATGGGGGCTGTTTATACCAGGCTTCCTTGCTCAGCACTGAAATGCAGCCACCTCTGGGTTGGGGAGCAGGGTCTGTGTATACAGAGATCCCTCACCTGGCACTGAAGTACTACCACCTGGGGGAAAAGGGAGGTGTGTATACAGGGATCCCTTACTTGGCACTGAAATGCAGCTGACTCTGGGGTATCGCTCAAGCCTGGTGCAGAAATGCAGCCACCTCTGGGTTGGGGAGTGGAGGCTGTGGATACAGGAATCCTTTGCTTGGCTCTGAGATGCAGACACCTCTGAGGTGGGGCTGTTTATACAGGGACTCCTCGTCTGGTGCAGAGACGTGGCCACTTCTGGGGTGGGGTGCAGCAGAAGTTGTGTATGCAGGGATCCCTCACTCAGCACTAAGATGCAGCCATCTCTGGGGTGGGGCGTGGGGGCTGTTTATACAGGGATCTCTCACTCAGCACTGAGATGCAGCCATCTCTGATGCGTGGCACAGAAGCTGTTTATACAGGGGGCTGGTAAACAGGGTACAAAATATATAGGAATGACGGAGTGAGTCGTGCTGGCGGGGGAGTGGCCCTGTATGTGAAAGAAAGCAGAGGCCAATAGAGTAAAAATCTTAAATGAATCGAACTGTACCATAGAATCTCTCTGGCTAGAAATTCCAGGCTCGACTAGAGCAATAGGAATACACTACCAACCACCTGGCCAGGATGGGGACGGTGACTGTAATCTCCCTGAGCATTTCACAGAGGCTACAAAGGCAGAAAACGCAACAGCAACGGGGGATTTCAACCATTCCCGTGTTGACTGGAACATGTCACCTCAGGATGGGACGCAGAGATAAAATTTCGAGACACCATAAATGGCTGCTTCCTGGAACTAGTTCTGGAATCTGCAAGAGGAGGGGCAATTCTTGATCAGTCCTAAGCGGTGAGCAGGATCTGGTCCAAGAGGAGAATCTAGCTGAACCGCTCAGTAACAGCGACCATAATGCAATTACATTTACCATCCTTGTAGGGGGAAAAATGCCAAAGAAACCCACCACAGTAGCATTTAACTTCAAATAAGGGAACTACACAAAAATGAGGAAGCTAGTTAAATGCAAATGAAAAGGAACAGTCATAAGAATGCCATGGCTGCACGCTGCTTGGAAACTATTTAAAAACACCATAATAGAGACTCAAACTAAATCTAAACCCCACATTAAAAAAAACAGTAAGAAGACCCAAAAAACCCCGTCACCATGGCTAAACAGCAGAGTAAAAGAGGTGGTTAGAAGCAAAAAAGGCATCCTTTAAAGATTGGAAGTCAAATCTTAGGGGAGAAAATAGAAAGGTGCAGAACCTCTGGCAAGCCAAGTGTAAATGTGTAATTTGGCCAGCCAGAAAAAGAATCTGAAGAGCAACTAACAAAGGACACAGAAGCTAACAGCAAAATTTTTTTTTAAGTACATCAGCAACAGGAAGCTGCCAACCAGTCTGTGGGGCCATAGGACCAGTGAGGAGCTGAAACAGCAGTCAAGTACGACAAGGCTGTTGCAGGGAAAACATCTGAATTCTTTGCATTGGTCTTCACTGCAGAGGATGAGGGAGATTCTCACACTGAGCCGTTCTTTTTAGGTGACAAATCTGAGGAGCTGTCCCAGACTGAGGTGTCAATAGAGGAGGTTTGGGAACAAATGGATAAATTAAAGTAATAAATCACAAGGACCAGATGGTAACATCCAAGGGTTCTGAAGGAACTCAGATGTGAAATTGCTGAACTACTAACTCTGGTATGTAACCTATGGCTTAAATCAGCCTCTGTACTACGTGACTGGAGGATCGCTAATGTAACACCCATTTTTTAAAAAGGCTCCTGAGATGAGCCTGGCAATCCCAGGCCAGTGACCCTAACTTCTGTACCAGGCAAACGGATTGAAACTACAGTAAAGAACAGAATTATCAGACACAGAGATGAACACGACGTGTTGGGGAAGAGTCCATATGGCTTTTGTAAAGGGAATCCATACACCTCAAATATTAGAATTCTTTGTGGGTGTCAACTAACGTATGGACAAGGGTGATCCAGTGGATATATTTCAGAGTAGCAGCCGTGTTAGTCTGTATTCGCAAAAAGAAAAGGAGGACTTGTGGCACCTTAGAGCTGCATCCGATGAAGTGAGCTGTAGCTCACGAAAGCTTATGCTCAAATAAATTGGTTAGTCTCTAAGGTGTCACAAGTCCTCCTGCTCTTTTTCCAGTGGATATAGTTTATTTGGACTTTCAAAAGCCTTTGATAAGGTCCAAAGGCTCATAAGCAAAGTAAGCTGTCATGGCATAAGAGGGAAAGTTCTCTCATGGATCAGTAACTGGTTAAAAGACAGGAAACAAAGGGTAGGAATAAATGGTCTGTTTTCAGAATGGAGAGAGGTAACTAGCGGTGTCCCCCAGGGGTCTGTACTGGGACCAGCCCTATTCAACATATTCATAAATGATCTGGAAAAAGGGGTGAACCATTAGATGGCAAAGTTTGCAGACAATACAAAATTACTCAAGATAGTTAAGTCCCAGGCAGACTGCAAAGAGCTACAAAAGGATCTCTCAAAACTGGGGGACTGGGCAACAAAATAGCAGATGAAATTCAATGTTGATAAATGCAAAGTAATGCACATTGGGAAACATAATCCCAACTATACATACAAAATGATGGGGTCTAAATTAGTTGTTCCCACTCAAGCAAGAGACCTTGGAGACATCACAGATAGTTCCCTGAGACCATCCACTCAATGTGCAGTGGCAGCCAAAAAAGAGAACAGTGTTAGGAACCATTAGGAAAGGGATACCTAAGACAGACAATACAATAATGCTACTACATAAATCTAGGATATGCCCACACTTGGAATATTAGGTGCAGTTCCGGTGGCCTTGTCTCAAAAAAGAGATATTAGCACTGGAAAAGGTACAAAGAAGGGCAACAAAAATGAGTAAGGGGCTGGAACAGCTTCCGTGTGAGGAGAGATTAGAAAGACGGGGACTGATCAGCTTGGAAAAGAGACGACTAAGGGGGGATATGACGGAGGTCTATAAAATCATGCCTGGTGTGGAGAACATGAATAGGGAAGTGTTATTTACCAGTTTGCATAACACAAGAACCAGGGGTCACCCAATGGTTTAACAGGCAGCAGGTTTAAAACAGAAGGAAGTACTTTTTTACACAACACACAGTCAACCTGTGGAACTCACTGCCAGGGGATGTTGTAAAGGCCAAAACCATAACTGGGTTAAAAAATAATGAGCTAAGTTCCTGGAGTACAGGTCCATCAGTGACGATTAGCCTAGATGGTCAGAGATGCAGCCCCCTGCTCTGGGTGTCCCTAAACCTCTAAATGTCAGAAGCTGAGACTGGTTGACAGGGGATGGATCACTCCAAATTTTCCTTGTCTGTTCATTCCCTCTGCAGTATCTGGCATTGGCCACTGTCAGAAGACAGGACACTGGCCTAGCTGAACCATTGGTCTGACCCACTATGGCTGCTCTTCTGTTCTTATACAGGGATCCCTCGCCCAGCACTGACATGCAGCCACCTCTGGGGTGGGGCATGAAGGCTGTTTATAAGCCACACAGCAGTTTAGGGCAGGAACTGGGTGCACCTGTCCCTCAAATCCGAGCGCTCTCAGCATGTATCTGCACAGCACAGAGCCAGACACTGTCCAGCTCCGAGCCCAGAGGATCAGGGACTGGGCTCAGCACGGCCACCCAAGAGCCTGAGCACCCAGGAGCTGCAGTTTGGGGGTGGCCCTCATCTCTGGCAGATGCCCCCAAACAGGCCCCTGCATGCCCCCAAAGTGGGGGCAGAGCCAGGGCAGCCACCTAGGGAGACAACCTCCTCTTGCCCTGCCTGAAGCCAAGGCATGAGCTGCAGATGTGACAGCTCCCGCCTTGGGTCTCGCTTCCTGGTGCCAGTCTCTGGGACCCCCTATTGCACAGTAGCTGGCAGGTGGTGGGGAGGGGACGGAGCTGAGGTACATCCCGGGGGAAGTGGATGGGGTGACCCTGAGAGGGGGGGCTGTGACACATGGCAGGATTGTGGAGAAACCTTCTTGCCTCAGGGTTAAAACCTTTGGGGTCCATTGTATTAAAAATGCAAGTGTGTCGGTGTTACAGTGTCTGGGATCGGGGGACCCACCTGGCACCCACCACAAATCCATGCAGAGGCATCTGCAGGATTGTGCATCAAGCTGGATGTATGGGGCCAGACTCTGATCTCAGCCCTCCCGCCCCCGGGGTCAATCCAGAGTCACCCCCCCCGACTGCAATGGGGGCAGGGCTGGATTCTGATCTCAGCCCCCTGGGGTCAATCCAGAGTCAACCCCTGACTGCAATGGGGGCAGGGCCGGACTCTGATCTCAGCCCCCCCGGGGTCAATCCAGAGTCACCCCCTGACTGCAATGGGGCAGGGCCGGACTCTGATCTCAGCCCCCCGGGGTCAATCCAGAGTCACCCCCTGACTGCAATGCGGGCAAGGCCGGACTCTCGGGGTCAGGGCAGGGGTAACTGAAAGCAGAGTTGCACCTTCATATATATTAAAAATCAAATAACAGTAATGACACCCCCACCAAGTGCCACGCTGCCTGGAGTGGGTCACACCTGGGAGTGTCACCCTCTGGGCAGCCTGTCAGCAGCAGGGCAGGGACCGCACACTGGTGACATGCTCCATAATTACATTTTACCAACCCAGTAACAAATGTGAACTCCTGGGTCATTGTAACAGCCTTATCATGGAGCCACAGACAGTCCCCTTGGGCTCTTCTCTCTTGCCATCCAGGCCAGCTGGACTTTGCCATACACCAAAGATCACAAAATGTGCAGGTTGCTCCCAGTCCCAAGAGACCAGGCACTTACCCCCACTCAATTTGTACCTTAAATCTCTCACCAAAGATGCTGCTAGCCAATCCTGTAATTAACGAACCAGAGATTTATTAACCAAGACACAAGAGAGTTAGTGCCAGGTTCAAGCAGGCAACATGTCGACATACACGAGTTACAGTCTATGGTTTTAAAAAGGTGACCGAGTTGTCGCAATCTGTCAGCTCTGAACGCCTTCCAGGCCTTATCCAGGCTGGGGATCTCGGCTTCTTTTTGTAGCTCCAGCCCTGTGAGAATCCAAGCAGCAAAGGGGAGAGATGGAAAAACGTTCTTGTCGGCTGATCTTAGTTCCTTCTTCCAGAATTCCAGCTGATGGGACGAGCCCATCCTGGATTTGAAGGGACAGTTCACAAAGCCTTTGCATTGGGATGACCTGCAATGGCCCATTTAGCTTTGAAAGCCCTTCTTGATGTATCCCCAAGGATCAGGCACCACTGATCTACAGACACGGCTGGCTAGACTCTGCCTCTCACACACAGGACAATAAAGCAGTGATGTCCAATACCCCGCCCATGCAAGGTACCACAATGAGACACCGTTCACCACTGATTGATAATACGATCCTCATTCTCTTATGCTGTGAGCAGCAGTGAAAGAGTTAACACGGTTTTAAGAGCATAGCCGTCATTATTAGGCTCCAGAGTGAACACTGTGTGAGCTGCAGGGGCCAGCTTCCTCTCCCAGAGCTATCATCCCAGCTGTGTGCAGGCTCAGGGCAGGCAGATGTTGGTGCATCAGTTACGTCCTGGTCACATCTTCAAGACTTTCTTCATAACCCAAAGGGAAGGACTGTGCTGGCAAAATTTCAAAAGTGGCCACTACCCCCATTGGGGAGGGGCAACTTGAGACCCCTTGGTTTCCAGATGTGCTGGGTTCCAGGTACACTGAGCACCCACAGGTCCAATATAGGTCCATAGACTTTAAGACCAGAAGAGACCAAGTTCCTGCATAACCCAGGCCAGGGAGCCCCCCACATGCACCCCCTGAACCCCCACTGAGCCCAGGGAGCTGTGGTTGAGCCGGATGTCAGGGGAGCGCAAGCCAGTGGGAGCTACATGTGCAGCCCTGCAACATGCAGCCTCAGGGCAGGTTTCCAGAATCACTTTGGAAGTGCCTGGCCCAGCAGCTGCTCCCCAAAAGCTGAGAATCTGGAGCGTGACGTGGTCCTGTCCGTGCCTCAAATTCCTTCCCAGCCCAGCCCCTGCCTGGCCCATGACCCAGCACGGCAAGGGCTCTCCACATCCCCCAGCCTTTGCGGCCGGGCCCTGTGCTCAGGTCGCTTTGACCTGCCCTTGGCGGTGACATGTGGCTCATGCCTGCATCCTTCCAGCTGAGCTGCTAGCTTGGAGAAGTGAAACTGCCTCCCGCAGGAAGATGAGGGAGGAGATGGCGAAAGTCACAAATCCGGGAACCAGAGCGAGCCGGCCAGCCTGCGGGCTTGTCATCGCTCCCCTGCCAAGGCTCCCCCGCCACCAGGGTCTCCGACAAGGTTCAGGGCTCGAGGACGCGGCAATCGGAGTAACTCTCCCACGCTGGCTCTAACTCCCCGTGCGGACACACTGTCCCAGAATAAGAGTCACTTTCTTCCCGATACGAGCTCTCGCTCCCAGCCTCAACACCCCCTTTATCTTTGCTTTCAGCAGAGGGGCCAGAGCCACGTCCCAAACAATCCAGGGGTCAGGGGGCGGGATCTCAGGGGGGCAGTTCCACCTGAATCCCTGCTCTGGTTTTGCTGGGGGTTCGGCTTAGCCCAGAGCCCAGCACTAGTTCTGGTAGGGTGACCAGTTGTCCGGTTTGGGACCTGGTCAAAAAGGAACCCTGATGGCTCCGGTCAGCACTGCTGACCGGGCAGTTGAATGTCCGGTTCACGGCGCCACAGTGGGGCTGGCAGGCTCCCTGCTAGTGCTGCGGCCCACGGGGCTCCCGGGTCCGGAAGCAGCTGGCATGTCCGGCTCCTCGCCCGAGGGGCTGCTGCGGGGGTCCGTGTGCTGCCCTGCCCCCTGCCTGCAGGGCCGGACCCAGCGCCACTCGCGAGCGCTCGGCAGGCGGCGCTTGAGGGGTCGCATGGCGCACGCTTCTCCCGCTGCTGCCCAGCCCCCTGCTCCTCGCACGCCTGGGCTCGAGCCTGCTGCGAACCGCGGCCTGTCGCCCCATCGCCGGCGCCAAGGAGTTGGAGGGATGTGTCTCCCCAACCCCGAGTCCTGGGAATGGGGCTGCACCCCCATCCCCCTCACTGCATCCCTCCCCAGCCCAACCCCCCCGCACCCCCATCACTGCACCCCCCGCAGCCCCATTCCCCTCACTACATCCCTCCCCAGCCCAACCCCCCACACTCCCATCCCCCTGTCACTACATCCCTCCCCAGCCCAACCCCCCGCACTCCCATCCCCCCATCACTACATCCCTCCCCATCTCCACTTCCCGCACCCCCATCCCCCCCTCACTGCATCCCTCCCCATCTCCACCTCCCGCACCCACATCACTGCACCCCCCGCAACCCCATTCCCCTCACTACATCCCTCCCCAGCCCAACCCCCCACACCCCCATTCCCCCGTCACTATCTCCCTCCCCAGCCCAACCCCCCACACCCCCATCCCCCCGTCACTGCATCCCTCCCCATCCCCACCTCCTGCACCCCCATCCCCCCATCACTGCATCCCTCCCCATCCCCACCTCCCGCACCCCCATCCCCCCGTCACTGCATCCCTCCCCATCCCAACCCCCTGCACCCCCATCCCCCTCACTGCATCCCTCCCCAGCCCAACCCCCCTCACCGCCATCCCCTTGTCACTGCACCCCACGCACCCCCATCCCCCTCACTGCATCCCTTCCCATCCCAAACCCCCACACCCCCCTCCCCCCGTCACTACATCCCTCCCCAGCCCAACCCCCCGCACCCCCATCCCCCTCACTGCATCCCTCCCCAGCCCAACCCCTCCACACCCCCATCCCCCCGTCACTACATCCCTCCCCAGCCCAACCCCCTGCACCCCCATCCCCCTCACTGCATCTCTCCCCAGCCCAAAGCCCCGCACCCCCATCCCCCTCACTGCATCCCTCCACAGCCCAACCCCCTGCACCCCATCCCCTCATCACTGCATCCCTCCCCAGCCCAACCCCCTGCACCCCCATCCCCACATCCCTCCCCTGCATCCCCCCGCACCCCCATCCCCCATCATTGCATCCCTCCCCATCCCAACCTCCCGCACTCCCATCACTGCATCCCTTCCCATCTGTCATAAATATAAAGGGAAGGGTAACCACCTTTCTGTATAAAATCCCTCCTGGCCAGAGGCAACATCCTGTTACCTGTAAAGGGTTAAGAAGCTCAGCTAACCTGGCTGGCACCTGACCCAAAGGACCAATAAGGGTTTGTGCTCTTTGTTTACGTGGTTGTTCTCTCTTGGGACTGAGAGAGGCCAGACAGAAATCCATCTTCTCCAACCCATCCTAATCCAAGACCAGTAGAGGTAAGCCAGGCACGAAGGATTAGTTTAACTTTTGTTTTTTGTGAATTTTCCCTGTGTTAAGAGGGAGGTTTATTCCTGTTTTCTGTAACTTTAAGGCTTTGCCCAGAGGGGTATCCTCTGTGTTTTGGATTGGAATACCCTGTAAAGTATTTTCCATCCTGATTGTACAGAGGTGATTTCTACCGTTCTTTTTTTTCAATAAAATCCTTCTTTTAAGAACCTGACTGATATTTCCATTCTTCCAAGATCCAGGGGTTTGGGTCTTTGATGATTTTGGAACCATTGGGTTAGGATATTATTCTCCAGCCTCCCCAGGAAAAGGGGGTGTGTAGGGCTTGGGGAGATATTTTGGGGGAAGACGTCTCCAAGTGGTCTGTTCCCCTGTTCTTTGTTTAAAACGCTTGGTGGCGGCAGCATCCTGTTCAAGGCCAAGGCAAAGTTTGTACGTTGGGGAAGTTTTTAACCTAAGCTGGTAAGAATAAGCTTAGGGGGTCTTTCATGTGGGTCCCCACATCTGTACCCTAGAGTCCAGAGTGGGGAAGGAATCAGAGCGGTGGGATCATTTTGAACCAAAAGCACAGAACTGAAGAGGTTTTTTTTTAAGCTGAGAGCAGCTAGAGGGTTTTCTGTCTATTTGCCTGGAGACAGAGGTGTTAGTTTTTTTACAAAGGGATTTGTCTTTTGTGAGCTGGAGTTTTCTCTACCTAAAGGCAGGGTAGTTAACCTCCTGCAGGGAAATTCACAAGTTTTTTTTTCCCCCTAACTCTCCGGTATAGCTAGAGTTAAGCACAAGAAAGCAGGAAAATGACTACCAGTGAAGCAGCTAATAAACTAGAGCTGGCCAGATTTGAAGCTGAAGAGAAACAAAAAGAGCATGATAGACAGATGGCCTTAAGGCGCTTGGATATTGAGGCAGAAAAAGCCAGGGTGGAGGCAGAGGAAGCTGCCCACAAGAGAGCTAAGGAGGAGAAAGAAAAAGAGAGGAAGCATGTACTGGAGATGGAGAAGGCAAGGGCTCAGCAGAATATACCAACCAACCCTAGCAATCCTTCTCCAGGTACCGCTTCCCATCCCAGAAAGTTCCCCGCCTACAAGGCAGGTAATGATACTGAGGCCTTCTTAGAAAACTTCAAAAGGGCCTGCCTTGGGTACAGCATCTCTACAGACCAGTACACCGTAGAGCAGAGGCCGCAGCTCAGCGGACCCTTAGCAGAGGTGGCGGCTGAAATGCCGAAGGACCACATGAACAGTTATGAACTTTTCAAACCCCAGGCGAGAGTCAGAATGGGGCCAACCCCCGAGCATTCCCGTCAGCAGTTCAGAGCCCTAAGGTGGAAACCAGATGAGTCATTTACCCGACATGCCTACCACATTGTGAAACATTGGGATGTCTGGATATCAGGAGCAGGTGTTAAATCTCCAGAAGAGTTGCCCTTCCTCATGCAAATGGAGCAGTTCTTAGAGGGTGTTCCTGAGGAAATAGAAAGGTACACCCTAGATGGGAAGCCCACAGATGTAATCGAGGCGGGGGAGATTGGAGCCAAATGGGTGGAGGTGGCCGAAAAGAAAAAAACTAGTAGCAGTTGGAGCAAATATCAGAAGGGGCAACCCGAAACAACACCCTATCACCAGGGGCAACCCAAGCCCCTCCTACATCCCAAGGAAAACCCCAGACACCTTATCGTCCCACCGCACCATTCTCCAGCAACCCACCTCGCCCCAGTGACCAGTCAACTGGGCGATGTTTTAAATGTAATGAGCTGGGGCATGTGAAGGCCAACTGCCCCAAGAACCCCAACAGATTACAGTTCAGCATACTGTTCAAGGCCAAGGCGAAGTTTGTACGTTGGGGAAGTTTTTAAACTAAGCTGGTAAGAATAAGCTTAGGGGGTCTTTCATGCGGGTCCCCACATCCATACCCTAGAGTTCAGAGTGGGGAAGGAACCCTGACACCATCCCAACTCCCCGCACTCCATCCCTCTCACTGCATTCCTCCCCACCCCAATCCCCCCGCACTCCCACCCCCCTCACTGCATCCCTCCCCACCCCAATCCCCCCGCAACCCCATCCCCCTCACTGAATCCCTCCCCACCCCAATCCCCCCGCACTCCATCCCCCCATCATTGCATCCCTCCCCACCCCAATCCCCCTGCACTCCATCCCCCCATCATTGCATCCCTCCCCATTCCCCCCCGCACCCTCATCCCCGTCATTGCATCCATCCCCGTCCCATCCCATCCTGCCCCCACACCTACCCATCCCAGCCCTGTACCCCTTACAGCGCTCTCCCACCCATCCTCTCCACCTCCCAGAGACGCCACCCCCATGTCCCTCACCCCACACAGCCCTGCACCCCATTCACCTCCATACACTGCTGCACTTCCATTATGTCCCTATACACGCCTGTGCCCCCCACATCCTCATGTACTTGTAGCCTTCTGCCTCCCCTGCATCCCCATCCACCCCACATACCCCCCAAACCCCCTCCTCTCTCCTTCTCTGCTCCCTTTCACCCCCACCCTACTCTTGTCCTTGGCCTCTTTCCGTCCCCATCCTCTCTCCTCCCCCCTCCAAACTTTTCCCCTCCAGCCCACCCTCCTCCCTTCCCAGATGGGTGGTTTAGGCAGCCCCTGGAAAAGTGTCTCTGTGTAGGCAAGCGTGTGCATACATGCATTGTATGTGTGTAAGAGACTGTGTGTCTTTGTGTAGGGAAGTGCGTATATTGCCGCATGGGTGTATACCTGTGTGAATAAAATTTGCAGCCTAACTCTTTGACTTTTATTCCTTTCGCTGGCTTGCGCACACAAAAATCGATGACACAAAATATGTGTGTATTCATTTCATAACAAGTTTTTAAAAGAGAAGGGAACTCTAAAAGCAATGTATTATTTCTTAAAAAGTGAATGTTGTTGACTAGTAATCGCAGAAGAGCCGATGTATCAGACATTTCTCCCCACCTTTGTCTAGCTACATTATAAACTCTTTGTTGCAGACTCTCTCTTTTTATGTGTATGTCCAGCACCGACCACCCTGGAGCCCTGACCTTGGTTGTGGTCTCTGGGCATTAAAAAACAATTGTAATAATAAATAATGTGGACATGTATGTGTTAGTGCATGGCAGCCGTGTACACATGAATACAGGTGTGTATCTGCATGTAGGTGGGGGAGTCCGTTTCTACAGATTTCGTTTCGTAGGTATCCGGACAGGTGTGCATTTCTGTGGTTGTGCTCTGTGGATTTGTATTTGGGCTTCAGGAGTTGGCCTTTAATGGACCCATTGCAGCTGTGATAAGGTGTGGTCCTAATTCCACACATAACATTACAATCACTTTAGTGAACAAAAAACATGGAGCTGGTTACGAAAAATGGGGAGGGGGAGGGAAAGAATCGTGAAAAGCTTGGTGAAATTTCATTTTTTTAAAAAATGACCCTTTTTGACTATTTTGCTGCCAGCTCAAGCGCCCTGTAACAAAGAAAACCAGAACTTAGCATAATCATCTGCCGAAACAAGAAATATGCCTGTTTGAGCCTAGCTGTGACAATGAGCATGTGAGAGAGGGTGGGGGAGAGCAAGCGAGGGAGGGAGGGGAGATGGAGTGAGGGGGGAGCAGGGGCAGGGCCTCGGGGAAGGGGTGCGGCAGTGGGAGGGGCAAGGTTCTGGCAAGCTCTGGCTAGGGGGGCTAGGTTTGGCCTGCATCCCCCCCCTCCCCCCATCACTGGCTCTGCCTGAGTGGGGCTTGGCTCTGGCGGGCAGGCCCTTGCAGTCCCTCTGCCCATGCAGTATTTTGACCCAGCAGCCAACGCCATGCAACTCCCTTAGCGACCCACCGGGGCCTCCCCGCCAGGCAGCAAACAAATACACCGGCTGGTTCAGCGCTCGCCAGCCGGCGGTTATGTAAGCGGGCGGCGCACGTGACCCAGGCCAGGCAGCCAGCCCCGAAGAATGCGGCCCTGCAGCCAAGAAATCCCCAGGAATTCCCTCTAGGAACCGAGGGGAGGGATGTGCCTGCTTGGGGGCCGTCCTGGGACGGGCCAAGCCCCAGGGTAGCCTAGGGGCACATGCTGGGGCAGGCAGCCTCTACACATCAGGATGGGGGCAGTGGCATCTGGCCTGTGCGCCCCACGCCAAGGGATTGGCAGGACTGGGACTGAAGCTGGCGCCCTAAAACTTCCACCGTGCACCGTGGTGGCAGGTGTGGTGGGCAGCCCGGCTCGGGGAGCCCTTCTTGACCCAGCCTCTGCCAGTGCCCTGCCTCCAGGGTCGCCCCAGCCTGACGGGAGCAGGGCTGGCAGGGTCTGGGGGGCAGGAGACAGCTGAGAAGGGCTGGTAGGGGAGCCGCATGGGGCCCACATTTTAATTTGTCCAAGGGCCGGACCCCATATCCACTCCCACCTGCCCCCCCCAAATGACAGGGGCCACAAGCTGCTCTCCCCCAGCACCCACAGCTTCCAGGCACCCCACCCCTGTTTGAAGGTCCCTGATCACCCCCCACCTCCAGGCCCCTTCACTCCCCTGGCCTGTAGGCCCCTCTGCCCCCCAACCCTGGCCTGCAGACCCCAGTTCACTCTCATCCCCTGCTCCAGGCCCCTTCACCCCCACCCCGGCTTGTAGGCCCTACTGCCCCCCAACCGCAGCTCACTCCCATCCCCTGCTCCAGGCCCCTCTGCCCCACAACCCTGGCCTGCAGACCCCAGTTCACTCCCATCCCCTGCTCCAGGCCCCTCTGCCCCACAACCCTGGCATGCAGACCCCAGTTCACTCCCATCCCCTGCTGCAGGCCCCTTCAGTCCCCTCCCGCAGCTCGTAGGCCCCTCTGCCCCCCCAACCCCGGCCTGCAGACCCCAGGTCACCCCATCCCCAGGTCACCCCCGTCCCCAGTTTGTAAGATCTAAATATTTGTCTCCTAGCAACAAGACTCAGCTTCCCTTCTGGCTGTTGTTTACAGGCCGAGCGCCAGGCCCCTGGAGCCGGGCCAGAGCCCACAGCTGAGCGGGGAGAGGCCAGGCTGGGCCTGCCAAGGAGGCCTGGCAGGGAGCCCCCAGCACGCAGCTCCAGCACGGCTGTCACCTTTCACCCACAGCCCTGCACCACACACGCACAACGGCCCCCCGCGCCGCGCACACACACAGCTGTGTCCCCCGCACCGCACGCACAACTGTGACCCCCGCGCCGCGCACACGCACAACTCTGTCCCCCGCACCACACACACAGCTGTGTCCCCCGCACCGCGCACACACACAGCTGTGTCCCCCGCACCGCACGCACAACTGTGACCCCCGCGCCGCGCACACGCACAACTCTGTCCCCCGCACCACACACACAGCTGTGTCCCCCGCACCGCGCACACGCACAGCTGTGTCCCCCGCGCACACGCACAGCTGTGTCCCCCGCGCCACACGCACAGCTGTGTCCCCCGCGCCGCGCACACACACAGCTGTGTCCCCCGCACCGCGCCACACACACAGCGGTGTCCCCCGCACCGCGCACACACACAGCTGTGTCCCCCGCACCACACGCACACACACAGCTGTGTCCCCCGCGCCGCGCACACACACAGCTGTGTCCCCCGCACCACACGCACACACACAGCTGTGTCCCCCGCACCACACGCACACACACAGCTGTGTCCCCCGCGCCACACACACAGCGGTGTCCCCCGCACCGCGCACACACACAGCTGTGTCCCCCGCACCACACGCACACACACAGCTGTGTCCCCCGCACCGCGCACACAGCTGTGTCCCCCGCACCGCGCACACACACAGCTGTGTCCCCCGCACCACATGCACACACACAGCTGTGTCCCCCGCACCACACGCACACAACTTCCCCCCACACCGTGCGCTCACACAACTGTGTCCCCCACACCACACACAACTGCCCCCCACAACACACACACAGCTGTGTCCCCCACAACGCACTCACACAACTGCCCCCCCGCACCGCACACACACACACAGCTGTGTCCCCCGCACCACACGCACAACTGCCCCCCGCGCCGCGCACACACACAGCTGTGTCCCCCGCGCCGCGCACACACACAGCTGTGTCCCCCGCGCCGCGCACACGCACAGCTGTGTCCCCCGCGCCGCGCACACGCACAGCTGTGTCCCCCGCGCCGCGCACACGCACAGCTGTTTCCCCCACGCCACACACACAGCTGTGTCCCCCGCACCACACGCACACACACAGCTGTGTCCCCCGCGCTGCGCACACACACAGCTGTGTCCCCCGCGCCACACACACAGCGGTGTCCCCCGCACCGCGCACACACACACAGCTGTGTCCCCCGCACCACACACACAGCTGTGTCCCCCGCACCGCGCACACACACAGCTGTGTCCCCCGCACCACACGCACACACACAGCTGTGTCCCCCGCACCACACGCACACAACTTCCCCCCACACCGTGCGCTCACACAACTGTGTCCCCCGCACCACACACAACTGCCCCCCACAACACACACACAGCTGTGTCCCCCACAACGCACTCACACAACTGCCCCCCCGCACCGCACACACACAGCTGTGTCCCCCGCACCACACGCACAACTGCCCCCCGCGCCGCGCACACACACAGCTGTGTCCCCCGCACCGCACGCACAACTGTGTCCCCCGCACCGCGCACACACACAGCTGTGTCCCCCGCACCGTGCACACACACAGCTGTGTCCCCCGCACCGCACGCACAACTGTGTCCCCCGCACCACACGCACACAACTTCCCCCCACACCGTGCGCTCACACAACTGTGTCCCCCGCACCACACACAACTGCCCCCCACAACACACACACAGCTGTGTCCCCCACAATGCACTCACACAACTGCCCCCCCGCACCGCACACACACACAGCTGTGTCCCCCGCACCGCACTCACACACACACTTCCCCCCTGCACCCTGCTCACACACACATAACTGCCCCCGCACACAACTGCCCCCGCACCATGCTCATACACACAACTGCCCCCCTGCACCAAACACATACACACGTGCCCCCCCGCACCACACACACACACACGCAACTGCCCCCACACCTGCCCCCTGCCTCCCCCCACACCTCTCACAAACCTGCACCACATACATACACAATCCAACACCACCACCCCCCACATTCCCTTAACCTACAGCACACAGCCACACATCCCCTACACGCAGTACACACTCTATACCACACACAACCCTGCACCCTCCCCCCAACCATACACCACACATAACTGTACCTCCACCCTCCCATACAAACAATGCACAACACAAACCCAACCCATAGATACAAAACCGCACCCCCAAGCTTGCACTAGACACACCCTGTACACCACACACAGAACCGTACACCACCCCCTGATACACACACAACTCTACACCCACTCCTAAGCCTACAGCACATAAACACACCCCTAAGCCACACAGCCCAAACCTGCACCACAGCCCTATATCGCACCACACACACACACACACACAGAACCGCACTCCCCCAAACCTGCACTACACACACAACCATACTACACACCCCATACATGACACACACAAACCTGCACAACATACATATACAACCCGACACCACACACATCCCTGCACCACACAACCACATATACCCTACATTACACCCTGATATGCACATAATTCTATACCACACAAACAGAGCCCTAAACCACACGCCTCTTCAGCCTCCCTGCAAACCTGCACCACGACCCTATCCCACACCACACACAAACCAGCACCACACAACCACACACGCTAGTCTCACACACACAGGACACTGCAGTTCCATTGACATATTCCCATAAAGGCAGAGACAATCACACACAGTCACACATCCTCACGCACAGCAACACAGCCAGTCACCCTGAGACTCCTGCACACTCACACGCGTGAGACACACACTATAGCCTGCACAGAGTCATACATGCACAGACACCATACACTGTCGCACATAACGGCACGCCCTGCCAACCTGATCTGTGGGGTAGCCCTACGGAAGTGGGGGCAGTGAGGAAACTGGCCCAAAAGAACCAAACACCCAGAGAGACCCACGCGCCCCTAGTGCAGAAACTGGACTTGCCCCCAGCGCTGAAACACCTTTTGCTCCCAGGCCAAGGGCACTACAACCTCTTGATAGGGAATTCAGGACCAGGCCTCCTCTTCCCCCACCATTAGTAGGCACTGATACAGCTGGGAACAGGCTCAGGAGGAGCTCTTTAAAGAGAGAGGGCCAAGGGTGTGGGCTGAGCAACCCTCAGGGAGGAGCCCAGGGAGCAGTCAGGCCCGGGCTGCCAAACCCCGGGAATGGGGAATCTGGGCTCAGAACGGGTTGTTTGCTACCAGGTTGGGAAAGGTGGGGAAAGCTGCTCACAAGCCAAGATGGACATACACGAACTCCCTAACCCTGCTGAAGCTTTCAGGCAAATCAGAAAAAAATGTTTCCAAGTGGTTTGGAGACAGCGTCAAACTTCGAACAGCTTGTTGGGGAGGGGGCTCAATTTCAGAGATTGGAGCCACTCAGACCCCGCTCCTGCGGTCGGACCTGTGCAGGGGAGTGCGCGAGGCAGGTCAGAATGCAGGACTCCCTATGATGAGACCCTCCTTTTTACGTGCCCGACTTCTAGAAAAGATCTTTGTTCCATAGCTCCGCCCAGGAGCAATTCAGTGACAGGTCCCGGATGCGCAGGCTTAAATGAAGAAATCACCCTGGATGGAGACACAAAGAAAGGGAATTTTATTTGAGCACTTTTGACTAAGCTCTTGGGGCCTTTGACACCAGATACAACAGCAATGGGCCCAATTCCCCCACATCCTTGCACAGCCGTGACCCCCTTTCCCTCCGGGCAAAGCAGGTACAAATCCATTCTGACTGGGGAGCTGTTAACATCTGCTTTCCGGCCCACAGGGAATCCAACTAACCCCTGAAGCTGACCCACCCCCAGTGAGACAAACCCCACTCCTGCACAAAAATCAGCCCCTTCCCCACCTGCCCCCACTCAGTGGCAAGGTACCCACTGCCCTCAATGAGTGCATTAGCCGCATAGCACACCTCAAAGATCAGCAGAGCCAGGTTGTTTCAGACTCGTGTGGATGTGGCAGGGTCAGGGTCCGCAGCTGGCGTTCCAGCAGACACCGCCTGACCAGTGGCCCCCTTTTACAATGCGGGGGGCCCAGCTCACATGCCCCCATTGACAGCATCTGTGGCAGCACAGCCCAGGAAGAGAGGCAGCTTAATAACAACCAGCTCTTGTCTCACACTTTTCATCCATAGATCTCAAAGCGCTTTACAAAGGAGGTTGGTATCATTATCCCTATTTCACACATGAGGAAACTGAAGCATAGTGTGGGGAGGACACCAGGTCACCCAGCCAGAGCCAGCACAGGGCCCCACCCGTTGGCAGTGCAGCTCCATGGGCTTCTCCTGGGGACTCCTTATGTGGGGACTCCTAGCCAGGTGTCGTGCAGAGAGGTGATATCACCAGGGGGACTCCATGGGGCTGCCTACTCCCTTCTCTTGTACCCCTGGCCCAAGGAGGCAACATCCTATGGGGAAAGCAGATGATGACTCCCCCCACCCCCACCCTTTTTAAATGGAGGGTCCCTTACGCACTAGATCCCCTGGGTGCAAACACCCAACCCCAAAAACAGGGCAAAGATGGGAAAATCCCACACAAACACACCGCTTAACAGACCACCAAGGCTGGAAGGGAGTTGGCTGGAGTGAGTGCTGTCACTCGGCATGGGGACACACCCCTCCGTTACACCTGCAGCCCCACACCCTCAAGAGAGGGCAGTGATTTGGAGAAGCTCCATTTGGGGGCTCAAGTGCCCCCAGTTCTAACAAGCCAGATGGGGCTGCAGCTCTTGGCCCCTGGAAAATTGGGGCACCGCTCTGCGGGTTGAGCTATTCTATACAAAATAGGTAACTCTCAGTTTAGTAAATAACACCTCACTTTGAGTGTGGGGACAGAGGAGCCGTTTTAGAGAACATGTGTGGGGGGGCTGAATCTGGGCTTCGCATGGGGGGTTTAAATTCACACATTCCCAGGCCAGAAGGGCCCGTTGTGATCATCTAGTCTGACCCCTTTTTAACACAGGCCAGAGAACTTCCCAAGTCCAAGGAAGGGGATGCTGTCTGAAGAGTGGGTTTTTAGTGCCCTGCAAGGGCTTCTGCAAGCTCCCTGCCCATCAGACACCTTTGTCCCCACAAATCAGCTCTTTCCCCTTCTGCCCTTCCTTGGGGTCTCTGGGTGGCAGCCCCTCGAACTCTGAGGGCCCTTCCAACAGTGGAATCTGCACGGAATGGCTGGTGCCGCCCCTCCCAGGCATAGGACCACCCCCAGTCTCTGCACTTCGCCAACTGGAGCGTCACGGCTGCCAGATGGACTCCAGGGGCAGGTGGGACAACATGATGTGAGATTCAGCCATTCCAAGGATGTGCCACATAGGAGCCTGGGTTGCTTCTGCATCAGCGTCCGACTGGGCCACGCCCTCATGCCATGGGACAGCTCCCTCATACAGAGCGTTTCAGCAGCTTCGCCCCACAACATCTGATCCTCATGCCCCAGCCTGTCCGTGCTCCCCTTGCCCCCCAACCTGTCACTGCTCCCGCTCCCACTCCACCCCTTCTGTTACATGCCTGCTCTCCAGGCCTAAATTGGCCTCCTTCTCCTAGTCCACAACATCCTCCCTCTGCTCCTCAAGGCACAATCCTCCCGCACTTACCCTGCCAAGCTCAGATCAGAAGGCACCGCCAGGCACGTGGGCTCCACGTGGGTTATAAATGCCCAGAGAGGGCTAAGCCCCGGGGATAACCAGCGCGAGACCGCGGTGTGGGGGATGTCACTCGGTGGCAACAGGGTGCTCTCACCTCACCTAGCATTAACGTGCTGTCCCCTACCGGCCAGAGCACCAGGACCTGCCCTAAAAGGCCCTGCATGGCAGCAGATTGAAGCTCACCCAACCCCAGAGGCTGGGTGCCCCCATCGTGGCATGACAGGTCCGTGTGTCTGTCTCCTGATCACCTGCACAGGGCATTGGAGCAGCCCGAGGCTTTGCACAGAGCAGGGCCAGGGATGGGAGGGCTGGAGAGGGGCTGCCCTGCTCTTATGGAAGCCAGCAGTTCTGCCCCTGCCTTCAGCAGGAGCAAGGACGGTAGGGTAGGACCATCCCTTCAGTGGGATCAGCCAAGGGGGCAGTGCTGCAAGTAGCATCCACCACACCATCTGAGCTCAAATCCCCTAAGCCGCAGGGACCATCCCAGCCCCACAACAGCCACAGGGAAGAGCCAGAGTGGGGAGCATTGAGCTGAGAAGTAACTGAGAAGTCGAAAGCTTGCATCCAACCTCCCGAGCAGCTGCCCCGCGAAGGGAGACCAGACCAGCCCCTCTCCCTGCATGCTCCAGGCCCATCAGTGCTGCTCTCCCCAGGGTGGCATCTTGATTGCGTGGGGATGGGAGGAAAAGGGAGAGGACGTATTATATTTCACTGTCACCATCCCAAGGGGTCTCCACCCCCCAAATAAAGTATTTTACAGCTTGTATATAAAGGGGCTGCTTGCTCAGCACTGAGATGCTGCTGCCCGTAGCATGGGGCATGGCAGCTGTTTATACAGGGAGCCCTCGCCTGGGACTCAGATGCAGCCACCTCTGGGGTGGATGAACGTGGCTGAGGTTTAACAGACAAAAGCAACGTAAGACAGGAAGTGAAGATATAGAGCCTGGTTTAGGCCAGGAAGTCGCCATTAACAGTGAGACACTCTCCTGCAGAGTGAGTTACAGACACTCACTGATTCTCAGAGCGGTGACCCCGGGAGGGAAAGGGACCTGCCCTGGTCAGCAACAAGAGCTCCCCATCAGCTGGTGTGAACCGTGTCAGGGACTGTCCAGAGTCCGCACTAGCTCAGACCCAAACCAGCCAGGCAATGCCTGGTGGTGGGCTGGGAGAGCGACCTGCAGCTGCCCCCCGCATGGTCACTGTGCCCCCCCGCCGTGTTATGCCCCCAGCCAGGCCCCGTCTGCACAGCCCCCATCAACTCCTGCCACCTGCCCCCACACACAACCAGCATCTCCCCCACCCCCGTGTTATGCCCCCACCCAGACCCTTCGGCACTGCCATCGACCCCTACCACCTGCCCCCCCATACACAACCAGCATCTCCCCCACCCCTGTGTTATGCCCCCAGCCAGGCCCCTTCTGCACAGCCCCCATTGACCCCTACCACCTGCCCCCCCCACAACCAGCATCTCCCCCACCCCCCGTGTTATGCCCCCAGCCAGGCCCCTTCTGTACAGCCCCCATCAACTCCTGCCACCCGCCCCCCCACACACACAACCAGCATCTCCCCCACCCCTGTGTTATGCCCCCAGCCAGGCCCCTTCTGCACAGCCCCCATCGACCACTACCACCTGCCCCCCCACAACCAGCATCTCCCCCAGCCCCGTGTTATGCCCCCAGCCAGGCCCCTTCTGCACAGCCCCCATTGACCCCTACCACCTCCCCCCCCAACCAGCATCGACCCCCCCCCTCCTCCCCTCGCGGCGGGGCCCAGGCGAGCTCCCGCGCGGGGAGGCTCCGCCCCTCCCGTTGCCAGGGCAGCGCGGTTGCCGCGCAACGTAAACAAACGAACGCTGGACGTGGTGACGTACACGGGGATGGAACGCCGTTTCCACGGCGACGGGCGGATTGTTTGTTCTGGACGGGCCGGCGGCTGCACGTGGGGCTGGAAGCGGCAACAGCGCGGGAAGGGGGTCGGGACAGAGCGGACAGCGGCCCCCCCCCCGGTCCATCCGTCCCTGTGCCCCCCCCCGGGTCCGTACATCCCGGTGCCCCCCCGGGGGCTCTGCCCGGGTGCCCCCCCCTTGCGGGACCGTCCGTCTGTCCGGGCGCCCCCACCCACAGGAGGCGCTGCCCGTCCCACGTTCCCCCCGGGGCTCTGTCTGGCCCAGGTCCTTCCCTCCCCCCGTCCGTCCGTCTGTCCCGATCCCCCCATCCGTCTGCCTGTCCTAGTACCCCAGCCCCGCGATGCTGCTGCCCCGCTCTGTGTCCGGACCCAGCGCACTTTGCCACGCTCCAGCTGCCTCCCGCCCGCCGGGGGCCGGGGGCCGGGGGCAAAGCCCTGCCCGAGAATCCCCGGCGCCTACCGCGCAGGCACCAACCCGGCTGAGCTCCCGGCCTGGCCCGGTGCGGCCGCCTCCCAGTGCCCCAGCAGCCTGCGGAGCTGAGTTCCGGATTCCCGGCCTGGGGAGCCCCCATGTGACAGCGCGATGCGACGTGCCTGGCAGCTGAGCTGGGAGGGGGGGCGCGCAGCCCGCAGCCTCCGAGGGGGGATCCCAGCCCGGCCCCTCTTACAGCGGGCGATTCCTTCCGAGGGCTCTGCCCGGACAGCACCCCTTGCTCTCGGGGGTGGGAGCTCGGTGTGTGCGGCGCTGGTGGGAAAGGGGGCTGTGTGCCACTGGAGAACTGAGCAGTGCAGGCTGCTTTGTAGGAGAAGCCCCGGTCAACACCCAGGGGAAACTGAGGCAGAGACAGAGATGAAGACTGACACACAGTGAGTCGGGGTAGAACCTAGACACCATGGAGATTAGTCCTGCTCTAACCGCTGCATCCCACTCCCTTCCCGGAGGTGGGAATAGAACCCAAGGATCCTGATTCGCAGCCCACCTCATCCCCTTGCTTTAACCAGTAAGCCCCAGGGTTGGAACTGAACGCAGGAATCCTGACAGCTTCCTGCTCTAACCACTACGCCCCACGCCTCTCCCAGAGCCAGGGAGAGAACCCAGGCATCCTGGCTCCCAGCCTCCCTGCTCTAACCACTAGACACCACTCCCCTCCCAGAGCCAGGGATAAAACCCAGGGGTCCTGGCTCCCAGCCCCCCCCCGCTCTAACCACTAGACACCACTCGCCTCCCAGAGCCAGGGAGAGAACCCAGGCTCCTGGCTCCCAGCCTCCCTGCTCTAACCACTAGACACCATTCCCCTCCCAGAGCCAGGGAGAGAACCCAGGGGTCCTGGCTCCCAGCCCCCCCCCCCCGCTCTAACCACTAGACACCACTCCCCTCCCAGAGCCAGGGAGAGAACCCAGGGGTCCTGGCTCCCAGCCCCCTGCCCTAACCACTAGTCTAGGTCTAGATGCCTGCCTGGGGCTGCCATGGCAGGCGGGGCTCCCCTCTGGAAGGCGGGGAAGCGGGGGCCCAGCGCCGGCCTCGCAGGCGTGAGTCAGCGGGGTGGAATGGCAACGAACATACCCGGCCAGTGACATCAGCGAGCTGTCAGCCACAGCCGCATTCCTGCCCCCAGCCACGCTGCGTCTCTGCCAGCGAGCCCTGGGGCTGAATCACAACCTGAATCAATGCTGGAGGGCCCCGGCTGAACCCAGGGCTCCCCCTCGCCAGCCAGCGCCCCCCCCCCTCCGGCTGCCCCAGCCCCGGGTCACCCCCTTAGTCACTGTGCAGTGAGTGAGTCAGCGCCGGGAACTCAAACACAACAGAACCCGCCCCACCAGCCCAGCCCATGGCCCCCCGCAAGCCAGGCCGGGAGCAGACACGTGTGTGACGAAGCAACATACATCCCACGGGGGTGGGGTGGGGTGGGGTGTGGTGGGGGGGAGATGTGGCTGAGTGCTCTTGTTCTAGACAGGGCTGGGGGGAGCTAGGACCCCTGGGTTCAGTCCCTGGCTGTGGAAGGTGGGGAGGCCCAGTGGGTAGAGGAGGGGATTAAGAGCCAGGGCCCTTGGATCGCCTGTGAGACCCCCCTCATCCCCCCACATACACACCCAGAAGCCACTGACTCCTCAGATCCTGCCCGCTCCCCTCGCCACACACCATCAGGGAGGGTTTGTCCCACCACCGTGGACTCAGGGCTGCACAGGCATGAAGCCGAGCCTGCTATTCTGTGTGAAGCTGGGCAGGCAGAGTGGCTCTGTGAGTACCTGCTGATTCCCCCCCCCCGCAATGATTTGCGAGGGGGACCCATAATAAGGGGTGACGCTGGTTAATGGGGTGCTGTAGTCCTATCCGGCAGAGCATCTGTCCCCAGAGGGATGGGGCTTTGGGGCGGGATCTGGGTGCTGCTCACTCCCAGCCTCTCCAGACGCAGCCGTGGCTTGGCCTTTCCTGTTCTAACCTCACAGCGCTTGTTTCTGCCACAGGCTTGCTTGCTGCTGGGGATGGAGCCACCATGAGTCACTCCAGGGTTCCCCTGGGTGCCTGCAAGGCAGGCTTCCCATGCCTCTGGGTTCCTGCTTCTGGCTACAGCTCACTCTGAGCGGGGGCTCAGCTCCCAGGGGGAACCACACCCGGCCCTGGGCTGTGTCACTTGGCCCTGGTGCTTTCCCCCAGCTCCAGAGTTCATGACCTCAACCCTATGTTCCTGGTTAAAGCCCTTTGGGCTCCCTGGACTTGGCCTGTCTCAGTGACAAACACTCAAGTTACCCCTGCCCCACTTGGCTGCTCCTGTCCCCTCCCCGCAGCTGGGTCTTGGGGGATCCCCACTGCCTGGATCAGGCTGGGGGTGAGTGGCCAGCGGGGCATCTCCCGGTGCAGATGAAAGGGTCTGGTGTGAGAGCCCTGTAGCTCCGTGTTCAGCCATTCTGTCCTTGTGGCTCTGCGGAGGTTGCTACAGGGGGGCCCAGTCAGTGCCAGCCGTGTGGAAGGCGGATCCCTGCCTCACTGGGCTGAGACCCACCAAGCGTGCTGCACTCAGGGGCTGGCAACCAGGGCGAAGATGGGCGACATGGGTAACACACTGTCCTGTGGCCCTGGAGGGGGGAGCAGTGTGTGATGGGGTGAAGGGGTGGCTGCATGTGCCATTGTAGCAGTGTGAGATGGGGGGCTGCATGCACTTTTGGGGGGACTGTGTGTGATGGGTGGGTGGGGGGAAATCTGACCTTATTTCTCTATAGCTTTGTTTTATTTTAATATAAATCCTCCAACAAATCCCAGACGATGGGCCTGCCTCTTGCCACCTGCGCTGTCTGAGCCGTGTGGATGTCTGTCCATCTGTCCCTCCACACATCCCCTCTCTGTCCGTCTGATCATTTATGTCTCAGACAGCGCTTTGGGGCCGGGACCATGTCTGGTCAGTGCCCAGTGCTGTGGAGCCCAGTCCCAACTGGGGTCCCAGGGCATCCCTGCCGTACACATCACACTCAGAGCCTGTAAGCCCAGTGCCTCTGGCTGGAGACAGGCCTGGGTGGGGTCCCAGACAAGGGGGCTCTATGTCGGAGCTGGACTGCCCAGATTTCCTGGCTGGCCCATTAGCTCCTCATCGGTGATGGGTGCATGAGGCAGCAGCCCTGGGCAGACAGTGGGGTGGTGCTGGGGGCGGGGGAGGCTGCTCAGAATAACCTGCCACGGCAGGGTCCCGTCTGCCATCGCTGGGACAGTGGGACAAGCAGGCGGGGGGGGGGGGGTCTATTTGGGTCCCGGGTGAGGCTTCACTACAGGATTATTCACGTCTTACCCGCCAGTCCCTGTCCCGTCCCTTGCTGCAAACCACAGCCTGGCACGTCTGCGGCTGCCACCATTCTTCCCGCGTGCGGCCTGCTGTGGTGATGAGCCATGCTCTGGAGAATGTAAACAGGAGCCAGGCTCAGTTGGCTCTCTCCAGACACCACCCTGCTGCTGGGAATGGGCCCCCCTCTGACCCACTGGTAGAGTAACCCCCACTCATGCAGGGAAAAATCCTTGCTGGCTCAGCAGGGAGCCTGCCCCACAGCATCGAAAGGACAAGGCTGCTGCTTGGCTCTGCCCCCTGGCCACCCCCTATCCCCCTGGTTCTGGACAACCTAGCCCCGAAGCTTCTAGCCCTCTAGCTTCCCCCATCTCTGCCCTGGATTTTCATCCCTGCTCCAGGATCTGAGCCTTTGGTCACCACAAAGCCTGTCTCCAAACACCCCTGCTGCCCTAAGCTCAGAGGCTGGGGTGCGATGCCAGGCCGGGGTGCCAACGAGTCCCTTAGAAAGAAGCCCCGTTTCCCCATCCAGTTTTTTTCAGGCCCGCACGTCCCTCCAGCAGGAGCACTCCCCCCATTTGCACTCCCAATGTAATGGGGGAGTCCCCAGCGGATACCTAGGACCAGATCCTCCAAGGCTTGTGGGCGCCCAACTCCTGCTGGGAGGGCGAGGGCTGTACTCTCTGCTGATGCCCAGCCCGGGGCTGCGGTGGTGTATCTTCTTCAGAGGGCGCCCTGCTCAGATTAACAGGTTTCAGAGTAGCAGCCGTGTTAGTCTGTATCCGCAAAAAGAAAAGGAGTACTTGTAGCTCATGAAAGCGTATGCTCAAATAAATTTGTTAGTCTCTAAGGTGCCACAAGTACTCCTGTTCTTTCTGCTCAGATTAGGTTCCCAGCCTGCAACGCTCCCTCTTGAGCCAAGGAGCCCCCCACCCAGGAGAGGCTGAGCCCTGCACTAAATGGAGCTGTCCTGAGGGACTCCCCAGGCTACATCCGTGCCCAATGTAGCCAGCCCTGCCCCAACTTCGCCCTGCATACAAGCGCGATCCCACATGGCAGGCTGCCCCTCCTAGCCCATTTCTGCAGCTGGGGCCCAGGGAGCAGCTAGGACAGGGCAGGGGGCTCCTGGAGCGGGCGCAGCTACTGCCCTGATAAGATCTCAGGGCCCTGCAGCACGGATCCTTTGCCTCACACCTGGAGGAGCTGCTCCCAGGCAGGACCCCTGGGACAACCGTGCCACAGATCCACAGGCTTGGGGCCATGCTCCAGCTTTGGAACGGGCTCTCGGAAGAACCCTTCAGTGTGCCACCACCCCTAGGGGTCTCGCTCTTCCTCCAGGGTAAGCCCTGCAGCTTCCCGGTCCCTTGGGCTCGATGTGTGGTCCTGCGGCACCCCTGCTTCCCACCGCGAGCTCTGCTCAGCGAGTCCCACCGAGACCGACCCTGAGGGACACTCTGCAGGGATTAATGCACCTGACCCGGCATTTGCAGCGACGCTCACACAGTGTGGCCAGAACAGTCGGGTTTATTCGTTGACTGGAGCACAGCTGAGGAAGTCCTTAGAGAACTGAAGGCTACAGCACATGCCATTCTGGTCAGCCTAGAGCCCAGTGAAGCTGTAGAGTGAACCCCTTTGTTCAAGCTCTGTCCACCTCTCCCTTTGACCTCCTTCATCAGACTCCCGGTGAGAGCCCCAACTCCATCCTTCGTTCTCCAGCTGGGGAATGTTGCCCTGCTGAGAGGTGAGGAGATCCCAAATCCCTCTGGGTCCTTGGCTGCTCCCTGTCAACTTCTGGGCAATTGGTTTTGCTATTGTCTTTTCAAATGCTCCAGTGAAGTGGAGACCAAGGCCCAGACAGCTGGGCGACACCCACACCTATGTCTCCTGCCCTGCCCTGCCCTGAGAGCAAACAGTCCCTTTCCACCCACTGGGTACCAGTGCATCATATAGGGGAAACTGAGGCACAAACAGGCCTCATCAAAGAATGACAAGATATTCCCATTTTGTCATGGGCTGCAGACCCTGCTACATGGTTGGAGCCTCTTGGGGGGAATGCAATACACAGGCTGAGGTCCAGAGAGGAACCTGCTGCCTACCTGGGCTGCCCCTGTGATCCCATGAGATTAGAGAGCCCCTTTGCCCAGCCCCATGCAAGTTTCAAGAGTCCTTCTGTGATTGGCTTCCACCATTTTTACTAGGAAGCCCTAAAATCCATGGCAAAGGGAATCCCACTGGGGTGAACTTGGCCCCATGACCTAGTTCCCCCCCACAAGGAGTGAAAGGCGGCGGCAGCGGGGGGGGGGGGCAAAGTCAAGGAGAGCAGCGAGGGGGCTGAGAGCAACAGCCAACCAGTGGGATCAAGTGAGTAAATATTAACCAGATGTTGAGCAACTGTTAAAAACAAGCGGGTGTCTGATCCAACAGGCGATTAACAGCCACGAAGCAGTGGGAGGATGAGCTTATTTTAAACCCAAAATGTTTGTTCCCCTCTCCCTGCCATGCTCATCTGCAGCCCACCAGCCGCTCAGTGACCTTTTCCCCTTCTCGAGGGGGGCTCCAGGGAATAGGGAAAACAGTACATAAAATACCCCCTTCCGAACACTGCGCAGGGGGATTTGTTAGTCAGCATCCCGACAGTAAGCATTCGAGCTGCGCTCAGCCCTTACCAAACTTCTTCTCATTCGCTAGGGGCATTACGGTAGGGCTTCGAAGTCCCATTGCGCTAGGTGCTGCACACATAGAACGAGAGGCAGACGCTGTCCCAAAGAGCTAAACAGACAAAAGGGTGGGAGGGGAGTAACATACCCATGATCCCCCAGCAGCAGAGCCAGGCCTGGAACCCCGGAGTCCTGAGTCCTAGGTGCCGGTCAACTAGATCAGGCTGCAATGTCTCCAGCCTCCTTCTCAGAGATGCTGAGCCCCCACCGCTGCCGGTGATGTGGATGGGACATCATCATGCACCCACCTGCTGCAGGCTGCATGCTCAGGTGGGATCTCGCCTTGGGATAAGTGAGACTCACGGCAGCACTAGTGCGATCACTTCCCTTTGGCAGTGGCAGCACGGGGGCAAAGCGGGCTTTGGGAAGCCCAGGAATGGCTATGGGAGAGCAGCACGTACCACATCAGAGCCCTGAGATCCAGGTGAGTGGCCCCACACTGCCCCTGAGCAGACAGGTAGAGTCAGTATGGAAAAGGGTATTTATGAAGCTGGGGGACTGGGACAACGGCCCAGACAACAACACAATGATTCCCCCTTACAGCCAGGCAGGGGAAATATCCACCCCACACACTGCGGCTTTCTGCCCAGAGTACTGGAGAGTCGCGAGGACCTGCTGACCTAGAAACCTGACATATTTACTTGTGTTGTGACCCCGGCTGGAACCTGGGGAATCCCAGCCGAAAGCAGGATCTTATTACAGACAGGCCAGGAAGCGGCGGAGAGGAATCCTAGCGGCATGGCGATTGGCCCGCAGACAGTGAGCCAGAATTCAGCTGGTGTTTGTCTAGATGCTCTTGGAATAACTTGCCAGCTGTCCCTGAAAGGGGGGGGGGGGGGGGCTAAACATCTGCCAGCTACCTTGCTCCAGCTGGCCACAGCAGGGTAGGCAGCTCCTGAGGAGGAGAAACTCAAAGGATGAGTGAGGTGTTAATTGGTCTAACTGAAGCACCTGTAACTCTCTCCCACCCCCACCTCCCCCCCAACCAAACAGCTGGAGCCTTCAAAATGGTGCCAGCTAGGACTTTGGAATTCCTTACTCAGGAGACGGCTTGGACTCTCCCTGTGCCCCTAGGGGATCTAGTCAGCCCCCTGCCTGGCCACAGCACCCTCCAGCTTGAGGGCTCAGAGCTCTTCGTAGACATGTCACCTCATAACTCCGCAGGGAGGCAGGTTGTTGTTAGTGGCATAATCTGCAGCTACAGAAAGTGAAGCGCAGAGAGGAAGTGACTTGCACCACATCACTCCATGTGTTTGGGGAAGAGCTGGAACAGAACCTAGGATACTCGTCTCTTTCCCTTGCTTTAACCATGGGGCTATGCAGCCCTCCAGAGAGGAGACCAGAATCCAAGTCCTGAGTCCTCCATCTCAGACCCCCTAACCCAGGGGTTCTCAACTTTTTTCTTTCTGAGCACCCCCCCTGCAACACGCTATAAAGACTCCATGGCCCAGCTGTGCCACAATAACTGGTTTTCTGCATATAAAAGCCAGGGCCGGCATTAGGGGGTACAAGCAGGACAACTGCCTGGGGCCTCATGCCATAGGGCCCCTGTGAAGCTACATTGTTCAGGCTTCAGCTTCAGCCCTGGGTGGTGGCACTCAGGTTTGAGCCCCATGCGGTGGGGCTTTGGCTTTCTTTCTGCCCTGGGCCCCAGCAAGTCTAACAGTGGCCCTGCTTGACAGACCTCCTGAAAACTGCTCCTGGCCCCCCTGGTTGAGAAGCACTGCCCTAACCTATGCTCTCTATTTTTTCCTATATATATATGGGGGGGGGGGAGTAGATGTGGCTTGAAACAGTCAGAGCATATTGCAATATCTGTCCAAATTCTCCACCAGTTGTATTCTGTGCAATTCCACCAACGTCCAGGAGGGTGTGAAGAGCTGGGCAGATTTGACCAAGACATTCTTAAAGGCAAAGGGCTGCAGCTGCCCCTGTGTAAGTCAATCCGAGAAGCACAAAATATTCCCCCAAACTAAGGATTTAAAAAATATTGGCCAACTTCCCGAAGGAGGGAGGGTCAAGGCCTGAACAGCCCATGCCAGCAGCTGGGACGGGATGACAGGGGATGGATCACTCAAAATTGCCCCGTTCTGTTCATTCCCTCTGACGCACCTGGCCCTGGCCGCTGTTGGAGGCAGAATACTGCTGGCCCCGCTGGACCATTGCTCTGACCAGGAGGCACGCTTCTGGGAGTGCGGTGTCCTTGTGTATCTTCTCTCCCCTGGCACTAGAGGTGGAACGTGAATCTCCGGGGGGCTCGGTTCGATCTGGGAGGGTTTTAAAAATCAGGGGAGGGAGATGCTAAATTCAAGCACGGAGGGGGTGCAGGGAAGGGCATTTAAAGGGCTTTGAGCTCGGGTGATGGAGGCTGCAGGCTGGCTGCAGGCATGGGGCTGGCTGCCACTAGATCTCAGGGAGGCCAGGCGTTTGTGGGGGTAACACAGGCTGGCCTGGCTAAAACCTCCTGACTGGCACTAGAGAGGGCAAAAGCCCAACCTAGCTCCAGCCCGAGCAGGAGCCAGCTGGGGGGCTGGGAAGGGGGCTTCCTCCAGGGCAGCTGATTCCATCGTTGTTCTCTAGGGGGATCTTGCCCCCCACCCCGGGTGCTCCCTGAAGGGGCTGCCCCTCCCCCCCCCGACCCCCTACTGCGACGTGGGGCCGCTGGTTCAGGCCATTTGTAGAACGATAGTAAAAGTTTCTATTAATACCCAGTCCCGCTCGCCAGCAGCGGCAGCCCCAGCCCGGGCGCTGAGAAAGGGATTCCCTCTGACGTCCTCTGCTAGGATACCAAACAAACACAGCAAAGACAAGCCCATATATGGCTAAGTGCGTCACAGGAACTCCCGCTGAACGGGAGTAGGGATCCCCTCCCCTTTGGACCCCTAAAATCGCCCCTTTCCCCGGGGGGCAGCGGGGCGCCCGGCTCAGGGGGACCCCAGGCAGGCCAGGGTAAGCGACAGGCTGAGTTTGGGGCCCCACGGTGGCCCCTGTGCCTGGTTTTGGGGGCGTGGAAACGTCAGGAGGGGGCCGGCCCCTCTGGTATAAATACGGAGAGGCTTGGAGCGTGGTTCATTCATAACTTGCGAGAGGATCCGGAGCCGGAGCTTCAGCTTCTCTGCCTAGTGGGGAGACGTTGCCACCTGCACGGGACAGGGCTCCAGGGGACCCCAGCGACCCGCCCCACACCCCCCCGCTTTGTGGGGCTTGGGCCTGCGAAGACGCCGCATCGCCTCTGGATTGCGCTACTTTAGAGGGGCTGCTGGATTATTTCGGGGGGTCGGTGTTGAAGTTACCCCACTAGCTGCGAAGGGGCTTTGGACCCCCCCTTCTTCCCCGCGGATGTGGCTTTGAGGGGAGCAGACGCGTGGAGCAGGAGGCTCGGAAGCCGGGAGTCTCCCCGCCCCACCAGCGCAGCTTCCAAGGCCGGAGCCCGGCAGGGAGCTGAAGGGGGGCTGCTGAGCCGCGGAGCTCGTGTCCCCGATGCTGCTTTGCCGGTGAAGGAGGAAGAGGGGGAACCGCCGGGCCCCGCTGCCCTGCCGGCGCGGAGCGGCTCGCACCCCGCGCCTGCCGGACTCCGCCGCTCGCAAACGGGACTTGGCAGCCACTTTGCTTCCAGTCTAATCGGCTCCCCCTGACCCGGGGTCGCAGCCTCCCCTGCACCAGCCTTGGCTTCCAGGCGCCCCCAGCGTGGCCACAGGCTTCCCCCTGTGCCCAGGGAGATGTATCAGGGCTTCCCCGGAGACTACGACTCCACCTCCCGGTGCAGCTCGTCCCCTTCGGCCGAGTCCCAGTACCTGTCCTCGGTGGATTCCTTCGGGAGCCCCACGGGCGCCGCCGCCTCGCAGGTAAGGGAGCAGGGGTGCCTAGGGGGAGCCTCTTGGGCGGGTGGGGTGGGGTGGGGTGTTGTGGGATGACTGCCACGGTGCCCGGTGACATAGTACACAGCGATTGCGGGGGGGGGGGAGGGGTACCCGGGAGGTCCGGGTGAGCAATAATGCTGGTAAGGGGGGGGCGACGGGGCCCAGGGACGTAGGGGGCATGGTGCCCAGGGATTCAGGGAGCGATGGGGCCCAGTTATGCTAGGGGCGATGATACTTCGGGGGTGAGGTGGAGGAGCCATGGTAGCCGGGGGACCCAGGGATGTGTGGGGCATGGGACCCAGGGATGCACGGGGAGATGGGGCCCAGTGATTGGGGGGGGGGGTGTAGAAGCCATGGTAGCCGGGGGACCCAGGGATGTGGGGGGCATGGTACTCGGGGGGGCGCGGAGGGAGCGATGGTCCCGGGGGGCGATGATACTGGGGGGAGTGGAGAAGCCATGGGACCCGGGGTGCCCAGGATGCGGGGTACCTGTCCCGGGGAAGCCCTGTCCCCTCTCCAGTCCGCATTCCGAACTCCCCCGCGCTGCGCGCCTGGCCTGGGGGGGGGAGGTGGAACGTGGGGAGAGGGGGGCGGGGTTGTGCGTAACGTGTGACGCGCTGGAACCCTCCGCGCTGACGTGAGGCACGCACGGCGCTTTCCTCCGCCCCCTCTGGCGCGCGGGTTATTTTGGAACGCGGGGGCCGCCCCCGTTGCTAAGGGGCGGGTGGGGGAGCCGAGCCCGCTGATTGGCCTGGCAGGCCACGCCCCCTCGTGGGGCGGAGGGAAGGGGGAAAGCGTACGGGGAATGGAAGCGGAGCAGGAGCTGCCCCCCCCCGTACAGCCCATAATAGTCCCCACAGCCGAACCGGGGGGGGGGCGGCGCCCAGGTGCCCCAGGGGAGAGGCTGACCCCCCCCCCCGTGTGTGTTGGGGGCAGGTGCTGCCTGGTGGTAGATCTGGGGGAGCCGCAGGCTTCACCCCTCTTTTGTTGCGGGGGGGGGGTCAGTGATGCCCCCAAGCTGTGGTGACCAGAATGCCTGGCAAACAATGGAGTGCCCCCCATGCCCCCCCTCCTCGGAGCTCCCCCCAAAGGACGGGGGTTGTGGGCGCAAGGGGCTCCCTGGCCAGGCCCCTCTGCCCCTGCTCTGGTGTCGGTGACCCCACCGGGCATGGGGCAGAGCCGTCAGCTGGGGCAGCCCCTTTCCCGAAGGATGGCGGGGGGAGAGCTCACCACCCTGGTCAGTGCACCCCGGGCACCAGGAAGCCCGCAGTGGGGCTGGGGCAGGGGGGCAGCTGGTAAGGTCGTGTGCCCTGTCAGAAGGGAGCTGGCTGCAAAACTCGCAGCCTGGGGGCGCGGGTCATGTCTTGAAGCGTTCCCCGTCCCACTCACAGAGTCAATGGGCTCGCCTTGCCCGCTGCGTGGATCGCTGGGTTATTGCGAGGGCTCAGGTTGGCGGGGGCGGGAGTCCCACCGGCAGATCCCCAAAGATATGCCCAGCAGAGATGGGAGTGTTATTTTTAGGCTTGTGCTGACCCTGGCGCCCTGAGGCCTGAAAAAGACCAAAGCCCAGGACTGCAGATAAAGGTCTGTTCTGCTCCAAAAAAGCGCAGCCCCTGCAGCTTCCTAGAATCTGTGTGAGATTCGCACAAAGCCCCTCTTCCGAGACAAGGGAGGGGAGCTAACGAGCTGAATTATATTCGGCTCTGCCGGAGCCTGACCTGCCTTCTCTGCAGAGCCATTTATAGCTGGGCCCTTTGGTCTGGGGTGCCCTGGGGTCTACAATAAACTAATTCAGGGGCCAGGGCTACTTGTGTGGGACAGGGGTCCTCTCCTAGTGGTTGGGGGCTGGTGAGTGGGGCACAGAGCCATTTGCTTCTAGCTTGGTAGCTGAGTACCTGATCCAAGGTGCCAGCATGGAATGGGTTCGGTGGCTCTCATCCCAGTTCCTTCTGCCCAGGTGCCTACATTAAACTGCCCCACAACTGTTGCTGACTGTTCTCTCTCACACACCCCCACGCGCCCCCTTCATGTCACAGTGATTGAATTCGGTGCACCCCTGGGGCGGGGCAGGGGGATGTCTGTACAGTGCAGCATTTAGGCAATACCTGCAAGTCTCAAGGGCTGGCAATTCAACTTTCACCAGCAGCCACCATGAGGGCAGAGGAACGTGAAACCAGCTGCCCGGCTTTGGTCTCCGTGTCAGGCCTGACCGTGTGTCGTGGCAAGTGCTGGCTGGCAGACGGGCCTGTATGTGGGCTAGGGTGCACCTTCCCCCCCTCCGCATCATCTGTTGCTTTCCCTGCTGGGTCATGGCCAGGGGGGCCTGTGGATTAGTTGGGGGGGGGGGACTCTGGGAGGCTGGCAATAGTGGGCACTGGTTGCCACAGGCTGGGATTAGGGGAGCCGTGTTCCTGCCATGCTTTTGCCCAGCTCCTGACCGCATTCTGTGTCCTTGTGTTTCAGGAGTGCAGTGGCCTCGGGGAGATGCCCGGATCCTTTGTGCCCACAGTCACCGCCATAACAACTAGCCAGGACCTGCAGTGGTTGGTGCAGCCCACTCTGATCTCTTCCATGGCCCAGTCGCAGCCTCAGGGCCAACAGATGTCTCACCAGCAGCAGCAGCCACCGCCGCCTGCAGTGGACCCCTATGACCTGCCCGGGACCAGCTATTCCACCCCAGGGATGGGCGCCTACAGCGCTGGCCCCTCAACAGCCGAAGCAGCCGCCCCATCGTCCCGCTCGGCTCGGGCTCGGCCCCGGAGGACACGGGAGGAAACGGTGAGCTGGGCGGACTTGGGGGACATTCTTCTTCTGTCGCACTTCCTCTGGGGCATCAGCAATGAGGTTACTAACTCCATCACTTACCCCCCTCACCGTGCCCCCTGCCTGTTGGGTGCCTCCTGTAGGTGGGGAACCTGGCATCAGAGCCCAGTCAGTGGGAACTGCACCCAGCGACGTAGGGCACCCGTACCACCAGCTCGGCTCCTCGGCTTGCATGGCAGGGCTGAGCGGGCAAGGGGGAGGGGCATGAGGGAAGGGGGAGGGCCTGCCAGTCCCAATGTGAGACGCCTGGGAGCCGCACCAGGCAGCGTGGTGTGGCTGGGAGTCTGGCTCAGCTGTGCCCCCAAGGTTGGGAGGAGCCATAGGACTCCTTCCCCAGCTGGCATAACCCAGTGATTCCTCCTGCCCTGACGCAGGCTGCAGGGCCTTGGCAAATGGGGAATGGATACAGTCTACAGTCCGCTGGGAACGAGAGCTGGTCTTAGCCGGCGGCTGCCTAGTAGCTGAGCGCTTGGTGCAGTTCCTAGCCAGAGGGGTATCCCCATGGTGGGTGGGGAAGGGAGGGGGATCAGGATAGAGGCCACAGACTGCACTGGCACGTAAGCAGAACTCCCCATAACACATGGGGCTGAGGGAGACCCTGAACACTGAGGGGGGGCTGTGCTGCATGAGGGGGAGGTGGGGAGGGCCCTGGGCCGGAGCCCCTGGCTGACCAGCCCCCTTGGTTCTTGCAGCTGACGCCGGAGGAGGAGGAGAAGCGACGCGTCCGCAGGGAGAGGAACAAGTTGGCAGCGGCCAAGTGCCGGAACCGGCGCCGGGAGCTGACAGACCGACTCCAGGCGGTGAGTGCTCACAGGGCCCCTTCCCCTGGCTCCCTGAACCCGAGGCCGTGGCTCTGATGCCACACACACCACAGGTGCCTGGTGGAGCTCGCCGTGAGCTTGCTCCCTGTTCTGGTGCCATAGCTGTCTGGGTGCGAGAGTGGCAGCTTGGGCTGAGCACCTGGGCAGGGTGTTTCTGGGGAAAGTGGGCCTCTCCCAGGACATCCAGGATGATTCTGAGCCTGGCCCTGTGCACTGGGCACCATTCTAGGTTCCCCAGGGCACCTGCCCCCCAAAAGGGATGGTGCTGGGGAAAGCCGCGTGCATGGCAGCCGTAGCTCTGTCTCCCCGATGAACAGTGCCTTGCAGTGGCAGGCGTGGCACTGCCAGTGCTGGGCGCATCCTGCTGCTGCTTGTGCAGCTGGTGAATCTCTCGTTTGCCAGCCCCAGGGAGGGGAGCTGTGTCAGGGGCAATAGTGTGGTGGGGAGGGAGGTGTGGGGTTCCTGAGACTGGCATTGACACTTTGCTGGGTCTACAGTAGCAGTGTGCTCTGCAGCCCGGGGGTTGGTCGTGAGGGGGTGGCTTGGGGCATTGGGGTGCTAGGGGCCATAGCAAATGGGAGCTGACCCCCCAGGGAGAAGGCTGTGTATGTAGAGCAGACGCCCAGGCTGGCATAGCTTGGGGCCCGTAGTCCTGTTCTTCCTGGCCCTGCTGACCCTGGCTCCCCCTCCCCTCCAGGAGACAGACCAGCTGGAGGAAGAGAAGGCAGGGCTGGAGTCCGAGATCGCGGAGCTGCAGAAGGAAAAAGAGCGCCTGGAATTTGTCCTCGTAGCTCACAAACCGGGCTGCAAAATCCCTTACGAGGACATGCCTGAGCTGGGCGGCCAGCCCGGCCCGTCGGCCGAGGTGAGCTCTTTGGGGATGCCTGTTAAGGACGACCCGTTCGGGCCAGCTGCCTACCCGTCTGTGCCCCTCCACTACCAGCAGAGCCTGGGCGTGCCAGCGCCGGGCGCGCCGGGCCCAGCGGAGGTAGCGTTTTCTAGTTCTTACTTTACACATGGTGAGCCGCTGAGCGACCCGTACCCTGTTAACCCTTCATATACATCTTCGTTTGTGTTCACCTACCCAGAGGGATCTACCTGCGGAGCCACTCACCAGCGGAACAGCAGCAGCGACCAGTCCTCGGACTCCTTGAATTCTCCCTCGCTCCTCGCTTTGTGAAACGTTAACCAAACAAAGCCAGTCAAACCCGCACATGCAAACGGGGTGTGTGTGTGTGTGGGACACGCTGCAAACTGACAGCCCCCAAGCCTGCAGCCGCACTGCCCGTGCGTGCCGTTAGTTAACTGAGGGGACGGCGCGGGGGACCCCTCCCCACCCCCTCCCTTGCTGACACTTTGGGGGACTTTGTTTTAATCTGGCTGGAGGAGCAGGAAGCTTTGGCACCGCCGGGATGGATTGTGGAGCTGGGCCCGGCTCATTGGGGGCCGAGCCTTGTCTGTCTGTGTGCTAGTTTGGCGGGGCTGGGGGCAGCAGATTGTGCGGCATCCCCCCCCCCCCCACCTACTGTGAGCAGCTGACCCAGGGACAGAGCTTGTGGGGAGCAGGCTGGGCTGGGGGTTGGTTCCCCCCTGTCCCCCATTGGGCCACACTGGCCTGTTGCCCTGCATTGACTCACTTCCAAAATACCCACCCACTCTGTGTCTTGTGGCTCCTTGCTGCCTGGGCAGGCCCTGCCAATCCCCCTGCAGGAGGGTGGCTCGGGCTGGGCTGGGGGCAGCTGTGAGCACTGAGGCAGGGGCCCTTGTCCCCAGCTGCCTCCACTCTTGCTCTGAGGAGCTCCCTGTGGGGCTGAGCCAGAGCCCCATGGCCTAGGCTGGGCAGGAACTCAGCCTGGGTGCTGCCTTCTGGCTGTCTGAGCCTCTCTGCCCTTGCTTGGCTTTCCCAAGCATGGCAGCAATGCCAGGAGGTGGCCTTGTGCCCATCCGTCCCCCTGAGATACTGTGAACGGCCCCACGCCCTGTACAGCCCCTGCTTTCGCTGCTGTTGTGAGCACATGGTGTGCATGTCCTGTTCTCTTCCCCCCCCCCCCCCCAGGCTGCAGCCCCTCTGGCCCTACACTGGCCCATCAGGGGCTGAGCCCTCCCTTCTGGTGGCTTTCACCCCCATTGTTACACCCTCTGGGGAGCTCTTTGCTGCCATCATGACACACCCCCCCGAAGCCTCCAACAGCATCGGCCTGATGATGCCATGGGAAAGAGGCCAGGTGCCCCTGCACCCCACTGCAGGCCCTGTGGGGCTGAGACCTTACACAGGCTGTAGAGCCCATCCCTGCTGGCAGCCTTAAGCCCTGGGTGGCAACTCCAGGAGGTGGGGTCCCTCCTGCTCCTCAGGGTCTGTGCCCGGCCTGCCCCAGCCTCTCCTGCTGGGGGAAGACTGGCATTTCTGCCTCTTTCTCCTCCCCCCCCCCCCCCCCCCGCCCAGGGCTGAATCGGGAATCTCCCTGGGCCCGCCGTCCCCTGTAGCTAGTGCCCATGCGTACGTAGACCTGCCGCCGCTTTGGGCCGTGCCGTCCGCCCCGTCGTCGCCAGCGCGTCGAGCGGGAGAGCCGCGTTGCTTCTGTCGCCGGGGCCTGCCCCGTGCCAGCCGCCATGTACAATGTTCTGTGCCCTCGTGACCAAGCTTTGACCGTGTTTAACTTTGTTCTGAGCGCTGGAGTGGGGTTTCTGCGGCGTTTAGCATCTCGGACAGCGCTGGGGATGGGGAGAGTTTCGGGTTTTTTAATTATTAGTTTCCTGTGCTGTATTTTGTGACTTGTGTTTATTGGGCGGCTGGGGGGGTCCTGCGGCAATGCCCAGCGCCCCTCCCAGCCCGCGCTGACTCGTCTGCAAAGTGGCCAATAAAAACAGCTTTGAACATGCACTGCTTTTATTCACGCGGGTCTGTTTGTCCAGCAAGGCCCGATGCAGGTCGTGTCACCCCAGTGTCTGCTTGGCTTGCTCCTCCCCTCTGTGCCTTTCACCCATGGGGCAGGGGACCCTGCCCTGAGAGCCCCAGCCATGGTTTCCAGGGTGACAGATGGTAGTGGTTCTCCTATGGGTTGGGGGAGAGCACCTGCCCCTTCTCTCGGGGGTCACAGGCTTCCTCTGAGCTTTGATCCTCCCCCTTGCTGCTAACACACACCTCCCCCATATGCCCATGCTGGCAGGGGCGCGAGGTGGTGCTGGGGCCAGCTCCCTGCATGGGCAGGGAGAGTATCCCAAAGCCTGGGTTCAGCTAGGGAGGGACCCCCCCCCCCAGCAGTGGTGTAGCCTGGAAAGTTGAGCCCCTCAGCAGGGCCTGGGGTTGCACCCCTGTGCCCTTCCCTGCCTGTTGTATGTAAGGGGACTGTTGCCCCCTTACTAATGTTCAGTGCGGGTGTTTTGGTTGGTTAGCTCCCAGTACTCAAAGGGGAAGGGCTGAAGGGGAAATCAGGACCGTGAGACTGACAGCCCTCAGGAACAATGGGGAGAGGCCAATGCTCCAGGTCAGCCTGAATGACAGGGCAGGCAGGCTAATAAGGGAATCAGGAGGCCCTGTCCTCCCTGTGAGCTGGATTTGCCTGGGTCAGACAGAGGGGGGCCAAGCTAAGGAGAAAGCAGGGGCCTGAACCAAGCTGGGGAGCAGAGCTGCGCCAGATCCAGAGCTGCAGCCCCAAAGCCAGAGGCACAGCCCAGAGAGAGCAGACTTGCCCTGGGAACAGAGCTGCAGCAACCAGAGCCAGAGAAGCAGCCCAGGGAGCTGGAAGCAGAGCAGCAGCTGTGCTGAGGCAGAGTGGAGCTGGGGCTGGAGCTGGAGCAGTCCAGAGCCGGGTGTCGTGAGCAGCTGGGGAGAGCGAGGGGGGACCCCGGGCAGTGGGCCCAACACAGGGAGACGCCTCAGCCGGGAGGCTCTGCAGGCCAGACTCGAAGGGGGATTGGTAACCCTGACAGGGCGGGGGCAACGCTGGGAAGAAGCCCTGCCACCTAGAGCCTGTGGCCACCACCAGAGCGAGTGTCCGACCCACAGCATCCCTGCAGCCCAGCCAGGGCCTGAGAAGGGGCCTGGGACTTACAAGGAACAGACTGTGAACTGCCCTGACATTCCAGAGACACTGTTTGTGATGTTCCCTGCCACAGAGCAGGGTGATGTGTTTCCTTTAACCTTTCCCATTTTCCCTTATTCTTTTTAAAATTAATTGTTGATTAAATAACTTGCATTTGCTTCAAATTGTATGTAATGATCTGTGGGTCAGAGAAGTGCAGAGAGAACCCCCCAGAGTGGGGACACCCTAGCCCCTGTCCTAGGTGACCACAGCAGGGTTGGGAGTTGAGCCCCCCCAGGAATCCTGGGCCCAGCCTTGTTGGGGTTACGAGGACTCTGCCAGACACAGTGGAAGGGGAGCCTCAAGGGCAGGGAGGCCACTGGGTAAAGGAAGTGGGAGCGAGGACTCGGATCCTTTCGCTAGCCCACTTCACCGGTGTGGTGCAGAAGCCAGGAAAGGTCTCCACAATAGCGGGACTATTCCCCCGCTTACATAATTGGCATCATGAACAGGATCCTATCCACAGGGTCCACCCCATTGGTTGACTGGTTGAGTTCTGGTAACACTGTCTGTCTGGGCCTCGTCCAGAAGGCTGGAATTGAAGAACTACGGGCCCAGTTTGCTGAACTTCAGTGCAGATTGTCAGACAAAGCTGAGGCATTACAACAGAACAGAGAGAAGCCTTATCACTGGCTAAGGTGGTAATAGACCAACAGGCAACAGAAGCTAAGAAACCCCCTACTATTTATGTCCCACGGGAGCGGAAGGTCATGGAGTTTGGTGGCTTCCCAACTAGACCAGGAGACATTACGGGAGAGGAGTGGGTCAAGTCTGTGAAGGCCGCTCTGCGTGTGCTAAGAGTACCTGAAGAAGATCATGTGGACTTCATAGAGGAGTAGGGCCAGACCAAGGCCACAGTACAGTTCATGGCAGTGGCAGACAAAAAAGATGTGGAAAAAGTGTTTTGAACTCCTCCTGGAAGTGTATAGAGATAAGGTACCTATTGGAACCCGACTAAAGGAGTTCTTTGAGCAAAAGCAGGAGCCCGGTGAAACTATCCGGGCATATGCATATGACCTCCAGGAGAGAATGAGCAAAGTGGAGCGGTGAAACTCTCCACGAGTTCCAGACCCAGATACAGTTCTGAAAGAGCAATTAGTGCTGGGGCTCCAGGATAATTCCCTCTGCCGTGAAATGAAAAGGAGGTTTAAGGAAGAGCCCAATAAGAAGTTCCATGAACTCATGCAGGCTGCCATTACATGCTCAGAAGAAGAGGAAGTTCCTGTGACAGACAGCCAAGCCTAACCCCCGGACACAAAGTGAGGGTCTAGTGAATGCAGCTGCTGGGGAAAAGGCCCTGCCCCAAACACAGTTAACACTGGAAAGTTTAAGTGAGGCTGTCCAAAAACTGGCTGTCCAACAGGAGGAGATGATAAAAGTGGTGACTGAGTTAATGAAGGAAAGTCCCATTAGTATGTCAAAGTATCCAAGGGCACCAGGATCCCGAAGAGCCCCACTAAAGGGTGAGCTGGGAAGGTACATCTGTTACACTTGTGAAAGGCCAGGGCATGCTAGCCGGGAATGTCCACTGAGAAGGAGAACAGAGTCCCAGGCACTGAAAACGAATGGGGCACCAGGAGCGAGTGGTCCATCTACAGTAGAAGATCAAGCAGTGGCAGAAGGATTCCTAGGCCTCTCCTTGGTGGAAAATCACTCTGTATACAGTGTTGAAAGGAACGCGGGCAGTGCCAGCATATCTAGCGACTTCTGTAAGCGGGCATTTGGAAACTGTCTAACTGCTGAAGTATGTATAGCAGGAGGTGAAGACCAGATGTTTGTTAGATACTGGCTCAGAAGTCACCACCATTACTGAGACATTTTTCAAAAATATTTGAAAGGCAAGGAGTTGACCATGCACAGCACACAGTTTGTACGCCTAACAGCAGTTAATGGACTGGCAATCCCAGTGGTGGGATGCCTCGAAGTAGACACAGACTACATGGGCCAGACACTGCCAGGGAAATGCATCTTCATCCTGAAAGACAGACTCTGAAGGAAGCCATATGGGAGAAGGAGTCCCAGGGATTCTAGGGATGAACATCGTTAGTGAGCTGAAGGAGCTACCGTTGCCAGTAGAAGGAACCAGGAGGATGAACCGTCATGGGCACTCTTAAGAATGCTGTGCTGAGTAGAGTACTGGCTCGAGCCAGTAGAGAGACAAAACCATTCATTGGGGCCTGCGGGGCGGATTGGAAATGTTAAAGTGGGCAGAAAACAGACTCTTATTCCTCCTCGGAGAGGGAAGATCCTTGACGAACACTGCTGTCTATCAGAAAATACCAATAGATATTGAGCTCTTGTAGAGCCTACATCTGGGGTAAACCTACCTAATGGAGTTCAGTCAGCCAATGTACTGACTAGTGCCATCAAAGGAAGAGTACCAGTGAGTCTTCTAAACTCAAGCGTGAAGGCTATGGAGTTGTAGCCTGAGGAGGTGATCCGTCAGGTGAAGGTAACATTTGGGGAGAGGGGAGAACAAGTTACCTTTCCTCAGGAAAGATGTGGTGGGAGACTGCCAGTTCCAGTTCAGGCGGCATGCCAAGGGCTAATTCCTGCACAGGTGGCTAACTTAAGGGTGTTGCCAGAGAAGCATCAAGAAGCCTTTTCTAAGGATGAGGTGACCAATTTTGATGACTGAGTCAAAGGTGTCCACAACAGGCCAAAGACAGCCGGTGAAGTTGCTCTCCGTACAACTAAAGACACAGTCCGAAGTAGGAAAAGGACTTATCACAAGTCCCGTGGGGCTCTCATCAGACCTGGTGACTGTACCAGCTCGGAGCCACAGATGCCGGAGACATAATAAAATACAGACAAATGGGAGCCAAATCCCCACACTGTGGTCACCCACAACAATCCCGAACTGCCAGTGTACATTATCCAGCCTGAACAAGGAGGTCCTGAGAGAGTAGTACATAGAGACCAGCTAAAGCATTGGACTTTTAGTCTTACCAGGGCTCGTAGGAGGCATAGAGCAGCATTTCCAGAGGAGCCTAAACCAATGGGGTAAACCCAAACCCTAAGGAGAATGGCCAGATCCCTCAAACTCACCCAGTTTTACCTGAGGATAGGGAAATAGAAAATATGAGGAATGAACCACCAGTTTTAAAAAGGTCCCAGAGGGCTAATAAGGGTGCACTTCCTGTTAGACTTAGATAATTATGTAATTGGTTCTGTGTAGTGTTTTTAATGAATATTGTTATGTATAGTATGAAGAAGTAGATGTGGAATGCTAAGTATGTTAAATGTTCTGTTGATTGTTAATGGGTTTTTGATATGATGTAGGTATATGTTACTATGGGGCCCGGATGTACTGGTGTGAATATTGTGGTTGTGGCAGAATTTTAGCACTGGGGAATGTAAGGGGACTGTTGCCCCCTTACTAACATTCAGTGGGGTGTCTTAGTTGCTAGCTCCCAGTACTCAAAGGGGAAGGGTCGATGGGGAATCAGGGCCCTGAGCCTGACAGCCCCCAGGAACAATGGGGAGAGGCCAATGCTCCAGGTCAGCCTGAATGACAGGGCGGGCGGGCAGGCAGGCGGCCAGGGAGGTCCTGTCCTCCCTGTGAGCTGGAATTACCTGGGTCAGACAGAGTGGGGCTGAGCTAAGGAGAAAGCAGGGGCCCGAGCTGAGCTGGGGAGCAGACCCGGGCCAGATCCAGAGGGACCAAAAAAGCAGCCCTGAGAGAGCAGACCCTGTCCTGGGAGCAGAGCTGCAGCCCCAAAGCCCGAGGCACAGCCCAGAGAAAGCAGACTTGCCCTCGGAGGAGAGCTGCAGCAACCAGAGCCAGAGGGGCCAGAGAAGCAGCCCAGGGAGCTGGAAGCAGAGCAGTAGCCATGCTTAGGCAGAGTGGGGCTGGGGCTGGGGCTGGGGCTGGAGCTGGAGCAGTCTGGAGCTGGGTGTTGTGAGCAGCTGGGGAGAGCGAGGGGGGACCCCAGGCAGTGGGCCCAACACAGGGAGACGCCTCAGCCAGGAGGCTCTGCAGGCCAGACTCGAAGGGGGATTGGTAACCCCGACAGGGCAGGGGCAACGCTGGGAAGAAGCCCTGCCACCTAGAGCCTGTGGCCACCACCAGAGCGAGTGTCCAACCCACAGCATCCCTGCAGCCCAGCCTGGGCCTGAGAAGGGGCCTGGGACTTACAAGGAACAGACTGTGAACTGCCCTGACATTCCAGAGACACTGTTTGTGATGTTCCCTGCCACAGAGCGGGGTGATGTGTTTCCTTTAACCTTTCCCATTATTCCTTATTCTTTTTAAAATTAATTGTTGATTAAATAACTTGCATTTGCTTCAAATTCTATGTAATGATCTGTGGGTCAGAGAAGTGCCCAGTGCAGAGAGAACCCCCCAGAGTGGGGACACCCTAGCCCCTGTCCTAGGTGACCACAGCAGGGTTGGGGGTCAAGCCCCCCAGGAATCCTGGGCCCAGCCTTGTTGGGGTTACGAGGACTCTGCCAGACAGAGTGGAAGGGGAGCCCTCAAGGGCAGGGAGGCCACTGGGTAAAGGAAGTGGGAGCGAAGACTCAGATCCTTTCACTCGCCCACTTCACCGGGGTAGTGCAGAAACCAGGACAGTTCCCCACAATAGCGGGAGTATTCCCTCGCTTACATGTAGGGGTGATCAGCGTTGCAGGGTTATGGCAGGCCTGGGGCTTGCCGTGGGCCGGTGCGTTGGGCCCAGGGGCTGGTGTTCAGCCCTTGTACCCACAGGTGCAGTCCTGTTCCAGGCAGCTGCCCCAGTCCTGCTTCCTGTGGGGGCGGTCGCCCAGCCCAGGCCCTGCTCCTCGCTCTCCTTACAGGGAAGGGGGCAGCTGGCTGGCCAGCCAGCCGCACCTCCATCTCCTAGCGGCTTCACTAAGGGAAGCTCTACATTCAGCTCCCCTGCCAACAGAGGGGCCCACCTTGCTTTCCGGCTCAGTGTGCAAGCCCTGGGTGCCAACTGCCTGCCTGAGCCCTGCCTCCTGCTCCAGAAGGCTCCAGGCTGGCTTGGAGCAAGAACTGGTCTCAACTCGCTCCAGCCAGGCAGAGAATGGGGCTGGCACCTCGGGTGGAAGTGCCCAGGAGGGGCTGCCCCACCACCACCACTCTTCAAGCCAAGGGGCCTCAAAATCTGTGCCAAGTTCTCCTGGGGCGAGCAGGGGCCGAGTTGTCACCCTTTGTTAATGATAAATTGCAGCAAACCCCTTTCCCCTGGGAATTTTTCAGCGTTTAAACCTTGAAATGCAGGATTTTCCAGCTGGCCCCTAGCCCCCAGCAGCTAACAGCACCCAGAGCCCCCTGGGGCTGGTGCCCTGCTGCCAGGTCTGCCTGTCCGGAAGATGCTTCCGCCAATGTGGGTGAGGCAGGAGATCAGACCAGACTAGACTCCTTGCTGCTGTGGACTGAGCTCATTGTGCAGCCCAGGGGTTCCCTGCATCCCCGCCAAACAAGCTCCCTGCACGCTCCCTCCATTACGTGCTATTTGAGGGACTCCCTGTAAACCCCCCCCCCCCAAATCTTCCCATTGCAAGAGGTTCTGGGTGCCCACCTGTGACGAAGCGAGACTCTTCTTAATGTTTCCTCTGAATATTGTGGGAGTGCCTCAGTTTCCCCTATGCAGTTCTTAAGTATCTAGGTGGTGGGATAAGGGTGTATGATCGTTGCAGAGCCCTAGAGGGCAGGTGTGTGCAGGGGTCTGGACACAGAGAATGGCCAACACCCTCTTTCCTGGCAACTGATGGCCAGGGCCCTTCCCCCCTGCAAGGTGAGAGCTAAAGGGTTGGAGAACAAAGGAATCAGGTGCCCTCCTGGGCTGGAAAGGGACAAAGCCCAGAGGAGTGGGGGCTGGAGGTTTGGGGCTGGCTGGGGACATGGAATGAAGTGCAGACGTGGTTGTCTGGCTCACTGTCCCCCAAAATGGACCCAGCTGAGGGTCCTGTTCTCTGCACCGACAAGCTCTGTGTTAGACCATGTTCCTGTCATCTAATAAACCTTCTGTTTTACTGGCTGGCTGAGAGTCACGTCTGACTGCGAAGTTGGGGAGCAGGACCCTCTGGTTTCCCCAGGACCCCGCCTGGGCGGACTCGCTGTGGGAAGCGCATGGCGAGGCAGAGGATGCTGAATGCTCCGAGGTCAGGCCCAGGAAGGTGGAAGCTGTGTGAGCTGTGTGTCCTGCAGACAGGCTGCTCACAGAAAGGAGACTTCCCCAGAGTCCTGACTGACTTCGTAGGGAGCAGTTCCAGAGCATCGCCCTGGGACTCCATGACAACTGGTGGTAGAGGTGGGATGTACTGCACCCCGTGGATGGCGCTTCCTGCAGTAAGTGACTGGGGATCAGTAAAACGAAGGGGGATTGACGAGGACCAGAGCTGCTGAAGGCTCAGAGAGGAGCGGTTTCAGGGGGCGGTTAACCCCTGGGAGTGTGTGACCAGCGAGAAGGATTGTGCAGTAATGGGATCCCCCTGGGGAATGCGGTGAGCAGCCTGCGGCTTGGCCCTGGGAGAGAGAAGGACTTTTGCAGTAACAGGGTTCCCCTGGGCATTGCAGCGAGCGGTCCCGGGGCGGAGGAGTCTGCAGCTCGACCCTGGCAAAGAGGTGGTGACCTCGAGAAGGGCTGGCACACTAGGGGTTCTCTCTGGAAACCATGGGGAGCTAAGAGCGCACAGGCCTGTGAGTCCACAACAACTTGGGAAGAGCGGAGTGATGGCCTGTCACCGTCTCCTTAAGAAGGACTTTGTAACCCTGTGCAGAAAGAGAGGGTTACACGTTAGAAAGTTCACCAAAGCACAGTTAATCGTGCAGCTGGAGGAGGATGACCGCTCTAAGGAACAGATTCCTGACCCCAAATGGGGCTATAGCAGGATCTGGGAGCAGCTGGAGTGGTAGCCAGGGATCCCCAAGATTTCTGTCCCCGACCAGATGGGGGTCTTCACGATCGGGTTCCCCATCGGGGGATTGGAGACGGACGGGATTGGAGCTGAGTCCGAGAGAGCAAGAGGACTGTGAGAGACAGCGAGAGCCCGAAAAAGAGCTGCAGAAGCAGCAGCAGCATGAACTGGCGATGGGGGAGCGGAGAGGCATAGGGGACCTCCCCGGGGTGAGTGGGGATAGACCCCAGGGGGCCAGTTCCGCAGGGAACCTCGAGACTAAATTGCTGCCCCTGGTTAAGGAGTGGGGGGATGTGGATGCCCACTTCACTGCCTTTGAGCAGGCTGGCGATTTGAACCAGGGGGACCCTGCGGAAAAGCCCCGGTGTCTAGCTCCCTTGCTGGGTCCCAAGGCCATAGACTCCGTCAGCCAGATGGGTGGGGAGGTGGACAGGCTCCCATTCCTGACCCCAACCTATATGTCTGAGTGGAGTTTCCTGGGGTCAGGCCCCTCGGACCTCCAGTGGGAGTGGAAGGTGATGGTCAATGGGGAGACATTCCTGGGGTGGCGAGATCCTGGGACAGAGAGAACTGTTGCCAGGCCCCGGGTGGTGCAGCCTCAGATGCTGAGGGGCTGTGTGAGGGTCCTAGGGATGAAGCCCCTCGCCCTCCCTATGGCCCAGATCCCTGTGCAGACCCAGAAGGGGTCGGGCTGGCTGGTCGTTGGGGTTCTCCAGGATATCAGCTGTGAGACCCTGTTGGGGCGTGACTGTCTCTCTTTGGGACAGGATCCAGGCCTTGCTCTGGTAACGGCCGAGGGTTTGAATTTGAATCCAGGGAACCAATCGGCGGAGAGGGAAATGGTCAGTGAAAATGCAGATGACCTGGCTGGCAGTGGGGAGGAGCCGCTAGGCTCAGGCTACCTGCCTGCCTGTAAGCAGACCCCTGGGGCTGGGTGGGACACAGAGATGCTCCCTGCCCCCTTGCATACCAGAGAGGGGGGTTCAGGGGGCTCACGCTGGCTCTGATGCAGTGAGGAAAGCAGGGAGCTCGCTGCCTACCCCCACTGGGACAGCAAGGGCAGCACTGAGCACAGTGGGAGCTGAGACCCCAGCTGAGTGGGGGGAGACACAGGCAGGGCAGGGGATCTGTTGGGAGTGGCAAGGTGCTTGGTAAGGAAAGTCTGGATGAGCCTTGTGAGCTGATGGCTGTGTCTAGTCAGCAGTGGGGGAAGGCGAGGAGAGTGGAAGATGAGTGTCCCTGGACCTTACCTGTTAGCTGGGTGGAGAATTGGGACAGTGAAGGAAACGTGCCTGTGTCTGTCAGGGGTATTGACTTGCCTGTGGAGGGAGCTACGCCGGTCTCCAAGCAGTTGTCTGTGACCAGCCTTGTGTGCTGGGACAGGGGGAATGAGATCCCAAGCTGTGTGTCTGGGAAAGGAGAAAGTGTGTCCGGCTCTTCTTTGTGGAGCAGACAGAAGGGGCCTTTCAGCCTGTGCTGGTTGAGGGTCGTGCAGTTGTCTCAGAGTTGGTTCTGGATTCAGCTAAAGCCCAGGAAGGGAAGGGTCCTAAGTTTGTGTCTGCTCGGGAGAATGGCCCTGTAACTAGGTTGCGTCCAGTTAGTGTCTATGTAAAATCCCTGAGACCAGACAATTCTGGTGCTTGTATTTTGCCTGTTGCTAGTGTGTTGTTGGGAAAGGGTGTCGCAACTCTGTCTAATCAGGGTGAGATCCTAGCCAGGGCAGAAGCAGAGCATGAAGGTGATGTGATTGTGTTACCTACTGAGGGTGTGGAAACCTGTAGCAAGAAGGAAAAGATTCCTGAACTTGTGTGTGGCGAAGGGAAGGAGAATGCTTCTGACCTTTTATCTAGGAAGTCTGTAAGTTTGCCTGAAAGGGGATTGTGTAGGAATCCGCCAGATGGGCCAGAGGTGATTCTGGATGTAAGGGAGACCCAGAAAGAGTCGGTTGTTGCTCAGGAAAGTGTTCCTCTAAAGCAAGCCCTAGGTAAAGAGGGTAAGAGCAGAATTTCTGTGAGGGGTGAATTGTTGCATAGAAAAGCCCTAGGGAAAGGAATCCTCATGGAGTCTTTGCAAGCAGTTTACTGCAACTGAAGGGTGTGAAAGTGATTTAATCAAGAAAGTTTCAGTTCCTAACAGCCAGAAATTTTCTGTTGTGAATGGTTCCACTGACTGTTCTGTTGAAGGATCCAGTGTGGATAGCTTTGAGAAGGTCTCAGATGGAGTGAAAGCTGTTAAGAAAGTTAAACAGTCCTATAACCAAGTGGCTGTGTTTGGCCAGCTTGTTGGGGAGGCAAGGTTGTTGAGAAAGGGATGTCTCCATGCTAGTTCTGGAACTGAACATTATGTGGCCCAGGTCAAGATGGGGGCTCTTAACCAAGAGAGCCCGAATTGCAGCCCTCCAGACTGGAGCGCTGGGAGAAGACCCTATCCCAGTTTGACCCCCGGGGGTTTTGGAGTGGCAAAAGGGCACGGGCCGCATAAACCTTCCCGCATGCGGCATGCGAGTGCTATCGACCACCCCGACCTAAGGGAGGGCATGAAACTGGAAGGGCCTGGTGTAACTCCCACCAAGGAACAGGAGAGATGCTGGGGCATCCATGGGAACGTTGGTGGCTTCGAACTTCCCCAGGTCACCGGTTAAAGTGACCCCGCTCAGTTCAGTCTCAAAGAGGGGAGAGATGTGACGAAGTGGGACTGTTCTTAATGTTTCCTCTGAATATTGTGGGGGTGCCTCAGTTTCCCCTAGGCAGTTCTTAAGTATCTAGGTGGTGGGATAAGGGTGTTTGATCATTGCAGAGCCCTAGAGGGCAGGTGTGTGCAGGGGTCTGGACACAGAGAATGGCTGACACCCTGTTTCCTGGCAACGGATGGCCTGGGCCCTTCCCCCCTGCAAGGTGAGAGCTAAAGGGGTTGGAGAACAAAGTAATCAGGTGCCCTCCTGGCCCGGGAAAGGGACAAAGCCCAGAGGAGGAGGGGCTGGAGGGGGAGTTGGTTTGGGGCTGGCTGGGGACATGGAGTGAAGTGCAGACGTGGTTGTCTGGCTCACTGCCCCCCAGAATGGACCCAGCTGAGGGGTCCTGTTCTCTGCACTTACAAGCTCTGGTTTAGACCATGTTCCTGTCGTCAAATAAACCGCTGTTTTGCTGGCTGGCTGAGAGTCACATCTGACTGCGAAGTTGGGGTGCAGGACCCTCTGGCTTCCCCAGGACCCCGCCTGGGCGGACTCGCTGTGGGAAGCTCACGGAGGGGCAGAGGATGCTGAATGCTCCGAGGTCAGACCCAGGAAGGTGGAAGCTGTGTGTCCTGAAGACAGTCTGCTCACAGAAAGGAGACTTCCCCAGAGTCCTGCCTGGCTTCGTAGGGAGCAGTTCCAGAGCATCGCCCGGGGACTCTGTGACACCACCTTCCTGCCTCTCCCTGGGCCAGGGCTTGTGTGTCCCCCGTTCTCCCTTGCCCTCAACTCAGCATCCCCCATGGCAGAGACTCCATCAGTGGCCCCATTCCCACTCCCAGTCCGGGGGTTCAGTCTACCCCCTGTTCTCACCTTTCCCCTCATGCCAGAGGCTGTGTGCATCTCCATTTCCCCTCCCTGCATTTCCCCCTCCCTGAGGAGGCCTGTGTGGAGCTTATTCCCCCTTCCCCTATTGCAGGGGCTGTGTACATGCCCCATTCCCACCTGCCCCCAATCTCCTCCTACCCGTCTAGTTATTTCTTTTCTGGCTGCCTGGTGCAGGGGGCAGATTTTGGGGAGACAGGCAGAGATGAGACAGGGTGTTATGCTGGGAGCCATTAATGGGGCCAGTGGCCAGTTTTCTGAGCTCTAGGCCAGCGATTCGTCTAAGGACCCTTCTGGCGCATTACCGAGTATCCCAGCCCCCTTTCCTTCCTGGTGTTACGGGATCATGAGCTCCCACGTGCCTCGCACTCTGCTCTTGGGGCACCAGGTGGAGAACATGATGGCATCCTCCATGGGGCAGAAGCATAGTCTGGGCCTGGCTCAAGGGAGGGACCCCCATAGCCCAGGCAGGCCCGCAGGGGACCACGCATGAGACCCACTGCTATAGACCATGGCAGAGCAGCCTGAGGTGGTGGATCAGCTAATCAGATGGCCAGGGCACTGAGAGTGTCCCCCCCATTTTCTTCCTTTCGGTTATGCAATTCCCCCCCAAATCCATGGGGGTTCTGCCCGCTGCTGCAATGTTGGAATGGATCCGATGCGTGACCAGTCGTCCCGGCTGGACAGACAGCCAGAGGGATGCCGCTGAGACGTGTACAGGGCCGTCCCAAGCTCGGCCAAGGGTCCCTCCTGGCGTTGACCTCTCTGAATCCAAGCCCAGCCAGGCTGGGCATCTGCTCTCCTCAGACAGGGGCCTGGAAGGTGTCAGTGTCCAGAGGGCTAAGCCAGGGTCCCACATCCTGCACTGAGTGCCTGGCTGGGGGTGCTGAGCGTGCAGGGAAACACCAGGGCTGGGTGGGGTGAACCCCCAGGGAAATGGGGGGAGGGGCCCTGCTTTCTGCAAGTCCCCGTGCTGGCAGGCTCTTTCTTTGTCATCAGGGGCGTCTGGCCTGGAGATGGGACCCTGGACTAGCGGGTCGGATCGAGACCCGCACATCCCCAGGGCACTGGTTCTGACCCACCCGGTCACGGTTCCCCGCCCCCCAGCAGAAATGGGTATAGGCTGCCCCCTGGTGGCAGCAGTGCAGATCTGCAGCCAGGATCCCTAGTATGGGAGCCCCAGAGCTGGGGGCTGGGGGAGAAGAGGTGGGGGGACAGCTGCCTGGGGGCTCTGGATTTATCCCCGCGTGTCCCGGGAGCTGTCTGCGCTCACCCCCGTTTGCTGACACAAGTTCCAGAAGGCCACAGGGGAAGCGGCCGGCCGCCCCGGCTCGATGGTGCAAACAGCAGAGCGCTGTGTCTGCATTTGGGGCCCACAGAAGGGGGAGGGTGGGGCCTAAATTAAGAGGATTACGCCTGGAGCCCTAGGACCTGGGTAAAGGGGGGTGCCCCTAGCGCAGGGGTGGCCAATCTGGGGCTCCGGAGCCACATTCAGAAGTTAACATGCGGCTCCTTGTACAGGCACCGACTCCGGGGCTGGAGCTACAGGTGTCAACTTTCCAATGGGCCGGGGGGTGCTCACTGCTCAGCCCCTGGCTCTGCCACAGGCCCTGCCCCCGCTCCACCCCTTCCCGCCCCCTCCCCTGAGCCTGTTGTGCCCTCGCTCCTCCCCTCTCCCCCCCCCCCAGCCTCCTGCATGCCACGAAACAGCTGATCGGGAGGGAGTGGGAGGCGCTGATCGGCGGAGCTGCTGGTGGGCCGGTGGCGGGGGGGCTGCTGACCTATTACTGTGGCTCTTTGGCAAATTGATAAATTCTGGCTCCTTCTCAGGCTCAGGTTGGCCACCCCTGCCCTAGAGTGTGTGAGTAACAGAGAATTTTGTGCGGTTAACACTACGGGCTAGTGACAACGAAGGGGGCAGCCAGAAGCTATTTCTGCCGGTGGGACTCCTGGAATAGCCATTGCAACGTGCCAGAAACGGCACCAGACAGCCAGGGCAGTGGGCTAGGATGTCCTAGCAACAGCTGGGCCTTGACTTTGCACGCCCGAAGAAGCAAATGCACTTAGTCATGGCTGATGCTTATTCTCTGTGGCCGGAGGCAGGGCACATGAGGGCGACCTCTCCCGGGAAAAGGGCACTTCACAGCACACCTGGGAGTTTGTTTCCAGGAATGCACCCCACTGATTTCCGAGGCTTTCCAGGGGCACTTGGCCGGCCGCATCAGCCGGGCAAGCAGCGCACTGGGCGGGGACACCGAGAGGAGCCCCAGACAGAGTGCTGGGAGACCCTGCATTGCCAAATCTCTGTCCGCCCCGCAGTCCAGAGCTCTGCGGACTCCAGCAAGTTGTTTTAAAGACACCGACTGGATCTGATCTCCTTAGACCAGACGTTCTGAGAGCGCTCGGCAGTAAAAACCCCACCACAGACACTGCCTAGGTTGGCCCAAAATGCCACGGAAGGGGCGAGGTGGGGAGGTCAAAGGGGAGACAATCGATCAGCCCATCAATCAGCTGTTCCCAGGCCCAAGCAAGGGCTGCGGGAGGCAGCCCCTGAAGTTAGTACAGATGGTGGCAGGTTTTGTTGGCCAGAGGAGGTGGCTGAGGGAGGGGAGGGATCGGCAGGGGGAGATCGGCACAGTACGGCTAAGCAACAGCAGCCAGAGGGCAGGTGTCAGTTTCTCTCCCTGGCAGCTACCACTGACTGCAGCAAAATCGCAGACCTCCCGTAAGACTGCGGAATTTGTGATTTTTGTTAATGGCGTTAAACTGAGGAATTTACTGGGGAGACATGAGGCAAATTGAAACCTGTAGTCAAATAGCAATCTACCACTGTAACACCACGGGGTTTTCCTGGCTCCTGCAGGGTCCGGGTTTCTTCCCAGCTCTATATCAGTCTGTGATCAAGGTCTAGCAGCAGCTGGTCTGCAGAGGTTCCGCCTAGAGTAAAGGGAGTGGGGTGAGTTGGGCCTCTCTGCCTTAGGGAGCAGCCTGTTTTGTCTCTTTCTGGTTTCGGTCCTTTATCCTTCCGAATTCGAAGAAATTAAGTCATGTCACATTACAACCCTCCAGCCAGAGCACTGAGGTTTGTATCTCACTTCTCTGGGTGCGCACCATGAACATAACGCTTTGATCTGTAACCGTGGGCACAAACCCATTGGTAAAAGGCATGCACCTTTAGAGGCCTGTACCTCGGGAACCCATTGGTGAAACAACCCCAAACTTGGATTACTGCCCATGAGATGGCACACCAAATTTCAAGGCAATCTGAATAACCGTATGTCTTTTTGAGCACTTACAGGATTCAAGCTTTAAATAGAAAACTGGTCTGAAACTTAACTACAGTGGATCTGACAGTCCACTATGCTCAGTCCCTTCCCACCCAGTGGGTAGCAATACCACATGGGTGGGTAAACCGAGTCACACATAAGAAGAATATTACAAACATTCCACCCTTCCCCACAGGGCTGGAGCTGGGGACTGTGTGAATTTTAAGAGGCGCCCCAGACATTTGAACCCAACGCTTGGCAGAGGGGTTACACCACACCACCACACGAACAATGGCACATTCTTCGTCCTGTCTCATGCCGACTTAATAAGGCACCTTCCCGCTTCCTGACCTGTTCCCAGCGTCTGATGCCATCTCCGGGGGCAGAGTTCAAGGGGTATGAGGACGGGGGTCGTATTTCCTGGATTTCGGAGGGTTACGTTTAGTGCCTCTCCACATTCTGGATGGGCACGAAGCGCTGCTGGGCGACCTGACCACTGCGCAAACCAAGCTCTGGGGGCCCCCTGGGTTCTATCCCCAGCTGCGCCTGGAGTGATTTTGTGTAACCTCTTGCTCTGTTTGGGAAGTGGGGGCCGGTGGCTCGTACTTGCCTGGGGTCCTGGCCGTGGCTGGTAAGAACAAGGCGTGAAGTCTGCGGTGGTCTGACTTACAGGCATTGGGTTGAGATTTGAACTCACGGTCTCCCCAGCTAGGACGCTGCCCCTCCTCGGGCACAGAGTCTGGATGTCTGAGGGCAGAAGGGACTGGAGCTAGCTCAGGTGCTCTTGCTCTCCTGGTTGCGTTGGCTGCAGACAACAACCCATTGTTCTCTGCAGACACCAGCCCCTTGCATCACCCACTACCGGGTGAACAGTGTCGACAGCTGCAAGTGCCTCGGCTTCCTGTTGATGTGTTTAAACTCAGCAGCTCCTTCCCCCCGCTGATTGTTGTCTGGGTTAGCAGCTGTCGAGCAACGGGCCGGCTCAGCTCCCAGGCTCCTTTGGGTGGGACTGGCCAGGGGGCCGTGGGTGCCCTGCTGCCAGGTGCAATCCATGGGGAGAGAAATGCCAGCCAATGGGAGAGGGCCAGGAGAGGCGGTGTGGCCTAAGCCCTGCCCTCCAAGTGGAGCCAGTGCTCCCCCTCCCCCCCCACCGCAGTGCTTTTCGCCAGTGGTCTGGCACTCGCCCGCTCCTGGCACAGGAGAGACTGAAGGCCTGCTGTACCCTGAGCCCAGCACTCTCCTGCAAGCCCTGCTTCCCACCCAGGCCAGGCAAGGGATTGGCCCTGGACCTCCCTCCCACTGGGTGAATCACCCCAACCCCTGGGTCACATGGCACCATCCCCTCTTCCTCCTCCTCCAGCTGCGTGGGGCAGGTTCAGACGTGCCCTGACCCCACTCGGGCCCCCAGGTGAGGCCGGCAGGGGTGCGTCAGGCTGCTAGAACTTACCCAGCTGAGCCCCTGTCCCTGCTCTGCAATTTAGGCACCGTGGGGATGTTAATGGTGGAAAGTTCGGGGCCAGGGGGACTCCTCCAGCGCTCAGCGGCACCCGAGCTGGGGTTCTGTGGGTGCCCAGCGGCGCTTCGGTGTTGGACGTAGGCTCCTAAAGTGTGAGCTGTGGCCACAAGGGAGCCCAGGGGAGGTAGGAGCCCTGCACGGAGACGGTGTGTGTCCATCCCGGCTGCACCGAACCGGCACCACCAATTCAGCCCCCAGGCAGGTGTCCCTCTGCCTCACCCTTCACAGTGGGCGTGATCTCACTGCCCCAGAACACCCGAGCCGCAGGCCCTTCCCTGACCTGCCTAGCCTGCCTGAAAGGGGCTGCTGGCCCCCGCCGGCTCAGCCGCCTCCCCCCCCCGAGGGTGTCTGCAGCTACCGGGTGCCCGGCTGCCCTTTGGGTTTGCCCCAGCACGCTCCAGGAGACGCAGGTGTCTGTGCCGGGAGCAGCGCGGGCGGGTTTAGAACAGGGAACAGTTGGGAAAACAGCCCGTGGCGGGCTGGATTCTCCGACACTGGCAGATTGCAAATGAGGACGGGATGTTTTTCTAACACATCGGCCCGGGACACAGACCGACTTGGGGACGGCCCGTCCCAGGGCGGCGCGGCTCCGGCTCTGGAGGCCAAGTGGCCGAGCAGGGATCTGGGGGCAGGGGGCCAGAGCGCAGCGGGACACTCACTAGGGCAGGGGTCCTCTACCTTTTTTCCTTCTGCAGCCCCCACAACACGCTATAAAAACTCCACGGCCCACCAGTGCTGCACCAACTGGTTTCTGCATAGAAAAGCCAGGGCCGGCGTTAGGGGGTAGCAAGCTGGGCAACTGCCCTGGGCCCCACGCCACAGGGATCCCCACAAAGCGAAGTTGCTCAGGCTTCGGCTTCAGCCCCAGGTGGCAGAGCTGGGAGCCCTGGACTTCAGCCCCACGCCGCGAGCCTTCAGCTTTCTGCCCTGGGCCCCAGCGAGTCTAACACTGGCCTTACTTGGCGCCCCCCCGAAACCTGTTTGCGGCCCCCTAGGGGGCCCTGGACCCTTGGTTGAGAACCACTGCACTAGGGGACCCAGTTAAAGGACCCCTGACTCCTGCCCTACGCTGGTGGGGTCATTCATGGCCTGACCACGGACTCCTAGAGGGGATCTTTCCAAAGGGCTGGGGCCTGTCCAGCCACTGTATGGCAGGTAAGAAATCCCAGCGGTTGTTCCTAGCCACCCAGCTGGCCTCACGCTGGTGACACACCGGGGCCAGAAGCATGAGTGCTGGCACCGGGGCTGGGGGGTGTTTCCAGCCAGGCAGCGTATCCTAGTGGATAGAGACCTGACCTGGGAGGCAGGAGAGCTGGGTGCTGTTCCTGACTCTGCCGCTGGCCTGTGGGGTGACCTTCGACAAGGCACGGCCCTGCTCTCTGCCTCGGTTTCCCCACTGTACAATGGAGATCATGATACTGGCCTACTTTGTAAAGTGCTTTGAGATCAACATCTGGAACGTGCTACCAAAGAGCTATTACTAAGGCTCTGTGAACAGAGTGGGTCGGTTTAACACCAGAGCACGGCGGAGAAAGGGAGCCATGGTTAACACAGGTACAACGCCCTCTGCCCCCAGCCCTGTCAGTGCATGTCCCTGGGGCCCCTGCCTGTTGTTGCTAAAGGAAACACACACAGAAATCCACCCCCCCAGGCCATGGTTTTCCCTCAGACAGATGCAAAAATAGCCCCAATCCCCGTTCTGAAGACCCTGGAGGAAGGGAGAAGACAGGCCGGCTCCGAGTGGGTGATCCCCAAGGTGCTGAGCCCCTGCAGCACCCACTGCATCCCCAATGCCGAGTTTCCTCACCCAAGCAAAATACAGCCAGGGAGCTGAGGAGAGGGAGGATGGGCTGGAGGCAGGGCACCGGGCCAAGGCCCCGGACACCTGGGTTCTATTCCCTGCCCTGCCGGTGTGCCCTGGCCAAGTCTCCGGTCCTCAATTCCTGGCTGTCCCAGAGGGAAGATCATAGAAATATCCGGCTGCAAGCATCCTCTAGAGGCCACCTTGTTCCTCTGCCCGCTGAGCTGCCTAGCCCAGCCCTGGCCGGTGCCAGCCTGCCTGGGGTGCTGGGCAAGTCCCAGGCCTGACCGTCCTGGAGGCAGGGGCTGGGCTGGGGGCTGCACTTGGGACATTGGCCACTAGAGGGCGCTGCTGTCTCCTGTATGGCTTGAGTTTGTGGGGTGCGGGGGGGGCACTTTGGGGACAGAGCGATGGGGTGGGAGGACGGTGCTAGGGCTGGAAAGGGCCGGGGTGGGGCGGGGTTCGCTCCTTTTCTGAGAGCAGAGGGCTGGAACCAACACCAGACAAACCCCAACCCAAGAGAGGGCGAGGGGCCCTGGCAGCTCAGGGCTGTGGGGTACCCGCACGAGGGGCCTTAGCTGGAGAGGGGACATCGCTTGTAAGAGACACGGGCTGGATCCACCAGGCAGGACAGGATCGGGGGAGGGGGGAAGAGATGCAGGATGATGACATGGCCCCATCTGTGCAACAACCCCACCCCCACACAGGGCCAAACGTGGTGTGTGCCCCCCCCCAGACACAGCCCACAGGTGTATGTCCCCAGACACGGGGCATCAGGTGTGTGCCCCCCGACACAGGCCGGCAGCTCTGCCCCCCCAGACACAGGCCCACAGGTGTGTGCTCCCACAAAACAAGGCAGCAGGTGTGCGTCCCCCCCCCAGGCACAGGGCAGCAGGTGTGCGTCCCCCCCCAATCAAGACCAGCAGGTATATGCACCCTCCAGACACAGGCCCACAGGTGCATGCCCCCCCCAGACACAAGCTTGCAGGTGTGTACCCCCAGACATAGACCCCGCAGGTGTGCACACGCCCCCCCAGACAGAGGCCCACAATTGTGCGACCTCCCAGACCCAGCCCTTGTCCCCACCCCAGCTCACAGGGAGGCTGCAGCAGCCGGCACTGCTCCGCCCTGAACACTAGAGGGCAGCAGAGACCTGCAGGTCCCTGGGGAGGGGCAACCCCAAATCCCTGGCCCCCGCTGGGCCAAGACCGCCATGGTGCAGGGGCCCTGCTGGGCTGCTGCTGGGCCTGCCGGGATCCCAACCTGGGGGTGCTGGAGGGGGGCTCTGGGGATCCCGGTTCGGGGGGAGGAGGGGGCGCTGGAGGGGGGCTCTGGAGATCCCGGTTCGGGGGGAGGAGGAGGTGCTGGAGGGGGAGCTCTGGGGATCCCAGCCTGCAGCGGCTCCAGGCAGTCTGGACAGACCCAGCTGGAGAAGCGCCCGACTGGCTGGGCGCTGGGCACAGGCCAGAGCTGATCCCACCCCCTGTGCCACCCTCATCGTGCCGCCCCAGGGCTCTGCTCCGCAGGTCAGGAGCGCGGCGCCCGAACTCGTCCCCCGCCCCGGGACCCGAATGAACCCTGGAGCATGGTCCTGCCGGAACCAGGCCGCGCTAGGCCAGGGGGCCTGGCTGAGGGCGGTGCCAGGCTGGGAGCCTAGTTATGGGAGAGGCGGGGAGCAGCAGCCAGAGACCAGAGCAAAACAGCAGGCTCCAGCCTCCACCCTGGCTCTGCCGGTGCCCCTCACTCCCAACCCGCAGCCCCCTCTCTGAGGCTTGGACTCCCCCATGCCCCAGCTCTGCCAGGGCCCCTCAGTCCTGACCTGCTGCCCCCTGCTAGCCCAGCCCCGGTGTCTCTCCTGAGAGCAGTCGGACACAAATGCCAGTTTGTTCTGTGGTTTTGTGTTCTTTGCAAACAACCATCCATGACCTGAGTCTCACCCAGCTCTCCAGGGCAAGATGCTGCGGCACCCACCCGTTCTGCTCCCCCGGCCCCTCCCGCCTCGCACCCCCTGGGCCCCCATCTCCCTTCGGTCTGTGCCTGTGCTGGAGGGGAGCAGCCCAGGCTGTGAGACCCTGGGGGGTTGCTAATGAAGGTTCCCCCCCACACACACACACTGTTCTGCAGCTGGGGGGAGAGCAGCTGGGCTCCCCCCATCTCTGAGCCACCTCAGCAAGGGGCGGGGGCAGACAGGGACAGAAAACAGCCCCCCACCACCACCCCTGTGGCAGGAGCTGGCCTGCTGCTCCAGCCCGCGCTGGGCTGGGCCAGTGCCAGGGCCCCACCGCTGCAGCTCGTGCCCAGTGAAGCCGACAGGAGGCTGTGGACAGGATCCCTTGACGTGCTCCCATTCACTGGCTCGGGTTGAAGAGCCCTTGGCTCCATGCTAGCGCCCTTGCCAGGGCTCCTGCTGCCTTTGGTGGTGTCAGGCCCCCAGCACGTGCCCTGGCCCCGGCAGGGGAAAGGGGCAGGGCTAGACCCAGTGTGCGGCCCCCTTCACACAGTCACTGGCTCGCAGTGACACAGGGTCCGGGTGAGAAGGTGGTACTTTACTCTAGCTGCGGCCACAGCTACAAGCCCCATCCCCAACACCTGGCCCTGGAGGAACACTGGGGACAGTCTGTCATTGTTAGGGTTCAGAGTGAACAACCCGTAAGCACCCTCTGCTGCTGTGTCGGGTGCTCTCTGCAGGTGGCCGGGCCTTGGACCAGGAACTTTCAGTCCTGAGAAGCTGACTGCCGCTGGCTCCTGCTTCTCTGCCTGCCCCACTCCTGCCCTGCCCCCACTCCTTTTGCTCCTGTCATGCACCCAGCACATGCTAGCCAGGCCTGACACTAATGCCTGGTGCACGGGGAGGATAAGAGCCTACTACTGTTCCTGCCGGGTGGAGTCCCTCCTGCAGCCCCAGTGGCAGAGGCCTGGCTGGGGGCGAGGGGATCGTTGTGAGTGGCATGGGGGGGTGCGTGTGACATGAACGTGCTGGGTCCCCCCACCCACCCCTGTGCCAGACCCAGCACCCAGCCTCTGAGGGGCACAGAGCCAGGCCTTCAGGAGCCCATGGGGGAGGGGCTGCGGGCTGGGATGGAACCCGGCAAGTGAAGGGTTAACACCCTTAGAGCTTAACTGGGCGAAAAGCACCTCAAACAGCCTTGGGTGAGCAGGGGGTCTGCTGGGTGGTGGTTCTGTTTCCCCACCTCCCAGTCGTAGGGCTTCTGTCCTGTCCCAGGGGGACCCAGGTGTCCGGGGTGTCCCCCGCCCCATCCCAGTGTGCGAGGCCTGCTCCATGGGGACCCAGGTGTCCAGGGTGTCCCCCTGCAGTCCCAGCATGGGAAGCCTGTCCCAGGGGGACCCAGGTGTCCGGGGTGCCCCCCGACACACACACCCAGTCCCAGGCCTGCCCAGGGGGCCTTGCAGGCTCCAGGCGGCCCTGGCTCCCAGAGGGTTGTTTACCCAGAAGGAAACCAGGCTGGAGCCTGTGGTGTCAGCGCTTTCCTGTGTCCCAGGCAGCGGGCGCCGTGCCCACAATGGGCAGGGAGACACAGACACAGCAGGGCTGTGGGGGCGGCTCAGGGCTCGGCTCCCCGGGAAGCAGGGGGTGCTGCCACCCCCAGCCCAGGAACCCATCTGGGGCTGCCAAAGCCAGCTGTCACGGGGGTGGGGGTGTGGACTAGCAAAGCTGCCCACACCGAGCCATTGGCAAGGAGCCGGGGTGCAGAGCTCCAGTCCCCAGGTGCCCGGGTATCGCTATCAGGGGGCTTGGACTGCGCCGGGGGCCCCCTTTCCCACCCCAGATCCACACTAGCTCAGCGATTCCTAGGGCCCCACCCCATCCCCCTCCTCCCGTCCCCTACACACCCCTCCATCCACCCATCCATCCCTGTATACACCCCTCTACCTATCCGTCCATCCGTCCATCCATCCATCCCTACCCATGCCCCTCCCTCCCTCCCTCCCTGTAGACATCCCTCTATTGATCCCTCCATCCCCATACACACCCCTCCATCCACCCATCCATCCCTGTACACACCCCTCCATCCATCCCTCCATCCCTGTACACACCCCTCCTTCCTTCCATCCCCGTATCACTCCTCTATCCATTCATCCTTCCCCATACACACCCTTCCATCTATCCGTCCATCCCCATACACACCCCTCCATCCATCCTGCCACACACCCCTCCATCCATCCCGCCACACACCCCTCCATCCGTCCCTCCATCCATCCGTCCCTCCATCCATCCATCCCTGTACACATCTATCTATCTATCCCCATACACCTCCTTCTCCTCTCTCTCTCTCTTTCCCCCTCTCTCCCCTGCCACTACCCTCTGCGTAGCCCTGGAGCAAACCGCAGCCTCCCTGGAGGGAACCACTTCCCCTGTAAACAGCTGGGCTGAGGCCAGAGAGGAAGCGAGGGGGGCCCAGGTCTCTGGCTGCCCTTCCGCTCCCCGGGCAGGGGTGAGCCTGGTGTGGGGTCAGGCCAGGGGAAATGCCCCCCTCCCACCCCCCATGAGGAGGCCACTTTGAGGAGAGAAGCTGCTTCCCCTCTGGGCAAAGCAGCCAGTTGCCAGGGCGAGGGGCTGGGGGCGTGGGGGTGAAGGGCCAATCCCATCCCGCCCCATCCACTCCCCAGCCTGCCATTCAGATCAGCCCGGGGTTGGGTGTTGGCTCCCATCCGTTCACACGGACAGGGGCAGGCCAGCTGCTCAGCCCAGCCCCAGCCGGCCCAGGGGGAGGCGCTGCTGAGGCCTGTGACATTGCGCTCCATATGATTCTATGAAAATATGCTAATGAGTTTGATTATAATGTAACTGGAATATGCTTCATGCAAAAGGTCCCTTGTAAGGTATCATTACAAAGCTTATAATCTGCTGAGTGTGGTCATCCTGTTTGTATAAATGTATCATTCTTGTATCTGAAACTAGAAATATGAAATATAACTCTGAGGGCCTATTAAGAACAGGAGGACTTGTGGCACCTTAGAGACTAACAAATTTATTTGAGCATAAGCTTTCGTGGGCTACAGCCCACTTCATCAGATGCATAGAATGGAACATATACTAAGAAGATATATATATATATATATATATACATACAGAGAAGGTGGAAGTTTCAATACAAACTGTAAGAGGCTAATTAGTTAAGAGGAGCTATTATCAGCAGGAGCTATTGAATCTATTCCCTAAGTTAAGTATCCTCACACCTTCTTGTCAACTGTCTAAATGGGCCATCTTGATTATCACTACAAAAGTTCTTTTTTCCTGCTGATAATAGCTCATCTTAACTAATTAACCTCTTACAGTTTGTATGGAAACTTCCAACTTCTCTGTATGTATATGTATATATCTTCTTACTATATGTTCCATTCTATGCATCTGATGAAGTGGACTGTAGCCCACGAAAGCTTATGCTCTAATAAATGTGTTAGTCTCTAAGGTGCCACAAGTACTCCTGTTCTTTTTGCGGATACAGACTAACACGGCTGCTACTCTGAAACCTGAAGTCCTATTGTAGTTATGCAAAGTGTGGGCCATTAATGGTGGTTTGGAATCTTGATAAAAAGAAAAAAGAAAAGGAAAAGAAAAATCTTGATGGCTCCCATCAACTAGGACAATTGGTTGTAAACGGCTCTGTTTACTTTCAAGCCTTCCTGTGAGCCAGGTCAGGAAAGGTTGGGGGTCTCCCAGGACATGTGACCATGTCACCTGGTACTGGAATCCATCTTAAACCTGGTGCTTTTCCATTTAGAAGGAGGGGTGGGGTCTCAGAGAGACAAAAGATTCCCGCCTTGTGTCAAAGCTATATAAGGGGATGGAACAGAACAAAGGGGGCTGCAGTCATGAGAAATCCCCTAGTTACCACCTAAGTTGGAACAAGGGCTGCACCGGGGAAAGGATTGTGCCCAGACTAGGAAGGTATCTAGTCTGTGAAAGAAGCTTATTGGAACATCTCTGAGGGTGAGATTTCATCTGTAATCCGTTTCTTAATGTATTAAGCTTAGACTTGCATGTTTTTGTTTTATTTTGCTTGGCAACTTACTTTGTTCTGTCTGTTATTACTTGGAACCACTTAAATCCTACTTTTTATACTTAATAAAATCACTTTTGCTTATTAATTGACCCAGAGTAAATAATTAACACCTGGGGGAGCAAGCAGCTGTGCATCTCTCTCTATCAGTGTTATAGATGTGGATAATTTATGAGTTTAGCCTGTATAAGCTTTATACAGAGTAAAAGGGATTTATTTGGGGTTCGATCCCATTGGGAACTGGGTGCTGGAGACAGGAGTACCTGCTAAGTGGTTTTCAGTTAAGCCTGCAGCTTTGGGGGGTGTGGTTCAGACCTGGATCTGTGTTTGCAGCAGGAAAGCGTGTCTGGCTCAACCAGGCAGCGTTCTGGAGGCCCAAGCTGGCAGGGAAAACGGGCTCAGAGGTAGACTCAGCACATCAGGTGGCAGCTCCCAAGGGGGTTTCTGTGACCCAACCCGTCACAAGGCCGACTCTGCGTGACCCTGACCAAAGCTGGGGGACCCCCTGGCTCTGCACTTGCTGCGTGGCCCGGCTGCTGGCCTCGTACTCGGGGCCCCTTGCCATCGTTGGCTCCTCGGTCCCAGCACGGCCCCCTGGGCTCCCTGGGGCCTGGAGTGGGGGAGCCCATTCCGTGGGGGCTGGGGCAGTCGGTGAGTGGGGTGAGGGGATTGGCCTGGGGCCAGGGCTGGGCTGGACTCCCAGGCCCAGGGAGGGATCAGGACGTCCAGGAATAACCCTGCGCCGTGTTTACACTGCGTGTGACCCCAACCCTTCACATTAACGTCAGATCAGCCTTTGCCTCTGGCATTTCTCAGAGCCATGCGGCCCCCCAGGGGAATAGCCCTGCTCTCCCCAGCCATTCCCACGCCGGCCCCGCTCCACAGGGGCCAGCCTGCAGGACGGGAGGGGAGCGGCCCTCTGCAAATGCGCCACAGCACCATCTCCTGCAAGGGGCGCCCCCCAGAGGCCAAGTTTGTGGGTCGGATTCACTCTGTGGAAGGTGTCCCCAAAGGAGCCCAGGGGCCTCAGCCCATCCCTCCTTTCCCAGCAGCAGAGTCTTCGACGCTCCCCCATCAGCTTCCCCCAGTGCATGGGTGATTCTCCCCCCAGCCCAACTGGGGGTATGACACTCATCCCACCCCTCACCGTTGGGCTGGGCTGTGGGACAGATGCGGCTGGAGGCTGAGATCAGGGGCGGGGGTGTCAGGCCTGGCACTGGACCCAGTTGGGCTGGATGAGCGGCCAGTGGCAGAGCAGAGGCTGCAGAAGCCCCAGGCTGTCCCTGCCGGGCATGTCCCCATCTCCTGACCCGAGTTTGCTCCACCCGTGTGCCTCAGGGACAACAGGCCGTCCTGGAGCCAGCTGGGAAAGGAGCCGTTCCTGGGGCGCTCTGCAGGCCCTGTGTAGCAGGGACATTGGGACCAGAGAGGGGTGCAGGGCACATGCCCGGGGCTAGCAGATCCATGCAGCGAGGACCAGGGACTGATTGCCCTTGCCCCAGCACATGTCCCGGCCAGCGAGGCTGGAGGCTGCAGGAGCGGATCCTCCGGCTGGCCAGCGACGCAGGGCATCGCACGTTGTGTGCAAAGGGCACAGGGTGCTGCATTGCCCCAGCCGTCTCCCGCAGGTGCTGTGCCCAGCGCAGGCCAGGCCGGCTCCCAGCAGCACCCGCCCACCCACCTCTGCACACCTGGGTTCAGCTCCTGTCTCTGGCCGGACAAGGATGGTGTGAGCCTCAGGGACCCACCCCAGATCACCAGCCCCTGCGGGTGGGCGGCAGGGAATGGGTAGGTGGCACCGGAGAACCAGGACCAAGCCCTGGCTGGGGCTGCTCACAATGGCAGGGGCAGCCCCAGCCATCAGGTGGGGCTGGTGAGACCCCTCAGTCCCTGCGCTGGGCACCACCCACATGGAGGCCAGCCCTGCAGAGTCCCTGGGGTCTGCAGACTCTGGGCCTGGCACCCACCAGACGCTCCCACAGGATGTCAGCATGGCAGGGATCCCTCCGGGGTGTGTCCTCCAAGCAAGGCCGCTCTGAACTCAGCCCCAGGGGGTGCCCACTAGAGGCGCACAGGGGAACTGCCCCCCTGGGGCACCTCAGCCCTGGTGCCCCTCTGCCCTTCCCCCCCAGCCTCTGTGCCAGGGCGATTGCACGCTGGCCTCATGGCAGAGCTCAGTCCCATAGTCTGGGGTCTTTCGAGGGCCCCCCTGTGCTGCCCTGCTGCCCCCCCTCCCCCCGTGCTGGGCTGCCTATTGCTGCCAGCCCCAGCCTCCCTGTCCTGGCTGCACCCAACCCTGAGCCCAGCCCCCCCCTTCCCTGGTGTCTCAGTCTCACAGAGCATGGACTGGCCTGGGACTCACCCAGAACAGCCTGCAGTCCCCTCCAGTGTATTGGGGAGGAGGGGTAGGGGGTACACTCGCCACTCCCCTACAGCTCTGCCCGCACCCTGCCATGTCTGCCCACCACAGCACACATTAAGCACTGTTATCTGAGCGCCTACAGTACCCCCCTCATGGGGAAACTGAGGCACCAAGACAGGAGGCCTACACCCGCCATCCCTGGTCACACCCCAGGCCAATGGCTGTTGATTTTAGGTGCCTGTTCCTGGGGCCCAAGGTCAGCTCCATGTGGGAGCTGCAGATGCTCGTGGCTCTGGCAGGCAGGTCTTGGGGTGGGGTGGGGTGAGGTGAGGAGGGGGTCAATGGGGCTCCCCAAACCAGTGGCCATTTTGGTAAACCTTGGCCCATGGCAGTGCCAGAACCTTGAGAACCCAGGAGTCTTAGGTGGACCAGGGCTGCCTTGCCTAGTCCACAGACCCCTCCAGATCTCATCAAATGGGGCTGGGCCCTGAAGCCCTGGGAGCTCTGGCCGCACTGCCTGGTAACTAGCATCGCCCTTGGCCTGGGCAGTGACTGGCACAAGCACCTGGTGCCCAAGATTTTGGACTGTGGGGGGGGATGTATCCCCTCAGTAACTGTCTCGCCTACTTGCTCTGGCGATGCCAGGAGGCAGAGCAGGTGCAGTTCTGAGAGGCCAGGGCAGCGAGTGGTGATGGACACAGGGGACTTGTGCCCTGCATGCCAGCTGCGATGGTATCAAGCAAGGGCATCCTGGGACGTGAGCCACGTGGCTGGGTCGTGCCACCCTCCCAGCAAGAGCTAAGGGCCTCTCACTGCAAAGGGCCCCTACACAGAGCCAAACTGAGCCCAGTGGAAGGACAGCACTGAGCCCCTCAGGCCCTGGCCCTATTCCAGCGTGGCACACTCCCCCGTCAACTCCCCACTGCATGTCATTTGGGTACAGGATTCCCCTTCCCTTCCTAGCCTGTCGTGCAATGCAATTGTGCAGCTGTTAAACATCCCTCTGCCCCACCCCAAAGGTGGCTGCCTCTCAGCGCCGGGTGAGGGATTCCTGTACAAACAGCTCCCACGTCTCACCCCAGAGGTGGCTGCCTCTCAGCGCCGGGTGAGGGATTCCTGTACAAACAGCTCCCACGTCTCACCCCAGAGGTGGCTGCCTCTCAGCGCCGGGTGAGGGATTCCTGTACAAACAGCTCCCTCGTCTCACCCAGAGGCAGCTGCATCTCAGCCCCTGCTTCCCACCCAAAGTTAGCTTGCTGGAACATAGGTCTCGTCAGACGAAGCTGATTTCAGTCTTTGAGGAGATGGTGTCTGGTTGATAAAGGTAACTGTAGATGTGATAACAGACTTAGACTTTTGCCCAGCGTTTGGCTTAGAGCCGCCCGGCAGCCTGATTGAACACTTCGCCCTCGCCAACACCAGCGAGGGGATTAAGGGCTGGGTAAGTGACCGTGGGGAATCATCCTGGAATGGGCAGCTCTAGCACGAGCTGCTGGGCTCGGTTCTGGGCGTGACGCCCTTCGACGTTCTCACCCATGATCTGGCAGTAAAGATAAAATCGCTGTGGCTACCATTTGATGGCAGGATTGTCCATCAGCGTGAGCTGGGGTGCGAGGGGAGCTGGGCCCGTCCAAACAGAGCGTGTCTAATCCAGCCACCCGCACAGTTACAGTCAAGGAGCGAGGGCCGCAGAGCAGGCCCCACCTCCAGCCAGGGAAGGACCCCAGAGAACCGGGCTCTGGACAGGATCGAGGGGTCAGTGTGGACAAACCACACCCGAGCTCCCAGGGTGACACTGGGTTCCGATGGGCTAACGGGATCCTGGGCTGGATAAACAGGGGAGCCGGGGGTTAGAGCTGGGAGAGGATTTTTCCCTCTGTCCCTGGCAGTGCTGAGGCCGATGCCGGATCCTGCACCCAGCTCTGGGGGGCCACGTGTTAAAAGGATGTTGAAAAATGGTCGAGGGGGTAGAAAAGAGCCGCAAAACTGATTCAAAGGCTGGAGAAATGGCTGCCAGGCTGGGACAGGCCGAGCTCAGCCTGCAGGTTGGGGGTGACAATCCCAGTGTCTACCCCCCTTCCAAGGGAGAACATCCAGGTGATACCGGGCTCTTCAATCTCCCGGAGACAGGCAGGAAGCGAGCCCAGGGCCAGGAGCTGTAGCTGGACACTTTCCAGCTGGGAATAAGGCCTAAACCTTCGCCAGGGAGGAGGATTAACTGGTGGGACAAGGCTCCCTTTGGGGAAGAGGCTTCAGCCAAACACACTGACTGGGCTCTGACGGACAAAGGGGCCGGGTGAGCGGTGTTGCCCTGCATTATTACACAGGATGGCAGCCTATGATCTAATGGGCCCTTCTGGCCTTAAACTCCAGGAATCTAAGGAGGCACCTGCATGGGGGGTGGGGATAGCTCAGTGGTTCGAGCGTTGTTAAACCCAGGGTTGTGAGTTCAATCCCTGAGGGGGCTATTTAGGGATCTGGGGCAAAAATTGGGGATTGGTCCTGCTTTGAGCAGGGGGTTGGACTAGATACCTTCTGAGGTCCCTTCCAACCCTGGTATTCTATGATCTCAGCACTGGGCCAGGGGTCCATGTATGAGAAGCCCCTGCGCCCCACCCCAGAGGTGGCTGCATCTCAGCTCCAGGAGAGGGGGCTCTGCGTATAACATGGCCTGTCCATTGGCCTGTGGTGCTTTGGGATCCCAGGAGCTGACATGCAGTTGATCTTCATGCTGGGGCTCTCTGCACTGCACACGGCAGGCGATGACCCAGGAGCTCGGCCGTTTCCTTGCCAAGCGTCGGCTCTGTATCCGTGCGCTGCCAGAGCCCAGCAAGTGTCACAGCAGCTGCATCCAGGAATTGAGCTTGCTGATGCAATCGTGCCCTTAACGGGCCAACGCTGCATGCCCGGCCACCTGCAGGCTGCCTGCGGCTCGGCTCTTCCTCCTGTTCGGTGGCCTCTGTCCTGGGGAGCAGCCGGGCAGGATCCGGCCCAGAAGCTGCAGCCTGGGCTGGGCACTGAGTGAGCCAGAGACTGCAGGGCCCAGGTCCCAGCCCCCACAATGCCCCTCAGCCCCCCGCTGGCCTCAGGGAACCATCCACTCCCAGCCCCATAGCCCGCCGCAGCCCCCACCCCAGTGCCCCACTGCCCCACCTCCTCCCCACCTCCTCAACTCCCCGTCTAGCAACCATTCACTGCCAGCCCCATATCCCACTGCAGCCCCCCTCCACACCCCACCCCACCTCCCCAGCCAGACTCTTGCTCGATCCCAACCCCTCAGTCGCTCTCCACCCCCCTTTCCCTGCCCCCAGGCAACCAGCCACTCTCCAGGCCCATAGTCCACCCCTGCAGGTGCAACCCCTCGCCTCCCCGTTTCCACCCCGAACACCCCAGCCTTCCCGTCCTTCCCAGACCCTCCCCCCAGCCCCAGGGCCAGGATTCATCACCCCTGGAACCAGCCACAGCTTCCAAAAGAGGCTAGGCAGGAAGCATCTCACTACAGTCATGGGGGAAAAGGCAGTTCCGCGGTGGGGCTGGCACTCCGGAGCTCGGGGTTCGATTCCTGACTCTGCCTTGCCCTGGAAAAGGGGGCGGGCGGTGAACTCCCGGCAGCGATCCTTAGAGTTTGTGAGTCCCCATGGGCTGCTGCCACTTTACATTCACCCCTTGATCCGGACTAGCTCTTGTGTGTAGACGGGCTCGAGTGAGGATATAAACTAATCACCGTAGAGGCAGGCCCCGCGCACACTTCTGCTGGAGCTCCGCCATGTTTATTAGCCTCAGCGGGGACGATCCCACCCGCGTCTGTCCGACCAAGCAGTGAAAAGGATCCCAGCAGCTGCTCAGCAAGAGCTGTTCGCTCCCAGGGGCTGGGCTGGGGGCGTTAGACATCCCGAAGGCCCCCAGACAGACCCCAGGCAGGGCAGTAATGCAGTGTCAGGATAAAATAACCGCTGGGGTGTAGCTGGGAGCGCAGGGGCACTGTTTACACTTGCTGTGCTGGGGGGTGGTGGTGTTTTTTCACACCCCTGAGCCAGAAAGTTGCAGCACTGTACATTGCCAGTGTAGACCAGCCCTGAGTCACCACCGCAGAGCCAGGATACCGAAGCGCTGGGGAGCCAATCGTTTGCCACGGAAATGCAGCCACCTCTGAGGTGGAACACAATGGCTGTGACACCCCCCAGCCCGGCGACAGCGTGAGAAAGGAAGCAAAGGCCCAGCCCGTATCCAGCTGAAACTCGGCCTGTCATCTCCTTTGGGGTTTGGCTGGAGGTGGGTCACCTCAGCGCTCAGTGCCACTGGATCCGTACCGACCCCCAGGGGTTATGAATGGCAGCACCTCCCTTAGTGCCGCACTGGGGCGTTGGGTCAGCCCTGACTGCCCCCTGCTGAGCCCCTGCCCGGCTCTCTGCAGCACAAGCCCCCTGCTGAGCCCCCGCCCGGCTCCCTGCAGCACAGCGCCCCCTGCTGAGCCCCCGCCGGGCTCCCCGGCAGCACAGCGCCCCCTGCTGAGCCCCCGCCCCCTCCCTGCTACAGCGCCCCCTGCTGAGCCCCCGTCCGGCTCCCTGCAGCACAGCGCCCCCTGCTGAGCCCCCGCCCGGCTCCCTGCAGCACAGCGCCCCCTGCTGAGCCCCCGCCCTGCTCCCTGCTACAGCGCCCCCTGCTGAGCCCCTGCCCGGCTCCCTGCTACAGCGCCCCCTGCTGAGCCCCCGCCTGACTCCCTGCAGCACAGTGCCCCCTGCTGAGCCCCCGCCCCCTCCCTGCTACAGCGCCCCCTGCTGAGCCCCCGCCTGACTCCCTGCAGCACAGTGCCCCCTGCTGAGCCTCCGCCCCCTCCCTGCTACAGCGCCCCCTGCTGAGCCCCCGCCTGGCTCCCTGCTACAGCGCCCCCTACTGAGCCCCCGCCCCCTTCCTGCTACAGCGCCCCCTGCTGAGCCCCCGCCCCCTCCCTGCTACAGCACCCCCTGCTGAGCCCCCGCCCTGCTCCCTGCTACAGCGCCCCCTGCTGAGCCCCCGCCCCCTCCCTGCTACAGCACCCCCTGCTGAGCCCCCGCCCTGCTCCCTGCTACAGCGCCCCCTGCTGAGCCCCTGCCCCCTCCCTACTACAGCGCCCCCTACTGAGCCCCCGCCCCCTTCCTGCTACAGCGCCCCCTGCTGAGCCCCCGCCCCCTCCCTGCTACAGCGCCCCCTGCTGAGCCCCTGCTCCCTCCCTGCTACAGCGCCCCCTGCTGAGCCCCTGCTCCCTCCCTGCTACAGCGCCCCCTGCTGAGCCCCCGCCCCCTCCCTGCTACAGCGCCCCCTGCTGAGCCCCCGTCCGGCTCCCTGCAGCACGGCGCCCCCTGCTGAGCCCCCGCCGGGCTCCCCGGCAGCACAGCGCCCCCTGCTAAGCCCCTGCTCCCTCCCTGCTACAGTGCCCCCTGCTGAGCCCCCGCCTGGCTCCCTGCTACAGCGCCCCCTGCTGAGCCCCTGCCCCCTCCCTGCTACAGCGCCCCCCTAGCCCTGCACAGGGGCATTGGTGTAAGCAGTGACTGCACCCTGCTGAGCCCCCCCACATGCTCCCTGCCCTGCCTCGCTGAAGCGTCCCCACCCCCTGTTAGCCCCTGACTGAGTCACGGACCCTCCAGCTCCCACCTGGGCGTGGCGAGGGGGAGGCAGAGGGCAAACCCTGCGCCGCTCCCCACCCAACCCGCTGCCTCCACCTTGGGAGCAGATGCCACCTTAAGAGGTCGGGAGCGCCCCTGGCCTGCTGTCCCCAGCAGGGGACCCCCAGCTTGGGCCATGGGCAGCCTGGGGGACCCACTTTCCAGCGCTCGCTCGCCACCAACTTTGCTCTTTCTCTCCCTCACCAGTTGCCCCTTTACGAAGTTCCCCGGGAATCGGGAGGTGGCGGGTCCGGGGCTGTGTGCGGGGGGCCCGGAGTGGCCTGCGGGCTGGAGGAGCATGGGGCGGGAGGGAGAGAGAGCTGGGGATCTATTCCAGGGACTCCGGAAGGGGGCTTCCTAGTGAAGGGGGGGCTGGGGGTTATACATGGGGGCTGGGTGATGCAGGGGGAGGGAGCGCCGGGGTGGTGCAGGCGGGGCTGGGGGTGTTGCAAGGAGGGGGGCGCTGGGGGTTGTACATGGGGGGGCTGGGTGATGCAGGGAGAGGGGGCGCTGGGATGGTGCAGGGAGAGGGGGCGCTGGGGGTACATGGCAGGCTGGGGTGATGGAGGAGGAGGGGGCGCTGGGCGTTATACATGGGGGCTGGGTGATGCAGGGGGAGGGAGCGCTGGGGTGATGCATGGGGTGCTGGGGGTGATGCATGGGGGATCGGGTGGTGCAGGGGGAGGGGGTGTTGAGGGTGATGCATGGGGGATCGGGTGGTGCAGGGGGAGGGGGGCTGGGGGCGATGCATGGGGCGCTGGGGGGGAATGAGGGGGTTATATTGGAAATAACCCCTCCCCGGTTCCCCCTTGCTGGCGGCTGGGGCGGGAGCGCAGGTCCGGTTCTGGGGCTGGATCCTCCCTCTGGAACGTCCTTGGTTCCTGTCTCTGCCCATCGCCCCCCCCAGCCCGGAGCCCGCGGCTCAGCCCAGTCCCAGCGTCAGACGCTGCCGGGCTCCGGTCCGGGCTGCTGGCGGAGCTCGCTGCGCGCCCGGGGGCAGAAACTCCGGGCCGGGCCGGGCCACAGCGCTCTGCCCGTGCTCCCCCGCAGCCGCCCCCGGGATGGGGCCGGGAAGCCGGTGGCTGCTGGCGGCCGCCCTGCTGTGTTGGGGAGCCCGCTGCCAGGTAAGGGCTGCGGGGAGGGCTCGGCCCGCCTGCTGCCCTGGGTGGATGGGACGCCCCCCGGGAGCGGCGCAGCCCTGTGCCCAGCGCCCCGGGCCAGGCACCGCGCCCGGCCGGGCTGGATAGCGGAGCTGGGGTGCAGCGCCCTGCACCGGGCTGGTTTGTGCCCGGCTCGGCTCCCCCCTGCTTCCTGCCAGCGGCTGGGTCGGAGGGGAGCGGGCGGCCCCGGCCTTTCCCAGCCTGGCCAGCTGCGCTCTGCTCACCGGGCACCTGCTGGCCCGCGGCGGGGGGCGCGGCCGGTGCCCAGCCCCCTAGGTCCCGGCTCAGAGCCGGGCCGGGCTGAGCCCCCTGGAGACTGGGCGGACCCGGTTTGAAGTGGCCGCGGTTCCCCGGGTACATGGAGCCAAGGCCCCTCCGCCTGGGGGCGCCCCTGAGGCCATTATCCCGCCGCGCTGCTGAGCCAGGCCTTGCTCGGGGGTCGCGCCCAGCCCGGCTCCGTGGGACACGGTCCCGCAGGCAGAGGAGCCCTCCCCACAGCCTGCTCCAGACCCCCCGCATCCAGCCCCCTCCCCACAGCCTGCTCCAGACCCCCCGCATCCAGCCCCCTCCCCGCAGCCTGCTCCAGACCCCCCGCATCCAGCCCCCTCCCCGCAGCCCGCTCCAGACCCTCCGGATCCAGCCCCCTCCCGAAAGCCTGCTGCAGCCCCCCCCCACACCCGATCCAGCCCCCTCCCCACAGCCTGCTCCAGACCCCCCGCATCCAGCCCCCTCCCCACAGCCTGCACCAGACCCCCAGGATCCAGCCCCCTCCCCGCAGCCTGCTGCAGCCCCCTCCCCCCCGATCCAGCCCCCTCCCCACAGCCTGCTCCAGCCCCCCCGCATCCAGCCCCCTCCGCACAGCCAGCTCTAGAGCCCAGGATCCAGCCCCCCCCACCCCCCCCTCCCGCAGCCTGCTCCAGCCGCCCTGCTTGTGGCCCGTCCCTCCCCCGGGTGCGGGGCCCATGCGCCTCATGCGGGGCTTCCAGCTCTAGCTACACCGGCCCGGACTGCACCCCCGTGTCCCCCCTTCCCTGCGCTCCCGGCGCTGGCCCTGAGCCCCCACTCCCGGAAGCCCGGTGCCCTGCAGGTTCAGTCGAGCGGCTCCCCCCTCCCCCATGAGTCCGGGCTCTGGGGCAGATGCTCAGATGCCCCCCTCCCCCCGACCGCAGCCTGTCTGCCTTTAGACCCACGTCCCCTTCCCCCCGGCGAGCCACCGGGATGCTTCGGAGACTCAGACCTCCCCCCCCTCCCGCTACTGGTCTGGGTTATAGCGCCGCCATTCGTATCCCCCCCCCCCCCCCAGGCGGGACGAGATTGGTACATTGAGATCATTAAAGCTCCCCTGGCCCTTGGAGCGAGGGAAGGTGTGTGGGGGCGGGGGAATGGGGGGTGGGATGGGGCGTGTGTGAGGGGGAGAGATGAGTGGGGGGCGAGGGGTGGTATTGGGGAGGCGGAGTGGGTGGTGTGGCTGGGAGGATGGGATGGGGAGTGGGGGATGATATGGGGGCAGGGGGAAGAGGTTGTATGTGTGGGAGGGTGGGTGGGGTGTTTGGGAGGGGGAGGGTGGTGTGGTGTTGGGGGGAATGGATTGTGTGTGTGGGAGGGTGGGGTGTTTGTGATAGGGAGGGTTGTGTGGTGTGAGGGGAGGGGGAGTGGATGGTGTGTGTGGGAGGGTGGGGTGTTTGTGAGGGGAGGGGGAGCGGGTGAGGTGCTTGTGATGGAGAGGGTGGGGTGTAGCCCCAGTCATCTGCCCCATTCCCACTCTGCTAATCCCCAAGCCCCAGATTCTTCCTCACTTCTTGTCCTAATCTGTTGCTGCCAACCCCCTCACCCCCCCAGACGGCTGCTCTTTGGCACAGCGGGATAGGCCGGGAAGCCCTGTTTTTAGGAATCAGGCCCTCTGGGAAGAGGCAACTGGGGCCGCCTGGTCTGGGGTTAGAACCCAGAGCCCCAAGTCAGGAGCTTCAGGGTCTGCCCGCTGTTCTGGGTGACCCCCAAGGCCCCAGGCTGGGCACCCACCTGCTCTCATGGAGCTGGGGCGCCCTCTGGTGGCTGACTGGGAACAGCAGGCCCCCAAGTTTTCACCATGACCTCTCTGGGTGCTGCTCCCTTGGCCTGTCCCCTCGCCCAGGGCTTCTCTGCAGCTGCAGCTTGCTCTGCTAGTGACAGAGCCTGGGGCTGCAGACGGGAGGGGTGGGGCAGAAGCCATACATGCCCCTTCCCCCCCACATCCCATGGCAGGAGCCAGGACACAGGGACCTAAGGGACCAGCAGCCTTAACTCTGACCCCTGGGGCAACATCTAGTGATGGAGAGGGGCAGACCTCTGCTTGCCCCCCTCCAGAGCCAGAAGGTGGGATAACTAGGGGGTGAAGGTGGGGCAAGGGCAGGGGCCAGAGCAGTGGTTCCCAAACTGGGGTTCGTGAACCCCTGGGGGTTCGCAAAATGTTACAGTGGGTTCTCGGGAAAAAATTCCCTAATAGCAGACAGAGCTGTCCCTAGGGACCCTGGGCAGCCCGGGGCCAGCAGCAAGGAGCCCCTGGACTTCCGTTGTTTGCCTGGACTGCTCAGGACCTGAATGCTTCTGTTGGAGGAACCCTTTGAGTTGGCTTCTTAAATCCCTTCCTGCTGTTTCACATCTGATACTCCCTGATGACATGTAGGAGTCTTGGCTTATAACAGGCTTACTCAAAGTGATACAAGCTACGAACGTGAGATCTTGGAAGAGTGTTGCCATTTTCATAATATAATAAAAACACTGTCATGATAAATAAGAATTAGTAATAAATAGTGTGTAATAAGCATGTCATAAAAACACATTTTATATTTCCAAGGTCACGGCTTTTATCATTTATAAATGATAAAGGAGAAAATCCCTGGAGATATGCATTTTTAGGAGGGGGTTCGTGAGACTTGACCTTTTAGTGAAAGGGGTTCACAGGTTGTTAAAGTTTGGGAGCCACTGGGCTAGAGCTGGGGGCTGTGGTAAGCAGTGAGCTAGGTGCAGGGACCGGGGGGCCAGAGCTGGGGGTGGCTGTGGTGAGGGGGAGCTAGGGACTGGGGGGAGGGAGGGGCTGCTTTGGGGGGCTGGTTTCTAACGGGTCTCTGTGTTGCAGGTGGCGCCCTCACTGGGCCAGACGGCAGCAGGTGAGTGTCCCAGCCCCTCGGCTGCAGCTCTTGGCTCCCTGCCTGGTCCCAGCTCTGCTGTGCCCGCACTCAGAGTGCCCTGGGGGGGGCAGCAAGGCTGGGGCAGCAGAGGGGACGGTGGAGAAAGAGCTGTGCAAGGCTTTTGGGAGGGGCAGGGGACTCTGGGTCGAGCGTGGGGGGGGGCTGGAGGAGGACAGGTCAGTGCTGTGGGGTTTTGAGGAGGGGCTGGGGGAGGACAGGGCAGCGGTGGGGGGTTTTGAGGAGGGGCAGGGGAAGGACAGGGCAGTGGGGGGGGGTTGAGGAGGGGCTGAGGGCGAGTGGGAGGTGGGAGTGGGGCCCTGTGGCTCAGAGGGGGAAGGCCGAGTTGCAGCCCAGTGCTGGTAACCCCCCGCCCCCGGCTCCCCGCAGTGGTCCCCTTCGAGGAGGTGTGGAGCCGCAGTTACTGCCGCGCCCTGGAGACCCTGGTGGACGTGCTGGGCGAGTTCCCGCAAGAGGCTGAGCACGTGTTCAAGCCGTCCTGTGTCCCGCTGCGGCGCTGTGCGGGCTGCTGCGGCGACGAGGACCTGGAGTGCGTCGCTGTGGAGACCCGCCCCGTGGCCATGCAGGTGGGCCTGGGGGTGGGGGGCACTCGGACCCCCGGGCTCCGGCCCTGTCCTGTGTAGGGCTGCGGCTGGCAAATGGCCCCCTGTGCTCCTGCCATGGCTCCCCCAGCCACAGGGGGAGTGCTGGCGCCCAGTGCTGACAGGACAGGAGACCTTGGCTCTGCCAGGCCCATCTAGCCCGGTATCCGGCCTCCTGCACTGACTAGTCCCAGCTGCCTTGGGGGAAGGTGCACAGAGCCCCCTGGTGGTTAACTCTGGAATAATCTGGCCAGGGATGGAGGGTGGGGATGGGGGCGGCTCGCCCTCTGACCCTGTGGAGTGTAACCGGCTGTTCCCTGGACCAGAGGCACGTCTGGCCAGCTCTGGCTCCTGCTCAGCTCTTGGCCTGGCTGAGACCTTGTGGCGGTGAGTTCTAAAGGCTGCTGGTGCCCTAGCATAGGACAGTAACTCCTCGCTTAACGCTGTAGTTATGCTCCTGAAAAATGCTACTTTAAGCGAAATGATGTTAAGCAAATCCAATTTCCCCATAAGGATTAACGTAAAGGGGGGGGTTAGGTACCAGGGAAATTTTTTTGCTAGAAAAAAAGACACTTTCTCTCTCTCTCTCTCTATATATATAGACACACACACACATATACATAGTATAAGTTTTAAACAAACAATTTAATCCTGTACACAGCAAGGATGATTGTGAAGCTTGGGTGCGGTGCTGAAGTCAGAGGGTGGGATATTTCCCAGGAATGCCTTCCTGCTAAATAAAAACAATGAGGCATTCTTGTGGCACCTTCAAGACTAACGCACATTTATTTGGGCATTTAGCTTACCGCTAACTGATGGACTAGCACTCGGCTGAGCCCTCCAGGGTTAACACATTGGCGGGAGACGGCATGGCAGAGAGAGACAGACACCCTGCGTGAGAGAGAGAGATGGCATTGCCCCTTTAAGGAGGCTGGCCGCACTCTAAGTACACTGCCCTTTTAAGTAGATCAGCAAGTTGAGACAGCAGCTGCTGCCGGCAAGCTCCCTCCCTCCTGAGCCCTGTTGTGACTGTGGCCCCCGTCCCCCCCCACCCCGCCGCTCTATGGAGATGGGTACAGGAGTGGGGGGAGGGGGACACCCTGACATGAGTACCCCTCTTCCCCCCACCTCTGCACAGCAATCCGGAGGCTCCCGGAGCGGCTCCCAGGCCGAGGGCAGGAGCAGCACACGGCAGTGTGGGGAGGGACAGCTGAACTGCCCAGCAATTGCGCACAGGGAACTTAGGGGAGCGGGGAGCTGATGGGGGGGCTGCTGGCCCACCCTGGTTCCAAGCCCCCCACCAGCTCGCTCCAAAGGGCCGCTCTTTCTGCAAGCAGTGGCCAACGCAGGCGGCTGCCAAACAACCATTGCGCAACTGTAAACGAGCCTGTTCCCTAACTGATCAGCAACAAACCAACGTTAACCGGGAGGACTTTAAGTGCAGAGTTACTGTATGTATTCTCTGTATTATGGTAGGGCCTAGGGGCTGCGGGCAGACTCCCTGGGGCACTTCCCCCCACCAGCTCCCTGTCCCTGGTAGCCCCCCAGCCTGGCCAGTACTTGGCCTTGCTGCTGCCCAGGAGAACTGAGTTCGGGCAGCTGAGCGCCGGCCCGGGGCAGGCTGGGCGACAGGGTACTAGTGAGCTGCATCCTCCCGCCAGGTCGTCCGCCTCAGCCCGATCCAGGGGAAGAGTCAGCAGGAGGAGATGAGGTTCACAGAGCACAGCCGCTGCGCGTGCAGGTGAGGGGGGGCGCGGCCGGCGCGTGCCGGTGGGGGGGGGCGCGGCCGGCGCGTGCAGGTGGGGGGGCAGGGCTGGCGCGTGCAGGTGGGGGGGGCCCTGTGGCCGGGTACAAGCACAGGTGGAACACAGGTAGATGGCGGGGGGGGGGTTGCAGCTTGTGGGGGGGTAGAGGCACGTGGCTGGTGCCTGCTTTGAGCAGGGGGTTGGACTAGGTGACCTCCTGAGGTCCCTTCCGATCCAGATCTTCTATGATTCTCTGTCGGGGGGGGGATAGTGTGGCCAGTGGGGGCCAGTGCCTGTGTGAGGGAGAGGGGGCCGATGCATGTGCTGGGGGTGGGTTGTGGCCAGTGGCGGGGAGGGTGACCTGTGGGTGTAGAGGGCAGCTGCCCTGTTCATTCAGCCCCCCCTCAGGGACTCGCTGTTGGTTCCCAGACTGGCCCTGAGCCCCACCAGAGCTCAGTCGGGGTCCCAGCCCCAGGACCCTGGGGGTGGGGGTTGCATAGCCTGCGCACCATCCCCCACAGGGAGACATGTCCCTGGCTGGACTCAACCCCCGCACCCCCCTTATCAGCGTGTCTCTGCTTTCAGGCCTCGGAGGAAACGATTGAAAAGTGAGAGGTAGGTGCTGGCCTGGGGTGGGAGAGCCCCGGGGGGGGTGTCCCTGGGGTGCTGGGGGTTCCTTGGGAGGGTTGGGAAGGGAAACGGGGGGGCTCCCTGTGGTGGACGGGGTTCATTGGGGGGCTGAGTAGGAAAGCAGGGGGGGTTCAGCAGGTTCCTTGGGGGGCTGGGGAGGGAAGCAGGGGGGACTGGGCTCTCTGGTGATGGGGAGATTCCCTAGAAAATTTGATGAATTGGGGGAGAGACCCCCAGCCGCAGTGGGGGGAGGGGAGAGATGGACAGACACGGTGAGGGAGGGTGAGCACAAGTCAGGAAATAGCCAGGAGGGGGAATCCCCCTCCCCCCATCCTCCGCTTTAGCATGGCTGGGGTCTCTGGTGCAGGGCTGGGGCCATGTCTGGGACCTTAGGGCTCTGGCTGGTGCCAAGTGGGTGCCGTGATCTGTAGGTTTGGGGTGCAGGGTGCCATCCCCCCTCTGGGCCCTAAGTCCCCTGGGCTAGTGCCCCAAACCTGGGGGGGGCATGGCAGAGCTGCAGGATGCGGGGTGAGGGAAGGGAGCCCTCAGAGCGGGGCAGGGGGCCTGGCATGCAAAGTAACTCCCCCCACCTCTTCCAGAGACAGCAAGAGAGGGCCCAGAAGGAGACCTCGGGAGCCGGGCCCTGTGCCCCTCCCCACCCCTCTGTATGTACACACCAGGGCATGGGGGACAGAGGGTCTGGTGTGGGGGGCGATGGTGTGGGCAGGTGGGGGCACCTTGGAATGCAGAGGCTGCTGGGAGTTGGGGGGAGGGGAAGAGACTGCTGTGGTCTCGGGGGGTTGGGCTCCAGCCCCCATGGCCCTGGCCCACTCTCCCTCCCTCCCACGGAGTCTGGCCAGCACGGGGGGACACCAGCCATGGCGCCCAGCCTCTCTCCCCGGGCCCTGCGCTCTGGGGCTCTCAGCTTCTCCAGGTGAGTCCCAGCCGGCTCGGGAATCGGGGTGAGCGCATCAGGAGAGAGGGGGGCCGTTTCTCCAATGGGGGGTGGGCACAGCGCAGTGGCGGGTGGTGGAGGTGATGGACCCCAGGGAGGCCCTGTCCTAGTCACACTCCACCCTCCCCTCTTCCCACTGGTCCGGGTCTGCTGCATGAGGCCATTGTGTGTGTTTCCCCCACAGGTGGCAGCCCCCACTGCAGAGGGAGCCAAGGAGCTGAGGCCGAGGCCCGGGGTGAAGGAACCGGTCCTGCGCCCAGGTGGGGGTACAGGGTGCAGCCCTCAATGCAGACTGGAGCTGGGACCACCTCCAGCACCCAGTGAACGAGCCCACATGCAGCGCCCAGGCTGGGAAGCTGGTGACCCCCACATGAGAGGGGCAAGGGGTGATGCCTCTAGGGCAGTGGCGGGAAGGGACTCGCTCTCAAGAGGCTGCTGTTTCAGGGAGTTCTGCCCAGGGTGGCCAAGGGCTCCCAGGTTGACGTTGGGGGGTAGGCAGGATGGGGAATTGAGGACCTGAACTGCTAGCAAAGGGAGCTTCAGGCCAGCTGCCCCAGGGCCAGGAGCGGATGGTGGGTAGATGGGGGTTTGGTCCCACCCCCCTTTCCAGCAATGGGAGCCCAGGAGCCAGCCCCCTTCCCCCACCCCAGCTTCAGGAGCCTCCCCCAGATAGGAGCCAGGTCCCCCCGCGTGGGCACAGGAGCCGCCCATAGCGAGATGCTCTGGGTAGCGCGTTCCTGGGCCACGTCTGCTCAGCTCCTGAGCCGGTGAAATCTGGGGGACTGCGACGCCCGGCCTGGCCTCCCCCGTTCTTAGGCTGCAGAGAGCTTGTGTATAACCCGTGCACAGATACCGAACCCACAATAAACCCCATCTCCTCCCTGCCCTGTCGTGAGTGTCTCCTTGCCTGGTTGATGCCCCAGCCCCACCGGTGCATGATGGGCTGGGGGGGGGTTAGCCGAGAGAGCCCCAGAACGAGCACACCTGTGACACGATGCCAGGGGCCCTGTGGGTGGGCGGTGTGACCCACAGCCCCTGGCAGCAGGCTGGGCGAGGGGAGGAAGAGGTAGTTGCTCTGTCGTGGGGGGGAAGGTGGAGGCTGTTGGGGACTCCGGGTTGGGTTGCTAGACTGTGTTGGCACAGACGTGGGTTCCCTGGTTTCATACCCCAAGGGCATTTATTAAACGCCCCTCATGGCATGGGACCGCCCTGCCCCCATCTGTACAGTCATCCGTGTCACCCTCCCGTAGCATGATGGGCTCAGTGCTGGTGGGGGGCCCTGCAGGGGGCACAGCATGGCCTCAGCTTTGGGGTTCAATCCCTTCCTGGTCTCCCCCAACCCAGCTCCTGTGCCCTGAGAAACAGCAGGCCCAGCCTGCCAGCCTCTGAGCCTGGCCCACGCAGACAGACGGGGCAGCGCAGACAGCTGATCTGGTCCCAGCACCGGCCCATTGCACCCGCTCTGGGGGGAGGGGGGGAGGATGCAGGGGGTGGGGGAAGGATCCTGTCCCCCCTCTGCCTGCTTTGTTCCAGGTGGAGCCGCTGGGGTTGCGCCGCGCTGTGCCAGAGCAAGCTGCAGAACGTTCCCCCCCTGAGCAGTGGCGGGGGCGGATCGTGGCCCTGCCCCACCACGCTGGCCTCCGGGGGCTCCGGGGGCAGGGGGATGACTGGGGCATTTTGACCCAGCTGAAATGGTGCCCAGGGCTGTGCAGGCGTGAGTGCGCGGCTCGTTCGGGCGGCGCCTGGAACGGTGCAGCCGAGGCCTGGACGGACTGAGGGACAGACGCACGCCACGCTGCGGCTGCCTGCACAGCACCGCAGCCAGGCTGCCGCGGTAGCATTGCAGTGCCGACACGTCCTCCATTGACGGAAGGGGTTTGTGCGTCGCTGTAGCCAGGTCACTAGAAGAATCCTTTCCTGTGCTTAGCCACGGCTACACGGGAGGTTCATCGCCCTAACGATGGTGCTCAGGGCATGACATTTTTCACAGGCCAGAGTGATTTAGGTCAGTCTAATTTTTCAGTGTAGACCAGGCCACATGGAGAGGGACAGATGGAGCGGGACACCCCAGTGGATACACAAAGAGAGAGAGACACACACACAGATAAATACATGCAGAGGGCCACGGAGGAGGAACGGACGTGGACATGGAGGGACACACTCACGTGATCCACACAAAGGGATGCAGGCGGAGGGACATGCACATGCGCACCCCCCAAATGTACCGACCATTACTGGCTCAGCACACGCTACTTGTGTTGTCGAAGGACAGGACAGGACTTGGCTGGCGACGGCAGGTGCGGTCCATGCAGTACAGGCCGTGGCGTGGGCTCTGGCTTGAGCCCAGCACAGGCCTGGTGCTACGGTGTGATGCCATCTTGCTGCCCCCTCAGGGCTGGGCAGTTTGTCCTCAGAGCCATTTGCAGCCACTCAGCCTGAGAGTCTAGGGAAAGCTCTCCCCCAACTCCCTGAATGTCACGTGCTGGAGCAGAATGTCCCCTGTGTTACCAGCTTTGGGGTATGCTCATTTATTAGGGTAACTCTTCGGAGCCGGGGGGCGGGGTTCTGTACTTCTATCAATGTACTGCTTGTATCACTTGTTCTCATACAGAGCTCTACTTCTCCCTGCTGCAAGTTCCCTCCCAATGGAGCTATCCTGCAGGACACACGTTCCCCAGGGCTGGGTTCCTCCAGCCCCAGAATCAGGCGAACACGCACACACACACTAATAGAGCGCATCTGAGAGCACCGGGTTAACCAGCACTCCCCAGCTGACACCTTATACGTCCCTGGACTCAGCAGAGTGGGTCAAACAGCACCTCCAAGCTGTCACCCTCATATGTCTCTGGTTCAGCACGTCTCTACCCCCACTTTCGCGTTACAATTGTTCTGGTAGTGACCCACTTGATGAGCAAACCCCTCAGGATTTTTGGGTGCTGCAGGGATCTTTTAGCTTAGGTACGAGGAGCGTTGCTGCAGAGCAAATGAGGAAACCAAAAAACACCCACGAGGTAGCGGGAGAGAGAGCACACTGAGTTCTCACCACTCCATGAAGCGTGAATCGATCAGGAGTCCCAGGTGGTGGTGGGTAGGTGAGGGTCCGGAGTGCTGGGGACAGGCAGAGCCCACAGCACGATCAGTCAGGAGAACATAAAGTCCCAATGGAACGGATGCAGATTTTGGATCCAGGCATCAGAACACTTCCTTGAGCATGAGCAGGATTTTTTTTTGTAGAGAAACAACAATGGTTCAAGGGAGAAGACTAGATTTGTTTATGTGTAAACAAGGGACACTACCACAGTTGTTTTGTTCAGGCTAGACAGGGGAGCTGATCATTCCTGGCTACGGGCGGTGTTCCTTGGTGGGAGCTCACAATGCAATTAGAGAGCTTCACTATTTTGGATCCCAATAAAGGATTTATTACTAGAATTGGTCTGATAACTACTGAGCTTGGTGTGTGCAGGCATGGGTTCATTAACATCTGGAGCAGAGATCCCCCATCATTCAGGGCTTCCCTGGTCCTAGAGTTCTGTGCAGTTCTTGCCTTGGAATCTCTGTTCTCCATTCTGTATGCTAATAGAGATGCCTCCTTGTCCCATCATCCATGCAAATGAGGCTCGGGGAGTTTCCTGAATCCTGTCATCCTTGTCCAGAGAGGTTTAGGTGCATCTCACACTGCCTTTTCATTGCTTTTTGTAAGTCTTTCTTCTGATGCAGATTTGGTTTAAGCAGAGGCAGAACAAGAAGCAGTTGTCTCAAGTTGCAGCGGGGGAGGTCTAGGTTGGATATTAGGAAACACTATTTCACTAGGAGGGTGGTGAAGCACTGGAATGGGTTCCCTAGGGAGGTGGGGGAATCTCCATCCTTAGAGGTTTTTAAGGCCCAGCTTGACAAAGCCTTGGCTGGGATGATTGAGTTGGGGTTGGTCCTGCTTTGAGCAGGGGATTGGACTTGATGACTTCCTGAGGTCTCTTCAACCCGAATATTCTATAAGGCAGGAGGGGTGTCCTTCATGAGTCAGACAGTCTGGGTACTGCGCCCTGGTTCCGCAAGAACAGAGCTGCTAGGTAACACCTGTTCTTCCCCAAGTCACCCCTGGAGTAAGGGGGGTGGGAACATGCAGGAGGCCAGATAGGGGGTGTAGACTGGGAGGTGGTAGAATCTCCTTCCATAGAAGTTTTTAAGGTCAGGCTTGACAAAGACCTGGCTGGGATGATTCAGTTGGGGATTGGTCCTGCTTTGAGCAGGGGGTTGGACTAGATGACCTCCTGAGGTCCCTTCTAACCCTGATATGCTATGATTCTATGATAAGGCCAGTCATACTAGGTCAGAGCAATGGTCCTGCTAGCCAAGTATCCCGCCTCAGTAATGGACAAATACTATTATTAGGTTTCCTTTTGTTCTGAATATTCTTAAAATGAGTTTTTATTGTCCTTAACTCGGCTGGCCGTAGATTGTGTCCTTTCGCTTCCCTTAGCAATTTTCTACATTTTCCCCCAGATGTTACATATTGTATTTTTTTATAGCTGCTTTCACGTCTCTAAGCCAGGTTGTTGGTTTTTTTCCACATGAATAGCCTTTATTTCTTGCTTGGGGAATTTGGGCTTTTTAGGCATCTAGTACAATGTTCTTATACTACTCCAAAACAGCATTCACAATTTTCTGATTAAATGCTTTCTCCCAGCTCATTTGACTCGTCACTTTTTTCAGCTTTGTGAAACTGGCCCTTTTAAAGTACAAGTGTAGATATACTTATACTGGTTTGGACATTATTCTGTTTGCACATGACAAATGTAATCAAGTCATGATCACTGGCACCTAAGCAATGATCAATAAGCCCAAGATTCTCCTTAATAATAAAATAAAATAAAATAATAAAACCCAGCTCTTGTCTAGTGTTCTTTTTTCACTAGATGCCAAAGTGTTTGACAAAGATCAGTAACATTATCCCCATTTTACTGATAGGGAAACTGAGGCAGAGAGCAGGGCAGAGACTTGCCCAAGGTCACCCAGCAGGCCAGTGATACAGCCAGGAATCCTTCCCCTCTGGTTTCTACCCCAATGCCCCCCCCCGTTACTTGATTCCCAAGCAATTAATCACCCCAGGAATGTGCTCCCTTCCCCTGAGACCACAACTCACGGCTGACCCCACATGCCTCGAATGGTGTGTGATGCAGAACGTGTCTGGTGGGACGGGGCCCCCTGGGCCCGGGGGACGCAGCCCTGCTGGTTTCTATCCGGCGGGGTGTCTCTGATGCAACACGAGCTGTGACACCCCCCACAGTCAGTGCATGGAGCGGGTTTGTCTCTGTGCAGCTCCAAAGGGTGCCCACTGCTTCGCTCGCTCTCCAGTCGGGATTCCCAGGTGAGGACTCTCGAGTCGGAGACACAATCCTGTCATTATCTGGGATAAAGAGGCCATCTGGGTATGAGCCGTCCCCTGGGGGTCGGAGACAGGGAACCTTGTGAATAGGAACTGCACACAGGTGTGTCACCGATAACCACTGCTCCCAGCGCAGGAACCCCAGAGCTGAATGCACAACATCCATCTGCCGAGGGGAGGAGATGGGCGAGGACAGCTAGGAAAGGGAATAGTGAAGGGAAGGCGACAGAGCAGGGGGGCTGCAGGGGTCTCTCTCTTTGGATCCCTAGGGTCCTTTCTGGCTCACTCACTCGCCAGGGGCTGGATGCAGGATTCTCCAAGGGAGGTTCTCTGGCCTGGGTGATTGAGGACACCAGACTGGATGGGGCTAATGGTCCCTTCTGGCCTCAGGACTCTATGTTTACATTTTGTAGTATGGCTCCAGAACTCTCTGGTACTCGGGGGGCAAACCCCCCCAGGCAGAAAGAGGCTGCTCAGAGCCATGACAAACACGGCACATCTCCGGCCAAGACCTGCCTCCGCAGAGCTCACCAGAGGAGGCAGAGCTGGGGGCGCTCACGCCGCTTTGCCAGGGTCCCAACATTTCATTTCACTCGTCCATGGGTTTGGAGGTGCTTTATCCCATCCCTCACCTGTGTAGATGCCTCTCAGGATCTCTGGTTCCTCAAGGCCCTGGGCAGCTGGGACAAAGGGCTCCTCCCCCCGCTCCAGGCAGGAGATGATGTCAGGCTTGTGAACGGGAATCCCTGCTCATGGGAAAGTCCAAAGGTAAGGTCCCAGCAAGCCAAACGTCTCAGCATTTATTGTTCCATTATTTTAACCCCAGCCAGCCTTCCCGTGCCCACAAGGAGGCGGGATCCGCACAGCTGGGGAAACATCACAGAAGCCTTCTGCGGAGGCGAAGTGTCTGCGAGGGGAGTTGATGTACCCCTGTTAAGACACCAGCGCCTCTGCTAAATGCAAATGGACCCTCTATCTCCAACTCAGAGGGCTAAATCCAATCCCTCCCCCTCTCGGGGCAAGTTATGACTGAGGGGGCACAAGCTAAAGGGGAGGACATGTGACCGCCACACGTGTCTCCCCTGTTGAGTGACACCCCCCCTGGCAGAGTCCGGGGCTGCCACGTTCTCCCTGCCCCATGTTACCTGCGGTGAGGGGCTCCCCCCTGCACCGCAGCCAAGCCCAGGCAGGGAGTGGGCCGCCCTGCCTCCCAGCCAGGCTGTCTCAGGAAGATGTGGCTCTGTCCTGCTCCCTGCCCGGCTGCCAGGGAGCGCAGCCAATTCAGCCAAAGGTACAGAGGGAGAAGATCAGGGAGGGAAGGTAGAGCCCCTCTCCCTCCTCGCTCATGGCAGGCCAATCTGGGGGGGCACTTGACCTCCCCATATCCCCTCCCCACGCATCACCTCTGGGAGGCCCTTGGAATCAAGAGCCAACCTGGCTGCATGGCAACCAAACACAACGGGGTTAACCCAAAGCGATTAGCACTGCAGTGTGTATACTGCCTCCCTGTAGCAGGGAGACTCATTCAATCGGTGTAAAGAGACACAGGCCAGGAGTTCAGGGTCGCCCCATCGCTAGACTGGAGGCTGAAACCAGAGGCAAGTGAGACCGGAGAAAAGAGGATCTCAGAGTTAAACAGGCCCCAGGTGCTCAGGGCCGTTTTCTGCAGGAATTAACCAGAATTCCCCTATCCAACCATCCATCCATCCAACCCAGCGTGAGCGCTTCCCCTCCAACTCACAGCTTTACACTGCAACCCGAAACATTCTCCTTGGGTTTCCATGGCAGCCACTGCCCACCGGGATGTTGAGAAATCCCGGTCCCAGGCTACAAGGCACTTTTCTTTGTGACTGGCCCCTGTTCGAGGGCCAGGGTATCCCCACCCTACCCCGAGAGGTTTTATGACTCTGGCACAGAGCAAGTGTTTATCCCCTAGCTCCCCACCCCACCCAAAAACACAGCTAGAGACTTTCTGAGTACGGGCAGTAGGCAAGACACCCAGAAGCCTCCTCTTCCAAGCACAGTGCTGTGCTCTGGGGACACGTACTGGAGATCCTAATGACTATAATCCACCCTCAAGATGCGTGGCTTCAGACAGGCACCTGAAGGGGTCAGGAAGGATTTTCCCCTCACTGATGCTCAACTGTAATCTAGGGAATTTTTCCATCTTTCTCTGAATCATCAGCATTCTGGCCATAGCTAGAGACAGGATCTTGGTTGGGGTGGGCTGGTGGTTTGACGTGGTGCAGAGAATCTTCTCTCTAGATGCCCGGCTGGTCCCTCACTCACATGTCTGGGGTCATACTGATGCTGGATTTGGGGTTGGGAAGGAATCTTCCCCTTGGTCAGATTGGCAGGGACCACAGGGGGTTTTCACCTTTCACTGCAGCATAGGACGAGGGTCGCCTGCTCGGATCACCATTAACCAATTCCCTGCCACTGCAGGGGCCTCAGGTGCTAGCGATGCCTGGATCTCTCCTATTCTCTGCCTGTGATTCACAATGGTGGAATGTCTCAAGGGCTTTAGTTTAACTGAAGTCACAGGGTTCAAAACAGGGGTATAGGGGTGACATGTCAGGGCCTGTGACATGCAGAAAGTCAGACTGGATGATCTAATGAACCCATCTGTGCTTAAACGCTATGAACCTAGGAAAGCTGGTCTGTCCCGTCTCCTGCTGGTGTGGCTCTGGGAATGGAGGATGACAGCTTCTCACACAGATTCTGGGAACTACAGAAGCTGAGCCCTAGGAATGCTAAGGGATGACGAGAAACCCTGAGCCAAGGCCTGGACTCTAATACATGTGGAGAAGCAAACCCCTTACCCAGAGAGGCCACGTTCCCATAGTTCTCCATCATCGTGTCTCGGTAGAGCTCCCGCTGCCTCTCACCCAGAAGGGCCCACTCTGCCGCTGTGAAATGCACAGCTACATCCGCAAACGTCAGCGGCACCTGGAACAACAAACTCCTCCTCCTCAGTGCCTGCCTCTCCCGGGCCTGTCCCGCTGCTCAGCCACGCACGGGGCAGCAGGGGCTGGCACTGCGTGTTCTGTGCAGCTTTGCTTTCTGTTGAGAGGAAAAAGACAAGAGGCAGTGACGCCTGTGTGGCTCTGGCCTTGGATTCAAGGCACCTGGGGCTCCCTCTAGCCTGGTATCCAGTCTCTGACGACAGCCTGGAAGAAGGTGCCCCAAACCCGGCAGAAGGCAGATATGGGAGCCCTGCCCCCAGGGAAATTTCTCCTCTCCCCCAATAGGTAGCGGGTAGTTCATGCCCTGAGACAGGATGATTCTGGCCCTGTCCAAACCCTGGTTTCGTTTTAAATATTTATTACAGTAAGTGGACAAGACAGGCAGAGAAACCGTTCTATTACAACAGAGAAAGCTGCCTTTCTAAGGGCTCTTATTATTTCTATTCCGGCTCTTATTCCAGAATAAGCATGCCTTATTCCAAATTAGTTTAATTCACTTTTGGATTAAGCTAATTTGGAATAAAGCACATTTATCCCAGAATAAGCGTATCCACACGTCAAGTTAATCTGAGATAGTTAATCCATTTACATTCACACCCTACTGTATTATGGATTAACATTTATGTGTAGACAAGCCCTAAGGCCCAGGAACAGGTTGTACCACTTGGGGGAGGACAGCGTGTGACAGTCCGTACCACTACGTTCACCCCTTTTACAGGGGTGTGATAAATTTTGTACAAAGTATGCCTTGTGAGATATCATTTGAAAACTCATAATTTGCTGATAATTATTGTCCTAGTAAAATGTGTGTGCATATAAAGTTATAAGATGTTACTAAGACACGTTCGAAGTCTGGGGAGTAGTCATAAACCAGTTCCCCAGAGAGAAAAGGCTAGCCAACACTTCAGCCAGGTGTCAAAAAAATCAAATAGACCATCACCTGGTAAAGTCACCATTCTTTGGCAGGAAAGAGGGTGTGTGGGGAAAATCTACCTCTTGATAAAGAAACAGCAGGGGGTTCCATCCACACAGACTTTCTGTTCTGAACCTCAGCTGGAGATGATTCTCGAAGAAGAAAAAGAACTATAAGAAGGGAGAGTGGATGTCCCAAATTATTCCTCCCTTTCTCTCTACCCACGGCATCCACAACATCTGAAGAACAAAGGAAACAGCTTTGGACTGGAGGAGGGACTCTGACGGGAAGAAATTCAGTGAGTAAGACTGCTGTAACATGGTGAGAGAGACTGCTTTAAATTCACTTGTTTAATTAGGCATTAGTTGTGTTTTACTTTTATTTTCTTAAAAGAAAAGGAGTACTTGTGGCACCTTAGAGACTAACAAATGTATTTGAGCATAAGCTTTTATTTTCTTGTAACTAATTCTGACCTTCATGCCTCATGACTTATATTCACTTAAAATATTTTTGCAGTTAATAAACTTGTTCATTGTTTTATCTAAAACAGTGTGTTCGAACTGAGGTGCTGGGGAAACTCCAATTTGGATAACAGGATTTGTGCTTATCATTTTCTATTAATAAAATGAGGGCTTTGTATGAGCTTGTATTGTGTAGGAGTGGGCTGGGCAGTCCAAGGCATACATTTCTGGGGACGGTCCAGGTCTGGGAGTTTGCTGGTGTTGCTCTGCAGTGTAAATCAAAAGTGGCTAGCTGCAGCACTCAGACACTATAAGTGGGAGTAACTTACATGCTGCAGGCTCTGTGTGAGCAGACCAGGAGTGCTAGCTTTCAAAGAGTGTAAAAGGCTCCCCAAGTTGGAGCACTGAAATGACACAGCTGTTCATCAGTCCAGATTGTACCCTGGGTAATGTCACAGCATGTCCCTGTATCCCGCCCCTGCCCTGGCAGCTTGGGGACTCACCTTCCTGCAGTGTCGAATGAGGTCTGTGCCGTGGCTGAACCTTTTCCCACACCCAGGGCAGCAGAAGGGGCTCTCCCCCATGTGGACCCTCCGGTGCGCGATCAGGTGTGAGTTCTGCCGGAATCGCCTCCCGCACTCAGTGCATTGATGGGGTTTCTCTCCAGTGTGCACTCTGCGATGGGCATGGAGGGAGGAGCTGTGCCGGAACCTCTTCCCACACTCGGCGCACGCGTGGGACTTCTCTCCAGTGTGGATCCACTGGTGGGTGGCAAACGCAGAGTGGCCAGCAAAGGTTTTCCCACATTCAGCGCACTGGTAGGGTCTCTCTCCAGTGTGGACCCGCTGGTGGGTGATCAGGTGCGAGCTCTGCCGGAATCTCCTCCCGCACTCAGTACACTGATGGGGTTTCTCTCCCATGTGCACTCTCCGGTGCGTGTTAAGGGAAGAGCTGTGTCGGAATCTCCTTCCACACTCAGCACATTGATGGGGCTTCTCTCCTGTGTGGACTCTCCGGTGCGTGATCAGGTGGGAGCTGTGCCGGAAGCTCTTCCCGCACTCAAGACACTGGTGGGGCCTCTCTCCTGTGTGCACTCTCTGGTGCGTATTGAGGGAGGACCGGTGCTTGAACCTCTTCCCACATTCAGCACACTGATGGGGCGTCTCTCCTGTATGGACTCTCCAGTGGGTAATAAGGTGTGAACTGTGTCCAAATCTTTTCCCACACTGAGGACACTGATGGGGCTTCTCTCTTGGTTGGCTCTTTGGCTGGTCCCAGTCAGATTTACTCTGTCTCTTCCCTACAGTGTCGCCCTGCTGCTGCCACTGTGTCCCGCTCGGACTCCCAGAGGAATCCTCTTTGCCAGGACCCTGGGAATCACACTCTCTGAACCTTTCTGTAAATGCCATGAGAGAATCCACTGTCTTAGGAGCATTCTGAGCTAGCCCGGCCTCCTCATTGTCAGCCCCCATCCCATTCTTATCTGCAAGAAAAACAGAATCCAGACACAAGTCATTCCCTGGGCTTTGGAGACACACACATTTGGGAAAGGTTTGTAACCAATAAATCACTAATCATAAGAGTTTAAACCAAAGCAGTGAATCTCTCAATCCTTCCTGGGATGAAAGAGAGTACAGGGTGGGGATAGTACAAAGACAGAAAACAACACTAGGAAGGGGCCTGGGGAGCAGCTGTCGGGGCTCCTATTCTCTGCCTCCTCATTTGAAGGCTTTAAAAAAATATTCTCAAATCGTGGCACTAATGGCCCCCTCCATGCAAAGGACCGTTCCTTACCTTACCGTAACTGCGGATCTTTGAGATGCTGTTGTCAATGTGGGTTCTAGTGCAGGTGTGCAGGAGAAGAGACTTGAGCAGCCGTGTCCATCAGGGTCATCCATGCACCATGCACTTCCTTGCGCTCCAATCTGAGAGCTCCATAAAGCATGGAAAGGCAGCAACCATCCCTTAGTTCCCTAATTCAGAATCCTGTAGGTGAAGCGCTCCAAACAAGCAGGGATGGAGGGTAGATCATGTGATCCACATTGATAACATCCCAGAGAACCAGTTACCATAGGGTAAGTGACCGTTCTCACTGCTTCAAATACACATCAGTGTGGATCCTGCTGTAAGTGGCTGGCAAGCAATGTTCCATCTGGAAGGCAGCTGATCTAGCTGAACTGAGATTGTAGCACTGTTCTCCAGTCCTTGGCATCTGACCTGCAGCTAGGTCAAGAGCACAGTGCTTAGATTTCAGATACAAGCAGATGATGTGGATTGTGCTGCAGCAGAGTGAGCCTCAATGGCCTGAGGGAGAGGCCCATCAGCCATCTGGCAATACATCAAGATGCACTGCATGATCTATGCGGCTATCCTCTGGGGCAAAAGAGCCTGCCCTCTCAAAGCACCAGAGATGGCTATGAAGAGACAAGGAGATGGATGGTTTTGTTCTGTCAGCATAGTGCTATAAGTCCCCTGAAGTATCCAGAGAGTGGGCTTGGGAGAGGACACACATAAGCCAACAGACTAGTTCAGATGAAATTTTGAGACTACATTGGGGATAAACTTCGGATGAGGTCTCGGCTTCACCTGCTCCTTGTGACAGGCTGCATGAGGAGGGTAAGCCATGAGAGCATGAGCTTCACTGATGCTTCTAGCGAATGTAAAGGTGTGACAGAACGTACCTCTGTATTCATACCCTACATACCATTGTAATAAACTTGGTACAAAGTATGCCTGGTAGGGTATCATTTGAAAACTTGTAATTTGCTGGTCAGTATCACCTTGATAAAAAGTGTGTGGCAATGTTTGTATGTGAAGTTACTAGATTCCACTGTGTGGTGTTAACAACACATGTTCCAAACCCACAGCCCTGCCCGAACTGAGGTTGTGAAACAGGTCTGTCTCAAACACAGGAACATGTGCTCTGCCTAATTTGCATTTAAGCAGTAAATAGAGTCATCAAGCAGGAAGGGAAACAAAGAAAGCTCAAATAGGAGAAAAAATGCAGCAGGGAACATCCTTCCACATAGATTCTTTCGCTCCTGGTCAATATTCCCTCTAATTTTTTCCCTCCATGTGCAGAATGAATTTGGTTATGTGCACCAATGGTAATGTGCGGATGTGTGCCACCAGTGGAAACAGAAAACCTAGATATAATATATATTTTCGAAAAAGTTACTAATAGGGATAATTACTGCAGCCAAGACAAGTTAGGCATTTTAGAATTCACTACTCAAAAGAATTAAATTTAAGCATTAGAGAGAAATAAAATTATGACCAATCAAAAAACTAAAACATCAGCACCTTGAAAGAATAAAATTACACAGAATATGTGTGTATTGAAGGAAGTACCAAGAAGTAACAACACCACAAGTATGTGTTGGGAGGTGAGTGTGAAAGAGAGTGTGTGTGTGTGTGTGTGTGTATGCGTGAGAGTGTGTCAGACAGTGTCTGTGTGTGAGACAGACTGTGTCAGACAGAAAGTGAGTGTGAGAGAGAGACAGCGTGTGTGTGTGTGAGAGAGAGAGACATAGACACAGAGACAGCGTGTGTGTGTGTGAGAGAGACAGTGTGTGTGTGTGCTGGCTGCTGGGGACATATATGAGAGACCGTGCGCTGTCTTTAAGCTCAGAGGCACTCACCAGAAGCCTCGTTCAGACCACAGCAGCTCCGTCCTGCTCCTGAGCCCTGTCCCTCCTCCCCGGCTCTGCAGAGATGGGGTACACAGGCAGAGGGAAGTGAGGGGAGGGGAAAACCCTGACGTCAGTGCCTCCCTCCCCCCCACTCTGCACAGCCAGCAGCAGGGTCCTGGAATCAGCTGGTGGATCAGATGGCTCCAAGGCAGAGGGCAGGAGCAGCGCAGCTGCAGAGCAGCGGGGGGAGGGGCACCTGAACACGTGCCGGATGTGCGCGGCTCTGCTAATCAGTGGGCGGCACTTGATTGATTCTTGGGCGGCTGTGCAGCTTCGAGGGAACACTGCTCCTGGTGCCCAGCTAGAAATGACTCCCAAGAGAGGGACTGAAACTATAAAAGGGAGCGACAAATACCCCAAGGCACCCCGCTTTCTCTCTCCCTTCCCATCACATTCAATGCACCTGAAACAACACAGGAAGCCTTTCTTGGAACCTGCGGGAGGGGTTCTAACCAGCAGAATTTGGTCAGTAAGCTTGCTGACAGCATATGGTGAGAAACTGCTTGAATCTGATAGTTCATTAAATTAGATATTAGTAAACGTTTTATCTTTATTTTTCTTATAACCATTTCTGACTTTTATGCCTCATTATTTATTTCTTTGTAGTTAATAAACTTGCTTTATCATTGTATCTAATCCAGTGTGTTTAAATTGAAGTGTCTGGGAATCTGCATTTGGGGTGGCAAGTTATGCGCATATTATTTCTATTAAAGAAATAGCAGACTTAATATAATTTGTATTGTCCAGGAGAAGGCAGGGCAGTACAGGACATATATTTCTGGGGGGAAATTTAAGACTGGGGGTGTGTTGGGGTCACCCTGCAGTATAACCAAAGCTGGTGAGAACCAGGGTGTGGCTTGCAAGCTGGAAGGCTGTTTGAGAGCGGCCCAGGTAGGGGCTACTTCAGCAAAGCATTGTAAGACACACAACGTTACAGGGCCGGAGTGACACATCTGTTTATTAGTCAGGACTGTTCACCTGTACGGCACAGAAGACAAGAGCTGGCTCAACATTTGTCAGTTTTTTGCCAGAAAAAGTTATTTCAACAATTTTATTTATGCTAAAGCATGTCAATTTCAACTCAACATCCCAAGGGAAAGAATTTCAATACAATTTTTTTTTCATTTCTGAAGATTTGTTTGGGGAAATTTCATTTTTTTAAAATGTTTACATTATTTCCCCTACAGAAGTAGTGCATAATCAACATGTCTCCTCTTTGTGTTGTAATTCAATAGTTTTACTCTTTGACACAAACCCAACGTCATGCTGCCTGGCATGGGACACAGCTAAGAGTGCCTATCTCAGGTCAGACTGCTGGAATCCAGGGCACAGACCCCAGACTGGTGGATACTCTATCATAAGATGTCACCAAGGCAGTAACAAATGTGTGCTTCCAAATACTGTACTAGTTATTATGGAGCCACAGACAGTCCCCTTCAGGCCCTCTAGCCCTCATGCACTACCAGATAAACCAGACTTCTGTGATAAATGACGATTAAAACCAGAAATCACATGTATTAGATTCTTCCAGTTCCAAAAAACCAGACACTCACCCCCGGTCACAATATATTTCAGATCTTACCCAAAAACCACGCTGATAGCCAATGCTTTAGTAAATTAAAAACTAAACATTTATTCATATAATAAAAGAAGAGAGTTATTAAAAGATTCAAATGCATCATATACATTACAGTTGATTTCAGAGTTTGTAGATCAGGATAACAGCAGTGATGTTAAATCTCCTAGCTTGCAGTAAGTCTCTCTAGATCACCCAAAAGACTGGGGGTTCTCAGCCCATTGTTCAAACCTGCCCTTTGTTAGAAACCATAGTCCAGAGATGTGGAGCAGGAAAAAGTCTCCATTTATACCTTCAGCGCATGCGCATGGGAAGTTACTCTCTCCAACATGGAGTCATGGATCACACTTCCTACGTGCCCTACTGAGACACTGGGCCTCCATTGTCTATGTCCTCTCTCAGACATCTTCAGGAGGAGCCCATTGGAAGAGCTGATTCTCCTTGATGGCCCATGAACCATGGCTGGCTGGTCTTGATGTAAATCTGCCTTGCGGGTGTTACCCAAGAACACAACATGTTTAAGATACAAACACACAGCAAAGATTCATAACTTCATATACAATGATAATACACTCATATAAACAGGGTAATAATATTTAGCAGACTATAACATTCCCATTGATACCTTACAAGGCATACTTTGTAGAAGATCTATTGCAATTGTGTTGGGTTTGTGTCTAAGTATAAAACTATTTCATTATAACAAACAGGAAGCCTTTTGATTTAAAAAAGATACAACATTTCAAGCAGTAATAAGTAGGAGTTGCCGGTAACAACTGAAAAAAAATAAAATTAAAATAAACAAGACTATTTCAATTATATTATGTGATAACATGACAGCAACATAACTAATCTATGTTGATCTCGTATTGAGCAGTAAAAACCACTGACTCCCTGGAACAAAAGTACAAGAGAACTAACAGGGAATGAGTATTTGATAATGGGCTCTTCAATCTAGCAGAGAAAGAAAGGGGACAACTTTCTGATTCAGAAAGTTGAGGAAACAACTAGGGAGTCATCCATTTTGGATCTGGTTTTGACCAACATTGATGAATTAGATGTGAACACAAAGGTGGTTGGGAACTTGGGAGGAAGTGACCATGATCTGATAGAATTCAAGATCCTAAGGAAAGGAAGACATGAAAACAGCAAAACAAGGATACTGGACTTCAGAAAGGCAGATTTCAACTAACTGAGAGAAATAGGAAAGATCAATTAGGAAGAAAAGGAGTCAAACAGGGGTTGGCAGTTCCTAAAAGATGTAATACTGAAGGCTCAACAGCAAGCTATTCCAATGCAAAGGAAAAATAAGAAGACAAATGTGGCTGCACAAGGAGCATTTTAGGTATCTAAAATCCAAAACGGATGCTTACAGGAAAGGGAGGGGCATGTCACCAAGGAAGCATATATGGGAATAGCATGAGCATATAAGGACAAAATCAGGAAAGCCAAGGCAAAGAATGAATTACAGCTGGCAAGGAATATTAGAGACAACAAGAAGGGATTCTACAAATATGTCAGTCAAAAAGAAAGATCAGGGATGGTGTGGGCCCACTCCTCAATGGAGAAGGTGAGCTGGTAATGGAAGATGATAGGAAGGCAGAGCTGCTCAATGCCTACTTTTCTTCAGTCGTCACACAAAAAATAATGTGAACGGATGACTAGTGAAGTTATCACAGACAATAAAGGGAAAGCGATGCAGACTGGGATAAGAACACGGCAGAGATCTTCTGACTCATCTGAATGAATTCAAGTCAGCAGGGCCTGAGGCTATTCACCCGAGGGTGCTGAAGGAAAGAGCTGAAGAAATCTCGGAGCCACTGGCAATAATATTTGTAAACTCATGGATGACAGCAGAGGTCCTGAAAACAGGAGAAGGGCTAAAGTGGTGCCCATCTTTAAAAAGGGGGGAAAGGAGGAGCCAGGGAACTACAGACCAGTCAGCCTGACTGCAATACCTGGGATCTACTAGAGCAATGTTAAAACATTCCATTGGCAAATACCTGGAGGATGAAGGGGTGATGACTAGCAGCCAGCATGGATTTACTAAGAACAAATCATGCCAAACCAGCTTAATTTCCTTCTTTGACAGGGTAACTGGTTTGGAGGACAGGGGGAATGCAGTGGATATATTATTACTGGACTTTAGCAAGGCTTTTGACACAATCCCACATGACATTCTGATAAGTAAGCTGGAGAAATGCGGGCTCGGTGGAACTACCATTAAGTGGATACATAATTGGTTAAACAATCACAAACAAAGGGTAACTATAAAGGAGTGATATCAGACTGGAAGGAGGTCTCAAGCGGGGTTCCACAGGAATCTGTTCTGGGTCTGATGTTGTTTAACATGTTTATTAATGACCTGGATGTAGAGCTAAAGAGCATACTCATCAAATCTGCAGATGACACAAAGCTAAGGGGAGTTGCAAACGCTTTGGAGGATAGAGCTAAAATTCAAAGGGATCCTGATAAATTGGCAAACTGGGCTATAGACAACACAGTGAAACTCAACAAGACAATTGTAAGGTGCTACACTTAGGGAAGAAAAACCAAATGCACAAATACAGAATAGGGGATAACTGGCTTGGCAGCAGCACTGCTGAGAAGAATCTAGGAGTTGTGGTGCTGTTGCAAAAAAAGCAAATGCAATTTTGGATTGCATTAACAGAGGCATAGCATGCAAGTCACGGGAGGTGATAGTATCTTTCTACTAGGTGCTGGTTAGGCCTCGGCTGATGTACTGTATCCAGTTTTGGTCACCAATGCATAGAAAGGATGCAGAGAATCTGGAAAGGCTCCAGAAGTGAGCGACAAAGATGATCAAAGGGATGGAATTCAAGGCATACGAGCAAAGGCTGAAGGAACTGGGTATGTTTAGTCTGGAAAAGAGGAGATTAAGAGGGGACGTGATAGCAGCCTTCAAGTATTTGAAAGGCTGCAATAAAAAAGATGCAGAAAAATTATTCTCTCTTGCTAGAGGGCAGGACGAGCCAATGGGTTCAAACTACAGCACAGCAGTTTAAGACTTAGACTGGGTCTACACTACGGAGTTAGGCTGACGTAAGGCAGTTTACATTGACCTAATTATATCAGTGCCCACACTACAGCCTTCTCCTGCTGATGTAAGTGCCCTACTCCACTGACTTCATAACTTCACTTCCACGAGAGGCGTAGGGCTTCTATCAGCGTAGTTAGGGCGATGCAGTGTCGGTGTAGACACTGCGTTACTTACATGGGTTGTTGGCCGTCATTCTTGTCAATTTCACGGCTCCAGCTGCAAAACTTCCTAACTGTAGGAACAGCAGGACAAGAGAACTGACTGCCTAGGAAAGTCGTGGAAGCTCCTTCACTGGAGGTTTTCAAAAAGAGGCTGGATAGGATGGTTTAGACATCAGAAATCCTGCATCTTGGCAGGGAGTTAGACTTGATGACCCTTGCGGTCTCTTCTAATCCTGATTCTATAACTAGGGCCCTACCAAATTCATGTCCATTTTGGTCAATTTCAGTCACAGGATTTAAAAAATCATAAATTTCATTATTTCAGATATTTAAAACTGAAATTTCATGGTGGTGTAATTACAGGGGGCCCTGACCCAAAAAGGAGTCACGGGGGCATCGCAAGGTTATTGCAGGGGGGTTGCGGTACTGCTACCCTCACTTCTGCGCTGCTGCTGGCGGCGGTGCTGCCTTCAGAGCGGGGCAGCCGGAGAGCGGCGGCTGCTGGCTGGGAGCCCCGCTCTGAAGGCAGAGCTGCTGCCAGCAGCAGCAGCAGCGAAGTAAGGATGGCCTGGTGTGGTATTGCCACCCTTCTGCGCCGCTGCATTCAGAGCTGGGCCCTTCGTCAGCAGCCACTACTCCCCGGCCACCCAGCTCTGCAGACACCAGCGCAGAAGTAAGGGTCACATGATATGGTATTGCCCACCCGTACGTCTGCACTGCTGCTGGCAGAAGTAAGGGTAGCAACACCATGACCTCCCCCCCCAAATAACCTTGCAACCCCCCACAACCCCATTTTTGGGTCAGGACCCCCAGTCTGAGAAATACTGGTCTTCCCCATGAAATCTGTATAGTATAGGGTAAAAGCATACAAAAGCTTTGGAGCTGTGCTCTGGCTCCACTCCAGCTCCAGGCAAAAACCTGCAGCTCCACTGCTCCGGAGCTGCTCCGCGCTCCAGCTCTGGGCTCTGCTCCAAAGCCCTGCACGAAAGACCAGACTTCACGGTCCGTGACACGTTTTTCATGGCTGTGAATTTGGTAGGGCCCTATCTATAACACAATTCAAGGGCTGGAAGTTGAAGCTAGACAAATTCGGACTGGAAATAAGGTTTTTTTTTTTTTTTTTTTTTTTTAAACAGTGAGGCTAATTAACCACTGGAACAATTCACCAAAAGATCATGGTGGATTCTCCATCACTGGCAATTTTATAATCAAGATTGGATGTTGTTCTAAAAGAGCTCCTCTAGGAATTATTTGGGGAAAGCTGACAGGACACGTGGGGGAACACTTTTTGCTCATGCAGTGTTCAGTAAAATAGGCAGATCTCAGCCAGGCCTGCAATGGCCTCAAGTGAAGTCTGCCAAGCAGCATCACATATATGCAGGCTGCCATATATTCTCTTTCAAGTAAGACCCTAAAGAACCATATGTTGGATTTTAATTAAGTAATGCTATGCATGTTTCTTCTTTGTAAGACCGAGTAAATTGGCCCTTTAAGTAATTGCTTTTGATGTTTTATACTAGTCCAAACCAAACACTAGAAATAGCAAGGACCTCACCATAAGCGTGCCCTAAGTGCATCCTTACTCCTTGGAGAACTACTTGAAGTGTGATAAACATATTAGAGATACTAAAGAACTGATTGCTGATAAATAAATGTAATAAGAAATCTTAGTGATTTGTGTTGTTCTCTACTATAACTGCATGGCCTCAATGCTGTTTATATAAAACATTTGCAGGAGAGTCTGTTTTATTCAGTACATGCCTAGAACCTCTGATATCTGAACTTAACCTATAAAACTACTGATTGCATATCTATGTGGTTGTTGATGAATTAATGAACTTGTTGATTGGTTAAGAATAACTAAAAGTGTCCTGACTTGAAAAGTACTGTACAAGGTAAATACAGACCTGAGAAAAACCCAATGTTAAAATTAGTAAACCCCAGACTCAGTGAAAAGGGGTTATCATTATTAGATTCCATTAAAATATTGGCTATAATATTTATCAAATTGGCAAATCTAATTTGTTAGGTTTCAGCTTTAACATCTACCTGCCACCTCGGCAAAGCCATAAAATTGGCCCCTTTCACATGTAATGACTGGGCTCCCTAGGTACTTCCTGTGAGCCAGGTGGATGGTAGCATAAGAACATAAGAAAGGCCAGACTGGGTCAGACCAAAGGTCCATGCAGCCCAGTATCCTGTCTATGGACAGTGGCCAATGCAAGGTGCCCCAGAGGGAGTGAACCTAACAGGTAATGATCAAGTGATCTCTCTCCTGCCATCCATCTGCACCCTCTGACAAACAGAGGCTAGGGACACCATTCCTTACCCATCCTGGCTAATAGCCATTAATGGACTTAGCCTCCATGAATTTATCCAGTTCTCTTTTAAACCCTGCTATAGTCCTAGCCTTCACAACCTCCTCAGGCAAGGAGTTCCACAGGTTGACTGTGCACTGAGTGAAGAAGAACTTCCTTTTATTTGTTTTAAACCTGCTACCCATTAATTTCATTTGGTGGCCCCTAGTTCTTATATTATGGGAACAAGTAAATAACTTTTCCTTATTCACTTTCTCCCCACCACTCATGATTTTATAGACCTCTATCATATCCCCCCTTAGTCTCCTCTTTGCCAAGGCGAAAAGTCCTAGCCTCTTTAATCTCTCCTCATATGGGACCCCTAATCATTTTAGTTGCCTTTTTCTGAACCTTTTCTAATGCCAGTATCTCTTTTTTGAGATGAGGAGACCATATCTGTATGCAGTATTCAAGATGTGGGCGCACCATAGATTTATATAAGGGCAATAAGATATTCTCCATCTCATTCTCTATCCCTTTTTTAATGATTCCTAACATCCCCTTTGCTTTTTTGACTGCCGCTGCACACTGCATGGACATCTTCAAAGAACTATCCACCATGACTCCAAGATCTTTCTCCTGATTAGTTGTAGCTAAATTAGCCCCCATCATATTGTATATATAGTTGGGGTTATTTTTTCCATTGTGCATTACTTTACATTTATCCACATTAAATTTCATTTACCATTTTGTTGCCCAATCACTTAGTTTTGGGAGATCTTTTTGAAGTTCTTCATAGTCTGCTTTGGTCTTAACTATCTTGAGCAGTTTAGTATCATCTGCAAACTTTGCCACCTCACTGTTTACCCCTTTCTCCAGATCATTTATGAATAAGTTGAATAAGATTGGTAATAGGCCTGAACCTTGGGGAACACCACTAGTTACCCCTCCCCATTCTGAAAATTTACCATTTATTCCTACCCTTTGTTCCCTGTCTTTTAACCAGTTCTCAATCCATGAAAGGATCTTCCCTCTTATCCCATGACAACTTAATTTACATAAGAGCCTTTGGTGAGGGACCTTGTCAAAGGCTTTCTGGAAATCTAAGTACACTATGTCCACTGGATCCCCCTTGTCCACATTTGTTGACCCACTCAAAGAACTCTAATAAATTAGTAAGACACGATCTCCCTTTACAGAAACCATGTTGACTTTTGCACAACAATTTATGTTCTTCTATGTGTCTGACAATTTTATTCTTTACTATTGTCTCAACTGATTTGCCCAGTACTGACGTTAGACTGACCGGTCACTAATTGCCAGGATCACCTCTCGAGCCCTTCTTAAATATTGGCGTTACATTAGCTATCTTCCAGTCACTGGGTACAGTAGCTGATTTAAAGGACAGGTTACAAACCATAGTTAATAGTTCCGCAATTTCACATTTGAGTTCTTTCAGAACTCTTGGGTGAACGCCATCTGGTCCCGGTGACTGGTTACTGTTTAAGTTTCTCAATTAATTCCAAAACCTCCTCCAGTTGCACTTCAATCTGTGACAATTCCTCATATTTGTCACCTACAAAAGACGGCTCAGGTTTGGGAATCTCCCTAACATCCTCAGCCATGAAGACTGAAACAAAGAATTCATTTAGTTTCTCTGCGATGACTTTATCATCTTTAAGTGCTCCTTTTGTATCTCGATCGTCCAGGGGCCCCACTGGTTGTTTAGCAGGCTTCCTGCTTCTGATGTACTGAAAAAACATTTTGTTATTACCTTCTGAGTTTTTGGCTAGCTGTTCTTCAAACTCCTTTTTGGCTTTTCTTATTACATTTTTTACATTTAATTTGGCAGTGTTTATGCTTCTTTCTATTTACCTCACTAGGATTTGACTTCCATTTTTTAAAAGATGCCTTTTTATCTCTCACTGCTTCTTTTACATGGTTGTTAAGCCATGGTGGCTCTTTTTTAGTTCTTTTACTGTGTTTTTTTAATTTTAGGCATACGTTTAAGTTGAGCCTCTATTATGGTGTCTTTGTAAGTTTTATTATCATTTGTTTTATGGTAGCACCTAGATGCCCTAGTCATGGACCAAGACCACACTGTAATAGAGCCACAAACCAATCTTGAGCCTGAAGGGATGGGCCAAGGAAGGCAATCTTCTCTGGTCTAGGATAGGACACTGACCTCCCCTTTCTTCTTCAGGATAAGAAAATACAAGGAATAGCAGCTTCTTCCCCTGTACTCCCGAGGTACTTCATCTATGGCTTCTAGACAAAGCAGGAGGCAACATGTTGGGTTCCCCCCCACCACTCCCAGTATTCTTATGAGACGGGTCCCTGAAGGACAGGGAAAGGGGCAGAGGTTGGAACTGGACAGAGTGGCCACAGGCAACTATGTCTGGCATCCATCTGTCTGTTGCTATGACAGCCCATATTCAATGGAATGGGGAAAAGTGACATCCAAAGGAAGGGTCAACTCTCCACTGGTGTGAATGTGGCATTCAACTCTCATTTCAAACCTGTTGCCTGGTACCAAGTGTGGAGTGGCAGTTTGAAATATGAAGTTGGAATGAGGCAGAGCTATGCTCCTTCCTCCCAAAAAGGTCCAGCTGTTTTGGATCCTCATCTTGGGGGCTACTTTTTGTTTGTTTTGATTTTTCACGAACAGCAGATGCTACCAATGAGCCTAGTGCTGGATGTAATAATCCTGGCCTTGGCACTAGCACCTGCTGCAGTTTTGACCAACAGGGAAATGTTAGGGCCTGCATATGTTACGAAGCAGCATAGAGTGCTGTCCTGGGGGGAAGAGACAGTCGACAAGAGGGCTGCTCAAGCTGGAGAAGGGGCTTGGAATCTGCCGTAGAATTGGCAGTGGGAAGGCAGTTCAAGAAGAAGGAGGTAAAAAGAGACTGCACTGAGGCAAACAGGGGATTTGCTGAGGAAGCTGGGGAGAGGAAGCTGGACCATGAAAGGCAGTGTACAAGTAGCCTGGCCACAAGGGGCACAGAGCGTATGGCCAGTGAGGTAACCATGGAGACACTGACAGAGGAATACAGTTTGGGTGCCTGGGAAGGTGTATGGCCCTCCAGCTGAGGAGCTGTTGTTCGCGGGTGCATCTGTTGGAAAGAGATGCAGTCATTGTAGCATTGAAGTAATGGAGCATCAAAAGCCAGAGAGAGGAAAAGATGGGACAGCTGGGGTGAAGCTGGACTTTGCAGCCAGGGAGAGGAGTCGTCAATTCCCTCTTGGGGTGACACAGCGTGTTGTAAAAAAAAACAAAAAAAAAACAAAAACAAAAAAAACTTATTGTGATGGTAATTTAAAGTTTATTATTTTCCCGAGCAAGTATTTGATGCTACTTCACATTATTTATATTCTATTCTATTATTCATATTCTATTACTGTTCCTGCCAAATTTCTGGGATTTTTCAGTTGGACAGTTTAAAATTTAAGGTAACCCTCCAGTGTGTTGGTTTGCCTCTGCTCACCTCACAGTAGGCATAGACTAGCTGAGGCCTGGGTCACTGCACTGGGTGCATAAAGTACTGTTCAAAACCCTCTTGTGGCACCACACAGTGCCTTTCTGCTTGTTTGGCTGTGGGTGGGGTACGGTGGTAGGCGTTTGCCGCAGTGACTTTGTGACTATTAGGATACTCTTGTTAATTGGAAGGGTGACTCTGCTTGGTGTAGCTGAGCACAGGTTGTCAAACCTCTAAAGAGGTTTCTATATCCAGGGTCTCTGCAATTCTGGAAAGCAGCTCCTGGAAAGCCCTGAAGTTGTCCAGAGCTGATGTTGGCAGAGATGACAGCTTCATCTGGACACGAAGAGAGGGTGCCCCCATTCAGATGCACTCACCTCAACTCCCTGCTTCTGTTCTCCCAAGAAAGATGATATCAATCTGACTATGGGTGCACAGGCGGACCTTAATCTCCTCTTTCTAGGGTGGGAAGAACAGCTCCCGGAGGCATGGCATGGGGGTCCCCAGCATGTCCATGGTGGTATGTTATATTGATATGGTTAGCTTGCTTGTGGTTGGCCAGTCTAGTGCCACCCATAGAGGGGTTGGAGGGACAAGCCTCTAGTCCATTCCACAGAGCCTTCCCTGGTTTTCAGAGGGAAGGGTTCTCTATGAGATCAGCAAGCATGAGTGCCCTGAAAATAGGGATGACGAAGAAACATCCTCAATGATTGCTGCCAACTTGTACAGCGATTTCAGTGCCATGATGGGAGCATGCATTGGTGCCAATTGAGGCAGTGGTACCTGGGACATCGTCAGTACTGGTTCCTCTAATAAGGAGTCCGCAGGTTTCATTCACAACTGTGTTGCTGATGTCAGTACCCGTCCTATGGATGGTGTTAAGATCGGTACTGGGACATGTTTCTCCAGAGCCAAGCTTATGACTGAGAGAGGTTCACTAGCCTTTGCAATTGTAGAGAGCTTAGTAGTCTTGTCCCTGGAGGGCTGATCCTGGTCTCCACCTCTCCTTATGGAAGGACACTGAGCGGTTCCTGGATCCATGTCTGCCTCTGTGCTCCGACTTCCCTCGTCTCTTGGTGCTGGATTTGAAACCAGGGTCACAAATGCAGAGGTCACTACTGCGGAGTCTCTCTCTGGTATCAACTTCTTGTCCACAGTGGTTATAGGAGTGGTGCACCAGCAAGTATGGGCACTATCAGAGGATGACTTCACGGGAGCCTGGTCCAATCTAGAGGAAGATCCTCTCTCTTCTGGAACGAAGATGATCCACATGGATTTCTCCAGCAGGTAAAACTTGAGGCAGGTATCATGGGATTTTCATGTTCACACTGAGCACCGGCCAGGTATATGTATTTCCCTGAGGCAAAAAAGACCAGCTGTGGCTGACAGCTAACAGGATGAGTCCATCACAGGATGGACAGGCCTTGTAGCCCAAAGCCTGCAAGTCTGCCATTACATGTGGACAGGGCACAAAACAAAAATGGATTTTTTGTTTTGTTTTTAAAATGATCAGAAATTCAAAATTGTTAATGTAAGACAAAATACAGGATAGGTCTTGATCCAAAGAGAGCTCAGAGAAAAACTGTTACAGGGTAGCAGGCGAACTCAACAGCTCTTTCTCGCTGCCACAGATGGGAAGAGGAAACTGAGGAACGATTGTAGCCACTTTACCCTTTATGATCTCACAAGTGCACAGTGCATCTGCAACCCCTACAGATGCTGCTGTCCAAGAGATTCCGAGCTTGCATTGGGGGGGCTCCACACTCAGTCCGGTGCTGAGCTGGTGTTCCAAGGGGAGCAGACTCAGCCCAGGGAGCAGCACCATCCCTGGGGTCCTTGGCAGGGAGCCCTGTGCCGCCCCTCGGTCACTGCACAGCCACCACAGAGACCGCCAGTGTCCCCATGGGCCCTGCCCGCCTACCCCTGGGCCCCTACCTACCCCCACCCCTGGGCTGGGCCCTTTCCAGCCCCTATCCCTTCTGCCTCTGCCCTTGCCTGGCCCTATCCCCACCTGCTCCTACCCTGGAGCCCCTGCCAACCCCTATCCCCACGTGCCCCTAACCCCACCCCCTGCCTGCCACTATCCCCACCTGTCCCTATTCCTGGGCCCTGCCTGCCCCATCCCCACCTGCTCCTACCCTATAGTCCCTACCAGCCCCTATACCCTAACCCCACATGCCCCTACCTTCCCCTAATCCCACCCCCCTGCCCCGACTCTCTGCCAGTCCCTATCTGCACCTGCTCCTACCCTTGAGCCCCTACCAACCCCTATCCCCACATGCCAATACCTGCCCCTAACCCCATCTCCTGCCTGCCCCTACCCACCCCTATTGCTCCTACCCCGAGCCCCTGCCAGCCCTAATTTCTACATGTCCCTACCCCAACCCCATCTCCTGCCTGCTCCTATCCCCACCTGCTCCTACCCCAGAGCCCCTGCCATCCCCTATACCCACATGCCCCTACCAGCCCCTACCCCAACCCCTGCCTGCCACTATCCCCACCTGTCCCTATTCCTGGGCCCTGCCTGCCCCTGCCCCTATCCCCACCTACTCCTACCCCATAGCCCCTACCAGCTCCTATACCCTATCCCCACATGCCCCTGCCCCTACTCCCACCCCCCTGCCAGTCCCTATCCCCACATGCCACCACCTGCCCCTATCCATACCTGCTCCTACCCCAGAGCCCCTGCCAGCCTTTATCCCCACATGTCCCTACCCCAACCCCATCTCCTGTCTGCCCCTATCCCCACCTGCTCCTACCCCTGGGCCCCTATCCCCCCAGCCCCCGCCCCCTGCCAGCCCTATCCCCTCCTGCGCCTGCCCCTGGGCCGACTCCCTGCCAGCCCCTAACCCCACCTGCCGCCGCCCCGACTCCCTGCCAGCCCCTATCCCCCCTTGCCCCCTGCCAGCCCCTATCCCCCCTTGCTCCCTGCCCCTACTCCCTGCCAGCCCCTAACCCCACCTGCCGCCGCCCCGACTCCCTGCCAGCCCCTATCCCCCCTTGCCCCCTGCCAGCCCCTATCCCCCCTTGCTCCCTGCCCCTACTCCCTGCCAGCCCCTAACCCCACCTGCCGCCGCCCCGACTCCCTGCCAGCCCCTATCCCCCCTTGCCCGCCCCATCCCCCCTTGCCCCCTGCCAGCCCCTATCCCCCCTTGCTCCCTGCCCCTACTCCCTGCCAGCCCCTAACCCCACCTGCCGCCGCCCCTACTCCCTGCCAGCCCCTAACCCCACCTGCCCCTGGGCCGACTCCCTGCCAGCTCCATCCCCCTGCCAGCCCCTGCCCCTACTCCCTGCCAGCCCCTAACCCCACCTGCCCCTGGGCCGACTCCCTGCCAGCTCCATCCCCCTGCCAGCCCCTGCCCCTACTCCCTGCCAGCCCCTAACCCCACCTGCCCCTGGGCCGACTCCCTGCCCCCTCCTATCCCCCTGCCAGCCCCTGCCCCTACTCCCTGCCAGCTCCTATCCCCCCTTGCCCCTGCCCCCTGCCCCCTGCCAGCCCCTATCCTCACTTGCCCCCGCTCCCTGCCAGCCCCTTTCCCCACCTGCCGCTGGGCCGCTACCTGTCTCTACCCTCCCTGCCCCTCTCCCTGGGCCTGCCCCTGCCCACGTCACTCCATCGCTGGGCGCGACGTCACGCTGCCGCGCGCCGCAGCCCCCGGCCGCTCTCTCACCTGCGCGAGGGCCCGCGCGGGCGGCCGGCTCCATGCTGGGGGGCGGGGGGGCCTCGTCCCCTCGGCCCCAACGGCCACGCGTTGCTCGGCTCCCAGCTCCCGATTGGAGCGACCCGCTGCCCGTCAGGCTCAGCCGGGGCGGGGCTTAGCCCGGCCTCTGCGCCGGCTCGGAAAGGGCCCGACGCCCTCCCCGCAGCGGAGTGGGTCTGTCAGGCTCCGGGGTTTCGGCGGGACCATGAACCCCCTGCCCGTCCCCCGAGCATCCGAGACCTCCCCCAAGTCCCTCCTCCTCCATTGCCACTCCCTCACAGCACGCCGGAGACCCCAACACCCCTCCCCACATTGCCCCTCCCTCACAGCACGCCGGAGACCCCAACACCCCTCCCCACATTGCCCCTCCCCCACAGCACGCCGGAGACCCCAACACCCCTCCCCCACATTGCCACTCCCCCACAGCACGCCGGAGACCCCAACACCCCTCCCCCACATTGCCCCTCCCCCACAGCACCCCGGAGACCCCAACACCCCTCCCCCACATTGCCCCTCCCCCACAGCACCCTGGAGACCCCAACACCCCTCCCCCACATTGCCCCTCCCCCACAGCACGCCGGAGACCCCAACACCCCTCCCCCACATTGCCCCTCCCCCACAGCACCCCGGAGACCCCAACACCCCTCCCCCACATTGCCCCTCCCCCACAGCACCCTGGAGACCCCAACACCCCTCCCCACATTGCCCCTCCCCCACAGCACCCCGGAGACCCCAACACCCCTCCCCCACATTGCCCCTTCCTCACAGCACCCCGGAGACCCCAACACCCCTCCCCCACATTGCCACTCCCCATGGCATCCCAGAGACCCCAATACCCCTCCCCCACATTGCCCTTCCCCCCCAGCACCCCGGAGACCCCAACACCCCTCCCCCCACATTGCCCTTCCCCCCCAGCACTCTGGAGACCTCAACACCCCTCCCCCACATTGCCCCTCCCCCACAGCACCCAGAGACCCCAACACCCCTCCCCCACATTGCCCCTCCCTCACAGCAGGCCGGAGACCCCAACACCCCTCCCCACATTGCCCCTCCCCCACAGCACCCCGGAGACCCCAACACCCCTCCCCCACATTGCCCCTCCCCCACAGCACCCCGGAGACCCCAACACCCCTCCCCCACATTGCCACTCCCCCACAGCACGCCGGAGACCCCAACACCCCTCCCCACATTGCCCCTCCCCCACAGCACGCCGGAGACCCCAACACCCCTCCCCACATTGCCCCTCCCCCACAGCACCCCGGAGACCCCAACACCCCTCCCCCACATTGCCCCTCCCCCACAGCACGCCGGAGACCCCAACACCCCTCCCCCACATTGCCCCTCCCCCACAGCACCCCGGAGACCCCAACACCCCTCCCCCACATTGCCCCTCCCCCACAGCACCCCGGAGACCCCAACACCCCTCCCCCACATTGCCACTCCCCCACGGCACCCCGGAGACCCCAACACCCCTCCCCCACATTGCCACTCCCCCACAGCACGCCGGAGACCCCAACACCCCTCCCCCACATTGCCCCTCCTCCACAGCACGCCGGAGACCCCAACACCCCTCCCCCACATTGCCCCTCCTCCACAGCACGCCGGAGACCCCAACACCCCTCCCCCACATTGCCACTCCCCCACGGCACCCCGGAGACCCCAACACCCCTCCCCCACATTGCCCTTCTCCCACAGCACCCCGGAGACCCCAACACCCCTCCCCCACATTGCCACTCCCCCACGGCACCCCGGAGACCCCAACACCCCTCCCCCACATTGCCCCTCCTCCACAGCACGCCGGAGACCCTAACACCCTTCCCCCACATTGCCACTCCCCCACGGCACCCCGGAGACCCCAACACCCCTCCCCCACATTGCCCTTCTCCCACAGCACCCCGGAGACCCGAACACCCCTCCCCCACATTGCCCTTCCCCCACGGCACCCTGGAGACCCCAACACCCCTCCCCCACATTGCCACTCCCCATGGCATCCCAGAGACCCCAATACCCCTCCCCCACATTGCCCTTCCCCCCCAGCACCCCGGAGACCCCAACACCCCTCCCCCCACATTGCCCTTCCCCCCCAGCACTCTGGAGACCTCAACACCCCTCCCCCACATTGCCCCTCCCCCACAGCACCCAGAGACCCCAACACCCCTCCCCCACATTGCCCCTCCCCCACAGCACGCCAGAGACCCCCAACACCCCTCCCCCACATTGCCCTTCTCCCACAGCACCCAGAGACCCCAACACCCCTCCCCCACATTGCCCCTCCCCCACAGCACGCCAGAGACCCCCAACACCCCTCCCCCACATTGCCCTTCTCCCACAGCACCCCAGAGACCCCCAGCACCCCTCCCCCCCAGCATCCCAAAAAGACCCTTCCCCCAACAGCCCCAAGACCACACACACCCTCCCTAGCTCTCCCCTCTACACCTCTGCCAGTTCCACTGCCCTGCACCCACCCCCAACTCTCCTATACACCCCAACTTCCCCCCGTGCACCCAACTCTCCTACCCCCTGTCCCAGACCCTGTGCTCCACGAAGCTGCAGGCCAGCCCCCAGTAGGCAGCGCGGGCCAAGCCTCTTCCCAGGGCCTCTGTTGGCGTGGCCCTACAGCCACGGGCCGTCCCCCTTCCGAGGCGCTGTGGGGTGTGCTGTTGCTTGGTGGATCCCCTATTCCCATGCGCAGGGCATGCAGCAGAGGCCGGGAAAGAGGTTTTGGCCTCTGTGACCAGTTCAGCCCTTGTGGTTCATGCACACAGGGGAAGCAGGTCCTGCAGGGCTCCAACTCCTGTTCCCAAAGTGCCGTGATTTAAGTGAAGAGACACCGCCGTTCGATTTGTTCAATAATGTTCTTTATTCAGCTGCACCCTTGCAGCCGCAGCAGCAGCTCCGGCCAGACCCTTATTTCTGACCATTATGAGGCAGGACGTTTGTATCTCAGGGCAGCAGAAACCCCAACAGCACTTGGGAACGGACATTGCCTTGGCCCAAGAGCTACAAGGTCCAACAGGGAGCAGCCAGCAGATTTGATCGGGAATCATTTCAATAGATAGAATTACACTGATATGGGGAGCAAAGCTATGCCCCAGGGGACACTGGGCCACGTTCACCTCTGGTGATTCACAGCCGTTATACCAGAGAGGGTTTGATGCAGTAACTCGTCCTTTCAAATGGGGGGAGGGAGAATGCAAAAAGACAGGGAGGTTGGAAGGGGGAGACCAAACCTGGATCCTTTCATTAATGGGTTTAGAGGAGATAAAGCCACTGTCCAAACATATGGGGATGGGTTTATCCTTGCTCGATGCAATGGGCCGTATCTCCCTTTCAAATGCAGCCTCTGGCTCCCAGGGGAACGGGCCCATGGTAGGAAGGGCAGATATTTTCTACAGGAAGGGATTATCGCTAGGAAGGCGTTTCAGTGCTGGCTGCGAGTGTTGCTGGAGCGCAGCAAGCTCTCTGCCACATTGGGAGCCACAACAGCTACAGGCGGCCTTTGGAGAGGGGCGGGGATGTGCTTTTGGGTTCTGCACGCTGCCTCACACCCAAACCTGTCAGTGTCCCCAGCTGTGTCGGAGCCCTCAGCTACAACAGGGATGCTGTCGAATGCAAGGCATGCATTGCACGCTCCAGGACTGGTCATGCCCACAGGACGATTCTGTCCGGCCCCTCAATGCACGAACAAAATGGCGTCCTCTTGTGACCCTAGCAGGATCCTAATGCAAGAGGGCATTGGGCTCACTGCTCTCGGCTAGTGAGTTTCAACTAGCCTGACCAGTTCAGTGTACCCCAACTTAATGTCATAACCTGTGTCTAAAAGGTATCACGTAAGAAAATCAATAGAAAACTTGGAAGAATAAGGCCTTTGTCTGCAGCCAGGTTACAAGAGCAGCAGCCATTAGCTGAGAAGCAGGAAGTCACACCCTCACATTCCATCTAAATTGCATTAAAACAATGTAATATCAGGCTGTTAAGAAGGAGACCCCGTCCTAATGGCCCCCACTATCACCAGGTAAAGAAACAGATCTTAAGATGGTTAAAGAAAACTTAGTTTGACAGCATCCTGTCTGGCAAGCAATCACTTATAGTTGTGGTTGTGAAATTCTCATTTCTTTATTGTTTTGTGTTTATGGTCCCCTCTTCCCTATTGTTTGTCTGTATGGTCTCTGTCTGGTTCTTTGATTGTTTCTGTCTGTTACACAATTAATTTTGCTAGGTGTAAATGAATTAAGGTGGTGGGGTAGGATTGGTTAGAGAATTTTGTTACGCTGTGTTAGGATCGGTTAGTATAACGATTGGTTAAGGTAGAGCTAAGCAGGACTCAAGTTTCACTATAGAAACTGGGGTCCAAAAGGAAGTTCTTGGGGAACCAACTCCAGGACACAGCCCCAAGAACAGAGCTGCCAGACCTCAACACTGCCAATGACACCGTGCAGAAACTGGAGTCCCCCAGATGGACCTGATCCTGACTGGCCATGAAGAAAAGTTCATCTGCCTTATTGGGAGTGGTGAGCACTGTATGTGTAGCATGTGCATTCTGTTTTGGTGATTGTTAATAAATAGAGGTTAAGACGGATATTACAGTGTAAGGCTTGGTAAAAGACCCCGTAAACCTGCAAAAGATTAAGCCTGGAGGGAATGGGTGTTTGCCCGGAGGGAATGGGTGCCTAAATTGACAGGGTTACGTCTGAGCCCTAGCAACGGGGTAAGGGTGGGTGCCCTAGAGTGTAAGGTTAGGCCTGAGCCCACAGAAGGGGGAGGGTGGGTGCCTAAATTTAGAGAGTTACACCTTGAGCCCTAGGAACTGGGTAAAGGTAGGTACCCCTAGAGTGTGTGAGTAACAGAGAATTTTGTGCGGGTAACAAGCTAATATCACACTGATTATTACTATTCTTGTGTGGTGTGTGCACCACAATTCAAAATTACAAACATAGTGGAAATTATGTTCTTAAAGTGAGTCTACTAGGCAGGGCTGAAGTTACCCCACCCTAGACAAAGAAATATGGTTCTGCTTCTGCCCCCTTGAAGGTACCTTTTAAGATACATTAAGAGGCAATGGGAATGCATTTACATAAAAGGCAAACAAAACCATCAAGCTAACAAGGGGAGGAGATCACCCGTCAATTTCATGGCAGCAGTGGGAGACTACAGGAATAAATCATTTTGCATTTTAGCAAACACCAGCGAGAAAGAAACCAGCCTGGAACTTCCTTCACCCGGAGACTATGTCTCCCTCCTCACAGCTTCAATTAACTTTACTCTTGTGTAGGGGTAACCTTCTGAAGAATCCACTCCAAAGCTTCCCTGGACCCTAAAAGAGAGGGGCAAACCCCCACAAGTTATCTTTCACCTCAGACGACAAAGGAACTGAGCACTTTGTGGGGGTGATCAGCCATCTTGCTGGAGATGTGGTAAGAATCTTACCTTGAACCAGGGCTGTGGTTTTGTTATGTCTTAGTCTCTAGAAAGTGTTTTTTACTTTTATGGTGCTCCTGACCATTTCTAACTCTGTCCTTCATACCTGAACTCGCTTCACACCCTGTCTTATTTTTAATCTAAAGCAGCCCAGTGCTGGGTTTGAACCGAATGATGGCGAACTCCAGTTCCAGTGCTAAGCTGTGCACTTTGTCTCTTTAGAGGAGCAAACAAAATGAATTATTCCTCTGATTAGTCCAGGAGAGGGCTGGGCATTGTAGAGCACAGGGTTTGGGGAACACTCGGGACTAGGCGGTGCTGGGGTCACCTTGCCAGGTATAACCAAAAAGCTGGTGGATACCAGAGTGTGGCTGGGGTGCAACAAGCAGGCTGCTGGTATCAGAGTTGCCGGGCCCAGTTTACTTATCACCCAGACACTCGGTGCATGCTTGTCTGCTGACTGGGAGCATCCAGACAGGGCGCTGCACCATTAGAGCAATTTAAGGCACCCAGGGTTGCAGGGCAGGCAGTGACGCAATCCTCGCTGCGCTGGATTGCACCCCTTTGGGACATCTCTGCATGGGGAATGTGAGGTCATGGTGTGCAGAGGACGCTATTTTGCATGCAAAATGTACAGTTGCATGCCTGGCTGAATATGTCCCGGCAGGCCATTGGAGGGTTGCCTGGCACTGCATCCAGCTGGAGGCTCCAGGCTCCCCGTAGTAAATGGAATCAGAGAATTTGTTACGGGTTTCGCCCCCAGTTCCTGCCAGCAAACAGCTGCAGCAGCAGCTCCAGGATCAGCAGCTCTGGGCTTGTTCTGCTGGTCTCACCCTGCAGAGGTTGTCCTGGACCGATCTGTTCCTCCATGTAGCCCCTGATAATGGTTAGCACAGAGAACGGAAAAGTTACAGCAAAGTCCATCTGGTGGGTCCAGAGTCCAGGTGTACTCAGACCCCTCTTTTTTCCCCCAGTCCAGAAGTGTGTCTCCAGCAGCCCATAGCCCATACGTCACCACCCCCTGGCTCCTGCTCAGCCTTTCCTTCCTCTTCCTGGGCAAACAGGGTCACCTGGTCGCCTCCTGACTTGCTCTTTGTTCTCTAGCTGCTCAAACTGGTTGGTTTCTCGCAGAGTTTCAAAGTAACAAATCCCCCGGCCATTGTCTGGGCCCAGGCCCTACCTGGACCTCTGGTTTCTTCTGCAAAGAAAACACCTCCCTCCTACACCCCTAGTTAATCATGCAACACATAGGGGAAACTGAGGCACACACAATATTCATACAAAATATTATGAAAATATCCCACTTTCTCGCAGCTCTCCCCCCTTTGAGACTGAACTGAGCAGGGTCACTTTAGCCAGTGACCTGGAGAAGTTCAAACCCACCAATGTTACTCATAGATGCCACAGCATCTTTCCCATTCCCTTGGCAATTGTTATATCAGGCCCTTTCAAGATTTCCTCAGCACCTTTGCAGTTACAATTCCAGTTTACCATACACAGTTCAGAGCAGCTGCACATCCTCCCTTAGGTCTGGTCCACCAGTGATGACACTCGCAGGGGGCACATGGGGAGCTTTTTTGAGGCCCCGTGCCCTACTGCCACCCCAAAACCTTTGGTTTTCAAACTGGGATAGGGTCCTGCCACAGCCTCCTCTCTCTTGTCTGCCAGCGAGTGGGTAGGGCAGCGAGCCCACATCCCTCCCTGTGTTAATGGTCCTGCCGCAGCCTGGGGTATCCTCACCCCAGGTTAGAATAGGGGGTGATTCCCTTCCACGTATGATTTTAACCGGGCCATATCCCTGGGGCTCTGGTGTGTCAGGTGTCTTGAGCTTCAGCTTAGCGCTCTTTCTTTAGGTACCAGCCAGGGGGAAAATTGTCCCCTTCCCGCCAGCCTGACACTACCCGGTATCCTCAGCCTCAGCTCCCTGGATTCAAATCCTTGGCTGTTACAGACGCAGGGGCTGGATCCTGTCTCAAAGAGACATCAAAGCTGATATCCTGGAGAACGCCAGCTCCAGCCACCCCGACCCCTCCTGTGTCAGCCATAGGCAGAGCGAATGGCTCCATATTCAGGACTTTCGCCCAAGATACACAGCTGCCCTGTGTGTGGCATTCTCAGTCTGGTCCATCCCAGGCACCCGGTCAACCCATCCCAAACAGTGGATTCCACTGGGCGTGACCCAGGGCCGCCAAGCATCCAGCATCCCCAAGTGCATGTGCTTGGCAGTACTGTCACATCCCCCAGGCCAGCCAAGAGCTCAAGCATCCAGCAGGGCCATGGGAATGCCAACAATTACTTCCGATGAAGTGAGCTGTAACTCACGAAATCTTATACTTAAATAAATTTGTTAGTCTCTAAGGTGCCACAAGTACTCCTTTTCTTTTTAAGAACAAAAGAGTGGCCAGACAGGGTCAGACCAATGGTCCAGCTAGCCCAGTGTCCGGTCTTCTGACAGTAGCCTGTGCCAGATACTTCAGAGGGAATGAACAAAACAGGGCAATTAGTGAGTGATCCATCCCCTGTTGTCCAGTCCCAGTGTCTGGCAGTCAGAGGCTTGGGGACACCCAGAGCATAGGGTTGCATCCATGAGCATCTTGGCGAATAGCCATCGATGGACCTGTCCTTAGGAACTTATCTCGTGCCTTTTTGAACCCAGTTATACTTTTGACCATCCTCTGGCATCAAGTTTCACAGGTTGACTGTGCTTTGGGTGGAGACGTACTTCCTTCTCTTTGTTTTAAACCCGCTGCCTAATAATTTCCCGGTTCTCGTGGTATGTGAAGGAGGACATGACACTTCCCTAGTCACATTCTTCACCCCAGGCATGATTTTATAGACCTCCGTCATATCCCCTCTTAGTCGTCTCTTTTCCAAATTGAACAGCCCCAGTCTTTCTAATCTCTCCTCACACGTGTAACCCTTCTGCAGGGTGGAGCCAGCAGCAGCCAGGGCCGGGTTCAGTATCTAGGGGTTCCTTTCCATTGATTCAACACAGAACCGGCTCGAGCCCACACCCAGTAACCTGGGAAATGCCCCCTTCCCCCTTGGAGCTCTCTGCTGCTGGCAAGGAGAGGGCTGGGGGGAGTCCTCCTCTCTGGCCCCCAGCCCCAGAGCAGCCTGCCTACTGCACCCCAAACTCCTCATCCACGGCCCAGCCCCATGCCGCACACCCCCCGCACACCCCAACCCTCTGTCCCAGCCCAGAGCCCGCACCCAGCACCCAAACCCCCTCCCAGAGCCCGCACCCAGTACCCAAACTCCCTCCCGCAGCCAGCATCCCAAATCCCCTCCTGCACCCCAACCCCCTGTCCCAGCCTAGAGCCCGCACCCAGCACCCAAATTCCCTCCTAGAGCCCACACCCAAACTCCTTCCCAGAGCCTTAGGCAGGCGTGGCGGAGGAAGGACTTGGATCCGTTCTGGGCACCCCCAGAAGTTATACAATGCCCTGCCACCCCGGGCATTATGATATTTACTGTCTTAGCTGCCCCTTTCCGCCTGGTTCCTTCCCAGCATTCTGTTAGCTAGGGGGGCCGCTGCTGAGTGGGTAGCCGTCCCGGCTCCCACCTCCCTGGTTCCCTGGCCATGACAGTCAGAGCAGGCAGCAGCAAGGGGAGAGACCAGTTCTACCCTGCCCCCCACCACCCAGCTCGGGGCCAGATTGTATTGACCAGATGCTGCGGTTTATGTCTCTATGCAAATATGTCTCTATCAAATAATTGACACAGACCATCCCGCAGAGAGGCCATTTTGGCAGGGCCAGGGGAAATCTCTGGGGCACCCTAGGCCAACTCCTACCTGCGAGACGGTCTCCTTTGGATACAGGCTCTGCCCTTCCCAACCAGGACAGACAGACAGACTCCCCTAATAGGGGAGGAAGGGGCCCACTCTGCACTTATAAAGGAGAGTGAAGAGGTGGAGCTGGAAGGAAAGGGGTGGCGTCACCCAAGGGGGGGCGGGTCAGGCTGGGGGAGCTCAGAGCACAGAGTCTGCAGTCGCGTGAGCAGAGGGTCCGTGTGTGTCCCTGAGGGGGCAGGGACGTTCCTGGCACAGTTCGGGTTGGGCTGGTGAGGCAGCCGCTGTGACAGCGGCCCTCCGGCGGGGATGGGACACGTGGCCTGGGGCCGGATCTGCCCTGCGCGGTGCCCTGCCTCCCATGCTCAGACGCTCCAGCATCTCTGCTTCCAGTTACAAGAAAAGGGGCTCCTCGCTCTCGGGGCTGCGGAGAGACCTTTGCACACGGGGCTTGAGTGCGAGTGTCGTGATGAGTCTGCAGAGCCTGACGCTGGGCCTCCCCCCACTGCTACCTCTGGGCTCCAAGCTCCCCCCCAGCCAGGTCCCATCATGAGCCTGTTGTAGCTCTGCCCCCTCAGGTGACTCCTTCCCTTTCCTCCCAACTCTACCTCCTAACGCTGCTATATAAGGCCCCTCCCCGGCTGTGGGGGGATCAGGCCTTCCCTGCTGGGTTGACTCCAGAGGACAGGAGCTGGCTGGCCGGACAGAGCTTTTGTTGGAGCAGGTAAATCCCAGGTAAATCCTGATTATAGCCCCAGCAGGGGCCTCCACCGATGCCACAGGCATGACTCGGCTCCCAGGATGAGCCCTTGGCCGGGGGGGGGGGGGGCAGTTGTGACATTGGCGTTAATGGGACATGTGCAAATAACCACTGTTACAAACCCGACTGGGTGAGACTGGCCCTTGTCCAGGAGAGGCCTGTCCCCGCAGAGCCCTGGCAGCAGCAGCTCTGGTGTTAAGGTAGCACATCCAGGCCTCCTCATGAACCGTCACTGCCTCAAATCGCAGAACTCAAAGCTGGGGGGCTGGGGCTGAGACCAGTCGGACAGGGCCTGGCTGACCCAGAGGTCTCCCATGGCCCCTCACTCCTTTGCAGCCAAAGAACAGCAGTAACCCCTGGCTGCTACCCCCCTACCCAATGCTGGTGCCTGGCTTTACAACTCTCTTGGAGCAATCTGCCTCTGGGGCAAGGGGCTAGTCCCAGCCCTGCCCATGACTGCTGGGGGTGTCACACTGCCACCCCCTGTGGTCCTGTGAGTCTCGCAGCAGCTGATTTTTCATAGTATTTTTCGTAGATTCGAACACCGGAAGGGAGTATATGGCCATCTAATCTGACCTACTGCAGGGCAGTCTGTAGGATTTCACCTTTATTCCTGCACCAAGTCCTTAACTTCGGGTTGAAGTGGAGCCCAACCCTGACTTTAACATTACAAGTGATGGAGAATTACACCTCTTGGGAAGTTGTTCTGTAATTACCCTCCCTTTAAAAAAGGGCTTTATTCCTAATCTGAATTTGTTTTGCTTTTGTTTCCAGCCATTGGATCTCATTATATCTTTGTCTTGCAGATTAAAGAGTCTTCGACTGTCAGAATTTCTCTCCCCACGTACTTAAGTCACCTCTTAACCTTCTCATTAAAACGTGCTATTAAGGATGGAGTTGAAACCATATTCTATAATTATCATGCAGCGCTGTTCAAGGTTCTGGTGATGCTGTGGACCTAAAAAAAGCCAACCTAGAAGGCAGGGTTTTATTTATAATATTTAATTCCCACACAGATGGTGCAACAGGTGTCTCCTGCCAATAAACTTCTAAAATCAGAACTGCACTTTGAAGTTTTGTACCAAGATATTGACGAAGCAAACAGCTTTGTAATTATGCAGCGCACACAGGCTTGGGATTCTTGGCTCTTGTTTCATAAAACCAAGTGAGTTTTTAGCCCAGGTGGCTGCAACCCCTGGACTGAGCCACTCGGGGGGAGGGGAGCAGGGAGTGGTGAGTGAGATGGTGAGACCGGGGAGAGAGGTGCGGAATACTGAGGGAACCTGGTAGAAATATCAGTAATAATGCGGAAAAGGCAGACCCCCTGTTCAATCAATGTTTCTGTTCTGTATTGGGGGGGAACAGATGATACAGTCTCATCATTCCACTCGTATCTCTGGAGGGTGTTAAACAGCAGCTACTCGAACTAGGCATTTTTAAATCAAAAGGTCCAGATAACTTACATTCAAGAGGTTTAAAAGAACTGGCTGAGGAGCTCCCTGGACCAGTAATGTGGATTTGCAGTGAGTCTTGGAGTACTGGGAAGTTCCAGGAGATTGGAAGAAAGTGGATCTTGTGCCAATATTTAGAAAGGGCAGATGGGGTGACCTGGGTAATTATAGGCCTGTCAGCCTGTCATAAACATATAGCTCAGGGTAGCATAAAATCCCTCCTTTACCTGTAAGGGGTTAAGAAGTTCAAATAACCTGTCTGGCACCTGACCAAAAGGACCAATAAGGGAAGAAGATCCTTTCAAATCTGTGGGGGGGGTTTTGTTTGTGTGGTCTTTTGTTGCTCTCTCAGGGACAAAAAGAGACCAGGGCAGGAAAAACACATCTCCTAAAATCCTACCTGAAATAAGCATCTAAGATTACAAATTGTAAGTAATAACAAGGAAAGGCGTTAGATTATCTTTTGTTTCAGCGTGTGAATTTTCCCTATGCTAAGAGGGAGATTTATTCCTGTTTTTTGTAACTTTAAAGTTTTGCCTAGAGGGGAATCCTCTGTGTTTTAAATCTTATTACCCTGTAAAATTATCTTCCATCCTGATTTTACAGAGGTGCTTCTTTTACTTTTTTCTTTATAATAAAGTTCTGTTTTTAAGAATCTGATTAGTTTTTAGTGTCCTAAAAACCCAAGGGTCTGGTCGGTGCTCACCTTGTTTACCTATTTGGTTGGTATATTATTCTCAAGCCTCCCCAGGAAAGGGGGTGAAGGAGCTTGGGAGGATATTTTGGGGAAACAGGAATTCCAAGTGGTCCTTTTCCTGAATTTTTGTCTAACTCACTTGGTGGTAAAAAGAAAAGGAGGACTTGTGGCACCTTAGAGACTAACCAATTTATTTGAGCATGAGCTTTCGTGAGCTACAGCTCACTTCATCGGATGCATACTGTGGAAACTGCAGAAAACATTATATACACAGAGACCATGAAACAATACCTCCTCCCACCCCACTCTCCTGCTGGTAATAGCTTATCTAAAGTGATCATCAAGTTGGGCCATTTCCAGCACAAATCCAGGTTTTCTCACACCCCCCCCACCCCCCTCCAAAAACCACCCATACACAAACTCACTCTCCTGCTGGTAATAGCTTATCCAAAGTGACCACTCTCCCTACAATGTGCATGATAATCAAGGTGGGCCATTTCCAGCACAAATCCAGGTTTTCTCACCCCCCCATCCAACACACACACACAAACTCACTCTCCTGCTGGCAATAGCTCATCCAAAGTGACCACTCTCCTTACAATGCGTATGATAATCAAGGTGGGCCATTTCCAGCATAAATCCAAGTTTAACCAGAACGTCTGGGGGTGGGGGGGGGGTAGGAAAAAACAAGGGGAAATAGGCTACCTTGCATAATGACTTAGCCACTCCCAGTCTCTATTTAAGCCTAAATTAATAGTATCCAATTTGCAAATGAATTCCAATTCAGCAGTTTCTCGCTGGAGTCTGGATTTGAAGTTTTTTTGTTGTAAGATAGCGACCTTCATGTCTGTGATTGCGTGACCAGAGAGATTGAAGTGTTCTCCGACTGGTTTATGAATGTTATAATTCTTGACATCTGATTTGTGTCCATTTATTCTTTTACGCAGAGACTGTCCAGTTTGACCAATGTACATGGCAGAGGGGCATTGCTGGCACATGATGGCATATATCACATTGGTGGATATGCAGGTGAACGAGCCTCTGATAGTGTGGCTGATGTTATTAGGCCCTGTGATGGTGTCCCCTGAATAGATATGTGGGCACAGTTGGCAACGGGCTTTGTTGCAAGGATAGGTTCCTGGGTTAGTGGTTCTGTTGTGTGGTATGTAATTGTTGGTGAGTATTTGCTTCAGGTTGGGGGGCTGTCTGTAGGCAAGGACTGGCCTGTCTCCCAAGATTTGTGAGAGTGTTGGGTCATCCTTCAGGATAGGTTGTAGATCCTTAATAATGCGTTGGAGGGGTTTTAGTTGGGGGCTGAAGGTGACGGCTAGTGGCGTTCTGTTATTTTCTTTGTTAGGCCTGTCCTGTAGTAGGTGACTTCTGGGAACTCTTCTGGCTCTATCGATCTGTTTCTTCACTTCCGCAGGTGGGTATTGTAGTTGTAAGAATGCTTGATAGAGCTCTTGTAGGTGTTTGTCTCTGTCTGAGGGGTTGGAGCAAATGCGGTTGTATCGCAGAGCTTGGCTGTAGACGATGGATCGTGTGGTGTGGTCAGGGTGAAAGCTGCAGGCATGTAGGTAGGAATAGCGGTCAGTAGGTTTCTGGTATAGGGTGGTGTTGATGTGACCATTGTTTATTAGCACTGTAGTGTCCAGGAAGTGGATCTCTTGTGTGGACTGGACCAGGCTGAGGTTGATGGTGGGATGGAAATTGTTGAAATCATGGTGAAGAAGCCCTTGAGGAATACAGTTTGTGTGTGTGGTTTTTGGAGGGGGGTGGGGGGGGTGAGAAAACCTGGATTTGTGCTGGAAATGGCCCAACTTGATGATCACTTTAGATAAGCTATTACCAGCAGGAGAGTGGGGTGGGAGGAGGTATTGTTTCATGGTCTCTGTGTATATAATGTTTTCTGCAGTTTCCACAGTATGCATCCGATGAAGTGAGCTGTAGCTCACGAAAGCTCATGCTCAAATACATTGGTTAGTCTCTAAGGTGCCACAAGTCCTCCTTTTCTTTTTGCGAATACAGACTAACACGGCTGTTACTCTGAAACCTGTCACTTGGTGGTGGCAGCGATACCATCCAAGGACAAGGAAGAATTTGTGCCTTGGGGAAGTTTTTAACCTAAGCTGATAGAATTAAGCTTAGGGGGTGTTTCATGCGGGTCCCCACATCTGTACCCCAGAGTTCAGAATGGGGAGGGAACCCTGACACAGCCTGGCATTGATCCCGAGCAAGATAATGGAGCAGCTGATGCAGGACTTGGTTAATCAAGAACTAAAGGAGGGTGATATAATCAATGCCAATCAGCAGGGGTTTATGGTAAATAGAGCCTTTCAAACTAACTTGATATCATTTAGGCCTGCTATGGGTGGGGGTCAGCTCCCTTCCTCCCCATCCCCCAGCTGGGCCTGCTATGGGTGGGGGGTCAGCTCCCTTCATGCCCCTGCACTGGGCAGAGTAGGGGAGGCATCTCCCCACTTTCTCCCCCTCTGCCACACCCTCCTTGCTCTCCTCCTCGGGGGCAGGGCATCTGCTGGGCTGGAGCTGCCTGCCCCCCCGCCTGCGCGACCGCTCCAACCCAGTGGCTGGCGTGTGGCCATGGACCCATGTCTGGGGGATAACATGAATTAAAAGCCCCCCTGGGGGGAGCAGCAGGTGCATAGAGTTGCAGGGGCCTGAGCCCTGGGGCCACCCCACCCTGCAGCATTCCCCTCCTCAGGGCCCCCAATCCCTTTCACTGAGGGCTCTGAGGAAAGGGGGTGACCATGCTCCCCGCTTCTCTCTGCCGTGTCTGTCCAGGCTGTATGGTGCAGGGACATCTCTTGTGATGGTCGGGCAGTGCCTGGTGAGCTCAGTGGGGGGTCGGGGGAGGCCCTGTCGCTTTAAGAGCTACCCAGGCAGCGTGAGGCTGGGGGCTCCATTGGGGGCAGTTGGAACCTGCCTGCGACGGGCAGTTACGTCCCCTCCTGCACTAGAGGGAGGTGGTGCAGGGGCCCAGCAGAAACAGGCGACTGCAGGGGCTGGGTGAGGGCTGGGGTCAGGGGGTGTGTCAGGCCTAGCACCCGTCACCCCCATTCCTGACGCAGGGGCCCAGACAGGGTGCAGGGTCACCAGCTTTGGGAATGTCCCTGCCCCCGGCTGGGTCGCAGGGCCTGCCACCACGCCGCACACGGGCACACGCCGCCCGCCTGCCGCAGGATGGGGGAGGAGCGTCAGAAAGCGAATTCAGCCCGGGCTCCCAACGCCCTCGTGCCAGCGAGCAGGGATGGCGCAAGCGTGGGTGCAAAGGGAATAGGCGGCGGGTGCCCGGCAAATTCACCCCAACTTCCAGAATCAATCACTCGAGTGGCCCCGAGGGGCAATGTGGGCACAGACGCCAGTGCCCCGGGGCCAAACCCAGAGCGCCTGACTCAGCTCGGCCACCTGAGTGAGGGCGCGGGGTCTGGATGGCTACTGGGCGACAGTGCTGTGTAGCCGGGGATTGACCTGAGCAAGGCCCAGGCCCAGGCCAGTTGCTCTGCGAGTTGACGTCCGGTCCTGAATCAAAGGAGCTGCCCGTTACACTGCAGGATCCCTGGGGAGAGGCGGGGGCTGAGCCCCTGGGTGGGCGCGGGGACCATGTTGATGGGACCGAGGAAGGATGGGGGAGATTGAGGGCACCTGCTGCCATGTTCATCTGCCCTCGGGGGGGTGTCGAAGGAGCTGTCTGTCCCGGGGCCAGGCAGGGTGACTGGACTCTCCTGTAGGATTGGCCCCAATTTGGAGGGTCCCCCCGAGGCTGATCTTGTTCCTGGAAACTCTGAAGCCTGGTTCCGTGGCTGGGATCCTGGATTCCCGATGGCCGGGCCCGAGGCTGACCCCAGAGCGACACCTGTGTCCCTGGGGAGCTGCATGCGGCAGGGTAGGTCGGCTGCTGTCCAGGGCGATGGGAATGGGGATGGGTCCCTGCTCTGGAGCATTGCAGGAGCACCCCGTGGGCTCCTTTGTAGGAGGGCAGAGGCTGGAGCTGCAACCAGTGCCCCGGGAGCTGCTGGGAGGGAAAAAGCATTTCCAGGGGTTGTTTCTCCCCTGGAACCGGTGCCGGAGCTGGGCTGGTGGCCCTGGAGTCTGGAGGGCTCTGCTGGAGAGGACCAGCATGAGCCACATGACCCTCTCCTGGCCTGGCCTCCCAAACTCATCATACACATAGCCCTTTGGACAGGAACAACCACCCCTGGCTCCTCTGGGGCGGTGAGAGCACCATCCATCCCTCTCCCTGAGACAACGCCCCCACCCCATTGATGGCACTGTCTCCCTGCTTCCCGCCCCCCCGGTCTAACAGGAGCCTGGGCTCTGTCTCCCCATCCCTGCAGGTTTCCAGGAGCTGTACCAGGCCCAGCAGCTCTGCGACGTTGCCTTGGTGGCTGCAGGACGGCGCTTCCCCTCTCACAGATAGGTTTCTGCTCTGCGCTCCCCCTTGCTAGAAGGACCAGACACCCCGTGTCAGCTGTGGGGCTGCAGGGACTCTTTGCCTGGGAAGGTGACACTGCCTGGCCTGGTGCAGAGAGCCCAGAGCAGCACGGGAGGGCCCAAGGGTTCTGCAGGGATTGCTTCACCTGGAGCTGAAATGCAGCCACCTCTGGGGTGGAGGGCAGCAGCTGATGGGTGCCAAGCACTCAGCGCTGCCACAGCAGATTGTCTCTGTCTTTGGCTAAAATGTTCCTTCTGACCCCTGGGATCTGTGATGTCTGTTCAAGGCAGACAAGGGGCTTTAGCTTTTAAAGCAAAATTTTGCTTCTGAAAAGTACCTGCCATGCTGGCCCTGTGGGGCCCCAGGAATTCTGGCTCTCTGCTGGTGAGATCTGCCCCATTTACAAGGGAAAACGTGGAGCGTTTCCCCCCATCTGCCTGTGCCACAAACTGCACTGGGGTCAGAGAGCGAAGCTGGTTCCTGCTGGCTGGAGCCCGTGGAGCCCACACCCGGTCAGGGCTTTGGACGTCTCCCCAGAGAACCTGGTGCCTTGCAGTACAGCGCTGGGCAGTGACGGCGAGGGGAGAGCCGCCCCGCTCTCCACAGCCCCCGGGCTTTCCTTTGACCGTCTCCCATCCAAACAGTGACTTTAGCTGAGACTGATCCCGACCCGCTGTATGGGATGCCGCTCCCAGAATGAGTCCATAGGGCCCTCCCGGTGCTGCCTGGGCCAGGAGTGCATCGGGATCACGGCACTGATCAAGGCACTGCGACTGGGGAGATAAGGGGACGTTGGTGTATTTTTGTGAGATGATTTGAACCCGTCACACTACGCACTAGCTGGCCCTTTATCCCTGTCCCGCAGCCACACCCCGGCTGCCCCGGTGGGGTTGCAGGCTCTCCGGGGGACACCATGCCTGCCGGCATGTGCGGTGACCAGCACACGGAGGCTCTGGATGGTGCCATGCCAGGAGCTGGTGGAGTAGCCCTTGCCTCTCTCCCTGCAGGCTGGTGTTGGGCTCGGTCAGCCCTTACTTACGGGACCGGATGGCCTCCGCAGAGTCCCGGGGTGGGGAGGTTCAGCTGCAGGATGTGTCGCCCCCCGTCCTCCAGAGCATCCTGAGCTATCTGTACACGGAGGAGCTGGTGCTGACGGCCGAGCGAGCCCAGGAGCTGTTCGTCACAGCCAGCAGGCTCCAGATCCCCCCACTCCTGGAGACGGTTGGCAGGTGACACAGGACCTACAGTGACAGAGGGTGGGGTCGGGGGACTCTATGGCGAGGGGCTGGATGTATTCCCTGGCTACTATGAAACACACCAGAGCCAGGCCGCAATCAGTTCCATGAACTTGATACATCAGCACAAAGGGTCTCTGCAGCCACACAGCTGGGGGCCTTGGGGAGCTGGAAACGGGACCGACGGGACCGTGGGCCAAGACTCCCCAAAGATTCTGGGGCCCCGCTTGACACACCTCGAAGGGGCCTGGCTCGGAACACGCCCTCTGAGAATCAGGCCCTTCGCGGGTTCCAGACTGGGACCCCAGTCACCTGGGAAACCCCAGCCACCAACTTCTAGCTCCCCCGGCGGAGCCCTCTCATCAGCAGCGCTTTGCTGGCCTCTGGGGAAAGGGGTGGGGGGCTCATCCCAGATCTGAGTGGGACATCCCACAATCTTCCCCCGTGGAGACTCATCCTGCTCTTACAGCTAGGAGTGGGCTCAGGCAGCCAGGGCGGGGGGAAGTATCCTGCAGTGCCGGGGCAGATGCAGCAGGTTTAAAACAAACACAAGGAAGTAATTCTGCAGCCAACGCCCAATCATCCTGTGGAACTCACTGCCAGGGGATGTTGTGAGGGCCAAAAGCATAACTGGGCTCAAAAAAGCATGAGATAAGTTCATGACAGATAGGGCCATTGATAGCTATTAGCCAAGATGGCCAGGGGCACAACCCCATGCTCTGGGTGTCCCTAAACCTCTGACTGACAGAACCTGGGACTGGACGACAGGGGATGGATCACTCGATAATTGCCCTGGTCTGTTCATTTCCTCTGGGGCACCTGGCACTGGCCACTGTCAGAGACAGGACACTGGGCTAGATGGACCATTGGTCTGACCCAGTCTGGCCGCTCTTGTGGTCTGTGGATAAAAAGGGAATGTCAAAATGAACGAGTGCCCCTGTGTCTAGCACAGACTCGCAGCACAGGGTCTTGTCCAAACAGCCCCAGAGTGCCCTGGTTCTACAGGCAGAGATGGGAGCACCCCCTGGAGCTTTGGTCCCCCAACCCTTTCCATTATAAGCCCCTAGTTTTCAGCTGTTTATAACTTTACCGGGCTTTAACCCTTTGGGCTGAGATGTCCCAGGCCAGCCATCTGCCTTGGGATGAGATATGTTTAAAGCTCTCAAACCATTCCACGGGGAAGGTCTAATGCCTGCCTGGAGCGGGGACTTGCAGTTTTACAGGGAGCTCGCCTGGGCTCAGGCCTGAGCCTTGGGAAAATCTGCCCACATTTGGGCACCTTCTAAGACTGCAAATTTCAGTTTGCACCTGCGCCGGGGAGCGATTAGTGACTCTCCTGATGCTCAGGCGCAAGGAGGTGGAATTGAGGTTTCACAGGCCACCCGAATTCTGGCATTTCCTAACTTGGGAGTGCTTGATTTTGCACCCAGAGCGTTCTGTTTCTGGCGTAGGGAGAGATGGACCCCAGGGCGGGCTTCTGAGAGCCCGGGCCAACGGAAGGGCCCTCGCTGCATTGCAGCTCTGCTGAGCGGCCTGGCCAGGTTAAGGAAAATACTAACTCGAGCGAGAGCTGGGCTCTGCCTGGGGCTCCCCGTGACAGGTGGCCCCTTGCCCAGACGCCGACTTTCTTCTAGCAGGGTGGTGCTCCATCCCTGCTCCATCCCGAAGCCCCGTCCCCACTCCTCCCCTTCCCCAAGGGCCCGCCCTCGCCCTGCTTCTTCCTGCCCCTGCTCTGCCCCCTCCTCCTGCCCTCTGCCAAACATCTGCTCGGCAGGTGGCCGGTGAGCGCTGAGCACCCACTAGGTTTTCCCCTGGGTGCTCCAGCCCCTGGCCACCCATGGAGTCAGCGCCTATGTCCCCTTGGCTCTCCCGGCCAGGTTCCTCGCGGAGACCATTTCCCTGGAGACCTGCCTCCGGCTGTACGCGCTGGCTCACGCCCACCAGCACCCGGCTCTGCTTCGCGCGGCCGGGCGCTACGTCAGCCTGCACTTCCGGTCCCTCTGCGAGCACGACGCCTTCCTGCGCCTGGACCCCGGCACCTTGATCGGCATCATCGCCTCAGACGGCCTCGCGGTGGCTTCCGAACTGGCCGTCTACGGGGCTGTGGGGCGCTGGGTGAGGGCTGACCCCACCGAGCGCCTGCCACTGCTCCCGGAGCTGCTGGGGCACGTCCGCCTGGCCCTGCTGACCCCCAAGGAGCTGGCCGAGGTGCAGGCGGACGTCGCGGAGCTCTCTGGGGCTGCTGGGCTGGGGCTGAAGGAACTGACTGGGGAGGGGAGGCTGCAGGAGAGCAGGGGCCTCCGGCGGGGCATGTACAAGGAGGTGATCGTGTGCGTGGGGCGGCGGGTGCGGAGGGGCCGTGCCGCGGGCGAGGACTTGGATTCTCCCCTGGACTGTTTTGACCCCCGCACGGAGAGGTGGGGGGCGCCGTTGGGCTCGGTTCCTGTGCAGTTCCCCGGTTTCGCCGCCCTGGGCCACAAGCTCTATGTGGCCGGGGGCTGCGGCCCGGACGGCTGCTTTTCAACCAGCCTGCACGAATACGACGCCTGCTCTGGGCAGTGGGCACAGCTCCCCTCCATGTCCTGGCCCCTGGACCCCCACGGCTTCCTGGTCTGCAGCCGGCGGCTCTACGCCGTGGGGGGCTGTGCCGAGGCAGCAGGCAAGCTGGATTCGGCAGAGACCTTTGACCCAGAGCGGAAGCAATGGGCTCCCGCCTCCCGCCTGCCCTTTCCTCTCAGCTACTTCGCCTCCGCCGCGCTCCACAACAAAGTCTACCTGATAGGTGGGAAGAAGCATGTGGCAGGGGCCCTGGCCACCCACCGGGGGCTGCTCATCTACCACGTCCGCTCGGACAGCTGGGCTCAGGTGCCGCTGGGTGTGGGGCTGTGCCACGCGGGCGCTGCCGCCATGGCTGGTGGGATCTGTGTCGTGGGGGGCTGCAGAGACGAAGCCCCCGGGGAGGAGCAAGAGGGGGCTTCCTGCCTGGGAAACTTCCAGGCCTCCCGGGCGTGCTTCTTCCTGGGTGAGGATGGCAAAGTGAGGCAGGAGGTGGCCATCCCGGCGCTTCCCCGAGCCATCGAGTCTGCTGGGGCCGTCTGCTGGCAGGGAAGGGTCTATGTGGTGGGCGGCGAGGACTCAGCCCGTTGGCTGAACACCGTGTACTATTGGGAGCCCAGCGCCGCTGCCTGGACCCCATGCCGGGAAGGCCCTGCCGCCGGGGAGCGCGTGGGCTGGTTTGGCTGCGTGACACTGCAGGTGCCCCGCAGACGCCTCCGGGCTCTTTTCCAGGGGCAGCCCACGGCCCCGGCAGCAGGTGGGGCAACGGGCCGAAAGCAGCTCCCCTGCAGAACCTCTGCAATGGCTCCACCTCCCGTCAGTGGGAAAGGAGGCCTCATGTGCCCCAGCACAGCACCGGGTTCAGACCAGGGGAGCCCCCTGGCCTGACAGCCATTGACACCCATCAAAGGGAGATCACAGGGCACCTGGACCAAGCACATCCCAGCGGAGCAACACCGGGGAGAGTCTGGTCTGGGGGCTCTCCAGGGGACCGGACCAGCTCCCCAGAGCTCGGACGGGGATGCTGGTTTGAGGAGGCTCTCGACTGCAGTTTGGTCCCCACTCATCCCCATCGCTCAGCCCACAAGGCATCACCTGCTCCCGTCGCCCACGGGGACGTCCTGCCCCGAGACATTATCCAGCCCTTTCCTCGGGATGGTCAGGCCGTGTTTCCTGCCAGCTGCTTTTCTGCTCTGCAATGCAGGTGAAGACTAAGAAGGTTTAAACCAAACTTAGTTTTATTTATTAAATCTGAATCCTTCCCCCGCAGTCAGACTCTCTTAGGGCAAGAACAGGGCTCCGCCGTCCCTTTCTAGCCTGGGCTGCTCTTTGCACGTCCTCTGCGCTAGTCCCGTACGTTTTCCCTCTACAGCTCCAGAGAGGGATTCTCTCGCTCGGCCCCTGGGCATGCCCCTGCCGTGGCAGATGCTCTGGCTTCCTTCTTCACACGCAGTCCCTCCTCTTTTCTGGATAACTTCCAAGAGTCCGGGGGGGTTGAACTCTCTGCCGAATCTCAGCATCTGTTAGAAAGGGAGCTGAGCGACACATCGACTAGGCAATGAGCCAAGTGAAAAATCCAGGGAAAATGACTCAAGTCAACCGGAAACAGAAATGTTTGTTTGGTTTTTTCCAGGTTGTGGTTTTTATACCTTTTTTAAAAGGGGCATTGAAAAAAAATAAATCCAGCTAAATGGCTGAATGAAACATCGTTTCAAAACATTGTTTCAAAATTAACTCCATGTTCTGACTCTTTATTTTAATTTCTCTTTCAGCTGAAACTAGTCACCAAATTCAACCCGAATTTATAAACACTTTCGTTGACCCCAGACTGCATTTTTCGGTGAAAATGATCTCTCAGAAATGTTGCCCAGCTCTAGTTATAAATTCATTCTATTAAATAAAGATGTTTGCTTTCAAAGGCAGTTGGGGGTGATTAAGGGCTGCATTAATTTCCCAAGGATTGATGACCAGTGATTCGCATGGACCTGTAAACAGAACTCTTTCCCCCTCCTCTCACCCCACCTACGCCCCATTCACTGCTCCTCACGGGGACACTGTAGATGTCAGATTGGAAAAATCCCCTTTGTAGCAGGAACCCCCCACTGTTTGCAATAACTGTCCAGCCATGTCTGCTGCCTTGTCCCATATTAGACTAGACACTGAGGTTTAAAGACATGTTCTGTTTTTTCCCTCCTGATGCCATTCCAGGGCAGAGTTAAGAGGGTTTGAAGGCCTTAACTGTGTATGTCCATCTTTGTATTTCTTTTCCATTTAAAAGTGTAACGGAGTTCCCTGGGTTTGGGGCGCTTGGTTTCTGGGATAATTCCAACATCCAAGGATGACATAGACGAGGCTTTCTTCAGACAACTAACTGAAGTTTCCAGATCACAGGCCCTGGTTCTAATGGGGGACTTCAATCACCCTGACATCTGCTGGGAGAGCAATACAGCACTGTACAGACAATCCAGGAAGTTTTTGGAGAGTGTTGGGGATAACTTCCTGGTACAAGTGCTGGAGGAACCAACTAGGGGCCATGCTCCTCTTGGCCTACTGCTTACAATCAGGGAAGAATTGGTAGGGGAAGTAAAGTGGGTGGCAACCTAGGCAGCAGTGACCATGAGATGGTTGAGTTCAGGATCCTCACAAAAGTAAGAAAGAAGAGTAACAAAATACGGACCCTGGACTTCAGAAAAGCAGACTTAGACTCCCTTAGGGAACTGATTGGCTGGATCCCCTGGGAAGCTAATATGATGGGGAAAGGAGTCCAAGAGAGCTGGCTGTATTTTAAAGAAGCCTTATTGAGGGTGCAGGAACAAACCATTCCGCAATGCAGAAAGAATAGCAAATATGGCAGGCGACCAGCTTGGCTTAACAGTGAAATCTTCGGTGAGCTTAAACTCAGAAAGGAAGCTTACAAGAAGTGGAAATTTGGAGAGATGACTAGGGAGAAGTATAAAAATATTGCTTGAGCATGCAAGGGTGTAATCAGGAAGGCCAAAGCACAACTGGAGTTGCAGCTAGCAAGGGATGTGAAGGGTAACAAGAAGGGTTTCTACAGGTATGTTAGCAACAAGAAGAAGGTCAGTGGAAAAAGCTGAAGTACTCAATGCTGTTTTTTGCCTTGGTCGTCACAGTCAAGGTCAGCTCCCAGGCTGCTGCACTGGGCAACACAGTATGGGAGGAGGTGAGCAGCCCTCAGTGATGAAAGAACAGGTTAAGGACCAGAAAAGCTGGACATGCACAAGTCCATGGAGCCAGATCTAATGCATCCAGGGGTGCTGAGGGAGTTGGTGCAGAGCCACTGGCCATTATCTTTGAAAATTCGTGGCAATCAGGGGAGGTCCCGGACAATTGGAAAAAGACAAATATAGTGCCCATCTTTAAAAAAAGGAAGAAAGAGAACCCGGGGAACTACAGACTACAGCCTCACTTCAGTCCCTGGCAAAATCATGGAGCAGGTCCTCAAGGAATCCATTTTGACACACTTGGAGGAGAGGAAGGTGATCAGGAACAGTCAAAATGGATTCACCAAGGGCAAGTCATACCTGACCAACTTGATTGCCTTCTATGATGAGATAACTGGCTCTGTGAATGAAGGGAAAGCGGTGGATGTGATATATCTTGACTTTAGTAAAGCTTTTGATACGGTCTCCCACAGTTTTCTTGCCAGCAAGTTAAAAAAGTATGGATTGGATGAATGAACTATAAGATGGATAGAAAGCTAGATTGTAAGGCTCAACAGGTAGTGATCAATGGCTCAATGTCTAGCTGGCAGCTGGTATCAAGCAGAGTGCCCCAGGGGTCAGTCCTGAGGCCGGTTTTGTTCAACATCTTTATCAATGATCTGGATGATGGGATTAATTGCACCCTCAGCAAGTTCACAAATAACACTAAGCTGGGGGGAGAGGTAGATATGCTGGAGGGTAGGGATACAGTCCAGAGTGACCTAGACAAATTGGAGGACTGGGCCAAAAGAAATCTGATGAGGTTCAACAAGGACAAGTGCAGAGTCCTGCACTTAGGAAGGAAGAATCCCATGCACCGTACAGGCTGGGGACTGACTGGCTAAGCAGCAGTTCTGCAGAAAAGGACCTGGGGATTACAGTGGACGAGAAGCTGGATATGAGTCAGCAGTGTGCCCTCGTTGCCAAGAAGGCCAATGGCATATTGGGCTGTATTAGTAGGAGCATTGCCAGCAGATCGAGGGAAGTGATTATTTCCCTCTATTCGGCACTGGTGAGGCCACACCTGGAGTATTGCATCCAGTTTTGGGCCCCCCACTACAGAAGGGATGTGGACAAATTGGAGAGTCCAGTGGAGGGCAATAAAAATGATTAGGGGGCTGGGGCACATGACTTACGAGGAGAGGCTGAGGGAACTGGGCTTATTTAGTCTGCAGAAGAGAAGATTGAGGCGGGGATTTGATAGCAGCCTTCAACTACCTGAAGGGGGGTTCCAAAGAGGATGGAGCTCGGCTCTTCTCAGTGGTGGCAGGTGACAGAACAAGGAGCAATGGTCTCAAGTTGCAGTGGGGGAGGTCTAGGTTGGATATTAGGAAACATTATTTCACTAGGAGGCTGGTGAAGCACTGGAATGGGTTACCTAGGGAGGTGGTGGAGGTTTTTAAGGCCTGGCTTGACAAATTTAATTGGGGTTGGTCCTGCTTTGAGCAGGGGGTTGGACTAGATGACCTCCTGAGGTCCCTCCCAACCCTGATATTCCATGATTCTATTATTATGACACCCTGAGCGACATAAGTTTTGCTGACATATGTGGCAGTGTAGACATGGCCTTAGAAAAACATCCAACCTTGTCTGAAAAATTGTCAGTGATGGAGAATCTACCCCCAACTCTTGGTAAATTGTTCCAGTGGTTAATTACTCTCATTGTTAAAAATGTACACCTTATTTCCAGTCTGAAGGCCACTTTTAGAAGTCTTTTCTCCAAGGGTCTTTCAAACATACCAGGTTATCCGAACAAACTAAGACTTGCAGTAAGTTCTTGTCTCCCACAACTTCCTCCATAATATGTTGAAACGTGGCAGGCAGTCCAGAAATCCCTTGGGACATGCATTCAAACTCAGAGAAACCTAATGGACAGTCTGTCTTCCCCTTATCCTCTGCACCTTGAAGGATCTAGTAGTATCCACTTCAAAGATCCAACACTGAGAACCACTGGCTCCCTAATAAACAGTCCAAGGCCTCTTGTACTTATGCCATGGTGTACAGGTCAACTGCAATGTGCCTATTTCGGGTTTGGTAGTTGATATACGTCTGGATTTTCCCACTCTCCTTTGGACTGTAACCTTCTGCCAGGTGAAGCCAGCATCAACCAGGGCCAGGTTCAAGATCTAGGGGTTCCTTTCCATCGATTCAACACAGAACCAGCTCGAGCCACCACCCAGTAACCTGGGAAAATTACACACCTCTGAGAGGCAATACTTCCCCACTCGCAAGCACAGAGTAATAAAAGGAGGGAAGTAACTCGGAGTTAATTTGGGAAAACACTGCAATCAGGGTTCATAAACATAAACCATGAGTAAAAGACTCATCCCCAAGTAGGTTGGGCAGTGCCCTTTTCCCCTCAGGTCCTTAAGTCCAGCAACCCAAAAGTCCCTTTCACATGCCCGACCCTTCTCTGCACCCCCCCTCCGTTTGCTGTCCTTGGTCACTGCAGACCGAGAGTTCAGAGGTGCATCTGCAGAGTTGACCTCTCACCCTGGGTGGGGGATAAAGAGGCATCTTACTCGCTCCATTGGTCGCTCACCAGCCCCCTGCTCTCGTTGCGCTCCTTCGTCACTGCCAGCTGCTCATCACGCCTCTCCGCCGCCGCCCTGCTGGTCACTCATTCACCAGCTGACGGTCAATCACCTTCTGCCTCTCTGCTGTGACCTCGGCGACCTCGGCACGTCAGTCTCCGTGATTTTCAGCTCTTTAGCAGGCTGGGCAGAAATACTGCCCCATTTCAACTGCTTTTAGTTCTCAGTGATTTTAGTTCTTAGCAGACATAGTAAAAACAGTCCTTCCACAACTGGTTGCAGCTCTGATTGAGCAACTGAAATAACAAAAGAGGCTCCTAATGAAGCCTCTTCAGCTCCGTTCTTTGAACAGTAGGAAAAAAAAACAGGTTAAGCCAGTCTAGAGAGGACCCCGGGGGGTGCAGCCTCCTGACGAGAACTCCTGTCCCCACCTCTCTTCCTGTCACAGAGCTTTGGCAGTTGAACTGCTGGCTCAGGGAGGTCCTCTCCGCTAAGGGTGACCCTCCCACACACCCCCATTTGGAACAGTTAAGCTCAGTCCTGCTTCCCAGCATTCCCACAATAATCACAACACTGATAACAGCATTTCACTACCCCTGCATTCAGTACTAACGTGATTTGTGACCTGTCACGGACTCACAGGTCGTGCCCCCTCTTGGCCCTGTATGGTCCCTGGGGGGAACTCCCTTCAGTGTGACAGCCCTTCTCGGGGGTCCACTCTCTCTCGGGGGTTAAGCCCCTCCGCCTCCTGGAACCGCATCTCTCTGAGCCTTAGCACGCCTGTCTCTCGCCGTGAGCCCCCTCAGGGAGTCCACTCGCTCTGGACCCCCACGCCCAGAGGGAATAATGCCACCCTGATCTCTAGTCCGGAGCGACTCTCAGCCAGTGTAAAACAGGAGGGTTTATCGAGCATCTGAACCCAGCACAGGAAACTCTCAGGGCCTCAGGCCTGGCCTCCCTCAGCACAGCACATCCAAGTCTCCCCTGCATCCAGGTGGGCTCTGCCTGCTCTCTCTCTCCAGCCCTGAGACTCTGCGCTTTCCAGCTGGGCATCGGATATCACCTGCCCCCAAACCCAGCCTCTGTCCTTTATCTTCTGTCCAGGTAAACAGGGTCGCCTGGGCCTCCTCTCTTCTCAGCCATCCTCTGTTCCCCACTGGCTGGAACTGGCTGGTCAGGACACCGGAGTCCTCTCTCCGCAGCCCTTTGTCCTCCCACTGGCCAGAACCGGCTGTGACTCCCGAGCTGGGCCTCCCGGTCACCAGTCGCTGGGGTCTCCATTCTCCAGGCCATTGGCCGGGGTCCCAAGTTCCATCGCTGGTCCTCTGAAACAACAAACTCCCTCTCCCATCACCTCGTTAAATCAGTAACACCCAGGGAAATTGCGTCCCTCCCCCTCTGCCTGCAAACCATAGAAAAACCCCAGAAAATCCCCCACTTCGTCACATCTCTCCCCACTTCGAGTCTGAACTGAGCGGGGTCTCTTGGCCAGTGACCTGGGGAAGTTCAAGGCCCCCGCTCCATGATAAAGCATCGGCTATAACATTGGCACTCTCCCTCACAGGGAGCACCTCCATGTCATAACCCTGGAGGAGCAGGCCCCACCTCAGGAGCTTGGCATTAGCCCCTTCCGTTTGGTGCAGCCACGTCAGGGGCGAATGCTCAGCGTACACAGGGAAGTGCAGCCCAAATAGATACAGCTGCAGCTTTTTAAGGGCCCACACCATGGCCAGGCGTTCCTTCTCCATGGCCGCATAGTGCTGCTCCCGGGGCAGCAGCTTCTTGCTCAGGTACCCAATGGGGTGTCTCTCCCCCTTAGTATCAGTTTGCATCAGCACCGCACCCAGCCCGGTGTCTGTGGTGTCAGTGAACACCAGGAAGGGTTTGTTAAAATCTGGGTCTACCAGCACCAGGCTTTGGATAAGTGTCTCCTTCAGTGCACAGAGAGCCCTCTGGCACTGCTCGGTTCAGACCACCTTGTCCGGCTTTCTCTTCCTACAAAGCTCCATGAGGGGAGCTAAAGTGGGGCACAAACCTCCGGTAGTACCCTGCCATCCCAGTGAAAGCCTGGACCTGCTTCTTAGTCTGGGGAGTGGGCCAGTCCTTGATTGCCTCCACTTTGGCTGGCTCTGGCTTTAGGTGGCTGCTCCTCACCTTGTGGCCCAGGTAGGACACCTCTGCCATCCCCACCTTGCACTTTCCAGCTTTTATAGTCAGTCCTGTATCCAGCAGGTGACCCAGCCCCCTCTTCACCTGGGACACATGGTCCTTCCAGGTCTCGCTAAAGACACAGATATCATCAATATACGCTAGAGCAAAGTCCTCCATCCTCCTTAGTAACTGGTCCACCAGGCACTGGAGGGTGGGAGGTGCCCCCTTAAGGCCAAGAGGCAGGACCAGGAACTCAAAGAGCCTATTGGGGTGGTAAAGGCATACTTCGCCCTGGCCTCTGGGTCCAAAGGCACCTCCCAGTAGCCTTTGGTGAGATCCATGGTAGTGAGGTACCAGGCGCCCCCCAACTTGTCTAGGATCTCACCAGTCCTAGGCATGGGGTAGGCATCGGACATGGTGATGGCATTGAGCTTCCGATAGTCCACACAGAACCAGATCGACCCATCCGTCTTGGGGACCAGCACCACAGGAGAGGCCCAGGGGCTGGAGGATGGCTGGATCACCCCTAAAGCCAGCTTGTCTCCAACCTCTCTCCAGCTCCTGGGCTGTTTTCCCAGTGACCCTGAATGGGGAACACCTGATGGGAGGGTTGGCTCCCGTCTCCACCCGCTGCACAGCCAGGTTAGTGAGCCCAGGCTGGTTGGAGAACAGATGCTGGTATGAATGCAGCACCTCTCTGATCTCAGCCTGCTGGGCAGGGGTTAGCTGGTCTGAGAGGGGAATTGATTCCACCAAGGGGTCAGCCGCAGCCTCAGGGAGGAGTCCCACCAGGGATCCTCTCCCTTCTCCTCCCACTGCCCACACACAGCCAGCACCAACTTCTCCCTGTCCCAGTATGGATTCATCATATTGACATGGTGCACCTGGTGGCTATGCACCCGGTTGAACAGTTCCACTACATAGTTCACCTCGTTTACCTGTCTGATGATCTTGAAGGGGCTGTCCCAGGCAGCTTGCAGCTTGTTCTTCCTCATGGGGATGAAAAGCATCACCTGGTCCCCGGTAGCATAGGAGCGGGCACGTGCTGAGCGGTTGTACCAGACCTTCTGCTTCCTCTGTGCCCTGACCAGGTTTCCCCTGGCCAAGCCCATGAGCTCTGCGAGCTTTTCCCAGAAGGTCAGGACACCACTGACTCTCCATCGGGAGAGGTCTTCCCCTCCCATTCATCCCTTATCAAGTCCAGGGGTCCCCTCACTCTCCTCCCACACAGCAACTCGAATGGGGAAAACCCTGTGGATTCCTGGGGCACGTCCCTGTATGCGAACAGCAGGTGGGTAAATACTTGTCCCAGTCCTGGGGTGCTGGTCCACAAATGTTTTCAGCATCATCTTTAGGGTCCCATTGAACCTCTCCACCAGCCCGTTGGACTGAAGGTGATACACCGAGGCCCAGGTGTGCCAGACCCCACACGTCTTCCTCAAGCACTGGAGCAGGGCCAACATGAAGGTGGACCCCTGGTCTGTAAGGACCTCCTTGGGGACCTCACGTCTGCCAGGGTGTCTGCCTCGACAGAGGACAAGGCCACCGCCTCGGGGTAGCACGTAGCGAAATTACCACCAGGATGTATTTCTTCCCCGACTGGGTCGCCCTGCTCAGGGGCCCCACTATGTCCATAGCCACCTTCTGGAAAGGCTCCTCTATGATGGACATAGGCCTCAGAGCTGCTTTACACTTATCCCGGGCCTTCCCCATCCTCTGGCAGGAGTCACAGGACCTGCAATGCCGCTGGACGGCGTCAAAGACCCCGGGCCAGGAAAAGATCTGCAGTAGCCTCTGCCTGGTGCCGGGTGCCCGGATGTCCTGAAAGGGGGATATCGTGGGCCAAATACAACAGTCTGTGGCGGTACCTCAGGGGGACCAACTGCCTCCTGGCCTTCCAAGGTTCAGTTTGCCCCGAATCAGCCCATTCTCGGTACAGGAATTCCTTCTCCCACAGGAATCTCTCCTGGTGGACCTCCCGCTGGGATCCGGCACCGCTGTGGCCAGCAAGGGCTCTCAGCTTCTCCAAGGAAGGATCCTCCTGCAGCTCTGTCAGGAATTCAGCTGCTGGGTTTGAGGATACAGCCCTGGTTGGCGGTGCCTCAGTTTCCCCACTTTGGGCGGAGGCTCCGGTCCAGCCAGGTCAAGCCCTACCCTCGGTGCTTCGGTTCCCCCCTTCAGGAGGTCCCGCGTCCCCCACTGGCTCTGGCTCCGGGTAAGGACCAGGGCGCTCTGAGTGCCATCCGGCCAGTCCTCCAAGTCATTACCCATTAGCACCTCAGTAGGCAGGTGATCGTGCACCCCAACCTCTTTGGCTCCCTCCTTAGCTCCCCATTTCAGGTATATCCTCACTACAGGCACCTTGACAGGAAGCCCGAACACTCCTCTCAGGGTCATGTATGCATTGGGCAATGGCTGCTTTGGGTCCACCACCTTGGGCCATGCCAGTGTCACTTCTGCGCCCATGTCCAAGAACCCCTGGACGCTGCTTCCCCCCACCCTCAATGGGGATGTTGTGCTGATTGTCTCCCAGGGCCTGTCCCATGCTCACCCGGCGGATTGAGTATAGGCGTTCTGGACTTGGAGCCCTGCCTTCCCCTTCTGGCCTGGCCTGGCAGTCCCCTTCCCCTGGCACAGCCCTAACGACTGTGCCCCCCTGGACAGACAGTGCCCACTCTTGGTGGGCTTCCACCCAGTTGACACCCTGCGGGTTCTGCTTGACTGCCATTTCCTTCATCTTCAGGCATTGCACCACCTTGTGTCCTTTTTGGCCACAGTAATTACATTTCAGGTCCCTCAAGTCCCACAAGGGGGGTCAGCCCGCCCCGGCATTCACGGGCATCCCTGAGTTGGGCTTCCTGGAGTCCTACCTATGAGAGGTCTCTGGGTGACTCCCCTTCTGAGTCCCCAATGTGGGTCTCCCTCCTGCCCCTGATCTGCTGTCCACAAACTCATCCTCCAGTGCCCCTGCACTGCGCAGATCTTTAGGCTTCCGGTCCATTAACCACCTCTTAAGGTCTGGAGGGCAGATGTCAAACAGCTGCTCCAACCCCACCAGGTCATACATGTCCCCTGTGGTAGTAGCCCTTGTGCCCTTTCCCCACTTGCAGAGAGATTCCCCCAGCAGGTTGGCGACCTCCTTGTAGGTGATGCCTGAGGTCTTGCGTACACCCTGGAATAGTTTCCTGTTCGCCTCGGGGGTCAGTTCAAACTTCAGCAGCAAAGCCTGTTTGAACAGGTCATAGTCCCCCGTCTCAATTCCATCTGTTTGGCTGACCGCCTCTGTGACGTTATTGACATGAACTGTGACCATATAGATCATTGTTGCAACCAAGGTGATATAGTGGCACCAAATCTTGTACAAAGGAGGTTAAGTAAGGCGTCTATGACAAGGTTACGGTTTGGTGGTTACGATTATGCTATCTGTATGCATGTATCATTTCTGTATTTAAAGTTATAAGTATTGGCTCTATACTGTCTGTATTTCAAACTTGTGCTATCCTTCTGGGTGACACCCCAGACAAATTGGCGTCAGCACTGCCTAGCCTGCTTGATGGCCCATTAAGGACCATCAGCTACACAATCGACCCATTGAGAGAAGGCAGATACACCTTGGGACTCAGCCAGGCATGCAGGGACATGCAGGGATTTGTGGGTAAGATCTGCCTGGTATGTTGACCTGGGCCCGGGGCTTGGTCCTTTGGGATCAGGAGAACCTTTTTTCTTTTACTGGGGTATTGATTTCATAACCATTCATCCCTATGAGAAGTGGCTGTTGGTGAGGATACTGGGGAACTGGAGTGTCTAAGGGAATTGCTTGTGTGACTTCTGCTTAGCCAGTGGGGTAAAACCGAAGTCTTCTCTGTTTGGCTGGTTTGGTGTGCCTTAGTAATAAAGGACACCCAGCTCTGGGCTGTGACTGCCCTGCTCTAAGCAATTTGTCCTGAATTGATACTCTCAGTTGTGTCCCACCAAAGGCAGCATCGTTACAGCCCCTATGGCCTTGGGACCCAGCAGGGGGGTTAGACAGCAGGAGCCTGTCTGTGGGGTCAGTCTGGTTCAGATCACAAGCTTTCTCAAAGGCTGCGAGGTAGGCATCAATATCCCCCACCCCTCGCCCTTAAACTGGGGCAGCAGTTTGGTGTCTAGATTCCCCGCAGAACTGGCGTCTTGGGGCTCTTCCTCTCTTCCCCCCTGGCAGGCCCTCTTGGCCGCTGCTCCTCCAACTCCAACTCCTGCTTTAGCTGTTCTGCACAATCCACCAACCTCTGTCCCGCCAGCTCCTTCACTTTCAGCTCCAGCTCCAATCTCCCCTGCTCCTCCAAGGAGAAACCTGACTGGGGCCGCCCTGTGCTGACTGGGGAGTCGGGTCTGATATACTCCCAGCTGCTACACGGAGTGCCCCCACGGCGAATCCCCGGCTCTCAGGGCATCCCGGGAGCCTGGAGCCTGTTCCTCAAACTGGTCGTTTTCTACAAGCTGAGCCATCAGCTGCTCCTGGGTGATCCTCCCCATGCTCAGCCCTCTCTCCCTGCACGCACGTGCCAGGTCTCTCTTACGGAGCTGGTTCTAGGCCATTTTCGTGCTGGTTCCTTCAATTCCCTCGTTTTATCGCTGGCAGCCACTCCCTGCAAGGCGCCTGCGCTCGTAGCCAACTATCTACAGGGTTCGTCCGCCAACCGTCCTCTGCTACCACGTTGTCACGGACTCACAGGTCGTGCCCCCTCTTGGCCCCGTATGGTCCCTGGGGGGAACCCCCTTCAGTGTGACAGCCCTTCTTGGGGGTCCACTCTGTCTGGGGGGTTAAGCCCCTCCACCTCCTGGAACCGCACCTCTCTGAGCCTTAGCACGCCTGTCTCTTGCCGTGAACCCCCTCAGGGAGTCCACTCGCTCTGGACCCCTGGGGCCCCCATGCCCAGAGGGAATAATGCCACCCTGATCTCTAGACCGGAGCAACTCTCAGCCAGCGTAAAACAGGAGGGTTTATTGGGCTCTGCCTGCTCTCTCCCTCCAGCCCTGAGACCCTGCGCTTTCCAGCTGGGCATCGGATATCACCTGCCCCCAAGCCCCGCCTCTGTGCTTTGTCTTCTATCCAGGTAAACAGGGTCGCCTGGGCCTTCTCTCCTCTCAGCTGTCCTATGTTCCCCACTGGTTGGAACTGGCTGGTCAGGACACCAGGGTCCTCTCTCCGCAGCCCATTGTCCTCCCACTGGCCAGAACCGGCTGTGACTCCCGAGCTGGGCCTCCCGGTCACCAGTCGCTGGGGTATCCATTCTCCAGGCCATTGGCCGGGGTCCCAAGTTCCCTCGCTGGTCCTCTGAAACAACAAACTCCCTCTCCCCATCACCTCGTTAAATCAGTAACACCCAGGGAAACTGTGTCCCACCCCCTCTGCCTGCAAACCATAGAAAAACCCCAGAAAATCCCCCACTTCGTCACATGACCCAACACCAGCCAAGTTGATTACAATGAGCAAAACACCGCTCCATCTGCTGAACATCTAAGGAAACCTCAGCAAAGCAGGAAAAAACTGTATTTACATAACCACACCCACAGGTGCCAACTTTCCCCGGTGCCGGTGGGTGCTCGCACCCCCCAACCCCTGACTCCACCCCTGCCCCGCCCCCATTCCAACCCCTTCCCCAAAGTCCCTGCCTCAACTCCACCCCCTCCATGCCCCTATTGGACCCCTGCCCAAATCCCCGCCCCGGCCCCGCCTCCTCCCCTGAGCACGCTGCATTCCCCCTCCTTCTCCCTCCCTCCCAGCACTTGCCGCCGCAAAACAGCTGTTTCACAGCACAAGCGCTGGGAGCCAGGGGGAGAAGCAGGACGCGGCGGCGCGCTCAGGCAAGGAGGCGGAGGTGAGCTGGGGCAGGGGGGCGGGGCAGGGTGCTGCCAGCGGGTGCAGAGCACCCACCAATTTTTCCCCGTGGGTGCTTCAGTCCCAGAGCACCCATGGAGTCGGCGCCTATGACCACACCCAGAGTCTCTCCCCCTCCCAGCTAGCTGTCAGGGAAGCATTCATTCAGACCCTGCTTACAGGACCATCCCACTGGGGGAGGCGTCCGGGCTGCGGGATTCTGCAGTGATGCCCTTTGCAATCGGCTCCTGAAGAGGACACTGCACATCCTGCATCTCTGAGAGCGCAATCTTCCTAGATTGCTCCCCGAAGCATCCTGAGCCTTGTCATATAATGTTGTGCACCACCCCCTTCGCACTCATGCAGTGAGGAGCCTTGGATCTCCCACCAAGGTCTTTCTGCCAGTGATCCTTCCATGCCCCGAAACCAAACCTGGCAGGGTCTGTCGGTGGGGCCTGGGCTTCACACTGGGGTTTCACAATGGTTTGGAGCTCAGTGAGGTCTGCTGCCTTCTGCCAGGGTCTCACAACCATATCTCGGCTTGATCTTTAGCCATCCGTGTAGTCCCCCTTGCCTGAGCTTTCTCAGGTAGGACTATGGCGCTGGCTGCCCCACCATTGCTAATGGCCCCTTACTGCCCTTTGGAGCTCAGACGTCTCCTTTCTCGTCTTCGCGATTTTTCTACAGGCGGCAGCACGAAGCGTGTGGCTTCTCGTGCTGTTCAGGGGTTGGGTCCCCCTCGCTGTCTGCCGTGATCAGCCAGTGCCTTGAAGAGACTGCGGTTGGTCCCGAACAGCACAGACACCCTGGAGACTCCATCAGGCTCGGGGCATGTTAATGCAGTGGTGTCCACCTCTTCTCGTTCCCCCAGTGCATTGAGCCAGATCGTGGGCAGGGGGTTCATCGAGGCTGGGGTCACACAGGCCGAGTCCCATCAGGGACTGCAATATAATAGTCACTTGCTTAGGTGCTGACTTTTATTTCTCCCTGGGGGGTGCCACCCCTGCCCCTTCCCCCGTGGCCCATCCTCGCCCCGCCTCTTCCCGCCCCCACGCCGCCCTCTCTCCCAAAGCCCCGCCCCTGCTCCGCCTCTTCCCGTCCCTGCTCCGCCCCCTCTCCAAGGCCTCCGCCCACCCCTGCTCACTGCTCTCCCCCCTTTCCCAAGCCCCTCCCCCAGGTGTCAAACAGCTGATCCGAACAGCTGTGGCTGGTGGGTGCTGAGTGTTGTAGGAGCAGCAGTGATCTGTATGCTCTGTATAACCTGTGTGTTCAAAAGGTCTGTTACACCCACCCCCACTTTTGTCTCATCTCCCTCTTTGAATACCCGTGAAGTGGCTTTCCCCCTCCTGCAATGCTTGTGGGATGAATGGGCTGCTTGAGCAGCTGGAAGATCAGAAGAGCTCCCAGGTAGACAAGGTGTCTGGGACTCTGATTAGGCAGCGATCACACACCCAGTGCATGGACACTGCATAGTCACTGCCGGAGGTGGAGTGTGGGGGACGGATAGCTCAGTGGTTTGAGCATTGGCCTGCTAAACCCAGGGTTGTGAGCTCAATCCTTGAGAGGGCCATTTGGGATCTGGGGCAAAAATTGGGGATTGGTCCTGCTTTGAGCAGGGGGTTGGATTAGGTGACCTCCTGAGGTCCCTTCCAACCCTGGTATTCTGTGATTCTATGACCAACCAGATGCAGCCAAGTCATCTCTCGTCGCAGGCCATGAGGAGCAGGTCCTTAAAAGGGGAAGGGGCCATGTGCTCAGCACTGCACTCCCAAGCTTGTAGCTCCCATGAAGGCCCTTCGCCCGGACCCCCTGGCCAGCGGTTCGCCATGTTGCATTCCATCGTGCCTCGGGGAGACTGACCTTCATCGCCCCGTCCATCGGTGCGCTCTGGGACACTTACCTTGAAAGATCTTGACATCTCCAGTGCCGGGCCTGTCCTGGGAGCGTGAGTGTGTGAGTGTGAGTGTGACCCCCCCCCCGCCTCTTCTTTTGAGCTTAGCTATCAGTGTAATAAACATGCTGCTTTCTGCCAAACTCTGGTGGGTCATTAGTTCTCCCTAAGCTTCCCAGCTGGCCCAATTTGGGGTAACACTGAGCACCCACTATCTTTCCCGTGGGTGCTCCAGCCCAGGAGCACCCACGGAATCAGCACCTATGCTCACTTGAGGTCTGGGGTCAAGCACCTGCTTTCTGTTCTGTCCCTTCAATCCTCACCGTGACCTCTGGGGGGAGGGATAGCTCAGTGGTTTAAGCATTGGCCTGCTAAACCTAGGGTTGTGAGTTCAAGCCTTGAGGGGGCCATTTAGGGATCTGGGGCAAAAATTGGGGACTGGTCCTGCTTTGAGCAGGGGGTTGGAGTAGATACCTCCTGGGGTCCCTTCCAGCCCTGATATTCTATGATTCTCTGCTGGGGGCCAGACCAGTCCTGGTGGGATCCCGGCTGGACAGTCCTTGTCCTGGAGCCTGGCAGTCCCCTTCCCACGCCCAGGGGCTGTTTCCTGACTCCCCCTCGAGTGGTCTCAGCTTTAGTGCAGGATTCTCGTCATCCCAGCCCCTGGCAGCAGCGTGTCTATCCTGGCCACACCAGCCGCAGGATCGAACAGTGGCTCTAAACACTGCCTCCTCTGCCCCTGCCGCCGGGGGCTCCCTGTGCCCGGACGTCTGAGCTGGGTCGATGGCACGTTGTCATTCGGCATCTGCTCTGGTGGGCCCTGCACTTGTTGAGCAAGTCCCCCGGGGTGTTTGCCGTCACTGCCTCGCTCGGGCGGTCGCAGGGGTGCTGCGCTGGCTGGCTCAGGGACTTCCCCACACTCCGCCTCCTCTCCGACCTCCTTTACCAGCCTGGCCCCAGTGACTCGGGGGTCTCCGACCGGAAGGTGGGGTACAATCGGGTTCTGATATTGAGCTTCTCTTCTGACTTGGGCCAGCCTGTCCAGGGCCATCTGCTTGGCAGTCACTGCACCCCAGCCCTCTGGAGCAGTTTCTCCAGCCTCGGTCACCCCTTTGCTGACGGACACTGAGCATTGTACACTGAATGTCGTCCGAGCCCTCTGCGCCCACGTCTCGGCGTGCTTCACGCAGCACTTCGGGGTGCGAATCACGTCTAATGCTGGGCCAGGGGGCGCCGGAACAGGGGGGCCAGGGGAGCCAGGGCCCTCCCACATTTTGAAAGTCGACGGGCCTGGCCCGTCTTCTTTTTGCCACAGGCCCCACCCCTGCCCCTCCTCTTCCCCCTGGGGCCCCACCCCCCGCCAGGCTGGCAGCTGTGAGATGCCGTGGACCCAGCACCTGCCTGGGGTGGGGGTCCAAGAACAGCCCCCTCCTGTGTCCCCACCCCTCATTTCCCCAACCCAGGGCAGATGGAAGGTCTGCGGCTCCCCACAGCTAGGCTGCAGCTCTGAGGCCCCATCCCCTCAGCCGCAGCCAGGTCAGGGTAAGAGCCACATGGATCCACGGACCCTCCCCCTGCCCTGGGCAGAGGGCCTGGGGGGTGGGGACACAGGTGGGGGTGCTCTCAAGCTAGCCCAGCCCGGGCACGTGGAGAGGCCTGGGCTCTCCAGCCCCAGTCTGGCTCTGGCTTTGCTGGGGGCGGGACCTCGGGGGGAAGAGGAGGATCAGGGCCCCCTCACTTTTGGGAAGGCTCCGCCGCCCCTGTGCTGGGCGCCTGAGGCTCTCTACTAGACTCCTTCGCGTCTCCGCGTCTGGTACGGCCCACTCCTGCAGCAGCAAAGTGGGGTGTTCCCACCAGGGTTCAAGCCCCTCCCCCCAGGTATTGGGATCACCCCCCCCCCCCCCCGGAGAATAACCTTAGCGCACAGTAGGGGCTTGACTCGGGACAGGACAGCACAACGTTTTCCAGCGCTTGCCCCAGTGTCTTTCCCCACACTTGGGGGGAGGCTGCTGGGTCAAGGCCCAACAAACCTGGCATAACAGCCAGGGTCTTTCCCTCTTTTCCCGACATTTTCTTGCACAACTCCGCGTCTGAGGCAGGGGCTGGTGGGACTGGCTTCCAGCGGCTACCAGCTTCCACCTGCCGCCCGCCGCTGCTCTCTCACGGCCCCTGACCGCTCGCCCAGCGCCACCGAGGCACCGTCCTCCCGCCAACACGCGCCCACGCACTCTGCCCTGGCCCAGAAAGCGCCCATTGAGCTGAGCCTCATCGACCGCCTCAGGTATCCCTGTCACTAGCAGGCCGGTCTTAGGGTCAGTGTTCATCCCCTTGCAGCAACCCTCTCACGTGTGAACAGCCACATTTACAGCCATTTCTCCAAAACAGAACAAAAGTGCTTCTCCAAATTAATGGTTTACTCAAAACCTGCTTGCGAGGGGCACTGACCCAGGGTGCCAGACGCGCCCCCCAGAAAGTGACCCTTCTGCCAGACGTCGTCGGGAGTAACACAAGCCAGGTTCAATGTCTCAGCGTCCCTCTTAAAGGCATAAAACGGAACTGGCTCGAAAACTGGGGAAACTAAACAGGAAAATGCACCCCACCACCCGCGGGCGAATGCTTTTCACCCGCAGCCGACCTCTCAGCCCTCATCCCCTAAGGAAACCTACCACAGCACCTTCAAACAACGAGCCGGGGAGCTTCAATTCATAACACTTCCATTCATAATTCAGACTCCAGATGTATGGCCCATAGCAACAACTTCGTAGCCCATTAACTCCCCTTTGTCCTATGACTGTAGATGTGTTACCTGTCCACTTCACCTGGAATGGTCTCTGGCAAGGCGTTAACTCCTAGCTGTCCCACCTTGCATTGAGCTGTGACCCTCGGAGTACCTTTCCCAGCCCTGAAGAAGAGCTCTGTGCGGCTTGAAAGCTCGTTTCCCTCACCAACAGAAGTTGGTCCAACAAAGCATATTGCCTCCCCCATCTTGCCTCTCTAACAAAAGAAAATGTTTATTAAGAGGAGAGAGAACACAGCATTCATTTTGTAAAACACCCCAATGATGACTCAAAAGCAAGCAGACGATGAGAAACCCCAAGCCCCATGCCACAGTATCTTGGGCAGTGTACTTTGCCTCAGTTTCCCATCATGCAGTGTGAAAGTCCGACAGAGGAACGGTCTTTTAACACCGCCCCTTTCCCTCCTCCGCACCCGGCTCACAGCTTGTTGTCCAAGGTCAGCGAAGTCCCAGAGTCCAGCAGTGCGTCTCAGGTGGGTTTACCTGCCTCCCCTTGTGAGGGGTGGTTGGTTGAATGATGCCTCTGCTACTTCTGCTGCTCTGGGAGCAGGGCCATGGCTCTAGGAGGGGGGACACGGACAGGGGTAAAGGGGTCGAGGCTGGGGCCACAGCTGGGAGTGGGGACAGGGCCAGGAGCAGAGCCTGGCAGCCAGGGCCCTGGGCTAGCAACTGGGGCTGGGGCCAGGAGCAGAGCTGGTGGGGGCTGGACCAGGCCCCAGCTATGCCCCCCAAATACTTTCCTCTGCACCCTCCACAGTTTGGGGACCTCTGCCTTAGCGATGTCAGCTCCCTCATTGTCACACCCTCCTCTTGGTTGTCTTACACCATGGCACTGTCCTCACACTGCATCAAGGCTCAGCCCCTAGCCCAATAAGTTGAGCGCTACTGATCCCTGAGACCAGGTAACGGCTCTCAGACCACACTAAAAAGTGAGAACAACTCAGTAACATCCCTCAGGTAGAAAAAATCCTTATTTTTTTTTGGGGGGGGCAACACTACCCCTGCTCAGTGAGTGAGGTTCCTGTTAGGGTGATGCCCCTTAGCGAGGGCATATAAAACACAGCTCTGTTTCCCCGTAGTCATACAACAGCCATATAACACTTCATTACTCCCGTGTCCAAGACTAACATGAATTACAACCCAAAACGGCCCAGACTGATCCCCCTGCTAGTGCCTGCTGGTCCCCTAGGCAGAGTAGCCATGCCTATGCAAATACGGTCTGCTCCCGAGGTCTGTTCCCCCATTCATCAATAGATGGCAGGGGAGAGCTAATTCAGACCCCTGCTAGAGGTTTTTAAGGTCCTGCTTGACAAAGCCTTGGCTGGGATGAGTTAGTTGGGGATTGGTCCTGCTTTGAGCAGGGGGTTGGACTAGATGCCTCCTGAGGTCTCATCCAGCCCTGATATTCTATGAGTCTATGATTCTATGTTTCTAGTGGCATTCTCAGCCTGGCGTCAGGCGGCTCCGTGTGGCCTGGGCTGCCCGTACAATGTGTGGGGAGAGCCAGGTGCCTGAGAGGGGTTTTCCGAACTGGCCAGCTGAGCGGGCGGTGTAATGCAGAGCAGAAGGCCGGGAGAGGAGAGGGGCTGCGGTACCTAAACAGCTGCATTGAACTGAGGGGCCAGAGTCCGGCACTGCCCTCTGCCGAACCTCCTCCCCAGCCCCAAACCCTCTCCTGGAGCCTGGCACCCAGACCACGCTAGCTGCTTCGCTAGCCCTGCCCTAGTGGCCCAAACACACTGTCTGCTGCTGAGCACCTCCCTCACGCTCACCCTTTCTCTGTGCTCTTGGCTGGACGCACAGGGGTTGTGCTGCCCCCACCATCCCTGGCCTGTCCCCAGCCCGGCAGCTGAGGGCTCCGGCAGGTCTCAGAGCACGCCTAGAGGATTGGGCCCTGCTGGCAGGATGGGCGCTCGCCCACCTCGGGTGCAAATCCAGCTCCGGGGCTCGGGCTCATGCTAGGACTCGGAACCGCCGGTTAGCTACGGGAAGGGGTCAGTGCATAGGTGGCTTAAAAACGTCAGTGCTTAGGGGACTTAGGCACTGATTGAGGTAGGCAGCAGCTGAGCTGCAGCTTTGCAAATGTCAGTGGTGTTTACGTGGCCAACTCAGGCACCTGAATCCCTTTAACAATGTGGTTCTAGGCTGCAGAGTCGGGTTGCCAGGTGTCCGGTTTTCAACCGGAACGCCCGGTCAAAAAGGGATCCTGGTGCTGACCGGGCCATTAAAAGTCTGGTCGGCAGTGCAGCGGGGCTAAGGCAGGCTCCCTGTCTGCCATGGCTCTGCATGGCTCCCGGAAGCAGCAGCACGGCCCCCCTCCGGCTCCTAGGCATAGGGGCAGCCAGGGGTCTCCCCACTCTGCCCCAGCCCCAAGCGCCGACTCTGGAGCTCCCATTGGCCAAGAACTGCGGTCAATGGGAGCTGCGGGGGCGGCGCCTGCAGATGGGGCAGCACGCAGCAGAGCCACCTGGCTGTGCCTCCGCATAGAAGCCGGAGGGGGACATGCTGCTGCTTCTGGGAGCTGCTTGAGGTAAGTACTGCCTGGAGCCTGCACCCCTCACCCCCCTGGTCCCCCAACCCCCTGCCCCAGCTCTGATCCCCATCCCGCCCTCCAAACCCCTCGGTCCCAGCTACCCCAGAGCCTGCACCTGCAACCGGAGCCTTGGCCCACCCTGGTGCCCCAACCCCCTACCCCAGCCCTGATTCCCCTCCCACCCTCCGATCCCCTCATTTCTGGCCCCACCCCAGAACCCACACCCCCCAGCCCATATCCCCTCCATACCCCAACCCCCTGCCTCAGCCCGGAGCCCCCTCCCATACTCCAAACCCATCAGCTCCACCCCCAGCCCAGAGCCCCCTCTTGCACCCCAAACCCTTCATCCCTGTCCCTACGCCAGAGCCCGCACCCCCAGCCAGAGCACTCACCCACTCTGGCATCCCAACCCACTGCCTCAGCCTGGAGCCCCCTCCTGCATTCTGAACTCCTCATTTCTGGCCCCACCACAGAGGCTGCACCCCCAGCCGGAGCCCTCAACCCCTCCCGCATCTCAATCCCCTGAGCCAGCCCAGTGAAAATGAGTGAGTGAGGGTGGGGAGAGCGAGCGACGGGGGCGGGGGGGGGGAATGGAGTGAGCGGGGCCAGGGCCTCAGAGGAGGGACGGCCGGGGGGGCAAGGGTATTGGGTTTTGTGCAAGTAGAAAGTTGGCAACCCTACTGCAGAGGGAGGCCGGCTGGCAGGAGGCCCTTGCTCAAGCTTCTCTCTGTTGAGCTGCCCCTCCTTGTAGCCTCCTGTGTTGCTGAGCGAGGAGGAGCGTGGGGCATCCCAATGTAAGCAGGGGAACAGTCCCGCTATTGTGGGGAACTTTCGTGACTTCTGCACTACCCCGGTGAAGTGGTCAAGCGAAAGGATCTGAGTCCTCGCTCCCACTTCCTTTACCCAGTGGCCTCCCTGCCCTTGAGGACTCCCCTTCCACTCTGCTGTCTGGCAGAGTCCTCGTAACCCCAACAAGGCTGGGCCCAGGATTCCTGGGGGGCTCGACCCCCAACCCTGCTGTGGTCACCTAGGACAGGGGCTAGGGTGTCCCCACTCCGGGGTACTCTCTCTGCACTGGGCACTTCTCTGACCCACTGACCATTACATACAAGTTAAAGCAAATGCAAGTTATTTAATCAGCAATTAATTTTAAAAAGAATAAGGAATAACGGGAAAGGTTCAAGGAAACACATCACCCTGCTCTGTGGCAGGGAACATCACAAACAGCGTCTCTGGAACGTCCGGGCAGTTCACAGTCTGCTCCTTGTAAGTCCCAGGCCCCTTCTTAGGCCCTGGCTGTGCCGCAGGGATGCTGGGGGTCGGACACTTGCTCTGGTGGTGGCCACACGCTCTCAGGATCTAAGTGGTAGGACCCTTCTTCCCAGTGTTGCCCCGCCCTATTGGGGCTACAATCCAAGCCTGGCATGCAGAGCCCCTTGGCTGAAGCGTCTCCCTATGCTGGGCCTGCTGCCCAGAGTCCCCCTTGCTCACCGCAGCTGCTCACCACGCCCAGCTCCGGACTGCTCCAGCCCCAGCTGCACCGCTCGGTCTCTGCACTGCTGCTGCTGCCTCCAGCTCCCTGGGCTGCTGCTCTGGCCCCTCTGGCTCTGGTTGCTGCAGCTCCGCTCCCAGGACAGGGTCTGCTCTCTCTGAATCTGGCCCAGCTCTGCTCCCCAGCTCAGCTTGTGCCCCTGCTTTCTCCTTAGCTTGGCCCCACTCTGTCTGACCCAGGCAATTCCAGCTCACACGGCGGATGGGACCTCCCAGGCCTCCTGACTCCCTGATTAGCCTGCCCGCCCTGTCATTCAGGCTTTGACCTGGAGCATGGGCCTCTCCCCATTGTTCCTGTGGACTGTCAGTCTCAGGGTCCTGATTCCCCCATTGACCCTTCCCCTTTTAGTACTGGGAGCTAGCCAACCAAAACACCCCACTGAATGTTAGTAAGGGGGCAAGAGTCCCCTTACACCAAGCCACCCTGCTTTCCTGCAGCTGCTCTCCCCTGAGGGCCTTTTGTGTAGCCCTGTCTTACCCTGATCATGCACTAGATGTCACTCGTGCCCTGCCATGTGGGGCTGGCTGTGCCTGCGGAGGGACTGGAGCATAGGGGGCTTGTTCCCAGCCTGGATAGTGCCACGCACCAGCCATGGGCGCAGCCTGGCCCAGCCTTGCAGCCCGAAGCTGGGGCTTTATCTGTCAGGCTAAAACCACCAGCTCCGGCCAGGCTGCACCCAGGCCCCAGCCTGACGCCGCCACGCTCCCTAGCTCAGCGGGGGTCACTCGGCGCAGCAACGTTGAAGTGAGCAGAGCTGTTGTACCCCTTGGGGCGATGCTGATTGACACCAGCTGGGATCTGGCCCCATTGACTCCAGTGGTGCTATGGCCAGTTGACACCAGCTGCAGATTTGGCCCCATGTTTTCACATTCTCTGCTGTGTTTGACCTTTAACTGGCACAGCCAGTCTGATCCCTTCCACCCATCCCCCTTGGCTCCGACGTCCTGAACCCTCCAAGGAAAAGAAACAAAACAGGAAGCAGGAGCTGCAGCCTTTCAGGTCCCATCCAGGGTGTGAATTTGGATGGCAGGAAGTCCTGGGCCTCTGGCTGCTGCCCGGGGGGTGAGGCGAGGACAGCAAGGCCAGCGCAGGGCTTGGGCATGTTACAGTCAGGCCCAGAGCCCTCGCTTAGCACTGATGTCAGTGGCTGCACAAGGAGGTCAGCAGCAGGGAACAGGCCCCCCCTGCAGTCACGTCATACCCTAGAACAGCAGGATCTGCCCCGGTGACACGTGCCCTGCCTTACACAGCACCCCACCCAGGGGGAAACTCCGCCTACAGCAGCGGGCCACATGATGCAGAAAAGGCAGAAGTGTTCAATAAACATTTCAGTTCTGTATTTGTAAGGAAGTTGAATGATGTATCCCCATCTTACAGTGACAAGGAGACAGGAGGATGTTACCCAGCAACTATTAAATTTTAACGTGCAATATGTTTAAATCAGCAGGACCAGATAACTTGCATCCAAGAGTATTAAAAGAATTGGCCGAGGTGCTCTATGAACTGTTAGTATTGATTTCTAACAAAGTTTAGAATTTTGGGGAAGTTCCAGAGATCCAGAAAAAAGCCATGGTTGTGCCAGTATTTAAAAGGTGTAAATGGGATGTTCAGGGTAACATAGGCTGGTTAATATGACATTGATCCTAGCTAAAATCATGGGAACACTGGTACAGGAGTGCGTTTTAATACAGACCATGACAGTAGCACCATTATAGGTAAGATTGAAACTAGTTTACTGTTTAACAGCTGTTTGTCTAAGTGCACTAAAAGTTGGCAACCGTACTGGGGCTCTAAGCCAGAGGGTTCGTGGGCATCCTGACATCAGAGTCAGTGAGTGGCTGAAGGTGGCATGCTATGGCCAGTGAATCTGCCCAGCACACAGGCACTGTGTGAGTCCTGCCCTTCACAGCTCTCTGAGGATCTGTGGTGTGCACACTAGTTGCTCTCTGCCGCTCTTCTGCAGGGGCTCATTCTAGAAGTTTTGGTCTGAGAGCAAAGCGTCTGGGTTAAGAGACGACATTTCAAAATGCTCTCCAGCACCCCCCAGATTTTGCATTACACGTTTGGCCAAGGCAAACAGCATTAATTAGAGGGGGTATGAAAGATTCTAGGAAGCAGAAGCCTTCAGGGGCTGTAATTATGCCGTGTGCTCCTTCCTCATTTCCTGAACAACGGGACTGAATATGATCAAAGAAAACCAAGTAGCTGCGATTCATCAAAGTTGGCATGATCACAGGGGTTGCCGAGCAACAGGAAATGCACCCAGAATAGAGAGCCCTATTGTAACGACTGACGCAAGGTCAACGTTGACTAATGTGGCACCCGGTACTGTCCTCAGCCCAAATATAGAAACCATCCAAAATCCACTCAGCACACAAAGGGCCAGCTTCCTCCAGGACAAAACCGACTTCCTCCAGAAATGCTGTGACATTAGCTATCTCCCACAGAACACCAGCCTCACCACCATGGGTGTCACCTCCCGACACACCAACATCTCTCACAGTGATGGCATTGCTGACTGCTCAAATATCTACAAGACACTGGACAACCCTTAGCTGCCCACCCCAAACACATCACCAACCTCATCCCTTTCATCCTCACCCAGAACAGATATCATTCAACAACCAACCCTTTGTCCAAACCATGGGAACAGCCATGGGCACTAGGATAGTTCCCCAATATGCCAACCTCTTCATGGGGCACCATGGAGAAGAATTTCTGGACAAATGCACCACAAAAGCCAATTATATACCTACGATACATCCATGATAGTTTCATCCTCTGGACAGACAATCTAAACTCCCTTATAGGTTTCCACCTCAACTTCAGCAGCCACCACCCCATTCCCACCCATTAAACTCTCTCTAGAATGTTCCCACACCAGAATCAACTTCCTGAACACCACAATCCGCTTCAGCAATGGAGCCCTACAGCCAACTTTACACAGGAAACCCACGGATCCCCACACGTACCTTCACAGATCCTGTAACAACCCCAAACACCAAGAAATCTGTTAGCTACAGCCAGGCTCTCAGATACCACAGAATATGCTGTGAAGAGAGTTCAGGATACACACCTTAACACACCCAAAACTACCTTCATCAAACAAGGACATTCCACCAGGGAAGTAATCACACCATGGAGCAGGCAGATATAAATCCCGCTCTGACCGTACACCCCTAGTTTTCACCCACACTGGCACCCATATGGGGTATCATTAAATAATTACAACCTGTACTCGATGGGGATCCCACCCTGAAAGAAATCTTCCCCATACCCCCCCTTCTGGCCTTCAAACAACCCCCCCCAGCCTCTCCAAGCTCATCATCAGAAGCAAGCTCCCCCCAGAGCTGGACCCATCAACTCAAAACAGCGCCAGACCCTGCCAGAACAACAGATGCAAAACCTGCAGCCGTATTTCCACCGCTACAATGATCCCCACAACACACGTTTCCAGATCCATGGATACTACGCACATCTATCACAACAAGTGCACTAAACACCCGAACAGTTACTATGCGGGTGAAACCAGAAGGTCACTGTGCTCTCGAATGAACTCACACAGGAAAATGATAAAAGACAAAAACACCCTCGGCTGTGGGTGAGCACTTTTCACCAAATGATCACTCCATAGCTGACCTCTCAGTCCTCATCCTCCAAGGAAACCTGCACAACACCGTCCAAAGATGAGCCTGGGACCTCAAAATCATAACTTTGCTACACACTAAAAATCGTGGTCTCAGTAAGGACCGGGATTTATGGCTTATTAAAACAATCTGTCACCCACTAACCCCCTTTTTGTCCTCTGACTGCAGAGGCGCGAACATAACAGGCCACTCCCCTTGAAATGGGCTAACCACTTACGCTGAAGGCTAAGATTTTGTCAGGGGTATTTTTAGTACAAGTCAGGGGCAGGTGACGGCAATAATGAAAAATGAAAAATTCACAGGCACCCGTGACCTGTCCCTGACTTGTACTAAAAATACCCACATCAAAATGGGAGAGCCTGAGCAGCTGTGGGCAGCTGAGCATCTGTGGTGGCTCCGAGCTGCGGGGCTTCCCCCTGCCACGGCAGGGAATGGCGGGAGTCCCCTGTGCTGCCCGCGGTGGAGGGGAGCAGCAGGGATCTTCCTTGCCACTGGGGTGGCCCGGAGCGGTGGCAGTCCGTCTTGCCGCCCATGGCAACCAGGAGCTCTGGGGGTCCCTGCTGCTGCTGGCAGCAGCTGGGAGCTCCAGGGAACCCACAGCGGCCGGGAGCTGTGGGGGGTCCGCCTGCTGCCCACGGCGGCCGGGAGCTGAGGGGGGCTTCCGCTGCCTCGGACCCTGCAGCTCGTGGCTGGCGCTGGCTGAAGTCATGGAGGTCTTTGGAAGTCACGGGTTCCGTGACTTCAGTGACTACATCACGGCCTTGCTTATGATAAACAATCCTTTCCACCGTGTATGTCGCTCTGGGCGGCTCCAGAGCTTGTCTCTCCTGCTGACAGATGTTGGTCCCATAAAAGGTATTCCCTCCCACGCCTCGGCTCCGAGCCTGAACAGCAACTTACATTTGTCACGACAAATAAACACAGACTAATGTGCAGCTTTCGGCACTAATTCATGCAATCGCTGCAAACCGAGGGCTCATGCTCCAGGCCCCCCTCCAAGTGCTGGGAAAGAGGGGGTGTCATGGGCTCACAGGTCGTGCCCACTCTTGGCCCCATAAGGTCCCTGGGGGGAACCCCCTTCAGTGCGACAGCCCTTCTCGCGCATCCACTCTCTCTCTGGGGTTAAGCCCCTACACCTCCTGGAACCGCACCTCTCTGAGCCTTAGCATGCCTGTCTCTCGCCATGGGCCCCCTCAGGGAGTCCACTCGCTCTGGACCCCCGGGACCCCCACGCCCAGGGGGAATAATGCCACCCTGATCTCTAGACTGGAGAGACTCTCAGCCAGCGTAACACAGGAGGGTTTATTGAGCGTCTGAACCCAGCACAAGAAACTCTCCGGGCCCTCAGGCCTGGCCTCCCTCAGCACAGCACATCCAAGTCCCTCCTGCATCCAGGGGTCTGCCTGCTCTCTCTCTCCAGTCCCTAGCCCCCCCCACCCCGGCTTCCCAGCTGTGCATCTGATATCACCTGCCCCCAAGCCCTGCCTTTGTCCATTGTCTTCTCTCCAGGTAAACAGGGTCACCTGAGCCTGCTCTCCTCTCAGCCTCTGCTCTCAGATGTTCTTAGAATCATAGAATATCAGGGTTGGAAGGGACCTCAGGAGGTATCTAGTCCAACCCCCTGCTCAAAGCAGGACCAATCCCAACTAAATCATCCCAGCCAGGGCTTTGTCAAGCCTGACCTTAAAAACCTCTAAGGAAGGAGATTCTACCACCTCCCTAGGTAACCCATTCCAGTGTTTCACCATCCTCCGAGTGAAAAAGTTTTTCCTAATATCCAACCTAAACCTCCCCCACTGCAACTTGACACCATTACTCTTTGTTCTGTCATCTGCCACCACTGAAAACATTCTAGATCCATCCTCTTTGGAACCCCCTTTCAGGTAGTTGAAAGCAGCTATCAACCCCCCCCCCCCCCCCCCGCCACTCTTCTCTTCTGCAGACTAAACAATCCCAGTTCCCTCAGCCTCTCCTCATAAGTCATGTGCTCTAGCCCACTCTGGCTGGAACCAGCTGGTCAGGTCACCAGGGTCCTCTCTTCGCAGCCCATTGTCCTCCCACTGGCCAGAACTGGCTATGGAGTCCAAGCTGGGCCTCCCGGTCACCAGGTCACCGGTCGCTGGGGTCTCCATTCTCCAGGCCATTGGCTGGGGTCCCAAGTTCCATCGCTGGTCCTCTGGAACAACAAACTCCCTTTCCCATCACCTCGTGAAACCAGTAACACCCAGGGAAATTGCATCCCACCCACCTCAGCATGCAAACCATTGAAAAAACCAGAAAAACAAAAAACCACTTCATCCCAAGGGGTCCAGAGGAAATGTTAGACTTTTTAAAACAGACAGACCAATCCTGGTGCCTGGCGACTAGCAGAGCTGGGGGTGGAATGGCACTGGGACGTTCCCAGGAAGCCCCAATCATGCCCCGCTCTCGACCGCTGCCTCCTCTGAAAACCAGGGAAATGCAGGGCCTAAAGGCTTTATTAATGCCGCGTTCGGTCGCCCAGCAGCGCCCCAGGCCCTGCCAGGGCACTGAACACAGTTAGACAGAGCCCAGCAAAAAGCGGGGAAGAAAGAGCTAAGATCTGCAGCCACACTGCTCTGGTGCCTGAGCTCTGCCCCCTCCCGCAGACAGAGGTCACAGCTCTCTGCCCTTCCCATGGGGCCCAGCTCAGGTAAAGGCCTTGTTTCAGGTGGGTTCAGGGAGCAACAGTCCGCTCCACCCAGTCTGGGCTCGACCACTTCAGCTGCTCTGCGTGGCACTGCTAGATATTCCCCACCCCTATGGAACATGACCTGGAAGATGGCTTGGATTGCACCCTCAGCAAGTTTGCAGCTGACACTAAACTGGGAGGAGTGGTAGATACACTGGAGGGTAGGGACAGGATACAGTGGGACCTAGACAAATTAGAGGATTGGGCCAAAAGAAATCCGATAAGGTTCAACAAGGACAAGTGTAGAGTCCTGCACTTAGGATGGAAGAAACCCATGCACCGCTACAGACTAGGGACCGAGTGGCGAGGCAGCAGTTCTGCTGAAAAGGACCTAGGGGTTACGGTGGACGAGAAGCTGGATATGAGTCAACAGTGTGCCCTTGTTGCCAAGAAGGCTAACGGCATATTGGGCTGCATTAGTAGGAGCATTGCCAGCAGATCAAGGGACGTGATCGTTCCCCTCTATTCGGCATTGGTGAGGCCTCATCTGGAGTGCTGTGTCCAGTTTTGGGCCCCACACTACAAGAAGAAAGTGGAAAAATTGGAAAGAGTCCAGCAGAGGGCAACAAAAATGATTAGGGGGCTGGAGCATGTGACTTATGAGAAGAGGCTGAGGGAACTGGGCTTATTTAGTCTGCAGAAGAGAAGAATGAGGGGGGATTTGATAGCTGCTTTCAACTACCTGAAAGGGGGTTCCAAAGAGGATGGATCTAGAATGTTCTCAGTGGTACCATATGACAGAACAAGGAGCAATGGTCTCAAGTTGCAGGGGGGGAGGTCTAGGTTGGATATCAGGAAACACTATTTCACTAGGAGGGTGGTGAAACACTGGAATGGGTTCCCTAGGGCGGTGGTGGAATCGCCATCCTTAGAGGTTTTTAAGGCCCGGCTTGATAAAGCCCTGGCTGGGGTGATCTAGTTGGGGATTGGTCCTGCTTTCAGCACGGGGTTGGACTAGATACCTCCTGAGGTCTCTTCCAACCCTGATATTGTATGATTCTATGAACATCACCTGCCTGGCCCTGGCAAGGCTCCCAGCCGGGCTGGCAGTAAAGCTCCGTGCCTAGAACAGCTCATTGTGCTTCTCTCCCTACATACCCCGCGGAGCTCAGCCCAGAGAGGCCGGGAGCACAGGGCGGGCTGGAGCCACCGACAGGAGGCAATCCTAGGACAGAGAGGCATTAATGCCACTGTGCCAGGCATGGGCAAGGCCTTTGCTGGGAGCCTGTGCACAAGTCTGGTCAACCATGCTCAGGAAAGACCAATCCAGCCCAGCCCAGGTGCTGAGGCAAGCTAGCAGGCTGCTCAGGGGAAGGCAGGGCCTTCCTTCCGAGAAGAAGCCGCAAGGTTGTTAGCCCGGCAAAGGAAGGCTGAGAGGGGATGTGATTGCTCCCTGTAAATACAGCAGCTGGGGGGTTAAGCACTGGGGAGGGAGGAGAGCTACCGGTGCTGGGGGTCCGAGTGGGGGAGGGGACGAACCCGGGGTCCAGGCTGGGGGTCCGGGTGGGGGAAGGGGATGAGCCCGGGTTCCAGGCACGGGAGCCAGGGTCCAGGAATGGGAGCCAGGCGCAGGAGGGGGTTTGAAGCCCGTGGGAGACATCCAGGAGGGGACACCAGGCCCCAGCTGGGCTCCTGCTTAGACCAGAACCAGCCTCAGCTTCCCAGATCAGCCCCACGCAAGCCCCTCACTCCTTCCTCCCGGGGCACAAGCCCTCGTCTGCCCCGGACAGAGCTCAGCCTCTCCAGAAATGCCAGGGTGTGGTGGTGGGGGGCTTTCCCAGCCTGGCCCCAGTCACCAAACCCTGGAGCCGGGGACCCAATCCAGGCAGGGGCCGTGGGGCAAGCCCAGCGTGGAGCTTCTAGTGGGGTGGGCGCCCTGCCCCTGCCCCCAGAGCTCAGTGCCGAGGGTCTCACTCTCCAGCTGTCTGTCCTGCTCCCTCTGTCCGTCTGTCTGCCCCGCTCCCTCCTTCCAGCCATCTGTCCTCGTTCCACCATGCATCCGTCCGTCTGTCCGGCTCCATCCATCTGCCTGCCCATCTCCCTTGCTCTCTGGCCACGGGTGTTTTGAGGTTCTCTGTGACAGGCCCCTGGCCAGGTGGCTGGTCCCCCAGTTGCCACAGCGACCGTGTCTCTGCTGTTGCTAGGACACCGAAGGCTCATCCCCGCCTTTGCTGCTCAGGGCCCCCCTGTGTGCCTGCAGCAATGCAGCCGGTGGTGCCCAGTTGGGAGCCTGGCCCTGGGGCCAGGGGCAGGGGCAGTGCCCGGCGAGACGGCCACACACCGGCTGGGCAGCCCATGGCCCATTCCCACTCTGGGGCCCACTCCCTTTCTGCCCCTCCCTGATACTGGCCATGGCTCCCAAAGGCAACACTAAACCCACAGGGTTAGAAAGGAGGTAGGGGACAAAGATTCCAGCATCTCAAGGACCAGGGGCTTCCTGGCTGAGACCCCAGGGTGTCAGCCTGAGACCGGGTTGCATGACTCCCGCTTGGGGGTCTGAGCACATAGTGTCACGGAGTCCCCGGGCGATGCTCTGGAACTGCTCCCCACGAAGCCAGTCAGGACTCTGGGGAAGTCTCCTCTCTGTGAGCAGACTGTCTGCAGGACACACAGCTCACACAGCTTCCACCTTCCTGGGTCTGACCTCGGAGCATTCAGCATCCTCTCCCCTCCGTGCGCTTCCCACAGCGAGTCCTCCCAGGCGGGGTCCTGGGGAAGCCAGAGGGTCCTGCCCCCCAACTCCGCAGTCAGACGTGACTCTCAGCCAGCCAGTAAAACAGAAGGTTTATTAGACAACAGGAACATGGTCTAACACAGAGCTTGTAGGTGCAGAGAACAGGACCCCTCAGCTGGGTCCATTTTGGGGGGCAGTGAGCCAGACAACCACGTCTGCACTTCACTCCATGTCCCCAGCCAGCCCTAAACTGAAACCCACTCCAGCTCCTCCTCTTCTGGGCTTTGTCCCTTTCCCGGGCCAGGAGGTCACCGGATTCCTTTGTTCTCCAACCCTTTAGCTCTCACCTTGCAGGGGGGAAGGGCCCAGGCCAACAGTTGCCAGGAAACAGGGTGTCCGCCATTCTCTGTGTCCAGACCCCTGCACACACCTGCCCTCTAGGGCTCTGCAATGATCATACACCCTTATCCCACCACCTAGAGACTTAAGAACTGCCTAGGGGAAACTGAGGCACCCCCACACTATTCAGAGGAAACATTAAGAACAATCCCGCTTCGTCACACCTAGGTCGGGAGTGAGAGGCACCAGCAGAGCTGGGGGGAGCCCAGGGCTGGGCTAGCAGGGGGTTCGGGTCGGGAGTGAGGGGCACCAGCACAGCTGGGGGGAAGCCCAGGTCTGGGTTAGCAGAGAGTTGCATGTCGGGAGTGAGGGGCATGCGGCAGAGGTTGGGGGGTCCCATGACTGGGTTTAGCTCAGGGCTGTGGGTCAGGAGTGAGGGGCACCTGCAGAGCTGGGTGGGGGGTCCTTGTACCCCTCTTGCTACCACACCCTGTACCCCGACACGGCCAGTGCCCACTCTGCCACGTCAGACTCACATCCGGTGACGGGCTTCCTGTCTGTCTCTCTTGTTTCCCTGCCTGCCGCTTGCCCTGTCTCCTCGTCCTGCCTGACGTCACTAGGAGACAGGCCTGTGTCTGATTCACCCGAGCACGGCAGGCCCCTGGGGATGCACATGGGGCGCTGCCCTGGCAGGTTAAAAATAACACCTGACAGGGGAAGGGCGACCTCATGGCTCAGCGGCAGGCTGGGGCAGGAATCCTGGCTCTGCTGCCCAGGCCCTGGGTGACCTTGGGCAGATCCCAGCCTCTTTCAGGGCCTCACATCCCAGGACGACGGGGCCATGACTTCAGTCACTGTGTGTCTGTGCAGAACTCAGTGTGACAGTGTGACCTAGGTCACTGTGTGTCTGTGCAGCAGCCGGCACGATAGGGCCATGACCTCAGTGTGACAAAGTGGGGGATTTTTGTGGTTTTTTCAATGGTTTGCATGCCGAGCAGGTGGGACTCAGTTTCCCTGGGTGTTACTGGTTTAGCGAGGTGATGGGAGAGGGAGTTTGTTGGTACAAAGGGCCAGCGAGCGAACTTGGAACTCAAGCCAATGGCTGGGAGAATGGAGACCCCAGCGACCAGGTGGCCCGGCACAGACACCACAGCCAGTTCTGGCCAGTGGGAGGACAATGGGCTGCAGAGAGAGGACCCCTGGTGTCCTGACCAGCCAGGTTCAGCCAGTGGGAAGCAAAGGACAGCTGAGAGGAGAGGAGGCTCAGGTGACCCTGTTTACCTGGACAGAAGACAAAAGACAGAGGCGAGGCTTGGGGCTGGAGAGAGAGAGGAGGCAGAGCCCACCTGGATGCAGGGCAGACTTGGATGTGCTGTGCTGAGGGAGGCCAGGCCTGAGGCCCTGAGAGTTTCCTGTGCTGGATTCAGACACTCAATAAACCCTCCTGTTTTATGCTGGCTGAGAGTCGCTCCGGTCTAGAGAACAGAGTGGCATTATTCCCTCTGGGCGTGGGGGTCCCGGGGGTCCAGAGCGAGTGGACTCCCTGAGGGGGCGCACGGTGAGAGACAGGCGTGCTAAGGCTCAGAGAGGTGCGGTTCTAGGAGGCGAAGGGGCTTTAGCCCCAAGAGAGAGTGGACCCGCGAGAAGGGCTGTCGCACTGAAGGGGGTTCCCTCCAAGGACTGCAGGGGGCCAAGAGTGGGCACGACCTGTGAGTTCGTGTCAACATGGTAGCAGAGAATGGTTGGCGGATGCACCCTGTAGATAGTTGGCTGCGAGCGCAGGGAGTGGCGGCCAGCGATAAAACGAGGGAATTGAGGGAACCAGTGTGGAAATGGCCTAGAACCAGCTCCGTAAGAAGGACCTGGCACGTCTGTGCAAGGAGAGAGGGCTGAGTGTGGGGAGGCTCACCCAGGAGCAGCTGATTGCCCGGCTGGTAGAGAAGGACCGGTCTGAGGAACAGGCTCCAGATCCTAGGGGGGCTCCCGGGATGCCCGGAGAGCTGACCCGACTCCCTGGAGAAGCTGCAGAGACTGGAGCTGAAAGTGAAGGAGCTGGAGCTGGAGCTGGAGGAGCGGAGGCTGGCAGATGGCGCAGAACATCGAAAACACAAGTTGGAGTTGGAGGAGCAGCGGGCCAAGAGGGCAGACGCCAGTTCTGAGGGGAATCTAGACACCAAACTGCTGCCCCAGTTTAAGGACGGGGGGGGGGGAGGGTATTGATGACTATCTCACAGCCTTTGAGAGGGCTTGTGAGCTGAACCAGATTGACCCAGCAGACAGGCTCCGCTGTCTGACCCCCCTGCTGGGTCCCAGGGCCATTGAGGCGGTCAGCCAAACGGATGGTATTGAAATGGGGGACTATGACCTGTTCAAACAGGCTTTGCTGCTGAAGTTTGAACTGACCCCTGAGGCGAACAGGAAACGATTCTGGGGTGTACGCAAGACCTCAGGTGTCACTTACAAGGAGGTCACCAACCTGCTGGGGGAATATCTCCACAAGTGGGGGAAGGGTACAGGGACCACTACCTCGAGGACGTGTATAACCTGGTGGGGTTGGAGCAGCTGTTTGACATCTGCCCTCCAGACCTTAAGATGTGGTTAATGGACTGGTAGCTGAAAGGTCTGCACCAGTGCACCAGATGAGTTTGTGGACAACAGATGGGAGGGGTAAGGAGGGAGCCAAAGAGGTCGGGGTGCATGATCACCTGCCTACTGAGGTGCTAATGGGTAATGACTTGGAGGACTGGCCGGATGGCACTCAGAGCGCCCTGGTCCTTACCCGGAGCCAGAGCCAGTGAGGGACGCGGGACCTCCTGAAGAGGGGAACCGAAGCACCGAGGGTAGGGCTTGACCTGGCTGGACCGGAGCCTCCGTCCCAAGGTGGGGAAACTGAGGCACCGCCAATCAGGGCTGTATCCTCAAACCCAGCAGCTGAATTCCTGACAGAGCTGCAGGAGGATCCTTCCTTGGAGAAGCTGAGAGCCCTTGCTGGCCACAGCGGTGCAGGATCCCAGGGGGAGGACCACCAGGAGAGATTCCTGTGGGAGAAGGAATTCCTGTACCGAGAATGGGCTGCTTTGGGGCAAACTGAACCTTGGAAGGCCAGGAGGCAGTTGGTCCCCCTGAGGTACCGCCACAGACTGTTGTATTTGGCCCATGATATCCCCCCTTCAGGGCATCCAGGCACCCGGCACCAGGCAGAGGCTGCTGCAGATCTTTTCCTGGCCCGGGGTATTGCAGGTCCTGTGACTCCTGCCAGAGGGTGGGGAAGGCCCGGGATAAGTGTAAAGCAGCTCTGAGGCCTATGTCCATCATAGAGGAGCCTTTCCAGAAGGTGGCTATGGACATAGTGGGGCCCCTCAGCAGGGCGACCCAGTTGGGGAAGAAATACATCCTGGTGGTAATTTCGCTACGCGCTACCCCGAGGTGGTGGCCTTGTCCTCTATTGAGGCAGACACCCTGGCAGACGTGGGGTCCTCAAGGAGGTCCTTACAGACCAGGGGTCCACCTTCATGTTGGCCCTGCTCTAGTGCTTGTGGGAGACGTGTGGGGTCTGGCACACCTGGGCCTCGGTGTATCACCTTCAGTCCAACGGGCTGGTGGAGAGGTTCAATGGGACCCTAAAGATGACGCTGAAAACATTTATGGACCAGCACCACAGGACTGGGACAAGTGTTTACCCACCTGCTGTTTGCATACAGGGAAGTGCCCCAGGAATCCACAGGGTTTTCCCCGTTTTAGTTGCTGTGTGGGAGGAGAGTGAGGGGACCCCTGGACTTGATGAGGGACGAATGGGAGGGGAAGGCCTCTCCCGATGGAGAATCAGTGGTGGAGTATGTCCTGACCTTCCGGGAAAAGCTCGCAGAGCTCATGGACTTGGCCAGGGGAAACCTGGTCAGGGCACAGAGGAAGCAGAAGGTCTGGTACAACCGCTCAGCACGTGCCGGCTTCTATGCTACCGGGGACCAGGTGATGCTTTTCATCCCCGTGAGGAAGACCAAGAACAAGCGATCGGCCCAGCAGAGCCGGGTGCTTTTGTCACTGTCTGTTTGCCCAGACGCTGCCTGCCATGGGGAGCATCCCCTGCGCAGAACAGGGATGAGTGCTGCCCGAATGAGCCCCTCAGCACTGCGGCCCTGGGGGCACTGCTGGGACATGGCCTCTACGACGAGGACTGTGCTGTCCCCACGGGGTCGCCTCTCACCCCACGGTGGGCTGTGCAGGTGCCACAGGACCGCACCGGGGTAGCTGCAGGTACTGACGGGGGACTAGGCGGGGGGGAGGTGCCAAGTCTGTGGGAGAAGCTTGTTCCCTGGATGTTGCTGCTAAATGGTCAGTAAGGAAATAGTTAACGATGCTGATGCTGGGGTTGTTGTTAAGTTCCAGAGTTAACACCCACCTGTGATGACTGGGGCAGCTACCCCCTCCCGCACAGAGCAATCGGCTCAGGCTCTCTGCAGGCTCAGGAAGCGTGGCTGGGTCACTCTCAGGGCCTGGTTGGAAGTTTCCCCCAAGAGCTGGAAGCTCAGACTCAGGCACAGACCTGCAGGGCACCAGGGATTCCCCAGCTGAAGGATCCCCAGGAACCCGGGGCACAAGAGCTCCAGCCAAAGCATCACTGAGACACAAAGAACCACAGGCATGTTTGGGGCATCAGCAACATTTGGGAGGGTGCACCAGAGGCAGGCTAGAAATATCAGGGGGCTGCTGGTTGGGACTGAGGGGCACTGGCAGAGCTGGGGGGTGCCCAGGCATGGCATGGGGAGGGGGTCTCTCTCTCAAACTGCATTCCCTGTGGCCGGAGTCCCCGGGGAGGGGAGGTGGGGAGCCTGGGGAAGGGGTGTTCAGAGTGGGAAGGGGAGTTGGAGGGAGGGGTCACAACAGCCCTCAGTCCCCCCAAAGGAGCCCGGCTCGCCGAGCACTGTCATACTGCGCAGCTCCAGTGGGGGCTCATTGCAGCCTCACCCCCAGCAACACCCAGCGCGTCAGTTCAGTGCCCTGCACCCCACAGCGCCCCCAGCCAGCGCCCACTGCCCTGTGCCCCACAGTGCCCCCCCACCCCCAGCCAGTACCCCCTACCCCGTGCCCCACAGCATCCACTGCCCCTGCCCCATGCCCCCTGGCTCCAGCCCCACAGCGCCCCCAGCCACTACCCCCTGCCCCGTGCCCCACAGCGCCCCCTGCCCTGTGCCCCACAGCATCCCCTGTCCCCAGCCAGCACCCACTGCCCCGTGCTCCCGGCACCAGCCAGTACCCCCTGCCCCGCGCCCCACAGCGCCCCCTGCTGGCAGAGGCCAGGGCTGGCGGAGCTGGGCCGGGCTGGGCCCCTCCCACGCCGCCGAGTTGTTTGGGAGGAAACACGGCCGGAGCAGCAGCTTTTCCTGCGCTGTCCCGAGGACAAACATCCCCTGACCTGGGGGGGGAGGGCAGGCGCGGGAAGGCTCCGCATTTCCGCTCCGCGCACGGGGACCCCCGTGACCCCGAGCTCCAGCCCCAGGCCCCAGGGGAGCTGCCCCGCTGGGCCGCGCAGGGGGCAGGTATTTATAGCGCCCACCACCCGCTCCTTCCGCCCGGGGCGTCCCGCGGCTGATGATCGCCTCGCCGCCCGCCCACCCCTTCGGACCGAGACGCCCGGCCCCTCCCCGGCCCTGGCCCTGCACAGCGGGGCAGCCTGTGCAGCGAGCCCGGGCACAATGCTTCATTGTGGGGGGACGGTCTGGCCCGGTGCGGGGGGGGTTCTGGAGGGATGGTCTGGGCCATTGCGGGGGGGGGAAAGGGTTCTGGAGGGACAGCCTGGCCCAGTGTGTGTGTGGGGTTTCTGGAGGGACGGTCTGGGCTATTGCCGGGGGGGGGGGGGGCGTTCTGGAGGGACGGCCTGGCCCAGTGTGTGTGGGGGGTTTCTGGAGGGACGGTCTGGGCTATTGCCGGGGGGGGGGCGTTCTGGAGGGACGGCCTGGCCCAGTGTGTGTGTGTGGGGGTTTCTGGAGGGATGGTCTGGGCCATTGCCGGGGGGGGGGGGTTTCTGGAGGGACAGCCTGGCCCAGTGTGTGTGGGGGGTTTCTGGAGGGATGTTCTGGTGGGGGCGGCTTCTGGAGGGACGGCCTGGCCCAGTGTGTGTGTGGGGTTTCTGGAGGGATGTTCGGGGGGGGGGGGCTTCTGGAGGGACGGTCTGGGCCGTTGCGGGGGGCGGTTCTGGAGGGACGGTCTGGCCCAGTGTGTGTGTGGGGGGGGTTCTGATCCCGCACAGGGAGGAGGGGTTCAGGGAGGCCTCTGGGGCTGGGGTGGACCCAGCACTGTGTGTGGTGGAGCTGGGGGGCCCAGCCGAGGCGCAGGTCACCAGCTACAGCCCCCTCTCCCTGGAGCCCACGTCCACCCCTGGGCTTGAAGGATGCTGGGGCAGCCTGGGCATCTGGGGCCAGGAAGGGTTGGGGGCTCAGTGATGTCTCCCTGCACCTTCCTGGGCTGGGGGGGCTCTGGGTCGGGCACTGCGCTCCTGAGCTGCTGCCGGCCAGCCTGATGCCGCGCAGCCCCCTGGGCACACCTCTGGGCACGTGTCGGGGCTCGGGCTCTGTGGGGCTCAGCCCCGGGCTAGATTCTAGGAAATATGGTACAGGGTCAGGGCCCCCGACCTGCCACTGGCAGCTGGTGGGAGGGGACCTGGCCAGGAGGAGGTGGGGGAGGGGAACCTGGATGGGAGCAGTGGTGGGGGGGGGGCGGTGCTGGCCCGGAGCAGAGTGTGTGTGTTGGCGGGGGGGGAACCTGCCTGGGAGCAGGGGGATGGGGGGCGCTGGCTGGGAGCACTGTGAGTGTGCATTGGGGGACCTGGCCGGGAGCAGTGTGTGTGTGTGGGGGGGACCTGGCCAGGAGCAGTGTGTGTGTGTGTGGGGGGAAACAGGAACCTGGCTGGGAGCAGAGTGTTGGGGGGGGGACCTGGCCGGGAGCAGAGTGTGGGTGGGTGGGGGAGGAACCTGGCCAGGAGCAGTGTGTGTGTGTGTGGGGGGGGACCTGGCCGGGAGCAGAGTGTGTGTGTTGGGGGACCTGGCCGGGAGCAGCCGGGGGGGGGGGGGGAAGACCTGGCCAGGAGCAGAGTGTGTGTGTGGGGGGGGGGACCTGCCTGGGAGCAGGGGGATGGGGGGCGCTGGCTGGGAGCACTGTGAGTGTGCATTGGGGGACCTGGCCGGGAGCAGTGTGTGTGTGTGGGGGGGGGGAACCTGGCCAGGAGCAGTGTGTGTGTGTGGGGGGGAACAGGAACCTGGCTGGGAGCAGAGTGTTGGGGGGGGGACCTGGCCGGGAGCAGAGTGTGGGTGGGTGGGGGAGGAACCTGGCCAGGAGCAGTGTGTGTGTGTGTGGGGGGGACCTGGCCGGGAGCAGAGTGTGTGTGTTGGGGGACCTGGCCGGGAGCAGCCGGGGCGGGGAAAGACCTGGCCAGGAGCAGAGTGTGTGTGTGTGGGGGGGGGGGGGGGGGACCTGGCCAGGAGCAGTGTGTGTGTTTGGGTTGGGGGGGAACCTGGCCTGCTCCCTTGCTATTCTTCTGCCATCAGCACAGTTTACATCTGGCAAGATAAATGGCCTCCTGCCCTCGTCCTGTTTCCATGGGGTCGGGGCGGCCAGGGGCTGGCGGCTGGGATGGATGTTTGTGTTTCTGGCTGGATCTCAGCAGCTGCGTACGTCAGGCCAGCGCCGCCCCCCCCATGGTGAACTGGTGCCAGGGCACAAGGGCAGAGGGCAGCCAGCGGCCTGGACAGGGACACACCTGGTTTGGGATTCCTGGGAGGCCAGGGGGCTGCCTTATGGGATTGAGGGGCACTGTGTGGGGGAGCCCAGGGCTGGGCTAGCAGCAGACTGCAGGTCTGCAATAAGGGGCACCAGCAGAGCTGGGGGAGGGGAGGCTGGGAGCAGCAGGGGGCTGTGGGTCAGGATTGAGGGGCACCAGCAGAGCTGGGGGAAGCAGGGGGCTATGGGTCGGGATTGAAGGGCACCGGCAGAGCTAGGGGGTGCTGGGGGCAGCAGGGGGCTGTGGGTCAGGATTGATGGGCACCGGCAGAACTGGGGGGCTGGGAGCAGCAGGGCCTGGGGGGCTCAGAAGAGGCCACGGGGTTGGTCTGAGGTCCTGGCAGTGGAGCGATGGGAGGGGCCTGGGGGGTGACTGAGAATAACAAGCCCTGGCCTGCCACCCCTCCCCCACACCTGGACCTCAGGGGCCCCCTCTCCTGGGTCCTGCCCCCTGCGGCCCCCACTCCTGCCTCGGGCTCCCCATGCCTGGGCCTGCCCTAGGGCCCCACTGCTGCCCCCTCCCTCTGGGGCTCCCCAGAGCCCTGCCCCCCTTGGACACTGGCAAAGGCCAGGTGGTAGGAGTACTGTTGTCCCCTTCCCCACCCGCACCCCAGATTGGCCCCAGCCCCCCCGGTCCCGCTGCCGGCCCCCCAGGCAGGGCTGGCAGTAGCGGCCTGATGACTTTCCCAGCTTCACTCCCCTCACACGCAGGAATTTCCTTCCTCCAAGCCCCCTGCCGGCTTCCCTGGAGTGAGCCAGGGGTAAGGGGTGGGGGGGCTGGGGCAGGGGGGCCCTGCAGGGTGGGGGAGGAGGCTCCTTGTCCCAGATTCCCCCCTTGGTGGGGGGGGGGGGAGATCCATGTTGCCCCCAGGCAGTGGGAAGAGCCGAGCCCCTTTCCCTGCTGCCGCGGCGTACATCGGTGTGGCCAGGGACGGGTTGTTCCTGGAAAACACAGCCAGCTTGGCCAGGATGCGCCGCATGGTGGAGGGGTTCCGGCGGGGCAGGGCTGGGACAAAGGGTCACACAGTGCGTGTGAGCCGGGGCCAGGCAGGGACAGTGTGGGGGAGACAAACCCATTGGTGCCAGGCGCTGCCCCAGGCACCGCCAGGAAACCCGCTGCCCTAGCACCAGCCCCGGCTCCGTGTCCCTCGGGGCCAACTTTTGTGCCCGTCTCTGGCCTGGAGAATGAGCTGCCTCGAAGCGACAACAGCCCGAGAGATGAGGCAAAGGGGTCAGTGCTTGGGAAGTGGGGAGGAAAAGAGCCCTCCCTCCCCACTCAGCCCAGCCTCCCCCCCTGCAGCCCCTAGGGAGCCTGGCTGGGCAAGGCCCCAATCGGTGCAGATGGACCCACACACCTGAGAGCGGCCTTTAAATTAATGTTTATTCCTTATCATACAGTTACAGACTGAACTCGAACCCCAGGCGAGCCAGACCGCATGACTGGGCAGCCCGGGGGGGGGCAGGGGGGGAGGAAGCTGTGTGGAGGGCCCCCCAGGTGAAATGAGCCCCCTTCCTGCCTTGGGACTCTGCTGGGGGGCATAGGGGTGGGCACCACAACTGGCTCCAGCGCCCAGGGCTCTGGCATAGACCCAGTTGCAACTGCTGCCCAGCGCTCAGGGGGTCAGAGGTGGCTGGCTGGCTCCTCTGGGGGGCTGGCAAGTCACAGCCAGGAGGAGCCTGGGGGGTATGGCGTTACCCTGCTGGTGGGCACTGGGAGGTAGGCAGCCGAAGGGGAGCAGGGCAGCTTGAGGGGCTCCGGGCTGCCAGCCCCAGGGGTGGCCAACAGGCACAAAGGGTCAAACACCCCCCCACCATGTCCCACCCACAGGCCTGGCCTTGCCCCACCAGCTGCAGCGCCATGCGCGGGACCAGGGTGCATATCTGGGGAGGGCTGCCATAAATGAACATCCCAAACCCCCTGCTCAGGGCAGCGCTGGGCACCAAGCTGGGCACCAGGGTGAGTTCAGGACCGAAGCACTGGGGCCTGAGGGGGGCTCACAGGCAGCAGGGCTGGATGCCTGTGTCCCGGCCTCACCCACCAGGCTGCTGGGACCGAGGCCCGGTGTCTTTGGGTGCAGGCTGGGTGGCATGGCCTTGGGCCAGCAGGATGCAGGGACCTGCCCACTGGCTCAAGGCACCTGGCCTGGTGCGGCTCAGGGGCTGGGTTCTGCTGGAGGGGCTCAGCTCACACCTGGGTCTCCGCCTTGTGCTCACTGGTCTGTGGCTGGCACGCGTCAGGCTCAGGGCCCAGGCACCCCCAGGGCAGCCGGCCCAGGCAGGGGAGGTGTGCGGGCGACAGGCGTGGCAGGGCCCTGGCGAAGCAGCGCACCTCACGGGTGGCAGGGATGTCCGAGAAGAAGGCCCGCTCCCGGCACAGTGGAGCCTCGCCCTCGCTCAGCTCCAGGTCCTTCACCACAGCCAAGATCTCCTGGCGCTGCGCCTGGCCCCGCAGGCCCCGCACGTCCAGCAGGGCCGCCACATGCTTCCTCCTGCAGAGACAAGGAGAGGGTGAGGGGTGCTGCTCAGAACAGCCCCCCATGGTACTGGGCACATGCCCACGGAGCAGAGCCATGCCATTGCTGGGGCCATTGCCATGCCCACCCATGCCACTGGGCACACGCCCACAGGGGCAAAGCTGTGCCCAGAGCCAGCAGTCAGGGCACCGCCCAGAGAGCTGGAGACAGGAGAGGCCAGGCCAGCTCCTTGCAGAAACCCGGGAACAAGCTCTTGACGCAGCCCAGAGAGGGGGCAACTCCTCAGACTGGCCTCGAGGGGGCGCAATCTCTCCCTAGCCCAGCCAAGGTCACGGGGAAGGACCCAATGTGAGTGGGGCTGGGGATGCAGCTGCCTCCTGCCATGGGGCAATGAAGGGAGCACCCCTCCCTTGGCAGCTGTGCCCCACCTGAGCAGAGGCACATACTGAGGGGAGCCACAGAGCAAGTGGGGGGGACATTCACCATAAATAAGTGGACTCACCCCCCTGGCAGTGTCAGCCTGGTGCCCACTGGGAGCTGCCCCGTCAACAGCCCCTGGCGGTCAGCCTGGTGCCTAGCAGGACCCCCCTCAGCAAACCCCAGCGGTGTCAGCCTAGTGCCCACCAGGTCCCTTCCATCCGCACCCCCCGACGGTCAGCATGGTGCCTGGCAGGCCCCCGCCATCTACTCCCCCTAGCAGTTCCAGCCCAGTGCCCGCCGGGACACACACACACGCTGTGTGAGGGCGGCTGGCTGCACTGCAGGGCAGGAGTTTATTTAAAGCTCCTGCCGGCATTTTCAGGATGTTGGCTAAGCGCCCATGTAATCAGCACAGCCCCGGCCCCCCCTCCAGGCACACGTTGCTCCCGGGCAGCTCCTGCAGCGGAGAGGGAGGTGGGGGGCAGCCTGGTGCTTCTGCTGGTGCCCAACCCGGAGTTGGTTCTGGGGAACGGCACCGCTGGTGTCAGCTCTGGGCCCCACAACTGCTCCGGGGCCCTGCCGTGAGCTGGCAGCTGTCCCAGAGCACGGCCCAGCTCCAGGCGGGAAGATGCGCCCGGCACAATTGCAACACTTCCTTCCTTGGAGGCTCCTGCCACGGCGCTGAGCCTGGGGGCCGGGACCTGTGAATCCCACTGCCGGGAAAATGCAGCCGGCTGACGGGGGGCTGGCTTAGGGGGATCTTTCCAGAGGCAGGTGTCCCAGATCCATTCCCAGGGCAGTGCCAGGCCAGTCCCGACAGGGGCAGAGCAGTCCAGCCCCTGGCAATGCCAGGCCAGCGGGTGGGTGAGTTGTGTGGTGCTGGGAGGGGATGTGGTGGAGGGGTTATACATGTCTGACACCCCCTCACCCCCCACCGAAGGTCTCCTGCGGAGCAGCCTTCCACCCCTAGCCCCTTTTCCACAGGTCTCCACTTCCCTGGTGGCCACAACCACAAATTGCTCCATGGTGGCAGCCAGGGGAAGTCACTCCCGGGCCCCTTCCTGTCTGAGCCGCTTGTTTTTCTCCTCCAGCCCCGTCTTCAGCCACCTCTGCTGGCTGCCCCGCCCTGGCCGGCTGCAGGAAACGGCTCGCAGCCACACTTCGCAGGCGATCCGTCGCCTCCCAGCCCTGCACCCGGATGCCATCAGCGGAAGATGGAAAGAGGAGCCGCGCCAGGAGCGTGATAACCCCCCTTCGCCCCAAGAGTGATGCAGGCGGCTGTGGCAGAGTCCAGCGCCAGGCAGAGCCACGGACGTGGGCATTTCCATCTCCCCCCACCCCCATCCTGGGAAGCGGGTTGTGACTCCGGGTTCAGGAAAGCGCTGCTGGGAGCATGGAGGAAGGGGAGGCGTCTTGTGACGTTATCAACATATGCTGGGACCGTATAGATCATTGTTGCAACCAAAGTCCTGTAGTGGCACCAAATCTTGTATAAAGGGGGTCAAATGAGGTGTCTAAGACAAGGTTATGGTTTGCTGGTTATGATTATGCTGTCTATATGTGTGTATCATTTTTGTAGTTAAAGTTATGAATATTGGCTCTATACTGTCTGTATTTCAAACTTGTGCTATCCTTCTGGGGAGCACTCCAGACAAGCTGGTGTCAGCTCTGCCTAGCCTGCTTGATGGCCCATTAAGGACCATCAGCTACACAATCAATGATGAGGTGAGCTGTAGCTCACAAAAGCTTATGCTCAAATAAATTGGTTAGTCTCTAAGGCGCCACAAGTACTCCTTTTCTTTTTGCGAATACAGACTAACACGGCTGTTACTCTGAAAACAATCAACCCATTGAGAGAAGGCAGACACACCTTAGAACTCAGCAAGGTGTGCAGGGACCAGCCTATGGACAGAACTCGGAGGTTTTTCCAGGCCACAGCTTGTCTTTGGGACAAAGAAAGACAGACCACATGGCAAGAGAATATTAAAAGCTGCTGCAGCTCCTCCATCTGGTCTTCAATCCTGCTTCATCCCTCTGGAGGGACTTTGCTACACTGAAGCTTTGAACCAAGGACTGAATGACCCATCCCAGCTGGGGATGTTCTCCAGAGACTTGATTTGAACCTGCAGTTTATTCGATCGCTGCCGCAAGCCTGAACCAAGAACTTGGCCATGACTGTATGTCATTGATTCCATTTCACCAATTCTAGCTCTCAGCTGTAGCTTTTTCCTTTTATGAACAAACCTTTAGATTTTGGATTCTAAAGGATTGGCAACAGCATGATTTGTGGGTAAGATCTGATTTGCATATTGACCTGGGTCTGGGGCTTGGTGCTGTGGGATTGAGAGAACCTTTTTTCTTTTACTGAGGTCTTGGTTTTCATAACCATTTGTCCCCATAACGAGTGGCACTGGTGGTGATACTGGGAAACTGGAGCGTCTAAGGGAATTGCTTGTGTGACTTGTGGTGAGCCAGTGGGGTGAGACCAAAGTCCTCTCTGGCTGGCTGGTTTGGTTTGCCTCGGTGTGCATAGAAACCCCAGCCTGGGGCTTCAGAGTAACAGCCGTGTTAGTCTGTATTCGCAAAAAGAAAAGGAGGACTTGTGGCACCTTAGAGACTAACCAATTTATTTGAGCATGAGCTTTCGTGAGCTACAGCTCACTTCATCAGATGCATCAGATGCATCTGATGAAGTGAGCTGTAGCTCACGAAAGCTCATGCTCAGATAAATTGGTTAGTCTCTAAGGTGCCACAAGTCCTCCTTTTCTTTCAGCCTGGGGCTGTAACTGCCCTGCTTTAAGCAGTTTGTCCTGAATCGGCACTCTCCGTTGGGTCCCGCCAGAACCAGCATCGTTACAGGGTCCCACGCCCAACGGCCTGCTTAGCTCAATCAACCTTCTAATTCCCGCCGCAGCGCCGGGGGCCAAGCTGGGGGTGGGGGGGCGTTCTGACAGCAGCTGGGATCAGCCTGTGAGCTGGCAAGGATGCGCTGCGGGTGCCGTTGCCCCGGATCAGGGCCTGGCTCCCGGCTGGCGAGCGCTCTGCGGCTGGGACTGTCCCTGGTTATGCACTCATGCGGCGCCTGTCAGGCTGGGGCCCGTGCAGGTCCATGCTGCCCCTATGTGCCAGACAGGGTCTCGCCCCCACCCCAGCAGAGCACACCAAGGCCAATTCACTAGTATCCTGCTCCTTGGCACCAGCGTGTGCCACGTGGGGGCAGCCCCTAGCCTTCCCTACATGGTGGGAGCAGCGACCAAGGGCAGCAGGCAGAGTCCCTGGAGCACGGCAGGGATGGCGGGGGGAGCAGAGGGAGGCCAGCTGGGGCCCCTGGAAAGCACATTGCCAAAGGCCTGGCCTGCCTGCACCTGGTGCCAGGGGGAGGGCTGGCTGAGCAGGGCATGGGCACGTCAGCACCACCTGCACCCACTGGGCAGCCAGTGTGTGTCACTGGTGCCCCCTGCTGGAGAGGGCAGGTGTGTCAGGGTCAAATGCAACAGCCACCGCAGAATCGGGACTGGAATCCGACCCCTGTGGGGCCAAGCAGCTGGGGGATCCCTGCGGGGGGCTGCCAGCATTCAGCTCTGCTGGCGCACGGGAAGCAGCTGTGGGGTGGGGGGGTCGCCCCAGAGGGCATCTCCCGGGGCTGCATGTGGAGCATTCGCCCCTGTCCCAAGCAGCGGTGCTGGCAAAACCATTTGCCCTTTTCCCACCTGGTCAGAGCAGCAAGTTCACGCTTGCGTCCGCCCTGGAGCCATCTGACCCTGGTCAATCTTCTGGCACAGCCGGGGTGACCTGTGGTACTCTCTGCCACAGGAGGCGTGCGGGCACACGCTAGGCCCGGCCTTCCCAAGAGCTGGCTGATTTCAGGGCCAGGAGCCAACCCCCAGCGGGGGAGGGGGAAGGACCGTGGACCTGCATCGCACCCCTGGCCAGGTGCATTGTGGGAGCTCACCGCCCCTAAGAGCACCATATACTGGACTCGCACGCTGCTCTGAGCTCGCCGGCTGTCTGGCAGAGCATGGCCCAGCGCCCCCTACAGGAGAGGTCCCAGTGGGGGGGCTTGGGGTCTGTGCGGACCCAGGGGAGCTGGGAGCCACCAGTGCTGCCTCAGGGCAAAGTGCAGTCAAGTGATGGGTGGCCCCCCTCCAGTGACAGCGCTCGTCTGGCTCCCCCGGGGCTTTGCCTGGGGCCACGCGGCGGCCACTGCTCAAGCCAGCCCCGGGCCCTCCCGTGACAAGCTCTGAGCACTGGGATGTTTGTTCTTCTGTTAGGGATCCAGACGGCAGCCACGGCCCTGTGCCACGGAGCTCAGGGCTCTGCCCGGCCCTCAGCCCGCCTGGCTCTGTGACGCTCAGCCGGGGCACAAGGAGCGAGAGGGGGAGCGGAGAGGGCAGCGCAGCTGTAACCCCAGAAGGGTCTCCCCAGCACTGCAGTGCAGCCAGGGCAGCTGTTTAACACGCCCCAGGGGTAGGGCAGAACTGCGGCGGGGGGGGGGGGGAGGGGAGGAGGATTCATTAGCTGAGCTGCAGCTCAGCCGAGATCTTTAACAGGCTCAAGAGTGCAGGGGCACCCAGATCTCCCATCCGACCACCCACCGCACTCCTGCTGACGTGGGGAGGCCAGACAGCAGCATGGCCCCCAATGCGCTGGGAGCAGGAGTCCAGCGGGGGTGCCAAGGTGCTGGCCCCCTCACTGACGCTTCAAGGGATGGACCTGTTCCCCCCGGCCCCACAGCAGCCCCCCGTGGGCCGAGGATGGAGCAACACTGGGGGATCCCCCAGAGGGAGGATTTGGGGGAACCCTGCCGGGGGAGGTGCAGGTTGGAGGCTGTGCACAGGTCCCATGGTGCCCCCTGCGGTGCCCCCCACTCACCGGACGTCAGGGAAGTCCCGCACCAGCACCCCCACCTCCATCTGGATAGAGGGCGTGTCCTCCAGCCGCAGGATCTCGGCCAGGTGAGGCACCGCTGCATTCAGCCAAGATGAGGTCGACTTCTGTGGGGAGGGGCCAGTCAGGACAGGGCAGGGGCTAAGGAGATTCCCCCCCCACCCTGCCCAGCCATGCCACCAGTGAGACTGAGGGGACAAACCAGCTGGAGCTCAGCCCCCCCCAGTCCTCCAGGGGAACCCCCAGCACCCAGGGCAGCACGGCCCGGCAGGTAGGGCTGGAGGCTGGTGCTAATCCTGGCTCCATCACCGCCCCGCTGGGGGAGCCTAGGCCCATCATTGCCCTGCGCCGTGCCTCAGTTTCCTCTTCCACCCCTGTGTGAGCAGACGTGGGAACTCCAGTGGGCAGGGCTCCGTGTCCCGATCTCGGCACAACCCTGACACATGGCACCAGGACGTGCGGGGCACCCCCGCTCCACCTTCACTGTTTTACCCTAAGCCGGGCCCAGCTGGCTCTCCCAGGCTCTCCCCTCCGCCAGGAGGGCTGCACCCGCCCTTCCCGCTGTGCCTGGCGCTGCCCAGGAACCCCCCTCTGGGCAGCCTGCAGCTCAGACCCCCTCCCCTCTCCCAATCCACCACCCCAGTTTAGCAATCTTGGAGATTCAGCCCCATGGGGGGGGTCCTCACAGGGCAGCCCACCCTGCCCCACTGCGCAGCTACAGCGTGGCCCCCCACAGCTCCCAGCCTCCTCCCGGCTCACCAGCTGGCCGAAGAGCTCCTGCAGCTGGCGGCCTTCGTCCTCCAGCCGGGCCGCCACCTTGCCTCTCATCTTGTTCGAGCTGCAGACGAGCCGGACCTGCAGCAGGGGCCGGACGTACTCGACCAGCACCCGCCGGTGCACCTCGTTCACCAGCGCCTGTGGGGCACACGGCAGGCTCAGCCACGCAGCCTGCAGGGGAGGGGCAGACTCCCCGCAGCTAGCCCACCGCGGTGGGGGGGAGCCCCCAGGGATGCTGCCGCGCACTGCACTGTGGCTATTCCCTGCCCCCAGGGCCCATGGAGGGCGGATCAGGGGCTTGAGCAGAGCGCATTGCACTGTGGCTATTCCCTGCCCCCCAGTGCCTTCAGATGCAGAATCTCAGGGAGAAACCTCCCCTGGACGTTGTCCCATGGCGTCCAGCTCAGCAACTGGGAGGTCCCTGGGAAGAGACGCCAGCACCATGGCAGGGGGTCGGGGCTGGGTCCAGGGCCATGGCAGAGGGGCGTGGCCTGGAGAGGCACCAGGGCTGTGGTGGGGGGCGGGGGGGCTGGATAGAGGGGCAGAGCCTGATGAGGGGCAACAGGGCCGTGGCAGGGCAGGAGCCAGTGGGGGCGTCCGGAAAGCAAGGGCTGCTCTCCCTTCTGCCCAGGCCCCGTCCCGGGTGGCTGCTCGCCACACCCTCAGCAGCACCCACCTTGTACGGCTCCGGCTGCATCGTCCGCAGCTTCTGGGCGTAGTCCGTGAGCAGCACGACGATGGCGTCGAAGCTCTCCGAGCTGGTCAGCCACTTCCTCTTCATCAGCTTGTGGAAGTAGGGCTGAAAGGAGAGGCCAGCCTCAGCGCCAGAGCAGAGCCGGGCACCCCCAGGGGGCACATGGGGACCAGGCCAGGCCCCCTCCCGTCTGCTGCTGCAGGCAGGCCAGGAGTGGGCCAGATCTCAGCAGCGTCCCCTCTGACGGGCTGGGCAGTGCCTTGGCCAGGCTGCTGGCCTCACCCCGCTCACAGTTCCCCTCTCTTTGGATCCAGAGGGCTGGGCAGTGGGGGGGGCAAAGGAGGACAAGCCCCCAGGTCTCCGTGCAGGAAAGGGGCAAGCTGCCATGACCCCCCGTAGCGCCCGGCCCTCTGCCCCCTTCCTATGCTGGCAGCACTGACATCTGCTGGGGTGAATGGGGGCCTCTGCCACCTCACCCTGCCCCTGGCTCAGACAGGCCTACCTGCCCCCCAGCTAGGAACATAAGAGCGGCCAGGCTGGGTCAGACCAATGGCCCCACCAGCCCAGTATCCTGTCTCTGACCGTTGCTGGTGCCAGGTGCTTCAGAGGGAACGAACAGAGCAGGGCAATTATCGAGTGATCCACCCCCAGGCTGTCGTCCAGTCCCAGCTTCTGGCAGGCAGAGGCTAGAGACACCCAGAGCATGGGGCTGGGTCCCTGCCCTCTTGGCTAATAACCACTGATGGACCTGTCCTCCAGGAGCATTTTTAAACCCAGCTATAGTTTTGGCCTTCACAACATCCCCTGGCAGTGAGTTCCACAGGTTCACGCCGTTGTGCGAAGACTTCCTTCCTTCTGTTTGTTGCTACCTATTAATTTCCTGGTTCTTGTGTGATGTGAAGGGGTAAATAACATTTCCCTAGTCACTTTCTCCAGACCAGGCATGATTTTATAGACCTCCGTCATATCCCCCTTAGTCGTCTCTTTTCCAAACTGAGCAGTCCCCGTCTTTCTAATCTCTGCACCCGCTGAAGCTGTTCCACCCTCTTCTCTGCACCTTTCCCAATTCTAACCTCTCGGATTTGAGCTGGGGCGACCAGCCCCGCGCGCAGTCTGCCAGGTGTGGGCGTACATGGACTGATAGAGGGGCAGTATATTGACTCTCTCATTATCTGACAGATCCACCTTCCCCCCACAGACAGACCCAGGCCAGGTCCCGTGAGTGCCCTGGCCTACCCCCCACATACCCGGAGCTCCTCGAAGAGCTGCTGGGCCAGGACACGGTTGCAGAGACGGGTCACTTTGTCCAGGGCGGCGTTGGCCTGGCGCCGGGGGACATTGCTCTCCGGGTGGCCAAACTGCACCAGCTTCTCCACGTACTCCCTGGGGGAACGGTGCCTGTCAGCAAGCCGGCCCACAATGCACTGCAGCAACGCCCCCTCCAGGCGTGGGCCCCAGGCCCCGAAATCCAACCCTGCCCTCGGCACCCTGGCAGGGGCCCAGGGGACAGATCTTGCCATGCTCTTCACCCAGGGGATCTTGGATATGGCTGAGGGGCAGAGGGGACCTCAGGGGAGTCCAGCTGGGTGGGAGTCCAGCAGGGGTCCTTGGTGGCCTGACTAGGGAGGGAGCCCAGTGGGGAGCCTGGGGAGGGCACAGCACAGCCATGGAGGGTAGCCAGCAGGAGGTGCCGGAGGGGAGGGGAGGGCTTGGCCACAAGGGACCTAATGGGGGGTTTGTGGGCAGGCACAGCCACATCAGGGGATGCAGGGTGCCTGCTACAGGCTCCGTAGGCCCCTGGACCTGGGTGGGGGGAATGGGCTGGCTCACCCCAGCCCTGGGCAGGCAACAGGTATGGGGGTCCCTCACCTGAAGGGGGGGCAGCAGTTGACGAGCATGATGGTCCTGCACACATAGCCGTCGGTTGGGGGGCCGCTCTCGCCTGGCCTCTGGTGGAACTGCTCCACCTTGCTCTGAAAGCTGCAAAAGGGGAGAGATGGCCCATGCCGAAAGGGTGTCCTGAGGGTCCAGGGGGATCCCCACCCCCCCATACCAGGGACAGCCCTGGCAGGGGGGATCCCTGCCCCTCCCTGCCCAGGAAGGGCATCCTTGTACCACCAGGCACACGTCCCACAGTGACCCTCTCTGACAGACCCCAGGGGAGGGACCTGCACCCTCCACCCCGCTCAGCTGCTACCTTCCAGACCCCTTCCTCCCCCAGACCAAACCCCACCCAGCATGGGGAGGGGAGAGAAACCCGAGCCAAGGGCTGTAGCCCACAGGGCTGGCTTGGCCTTCCTTGTCTTCAGCCGTAAGGCAGGAAATCTGGAGGCCTGGGAGATGCTAGCCTGGGCAGGCAGCCTGAGCACAGCTCAGGCCAGCGGGGCTGGACAGATGGCCTGACGGCTGCCCCGAGGTTTGGGGAACGCGGCGGAGGAGCCTGCTCAGTGGGAGATGCCACCGCAGGGACAGGGGAGTAACGACCGTCCATCGGCCGAGCAAGGCGTGCCGGGGCTGAGCTGAACGGGCCTGGACAGGGATGAATCTGTTACCCTGCAGGAGAAGGGCACCTCCCTCCTACGCCGGGGAAACGGCTGGATTTGGGCACTAGCCTGACTATCACTAACAGGGAAACCACCATGCGGAGCAGGGTCTTCAGTGATTAGCCGGGCATCCCCCATCTGACCCTGCAACCCGCTGGGCCCATCAGAGCCATTGGCATGCCCAAGACGGGGCCGGCTGCTGCCTCTCACCACCAGGCCGCCCAGGAAGAGCTTAGGCCCAGGGCAACACCCCAGCTAGTGCTGCGGGCTGGGCCGGGGGCTCCGACCGGGTCACATGGCTTGGAGCCCTCCTGGCTTCTTCGCCGAGCCCAGTGAAAGTCCCCCCGGGCTTTGCTGCATGCTCAGCGTGAGCGCCCTGGTCCCGCACCCCAGGCTCTCGCCTAGAGACAGCTCCTGGGTTTGAGCCTGGCAGAGCCTGATGCTGGAGCCAGAGCCTAGGGACCCTCTGACCGACTGGCAAGTAACACAATATTATTAACAGGGCCTATCTCTACACGCAGCCCATGGGTCTCCCAGCCCGGGGGGGGCTGGCCGCGCTGGGAGGGGGTGTGTGGCTGGGAGCCCTCCCCGATTCCCCCCACAGGGAAGCCCCCCCCCATCTGCTGTCCCCCCATGAGTTCTGCACGGCACCCCAAAGCAGGCCCCTGGTGTAGCCTCTCCCCCTCCCCTGTACCTCTGCAGGAACTCAGCCAGACCAGCCAGGCAGCAGAGCACTATCTGCTCCCCAAACTCCGGTGTGATCTGGGGGGCTCTGTCCACATGGGCCTTCAGTACCTGCAGGGAGAGGAGCAGGCCACTGAGCTGCTGGGGGAGTGGGGAGCCTCCTCCCGCCCTGCCGCCAGGCACACGGACTGGCCCCAAACCTCCAGCGGGCACAACTGACTCACCCCAACCGCAACAAAGGGGAGACCCCAGCAGGCCCTGGCCGAGCCCCGGGCACCATCAGCTGCTCCCAGCACCGCCTGGGGAGGGGCTGCGAGCTGCCAGCCCAAGGCAGGTCCAGCCAGGCCCCAGGTACCCAGCACAGCCCAGGCCTGGCTCAGCAGCTGTCTGCTCCCATGGGGCATGGCGCTCAGGGGGCTGGCCAGTGGGCAGCCTGGGGGGTGGTGCTGGCTGCCTGGCAGAGGGGAGCCCCGCACGGGGCCCATTGCAGAGCTCACGGGGGGCAGAGGACTGACTCTCTGGCCCAGGGGACCTGCCCCGGGGGCACGGGGGTCGGAGCTGCCATCTGCTGTTGGCAGCTTTCCCCTGTGGCCCCTACAGCCTGGGGGAGGGGGCGGGGGGGAGGTGAGACTGGTAGAGCCCACCTGTGCCCTCTGCCAGCTGGGAGCTGGAGCCGGAGCTGATCAGCACGAGCCCCAGACAGCACCCCCAGGGCCGGGCGCCCGCACAGGGGCCAGCAAGTGAAGAGCTCTGGGGGCAGCCAGTGGGGGGCCGGCGTCCCCCCGGGACAGCCGTGTCTTGACAGGGATTGGGGTCCAGGATGGGTGAGCCCGGGGGTAAGCCTATAGCCTTGCCCTGGCTCTAGGGGGATGGGCACATGGGCCCACTCCACACCCAGGGTCCAAAGGGAGCTGGGGGAGCCAGGCTCTGACTCCAGAGGAGGGGAAGGCTGGACCTGGCCACCTGGGGGCAGGTGGGGGAGCCCGGATCAGGCTCCAGACCAGCTCAGAGGCTCCCATGGACTCCCTCCTTCGGCTGGGCCATGGGCTGCCCCGGCCATACCAGACACCCCTGGGCCCAATGGGGCGACTCCTGGCCCCACTCAGCCAGCATGACAGGCCTGATACCACCAGCACCCTGAGGGTGAACAGCTGATTGCATGAGCGGTGGGGAGGGTATGTGTGTGGCAGGGAAGGCCGGGGAGAAGGGGGCCAGGGAGGCCCAGAGGCCAGGCACAAGGGGTTCCAGGTTCGATGGGGAATGACCATGGGAGGCTCCGGAGGCCAGGCACGGTGGGGAAGGGGTGTGGGGGGCTAGAGGGCCAGACACATCATGGGGGGGGGAGGATGTGGGAGGGGGGATCCAGGCATGGTGGGAAAGGGGCATGGAGGCCCCGAGGGCTAGGCACGGCGGGGAAGGGGCCTGGGGGGGCCAAGGCACAGCAGGAAGGGGTGTAGGGGGCCAGGCACAGCAGGAAGGGGTGTAGGGGGCCCAGGGGCCAGGCACGGCGGGGAAGGAGCGTGCCCAGGTGGAGCCGGGTAGCGGCAAACGGCCCTGCCATGGACGCACCGAGATCACCCGGCTGGACAGCTCCAGCTGGCCGTGGTCCCGTCCAGGCTCCTGTGCCCAGCGCTGCTCCTCCTCCCGCAGCTCCCGGCTCATGTCCGCCGCGATCTTGGTCTAGGTGGGAATAGAAGCTGTCACAGGTTGGGGGGAGCTCCGGGGTGGGTGCATGGGCTGCCCCAGCACCACCCGCCCTATGGCCTGGTGTCCAGCCGGCCGGCTCCCAGACAGGCCCTGCAGCTCGGCAGGACTGTAAACTCCTCCCCCCACGACCGGCTCATTAAAGGACTGACACCCCCAACCCCACGGACTATTTGCGGGGGGGAGGAAATCACCCACTCCCAGCTCAGAGGCACCACGGGAAGGGGAAGGGGGTGGGTAGGTGCCATGGGGAGAGGGTGGGGCAGGTGCGGGGAGGCGCCAGAGGGGAGGGGAAGGCCCTGGGGCTGCTGCAGGGAGGCAGGGCTGGGGGGGGAGAGGGGTGTGCCTTGGGGGGTGGGCACCAGGCCCCACCATTACCTTCACTGCTGTGGCGCAGGCCTCCTCCAAGCGGCGCTGGGTCTCGGGGGGCAGCAGGGGCTCTTGCTCGTGGGCGCTGAGCAGCGGGGCGATGTCCAGCCGCCCCAGCACCGCCCTGGGGGCAGAGACAGCCATGAGGGCAGGGCCCCCCCGCAGCCTCCCTGCGTGGCCCCCTTCCCAGTGACAGCTCATGGGGCGCCAGGGCCAGATACCGGCCCCACTCCTCCCCCCACCCCCCCCGTGCCAGGTACAGCCCCCCCCCAGTGCCAGGTACTGGCCCCGCCCTTCACCCCCCAGTGCCAGGTACCAGCCCACCCCATGCCAGGTACTGACCCCAGATCTGTCCCACCCCGCCCGCCCCGCCCCAGGAGCCGGCCCCGCCCCCTCACCTGGGGTAGGTGTTGCTGTGCCAGTCCAGGAGGAAGTAGAGCTCGGCGATGGACAGGCTCCTCTGGGCGATGCTGCCCAGCAGCTGGGCCAGCCCCTCATGGTAGCTGCGGGCGTAGACGCCCAGGGCCTGGTACTCGGGGGGATACGCCGGCAGCAGGTGGCTCCTGATGGCGCTCAGGTCCTCCACCAGGCAGCGGGTCAGGCGCTCCACGTGCCCCACCAGGGGGCCGCCACTGTCCTCGGCGCACTGGCCCAGCCGTTCGCCCACCGCCCGCTTCACCGCCTCGGCCCACCTGCGGCGCATGGCCCGGGGCCGGGGCCCGGGGCCGCCCCCCTGCGCCGCCGGACACCGCCGGTCCGCGGCCTCCTCCTGCTCGATCACCCGCACCACCAGCTCCAGGGACGGGTAGGCGCCCCGGGCCGCCAGGGCCTCGGCCAGCACGGCCCACAGCTGCTGCAGCAGAGCCTCGTACAGCAGCGCCACGTCCTTGGCCTTGCGGCTGCCGGCCTTGGCCCCCTCCCCAGCCTCGCCGCTCGGGGGGCCCTCCCGCCCGCACTCCGCCTCCAGCTCGATGATGTGCTTGTCTGCTGCCAGCAGGTCCCGCTGCTGGATCAGGTTCAGGATCTCCAGCACTGCGGGAAGCGGAGCAGAGAGGTCAGCCCGGACCCCGGGGGAAGGGGAGCCCCGGGCGGGCACAGCCGGGGGCCGCGGGTCCGGAGAGAGGGGCACCGGCAGAAAGCCCAGGGCTGGGGCAGGCGGGGTTGGGAGTGAGGGGCGTCGGCCCCGGGCTGGCACAGCAGGAAGCTGTGGGTCAGGAGTGAGGGGCACTGGCAGAGCTGTAGTAGGGGGGGGACACAGAAGAGGCGTGGGTCAGGAGCGCTAACCCCCACACACACTCCAGCTCTGGCCATCTGCCCAGAGCAAAACTCCACCCGGCGGGGGAAGCGGAGCCGGGAGGCAGAACCCCAGCTTGGCTCTACGTTGGCCCCAGCCCTTCTGGAGCACCTGGACTCTGGGTGGGAGCCAGACGGGCCCCTTGCTGCCCCCTCCCCCTGCCAGGGCTGCCCCTCTGCCCTCGAGGTCAGCTGAAGAGCCAGCAGCCAGCGACCCCAGCCCAGTGGGGCGGGTAGAACAGGCAGGAAGGGCAGGCCCTGTGCCCAGCTGACAGGGACACTCCGTCCCCCATATGGGTCCCTGCCCCACACGCTGGCTGGGAACTGCCCACGTCTGTGTCCCATGGGCCCAGTGGGGCAGGATACTCCATCTGCCGGGGCCCACTGACTGCTGGATCAGTGTCCGGAAAGGCCAGGAGCAGAAACAATAAGTCAAACAACAGCTTGGCTGGGTTGGGCTGGACAGGGGACGACCACAAAAGTGGCCATGAGCCGCCCCGCGCTGAGCCCCAACCCAGCCAGGGGCCGGCCACTGTGCCCTCATGGTGTCCAGCCACCTGGCTCTGGGGCAGAGCACCCACACAGTGTTGGGGGGAGGCAAGGCCTCTGGCTGGGGTGAGGGACACAGCACATGGCCCAACACCTGGGGGGCACAGCTCTGCCCAGCCCTTGGGACCCACAGCCAGCCCAGGTGGGCTGGTGACATGGGGTGCTGGGCCTGCCGGGGGAGCAGACAGCACACTCCCTTCTCCTCCCCTGCCAGGAAGGGGCGCTCGGCCAGCAGCAGAGAACAGGGATGGGAGAGTCTTTATCTGGGCATGGCGGGGGGGGGGGGGGTAGGGGGTGCTCTTGGGTGACCTCTGACCCCCTTCTGTGACCTGTAAGTGACCTCCCACCTGCCCTTGCCCTGCAGCAGGGAAAGGGACACCGAGCGCCATGCGGCCCTGGCAAAGCAGAACACCAGGGTCATCTCCTGCTTCCCCCCCAGCCTGCCTGCTCTGGGAACATGTCCGATCCACTGGCTCCCCACCGGGCTAGCTCCTGCGCCCACCAAACCTCGCCCCCGCGGGACAGATCCTCCCATGGGGCGGCACACGCTGAGCTCTCCGGGATGCCCGCCCCGGGGGCACAGCAGGATTTCATTCCACACCCCTCCCGGCACCGTGCCAGGGGAAGCTCCGCTGGCATTCGGACAGAAACATCCTACGCCCAGCCCTGCAGAGGGCAGCTGGGAACGTGGCCCAGGGAGACTGAGAGACGCAGATGCCAGGGGGCAAAGCGGCCCTCGGCATGGCCACCAAGGGCAGGGTTCCTCGGCCCATCTCAGATTATCCATAGCACCTGACTCTGAATTTTCCAAGGGTTTTTGGAGGGGGAGCCTCAGAATTGTTCCCGCAGCCCCCCACTCACGGGTAGAGATCTAACCCCCTGCATCTGTATCAGTCCCTACCCCTCCCTCCTCAGCACAGCGTCCCAGCACCTCCACCCAGGGGTGCGACCTCCCAGCACCGGGGTCTCATGGCCAAAGGATCCCCCCAGGGACCGCAACCAGGAACCGGCTGGCTTTAAAGCAGAGACATGCAAAGGGGCGGGGGGGGGGGCGTGCAGGGGGGGGGATTTGCACCTCAAAGGATCCCTAATTGGTAGGTGTTTGCTCTCTATCCACTGGGTTTGGTGCCCTAGGGTGGGACAATGGGGCCTCTCTGGAGCCAGGAGCAGACAGGGTGGCTCCATGGGGTGATAAGGGATCTGCTCAGAACTGGCTGTTCCAGGCCCTGGTGCCGTGTTATCTTCCAGTTCCCCACTGGGCCTCACTCCCCACAACCCTGGGAGTGGGGCTGGGCTCCCCCCGGGCAGAGCCCCAGGTCAGGCACCAGCCGGGGTATTGCCAGGCCCATCCCATGCAGCTGTGTCCTGCGTCACTCACAGCACCTCTGTGGTTTTAGAGGCTTTGCCAAGGACCATTAGCCACAGCATGGCTGCCCCATCTGGGAACCCCACTCCCAGGGACGGGACTTACCCCATGCAGAGTGATACCCTACAGCGAGCCGGGCCGTGGGAAGAGCCCACTGTGCAGATGGGGAAACCGAGGCAGAGAGGCAAATGGACATACACAAGGCCACAAGAGCCAGGGACAGAACCCAGGTTCCTGGCTCCCAGCCCCCTGCTCTAACCACTAGACTCCCTCCCAGAGCCAGGACTAGAACCCACACACATCTCAGCTGGGAGCATGTCACGGCCGGCACCAGGGTCCCACTCTGCGCACAGGATGCCCTGCGATGGGCCCTTACCACGGCAGCTCCTCTCAGCACCGGGGCCAGCCGAGAAGTGGGACTGACCTGTCACCCACGGGCAGGGCGTGTTGCGGGGGGGTGGGGGACGACAGAAAGAAGCAAGGCTGGGGGGGGAGGGAGGGGCTCCGGAGGGGGCTCCCCCGTGGGCTGAGGCTCTTGGGAGGGGGTAGCTGCAGGGGCTCATGGGCTGGGGGCTCAGGGGAGTGCCTGCAAGAAGTAGGGAGGCAGACAGGGGGCAGATCTATGGCTCCCCCCCCCAGCTCCTCACAGTCCAGGGGAGGGGGCGCCCCGGCGACGTGACTCGGCCCATCAGCGGCTCTGTCGGGCAGGCTGCCTCCCCGGGACGTACGCGGGCACACGCTCCCCCACATCCCCCCTCGTGGCAGGGCCCCCCAGCTGCAGCTCCCCACGGCCGCGCGCCGGCTCACCTGACAGAGGCTCCTGGGCCTTGGCGGCGGTCTTCACCTCCTGGGCGGCGCGCACCGGCTCCGGGGCCTCGGGGGGGCTGGGCTTGTCCACCAGCGAGGCCCGGTGCGCCCGGCCCCCCAGGCCCAGCTTGAGGAAGGTCATGCGCTTCCCGGCGTCGGGGGCGCCCTCGCGCTCGGCCAGGCAGCTCTCCGGCCCGCCCGGGCTGTCCTTACGCCGCCCATTCAAGCGCTGCAGGAGGCTGAAGTCCTCAGAGCTACGCCGCGCCTTCCGCTTCTCCAGGGCCCCAGGGCCCAGCTCCCCCTCCAGCAGGCGGCCCAGGAAGGAGCGCCGGTCAGGCCCCTTGTCCCCGGCAGGAGCCTTCTCCTTGCCCGCCCCTTTCTTGCCTTTGCCCAGCCGGAAGGGGGAAAGGCCCACCAGCCTCTCTAGCGTTGCCCGGCGCCGGTCCAGGCTGCCATTGAAGAGGTTGCGTTCAAAGCCACCGCCCTGCTCCTCTGCCTCCTCCAGGAACGGGTTCTGGTCCCCCGGGACAGAGTCCCCCGAGTTCTCCTCCAAGTCCTCCTCGAAGGGGTTGGTGCTGCTCTCCTGGGCCAGGATCAGCTCCCCGGTGCCGCCTGGCGCCCTGTTGGTCTTGGCCATCTTCAATTTGTAGGGGTTCTTAAGGACCGGCATGGCCGCCACTGCCCGGGACCTGGCAACACAGGAGACAGGGTCACGCCCCGAGTGCGGGACGCGGAGATCCCGGTGCCACGGGAGGAGAAGCAGCTGGGGACACGGAACACCCAACCGCTGCCTAGCGACATATACCGCCATGGCATGCCCTGTCCCCTGTATCCCATTCCATGCCCTGTATCCCATACCATAGAATCAGAGAAGATAAGGTTGGAAGGGACCTCAGGAGGTCATCTAATCCAACCCCCTGCTCGAAGCAGGACCAACTCCAACTAAATCATCCCAGCCAGGGCTTTGTCAAGTCTGACCTTAAAAACCTCTAAGGATGGAGATTCCACCACCTCCTGAGGTAACACATTCCAGTGCTTCACAACCCTCCTAGTGAAATAGTGTTTCCTAATATCCAACCTACATCTCCCTCACTGCAACTTGAGACCATTGCTCCTTGTTCTGTCACCTGCCACCACTGAGAACAGCCAAGCTCCATCCTCTTTGGAGCCCCCCTTCAGGTAGTTGAAGGCTGCTATCAAATCCCCCCTCACTCTTGTCTTCTGCAGACTAAACAAGCCCAGTTCCCTCAGCCTCCCCCCGTAAGTCATGTGCTCCAGCCCCCTGATCATTTTTGTTGCCCTCCACTTGACTCTCTCCAATTTGTCCACATCATTTCTGTAGTGGGGGGCCCAAAACTGGACACAGTACTCCAGGTGTGGCCTCACCAGTGCCGAATAATCACTTCCCTCGATCTGCTGGCAATGCTCCTACTAATGCAGCCCAATATGCCATTGGCCTTCTTGGCAACAAGGGCACACTGTTGACTCATATCCAGCTTCTCGTCCACTGTAATCCCCAGGTCCTTTTTTTGCAGAACTGCTGCTTAGCCAGTCGGTCCCCAGCCTGTAGCGGTGCATGGGATTCTTTCATCCTAAGTGCAGGACTCTGCACTTGTCCTTGTTGAACCTCAGCAGAGTTCTTTTGCACCAATCCTCCAATTTGTCTAGGTCACTCTGGACCGTATCCCTACCCTCCAGCATATCCACCTCTCCCCCCAGCTTAGCGTCATCTGCGAACTTGCTGAGGAAGCAATCCATCCCATCATCCATATAATTAATGAAGATGTTGAACAAAACCGGCCCCAGGACCGACCCCTGGGGCACTCCGCTTGATACCGGCTGCCGACTAGACATGGAGCCATTCATCACTACCTGCTGAGCCTGACGATCTAGCCAGCTTTCTATCCACCTTTAGTCCATTCATCCAGCCCATACTTCTTTAACTTGCTGGAAAGAATACTCTGGGAGACCGTATCAAAAGCTTTGCCAAAGTCAAGATATATCACGACCACCACTTTTCCCATATCCAGAGCCCGTTATCTCATCATAGAAGGCAATCAGGTTGGTCAGGCATGACTTGCCCTTAGTGAATCCACGATCAGGAACAGTCAACACCTTCCTCTCCTCCAAGTGGTTCAAAATGGATTCCTTGAGAACCTGCTCCATGATTTTTCCAGTGACTGATTCTCCTTCTTCCCTTTTTTAAAGATGGGCACTATATTTGCCTTTTTCCAATCGTCCAGGACCTCCCCCGATCGCCAGGTGTTTTCAAAGAGAATGGCCAATGGCTCTGCAATCACATCAGCCAACTCCCTCAGCACCCTCGGATGCATTGCGTCCGGCCCCATGGACTTGTGCATATCCAGCTTTTCTAAATAGTCCTTAACCTGTTCTTTCACCACTGAGGGCTCCTCACCTCCTCCCCATACTGTGCTGCCTAGGGCAGCTGTCTGGGAGCTGACCTTGTCTGTAAAGACGGAGGCAAAAAAAGCATTGAGTAAGAACATAAGAATGGCCACACCGGGTCAGACCAAAGGTCCATCTAGCCCAGTATCCTCTCTTCCGACAATGGTCAATGCCACGTGCCCCTGAGGGAATGAACAGGACAGGTAATCATCAAGTGATACATCCCATCACCCATTCCCAGCTTCTGGCAAACAGAGGCTAGGGACACCATCTCTGCCCATCCTGGCTAATAGCCATTGATGGACCTATCCTCCATTAATTTATCTAGATTTTTTTTAACCCTATTATAATCTTGGCCTTCACAACATCCTCTGGCAAGGAGTTCCACAAGTTGACTGTGCGTTATGTGAAAAAATATTTCCTTTTGTTTGTTTTAAAACCTGCTGCCTATTAATTTCATTTGGTGTCCGCTAGCTTTTGTGTTATGAGACAGAGTAAACAACACTTCCTTATTTACTTTCTCTACACCAGTCATGATTTTATAGACCTCTATCATATCCCCCCTTAGTTGTCTCTTTTCCAAACTGAAAAGTCCCAGTCTTATTAATCTCTCCTTATACAGCAGCTGTTCCATACCCCTAATCATTTTTATTGCCCTTTTCTGAACCTTTTCCAATTCTAATATATCTTTTGTGAGATGGGGCAACCACATCTGCAGGCAGTATTCAAGATGTGGGCATACCATGGATTTATATAGAGGCAACATGATATTTTCTGTCTTATTATCTATCCCTTTCTTAATGATTCCCAACATTCTGTTGGCTTTTTTGACTGCCGCTGCACGCTGAGTGGATGTTTTCAGAGAACATCTAAATCCACTGTATCCACTGGATCCCCCTTGTCCACATGCTTGTTGACCAAAGAATTCTAGGAGATTGGTGAGGCATGATTTACTTTTATAAAAACCATGTTGACTCTTCCCCAACAAATTATGTTCATCTATATGTCTGACAATTTTGTTCTTTACTATAGTTTCAACCAGTTTGCCCAATACTGAAATGAGGCTTACTGGCCTGTAATTGCTGGGGTTACCTCTGGAGCCCTTTTTAAAAATTGGTGTCACATTAACTATCCTCCAGTCATTAGGTACAGAAGCTGATTTAAACGATTGTCATCTGTAACCTGTTAGTAGTCCTGCAATTTCACATTTGAGTTCCATCAGAACTCTTGGGTGATACCATCTGGCCCTGGTGATTTATTATTGTTTAGTTTATCAATTTGTTCCAAAACCTCCTCTAGTGACACCTCAATCTGGGACAGTTCCTCAGCTTTGTCACCTAAAAAGAATGGCTCAGGTTTGGGAATCTCCCTCACATCCTCAGCCATAAAGACCGATGCAAAGAATTCATTTAGTTTCTCTGCAATGGCTTTATCGTCCTTGAGTGCTCCTTTAGCATCTCGATCGTCCAGTGGCCTCACTGGTTGTTTAGCAGACTTCCTGCTTCTGATGTAGTTTCAAAAAGTAAGAGCAAAATTTTTTTTGTCTTTGGCTAGCTGTTCTTCAAATTCTTTTTTGGCATTCCTAATTACATATATATATTTTTAAGTACTTCAGCTTTTTCCACATCATGTGTCACTAGGTTGCCTCCCCCATTCAGTTAGGGTCCCACACTTTCCCTGACCACCTTCTTGTTGCTAACAAACCTGTAGAAACCCTTCTTGTTACCCTTCACTTCCCTTGCTAGCTGCAACTCCAATTGCACTTTGGCCTTCCTGATTTCACTCCTGCATGCTCGAGCAATATTTTTATACTCCTCCCTCGTCATCTGTCCAAGTCTCCACTTCTTGTAAGCTTCCTTTTTGTGTTTAAGCTCACCGAAGATTTCTCTGTTAAGCCAAGCTGGTCGCCTGCCATATTTGCTATTCTTTCTGCACTTCAGAATGGTTTGTTCCTGCGCCCTCAATAAGGCTTCTTTAAAATACAGCCAGCTCCCCTGGACTCCTTTCCCCCTCATATTAGCCTGTACGTACCCTGTACCCCAACGCACGCTCTGTACCCGGTATCGCACATGCCTTGTACCCTGTACTCCATCGCACATCCTGTACCCTGTATCTCACATACCCTATACCGTCACACGTCCTGTACCCCACAAACGCTGTACCCCATCGCACACCTTGTACCCTGTATCACACATGCCCTGTACCACACATGCCCTGTACCCCATTGCACACACCCTGTACCCTGTATCGCACATGCCCTGTACCCCATTGCACATACCCTGTACCCCCAATCACCCAGCATACCCTCAACCCACACCATATGCCGCATCACACACCGTGAACGTCCATCCCACGCCCGCCATACCCATCACACTGTGTACCCCATATGATCCCCCATGCACACCCATCCCATGTTCCCCCACCCCATGCCATGCCACACTCCTGTCCCACTCTAGGCAGCCCCCCCACCAATACACCCTGCTGTGCACAGTACCTACACATATTCAGGACCACTTCCTTCCTGGGCTTCAGTTGTATCCAGAATCAACTCTGGGTCAACGGATACATTTTCAACCATCATAGGCTGACAGGCTTTTTCTGTCTGCTCTACAAACAGAAAAGAGCGGGAGAAACATTCCCCTTTAACAGCCAAACAGCTTGGGATCTCATTTCAGGCTTGACAAAGCCCTGGCTGGGATGATTTAATTGGGGATCGGTCCTGCTTTGAGCAGGGCGTTGGACTAGATGACCTCCTGAGGTCCCTTCCAACCCTGATATTCTATGATTCCCTTGTCCCAGCACACAGGGCTGTTCACAGACAACTGCTTGGAGACCAGGGTAGCTCCCTCCATAGGCAAGTCAATACCCCTGACAGACACAGGAACGTTTCCTTCACTGTCCCAATTCTCCACCCAGCTAACAGGTAAGGTGTAGGGATGCTCATATTCAACTAACCTCACCTTCCCAAACTGCTGACTAGCTAGACAAAGCCACCAGCTCAGAAGGCTGCCTAGGCTCATCTAAACTCTCTTTGCCGTCCCCTCCTTCAACAGATGAGCTGCTGTTTTCACAACTACTGTCTTATTACACGGAGCTATTTTAAGCACATCACTTTTACCTGGGCCAGGCTTACTTTCCCAAGCTTTGCTAGCCAACAGTGTATCACTCACCAAGACTGTCCCCCTTCCTTCCTCAGTCTGGGCTTTAACCTGATCACCAGCTTTAATTTGCTCTAGAGAAACATTTCCCTGAGCCTTATCTAATGCCAGATTCACTTCTGAGATACCAGACAGACACTCAGAAATGTTTTCCACATATACACTGCTTCTTTGCACAGACAAACAGCCATCTTCCTCAGACAAAACATTTGGAGAAACCCTCTGTAGGCAAATCCTTGCCCGTAGTGTAGACAGGTTCAGGATTATTTCTTTCCTGTGACTGATTTATGTCAACTTGACTGAACAAAGCTTAATATCATCCCCGATCCTTAGGCAATAACTTCCTTACACCAGCTATAACTTCATGTGTAATGCCATTCCATTCAAGATAGATTCTGGCTAAAGGCACACTTACAGCAAACTCATAGAGGATTACACTATTCACACTCTTATTTGGTAAATAATCCTCCTCTTTGACAAGATCCGCTTTAACAAGAGTGACGTTAGAAGCTGTAATTTGCCCTAAACAGCTTTTACCATTGACTTTTACATTCTCTGCACAAGTTATGGGGTTACCTTCACCTGAGCTCACAGTAAAAGCATTTACATAAAAGGTGGCAGCGTTGGGGTAAATTGGGTTACACACAGACAACTGCTTAGAGTCAAACAACGTACCAACGTTGTTCCAAACTGGATAGATTCTATCCCCATCTCTGTTGTTGAGAGGAGCTGGCTTTCCAGGATGATACAGTCAGTTCCTGTTGTTCCTTTATTCTTTTGATTTGGAGCTTAAGTCTGTCCATTTCTGCCTTAGCTTCTAGTTCCTGCAGTCGAATACATGCCATTCTTTGGTCACGTTCAAAACACCGGCGTTCTCTTTCAGCAGCTTCTCCTTCCAGATCAGCTATTTTTTGCTTTTGTTCAGGTTCTAGCTGCTGGTTTCTCACGGCGAGCATTTTCGCTGGGTCTGCTTCCTTATCACGGGCAATCAGGGTGACGAGATGTCCCGATTTTACAGGCACCGTCCCGATATTTGGGGCTTTTTCTTATATAGAGGCCTATTACCCCCCACCCTGTCCCGATTTTTCACACTCGCTATCTGGTCACCCAACTGGCAATTAATCGATTTTTCAGTTTCTGCTCTGGGGCCTTTTTCTTAAAAGACCGCGCTCTCTGTATGCACAATGGGCGGGGGGGGGGGGGGGGGAACGGCACTAGGATTGCCCAGGAAACTGTCAGTCAGGCTTCCCTAAATTGACTTTGCCTCCTCCACAGCCAGAGCTTCTCGTCCATCCGGCCACAGATCCTCCCCCCCCTCCCGCCCATGGTACCCCAGAACCTCAGGTGGAGTCACTGATGTCCTTGGCTCCCAAAATGAATCGCGTCTCAGCAGATCCACCATTGGCACGAGTTCAAACCTGCAAGTGACCCATGTCCCAGGCTGCAGGGGAAGAGGAAACCCCCCCCAGGGCCTCTGCCCATCTGACCTGGGGGGGAAATTCCTTCCTGACCCCACCTCTGGCGCTCAGACCCATCAGCTGGACAGCTGGGAAAGGATTCCCTGTAGTAGCTCAGAACCCTCCCCGTCTAGCGCCCCATGTCCAGCCATTGGGGATATTAGCTAAGAGCAGACAAGGCTGGGCCACATGCCATTGCAGGCTGCCTCATGGTCTTCTCCTCCTCCCCCCGCCCGCCCATCAGCCTCCTGGTCCCTTCAGCCGCCATCAGCCTCCTGGTCCCCTCCCGCATCAACCTCATGGTTCCCCTTCCCTCGCACTCACCTCTTTGTCCCCTCCCCTCAGCCTCATGGTCCCCACCTGTCCCATCAACCTCATGATCCCATTACCCCCCCACACCATCAACCTCATCGTCCTGTTCCACCCCTTACCCCCCACCAGCCTCTGGGTCTCCTCCTGGCATCAGCCTTCTGGTCCCCTCCCTTCCATTTCTGAGGATTGGGTTTGGCTTTGGCTTTGAAAAGACAGAGGTAAAAACAAAATCTTGTATGTGCATCTGTCCCCAGCCCCCGTCTTGTGGGTGGGTTCGAACCCTGGCCCTTCAGCACCATCACCCAGACTGCGGGCACTGGCATGTCAGGACTAGCTGTTATCTCTGAGGGGAGAAGTGCTGGGTACACAGGCGGGCCAGGGCACCCAACCCAGCTGTCTCTCTTCCTCACCCCCAAGGAGGGGGCTCCTGCCCTGTGTGGTGCTCCCAGGGGAGATGAGATGCTGGCAGAGGGGTAAGCCTGGGCCCAGGGTTTCCCAGTGCAGTGTCCGGTGGTGGTTTGAGCCCAGCCTGGGAACTGCCCACATTTCAGGAGCCCCCATCCTGTAGCTCAGGCCTGGGCTACGTGGGAAGTGTTTGCGGCAGGTGTGAATTTAAAGTGACCCACTCAGACGGTGCCATCCCTGGGGACGCTCTTCGCACCCATACAGCTCTTGTCAACAGTTGGTTTCAACGTGCTACCCAAAGTAGGTCGGTGTCATTATCCCCAGGTGGGGGAAACTGAGGCACCGAGGGGCAAAGTGACTTGCCCTGGGTAACACAGCAGGCCAGTGGCAGAGCCAGGAACAGGAATGAGTCTATCGACAAGGCTACGCTGAGGACACCGTCTCAGTGTATCCCTGCTCCACATGCAGTGTCTGTCCCAGTGCAACCACATGGGTTCAGGGCTGATTTTCACCAACTTAGTCGGGCACATCCTGACACTGGGACAAAGGGAGAACTCCCTCCCCGTCCAGCATGGCAACAACTCTGCCAGGCCCAGCGCATTATCCCAGTATAACTGCCCTCATCCTCACAGGGCTGGACGGCTTTCACTACACTGGGATGAGTTTCCGGTGTAGACAAGCCCTGAGCTCATGTCCCTGGGGAAGGGGGTTGAGCTAAACCAAACCCAGGTGCTCCTACCTCAGTGTCAGTGTGTGTGTGGGGCGGGGGTGGGGGGCGGGGAGGAGGGGACGGACTCCGCAAGGGCCATCCTAGGTCATTTCCCTGGCTAGGCAGGGCCTAGTTACACCTGTAGAACTGGTCAGACTCTCCCATGTAGACAAGGATCAGCCACATGGGAAGGGAATTTCTGGGAGACAAAGCAAAGGCCCAAGGGGTCCATTCAGCTGAACAGCAAAGATCTGCTGCAAACACTGGAGGGGGGAGAGCAGGTCACAAGAATTCTTTGTACTGGAGTGCGAGAGACAAACTAAGTATACTGACACTGCCCCGCCCCACACACACCTCTCTGCACCCCCAGCCCCCTTTCCACACCCCCCCAGCCCCCTTTCCACACCCTTCTCTCTGCACACGCACACCCCCACACCTCCAGCCCGCAGAGGTACACAGGCCAGACTCAGATTGGGAGCCAGAGCTGCCCCACCGGGAACGTGGATTCCTTCCAACCCCTTTCACAGATGCTCATCACCACCGGACCCAGCACAGAGGCAGCCTCCCCGTGCACCTCAAATGCACAACCGGGAGGCTGAGCCCCCCAACCCCACCCCCAAGGTCCGGGTGAACTTTCAGACAACAGCAGTTCCAATAACCCTAGTACGGGGCTTCTCAACCCTCGATCTCCAAGCTCCTCGCCCTGGCAGGAGCGCCCCCCTTTCGCCCAGGGCCAGATAGAGGCCCAGAGGGGGAGTTGCTTGCCCAGGGTTGGGGGGCTGGGCAAGGCCCAGTGGCAAAGAGAACCGGATTCCATGGGGGCTGATCCCCCCCCCTTACCCCCAGTTCTGCCAGGGCTGTTGGGGAGAGGCAGATGGGATGCCAGCCATGCCCAGGGCGGTGCCGGGCGAGCTCGGCCTGCTGGGGGAGGCTGACAAGCACTGGGCGACTGGGCCGGGGAACGCTGGGGGGGGCTGAGCTCTGCCTCCATTTCCAAGGGAGAAATGCCCCCCTTCCCCACTCTATAGGCAGCCAAGACAAAAGCGAAACTGCCGCTCCCTGGGAGCAAACACCCTGGGGGCCCCAGCCACCCAGGGGACAAAGGGCTTCTGCGAGCCGGTGCCGATCTGTTCTGAAGACAGCAGATTGATGCCCGAGCGCCAGGCCTGATCACAGGACTTTGCCCTGCTCTGCCCGCAGGCTCCGCAGTGGCCTTGGGCACCTGCCTCTGCCCGGGCCAAGAGCAGAGCCCAGCCCTGCAGGGGAGGAGTGGCGGGAGGAGGCTTCTCTGAGCACTGACTGCGCCAGGATCCAGCACAGGCTAATTTATGGTGTTGCCAACTGGCACAGCCTGGCCGCATGCCAAGCTACAGCCCAGCTGGCCACAGCTCTGCATCAGCCCAGCCTCGCTCCTGGCCCTCGCCTTCTGAAGCCACTTGCCCCGGGAAGAATCCCGGGCAGGAGAGCGGGCACTGGTGTACGTGGCCGTGCGAGGGGAAGGCACCAATGGACCCGACTCCTTTGTGCTTGGCACTGGCCTGCTAAGCCCTGCACCGGGGGGGGGGGTGGAGGGCACAGGCATGGAGATAAAACTGCATCCAGCTAATCCCGGACTTCCCACCCCCAAACCCCTCCCCCAGGGAGCTGGTCCCATCAGGGTCAGCAACAAACCTCTGAACTCAGGAGGAGACACCTGGAGCTTCCGACAGCTCAGCCCCCTATGCCCCTGGGGCTGCCAGGCCAGCCCAGAGCCCCTGAACCCCTCCCCCGCCTCCCCAGCCTCCCAGCCAGCACACAGCCCGCTGAACACCCCCTCACCCTCAGACCAGCACACAGCCCCCCTGAACTCCCTCCAACACCCCCCCAGCCCAGCACACAGCCCTCTGAACACCCCCTCACCCTCAGACCAGCACACAGCCCCCCTGAACTCCCTCCAACACCCCCCCAGCCCAGCACACAGCCCTCTGAACACCCCCTCACCCTCAGACCAGCACACAGCCCCCCTGAACTCCCTCCCGCACCCCCCAGCCAGCACACAGCCCTTCTCACCCCAGACCAAAAGAGAGCCCCCCCCACAGCTCCAGGCCAGCACAGAGCCCCCCCCATCCTCCTCTCCCCTAGTCCTGCACACAGCCCCCCTGAGCCCCCCTCCCGTACCCCTCAGGCCAGGACACAGCCCCCCTGAACTCCCCTCCCGCACCCCCAGCCAGCACACAGCCCCCCTGAACCCCTCTCCCGCCCCCCTTCAGTCAGCACACAGCCCCCCCTGAACCCCTCTCCCGCCCCCCTTCAGTCAGCACACAGCCCCCCCTGAACCCCTCTCAACCCCGACCAAAACAGAGCCCACACACACAGGTCCAGGCCGGCACAGAGCCCCCCTGATCCCCCCCAGGCCGGCACAGAGCCCCCGCCGCCAACGCCCCCCGGGGAGCCCCCAGCCCCTGACACCGTGACCCCAGGCTGCAGCAGCGGCACGGGGTGGGGGGCTCCCGGGCACCCCGAGCGGCTGCAACCCCCCCGGCCCGGCCCCTCGGGAGCCCAGCGCGGGTGTGGCCCTGCGACGGTCCCCGATGCCCCAACCCTCGCCCCGAGCAGTGGGGAGCCGGTACCTGGGTCTGCATCGCGCCTCTGAGAGCGGCCCCTACGGCCGGGGCCCCCCGCGTGCGGCTCGGCAGGTGGCCGGTCGCCACCGTCCCTTTGACCGCTGGGGCTGGGCGAGCAGCTCCGGGAACTCCCGGGCAGCGAGCCGGCCCCGCCCTCCCTTGGGGCAGGACAGGGGCGGGGAGCAGCCGGCGCTGAGCCGCCTGGGGCTATGGGGCAGGGAGCCACCCCCACGGAGCCGCCTGGGGCTAGGGGGCAGGGTGCTGTGGGCACTGAGCCGTCTGGGCTATGGGGCAGGATGGGGGGGGGGGGGAAGTAGCCCTCACTAAGCCACCTGGGTTATGGGGCAGGACAGGGGCAGAGAGCAGCCAGCACTGAGCCACCTGGGCTATGGGGCAGGTAGCAGCCCGCACTGAGCCATGCCGGGCTATGGGGCAGGAAGGGTGTGGAGCTGCCCTCACTGAGCCATGCCAGGCTGTGGGGCAGGATGGGTGCAGAGCTGCCCGTACTGAACCATGTCGGGCTATGGGGCAGGATGGGTGAGGAGCTACCTGAGTTATGGGGCTCCCGCATAATGGTGTGAGCATGCACACAAACACACACATATGCATGGACACAGTTTTATGCTCATGTGGACATGCCCAGGGCACAAGCCCAAACATGCCACACGCTCATGTACGCACATCTGCACCCAGACATGCCCCCCCCGGTCAGGGGTCGGTTGCAGCTGCTGCGAGTCCCTGGGTGCTCCCAACCCCCCACCCTCAGCCAAGCTGTCTCCAGCTGCTCTCACCTCCCCCCTTGTGTGGGTGTTTGTTGGTGGGGGGGCGGGGAGCGTAGGGCCCATCGCTGGTACCTGAGTCCTGCAAATGGGAATGCCCTACATGCCCTGGAGGGGAGAACCCTCACTGACCCCAGCACAGCCCCCAGCCGGGCCAGACTCAGCTGCCCCCAGATCCAAAGGGGCCCTCAATTTGGGGTGCAGGTGACTGGGACCTTGGCTGATTTCCAGTGGGGCCGCGCTGCAGAGTCATCTCCCCACATTCGGGTGCCCACATCCGGAGAGCGTCCCAGGGACAGGCTGGACGAGGCCTGAATTCCTCACAGGGGAGGGTCGGAGCCAGAGTCTGAGCCCTGGGTGTGCACACAGGTGTGATAAGATCTGCAGAACCCTGGTGTCCTTTCTGTTTTGCCACAAGGCGCCATCTCTTGGGAACGCTTGGCTCCAAGAACCCCAGATTGGGACCACTCCCCTCTCAGAGCTGGAGCTCCCAGCCCCCCACTCTAACCACCAGACCCCACGCCGCTCTCAGAGCTGGGGCCAGAACCCAGGAGTCCTGGCTCTGAGCCCTCCTCCTTTAACCAATTGCCCCCACTTCCCTAAGCCGAGAAAGGAACCCGGTTGTCCTGATTCCAGGTCTCTGCCCGCTCTAACCAGTAGACCCCACTCCCCCGCCAGAGCTGGGTAGGGACCCGCCTGCACCCATAGATCACAGCCATCAAGTCAGCCAGTGGATTTTAGAGCACTTAGAAAACCCAGCTGGTGAACAGCGAGGAGCCTAGGGAAGGACAAGCCCTTCCCAGCCCCTTCTTGCCCATCCCTGGAGCTAAGGCTGTGTCTTTCGACCACTTTCGGCGCTAAAAGTTTAGTCATTCGGGGGTGTGAAAAAGCACCCCCCCCGTGACAAACGTTTTAGCGCTGAAAAGCGCCAGCATGGACAGCGCTTTATGGCGATACAGCGACCCCCCCTCGTTCGGGGTGATTATTTTTGATCGCCGGGAGAGCTCGCCCCCGGCGATGGAGCGTGAGGACACTGCCCACGTCACAGCACTGCCACGGCCATACCATAACGTAACCCCACGTCTGCGCCCTGCGATCGGGGCAGGCAGCGCTCCAGGCTCTGCTTCCCCCCAGGGCCTGCCAGAGCTCCCAGCCAAGCCTGTGGGGCAGGACTCGCCCAGAGGCCAGCAAAGCTCTCCGGGGAAACGCCAAGTGTGTGTGGGGGGGGACGACACGGAGCGAACCCGTTTTCCAGCACACACCCGGGGATCGAACAGCGAAAACTCTGCCATGTCTCCCCTTGTTTGTGTCTAACAGGCACAATTGCAGCCCCCCCCCCACACACACACACCACAGCCCCGTGGGGCTCAACACCTTGGGGTGACCCATGGAGGCCTCTAGACAAAGGGGAAGCCAGGCCGCCCCTCTGCAGCTCCCTGCCTGGCTCAGATGCCAGCTGTGCCCAGGCCAGCAATGGGCAGAGCACCTGTTGTGCCCGGTGCCACGCAGGTCCTTAGGCTAGGAGCCCTGCCCAGAGGCTGCCCCCCAGCAGCAGGACAGGAGCCCTGCTGGCATGGCACTGGGACCCTGGGGGGCAGGGAGCCCGTGAGTCACATCCCCAAGCTCCGGAGGCGCCGACTGAGACCAGGAAATGACCCCCAGGCCGGAGGGCTGCAGACGGCAGGAAACGGGGCTGGCTCCCTCTGCGCTGAGCTGGCAGCCCGGGCAGGAGCCGGGGAGGGGGCAGCGGACCGCAGCACACAGGGCTCATGTCCGCAGGAGGAAGGACTGGGGTCTCGCAGCTCAAGAAAGAGCTGGGGAGCCAGGACTCCTGGGTTCTATCTCCAGCTCTGGGAGGGGAGTGGGGTCTAGTGGTCAGAGCAGGGGACTGGGAGCCAGGACTCCTGGGTTCTATCTCCAGCTTTGGAAGAGGAGTGGGGTCTAGTGGTCAGAGCAGGGGCATGGGAGCCAGGACTCCTGGGTTCTACCCTAACCTCTGGGAGGGGAGTGGGGTCTAGTGGTCAGAGCAGGGGCATGGAAGCCAGGACTCCTGGGTTCTATCCTCGGCTCTGGGAGGGGAGTGGGGTCTAGTGGTCAGAGCAGGGGCGTGGGAGCCAGGACTCCTGGGTTCTATCTCCAGCTCTGGGAGAGGAGTGGGGTCTAGCGTATGCCTACACTGCAAAAATAACCTCGCAGCAATGAGTCCCAGCGCCCAGGTCAATTGACTCGGGCTATGGGGCTAAAAATAGTCGTGTAGACTCTGAGCCCCACCCACCTCCCTGGGATTCAGACTATACTGCTGGTCTTGTCCTCACAGTCCGAGCCCGCGAGCCGGGGTCTGTAGAGCAGGGTCTGAGACTCATGGCTGCAGTGTTTGTTCTTTGCCACTTAGACCTACCCTGGTGGCTTAGAGCAGGGGACAGGGACAGGACTCCTGGGTCTCCCCCCCACAAACACCCCCCATTTGCCTTGCTTTGCAATCTGCAGTGACCCTCTGCCTGCCCCTCTCTGCATCAGGGACAGGAGTTAATTCTCCGGACCTGCTCCCTCGGGGCACCCTGGCGCCTCTGCTGAAACGTGCCCGGCAGGCTTGGGTTGTTGGGCCTGCTGGGAGCTGAGAGCCCCTGGCTGGGGGCCGAGGGGGTGTTCCTCGCCCTAGAGCCTGCAAGGAGCCCAGCTGTCTCACTTCTTACTGCCACGCCAGCTGGCAGCTTTCTGTGCGAGTCTGGGCCACCCCGCACTGGTGGGGCAGAGGCACTGGCTCCTGCCATCAGGCTGGCAGGCGAGTAGATGCCCCTTTCCAGCCATACAAGAGACGAAGGAGACCCCTGCCCTGCGGAGCCGACAAAGGGGGGCGGGGGCAGGGCACAGGGTATGGGAGTGGCTCTGGGGACAGTGACAGGGGCAGATTAGATGCGGGCCAGGGCTGGGGAGGCCCCTCGGGAGAGGAACTGTCTGCCATGTGTTTGTACAGCACCTAGCACCAGAGGGGCGGGGGCTGATTTGTGGCTTCTGGGTGATACGGCATCACAGATCGTAACACAAATGTGCTCCCCCCACCCCATCCCCAATCCCCCCACACACACCCATGCCCCCGTCACCCTTGCACCCCTCCCTGTCAGGAGCGGCTGCTCTGTGCTGACAGACAGGAGGCGCTGAGGCCAGCACAGAAGCAGGGGCTGCAGGATGGCCCCCGGACAAGCCCAGGGACAGAGACCTTGCAGGGTGCCCAGGGAGAGGGGGGCAGACAGTGCATTTGGAGGGTAATACAGTAATTACCAGCAGCCAAAGCCAATGTGCCTGGAAGCTCTGCTCCCAAGGCAGGGCGAGCGGGGGTTCCCCTCTGCACAGCATGGGAGCAAAAGTCCAAAGGTCCAGGGATCAAACTTCTGCAGAGTCTGGCCACGTTGCATGGTGAGGAAAATTGACTGAGGTCTAGTGGTTAGAGCAGGGGGGCCAGGAGCCTATCCCTGGCTCTGGGAGGGGAGTGGGGTCTAGTGGTTAGAGTGGGAAGCAAGGACTCCTGGGTTCTATTCTTGGCTCTGCGGCAGAGAAAGCGTCTGTAGACTTTTCTCCCCCTGTGACAAAGGGGCGCTGGCACTGCCTGGCCTCCTAGGGCCACGAGATTGGCAGGTGCCAGGTTTCCTGCCTCTGCCCTGCTGTGGGGGCCTGGGTGAGTCCCTGAGCCTCAGGCTCCCCGGGGCCAAACTGTTCTTTGGTGCTGGATGGGGATGGGCAAAGTTGGGAGAGAGAAGGGGGAAGGGGAGCAGAGAGATAAAAGAGAGGGGTAGTTGGTGGGGGGGCAAGAGCCAGAAGGATGGGGGGATGGGTGACAGATGGGAGGAGGGAGAAGAGGGATGTGGGGGTGGGGCAGCCATGGGGAAGGGGGGATGTGGGGTGGGCAAGGGGGGCTGGTCAGGCACAGAGGGACATGGCCCAGTCTAGCAGACACATGGACGGGGGAGGGCCCGTTTTCCCTTCCCAGGGTCCCAGTCCCACTGGGCCCCCCCAAGAGATGCAGCACCAAGCCGAGGCCAGTAGGTCCAGCCTGGCTGGGGAGCCAGCCCCACCCAGCAGGGACTGGCTTGAGATCAGGGACCTCCTGCCACAGGGCTGGCTGCTGCCGGGGCTTGTGCCCATCTGCCTCGTCAGGGGAGCCCTGCTTGGACCACACCAGGACCAGGCTGCGTTGGGCTTGCCAGGATGGTGAAGGCAGCAGCTGGGCAGAGACTTGGCTCATTCCCATTCACCTGGCACCAACAACTCCAACCAGCTGGACACGTACCCAGCACCGGCTCCGGCTCCCCCTGCCGGCAGGGCACGTACCCAGCACCGGCTCTGCACCCTGCTGCATCCCCGACAGTGGCTTAATGACCCTGACATACCACACAGCCTGCCCCAGCCCTGTGGCTCCCTGCTGTGAGGCTCACGGACACACAGAATCCTGGAGGAGAAGTGGGGTCTAGTGGTTACAGCAGGGAGTTAAGCTGCAGGACTCCAGGGTTCTGATTCCTGGCTTAGTCCCTGACCTGCTGTGAGACACTGGGCAGCTCTCTTCCCCTCCCTGTGCCTCAGTTTCCTCCCTCCAGTGGGACTGGTCCTGCCCGGCATCTGGGGATATTGGTGAATCGCTTTGGGCCCCTTGGCTGGCTGGAGTGAGAGCCGGGCAGGGGCAGCGGGTGGGGGGAATGGGGATGGCGGCTCATGGGAGCAGGAGTCCCACACACACCCCTTACCGTGCTCTGAAGGTGACTCTGGGGCTCACTCCATCTCCTGCCTGCTGGGACACAGCCGCACTGGCCAGTGGCTCCGCAGTGAGCTGGACGCCTGGAGGAGATGGAGGGTGTCGGAGCGGGGGGGCTGGTTTCCTGAGAGGAAGCCCTTCCCTGTGGCCCTGGCTGGAAGCCTCCCACGCCGCAGCAGGGTAATCACCGGTTTTTCTGGGCTCGGGAGACTGCACCGGTATCTGTCTGGAGAGCGGCTGCCCCCCCCATGCCCCAGGGGAGCATCAGCACAGGGTTAGCTCTAGGGGGCGCTGCTGGGGGGCTGGCATCAACGTGGGTCTGCGGATCTGGGGAGAGGCCAGTCAGGCTCCCAGGGGCCTGGTCCCAAGTGCAGCCACCGGTGCCGGCTCAGGCTGGGCCCAAAGAGCTGCCGTTGGGCTTGGGGTGCGTCGCTCCTGGGTGCCAGAGAACGGGGCCCAAAGGAGCTGCCTTGGGCACCAGGGGAGGGCTGGAGCAACCCCAGGGCATTCTCTATGGTGCTTCCAGACACAGACCTGCAGCTCCCCCCGGTTCTCCGGCTCCCCTCACCACAGCCACCTCTCCAGCTCCATCCTCAGATCAGTTCGAGTCTGTGCCCCCTGCTCCTGCTGGGAGGCTGGTCCACACCTGCCCCCTCCATGGGGTGACAAACATCGATCCCTGGCCAGCTGTGCTGGTGCCAACACTGTCCTTGTGCTTCACGAGCTCTGCGCCTGCCCTGGCGTTCACCCCTGCTCTGGGCAGCCAGCACTGCCAGGCAAAGAGCCCAGCTGTGCCCGTCACCTGCTCTCCAATATTAATTATTGTCATGACCAAGTGCCAAGGAGCCCGGCCCAGGACCCCGCTGTGCTCGGTGCTGTACAAACCCAGGACCAAGGCGTGCATGGTGCCCGAACAGCCCAGCAGGCCGTCCCAGCATCTGCGCCGGTCTGAACTCCTCGTCCTTGCACATGGGTGGCCAGATGGGCGCACGGGGTCCAGAGGGGCATGACCACTGCCCTGTGCAATGGCAGCAGAGGGAAGGGCGACCTGGGTGGGAAGAGGGCACTCAGCGAAGGCCCCAGTGTGGGGCAGAGATGGGCTCTCCCCAACTGCAGGTAGCAAGGTCCCCTGGCCAGGGTTCCCACCTGCTCCCCCACACACACCATGCGAACTCCCATCGCCCCAGCCAGTGTCCAGCATTGGAGCCCCCACAGGGTTGTGGTACATGAGGTACCCCCCTGAGCAGAGCCCATGAAGCCCCTGGCGCCCCTCCCCAGGCTGGCACTGCCCCAGCCCTCTGAGCTCCACCCTGCTGGGATAAAGGGCAGGTGCCCGTCTAGCAAGGCTGATTCCCCACTCCGGCACTTTGAGTGCGGAAGGTGGGGACCCACAAGGATTCAGACAAAATTAATATTGGCCATTCCAGGCTGGTATCAAACTCCCACGGTTACAGCTTCTCTCTGACCTTGGATGGGGAGATGCTGCCACCACCCAAGTGCAAAAAAAAAACCCCCTTTTTAGAGAGCCCAGAAAGGCGCATTGGGAATTCCTTCCTGTGGGGTGCCCTCAAGCCCTTTCACCCACCGGGAAGAGCTGAGGCTGGAAAACAAAGGAAATCAGCTGTTGCCACCAGCTAATCAAGCCACATACGCACAACCTCTTGGGACACAAACACCCAGCCCTGTTCTTAACAAAAGGTAAAATATTATTAAAAACAACAAGAAAGAAAATACATCGGGAAACGTAGGCTTTTTTAATTCTTAAAAAAACAATTACAAAAATTCAGCATCAAGATCGCTCTCTTGAGGTCCAGCTTAAAGGTTACAAGCAAAACAAGAGCACCTGGGGTTGGCACAGAGCAGTCCACACGCCATAAGGAAGTAAAAGAGGGAAACCTATCGGCGTCTGCCTAGACATTCCCTGATCTACTTACATATTTGAGGTTTCAGATAAGTAGGTTGGAGGAATGATTTGATGATTTGTCATACCTGGTTTAAAGCTTCTCACATTGCCGCTCCGGGTCTCCTCTCTCCGGAGAACAACAGACAGACAAAGGGGAAGGTTTTTCCCAATTTTAAGAAGTTCTAGCCTTCCCATTGGCTCTTTTGGTCAGGTGCCCACTCCCTTCCTTTATCTATGGGCTTTTTTACCCCTTTACAGGTAAAGCAAGTAGAGAACAGCTAGTAACAAGGATTTTGTAGCTAACTAGCTGGCTGGGTGTCCATAAAAGGGAGCTCCCCCCGCCCCCTTCATTTATCGCACCGTCCGGCACCAGGGGAGCTGTTGGGCCACGTGGAGCTGGCTTCATGTGACCATGGCCCCTTGGCTGCATTGCCAGGCTCACACCCTGCAAGGTGCCCACCAGCTGCTGGCCTCAGATAGCGACTCCGAGCCAGGGCAGCCAGAGCGGCACCGAGGCAAGAGACAGTCAGCCCCCTGAGCCTGGCCAAGCTGGGAACACAGAGGTGCCACCTCTCCTAGGCCCAGCCTAGCCTCCATGCTAGAGCATTGGCCCAGCACGGGGCCTGTAGTCCGAGGCCTGGGGGCACCACAGTTTGGGTCAGGACACAGACGCCTCAGCCACGAGCTTATCCCAGCTTTGCCAAGGTGGGGGGATCGGGATGGTGGAACTCAGAGCACTTGCTCCAAAACCCCAGGACCCTTGAAGGAGACTCACCATCGCACATGGGGCCTATGACACACAGACCCACCCAGCAGAGTTGGACGTTGTGCTCATGGCACCCTGGGTCAGGCTGAGCCGAGTTTCCCGTTTAAAGCCGAGACGCCAGCTCTTCCTTCTCGGTGCCTCGTCCCCAACGGGCAGCGCTCCCTGGCCGGGCAGGGAACTCCCAAGGAAACCTGCATCTCCTCGGCTGCAGTGTCATTAAGTGACAGGCCTGGGAGGGACGGCCTGCTTTGGTGCCGAGCGTGGGCCCGACCTGGGTGCCTGCGCAGTGCTGAGTGTGTCCTGGACTCCGGGTCTCCAGCCCCAGCCCTCGGCCGGTAGGTTTGTGCGAGGCTGGTTTTGCAGCGCACGCTGCGATTGTCTTTGTTGTATTGTGCTCGGCAACACTTTGCTGAAGGGAGCCAGGCGGGGCACTGGCTTGCAGGGGGTATTTGGTGGAGGCTAGCAGACAGGTGTGGGGCTCGGGGGAGACCCAGCCTGTGTCCGCTCACCAGCTCCGAGCTGTCCGGCCTCCTTCTCTCGGGTGCCTTGCTGGGGGTCTGGCTGCCTCAGGGCCAGGGAGCTACAGAGCCTTTGGGCTGGAGGGCCCAGCGTGAGTCCAGCCCGTGCAGCAGGGAGTGAAGGGTGGCCCCATCGGTAGCGTGCAGGCATTGGCTGGGATCCCTTTGACCAGTTGGTGAAGCCTGTAGGGGCATGCGCTGGGCGAGCGGCCAGGCCTGCGGTGTTGCGTAGTTGGTGAACAGGGTTGCTTGGGATCTGGGTGGCGCCTCCCAGCTACGGCTATGGGCAAAGGGCAGAGACACCGTGGCCACCTCGGGGGGCCTCACGTGCGGATGAGGGTCTCAGGCCATGTGTCCCAGGCCCAGCAGTGAGGCCGAGACCGGCTGGGCCCTTGGGAGCAATCCTGGACCACCCCCGGATTGGGCTGGGCCATGTGCAGTGGGGCCGGGGCACAGGGAGCTCCAGGGCTGGGCCATGCAGGGGGGGCATGGGGAGCTCCAGGGCTGGACCGTGGGGGCGCAGGGAGCTCCAGGGCTGGGCTATGTGGGGGTGCCAGGGCACAGAGAGTTCCATAGCTGGGCCATGGGGTGTTGGGGGGGTGGGGGCACGGGGAGCTCCAAGGCTGGGCCATGGTGGGGGTGGGGGAGCTCTGAGGCTGGGTTGTGGGTGGGGGGCAGGAAGCCCCAGGGCTGGGTTGTGGGGGAGGGGCGGGGGCAGGGAGCTGCGGGGCTGGGTTGTGGGGGGGTCAGTGGCAGATTAGCCCTGCTCAGGGACCACGGCCAGTTGGGGGACCCCACAAAAATGGGTGCTCCCCGACCCGACTCCATTTCCCTAGCAGGAGCATGGGGGGGGGGAGGGGCCCCCCACTTGCTCTGACCCAGGACCTCACAAAGGCTTTACTCCCCCTCTGGGCGGGCAGGCCATGGGGAGACCCAGAGCCCTGGAGGGAAGTCCTGCTCATATGCAAATCATAGAATATCAGGGTTGGAGGGGACCTCAGGAGGTCATCTAGTCCAACCCCCTGCTCAAAGCAGGACCGATCCCCGACTAAATCATCCCAGCCAGGGCTTTGTCAAGCCTGACCTTAAAAACTGCTAGGGAAGGAGATTCCACCACCTCCCTAGGTAACGCATTCCAGTGTTTCACCACCCTCATAGTGAAAAAGTTTTTCCTAATATCCAACCTAAATCTCCCCCACTGCAACTTGAGACCATTACTCCTTGTTCTGTCATCTGCTACCACTGAGAACAGTCTAGAGCCATCCTCTTTGGAACCACCTCTCAGGTAGTTGAAAGGAGCTATCAAATCCCCCCTCATTCTTCTCTTCTGAAGACTAAACATCACCAGTTCCCTCAGCCTCTCCTCAAAAGTCATGTGTTCCAGTCCCCTAATCATTTTTGTTGCCCTCCGCTGGACTCTTTCCAATTTTTCCACATCCTTCTTGTAATGTGGGGCCCAAAACTGGACACAGTACTCCAGATGAGGCCTCACCAATGTCGAATAGAGGGGAACGATCACGTCCCTCGATCTGCTGGCAATGCCCCTACATATACATCCCAAAATGCCATTGGCCTTCTTGGCAACAAGGGCACACTGTTGACTCATATCCAACTTCTCGTCCACTGTAACCCCTAGGTCCTTTTCTGCAGAACTGCTGCCAAGCCATTCGGTCCCTAGTCTGTAGCGGTGCATGGGATTCTTCTGTCCTAAATGCAGGACTCTGCACTTGTCCTTGTTGAACCTCAGCAGAGTTCTTTTGCACCAATCCTCCAATTTGTCTAGGTCCCTCTGTATCCTATCCCTACCCTCCAGCGTATCTACCACTCCTCCTAGTTTAGTATCATCCGCAAATTTGCTGAGAGTGCAATCCACACCATCCTCCAGATCATTTATGAAGATATTGAACAAAACCGGCCCCAGGACCGACCCCTGGGGCACTCCACTTGATACCGGCTGCCAACTAGACATGGAGCCATGGATCACTACCCACTGAGCCCGACAATCTAGCCAGCTTTCTATCCACCTTATAGTCCATTCATCCAGCCCATACTTCTTTAACTTGCTGGCAAGAATACTGTGGGAGACAGTGTCAAAAGCTTTGCTAAAGTCAAGGAACAACACGTCCACTGCTTTCCCTTCATCCACAGAGCCAGTTATCTCGTCATAGGAGGCAATTAGATTCGTCAGGCATGACTTGCCCTTGGTGAATCCATGCTGACTGTTCCTGATCACTTTCCTTTCCTCTCCTCTAAGTGCTTCAGAATTGATTCCTTGAGGACCTGCTCCACGATTTTTCCAGGGACTGAGGTGAGGCTGACTGGCCTGTAGTTCCCAGGATCCTCCTTCTTCCCTTTTTTAAAGATGGGCACTACATTAGCCTTTTTCCAGTCATCTGGGACCTCCCCCGATCGCCATGAGTTTTCAAAGATAATGGCCAATGGCTCTGCAATCACATCCGCCAACTCCTTTAGCACTCTCGGATGCGACGCATCCGGCCCCATGGACTTGTGCTCGTCCAGCTTTTCTAAATAGTCCCGAACCACTTCTTTCTCCACAGAGGGCTGGTCACCTCCTCCCCATGCTGTGCTGCCCAGTGCAGTAGTCTGGGAGCTGACCTTGTTTGTGAAGACAGAGGCAAAAAAAGCATTGAGTACATTAGCTTTTTCCACATCCTCTGTCACTAGGTTGCCTCCCTCATTCAGTAAAGGGCCCACACTTTCCTTGACTTTCTTCTTGTTGCTAACATACCTGAAGAAACCCTTCTTGTTACTCTTAACATCTCTTGCTAGCTGCAACTCCAGGTATGATTTGGCCTTCCTGATTTCACTCCTGCAAGCCCGAGCAATATTTTTATACTCATCCTTGGTCATTTGTCCAATCTTCCACTTCTTGTAAGCTTCTTTTTTTTATTTAAGATCAGCAAGGATTTCACTGTTAAGCCAAGCTGGTCGCCTGCCATATTTACTATTCTTTCTACACATCGGGATGCTTTGTCCCTGTAACCTCAATAAGGATTCTTTAAAATACAGCCAGCTCTCCTGGACGCCTTTCCCCCTCATGTTATTCTCCCAGGGGATCTTGCCCATCAGTTCCCTGAGGGAGTCAAAGTCTGCTTTTCTGAAGTCCAGGGTCTGTATTCTGCTGCTCTCCTTTCTTCCTTGTGTTAGGATCCTGAACTCGACCATTTCATGGTCACTGCCTCCCAGGTTCCCATCCACTTTAGCTTCCCCTACTAATTCTTCCCGGTTTGTGAGCAGCAGGTCAAGAAGAGCTCTGCCCCTAGTTGGTTCCTCCAGCACTTGCACCAGGAAATTGTCCCCTACATTTTCCAAAAACTTCCTGGATTGTCTGTGCACCGCTGTATTGCTCTCCCAGCAGATATCAGGGTGATTGAAGTCTCCCATGAGAACCAGGGCCTGCGATCTAGTAACTTCCGTTAGTTGCCGGAAGAAAGCCTCGTCCACCTCATCCCCCTGGTCCGGTGGTCTATAGCAGACTCCCACCACGACATCACCCTTGTTGCTCAGACTTCTAAACTTAGTCCAGAGACTCTCAGGTTTTTCTGCAGTTTCATACTTGAGCTCTGAGCAGTCATACTGCTCCCTTACATACAATGCAACTCCCCCACCTTTTCTGCCTTGCCTGTCCTTCCTGAACAGCTTATATCCATCCATGACAGTACTCCAGTCATGTGAGTTATCCCACCAAGTCTCTGTTATTCCAATCACATCATAATTCCTTGACTTTGCCAGGACTTCCAGTTCTCCCTGCTTGTTTCCCAGGCTTTGTGCGTTTGTATATAGGCACTTGAGATAACCTGCTGATCGCCCCTCATTCTCAGTATGAGGTAGGAGCCCTCTCCTCTCACACGCTCCTGCTTGTGCTTCCTCCCGGTATCCCACTTCCCTACTTACCTCAGGGCTTTGGTCTCCTTTCCCCGGTGAACCTAGTTTAAAGACCTCCTCACTAGGTTAGCCAGCCTGCTTGTGAAGATGCTTTTCCCTCTCTTCATTAGGTGGAGCTCGTCTCTGCCTAGCACTCCTCCTTCTTGGAACACCATCCCATGGTCAAAGAATCCAAAGCCTTCTCTCCGACACCACCTGCGTAGCCATTCGTTGACTTCCACGATTCGATGGTCTCTACCCAGGCCTTTTCCTTCCACGGGCAGGATGGACGAGAACACCACTTGCACCTCAAACTCCTTTATCCTTCTTCCCAGAGCCACGTAGTCCGCAGTGATCCGCTCAAGGTCATTCTTGGCAGTATCATTGGTGCCCACGTGAAGAAGCAGGAAGGGGTAGCTATCCGAGGGCTTGATGAGTCTCGGCAGTCTCTCCGTCACATCGCGAATCTTAGCTCCTGGCAAGCAGCAGACTTCTCGGTTTTCCCGGTCGGGGTGGCCGATAGATGACTCAGTCCCCCTGAGGAGAGAGTCCCCGACCACCACCACCCACCTCCTTCTCTTGGGAGCGGTGGTCATGGAACCCCCAACCCTAGGACAGTGCATCCCATGCCTTCCAGTCAGCAGAGTCTCCTTCTGCTCCCTTCCCTCAGACGTATCATCTGGTCCACTCTCCGCATTAGTACCGGTGGAGAGAACATGAAAATGGTTACTCACCTGTATCTGCCCTGCTGGTACATGGATGTTCCCCTTTTTTCTTCTGGAGGTCACATGCTGCCAAATTTCTTCACCGTCCTGTCCCCGCTGTGCAGCCTGCTCTGAATCTTCAGAACCTTGTGCCCGTAGAAGCCTATCCTGACGTCCGTCCAGGAAATCTTCAGTTTCTCTTGTGCACCGCAGGGTCGATACCTGTTGCTCCAGACCTTGAACCTTCTCTTCCCGTATGGAGACCAGCTTGCACTTGGTTCAGACAAAGTCGCTTCTGTCCTGTGGGAGAAACACAAACTTGGCACATCCCGTGCAGGTCACAACAGCTGAACAGCCCCCATCCATGCTACCTTCCTTCTACGAGCTTCCTCAGGAGTTGTAGTGACTACTCAGAGAAGCCGGCCAGACGGCCGCCTCAGCGGGCTCGCCCCGGGCGAACTCCCGGGCGAGCTCCTGCTGTTCGCTGCCGACTGACGTGCAAATTAGCTCATTGAAATAATGTAGCGAACAAGTGGCAGGTGTCCCTCGAGCCACCAGCGACACCTCGTTCCTGGCCCTCTGCTGCCCCCCTGTGGCCATCCCCAGCGCGGACAGCGCAGCTGGGTGCCCTGGGTGTGACACTTTCTTTGGGGCAGGGGAGCAGAGGGGGGTGAGGGGTGGGGCTGAGGGGACTGGCAGAGGTGGGTGAGTGGGGGGACTGGCAGAGTGGGGCAGGCAGGGGGCTGGGGGCAGCAGGGGGGCTGGGAACCTGGCGCGGGCAGGGCAGCTGGCAGACTGGGGTGGGCCAGGATCCCCCTCAGGTCCCGCTCAGTGGGGCCACATGCAGTGGCAGGGTCCCCTCTCCCCTCTGTGTGTGCTGCTGCCAGGCCTAGCTAGAGGGGACCAAGAGTCTGCCAGGGCACGGCAGGCTGGATGGGCCCCTCGCTCTGCCCCTGTGCAATGCGGGAGGGCTAGGCCCAGGGGCCTGCTCCGGGCAGTGGGGGGTGGGCACTGGGCTAGGACCCTGTTCTGGGCATGTCCCTTCTCAAGCCCCACTCAGCCACATTTCCTGAACCTTATAGAAATTGTACGTTTGTAGGTGGTTCATGGAGCCTGACGGTCATCTGCACCCATGCTGGAGCCCTGGGCACCACCTGCCCTGCCTCAGCCCCCTGCACCTTCCGCCCCAAGCCAGCGCTGCAGGCGCCCTCCCTGGCACCATCTTCCTGACCCGCCCCCCACCCTGAGCACCATCTGCACTGTCAGAGCCCCTGCTAACTGGGGTGTGTAACCTATCGCTTAAATCAGCCTCTGGACCACAGAACTGGAGGATTGACAATTTTTTTAAAAGGCTCTAGAGGCAATCCTGGCAATTACAGGCCGGTGAGCGTAACTTCAGTACCGGGCAAACTGCCTGAAACTACAGTAAAGAACACACAGAAAAACACGATGTGCCGGGAAAGAGTCAACACAGCTTTTGTAAAGGGAAATCATGCCTCACCCATCCATTCAAATGGTCTGAGGGAGTCAACATATATGAGGACAAGGGTGATCCGGTGGCTAGAATTTACTTGGACTTTCAGAAAGCCTTTGATAACGTCCCTCACGAAAGGCTCATAAGCACATGGGATAAGAGGGAAGGTCCTCTCATGGTTCCGTAAGTGGTGAAAAGATAGGAGACAAAGGGTAGGAATAAATGGTTAATTTTTCAGAATGGAGAGAGGTAAATAGTGGTGTCCCTCAGGGGTCTGTACCAGGTCCAGTCCTATTCAACATATTCATAATTGATCTGGGAAAAGGGGTGAACAGTGAGGTGGTAAAATTTGCCGATGTTACAGAATTACTCCAGGTAGTTAAGTCCCAGGCAGACTGAGAAGGGTTACAAAAGGATCTCTCAAATAAGTGCAAAGTGATGCCCACTGGAAAACATAATCCCAACTCTACATACACAGCGATGGAGTGTACATTATCTGTTTCCACTCAAGAAAAAGACCTTGGAGCCATAGTTCCCTGAACACATCTGCTCAATGGGCAGCATCAGTCAAAACCATGAGCAGTGTTAGCAACCAGGAGGAAAGGGAGAAAATACGACAGAAAATATCATAATGCCTCTATATAAGTCCATGGTATGGCCACACCTTGAATCCTGTGGGCAGTTCTGGTCGCCCCAACTCAAGCTATATTAGAAAGGAATTGGAAAAGGTTCAGAAAAGGGCAACAAAAATGAGCAGGGGAATGGAACAGCTTCTACATAAGGAGAGATTACAAAGACCGGGACTGTTCAGCTTGGAAAAGAGACGACTGGGGTGGAGAAAGTGAACACGGACGTGTTATTCACTTCTTCACATCACACAAGAACCAGGGGTCACCTGATAAAATTAGCAGGCAGCAGGTTGAAAAACAAACAAAGGGAAGTATTTCTTCACACAACACACATTCAACCTGTGGAACTCCTTGCCAGGGGATGTTGTGAAGGCCAAAGCTATAACTGGGTTATAGAATAAGACAAGGTCATTGTGACACAGTGGGAATTTTCATAATATTTTGGATGACTATTGAGTGCGCCTCAGTTTCCTCTATGTGGTGCATGCTGAACTAGGTCGGAGAGGGAGGTGGTTTACTCTTTACAGAGACCCAGAAATACAGGCGTGACTGAGGCCTAGCTGCTCGGGGCCTAGGCCCCCTGACCATGGAGAGTCTCAGAAGACAATGGCCACTCCAATTGCCCAAACATTTGGCACCTAGCAACAAATGACCATGGATGGCCCACCCTCCGCAGGAAGCCAACTGGGTGTGACCAGCTGGAGAGCAAAGGACCGGGGAGGGGCCAGGTGAGGTTGTTAAGTGTGGGCTGCTGGAGGGAAGAAAAGCTTCTGGACTGGGCCTACAGAGGGGTTAGAGGAGGGCTCTGGGCTGACCCAAATGGACGTTGCTGTAACTTTCTGTTCTCCATGTTCCCTAAGGACTTTCTACACTGTGCTCCAGACATCCAATAAACCCTCCTGCTTCTCCAGCACCGGTGGAGGGTCACTCCCAAGGCAGGGAGTCAGGGTGCTTTGCTCCCTTGGGGTGTGTAAGTCTCCCCAGGTGTCCAACTCAGGTGGACTCACCGGAGGGAGCTCAGGGAGTGAAGCGGGGGGCTGAAGGCTCTGAGGCTTGGTCCCAAGGGGCGGTGAAGCTACAGGGCTTACCCCTAAGGGGGCTGACACACTGAACGGGTCCTCCCAGGGATTGTTCCAGACGTAGACAAGAGCACCGAACCTGCGGATCCATGACAGTCATGGAGGATAGGTCCATCAATGGCTGTTAGCCAAGATGGTCAGGGACGCAACCCGATGCTCTGGGCATCCCTAGCCTCTGCCTGCCAGAAGCTGGGACTGGACGACAGGGGACAGATCACTCGATAATTGCCCTGGTCTGTTCATTCCCTCCGAAGCACTTGGCATTGGCCACTGTCAGAAGACAGGACACTGGCCGGATGGACCATTGGTCTGACCCGCTGTGGCTGTCCTTATAGAATCATAGACCCACAGAGTTAGAAGAGACCGTAAGAGTCTAATCCCAAGACAGATGGATCCCCAGCCTCCATGCCTGGGGGGTGACTTTACTTTCTCTTCTGGGGGCTGTGGGAGGCATGGTGGCAGTGTGGCCAGCAGCCCCATTGCCAGGCTTCACCAACTCCAAAATGTGAAGGTCAGAAGGGTTCATTAGGATGATCTAGTGCCAGTGGCTCTCAACCTTTCCAGCCTACCTCAGGTGACGGCTTTCTTCTGTCCAGGTGGGTGCTCTACCCCTGCTCTGAGGCCCCACCCCCACTCCCACCCCCTCCCCCAAGGTCCCACCCCTGCCCTTCCTATTCCCACCCCTACTCCGCCTGCCGCTGAGCATCTGATTGGCGGTAACTGGCAGGATCCACCGAACAGCTGATCCACGGGTGGCTGGTGGGTGCTGAGCTGTGGGTGGGTGCTCCAGCTATGCAGCCTACTGTCCCCCTTTCAGGAGGCTGATTTCAAGTGCGGTGAAACTTGGGGATACAAGACAACTTGCTTACAAAATCAGACATCAAAATACCAAAGTGTCACAGCCACACTGTTACTGAGCAATCGCTGACTCTCTCATTTGTACCATATCATTATAAAATAAATGGATTGGAATATAAATACTGTCCTTACATTTCAGTGTATCGTTTATAGAGCAGTACAAACAAGTCATTGTCTGTATGAAATCTTAGTCCGTACTGACTTTGCTGGTACTTTTTCTGTAGCCTGTTGTAAAACTAGGCAAATATCTGGATGAGTTGACGGAGCCCCTGGAAGACCTCGGCAGACCCCCCAGGGCTATGCATACCCCTGGTTGAGAACCACTGCGCTAGTCTGGCCCCTGGCACAGCACTGGCCACAGTGAGTCCGGCATCCTACCCAGCACTTCCCCAGCGGGCCTTTCACAAAGAAGCCCCCAGCCTCCGTACAAAGCCCCAGGTGCTGGCAAATGCCCCAGGTTGGGGGGGTCTGCTCCAGGAGCTCATTCCCATCCCTCTTACAGCAACACCTTATTTCAAACCTAGATTTGTTTTTCACCATCAGCTCTGCATCTGCTGCTGTCTGCTGGGTTGCAGAGCTCTCTGCTCTCCGAACCCTGCTCCCCAGGATGGTGCTGGCCGGCCAGGAGCCTTGTGCCTCTGACCCTTCTCTGGGACAAACTACCCAGATCCAGCCCCTTCAGCCTCATCCAGCCCTTGCATCCTTCCAGTAGCTCTTCTTCGATTTATCGGTGCTTTGTCTGACGTGTGACCACCAGAGCCGGACGCAGGATCCAGTGATGGTCTGACCAGTGCTGTACCCTCCCTGCTCCTGCTCATCCACCCCTGGCTCATCCACCCACGACCCCCAAGTCTTTTGCAGAGTCCCTGCTTCCCAGGACACCGCCTCCACCCCGGACGAGTGGCCAACACCCTTTTCCCTTTGATTATGACCTTGCCATTGGCTTTTAAACCTGTTTGGTCCCAGGGCACCAACAGCCCAGGTGATCCTGATCACACCATGAGACTGAGCTGTCCACACCACCCTGCACCGCTCTGCGTGTCCTTTGTAACCTCGCCAGCAGCCGTCAGATATTTTCTTCCCGATCATCGATAAAGCTCCTGACCTGCGTCAGGCCAGGAGCAGAGCCCCGCAGGACCCCACCAGACTTGCCCCAGGGGTTACGGCTCCCCATTCCCAGATCAGGGCCAGCTATAGGTCTTTTGCTGCCCCAAGCAAAAAATTTGCCGCCTGAAGTTCTGAGAGCACAACCGCCCCAGCCAAAAAAATAAAAAATAAATAAATAAAAAAGGGGTGGCCCCTGGAACCGCCCCAAGCACGTGCTTGCTTGGCTGGTGCCTAGAGCCGGTCCTCTCCCAGATATGCTTTGCTCTTTCCCTGAGTCAGGGTTCGAGCCCATCCGTGGGGACGACCCTGGCTTTGCAGAGTGCGAATGCTTTCCTGGATGGGTGTGTGGGACCCAGGCTGGCTCTGTTGTGGCCTGCCCTGAGGTTATTCGGCCAGTGGCGGGTGTCAGCCCAGGGAAGCACCGGGGCACACAATGGGCCTGTGTGTCATGGATGCCCATTATCTCCGCGATGCTGCTCAGCAGGAGGAAACTAGCCAAAGGGACTTTATTTACTGCTCAGGCACTTGGCAGACAATAGCCCCAGCTGTTGGCTCGCCAGCCCCAAACAAGGGCACCAGTCAGTGGGGCATAGCCAACCCGAGGCCAGAACAGCTCCCTGGTCCTCTGCCCTGGCTCCCAGACAGATGGACTTGTGTCGGCCTGATATGGGGGAGACATGGCCCTGGGGAACGAAGCCACCCCTTGGCAGTGCCAGGGACATCCTGCAAGGATGGGCGCTGCCAGGGGGATCCTGCAGAGACGGGCACTGTGGCGAGATCCTGCAGGGGCGGGCACTGCTGGGGGGAAGAATCCCGCAGGGACGGCACCCAGGCAGCTGGGACCCGCATCTCCAGGTCCTGTAGTCACTGCGCCCTGCACCATACAGCCTGGCCCCTCGTTGCAAATCCACTCCGCTCTCTTCACCCACTGCCCCGTCGTGCCTCAGGCCTGGGCTACACTACAAAGTTAGGTCGACATATGCCACGTTAGGCTGAGTTAATAACATCTGTGTCTACGCTACCGCGTCCCTTCTGCCAACCTAAAGAGCTTGTAAAGTCGACTTCTGAACTCCACCTCCGCGAGCAGCGTAGCGCTTCCCTCGACATCCACGGGCCAACATGGGGATAGCGTAGAGCCTGTAGACACTGCGTCGTATAATTCGAATGAATTGGTGTCCCACAGTGCTCTGCTGTGTCCGCTCTGGAGAGCGCTTTCAATTCCACTGCACTTCAGCCAGGTACACAGGAAACAGCCGCCCCCCTGTTAAAGCCCTGACTTTAATTTCCTGTTTGATGGGGCCAGAGGAGCAGCTCGTCTGCACAGCGGCCCATGGATGCTCAAGGCCGCAAATGCGCCCCAGCATGGAGCGCAGAGGAGGTGCTGGATCTTATCGCTGGGTGGGGAGAAGATCCTGTGCGGGCAGAGCTCCGAACCAGCAGAAGAAACGCTGGCAGCTATGTGGGGCCTCACAGAAAGGATGGAGTCGAGCACCCACAGAAAAGAGGGGAAGTCGGCGCCTATGGACCCGGGAATCCTCCCTTGGAATCTCTAAGAAGCTTTCATGGAGGTACTGTGCAATCTTTGCGGCAGGTTTCTGGGAAGGGCTGCCTTATTTCATCCACCACGGTAGGACACTTTCCCACGCCACTCCAGTATTAACTCTTCTGGCATCACTGCGGCACACAGCTTTGCAGCATGAGGACCAGGTCTGTGCCCAGACACCTCCAGCATCTGCTCCCTTTCCGCCTCTGTTCCCCTCAGGAGAGTGATATCGCATAGGGCAGGAGTGGACAAACTTTTTGGGCTGAGGGCCACAGCTAGATGGGGAAATTGTATGCAGGGCCGGGGCAGGGGGTTGGGGTGCGGTGTGCAGGAACGGGCTCAGGGCAAGGGATTGGGGAAGGGGAGGGGTGCGGGGTGTATGATGGGGCTCAGGGAAAGGGATTGGGGTGCAGGGTGTGACAGGGGGCTTAGGGCAGGGAATTGAGGTTCAGGAGGGGTGTGGCAGGGGGCTTAGGGCAGGGAGTTGGGGGGCGGGGTGCAGGAGGGGTTCAGGCTCTGGCCTGGCACCGCTTACCTAAAGTGGCTCCGGTGGCAGCGGCAAGCACTGGCGCCAGGGCAGGCTCCCTGCATGCCTGCCCTGTCCCCCACACAGCGCCACTCCGGGAAGCAGCTGGCACCACGTCCCTGCGCAGCCCCTTGGGGAGGGGTGGGGCACAGGGCTCTGTGCGCTGCCCTTACCACGCCTCCAGGTACCTCCCCCGAAGCTCCCATTGGCTGTGGTTCTCCGTTCACAGCCAGTGGGAGCTGCGGGGGGCGGTGCCTGGAGGCAAGGGCAATGCACGGAGCCCTCTGCCCCCGGGACCCCAGGGACGTGGTGCCGGCCACTTCTGAGAGGAGTGTGGGGCCAAAGCCCTGAGGGGCTGCATCCGGCCCGCGGGCCGTAGTTTGCCCACCCCTGGCATAGGGTCACCCAGGGGAAGCTTTAAATGCTAGCCCTTAAACCGCAAGCAATTTAATAAATAATCCACCCCGTTTGGTGAATTCTGGGTCACACAACCATGCTTTCCCGAGCATGCCCTGATTGTGGTTGAAAGGGATCACTATGTATTGCTGCCAGCATTTAAAAGGGCGGGGGGAGGGGCGGCGACACTTCCTGTTCGTCTCCCTTCCAGCCCAACATGGTGCCAGTTTTGTAACAATCCACATATTTGTGGGACTTTACACTGGTGCCTGTCCTCAAGCACCATCCCGGTTGCTATGGGAAAGGGGGTTGTACTGATGTTGCAACCATCGATCCCAAGGATGTCTGCAGGACAAAACTGCAGCACAAGACCTCCCCCCCCGCCCCCGCCTCGTGGCCTTACTCACCGTGGCTGGAGCAGGAAACCGATTCTTGCAGTAGCCAGCAGTTCTGCTTAAGTTGTAGCTTGCAGGGAAGTGCATTGAGGGGTGTGTTTCTTTTATAACAAGATTTAACCTTGCACCAGACACAATGTATGCACTAAGAAAAGGAGTATTTGTGGCACCTTAGAAACTAACAAATTTATTTGACCATAAGCTTTCGTGAGCTACAGCTCACAGGTACCCTTGTGCTTAGTATTCTCTGCAGCTGAAACCTTGTCCATAGGCGCATCCTCCACACCAGGACAGAGACTTTCCCAGTTTAGAAGGCAGGAAAAGAAGATGTGGGAGGACACATTCAATGAGTTAGCGTGTGCCTCCGAGAGTGACAAGACGGAGCTCAGCGCACGGAGGACTGCACTGTTAGAGAGCCTGCACAATGACCGTGAGCACAGAAGAGAAGGCAGGGAACAGGAGCATGACCCGCAGGACGAGATGCTGCTGATTATGAGGGAGCAAACAGACATGTTGAGGCATCTGGCTGAAGTTCAAGAAAGGCAGCTGGATGCTAAAGTCCCGCTGCAGCCTATGCTGAACCTGCGGCCCTTGTCACCAAGTTCCACATCCTCCTCTCCCAGATGTCCTAGGATGCGGGGGGCAGGATGGGGAAAGAGTCCGGTATCCCTTGCACTCAACTCCAGGGGCAGGCAGAAGGACCAGAAGGCGCCCGTTCCCCCACCTTTGATTGTTAGTGCAGTGCAATTGTAAGCATGCTGTCCTTGTTTCTCCCCCCGCAGTGTTATCTTAATTTTTATTATGCTCACAAACACTGACAGACAGCAAAGAAAAGTAATGGATTGTGGAGAAAAGGCTCTTTATTCATTCAGCACACAGCGGTTAGTGGGGGTATAGTTTACAGGGGAGTATATGCAATGAAGGAGGCAGCCAGGTAAGGAACAATACACAAGTGTCACATTACTGTGAGTTATTGATTAAACTAGTTTTCAAAGCCGCACAGAGATGCTGCGCACTTCAATATGCTCTTCTTATTGCCCTGGTGTCTGGCTGCCTGAAATTGGCTGCCAGGCGATCTGCCTTTACCCCGCCCCCGCTGGAAACTTTTCTCCCTTTGTTTCACAGATATTATGGAGCTCACAGCAACAACAATGGAGATATTGCTTTCACTGAGGTCTAACCTCGTAAGCAAACTACGCCAGCAGGCTTTTAAATGTCTAAAGGCAGATTTCACCACCATTCTGCACTTGCTCAGCCTATGGTTGAGCCACTCCTTACTGCTGTCCAGGCTGCCTGTGTACAGCTTCATGAGCCATGGAAACAAGGGGTAGGCTGGGTCTCCCAGGATCATGATTGGCATTTCAACATCACCAACAGTTATTCTGCAGTCTGGAAAGAAAGTCTCTGCTTGCAGCTTTCTGAACAGACCGGAGTTCCTAAAGATGCGTGCATCATGCACCTTTCCCAACCATCCCATGTTGATAGTGAACCAGACCCTCTGATCCACTAGTGCTTGCAATACCATTGAGAAGTACCCGTTTTCGATTTATGTACTCTTTGGCAAGGTGGTCTGGTGCCAAGATAGGGATGTGTGTTCTGTCTATCGCCCCACCGCAGTTAGGGAACCTCATCACAGCAAAACTTGGTGACGATGTCTACACTGCAAAATTAGGTCAGTTTTACTTAAGTCGATGTTGAGCCTCCACTTTAAGCAAGTCAGTTCTGCATGTCCCCACTGCGCACATTGTGTCGGCGGAGTGCATCCTCACTAGCAGGGCTTGCATCGACCCGTGGAGCGCTGCACTGTGGGTAGCTATCTCCCAGTTCATGGAGCCGAGTGGAATGTTGGGTTGGGCTTGCAATGCCTCATGGTACCAAAACATTTCCCTGGGTGGTTATGGGAACATGGCATTAGCCTCCCATGAAGCACTTACCTCCCTCCCTGAAATCAATGGCAAACAACCCAAGCCTTTTTCACACCTTTTTTCCTAAACCTGGGTTACCTGCACAGACGCCATAGAGTAACAAACATGGACCCCACTCAGCTGTATGCTATTGTTGTGATCATTACAAACACCTCAGTGTACAGATTCCAAGTGATGTCAAATCCCACGGCGCTGGGTACCTTGTTCTCAGGGTCACTTGCCCTCCCTGCAAAATATTTGCACCTTGCTTCTCTCCTGAGCTTTTCTCATGTCAGCTCCAGCCATGGGATCTGGCTCTGTGGGATCTGGCTCTGTGTGGCCCACCCACTACTCCAGGTCCCAGCCCAGGAACGCTGTAGATGGCAGCCATGTGCTGTCTCCCCTCCAACCTCTCCACACCTTTCCCTGGGCCACTTCCTCGCGGGCCCCAGCTCCTTCTTTGCCCTTACCTCTGGGCTTCAGCCTGCCAGTCTTAACAGCCAGCCAGGAGCTCACTCTAGCTTCCCTGGTCCCTGCTGGCAGCATGCTCTGTCCAGGGTCCTGAGACTCCTTCTGCTGCTAGGAGCCAAGTCTCCTCCCTCTTGCACTCCAATCAGCTACTGACTTCTGCTCTGCCCAGCCCTTCTTATATGAGCCTGCAGGCCATGATTGGTGGCTCCTTGCAGCCCCTCTCTAATTGGCTGCCTATTAACCCCTTATGGGCCAGTGTGGGGCAGATGCCCCACCACAAGGCCACATGCTCTGTCTGAGGCAGTCAGGCCGGCTGAGACTGACTGCAGCTCAACCACAAGCCCTGGCGCTGGAGGCAGGATCGCCGGGGGTTGCTCTGGCCTGGGGAGTCCCAGTGGTCTCTCCTGAGAGACCCCTGTGTGCCGCGGAGCAGCCTGGGGCGGAGGAGGCTGTATAGCAGGCAGAGAGCTGGCCCTGGCTGGTCCCTGCTGAGGCCCCACTGCAACGTGTGCTACATGCACTGTCTGCCACGACACGTACCACGCACCTCCCAGGGAGCAGACCCGAACCCGGCAAACAAACACCACCCCTGCAGCCACTTCCGCTCACCAACCCGCTCAGAACCAGTCACTGCAAGCAGCCACTAGAGGGACGCAACACCCACAAACACATGTACACACACATGCACACACACTCCCAAGAGAAGGCAGGTTTTGCCTCACTCAGTCCCCCCCCACCCCACCCCGCTCTGCTCAGCTCAGGGTGTGTGTGTGCAGCCCAGAGTGCCCCCCTCCCCCCCAGAGACATGCCAGGAATCCCCCAGCCCCAGCCCCACTCAGCAAGTGGAGGGGCAGCAGGCCTCTCATCGGAGCGGTGCCAATTGCTGGGGTTTGCAAACGTTGCATTTCCTTTGCACGGACCGCTCTGTGCGTGCGCATGGCTGTGCTTGGGTCAGCATGTGTGTGAGCATGAGTCCCTCCACCTGGGGGGAGGGCACGTCTGCATGTGATTGTGCATTTGTATCAGAGGAGCATGGGTTTGCTGGGTTACGTTTGCACAGAATTTAAAGCTAGATGGGCCCATGAGACCATCTAGCCTGGCCTCCTGCGTAACGCACGGCATTACATCTCACCTGGCCCCTCTGTGTTGGGCCCGATCACTGGGGCTTGGCTGAAGCGTCTTCCCCAAAGGAGCCAAAGTGACCTGGCAGCATCTGGAGATGGAGCCTCCACTGGGCTAACCCCCCTCCCTGGTGAACATATGGGCCTTATTCCCCGTGGGAACGTGTCTGGCTGCAGCACCTGGCCCTGGGCCCTTGTCCTGCCTCGACTGGGTCAAAGAGCGCTGTGGGGCCCGGTGTCTTCTGCCCACACGTGTGCTTGAGCCGTGTGGCCAGTTACACGCATGTGCCCGTGCCGCACGGCCAGTCACACGCGGGTGTGGGCACGCGTGTGCAGGGCGCGGCCTGCAGGACTCTCCACACGCCTGCAGAGGACCCCGTTCTCCCGCTGCCAGCCGGGTGCAGCCCGAGGCCGCCCCGGGCTCTCAGCCCTCGCTGCCCCATCCCCGAGCGGCCCCTCGCCAGCCGGGAGAGGAGCTGCTCCCTGGCCCCCGGGCAGCGAAGGGTTAACGCCCCGCGGGTCCACGGGCTCGGCGCTGGCGATTGGCCGCTGCTCCAGCCAATGGCGAGCGAACAGCCCCGCCCCGGAGCTGATGGACCGGCCTTGTCTCTATGCTTCGCCACAGCCAATCGCCGCCGCGCTGGACTGCCGCCGCCAGCTCCGCCCCACACCCTTGCAGGGAGCCACGCCCCCAGCCCCCGCCCCGGAGGGAGCCCCGTCCCAAGCCCCGCCCACCAGGACAGGAGCCCCGCCCCTAGCTCCCAGCTCCACCCCTGTCCCTCACCCCTGGCGGCAGCCCCCACACCCAGCATCCTTCTGTGCCCCCAGCCCACTGCCCCCCACCCCAGCTCCTCATCTGTGTCCCTCAGGCCAGGCCAGGCCCCCTGCTCCCTACCCCTGGAGGGAGCTCCAGCCCCAGGCTTCTTCCATGCCCTGCCCCCCCGCATGGGGCAGGGTCTCACTGACCCCCTCTGAGCAGCCCCACCACAGGTGGATGCAGCCTGGGGAGTGCAGGCCCCATCGCCTGCCCCTGGGGTCTGATACCACCCTGCTCCCTGCTGGGAGGAGAGGGGACCCCAGCCCTTGGAGTGTTCCAAAGAGCAGGACCCAGCCACCCAGCTCACTCCAGCCTGGGTCCCCCATTTCCTGAGAGAGAGGTGACTCTCCAGCCTGATCTCCCGTCACAGCCAAGCAGTTCTCTGCCACTCCCCCGCGCCCCCCCCCCGCCCCCGCTGCCTTCCCCACACAGGCATGGCCCCTTCCCCCCAGGCTGGAGACCTGCAGTCAACCACCCCCCCACCTGCAGCCCTGCATAGGCACCCCCCCCCCAACGCAGGCATGCCTTTGTCCCCCGCAACAGAGGCACAGGCCCCCACTCCGTTTTGCTCAGCCAAGAGCAAAGAACAATACAAACTGCTCTCCCTGAGACAACCCCCAGGGTCCCAGCCTGAGCAAAGCAGACCCCAAAAGGCCCCCGTCTTCCCTCTCTCAGTTGGTTTCCCTGCATACCCCGCCGCCTGTCACTGCGCCCCCCACCCCCTGCATTTATACCACATGCTTACTTCCTTGGAATCCTCAAGGTCATGGGGCAGGGAGGGGGGACACGCAGCATGGGACACGGACATGTAGGGCAGCACCACGGTGGAGGCTAGCCAGCAACCAGACCTCGTGGAGCAGAGCCCTCCCCATTCACCCTGTGCCCATGGCACCGAGGGAGCTGGCAACAGGCTCTGATAGCCAAGCTGGCCACGGCTGGTTGAGCAGGGAGGCTGGAGCTCAGGCATCAGGAAGAATCGTCTGGCTGGAGCGCAGCATCATGCTGCCAGCTGTGTGGACATCACCGCCCCTGAACCAGCACAGGGAACTAAGGACGGGCCAACAGGCCTGGTCCCGTCCAGCAAACTGCACTCCCACGCTGTGTGGTCAGTGGGGCTCCATCCTGCCAGGAAGGGAGTTAAGGGGAGTGCTCCCCCACCTTCTCCAGTTCGTTTCCCAGCTGGACTGGAACTCAGGCCCTGGCCCCCCAAACATGCCACCAGGAGGGAGGGCAAGCCAGGCCAGCCCCAGTTACACACAGGGCTTGCTCCAAGCCCTCATACATGGCAGCAGCTGGCAGCCCGCTCTTGAGATCACTTTCTTTTCCCCACAATCCCCAGGGCATGCCCCAGAATGCAGCCCAGCTGCCAGGCCCCTGGCACAGCCCCAGCTCCAGCATCTTCTCCCTTTGAGGGGAAGCTGCAGCCCCTAGCAGGCAAACAAGGACAGATCCAGAGTCTAAGGTCAGAAGCGATCACCGTGATCTGATCATTCGCCCTCCTGCGTGACACAGGCCATTGGCCTGCCCTGAAGGAATCCCTGTTTGAACTAGAGAATATCCCCTCTCAATTTAAAACTTGTCAGGGAAAGAGAATCCACCGTGACCCTTGGTTAATTCCCCTCCCTGATGAAAACATAGACCTTATTTCCAACCTGGATTCGTCTGGCTTCAATTTCCAGCCACCGGATCAAGTTAGGCTGTTGTCTGCTAGACTGAAGAGCCCATTATCAAACATTTGTTCCCCTTATAGGCTGTGATCAAATCTCCCCAAAACCTGCTCTTTGTTAAGAAGATAGATTGAGTTCCTTCAGTCTGTCACTATAAGGCAGGTTTTCTGATTGTTCAGTCATTCTTCTGGCTCTTCCCTGACCCCTCTCCAATGTATCAACATCCTTCTTAAATAGGGGGCACCAGAGCTGGATCCAGGATCCCAGCAGTGGTTGCACCAGTGCCAAATACAGAGGTAAAATCACCTCTCTGCTCTGACTTGACACACCCTGTTTGTGCAGCCCAGGATTGCTTTAGCCCCTTTGGCCACAGCATTACAGGGGGAGCTCATGTTCAGTTGATTATCCACCATGGGCCCCAAGCTTTTTTCAGCATCGAAGTGTCCCCAGGATAGAGTGCCCCATCCTGGAAGTATAGCCTGCATTGTTTGTTCCTAGATATATATTTTAAAGGGTTACAAAAAGGTGAGACACACTGGGGTGCAGACCCTGTAAAATAGCAAATTCTCACAGGGTTGTAACGATGGACTCGCTAGACTATAATGACGTTATTAAAACACATGTTGTTTGCTTGCGCCCAGTTTTCCATGTGACCCAGACTGCTCTGTGCCAGTGACTTGTCTGTCCCCATCATTATTCACCTCTCCCACACGTTCTGGGCCATCTGCAAACGTTAGCAGTGGTGATTTGATGTTTTCTTCCAGGTCATTGAGAAAAACATTAAACAGCACAGGGCCAAGAACCAATTCCTGCTGCGGGACCCTGCTGGAAACAGATCCACTCGGTGATGAGTCCCTGGTTCCAGAGGCACATTGAGACCTCTCCGTTAGCCCGGTTTTAATCCGTTTAATTTGTACCATGTTAATGACACGGTCCCATCCTGCACCAGGAGCCAAAGGCTGTTTCCACCCACACCCCCGTTAGCTCGGCAGGGCTTCTCCCTCCAGAGGAGCCTCCACCCAGACCGCGCCCCTTCTTCCTCCAGGAGAGGTAAACAGTCTCACCCGCTCGCCTGCTGCAAGCTGCCCCCTCTTGGGGACCCAATTGGTCCGTCTCCTGTGCCTGCCCCAGGGATAGAAGAGCCTCCAGCCTGGCATGGATGCCGTGACTCTCTGACCCAGCCACCCTGGGGGGGGGCAATGTACCCCGGCACACCCTGGTTTCCGTGCCTGAGGGGGCACAGTGCTGACGCTGTCCCTGGCAGTATCAGAGAAGGCGGAGAAGGAGGGAGTGGCTGGGTCTGAGGAGGCTGCTCTGGAAAGATGCTGAACTCCCCCCCCCTCAGCAGATTGGCATGTCGTGGCACTGCCCTCTGCTGCCAAGTCCCTGCAGTCGGAGCTGCGCCCTGGGGAGGCCATCACGGGGAGGACTGCCTGGTGTTTGCAGCTGCCTGCACTTGGGGTGTGTGTTGTTATGATGCACATCTGTCTGTCTGTCTATCAGCATCTGTCTGTCACCAGACACACCACCCCATCCAGCTACTGCTATCTATGTACTGCCATGTGTCCTGTCTCTAACCATTCTGGTTAGAGCCCGGGATATACTCCATGCTCATCTGTACACCCCCCATCCACCCCTATACACTCCCATCCATCCATCCATCCCTGTACACACAATTCCATGCATCCATTCATCCCCACCCCTATACACTCCCATCCATCCCTCCATCCATCCCTGTACACACCCTTCTATCCATCCCTGTACACACCTTTCTATCCATCCATCCATCCATCCTCCGTCCACTCCCACCTCTATACACCCCTCATCCATTCCAAATTCCCCATCCATCCATCCCTGTACACACCCTTCCATCCATCCATCCCCACCCCTATACTCTCCCATCATCCATCCATCCATCCCTGTACACACCCTTCTAATCATCCATCAATCCATCCTCCATCCACCCCCACCTCTATACACCCCCCATCCATTCCCAATTCCCCATCCACCCCTATACACTCCCATCCATCCCCATACACATCCCTCTATCCTCTATCCACCCTCATCTCTATACACCCCCCATCCATTCCCACCTCTATACAACCCCTATCCACCCCATCGCTCCCTCCCTCTCTCCATCCATCCCCCCATGCACCCCACCGCTATCCACCCCATCCACCCCCTCCATCCACCCCTCCACCTGATCCATTCACCCACCCCATCCATCCCCCCACCCCATCCACACCCCACCCTATACACCCCTCTACCCCATCCATCCACACACCCCTATACACTCCCTCATCCATTCCTCCACCCCCATCCATCCACACCCCCACTACTATACAGCCCCATCTACCCACCCCATCCCCCCTCCATCCATCACCATCCACCCCATGCACCCCCCTCCACTCTCCATCCCATCCGTGCCCCACCCCGTACACCCCACCCCAACACACCCCCACCCCATTCCTATACACCCCACATCCATCCATCCACCACCCCCATCCACATCCTCATCCCTATACCTCCCATCCCTCCAGCCCATCCACCCTTATACACCCCCGTCCATCCATCCACCCATCCCATCCACACCCCACCCTATACACCCCCATCCATCCACCCACCACCCCATCCACACCCCACCCTATACACCCCCATCCATCCACACACCACCCATCCACACCCCATCCCTATACACCCCCATCCATCCATCCACCCCATGCATGCCCCACCCCTATACACCCTCACGCATCCCTCCACATCCCTCCACCCTCATCCCTATACCCCCCATCCATCCACCCCCCCCATCCACCCCCCCCATCTCTATAGCCACACTGTGGACCCACACCCCACTCTGCCCCCCGTAAGCACTCCAGTGCTTTGTACTGCACCGCACTCCGGGTGCCGCGCTGCCCTGCGCCCGGGGGCCCCAGTGGCAAAGGCCGGGGACACGGAGCCCCGTGGGCGCAGGGGAGGAAGGCGGGTGGGCGGGGGGGGGGCTCCAGCCCCCCATCAACCCCGCGGGGCGCGCCGCCTGCGCCTTTAAGAGGCGGGGGGAGGGGTAGCCCCAGCCCAGCCCCGCTCGCTCCCTGACGTCGGTTCCTTCCCTTTCTCTCGCTGTTTTGCAGCCGCCCCGGCCAGGCGGGGACCCCGCTCGCTCGCCCGCCCCGATGGTGCCGCGCTGCCCGGCCAGGGCCGTTCCCGGCAGCCGCAGCCTGGCGTGAGCCCGCGGCTGGTGAGCGCCCGGCGGGCCCGGAGCAGGAGCGGGATGGCCGGAGCCCGCGGCTGGCGCTAGGGGCTCGGGTCCTATTGCACCAGCCCCCCCACCCCCCCCCAGTCTCCAGCATCCTCCCCGCGGGCGGCGCCCCGGAGCCGCGGGGGGTGCGGCCGCCCCTGCCCTTTGTGCGCGGGCGAGGGGCGCACGGAGCCGGGCTCCCCGGGGTGGGACCCACCGGCGCCCGCTGCTGCTGCAGCCCGTCCCCCGTCCTGGGCCATGAGCGCCCCCTTCTAGCCGCGGAGCCGCGCGGGTCCCCCCCCCGGCCAGCCCCCGGGGAAGATGTCTTCGCGCACCGCCCTGGCGTCTGGCAACGAGCGGAACTCGGACGCGGTGAGTCCCGGGGCCTTTGTCCCCAGCGCCCTACGCTGCCCCCGCGGCTCGCTGCCCCTTCCCCTGCCCGGAGCCAGGCCCCGCGGGTGGGGCGGGCAGCGCACAATGGAGGGAGCCGGCGGGCAGCGCCGGGGATCGATTCGCCTCCCACCCCCTGGCCCGAGCTCGGCTCGCTGGGGAGCCGGGTGGGGCTGGGGCCGCCCCTGCGCTGGGCTGGCCGGGGAGGGGGCAGATCGTGTGCGCGAGGGAGCGGGGCGGGCTGGGGACGTCTCCCCAGCCCCTGATGTAGAGAGCCGGGGTGGAGCGGGGCCCAGCCCCTGATGTAGGGGTGGAGCGGGGCCCAGCCCCCGATGCAGAGAAGCGGGGTGGAGCGGGGCCCCAGCTGCGCCCACCTGCAGCATGGTGTTTCTGCAAAGGCTGAGCCAGTGGGCCCTTGCAGGGAGGGCGAGACCAGCACTGGGGCCATTCCCCCAGCCTCGCTGGCTCCCACCCAGCCCACAGCTGGGAGCCAACAGGGTGTGGGGTCCCTGAGCCTGCCCCAGCTGAGGGGAGTTATGCTGGGCTGGGGGCACCGGGGAGCTGGCAGCGTCTGCATCCTGGGTGGGCTGCTAAGGTCAACAATGACATTTGCCTCGGTGATGGGGCAGGGGGCACGTGGTGTCTCCGTGGGAAGGGAGGGGGCTGCCACAAGTGGGGGGAGGACTCTGCATCAGCTCGGGCTCGGCCTTAGCCTGCTGCGGCAGGGACATGCCAGGAGGCCTTCGTCGGGTGGGGGGGATGTGAGTGGAAGCAGTGAAGGAGGCTGTGGTTTGGGCCTGACTGTCCCCCTGGGGTGTGGAGCTAGAGGAGAAGGGGAACAACCTCCTAGGGCACGGTGAGACCTGCCGACCGTCAACCACACGCATGCCCATGCATGCCCACTCACCACCCCTCCCTGACACACACACACCCCCGCCCCCGAGACACATACTGCACACCTCTTGCACACTGGGAGCTGCAGCCCCCCCAGCCTCACACGCTCCTCACACCCGCAAACACAACACTGCACTGGCATCTTCCTAGGAGCCAGGCGGGCCCTGCCCGTGGACTCCCATGTCCCCCGCCTTGCACCCTGCCTGGGGTGAGGAGAGTCCACGCGCGCCACGTTCCTGCTGGCCCAGTGACATTGCTCCCGGATCACTTGTGTGTCCTTGCCATGGAATCCCCAGAGCTGCTGTGCCCTGCACTGGATGCACTTTACAGGGAAAAGTAGTTCCTTAGCAACTAAGGTGGCATTTCCTGGCGCCGCGGGGGTGTGGGCCCCCTCTCTTCCTGGCTCCCTCTGCGGGCTGGCACACCAGTCTCCACCACAGGGTGGCAAATGCAAGGTTTCCCATGGCATTGCCTGTGTGCTTGGCCTGGGTGGCACCAGGATCTCTGGGCAGGGCTGCTTCGTGGCATGGGAGCCCCCTCCTCCTGGCTGAGATGAGCCATGTCCCTCCCCCTGCCAGCCTGGGCCAAGCCATCTGTCTGTGGAGGCTGGTGCTCTGCTCCCACTATGGCCTCTGCTGGATGCTCCCAGCATGCACCTGGCCTGATGTGGGATGCAGATACCCTGGAGCGCGAGTCAATGAGCCTCTCTCCTCTCCTCGCCTGCGTGGCCCCATTGCTCCTGCTGCTGCGTATGACACTGGGCAGCGCTCTCCGAGCCCGGCCTGGGCTGCTGGGGGCCCGCTCTCCTGCCGGCCCCCTCTCCTGGCCCTTGTGTGGTGGGACAGTTCAGTCCTGGCAGCAGCCCAGTGCGCATTGAGACCCAGACATGCTGGGGCACCCGCTCCCTGCCCCTATGGCCGCCGGAGGTGGGGGTGGACAGCAAAGCCAACGTGGGCCCCGTGCTGCCGTCAGCCCTCAGGGGGGAACCTGCTCTGGGGAGATGGCTCTTGGGCCCTGCTAGTCAAAGAGCTGGGTAACTAGCTTGGTCCCACTGCACCCAGCAAATGGCAGTGAAGTGGCTCTCTTGCATGGGGGAAACTGAGGCATGGAGGGGCAGTGATTCAGGGTCACCCAGTGAGGCAGACAGAGCTGGGGATAGGAATCCTGACACTCTGTCTCCCCCTGCTGTAGCCCTCTAGCCCCCACTCTCCTCATAGAGCCAGGGATCAAACCCAGGTGTCCTCCGAGTCCCAGCTCCCCCTGCTCTAGCCGCCAGACACCACTCCCCTCAGGACTCCTGGGTTCTGTTCCCAGCTCTGTGACCCCCAGCTCCACCCCACTAGACCCCACTCCCTCTGCAGAGCTGGGGCTAGAACCCAGGAGTCCTGGCTCCCAGCCCCCCTCCCCCCAAAAAAGCTTTGACTACATCCTTCACTCCTGGGCTGGGCCATTTTGCATCACCAGCAAACTCTGGCATTGAGTGAGCAGGAGTCCCTAAGTCCCTTCCCCCCACCAGTGACCCCACCCGCCTCCCTGTCCCTGGGAGATGGAGCAGCTCGTCCTCCTTTGGGGAAGTGGCTTTCTGAGATTGCGACAACCTCGGTCATTTCCCTTCCTCCCCCTACCTGTCCCCTGCCCAGCCAGGGCACAGGTGTCAGGGCAGCGAGGGGGTTCCCTCCAGGAAATGCCCTCGCCCTGCCCCCTCTGAGCACACAGCCCTGCTGAGAAGCCGGCTCCATGGCCTGAGGACTCCAGACCCGCTGCCTTGGTGGCGGGGGGGGGGGGGGGGGTTGGTGCTGGTGCTGCAGCAGCCTCCCCAGGGAGCCTGGCTGCTGCTGCTAGCCAGGCATCAACCCAGAGCACTGGGCTCCCTCCACCCCACTGAAGCTTAGGGGTCAGCACCATGCAGCATCCAGCCCCTCCCTGGCCTTGGGAGTGCCCTGGGGAGTGCCCTGTCCTGAAGAGCTCTCAGAAGAGGGATTTCCCGGCCGGGGGCAGACCCTGCCCCCACTGGCGCCTGAGTCTTCCCTCCTCCTTCTCCTTTTGGTCCCATTCCCCCAGTCGTAGAAATACTGGGCTGGAAGTGACCTCAAGAAGTCATCAACTCCAGCCCCTGCACTGAGGCTGGACCAAGTCACCCTAGACCACCCTGCCAGGACTTTGTCCCTCCCATGGTGGGGATTTCCATCACCTCCCTACACAACCTAGCCCAGGGCCAGAGATCAACTCCCCTTCCACAGTAGGAAGGTTTGACCTAATCTCAAACCTAGGGCCCCCTTGCTGCAGCGTAAGCCCCGTTACTTGTCCTGCCTTCAGTGCACATGGAGAACAGTCTATCCCCATCCCCTTTATAAGAGCCCTGAATGTATTTGACGTCTGTTCTCAGCGCCTTCTCAGGACTAGACACACCCAGTTTTTTACCTGTCCTCACTGCTCAGGTTTTCTACACTTTTGATAATTTTTGTTGCTCTGTGGACTCTCTCCAGTTTGTCCCTGTCTTTCCTAAAGTGCAGAGCCCAGAACTGGACCCAGCTGTCCAGCTGAACCCTCCCCAGGGCTGAGCAGAGCGGAACAATTACTTCTTGTGTCTTACCTACGTCACTCCTGGTAATGCACCCAGAATGAGATTGGCCTTTTCGCAACTGCGTCCCATTGTTGACTCATATTCAGTTTGTGATCCACTAGAACCCGGATCCTGTCCAGCAGCTCTGCCACCTAGCCAGCCAGGCCCCACTTTGTACTTGAGCGTTTGATTTTTCCTTCCTAAGGGAAGTATTTTGCAGTTGTCTTTAATAAACTTCAGAATTCAGACCAGATCTCCAATTGGTCAAGGTTGCTTTGAATTCTGATCCTGGCCTCCCAACTGCTTCCTGCCCTCCCAGCTGGGTGGCCTCTGCAGAGTTTATAACCATTCGCTCCACACCATTATCCAAGTCATCCCTGAAAATATGGACTGACCCTGTGGGACCCCACTAGAGACCACTGTCCAGTGAGCCTGCTCTCTGTGCTTGGTCTTTCACCCAGTTGTGCACCCACTGGACAGTAATTTCATCTAGACCACTGTGCCCATGACAGGGTTCTCAGCCTGGGGTCCATGGAGTCCTGCAAGCCGTGCCTAAGATCTGCACTTCCCTTTGAAATCTTTTAGTGGTGTGCAAATGCAAAGAGGTTGAAAACCACTGGCTTATGAGACTGGGTCAAATGTCACTTCTACTGTCCCCCATCTACTAGACCAACAAGCCTGTCAGAGAAGGAAATTAGATTGGCCTTGCTTAGCTTGAGCACAGGAGTGACTCTTGGCCTGATGTGCCAGGCTCACATGGCTGCTGCAGGAACGAGAGTGGTGATGGAATGCCCTGCAGTGATGCAGGAGGTGCCTAGCTGGAGAGTGGCCCAGCAAGGCCATGGCATCCCTAGCGCCCTTGCAGGGGGCGATCTGGGCCCCAAAGGCCTTCCCAAGCAGTCTCTGTCCAGGTCAAAGGGAGAGGAAGCTCCTGTGGGACGCTGTGGGCTTGGTGCCGAGGGCATTGAGTACCTCACTCCCCTTGCTGACATCTTGCCACCATGGAGGCAGTGGGGTGGGCAAGGCACAAACCCTGTTCTTCCCTGCTAGGGGGCCGTGCCCTCTCTGGGATGTGGCTTCGTGCTGCCACTCCACACTCGGCCCCTGCACCATTGACATGATGCCTGGCACAGCCCCAGGGCCTCAGCTGCCCTTGTGGTGGGACACAGGTCACTGCACAGCAATTCCAGTGCATTATGTATGGACTCAGGCCACTTGGGGTGCTGGGGTCCCCCTCCCCCTGCATGAGAGGGTGTGCTTGGCATCCCAGAATGCACTGCTGCCTGCCTCCCATGGGAAGGGAGAAGAGGGGAAGAGTACCGGTTCCTGCAATGATGCGTCACTGCCCACCCGCCAAGGGTCAGGGACTGGGCCCGGAGCCCTTGCTCCCATCGCCCTCCTGCTGGGCTCCAGGTCCCACAAGTGGGTGCGGCCGGTGCACCCTAGGGACTGGCTGGGTGATACTGCTGCCCTGGGCTGTTTCTGTAGCTCATGCCACCAGTGAAATGGAGCAGGGCATCTGACTAGTTCCCAGTGTGGTTTTCTGACCATGTCACCAATGGGTTTGGTACCGTTGGGCATCTCTGCCTTAACTGGCCTGGCAGACTGCAGGCCTCCGGAGAGCTGTGTGGCTGGGGGAACCAGGATAGGCATAGCAGGGAGCTATGGGAAGGGGTTAAGGCAGCGATCCCCAACCTTTCTGTTGCAATAGCATATTCATGTTCCCAGAAGAGCGTGGTGGCCACCGGACGACCAGCTTCCGAAATGCCGCCGAGAAGGGGCGGCATTTCGGCGGCGACGCTTCTTGCTTCTGGGCGGCATTTCGGCGGCAGGGTGTCCGGTGGCTGCGCTCCCTTGTCACTAGGTAGGTGCACATAAATGCCTCGGCGGGCGCCATGGCGCCCACGGGCACCGCGTTGGGGACCACTGGGTTAAGGGGTACTGGCAGAGCTGGGGGCGGGGTGGATTCCAAGGCTGGGATAGCAGGGGGCTGCAGGTTGGGATTGAGGGGCACTGGCAAAGCTGGGGGGGGGGAAAGGATTCCTGGTCAGGGTTGAGGGGCATAAGGGGAGCTGTGGGGCTCAGTGGTCCAGGGCTGGGAGATTGTTCAGGCCAGCCAGGTGGCTCCTGAGTGGCTTCTGTGGGTTGTGGGGCTGGGATGCTGCCAGGTCAGAGCAGGCCCCGAGGCCAAACTCTTCAGGACGTAGCCAGTGAGGGGCTGTTTGTGGGGTGGGCATAAGGGGCCTGGGGCCCTGCCTTCAGCAGGGCTGTGGGGCTCCCAGAAACGGAGCCACCAAAGTCCATTAACACTTCTACAAACCCTGGCCTGAGGCTCTGTGGCTGGGCCCTGGCCCATGAGCGCCCCCTGCTGGAGGCCTGGGGTGGGACCAGCCCTGCTGCTGCAGCGGAGGTGGTCGGAGTGGGGGGGACACGCTGCTGCGACCGAGGGGAGGTGCTGCCTGTGAGAACAGCCCACAGCGCGCGGCTTGCGGGGCACAGCACAGTGTGTGCCCTCTGAGCCCCACCTGCCTGGGTCAATCCCCCGGCTCCCTGGGGCAGTGGGAGCTGACCATGCCCTGCTGTGGGCCCTGCCCCCGCTTGTCTGCTGCCCAGACTCTGGGCTCCTCCTGCCATTGGCATGGTGCCTGTCTTTCCTGTTTAAAGAGCTGACACCCCCATTGTAATGTCTGGGCCTGGCACCCCCTCCCTCCCAGCTGTGCACTGCCCCCCGCCCCCAGTTGCTTTTGGACCATGTCAGCCAGCAGGCCCTAACTAGCAGGGCCTGGAGCCCCGGGGCAGGGGAGGGTGCTGTGTTTACACGTGTTGGCTGCTCGCTTCTGCCTGGTTAAATACCATCTGGGCCGTGCTAGTCAGGGCGCGCTGCTGATGCCACCTGAAAGGGCACCGCTGCCCCAGCCTTGGCAGCTGGGAAGGCCCCAGGTATGGCTGGGAAACACGTGCTGCCAGGTGGCCTCCCCAGCCCCAGGGCAGTGGCGTTTCAGAAGGGGTGCCCGAAGGGAATGGGCTGCATGGGACTGCAGGGACCGCCTTAGCTACACCTGAGTCTGGGTGCCCACACTGCCAACAAACCGCCCAGGGAAGAGAGAAGCTATTCTGCAATGCCCCCGGCTGGTCCAGCCCGACACGCCTGCCTCTGCATGCCTAGCACAGTGGGCGGGTGGCAGGCTAGGGGTGGGGCGATCTCCCTGCCAGCACGTGTCTACCGATTCTGGCGCTTGCAGCTCCTGGCCCTTCGGTGCCGCCTGGGATGGGTGCTCCCTGTCCTAGAGCATGGGTGGAGGGGATGGGTTAGATTGGCATCAGCTCAGCTCACGGCTCGGCTCGCTGGGCCCCAGCCAGACGCTCTGCACGAGGGCCGTGTGGGCGTCTGAGCGGCCGGATCCAAGGCCAACGATCCTGCAGCCTCCCATCTCCTTATCCCATCCTGAGCCAGCCAGTGTGTTGGGAATGAGCCTCCGAAAGCTCAGCCTGCTGGCCAGGGCTCCATTCTCTTGCAGCCTGGCTGGGGCCTGGCTCACCGGCACTCAGTGACCCCATTGCCTGGGCCAAAAGTCGGCACCTCTTCCATGGCTTCTGCAGCAGGGCAGGGCACGTTACGGCTGTCCTGACCAGGGCACGTGGGGCCGTCCTCGGGGCACGTCGAGCTCTGCGCTTAAAGCCGGCACTCGACCCACCGGTTCCGCACGGCACGGCCTCCCTTGCACACTGGGTGAACTCGGAGAAGTGCCACTAAATCTGTTAATTAGCTTGTGAGCTTAAATTAATTTTGAAAGGGGCCTTTTAGGAAGCTTCGCCCCTGGGATCCGGAAGAGCGTGCAGACGTGGAGAGACCGCTCAGGCGCCCCTGGTTGGGAGAGCTCATGGGAGCCTGGGCTGGGGGGCAGTGGGGACTTTTATGGTCGTTTCCCCGATGCTCTTCACGCTGAGGGGAGGGTTCTCCTTCTGCAGGGCCTGGCTCGGGGGGTGGGATGTGTGTTTCCCCCGGGAAAGCTGCCCTCTCTCACGGTCCTCGCTTGTCCCCAGCTGTGTGGCTAGTGTGGGGAGGGCTGCTCTCGCCTGCTGGTCTGAGGGGAGTGAGAAAAGGGGAGTGCAGGTGGCACCAGCAATCAGTGGTGTTTACATGAGATGCTAGGCTCTGGCCTTGTTGGCAGGCTCCTGCCGGGCATCCCGGCAGAGCAGCAGATAAGAGGGCTCACCCCAGCCCCTAACACGGGGGGGTTTAAGGCTGATCTGAACCCCGAATGCCCTCGCTGCCTTGGCTAGGGACAGCTGCAGCATCCTGTGGTGCAGGCGACCCCAGGACTGGTCCGGCTCTAGGCCTGAACGGCCGCGGAGCAGGGCTTGCCTTGGGGCTGATGGGGAGGGGAGGCCTTCCTCAGAGGCACAGCGGGCGTTGGAGGCCGAATCCAGGCTAGCGGGCCCCAGCTCTGGCTGGCAAGATGGCGGGGTGCTTGCCGAGCTAGCCAGGAGGCAGCTGGGTGTGGGCAGAGGGGGTTGGGTTACCCTCCCTGGGCAGGGCAGTGGTGCTGCCTTCTTGGGGAGGAGCCGGGGCGCTACATCCTCAGGGGAGCCGAGCAACTGATCTCTGAGCTGCTGCAGTTATATGGGGAGGGTTGGCCCCCCCGGCTTTGTCATGGGGGTTTCCATGGCACCAGTGCTGCAATGGGGACCCTGAAATACTGCCTATGCTTTGAGGATTTGGCATCCGCGGCGCCGGGATGGGGGGTTGCTGGCTCTGGGATGGGAGGGTACTGCAGCTCCAGGATGGGGGTTTGCTGGCTCTGGGATGGGGGGGATTCCCACGGCGCTGGCTCTGGGGTGGGGAGGCACCGAGATTGGAGGGGTTCACGTGGCGCTGGCTCCAGGATGCAGGGTTGCTGGCTCTGGGATGGGGGGGGCACAAAGATTGGAGGGATTCCCGTGGCGCTGGCTCTGGGATCGGGGGGGCGGGGGGGGTGCCAAGATGGGAGGGGTTCCTGCGGCGCTGGCTCCAGGATGGGGGGTCCTGTGGCTCCAGAATGGGGCATACCAGCTTTCTCAGTATCGCCACCCCCGCATGTGAGAGCCATGCCAAGCAGCCGTGTCTTTCCCTTGCTGCACCAGGCTGGAGCAGCTGGGGCTGGAGGCCTCAGTTTACCCATCGGAGGGTGGCACTGCAGGCAAACTCCCCTCCCCAGCTGCCTGTTGGCCCTGGGGTCCAGCTCCATGCTAGCCTTGGGGCGTGGGGCTGCGGGGGAGGAGACAGTGCTGGCGGTGAAGCCCACCTGGAGATGAAGCCCACCTGGAGATGGGGGGCAGGCTAGAGCCCCACCCTGCTGCTCTGCCCCCCCTCCGGTGGCGTGTAGCCATCTGCATGCTGCGTGGCAGCCCCGGGCTTTGCTGGGCCGTCGCTCACTCTTGTCTCAGCATGTCCAGGCCCAGCCAGCTGCTGAGCGCAAAACACCCAGGCTGCTGCCAGTGTCGTTGGCTCTCTCTGAGGGGCAAGCTGGCTGCTCCTGGCAAACTTGGGCCCCATGAGCGCTACCCCCTCCCCTCCGCTCCTGTGTGGGTCTGGGGACTCCCAGCTGCCCCGGCCTGGTGTGGTCCTGATTCAGCCCCTCCCTCTTCCCCGTGGGAGTCCCATAGCCCATGGCAGGAGGCACCAGCGCCAGAGCTGAGCACCAGGGCAGACCGCGGTGAAGGCCCTGCTCAGAGGCTGCTGTTAGGCCAATCCAGGCTGAGATCCAGCTCCCAGGGCTGGCTGGGGCGTCAGCACAGATGCCAGCCCATTCCATGGCACCGGGGTAGCAGACAACAGTAACTCGTTCTGGCCCTGGGGCTGGCTCAGCACAGCTCTGTCTGGCGGGGCACAGGGCTGGCACAGCCATGCTCTTTGCACATGGGCCCAAGTAGGACAGACACTCTGACACCACTCGCCTGGCTGAATCACAGGCTGGGGCTGGAGGTGGCTGGCCACTGCTCACTTGGAGTTGGCTGGTTGGCACCAGTGCCCCCTGCTAGCACGGGCTCTCCTGGCTGCATGGGCCAGATCTCAGACCCACACCCGCATGAGCTGCTCTTCAGGGCTGGGGTTGGGTCTGCATGCAGTGGCCCTTGACTCAGTAGCTCCTCCTAGGCGGGAATGGTCTCTCCTGGAGATGGACGGACGGACAAAGCATGATCCCTGTGCCCAGCCCCTGACCGCTCCATAGAGCCATAGGCTTCAATGCCAGAAGGGTTATCATGTTCTTCTTGGGGTGCTGGTCCTTATCTGAATTCCGTGAAGGGTTATACGCAAGCGCCATGTGCCCGGAGCCAGAGAATTTGGAAGTAGTAGCATCCATTGGTCCACGCATGCACCTTTGCTCCACCTCATGGTTTCATCCGAGGTGATAAAGGGTGGGGCGGACCGACCACGCCCTCAGTTCCATCTCACCGCCGCGTGGTCTGGGTCGGAGCCTCTCGTCTCATCTCTCACTTAACTAAAAAGTCTTTCTTTGTGTGTGTGTGCATAGTTAATTTGTTGTTTTTACTGTAGTTTTAGTCATAGTTGTTTTAGGATTTTAAGGACTTTGGGATGCCATTTATACCGGTCCCGCCCCCCTCCCCCAAGCACCCAGGCCTGGGTACTGGGTTATGCAGAAGGTGCAGGGGTTCAAGATCTGCACCTCCTGCCTGGCTCATTCTCGGTCAGTGACGAGGCAGCGCTGCCCTTGCTGCTTGTCCAAAGCCCACATTGCTTCCAGGTGCCATATCCACCTCTCCTTCCCAAGCTGTACCCGGGCAGGTCGGGCTCTCCATCTCAAGAACCACCTTATGGAGGGTGCCATGAGGCTGCAGTCAGGTCCAGGCCTGGGATTCCCCCCCGCCCCCCAGTACATCAGCCTGAGAAACCCAGGAGTGCGCCTCCTGCCACGGAGACCCAGTGCAGTTCGGCCGGGACCAGTGTTATGGACCCATGCTGGGGCTTAGTCGTGAGGCTGGGAAGCATGCTCGTAAGCATGGCAGGGAATCTTCGTCCAGGCCCAAGAAAGAACGCGCCTTCCACGAGTTCCAGCCACAGGGAAGCGGCTTGTTCCAAGGCTCATAAGCACAAGAAGTCACAGAGAGTGTCGGATCTGCCAGTTCTATCCACCGAGCCACATACGCCTTCCAGGTCGGCACGCGCGAGTCAAGGGAACCTTCGGTTCCAAGACAGTGCTCCGTTCTGGCTCTGGTTCCGACTGGATCACGTACCGCTGATGCTGGGGAGGCTAGAGTCAGCACTCGGGCCTCATGAACTCTTTGCTTTGGAGGAGGCGAGATGTCCACATCTTCCATTTCAGCCGGTGCCTGGGGATTTACCCTCTCCTACCCTGGACTTACCTCCTTCGGGTTGTGTTTCCCCTATGGCTTATACAGTTCCGCCGGTACCACCATCCGACTTCTCAGCGATGGAGGATTCAGATAGAGGGCAGGGACTGCTCCCCCCCTACCGTCGATATGAATAGCCGAAGGCTCCACCAACTCAGTGGCAATACCCTCTGTTTCCCCAACAAAGGAGCCACTGGTGCCCAGTTCCTTGGGGCCCACCGCACCATCCGACGGATCCATCTCCTTGGCCATACTGGGGGTCCTGGCCTCCGTATCCACCTCTGGAACCTTCCCATTCAGCAAGGGAAGAGTCCCCCATCTCTCCTCTCCAGCCAGGGGTGCTGGAACAATTTTTACAGTGGGGGTGCTGAGAGCCATTGAACCAAACTGTAAACCCTGGATATGATGGGAACCACTTCAAGCCTGGGCGTGCTGCAGCACCCCCTGCACCCGTAGTTCCAGCAGCTATGGCTCCAGCTGTTATTGAGTAGGCGTTCGGACCCGGTGTTGGAGGATGAGCCGCTCAGCCTGGCTCCAACAGTATTGCAGGAACAGGAGCAGTTCCCTTCGTCCTCTCCAGACACCGCTGTGTCTTCAGTTCCCTCCTCACTCCCGGCTGACAACCAGTTCGAGGACCGGTTACGCCGAGTGTCTGAGGCCCTCCCCATTCCACCAAAGGAGGTACAGGACAAACAGCACCACCTTCTTGACACCTTCCATGCCTTGGTATCAACCAGAGTGCCTCTACTGATCCATGATGCCATTCTCCAACCAACCCGAACTGTCTGGCGCACTCCAGCCGCTTGTGTACCCACCCCCAAGGGGGCAGAGGAGAGGTACTATGTACTGGTGAAGAGGTCTGAGTTTCTGTTTTCGCACCCCACCGCCCAATTCCCTCATGATAGAAGCAGTGATGGAGCAGGCCAGGCAATAACACCCCGCTCCCCCCAGCAGACAAGGAGGGTAAGTGACTGGACCTCTTGGGTCGCAAAGTCTTCTCGTCCAGCCTTCAATTCCGGATTTCCAATTACCTGGCAATATTTGCTAAATGTGACTTTATAACTTATGGCAAGTTGGTGGACTTTGCAGACAAGCTTCCCCAGGAGGCTTCTGCCTGCTTTCAGGCTATCTTAGAGCAGTGGTTCTCAACCAGGGGTATGTGTACCCCTGGGGGTATGCAGAAATCTTCCATGGGGTACATCAGCTCATCTAGATGTTTGCCTAGCTTTACAACAGGCTACATAGCAAAGTCAGTACAAACTAAAATTTCATACAATGACTTGTTTATACTGCTCTATATACGATATACTGAAATGTAAGTCCAATATTTATATTCCAATCGATTAATTTTATAATTATATAGTAAAAATGAGAAAGCTGACAATTTTTCAGAAACAGTGTGCTGAGACACTTTTGTATTTTTATGTCTGATTTTTGTAAGCAAAGTAGTTTTCAAGTGAGGTGAAACTTGGGGTACACAAGACAGATCAGTCTCCTCAAAGGGGGACAGTAGCCTGGAAAGGTTGAGAACCACTGTCTTAGAGGAGGACAGATTCATTGGGAGGATGACATTCCAGGCCCTCGGTGGATGTGGCAGACACCTCTTTGTGCACAGTGGCTATGGGGACGTCAGGAGGAGGAATACCTCAGAGGATCTCCCTTTTGATGAATCTCATCTTTTCAGCTGGAAAACCGACAATTCCCTCCACTCCCTCAAGGATTCCAGAGTCACACTACGATCGTTGGGTATTTACATACTAGCACCCAAGCACTAGTTCTGCCACCTGCTGCCAATGATTCAGAACACCTCAGTTCTTCCATCAACCGCCGATGAGCCTCCTCGCACATGACAGAAGACCCAACAGCCCCATTCTCCAGGCTCCCCATCACAGCCTTCCACATCTCATGCTCAGTCTTCGCAAAAGCGATATTTCGGAGGGCACCAAGAGAGCTGCCTCCCACTGTGCACCTGACCCACCCCGTCTGGGGAGCGCCTAGCACTCCTTTTATCAGCTTGGCGTGCGATAGCAATGGACAAGTAGGTCCTGGATGTCATTTGACATGGCTGTACAATCGAGTTCATGATGCTACCTCACCCACGCCCCCACCTCAGGGACCACTCTCACGGCAGTATCCTCACCCTAGAGGTGGACTCCGTACCGCAGAGGGGAGCGGTAGAACCTGTTCCGATGACTTCCCGGGGCGCAGGGTTCTATTCCACGTATTTCCTCGTACCCAAGAAGAATGGCGGATGGAGACCAATTGTGGACCTGCGTCTTCTCAATCAGTTCCTGCACGAGCCCAGGTTTTGTATGCTCACCTTAGCAGCCATCATACCGTCGCTGGAAAAAGGCCAGTGGTTTACGGCTCTCAATATGCAGCATGCCCATTTTCATATAGACCTCCACTCAACCCACAGAAGGTTCCCGAGGTTTGCGGTAGGCCATCGACGCTTCCAATTCAGGGTCTTACCATTTGGACTTATCGCTGTTCTGTGGGTTTTTGGGTTTTTTTGTAGTGGAGACCCACCTCCAACGTCAGGGGGCCCTGCCTCGACGATTGGCTGCTAGCAGCGGCATGCAAAAGGGAAGCTCGAGCCTCAGCCTCCATGCTGCTCAGACTCCTCTCCTCCCTTAGGGTGAGCGTTAACATTGAAAAATCGACTTTGGATCCCACACAGTCACTAGAATTCATAGGAGCCCGCATGATGCAATCTCAGCACAAGCCTACCTACCAAGAGCTGATTGCCAAGATGGTCACCAGTCCTTCTGTTACTGTCCAGACTTGCCTTTCCCTCCTTGGCCATGTGGTGGCTTGCATGTCCGTCACCGCCTTCGCTCATCTTTGCCTTCGCTGACTCTAGCTCTGGCTCCAAAGGGTCTATTCTCCCTCGCTACATACCATGGGCCTCTTGTTGACACTTCCCCTCCTCCCCCCAGAGTTACTCTTCTCCCTCCACTGGTGGATGGACCTGGGTCACTCTCTGCACCAGGAAACCCTTCCTTCCATCCTTTCAGAGCACAATTTGCCATCATCATGGACTCGCCAGATGGGGCACCCACATGGGCGAACATGTGACATGGGAGTTGGGCTGCTTGGGAATCCAGGATGCTCGTCGATATCCTGGAGCTTCTGGCGATTTGAAGGGCGTGCCGCGTATTTCTCACCTCCATTTGCTCCCGTCATGTTCTTGTCATGTCAATAGTGACATGTCACCACCATTTATTACATCCTCAAACAAGGGGCACGTGGCACCAGCGCTCTGTGCGGAAGTGGTTTGTCTATGGGACTGGTGCATCGCCTACTAGATCCTATTGTCAGCAGCCTATCTTCCCAGGACTCCGAACGTGATTGCAGACTCTCTGAGCAGGAAATTCATGGCCGAACACAAATGGGCACTGCACAACACTGTAGCCAGTGACATTTTCGCCTGATGGGAGACTCCAGCCAGGGACCTCTTTGCCTCCCACACCAAGAGCAGATGCACCCCATACTGCTCCAGAGTGGGCCTCCGCGACTATTCCCAAGGTGATGCCCTCGTCCTCCGCCAGTTGGACCAGACCCCGTACAACTTTGCCCCACAACTGCTCCTGACTCACATCCTCCACAAGATCAGGTGGGAGAGGGCCACAGTTATTCTAATTGCCCCATTTTGGCTTCGCCAGTTCTGGTTTCTCCTGCTCCACATGTCAGCGTGTCCCCCACCCCCGCTTCCACTGCCAATGTTCCTGGAACTGCTCGCACAACACAGAGGTAGGATCAGGCATCCCAATCCACAGAACTCCCCCTAAAAGCTTGGTTTTTGGGTGGGCATCTTCACAAGAATGGGACTGTTCGTCGGCAGGGCACGACATCCTCTCTAGAAGCAGGAAAGAGGCCATGAGGCTCCTATCAGGCCAAGTGGAAGCGTTTCCCCTCAAGGGCCCAGCAGAGGGGTCTTTCCCCTGAGGATGTGGATGTTCCCCTTCTTCTGGACTGCCCTCTGTGCCTGAAGGCATCGGGCAACTCCATCTGTGCCTTCCATCCCCTGTGGAGGGGCAGTATGTCTTTATGCACCCCTTGACTGGCAGGTCTTGGAAATGCTTCCTTCGGACCTGTCCACCTGTTCAACCTATCGCCCCCCAATGGGATCTCACCCTCGTCCTCTCACCCTCAGTGAAATCACCCTTCAAACCTCTGGCCTCCTGCTCCCTGTCTCTCCTTTCCATGAAGGCCGCCTTCCTGGTAGTTATTACTACCCATCTCACGGAAGGCAAACTGGGGGCCATGACAGCGGATCCCACGTTCCTTAAGGACAAGGTTTCTCTGTGTCTGCACCCAAGTTTCTGCCAAAGGTTGTATCCTGTTTTCCTGTCAACCAGCCCGTACGCTTACCTGCCATCTTTCTGAAGCCTTGTGCCTCAGCAGCAGAGCGGCACCTTCACTCCCTTGACCATTCAGCAAGTCCCCTAGACTGTTTATGGCGATAGCTGACAGGATTAAGGGGCAGGCGATCTCCACACAGAGGATCTCTAAGTGGGTTTCGGCGCACATTACGCTCTGCTATCGGCTGTCAGGACTGTCTCTGCCCCTTGGGGTATGAGCCCATTCCACAAGAGCACAAGCATTGGCTACGGCCATGTTTCACGACATGCCACTTACAGACATGTGGGGTGGCCCCGTGGAGCTCGGTACGAACCTTCTCTTCTCATTACACCTTGGTGTGCGACCCTGCAACGGATGCCTCGTTCAGCACAGCTGTTCTCCATTCCACAGTTCTGTCCTCTTCCTCGCACCCTCCTCCTGACTGGGTGCTGCTTGTTAATCACCCTCAAGGGAACACAATAGGGACCGTCACTTGAAGGAGGAGGAGGTTACTTACCTGTAACTGGAGGTTCTTCGAGAGGTGTGGTCCCTATCTGAATTCCAGTCCCACCCTCCTTCCCCTCTGCTACGGGTCTGTGCCATTTGCAGTGGAATAGGAACTGAGGGCGCAGTCAGTCCACCCTGCCCTTTATCGCCTCAAACTAAACCATGAGGCGAAGCAAAGGCGCATGTGCGGACCAACAGACACTACTGCTGCTTCCAAAATCTCCAGCCCTGACACATGGCGCATGTGTATAACCTTCAGTGGAATTCAGATAGGGACCACACATCTCAAAGATCCTCCAGTTACTGGTATGTAACCTCCTCTTCATCTAGTCTGACCTCCTGCACATCACAGGCCACAGAACCTCCCCCACCCACCCTGTAATAGACCAAGAACCTCTGGCTGAGTTACTGAAGTCCTCAAATCTTGATTTAAAGACTTCAAGTTACAGAGAATCCACCATTTACATTCGTTTAAACCTGCAAATGACCCGTGCCCCATGCTGCAGAGGAAGATGAAAAACCCACAGAGTCTCTACCAATCTGACTTGGGGGAAAATTCCTTCCTGACCCCAAATACATCAATCAATGGACCCTGAGCATGTTCGCAAGACCCATGAGCCAGACACCTGGGAAAGACTTCTCTGTAGTAACTCGGAGCCCTCCCCATCTCTGGCTATTGGGGATATTTGCTACCAGCAGTCACAGATGGGCCACATGGCACTGTAGGCAGTCTAACCAACCATCCCCTCCATAATCTTACCAAGCTCAGTCTTGAAGCCAAGTAGGACTTTTGCCCTGCACTGCTCCCCTTGGAAGGCTGCTCGAGAACTTCACTTCTCTGACGGTTAGAAACCTTTGTCTAATTTCAAGCCTAAACTTGTTGATGGCCAGTTTATATCCATTTGTTCTAGTGTCCATATTGGCCCTTAAATACAGGGAGGGAGAGGAGTTATTTAAGTTATCGCTCTGATGTGTTTATAGAGAGGAATCACATCACCCCTCAGCCTTTGTTTGGTTAGGCTAAACAAGGCAAGCTCCTTCAGCCTTCTCTCACAAGGTAGGTTTTCCGTTCCTCGGATCATCCTAGTAGCCCTTCTCTGCACCTGTTCACATTTGAATTCATCTTTCTTGAACATGGGACACCAGAACTACACAGAGTATTCCTGAGAAGGTCTCACCAGTGCCTTGTATAATGGTACTAACACTTTCCTGTCTCTACTGGAAATACCTCACCTGATGCATCCTAGGATTGTGTTAGCCTTTTTCACAGCCGCATCATACATAGTCCTCCTGTGATTAACCAATACACCCAGGTCTTTCTCCTCCTGTCACTTCCAACTGGTAAGTTCCCAGTTTATAGCAAAAATTCTTGTTGTTAGTCCCTAAGTACATGACCTTGCACTTTGCACTATTAAATATTATCCCATTTCTATTATTCGAGTTTTCAATGTCATCAAGATCTTCTTGTGTGATATTCCGCTCCTCCTCTGTGCTGGCAATACCTCCCTTCTGCCCAGAGCCCATGGCCCTGGGCACTGCCTTGGCTCATGCCCCTGAGTCATAGAATCATAGGACTGGCAGAGACCTCGAGAGGTCATCTAGTCCGGTCCCCTGCACTCGTGGCAGGACTGAGTATTATCTAGACCGTCCCTGTCAGGTGTTTGTCTAACCTGCTCCTAAAAACCTCCAGTGACTGAAATTCCACAACCTCCCTAGGTAATTTATTCCAGTGCTTAACCACCCTGACAGGAAGCTTTCCTAATGTCCAACCTAAACCGCCCTGGCTGCAATTTAAGCCCATTGCTTCTTGTCCTGTCCTCAGAAGTTAGAGAACAATTTTTTCCCCCTCCTCCTTGTAACAAGCCTTTTATGTACTTGAAACCTGTTATCATGTCCCCTCTCAGCCTTCTCTTCTCCAGACTGAAAGAATTGGATTTGTTCATTCTTCCCTCATAGGTCATGTTCTCTAGACCTTTCATCATTTTCATTTCTCTGCCCTGTCCCAGGGCAGGTGGGAAGGAGGCGAGGGCCAATGTCGTGTCATTTAGTGGCCTCAAGTGTGTTGCTGCAGGATGAGCGCCAGCCGTAGCATTGGTTTCAGAGTAACAGCCGTGTTAGTCTGTATTTGCAAAAAGAAAAGGAGTACTTGTGGCACCTTAGAGACTAACCAATTTATTTGAGCATAAGCTTTCGTGAGCTACAGCTAACTTCATCGGATGCATACTGTGGAAAATACAGAAGATGTTTTTATACACACAAACCATGAAAAAATGGGTGTTTATCACTACAAAAGGTTTTCTCTCCACCCACCCTACTCTCCTGCTGGTAATAGCTTATCTAAAGTGATCACTCTCCTTACAATGTGTATGATAATCAAGGTGGGCCATTTCCAGCACAAATCCAGGGTTTAACAAGAACGTCGGGGGGGGGGGGGGAAATAAACAAGGGGAAATAGGTTACTTTTTATAATAACTCAACCATTCCCAGTCTCTATTCAAGCCTAAGTTAATTGTATCCAATTTGCAAATTAATTCCAATTCAGCAGTCTCTCGTTGGAGTCTGTTTTCGAAGTTTTTTTGTTGAAGGATAGTCACTTTGAGATCAGAAATGGAGTGACCAGAGAGATTGAAGTGTTCTCCGACTGGTTTTTGAATGTTATAATTCTTGACATCTGATTACCAGCAGGAGAGCAGGGTGGGGGGAGAGAAAACCTTTTGTAGTGATAAACACCCATTTTTTCATGGTTTGTGTGTATAAAAACGTCTTCTGTATTTTCCACAGTATGCATCCGATGAAGTGAGCTCTAGCTCACGAAAGCTTATGCTCAAATAAATTGGTTAGTCTCTAAGCCCTAGTGCTGTGAGGCCATGCTGCTGGCCAGCGCAGCAGGGCCATTGAGGTTCCAGATGCCAGGCTGAGGCTGGAAGGGAGAAGCCTGAGGCCGTGCTGGGGCCATGATGCCCCCTGTGCCAGCAGGTTTGGGCTTGTGGAGTTCAGACGGGGAGCCCCTGGGGAGCAGGACCCTATCACTCTCCAGGCCTGGGTGTCAGGGGAGGGCAGCCTGGCCTGCCCTGCAGGGGGCCCAGCCATTGTGAGGCTCAGGGCCTGTGGATGGAGCTACGAGGCGCTGGGCATCTCACCTTGCCAGGCCTGCATGCTCTGTGGGCTGGGGCCAGGCTGCCCCGGGAGCCTCCTGCAGTGCAGAGGGCTCCGTAGGGGCCAGGCCCTGCAGGCGAACACCTGGGCTCACTGTGTGACCCCGAACCCAGCCCGCAGGGGGGCCGCTTGCTCAGCTGGGGTAGAACCAAACACCGGGGCTGCCTGGCTCCCGTGAACCGAGCAGGGGAGCGGGGCCCTGGGGTCGCCTGCCGGGGAGCGTTGGGCTGGCAGCCCCTGGTGTACTGAACCCGTGGCTGATGTGAGGCTGGGGTGGGGACACACACACACTCTCACTCCCTCTTCCCCTCTCCCCTCCTCTCTCCCTCTCCCCCACTCTCTCCCTCTTCCAAGGAGATTGCAGCACTTGGCACGGAGCTGCATCTGTCAGTTGTTCCCACCCTTGGGAGTGCAGCCCTCACCCAGGGAAATGGCTGGTGTGGATACAGCATTCTCGTTGTGCCATGCCAAGTCCCACCCTCCTCCTTGCCTGCTGGCACCTTACCTCTGCCCCCACCAACCAGCGCCCTCCCACTGCCCCCCAAGACCCCCAGCCAACTGGCCTATCAGCCGACACCCTCCCTCTGCCCCTGCTAACCAATGCACTTTCTCTGCTCCCCACTCATCTGGCCCCCCATGCCAAGGGCTGCCCCAGACCTATGAGCCCGGAGACCATCTCTTCTGTGTTGTCAGTGCCCCCCTGCTGGGCCCAGGTGTGGGGGAGAAGAGTGGGGACAGCCTGCGGGGATAATAGCAGGAGAGACTGACAGGGGGGAACAAAGACAGGAGCCCAAGAGGAAGGGTGGAAGCAGGGCGGGTAGGGACGGACTGGGAGCACAGGGGCAGAAGGATTTATAACTACTACAGCCTCCTCCCCTTCCCTCCCCTCCCCAGCCTGCCGTGGAACCCAGGAGTCCTGAGTCTCACCAGTCCTCTGCTGTCAGCAAATAGTAGTGACACCCAATGGCAAGTGTGAATCTCACCCCCCTCTGGTGGCTGGTCCACATGGAGGATAACAGTCTCCTACTAGATTTCAGAGTAGCGGCCGTGTTAGTCTGTATTCGCAAAAAGAAAAGGAGGACTTGTGGCACCTTAGAGACTAACCAATTTGTTTGAGCATAAGCTTTCATGAGCTACAGCTCACTACTACCAGTGACCCTATTAGCTCAAAAGGCAGCACGCCTTGTGGTGGATGTAAAGGTCTCAGCCTGACCTGTGATCCAGGAAGGGCTCAGTTCAGTTCAGTCCCATAGGATGGGACTCAAGTTTTCAGTTTGCCTTTATAAACACTTAGGAGATGACACACACACACACACTCACTACAAGAAGATTGCTGTTGCAAAGTCAAACGCTTGGAAACTCTGGATTTCCAGTTGGCCATGTGTGACCAAAATGGGAATTTTCTGTAATATTTGTATGAATGATGTGCATGGCAGTGATTTATTTGACTTGGTATTGCTGCCCGGTTGGTGCCGAAGGGTTAAAATGCTCGTGGGGCAGAGCAGGAGATATGAAGGGCTGGTGATTAAGGACTGGCTGAGACCCATAGAGGATCCGGAGAGACAGAGCATGTGAACTCAGCAGGGCTCTGCTGGAGGGCAACAATGGGCTGAGGTCTCAGGTGTTAGTCTGAAGAGCTGAGCTCACAGGGCCAGAGCTCTTAGGCCAGGTGTACATTACCACTTACTTCGGTATAACTTATGGCGCTCAGGGATGTGAATAAGCCACCCACCTGAGTGATACAAGTTACACCAACCTAAGCTCTCTCCCATCAGCAGAGACACTCTTCACCAGATGTGCCGATGTAGCACTTCTAACCTTAAATCTTACCTGGCACTTTAGAGAGCCAAGGTGGATCATAGAATCATAGCCTATCAGGGTTGGAAGAGACCTCAGCAGGTCATCTAGTCCAGCCCCCTGCTCAAAGCAGGACCAATCCCCAACTAAATCATCCCCGCCAGGGCTTTGTCAAGCCGGGCCTTAAAAACCTCTCAGGAAGGAGATTCCACCGCCTCCCTAGGTAACCCATTCCAGTGCTTAACCACCCTCCTAGTGAAAAAGTGTTTCCTAATATCCAACCTAAACCTCCCCCATTGCAACTTGAGACCATTACGCCTTGTTCTGTCATGAGATGAGGTCATATGTTTTATTAGACCAACTTCTGTTGGTGAGAGAGACAAGCTTTTGAGCGACACAGAGCTCTTCTTCAGGGCTGGGAAAGGTTCTGAGGGTCACAACTAAATAAAAGGTGGACCAGATTGTTTGGCATAAGTAGTTAACACACATTTTATTGTAGCTGTGTGGTTCCCAGGATATTCTCTCTCCATGTTCTAAGAGACCGTTCAAGGTGAAGTGGCCCGTGTAGCCCTGTAGGCAGAGGATAAAAAAGGAGGGTTAGTGGGTTACAGATTGTTGAAATAAGCCATAAATCCAGGGTCTTTATTAAGTAAAGTTATGAATTTAAGCTCTCAGGCTCATCTTTTGAAAGGGTTGTGCAGGGTTCCTGGGAGCAAGGACTGGGAGGTCAGATACGGAGTGATCATTCTGTGAAGTGTGCACCCACGGGTGATGTGCAGTTTGTCTTTTATCAGTTTTCTGTGTGAGTTCATTTGAGAGCGCAGAGATTGTCTGGTTTCATCCGCATTATTATTTTTGGGGCTTTTAGTGCACTGGATGAGGTTACACCATGTATTGTGCTAGGCATGTCCAGGACCCATGGACCCTGAAAGGTGTGTTGTGTGGAGTAGTGACCATCACAGCAGTGGAGCTATGGGTGTGGGTTTGGCATCTGTTGTTTTGTCAGGGTCTGGTGCCACTTGGTGTTGGTCTGTCCTGCTATATGGGGAACTTGACTGGACACCCCACAGTGGACAAAACCACACACTTGATCATTACATGGCTTGCATCAGGGGGAAAAAATGGCTCTGCAATCAACAATCACATCCACCCCAATCTCTCCACTGCTGAGAGGACAAGATCAGATAGTGATCAGACCAGCAGATAGAGTAAGGCCAACCGACAGCTCTCTGACACCAGCTACTATAAAGTAATCAAAGAAGACGCCACATCACAATTCACCCAGGAATTTAAGGAGATCATCAAATTCTTCCCCAAACAACTCCAAGAGAAACTCTACAACTTCATCCTCCCCAAACCCACCCCAGGGACCTTCTGTGTGCTTCCCAAGATGCACAAATGAGGCAACTCACGCAGACCCATCAGCCCTGACACTCTTTCTGAAGGAATATCAGAACCCATAGAAACCGCCCTCAAACCACTCAGTACACAAAGGCCCGGCTTCCTCCAAGGAACAATAGACTTCCTCCAGAAATTCTGCAACAGTAACAGCCTCCCTCTGAACACCACCCTTGTCACTATGTATGTCACCTCCCAATACACCAATATCCCTCACAGTGATGGCATAGGTGCTTGCCTCAATATCTACAAGACAATGGACAGCCCTCAGCTGTCCATCCCAAGCACATCACCAACCTCATCCCTTTCATCCTCACCCAGAACAGTTATCATTCAACAACACTTTGTCAAAAACCATGGGAACAGCCATGGGCGCTCGGATAGTTCTCCAATATGCCAACCTCTTCATGGGGCACCATGGAGAAGAATTTCTGGAGAAATGCTCCACAAAAGCCATTGATATACCTGAGATACATGCATGATATTTTCATCCTCTGGACAGACAACCTAAACTGCCTTATAGGTTTCCACCACAACTTCAGCGGCCACCACCCCATTCCCGCCCATTAAACTCTCTCTAGAATGTTCCCACACTAGAATCAACTTTTCCTGAACACCACAATCCGCTTCAGCAATGGAACCCTACAGCCAGCTTTACACAGGAAACCCACGGATCCCCACACGTACCTTCACAGATCCTGTAACAACCCCGAACACCAAGAAATCTGTTAGCTACAGCCAGGCTCTCAGATACCACAGAATATGCTGCGAAGCGAGTCCAGGATACACACCTTAACACACCCAAAACCACCTTCATCAAACAAGGACACTCCACCAAGGAAGTAGATCCCACCATGGAATGGGCCACCCAAATACCCCAAGAGAACCTTTTCAGCAGAGAAATAAATCCCGCTCCGACCGCATACCCCTAGTTGTCACCTAGCATCCCACACTGGCACCCATATGGGGTATCATTAAATAACTACAATCTGTACTCTGTGGGGATCCCACCCTGAAAGAAATCTTTCCCGAACCTCCTCTTCTGGCCTTCGAACAACCCCCCAGCCTCTCCAAGCTCATCATCAGAGGCAAGCTCCCCACAGAGCAGGACCCACCAACTCAAAACAGTGCCAGACCCTGCCAGAACAACAGATGCAAAACCTGCAGCCATATTTCCACCGCTACAATGATCCCCACAACACACCTTTCCAGATCCATGGATCCTACACGTCTATCACAACATGTGCACTAAACGCCCCAACAATTACTATGCGGGTGAAACCAGATGGTCACTGAGCTCTCAAATGAACTCACACAGGAAAATGATAAAAGACAAAAACACCCGTGGCTGTGGGTGAGCACTTTTCACAGCATGGTGACTCTTTATCTGAACTCTCCTTCCTCGTCCTCAAAGGAAACTTCCTCAACACTTTTGAAAGACGAGCTTGGGACCTTTAGTAAAGTTATGAATTGACACCAAAAGTCATGATCTCAATAAGGACACTGGGTTTATGACTTACTACAATAACGTGTAACCCACTAACCTCCTTTTTGTCCTATGGCTACATGGGTGTTAACAGGAGCGGCCCGATCTGTGGGGTGCTGGGGGGTGGTGCCCAGCCTGCGGGCGTGTGGGATGCTGTGTGCTGCCCACCCCCACCCCATGGTGCTGGGCAGGAGATGTTGACTTGCAGGGCTGTGGGGTACTGGGAAGGAGGTGTCTGGCCTGCGGGGCCGTGGGGTGCTGAGCGCTGGGCCCCCTGTGGTGCTGGGAGGGGTGCCCGGCCTGCGGGCTGCTGAGCGCTGGGCACCCCCAGTCTGCCAGCTGTGCTGCCGGTGTCCATCTGGAGCTCTTCATGCCAAGTTGCTCTGAGCTGTCTGAGCGGGTAAATGCGATCGGCTCCTTGGGCCCGGCCTGCCCCCCTTCGCTGAGGACAGCAGCTCTGAAAGCACAGGGACATTCAGGGCACATTGGGGGGGGGCCATGACAGATTTAGGCTGGGATTTGGGGGTGCCTTTACTGCACTAATATAGGGAGCTTGTAGCACTGAGGGGCGAGGGCTGTGAGGGTTGGAGGGGACAGCAGCACTGTGTGGAGAGGGGTTTTGTGTTGTGTGGGGGCAGTGCCAGGTCTTGGGAGGAGGGGGGGGCAGTGGCAGGTATGAGGGGGTGTGGGGGAAGTCAGGAGGCAGTCTTGCTGTCTGGACTCTCCTGGTACTGCTTGCTGCCCCCTCCCTTCCCTGGCTGGGTGCAGCTGGGGCAGGGGACGGGAGAATCGATGGTGTCTCCTTGAAGCTGCAGATGTGGCTCCCGGGGGCTGGTGCGGGCTGCAGGACACGGCAAGGGCAGCAACTCTGAAAAGGCTGGGCTCTGCGCCACCCCTGCAGGCAGCCTCCCCTGCAGGGCCTGCTGCATCTCCCCACCCCCGGCTGCCCAGCACGACCCACCCCTGCTCCTCCAGCTGGGCCTGGCCCCAGAGTTCAGCAGGAGGTTCCGGCTGCCGGGCCAGGCCTGGTGCCCCGAGTGGTGCCCGACCCCAGGGCTCGGCGGCGGAGAGCAGTTCTGGCTGCTGGGCCGGGCATTGTCACGGAGTCCCTGGGCGATGCTCTGGAACTGCTCCCCATGAAGCCAGTCAGGACTCTGGGGCAGTCGCCTTCCTGTGAGCAGCCTGTCTGCAGGACACACAGCTCACACAGCTTCCACCTTCCTGGATCTGACCTCGGAGCATTCAGCATCCTCTGCCCCTCCCTGCGCTTCCCACAACGAGTCCGCCCAGACGGGGCTCCTGGGGAAGCCAGAAGGTCTTGTACCCCAACTTCGCAGACAGATGTGACTCTCAGCCAGCCAATAAAACAGAGGTTTATTAGACGACAGGAACATGGTCTAAAACAGAGCTTGCAGGTGCAGAGAACGGGACCCCTCGGCTGGGTCCATTTTGGGGGGCAGTGACTCAGACAACCATGTCTGCACTTCACTCCATGTCCCAGCCAGCCCCAAACTGAAACTCCCTCCAGCCCCTCCTCCTCTGGGCTTTGTTCCTTTCCTGGGCCAGGAGGTCACCTGATTCCTTTGTTCTCCAACCCTTTAGCTCTCACCTTGCAGGGGGGAAGGGCCAGGCCATCAGTTGCCAGGAAACAGGGTGTTGGCCATTCTCTGTGTCCAGACCCCTGCACACACCTGCCCTCTAGGGCTCTGCAATGATCATACACCCTTACCCCACCACCTAGATACTTAAGAACTGCCTAGGGGAAACTGAGGCACCCCCACACTATTCAGAGGAAACATTAAGAACAGTCCCACTTCGTCACGTCTCTCCTTCCTTTGAGATCGAGCTGAGCGGGGTCACTTTAGCCGGTGACCTGGGGAAGTTCGAATCCACCAACGTTCCCATGGATGCCCCAGCATCTCTCCCATTCCTTGGTAGGAGTTACACCAGGCCCTTCCAGTTTCACGCCCTCCCTTAGGTCGGGGTGGTCGATAGCACTCGCAGGCCGCATGTGGGAAGGTTTATACGGCCTGTGCCCTTTGGCCACCCCAAAACCCCAGGGGGTCAAACTGGGTTTGGGTCTTCTCCCAGCGCTCCAGTCTGGAGGGCTGCAATTCGGGCTCTCTTGGTTAAGGGCCCCCATCTGGACCTGGGCCACATACTGTTCACTTACAGAACTAGCATGGAGACATTCCTTTCTCAACAACCTTGCCTCCCCAACAAGCTGGCCAAACACAGCCACTTGGTTATAGGACGGTTTAACGTTCTTAACAGCTTTCACTCCATCTGAGACCTTCTCAAAGCTCTCCACACTGGATCTTTCAACAGGAAAGTCAGTGGATCCATTCACAACAGAAAATTTCTGGCTGTTAGGAACAGAGACTTTCTTTCTTAAATCACTTTCACACCCTTCAGTTGCAGTAAACTGCTTGTAAAGACTCCATGAGGATTCCTTTCCCTAGGGCTTTTCTATGCAACAATTCACCCCCCATAGAAATTCTGCTCTTACCCTCTTCACCTAGGGCTTGCTCTAGAGGAACACTTTCCTGAGCAACAACAGACTCTTTCTGGGTCTCACTTACATCCAGAATTACCTCTGGCCCATCAGGCGGATTCCTACACAATCCCCTTTCAGGCAAACTTACAGACTTCCTAGATAAAAGGTCAGAAGCATTCTCCTTCCCTTTGCCACACACTAGCAACAGGCAAAATACAAGCACCAGAATTGTCTGGTCTCTGGGATTTTACATAGACACTAACTGGATGTGACATAGTTACAGGGCCATTCTCCCGAGCAGACACAAACTTAGGACCATTCTCTTCCTGGGCTTTAGCTGAATCCAGAACCAACTCTGAGACAACTGCACTACCCTCAACCAGCACAGGCTGAAAGGCCCCTTCTGTCTGCTTCACAGACAAAGAAGAGCCGGACACACTTTCTCCTTTCACAGACACACAGCTTGGGATCTCATTCCCCTTGTCCCAGCACACAAGGCTGGTCACAGACAACTGCTTGGAGATCAGGGTAGCTCCCTCCATAGGCAAGTCAATACCCCTGACAGACACAGGCACGTTTCCTTCACTGTCCCAATTCTCCACCCAGCTAACAGGTAAGGTCCAGGGACACTCAGCTTCCACTCTCCTCGCCTTCCCCCACTGCTGACTAGACAAAGCCATCAGCTCATAAGGCTGCCTAGGCTCATCCAGACTTTCCTTACCAAGCACCTTGCCACTCCCAACAGATCCCCTGCCCTGCCTGTGTCTCCCCCCACCCCTCTGCTGGAGTGTCAGCTCCCACTGTGCTCAGCGCTGCCCTTGCTGTCCCAGTGGGGGTAGGCAGCGAGCTCCCTGCTTTCCTCACAGCATCAGAGCCAGCGTGAGCCCCCTCTCCAGTGTGCAAGGGGGGTGGGGAGCCCCAGGGGTCTGGTTACAAGCAGGCGGGTAGCCTGAGCCGAGCAGCTCCTCCCCCTGCCAGCCAGGTCATCTGCATTTTCACTGACCATTTCCCTCTCCACCGACTGGTTCCCTGGATTCAAATTCAAACCCTCGGCCGTTACAGGAGCAGGGCCTGGATCCTATCCCAAAGAGACACAGTCATCCCTCAACAGGGTCTTGCAGCTGGTATCCTGGAGCACCCCAACAACCAGCCAGCCCGACCCCTCCTGTGTCTGCACAGGGATCTGGGCCATAGGCAGGGCGAGGGGTTTCGTCCCTGGGACCCTCACCCAGCTCACACAGCCCCTCAGCATCTGAGGCTGCACCACCCAGCCCCTGACAACGGTTCTCTCTGTCCCAGGATCTCGCCACCCCAGAAATGTCTCCCCATTGACCGTCACCTTCCGCTCCCGCTGGAGGTCCGAGGGCCCTGACCCCAGGAAACTCCACACAGACGTATAGGTTGGGGTCAGGAGTGGGAGCCTGTCCACCTCCCCACCCATCTGGCTGACGGAGTCTATGGCCTTGGGACCCAGCAAGGGAGCTAGACACCGGGGCTTTTCCGCAGGGTCCCCCTGGTTCAAATCTCCAGCCTGCTCAAAGGCAGTGAGGTGGGCATCTACATCCCCCCCCTCCTTAACCAGGGGCAGCAATTTAGTCTCGAGGTTCCCTGCGGAACTGGCCCCCCCGGGGTCTATCCCCACTCACCCCTGGGAGGTCCCCTGGGCCTCTCCGCTCTGCCACCGCCAGTTCATGCTGCTGCTGCTTCTGCAGCTCTTTCTTGGACTCTCGCTGTCTCTCACAGTCCTCTTGCTCTCTCGGACTCAGCTCCAATCCCGTCCGTCTCCGATCCCCCGATGGGGAACCCGATCGTGAAGACCCCCATCTGGTCGGGGACAGGAGTTTTCGGGATGCCTGGCTACCACTCCAGCTGCTCCCAGATCCTGCTATAGCCCCATTTGGGGTCAGGAATCTGCTCCTTAGAGTGATCATCCTCCTCCAGCTGCACGATTAACTGTGCTTTGGTGAACTTTCCAATGCTCAACCCTCTCTTTCTGCACAGGGTTACAATGTCCTTCTTAAGGAGACAGTGACAGGCCATCACTCCGCTCTTCCCAAGTTGTTGTGGACTCACAGGCCTGTGTGCTCTCAGCTCCCCACGGTTTCCAGGGAGAACCCCAAGTATGCCAGCTTTCTCGAGGTCACCACCTCTTTGCCAGGGTCGAGCTGCAGACTCCTCCGCTCCTGGGACCGCTCGCTTCAATCCCCCTGGGAACCCTGTTACTGCAAAAGTCCTTCTGTCTCCCAGGGCCAAGCCGCAGGCTCCTCCGCCCCTGAGACTGCTCACCGCAGTCCCCAGGGTGACCCCATTACTGCACAGTCCTTCTCGCTGGTCACACACTCCCAGGGGTTAACCGCCCCCCGAAACCGCTCCTCTCTGAGCCTTCAGCATGCCTGGTCCTCGTCAATCCCCCTTCGTTTTACTGCTCCCCAGTCACTTACTGCAGGAAGCGCCATCCACAGGGTGCAGTACATCCCACCTCTGCCACCAGTTGTCACGGAGTCCCTGGGCGATGCTCTGGAACTGCTCCCCATGAAGCCAGTCAGGACTCTGGGGCAGTCGCCTTCCTGTGAGCAGCCTGTCTGCAGGACACACAGCTCACACAGCTTCCACCTTCCTGGATCTGACCTCGGAGCATTCAGCATCCTCTGCCCCTCCGTGCACTTCCCACAGCGAGTCCGCCCAGGCGGGGCTCCTGGGGAAGCCAGAGGGTCCTGTACCCCAGCTTCGCAGACAGACGTGACTCTCAGCCAGCCAATAAAACAGAGGTTTATTAGACGATAGGAACATGGTCTAAAACAGAGCTTGCAGGTGCAGAGAACGGGACCCCTCGGCTGGGTCCATTTTGGGGGGCAGTGACTCAGACAACCATGTCTGCACTTCACTCCATGTCCCAGCCAGCCCCAAACTGAAACTCCCTCCAGCCCCCCCTCCTCTGGGCTTTGTTCCTTTCCTGGGCCAGGAGGTCACCTGATTCCTTTGTTCTCCAACCCTTTAGCTCTCACCTTGCAGGGGGGAAGGGCCAGGCCATCAGTTGCCAGGAAACAGGGTGTTGGCCATTCTCTGTGTCCAGACCCCTGCACACACCTGCCCTCTAGGGCTCTGCAATGATCATACACCCTTACCCCACCACCTAGATATTTAAGAACTGCCTAGGGGAAACTGAGGCACCCCCACATTATTCAGAGGAAACATTAAGAACAGTCCCACTTCGTCACAGGCATAGTGCCCCGAGCGGTGCCCATTGGAACGTCCTTTGCTAGGGATCAGAGTAACAGCCGTGTTAGTCTGTATTCGCAAAAAGAGAAGGAGTACTTGTGGCACCTTAGAGACTAACCAATTTATTTGAACATAAGCTTTCGTGAGCTACAGCTCACTTCATCGGATTTGAGCATAAGCTTTCGTGAGCTACAGCTCACTTCATCGGATTTGAGCATAAGCTTTCGTGAGCTACAGCTCACTTCATCGGATGCATCCGATGAAGTGAGCTGTAGCTCACGAAAGCTTATGTTCAAATAAATTGGTTAGTCTCTAAGGTGCCACAAGTCCTCCTTTTCTTTTTGCTAGGAAGGTACTCCTGATCCCATTCCCAGTTGGCCAGTGCCCAGGAAGGGGGCTGGAGGGGGGGGCCTGGAGGGCATCTTCCTGCCCTCCCTGTTGTCGTGTGTGGTGCCATCGTCCTGAGGCAGGATCCGGTTGGTTCTGGTAGCACAGTGACTCCTCCACCCCACTGGGCTTTCCTGCTCAGCTGGGCACATGGTACTCGGGACTGGGGAAACCATGGGGCTGGGGCCCCTGTGCTGACCCAGCTTTTGAGTGGCCGCAGCATGCCTTTGAACCCAAACTGTGCACTAGTCCCGGGAGGGGAGTGGGGTCTGGTGGCTAGAGCAGGGGACTGGGAGCCAAGACTCCTGGGTTCTCTCCCCAGCTCTGGGAGGGGAGTGGGGTCTGGCGATTAGAGCAGGAAGCTGGGAGCCAGGACTCCCCGCAGCGCCTAGTGCCCTCCTGCCCCCAGGTGACACTGTCTCTCTCCCCTGCAGCACTCCACCCTGGCCAGCAGCCGCTCGGAGAAGGGCTCGTCGTGGTCCAGCCGGTCGCTGGGTGCACGCTGCCGGAACTCCATCGCCTCCTGCACCGACGAGCAGCCCCACATCGGCAACTACCGACTCCTCAAAACCATCGGCAAGGGCAACTTCGCCAAGGTCAAGCTGGCCCGGCACATCCTGACAGGCAGAGAGGTGAGGGTGCGGGGGCCATGGGACAGCACTCTGTGGGGTTGGAGGCTATAGGGTGGTCATGGGGCAGCGCTCCAGTGAGGGCAGGGGCCATGGTTCAGCGCTGCAGAGGGCCATGGGGCAGCGCACTAGGGAGGGCAAGTAGGGGATATGGGGCGGGGGGGGCCCATGGGACAGCGCTCCGGGGAGAGCAGGGGACGTGGGGAGCCACGTGGCAGCACTCCACGGAGAGTGGGGGACATGGGGGGGCTCTCTGGAGTAGTGTAAACTGAGGGGGTGCACAGGGGAGCTCAGATGTTGGGGGGGCACTGGGAAGAGTGGGGGAGGCTGAGGTGTCAGGGCCTGCTGGAGTATAGCACAAGTGCAGATGGGGCAGGGGAGTGGAGGAGCGTATGGGGCACAAAGAGGGAAGTGGGGGGCGCAGGCACTGAGTGCCCTAAACCCCGCCCCCGCCCCCCAGCCAGAATCTGGTTTGTTTGTAGGTGGCAATAAAAATCATCGACAAGACGCAGCTGAACCCCACGAGCCTCCAGAAGGTGAGCATGAGCCGAGGGGGAGGGGCCCCACACCCTGCAGGTGCTGGCAGACCCATGCCCTGGGGAGGGGGCAATGTCCCGGCAGGGGCCACGCTGCCCGGGGGCTGGGCCTGGAGGGACAGAGGTAGCCAGGCCTGAGACTGGCAGGACGGGCAGCAGCTCCAGGCCACCCTGGATGGGGGTCGCCCCCCACCTCCCGCTGGCTGCCCACGGCTCAGCTCTGACGCCAGCGGCTAGGTTCCCAGGCTTCACAAAGAGCCCATTGTGCTCCGGGCTGGGGGAGGGGGGGCTCTGGCCCTGGCATTTGGGTTCCCCATGCCTGCGACTTCCTCACTGTGCTTCCTCCGCGAGCTCGGGTCCCATACCCAGCGCCCCACCCCGCTATCCTAGAGACCCATCCCTCTGCCCGGCGGCCCCCCAGGGCACCGGCCCTGCCTTGCGCCTCTCCGCGCAGCTAACCTGGGACATCCACCCTGCCTGGCACCTGCCCCCCTTTCCTATCCGCCCCAGGTCACCTGCCCCACTCCTGTCCCCCCACCTCAGGACACTACCAGCCCCAGCCCGCACTGGCTGCCCCAGCCCCTGGCATTGACATGGGCTCCCCACCCTCAGATCACTGCTCTAATTAGTGCCCAGAGGCCAGGCTGGTCGCTGTGGTAACAGCTGCTCCAGAGGCATCTCCAGGGGCTGCTAATTAGCAAAGGAGCTGTGGGTGGGGAGCAGATGAGAACAAACCCCTGAGCCAGCCCATCCCCTGCCATAGGGCCAGATCAGAGCCAGCGCTCCCCAAGGGGAAAGAGCCCGTGTCCCATTCCCTGTCCCTCTCAGCCACTCGCCCGCCATGGGGTCAGATCGGAGCCGGCACCCCCAGAGGGGAAAGGCCCCGTGTCCCCTTCCCTGTCCCCCTCAGCCACTCGCCAGCCATGGGCCAGATCAGAGCCAGCGTCCCCCACCCAGGGGAAAGAGCCCATGTCCCCTTCCCTGTCCCCCTCAGCTACTCGCCAGCCATGGGGTCAGATCAGAGCCAGTGCCCCCCAGAGGGGAAAGGCCCCATGTCTCATTTTCTGTCCCCTTGAACCAGTTGCTCCCCTGCCATGGGGCTGGATTGGAGCCAGTGCCCCCTAGAGGGAAAGGCCCTGGGGGGCTAGAGGTGGTGGGGCAGGTGAGGAGGAGCTGTGAGGCTGTTTAACACCCCCCCACACACACCCCCGTCTCTCTGCCCCCTGCAGCTCTTCCGGGAAGTGCGGATCATGAAGGGCCTGAACCACCCCAACATCGGTGAGCTGGGGTCCGGGGGTCTGGCTCTGGGGCTCAGCGGCACGAGGGCGATGGGGCCTGAGCAAATGGCAGCCCCAAATACCCCGTCCCCCAGCCACAACGGCCTCTGCCAGTTGAGGGGATCCGGACCCTGGCACCTCTGCTCGGTGGGCACTGCCCCTGCAGGTCCCTCAACTACAGGGGGTCAGGCCCCTCCTGTGATGGCGTGTGAGTGGGGGAGGGGCAGGCCTGTCCAGTGATGGGTCTGGGGGAAGGGAGAGACAGGCCCATCCTGTGAGAACATTTGGGACAGGCGTTGGGTGGGAGTCGGGCCGTCCTGTGGGGACATTGCGTAGGAGGGCCAGGCCCGGCCCATGAGGGGGTTTGGGAGGGAGGGCCAGGCCCATCCCAGGAGGGTGTTTGCGGGACTGTGACCCATATATTTCAGAGGAGGGTCTAGCACGCTCTGTGTGAGTGCAGAGGTTCTGGTCTGTGGCAGTGCAGCCGTGGGCATGTCTGCCATCTCCCGGCTGGCGCGTGGGGCTGTCTGCAGGCTCCAGGACTTCTGGGAGCGGAGCGGGCTCTGGACAGGGCAGAGCTGTGGAGGGAGCAGACGGGCAGCAGCGAGGGGTAGAGTGAAGGCTGGTGACTGTGCAAAGCTTCCCCGAGTATTTCCAGATGTTGGGGCTGGGTCACCCCAACCCCCTTTGCCCCAGCTGCCCAAGGGCGGGAGCTCCGGAGTGCAGGGAGCCTGGGCAGCCCCTAGCAACAGAGCTGAGGGGTTTGCCTGGGAATTTCCTTCTTTTTGCCATCACAGACCAGAGCTGTCTCTGCAGTGTCATGGCCCCCAGCCCCTCCCTGCGGCCCCCAGCCCTCTGGAAGGGGTCTATGCTGTGCTGCGAAGGGCGTTTTCAGAGACACCACTCCCCATCCCGCGTGGGGAGTAACAGTGCCGCCCTGTCCACACCACCAGGAGCTAGGGGCACTGGGACTTGCACAGGGAGCGAAGAAGCTTCCAGCGTCACCATGGGAGAGACCCCGACCAGGGCCCCAGCGGCAGGCACCGTGTGGGCTGTGCGGGTGGGAGTGGGGCTCGCTGGGCGATGTCGGGAGCTGGGCCCTGACCCGTGTCTCTCTGTTACAGTGAAGTTGTTTGAGGTGATAGAGACGGAGAAAACGCTCTACCTGGTGATGGAGTATGCCAGTGCTGGTGAGAATGCCCCTTGCGGCGCTGGCAGCCCCTGCCCCGCCATCTGCTCCCCCAGGCCTGTGCCCTCTGCATGCCTGCAACCCCTGGGGGTGTCTGTGCCGCACCTGGAGCTCTGGACCCCTCTGCGTTCCCGCACCCCCTACCTGCATGGCCCCCAGATCCCTCTGCCTGGCTCACCTCCAGTGTTCTCCGGGCTACAGCCCCACCCAGCCTGCCCTGGGGTGCAGTCTGGCTCTGGGACCCTCTGAGCCTGTGGGTAGCTATGGGAGCCAGCCTGGCCCAGCACCCCAAAGGCCTCCCCAGCAATCACAGCCTGGGGAGATAGACAGGTGTGGCGGGGAGGCAGGACCCCTGCCTGGCATGTCCCGACCCCACCCCTCCCGACCACAGGTCCTGCCTGGCATATCCCCTCCCACCGCTCCCCCCGACCAGGGGCCCTGCCCAGTGTGAACCCCCCACAGCTTCTTTTGACCAGGGGCCTGTCTGGCGTGACATGCCCCCACTCCCTCCTGACCAAGGGCTCTGCCTGGTGTGACTCCCCCCACATCCCTGCCTGACCAGGGATTCTGCCTGGCGTGATGCACCCTCTTCCCTCCCACAGCCCCTCCTGATTACAGGCCCTGCTTGGCTCCCCCCCATGCTGCTAAAATTATCCTCGCTCTGTTTAAAATAAGCCAAGCCACCAGGCCCCTGCAGGTGCCACCCACCTGGCAGCTGCCTCCCTGCGCAGGCTGGCACTGGGAGCCAGGCGGGGGGCGTACACATTCCCATCCATTCCAGTGGCTCCATGGGCGGCTCCCATCTGTGCCTGCGGGCTGGTGCCACCTGGGCTCAGGCTCATCCCATCATGGACGCTGCAGGGTGCGGTTGGGTGGGCCAGTGTCGGGTGGGGGGCATGAACCCCGGCACAACCAGCCTGGTTGGCCGCTCTTGGGGAATGTGTGGGGTCTCCATGCCCCCCATGTCCTGCTGTAATGGACCACCCCCCCCCCCCCAGCAGGAAAGCTGCATTCATGAGGCTGTGGCTGTCCAGCAGGGCGGGGAGGTGGGGGGCACATCTGCCAGAAGCCCCTTCACCCCAGCCTCCCTCCTGGCTTCGGGTTCCCTGGCACTACCCCCTGCCACTACAGACTGCTCCTGACCGCACCCCCTCCCCGCAGGCGAAGTCTTTGACTACCTCGTGTCACATGGACGGATGAAGGAGAAGGAAGCCCGGGCAAAATTCAGACAGGTCAGGACAGAATCTGGACAAGAGCCCGGCCCACCCCAGCAGGGGGCGCTGTGGGGAGCAGGCAGGCACTGGCTGTGGGGGGAGCTGGCAGCAGGGATTGCGGGGAGCGGGGTGGGAGTTCTCTGCACCCCTAGCCCCCGCCCTGTTGGGCACATCACTGTAGCTCAGGGCGGAGTCTCTGGTCAGCTCCAGCCTGAGGGATGGGGGCCGGCTGCTGGCTCTGCACGTGGGGGCTGCGTGTTCCGTGGGGGGGCTGTGCTGATGGCTCGGGGGGGCTGCATGTTCTGCACGTCGGGGGGGGCTGCTGGCTCTGCACGTGGGGGCTGCGTGTTCCGTGGGGGGGCTGTGCTGATGGCTCGGGGGGGCTGCATGTTCTGCACGTCGGGGGGGCTGCTGGCTCTGCACGTGGGGGCTGCGTGTTCTGTGGGGGGGCTGTGCTGATGGCTCTGGGGGGCTGCTGGCTCTGCACGTGGGGGGGCTGCTGGCTCTGCACGTGGGGGCTGCGTGTTCTGTGGGGGGCTGTGCTGACGGGTCGGGGGGGCAGCGTGTTCTGCACGTGGGGGGGCTGCTGGCTCTGCACATGGGGGCTGTGTGTTCTGTGGGGGGGCTGTGCTGATGGCTCTGGGGGGCTGCTGGCTTTGCACGTGGGGGCTGCGTGTTCTGTGGGGGGCTGTGCTGATGGCTTGGGGGGGCTGCGTGTTCTGCACGTGGGGGGGGCTGCTGGCTCTGCACGTGGGGGCTGCGTGTTCTGTGAGGGGCTGTGCTGACGGCTCGGGGGGGCTGCGTGTTCTGCATGGGGGGGCTGTGCTGCTGGCTCTGGGAGGGCTGTGTGCTCTGTGGGGGGAGGCTGAGTTGCTGGCCCTAGTCTGTGGGGCGGAGGCTGAGTGGTGTGTGTGGAGTAGGGGGAGGGGGCAGTGGAGAGTGGAAGGGCTCTGCTGCTGACCCTCTTGTGCAGGGATTCTCAAACTGGGGCTCATGACCCTTCAGGGGGTCAGGAGTTATTACACCGAGGGTAATGAGCTGTCAGCCGCAGCCCCCAAACCCCACTTCACCTCCAGCATTTAGAATAGCGTTAAATATAAAAAAGTGTTTTTAATTCGTAAGGGGGGTCGCCCTCGGAGCCTTGCTGTGTGAAAGGGGTCACCAGTACCAAAGCGTGAGAACCACTCTTCTTGTGTGTGTGTGTGTGTGTGTGGCGGGGTGTGTGTGTGTGTGTGTGGGGTTTAAGGGCTCCCTGCTGGGAGCCGGCCTGGAAATCTGGATGGGCGCTGCCTTCCCAGCCATCGATCCCTGGCAGCAGGGCACTCGCCTTACAGGAGCCGTTCCCCTCCTGGGGGGCAGGGGGGTGGGGGGAGTGATGGGTGGCAGAGGATGGCGTCCGTTAGTCCCATAGTCACTGCCAGCTCTGCCCCCAGATCGTCTCAGCCGTGCATTATTGTCACCAGAAGAACATCGTGCACCGAGACCTGAAGGTGAGTCACCCCACCCGGGTTCTGCCCCTCCCCCCACCCTGGGCAGTGCCCGAGCATCCCCCCAGTCCCCCATGTACTTCCCCTCCCCCACTCTGGGCACTGCGCGAACATCCCCCCAGCCCCCCCGTGTACTTACCCTCCCCCCAGACCACACCAGACCTGAAGGCAAGAGCCCCTTTCTGCCCCAGCCCAGGCCCTCTCCCAGCACCCACTCCCCCTTGTTCCCTCCCTCCCAGGCACTGCCCCTATCCTCCCACCCCCTCCCCACCCCGGCTGTGGGGGTGGGGCCTGACCCTGACATACCCCAGCCCCCTGGCTGTGGGGGCGTGGCCGGACCCTGCTGTGCCCCCCATCCCCCCCCAGGCAGAGAACCTGCTGCTGGACGCCGATGCCAACATCAAGATCGCTGACTTCGGGTTCAGCAACGAGTTCACGCTGGGCTCCAAGCTGGACACGTTCTGCGGGAGCCCCCCCTACGCCGCACCCGAGCTCTTCCAGGGCAAGAAATACGATGGGCCCGAGGTCGATATCTGGAGCCTGGGGGTCATCCTCTACACCCTGGTCAGCGGCTCGCTGCCCTTCGATGGGCAGAACCTCAAGGTGAGCAGGGGGGCATGGGGGCACACAGGGATGGGGGTGTCTGGGGGGCACACAGGGATGGGGGGTGGTGACTCAGGGGCATGGGGGTCCTGGGGGGACATGGGGATGGAGGTGTTGGGGGGGCATGGTGGCAGGACCAGTGCTTAGCCTGGCGGAAAGGCAATCTCTAGGTCTGGCTGTGTTTTCTGCAGGGCCTTGTCCCCTGCATCACAGAGGAGGCTCTGGGTCCCTATAGCCAGAGCCTGGGCACAGAGCTGGGGCCCAGGGGACCCTACAGCCCTGCTAGGCAGAGCCCAGTCCCTGCCTTGCATCGGAGTTGACCCCCCCTTTGTATGGGGAGGGGGAGGGGGGAACCCTTTGGGGCCAGCTCCTAGCCAAGTCCCTGGGGATGGCTCAGCAGGTCCCGGGCAGGCAGGGAGGCTGGCGGGGGGAACCCTGCCTGACTTGACCCTCCCTCGTCCCCCCAGGAGCTGCGGGAGCGAGTGCTGCGAGGCAAGTACCGCGTCCCCTTCTACATGTCCACAGACTGCGAGACCATCCTGCGCCGCTTCCTGGTGCTCAATCCTGCCAAGCGCTGCACCCTGGAGGTGAGTGCCCCGGGGAGGGAAGGGTGGCAGGGTGCTCCCGGGAGAACCTCCCGGCATTCCCTGTGCTCAATCCCTTGGCATTCCCCATTCCCTGTGCCCTCCATCGATCTGGGTCGGTTACGGCCTGTCCGGAACAACCTATTGGCAGCCCCCAGACAGTGCGGTGCCTCCCAGCCCCGCCTCTGCCCCTGGAGTTACTGTTTAACCCTTTACACCCTGTGCAGAGCAGTGCAAAGCCCAGAGAGAAACCGAGGCGCACAGGGGCATCATAATAATATTATCAACATTCCCACTTCCTCACCCTGCCGCTCCTGTGCTCTGTGGCCCCATTTACCCAGCCCCCCCAACTCTGTCCATGGAGCTGGGACGCCATCTTTGCCCTCTGCTCTGCACTGTGCCCCCCGAGTGGCAGCAATCCCCACGGGGGCGAGCTCTCATTAAGCTGTTTCTGCCTCCATGGGGCCCTGCCTGGCGCTGTCTCCCCAATGACTGTAATTAGTGTAATTGACTCAGGGGATAATTACAGGGTGTCTGAGACCCAGGCAGGCTCCGTGCAGCCCCCACAGAGCTCGGCCCCCTGCGCGGGTGGGGCCTGCAGAGCCAGCAGGGAGTCCCTGGGGAGGTGCAGCTCCCGCAGGCCCATGGGAGCTCCCTGGGGGCCAGAATTTGGGCTGTCAGGCTCCCTAACCCACAGCGTCTCTAGACACACAGCAGGGATGGGGCTCAGGTGCACTGGAAGGAGTGCATTGAGTCCTTTGTCTCTGCTCCTGGTCTGCAGGCCCTGCCGGGGGTGGAGGGCCTGCCCAGTGGTGGGAAGACACAGCCTGTTCCCCAGCGGGGAGATGCAGGCTGCGTCCTGAGGGGTGCCGGGGGGGAGACTCTGCCCCTGTCCCGCTGGGGGTAGGGGTGTGATGGGTGCCTGGCAGAGAGAGACAGGCCCTGTCCTGGAGCGGGGGCTGAGTGATGGGTTGACCCCCACTCCCTCCCTGCCGGGCAGGGAGACTTCCCCTGAGGTTGATGGGTGTGTGGTGGAGGGAAGACGCAGCCCTTGTCCCGGGGTGTGTGGTTGGCGGGGGGGGGTTGATGGGTAAGTGGCAGGGGCAGATGCAGCCCCTGTCCCGGTTGTGGAGCGGGAGGAGTGCGTAGTGACATGGCCCTTCCCCCAGTGCGGGGGCGTGTGTGTATGATGGGTGTGTGGTGGGAGGCAGACGCGGCTATTGTCCCGGTTGTGTGTGGGGGGGGGCGATGGGTGCGTGGCAAGGGGCAGTCATGTCCCCTGTCCCCATGGGAGGGAGGGTGAGGGGTGCTTGGTCTCGAGATGCAGCCCCCCCACCAGGGAGGCCCGAGACCTCCTAATCCATCCCTTCTCTCTCAGCAAATCATGAAGGACAAATGGATCAACATCGGCTACGAGGGCGACGAGCTGAAGCCCTACAAGGAGCCTGAGGAGGATTTTGGGGACACCAAGCGCATCGGTGAGGGTCCAGGACTCTGCTGTGCTGAGTGGGCACCACTGTCTGGACCCCGATGACCAAAGGGGGAACGCCTATTGGGGGAGCATTTGTCCGCAGTCTCTCTGAGGTTCAGGGAGGGGCTCTGCTTGGCACCAGCTAGGGGAGGGCTCACTGAAGTGGCCTGAGCTGACTGGCTGTGGGACAGAGCGAGACTACGGCCCCACTGCCTGGACCCTTGTCTGACTCCCCCCCCAAGGCAGCTGCACAGGGTCGCAGGGCCGGGATATGACCCTTTCATCTCAGCTCCGACAGGGCTCAGAAGTACCTGGGCAAATGGGCGCTGCCCATGGGCTTAGCATCTAGCCCAGGGGACACACAGGGCTTGTGCCATCCGGCGGGGGCTGGACACCGCATGGCACCTGCCCCGGCGGGGGTGGGGGTGGTGTCTGTGCCAGAAGTGAATCCAACCCCTCTCTTCCAGAGGTGATGGTGGGAATGGGATACACCCGCGAGGAGATCAAGGAAGCCCTGAACAGCCAAAAATACAACGAGGTCACGGCCACCTACCTCCTGCTGGGCAGGAAGAACGAGGTGAGTGCAGGCTCAGGGGAGCCTGGGGGCTGATCTGGAGGTGGGGAGGACCCGTGGGGAGCCTGTGACGCGTTTCCCCGGGATGCAACCTGGAACTGGGGTATCACTGAACCCTCTGTCTCGCCAGCCTGGGCTCCCTTTTAAGTGATTATAAGTAATAGCATACAGATCAAAGTACGTTACCATAAAAAATAAAACCGCAATCTAAATTCTCTAAACTGGATAGGATTAAACAGTTAGATAGTACTAACTGTCCACCCAGCTTCCCTACACAGGCAGGCTTCCTTCTTTCCTGCCTGGCACCCCCCGTTCAGTCTTTGTTCCTAAGGTGTTTCCAGGTGTTGTGCTGAGAGGGAGTCAGGCTCTCCTGGTTAAACTGACTTCCCCCTTTTATAGTTTATTTCATGTGGAAGGAACTTCTTTGTTTCAAGCCAAGCCCCCAACCCAGTGTGTGGAAAAACACAGGCACTAAAATGGAGTCCAGTGTCCCCTTATCTAGTCACATGCCCTTTTATGCTTCGATGAGTCACTTTCTCCGGACCAGTCACAATTATAGACCTCTGTCATATAACTCCATAGCTCAAAGATGAGCAGTCCCTGTCTTTCTAATCTCTCCTAATGTAGAAGCTGTTCCATTCCCCCCTCATCATTATTGTTGCCTTTCTCTGTATCTTTTCCAACTCTAATATATCTTTTTTTGAGATGGGGTGACCAAAGCTGCACACATTAGTCAAGGTGTGGGCATACCATTGATTTATATAGTGGCATTTATATAGTGATATTTTCTGTCTTATTATCTATCCCTTTCCTAATGGTTCCTAACATTCTGTTCGCTTTTTTGACTGCCGCTGCACACTGAGTGGATGTTGTCAGAGAGCTATCCAAGATCTCTTTCTTGAGTGCTAACAGCTAATTTCAGTGCCATCATTTTGTATGAATAGTTGGGATTATGTTTTTCAATGTACATGTGTGACGTGACAGCATTACTTTGCATTTATCAACACTGAATTTCATCTGCTATTCTGTTGTCCAGTTTAGTGAGGTTCCTGTGTTTAATGAGGTCCCTGTGTAACTCTTCGCAGCCAACTTTGGACTTAACTATCTTGAGTAATTTTGTATCATCTGCAAATTTTGCCACCTCACTGTTCACCCCTTTTTCCAGATCATTAATGATTATGTTGGACAGCACAGGTCCCTGTACAGATCCCTGGGGGACCCCGTTATTTACCTTTCTCCACTGTGAGAACTGACCATTTATTCCTACCCTTTGTTTCCTGTCTTTTAACCAGTTACTGATCCATGAGAGAACCTTCCCTCTTATCCCAGGACTGCTTACTTTGCTTTAGAGCCTTTCGTGAGGGAGGCTTTCTGAAAATCCAGGAACACTATATCCACGGGATCACCCTTGTCCTCATGCTTGTTGACCGCCTCAAAGAATTCTAGTAGATTGGGGAAGCATGATTTCCCTTTACAAAACCCATGTTGACTCTTCCCCAGCATATCACGTTTATTTGTGTATTCTTTACTATAGTTTCAAACAGTTTTGCCTGGGTCTGAAGTTAGGCTCACTGGCCTGTAATAGCCAGGATCACCTCTGGAGCCTTTTTTAAAAATTGGCATCACATTAGTTATCCTCCAGTCATCTGGTACAGAGACGGATGTAAGCAATAGGTTACATACCACAGTTGTTGTTCGAATGATGGTCCCTATTCTCTTCCACAGAGGGTTGTACACACGTACCATGAATCCAGAGCTGGAGATTTTGAAAGTAGTAGTGTCCCTTGGTCCACACAGGCGTACTTGCTACGCTTCATGGTTTTGTCTGAGACAATAAAGGGCAGGGCGGGCTGACCGTGCCCTCATTTCCTTCTCACTGCCACATGGTCCGAATGTGATGCACTTTCTAAAATGCAGGGGGGAAAAGATGGTTTTCTACCTGTACATGGTTAGTATTTTTGTTGGTTTTACAGTAATTTAGTTTTTAGGATTGTTAGGGACTTCAGGATGCCATTCTACCTGTCTCCTGCTCTCCCACCTCACCCTCCCTAGCAACCAGGTCTGGGTACTGGGTTATGCCGAAGACATCGGGGTTCAGGATCTGCACCTCCTGCCATCACTCATTCTTGGTCAGTGACGAGCTAAGCGCTGCCTTTACTGCTTGGGAGAAGCCCATGTTGCTTTCAGGTGCCATATCTGCCTCTCCTGCCCAAGCCGTACCCGGGCAGGCTGGGCTCTCTGCCTCAAGAACCACCTCATGGAGGTTGCCATGAGACCGCAGTCAGACCCCGGCCAGGGACTGCCCCCACAGTACATCAGCCTGAGAAGCCCAGGAGTGCACCTTCTACCACGGAGACCCAGTCCGATTCCACTGGTACCAGTGCTATGGACCCAGGCAAGGGCCGAGTTGTCAGGCTGAGACACATGTGCATAACATGGCAGGGAGTCTTCCTCCAGGCCCAAAAAGGACACTGCATCGCCTACAAGTTCCAGCCACGGAGAAGCGGCATGTTCCAAGGCTCACAAGACATCACACAGAATGCCAGCTCCACCATGCCATGCATCCTTTCCAGGTCAGTCGGTGCCACTGAAGTCAAGGAAACCCTGGGTTCTGCGGAAGTGCTCCATTCCAGCTCTGCTTCCGGTTGCGGGGCGCATGCCAGTGACATCAGGGAGGCCGAAGTCAGCACCCGAGCCGCAAGAACTCTCTGCATTGGAGGCGGTGAGGTGCCTTCGTCTTCAGGTGCAGTTGCCACCGAAGAGGGTATGCTTTCCTACCTTGAACTTACCTCCTTTGGGTCATGTTCCCACCTGCTCTCTGTGGCTCCTGTGGTTCCGACAGTACCAAAGGCTCTGGCTTCTCAGCATCGGAGGACTCGGACAGAGCACAGGGTCTGCCCCTCCCGTAACGTCGCTATGACTATCCAAAGGTTCCACCGGCTCAGTGGCAGTACCCGCCCTTTCCCCAGCAAGGGAGCCATTGGTGCCTCACTCATGACGATCACGTGACAAAGGGGACTTGGATCCCTCAGGAATCGAGGATGCACATCAACGTCCTGGAGTTTCGGGTGGTGCGGAGGGCGTCCCGCGCCACGCATTTCTCCCATCCATTCACATGGTCACCAGCGCTCTGCGAGGAAGCAGTTCCTCTGTGGGTCACCTACAAGATCCTGTTGTCAGTAGCCTATCTCCCCGGGAATCAGAACGTGATTGCAGATTCTCTGAGCCAGCAATTCATGGGTGCTCCACGACACTGTGGTTGCCGACATTTCCACTTGCGGGGAGACTCCAACTACCAGAGTCCTTTTCGCCTCCCATGCCAACAGCAAAGGCACCCAGTACTCCCTGGGGAGGGGGGTGGGGCGGGGCTCGGCACCCGCTCCCAAGGCAATGCCCTAGTCATCCGCTGGTCAGACCATATCAATTGCACCTTTCCTTCCCTACCGCTCCTGCCACGTGTTCTATGCAAGATCGGACAGGAGAGAGCAACAGTCATTCTGAGAGGTCTCAGAGTAGCAGCTGTGTTAGTCTGTATTCGCAAAAAGAACAGGAGGACTTGTGGCACCTTAGAGACTAACCAATTTATTTGAGCATAAGCTTTCGTGAGCTACAGCTCACTTCATCGGATGCATTCAGTGGAAAATACAGTGGGGAGATTTATATACATAGAGAACATGAAACAATGGGTGTTACCATACACACTGTAAGAAGAGTGATCACTTAAGGTGAGATATTACCAGCAGGGCAGCAGGGTTGAGGGGGGGAGCCTTTTGTAGTGATAATCAAGGAGGGTCATTTCCAGCAGTTGACAAGAACGTCTGAGGAACAGTGTGTGTGTGTATGGAGGGGGAGATAAACATGGGGAAATAGTTTTACTTTGTGTAATGACCCATCCACTCCCAGTCTCTATTCAAGCCTAAGTTAATTGTATCCAGTTTGCAAATTAATTCCAATTCAGCAGTCTCTCGTTGTAGTCTGTTTTTGAAGTTTTTTTGTTGAAGTATTGCCACTTTTAGGTCTGTAATCGAGTGACCAGAGAGATTGAAGTGTTCTCCGACTGGTTTTTGAATGTTATAATTCTTGACGTCTGATTTGTGTCCATTTATTCTTTTACATAGAGACTGTCCAGTTTGACCAACGTACATGGCAGAGGGGCATTGCTGGCACATGATGGCATATATCACATTGGTAGATGTGCAGGTGAACGTGTGCAGGTGATAGTGTGGCTGATGTGATTAGGTCCTATGATGGTGTCCCCTGAAAAGATATGTGGACGCAGTTGGCAATGGGCTTTGTTGCAAGGATAGGTTCCTGGGTTAGTGGTTCTGTTGTGTGGTGTGTGGTTGCTGATGAGTATTTGCTTCAGGTTGGGGGGCTGTCTGTAAGCAAGGACTGGCCTGTCTCCCAAGATCTGTGAGAGTGATGGGTTGTCCTCCAGGATAGGTTGTAGATCCTTGATGATGCATTGGAGGGGTTTTAGTTGGGGGCTGAAGGTGATGGCTAGTGGCATTCTGTTATTTTCTTTGTTGGGCCTGTCCTGCAGTAAGTGACTTCTGGGTACCCTTCTGGCTCTGTCAATCTGTTTCTTCACTTCAGCAGGTGGGTATGGTAGTTGTAAGAATGCTTGATAGACATCTTGTAGGTGTTTGTCTCTGTCTGAGGGGTTGGAGCAAATGCGGTTGTATCGCAGAGCTTGGCTGTAGACAATGGATCGTGTGGTGTGGTCCGGATGAAAGCTGGAGGCATGTAGGTAGAAATAGCGGTCAGTAGGTTTCCGGTATAGGGTGGTGTTTATGTGACCATCGCTTATTAGCACCGTAGTGTCCAGGAAGTGGATCTCTTGTGTGGACTGGTCCAGGCTGAGGTTGATGGTGGAATGGAAATTGTTGAAATCATGGTCCATCATCTGGTCCATGGGTCCAGATGATGAAGATCTCATCAATGTAGCGCAAGTAGAGTAGGGGCATTAGGGGACGAGAGCTGAGGAAGCGTTGTTCTAAGTCAGCCATAAAAATGTTGGCATACTGTGGGGCCATGCGGGTACCCATAGCAGTGCCGCTGATTTGATGGTATACATTGTCCCCAAATGTGAAATAGTTATGGGTAAGGACAAAGTCACAAAGTTCAGCCACCAGGTTTGCCGTGACATTATCGGGGATACTGTTCCTGACAGCTTGTAGTCCATCTTTGTGTGGAATGTTGGTGTAGAGGGCTTCTACATCCATAGTGGCCCGGATGGTGTTTTCAGGAAGATCACCGATGGATTGTAGTTTCCTCAGGAAGTCAGTGGTGTCTCGAAGGTAGCTGGGAGTGCTGGTAGCATAGGGCCTGAGGAGGGAGTCTACATAGCCAGACAGTCCTGCTGTCAGGGTGCCAATGCCTGAGATGATGGGGCATCCAGGATTTCCAGGTTTATGGATCTTGGGTAGCAGATAGAATATCCCAGGTCAGGGTTCCAGGGATTTGTGTCTGTGCGGATTTGTTCTTGTGCTTTTTCAGGGAGTTTCTTGAGCAAATGCTATCGTTTCTTTTGGTAACCCTCAGTGGGATCAGAGGGTAATGGCTTGTAGAAAGTGGTGTTGGGGAGCTGCCGAGCAGCCTCTTGTTCATATTCCGACCTATTCATGATGACAACAGCACCTCCTTTGTCAGCCTTTTTGATTGTGATGTCAGAGTTGTTTCTGAGGCTGTGGATGGCATTGTGTTCTGCATGGCTGAGGTTATGGGGCAAATGATCGCTCTGTTCTGGCCTTGCCAGTTCTGGTTTCCCTCCTTCTCTGCATGTCAGTGCTGTGACGAAGTGGGACTGTTCTTAATGTTTTATCTGAATATTGTGGCAGTGCCTCAGTTTCCCTTATGCAGTTCTTAAGTATCTAGGTGGTGGGGTAAGGGTGTATGATCGTTGCAGAGCCCTAGAGGGCAGGTGTGTGCAGGGGTCTGGACAGAGAGAATGGCCAACACCCTGTTTCCTGGCAACTGATGGCCTGGGCCCTTCCCCCCTGCAAGGTGAGAGCTAAAGGGTTAGAGAACAGAGGAATCGGGTGACCTCCTGGCCCGGGAAAGGGACAAAGCCCAGAGGAGGAGGGGCTGGAGGGTGAGTCAGCTGGGGCTGGCTGGGGACATGGAGTGAAGTGCAGACATGGTTGTCTGGCTCACTGCCCCCCAAAATGGACCCAGCTGAGGGGTCCTGTTCTCTGTACCTACAAGCTCTGTGTTAGACCATGTTCCTGTCATCTAATAAACCTTCTGTTTTACTGGCTGGCTGAGAGTCACGTCTGACTGTGAAGTTGGGATGCAGGACCCTCTGGCTTCCCCAGGACCCCGCCTGGGCAGACTCGCTGTGGGAGGGGCAGAGGATGCTGAATGCTCCGAGGTCAGACCCAGCAAGGAGGAAGCCGTGTGAGCTGTTTACCCTGCAGACAGTCTGCTCCCAGAGAGGAGGCTCCCCCAGAGTCCTGCCTGGCTGCATAGGGAGCAGTTCCAGAGCATCGCCCGGGGACTCCATGACAAGTGCATCCCCCGCTTCTGCTGCCAGTGTTCCCAGAGCTGCTCACACAACATAGAGGAAGGATCAGGCATCCTGATCCATAGACGCTCCCCATAAAAGCTTGGTTTTTGGGTGGGCATCTTCACTAGAATGGGACTATTTGTCGGCAGGGCAAGACATCCTCTCTAGTAGCAGGAAAGAGGCCACGAGGCTCCTAACGGGCCAAGAGGAAGCATCCTGAGGACATGGACATTCCCCTTCTTCTGGACTGCCCTCTGTCCCTGAAGGCCTCAGAACTCGCACTCAACTCCATCAAGGTGCATGTAGCGGCTATCTGTGCCTTCTATCCCCTGTGGAGGGGCACTCTGTCTTTGCACGCCCCTTGACTAGCAGGCCTTGAAAGGGCCTCCTATGGACTTATCTGCCCATTCAACTCATCGCTCCCCAATGGGACCTCAACCTTGTCCTCACGCCATTGATAAAATCACCCTTTGAACCTCTGGCCTCCAGCTCTCGGTCTCTCCTTTCCATGAAGGCCGCCTTCCTGGTAGTTATTACTACCCATCTCACGGTAGGCAAACTGGGGGCCATGACAGCGGATCCCACGTTCCTTAAGGACAAGGTTTCTCTGTGTCTGCACCCAAGTTTCTGCCAAAGGTTGTATCCTGTTTTCCTGTCAACCAGCCCGTACGCTTACCTGCCATCTTTCCAGAGCCTCATGCCTCGGCAGAGGAGCGGCACCTTCACTCTCTTGACCATTCAGCAAGTCCCCTAGATTGTTTATGGCGATAGCTGACAGGATTAAGGGGCAGGCGATCTCCACACAGAGGATCTCTAAGTGGGTTTCGGCGCACATTACGCTCTGCTATCGGCTGTCAGGACTGTCTCTGCCCCTTGGGGTATGAGCCCATTCCACAAGAGCACAAGCATTGGCTACGGCCATGTTTCACGACATGCCACTTACAGACATGTGGGGTGGCCCCATGGAGCTCGGTACGAACCTTCTCTTCTCATTACACCTTGGTGTGCGACCCTGCAACGGATGCCTCGTTCAGCACAGCTGTTCTCCATTCCACAGTTCTGTCCTCTTCCTCGCACCCGCCTCCTGACTGGGTGCTGCTTGTTAATCACCCTCAAGGGAACACAATAGAGACCGTCACTTGAAGGAGGAGGAGGAGGTTACTTACCTGTAACTGGAGGTTCTTTGAGAGGTGTGGTCCCTATCTGAATTCCAGTCCCACCCTCCTTCCCCTCTGCTGCGGGTCTGTGCCATTTGCAGTGGAGAAGGAATTGAGGGCATGGTCAGTCCACCCTGCCCTTTATTGCCTCAAACTAAACCATGAGGCGGAGCAAGGGCGCATGTGCGGACCAACAGACACTACTGCTGCTTCCAAAATCTCTGGCCCAGACACATGGCGCATGCGTATAACCTTCAGTGGAATTCAGATAGGGACCACACCTCTCGAAGAACCTCCAGTTACAGGTAAGTAACCTCTTGGCAGTTCTGCGATTTCATATTTGAGTTCCTTCAGAACTCTTGGGTGATGCCGTCTGGGCCTGGTGGCTTATTACTATTTAATTTATCAATTTGTTCCCAAACCTCCTCTATTGACACCTCAATCTGGGACAGTTCCTCAGATTTGTCACCTAAAAAGAGTGGTGCTCAGGTGTGGGAAACTCCCTCACATCCTCTGCAGTGAAGACTGATGCAAAGAATTCATTTAGCTTCTGCACAATGGCCTTGTCTTCCCGGAGTACTCCTTTAGTACCTGCATTGTCCAGCGACCCCACGGACTGTTAGCTAGGTTTCCAGCATCTGATGTGGTTTACATTTTTTTTGCTGCTTGTGTTTTTTGCTAGATGCCCTTTGTGACGATGTGACGCAGCAGGGAGGGGGGAGTGTTGACCTGGGAATGTGCCCTGGGGACGGGAGACCTGAGAGCCTGTCACCTGAGCCAGGAGGGGGAGGGGGAGGTGACACCTCTGCTTAGGAATGTGGATGGAGGCTGCAGCAGGGAACCTGCTCGGTGGGTTTAGTTTCAGTTTGGGGCTGGGTGGAGGAAGACAGGGAACCCCAGGGCTGGGGTCTAAGCTCCCTGCTCCCCCAGAAGGACTTCACTGAGGGGTCCTGGGTGTCCCCACAAGCTCTGTTTTGGACTGTGTTCCTGTTGTCCAATAAACCTTCTGTTTTACTGGCTGGCTGAGAGTCTCAGTGAATCCCAGGAAGAGGGGTGCAGGGCCTGGACTCCCCCACACTCCGTGACAACTGGTGGCAGCGGTGGGATCTACTGCACCCCGTGAACGGCGCTTCCTGCAGTAAGTGATTGGGGAACAGTAAAACGAAGGGGGATTGACGGGGACCAGGCGTGCTGAAGATTCAGAGAGAGACGGTTTCAGGGGGCGGTTAACCCCTGGGAGTGTGTGACCAGAGAGAAGGACTTTTGCAGTAACAGGGTCCCCCGGGGGATTGCAGCGAGCGGTCCCAGGGGCGGAGGAGTCTGCAGCTCGACCCTGGCAAAGAGGTGGTGACCTCAAGAAGGACTGGCACACTAGGGGCTTTTCCTGGAAACCGTGGACAGCTGCCCGGCCTGCGAGTGGCCAGCCGGGAGATGTACGCTAAACGCCTTAAGAGCGACCTGGTGGAGCTGTGCAGGCAGAGGGGGCTGCGCGTCGGGAGGTCCACCAAGGAACAGCTGATTGCCCAGCTGGAGGAGAGGGATCGCTTGGATGACCCGATCCCTGTCCCTGAGGGAAGCCGCCCGGCGGACGCAGCGTGGGCCCTGGGGCCTGACCAGGCTGGGAGGGGTCAGACTGCTGCCCAGGACACCCCGAGACCCTTCCTACCTATGCCTGGGGGAGGGGTTGTGGGAAGCCCAGCGAATACCGAGGGCCCCCTGACCCCAGCAGCCAGCAGGGGATCCTCCCAGCGGAGCTCCCCATCCCTGGAGCGGATGCGGCTGGAATGGGAGAGGGAGAGGAAAATGAGGGAGCTGGAGGATCATGAAAAACAACGTCAACATGAGGAGAAACAACGTCAACATGAGCAGGAGGAGAAGGAGAGGGAGCGTCAGGAGAAGGAGAGGGAGCGTCAGGAGAAGGAGAGGGAACGTCAACATGAGCAGCAGGAGAAGGAGAAACAAAGACAGCATGAACTGGAGCTGGCCAGGCTGAGGAGCAGTGGGGCCCCGGCTGCGGTGAGTGAGGGGGGACCCAAGACTGCAAGGAGCTTTGATAAGTGCTTCCTGGCCCAGCGGAAGGAGGGGGAGGACATAGATAGCTTCCTGACGGCCTTTGAGAATGCCTGCGAGCTGCACAGGGTTGACCCTGCCGACAGGCTCCAGTTCCTCACCCCCTTACTGGACCCCAAAGCCGTGGAGGTCTACAGCCGGATGACAGGGGCAGAGGCAGGGGACTATGAACTGTTCAAACAGGCCCTGCTCCGTGAGTTTGGGCTGACCCCCGAGATGTACCGGAGAAGGTTCCGGAGTCAGCGTAAAACGCCTGAGGTCACCTACCTACAACTGGTCAACAGGATGCAGGGATATGCCCGCAAGTGGACAGCGGGGGCCCAAACTAAAGAGGACCTGCTTGACCTGTTTGTACTGGAGCACCTGTATGAACAGTGCCCTTCCAACCTGAGGCTGTGGCTGGTGGACAAAAAGCTCGCGAACCCCCAGCATGCAGGGCAGCTGGCCGACGAGTTTGTGAACAGTCGGTCAGGGGGTAGCCGGGAGGAGTCCCAAAAGAACAGGCCCCCCCCGATGCAGAGAGAGAGTCACCATGGGGCCTCCCAGCGGGGAAATAGGGAGAACCCCCTCCAAAGGGGAACGCCTGGTGTCGGGCCCCTCCGACCCGTTCGAGGGGACCAACGTGACCTGAGCTGCTATCACTGTGGCCAGAGAGGCCACGTACGGGCCCAGTGCCCCGGGCTCAGGGACAAACTGAGCAGACCCAACCTACCCAGGGTTAACTGGGTAGGGACTCAGCTGGACGAGGGGCAGGCGACCCAGGAAAGGGGGGCTACCAGTTTGCCACCTGCTCAGGAGGGAAGAGTACCCCCAGCCAGCCCCGCCAGAGGGCTGGAGGCTCTGGACCCAGGGTGCTCGGTTTACAGGGTGGGTGCGGGGCTGTCCCTCCGGAGAGAGTGCCTTGTTCCCCTGGAGGTGGATGGGAGGAAGGTCAATGGATACTGGGATACGGGCGCGGAGGTGACACTGGCCCGGCCCGAGGTGGTGGCCCCAGATCGGGTGGTGCCCAACACCTACCTGACCCTGACGGGGGTGGGCGGGACCCCATTTAAGGTGCCCGTGGCAAGGGTACACCTGAAATGGGGGACCAAGGAGGGCCCCAAGGATGTGGGGGTACACCACCATTTGCCCACTGAAGTTTTGATGGGGGGAGACCTAGAGGACTGGCCAAGCGACCCCCAGACCGCCCTGGTTGTGACCCGTAGCCAGAGCCGGCGAGGGGCACTGCGACCTGACCCTGGGGAGGGTACCACACTGGAGGCGCGAGACCCTACTCGGGTGGGGAGGGAGCGCCGAGGGGCACGGCTCAGAGAGGCTGCGGCCTCAGACCTGGCCACGGAGGGGGAACCGGGCCCCATCCCTTCCCCAGCCGCTGAGTTCCAGGCCGAGTTGAGGAAAGATCCCTCCTTGCAGAAGCTCAGGGACCTGGCCGACCTCAGTGAGGGACGGACCATGAGGAGAGGCTGCCAGGAGAGGTTCCTGTGGGAGAAGGGGTTCCTGTACCGAGAATGGGCTCCCCCAGGGGAAGGGGAGTCCTGTGGGATCAGGAGGCAGCTGGTGGTCCCCCAGAAGTACCGCCGCAAGCTCCTGTCCCTGGCCCATGACATCCCCCTCGCAGGGCACCAGGGAATCCGGCGCACCCGGCAGAGGTTGCTACAGAACATTTACTGGCCCGGGGTCTTTACCACCGTCCGGCAGTATTGCCGATCCTGTGACCCCTGTCAGAGGGTGGGGAAGGCCCGGGACAAGGGGAAAGCGGCGTTGAGACCTTTGCCCATCATAGAGGAGCCTTTCCAGAAGGTGGCCATGGACATCGTGGGGCCTCTCAGCAAGACGACCCGGTCGGGGAAGAAATACATTCTGGTGGTGGTAGATTTCGCCACCCGCTACCCCGAGGCAGTGCCCTTAGCTTCCATTGAAGCAGACACCGTGGCAGATGCGCTCCTGACCATTTTCAGCCGAGTGGGGTTCCCCAGGGAAGTCTTGACAGACCAAGGCTCCAACTTCATGTCGGCCCTGCTCCGGTGCTTGTGGGAGAAATGTGGGGTCCGGCATGACTGGGCCTCAGCGTATCACCCCCAGTCCAATGGGCTGGTGGAGAGGTTTAACGGGACGCTAAAGATGATGCTGAAAACCTTTATGAACCAGCACCCGCAGGATTGGGACAAGTACTTACCTCACCTGCTCTTCGCGTACAGGGAGGTGCCCCAGGAGTCTACCGGATTTTCGCCTTTCGAACTGTTATATGGAAGGAGGGTAGGGGCCCCCTGGACCTGATGAGAGACGAGTGGGAGGGGAAGGCCACTCCCGATGGAGAGTCAGTGGTGGAGTATGTCCTGACCTTCCGAGAGAGACTGGCTGAACTCATGGGCCTGGCCAGGGAGAATCTGGCCAGAGCCCAGAGGAAGCAGAAGGTCTGGTATGACCGCACGGCGCGGGCCCGTGCCTACGCCACCGGGGATCAGGTGATGGTTCTCATCCCCGTGAGAAAGAACAAACTACAGGCCACCTGGGAGGGCCCGTTCAAGGTCGTCAAGCAGCTCAATGAGGTAAACTATGTGGTGGAGCTGTCGAACCGGGCCCACCACCGCCGGGTGTACCATGTGAATATGATGAAGCCATATTATGCCAGGGGGAATGTGGTGTTAGCTGTGTGTGGTCAGTGGGAGGAGCAGGGAGATGACCCTTTAGTAGATCTATTCCCTGGGACCAGAGCTGGTTCCCCCCTGGAAACAATCCCCCTCTCGGATCAGCTCACCCCTGCCCAGCAAGCTGAGGTCAGGGGGGTGCTGCATCCGTACCGACAGCTGTTTTCCAACCAGCCTGGACGCACTAATCTGACTGTCCACCGGGTGCAGACAGGGTCGCACCCGCCGATAAGATGCTCCCCCTTCCGAGTCACAGGGAAAACTGCTCAGGACCTGGAAAGAGAGGTCCGGGACATGCTGGCTTTGGGGGTGATCCAGCCATCGGCCAGCCCTTGGGCCTCGCCGGTGGTGCTGGTCCCCAAAAAGGATGGGTCAGTCCGGTTCTGTGTGGACTATCGGAAGCTCAATGCCATCACTGTATCGGATGCCTACCCCATGCCCAGGCCGGACGAGCTCCTAGACAAGCTGGGAGGAGCTCGGTACCTTACCACCATGAACCTTACAAAGGGCTACTGGCAAGTGCCGCTGGATGCAGATGCCCGGCTGAAATCGGCCTTTATCACCCCTCTGGGGCTCTATGAGTTTCTGACCCTGCCTTTCGGCCTCAAGGGAGCGCCGGCCACCTTCCAGCGCCTGGTGGACCAGCTCCTGAGGGGGATGGAGAGTTTTGCCGTGGCGTATATTGACGACATCTGTGTCTTTAGCCAGACCTGGGAGGACCACGTGTCCCAGGTTAGACAAGTGCTGGACCGACTCCAGGGGGCTGGGCTGACTGTCAAAGCGGAGAAGTGCAAGGTGGGGATGGCTGAAGTATCTTACCTGGGCCATCGGGTGGGGAGCGGCCGCCTAAAGCCGGAACCGGCCAAGGTGGAGGTGATCAGAGACTGGCCCGCTCCCCACACCAAAAAGCAGGTCCAAGCCTTTATTGGGATGGCAGGATACTACCGAAGATTTGTGCCCCACTTTAGCGCCATAGCCACCCCCATCACTGAGCTATGCAAGAAGGGGAAGCCAGACAAGGTGGTCTGGACCGAGCAGTGCCAGGAGGCTTTCCGGGCGCTGAAGGAGGCTCTGGTCAGTGGCCCAGTTCTAGCAAACCCAGACTTTGACAAGCCCTTTGTGGTGTTCACCGACGCCTCCGACACGGGACTGGGGGCGGTGTTAATGCAGGAGGATGAAAAGGGGGAGAGACACCCCATCGTGTACCTGAGCAAGAAGTTGCTACCCCGGGAGCAACACTACGCGGCCATCGAGAAGGAGTGCCTGGCCATGGTGTGGGCCCTCAAGAAACTAGAGCCCTATCTCTTCGGGCGACACTTCACCGTCTACACCGACCACTCTCCCCTGACCTGGCTGCACCAGATGAAAGGAGCCAACGCCAAGCTCCTGAGGTGGAGCCTGCTCCTGCAGGATTACGACATGGACGTGGTCCATGTGAAGGGAAGTGCCAACCTGATAGCGGATGCGCTGTCCCGGAGAGGGGGCCCCGAACTTCCCCAGGTCACTGGTCACAGTGACCCCGCTCAGTTCAGTCTCGAAGGGGGGAGAGATGTGACGATGTGACGCAGCAGGGAGGGGGGAGTGTTGACCTGGGAATGTGCCCTGGGGACGGGAGACCTGAGAGCCTGTCACCTGAGCCAGGAGGGGGAGGGGGAGGTGACACCTCTGCCCAGGAATGTGGATGGAGGCTGCAGCAGGGAACCTGCTCGGTGGGTTTAGTTTCAGTTTGGGGCTGGGTGGAGGAACACAGGGAACCCCAGGGCTGGGGTCTAAGCTCCCTGCTCCCCCAGAAGGACTTCACTGAGGGGTCCTGGGTGTACCCACAAGCTCTGTTTTGGACTGTGTTCCTGTTGTCCAATAAACCTTCTGTTTTACTGGCTGGCTGAGAGTCTCAGTGAATCCCAGGAAGAGGGGTGCAGGGCCTGGACTCCCCCACACTCCGTGACACCCTTCAAATTCGTTTTTTCGCCTTCCTAGTTACACTTTTCACTTGCCTTGCCAGAGTTTAGGCTCCTTTCTGTTTCCCTCAGTAGGATTTGACTTCCAGTTTTTAAAGATGTCTTTTTGTCTCTAACCACCTTCGTTATTCCGCTGGTTAACCATGGGCATGTTTTGCTCCGCTTCCCGATTGGGGGTGGGGGAGGTATACATATAGTTTGAGCCTCTGTGATGGTATTTTGAGTCAGGGTGAAATGTACCAGCGATTCTGAACTGGGAAGGGCAGCAACCACATAGGGCAGCTGCCAGCTCCCTGCCCTGCAGCCAGATCTTGGCTGCAGGGGCCAGAGTCACGGAGTCACAGGGGCTGTTCTGTTCCCCAGCCTGTGATCAGTCTCCTGGGAGTGACCCCTTTAGTGGGCCGGGCCCCAAGAACCTCCCCAGTTGCACAGGGCCAGGCAGGACAGCAAGACTGGGCCTTGGGCACCAGCGACGCTGTCTCCCTGCAGCAAGTCCAGCCCAGTCGGTGCCCTGCGGAGCCTGCACCGTTCCCTTCCACGGCTGCACGATGCTCCCAGGAGTGTCACAGTGACACTGGCAGTCTCTGCAGAGCAAGGCAGCCATGTGTTAGCCCCTGGCTCCTGCTTCTGAGCGGCCTGGGTCAGCGCAGAGAGGCCGAGGCTAAGCCAGAGACCAGCCTGGCGAAGCGTGAGGAGCCAGCCAAGCAGGGATGGCTCCCTCAGCTCCCCAGGTCTGGGCTCCTGAGCTCCTCCAGAAGGCAGCCTGTATCCCAGACCCTGAGCCCTTGTTCCCCAGGCCTGCCAGCCAGGTTTCCTGCTGCTACTTGTGGATGGTTCATTCTTTGGCAGGGTCTTTGTGTTGCTGGACCCACTGTTGAGCCTGTTCTTCAGAGGCTTAATTTGTTCCCCCAGACAGACAGCTATCCCCTTCACACATGCACACTGTTAACCCTTTTGCAGCCACTGGGCAGCCGTGCAACATACAGAAGGAAACTGAGGCATGCCTCAGCTTCATCTAACCATTACAGAAAACTTCCACTTCGTTACCGAGAGCAACTCGGGGGAGTCCGTGGTGGGATCTGGGCTTGGGGAGCAGCACCCAGGAGTGGGCCCAGGAGGCCAGGGGTGACTGACGTGGCAGCAAACAGGACACAGCCCCCAGGTTTCTCTCCTGGAGAGGGCTGTGGCTCAGCCTCCCTTCTCCAAACTGGGCCAGCCCTGGTGCAAGGACGAGGGGGGGGAGCAGCTCCCGCTCCTGTTAGGCAGGAGCTCCCCAGGCAGACGTGGATTGCTGGCCGTGCTGGGGGCATGATGGCTTGGCAGCACCGTACGGCGGGTTGGCCATGGGCGCCGAGGAGCTGGCTCTAGGGGGCACCCTGGGATCACCTTCCACCTCTGGCCAGCGTCACCCACCTGGACTCCAGCCAGCGGCTAGGTGCAGGGCAGGGCTGCTCAGGCGGAGGTAACAGGTGTCCTCTCCCGGCAGGTGGAGGGGAGTGAGTCGCACACAGGCAGCAGCCTCTCCCTGGCCCGGGTGCGGGCGCCCAGCGAGGTGTCCAATGGCACCAGCAAGTCGTCCTCCCATGGCAAGAGCCAGCGCAGCTCCTCCACCTACCACCGGCAACGGCGGCACAGTGACTTCTGTGAGTGCCAGGCTGCCCCGCGGCCCCTGCCCACAGCAGCGGGCCCCTGGCTCTGAGGGCCACCGGCTGCGCAGAACCCCATGGGGCACCGGGGTGAAAGGGCAGCTGGGCGCCAGGGCCTGCCCAGGGGTTCTGGGGCACGGGTACGGAGGGTTGTGCGGAGTTCAGGAGAGAGCTCAGGGCTGTGGGAAGTTCGGGAGGGGAGTGGGCAGTGAGTTTGGGGGAGGGGTCAGGGCTGTGGGGGGCAGTGGGGAGTTCGAGGGAGGGGTCAGGGCAGTGAGGGTCCGTGGGGAGATGGGAGTTTGGGGGGAGGGGTCAGGGTAGTGGGGAGCCGTGGAGAGTTCAGGGGGAGGGGTCCGGGCAGTGGGGGGCTGTGGGGAGATGGAAGTGGGGAGTTCAGGGGTAGGAGTCAGGGCAGTGGGGGCTGTGGGGAGTTCGGGAGGGGAGTGGGCAGTGAGTTTGGGGGAGGGGTCAGGGCTGTGGGGGGCAGTGGGGAGTTCGGGAGAGGAGTGGGCAGTGAGTTTGGGGGAGGGGTCAGGGCTGTGGGGGGCAGTGGGGAGCTCGAGGGAGGGGTCAGGGCAGTGAGGGTCCGTGGGGAGATGGGAGTTTGGGGGGAGGGGTCAGGGTCGTGGGGGGCCGTGGGGAGTTTGAGGGGAGGGGTCAGGATAGTGGGGGGCCGTGGAGATTTCAGGGGGAGGGGTCAGGGCAGTGGGGGCTGGGGGGAGTTCGGGAGGGGAGTGGGCAGTGAGTTTGGGGGAGGGGTCAGGGCTGTGGGGGGCAGTGGGGAGTTCGAGGGAGGGGTCAGGGCAGTGAGGGTCCGTGGGGAGATGGGAGTTTGGGGGGAGGGGTCAGGGTAGTGGGGAGCCGTGGAGAGTTCATGGGGAGGGGTCCGGGCAGTGGGGGGCTGTGGGGAGTTCAAGGAGACTGTGACGGAGTAAAACCCTATGGGAGAGCAAGGTGGAGCCCCCAACACCAGCCACCCCTGCCTGCTGCCCCCTCTACCCAGGCTGGGCGGCAGCCAAGGCTGCCGTGCTCCCGGACAGGATGTCAGAGCTATCCCCTGCCTGCAGGTGGCCCCTCGCCGGTCCCCATGCACCCCAAGAGGAGCCCCACAAGCACCGGGGAGGCAGAGCTGAAGGAGGAGCGGATGCCCTCGCGTAAGGCCAGCTGCAGCGTGGTGAGCAGCGGGCGCGGGATCCCCCCCTCCAGCCCCATGGTGAGCAGCGCCAACAACCCCAACAAATCCGAGATCCCTGACCGGCGCAAGGACAGCACCATCAACACGGTGAGGGGGTGTGCTGGGGCAGGGGGTGGGCTCCAGGACGGACAGCAGGGGTGGGGAAGTGGGGTGGAGAAGGGGACAGGCAGAGGGATCTGGCAGGAAGGGTATGGCCAGCTGGGCTGGGTGACAGGGTGGTGTGTGCCCCAGGGGATGGGGAGCGGGGCAAGGTGCCAGGGGGAGCAGCATGTGCCCCTGGGAGGGACGGAGGAGTGTTGTGTGCCCCCAGGGGGGACAGGCAGTGGGGCGGGGGCCAGCGGTGTGTGCCCCCGGGAGGGATGAGCAGTGGAGTGGGGGAAAGTGGCGTGTGCCCCTGGGGTTGGCCAGGGTGCTTTGGGGAGCAGCGTGTGCCCCCAGGGGACCAACACAGTGTTTTGGGGAGCGGCATGTGCCCCCAGGGGAAGGGCAGGGTACCTCGGGGGGTGGTGTGTGCCACGGGGCATGGGCGGTAGGGGGGGTGCCAGGGGAGTGGCATGTGGCCCAGAGGACAGGCCTGTCTCCCTGGTGCTCCCATGTCCCTGCCCCTTCAGGTGGCAGGTAACGGGTGGGCCACGCAGATCTTGGGCTCAGCCCCGCTCGGTCCCTCGCAGAACAACATCCCGTCGAGCGTGATGACGCGGAGGAACACGTACGTGTGCACGGAGCGGCCCGGCGCCGACCGCCACTCGCTGCTGCACAACGGCAAGGAGAACAGGTAGCCGGGCTGGGACGGGGGCTGGGCTGGAGGGGCCCAGGGGTCTGATCCGGGAGGGGGCAGATGACAGGCTGGATGGGCCCAGGGGGCAGTGGGGGGATACCAGGTTCTGAGATGGGGCTGCCACAGGTGGTCGCTCTCCCCTCCTTTGAGGAGGGGCTGCTGCTCTGGGGCAGGCTTTCAGGCAGTGGGATGGGGCTCTTCCCCCCCGCCCAGGGGTGTGAGGGGCAGAGGCAGCTGCCCTGAGTCTAGGTAAGGCTGGGGGTGGGGCAGGGGACAGAAGGGATGGGCAGTGCTGGTGGGGGAGAGGAAAGCCTCGGTGGGGGAGGAAGCTGGCCCTGCCCCTCCCCCACAAGCATCAGCCATGACTGAGCTGCAGCCGCCCCCGACCCCCACCCCTTCCTTCCCATGGACCCTGGCCGCCCTGGCTCCCGTCCCACTTTCCACTTGCCCTGGTCCACTGCGTCGCGGTTAGTACCATGACGGATCCTAGGATAACCTCGCAGGGCCCCTTCCCCCACCAACCCCCCAGTGCCCCACGGGCAGTGCCATGATGGATTGGGGGATAACCTCGCAGGGCTCCCTGACCTCACCGACGCCCCCCCGCCCCCCCATCCCTGCGGGCAGCGCCATGATGAATCCCAGGATTATGTTTTAGGGCCCCCTTCCCCTGCCAACCCGCTCAGTTCCCTGCAGGCAGCACCATGACAGATCCCGGGATAACCTCTCAGGGCCCCTTCCCCCACTGACCCCCCAGTGCCCCGTAGGCAGTGCCATGACAGATCCAGGGTTAACCTCGCAGGGCCCCCTTCCCCTGCTGACCCCCCCAGTGCCCCGTGGGCAGCACCATGATGTGTCCCAGGATAACCTCAAAGGGCCCCCTTCCTCCACCAACCCCCCAGCAGTGCCCCACGGGCAGCACCGTGATGGATCCTGGGATAACCTCCCAGGGCCTCCTTCCCGCACCTACCCTGTGGGAATTATGGGGCAGGGGGTACATAAGCAGTGTGAAGGAGAGGGGTGCGTGGGCACTGATAGAGTACTAAGTGCATGGGAGGAGAGGGGTGCGTGGGGGTTATGGTGCAGGGAATACATTAGGGGTGGGGAGGAGAGGGTGTGTGGGGATTATGGGGCATGGGGTGCATAGGGGGTGGGGAGAAGAGGGTGCGTGGGGGTTATGGTGCAGGGAATACATTAGGGGTGGGGAGGAGAGGGTGTGTGGGGATTATGGGGCATGGGGTGCATAGGGGGTGGGGAGCAAAGGGTGCATGGGGGTTATGGGGCAGAGAATACATAAGGGGTGTACATAAGAGGCTCACAGTGGGGCTCTCTCCCCTCCCCCCAGCTCCATCGCCAACCGGGTGCCCCCCGCATCGCCCTCCAGCCACAGCATCGCCACGTCATCCTCGGACCGCACCCGCCTCTCGCGTGGCACGACCATCCGCAGCACCTTCCACGGGGGCCAGGTGCGGGACCGGCGTGGGGCCGTGCAGAACGGGCCACCCACCTCCCCCACGCTGTCCCACGAGGCCACGCCGCTGCCCCAGAGCCGCAGCCGCGCCACCTCCAACCTCTTCAGCAAACTCACCTCCAAGCTGACGCGGAGGTGAGTGCCCCGAGCCCAGCACTCGGCGTGGGGCAGGGGTGCTGGCTGTGAGGGGGACACTCCCAACTCCTCCAGCCCACGTCTCTTCCAGCAGGGGGCGCTGTGGGGAGCGGGGTGGGGGCAGTGGCTGTGGGGAGCTCCCAACTACTCTAGTCCCAACCTCTCTCAGCAGGGGGTGCTGTGGGGGAGCTCCCCGCCTCTCTCAGCAGGGGGCGCTGTTGGGAGGCGGGGTGGGGGTGGTGGCTGTGGGGGGGCTCCCCGCTACTCTAGTCCCAGCCTCTCTCAACAGGGGGGCTCCCAGCAAATCCAGTCCCAGCCTCTCCCAGCAGGGGGTGCTGTGGGGGCGGGGTGGGGGTGGTGGCTGTGGGGGGCTCCCAGCTACTCTAGTCCCAGCCTCTCCCAGCAGGGGGTGCTGTGGGGGAGCTCCCTGCCTCTCTCAGCACGGGGCACTGTTGGGGGGCGGGGTGGGGGTGGTGGCTGTGGGGGGCTCCCAGCTACTCTAGTCCCAGCCTCTCTCAGCAGGGGGTGCTGTGGGGGGCGGGGTGGGGGTGGTGGCTGTGGGGGGCTCCCAGCAAATCCAGTCCCAGCTTCTCCCAGCAGGGGGTGCTGTGGGGGCAGGATGGGGGTGGTGGCTGTGGGGGGCTCCCAGCAAATCCAGTCTCAGCCTCTCCCAGCAGGGGGTGCTGTGGGGGCAGGATGGGGGTCGTGGCTGTGGGGGGCTCCCAGCTACTCTAGTCCCAGCCTCTCCCAGCAGGGGGTGCTGTGGGGGGCGGGGTGGGGGTGGTGGCTGTGGGGGGCTCCTAGCAAATCCAGTCCCAGCCTCTCCCAGCAGGGGGTGCTGTGGGGGCAGGGTGGGGGTGGTGGCTGTGGGGGGCTCCCAGCTACTCTAGTCCCAGCCTCTCTCAGCAGGGGGTGCTGTGCGGACCCCCAGGTTGGGCCCCAGGATCTGGGTGCCAAGTTTCCCTGCATGAGCCGTGTGCCTGGGCACCTCCTGCCTCTGGTCTCTAGCTCTCTGCTCCCCCTTCACTCCGGCCTTCTCTGTTTCAGGGTCACTCTTGACCCGTCTAAGCGGCAGAACTCTAACAGGTGCGTCTCTGGCGCCTCTGTGCCTCAAGGAGCCAAAATCAGTAAGTGCCGCAGCTTCTGCTCCCCCCTCGCTCTGTCTCCCCCTCGCCTGCTCTCCCTTCCTACCTTTTCTTTCTCACTCCAGGTCCTGTGTCGCACTTCCCCAGCCTGGAAGCCGGGGGATCTCCCAGTGCCCGGGAGCTCTATTCGCCCAGGAGCTCTATTCGGGGAGGGGGGTGGGATCTGGCTGGACAGCAGGGAGCTGTAGGTGCACCGCAATCCACAGGGCACACGTCCTGTGCCCAGGGGCGGAGTGGCCAGGCTGTGGCCGTAGCTCCTGTGCCCAAGGGCAGTGTGGTCCTGTCACGGAGTCCCCGGGCGATGCTCTGGAACTGCTCTCCATGAAGCCAGTCAGGACTCTGGGGAAGTCTCTCTGTGAGCAGCCTGTCTGCAGGACACACAGCTCACAGGGCTTCCACCTTCCTGGGTCTGACCTCGGAGCATTCAGCCTCCTCTGCCCCTCCGTGCGCTTCCCACAGCGAGTCCGCTCAGGCGGGGCTCCTGGGGAAGCCAGAGGGTCCTGCCCCACAACTTTACAGTCAGACATGACTCTCAGCCAGCCAGTAAAACAGAAGGTTTATTAGATGACAGGAACATGGTCTAAAACAGAGCTTGCAGGTGCAGAGAACCGACCCCTCAGCTGGGTCCATTTTGTGGCCAGTGAGCCAGACAACGACGTCTGCATTTCACTTCCTGTCCCCAGCCAGCCCCAAACTGAAACTCCTTCCAGCCCCTCCTCCTCTGGGCTTTGTCCCTTTCCCGGGCCAGGAGGGCACCTGATTCCTTTGTTCTCCAACCCTTTAGCTCTCACCTTGCAGGGGGGAAGGGCCCAGGCCATTAGTTGCCAGGAAACAGGATGTCGGCCATTCTCTGTGTCCAGACCCCTGCACACACCTGCCCTCTAGGGCTCTGCAACGATCATACACCCTTACCCCACCACCTAGACACTTAAGAACTGCCTAGGGGAAACTGAGGCACCCCCACAATATTCAGAGGAAACATTAAGAATAGTCCCACTTCGTCACAGGTCCCTACCCATGCCACCATACAGACATTTAGGGCTCATATTGTGGGGGTGTCTGAGCATACTTAGGGTCCTCTCCAAAAGCCCCTCGTCCCCACCTGCTCCTGCAGCCTGTGGGGTGACCCATACACCCGGGCAGAGAGGTTCCCCCAGGGCAGGGCCTTTCTGCATCGCAGCCCCAGAATTGAGCCCCCTGGTTGTGCCCATGCCCGGCTGTGTGGGGTGAGGTGCCTACGCTGGGTCCTTCTGGGCCCTAGTGCTGTGAGCAAGAGGGGGGAATGGGGGTTTCCTTCCGCAGCTCTCAGAGGGGTTCGTGATGCAGCACCCAGCTGTGGGGGGTGGCTCCAGCCCCCCAAAGTGGCAGAGATGCTGCCCCTCCCTGCCCGGTTGCTCCCATCTTGCCCCATCTGCTCTGCTCGGGGCGGATCCCAGCCGGGTCCATGGCCTAGCTACCAGGATGCGGATTTGTCTGGAGAGCTGAGGGACCCGGGGGGCAGTGCGCCCCATCCGGAGCAGCCTCGGACGCCCTCCGTCATTCCCCCTCTGCCCCACTCTATGGAGGAATCAACAGCCCGCCAGGCCAGAGACCTCTTCGGTCTTAAAGGAAACCTTCACGCGGGCCCCTCGCGGCCGAGCCCACCGGCGGCTCTGGGACTGGGAGCAGCCCCATCTACCCGTGCCCGGCACCCACCGCTGCCCCCTCTGAGTGCAGCACAGAGCCTCGGCTCGGCCACTAACTGCTCCTCTGTCCCCGCCACAGGGTCGCAGACGAACCTGAGAGAATCGGGGGACCTGCGCTCACAAGGTATGTGGCGCTGTGCCCCGCCCTGTCCCGCCCCGACCTGCCTGCTGGGGCAGCCCTGTCCCACCCTATCCCAGCCCTCTGGGCCTGCCCCATCCTGCCCTGCCCTGCCCCGTCCCAGCCCGCTGGGCCTGCTCCGTTCCACCCTGCCCTGCCCCGTCCCAGCCCGCTGTGATAGCCCCGTCCCGCCCCGACCTGCCTGCTGGGGCAGCCCTGTCCCTCCCCGACCTGCCTGCTGGGGCAGCCCTGTCCCGCCCCGACCTGCCCCGTCCCAGCCTGCTGAGATAGCCCTGTCCCTCCCCGACCTGCCTGCTGGGGCAGCCCTGTCCCGCCCCGACCTGCCCCGTCCCAGCCCGCTGAGATAGCCCTGTCCCGCCCCGACCTGCCTGCTGGGCCTGCCCCGTCCCACCCTGCCCTGCCCCCTCCCAGCCCGCTGGGCCTGCCCTATCCCTCCCCACCCTGGGCCTTCCCTGTCCCGCCTACCCCACCTCCTCCTGTCCCACTGGGGCTGTCCTGCCCCACTCCCTCCCATCCCATTGGAGCTACCCCACCCCCGTCCCTCTGGGGCTGCCCTGCCCTGTCCCATCTCGCTGGGGCTTCCCAGAAGCTGCCTTGCCCTGCCGGGGCTGCCCAGAACCTGGTTTCTACACACAATTGTCCCCTTGCTCTGGTGCTCTGGCAGCACCTGCCTCCACCCCTATCGGCCCCCTGGCAGGGACCCAGCACAGCACCCTGCAGCCCCCTTCCCTCCCGGCTGACGCCCCCTCTGCTCCTTCCGCCCACAGTTGCAATTTACCTTGGAATCAAAAGGAAGCAGAACCCCGGCTGCTCCGATGTACCTGGAATGTGAAGGTGACCAGCACCCACCCCCCCGAGGCCATGATGGCTGCCCTGCGCCAGGCCACGGACTCGGCCAGCTGCTGCTGCCGCCAGCTGGAGCCCTTCCTCCTGTCCTGCACGCACGCCAAGAGCGCCAGCGAGCACTTCTGCCACTTCGAGGCGGAGGTGTGCCGGCTGCAGCGTCTTGGCCTCACCGGCGTGCTCTTCCGGCGCCTGGCTGGCACCTCGCTGGCCTTCCGCACCGTGGTGACGAGCATTGCCAGCCAGCTGCAGCTCTAGAGCCCTGGATGGCTCCCCACGCCCAGCGGCCTGCCCGTCCTCACTGGGGGTGGGGGGTCCCCCCAGGCTCCCTGGCCTGGAGCCAGTGCAGCCCTGGGATGGATCTGGCCAGCAGCTCGGCCTGTAGGGGAAATGCCCCTGACTCCTCTGGCCTGTGAACCCGGCCTGTCCTCTGCTGGGCCTAGGCCTGGGGCCTGCCCTGCTGCTCATAGGGGCTCACAGGGAGAGCAAGGGCACCTGGCACCGTTCCCCTCTGGGGCGAGGGGCTGGGCCTGGCTCTGCTGGGCTGGGGCCAGGCCCAGGGCTGCCCCACACACAGTGGGGCATGCACAGCCTAGCACAGGAGGGGGCTCCCCAGGCCAATTGTGGGGTGTCACTGAGCCACTGGCCCCAGTGTAGTGGGGGCATTCCCAACGTTGGCAGGTATTGAGGTGATAGCATTGGCAGGGACAGGGCAGGGCCCTCTGGGAGAGGCAGGGTGGGATGCTCTGGGTGGGGGGGCTCAGGGCACAGTGAGGCACTCCAGGTTTGACAGGCCACTGTGGGCTGAGGGTAGGGACGGGGGCTCTGGGCTGGGGGCGATGCAGTGGGGCCGGAGTGAGAAGCGAGACGCTCAGGACAGCAGTGTAGCCAATGGGCCCACCGTTTCGGCTGCCTCCAGCTCTGGGCCAGAGGGGAACCCCATCTGCCTGGGTGGCCGAGAGGTCACAAGTCTCCCCAGTAGCAGGGCTGTGGCCCCCAGCACAGGGACAAGGGGCCACCCCCTCTAGGCACAGCAGTGCTGAGCAGGTGCCAGGGCGAGTGCTGGGTCCCCGGGGGTGGTCCCAGCCTAGACCATGGCAATGACTCGGGCCCCGGATGCCCCTTGGGTGGGGGTAGGACGGTGTTGATTGAGCTCGGGGGCAGGGGGGATGGAGCTGGGAGCTGTGGGGCAAGTGCTCACCCCTGTTGCCTAGCAGCCCCGCCAGGGCAGCACGAGGGACTGTGCTCCCTCCCTGGGGGCAGCTCTGACCCCAGCCCTCCCTCCCCCCTGCTTGGCTGCCTCAGTTCAGGGCCAGTGGCTGAGAGGGGCCCTGCAGGCAGCCCCTGGGGAGGCTGGACCTCCAGGGGGACTCGGCGCTACTCGGGGCACAGCCCCCTTGGCGGGCAGGGCCCCAGGTGGGCCATGGTCTCACTGGAGCTGATACGACCTGGGGCCTGGCACGGCTGCACCTCCCATGGATGGGCACGACCTGCCCACACGTGCCCAGGGCTGGGGGGGTCAGCCTGGCCTCATGCCCTGCTCCTGTGGGGGCTGCTGTGGAGGGGGGGGTGTTGATCCAAGGGGCTGGAGGCTGGGAGGAATAAAGGAGGTTGTAAGCAAGGCAGCAGGGGTCCTGGCCATGGGGCTGGAGGGTGTGTCTAGGTGGCAGGTGTCCTGGCAATGGGGGGGCACCCCTAGGTGGCAGGCATCCTGGCTGGGTGGGGGGTCCCAGCTGGGGCCTGTTGACACCTCCCCTCCCCGTTTTTTAAAGAGCAGAGCAAAGCAACAGGCAGCTCCCGGGAAAGCCCTGGTGGGTCTCCCCCCACCCCGAGCCGGGCCCTCCCCTCTTGTACAGCCCCTGTAAATAGCCCCGGAGTCCCTTCGGGTTGTGTAGAGTACCGAGCCAGCTCGTAGCCTTGGGACATTTTTAAGTTATTCCAGCCCTGTGCGCCAGTCTGTATTGACCCCCAATAAACATAGGAAGCCTCCGCCCCGTCTGGCTCCTGCTTCACTGCCATGTCGGCATAGGTCTCGCCCATCTGTCCGGGCACGGGCACAGCGCAGGCCTGCCTCCGTCTCCACCCTTGGGCTGCCACCCGGGAGCACACGGTGCTTTGCAAACAAACTTGTGTCGGGGGAGGCTGCCCTGGGGTAGAACCCAGGCGGCCTGAGACCTGCTCCACCCCTCCAAGAGAGCGGTCCGTGCCCACAGCCGGGTGCTTGGGGCAGAGTGCAGGGGATTTCGCTGCAGGGACAGAGGGGTGTGTACTGAGCGTGCAGGTGAGTTCAAGGCCCTGCCCACCACAGGCACCGTCTGTACGGGGATGTTATGGTGATGCCGCCCTCGGCCCAGCAAGTCCCAGGGACTACCCCGTCTCCATTCCACTAGCACGTGGCAGGGCAGTGTGTGCCTGCGTGTGCCGGTGCCAGGGCTGCTGGGAAACCTGGGCAGCTCTCCCAGAGAGCCGTGGTGTGAGGCACAGGTTGGCACCAGCAGTAGTGCCTCTGAGGAGGGGGGTTCCGGGCTGTGGGTGGGCGTTCCACTGGCCCCTGCATGAGGAAGGCGGGTGCCTGGCCTCTGCCACACACGATGACCCTGCTTTGCTCAAGGGTAATTGGCAGCTGGGGCTTGTTTCACATTGTGTGTCCATCTTCCCCCCCGGCTCCTGCCATGCACTATGCTTCCATGCTTCCCTCGGGGATGATGCCACCCGTTGGGCTGGCAGGAGAGCAGGGTACAGGACCATGACAAGAGGGGAGCACCCTCCAGCAGTGAGGGAGCAGAGACTGCACCTCTGCATGGGCATGCCTGGGGTGGGCAGCTTGGAGGGCAGGGAGCTGGAGGGTGCTGCTGGGGTCTCATGCAACAGGGCGGCTGGAGGGCATGGGGAGCCAGAAGGCACAGCTGAGATCTGATGTGATGAGAAGATTGGTAGGGCCAGGGAGCAGGTGGACACAGCTGGGGGCTCATGTGGGGTGGGATGGTTGGAGGGCACAGGTGCTGCTGCTGCCCGCCTCCAGCTCTGTCCTATTTCTCTCTGGAGGCTCAGACCCACATTCACCAATGGTACCAGCACCCCAGAGAGCAGCTCAGTGCGTTTCACTCAAAGCCCCACTTCCCGGAGTCAGGGGATGATGGGCAGCTGACAGAGCAGAGCCTCTGTACCTCTCAGGAGTTTTAAGCTGAGCTCCAGTGCCAGGCATGGTGGCTTCTGGGCAAACAGGTGGGTTCTGAGACTCTATAATGCCACGTGCCAGCCCCTAGGAGAGGGCAAACTGGGCTGCAGGCACTGAGCAGGGCTGGAGGATGCCATCCAGTGTGGCTTTACAGGGCCCCATGGATGAGTCCTTCACCTGCTGCCAGGGCCATGGGGAGGGGGCCCTGCGTGGGAAGGGCCCCCAGCTCCTTGGAGCAGTGGTGCCAGGGCTGGACCACCCCCAGCTGAGCCACACCCCCTGGCACCTGTACAGACTGGGCTACAGCTTTTTAGTACATGGCTCCTTGGGCAGGCAGATCATGGGGCATATGTCCTGCACCCTGCACACCACCGGGGGAAGCCACCGCACCAGGCTCCCAAGCAGCCGTGCAGGCAGGCTGGGGGCCAGGGGCTGTTATGCCCAGAGTGGAGGTGGGCATTTTGCTGCATGCCCTGGGGACAGCATCCCCCAGAGCAAACCTCACCCTGTCCACCTGGGCCCCACCACAAACAGCCAGGGGGACAGCCCAAGCTCTGGGGCTGGCCTGGCCTCACCTGCCCAATCCACAGCCCCTGTCACACTGAAGCTCGGGTGAGGCCAGACAGAGGCCATCAACTCTGGGGCTTGGGAAACAGCTGGCAGCTGCCCCCCCAGATGCACTTGGGGATGGGGGGGCAGCAAACAGCCAGAGGCCAGCGCATAGCAGGGGGGCTCAGATATAGCTAGGCCAGCCCTGGGTGCTCAGTGCCCCCCACCAGCCGAGCAGAGGGACTGGCTGATGTTGCCTGCTCCGGCCAAGCGAGGGACCCCCTCCAAGCTCAGGGCCCTCCACAGCCAGGGACTTGGCCCAGCACCCACGCACCTGGGAGTTGGGGTGGGGGAGGGTGGTTCCTGCCTAACCTTCCCCAGAGCAGAAGAGCTTGGGGCACCTGACAGCCCCTTGCCACAGAGTCCCACGGCTGGCACTGGGACATGCTGCCTGCCAGACCACCTGGAATTATGGGCTGTTCTCCCCACCTGTGCTCCCACCAGGATCCCCATGGACACAGAACAGGCTGCCAGGGGGCCATCATTACTTTATTAGGTCACACGTGCCCACTGGCAGGTGCCTACTTCTGGGCTGGGATCATGTCATCGATGGCCTGGCCCTTTTCCAGCTTCTTCTCCATCTCCACCATGAGCTTGACGCCGTCCACCACCATCTGCACCTGCTCCACCTCGGAGAAGCCCAGCCGGTCGGCGTTGGAGATGTCGAACACGGCACCTACGGCCTCAGTGTCCACGCCACCTGGGGGGCACAGCGCCATGCAGCTGAGCCCAGACCCCACTGCAGCGGAGCAGCTCTGGCAGCCTCCTGGCCCCACCACCCTAGCCTGGCCTCTTTGCCCACAGCCACCCGGCCCCTAGAGACCCCATGCAGCAGCCATGGCCCAGCGTGTATTCTGCCCCGCCACGTCCCGGCTGCCTGGTTCCCCCCCACTCCTGTCAGCCAGGCTCGGCACTCCAGGCCTTGCCCAGAGCCTCTCAGATGCCCCTCAGCGCCGCGTACTGCACCAGCTGAGGGCACCTCAGGGTGGGACACGGCTCCGCCTGCGGGATGGGCAGGGCCACACCAAAGTCTCAGACAGCCCCTGCTGGGCTCAGCCCAGCCCTCTCCCCACTTGTAACCTCCCACACCTGTGTCCCCATGTCCACCTGTATGGCCTGCCCCTGACCTGAGTTCCCTCCCCCAACCCTATGCCCCTACCCTCATCTGTAACCCCAGCCCTACCAAAGTGCCCCCCACACTCCTGTAGCCCCACCTGTAACTCCCTACAACCCGAGCCCCTGGTAAACCCACACCTATTTGTGCCCCCTGCCCCTCACCTGTGTCCCCAGCCCCACCCTACACCCACTTGTGGCCCCCGCCCCTCACCTGTGCCGCGCTTCTGCAGCCGCAGCCTCTTGAGGGTCTCCTCAAACTTGGGGTGCTTGCTGAGGTGGGGGAGCTTGACGTGGACCCCGCCCCGCAGGCCGGTGCCCAGGTTGGAGGGGCAGGTCAGCACGTAGCCCAGGTGCTGGTTCCACATGAAGGGGTGGCCAGCCTTCTTAAAGATCTCCTCAATCTGCCGGTAGGGAGAGAGCCTGTCAGCCAGTGCCCCCCAGCCAGGGTCAGGCCAGCCTGCCGCCCCCCCCCTCCCCCAACAACTCCCAGCCAGGGTCAGGCCAGCCCCTCCCCCAACAGCTCCCTGCCCCAGCCAGGGTCCAGCCAGCCCCCTGCCCCCCAGCCAGGGCCAGGACAGCCACAGGCCCTCCAACAACCCTCCAGCCAACACACCCCAGAGAGGGCTAGCCCCCCCCTCCCCCCCCACCCCACACACACAATGACCCCCAGCCAGGACCAGACAGACCCTCTGCTAACCACCCCCTTCCAGCCAGGGCCTACCCCCTAATAACCCTAAGCCAGTGTCAGGAATGCCCCCACCAGCTGACGCCACAGCTGGGCAGGGAAGGGGAAACAGATGCTCCAAACTCAAGGTCCCAGGGCACTGGGCATCTCTCCCAGGAAACTCTCCGCCAGCAGGGGGCAGTGCAGCAGCCACGAGCCTGGAGGGTGCCTGTACACCAGCTGTCTGGCCCTCACCCCCACTCCCAGCACCAGGGTGGGCAGTGGGCCTAGGGCGTAGAATGGGGGCTGGCTGCCAGGACTTCCTGGGTTCTAGCCCAGCTCTGGGAGCGGAGGGGGGGTCTAGTGGCTTGGAGCAGGGGGCTGGGAGCCAGGACTGCTGGGCTGTCTCCCAGGTCGGGCGGGGGCCGGGGAGGGGGGCGCTCACCTTCTGCAGCCCAACACAGAAGCGCCGGAACACCTCCTTCATGTTGCCGCCCTTCTCCATGGAGATGACGCGCAGGTGGTCCTCCTCGTTCACCCACACCAGGAAGCTCTTGTTGTCATTGTGCCTGCAACCCAGAGCGCGGTGTGATGGCACTGGCACAGCCCGAGCCCGGGCACGACCCCTCTGCACAGCCAGCATGCCCAGGGCTGGGACTCCTCTCCAGCCCCACAGCCCTGCCCCATTCGTGCCCCCCACCCCCACCCAATCGCCCCCCCTTGTCACAGCTGCTGCAGAGCTGGGGAAAAGGCCTCTGGGCCAGCGTCTGCCTGTCCGTCTTGTACCCACTGAGCTGCAGGGCCGCTCTGAGCTGGGCAGCCCTGTACCAGGGACGGGCAGGCTACAGGGTGACCTTCCCCGACTGTCAGCCCCCCCTAATGCTCTGCCCTAGGGCCCAGGGGAGCAGGGATAAGGGAAGGAGCATGCAGCGCCACCTGGAGGTGAAACTACATAACAGTTTAGCATCCCATTACAGAGCTGGGCATAGAACCCAGGAGTCCTGGCTCCCAGACTCCCTGCCCACCCCCCTGCTCTAACCACTAGACCCCACTCCCCTCCCCGAGCCAGGGATAGAACCCAGGAGTCCTGGCACTGAGTTCCCCCACCCAGACTCCCCCTCCAGTGGCACTGGGGGCCCTGGTGCTCACCATATGCCCCTGGCATCGGGCCAGTCGCGGGCCATGCCCGAGGCCAGCAGCAGGGGCGAGATGGGCTTGTCGAACAGGAAGTGGTCGTCTATCAGCTGCTGCTGCTCCTTGTCGCTCATGTCCTTCAGGGGGTAGTACTTGCCCTTGAACTCCCCGGTCAGGCTGTTCAGGGCTGGGGAGAGAGCAGGGGTCAGCCCCAGTCCTGGCCCCGCTCCCCACCCCCATGGCTCCTCTGCCCCAGAGCCCAACCCCCTCAGCACCCTACTGCCCTGCTCCCAACCCCCCACTTCACATGCACTCCCCCACTCCCCTGCCCCCCCCACTGCTCTGCACCCAGCGCCCAACCCCTCCTACTCCCCTGCCCCCAACTCCCCCACTCCCCTCCACCCAGTGCCCCAGCACCCACAACACCCTGCTCCCCTGCACCCAGGACCCTCAATGCCACACTGCCCCTGCTCCCAGAACCCCAAAACCCAGCCCCCTCAAGGCCCTCTCCCCTGCACCCATCCCCCCTACTCCCCTGCACTCAGTGTCCAACCCCCCACTCCACTGCACCCAGCCCCCTCAATGCCTTGCTCCCCTGCACCCCGCACCAAACCCCCCCGCTCCTCTGCACCCCACTCATGGCCCCCCACAGCCCCATCTCACCAGCCCAATGACAACTCATCCCCCTGCCCCCCCAGCCAGCAGGATCCCTCCCCCAACATGCCCCATAAACAGTAAGCAGGCCCCACAGACACCTCCCCCCCCACCCCAGACAGTGAGAGTGGCTCAGCCCACTGACAGCCCAGCCCAGGGGTCACCTTCCCCGTCCCCGCAAGACATGTTCAGTTCATGGCCTGTGGGGACCCCCACCCCCACCCAGCCCTCCCCCAAACCTCTCCCTACCAGCACACCCGAGTCCTGGCCTGCAGGTGCCCTGCCCCAAGCCTGTCCCATTGTCACCCGCCCCATCCCTGCTACTTCTAGGACGGGGCCTGGCCCCAGACCCCTACCGGTGACAGAGAGCTTCTCGATGGCGCGGCGCTCCCCGCGGCTGCAGTGGGGGGGCAGCGTGTACCCCTTGATGCTGCGCCCAGTGCGCACCCGGCTGCTCAGCACGTAGTTGGGGTCCAGGTCATGTCCGCCCTGCGTGAGCCAGAGGGAACCAGACCCTGTAATGCCCCGGGATGGCCCCAAGGCCTGGCCCCACCCAGAGCACCGGAGTACCTGGTCCCCACAGGCTGGGCCCTGCCCGAGCCGCTGGCCCCCAGCTGAGTCAGGTCCCTCCCTCAACACGACCCCTGCTCCCCCAACCCAGTCCCAGTGACCCCAACCCATGCCCCAGTCCCCGCAACTTCCCCTCCATCCCCCATCACCGTTCCCCCACCCCCATTCCATCCCCCATCCTAGCCCTCCATGCCCCCCGCTCACACCTTCAGGTTCTCGTGGTTCAGGTCGGTCTTGTGCTTGTCCGTGGGCTTGTAGCCGCCGTGCCGGTCCTGGATGACGGGGTCAAACAGGTCCTTGAAGACATCGTAGGACTCCTCGTCCCCAGCCACGCAGCCCACTGTCATGATGAAGGGGTGCCCTGCAGGCAGCACCGGGGGGGTTAGACTGGGCAGGTGTGGAGGGGCCGGGGGGCGCAAGGGTTGTGGGGCCTGCCATGGGGCGCAACTGGATGGCATCCCACACTGCTGCTCCTTGGTGAGTTGGGCCCATGCCCCAGCGAGGGGGCGGCCAGGCCAGGAACCAGGCCCCTGGGCAGCAGGAAGGGCTCAACCCCTCTTCACTAGGCTCAGGGGGTCACTCCCCGCCACCCTGCCCAAGCAGCCTATCCCTTTGCCGGTGGCTGTGGGGGAGGCCAAGGGACAACGGGGGGAGTCTCCAGCAGACCAGGCTGGGCAGCTGCAGTGACCAGCGGGGTGGGGCAAGGCTCCCAGGATCCTGGATGCACGGAGGGGCAGGGGGTTGAGCTCACAGGAGGTGGCTCCCCTCAGTGCCCCCCCCGCCAGGGACCAAGGGCTAAAGGCCAGGTGTCTACCCCGCTCAGTGGCAGGCACCTCCCAAGGCCTAGGGGCCCCATCCTGGCTCATCCCCAGCAGGGCCTTGCTCAGTGTCACAGTGGGATGGCATGGGTGCCACCCCACCTCCGGGTGGGGGGGCTGGGGAGTCAGGGCTCCGGCTGCAGGGAGGCTGGGGACAGCGGCTGCCAAGCCCAGCTAGACGGGGTCCAAAGCAGCGAGAGAGCTGAGGGGGGCGGGGAGTGAGGGGCAGGAGGTTTCCTGGGGGCGGGGGTCAGAGCCCTGTCACAGAAAACACATGTCGGCCCTGGGAGTGGGGCTTGGCTGGCGCCCACCTGGGTTGTCCACCCCGGTCTGGATGATGTCATCCAGGGTGAAGCCGCTGGAGGTCTCCTTGTCCCGCAGCTTCTTGTAGATGTCCAGGGTGAGGGCTTTGGCCATGTGGTTGTTGTGCTTGGTGAGGTCGGGGAACTCCTCCTCCGCCGAGAAGTTCAGCTTGTACTTGTTGTGGGTGTTTCCGAAAGGCATGATGGCGGGCGGGGGCGAGTCCTGCTGGGACAGGGGCCTGCTGAGTCCCGGGGGCAGCCGCCGGCTGGAGCCCCCTCTGCCATGCCATGCCCAGGGGGCTGATCCCGCCAGCCTCCCATGCCCATCTCCCCACCCGCCTGAGCCCGACAGCAGAGCAGCCCTACGGGGGCGTAGCCGCACCCTAGACAGAGAGGTACGTCCCACTGCTCCCTCCAGGGCCCAGGCATCCTGTGTTAGTTGCACCAGCCTGAGGTCTCCGGGGGGAGCGGGGAGCGGCACCTAAGTCAGGGTGACCCCATGTGATGAAGTGGGAATGTTCTTAATGTTTTGTCTGAATAGTGTGTGCGCCTCGGTTTCCCCTGTGTTACTCAAGTATCTAGGTGGTGGACAAGGGTGTGTGAGCCTTGCAGAGACCCCTAGCGGGAAGGTCTGACGGCCGGCTGGCTGCCTGGGCACAGACAATGGCCGACACTGGCCGGGGCCCATCCTCTGCAGGGGCCAGCTGGAGGTGTTGGAAAACAAAGCGAGAGGTGGAGGCTGGGGGACCTGCTTGCCCAGGAAAGAGACCAAGGACGGAGGAGGGCAGCTGGGCGTGACTAAGGCTCAGCTGCTGGAAGCTGGCCCGTCTGCGGTTGGGGAACTCGAGAGGGGAGCACTCTGGGCCCTCCCCCCACGATGGACTTTGCTGGAACTGCCTGTGCTAACGAGATCTGCTCCACGCTGTGTTCCCCGCCACTAAGAACCCGTCGGTGTGACCCACTGGCTGGGGTCACTGCTGACTGTGGGGGTGGGGTGCACAGCCCCTTGTGGGGGGCAGGGGGTGAGGCTTCCCCAGGTGTCCCGTCCAGGGGGACTCCCTGCGGGGAGCTCAGGGCATGGAGCAGGGTGCTGAGCACTCCAAAGTCACACCTGGGATGCTGCCCTAGGCCGAGTGAGCCTGGAGGGGGGTCACGCTGCAGGAGGGTCCCGCCTGAACCTCATTCGGAGCGGCTCCGGAGCTCCGTGACACCCCCAGCCTGAACGCTGGCATGGGGGCTGTGGGCCCTCCCTGGGCAATGGGAGCTAGGGCCAGCACGGGGCGCTCCCCCGAGGCGAGGGCTCGGGCTCCTGGAGCAGGGGAGCCAGAGTCAGCCTCAGGCAGAGCCCAGCACCCCACTGTCAGGGACACCCCTGGCTGGGCGAGCATCATTGAGCATCATCGTGGCGGAGCACAGGGGCAGCCATCATGCCCAGGGGAACTGACCAGGGGCTGGCAGGTGTGCAGGGGGATGTCCCTGGGGTGCCAGGGACAGGCAGGCAGGGGTCAGAGGGGATGCACCAGTGGGGAGGAGCCCGGGGGAAGGGACGTATCTAGTTGCTGCCAATGGAAAGTTGGTTCTTTCTCAGCTGCTGCTCCAGGTTGGTTATTTTTAGCCCTGCCCTTGTCCCGAGAGGGCCCCGGGCACCTGCCGGGAGCCGCCACAGCTGCCAGCAGAGCCCACATTCCAGGGGCTCTTTGCGTGGATCCGGGCTCCGAAAGCAGAGGGCCCCGGCGGGGTCCGATATGGGGCCCTGGCCCACCGGGCTCCAAGAGCAAAGGGCCCTGGCGGGGTCCGATATGGGGCCCCAGCCCACAGGGCTCCAGGAGCAGAGGGACCCTGCACACAGCCCCTCCACCATCCCCCAAGGACCCAGAGACGCTGCCAAGGTCAAACAGGTCAACAGTGACCCAGGGCCATCCCTGGGCATGCCTCGAGCACCAACCACTGGCCCTGCAGCCCACCAACCACCCTGCTGGGCCCACCCTCTCCCCTCAGGGGCCTTCCCCTTCCCTCCAGGAAGCCGGTGGGGCATTGCCATTTGACGCCCCATGCACACTGCACCCCCAGGGCCCCCTTTCCCCGTGGCCCCCAGCCTGGACACACCCAGCCCCTGCCTAGCAGCTCCTGAGCGCTCTCTGTTGGCCCTGCCCGAGGATGGCACAGACACCTGCCCCCACCCATGCCCCATCCCGGGCTCCATCAGCCTCGCGGGCCCGCTCCAGGGGTTACCTGATCAGCAGAATGACGGGGACGGGACGGCACTACGTCCTCTACTCCAGCACAACTGGTGACCCAGGACAACAGCGGGGGAGCTGCTCATATATACCTTTTGCCCGGCTCCCATTGGCTGGCTCTGAGCAGCCGGCTGACCCAGATTGGCCACTGCTGCTGCCAGCCCAGCACAAAATTTGGGGATGTCTCCAGCTGGCCTGGCCGGGTGCCTGAGGGCTGCAGGATCTCGGCCCGGCTGTATCCCCGTGACCAGCAAAACTGACAAATAGCACAGGGAGAAATCCCAGCTGGTGCATTATGACAGGCTGGGTCTGTCCTACCCGCCCCCTGGGCCATGACCGGCCGGGTCCGTCCCATCCTCCCTCCGGTCCCCAACTGGCCTGGGCTGTCCCATCTACCCCTAAGCCACTACCATCTGGGTCCGTCCCACCACTCCCTGGGCCACGACCAGCCAGGTCCGTCCCACCCGCACCACCGGAGCATGACCGGGTGGATCCATCCCACCACTCCCTGGGCCACGACCAGCCAGGTCCGTCCCACCCGCACCCCTGGGCCATGACCGGGTGGGTCCGTCTCACCACTCCCTGGGCCACGACCAGCTGGGTCCATCCCATCCACCCCCCGGGGAAATGCCCTAAAAGGGAGCTCTCCACTGGCAGCCCTGGCTGGAGATCCCTGCATGTGGGAGGGGCTGGGTGGCAGGCTAGAAAAATAAGCTCCCTGGAGCAGGCCCTGCACTGACACACTGGCCCCAGGCATCAGACCCTGAAGCCCTCGGGCCCCCTGTGACAAAGTGAGAATTTTCTGTACAATATTTATGAAGCCCACACATGCCTCAGTTTCCCCTTGTACATCACATTGCTATGGGGGGCGGGGGGTTAAAGAGTTAGGTCTGCTTTTGGGGTGACACAGAGACATGGGGGGCACCTTGCTGTATAGGGTCCAATGAATGGGTCATTAATGCCAACTCCATATCATTGCGGGGAGGGGCAACCCCATCAACCCCACCCACTCAACCCCCCCATACAAGAACAGGGGCTGAGTTTTTCCTGCATCTGTCACCTCCAGACAGACTGCTCCCTGGTGCCAGCGTCCTCTCTGCCAGTCCCTCCTGCAGGCCTCAGGGAGTGGGGTGACTGGCCTCTCCAATGACCTCCTCATGGGGGCATGAACACTTCAGGCATGGGGGGCAGGGGGGAGCCCCTAGAGGGAGGGGAGGAGATGCCCACAGAGCCCCTGGCATCAGGGATGTTAGAGGATCCTGGGATGGCAGAACGGGGGGGCATGAGGGGTGCTCCCAGAGCCTCTGGTATGGGGGGCAGTCAGAATCCCTGGCAGGGGCTAAGAGGGGGGTGGGGACCCCCAGAGAGGATGGAGGGATGCAGGGAGTCCCTGGCGGGTACCATGCACTTGGCCGGCACCAGCTAGGAAACATGTGACCCTCTAGCAATGAATAATAATGACGCCAACTAAGCCCCGCCCCCTTGGAGCCCCCTGCCCATCCCCACTCCCCTCACAGCCAGCTGGAGCTGTGCAGACAGTGGCCATCCCATTGACGTGCCACCCCTGGCCCCAGTGCCCCCAAGGCAGGGCAGGGGGAGGAGGGACTTGTCCCCTCTGCACCCGCTGGCATCTGGGGTCTGGACCCCAGGGCTGCTCTAGTCTGTGCTTTCTGCAGGGCCCCTGTGGGACATGGCCCCTAGCCAGAATAGCCAGAGCTCCCTGCACCCAGCCTCATCTCGCCCCTGCCCCAGCTGCACCCCAGTGTACCCCAACCCCAGGGGCTGCCGAGGGGCTGGCCAGGGGCCAGTACCACTGTGAAGAGAGGCCAGTGGATCCGGCACTGGGGCCCTGCCAGTTTTGGAAAGGGTTGGGTTAGGGAGTGGGAGCAGCCCCTCGCCCTATTCTGAGCCCCAAGTGCCACCTGCCCGCACCCCGCCTCCCGCTCGGGCAGGCCCAGTGGGCACGTGCCCTGGACAGATGCTGTCAAATTCTTCCCCCCAGGCCACACTGTGTCAGGGTCCCTATGAGAGCGGGACGTGTCCTCCTAGACTCTGAGCTCCCACCCCGCCCTGCCAGGGCTCGGGGCACCCGCTGGCTGCAGGAAACCCCACCCAGGCACCAGTGCCCGCACCCTCAGCGAGACTCCAGGTGCTGCTGAGTCCCGGGGGGGAAGGGGCAGGGGAAGGCTTGGGGGACATAGCTGGGCAGAGTCGCCGGCAGCGGGGGATGGGGGGGGGTGCCTGCAGGGGGGATCAGAGGCGCCTGTGCGGGGAGACCTGGGGCCGGGTTGGAAGTCCAACCGCACCAGGCCACGTGCAGGCTGGAGGGGGTGTCCCATGGGTCTGGGCACCCAGTGTGTTCCATGTGCCTCCTCCACACAAGGGCAGAGAGCCTGAGGAGGCCGGGGGGACGGGGGGGGGCACTGTTTCTGAGCGAGCCGGCTCTGCGGGTCCCCAGCCCAGCCCCACCAGCCAGAGGCCCTTAGAAATGAAGTGAAGGGCACCCACGGACGACTGACCACAGTCTGCATTGTCCTGGGGCTGCCTGGGGGCCCCCAGTCTGGGAGGTCAGGGTGGGGATAGAAGATGCTCTTGCCTTGCCCCATCCCCCACCAGCAGATCCCGTGGGGCCCTCTGGCTATGGCAATGGGGACCAGTGGTCGGGGCCTTAATTCCTTAACATGGCTCTGCTGGGGTAACCCCCCGGATCCGCTCCACAACCCCAGCCACCACCCCCCTGCTGGGACACGCTGGCCTGGGCTCAGTTCCTGTCTGCCCAGCCCCCCAGCCAGTGCTACCACTGGAGTGTCCAGTCCCCCAGGCCCCCTAGCCTGCCTGCCCCCCCAGCCCCGTCAGCCACCAGACTGGGCAGCCTCCCAGCACCCCAGCCAACCTGCCCCCCCAACCAGCCTGTCCCCCCAGCCCTTCAGCACCTGTCCCCCCATCCTGCCTAGCCAGCCTGTCCCCCCAGCCCCTCAGCCTGCCAGTCCCCCCCACCCCCGCCTAGCCAGCCTGGCCCCCCAGCTCTTCAGCCTACTGGTCCCCTGCAGCTAGCCTGGCCCCCCAGCCCGCCTGCCCACCCCAGCCCACCTGCTCCCCCACTGCCAGCCTGTCCCCCTGATCCCCCCCCCGCCACCAGCCCAGCCAGCTCCCAGCCAGCTTGGAGCCCAGGGCTAGGCCAGCTGAACTGGGCCTGTCAGCACATGGCCCCCACCCCCCGCAGGCCAGGCAGCCCAGCTCTTTATATAGGCAGCAATGCCAACCCTCCGCTTGCTCTGCAACTGGCCCGGACCCAGAGCAGCTTGGCAGCCTCCCGCCAGCCCCACGCTCCAGGCCTGAGCCCAAAACGGCCCGGATCAGGTTTCCCGGCCCCTGACTCCTTCCTAACGTGGAGAGGGGCTGTGAGCGCCCGCAGCAGCTGCCTCTGCAGTGATTTATGGGTATGCGATCCGCAGCTGGGCCGCGGCGTGGGGAGTGGGGAGCAGGGACTCCCTGCCTGGGCCAGGGCTCACCTGTTCCCTTCCACCTGACCTGCGGCGTGGGGCCATTGCTGGGCTCACCATGGCACAAAGGGCCGGGGTGGGGGGGGCCTCCAGGACAGAAATGGGGAACGGAGACCCCAGCTAGTGCCCAGGACCCTGCCCACCCTCCCTGCCAACAAACAGAGACCTAGCCGGCTGTGTGGGGGGGGGACAGAGTGGCTGCAGCTCTGGGGGGCAGCATGGCGGGAGTTTGCTCCAGCCATCCCTTCCTACTGCTACTTCCAGAAGGCCAGGGACTGGGCCCAATCTCCTGTCCACACATCATGGCTGAGCCACCCTGGGCCCTCATGCCACATTCATGTTCCCCAGCCCCGAGCTGCAGTTGAGGGGGTGCTGGGGGGGATGCCAGAGTGGGGAGGGGGCACTACACACCCTTGCTTCTTGCAGAGGCCTCAGTTAAACTACAAGGCATTCAATAGAGCCAAGCGATCACCGACCTGTGGAACGTGCTGCCACAGGATGTTGTGACAAAGTGGGAATTTTTTGTATTATTTTTATGAGGCTGGTGTGTGCCTCAGTTTCCCCCTTTACATTGCATGGCTACCCTGCTGGGGGAAAAAGGATGAGGTTTGATCTCTGGGCCCCCTAAAAGACAGGTGGGGGGGTGTCACCTCCCTGTGTCGGGGGAATGAAGATTCCTTAAGGACCCAGATCAACAAGGGGCCAGAGAGACACTAGCTCCAGTGACCCCTGGATGGACACACCTGGCAGGGAGTTGAGGAGAGCCCCCAGCTTGAGAACGAAGGATGGGAGAGGGGCCGGGGGGGTGGTAAGAGCCGGCTCTGGAAGGAGCGGGGGCTCTCATCTGGGAACTGACCAAGGAGATCAGATGGGGAAGAAACACAGAGCCCAGCCGTTGGGGTCACTCCAGCTTAGCTGGGCTTAGGGCTGACCAGGCTGGACAATGCTTTAACCTCCGTGTCTCGGTGCTAACCTGGGGCCGTCCCACGCTGGGCTCCAGGGACCAATAAACCCGACTGGTCTGACCGCGGTGCCGAGCTTCCCTGCAAGTGCTGCTGGGGCGTCAGTCCCTGCAGGGGGGACAAGGCTCTCCCAGGAGCCTGGCTGGCCCCGCTGGGCAGAGCTCGTGGAGCATGGCAGGAGGGCTGGAGCCCGGGGGTTCAGTCTCGGAGGCAGGGAGGCCGCATGGCCAGCCCTGGAGGATGAGTGAAACCCCTGGGGGGCCTGGTCCACTGATGGGTTCCTCCAAGAGGCTGTTCCAAAGCTGGGGCATAGCCCCAATCCTGGGGCTCCGTGACAGCTGTTACACAGGCCAATGGCTCTGGGAATGCCAACGAAGGGGCAGGAGTGCCCGGGAACAGCCTCTGCAGAGATGCCACCATGGAGAAAGGGGCTGCAGGGCCTGAGCTGATCCCTTGCCAGAGCTGGAGGAACCGGCTCTCCCTCTAGGGATAGGGACAGGAAATGCCACCCCTTCCCCACCCCAGCCCCGAGCCGTCACTGCTAGGGTCAGGGACCACCTCCCTTACAGCTGGTGCTGCAGGCTTCTGGCAGAGCCCTGGGGATCCTGTGGCACTGCAGGATCTGGCTCCCGCAACCCCCCCCCCCGCCCACAATGAAGGCTCCCTACTGGCTGGGAGGAGGCCCTCGGGGAGGGTGGGGGGGAGCAGCCTGGAACCAAGGTTGTGGCGGCTGCCTGAGTCTGCAGAGAGCCTGGCACTGACACCCAAAGGCACAGCTACTTCGGGCCGGCTTCACGAAGGGCTGAGGCCCAGCTGTGCTGGGGGTCGTGGTGCCTGGAAAACCACAGGAACAAGAGTGGGGTGCACGAGGCTGGAGCCAGGTACCCGGGCCCTGTCAGTGGCTAGGGAGAGGCTGCTGGGAGCCCCCGGGAACCCGCCGCCTGGCGTCAGGCAGCACTAGGTGCCTCTGTCAATTCTTGCAGGACTGAGCGAGGGGCCTGCCTCGTGCCACACAGCCCAGCCACCGGCCTCCTACCCCGAGCGCTGGGGCTGGCTCCCTCAGCTGGGAGGGGGAGACCCGCGTTCAATCCTTCCTCTGCCTGAGCAGGAGGCTTAACCCCAGGGCTCTGGGCTATTCTGGGGTGACATGGGGGACCGTTGGGCTCTGCTATTGCCTTTGGCTCATTGGGGAGAAAGAGTAAAGGGGTCAGAGCCTGAGAATGGATCTGGCGCTTGGGGCCCGCATGGAAGATCCAGGCCTCCTGCTCCGGTCGCGCTGTCCTTAGTGAGCCGTGGCGGAGCAGCTCCCACAGAGAGGTGGGGGGAGCCCTCAGAACATCCCAGCGCCAGGTATTAGAGCTCACTCCGGAGGGGTGCGAGGCTCCAGCTCAGATCCTTTCTGCCGATTGAACCTGGGCCTCCCCCCAAGTTACGAGGGGTCAGCACCCCCTCCTCCTCTGGGCAGATTTGGAATGGGCAAGGGCTCAGCAGGGGGCGCTGTGCTGCAGGGAGCGAGGGGGGCTCAATAGGGGGTGTTGGGCTGCAGGGAGCGGGGTGGGGGGCTCAGTAGGGGGCGCTGTGCGGCAGGAAGCAGGGTGGGGGCTCAGCAGGGGGCGCTGTGGGGCAGCAGGGAGCGGGGCGTGGGCTGGCTTGGAGGTGCGTTGCAATGCTTGTCTCCCTGCCATGGGGCAGCTGCTTGATTAACTGTTCCCTCTTTCTTTGCCTGAGTCACGGGGGTTCATCCCAGCCCTAGCAGCTTGGGGAATACGTCTGCCTTGGAGCTGGGGTGTGATGCCCATGCTGGCACGCGGGTGAGTTCGCACTATGGAGAGCGCCCAGGCTAGCTGCCCCAGGTACCTACCCACAGGGTTCAGGTGGGTACCTCAGCCTCCGGCCACTGCCCCTGCTACACTGCTCTTTGCACTGTGCTCGCTCCGATGAGAGCTTGTGCGAGCTGACTGGAAGAGCTGGGCATCTGCCTCTAGTTTGTGGCGCTGGGGCAGGGCGAGGGGTGTTCGAATAGCTTTAGCCCCCTTGCCGAAGCCATGCCATGCCTGGCCCCCGTGCACACCACGGCAGCACAGAGGGGCTGCGTGTGATTCAGAATTGGGCCTGGAATTTTCTACTTCCCTGGCTCGAGAAGAAGCCGCTTTCCAGCTGTGCCCTAAGATCTCTGCAGTCTGGGGCTGAGAAGGCACCGCGCAGACCAGCCCTGGATGCTCAGTGTTGCTTTACCAGAATACAGCCACTTCTGGGGTGGGGCAGGGCAGGAGGCACAGCCAGGACACTGCATCCCACTGCTCAGGGCTGGCGGGGGAATGAGGACAGGGGACCAGTGCCACTCGGAGCAGCCAGGATCATGGGGCCGACGTTGTTACCTTCGACATGGGAAATGGAGTTCAGCACATGTATGCTGCACTTCACACATGGCATGCTGGACACTGCATGCAACACACTGCAGATGGTATGCTGCATCCCACATGTAAACAGCATGTCACACACTGCCTGGGTCACACTGCATGGCACACTGCACACTTAATGCCACACACTACAAACAGGATGCTGCACAAGGCATACTGCGCTGCACTGCACACACTGCACACGGCACAGGGCATGCCACACACTGCACACTGCATGCCACACATTGCACAGCACACTGCACCGGTACACTGCATGCCACCTCTGCAACTGCATGCCATATATTGCACAGCACACTGCACCTGGAACACTGCATGCTGCACACTCTTCTCAGGCACTGCAATCCCCATGTTAGGAAACCCATGCCCTGAACCCAGCCGGCCTCCGGGAGGTTGTGCCCAGCATGTAGGCAGCAGGCTATTACAGCAGGGTGGAACCAGGTGGCCTAGCCCAGATGCCCACTCAGTGTCTGCACACACTGGATCCCAGAGCCAGCCGAGGGCGGAGATTGGGCTTTTCGCAGAAATGCCCTGGTTCCGAGTGGATGGGCACCATGACTGCGACAGACCCAAAGAGGTGGCTCACGCGTGGCCAGCGAGGACACACTGCCGTGGCATAACCGCGGCCGGCGTGAGACACCTGGCCAGACCCAGTCTGAGACGTGATCAACCAGGCCCAGTGGTTAGCTGGAGCTGGTTCGCACCGATTCGCGCGAACCAGTTGCTAAATTTTGCAGCTGGTTTAGAACCGGTTGTTAAAGGGGTTCGGTAAACTCCGGCCCGCGGCCACATGTGGCCCGCGGGACAGTCCTGTCCGTCCTGCCTGAGCTCTCGGCTGGGAAGGCTCCCCTGAGAATCGCTTACTCACCCGGCGGCCCTGCGGTCCTTCGGCGGCACTTCGGCGGCGGGTCCTTCAGTCGCTCCGGGTCTTCGGCACCACTTCGGCAAAGACCCGGAGCGACTGAAGAACCGGTTCTTCAGCTTCTGGCAGCTCATCACTGCCCAGGCCCACTGGGCTGGGCTGCTGCAGGGCCATGGGACAGTCGCCTGGCCCAGCTGCATCACCACACTGGGTGAGAGCCCCAGAATGAGCAATGTCCCTAGCCCCCCACCCAGCGAGAGCAAAGCAGGAGGGCTCAGAGCCAGAGCTCAGTGGGGCCTGGGCTGCCCTATAGCCTACGTGCCCGTCCATCCGTCCCCACAGTCTCCTGTTATGCTCACATGACGGGCACAGGCCTTGCCAGGGGTATAAGAAAGAAACAGCCGGGATGAGGAGGGTGCTGGGCCAATAGCTGCCTCATGAGGTGCTGCTGTGTCCCTTGGCCGGCACCCAGTGGTGCCAGCCTGCGCCATAGGCCCAGACCCCTCCAGCCTCACACCTTCCCCCGTCAACACGCTACACAGGAAAGGTCGCCCCCCCGACACTGCACAGGAAAGATCGCCCCCCGCCCAGACACTGCACAGGATCAGGACCCCCTCCCAGACACTGCACAGGATCGGGACACACCTTCCCCCTTCCCCCCACCCAGACACTGGACAGGAAAGATCGGGCCCCCCCCCAGACACTGGACAGGAAAGATCGGGCTCCCCCCACCCCACCCCATCCAGACACTGCATAGGATCGGGACCCCACCCAGACACTGCACAGGATGGGACACACATGAACACACACACACCCCAGACAGTGCACAGGCAGGATCGGACCCTCATGTCCAACACTCACTGCCATGGGCAGGATCAGGCCCTCAAGCCCAGCATACTTCATAGGCAGAATCGGGCCCTCACATGCTACACTGGCAGGATCGGGCCCTCAAGCCACACACACAAACCTGCAGGCAGCACCCCCCTCCTCCCCACCCCACGAGGGGCCCATGGGACCATCCCTCAGCCCCTGCATGTAGTCATGGTTGCAGTAATTTGACGACACCAGCCAAGGATCACTCTGAGACAGCCAAAAGAACAGGAGGACTTGTGGCACCCTAGAGACGAACACATTCATTAGAGTATAGCTTTCGTGGGCTAAAACCCACTTCCTCGGCTCGTGAGCTACGCTCTAATAAATGAGTTCGTCTCTAAGGTGCCACAAGTCCTCCTGTTCTTTTTGCGAATACAGACTAACACGGCTGCTACTCTGAAATCTGAGACAGCCCGCGGCATGTCCCAGGCTGGATTCATTTGAACTTCAGTCCCAATGCAGGGTCTTTCCCCCCCCCGCCCGCCCCCCCAAGCCTGTTCAGTGCTTTTGGAGTCTTGCTGAAAAAAGAGTCTCACGAAAGCCATTACATGTATGGCGTTTGAATGTCGTTGGAGAGTCTGCAGCTCGTACTAGCGCGATGGCCTCAGGTGGGCAAAGGACGGGCCCCCGGTGCCCCGCGGGACCCTCCTGCCTGGCCCTGAGCTCCTGGCCCAGCAGGCCCACCCCCAGCCCTCCCCTGCTGTTCCCCCTCCCCCGCAGCCTCAGCTCACTGGGGGCCGGCGCAATGCTCTGGGCAGGGGGGCTGCGAGCTCCTGGGGCGCAGACCCCGGCCTGACCCGGTGCTCCAGGCAGTGCGGTAAGGGGGCAGGGAGCAGGGCGGGTTGGATAGAGGGCAGGGGAGTTTGGGGGTGGTGGTCAGGGGGTGGGGCGGTCAGAGGGTGGGGAACAGGGGGGTTGAATGGGGTCAGGGGTCCCGGGGGGCAGTCAGGAAGGAGAGGGGGGGTTGGATGGGACAGCCGGGGGCAGTCGGGTGGGGGTTCCGGGGGCAGTCGGGGAAAGGGAGCAGGGGGGTTGGATGGGGCAGGGGTCCCGGGGGTCTGTCAGGAAGGAGAGGGGGGCTGGATGGGGAAGTCAGGGGTGGGGGTTCCGGAAGAAGTCAGGGAACAGGGAGGGGGCGTTGGATGTGGCAGGGGTCCTAGCGGGGGCCATCAGGGAACAGGGAGGGGGCGTTGGATGTGGCAGGGGTCCTAGCGGGGGCCATCAGGGGGCGAGAAGCAGGGGGGTTGGACAGGGGGTGGGGGGGCCAGGCCATGCCCCCCTCCCCTAACTGGCCCTCCATACAATTTCCAAAACCCGATGCAGCCCTCAGGCCAAAAATTATGCCCCCCCTGCCCCATGGCCTCTGCAGTGTGGATAGGAGAGATTAGGGTTACACTTTTCTCTGCGCAAAGCTTGCATCCACCAGGTCTTCTGGAGAAGTTTGTAGCTCCAGCAAATGCACAAGCAGCCATCTGTCTGGGGTCCCGTTGGCAAGCACTGAACCCTCCTAAAATGTCACAGATGCAGCCCATGTGTCTTCTATAATCTGAACAGCTAGAAATGCATCTCCTGGCCCACCACAGACTCCCCCAGCATCCTGAGGTGGCCCTTGGGGCCCACTGTGTGGGCATGGGGCAGAGAGCTGCCATGGGCACAGGGTGAGCTCTGGGGTAGGGATCACAGGTTGGGCTGTTGTCCCAAACCCCCAGTTGCCCCCTGACATCAGCCGGTGCCTCCCGGCCTGCCCCAGCCCAGTCCCGGACTTCCTCATCCCACGGTAGGGCGGTGGGAACTGCAGGGGATAGGTGGGAGGTGGGATTGGGAAGGGGCTGGGTAGCAGGGGGAGGGGAGCAGTGGGGAATGGGTGGAAAGGAGCATGGGAAGCGGCTGGGTGGAAGGGGTAGGGGGGGCTGTGGGGGATGGATGGGAATGGGGATTGGGATGGGGAAGGGTGGCGGGGGGGGGACTGTGGAGATTGGGAAGGGGCTGGGTGGGAGGGGGTAGGATAATGTGGGGGCTGGGTGGGAGGTGGGATTGGGAAGGGGCTGGGTGGGAGGGGGAGGGGGCCTGTGGGGGATGGGTGGGAAGGGACTTGGTGGGAGGGGCAGGGCTGGTATCTCAGAGACTCAGGTGATCAGATAGCAACTGTGAAAAAACGGGACGGGGGTGGGGGGTAATAGGTACCTATATAAAAAAAAAAGTCCCAAAAAACGGGACTGTCCCTTTAAAAACAGGACATCTGGTCACCCAGTCAGAGACCTCCCGCCTGGACAGGGCAGGAATCCCAGAGATCTCCCACCCTGGGTCAGGGCTGGTGTCATAGAGACCTCCCGCCCCGGGCAGGGCAGGAATCCCAGAGACCTCCCACCCTGGGCAGGGCCGGTGTCGCAGAGACCTCCCACCCTGGGCAGGGCTGGTGTCGCAGAGATCTCCTGCCCCAGGCAGGGCCGGCTTTGCAGAGACCTCCCACCCTGGGCAGGGCTGGCATGGCAGAGACCTCCCGCTCTGGGGCAGGCCTAATGTCTCAGAGACCTCCCGCCCTGGGCAGGGCCGGTGTCGCAGAGACCTCCCACCCCGGGGCAGGGCCAGCTTTGCAGAGACCTCCCACCCTGGGTCGGGGCTGGTGTCACAGAGCCCTCCCTACTGCATCATCTCTACTCCCCTGTGACGGGCAGATGGGACATTTTTAACCTGGCCCCCTGCTGCCCGCGACAGATGCTCCAGGAGGCAGAGCTGGCAAAGACCCATGGAGACCCCACTGTCTCCCGGGGCTGGGGGTAGAGCTGGGCTTCTCCCGGGGCACTGCTGGTGCTTCAGCCCGGCTGTGTCCCAAGTGCGGGGCTCCATCCCCTTCCCTTGGGGGGCGAGGCCATCTCCTGCACAGGGGGGTTTCCTGTTGGCTCCCCAAAGCATCCTGACTTACGGCTCCCTATTGCTTGTGCTGTCCCAGGAGCCTCCGTGTCATTAGCACCCCCCAGCTTCCCACGCCAGGCACGTGCCCGTGGGCAGCGGGGGGGGGTCACCCAGGGAGTGCGGTTGCCCAGCTCTCACCGTGTTGCTGGGGGCGGAACAGGCTGCAGGAGAAGCAGATTAGCCAGCCCCCGGCGTCCCCAGGATGCTGTCCGGAGCAGCGGGAAGGAGGCTGTTGTCCAGCACATGGGACACACCAGCGAGGCCCCTTGGCCAAGGAATCCAGCCAGCAGGGCCCGGCTCAGGGGGTGAGACCCCCAGATGCAGGATAACACACTGTAAGCAGCTGGTAGTGATGGACAATGAATGGGGTGGACGGGGGCTCTGCCTGGCTCCCTTTTGGGGGACTCACTGGGCGGACATGCCAGGGCAAGCCTTGTGCAATGAGTGGAAGGAGGGGATGCGGAGGGGAGACCTTAACCCCATTCGGTGTGTGATGGAGTGAGAACTTTCTGCAGCATGTGTACGAGGCCTGTTTGTGCCTCAGTTTCCCCTGTGTGCTGAGTGGTTACCCAATGGGCAGAAAAGGGCTGTTTGTTCTCAGGGCAGCCGAAGAGACATAGCTATGGGTACTGCCCAGCTGTCTGCGGCTTGGGCTCCCTATTAACCCAAGCTTTCCAAAGACAATGGCAAATCCAGTTGTCCAGACACTGACACCTAGCAATAGACCCCTGCTTCTCCGCAGCGTGGGAGCAGCATCTCCCCAGCTCAGGACAGAGTGGCCAAGTCTCCCAGAGGCCTGGCGCACTGATGGGAGACCCCCTAGATCAGGGGTTCTCAAACTGGGGGTTGGGACCCCTCAGGGGGTCACGAGGATATTACATGGGGGTTCGCGAGCTGTCAGCCTCCACCCCAAACCCTGCATTGCCTCCAGCATTTATAATAGTGTTAAATATATAAAAAAGTGTTTTTAATTTACAAAGGGGGTCTCACTCAGAGGCTTGCTATGCGAAAGGGGTCACCAGTACAAAAGTTTGAGAACCACTGCCCTAGACGCTTTTCCACAGCTGGCGCCCGCTCACCGATCCTGTGGATCTGTGACAAGTAGCAGGGTCCCGTTTGTAGGGCCACTGGCAGGGACCCTGTCACGGAGTCCCCGGGCGATGCTCCGGAACTGCTCCCTACGAAGCCAGGCAGGACTCTGGGGCAGTCTCCTCTCTGGGAGCAACTGTCTGCGGGGCAAAAAGCTCACACAGCTTCCACCTTCCTGGGTCTGACCTCGGAGCATTCAGCCTCCTCTGCCCCTCCATGCACTTCCCACAGCGACTCCGCCCAGGCGGGGTCCTGCGGGGGCCAGAGGGTCCTGCCCCCCAACTCTGCAGTCAGACGTGACTCTCAGCCAGCCAGTAAAACAGAAGGTTTATTAGACGACAGGAACATGGTCTAACACAGAGCTTGCAGGTGCAGAGAACAGGACCCCTCAGCTGGGTCCATTTTGGGGGGCACTGAGTCAGACAACCACATCTGCCCTTCACTCCATGTCCCCAGCCAGCCCCAAATTGAAACTCCCTCCAGCCCCTCCTCCTCTGGGCTTTGTCCCTTTCCGGGGCCAGGAGGTCACCTGAGTCCTTTGTTCTCCAACCCTTTTAGCTCTCACCTTGCAGGGAGGAACGGCCCAGGCCATCAGTTGCTAGGAGACAGAGTGTCGGCCATTTATGTACACTGGCCCTTTGCTCTGCAACAATTACACCCCCTTATCCCACCACCTAGAGACTTAAGAAATGCATAGGGGAAACTGAGGCACCCCTACAGTATTCAGAGGAAACACTAAGAACAGTCCCGCTTTGTCACAGACTCGTCGGGCGACAGTGGTGGGGGTGCAGGGATCGCACTGCAGATATTAGGGGGCATGTGCCAGGCCCTCCTGCTGGGTGACAGGGAGATTCGCAGGGTGTCACCTCTGTGTGGATCCGCTGGCTCACTGGAATTAGATCCCCGAACGTCAGACGCCCGGGCACAAGGGCTATTTATAGAGCCCTAGTGAGGCAGAGCTGCTCAGATGTCCCGTCCAGCTGGGAAGTATGACTTGCCAGCCTGCAACAGGGAGACCCCACGGAGATGCCACGAGCACAGGGGCCCACCCCCAGCTATGAACCCTCCCCGCCCCCTACCATGCTCACATAGCCCATCCCCCACATGGGACGCTCCCCACACTCACACAGCCCATCCCGCACCTGAGACCCACCCCGCACTCATGCAGCCCATCCCCCACATGGGACTGTCCCTGCTCTCATGCAGCCCATTCCCCCCCTTTGGACCCTCCCTGCACACATGCAGCCCATCCCCCACCTGGGACCCTCCCCGTACTCACAGAGCCCATCCCCCACATGAGACCCTCCCCACACTCACACGGACCATCCGCCACCTGGGACCCTCCCCACACTCACACAATCCATCCCCCACCTGGGACCCTCTGTGACATTCCCCTCTGGTATTATCTGGATCAGTGGTCTGCTAGGTCACTCCAATCCTTGACTCTGGGAGCCAGCCTTACCCTGCTCTGCTGTGAGAACCCGCACTCCTGGGCTGTTCACGCAGAGCCTCTGGCATGTAAGCTGCTCCTTGGATTGTGTAACTGAACACTAGACAATAGCGCCGATCCCAGACACAACCCTAGGAACCTCCATCTTGCAGTGTCCAGTTATACCCGCTGGGTGCTGCAAGCTATCTGACTTCATTAATTTAACAAAGAAATTGACATGCACCAGGCTTGTTATCCCAAGGGGAGTCTCTGACACACTGCAAACCAAACACACTGCTTCAGGTAGAATAAACAAACAGATTTATTAACTACAAAGATCGATTTTAAGTGATTATAAAGCGCATAAAAAGTCGGATTTGGTCAAATGAAATAAAAGCAAAACGCATTCTAAACTGATCTTAACACTTTCAATGCCCTTACAAACTTAGATGCGTCTCACCGCAGGCTGGCTGGTTGCTCTTCAGCCAGGCTCTCCCCTTTGATCTGCGCTTCAGTCGCTTGGTGTGATATCTGTAGATGGAGGTGGAAGAGAGAGGAAGAGCATGGCAAAAGTCTCTCCCTTTTATCATGTTCTTTCTTCCCTCTTGGCTTTGCACACCCCCCCGTCAGAGTCAGGTGAGCATTACCTCATTGCAGTCCCAAACTTAGTCCCAAACTGACCAAAGGAAGGGGGGTGACTCACTGGAGAGTCCAACTGATCTTTTGCTGTTCCCTAGGCCAGTGTCCTTTGTTCCTGTGAGGCTGGGCTGAGTTTGTCCCATCCGTGCCCTGATGAGGTGTGAACTTCTCCTCTGCTCTTGGAGAGTTTTGCCTGGGCCAGTTTTAAGCCATGAGGATACATTTTCCGCCTCATAACTATACACATATGAAATTATAACCTATAACATGACTATAACAACCAAGCTCAGTGCATCCTGAGCCTTCCGAAGACACCCAACGTGACAAACTTTGCATTGGATCCCACACAATCATATTATAAGGATGAACATGGGGGTGCAGGACATTCCCACGAGGTACAGGACGTCACACCCTTCCCTGGCTCACACAGCCTATCCCCCACCTGGGACACTCCCTGGCTCACAAGGCCCATTGCCCCCGGGAACCTCCCTGAACTCACACAGCCCATCCTCCACATGGGACCCACACTCAAACAGCCCATTCCCCATCTAGCACCCTCCACACACACAGGCCTTTCCCCAGCCTGGACCCTCCCTGCACTCACGCAGCCCATCCCCTACCTCAGACCCTCCCCACACTTACAGAGCCCATCCCCCACCTGGGACCCTCCCCTGGGTCACAGAGCCCATTCCCCATCTACCACCTTTCCAACACTTACAGAGACAAACCCCCACCCAGGACCCTCCCCACACTCACACAGCCCATTCCCCATCTGGGATCCTCCACACACACACAGCCCATCCCCCACCCGGGATCCTCCCTGCACTCACACAGCCCATCCCCCACAAGGGACCCTCTCCGCACTCACACAGCCCAGTCCCCATCTGGCACCCTATCCACACGCACACAGCCCAATCCCCAATCAGGACCTCACACACACATCCCACCCCACCCTGAATCCTCCCCATACTGAGAGAGCCCTTCCCCCACCTGGAACCCTCCCCACACATCCCTTCCCCCACCTGGGATCCTCCCCACATGCACACAGCCCATTCCCCAGTCCAGATCCCCCCCCTACACACACAGCCCACCCTCAGCCCAGACCCTCCCTGCATTCACACAGGCCACCCCCTAAGCCAGGACATTCCCCATACGCATATGCAGCCTATACCCCCACCGGAACACCCTCCCTGGGCTCAAACAGCCTGAGCAGCCTCCGGACACCACCCCAAGGTCAGGCACTCACAGCCATATACAGCTTTCTACTGGAGTGTCCCGGGGATAGCAGTGGGGGCTGGGAGCCAGGACTCCTGGGTTCTGTCCCAGCATGGGGAGAGGAGTGGGGCTGGGAGCCAGGACTCCTGGGTTCTGTCCCAGCTCTGTGTGTAATGCTGACCTGGTGTCTTCCACTCTCTGTGCCGCAGGTCCTCTGCCTGTACCAACCTGGGGCAAATGCCGGTGAACAGATCTCGGGCCTAGAGGTGTCATGCCAAGGACCCGCTCTCGGGGATCCTCCAGCATGCGGCATCCCTGGGATCCCCAACCCCCGCCCCAGCTCTGGGTGCTGAGCCCTCCTGGAGATTCAGGCCCCGGAGCCTCCCCCGCAGGGCACAGGGTGACTCCCTCTCTGCCGCACAGACCCCACATCAGCTGCTAGTCGGGCTGCCCACCATCCAGGATTCACAGGCTAGCGCATCTCCAGGCATGAGAGATTGCTTCATATGATGAAACCTCCAGGAACACGTCCAACCAAAACTGGCAACCCTGAGCCTGCTGGCTGCGCCCCTCCCCCTTCTGCCAGCCCAAGCACTGCCCCCCCCCGAGGCTGGCACTGCCCCCCACTCCCCCTGAGTGTGTGGGTGCCAAGGCATGGGGTGAGGGGAGTGAAATGCGGCCCGGGGGCGGGGCCCAGCTGTGCCCCCTGCAGGGAGGAGCAGGAGCTGAGCACTAATTACCTCGGTGCCCGTTATTAACGCCACGCGCTGTAATCACCACTGGGTCCCTCGTGGCCCTTCCTCCCCCCCCGCCACCCCGACGCACTGTCCGCACACGCCCCTGAAGCTCAGCGCTCATTAGCCTAGACCCCCCCCCGAAGAGCCACGCCCACTGCCTGCTGCTCCAGAGCAGGAGGGGGCTGCAGGCGCTCAGCTCCGCGGCTCCGAGCCTCCGTCCCGAGCAGGGGGCAAGGCCCGGCCCCCAGGGCAGCAGGGCAGGACTCCCCCACCCCTGCTTCAGAGAGGCCCCGGGCGCATCTCCAGCTAAGTCCAGAAAGGGCAAAGTGAGCAAAAGCCACTGGGATGGGCCGAGATACGGCCAGGTGTGTGTGTGGTGCTGGGCCCTGCCAGCCCCTCGGGGATGGCACCAGCCTGGGGCACGGTGTCGGGGGAGGACACTGTGGGCAGCGCCCACACCTGCCTGACCCCACACCCCTGCCATCTGCTCCACCTCCGGCTGCTTGGAGCTAAGCTGTGGTCAAGTCCCTGGCCTGGGTCCAGCACTGGGGGGGGCTGAGTGGTTGTCTCACTCCTGGGGTCGCTCTGCCTTTCATGGTGGGATCCACCCCACCCCTGCCTCTGTGGCTCCTTAGCAGCGCACCTAGTGCCCCCCTCCCCGTATTCCCCCCCTCAGGGCCCAATCCGTGTCCCCCTCCATACAGCTGCTCCCTGCACCCACCCAGATCCTGTGCTGGCCCGATGTCCCCACGACGGGGGGTGTCCCTGGGGCCTTGGGCCTGGGCGAGGGGGGATTTCAGGGAATAACTCAGTGTAAGGACCGTTTGTCTGTGGAAAGCAGCCCTGGCCTGCCCATGGCCTTGCCCTGCAGCTGGGCACCCACCCAGCCTGGGCCAGGACTAGGAAGTTCCCTGTCCTGTGACGCCAGCAGAGACATCTGGGCCTGGCCCTTTCCAGCCCTTATAGGGCCCGGCTGGGAGCTGCAGCACCTCATAAATCAGCTGGTGCTGAGAACCCAGGCGGGCTGCGCTCAGGCGGGTGACTCCTCCAGGAGACCTGCGCCCTGCCCTCCCTGCCAGCTCCGCACTGCTACCCGCTGCCCCAAGGAGCTGCTTCCTCTGTGTCTGGGTCACGGGATGGGCCCCTCCGAGCTCTGTAGAGGCACTCCCTCCTCTTCGGCCCCCCCAGCACACCCAGGGCCAGCTCCTCAGCCCCGCCCCGGCCAGCCTGGGACTCTGCAGAGGTAGCCCGCAGAGTATGGGGTGTGGCCCCGGGGGCAGCATGGGCAGAACACCAATGCGCTCGCGCCATTCCCAGTTGCTGAGGTGGCTCTCTGGGGCCACGCTCAGCCAGGTTTAACCTCTAGCTCGCACCAGGGTCCCAACACCCCCGGCCAGCACCAGGACTGGAGACCCAAGGCACAGCTGGGCTCGACACTGGGGCTGTGAGCTGAGGTTTCCCAAGACACATCTCTGCAGCTAGGGAGCGGTGAGCCAGACACCCCTGCTGCCCGTCTGGCTGGGACCCAAGAGCCCGCGTGGCTGGGAACTGGGCACGATGCCGGGCCATAGTTTAGGAGCCCTCTAGTGGCCATCATGACATTTGATGGTTCTGAAGCCACCAGAGCAGCCATGCGTGGAGCTGGGCCTGGCCCGCCGGGTGCAGTGCGTCCCCACGGTTATTCATCACCCCAAGGTTCCTTGATCCAAAAGGAAACCACTGGTCAGTGGCCTGAGCCGGTGAACTCTTGATGGAGGGCAGCACTAGGACTTCTGCCAGAGATTTCCCTCTGCTCCTAAGCAGTTCCTCTCCCCTTGGGGACAGCAGGCTGAGCTGTAGCTAATACTGTCACCTGTCCTTGTTATGTCCTTTTTTTACAAATCGTCTGCTTGGTCCAACTAAGGGCTTTTGCAGCAGCATCTGCCCTCAACCTATTCAGTTTCCCCCTAATATTAGTTAATTGTTGTTGCTTTTGTGAGCCTGTGTTTTTATGAACGTCTTGTAACTTTTTCATCTCTTGTTCTCGTTGTTTTTTTTTTTTCTTGTGCTCTTTCTTTTTCCAGTGGCGAGGCTCTGCTCATCAAAAACCAGCAGGGGACATCCTTCCACACAGACTCTTGGTCTCAGCTGGAAATGGTTTTCAAGAGGGGGACTGGAACTATAAAAAGGAGGGGGCAAACACCCCCCCCCCCGCCACCTTCCTGCCCAGCACATTCACTGCACTGAACAGACAAAGGAAGCAGCCCTTGCACTCTGAGGGATGGGTCCTGACCTGAGGGCTTGGTCCGTCAGACTGCTGGAAGCATGTGGTGAGAAAACCCTGCTTCGACTCGAAAGCAGTTAGTTCACTTAGGCACCAGGAAGCATTTTATATTTATTTTTCTTGTAACCATTTCTGGCTTTTATGCCTCATTTCTTGTACTCACATCAAATCTCTCTCTTTGTCAGGAATAAACCCATTTTCTTGTTTTCTCTAATCCAGTGTGGTCAGGTTGAAGTGTCTGCGTAACTCCATTGGGATCACAAGTCATGTGCATATTATTCCCTTAATGGAGTAACAGACTCAGTGTATTTGCACTGGCCAGGACAGGGCTGGGCAGAACAGGACATACGTTTCTGGGCGAAAACCCAGGGCTGGGAGTGTGTTGGGGTAACCCCGCAGTATAACAAAGGCTGGTAGGAGCCAGGGTGTGGCTGGCCATCTGTAGCACACACACATAGCAGTGAGTGTGTGGAAGTATAACATTGTATAAGTATAACGTTGTATAAAGGGACATGCTGGATACATTGTATATGAGAGGGCATGCCAAAACATGTTACAATGTATCTGAGGGAGCACACGTAGGGACAGTTAGCTTTTGAATGGAGAAGCAATTAAGATAGAGCCAGCACGTCTAAGAAGCAGGCATCAGAATGGAAGGTGTGAAGGGCAATTAGTTAAGTTAACTGGAAGCTGTTAAAGGAGATTGTTAAGGGTGGCAGGTAATTGAAGATACGTGACTGGTCTCAGGGATCTCGAAAGGTGGTGACTAAAATCTTTTTCTTCTTTTGTCCGTAACTTCTCTGTAACTTGTTCTCCAAAAAACTGAATAAATTAAGAGACACAAGCCCCACTCGGGGGGCTCACTTCTAAATGTATTAGCAGAGCAGCTTTGCTAATAAAACAGAGTGGTCTGATAAATTGTGAGTCTGAGTCAAACTTTGACAATTTGGAGGTCCCACCGAGATGGCAAGCGGCTTCACTGAGGCTGTGTGATCCCTGACTGCCTTGCAGGACGATCGTGGCAGCCGGCGCCTGGACGCTTAGTCCAAGCGATCCTCCACAAGACAGAAAGGTACACAGCAGCAGCGCAGTCTACGCCATTGAACTTGTTGGTTCCCACTCTGTTCGGGTAGGGGTCTTTGGATCCAGCTTCTGGAATCAGATGTCTCAGGTAATTATTATTTTTGTGCTTTAACCGGTTTGAGGACTGTCTTGTCTTTGTGTCTATCCGTCTTCCCCGTGGTGTGTGTGTGAATCTGGGAGCCATCTCTGTCCGGAGACTGGCTGACCAAGGGGTCCCCGTCCCCACGGTCTGAATAAGTGGAATCTGCACAGCTGCAGCCGCACCACGCCTTGGGTATAACCCCTGGTGTGAAAGCAAGGGCAGTTGAGGCAGTAGCCTGTGGGCTCCTTTCTGTGTGTTGCACCGGGTACCGCTCTGCTGAGCCCGAATTTCCTTCTTGTGTGAGTGCTGTGTGAAGTCCTCCTGGATGGGTAATCAGAAGTCTAAGGTAGAACAGTTCCCTAAGGGAACTCCAGCTTATTTTATGTATTTTAGGAGGGGTCCGGACTCTTGTAGGTTTCTTGAAAAATGGTCCAAATTAGCTCTAGAGAACCCCAAATTACAGTGGCCACTGTTAGGTTCTTGGGACAAGGATCGAGTGGACGCTTTAAAAAGCAAACTCGTCCTCCCAAAAACCAAATTGGAGAGAGGAGAAGTAGACTGCTTCATGCAGTGGTGGGAAGAGGCAAATCGTAGATGGACTGAGTCAAAACTCACCTCTCTTAAAAATTCTATCAAAAAACTAACAGTTCAATTGGATGCAGTCTCTCCCACCACTAGTCCGAGCGCTCCCCTTTGCCCAGTCCTGTGCAATGATCCAGATCAAACCCGAGCCCCCACCATACTCCTGCGCAAATAAGAAATCAGAAAAGGAAAAATCTTCAGTGACTACAGATAATGAAAGTGAAGAAGATACCCTCATTGGCCTCGCAGCTCTGCAAAATATTATGAAGAAGAAATCCAAAGCAGACTGCAAAGATTCTCTTGACATCTCTTCTTGGAAAAGAGAACCTGATGGGAGGTTAATGAGAGACTCTAATCAAACTGTTGTGGCACCCTTACGAGTCCTTAAGATGGGAGAAAGTGAGTCCATATGGGATTATAAGCCCTGGACTCGTACGGAACTTTTATCTATAGTTAAAAGTTTTCCCAAACCACAGGAAAACTCTGTCAAATTTGCTGAGGAGTTTCTGTTAATCTGTGAAACCTATGAACCCTCTGAGACAGATCTCCTCCAACTGTGTAAATTGTTAGCTCCTGCCAGTTATTATGAAAAATGGTTGGCTGCCGCAGACTGGCCAGCTGAGGCACGCCACTCAACCATAAAAAGTACTGGCCCAGATTCGGCATACAGAGACCGGTGTATGGCTCTTTGGAAGCGCCTGCATCAAGCCATTCCCAAAGTGTGGTCTCCTAAAACAAACTGGACAGCAATACGTTGCTGTAAGCAAGGGCAAGGAGAAAGCCCAGGCGACTATAGGTCCCGGCTAACTGATATTTTCCTACAACATTCAGGAATACAAGAGCCCGATGTAAATGGGCAGGGGGCCTTGGCACATGCATTTGTTGATGGTCTTCTCCCTGCCACAGGCAGCATGTTAAAACAAATAAGTGTGGGACGGGAGACTGAAACCATGGACAAATTGCTGGCAGTAGCAGAGCATTGCCACCACACTTTAAAAGGAAAGGAGGAACAGTCCTCCCAAAAGCTAATGGCTCTGCAGATACAGCATTATTCAGGACTAAGCAGACCACACCGGGGACAGGGACGGGGTTGCGGAAGGGGGCGGGGGGCTGGATTAACTGGGGTTTGTAACTACTGTAAACAGCCTGGACACTGGAAAAAACAGTGTCCAAGACGACCTAATAATTGTATGGGAAATCAAGTGAACCCCCCGCTGGTTCCTCCAGCTGATCCCCAACCCTATTTTTCACCCCAACAATGACGGGATGCTGGGAAACCTCACAAAGTTTTAGCTCCCTTATTACCTCTGTCCCCTGCTGGAGAATGTGTCCTGACTGTAAATGATCTCTCTTTCCCTTTCCTTGTTGATACTGGAGCTTCTCTTTCTACAGTCCACACCACTGACTTGCCTGAGGTTCCCCGATCTGGAAAATCTGTGTCTGCTGTTGGCATTACAGGGATCCCTACCTCTTTTCCCCTCTCAAAACCTTTGTCTGTTCAGGTCTGTCCCCTCTCTGAGGAGCATGCATTCCTCCTCTCTGATTCCACCCCTGCAAACCTTCTGGGATGGGACCTGCTATGCAAACTTGGCTGTTCTATTTACTGCTCCCCAGATGGTGTCTATCTGCAAATCCCTCAGTCTTCCTTATGTGATTCTGTAGCCTCCCTGCTGTCTGAAACTTCCCTCTCCACTCCGGTCCCTTGCTGTCCCTTAACTCCGTCCCTAGAGCACTTAATCTCTCAGGTTCCTTCCTCCCTATGGCCATCTCAGCCATCTGAAGTGGGCCGATTAAATACTGACCCAGTTCGGATTACTGTAGACAATTCCAAACCTCTGCCTCGCCTGTCTCAGTATCCTTTGAATCCTGAGGCAGAGGCTGGGATTGCTCCAGTTATATCTGCATTAAAAGAACAAGGAATTATTGTCCCTTGTTCCAGCCCCTGTAACACCCCTATCCTCCCAGTTCAAAAGGCTGATGGCAAATCGTGGCGATTTGTTCAAGACCTTCGAGCTATTAACCGTATTGTCATACCTTCTTTTCCAGTGGTTCCTAACCCTGCTACAATACTAGCGTCTATTCCTCCAAATGCAACCCACTTTACTGTTGTAGATTTGTGCTCTGCTTTCTTCTCTGTCCCAGTTCACTCTGAATCCCAGTATCTCTTTGCCTTCTCCTACAAGGGTCAGCAATATACATGGACTACCCTTCCCCAGGGGTATACAGAGAGACCATCCTATTTTTCTCAAGCCCTAGCCAGGGATCTCGCTGATCTGGTTTTCCCATCAGGATCCACACTGATCCAATATGTGGACGACTTACTCCTGTGCTCCCCCTCTCTGTCTGCCTCAGAAACTGATTCCCTAACACTTCTCACAGCTTTAGCGAACAAGGGTCATAAGGCTTCTCGCACAAAATTGCAGCTCTGCCAAACCTCTGTCACATACCTAGGCTTCCTTCTCTCCCAGGGCTCCCGTACACTCTCTCCAGCCCGGGTACAAGCCATCCTTAGCTTTCCCCAGCCTTGCTCTCCACGCCAGGTCAGAAAATTCTTAGGCATGACAGGGTTCTGTAGGCAACGGATTCCCCAATATGCTTCTCTGGCTAAACCACTCCAAGAACTCACTCGATCCTCTGTACCTAACCCCATGCCATGGCCACTTGAAGCAAATGCTACTTTCATCTCCCTTAAGCAGAATTTAGCCTCTGCCCCTGCCTTAGGGTTACCTAACTATGACAAGCCTTTTACCCTTTTCTGTCACGAACAATCTGCTTGTGCCCTCGGGGTTCTTACTCAGGAGCACGGTGACAGAAATCGCCCGGTGGCTTATTTTTCTGCAACCTTGGACCCTGTAGCCCAGGGTTTACCCCCTTGCCTACGCGCTGGAGCTGCTGCAGCGCGCCTGGTCGAGATGTCTGAGTCCCTTGTCCTCCGCTCTCCTCTCACTCTCATGGTTCCCCATTCTGTGGAAACTCTCCTTCTGCAAGGCAACACGGCTCACCTCTCCTCTGCTCGCCTCACTAGGTATGAACTTTTGCTGCTTTCAGCCTCACATATCACTATTAAGCGCTGCTCCCGGTTAAACCCTGCTACCCTCCTTCCTTTACCTAGTGATGGTGAACCCCATGACTGCCTTGCAACTGTCTCCGCTATCACTGTCCCGCGCCCCAACCTTTCAGATGTACCTCTCCCTAACTCTGACCTGGTATTATTCACTGATGGGTCCTGTTATAGAAATGACCAAGGCCACCTTCTTGCAGGGTACTCTGTGGTCTCTCTTTCTGAGACCATAGAAGCTGCGCCCTTACCCTCTGTGACCTCTGCCCAGGTGGCTGAACTGATTGCTCTAACCCATGCCTGCTTTCTAGCCGAGGGGCTCTCTGCCACTATTTTTACTGATTCTCAGTATGCCTTTGGGGTTGTGCATGACTTTGGCACCCTCTGGCAGGCTCAAGGTTTTCTTACCTCTACTGGTACCCCTATCAAGAATGGCCCCTACATTGCCGCCCTCCTGTATGCAGTTTTACTACCGTCTGCCTTGGCAATTGTTAAGTGTACTGGCCACTCAGCGGCAGACACCGAGGTGGCAAAAGGTAATGCACTTGCTGATGCTGCTGCAAAACATGCCGCCACTATAAAACCTTCACCAGAAGCATTTCTTGGTCCCCTCTCTGTCTCTGTAATGCCACCATCCCTGTCTCATCTCGCTCAGCTCCAGAATTCTGCCCCAGAAACAGAGAAAGACTCCTGGAGTGCTCTGGGTTGCTCTTTGCATTCTGATTCCCTTTGGCGATCGCCCACTGGTACCTTTGTAGCCCCCCTCTCACCCTACCCGTCTCTAGCCGCCCTGCTACATGGTGTTTCGCATGTCGGCAAGGAGGGGATGGTCTCTGCTATGAGTAAGGCGGGGTGGTGGGCTCCCCATTTCAGCTCCTTTGCAGCCCGCCACTGTGCCGCTTGTGTTACTTGTCAAAGCCACAATGTAGGCAAATCTGTAAAAGTAACACAAGGGTTCCAGGGTTTGCCTCAAGCACCTTTCCTACACTGGCAACTTGATTTTGTACAAATGCCAAAGTGTCAGAAATATGAATTCATTTTAGTTATAATATGTCTGTTTTCGGGTTGGATTGAAGCCTTTCCCTGTCGCAAAGCTGATTCATTGTCCATTGCAAAATGTCTGTTAAACCACATTATCCCCACCAAGGGAATGCCTGCCACTTTGTCTAGTGACCGGGGAAACACATTTTACCGGAAAAATTGTTCAACATCCAAACCAGGTATTACATGTCACCCACCTGTCGCACTGCCCTGACCATCCACAGAGTGCAGGGGCAGTTGAAAGGCGAAATGGTGGGCTTAAAAATAAGCTGGCAAAAATCTGCAGTTCCACAGGGTTAAACTGGCCAGCTGCTTTACCACTGGCCCTTATGGAAATTGGGTCATCCCCATCCCAGAGACACAGATTGAGTCCATTTGAAATCATCATGGGACACCCTATGCGAACAATGGCTACTATTACCCCAGCCCCAGACCTAAACCTAACTCACAGCACGCTCCTCCAGTACTGCAAAGGGTTAATGCAAGCTGTGAGCTCCTTCCATTCGCAGGTGCGAGCAGCTTGGCCGAGGGAACCCACCTCTGCTGCCTGTCACACTCTTGAGCCTGGTGATTGGGTCTACCTGCGGCACCACCTTCGGAAGCAGGCCTTGGAACCCCGGTGGAAGGGTCCATACCAGGTACTGCTCACCACCCAGACAGCAGTGAAATTATCCGGCATCGCTGCATGGATCCACACCTCACAGTGTAAGCCAGCGCCACCTCAAGGGGACCAAGCACCTCTGCAAGACCACGCAGAACCAGCTTCAACCCCAGAAGACAAAGAGGAACAGCCTGCAATACCTTACAATCTGCGCTCTCGTAAGGGTTGCCAGAAGCAGAGGGTAAGCAGACAGCGGGACCCAACAAACAGGAAGCAGTAGTGAGCCTAGCGCCTGCTGCCTGGTGGACGTAAAACCGTGACTGCGGTTCCCTTGAAAGGGGTTGTCGGAACCAGAAAGGGTCCTGCTTCCAACATGTGTCCTTTGAGAAGCTTAATCCTCAGCTACTGTGTCCTGAGGGTCTGGGGAATCCAGAGTGACAGTGACAATTCTTTCATCCAACAACAGGTGCAGATAGCCCAGATCCTGAATATTTCTAATTGCTGGGTCTGCAGCCACATCCCAGCTCACTCACAAGCTAGTATCCCCACCATGGCAATCCCTTTGAATTCCTCAGAGCTTGCTGGAGAACCCTATCCACTTAAAAGGACATGGAAGGAAAATGACACTTGGGGGCTGGGAAAAACATATGTTCCTAAACTTATAAGTGTGGTGAAAGGAAAGGGCCACTGGTGCTGGGTGTGTAATGGGACAGGGCTGAATCTAGGGAGGAGCAGCTGTCTCCAATACATCGTGTCCCATGGTGTATGGGACTATTCAAACAAGGTTGGAGAATGGCGAACCGGGTATGGAAAGATAAACTTCCTCTCAACCTGGGATCAAACCAAAGATTCAATCTCTTGCTCCCCCTACAGCCTCCCTGAGAAAAACAGCACCATCTACAAATGTCATGTGAATGCTACCTCTTCTCCCAGTGAAAATCATCCTGTGCCCTTTGGGGGATACTATTCCTCCTTCGTAAATTCTTACATGTCAAAGGGTTGCAGTCAACCCTTCCCAGCTTTAATGGGACATCATTGGGTTTGTGGGGAAAATGCTTACACTGTGTTACCAGCAAATTGGTCAGGTATCTGTTATCCTGCTCAGCTTTTCCCACAATTCCGGGTGCTTCAATCCCTCCCACGAAATCGCCTCCGTAATTTCAGGCGAAAAAGGAGGGACTTGCCAGATGCTAAATGGTATGTGGATAACATAAGCCCCCTAACTTGGGAAGAAGCTGTTGGCATTTCTTTAGTCCCAGTAGGGGGGGTAATCCACCATGCAAAAAGGTTTTTAAGGTTACAAGCGGTGGTTGAGATCATGGCCAATGAAACAGGAGAGAGCTTAAAAGCTCTAGCCAAAGAAGCAGGAGCGGTCCGACAAGTGGCCCTCCAAAACCGTCGGGCATTAGATATAATACTGGCAGCCAAAGGAGGGACCTGTGCTCTAATTGGAACAGAATGCTGTGTATACATACCTGATAATACTAATGAAGTAATAAATCGTGCTAGCCATCTGGAGCAAATTGCATACCTTCCCCACGAAGAACCAAGTTCCTTGTGGAAATGGATAAGTAACTTATTCAATTTCTCTAGTCTGGGAAACTGGTTGTTTCAAGGAATCCTGACTATCCTATTTGGAATTCTAATAATCTTTGTGTGTTTTCAATTGATTTCTTGTTGTATCCAAAACTGCACAAGACACACCATCCATCAGGTTACCCCTAATCAGAGTGCTAATCTAATGTTGTTAAATGTCACCAGTGAAAGTAATGAAAAAGAACGATTGATGTATGGAAGCCAGTAAGTCATTGGTCATGGGCGTAGCCTTGACCAAAAGGGGGGATTGTGGAAGTATAACATTGTATAAGAATAACGTTGTATAAGGGGACATGCTGGATACATTGTATATGAGAGGGCATGCCAAAACATGTTACAATGTATCTGAGGGAGCACACGTAGGGACAGTTAGCTTTTGAATGGAGAAGCAATTAAGATAGAGCCAGCACGTCTAAGAAGCAGGCATCAGAATGGAAGGTGTGAAGGGCAATTAGTTAAGTTAACTGGAAGCTGTTAAAGGAGATTGTTAAGGGTGGCAGGTAATTGAAGATACGTGACTGGTCTCAGGGATCTCGAAGGGTGGTGACTAAAATCTTTTTCTTCTTTTGTCTGTAACTTCTCTGTAACTTGTTCTCCAAAAAACTGTATAAATTAAGAGACACAAGCCCCACTCGGGGGGCTCACTTCTAAATGTATTAGCAGAGCAGCTTTGCTAATAAAACAGAGTGGTCTGATAAATTGTGAGTCTGAGTCAAACTTTGACAATTGACTTCAGTGCTTGAGGCTGTTTGGGAGCAGTCCTGGCTGGAGGCTACAGCAGCCAGGCATTGCAAAGGGCTCCCCAAGTTAGAGGTCAGGGGTGACACAGCTGCACATTAGTGTGGACTGTGCCCTGGTAGGTCCCAGGGTATCATTCATTGGAAGGTGTCAAACAACACCCTGTTTAATTGCTGTGACCCCATCTTTGTCGCAGAGAAGCAAGAGGGTCATTTTCCAAAGACATGATCTTTGGGGCCCACCCTGGCTCTATTACTTCCATGGTGTGTGCTGACACGCCTTCTAAATCCAACCTGCCCCCACCCTTTGCCAATCCACCTCACACCAACCTCTCCGGTCCCCTCTTCACCCCTGTCATGGACTCACAGGGCTCGTGCTCTCTCTTGGCCTCACATGGTCCCTGGGAGGAATCCCCTTCAGTGAGACAGCCCTTCTCGGGGGTCCACTCTGTCTCAGGGGTTAAGCCGTAGGCCCGTCCACCTCCTGGAACTGCACCTCTCTGAGCCTAAGCACGCCTGTCTCTGCCATGGGCCCCCTCAGGGAGTCCACTCACTCTGGACCCCCGGAGCCTCCACTCCATGCCACCCTGATCTCTAGACCAGAGTGAGACTCAGCCTGTGTAAAACAGAAAGGTTATTGAGAGTCTGAACACAGCATAGGAAACTCTCAGGGTCTCAGGCCTGGCCTCCCTCAGCACAGGACATCTAAGTCTCTCCAGCCTCCAGGTGGATTCTGGTTGCTCTCCCCTGCCAGCCCAGGACCCCCTCCTTCCAGCTGGGCATCTGTTATCACTGGCTCCCAATTCCTGCCTCTGTCCTTTGTTTTCTGTCCCAGGTAAACAGGCCACCTGGGCTTCCACTCCTCCCAGCCTCTCCTCTCATCTGTCCTTTGTTTCCCCTCTGGCTGGAACCAGCTGGTCCGGTAACCAGGGTCCTCTCTCCGCAACCCATTGTCCTCTCACTGACCAGAACCGGCTGTGACTCCCGAGCTGGGCCTCCCTGTCACCAGGTCACCAGTTGCTGGGGTATCTATTCTCTAGGCCATTCGCTGGCCCTCTGTAACAACAAACTCCCTCTCCCACCACCTTGTTATACCAGTAACACCCAGGGAAACTGAGTCCCACCCCCTCTGCATGCAAACCATTGAAAACTGCTTCGTCACAACCCCCCAATCCTCCCCTGTCCTCCCTGATCCCCCTCAGTTGCATGTGGGGAAATGGGGGGAGTCTCTCCCTCTCTCAGTCTCCTCCATCTCCTTTGCTCTAGCCCTGCGGCCGCCTCCCCAGACCATGTGCGGTGGGGAGGGAAGGTCCCACAGCCGCGCTGAGCTGGACGTGACATTCATTGTCTGCACCAGGCACCACAGCCTCTTGGATGGGAGTGAGCTGGGCTCTGCCTGCCCTGTGCATTGGGGCGCTGCCTGGTGGCACCGGGGTCCCCTACCCAGATCTCCCAGTCCTGGAGCAGCGCTGTGCCCCATGCAGGGTTCCCTGGCCCTGGGGGCTAAGCCCTGGTTCTCCTATGGGCAGATCGGCTGAGCTAGGCTGGCAGGGTAGTGCGTGATGTGCTGGCATGGGGCATTGCCCGCCACGTCCCTCCCCCCTCCCTTTCGTCAGCACAAAACCCCACACCAGAGCTTTGACAAAACAAAGCTGACGGTTATGTGCAAATATGCAAATTAGCTCATTAAATAATTTGCATGGCATGTTCACGCAGCAGTGAGGAAGTGCCTTAATTAGTGTCTCACACACACACACACACACACACACACAGAGGAAATTTTGCATTATTGCCTGGCAGGTGCCGTCCCACTGATAAACAGCGCCATCTCCTGGCTTGTGGGGGAACTACACACATCTCAAGCACCCAGCTATGTGTCCTGACCTGCGTGTGTGTGTGTGTGTGTGAGGGTGAGTGTGAGCGAGAGCGCGTATCCGGGGGACAGGGGGATGCGGGAACAGCGGGCGAGGATCTTCCAAAAGGATGGGCGGACACAATAACAGGGTGAGCAGATCCGTGGGCTGGGGAGATGCAGGTGGCACAGGAGGGGGGCAGGGAGGGGCTCTGAGCTAAGACACCCGCCCCACTCCCACGGTATCGCCCAGATGTGGGGGGGGAGCTGATGTTGCCAGAGCTGACTGGAGCCAGCCCACAGTGCAGGAGCCCAGACCCGTTTCAGAACCAGCAGCCTGATGGGCCCTGAGCCTCTGCCCACAGCAGCCGAGTCGAGCCATCAGCATGGGAACAGCAGGGCCTGGCACAGGGGCAGGCTGGGGCATGGCACGGCACCCGCCAGGCCAGCAGAGGGGGAATTCCCCACGGGCTTATGACCCACCAGCATCCGGATTCTCCATGCTGCACCCCACACTGCACTCCACGCTTGCCCTGCAGAGCTCATGGCCACCAGGATCGCTGGGGTGGCTTTCAGAAATGGGTCAGACGGTTGCATTGAACCCAGACAAAGCTCCATGGAGCTGCCATCCCGACACCAGTGAGGGTGGGAAGACTGGGTGTCCCCAGGGGAGAACAGTCTCCCCACAGCTTGCCCCTGGGGTTCAGCGCAGAGAGGCCTCCAAACTACCCTGGGGAGGAAAAGTGCCAAAGCCAGAGCCATGAATAGAGATCGCAGCCTCCAGTCAGTATCATCCAGCCTGGCCCCAATGCCTGGATTACCTTTAAACAGGATCCTGGGAAAACCCCTTGTAAGTGCCAGGCCCATGGGCCAGGAACCTCTGTGCCAAACAATTCCAAGTTTGCACCACTACCCCCACCCCAGACCCCCAGGGGGGCCAGAAGTTTTCAAGACCATCTGAGTCAACACATTGATTTTAGAGCATTTGGGGAAAAAATACCTTTTAAATACCAAGCTCATCTCAATCTTAACTCTGGAGGCTCCATCACCATGGCCTCTGGGCACCTCACAATCATCAGTGTCTGTTATGTTCACAGCAGAAAGTAAAGCGCTACCTTCATTTGGAATGATGGGGAAACTGAGGCAGAGGAGAGCTAAAGAGGGTTACCCAGAGGTCTCTGGGTGAGCTAGGAAGTGAACCCCACTCCCTGGAAGTGGTGGTCAGTGCCAGTGCCAGCCCCACTGGCCCATTCCTCCGTGCTCAGCTCAGGGGCTGTTTATTTCTAATGTTAAGGTGAGAGCCCTTTTCCCTCACGAAGCTCCCTTTTAGCAGCTGACAGCTTTGGCCTGAGGTGGGGGTTAGGTCTGGAAGTGGGCAGCTTTCCCCTGAGGGTGACAGAGAATATTTCTGCCAAGTCTGAAGCAATTCCATCCCCTGGTTTCTGAGTTACAGGTTGCTGGAGAATGAGCCTGTCCAGGAAGATCAGACCCTGGGTGCGCGGGAAGGAGCGACACCTTGTCGCCCTCTCGATAACAGCCAATAGGGCCCTTCAGCCACTAGCTGGGTGGGTTCCTGGAGCTTAGCCAAGGAGGGCTGCAGAAGGAGGGGCCCAGCCCAGGTGTGCCTGGACCCTCGGGGAGAGGCTACCAACCCCCATCGCTCAGGCTAAAGGCAGGCCATCCCACCCTGCACTGTGGCCAGATGGGGATGGAACAAGGGAAGCCCCCCTGAAATGAGAGGCAGAACGCATCATTGTGCGGGATATTTAAGGTCAGCACCATGGCCCTTGGTACCTCATGTCTTCTTCTCACCCATGCATGAGTCTGCTGTGCTCAGTTCCACCAGCCAATGAGCCCACGCTTCAGCCGAATGCTTAAAATGGTACGTTACCGTCATAATACACATCTCTGCATCTTCAACCGGAGGGTGGTCACCCCAAGGGGCAGTCCCTTTGTGATGGGTTCCCAGGGTGCAACCTGGAACTGGGGAACCGCTCAGCCCTCTGTCTTACCGACCTGGGTTCCCTCTCACGCTGTGCTGCTGTATCTAAAGCCACAAGCCTCTGTCAGGTCCTGCCATCCACAGGCAGGGACACGCCCAGCTGAGTTATATGAATGCTTTTCCCAGTTCACTCACGAACGGACATTAGGGAGGGTCCAGCCAATTCCCACCCAGCTCCCCAGCCTAGGACACAAGAACTGCACCCTCCTGCCCTGGTCAGAAGCCTGGCCAGTGGACGTTTATTACCCAGTCCGCCCCTTCTGCAAAGGAAAGTGGATGTGCACCCGCTCTTGCAACATGAGCAGATTTTCCAAGCACTTCAAGCCAAATGTGCTGTGTTAGGTAAAACATAAAGCAGGTTTATTAGCTACAGGCAGAAAGATTGTAAGTAGTCAGCGCCCAGATCAAAGTTGGTCACCTAAAAAATAAAAGTAAAATCGCAATCTGAGTTCTAGAAAAGAGACAGGATTTGAATCAAGCAGCATCTCACCTGATGGCATTACTTCTGAATACACAGGCTGGGATTCTCCTTTCCAGCTGGGATCACCTGCCCCATTCAGTCTTTGTCCTCCAGAGGGGTCTAGTCCAGGTGTTGAGTTGTTGGGGGAGAGAAGCCAAGTGATGATGTCACTTCTCCTCTTTTATAGCTGATTCCAGCTTGCTGGAAAGATCTTTGCTATGACATGGATCAAACAGTCTCCATTGTCTGTGTGCTCTCTCTGAGAAGACTCCATTGTATATGGTTCCTGGGATAGTCCTTGGGAGAGTGGGTTCCTTTAATGGGCCATCAGCACACCTGGCTCCTCCACTGTTGTACCTGGCAGGCTGGTTGTGGGTGTTCCCAACCTCACAACGTATTTCAGCAACACGCACAGAGCAAAACTTCACAACTTCCCATCCAATGACAGCACATACAATCCAACAGGATATTAATGGTCAACAGATCAAGACTTTTAAAATGCTACCTCACAAGGCAGACTTTATACACAACATAGCATAATTGTATGACGGGGGGAATATGGGGGTTCCAGGGTACTGTTCTGAGGCACAGCATGCCACACCCTTACACTACAGGGTGCATGGTCACCCTGAGGGACAATCAAAGAACAGGGGATCATCCCTTACGCTACAGGGCACATGGTCACCAGGAGGGACAATCAATGAACAGGGGACAGTCCCTGAGGTGCAGGGATGTGGCTTGGGAATGGCAGGGCTCAGTGGACATGCTGGCTCATCAAGCTGCTGATCGGCTCTTGGATCTGATGCAGCCACTTCCATGTTCTCACAGTGATGGGATTGGCCAGGGCTGGAGCCCAACAGGCCCTGATGCCAGAAGCTTCAGCTTCCCTGCCTGGGGTGGCCTCTACTTGGCTGCCCTCCCCACTTTCCCATCTCCTGGGGCAAGCAACCAGGCAGCGCTCACTCCCCCTCCCCTCAGTGACCTGAAGCCATCCTGGCAGGGGGATGGGGGAGGGAGCAGAGGGAGCCCAGCAGCTGGAGCACCAGCGGGGGGGTGGAGGGGGTGAGGTGGAGGCATGGAGGAGTGGAAGGGAGGCTGGGGTGGGGCAGACATAATGCCTGCCTGGGGAGACAGGATTGAGGTGGTTGCTGGGCAGAGGGGCAGCTCGGGGGTGAGGGTTCCTGCCGCGGGACCAGAATCACCTGCCTGGTAAGTCTGGGAGCGGGGGCAGCCCTGGGGAGGGGAGAGCAGCATAACCAGTGGGCTGTGGGCTCAGTGACCGGGAGGCTGGTGACCCTGCTGATGTGCCCGTTCCTTTCACTTTTTTCTCAGGGCTGAGTGGGAAGGTTGGCCGCGCTGGGCCATGCTGGGCAGTACTAAGCATGCCAGGCTACACTGGGTGGGTGGGTGAGCTACCTCCATAAGGAACCTGTGGGCCATGTCCAGGGTACTTGGATTTCAGGCTCAGCAAGACACACTGCAAGGAGCAGGTGCTGGCTTAGTGTCCCAAAGGGAAAGGCTGGATGTGGGGAACACAAACCCCAAGGGCAGAGGCACATTGGGACGTGCTGAGGCCGAGTGTTGTGGCTGGCCCGGTGGGCACAGAGCAAAGCACCCACCCCAGCAGGCTGTGAAAGGTTTGGGCTTGGGGTTAATCCCACCAGCTGGGCATTCTGGGGGCATGCGACCCCCCATTCCAGCAGGGAGGACTTGGAGGTGGGGCAAGGGCACTGTGCCTGCAGTAACGATGCAGGACCTGCCAGGTGAGATCAGACCCGAGAGGAGGCCCATCTTGCCTGGGATCCCAGCTCTGACAGTGGCCAGATGTTGTTTGTGAATCCTGCAGTGCCAGATGGCGGAGAATCTGCCCCCGCACTGAGTCTCGGCCGTACCGCTGCGTTAGCTTGTCATAAGCCATGAAGCAGGTGCCACAACATCTGAATTATTCATTACGACAGCGACAGCTCTGTTTTGAGATCTGTGTAACAGTCCAATCCCATTTTAAACTTTGCTAATTTCTTGGTCTCAACAACATCCTGTTGCAGGGAGTTCCACAGGTTAATCACACGTTGAGTGAAACCGTACTTCCTTTGACTGGATTTTGAAGTTCCTATCGTTTAACCCCATGGAACGCCCCCCCCCCCCCCCGTCCCCGAGTTAGGAGGCAGAAACTCCCAGTCTCCCCGTCTAGACGAGGCAGTGTTCTACAGACATCTCATGTTCCCCAAAAAGGTCTCAGACTCTGTTCCCCAGGGCCCTGAGTGTAACATCCACCCTGCAGCATGACCCGGGGGGCGTCGTGGCACTCGGATGGCAGCACACTGGACAGGACAGCAGCCTCATTCCAGCAAAGAGGGATCTGGACTGAACAATATTCTCAGCCCTCTCTAAATTCAGACTATTCTCCGTGGGATCCCTTTTCACAGGGCCCCAGCTCTCAGCGCTGGCTGCCCTGGAGCAGTGGGCAGGAGGGCAGCCGGAGGGGTGGGGGCCTGGGAGGGGTGGGACTCAGAGAGGAGCACCGCAGCCAGGCGCTGCTGTTAAAAGGATCAGCCCTGAAACAGTTGACACTGGTGCTAGTTAAACTGTCAGCTTCGGATCTCAGCCGGAGCCCCCAGAGACGGCCAAGCTCTGAGCCGCCAGCCCAGCCCCACGTCACTGCGTCGGGATGGCTGCAGACTCAGGCAGACGTTGCCACGTTAGCTGCCCTTGGCCTCTGCTTCCAGACGGCTTGTCAGCTGGGGAAAATGAGGGCACTGTGCACTGGGGCAGCTGTGAAAGATCATAGAGTCATAGAATCATAGAATATCAGGGTTGGAAGGGACCTCAGGAGGTCATCTAGTCCAACCCCCTGCTCAAAGCAGGACCAATCCCCAATTAAATCATCCCAGCCAGGGCTTTGTCAAGCCTGACCTTAAAAACTTCTAAGGAAGGAGATTCCACCACCTCCCCAGGTAACGCATTCCAGTGTTTCACCACCCTCCTAAACGTTTTTCCTAGTATCCAACCTAAATCTCCCCCACTGCAACTTGAGACCATTACTCCTTGTTCTGTCATCTGCTATCACTGAGAACAGTCTAGATCCAGAGACATGCCTGGACTTGTGTTCGACAAGCACATGGACTGAGAGTATAAAACAGACAGAGTGGATGCATACTGGCCCTTCTCCTGCCCCACCTATGCTACAAGCAACCAGGACACTGAGAAGAAGACAAGACTCCAACCCAGGAGATTGGCCCGGGTTTAAGGAACAAACCTGTACACTAAGGACTGCAACATCCAGTGGGGTGAGAAAAACTGCTTAATCTAGTTGCTGCCCAGTCTAATAGGGATGAGAGTTTAGCCTGCGTGCTTATATTTTATTTTATTTTGGTAACCACTCTGACTTGTTATGCTTTGACTTATAATCCCTTAAAATCTATCTTTGTAGTTAATAAAGGTGTTTATTCTACCTGAAGCAGTGTGTTTGGTTTGCAGTGTGTCAGAGACTCCCCTTGGGAAAACAGGCCTGGTATGTATCAATTTCTTTGTTAAATTGACGAACTTATATAAGCTTCCAGCGTCCAGCGGGCATAACTGGACCCTGCAAGACGGTGGTTCCCAGGGTTGTGTCTGGGACCAGAGATATTGGCTAGTGTCATTCGGTTGCAAGCAGCTGGGAGCAGCTGACATGCCAGGGGCTCTGCGTCAACAGCCCAGGAGTGGGGGTTCTCACAGCAGAGCAGGGTCAGGCTGGCTCCCAGAGTCAAGGACTGGAGTGACCTAGCAGACTACCGGGTCCAGAAAACACCAGGGGAATGTCACAACCCCCCGCCGCCCCAGCTGGGCTCCCCAACCCAACCACACCAGGCCCCATCACCCTCCCACCCCGCCCCCCCAGCTGGGGCTCCCCACCATGCTCTCTCAGGCACTCTGGAAGCTGCCTGCTGGCCAGATTTGCCCCAGTGCCAGCACCACTCTGCATAGGGTGGGGGGAGGAGGGGGGGTTTCAGGCTGGCAGACTGAGGGGGGGGGCTTAGCCAGCCTGGCCCAGGGAGCAGGGGCTGCGGCCAGTGTCCCTGATCCACCCCAGCCCACAGGGCGTGAGCACAGCCTCTGGGAGGGCCCTGCTGACGTCAGGCCGGGGCAGAAGACAGGCTGGTTTATAGGGCAGCTCTCCGGGGAGCTGGGTGGGGTTGCTGCCCTGGGACTGGGCGAGCCTGGCACTGGGCCTGGCATGATGTCAGCGCAGCAAGCTGTGGCAGAGGCAACTCCCCCCGAACAGGACGTGGGCCCCTCCCTCAGCGAAAGCTCATGCCATGGCCTGCACCGCATGCCCTGCTCCCTCCCCAGGCATCAGGCCAAGTCCTCTGTCTTTCCACCTCCACGGCTTGGCACTTCCGTCTCTTTCCTCTCTTCACCACCCAGCCCCTGCCTTCCATGTGAGGCAGGCAAGTTGCACAGTCACACACCAGGGACTTGCTTGCAGCCCTGCCCCCTACCCCCGAGCTGCTCCAGAGCCGTGGGGGCGAAGCTCTGTCCTAAAGGGGGCAGTTTAAAGGGTGTGTGGCCGAGAAGAAGCCCTGGCCCTGAGCCCATGACAAAGTCCACGGTGCCCGGACCCGGGCAGGCAGGAGGAGACGGGGCAGGCAGGAGCTCTGGGGCACAGCAGAGACAGCAGCTCTGGGGACGACGGGGTCCTTCTGCTACCAGAGCTCCTTGTTCAGTATCAGAAGAAAGCTACTCTTGGTGAGTCAGTCCCACTGTCACATCCGCACTCCTCCCTCCTGGTCAAGCCATGCTGGGACCCCAGGCAAGCTTAGGTGCGTTCAGGCCAGGGTGCAGGAACTCGAGGCCAGAGCAGGAGCTCCCAGGACCTGGAGTCCTGCAGGTGACATTGATGCTTTGCTGGTTCTCCATTCAACGCGAACACAACTTAAGGCTGGAGCAGACAGGGAGGAACTAGCCTGAGCCCTTGGGTCATGAGACAAACGGCTTGCAGCTGGGTCCCAGAGGGGTTTGGGGGCTCAGAACCTGTGTGAGACAGGGCCAGGGGCAGAGGTGGGCCGAGCACCCACCGGCGCAATTAGAAGTCGGCGCCTATGGTGTCTGGTACTTCCAGTGCTTCATGACATGCTCATGATCAGGAAGAAGGCAACGCATTTGAGAACACAACAGTCTATTCGATGAGGAAGAAGAACGCTCAGCTGTAGCTCTTGTGACTGGGAGTAGCAAGAGATGAATTCCTACTTCTTTCATCCCAGGAAACGTAGCACAAAGATCGGGTCGAGACACTAGTGATGATAAAGAAGAAGTTGAAGTCAAATCATAGAATCATAGGACTGGAAGGGACTTCGAGAGGTCACCCTATCCAGTGCCCTGCACTCATGGCAGGACTAAGAATTATCTAGACCATCCCTGACAGGCGTTTGTCTAACCTGCTCTTAAAAATCCCCAATGATGAGATTCCACAACCTCCCCAGGCAATTTATTCCAGTGTTTAACCACCCTGACAGTTAGGAAGTTTTTCCTAAAGTCCAACCTAAATTGCCCTTGCTGCAATTTAAGCCCATCGCTTCTTGTCCCAGGCTCAGAGGTTAAGAAGACGTCATTCACTGTGTGATATTCCACTCTGTGTTCAAATTCTCTATTCTGTCCTGAACACATGGCAGCCCCTCACTCCACTCAAGTGTCGGTGTTTTATAAGACAGGGATCTGTAGAAGCGAGTTAGAGGTTGAGTAGAATCCAGAAGTCGCTGTTAGAATCATAGAATATCAGGGTTGGAAGGGACCTCAGGAGGTCATCTAGTCCAACCCCCTGCTCAAAGCAGGATCAATCCCCAATTTTTGCCCCAGATCCCTAAATAGGCCCCTCAAGGATTGAACTCACAATCCTGGGTTTAGCGGGCCAATGCTCAAACCACTGAGCTAGTCCTCCCCCCCCCCAGATTCTTGTAGATCTGTAAGAATCAAATCTGTTGTACTTTTTCAGCTGGCTTAACAAACACTTCTTGTCCTCTTCACTTCAGGAGTCAATATAAGTGCCTTCATGAGTCAACTTCTGGACGGAAGTCTTTGCTTCTTCCAGTATGTTGTCAATGGATCGCTCTCTGATTGATCCAAGGGTAGCTTCTGTTGCTGGACAATGATCTACTACTGTTGTGGCAGATGCCTGGATGCATCGGCGCCAACTTCTTCTGGTGCTGGGTGCCGCCGGTGGGTGCTCGATCCCCCTCTGCCCCCGGCGGCACCCAGCACAATGGGGCCCAGATCCTTTCTGGGACTCCTGGGTGGTGCCCTCCTACAAGCAGCAACAACAGCAGGACCCAGGAGGCTCGTCCTTGTCCGTGGTCCCGTCTGCCTTTGGTATCTATGACTCCTTGTCACGGAGTCCCCGGGCGATGCTCTGGAACTGCTCCCCATGAAGCCAGTCAGGACTCTGGGGCAGTCGCCTTCCTGTGAGCAGCCTGTCTGCAGGACACACAGCTCACACAGCTTCCACCTTCCTGGGTCTGACCTCGGAGCATTCAGCATCCTCTGCCCCTCCGTGCGCTTCCCACAGCGAGTCCGCCCAGGCAGGCTCCTGGGGAAGCCAGAGGGTCCTGCCCCCCAACTCCGCAGTCAGACGTGACTCTCAGCCAGCCAGTAAAACAGAGGTTTATTAGACGACAGGAACATGGTCTAAAACAGAGCTTGCAGGTGCAGAGAACGGGACCCCTCAGCTGGGTCCATTTTGGGGGGCAGTGAGCCAGACAACCACGTCTGCCCTTCACTCCATGTCCCAGCCAGCCCCAAACTGAAACTCCCTCCAGCCCCTCCTCCTCTGGGCTTTGTTCCTTTCCCGGGCCAGGAGGTCACCTGATTCCTTTGTTCTCCAACCCTTTAGCTCTCACCTTGCAGGGGGGAAGGGCCCAGGCCCTCAGTTGCCAGGAAACAGGGTGTCGGCCATTCTCTGTGTCCAGACCCCTGCACACACCTGCCCTCTAGGGCTCTGCAGTGATCATACACCCTTACCCCACCACCTAGATACTTAAGAACTGCCTAGGGGAAACTGAGGCACCCCCACAATATTCGGAGGAAACATTAAGAACAGTCCCACTTCGTCACATCTCTCCCCCCTTCGAGATCGAACTGAGCGGGGTCACTTTAGCCGGTGACCTGGGGAAGTTCAAAGCCACCAACATTCCCACGGATGCCCCAGCGTCTCTGCCATTCCTTGGTAGGAGTTACACCAGGCCCTTCCAGTTTCACGCCCTCCCTTAGGTCGGGGGTGGTCGATAGCACTCGCAGGCCGCATGTGGGAAGGTTTCTGCGGCCCGTGCCCTTTGGCCACCCCAAAACCCCAGGGGGTCAAACTTGGATTGGGTCTTCTCCCCAACAAGCTGACCAAACACAGCCACTTGGTTATAGGACTGTTTAAGTTTCTTAACAGCTTTCACTCCATCTGAGACCTTCTCAAAGCTATCCACACTGGGTCTTTCAACAGGACAGTCAGTGGATCCATTCACAACAGAAAATTTCTGGCTGTTAGGAACTGAAACTTTCTTGATTAAATCACTTTCACACCCTTCAGTTGCAGTAAACTGCTTGCAAAGACTCCATGAGGATTCCTTTCCCTAGGGCTTTTCTATGCAACAATTCACCCCTCCCAGAAATTCTGCTCTTACCCTCTTTACCTAGGGCTTGCTCTAGAGGAACACGTTCCTGAGCAACAACAGACTCTTTCTGGGTCTCCCTTACATCCAGAATTACCTCTGGCCCGTCCAGTGGATTCCTACACAATCCCCTTTCAGGCAAACTGACAGACTTCCTAGATAAAAGGTCAGAAGCATTCTCCTTCCCTTTGCCACACACAAGTTCAGGAATCTTTTCCTTCTTGCTACAGGTTTCCACACCCTCCATAGGTAACACAATCACACCACCTTCACGCTCTCCTTGTGCCCTGGCTAGGATCTCATCCTGATTAGACAGAGTTGCGACACCCTTTCCCAACCACACATGAGCAACAGGCAAAATACAAGCACCAGAATTGTCTGGTCTCTGGGATTTTACATAGACACTAACTGGATGCGACCTAGTTACAGGGCCATTCTCCTGAGCAGACACAAACTTAGGACCATTCCCTTCCTGGGCTTTAGCTGAATCCAGAACCAACTCTGAGTCAACTGCACGACGCTCAACCATCACAGGCTGCAAGGCCCCTTCTGTCTGCTCCACAGACCAAGAAGAGCCAGACACACTTTCTCCTTTCCCAGACACACAGCTTGGGATCTCATTCCCCCTGTCCCAGCACACAAGGCTGGTCACAGACAACTGCTTGGAGACCAGGGTAGCTCCCTCCATAGGCAAGTCAATACCCCTGACAGACACAGGCACATTTCCTTCACTGTCACAATTCTCCACCCAGCTAACAGGTAAGGTCCAGGGACTCTCATCTTCCACTCTCCTCGCCTTCCCACCCTGCTGACTGGACAAAGCCATCAGATCACAAGGCTGCCTAGGCTCATCCAAACTTTCCTTACCAAGCACCTTGCCACTCCCCACAGATCCCCTCCCCTGCCTGTGTCTCCCCCCATTCAGCTGGGGCCTCAGCTCCCACTGTGCTCAGCGCTGCCCTTGCTGTCCCAGGGGGGGTAGGCAGCGAGCTGGCTGCTTTCCTCACAGCATCAGAGCCAGAGTGAGCCCCCTCTCCAGTGTGCAAGGGGGGCGGGGAGCATCTCTGTCCCACCCAGCCCCAGGGGTCTGGTCACAGGCAGGCAGGTAGCCTGAGCCTAGCGGCTCCTCCCCCCTGCCAGCCAGGTCATCTGCATTTTCACTGTTTCCCTCTCCACCGATTGGTTCCCTGGATTCAAATTCAAACCCTTGGGAGTTACAGGAGCAGGGCCTGGATCCTGTCCCAAAGAGACACAGTCACCCCACAACAGGGTCTCACAGCTGGTGTCCTGGAGCACCCCAAAGACCAGCCAGCCCCACCCCTCCTGGGTCTGCACAGGGATCTGGGCCATAGGCAGGGTGAGGGGCTGGTTCAAATCTCCAGCCTGCTCAAAGGCAGTGAGGTGGGCATCCACATCCCCCCTCTCCTTAACCAGGGGCAGCAATTTACTCTCGAGGTTCCCTGCGGAACTGGCCCCCCGGGGTCTATCCCCACTCACCCCTGGGAGGTCCCCTAGGCCTCTCCGCTCCCCCACCGCCAGTTCATGCTGCTGCTGCTTCTGCAGCTCTTTCTCGGGCTCTCGCTGTCTCTCACAGTCCTCTTGCTCTCTCGGACTCAGTTCCAATCCATCCATCTCCGATCCCTGGATGGGGAACCTGATCGTGAAGACCCTCGTCTGGTTGGGGACAGCTGCTCCCAGATCCTGCTATAGCCCCATTTGGGGTCAGGAATCTGTCCCTTAGAGCGGTCATCCTCCTCCAGCTGCACGATTAACTGTGCTTTGGTGAACTTTCCAATGCGCAACCCTCTCTTTCTGCACAGGGTTACAATGTCCCTCTTAAGGAGACCGTGACAGACCATCACTCCGCTCTTCCCAAGTTGTTGTGGACTCACAGGCCTGTGTGCTCTCAGCTCCCCACGGTTTCCAGGGAGAACCCCTCGTGTGCCAGCCCTTCTCGAGGTCACCACCTCTTTGCCAGGGTCGAGCTGCAGACTTCTCCGCCCCTGGGACCGCTCGCTGCAGTCCCCCGGGGGACCCTGTTACTGCAAAAGTCCTTTTCTCTGGTCACACAATCCTAGGGGTTAACCGCCCCCTGAAACCGTCTCTCTGAATCTTCAGCACGCCTAGTCCCCATCAATCCCCCTTTGTTTTACTGCTCCCCAGTCACTTACTGCAGGAAGCGCCATCCACGGAGTGCAGTAGATCCCACCTCTGCCACCAGTTGTCACAGAGTGCCCGGGCGATGCTCTGGAACTGCTCCCCATGAAGCCAGTCAGGACTCTGGGGCAGTCGCCTTCCGGTGAGCAGACTGTCCGCAGGGCAAACAGCTCACACGGCTTCCACCTTCCTGGGTCTGACCTCGGAGCATTCAGCCTCCTCTGCCCCTCCGTGCGCTTCCCACAGCGAGTCCGCCCAGGCAGGCTCCTGGGGAAGCCAGAGGGTCCTGCACCCCAACTCCGCAGTCAGACGTGACTCTCAGCCAGCCAGTAAAACAGAAGGTTTATTAGACGACAGGAACATGGTCTAAAACAGAGCTTGCAGGTGCAGAGAACAGGACCCCTCAGCTGGGTCCATTTTGGGGGGCAGTGAGCCAGACAACCACGTCTGCACTTCACTCTATGTCCTAACCAGCCCCAAACTGAAACTCCCTCCAGCCCCTCCTCCTCTGGGCTTTGTTCCTTTCCCGGGCCAGGAGGTCACCTGATTCCTTTGTTCTCCAACCCTTTAGCTCTCACCTTGCAGGGGGGAAGGGCCCAGGCCCTCAGTTGCCAGGAAACAGGGTGTCGGCCATTCTCTGTGTCCAGACCCCTGCACACACCTGCCCTCTAGGGCTCTGCAGTGATCATACACCCTTACCCCACCACCTAGATACTTAAGAACTGCCTAGGGGAAACTGAGGCACCCCCACAATATTCGGAGGAAACATTAAGAACAGTCCCACTTCGTCACACTCCTCCAGCTGCACGATGCTAGCAGTGGCATGAAGCCCCAGGAGAGGTGAGGGCGGGCCGCTGGGGTAGCGGCAGCTGTTCTGGATCCCCCATTTGCGGCCCCAGAGCGGTTTCCCCTGGGTCCTGCTCCTGCCACGATCCCCGACCTGGAGTCTGCTTGACTTGAGGTGTTTGCAGCACGCGGGTTTACCCGAAGTCTCACGGCTGCTCGGGGCCAGGTGAGTTCAGCTCAGGATCCTGCTGCTCAGAGCTGGCCAGGGATCTGCCCACAGTTTCCATGCATGTCCAAGGGCAGCAGATCTGTCTGACATCATCTTCCCAGGTGCAGCCAGCGCTCCTGCCCCTCGAGCGAGGGCGTGCTGCTGGCTGCCGCTGGCCGAGGCGTCGCTCCCGTCTCCGCCTCCAGGCCAGGGAGGCCAATGGATTCTCCTGGGTCTGCCTATGCCCCGGGACAGGCGACACGGGACACCAGGCAGTGGCACTGAGGACACTGAGCGAACGGGGCAGGTCCCCTTCTCAGCCAGGCCACCACACAGCCTCTGCTCTTCAGGGGAGTCCCGGAGCAGCAGGTCCCATGGCCAGAGGCCCCAGTGATGGGCACAATCTGAACTTGCAGAATGAGCTGCCCCACCAGAAGGTGACTGGCTGGAGAGCGACTAGGGTATGTGGGTCCAGGTCTGTTACACTCGAGCCCGTCTACGCCCCTCTGCAAATGTAAAGGGGCCTTGAATGGGGCAGAAGACAGGGACCCGTCTGCCAGGGTGGAGCTGGCACACAGGCCCTGCTTCCAGGCCCCACCACAAGGGGCGTGTGGCCAGAGCGCACTGCACTGTGGCTATTCCCTGCCCCCTAAGGCCCATGGGGGGGTGGATCGGGGGCGTGGCCGGAGAGCACTGCACTGTGGCTATTCCCTGCCCCCCAGGGGCAGATTGGGGGCATGGCTGGGGCACACTGCGCTGTGGCTATTCCCTGCCCCCCAGGGCCCACGGGGGGCGGATCGGGGGCGTGGCCGGGGCGCACTGCGCTGTGGCTAGTCCCTGCCCCCCAGGGCCCACGGGGGGCGGATCGGGGGCGTGGCCGGGGCGCACTGCGCTGTGGCTATTCCCTGCCCAGGGGGGCCTGCGGGGTGCAGAAGGCAGCGCCACCCTGGGGCTGCTCTAACTTACAGCAGCTCCTGGCAGACCTCAGATCACTACCGGGAATGCAAAGGGGGACGTCGCTGGGGTCAGGCCCGGCGCCGGGGAAGGGGGCCCCGCTCCCCTCTGCCGTGGGGGGGCCGCCCCGCCCAAGATGGCCCCGGGAGGGGGTGGAGCCCGGTGCATTGTGGGCCCCGCCCATAGCAGCGGCAGGTGAGCGATGAGCCGCGGGAGGGCAGCGGCTCCGGGCGCGGCGCAGGCGGCGGGTGCTCCGGCCCGGCTGGCAGGTGGGTCCCGGCGGGGCTGGGGGCTCGGCGGCGCTGGGCTCCAGGGACGCGCCGGCCGGGCCGGGGCCGCTCCGGGAACCGGCCGCGCAGGTCGGAGCCCCCGCGGCGGCCCGAGCGCAGGACGGGGCTGGAGCCGGGTGTGCGCCACGCGTGTCCGTGCTTACAGCGGGCAGCCGTGCGGGGCGGGCACGCAGCCAGCGTGCGCGTGTGCACGGGCCGCGTGTGCACCCTGGGTGTGTGCGCGGGCCGCGTGTGCGTGTTGTATTTCTATACAGCGGTGCACGCCACACGGCGGGGTGGCACCGTGCCTGCCGCCTTGGCGCTCAGCTGTGCAGGGGGTGCCCCGTGGGGGGGGTGACACGGGCAGGTGCCGGCTGTGGCTGGGCAGGTGCGTGCCGCGCGTGTGCGCGGTGGCTGGAGTGCGGGGGGCGCCTTGTGCCCGTGCCCGGGCGGGGTGTGCTGCTCACGCGTGTGCCCTGCCCGTGCCCGCCGTGCCGCAGGCCGGGCCGGGCGGTTGCAGGCGCCCTCGCTCCGCGTCAGGCCGGCGGGACTGGTTCTTGGGGCGGGGAGGAACGCGGCGCCCAGCGTGCACCTCTCCCGCCCCCAGCTGCCAGCGAGCTGGGGCCCTCTCGCAGCTCTGGGCCCCGCCCTGCCTGGGCGGGCCCCGAGTCACCCCAAGCCTTTGGGCATCGGGGGCGGCGAGTCGTGGTCCCTGTGGGCACAAGCCGAGGCTGAGAGTCAGGAACGTGTCTGCAGCTTGGACTCCTCCCATATGCTCCCCTGTCTGGCCTTCCATGCTGCCCCCGGTGCCACTGTGTCAGCCCCCGCCGTGTCGCCTCCCTGGAGATGTGGGTCACCCTGGAGGTGCCTGTCCCTCCGAACCCCCCCAAGTCCCACGCTTGGAAGGACGAGGGCTCGCTGTGTGTCCTGGCCATGGACACCCCGCTTTGGGCAGGTCATCCGTCCGGCGGGGCTGCCGGCTCCAGGGCTGAGGGGCTCAGGAGCGCCTTGGCCAGGGCCGGAGGATGCCAGCGCTCAGGGCGCCCTCTCCCCGCAGGCTCAGCTGCGCCATGTCCCTGATGGTGGCGGTCGGCGAGGGCCAGCCGGGGAGGATGACGGCAGATGACATCATCGCTGGTACGCGGCAGGTGGTGAAGGGGCTGGAGGCGCTGCGGAGCGAAAACAGGGGCATCTCGCAGCAGCTGCAGGAGGCCCTGATCCAGGGCCATGGGCAGGAGGAGCCCCCGGGCAGCCGGGCCCTGCAGCTCCTGGAGGAGAAGTACGACCTCGTCCGCAAGTCCCTGGAGGGGATTGAACTGGGGCTTGGCGAGGCAAAGGTACCGGCTGTGCTGGGCCAGTGCCCCTGTGCGGCAGAGGGGCTGCGAACAAGGGAAGGGCATCTGGCAACAGGAGCACTGGCTGGTGGGGGAGCTCTCGGCTACTCCAGGCCCGGCCTCTCCCAGTAGGGGGTGCTGTTGGGGTGGAGCAGAGCGGTGGCTGTATGGGGAGCTCCCGGCTATCCCAGTCCCGGCTTCTCCCAGTAGGGGGCGCTGTGGGGGGGGAGTGGTGGCTGTGGGGAACTCCTGGCTATCCCAGTCCCGGCTTCTCCCAGTAGGGGGCGCTGTGGGGGGGGGAGTGGTGGCTGTGGGGAACTCCTGGCTATCCCAGTCCCAGCTTCTCCCAGTAGGGGGCGCTGTGGAGAGCAGGGTAGAGGCGCTGGCTATGGGGGGAGCTCCCAGCCATCCCATTCTCTCCCAGCAGCGGGCGCTCTGGGCTGTGGGAGCTCCCGGCCATCCCAGCCTCTCCTGGGGGGTGGCCAGCGCGGCAGGCGGGGGGGTTTCCCTGCTGAGCCGTGCCCTGCCCTGCCCAGATGATGATCGCGCTGTCGTCCCACATCGGGGCGCTGGAGGCCGAGAAGCAGAAGCTGCGGGCGCAGGTGAAGAGGCTCTGCCAGGAGAACCTGTGGCTGCGGGAGGAGCTGGCGGGGACCCAACTGCGGCTGCAGCAGAGCGAGGAGATGGTGGCGCAGCTGGAGGAGGAGAAGAAACATCTGGAGTTCATGAACCAGCTGAAGCAGTATGACACCAAGGAGGAGCAGGTGCGGCCTGGACCCCCCGGTTGTGGGGGGGAGGGGAGGGAGAGGAGCAGGTGTGGCCCGGACCCCCCTAGCTGGTGGGGGGAGAATGGAGAGGAGCAAATGAGGCCTGGACCCCCTGGTTGTGGGGGGGAGGAGAGGGAAAGGAGCAGGTGTGGCCCGGACCCCCCTAGCTGGTGGGGGGAGAATGGAGAGGAGCAAGTGAGGCCTGGACCCCCCTGGTTGGCAAGGGGGAGGGGAGGGAGAGGAGCAGGTGGGGCCTGGACCCCCTCCCCGGCTGCACAGGCCCGGTTCCCCTCCTCAGCCTCCACTTCGCTGGCTGAAGCCTCGGGCAGGGAGGAGCCTGGGGGCGGTGATCGGGGAATGCGGTGGGGGAGCCCAGGTGCTGGGCTGTGGGGTGGGAATGCTTGGCCCCAGCTGCCTTCCCCCTGTACCCTCAGCTGGAAAAGGACAAGGCCCGTCCCCGGAAGGATAGCCTGGCCTCCCTGTTTGCCAGCGACGAGGATGAGCAGCGACAGGGTACGTGCCAGGGGGCTCCTGCCTGGGGAGCGGGCTGTGGGCTGTAGGTTCGGGGCTGGCTCGCTGCCCCTCAGCTCTCTGAGTGCACCCCAGGCTCCCTGCTGTCTGCCCAGGCGCTGAGCCAGTGGGTCCAACGGGCTCAGCCCCTTGGTTCTGCCATGGAGGGGGTGGGGGGGAAAGGCAGCGACCCGGCCGCCTGCCCCCAGCAGCAAGGTTTAATGATAACTGCGGGAACAAAGCACCGAGAGAAGGTTTGAACCCGCCTGCCCTGCGCTGCCTCTCTGCCCACCCGCCTGTCCTCCCGCCCTGCCTGTCCTCCTGCCCCGCACTGCCCACCTGTCTGCCCACCCACCTGTGCTCCCTCCCCGCCTGTCCTCCTGCCCCACGCTGCCTCGCTGCCCACCCTCCTGTGCACCCGCCCTGCCCTCCTCCTGCCCTGCCCACCTCTCTGCCCACCCTCCTGTGCACCCGCCCCGCCTGTCCTGCTGCCCCGCACTGTCCACCTCTCTGCCCACCCTCCTGTGCACCCGCCCTGCCCTCCTCCTGCCCTGCCTCTCTGCCCACCCTCCTGTGCTCCCGCCCTGCCCTTCCTCCTGCCCTGCCCACCTGTCTGCCCACCCTCCTGTGCATCCACCCCGCCTGTCCTCCTGCCCCACATTGCCCACTTGCTTAGCCTAGCCACCTACCTGTCTGCCCTCCTGTGCACCCGCCCTACCTGTCCTGCTGCCCACCTGCCTGGCCTAGCCATGCACCTGCCCGCCCTCCTGTGCACCCACTCCGCCTGTCCTGCCCCGTTCTGCCTGTCTGCCCGCCCTCCTGTGCACCTGCCCCCGCCCACCCTGCACTCCTGTCCTCCTCCCCCACCTTGCCCGGCCTCCTGTGTGCCCTCCTGCCCCATCCGAACCTGGGCAGGCCCAGCTTCTCTACACACCCGACGGGCGCCTGCACCAGCAGCCCCAGAGAGTCCCCTCTACCCAGCCATTCCCGCCAGGCCATCCCCAGCCGCCCACCGGCTCTTAGCAGCCCCCTACGGTTTGCAGTGGGGTGACTCCTCTCCAGGCCACCTTCAGGCTGGTTTTCTTACAGCCCCCCCTCCCACACACACACACACCTGAGCCGGCCCATCTGTGTGGTGATGCCCTGCAGCTGTCCCTGCTGCCCATCACAGAGCAGCCCCACATCTGCCTCAAACCCTGGGGGCTCCCCGCCAGCCAGACCCCTGGGCAGGGGTGGAAGGGCTCCTCTGCATGTTCCCCATGACGCCCCTCACCTGCCCACACCCCTAGAGACGGCTGCCTCCTGGCACCAAGGGGGTTAACATTTTTACTGCCACCCCCCAATGGGCTTTTACAGAGCCCCGGAGCCCAGCCCGGCCTGCGACTGGAGCATCTACCCGGCTCCAGTTGCTGAGTCCAGGACCCTGGGGCAGTGAGCCAGGCATGAGAGGCGGGCCAGAGTTGGGGTGGGGTAGGTGAAGGGGACCTGTGGGTGAGAGGGTGGTGGAGGGAGAAAGGGGCCCCCGGGGCAAGAGGAGTGTGGGGGTAGGTGTACGGGAGGGGAAGGGGACCCAGGGAGGAGACGAGGATTGGGGAGGGCAGAGGAAGGGAGCCCGGGGGTGGGAGAAGTGGAGTTGGTGGTGGCAGGGGAGAAGAGGGTCGGTGGTGGGATGTAGGAAGGGAAGGGGACCCAGGTGGGAGAGGAGAGTTGGTGAAGGTGGGAGAAGTGGGGTTGGTGGGGGAGCGTAGGAGGGGAAGGAGGGTCAGGGTGGTGGGGAGAGGTGGGGGGGGTGTAAGAGGGGAAGGGAACCCAGGGAGGAGAGGTGGGTCGGTGCGGGGGAGGAGGTGGCCCGGGGCGGTGAGGTTGGTCAGTGAGAGTGGGGAGAAGAGAGCCCTGGAGCGTGGAGGCCTCTGCTGACTCAGCCCCGTCAGCTGGGGAGCTGGGTGAGGGCAACCCCCACAGCAGCCCCCTTCGTGGGCCAATGCCTGGTTCTTACCTCTGCTCAGGGCCGGGCTCAGTGCCCCCGGGGCTAGGCTCATTGCAGAGCTGAGAGGATGGAGTCAGGATGGGGGGGCACCCTGGCGAGGGGGCTGAGGGTCTTCGCCCAGGCCCCCCCAGCTGCGCTAGGCCCCGGGGGTGGCCCCCGCAGGGCGTAGCGCTGGCCCTGGGTCAGCCCTGGTGGGTCGTCCCTGAACTGGGCGGCCGGGTCCGGGGGCTCGCGGGCACCACCCGTCACTGGGGCTCTCTGCAGGGAGGCAGCTGACCAGCACGGCCACGGAAGTGGCACAGCAGGGCGGCTACGAGATCCCGGCCCGCCTGCGAACGCTGCACAATCTGGTGATCCAGTACGCCTCGCAGGGGCGCTACGAGGTGGCCGTGCCGCTCTGCAAGCAGGCGCTGGAGGACCTGGAGAAGAGCTCTGGGCACGGCCACCCTGACGTGGCCACCATGCTCAACATCCTGGCGCTGGTGTACAGGTGAGAGCCGCGGCCGGCGGGGCGGCGCCTGCCCGTTGGTCTCCTCCCCCACGGGCTCCTGGCTGGTGCATGGTGTAGCCCCCTGGGGCTCCGAGACCCCCAGCCAGGCATGTGGCAGAGCTGCCTCCAGCCCTGAAGGATGCTGGCAGCACCAGGTGCAGAGAGAGGCTGGCCGAGGCCTGGGGCTTTGCCCCGCGTGGCTAGCAGCGTGTGGCCCGGGCTGGGAGGGGTTCCAGGCTCCCTGCCCTGGGCCTGGCGGGTCTCTGGGCAGGGGCCGGGGGTCCAGGTGAAGTGAGGGTGGGCCAAGCTCCCAGGTGACACCGCTGCTGTCTGCCCTGCTGCAGGGACCAGAACAAGTACAAGGAGGCCACGGACCTGCTGAATGATGCGCTGGACATCCGGGAGCAGGCCCTGGGTGTAGAGCACCCGGCGGTGAGTGCCGGTGGGGGGGGCTCCCTGGCTCAGATATCCTGGGACAGTGGATCCCCCAAAGGCTGTTTGAAAGGGGGAGGGGCCTCTCCCATCCCAGTGGGTCCCATCCCTCTTGGTCCCTTGGGTCCAGCAGGGTTTCCAGGCACAGGCCCTGAATCCGTCTCTGGAGACGGGTCCATCACCAGCCACTGCCCATAGCGTGCAGCGGGAGAGCCCCCCATCAGCCTGCCCCATTCCCCACTGCTGGGGGGGGGCTAGACTAGCCAGGAGCGCCCCCCCCCACAGCCAGTGTCTGCCCCACCCCCACAGTGCCCCCTGCTGGGAAAGGCCAGGCTGGAGTAGCTGGGAGCTCCCCACATAGCGCCCCCTGCTGGGAGTGGGGGGGTGCTCCCCGTGGGAAGGAGACGCGTGGCCTTGCCAGTGCATCTGTGCCCTAATGCTGCCCCCTCCCCCCCCCAGGTGGCCGCCACCCTGAACAATCTGGCCGTGCTGTACGGCAAGCGGGGCAAGTACAAGGAAGCGGAGCCGCTGTGCAAGCGGGCGCTGGAGATCCGCGAGAAGGTAAGGCCGCGCTGGCGGGCGCTGCCACACACAGCCCCTTGGCCTGGCCCCGTCCCTGACACTCTCCCTCCCGCCCCGGGCAGGTCCTGGGCACCACGCACCCCGACGTGGCCAAGCAGCTCAACAATCTGGCCCTGCTGTGCCAGAACCAGGGCAAGTTCGAGGAGGTGGAGCGCTACTACGAGCGGGCGCTGCGCATCTACCAGAGCCAGCTGGGCCCCCACGACCCCAACGTGGCCAAGACCAAGAACAACCTGGTGAGGGGGGAGGGGCCCATGACTGCCCCTGGGGGAGGGTTGCTAGGTGTGGGGGAGGGCCCACGATTGCTCCTGGGGGAGAGTCTGGGGTGCAGCTCTGGGGGGCTCCCTGGTGGCTGGCTGCAGGGCTGGGGGATTTGCCTTTCTGCAATTGCAGCATGTGTGGTAGCACTGCACAGGAAGGGCTAAACTCCCCCTGGTCCCTGGCCTGGCCTTTGGGGGCAGGGGGGGACAGGAATCCGGCCCAGGAACCAGGGGGGCAGGGGCCGCTGGCAGCAGCGCTGGGTGAATGAGGGCTGCCCCTGGTAACACTCCCCTTCCCACCAGGCCTCCTCCTACCTGAAGCAGGGCAAGTACCAGCAGGCCGAGGAGCTGTACAAGGAGATCCTCACCTCACATGACAAGGAGCTGGCAGCTGCCCGCCATGGTGAGGCTGCTTGGCTCCTCTGTGGGGGGGAGGCTGCCCAGCGACAGGGCTGAGCTGTGTGTGGGCAGGGGGGGTCGGGGGGGCTCTTTCTCTGGGGCCGGTTTATTGCCAGGGGAGGGGGGCTTTGGGGGCAGGGTCTCAGTGCCATTTCTCTTCATCACCTCTCTTGTCCAGGTGACCCCGCAGCAGGCCAGAGCAGTGCAGACCCTCTGAGCCAGGTAAGCACCAGGATCTGTGCAGGGTGGGGAGGGAGAGATCAGAGAGGGCTGCAGTGGGAGAGCCGAGCATGCAGAGGCCAGGCCCAGGGAGTCAGCACAGCGGGGCTTGCATGGGGATGAGCTGGCCTGGGTTCCAGGGGGGCTGCAGCCCCTCCCTGCTGGGAGCTCTGCACACCCCAGCACCACTGTCTCCCCCAGGATGCCATGGGCCATGTGCGCCGGAGCAGCTCCTTCTCCAAGCTGCGGGAGTCCATCCGGCGTGGCAGCGAGAAGCTTGTCTCCCGGCTGAAAGGCGAGAGTGTCCAGCCCATCGACCCCAACCCTGGGTAAGGGGCTCCTCCCCCCAGCCCTCTTCCACCAGGCCCCTATGTCCTTGCCGGAGTCGTTGGTTCCCAGGGACAGTATTCCTGGTTCCCAGGGGCACAGCTGCACCTGGCAGTTGAAGTGCTCCTTGGCCCAAGGCAGCTGCCCCTGCTAGCCCACTGCTCTGTAGAGCTGCCCTGGCCCGTCACTAGTTACCACACTCGTTTGTGTGCTACCTGGGGGGGGGGGGGGGGCGCTAGGAGCAGAGCCCCCCCCAGCTATGTCTAATCCATTCCAGGGGGTGACCCTGGCTTGGCAGAGTGCAAATGCTTTCCTGGGAGCATGGGGGAGACCTGTCCAACCCCAGGTCTGTTCTGCCTGGGGTTACCCTCAGCAGCCAGGGCTCATTTCCCAGCAGCTTGCTTGGCTGTTTTGCTGGCACCTTGTTGCCAGGTGTTAATTCTGTGCCCCGCTGCGAAGGCTCTAGCCCTTGCGCTGTGTTGACCAGCCCCTGGGCAAGAGCCGTGGCACTGAGGGTGTGATACCTGCATGCAGCAACTCTGGGTGTTCACCTCACGCTCTCTCCTGCAGGATGAAACGCGCCAGCTCCCTGAATGTCCTGCATGTGGGCGAGAGGCCACCAGTGCCAGCAGCTTCCCCAGCGGTGAGGACTAGTCCCAGGGCCCCAGCAGCTGCCAACCCAGGTGCAGCTGGGACCCTGGCAGCAGGGTTCCTGGCCCAGGATCCCTTAACTCTGCTCCCATTTATTCCTTCTCCACAGGTGCCCAGCAGGAACCTGAGCGCCAGCAGCCAGAACCTCTCCCCCAGCAGCTCTCTCTCCAGTGCGGGCTGAGGTACTGGCACGACCAGGCCAGCTAGAGTCTCAGCTCTGCTTGCTCCTGGCCCCCCCGCAGCCTGCCCGTTAACCCTCCAGGGAGCAGTGTGCACAGATCAAGGGGCACTGCTGGCTGCAGCCCAGCCAGCCCCTGCGTTGGACCTCACTGGATACAGTGAATATGCCCCCCTCAACTAGGAGCCACCAAGCCAATGCCTGCCCCCTGCTGGGCCGCTCTTTCTCAGGAAGCCACTGGGCTCGGCCTGGCCCTGCTCCAGCTGCCTTAACTGCCCCCAGATTGCAGGGGCCAGGGCTTGCTATTTATTTTATTTATAGGACATGGTAGGTGAGAGCAGAACAAGCACAACCTGAATAAAGGTGTTTGCTGACTGCTGGCTCTGGGTCTGTGTCAGGGCTCAACCCTGGGAGGAGGAAAAGCTCCCCTGGCCCTTCTGAGAAGCAGCAGGCTGGCACTGTTAACCCCCTCCCCTGGGCCAGAGGTGTAGCACAGGGCCTGCAGCAGGGTCCTAGCCCCCCAGTTAAGGGCCTGCAGGCTGGGGGAATACTGGCCCTACCCCTGAGCAGCAGGAGATGCCCAGACTCATGATGCAGTGGGGGCGCCCAGCCCAGTGCTTCTGACCCAGCTGTAATGCAGGCTGCCCTGGCTGGGTAGGGGACAGCACCCTCCTGTGTGGTCTCCTGGTTCACAGTGGCTGGCGCAGGGTGATCGCACAGCACACGGGCTATGTCCTGTTCTTTATTGCTGTGTCCCAGACAGTCACCTTCAGTATAAAAGCCAGTATCAAACAAGGCCCTGGCCGCAGGGCCAGCACCTGTCTGCCGGTGGAGCCAGCCTCCAGCCCTCTGCCAGTGTGTTGGGTGAGCCAAGGTCCCACACAGCTGCTGCTCTGGCTCACACCTGGTGCGCGATCTGCGTGATCTTGTGGAGCATCTCCTCCGACTGCAGCTGCTCCAGAGTGAGCAGGGACAGGCCCAGCTGGTCCTCCTGCCAAAACCACACAGCCCATGAGAGCAGGGCTGAGGCCTGCACCCTGGCCTGAGCTTACAGCCAGTTCCCCCCTCCAGGGCTGGCAATCGCTCAGGAGGGACCATCCCCGCCTCCCACGGCCGCAGGACAGCGCTCACCTTGTGGAAGGGCTGGGCCATCTGGCGCAGAAAGTACTTGGCCACCTGCACGGCCTCGTCCACCGTGAGGTTGAGGTTGGCGTCCGTGATGTGCTCCTGGATCCAGCGTGGCAGCTTCCCCCGCTTGTCTGCCCGGGCAAAACGCTACCAACCAAAGAGACCCAGACAACCCTGAGCTGTGGAGCCTCTGCCCACCAGAGCGTGCCATCTCCCCCTCGTGCCATCTTTCCCTTCTGGGGGTGGTGGGGTGCGCGTGCCTGCATTTCACCATGGCCCACCGTGGGTTAACATGCTGGAGCCTCTGGGGGGTTGACTCATGGCCCAGGGCAAAGCCTGCTCAGCAGCCACTTCCTGCAGTGCCCATAGCCCTACCCGCTGCCTTGCCTCATCTACTCACCCACCTTGTCTGCAAAGACCATGAGCCCGTAGTCTGTCTTGCCACGGATGGCCCGGCCCACGCACTGCGCTGCGTGCCGCATGGCATCGAATGTCAGGAAGTCGTTCTCCCGAATCTGGAACTGATCACGCAGGTACTCCAGCCGTGCCTGAGGGGACAAGAGCAGGGTTGTGGCACACGCCCTGCCCAGCTGCAGTGGACAGGATGCAGCCTTGGGACACAAGGCTCCTGCTATGAACCTCAAATTCCGGGGGCAGCAGGGCTGGGACCCCGGTGCCGATCCTGCATTCGCACCCACTCTCCACCCCAGCAGGGCCCTGTAGGCTGATCCCCATTGCATTCTCAGGAGGATAGCCTCTGCACCCCTCCCCCACTAGGTACTGGGCCCTAGCCAAGCAGGGCTAAGTGTTGGGGCACATGGTGCCAGCTCACCTTGAGGATGCGGCTCTGGGTGTAGACATAGGGTACGCCGAACATGATCACAGCTCTCCCGTAGTGGTGCACTGCAGGGGCAGATCAGAGGTCAGGCTGCCCCCCTGCCGCACACCACCCCCGGCAGGGCCACGCAAGGGGCCTGTGGTCAAAAATCGAGCACAAGCTATTGCCAGCAAGAGAAAGGACAGGACCAAGGGCACCTCACCCCCCGTGCTCTGCCCCGGCACAGAGAGCGAGCCCTGCTGGGAGCAGGAAGAGCTGTGCTCAGGTCAGCATTACCTACCAGGTAGAAGGAGCTGAGAAGGTCCTGCACCCCCAAACAGCAGCAGGCCAGGCAGGGGAGCTGGGGCAGACCCACACTGTGACTCCCCGGTACTCCCCAGCAAGAAAACTCACCGAAGTCGATGCCTTCGGACACCTTTCCCCTAGCCACGGACAGCAGGATGGCTCCCCGCCCATTCTCGCAGGCCTGTGTGCAAACAGGGGTCACGCCAAGCTGGGACTGTCACTCTGCTCCCACTGGCCTTCCCCTCCACCCCCGCCCCCACCCCCTCAGCTGGGCCCGGTCAGTGCTGGGTGTGCATTGGGGAGAGTTAGGGCTGAGTTCAGGAGTGGGCACAGCCAGTTTCAACTGAGTAGTCTCCCTCCATCCCTGCAGATCCACACTGCCATAACCGGCCCGGCACAAGGAGTCGGCTCCCTAGCATCAGACAGCTCCGCTCCATCCCAACCTGCAGCCTCATGGCCTTCGCTTAGCCTGCAGGGGCCAGCCTCTCCCTTCTCCAGCACCAGGACTAGGCACAGCCCCCCACGGTGCTGGCACAGTGCCCACCTCCTGGTACTTTTCCAGCGCCATGCTGGTCTCGGCCCCGTCCTGCGTCTCGATGAAGATGAGCTTGTTGCGCTGGATGTTCTCCAGGATGCCCTGGGGGAAAGCAGCCTAGGTCAGATATCAGGGCTCAGCTGCCCAGGGAGCCCCAGACTCAGCTGGGACCCACAACAGGGCTGGGTGCAGGTTCCAGTCCCGCTCATGGCTTTGTGGGGGAGAGCAGCACATTCCCCTTCGTTACTAGGCCACTCCAGCGCTGGGCAGGGGCTGCAGCATCTGGACACGGGCGGCTCTGCTGTGTCACAGGGTGGAGAACAAACCAGACAGGAGCTGGCAGGCAGGCACTGCCGTGGGGCTGTGAAACCCAGCACTCCTTCCTACCCAGGGGTCCCACGCTGCCAGAAGCAGGAAGGGAGACCTTGCAGGGGAGGCCAGACCCTTCCCTTCCCTCTCAGAGGGGTGGAATTGAGTCCCATGGGGGACCTGACTGAGGGAGGGGGATGCAGCCTGGTGCCAGCGTGCCATGCCAGGAAGGGTGCGGTATGGAGCTGCCTCACCCAGGAGAACTGCGGCTGGAGATAAGCCAGGAGATAAACTGCTTTCCCAGAGACTCGCTGTGGCTCAGTGCCCAGCCAGGCAGCTACAGCTGTGAGCAGGCAAGGCTGGAGCTCAGGACGAATCCATCGGCTCCTGGCCCCTTGGCTCCTGCTCCGCCAGCAGGAGGTGCTGCTGGGGGGAGCCAGCTAACACAGCCAGGGCCCTTCCCAGCCATTCCCTGCTGGTTCCCTTAAAGGGCCTTTTCCTACCTGCATTCCCTGAGGAATGCTGGCAGGGTCCCGCTGTCGCACTGTGATCTCCCCTCCCGGAATGGCAAGGGGCCAGTCTGGATCCCAGATGCCCGAGTGCCCATTAGGCACCAGAGTTCATGGCGTTAACAGAACTCAGCCCAGGAATCCCCCAGCGCAGTGCTTGCTCTGCCGGCCTGCCCATAGGCTCCGTGCCACCGGCTGCCTTGCCACACTGTTCCCACACCGGCTGGGCTTCTTTGTCAAGGCAGTGGCTTTGGCAGCAGCTGTGTGGGTGGGGCATAGGCAGGGCCAGCAGCGGGCACCCTCTCCGCGGACAAGCCTGGGATTTCTGGCAGTGAAGTGGAGCAGGGAAATCCCTTGTGCCTCCCAGGCCACCCTTCCCCCCAACCACTCCAGCAGCACTGGCCAGCCCCCTGGACCCTCTGCAACCAGCCCCACTGGCCCCCCTGTACGCACCTGCTCGTACCACGAGGCCACGATGTTTTCCATGTACTGGTAGCTGGTGAAGAAGGCCACAATGCCATCAGGCACGATCGCAGACATCTCCAGCAGCAGGTTGCCGTAGTTCCGGATCACAGCTGGGAACGGTCAGGGAGGGTCTCGTGGGTCCAGAGCCAGGTGGGCCGTGGTGGGGGGTGAACACCCACACGGTGGTGGGGCAGGGCCTGAACCTGAGATCTGGCCCCACATTGGCCCATGCTAGGGGCAGCTCCAGCCTGCACTTGGGGGGTACATGTTCAGCTCCCCAGTGGCAGGAGAAGGCCATGGGGCGGGGGGGGAGGGCCACAGGCATGGCCAGGAAGGTCGCCAGGTCAGTCACACAATACAACATGGGGGGGGTTTGGCCCATTGGGTCCCGCTGCCCAGCTCACTCATGGGGGGTGGGGGGCGTGTATGGCACAGATCACCTCTGCACCCTGCAGAGCAGGGTCCCCCCCAATTCTGGCACAGCAGCTCCTGGTAGAACAAGGGGAGCCGGCTGCTGCTACACCCCCAGCAACGGCTCCCACAGCCCAAGCTGTCACTGGGGGACCCCCAACTCTGTCCGCAGAGCCAAGACAGATGGGAGTGGGGGGGGAGCCCCTGGCAGGGCAGCCTATCACCACAGCTGGGAATAGGAGAGGTGGCTCCAGGATGAGCCCATGCCCCAGGGTGGTACCCACATCCTCTCCACCAGGCTAACGTCCTGTAGCATCCCTACCAATGTCCTCGCGGGTCTCGAACTTGGAGCTAATGGCCACCTGGTCGTTTCCTCGCCCCACAATCTGAAAGGAAAACAGGACGCTGGTAAGTGGGCCCCGGTCCAGAGCCGAGCTGCGCCCAGCCGCCCAGGGGCTGCCCCCAGGGGGGCAGGGGCTCAGAGGTGCCCAGCAACTGCCCAGATGGGGGGAGCATGAGACTTTTGGCAGCCCCCCTCTTTCCCCCAGGCACAGCCCCGTGCAGCTACCCCCCACCTAGCCCAGCCGTCCACTCACCATAGGGCAGAGACAGGTCCTGGCCAGAGTCATGGTGAAGGTGGCCATGGTAACAGGATGGAAATCCAGGATCTTGGGGTATATGTCCAGCGGGGACAGCGTCTACATGGGGACATGGGGTGAAGCATGAGCTGGGGGGCCTCTGTTCACCAGACACCACCCATGGAACCTTCACCCCAACCTGGAAACGAGGTGGTGGCTGAGCAGAGATGCCAGCTACAGACGGCTCAAGTATCTCTGCTGTGCCAGGACAGGGCTCTGCTCTCAGGGCGACCCACAAGGAGTGCCAGGGTTTGGGGGGGTCCCCACACACACATAGGAGCCAAGCTGGACTCTCAGCACTGGGTCAGCAGCCCAGCCCACGGGCCCCTGGCAAGCCAGGGCAAGCTCCAGCCATGCGCCCCCCAGAACCCCCACCTGTGCCCAGGCCGGGCCCACTCTGCAGGGGACGGAGAAGCTGGCTGGCCCGAGTCGCGGCACACTCCAGGGATGCAGCCCTGAATGTACCAGGCAGAGGAGGCAGAAGCACCCGCTGAGCAGGAAGGGCTGTTCCTAGCAGAGCCGCCATCCGGAGCAAGGGCCACTCACCAGCACCCCCAGGGGCCACAGCTCCAGCCCAGCTTCTCCCAGGCCCAGGAGCCACGCCCCAAGCTGCCACTTACCCCCGAGGTGATGATGACAGACTGGAACCTCTCAAAGACCGGCTTGATGGCGATGGAGGCGTCCATGCAGCTGGAAGGACAGGATGAGTGTCTTCGGGGGCAGGCAGCAAACAGCAGCCCCCAGGCAAGCCTGCCCACCCCCCACCAGAGCCCATGGCCTTTCCACGCCAGCTCCCCCGCCCGCTCACCTGAAATGCAGGATGGGGTTGGCGATGGTGGGGGTCCTGTCGTCAAAGGGCTCTATGATGATGGTGAAGCCTGCAGAGGAGTCAGAGCTCTGGAGTCAGCGAGCTGTCGGGATCTCCCTTCGTACCTTGCCCCCACCACCATCGAGATGCAGCCCCCTCCGGGGTGGCAGGGAGCTGCTCCTTACCAGCACCACCCGCAGCGGCTTCAGCGGAACGGCTCAACATCTCACCCCCCCTCGTGCCAGGATTGGGCACCCCCCCGCCCTCAATCCCCCATTCCTTGCTGCTCCACCGGGGTCTCCACACACACACACTGGCCAGTTGACTGCATGCACCCCCGTATTCACTCCCTGCACCCCACTGTAAGGAGCTTTGTACCGAACACACCTTGTGAGGGATCTGGAAACTACTAACTCGCTGGTCACGAACACAGGGAAACATGTAGCAACGTTGTGTGTAAAGCTATGAACAGAGGCTGAAATCGGGACCAAAGCATTTCCCAGACACACCTGGGCAATGGCTAAACCCGTTTCTCAAGGACAAAGGACAAGCTAATGTGTCTAGCCAGGTGTCATCCAAGTTGATGGGCCATCCCCTGCCCAGTGGCCATCTTTGGCAAGGCAGCGGGCAGTAGCAAACAGATCTGCATCTTAGCAAACAGTAGCAAGGAACCTCTGTCACCACCACGCTCCTGGTGTCCATCATCGCACTGGGAATGACCTTTGCCTGGGGGTAACCCTCAGGAAAATGCTTTTCAAAAGGGGCCTGAACTATGAAAGGGAGGAGCAAAAGCACCCCAAGGTAGCACTCCCTGAACACCGCTCTCACTTCCCCCGAAGACAACAGAAGACAACAGAAGGAACTTGGGAAGCAGATCCTGGCCTGGGAATTTGGTCAGCAGTTACACTGGGAGCGTGTGGTAAGGAATCCCACCTCGAGCCCAGGCTAGGTTGTTAATGCTAGGAAGCGGTTTATCTGTAGTTCTCTTATAACCATTTCTAACTTCAATGCCCTGGACGTGTGCTCACTTAAAACCTGCCTCCGTGTAGCTAAATAAACATGCTTTACTCTTTAATCCAAACAAATCCAGGGCTGGGAATAGGGTGGGGACCACCACGTGGGACAGCAGACTGCTGTATATTGATCCCCTTAGAGCAGGGGTGGGCAAACTTTTTGGCCCGAGGGCCACATCTGGGTATGGAAATTGTATGGGGGGCCATGAATGCTCACGAAATTGGGGTTAGGATGTGGGAAGGGGTGAGCGCTCTGGCTGGGGGTGCGGGCTCTGGGGTGGGGCTAGGGATGAGGAGTTTGGGGTGTAGGAGGGTGCTCCAGATTGGGACTGAGGGGTTCGGAGTGTGGGGTGGGCTCCAGGCTGGGGCAGGAGATTGGGGCGCGGGAGGGAGTCGGGGGGCAGGCTTCGGGCAGCGTTTGACTCAAGCAGCTCCCAGAAGCAGCGGCATGTCTCCCCTCCAGCTCCTACGCGAAGGCAGGGCCAGGCATCTCTGCACACTGACCTGCCTGCAGACGCCACCCATGCAGCTTCTAGTGGCCGCAGTTCCTGGCCAATGGGAGCTGCGGGGGTGGCACTTGGGGTGGGGGCATCATGCAGAGCCCCCGGCTGCTCCTACATGGAGGAGCAGTAGGGGGGACATGACGCTGCTTCCGGGAGCCACGGCACGTGTGCATGGAGCAGCCCCCAACCCTGCTCCCCGGCTGGAGTACAGGAGCAGGGCAAGCCCCAGACCCCACTCCCTTGTGGGAGCTCGAGGGCCAGATTAAATCGGCTGGCACGCCGGATATGGCCCGCGCGTCATAGTTTACTCACCCCTGCCTTAGAGCGGCAACAGACCTAACACATCTGAACTGGCCAGGAGAGGGTTGGACTGTGCAGGACACACGTTTGGGGGGAACATCTGGGGCTGGGAATGAGTTAGGGTCACCCTGCAATGGTAACCAAGGCTGGTGGAAGTCCGTGTGGCTGGTGTTTGCTGACAGCCTGCTGGGGCGAGGGCTGCTGGAACAGACACTTGAGGTGCGACCGGCAGGCTGGCTGTGAGCGGCCCGGGCAGAAGCTACAGCAGCATAGCATCGGGGGGCAACCGAGTTTGCAGGGCAGGGGTGACCAAGCCCCTCTCTGGCTTGCACTGCCCCAGGAATGCCCTAGCCCCTGTGTAGCTGGAGACCCACCCAGGGACCAGTGGGGGCGGCCTGGCTGCAGGCCACCCCTCCGACGGCTCAGGGCAGGGAGCACCCAGCTCGGCTGCTCTGCCATCTGCCACAGCTCTCCCTGAAACAGCCCGCGGACCACAGCTGGGGGCAGGGTGGGCATTTCCTTGTGGGCAGCTGAGAAGTATCTGGGCTCGAGCCCTGCACTGCCTGCGAGTGCTGCACACAGGAGCTGGGGTCCCTCTGCTCGGCTTCTCCCGTTAGCCATCCAGTCTCATCCAGCTTGTCCGCCGGGGGCACCACGGAGCACAAGCAACGCTTGGCTGGCAGGCCACAGGACACAGAATCATAGAATATCAGGGTTGGAAGGGACCTCAGGAGGTCATCTAGTCCAATCCCCTGCTCAAAGCAGGGCCAATCCCCAATTAAATCATCCCAGCCAGGGCTTTGTCAAGCCTGACCTTAAAAACTTCTAAGGAAGGAGATTCTACCACCTCCCTAGGTAACGCATTCCAGTGTTTCACCACCCTCCTAGTGGAAAAGTTTTTCCTAATATCCAACCTAAACCTCCCCCACTGCAACTTGAGACCATTGTTCCTTGTTCTGTCATCAGCTACCACTGAGAACAGTCTAGATCCATCTTCTTTGGAACCCCCTTTCAGGTAGTTGAAAGCAGCTATCAAATCCCCCCTCATTCTTCTCTTCCGCAGACTAAACAATCCCAGTTCCCTCAGCCTCTCCTCATAAGTCATGTGTTCCAGACCCCTAATCATTTTTGTTGCCCTCCGCTGGACTCTTTCCAATTTTTCCACATCCTTCTTGTAGTGTGGGGCCCAAAACTGGACACAGTACTCCAGATGAGGCCTCACCAATGTCGAATAGAAGGGAACGTCCCTCGATCTGCTGGCAAGGCCCCTACATATACATCCCAAAATGCCATTGGCCTTCTTGGCAACAAGGGCACACTGTTGACTCATATCCAGCTTCTCGTCCACTGTAACCCCTAGGTCCTTTTCTGCAGAACTGCTGCCGAGCCATTCGGTCCCTAGTCTGTAGTGGTGCATGGGATTCTTCTGTCCTAAGTGCAGGATTCTGCACTTGTCCTCGTTGAACCTCATCAGATTTCTTTTGGCCCAATCCTCTAATTTGTCTAGGGCCCTCTGTATCCTATCCCTACCCTCCAGCGTATCTACCACTCCTCCTAGTTTAGTATCATCCGCAAATTTGCTGAGAGTGCAATCCACACCATCCTCCAGATCATTTATGAAGATATTGAACAAAACCGGCCCCAGGACCGACCCCTGGGCCACTCCACTTGATACCGGCTGCCAACTAGACATGGAGCCATGGATCACTACCCACTGAGCCCGACAATCTAGCCAACTTTTTATCCACCTTATAGTACATTCATCCAGCCCATACTTCTTTAACTTGCTGGCAAGAATACTGTGGGAGACAGTGTCAAAAGCTTTGCTAAAGTCAAGGAACAACACGTCCACTGCTTTCCCTTCATCCACAGAGCCAGTTATCTCATCAGAGAAGGCAATTAGATTAGTCAGGCATGGATTCACCAAGGGCAAGTCATGCTGACTGTTCCTGATCACTTTCCTCTCCTCTAAGTGCTTCAGAATTGATTCCTTGAGGACCTGCTCCATGATTTTTCCAGGGACTGAGGTGAGGCTGACTGGCCTGTAGTTCCCCAGATCCTCCTCCTTCCCTTTTTTAAAGATGGGCACTACGTTAGCCTTTTTCCAGTTGTCCGGCACCTCCCCTGATCGCCATGAGTTTTCAAAGATAATGGCCAATGGCTCTGCAATCACATCAGCCAACACCCTCAGAACCCTTGGATGCATTAGATCTGGACCCATGGACTTGTGCATGTCCAGCTTTTCTAAATAGTCCTTAACCTGTTCTTTCACCACTCACAGCTGCTCACCTCCTCCCCATACTGTGTTGCCCAGTGCAGCAGGCTGGGAGCTGACCTTATCTGTGAAGACCGAGGCAAAAAATGCATTGAGTACTTCAGCTTTTTCCACATCATGTGTCACTAGGTTGCCTTCCCCATTCAGTTAGGGTCCCACTTTCCCTGACCTTCTTCTTGTTGCTAACATACCTGTAGAAACCCTTCTTGTTACCCTTCACATCCCTTGCTAGCTGCAACTCCAATTGTGCTTTGGCCTTCCTGATTACACCCTTGCATGCTCAAGCAATATTTTTATACTCCTCCCTAGTCATCTCTCCAAATTTCCACTTCTTGTAAGCTTCCTTTCTGAGTTTAAGCTCACCGAAGATTTCACTGTTAAGTCAAGCTGGTCACCTGCCATATTTGCTATTCTTTCTGCACATCGGGATAGTTTCTTCCTGCACCCTCAAGAAGGCTTCTTTAAAATACAGCCAGCTCTCCTGGACTTCTTTCTCCCTCATGTTATTCTCCCAGGGGATCCTGCCCATCAGTTCCCTAAGGAAGTCAAAGTCTGCTTTTCTGAAGTCCAGGGTCCGTATTTTGCTACTCTCCTTTCTTCCTTTTGTCAGGATCCTGAACTCAACCATCTCATGGTCACTGCTGCCAAGGTTGTCACCCACTTCTACTTTCCCTACTAATTCTTCCCTGTTTGTAAGTAGCAGGTCAAGAGGAGCACGGCCCCTAGTTGGTTCCTCCAGCACTTGCACCAGGAAGTTGTCCCCAACACTCTCCAAAAACTTCCTGGATTGTCTGTGCACTGCTGTATTGCTCTCCCAGCAGATATCAGGGTGATTGAAGTCTCCCATGAGAACCAGGGCCTGCGATCTAGTAACTTCTGTGAGTTGCCGGAAGAAAGCCTAGTCCACACCTCATCCCCCTGGTCCGGTGGTCTATAGCAGACTCCCACCACGACATCACCCTTGTTGCTCACACTTCTAAACTTAATCCAGAGACACACTCAGGTTTTTCTGCAGTTTCATACTTGACCTCTGAGCAGTCATACTGCTCCCTTACATACCATGCAACTCCCCCACCTTTTCTGCCCTGCCTGTCCTTTCTGAACAGTTTATATCCATCCATGACAGTACTCCAGTCATGTGAGTTATCCCACCAAGTCTCTGTTATTCCAATCACATCATAATTCCTTGACTGTGCCAGGACTTCCAGTTCTCCCTGCTTGTTCAGGCGGCTACCATCTCAGATTTGCAGTGGTGTCTGCAACCCCCGCTGAACTCAGACCACCAAGCTCTTGGGAGCCCGGCCCTGGCATGACAGGCAAAGATACAAACAAGCAGGAAAGCCAAGTCCTGCTCGTCCCCTGCACTCGGGCCCCGTTCACCCCCTCCAGGCCCCATCTGTCCCCGCTCGTCCCCTGCACTCGGGCCCTGCTCACCCTCTCGGTCCCGCCAACCCCCCTCCCGCCCCTGGCTCCACTAGCCCCCTCCTATCCTGCCAGCTGCTTGCCTGCTTGCCAGCTGCTTGCTCCCTCCTACCCTGCCAGCTGCTCGCCCCAGACCCCGCTTGTAGGTAAATCTCTGCATTAAGCATCTTCACATAACTTTCCTGACTTTGTATTATGCTTCTGTTTTTGTACAACTTTGCATCAGATCCTTATATAGAAAACTTTGTATTGAGCCTTGGTATAATGTTTTTGCTAGGAGCAGAATAAGATCCCCCCTGCCTCCTTTTAATCAATTACCCTGTTGAATGAACGAGGTGTGAATGAGTAAAGGCCTGGAAGCAAGCACCTCCAGATAGCTGCAACAGCTGGGGAGGGGATGGAAGCCAGACCCAATAACAATAAAACTTGTCAAGTGGGCTCACTAAAGAAGAGCAAAAAGAACAGGAGTGCTTGTGGCTCCTTAGAGACTAACAGACAGTGTTGATTGATAAATGGGTTATCAATAAATGTGGTGCTTTGCCTTATTCCCCCCCAAAAGATCCTGTGCAGTACTTTAAGTACAACACGCTCACCCCCTCCCACCCCAACCCCCAGACCCTGCTCACCCCCTCCCACCCTACACACCCACTGCCCAGGCTCCATTCCCAGCACTAGGAGAGGAGCCAGTGCCCTCCAGGCCCAGCTGCTTTGTGCTGCAAGCGTCTGTCCCAGCCAGGCCCGCTGGGCAGCCACCTTGAAGGGAAGGCCCCAGTCCATGTGCTGGGAGGGGAGCAAGCTGCTTAGCACTAAGAGGATTGAAACTGTCGCATCCCCGCGGCTGAATGCTTGAGAGATTTACGTGGTATTTATATTCCACTGCCACGTCAGCACACTGGCCTGGAGAGACACCTCACCCCCCCCGCAGGCACGCCCCACCACAGGCCTGGACGCACACCAGCCCCAGGCCCCCCAGTACCACGTCCACAGGCCCGGCCCCTCACCTGGCATCCATGAGCCCAGACACATGGCTGGCCCCACTTCCCTCCCCTCCCCAGCATGCCCTGGTCCAGACAGATCTGCAGCCCCCTTGTGTTCCCCTTTCCTCAGAGGACCCGGAGAACCACAGCTGCTTCCTCCAAGGCAGGAGGGGCCAAGGTGAGCCCTGGGGAGAGGGCCTGGCTCCTCGGCTGGGCGACACGCTGCTGTGGGGTGCGAGTCAAGAGCCACGCGCTGCGGGTTGGCACCAAACAGCCCCCTGCTGGCTCCTGAGGGGCGCCTGGTCAGGGGGCGAAGAGGCCAAGGCTTTCTCTCGCTATGCTTATGGTGCATGCCTAGGCCTGGCATGAGGAGCCCCACACTCTGCCAGGCCAAGCTGTGTCCCACTGCGTCTCTCTCCACCTACTCCCAGCTGAGCAACAGCCCCGTCTGCGGGAAAGAATGGCCTGGGCCCCGCAGAGCCAGGCACAGAAGGGCCCCGCGGCCCAGCAGGAATTCCTGGGCAGTCCGGCAGCAAAAGCAGCCCAGTGCCCCCTGCCCACCTAGCACACACCCAAGGGACTCCGGCACACCAGTGGGGCACCCAGCCAGACTCGGAAGATTCACTGTGGCCTACTGTAGACACTAGCCGCTGCTGTCACCCTAACCCTGCGAGAGGAGCTCGGTCAAGGGCCATCACCCAAACCCAGCCATTGACACCGAGGATCAAACCTCTCAGTGGGGGCACCAGGCTGGTGCCAGTGCCCTCCTCTCCCTCCAGCAGCAGCCTGAAGGCTTCACACCCAGAGCAGGATGTGCTTGAGAGCCTCAACTCCCTGCAAGTCCCTCAGACTGCCCGGGAAACCAAGGGGGAGCTACCAGGCCAAGGCCACACCACAAGCAACACCAGAAGTCCTGGCTTCCGGTCGCGGGGCACCTTACCCTTGGCGTAGGTGCTGACGAGCGTGGCGAAGTTGGCGATGAGGGTGATGGGAGAGAAGTCAGCAATGTCCACGATCTCCAGCGTGCGGAGCAGGGAGCGCAGTCGTTCCGCACAGAACCTACGGCAGGCATGAGAGGTCGAGGGGGTTACCACAGCGGGGTGGGAATGTGGGAGGTGAATGTTACCTCCTGGGGAGGAGATGCCCCTTTATCTGCCCTCCAGCCCCACACACTGCGGCTGCAGGGGGGTTGTTAATGCCACTCCCAGCCTGGTGCAGCTGCAGAGCCAGCCAGGGCTGAGCAGGGCACAGGGCATCCAGTGACCTTAGGCAGGCCACGCCAAGCACCTCCATGGCACCCCACATGGGCAGGCCGGAGGCAGCTCAGCCAAGAGGGGGCTGAGATTCAACAAGCCAAACCCTGTACAGCAAGGGGGGCTGCGAGACTTATCTGCCCATATCGGAGGAGTGCCAGCACCTCCAGGGGGAAGGCATGGCACAGTGGCAGGTGGGCAATGCCCTAGTGGGGAGGGCAGACAGGGCCAGGGAGGGGTGCCGAGACCAGAGGGGCAGGCTGGGACAGGGAGGGGCGCAGAGCAGAAGGGCAGGCCAGGGAGGGCCAGGCCAGGTCGGGCAGGGGTGCAGAGCAGAGGGGCAGGCTAGGGAAGGATGGGCCAGGCTGAGCTGGGGCGCAGAGTTGGGGGGGGCAGGCCAGGGAAGGCCGGGCCGAGGAGGGGCGCAGAGTTGGGGGCACAGGCCAGGGAAGACCAGGCCAGGCCAGGCCGAGGAGGGGCGCAGAGCGCGGGGGCAGGCCAGGGAAGGCTGGGCCAGGATGGGCCGAGGAGGCGGGTAGAGCACAGGGGCAGGCCAGGGAAGGCCAGGCCAGGCTGGCCAGGGGCGCAGAGCAGGGGGTCAGGCCAGGGAAGGCCGGGCCAGGATGGACCGAGGAGACAGGCGGAGCAGAGGGGCAGGCCAGGCCAGGCCAGGCCGAGGAGGGGCGCAGAGCAGAGGGGCAGGCCAGGCCGAGGAGAGGCCAGGACGGGCCAAGGAGGGGCACAGAGCAGAGGGGCAGGCCAGGCCGGGCAGGGGCGCAGAGCAGAGGGGCAGGCTGGCTCCACTGGCCGGGCCCAGGCCAGCTGCTTACCGCAGTGGCTTGCGCTCGATGCACACCTTCTCGAAGACGTCCTTGAGGAAGGAGGGGGGGCTTTCCTGCACCATGTGATGGACCCGCAGCCGCGACTTCAGGTACTCCAGGAAGCGCTTCATGAAGCCCACAAAGTGCTCAGCCGTCCGGATGTTCCCGGGCACGGCCTCTGCAAGGGGTACAGGCTCACCCTGAGTCACAGCCTGCCCCTGCCCATGCCCCACCCACAAGGGGGCATGACCAGGGTGAGAATGCCACTGCTGCAGCCCACCTATCCCCAGGTCCCTGCCCAAGGGGGGGCACAGGCCCAAGTCCATGCTGGGTATGCATGTCCACCATGCCCTTGACTGCAAGCCCTATGCCCGTAGCCAGGGAACAGGGCTGGGCTCAGGCTCCATGGTTCCAAGGAGATCAGAAGTACGGGCAGGGAGAGGGCTGAGAAACACCAGCTCATCTCACATACAGCACCAGGGGGCCCCAGAGAACGGTCTCAGAGTCAACACCAGCCCAGGCTGAGGTGGAACTGATGCCATGGGGGGAAGGCCCTGTGTCCCAGTCCCCACCTGCCCCCAGTGTCCTCAAGGTCAGCCAGTCCCCCTTCCCTGGGGCTGGACTGGAGCCAGCACCCCTTGGAGAGGAAAGGGCCTGCATCCATTCCCTGCCCACCCCCACCAGTGCCAGCCAGTCCCCTGGCCTGGGGCTGGATCAGATCCAGCTACACCGTAGCAGCAAAAGGCCCAGTATCCCATACCCCAGCCAGCCAGTTCCGTTTGTTCTAGCTGCACTGGGAGGTGCGGGCCCCCAGCAATGCCACCCTCCCGCCACCAGCTAGCAGGGCCCACCTTGGAGAATCTGGTCAGGCAACACCGGATTGGCCAGGTAGATGTCCGTTTCCCGGGCAATGTTGGCCTCTCTCAGACCTTCCACCAGCCGCCTGTATTCCTCCTTCAGTTTCTGGGCATCCGTCTCCTTAATCCTGAAAGGGGACCAGCGCCCGTGAGCCCAGGAGGGCACAGGGAGGGCAGGGAGGGGGCACGGGGATGGCACTCACTTCTGGATGGTAGCCTGTAGCGTGGCCACGTTGGCTTGGCAGCGATCCAGCGTCCGGCGCGTGATGTTCACCCCCATGGAGTCGATGCACACATTGTCTGCAGAAACAGGGCACTTGGTCTCCAGGGGAACCCAGCAGTTGGGGTGGGCAGGGGACCTTGGGGAGGGACTAAACCCCAGGTGGGAGGGGGGCAGAGACTTCGACTCCCCTGACAGGGACCAGGCTGGGCAGACGCCCCACTGGCAGAGTGAAAGAATAGGTCAGTTCTGCCTGTGGGGACAGTAACAAACAGGGATCGGGGGCAGGGGCTAGCCTTTACACACAGGCCCCCCCAGACCAGAGCCGGCAGTAGTTGAAGACAACAGCCATGACACGCTGGGACCCAGGGACACCTCAACATGGGTCCTGGGGCAGTCCCCCTGGCTTGGGCAAGAGCAGAGTCCTGTCCCAAGTGACAGCTGCAGGGTGGGAGCAAAAAGCCACAACAGGACACGGGTTCAGGAGGGACTTGGCAGAGGAAGCAGGGACGCCCTGAACTAGGGAACATTCAGATGCCAGAGAGCGGACCCTGGGGCACTGGATCCAACCAGACCAACACAGGCACCGGGCTGCACGGCCCCGAGCAGGGAAAGGGCAGCCGGAAGCGATTGGGCACCTCGTCAGCACAGAGGGGTTGACGAAGTGGAGGGAGATGGGAAGGGATCTGAGCCCTCCCACTCCCCAGGGAGCCCAAGGGGCATGACGGGGAATGGGAGCAATACCACCCGGCCATCTGGAGACACATCCATACCCAGATCAGGCGGGGAGTCATTCCCCAGGGGGCTGGTGCAGGGATTGCCCGCCCAGCACATTCATAACCAGCCGGGCAGCGTGTCAGCCAGCCGGGCATGGAGCAGCACCGCAGCGTCAGCGAAAGGGGCTCAGCCGCCCCCACCAGGGGCTCTAAGTACTGAATGGCAGGCAGGGACCAGGCACACATGGCAGAAAGCCCCGCCCCCCCGCCCCTGTCCGCCCCCTTGCATAGGCTCAGCCATCCCATTACCAATGTTATGAGCTTCGTCAAATACGACAACGGATTTCTTGGCCAGCTCCTTGGACACCAGGTCTGCGATCTTGGGGTCCAGCAGGTAGTGGTAACTGTACACGACAATGTTGGCATGGAGGATCTGACCAAAGGAAGGAAAGGGTTACTGCCCAGCACACACACCCACCCCCCCCGCTGGGGGCCCAGAGACAGGCAGCCCCAGGCTGGCATACCACCTCCCTGGCAAGCCCTAGAGGGCCACAGGCCAGCAGCCCCTGGGCGAGAGGGAGGCTCTGTGCCCGGCAGCAGGGTTGTGCACAGCAGCAGTCAGGACGGGCTGCACCAGGAGCAGCTGGGCTCTGGCCTCAGCACAGCGGGCAGCCGCACGGCACTCGACGGCCCTGTCGCCAAGGCAGGCAGTTCTGGGTGGGACGGGCTGAGGCTGCTCTAGCTGCTGGGGGCTGCAAGCTGCTCTAGCTGCCTAGGCCAGCGAGTTAATGGAACGCCCGGAGCCCCCGGGGGGAAGCTCACGGAGGAGGCTGTTGCCACCACCACCTGCTTTGCCCTGGGGGCTCACTCAGCCCAGGCCTGGCCCCACTCAGCTCCCAGGCGCATCCTGCTGTGACTCCTCGGGAACACATGGCCCTGGGGGACCAGCGCCTGCCTCAGCTTCAGCCTCTGCCCAACCCAAGTGCCCATGAGCAGCCTCCCTGGGCCAAGCCCCCTACAGTCTGCCAGGGGCCTGATTTGAATCTCACTCGCCCTGGGGCAGACCCACTCAATGGGTCAGTGTCAGCGCTGGGAGTATCCAGCTTGGGTCACAGCCAGTGGGGCAGAGGAGGCCAGAGCCACCGGGGCTGGAGGACAGGCGGGCATTGTGCCCAGCAGGTGGGGAGTCACCCACCCCAGGAGCACATCACCCAGCATCACAACTCCTTCCCCTCGACAGGCAGTGCTGGACTGGGCTCCCAGCTGGGCCAGCCCGTACCCTGCTGCCCTGCATCTGCCCTGCTGACTGCCAGGGGAGGAGGGTTTGCTCTCCAGGTTCAGTGAACCCCGCTCCCCACCCCCGCATTGGGCCCAGCAGGGCACGATGGCCCGCCACGTACCGAGTAGCGGGCGAGGAAGTAGGGGCACCAGCCCTTCTGCCGACAGTACCCTTTGAGGTCATCCAGGTTGTAGACACCAAAGGGGATGGGCACCTGCCGCCCATGGGCATCAAACTCCTGTGGAGGGGGGGGAACAGCACGCTGCACATCAGGGCCTAGCGCCACCCAGGCTCACGTCCCTCCCTCTGCTGCTCCGGGCCTTGGGCCAGCCCATCTCCAGCTGCTCCAGCTCAACTCCTCAGCCCCTTCACACTATCGTCCCCGCTGCCCAGTTCCCTGCCCGTTAACCCTTCCGAGTGGGCCGCAGGGATGCCTCCCATCAGTGTTAATGGCAAGAGCTGGCAGCCAGGGCAGCAGAGTGGGTCTCCTCTTCGCCAGTGTCCTAGGCTGGCCGATGGGGCCAGGAGCTTCCCCCGGGGAGGGCAGACCTCTTGGTGCCACCTGGCAGAGGGCATACAGGGTGCAGAGGGGTTTACAGGCATCCCCTGGGTCTGATGTCTACATCATTCTGCGCCAACGGGTGGCATGCGCGGCCTCTAGTGAGAGCCCGTTGCCGGCTGGCCACAGGAGAGCGTCTGAGGGGGTGGCTGTCCGTGTTGTCTTAGGACCTGTGAGTTACGACCAGAAGGTGATGCACAGGTTCAGCATCAGGCAGGGGACGCTGACCGTGTCTTACAGTGAGAGTTCACTGGCATAACCCAGACTGCAAAGTCGCCACGACACCACACAAGCTCCGGCGGCGCCCTGCTTATGCCTAAGATCAAAGACCAAGGCCGGTGTCTCTGGGGAACACAGAGACACACTTGGGATCCCGCCCCGCAGGGCCCAGCTGCCAGAGGTTTGTCTTATGAATGCAGGGTCACGGCCAGCCTGGCTGGGAAACGCTGGGAAAAAGCCCAGGCGCGAGACCCCCTCAGACAGGTGAGCGGCTGGTGAGTTACGTCTGGGATCTGGAAGGCGAGTTAGGATTTTGTTTGACTCGTAACCATTTGTTTCCAAGACTTCTCTCTCGAACCTCTGCTCTTTGTCACATGAGCGTCACCTGGTTCTCGGTACAAACGAATGGAAGGGCTGCAAGCTGGGCTGGGACCGGGGAGCCGGGCTGGGTGCTTTGGGCCAGCGGACCTGTGAATGCTGCTTGCGGGCGCTGGGAGGCTGGAGTATGACTATTGCTAACCCGCAGGGGGACAGCGGAGCTGAGCCCGGCAGGCACAGACAAGGCTCCCGCGTACTCCGGCACATGGCAGCAAGGTGCCTCACAGCCCAGGGTACCCCCGGGGAAACGTCCCAGTAGCCCTTCGGTTCTAGTGACAGTGCTCAGCTGGCATGTCAAACCCCTGCCACACCACCTCCCGGGAGGGGAAGCCCCATGGGCCGGGAGGGGCTGACCCTCGCCCAGGAGCCCTGCTACCTCGAAGAAGCGGCACGAGGGGATGGCGCTGTCCCACTGCTGCTGCGCCCGTACGTACGACGCCGTCAGGCTCAGACACTTGCCGTCCACCTCCTTCCCGAACCGCAGCGAGCTCACCTACAATGAGCAGCCGTCAGTTGTAGGACACCTGGCCATGGGGCCCTCAGTTCTGGAGGGCACCATGTGTAATGCACGGGGGGGCTGTCTCCCCTCTCCCCGCCTGATCTGCCAATGCCCCTCACTCCCGACCTGCAGCCCCCCGGCTATCCCAGCCCTGGGCTCCACGCCCACAGCTCTGCCAGTGCCCCTCACTCCTGACTCGCAGCCCCTGTTAGTCCAGCTCTGGGCTCCCCCCAGCTCTGCCATTGCCCCTCACTCCCGGCTCGCAGGCCTGCTAGCCAGTCAGCGCAGCGAGCACTGGCACATTCTGAGACTCAACCACACATGCTCATATAAAGGGGCAGCTGCTGGGGCACACAGGCAGTGGAGTCACTTGCCTCTCGGGCCAGGACATGCACAGGAAGGGGCAGGGCAGGTGGTATCTGGCTCCAGGGGAGGGGAGGGCAGGGGGCAGCAGTTCCACAGTCACTCTATGGAGCAGCCTCGGCCTCTGCCCAGGGCAGGTCCCTGAACGGGACAGCCTGGCCGTGAGGCGGCAGGCATGGAGGGCAGGTCCCTGAACAGGACAGCCTGACCGTGGGGCGGCAGGCATGGAGGGCAGACCAGCCCTGGGTTCCTCCCCCGGCCTGCCGGGCAGCTGAGTCCTGGCTGTGCCCCAGAACCAGGGTCCCAAGGGTGGGGAGCCTGGAACCGACTCACCTCGGGGTGGATGCAGAGGTTCTTCCTGGAGCTCAGAGCCAGGCCAAGGAAAGGGAGCTTCTCCCCTGTCCGCTTCTCATAGAAATCCAGGAGCTTCCGTAGTTCCTCAATGACCTGCAGGAGCAGGGACAATGAGGGCCCACCATGATTCCCCACACCCTCCCACACACCCTTCTCCCCACAGGGCAGCGAGGGGTCCTGCTGTGATCCCCCATTCCCTCCCTCTCCTCCACCCGAGGCAGTAAGGGGCCCTGTCACCATCCCCCACACCCTCCCCCCGCCGCATTCCTCCCCCTGGGGCAGCAAGGATCCTGTCACTATCGCCCACATACTCTCCCTCCCCCCCACTCCTCCTCCCACCAGGGCCGTGAGGGGGGGCCCCCACAACCTCCCCACTCTCCACCACAGGGCAGCAAGGGCCCCACCCATGATTCCCCCACCCCCCCAACACAAGGCCCCACCGCATACAGGTCCTGCCCCCCACACCCTGGTCACCTTCTCGATCTCAGGCACGGTTCTGGAGCAGTAGATCAGCTTGGTCACCTCCAGCGGATGGGCCTAGGGAGATAGGCCAGACACCTCCATTACTGGGCGGGATGGGGGCTTGGCTATCCCCAGAGGCCACCGATGACGAGCCTGGAGCAGCCAGGACATCAAACTCCCCAGGCTGCTTTCCCCTCCCCACCACCATCACAGCTACAGCCCCAGGGATGGGGGGAACGGTGTGAGCACTCCCACCTGGCTATGGGACCTGAGGGGCACAGAAGAGGCCCTGACCCCAAGCCCCAGGGCTCTGCCAGTGGAGCAAGCAGAGGCAGCTCCAGCCCCTGCCCAGACCCACCCACGAGATCTGCGGGATAGCGCCAGGGCTGGGCCAGTGCCTGCCACCCGGCCACGCTGGCCTTTGGGGAAAGTGCCTCTCCCAGTGGGCCACCTAGACACGCACCTGGCAGTCCCCGCCCCCAGCTCTTGCCTGGCACTCACCCGCTGGTAGGCCACAATGAGAGACAGGAGGGAAACGGTCTTCCCAGTCCCCGAGGGCATTTCCAGCACGCCATGGCCCTGGGAGAGAGGAACAGCCGTCACACAGGGAGTCCCAAGGAGGTGGGCAGGGGGCTAGCAGGGAAGGCTGAGCCAGGACCTATGGAGCCCCAATCCCTCCTTCTGCAGGGACCCAGAAGGGCCAGAGAAGAGAGGGGAGACAGCAAGAGTCCTGCAAGGAAAGGACCTGGGAGCTGGAGTCACCAAGCTTGGGACAGAGGTGGGTCCGGGAGGAGCAGAGGCTGCAGAAGGACCCCACTGAGACTGGCTGGACTGGGCCACACTGGTCCCTCCCAGCAGAGTGGCCTGGGCAGCGCAGGGGCAGTGTCACACTGGAGGCGAGAGGGGGGGATACAGGGATAGGATGACACGTCACAGCCAACGACCCTTGCACCCACAACCAGATCTCAGGCTCCAGGGGCAGCTAACACCGCCCATTACACCCCCACGGTTGCCCAGCCAGGAGACCTCTGGGGCACCTCTCCGTCTTCTGGAGCAGAGTGCCGACCACAGCGGGGAGATGGCTGTGCCAGCCCGCCAATCAGGTCTGGTGGCATGCAGCCCCCAGAGCATATCACTGCCCCCAGCAGACAGAGATTCACCCTGCTAATTTCTGAGTGGGCACCACATGTGCCGTCCAGCCCAGGGTGCCCAAGCTGGGTGACAGGCTGCATGCCAGGAGCCCCACTTGGGCAGGGCTCAGGGGCTCTGAAGGGAACATGGGTGAATACAAGCACTGGTATTTAACCATACACAGTGAGATGTGTAACACCCCCACCCCCAGTGCTCCCCACCACCACACAGACCCCCACCCCCAGGAGAGACCTTGGCATCCAGCGTCCTCTTGAGCTCCAGCATATATGAGTACTGCTCCGGGTAAATGTAGTCATAGGGAAAATACACCAGCAGCCCATCGATGTTCAGCCTGACAATGAGACCAAGTCATGGGTTCAGAGAGCCCAGCTGAACCGTCGCAATGCGGGGCACCCTGGCACAGTGGGGCAGGGGAGGCGAGCCCAGAAATGAGCAAACAGAGTCAGCACCTGATTCAGGGCCGTGCTCAGTTGGAGTTACTGTATGTCCAGGTTTCCCCAGACAGAGCCTCCTTTTTAAGCCTCCTTTCTCTGCCCGGGGAGGATTTTTAAAATAACAGGAAATGTCCAGGGGTTTTGCAGAGCAGACAAGGTGCAGCTCAGAAAGAGCCCTGATTGGTCCGCTTGCTGATTGGTCCATTCCCCTGCAAGTCACAGCTGCCGGATCCCACCAACCCAGGCTCCAGTCCTGGGGAGGGGGTAGGGTGACCAGATGTCACTATTTTAGAGGGACAGTCCCGATTTGGGGGTCTTTTTCTTATATAGGCTCCTATTACCCCTAGCTCCATCCCAATTTTTCACATTTGCTGTCTGGTCACCCTAGGAGGGGGCCTGCAGGGAGGCATTGACCATGCACCAACCGTCCTGCCACGATGACAGGGAGTCACTGCCCCCCACCTCCAGTGAGTACCCCCATCGCAGTACCACCTCCAGTACCCCCAAACATCCTCTTTTGGGAACCGGAAATATGGTAACCTAAGCTCGGTGGTGTCACATCTTCAGCTCTTAGATCAGAAAATTCCAGCTCAGCCTCCTGCGCTTTACCTGCTGTGCCACAGATAGACTGCGCCAGGGCAGGAGGCCAGGCACTACTGGGGGCTTCTTGCCCGCCCCCCCCCGCCCACGCCCTTCCACCCCACTGTCCCCGCCTCCTCCATCCCCACGGCTCCCCTCCCCACTGTCCCCGCCTCCTCCATCCCCACGGCTCCCCTCCCCACTGTCCCCGCCTCCTCCATCCCCCCCACCTCACGGCTCCCCTCCCTGCTCCTCCACCCCCCACAACACCCCCACCGCCCCGCCCCCCATACCCCCACCCCACAGCTCCCCTCCCCGCTGTTCCTGCCTCTTTCATCCCCCACAACACCCCCACCGCCCCGCCCCCAACCCCCCGGCTCCCCTCCCAGCTGTTCCCGCCTCCTCCACCCCCCACAACACCCCCACCGCCCTGCCCCCCATCCCTCCCCACCCCACCCCACGGCTCCCCTCCCCGCTGTCCCCGACCCCGGCTCCCCTCACTCACTTCATGGTTCCGAGCCCCGCCCCTCCCCGCAGCCCCTCCCACGCCTCATGCCGACCCTGCCCCGCCCTCTGACGGTTCCCACCTCGGTCCGACCCCCGCCCTCTCCGCCTACTGGCTGGAGAGCCGACCTGTTGGGAAGAGTCCGACGTACATTGGGTGAAGACACTGCCAGTCAAGTCTGAGAGGCGGGGCCTGGCCGCTTTAGTGGCGGGGTGGACTGAGAGCCCGAAGCGCGCGGTGGGTTCGGCTGCGCCGGGCAGGCATGAGCAGCGCAGGGGATCTCTATGGATGGGCAGGCCTGAGCAATCGAGCCAAGAGCTGCAGGACCAACCCTGCCTGGGGCATCTGGGATTAGGGTGGATGGGGGTAAGGGAGGGCTTGGGGGAGGATGGCCCCTATGGCTAGAGCAGTGCTGCGAGCTCTCAGGGTTTTATGGCCACTCTTGCAATTTTTGTTGCCCCAGCTCTGGAGTCATGGATTTTGGGGGGAGCCACCGCTCATTTCACAGGTTGTAGATACATACATTTCATAGAATATAGAATATCAGGGTTGGAAGGGACCTCAGGAGGTCATCTAGTCCAACCCCCTGCTCAAAGCAGGACCAACTGCAACTAAATCATCCCCGCCAGGGCTTTGTCAAGCCGGGCCTTAAAAACCTTAAACCTCCACCACCTCCCTAGGTAACCCATTCCAGTGTTTCACCACCCTCCTAGTGAAATAGTGTTTCCTAATATCCAACCTAGACCTCCCCCCCTGCAACTTGAGACCATTACTCCTTGTTCTGTCATCTGCCACCACTGAGAACAGCTGAGTTCCATCCTCTTTGGAACCCCCCTTCAGGTAGTTGAAAGCAGCTATTAAATCCCCCCTCATTCTTCTCTTCTGCAGACTAAATAACCCAGTTCCCTCAGCCGCTCCTCGTAAGTCATGTGCCCCAGCCCCCTAATCATTTTTGTTGCCCTCTGCTGGACTATCTCCAATTTGTCCACATCCCTTCTGTAGTGGGGGGACCAAAACTGGACGCAATACTCCAGGTGTGGCCTCACCAGTGCCAAATACAGGGGACTACTCACTTTCCTCGATCTGCTGGCAATGCTCCTACAGCCCAATATGCCATTGGCCTTCTTGGCAACAAGGGCACACTGCTGACTCATATCCAGCTTCTCGATCCACTGTAATCCCCAGGTCCTTTTCTGCAGAACTGCTGCTTACCCAGTTAGTCCCCAGCCTCTAGCAGTGCCTGGGATTCTTCTGTCCTAAGTGCAGGACTCTGTACTTGTCCTTGTTGAACCTCATCAGATTTCTTCTGGCCCAATCCTCCAATTTGGCTGGGTCACTCTGGACCTTATCCCTACCCTCCAGCATATCTACCTCTCCCCTCAGCTTAGTGTCAGCTGAGAATTTACTGAGGGTGCAATTAATCCCATCATCCAGATCATTAATAAAGATGGTGAACAAAACTGTACCCAGGACCGATCTCTGGGGCACTCCGCTTGATACCGGCTGCCAACTAGACATGGAGCCATTGATCACTACCCGTTGAGCCCGGCAATCTAGCCAACTTTTTATCCACCTTATAGTCCATGCATCCAGCCCATACTTCTTTAACTTGCTGGCAAGAAAACTGTGGGAGACCATATCAAAAGCTTTGCTAAAGTCAAGATATATCACATCCACTGCTTTCCCCATATCCACAGAGCCAGTTATTGCATCATAGAAGGCAATCAGGTTGGTCAGGCATGACTTGCCCTTTGTGAATCCATGTTGACTGTTCCTGATCACCTTCCTCTCCTCCAAGTGCTTCAAAATGGATTCCTTGAGGACCTGCTCCATGATTTTTCCAGGGACTGAGGTGAGGCTGACTGGCTTGTAGTTCCCCAGATCCTCCTTCTTCCCTTTTTTAAAGATGGGCACTACGTTAGCCTTTTTCCAGTCGTCCGGGACCTCCCCCGATCGCCATGAGTTTTCAAAGATAATGGCCAATGGCTCTGCAATCACATCAGCCAACTCCCTCAGCACCCTTGGATGCATTAGATCTGGACCCATGGACTTGTGCATGTCCAGCTTTTCTAAATAGTCCTTAACCTGTTCTTTCACCACTCACAGCTGCTCACCTCCTCCCCATACTGTGTTGCCCAGTGCAGCAGGCTGGGAGCTGACCTTATCTGTGAAGACCGAAGCAAAAAACGCACTGAGTACTTCAGCTTTTTCCACATCATGTGTCACTAGGTTGCCTCCCCCATTCAGTTAGGGTCCCACACTTTCCCTGACCTTCTTCTTGTTGCTAACATACCTGTAGAAACCCTTCTTGTTACCCTTCACATCCCTTGCTAGCTGCAACTCCAATTGTGCTTTGGCCTTCCTGATTACACCCTTGCATGCTCAAGCAATATTTTTATACTCCTCCCTAGTCATCTCTCCAAATTTCCACTTCTTGTAAGCTTCCTTTCTGAGTTTAAGCTCACCGAAGATTTCACTGTTAAGTCAAGCTGGTCACCTGCCATATTTGCTATTCTTTCTGCACATCGGGATGGTTTCTTCCTGCACCCTCAAGAAGGCTTCTTTAAAATACAGCCAGCTCTCCTGGACTTCTTTCTCCCTCATGTTATTCTCCCAGGGGATCCTGCCCATCAGTTCCCTAAGGAAGTCAAAGTCTGCTTTTCTGAAGTCCAGGGTCCGTATTTTGCTACTCTCCTTTCTTCCTTTTGTCAGGATCCTGAACTCAACCATCTCATGGTCACTGCTGCCAAGGTTGTCACCCACTTCTACTTTCCCTACTAATTCTTCCCTGTTTGTAAGTAGCAGGTCAAGAGGAGCACGGCCCCTAGTTGGTTCCTCCAGCACTTGCACCAGGAAGTTGTCCCCAACACTCTCCAAAAACTTCTTGGATTGTCTGTGCACTGCTGTATTGCTCTCCCAGCAGATGTCAGGGTGACTGAAGTCCCCTATTAGAACCAGGGCCTGTGATCTGGAAACTTCAGTTAGTTGTCCGAAGAAAGCCTCGTCTACCTCATCCTCCTGGTCCGGTGGTCTATAGCACACGCCCACCACAACATCACCCTTGTTGCTCTCGCCTCTAAACTTAACCCAAAGACTCTCAACAGGCTTTTCTCCAGTTTCAAGCGGAGCTCTGAGCAATCATACCGCTCCCTTACATACAGTGCAACTCCTCCACCTTTCCTCCCATACCTGTCCTTCCTGAACAGTTTATACCCACCCATGACAGTGCTCCAGTCACGTGAACTGCCCCCCAAAGTTTCTGTTATTCCAATGACATCATAGTTCCTGCCAATCTGCAAACACGACCCAGGCTTGATCTAAACACTAACGTGTTTCAGCGTGTCTGAAACAAGTGAACACGCATTTGCCCCAATGGAGGCACATGTGTCTGGCAATATGTTGCGTACGGCAGTGGTTCTCAATCAGGGCCCCTTAGGAGGCTGTGAGCAGGTTTCAGGGGGGTCCGCCAAGCAGGGCCAGCGTTAGACTCACTGGGGCCCGGGGCCTTGAGCCCCTGCCATCCGGGGCTGAAGACAAAGCCTGAGCAACTTCACTTGGTGTGGGGCCCTGGGCAATTGCCCTGCTTGTACCCCTGAATGCCAGCCCTGGCTTTTCTATGCAGAAAACGAGTTGGTGCAGAACAGCTGTGCCGTGGAGATTTTATAGCATGCTGCGGGGCCTCAGAGAGGGAAAGGCTGAGAACTCCTGGCGTATGATCCCTCCTGAGCGCGAGGCCTGTTCTGACCGTGCCGGTCACTATGCGCTGCAGCTCCAGGGGTGGGGCTGCGAGTGTATCGGGGCACGTGCAGCTGGGCTCATCCCTGGGGCTTGCACCATTCAGCCTGCCCCCCCTGTACCTCCCCCAGCCTTTTAAACTGGGGGCTTGAAACTGAGGTGATTTTCATCCAAAGGCTGGGAAGCCGGCCATGGCCCGTGGGCATCCTTGATGGCACAGCCCACCCTGGGAACCCCATCCGCTGCAGCAGGACAGGGGCCGGCCCCGCACAGAGCCTTGCGGCTTCAGAACTTGTTTGCTTTTCCAGACTATTCTAGCTGCTCGTGAGCTGGCCACTCGTGTGAGAGCCTGAGCCATGGCAACGTACCACAAGGGCACCCCCAGGTCACAGGACAGCCCCCGCCCCATTGGGCTGGGTGACCTCCAAAGGTCTCGGTTCGCAGCCTCGCTGCTGTGGTTCCCTGCTCAGCGCCGCGGTGCTGGCGCGCACGCTCCTGGGCGGCTCTTCTGACTCCAGTCTGGCCTGTCCTAACGTCACCGCTCCTCCCTTGGGGCTTGTTTCATGCAGGGGCATAGTCCGTGGGCTGACCTTGGAAGAGCACAGCCCCCGTCACCCCCTCCACACACACCCCACCATCGGCCCCCAGCCAGTGAGCCAGGCTCAGCCGTCGAAGGAGGGCTGGGGGGCATTTGTACAGCCCCGGGTCTGTGTGTTGCAGGCCAGTGGGTCTCTCCCACCCCCTCATTCCCGTCTTCTTGCCTCCACCCTCATTGTCCCCCCCCCAGCCAGGGAGGGGCTCACAGGGGTTTGGCCCATCAAAGCAGAAGCACGTTGGTCCAGTTAATGCAGCTTTAATGTCGGCCTCTGGCTCGCTGCCCTTGCTGGCCCTGCCCCAGCTCAGCCAGGCCCCAAGCCAGCGGGGGGTGGGGGGTGATTTACAGGGGGGTGTAGATCAGGACTGGGCGTGCCGTGCTGTGCCAGACCCTGGTGGGGGTGGGGCGTGCACATAGAGCTGCTGTGAAGGTCTGTACATCAGCTTCAGAGCCATGTGTATAAACCCAATTGCACCCGCTCCCCCCACACACCTGATTGGGCCGTTCTCCGCCCCACCGGCGGGCTCCTGGGCTGGAAGGGCCCCCCAGATGCTGCCTCAGCTAGGAGCAGCAGGTGGCCCCAGCATGCCTAACCCTAGCCCTTCATGCCGTAGGGTGGCGGCACTCGGAGCTCCATCCATTTGGGAGTCAGGGCAACCATGGGTGTGTGCAGGAATTTAAATTTGACCCCTTTTGTGCCTTCCCAGGAGCTTGCTCTCCCCTCCTCCCCACGAGGCCCTGGGAGGAGCTTGCTGCCCTCCCCCACCAGGCCCCGGGAGGAGCTTGCTTTCCCCCCTCCCCGACAGGAGCTCGATCTTCCCTCCCTCCGCAGACCCAGGGCCAGAGAAGTTCTGGGCCCCTGATGATTATGGGGGTGCATGCCCCTGAGGGCAACTAAACAAGCCTCCCCAACCCACGTGTGACTGGGAAAACGCTGCTCACGGCCCTGAGGCCCTGCCGGAGGCAGGGCTGCATGGGGACTGACAACCCCAGGGAGAATGGCCCCAGATGCTTGGGGCAGAGGGGGTGGGTCACAGGTGAATGGAGAACCATTCACCTCATGCCCACAGCGGCTCCCTGGGGCAAGGCCTGGCTCCAGGGTGGTGGAATCCCCAGAGGTGCTTGCCCAGCCCTGGCCTCACACTGCTCCCATTGGCATCAACATGGCTGGGAGACGGAGCCTCTGGACGGCCAAGGGAGTCACAGGAAGCCACAGGGCAGGGAGGAGGCCCGAGAGGGCTGGAGCAGCAGGGAGTGGGGACAGCAGAGGTGGGAGTCGGAGCAGTGGAATAAAGGAGGGGGTTTCAAGCGGGTTCTGCAGGGAGCAGTTCTAACCCTGACGCTGTTGGACATTGTCAGCAATGAGCTGGAACCAACCATACCATTGCTGCAGAGACAGCGTACGGCACAGATCGGTGGAGCGGTGAATAGTGAGCACAGGGCCGTCAGCCAGTGCGAGCTGGGCCCATTCAAACATGCGTCTAACCCAGCCAACTGCAGTTCTACATGAGGGATCAAGGAACGCCAGCCACCCCTACCGCACAGGAGGCTGTGTCCTGGCAAACAGGGACTCTGAAGGGGATTGAGGGGTCACAGTGAACAAGCAACTCAACATGAGCTCCCATGGTGATGCTGATGCCAAGAACGTAAGAACGGCCAGACTGGGTCAGACCCATGGTCCTGCTAGCCCAGCAACCTATCTCTGACCATGGCTGGTGCCAGATGCTTCATACAGAACAGGGCAATTATGGAGTGATCCTTCCCTGTCATCCATTTCCAGCTTGTGGCAGTCAGAGGCTAGGGATACCTAGAGCATGGGCTTGCATTCCTGATGATCTTGGCTAACAGCCATTGATGGATCTGTCCTCCAGGAACTTATCTCATGCTTTTTTGAACCCAGTTATACTTTTGGCCTTCACACCATCTCATGGCACTGAGTTCCACAGGTTGACTCTGCCTTGTGTGAAGAAGTATTTTGTTTTAAACCTGCTGCCTATTAGTTTCACCGGGTGACCCCAGGTTCTTGTGTTATGTGAAGGGACAAATAATTCCTTAGTCACTTTCTTCACACCGTTATATAGACGTCTCTCATTTCCCCCCTTAGTCTTCTCTTTTCCAGTCTAAACAGTCTCAAATCTTTTAAATCTCTCCTCATACGGAAGCTGTCCCAGACCCTTAATCATTTTGGTTGCCCTTCTTGGTACCTTCTCCAATTCTAATATATCTTAAGATGGGGCAACTAGAACTGCCCGCAGCATTCAAGGGGTGGACATACCATGGATTTATATAGAGGCAATACGATATTTACTGTCTTCTTATCTCTCCCTTGCCTAAGGATTCCCAACATTCTGTTAGCTTTTTTGACTCCCGTTGCACATTGACTGGATGTTTTCAGAGAACTATCCATGATGACTCCAAGATCTCTTTCTTGAGTGGTAACAGCTAATTTAGACCCCATCATTTTGTATGTATAGTTGGGATTATGTTTCCAACGTGCATTACTTTGCATTTATCAACATTGAGTTTCATCTTCCATTTTGTTGCCCAGTCTCCCTGTTTTGTGAGATCCCTTTGTAACTCTTCACAGTCTGCTTTGGATTTAACTATCTGGAGTATTTTGTATCATCTGAAAAATTTGCCACCTCACTATTTTACCCCTTTTTCCAGATCATTTATGAATATGTTGAACAGCCCTGATCCCAGTACAGACCCTTGGGAGACACCACTATTTACCGGCTCTCTCCACTGTGAAAACTGACCATTTATTCCTACTCTTTGTTTTCTGTCTTTTAACCAATTACTGGTCCATTCCCTTTTATCCCATGACAGCTTATTTTGCTTAGAGTCTTTGGTGAGGGACCTTGTCAAAAGTTTTCTGAAAGTCCAAGTAAACTATATCCACGAAATCATCCTTGTCCTCATGTTTGTTGACTTCCTCAAAGAATTCAAATAGATTGGGGAGGCATGATTTCCCTTTACAAAAGCCATGTTGATTCTTCCCAAATAAATTGCGTTTATCTATGTGTCTGATAATTCTGCTTACTATAGTTTCAACCAATTTGCCTGGTACTGAAGTTAGGCTTAGTGGTCTGTACTTGCCAGCATTGCCTCTGGACCCTTTTTAAAAATTGGAGTCACATTAGCTATCCTCCTGGTCATCTGGCACAGAGGCTGATTTAAGTGATAGGTTACATACCACGGTTAGTATTTGTGCAATTTCATATTTGAATTCCTTCAGACCTCTTGGGTGAATACCGTCTGGTCCTGAAGACTTGTTATTGTTTAATTTACCAATTTTTTTCCAAAACCTCCTCTATCAATCACTCAATCTGGGACAGTGCCTCAGATTTGTCACCTAAAAAGAATGGCTCGGGTGTGGGAGTCTCCCTCACATCCTCTGCAGTGAAGACCAATTCAAAGAATTCATGTAGCTTCTCCACCACAACCTTGCCTTCCTTGCGTGCTCCTTTAGCACCTTGATCATCCAGTGGCCCCATTGATAGCTTGCCTGGCTTCCTGCTTCTGATGTACTTAAATTTGCTGTTAGTTTGTGTGCTTTTTGCTAGTTGCTCTTCAAATTCTTTCTGGGCTGCCGAATTTACTTTCTACTTGCCAGCCTTTATGCTCCTTTCTGTTTTCCTTAGTAGGATCCAACGTCCAATTTTTAAAGGATGTCTCTTCGTCTCTAACCACCTCTTTTACACTCTTGTTTAGCCATGGCAGAATTTTTTCCCCATCGGGGATATACATTTAGTGTGAGCCTCTATTAGGGTGCTTTAAAGTTCTCAGAGCCGAGCACAGTCTGTTTAGCTGATCCCAGAGAAGTCTGAGAAGTGACTCAATCACAGCAGCCAAACTAGGTACTAAAGGGCACTTTAATCTAATGGAGAAAAGCAGAACAAGAACCAACGGCTACAAGTTGGAACCTGACACATTCCAGTTAGAAATTAGGCACAAATATTCCCCAGTGGAACAAACTTTCCAGGGCAGTGGTGGATTCTCCACCTCCTGATCTCTCCCAGTCCAACCTGGCTGCCTTCTGGGAAGAAAACTTCAGCCAAGCACAAGCGACTGGGTCCCTACAGGGGTAACCCAGGGGCAGCTCCCTGGCCTGTGATAAAGCAGGTCAGACTAGATGATCTAATGGGCACATCTGGCCTTGGAATCGGAGAGAAATACAGGTTCTCCCACTGGAGTATCGTCAGCCTCTCCCGTATGCACAGCAGCCAGCCGCACAGGCCCCGGCAGCAGGCTTCATGCGAAGGGCTGCACGACAGCACAGCTGCATCCCCAGCCCACTGGGGTTCTCTGGCTCGGCCACACATCTCCAAGCTGCCCCATTGATTGGAAAGCTTTTCCCCCCTTCAGCCTCATGCCGACATAGCGAACAGCCGGAGATGAATGGCGGAACCAGGGCCTGTGTGGGGAACTTACACGGCACAAGCTGGGCTGAGGCGTAGCTGAGGTAGCGGGGGGCAGAGGGACGTCTTTGGGGAGAGGCCTGTGAGTGAAGGGCACAGAGTGGGGCTCAGCTCTCAGCCTCGTTCCCACTCCCTGGCTGAATGGGGGCTGGGTGCCAAGCCCCATGGGTAAGGAGGACAGCAGCACCATAGGGCCCATTGTACTGGTACCAGGAGTGCTGCCAGACTGCGGAGGAAGCTGGGCCCTGCATCTTCTTGGCCTGGACCTCTGTGGAAGTGCCCAGGCTCCAGTTAGGGTGAAGCCACCAGAACCTCACTGCTGGGGGTCACCGAGCCGACTGGCCGCAATGCATGCTGGGACCCAAAGTCTCCATGGGCTGCATGTCCATATCTTGAAGGATTCGCTCTCTGTATGCCCATTAGGTGGGGCTGGCAAGTAGGTGCGCCTGGGCCCAGTGATTCCCACAGGAACACAGCTGCTCTGAGACTGGGCCAGGAAATGACCACTCCCCCCGCAGCTTCCCCCAGCCAGGGCACCGGGTCAGGCTGGAGCCCACAGGGTTGGGGAGGAGCAGGGTGGCACCTGGTCTGGCACAGGAGGCTGCCCCCGCCACACTCACCCACCTTCGGGTTTTCCCAAGGGACGGACTGTTTAGTTTGGTTAGAGACCAATTTGAATTTGTTCCCCCCTCCCCCTGCAGTCACGCATACCAGTCTCTGATGCGGATGAGCCAACTGAATCCAGGGTGAGACCCAGCTCCCACCAACACTCTTACTCCCCCACAGTGCATGCCAAAGCCATGACCCCCCCCCCCCCGCCCATCCCACCTCTCTGCCAGCAGGACATCCACCCTACCCCCTCGTCCTCACAGCCCCCAGGGGCCAATTCACCAAGTCCTTGGAAGAGGGGAGCACTTCCCAACAGGGGAGAATCCCAGCAGCAGAACCCCATGTTCCCCCCAGCCCCTAAGTTCATCAGGTGCCAGCTGCATTCCCAGCAGCAGCAGCAGAGCCGTGTGCTGGTGCATTAGATCTTCTTCCGCTGAGGCCTCACCCTGGGGAATAGCTGAGGGAGAGGAGAGAGAGAGAGAGAGAGAGAGTGTGAGCTTCCCCACAGCAGTGCCCTCCCAGCGACCGCGGCGCCACGAGCTTCCCCACAGCAGTGGCTATTGGGCAGTCGTGGTCAGAAGCCTGCCAGTGTTCAAGGGTCCACAGCTCCACCAGGAAGTCTGCCCATACCCCAGATCCTGGCTGGAACTGGGACTCCAGGGACTGGCCGGCTCCCAGCTGTGGAACTGCTAAGTGAAACTGACATTCTTCTCCGTTTCATGGCTGCTATTCACCCAATAGCTCTGAATTCTTGTCAGTTTCACAACTCTGTTTCAGTAACACCATATTCTGGTCTTTCTGAAACCAATTTTTCAGGGATCTCTGGTTCGCCAGGGAATTTTGGTAAATTTATTTTCTGAATCGGAACCAAGCAAATTAGAAAACCAAGGCTTCAGGCGAACTGAAATCCCCGAGTCTCGGGCCAAACACACCAGCACAGCTAGGTCCATCGGGGGGGCGTAAAAAAACCACACCGGCCAGTGACCCAGCTATGCTGGCAATGCCCCTAGTGTGTAGACAGCATTGTCAAGGGAGGCTCAGGCAGGTTCAGCTTCTGGGGTTCGGGGATGTGGTGTTCCTAAGGCAACAGAACTCCTCCTATTGTCAGCATACGCTGCGTCTGCACTAGGGGCTCTGCTGCCATAGCGCAGGTCCCCAAAGTGTGCGACGCACCCCCTAGGGGTGTGTGGATGAACATCCAGGGGGTGCAGCGGGGTCTGGGCCAGCCCCCATGGGGGCGGGGAGGAGGCGAGGGAGTGCTACCCAACCCTGCTCCGCTACCAGCTCTGATCCAGCCCTGCCTCCAGCCACGTCCCTGGCTCCCAGCCCCACCCCTGGCCCTCTGCTCCCTGCCCCACGGCAGCCCCCAGCCTCGGCTGCTGCTCCATTCCCGGCCAGGGCCAAGGCTGGGAGTGGGGCCACACCTGGCTGCCGGCCTCGACCGTAGCCTGGCTGCAGCTCCACTCCCACCCCCAGCCTCGGCCCCTAGCCACAGCCCCACTCCTGGCCCCCGACCCACCCCCAGCCTTGCCCCCTTAACTCAGGCCGTGTCCCCCCGCCCCAAGCCGCAGCCCCAGCCCGAGCTCTGGGAGACTGGAGGCGTGGACGGGGTAAGGGGGGGTGCAACCCTCAAAAGTTTGGGGACCACTGTGCTGTAGGCTTTGCAGTGAAGACACAGCCTAGGTCAGATCTGCTCCCAGGTGGTTCCAGCACGGCCCTTCCTCCTCCAGCCCCGGCCCCTCCCCACCCGGGTGAGCTCAGGGCAGGGCTCACCCCGAAGTAGTTCTTGGGCACGTAGCCCTCCTGGCCATAGAGCGAGGCCCACCACCAGTCCAGCTCCTCCTGGCTGTCACGCCGCAGCACGGTGACCGGCTCCCCCTCGCGGAACGACAGCTCGTCGCTGAACTCGGCACTGTAGTCCCACAGCGCATACAGCACCCCGTTATTCAGCAGCCCCATGTTCTGCTCCACATCTGCAACAACAGCCCGGCCGGGCGGCGGGGGGGCGTGAGCCAGACACCACCACGGGGACGGGGGGGGGCGCACGCGTGAATCAGCTGCCCCCATGGGGAGTGGGGGAGGGAAGAGAATGAACCAGCTGCCACAGGCTTGGGAGGCATAGGGATCAGCCAGCACCCCCAGGGGAGGCCCAAGTCCCTCAGTGGAATAACCCAGCCTCCTGGCCCCACCAGCCACCCGGCCCTCCCTTCCCCCATAGAAGTACCCCACCCCTTCCCCCCAGGGGGGTCAAGCCCCAGGCCTCCCCCCCGCCACCAAGCTGCCCCCATGTCACAGAGTCCCTGGGCGATGCTCTGGAACTGCTCCCTACGAAGTCAGTCAGGACTCTGGGGAAGTCTCCTTTCTGGGAGCAGCCTGTCTGCAGGGCAAACAGCTCACACAGCTTCCACCTTCCTGGGTCTGACTTCGGAGCATTCAGCCTCCTCTGTCCCTCCATGCGCTTCCCACAGCGAGTCCGCCCAGGCGGGGTCCTGGGGAAGCCAGAGAGTCCTGCACCCCAACTTCGCAGTCAGACGGGACTCTCAGCCAGCCAGTAAAACAGAGGTTTACTAGACGACAGAAACATGGTCTAACACAGAGCTTGTAGGTGCAGAGAACAGGACCCCTCAGCTGGGTCCATTTTGGGGGGCAGTGAGCCAGCCAACCACGTCTGCTCTTCACTCCATGTCCCCAGCCAGCCCCAAACTGAAACTCTCTCCAGCCCCTCCTCCTCTGGGCTTTGTTCCTTTCCCGGGCCAGGAGGTCACCTGATTCCTTTGTTCTCCATCCCTTTAGCTCTCACCTTGCAGGGGGGAAGGGCCCAGGCCATCAGTTGCCAGGAAACAGGGTGTCGGCCATTCTCTGTGTCCAGACCCCTGCACACACCTGCCCTCTAGGGCTCTGCAATGATCATACACCCTTATCCCACCCCCTAGAGACTTAAGAATTGCATGGGGGAAACTAAGGCACCCCCACACTGTTCAGAGGAAACATTAAGAACAGTCCCGCTTCGTCACATCCCACCCCGCCCCTATGAGGTTGACCCCCCCGTCCCCCGCTCCTCCCCATGGTGGCCCCCCCTCACCGGCCAAGTAGTTGAAGCACTCGCTGTAGCCCTCCCGGTAGGGGTCGCACTTCTCGAGGGCCATGCTGCCGTCGCTGAAGGTGGTGGTGAAGATGGCGGCTCCGTGCCGAATGAGGGCCATGCAGATGTCCGTGTCGTTGCAGGAGGCGGCACAGTGCAGGGGAGTCCTGGGGGCAGGAGGGACAAGCTGACAGGCACCCAGGGCAGTGGGGGGCTCTGCTGGGACCATCAGCGTCTGCCTGCACCAGCGGGCACGACGGCAACCTGGGGCAGGCAGCACCTGGGACAGGGACGGACCCCAGCCACGCACACAGTACCCGCCCATCCACCCACCTCAACCCTGCCCGGGCCCACGGGGAGCACGAGGGCAAAAGGCTAGGCCTGGCATGCTGCAAGGGAGGGGCAGGGCCAGGTGCAGAGCTGGGCATCAGGCACTGGGTGATAGGGGGGCATGGGGGCTAGAGCAGTGCAGCTGCTCTGAGGTGCCAGGGCTGTGCAGCAGGAGCTTGAGGGCAGGGATGTGGCTACACGTAGGGTGAGAGCACTGGGATGCTGGGGCAATGCTGGCAGGTACGGGGCTGCATGACAGGGGGCCACAGGGCACCGCTGGCAGGCACGGGGGTAGGCACCGGGACACAGGGTGCAGGGCAGCACTGGCAGGCATGGGGCTGAGTGGCGAAGGGCCACAGGGCAGTGCTGGGAGGCTCGGGGCTAGACACTGAGACGCAGGGTGCCAGGGCCGCATGGTGGGCACGGGACTAGGCACTGGGACGCAGGGGGCCAGGGCCGCATGGCAGACACCAGTGGGCACAAGACTGCACGGTGGGTGCTGGCAGGCACACGAGTGCAGGTCGGGTGCCAGCGGCTGCATGGGCGGGCGCTCACCATCCGTGGCTGTCCATGGAGTTGACGTTGGCGCCCACGCTGATGAGGAAGTCGACGATGTTGTGGTTAGCCCCGCAGATCGCGTTGTGCAGAGCTGTGATGCCCTCATCGTTGGGCTGGCTCGGGTCGTTGAGCTGCAGGCCAGAGCGGGTGAACTCAGAAAACGCTGCCAACCACCTGTCCCAGCGTTGTGCCCCCTGCTCCCCCCCGCACACCGGGCCCGTCCCAGGGGCTGTGTCCATCCCGATCCACCAGAACATGGCAGGACACTCGCCATCTCCCCGACCACTGCTGACAATGGAGCCAGAGCAGCCGCCCAGGGGCCTGCCGGCTGTGGGGTACAGGGATGTGCTGGGCCTGCCCATGGGGGGGCCCCTGGCTGAGTCCCGCGGGGATCACGGGCTGACGGGGCAGCAGCTTTCGCTCATCAGTCACAGGGGCTGGACTCCGTGTCTAGCTGGCCAGGCCCCAGCCGGACGAAGGGGACGGGGCAGCCTGCGGGTGCACCGGCCCCCGGCCGTTGCCTCCTGCCCAGCCCGCGCTCAGCAGAGGATTCCAGGCCAGGCCTGTCTCCAGAGGGGCAGGGCGGGGCAGCAGCCTCACCTCGTTCACTGCCTGCTGCACCACGTCCAGCTCGCCCGTCAGGGCCGCGTCCAGCAGCAGCACCAGGGGGTTGAGCTGCACCCGTTTCCCCAGCCGCCGCCTCGGGGACGAGAGCTTGCGCAGCGCCGAGCGCTTCTCCTGCAGGCACGCAAGGGGCAAGGTCACGGTGTGGGCGGGAGGGGCCGGAGCTCGGGCTGTGCCGGCGAGTGGGGAGGCCAGTTCTGGGAGTTGCGGGGGTCGGGGGGACTGGCTGACAACTCCATGGGTGCACCGGGGAGGTTGGGGGGGCCCTGTCCTGGGGCTGTGGGGAGGGGCTGGCTGACAACTCCATGGTGCACTTAGAGGGCTGGAAGCCAGGGTGCCGGGGGCATGTCGGGCTAACAGCTCCATGGTGCACTTACAGGGCTGGGAGCCAGGGTGCCAGGGCTGGGGCGGGGAAGGGGTCTGGCTGACAGCTCCTCGGTGCACTCTCAGGGCTGGGCGTCGGGGTGCTGGGGGCATGTCGGGCTAACTGCTCCATGGTGCACTTACAGGGCTGGGCATCAGGGTGCCGGGGCAGGGGTCTGGCTGACAGCTCCTCGGTGCACTTACAGGGCCGGGTGTCGGGGTGCCGGGGCTGGGCGTCGGGGTGCCGGGGCTGGGCGTCGGGGTGCCGGGGCTCTCTGTAACAGCCAGCAGGGGCGACGCTGCGGGTGCTGGCGGGCTCTGGGGCGAGGGCGCCGGGGCAGGGCTGACCGGGGTGGCTGCCTTCAGCTCAGCTGTCTCCGCGATGAGCGGCAGGTCGTCCCCCGCCGACACAGCCTCCTCCTTGCGGCCCCGGTGGTGGAAGAGGCGGCTGATGAGCTGCTGGTATTGCTTCTTGTGGGTGGGCGGCAGGACAGGGCCAGGGCTCTGCTCCATGGAGCCACGGCGCTTCAGGGGCCGGGGAATCTCCGCCAGCACCCGGGCCACCTCCTTGAACTCGGGCACCTTCTGAGCCTCGGGGGGCAGGACAGGCTGCAGGCGGGTGGGGCTCAAGGGACGAGCCACCTCCTCCGTCTCTGCCGGCTCGCTGCCCCGCAGGATGCTCTCCAGCTCGGGCTCCGTGTCGCCCGCCGCCGGGGCCCCTCGCACGGGCTCCACCGGTGCTTCAAGGGCTGAGGCCCTTCCCGCTGCTGGTAAGAGACATGGCAGGTCAGCACACCCAAGTCCCCAACCCCAGTGAGCACCCCCAGAAAAGGGGCAGCACCCCCAGACTCAGACCCAGTACAGCACCCCTAACCCTGGGCAGCACTGTGAGATCCAGACCCCAGTCAGCACCCTCAGATACATGACAGCACCCCTAGACCCAGGGAAGCCAAGGCAGCACCCCAGATCCACAGGGGGAACCAGGGCAGCATCCCTTCCCCAGCCCTAGGCCAGCACCCCCAGGCCCAGACCCCAGTTAGCACTCCTAGACCCAGTCAGCACCCCCCAGGCCAAGACCCCAGTCAGCACCCCCCAGGTCAAGGACAGCATCTCTAGACCCAGGGGAGCCAGGGCAGCACCCCCTTTCCCAGATCCACAGGAGGAACCAGGGCAGCACCCTCAGACCCACACCCCAGTCAGCACCCCCAAACCCCAGTCAGCACCCAGAAGCCCAGACCCCAGGCAGCATGCCTAGATCCCAGGGGAGCACCCCCAGACCCAGGGGGTCCAAGGCAGCGTCCCCTTCTCCAGATCCACAGGGGGAACCCAAGCAGTACCCCTTCCCTAGACACTGGGCAGCACCCCAAGACCCAAAGGGGAGCCCCAAAACCTACTCAGTTCCTCCCTTATCCCAACAGCTCAGGGGAGTCCTGGATCCACTCCCAGCCCCCTGGCCCTTGCACATATCCAGCCCCGTTGCTGAGTGCAGAGCAATTCCTCCTGTTTCCCCCCACACTCTGCCCCATGATGCTAGGGGTCTGACCTCACCCCCGCCCCGGGGGAACCAGGAGACCATCAGGCCCTGCAACATCTGCCCCAGGTCTCTCACCTTCAGCCCCCGACGGGGCCGGCCGCAGAGGAGCCTGGGACGGAGGAGACGGCTGCTGGATCTGGGGCTGCTTCTGTGGGGAGCGGAGGAAGATGGGGGAGCCTGGGGCCCCCTGGGGCTGGCCCTTGGCACTGGAGGCTCCGGATGCCCAGAAGGCGTTTTGCAGCTTGAAGATCATGGAGAGGGGCAGGGGCTTGTGGCGTTTTGCCCGCGTGCCCTGCAGGCTGGGGGGCGGCATGGCAATGCGCGAGACGGGCTGCTGGGAGAACTGCCAGTTGCGGGGCAGGGTGCCCGTCTGGCTGGCGGGCAGCAGCCTGCGGAAGGAGCTGTCTGGTCTGCGCTCGCTGGGCAGCAGGGACACTTTGTAGTTGCGGGGCAGCGTGGCGCTGTGCATGGCATAAGGCTGGGGGTGCTCGTCCTGGAGGGGAGAGAGGGGGCTGTGAGCCAGCCAGGATCAGATGCAGTGCTGAGAACACCCCACACCTTCCCCCCAGCAGCACGGGGGACACCCGGCCATAAGTCATTGCAGCTCCCATACCTAGTCAGTACAGCTCTGGCTCCAGGGTCCCAACAGCAGCGGGGCAGGGCCCATGCAGGGCTGCCAGCCCCAGGAGCTGCCTGCTGCCAGATGCAGGGCTGCCAGGTTCCCAGCGCAGGGGCGAACTCACGGGCCCAGCTGGCCCCAAACCTCTCTCCCGTCACCCCAGATCAGGCCCACTGGTCCAGCTAGCCCCATCCCTGCACCAGTGGCCCCAGATCAGACCCCTGGCCCAGCTAGCCCCATCCCTGCACCAGTGGCCCCAGACCAGACCCCTGGCCCAGCTAGCCCCACCCCTGCGCCAGTGGCCCCAGACCAGACCCACAGGGCCAGCTAGCCCCATCCCTGCGCTGGTGGCCCCAGATCAGACCCACAGGCCCAGCTACCCCAGTATCTGGTCTCTGGCAGGGGTCAGCTTGGCCTGATTCAGATGCAGATGAATTTTCTTCACCCCCCAGAGCACACAGGGACTGGTGCTGTGACTCCTTCCTCCCCATGTGGTACCACGCTATGGGCCAGCCCCACCGGCTGCTAGCCCTGCCTGGCCAGCACTTACCTTGCCTTGCCCTGCGACCCCATCCAGGCTCGATTCCCTCCAAGGAGCCAGCTTCAGCCCCGCGGGCGCTTGCCTGAGCCCTGTGTGCACATCTCCTCCTGCGGGAAGGCAGCTGGTGAGGTGGGGGGCTCCCATGTTGTCGCAGGGGACAAGCCACACACTGCTTTTCTGTCCTGCTAGGATGGGGGTCTGAGGGGCTCTGTGTGGAAATGGATCTGGCACCCATCATAGGACAATGCTAGGAGGGACTCCCCGGTGCTGCCAGCTCCCCCGCGGCCTGCCAGGGACCCCCGGCGCTGCCAGCTCCACCGCAGCCAGGAGCTTCCCAGAGACTGGGAGGGACAGAGAGAAGTCTGTCCATCCCCCCAGCCCTCCCCATGGACCCTGGGCACTCACTCTCGTAGCCGGCTGAGTGGGACGATTTCTTCTCGTACGCCACGTCCAGGTCCGACTCGTTCCAGCTCCTCTGGGGCCTTCGCCGGATCACCAGGTCATCTGGAGAGAGAGATTCTGAATGGTCTCACCCCACCCCCAGCCCCCCCAGCACCTGGGTCCTCAGCCCTGCCCTGCCCCCAGCAGGGGCCATTCCAGCCCCAGGATGGGGGATGGGCAGGGGAGACCTCACCAGTGTGACCCAGAGACCTCCACGTCCCCCAGGGAAGTAACTGCCTGTCTCAGCACCGCAGCTCGTCCCTGCTCTGAGCCAGGGGTCCATGCCCCACCCCACCTTTTACTGGCTGTAAGGGTGAGCAATGGGGCGGGGAGGAGCAAGCAGGGGGCAGGGTCTTGGGGGGAAGAGATAGTGCGGGAGCGGAGCTTCAGGGGAGGGGACAGCCCAGGATCAGGGCCTCAGGGAGAAGGGTCGACACAAGGGCGGGGTCTTGGGAGAACGGGTGGTGTGAGGGCGGGGCCTCGGGGGAAGGGGTGGGGCCACTGTTCAGGCACCCGTGGCCCCCCCAAACTTTTAGAGAACTTCCATCACCCCTGCTCTAAGCCCCCCCGTAAAGCTGCAGGACACAGCAAGCACCCCTCTAGTGCCCCCTAGAGGAACAGGCCCAGCGGTGCTCTCCCCTTTCCCCCCAAAGCCATATGGGGAGGGGGTCTGTGTGTCAGGCTGGGGCTGGCTTACCTTGGGCCCGGAAGGGGGCGAAGGAGCTGGGCCCAGTGGGGAACAGGCTGTGGCTCTCATAGGGCGGTGGGTGGGGCGGCCGGGGAGATAGCGCACGGTCCGGGAAGAACATCTGCAGTGCCGAGGCCTCAGAGGGGGCGGGCGGCAGCCGGGGGGAGCTGGCGCGGCCCGCCGGCCTGGAGAAGGACAGGCGCTCCGTGGCCCCAGCCTGCCACAGGGAGCGCGGGGAGGGCGCGCGTCCCTTGGGGCTGGGCAGGGGCAGCGAGTCGTAAGAGACGGGCAGCACCTTGGGCCGGGGCGACTGGGCCCGCTCCAGGGGCTCGCCCTGCAGGTAGAAGGGGGACTGGGGCGAGGCAGGGTGGCCCAGCGGGGCCTTGGCAGGGGGGCTGCAGGCGGCGGTGGGCGAGAAGGTCTCAGCGTGGTAGGAGATGTAGCTGTTGGTGCTCTCCAGGGACAAGTTCTTCCTGGCGTACTGAAGCTGTGGGGACGTGGCCAAGCCAAGCGGCTCTGGGGCGTGCGAGGGGCTGGCGCCGTATCTGTCCACCTGAGAGCGGCAGGGAGAGCAGACAGGCTCAGCACGGGCCTGGCGGCTGCAGCCCCTGCCCCATCCAGAGCAAATCAGACTCCTGTTATGGCACCACTGCACCGGCGGGCATAGCACTAGGGGGCGCTGTGCTGCAGGGAGCGGGGCAAGGACTCACTGGGGGCTCTGTCCCTTCGGGGTGAGTGCTGACCCCCACTGGCCCAGCCTGCCACTAGGGGGCGCTGTGCTGCAGGGAGCGGGGCGAGGACTCAATGGGGGCACTGTCCCTTCGGGGTGAGTGCTGATCCCCACTGGCCCAGCCTGGCACTAGGGGGCACTGTGCTGCTGGAGGTGTCTTCTTGGGGATGAGAGACCTGAACTCTTGCCCACTTGATTCTTTCACTAGCCCTTTCACAAGACTCCCCTTTGCCAGGGTGTTAGCCCTGGGGTCCTGGTCAAATCCCATTCCTCCTCCCTGAAACATCCCCGTCCAGGGGAAAGTAGAGGATTCTCTTTCAGCTACATCGCACCCCAGAGATGGCTGCATCTCAGTGGTGGGGCAGTGTTCCCCGTGACAAGGCAGTCGTTGCCAAGACAAGCTGTCTCCCTTCCCTGCCGTACCTTGGGCTGCCCAGCAGTCTGCCCCGGGCTGTCCGTCCACAGGGTTTCCAGCTGTCTGGACAGCTCATCCACCTTGGCTGCGGCCGTGTCCAGCTCCACCTGCTTCAGGTCAATGTGCTTCATAGCTAGGGCTGGGGGAGACGGCACCATGAGGCCCTGTGCCAGGGCAGGCTCCGCACCCGGCTGGCCCGGGCTATGCAGAGAGCCCAGAGCCATGGCCCTGCGGGGCCCTTGTCCCGCTCTGAGTGTACTCGGGCAGGCTGGCAGTTCCAAGAGAGGCCCCTAGACTTGATGAGCGACAGGGTCCCAGGTTCATCCCATCCCCAGCTTGTCTCCAGGCCTCTCCCAAGGAGTCGGTGGGACAGCTGGGCTGCCAGTTCAGCAACAGCAGCCCAAGCGCTCTGGGAGGCTGTGACCAAATAGCTGAAAAGCCACTAGTTATCGCACCCCCCAGAACCCTAACCTACTGCACCCCGAACCCCTGGCCACCACACACACCCTCTGCACCCCCCCAAACCCCACCCCTGGCCACTTCACACACCTGCCAGCCACCACGCACCCTCGGCACCCCCCAGAACCCCAACCTACTGCACCCCAATCTCCACCCCTGGCCACCTCACACACCTGCCAGCCACCACGCACCACCACCAAATCTCCAACCACCGCAAATCCCCCACCCTCCTGGCCACCCCACACACCACCATGCACCCTCTGCTCCCCGCGAAAGCCCAACTCCCTGGCACCCCAAATCCATGAAAGCCACCATGCCCCCTCCAGCCCCTGGCTACCACCACGCACTGCCCCCAAGCCTCTGGTCACCACACATCCACCAGTGCCCCTCCTGCCCCCCCAACACCTCCCCACAGTCACCACACAGCTCCCACCTCTCCCAGCCACTCCCCAGAGCACTGTGCACAAAGCACAGGGCCTCCCCACCCTGCAACCCCCAGCCCTCCACCCTTACACTGGAAGCTGAGCTCCAGCAGGTCCTGGGCACCATGCATCTTCTCACTGGCCATGGTGCAGGGGGCTCCGAGGCCACTGGCCACCAGCTGCAATGTCGCAGGGATCTGGGGACGAGAAGCACTTCCATTGGGACCCAGAGCTGCCTTCTCAGCCAGGGCCGCCCTCTTGCCCCACCCAGGTGCCAACAGGCTGAGTAGGCGCCCGGTGCTCAGTATCGCTCCCCTACCCTATGAAGCAGCCCTGGGGATGCAGGCGGAGGGGCTGACTCAGGGCTCTTGGGCAATGGGAGCTGCAGCAGAGAAACCTGGCCAGGCCACGGGCGCCGCCCACTCCAGTGAGCCAGGGCGCCACAGCTGGCATCCAGCACCATTCAGGCCAGGTTCGGGGACGCCCGGGCACCAGGACCCGGCACTGCCACCGACACAGGGGCTAGGGACACAGCGAACACCCAGCGCACCTGGCACCAACCCCACCAGGTCGGTGATACTCCAGCCCCTGGCACTTCTGCCCCCCTGCCTGGTGCACAGGCTGGGCACAGCCATGCCTGAAGCTGCTGAGCACCATGCAGGGGAGCAAACCCTCCTGCAGCTGAGCCTGCCATCCCAGGCACTGAGCGAACACCCACGGGTGGGCACAGCGACGCACCCGGGCCTGCTCGCTGGGCGCATGCAGAGCCGGTAGTGCCCTGCATTTGCCGGGCCAGCAGCACAGCTATTATCAGCTCTGCTCTGCTGCCCAGCCCCAGCGCCCCCGCCCCCCCAGGGAGCTGCCCAGCCCATGCCTGCCCCCCACCGGAGCTGCCCTCCTACCCCCCCCCATCACCCTCCAGGGACCTGCCCATTCCATTCCCCTAGGGGACCCAGCCCCCACCCTGTTACCCAGAATCCCTGGGGACCCTGCAGCCCATTCCTGGCTGCATGCTGTGACTGGCTTGAATTGCTTTCAATAATAATAATTAAAACATGCAATCCATTGTGAGGCTCTGCACCGGGCATCCTAGCCGAGAGCAATCACCACCAGAGCTGCCTGCCGTGGGCATCTCTGCCCCGAGTGAGGCATCCCCCCCGGACACGCCAGGCCCGTGCCAGCGGAGACAGCGTGTGGCACCAAAATGGAAGTTATAATGGAGTACACAGGGTGAGCCAGGCCAAATCCCAGCTTGCCGTGCCTGAACCAGTCCTCGCACCGGGCTAAGGTCCACCACGGCCCGGCCTGGCACGGCACAGCACACCCTCCCCCTAGTACCAGCAGTGCCACAGCTGCACAAGAGGGGCTGGTCTCCCCCTGGGATCAGCTCCCCGAGACCCCACGACGCAGAGTGGAGCCCCCAGAATGGTCTCCTGAGAGCAAGGAACAAGTGGCATTAGGGTACATGGGGCAAACCCACCTGGGCACACAGAGACACAAGCACACACATGGGCCCACGGAGGCACAGGCCGGGGGGGGGGGGGGGAACACGACTGCATGGGGTTGTACAGACAGACAGGCACACAGTGGCATGGACACCCGTACACCTAGAGCGGAGCTAATCCCACGGGACTCTCACATCCATCCATGGGCCCAGAAAGACTGGGGTGGGGGATGGCCCAATCCAGAGCTGAGCCTTGTGCCTCTATCTGGGCCCAGCCAGAACCTGGCCTGTCCTCCTCAGCCACAGGGACCCAGAGCCTGGCTGCTCCTGGGTCTGGGTCACATTGGGCCCCTCGCTGGAAGGATTTTGAGCTGCAGCCTCAGACCCACCGAACCAAGGCTCTGCACTGGGCCCGTCTCCAGTTACCAGCCAAGGCAGGAGCCAAGCCTGGGGCAAGACAAGGGGGCAGGGGAGAGCACCAGCAAATGAGCTGGGGGACATGCAGCGACGGGTTCAGAGCTATGGGGCAGGGGGTCGGGCTAGCTCCCAGGGCTGAGGCTGTGTTGCCTGGATGTGGGGCTTTCCAGTCTGGTGCCTCCGGGAACTGTTACTGTGGGGTCCAGGCCAGATCGCACCGTCTGCACCCCCAGAGTTAGGGGCCATGGCCCAACCCCACACACAGACCCTATGCTCTGAGCTGTTCTGCCCCTTCCCCATCATGTCCCTGCAGGCCCCACCCAAATTTCAGGCCAGCTGGGACGCTGCATGTGAGCTCCCCGTGGAGCCAGGCAGGGCAGGTGAGCGGAGAGCGCTGGTGTCCACAGCACAGGAGACACTATCTCCCAAACAGTACAGACCCCTGCCAGGCCGGGAAGGCGCCTGGGGACAATCGCTGCAGGGGAAAGGGCATGGAGGTGGCGGCTTCTGGGGACCGAGGCCCCTGAGTGCAGCAGGGCGAGGAGGCTGGCTAGACGCCCGCTGCAGGGGGCCATGTTGTGAACATGGAGCACGGTGCTCCCCTCCCCGGTATCACATCCTGAGCCATGGAGAGCTCGGAGGCAGGGGAGAAGAGGGCTAAGGCATCAAGAGAGTGAGGCGCAACTGGGGCAGGGGTAAACCTACCAGTGCAACAGGGGAGCTGGCCCCAGGGAATGCGCGGAGCAACTGGGGATGCCGGGAGCCCACAGGGGGGACAGGCTGGTGAGTCAGGGGATCTAATTCAATTCTGAGCTGCGGACGCCCCATGTGACTTCAGCACCACCCCTACCCCGGGCTGCAGCTACCCCTGAGCTACAGCCGATCGCAGGGCCTAGCTAGGCTGGCACCGAGGGCCAGGGAAGGAAGAGCAGGGAGGTCACGGGCGGGGGGAAGACGCGGCCAGCTACGGCTGCGGTGGAATGCACAGGCCCTGGGAGGAACCAGCCACAGAGGAAGGGAATTGGAGGGGCTTTGCCATGGGGCCTGGGAAGGAGCAGAGTGAGCTAGGGTGGGCACTATGAGACCCCTGCTCCCAGGGGAAAGGAGGGGCCTGGGGCAGAGGTGCCAACTCTGTGGGTGCTCCGGGGCTGGAGCACCAACAGGAAAAAAAACCAGTGGGTGCTCAGCAGCCACCCGCAGCCCGGCTGATCCGCTCCTCCCCCCCTCCCAGCACCTCCTACCCACCAGCGATCAGCTGTTCCGCGGGGGGCCAGAGCCGATGTGGGGGGAGCGAGGGTGGGAAGTGGCAGAGGTGGGAACAGGCGGGGCAGGGCCTTGGGAGAAGGGGGGCAGTAGGGGGCAGGGCCTGGGGTGGAGCAGGGGTCAAGTCCCCCCTGGGAAATTAGCAAGTCGGCACCTCTGGCCTGGGTCACAGAGCCAGCCCCCACCTCCTGGGCCACTGTAAGGTCTGTAGCCCGTAGTGCGGACATAGCCTGAGATAAGCCAGCATGGGAGCAGCCTTCAAGTACAGACAAGACCCTGATCCTGGCCCCACCCTGGTAAATCCAGGACCAGGGGTTGCAGGGAGGGAAAGGGGATTCCCCAGGCAAGAATCGAAGGTGTGTGGAGCCGCACCAGGGCCAGAGCAGCTCTGTCTGCTTTTCGGGACAGAACCCAGCGGAGCCCAGCCAAGGGGAAGGGCTTTGAGCTGCAGCTATCCGATACCCAACGGAAACAAGTCTGCCTGGGCCTGTCACCTTCCTGCTGGCAGGAGCACAGGCTGGAAAGGGAGCTGGTTTGCAGGTGGGCTGGGAGTCAGAGCCTCGCTCACCTCACGTCAGCCCAGTCTCAAGTGTGCTAATGCCACTGCGGACCATGCTAACCAAGGCCAGAGAAACAGGCCAGGGGATGGGCCCAGAGCAACCCAGCTAGCCCTTCCGCAGGAGTATCTACAGCCCAGGAGCCGCCTGGCTGGCCAGGAGGGCTGGGGCCTGGCCCTGGGCTGAGTGAGAATCCACAAAGCCTGGCAGGGTGTGAGCCCTGTGGAGGGAGGGGAAGGGGAACACTGTAGGGACAGGCCGGGGGCTCTGCCACTCCCTGACAGGAGACTGGTTCGGCCAGGAATCACCCCAAGGGGGAAGGCTGGGGGCCCCCCATCGCCAGGGATGTATAGACCCAGATTTGGCAAATGCCCAGGGACAGACTGCAAGGATGCTGCTGCTTGGCCCTCTATGGTCGGCCCAGACAGGGCCTTTCTAGCGTCTGCCCCATCGTCCCCTCCTTGTCCTCCTGCTCCGGGGTTAGGCCCCCCGCTGCGCTCTGCCATGCTGGTACCCATGTAGCTTTGCTCTCATGCTGTGCAGCCCCCCTGCCCCTGGACTGAGCTCCCGGCTGGGGCAATCCCCCCCGACCACTCGCGGAGTTATGCCAGCAGTGGAGTGCCTCTGTGGCCCGTGCTGAGCTCCGTCTCCTCACCCCCCACTGCCCTGGGAGGGCTCTGCCCTAGAGAAGTGACGGCAGCACTCTCTGACCAGGGCCACGGACTGCAGCTCCGGAGTGCTGCCGGCTCATGGCCTAGCTGGGACTCTGCCCCAGCATCCGCCAGCTGGGTGACCCCCCCCCCCCCCAAGAATGCCCCTGGCAGAGCAGCGTTAGGGTCACCGCAGGCAGGGCCTCCCAACATCGTGGGCTAGGCCAGGGACTGCTCCCTGCACCGCCACCTGGGCAGCACCTGGCTCGACTGCTACCAAGTCTTGACATGCTGCCTTGATGGATACGCACAACGCACATGCAGACAAAACAGGCAGGTGCACGCACACCATAGGTACGTGCAAAGGTACATACACCGGATACACACAGTGCATGCAGACACAGAGCTCCAGCCACCCTACACACACACAGCACATGCATGTACACAGAGGAACATACACCCTCCACCCGCACACAGACACAGTGGAACATACACCTTACACACGCACACCATACATACAGACACCCAGTGGAATGTACACCCTACACACGCACACAGCACATACAGACACCCAGAGGTACATACACCTGTAGAGGGGTGGTTACCCCGCTCCTGGGATAAAAGGAGTGAGAGCAGCTGAGGGAGGCTGGCTGAGTAGCTGGGCACATCTGGCCCTGATACGAGGGCTGTGAGTAAGGAGCCGTGAGAGTCTCACTCCAGCCCTGGAGCAAGAAGGACCTGGCTGCCTGGAGAGACAGGGTACCTTCAGCAGAGCAGCGCTGGGGAGCTCAGGCCTGGCGATTTCCCAGGCTGAGGCCTGGCAGGAAGGCCTAAGGAGGTACTGGGGCTGCAGGGAGACAGCTGGGGCTAGAAAAACAGCAGGTCCAACCCCCTTGCCCATGATGATTGGCCATTACAGACTGCAGTTTGCCCCAGAGAAAGGGGGCTAGATGACGACTGGCAGTAGCCATTGAGGCAAAGTGGGCATAGGGGGAGGGGGTTCCCCTGGGAGGGGAGACCCAGAATATGGGGGATAAGAGGCACAGGGAGGGACACGGGGCCTGAAGTGTCTGAAGTACAGTGGTGGAGATAGATGAGGAAGCAGGTACCAGTAGGGAGATACCGGCCAGCAGGAGGCGCTCTGAGGCTGGAATGGGCTAATTCCCAGCCTGACCAGTAGGAGGCGCCACAGCCATGAGTACCCACTGTGCTATAACACCTTACACACACACACACAGAGGTATGTACACCCTACACACACACAGCACACACACAGGTGTGCAAAGCCCAGGCACCCGCATGCAAAGCCCAGGAAGCTGGGGCACACCTGTGTGGCTGAATGGCCAGTGGTTTTGCTGAGCGTCTCCCGAGCTCAGCCTGGCATTGCGCATCACCGTGATGCACCCATCAGGCTGGAGGAGATGGGGACAGTTGGGAGACACTGATAGAGATGCCACAGGGTTGTAGCACATGGGGGTTGAGGCTCTGTGGGGCTGAAGCAGCCTGTCCTGACGCTTCCAGGGTGGGGCAGCATCGCTCTGTAGGTCACTCCTGTCCCCCCCTTGTGCATCACCACCGCTGCTCCAGTTGCCCAGCTCTCCAGGCTCTGGTCCTGTCCATCTCTGCTCTAGGATGAAGGTCCCAGGACCAGAGGAAACAGGGAGAGCCATGAAGGGCGCCACAGCCCCTTCCTACCAGCTCCCCAGGCCAGCCTGCAGCTGAACGGAGATGTCCCCCGGGGGGCTGCAGCTCAGCTGTGACACTCTGCAGGAGAAGAGGACGGTGGGAGCGCCAAGCCCAGGAGTGTCAGGCACCCCCGTCACCCCAGCCCCTTAGAATCATAGAATATCAGGGTTGGAAGGGATCTCAGAAGGTCATCTAGTCCAACCCCCTGCTCAAAGCAGGGCCAATCCCCAATTTTTGCCCCAGATTCCTAAATGGCCCCCTCAAGGATTGAGCTCACAACCCTGGGTTTAGCAAGCCAATGCTCAAACCACTGAGCTATCCGTCCCCCACCCCCCCTTCAGAGAACGAGCCACAGGAAACCTGCTCTCCAGGAGCTCAGTACGCCGGGGAGACGTGGCCCCCAACATGCTCCTGGGGCGCAGCCCCCACCCCCAAATGCACTTGCAAGCCCCCGCAAGATCCTGCTCTGGGAAAGCCCCTTGGCATGCACTTGACTCCTGGCTTCAACGGGACTCCAGCGGCTTCCATGGGACTGCACAAGCTCTCAACGGGAAGCAGCTGTTGCGATGTTTTGTGCGCTGGTGCCCAGGGCATGTGTGTGTGACCCAGAGACGCTTTGGGGGTTTCAAATCATGGGAAAAGTGCATCCCCCCCCACCCCCAACTCTGCACTTAACCATTTTTGCCTAAACTTTCCAAGTAGGCGAGGGGCACCGGGGGTCTCTGGCCAGGAGGGAAATGGGGCGCCTGGTATCACAGCACAGCCTTTCAAATGGGACAGGCCCCAGGCCCATTGCTGCTGGCCAGTCAGTCAGGGCTCGAGAATCCTACAGGAAACGGAAGGAGGGGCAGGTCACCAAGGAGCGTACACGGGACCAGCGCGAGTGTGTAGGGACAAAAGCCAAGGCAAGGAATGAGCTACAGCTGGCCGGGATGTTAGAGCCAACAAGAAGGGGTTCTACAAATACGTCAGGCAGAGAAGAAGAGTCAGGGATGGTGAGGGGCTGCTGCTCAATGGAGAAGGTGAGCCAGTAACTGCTCAATGCCTACTTTGCTTCAGTCCTCACACCAAAAAACAACAGGTGACCGGACGACTAGCGAAGTTACCACAGACATTAAAGGGGACGGGATATCAAGCTGGTTTGACATGATTTGTTCTTAGTAAATCCATGCTGGCTGCTAGTGATCACCCCTTCATCCTCCAGGAATTTGCAAATGGAACATTTTAGACACTGCTCTAGTAGATCCCAGGTATTGCGGTCAGGCTGACTGGTCTGTAGTCCCCCGGCTCCTCCTTTCTCCCCTTTTTAAAGATGGGCACCACACTGGCCCTTCTCCTGTCTTCTGGGACCTCTCCCGTCATCCATGAGTTTGAAAATAATATCGCCAGTTGGCTCTGAGGTTTCGTCAGCTAATTCCTTCAGCACCTTGGGGTGAATAGCATCCGGCCTCGCGGATTTGAATTCATTCAGGTTGGCCAGAAGATCTCTGACGTGTTCTTTACTTATCCTTCTTTGACAGGGTAGCTGGATTGGTGGCTGGGCGGGATACTGTGGACATCATATGCCTGGACTTTAGCCAGGCTTTTGACACAGTCCCACATGACATTCTGATAAGTAAGCTGTACCATTGAGTGGATACATAATTGGTTAAACCACCACAAAGAAAGAGTAACTATAAATGGAATGACGTTGGATTGGAGGGAGGTCTCCAGTGGGGTTCCGCAGGGATCTGTTCTGGGTCTGATGTTGTTTAACGTGTTTATTAATGACCTGGATGTAGGACTAGAGAGCACCCTGATCAAATCTGCAGATGACACAAAGCTGGAGGTGGGAGGTTGCCAACACTTTGGAGGATAGAGCTAGAATCCAAAAGGATCTTGATAAATTAGAGAACTGGGGTATAGACACCACAATGAAATTCAACAAAGACAATTGTAAGGTGCCACCCTTGGGGAGAAAAAAACAAACAGAGAATGGGGGATAACTGACTTGGTAACAGCACTACTGAGAAGGATCTGGGAGTTGTGGTGGATCCCAACCTCAACATGAGTCAACAATGTGATGCTGTTGCAAAAAAGCAAATGCAATTTGAGATTGCATTAGCAGAAGTACAGGAGGTGACAGTACCGCTCTGCTAGACGCTGGTTAGGCCTCAGCTGGAGGACAGTGTCCAGTTTTGGTCACCAATGTCTAGAAAGGGTGTGGAGAAACTAGAAAGGATCCAGAGGTGAGTGACAAAGATGATCAGAGGGATGGAACGCAAGCCATGTGAGCAAAGGCTGAAGGAACTGGGTATGTTTAGTCTGGAAAAGAGGAGATTAAGGGGGGACATGACAGTGGTTTTCAAATACTTGAAAGGCTGCCATAAAAAGATGGAGATAAGTTGTTCTCTCTTGCCACAGAGGGCAGGACAAGAGGCAATGGGTTTGAACTACAGCACAGCAGACCTAGATTAAATCTCAGAAAAAACCTCCTAACTGTAAGAACAGTAAGACAATGGAACAGACACCTAGGGAGGTCCTTTGCTGGAGGTTTTCAAAAAGAGGCTGGAGCCACCTGTCGTGGGTGGTTTAGACACAACAAATCCTGCATCGTGGCAGGGGGTTAGACTAGGTGACCTTTGCAGTGCCTTCTAACCATATGGGTCTATGATTCTAGATTAGCCTCGCTTGCCCCCGGGGCCCCTCTGCAGAACCCTGGCTGGGTCTGTTCACGCCACCCCCTCTTGATCTGGGCCCTGGCTGGGTCGCCCTGCCAGGGAGAGGCACAGCTGGTGCCGTCACGGGGCAGCGCCCCGACAGAGGGGCAGAGGCAGTGCAGAGGGCAGCGCCAGGGCTGTCCCCTCTCCCTCCACCCTGCCCAGCTGCAGCCTCATGGACTCTCACCCTTCAGCAGGCAGGCAGGGCAGATCCCGCCACCTCATGGGCATCAGAGTGAAACCCAACAACCCGGCGCTGGGCCAGCGGGCTCCACCCCTGCGCCAGAGCACTGGGGAGCACAGAGCCCCCAGGGACCTGCCGGAGCCTGGGTAGCGTTACCAGCTCCAGCAGCCGCAGGGAGAGCAAGGCACAGACAAGCAGGGACTCACCCCAGGTCATGCAGCAAGATGGAGAAGTCTCAGGAATCCCATCTCCCAACCCTCTCCCCACTAACCACTAGAACCCACTACCTTCCCACAGCTCTGGATAGACCCCAGGAGTCCTGGTTCCCGGCTCCCTCTCCACTCTGACCACTAGACCCCAGAGCTGGGAACAGAACCCAGGAGTTCTGGCTCCCAGCCCCTTGTTCTTTCCCACTAGACCCCACTCCCCTCCCAGAGCCACGGACAGAAGCCAGGAATCCTCCTTCCAACCCCCGGTGTCTCCAGCTCCCGAGAGAGCTGCACGGGGGTTCTCTCCGCTCAGAACTCCTGCTCATCCCCGGCCTGACAAGAGCGGAGAAGTGGGCACCACACGGCCGAGCGTCCCATGCAGTTAGAGGTACCAAACCCGACAGGTGCAGGCACACCGGCAGGCACCAAGAGCTGGGCCTGCAACCCAAGAGACGAGTGTGCAGCTGTCCAAGCTTCCTGGCCCAGGCAAAGGGCTGGTGCCAGCCACCAGCCTCTGCAGAACTGAGGCAAGCAGCCATGACATAGTCACTTTCCCTAGCGCAAATGCAAATTGAATGGAAGACCGGCCTGGCCATGCAGTTGGCTATGTTGGTGATGGCAGCAGACACCTGAGGACGGGGAGCCAGGACCCTCGGCAGAGGGTTCAGCTTTCCACTGGCAGCCACAGACCTGCCCTGTCCCCAGCTTCTCCACACTCTCTGGCAGGGTCTGACTGGATCTGCCAGGCCAAAGGGGCTTTTCCATGGTGGAGGGACCTCAGGAGCTACCTGCCTGCCTGTGAAGGGGGGGCGGGGGGGTGTCTCCTTCCAGACATCCTGGAAGCTTCTCCTCATACGCTGGGAGCTTCGGGAGGGCTCCCCTGGGGCCTAGTCCTGGCACTGGCCCGTTGGGGCCGCCTAGAGGAGGGGAAGGGGTGAAGGAGGAGGGCTTTGCCAGAAGGTGCTGTGGTAACATCCCCAGCACAGCTCTGCAGCCAGCACTGAACCCCTGGCCTCCCGCACCAGCCTTGAGGGAGCAGTGAGTCCAGGGGTGAGCCAGCAGTGGGCTGTAACCAGCCCCAGGTCCAGCGAGCTGGCACTAGCCAGGTGCCACCGCTCTCCATCCCTCAGGACAGCCCAGCTCTGAGCCATCCGCGGCACCTGTGGCTTTGGTGCCCACCCCAGCCGGCAGAAAGTCCCACACAGCCCCCTGCACGGCCCTAGCCCCCAGGCGGCACTGGCAGGCGGGTGAGTAACACACAGCGCTGTGCATGTCCCAGACACTCGCTCTGCCACCGCCCACTAGGGAAACCTGTTCCCCAGCCAGCCACACCCAATTCCAGAGAGCCAGGTAACGCGCAGCTGGAGCCGCCCAGCCCATAGGATGCACCAGGCAGACAGACCGGCCCAACGCCCCCCAGCAAACCAGCCCTCTCCCTCACTGGTCCAGGAGCAGGGCCCCAGCCCCAAATGTCACCATCAGGAGACACCATCATGGACCTGGGCCACCACCCACCGCTGCCAGCTCGGCAGGGAGTCTTGGGGGTCAGTGTGCTCCTCCCCTGCAGGGCCCGGGAGTCTGGGGCTGGGTCCCCCTCACTGCACTACACCCCTTCCCTGGCTCAACCCAGAAGCAAAGTGGCACTGGCCTCGCGGCCCCAGATTCTGGCAGGTGGGGGCCTCTGAGCACAGACTACCCTGCCCTGCATGGAGGGCTGCACATCAGCAGGGGCCCCCCAGGGTGGGATGAGGCCCCGCGACCAGGGCCTCAGGTGATTGGAGCTCCCGGTCCAGCCCCCCACAGCAGTGTCACAGCTGCAGCGACAGGAGAAGTTTTGTAAACCTCACCTTGTGACCCGATGGCAGCCAGACCTGACCCAAGCTGACACTCCCCCTACACCCCATCCCAGAGGAACCCAGGGCTCCACACAGACCTTCCCTAATCATAGAATATCAGGGTTGGAAGGGACCTCAGGAGGTCATCTAGTCCAACCCCCTGCTCAAAGCAGGACCAATCCCCAACTAAATCATCCCAGCCGGGGCTTTGTCAAGCCTGACCATCTTCCTGCTTAGCCCTCACCTGCTGCACATATAACCCCTCTGATTATTCCTAGATCCTCTGCATCCAGCTAACCCTCTGATATCCCCTAGCCCGTGTCCTACAGGTCAGACTGGACGGTCACAGTGGTTCCTCAGGGCCTTGCCTCCCAGCCCATCCAGGCTGCTGGAGCCAGAGTGAAGCATTCAAGGAGACACAGCCAGTCTGGAGTTAAATCCACCAATAGGTGGGGCCTTCCCGTGGCTGATTAACGCCCCTCACTGCTACACCTTCTGGCTGCTCTGGATCTACCTGAGCTTCCAGCCACCCATCTCGCCCTGCCTTTGTCCGCTGGGCTGCAGAGCCCTCTGCTCCCAGAACCCTCCTGCCCAGGGTGTTGCAGACGGATCCAGTCACCTCGGGACAGAGTGAGACTGAAGAAATTCGAATGCAGGTTTCCAGCCCTTGTACGGCTCTCATGGCTCTTTTCTGAGCCCTTTCCAGTTCATCACTCCCCTTTCTGAAGACCCCTGAATTGGGCACAGGGTCCGTGAGGGTCTCACCAGTGCCATATACGCAGGTGACCCCCCCCCCCTTCCTGCTCCTGCTCGACATCCCTTGCTCACACATTCTGCCTCTTAGCCACACTGCCCCAGCTGATGTCCACCGTGACACCAAGTCCCTTTCAGTCCCTGCTCCTTGTCCTGCCAGCATGAGCACCGGCCTTGGTTCCTAGATGCAGGGCCTGGCCTTTAGCTATATTAAAGTCCCTCCCACAGGACACGGCCCTGGGCCACTCTCCTGTTCTGTGGTGCCAGGGGTCTCTGGAGCAGAGTGCGGCTCAGAGCCTCCTAGTCAGGGAAGAGGGGAGGACGTGACCCCAGGGACAGCTGAGCTGCAGACGAACCCAGATACTCAGGGATGGCAGCCACTTCACACGCCTGGAGCAGGAGTCAGAGACCCCCAGCCCAAGGGGCCACTAGGGTGGGCACTGCAGGAAATGCTGGTGCTGACACAGGCAAGGTTCAGTGAGTGTCCCTGAAGGCCACAGAAACAAAATGGGGGAGGGAAGGGGGGTTGTGAAGCACCAGGAAGGTGCTGGGAGGGGGGAGCCGGGGAGGAGGTGATGTGCCAAGCTGCGGGAGGGGACCCCATCCCATGGACTTTGCTTCCTAAACAAAATGTGTTTAAATTCCAGCTGGCCCAAGTCTCCCTGACCATGGGGTTCTACGCCAGTGCCCCCCGCTGGCTCAGCAGCCCCTCAAGCACGCCAGGGCAGGAGCATCTCACTCTTGAGCCTGAGGAGTTTGGGATACCCTAGCCCCACTGAATTTCATAGGCACCCCACTCCACTTGGCTTCTTCGAGAGCCCAGCCCTGGGCCATGCAATGGCTACAGAGCCAGAGACACGTCCCTTCCAGAGCTCAGCACAACGGGTGCACATATGCTGGCGGGCATGGCCGTAGGATGCCCAGCCTAGAGCTCCGCAGAGAGGGCACCGCACCAGCATAGCATGGGCTGGTCAGCCAGACCTCTTGGCTCTGCCTGGCATGGGCCATGGTGCCCTCGCCCGTGGTGATGTCACAGCGCAGACAGGCAGGGAACACCCTGCTCTGGGGCATGATGGGAATCGAGCCAGTGAGCGTGGGACAGGGTAAGCGCTGTCCTGCTCAAGCACACGGGGCGCAGCGAGAGCCCTCCACTCCTGGAGTCAGAATCCCATAGGAATTAAGGAACATGCCTGTTTGGTGCTGACCGCCAGAAACAATCCCAGGAGCTGCACGTCCACCAGGCTGCCACAATGCCCAGGATCGGCACCAGCCCCGCTCACGCTGGAGTCACTGGGGGGGCGCTGCGTGGGACCCCTGCTCCTGGATGCTACAGCCGCAGGGTGACTACCATGAGTTACCCACGCCCCTCCACCTCCGGTCCCCACCACCACAGTACCTGGGCGCCTCGCAGCCCCGGCCGTCTCCCCGGGGTACGGCTGGGACCTGAGGCCCAGGGAGGCTGAGTGACTCGTCCCATAGGCAGCCTGCAACAGAACAGGGACTGGACTCCGGGGCAGAAGATCGACTGCTGGAACCACACACAGATACATCCTCCACTGTCAGCGGAGGGGAGCCCCCAGTATGTCTGCGCCCAAGGCGGCGAGGGCAGTTCTGGTATAAGCCAGCATCAAGGGGCGCTGGGGGAAGCCAAGGGGCCAACCAGAGCCCCCAGCTCCCCAGGGCAGGCTGGAGCTCTGGGGCCAGCATTGCCAGTAGGGCAGTGTAAGAACAGAAATGGACAAATCAACCCACGCTCGGCACCATGTTCCCCAGATGAGAAGAGGGTGAACGCCATTCCCCGGGTGTAACTACACTACCGTGTCCTTCCCTACGCCCGGGAGGGCTGGCCAGGCCTGATGGGGGCCCGTCTCCACACCCAGGCCTCCCCCCGGCACTGGACCTGGCGCTAAGATCCTTTCGAGAGCCAGCGGATAATGCCAACTCACAAGCCAGGCGCAGGGCTGGTCCTGCCCCGCAGGAGCTGCAATCCCAGCCCCACGGACACAAGGCTCCAGCCCAGCCCTGCAGGGACCCCCATCCCACCCCCCAGGGGTCAAGTGGGCCTGGCTGCCCATGGCCCATTCAGCCCCGAGCCTCTCTGCTGAGATTTTATATGGAAGGGGTCAGTTAGTGCCACTGGCCAAAACGAGGTTGGTGATGGGACCCTACCCTAAGGGCTGGGCCTCATCAAACCCCCTTCACCTCAGCCACAGAGCAGCAGAGAGGGGAGACAGTGCAGTCACTAGCAAGCAACATGGGCTGGTGCCTTAGAGGGGAAAGGCCCCAAGTCCCATTCCCTGCCCCCTGAGCCAGCCCGTCGTGTCCCACTGTCCTGAGGCCAGATTGGTGCTATTGCCCCCTAGAGGGGAAAGGCCCCGTGTCCCATTCCCTGCCCCCAGAAGCCAGCCCATCCCACTGCCCTGAGGCCAGAATGGTGTTAGTGCCCCTTAGAGGGGAAGATCCTGTATCCCATTCCTTGCCCCCTGAGCCAGGAATGCCCCTGCCCAGGGGCCAGATCAAAGCAGACACTCTCTGTTCGGGGTGGGGCTGTTGGTACCCTCCAGGCACTTTCCCATGGGAGCACGCCTGGTGCAGAACGACGCTGACAGAGCTCAGGGTCTGCCAAGGAAGCCGTGTGGAGGCAGGAGCAGCCATTCTGCATGGAGCAGGTCCTCGCAGGCACCTCCACAGAGCTGGGGGAGCAGGCAAACAGGAAGGGGACCCCCCAGCAGGAGGTGGAGCCAGGGAGGGAGAAGGAACAGACAGTGATTGTCTCATGCGAATGGCGCGTACTCACGCTGCCAGGCAGGCGTGGCTGTGCATCTTTACAAGCACCATCTAGCTGCAGTCAGTGCTGGGAGCCGGCCAAGAGATCAAACAGCCACTTCCAGCCAGGCTGAGCCAATGCACCAAAGCCCTTAATAGCAGGGCAGGCTCTGCGGCAGTGCCCAGCGTCTGGGAGTGTCTCTCATAAAGCACATCCAGCTGCCCAGCCCAGGTGCCTCGCTCCCTTCCCTGGCACAAACACCTTTGGCCTGCCCCGGCCCGACAGCGGGGAGCATGAGGCCAGGTGTAAACAGCAACCAGAGGACACGGCCTTGGAGAACCAGGCCCAGGGGGTGCACACAGGACTCATTTCACCCACTGCTGAAGTGCAGCCAGGTGGAACAGGGCAGCTCGTTAAAACAGCCACACAAGCAACACTGAGTGCAGTTTGGGACGGGAAGCGAGGAAGGTTCCCACAGCAAACTACCGGGGCCTTGAGAGATACCCAATGGGCACCACAGCCTGTCCCCCATGTTGCACAGCACAGTGAGCAGAGCACGGGCTGACCAAGCCCCCAGGGCCTAGCAGAGCAGGGACACCAGGGGAACTAGCAAAACAGCCAGTGGCAATGTGGCCCCCTCTCTCTGGCTAACGAGCAGCCCTCCTGCAAAAACTCCCTGGGATCTTTAGCAATCGGCATCTCTTTTGAAAGATGGCACCTCTACGGGCATAGAGCCCCCCGACACCACCCTGGAGTCAGCATTGACTGCAAGACGACAGCGCCCCCCGCTGAGCCCCCGCCCGGCTCCCTGCAGCACGGCGCCCCCCCGCTGAGCCCCCGCCCGGCTCCCTGCAGCACGGCGCCCCCCCGCTGAGCCCCCGCCCGGCTCCCTGCAGCACGGCGCCCCCCCGCTGAGCCCCCGCCCGGCTCCCTGCAGCACGGCGCCCCCCCGCTGAGCCCCCGCCCGGCTCCCTGCAGCACGGCGCTCATTAGCACTGCACTGGGGCATTGGGGTTGGCACTGCCTACAAGGGGAGAGCGCCCGTGGCTGAGCCCCACATGCCACTTCCTGAAGCACAGTGCCCAATTTACTGTGCCCAGCACCATATGAAGTAATTTGCACCAGTGCAAACTGCACGTTTAACATGCAATTTTTGGCCCTCACTTTCCCCTGGCATCAGTGGCTCTGCAAGGGGTCACTGATGAACCATTCACCCAACGAGCTGGGCCCCATGACGCGTGCAAAATTGGCAGCCCCAGGGGGGTCGGCTGTCAGTGCCTGCCCTGTGCTGCCATCTAGCTGGTCTGCCCACACTCCCTGTGTGATGTCCCTGCTCCCCAGCCTCTGACGAGGAGGAGCAATTAGCCTGCAGCCACTTCACTGAATCCAGAGGAGGGTTTGGCAGCAGTTGGGCTTGGGCTGGCTGCTCAGTCCCAGCCCGGCTGGCAGGGCCCCTTGAGGAGTGGAGACGAGCTGGTTTCTGCAGCGTGAGCTCCTTGCCAACATTTACCCGGCAAAGCTGGGAACAGGGACCCACTGTGGATACTGAACACAGCCTAGTGCATCCCAGCAGCAGGATTCCCGGTCCCTGCAGTCCCAGCCCCCCACTCCAGCAGCTCCCCACTCTGGGGCTCTGGATTTAGGGCCAGTCTGTGCTCAAACCTCCCAGAAGCACCTCAGAATGGCAAATGCAATCCAACCCCACCAAGTGGAGTCAAGAAACAGCATAGGGGCAGGAAGTCAGACATGGGGCGAGGGAGGCGAGTGGGAGCCAGTCTCCCTTGCCGCCCTCTATGGAATAGGGAGAGAGAGATGCTCCCTACCATACTGGCAGGGAGGAGCTCTGAGGGGACAGGCCACAGACCATCCCCACAGTGCTGATAAGGGGAGACCCAGGTGGCTGGGAACCCAGGTATGCCTCCCCCTGCTAGGATCTCTAGCCCCGCTGCTCTGGCTACTTTGGGATGCTGCCCAGTCTCCCCATCTCCCTCCTGTCCCACACAGGCTCTTGGCCCATTTCTCCCCCACTGAGAGCCCTGATCTGGAGCGCTTCATGCCCACTCTGCACAGGGATACATGCACCACAGGGCACCAGATCCTCTGGGCTGGGGGCCTTTCCCTGCCTGGCACTGCAGCCTTCCACCCACCTCTGATCTCCCCCTCCATGCTCCAAGGTCTGGAAGAACCTGTACCTTCCCCAAGTGAAAACCAAATGTGCCTTCCACACCCACCCCTGGCTCCTTGGCAAAGGACCTGCCAGGGGAGCCAGATGTGTCAGTGTCACACAGCTGGAAGGAGCAATACCACAAAAACAGATTGCACAGCACCACCCATCCTGGCACGGGACACCACACATTCAGCCCCCCTTCACTCCATCCCAATGCACCTATCACCACTATATCTAGGCAGCAAGCAACGTTTCCTAGTGCTGCGGAACCAGCAGCAGCCAGGACTGCACCAGGAGGTGCCTGGGGAAGCCGAGAGCACAGAGAACAGCCCATTACATCGGGGTGCCCATCTGCTTGGCCGCTCACAAAAATAAGTTTGTCATCACGTTCTGAACCTACCACTGGGCACAGTGCTGGATAACACATTGCCCAAATGCTTCTACTAACACGATCAGCAGCCAGAGAGCTAACGATCATCCATCAGCATTGGGGTCCAGAGTCAACACTCTGCCAGGGCTGCTCCCACCTCTCCACATGGCTGTCTCCAGCTCTTTCGCAGCAGATTCAGCCCAGTCACTCAAATGGGCAATCACCTCCCCCCATGCTGCACAGTGGACAGAGGTCAGGCCGACCAAGCTCCCACAGCCTAGCAGAGCAGGGACACCAGGGAACTAGTAACAAAGTCAGGGGCATCACATGCCACGCAGGTTGCAGGGATTTGAACCAAGGGCCAGGGGCAGCAGGAAGGCCCCACCGCAGCCAGCCCAGCAGCACCTTTGGGGGCTGATAGCCACTCTGCTACGTTTCGGCCACAGGACACGGCAACCCCAGCTACTGGACATGGCTGATCCCAGCTGGGGCCTGCAAATGCCAATCCCTGCAGGCAGTCTGGCAGCATGTCATGCAGCAGCTCCCAGACCCCCTGGCCTGGCGCCCAGGCATGGGGCACTGACAAGCTGGTATCGGCTAATTATAAGAATGTGGGAGGCCAGAATGCCGCCAGCCACTAGGAGCCTTTTATGGCCAGGCTGGTACGTGCACTTATCTCAGGCTGCTCACTCCAGGCTGGAAGCTAATCCCAGTGACTCATGGAGCCTGCACAAGCCCAGGGGGTCCCTGAGACTACTCCAGGCCTCATCCCCTGGGTAAACGGGGAGTTAGGTTACGCTGGGATGAGCGAGGTCAGAATCAGTCCATGAGGCTTCATGTCCCCACCCCCACCCCGCAATGCACAGGGCTGGGGAGCTCAGCAGAGTCCCAACCAGAGGATGCATGGCCGGTCTGTGCCCAGGGAGGCTGGACCTACCGAGGCAAAGCCAAGGCATTTCCGGAGTCCGGCAGCACCCCTCCCCAGCTGCTCTGGGATCCGCCTGGGCGGGGTTGGGGCTAGGGTCCCAGTGCGTGGGGTCTCTCAACAGTCCAATGCCAAATGCCAGCTGGGAGCAAACCCTGGGCCAGAGCAGATCAGCACCATGCTGCATGCCCACGCACCCCAGGGCGCCAGGCCTGGCGTCGGGCTGCTGCAGCCGGCTGACCCCAGTGAGGGCTTAACCCCGGCCAAGAGACAGCGGCGCCAGAGGGAACCACAAGGCCTGCCTGGGGAACACCAGTGACCAGACCGCCCCAGCCACAATCCTCCCACCAGCCCCGTGCCCGGCTCTCCCCCGCTGCGGGAAAGCCCAGCCCGACCGGTCCGACGTCCCGTGTCCCGAAGAAGCTCAGACACGTGTTGGGGGCAGGGCCGCGGGCGCAGCGCGCGCTAGGGCGGTCTCACCCCCCGGCCGGCAGCCTCCCCCCCCCAGAATCGTACCCGGGGAGCGCCCCTTCCCCGGCCCGCAGCTGGAGCATTTCCCACCCTAACCCGCCGGCCGGGCGCGCCCTGCAGCCGGCTCCGCTCCAGGCGCGCCGGGCCCCCCGCCGCTGGGTGCCCCGGGCAGGCGGCAGGCAGACAGACCCCCCCCCGCAGCCGGGGCAGCGCCGCTGGGACGGGACGGGCCGATCCCCCCGCACGGCGGGCGCAGGTGCCCGGGCTGCGCGAGCCCCTGGCCGGGCCGGGGGCGCGTGGGCAGCGCGCGCGGGGCTGGCACTGACCTGGCTCCGCGCTCCCTCCGGCCGCGCCGCGCCGGGAGCAGGTTCGGGCGGCTGCACAGGTGGGACAGGGGCAGGCGCGCCCCGGTGCACGCTGGGAGCTGTAGTTCTCCCGCGCAGCGAGCTGGGACCCGCGGTCCCAGGGCTCCCGTAGCCAGGGCGGGGCGGCCTCTGTCCTGCGTCTCAGCCAGGACAGGGTGAGATCTGCGGGGCAAAGACCGGCTCTGCTCTGGTTTGTGCAGCGCCTGGCGCTCGGGGGGTCCAGCCTGGAACGTCCAGGTGACGGGTCTGTGCAGGGGGATCCCAGGGGCAGGGACGGACTCTGTGCTGGTTTGTGGAGCCCCTAGCGCGCTGGGGTCTGAGTGACGGGTCTGTGCAGGGGGGTGACAGGGGCAGGAACCAGCTCTGTTCTACTTTGTGCAGGAACTTGTGCTCCGGGGTCCAAGTGACTGGTCTGCACAGGGGGATCCCAAGGGCAGGGACCATCTCTGTTCTGGTTTGTGCGGGACCTACTGCTCTGGGGTCTGGGTGACTAGTCTGTGCAGGGGGGGTCCTAGGAGCAGGGACCGGCTCTGTTCTGGTTTGCGCAGCACCTAGCGCACTGGGGTCCGTGTGGCTGGTCTGTGCAGGGGGGTTCCTGGGGCAGAGACTGGCTCTGTTGTAGTTTGTACAGCTCCTAGTGCAGTTGGGGTCCAGGTGACTGGTCTGCGCAGGAGATTCCCAGGGGCAGGGACCGGCTTTGTTCTGGCTTGTGCAGGACCTAGCATGCTGAAGTCCGGACGACTGTTCTCTGCAGTGGGGTTCCCAGGGCAGAGACCAGCTCTGTTCTGTCTGCAGAGCACCTGCAGTCCAGGACCACTGCTCTAGCCCCCTGAGCTATGGAGCCCCTGCCCAGGTCCCTTCGGTAGAGGGAGGTTAATGCTGAGGAGAGATGAGCTATCAAGGAACGAGTGACAAGCCACCAGTGAGGAGATTCCAAATCTGAGGCAGCTACCTAGGCCCCGGCAAGATTTGAGACAGTGGCCCATGTAGTCCAAGACCACTGCTCCAACCCCCTGAGCTACATCTGGTCTAAGACTCTAGCAATTTTCAACTCACAACCTCACACTTAAAATAGCAGCACTGTAACCACTTAGCAAAAAGTTTAACAAGTGACAATGTTTAAAGAGAGGAGATTGCCTATTTGGCCAAGCCTTGTTGGGAAGTCTTACCCTTGAATCAACAGCATTTCTCTGTTAGTCTGTCTGCATTGGGGCAGGGGTGATAACATGTCCTGCTGGATTCATTGTGTCAAGGGGGAGGTGATGATTTTCATTCTCAAACACAATGCACAAAACAGGAATCAAACCTCAGTGAGTGTCGACTAAACAGCCACTCCCAAGTTCTTTCAGCCAGAAGGGGCCATTTTGTATCTTTCACAGAGTGACTGGGTGGCCTGTGGCAGTGTTACCCAGGGTTTCAGAACCCAAAGCAGGGGTAGCTGAACTGTTTCTCTCCAGGTGGTGCCAGGAATAAATCAGTGGAGACACAGCTCTGCCATCTGATGAATGATTGATACAAACCAGAGTGCTTTCACCTAAAACTACATTTAATAGGTCCCGAGCACGCACGCGCGCGCACACACACACACACAAATATATGCAACAGGTTCAGAGCATCAATGTGACGCAGCAGGGAGGGGGGAGTGTTGACCTGGGAGTGTGGCAGGGGAGTTTCACTGGGAATGGGAGACCTGAGAGCCTGTAACCTGAGCCGGGAGGGGGAGGGGGAGGTAACACCTCTGCCTGGGAATGTGGACAGAGGCTGCAGGAGAGAACCTGCTGGGGGAGGGGGAGGTTAGTTTCAGTTTGGTGCTGGGTAGTGGAACGCAGGGAACCCCAGGGCTGGCGTCTAAGCTCCCTTCTCCCCCAGAAGGACTTGACTGAGGGGTCCTGGGTGTACCCACAAGCTCTGTTTGGGACTGTGTTCCTGTTGTCCAATAAACCTTCTGTTTTACTGGGTGGCTGAGAGTCTCAGTGAATCCCAGGAAGAGGGGTGCAGGCCCCGGACTCCCCCACACTCCGTGACAACTGGTGGTAGCCATGGGATCTACTGCACCCCGTGAACGGCGCTTCCTGCAGTAAGTGACTGGGGAGCAGTAAAACGAAGGGGGATTGACAGGGACCAGGTGTGCTGAAGATTCAGAGAGAGATGGTTTCAGGGGGCGGTTAACCCCTGGGAGTGTGTGACCAGTGAGAAGGACTTTTGCAGTAACAGGGTCCCCCAGGGGATTGCAGCGAGCGGTCCCAGGGGCGGAGGAGTCTGCAGCTCGACCCTGGCAAAGAGGTGGTGACCTCAAGAAGGACTGGCACCCTAGGGGTTCTTCCTGGAAACCGTGGAAAGCTGCCCAGGCCTGCGAGTGGCCAGCAGGGAGATGTACGCTAAATGCCGTAAGAGCAACCTGGTGGAGTTGTGCAGGCAGAGGGGGCTGCGCATTGGGAGGTCCACCAAGGAACAACTGATTGTCCAGTTGGAGGAGAGGGATCGCTTGGATGACCTGATCCCTGTCCCTGAGGGAAGCTGCCTGGTGGATGCAGCGTGGGCCCTGGGGCCTGACTGGGCTGGGAGGGGTCAGACTGCTCCTGAGGACATCCCGAGACCCTTCCTACCTATGCCTGGGGGAGGGGTTGGGGGAAGCCCAGCGAATACCGAGGGCACCCTGACTCTGGCAGCCAGCAGGGGATCCTCCCGGCAGAGCTCCCCATCCCATCAGGCTACCTGCCTGCCTGTAAACAGACCCCTGGGGCTCCCCACCCCCTTGCACACCGGACAGGGGGCTCACGCTGGCTCTGATGCAGTGAGGAAAGCAGGGAGCTCGCTGCCTACCCCCACTGGGACAGCAAGGGCAGCACTGAGCACAGTGGGAGCGGAGACCCCAGCAGAGGGGTGGAGGGAGACACAGGCAGGGCAGGGGATCTGTTGGGAGTGGCAAGGTGCTTGGTAAGGAAAGTTTGGATGAGCCTGAGCAGCCTTGTGAGCTGATGGCTTTGTCTAGTCAGCAGGGTGGGAAGGCGAGGAGAGTGGAAGCTGAGTGTCCCTGGACCTTACCTGTTAGCTGGGTGGAGAATTGGGACAGTGAAGGAAACGTGCCTGTGTCTGTCAGGGGTATTGACTTGCCTATGGAGAGAGCTACCCTGATCTCCAAGCAGTTGTCTGTGACCAGCCTTGTGTGCTGGGACAAGAGGAATGAGATCCCAAGCTGTGTGTCTGGGAAAGGAGAAAGTGTGTTCGCCTCTTCTTTGCCTGTGGAGCAGAAGGGGCCTTTCAGCCTGTGATGGTTGAGGGTAGTGCAGTTGTCTCAGAGTTTGTTCTGGATTCAGCTAAAGACCAGGAAGGGAATGGCCCTAAGTTTGTGTCTGCTCGGGAGAATGGCCCTGTAACTAGGTCTCATCCAGTTAGTGTCTATGTAAAATCCCAGAGACCAGGCGATTCGGGTGCTTGTATTTTGCCTGTTGCTAGTGTGTGGTTGAGAAAGGGATGTCTCCATGCTAGTTCTGTAAGTGAACAGTATGTGGCCCAGGTCAAGATGGGGGCTCTTAACCAAGAGAGCCCGAATTGCAGCCCTCCAGACTGGAGCGCTGGGAGAAGACCCAATCCCAGTTTGACCCCCGGGGGTTTTGGGGTGGCCAAAGGGCACAGGCCGCATAAACCTTCCCACATGCGGCCTGTGAGTGCTATCGACCACCCCCGACCTAAGGGAGGGCGTGACACTGGAAGGGCCTGGTGTAACTCCCACCAAGGAACGGGAGAGATTCTGGGGCATCCATGGGAACGTTGGTGGTTTCGAACTTCCCCAGGTCACTGGCTAAAGTGACCTCGCTCAGTTCGATCTCGAAGTGGGGAGAGATGTGACGTAATGGGACTATTCTGAGCTCTGGAACTGCTCCCCATGAAGCCAGTCAGGACTCTGGGGAAGTCTCCTCTCTGTGAGCAGACTGTCTTCAGGACACACAGCTCACACGGCTTCCACCTTCCTGGGTCTGACCTCGGAGCATTCAGCATCCTCTGCCCCTCTGTGAGCTTCCCGCAGCGAGTCCCCCAGGCGGGCTCCTGGGGAAGCCAGAGGATCCTGCACCCCAACTTCGCAGACAGACGTGACTCTCAGCCAGCCAGTAAAACAGAAGGTTTATTAGACGATAGGGACATGGTCTAACACAGAGCTTGTAGATGCAGAGAACAGGACCCCTCATCCCGGTCCATTTTGGGGGGCAGTGAGCCAGACAACCCCATCTGTACTTCACTCCATGTCCCCAGCCAGCCCCAAACTGAAACTCTCTCCAGCCCCTCCTCCTCTGGGCTTTGTCCCTTTTCCGGGCCAGGAGGTCACCGGATTCTTTTGTTCTCTATCCCTTTAGCTCTCACCTTGCAGGGGGGAAGGGCCAGGCCATCAGTTGCCAGGAAACAGGGTGTTGGCCATTCTCTGTGTCCAGACCCCTGCACACACCTGCCCTCTAGGGCTCTGCAAGGATCATACACCCTTATCCCACCACCTAGATACTTAAGAACTGCATAGGGGAAACTAAGGCACCCCCACACTATTTAGAGGAAACATTAAGAACAGTCCTGCTTCATCACACCCATCATAGAGGAACCTTTCCAGAATGTGGCCGTGGACATAGTGGGACCTCTCAGCAAGACGACCCGGTCGGGAAAGAAATACATTCTGGTGGTGGTAGATTTTGCCACCCGCTACCCTGAGGCAGTGCCCTTAGTTTCCATTGAAGCAGACACCGTGGCAGATGCGCTCCTGACCATTTTCAGCCGAGTGGGGTGTGACGAAGTGGGACTGTTCTTAATGTTTCCTCTGAATAGTGTGGGGGTGCCTCAGTTTCCCCTATACAGTTCTTGAGTGTCTGGGTGGTGGGGTAAGGGTGTATGATCACTGCAGAGCCCTAGAGGGCAGGTGTGTGCAGGGGTCTGGGCACAGAGAATGGCCGACACCCTGTTTCCTGATAACTGATGGCCTGGGCCCTTCCCCCCTGCAAGGTGAGAGCTAAAGGGTTGGAGAATAAAGGAATCAGGTGACCTCCTGGCCCGGGAAAGGGACAAAGCCCAGAGGAGGTGCGGCTGGAAGGAGTTTCAGTTTGGGGCTGGCTGGAGACATGGAGTGAAATACAGACATGGTTGTCTGGCTCACTGCCCCCCAAAATGGACCCAGCTGAGGGGTCCTGTTCTCTGCACCTACAAGCTCTGTGTTAGGCCATGTTCCTGTCGTCTAATAAACCTCTGTTTTGCTGGCTGGCTGAGAGTCACGTCTGACTGCGGAGTTGGGGGGCAGGACCCTCTGGCTTCCCCAGGACCCCGCCTGGGCAGGCTCGCTGGGGGAAGCGCACGGAGGGGAGAGGATGCTGAATGCTCCGAGGTCAGACCCAGGAAGGTGGAAGCTGTGTGTCCTGAAAAAAGGCGACTGCCCCAGAGTCCTGACTGGCTTCATGGGGAGCAGTTCCAGAGCATCGCCCAGGGACTCCGTGACAACTGGTGGCAGTGGTGGGATCTACTGCACCCCGTGGACGGCGCTTCCTGAAGTAAGTGACTGGGGAGCAGTAAAACGAAGGGGGATTGATGGGGACCAGGCATGCTGAAGATTCAGAGAGAGACGGTTTCAGGGGGCGGTTAACCCCTGGGAGTGTGTGACCAGAGAGAAGGAGTTTTGCAGTAACAGGGTCCCCCGGGGGATTGCAGCGAGCGGTCCCAGGGGCGGAGAAGTCTGCAGCTCGACCCTGGCAAAGAGGTGGTGACCCTGAGAAGGGCTGGCACACTAGGGGTTCTCCCTGGAAACCGTGGGGAGCTGAGAGCACACAGGCCTGTGAGTCCACAACAAGTTGGGAAGAGCGGAGTGATGGCCTGTCACCGTCTCCTTAAGAGGGACATTGTAACCCTGTGCAGAAAGAGAGGGTTGAGCGTTGGAAAGTTCACCAAAGCACAGTTAATCGTGCAGCTGGAGGGGGATGACCGCTCTAAGGAACAGATTCCTGACCCCAAATGGGGCTATAGCAGGATCTGGGAGCAGCTGGAGTGGGAGCCAGGCATCCCCAAGACTCCTGTCCCCGACCAGACGAGGGTCTTCACGATCGGGTTCCCCATCGGGGGATCGGAGACGGACGGGATTGGAGCTGAGTCCGAGAGAGCAAGAGGACTGTGAGAGACAGCGAGAGCCCGAGAAAGAGCTGCAGAAGCAGCAGCAGCAGCATGAACTGGCGATGGTGGAGCGGAGAGGTCTAGGGGACCCCCCAGGGGTGAGTGGGGATAGACCCCGGGGTGCCAGTTCCGCAGGGAACCTCGAGAGTAAATTGCTGCCCCTGGTTAAGGAGGGGGGGATGTGGATGCCACCTCACTGCCTTTGAGCAGGCTGGAGATTTGAACCAGGGGGACCCTGCAGAAAAGCCCCGGTGTCTAGCTCCCTTGCTGGGTCCCAAGGCCATAGACTCCGTCAGCCAGATGGGTGGGGAGGTGGACAGGCTCCCACTCCTGACCCCAACCTATATGTCTGTGTGGAGTTTCCTGGGGTTAGGCCCCTCGGACCTCCAGTGGGAGCGGAAGGTGATGGTCAATGGGGAGACATTCCTGGGGTGGCGAGATCCTGGGACAGAGAGAACTGTTGCCAGGCCCCGGGTGGTGCAGCTTCAGATGCTGAGGGGCTGTGTGAGGGTCCCAGGGATGAAGCCCCTCGCCCTCCCTATGGCTCAGATCCCTGTGCAGACCCAGAAGGGGTCGGGCTGGCTGGTTGTTGGGGTTCTCAGCTGTTCAGGACACCAGCTGCGAGACCCTGTTGTGGGGTGACTGTGTCTCTTTGGGACAGGATCCAGGCCCTGCTCCTGTAACTCCCAAGGGTTTGAATTTGAATCCAGGGAACCAATCGGCGGAGAGGGAAATGGTCAGTGAAAATGCAGATGACCTGGCTGTCAGGGGGGGAGGAGCCGCTAGGCTCAGGCTACCTGCCTGCCTGTAACCAGACCCCCTGGGGCTGGGTGGGACAGAGAGATGCTCCCCACCCCCCTTGCACACTGGAGAGGGGGCTCACTCTGGCTCTGATGCAGTGAGGAAAGCAGGGAGCTCGCTGCCTACCCCCACTGGGACAGCAAGGGCAGTGCTGAGCACAGTGGGAGCTGAGACCCCAGCTGAGTGGGGGGAGACACAGGCAGGGCAGGGGATCTGTTGGGAGTGGCAAGGTGCTTGGTAAGGAAAGTCTGGATGAGCCTAGGCAGCCTTGTGAGCTGATGGCTGTGTCTAGTCAGCAGTGGGGGAAGGCGAGGAGAGTGGAAGCTGAGTGTCCCTGGACCTTACCTGTTAGCTGGGTGGAGAATTGGGACAGTGAAGGAAACGTGCCTGTGTCTGTCAGGGGTATTGACTTGCCTATGGAGAGAGCTACCCTGATCTCCAAGCAGTTGTCTGTGACCAGCCTTGTGTGCTGGGACAAGAGGAATGAGATCCCAAGCTGTGTGTCTAGGAAAGGAGAAAGTGTGTTCGGCTCTTCTTTGTCTGTGGAGCAGAAGGGGCCTTTCAGCCTGTGCTGGTTGAGGGTAGTGCAGTTGTCTCAGAGTTGGTTCTGGATTCAGCTAAAGCCCAGGAAGGGAAGGGTCCTAAGTTTGTGTCTGCTCGGGAGAATGGCCCTGTAACTAGATCGCATCCAGTTAGTGTCTATATAAAATCCCTGAGACCAGACAATTCGGGTGCTTGTATTTTGCCTGTTGCTAGTGTGTTGTTGGGAAAGGGTGGAGCAACTCTGACTAATCAGGGTGAGATCCTAGCCAGGGCACAAGGAGAGCATAAAGGTGATGTGATTGTGTTACCTACTGAGGGTGTGGAAACGTAGCAAGAAGGAAAAGATTCCTGAACTTGTGTGTGGCAAAGGGAAGGTGAATGCTTCTGACCTTTTATCTAGGAAGTCTGTAAGTTTGCCTGAAAGGGGATTGTGTAGGAATCCGCCGGATGGGCCAGACGTAATTCTGGATGTAAGGGAGACCCAGAAAGAGTCGGTTGTTGCTCAGGAAAGTGTTCCTCTAGAGCAAGCCCTAGGTAAAGAGGGTAAGAGCAGAATTTCTGTGAGGGATGAATTGTTGCATAGAAAAGCCCTCGGGAAAGGAATCCTCATGGAGTCTTTGCAAGCAGTTTACTGCAACTGAAGGGTGTGAAAGTAATTTGATCAAGAAAGTTTCAGTTCCTAACAGCCAGAAATTTTCTGTTGTGAATGGATCCACTGACTTTCCTGTTGAAAGACCCAGTGTGGATAGCTTTGAGAAGGTCTCAGATGGAGTGAAAGCTGTTAAGAAAGTTAAACAGTCCTATAACCAAGTGGCTGTGTTTGGCCAGCTTGTTGGGGAGAAGACCCAATCCCAGTTTGAGTCCCTGGGGTTTTGGGGGTGGCCAAAGGGCACGGGCCACATAAACCTTCCCACATGCTGCCTGCGAGTGCTATCGACCACCCCCGACCTAAGGGAGGGCGTGAAACTGGAAGGGCCTGGTGTAATACCTACCAAGGAATGGGAGAGATGCTGGGGCATCCATGGGAACGCTGGTGGCTCCAAACTTCCCCAGGTCACTGGCTAAAGTGACCCCGCTCAGTTCGATCTCGAAGGGGGGAGAGATGTGACAAAGTGGGACTGTTCTTAATGTTTCCTCTGAATAGTGTGGGGGTGCCTCAGTTTCCCCTATACAGTTCTTGAGTATCTGGGTGGTGGAGTAAGGGTGTATGATCACTGCAGAGCCCTAGAGGGCAGGTGTGTGCAGGGGTCTGGACACAGAGAATGGCCGACACCCTGTTTCCTGGTAACTGATGGCCTGGGCCCTTCCCCCCTGCAAGGTGAGAGCTGAAGGGTTGGAGAACAAAGGAATCAGGTGACCTCCTGGCCCGGGAAAGGAACAAAGCCCAGAGGAGGTGCGGCTGGAGGGAGTTTCAGTTTGGGGCTAGCTGGGACATGGAGTGAAGTACAGACGTGGTTGTCTGGCTCACTGCCCCCCAAAATGGACCCAGCTGAGGGGTCCTGTTCTCTGCACCTGCAAGCTCTGTGTTAGACCATGTTCCTGTCGTCTAATAAACCTCTGTTTTACTGGCTGGCTGAGAGTCACGTCCGACTGCGAAGTTGGGGGGCAGACCCTCTGGCTTCCCCAGGACCCCGCCTGGGCAGACTCGCTGGGGGAAGCGCATGGAGGGGAGAGGATGCTGAATGCTCCGAGGTCAGACCCAGGAAGGTGGAAGCTGTGTGAGCTGTGTGTCCTGAAGACAGGCTGCTCACAGAAAGGCGACTGCCCCAGAGTCCTGACTGGCTTCATGGGGAGCAGTTCCAGAGCATCGCCAAGGGACTCCGTGACATGGGGTTCCCCAAGGAAGCCTTGACGGACCAAGGATCCAACTTCATGTCGGCCCTGCTCCGGTGCTTGTGGGAGAAATGTGGGGTCCGGCACAACTGGGCCTCAGCTTATCACCCCCAGTCCAATGGGCTGGTGGAGAGGTTCAATGGGACGCTAAAGATGATGCTGAAAACCTTTATGCACCAGCACCCGCAGGAATGGGACAAGTACTTACCTCACCTGCTGCTCACGTACAGGGAGGTACCCCAGGAGTCTACCGGATTTTCACCTTTCAAACTGTTATATGGAAGGAGGGTAAGGGGCCCCCTGGACCTGATGAGAGACGAATGGGAGGGGAAGACCACTCCCAATGGAGAGTCAGTGGTGGAGTATGTCCTGATCTTCCAAGAGAGACTTGCTGAACTCATGGGCCTGGCCAGGGAGAATCTGGCCAGAGCCCAGAAGAAGCAGAAGGTCTGGTATGACCGCACGGTGCGGGCCCGTGCCTACGCCACCAGGAATCAGGTGATGGTTCTCATCCCCGTGAGAAAGAACAAACTACAGGCCACCTGGGAGGGCCCTTTCAAGATTGTCAAGCAGCTAAATGAGGTAAACTATGTGGTAGAGCTGTCAAACCGGGCGCACCACTGCCGGGTGTACCGTGTGAATATGATGAAGCCATATTATGCCAGGGGGAATGTGGTGTTGGCCGTGTGTGGACATTGGGAGGAGCAGGGAGATGACCCTTTAGTAGATCTATTCCCTGGGATCAGAGCTGGTTCACCCCTGGAAACAATTCCCCTCTCGTATCAGCTAACCCCTGCCCAGCAAGCTGAGATCAGAGGGGTGCTGCATCCATACCGACAGCTGTTTTCCAACCAGCCTGGATGCACTAATCTCACTGTCCACTGGGTGCAGACAGGATCGCACCTGCCGATAAGATGCTCCCCCTTCCGAGTCACAGGGAAAACTGCTCAGGACCTGGAAAGAGAGGTCCGGGACATGCTGGCTTTGGGGGTGATCCAGCCATCTGCCAGCCCTTGGGCCTCGCCAGTGGTGCTGGTCCCCAAAAAGGACGGGTCGGTCTGGTTCTGTGTGGACTATCGGAAGCTCAGTGCCATCACTGTATCTGATGCCTACCCCATGCCCAGGCCTGATGAGCTCCTAGACAAATTGGGAGGAGCTCGATACCTTACCACCATGGACCTTACAAAGGGATACTGGCAAGTGCCGCTGGATGCAGATGCCCAGCTGAAATCGGCCTTTATCACCCCTCTGGGGCTCTGAGTTCCTGACCCTGCCTTTCGGCCTCAAGGGAGCGCCGGCCACCTTCCAGCGCCTGGTGGACCAGCTACTGAGGGGGATGGAGAGTTTTGCCATGGCGTGTATTGATGAAATCTGTGTCTTTAGCCAGACCTGGGAGGACCATGTGTCCCAGGTTAGACAAGTGCTGGACTGACTCCAGGGGGCTGGGCTGACTGTAATAGTGGAGAAGTGTAAGGTGGGGATGGCTGAAGTATCTTACCTGGGCCATCGGGTGGGGAGCGGCCGCCTAAAGCCGGAACCAGCTAAGGTGGAGGTGATCAGAGACTGGCCCGCTCCCCACACCAAAAAGCAGGTCCAAGCCTTTATTGGGTTGGCAGGATACTACCGAAGGTTTGTGCCCCGCTTTAGCGCCATAGCCACCCCCATCACCGAGCTAGAAGAGGGAAGCCAGACAAGGTGGTCTGGACCGAGCAGTGCCAGGAGGCTTTCCGGGCGCTGAAGGAGGCTCTGGTCAGTGGCCCAGTTCTGGCAAACCCAGACTTTGACAAGCCCTTTATGGTGTTCACCGACGCCTCAGACACGGGACTGGGGGCAGTGTTAATGCAGGAGGATGAAAAGGGGGAGAGACACCCCATCTTGTACCTGAGCAAAAAGCTGCTACCCCGGGAGCAACACTACACGGCCATCGAGAAGGAGTGCCTGGCCATGGTGTGGGCCCTCAAGAAACTAGAGCCCTATCTCTTCGGGCGACACTTCACCGTGTACACCGACCACTCTCCCCTGACCTGGCTGCACCAGATGAAAGGTGCCAACACCAAACTCCTGAGGTGGAGCCTGCTCCTGCAGGATTACGACATGGACGTGGTCCACGTGAAGGGAAGTGCCAACCTGATAGCGGTTGCGCTGTCCCGGAGAGGGGGCCCTGAACTTCCCCAGGTCACTGGTCAGAGTGACCCCGCTCAGTTCAGTCTCGAAGTGGGGAGAGATGTGACGCAGCAGGGAGGGGGGAGTGTTGACCTGGGAATGTGGCAGGGGAGTTTCACTGGGGATGGGAGACCTGAGAGCCTGTCACCTGAGCCAGGAGGGGGAGGGGGCAGGTAACACCTCTGCCCGGGAATGTGGACAGAGGCTGCAGGAGAGAGCCTGCTGTGGGGGCGGGGGTTAGTTTCAGTTTGGTGCTGGGTGGTGGAACGCAGGGAACCCCAGGGCTGGGGTCTAAGCTCCCTGCTCCCCCAGAAGAACTTGATTGAGGGGTCCTGGGTGTACCCACAAGCTCTGTTTTAGACTGTGGTCCTGTTGTTCAATAAACCTTCTGTTTTACTGGCTGGCTGAGAGTCTCAGTGAATCCCAGGACGAGGGGTGCAGGCCCCGGACTCCCCCACACTCCGTGACAATCTCAAACATAGTTACTCAAAGTCTGAGATGGTTTGCAGTGGTCACTAGCTGGGCTACTGGGGGCCCTCCTTCTGTCCAGCTGATGGACAGTTTAGGTGTGTGCTCCTTGCCCAAAGGAAAGCTCCCTTGGGCTGCTCTGAGATGTTTACTTTTACTTCATTTTTTGTAGTTAACTCTTACAAATCACATATCCCACAGTAACCACTACAGAGTCAGCAATTCTCCTAACTTCAACAAGTTTTTCTCATTATGTCTGATCACCAACGCATTTATAATATTTCTAGTCATAACAACAATAAAGCTTATATGTCAGGGGCCCTTAGGTCTGTTAACTTTTCTATCCCATACTCCCATTCTGATTAGCAAAACTGTGATCATGCAGCTGTTTGGCCTTGCTGCCTCTCGGAGTCCTAACAATCATTCCTAGCTACGTGGAATTTGGTTTTCAGCTAACAGCGGCTGGACACACAAAATGGCTGCAGTTCTATCTGATCAAGTTCTGGAGTTATAACAAGGCTGGAACATTTACCTACCAATTTTTAACTCCCATGCATTCAGCAACTTTACTATTAGTGCCTGTCACTGTAGTTTAAATGATCCAGCCCTTGACTCCCTGCCAGCCCCCACCAGGGCCTGACAAGCTTTGGATTCTGTAAAGCAGTGGGGCAGGGATCCAGCAGGTGCCTTTGATTCCTTGATGAGCTTTTTCTTGCACTGGGTGTGTATGAAATGTCATGTGAAGGAAGCAATGAGTGTGGGACTGACCCTGAACTGAAGGAGGGAAATGGCTGTTTAAGAAAGATGGGGGAAGAATAAAAGTGGTCCACAACGATGAGGAAAGATTAGCAAGCTGTTGCTGTAACTACTTGGCCACTTAGTCTGATGGGTTTATTGTTTGTTTTTAAGGTCTCGGTTGCCTGTAATCTTTTCCCCAGCTGATAGGGTTGCCAACTTTCTCGTCTCACAAAGCCGAACACCCTAGCCCTGCCCCTTCCACAAGGCCCCACCCACTGCTCACTACATTTCCCCTCCCTTGGTGGCTTGCTCTCCCCCACTCTCACTCACTTTCACTGGGCTAGGGCAGGGGGTTGGGGTGTGGGATGGGGTGAGGGCTCTAACTGGGGATGCAGGCTCCTGGGGTGGGGCAGAAATGAGGGGTTCAGGGTGCAGGAGGGGGCTCTGTTCTGGGGCCGGGAGTTGGGGTGTGGCAGGGGGTGAGGGCTCCAGCTGGGGGTGCAGGCTCTGGGGTGGGGCTGGGGCTGAAGGGTTTGGGGTGCAGGAGGGGGCTCCAGGCTGGGGGGTGGGGCTGAGGGATTCAGAGTGTGGGAGGGGGCTGGGGTGTGGGGAGTGGGTGAGGGCTCTGGGGTGGGGCTGTGTATGAGGGGTTCAGGGTGTGGGAGGGGGTTCTGGGCTGGGGAAGGGGGTTAGGGTGCAGAGTGGGTGAGGGCTCTGGGGAGGATGAGCAGTTTAGAGTGCAGGAGGGTGCTCTGGGTTTGGGGGGGCTCAGGGCTGGGGCAGGGGGTTGGGGCATGGACTTACCTCAGGTGGCTCCCGGTCAGTGGTGCAGCGGGGGGGCTAAGACAGGCTGCTTTCGCCCCCAGACACCACCCCACCCTAGCTCCCATTGGCTGGGAACCAGCCAAGGGAGTGCGGAACTGGTGCTCCAGGCAGCGCATGGAGCCCCATGTGTCCCCTCCGCCTAGGAGCCGGACCTGCTGGCCATTTCCGGGGCGCAGCGCCGTGCCAGCCAGGACAGGTAGGGAGTAGCCCGCCTGAGTGGCTCAGCACCGCCGACCAGACTTTTAACGTCCCGGTTGGCAGTGCTGAGTGGAGCCGCCAGGGACTCTTTTCGACCGGGTGTTCCGGCTGAAAACCAGACAGCTGGTCACCCTACCAGCTGGCCATAGGTGGTGGTGGTGGTGGGGAGAGGTTTTGGCTACTGAAAGGACTCTCTGTGGCATTGTAAAAGACTACAGCCATGTCTATACTAGACCGCTTACAGCAGCACCGTTGTCTCGCCACACTACGGTTGTGTTCTCATCGAAAAGGCATTTCACTGAATTATCATTTCCAATTGTTTGCTCAGACCAGTTCCCCAGGACTCTCTCTGCTGTGCAGTCGTGTAAGTGTGGCCATAGCTGAATCACAAGAGTTCCTGCCAATTTAATTTCCCTTCTGTCTGGAGCATGATTACAGTGTGTTTGGGGTTAATGACATTGCTGTAGATCAGAGGTGGGCAAACGACAGCCTGTGGGCCACATCTGGCCTGCGAGACCATCCTGCCTGGCCCTTGAGCTCCCGGCCAGGGAGGCTAGTCCCCGGCCCCTCCCCTGCTGTCCCCCCTCCTCTGCAGCCTCAGTGGTGGCGAGCTCCTGCCGGGCGGCTCGGGTGCCAGTCCTGCTGCTCTGAGTGGCATGGTCAGGGCGCGGGGAGCAGGGGGGGTTGGATAAGGGGCAGGGGGTCCTGGGGGGCAGTTAGGGGACAGGGAGCAGGGGGTGGTTGGATGGGGCGGAGGTTCTGGGTAGGGGGGCGGTCAGGAGACAGGGAACAGGTGGGGGTTGGATAGGCATGGGAGTTCCTGGGGGCCTATCAGGGGGTGGGGGTGTGGTTAGGGGTTGGGGCAGTCAGGGGGCGGGGGGGTGGATAGGGGGTGGGGTCCCAGGGGGAGGTGGTCAGGGGACAAGGAGCAAGGGGGGGTTGGATGGGTCGGAAGTTCTGAGGGGGGTGGGAAGGGGCGGATAGGGGACAGGGGCCAGGCTGTTTGGGGAGGCACAGCCTTCCCTACCCAGCCCTCCATACAGTTTTGGAACCCCGATGTGGCCCTCGGGCCAAAAAGTTTGCCCACCCCTGCTGTAGATAGTTGTTTGTTCCCCATCTTGACAATTGAGACAAGTCTTTTCTCACTCGTCTCTCCTGCCATTCAGGGATTCCAATAGCAGGGGTCAGGTTTTCCCTGGGAATCTGAGCTTTATTCAGGGGGTTGGTGGCTCTTTTCCTTCCTCACCCTGGAGGGAACTCAGCCTTTCATTCCATCCCCGGCATTCCCTGAAATTACACCAGCTGCAGAAAGAAAGAGGAGAGGGAACATCTCACTGTCGGAGATGAAGGTGTTCATGTCCCCTCTGTTTAACCATACATCTCTGGTGCAGGAGAGACGGTTTCAGTGGGACTGAATGCCCTGGCTCAGAGAAGAGACAGGAAAAGATTTTGCTGTTCATGTAAAGGAAATTGCGTCTCTGTGTGAAACTGACGAGGGAAATTAAATGCCCACGTGGTGGTGCAATGCCCTCAGGAATGTGGCTGGAAAGGATGCAGGCTGAAAACGGAATTAACTCCTCTCATCGGCGCCAATTCCATGGGTGCTCTGGGGCTGGAGAACCCACAGGCAGCCCAGCTCCCCGCCCCAGCTCATCTCGCCTCCACCTCCTCCCCTGAGCGTGCCGCATCCCTGCTTCTCCTCCCAGCGCTTGCTGCCATAACAAGCTGCGGGGGGGGGGGGGGGAAGGGGAGGAGCGGGAACACGGTGTGCTCAGGGGAGGAGGCGGGGAAGAGGCAGGGCCGGGATTTGGGGAAGGAGTCCGATGGGGCAGGGAGGGGGCAGAGTTGGAGTGGGGACTTTGGGGAAGGGGTTGGAAAGGAGGCAGGGCAGGGGTGGAGTCAGGGTGGGGCTGGGGGGTCGAGAACCCACCAGCGCCAGGAGAAGTTGGCACCTATGACTCCACTCCCTGGGAACTTGACTGAATTGACTCCACTCCCTGGGCACATGACTTACGAGGAGAGGCTGAGAGAACTGAGGTTATTTAGTCTGCAGAAGAGAAGAGTGAGGGGGGATTTGAAAGCAGCCTTCAACTCCCCGAAGGGGGGCTCCAAAGAGGATGGAGCTCGGCTGTTCTCAGTGGTGGTAGATGACAGAACAAGGAGCAATGGTCTCAAGTTGCAGTGGGGGAGGTCTAGGTTGGATATTAGGAGACACTATTTCACTAGGAGGGTGGTGAAGCACTGGAAAGGGTTACCTAGGGAAGTGGTGGAATCTCCATCCTTAGAGGTTTTTAAGGCCTGGCTTGACAAAGCCCTGGCTGGGATGATTTAGTTGGTGTTGGTCCTGCTTTGAGCAGGGGGTTGGACTAGATGACCTCCTGAGGTCTCTTCCAACCCTAATATTCTATATTCTATTAATTAAAATGACATTTGATTCTTTTCTTGATACTCAGAAATGAGATATTAATTCAGACATAAGGGAAGTGTGGGGTGAGGCTTCTTTAACTGTTGGTAAACACATGAACTTGATTCCCAGGAAGGGAGAGAGGAAAAACCCAGAGATGCCTTTAATCCCAGGCTGGGGTCTCCTGGGCAATGGGAAACATCCCTTATTTGCTGCTGCTAAAGGAAGCATGAGGATAACGGGCAGTTGGAGATGTCCCTGGGCTGGGATCAAAGGGGACTATTGGACAGAATGCAGCACGTGTGCCCACCCTGCTCCCCAGAGCCCCTTGGGGGAGAATCTAGAGGACAGCGCGCTATTTCTCATCTGCAGTCCCAGAAGAGCTGCCAGATCTCCTTGCTGCCAGCAATTCACCCCTCGGATTCAACCTGGGTTGATGGGATCCGTCTGCTCTTAAGTGGGGATGGTGTCACTGGACAATCTGAAATGGAAGGAATGATCCTGGAAGAGAAAAAGGAACAGAAAATTGAGAGGAAATAAATAGAGAGAAAACACCTATTCTCTCGCCTTTTCCCCTTCCAGCAAGACATTTTATAAAGGCAATGTTGCCAACTCTCATGATAATTATTGTTTCCCTTAAAGCCTCAGCTCCTGGAGTCAAGTGAAGATGTGATAATTTCAGCCTTCATTCTTAAAGAAAAAGTAAGTTTCTAGCCCTTGTGCCTGTGGAGAAAACTTCAAACTATGATCCCAATGCACTCTACAGGCTCAATAAGCAGAAGGCAAATAAAAAGAACCCCAAAGCTGTTATTTTTACATAATCTCATGATTTAAAAGCCAGTCTCATGATTTTGGAGAGCCTGACTGATGATTTTGGAACATTTGGGGATTGGCAATTCTGTAAATGGAGAAATTCCTCACCATGAGTAGCAAAGGAAACGGAGATGCCCCACACGCTGAACAGTGACAGACTTTGGTTGTACCATGTCCCTGTAAGAGAAAAGAGCTGGGAGCACGGGGTACTGTGATTTCATTCCCAGACACTGGACTCATTTGCTGCCCCAAGACCTGGCTCAGGGCTGATCAGTAGGAAGATCTGAGTTAGCATCAAAGTTTTGTGTGTGTCAGAATTGCAGCTTCCTCATCAGGGAATTGAATGCAGGTCTTCAAGGTGATAGGAAGGGATACTCACTGCTACCCCAATGAGGAAGAAGTGGGAGGTCGTCCTGGCACAGACCATGAGGGAATCAGCCAGGGCAGTTCCTCAAAGGGCCTGTGGCTGAAAGGGGACCCTGCTGGGAGGGAGGTTGCTCTGGGATCTGTAGGGGTTTTGCAGCTGAGAGAAAGGCCAGATGGGGGGATGTGTGTGTGTGTGTGTGTGTCTGTCTGTCTGTCTGTCTGTCTCAGGACTCCTAGGGGGCTTTGTCAGCAGATGGGGGTGTCGGAGCACAGCTGGGACAGTAGCAGGGGCAGGATGGGAGAGGGATTTTATCAGTTACTTAAACTGCAAAAGGGGGGGTCACAGTTGGGGAGTAGGGTGTGGTCCCAGAAATGTCATTGTGCTCTGGTGTGAGAGGGTGGGGATTGTGCAAGCTGTGGTGTTGACACACACCTCCACAATGTATTAGAAACGTTTCAAAACCATGCATGGTCTCAGATTGGAACAGGAGCTCCTGGAAGCAGGTCTCTCCTTCATTGTCCTTAAGATCACAGTCTCCCACCTGCCATTGCCAGAGAAGGTCCAGGTCAATGGCAGAGTGTTGCCAGACTATGGATGCTGTGGTTCCCAGCTGCCCCCTTTGGGTTTTTATTCATGCCACACGGTTTCATCCTCCTGTTTCAGTCTGCTTAGGAGTTCTGCTGCATGATGGTGCTTGAAATGAATTTAAACACCACAATCATTTCCAGTGTAAACATGTAAAAACCTAGCAATCCTGTCCATCATCCGAAATCAAATCTGTTGTCCTGAATGAATGAAAGGTACCATGTGAATATGCATTTGCCCATCCTTGTTCTCCATGGGCTGGGCTATGCAGAAGAATAAGCACCACATTCAGTTGGGGCTCAGGAGCGTTCTGAGCAAAAGCTTGATGCAGGCCAAGGTCACGGACACCTTGGCTCACACTCAGCCGGAAGCAGCTGGACTCCCAGGACAAAGCACAAGAACAAGCCTGTGGCTCTGAACAGGAAACTTGGCACCAAGAAGATGGCCAGAGCTGCCAGGAGCCCCGGAAAGGCCACCAGGACCAGGAACAGCACTAAGTAATAGGTAGCTGGAGCAAGCACCAAACGGGCAGAGAAAAGCCCCCCAAAAAGATCAAAGCTGCCGAGCCCCAGAAGTTTTTCAAGATCCCACCTGAAAGCAAGGCTAAAACCAGCCCCCAAGCCAGAGCAGCCAGGGCTACACCAGCGCAGTGAGAAAGTAGTAAAGAGATTTCTATTGGAAAAACTCCTTCCCTCAGTGGCTCTTTTACAATAGACATTCCAGAGAAAGGCAGGTCTCTCAGGACAAACAGCCCTCTGGGGAGTAAGTTGCTGGGGGCAGGGGAGTCCCCTTATAGAGGGGAAGTGCTGTGTAAAACACCTGCCAGGTGAGTGATGCCCTGAAAGGGCAGCTGCCCGTATCTCCTACATGAGCTTGCTCTCTTGGATCTACTTCTGCAGTTATTGTGGAGCTCACAGTAGAAGGAGTGTGTCCCTGTCACTTCACCAGCTGCAGCATGGGCTGTGTCTGAATCTCATCTTGGATTAATCCCAGTTTTAATTCTTTCCTACGTCAATAATTTCACAAGACTCTGCCTCATGCTAACTTCCTGGTCACAGCCTGAATATGGGGAGGAATGGACAAATCTGTATTACGTTTGGTGAGTAAGTTATCATCGTACATGGCAGAAAACTCCACTGGAGGTGGGCAGTCGCCTGTTTAAAAACTAAAATAGCAAAGCTTTTCAAAACGGCCTGTTACACCTTCAGACCTTGTCGTCTTTTATGCACACAATATAAATTGTGCTCGAGTAAAAGGCAACTTTAACATAGAGCATTGTTTTTTGTAACTTTTGGATGCATTGAAAGAGCAGCTGTTTAAAGTTAATGTGCTTCTCCTATTGCAGGACTGGCTGCAGAGTTTCTGTAACTTTAACAGATGTAGAGCTGGTTACATCTGCAGCTAACTAATTGCAGGATTAATGTAGTACCAGAGAGCTCATTACACAGATGTACTTCACAAGTCTCATGTTCTGGTCACACTGAACATTGGAGTAGGAATGGCTGGGTTTGTATTTCCCTTGGTTTTCTCCTAAGGACTTGGGCAAGTTATTTTAAATTCCCTGTGGGCCAGGAAAACACCCACCCTCTTGAAATGGGTGTGGGAGTGGGCTGTTCATAGCACTTGGAATAAAGGAGTTTATGCAACAGTTTGGTCTTTAACTATGCTGGGATAAAAATAAATAGTAAATGCCAGCCGCAGACACCAGCATCATAGAAACTTGAAAGTCGTGAGCATAAAATCAGCTGTTCTTGATGCGGGCAGGTATGATCTTTTACTAAAGATATATTGCAAAAGTAGCCATAATTTATATCCAAACTTTTGTTTGTTTTCAGATGCGCTATCAGGGAATTACTCCAAGTGGTCAGATTTAAGGTTACCGGGGAGTGGGGCAGGCGGGTTACTTCATACTGTATTCCCTGCTTTCCCAGAGTTTGAGTTTTGCTTAACTTGATGTTCTGGAAGGATAAGAGACACCACTGGGAAACCTCAACTCTGTGTTCACAATGTTTGTTTTTTTGTTTGGTTGTTGTCAATGAACAGATAATGAGTCTAATTCCTCACTGCTCTATTTTCTCAATTCCAGTTTACTCCTACCCCATCTTTAGGCCTGAGAAAATAAGAACATGTAAATGACCTTCATAACGAAAATGATGTGAAAAAGCAGAAATGTTGGAAGCTCAAATAATTCAGTTTGTTCTCTCACATGTTCTGTGTTTGTGTGGGTGTGTAAAAGGCGCGGCACGTTAATTTTCAATCACATCTTTCTTAACTCCTTTCAAACATTATGTAGGACATTCAGTATATCAAGTAGTTTGTTCAGTGCGGTGACTTTGTCATGCGTTGCCCAGAACATGTGTTTAGAATTAGTTACGTTCACCCTTCTGCTTGCACATAGCGGGGTTTATTTCGTTCTGTGAAGTGAATCATAGAATCATAGAATATCAGGGTTGGAAGGGACCTCAGGAGGTCATCTAGTCCAACCCCCTGCTCAAAGCAGGACCAATCCCCAATCAAATCATCCCAGCCAGGGCTTTGTCAAGCCTGACCTTAAAAACTTCCAAGGAAGGAGATTCTACCACCTCCCTAGGTAACGCATTCCAGTGTTTCACCACCCTCCTAGTGAAAAAGCTTTTCCTAATATCCAACCTAAACCTCCCCCACTGCAACTTGAGACCATTACTCCTTGTCCTGTCCTCTTCTACCACTGAGAATAGTCTAGAACCATCCTCTCTGGAACCACCTCTCAGGTAGTTGAAAGCAGCTATCAAATCCCCCCTCATTCTTCTCTTCCGTAGACTAAACATTCCCAGTTCCCTCAGCCTCTCCTCATAAGTCATGTGTTCCAGACCCCTAATCATTTTTGTTGCCCTTCGCTGGACTCTCTCCAATTTATCCACAGCCTTCTTGTAGTGTGGGGCCCAAAACTGGACACAGTACTCCAGATGAGGCCTCACCAATGTCGAATAGAGGGGAACGATCACGTCCCTCGATCTGCTCTCTATTCCCCTACTTATACATCCCAAAATGCCATTGGCCTTCTTGGCAACAAGGGCACACTGCTGACTCATATCCAGCTTCTCGTCCACTGTAACCCCTAGGTCCTTTTCCGCAGAACTGCTGCCTAGCTATTTGGTCCCTAGTCTGTAGCGGTGCATTGGGTTCTTCCGTCCTAAGTGCAGGACCCTGCACTTATCCTTATTGAACCTCATCAGGTTTCTTTTGGCCCAATCCTCCAATTTGTCTAGGTCCCTCTGTATCCTATCCCTGCCCTCCAGCGTATCTACCACTCCTCCCAGTTTAGTATCATCCGCAAATTTGCTGAGAGTGCAATCCACACCATCCTCCAGATCATTTATGAAGATATTGAACAAAACCGGCCCCAGGACCGACCCCTGGGGCACTCCACTTGACAGCGGCTGCCAACTAGACATGGAGCCATTGATCACTACCCGTTGAGCCCGACAATCTAGCCAACTTTCTACCCACCTTATAGTACATTCATCCAGCCCATACTTCTTTAACTTGCTGGCAAGAATACTGTGGGATACCGTGTCAAAAGCTTTGCTAAAGTCAAGAAACAATACATCCACTGCTTTCCCTTCATCCACAGAATCAGTAATCTCATCATAGAAGGTGATTAGATTAGTCAGGCATGACCTACCCTTGGTAGGTGTGTTGGTAGCTCCAATAATTAAGGTTATTCTCTGTGTGTGTATAGAAGGCACAACCCATTAATTTAGTAATGCTGAAAATCTTCCCTTCTCCCTCCAGAACTGCCTCAGCGTCACCTTCCCTTTGCAGATTAATCTGCTCCTGTGGCTCTGTGAGGAAAATAATGTTTCTATGAAAAAAGCCATTTTTAATAAAAGGCAGTGACACAAAATGGCCACACGATGGCGCACATCAGCAACAAAAAGCAAGAGGTTCTCCGAGTCTTCCCATTGATGGTGTCAAGGGATGGAACATGACCCTCTCCAGTCCACCCAGAGGTTTGTTTGTCTCTCTGAGAGCCACGCGTGAGTGTAAACCAGTTCCGAGAGCTGATGAACTGGGATTGGATTCACTTGTAACAAACCCAGTGTTTGTTGTTAGAAACAGCACCTTGGGCTGGACCGAGAATGGAGACCGGCCCTGAGCTGCCTGGTAGCAAAGGCTGGTTTCCCGGCTGCAACTGGACAGGCTGCCCAACTGCAGTGATAGTGTAAACAGCCCAGCCTGGCCCTTCTGGGGGCTTTGCGGCTGGCACAGTGCTGCTGGTGGACGTGCTGATGCCGTGAATGCCTGCGCGGTGCTATGGCATGATGCCCACAGGCATGGAGAGGTCACGCCGCCCCCAGCTGTGATGCAGGGAGAAGAGGAGTTAGTTTCACATGCCTGTTTCCAGGCTGTAATCTGGGTAGGGCCGGCCTTAGGGAGCAGCGCCGTGGTCAAGGAGGTGCCGGGTGGCAGTGCAGAGGTGCGCCCTGCCCGTGTAGCGTCACCAGCTATTCCCAGCTGGCAGGGAAGCGCCACATGGGGGGGCACCGAGATTTCTCCTTGCTTCCTCCTGGCAGAGGAACATGGGGGGGAGTGGTGATGCACAGACACTGCCCCCCCCATGTTCCTCCATGCCCCCCCAGGGGGCTGGGAGTGAGGGTGGGAGTGAGGAGCAACACCAAGTACTCTGTGCATCCAGGTCACTTTTCCCCACCTGGGCTGGGCTGTGAGGCGAGCATCAGCGGCTACTGCTCTCCTGCCCTGCCTGCCCCTTACGCAGCCCAGGTGGGGAAAGTGGCCTGGCTGCGGGGAGCCCTGATGTTGCTCCTCATCCCCCCCCTCCAGCTCCCTAGGGTGGGTATGGAGGAGCAGGTGTTCAAGGGAGGAGGGAGCAGCAGTGCCAGCTGTTCAAGGCATCCAGGTCAGTTTCCCCATGTGGCCATAGGAGGGGGGTGCAGGGGTTAGAGGCGAAGAGGGCACAGTGCCAGGTTAGGGGGTGGGGCACCATGCCCATTGGGTCAGGAGCACCAAAACACAGGTTCGCCCAGGGCACCAAGGCCAGCCCTGAATCTGGGGCACCCAGCTCTCTGGGAGGGATCCTGGCAGCTCAGTCTCAGGGCTGGAACAGGCCCCTGATTTAGGGGGTGCCCGCATGGTTTACAGCACTCTGATGTCTCAGAGAATCTCTCTCTCCCAAAGCTTCAGGCCTGTGGCCCTAGGGAAGCCTCCTGCACTGCCTCAGCTCCTTTCACTCTATGGAGAGGAGCAGCAGCCAGGGTCTGGGCTGAGCCAGGGCTGCTAGGCAGGTGGTAGAAGCTTCAGGAGCCCAGAATGTTTGCCCCTGTGGGGTGTTTTGCCCAAGACCTCTGGGACACATTGTGAGGCAGGACCCCAGGCATCTATAGGGCCGGTGCAGAGCAGGGTTTACTTGGGATGGAGAGTGAATTGAGAGTGTCTCACGGGTTCATATAGATTTATTGCCCTGGTTAGAAACTGGGTCTAAAACACTGCACTCATTATGAGCACAACTCAAACCTGCCCAGGGAAACCCCACTGGATTTCAAGTCTATCCGCTTAACCACTCAGCCATCATAGCTGTATGTGAGTAAAAATCCCATGGCTAAACTGGTAAAGAACCACAATGCGCAGACTTGAAGTCATCTGAAATACGGAATTCAAACAGCTAACCCGGCTTCCAAAGCCCAGGGGGAATTTGGGGTTTGTTCTATTTACTTAGCCCTGTGCAATAACACAGAGAGCACTTTTAAAGGTCCCCCCCGGCCCCCCCAACCTGGGAAAGGGAAAGGATTCTCTGGATGTAGCTTGTTTTCCAGGAGGATTTCTGGACCATATAGCCCTGCCCTGCCCTTTGTTAGAGAAACCAGTGATGCACAGAACCAGGCTAAGAAAAATGTTTCCTGAAGTCAAGAATTGTTCCCCTGGAATAACAGCAGCACTGTTCACTAACATACCGATAAGAAAGTTAGTGAAGCATTACGATTTGCTAAAAGTTATCTACAATAAAGGGGTAGAAGTGCATGCATAATAGAGAAAGAGGATTTTAACTAACATGGGGGGTGGGCTGCTTTATGAATAAATCTGTGACGCGACGGGACTGTCTATAAAAACCCATGAGTTTTACTTAGAGGCTGGCTGGTTCTCTCTGGAGACGGGATGCTCTCTATTGTTGTGTGCACTCTTCAATAAAGAGCTTTGAGTTCGGACCGTGTTGGTGTTGCCTGTCTCTCTCCGGTCAGACAACAAACCGTGCCTGTCTGGGGTTCGAGTCCTCGACAATTCCCTGATGGGAAAGCTGTTACTTTGACACGAAGTGTATGTCTAGATTGCAATTGCAGACCAGTGGCTGGCCTAAGCCAGCTGACTCGGGCTTGTGGGGCTCAGGATAAGGGGCTGTTTAATTGCAGTGTAGACGTTCAAGTTTGGGCTGGAGCTGGAGCTCTGGGAACCTTCCCCCTCACTTGGTTCAGTGGCCTATAAACTGAAGACGAGTTCATAGACAGGGGAGAATACAGTGGGACCTGCCATAGGACAGACACTTCTAATTGCCAGCCTGGAAATAGCCTATGAGGTGAAAGTCAAAACTGGGTTGTTTGTAATTCATGCGTCCTGATCGCTAATGAAGGAGCAAAAGACTGTACAAACCAATGTAGCCTTGATATGTCATTTGCATCCTGAACCCTTGTGCCTGTGACAGGATCCCAAGGACAAACAGATTGTTACTCACCATGAGGAAGAGTGAGGAATCGGTATTTCCCTATTCCGTTGTGCAGGACAGAAGACGTGCCTCAGGGAATTTTCTTTCTCTGATTTTTTTTTCTTCATATTGATTAGGAAGGAAAGGCTTAGACCTGACAACTTTTCCAAGCTGCCATTGTGAAAGAAATAAGTGAGCAGTTAAAAATGAACATGTTGCATAGGACTTGATTGGAACTAGAAAAAAAAAAAGAACCGCGGTTAAAGTTGAACTCTTGGGTGAATGGAACGATCGGCTTTAAATTAAGCCTTGGGTGGCAATAGATGGTTCGATCAGACAGGACAACCTAATCCAGTTTGGTTGGTGGCTTGTGCACTTATTTGTGTTTTGTGATAAATTGGAGAGGAGAGCTACAGGGGTGACTCAAGGGTTGACAAGTGTGAGAAGTTTAAAACCAAACCCAGCGTTTCCTGCTCCTGCAGGCGGTGACTGTTGAGGATTTTTCCTTCTCTACTGCAGGGTTTCTGGTCTGCCAGATTTTCTGCCCCTGAGGCCACCTTGCAGAATATGGCAGCGCAGTTTAATGATGAGCTGCAGGATTCACCAATTTAGGTGTGCAACAGCTGTATCCCCTGGATTGACCCTGGACCAAAACCTGCAGCCCTGGCAGCCCAGAATAACCTCCGGCTGATGGCAATGAGAATTTAGCTTTGTCACTAGCTGCTGGAACCTCAGATATGCCGTACATTTGTGGCAGACACACAGCTTCATCCAAAGAAGTGAAGGACGTAAGTGAAAGAGCAAAGCTAGCCATCTGCCGTGCTACTCCTTATTCCAGCGAGTAGCTTAGCCTGGCCCTTAGGCCTTCTTGCTGCCCCTGCTACCTCAGTGAGCAATAGGACTTAGGTTTAGTAATCGTAGCTTAATCTATGCATTTTCCCCCTGCTACCTTCCCGGAGGCCAGCAGGTCTGGTTAACCCAATAGAAATGCCTAGCTCAATAGAACTGGCGGTGTGCACACCAATATTTACAATAACTGAGCTATTTTACCAGTATTCCCCCTTTCGCAATTCTCCACCAAAATGTTACACCAATAAAATAAAAACCAGCAGGATCTTCTTAAAGGGGAAAAGGCAAAATACCACATTTATTGTGAATACAGAAAGAATCATAGTAAGCAGTTAGTTATAGCTATAACATTCCATTCAATTTCATATTTATTCACATATTCATTCATACAAACACACACACACACAGGTTCTGCAAGGTTGTTACCATAGTTACCAGCCTTAGAGTTGCTCATGCCAAGCCACTGGCCAGGTGGCCTGGACATGAGGAGGGAGCAGGGCCTTGTCAGATGCTCATCTGATGCTCCTGGAAGTTGGTTTGCAGAATCAGACCCCAAAGCTCTCACTTTCTAGAGTCCATTTTTATACGAATTTCTTCCTATGCCAGTCTATGGGAATTGCTTCTTCATGCTGTTGCTGAATCAATCAGCAGATAGCACATTCCTGACGGCTCCGTGCTGCCAGATGTTATCTAGTTCTTCGGTTCTCCCATCCTTGAGGCTGTTGGGTGGATTCCGGTATGCCCTCCAGGGGTCCTCTGGTTATTTCCACTTGACGCCTTCTTCAGCCGATGGACACTGGATTCTTAGGCTGGCACCTCCCTGATCATTTATTTATTATCCACACCAAGCATCCATCCACATACATCCTCTATCTCTATTTTAATCACAATTGTTAACAAAGCGAGATGAATACAACAAAAGGGCGGGGAGTCTCTGGGTGCTGTTTCTGTTGTTACAGAGTATTGCTTTGAGTCTCTCTCTGTGTGAATTGCTTTGAGAACAGACTCAGTCTTAGAATGTACTAACACAATTAGCAGCTTGCAAGTTTCACACATAGAGGGAGAGAAACAGCACCAAAAACCAAGAGACCTCTTAATTAGTAATACCCTGGAATTGAAACTATGGGGAATCAAACTCATTTGTGATTTTAATACAGAACTTCTTTAATATGATCCAACAATCCACACATCCCATTATTGGCTGGCCCTGGCACAATGGGGTCCCCAGTGTCGGTTAGGGTCTCTATAGTGCCTGGCGCAAAGAAGGCCCTGGTCTCAGTTAGCGTTTTACAGTGCAAGTGAAAATTGTGGCCTTCGTTTTGACGGCGGTTTCTGCAGCATGTGGCACAATGGAGACCCTGATCTCAGTCAAAGTCTGCACTGGAACTGGTTATCCCAACTCAGTCCAGAGCATTCCGGGCGTGCCGAGGAGAGGGCAATAACAGCGTCAGTGGTGTAATTATTACACCCGACTTTGAGTCGTGTGCAAATTTCAATGGGATCTCAACACACCTAGGGTTTTTTTATTTTATTATAATCATCATTTTGCAGCCTTGTCTGGCTTAATCTCAATCTTCTCCTTACCAAAGTAGATTAACAGTCTCCTTTTCGTCCATCTCCCTTTTCCTCATTTCATTATTATTCTAATTTAAGGGATGTGCAGCAAGAAAACTGACACAAACCTTTTGCTGCCCGGTTCTGTGCCCATCAAGGAAGAACAGAGCACAAACACCTCCTGAAGCAGGCACTGTAACACTGGAGCCCGCCGATACATGTTCCCAAGGCTTGCTGTCTTCCTCAAGTGACAGAAGGGTGTACCTCCAGCTCCTTGTAATCACGCCTGGCAGGAAGGAGACCCCTATGTGTATTCCCTTGGGAGGCAGGGGGAGCTGGGAGACCTGGACACTGCGGGGGATATTTACCCAGAGCTCAGGAGCAATCTACTCAGGGAGTGATGCAGTAGAAAAGAGCCGGGCACTGGTTTCCCCAGTTATTTCTCCTTATCAGTTTTCAGAGTAGCAGCCCTGTTAGTCTGTATCCGCAAAAAGAACAGGAGCACTTGTGGCACCTTAGAGACTAACCAATTTATTTGAGCGTAAGCTTTTGTGGGCTACAGCCCACTTGATTGGATGCATAGCCTGGAACATACAGTAAGATTATATATACATACATACAGGGAACATGAAAAGGTGGACTAAGAGGCTCGTTAATTAAGATGAGTTAGCAGGAGGAGAGAAACTTTTTTTCCTCCTGCTGATAATAAAAAACCCTTCTTTCTCCTTAAAAAGAACAGGAGGACTTGTGGCACCTTAGAGACTAACCAATTTATTTGAGCATAAGCTTTCGTGAGCTACAGCTCACTTCATCTTCACTTCACTTCACATGCATCCGATGAAGTGGGCTGTAGCTCAGGAAAGCTTATGCTCCAATAAATTGGTTAGTCTCTAAGGTGCCACAAGTCCTCCTTTTCTCTTTGCGAATACAGATTAACACGGCTGTTACTCTGAATTCTTCCTCCTTATCAGTCTCTCTGTCCTTTTCCCCTCTCTAACCCCCTCGCAGGGAGACTTGGTCACTTTCCTCTTCCCAGGGGCGTTCACTCTCCCCGAGCTGGATCGGCCCCTGCCAGTGCAAACAGAAGCGAGAGCCTGGGTGCGGGTCAGTCCCTGCAGGGCTCTGGGACAGGGGGTGCAGGAGGAGGAGGAGCAGGGAGGGGGCTAGTTCCCCCCTAAGAAAGTCCCTGTCCCGGGGAGTGCGGCAGCCCAGGAAGGGGCCGGAGCCAGCGGGGGGAACAAGTGGCAAGAAGGAGGAAGCGGGAAAAGCAAGGATCAGAGACGCGGAGCTGGGAGCCCGGCTGAGCAGTGGCTCCTTCCCCAGCTGGGCCTGCGCCAGGTGTGCCCCGCCCGGGGGACTTTCTCCGGCAGGACTCACCCCGGGCTCTGCCGCCCCCGCCCGGAGCCGCAGGCACCAGGTGCCGGAGAGACCCGGGGGGGCGGGCGGGACAGCGGCACTGCACTAAGGGCCCGGGGGGGGCGCAGGTCTCGCAGCCCCTGGGGACGCGCCGGCGCTGGAGGGGCCTGGACAGCGGTGGGGCCGCGGCCCCCGGCTCGGGCAGGCTCTGGGGGCGCGGGCGGGGGCAGAAGTGGCGGGGCCCAGGGGATTCCCCTGTGTGTGTGTGTCGGGGGAGGGGGGGCAGGTGATGTGAAGGGGGGGTTGGACCATCTCTGCAGCCAGGACCCCCCCGGGGCGGATGGGGGGGCGCTGTTGAGCCCCCCCCCCCTTTGGTTTGGCCACGTGTCTCTCCAGCAGGGATACAATTCTCCCCGCTTGTCAGTGCGGGGTGTAAAATCCAGGCAGGTGTCTCCCCTTTCGCTCCAGGGACTGACCCTTCCTCTAGGCTCTGCCTCAGATCCCCCCCCCCCCTTCTCTTCAATTCTCCAAGGTCCATTTAAAATCTCCTCGGAGGTGGGATATTTCCCCACCCGTTGGCCCTGCTGCAAATTGTCCTTTGTTAGGTGGGAAACTGAGTCATTCCCCAAATGGGAAGGGGGTTAGCGGGGGCAGCTCGCAAAGCCAGTTCTCTGCCAGCAACAAGGCGTGGAAGGGCCCAGGAAGGAGAAGCGGCTGCAGATGGAGACTGCCCAGCCCCAGGTTACCCACTCCTGGCTGCTGCCCCCCACAACTGCCCAGTGCACCTGTGCACCCCTGCTGCTGCCCCGTCCCCACTGCCGGGGAGTTTTCCCACTCCCTATCCCCTCACTTGCCCTCTTAACGTAGTTCCCTGCTGCCCATGTCGACTGGAGGGGATTCTTACTTTAGCTTTATTAATTGAACTTTCTTATACAGTCCCTGCAGACTTCCCCCAAGTTTGTCACTTATTTAATATTGGTATCAAATCCCTTCAGATCTTGCTGTTTTTCTCAGACATTCTCTAATATTTAGTTTTTGCCCTATTTTCTCTCCAGTTCTCAAAGATTGATATCCTATAGCCTTACATTTGGCCCAGTTTTCTCTCTGCTTCTCTATTCCTAATTTAATATGTCCTGAGATGTTCCCCTAATTAGAAAATATTAATATAAAATCTCCTCAGATTTTGCCCATATCTCAAATTCTTGACTATTGAGAGGTTTCAGAGTAGCAGCCGTGTTAGTCTGTATTCGCAAAAAGAACAGGAGTACTTGTGGCACCTTAGAGACTAACAAATGTATTTGAGCATAAGCTTTCGTGAGCTACAGCTCACTTCATCGGATGTATTCAGTGAAGTGAGCTGTAGCTCACAAAAGCTTATGCTCAGATAAATTTGTTAGTCTCTAAGGTGCCACAAGTACTCCTGTTCTTTTGACTATTGAGAGGCATCCTTGCACCGTTGCCCCTTTTATCTCTTTATCAAACAATGATCTGAAATTCACTCCGTTTTTACTACTTTAGCTATTTTCAGACATGAGAAGTAATTCTTCTGCTCTCCTGTGAGCTGATTAGGCCTCAACTGGAGTATTGTGTCCAGTTCTGGGCACCCACACTTCAAGAAAGATGTGGACAAATTGGAGAAAGTCCAGAGAAGAACAACAAAAAACAATGAAAGGTCTAGAAAACATGACCTCTGAGGGAAGATTGAAAAAACTGGGTTTGTTTCGTCTGGAGAAGAGAAGACTGAGAGGGGACATGTTAACAGTTTTCAAGTATATAGAAAGTTGTTACAAGGAGGAGGGAGAGAAATTATTCTCGTTAACTTTTGAGGATAGGACAAGGGTGGTTTAGCTTGGCCATTAGAAAAAGCTTCCTAACTGTCAGGTTAGTTTAGCACTGGAATAAATTACCTAGGGAGGTTGTGGAATCTCCATCATTGGGGATTCTTAAGAGCAGGTTAGACAAATGCCTGTCAGGGATAGTCTAGATCAGGGGTTCTCAAACTGGGGGTCATGACCCTGTGACAAAGTGGGACTGTTCTTAATGTTTCCTCTGAATAGTGTGGGGGTGCCTCAGTTTCCCCTAGGCAGTTCTTAAGTATCTAGGTGGTGGGGTAAGGGTGTATGATGATTGCAGAGCCCTAGAGGGCAGGTGTGTGCAGGGGTCTGGACACAGAGAATGGCCGACACCCTGTTTCCTGGCAACTGAGGGCCTGGGCCCTTCCCCCCTGCAAGGTGAGAGCTAAAGGGTTGGAGAACAAAGGAATCAGGTGACCTCCTGGCCCGGGAAAGGAACAAAGCCCAGAGGAGGAGGGGCTGGAGGGAGTTTTCAGTTTGGGGCTGGCTGGGACGTGGAGTGAAGTGCAGACGTGGTTGTCTGGCTCACTGCCCCCCAAAATGGACCCAGCTGAGGGGTCCTGTTCTCTGCACCTACAAGCTCTGTGTTAGACCATGTTCCTGTCGTTTAATAAACCTCTGTTTTACTGGCTGGCTGAGAGTCCCGTCTGACTGCGGAGTTGGGGGGCAGGACCCTCTGGCTTCCCCAGGACCCCGCCTGGGCGGACTCGCTGTGGGAAGCGCAGGGAGGGGCAGAGGATGCTGAATGCTCCGAGGTCAGACCCAGGAAGGTGGAAGCTGTGTGAGCTGTGTGTCCTGCAGACAGGCTGCTAACAGAGAGGAGACTTCCCCAGAGTCCTGACTGGCTTCATGGGGAGCAGTTCCAGAGCATCGCCCAGGGATGCCGTGACAGACCCCTCAGGGGGTCGCAAGGTAGTTACATGGGGGTCGCAAGCTGTCAGTTCCATGGGGCTGACAGCCCCAATCCCCACTAAATTACATTCACTCCCCCCACATTTTTAATTTATAAGGGGGGGGTCACACTCAGAGGCTTGCTGTGTGAAAGGGGTCACCAATACAAGTTTTAAAACCACTAGTCTAGATCAGTGGTTTTCAAACTTTGTTTCTGGTAACCCAGTTGAAGAAAATTGTTGATGCCAGTGACACAACCAAGCTGGGGATGAGGGGTTTGGGGTGTGGGCAGGGCTCAGGGGGTCCGGCTCCTCATGGCTCTCGCCTGCAGGCACAGCCCCCTTCCCCCAGCTCCCATTGGCTGGGAACTGGCCAATGGGAGTGCAGAGCCGGTGCTCAGGGCAGGGGCAGCACGCGGAGGCCCCTGGCCCCCCCGCCTAGGAGCTGGACCTGGTAGGAACTAACCTGGCTTAGCCGGGCAGCACTGCCAATGGGACTTTTAATTGCCCAGTCGGCGGTGCTGACCAGAGCTCTGTGACCCAGTACTGGGTCACGACCCACAGTTTGAAAACCACTGCTCTAATTTGTAAAAATTGATCTAAAATTCTTCAGATTTCCACACTTTTCTCTTTAATTACTGAACATTGGTCTCAGCTCTCAGATTTTGCCTTTTTCCATGTAGGAATCCTCTTCGGTTTGGGGATATTTCCCCTGTTTTTTAGTTGCAGCCACTTCTCCTGTGCTGGAGGGAATTGTTGCTTTGAGTCATTTTCCATTCTGGCTGCTGCAGAGGGTTAAATGATCAACTTTCCTCCTCTCATGCTGGTTATTACTTCTCATCTTACTGTCCTCTAGGTGCTTACAAATTAATGGTTTAATAATTGGTTCCAGTATTTTTCCAGGTATTGAAGTAAGACTTGACTGATCTTTCATGCGGCAAGTGGTCTTTGTTCCCCTTTTAAACGATAGGTACTATATTTACCTGTCTTTTGGGACCTCAGCATACTCCAGAAGTTCTCAAAGATTATTGTTAATGTTTCTGAAAGCGTTTCAGCTAATTCCACAACTATCCTAGGACAAAATTCATCAGGCCCTGATGATTTTAATGAATCTAACTTAGCTAAATATTCTTGAATCTGTTCTTTCCATATTGTGGGTTTCTGCTCCTTCCCCCACATTGTTAGTAATTAGTGTTTTAAGTATCTCGTCACAATTAAACTTTTTTGTGTGTGAATATTGAAGCAAAATGGGATTAAAATACCTTAGTCTTCCTGATGTCAGCTGTTACCAGCTCTTGGAAGTGGCCAGCATGTCCGTCGGTGGGGCCAGCAGCTCCGCCGCACGCTGCCCTTGCCTGTGGGTACTACCCCTGAAACTCCCATTGGCCGCGGTTCCCCATTCCCAGCCAATGGGAGCTGCAGGGGGTGGTGCCTGCAGGCAAGGGCACTGTGCAGCCCTCTGTCCCCCTTCCCCAGGGGCTGCAGGGACGTGGTGCCAGCCGCTTCTGGGAGCAGCACGGGGCCAGGGCAGGCAGGGAGCCTGCCTTAGCCTCGCTGCGCCACAGGGCTGGCAATCCCGTGGGCTGGATTGAAAGCCCTGACGGGCCGGATCCAGCCCGTGGGCCGTAGTTTGCCCTCCCCTGCCTTAGATTTTATTCTAATGGGCCTCTACTGACCATTTCTCTGAGTTTGGGGTTGGGTTTTTTTTGTTTGTTTGTTTTTTTACAAAGTCTTGTGTCAGAGGCTGACTTTCAATAGATCGCAGCGAGGTAGTTGCCCTGCTATGCACAAAACCCTGACCCAGAATCAAGTCGTCTACGAATGATTTAGCACCAGGTTCTACAGGAACATGCGGTGTGCAACGGGTGAGAGGCAGCTCCCTTCTGTCCGCACTCCGGTCCCGACACGAATGGCTCTCCTCACCGAGAGGAGAGGGAGGGCGGCTATCGGTGCTGCCGTATCATTACGTTTAGGGGGGATTGTGACTTAGAGGTGTTCAGTCATAATCCCACAGAAGGTAGCTTCGTCCCATTGGCTCCTCAGCCAAGCACATACGCCAAAAGTCTGACCCTGCGGTTCCTCTCCCACTGAGCAGGATTACTATTGCAACATTGAAGTCTGTTTATTCCAGTTCCATTGTCCTTATTTTACTGCTCTCATTCCTTCCTGTCTTCAGAGTCATGAAATCTATCATTTCATGATCACTTTCACCCAAATTGCTTTCCATCTTCTGTTTCATAACCAATCCCCCTCTGTGAGTAAGAACGAAGTGTAAAATGGCTGCCGCCCGATTACTTCTTCCATCTTCTGAAACAAACATTCCAAGAACATGTGGGACTCTGTGTTTGGTTGAATAATTTTTCCAGCACATGTCTGGGAAGTTAACTGTGTTTTGACTATTTCTCTTATTTGCACGAGGGCGTCTGGAACATCAGTCTGCAGGGAAAGAGGCTGCAGGGAATTGTAATGTGAAATTACTAAGACCTGTTCTGAAATCTCTCCACTTGCCCTTCTTTCCTTCACAGGCTGCAGTGTGACATCCGTGTTTTGCTCCAGATCATCCCATCCTTCTCTGGGACAGGGAAGGAAAATGGCTGCAGCAGAGGCAGTTCAGGTAGGGATTATGGGGGAGTGGCTGGTGGGTTCCTATTAGAAGGAGGGGGGCAGTAAATATATAGGAGATGGGGGCTTCTGGGTGGTTGGTCTGGAGGTGGGAGGTGGAGGAAATATACAGTGGGGAGAAGGGGAGGGGGACAGGATGTAACAAAGGTCCTGGGATTTGTCTACTTGGGCCCTAGATCAGGGGTGGGCAAACTTTTTGGCCCGAGGGCCACATTGGGGTTGCTAAACTGTATGGAGGGCCAGGTAGGGAAGACTGTGCTGCCCCAAACAGCCTGGCCCCCGCCCCCTCCCACTTCCTGCCCCCTGACTGCCCCCCTCAGAACCCCTGACCCATCCAACCGCCCCTGTCCCCTCACTGCACCCTCCCAGAATCCCCCACCCCTAACCGCCCCCCCATGACCCCATCCCCTATTCAACCCCACCTGCTCCCTGTCCCTGACTGCCCTGACCTCATCCACACCCCCGCCCCCTGACAGGCCCCCCAGGACTCCCACACCTATCTAATCCCTGTTCCCCATCCCCTGACCTCCTCCGCCCCATCCAACCCTCCCTGCCCCCTGACAGCCCCCAAGGAGTCCCTGCCCCTTATCCAACCCCCTCGCTCCCTGCACCTTTACCATGCCGCTCAGAGCAGCCGGACTGGCGGCCGCGCCGCTTGGCTGGAGCCAGCCATGCTGCCGTGCTGCCCAGAGCGCTGCCCATGCGGCGAGCTGAGATAGCGGGGGAGGGGGGACGGCAGGGGAGGGGCTGGGGGCTAACCTCCCTGGCCGGGAGCCCAGACTGGGCTGGCAAAAGTGACCAGACTCCAGGTGCTGGAGCCTGAACCTACCGGCCAGAGTCTTGTATGAAATATGAAGGAAACACCCACCAACGATGATTGGGGAGATGCCCCATCCCCTCCCATCTAGCTGCTGGCAATGGGGAGGGTGTTGGGATTCCTACCGGGGGCTGTTCCTGGGCCGTGCTGGATCCCCATCTCCTCTATTAGCCGCAGGCTAGGATTTGTGTGATGAATGTGAAGACTCCTCTTGTCTCTATCTACTGTTCAGAAGAGGGGCTCTCTCTGTCTCTCCTCACCCTGATGCCTCCTGGCTGGCAGGGCGGGGTGGGTGTGGCACTCTGTTGTTTGTCTGCTTCCCTGAGCTGCCATCTGGTTGGCCCTCCTCTCCCATGAACAGGGGGGTTGTCACTAGGCAGCAGGTACTGAGTAGGGGGCTCTTGCTCTTTCAGGGGCCAGTGACCTTCGAGGAGGTGGCTGTGTATGTCACCAGGGAAGAGTGGGCTCTGCTGGACCCCGTGCAGAGAGCCCTCTACAGAGACGTCATGCAGGAGAACTATGAGAATGTGACCTCGCTGGGTAAGGATTCCTGACCCCTCGGTTCTTAGGAGGGGAAATTAAGATTTAAAGTTCACAACACCGACAATACAACCTTAACTCTGCCCTGGTTCAGCAACACCTGGACAGGCCAGTGACACAAGTGCGTGCACTGTACCCTCCCCTGCTACAGAGCACTCTGGGAACAGAGCACAGGAGCAGTATAGCACAACCTCTAATGCCTTCTCTCTGCTAAGCCAAAACTTGGGTTTAGGTCTGGCATAGCGAACAGAAGCTTCATACACGTGGGCTGCACCCAAATACTGAGCCTACTGCACACTGACCAGCTCAGACGTCTAAAATGTTACCACCCCTTTACCCTCGCCCTGAGGATTTCTGCTAAGTCTTCGCCTTCACTTACCTCTCACAAGGCCTTGGAGACCTCTAGCATGTATGCCACCAGACTGCTGACAAACTCCATGGCAAGGACACATCCACGTGCACCTTTACTGACACAACCTACACGTATTCAGCACTTAAACGAGGCACACCTGTTCCGTCAAGGTTCACGTGCACCTGTCTTTATATCACAGTCACCGATTTGCCAAGCTGCTTCAGCTCATCCTACCACCATTCCATTGACATACAGCTGACACAGTGCACACAGCTGGAGTACATGCAGAGAAATGCTGGTATTCAAATATGTAGAACACAACACAAGAAACTGGCATGTTCTCTTCGTCCTTCTTCATATCGATTATAAATTAATACATTTGAAGGCCAGGAGGGACAATTAGGTCATCTAGTCTGATCTCCTGTGTTGTACAGGCCATGGAATTTTATCCACTTACTGTTGTGTTGAGCTTAATATCTTGTGTTTGACTAAAACATCTTCCAGAAGGGCATGAAGACTTCAGGAGATGGAAAATCTGTCACTTGGTAGTTTGTTAACCTATGCATCACCCTTACTGACCTAAGCTCCAGGGTTAGGGGGTGGGGCAGAGTTAAGGTTGCATTGCAGGGGTGGCATGGAGTTCAGTTCTTCAGTTCCTGGTTTTCAGAGGTTTTAAATTTAGCTACCATCAACATGTGGAGGGGCATGGGGCAGTAACTGGGCAACCTGAACTCTGCATTTATCTACTTTATGGATATTTAATTTCCTTGAGTTTTTAATGGACTTTTTTGCCACTGATAACTGCCACTAGCTGCCAGCAAAACTATGTTGGATAGGTGTGGGACAGTGAAACTTGTATGTGGTCGCCTGGCCAAAATCTCCATGTGGATTTTAGAGCACCTTAAGGATATTGCTCTTAACCCAGAAATCTTGGTATCAGGACAACATTTCTAAGAGACGCTCCTGCAGAATGGCAGAAAAATCCACCACACGCATTTCTCTGAAGGCTGTCAGTGACGGGGCTCCGATTCAAATGCATTGGTGGAGTTCGGGTTCAGTGGCCACAGCATGTCCTCTTGAGCGCACCCATTAGTGTGAGAGCCGATTGCTCTGGCTGTTCAGAGCCTCAGTCTTGCTGCACACGTGCGTTTCAATCTCTTTGACTCGTCAGTTTGGCTTGTGCCAATCTTAAGTTTCAAACTCTACAATATTGAACGTTTTCAGTGCTGCTTCCCCAAAGAGGCAGTGGGGGCCAGGGACCAGCTGAGATAAATATCAAGTGACTGCGATTAGTCAGGGGACCGTTCGAACTGTGGTTTGAGCCTAAAGTCTGCAAGGAAGTGTTTATAAGAGCAAAGTGATTTTTGTAAAAAAGCTGCTTTTATGGGGGCTGTATCTCAGGTACTGCTTGATCAAATAACCCCATCTTTGGACCACTTGCCCTGCCCTGCCCCCCAATGATGAGCAGTGTGTTTCAAGACAATATGAGTGAGAATGTAAATTTCAGAAAGATTAGAATAGCTGACCTTTAACCAGAAAGTAATGCTGAGCCTTAACCTTAACTCTGCTGGGAACACTTGCACATTCGTGGCAGGTGTGACACAGGCCCGGCTCTCGGCACCAGCAAAGCAAGCACGTGCTGGGGGCGGCACGTTTCCAGGGGCGGCGTTCTAGCCACCCTTTTTTATTTTTCAGGGCAGATGCGCTCTCAGAGCTGCGCCACTTAGACGGGGCGAGGGCGCCGCGCCCCCGGCTGCAGCGGGAAGGGGAAGCCCCAGCCCCGGGATGCTGAGCTGCCAGGGCCCAGCCGCTCCCTGGGGAGGAGAGGGCGAGTCCTGCCGGGGAGCCGGGACTGCATCCCCCTCATCTGCGCTCCGACTGCTGCGCTGCCTTGGGCCGCCCCTTATCTCGGGGCTTCTCTGCGCGGCCGGGCGGGGGAGGGGGGACAGCCCCTGCAGGCGCTGGGAGAAGGTAACATCGCTCCCTCCGCTTCCAGCCCTGCCTGCGAGCCCCAGCCCCACCTGAGCTTGGGGCGGCAAAAACCTAGAGCCGGCCCTGGTGTTACAGGCAGGTGCTTCCCTCTGTAGACAGGAGACTGTGTGAGGTTCTTTCAGAGGAGTCCTTGAGTGAAGTGAAAGCAGAGAACAGTGGGAGAAGAGAAGATGATGGGGGGGGAGGATGGTGCTGAAGTGCCACAAGGCAGGGAGGGCTGAGAGCCGAGGCATGAACTGTGGCACATTGGAACGAGAGGGAATCAGGGATGGTCGGGTACAGTGGAAGGAGGCGGATGGAGGGAGTCAGGGGGAGGCACTGCTGGGAACGGTGCGAGTGGGAGAGTGGAGAGTGGGAACGGGGCAAAGGGGGTGGAGGGCCCAACAGTGGTGCTGTTCTAGAGGAGGGTTGGGTAGAAGATCCATTTGACATGGGAGTGGAGAACGCTGGGGATCGAAGCATGGGGGGGGGGGAGGGATTGGGGGGTGGCTGCTCTAGGAAGCAGGGAGGGTCCCATGGGGCTGGGGAGGGAAGGTTTCAGGGAGAGAGAGAGAGATTTGGGACACTCCACTGAGACTGCTTTTGCCAAGGTCTCTAGTAAATGTTAGCTAGGCAAATCTTAGAGCCAGTACTCCATCCTCATCCTCCTCTACTTGTCAGCCACTGACCATGGTCCTGTTCTTGAAAGCTGATCTTCAGTTAGCCTCTCCTGACTCTCCTCCTACCTCTCTAATCTTTCCTCCAGTGGGGCCTTAGGAGGACCCTCCTCATTCCCTTCCCAACGTCTGAGGGGGATTCACAGGGTTACCAAGCGAGGTAATCCCTGTAATTTGAGTTCTTTTTGAGAATAGGTAAGATAAACATCTCTCAGGGATGGTCTAGGTATACTTGTTCCTGCTTTAGGGCTGAAGGGTGGACTAAATGACTGCTTGAGATGCTTTCTACCCCTACAAGACCAAGATTTTATGATTCTTTATCCTATCCCTTTGCTATATCCTTGTCTCCCTCTGGAGAATGTGAGGATTCAATTAGTATTTTTTTTAATGAAAAATATGCCAGCTTCTCCTTCCACTTCGCCTTTTTACCCACTGGGTGTGAATGAGTTTATTCCTCTTATGGGACAGGGAAACAGTGGCTGTTGAAGTAACATTGGCTTCTTTATAGTGGCATGGATACACTATCAATAATTGTCCACATATGAATGGAGCACCTTGGAGAGAGAGTGGAAGACCCAAGACTAGATATTAACTTGTAATGACTGTGACCCAAGGGAAGCAGAACATGGAAACACAATGGAATTGCAACTTAGGACTAGGTTACAAACAGACAAAAAGCTTGCTGCTGGTCAGGGCAAAAAGACGAAGAGAGGGAGACAGAGAGAAAGATGAAATAGAGGAGGCTTTGGGAAAGCCAGGCAGGTGACTCTTGCAAAATGAACTTCGATTTCAGTTTTGTTTTACCAGACTAACCTATGGATCTTCAAATGCTGTATTCCAGTTGCCTAATCAGTGTCTAATCTTGTTCTGAAAAGCCCGTATTGCACTGCTGCAAATACTTAGTGGTTGCAGCACCCAACAGGGACAGTGTTTAGCAGGAGTCTGAAATCATTTGCACTTCCTGGAGAAGGGTCTGTCTCAGAGTTGTGGAGCTGTGGGGATCACCCTTGTGCAAAGCTATGCTTAAGGTGTAGCACACTATAGGTATATCTACACTGCCTCCCAGCCTGTGTCCATAGACTTGCAGCAGTGGGCTAAACGTAACTGTGTAGATGTTGTCGATTGGGCTGGAGCTCAGTCACTCAAGCCAAGGTGGGGCTTGAGAGCCTGAGCTTCAGCCTGAGTCACTGTGTCAAAGAAATGTTTACACAGATTTTTTTAACGTGCTAAGATTAGCATCACGAACAAACATCTGTGGAGCCAGGCTGATTGGCTTGCTCCCTGAAGCAGTGTAGATATAATGGGGGCAGAGACTGTATAAAGACTGTATATAAGACCTTGTAAAACCATAACTTCTTATCTTCCCTGTCAAAGCCCTTCATGGCCTATCCCTTCCTTGCAAATCATCTCCCATTTGGTACTGAGGTGCCAATTCCCTCCTCCGATTAGCCCGTGGTGCCAGCTTTCATCACCCACTTGTGAAATCTTAAAACATGCTCCTTTGTGGACATGGAAAATTATAATAGGGTGATAGGAACAGCAAGAGGGAAATCAGTGGGGGAACCTGCTCAACGTCTAGATGTCTATACAAAACAAATACAAAGTATGTGGGTAAGAAAGAAGAAGAATTGGAAGTATTAGTACATAAGCTAAATTATGACTTAATTGGCATCACAGAGACTTGGTGGGATAAGTGTCATGACACAAATATTGATACAGAGGTGTATAGCTTGTTCAGGAGGGACAGACAGGGTAAAATGGGAGGAGGTACTTGTTCTGAGCTGCAAAAGCAGGTGGGAGCCAGGCCAGTTGATAGCAAAGATAAAGGTGGTTAAAAAATGGGGGTAACCTCATGGTAGGGGTCTACTATAGACCACCAAATCAGGAAGAGGAGGTGCCTGAGGCATTTCTGAACAAATCACAGAAATATCCAAAACAAATAAGGACAAGGAACTTCAAAAAAGCAGACTTCAGCAAACTCAGAACTGGTAGGTATAGTCGTATGGGAAGAACATCTAAGGGAATAAGGAGTTCTGGAGAGCTGACAGTTTCTTTTGGAGACCATATTAAATGTGCAACTGCAAACTACCCTAATGTGAGGGAAAGATAGGCAGTATAGTAACAGACCAATGTGACTCTATCAGGAGCTCTTTACTGACCTGAATGTCAACAAAGGAATCTCTCAAAAAGTTGAAACATGGACCAGTTGGTAAGGATGAGTACAAAGGATAGCCCAAGCATGTAGACACAAATTTAGAAAGTCTAAGGCACAAAATGAGTGATACCTAGCAAGGGACATAAAAGGCAATAAGAAGATATTTGTTCAAAACTTTGGGAGCAAGAGAAAGATGAAGGAAAGTGTAGGTCCTCTACTTTGCAGGGAAGAAGGGCTAATAACTGATGACATCAAGAAAGCTGAGGTGTTTAATGCTTATTTTACTTCAGTCTTTATTAGAAAGGTTAACGGTAACCAAATACTCAACACAATTAATACTAACAACAAGGGGGAAGGAATGCAAACCAAAATAGGGAACAAACAGGTTAAAGAATTCTTAAAGCTGTGTCTACACTACGCAGCTTTTAGCGACACGGCTGTGTTGCTACAGCCGTGCTGCTAAAAGGCACACAGTGTAGCTGCTGTTTGTCAGCTCCCCTGCCGACAAAAAACTTCAACCCCGACAAAGCATTGTTCACACCGGTGCTTGTCATCGGCAAAACTTTTGTCTTTCGGAGCGTGTGGGTATGTGTTGCCAGTCTAGAGATAGCCTTAGATAAGTTTGATGGATTCAAGTCGGCAGGGCCTGAAGAAATTCACACTAGGGTACTTAAGCTGAATCAATCATGGAATCCTTAGCAGTTACCACTGAGAACTTCTGGAGGATGGCAAACATAACACTTGTCTTCTTTAAAAAGGGAAACAAAAAGGTCTCAGAGAATTATAAACTATTAGGCAGCCTAACTTTGGTACCTGGAAAGATACTGGAACAAATTATTAAACAATCAACTTGTAAATACCTAGAGGATAGTAATGTGATAAGTTATAGCCAGCATAGATTTGTCAAGAACAAATTGTAGCAAACCAACCTAATTTCCTTCTTTGACAAGGTTACTGGCCTAGTGGATGAAGGGAAGCAGTAGATCTCGATAAATGTTACCCAGAAAGACCACAGACTTGGTTCGGTGGTGAAGGCGCTTCTCCAGTTCTACTGCCCTCAAGACACAATACTAGCTTCTCGGATCAACGTCTACGGGTCAGTAACACATGAGTGTCCAGTGGCAAGGACTCAGCTCTCTAGGCTGGACAAAGGGTTAAGTCAAGGTACCCCTACATTTATAGACTGAGACATACAACTGGAATAAACAACTTATATACCATCTTACATGTTCCATGACATCTGCTTTGTTACCTCCCTTTGTTCCTGATATCTTGGACAAAACATCCCTATTCATTATTCTGTCAAACCACCTCAGCTGGAATATATTTATGTAAATATCTAGTGCCTAGTGCACTAGCAACAACGTCGCCAAGTGCATGTATTGGACAGTGAACTTGGAAGCATCTGCTTTACTACGTGGCCTGACTTTGGTTCACAGCCTCTGGTTCAGGTCTCAGATCTTGCGCCAAGTCCAGTGATCCAGGCTCTCTCTCTCTGACACAAGGGAGGTTGCAGGTTGCCCATCGCTGAAGATTTCTAAAAACAGGTTGGACAAATACTGGTGCCAAATGGTGTAGGTTGAATTGGTCCTGTCCATCTCAGAGGGCTTGACTTGATGACTTCTTGGGGTTCCTTCCATCCCTACATTTCTATGATTCTGTGCTTTCTCGCAGGTTGCCCCTTCCTCCTTGGAGGAATTCCCCATAAACATCCATAGTTACCTCATTATCCTCCTTCCTATCCCTCTGTACAACTCCTCTTTTCTATGAAGCCTTCAAACATGTGAGAACTATTGGGGTGCTGGGGTGCTGCCTCTCATGGTGACCAATGTTGTCTCATTGGTTCCTTGTGCTTCCCCATCTCTATTCAGGATAACTGCACCTGTATTCCCCCTTTATGGTCCAGCAAGGACACCCAATCTCAGGCTCCCCTGCCATCACCTTTCTTGGGCAGAGACCCACATCTCTCTCCCTCCAGACTGGGGTACTTCCAGGCTGCTTAACTCCCTGCCTACAATGTAAATTCCCCAGCAAGGTAGACTTCTTCAGCAGGCCTTCTTTGCCTTCCTTTCTCAGAGGCTATGAACAGCGTAACTGCCCCCGGTTAAGGTACCACACAGCCCTTTCCAAGCCAGCATTTATTCTTAAGGTAAAGCATTAAAGAGAAAACATACTAAAAACAAGAAAAGAACTAGCACACAGGCCAATAAGCTTACCAGAGTTCACCCAACTCCATCAAAGGTTCTGGCATTTGAACAGACCTTCAAATGCCTCAAAGGTTTTTTTTCTGTGGTCACATAAGAGTTGTTAGCTCAGAACAAGCACCACCAGGCCTCTGAGAGTCACCTTTTGTCCAGTTTGGGCCTCTGAACTTGGCTTCATGTACCAGGTGCTCAGCCGGCAGTGGGTTTCTCCTCAGGACACAGCTTGAAAAGGTTTAGGTGAGAAGTTGCCTTCCCCACCCCGCAAGTATTTCCTAGGAATCCCACTTAACTTTGCTTGCCTAGCACAGTGGTTCTCAACCAGGGATACACAGACCCCTGGGGGTACACAGAGGTTTTCCAGGGGGTACATCAACTCATCTAGATATTTGCCTAGTTTTACAACAGGCTACAGAAAAAGTACTAGCGAAGTCAGTACAGACTAAAATTTCATACAGACAATGACTTGTTTATACTGCTCTATATACTATACACTGAAATGTAAGTACAATATTTATATTCCAGTTGATGTATTTTAGAATTATATGGTAAAAATGAGAAGTAAGCCATTTTTCAGAAATAGTGTGCTGTGACCCTTTGCATTTTTATGCCTGATTTTGTAAGCAAGTAGTTTTTAAGTGAGGTGAAACCTGGGCTACACAAGACAAATCAGGCTCCTGAAAGGGGTACAGTAGTCTGGAAAGGTTGGGAGCCAGGGGCCTAGCACATAAATTCAAAGAGTCCCCAAAGATGTTACAGCCAATCCCACAGTAATACATACCCACTCATATTTCTAAGATACTCCTTAGATGCTGAAACTTAGCATAATAGAAGAACTAGGGAGGGGAAGGTTTGGGGCAAAGAGCTCCTGTGAGTCGGGAGGGCTGGGAGCAGTGGGATGGGGTGGGGATGCGATGGAGCAGCTGCTATAGGGAGTTGGGATGTGGGGAGGGCTGGACGAAATGGAGCTCAAGGAGCTGGAAGGGTTGGTGCTGGATGGAGTACAGGGAGAGTAGGTGCCAAGGAGTGGATGCACCAGCAACAGGAGGGAGGGAAGGGAAGGGACACTTGTTTGGCAGGAGCCCTGGGGAGTCAGGAGCAAGGAACATTTGGGACAGTGCAGGGGGATGGGGTTTGTGGAACATGGTTGGGGGCAGAACATTTGGGAGACCTGGGAGTGAGGAGGGCTCTACTCAATGGGAGGGGAGAAGAGAAAAAGAGTGGGTGCTGCTTGGGTCCAAGGCAGTGGGGAGGACTGGGGAATGGGTGTCGTAGCGAGTGACAGTGCTAGCTGCACCTCTGTCCCCTACCTGATGTCTCTGACTGCCCCTGCTCAGGTGTCAGGCCTCGTGTCTTTCCCTCTCCTGCAGTGCATCTGGGCCTCTCTGTGTCAGTAAGAAGTAGGTCCAGGGGGACTTCTCCTCTGGCTGGAGTCTTCCCTTCCTGGGAAATGGAGTCACCTTCTCTGGGTTTCAGGAGCCCCTTTGATGCTGAATATCTGGCTGTGTGTCGTGTCGTCCCATCCCCCGTCCCCCCACTCCAGTGAGTGGAGGTGGGGTTAGTTAAATCCCTCATAAGCAGAGTGTCCTGGGATTTTACTCCGTTAAAATGGTCTGGGGTTAAAATAATGGAACTTTTTTTGGTGACAAATGTCCCATGAATTCACATGAATTCATTTCTCTTTCCATTGAGCAGGGTTTGCAGCTTCCAAACCTGATATGATCACCCATCTGGAACGAGGGGAAGAGCCGTGGGTTCTAGATCTCCAGGGCTCTGAGGAAAGAGAGATCCTGGGAGCCACCTGCCAAAGTGAGGAGTCATTAAAACCAGCTGAACACCTGCCAGGGCCGGCAGGGAACAAAGCCCTTCCTTGCAAAGCCCTTGTGAACCCTCTAAGTTCAGGATTGTTCCTAGCAGGCATCATATCATCTCACTACATATTGCTCATGACTCTCTACCCTTCCTGACTGACCCCTGGCAGTAGCTCCCTCCATTCCCCCTCTTCCCTGAAATGTGTGGGTGGGATATGGAGGCAGAATTGATCCCCTCCTCACTACCCTGTGGGGAAGAGTTTGTGGGAATGCAGTCCCTAATATGTTCCACCATCTCTCTGGCTGTTATTTTTGTTCTCCATGTTTCCATCCCTTTTTCTGAGGTGTCTCTTTTCCTCTGTCCCAGCAGGTGGCAAGATGGTGAGTGAGAAGAAGGAGCAGAATCCTCAGCAGGAAGAGGCTGAGCAAATGCAACCACATGTGGTCAGATCCAAAGGGAATGTGTCCCGGAATCATGAGCAGGGAAAAGCCTGTGAGTGTCAGCGCAAGTCAGAGAAGTGGCAGGAAAACCAGTCAAGGGAGAAAGTTGGTAAATCTATTAATTGTGAGGGAACTCAGAAGGGGCTCAAGGAAACCAAAGCCCAGCAGAGCATCCCTGCGGGAGAGAGAAATAACACATGCTCTGAGTGTGGGAAAAACTTCCACAGCCACTCACACCTTATTAGGCATGAGAGAATCCATACTGGAGAGAGACCCTATGCATGCTGTCAGTGTCAGAAAAGCTTCACTCAGCGCTCACACCTTCTTACACATCAGAGAATCCACACGGAAGAGAGCCCCTATGAATGCCATCAGTGCGGAAAAAGCTTCAAGGAGAGATCAAACCTTATTACACATCAAAGAATCCATACAGGGGAGAGACCGTATGAATGCTGTGAGTGTGGGAAAACCTTCAATCATAGCTCAGCCCTCGTTGTACATCAGAGGATCCATACAGGAGAGAGACCCTACAGATGCTGTGACTGCGGGAAAAACTTCATTTCCCAGTCAGACCTTATTAAACATCACAGAATCCACACGGGGGAGAAACCCTATGAGTGCTGCAAGTGTGGGGAAAACTTCACCCAGAGTTCTGCCCTTATTACACATCAGAGGATCCACACAGGAGAGAGACCCTATGAATGCTCTGACTGCGGGAAAAACTTCAGTCAGAGCTCAGCCCTTGTTACACATCAAAGGATCCATACAGGAGAAAGACCTTACAGATGCTGTGACTGCGGGAAAAACTTCGTTTACTGCTCAGACCTTATTAAACATCAGAGGATCCACACAGGGGAGAGACCCTATGAGTGCTGCGAGTGTGGGAAAACCTTCACTCTGAGCTCACACCTTATTGCACATCAGAGGATCCACACAGGAGAGAGACCCTATGCATGCTGTGACTGTGGAAAAACCTTCAGTCAGAGCTCACACCTTATTAAACATCAAAGGATCCACACAAGAGAGAGGCCCTAGGAATGCTCTGAGTGTGGGAAATGCGTCCATGAGAGCTCAGCCCTTATTTACCAGCAGAGAAGCTGCAATGGAGAGAAACACCATAACAAAATTGTCTAATTTCAGAAAAAAGAAAAGGAGTACTTGTGGCACCTTAGAGACTAACAAATTTATTTGAGCATGAGCTTTCATGAGCTACAGCTCACTTCATCGGATGCATCCACTGAATGCATCTGATGAAGTGAGCTGTAGCACACAAAAGCTTATGCTCAAATAAATTTGTTAGTCTCTAAGGTGCCACAAGTACTCCTTTTCTTTTTGCGGATACAGACTAACACGGCTGCTACTCTGAAACCTCTAATTTCAGAGTAGCAGCCTTGTTAGTCTGTATCCATAAAAAGAAAAGGAGGACTTGTGGCACCTTAGAGACCAACAAATTTATTAGAGCATAAGCTTTTGTGAGCTACATCCGATGAAGTGGGCTGTAGCTCACGAAAGCTTATGCTCTAATAAATTTGTTAGTCTCTAAGGTGCCACAAGTACTCCTTTTCTTTTAAAAAAGTGTCTAAGACAGAGAAAAGGGGTTTTTTCACCTTTTTGTACTTTTGCTGATTCCCACATTGTGAACATGAAAGCTGTTTGCAGCATTTGTATCACCATGGTCTCTCAGCTTCCTCCATTGAATTGCCCTCTTTTCCCTTTGGCCACTCACCCTTCATTAAGGTGAATCCCATGGTCCTTTTTATCAATTCCTAGGTCATGGCAATGTGTCCCCCTCCAACAGGAATATCCATCAGCTCCAGGTGGGGAAAACAGGGGTGACCTCAACTAGCTACATTGAGGTTAAATCTACCTGGGCTTTGTCCCCATTACGATTTTCCATGGAGTTAGCTAGCTAGCGTTAGCTATTCTGATGTAAAACACAACTATTGCAATAAAAAAATAGTCCACATACAGTCACTGGGCTAATCCACTATGTTTCTTCGTGACTTGACATAACCTCCATCACTTTTCCTAGTCTAAACAAACTCGCAGCATCACATTTATACTCTTCTTTCTAGTGAAAAGTGATTGTTAGTTACCCAGTTCCTTGACTGCGGACAGATTGTCTCATTCTCAGGTCTTCTCACATTGCACTGGGTTCTGCTGAGGAGCAGTTATTCTTGTACCATTTTTTTTCATGTAAATATATTTAAATGTAATAAAGAGCAGAAGGAGGGGGAAAAGTGTTTTTTCAGCCTCTGGGACACCTGAAGATGATGGGGTGAGTCGGAGGGATTCCCACCTTCCTCGTCACCCCAGCAGCGTTGCCTTCTTGCTGAGCTACTTGGGGTTTATCTTCTCCACGTTCTACACCTCCCCAAGTGTCATGTGATGCAGCATTCTCAGCTCTCTGTGCTTGGGAAGCACACTTTGATTTCTTTGGTCTTAAAATATACTAATTTAGGGCTGGAGATGAAAGTGTCACAGATCTGGGAGGGGAATTTGAATGGATCCCAAATGCAATGTGAGCGTTTGGAGTATAAATCCATTTCTGTCTATTGGCAAAGCCTCGGCTAGGTTTTCTTCCCACTGATCTGGGATTGTTTGCAGATGGGAAGCCGGCTCAATAACAGCTGCTGAAGCCACTGGCCTCCCTCAGCCCTTGCTGCCAGCAGAATCTGCTCCTTGCTGAAAATGGGGCTGTGAAAAGGGGCAAATCAGAAGGGAGGGTTGGGCAGAATTTGTGTAGGGGAGGCAAGCTTACTATGCAGGTGTGTCAAACAGGTGGAGGCCCGGGAGACGGGGGGCAAAGTCAGGGCCAGGGAGTAGGAGCTGGTGTTAAGAAAAGGGAAGATGCACAGCCAGATCATGGCAAAAGGGATACCCAGGATAGGGAGGGGTACAGGGAACAACAGTTACCTCATAATTGGGGGAGCCTTCCAAAGTGTTTTCAAATCTAGAATGTAGAGGCCGAGGGGCTTTACTGAGCCACACAGGATGGTCCATCTCCACACCCCCGCTCCAGGGCTGTGTTCTCAAGGCACAGTGCATCCCTAGGCCCGGTCAAGGCAGCTGATCCCCATCTGAAGTGACATATGGAGCTGCAGAAGGAGACTGGAAGCAGTGACATTTTTTTTTTTACATTCGCTCCTTAAAAATTGATAATTTTCATACATGTTTTTGGAGTTTAAACTTGGGAGTGCTCGGTAAAGGCAAAGTAGCAAACCGTGCAGGGAGCAATTCATTAATTGCTACGATGTCTATATAACCTTAGCCCTCGAAGCCCCAGTCACACAGACTGTGTCCCTGTTGTTCTAAGTGCTGTACAAACACCGAACAGCCCTAGGCTTGAAGAGCTGACAAGCCAGCCGGGCAGGGCAGGGGAAGGGTAGACCGTACCAGCAGAGCGAACAACGTGAGGGCAGCAACTGGCATGTTAATATCCCTGTTTTTTCTTTTTGCTGGGTTGATTTACAATGTGACCAGCTAAAGGGGAGGGACAGGGACATTGAACGGGTGGGATGAGGGGGGAAGGGGTGTGGAGAACAGGGTAAGACACGTGACGGGGAGGTGAAGAGATTGGGAGGGAGTTGAAAGAGGTAGGAGGACTGAGGGCTCAAACAAGCCCTCAGCACAGGGCAGAGGAAGCCCAGTCAAAAAAGGGTCTGAATCACCAGAAATCTCTTATTTTGCTGCTTCTGCTCCAACTGGCTGGTTCCTCTCTTCAAAGTGTCCCCTATGAGCCCTCCCCGGAGAGAACAATGGGACTTCAGAGAGCTGGAGTGTTACCCTGGAATTTGATATTCCTGTGTGTTACCCCAGAATTTGACAGTACTGCAGTCAGCAATTTTGTATGATTAGCCACTCCCAGCTCAAAACAAAACATGACATAGCTAGGAAAATCTTAGGCCCTGAGAGGCAAGGCCAAGTAACTGCATGTTTTCTGTTTTGCTGTCAGAATGAGAGGACGGGATAAGAAGTGACTATTGTAAGAATAGCAGGAATGTTTGGACGACCGAACTTGGTCTTGAGCACCTCTGACACCATCAAGATGTAAGTTTAGTTATGAATAAAAATGTTTTGATGGTAAGAGATAATGAGTAGTTTTGCTGAAAGTAGGAGAATTGGTGACCCATTAGGGCTCACTAGAGGTTATGTGCATTGTTTGAAGTTAGCTAATAAAGATTAGGTGAAAGAACAGTCCGAGGAAGCTTTCTTTGGGCAAGGATCTGACAGCTAAGTTCCCCAGCAGCTAGATTGAAGGTGGGCCCCCCCCAGAAACCTGGATGCTGATCCCGCAAAACCATTTCTTAACTTTAGGTAAATATAAATGTTTTGAGATAATTGAATCATAGAAGATTAGGGTTGGAAGAGACCACAGGAGGTCATCTAGTCCAACCCCCTGCTCAAAGCAGGACCAACCCCACCTAAATCATCCCAGCCAGGGCTTTGTCAAGCTGCGCCTTAAAATCCTCTAGGGATGGAGATTCCACCACCTCCCTAGGTAATCCATTCCAGTGCTTCACCACCCTCCTAGTGAAATAGTTTTTCCTAATGTCCAACCTAGAACTCCCCCACTGCAACTTTAGACCATTATTCCTTGTTCTGTCAGCTGCCACCACTGAGAACAGCCAAGCTCCAGCCTCTTTGGAACCCCCTTCAGGTAGTTGAAGGCTGCTATCAAATCCCCCCTCACTCTTCTCTTCTGCAGGTTAAATAACCCCAGTTCCCTCAGCCTCTCCTTGTAAGTCATGTGCCCTAGCCCCCTAATAATTTTTGTTGCCCTCCGCTGGACTTTCTCCAATTTGTCCACATCCCTTCTGTAGTGGAGGGCCCAAAACTGGACACAATACTCCATGTGTGACCTCACCAGTGCTGAATAGAGGGGAATAATAATTTTCCTTGGTCTGCTGGCAATGCTCCTACTAATGCAGCCCAATGTGCCATTAGTCTTTTTGGTAACAAAGGCACACTATTGACTCATATCCAGCTTCTCGTCCACTGTAATCCCCAGGTCCTTTTCTGCAGAACTGCTGCTTAGCCAGTCGATCCCCAGCCTCTGGCAGTGCCTGGGATTCTTCCTTCCTAAGTGCAGGACTCTGCACTTGTCCTTGTTGAACCTCATCAGATTTTTTCTGGCCCAATCCTCCGATTTGCCTAGGTCACTCTGGACCCTATCCGTACCCTCCAGCATATCTACCTCTCCCCACATCTTAGAGTCCTCTGCGAACTTGCTGAGGGTGCAATTCATCCCATCATCCAGATCATTAATAAAGATGGTGAACAAAACTGGCCCCAGGTCAGACTTCGCTTGATACCAGCTGCCAACTAGACATGGAGCCATTGATCACTACCCGTTGAGCCCGACGATCTAGCCAGCTTTCTATCCACCTTATAGTCCATTCATCCAATTCATACTTCTTTAACTTGCTGGCAAGAGTACTGTGGGAGACTGTATCAAAAGGAAAAGGAGGACTTGTGGCACCTTAGAGACTAACCAATTTATTTGAGCATAAGCTTTCGTGAGCTACAGCTCACTTCATCGCATGCATTCAGTGGAAAATACAGTGAGGAGATTTATATACACGCAGAACATGAAAAAAATGGGTGTTATCATACACACCGTAAGGAGAGTGATCACTTAAGATGAGCTATTACCAGCAGGAGAGCGGGGGGGGGGAGAAAACCTTTTGTAGTGATAATCAATGCTGCTGGAGATGGGGGGGAAGCCGATTGCTGCAGAGGCGCATGTGGATCGGACAGAGACTCTCTCAGAGGAGAGTATAGTTGTGAGCTTCCGATGAAGTGAGCTGTAGCTCACGAAAGCTCATACTCAAATAAATTGGTTAGTCTCTAAGGTGCCACAAGTCCTCCTTTTCTTTTTTCTCAGAGGAGAGTCAATTGATAGAGATTCTCTAGGTTTTAGTCAGGAGGAGAGGATGGAAGAGGACAAAGTATGGGCCAGATCAGACGAGAAACATTCACATAAAGAATCTGACACATGAGAAAAGGGCAGACAGATAAACCATGACAAGTTTTTAAAGTGCTTGTACACAAATGCTAGAAGTCTAAATAATAAGATGGGTGAACTAGAGTGCCTCATGTTAAAGGAGGATATTGATATAATAGGCATCGCAGAAACCTGGTGGAGTGAGGACAATCAATGGGACACAATCATTCCGGAGTACAAAATCTATCGGAAGGACTGAACAGGTCATGCGGGGGGAGGGAGTGGCATTATATGTGAAAGAAAATGTAGAATCAAATGAAATAAAAATCTTAAATGAATCCACATGTTCCATAGAATCTCTTATGAATAGTAATTCCATGCTCTAATAAGAATATAACAGTAGGGATCTATTACTGACCACCTGACCAGGACAGTGATAATGACGATGAAATGCTAAGGGAGATTAGAGAGGCTATCAACATAAAAAACTCAGTAATAGTGGGGGATTTCAATTATCCCCATATTGACTGGGTACATGTCACTTCAGGACGAAATGCAGAGACAAAATTTCGTCATACTTTAAATGACTGCTTCTTTGAGCAGCTGGTACAGAAACCCACAAGGGGAGAGGCAACTCTTGATCTAGTCCTGAGTGGAGCGCAGGATCTGGTCCAAGAGGTAACTATAACAGGACCTCTTGGAAATAGTGACCATAATATAATAACATTTAATATTCCTGTGGTGGGAAGGTCACCTCAACAGCCCAACACTGTGGCATTTAATTTCAGAAAGGGGAACTATGCAGAAATGAGGAGGTTAGTTAAACAGAAATTAAAAGGTACAGTGACTAGAGTGAAATCCCTGCAAGCTGCATGGACACTTTTCAAAGACACCCTCATAGAGGCGCAACTTAAATGTATACCCCAAATTAAAAAACACAGTAAAAGAACTAAAAATGTAACAGCCATATAAAAGAAGCAGTGAGAGATAAAAAGGCATCTTTTAAGAAGTGGAAGTCAAATCCTAGTGAGGTAAATAGAAAGGAGCATAAACACTGCCAAATTAAATGTAAAAATATAATAAAAAAAGCCAAAAAGGAGTTTGAAGAACAGCTAGCCAAAAACTCAAAAGGTAATAACAAAATGGTTTTTAAGTACATCAGAAGCAGGAAGCCTGCTAAACAACCAGTGGGGCCCCTGGACGATCGAGATACAAAAGGAGCACTTAAAGATGATAAAGTCATCGCAGAGAAACTAAATGAATTCTTTGTTTCAGTCTTCATGGCTGAGGATGTTAGGGAGAGTCCCAAACCTAAGCTGTCTTTTGTAGGTGACAAATCTGAGGAATTGTCACAGATTGAAGTGTCACTAGAGGAGGTTTTGGAATTAATTGAGAAACTTAACAGTAACCAGTCACCGGGACCAGATGGCATTCACCCAAGAGTTCTGAAAGAACTCAAATGTGAAATTGCGGAACTATTAACTATGGTTTGTAACCTGTCCTTTTAATCAGCTACTGTACCCAGTGACTGGAAGATAGCTAATGTAATGCCAATATTTAAGAAGGGCTCGAGAGGTGATCCCAGCAATTACAGACCAGTCAGTCTAACGTCAGTACCGGGCAAATTAGTTGAAACAATAGTAAAGAATAAAATTGTCAGACACATAGAAGAACATAAATTGTTGCGCAAAAGTCAACATAGCCTCTGTAAAGGGAGATCGTGTCTTACTAATTTATTAGAGTTCTTTGAGGGGGTCAACAAACATGTGGACAAGGGGGATCCAGTGGACATAGTGTACTTAGATTTCCAGAAAGCCTTTGACAAGGTTCTTAGGTAACCAAAGGCTCTTACGTAAATTAAGTTGTCATGGGATAAGAGAGAAGATCCTTTCATGGATTGAGAATTGGTTAAAAGACAGGGAACAAAGGGTAAGAATAAATGGTAAATTTTCAGAATGGAGAGGGGTACATAGTGGTGTTCCCCAAGGGTCAGTCCTAGGACCAATCCTATTCAACTTATGCATAAATGATCTGGAGAAAGGGGTAAACAGGGAGGTGGCAAAGTTTGCAGATGATACTAAACTGCTCAAGATAGTTCAGACCAAAGCAGACTGTGAAGAACTTCAAAAAGATCTCACAAAACTCAGTGATTGGGCAACAAAATGGCAAATGAAATTTAATGTGGATAAATGTAAAGTAATGCACATTGGAAAAAATAACCCCAACTGTACATACAATATTATGGGGGCTAATTTAGCTACAACTAATCAGGAGAAAGATCTTGGAGTCATGGTGGATAGTCAAAAAAGCAAAGGGGATGTTAGGAATCATTAAAAAAGGGATAGAGAATGAGATGGAGAATATCTTATTGCCCTTATATAAATCTATGGTGTGCCCACATCTTGAATACTGCGTACAGATGTGGTCCCCTCATCTCAAAAAAGATATACTGGCATTAGAAAAGGTTCAGAGAAGGACAACTAAAATGATTAGGGGTTTGGAACGGGTCCCATATGAGGAGAGATTAAAGAGGCTAGGACTTTTCGGCTTGGAAAAGAGGAAAGTAAGGGGGGATATGATAGAGGTCTATAAAATCATGAGTGGTGGGAAGAAAGTGAATAAAGAAAAGTTATTTACTTGTTCCCATAATATAAGAACTAGGGGCCACCAAATGAAATTAATGGGTAGCAGGTTTAAAACAAATAAAAGGAAGTTCTTCTTCACTCAGTGCACCGTCAACCTGTGGAACTCCTTGCCTGAGGAGGTTGTGAAGGCTAGGGCTATAACAGGGTTTAAAAGAGAACTGGATAAATTCATGGAGGCTAAGTCCATTAATGGCTATTAGCCAGGATGGGTAAGGAATGGTGTCCCTAGCCTCTGTCTGTCAGAGGGTGGAGATGGATGGCAGGAGAGAGATCACTTGATCATTACCTGTTAGGTTCACTCCCTCTGTGGCACCTGGCATTGGCCACTGTCGGTAGACAGGATACTGGGCTGGATGGACCTTTGGTCTGACCCAGTGTGGCCTTTCTTATGTTCTTACTGTGCTGCCCAGTGCAGCAGTTTGGGGGCTGACCTTGTCCGTGAAGACTGAGGCAAAAAAAGCATTTGAGTACTTCAGCTTTTTTCACAGCTTTTTGGCCCTATAACAACTATGTGGGTGAACCCAGACAATCACTACACTCTTGAATGAACTCATGCAAAAAAGTGATAAAAGACAAAAAACCCCCATCACCTGTGGGTGAACAACGCACATCAGAGAGCGCTCACTCTCCTTCAGTCTGCATAGCAAAGGAAAACCCACAGGTGACCCATGCCAGCTGACTTGGGCTCAGGGGGTTCATGCTGCAGGCATAGGTGCAGAAAAGAAATTAGTGGGTGCTTATCACTCACTGGCAGCCAGCTCCCCCCATCCCCCCCAGCGTCTCCCTCCCCCCCCCCCCCCCGCCAGTGGCTCTGCCGATCAACTCTTCCCGCTCCCTTCCAGCGCCTCCCACCTGCCACAATCAGCTGTTCCCCAGCTGAGCGCAGGGGAAAAGCTGCTCCATCCTGCTCCGTCCTGCAAGCCGAAACGTGCCAGGGAGGATGTGGGGGGTGCAGTATGGGAATGACAAAGCCTCCTTCTCCTCCCCCTCAGGACGAGCAGAGAAAGCCCTGCAGGACAGCTCAGTGCTCACAGAAATGGCAGGGGGGATTGGCATGCGACCCTCCTCCCCCATGCCTTGCCTCTTTTTGGTGGGGCTATGCCCCTCCCTGCACCCCAAACTACATCTATACTAAGAGTACTGTGGTTTCTGACAGCAACAACCTGGCTAAATCTCCTGTTTTGGACCTTGGTACAACTGCAATAGGGCCATCAGAACCTCTACCTGAGTATCCAAAAACTGTTTTTGGTCAGCACCGTCATTCATTTACATCAGAGTATTGCAAGACATTTTCATTTTTAGAATACAGTAAGCAGGCAGATGCAGTTTTCTACTTTCCTTGCAGACAGTTTTCCAGTGGTTTGAAAGACCCTGCATACACTGGAGTAAGGGATGGGAAAATATAGGAAAAAAGCTTCAGAAAAATACGATCTGCCATACACGAGCTGTGTTCTGAATGGTGGCATTTTTTCAAAGAGTCAGCAGAAGCGGTCTCTCAAGTTACACAATTGTCAAATTCTCAGAAGACAGCGTTACATGAAAACAGAGAGTAGGCTGCAAAAATCACCGACATACTGCTTTACCTGGCTAAACAAGAAATTGCATTGTGATGAGAGAGAATCAGCAAACCATGAAAACTTTCTGGAATTATGCAATTAGTTTTCAAAGTCTGATGAAACATTTGCCAAAAAAAATAAAGAGGGGTTCTTTCAGTCTCATCAGCCATGGGGCTCAAAACGAGTTTTTACAAATTGCTACTGAGATTGTGAAAAGCACAATCGTTCCGAAAACACAGGAGAATGGGTTTGTTACTGTTCTTTTTGCCAAAAGCACGTAGTTTTAAACAGGGAGAAATGACAGGCTGTGTGAGATACACAGAAAAGCTGGAAATAAAGGAACAATTTCTAGGATCTGTTGGTTGCTCTAAGCAAGAGGATGCTAATGCCATCTATCACAACGTTAAGCAGTTCTTACAAGATTCGGGGATTGCAGACTTGCCAGTCGTAGCACAGTGTTACGATGGTCCTGCTGTTATGGCAGGTCATGTAAGTGGCGTACGGCAAAAAATCCTGCAAGATCAACCCACTGCTATATATACACACCACATGGCTCATAAATCAACTGTGGCTTTAGTTGAGGCTTGCAAAATAAACAGCAGCAGGATATTCTTACACTCTAGTGGGCTTGTTTACCTTCTTTTCACAGCGTGGCACTCACCATGCTTACTTGGAGGCCCAGAAGACCCTTGGAGAGAAACTGGGATTGTGTACTTTAAGTAACACAAGATGGGCATGCAGATGGAAAAATGTATCTGCTGTAAAAAACCCCATGAGAGCACTTCTTAGCCGTTTGTTGGGACTGTCAGTGCCTCCCTGCCGAAGATTTATTGAAGCATCAGGTTTGTAGAAGAATGCGCAGAAAATAGATTTTTGTGAGCTTGGTCCTTTTTTAGCACGCTCTTAGTATGAGTCAGGCAGTACACAAAGCCCTGCAGCCACAAGACACGACACTTTCCCGGGCCTGCAGTGTACGTCAGAGAACTGTCAACGCATTAGTATGCGAACCAGCACTACGTGGGATGATGTTTGGGAGGAAGCCCAGAAGTTCTGTGAGCTGCATGGTGTCCCTGTCACCCCGATGTAGATGAAAAGTATGGTTATAAACGACCCATGGAAAAACCAGCCTTCCTTGATTGTTCAGTTGTTACAAGCAAACTCAGACAATTAGACTACCAGCCAAACGAAAAGGAGAGCTGTCAAGGTTCCTTCCCCACTCTGAACTCTAGGGTACAGGTGTGGGGACCTGCATGAAAACCTCCTAAGCTTACTTTTACCAGCTTAGCTTAAAACTTCCCCAAGGTACAAACTATTTTACCCTTTGCCCTTGGACTTCCACTGCCACCACCAAACTTTATCTGGGTTCCTGAGAAAACGTCGATTGGAAACGTCTTTCCCCCCAAAATCCTCCCAACCCTTGCACCCCACTTCCTGCGGAAGGTTTGGCAAAAATCCTCACCAATTTGCATAGGTGACCACAGACCCAAGCCCTGGGATCTTAGAACAATGAAAAAGCATTCAGTTTCCTTACAAGAAGACTTTTAATAGAAGTAAAAAAGAAGCACCTCTGTAAAATCAGGATGGTAAATACCTTACAGGGTAATTAGATTCAAAACATAGAGAATCCCTCTAGGCAGAACCTTAAGTTACAAAAAAGACACACAGACAGGAATATCCATTCTATTCAGCACAGCTATTTTCTCAGCCATTTAAAGAAATCATAATCTAACGCATATCTAGCTAGATTACTTACTAAATTCTAAGACTCCATTCCTGTTCTGTCCCCGGCAAAAGCATCACCCAGACAGACACAGACCCTTTGTTTTTCTCCCTCCTCCCAGCTTTTGAAAGTATCTTGTCTCCTCATTGGTCATTTTGGTCAGGTGCCAGCGAGGTTACCTTTAGCTTCTTAACCCTTTACAGGTGAAAGGATTTTTCCTCTGGCCAGGAGGGATTTTAAAGGTGATTACCCTTCCCTTTATATTTATGACAAGAGCGCTAAAGAAAAATGGGGCCGACAGCTGTATTTTCCTGTGTTGGACACACTGTTAGGTGAACGTAATCGCAGGTTTTTGTCCCAATCCATGGAAACAGCTGAAAGCGCAGATGCAGGGCTAACATGTGATCCAGATGTGGCATTGCTGGGCTGCTCTGTCAATATGCAAGGGCCCTTTCAATCCACACTCCACACTCGCTCGCACAGAGCTGCAGTTGGTTCAGGATGGGTTTGCCAGAGATCACGCTGGAGAGCCTGCAGGCAGCTGCTTCAACAACATTTTATCCACATTTTACAAAACGGTTGAAATTGGCCCTGACCTGCTGGGACAGCTGGACGTGAGACGTTGTTTCCTGCCACGCGCTGGGGACGATCCACAATGGGTCAAGAGAGACTGTCAGCTTTGTGTTTACTGCATACAGAGAGTGACCTTACCAGCGACGTTAACCCTGAGCAGATCATTGACGCTTATGGTGCCAAGTCCAGGTGCCGGAGTTTACTTCGCTGATGTTTAAGGTAAGACGGCAGCTGGTTTTATTTTTATTATTGTTAGTAGCAATACGTTATTTGCACTGGGCTGCTTTATAAAATACAATGGATGCTGCTGATTGGACAAATATAATGTCACCGTGTATCTGCGTCTGAATGTTTCCATATGAAGCAATACAGACAATGACTGTAAACTGGTTGGTGTAAGCTTGTGGAGAAATGTGCTGTACTGTAGGAAAGCTTAACAGATATTTTAACCCTACCGGGGTGTTTAAAAGTAGACTTGCATGTTAATAGTGTTGCTAAACCATGTTGCCTAACAGAGGTTAACATGTAGTGTAGTTGAGTGATTTGGGGACCTTTTGTACTGTACACTATTATACAATTCTTAAAACGACACAGGCTTTCAGCATTTATTTTGCCCGTAATTCTGATTTATAGCCTCACAAGAAACTGAGTAGTAGCGTGTGTGTGGTTGTGTGTATCTTCCTCCCATCCTTGCTACACGCCACAGTGCTTCTGCCGTTGTTCTCCCTAACCTATGATCTCGTGATTTCCTCCTCTCTCACGCCACCACCACCTTCTCACTCTTCACTGATCGGTTATTGCTAAGCAAATTGTTGTTCTTCCTCTTATTTTAGAGCCAGTGTGTGATGGCATTTTGTGGAATCCTGTTGGTCAAACAACACGTTTTGCTTACATTCACACCTTTTCTGTTGGCTGGTGCTTCTGTGCGACAGATGATGATCAGAGCTGCAGTGACTGTAGCAGGATAAAACTCCAGGGAGGAGAGGGGGGTGGGGGTGGGGGCTGCATTAAATATCTCAGGTTTTTGCTTGTCTGTTCTCCAGTGCTGGGGGTTTTGTCTTTTCCACTGCTTTCAATTATTTGAATGCACATTTTCAATGGCATTTGGGAAAATGGAGCCTCAGAGAAAGGGAGAATGTGTGTGGAAGGGCTAGGAGAATAAACACACAGAAGAAGAAGCAAGAGATTTATTTCCAAATAGGGACTTGTCACTTGCTGTTGCAGTGATTGCTAGAATGTAGCATCACATACCTGGGTGTCAGTAGGAAATCAATTTTAATGAGTTTTAATGAGAAACTTTGCTTATTCTAGCGTCCCTGAGTTCATTTTCTCCTTCTTTGGACTTTGTGCCACTTAATTGTCTACGGCATTTGCCTGCCTCTGCACTTTTGCTTGATATCTGGGTCCTAGACCTGCCCGAGCTGTGGGATGGCTCCTGCTGCTGTGCTGATGTTGGAGCAACTCAGCAAAGGGCTGCCAGAACAGGGGGGGCTGGGGGCCAGGGTCCCATCATTTTTAAAAGAGGGAGGGCTTATGGAAAGCTTGTCTTGCTCACCAACAGTAGTCCAATACAAGACATTAGCTCATCCACCTTACACAGTCACACAGAACTCACCCATTCCTGCTCTGTGCAGTGGGTGCGATGTTCCCTCCCTTCCAAGCTGCTGCACTCAGTGTGTGGCAGGCACTCAAGACAAGCAGTGCACGTTTATTACTTGGTTCCCCACTTCATCAGTGGAAAGTGGATCTACACCAGCCTTTGTGAACCTGAGCAGATTTACCAAACACTTCAGGCAACCTCACTGGTAAAGTTAAACAGTAAAATAAGTTTACTGACTACAAAAGAGAGATTTTAAGTGATTATAAATAATAGGCAAAAAGTCAGAGTTAGTTACCAAAATAAAATAAAATATAAGCACGCAGTCTAAACTCTCAACCCTACTAGACTGGACAACATCTAGATTAAGCAGTTTTTCTCACCCCACTGGATATTGCAGTTCATAGTCCACAGGTTTCACCCTTGAAGCCTGGGCCAGTCTCCTCTGTTGGAGTCTTCAGTCTTCTGAGCGTCCTTGTTGCTTGCAGCATAGGTGGGGGCAGGAGAAAGGCCAAGCATGGGGCCCTTGTGTTCTCTTTTATACCCTTAGTCCCATGTGCTTGAACAACATGAGTCCAGGCATGTCTGGTGGGCATTGCTGAGTCACCAGGCAAGACTGAGCAATTCCCTTGGTGTGGCCTTGTGTAAGTGAGTCATTGCATTGTAGCTCCCTTGCTGGATGATGGTTTGTTTGACACCCACCCAGGCATTGGTTAGCTCCCTGGTTACTGTCTTTTGGGGAGCTAGTATCTAGGCGCTTCCCAAACACACAGTATATTTTAGTGAGTCATACAACACAATTCTCATAACTTCATACGCATTAATAATATATTTAAATGGAACAGTGGGTTTCAGCAGATCATAACTTTTCCCACGATACCTCACATGGCCTGCTTTATACGCATGAATATGGAGCTACAGGGCATTCCCCTGGGATGTGGAGTGTCCCATTGACAAAGGGTGAAAGTGTGGTTACCATCATTCACATGTTATACCAATAAAATAAAAACCAGCAGGATCTTATTAAAGGGGATATGGCAAAACGGCACATTTATTGTGAATACAGAAAGACTCATAGTAAGCAGTTAGTTATAGCTATAACTTTCCATTCAATCGTATATTTATTCACACATTCATTCCTACAAACACACACACACAGGTTCTGCAAGGTTGTTATTATAGTTACCAGCCTTAGAGTTGCTCGTGCCAAGGCACTGGCCAGGTGGCCTGGACATGAGGAGGGAGCAGGGCCTTGTCAGATGCTCATCTGATGCTCCTGGAAGTTGGTTTGCAGAATCAGACCCCAAAGTTCTCACTTTCTAGAGTCCATTTTTATAGGAATTTATTCCTATGCCAGTCTATGGGAATTGCTTCATCATGCTGTTGCTGAATCAATCAGCAGATGGCACATTCCTGACGGCTCCGTGCTGCTAGATGTTATCTAGTTCTTCGGTTCTCCCATCCTTGAGGCTGTTGGGTGGATTCCAGTTTGCCCTCTGGGAGTCCTCTGGTTGTTTCCACTTGACGCCTTCTTTGGCCGATCGACACTGGATTCTTAGGCTGGCACCTCCCTGATCATTCATTTATTATCCACACCAAGCATCCATCACAAACATCCTCTATCTCTATTTTAATCACAATTGTTAACAGAGCGAGATAAATATAACAAAAGGGCGGGGAGTCTCTGGGTGCTGTTTCTGTTGTTACAAAGTATCGCTTTGAGTCTCTCTCTGTGTGAGTAGTTGTTGTTACAAAGAATTGCTCTGAGAACAGACTCTGTCTTAGGATGTACTAACACAATTAGCAGCTTGCAAGTTTCACACAGAGGGGGAGAGAAACAGTAAAAACAAGAGACCAAAAACCAAGAGACCTCTTAATTAGTAATACCCTGGAATTGAAACTATGGGGAATCAAACTCATTTGTGATTTTAATACAGAACTTCTTTAATATGATCCAACATAACACACACACCACAAATATTCTTTTTGTCCAGCCAGGCAGCCAGACTGGAATCCATAGGCAAGGAATGTCCTGTGAAGGCACTGTTAGGGGGCTTATTCCTTCACCCACTTACTTCCCTGGTCCTTCTCGCATGAACAGAGAGCAACAATACCCGAAGTCCAAAGGTGCAAACAATTCGATGTTTATCGGGGTGAATTTCCAGCGAGCATGATTCCAGTTTCCTTCCTTAGTGTCCCCCTTCCCAGCTCTGACACCACAGAGCCTTACACCTGTGTCCCTGTTCCCATTCCCCCCCCTTAGCAAAACATGATTCCAATTTCCCCACCCCCATTCCCTGTTCCCATTCCCCCACCCACCCACTCACTTCCTGATTGACTGCAGACTATATAGTAAAACTTGAGTTCTGCTTAGCTATACCTTAACCAATCATTTTACTGAAATTTAACTAACCAATTCTAACATATTGTAACATGATTATTTAACCAATTATATCCCACCACCTTAATTAGTTTACACTCAGTAAAATTAATTATACAGCAGACAGAAACAATCACAGAACCAGACAGAGATTATACAGACAAACAATAGGGAAATGGGGACTACAGTGATAGAACAAACACAGAAGTGAGGATTTCACATCCCAGCTCTTGATAAGTGAGTTCTTGCCAGACAGGATGCGATCAAACTAAGTTTCCTTTTTCATCTTCTAGGCACTTCCCTTTCTCTGGCGGCAATAGGCATTATCAGGACAGGAGTGTATTCCTAACAGCCCAATAGCACCTTATTTCAATGTGACTAGTTTGGAATGTGAAGACGTGACCGTTCACTTCCCAGCTTATGGCTGCCTCTGCTGTGTAGCCAAAGGCCTTAGCCGAAGAACAGGGCCTCAGACTGTTACAGTAAGAAAAGGAGCTTACACCGGCAGACAGTGATTTTGATTCTTTCTTTTATACCTCTATAACTAGCTAAGTGATAAGAATACACCTAAATTCTTAGAGTATAGGCCTTTACAGACAGGCCTGAATATCTATATCCTAACAGGCACCAGCTGTTTCTCTATTTTTCTCATGACACTTTGGTGCCAAATGGTAAAGAACAATTGTTTCCCATCTAACCCTGGTATCCTTTGGGGCTGTAATCAATGCCACTGAAGCAGGGAGTGGTATTCTAAAACCAGTTTTAAAACAGTCTAAAAACAGGGGGAAACAGTGGACGTGTTTTATCTGGACTTTAGCAAAGCTTTTAATACAGTCTCCCACAGTACTCTTGCCAGCAAGTTAAAGAAGTATGGGCTGGATGAATGGACTATAAGGTGGATAGAAAGCTGGCTAGATTGTCGGGCTCAACGGGTAGTGATCAATGGCTCCATTTCTAGTTGGCAGCCGGATCAAGCGGAGTGCCCCAAGGGTCGATCCTGGGGCCGGTTTTCTTCAATATCTTCATAAACGATCTGGAGGTTGGCGTGGATTGCACCCTCAGCAAGTTAGCAGATGACACTAAACTGATAGGAGTGGTAGATATGGTGGAAGGTAGGGATAGGATACAGAGGGACCTAGACAAATTGGAGGATTGGGCCAAAAGAAATCTGATGAGGTTCAACAAGGACAAGGGCAGAGTCCTGCACTTAGGACGGAAGAATCCCATGCACTGCTACAGACTAGGGACCGAATGGCTCGGCAGCAGTTCTGCAGAAAAGGACCTGGGGTTACAGCGAACAAGAAGCTGGATATGAGTCAACAGTGTGCCCTTGTTGCCAAGAAGGCTAATGGCATTTTGGGCTGTATAAGTAGGAGCATTGCCAGCAGACAAAGGAAAATGATTATTCCCCTCTATTCAGCACTGGTGAGGCCACACCTGGAGTACTGTGTCCAGTTTTGGGCCCCACACTACAAGAAGGATGTGGAAAAATTGGAAAGAGTCCAGCGAAGGGCAACAAAAATGATTAGGGGTCTGGAACACATGACTTACGAGGAGAGGCTGAGGGAACTGGGATTGTTTAGTCTGCAGAAGAGAAAATTGAGGGGGGGATTTGATAGCTGCTTTCAACTTCCTGAAAGGGGGTTCCAAAGAGGATGGATCTAGACTATTCTCAGTGGTACCAGATGACAGAACAAGAATCAATGGTCTCAAGTTGCAGTGGGGGAGGTTTAGGTTGAATTTTAGGAAAAACTATTTCACTACGAGGGTGGTGAAGCACTGGAATGGGTTACCTAGGGAGTTGGGGGAATCTCCTTCCTTAGAGGTTTTTAAGGTCAGGCTTGACAAAGCCCTGGCTGGGATAATTAAGTTGGGGATTGGTCCTGCTTTGAGCAGGGGGTTGGACTAGATGACCTCCTGAGGTCCCTTCCAACCCTGATATTCTGTGATTCTATGGACCATAGCTCTCCATAGCTTCCTTCTCTGGGGTGAAAACCAACAGGTGAGTGCCTGCTATGTCTATCTGAGTTCTTGCCAAACCCTTCACCGTGCTAAATGTACACTTCCCTGGAGTATATTCCTTTAACAAACCACCCAAAATCTCAGCAGTGCTAGTCAGCAATAGCTTCTGCAAACATGGCCAGTTTATTTCTTTAAACTGGTGGCATAGGTGTCAGTTAACAACTAGACATAAGCCTACGTCACAATCTCTGTTGGCAACCTCAGATGGGGTTTCTAAACAAAAATAGTTATTTATTTTCCTGCAGATCTCTCAACTTCAACACTGATTATATTTCACACACATTTGCAGTTCCTACTTCAACAAAAACACACTTCTATTTCCTCCACGTCGCCATAGTTAGGGACAGCATTTCCCAAACCACAGGCTTAGCTAGGAGATGACTTCAGGAGTAACGTCCTGCAGAGCTGTGACATACCAGAGTACAATCCAGCCTAATGAGTAGCTCTCTCACCCCTACCCTGCAACCTTGGGTGCCTTACAATGCCTTGCTGAAGTAGCTCCCACCTGGGCCACTCACAAACAGCCTTCCAGCATGCAAGACACACCCTGAGTGTGTGTGTGTAACTGCAGCCTGCCAGCCGCACTTGGGTTACACTCTGCCTTGCCTCAGCCTTGGTTATACTGCAGGGTGACCGCCAACACATGACCAGTCCCAGATCTTCCCCCAGAAATGTATGTCCTGTACTGCCCAGCCCTCTCCTGGACAGTACAACATATTTGACGTCCAATAAACCTTTAAGAGAATAATATGCCAGTTTATTTCAATGGGTTATTTGTAAGGCTAAGATTTTGTCATGATTATTTTTAGTAAGAGTCACAGACAGGTCACGGACAATAAATAAAAATTCAAGGAAGCCGTGACCTGTCTGTGACTTTTGCTGCTGGGAGCTGTGGGGATCCCCCTCCGTCCATGGCCTCTGCCCAGGGCGGCTGAGAGCTGCAGGGTAACCATATTTCCCAAAGAGAAAATGGGACACCCCCAGCCACTCGCCCGAGGTGTCCCCTTCCCCCCGCACGAGGCTGTCATCCCTTGCTGGAACCCTGAGGAGGGGTCCCTCAGGAGTCTGTCACCTGTCGCTGGAACCTTGCAGGGTCCCCCCGTCGCTGCTGTGGCTGGAACCCTGTCAAGGCCCCGCTGGTTGCCAGCTCCAGAGTGCCGCAGCCCCTGGGGCTGAAGCAGAGAATGTCATGGAGGTCTCTGGAAGTTATGGATTCTGTGACTTCCATGACCTCCGTGACATAAACATAGCCTTAGTTATTCAGAAACTTCAGTTTAAACGCACTGGCTTGTATAAAACAGAAAACAAGTTTATTAACTACAAAGAGACAGATTTTATACGTACAGGTAATGAGGCATAAAAGTCAAAAATGGTTACAAGAAAAATAAAGATAAATGCTCACTAACACATACTTAAGAAATTTTTAGTTTCAAAGCAAAATTTTCTCACCTACATGCTTCAGCGGTCTCACTGACCAAACTCTTTAGGCCAGGACCCCTCCCCCAAAGCTCGACAGCTGTGTCATTTTGTCTTCTCAGTGGCAGAGAATGCAATGGACAGGGAGAGAGAGGGAAGTGTTTTGAGGGGTGTCTGCCCCTTCTTTTTATAGTCCTGTTCCCCCTTTGAGAAGCATTTCCAGCTGGGAGCAAGCCTGCAGGCAGTCTGTGTGGACAAGAACATGCTGTTTCTTTGCTAAGGCCGTGTCTACACTACACAGGTTTGTCAGCAAAAGGCTGCTTTTGCCGACAAAACAGTGGGGGTGCACACGCTACAATGCTGCTCTTTTGGTGGCAAAACAAAACCACTTCGCTGAGAGAGACAGAGCCTTTTGCTGAAAAGTTGAAGTGACAAAGCATCAGTATAGATACTGCAATTCATTATGTCGCCATAACTGGCATCCCCCAGTATCCCAGAATGCCCGCTGTGACCACTCTGCTCACTGTTTTGAATTCGGCTGCCCTGCAGGCATGTGCCCCTCCCCTTTCAAAGCTCTAGGAAGTTCTGACAGCTGAGCATGCTGCTCTGTTCCGGCAGCAAAGAGCAAATCATTAACGTGGAATCCTCCTGCTCTCCCCCACACTAGGAACACAGCGGCAGGTAGGCTGCTGCTGTGGGTGGGACTGCTCTGCTGTGCAGAGGCAGGGGTGGGGTGTCCTACCTCAGGACTAGTTGCTGTCTGAACTTAAAGAAACAGGATGCCAACATACTCACTCTCCCTCAAAACACACTCTGTCTTTGTCTCTCCCCCCCCCAACACACACTTCCATTGAAAAGCGGCTGGTAAGCTAGTAGGATGCCCATGGAACAATGGGATTGAGAACCCTGCATCATGTGACGCTATACCTGCTCCATAAGGCATTGCAAGCCCTTCCCAAAGCAGCCTGTCTCCTGCTGCACGCTGCACTGCTTTCTGTGTCAGTGCAAGACCTACTAGTGTGGATGCAACACAAGAAGCATAGTGTGAACACGCAACAGCAGTTTAATTAAAGCGCTTTAATTAAAGCAGCATAATTTTGTTGACAAAACTCTGTAGTGCAGACAAGGCCTAAAATGCAGGTATTTTTGCTCTGGCCCCCTTTCCTGCCAAAGAATGGCCAATTAGCAGGTAATGGTCCATCAGCCTTGTTTACACTTGGCTGAGGTGTCGTTTGCCCTTGGGCTCTGAGGAACTGCTTTTGGCCATTCCTCAGATTTATCTGCCAAACTTACTTTTAGCCATGATTTCAGCTTGTTTATTATGTTACATACAATGCTGCTATGTGTACTTTTCCATACTATTGATCAGCAAATTATGGATTTTTAAATGGTAGCTCACAAGACATGCCTTATACAAAAATTACTGTAATAGTGTGCAGGGTGTGAACAAGTCTGTCACAAGACCCTGCATCACAACTGCCTTGGGAAACACATATACGAGCCTTTTGCCTAGCTCCTAATCACTTACTGAGGAATCCTCTACCCAGATCATCTGAGACAATATTGACCTAAACTATTGAACAGCATTGTGACTGTATCCAGTTACTTCCATTAGTTGTATAATTTGGGGCACGCTGTTGTTCACCATTTCAGACTGGAGATTTAAAAACAGTTGGTGATATGTCCAATAACTTGGAGTATTCTCTCCTGTTGACTGACTCCATGTCATCATGGGGGGGGGGGGGCAGGGAAAAAGCAAAAATAAACTGAGAAATGGCTACTTGCTAAAACAGTCATTTTCTCAAAGTCCCCAATAAATCAGAGCCACAGTCTGACGAATCAAATTAATATCCTGTTATGTGACCAAATGGCCCTCAAAAAAGAGGAAAAACCCACATCACAGAGAGATATGATACATCCAGTTTCATAGAACTAGAAATTCCATGGCATGTGTTGACTCAAAACCAAGACAAGAGATTCTCCTCTGATCCATTCAAACCTGCTTCACTCATTAGTGTTGAGTTGTATTATTTACAAAAGTTCTAGAATCATTGTAATGAAAAAACAAAAACAGAACAAAACAAAACAAAACCCCAGCCAACCTTCCCATCTGCAAACCACCCCATCTTAGTAGGAAAACTCCTTTGCTAACAGTTGGAAACTGGGATTTAAACTCCAAATGATGGCACTGTGTTTGAGATCCATTCAAATTCCCTTTCCAGGTCTCTGCCAACTTCATTTCAAGACCTAAATTACTAGGTTTTAAGATCAAAGAAAACAAAGTGTGAGTCCCAAGCACAGGACTGAGAACACTGACACAAATGACACGTTGAGAGGTAGAGTTGTAGCATGTGTAGAAGATAAATTCTACATGGTTCAAACAGAGGAAATACTGTTGAGCTAATTCTGAACGTGGGAATCCCTCCAACTCACCACTTCAGGTGTCACAGAAGTTGAAAAAACATATTTTCCTATCCCTAATCCTGCTCCTTGTTATATTTAAAATAAGAAAAATGATACAAAACCCAACCGCTATTCAGCACAACCCAGTGCATTGTGAGAACAACTGGGAATGAGACAATTTGTCCCTAGGGGGGGAACCTGGTGACTAACAATCACTTTACAGTGGGAGGAAAAGTATGAATATGATGCTCCAAATATGTTTAGACTAGGAGAAGTTACGGAAGTTATGTCAGGTCTTGAGGAAATTTGCTAAATTTCCCTGGCCACTATACATGGGCTATTTTCTTTTTGAAAAAATAGTTGTGTTTTTACATCAAGATAGCTAACTCAAGCTATCTAACTCCATGGAATATCCTAGTGCAGTCAGGGCCCAGGTAGATTTAACTTCTATGCACCTAGTTGAAGTGACTCCCACTTCCCCCACCTGAGGCTGATGGACAGTCCTGTTGGAGGTACACACACTTCCATGACATAGGACAAAGGAGTTGGTGAAAAAGAAAAAAATTCTGAGATTGAGCCCAAGGAAGGGTGAGTGCAAAAGGGAAAAGCAGACAACTCAGCTGGTGGAGCTGAGAGACCACGATGACACAAATGCTGCCTTGAAGTTCATTATGTAGGCATTAGCAAAAGGAAAATAAAATCTTTTCTCAGTCCTAATCAAGGTTTTTATGGTATTTATCTCCCTTGCAGCTTCTCTGATAATAAATAAGGGCTGAACTCTGACAGAATTTCCCACACTCAGAGAATTCATAGGATCTCTCCTTTGTGGATCCTTTGATGCCCACTAAGGTGCGAGCCATGAGCAAAGGTTTTCCTGCACTCACAGCATTCCTAGGGGTGCTCCCCTTTGTGAATTTTCTGATGTGTATTAAGGTTTAAGCTCTTGAGTGAAAGTTTTCCTGCCTCACATCATTCACAGGAAGAACAGGAGGACTTGTGGCACCTTAGAGACTAACACATTTATTTGAGCATAAGCTTTAATGGGCTAAAACCCACTTCATCAAATGCATGCAGTGGAAAACAGTTATACACTCTATAACGAGAGTGATCAGTCTCTCGTTGGACTGCTGAACTGGAATTAATTTGCAAACTGGACACCATTAAATTAGGCTTGAATAAAGACTGGGACTGGATGTGTCATTACACAAACTAAAACTATTTCCTCATGTTTATTTCCTTCCCCCCCCCCCCCCAATTCCTCACACGTTCTTGTCAGCTGCTGGAAATGGCCCATCTTGATTATCACTACAAAAGGTTTTTTTTCTCTCCTGCTGGTAATAGCTTAACTGATCACTCTTGTTATAGTGTGTATGATAACACCCATTGTTTCACATTCTCTGTGTGTGTATATATCTATCTATCTTCCTACTGTATTTTCCACTGCATGCATCCGATGAAGTGGATTTTAGCCCACGAAAGCTTATGCTGAAATAAATGTGTCAGTCTCTAAGGTGCCACAAGTCCTCCTGTTCTTTTTGCGGATACAGACTAACACGGCTGCTACTCTGAACCCTGTCTGTCATCATTCATAGGGTTTCTTTCTTGTGTGGATTTTCTGATGTGTAATAAGGGTTGAGCTCTGAGTGAAGGTTTTCCCGCACTCACAGCACTCGTAGGGTTTCTCCCCTGTATGGATTCTGTGATGTATAATAAGGATTGAACTCCGAGTGAAGGTTTTCCCGCACTCATGGCATTCGTAGGGTTTCTCCCCCGTATGGATTCTCTGATGTGTAATAAGGTGTGAGATCTGAGTGAAGGTTTTCCCGCATTCACTACATTTATATGGTTTCTCTTCTGTATGGATTCTCTGATGTGAACTAAGGTTTGAGCTCCAAGCGAAGGTTTTCCCACACTCACTGCATTCGTAGGGTTTCTCCCCTGTGTGGTTTTTCTGATGTTTAATAAGATTTGAGATCACAATGAAGGTTTTCCCGCACTCCCAGCATTCATAGGGTTTTTCTCCTGTATGGATTCTCTGATGGCTAATAAGGGATGCCCTTTGAGTGAAGGTTTTCTTGCATTCACAACATTCATAGGGTTTCTCCCCTGTATGGATCCTCTTATGTGTAATAAGGTTTGAGCGCTGAGTGAAGGTTTTCCCACACACACAGCATTCATAGGGTTTCTCCCTTGTGTGGATTCTCTCATGTGCAATCAGGGTTGAGCTAAGAGTGAAGGTTTTCCCACATTCACAGCATTTATAGGGTTTCTCCCCTGTGTGGATTCTCTGATGTGCAATGAGGGTTGAGCTCCGAGTGAAGATTTTCCCACACTCACAGCATTCATAGGGTTTCTCCCCTGTGTGGACTTTGTGATGTTTAATAAGGGCTGAGCTCTGAGCGAAGGTTTTCCCGCACTCACAGTATGCATAGGGTTGCTCTCGAGTATGGATTCTCTGATGGCTAATAAGGCGTGAGTGCCTACTGAACTTTTCCCCACACTCAGTGCATGTGTTATTTTTTTCTCCCGTGGGGATTCTCTGCTGGGCTGTGGTTTCCTTGAGGCCTTTGTGAGTTCCCTGATAATTAACAGATTTACCAAATTTCTGCATTGGCTGGTTTCCCTGCCACTTCTCTGGAATGTGCTGACTTTCACAGGCTTTTCCCTGCTCACAACTCCTGGACACACTCCCTTTGCATCTTTGCAATAACGCCCCAGGTGGCTCCACTTGCTCATCATCTTCCTGCTGAGGATTCTGCTTCATGGTCTCACTCACCATCCCATCACCTGATGGGACAGAGAAAGAAAAACCTCCGAAACAGGAATTGATAAGGGGAGAACAAATTAAAAAAGCAGCTGCAGATGGAAAAAAAAATTCCCCAAAGAGGAGAGAAGAGGGGATCAATTCTGCATCCAGTTTGCATCCAAACACTCAGGGAGAAGCGAGTTCAGGGAAGGGGCTTGTGACGTTATTGACATAATCTGGGACCGTATAGATCATTGTTGCAACCAAGGTCCTGTAGTGGCACCAAATCTTGTATAAAGGGGGTCAAATAAGGTGTCTAAGACAAGGTTATGGTTTGCTGGTTATGATTATGCTGTCTATATGTGTGTATCATTTTTGTAGTTAAAGTTATGAATATTGGCTCTATACTGTCTGTATTTCAAACTTATGCTATGCTTCTGGGTGACACCCCAGACAAGTTGGTGTCAGCTCTGCCTAGCCTGCTTGATGGCCCATTAAGGACCATCAGCTATACAACTGACCCACTGAGAGAAGGCAGATACACCTTGTGACTCAGCAAGGTATGCAGGGACTTGCCCATGTGACTCCAAACTCCATTTTGCTGTAATTTTCCACAGTAAGAACAAAGAGATGTTCTTACACCTGGAAAAGACTATAAAAGGCTGATGCCTCATCTCCATCTTGTCTTCAATCCTGCTTCATACCTCTGGAGGAACTTTGCTACACTGAAGCTTTGAACCAAAGACTGAAAGACCCATCCCAGCTGTGGATGCACTCCAGAGACTTGATTTTAACCTGCAGTTTATTCGATCACTGTTACAAGCCTGAACCAAGAACTTTGCCATGACTGTATGTCATTGATTCCATTTCACCAATTCTAGCTCTCATCTATATCTTTTTCCTTTTATGAATAAACCTTTAGATTTTAGATTCTAAAGGATTGGCAATAGTGTGATTTATGGGTAAGATCTGATTTGCATATTGACCTGGGTCTGGGGCTTGGTGCTGTGGGATCGAGAGAACCTTTTTTCTTTTACTGGAGTATTGGTTTTCATAACCATTTGTCCCCATAACGAGTGGCACTGGTGGTGATACTGGGAAACTGGAGTGTCTAAGGGAATTGCTTGTGTGACTTGTGGTTAGCCAGTGGGGTAAAACCAAAGTCCTCTTTGTCTGGCTGGTTTGGTTTGCCTCAGAGGTGGAAAAACCCCAGCCTTGGGTTGTAACTGCCCTGCTTTAAGCAGTTTGTCCTGAATCGGCACTCTCAGTTGGGTCCCACCAGAACCAGCATCGTTACAGGGCTACTGCCAGGAGGTAGGATGGGTAGGAAACCATGAGCAATATCTGCCCTGAGGATATGACACCTGGTGGGGACAATCCTGAATTCAGAGACCTCACAAGGTCTTTGTTGCGAATCCCAGCTTTTCCTTCAGGTACTGACAGTTTCTGAGTTGGTTTAATGATTGCTCACCTGTGCAGATGCTGCTCAGGATCTCTCTTTCCTCTGATCCCGGGAGATCTGAGGCCCATGGCTCTTCCCCTCGATCCAGTTGGGAGATTACATCAGGTTTGGAAACTGGAAACCCTGCCCAGGGGAAAGAAGACAAGTGAGATCAGGTGAATTCATAGGACATTTGTCACCCACCCAGAAAGTTCTGTTATTTTAACTCCAGACCATATTAAATGAGTAAAATCCTGGGGCCAGTTCCCCAGGTGCTCAAAGGTGCAGGACACTCTTCTTATGAGGAATTTAACTGTGCCCATGTCTACTGGGAACACACACTGCCAGACACTCATGATCAAAGGGGCTCCTAAAACCCAGAGCAGGTACCTCCATATCCCAGAAAGGGAAGACTCCAGTCAGTGTGGGCAGGCTGAAGCCCAGGGAAACTGGGCACAGAACCTGTGCAGGCCAGCGAGGGTCCCGAGATGGGCCCTGCTGGTCTGGTTGAAGACTGAGCCTAGGGAGGCCTGCTGAAACACCACCAGCTGCGGGTACCGAAATGGGCCCCAGCTGGGTGGATGAAGAAGACAGTGCCTCTGGGAGAAGCCTTTTAGAGCTACGGCCCCATACCAGGGACTGTATACCCTGGAAGGGGAGGCAGTGTATGTGGCTCGGCCGGAAGGCTGAGTTGCTGAAGACCTGCTGAGAGAACCATTCTGGGGGTGGGCTTGCGCTCGCAAGAGCTGGGTGCCACCCTGAAAAGAGACTATGATTGCAGGCATATCGGCCAGAGAAAAGGAGGTGCTCACGAGAAGTGGGCGCTGACCCCGTTACAGATGGTATGTAATATCTGGCTAACATAAATCCTAGGAGGTGTTATGAACTTCAAAGGACTCTGAAAAAAATGTGCTAGACAAAATTTAAGTGGGATTCCTAGAAAACACTTGGGGGAGGAGAAGTCAACTTCTCACCTCCACAGCAAACCCTACGGAAGCTGCACCGTGAGGAGAAACCATTGCCTGCTGATCACCTGTTACATGAAGACAAGTTCAGAGGCCCAAAATGGATAGAAGAGTGACTCACAGATGCATGGGCAAGCTTCTTCTGAGCTAACAACTGTTAGCTTGTGACCACAGGCTAAAAAACTCTTGGTGGAGTTTGAAGGTCTGTTCATCTGCTTTAGCCCTTGGTGGGTTTGGGGTGATCTCTGGTAAGCTTATGATCATGCATGTAGGTTCTTATATTGTTTTTAATATGATCTCTCTGTAATGCTTTTACCTTGATTTTATCATTGTTTTCTAGGAACGGTCTGTGTGGTAACTTAGGTACGCTGCTCAAAGCCCCTGAGGAAGGAAGGGAAAGCAGGCTTGCTGAGGGGATCTGCCTTGCTGGGGAATTCACAGTGTGGGCAGGGAGATGTGCAGCTTGGAAATACCCCAGTCAGGAGGGAGAGACATGTGGGTTTCTACCCCAGAGAGGTGACTGCTAGACAGCCTGAGAGTGGGTGCCCTTGCTGGACCACAGAGGGGGAATACAGATACAATGATCCTGAATAGTGACATGGGGAGCAAAGGATACAATAAGACATCTGTCACCTTGATAGACAGTGGTCTCTGGACACCAGTATCCTAACCATCATCATGCGTTTGTAGGTGTCCTAGAACAGGGGAGCTGTACAGAGGGATGGGAAGGAGGATAATGAGGTCGCTCTGGGGATGTTTATGGGGCGCTCCTCCAGTGAGCAGCATGGGAGAAAGCAAAAAACAACAGAAATGTAAGGCTGGAAGGGAGCTCAAGAAGTCATCAAGTCCAACCCCGTGCTGTGACAGGACCCAGTGAATCTAGATCTCTCACAGGCGTTTGTCCAACTTGGTTTTTAAAATTTCCAACGACAGGGAATCCACTTCTTTCCTTAGAAGCTTATTCCAGAGTAAACTATCCTTAGAGTTAGAAACTTTTTCCTAATATCTAACCTAAATATCCCTTGCTCCATAATAAGCTCATTAAGGACCTGGCTGAAGAGACCTCTGAGTCATTATCAACAATCTTGGAAGATGTCTTCAAGTCAGCAGGACCTGATTAAATACATCCAAGAATACTTAGGGAACTGGCTGAAGAGAACCCTGAGTCATTGGCAATTATCTTTGAGAACTCATGTAGAATGGGAGATATCCCAGAGAACTGGAAAAGGGCAAATATAGTACTTATCTATAAAAAGGAAATAAGGACAGCCCACAGAATTATACACCAGTCAGCTTAATTTTAGTAATTGGAAAGATACTGGACCAAATAATCAATCAATCAATTTGTAAGCATCTTGAAGAAATAAGGTGAAGTACTTGTCACCATAGATTTGTCAAGAATAAATCATATCAAACCAACCTAACATCTGTCTTTGACAGGGTAACAAGCCTTGTGGATGCAGGGAGCACTAGATGTGATATATCTTGACTTTTAATACTTTTTCCATAAACAAATTAGGGAAATATAGCCTAGAAGAACCTTCAATAAGGTGGGTGCACAACTGGTTGGAAAACCATAGTCAGAGTAGTTGTCGAAGGGCATATCAAATGGGGTCCCTCAGGGAATCTGTCTGGGATCCAGTTCTACTCATTATGTTTATAAATGGCTCCAATAATGGCATGGAGGGTACGCATAAAGTTTGCAGACAAAGCCAAGCTGGGAGAGGCTGCAAACGCTTCGGCAGACAGCATTAGAGTTCAAAATGATCCTGACAAACTGGAAAAATGGCCTGAAATAAATAGCATGAAATGCTAGAAGGACAAATTCAAAGTAGTATACTTAGGAAGGAATAATCAACTGTACAAATATAAAATGGGAAAGGACTGTTTAAGGAGGAGTACTGCAGAAAAGAATCTGGGGAGTTGTGATGCTCTGTACCTCGGAGGAAACTCCCAGCACCCCCATGTTCATCCTTGTAAAATGATTGCGTGGTATCCAATGCAAAGTTTGTCACATCAGGTGTCTTTGGAAGGCTCATGAGGTACTGAGCATTGTTGTTATAGTGATGTTATAGTAATGTTATAAGTTATAATTTCATATGTATATAGTTATGAGGCTGAAAATGTATCCTCATGGCTTAAAGCAAGCCCAGACAAAAACTCTCCAAGAGCAGAGAGGCAGTTCACACCTCATCAGGGGATGTATGGGACAAACTCAGCCCAGCCTCATAGGCATAAAGAACACTGGCCTAGGCAACAACAAAGGATCTGCTGGACTCTCGAGTGAGTCACCCCCCTTCCTTTGGTCAGTTTCGGACTGCAATGAGGTAATGGTCACCTGACTCTGAAGGGTGGGGGCAAAGCCAAGAGAGAAGAAAGGACATGATAAAAGGGAGAGATGTTTGCCATGCTCTTCCTCTCTCTTCCACCTCCATCTTCAGCCATCACCCCCAAGTGACCGAAGCACTGATCGAAGGGGAGAACCTGGCTGAAGAGCAACCAGCCAGGCTGTGGTGAGAAACATCTAAGTTTGTAAGGGCATTGAAAGTGTTAAGATCAGCCAGCCAGTAGAATGTGTTTTGCTTTTTTTTTTTTTTCATTTGACCAAATCTGACTTATGTTTTGACTTATAATCACTTAAAATCTAACTTTATAGTTAATATATCTGTTTATTTATTCTACCTGAAGCAGGGCATTTGGTCTGAAGCCTGTCAGAGACCCTCCTTTGATTAACAAGCCTGGTACATATTCATTTCTTTGTTAAATTGACAAACTCAGATAGCTTGCAGCATCCAGTTGGCATAACTGGACACTGCAAGACGGAGGTTCCTAGGGTTGTGTCTGGGACCGGAGATGTTGGCTAGTGTCAGTCGGTTGCACAATCTAAGGAGCAGCTTACATGCCAGAGGCTGTGCGTGAACAGCCCAGGAGTTGGGGTTCTCACAGCAGAGCAGGGTAAGGCTCTCTCCCAGAGTCGAGGATTGGAGTGACCTAGCAGATCACCGGTCCAGATAACACCAGAGGGGAATGTCACAGGGTTGTAATGGATCGCAAACTAAATAGGACTAAACAATTTAATATTGTTGCAAAAAACGTGAATATCATTCTGGCATGTATAAGCAGGAGTGTTGTAAGCAAGACCCGAGAAGTCATTCCTCCACTCTACTCAGCACTGATAAGGCCTCAACTGGAATAAAGTATACAGTTCTGGGCACCACACTTCAGGAAAGATGTAGACATATTGGTCGAAGTCCAGAGGAGAGCAAAAACCAAAAATGAAAATTTTTTGAAAATTAAAAGTACAGAAAACATGACCTATGAGAAAAGATTGAGAAAACTGAGGGTTTTTTTTAGTCTGGAGAAGAGAAGATTGGGTGGGGGGACATAACAGTCTGCAAGGCTGCAACATAAAAGGCTGTTATAAAGAGGAGGGTGCTAAATTGTTCCCCTTATCTGCTGAGGACAGGACAAGAAGTAAAGGGCTTGAATTGCATAAAGGGAGATTTAGGTTAGACATTAGTACAGGGGTCTTAAACACGTGGGTTATTTTCTGTGGCCCGCCAGCTCCCCGCGGCAGCCCCGCCCCTCCAGCATTTACCTAGAGTGGCTCCAGCCCGGCGTGCACCGGGGGCAGAGCAGGCTCCCTCCCTGCCTGACCTGCCCCTGCGCCGCTCTGGGAAGCGGCCAGGACCTGGGGGAGGGGGGCACAGGGGTGTTTGTTGCCCTGGCCGCTCCTCCAGGTACCTCCTACGAAGCTCCCATTGGCTGCGGTTCCCCGTTCCCCCGTAGGTCCCGGCCGCTTCCCAGAGCGGCGCGGGGGCAGGGCAGGCAGACAGGGAGCCTGCCCTGCCCCTAATGCACGCTGGGCTGGACCCGCCCCCCTAACCCCTGCTGCAACCGAACCCCCTGCCCTGAGCCCCCTGCTGCACCCCACACCCCTCCTGCAGCCGAACTGTCACGGAGTGTGGGGGAGTCCGGGGCCTGCACCCCTCTTCCTGGGATTCACTGTGACTCTCAGCCAGCCAGTAAAACAGAAGGTTTATTGGACAATAGGAACACAGTCTAAAACAGAGCTTGTGGGTACAACCAGGACCCCTCAGTCAAGTCCTTCTGGGGGGCAGGGAGCTTAGACCCCAGCCCTGGGGTTCCCTATGTCCCCCCCCCCCCCCCGCAGCAGGCTCTCTCCCTACAGCCTTTGTCCAGTTTCCCAGGCAGAGGTGTTACCTCTCCCTCCCCCTCCTGGTTCAGGTGACAGGCTCTCAGGTCTCCCATCCCCAGTGAAACTCCCCTGCCACATTCCCAGGTCAACACTCCCCCCTCCCTGCTGCGTCACACAAACCCCCTGCCCTGAGTGCTCTGCCGCACCCCTCCTGCAGCCGAATCCCCTTCCCTGAGCCCCCTGCCACACCCCACACCCCTGCCCTGAGTGCACTGCCGCACCCCTCCTGCACCCCAACGCTCCCTCCCAATCTAAAGCCCTGAGCCTCTGAGGGTCAGAAGCCCTGAGCCCTCGCCCTATCCAGAACCCTGACACCCCTCTCCTCCCACTGCAGCCCCAACCCCTGTGGGGTTTGTCTGCGCTGCTGCCTGATTGAGGACTTCTGGTTCCACAGGGTGTCTGGTTGACCGGTAAGTCTGTAACTCTGGTGTTCATATGTTTGAGGTTCTACTGTATCCCCCGGATCACTCTTGTCCTTATGTATGTTGACTCCCTCAGTGAATTCTAATAGATAAGGCATGATTTCTCTTTACAAAAGCCAAGTAGACTCTTCCCCAACAAATCGTGTTTATTTATGTGTCTGAGAATTCTGTTCTTTACCATAGTTTTCAGCCAATTTGCCCGGTACCGAAGTTAGCCTTCCCAGCCTCAAACTGCCAGGATCCCCTTGGGAGCCTTTTTTAAAAATTAGTATTATATTAGCTATCCCCAGTCTGGTATAGAGGCCGATTTAAGTGGTAGGTTACATATCACAGTCAGTAGTTCTGCACTTTCCATGTATGAAAAGTACTTCAGTATTACTGGGCGAATACCATCTAGTCCTGGTGACTTATTCATGTTGAAATTATCCATTTGTTCCAAAACCTCCTCTATCGACACCTCAGTCTGGGACAGTTCCTCAGATTCGCCAGCTAAAAAGAATGGCTCAGGTTTAGGAAAGTCCCTCACATCCTCTGCAGCGAAGACTGATGCAAAGGATTCATTTACCTTCTCTGCAATGGCCTTGGCTTCCTTGTGTGCTTGTTTAGTATGTCAATGACCAAACAGCCCCACTGATTGTTTGTCAGGCTTCTGATGTACTTAAAAAAAAAAAAAAATTGGTGTTAGTTTTAGTGACTTTTTGTAGTTGCTTCTCAAATTATGTTTTTGGCCTGCCTAATTATACTTTCACACTTGACTTGCCAGAATTTTTGCTCCTTTTATTTTCCTCAGTTTGACTTCCAATGTTTAAAGGATGCCTTTTTTCACCTCTAACTGCCTTATTTACTCTTTAGCCATGGTGGTATTTTCTTAGTCCTCTTACTGTTCTTTTTGTCCCCATTTGGGGGTACACATTTATTTTGAGCCTCTATTATGGGATTTTAAAAATGTTTCCAAGTAACTAGCTTTCTCACTTTTGTGTAGTTTCTCTTTCTGAACTTAAATGCTATAATGGTGGAGTTGTTGGTACTCTCCCCCCTCGCAATGATGTTAAATGTAATTACATTATGGTCTCTATTACCAAGTGGTTCACTTCTTGGACCAGATCCTGTCTATCACTTAGGACTAAATCAAGAATTCCCTCTCCCCTTGTGGGTTCCAGGACTAGCTGCTCCAATAAGTAGCCATTAATGGTTTCTAAAAACTTAACCTCTGCATCCCATCCTGAGGTGACATCTACACAGTAAATATGGGGATAGTTGAAACCCCCAATTATTATGATTGAGTTTTCTATTTTAACAGCCTCTCTAATCTTTCTGAGCATTTCATAATCACCATCACCATCCTGGTCAGGTGGTCAATATTATATTCCTACTGCTCTACTCTCATTATTCAAGCATGGAATTTCTATCAGTAGAGATTCTATGGCACAGTTAGATTCACTTAAAATTTTTTCTATATTTGACACAGTTTCTTTCACAGTTACTCCTGGGGGAATTTTCTGTCATTGTGCATATGCAGAATTCATGTCTCCTGCAGATTTCTTTGCTTCCCCGCAGAAAAACTACTTCTGACGTGGAAGCAAAGGGAAGCCGCAAGAGTGGCCAGGCACCCCTCACGGCAGCGCAGGCAGGTTGGTTCGGGCACCCGGAGCAGCTGGTAGAGACATAAACCACCACCAGGGGGCAGGAGAGGGAGGAGCTGGGCAGTCGTGCATGTGAGAGAGACACTCTGTCCCTCCTGCTTGCTATTGCGGTGTGTTTGGCATGGAGGGGCAGGGCTTCAGGGTATTTCTGAGGAGTTAGGTATGGGGCAGACTCTGTCCCCTCAGGCAGAGAAGAATGTAGCAGCCTGCCTGCTTAGTACATTGTTCCTATTGTCTTTGTGAATTCCCCTAGGAGTATAAAGTAGGTGTAAAAGTTTGAAGGTGCCTTTACAGTGCCAGAGTGCTGGAAAGGACAGTGTGGCCTTATAAATGCTTAGGGGGCTTCCGTGATTAGAACGGGCCTAAATTTTTGGACTAAAAAAAACGTGCTGCATGAACTCCTTGCCACTGATGTTTCTGGAGATGGTCAGTAGCCAAGACAAATTGAGAGTCTGATTCCCCAGCCCCACTTGCTCTTCAGTTGCCTGCGATGTAACACTAAGCATATTAGCCAACAAATATATGCAGCCATAACCAGAAATAGAGTCAAACCTAGCTACATTACTGTTAGGCAAGGAGGCTTGGGGAGTTCCTCCCATACTCCCCACTCCCATTCTCTATCCATTTTATTGTAGTTTAAATTACCTATATAATTGAAACCAGCATGATTATATTGCGTTATTTTGACAAATAAAATTCGCAGAATTCCCCCAGGAGTAATATAGTGCCACTCTGCCACCAACACAACCTACTCTGTCATATCCTATGTCATTCCAATTCCTATATCGTTCATATCTTGGAATTACCATGTCTCATTTATTATAATCATTTCACCAAGTTTCTGTGACGCCTATCATATCAATATCCTCATTCAGAAGTCACAAACTAACACCAGGTTGGTTTGGTTTTTTTTAAGTACATCAGAAGCAGGAACCCTGACAATCAGTGGGGCCACTGGGTGATAGATGTGCTAAACAAGCACTCAAGTTCACCCATTTTAGGGAACAGTTGGAGCAGCTTGGCAGAACTGTGATTCTGATATGAAGAGAGGTGCATGTGAAACTTGAAGGAAGAGGTATTCCTCACTTCAGTGAGGAGTATTGTAGGTAGGCCAATAAAGGTGCACAAGGGTGTGTTCTTGTCACAATTGTCAGCAGTCTGGTGGCATACATGCAAGTGGTCTCCGTGAGGGGTAAGTGACTCAGAAGGAATCCTCAGTGCAAGAACAAAGGGGTGGTAACATTATGAAAGTCTGAGATGGATTGTGTGCAGTAGGCTCAGTGTTTGAGTGCAGGCCAGTGGTATGTAGCTTCTGCTTTCTACACTGGACCAAATTCCAAGTTTTGCCTTAGCAAAGAGAAGGTATTAGACTTTATGCTATACTGCTCCTGTGCTCTGGAGTGGGGAAGATAGAGTGCTAGTATTTATCATTGGTCTGTTGAGGTGTTGCTGAAACAGGGCACAGTTGAGGTTGCATTGTGGGGTGTTGTGAACCTTAATTCCTCATTTTCCCCTTCTAATAACCAAGGGGATGGGAATCCTTACCCAGCGAGGTCACATTCTCATAGTTCTCCTGCATAACGTCTCTGTAGAGGGCTCTCTGAGCGGGGTAAAGCAAAGCCCACTCTTCCTTGGTGAAATACACAGCCACCTCCTCGAAGGTCACTGGTCCCTAAAAGAGCAAGAACCTGCTACTCAGTACCTGCTACCTAGTGACATCATCACTCTTGACAGGAGAGGAGGTCCAATCACATGGAAGCTCTGGGAGGCAGGCAGTGAGCGTAGTCCCATCCCCACCCCCTCAGAGCAGCCAGGAAGCATCAGGGTGATGGGAGAAAGAGAGCGCCCTTCTAGCAGAGAGAAGAGGCAGTGGTCTTCCCATTCTCATTGCTCACCTAACTAGCTAGAAGCTGATATAGGAGATGGAGCCTGCAGCAGGGCCCACGGACAATTTCCTAGTGGGAATCCCAACACCCTCTCCATTACCAGCATCTGGAGGGGAGGGGCTGAGGTGTCTTCCTTGGACCTCACTGTGGGGTGCCCCTTCTTATCTCACAGCAGCGAAGGTTCAGGCTACAGCACGTGGAGGCTGGTACATTTTCCCAGCCCAGTTCCCAGGGGTTGTTTCCTGTTTGATAAATTACGGAATTTCCACCCACAAACCCCAGGGCTCTGCTGCTCGGATCTAGGCCTCACAATAAACAAATCACAGCAAGTTTGTCACACCCTGTCCCCCCACTTTCTCCACCCTGTGTATTTCCCTAAAACCTCCCACCTCCAGATCAACCCCCGAGAAGTGTCCACTTCCTATGTATTTATTGCCCTTCTCCCTCCAACAGGAACCCACCAACAACTCTCTGATAATCCGTACCTCAACTGGCTCCACTGCAGCCATTTCCCTTCCCTGGAAGGATGGAATGATCTGGGAGCAAAACATGAATGTTACGCTGCAGCCTGTTATGGCAAAAAGGGCGATAGAAGACATGTCAGAACAGGAAATAATTTCACATCACAATTCCCCCCAGGCTCTTTCCCTGCACACTGATGTCCTAGACCCAGGCAAATAACAGAAAAATTCAAAGGATACTTAGTAACGGGGCAGGGGAAGAGCAGGGGAGGGCATGTGTTAGAAAAAGAATTCAACCAAACACAAAGTGTCCAATAAGTTCTTGGAATGTATTGGGGACACCTGTTTCTTTCAGAAGATGGAAGTAGTAACCAGAGGATGGCCATTTTACACCTGATTCTGACTAACAAGAAGGAATTAGTTAGGAAATGGAAGGTGGAAAGCAATACGGGCAAAAGTGATTATGAAATGATAGATTTCATGATTGTATGAGTAGCAAAAATTCTATGAGTAGCAAAATAAGGACAACAGACTTCAAAAAGGCAGACTTCAACACACTTGGAAAACTGGTAGGTGAGGTCCCATGGGAATAAGATCTGAGGTGAAAATTAGAGTCCAGGAGAGCTGGCAGTTTCTGTGAGACAATATTAAAGGAGCAATGGCAAATTATCACAAAGTGAAGGAAAGACAGAAAGAATAGTAAGCGGGCAATATGGCTCTATCAGGAGCTCTTTAATGACCAGAAAATAAAAAGGAATCCTAAACAAGTGAAATCACAGATAAATTGCTATGGATGAGTACAAAAGAGTATAGCACACAAGCACATGGGGACAAAATCAGAAAGTTTAAGTCACAAAATGAGTTACGCCAAGTAAGTGACAAAAGACAATAAGATAAGGGTTCTATAAATATTAGAGCTGTCAAGAGATTTAAAAAATTAATCCAATAACAAAATTCTGCTCAACGCACAGCTGCTGCCAAAAAAAGCTAACACCACGTTAGGATTCCTGAGGAACGAGATGGAGAAGAACACCAAACATTTGTATACAAATCAAGGGGACAACCTCCAGTATACTGGGACCACCATGGCTACTACAGCACTGCACACAGGATATTTTATATTAATCTCTGAGAATTGGGGAGGAAATGGGCAAAAAAGAAATATTTGATAATATGATAAAAAACAATGAAGATCTGAAGGGATTTTATATCCATATTAAATATGTGAGAACATTGGGACAATTTGACAGGACTGTCCACAGAAGTTCAATAAACCTACAGTCATAGTGCACCACCAGTCACATGGGCAGCAGGGAGGCCTTTGGAGAGCTGCTTTAAGAGGGTACGTGAGGGTGGTATGGAGCAGGAAGGCTCCCTGGCAATGGAGGGGGGCCACAGCAGGGGTGTGCAGGTGACTGGCAGCTGGGGGGAGCTGCTTTGCACGTAGTGTGTGGGTGTGCGCGTGGGGGTTGGGGGGGCAGTATGTGGGGTTGTGTGACCTGGAGCTGGGCAGTCTCCACTGGGGACACTTTCTCCTCCTGTGCCCTTCCAGGCCTTGTTGCTGGTACAGAACGGCCACCCCAGAGGCGGCCGCGTCTCGGGACTCTGCGAGCTGCCCCCGCTAACCCCCTTCCCGTTTGGGGAATGACTCAGTTTCCCCCCTAACAAAGGACAATTTGCAGCAGGGCCAACGGGTGGGGAAATATCCCACCTCCGAGGAGATTTTAAATGGACCTTGGAGAATTGAAGAGAAGGGGGGGGGGGGGGATCTGAGGCGGAGCCTAGAGGAAGGGTCAGTCCCTGGAGCGAAAGGGGAGACACCTGCCTGGATTTTACACCCCGCACTGACAAGCGGGGAGAATTGTATCCCTGCTGGAGAGACACGTGGCCAAACCAAAGGGGGGGGGCTCAACAGCGCCCCCCCATCCGCCCCGGGGGGGTCCTGGCTGCAGAGATGGTCCAACCCCCCCTTCACATCGCCTGCCCCCCCTCCCCCGACACACACACACACAGGGGAACCCCCTGGGCCCCGCCACCTCTGTCCCCACCCGCGCCCCCAGAGCCTGCCCGAGCCGGGGGCCGCGGCCCCACCGCTGTCCAGGCCCCTCCAGCCCCGGCGCGTCCCCAGGGGCTGCGAGACCTGCGGCCCCCCCGGGCCCTTCGTGCAGCGCCGCTGTCCCGCCCGCCCCCCCGGGTCTCTCCGGCACCTGGTGCCTGCGGCTCCGGGCGGGGGCGGCGGAGCCCGGGGCGGGTCCAGCCGGAGAGAGTCCCCCGGGCCGGGGGTGAGGGGGAGGGGCGGTCGGGCCCCTTCTTGGCTCCGTCAGCCCCGGGCGCGCGCCAGCCACGGGGACGAACGGTCCGCGGGGCCCGGCAGCAGCGCGCGCGCACCCGGCCAGCGGCCACCCCGCCCACAGGAGGCCGGCGTGAGAGAGGGCGAGAACTACGCTTCCCAGCGTGCCCTGCCGCTCCATGCGCGCGACGGCCGCGCTCGGTCACGTCACCTCCGCTCCGAGGACCGTCAGGAACTACACTTCCCAGCGTACCGCGGGGCCACCCAGGCCCCGCCCCCCCGCCAACCTCTCCCCCCCAGTCCCCTCGTAGAGGACCCCCCCCCCGCTCTGGCAGGCGCCTCTCAGAGCCGCTCACCCCGCCCTGAGCCCCCGTTTACACAGCAAACTCCGGTGCCCCGGGGGGTGGGCGCAGCCAGGTGCCTGGCAGGGAGGGGGGCGGGACCACCCGGGCACTTACTGACCCTGTCACTGGTCTCCTCCCTCTTTGCCCCGTTTTCTCCCTAATTCTCCAATATCCCTTTAAAATCTCCTCCGATTTGGGATGTTTTCCCGCCTGTTTCCCCTGCCGCAGATTCTCCTTGTTTCGGGGGGAAGCAGGTACCCCCCTGAGAAGGGGGCCAATGGGCGCAGCTTGCAGAGCCCTGCCATCGGGCTGCGTCTGCGTCTGGGGTGGGCGATCCGCTCTCTGCCGGCCACGAGGCCTGGAAGGGCACGGGAGGAGACAGTGGCCCCAGTGGAGACTTGGCCAGCTCCTGGCCACACACTCTGGGCGACGGCCCCCGCCCGGTGCCCAGTGCAGCTTCCCCCAGCTGCCAGTCACAGAAGATCAGGGTTGGAAGGGACCTCGGGAGGTGTCTCGTCCAACCCCCTGCTCAAAGCAGGGCCAATCCCCACCTAAATCATCCCAGCCAGGGCTTTGTCACCTGCCCACCCCTGCTGTGCCCCCCTCTCCATTGCCAGGGAGCCTTCCTGCTCCATACCACCCTCACGTACCCTCTTAAAGCAGCTCCCCAAAGGGCTCCTTCCTGCCCCTCTGACTGGTGGTGCACTATGACTGTCTATTTATTGAACTTCTGTGGACAGTCCTGTGAAATTGTCCCAATGTTCTCACATATTTAATATGGATATAAAATCCCTTCAGATCTTTGTTTTCTATCATATTATCAAATATTTCTTTTTTGCCCATTTCCTCCCCAGTTCTCAGAGATTGATATAAAATATCCTGTGTGCAGTGCAGTAGTAGCCATGGTGGTCCCAGGATATTAGAGGCTCCCCCTTTGATTTATACACAAAGGTTTTGTGTTATTCTCCATCCCATTCCTTATGAATCCTAACATGTTGGGGTTGAGGTTCCTGGGAGCTGCCACCTCCACTGTGATCTGTGAGCAGCTGCTGCTCCCTTCAACTACCTGAAGGGGGGTTCCAAAGAGGATGGAGCTCGGCTGTTCTCAGTGGTGGCAGATGACAGAACAAGGAGCAATGGTCTCAAGTTGCATTGTGGGAGGTCCAGGTTGGATATTAGGAAACACTATTTCACTAAGAGGGTGGTGAAGCACTGGAATGGGTTACTTAGGGAGGTGGTGGAATCTCCATCCTTCGAGGTTTTTAAGGCCCGGCTTGACAAAGCCCTGGCTGGGATGATTTAGTTGGGGATTGGTCCTGCTTTGAGCAGGGGATTGGACTAGATGACCTCCTGAGGTCTCTTCCAACCCTGATATTCTATGATCTTCTATGATTCCCCGGTGGTTTCTGGGATTGAGATTGAATTTAAGTGACGCTTTCTCTGTGCCCAGTCTCCAGCTGTAATTAGCTCCATAGGCCGGCCCTAGGCTCTGCCCACATGAACATCTGAGTTTCAATGAAGTCACACAAATGAGGGTCATTCTTGTCAGTTGCCAGCTTGTGCAGATCAAGCAGTGACTGGTTCACATTCTTTTCCAGGTTCAAGGCACACTCCATTGCTGTCAACCCATTCTCCCAATCATCACGAGACTCCAGGTGACTGATAAAGACCTCAGGAAATGTGCTGGGGATGGGCATGAAAGTGACTCTGCACAAACAGCCCCTCTCACCCGCACATCTCTCCTCCCCTTAGGAACTGCAGGAGCCTGTCCAGCCCTAGGAGAGCGAACACCTAGGAATGGCTGTCTGTAGGCCGGGGGTGGGAGGGACAGGGGAAGGGAGACATAAGGAGAGAGAGACTGAAAGAAGCAGTGGGAGAAATAATTGTGGGGAGAGATTCCCAGATCTCTAACCTGCCCACACACACTTATTGTGCATTTTTATTTTTTGTGTCACAAAGGGCCAGTTCCACCTGCTTTCCATCTACTTCGATATCAGCAGTGTAGTTCTCAAACACTGTTGGCATGTAGACCTCAGGGAACTGTTCCTTGCTGAACATGATCAGCAGGCAGGTCTTGCCACAGGCACCATCTCCCACAATCACCAGCTTCTTTCTGATGGCTGCCATTGCTCGGCCACGGGACTCGCTGGCTCTGGCTGCTCAGGCTCCGCGGCACTCCTGGGCAGATTCACTTTCCTGTGAACGAGGTGAGGTACAGGGAGAGGAAAAGCCAATTTCTGACTTTCCCTGTACCCCCTGCTGTGGGAGTGTTCTGCCCTGGGGACAATGTCAGGGGGAATCCCCCAAAGTCACTTCTTTTGTTCTGCTCTTATCTCAATTTGGTTTCTTCGTTACTGGGAGGGTTTTAAAATATCTCTCTGGTTTAGTGCTAGTGGGATGGGATGGGTCAATGCTGTAATAAAGTGACCAAATATTTCCTCAGAACAGAGTCATAGAACTGTAGGGCTGGAATGAACCTGGAAGATGATCTAATCCAGCCCCCACCACTGCGGTGTCTGTCCATCCTGCCCTTAAAACCTCCAGTGATGGCAATTCCACAGCCTCCCTTAGTAACCTATTCCTGTACTGAACTAGCCTTTTTCACAACCAAGTCACATGGCTGACTCAGATTCAATCTGTGATTCACTATAACCCCCCAGATCATTTTGAGTAGGGCTGCCCCCTAGCCAGTTAGTCCCCATTTTGTAGCTGTGCATTTGATTTTCCTTCCCGAAGTGTAGTACTTTGCACTTGTCTCTACTGAATTTCATCTTGTTCTTTCAGATCAATTCTCTAATTTATAAAGGTCAATCTGAATTCTAATTCTGTTATCCTATGTGCTTGCAACTCCTCCCAGCTTGGTGTCATCTTCTAATTTTAATAACCTTACTCTCCACTCCATTATCTAAGTCATGAATGAAAATATTGGCTAGTACCAGATGCAGGACTGGCTCCTTTGGATCCCCGCTAGATACATCCTCTCTTTGAATACAGTCTTTCAAGAAATACTACATCTCTTGTAGTCCTTACATATGTAGTGCCCCCTCTCCACCCGGTTGCCTTCTTTAATGCCAATATGCTTACTGGTTTTGATGGACAGGTCTGGGTTCTTCCGGATCCTGCCACCCACTCAGTATCTTCTTTATTTTTCCCTATGAATTTATTTGGCAGTGCCTCCACCCCCCTCACTCCTTCCTGGCAGGGTCACCAGGGCAGCTTGGGAGGAAAATTCTAACCACAAGGTAACCCCCACTTACTTGCCAGATAGTTGGAGACTCCCAAGAAACATAAAACACTATTCTTAGGGTCACCAGTGCCCACGCTGATAATACCCGTGACTTTCCCCAGTCACGTGACCTGATGTAACAAATGTAAGATCAGTGTCCCGTTGGTACGCGTACTTTGTTAGGGCCCTTGATGACCTATGACCACGGTATCTTCTCTGCAGTGGTTTAGCAGTGTGGCTGACTGGGATCACTACAGCCCAAAGGACTCACAAGTGAGAGGAGGTGATAAGTCCCTCCCAGGTTTAATACGCAGCAGGTTATAAAATCCCCAAACCCTTACTCCCTGGCTTAAGGACACAGTTCAGGGAGTAAGGGGTCCCCAAAACAATTTCCCTGACTAACTAAAAGATGGTGCACTCACAAACTCCATGAACGATCCTCAGGTTCAGACTCTGGACTCCTCGGTCACTGCAGAGGGGCTGATCTCTGCTGGCAGGGATCCTCTTCAGTCAGGAGTCAGGCTGCTTTCTGGTCCCAGGATTTCCCCTCACCACACAGCGGTGCAGGGCTCAAGGTGCAGATTACACAACTGTACTAAAATCCAAACTAGTCTCCTAGCCCAGCGTCCAGACACACTCGCAGCAGGCAGCAACCCTGGACTAGCAGCTAGAGCAGAGCTGACCATGTGGTGGCTGGTCTCACCTAGGGAGCTGGAGGGCGAACTCAGCCTGGCTGGGGACCTTTCCCAGCAAAACTCTACAAACTGGGAGTCATCAGTGCAGAAGGAAAAGCCCAGCTGAGGGATCTTGCTGTCAGGTCCCTAGAGGCCAGTTCTCAAGGGGAACCCTCCATGCAGACCTGGGACTCGCCAGCTCCCCACACAGCCAGTCCTGCCTTTGCCCTGGCTGGCTCCAGACCAGACTCAAAAATGGCTTCTCCCCTTTCCTGAGCCCCCTGGGAGGGCCTCTCACTCCCTCTTGGTTGCCGGGCGGACTCTGAGTCTGCCTTGGCTCCCCCTCCCTACCAGGGACAGCATGCCTCTCCCTGAGCTGCCGGCAAACAGAGCCCCAGGAATCGAGGTAATCTCCTTGGGGGTTACACATATACACACATTTCCCTAGTTTGCTTATGAGGGCCTTGTCAAAAGCCTTACTAAAATCAAGATATGCTCAAATAAATTTGTTAGTCTCTAAAGTGCCACAAGTACTCCTTTTCTTTTTGCAAGATATGTCATGTGTACAATGTCCTCCAGATCCATAAATCCAGACGCCTGTGAAAGCGGGAAATTAGATTGTTTTGGCGGGATTTTTAGTTGATAATCCATGCTGGCTATAACTTTACTATCCTAGGTGCTTATAAATTGATTGTTTAATATTTTTTTCTCTCCCGCTTGTGACGCTGCACTCTATATGATTTTATGAAAGTATGCTAATGCGTGTGAATGTAACTGGAATATGCTTCCTACAAAAGGTCTCTTGTAAGTTTATAATCTACTGAGTGTGGTCATCCTATTTGTATACATGTATCATTCTTGAATCTGAAACTAGAAATATGAAATATAACTCTGAGGGCCTATTGTAATTATGCAAAGTGTGGGTCATTAATGGTGGTTTGGAATCTTGATGGCTCTCATCAACTAGGACAATTGACTGTAGATGGCTCTGTTTACCTGTAAGTCTTCCTGTATACCTGTGTGCTGGCAAGTGGGTAATGAAGTCTTACAGTAACATGTGATCATGTCACCTGAACCCTAATCCATCTTTAACCTGGTGCTTTTCCATTTAGAAGGAGGGGTGGGAACCCAGAGAGGGACAAAGGATTCCCACCTTGTGCAAAAGCTATATAAGGGGGTGGAACAGATCAAAGGGGGCTGCAGTCATGAGAAATCCCCTAACTACCAACTGAGCTGTACCAAAGACTGTACCAGGGGTAAGGATAGTGCCCAGACTAGGAAGGTGTCCAGTCTGTGATGGAAGCTTATTGAAACATCTCTGAGGGTGAGATTTTATCTGTATTTAGTTTTCTTACTGTACTAGGCTTAGACTTGTGTGTTTTGTTTTATTTTGCTTGGTAATTCACTTTGTTCTGTCTGTTATTACTTGGAACCATGTAAATCCTACTTTTTATATTTAATAAAATCACTTTTTACTTATTAATTAACCTAGAGTATGTATTAATACTTGGGGGGGGGGCAAACAGCTGTGCATATCTTTCTATCAGTGTTATAGAGGATGAACAATTTATGAGTTTACCCCGTATAAGCTTTATGCAGGGTAAAACTGATTTATTTAGGGTTTGGACCCCATTGGGAGTTGGGCATCTGAGTGTTAAAGACAGGAACACTTCTTAAACTGTTTTCAGTTAAGCCTGCAGCTTTTGCGGGACGTAGTTCAGACCTGGGTCTGTGTTTGTAGCAGGGTAGCATGTCTGGCTCAAACCAGGCAGGGCACTGAAGTCCCAAGCTGACAGGGAAAACAGGCTCAGAGGTAGTCTGAGCACATCAGGTGGAAGTCCCAAAGCGAGTTTCTGTGAACCAACCCGTCACACAGGTATCTAAGTAAGTCATGACTGGTCTTTATTCTCCAGGTCCTTGTTGTTCCCCTTTTAAAGATAGATATTATGTTTGCCAGTCCTTTGGGACCTCAGCATTCTCCAGGAGTTGTCAAAGATAATTGTTAACTGTTCCAAGATTGCTTCAGCTAATTCCTCACGTACTCCATTAAGCCCTGCTGACTTTAATACATCTAACTTATCTAAATATTTTTAACCTGTTATTTCCCCGTTGTGGTTTCTGTTCCTTCCCCCTCTTGGTTAAGAATCATTGTTTTAAGTATCTGCTCAGAATTAAACTTTTTTGCTGAATGTAAAAAAGGCATTAAACACCTTAGTCTTCTTGATGTCCTCTGTTATTATCTCGCCTTCCCTGGTAAGTAGAAGACCTACACTTTCCTTCACCTGTTTGTAATATATTTATAGAACCCTTATCTTATTGCTTTTATGTCACTTGCTTGGCGTAACTCATTTTGTGACTTAATCTTTCTGATTTTGTCCCCACATGCTTGTGCTACTCTTTTGTACTCATCCGTAGCAATTTGTCCATGATTCCACTTCTTTAGGATTCCTTTTTAGTTTCTGGTCATTAAAGAGCTCCCGGTAGAGCTGTATTGCCCGCTTACTATTCTTTCTAGCTTTCCTTCACATTGTGATAGTTTGGTGTTGCTCCTTTAATATTGTCTCAAAGAAACTGCCAGCTCTCCTGGACTCTAATTTTCACTTCAGATTTTATTCCCGTGGGACCTCACCTACCAGTTTTCCGAGTTTGTTGAAGTCTGCCTTTTTGAAGTCCATTATCCTAATCTCCTTGCGCTTCTCTCATTCATCCTTCTCATGGAATAATGAAATCATCACTTCAAGATCACTTTTGCCCACATTGCTCTCTGCCTTCAGTTTCCTAACTAATTTCTTCTTCTTAGTCAGAATCAGGTGTAAAATGGCCATCCTCCAGTTACTTCTTCCATCTTCTGAAAGAAACGAGTGTCCCCAGTACATTCCAAGAGCTTATTGGACACTTTGTGTTTGGTTGAATTCCTTTTCTAACAGATGTTGTCGTCCCTCCCACCCCCATTACTAACTGTCTTTTGAATTTTTCTGTTATTTGCCTGACAGTCTAGAACACCGGTGTGCAGGGAAAGAGCCTGGGGGGAATTGTGATGTGAAATTATTTCCTGTTCTGACATGTCCCCAGTTGCCCTTTTTACCCTAAAAGGCTGCGGAATAACACCCATGTTTGCTCCAGATCATTCCATCCTTCCAGAGACCAGGGAAGTTAAATGGCTGCTGTGAAGCCAGTGGAAGTAGGGATTATCAGGGTGTTGCTGCTGGGTTCCTGCTGGAGGGAGAAGGGCAGTAAGTACACAGGGTGTGGGTACTTCTTGCATGGGGGAGGGGTTGGTCTAGAGGTGGGAGGAGGCAGGTAATACACAGGGTGCAGAAAGGGAGGGGGACAAGATGTGACAAACTTGCTGCGATTTGTTTACTTAGAGGCCTAGATCCAGGCAACAGACCCCTGGGGTTTGTTGGTTAGAATTCCCTAATTTGTTGAACAGGAAACAACACCCTCCAAGCTGGGAAAAAACATACCAGACTCCAGTACAGGAGCTTGAGGCTGCTGTAGGATATGAAGGGGCATCCACCAGTGAGGCCCAGGGAAGACACCCCATCCTATCCCAGCCAGCGGCTGTCAATGAGGAGGGTGTTGGGATTCCGACCAGAAAGTTGTCCCTGGGCTCCATCTCCTGTATCAGCTTCTGGCTAGTTAGGTAATAGAGGGGACAGCCTCTCCTCATAAGTCATTTGTCCCAGCCCCCTAATCATTTTCGTTGCCCTCCGCTGGACTCTCTCCAATTTGTCCACATCCCTTCTGTAGTGGGGGGACCAAAACTGGACGCAATACTCCAGGTGTGGCCTCACCAGTGCCGAATAGAGGGGAATAATCACTTCCCTCCATCTGCTGGCAATGCTCCCACTAATACAGCCCCATATGCTGTTGGCCTTCTTGGCAACGAGGGCACACTGCTGACTCATATCCAGCTTCTTGTCCACTGTAATCCCCGCAAATAAATTTGTTAGTCTCTAAGGTGCCACAAGTCCTCCTTTTCTTTTTGTGGATACAGACTAAAACGGCTGCTACTCTGGAACACACCACAACTGTTACCTTCTAACACTTCCACAACTCCCAGCTATTTGCTTCCCTCCAAACTCTGTAGTTTTAATTTCTGCCAAAGCTACATTTAACCCTTCACTCTCTTTAAATCACTTACTTATGCATTCAGTTCTTTAAGGTGGTGCATTTTGTCTGTAACGACTTCGCTGCCAAGTACAATCCCCGCAACACAGCTGCCTTCCCCTGTGCTGTCTTTACCGTGGGATTGTTCACAAAGGCAGGAAAACATTTGTCTCCATGGTCACCTGTGGATCTTTTACTCTTAAAATTTCAGTGGAATATGGCAGAGCTCCGTCATGCTCTATCCAGAAAAACATTTCTTATAAGTATCTAAAGTACCCTCCATTAAAACTTCAGAAAAACAAAAGTGCGAAGGGGGTGGGGGGGCAGGTAGGGTGGAAAGCAACCAATTAACCCTGTGAAGCTATTTTAAAGTACAGGCTAAAAGCAGCAAATTTAGCAAACTGAGGAGGAGAAGAAAAGGTTATGGTTAGCTTGGAGCAAAGGATAGGGCTCCCTAGGATAAAACAGTTGGGAACCCTTTCCCCTAGGTTTTTATCCTGACTCTGGGAGAAAAGTGGGGGTTGTTATCCGCTCCTGCAAACCCTGAATTTGTCGCCCCCCCCCCCCATGTCTGCTGCTTTTGTCTGCATGTCAAGTGAATTGCAAAAGGGCCATTACCAGCTGTAGTTAACCCTTTGGAGCAACTCCATGTATTAACGTGCTCACTCTCCCTTTTTCACTTCGAAACTTTTTTTCCTGTACTCCCCTGCAACCAAGTCGCAGCTCCTGTCTTTTAAGGTGGTCTGTTAACTCTGCTTCTGACTCCAAACCCTGTTGTGCCAAATTACCTTTAACCACCCCAACTCTAATTGACAATCCTCCAGTTCCCTTTGCCGGAGCAGCACCAAGCTTGAAAGATGACTGGCAGCCTTCTATAATGCTGCCTTTACTTCAAACCTCTCACAAGGGGACGGAAGTGCCTCCTTTCCCCGGAAGGCATCCTGTCCCCACGGGCAGAGACCTCATTCTGCTACCTGTTTACCAAGGAGGAGCAGGAGGGACCGGTGGGGGCAGCCTGGCAGGGGGAGCGGGGCAGAGGCAGTGAGTGAGTGTGGGCGGAGTGCAGCAGCCACTGAGACTGGTCCAGTAGCAGGGGGAGCTGTGCCGGAGGAGCCCTCTCTGTCCAGTTCCTCACTGCGACCTTCCCGGGACTACCTGCCACCTCCCAGGCCAGGGCAGGGTCTCCTCTCCCCACGTGTGTGGCTGTAGGACCCAGGGCAGGAGGCAGGACTGGAGCCCCCATCCCTGTGTCCCACCAGCAGGGGCATGCCCCAGGGGGTGGAGACACGGGCTGGGGGCTGCTCTTGGGCACCACACGCTGCCCAGGGCAGATGGAGGATCCAGATCTCCCTACAGTGGCCCAGGGTCCCTGGGCAGCTCTTATCTCTGCCTGGCTCCAGCTTCTGGCCTGGCTGCGGGGTAGTGGGGGAGGGTCGCCTCAGGGGGAAAAGGAAAAGCCAGTGACAAGGCCACCGTTCCAGCATTGATGGCCCCTCCCAACTTCTGTGCAGGTTCCGACACTCCTGCGGGGGCCCCCAGATTAGCCAGGGCCTCTGTGCATTGGCCCTGTGCATTAATCTGCCACTGCTTCTGGACTTGGAACCTAAGAATCTATGTCGGAAAAATACCCAGACATTTTTGTTCCTGAGTTTGTTACAGACCACCCCCCATCTCCCATGATTCCCTTTAGAGAGTGCGGAGAAGGTCAGGTCTACAAAGTTCATGGCCACGTTGTAGTGGATGAGACCCTGACCTCAGATGTCAAGAACAGGCCTCGCTAGAGAAGGCTGTGATAAGCATGTTCACACAGAAAATCCCACCACTCATGAAAAGACGCCATGTCTGTAGGAAGTCTGGCAAATCTATGGCAATTGTTGAGAGTGAAAGAACCCTTTCCTCTCAGGGAACGTGGAAATGCTTTTCTTTGAAGAAGAAAGCAGGTGAGACGCATGCCCAGTTGGAGCAGGTGACAATAGATGGGGAAACAGACACAAAGGAACTAGATCTTATAGATGAGGACATAAACCCCATAGCTAGGGAGGAACAGGGAGGCTGTGAAGATAACATGCACAAGTCACTCTACGAGCCTTAGAAATCAGGGCATCTTGTAATCAATTGAGTCTCTGACACTATGGGAAAGGGTGGAAGAGATCCATCACTGGAGTGAGAGGAGCTGACCAGGTTATCCCATTGGATAGCCGGCACTGTTGGACACAAAGGAGCAGTGTGACCTACATACATATGCCCCCTTCCATCAGCTGCAGCAGGAATTTCTTTTTCTTTTTTTATTAGAGTCAAAAATCTGTAACTGGTATCTCAGGTGTCTCAGGAACAATAACATCTCCTCTCAGACACAAGACGCTGCCAACAGTTTATCTCTCACAGCACAGACTGAGCAGAGAGGTGTGCTGATGACTGTGTCTATCTCAAGGCAATGACCAGGTAGAAACCTTTGCAAACTGGTGGTCCTTTTTCTAGCCTTTCTTTTGGATGCAGGAGAAGGCTGAGGCCAGTACAGGTAGCTGCCTAGGGCAGACTAATATGTCCCACCCTGTTGACACAGGTCTCTGAGGGTATGTCTACACTGCAACTGGGAATGAGCCTCCCAGCCTAGGTAGGTTTCAGAGTAACAGCCATGTTAGTCTGTATTCACAAAAAGAAAAGGAGTACTTGTGGCACCTTAGAGACTAACCAATTTATTTGAGCATAAGCTTTCGAGAGCTACAGCTCACTTCATTGGATGCATACTGTGGAAAGTGTAGAAGATATTTTTATATACACACAAAGCATGAAAAAATACCTCCTCCCACCCCACTCTCCTGCTGGTAATAGCTTATCTAAAGTGATCACTCTCCTTACAATGTGTATGATAATCAAGTTGGGCCATTTCCAGCACAAATCCAAGTTTTCTCACCCCCCCCCCCCACACACACACACAAACCCACAGCAGGAGAGAATCACAACGGGGTGGAGAAGCAGAAAAGTTTATTTGCAGCTGCAAACAAGGTACAGGGAGAATAGAATCTCAAATCCTGCACACAGAGCAGGAAGTTACACAGGCTTTTATACATCCTTTTTCCCAGCATACTTATCCAATAGCAAGCTGCCCTAAGTATCCATATAGCCAGCCAATCCAGTTCCCAGCTAGTTCCCTTGTTTTTTGTATCATTTGTTAAACTATACATAAAGCTGCTTTATTCAGCATTGTTCTTCCATATCTCCCCTGTTTGGCCTTGTTTAGTTTCAGGCAGTCTGACTCTGCAACATATTGTTGCAGATCCTCAGCATAACTGCTGCGAGTGCCTCCAGGTGGGGGGGCCAAGGACACTTGGGCCTAGTGCGCATAGCTGCTGCGAGTGCCTCCAGGCCGGGGGAGGGGGGTGGGGGGGGCGCAAGGACACTTGGGCCTAGTGCGAGGGGGCTTCATTGACACTCGTGGTCTTCCATCCCCTCGAGTTACCTAGTGGCCATGCCCCAGTGTCCCCAACAAAGTCATGCTTTAGATTGATAGATTCACAGATTTTAAGGCCAGGAGGGACCATTAGATCATGTAGACTGACTCTGCCATATCACAGGCCATAGAATTTCACTCTTTTACCCTGTATTGAGCGTAAAACATCTCCCAGAAAAACATCCAGAGTAGACTCAAAGTCTTCAAGAGATGGAGACTCCACCACTTCCCTTGGTAATTTCCTCCAGTGGTTAGTGCTGCATCATTTGGGCCTGTGAGTTCTTGCCTACTCTTGTTTCAGTGAGGGCATCCGGGTCTTCACCTTCCTCCACAAGGCCAGAGTGCATTGAAGCCCAAGGGAGGAGAGACGAAACCACTCAGGACACAGCAGCTCATGAATGAAGCTCTGAAATGAGCAAAGAAGGGACAAGTCATTTAAATTGCTACCACCTGTGAAGAGACATATGATTAATCAGGCAAAAGGTAAATCTAAAGTCTAAACCCCAAGCATGGTCTTGGTCAGACGGGGCATGGACAGAGGTACCCCTCTTGCACTGAAGTGTCTCGTCAAGCGCTGTTGTGGACAACTGGAGGGGAGAAACGGAAAGGCTGAAGAGGAGATGTAAGCTGGTGGTGACGCTCATCACAGCTGCTGGTGTGCTGTCTAGCGGGCTGTGTATTGTCACTCAGTATCCTGCAAGGAGCCTTGGACAAGTGAGCTGTGTGAGAATCCTGCTCAGAACACAGCCCAACTCCCTAGGCTGCTCAGGCAGCTGTACTGATCACAGCAAAAACCATGTGTCTCTAACTGGGGCCCGGACATTTTCTTCCTGTTCCCCAAATGTGACATCAGAGACACTCAGGTTTCCCAGCAGCTGTGCTGAAAACAACAGGGACGGTAACATGACTGCAGCAAATGATCCTCACAAGCAGCAAGGGGCCTAGCTCTTCAGCTCAGAGACCTGAACCTCAGAGGGTGGGGGACGGGGTCCTCACCACAGGGACCCCTCATCTTCCACAGGGGCGCAGGGCCCAGCTCCTCAGTGCAGGCCCAGGCCAGCATTGACAACTCTTGTGATTTATCATTAATCTTGCAATATTTCATCTCAAACAAAACAAAACAAACGAGTTTCAGGCTGTGGATAGAAGCCAGAAAACATGGTTCAGGTGTGACCTAAAGGCTCAGAAACTAGAAGTCAGAAGTAAACAAAAGGGTTTTTTTCTAAGTATCAGAATTTTAAGTCGGTGTTGTGGATTTTTCGGTCCTGACTCATGATTTCTGAACTCCTGGGATTGGCAACATTACAGGGTTCAGAGTAGCAGCCGTGTTAGTCTGTATCCACAAAAAAAAACCAGGAGTACCTGTGGCACCTTAGAGACTAATACATTTATTAGAGTATAAGCTTTCGTGGGCTACAGCCCACTTCATTGGATGCATTGAATGGAACATATAATAATAAGATATATATATATACACATACAGGGAAGGTGGAATTTGCCATACAAACTGTTTGTATGGCAAATTCCACCTTCTCTGTATATATCTTCTTACTATATGTTCCATTCAATGCATCCGATGAAGTGAGCTGTAGCCCACGAAAGCTTATGCTCTAATAAATGTGTTAGTCTCTAAGGTGCCACAAGTACTCCTGGTTTTTTTACAGGGTTCAGGGAGCTGGGCCCCGGACCAGTTCTAGGGGTGGACAAGCAGGACGGTTACCCTGGGCACCAGCTTCCAGCGGCGCCAGACCGCTGTGTCACTCTACATTTTCTTTTCCTCCTCAGGAGTGTATGGACCAACGTTTTCTGCCCTGGGTGGCAAAACGGTTAAGGCTGCATCTCTCTGGGACTTATCCACGTGGCTCCACTAATTAGGTGGACCTGGACCCTGGAGAGGACATGGAAGGTGAGGTGATGGGGGAAAATAGGGGGTAGGTGGGGGGAAATAGGGGGTGGGTGGGGTCAGGACTAAATTTAGGGCATCCCAGCCCCAGCTGGGCTGCGTGCGACAGCCAGAGAGAGACGCAATGTATTATTTATGCCTAGCTTTTGGTTTGGATGGCTTTTCAGAATTGCTTAACTGGTATAGAGGTTAATTAATGTAGTTCCTAAAATGAATGCTACCTCCACCAGCTGCTTAAAATGTTTGGATTTAGCTTTGTCTGGGAAGATGTATTATAGCTTTAAAGTTTGATTTGCAGTATCACTCTTGTATTTTCTAACCTGTCATGTCCCAGCTCCAGCTCTGGGGCTGCAGTGGCCAGGAGAGATACCTCTCCCCAAACAAATTCTAAAACAATGGAAATCACTTGGATTCCAGAGAACTGATTTCCATTAAGTTTTAAAATTTATTTGGGGAAAGGTACTGGAAACCATCAAGGCCAGATCTTTGCTATCTGATATAGTTCTGGCTCTTCAGAGTACTCCCATTGACTCATAAGTAGCAAGCACTAGGGGGTTTGACGTTAGATGCTTTGTAGGATGAAGATCTTATTTGCTGGCTCTTTGAAGCAGGGATCTGTCTGCAACCTCCGAAGCCCTGTGTTAATGTGCTTTGTTTACTTAAGGAGCTTGTAAAAATGTAATGAGTTTACTCTAAGGTTTTGAGTCGATGACACACACAGTGTGAAACCAGAACTTTGCCTGTTTCTACAGGGCTCTGTTGCACTTGCACAGTGTGGCTCCTCCTAAACACTGTGAAAGTAGAATGAATTATATTGAAATTATAATTCATTAAAGAAATGCTACTTGAAGGGTTTGTTGAAATATAGTTGTCAGGAAGAGAAACATTAAGGAGTGTGAGACAAGGGGTCCTCAAACTAATTAACTTAGAGCTCCTACTGAGCTAGGAGATTGGTAAACTTAGTATGCAAATAAGATATGTACGTATATTTGTCAGTTTCTCTTTCTTTTGTCTCTTATGTTAAATTGGCTTTGGCTTAGCTGTATAAATAAGTTATCTTGAACCTCAGAGAGGGGCTCACATCTGGGTGCATTAGCAAAGCGCTTTGCTAATAAACAGAGTGGTCTGACAAACTATGTGAGTCCTGAATCTGACTTTGACAACACTCTTTAAAATCCCCATAACCAACCACTTGATGTTTTACTTCCCTTCATATTTTCAGTGCTGTCACTTGTTTGTTTGTGGTTTTGTTTGCTCTCTGTGTTGCTTTATTACTTATTTTTACTGTTCTGTGTGTGAAGTATTAAATTAAGAGTTGACATCCCATAGAAATTGTAGGTTTCAGAGTAGCAGCCGTGTTAGTCTGTATTCGCAAAGAGTACTCCTTTTCTTTTTTCATAGAAATTGTAGAAGCCTGAGGGAATGCCTTTTACTCTCCTTTCCAGTATCAGAAAATATTGTATTAATATTTGCAATGAGAACATGACTATTTCTACTTGACTCATAGATTTGTTTAGCATCTTCAAGCTGAGCTCAGTGTGCAGATAATATGCATGCAAGAGGGATAGTTTTGTGAACTGCAAAAGTCCATAACATGCTACTGTTTTGGGAGATGCTTTGTTTTGTCGAGGGCAGCTTTCCCTGAAGATTTAGTGGTCTATGGTAGGAGGAGGTTATTAAACTGGGCCTCTGGTCCATATTTTTTATGCTTTCACTTAATGGCCAAGACTTTGTTTTAGTTATATAGCTGTTTTCAGTAAGCCACATTTTGGTGTGTTTACTAGCTTGAGTGGTTATACAGGATGATAACATACATGTACTCCAAGGGCAGTGTTAATATTCTTTTTATTTGATTTCATATTAAATAAACATCTTAAGCAGCTTGTTAATTATCCCTTGTTTTAATATTCTTTCTTCTTCCATACCTATGAACTGTTTAAAAATATATATTATATCTTGGTTTTTTTGTTTGTCCCGGTGGCGCACATCCACACATTACCTCGATATTGGTACTGCACATAACAAAATTCATTCCGCACATGGATGTAAAATATTAGAGGGAACATTGGTCTGGTTCCTGGGAGAGGTGGGCCTTAGTTCCTCAGCACAGAGCCTGGAAGAGGAATCCTCGTTCTCACTATTCCCTTCTAGCTTTTACAGCTGAATTTTATTTGGCTTATTCATTCATTTTTAACATTTAGTGGCTGCTGTCAGAAGCTTCACTCCCTGAGCTGCTGCCCCCCCCCCCGCCCCCGCCTTCATGTCCCACAAGCTAAACTGACTTGCACAGAGTGGGAGAGGCAGCCAGACCATACACTCCCCCTCATTCTCCAATGCCCCCATCTGCCAGACTGACCTGCATGGAGTGGGAAAGGCAGCCAGATGTCCTGCTACTGATGCCCACAGTGTTCAAGGCCTCACGAGCGAAGTCTTCTGCTGTCTTTATATAGCGGTTGGGTATGATGTTGTTGGTCATGTTTGTGGAAACTAAGAGAGGCAGGACACTCTAGAGGGGGGAGAGGGGAGACAGAGTGGAGAGAGTTATTGCCTGTTCTCTTGCATTCTGGCACAATCTCTAGGCTCAGTCTGCCTACTAGTCAGACACCAGAGTTGATCCCTCACAAGGCTGGCAGTGAAGGCCCAATCACCTTCACTATGAAGTCATGAGAGTTTCCCACCTCAGTCTGACTGTTGCAGCCACAGAGGAAGGGACGATGCTAGTCACAGCTCAGCTTGGTCGCTCCCGGTTGGAGGGGTAACTTTAGAGCCATGCAAGATGGCTATTTTCCCCAATGGGTGAGCATGCTAACTCATGGTCCAAGGAGGGAGAAAGGGATCAGGAATAGAGAGTGGGCTTCTGACACAACACAGCAAATCCCCTCTGACCTGAAGAGGGGCAGAGAACAGGCTATAAGCTTTTGTCTGTCTCCCTCACAGCATGGCCAGATTTTCATAAGTGCCCTACACCCAGCAACTCCCATACAGAGAATCCCCCTTCCCCTCCTCCTTCCTTCCCCCCACAGAGAGTAATGGAGAATCCCTTCCCCTCCCCTTACAGGGAGCTGTTGAATGCCAGCAGCTGGCAGTGGAAAGTGCTGCCTGCAGATGGAGCAGTGGATCATGGCAAGCACAGACAGCTGCATCCCCAGACACCTCCTGCAACTGCTGGCCCCAAACTCCAGAGTGCTCCTTGCCCTTGCGTCCGCAGGGGAGAAGGTCTCATTGCTCTGTACCTGCACTAGGATGCCCTGGGAGTGGTACTCGGCCTCCAAGCCTCTCGAGAAGAAATCTACAAATCTCTGCAATGGAGAGAAAATGGAAATCAAGCCACAGGACCGCAATGGAGCAGGAGAGGGGAAAGGGTAGCGTGGCGGGGGGAGGGGGACATGTCACAATGAACGCTCACAAGGGAGCTAAGAAACCTCAAGAGCAGATCCTGAAAGGACGGCTGGCTGGGACAAGGCCCGTTGCTCTGGCTCTGATGGGGAGCTGGTGTGAGACAGTACTGGGTGCCCTTAGTAGGGCAAGCACACGGCTGTAACAGGAGAGCTGCTTTGTAGCTTATGGAGACCAAGGGAGGGTGTTTTCCAACCCCACCCCCTTTACCTAGACAGGATTTTCAGGTGCAAGGAAGAAGAACACATTTGTTTGTCTAAACGATTGGCTGAACAAGAGGTAGGACTCAGTGGACTTGCAGGCCATAAAATTTTACATTTTTATTTTTGAGTGCTGTTTTTTTGGTACATAATTCTACATTTGTAAGTTCAACTTTCATGATAAAGCGATTGCACTACAGTACTTGTATTAGGTGAACTGAAAAAATACCATTTCTTTTGTTTTTTTACAGTGCAAACACTTGTAATCAAAAATAACTATAAAGTGAGCACTGTACACTTTGTATTCTGTGTTGTAATTGAAATCAGTATATTTGAAAATGTAGAAAACATCCATACCTATTTAAATAAATGGTATTCTATTACTGTTTGACAGTGCGATTAATCACGATTAATTTTTTTAATCCCTTGACAGCTCTAGCAGCCAAACAATCAGGTTGACACTGATAGTTGCTGGTGCCAAGATGGGGAGCACGGTACTGGCGAGGATGGCGGAGGAGATTCTCTGACATCAGAGTCCTGGTGTAAGAAAAGCGATGGTGCCAGGAGGACATACACAGGAGGACTACATAACTCTTGGTCCCTGGCAGTGTCAGTCAGTACTAGGGCTGGCAATTCTGCTACTAATATATCCCAATATGCCGTTGACCTTCTTGGCAACGAGGGCACACTGCTGACTCATATCCAGCTTCTCATCCACTGTAATCCCAGGTCCTTTTCTGCAGAACTGCTGCTTAGCCAGTCGGACCCCTGCCTGTAGCAGTGCATGAGATTCTTCCTTCCTAAGTGCAGGACTCTGCACTTGTCCTTGTTGAACCTCATCAGATTTCTTTTGGCCCAAACCTCCAATTTGTCTAGGTCACTCTGGACCCTATCACTACCCTCCAGCATATCTACCTCTCCCCCCAGCTTAGTGTCATCTGCGAACTTGCTGAGGGTGCAATTAATCCCATCATCCAGATCATTGATGAAGATGTTGAACAAAACCGGCCCCAGGACAGACCCCTGGGACACTCCGCTTGATACCGGCTGCCAACTAGACATCGAGCCATTGATCACTACCCGTTGAGCTGATGGAGCTCGGCTGTTCTCTGTGGTGGCAGATGACAGAACAAGGAGCAATGTTCTCAAGTTGCAGTGGGGGAGGTCTAGGATGGATATTAGGATAAACTATTTCACTGGGAGGGTGGTGAAGCACTGGAATGGGTGACCTAGGGAGGCGGTGGAATGTGCATCCTGAGAGGTTTTTAAGGATGATTTAGTCCGTGCTCGTGCTGCTTCAAGCAGGGGGTTGGACTAGAAGACCTCCTGAGGTCTTTTCCAACCTAATCTTCTATGATTCTATGGGAGATGAAAGACTGCTAGGAACAGGGGGCACAGGATGTAATTTTCCTTACCTTTGTAGCACTGTACATCGTGGTCCCTGGATAGGGGCAACGACCCGCTTCAGAGGACAAGTTAATGACGACCCCCTTCTTCCTGCCATGAAGAGAGATAACTCCGTGTGAGGATGGCCCCAGAGAGCACCCAGGAAAAAGGAGAGAGGTGTGCTCATTGCCCAGGCCCAGCCCATGCCCCTGGGGGGGCGGGAGGGGAGAACCCATCACCCCATTACAAAGTGGGGGCACAGGATTCTATGCTGGAGTTTGCGGCCAGACTCCGCCTACCTGTCTGGCGGGGAGAAGAGAGTTCCTTTTGAACTGAGGGAGAGGAGAACGTGGATGGGCTGACTAGGGCTGGAATGATCGTCTAGAGCTCAGGAGCAGGGGAGAGGTAGAGCTTGTTGCCCAGGCCGTGCCCACCATCCAGGCTGAGGGGACGGGGAGGAGAAGGGAGAACCCATCACTTGGAGCAGGGGAGAGGGAGAGGAAGAGGGAGAGCTCATGGCCCAGGAAGGCTCCTGATCAGTGCGGGACAGGTGCAGCTAAAGGCACATGCCACCCCGAGGCACAAAGAGGGCACCACGCTGCAGCCACTGTCAAGTAGGCCCAGTGCACATGGCTCCCCCGCTGTCGAGCCACAGTGATTTCCTGCTGCTTGCACCTGCTGAGCATCTGGGGCAGGACAATCCTGGTCATCTGCAACAAGAGGCGTCGGTGAGACATGAGATAGGACGTGCCGCACAGCCTGCCAGCAATGCCCTGTCCACGACAGGGGCCATCATCAGCTCCTGCCCTCCCTTAGCAGCCATGCCCTGCAATGGCAGAATCTGCCTCCCACCCCCCAGATTGTCCTCCCTTCACCAGCCACATGCGACAACCCTCATCCCGCCTGCCCTGCCCCCGCCAGCTACGCCCCCCAGTGGCAAGGCCTGTCCTCCCCTCATCAGCCAGAGACCGCAGAGGCAGAGACAGTCCTCACCCCTGCCCTCCCCTCACCAGCCACACGCCCCTGACATGTCCAGCCTCATGCTCCCAAATCATCCCCTCGGCACCCTCTTTCCCTTAGCAATAGGTGCTGTCCCTATGTCCCTGTCCCTCTCCCATTAGCACTCCCACTGCCCATCCTCACACTCCTCTTTCCTTTCACCCACCAGCCCTTCTCTACCCAACACTGGAACTGCTCTCTCTCCCCTTGTAAGGATAAGGCCTTTGTCTGCAGCCACATTGTAAGGCCTAAAGCCTAAGGCCTTCGTCTGCAGCCAGATTAAAAGAGCAGCCGAGCAGCAGCCATTAGCTGAGAAGCAGGAAGTCGCATCCTCACATTCCATCTAAATTATTACATTGTTTTAATGTAATATCAGGCTGTTAATAAGGAGACCCCATCCTAATGGCCCCCACTATCACCAGATAAAGAAACAGTTTTGAATGGTTAAAGAAAACTTAATTTGACAGCATCCTGTCTGGCAAGCAATCACTTATCAATAGTTGTGGTTGGGAAATCCTCATTTCTTTATTGTTTTGTCACTATGGTCCCCACTTCCCTATTGTTTGTCTGTATGGTCTCTGTCTGGTTCTTTGATTGTTTCTGTCTATTGCATAATTAATTTTGCTAGGTGTAAATGAATTAAGGTGGTGGGGTAGGACTGGTTAGAGAATTTTGTTACACTACGTTAGGATCGGTTAGTAAAATTTTAGTATAATGATTGGTTAAGGTATAGCTAAAAAGGACTCAAATTTCACTATATGAACTGGGGTCCAAAAGGAAGTTCTTGGGGAACCAACTCCAGGACACAGCCCCAAAGATCAGAGCTCCCAGACCTCAACACTGCCAATGACACCGTGCAGAAACTAGAGTCCCCCAGATGGACCTTGTCAAGGTTCCTTCCCCACTCTGAACTCTAGGGTACAGATGGGGGGACCTGCATGAAAACCTCCTAAGCTTACTTTTACCAGCTTAGCTTAAAACTTCCCCAAGGTACAAAATTATTTTACCCTTTGTCCTTGGACTTCCACTGCCACCACCAAACATTTATCTGGGTTATTTTATTAGGAAAGCATTGTTTGGAAACGTCTTTCCCCCCAAAATCCTCCCAACCCTTGGATCCCACTTCCTGGGGAAGGTTTGATAAAAATCCTCACCAATTTGCATAGGTGACCACAGACCCAAACTCTTGGATCTTAAGAACAATGAAAAAAAGCATTCAGTTCTTGAAAAGAAGAATTTTAATAGAAGTAACAATAAAAAGAAGCACCTCTGTAAGATCAGGATGGTAAATACCTTACAGGGTAATTAGATTCAAAACATAGAGAATCCCTGTAGGCAAAACCTTAAGTTACAAAAAGACACACAGACAGGAATATCCATTCTATTCAGCACAGCTTATTTTCTCAGCCATTTAAAGAAATCATAATCTAACGCATATCTAGCTAGATTACTTACTAAGTTCTAAGACTCCATTCCTGTTCTGTCCCTGGCAAAAGCATCACCCAGACAGACACAGACCCTTTGTTTTTCTCCCTCCTCCCAGCTTTTGAAAGTATCTTGTCTCCTCATTGGTCATTTTGGTCAGGTGCCAGCGAGGTTATCCTAGCTTCTTAACCCTTTACAGGTGAAAGGATTTTTCTTCTGGCCAGGAGGGATTTTAAAGGTGTTTACCCTTCCCTTTATATTTATGACAGACTTGATCCTGACTGGCCATCAAGAAAAGTTCATGTGTCTTACAGGGAGTGGTGAGCACTGTATGTGTAGCATGTACAGTCTGTTTTTGGTGATTGTTAATAAATAGAGGATAAGGATATTACTGTGTAAGGCTCTTTCACTGGTAAAAGGTCCTGCAAACCCACAGGGTTATGCCTGAGCCCTAGGAAGTGGGTAAAGGTGGGTGCCCCTAGAGTGTGTGAGTATCAGAGAATTTTGTATGGGTAACCCCCTGCGGTTTCCCAGGAGTTTATCAGTTCCTCATGTCATGCCCCATGTAAAAGAAACAGGAGAAAGCCACCAAAGCTGCCTAGGAATGCCAGCTCTATTTCACTTACCTTTGCCACTGAGAGCATGTTGCAATTCACAATATCTGACAGAGTCTAAAGAGAGAGGGAGTGAAAGGAAAAGACATAATGACCTCTCCTTCCCCATTGTCACTGACAGCACTGAGATTGCCACCCCTCATGGACGGGTTAGCGCACACATCTCTGTCACTATACATGCTCGTGGTTATTGTGGTGGGTAGCACTCAGAGCCCCAGCCACTATCTGACACATCGAGACAGCCCCTGTCCCACAGAGCTCACCCTCTAAAGCGAGAAAGAGACAGCAGCAGGTTTAACATAGCTTAGGCAGGAAAAGGGGAAGGGTGATCAGATCCGACAGTTACTTAGGCAGTTAGGTATTTTGGCACCTGAAGACGCAGATAAGCACCTAGGGGCATTTTCAAAAGCCATCTCCCACTGTTTTCAATGAGATTGAAGCCAGGCCCACAGACAAAACTGCTGCCACTCTATGGCCCAGGGAGCTAGACAGGGCACTGTCGAGGGATGGGGAGAATGAGGGAGAGCAGGGCACTGATGGGAGCAGGAGGCAGATTTAGTTGGTTGGGGCGCAGGAGGATGTGGAGGCAGGTGAAAGGCTGAAGGGGGTACAGAGGACAGTGATGGGAGATGGAGGGAATCAAATGGCAGTGGTGCAGTAGGGAGCGGATTCCCCGCCAAGCAGCCAGGGGAAGGCCAGTGTTGCCTATTCTCACAAACCAATTGAAAGTCACAGGATTTTGTGTCTGAAGGAGGAGCTGTCGTGAAGATGCAAGAAGCTCCTCCAGTCCCATAAAAAACACACGAGGAGTACTTGTGGCACCTTGGAGACTGACAGTGAAACCTGTCTCCAGTCCCATAGAGTTTTCAGGGCTGGGCAGAGCTGTGGGTGACAGCCTTAGTGGTGAGCACACAGACCTGCCCTGCCGCTCAGCCCTGCCTTCACATATGGTCCGAGAGCACAGAGAGGATCCGGGGGGGGGGTGGGGGGGGGATAGTACAGGGCCCTGCCTCCCACTGCCTTGAGACTTCTCTACTTGGGAACCAACTCCAGGACACTTCTACTTGGGAGAGGAGAAGGCCTCAGGGGGCAACGAGGCAGTGGAGAGGGTAGTTGGGGAGGTGGTGCTGCCGGGTCCAGGGAAGGAGACAACCCCCAGGTCAGTGAGCCAAGGGTGGGGGGAGTCAAGAGCTAATAAGAAACGGCTGGCAGTTCGCCAGTCTCAGAGGTGGGGAGAGCCTGAGTGCAGCTCCATCTGAGGAGCCAAGGAGAGGGATGCACTTCTGTGTGCAGTCAAGTCAACTGAAATTCTCACACACACACGGGCAGAATAGCAGAGGAAGTTATGAAGTCAAAGTACAGACTAAAAAACTATGGTTTGATGAGGTCTTTAAATTCTCATGATTTGCATGCCCTATCTCATGACCATCGGTCTCTTCAGATTGGCAGTTCTGCAGAAGTGCCAGAGACTCCATGAAATCCACTAGGGACTTTGCTATTGCTTTTAAGTGGAAGACACTCAGATACTATGGTGATGGACAGCAGTACAAAACCCTAAGAGAGACATAGGGCTTAAATTCAGCTGGAGCCGTCTGGAGGGAAGCTCTGGTAAATATTTTTTAAACCTGCAGAAGCCCTGGTACCCCCTCTCCCCCGAAGCCCAGAGCCCCTGCAGCCCCCCAAGTCCTGAGACCCCCCATCCTGTCACTGAAGCCTAGAGCCCCAAAAGGGGGGGAGGGAGATGCGTGGGGAACTCTGGGAAATAATCTCTGAGAATTTAAGCTCTGGAGAGACAGATAGGTGATTGCCTGTGGGGACTATATAAGTAGTGCTCTATGTACTTCCTGTGTGAGGCCAAGAACCGGGGTAGATCAGAGGTGGGTCTCTCTGTACAGAGTGGCAAAAGGACAGTCGCTAAGGGTGTGGAGTGGGACCAGCACGGACGGTGTGAGCCACGGTAAGGGTCCAAAGGGACTCACCTTGATACAGAGGTGAAGGGATAAAGAGATTTTATTGTCAAATAATACGAAAGCCACAAGAGGACTCTGTGGTGAAATTCAGTATTGCCTTTGAGACTTTGTTACACTGGGCTCCAAAGATGATGTGAAATAGAGACTGAGCAGCATGCCCCAGGGAGACATGCCCTATGTTTACCTGTCACCTAATTCTTCACATAGGAAAAGCCCAGTCACAATAACTCTGCCCATTCCCTGGGCACTCTCTTTCCCCTGCACCGAGATCCACCTGAGCCAGGCAAGTGGGAAGAGGGAGGTGTCAGGGAGTGGGTGACAGCTCCCCCAATTCTGGAGGCCAGTCTTTTAACTCAACTCACTTAACATGTCTTCAAAGTCGACATTCCCTTGGCTGTACTAAACGTTTAGCACATTTGTGAACAACACACTTCTACATCCTTGCTAGACATGAAACTGCAGAAAAACCTGAGTGTCTCTGGATTAAGTTTAGAAGTGTGAGCAACAAGGGTGATGTCATGGTGGGAGTCTGCTATACGCCACTGGACCAGGGGGATGAGGTGGACGATGCTTTCTTTCGGCAACTCACGGAAGTTACTCGATCGCAGGCCCTGGTTCTCATGGGAGACTTCAATCACCCTGATATCTGCTGGGAGAGCAATACAGCGGTGCACAGACAATCCAGGAAGTTTTTGGAAAGTGCAGGGGACAACTTCCTGGTGCAAGTGCTGGAGGAACCAACTAGGGGCAGAGCTCTTCTTGACCTGCTGCTCACAAACCGGGAAGGATTAGTAGGGGAAGCTAAAGTGGATGGGAACCTGGGAGGCAGTGACCATGAGATGGTCGAGTTCAGGATCCTGACACAAGGAAGAAAGGAGAGCAGAAGAATACAGACCCTGGACTTCAGAAAAGCAGACTTTGACTCCCTCAGGGAACTGATGGGCAAGATCCCCTGGGAGAATAACATGAGGGGGAAAGGAGTCCAGGAGAGCTGGCTGTATTTTAAAGAATCCTTATTGAGGTTACAGGGACAAACCATCCCGATGTGTAGAAAGAATAGTAAATATGGCAGGAGACCAGCTTGCTGATCTTAAACACAAAAAAGAAGCTTACAAGAAGTGGAAGATTGGACAAATGACCAGGGATGAGTATAAAAATATTGCTCGGGCATGCAGGAGTGAAATCAGGAAGGCCAAATCACACCTGGAGGTGCAGCTAGCAAGAGATGTTAAGAGTAACAAGAAGGGTTTCTTCAGGTATGTTAGCAACAAGAAGAAAGTCAAGGAAAGTGTGGGCCCCTTACTGAATGAGGGAGGCAACCTAGTGACAGAGGATGTGGAAAAAGCTAATGTACTCAATGCTTTTTTTGCCTCGGTCTTCACGAACAAGGTCAGCTCCCAGACTACTGCACTGGGCAGCACAGCATGGGGAGGAGGTGACCAGCCCTCTCTGGAGAAAGAAGTGGTTCGGGACTATTTAGAAAAGCTGGACGAGCACAAGTCCATGGGGCCGGATGCGCTGTATCCGAGAGTGCTAAAGGAGTTGGCAAATGTGATTGCAGAGCCATTGGCCAGTATTTTTGAAAACTCATGGCGATCGGGGGAAGTCCTGGACGACTGGAAAAAGGCTAATGTAGTGCCCATCTTTAAAAAAGGGAAGAAGGAGGATCCTGGGAACTACAGGCCAGTCAGCCTCACCTCAGTCCCTGGAAAAGTCATGGAGCAGGTCCTCAAGGAATCAATTCTGAAGCACCTAGAGGAGAGGAAAGTGATCAGGAACAGTCAGCATGGATTCACCAAGGGCAAGTCATGCCTGACTAATCTAATTGCCTTCTATGATGAGATAACTGGCTCTGTGGATGAGGGGAAAGCGGTGGACGTGTTGTTCCTTGACTTTAGCAAAGCTTTTGACACGGTCTCCCACAGTATTCTTGCCAGCAAGTTAAAGAAGTATGGGCTGGATGAATGGACTATAAGGTGGATAGAAAGTTGGCTAGATTGTCGGGCTCAACGGGTAGTGATCAATGGCTCCATGTCTAATTGGCAGCTGGTATCAAGTGGAGTGCCCCAAGGGTTGGTCCTCAGGCCGGTTTTGTTCAATATCTTCATAAATGATCTGGAGGATGGTGTGGATTGCACCCTCAGCAAGTTTGCAGATGACACTAAACTGGGAGGAGAGGTAGATATGCTGGAGGGTAGGGATAGGATACAGAGGGCCCTAGACAAATTAGAGGATTGGGCCAAAAGAAATCTGATGAGGTTCAACAAGGACAAGTGCAGAGTCCTGCACTTAGGATGGAAGAATCCCATGCACCGCTACAGACTAGGGACCGAATGGCTTGGCAGCAGTTCTGCAGAAAAGGACCTAGGGGTTACGGTGGACGAGAAGCTGGATATGAGTCAACAGCGTGCCGTTGTTACCAAGAAGGCCAATGGCATTTTGGGATGTATATGTAGGGGCATTGCCAGCAGATCGAGGGACGTGATCGTCCCCTCTATTCGACATTGGTGAGGCCTCATCTGGAGTACTGTGTCCAGTTTTGGGCTCCACACTACAAGAAGGATGTGGAAAAATTGGAAAGAGTCCAGCGGAGGGCAACAAAAATGATTAGGGGACTGGAACACATGACTTATGAGGAGAGGCTGAGGGAACTGGGATTGTTTAGTCTGTGGAAGAGAAGAATGAGAGGGGATTTGATACCTGCTTTCAACTACCTGAAAGGGGGTTCCAAAGAGGATGGCTCTAGACTGTTCTCAGTGGTTGCTGATGACAGAACAAGGAGTAATGGTCTCAAGTTGCAGTGGGGGAGATTTAGGTTGGATATTAGGAAAAACTTTTTCACTAGGAGGGTGGTGAAACACTGGAATGCGTTACCTAGGGAGGTGGTGGAATCTCCTTCCTTAGAAGTTTTTAAGGTCAGGCTTGACAAAGCCCTGGCTGGGATGATTTAGTAGGGGATTGGTCCTGCTTTGAGCAGGGGGTTGGACTAGATGACCTCCTGAGGTCCCTTCCAACCCTGATATTCTATGATTCTATGATTGCACTAAAAAAACATCTGTACCACTTAGCACAGACCCAGCTTTACTCCCTGGTTTCCAGGGAGACCAGATCATTGGCAAGACAGGAAACCAGCCGAGCAAGAATTTTTGAACAAGACAAACCTTATGAACGTTGGGGATATCCAGGAAATTCATTGGCTCTGCTGAAAAGGTCATGCCAACGTTGTTCACTGTTAAAAGAACAATGCATCAGGCCCAGCTGTTCTGAATTATGAGCATCATGTAGTAGAAACACTTGGCACTTTAGAAGCAATACAAGTCTGTCGCTAGGACCCAAAGAACCAGGTTCAGACAGGCCCAAACAGGGAGGTTTGGATCTGGATCCAACTATTCCCAAAACTGGGGGGGATGTTTGGGATCTTTGCTATAGTGTACATCTGCACTTGGAGCTGGGGGTATAATTCCCAGCTGAGGGAGACATACCAGCACTAGCTCTGATTGAGCTACCATGCTAAAAATAGGGTGTAGCCACGGTGGTAGAAGCTAGCCGCCCTAGAAAACCAGACATCACACAAACCATAGGTGTTAGGGTAGCTTGCCCCTCCCGCCGCTCACACTACCACAGCTACACACTATCTTTAGCGTACTAGCTCAGAGCCAGCATGGGTATAGCTCCTCGAGCTGAGACTTACACCTCCAATTCGAAGCACAGACATCCCCTCGGAGAGTAAAGGGCGTGTTGAGAAGCAGCCACCAGTGGTGTCCATTTGGATTTTAGTGCATGTGGTGTGGGAGACAGAAGACGCTGGAGACTGAAGGAAATGCAAGTGGGAGTGGATGAAGACGACAGCCTACTGGAGCAAGCACGTGGCTCTAGACTAGTTAGGGGTGCCTGCCTGGAGCATAGCTAGAAGACACTGTTAGGTGCACACGTGTCCAAGGCAGCCTCCAGTCCCAGAAGACACGACAGGAAAATTTGTTCATCTGTTAGGTTTACATCAGACCCATTAGCTCAATGGAAATCAAGTGTTTGGCCAGGTTATTTCTGAGCCCGACTTGGGCGCAGTCCACTGGGAACTGCACAGACACTGGAACGGAGAGCATGACATCTGCCATCTCCCTGGGAAAGCTCCAACCACAGGCCCACTGCTTCTGGCCAAGGTATGTTTCAGGCCAGGGCAGCTGCAAAGACAAACAGAACAAAACCCAAGAGCCAATTTACCTAGAATGCCAATCTCCAGGCCCTGCAGGGCGGTTTGGATTGAGTCATAGATCTCTGACCCCTGGGTGAAATCAGCTTCAATAACTCTGGTGCTTTGGCCATGCTGCTCTTCTGGAAAGCAAAGTCAGAGCAAGATTAGTACCCTGGCGAGGGGCTGGGGAGAAAACAGAGGAGAAGGCAGGGCTGGGGAGCGGGTAGGCTCTGAGTTCAGGGTGACAGAGCCTCTGGGCAGAGAGGAAATGGGGGGTGTGTGTGTGTGTGTGGATCTAGGCTAGCTGCAACAGGTCCCTGGGAGAGGGAAAGGGAGGGAGCCTGGGCTTGCACCAATTGAGCTGGGGGCAGGAGCGTAAGGCCTGGTCTAGTGGTAATAGAACCCCTGGGAGTGGTAGGAGGGAAGGCAGCAGGGTCTGGGTTAACGGCACAAGCCAGACCCCACCTTCCACCCCTTCACTCACCCCAAGCTCTAATACTGTGCTTTGGTAACAATGCAGCTACAAGGTGACACCACATAAGATTCCCACTCTAACTGCCTAGGTGCCCAACTCCCCTGGCATCCACACAGGTGTTCGTGGAGACCCCACTCACAAGCAGGAGCCTGCCCAGCCTGTCTTACTCACCTATCTCAGCTGCCACCTGCTTCAGTTTCTGCAGAGAGCGGCTGATCAGCACCACATTGAGGCCTCTCTTGGCGAGCTGGAAAACAATTAAGGTGGGAACTCAGGAGAATCTGGGAAGCCCTAAATCTACTCAGTTTGCCCCACAGCTACTCCTGGGTCAGCTTCACCCTTGTGCCAAAGCTGATCCAAAGTAGCACTGGTTATTACCTCGTGGGCATAGGCTCTTCCAATCCCAGATGTAGCTCCAGTCACCACTGCAAGAGGAGAGAGGTACAGGCTGTAAATGCCTCCTTAGGCCAGTAGCTGAGAACCGCTCCCCTGGGGAATTTGCATGCCTTGCACACACTCCCCAGCATGGTTTTGTGCAAGCTCCATGGAGCAGGGAGGGGGACACCCTATCTAGGGTCTGGATCAATGCTAGGCTCCTCAATCCCAGAGCAGGGAGGGAGAGTCCCTCTCTACAAGTTCTGGTGAGACAGCGTCTGGGGTACTTTATTATCACCCCAAAATACTGAGAACCTGGGGGAGTTCCAACCCCTAGGACAACCCTTGCTGAGGTCATTGGCAACACCCCACTGGTTTTAAACGGTAAGTGTCTTTCAACCCTAACGATATAGAGCTGCAGTGACTTTTCACTTTGCTGCCACAAACCGATGGTACTTCACAGAGTCACCGCCACTGATTTGCCCCTGCCCCAGCTCCTCCACCCATCTGACCTGTGGAGCCCACTGGCCAGAAGGGAGGAGCAGAGCCCAGTTTCGGGGGAATAGGCCCAAGCCCTACTGAGCGACAGCCCAGTGGAGCATTCAGACAGGGCCCAACTAGGCAATCTGGAGCTCTAGCTCACCCCCATGTGAGCCCCCTACAGCCCTATAATCCCTGAACTACAGTCCCATACCTACCTGGGCAGGCAGTGTCAGGCCTACCCACCTAATGTTGGTAGGAGGCAGACTGGGACCTCCCCCTTCCTGGCCCACTGCTTCCTGCCTTCTGGCAGGCTAGGTTGCTTCCACGAGGCAGGAACACTCGGCTCCTGTCCACCCCAGCAGAGCACTCCATGTGTGGGTCCCCCCAGTACCAGCCTTCCTTCCCCCAACCCCCACAGAGGGGACATCAGTGGTGGTGTCCTTCTCCCCCTTGGCAGGGAGCCTAGTGTGGTCTGGTGGGGACTCTCCCTGGTTCTACTGGTCTCTGTTCTCCACCCCACTCACCCACTTTGCACAGTGTTACTGGTGACCCAAGGGGCCATGGAGAATGAGGCTCCACACCTCGGGTTCTGTGTCTAGAGCCAAGCATTCTGAGTACAGCAGACAGCGGAGAGCCCCCATGCCCTGCTGAGCAGCATGTCTGGCAGCCTGAGGTGCTGGGACGTCAGTCCTAGCCCCCTGCCGCTAAGGAATTTTGCTTGGCAAGTTGGCTGCCAGTCCCACTCCCTTCCCAGGGGCTTCCAGGAATGAAGTGAATGAAAGACACGAACATGCCTCATTGGGCCAATGAGATAAAGAGCCTCCCAGGGAGCCTGACCAGGGTGCAGAGGCTCTGTGCCCCTTCCCAATGTGTAGAGACAATCAGAAAGGGATTCCACACAGGTAGACACTCTCCTGCTTGTTATGACACAGGAAATCCAGGTCTAGTCTACATAGTTTCTCTGGGCAACAGAAGAACTATTGATTGGAAGCTCTTGGGGACCAGCTCTGGGTATAGTGCCGAGCACAATGGGGCTCCAGTCCTTGAACTGGTGCTACCACAATGCGGACAACAGCAGCAACATACTTCAGAGGCTACAGGCAGGGCCAACTTCTACAGCAAGTCTGCAGTATCACCAACCCGAGGCCTTCAAAGATCAGGAGTAAGGCCCCCCTCAAAATAAAACATTTTATAAAAAAAAGCTGGTGATTTGTCAACCAGGATGAATTTTGGGTTCTCTCTCCCTTTGACTTCTGGTCTCCGGGCTTTAGGCTATTTTTCCAAGCTTTTCTCTGTAACCACAAGGGCTAGAAACTACTTTTGAATTTGAGGAGAGTGGAGATTCTCCTGTGGTTACAGGATTCCAGGAGCTGAGACTCTGAGAAAAACACCCCACGTGAGAAGTTTTGGCAACACTGGGGCCAGGGCTACACTAGAAACTTTTGCAGCAAAGAAACGTTGGCTAGGGCTGAGAATTTAGAGTGACCTTGTTATACCAGCAAAAACCTTACGTTAGATGCAGTTATAGCAACATAAATGTGCTTTTCGGCTATAGCTTATTTTGCTGAGGAAACAAAAATGCTCTTTTTTTTCCAGTTATCAGCTGCAGTAGGAGGGTTTGGCAATACAGCTGTGGGGGAAACCTGAGACCCTGGCTCCCAGTCTGTTGCCTTAAGGTCTAGTAAAGAGCCTGGACCTCATTTTATAGCCCCCAGAAGGACAAAGAGCTGCGTTAACTGGAGGCTGCAGGAGTCTAGTTTCTGACCTCAGCAAGATGGGAAATGTTTCCTCTGGACATTTTCTACCCCATGCCCTGGACACTGGCCTCTCCACAGGGCCAGCATCCCCCAGGCCGTTTGGCTGGGTCATGGAGCCCCCTGACCTTGGCCATCCCTCCAGCCCGCTGGGGCTTCCAGCTGGTTCGTGTGCCTGGTGGCATCGGTCCTGGGGTTCAACAAGAACTGATGGGGCACCCGTTTGCCTCACGCCTGAAGCCCTGCGAGCAGGAACCTACCCTGCCCGGCCAGCAGCAATCAGCACCTCCTCCAGCTCCAGAGCTGGGAAGCTCAAGGCCAGCCTACAGGAGAAGCTACTAGTGCAGCTGGTGAAGATGGAGAGAGCTCTCCCCCGGGCATATTAAAACCACCTCCCGCCGACACAGCGCTGGCCACACAGGCGCTGGGGTCGGGGTAACGTAGCTCGCCCAGGGGGCGGCGTCTTCAAATTATGTCGCCATAAATGCCAGTGTGTACAAACCCGCGGGGGGGGGGGAGCCATCAGCATAGCCCAGCCCTGCCTCCCCTCTCCCCGCCAAGCCCCGGGGCGGGGGGGAACGGCCAGCGCAGCCTCCCCCCCTCTCCGAGCCGTCAGCCCCGCCCCGCAGCCCCCCGCCGGCCATCACTGCGGGGGGCGGGCCGGCCAGACCCTCCCCAGGGCCCGCGGGCCGAGCTCACCCGCCCAGGCTCCGAAGCTGGCGAGCTCCGCGCCCCTGCCGCGCGCCGCCAGCAGGTGGGTCCACACCGCGTGGCCCAGCGCCCAGGCGGCCCGCAGCAGCAGCCCGAGCGCGACCAGGGCGCCCAGCACGGGCAGCCCCGCGGCGCCGCCGTCCATCGTACCGCGGCTGCTACTGCAGCGAGCGCGCCCCGGTCTCCCCGCCCAGCCGCCTCGGCTGCCGGGCCATTGGCTCAGCCGCTCCCGGGGCGGGCCGCGGCCGCTCCCTGCACCTTCCAGCCCTGCCGCTGCAGCCCCTGGCTGCAAGGAGTTTCTCTCCTATTACAGTTTGTTCCTGGGCCCTGCCTCCCGCGCGGGGCATGTGTACCAAAAAATCGGCCTCACTGATCCTGGAGACACAGATGCCTCCCTCAGCCCCTTTGGGAAGGTCTGTGAGGGGAACTAAAATCTCCCCTGCACACTGGCGGTGTAGTCTCGCTCCCTTAACCGGGGGCCCACGCACCTGCGGTTCATAGCCCACTGGATGGGACGGATTGGTGCCGGGAACAGGTCAAAAGAGACTGGTTCCTCGTGTTTGAGTTGTTACCTGAGGCCCAGAAGAAAGGGTGTCCTGGTGTGCAAACTAAGGAAGGGGCGAGGTAGATGGGAGGTTGGCACCATGGTAGAGAAGTAGCCGCACAAGTGGTGAAACGGGCCAGTGTCACTGTCCTGGAATCTTTGTCTGACCTGATGGGTTTAGACTCAGAGCAATTCTGTGGAATAGGTTTCCTGAGCGTAAACCGTGGTCAGTGGAGCAAGCATGTAAGGATTCATGTACACCGGCCTTCAGCTTGTGGACAGTGGGTCCAGCTATGAAAAGAGACCCAAGGGGACTGGTCCAAGCTTAGGTCCTGGGAAGGAAAATTAGTGGAGGCTCTGGAGCAGTGAGATTTGGGTAAACCCAAAGTGAGTGGGGTGGAAGGCAGCCAGTCCTGGTAGACCCCCACCAAGGGAGCCCAAAGACCTGAGATGCAACATTTGTAGGCAGACCAGGCATAAATGAGTGTACTAACCAAGGGTGGAGGACTTGGAGTTTGTCTGGGACTGAGGGGCTCACCCATCACCTGCCCAGCCTGGAAAGCAGCCTGTAGCTCACTCAAAGAGTGAACTGCATGATTGAATTTTCAGAGGAAAATGATCACACGGTCAGCTCCTCTGGGGCACAGCGGTTCCCAAACTTTAACAACTCACGAACCCCTTTCACTAAAATGTGAAGTCTCATGAACCCCTTCCTAAAAATGAATATTTCCAGGGATTTTCTCCCCCATACTTCAGCCTAAATTATAAAAGCAATGATCTTGGAAATATAAAATGTGTTTTTATGAGATGCTTATTACACACTATTAATTATTATTTATCATGACAGTATTTGTATTACATTATGAAAACAGCCAAGATGTTCCAAGACCTCACTTTTGTAGCTTGTATCACTTTTGATTAAGCCTGTTATAAGACAAGGCTCCTATCAGAGGTGCCAGTAGAAAAAAAGGGTGCGGGGCGAAGCCCCTGCGCACCCTGGGGCCTGGGGGGGGGAGCACCGCTGGAAAACTGGGGGGGGCCATGGGGGCTGCCAGAAAAAAAGGGGGAGGGACCCCCGGGGGGGCATGCCGACACAGGGGCGACACACGGCCCTCGTCGCCCCCCCGTACTGGCGCCTCTGGCTCCTACGTGTCATCAGGGAGTATCAGATGTGAAACAGCAGGAAGGGATTTAAGAAGCCAACTCAAAGGGTTCCTCCAACAGAAGCATTCAGGTCCTGAGCAGTCCAGGCAAACAACGCACATTACAACAAAGCTCAAACTTGTTCTTCATAATAATTTAAAAACAATACTAGCTGCCTATTTCATTTTAAAAACAGCAAAAAATATCCACCTCCTTTTCTATTTCGTATAAGGAATCTTGAAGTTTAAATCTCAGTGTGATAGAGATGCTTGCTTTGATCTGCTTAGCTCTTGGAAGTCCAGGGGCTCCGGGCTGCTGGCCCCGGGCTGCCCAGGGTCCCTAGGGACAGTTCTGTCTGCCATTAGGAAATTTTTTCCTGAGAACCCCTTGTAACCCCAGGCACTGATGTACATGTCCCATTGTAATTTCATGGGCTCAGACTCATCTGATCCCCAGCGGGAGCTGTCTGGAGTGACTCACAACTGTGAGTGCCTATGTCAGGGCAGACTGTCAGAAAACAGAGCAGACACCTCGCTAGCCAGCCTTACCATGGAGTCACAGACAGTCCCCTTAGACTCTCCAGTCTATCTTGCTACCCAGACAAACTGGACTTTGTGATAAAAGGTCACTTAAACCAAAAATCACACCACATCAGGTTGCTCCAAGTCCCAAGAGACCAGTCACTTACCCCAGGTCAATTAGTACTCTAGATCTTATACCAAAGACAATGCTGGTAGCCAATTCTAAAGTTAACTAACTAAAGGTTTATTAGCTAAGACAAGGAAGTGAGTTACTGACAGATTAAAGCAGGTAAAATATATGTCCAGGTGAGTCACAGTTTGTAATTACAAGTGGTGGCAGTGATGTAATAAACTGTCAGTTTCCCAAAAGTCTTTTCAGGCTTCCCAGATTGTCTCTGGGGATCTCCGCTTTGCATCTGGTACACTTCCCTGTAAGAGTTCAAACAGTGTAGAGATGAAGGATTTTCCCCTGAATCCATACTTGTAGCTTCTTCTCACAGAAAACAAGCTGACAAGGTCATTACCCACATGAGCTTTTCCTTTGATGACAGAGTGAGGAATGCATTTAGAGACTCTGACATCAAATCATCACATACAATGACCACTCACTTTGAAATTAGGTCTTTTCTCTTAGAGTTTTTCATTTACATCCTACAAGCCTTCTTTCTCCTTTGATGGGTTATTTAGTTACAAGAGTATACACAATGTAAATGTTTGCTACTACATTATATCAGGATAGAGATACATGAAAACTTGCTGACCAATAATATTATGGTAAAATGCCCATAGCAACATTATATGTAAAATTATAAACATAAGCTGAAATCATGACTGACCTATGTTTCCTAAACCAGTTCCTCTGAGACAAAGGGCAAGCTGATGCCTCAGCCTTTACCTGCTAAGTAGCCTTTCTTTGGCAGGGACAAAATCCACTTTTTAGGAAGATACAACATGGAGTTTCCTTTTTTCATCAGACTGCCTGTTGCCTTGCTCCCAGCTGGAAATGCTTCTCAAAGGGGGGACAGGACTATAAAAGAATGGGCAGACACCCCTCTCTCCCCCTGTCCATCACATGGGTGGGGTCCTGACCTGAAGAGTTTGGTCAGTAATCTTGCTGGAAGCATGTGGTGAGAAATTTGCTGGAATATAATATAGTTTAAGTAAGGCACTAGTAAACATTTTGTCTTTATTTTTCTTGTAATTATTTCTGTCTTTTATGCCTCATTATTTATTCTTACTAAAAATCTGTAATTAATAATTTTGTTTTACTGTTTTATCTAATTTGGTATGTTTAAGTTGAAGTGTCTGTGTAACTATTTGTGGGATTAAGATGTCATACTATTATCTTAAAGGACTTAATATATTTGTACCCTCTAGGAGAGGGCTGGGCAGTACAGGACCTACATTTCTGGGGGAAGATCTGGGACTGGGGGTGTTTTGGGTTCACCGTGCAGTATAACCAAGGCTGATGAGAGCCAGGGTGTAGCTGGCAGGCTGCAGTTACACACACACACACACACACACAATGAGGGTGTGGCTTGCACCTGTTTGTGCGGGGCCCAGGTGGGAGCTACTTCCGTGAGGCATTGTAACTAAGGCACCCAAGGTTGCAGGGTAGGGGTGTCACAGTCCCCTATTAGTCTGGATTGTGCCCTGGTATGTCACAAATCCCCCTGCTGCTTCACATGGGTCAGCCCTAAAAGACATAGAACTGCTTATTGTAGAAGCTTATGTTACCTTTTAAAATCTAAGACTAACTCATTTGTGTGTGTGTTTCCAGTTTTAACCTTATAAATAACTCTCATTTCTTTTCATAGTAATAGATCTTTAATTAGTTTATAACAGGATTGGCTACAGGCCTTGTCTTTGGTATGAGAACTGAAGTGCTATTGTCCTGGGGTAAGAGACTGGTCCTTTGGGACTTGGAGTAACCTGCATATTGTTGAGGTTTTTTTTATGTAAAGTGACCATCTGAAACATCTATCACAGTGTCAAGCTTCCTGGGTTTCAAGATAGAGTGGCATGCCCAAGGGGACTGTCTGTGACTCCATGTTAAGGGAGACACATAATATTAGACTCAACCTTGGAGAGTATGAGTATCTCTCCTGAATTCCTAGTTTAAAACTCTTTTAATCAGTTGTGCCAACTTCCATCCCAGAAGAAGTCTGTTTCCCTCCCTACTCAGGTGGAGTCTATCCCATGAGAACAGTTCTCTGTCTGTGAATGGCTGCCAGTGGTCGAACATCCCAAAGCCCTCCTTATAGCACCACTGCCTGAGCCATCTGTTGATTGTCATAATCTTGTCCAGCCTTCGCTCTCCTCCTCTAGGGACAGATAGAATCCCACTGAAAATCACCAGAGCCTCCATTTATTTAATCATCTTCCCCAGCCTGGCACAGTCTCCCTTGGTGCATTCCAACAAAAATCGAGCCGTATCATTTGTTCCTAGATGAAGGACAATCAGTGGATTATTTGCTGCTCCCATTAGGATCTTCTTCAGCCTTACGTTTGCATCCCATATATTAGCTCCCAGCAGACAGCATACCCTGGTGTTCTCCGGATCAGCTCTGACTGGTCTGTGTGCTCCTCTTGGTAGAGAGTCCTCTCCCCAGTCATGTAGTCCTGCCTCTTTCTGGTGTTGGTTTGATACTCTGATTATTCCTCTTGTTGTTTGTCCTTCTCTTTTGTTCTCCCTTCCTATCTTCTGTGAGTCATTCTCTATCCTCTTGGGGCTCTGAACTCTGGCAATCTTCACTGACTCTTCCCCTCTTCTTGTAGGACTAGCCCGTCTACTCTTCTTCCTTGCCCTCCCACCTTCTATTACTGCCTGCTGTGCCCCTTCTTCATTTTCTAACTCAGCAGCCCTATTTCTGAGCTCAATTTCTCCTTCACTAGCCAGTCTTTTTTCCTCTGCCTGGTTCTCGTAGTCACATGCTTCCACTGGCGACTTTCCTCATCCGGCAGTCTACCCTCACAGTTTTCCAGTCTCACTTGCACCTGCAAGTTTTGAGTTTTCCCTTCAGCCTCCTCTTGCTTTCCCTCCATCATCTGCTCAAATCCCCTTTGAAACTCAACCATAGTTTCTACCTGCAAGTAAAGTCTGGAGTTGCAGCCTGCAACTCCAAACTTTTCATCTTCTCTTCCATCGGCTCCATGAGGCAGCACTTCAGACAAACGAAACTCTTTTCAGGTACCCACACCCGGATAACATACATCCCACAGCTTCTACATCCAGTCATCTTCATGGTCTCTTCCGTTCCTTGGGTCACTACCTCTGGAGCCTCTATATCTGACATAGACTTCCCACCTCAGCTCCTGTCCAGGGGAAAAAGAAATCACACAAACCAAAACCAGAACACCCCCCACACCCTCCCCCAAAGTCTCCTTACAAACTTCCACTCAAACTCCCCTGTTTTCAGCTCTGTTTGCTGGCTTCTCTGCTGGTGCACCTCCCTAAGGTCTTGGCTGTTAGATGACACTAGCAGGGAGCAGCTTTGGAGTTTTCATGTACCTCCGGGCTTTCCTGTCACCTCAGCACCTTCAGGTTTGAAACTGGGTTGGGGTCTGGCCACTACCTCCTCCTGCTCATCTGCCAGGCAGTGAATCCACATTCTTCCATGTGTCAGCCATCTTGGCTGCAGCCTGGGGTGTCTTTCCCCAAATGCTGAAGGGGTCACTCCCTACCCCAACCAAAGGGTAATCAGTGGAGGTTTGTCCCCCTCCAAAGTTGGTCATATTTCTGGGGCTCTGGTGACCCAGAGTCTGGTGAGGCAGGATGCTCCCGCACATTGGCAGGACCCTTCTGACAAGGTGTCTGTTACCAGCAGCAGCTTTCTGGCTGCTTTACCCTTCAGTGGGGCTTCTCTCACCCCTGGGCTGGACAAACATGTTTGGGAGTCCTGCTTTCCTTCCTGTGTTTCCCCACATTTGGCTGCAGGGTCAGCTCTACCTCTGCTTTCCCACTGAGGGCAGGCCATGAGCTTGCACCCTTGGTCACAGCACCAGGTTTCAGGGATTTTACACCTGAGCTGATGTGACTCACATCCCTGGTGTGTGTGTGGGGGGGGAACTTACACACCAAACACATCTTCATGGAATCATATAGAATCATAGAATATCAGGGTTGGAAGGGACCTCAGGAGGTCATCTAGTCCAACCCCCTGCTCAAAGCAGGACCAATCCCCAATTTTTGCCCCAGATCCCTAAATGGCCCCCTCAGGGACTGAACTCACAACCCTGGGTTTAGCAGGCCAATGCTCAAACCACTGAGCTATTCCTCCCCCCAATATCTTGCAGGATATTTATCCATAAAGTGTAACATGTAAGGTGACCTACAAAATACTCTTTACTTGTCAAGATTCATAATAATTGGGAGTTGTATGTATAAGTAATTGTGACAGTTTGGATCACAGAAACCCCTGGGAGCTGCCACCTGATGTGCCAAGACTACTTCTTCTCATGCTTTCCTGCCCTGGCAGCTTAGGTCTTCAGTGCCCTGCCTGGTTTGAACCAGACCTGCTAGCCTGCTGCAAACCCAGACCCAGGTCTGAACCACATCCCCTAACAGCTGTAGGCTTAATTGAAAGCAACTTACAGAAGTGTTCCTGTCTTTAACACTCAGATGCCCAACTCCCAATGGGGTCCAAACCCTAAATAAATCAGTTTTACCCTGTATAAAGCTTATACGGGGTAAACTCATAAATTCTTCACTCTCTATAACACTGATAGAGAGATATGCACAGCTGTTTGCCCTCCCAAGTATTAATACATACTCTAGGTTAATTAATAAGTAAAAAGTGATTTTATTAAATGCAGAAAGTAGGATTTAAGTGGTTCCAAGTAGTAACAGACAGAACAAAGTGAATTACCAAGCAAAAATAAAATAAAACAGGCAAGTCTAAGTCTAGTATAGTAATAAAAACTGAATACAGATAAAATCTCAGCCTTAGAGATGTTTCAGTAAGTTTCTTGCCCAGACTGGATGCCTTCCTAGTCTGGGCACAATCCTTTCCCCGGTACAGTCCTTGTTCCAGCTCAGGTGGTAGCTAGGGGATTTCTCATGATGGCTCCTCCCTTTGTTCTGTTCCACCCCCTTATATGGCTTTGGCACAAGGTGGGAATCCTTTGTCTCTCTGGGTCCCCCCCGCCCCTCCCCCAATGGAAAAGCACCAGGTTTAAGATGGATTTCAGTACCAGGTGACATGGTCATATGTCACTGTAAGACCCCAAGCCTTCATTCCTTCCAGCCTGACTCACAGGAAGGTCTGCGTGCAAACAGAGCCATCCACAGTCAATTGTCCTGGCTGATGGGAGCCATCAAGATTCCAAACCACCATTAATGGCCCACACTTTGCACAATTACAATAGGCCCTCAGAGTTATATTTCATATTTCTAGTTTCAGATACAAGAGTGATACATTTATACAAATAGGATGACCACACTCAGTAGATTATAAGCTTTGTAATGATACCTTACAAGGGACTTTTTGCATGAAACATATTTTAATTACATTATATTTACACTCATCATAAAATCATAGAGTGCAACATCACAGTAATATTTAAGGGATAATGTATTTATACTGGATGTGTGCTTTGTAGGCTTAGAGTAAAAAGTAAAGATTAGTCACCAGGATGTCTAAGTAATGGGCCAGTCAGCCAATGGGCAGTTGTCACTTGGCCTGTCTGGCGGATGATGCAATGCAAAGTTCAACCATTTAGCCTTGCACAATACTATGATCGTGGGCAGCGTGTGAACCCATTGGGGGAGGCTAGCCCCTGGCCCTGTCTCTTCTGCCTGAGGCCTTGCCCCTCCCCCTCAGAGCCCTCCCACTGTGGCCACCAGCTCCCCTTTCCCAACTCTGGAGCACTGGGCAGGCAGCACGACCCTGGAGCACCAGGTGGGTGGTGCAAGCAGTGGCCTCAGCCAGCCTAAATCCCAGCCACGGGCCACGCTGGGCTGTTTGGAGAGGCTTAGCCTCCCCTGGCCTGTGATACTTAGGGCCCATGACTATGACCTTGAATGGGAAACCATCAGAGGCAAAGACAAACAATTGAAACCTCTTAGAGGTAAAAGAACATTAAAACAGAGCTTTGCCCTGGCTTTGAATAGAAACAAAAGACTTTTTCAGTATAATAGAGTGCAGGGAAAGACATTCTGTACCCATTCACTGAGGAAACCCCTTGAGGAGCCAGAGGCTTTCATAAATGCTCAGATCCTGATTTGTCTGAAACCAGCCAGCTCTGCAAAAGACTGAATTTGGGGGGAAATCTAGTGTATTATGTAGGAAAGTTAACCACTGATAAGTGTAAACCCACGTTTGTGCTTTATGACTTTTTGTACTGTAACAATTTGTTTCCATCACTCGCTCTTGTTTCTAGTTAAATCTTTATTCTTACTTAATAAAACAAAGTTTATCATAAGTGCTGTGTGGTTTATGGGAGCGGTGGTTTAAGATAAAACTGGTACACGGGGGCACACTGCTCCTCTGAGGTCAGAGGATCCGGAATTTCTGTGAGTAGCCAGTGTTGGGGCTGGATATCAGAGAGGAATGATTCAAAGGGTTTGAGGTGCACTGATTGTTAACCTGCAAGGCGAAGGAGGGGCTGGCATAGCCCAGTGAGAGTGCTTGAGTGGCCGAAGGGCTGTAGTGTCAGGGAGCTGACACCAAGCAAACACTGCAGGCAGGGAGTAACAAGGTGACTCACAGTCCTGGGAACAATCATACCTTGTATCACCTGGGAGCCACTGCATGGTTCACAACTCCTTTAGCTCACCCTTTCCTGTGTCTTTCCAAAGGCTGGATCCATAGTGGAGTGCCCTTCTTCCCCGCTTCCCCATGCAATCATATCGCCCTCCTCCAGAACCTGGACTAGGGCCCAGCATTCCTGAGTCACGATATTCTTCTGCATTCAGCAAATAGCTGGGAAACTTGCAGGTAAAGTGTGTTTTATCCCCTACCTAAAGGATAATGATCTCCTGCTGCCACTAGTTACTCTGTTAGCTAAGGTAGCCGAGGTCTGCAGTGGGTCCAAAAGGACACAACCCTGCTGATGCTCCATGCAGAAGGTCAATGTGGTTCCACATGATGGAATTTTTTTCAATTGGCTTTTTTTAAATTTTAGGATGTTACATTTAAAATGAACATTAGACTTACAAAGTCAAGCACTCAGAATTTAGTAAATGCCGTGTGTGTGTGTGTGTTACAATCTTTAATTGGAGGATCACATACTATATTTCCCACAAGGCCCAAAGTCACAAAGGTACTTAGGTACCTGAGCCCCAAACAGGACACAAGGCTACATTTTTAAATGGTGAGAGTAATTCACCATTGGAACAATTTACCAAGGGCTGTGGTGGATTTTCCCATCACTGAACACTTTTAAGTGAAGATTGGCGGTTTTTCTAAAAGATCTGCTCTAGGAATTGTTTGGGGGACATCCTATGGGATACAGGAGGTTGGACTAGATGATCACAATGGTCACTCCTTGGCCTTGGAATCTACCAAGTCCCAGTTTTGGCTCCCCTGCAATCCACAAAACTCCTGCTGAATCCTGTAGGCACCTGAACTCACACAGGGTCAAAGTTCCCTCTATTTCTGCCCCATGGCACGCGTACTGCTGCCTCACTCTAGGCATCCCGACGCCTACCTCTGCCCTAAGCCCCAGAGTGAGTCACAAACCAGGGGAAGACCAGTGTTTGGTTGCCTAAGTCACATACAGGGCCTGAGCCTGTCAGGAGGATAAGGTTGTGGTGATGATGCCAATGCCCACCTTATAATTTTTATCCCAGTGGTTAGAGCCCTCACCTGGGCTGTGGGTAAGGTTCAATTCCCCTCTCCGCCAGAGGGGTGTTACCAGATATGCCCACTACTTTGGGGTATGCTCATTTATTAGGGTTACTGTTCTGGGGGTGGGGGTTCTGTAATTCTATTAATGTACTGCTTATGTCACTTGTGTGTTCATATGGAGCTCTACTCCTTCCTTCTGCAAGTCCCCTCCCAATGGAGCTCTCCTGCAGGACCTCGGTTCCCCAGGACTGGGTTCCTCCAGCCCTAGAACTAGATGAGTACGCACACCCATGTCTGAGCGGACCAGGTCAATCAGCACTCTCAAGCTGATCCCCTTATCTGTCCCTGTACTCAATGGGCTGGGTTAAGCAGCACCTTCAAGCTGTCACCCTTATGTGCCCCTGGTCTCAATAGATTGGGCTGAGCAGCACTTTCAGCTGCCCCGCCTTATGTGCCACAGGTTTAACATGTCCCTGTCCCACTTTCACCTCACACTTGTACTGGTCGTAACCCACTTGATGATGAGCAAACCCCACGGTATTTTTGGGCACTACAGGGATCTTTAGCTGAGGTAAAAGAAGCATTGCCGCAGAGTAAATGTGGGAAGCCAAAAACACAAGAGTAAAGTTCAGAGGGAGAGAGAAGCAACCAGCTTAACCATAAAAGTTATTTATTGTCTAATAGTAATAACTACCCAAGGACAGCCTAAACCAACATAACATACGTTATCAAAGGTGAATACCTGAGGTAGAAAGGAAAACAGAGAGAAAGAAGGGAATGTCACCACTCCCTGAAGCTTAAACTGGTCAGGGTTCCCAGGTGATGGTGGTAGCTCAGGGTCCTGAGGGCAGGAGACAGGCAGAGCCCCCAGCACGATCAGTCAGGAGATGATGGAGTCCCAGTGGAACTGATGCATAGTTTGGATCTAAGCATCAGAACCCTTATTTGGGCATAGGTAGGGGTTTTTGTAGAGAAAATACAATGGTTCAAGGGATTTGTTTATGGGTAAACTGATGATTCAAGGGTTTTCTTTAGGCTAGACAATAGGAGCTGATCACTCTTAGCTATGGGTGGTGGTTTCTTTCAGGGAGCTCACAATGCAACTAGGCTGCTTCAGTATTTTGGATATCAGTCAAGGATTTATTACTAAATTGGTCTGATAATTGCTGAGCTGGGTGTGTGCAAGCATAGGTTCATTAACATCTGGAGTAGATTCCCATGATGCAGTGCATCCCTGCTTTTCTGGTCCCAGAGTTCAGTGTGGTTCTCTGTTCTTCATTCTTTATGCTAATCCCTGTCCCATCTTTCATGCAGATAAGGCTAGGGGAGTTGTCTCTGTTCTTCATTCTGTATGCTAATGGGGATGTCTTAATCTTGTCGCCCTTGTCAGGAGGGGTCTAGGTGTTTCTCCCATCTGCCCTTCACTGCTCTTTGCAAGTTTTTTTTTCCTCTGATAGGTTTTGGTTTAAGCAGAGGCTGGTGGAGGCGTGTCTTTCATGAGTCAGACAGGCTGGATACTGCACGCTGGTTCCCCAAGAACACAGAGCTGACTGGTATCAGGGGGAGAGAGGATTTGAACAGTGGTCTGCCACCTCTCAGGTGAATTTTCTAACCACTAGGGTATTCTGATAGGAAGCTGCCTCAGTCTCTCTCTTTTTGGCTCAATGACTGTTCCACAGTAATCAAAACTTAAACATTGGGCCCAAGAGACTGTTCTCTGTAGCCCAGGGGTTAGGGCATTCACCTGGGGGGAGCCAGGATTCTGTCCCTTTACTCCAGTCACTCTTTCATTTACTGAGCCACAGTGGAACAGGAGAGACTGAGGCAGCCCCACATCAGACTATCCCACAGATCAGTGGTTAGAGCCGTCTCCTGAGAGGGAAGATCTGAACAGGGCAGAAAGGGGGCTTAAACCTGAGTCTCCCACATCCCAGGGGCAGGCACTAACCCCTGGGCTAACAGAGGTAGCTCTTCCTCTGGCTGTTTTTGTGTGGAGCAAGCCAGTCCCTAACTCATTGCCACAAGAAATGCCCTGGGTACCTAAGCTGCCTGGCCAAGGATGGCTAAGCAGAGATAGGAGTCTCCCTGCAGACCAGACGGAGGCCCCTACCTCTCAGAGAGGAGGGGCTGAGCATACACTTGTCATCAGCATCTCCCATTGGCTAGCTTGGGTGGCTTTTGTTGTTCGTATATAGGCCTGTTTGTTAACCCGGGATAGGATTTTGGGTTTGACTTTTGATTCTCTCATATCCTTACTAATCTGTGTGTGAACAAAGACACCGGTGTGTTGCTTCTGCCCAGCCAGATGGGTTTGTTAGTATAATAAGAAAAGATAAGGAATGGAGCTAAAGTGTTCCTGGACAGAGTGGGAGTAACACCAGTGGACATTTCTTCCCCAGAGGGCCAGCAATGAACTGGTGTACGTCTCGCACAGGCAAGGCGGTGCCAACATCCCTCAAAGGGGTGATCTGTGCGACGTTGCCATGATCACTCACGCCTTCCACCTTTTGACGTGCCCGGATACCACGGTGAGGAACATGACGGCATCCTGCAGAGCACACTCTGTGAAGAAGCAAATCGCCAGGACCCCCTCCAACCAAGATGTCGCCACCTACCTAAGCAGCTCACTGGAAGGCGAATTTGGAAGAGAGAGGGGAGACTTTGCTTCACTCTGGACTTGTGCCCGCAACGCTACGTGACGACTGGAGAAGCATATCAGCTGCCACTGGACGTGGTGCAAGGAACGCCAGGAGCTGGGAATCCTGGTGCCACAGGTGAAGAATACAGATCACACTATCATCACTCTGAGAGCTAGAACCATGCTAAAGAGGACCCTGAAGGATGCCATCCACTGCCAACATGTGGAAAACCTGAAACAGAAACCAGACCAGGACAAGGCGTTCGAGGTGTCGTGCAAGTGGGATGCCAGCAATCACTTCCTCCCTGGGGGCAGCTTCACCCGATTTGCCAACCTGAGGTTCGTCCACAGGGCCAGGATCAACTGCATCCCACTGAATGGAGCCATCCGCCACGGGAATCGGGACAAGCGACACAGGAAGTGCAGCTATGCCAATGAGACATTACCCCACCTCCTGTGTAGCTGCAAGCCCCATTCGAGAGCTTGGCAGCTGCAACACAACGCCATCCAAGATCGCCTGGCCAGAGCCAGCCTGCCACCCATGGGGAAGGTTGCCATAAACTCTGCCATCCCCGGAACTGACAGCCAACTGCGACCAGACATTGTCATCACCAACGAGGACCAGAATAAGATCATCATGGTTCATGTCACAGTGCCATTCAAGAACAGGATCCCGGCCTTCCACGATGCCCGAGCTCGAAAGGTAGAGAAATATGCCCCTCGGGCCGAAACCTTGAGAGCTAAGGGTTACCAAGTCCAGACACACTTGCTGATCATTGGAGCCTTGGGTGCATGGGACCCCAGTAATGAGTGAGTGCTGAAAGAATGCAGAATTGCTCAATGCTACACTCAGGTGATGCAGCAACTCCTGGTGTCGGATGCCATCAGGTGATCGAGAGACATCTGCATAGAACACATCACTGGACATCGGCAATATCAGGTGAGATGAGCTGGAGTGCCAATGAGAAGCGTAGTCAGGAAAGTAACAAATACTTTCCTCATTGATTGTATTTTCTAAATGGACAACCAACCTAATTCTCAATTACTGAGGAAAAATCTCCCCTCATTAATATATTTTGCTTTCCACAACCAAATCTCTGTACAACTTTTCATGAGTGATGTACCCATATATTCAGATTCTAATAGCTAAACTGCATTGTTAAATCTATTCACCTAAATTTGGGTTATTGCTGATTATGTACTCTATGTATCACATTACTTTAAAAAAAACCTAACTTTGTATTGGTGGATAATCTAAGCACTATACCCAGATGTACAGACATTCTTTTCCCAACCTATGTATTATATAATTTTTTTAACATATGAGCATACCCTGAAAGGCTGCCTGGCTCCTCTCTCAAGCCAAAGTCAAGCAACCAGTTAGGAGGGGCAAGGGGGGAGGCAAAAGAAACACTAAAAGCCAAAGAAATGCCTGTCCCTGACCGAAGCACCACCTCAGTCCCTACCCCTCCCATGGGATACAAAAGGGATGGTACCAAAGTCCCCAGATTCAGGACCCTCCGAAACGGCAACATGACCATAAATTGTAAGGGGTGGGACTAGGGGCATGCACTGACATCCTTTGATATTGATCAGAGGATCTTTTATCTTTCTACCACCTATTTCAGATATTTTCCTTGATAGAGAATATTTTCCTCATATATTGTTGTCCCTACCTGTGACTCCAATCTTCCAGCTTTGGTGTGATCATCAGCTACCTGAAACCCATCACCAACATGTGATTAAACCCATCAAAAAGTCAATTCATTGCCTCGCTCTTTGAGCCTCCTATAAATTGCATTGATTTTTTCAAAGTTGACTTGTAATTGACTTGAGTTGCAACTGAGTTCTCAGCACTTCTGGAACTCAATCCCCAAGTGTCTCAAGATGAGCACCCTGAAAATGAACATACTAATTAGTGGCCATACGTGAAAAAGTTGGCTTTAAGTGACTTCACTGGCTTCTACCTTTGTGTCAGTTCTCCAGTGTGGCATTTGATTGCTTTAGCCATGGGAACATCCTTTCTCCTCCTGCAATCTCCAGCCTCATTCTGTACACAAATTCTACAACAAATGAAGCTTGTCATTCTCATTCACTGTGCTATTCTGATTTTTATCCTGAGCTTTGTGCAGCCTGTGCATTTAATCTGGCAGGGATCTTGGCCTGGATCTGCAAGAGCATTTAGGTGTTGCAATGCTGAGCATCACAGGAACACACTGTGATCCACAAAGCTTGAGTTAGGCACCCAGGCTCCACAGAGGGAGAGAGGTGCCTTGGAATGTTGTTTGGGGCTTTCCCTTCACCCCCGCTCCCCTGGTTCTTGTCACGCAGACAGAAAGCAAAAGGCCAGAAGTCTGACGTGCAGGCAATGCAATGTGTACTGGGGATAGTTTCCAGCAAGCATGGCTATAACTCTGATGCCGCAGAGCCTTGTTTCCCAGTGTCCCCTTCTTCCCGCTCCTTAGCAGGCATAATTATACCTGAAATGCACACCCTCAGTCCCACCACTTACAATTTATGGTTATGTTCCGTTTTGGGGGTTGTGAGTTTGGGGTCTTTGTCCCACCTCTTTTATATCCCATGGGAGGGGTGAGGTTGTGCTATGGTCAGGGACAGGCATTTCTTTGGCCTTTTCATGTTTTATACCTTCCCCCCAATCCTCCCTTGCCCCTCCCGCCTAGGTGCTTGACCTTGCCTTGAGATAAGAGTTGAGGCACTCTTAAAGTGTGCGCTTTTATATTATACTCCCACCATGCCCAGTAACACTTTAACTGTTCTAACCTGTTCCCATTATACTAACAAACCAACTGGCTAGGCAGAAGCAACATACACAGAGTCTTTGTCCTTCGTTTGCACACATTAGTATAAGATATAAGAATATCAAAAATCAACTGGGCAAACAAGACCCAAAATTATATCTCAGGCAAAGATACAGGCCTGAATCCTACATTGTCACTAAGACTCCTAACGCTCTCTCCCTCCTGACTTGGCTATTTCCAGGCTGCACTGTTCCCTGCCTACACTGTGAATTCCCCAGCAAAGTCAGACTGCCCAAGCACCTCTGGTCTGCTTTTCCCCTCAGAGGCTATAAATGATGCAATTGCCAGAGTTATGTTACAACACAGCCCTTTCTAAGCAAGTATACTTCTTCTTAAGGTAAAAGTGTTACAGAGAAAATATTAAAACCTGAACTCCATTAAGGGCTCCAGCCAGTAAACAGTGTTTCAAACCCAACCTCCACCCTCCACCAGCCTGGGGTTTTTCTGTGGTAACAAGTTCATAACAGCTGTTAGCTCAGGACAAGCAACCCCAGGAATCTGAGTCACTCTTTTATCCAGTTTGGGCTGCTGAACTTGTCTTCATGTAATGAGTGATTAGCAAACAGTGCGTTTCTCCTCAGGGTGCAGTTTCAGAAGGATGGGACCAGAGGTGGGTAATCTGCATTCCCATTCTCCCACATATTTCCAAGGAAAGCCACTCACTAGAAGTTTAATCTTGTCTGGCCCATTGTTTTAAATGAGTCCCCTGAGGCTCATAACGCTTCCCCCAGTTTTCTTTAGACCTGCCTCCCCCTCACAGAAGTTACACACAATGCTCAGTGGTTTGAGCATTGGCCTGCTAAACCCAGGGTTGTGAGTTCAATCCTTGAGGGGGTCATTTAGGGATCTGGGGCAAAAACTGAGGATTGGTCCTGCTTTGAACAGGGGGGTTGGACTAGATGACCTCCTGAGGTCCCTTCCAACCCTGATATTCTATGAACACAAACATTTGCATTTTTAATACAATGAATTCCTAAAATACTTCAACTTAATTCAACAAGGTTTGTCCAGCATATTGCAGGTAATTGCCTCCTCTGTCACAGTCAAGAGCAGGCTTTAACACTGCCCACACTTTTGAATGCCATATTGTAAGGCAAGTGATGCTCTTCGGATTTGACACCTTGGACCAAGCCCTTACAGAGGACCCTCGGAGAGGTGCTAATCTGTTTCTCAAACGTCATGGCCTGAGATTATTATCCCGGACAAGACAACAGCAGCATTTTGAAAAAAAATCTGACTGAAAGTGTCCCAAGTTCAGCGCCCAAAGAAAATGAGCAAACCCTTCGCAATTCTCTGTGTGTCAGTTCCTCACTTGTGAGTCAGGCACAGTAAATATCTCCCAGGGTCTTGTGAAGAGAAATAATTTAAAGCAGCACTCAAATGCTCAATGATGGGTACCAGAGAAGAGCCCATGAGGAAATGAGTAAGTCGATGTTTAGTGTTTGGCTAATGAGCAGTAAATACGGAAAAGACCACTCACTGAACCATATGCCTGCATAAAATACTGAACAATTACCCATTCAACTAGCACCACCCAGCCAGTCCCCTGATGGAGGGAGAAGAAAAATACTATGTGAGTACATAGTTAAAGATGGGAATCAAAATACATATATACAAGGAGACAGCGACAACCTTAATTCTGGTATTTCCTAACTTTTGAGTGCTTGACTTTGTCAGCTGAACATTCTTTTAATGTAGTTTTTGTATGTAATCATAGACACAAAAGATACATTTTACCTCAGTACTTGCCACCTACTTAACCCTGGTGAGACATTAACTGCAATAATCACTGGAGGGTCACACCTTGTTACTTACATAGGCAGACGTGTACACCCAGCTGGGCCCCTTGGCCCCAGAAACTCATCTCCCCAGTGCAAAGGTGTCAACTGAAGTCGGGGGTGCAGCTGGCTAGAGTTGGGGGCAAGGGTCTGCTGGGTGGGGTGCTGGCCAGACTGCAGGGGCAAGAGGCTTCTGGCAGCTTGATTTCCACTAAAACCAGGCCCACAGTGTGCTCATTTGGTGCTGCAAGCAGAGGAATCCCTATGGTTCCCTAAATCTAACCTCACCTTGATGTCACTGCCTCATCCCTGTATTGAGTGATGCTCCCCTGCCACAAGCCTGGGGGAAGTAACTGCCTCACCCATGTGTCCAGAGCCTACAGAATCAAACCGTTTAGATCGGCAGAAATCAGGCTTTTCCAGTTTTCTGATTTTCATCAAAATCAACTGGATTCTGCCACTGATATTTAGAACATTCTCTGAAATTCCAGAGTGAACTGGAGGCCGTCTTCAAAAGTTATCACGCTGCAGCCAAGCTGAGTGCAGGGGCTCTCTTTACTAAGCCAATTAGCTTTTATGTAGGCAGAAGAAAAGGGAATCTTAAGAAGGGATCTAAAGGACAAGCTGGGACGGGGGTTGTTTTTAAACAGACTAGTTAAGGGAAAGTGTTCCCTGCATAAGGAGTGGTGTGGAAGATAGGGCAAAGGTGCTTGTAGGCGAAGTGAACAGAAGGGGAAGGAGATTTGAGGCTGAGACTCCTGGGGAGACGGGGAGCAAAATCAGTAAGTTACAAAAGCAGAGGAACAGGCAAGGACTAAGTGGGGGGCTAAAGGTGAGCACAAGAAGCTTGAATCTCATGCAGAAAAGTGGTGAGAGCCAGCAGAGGGATTCAAGAGGGTTCGAGATGGTTAAAGTAATAGGCCAGGATGACTAAGGCACCTAGGCATCACACTACACTAATACAAGGAACTAATCATTCAAAACTCCGCTGCTAAGATTAAGGTTTGTGGTCTGGATGCAGAAATCAGTGGATGCAGTTCTCTGACCTGCATGATACAGGCCAAATAGATGATCATAATGGTCACATCTTGCCTTATAATCGATGAATGAACGGCCAGGAGAACAATGTGGGTTTCAGGGATGCCATGGAGGGGATTATAGGAGCCAAGTTAGGAGATGGTGAAGGCCCAGAGGAGAGAGTGAACAGGATGGACAGAGATTAAATTCAAGCTGTTACAGAGGAAGCTGCAGCATGATTTAGTCACTACCTGGTGTGTGAGGTGTGGGAAAAGTTACAGATGACATCCAGGTAGCAGGCCTGATGGTGGTGTTCTGAACAGTGACAGACAAAGGGAAAGAGGAGACTTTGGTTGCTAGGGCCCAAATCCTCAAAGGTATTTAGGGTCCTAATTTCCATTGCAATCAATGGAAGTTAAGGAGTCTGAATACCACTGGGGATCTAGGCCTAGGATAGCAGCAAGACATCCAGGAGGAAGATACACAGGACTGTAAGGCACGTCCTGGGTCATCATGTCCAGTCCTCTGGTATTGCAGGCTACCACGTCACATAATCAAGTGAAGCCTCTCTGTCAGGAAATCGAACCCTGTCTCCCGCATAACAGGCAGAGATACTCACCACTATGCTAAAGGAAGGCATGACCAAGGAGGATACAGAGACAGATGGTGATGTAGGACTGGACAAGTAGGGCTGAGTCACCAGTGTAAAGATGGTCATTGAAGCCAGGTGAGTGGAGGAGATGACAAAGAAACGGTGTAGAGGGAAAAGACGAGAAGGCCAAGGACACCGCCCTGTATGACCCCTCCTAGAAGTAGGCGAGAGAGAAGAAAATGGCAGAACTCGAGCTGACAGGGTATTTGTCGGCACAACTGGGTCTGTATTAGTTTCCCAAATGATAAAACACCAGGGAACAGGCTGAGAAACCTTTCATTGAGAAATCACTGCTTTAAATTCCGTACTGGGGAGGGATGACTAGAAATGACCATCTGACAACTGCTCTATGTTAGGGGACATATCCACGTGACAGTTAGTCCCCTTAGTAGTTTTGCTGACCAGAAAAAAGAACCCACAGATTCCATTTTTAGAGCTTTTTACTTACAGCAGCTACAGGACAGGCACTGTCCTTGGCCTTCAGACACGTGCTGGACATACAACTCTGAAAGTGTTACCCTAAAGCACAGACCTTACAGTGCATCCACTGCACTTATTTCTTGGGATTAGCTCCAGCCACATGATAATGTCAACAGCAGTTCTATTAAGCAGCAGTTGCATGAGACCTTTGTGCATGTTGGGAGCAGTGTTCCCCGAGATCTTGGTCATTAATTCGCTTGGGACTAGCTGGGTAGTATTGTCATCATCAAAACTACAAAGACCCTTCAGGGCTAAAGCAGCTCCATTTGATATTCCACATCCCCTCATTTTGACAAGCCAGTGCCCATCAGTAAGCAACCAGCCCAGCACTCCAAGCTGCCAACAGAACAGAGTAGCTCAGGTTCCCTAGTTCCAAGAGAAGGGATAGGTTATGCAGGAGGCAGCTCCATCTGGATATCAGGCAGCAGGTTGCAGCTGGTGACGATGTCCATCTTGTCAGCCACAGCTTGCAAGTCATCCAGAATGAGGCGGATATTGTGCGAGGCATTGATGATGGCACTCTGTGAGTTGCTAAGCTGTGCAGTGATGGTGCAGAGTTCCTTGGTGGCCATTTGATACACCTGCTTGATGGTGCTGCTGACATCATAGTACAAGCGGGCATTGCTCTCAATCAGCTTCTGCTGCAGCAAGGTGCTGTAGCGCCCCTCGTGCTGGATACGAAGGGCAGGTTTCTCTTCTATTCCCATAGGAGACCTTGGCTCCTCCTTCCTGATGACAATCAGGGGAGGCAGGTCCAGGTCAACTAGCTTAGACTTGACTTTGTGCCCACTTGGGCTCCCTTCGTCTTCATCATCTGTCTCAGACGCTTCCCCGAGGACTTTCACACCAGAGAGGCTGGGGAAGGAGGTCTGAGGAACGGACGACAGATAAACTTCTTCATCTGAATCAGTCTCAGATGCTTCCCCTTGAACCACTGCTTTGTACTGGGGCGCTGCCATCCTTGGGCTTCAGCCACCTAAAGAAACAAAAGCAGCTCAGTCACAGCAACAGAAGGGAAACTGCGACAAGGGAGAAGAGCCTGGGACAGCTCAGAAGGTGGATGGGTCCCAGGAGCCCGGAAGAAGCTGGCAAGTGGTTGTGAAGTTCCAGGAGGGAGCAGCTATGTGGGCCGTCAGCTGAAGTGCTACATGCCAGCAACAACCAGCCCAACAGCCGCTGGATGTACCCAGCCAGGAGAGAGGCGGTGAATGACCCCAAGTGGGGGGCAACACAGTAACAGGATAGAGACCACCAGTCCATGGCATGATGGACATCAGCACAGGACAGAATATGGCCATGGGCAAAGTCCCAGAAGCCCATCATTCATTTCTCAGGGAGACACCCCCCCCTCACTTCCTATAGACATCCCTTCCACCTCTCCCCCAAAGCCTCTTCCCCAGCCCCTCTCCCAGAAAGCACCCTGCTCCCCCTACAGTGCCCTACCCCAACGCTCCAACCCACCCCCCTACTCCTAGAGCACCCCCACACTTCTCTCCACATCCAGAGCACCCCTCCCGCAAGAGCACCCCCACTCCCCTCCCCCCGAGCGCCCCCACTCACCCCAACCCTCCCCCCGAGCGCCCCCCACTCCCCTCCCCCCAAGTGCCCCCACTCACCCCAACCCTCCCCCCGAGCACCCCCCACTCCCCTCCCCCCAAGCGCCCCCCCACTCTCCCACCCCTCCCCCCAAGCGCCCCCCACTCCCCCCAGAGCGCCCCCACTCCCCTCCCCCCGAGCGCCCCCACTCACCCCAACCCTCCCCCCCGAGCGCCCCCCACTCCCCTCCCCCCGAGCGCCCCCACTCACCCCAACTCTCCCGCCGAGCGCCCCCCACTCCCCTCCCCCCGAGCGCCCCCACTCCCCCACCCCTCCCCAGAGCGCCCCCCCACTCCCCTCCCCCCGAGCGCCCCCCCTCCCCCCAGGGCTCATCCCACCCATCCCACTAGAGCGCCCGTGCTCACCCCACACTCTCCCCAAAGTCCCTCAAACAGCCCCCACCCGCTTCTCTTCGCTACGCGCTGTCGCAGAGGCGGAACAGGAACGGCGCGGACGGAGTCCAGGTCACATGATCAGTCACGTGGTGTCCAATCCCGGAAGTCGCGACTGCTGCCATGGCTGACTCGCTGCTGTTCCAGATGCTGCACATGGAGATGGCGCATGCGCTGTGTGCGGTGAGGGGAGGGGAGGGGGGTGAGAGGGAACGGAGCTGGGGACGTGGCTCCGTGTCGGGCGCGAGCCGCTACGCTGCGGGTGGGTGCGCTGCCGAGGGGCGGGGCTCCGTGCCGGAGGCTGGGTGCAGTGCGGGGCGGGGCTCGGTGCTGGAGGCTGGGTGCAGTGAGGGGCGGGGCTCTACGCTGGAGGCTGGGTGCAGTGTGGGTGGGGCTCGGTGCCAGAGGCTGGGTGCAGTGCAGGGCGGGGCTCTGTGCCAGAGGCTGGGTGCAGTGCGAGGTGGGGCTCGGTGCAGTGTGGGCGGGGCTCCATGCCAGAGGCTGGGTGCAGTGAGGGGCGGGGCTCTGCGCTGGAGGCTGGGTGCAGTGGAGGCGGGGCTCTGTGCCAGAGGCTGGGTGTGGGGCAGGGCTCTGTGCCAGGGGCTGGGTGCAGTGAAGGGGGTGGGGATCCGTGCCAAAGGCTGCGTGCAGTAGTCCGGCCTGTGCTGTATGGGAGGTCACACTACATGATCACATTCACAGTGGTCCCTTCTGGCCTTGGAATCGATGAAACTTCAGAGTGAGCAGCAGGTTCCCCCTACCCCACCCCACCATACCCCACTCTTCAGCGTCAACTTCACAGTGCTGCATCTTGCCCTGCTGCTCCCAGCTCAGAGACCTTCTCCCACACTTCTGAAGCCATGGAGGGGCTGCTAGGCCAGGCTAATCCCAGTGCCAGACGAATGGCTCACCTGCGCTGGCCCCATTCTGAGCCTTTTCATCTGTGGTGTTTGACAGGAACAGGAGAAAGGTCTCGGTGCGCTGGAGGGAGTGGGTTTCCGAGTGGGCCAAGGACTCTCGGAGAGGTGAGTGCAGAGTACCAGAGCACAGGCGGGGTGGGGTGGGAGATTCCTGGAGTGACAGTGGAGGAGGAAGCTTAACAGTTCGGCAGGAGCAACTCCCAGTACAAAGTGATGCCTGTGAACTGGGAGTGAATCAGAGTCTGAAATGGAGCCCGATGAGCACCAAGGAGGGAAGGCCTCAGGAGGGGCTGGGGACACGATAGGAGTCCTGAAGCTGGATTCACTTCTAATTTTGGCACCGTTTGCTCTGGGTTCCCCTTGCTTGTGCTTTCTGTTCTCCTGCAGTTCCTCCTGCCCACTGGGCAGCAGAGGGAGGTAGTGAGTCTGTTGGCTTAACTGATGGATGTTTTGGATGTTGGGCTAGGCTGGGGTGGCTGATTCCCTGGGGTATGTGTCCTAAAACCATGAGAGAGAGAGCACAAAGGAAGCACATATGTGATTTAAGAGCCTAAAGCTCATTGACTCAAATAGACACAGAAAGTGAATGATATTTAGGCTCCTAAGTGACTTAGTTGTTTCTGAAAACGTTTAGCCCTTCTGTTTCCATGCTGTTGATCCGTTAAGTGGAAAGCACTTCCAAATGCAGGAGTGGCTTCAATCCCCCTTGCACGTGCTGAAGGGGCTCCCAGCTCCCTTCCTAGGCAGGGCTCCAAGCCCAGGCCTGAGTAAATCCAACTTCCCTTCCCATTTAGTGCTCAATCTCTTTTGACAAGATACAAGGAAAACAGGAAATGATGCAGCTAGAGCATCCGTGGTTCTCAAATGATGGTTCTCAAAGCCAGTCCACCGCTTGTTCAGGGAAAGCCCCTGGCAGGCCGGACCGGTTTATTTACCTGCCGCGTCCTCAGGTTCGCCCGCTTGTGGCTCCCACTGGCCGCGGTTCGCCGCTCCAGGCCAATGGGGGCTGCAGGAAGGGCGGCCAGCACATCCGTCCGCCTGCGCCGCTTCCCACAGCCCCTGTTGGCCTGGAACGGTGAAACGCGATCGGTCAAACCTGCGGACGCGGCAGGTAAACAAACCGGCCCGGCCCGCCAGGGGCTTTCCCTGCACAAGCAGTGGACCGGCTTTGAGAACCACTGAGCTAGAGCCCCTGGGCAGTCTGCCAATTATCCTGTCAGCATTGCTTTGAGAGGTGACTCAGCTCCGGGTTTTCTCTAGTCCTGCTGCCTGATACTGTAGGACCCATTCAAAGAGACAATTACCAGACTCAGCAATTTCCCCCTTCTGCTGAAGGTTGACAAAGGAGACTCCGTCATTCAAGGATGAGCTGGACGTCCTGAAATTCCTCTGCAAGGATCTGTGGATAACTGTCTTCAAGAAGCAGGTGGATAATCTGCGCACCAACCATCAGGTAAGAGCTGCGATGCTTTCCCCTGCTCCCAGGAAGACTGGATGCTCTCCCACAGTTTTGTCTTGGCCTTTGCAGGCTGCTCCCTAGCTGTCTCAGTGTCCCTGCTGCAGGATGCAGAGGGGTGAGAAGAGAAGCATTAATTCTCCCCAAAGTTGTTCTTGCACCTTAGCTGATTCCAAGAGGAGGGTGGAAAGAACAAGGCTGCTGCCTCAGGTAGTATCAAGAGGCCTGAGCAAACATTTGAGTCTGGCATTGTGGCTGAGGGGTGCGTGGCACACGCACAGCCTTATTTCCAGGAGAACAGAGCTCCTGAGCTGGGGACCCTGCACTAAGAATGCCCAGCCCTGGAGTTCCACCCTATCGTCCCCATTGTCCTGGGGAGAGAGGTGGTCACTGAAGTTGGCAGGTCCTAGCCCATTATAGCTCAGAGCTTAATACAAGGACCATGAAGTGGACCCAGAACTGGATCAGAGTGTTCTGGAAGTCCTGTGCCTGTCCCTACTCTGGAACTGACCTGACTTAGATGCCGAGGTGCCGTTTGCAGATCAGGGGTCCCTCTGAAGGCTGCCTCTGAGACAGCGAGTGCACTGACCAAGGGGCAGCTGGAGTACTCCCCCCACAGAGCAGCACTGGGATCATTTAGTGGACGGAAGTGCTCTTCCTGCTGTGCTAGGATCGGGGGCTTGGCATTGGGTGAGCCTGTGGCAGTAGTGATGGATTTCTAGGCAATTGCTGATGGTCTCATGTGCTGTGCAGGGGGCATCCTGGTACCTGCTGTTCACACAGTCAGACTCTTGGTTTCATTTCTAATGGGCATGGTATTTGCGGCTCTGAGACCCAGCCATCTTGACTTATTTTGACTCCCAAACCCACAGAAATCTCATTCCCACAGGGAACCTACATGCTACAAGACAATAACTTCCTCCTCCTAAGCCAGCTGTCCAATGGGAAGCAGTACCTGGAGGAGGCACCCAAGGTAAGCACAACAAGGGGACATCCTCCAGTAGAGCCATCTCCTCCGGGTGCTTTAATCTCCTCCTTGTTTGTCGGGGCCACAGGAAAGGTTGCACTGTGACCTCGGTCATCACGGCTAAAACCCTCTTCAGTGTTCAGATCCCCGATATAAAACCCAACGGATTACGTTCCTCCAAAGCAGTCATGGACATGCTGTATGTTGGCTCTTGCCAGGCTTTGAAAGCTGTCTAGCAAGCTAAGCTGGAAGCTGAATCCGAACCAGGTAGTCCTTGTGGCTGCTTTTCTCCTGTGACTGACTGCCCCCCTCAAGCTCAGATAGCCCATATTAGGTTGTAAGATCTTTGGGGCAGGGACCAGGCCTTTCTACCTCATCTGGGGGGCCTCAGCATACCTTTGATGTTCTAAAATAATAAACACAGCTGCATGGACTGTGACCTGGCCTGCTTTCCTGCGCTCTGGGTTCCAGGTCCTCTGGTGAAGTCCGTCACTGTTGTGCTTTGAACTTGGAGCTGGTGTAACTCCTGAAAGCCCATATAAGAGCTAATGGGATACTTGGATGCGTTAATGGCATGGGTGACGCGTGAACCGCCCATTGGGGCAGGCTAGCCCCCAGCCACTCTCCTTCTGCCTGAGGCCCTGCCCCTCCCCCGCCAGAGCCTAGAGCACCCCCACCACGGCCGCTGGCCCCCTAGTCCCAGGTCCCCCGAGCGCCCCCAATCCTGGAATGCTAAACAGGCAGCGCCCAGCCCCAGAGCACAAGGTGGACGGCCCCAGTGGCCCCCAGCCCTGAAGTGCCAAGCGGGCGGCCCCAGCGCCCCCAGCTCCGGTGTGCCAGGCAGTGCAAGCACCGGCCCCAGTCGCCCTGAGTCCCAGCCACAGGCTAGCCCGCCCAAGCCACGGGGGAAGAGCGGGAACTGGAAGCAGGCAGGAGGAGGCCTGGGGGCAAAGCATGGGCAGGGCCACGTTGGGCTGTTTGGGCAACCTCCTCTGGCCTGTGATACCCGCCGCCCATGGTTAACGGGAGTAGTGAGTAGGAGCAGGAGGGTGATTTTCCCTCTGTAGAACATTGATGAGTCTGGTACTGAGATGCTACATCCACTTCTGGGGTTCACATTTTAAAAAGGATGTTGGAAAAATTGGAGCGGGTGCAGAGAAGAGCTACTAGAATGACTGGTGAGAAACTAAAGAGTTCAGTCTCTTTAATTTATCCAAAAGACAGTTACAGTTATGATTTACAAGTGCCTATGCATGGAAGAGATTTCTGGCTTTTTAATCTAGCCAAGTGAGTTAGAACAAGTTCCGGTGACTGGAAGCTGAAATTAGATAAACTCAGAGTAGGAATAAGGCACAATTCTTTAACAGTCAGAGTAACCACTGGGAGAATTCTCCTAAGGGTGGTGCGGATTCTCCACCACTTGGAGTCTTTAAATTAAAATGGGACATCTTACAAAGAGACTCTGTTCTCAGCCCTACGTTACGGGTTTGATGCAGGAATCAGTGGGGGAGGTTATTTGGCCTGTGTTATGTAAGAGATCCGAGCAGATGATCTTAACTGTTATTTCTTGTCTTAAAACGTATGCATGAAATCCTGGGCCCACTGAAGTCCCCCACTGAGTTGGGCAAGCCAGGATTTCACCAGAGGACTCCATGACTGTGAGGATAATTCCCTATTGGCAGCCACTGGAGCAGTCTGCACGTAGAGAGAGTCACTCCCAGTGTAGCTAGTGAGTCCTAGCTCGATCCCCCTCTACCTAGGGCAAGTATTGCTGCTCCCCAAGGGGAGAACTGACCGGCTCTCTGCCTTTCCTGTAGTTTCTCGCCTTTACATGTGGCCTTGTGAAAGGAGCTCTCTCCAACCTGGGCTTTGACAGCACTGTGACTGCCGAGGTGCCGGTGATGCCCTCCAGTAAGTAGTTAGCCTCTGCGTGGGGAGAGGGAGCTGAGATCCAGTAGGCTGGGAGCAGGCTGCCAGCAAGCAGGGAACCTTAATATACCCCTCCCCCATCCCTGCTCTAGGGAAGAAGGGGGCCTGGGGAGCCTTGGGTCACAGTGTGACGTGCTGGGCCTTGCTCAGATGTTCCAGCCAGCTGATGTCTGTTCTGTGGCCCTGAATGGAACAAGGGAGACAGAAGGTCTGAGTCCAGTTCTTGGCAACGGGGTAGCCCTTGTCACAAAGCTATCGTCACCATGTGGAGGAAGGTGCCCTGCTGCCGCCTGTGTAGTACAGAATGGTGTGCCGGGGCGGGGGGGGGGGGGCAACCTTCTCCCTGCCCAATATTCACTTCAGAAAGGGACCCCTCCTAGCTGGCGCTCAGTGAGGGCCATGTGTCCAGGGAAAGAGAGGCCCAGGGAGTCGGATTTGGGCTCTTGGTTCAGTATTTGGTGGGGTTGCATGGATGAAGCCAGGACAGTGATTTCCCATGAGATCTCAGCCATGAGATTTCTCTAACGCAGCCCCATGCCATGGCAGCAGTTCCCTTTTTCTGTGTGTGTGGCATGCTCAGTGCTTTCTCTTTCTGCCAGGTAAATTTCAAGTGGTGATTCAGAAATCCTGACCTGGTGCTGGCAGCTGGGAATGGGTGGACGAGAGACAGTGGAGCAGCCTGCAGCCCTGTCTCAGCGGAGCTGGTTTCTGCTTTCTGGGTACCAGGATGTCGTAGGTTTGCAATAAAGTGTTTCTGATTTCCATTCATCTGTGCTGAACTCCCGTGTAACCAGCCAGCTTCCATCAGCTGTGGGGACGGCCTGACAGCCTAATGCTGGTGTTCCAGTGCTACCACACAGAAGTGAATGAGCTCGAGCTGGTGGGGCGTGAAGAATATCCCTCTCTGTCGGAGGTGCAGTCGCAGAAAAGTGGTGGCAGTGACCTGAGGTTTTGGGAGTGATTCTCAGGTCTCTGGATGAGCAGGGATCCTCTTCTCTCCAGGAGGACAAATGGGTGGGCTCCGATGGGAGGTGGAACCATTTCCTTTGTGATAGTGGGAGTGGCTCCATGATTGGGGGTTTGGCTCTTCCAGCCTGTGAGTTCTTGCTTGCCTTTGATTCTTGCTGCTTGCAGCCTGTGGGAGGGAGAGGGGCACAGAAAAATAGAGGATGCTCAGCACCCACCAGAGCTGTTTGGCGGTGCCACGGATCAGTTGTTTGGGGGGCGCTTGGGGGAGGACGGAGAGCAGTAGGCAGGCGGGGGCCTCGGGGAAGGGATTGGAGTGGAGACAGGAAGGGCCGGAGTGGGGGCGGAGCCTCAGGGAAGGGGGCAGAGCGGGGGTGGGAAGAGGCAGAGCAAGGAGGGGGCCTCAGGGGAAGGGCCGGAGTGGGGATGGGACCTCGAGGTAGACTGGGGGGTAAAGTAGCCCCGGGGGAAAATAAGTCAGTGCCTATGCCCCAGGCCCAGCAACCAGTGCTCCAATGCACGTGGAGTCTGGCATGCAGGGACTGCAGCACCACCGTAGCGAGAGTGAAAGGCAGCCCTAAGTACCCTTGTCAGACGTCAGTGGCGGCCCTGGGCTCTCCCACTGCTCCTTGTAGGGGAAATATCTTATGCGTGTTCTCTCTGGAGCTCTCTGCTGGGACAGCTTGTCAGCACCTGCAGGCCCTGAATGGTGGAGATCAGTGTGGGTGCACAGTGGTCACCGGCAGACACAGGCAGCTCTGGGCTACAGCCCCAGATAATTCCCTGTCCTCGTTGCTGCCTCTTGCCTGATTCCTCCACTGACACAACCTAGCCTCAGTGATGCCACGCTTCCAGTGATGGAGTGGGGAGTATTGACCTGGGACTGTTGGGGGATATCAGGGTGTGACTTCACTTGAGGGATGATACATGAGCATGGGACCTGAGCCCAGGAGGGGGATGGGGCCAGGTGACACCTTCTGCCCTGGAAACTGGACAAAGGCTGGAGGAGGGGCCAGGGTGTGTGGCTGGAGGAGACTGCTGGAGGGGGTTTCAATTTGGAGCTGACTGGGGAAACGGAGGGAGACCCAGGACAGGGGTCTAGGCTCCCTGCCACCCAAGATGGACCTGACTGAGGGGTCCTGTTGTCTGTACCTACAAGCTCTGTTTTGGACTGTGTTCCTGTCGTCTAATAAACCTTCTGTTTTACTGGCTGGCTGAGAGTTATGGTGAATCGCGCCGGGGGGGATGGTGCAGGGCCCTGACTCCCCCCCACTCCGTGACAGGTATGTAGTGTGAACAGTAACGAATCCACAGAGACGCAAGAGGCAGCGCTGCAGAAGAGAGAGACTATCAGGAGCCCATGCAGGGCAGCCACACAAAGGGCTTGTTAATAGAACGGTTGTGCTGTGTGGGGCTGCTCAGAGCACGGCATTGCTCTGCGCCCCCTTTGCTGTCTCTGAGCTCCGTGCTCACTCCTCCAGGCTCCTTCTCTTGCTTTCCCTACCCATCAGAGTCCAGGCCGTGAGGTCTGATGAAAGCCCCAGCTTGGCACACTTTCCTAAGAGCCATTTGCACCCAGAAATGGTGATCTGAGAGGGTTTGAGCTTTCTGTACATCCTGGATGTATTGCAGTATTGGTCTAATGAATCCCTAACAGCAATTTGAGTCCCTCACAGGGGGACTCTCACTGTGACCCTCACTGGGCCACTCGGAAATTTTTTGCATCTTTAGCGTGGCCCAGTACCGTCTGTCAGAGCTTCCCAAAGCAGGTTTGACCTCCAAATAATGGCAGGAAACGAAGAAGTCAGCAGTTACTTATCGTGGCTCCAAAGTGTCAAAAAGGGGCCTGAGCCCATGTGTGAGGGATTATACCCCATAACATTCCACATCTCCTGTTCACGAGCAGAAAACTTCGTTAACACGGAGCTACGGTTGCCTGTGGCTCATTCGTCCCCTTCCAGAACACTGAGTCCAGCTACACTCAAACTTCTGAAAACCAGGAAATACAAAGTAAAGATCCAACCCTAATTTGGATCTTTTTTTGGTGAGATTACAAGACTGATGGATAAAGATAACAGTGTTGCAGTGGTACACTTCTGTAAGGTATTTGATGGGGTACCCTGTGACATTCTATACCTTGGAGGAGCTTCCTGTAACCCCATAGTCCTCATTTACATATAATCATGATATTGCATATAAAGCATGCCATGTAAGGTATCAGAGGAGAGGTTATGATCTCCTGAAAATCAGTTCTCTATCCATATATGTGTATCATTCATGCGTATGAAGTTATGAGAATTGTGTTGTACGGTGGTCACTGAGACATGCTGGAAGTTGGGGAATCAGCCAGATATTAGCTCCCCAGGGGCCACGTCAGTTGACCTAACTACATCGCTCAGGGCTTTGAAAAATGTCACACCCTGTGTGAACTCCTACTTAGGTCAGTGGAAGAATTCTTGAGAGGCGGTAGCTATTTTGGTAGTTATAGAATTCGTCCGTGATGGAAAAAACCCTTCTATCTCTGTGATAAATGTCCACAGCTGTGCTGTTGTAATGTTGTAGGGTAGGTACAGTATTCCCTAACTGTAAATGTGGAAACACACCCGTTCCCATGGGTTACCTCAAGGATACGTTCTAGGCCCTACACTGTTTAACATTTTTATTAATGACTGGGAAGAAAACATAAAATCATCATTCATAAAGTTTGCAGGCGACACAAAATTGAGGGAGTGGTAAATAATGAAGAGGACAGCTCACTGAGACAGAGCGATCTGGATTGCTTGGTAAGCTGGGCGCAAGCAAACGATGTGTGTTTTTAATATGGCTCAATGTAAATGTATACTGTGGCGTTCCCCTCTGGTGGGTTTCAGAGTAACAGCCGTGTTAGTCTGTATTCGCAAAAAGAAAAGGAGGACTTGTGGCACCTTAGAGACTAACCAATTTATTTGAGCATGAGCTTTCGTGAGCTACAGCTCACTTCATCGGATGCATCCGATGAAGTGAGCTGTAGCTCACGAAAGCTCATGCTCAAATAAATTGGTTAGTCTCTAAGGTGCCACAAGTACTCCTTTTCTTTTTCCCCACTGGTGTTATCTGGACTGGTGATCTGCTAGGCTACTCCAATCCTTGACTCTGGGAGCCAGCCTGACCCTGCTCTGCTGTGAGAACCCCCACTCCAGGGCTTTTCACACACAGCCTCTGGCACGTAAGCTGCTCCCAGCTACTTGCAACCAAATGACACTAGCCAATATCTCCGGTCCCAGACACAACCCTGGGAACCGCCGTCTTGCAGGGTCCAGTTATGCCCGCTGGACGCTGCACGTTTATTTAAGTTTGTCAATTTAACAAAGAAATTGATATGTACCAGGCTTGTTATCCCAAGGGGAGTCTCTGACACACTTCAGACCAAACGCACTGCTTCTGGTAGAATAAACAAACCGATTTATTAGCTCTAAAGGTAGATTTTAAGTGAATATAAGTCAAAGCATAACAAGTCAGATTTGGTCAAATGAAATAAAAGCAGAATGCTTTCTAAGATGATCTTAACACTTTCAGTGTCCTTAAAAACTTAGATGCTTCTCACCACAGGTTGGCTGGTCACTTTTCAGTCAGGCTCTCCCCTTTTATCCGCGTTTCAGGCGGTTGGTGGTGGTGGTATCTGTAGATGTAGGTGGAAGAAAGAGAGCATGATAAAATGTCTCTCCCTTTTATCATGTCCTTTCTTTCCTCTTGGCTTTGCCCCCCCCCTTCAGAGTCAGGTGGGCATTACCTCATCGCAGTCCCAAACTGCCCAAAGGAAGGGGGTGACTCCCTTGAGGGTCTAACACAGGGGTCTCAAACATGGGGCCTGCGGGGTTATTTCCTGCGGCCCATCAAGCTCCCTGCGCCCGCCCCCCCGGAGTTATTTCCTGGGGCCTGCCAGGCTCCCCTCCCCCTGTTCTCCCTCCCCTCAGCACGCTGTGTCCCCGCTCCTCTGCCTACCTGCAGGTGATTCCCATCGCCAAACAGCTGTTTGGCGGTGCTTAGCACTTTCCAGGAGGGAGTGGGGAGGAGCAGGGAGCCGCGTGCTCGGGGGAAGAGGCAGAGAAGAGGTGGGGTGGGGATTTGGGGAAGGGGTTGGAATGGGGGCGGGGAAGGGGTGGAAAGAGGCGGGTCAGGGGTGGGGCCACATGGAAGGGGTGGAGTGGGGGGCGGGGGCAGCGCAGCAGGGGCGGGGGCAGCGATGCGGCCCTCAGGCCAATGTACTAGTTCTCATGTGGCCCTCGTGGTGATTCGATTTTGAGATCCCTGGTCTAACAGATTCTTTTCTTGCTGCCTGAGCCAGTGTCCATTGTTCCTGTGAGGCTGGGCTGGATTTCTCCCTGACGAGGTGTGAACTGCCTTCCTGTTCTTGGAGAGTTTTTGCATGGGCTTGCTTTAAGCCATGGGGATACATTTTCAGCCTCATAACTATATACGTGAAATTATAACCTATAACCTCACTATAACATTACATTACTATATCACCACGATAACAACCATGCTCAGTGTATCATGAGCCTTCCAAAGACACCCAACGTGACAAACTTTGCATTGGATCCCACACAATCATTTTATAAAGATGAACATGGGGGGTGTAGGGTGTGACCCCGAGGTACAGAGCATCACATATTCATCTAGGAACAAAGAATGTCGGCCATACTTACATGATCGGGGACTCTATCCTGGGAAGCAGTGACTCTGAAAAAGATTTGTGGGTGGTGGCAGATAATCAGCTGAACGTGAGCCACCAATGGGGCGCTCTGCCCAAAAGGGCTAATGTAATTCTTGGATGCATAAACCAGGGAACCTTGTGTAGGAGGAGAGAGGTAATTTTGTCTCTGTATTTCGCACTGGTGCAACCGCTCCTGGAATCCTGTGTCCAGTTCTAGTGAGCACAATTCACAAAGGACGTTGATAAATTGGAGAGTGACCATGCTTGTAGAGGTAACTGGAGACAGGCAGAAGGGCTCATTAATTGTCCTGCTCACTCGCTCTTTGCATAGTGCAATGCTGCTAATACTCTTGCTGTGGGGTAGGCTGGGTGTTCCTCCCCCTCCTTTTAAAAAAATACTTCCAATGTTATCCAACTTCTCAGTGTGGCGGTGCTGTCAGGGTCAGGAGAGTGAACCCTGACACGGGCTTCATCCCATGGAAATTACATGAAGTTGGAGGTTGGGGGAAAAGCCTGGTGTGTGTCTCTTCTTCTCAAGGTTCCCTCCCATCCCCTACCGCATATAGTTCCTCCACCCACTTTGCTTGTCGTGGCTCCCGTGGCCATGGGCAGTGGGTATCAAAGGCAGGGGAAGGCTGGGTCTCCCCAAACTGCCTGCATGGCTCTGCCCACACTCCACCCCTAGGCCCCCTCCTGCTTCCCACCACAGCGCTTCTTCTTTGCCATGTGGCCAAGCCCCTGGCCAGCGGCACCAGAACCAGGGGGCAGGGGGCCATAGCCCTCCTGCTTTTTGAAAGTGGACGGGCCACTGAATGCATCCGATGAAGTGAGCTGTAGCTCACGAAAGCTTATGCTCAAATAAATTGGTTAGTCTCTAAGGTGCCACAAGTCCTCCTTTTCTTTTTGCGAATACAGACTAACACACCTACTACTCTGGGGCCTGACCTGTCCACCTTTTGCTGAGGTGGACCCCACCCCCTTCCCTTCCTCTTCCCCCCAAGGCTCCACCCCCCAGACAGGCCAGCATGGAGCCCAGCTGGGAAGCCCGAGCAGCTGTGGGGAGCCGCAGTGGACCCTCCGGTTGCCTGGAGTGGGGAGAGGGTTTGAGAGCAGCCCCCCCGTGTGTCCCCGCCCGCCCAGAGGGTCTGTGACTCCACATCGGCTCCCCACTGCTGCCTGGCACCCACACGGCTCTCCCCAACCTGGCTCCAGCCGGGGTGGGAGGGCCTCAGAGCCGTGGAGCATGCAAGGAGCCTGGAGGCCGGGGGCTGCTCAGGCCCCTTGCACCGCAGGCAGGTGGAGGGTACGCCGCAGCTCCCTACAGCTGGCCACCCAGCTCTTATCATGGCCAGACTGTGCTCCGTGGCCCCCTCCGACAGCCGGAGCTGGGTCGGGGAGAGCTGTGCGGGCAGCTGTGGGGAGCCTTGGTCCCTCCACCTGCCCTGAGCAGGGGATCTGGGACACGGTCAGGGGGCTGCTTTCGCCTCCACCTCAGGCGGGGGCCCCCAGCCCCCCACTTTTGGGAGGGCTCTGGTGCCTGGTCCCAGGCTGTGGCTAGTGGGGGCCGGCCTGCAGCCAGGGACTCCGGGCAGCTGGAGCGGGTGCTCGCTCTGCCTTCCCGCTTGGTGCTCGGGGGCTGGGGTCCGTGGCACCCATCCACCTGGAGCTCCGGGACTGGGGTCCGTGCTGGGCCTGGGGTCTGTGCTTAGCTGCCTACCTGCCCGGTGCTCTGGGCCTGGGAGGGGGCTGCACTGCCCGCCCGCCCGGTGCTCCAGGGTGGAGTGGGGGGCTCTGGGCTTTGGTGGGGTCCGGAGGGGCGAGGTCCTGGGCAGAAGGGGCGGGCCAGTCAGGGGCTAGCCTCCCCAAGCCCATGGTTCACCCGCCACCCAGGCCCCTGGCTCTTTCCGCTATTCTCTGTGTTGACTTCTGTCGCACCCAGGGTCATTCCCGGCAGCTGCCCCCTTCCCATGCTGCACCTAAACGTGATGGGGATGACTGCAGGGGCCTCTTTCCCTTTTTTAAAGAATTCCCATCTGCATTGCATTCACATCTGCTCTCTTCTGCCCTCACAGGTTACACCCTGGGCTGGGGTAGGGCTCCGTTGGTCTCTCCGATCCCCTGTTTAGTGCTGTCGCTGACTAGTTTTCACACTTCATGTCCTAGGCACCCCACCCTGTGCTGTCGTGTTGCTTTTCCACTCCCCCACCCCACCACTGCCTCCCCACTGTGAGTTCAGTGTTTGTTTCCGCCACACTTCCCCTTCCTCCTAACATCTTAGCTGCTTCTCCTGCTCTTCCCCCCCCAGCACTGAGATCAGTGCTGTCTGCCAGCTTCTACTGTCAAGGGCCCCTCTCTCAACCCGTTTCCATGATACAGTTGCACAATGCTTTTTGGAATCACCATGAGGTTTATCACTCTGTGGGACGCTGTGTTACCCTGCTTCTGTGTCTCCTTCCCTGTCTCAGTTTAATCAAGTCTGTGCTATGCCGGCAGTCCTCTGGAAGTGCCGGTTTTCTGCAGTTTTCCTGCCCACGCATGCCGTTTCTTTGTATGAAGTGCTGTTTCTGTGCTGGTTTCCCGCCGTGGGATAACCGGTGAGTCGTGAGGCTAATCTGTGTTTGCTGGAAGGTTTGTTGGTGTATGCTGGGTGATGTGTAGTCCTCTGTCTCCATTGTGACTGTCTTTTTGGGGACTGTTTAGTACAGTGGTTCTCAATCCCTGGGCAGCATCATGCCTCCCAGTGAGCACCCAGCTGCAGCCCAGCTGTGTGTTAAAAACATTCAAAGTTTCCCGCTCCGGGGTCCAGCAGGAGGCAGGGCTGGCTGAGGGGGAGATGGTGCCATGCAGCCCAGCTGGAACGCTCTTGCCAGCAGGGAAGGTGAAGCAGCCCCCTGGGGCAGGAGACGAGCTCAGCAGTCCAACGCAGGCGGCCCTGCTGGGCAAGTGGGTCCTGAGGGAGTCCAGCCTGGGCAGGCCCTGCACCTGCTCCAGCTTAGCTGATCGTGTCGCTCCTGAGGGGCCAGAGCAATCCCTGGCCATGCTGCCAGTTCAGCCCAGCGGACACAGTCACCTCCCAGTGGGGCCGCTGAGTGCGTCCGGGGGGAAGGGTGCGGGAGAGTGGGTCTCTGAGAGGGTTTGTGGGGGGGCTCTGGGCAGGAGGGGTTTGTGGGAGGTGCTGGGCAGTTGTGGTGGTGGTGGGGCTGTGTGGGGGTGCTGGGCAGTGGGGGGGCTGTGGGAAGGGGGGCTCTGGGCATATGGGTCTGTGGGGAGTCTTAGCGGGGGCACTGGCCATAGGGCATTGCAGTTGGGGGGGTGTCTCTAGGCAGGGGAGTACTGGGCATAGGGAGTCAGGGAGCGCTGGGCAGGGGGGTCGGTGTGGCGCTTGGCATGGACCTGCCCCCGAGGGGAAGGGGCAGGCTGGCAGCGCAGGGCTGGGCAGGCCAATGTGTGTCTGGCGCAGCGGTCCTCAGCCTGCGTCCCACAATGGTAAACAGGTTGAGAACCACTGGTTTAGTGTCTGCGTGGCTGGAGGTACAGCTGCAAGGGATGATATTCCATATCACATTTAATTTCTCAGTGCATAGCTGATTTAGAGACTTGTATCCGTGACCTGTTCTCTTCACTAGTTACCACTCTCCCAGTCTTTGTGTCATCTACAAGCTTCACCAGTGATGATTTTATGTTTTCTTCCAGGTCATTGATAAAAACATAAATCGCATAGGGCCAAGAACCAATCCTTGCAGGACCCCATTAGAAGCACACCCACTTGCTGATTCCCCTATGGTGAGACCTATATGTTAACCAGTTTTTAATCCATGTAATGTGTGGTGTGTTAATTTTATTAGAGAGACAAGATGGGTGAGGTAATATCTTTTATTGGATCAATTTCTGCTGGTGAGAGACAAGTTTTCAACTGTACACAGAGCTCTTCTTCAGGTCTGGGAACGGTACTCAGAGTGTCACTGTCACGGACTCACAGGACTTGTGCTCTTTCTCGGCTCCATACGGTCCCTGGGAGGAGCCCCCTTCAGAGTGACAGCCCTTCTCGGGGGTCCTTTAGCACACCTGTTTCTGGTTGTGGGCCACTCAGGGAGTCCACTCGCTCTGGACCCTGGGGCCTCTATGCCCAGAGGGAATAATGCAACCATGATCTCCAGCCTGCAGTGGCTCTCAGCCAGTGTAAAACAGGAGGGTTTATTGAGCATCTGAACCCAGCACAGGAAACTCTCCGGGCCCTCGGGCCTAGCAACCCTCAGCACAGTACATCTAGGTCTCGCCTGCATCCAGGAGGGCTCTGGCTGCTCTCTCTCCCCAGTCCAGCTGCTCCCTCCTTCCAGCCAACCATCCTATATTATCTCCTGCAACTGCTCCTCTGCTGTCCTTTGTCGTGGTCCCAGGTAAACAGATCACCTGGGCCTCCTCTCCTCCATCTTTTGTTTCCCCCTGGCTGGAACCAGCAAGTCAGGTCAGCAGGGTCCTCTCTCCTCAGCCCTTTGTCCTCCCAGTGGCCAGAACTGGCTGACTGCCAAGCTGGGATGGGCCACCTGGTCACTACAGTCCCCCATCTCCAGGCAGTTTTCCGGGGTCCCAACTGCCAGGCGAGGTCACACCTGGTCCCCTGCAACAACAAACTCCCTCTCCCACCACCTCATTACGCATGCAGCACACAGGGAAACTGAGATCCACACAGTATTCATGCAAAACTCTTCAGAAAATTTCCCACTTCGTCATAGTCACAGCTAAATACAAGATGGAACAGATTGTTTAGCATAAGTAGGTAGCGCAGATTTCAAAGGTGAAGTAGCCTCTCAGTACCTGTGCAGTCATTGGGAGGGGAACGCTTGGTTGGGAGGAGGGTTGGGGATTACACGTTGCTGTAATAAGCCATAAATCCAGTGTCTCTATTCAGTCCATGATTTTTAGTGTCTAGCAAAGTTCTGAATTTAAGCTCCCAGGCTCGTCTTTTGACGGTGTTGTGCAGGTTTCCTTGGAGGAAGAGGACTGAGAGGTCAGCTGTGGCGTGATCGCTTGGTGAAAAGTGTCCACCCACGGGTGATACGGTGTTTTGTCAGGCTTTCAAACAACCCCCCACCCTCTCCAAACTCATCATCAGACAGGGTTGAATCAGGTCCTGGAACTCTAATCCAGTGGTTCTCAGCCAGGGGGGCACACACCCCTGGGGGTACGCAGAGGTCTTCCAGGGGGTACTCAAATCATCTAGATCAGTGTTTCTCAACCGGAAGGTCATGACACCAGGGGAGGTTACTGGATGGGTTTAGGGAGTTCGCAAGTGCAGGGCTGGCATTAGGGGGTGGCAAGCAGGGTAACTGCCTGGGGCCCCACGCCATAGGGGGCCCTGTAAAGATAAGTTACATGCTTTAGCCACGCTGCATGGGGCTCAGCCTTCAGACAAGGCTCACAAGTGAAAAACAGGCTCAAGTATCACAAAGAAATATAAGTATGATATTGATATTCCAGTTGATTTATTTTATAATTATATGGTAAACATGAGGAAGTAAGCACCTTATCAGTAATAGTGTGCTGTGACACTTTGGTATTTTTATCTCTGATTTGTAAGCAAGTCGTTTTTAAGCGAGGTAAAACTTGTGATATGCAAGATAAATCAAACCCTGCTGAAAGGGGTATAGTAGTCTGGAAAGGTTGAGAACCACTGCTGTAATCTACAGTACCAGAAATGTATATAGACAAAAAAAGAGACAATGAGAGAAGCCCTTCCGTCCCCCAAGCCCCAGAGTGAGACTTCCAAGTTTCTGTATGATGTGAGATTTGGTGGCTGAGATCTCCAGGCTCAGCAGTGGAGCTGTTGAATGAAGATGATGAGAGGGCTGTGGAAGATGGAGGGCTGTGGAGTGGAGTGGAAGATGAGACTCAGCCCAGTGGGTTGAGTCAAATAGTGAGAACTTAGTGGCCCAGGTGGGGCCATCAGTACTGCACATAGGAGAGTGACACATCCCCCGCTATCTCTAGCTGGTCCACCTGGTTGGCAGGGATGCGGTGGACATAGTCAAACACATGCAGCCCATTCACCGAGACCTGGTAGCAGTTCCTTGTGTTCATTATCTCCATCTGGAAGAGAGAGAAGATTCACATTTGTGTGCCCTGACACCCAAGGATACAAGAACACCTGTTACACGGATAACTCAAGGCCCAGGGGAGCCATCAGTTCATCGTGCAGCACATTAGCCTAGAAGATAAAGTTGAAGCCAAGAAAACCTTCTCCTGACCTGCGTGTTTCAAAACCACAAATGTAACATTTTCTAACAGAGCTCCTGAAATAAACAGCAGCTGGCTTATCTCCAAGTTCACCCCTTGTATTACATGATCACAGAGTGTTTATTTCAAGCTCTTTTGGTCGGGAACGCAGTATGGCTAAGATAGCAACTCAAGCTCCGCTTCCTCAGAAGTATCTTTAAAAGATTTGTTTTCAACAGAAAGCTTACCTGCTTGGGAAAGGAGACAAATGGGGAGAGCAGATCAAAGTATATAAAATCATATTTTTAAAACCTACATTAAAAGAACACGAAGGTTGCAAATTCAAGCACTCAAAAATTAGGTGATGTAGGGATTAATATTGCCCAGCAACCTTAATTCATCTGCCTTGTGTGTGAGCATTATGGTAGTCTTTAATTAAATAAAATCATAGCGATGTAGGACTGGAAGGGACCTCAATAGGTCATCTAGTCCAGTCCCCTGCACTGATATGGGACTGAGGATTATCTAGACTAGTGGTTCTCAACCCATGGCCTGCAGGCCACTTGCGGCCCAATCAGCATACAGCTGTGGCCCATGTGACATCCTCAGGACCATACAGGTAGTATATCTATTGTGTGGATGCAGCCCACATAACACATAGAGAGCAGCATATGTGGCCCACAATGGTAAATAGGTTGAGAATCACTGAACTAGACCTGGATAGGTGTTAGTCTCACCTGTTCTTAAAAACTTTCAATTGACACAGATTCCACAACCTCCTTAGGCAATTTATTCCAGTGCCTAACTACCCTGACAGTTAGGAAGTTTTTCCTAATGTCCAACCTAAATCTTCCTTTCTGCAATTTAAGCCCATTGCTTCTTATCCTGTCATCAGAGGTTAAGGAGAACAATTTACCATCATTCTCTTTATAACAACTTTTTATGTACTTGAAGACTGTTACCATGTCCCTGCTCAGTCTTCTCCAAACTAAACAAACTCAATTTTTTCAGTGTTTCCTCATAGGTCATGTTTTCTAGACCTTTAATCATTTTTGTGGCTCTTCTCAAGATTTTGTTCACATCTTTCCTGAAGTGTGGTGCCCAGAACTGGACACAATACTCCAACTGAAGTTTTATGAGGGCTGAGTGGAATAATTACTTGTCATGTCTTCCTTATAACACTCCTGCTAATACAGCCCGGAATGATATTTGCATTTTTTTTTCTTCCCAACAGTGTTACATTGTCGACTTATATGTAGTTTGTGATTCATTATAACCTCCAGATCCTTTTCTGCAGTACTCCTTCTTAGGCAGTTATTGCCCATTCTGTATTTGTGCAATTGATTATTTCTTCCAAAGTGCAGTACTTTGCATTTGTCCGTATTGAATTTCATCCTATTTATTTCACACCATTTATCCAGATTGTCAAGAGCATTTTGAATTCTAATCCTCTCCTCCAAAGCACTTGCAAACCCTCCCAGCTTGGAATCATCTGCAAACTTTATAAGTGTGCTCTCTATGCCATTATCCAAATCATTTATGAAGATATTGAATAGAATCAGACCTAGGTCAGATCCTGTGGGACCCCACTTTATATGCCCTTCCAGCTTGATTGTGGACCATTGATCAGTATTCCCTGAGTACACTTTTCAAACCAGTTGTGCACCCACCTTATAATATGTTCATCTAGGCCATATTTCTCTTTGTTTATGAGGCCATGTGAGACAGTATCAAAAGCCTTACTAAAATCAAGATATATCACATCTACCACTTGCCCCCATTCACAAGGCTTGTTACCCTGTCAAAGAAGGATGTTAGGTTGGTTTGACATGATTTGTTCTTGATGAATGCATGTTGACTGTTATTTATCACCTTATTATCTTCTAGGTTCTTACAAATTGATTGTTTTATTATTTGCTCCATTATCTTTCTGGGTATGGAACATAGGCTGACTGGTCTATAATTACCTGGGTTGTCCTTATTCTCCTTTTTATAGCTAAGTACTGTATTTGTCCTTTTCCAAATCTCTGGGATCTCTCCCATCCTCCATGAGTTTTCAAAGATAATCGCTAATGGCTCAGATCTCTTCAGCCAGTTCCTAAAGTATTCTATGAATTATTTTGTCAGGCCCTGCTGACTTGAAGACATCTAACTTGACTAAGTAATTCTTAACGTGTTCTTTCCCTATTTTAGCCTCAGATCCTACCCCATTTACACTGATGTTCACTATGTTAGTCGTCCAATCACTGCTAACATTTTTGTTGAATACTGAAACAAAAAAGGCATGTAATACTTCAGCCATTGCTGTGTTTTCTATTGTTATCTTTCCGTCCTCATTGAGTAATCGGCCTACTCTGTCCTTGGTCTTCCTCTTGCTTCTTGTGTATTTGTAAAATGTTTTCTTGTTACTCTTTATGTACCTAGCTAGTTTAATCTCATTTGTGCCTTGGCCTTTCCAATTCTGCCCCTACATACTTGTGTTTGTTTTTGCTTGTTTGTTTATATCCATCCTTTGTAATTTGACCTAGTTTACACTTTTGTATGACTCTTTTTTGAGTTTTGGTCGTTGAAGAACTCCTGGTTAAGCCAGGGTGGCCTCTTGCCATACTTCCTATCTTTCCTATGCATTAGGATAGTTTGCTCTTGTGTCCTTGATAATGTCTCTTTTAAAAAGTACCAACTCTTTTTCCCCTTAGAATTGCTTCCCATGGGATCTTACCTACCAACTCCCTGAGTTTGCTAAAGTCTGCCTTTTTGAAGTCCATTGTCTGTATTCTGCTTTTTCCCCCTACTACCATTCCTTAGAATCAGGAACTCTTTATCATTTCATGATCATTTTCACCCATCTACCTTCCACCTTCAAACGCTCAACCAATTCCTCCCTGTTTTTCAGAATCAAATCTAGACCAGCCTCTCTCCTAGTCACTTTCTCCATCTTCTGTAATAAAAAGTGCATTTCAAGAACTTGTTGGATGATCTGTGCCCTGCTGTATTATTTTCCCAACAAATGCCCGGTTAGTTGAGGTCTCCCATCACCACCAAGTCTTGGGCTTTGCATGATTTTGTGAGCTGTTTAAAAAAACCCTCATCCACCTCATCTTCCTGGTTAGGTGGCCTATCATAGGCCTGTACCTTGACTGCACCCTTGTTTTTTACCCCTTTTTATCCTTACCCAGCGGCTTTCAACAGGTCTTTCTCCCACTTCTATCTCCACCTCAGTTAGAGTGTAGACATCTTTGATATGCAAGGCAACGCCTCCCCGCTTTTTTCCCTGCCTGTCATTGCTGAACAAACTGAACTCTTCTATACCAATTTTCCAGGCATGTGAATTATCCCGCCAAGTATCTGTGAAGCCAGTTATGTTGCAATTGTGATTATTCACTGGTATTTCTCGTTCTTCCTGCTTATTCCCCATACTTCTTACATTAGTATACAGACATCTAAGATGTTCATTTGATTTCTCCTCTATATTCCCTCTTCTCTTCATTGTCCCTGCTGTGATTGCCCGTGTCCCATAGTCTGACCCTTCACCCAAGTCTCCATGTTTTGGACTTACATGTGAGCTTTTGTCACCTGCCCCCATCAGACCTAGTTTAAAGCCGGCCTCACTAAGTCAGCCAGTGTGTATCCGAAAATACTCTTCCCCTTCCTTGACAGATGGACCCCATCTCTGCTCAGCAGTCCTGCTCCTTGGAACAGCATCCCGTGGTCGAGGAAGTTGAAGCCCTCCTGGCAACACCATCCACGCAGCCCAGCATTCACCTCCAGGATGTGTCTGTCACTGCCTGGGCCCCTACCCTTGACTAAAAGGATCAATGAGAACATACCTGCCCCCCGCCCCAATTCCTTCCGCCTCACTTCCAGAGCCCTGTAGTCACTGCTGACCTGCTCAGGGTCATACCTTGCAGTAAATCATTAGTGCCACATGGATGAGCAGCACAGAGTAGTAGTCAGAGGGCCAGATGATCCTCGGCAATCCCTCTGTAACATCTCTGACACAGGCACCTGGCAGGCAGTACACCTCCCAGGATGCCAGGTCAAGACTCCAGATGGATGCCTCCGTCCCCCTTAAGAGGGAGTCACTGACCACCACCGCCACCCTTTGTTTCCTCTTGGGAGTGGTGGCTGTGATCCTGCTAGCCTCAGGAGTATATGGCTTCTCCTCCATCCGTCATCCCTCATTGCTAGGGCAGCATACCCATTTTTTGATCTCTGTGGATGGTGTGTTGGGAGCAAGGGTGGAGCACTGCCTGCCATCAGAAGTAACAAGTAGCTGGATTCCTCCCTGTAAAGAAGCCGTTTCCTCCTCCCCTGGTGGTGCTAATGCAGTCCTCTCCAGCTGGATTGCTTCCTCAACCTTGGAGGTCTCCATATGCATGTTTTCAATGAATTCCTTGTATGCACGGCTGCTCCTCAGCCTAGCCACCTCCTCCTGAAACTCTCCCACCTGCTTCCTGAGAGAGTCTCTCAGTAGGCATCTCTCACACTGGACGGTCCCCCAGTCTGGCTTTCTGTGATGGGCAAATGCAGGCCACAGCTTCTGAAAATCCGCACCAGGCCTGTGTAGAGGCATCTGTGGCTGGGTTCTGTCTGGACACAGGTGCGAGTGGAGGAGCCAGGGGCAGTGTGGGCATTGGCGCTATGGCCTTTCTGAATCATGCTGAGATGAATCAGGGTTGTGTAGTAAAGGTGGCTATTGTTTGCAGGACCCCAGCCTCATTCAGTGCACAGGATGGACGGTGTGTTGGGATGAATCAGGGTTGTGTAGTAAAGGTGGCTATTGTTTTCAGGACCCCGGTCTCATTTGCTGCAGAAGTTGGAAGAAATGTGGTGAATGAGGCAGGGTAATTTCAGGCAGAGGAAAGGATTTCCCATGGTTAGGGCAGTTGAATGCTGCCACAGAGTTCCTGTGTGAGTCACTTAAATGAAAATATTCACGGGGGGGGGGACAGTCATTGTGTGTTTCTCATTTTCTGGGTTCCCAACTTGAGATCATGGAGCCTGATTTGCAGAAGGGCTGAGTGTTTGTAACTGCAAGGGACATCAGTGGGAGTTACAATTGAGCATATGAGGTATTATACAAATGCTGAACACTCTGAGAAATTAGGGCACAGGTATCTCAAGTTAGGTGCCCCAAATCACTCTTGACAATACTGACTCTTTGTGCCTCGGTTCCCCATTTGTAAAAAGTGGATAATACTGTCTCACACCTGACAGAGGTGTCACTAATCTTTGTGTTGCCCTCAGATGTCACAGTAGTGAGTGTCATTGAAAAGCCCATGAGGAAATGGAATAATTCTATATGCCGTACAGTGTTTAGGTGGGGTGTGGCAAACAAGGCAGGAGCCAATCGTTGAATGAGGAGGGTAAAAAAGTCTTCAAATGTTGCCTCACTCCCTGAGCACAGTTCATCCTGTGCACTGAATGAGGCAGAGATCCTTTTGAAAAAATAGTCGTTAGTCGGTGTACTTGGCGTTAAAGACTGTACTGTGATGCACACCCACAAGGGGGCAGAGTTAAGGTTGCCTGGGGAATCTTACCTCTTGCATTTCTTAATTTTTGAGTGCTTGCAACTTTAACGCTCTTTTAATCTAGATACTTTTTAAATGTAACTTTCTGGTTTTTGCAAAAGCAAACAGCAAAACCTGAAACTCCATTGCATGGAGCTGTATTGGTCCCCACGTGGGTTATGGGGGGGCTGCCAAGCAGGGCCAGTGTTAGACTTGTTGGGGCCCAGGGCAGAAAGCTCAAGCCTTGCTGTGTAGGGCTGAAGCCCAGGGCTTCCAGCCCTGCCACCGCTGAAGCCGAAGCCTGAGCAACTTGTTTTTGTGGGGATCCCTGTGGCATTTAGTGGGCGCTGGAACATGTTAAATAGTGGGGGCGCTGTCCACTCTCCCCCCCTCCCCAGAGCTGAGGCAAAGCCCCGGGCACGGGAAGGCAGCTGAGACGCCGGGTACGTTGGGTGGCAGCCGGGACCCTAGGAGTGCTGCAGCACCCCCCCCTCGCACCCATTATTCCTGCACCTATGGTGGCATGGGGCTCTGGGCAACTCCCCTACTTGCTACCCCCTAATGCTGGCCCTGGCTTTTATATGCAGAAAACCAGCCGTTGTGGCACTGGTGGGTGGTGGAGTGTTTGTAGCATGCTGTGGCGGTGGGGTGTGGGGAGGGGACGGGTCCTCAGAAAGGAAAAGGTTGAGGACCCCTCTAGAGGACACAGACACATCTGCTCTTGTGCTGCCTTTCTTGAGTCCTGTCCCTCTTGGCTTCTATCTGCCACTACACCACTTTAAAGGATGTGCTCTAGTTAAAGAGGAATTTTTGTGGGGGTAGTTCTCTAGCCCATGTTATACAGAAGGTCAGACTGGATGCTCACAGTTGTCCCTTCTGGCCTTGGAAGCTATCATAGAATCATAGGACTGGAAGGGACCTCGAGAGGTCACCTAGTCCAGTCCCCTGCACTCATGGCAGGACCACGTATTATCATCCCTGACAGGTGTTTATCTAACTTGCTCTTAAAAATCTCCAATGATGGAGATTCCACAACCTCCCTAGGCAATTTATTCCAGTGGTTACCCACCCCGACAGTTAGGAAGTTTTTCTTAATGTCCAACCTAAACCTCCCTTGCTGCAATTTAAGCTCATTACTTCTTGTCCCAGCCTCAGAGGTTAAGAAGAACAATTTTTCTTCCTCCTCCTTGTAACACCCTTTTATATACTTGAAAACTGCTATCAGATCCCCTCTCAGCCTTCTCTTCTCCAGACTAAACAAACCCAATTTTTTCAATCTTCCTTCATACGTCATGTTTTCTAGACCTTTAATCATTTTTGTTGCTCTTCTCTGGACTTTCTCCAATTTGTCCACATCTTTCCTGAAATGTGGCGCCCAGAACTGGACACAATACTCCAGTTGACACCGGCTGCTCCTTGGCATTTCCTGTTGGCTGGTTTAGGCAGCTGCCACTCAGCCCGCTGGCTTTTGTGGGTCCCAGTCTTAGGCACCTAACTTTTCCCTGGCACTGTACGGGGAGCCTGAATGCCCAGCTTGAGGCTGTGGATTCTTCTAGACAGCAGGGAACCTAAAAGTTGGGCTCAGCAGTGCAGTGCCTAAGTCCCCTTAGTCTCTAAGGTGCCCCTAGTCCTCCTTTTCTTTTTGCGAATACAGACTAACACGGCTGCTACTCTGAAATAAGTCCCCTTTGTGGGTCTTGCCCTAGAGCTTCTCAGCAAAGTGGTCGCAAGGATTCTTGAGCTTGAGCAAAACAACCTATTTCTTCCAAGCTTCATTCTTGGAAATGGCTGAACTGTTTCTACTGAAACTTACCAAAAAATTCAGTCTGAAGCTGATACCTGGCTGGGGAAATTTCATCCTGAATTTCAGGCTAAGTTATAAGCAACTGAAAACAGGTTCTTATAATGGAAAGTGTCAAGCAACCTTAATAATAAGTAAAGGAGGACTTGTGGCACCTTAGAGACTAACAAATTTATTTCAGCATAAGCTTTCGTGAGCTCCAGCTCACTTCATTGGATGCTATAAAAATGAATGATCCAGAGCCAGAGCACAGGATCTTATCCCTGTCTCTTACAAGAATAGGGGGCTATTCCATGAAATTAAAGGAAATACTTTTTCACATTAGGCACAATTAGACTGGGCTCACTGCCACAGGCTTTCACTGAGACCAAGAAATTAACAAGATTCCACACACACAAAAATATAAAAATCTGGCATTCTACTAGTTAATTCTAACAGTTTTGACAGGGATAGAACACCTCATGCTGAGCCAATCTCTAATTAGTAGGCACTTGGCCATGTGAAAAACAACCAAATAATGGATCTTGACTGTTTCTGTATCTGGACAATTCCAATATGGGTGAACTTTAAATTCTCACACTCTGTCGGTGGCAAGACCCCCAAAGGGGAGAGGAAGATGGGAAAATATTTTCTTGGTCATGATGCAGTCTCAACATGAAATGTCTCTGAAGGATTTAGTTCCACAGGGGCCTGTGGCTCTGTGGATTCCCAGTGGGCCTGATTCCCGACTGCACAGCACCCCAGCTGAAGCATGAAGCTGAGAACATGTTCCCGTGCGTGCCTCAGACAGCCACCTTTGGGGCTCACCTGGAAAGCCTGGCCTGGCGCAAAAGGCAGGGTGGCACTGTGCCTCTCCTCTGAGCCCCATGTGCCATGCGTTTGGGTGTTCCGAACCAGCACCCTATCCTTCAGCCGTGGGTTGATGTGCAGGGCAATGTTGCCGGTCATGCTGTTTTTCAGATTGACGTGAAAGCTATGAGGAGGGAAAAAGGGTTTGTTCAGAGCTTTTCACGACAAGGGCTCAGGGAGAAATGTACCAGGATGGTGCACACTGGAGAGTGGGACAGACCCACGTCCTGTAGCCAGGGCCACCTTCAACACCCCCCCAATCCCCACCCCTCTCTGGGCATTGGAGCCCACACAACTTTGACCAGGAGTCTCTATGCCCAGCTCCTGGCAATTCCCCCCCCCCCCCCCCCCCCCCGGACTTTCCCATCTGCCTTCAGCATCTTGTGACCAGACCACTCTGCTCGTGGAGAAGGAATATTAGGAAGGGGGATTGCATCCAGCTGGGCCTGGTGCTTAGCGTTTGCATCACAAATGAAGACAAAGGGTTTTGTTTGTCACATGCTGAGTGCAGCAACCCACCCCTTCCCCCCCATTTCTAAAGCATTGTTGCTTGGTGAGTCTCTCACTCATCCCACCCCTATCCCAGGCTGTAACCTATCAGCTGTGTTTGTGTGATGGTGGGTGAAAACCAGCCCATTCACATGGTCCCAAAGCCCCCATGTTCCCCTCCAGGCTGCATCAGAAACCTACCGGTTTGCATGGAAAGGCACGTTCCCCACAATGGTGATCTTGCGGGCCCGGGTGATATTCCCTGGGATGGCCACTTGGAATGGGACGACCTGAAAAGAATGCCCAAAATCTCATAGGCCACAGTCCTTTCCCACAGCACCCAAGTGTGGGGAGCCAGGGGAGGCTGTCATAACCACAGATTGGGGTTAAAGGCTGACAGGCCTCGGGTAGGGGATGGAGTGGCTCAGGGGGAGGGAGCACCTCCATTCCTGCCAGGCCCTGGAAGGACAGCGCCGCTGGAGGGGGGTTGTTACTGGCTCTGTTGGTCAAGGATTGGTTGTGTCCAGGCTCAGCGAGGTGCACACCAGGCTCAGCGAGGTGCAGCCCCTACACAGCTGCCCTGGGGCAGAGGGCTAAGCAAGCAGCTGCCCCCACCTCGGGGCTGTGCTCCTGCTCCTGCCTTCCGTATGGAGCAGCTGACTCAGTCCCCATGTGTTTGCACAGGCCCCGTTCCTCTCGTGCCACACCTGTGCAGGCCAGGCCAGCAGCACTCGCTGGGCAGCACAGCGGCCTTTAGCTCATATCGTCGTGAGCAACTGAGATGGGGGTTGAGGCTCTGGGCCAAGGCAGGAGTGATTCTGGGGGGCGGCTCCTGCTGAGATAAGCCGGAAAATCCTGACCCCGACCTGGCTCTCACTAGTTCCGTCTCGCTGTTTGGCTGGGTACTCACAGGGTTGGTCACAGTCACAGGAGTGTTGTGCTGAGGAGAGAAGTCACGAAGGCAGTCAGAACAGTCCCTCATACATCACTGTGTAACACCCCCGCAGTGCTGACTGGGGAGAGCCAGTGGCTAAGCCCCTGGCAGGAGGCTCTGGTGTGGGGACTGCACCAGGCCTTCCCTGTTCTTTGACAGGCCGTTGGCAAGGGCACTAGGCACAAACCTACCCGGCCTGTGTTTCCTCCTATCTCTCTGCAGGGCGCAGGGAACGCCGTGTGGGTTCCTCCTTAAAATAAAGGCCACAGAGCTCTTTTCTCCCAGAAGGGAGTCAGTGTCTGCTGCTCAGGAGTCATGAGCACCCCTACAATAACAACCCAGCGCTCTTGTCCTGAGCAGCCTGGGCATTCCCGCTGCCAGTGGGCATGGGAGTCAGGGCAAGGCAGACCAGTGACCCACGAGGACTACGTCAGGCAGCTGTGAATGCCAGCTGCCATCTCCATGGAGCTGGCCACAGCTGTCTCCCAGAATGTGCCTCTGGGCCCTTGGGTGAACCCCCGCCCAGTTCTCAGCATTGTCACCGTTCCCAGAAATGCTCTCAGTAGCATTCAGCTTGTGAACTTTACAGTCGGGCACACTTCTCGCCTATGCTCGCTGCATCCAGCCTGCACTCTAGGTCATCTCCTGAGCCTAGCTTCTCCTGGGCCCTGAACTCACCTCTGACAGGAGCTTCCCCAGCCTCTGTAGCAGCTTTGACTAAGAACAACCCATAAAACCTGCCACCTTCCTGCCAGCAATAATGCCTTGAAGGAGCCCAAAATCAGGAAAACAAGGAAACAAACAGCAATTTACAGGCACGTTTGTGAGAGATCAAATGCAATGGAGAAGATGGATAAAAAAGAAACCTTAGGAGAGCCCAACTTCTCCTGCTCCCCAGGGACTGAAACTGCCCCCAGATCTGCTGGGAATCATAGTGCCTCCAGGACATGGGCATCCCAGGCAGCCAACATGCACTTCCTCCTGCCAGTATGCCCCACCTCTGCCAGGGAGGGGTCATCGCTCCTGATCAGAGAGGCATTCAGCATCTGTGGCCCATTTGAGTCTTTGTCTCTCTTTCGAGGGACCGTGGTGAGGGGGCACCTGCCACCAGGAACTGAACTGAGACCCATCAAACTCATTGCACTGCTGGGAGCTTTGGGAGGAGCTGTTCTTCTTTCAAGAGGTTTGGAATGGAGCAAGATGCCGGGGCCGTGGGTTTGGCATGAACAATAAAAGGGAAAGAGCAGACCTGAAGGTCAAGGGGCGATGGAACGGCAGGTACAGGCAGCCTGGGGAATGGAAGGAGTGTGATTGGTGCCCTGGAGCTAGCTGGGGGCAGATGCAGCCAGGCAGGGGGCTGAGACATCCCAGGAAGGAAGCCTGGTGACCCCACTGCAATAAAAGCCAGGAGAGGAAACCCACTGCAGATAAAAGAAAGCACAAGGCCAATAATGGAAGTGGTGGGCAGGAAGCGTGTTAAATAACTAGCAGCTCCTCCTCCTCTGTGTACCCAAGAGGAAAGTGTGCATTGTGGGGAGTTGCACAGAAATAACAGCTGGGCTGATCCACATCAAAGTATCAACTAATCAGTGGAGCTGTGGCAGCTGGGGATTTCACCGACAGACCAGGCAGCAGGGAACACCAGGAATACCAATGCCACCATCCCAGCACTGGGCTAAAACAGGCCCACAGAACAAGTTATAGGTTGGGAGTGAATAAAAACTGCCTGGCAGAGAACAGGCAGCAAAGAGAAGACAGGGATCAGTATTTCCATGAGCTTAATACTGATGTGTAGGAGAGGCAAATTCCCTCTGGATTCACAGGCCCAGATAAGCACAAATGAGAGATCCAGCGTGAATTGTGCAGCATAGATGGGGCTCGGTGAATCTAGATCTCCCACCTGGAGGGACAGAATAATCACAGTGCTTATAATTTGGGAGAGGGCAGCCATGCAGAGAGAGAGAGAGAGACCTGGGGTTTAAACTGAGACACCTACTAAAATGCAATCGTCACACCTTTACAATGGATTGAAGGAAGCACACTTTTACCCAGCAGCTAATCAGTGTGTGGAATTCACCGCTGCAGGACAGCACAGAAATCAGAGAGGAAAGAGTTGCATGCTGGGTCCTTCTGGACGGTCTAGGAACACAGGGCTGGAAGCAGCTGCCTGGGTCATGGAGTCCAGTCCCTGCTTTCACAGGCAACCCCATCATCTAATCCCATTTATGCATTTATCAAGCTCCATCTTAAAACCAGCTAGGTTTCTTGCCCCCATGACTACTTTGGAGGGCTGGTCCAGAACCTCCCTCCTCTGATAGGTAGCCGATTCAAGGGCTTAGGCTGGTCCCGTTTTAATTAGCTCAGACAATGGCCCTTTCCCTGGGAAACTTTCACAGTTTAGTAAAATTCATTATTCCAAAACACTTCCTGCTATTTACCCCACTTTCATTTGCTCAGTTTCATTCCCTTACTTCTGAGTCTACCCCTTGCGCCCCCCTAAACTAGTCCTCTTTCTCCCTGGTGTCTGTACCCTTCACACCTGTCCTATGACTCACCATGCGATCGATCTACGTGGACTGTTCACTCCAGGCTAGAGCCACAAAGGACCGTACTGCCTAACTGCTTCTTTAAGTGCTCAACCCTTACAGAAAGGTGCAGTGGCTGAGTAGTTAAGGTGCTTGGCTACACCCCTGAAGGGAACGGTGCCCTCCTGGTCACCCACCTGTTCAAGGGGTACCTGATCCATCAGGTTAGGGCAGTCAAAGGTGGTCATATGTGATGCTGGCCACATCACTCCTTTGTGTATCGTTGGCCATGAAACTGCCCTGCCATTGGAGCGGCAGGGGTAATGCTCGCTCAGGTAGAGGTACCCGCACTAGCTCTGAGCGAGCTAGGTGTCACCCAGCCTGTATCACCTGTGGGCTTGCTTCAGTAGGAGTGCGCGGAGCGTGCCTAGCCCCCCCCAAAAGATGGCCGGGACTGTGCTCCAGTCCTAAAAAACGGTGCTGGAAGGGAGGGTGCGGCAGGTGGTGGCAGTGGCCACAGCAGGGGGACCCCTCGCCGCTCAGCTCAGCTGCTATCAACAGGGAAGGAGTGGTGCTAGGGAGATGGAATACCCTGCCCAGCAGTCCCATGCAGGAGAGGGCTGAGCACCACCCAGTCTGCTAGGTTGCCAGGGGCAGGGCAGAGGCCAGGTGCCAGGAACAAGCAGTTTCCAGGCTTGGCTCCTTGCTACTGGGGGTCAGTGCTGCTCAGGGACTCCTGGAGGGCTTGGGGGTGTCTCTCCGAGGCAGCTGGCTCCAGGCTGGGGAAGGGCAAGTCAATCACATGCTCTGGTGCCCGCCCCAGTGCCAGGACCAGCCACTTCAATGATAAATCCCCATCGCCCCATATAAGCTTGGCAAAACGAGTGGGTCCCGCTGGCAGCCGAGGGGTTGGCTCTGCGCAGGTATTGCCTGTCTGGCTGAATGACTGTGAGAGAGAACAATAGGCTCACAGACTGACGGACAACCAGCCCTCCCGGCCTCTGTGGGTCAAGTGACAGGACTGGAACGCTGGGCCAGCTCCCCAGAAGAGCACTGGACCAGGCTTCCTGTACGACTTGAGCGCTGGCTGGACGGTGTGTCCTGTTATGCTCCAGTGGGGAGCTGCGTGTGTCAGTGGAGCTCGAGTTAGGGGCACCACTGGAGTTATATCCTGATTTTGCAGTGGAGACAAGCCCTTCGTCTCTAGCTATCTTTACACCTTGCCTGTGTTTGGGGCAGAGGCAGAGGGTAGAACAGAAGCACGTGATGGGACTAAATGATACTGATCGTCTCTCCTGTCATGGAACAGTCTGGAAAATAAATGCCATGTGATCTCCCACCAGCAACATCTCAACAAAAAAAGAACTGACTATACGACTACCTAAAGTGCTGGACGGACATCAGCAGCCGGGGACCTAACTGCAGGAGGGATGGGATGAAACTGAGCAAAGGAGCGTTCCGGTTGAATAGCAGCCAATCTTTGCTAGCCTACTGAACCGCTCCCAAGGAAAGGAGGCCCGATTCAATGGTAGCTTGCTTTTGTGACTTATAAAAGAGGCTCAGGACACCCCTCCGCTATGGTAGAACCCCAGTGCCACTCGTGCCAATCTTTCTTCTGCCAGAGGAATGACAAGACAGTGCAGCCTTCCAGCCACTTACCAGCCAGAACATTATTTCCCCTGCCCCAATTAGCTTCAATGTGCAACCTCTTAAAAATCCTGTTCTTCTCCCCTCCATTGAATTCCCCCTTTCACACACTGGCAGAGTGCGCAGACTTAGGGTCTGGCTACACGGCAGCTGGAGGTGTAATTTCCAGCTTGGATGGATGCGCACGCAGGCTAGCTGGTGTTAGCATGCTAAAAATAGCAGTGTAGCTAGCTGCAGCCATGCAGGGGTCAGCATGAGCTAACTACTGGAGTACAGTCCTATCTGAGACCCCGGGCTATCCCATGACACCACCTGTGCCACCGTGGCTCCATGGCTGCGTTTAGCGTGTTAGCATGAGTTTGTCTACCCAAACCAGAAAGTACACCCCCAGCTGCAGTGTCAATGTCCCCTGAGACACACATTTGCTGGATTTGCTCAAGCCAGGCATTGCTTCCCCCAGACACCCACTGAGAACGAGGGGCATTGCTGGGTCTTTGGAGCTGGCTCCCTCTAAGAGAACTCACTGCCCTCCCACTGACTTTCAAACGGCCCTGGAGAGAGCTGCTCTCAACATTTCACTAGAGAGCAGGGAATGAGGTCACAGACACACTGCATTGGGCTGTGCCCCATACCAAGGCAGCTGACACCTGTCCTGGGAAGTTCTTCCCTTTCTTCCCCTGCAAAGACAGAAGACAGATTTCACAATTCAGTCTCTCAGGCGCTTCAGCTTGTTATTTTATTCCCACTCTCACCTTTACCTGAGTGTGGGCCCTGCTCCATGAACACACTCGGGGGAACCTGGGACCCTTATTGGTTCAGCTGTCTCTGCAGCCGTGAGGCTGATGCTTCCAGCTGTTTCTTCTCCAGAATTAAACAGGTCTTTTCCATCTTTAATTTCTGAGATCCCACCACTCTTGATTTTGACCCAATAGAGTCAGAGGTTCTCAGCACCTCTTGGTTTGTGTTTCTTTGCTCTTTCACAATGCCTTTTGTCTTACTCCGAGCATATTGCCTCCTGCACATCCAACCCCTGAGTAACAAATGGGGATAGATCTAAGGACATTTCCTTATCTTTCTTTTCCATTCATTGCTTTATCCTGTTCTGTTCCGCCCAGTGTTCTTCCCTGGGTTGGATTCTCTAGTCTGTGCTATACAGGAGATCAGACTAGATAATACTCGTAATGGTCCCTTATGGCCTTAAAAATTTGTGAAACTATGAATCTTCCCAATTTTGCTCTGCAGAAATGCAGAGTCTGTCTTCCCTTCAGCTGTCCTCCCTCAGGGCTGAAATGGAATTCAGCCTAACCAGAGTTTGATACAGGTTAAGCAAAATGTTTTTGAAAAACAAGAACTGGCCCAGATCTTTAGAAAAATAATGAACCATCCTGGAGGCTCCATTAATGAATGTTCCCCTATGAAGGTGTCCCTGGTGTCACCTAAATCATTCCCTGCCTGATTCTCTTTGATAGGTCTTGATGTATATAGCAGCTTATCATCTTGGATTGGACTGTTGGACCATCTAGTCTGACATCCTGCCCCTAGCCAGGGGCCAGTACATGTTGCTACAGAGCAAGGCAAAAATCCTCAACTGTGCACTTAGCCAAGTGTAAAATGCTCCACATGGACCTTCCTGATGCCTGCAAATAATCAGATCAACCTTTGCTCTGAAACATGAGATGTACTTATCCCCAGCAGATGCAATCAACATTGTTAGTACAAGAAGACAATAATGTCTAATGGTTAAAGCAGGGCTGGGCGGGGTAGAGGCATAGCACGCAGAGAAGTAGCTAGCTCCAGAAATGGCTTACATGTGAAATCCATGTAGCATGCTGCACTGTTTGAACCAATGGGGCTCCAGCCAAATTGAACCCTGAGCAATGTTGTACAGAAAGGAGCCCAGAAATGACCAGCGCACTGTGGGATATGAGTGGGAGGACTGAAGGAATATAGGTAATGCAAGATGGCACTTAATAGAAAAATAATAAGTTAGTTAGGTTAGTAACTAGTTATAATTAGCTTTGCTGTTGTTAGGCCAATTCAAGTTGTTTTTGTGAGGTTAAAAAAGGTTGCTTTTGTGTTCGTTTAAACCATACAAAACCAGTTTAAGCTGGCTAAAACCACTAGAAGGAAGTCAACGAATGGCTACGCAGGTGGTGTCGGAGAGAAGGCTTTGGATTCTTTGACCATGGGATGGTGTTCCAAGAAGGAGGAGTGCTAGGCAGAGACGGGCTCCACCTAACGAAGAGAGGGAAGAGCATCTTCGCAAGCAGGCTGGCTAACCTAGTGAGGAGGGCTTTAAACTAGGCTCACCGGGGGAAGGAGACCAAAGCCCTGAGGTAAGTAGGGAAGTGGGATACCGGGAGGAAGCACGAGCAGGAGCGCGTGAGAGGGGAGGGCTCCTGCCTCATAGTGAGAAAGAGGGGCGATCAGCGGGTTATCTCAAGTGCCTATACACAAATGCACGAAGCCTGGGAAACAAGCAGGGAGAACTGGAAGTCCTGGCACAGTCAAGGAATTATGATGTGATTGGAATAACAGAGACTTGGTGGGATAACTCACATGACTGGAGTATCGTCATGGATGGATATAAGCTGTTCAGAAAGGACAGGCAGGGCAGAAAAGGTGGGGGAGTGCACTGTATGTAAGGGAGCAGTATGACTGCTCAGAGCTCAAGTATGAAACTGCAGAAAAACCTGAGTGTCTCTGGATTAAGTTTAGAAGTGTGAGCAACAAGGGTGATGTCGTGGTGGGAATCTGCTATAGACCACCAGACCAGGGGGATGAGGTGGACGAGGCTTTCTTCCGGCAACTCACAGCAGTTACTAGATTGCAGGCCCTGGTTCTCATGGGAGACTTCAATCACCCTGATATCTGCTGGGAGAGCAATACAGCGGTGCACAGACAATCCAGGACGTTTTTGGAAAATGTAGGGGACAATTTCCTGGTGCAAGTGCTGGAGGAACCAACTAGGGGCAGAGCTCTTCTTGACCTGCTGCTCACAAACCGGGAAGAATTAGTAGGGGAAGCTAAAGTGGATGGGAACCTGGGAGGCAGTGACCATGAGATGGTCAAGTTCAGGATCCTGACACAAGGAAGAAAGGAGAGCAGCAGAATACGGACCCTGGACTTCAGAAAAGCAGACTTTGACTCCTTCAGGGAACTGATGGGCAGGATCCCCTGGGAGAATAACATGAGGGGGAAAGGAGTCCAGGAGAGCTGGCTGTATTTTAAAGAATCCTTATTGAGGTTACAGGGACAAAGCATCCCGATGTGTAGAAAGAATAGTAAATATGGCAGGCGACCAGCTTGGCTTAACAGTGAAATCCTTGCTGATCTTAAATACAAAAAAGAAGCTTATAAGAAGTGGAAGATTGGACAAATGACCAGGGATGAGTATAAAAATATTGCTCGGGCATGCAGGAGTGAAATCAGGAAGGCCAAATCACACCTGGAGGTGCAGCTAGCAAGAGATGTTAAGAGTAACAAGAAGGGTTTCTTCAGGTATGTTAGCAACAAGAAGAAAGTCAAGGAAAGTGTGGGCCCCTTACTGAATGAGGGAGGCAACCTAGTGACAGAGGATGTGGAAAAAGCTAATGCACTCAATCCTTTTTTTGCCTCTGTCTTCACGAATAAGGTCAGCTCCCAGACTACTGCACTGGGCAGCACAGCATGGGGAGGAGGTGACCAGCCCTCTGTGGAGAAAGAAGTGGTTCGGGACTATTTAGAAAAGTTGGACGAGCACAAGTCCACGGGGCCGGATGCGTTGCATCCGAGAGTGCTAAAGGAGTTGGCGGATGTGATTGCAGAGCCATTGGCCATTATCTTTGAAAACTCATGGCGATCCGGGGAAGCCCGGACGACTGGAAAAAGGCTAATGTATTGCCCATCTTTAAAAAAGGGAAGAAGGAGGATCCTGGGAACTACAGGCCAGTCAGCCTCACCTCAGTCCCTGGAAAAATCATGGAGCAGGTCCTCAAGGAATCAATTCTGAAGCACTTAGAGGAGAGGAAAGTGATCAGGAACAGTCAGCATGGATTCACCAAGGGCAAGTCATGCCTGACTAATCTAATTGCCTTCTATGACGAGATAACTGGTTCTGTGGATGAAGGGAAAGCAGTGGACATGTTGTTCCTTGACTTTAGCAAAGCTTTTGACACTGTCTCCCACAGTATTCTTGCCAGCAAGTTAAAGAAGTATGGGCTAGATGAATGGACTATAAGGTGGACAGAAAGCTGGCTAGATTGTCGGGCTCAACGGGTAGTGATCAATGGCTCCATATCTAGTTGGCAGCCGGTATCAAGTGGAGTGCCCCAAGGATCGGTCCTGGGGCCAGTTTTGTTCAATATCTTCATAAATGATCTGGAGGATGGTGTGGATTGCACCCTCAGCAAGTTTGCAGATGACACTAAACTGGGAGGAGAGGTAGATATGCTGGAGGGTAGGGATAGGATACAGAGAGCCCTAGACAAATTGAAGGATTGGGCCAAAAGAAATCTGATGAGGTTCAACAAGGACAAGTGCAGAGTCCTGCACTTAGGATGGAAGAATCCCATGCACCGCTACAGACTAGGGACCGAATGGCTAGTGAGCAGTTCTGCAGAAAAGGACCTAGGGTTTACAGTGGACGAGAAGCTGGATATGAGTCAACAGCGTGCTGTTGTTGCCAAGAAGGCCAATGGCATTTTGGGATGTATATGTAGGGGCATTGCCAGCAGATGGAGGGACGTGATCGTTCCCCTCTATTTGACACTGGTGAGGCCTCATCTGGAGTATTGTGTCCAGTTTTGGGCCCCACACTACAAGAAGGATGTGGAAAAATTGGGAAGAGTCCAGCGGAGGGCAACAAAAATGATTAGGGGACTGGAACACATGACTTATGAGGAGAGGCTGAGGGAACTGGGGATGTTTAGTCTACGGAAGAGAAGAATGAGGGGGGATTTGATAGCTGCTTTCAACTACCTGAAAGGGGGTTCCAAAGAGGATGGTTCTAGACTGTTCTCAGTGGTAGCAGATGACAGAACAAGGAGTAATGGTCTCAAGTTGCAGTGGGGGAGATTTAGGTTGGATATTAGGAAAAACTTTTTCACTAGGAGGGTGGTGAAACACTGGAATGCGTTACCTAGGGAGGTGGTAGAATCTCCTTCCTTAGAAGTTTTTAAGGTCAGGCTTGACAAAGCCCTGGCTGGGATGATTTAGTTGGGGATTGGTCCTGCTTTGAGCAGGGGGTTGGACTAGATGACCTCCTGAGGTCCCTTCCAACCCTGATATTCTATGATTCTAAGGCTTGTAACCGCTGCAAGAGAATGTGTCTGAGACAAGTGGAACATTGACTGATGCAAGCAAGTGCAGCAAGCATGTAGGTATAGAACATAAAGGGGGGATTCAGACAAGTTTTAGCTTAGAAGACCCGTCGGACACCCAAGACCATGGGATGCCTGGATGATGCGGTGGTCCCCCTTCTAGCTCTACTGTAAGTAACAGGTGTGGTAAACCCAGGACAAACAGCTACAAAAGGGGGGTAGTAATTAGTCCCAGGGGTTTAAAAGGCCCTTCCCTATCCATTGAGGAGAGAGAACCAGGGGGCAATAAGGTTCAGCTGGAAAAGAGTTGCTAGGGAACCAATTAGGTTCAGCTGACTCCAACTACTTGGGACCTTTTTAAACCCTCCCCTGGGTGGTAGGAGGGGCAGACTGAAGAAGTGAGAGGAGCGGGGAAGCTGCCAGTAGGCTGTTTGCAGCAAGACACCAAACCTTCCCAATAGGGAGGCTGCACTCGCTCCCCAGGGGGGAAGGAAAACAAGCACAAGGGACTGACTGAGGAAAGGAGTAGCTGGACCCTGGGCCACCTCTAAGGATTTGCCTTGCCCCAAACCTGAGTCTCCAAGGCTAAAAAGGACGGAGCCTACTGAGGCAAACAAAGTATTTTGCCACACGGGCCATTGTTTATAGGATCAGGGAAGCATCATTGTAGTGGGGGTTTCTGGTTACACTGGGTACAGGGTACGGGAAATATTCTTAAAACCAAAAATTAGATCCAAAAACGTCAAGAAGGATCATGAGCAATGACCATATCTCTCCAGCACGGGATGTGTACACCCTGCCACGCAACCAATAGACACGTAGCCGATTACACGTCAAAGCAACTTGTTTAGTCAGAGAAACATCACTTGGGGTCCACTGGTGAGGGGGCAAGAAGTGATTTTCCCCGCAGGACACACCCTCTCTGCTGTAGACAGAGCCTAACAAACCAAACCAGCTCAGCCTGTGTCTACTCTATGGACCTCACAGCGGCACTGCTGTGAGGTCTCCCGTGTAGCGGCTCTATGCAGGTGTGAGAGTGCTCTCCCACCGGCATAATTAACCCACCCCTAATGAGCAGTGATCGCTATGTTGGCAGGAGACTCTCTCCCGCTGACATAGCCCTGTGCACACTGGCACTTCTGTCCGTGAAACTTTTGTGGGTCGGGGCAGAGGTGAAAGTAAGCCGGTCCGGTCCAGTCTGGCGTACCGGTAAGAAAGTGGCCGCCAGTACACAGCCAACCCGTACTAGCAGGGCTGCTGATGGTGGGGAGGGCACAAAAGGGACAGCTGCCCTAGGGCCCGGCGATTTAAAGGGGCCTGGGAATCCCAGCAGCGGCCGGAGCCCCGGGCCCTTTAAATCGCCACTGGAGCTGCAGGGTTCCTGGCCGCCGCTATCCTGGGGCTCCGGCAGCAATTTAAAGGGCCCAGGGCTCCTGGCTGCTGCTGCTGCTGCTATCATGCCAGCAGCTGGAGCCCTGGGCCCTGTAAATTGCCAGCGCAGCCCCGGGCAGTGTGGTCCGGGCTGCACTGAAGGGCCCCCAGCCCTGCCCCTTCTGCCTGAGGCCCCGCCCCTTCCTGGGGCCCAGAGCCGCCCCCCCCCCACCTTGTCCAGGACCCCGGCCACCCTGCATACTGGTAAGTCCTTTAAATTACTTTCACCCCTGGTCAGGGGTGTGTTTCTTTTCACACCCCTGACCCACAAAATTTTTACCGACAAGAGCGCTAGTGTAGACATAGCCTTAGTATCCTCAACAGACCTCACCAGCTGCTGTCAGCTTCTTCCTCCAGCCATTAGCTTGTTGATTTACCCAGAACAAGGACAGAAGTGGGCAAGAGCTCCTGGACATTTATGGAAACAGCATATTTGAAGCATACGCTAGAGAATATTTGCAAAAGCAAATTCTGTATTTGCATTTACAAGTGATCACAACACAACCCTAATTCTAGGGGTTACATTCATCCAGACAGGGAACAGAAACAGGAGCATGTGACTGATGTATCCTCAATACCAAATGAAAAAACAGGGCTGTCCCTACCCATACGCAAAGTACGCAGCTGCGTAGGGCACCAGGAGATTTAGGGCACCAAATTTCCTGGTGCCCTACGCAGCTGCGTGCTGCTCCAACCCCTGCTCCGCCTCTTCCCCCTGGCCCCTGCCCCTGCTCTGCCCCAGCCCCACCTCTTCCTGCCCCTACTCCACCCTAGCCCAGTCCGCTAAGGACTGCAGCAGGTCAGGCCTGCACTCACTGGCGGCGGGAAGTGCAGCCACCCAGCCCCAGCTGCGCCACCTGTGAGTTCTGTTCCTCCCTGCCCCCCAAGCCTCCCCTGTGGAGGCCTGGAGTCCCATCTCCACCCCCCTTTGGGGGGGCTGTGTAGGGCCCCAGAATGGCTAGGGATGGCCCTGGAAACAAACAGCTCACATATGAGCTGTAGACCAAGGATTACTCAGTGAATCATTTCAAATTTAAATGAGAGAAAAAAATCTCAGGATGATCATAAACAAAGAGGGGCAAAATTCAGTGAATAACGTCACAGTCAGCCCAGCGTGTATCCAGAGCTCGGACACATTAACTGAAGCATGTTGAATGTTTGTTTAAGGTGCATCCTTTTTCCAAAATACTCATAAGCCACCGGAGCTATGTGTGTGTCAACCAAAGCAGAGGTACCGAGTATTAAACGGTCTGATCAAAACCCCTTTCTTCTCTCGAACGCTCCGCTTTCATTCTCTTGGCTCTAATGCAGCCAATATTTCACTCATGTTCCAGGCATCACAGAGTCTTTCAGCCTGGACAGGTCCTGACTTTCTAATGGGAAAAACAAGTGAATTCTCTCTGATCCCCCCAGCCTTCCTTATTCATCAGACGGATGCACCAAAGCACACATGTTCAGTGCCTCTTCCCTTTGCTGGGCATTTTAGCCTCTCTCCTCTTTGAGGAGCAGCAGATCCCTGTGACTGTGACAACTTCTGTCTCACATGACTAGATTCAAATCCCAACAAAACTTTGCCCTTCAGTGAGTATCAAATTTTGAATTTCCTTCATCTCCTATCGTGCATTTTAGCCAAAGCCCTTGGGAGCCACCAGGTCACCTGGCTCACTTTTTCCAGTGGACGTTAGCATGCCAGAGACAGATTATTTTCCCTCATGGAAGACAGACTGGTTTCATGCCATTGATCATAGATATCCAGATCCAAGGTAGAACTGTTCTCTCCTTGTTCATCTGTTTCTATTTCTTCACAGGCCAGATTCACAGCTCTACAGGGTCTGCTTCAGAATTGTGACAGACAAGGAACATCAGCACCTCAGTCGTTCTCCCTTGTACAAGGAGGAGGCTCACAACTCTGCAGTTCCTTTGCTTCTGTCTGAAGCACAGCAACCCTGCAACTCCCAGCCACTAGGACCCAGATAGGAACATACCTGTAGGAATACAGGGACTGCCATGCCAGAGCAGACCTGTGGCCATCTAGTCTGTATCCTAACCCTACCAGTTAGTGGTTAGCTTATGCCCCAAAGCAGGAGGGTTTACGTCTCATATTTTTTATTCTCTCTAACACAGTGTTGGGGTGAAATTCTGGTTCCATTTAAGTCACTGGGATTTTTGCCACAGACTTCAGTCCAACCAGAATTTAGTCCTGAATGTTCTCGTCATCCATATAAGTGTCCCGTCTTTGTCTAAATCTCTTGGTGATATCATGTGGCAATGAGTTCCACAAGTCAATTGTATTGTATAAAAAGTATTATGAGATATGTCTGACACAGTCTTAGAGTGAAGAAGACTAAAAGAATGTGACTGCATTAACAGTATAACTTTTATGCCCTCAGTCAGCTGAAATGAAACACCAAGTTTGTGTGGGACACAGGGAAATTTGAGACTAAGCTCAGTGGCATATAACAGTAGGCAGGTGCAAATGAAGGAGAGAGAGTTCTATGATAGCAGCTGTCCAACCTCAGGAGCAGCTGCTCTTTATATGGTCACAGTGCCTGTAGATCCTGGTCAGTGTCTCTGCTCTTGCACACAGGACCCTCTGATAGCTCCATCTGTTCCCAGTGATTTGCTGAACTCGGATTTCACAAATTGCTCCCAAGTTTTAATCTGCAAGCCCATGACTGCTCGAGCCACAGGCCACCGGCTACTACACCACCCAGGCATTGGGATTCTTCAGATCTGGGATTTGGAACCATGAAGGGTTTTCTTCATGGCCCCCTCCATGCAGGAGTCCTTGAAACATAGTGTGCATACCCCACACCTCTGCCGCCTCACCTGGCACTTTTGTATAATATGCCAGGAATTATGTTACCCTACTGGGTCTTCCTCCCTATCCTGCCCCCTCACATCCCAGGGTCTTGTCAAAGTCTCTGAATGATCGATGTGTATCATCTGTAGCAAAATACTCACTCTGGGAGCTGGAGCCCCGAAGATTGGCTGGGCAAACACATTGGGGATCTGCAAGGACAGAGAGGCCAGGTAAGCACAGCAACTGTGATGTGAGCTTCAGCAGCTAAAACTCCCCTGCCTGCATGATGTTATCAGAATTAAACAGCCCCTTTGCTTCGTGACAAAGCAGAAGCTGGACCTCTCGCCCCACCAAGGCCCAGACAAAGCCCCAAAATGAGGTGCCCAGACAAATGATTCCTGCAGGGAACTGGACCTTCAGCTGTCTACCCTTCAGAAAGGATGTTGAAAAGCGAGATCTTGGGGTGTCACTCTGGTGAGCTGTGTAGCTGCTCCATTCTGATAGGGTTGAGGGGTCTCAACAGCAAGATGCTTCCCAACCAGGTGACTGGGGCATTTGTAGAGCACCCAAAAGCGTGCTTAGTTCAGGTATAAAGCAAGGCCCTGCCATAGGGAGCCTGCAGCCTACACAGAGACAGTGCAGCAGGGGTGGAGGAAGACAAAACACTCCTCACTTTTCTGGCTTCTTTAGTCTGGTAGCCCTTGCCCAGGAGAGGAAGTCGTCTCAGCCCGACAGGACTTGGGCAGTGGGAGGCAAACCCTGTCTGAATGTCATATGCAGGGGGACAGTTGGACCCAGTCCACTACTCCCATGCTGATTCAAGCAGGGGGACATGTCAGGTATTGTGCAGGCTACCATGGCCAGAGACAGAAGCATTTTGACCCCTGATGTCTGCTGGAGCTTTTCCAGCTCATTTTTCTAGGCTGATCTGAGCATCTCCTCTTTAGATACACATTCGCTCCTAAGTTAGCTGAACATGGGACTGTAAGAGTTGTACTTACACTACTGGAGTGAATTCCATAAGCAGGGGCTACCTGCCCTTGTAGCCCCCAAACCCAAAGAAATACGTTAAGGAAAACCATAGAATCATAGAAGATTAGGGTTAGAACAGATCTCAGGAGGTCATCTAGTCCAACCCCCTGCTCAAAGCAGGACCAACCCCAAATAAATCATCCCAGCCAGGGCTTTGTCAAGCCCGGCCTTAAAAACCTCTACGGATGGAGGTTCCACCACCCTAGATTTCTCCCTAGATAACCCATTCCAGTGCTTCACCACCCTCCTAGTGAAATTGATTTTTCTAATATCCAACCTAGACCTTCCCCACTCCAACTTGTGGACCATTGCTCCTTATTCTGTCATCTGCCTCCACTGAGAACAGCCAAGCTCCATCTTCTTTGGAACCGCCCTTCAGGTAGTTGAAGGCTGCTATCAAATCCCCCCTCACTCTTCTCTTCTGCAGACTAAATAACTCAGTTCCCGCAGCCTCTCCTCATAAGTCATGTGTCCCAGCCCCCTAATCATTTTTGCTGCCCTCCACTGGACTCTCTCCAATTTCTCTACATCCTTTCTGTAGTGGGGGCCCAAAACTGGATGCAATATTCCAGATGTGGCCTCACCAGTGCTGAATAGAGGGGAATAATCACTTCCCTCAATCTGCTGGCAGTGCTCCTACTAATGCAGCCCAATATGCCGTTAGCCTTCTTGGCAACAAGGGCACACCGCTGACTCATATACAACTTCTCATCCACTGTAATCCCCAGGTCCTTTTCTGCAGAACTGCTGCTTAGCCAGTCGGACCCCAGCCTGTAGCAGTGCCTGGGATTCTTCCGTCCTAAGTGCAGGACTCTGCCCTTGTCCTTGTTGAACCTCATCAGATTTCCTTTGGCCCAATCCTCCAATTTGTCTAGGTCACTCTGGACCCTATCCCTACCCTCCAGCATCTCTACCCCTCCCCCCAGCTTAGTGTCGTCCGCAAACTTGCTGAGGGTGAAATCCATCCCATCATCCAGATCATTAAGGAAGATGTTGAACAAAACCAGCCCCAGGACCGATCCCTGGGGCACTCCGCTTGATACTGGCTGCCAAGTAGGGATTGCACTTGGGGTTTAATGGTACTAGAGACAGGGCAGGGCAGTAACGGGGAGTCAAGGCAGGCAAAGGGCTGCAGGCCTAGATACTGAGAATCTGTGATGTAGCAGTAGTTGGCACAACACCTGAACAGATCCTTCTCCCCAGCTGGACCTTCCCTTCTGGCTTCCCAGTCTTGAGTACCACTCCACACTGCAGGGAGCTTTTTCCCAAAATGCCTTTCTGGGGCTCGCCCTTTTAAATTTGACGGCTGCTGCTCTAAAGTGGCCATCTTGCAACTGGCAGTTGCTGGCTCCGTCTCCCTCTCCCTCTCTCCTCCAGCTGTTAAATCTACGATTGCTGAGGAGCTGGGATACTCGCCTTGCATGCAGCGCAGGCAACTCCCTGCCCCGTTGGGCACTGGCTCCCCGAGTGGCCAGTCACTGTGGGCCTGGACATTGGAGGCACCATTGGAGGGCAAGACATTAGTCACACCCAAGTTCCTGAATGGTGTCTCCTGCTGGGTGCAGTAGAGGGGGCTCCCATGGAACAACAGCCCCAGTTCCTCTGGCTTTCCTTGCCCTGCATCAACACATGCCTCCCTATATTTCAAGTGCTAAAGTGAGACACAGCGCCGCTCAGGTTTGGCCCATCAGCCCCTCTGGAGATGGAGATGCCAGGTTTGATTGGTGTTGTGACCTAATGCACGGGGTCACTCAGGTATGGCCTGGCCAGCCATAGACAGAGAGGCGGCCAGGCCAAACCTGAGTGGGCTGTGACCCTGTGCACTGAGTCTCAATGCCGCTCTGTTTGGGGGCCCCTCTCAAACAAGGGACCTGTGGCAAACTGCCCCTTTCTCCCCTCTCCTCTCACAGGTGGCCCTGAATGTGAAAAATGTTCTCCTTTAACCAGGATGGAGGTTTGGGGGGTCAAGCAGGACAGTCCAGCAAAACCCGGGACAGGTGAGAGGTCTGTTAATACCTCAGGGCAGCCGGCCTGAGCAGTGGAATTGGTGCTCACAAGGCCAGAGCAGATACTCACGCTGGGGTTTGTGAAGTTGATGCAGTTCACAGTCACGTTCCCTTTGATCTCCAGGATCTGGACAGTATGAAGGGAAAGGCGGTGTCTGTACTCCAGGAAGTGCTGACCATTCACAGAGACCTAGGGAAAGGGCAGAGGGAGGGATGGGTGAGGGCTGTGCTAGGAGGAGTGAGAAGATGAGGGTATCCGCAGTGGAGAGCCTTTACTCCTGTTAAGATCACGTCAGGGCTGCAGTATCGCCAACCCCAGTGTTCACAAATTATGACTTACGTCCCATCAAATCATGAGATTGTCTTAAATATAAAGAATTATGGACTCTGTCTATTTGCCTTCTGGGTTTCTGGTCTTTCGGGATCACATTTTCAACTTTTCTCCACAGTCATGAGAGCTGGAAACTTGCTGGGTTTTGTTGTTTTTTTTAATGAAAGCTGAGAATCTGATATAATCACATGACTCCAGGAGCAGGGGCTTTAAGAAAAATACCCAATATTGCAAGAATGTGGGGCTTCCCTGCTCTCACTTGCTCACAGCTTCTTGAAAATGTCTCCTCTGGGGCTGAAACGTCCTCGGCTGCACTCAGCCCAAGGGGGAATGTCTCTGCTGAGGCTGAAATCTCCCCTGCTACACCCAGCCCAAGGGGAAACATTTTGGAAAGTTTCAGCAAAGTCTATTCAATGACTTTTAGTTTGGCTGAAAAAATGTCCAGCACCATAAAAGCTGAACTCTCCTGTCCACTGGTGTGTGGGCCTGTCTGAGCAGGAGCCTCCAAGTGACTGCAGTCTCTGCATGAAAGTTAACCAGGTTCTGTGCATCCCCGTTTGACACAAACGGAAACATTCTTTGCCGACACTGAGGCAGATTCTGTTGCCAGTGACACCAGGGTAATCTGAAGTAACTCCACTGACTCGTAGAACCTGACTCCACTTTCCACCACCTCCGTGTAAACCGGAAGTAACGCCAAAGAGACTGCAGAGATTACACTAGTGCAAAAGGAGAATGAGGCCATGGATGTAGGTCTTGTCTACACAAGGAAATTATGCCAATTGAACTACATCGGTTTAGAAACTGATTTAGATCAACCAGTGCAATCCCCAGTGTCAGTTCAAAAGTGCCTTGTCATGGAAGTGTTGGTCCTGACTCCACAGTTCAGCTTGAATTGCATTTTGCACTTAAATCAGGGATTTGTTTTATATGAAAAATACAGCACATGCTCCTCAAACTTACAGCACTCCCTCACTGGGCACTGAATGGATTGTCTGAAGATTTACAAGTACATCTCTATTAATTAGTTTGTGAGTTAAAATTAATTAAAAATTGGATCCTTTAAGAAATTTAGCACCCAGTGTCTCTTTGTCCAGAATGATCTCGATAACCTCCAGGATCGATGAAACTTCAAACTTTACATATAGTTAACATTACTAGACCTCTTGTGCATAGGCTATATTTGAAGAAATTACATTGTTATTTAGCTAAGCGATAATTTTTTTATTTAATCGCTATGGTTATATAGGCTGCAAATAGGCTCAAATCAACAATTCAGGTAACTCAGGTAGGGTCATTATGACCTTAGCAGTAACTCAATCTATCCCCTCCCTTCCTCTGATTTGCCTATAACAATTCGATCGGCACATGTGCCATGAGTTCTCATGGGTAGATTACTGGGCCCAGCTGTCACAGGCTCCCCTTTTTAAAGGCTCTGGGCTGCTCCTAGTTTGGGAATCAGGGTGTGAAAGGCTCCCCATGGTGCTGCTGCCTCAGATCCACTGCGCACTGAGGCCTGGTCTGCACTTAACATTTAGCTGGACATAGCTTCGGCCCTCAGGGGTAAGCAAAACCCATCCCCCAAGCACTGTAGCCCCAGTGCCACCCACCCATCCCAGCAGAAGCCGCTGTGTGGCAGGGGAAGCCCCAGCACCCAGATCCCCGCCGTGGTGCTGGGACTGAAGGAGCTCTCACTCCCCGCTGTGCCCCGTGGCCGTGGCATGGGGACAGAGCTTCTCTGGTCTTGGGGCTGCAGTGGGGAGGGGGGAGGGCAGGGGTTTGCAGTGGGGTGCGTGAATCCTGGGTGGAACAGGGGTTGGCCTCAGGAAAGGGGCAGAAAGGAATGGGGCAGTGGGCGGGGCTGCAGGCGAAAGGGGTGTGGAGGGGCCACCCCACTAGCTCCAGCTCAAGGTCCCAGGCAACCTTAATTTGCCTCTGCTTCTGGAGCACCCCCCTAAGCCCCCCGGTTCATCCAGCATGCTCAGAGTCAGCCAGTGTCCCTGGAAGCCCCCATCCCCCCGCAGGTAACGTGGGGTGGGAAGGTGGCGTAGGGAGGAGACATGAGGGGAGGTCATGTGTCCTCCCCATTAGTTGGTGCCCCCCCTCTGGGGTGAGGAGGCTGAGCTGGGACAGGCCTCAGGGCGGAGTGGGGTGGGGGGCCGGGGTCCAGGCACTGGTACCCTCCCTACTTCTAGGGAGCTTCCAGTGCTCACACCCAGCTTCTCCAAATGCAGGAGTCGCGCGCGGCCCATGTGGAGCTGGGACCCTCCCCTCAGAGGCCAGCCACCTTGTGACAGTGCCTTTGGAAATCTCCCCCTTGTAACAGAGGAAGACTTAGCCGCACCCTCTGCAGGGCTGCGGAGACAGACCTCCGTGAGAGCCCTTCCTGCAAGTCTCTCCCCTCCCTGCCAAACACGGTATCAGCTGAACTCCATCAATGCTTAGGGCCTGATCCTGTCTCCCTTTCACATCCCTCTGCGGCATCTCAAGCCCAGTCACAAAGCAGTGTGAACCCAGGGGCGGTGAGATGTATGGGCCCATGGTGCCCGTGCTCCACCAATATGAGAGCATAGAGGCCTGGCTCCACCGAAGTTTGGATCCGGGTCTCTCCCCCTGCCCCACCTGCCGCCCCCACGCACCTCCCCCGAAGCATCCGGCCCTGGCCCCGCCTGCCGCCCCTGGGCAATTTAAAAGGGCCTAGGGCCCCGACCGCCACCACCAGCAGCGCAATGGGGCTAAGGCGGCTTCCTGCCCACCCACTCCGCTTCCGGAAGTGCTTGGAAGTGGCCAGCACAACCCTGCAGCCCCTGGGGGGCTGGGGTGTCTCCGAGCGCTGCCACCACCCCAAGCTACAGCCAATGGGAGCTGCAGGGGTGGTGCCTGCAGGCACCGGTGCATGGAGACCCCTCTGGGCCCCCGCCCAGGAGCTGCTGCTGGAGGAGAGTGCAGGTCGCTTCCGGGAGCCGCCTGAGGTAAGCGCTGCACCCCTCACCCTCTCCCGCAACCCAACCCCCTGCCCCAGAACTCAAACTCCCTCCCAGAGCTTGACCCCCACACCCCCCTCCTGTACCCCAACTCCCTGCCCCAGCCCAGATCCCGCACCCAAACTCCCTCCCAGAGCTAGCCCCCAGCACCCCCTCCTGTACACCACCCCCTGCCCCAGCCCGCACCCCGCACCCAAACTCCTCTCAGAGTCCGACCCCCGCACCCCCTCCTTCACCCCTGCCCCAGCCCAGACCCCACACCCAAACTCCCTCCCAGAGCCTTAGGCACCACCAAAAATGATACAAATCTGCCTCCCCTGCATGTACTGGCACCAGCAAGACACCCCAGAAGCACAGACTGGTCTGTACTGGCCTCCCCTCAAGGCCACAGACTGGTACTCGCTGATGTGTCCTGTCCCAGCAAGGGGACCTGCTTCCCCTCCGTCACCCCTGCGGAGCTAGTGGCCCTTGATGGGCTGTGGTGCAGTGCCTGGCAGCTGCCAGCAGCAGAGTATCCACCCCGGCTGCCGTCCTGCTAGGGCCGTGTGCTCACCTGATAGCAGTGGCCCTTGACATTGATGATCACTTCGAAGTAGATGCCTGGCTGGAAGGGCATGTGGTAGGTCCTTTCCTCCGGCCCCCAGCAGCCGTTCTGCTCCGTGTTGCACACGACCACCGGGCGGCCCTCGTTGAAACGCGGATTAAAGTGGAAGGCGATGTCCCCGTTCCCGCACCGCAGGTTCACCCCAAAACTGAAACAGAACAAGATGGTGTGAGCGGGGCTGCCCGTGCCAGGAGGGGGGGTGACATTGCACCCCATATTCTTCACAGTGATATGATTGTGATATGATTATGACATAATCATAATGTATTTTATGCAAGATAATCATGTCAGATGTCATTGAAAAGGTTATGATCTGCTGAATAGGATTATCCTATTTGTATGCATGTGTATCACTTTTGTACCTGAAGTGATGAATATTGACTATGTATCCGTACTTCAAATGTAGTTACACCTGGGTAACTCCCACTAGCCAAGATTCTAGATAGTGAGTGGGGAAGGGCCCATTCAGGGCAACACGCCATTAGGATAAAACAATAGGCCTTAGGGGAAGCTTTTCTCCCACCTCGGGAGCCTTCCTGAGAACTACAGACAGCCTCTGAATAATGGCTGCTATGATTCTACAAGGACATGTGATGAGACCACATGTCTCTAGACTCCATCTCCAGATGTCAGTGTTTTTCCATAGACTAGTCTGGGAACCAAGCTTTGAGAACAAAGGATTCCGTCCATACGCAAAAGCTATATAAGGCAGGGAGTGACATCATCAGGTGTTCTTCACTCCCCACACAAGAAGACTCCTGGAAACACTTCAGGAACAAAGACTGAATTGGGGGAAGTGCTGGACCCAGGCTAGTGGGATTTTTAGCCTGTGACTGAAATACCTGGAGGTTCCAATCTGTAAAGCAAGTGCAGCTTGCCCCTTAAGAATCTGCAGCCTGCTTGTATCATCTCTTAGGATGAGAATCTGCTAATTCATATCCAATCTATTTAGTATATTAAGTTTAGTTTGCTTTTTTTACTTATTTGCTAGGTAACCTGCTTTCATCAGTTTGCTATCACTTATAATAACTACAAAAGAAATATTTTAAGTGAATACGTTTATTTTTGCTTTATTTAAACCACTGTGTGGAAATCATAACTCAGGGGCAAAAGGCTTTTGCATATTTCTCTCCACATTGAGGAAGGGGGAGAATTTTATGAGCTTATGCTGTACAGTTCCATGTGCAGTGCAAGATGATATCATTTTGGGTCTATACTCCAGAGGGGGTGTGTGCCGAAGGAGCTGGGAGTAGCTTTCCCATGCAGGGGCCGGTCAGAGAGCCTGCATGTAACTGCAGCTGGGTGTATCCCTACCTGTGTGTATGATGGTGAAAGTGCAGGCTGGAAGGCTTTGTAGCTTGTCACAGTAGTGCAGGGTAAAAGGGAGCCCAGGCTGGTGGGTCAGGGGGCTCAGTGGTACCCCAGTTCCAGGTGGCACCCTGGGAGGAACCCATCACAGGGGGAATGGGGAGAATAGGCACTGACTGTGGCGGTGGGCTGCCCCTGGCAGGGAGGGAGCATAGGGGCTTCCCAGACCAGGGGGCAGGGAAGGGGCTTCCTGAGCCAGGTGTGGGGGGCTGCTCTTGACAGGGAGTGGGCAAGGGGGCTGTCCACACCGGAAATGGGGGGCTGCCTGCGCAAAGGGTAGGGGGTAGGGGGACTGCCCACCATTGTTGGGGACGGGTCTATGGTGGGACAGAGGGATCATGGGGCTATGCGGGTGGGGTAGAGAAGGGGCCATGTGGGGCAGGTAGGCTTGGGATAGGGCTATGGACAGAGGGACAATGGGGGCAATGGATGGGGCCTTTCTTCCGGGAAGTGTGCAGAGGAAAGTGTCACAGTGGCAGCCCTCGCCTTGCGGGGGGAGCAACTGAGGGTGTGGATGGCACCACATTGTGGAGAGGGCAGGGTGGATGGGGCTGTGGGAGAGGCACTGCCTCAGGTGAGGCGAGGGAGGAAGGATGGCAGTCATGGGGCAGCCCTACCTAGAGGGGAGGGGGAATAAGGCCTGTGGGGGCAGCCCTGCCTCGAGGAGGGGGAAAGGGGCATGGAGCCCCTGGGGGCAGGCCTGCGTCAATGGGGAGAGGGGGTGTCATAAATATAAAGGGAAGGGTAAACACCTTTAAAATCCCTCCTGGCCAGAGGGAAAACCCTTTCACCTGTAAAGGGTTAAGAAGCTAGGATAACCTCGTTGGCACCTGACCAAAATGACCAATGAGGAGACAAGATTATTTCAAAAGCTGGGGGAGGGAGAAACAAAGCCTCTCTCTCTCTCTGTCTGTCTGGGTGATGCTTTTGCCGGGAGCAGAACAGGAATGGAGTCTTAGAACTTAGTAAGTAATCTAGCTAGATATGCGATAGATTCTGATTCCTTTAAATGGCTGAGAAAATAAGCTGTGCTGAATGGAATGTAGATTCCTGTTTTTGTGTCTTTTTGTAACTGAAGGTTTTGCCTAGAGGGATTCTCTATGTTTTGAATCTAATTACCCTGTAAGGTATTTACCATCCTGATTTTACAGAGGTGATTCTTTTTACTTTTTCTTCTATTAAAATTCTTCTTTTAAGAACTTGATCTCTATTAAAAATTAGTTCCTTATTTCTAGCCTGGATTTGTCTCACTTCACCTTGCAACCACTGGACCTTGTTCTGCCTCGGTGAGATTAAAGATATCTGTGTGCCGTGATCAAATCACCTGTTTGCTTTCTCTGGGAGAAACTCAATAGACTGAGCTCCTTTAGTCCTGCCCTGTGCGGCAGCTTGTCCAGCCCTTGGAGTGTTCTTCTCACTCTTTTCTGAACTCCCTTTCTGTCAACATTGGCACTGGTGAGATGAATACCGGAGACTGCGCCTCGTTCTGATTGCCACATAGTAAAAAGGATGGTGTAAATTAGAGAAAGTGCAGAAAAGAGACACAAAAATGATTTAAGGGCTGGAGAAAATGCCTGTCAAGAAGAGACTTAAGGAGCTCAATCTCTCTGTCTTATCATAAAGAGGATCAAAAGGTGACTTGGTGACAGTGCACAAGTGTAACCCACACGCCTTGTGTGTGGTGTTCTGTCCCATCTAGTGGCACTGAGATAGAGAGAGAGAGAGAGAGAGAGAGTGCTCTACAGCCTTAGCTAACAGCCAGTTGGCTTTTGGCTCCAGAGGTTCCCGGTTCAATTCTGCCCACTGACGAACAGGGTCTGTTGGTGTTGCACAGGCACCTTCACAAGGAGAAAATACTGGCTACTAGAGGGCTCTTTGACCTAGTGGAGAAAGGCCAAACAAGAACCAGTGGCTGGAAGCTGAAGCCAGACTAATGTAAAATTAGAAATTACCGTCAAATGTTTGCCAGGGAGGCTGATTAACCATCGGAACAAACTCCCGGGAAGTGGTGGATTCTCATCTCTTGATGTCTTCAGACCCAGACTGGCTGCATTTCAGGAAGGTGCTTTAGCAAATGCAAATGATTGGGCTCAATGCAGGGGTAACTGGGTGAAATGTGATGGCCTGTACTACACATGAGGTCAGACTAGATGATCTAATGGTCCCTTCTGGCCTTAAAGTCCTGAAACTGTGACTCAACCTGTTTGAAGTGTGGACACCAAGCTTGTCCTGGTACCCAGTGATGGTCTCATCAATGCCATATAGGGGTGACAGCACCTCCTTACTTCATCTTCCCCTATTCGTACCTCCAAGGAACACCTTCACCCTCTCAGCTGCTGCATTGCTGTGGAAGCTGGGCTTCACAGTTACCTGTAGTCCTTTTCAGAGAGCTGGGGCAGTGGGAGTAGAAACCATGGTGGAGGAGTGAGAGGTGAGGAGTTTGTTGAGAGGCGGGTGATTCAGGGGAGGCGGTTTAGCATGGGGAATAGAGTCATGGTCTGTGCAGCTAAGCGGCAGGGAAAGGAGCCAGGAAGAGAGAGGAGAACAGGGAGAGAGAGGGGCCAGTGGAGGGGGTGAACCTTAACAGCAGCCAGGAGGAGCCTGGTGGAGAAGCCGTGCTGGTGGAGGATGACAGTAAGGACAGCTCAGAGTCAGTGGCGCAGTGAAGGAGGGGAGGGAGACTGGGTGAGTGAGGAGGGAGGGGTAGTGGAGAGCTGTTGAGTGCTGATTGCGCCAGGGCCTGGTTGAGCTGAGTCCAGATGGAGTGCTGGTGGGGAAAGCGGGTGAAATGCAGCACAGGATGGGGTAAATAGCACCAACCTTTTCACGAAGGTTTGGACTATTCCTTGGATTAACACCATCTTCCCTTCACACAGGCCTCCAAAGATGGGTCCAGAAAAGGGGACACTCTGGAAGAAACCACCCCACAGTTTTAAGGGCAGCAGAGGAACCATACACTGCCTGCACATACACTGCACATACATGTACACCTGCACTGGCCAGTGGGGTAGTAATTTTCACAGGGCCCTACTGCAGGTGTTCTGCTGTGTCTCCCAGTATTGGGACATTGTGGCTGGGGAGCTTCTCTCTATCAGGGCCCTGACTGGGTGACCAGATCATAGAATCATAGAAGATTAGGGTTGGAAGAGACCTCAGGAGGTCATCTAGTCCAACCCCCTGCTCAAAGCTGGACCAACACCAAGTAAATTATCCCAGCCAGGGCTCTGTCAAGCCTGACCTTAAAAACCTCTACAGATGGAGATTCCACTACCTCCCTAGAAAGAAAAGGAGTACTTGTGGCACCTTAGAGACTAACAAATTTATTTGAGCATAAGCTTTCGTGAGCTACAGCTAACTTCATCGGATGCATTCAGTGGTTACCTCCCCAGGTAACCCCTTCCAGTGCTTCACCACCATCCTAGTGAAATAGTGTTTCCTAGTATCCAACCTGGACCTCCCCCACTGCAACTTGAGACCATTACTCCTTGTTCTGTCATCTGCCACCACTGAGAATAGCCGAGCTCCATCCTTTTTAGAAACCTCCTTCAGGTAGTTGAAGGCTGCTATCAAATCTCCCCTCACTCTTCTCTTCTGCAAACTAAATAACCCCAGTTCCCGCAGCCTCTCCTCGTAAGTCATGTGCCCCAGCCCCATAATCATTTTCGTTGCCCTCCGCTGGACTCTCTCCAATTTGTCCACATCCCTTCTCTAGTGGGGGGACCAAAACTGGACACAGTACTCCAAGTGTTGCCTCACCAGTGCTGAATAGAGGGGAATAATCACGTCCCTCGATCTGCTGGCAATGCTCCTACTAATGCAGCCCAATATGCCTTTGGCCTTCTTGGCAACGAGGGCACACTGCTGACTCATATCCAGCTTCTCGTCCACTGTAATCCCCAGGTCCTTTTCTGCAGAACTGCTGCTTCGCCAGTCGGTCCCCAGCCTGTAGCGGTGCATGGGATTCTTCCTTCCTATGTTCAGGACTCTGCACTTGTCTTTGTTGAACCTCATCAGATTTCTTTTGGCCCAATCCTCCAATTTGTCTAGGTCACTCTGGACCCTATCCCTACCCTCCAGCGTATCTACCTCTCCCCCCAGCTTAGTGTCAGTTGCGAACTTGCTGAGGGTGCAATCCATCCCATCATCCAGATCATTAATAAAGATGTGGAACAAAACCAGCCCCAGGACTGACTCCTGGGGCACTCCGCTTGATACCGGCTGCCAACTAGACGTTGAGCTGTTGATCGTTACCCGTTGAGCCCAACAATCTAGCCAGCTTTCTATTCACCTGATAGAAATATGTCCCGATATTATCTGGACCATCCCGATATTATGTCCAGATAATATGTCCAGAAATATGTCCAGATATTTTCTGGACCATCCCAATATTAGGGGCTTTGACTTATATAGGACCCAATTATCCCCCCCGCCCAGGATCCTATTCCCCCTCCCCCGTCCGTCCCGATTTTTCACACTTGCTGTCTGGTCACCCTAGCCTGACAGATGTCTCCTGAAGAGAGAAGACAGTGTGCATCTCCAGCTGTTCAGCTCCCACCCAGCCTGACTCACCGGGTTGAGAATAGGCTGCTGGAAAGCCATGCTGAGCTTTTCCAACGCTGCTGCTGCTGCTCGTGGTAGCCCCCGGTGGCTCTCTGTGACTCTTTAGGTTTCGTTTCCGAGCTGCAAGCACAGAATGTGGGCGGGTTGTCTCTCTCCTGCCACCAGGTGTGCTTTGATTAAGGGTTTCAGAGTAGCAGGTGTGTTAGTCTGTATCCGCAAAAAGAAAAGGACTTGTGGCACCTTAGAGACTAACCAATTTATTTGAGCCTAAGCTTTCATGAGCTACAGCTCACTTCATCGGATGCATCATGGTTCCCTATGGCAGGGGCTCTGGCATTGCCATCCCAGGGCCACAATCGGTGCTGATGACTTGAGGAGCTGGCAAGAAAGGGGAAGTAAAATGCAGCTGCCATGGGGTGAGAGTCCAGGAGCATTGCCACCTGCTCGCACACCCTGCTTCCTGTCTCTGCCACCAGTTCCCCTTTCAAGCGCAGCTGTTGTCAGTTCCCACCAGGCTCTCAGCCAGTTACTTGGCTACTTTTGAGCTGGGTAAGAGACTTTCCCCTTTTAAAGACACCAGTGTCTTTCACGCCTGTTGAATCCAGACCTACCCGGCTAACCCTGATCCACGGACACCACTCTGTGCTCTCTGGTTGGCGTGACTCCAGTGCTCAGGGACATGGCAGTGGTCTTGACACAACCCTGGCAGTAGCCTGTGGACTGTAGGGCCTGCTCACCCAGACGGGGTTTGTTCGGAGAATGAGATTGGAAGGATGGAAAGAGTTAATGCCCTTTGGCCTGACCCGCCTCTTCCTTTAGCGTGGAGCTGGGGCTCAGCCTGGCTCTGGACCTGCAGAGACTCTCTTGTGGCCACAATCCTGAGGCTAGGTTTCAGGACTTTCTGAGACCTTCTCTGCAGCTGAGAAGTGTTGTGTGCTGGCTCCATGGTCCCCTAGCCAGCAATGAACACATGCTTCTAAGGGCACACCTCCCAACGTATCAAGTGGCGAATGCAGGATGCAGTGGAGTCACCCACTGAAAGTCAAGTGCTTCCTAGGCAGGGTGGCCACTGACCTCAGCACAGGGGAAACCGGGGAGATCCCTGTAGAGCTGCCCATCTCTGTGCAGCCATCCCTGCTGCAGCCGCTGGCCCCAGGACTTTACCCGCCCAGCCCATGCCACACTCTGCCCTAGCCTTCCAGCCTAGTCCACCCAGGGGCAGTGTCACTCCCCCACCCCCCTGAGTGGCCCACGCTGGCCCCTGCCAGCCCTGTGCAACGTATGGTTCCCCTGGTGACCTTGAACATTGTGGGGTGGGTTCTCCCAGAATGTCCTTGAGCTCAGCAATGCAACTGAGCATGCCCAAGGGCATTGAGATTGCCCAAGGGGGGCTAAGTCCAAGCTCTGCCCTGCCAATGGTACCTACTGGGTGCAATGTGCATACAGCTGTAGGGTTTTGGGGGGGGGGGTCTCAGGAGGACAGGTCCACAAGACCCCAAGGACCATCAGATGAGCTTAAAATCAGGAGATGTGATCTATAATTCCTTGGGGTTCTGATTTCTGAGCCTTGGGCATCATGGTTTCAAGTTACCTAGGCAAACAGGAGGGCTAAAACTTTTACTCTTTGGAATGAAAGCTGAGATTCTCAGGTGTTAACATGACTCTAGGAGCTGGGGCTTTTGGAAAAACTAAACATTGTCCCCCCCAAATATCCCCACCTCCCCTAGGGGTTCTCCTAACCCATCTCCCACTCCCACCAAGTTCCCCACTCCAGTCCCCCCTCCCCAAGTTCCCCTCTCCCAGTCACCCCCAAGACTCTCGTCTCACGTCCCTCCTCCCCCCAAGTTTCCCTGTCTTGTCCCTTCTCCCCCTTCACTATGGGTTCTCATCTCATCCCTCCTTATCCCCTTTCTTCCAACATCTTCCCCCTACCCGCACAGGTCCCTCTCCAGGATTTTTCCTCCAGCCCATAGCCGAGGACAGTACAGCACTGCATCTCCCCTCTTGTGACCCCCCCAGCTCAGCCATGCAGCACCCCGGACAGCTGTCAATCTGTGATGTCATGTTCCTCAGGGAGCTATCACCTGGCCATCAGCTGTAGACGTAGGCCAAGTATTATATGTTCTGCTTGAGATTGTCTCCCAGGAGCCTGGGGCAGCCTGGGGCAGGGTCCCAAACTGGCTGCTCAGATTGGTTGTGAATAAATCCATCTCCAGCCGTGCCCCAACCTCACCTGTGTTACCAAGACCCAGCTGGATACGTGAGCTGGCCCTGCACTGGTTCAGCTCTGGGTGGCAGGCTACCTGGTATAGCAGGCACCCTAGCAGGGGAAGGACTGTGCTTTTACCTCAGGTGCAGGGAATGGTGGAGTCAGGTCACTGTGTCCACCTCCCTTGTGAGACCTGGGATAAAATGACTCTGGGGATCTACTGATGTGCAGGGTGCTCCCCCACCCCTGCTCCCCTGCCTGAGCTGACTGCGCCATGGTCAGTCCTGGCACTGGAGTTGCCAAGATGAGTTGTGTGGGTTAAGTCTGAGAGCTGTGCAGTTGATGATGCTCACATTGGCTTGGGGCCCTCTGGCCTTGATATCAGCAGTATTATTCCAGGGCAGTGGTTCCCAAACTGGAGTTCGTGAACCCTTGGGGGTTCGCGAAATGTATCAGGGGGTTCTCAGAAAAAAATTCTGTAATGGCGGACAGAGCCATCCCTAGGGACCCCAGGCGCCGGGGCTGGTAGCCCAAGCCCCTTGAGGACTGGGGGCCACCAGCTTGAGCCACATGACCATTACTTCCTGGCAGAACAAGTTTAAACTTTGTTGTAGTCGTGCGTTGTTTGCCTGGACTGCTCAAGACCCGAATGCTTGTGGGAGGAACTCTTTATTTGAGTTGGATTCTTAAATACCTTCATACTGTTTCACGTCTGGTATTCCTTGACGAAACATGTAGGAGGCTTAATCAAAGTGATATGAGCTACAAAAGTGAAATCTTGGAAGAGTGTTGCTGTTTTCATAATGTAATAAAATTAATAATGTAATAATGTAATAATAAATAATGTGTAATAAGCATGTCATAAATTAACAAATTATTTCCAAGATCACTGTCTCTATAATTTACACTCAGGTAAGGGAGAAAATCCCTGGAAATATTCATTTTCAGGACGGGGTTCACAAGATTTGATATTTTTGTGAAAGGGGTTCACGAGTTCTTAAAGTTTGGGAACCACTGTTCCAGGGGGTTTCTGGCTTGGCTCACGCCCACCTTGTATCTGATCTTCAGTGCTGGGCACAGAAGGCTTAGCAACCACACAGCTCTTCGCTGCAAGCCCGTTTCAATGGTCACCCCTGGGAGCCTGCTGGTAGATAAAGTATCCAAATCTTACTCCATGCATCAGTGGCTTAGGCCTTGGTACACTTACAGATGTACAGCGCCGTGAGTTAAACCCGCCTTCGTACAGCTGAGTAGGGAAAGCGCTGCAGTCTGTCCACACTGATAGCTGCCAGCGCACTGTGGTGGTCACATTTGCAGCATTTGCAGCTGCATTCGGAGCGGTGCATTATGGGCAGCTAGCCCAGCATTCAAGTGGCTGCAACGTGCTTTTCAAACGGGGGTGGGGTGGAGTGTGACAGAGAGCGTATGGGGGGGAGAGAGTGGGGTTTTGGGGTGCTGAGAGTGTGTCAGCGCACTGTCTTGTAAGTACAGACCCCCCTCACTCCCCCACCTCTCTCTCACTCACTGAAAGCAAATGGCAGCTGTTTCTTTTTTCCTCATAGATGAGTTAAGCAGCCGCTCGCTAAACGGACCTCAACCGCCTTCCCCGCTGCCTCTCTCTTCAAGCAAACATTAGCTGTCGGCACTCCAAACGGACCCCCCCGCCTGCCTCTCGCTCATTCAAAGCCAGCAGTGGCCGTGTTTGGTTTTTTGATAAGCAGCCCCCGAAACGGAGCTTTGAAACGGCACTTCCGCGTCCGGAGTTCACAACAAAACAAGAGAGGAGGCTTCAGGTAAAAGGCTTATGGGGTGTTTCCGGAGGTCGGTCAGTGAGTAATAACGTTACTCCCCGTTTACACTGGAGCTGGAGCGTCTCAGCCAATGCGCAGCAGCTGTTGATCCTCTCGGGGAGGTGGAGTGCCAGCAGTGCTGTAGCCGCAGAGACACAGCGCTGTACATGCCTTGCCAGTGTGGACGGGGAGTGAGGTACAGCGCTCGGGGTGGCTTTATTGCGCTGTAACTCGCAAGTGTAGCCTCTTCCCCTGACAGTCCCCTCCCGCACCCCCGGTCACCTTGGTACCTGTAGCAGATAAGAGCAGGAGGCTGGGACACTAGGGGAAAGTGTCCTAGGGAACTCCCCAGTGCTGGATTAGAGAGAGATGGGGAGGGGGCGGAATGAAGAGGTAACAAAGACACATCTTTAATGAGAAGTAAACAAGAGCAGAGGATGCAGGAATTCCAGCTCAGTAACAGGAATTGTCAGGTGCTGACACACCCAAGCAGGGATCAGTGGTAGGAGGGGCATATGGGGTGTGCTACAATCCCATGACTTCCTCTAGCTTGGGTTACCTTTGCCTCAGGCCCCATCACCAGACTTTCGAGGAGACAAGGCAAGATGCCTGTCCCTTCTCCACAGTGAACCTGTTGGCAAGGGATCAAGAGCTACACCCAGCAGTTGGGGACTTCCGGGAGTGACACATATTTCTCCTAAGCTGCCCACGCCCATCTTCTGCTGAACAATAATACACTCAGGCCCCCGTGCCAGTGAGCGCTAGGTGGCTAGTGGGTGGTGGTGTTTGAAGGGGCAGCCTATCATGAATCCAATTCACTGCAGTGTTGATCCCTGGGCCGTGTCTGGGCTGCAGTTTAATACAGCTAAATGCAGATGTATACAACTAGGAACAAAGAATGCAGGCCACACGTACAGGATTGGGGACTCTCTCCTGGGAAGCAGCGACTCTGAAAAAGATTTAGGGGTCATGGTGGAGAATCAGCCAAACATGAGCTTCCCAGTGCGACACTGTGGCCAAAATGGCTATTGTGATCCTTGGCTGAATAAACAGGGGACTCTCGAGTAGGAGCAGAGAGGTGATTTTACCTTTGTATTTGGCACTGGTGCGACTGCTGCTGTGATTCTGTGTCCAGTTCTGGTGCCCACAATTCACAAGGGATGTTGATAAACTGGAGAGGGTTCAGAGAAGAGCAACAAGAATGATTAAATGATTAGAAAATCTGCCTTATGGTGATAGACTCAAGGTGATCAACCTATTTAGTTCAACAAAGAGATGGGTAAGGGGTGATTGGTAAGGGGTGATTTGATCACAGTCTGTAAGTACCTACCAGGGGAACAAATATTTAATAACAGGCTCTTCAAGCTAGCAGAGAAAGGTCTAAAATTATCCAGTGGCTGGAAGTTGAAGGAAGACAAGTTCAGACTGGAAATAAGGTGTGAACGTTTAACAGTGAGAATAATTAACCATTGCGACAATTTCCAGGTTATAGTGGATTCTCCATCACAGGCCATTTTCAACAAAGATGGGATGTTTTTTCTAAAAGATCTGCCCTAGGAATGATTTTGGTCAGTTCTCTGGCCTGTGCTAGTCAGGGCAGTCTAGAGTAGCACAATGGGCCCTTCTGGCCTTGCAGTTTATGAATCTCCTCGGTTGGGAATGCTCCCAGGGTGAGCTCAGCAGGTTTCAGCTGGAAATCCAGCTTGGCATTTCTGACCATGACGAGCTCTCCGTCTGCTCTGTGGCTACACTAACAGGGCCTGTGGCAGCCTGCTCGCCCTGTGGGCACCGGCTGAGAACAGGAAGGGCAAGCATCATTACCCTTCTACTCCAGATTCACCCACTCTCCCTCCGGGAGCATCCGGATGTGCACGGAGTTAGCTTCACTCAGCCACCTGAAGAACAGCCCCTCCGGGCTGTGGAAAGTCAGGGGGGAGAGCTTGGATCCGCTACTGGTGGGAATTGCTAGTGCACCCCTCTGCGCCCCCGCCCCCCAATCCTCTCGCCAAGGCTCACTCCTGCTTTAAGGTGGAAAGCTGCTTTAAGGTGGAAGGTCTAGGTGCCACCATAATATACCTCATAAATAATAATAAGAAGAAGAATGGAGACACTGGTATGGGGGGATGGGCAGCATACAGAACCCCTGGCAGGAGTTTGGACAGGGGGCCCCTGGAATGGAACCAAAAAGGGGAATGGGGGCCATGGAGAGTAAGGGGGGAATGAGGGGACACATGGAGCCTCTGTCCCCAGAGAGGGAGAATAAGGAAGAAGGAGGGGCCAGTGGAGGGGGTGAGAATGGGGGACAGTGGTATGGGAGAAGGATATGGGGGACACAGAGCCCATGGCATAGTGGGGAAAGGAAGAAGGGGGGACCCAAGCATGGGGGATGAGGAACAGGGGGGACACAGAGCCCCTGGCGTGGTGAGGAAGTGGAGATCCTGGGATGAGGATGAGGGAGGGGGAACCCAGAGCCCCTGACATGGTGGGAAAGGGGAGACCGTGGGATGAGGGAGGGGGGCACACAGAGCCCCTGCCATAAGAGGGGTGCCTGGGGGGCTCAGGGAGTCCCTAGAATCATAGGTGCTGAAACTAAGAGTGTTGGGGGTCCTGCAGCACCCCCTGTCTTGAAGTGGTTTCCCTTATGTTCTGGGGTTACAGTTTGGTTCAGTGGCTCTCTCGACCCCCACTACAAAAATAGTTCCAGCCCCCCTGCCTAGAAGAAAGGCAAATGGGAGGGTAACACACAGAGCTTGTGGTGAGGAAAGGGAGGAACGCAACAAGCCCCGGTGAGTGCAATGCATTTGGCCTACAGATGTACCAATGTGTGCAGCCCTCTGATACCGATATAACTTTCGCAGTATAATTATAGGAGTATAGTTCTGCCTCTGAATTTCCCAGTGTAGACAAGCCCTAAGTCTCACTGGAAGTCAATGGGATTTAGGTGCCTCAGTCACATAAGCAGTTCTGAAATCGTTATCCAGCGTCACGTGAGCACCCCTCCCATTGCTCTTCATTTCAGGGACTCCCTGTTATAGAGGCCACAGGGCAGATCCTCCTCAATCTTTCCATCCCTGTCCCTGTGCACATGACACATCCCAGCACAGGGAGGCTGGCTAGCCACTTTGAAACACATGGGGGAGAGTTTTTAGAATCATCCTCACATAGTATAAATTGATGCTTTCAGAACAGCTGAGGTAGTTAATGTCCCTGTCTTTGGATGCTGGTGTTGTCCTCGTCTCCTGTACAGTTAGGCAGAATTCAATACTAAAATGCACTTGTCACTAAAGGCTCGGTCCTGCACCCACGGAAGCCAGTGGCAAAATTCGCATTGACTTCTAAGGGGCGGGATTAGGGTTGCCAACTTGGTAATGCTGTATTTAAAAACTGGACACTCTGGAAACTCTGGCCACTGCCCCCGAAGCCCTGCCCCTGCCCTGCCTCTTTCCCTGAGGCTTTGCCCCCATCCACTCCTCTTCCCCCTTCCCTCTCCATCGCTCACTGCTTTTCCCCTCCTGGGTCAGGAGGGACTTGCCTGCTGGGAGCTGCAGCCCCCCCCGACGCAGGTAGGAGGCAGTCCCGGCTGAGTAGGGGCTGGAGCAGGTGATGACCCGGTGCCTCCCTTGCCCGCAGTAACCGAATTTTGAGTGTCTGGTCAGTAGATCTGACCAGATGCTGTCAGGTCCCCTTTTCGACCTGACTTTCAGGTCGAAAACTGGGCACCTGGTCACCCAGGATCAGGCTTTAAAGTAAGACGGTTACTCACCTTTGTAACTGTTGTTCTTCGAGATGTGTTGCTCATATCCATTCCAATTAGGTGTGTGCGTGCCGCGTGCACGATCGTCGGAAGATTTTTACCCCGGCAACACTCGGTGGGTCAGCTGAGGCGTGCCCTAGAGTGGCGCCTTCATGGCACCGGATATATGCCCCAGCCGACCCAGCGCCCCCTCAGTTCCTTCTTGCCGGCTACTCCGACAGATGGGAAGGAGGGTGGGTTTGGAATGGATATGAGCAACACATCTCGAAGAACAGTTACAAAGGTGAGTAACCGTCTTTTCTTCGAGTGCTTGCTCATATCGATTCCAATTAGGTGACTCCCAAGCCTGACCTAGGCGGTGGGGTCGGAGTGAGATGTCGCGGAGTGAAGGACCACTGAACCAAATGCACCATTACCCCTGGACTCCTGAATTATCGCATAGTGGGCGGCGAAGGTATGCACCGATGACCAAGTCGCTGCCCTACATATCTCCTGTATGGGTACCTGTGCCAGGAAAGCAGAAGATGAAGCCTGAGCCCACATGGAGTGGGCAGTAAGGTGCATAGTTGTGACACCAGCCAAGTCATAGCACGCACAGATGCATGATATGATCCAGGACGTGATGTGCTGGGAGGAGACCGGAAGGCCCTTCATCGGGTCTGCCACAGCAACAAACAGCTGCGACGTTTTCCTGAAAGTTTTCATTCGCTCGATGTAGAAGGCGAGGGCCCTGTGAATGTCCAGGGAGTGCAGCTGTTGTTCCCATTGAGAGGCGTGTGGCTTCAGGTAGAAGACGGGGAGGAAGATGTCCTGGTTGAGATGGAAGGCAGACACCACCTTAGGGAGGAAGGCTGGGTGGGGTCGCAGCTGTACCTTGTCCTTATGGAACACCGTATACGGCGGTTCCGATGTGAGTGCCCTGAGCTTAGACACACGCCTCGCCGAAGTGATAGATACGAGGAAGGCTGTCTTCCAGGCAAGGTACAGGAGCGAGCAGGTGGCCATCGGAAAGTGTGGGCCCTTTACAGAATGAGGGAGGCAACCTAGTGACAGAGGATGTGGAAAAAGCTAATGTACTCAATGTTTTTTTTGCCTCAGTCTTCACGAACAAGGTCAGCTCCCAGACTACTGCACTGGGCAGCACAGCATGGGGAGGAGGTGACCAGCCCTCTGTGGAGAAAGAAGTGGTTCGGGACTATTTAGAAAAGCTGGACAAGCACAAGTCAATGGGGCTGGATGCGCTGCATCCGAGAGTGCTAAAGGAGTTGGCGGATGTGATTGCAGAGCCATTGGCCAGAATCTTTGAAAACTCATGGAGATTGGGGGAAGTGCCGGACAACTGGAAAAAGGCTAATGTAGTGCCCATCTTTTAAAAAGGGAAGGAGGGTCCTGGGAACTACAGGCCAGTCAGCCTCACCTCGGTCCCTGGAAAAATCATGGAGCAGGTCCTCAAGGAATCAATTCTGAAGCACTTAGAGGAGAGGAAAGTGATCAGGAACAGTCAGCATGGATTCACCAAGGGCAAGTCATGCCTGACTAATCTAATTGCCTTCTCTGACGAGATAACTGGCTCTGTGGATGAGGGGAAAGCGGTGGACGTGTTGTTCCTTGACTTTAGCAAAGCTTTTGACACAGTCTCCCACAGTATTCTTGCCAGCAAGTTAAAGAAGTATGGGCTGGATGAATGGACTATAAGGTGGATAGAAAGTTGGGCTAGATTGTCGGGCTCAACGGGTAGCGCTCAATGGCTCCATGTCTGAAATTCTATGATATAAGGTCTCCAGCATGGAGGGCAGCCTTAGCTCGACCACAGTGTGCATCTGGGAGCTAACATGCACCGGACTTGACAGCCCTTGTGGCGCCGGAGTCGATGGTGCAGGAGCCATTACTTGTCCTGTGCGCTCCAGCAATGGACGCGGCTCCAGCGGTGGTGCGGGAAGTGTCGGTGGCTGTCGAACCAACAAAGAAGAAGGAGTCGGCACCTGCTTGGGCTGCTGCTTCTTCTGGCCCAGACACAGGGACCAGCGCCGTGGTGGTGGAGGTGCCGGGGGGGGGGGGGGGGCCTGACGCTGCGAGTCTTTAGCAGAGTCCGAACGCGGTGCTGGTCCAGTCGGTGCCGCAGGGGCACTCTGCACTGAAGACAATGCCGAGTCCCGGAGCGCGGAGGAAGGGACTGGGCTAAGTGCTGCCTCCATAAGGAGCTGCTTGAGTCTAAAGTCCCGCTCCTTTTTGGTCCTTGGCTTGAAGGCTTTGCAAATGCGGCACTTGTCGGGATTCCCCCAGACACCTTAGGCAAGAGTCGTGGGGGTCTCCCATTGGCATCGGCTTCAGGCAAGCCGAGCAGGGTTTGAAGCCCGGAAACCCTGGCATAGGCCCCTGTACCGGGACGGGGGAGAGGGGAGAAAACCCCGCTCCACCCTACTAATTACACTAATCTAACTACACTAAATATTAACAGCTACTAACAACTATAAACAACTAATTACAACTATTAACAGGTACTAAGAGAGAAAGCTAGGGAGAGTGGAGATCAGCTACGCTGCACTCCACAGTTCCAACGACCGTCACGGACGGTAAGAAGGAACTGAGGGGCGCCGGGTCGGCTGGGGCATATATCCGGCACCATGAAGGCGCCACTCCAGGGGGCTCCTCAGCCGACCCACCGAGTGTTGTTGGGGTAAATATCTTCCGACGATTGTGCACACGGCGCGCACACACCTAATTGGAATCGATATGAGCAAGCACTCAAAGAAGAACTGTAATAGTTTCATCTGTGCCTATGAATTTTTAAATTCTGCAGTTATAACATTGGGCTCGTCAGTCTGCTATGCACTAGAACAGAGAACAAAGTCATAGGGTTCATTCGTAGGTTTAGGGAAAGCGTGGCACACACGGGCCTGCAGGAACTAATTGTCTCTCCAGTCAACCACAAGAATGACAATTACATTTAAGAGGCTTGTTTCCTCAGGACTTGGAGAACCAGTCATATCAAATATTTAGGTGTAGCCCTAGAAAAGCTGACTTCCTGAGAGCAGATCCAGAACATAAACAAAGCTATAAAGAACAATCAGAGAGCATTAAAGATAACAGGAGGCAAGTTTGTCCTCCCTTTTGAGCAATCAAGGATGTTCTAGGCCCTGTCCACCTGGGCAAAGATGTTAGTCTTTTCAATGGCGTTAACTCAGTAGAGTGAGCTGAACTCAACTGAAACACCCCCTTTAGGACCTCATCTTCACTAGGAAAATGATGTCTTTTCAACACATTTTAAAACTCAGGTATTTTAAAACCCAGGTGTCACTAGTCAGGGCTGGTTGAACCTCTGTCCCTCTTTGCAAAAAGAATGAGGAGAACTTGTGGCACCTTAGAGACTAACAGATTTATTTGGGCATAAGCTTTTGTGGGCTAAAACCACTTCATCAGATGCATGGAGTGGAAGATACAGTAGCGAACATGGTAGAGTTCTGTGGTGACCTAGAATCCTACTTTCGACGTCTCCAACTCAAGGGATATTTCCAACACACCTCTGACCCCACAGAATCCTTCCTACCAACACTACAAAAAGAAGGATTGCGCGTGGACTCCTCCTGAAGGTCAAAACAACAGACTGGACTTCTACATAGATTGCTTCCATCAACGTGCACAGGCTGAAATTGTGGAAAAGCAGCATCACTTGCCCCATAACCTCAGCCATGCAGACCACAACGCCATCCACAGCCTCAGGAACAACTCTGACATCATAATCAAAAAGGCTGACAAAGGAGGTGCTGTCGTCATCATGAATAGGTCGGAATATGAACGAGAGGCTGCTAGACATCTCTCTAACACCACATTCTACAAGCCATTACCCTCTGATCCCACTGAGGTTACCAAAAGAAGCTACACCATCAAGAAACTCCCTGAAAAAGCACAGGAACAAATCCGCACAGACACACCCCTGGAACCCCGACCTGGGGTATTCTATCTGCTACTCAAGATCCATAAACCTGGAAATCCTTGACGCCCCATCATCTCAGGCATTGGCATCCTGACAGCAGGATTGTCTGGCTACGTAGACTCTCTCCTCAGGCCCTACGCTACCAGCACTCCTAGCTAACTACAATCCATTGGCGATCTTCCAGAAAACACCATCCTGGCCACTATGGATGTAGAAGCTCTCTATGCAGACTCCAATGAGAAACTGCAGAACTGGAATTAATTTGCAAACTGGACACCATTAAATTAGGCCTGAATAAAGACTGGGAGTGGCTGGGTCATTGCACAAACTGAAAACTATTTCCCCATGTTAAGTTTTCCCCTACTGTTACTCACACCTTCTTGTCAACTAGTTGAAATGGGCCATCCTGATTATCACTACAAAAGTTTTTTTTCCTCCCGCTGATAATAGCCCACCTTAAGTGATTAGTCTCTTACCCGCATGGCCCTACAGTATGCCAACATTTTTATGGCTGACTTAGAACAATGCTTGCTTAGCTCTCGTCCCCTAACACCCCTACTCTACTTGCGCTACATTGATGAGATCTTCATCATCTGGACCCATGGAAAAGAAGCCCTTGAGGAATTCCACCATGATTTCAACAATTTCCATCCCACTATCAACCTCAGCCTGGACCAATCCACACAAGCGGTCCACTTCCTGGACACTGAAGTGCTAATAAGCGATGGTCACAAACGCCACCCTATACCGGAAATCTACTGACCGCTATACTTACCTACATGCCTCCAGCTTCCATCCAGGACACATCACATGATCCATTGTCTACAGCCAAGCTCTAAGATACAACCGCATTTGCTCCAATCCCTCAGACAGAGACAAACACCTACAGGATCTCTACCAAGCGTTCTTAAAACTACAGTACCCACCTGCTGAAGTGAAGAAACAGATTGACAGAGCCAAAAGAGTACCCAGAAGTCACCTACTATAGGACAGGTCCAACAAAGAAAGTAACAGAACGCCACTAGCCATCACCTTCAGCCCCCAACTAAAACCTCTCCAACGCATCATCAAGGATCTACAACCTATCCTGAAGGACGACCCATCACTCTCACAGATCTTGGAAGACAGGCCAGTCCTTGCTTACAGACAGCCCCCCAACCTGAAGCAAATACTCATCAGCAACCATACACCACACAACAAAAACACCAACCCAGGAACCTATCCTTGCAACAAAGCCTGTTGCCAACTCTGTCCACATATCTATTCAGGGGACACCGTCATAGGACCTAATCACATCAGCCATGCCATCAGGGGCTCATTCACCTGCACATCTACCAATGTGATATATGCCATCATGTGCCAGCAATACCCCTCTGCTAGCACATGATGGCATATATCACACTGGTAGTCATAATCAGGATGGCCTATTTCAAACCGTTGACAAGAAGGTGTGAGTAACAGTAGGGGAAAACTTAGCATGGGGAAATAGTTTTCAGTTTGTGTAATGACCCAGCCTCTCCCAGTGTCTATTCAAGCCTAATTTAATGGTATCCAGTTTGCAAATTAATTCCAGTTCAGCAGTTTCTCCTTGGAGTCTGTTTTTGAAGTGTTTTTTTTGAAGAATTGCCACTTTTAGGTCTGTTACTGAGTGACCAGAGAGATTGAATGTTATGATTCCTGATGTCAGATTTGTGTCCATTTATTCTTTTGCATAGAGACTGTCCGATATGCCAATGTACATGGCAGAGGGGCATTGCTGGCACATGATGGCATATATCACATTGGTAGATGTGCAGGTGAACGAGCCCCTGATGGCGTGGCTGATGTGATTAGGTCCTATGATGGTGTCCCTTGAATAGATATGCAGACAGAGTTGGCACTGGGATTTGTTGCAGGGTTTGGTTCCTGGGTTGGTGTTTTTGTTGTGTGGTGTGTGATTGCTGGTGAGTATTAGCTTCAGGTTGGGGGACTGTCTGTAAGCAAGGACTGGCCTGTCTTCCAAGATCTGTGAGAGTGGAGGATCGTCCTTCAGGATAGGTTGTAGATCCTTGATGATGCATTGGAGAGGTTTTAGTTGGGGGTCGAAGGTGACGGCTAGTGGCGTTTTGTTACTTTCTTTGTTGGGCCCGTCCTGTAGTAGGGGACTTCTGGGTACTCTTCAGGCTCTATCAGTCTGTTTCTTCACTTCAGCAGGTGGGTATTGTAGTTTTAAGAGCACTTGATGGAGATCTTGTAGGTGTTTGTTTCTGTCTGAGGGATTGGAGCAAATGCGGTTGTATCTTAGAGCTTGGCTGTAGACAATGGATCGTGTGATGTGTCCTGGATGGAAGCTGGAGGCATGTAGGTAAGTATAGCGATCAGTAGGTTTAGGAGGAGTTAATCAGGAAAGAGCTATTTTGGAATAATTCTTCACGTAGGCAAGCCCTCCTGCCTAGTGGAATCTTCAGTTCTGAGTTCAGCACGAAGGCTTGAGCCACTAAGGCATTTAGGCACCTAAATCCACCATGTAGGTTTACCACTAACATTCTCAAGACCACTACTCAGCTGCCACCGAACCCTGCAGATGCCTGAGATTCCCTTAGGCAAAGCAGCCTAAGTCCTTTTGTCTCCTCCCAGCTAACAAGCTCCTCAGAGGCCTAGCTCATATCTACACCTCAGAGGGATTCTCGTACGAGGTGTTGTTCCACATCTCTCTCCAGTGGAGCCTGCTCCGGTAGATGTGAGGCCCAATCCAGTAGGTATGCTCTGACAACAAGTTGGGAACTTTTGGGGTGCAGGAGAGGGGCTGTGTAAAAAGCCTGGTGATTGGGACACTCAGCTGGGATGTGGGAGACTCAGAGTCAAACCCTGCTCCAATGAATATTTTATTTGTACAAAGCAGAACAGCTCCCACGGGAGAGATGGGGTGAGATACACCCCAGGGCCCAGGGGCTGGAGGACTCAGCTGTGATCAGGCTGTCATCTCCCAGGTGAGTGCCTTAATCCCTGGGCTATTGGGTATTCTAGGGACAAGCACACACACAAGCCAAAGCCGGAAAAATTCCTGGCCTGCTTCCCCTTGGTTGTCTTTTGTGTGGGCCTTCATCCAGTAGCCATTCTCACAGCTCACCTACCAGACTGGGCCCCCAGGCAAGATAGGCGGGGGAATGGCTAGTTGGACAATCCCACAGAGGCTTTGGCTTGTGCTAGGGCTTCAAGCAGCTTGTTAGCCGTGCAGCCCTGTCAGGGCTCGAGGGGTTCAGCGCGTGTCCACCAGCGAGAACTCCAGCACCTTCGGGGCTAGGCAGCAATTGAGCAGTGGTTTTGTCAGCAGAGATGCCACCTTTCTGAGTTGCTGTGGGGTGCTCGACTCCTGCTCTAGCCCCCACCCTGCCTCTTCCCACCCCATTTTGCCCCCTCCCCGAGCGCACCCCATCCTCTCTGTCCCACAACCCCCCCATCACCGCTGAACAGCTGATCGGTGGCAGGTGGGAGATGCGGAGGGTGGGGGGAGAGGGAGGAGCTGATTGGGGGTGCTGCCCCTAAAGAGGCAGTTCGGTGGCAAAGTTCCTTCGTGCATCTTGCGTTCAGCGTTTCACCCCTCGCAGTCTGTCTGTTTCTCTAGCACCGCGGCACTAGCTGCGTGAGCACACACACAGATCTGTTCTTCTCTTTGGCCCCCCTGTATGCAGGAATTATTTGGTGTTGCCAGGTGCGGTTAGCATAGAAGTGGGTTCTGCATGTTGTTTGGTAGGCACTGAGAGTTGTGGTCATTCGGATCGCCTCTGGGATCAGTGGCTGAGCAAACTTTGTCCTGCACACCTGAGCCTCACTCATGAGGATGGCAGTCCCATTGTTTCAGTGGCATGCCGCTGTCGTGGGAGACCATGGGGATCCATGGCAAAGTGGTACTCCAACTCGTGTGGGAAAATCCCCCGCAGGGCTTTGAAGATGAGACCCTTGAAATGGGTTTGGTATTGGGGTGGTGTTCCCAGCTGTGGAAATCATATGTTCCTTCTGCCATGCCTTCAGACCTCTGAGTCCTGGAAACTGAAGGTCCTTATTATGGTCCCCTCTCTCCTTTTTTAATATGTCTAAGAAATTAAATAAATATTCTGTTCCAGCAATGTCAAGGATGCATGGTTAAGCACCCAAAATGCTGCAGAGGTGGGTACAAGTGCAACCTTAACTCTGCCCCCTTCTGGATCTGTAGCATTATAATTCAGTCTTTATACATGATTCCAAGCTGTTTCTCAAATACTATAACTGCCCAAAACAATCAACCAGCCTTCCCCAGCCCCTCTGAGCCCACCTGGCCTACACCAGACAGCTCTCAGCTTGCTCTGCTGGCCCATACCCCTCTTGGTCCACCCTTGCCCCTCTCAGCTCATCCAACCCTGCCTCCCCCTGCCCCTCTTGAGTTTGCCATTGTGTACCTTCTAATCTCTGGAGTCAGACACACTCATCCCTTGCTGGGGCTTTCTATCAAACATGTTATGTAGAGCTCTCCCAGTTAAATAATATTAATACATGAATTTACAAGCTACCTAGTACCCTTGCCAATGCCCCAAGGCTCCTTACCAACTAAAACATGTTAAATACATCGAAAAATATGGAAATGCTCTCTAAAAGCTTAGCAAATAAAATTAATTGAAGGCTGAGAGGCCTAGAAGATGGGAGGAGGGATGGGAGAATGGGAGAGGAAGGGAATGATAATAAATAGCTCGCATGGATAATAATTATACCATGCGAAGCTGGCAGACAAGGTGCCAGCTCGTGCCAAGACTACACTGAACCCTTGCAACTAACAGCTGGAAAACAGTCTGGCTCACCCGTGTGTAAGTATTGTTAAAATAGATATTAGCCTTCTATAAAATGTATTAAGTGCTTAGGCTTTATGAAAGGCTTGTAGGATGCTGCATGTATTGATCTCACTGACAGAAGCTGTAGCCCATGATATAAAGTTATATTGAGTGTCTGCATTGTAACCCTCTGTACCTGAGGAACTCACCAAACAGGAAAGAAGAATTAACTAGGGTAAAGTGCACACCAGAAGGCCAACTGAAACCAAATGTGTCTGTGTATATAATGTCTTCTGCAATTTCCACAGTATGCATCCGATGAAGTGAGCTGTAGCTCACGAAAGCTCATGCTCAAATAAATTGGTTAGTCTCTAAGGTGCCACAAGTACTCCTTTTCTTTTTGCAAATAAGCCTTTGTGAAACAGAGGACAAAGATGTTGTTGATTGCCGTCCCACACACACACACGCACACACAGGGGCAGCAGGTTTGCAGAATTTTGGTGGTGCTTAAGGCTCTGGGAGGAGGTCTGGGGTGCAGGCCCTGGGCTGGGGCAGGGGATTGGGGTGAAGGATGGTTGGGGTCTGGGAGGGGATGAGGGGTGCAGGCTCTGGGAGGGAGCTTGGTGGCCAAAGGGGCGGTGCAGGCTCTGGGAGGGAGCTTGGGGATGGGAGGGGGTGCAGGCTCTGGGAGGGAGCTTGGTGGCCAAAGGGCGGGGTGCAGGTTCTGGGAGGGAGCTTGGGTGCCAGAGGGCAGTGCTTACCTGAAGCTCCTACGCAGGGCTGGCCGGGAGTCTCCATGTGCTGCTACCCCCAGGCACTGCCCCTGCAGCTTCCCATTGGCCGCAGGGGCGCTTGGAGGTGGGACACAGACCCACCCCACCCAGGGGCTGCAGGAGGGGCCAGCAGTCACGTGGAGCAAGCGCGCAGGAAGCCGCTCAGCTCCGCTGCGCTGTTGGTGGTGAGTGGGGGCCCTGGGCTGTTTTAAATGGCTCGGGGGACACACGGGGTGGAAGGCGGGGCCAAGGGAGAGACCTGTGCTGGAGCCAGGTACCACGGGCCCATAGAGCTCACCGCCCATGCACACACCCCTCACCACGAAGGGGAGGCAGGCACCATAGAATCATAGAATATCAGGGTTGGAAGGGACCTCAGGAGGTCATCTAGTCCAACCCCCTGCTCAAAGCAGGACCAATCCCCAATCAAATCAAATGCTTGTTCCATCAGTTTGAAGGGAATATGAATGCCTGACCAGAAGGAACTGTATCACTATGCTGTTTATAATTCAGAGAGGGCAATATTTCCAAGCATAAGCAAGGGATCCCCGATCTGCTTAAAAAGACCTATACAGCTTTCATATACAGCAGCTACTATCACCCTTTGGAACTTAAGCCAGTAACTCATTTGTGCATGTACGTTTCCCTGCTTTAACCTTGTAAATAACTCCCTTTTTTTTTTTCCTAGTTAATAAATCTTTACTTCATTTAATATAGGATTCGTGACAAGTGTTGGTTTGAGATCTACACTTGACCTGGGGTAAGTGACTGGTCCTTTCGGACTGGGAATAACCTGAATGTTGTTAAGCATCAGTGGGGTAGCCGTGTTTGCCGCTTTTACAGATCCAGACTAAGAGTCCTGTGGCACCTTACAGACTAACAGACGTACTGGAGCATAAGCTTTTGTGGGTGAATAGCTCTCTGATTGATCCAAATGTAGCTTCTATTGCTGGACAAAGATCTACTACTGTTAAACAATGCCATCCAGGCATCTGCTACCATGACCCAAGTGGTTTCAACCATAGACTTATGAGAGAGAGAATGGCAATAGTCTTCTGTGGATGTAGTAGCAAAAGTAATCCACCAGCCTCACTGCTTAGATCCACCCCATCTTGGTAGATACTTTCCAAAGCCAGTAATAACAGCTGGAGTAATTTTAAGACAACAGCCAAGGATCGCTCATGAGAAAGTAAGCAGGTTTTCCCGGGTTGGACTAATTTGAAATTCAGTCCCAGTGTATCTTCTATATTTTCCAAGATACTCAGTCTTTTTGGACTCTTGCTGAAAAAATATAATGAAGACATTAAATTTGTAGCTTTTTAAATGCCTTTTGAAGAGTCTGTAGCTCGTACTAGTGCTAGGTGGAGTAGATGGCCTCTGCAGTGTGTATAGGAGAAATTAGGGTTGCACTTTTCTCTGAGCAAAGCTTGTACTCCACCATGTCTTCCAGAGAAGTTTGCAGCTCCATCAAATGCACAAGCAGCCATCTGTTTGGGGTCCAATTGACGAGCATTTAACTCTTCTAAAAGATATGGGTTGTCACAGATGCATCAGATGTGTCTTCTATAACTTGAAGATCTAGAAATGCATCTACCGGCCTACCACTGACATCAAGATTACGTATACAGTGACTTAATACTTGATGCCCATTTGCATTGGTGCATTCATCAGCCATGTATGCAAATGTTTTGAATGTGGTGAGAGCGTTCTTCACTTTTTCAACTGTTGAATCTTTCACTGTTGCACCGCATGCTTCTAGCCAGTCAGTTGAGTTTCTTGCAGAAAGATAGTGAGCATTTGCTGGTCTTGTTCGGAACCGGTGTTCAACTTCAGGATGAACAAGTGACCATGCACTTAACATTGGCCTCCAGTTTGTAGTGTGTGGCATCTCTTGCTTAAATAGAAAGTAGGATGCCAGAGCCATGTTTGTTCACATGAACTATGTTGTGTCTCCAGCATTCTTAACAGCCTCATTAAGTACTTCTAAAATTGGCTTTGAAAGGGGGCTTATAAGGCTTTCTGCATGTTGATGCACTCCAGAGGCCTGGTGTTTTGCTGCCTTTTCACGTAGTTTGTCAGCATTGGCTTTGCTGATCCATCTGACAAACCAAAGTCCTCCACTTTTACCAATTGTAACATTGGGAAGCTTTCCTTCTTCGTAAGCTTTTTAGCAAGCGGTGCACAGTAGCCATCTTTTGTAACTTCAATAAATGGGAACACTTCGACCGACAAACATCGGGAACTGCCTTTAGGTTTTGGAGACACCGTTTCTTCAGTAGGTAGCTGTATTTGTGCTCGGGCTGGCTGGATGTAGATACACCACATGACCCGTCAGATGACATGTTGATATGTTCTTGATGTGTTCTTCACCTTGCTTAGTTTTTGGGGTCTTTGAGTGGAAAAATTGTTGTATTATTTTTTGGTCTTTTCATTTTCACTTTGACCTGCAACATATAAAAGAGATATGAATAAATTAAAATGTTTTGTTAGTATAATGCAAATTTAACATGAGGGTAATGCAAAAATACACCAACACACATAACAGTTCTAGATTTCTAAAAAATATATAATTTTAAAAATATGTATTTAATTTAAATTGACTTTTGAAAAGTAAGCCATCATGGGATAAGAGGGAAGTCCTCTCATGGATCAGTAACTGGTTAAAAGATGGGAAACAAAGGGTAGGAATAAATTATCAGTTTTCAGAATGGAAAGAGAGAAATTGTGGTATCCCTGAGGGGTCGGTACTGGGACCACTACTGTTCAACATATTCATAAATGATCTGGAAAAATGGGTAAACAGTGAGGTGGCAAAATCTGCAGATGATACAAAATTACTCAAGATAGTTAAGTCCAAAGCAGACTGCGAAGAGTTACAAAGGGATCTCACAAAACTGGGTGACTGGGCAACAAAATGGCAGATGAAATTCAATGTTGATAAATGCAAAGTAATGCACATTGGAAAACAATCTCAACTGATGGGGTCTAAATTAGCTGTTAACACTCTAGAAAAAGATGTTGGAGTCGTTGTGGATGGTTCCCTGAAAATATCCACTCAATGTGCAGCGGCAGTCAACAAAGCAAACAGAATGTTGGGAATCATTAAGACAGGGATAGATAATAGACGGAAAATATCATATTGCCTCTATATAAATCCATGGTACATGCACACCTTGAATACTCTGTGCAGATCTGGTCACCTCATCCCAAAAAAGATATTTTGGAATTAGAAAAGGTACAGAGATGGGCAACTAAAATGATTAGGGGTCTGAAACAGGAGGAGAGATTAAAATGGGAATTTTCATCTTAGAAAAGAAACGACTAAGGGGGGATATGATTGAGGTCTATAAAATCTTGACTGGTGTGAAGAAAGTGAATAAGGAAATGTTATTTAATCCTTCACATAACACAAGAACTAGCAGTCACCCAATGACATTAATAGGCAGCAGGTTTTAAAAAAACAAAAGGAAGTACTTCTTCACACAACATAAAGTCAATCCGTGGAACTCTTTGCCAGGGGGTGCTGTGAAGACCAAAACTATAACAGGATTAAAAAAAGAACTCGATAAATTCCTGGAGAATGGGTCCATCTGTGGCTATTAGCCAGGATGGGGAGGGATGCAACACCATGCTCGGAGCGTCCCTAGCCTGTTTGCCAGAAGCTGGGAATGGGCAACAGGGGATGGATCGCTTGATGATTACCTGTTCTGTTCATACCCTCTGAAGCACCTGGCCTTGACCTCTCACAGATCTTGGGAGACAGGCCAGTCCTCGCTTACAGACAGCCCCTGAACCAAATACTCACCAGCAACCACATGCCACACAACAAAAACACCAACCCAGCAACCTATCCTTGCAACAAAGCACTCTGCCAACTCTGTCCACATTTCTATTCAACGGACACCATCATAGGACCTAATCACATCAGCCATGCCATCAGGGGCTTGTTCACCTGCACATCTACCAGTGTGATCTATGCCATCATGTGCCAGCAATGCCCCTCTGCCATGTACATTGGCAAACTGGACAGTCTGTATGCAAAAGAATAAATGGACACAAATTTGACATCAGGAATCATAACATTCAAAAACCAGTAGGAGAACACTTCAATCTCTCTGGTCACTCAGAAACAGACCTAAAAGTGGCAATTCTTCAACAAAAAAACTTCAAAAAACAGACTCCAATGAGAAACTGCTGAACTGGAACTAATTTGCATATTAGATACCATTAAATTAGGCTTGAATAAAGACTGGGACAGGCTGGGTCATTACACAAACTGAAATCTATTTCCCCATGTTAATTTTCCCCTATTGTTCCTCACACTTTCTTGTCAACTGTTTGAAATAGGCCATCCTGATTATCACTACAAAATTTTTTTTCCTCTTGCTGATAATAGGTCACCTTAATTAATTAGCCTCTTAGAGTTGGTATGGCAACCCCATCTTTTCATGTTCTCTGTATATCTCTATCTTCCTAATGTATGTTCCACTCCATGCATCCAATGAAGTGGGTTTTAGCCCACAAAAGCTTATGCCCAAATAAATTTATTAGTCTCTAAGGTGCCCCAAGGACTCCTTGTTCTTTTTACATGTATGTAAGTTTCCATTCCCAGTCACAAATCTAGCATTCTGGAGCAAAGTCACTAAAATATAGTCCAATAAACAAATGTTTATTTAACGTGCCCCTCACTTTTCCCTCCACGTCACCCCACTCACCGGTGTTGTCCTTGGTCAGTGGAGACTCAGAGTTCAGAGGTACTTTCGCATGAGTACACCTCCCAGGTGGGGGGCAAGAAGGCACCTTGCTCATTCCTCCAGCTGCTCACGGTTCACTCTGGCCACTGTTGTTCATTGTGCCACCATTCACTCCATCGCTCTGTTGCCAATGGCCCTGCACCGTCACCTTCTGCTGCCCCCAGCCCCTGTGACCTCTGCAATTTGGTCTCTTGTGGTTCCACCCAGCTCTCAGTGATTTCAGCTGAGCTCTCAGTGGGGGAACCTCGCTGCTAATGCAGTCTGGGCCGTCCCTTCCACAGCAACACTCTCCCCACAGCAGGACTAAGCGCTTACACCTGATTATCAGTGATTTCAGCTGTAGTGAAAAGAATGAGGAGTACTTGTGGCACCTTAGAGACTAACAAATGTATTTGAGCATAAGCTTTCGTGGGCTAAAACCCACTTCATCGGATGCATGGAGTGGTCACTTAACAAAACAAAAGACTCTCTATGGAGCCTAATCAGCTCTGTCTTTAAACAGTGGAGAGGGGCAGGTCAAATAGTACCTGTGTCTCAGACAGACTATGAAGCAAAACACCTGTCCCCACCCTTTCTCTTGATGCCCTCAATCAGCACAGGCTAAGTACAGTTCTACTGTCCTTTACTCATACAATAAGAATAACAACATTTCATTCCCCACCCCCCACCTCCGCATTCAAGAGATTTGTAACCCAACCCCAGCCAAAATCTATCACTTGGGCAACACAGCTCTGTTTGCTGGATACCTAGGTAGATTAGGTGTGAATGTAAATACAATCTGGTCCTGAAGCTTTTCCCCCCCAGCCCCTAGCTCATCACTAGCTGTCAGGGAGAGCTCATTTTGACTTTGCTTACAAATCATCATTTGAAATGATTAGGTTGGCCAACATCACCGAACTGAATGCACTGACATTGTCATAAAAAACAACAGCTGTATAAGGAAGCTAGTCTATGGTCATACTTGTAAATCTATTATACTTTTTCAGATACATGTATTTTATCATACACTGTATAGGCTTTTAAAGTGTGTATTAATGTTTCAATTTCATTTCAAATTTTCAAACAGTCACTAAATTGGCATGTAACTAGTTCATAAAACTGGGTGGGGGGTGTTGGGGAAATTCGGGGGTGTGTGTAGGGAAATCACTGCTCCCAGGACATACTTCTCAGGCAGGAAATGGAATGACAGCCTCAAAACATAGCAGGACTTTTGTGGTTGTTTGAATCTTTTTCCCTGCTAGCGTGTTTCTGGACAAGCTCCCACAAGCACAGCTACCATGACCAATGATTTGGGAGAGAAATTGGGAATTAGGAAGCAGAAAGAGTCCTGTAACAAAGGATGCCTCCCCCTCCACTCCTGTGAGCAGCGGGAGGGCTCCTCTGCTCCTCCCCTCTCCCTCTCTGCAACACCTTCCCTGGGCAGGGAGCAAGGGCACTAGAATGCAGCTGCCCTCCCAGCCTGAGAGAGGGGGGTGAAGAACCCCAGGAGGAGCAGAGGTAAGGTTGGGGATGGGGGCAACAGAACTGATATAGGGGCAGGATCGATCTGGGGGCAGGGTGGATCGTAGGGGGACAGAACTGATTTGGAGATTGGCAGGGCAGAATTAATTGAGGCAGGGGTAGGATTGCCAGGTGTTGGGTTTTCGACCGGAACATCCAGTTGAAAAGGGACCCTGGCGGCTCCGGTCAGCATAGGGTTGCCAACTTTGTAGTCGCACAAAACCAAACACCCTAGCCCCTCCCCTTCCCTTCCCTAAGGCCCCGCCCCCACTCACTACATTCCCCTCCCTTGGTGGCTCGCTCTCCCCCACCCTCATTCACCTTCACTGGGCTAGGGGAGGGGTTGGGGTGCAGCAGGGGGTAAGGGCTCCAGCTGGGGATGAGGGATTTGGGGTGCAGGAGGGGGCTCCAGGCTGGGGGGTGGGGCTGAGGGATTTGGAGTGTGGGAGGAGGCTGCAGGTTGAGACAGGGGATTGGGGTGAGGGCTCTGGGGTGGGGCCCAGGATGAGGGGTTCAGGGTGTGGGAGAGAGCTCTGGACTGGAGCAGTGGGTTGGGGTGCAGGGTGGGTGAAGGCTCTGGGTTGGGGCTGGAGATGAGGAGTTTGGGGTGCAGAAGGGTGCTGTGGGTTTTGGAGGTGCTCAGGGCTGGGGCAGGGCGTTGGGGCTCGGGGTTGGGGCGTGGGCTTACTTTGGGCAGCTCCTGGTCAGTGGCACAGTGCGAGGGCTAAGGCAGGCTGGCTGCCTGTCCTGGCACTGCGCTGCACACGCCCCGGAAACAACCAGCAGGTCTGGGTCCTAGGCGGGGGGCCAAGAGGCTCCAGGTGCCGTTCTTGCCTGCAGGCACTGCCCTTCCGGCTCCCATTGGCCGGTTCCTGGCCAATGGAAGTGCGGAGCAGATGCTCGGGGTGGGGACAGCGCACGGAGCCTCGTGGCCCCCACACCTAGGAGCTGGACCTGCTGGCCTTTTCCGGGGTGCAGCGTGGTGCCAGCCAGGACAGGTAGGGACTAGCCTGCCTTAGCACCAAAGCACTGCTGACTGGACTTTTAACGGCCTGGTCGGTGGTACTGACCGGAGCCACCAGGGTCCCTTTTCGACCACGTGTTCCGATTGAAAACCGGACACCTGGTCACCCTATGTCAGCACCACTGACCGGGCTGCTAAAAATCTGGTTGGCTGTGACGGGGCTAAGGCAGACTCTGTGCCCAGCTCTGCGTGGCTGCTGGGAAGCAGTGGCATGTCCGGCTCCTAGGCAGAGGGCTAGCCAGGGGGGCTCCATATGCTGCTACCACCTGCAGGCACTGCCCCGAGTGCCGGCTCCGCAGCTCCCATTGGCCAGGAATCCACAGTGGGTGTGAATTGGGGGTGCTGCAGCCAATAGGAGCTGCGGAGCTGGCATTTGGGGTGGAGCCTGTGGGCAGGGGCAGCATGCAGAGCTCCTCTGGCTGCAACTCCGCTTAGGAGCTGGACATGCCGCAGCTTCCCGGGAGCTGTGCAGACTTCCTCCGTCCCTGGGAAGTGCCAGGTCAGTGCTGGTGCAGCTGCTGAGGGGCCACCTGAGGTCAGCACCTCCTGGAGTCCCCGTGAACTGCACCAGCCAGGGCTGCCCAGAGCCCGCATCCTGCCCCCCCCTGCACCCCAACCCCCTGCTCCAGCCCAGAGCCCCCTCCCACACTCCCTCGGCCCCGCCCCCCCAGCCTGGAGCCCCCTCCTGCATCCCAAACCCCTCATCCCCGGCTGCACCCCAGAGCCCACGCCCCCAGCTGGAGCCCTCTCCCCCTCCCACACCCAAACCCTCTGCCCCAGCCTGGAGCCCCCTCCCTCACCCTGAACCTCTCATTTCTGGCCCCATCCTGGAGCCCGCACCCCCAGCCCGGAGCCCGCACCCCCAGCCCGGAGCCCCTACCTCCTCCCACACTCCAACCCCCTGCACCGCAGCCTGCACCCCTAACCCCCTACCATACTCACAGCCCCAAACACCCTCCTGCTCTTCCTAGCAGCCACCCCAGCTAAGTGGCCCTGCTCCCCACAAGTGGCCGGCATTTGCTTGGGAAGGAGGGGTCAGGGGGAGATGCTCCGAATTTGTGGCTCCCTTCCGCAGTCGTCCTTACCTGGGAGCCTCCACTTCAGCCCCTCTGAGCTCTCTGGCGTATATCTACACTGCAATTAAACACCCTGCTGGCCTGGCTTAGCAGACTGGGGCTGTAACATTACTGTGCAGACATTTGGGGTCTCTGAGTCCCTCCCCCCACCAGGGGTCTCAGAGCTTGGGGTTCAGCTAACTCATAGACAGCCCCACAGTGAGCAGCAGACAGGGGCCAGCCAGCTTTAATTGCTGTCTAGATACACCCCCCCACCCAGCAAGTGGGAGACAGCAGCTGCTAGCCTCGGTGGCTGTGCAGGCCAGTCCCTCCCTGCAGGAGGTGCGTGTAGCTTAGTGTGGCTTGGGGTGTGTCTCTGTCACTGCATCCAGGGGCAGTGCACTGGGGCTGGTCCACGTGCACTGGCCACGGCAACCCACCCAGTCAGTGGGGCACATCAGGAGCCACGCCAGCAGCCAGACATCGCTGTGTGCAGAGCCTGGCGCTTCACACGGGTGGGTGCCCACCGGAGTCTGCAAAAAGTAAGAGGGTCATAGGGTGTGGTGGTGTCTATACCACAGACAGCACAAAGGGGGCCTGGCAACAGGGAATGCATCGCTTCGCTAGGACTGATGTTCCTGAAACAGAAGAGCTAGTCCCACCCTGGCTACGGTAATCGCCTTCACACCCCTATACAGACCCTTTATGTTTCAAATGAAGGACAACTTGGAAATTATAGTTTATTTTTAAGGGCACCACCCCAATGTTTTATTTGTGACACACACTCATATACAAATGACACCTTGCATTACAGTGTACAATCCTTTGCACGATTAGTGGTGTGTACACGACAATATTTATTGATTGGATGTGGAACCGAATTGGGCACCGAATGACGGACAGGTGGTCAGGCTGTGTGTGGCTTTGTAACATATTTCCTCTCCACCTGCTTTGGGACAAATCTGGGACACAATACAGGTGAAAAAACTTACAACAAAGAACACTAGCAAATCTATTGGTTAGCAGGATAGTAAAATAGGGAGGGGTCAGTTTCTGCAGCATGAATTACATTTTATGCAATGTCATCTTCTTAACATTGAAGAGCTATAATGAATTCATACATAACATCAATGCAATATTAAGGTTATAATTTAGCGTAAGTGTCAGGAAACGTTAACATTAAGATTCCATAACATTAATTTGTCCACATTGCATATATTGTCTATTAAAGCATACATTTAAACAATTTAGTCATAAAACATGGAACAGCATAACGTTTTCCCTCTGCTATCCAGGTCATTGTCAGGTAGGGAAGGAATCAATCAGTGGCTGCAGCACGACTGGATCCCCTACCTGGACAGTTGAGTGAAGGCAAGAAAAATCACACTCCTGCAATAGTCTCTTTAGTCTCGCTCATTGCGAGTGAGTGGAACTCTTTTGGGAGGTAATTCATTTAACAATAGTGTCTAAAATCTCTCCCTTGTGAGGTGAAGGGCATTTGAATCACACATTCCATCTCCCACATTCAAACTGTTGCAGCTCCTGGCACCCGCTTGGGCCTTGCAATGAAAATGAGCAAGAGAGTGAGGGTGGGGGAGAGCGAGCGAGGGACAGAGGGGGGATGGAGTGAGCGGAGGGGGGGGCCTCGGGGAACAGGTGGGGAAGGAGGCAGGGCAAAGGTGTTCAGTTTTCTGCAATTAGAAAGTTGGCAACCCTAGGCTGATGTGGGGTGAGGGGTAACTGAAGTGGGGGCCAAAATCACCTACCAAATACATTTGGGAGTGTGGGCAACACTGAGTGTCTCACACACACTGGGGGGAGTTCAACAATCAAAAGACAGACCAAAAAACACAATGTAATCTTTCCATAAAAAAGCTCATGATTCAGGAGTAAATCTTGTGATTTTTTGGGGGTCTGACTCATGATTTTTGAACCTTTGCTTTGGCCAACCGGTTATATGAACTAGGATTTATCTATTCAACACAGGCAGCTTGCTTCCAAGTGCATGATTTGTCCTAAGGCAATAGCTTGATCTTGTCGGTGTCTCCTAAGAACATAAGAATGGCCATACTGGGTCAGACCAATGGTACAGCTAGCCCAGTATCCCATCTTCCAACAGTGGCCGGTGCCAGATGCTTAAGAGGGAATGTACAGAACAGGACAATTTATCGAGTGATCCATCCCTTGTCATCCAGTCCCAGCTTCTGGCAGTCAGAGGTTTAGGGATACCTGGAGCTTGAGGTTGCATCCCTGACTATCTTGTCTAATAGCCATTGATGGATTCTGTCTTCCAGGAACATATCTGATTCTTTTTTAACCCAGTTATACTTTTGGCCTTCACAACGTTCCCCTGGCAACAACTTTCACAGGTTGACTGAGTGGTGTGTGAAGAAGTACTTCCTTCTGTTTGTTTTAAACCTGCTGTCCATTCATTTCATTGGGTGACCCCGGTTCTTGTGTTATATGAAGGAATAGATAACACTTCCTTATTCACTTTCTCCACACCAGTCATGATTTTACAGATCTCTATCATATCTCCTCTTAGTCACCTCTTTTCTAAGACAAACAGTCCCTGTCTTTTTAATCTCTCCTTCTATGGAAGCTGTTCCATACACCGAATCATTTTTGTTGCCCTTTTCCAAGTCAAATATACCTTTTTTGAGATGGGGCAACCAGAACTGCACTCAGTATTCAAGGTCTGGGTGTACCATTGATTTATACAGTGGCATGATGATATTTTCTGTCCTATTATCTAACCCTTTCTTAATTATTCCCAGCATTTTGTTCGCTTTTTTGACTGCTGCTGCACACTGAGCAGATGTTTTCAGAGAACTATCCATGATGACTCCAAGATCACTTTCTTGAGTGGTAACAGCTAACTGAAACCCCATCATCTTGTACGTATAGTTGGGATGTTTTCCAACGTGCATTATTTTGCACTTATCAACATTGAATTTCATCTGCCATTTTGTTGCCCAGTCACCCTGTTTTGTGAGATCCCTTTGTAACTCTTCATAGTCTGCTTTGGACTTAACTACCTTGAGTAGTTTTATATCATCTACAGATGTTGCCACCTAACTCTTTATCCCCCTTTCCAGATTGTTTATGAATATGTTGAATAGCACTGGTCCCAGTACAGATCCTTGGGGGATCTCACTGTTTGCACTTTAGTCTCCCATAGCCCAGGTGAGGGTCCAACTATCACACTGTAGAGTCATGCTCACTCTCTTGCCCTGCTCCAATGACTATCCATTGCTGTTCAGAATGGCAATTCACATTAATTTGGACTAGACCTTTTTTTTTTTTTTTTTTGACTTTTCAATTCACCAAAATATTTCAAACTATGTTGGTTTTGGTTCAACCTGCAACAATTTATTTTTCTTGACTTTTTGGAATTAACAGTGGACTGAAAAAGCCTGCAGTATTTTTGGGAAACCATAGTATATAAAGTTTACAAATGGTTTACATGTATCACTGTGGGCCAAAGAGTGTATGCAATTCCAGTGTGGGAGGGTTACCACATCTCCTCCAGGAACTCAGAACAATGGGGGTTGATTAAGGCCAGCTGCTGAAACTGTAAACAATCCTATTGCGGTCCTGCCTTCCTGGGTGATTTGCATGTATTGGTTCAATTTAGGTGTTCAGAGACCAACAGACAAAGGAAGTACTTTCAGGATGAAAAGGCTGAGTTTAAACTGACACAAGGTCTTCTTTTGATTCAGCAAAGGGGCAGAACTTTCTGTCCAAGAGTGGGGCCCAGCCCCTCAAGGAGGGTTGGAAAAACTTTGGCTTACTATGGCCCCATAAGACTGATGGGAATGTTTATTGTTTTTTCTATGTTTTTGCTGTAATGGTTTTACCCTAAGGATAAGTGTATTTTGCTTTGTGAAAGCTGGTTGGTAACTGGTGTACACTGTTGTAGCCCTTGGAGAAAGGTTACTCACAGGTGCTGGGCCCCAGTCAGACCTGTTGGGAAAATCACAGTGAGATGAACAGGGGCCTCCAAGCCTAAACCCACGCTCCTGAGGGAGAGAAATGCAGGTCTCTGCCCAAGAGAGGTGAGGTCTGGGAAGCCCAAAACCTTTAAGTGGGTGCCCTCAAGGAAGATCCCAGCTCTGGGAGTCCCTCCATGGGTAGCGGCTCTCTGTCCCCTTCAGTCTCCATGGTCAACTAGGGTCCCACAGTGTATTCAGGGCACTTGTCCTGAGCGGTTTGGAGCTCCAGAGGCTTTCTGGGAGGAGCCTACAGCGTATGTCTGCTTGGTTGCCTGAACAATTTGTATGGGGGGGTGCTGAGAGCCATTGAACCAAACTGTAAATCTTGGATATGATGGAAACCACTTCAACCCGGGGGGTGTGGGAGCACCCCTAGTTCCAGCACCTGTGATGTCTGCGGTCCTCCTCAGCCAGCCCAGACTGAGTGGAGCTGCTTCCTTTTATATGCTCCCTCCACCTGGAACATGCCCAGCAAGGGTGAGGGAGTGTGGCCTCTTGGGCCTAAAGAAATTGGTTAACCCCCACCTGACCAGTGTGGGGTTGGTACACCTCAACACACCATGTTATAAGGTAATATTTAAGTGTTTGCTCTGTAACTATAAAAATATTTGCTAGGACTGTAAACCCCCACAGTCAGGGGAGAAACATTAGCAAATGTGAAATACTTGTTCACCACAAGAGGTGTCATCTCCTGCCCAACAAAAGAAGCCCTAAAGACATCAGACAAGCCTCTGTGGAAGTGGCAGTTCTTCAACAAAAAAAACTTCAAAAACAGACTCCAATGGGAGACTGCTGAATTGGAATTAATTTGCAAACTGGATACAGTTAACTTAGGCTTGAATAAAGACTGGGAGTGGATAGGTCATTACACAAAGTAAAACTATTTCCCCATGTTTATCCCCCCCCCCACTGTTCCTCAGACATTCTTGTGAACTGCTGGAAATGGCCCACCTTGATCATCAGTACAAAAGTTCCCCCCCTTCCCCTCCTGCTGGTAATAGCTCACCTTACCTGATCACTCTCGTTACAGTGTGTATGGTAACACCCATTGTTTCACGTTCTCTGTGTATATAAATCTCCCCACTGTATTTTCCACTGCATGCATCCGATGACGTGAGCTGTAGCTCACGAAAGCTTATGCTCAAATAAATTGGTTAGTCTCTAAGGTGCCACAAGTACTCCTTTTCTTTTTGCAGATACAGACTAACACAGCTGCTACTCTGAAACTGTGGAAAATCAGTGGACAAAAGATGTGTCAATTGCTTCCCCCATGCCCATGGAAGAGATATGTACAAGCCCTCACACTGTCACAACTTGACCACTGGGAGAAGGGAATAAAAATTCCTGTCAAGAAAATGCTGCTTTGAATTTGGAAAGGGCAATATTCCTAAGCATAAGTGATCCCCAAGCTGCTTGGCTTGGCCCAAAAGGACATATAGAGCTTGATTATTATTGCAGCAGCTATCGCCTTTTAGAACCGAAGACTCTTTCTCATTTGTGTGTGTCTGTTGACCGGCTTTAACCTCGTGAATAGCTCTCATATCTTTTTCTTAGTTAATCAATCTTGAGTTAGTGTTATCAGATTGGCTATAAAAAGCATGGTCTTTGGTTTGAGATCTGAGGTACACTTGACCTGGGGTAAGTGACTGGCAGTGTAAGCATTCGGACTCACCCAGCAGCGCCTCCTGCTGGTCATCCTTCAGAATTAGGTCTTTTCTAGCATGGAGCACCCTCTGCAGGCCAGGGATCCACCACACCTCTGGCCTCCATGTCCCTCACAGACCCTGGTGCCCCCTTCTCTGGGGTTCTGCCCCCCTGGCAGTACCCCCACCCTCTGCCTCTGGGTCTCCCCTTCCTGGGGAACCCCCCAACCCACTATCCCAACCTTGCCTCAGTCTGGGCTACCACCAGTCATCACCAAGCCTCTGCTCCCTGGGGCAGACTGCAGTGTAAAGGCCACTCATCATAGGCAAGGGGGTTCAGACCTGCTGCCTTCCAGTACCCCTACGGGCCTTAGACCAGGCCCTACAGCCTGGGGAGTTGCCAGCCTGGAGCTCCCCGCTCAGCCTGCTCCTTCCCCAGCACAGCATCACCTTAGTACCCTGTCAGGCAGGCAGACCCTGCTGGCTCACAGCCATCTTATACAGGCCAGCTGCGGCCTGATTGGGGCATGGCCCAGCTGCAGCTGCTTCCCCAATCAGCCAGCCACAGCCCTCTCCAGGGCTGCTCTATTCACCCCTTCTATTTTAGGAGCAGGGTAGCCACCCCGCTACAGGGAGTAACCTGAATGTTGTTATCATTTTTGGTGTAAAAGAGCATCTATCATAGAATCATAGAATATCAGGGTTGGAAGGGACCTCAGGAGGTCATCTAGTCCAACCCCCTGCTCAAAGCAGGACCGATCCCCGACTAAATCATCCCAGCCAGGGCTTTGTCAAGCCTGGCCTTAAAAACTTCTAGGAAAGGAGATTCCACCACCTCCCTAGGTAACGCATTCCAGTGTTTCACCACCCTCCTAGTGAAAAAGTTTTTCCTAATATCCAACCTAAATCTCCCCCACTGCAACTTGAGACCATTACTCCTTGTTCTGTCATCTGCTACCACTGAAAACAGTCTAGAGCCATCCTCTTTGGAACCCCTATCACAAAGGCAGCCTTGCCTGGGTGGCAAGATAGACCGGAGTGCCCAAGGGGACTGTCTGCGACTCCCGGGTAAGGCTGTTATAGTGCGTTGGGAGTTCATGCTTGTTACTTGGTTAGTGAAATCTAATTCTACACAATACCACCAGTTTGAGGTTTGTGCCCTGTTCCTTGTCAGTCTGCCCTGAGGTTATCACTCACACTCATGAGCTACTCTAGACAACTGAAAAACAATCAGCTGGTTGAGATATGCAGAGAAAGGCAGCTCAGCACTGAGGAACAGACAAAGGCACAGATAGTGACCTGCCATACTCTGAGGAACAGAAAAGGAATGAAGGTCCAGGATCACAGGGAACATCCAGCCCAGAGTTCAGAGAGTACAGCAGTTGGGGGAAATCGTGGAGACACCCCCATAGACGGGTGCAGGGGAGAGGCTGACAGACGCAGCAACTGTGCTCCATTCAGCTCAAATGCACCACTGCAGCAGAGGTCTGGACAGATCTCCAGTCACAGCAAGAGAAGCTACATCTGGAGAGGGACAAATTGATTGCAGACTGGGAGAAGCAGCACCAGCATGAGCAGGTAGAAAAGAACCAGGTGCATCAGTATCAGCTTGAGAGTGCCCCAGCAGAACCTACTCCAGTAGGTAGAATCAGACCTCATATACCTGTCCTGGAGGGTGGCGTAGACTCCAAAGAGTTTCCTCACTTTAGGGAAGGGGATGGCATGAGTGTGTTTCGAAATGCTTTTCAAATGAGATGTCAATTGAACAAAGTGGGGCAGCAAGACATACATAGTCCGAGGGGAGCTAGAGGGAAGCACCCAGGCCATGGCCTGGCCACTTTTATGCAGCTACAAGTTGCCTTAGGGCTTGTTCAAATACTATCCTACCAAGAAGAGTGACCAGAAGTTGCCCCAGCACTGCGTCTAATATTGTCATGATACACTACTGTTCCCATGGTGCTGTGGGCCCTGCAGTAACGGACGTTACTAGATCGTAGGCCCTGGTTCTCATGGGAGACTTCAATCACCCTGATATCTGCTGGGAGAGCAATATAGCAGTGCACAGACAATCCAGGAAGTTTTTGGAACGTGTAGGGGACAATTTCCTGGTGCAAGTGCTGGAGGAACCAACTAGGGGCAGAGCTCTTCTTGACCTACTGCTCACAAACTGGGAAGAATTAGCAGGGGAAGCAAAAGTGGATGGAAACCTGGTAGGCAGTGACCATGAGATGGTCGAGTTCAGGATCCTGACACAAGGAAGAAAGGAGAGCAGCAGAATACAGACCCTGGACTTCAGAAAAGCAGACTTTGACAACCTCAGGGATCTGATGAGCAGGATCCCCTGGGAGAATAACATGAGGGGGAAAGGAGTCCAGGAGAGCTGGCTGTATTTTAAAGAATCCTTATTGAGGTTACAGGGACAAAGCATCCCGATGTGTAGAAAGAATAGTAAATATGGCAGGCGACCAGCTTGGCTTAACAGTGAAATCCTTGCTGATCTTAAACACAAAAAAGAAGCTTACAAGAAGTGGAAGATTGGACAAATGACCAGAGAAGAGTATAAAAATGTTGCTTGGGCATGCAGGAGTGAAATCAGGAAGGCCAAATCACACCTGGAGGTGCAGCTAGCAAGAGATGTTAAGAGTAACAAGAAGGGTTTCTTTAGGTATGTTAGCAACAAGAAGAAAGCCAAGGAAAGTGTGGGCTCCTTACTGAATGAGGGAGGCAACCTAGTGACAGAGGATGTGGAAAAAGCTAATGTACTCAATGCTTTTTTTGCCTCTGTCTTCACGAACAAGGTCAGCTCCCGGACTCCTGCACTGGGCAGCACAGCATGGGGAGGAGGTGACCAGCCCTCTGTGAAGAAAGAAGTGGTTCGGGACTATTTAGAAAAGCTGGACGTGCACAAGTCCATGGGGCTCGATGCGCTGCATCCGAGAGTGCTAAAGGAGTTGGCGGATGTGATTGCAGAGCCATTGGCCAGTATCTTTGAAAACTCATGGCGATCGGGGGAAGTCCTGGACGACTGGAAAAAGGCTAACGTAGTGCCCATCTTTAAAAAAGGGAAGAAGGAGGATCCTGGGAACTACAGGCCAGTCAGCCTCACCTCAGTCCCTGGAAAAATCATGGAGCAGGTCCTCAAGGAATCAATTCTGAAGCACTTAGAGGAGAGGAAAGTGATCCGCAACAGTCAGCATGGATTCACCAAGGGCAAGTCATGCCTGACTAATCTAATTGCCTTCTCTGATGAGATGACTGGCTCTGTGGATGAGGGGAAAGCAGTGGACATGTTGTTCCTTGACTTTAGCAAAGCTTTTGACACGGTTTCCCACAGTATTCTTCCCAGTAAGTTAAAGAAGTATGGGCTGGATGAATGGATGAAAAGGTAGATAGAAAGTTGGCTAGATTGTCGGGCTCAACAGGTAGTGATCAATGGCTCCATGTCTAGTTGGCAGCCGGTATCAAGTGGAGTGCCCTTCAATATCTCCATTAATGATCTGGAGGATGGTGTGGATTGCACCCTCAGCAAGTTTGCAGATGACACTAAACTGGGAGGAGAGGTAGATACGCTGGAGGGTAGGGATAGGTTACAGAGGGCCCTAGACAAATTAGAGGATTGGGCCAAAAGAAATCTGATGAGGTTCAACAACGACAAGTGTGGAGTCCTGCACTTAGGAAGGAAGAATCCCATGCACTACTACAGACTAGGGACCGAATGGCGAGGCAGCAGTTCTGCAGAAAAGGACCTAGAGGTTATAGTGGACGAGAAGCTGGATATGTGTCAACAGCGTGCCGTTGTTGCCAAGAAGGCCAATGGCATTTTGGGATGTATAAGTAGGGGCATTGCCAGCAGATCGAGGGACGTGATCATTCCCCTCTATTTGACATTGGTGAGGCCTCATCTGGAGTACTGTGTCCAGTTTTGGGCCCCACACTACAAGAAGGATGTGGAAAAATTGGAAAGAGTCCAGCAGAGGGCAACAAAAACGATTAGGGGACTGGAACACATGACTTATGAGGACAGGCTGAGTGAACTGGGATTGTTTAGTCTGCAGAAGAGAAGAATGAGGGGGGATTTGATAGCTGCTTTCAACTACCTGAAAGGGGGTTCCAAAGAAGATGGATCTAGACCGTTCTCAGTGGTAGCTGATGACAGAACAAGGAGTAATGGTCTCAAGTTGCAGTGGGGGAGGTTTAGGTTGGATATTAGGAGAAACTTTTTCACTAGGAGGGTGGTGAAACACTGGAATGCGTTACCTAGGGAGGTGGTGGAATCTCCTTCCTTAGAAGTTTTTAAGGTCAGGCTTGACAAAGCCCTGGCTGGGATGATTTAGTTGGGGATTAGTCTTGCTTTGAGCAGGGGGTTGGACTAGATGACCTCCTGAAGTCCCTTCCAACCCTGATATTCTATGATTCTATGGTCCCGGTGACTTGTTACTGTTAAGTTTCTCAATTAATTCCAAAACCTCCTCTAGTTGCACTTCAATCTGTGACAATTCCTCAGATTTGTCACCTACAAAAGACGGCTCAGGTTTGGGAATCTCCCTAACATCCTCAGCCATGAAGACTGAAACAAAGAATTCATTTAGTTTCTCTGCAATGACTTTATCGTCTTTAAGTGCTCCTTTTGTATCTCGATCGTCCAGGGGCCCACTGGTTGTTTAGCAGTCTTCCTGCTTCTGATGTACTTAAAAAACATTTTGTTATTACCTTTTGAGTTTTTGGCTAGCTGTTCTTCAAACTCCTTTTTGGCTTTTCTTATTACATTTTTACGTTAATTTGGCAGTGTTTATGCTCCTTTATGTCCCCGTGCCACAGAGGGGGGGGTGATGTGTTTTCCTTTAACCTTTCCCATTTTTTCCTTATTTTCTTTAAATTAGTTGCTCTTTAATAAATTGTATTTGCTTTGAACTGTATGTAATGATCAGCGGGTCAAGGAAGCATCCAGTGCAGAGAGAGCACCCCCGAGTGGGGACACCCTAGCCCCTGCCCTAAGTGACCACAACAAGGTTGGGGGTCGAGCCCCCCAAGGATCCTGGGCCCAGCCTTGTGGGGATTACGAGGACTCTGCCACACAGGAGAGTGGAAGGGGAGCCCTTGAGGTCAGGCAGCCCTCTGAGTAAAGGAAGTGGGAGTGAGGACGCAGATCCTTTCTGGTAGTGTATAAACCAGGAAAGTTCCCCATAATAGTGGAACCATTCCCCCGCTTACGCCTCACCCATCTTGTCTCTCTAAGGGCCCTTGAGATACAACCATAGCTGGGAAATGCATAGGCTCCCACTTCCTCTCTATCTGGGAGGTGCTCGACCCCCTCTCCCCCCACCTCAGGCCCGCCCCCACTCCACCTCTTCCCCCAAACCCCTATCCCCGCCCCGTCTCTTTCCGCCCCTGCCTCTTCCCACCCTGTCCTCCAAGCATGCCCCATCCCCGCTCCACCCCCTCCCTCCCAGCGCCTCCTGCACGCTGTGGAACAGCTGTTCCATGGAGTGCAGGAGGCCCTGGAAGGGAAGGGGAGGATTTGATCAGCGTGGCCAATGGCAGATGGGAGGTGCTTGGGGGGAGCGGGTAGCTGGCTGCCAGTGGGTGCTAAGCACCCACTAATTTTTTTCCGTGGGTGCTCCAGGCCTGGAGCACCCATGGAGTCAGCACCCATGGGGAAATAGACTGACAATTCTGTGGATAGTTGGCCTGGGTTTGATAAAAAATTCAAGGAGAGTGGCACAAAGGTAACCTCCAACCAGGACCTCCCCAGGACAGAGAATGGGCTAAACTCAGACCTGTGTGAGGAGCCAAACCCCAATCGGTGCCCAAAAAAGGAACCTGAGGATATGAAATGCTCTGATTTCAACAAGAATGGTCATAAGGTGAAACACTGTCCAGTGCTGTGGACAGCAGAATGAGTGGTAACCTCCAGCAGTTCCAGATGGCAGTGAGCCCACTGATAATGGAACCAGATCCAGCCCGATGGTCCAATTAGTAACCTGACCATGTCAGACCCAAAAGGGAAATGAACAAAACTTTGTTTCCCGATGGAGGTGGATGGGGTAAGGTTCAGGGTTGGAGGGACACTGGGGACCAAGCAAATCTGGTGTGCCCAGAGGTGGTGGACCCCTCGAGAATGATCTGTGATAGAGTCCTTTCCAAATCCCGGTGGCTCAGATCCATCTGAAATGGTGTGAAAATCAAGGGCCTAAGGATGTGGCAGTGCACGGCTACCGGTAGAGTGCTGTGGGGGAATGATTTAATTCTGGCCCCAGGCTCCTGGTGTGGTTACTTGGAGCCGAAAGCAGCAGCCCTTGGCGCTGCCAGACAATGTGGGTGCATGCCCTGGGGCTGAGCAGAGTCCTGCTGATGAACTGACCTGGGAGTGGATCCAAAACAACGGTGCTGGAACTGGGGGGGCGCATGGCCCCCCACTTTCTAACATGGCTCCCCACAAACTGCAAACCTCCGGCAGGAGTGGAGCGACGCCAGCAGGGACTGCGCTTTGAGGCGGCAGAGCTGACAATAATGATCCGCTCCCCTGCCACGAAGCGGAGCCGGCGCTGCTCCGTGCCTGCCCAAGGCTTGCAGTTGGGGGTAGCAATGCCACCCCCTGCCCCCGAAACTACACCCATGTTAAAGAGGGGGGAGCATGGCCCCCTGCCCTCCCCCTGCTTCCCGTGCCAGTGGCCCTCCCACTTCTACAAAGGCTCCAGCACCCTTGGTCCTAGGGAGAAGCCTGAGCCTAGCCTCCAGCTCCTTGTGAGCAACTGAAGCACGAACAATTGAATGACCCCCTCCAGAGAAAAAACTAGGCCAACAGCTGTCTCCTCTGGCAGCCTCCAGACAGCCCCCTGACAGCAGGGCTCCTGGAAGTGTTTCTCTGGAGTCCAGGGCTACTTTATAGACAGTGGATGTCCCCCCAGCAATGTTGAGCCATGGGGAATATGGAGACAGTTGCGGGGTCTATAAAAGTACCATCCTAGGCCACTCAGCCTGGCCTATGATATACCCGTCTCAGGACATGTGGAAATACAGTTCACTAAACAGCACTTACTCCAGAATTTCTACTGGGCTAGGGTTTTTGAGGAAGTGCAAAAATATTGAAAGTCCTGTGACCCCTGCTAGAAGTTGTGGATTGGCTTGGGCAAGGGTCAAGCTGCCTTGATCTTCCTTCTCATCATAGAGGAACCCTTTAGGAGGGTTGCTATGGACCTTGTGGGGCTCCTTAGCAAATTTACTTGTATGGGGAAAACGTATATTCTGGTGGTAGTAGATTATACCACCCACTAGCCAGAAGCAGCAGCTCTGTTCTCCATAGAGACAAATAAGGTGGCTGATGCCTTGCTAGAATTATTCAGCTGTGTGGGGTTTCCCCTGTGAACTTTTGATTGATCAGGGGGCAAATTTAAGTCTGCCCTGCATGAAGATTTATAGAAATGTGAGGTTCACCACTTCCAGTCGTCTCCCTACAACTCCCAGTCTAACAAGCTGTTTGAGAGATTTAACGAAACCCTTAGAATTATGTTGAAAACTTTTTTTGACCAACACCCTGGTGATTGGGATAAATGCTTCCCTCACCTGCTGTTCCCCCAGACTCCACAGGATTTTCCCATTTGGAAGTGCTCTCTGGGAGGAGGGTACAGGGGCCCCCTAGACTTAATGAGAGTGGGTTAGAAAGGTATGGCCTCTCACAAGTGGGAGTCCGTGGTGGAGTATGTGTTGGCCTTCCCAGAATAACTCACTGAGCTCTTGCGTGTTGCCCAGGAGAATCTAGTTAAAGGTCAGGAGAGACAGAAAGTCGGGTATGACCGAACCGTGCATACTCAGACACATGGGAGAGGGGACCAAGTTATGGTGCTTATTCCAGTATGGCAAAATAAACTCCAGGCTGCCTGGGAAGGGCCCTTTAATATCTTTAAGTGGCTCAATGAGGTAAACTGTGTGACTGAGCTGTCTAATCACTCCCACTGGCACCAAGTGTATATGGGAACGTGATGAAACCATATTATGACAGAGAGTCTGGTTCCTGGCTGTGTATTGGCACTGGGAGGAAGAGGAGCGAGAAGATCATAGAACCATAGGGTTAGAAGGGACGGCAAGGGTCATCTAGTCTAACCCCTTGCTAAGATGCAGGATTTGTTGTGTCTAAACCATCTGAAACAGATAGCTATCCAGCCTCCTTTTGAAAACCTACAGTGAAGAAGCTTCCACAATCTCCAGAGGTTGTCCTACAGTTAGGAAGTTTTTCCTGAGATTTAATCTAAATCTGCTATGTCCTGGTATATAAAGAAGATATTTGTATCTTCAGTCAGACTTGGGAAGAGTACGTGACCCATGGAAGGAGGGTGCTTCACAGCATTTGGGCAGCAGGCCTGACTCTCAAGATGGAGCAATGCAAGGCTGAGATGGCAGAAGTAGGCTATTTTGCTGTAGGGTGGGAAGGCTGCATAAACAAGAGCCTGAAAAAGTTGAGGGTCTTAAGAACCAGCCAACTCCCTACATAAGAAAACAGGTTCAAGCCTTTATTCCCGGAGATCCATCCTGACCACCCCTATTACTGATCTATGTAAAAAGGGTGAGCCAGACACGGTCATCTGGTCTGAGCAGTGTCAATGGGCCTTCTGCAAACTGAAGAAAGCCCTAAGTACTGACCCAGTTCTGGTAAGCCCCGACTTTGACAAGCCGCTTAACATGGGACTTGGGGCTGTGCTGAAGCAAAGTGATGAAAATTGCTTCCCTGAGAGAAGAATGATGCAACAATTGAAAAGAGACTGTTTAACCATGATGTGGGCCCTCAGCACATTACAGCCCTATCTATTTGCATGATATTTCGCTGTCTATACTGCCCACTCACCACTTTCCTGGCTGCATCAAATGAAAGGACTAATGCCAAGTTGCTAAAATGGAACATGGTACTCCAGGATTACGATAGGGAAGTGATTCATGTCAAAGGGAATGCAAAGTTGTTTGCTGATGCTCTGTCCAGGAAATAAATCACCCCTGGGGTTCCAGGCAGCCAGACAGTTTGAGTCATGGTGGCTCATCCCTATGGGGAGGGGAGGATACATGGGGCAGGGGTGGCTAGTCCCTATGCGGGGGGGGGGGGTTCTGTGGGGAAGGGGCAGACGTTGAGAGCAGGAGTGATTTATTTTTCTTTATGGGTGAGACGTGACAGGTATAGCAGCTGCCTGTAGTGTCTTTGGGGAACCAGATTGCACTGGGTTTATGAATGGTTTAGGTATATCACTGTTGGTCAGGGTTTGTATGCAATTCCAGGGTGGAAGAGTTACCACAGCCCCTTCAGGGACTAAAAACAAGAGGGAGTTGATTAAGGCTAGTTGCTGAAACTGTAAACAACCCCAGAGATGTACCACGCTGTGGGGTGGTTTACAAATACTGGTTTCTACTGGGTTCTCAGAGACTAACCGACAAAGGAAGTGCTTTTGGTATGAAAAAGCTGAGTTTAAATTGACACAAGGCCTTATTCTGTTTCAGCAAACAGGCATGACCTTCTGTCCAAGGGGGGCGCAACCCTCGCAGAAGTGTTGGAAAGACTTTGGCTTACTAGGGCCCATAAGACTGATGGGCGACCTCTGGTAAGGTTTTAGCAGGTGTATAGGAACGTTTATATGTTTTTTCTGTGATGCTTTTGCCCTAAGAATAAATGTATTTTGCTTTCTAAAGGCTAGTTGGTATAGCCCCTGGAGAAAGGTTAGCCACAGGTGCTGGACCTCGGTCAGACCTGTTTGGAAAATTACAGTGAGGTGAAGAGGGGTTCTAAGCCTAAAACCCATTCTGGAGGGATAGACCACGTGAGGGCCTCCACCCAAGGGAGGTGACGACTGGGAAGCCTGAATCCTTTAAGTGGGTGCCCTGAAGGAAGACCAGGAGGAGAGTCAATGGTCCAGTTAACTCAGAAGCTCTGACAGAGTTCATAGAATCATAGAATATCAGGGTTGGAAGGGACCTCAGGAGGTCATCTAGTCCAACCCCCTGCTCAAAGCAGGACCAATCCCCAACTAAATCATCCCAGCCAGGGCTTTGTCAAGCCTGACCTTAAAAACTTCTAAGGAAGGAGATTCCACCACCTCCCTAGGTAACGCATTCCAGTGTTTCACCACCCTCCTAGTGAAAACGTTTTTCCTAATATCCAACCTAAACCTCCCCCACTGCAACTTGAGACCATTGCTCCTTGTTCTGTCATCTGCCACCACTGAGAGCAGTCTAGATCCATCCTCTTTGGAACCCCCTTTCAGGTAGTTGAAAGCAGCTATCAAATCCCCCCTCATTCTTCTCTTCTGCAGACTAAACAATCCAAACACTGTTCATGTGTTTGTGTTGAGTTAGCCAAATAGTTTTGACCAAACTGAGACAGGAAGAGAAGGAGGTGATGGTGGTGGTGCCACCATGCCTATAGGTTTTAGTCACGTGGTTAGGGCACTTGCCTAGGATGTGGGAGACCCAGGTTCAATTCTCCCTCTCTGCCAGATGTGGAAAAGCAGATAACAGCCGAAAAGCAGGCATATTTCCATACTGTGATATAAATAAGTAGGTGGATCCATTCAAGCAAGGACCTGCTGCAAGAAAGGAAAGCTGGAAGGTTATTCATGCAAGGAAATTAACTATGGCAGCTCAAACAAGAGAGTACAGTTACAGTGGAGTTTGCCCACCAGCTTTTGGAGGAAACCATGATAAAGCCCCATGGCAGCACCTCTAAGGATCATGGTTTAGCAGAGACCAGGAAAGGAGATACCAGTCACGATACCTCTCTGCCTGACCCTCTCTCTTCTGCCTAAGGCCTCATCCACATTGAATAAATGTGCACTGGTGTCACATCATCAAAATAGGTACCCTGGTACAAAGTCCTAGAGGTGCTGCACCAGTGCAAAATGAGCTTATGCCCAATGTACCGTAATTTGGTGAATTACACCGCCATGAGCCCCACCTTGCACCAGTGCAGTCTGTCTAAATTAGGGGATTGTAGCATGTCAGGGCCAAATTTCTTAATATAAACAAGCCCTAAACTGTGTCTTCGATGGTAGCTGCTGCCTACAAGCGACACCTACACCGGGAAATCAAATATTACACAGTGCCAAACCATGACAGGCAACCGTGACGCTAGACAATTGACACAGCCTCCAATTCTTTTCTTCATTTGGCTGAGTGCAATGATTCAGACACAAAGAAATACAAAAGATCAGACTAGACAATTTTCAGAGTAACAGCCGTGTTAGTCTGTATTCGTAAAAAGAAAAAAGAAAAGGAGTACTTGTGGCACCTTAGAGACTAACCAGTTTATTTGAGCATGAGCTTTCGTGAGCTACAGCTCACTTCATCGGATGCATAGCATATCGTGGAAACTGCAGAAGACATTATATACACACAGAGACCATGAAACAAAACTTCCTCCCACCCCACTGTCCTGCTGTTAACAGCTTATCTAAAGTGATCATCAAGGAAGGCCATTTCCAGCACAAATCCAGGTTTTCTCACCCTTCCCCCCCCCCCCAGACACACATACAAACTCACTCTCCTGCTGGTAATAGCCCATCCCTCTTTGAAACCTCTCTTTATAATGCGCATGATAATCAAGGTGGGTCATTTCCAGCACTAATCCAGGTTTTCTCACCACCACCCCCCCCCCCACACACACACCCCCCTCCAAAAACCACACACACAAACTCACTCTCCTGCTGGCAATAGCTCATCTTACAATGTGCACAGCAATAATCCAAGTTTAACCAGAACGTCTTGGGGGGGGGTTTGTAGGAAAAAAACAAGGGGAGATAGGCTACCTTGCATAATGACTTAGCCACTCCCAGTCTCTATTCAAGCCCAAATTAATAGTATCCAATTTGCAAATGAATTCCAATTCAGCAGTTTCTCGCTGGAGTCTGGATTTGAAGTTTTTTTGCTTTAAGATAGCGACCCTCATGTCTGTGATTGCGTGACCAGAGAGATTGAAGTGTTCTCCGACTGGTTTATGAATGTTATAATTCTTAACATCTGATTTGTGTCCATTTATTCTTTTACGTAGAGACTGTCCAGTTTGACCAATGTACATGGCAGAGGGGCATTGCTGGCACATGATGGCATATATCACATTGGTGGATGTGCAGGTAGACAATGTAATGGTCCCCTGTGGCCTTAAACACTATAAATGTATGAAATAAAACATCATTATTACTTAGATGGGAGTAATTCTGGAAAGTGAAACTTCATATAGCAAAAGCTACATGACAGCACATTTCTTGTCTCTTAGTTAAGTGATACTGGATTTTTATACACTATCACCAAGCCCAGGTGTTCAAATATTATGAATTGGGCCTAAAATCATGAGTTTAGCTTAATATTTATCATGAGATTTGAAAAATAATAATACATTTTGGGCTTCTGTTTTTTTCTCAAATACAGAACAGAAATATTTATTGAACACTTCTGCCTCTTCTGCATTATTTTTGATAATTCCACCATTTCTATCTGTGTTGCTTCTCAAGGATATCCAGAATTGCGGGGCACCTCATCACTACCTGCCCTTAGTATGAGGCAGTCTTGTCTGTCCCTGCTGAGTATGGATCAGCTCCCTGAAACCAATAGCCTCTGGCAACACAAGCACTGCCTCCAGGCCTCCTCACAACTCGCTCTCTCTGTACAGGTGGTGACAGGCACACACCAACCCCCGAATACTCAGAGCTTTCCTGCAGTGTCCAGCTCCTTATTGACCGAATACTCAGAAAAGTACCAGCTTTACTATTTCTAAAAGAATAGTACACTGTGATACAGCATGGCCAAAGGGCAGTAGGAGAGTGTTTTTTTTTTTTGAAGCAGAAAAGAATTTTATTTGTGTAACACCTACAAAGAATCACCAAAAAGGATAAAGCAAAACTATGCAACAAAACAAAAGCAAACACAAGGTATAACACAGCAGCCTTCAGGAGGGAGGAATGTTCAGGCTAGCCTGGGCCCAGAGCTGGGGGGCTTCCTCGACACTCGTGGTCTTCCACCCTCCTGAGTTACCTGGTGGCCTAGAGCGGGGGGGCTTCCTCGACACTCATGGTCTTCCACCCCCTCGAGTTACCTAGTGCCACGCCCAGTGTCACCGATTATTCCTCTCCTGAGAGTGCCCGACAAGACGGGCACGGCTGCGGGGTGGGCGGTTTGTGGGTGGGGGGGACGTACAACCACGTGTGATAGGACCCCTCCTAGGTGACAGTGATGATGGTATCCACAGCGGCAACGGCTGGGGCTGGGGTCTCTCGCTCTTCCCCTCAATCAAAGGGTCAGACGGAGGGAACTGGACGGGGTCACAGAGCAGAGAACCCCGGACAGCACCCACCGCTCCCTCGAAGGCGTCAAGGGAGTCACTGGACGCCGCCCAGAGGAACTCCACCCGGATACGTGAATGTACTGAGGATCGGAAAACAGCCCTACAATCGCAGGACGCTTCATTAGCCAACCTCCCCTCTCTGGTTTTATAAATGGCTGTTTCAGCTAGGGCTAGGAGGAGGTTAACCAGGAGATCTCGCGATTTGGTGGGGCCACGGATGGGGAGTGTGTAGATAAAAAGGTGAGGGGAAAAGTGTAGCCAAAAGCATAATAAAATATTCGTGAGGAGCCAAAAAAGGGGCTGCAGCCTGGCACACTAAATATACATGCGCCAGGGTTTCCCTCACATTGCAAAAAGGGCAAGTATCCGGGACGGGGGTGAACCATGTCAAAAACACGCCCGTGCTCACAGCTTCGTGAAGGAGCCGCCAACTAATGTCCCCGACGGGCCTCGGGACCAAGGTGGAATACAGGCTGGCCCACCGGGGTTGCTCACCCTCTGCTTCAATCAGACAAGAGGAGGAGTTGAAGCAGAGTGGATTGGCGGTGGAGCAGAGAGCAGTTTGGAGGAGTTGAAGCAGAGTGGATTGGCGGTGGAGCAGAGAGCAGTTTGGAGGAGTTGAAGCAGAGTGGATTGGCGTTGGAGCAGAGGGCAGTTTGGAGGAGTTGAAGCAGAGTGGATTGGTGGTGGAGCAGAGAGCAGTTTGGAGGAGTTGAAGCGGAGTGGATTGGCGGTGGAGTGGAGAGCAGTTTGGAGGAGTTGAAGCAGAGTGGATTGGCGGTGGAGCAGAGAGCAGTTTGGAGGAGTTGAAGCGGAGTGGATTGGCAGTGGAGCGGAGAGCAGTTTGGAGGAGTTGAAGCGGAGTGGATTGGCAGTGGAGCGGAGAGCAGTTTGGAGGAGTTGAAGCGGAGTGGATTGGCGGTGGAGCGGAGAGCAGTTTGGAGGAGTTGAAGCGGAGTGGATTGGTGGTGGAGCGGAGAGCAGTTTGGAGGAGTTGAAGCGGAGTGGATTGGCGGTGGAGCAGAGAGCAGTTTGGAGGAGTTGAAGCGGAGTGGATTGGCGGTGGAGCAGAGGGCAGTTTGGAGGAGTTGAAGCGGAGTGGATTGGCGGTGGAGCGGAGAGCAGTTTGGAGGAGTTGAAGCGGAGTGGATTGGCGGTGGAGCGGAGAGCAGTTTGGAGGAGTTGAAGCGGAGTGGATTGGCGGTGGAGCAGAGAGCAGTTTGGAGGAGTTGAAGCGGAGTGGATTGGCGGTGGAGCAGAGAGCAGTTTGGAGGAGCTGAAGCGGAGTGGATTGGCGGTGGAGCAGAGAGCAGTTTGGAGGAGCTGAAGCGGAGTGGATTGGCGGTGGAGCAGAGAGCAGTTTGGAGGAATCATAGAATCACAGAATCATAGAATATCAGGGTTGGAAGGGACCTCAGGAGGTCATCTAGTCCAACCCCCTGCTCAAAGCAGGACCAATCCCCAATTAAATCATCCCAGCCAGAGCTTTGTCAAGCCTGACCTTAAAAACTTCTAAGGAAGGAGATTCTACCACCTCCCTAGGTAACGCATTCCAGTGTTTCACCACCCTCCTAGTGAAAAAGTTTTTCCTAATATCCAACCTAAACCTCCCCCACTGCAACTTGAGACCATTACTCCTTGTCCTGTCATCTTCTACCACTGAGAATAATCTAGAACCATCCTCTTTGGAACCACCTCTCAGGTAGTTGAAAGCAGCTATCAAATCCCCCCTCATTCTTCTCTTCTGCAGACTAAACAATCCCAGTTCCCTCAGCCTCTCCTCATAAGTCATGTGTTCCAGTCCCCTAATCATTTTTGTTGCCCTTTGCTGGACTCTCTCCAATTTATCCACATCCTTCTTGTAGTGTGGGGCCCAAAACTGGATACAGTACTCCAGATGAGGCCTCACCAATGTCGAATAGAGGGGAACGATCACGTCCCTTGATCTGCTGGCTATGCCCCTACTTATACATCCCAAAATGCCATTGGCCTTCTTGGCAACAAGGGCACACTGTTGACTCATATCCAGCTTCTCGTCCACTGTCACCCCAGGTCCTTTTCCGCAGAACTGCTGCCGAGCCATTCGGTCCCTAGTCTGTAGTGGTGCATTGGATTCTTCCATCCTAAGTGCAGGACCCTGCACTTATCCTTGTTGAACCTCATCAGATTTCTTTTGGCCCAATCCTCCAATTTGTCTAGGTCCCTCTGTATCCTATCCCTACCTGCCACCGTATCTACCACTCCTCCTAGTTTAGTATCATCCGCAAATTTGCTGAGAGTGCAATCCACACCATCCTCCACATCATTTATGAAGATATTGAACAAAACCGGCCCCAGGACCGACCCTTGGTGCACTCCACTTGATACCAGCTGCCAACTAGACATGGAGCCATTGATCACTACCCATTGAGCCCGACAATCTAGCCAACTTTCTACCCACCTTATAGTGCATTCATCCAGCCCATACTTCTTTAACTTGCTGGCAAGAATACTGTGGGAGACCGTGTCGAAAGCTTTGCTAAAGTCAAGAAACAATACATCCACAGCTTTCCCTTCATCCACAGAACCAGTAATCTCATCATAGAAGGCGATTAGATTAGTCAAGCATGACCTTCCCTTGGTGAATCCATGCTGACTGTTCCTGATCACTTTCCTCTCGTGTAGGTGCTTCAGGATAGATTCCTTGAGGACCTGCTCCATGATTTTTCCGGGGACTGAGGTGAGGCTGACTGGCCTGTAGTTCCCAGGATCCTCCTTCTTCCCTTTTTTAAAGATTGGCACTACATTAGCCTTTTTCCAGTCATCCGGGACTTCCCCCGTTCGCCATGAGTTTTCAAAGATAATGGCCAATGGCTCTGCAATCACAGCCGCCAATTCCTTTAGCACTCTCGGAGTTGAAGCAGAGTGGATTGGCGTTGGAGCAGAGGGCAGTTTGGAGGAGTTGAAGCAGAGTGGATTGGCGGTGGAGCAGAGAGCAGTTTGGAGGGAAGCAGAGGAGAGTTTGGAGAAGTGCTGCGGTGGGCTAAGAAGACCAAGACCCTAGGTAAAGGGACACCTGGTTTGTGCAGAGGGAGGGCAGGAAGCCCCACAAGCTGAAGGGCAGGAGAGGGAAGTAGCCCAGGGGAAGGAACCGCTAGTTCAAGCGGTTTACCGCTATCCCTAGGGCCCCTGGGCTGGGACCCGGAGTAGGGGGCGGGTCCGGGTCCCGCCCTCTCCACTCCCCTCCTCTAGGACACTAGTGGGGCAGTTAATACCCCAGGTGAGGGGTAAGAAATGGTGCCCTGAAACCACCACCCCCCACCCAAGAAGAGAAAGAGCGAGACCCATCGTAGTAGTGCCGGCGATTTGCCACACAACACCAGGGTCAGCTCAGGACCAGCACTTCGATACATGTATAGTGAAAACAAGGATAAGTTTATTATCAAAGAACAGAGATGCAAGTGACACTGAGTACGAATATTGGAAACAAATGGTGATACGTAAAACAAAATCATAACATGCTTTCTAGAGACTACATTTAACTAATACATTACTCTTTTGTCTAAAAACATGTATCTCACCCAAAGTTCTCTTCAGAGTTTTCAGCCAAGCCTGGCTAAGACCCCTTTTCCATGAAGCAAAAGCACTGTCCTTTTATTCCCCCAATGAAGGTGCCAGGGTGTTTTCTTTCTTTCCAGTAAATCTTTGATGTATACCTACAGATAGGGTGTCCGTCACCATAACTGTCTCCGTCTCCTCATCCACCCCACTGTTACCCTTCCTGTAAGCCCTAGATAATAACATAAGAACAGCCCTACTGGGTCAGACCAAAGGTCCATCTAGCCCAGTATCCTGTCTTCTGACAGTGGCCAATGCGAGGTGCCCCAGAGGGAATGAACAGAACAGGTGATCAACAAGTGACCCATCCCATGTCACCCATTCCCAGCTTCTGGCAAACAGAGGCTAGGGACATCATTCCTACCCATCCTGGCTAATAGCCATTGATGGACCTGTCCTCTATGAATTTATAAGAACATAAGATTTATAAGAACATAAGAAATGTATAAGAACATAAGATGTATACCTACAGATGTGTCTGTCATCATCTCCATCTCTCCCCAACACACACACACACTCACTGCTTATCCTTCCTGTAAACCCTTTCGTAAACCACCTACAGCTAGGGTGTCAGTCTCCACACACTCACCCCACAGCTGCTTTTTTCTTCCCATTTAGTTTCTTTTTAAAAATTCATACAATCCTTCAATTGCATTCCATCCAGACTGGTGATAGGGGGCTTACCATGAAACATACAATACTTAATTTACATTTCTTGTCTGAAGCCTGGTCTACACTACAAAGTTAGGTCAACGTAAGCCACCTTGCATCAAACTAATTGTACGCCTGTCAACACTTTAAGTTGTCTCCTACCAATGTAAGTGTCCCATTACACTGACATAGTAATACCACCTCCCCAAGTGGCGTTGAGTCATGGCTGATGTGCTGAGGTTGACGCAGCATAAATGTAGACAATGTGTTATCTGTGTTGACCCTAAAGTCCTCCACCCACTGTTCCACAATGCCCGACACTGACTGCTCTGGTCACAATTGTGAACTCCACTGCGCAGGGGTAACGTAAACTGGAAAGCACCCCACCCCTTTAAAACCCCTGCAAATTTGTGAAATGTCTTTTTCTGATTGTCCAGCTTGGCAAGCACCTAGCAGCTCTCCACTGTGTGCAACTGCCCAGCTGCCCAGGCCAGCTACATGGGGACTCCTTCCTGGAGTAGACAGGAGATATTGGATCTCCTGGCTTGTGGGGAGAAGAGGCGGTGCTGGTACAGCTCTGAACCAACTGTAGAAACATCAACATCTATGAGCAGATTGCTTGGGAGATGCAGGAGAAGGGGAAGGACAGGGACCAGCCACTTTTACAAGAGCTGCATGGTGGTGGATACCTCCAAGAAGCCTGTGGCACAGGCCCCTGCTGTGAACAGCAAGGAGGAGAAGGTGGATGAAGAAGGGTATGGGGCACAGGCGATTGAGGGGATCCTGCTGTGCAGCAAGCCAGGACCTGTTTTTGACGGCACTGCAGTCCAGCCCATCAAATACAAGTGAGACTGAACCAGGGGAAGGAACCTTGGGTAAGTGTGTAAATAAATTTCTTATTACAGGGATGGCACCCCAGCTTCGCAGGACACCAATAGCCAATTTTCATTAATTAACTCATACTAGAAGAAGTAGTGGTACAACAAAGAAAGGTAAAGTTCTTATCTGCTTTTCATTCCCCTCTAGAGTTAGGCGTAGGCGGGCGGAGGAATGCAGAGCAGTTTGTTTATGGATACAGGGATGTCCCTTGAATCCTCCTGAGAGATCTCAATGAAACTTCTATGCAGGTACCTGCAATATTCTCCCGAATGTTTCTAGGGATTGGCAGCCTATTTCTTCCTCCGCACTAGAGCACTTTCCTACTACAGGTTTCAGAGTGGTAGCTGTGTTAGTCTGTATCAGCAAAAACAACGAGGAGTCCTTGTGGCACCTTAGAGACTAACAAATTTATTTGGGCATAAGCTTTCATGGGCTAGAACCCACTTCATCAGATGCATGGAGTGGAAAGTACAGGAGCAGATATAAATACATGAAAGGATGGGAGTTGCCTTACCGAGTGTGAGGTCAGTCTAAAGAGACAATTAAATTAACAGCAGGATACCAAGGGAGGAAAAATAATTTTTGAAGTGGTAATGAGATTGGCCCATTTCAGACAGTTGACAAGAAGATGTGAGTAACAGTAGGGGGAAATTAGTATTGGGGAAATTAGGTTTAGGTTTTGTAATCACCCAACCACTCCCAGTCTTTATTCAGGCCTAATCTGATGGTGTCCAGTTTGCAAATTACTTCCAGTTCTGCAGTTTCACATTGGAATCTGTCTGTCCTCACCGACAACTATTTCAGATTTGGGGACAATGTATACCTTCAAGCCAGAGGGACTGCTATGGGTACCCGCATGGCCCCACAGTATGCCAAATTTTTTATGGCTGATTTAGAACAACGCTTCCTCAGCTCTCGTTCCCTTACGCCCCTACTCTACTTGCGCTACATTGATGAGATCTTCATCATCTGGACCCATGGGAAGGAGGTCCTTGAGGAATTCCACCAAGATTTCCACAGTTTCCATCCCACCATCAACCTCAGCCTGGACCAGTCCACACAAGAGGTCCACTTCCTGGACACTACGGTGCTAATAAGCGATGGTCACATAAACACCACCCTATACCAGAAACTTACTGACTGCTATTCCTACCTACATGCCTCCAGCTTTCATCCAGACCACATCACACGATCAATTGTCTACAGCCAAGCTCTAAGATACAACCGCATTTGCTCCAATCCCTCAGACAGAGACAAACACCTACAGGATCTCTATCAAGTGTTCTTAAAACTACAGTACCCACCTGTTGAAGTGAAGAAACAGATTGACAGAGCCAGAAGGGTACCCAGAAGTCACCTACTACAGGACAGGCCCCACAAAGAAAGTAACAGAACGCCACTAGCCATCACCTTCAGCCCTCAACTAAAACCTCTCCAACGCATCATCAGAGATCTACAACCTATCCTGAAGGACGATCCCTCACTCTCACAGACCTTGGGAGACAGGCCAGTCCTCGCTTACAGACAACCCCCACAACCTGAAGAAAATACTCACCAGCAACTACACACCACACAACAAAAACACCAGCCCAGGAATCAAACCCTGCAATTAACCCCGGTGCCAACTCTGTCCACATATCTATTCAAGGGACACCATCATAGGACCTAACCACATCAGCCACCCATCTGGGGCTTGTTCACCTGCACATCTACCAATGTGATATATGCCATCATGTTTCAGCAATGCCCCTCTGCCATGTACATTGGCCAAACCAGACAGTCTCTAAACAAAAGAATAAATGGACACAAATCTGACATCAGGAATCATAACATTCAAAAACCAGTAGGAGAACACTTCAATCTCTCTGGTCACTCAGTAACAGACCTAAAAGAGGTGATTCTTCAACAAAGAAACCTTCAAAAATAGATTTCAACATGAAACTGCAGAACTGGAATTAATTTGCAAACTGGACACCGTCAGATTAGGCCGGAATAAAGACTGGGAGTGGTTGGGTGATTACAAAACCTAAACCTAATTTCCCCAATACTAATTTCCCCCTACTGTTACTCACACCTTCTTGTCAACTGTCTGAAATGAGCCACTCTCATTACCACTTCAAAAGTTATTTTTCTTCCCTTGGTATCCTGCTGTTAATTTAATTGTCTCGTTAGACTGACCTCACACTTGGTAAGGCAATTCCCATCCTTTCATGTATTTATACCTGCTCCTGTATTTTCCACTCCATGCATCTGATGAAGTGGGTTCTATGAAAGCTTATGCCCAAATAAATTTGTTAGTCTCTAAGGTGCCACAAGGACTCCTTGTTGTTTTTCCCACTACAGTCAGTGATAACTTCAGCAGTCACCATCACCTTAAACGGGCTAGCAGCACACAGGGCCGGGTGGCCTCGGTACACCAGCAGCAACTATGCTTTCTCTGCCTGTGTTACCCTCAGGAGTGAGATAACAGCTTCCACCTCCATTACCATCTGTGGAAAATGGTGCCAATGTCCTATACTCCATTGTGTGCATCCCTGCAATTCCCTCACCATTTTCTCACCACTGGTGGCGGGTCATATTCACCATGTCTAGAGCTGTGAGTAGTGTCATGATCAAGCACTCCAAAGCAGTAATACCAATAAGCATGTCTTATTTAACACTTTAGGGGAGCAAGAGAAGGGGGGGATTTATGAATCTTAATTTTTCCTTTTTGTACATACTATGCTGAATATAAATCTGTGTGATTTATCTGCAGTTGTGGCATTGAGGGGTTCCTCCTCCACATCAGCAGAACAACTCACCTGGATAAGGAGGAGAAAAAAGGGGACTTAGGAGGACATGTTCTTTGAGATCCTGCAAGAGGGAGCTGCATCAGACCTTGAACAGAGGGCCTGGAGGGTGAACATTGCAGAAAGTCTGGAGAAGGAAAGAGCAGAGAGGAGAGGGGCCCAGGAGAAGGAGATGCACCAGGACATAATGGGGCTTCTCCGACAGCAAATGCAATGCAGCAGACCCTTGTGGACCTCCAGGTTCAACAATCGTGGGCCCGACTTCCATCGCACTTGGTAGAGAACGGCAGCTTAGCCCTTCCCTATACACACACACTGAGCATTTTACATGGTCTCAGGGTCAGCATGCCTCCTCCTACCACTCCATCGTGGGAGAAAGCATGGACAACCACAGCTGCACATACTCTGACCTGCGAGAGCCATGGTTGATGGATGTGTACCTACACTGTTCCTTTCCCTTGTTTATTTATTAAGGTGCTGTGACAGGGTGAACTCACCCTGCACTGGATGGGGGAGAATTAACTCCTCGCTGTGGGTGGAAGAAGTCATGCCCTCATGTCCCTGTTGGGCATGCTCCAGGTGTAGCAACCAGTATAAGAGTGAGCAGCCCAGCTCAGTCTGGGCTAACCACTGGAGAGGAAGGATGTTCCTTGTAGGCTCCCACCTGGGAGCAGTTGGAACCCCGGACCGAGGAAGCCAGAGGCACTGAGACCCAAGCAGATGCTCAGCTGCCTGTGGACGCCCCAGGGAGGTCTGAGTTACAGGGAGTTGCGCTGGCTGAGGAACCCAGAGACCCCGAAGTTGCACAGACCACTACCACAGATATCACAGTGGGAAGCAGCCGGGGGAATAGCCATTGTCCCAATGCTAGTCAGCGTATTGCAGACGGATCCCTGCTGACTCAGTGGCAGGCACCCTCCCCACTGACAGGGCCCTGGGCTGGGACCTGGTGGAGCAGGCAGGGCCCAGGTCCCCCTACTCTGGCTGCCACACCTCCCTCCTGATTGTGGTCCACATACCCCAATGGGTCGCCAGGTCTTACTGCCCTGAGGACCTGGGGAATCTCTATGGACTCTGGCCGCCAGCCAGGCCTTACTGCCCTGAGGACCCAGGATATCTCTGCTAGCCCTTGCTGCCCTACAGAGAAGGGCATTGACGTAGGTCACGAGACCCTAACACCCTATGGATCAGAGCGATTACATAGGCTCCAGCCATTGGGCCTTACAGTCTTGCAGATCAGGGCAACTCTATTGACTTTACCCCTTAGGTCTCACTGCCTAGAGACAGAGGGCAGGTCGAAGGATGGGGTGAACTCATCCCGTACTGGATGGGAACTCCCCACCCCATCACAGGTGCCAAAAAAAATTAAGTTAAAACGTATTTACTAGTATGTTCTTCAGACTGTTTGTCAGGTGCTGTTTTCATAACTAAATAAAACCCTTTTATTTCTGAATGAGATTCATCTTTATTAGTTTACAACACGTGGTGTACAGTGCCTGCTGGTGTTGTCAGTTAGCTTGCATGTGTGTATGTCCTTTCCCTGGGCTGTCCAGCTCTGCGCAGAGAGCTGATTCAGCCGACCTCAATAGTCTTACCCAGCCCAACGCTGTTCAGGCTGCTCAGTGCTTCTGTCCTTCAAGCTTCGACGTTATTAGTAGATAGTACAGCACGTTAATTCAGCAGACCTTGATGTTACTCATAAAGAAAGACCACAGGCACAGTTCAGTGGCAAGGGTGCTCGACCAAGTTTATTGCAAACAGAGCATGGTCCTAGTGCCCTGGCTCCGTGGTTACAGACACAGTAACACAAATATGACCATTACAGTGGACTCAGCTCAGTCAGCAGCGGGACATTTCGCTGCCCCCTCGGCTGGACAAAGGGTTAAGGCAAAGTACCCTGCCATTTACAGGCTGAGGCAAACAACTGGAATACACAACACACACACAACCTTACGTATTTCATGACCTCTGTTTGTTACCTCCCCTTGTTCCTGATATCTCGGACAAAACATCCCTATTCCTTGTTCTGTCAAACCACCTCATCTTGTACTAGTTTGGGACGTAGCTGTACTCGCTGGAATATATTTACGTAAATAGCAAGTGCTTAGTACACTAGCACCAACTTTGCCAAGTTCATGTACTGGACAGTGAACTTGTAAGCATCTGCTTTCCTACATGGTCTGAAGCTGGTTCATGGCCTCTGATCCTGCACCAGGCCCAGTGCTCCAGGCTCTCTCTCTCTTTCTACTATAGTTGGCAGTGAAAGTAATGGTCTTGTACGCTCACAGCCCATAGGACCAGTGTCATAAATATACAGCAGGTGTATGATGGTGCACACCTCTCATGAGTGCCTCTTGTCGGTCGGTGCAACCTGCACTCTCTGCTCATGGTGTCCCCTGCTAGCTGTTGCCCTCGTCAGGTGATGCCTCAGCCCTCCAGCTGAGTCACACACAGTCTAAACACATGAAGGAATCCCGTCCAGGGTAATAGGTCCAACAGGGCCTGTCTCTGTGCCCTTGTTACTATCTTTAGCCCTGTCTCGGGGCTCCGTCCTCAGCCCCTTCTGGGCTAGCTTTAAGTTCGTGTCTGCCCTGGTATAGAGCCGTGCCCCCAGGGCTTCCTCGCTGGAGACTCTTTAAGTCCCACCCTTCATTTGGGCTTCTAAACAAGTCTTATCTCTTTCCTGGGGCTTAGGCCACCCTGCCAGTGGCCAGGGAGGTGGGGGAACTTGGGCCCACCCACTAATCCAGGTCCTGACCCAGGGTCCTACAATTAGCAGCCAAGTGCTGCTTCCTGTAATAGCTGCTGCTGCTATTTCCTGGGCCACTTCCTATGTAGCCCCTTCCTCTTCACCCTTACTCAGGGCTGAAGATCTCGACTCCTCTCCTTCCTCACCCTTCTGGTCCCAGCCAGCAACTGACCTGCTCAGGCCCAGCAGCTGCTTTTAACAGAGCCTGCTGTGCTCTGGCTGCTTCCCTGAAGCCTTTCTAGGCAAGTCTGGAGAACCCACCTTCACTGCCTCTTTCCTGGAGTGGGGTGTGGTAGCTGTATCATTGATATATGCACAGAAGTGCTGGAAGCACCAAAACTGTTTCCAACAGGTTCCCAAATTGCAGCACCAGGCTGAGCACAGTAGCCACAGCATGTTACTGTGGCTTGCTGTTAAAGTGCTCTTTCAAAGCCTCCCCAAGCCATATACGTCCTCATTCAGCTCCGTCCAATAGCCCTTATGTCTGTCTGTTCAAACTCAGCAGACAGCCACCCCACCTCCACCCTTGTGGCAAGTTCTTCCCCTTTGCCTCACAAATATTATGCAGGATGCAGCAGGCAATTATAACCATTGGCATGTTTTGACATTCTTTGGTGAACCAGAATGTACATACCAGAATCAGGAGATTCCTGTAATCCCTCTGTACCCCCTTGTCAGTCGGTATTATGAGGTTCTTGGGTCCACCATCTAGTAACGGATCAGTACCATTGTTAGGATGCTTTTGGTTCCTAATATAATTTAAAAAAACCTCTTTCATATGGTCCTTAAGGACTCTGCTGACCATAGATTTCTCCTTGTGTCCCTTTGCTTCCCTTATCAAATTTCTACAATTCTTAGCTTCTGATTTTTTTTATTACTATCAACTTCTCCATTCTTGCATTTGTTATTTTTAATTTTTTATAGCTGGTTTCACTTCCCTCTAAACCAGGTCAAAATTTTAACCAATATGACCTTCTCCTTCAATTGTGGCTTTTAGGGTCTCTAGTTAAGTGTTCTTAAACAATTACCAATTACCATTCACATTTTTCTGGTTAAATTGTTCCTCCCAGCTGATTTGGCCCATAACTGTTTTCAGCTTTGTGAAATTGGTCCTTTTAAAGCACCTAGTATCTATATCACTGTTCTGGTCTTTATTCCGTTTGCACGTTATAAATGTGATCCAGTCATGATCACTTATAACTAAATTACCATTAATTTTTAGCTCTATAATCAGTTCCTCTTTATCTGTCAAGAGAAGATCTAACAGAATCCCCCATGCTGGAAGCAATACTTCTTGAATTAGGAAATTGTCATCTATAATATTTAGAATTTCTAAGGATCACTCAACTTTTTTTCCCTACACATTACTGATAGGCATGCAAGGAGCTGGACATCCTGTTGCCTAGTGTGATTTGGTGCTCTGTAGAAGACAGCAACTAATCTCCCATCTTGCGCTTTATCTGTTAGGACATGGATCCATAAGCATTCAAGATCATTTTCTTGGGAGTTATCAGTGACTTGGAAACAAGTAATACCATTTTTGATATACAGTGCCCCCACTTGCATATTTTATCCTTTCTAAATAGGTTATAACCATTGATTTTAACGTTCCAATCATGGGACTCATCTCAGCAGGTTTCAGTAATACCAGCCAGATCCAGTCAACGCTAATAAATGAGCAATTCCAATTCTTCTTGTTTCTTACCCAAATTTGTTGGTGACAAATGGCCACTGTTCCCAAGTCTCACAACTCCAGTTAATTCCAGACATCCCCCCTCTGGACAGAGATCGCCCATGATGAATGGTGGGAGGAAAGGAGCTTTCTTCATAAAATCAGAGGAGGAGAGGGCCAAACCAGGTATCCAAATTTAGCGGTGTAGTCTCGACTGCAGTTCCCTTTGTGACAAAGTGGGAACGTTTTTAATGTTTTCTCTGAATACTGTGTGGGTGCCTCAGTTTCCCCATGCAGTTCTTAAGTATGTAGGTGGTGGGATAAGCTGTGTAATTGTTGCAGAGCCTTAGAGGGCCAGTGTGATGCTGTCTGCACAGAGAATGGCCGACACCCTGTCTCCTGGCAACTGATGACCTGGGCCCCTCCTCCGCAAAGGTGCCAACTGAAGGTGTTGGAGAACAAAGAGGTCAGGTGGTCTCCTGGCCTGGGGAAAGAGACAAAGGCGAGAGGAGGGGCTGGAGAGTTCAGTTTTGGAGCTGGCTGGGGAAAGAGAGGGAGGCTCAGATCTGGGGTCTGGCCTCCCTTCCCCCAAGATGGATCTGACTTAGGGGTCCTGTTTCCTGTACCTACAAGCTCTGTTTTGGACTGTGTTCCTGTCGACTAATAAACCTTCTGTTTTATTGGCTGGCTGAGAGTCACGTCTGACTGTGGAGTTGGGGGGCAGGGCCCACTGGCTTCCCCAGGAGCCCCGCCTATGCGGACTTGCTGTGGGAGGCACATGGTGTGGAAGGGGATGTCCCTAATGGAGACATTTCTATCTCCTGACTCAAGTTCAGAGGAGGGGAATTCTTTGTGCGCTCAGCACTCTATGCTTCCACTTGCACAACCAGAATTTCTACCTAAACTCCAGCTAATTATTTCCTTTGAGTGTTGTCAGGTGTTTGTCATACAATTCCCCAGAGGGAAAACAAAGAAGGTGTAATAGTAATTAAAAGACGCCAGCTTGAGACTATGTATAAATTCAGAAGCGCAGCAGAAACATGAAAGGAACCATAAGTGTGGCCAGAGGAGAAAGACTGAAGAGAAGCAAAGCTCACTGAATGTATTCAGAGGCAGAGAGACACCTGACACCAAAGTCTAAGGTAGGCGCACACAGCAGCTACTCCGTTAAGGAGTCCCTGCTAATTTTATAATTCATTATTTGGAGAATGGGAGAGGATTGAGTGAGAGACACAAAACTCTGCTCAATGGGCCAGGAAAGATTCCTTGATGTTTCCCATCCCAGAGCTTCTCCTGGGGACCTTCTGGCCACCCATAAGGATCTACTTGAGGAACCAAGCATAGGTAGTTTCTAAATTATCCCACAATGACTTTAGTTTGTTTGCAGTGTCTTAAGTTATTGTAATTTCTCCCTGCTGAACAGGAGAATCATGAGACTCTGTTCATTCATGTTTGTGAAATGTTTTCAGAGCCTGGGATGGAAGAAGCTAAAGATATGGAGGCCTAGATACCTTAGGGTTGCAAAAATCAGGCCCTATCTCCCAGAGGCTACTGCAGCCGTACTGGGAGACTTAGGGTGCTAACAGTCTGGCATCGCAGTGTTGCTCCTGGAAGCAGCCAGCACTGTCCCTGTGGCTCCTGAGGGGTGGGGGCAGGGGGTGTCTGCGCGCTGCCCCCGCCCCGAGTGCTGACTCCGCAGTTCCCATTGGCCTGCATCCAAACTCCCTCCCAGAGCCCACACCCCGCACTCTCTCCTGCACCCCAACTCCCTGCCCCAGGCTCAGCCCGGAGCCACCTTCTACACTCCAAACTCCTCAGCCCCAGCCCGGAGCCTGCACCGTCTCCCGCACCTCAACCCTGGTGAAAGTGAGTGAGGGCTGGGGAGAGAAAGTGATGGAAGAAGGGGGTTGGAGTGAACGGAGGCGAGGCCTTGGAGAAGGGGCGAGGCCTTGGGGGAAGGGCGAGGCAACGGTGTTTGGGTTTGTGCCATTAGACAGTCAGCAACCCTGGATACCATTGTGAATGGTCGCCTACAAATACCAGAGAGAGACAAGAGCAAATGTTATTTTCCGGTGCCAGAATCCAAACCCCAGTCACCTGCTGAGTGGTAGCAGCGCTTTGGAGAGTCACGATGGAAGCGTTTTCTGTTCAGCTTCCTTGGTTGGCAGTTTTGTGGAAGTTATTTGCTTATTTGCATTTGGAAATTTGATGTTTAGTGTTTTTCTGGCATTTTCTTTTCTGAAGATGCTGCTTTCTGTCTGACCTTGACAACGAGCAGGTAATGCTTTCCTGGAATGTATGCCACAGCAAACTCACCTCTAATTAGAGGAATACTTGAAATACACAAGTGCTTAACAACTGGGGGAGTGGCAGGAGAAAGGGGGCTTCTTGGTAACAGGTCAATCAACAGAATTAGTTTAGCATCTCTGGTTTTCCCGATTTCAGCCCAGTTGAACAGTGCGTGTGAATCTACTCCCAGGTCAGACTGAGACAACAGGAAACTGGTCAGAGAAGGTTTCAGGGTGCTGATGCAATTCACACACAACACATGGGTGGAGGCTACAAGAAGGAATGTGTCACAGCAATCTGATCAGCAAAGCATCACAGCCCATTTGTCTGGTTTTAAGATGTACAGTCTTGTTTTAGAATAGTTTGTCCCCTGACCAGTACTTATAAAACCAGATGTGGTTATTACACACAGAGAAGGTCATTTTGTGGACGGCACCACATGCTCCCAATAACTTGACCCTACACACATGAACAGAGGTGGTGGGGTCATGCAGGCGGAAGAAGCAGTATAAAGGGGATGTCCCGGGGATGCATAAGTGGACACGCTAAATCCAGCAGAGCAACAAACCTGCATGCCCAGTCCTGACAGTGTCCCACAGTTCAGCCCTATTAGTGTGTCCCACAGCTCAGAGCCCCCCAGCACCGCTGTCCCTGTCAGTGTGTCCCATAGCTCAGAGCCCCCCAACACCGCTGTCCCTGTCAGGGTGTCCCACGGCTCAGAGCCCCCCGCAGTACCGCCGGCCCTGTCAGTATGTCCCACAGCTCAGCCTCCCGAAGCGACTCTTGCCCTGTCCATATTTCACCCCCACAGTGCAGCACCCCCACAATCAGCCCAATATGTTCAGTGATAGTCCTCCTACAGCTCCGAGCCACCAATTATCCTCCTGTTTCTATATCCCTGACACAATCACACAGGAGAAATGCCAATGTGTGGCTGGCTGTCGCCTCTATGGAACATTCAGTGTGGGGGTTGAGGAGTGGGTCTTTGTGGTGGGTATCCAGCAGATCTAGGATCTGAAGGTGCCGAGATCCAGAGCTCAGGATTGGCAATCATCTATCGTTAAAGTTAGAGCTCAATTTGAATATCCGGGTGTCAGGAAACAGGGTGTTGGCCATTCTCTGTGTCCAGACCCCTGCAAACACCTGCCCTCTAGGGCTCTGCAATGATCATACACCCTTATCCCACCACCTAGATACTTAAGAACTGCATAGGGGAAACTGAGGCACCCCCACAATATTCTGAGAAAACATTAAGAACAGTCCCACTTCGTCACATCTCTCCCCCTTTCGAGACCGAACTGAGCGAGGTCACTTTAGCCAGTGACCTGGGGAAGTTCGACCCCACCGAAGTTTCCATGGATGCCCCAACATCTCTCCCATTCCTTAGCATCGGCTTGTATCAGCCCCGCACCCAGCACTGTGTCTGAGGCGTCGGTGAACACTGTAAAGGCCTGGGCAAAGTCTGGGTTTACCAGATTTACCAGGCCCTGGATTAGAGCCTCCTTCAATGCACAGAGAGCCCCCTGGCACTGCTTGGTCCAGACCAGCTCGTCTGGCTTCCCCTTCTTACATAGCTTAGTGATGGGGGCAGCTAGGGAGCTCCAGTGGGGTACAAACCTCCAGTAGTACCCCGCCATCTCAGGTTCACTTTTACAAGCTGTACTCTCAAAGTTCTGTTGTCCTTCCCTTACCAACCTCTGCTTCCACAAGGAACTAGATGTTAAATTCACTGAGAGACTACAAGTCCTATCCAAAGTGTCTAGAGATGAGAGTAGACCTGCCATCCCCTGCATTCTCTAGAGATTAACTACCCAGCTGTTCTGCTCTGCAGACTCAGCTACCCAGTCTTCCCTCTCGCTGGCTGGGCCGGGGGTCACAGCTCCGCTGAGCCCTGTCCCTGGTCACTCCACCCTTGCCATGGACTTACTTCCCAGCAGCGCCTCTGGACCAGGGAAACCTGGTTGGCAGCCGACCTGCCCTGCCTGTGTCTCCCCCCATGCTCAGCGCTGCCCTTGCTGTCCCAGTGGAGGAAAGCAGCGAGCTGCATCAGAGCCAGGGTGAGCCCCCTCTCCGGTGTGCAAGGGGGCAGGGAGCATCTCTCTGTCCCACCCAGCCCCAGGGGGCTGGTTACAGGCAGGCAGGTATCCTGAGCCTAGCAGCTCCTCCCTCATGCCAGCCAGGTTATTTGCATTTTCACTGACAATTTCCATCTTAGCCAATTGGTTCCCTGGATTCAAATTCAAATCCTTGGCTGTTAGAGGAGCAGGGTCTGGATCCGATCCCAAACAGACAGTCACCCCCCAACAGGGTCTCACAGCTAATACCCCGGAGAACCCCAACGACCAGCAAGCCCAACCCCTCCTATGTCTGCACAGGGATCTGGGCCATAGGCAGGGCAAGGGGTTTCATCCCTGGGACCTTCACCCAGGTCACACAGCCCCTCAGCATCTGGTGGGGCTGCACCATCCGGGGCCTGACAACAGTTCTCTCTGTCCCAGGATCTCGCCACCCCAGGAATGTCTCCCCATTGACCATCACCTTCCGCTCCCACTGAGGGTCCGAGGGACCTGGCCCCAGGAAACTCCACACAGACATATAGGTTGGGGTCAGGAGTGGGAGCCTGTCCACCTCCCCACCCATCTGGCTGACGGAGTCTATGGCCTTGGGACCCAGCAAGGGAGCTAGACACCGGGGCTTTTCCGCAGGGTCCCCCTGGTTCAAATCGCCAGCCTGCTCAAAGGCAGTGAGGTGGGCATCCACATCCCCCCCCTCCTTAATCAGGGGCAGCAATTAGTCTCGAGGTTCCCTGCGGAACTGGCACCCCGGGGTCTATCCCCACTCACCCCGGGGAGGTCCCCTAGGCCTCTCCGCTCCCCCACCGCCAGCTCATGCTGCTTCTGCAGCTCTTTCTCGGGCTCTCACTGTCTCTCACAGTCCTCTTGCTCTCTCGGACTCAGCTCCAATCCCATCCATCTCCGATCCCCTGATAGGGAACCCGATCGTGAAGACCCTCATCTGGTCGGGGACAGGAGTCTTGGGGATGCTTGGCTCCCACTCCAGCTGCTCCCAGATCCTGCTATAGCCCCATTTGGGGTCAGGAATCTGTTCCTTAGAGCGGTCATCCTCCTCCAGCTGCACAATTAACTGTGCTTTGGTGAACTTTCCAATGCGCAACCCTCTCTTTCTGCACAGGGTTACAAAGTCCTTCTTAAGGAGATGGTGACAGGCCATCACTCTGCTGTTCCCAAGTTGTTGTGGACTCACAGGCCTGTGTGCTCTCAGCTCCCCACGGTTTCCAGGGAGAACCCCTAGTGTGCCAGCCCTTCTCGAGGTCACCACCTCTTTGCCAGGGTCGAGCTGCAGACTTCTCCGCCCCTGGGACCGCTTGCTGCAATCCTTAGGGGAACTCTGTTACTGCAAAAGTCCTTCTCTTTCCCAGGGCCAAGCCACAGGCTCCTCCGCCCCTGAGACTGCTCACCGCAGTCCCCAGGGTGACCCCATTACTGCACAGTCCTTCTCGCTGGTCACACACTCCCAGGGGTTAACCGCCCCCCGAAACTGCTCCTCTCTGAGCCTTCAGCACACCTGGTCCTTGTCAATCCTCTTTCGTTTTACTGCTCCCCAGTCACTTACTGCAGGAAGCGCCATCCACGGGGTGCAGTACATCCCACCTCTGCCACCAGTTGTCAGGAAACAGGGTGTTGGCCATTCTCTGTGTTCAGACCCCTGCACACACCTGCCCTCTAGGGCTCTGCAACAATCATACACCCTGATCCCACCACCTAGATACTTAAGAACTGCATAGGGGAAACTGAGGCATGCCCACAATATTCAGAGAAAACATTAAGAACAGTCCCACTTCGTCACACCGGGTATTTAGAGTCAACTCTGATTCTGGGCCCAAACTCTGTGGCTTTATGCAAAGAGCAAATGGAAACATAAAGGCCAAAGTGCAGCACATTACAGGCCTCCTAGCTGAGGAGTATAGGAAAAGTAGACATATGGTGCAGAAACTGAGAATGCCTACGTGTGAAGGTAACATTATAAGGAGGTACAGGCCTTTGTTAATTGCCAGGACGCTTTTGGCCCATGTATACAACGCAGAAGGTTTGTTTTAAAAATATTTTTACACCTAGTGAAGAATAATTTCTAATTCCAAAACATGAGAGAACCAACATGGGGTGAGGCTGACCTGATTTTACAACACAGTAGATGTGAGGATGGGAGGGACTTTGGGGCTGGCAATCATAAACTTGTCACATTTGTGCTTCAAAGAACAGTTCCAGAATCAGTGGGCAGGACTAGACATAGATTCATACATTCAGTTATTATAAGGCCAGAAGGGACCGCTGTGATCACCTAGTCTGACCCAATGTTCCCTCTAATTTTTTACATCCATGTGCGGAATTAATTTTGTTATGCGCACCAATATGGAGGTGGTGTGGTGGGGGTGGGGCCGAGGGGTTCAGATTGTGGGAGGGGGCTCAGGGCTGTGGCAGAGGGTTGGAGGGTGTTGGGGGGGTTAGGGCTCTGGCTGGGGGTGCAAACTCTGGGGTGGGGCTGGGGATGAGGGGTTCGGAGTGCAGGCTGCCCTGGGGTTGCAGTGGGGAGAGAGGACTCCCCTCAGCCCTCTCCCCAGCCGTGGCAGCTCTGGGGCTGGTGCCTGAGCCAGGGGGAGAGGCGCCTCTCCCCACTGCGCACCTGTGCGGCCCTCGATAGCCTGCTGCGTGGTCGTGCAGCTTAGAGGGAATTTAGCTCTGACCACCTGTATAACGGAGTCCATAGGACTTCCGTGAATCAAGCTCTCTTTGAACTAGAACATATTTTGGGTCCAAGCTGTGGATTTCACAGCTAGATACCGATTCGATCTTGAATCTGTACAGATTTCCAGGATTGTTCAGGTCAAGGGTTATGAGTCAAAGCCATGACAGATATGGCCTCAGTTGTGAGGTTTGGTTCTGAATCCCAATCAGAATATAGTCTTTCCCAAATTGGAAGGGTTAGGTGTTGTGTACTGCATCCAGCCCATCTCTAATTAGGAGACTACCGCTTAAGTCGATGTAACTTATGTCACTCAGGGGTGTGAAAACAAGTGATGTAAATTACATCTACTTAAAGCCGGGTGTCCACACCACACTGTGATGGTGGGAGACCCTCTCCCACCAACATAGCTTCTGCTTCTCGCACTCTCCCATTGGCACAACACGTCCTCACCAGATGCACTGCGGCTGCACCAATGTAGCCTGATAGTGTAGACTTGCCCCAAACCTGAACTCATACATGCAAGCCATCCCCCGAGGGTGGCCACAGGGGCTTCTCCAGAGCTGTTTACAATTCCAGGCACAAGCAACCCTGCTGCTTGTCATTCTTGTAGGAGCTGTAGTAACCCTCCCCCAGGGCGCAGAACACAATCATGCTGAAACTATTCATAAAGGTCACACAATGGTCCCCACAGCCAGTGCACTGCCACTGTATTATTATTTTGTATTATTAATTCTTACACTAATACATAGGAGCCCCAGACGTCGAGCAGACCCCGCGGCCCTAGGCATGGTCCAAAACACCGAACCAAAAGATGATTCCTGCTCTATGAGCAGCTAAGAATAAGACAAGAGACAACAGCTGGAGGCAGACAGAGAGAGGGGGGAGCACAAGGAAAAATGAGACGACACTCGTCAGGAAGAGAAGCCGCAATAGCAGCTGCCTGTTAGCTGCCAACCTGGCTTACACGGCTGTTTGCAGCTGCACCCAGTATGTATCATTTGGAAATGTAATTGCTATGATTTCACCCCTTCCCCCAATCTCTGGGTGTGTCCACACGTCAAGCTGAGGCCGTAATTCCTGGCTCTAGGAGGCAGACCCTCGGTAACTCTGATTGAATTAATGCACTAAAAATACCACGTAGCCACAGCGGTGCAAGCGGCAGGAGGGGCTAGCCACCCAAGTACATACCCATCCAAGACTCTAGCCACGTACTCAGGCGGCCAGCCCCTCCTTTCTGCTCATTCGGCCACGGCTACAGTCTAGTTTCAGCATGCTAGCTTGATCAGAGCAGGTATGTCTCCTCAAGCCAGAAATTACACCCACATCTCGAAGTGAAGATGTACCCAAAATACCTGTTACCAGGCCCAACACTGTCGCTTGTTAGGCCCCTCCCACCCAACTCAACACACTGTTCTCAATCCCTCCAGAGCTGGCTCTTTAGCCAGTTTGCAGAGCATGGGGCAGTACACACAGCTGACCCAGTCTGAATTCACGTTGCCGGTAGGATTTCGTGAGGAGAGGTATCAAATACTTTGTTAAAACCTAGTTTTATTCTAGCTACTGCCTTCCCTTCATGCCGTCATACTGTAGTTCCATCACAATCCAGTTTATATGTAGGGCCCGGCCAATTTCACGGCATGAAAAACATGTCACAGACCGTGAAATCTGATCTCCCCTGCTGCTGGGAGCCCAGGGCTCTTAGTTGCTAGTCTGGACATGCTGGGGAGGGACACGAGTTGCCCTTCCCCTGCATGGCTGCTCTTGGTGAGGAAATCAGACCCACCTCCAGAAGCAGCATAGAAATGAGGGTGGAACACCCTCACTTCTGCGCTGCAGCACGGCTCTGGGCGTCGGTTCCCTCCCCCTCTCCCCGTGGCTCCTGCCGCAGCTCCCAGCGCCAAGGCCTGGGCTTCCTCCCCCAGCAGCTCCTGCCAGGCTGGGGGCTTTTGCTCCCGGCGGCTGCAGCTGGAACAGCCCGGGCTCTGGCCTTCTGCCCCGCTCCACACACACCTTGCGACTCCTGCCATGGCTCCGGGCACCGAGCTCAGGGCTTCCTTCCCCGGTGGCTCCCGGGGCTGGAGGCTTCCACTCCTGCCAGCTGCAGTTGGAGCAGCGTGGGCTTAGGGTCTCCCTGCACTCCAGCCAGGGCTTGGGGCAGCCCAGCCTGGGGGCTTCCACCCCCCAACCAAGGCAGCCCAGGCTCTGAGCTTCTGCTCCCTGTCACTCCGGCTGGGGCAGCCGGGGCTTAGGGCACCCCCCACCGCTCCAGCCGGGTCAGCCCGGGATCGGGACTTCTGCACTCTCCCCCCAACAGCTTCTGCCACTGCTTCGGGCTTCCTCCACCAGCGTCTCCAGCCAGGGCAGCCCGGGCTCAGGGCTTCTGCCCCCTGCTGCCCAAGCCGGAGCTCGGGGCAGCCCAGGCTCGGGGCTTCCACATGTGCACACACACCCCAGCCAGGGCCTGGGGCAGTCTGGGCTGAGGCTTCCGCCCTGGGGCTTTTTCTGGGGCTGGGGCACCCATTTTTCCAGGGGGCCCGCCCAGATTGGCCGGGGACCCCTGCCTTCATCTGTCACTGGCCTGGACTAGCAGCTAGGAGTCCCCGGCTGGGACTCTCCTAGCAGCAAAGGGAAGATCCTACTACCCACCTCCACCTCCAGGAACCTACTCTAACTGCAGGAAGCTCAGAGGCTGCTGCCTAGGAAGCACAGAAGTGAGGGTGGCAATCTTGGGACCCCCCCCCCACAACACTTTGCAACACCCCCCCCACACACACACACACACGATCCCGTTTTGGGTCAGGACCCCCATGCTTACAACAGGGTGAAATTTCAGATGTAAACATCTGAAACTGTGCAATCGATCAATTAAAAAACCCTCTGGCCATGACTTTGGTGGGGCCCTATTTACATGTTAACCCTGTAATGTTACTTATTGCTCCGTCAGCCCCTCCCAGCTCACAGGCTTTTCCTTTATATGTGTCCATTACTGATTAGGGACTAAAGGCAGCTATTAAACTAATTGCCAGAATTGTTCTTTTCCCCAGTCCTCTGCCTACCTGGAAAATCTTGTGGACAGATCTCCTGATCTAACACCAATGAGTTGTAATGATGAAGAAAACTGCTGCTTAGAACATGTTGAGGAACCTCCTGGAGTCGAATGTAAAGGCTCGAAGGGGCAGATCAACTTCATGGATCAGGAAACCAACAACAAAGGTACATCAGGATACAGACATGCTGTAATGCCATGTCTCTGCTGTGTTTGGGAAATGGGAGTCCAGGAGAAAGCTGAGTGACTTTACATGCTTTGGCAGTCACATGCAAGAGCCCATCCATTAGCATCAACTTTTCAGTCTCTTTGTTTCTTCTCATTACTATTTATATGTCTTACCCTCAGTGCCAGAAAAAGCAAAGGCAAAGTTTGCAATCAGGAGAAGATCACAATGCAGGCAGGGGCTTGGGGACAGGATGAGGGCAAAGATGATACGAATGGGTCCTTGCCTGCTTATCTAGGGAGTTTTCCTTCCTTCCTTTTGTAAACTGCTGCAATTCTGGAGGAGTGATTGCGACTCCACCAAGGTTTCTGTTTAAAGCTGATTTTTCAGATTGCTCTAAAATCCACATCCATAGGTAGATTGCCTTGAAAATAGCTATGCCACCCTAGAATTTGTGGTGCAGATTTAGGGTTATTTGACCAGGGAGTTCCCAAGATACAGGGCCTCCAAACTCATCATCTTCTAATAACACATTGTGCAGAGGGATTCAGAGACAACAGAGGGGAAGATCCAAATGTATATCGCCGGACTGCCCTTGGGGTGATCTAGTGCCAGCACCAGGCTCAGCTCCAAACAGTCATTATTAAAAGTTACTAGTTGTTTGGGTAACTTCTGCTGAGCAAACCACTTTTGGCTTGGGCTGTGAGCTGGCTCCACACTGAACTCCTCATAGTTACCAGCTTAACAAGCAACCTACAGAATATCCTCTCGCCTTGGGGAAAGTCCACTGGCCTTGGAGACTGTGAGTTTGATTGTCCTTCTACTGACAACTGTTAGCTGTGAAGTAAACAGAAAGATTCTTTTTATCCAATATGATCTTGTATTCCCAAAGGAAGGCAAGCACCAGTCCCAGATTTTGCAGAGAAGAGATTTTGCAAGGTCAGTTGAGGTAGAGTTAGGACTAGAATCCAGGGATGACAGTCCCTAGACTTAGCCCACTTAGCCACTTAGCCTTTTGCAATGCATGGGCTAGATCAGCTAGTCACCTGTGACTGAATATCAAAGTAATGCTTGTGTACAGTGAAGAAGAGAAGGGCTGCAAATATGATTCTGTAGTGAAGGGACTGGATTGGGATACAGAACCCCGGTGTACTGCTGCAGATTATTTATGTGATGTTGGGCAAATCACTTAAACCACAATCTTTCTGAGGTCTGTTTAAAGACACCCACACTGTGGAGCACACTTCAGTTCTGTGCCTGATTCCCCATTTGACCTTATCCAAGTTGTTTAAACTTTCTGTGCTCAGTTTCCCAGCTACAGTCTGTTTTGGCTGACAGTTTAGGAGACAATTTTGGCTGATTCGGCACTAAGAAGCCCTCTGAGGTTTTGTAGAATCATGATCGGTCACCCTCTACTTTGGTGGGAGGGGAGTCTGGGGAGCAGCAGGCCTGGGGGATAATGTATTTTTAGGTTGTAGCCAGGGTAAGAAGCAACAGGAGTTGTGCTATCTCATCCCCTCATTGGGAACCTTGCAAGCTGTAGCTGGGCATGTGAACCTCCTGGGGTTCGCGGGTGTGAACACCTGTGATTTGTGGGCACTGACAAAACAGGGAAGGCAGAGTTACAGCCCCAGAGCTGCCAAGTTCTGTGCAGCTCCATGTGCAACATTGTATGCTAATCAGTCAATGGACTAATTTGTACATAACCATAAACTCTGGCTTTATGAAAGCTGTGTGGATTTAGTGCTCATGCAGTCCTGGTGAGTGAAACCCTCGGTTTTTCTACAGGGGAGGAGAAAGGCAAGCTTCCCACACAAATGGCCCTGCCAGTGTGCCCCATCCCTGATCTGGGGGTACTTCCTTTAAGGATCACAAGGTTGATCACGCCCCATGGCCCCGGCAGTTCTTGGCCTCTCTGCTGAGTCTGCAAATTGGTACAGAGCCCAGTGGTGAGTTTGGAGGTGGAACTGAAACTTACCAAACACATCTCATGTAGAGGCCACTAAACATCCATTAAAGGAGAACAACTTTTTATTTGCTCGATGTCACCCTCTGGAGCCCTGATTCTTTACCTCTGACCTCACCCCGCTCCTGTTTTTTCATTTATTGTCCCCCCGCATTCAATTGATGCCTGGGTCCAGCGGTTCCTCCCCCTTAATTGAAGGGGAGAACCTTTAATTTTGGGCAGGCCTACACTGACCCATCCCCAGTACTTCAAATAATACAAACCCTGTAACAGAGCTGCACTGTCCTCTTCTTAAAGGGACAGCTCCCATTAACCAAAACACAAACACTGCAAATGCAACAATAAAATGAACACTAACACAACATCCAAATTCCCCACTTAATAATACACTTTGTAACATGAAGTCATTTTAAGAATTATTCCCGGGCCTTCACAGTAGCTTACAGAGACTTTCATGAGTTATCATCAAGGTCCAAACCACAACTGCACAGCATAGACAGCCTACACCTCTGTGCTAGGTTTCAGAGTAGCAGCCGTGTTAGTCTGTATCCGCAAAAAGAACAGGAGGACTTGTGGCACCTTAGAGACTAACCAATTTATTTGAGCATGAGCTTTCATGGGCTACAGCCCACTTCATCGGCTGCATAGAATGGAACATGTAGTAAGAAGATAGATATATACACATACATACAGAGAACATGAAAAGGTGGAGTAAGAGGCTAATTAGTTAAGATGAGCTATTATCAGCAGGAGAAAAAAAACTTTTGTCGTGATAATCAAGATGGCCCATTTAGACAGTTGACAAGAAGGTGCGAGGATACTTCACATGGGGAAATAGATTCAATGTGTGTAATGACCCAGCCACTCCCAGTCTCCATTCAAACCCAAGTTAATGGTAGCTAGATTGCATATTAATTCAAGCTTAGTGGGTGAGACAGTCCTGTTGGCTGCAAGGAGCAGTCCAGAGAAAGTGACACCACGATCGGAGAACTAGCTGTTGGGTACCAGGGTTCTTGGGCTTTCCTTGTGGCAGCAGAATATGTTTCAGTGGTTAGAGACAATATAGTTAAATCTGCAGTAACACCACCCTTCTTTGGGCCGTTTGCAGGAACTGAAGCTAGGATCTCTAGATCTAAAAGCCTGAGCTTTTACCACAAGCCCTTCTAGTGACTGTTTTTAATACTTCTATGCACTGTGCAATCCTTATTGAAAGGGCCTCCTTTCCTGGCCATAAGGAAAACATTTCGTTCTCCATCTTACAGATAACATAAGTAATTGGTTGGATAGGCAGAACTGAGACTAGAACCCATGTCTCTAAAATGAGAACCCACAATCTTTACTGTCCTCCCTTTCAGGTGAAATGGGCCAAATTATCTCCTTACGTAACCCATGCTAAAACAATGTGTATCTTTGTCCCTCCCTAGTGGCTAGGGGACATATAGAGGTTTTTGAGTCTGTTTCTGCCATTCCCAATAGCAAAGAGGCAGTGAGAGACTAATGGTTCACGAACCTCTAGAAGAGCCGCTCTTGGAACTGTCTCTCCTGTTCCTGTTGGGTCACAGCCTGGGCGTGCTGTCTGTCCAGAAATTGTAGTGACACCTGATGCTGCAGAATCTGGGCATGGTGCTGTTTCTGCTGTTCCATCATCCTTTCCGGATGTCACCCACTCTCCCCCTCCTCCTTTGTGCAGAGACATTTTGAACACAAACCCCACCATTGACACCTTATGTGAGCAAGAGCCTTTCTCAACTTCAGCCACCCTGGGTTTGGTTTTATTAATGAAGACATTAATAGCAGGATATCTGTGGGTTCAGCTCTAACCTCCCTCAGCTCACACTCCAGATCCCCTCACTCCAGAGACCCCTCCAAATGGGGTAATAAACCACCTGTTGACTCATCAGGACAGCACTCCGAATCACGCCCTGCTAACAGGATGGGAAACATTGCCAGCCAGCACTGGGGAGCAGAGTAACCATATATTTGGCCTGGTGATGATATTGGTATGACATTCATCTAGATCAGTGGTTCCCAAACTTGTTCCACCACTCGTGCAGGGAAAGCCCCTGCCGGGCTGGGCCGGTTTGCTTACCTGCCGCGTCTGCAGGTTTGGCCGATCGCGGCTCCCAGTGGCCGCGGTTCGCTGCTCCAGGCCCATGGGAGCTGCTGGAAGTGGCAGCCAGTACGTCCCTCAGCCCGCGCCACTTCCAGCAGCTCCCATGGGCCTGGAGCAGCGAACCGCGGCCACTGGGAGCCGCGATCGGCCAAACCTGCAGACGCGGCAGGTAAACAAACCGGCCCGGCCCAGCAGGGGCTTTCCCTGCACAAGTGGCGGAACAAGTTTGGGAACCACTGATCTAGTAGCTGCTCCTAGTCCAGTGGGTAAGCACAACGATTTTCCAGGTAGGCAGAGGACTGGGGAAAAGAACAATCCTGGCAATTAGTTTAATAGCTGCCTTTAGTCCCTAATCAGTAATGGACACATATAAAGGAAAAGCCTGTGAGCTGGGAGGGGCTGATGGAGCAATAAGTAGCATTAAAGGGTTAACATGTAAATAGGGCCCCACCAAAGTCATGGCCAGAGGGTTTTTTAATTGATCGATTGCACAGTTTCAGATGTTTACATCTGAAATTTCACCCTGTTGTAACTATGGGGGTCCCGACCCAAAACGGGATCGTGTGTGTGTGGGTGGGGGGGTGTTGCAGAGTTGTTGTACGGGGGAGTCCCAAGATTGCCACCCTCACTTCTGTGCTGCCTAGGCAGCAGCCTCTGAGCCTCCTGCAGTTAGAGTAGGTTCCCGGAGGTGGAGGTAGGTAGTAGGATCTCCCCTATGCTGCTAGGAGAGCCCCAGCCAGGGGCTCCTAGCTGCTAGTCCAGGCCAGTGACAGATGAAGGCAGGGGTCCCCGGCCAATCTGGGCGGGCCCCCTGGAAAAATGGGCGCCCCAGCCCCAGAAAAAGCCCCAGGGCGGAAGCCTCAGCCCAGACTGCCCCAGGCCCTGGCTGGGGTGTGTGTGCACATGTGGAAGCCCCGAGCCTGGGCTGCCCCGAGCTCTGGCTTGGGCAGCAGCGGGCAGAAGCCCTGAGCCTGGGCTGCCCTGGCTGGAGACGCTGGTGGAGGAAGCCCGGAGCAGTGGCAGAAGCTCTTGCGGGGAGAGGGCAGAAGTCTTCCGCTCCAGCTGGGTCAGCCCAGTTCTCAGGCTCTAGATCCAATGTGCCAGCCTTGGATCTGACAATCTATCAGGGCACTTTCCTTCTCCCCAAGTGACACCTGGTCAGTGTTTTTGCTCAAGTGTAGTCTGTTCAGATTTAGTGCTCAAGTCTCTTGATGACGCACAAGGAGAAGAATCCCACTGTCTCCTTTTTAGCTGTGTTCGCTTGGAGATGCTGACTGGTAAAAACAATAAAGAAGTATGAGTTACTGAAGTGTGCAGCTCTGACTGATAACCACAAGGGGCCAGATTCTCAGTAACAAAGCAAAGCGTCCAGGAAACATTTGGATCTGCCCACCTGAGAATTCACCAGGCATGAGGGAGCTCTCAGCAGGCAAGCAGCCAGCATAGCCTGTCACTGAGCCACCCCTCTTGGGCACAGAGTGAAGAGGGTGCATGGCCAGGGCTGTGCTTCCCTGCAGTTATTCTCAGCTTCTATATGGTCACACAGGGACTATAGCCAGCTGGCATAGATTGGAGCAGCCCCCAGGCTGCTTTAACCTACATCAGGGCGCAGAGTAGTATACTCACTTCTATGCCAAACAGGAACAGAAAATGCAGCCCAAGGAGCAGATCAGCTAAGAAGGGGCCATTTAAGAGAGTCACTCTTTAGAGTGGAACTGCATATTAAAACAACACAGATTTCTTCTCCCACATTCATGGGAGAATTCTGGCAGATACACAACAGATGCCTAACTCATATAGTTTCTGTAGGTTGTATAAAAGAATGAAAGGTCTGTTCAAAGTCCTTTCCCTATCTGTGGTGAGTGGCGATCAAGATCAAGGTGTTCATTACAACTGATGTTCATTTATAGACTTTCATAACCTCAGTAAATGCTGTGCAAACAAAGATCTCTGTACCCAGCCTGTCTGCCTATGCAGGGATCAGCTCCAAAGTTCACTCTATCCCAGAAAGCAAACAAGGCTCCCAAAGAACAACACACCTGCTAAATTCATAGCTCTGAGGCCCAGGGCACTAGCATAGCTTCTGGATTTAAGCAAACTCTGCAGAGCTGCTGCACAGCCGTTGCCTGTGTGTGGCCTGGTGGGGAGGATTCCCCCCACAGGGCCAGAGTCTCTTCTGCATCCAGTGGGAGCAGTCAAGGAGCCAGCTCCCTGATCCTCGGTCCAGGCCCATTTTAGTGCAGCCCACTGGTCGTGGCTCCCTAGGGACTTTACACACTTTGTACTCCTGCCACTCTCCCTGCCTGCCCCTCCTGGCTACTGACATGCCTTCTGCACTGGGGGTTCCAGGGAGGGAGGTGTAGGAGACAGCTGTACCAGCTGGGGAGTTACTGAAGGCTTCTGCTCCCATTGCACTGCTTGGGCACTGAGAATGGGCCCCTTGGCTGGTTAGCAGGTGCTGAGCTGAGGATCCTGAAGGATGAGCTAAAAACATTTGTTGCTCTGAAGAAAGAGTAAAATGTGTCCCTGGAAAAAGATTTGCTGCGTGGAGCTTCTGATGCTAATAAAGAGACTGAGAACAGGGTCACAGCCACTGGCCCTGTGCATTCCCAAGGGCTCTCACACATCCTGTCCAGCCCAGCCACTCCCTGGTTACAATGCAAACCGCCAAACAGACGGGGGGGAGGGGGGGCAACAGGTATGTTTATTTCTCTGTGTTTATGGATGCCTCCTCTTCCCCAGAGTTTCTGACTGAAGATGATATTTACTGCTGCTGCCTCTCCAAGACACTGCTGCACACCGCTACACCCGTCACCATCGGCTTCTACTGTCCCGCCGGGAGCCGTTTTAATTCGCTGCTTGATAAAATTACAGGTGGGCTCAGGGATGCTTTGGGGTTTCCCCCCGCGGGAGAACTGGCGCTTTCAGACCTGCTAGAATACCTAGGGGGCACTGGGTGGAGCACGGGAGGCCGGCACGAGACAGGCTGCTGGGAGAGAGCGAGAGAGGAACACCAGTGTACTCCCGCCTAGCCTGGCAGTGAACAGGTCATTGTGTGCTGCAACCTGTGACCTGTACCTGATCCCCGCATGCTATGGGAGGTCAGCTCCTCGGTGTCTGGTAGCGTGCTCCGAGGCAAGGGCAGTGAGCGTTCCCAGCAAGGGGCTCTACAGGCCCCTGTCCTCAGGGGGTTCCCCAGAACGTGGGCATGCTGCGCGTCAGAGTGAGGATTCATAGATTCATAGATATTAAGGTCAGAAGGGACCATTATGATCATCTAGTCTGACCTCCTGCACAACGCAGGCCACAGAATCTCACCCACCCACTCCTGCGAAAAACCTCTCACCTGTGTCTGAGCTATTGAAGTCCTCAAATCATGGTTTAAAGACGTCAAGGTGCAGAGAATTCTCCAGCAAGTGACCCATGCCCCATGCAACAGAGGAAGGCGAAAAAACCCCAGGGCCTCTTCCAGTCTGCCCTGGAGGAAAATTCCTTCCCGACTCCAAATATGGCGATCAGCTGAACCCTGAGCATGTGGGCAAGATTCACCAGCCAGATACCCAGGAAAGAATCCTCTATAGTAACTCAGATCCCACCCCATCTAACATCCCATCACAGGCCATTGGGCCTATTTACCAAGAATAGTTAAAGATCAATTAATTGCCAAAATCATGTTATCCCATCATACCATCTCCTCCACAAACTTATCGAGTTTAATCTTGAAGCCAGATAGGTCTTTTGCCCCCACTGCTTCCCTTGGAAGGCTGTTCCAGAACTTCACTCCTCTGATGGTTAGAAACCTTCGTCTAATTTCAAGTCTAAACTTCCCGATGGCCAGTTTATATCCATTTGTTCTTGTGTCCACATCGGTACTGAATTTAAAGAATTCCTCTCCCTCCCCGGGATTTATCGCTCTGATATACTTGTACTGTCCTGGGACCACTGTTCCCCCGAAGCTCTGTGTGTGTGCGCACGCCCACAGATCCCCAACCCCGCACACACAGCGAAACACCACGCACACAACAATTTACACAGAAGAAATTTTTTGTGCACACGGCCTGTCAAAAATTAGAGGGAACAATGACTGGGACTCTGGGCACAAAGGTGCTGTTGCCCTGGGCACGATGGCTTCACCAGACAAATGAAACACGATACTGCATACTTCTGGTTCCAGTTGAGGTATGTGGTTGACTGCTCAGTTTGTAAATCTGGTGTTCTAGTGTATATTGGTTTTGAAAGTGTCCATAATGGTAAAACTTATTTCAGTAAACAAAAGTTATAATTTTATATCAGTGTAACTGAAGCCGTGCTGAGGGAAGTATCAATATAGTTACATCCATTCCTAAAGGAGGTATTGCTGATTTTTCTGTATCAGTTTCTTTATTAGTTATAGCTTATTTTTGCCAAAATACACACTACCAATATAAACACTTTTAATCAGCTACCAAGTCACCTTTCAAAATGGGACTTAGGCTCCTCAGTCACTTAGGGCCAGATTTCCAAAGCTATTTAAGCACCTAAACATGCAGATAGGTTGCTAGGCCCAAATTTGTAAAGACATTTAGTAGGACTGTCAATTAATTGCAGTTAATGCCAGCAATTAATGCAAAGCAAATTAACTAGATTAAAAAATAGTTGCAATTTAATTGTAGTTTTAATCACACTTAATAATAGAATACCAATTTGAATTTATTATAAATATTTTGGATGTTTTTCTATATTTTCAAATATATTGATTTCAATTACAACACAGAATGCAAAGTGCACAGTGCTCGCTTTATATTATATTTGTTATTACAAATATTTGCACTGTAAAAAAGAGAAACAAAAGAAGTAGTTTCCAATTCACCTCATGCAAGTACTCTAGTGTAATCTCTTTATCGTGAAAGTGCAACTTATAAATGTAGGAATTTTTTTTACATAACCACACTCAAAAACAAAACAGTGTGAAACTTTAGAGATAATGCTGCCCACTTCCACCATTTTGAAGCGTTTGGAGGAGAGAAAGGTGATCAGGAACAGTCAACATGGATTCACTAAGGGCAAGTCATGCCTGACCAACCTTATTGCCTTCTATGATGAGATAACTGGCTCCGTGGATATGGGGAAAGCAGTGGACATGATATATCCTGACTTTAGCAAACCTTTTGATATGGTCTCCTACAGTATTCTTGCCAGCAAATTATAAAAGTATGGATTGGATGAATGGACTATAATGTGGATAGAAAGCTGGCTAGATTGTCAGGCTCCATGGGTAGTGATCAACGGCTCGATGTCTAGTTGGCAGCTGGTATCAAGCAGAGTACCCCAGGGGTTGGTCCTGGGGCCGGTTTTGTTCAACATCTTTATTAATGATCCGGCTGATGGGATGGATTGCACCCTCAGCAAGTTCGCAGATGACACTAAGCTGTGGGGAAAGGTAGATATGATGGAGGGTAGTGATAGGGTCCAGAGTGACCGAGAGAAATTGGAGGATTGGGCCAAAAGAAATCTGATGAGGTTCAACAAAGACCAGTTCAAGAGTCCTGCACTTAGGATGGAAGAATCCCATGCACCGCTACAGGCTGGGGACCGACTGGCTAAGCAGCAGTTCTGCAGAAAAGGACCTGGGGATTACAGTGGACAAGAAGCTGGATATGTGTCAGCCGTGTGCTTCTGTTGCCAAGAAGACTAACAGCATATTGGGCTGCATTAGTAGGAGCGTTGCCAGCAGATCGAGGGAAGTGATTATTTCCCTCTATTCAGCACTGATGAGGCCACATTTGGAGTATTACGTCCAGTTTTGGGCCCCCCACTACAGAAAAGATGTGGACAAATTGGAGAGAGTCCAGCGGAGAGCAATGAAAATTATCAGGGGGCTGGGGCACGTGACTTATGAGGAGAGACTGAGGGAACTGGTCTTGTTTAGTCTGCAGAAGAGAAGAGTGAGGGGGGATTTGATAGCAGCCTTCAACTTCCTGAAGGGGGGTTCCAAAGAGGATGGACCTCGGCTGTTCTCAGTGGTGGCAGATGGCAGAACAAGGAGCAATGGTCTCAAGTTGCAGTGGGGGAGGTTGGATATTAGGAAACACTATTTCACTAGGAGGGTGGTGAAGCACTGGAATGGGTTACCTAGGGAGGTAGTAGAATCTCCATCCTTAGAGGTTTTTAAGGCCCGGCTTGACAAAGCCCTGGCTGGGATGATTTAGTTGTGGGTTGGTCCTGCTTTGAGCAGGGGGTTGGACTAGATGACCTCCTGAGGTCTCTTCCAACCCTAATCTTCTATGGCCTTGTCTACATTTGCAGATGTAGAGTGCCGGGAGTTAAACCAGCCCTCGGAGACAGCAGCAGGGAAAGCACTTCCGTATGTTCACTCTGTCAGCTGCAAGCTCAGTGGCGTGGCCGCATTTGCAGCGGCATTCGGAGTGGTGCATTATGGGTCGCTGTCCCAGAGAGCACCTCTTCACATTCTGGCGCTTGTGGGAAGGGGGATGGGGGATGCAGGGCTTCCTGGCTCCTGCCCAATGTCCCATGATGCATCGCTTTGCATCCCAGCAATCCCTGTGCTTCCGTCCACGTTTGGCGCCATCTTTCAATGGCGTTTGTACGGCGCACTCTGTCTTCCCTTTTGGTCTGCGGGAATGGATCCCAAACTGCTGAGGAACATGCCGATCGGTCTCGTCAGCACGTCACCAATTGCAGTCGAGTTAATCCTTAAGCTACAAAGTGACAGTGAGGCGTCCAAAGATGATGTCAGCTCGCATAATGCATACGACACGAGATGGCTTGTGGCATTCACGGACATGCTCACCGCCATGGAACGCCGCTTCTGGGCTCGGGAAACAAGCACTGAGCGGTGGGATCACATCGTCACGCACGTCTGGGAAGACGAGCAGGGGCTGCAGAACTTTCGGATGAGGAAAGCCACTTTTATAGGACTGTGTGAGGAGCTCGCCCCAGCCCTGCCGGTGGAGAAGTACATGGCCATCGCAATCTGGAAGCTAGCTACCGATCGGCCGCTAACCAGTTTGGAGTGGGCAAGTCTACCGCTGGAATCGTGTTGATGCAAGTGTGTAGGACCATTAATCGCATCTTGCTCAGGGGAACCGTGACTCTGAGCAACATGTGTGGCATTGTGAATGGCTTTGCACAAATGGGTTTCCCTAACTGCGGAGGGGCGATAGATGGCATGCATATTCCAATTTTGTCACCAGACCACCTAGCCTCTGAGTACATAAATCGGAAGGAGTATTTCTCGATGGTTCTCCAGGCGCTTGTGGATCACCGTGGGTGTTTCACGGACATTAACGTAGGCTGGTCTGGAAAGGTGCATGACGCACACATCTTTCGGAACACGGGCCTGTTTAGGAAGCTGCAAGCCAGGAATTTCTTCCCGGATCAAAAAATCACCATAGGGGAAGTCGAAATGCCCATTGTGATCCTTGGAGACCCCGCCTACCCTTTAATGCCATGGCTTATGAAACCCTACATAGGGAGCCTTGACAGCAGCAAGGAGTGGTTCAACAACAGGCTGAGTCGATGCAGAATGACTGTTGAGTGTGCTTTTGGCCATTTAAAGGCCTGCTGGCGCTGTCTGTATGGGAAGCTGGACCTGGCCAATGACAACATTCCCTACGGTTATAGCCACGTGCTGTACCCCCCATAACATATGTGAAGGGAAGGGTGAAAGCTTCACTCAGGCATGGACCGCTGAGGTTCAACACTGGAGGCTGAATTTGAACAGCCAGAGACCAGGGCTATTAGAAGGGTCCACCACAGGGTGGTAAGGATTAGGGATGCCTTGAGGGAGCAATTCTATGCTGAAAGCCACCAGTAATGTTTGGTGCCCTGCACGGGAGTGAAGTGCAGTGGTTCCAATGCTCGTAGGCATCTGTGTTTGCTACGTATGATACACTGACTAGCAGCGCCTGTTGCTTTCCTGGGCTATGCTATCTTTTACTTAATGAAGAATGTTTCCAAAACCAAAAAATTCATTTATTGAAAAGAAACACAACTGCTAGAGAAACACACATGGCCTGACACATCTGTGCTATGTGGGAGGAGAGAAGGGGGCGGGGTGGGGAGCGGAACAGTCACAGATTTGTGTATATCCTGTTATCATACTCAGCCTTCCTGTCTGGAGTGCTGTGCAATGAGTGCTGCACTTCAGGCTGGCTAAAATGCATGGTGATAGGGGTTGAGTGCAGTGGGTCAGGGTCCTAGTTTTCCGGGCTGGGTGGTGAAGCTACAGGTGTTGGAGGCAGCTGGTGGCGATAAGAAACCGGATGTTGGGGAAAATGGGTTGGAGGTGACATGGGGGCGTAAGGGAAAGAGTTTTGGAGTAAGGGATGTGGGGGGGGGGGGCGGGCGCGGATCTGCTCTCTTCACAGTACTATGAGCGCCTGCATTGAGTCCACTTGGTGCTCCGTAATGCTTAAGAGCCGCTCCGTGGTTTGTTGCCGGCGATCCGCATTGTCCTGGCGGACCCTCCTTTTGGTCTCCCGCCGCTCCTGTACTTTTTGATTTTCAGTAAGGGACTGCGGCATGACTTCATGCAGAAGGTCCTTGCTTCTTCGTGGCCGCTCCCTGAGGCTGCGCAGCCATTCAGCCGCTGATAACAAGGACGGCTGGGATCTCAAGGTTGCATCTGTAAAATCAAAATGCAACATTTAAGAGAGGCAGCATTGTTCACACTAGTCAGAGCAATGATTTGGCTGAACGTAAAGACAAGCACAGTGCACACAATAGCATAATTTGCCCATCCCAAAGCGAGCGCACATAACCCACAACAGCCCCGAAATGGTGAGTAACCACAGGGACAGGGGGGACTGATTGTTCCAGGGCCATATTGTCCTCTGGGGTCCTGTGCCTTGGGGAGAGCCAACAGCTGCAGGGGGCCCCTATACTCAACACTGTCCCCACATTTTCCACAGGCTGGGTTTGTCCTGGAAGATATCTCGCTGCTGAGGGTGACCTGGGAAGCAAGGGAGGGTCTTCTACAATAATGCGGCTTCTGCCCTGGCCCATATTCTGCTTGCCTGTGTGCAGCAATGCCCCCCCCCCACCCCCTCACGGCACAGTGGTGCAGATACGTTAGCCTTACTGGGACAAGGAGCACAGTAGCTCTGCCAAGGAACCTGCATAAGCGGATTGCCCAGCTTCTGGATGAGACCTTCAGTGAGATCACTGAGACCGATTACCGCGATGTGAGAGACTACACCACTGCCCTATTCCGCATCTAGGCATGCATGCAGACCTAACCCTTCTTTCTGCAACCTTCCTTGCCCCAACAGCCCACACCCAACAACTCCCTTCTCAAAATAAAAGCTGCTTACTGGGCACCTCCTCTGCTGTTTGTTCTTTCCCCAAGCACCATCTGCTGTGACTGGCTACCTTCCTCTTGGCTTGAAAACAGCTCCTGGCTGCATGCATCTATGGATGCCGAGCTGTCCTCTGGCTCCTGGCCCCCGTCCTCCTCTGCACTCTCGCTCCCGCTTTCCTCCTTCTGCCTTGTTGCATTCTGGGCTGCCACGGCCTCTGAAGTGTCCATGGTGCTCTTCGGAGAGGAGGTGGGATCACCCCCAAGTATCTCGTCCAGCTCTTTGTAGAACCGGCAGGTCGTGGGGACAGCTTTGTGGTAGGCGTTCTGCAGCTCCTTCCCTTTAACCCTGCACTGCATCCTGGTCATGGCCCCCTTCTATCATGGCCCTTGATAACTGCCCATTGGTATTGTAATTCCTATGGCTGGAGCGCAGCTGGGACTGGACAGCTTCCTCCCCCCAAACACTGGTGAGGTCCAGCACCTCGCTGTAGCTCCACACTGGGGATCTCCTGGCGCGTGGAGGCATGGTCACCTGGAAAGATGCGCTGACAGCACTCCACGCCTTGCTGAGCAAACAGGAAGGGGACTTTCAAAATTCCCAGAGAATTTAAAGGGCGGGTCTGATGGTTGGTCATCTGAGGGCAGGGCAGTAGACTTCAAAGTGATGACCAGAGTGGCTAGAACAGACATTGTGGGACACTTCCTGGAGGCCGATCAGAGTGCATTAATAGACCAGGGCGTCCACACTGGAGCGCAGAAAGTTCTATGCTTCTTGTGGAGGTGGATTACCAAGGGCGCTCCAGCCGCGGAGTCCAGGTGCTCTACGTGCCTTGCCAGTGTGGACACCTCATGAGTCAGGGCACCGAGGGCTGATTTAATGCACTCCAACTTGCAAGTGTAGACAAGGCCTATGATTCTTATTTACAATGTCACCTGAAAGTGAGAACAGGCATTCATACAGCACTGGTGTAGCCGGCTTGCAAGGTATTTACGTGCCAGATATGCTAAATATTTGTATGCCCCTTCGTGCTCCCATACACAGACAGCTAGTGAGCTGGCATGGTTAGGTTTGTGCCGCCACAACGTATGTTCTTCCTGCCCAGTTAGAAAGGTTCAGGGATGCTGCAGTCTCTGACAAGGGGGCTGAACAGAGAAAGGAGGTTACTCGGACACTTCGCACGAGGAGGATTGTAATACGTAACTAACAGTCTCCTAAACACCCTGTTATCGGAGTCAGGGGACAATCACAGCCCCCAGTCTTTCTGGGTTTTTCAGTGATTTTTGTTTCAACCTACTATATTCTGCAAAGTCTCTGTTTTAATTTCTATAAACAAACTGTGTTCTGCCTTCTTCACTGCCAGGATCCCCATGGAAACTACTTGGGCAGCTGCCTTCCAGCAATCTGTCCCCAAAGACATCACATTTCAGCAGCAAAGACAGGAGCTCATCCCACCTTTCTCACCTGAATCAAATGCACATTTCAGAGCTATATGGGGCCATGGAAATACTATGCTGGGACCCAGATCCTGGAGACTTCAGTTCTTTCAATTTTCACTCAGGCAAATACTCACTGGAGTCCAAGACCCCAGGACCTCACACATTACATGCAATTTCCTCAAAAGCAAAACAAGGAAGTTAAATATTTTAAAAAAGCCTCCATTAAAACTCCAAAAGGTCAGGAAACACCACAGTTAAGATTCCAGCAGCAAAGTTAATTCAGCTACTTTGCACACCTGTGAACTGAACACAATGTCCCAGGGACAGTTGCATCAAAGCCATGTCCCCCTGCTCTGCAGTGTGATTCTTTGTGTATGCTGCCCACCACATGTGCAATGGTCTCTTCTGCTGCCTTATAACATTTCAAGCTCCTGTCTAATTTGCTGCCCACTGCCACACACCAACCCTCCTTGTCACCCTTGCAGTATGTGTGTTTGGGATAATTTCCCTGGGATGCACTGGCTGCATCTTTCAAGCTGAATCCATTTTATTTTTTCTGACTCTTCTCCAAATCGCCCTAGGTCCTTTCATGTTATTTCTCTGGCCTCCAAGTTTGCAGCACTTCCCTGTTTAAAATCATCTGCCATTTTTTCTAATATGCAATTTATCCCCTTTCGTGAGATCATTAATGAAGATGTTAAGTTAAGTAAGACCAAAGCTAGCACAGATCCCTATGGCACCCTATTAAACAATTTATTTCAGATACCCAGCAAGACAACAAATCCGGGCCACATGACCTGTTTGGTAGGGCCTCCCCACCTCCCCTTAATGAGACACAGTACCATACAGCAGGGTAACCAGTTGTTTTTTCTGCTTCTCTAGCCTGCATGCTCAAAGAATCCCTTCAGAGAGAAGAAGAGGAGCTGAGAAAATCACAACTAAAGCCAAGAAGACCTGAAGGTTGGGGCTATTTTCTTCTCCTGTGGTATCTGGTCTTCTACCAGCCTGTGATCACTGAGGTCCACCTGAGGAGGGAGAACATTCAGTTCATCTTCATCAGGTTTAGTGCTTGGCAATATGCTGGCAGCGACAAGCTGTGGGCAGGGCTGGTCACCACGCTCTGTCAAAGCATCCGCAAGCACTTTGGTGCCCTGCCTTTGAGCTTTTACCACGTGATGGGGAAAAGTCCCAGATATGCCTCTGGCTTTAGCCAAGACGAATGGCTTCTCAACCGGCGGACCTGCCTTACACTAGGAGGCCTCGTGTTTGTCCTCGTGGCAGGCATAAGTCTGCTCTCCGTGGCCCTCTTTGTGCCAGGACTAAAAGACAGCAGGGCGTTAAAAGTCATCGGCAGTACTACCACCACCCTGTCTGGATCAGGAATATTAGTGACTGTTATCTCTGTGGTTAAGAACGTAGTTATCAGCCAGAAGCAGAAAATTGAGAAGATGACAGACAGCGAGAAGTTTAGCAGCCACTTGGGCTTCATGAGCCAAGTGAAGAAGGAAATTGAGATGCTGACCAGTTTTGTGTATTACATGGAGATCTATCAGAGACGGCGGCTGCGCATAGTGCTGGAGATCACCAGTCTGGATATGTGCTACCCAGAGAGGGTCGTTGGGGTTTTGAATGCAATAAACACTTTGCTCTCGGACACGAACGCCCCATTCATTTTCATCCTGGTGATAGATCCCAGCATCATTGCATCGTGTTTGGAACAAACCAGCTGCATGAAAGGAATGGCTGACAATGGGTACCTGTTCCTGAACCGCACGGTGACTTTGCCTTTTTCAATGCCAGAGATGGGCACAAAGTCCAAAATCCAGCAATTGCAGGATGCTGTCCAGAGCCGGGAGGACCTGATGTACAAAATCATCACAAAAAACATGGAAAGGGGAGTCAAGAACGTAAAGGGGGAAATGATAAACCTGGAAGATATGGAGATGTCCAGTGAAATGGACCAAAGCCAAATCGATGCTCATGCTATGAGGTATATTCATGAAGCATTTCATGCTCTGCACGATGAGACTGATTGTCTCTATGCATACATTCCAGACAGCATTATCCAAATGAAAAGGATAGTCAACACAATTCCCATCACCATCAGACTCATGCTCCAGCAGAACGTTATGAGACACACAATGTCTGCAAGGTCCGTGGCTGCATGGGTGGTCATGGCTAATCAATGGCCATGCCGCTTGAGTTGGGTGCTGCAGTGCCTTCAGGACAGGCAGCAGATTCGACCAATGGAGGAGGAGTTCAGGAACCAGTCCCTATGGGGAATCTTCGTGGAAAACTGTAAAGAGCTGTACTCCATGCACAAAGTCCTCGAGAATATCCTGGCCTTGGATGGGGACCCAGAACTCTTTGAGAATTTTTTGTCTCATGATTTTCCTTTCACAGTACAGGAGGCCAACACCTTTCTAAAGTCCACAATCAATCTGGACCATTCAATAAGGCAAAAACTGGGTCTAATTCGAGCAGTTAATTCACTGAATAAGGCCAATGATACAAGTGTAACTAAGTCTGCCCAGGTGTCTAAGGGTGTGCAGTGTTCTGGTTTAGAGGAATGCAGTTAAACAATTGAAAAGACTTCCCTTATTTGCCTTAGAAAGGAAAAAAGGAAAAAGTTACCATCTATGAACTATTGCATGATTCAGTGAAAATCAGTCCAGTGCTTCTATTGACTAAATTTGCAGCTACCCTCACCTAGGTAGTTAAGTCAAAACTACTTAAATGCTGCCAGCTCTCACATTTGAGGGTATACAGTGCTCATCTGAACCAAAATAACAGACTAAGTCCTCCTTTTTAAGAGAGTCTAAACCTGGCCTCTGACATTGCAGGACCAGATAATTGTGGCCTCATCTCAGCACAGCGATTCTAACTACCTGCGCACAGCCACATAGCTAAAGCCAAAATTTTTTTGAGTGATTTCAGAGTAACAGCCATGTTAGTCTGTATTCGCAAAAAGAAAAGGAGGACTTGTGGCACCTTAGAGACTCACCAATTTATTTGAGCATAAGCTTTCGTGAGCTACAGCTCACTTCATCGGATGTTTGAGTGTTCAACTTCAGGTGTTTTAAGCTGGGCACCCAAAACTTGTGGCAGCAAAAGTCAGGGCCCATTTTTGAAAACTTTTCCCTAAATATTTAAGTGCAATAAAATTTCACTCACAATTCCTGTCCCCCACAAAATTGCAGATGTAAATTTGGAAGCAACTTTTCAAAACCAGGCTCTAGACAAACACCAATTGTTTCCTCTAGTATTGTAAATACTAAGCCGAAGCCTTCCCTTAGCCACTCCCACACAGTTTGGCTCTCTTGGATGAAGTATTGAGCAGAACATGCCCTTGACCAGATGTGGGGTGTGTAAGTGAGCGGTAACTTGTCTGAATTCTCATGTATACTCAGGCCACTTTACAGTGCTCTGTCAGTATAAAGGGGCCTAAAGTGGGAGAAACTGATAAGGACCCTTTACACTGCCAGAGCACTATGTCAATGGGAATCAGTTTACTGGGTACGGTGTATGGAGATGTGTCCCTGCAATGGGGCAGGAGGCAGTGATCCATGTGTGTAATAGCAAAGGTGATAAGTAAGTCTGTGACTACGAAGGTTGGTAAATTGGAAGGGATGCTAGTATGCAGGTACAGTATGAAGGTGCCAAGTGTTGTAATTATGGTGTGAGTGTGCTGGTCAAATGATCAGCTGTGGAGGTATGTGCACGCGCACCACCATGAGTTACGTAACCAGGCATCAGTGATTTGCGCAGCCCATAGGCATGAGGTGTCGTAGTGTGACATTAGGTGCATGGAATTATAGCACTCTACTGGTTTTAACATTATAGTCACCTATTAGCTCCATCTCTGCATCTCTCTCCCTTTGAATTTAGATGAATAGAGTGAAACAAGTCTCAGTCAGGCTTCTGTATAGAATACCTACCACAGTGTCTCATTTCTTGCCTTATAATGCCATCATGTGGCCGGTTATTTTGCTGATTTAAAGCTACACAAAGCTCCGTCCCCAAGTTTTTCTACTCTTTTACTACTTTATTATACTCTCGTTTTCTCTGTTGTTCCAACAATCAGTTTCCCAGCCTTTGGATGTTTGACTGTTTATCTTCCACTGGTACAGATCTGAGGAGCACCAGCAGCCTGTCCCCTCTGTGGAGTGGTGCTGCCCCTATGGGGATGTTACACTCACCCAGGAGGAGCACAGAACTGTGATTCTGTTAAAGAACTTTTTTTTGCAGGTTTCCCATTGTCCATTGTGGCAGGGCACTGCTGAGGAAGCATGTTACAATCAGGAAATACAACGTTAAGGTTAAATGATCAGTCTCAACTCGCTGAGTGCATGCATTCAAATAAAGGCTCTCTTGATTTCATTGCATAGAACTCGTCAGGTATTAGAATATAATATTATAGCATGGAAATGGAAAATTTAGGTCATAGATGTACAGATTTGTGTACATGACCTCCTAGTGCAATCCTGTGGCAAAGAGATCACACAACATGTGGATGTATTAGCAGGGGAATTTGAAGTAGGAAGAGGGAGGTGGTATAAAGCAATGAGGAGAGCAGTCCTAGAATACTTTGTCTAGTTCTTGTGCCCACACTTTAAAAAGGATGGTGAAAAATTAAAGAGGGTTCAGAAAAGAGCTATAAGAATCTCAGTGAGACTAAAGGAACTCAATCTACTTAGCCTATTGAAAAGAAGGTCACATCGTGATTTGACCATGGCCTCTACATGAGAAGATACTTAATCTAGCAGACAATTGGTAAAACTTTGCTAAGTGCCTGTGTGACTTAGGAACCTAAGTCCCATTTTCAATATATGGGGAGTGGGATCCTAAATTACTTGGGTACTTTTGAAAATTTTACCCATAATCTCATTGAAAATGGGATTTAGGTTACTAAATCACTTAGGCACTTTTGAAAATGTTACCCCCATATGTGAATTTAAAGGACACAAGTCATGGAGAATTTCTCACATCCCTTTGCAAACTGTTGCAATAGTTAATTATGCTCATAGTTCAAAATGTGTGTCTTACGTCCTGTTTGAGCATTGCTGACTTCATCTTCCAGCCACTGGATCTTCTTATGATTGTGCCTGCTAGATTAAAAGGCCCTTTCCTATCAAATATCTTCTCCATATGTGGGTACATATAGACTGCAATCAAGTTTTTCCAAACAATCTATCTCATCCACAAGTTGTTGGGCTGTCTGCAGGAATTACTGAATGGAATTCTCTGGCATGTTATTATTCAGGTCAGACTCGGTGATCACAGTGGTCCCTTCTGGCCTTAAAACCCGATGGAAGAGGGTGCGTTGCTGTAATATGATGATTATGTCTCAGCTGAAATATAGCAATTTTGTTTTTAGAGAACAAAACTAAGTAAGCAAATAAAGCAAAGCCTTGTGATTTCTGTAAATACATGTAAAGTATCCAATCCATAGTGAAACACACTTTTAAACTACATAATTTATACAAGAAAATATTTATTTTGATAGCTGTATGTGCGCTGGGGTAGTGCACTGTGAGACAGGGTGTACGTCTAACCCAGGAGAAGGCATAGATGTCTTCTTTGTTTGCTAGTCATTTGTCAGTCTGAATAAAGAATGTTGGAGAATAATTGTTCACAACCCTTCATGCTTTACTCCTGTATGTGCGGGATGAGTCAAGTCCCTTGCCAGCCATACCCAGTGAGCGGGGAACGGGATCTGCAAACCAGGCCTATTTAACTGCCTCTTCTTTAACAGGCCATACAGCTTGAGCATACCACAGATCATCACCACAGGCCAACCCCAAGCTCTCTACAGTCAGCCAGGCCCTGTAGAAAATCTTTAGGGGTGAAGTTGTGGCCCTATTAAAAGTCTATGGCAGTTTTCCCTTTGACTTTAATAGGGCTAGAATTTCCTTCCGCTAGTTTTCCTCTTCTCCACATCATGGATCCAGCCCTGCTACGCCATGCACTTTCTGTTAGTTTCAGCAAGACGATTTCTCTGGCACTAGTCTGTTCCCAGCTCCCAGAGTTGGGATGGAGAGGTTTGATTTATTGACACTTTTGAAAGCACTAAAGCCACACCCTGGGTCTGGAGGCAGATGTTGCCCTGGAGATCTCAATCAGATTCCTGCTGCTGCATCAAGAAGAAATGTGGCAGGCCCGGGGGAGGAGGCAGGGCCGGGGATTTGGGGAAGGGCTTGGGAAGGGGCCGAGTTGGGGCAAGAAAAAAAAGCAGAGGCAGCCAAAATTTTTTTTTGCTTGGGGCAGCAAAAATCCTAGAGCCAGCCCTGCACACAAGCAACTCCCTTGGGACGTCTCGGGCCGGGCCAGCCCGGCCCCGGCCCCGGCCCCGCCCCGGGGACACGCAGCGACCCCCCGGGCACGTCTCGGGCCGGGCCAGCCCGGCCCCGGCCCCGGCCCCGGCCCCGGGGACGCTCGAGCCGCCCCGCGGGCCTCCGGCGCGTGATGGGTTAAAACCGGCCCCGCAGCCGGGGCGGGGCCGCGCTGTAGGAGCTTCCGGCCCCCACCGGAAGCCGCCGTCCAAGCCGCTTCCGGGACCCCGGAGGCCCCCGGCCCTTCCCCCTGCGCGCAGCCCCCGCGGCCGGAGCGGTGAGTGGGGGCGGGGCGAGCCCCCAGGGGGCGGTAACGGCGGGGGCTCCCTCGTTAAAGGGCGCCTGCAGCCCCCCGGGAGGGGAAAGGGGGAGAAGGCCCCCTCCTTCCCCTCGGTCTGCCCCCCCCTCGGTCTGCCGGGGCCCCCCCTTTCTCCCCCTCGGTCTGCCGGGGGCCCGGCTGGGGAGCCCCCCCCGGTCTGCCGGGGCGCCCCTTCTTTCCCCCCTCGGTCTGCTGGGGGCCCGGCTGGGGAGCCCCCCTCCCTCCCCCTCGGTCTGCCCCCCCGGTCTGCCGGGGCGCCCCCCCTTTCTCCCCCTCGGTCTGCCGGGGGCCTGGCTGGGGAGCCCCCCCTTTCTCCCCCTCGGTCTGCCGGGGCGCTCCGCCCCCGGCCCACTTAGGTAAAGAGAAGGAGCAATGGTTTGGCAGAGGAGGAGGCAAATGGGACTGGATCAGAAGGAAGGAGCAGGAAGGGGAGGCCAGTATGGCTCCATGAGGCACATGGGAATGAGCTGAAAATCGAAAAGGAATCCCACAAAAAGTGGCCATATGGACAGATTGCTAAGGGGATGTGGGGAAGAATAGCACAAGCCTGCAGGGACAAAATCGGAAAGGCTAAGGCAGGAAATGAGTTATGCCTAGCAAGGGACATACAAAGGTAATAAGGGGAGTTTCTAAAAATACATTAAGAGGGAGAGAAAGGTGAAGGAAATGTAGGTCTGCTGCGTAGCAGGGAAGGAAAGCTAATAACCGGTGACATCAAGAAGGCTGAGAAGTTTAATCTATGTTTTGCGACATTCTTAACTAAGATTGTCAGTTTCAAGGTAACTGCACCTGTACTCCCTCTCTGTGGTCCCTCAAGGCACCCACTTAAAAGTTTCTGGCTCTGAGACATCACCTCTTTTGGACAGACATGCATGTCTTATTCTCTCTTGACCAGGGGTTTTAAGGCTGCACAGCTCCCTAGATTACGCTGTGATGTCCCCAGGAAACCATCTGCCTGTCTTAACTTTCATAGTCCTTGGAGAGAAAGCAATCACACAGCTCTTTCTAAGCAAGAACATTTATTCTTTAGATAAATTGGGGGGGAAGTTACTATTTATTGGGCTACTTATCCAGAAGTCCCCTTTTTGTCTGTTGATCTGTGTAGAATCCGGTTTGAATCAGAATATATGAGCTTCCCTAGCCAGTGGTACCTCTCTGGAGATGTTATAACATCAGCAATTTGCCTTAATCATTTATTACTGTTTTCACTTCCTGGAGGAGCTGTGGTATCCATCTCCCCACCATGGAGTGTATACAATCCCTGGCCCACAAATAATACATAAACCATTTATATACTTAATATGATATGGTCTTCCATAGATATTGCAGGAAGTTGCCTTGTCTGTTTCATCTTCTCCCTAAATAAGTGGGTGTAACTGTGGTGCTTGACTGGCATCCTAGAGGAATCCACAGGTTTATTCCCTGAATGGAGTTTAAGCCATTACCTTTCATAAGTTAATATTTCACCTATGCATGTAATAAACATTCTGCTAGCAAGTCAGCATACATCCCTCAAAAACTGTACAGTTGTTTAACAATCATCCTATATAATTTCTCCTGTTAGAACCTACAGGATGAAGCTCCTGCTTTCCCCCTCTTGCCCTTGTTCCCCCAAAACCTTTGGGTGTGAACTTGAGACCTGGTCCTCCCACCCCCACCTTCCATCTGGTTTTTAGGGAGGGTGTGTGGTGTCCCTTTGTCCCTCAAGGTATCAGCTCCTCTGGCAGTGGGTTGAGTCCCCATGTACTCTTTGGACAAAAGAGAGAAATAAAGCAGGGTTGCCTCCCTGTGAAGCGGCTCTCAACCAGACGTTGCTTTTACAGCAGAGGGGCTGGACAAGAGAGAGTCTTGAAACATCCCCCATAGCCAAATTCCTTTTTGGCCACCTCCTCAGAGGTTGGGACCCCGGGGACTCCTGTGGCTTTATCTCAGCGTCTATGGGGGAATGGGAGGAGTATTGATCCCCCGTCCCAATGGGGTCGCCTTTCAATCTCTGTGTATTGAGTCAAGGAGTGCAACAGATTTTCCTCCAGCAGGCTCAGGGTCCTTTACATTTTGACAGATCGTCAGGCAGTCGTAGACTCTGGGGAGAATTTCCCCTTCTTTGCTGGTTGTAGCTACTGTTGTCATGTCCCAAGCAGCTGTCTTACACTTGGGCATTTCCCACCCTTGGATAGATTGAGCAGTGCACTGCAGCTGCTTCAGTGTCCCTACTTTTGGCTGGAGTGATTGTCATCCCCATGCTCTGTACTTCCGCTGGCTCCCTGGTAAGAGTAGTCAGAAAAGTTATTTCCCTGGCCTGGGCTTCAGGACCCAGAGGGTTTCCCTTTAATTCAGTAGGTCTCCTCACTCCCCTGGAGTAAAAAGAAAAGGAGTACTTGTGGCACCTTAGAGACTAACCAATTTATTTGAGCATAAGCTTTCGTGAGGTACAGCTCACTTCATCGGTTGCATCCGATGAAGTGAGCTGTAGCTCATGAAAGCTTATGCTCAAATAAATTGGTTAGTCTCTAAGGTGCCACAAGTACTCCTTTTCTTTTTGCGAATAAAGACTAACACGGCTGCTACTCTGTCCCCTGGAGTAGGTGGCTATCTCACCCACCCTCTCCTCAGGTATTTGTTTGCATATACTGAGAAAGTAACCTGATTCCTCTTGGATACTGGCAGGGTGGATATGACCCTTCCCTTCTCCCACCCTTTTCAGCTACTCCTGTTAGGATTGGGGGGTGGAGGGATAGCTCAGTGGTTTGACCATTGGCCTGCTAAACCCAGGGTTGTGAGTTCAATCCTTGAGGGGACCATTTAGGGATCTGGGGCAAAAATTGGGGATTGGTCCTGCTTTGAGTAAGGGGTTGGACTAGATGACCTCCTGAGATCCCTTTCAACCCTGATATTCTATGATAACACAGTCCCTTGAAGGCCTGGAGTTAGCAGAGGGGGTCTGGTTCATCCCTTCTGTTTTTAGAGCCATATTATTCCCCAAAGCAAAGAATATGGAATATCCGACAGTACACTTACCCCTTGTGCCCCAAGCCTTCCTGAGTCTGTATAGAAACCTGTGGTGTAGGTTGAGGGAAGGCTTTTATACCAGGAGTTTTTAGCCATGTTTCACACCCTGAGAGCATTTGATGGGGTTTCAGGACATGGAGCTTAACTATCTCTCTTGGTATCTCTCCTGGTCCTGGTATCTCTCCATTCAATGAATGTCTCCCCATTGACTGCCACCTTCCATCCCACTGAGGGTCCAATAGGTCTGCACCTAAGAGGGTGCAGCATGACATATGGGCAGTAGTTTGAGGTGTGATTGGCTCAGCATGAACATTGTATGCCATCAGTGTACTATGTGACTCCCTCCCTCTGGAGATTGTCACCCAGTTAACTCTGTGAGGCTGGGGTTGCAGCTGGCTTTTTGAGCATTGCACTGGGCGGAGCAGGCAGTCCCATGCAAAGTGACATGGCTGATCACCGATGAGACACTGTTTTGTCCCACCCATCCCAGGGCTTCCCTGCTGCCACATGTGGGCCTCTGCTCGCGCTCAGTCCCTGTGATCTGATCCCATTCCTTCATTGTTAGGTTTTCTATCAAACCCAGGCTGACTCTCCACATAATGGCCTGCCAATTTCCCAACAACAGTTTTATCTCTATGATCTTTGTCCGCGAACCCTGGTTTTAGGTCAGGATAGCAGAGTTTATAGAATTGTTCTAAGCCCATTATTTTGTAGGCCTCATTGACTGTGGCAACCTGCCACAACACTTAATACAATTTGGTCTCCCAAAGATATTGTAGAAAGTTGCCTTATGATGTTCAACACAATTTTAACAACAAGGGGGGAAGGTACACAAGTCACAATAGGGAAAGGTTTCAGAGTAACAGCCATGTTAGTCTGTATTCGCAAAAAGAAAAGGAGTACTTGTGGCACCTTAGAGACTAACCAATGCATCCGATGAAGTGAGCTGTAGCTCACGAAAGCTTATGCTCAAATAAATTGGTTAGTCTCTAAGGTGCCACAAGTACTACAATAGGGAAAGAACATGTTAAAGAACATTTAGATAAGTTAGATGTATTCAGGTTGGCAGGGACTGATGAAATGTACCATAAGCCGATGGATGATGGGATGGATCATGTACCCTTAGGATCAAGCCTATGGATGATTACTGTGGCTCTTTGGCAATGTACAATGGTAAATTCTGGCTCCTTTTCAGGCTCAGGTTGGCCACCCCCTGAACTAGATGAATCAATCTTAGAGAACCATTAGTGATTCTCTTCAAGAGCTTGTGGAGAAGGGGTGAGGTCCCAGAAGACTGGAGAAAGGCATTATGTTTGTGTCCATCTTTAAAAGGGGGAACAAATAGGACGTGAGGATTTATAGACCAGTCAGTCTAACTTTGATACCTGGGAAGATACAGGAATACATTATTAAACAATTTGTAAACACCTAGAGGAAAATAGGGTAACAAGTAATAGCCAACATGGATTTGTCAATAACAAATCATGCCAAAACAAACTAATTTCCTTCTTCAATGGGGTTATGGCCTATGGAACATAAGAATGGCCATACTGTGTCAGATCAATGGTCCATCTACCCCAGTATCCTGTCTTCCGACAGGGGCTGGTGCCAGATGCTTCAGAGGGAATGAACAGAACAGGGCAATTACCAAGTAATCCACCCCCTGTTGTCCAGTCCCAGTTTATGGCAATCACTGGTTTAGGGACACCCAGAGCATGGGGTTGCGTCCTTTACATCTTGGCCAATAGCCATTGATGTACCGATCTTCCATGAACTTATCTCATTCATTTTGGAACTCGGTTATGCTTTTGGCCTTTACAATATCCATTTTCAATGAGTTCCACAGTTGACTGAACACTGTGTGAAGAAGTCTTCTCTATGTTTTTTTTAAAATCTGCTGCCTGTTAATTTCATTGGCTTCTTTTTTTGTGTGAAGGGATAAATAACACTTCCTTATTCACTTTCTCCGCACCATTCATGATTTTACAGACCGTTATCGTATTCCCCTGTAGTCACCTCTTTTCTAAGATGAACAGTCTTTTAAATCTCTCCTCAGATGGAAGCTGTTCCATACCCCATATCATTTTTGTTGCCTATCTCTGAACTTTTTCCAATTGTAATACATCTTTTTTGAGATGAGACGACTAGAACTGCATGCAGGATTCCAGGTGTGGGCGTATCATGGATTTATGTAGTGGCATTAGGCTATTTTCTGTCTTATTATCTATCCCTTTCCTAATGGTTCCTAACATTCTGTCCGCTTTTTTTGACCGCGGCGACACATGGAGCTAATGTTTTCACGAACTCCATAGTGGCTCCAAGATCTTTTTCTTGAGTGCTAACAAATAGTTTAGACCGCTACATTTTGTATCTGTAGTTCGGATTATGTTTTCCAGTGAGCACTTTGCACTTACCATCATTGAATTTCATCTGCCATTTTGTTGTCCAGTTACCCAGTTTTGTGAGATCCCTTTGTAACTCTGCAGTCAGCTTTGGACTTAACTATCTTGAGTTATTTTGTATTGTCTGCAGTGCAGTGTTCGCCTCTGTTTCCAGATCATTTATAAATATGTTGAACAGCACTTGTCCCAGTCCTTGGAGGACCCCGCTATTTACCTCTTTCTACTGTGTAAATTGTCCATTTATTCCTACCTTTTGTTTCCTGTCTTTTAACTGTTTACTGATTCATGAAAGGCCCTTCCCTCTTATCCCATGACTGCTTACTTTGCTTAAGAGCAAAGAGTAGATAGCTTGACTTTTGACACAGACCCACATGACATTCCCATAAGGAAACTAGGGAAATGTGGTCTAGATTAATTTACTGTAAGGTGTGTGCACAACTTGTTGAAAGACAAAACTCAAAGACTAGTTATCAGCGTTTCATTGTCCGACTGGGATAACATTGTCCTGGGTCTGGTACTATTCAACATTTTCATTCACGATTTGGAGAATGGAGTGGATAGTATGCTTATAAAATTTTCAGGCAACACCAATCTGGTAGGGGTTGCAAGCACTTTGAAGGACAGGATTAGAATTCAAAATGACCTTGACAAACTGGAGTCTGAAATCAGTAAGATGAAATTCAATAAAGACAAGTGCAAAGTACTACACTTAGAAAGGAAAAATCAAATGCACAAATACGAAAAAGGGGAATAACTGGCTAGGTGGTAGTACTGCAGAAAAGGTTCTGGATATTGTAAGAGATCATCACATGAGCCAACAATGTGATGCAGTTGCAAACAACACTAATATCATTCTGGGGTGTATTAACAGGAGTGCTGTATGTAAGACACTGGAGGTAGTTGTTCTGCTCTACTCAGCTGAAATATCGTGTCCAGTTTTGGACACCACACTTGAATTGGAGAGAGTCCAGAGGAAAGCAACAAAAATGATAAAAGGTTTAGACAGGCTGACCTATGAGGAAATGTTGGGGGGGAAAATCTGGGCATGTTTAGTCTTGGGAAAAGAAGACAGTGGAAATATGAGAAGTCCTCAAATATATTAAGGGCTGTTATACAGAGGATCATGATCAATTGTTCTCCATGTCCACTGAAGATAGGACAAGAAGTAATTGGCTTAAGCTGCAGCAAAGAAGTTTTAGGTCGGATATTAGGAAAAACTTTCTAACTATAAGGGTGGTTAAGTATTGGAACAGGCTTCCAAGGTTCGTTTTTAAGAACAGGCTGGACAAACCCTTGTCAGGGATGGTCTAGGTATACCTGGCCCTGCATGGGAGGGCTGGGGAGGGGCTGAGCTGAACTAAATGAGCCTTTAGATCCCTTCCAGCCCTACATTTCTGTGATTCTGTGAGACCTATTGGAAGGGTGGGGGCAGATTGTCCCATATCTGCTACTGTGGGGTTCTTACACCGTTCTTACACCAAAAAACCCCATCTTTTACTGGCTACTGGCATAGACAGGGAACTGGATTCGATGGACCTTGAGTCTGATCAAGTTTAGCAATGCCTAGTTTCTGTATCCATTTTCCCATTTATGCAAATACATATCAACCTCCACCCATGAAAGGGATGAGCCTACATCATGGACCACAGCAGGTAAAATCTATTTGTGGAATACTGAACCGACTTCTTTGCTTTGCAGTGAGTGGAATCGTTGACTCTGCTGTGCTCATCCAAATGGCAAAATGGGAAGATCTATGGGTCCCAAGTTTCCAGGACTTCACGGAAAGGAAACTCTCAAAAGACACCCACCCAGGTGAGGAAGAAGTTAAACCAACTGAGAAAACATCTCCCTGCCAAGTATAAAGCTGGAATTCCAGCAAAGCTATTGCAAACACCATAGTTCTGTCTCACTTCATCTTGTTCATAGATTTTAAGGCTAGAAGGGGTTAAAAGTGAAATAAACATATCCAGATAAAGAAGGGAAATGAAAGCAGCAGTAAAAAACAGATACAAGAAAAAATGAGTAAATTGTTGGCAAAGAGTCCTAGTCTGCAGTTAGGAAATGCAGATGATAAAGGAAACTAAAGGGATCAATGAAAAATATGTAGCCAGGATACTAGGACAATGAGATTTATTTATATCTGTCTGTCAGGAACAAAATTCTACAAAGGATATAGATCCAGTAATAGATAAAGAAAGCAATACTGTCAATCATAATACAGAAAAGGTGGAAGTATCAATAAATGTTTCTGTTCTGTATTTAGAAAGGAGTAGAATGATGTATTCACAGCTTAGCGTGATAATGAAATACTTTATATTCTATCAGTAACTAGGGAGGATGTTAAACAGCAACTATTAGACATGTTTACACCAGCAGGACCAACAATTTGTAATTAAAACAATTAAGTGATGAGCTCTCTGAACCATTAATGTTGACTTTTAACGAATCTTAGTACACCAGGAAAGTTCCAGAGGACTGGAAAAAAGCTAATGTAACAATATTTTAAAAGAATAAATAGGATCACTTGGTAAAATAATATGGATTTTAATATAGCTAAATGCAAATGTATACACCTAGGAATGAAGAATGTAGGCCATATTTACAGGATAGGGGACTCTATCCCAGGAAGCAATGACTGGAAAAGATGTGGTGGTGGTGGTAGATGATCAGGTGGACATCAGCTCCCACTGCAATGCTGTGACTAAAAGGGCTAATGTGATCCTAGAATGCATACAATTTTGAGCAGCAGTAGGGAAGCTGTTTTCCCTCTGTATTTGTCACAGGTGTGACCACTGCTAGAATACTGCGTTTAGTTCTGGTGTCCACAGTTCAGGAAGGATGTCGATAAATTGGAGAAGGTCCAGAGGAGAGCCATGAGAACGATTAAAGGATTAGAAAACCTGCCTTATAGTGACAGACTCCGAGCTCAATCTGTTTAGCTTAACAAAGAGTAGGTTAAGGGGCAACTTGATTACTGTCTATAAGTGCCTACATGGGGAACAATCTAACAGAGAAAAGAATAACACAATCCAATGGTTGGAAGTTGAAGTTAGACAAGTTCAGATTGGAAATTGGCATACATTTTAAACAATGAGGATAATTAACCGTTGGAACAATTTACTGAGGGTTGTGATGCATTCTCCATCAATGACAATTTTTAAATCAAGATTGGATATTTTTCTAAATGATATGATCATTTGGCCTGGTTCTCTGGCCTGTGTTATCCAGGAGGCCAGACTGGATGATCACAATGGTCTCTTCTTGTCTTGCAATCTATGAACTATATAGGCTAGTTCGTGTGACATTGTCCCAAACAAAATCATGGAAAGGCTGATCTGGGACTCAGTAAATAATTAAAGGATTGTAGCATAACATGGTTTTATGGATAGTAGGCTGTGTGTCTGTCACGGAAGTCACAGATTCCATGACTTTCCATGACTTCGGCAACAGCCGGTGCTGGCTCAGGGGCTGGGCTAGCAGTAGCAGTTTGGGTGTGTGGGAGGGGGCTCAGGGATGGGGCAGTGGGTTGGGGTGCGTGTGAGCACTTACCTGGGGGGGCGGGGGGGAGCGGTGGCGGTCCCTGGCTCCCACCGCCATGTCCCTGCAGTTCCTAGGCGGAGCGGCCAGGGGGGCTCCACGCACTGCCCGCACCCGCAGGCACCGGCCCCACAGCTCCCATTGGCTGCAGTTCCTGGCCAATGGGAGCTGCAGAACTGCCGTTTGTGGCGGGAGCAGCACACAAAGCCCCAAGCTACAGGGACATGCTGGATAGGGAGCTTGCCAGCCCCGCCAACCCCCAAACCCTTCAGCACCAGTGGGGGTCTTGGGCTACACACCGCCGCCTGCCTCCTCCCCAGCACCAGCAGGGGTCCTGGGCCACCAGCACCCGCAGCACCCCCATCCCGTCCCTCCGAGCACGCGCAGTCCCCCGGCCCAAGTTTTAGTTAGGGATACATAGTAAAAGTCATAGACAGGTCACAGGCTGTGAATTTTTGTTTACTGCCCGTGACCTATCCATGACTTTTACTAAAAATACCCGTGACTAAAATGTAGCCTTTGGGACGTTGCACTCCAGAATGCCGCCCCCCCCCCCCCCCCCCACACACACACACACATGTTTTCAGGCACCCAGGGACCAGGAACCCAAAACTTCACGAGAACACCTAGGAGTGACATCACAGGGTTTAAAGGTACTGGAAAGGTGTGTAACCAGAGACAAACAGGGGTTTTACATGTACTACCTCCACCATGGACAGTGTCCAAGACTACTCCGGCAGTATGTTCAGGAGGAGGGTGTGACTTTGCACTCCATATAAAAATATGTTTATATGTGTCAATATGATGTAACTGGAATATGCTTTATGCAAAAGGTCTCTTGTAAGATATCATTACAGAGCTTATAATCTACTGAGTGTGGTCATCCTATTTGTATGTATGTATCATTCTTGTATCTAAAACTAGAAATATGAAGTATAACTCTGAAGTCCTATTGTAATTATGCAAAGTATGGGTCATTAATGGTGGTTTAGAATGTTGATGACTCCCATTGACTAGGACAATTGGTTGTAAATGGCTCTGTTTACTTGCAAGCCTTCCTGTGTTTCTGTGAGTCAGGCTGGGACGAATGGAGGGTTGGGGTCTCACAGGACATGTGACTATGTCACCTGGTACTGGAATCCATCTTAAACCTGGTGCTTTTCAATTTAAAAGGAGGGGTGGGGACTGAGAGAGACAATATTCCCGCCTTGTGCCAAAGCTATAAAAGGGGGTGGAACAGAACAAAGAGGGCTGCCAGTCATGAGAAATCCCCTAGTTACCACCTGAACTGGAACTAACAAGGACTGTACCGGGGAAAGGATTGGGCCCAGACTAGGAAGGAGTCTAGTCTGTGAAAGAAGATTATTGGAACATCTCTGAGGGTGAGATTTACCTGTAGTCAAGTGTCTTAATGTATTAGGCTTAGACTTTCGTGTTTTGTTTTATTTTGCTTGGCAACTTACTTTGTTCTGTCTGTTATTACTTGGAACCACTTAAATCCTACTTTTATACTTAATAAAATCACTTTTGTTTATTAATTAACCCAGAGTAAGTGATTAATACCTGGGGGAGCAAACAGCTGTGCATATCTCTCTATCAGTGTTTTTTTTGAGGGTGGACACTTTATGAGTTTACCCTGTATAAGCTTTAAAAAGAGTAAAATAGATTTATTTGGGGTTTGGATCCCATTGGGAGCTGGGTGCTGGAGACAAGAGTACTTGCTGAGCTGTTTTCAGTTAAGTCTGCAGCTTTGGGGGCGTGGGTCAGACCCTGGGTCTGTGCTGCAGCAGGCTAGCATGTCTGACTCAACAAGACAGGGTTCTGGAGTCCCAAGCTGGCAAAGAAAATGGGCTCAGAGATAGTTTCGGCACATCAGGTGACAGTCCCAAGGGGGTCTCTGTGACTGAACCCATCACAGCCTTAACAATAGGTCTTGTCAAATAAGTTTTATCATTTTTTGATGACATTACATATTTGGTTTATAAAGGCCCTTGTATTGTCATAATATACTTAGACTTCTATAATGTATGTCTTGGAACAAATTTTGAAAGAGAAACTAGTTAAGGACAAAGGTAAACAGTAATTGGGCTAAAATACAACATGGTTTTATGAAAGATAAATAATTCTCGACCAACCTGATTTCTTTCTTTGAGAAGATAAGTGAATTTGTAGACAAAGGAAATACAGTAGATCTAATCTACCTGGATTTCAGTAAGGCATTTGATACAGTTCCACAGCGGATGTTATTAATTAAATTGGAGAAGATGGGGATTAATATGACAACTGAAAGGTGAATAAGGAACTGGGTAAAGAAAAGAATACAATGGTTCATACTGAAAGGTGACCTGTCAGATGGGAGGGAGGTTACAAGTGGAATTCCTCAGGGATCAGTCTTGGGACCAATCTTACTTAACATTTTCATTCATGAGCTTGGCACGAAAAGTGGATAAGTTGGGACATATTGCCAATACAGAGGAGGACCGGAATATCATTCAGGAAGATCTGGGTGACCTTGAAAAATTGAGTAATAGAAATGGAACTAAATTTAATATCACAACGTCATGCCCTTAGGGACTAACAACAAGAATTTTTTGCTATAAACTGGAGACGTATCAGCTGGAAGCAACAGAGGAGAAAGACGTGCGTCTGTTGGTTGATCACAGAATGACTATGAGCCACCAATGTGATGTGGCCGTGAAAAAGGCTAATGCAGTCCTAGGATGCATCAGGCAAAGTATTTCCAGTAGATAGGGAAGTGTTAGCACCATTATACAAGGCATTGGTGAGACCTCATCTGGAATGCTGTGTGCAGTTCTGGTCTCCCATATTTAAGAAAAATGAATTCAACCTGGAACGGGTGCAGAGAAAGGCTACTAGGATGATCAGAGAAGTGGAAAACCTACCTTATGAGAGGAGACTCAAAGAACTTGGCTTGTTTAGCCTAACCAAACAAAGGCTATGGGGACATATGATTGCGCTCTATAAATACATCAGAGGCATAAATACCAGAGAGGGAGAGGAGTTATTTACATTAAGTGCCAGTGTTGAGACAAGAAAAAATGGCTAAACTGGCCATCAGCAAGGTTAGGCTTGAAATTAGATGAAGGTGTCTTACCATCAGAGGAGAGAACTTCTGAAACAGCCTTCCAAGGGGAGCAGTGGGGCTAAAAAACTTAACTGGCTTCAAGATTGAGCTTGATAAGTTTATGGTGGGTATGGTATGAGGAGACTGCCTACAATGCCATGTGGCCCATCTTTGACTGCTGGTAGCAAATATCCCCAATGGCTGGTGGAGGGACACTAGATGGGTAGGGCTCTGAGTTACTACAGAGAATTCTTTCCCTGGTGTCTGGCTGTTGGTTCTTGCTGAAATGCTCAGGGTCCAACTGACTGCCAGATGTGGGGTCGGGAAGGAATTTTCCCCCCAGGTGAGATTGGGTTGGTTTTTTTTGGCTTCCTCTGCAGCATGGGGCATGGGTCACTTGCTGGTTTAAACTAGAATAAATGGTGGATTCTCTGAAAGTCTTTAAATCATGATTTGAGGACTTCAGTAACTTAGCCAGAGATTATGGGTCTATTAAAGGAGTGGGTGGGCGAAGTTCTGTGGCCTGTAATATGCAGGAGGTCAAACAGGATCGTCATGATGGTCCCTTCTGGCCTTCAAGTCTGTGACATTGTGATTTAAAAAAAAAAAAAGGCATTATACAAAATCATTGTAGCCCATATTAAAAGGATTAAAAATTGGTTAATTGATAGATATCAAAATGTACATGGGAAATCATCATCCAGTCAGCTGTTTCTAGTGGGGTCCCACACAGCTTTGTTCTTGGCCCAGTACTATTCAATATCTTTATCAATGAAGTGGAAGTTGTTAGAGGGATTTCCCTTCACCTCTCCCCTGGTTCTTGTCATGCAGAAAGAAAGCAGAAGACCAGAAGTCCAAAGTGCAGCCAATGTTTATTGGGGTTAGTTCCAAGCAAACATGACCATAGCTCTACACGTCCGCAGAGTCTGTTTCCCAGTGTTCCATTCCCAGCTCTGACACTGCAGAGCATTTACTCCATGTCCCACTTCCCAGCTCTGATACCGCAGAGCCTTGCCTGTGTCCCTGTTCCCCATTCTCATTTCCCATTCACCATTTTCCCTATTCCCATCTCCTCTTCCTTAGCAGGCCCAAATCTACCTGCAATGCACACCCACAGTCCCACACATTACAACTCATGGTCATGTTCCATTTTGGGTCTGGGGTCTTCATCCCACCCCTTTTGTACCCCATGGGAGGGGTGAGGAGTGAGGTTGTGCTCCGGTCAGGGGTGGGCATTTCTCTGGTCTTTTAGTGTTTTATACCTCCCCTCCCCCCCTCCAGACCCATTGCCCCTCCCGACTGGTTGCTTGACTTTGCCTCAACCCCTATCTCAAGGCAATCTTAAAGTGTGCTCTTGAGTAACACTTTCACTGCTCTTATCTGTTCCCATTGTACTAACAAATCCATCTGACTAGGCAGAAGCAACATCACAGTGCCTTTGTCCCTTTTTTACACATTTTAATATAAGAGTATCAAAAAGTCAAACCCCAAATTCTATCCCAGGCTAACAAACAGACCTATATACTAACAGAAGAAAATATAAAAGCCTTGCTGGTGACACAAATTGTTGGAGTGGTAAATAACATAGCCAAATGCAAGGTCACACACTGAGGATCAAAGAATCATGGTCACGCTTATAGACTAGGGGACTGTATCCTGGAAAGCAGCGACTTAGAAATAGTGACAGACAATTGAACAAGAGCTACGAGTACAATGTTGTAGCTTAGAGGGTGAACGCAATCCTTGTATTCGTAAGTAGGGGAATATCAGTTAGGAGGAGGAAGGTTCTGTTGCCTATGTATATGGCATCAGTGAGACCGTTACCGGATACTGTGTCCAGTTGTAGTGTCCACACTTCAAAATGAATGTTGAAAAATCAGAAAAGGTTCATTATAGAGCTACAAGAATGAGCCGAGGTCTGGAAAATCCGCCTTATGGTGACAGGCTAAAGAAGCTCATTCTATTTAGTTTATCAAAGAGACTGTCAAGAAGGGAGTGTACATGAGCACAAAGTTTCTGATAGTTAACAGTTCTTTAATCTAGCATCGAAAGGAATAACAAAATCCAATGACTGGAAGCTGAAACTAAACAAATTCCAACTAGAAATATGGTGCTGTTATTTTAACAGTAAGGGTAATTAACCAGTGGGAGAGTTTACCTAGAGAACTGCTGGATTCTGTATCACTTGAAGTCTTTAAATCAAGATTGGGTATCTTTTTAAAAGATATGATATAGCTCATTATATGGGCTTGATGCAGAAATTGCTGGGTGAGGTTCTGTGGCCTGTGTTATGCAGGAGGTCAGACTAGGTGATCTAATGGTCTCATGTGACCTTAATAGCTATGAATCTAAGGAACCAGTATGATCAATATGCTAGTTCATTACTCACATGGTGACAGGTTTCAGAGCGGTAGCCGTGTTAGTCTGTATCAGTAAAAACAACGAGGAGTCCTTGGGGCACCTTAGAGACTAACATTTATTTGGGCATAAGTTTTCGTGGGCTAAAACCCAAGTGGGTTTTAGCCCACGAAAGCTTATGCGCAAGTAAATTCATTGTTTTAGTTCGTTAGTGTAACCAGCAGCTGTCGTGACCTCAGGGTAGACCGCTGCATTCCACCAACCTGACTGATTTCTGTTAAGAGCCCCTCCTTTCCCGTCATTTCTTTTCTCTGGGTTTTCAGACAGGAAGCTGAAGAACAGCTCTTTCCCTCTTATCTCCCTTGGGAAGGGCCCAGAGTCCTGGCTCCCAGTTTCTACGTTTATCAGCATTGTTTTATTTATTTGCATTTCCCCTTTCCCTGGGTTCATTTTTCCTGAGCTCAGGCAGTTACTCTCTCTTTTTATCCTAGCAGATGATGAGACTGCAAGTGAGAGCGAAGAGGATGACAGTCCTCAGCCGGAAGGGCCTGAGAAAGTGGAGCCTCATGGGACATTATCAAGAAGATCCAAATCAAATGTTTCCCAGAGTCAGCAGAGCTCAGAAAAGCAGCCGCAAAAGCCTGCAGGGAAGAGACGGGGTAAGTCTGCTCCCCAAGAGAGAGCTTTGGGAAAGCAGCAGAGAATCCACAAAGGGGAGGTGCCAAATGCGTGTCTGGAGTGTGGGAAGGTCTTCGGCCGGAAATCTCATCTCATTAGACACCAGAGAACTCACCGGCGAGAGAAGCCGACCATTTGTAATGAGTGCGGGAAGAGCTTCAGTCGCAGCTCAACCCTCATTGAGCACCAGAGAACCCACACAGGCGAGAAACCCTACAAATGCACTGAGTGTGGGAAGAGCTTCAGCCAGAGCTCCCACCTCATCACGCACCAGAGGATCCACACAGGCGAAAAGCCCTACCAGTGCACCATATGCGGGAAGCGCTTCCACCAGAACTCGCATCTCCTCACCCACCAGAGAACCCACACGGGTGAGAAGCCCTACCAGTGTACCCAGTGCTGGGAGCGCTTCAGCCGCAGCTACACCCTGACCAGACATCAGCGGAGCCACACGGGGGAGCGGCCCTATCAGTGCCCTGACTGTGGCAAATGCTTCAGCCTCAACTCCACCCTCCTCAGCCACCAGAGAACGCACACAGGCGAGAAGCCCTACAAATGCTCTAAGTGCGGTAAGAGCTTCACGCGGAGCTCCACACTCGTCCAGCACCAGAGAACGCACATAGGGGACAAGATCTATACGTGCCCCTGCTGCAACAAGGTGGCCTGCTCTAGCCTGTTCTTCTGAGTCTGGCTGCGGGACCTGCTCCAGCTTGTCCTTCTGAGCCTGGGTGTCAGGCTCGTTCCAGCTTGTCCTTCTGAGCCCGGGCACTGGACCGCTCCAGCCTGCCATAGGATTCCTCTTTTCCTGTTTGTGGATGTATCCTAAAGAGCAGGGACTGCCAAGGCACTTTGAGATGCTTTTCCTGTAGGAACCACAGCGAGCACAGCTCCTCAACAGGGGAAAGTTCACACTTTGTTCACCTTTTGTTTTAGTTCAGCGACTTTCCCTCTTGTGCGTGTGCATGCTGGGGAATGTAATACTTCCCTTACATCTCCCTCCTGATTTCATAATACTGTGCACTTCAATGCATTTAAGGATCTTGGTTCTTCACACACACTAATGAAGTAGGCCTCCCACAGGTTTGAGAGATAGGGACATTTTAAAAATAAAGAAAGGGAGGTGAAGTGACATCAGTGAGTCACCAGCAGAGCTGTCAGCTCCCCAGCCAGAATTCCTCACTTATCCCATATTGCTGTCGTGTTCCCCAGACCTGGTTCTCTGTGTGAGAAAGGAGAAAAACGAGGGGAAAGCCCCTTTTCGTGGGGTTTGCAAGCTCTGCCAAAATACATTTCTGGGGCTGTTTTGCTAATGAACCTCCCAGCCTTGAGGTTCTGTGGGTGTGATGAATGTCAGTCCGTATGACCTTCACACAGGGCAAGAGTTTCTCTTCCTTGGTGAAAGAGCACTCTTATTTTGCCTTAGTGGGCTAAGGCCAGTGACTAGGGTGTGGAGGGCTCTAAGGAAAGCAGACCAGACCAAAGCAGAATAGCCTTCCAGAGTTAACACACCTGGAGTTTGTTCCCTGTTTCATTGGTCGTGGGGAGGAAACCTTTTCCTTTTTGTACGTTGTACCTCTTCATATTGTTGATAAAGAAACCTGATAATTAAGCTCAGGAGAGATGCAGCTGTATTCAGTTGTATGAGCATCTCTCTGTCTTGTTTGACCTAACGTGTTTCTGATAGGAATTGCTCATTGTTTCTTTAAAGCCCAAATGAATTGTGTGGACCCGCAATATCATAGAAAAGGCCTGGAAAAGTACCTGCTTCACTTCAGTTTGCAGCCTGCTAGAATGAACTTCAGACCAAAGCTCTGATTCCATTTACAACAAAGCCCTTGTGGAGCAAGTAAATCCAACTCTTTCCTCTGAGGTCAGCTGATCTGCAACTTCTTGAGTATTGTCTTTGCTGCAGAGTTCGCTCTTACCGGGTGTTGCCCCTAATCTCACCTCCCACACAGCCCTCTCACACAAGTTAACTGTGCCTTCTGTCCCAGCTAGCTGGCCTGGCTACAGCTGCAGGTTGGAGCCTCGGTACCTCTTTCACTTGGGCTAGTAACCCGCCCATTTGCAATGAAGATGCGGGCTAAATCACTCGCGTGCTGATAGTGGAATTATGGGAAGGCATTGGAAGACTGTGTGCCCTGAAGGACTGACAAGTTCTCCCACAATTCACTAGGAAAAAATCCGAGTGGCTGATCTTACTGCAGCTCAAAAAACCATGGGATATAGCGCTAGAAGTCCTAGCAACACAAGTGGGGGAGCGAAGCACCAGTGAGAACATTGTAATGTGGGTGTGGATTTATAGGGTGGTCACTCACGCCCAGCTGTTAATGACCCAAGCTAACTCTGCAGTGAAGACATGCTCTAAGGATTTTTTTGAGCTGTGTGTTAAACCAGTGGTTCTCAACCTTTCCAGGCTACTGTACCCCTGAAGCTGAGACCTGCGGCATGGGGCTGAAGCCTGAGCCCTGCTGCCCAGGGCTGAAGCATGTGACTTAGCTTCACGTGGCCCCAGGCAACTGCCCTGCTTGCCATCCCCTAATGCCAGCTCTGTACTTGCAACCCCCTTAAACCCATCCCACGACCCCCCTGGGGGTTGCAGCCCACAAGTTGAGAAACACTGATCTAGATGAGTTGACGTACCCCCCGGAAGACCTCTGCGTACCCCCAGGGATACACGTCTGGTTAAAAACCACTGTGTTAAACCATCTACATTTGAAAATGCTCAGTCACCAGCAGGGAGACAGTTCGGAAGGCAAGAAAAGCTTGAGTCTTGACTCAACACTTCACTGCCACCAGGGAACCATAAATGAGCTGCAAACTGTCTCCCTCTTCCTGGCAAGAACTCCAGCAGTTTTCTGCACTCCCTATGTGATCTTTAGCTACCAGCTTAGGACTGGCTTAAAATTATACTTTATCATCTACAAAAACATCAGCTTTGAGCGAGCTGCTAGAAAATGAAAATTAGGTGGTCCTGCAGTTATCAGAAAAGCCTGGAAGGAATTGAAAGAGATGCTTGTACAGGAGCCAGGATTAAAGGTCTGTATAAGTTGAAGGCCTATACAAATCTTAATAGGTGCCTCGCAATTTGATTTTGCAATAGTGGGAAGAAAGCTGACAGTTTACAGTTTATGCTTTCAGGTCACAGAGATGCAGAAACTAGATGCACAAATACAAACAGAGCTGTTAGGGATATTGCTTAAGTGCTAGGAGAAATTTTGACCAGAAAGCAGAGGCTGAAACAGACCCAGGACTCTATAGCATATTACCTGTTCTATAAAAGTGCAAAGTATGATGATAAAGCTACAGATGTGAGAAAAAGCTGTGTCATAGCAATGAAGTGTTGCCAGCTGATGCCCTATCCATACTTGCTGCGTTAGAGAAAGAAGCTGAGGAAGAGAGAGATGGAGATATAAGCTTGGTGATCCCTTTGCACAGCAAGTGAAAAGCCACAAAGAGGGAAAACAATTATGAAAGGATGGCCAAAGGTAATGCACAGCAGTCAGCAAGAGACTATGGAGGTTACAGATATAAATGTACAGCAATGAATGGCATGATTGTTCATAGGCATAAAACTATTATACTGCAGTGGCTTTACCAGTGAATGCTACAGGGAGGCTATTTGGGAATCATATGTAAAAGAAATAAACCCAGAGGCTTCTCAAATGTGAGCAAGCTATTTGTTCTACTTGAGATACAATCTACAGCCCCATGATTCCCTGTCTGGTACTACAGAGGCTATCAAATGGTCAGAGATGGGCCAAATCAAAACTCTGCATTGGAATACCCTGAAGTTTTGCGGAGGTTCGAATGTGGATCTGAACTGCTTGATTCAGGCCCAGCTATGCCAGTGGATATCATGGATTCTCATGTGGCAAAGAATAAGTGAAGTTCATTACTGATTATTGCTCTTTGCACCCTGAAATGCGAACATTTGAAAGTATCTTTGTAAGACATGGAATTCCAGATTAAAAACCCAGATTTTTAAAGGTATTTAGGCAGTGTTCCATTCAGCATTGCAAGGCCTAAGGCCCAGATTTCTAAGGGTAGTTAGGGTGTCTAACTTCCACTGGGAGTTAAGCACCTAACTATCTTTAAAAATCTGGGTTTAAGTGATTTAGATGGCTAAATCCCATTTTCAAAAGTGACTTAGCAGCCTAAATCATTGAAAGACATTGATTTCAATAGGAGTTAGGATCTGGGTCTTAAGTGTTTTGTCACTTTTGAGAGTGTGAATTAGCCATCTAAGTCACTTGGGGTAGATTCACAAAGGGGACTTAGGTGTTTCAACACCTATTTCCCCAGTGCCCTTCCACCCAGTGGAATTCACAGCCCTAAGTTATGCATCCAGGCTCCCTAAGCATTGTATGGGGAGAGTTAGGTGCCTGATAAAGGGATTCTCAGAAGCCAGCAAGCTGAGCAGGGAGCCACCATAGCCAGCCAGGAGTGAAATGCACAGGAAAGGGCAGGGGTTAGGACCCAGCTCCACAAAGGTACTCCCATTGATCTGGGCCTTAAGGATCTGACCAACAGGTGGGAGAGATTCTCACTGTGGGGAGCTGCGGTGGATGCTCCACCTGCCCTGGGTGTGGCTCTTACCATCAGAGCCCTGTGCAGATACAAAATTTGTGTCCCCAGCCACACTGCTATCTGCAGAAATGGTCCACGGATATAAAGCGGATACCTGTGGATTTGCAGGGCTCTAGTTCTGGCACTTGCTTGGGAGGTGGGAGACCTGTTTTCAAACCCTTGCCTGATTTGGAGCAGAGATTTGAATCAAGGTCTCTCATCTCCCAAGTGAGCGCCCATACCACCAGGCTATTGGGTATTCTGGGGTGGCTCTTTCTGGCTCTTCTGTTGAACCTGTTCCATTTGGTATTAAATAAATATTCCTGGGGCCAAAGGACATGCGAGAGAGGCTGAATAGCCTGATGATTAGCACACTTGCCTAGGATGTAGAAGCAGCAGGTTCAAGTCCCTGCTCTGGTAAATATACAAACTGGAGACACTCCAACAGGAGAGGGCTCCAACCCAGAATAGCTTGGTGGTTAGGGCATTTTCCAGTAAGATGGGAAACCTGGCTTTAAGCCCTTCCTCCAAATCAGGCAGAGCAAGCATTTAAAACTGGTAGAAACTGGGTGCTTAGTGGGGACTTAGGCTTAGGTAGCAACTGAGTGGTGATTTTTTGAATGTCTGAGATGCCTAAAATGTTGGATTTATGAACCTGTATCCCTTTGTGAATATAGTTCTACACTTTGCAACAGTGGGCAGAGCAATAGCAAAATACCTTTAATAATGTGGGCCAAAGTGTTCAGTGCTATTAGAATAGAATGTTCCCCCCACAGAAATTAAGCAGCTTTCAGTTGGTGTAGATTTTAAGCATATGATTTCAACTTCTAACCATTTTAGATCAAATGGGCTAAACAAGAGCTTAGTACAGATGGTGAAGAAGTGGATGAAGAAGCTACAAATCCTTTGGATCAGCTCCATGCATGCATTAGTAGACGAGGGAGAGTCACCAACTCAATTGTTGAGAAGAGGAATGAAAATTAACCTTCCCAGCAAGAAAAAAGCTAAACAAGACTCAGAATGAAGAGAGAATAAGATGAATGAGAACCAGAAAATTAAACAAAGTTACGTTGATTTTTCAAAAAGAAAAGGAGGACTTGTGGCACCTTAGAGACTAACCAATTTATTTGAGCATAATAAATAATAAATAGCAAATAAATTGGTTAGTCTCTAAGGTGCCACAAGTCCTCCTTTTCTTTTTGCGAATACAGACTAACACGGCTGTTACTCTGAAACCTGTTGATTTTTCAGAAGAACACACTCTTCCATCATTTTAGCTTTGGCAACATCGTGCATCCTTGTGCCTACACCACAAAGAGGTGATTAGAAAAGCAGAGAGAGCTCCAAAATCCTCTCAAGTGTATAATGTGTTTGCTGCCCTTTGATTTAATAAACACGCCCTGAGCTCACAGATACAAAGTCTCCTGCAGATGACCCCTTAGAACTTGTCATTGTGGGACAGAATAGAGAAAAATCGAGAGGTTAATTAATCTGAAGAAGATAATACATTAAGAAGCTCTTAAACCACTACGAATTAAAAATGTCATAAGTCTTTACAGAAATAATTGTATAAGGAGGTAAACGCTTGCTGGAGGGTGAAGTGCAAGTTGCCTCTTCTGCTTGGAGAAGCAGACATACAAAGTAGCTGATTTCTGTGTATGTGACGTTGAAATGTATATTGTATACATTGAGAGACAGGAAGGCATTGTTTAAAAAAAGGACGAGATAGTGATATAAATACTAGACTTAATAGATGACTCTTAGAATGTTAACAGGTATATGAGAATTTGGAGATGATCCTGAAGAATTATTGATCGAGAGCAAAATTCTGCCCTGGATTCTGCACCATCCAATCCCCCTGAAGGCAGTGGGGGTTGTTAGGGCAGGACGTGCCATGTTGTTTTGAAGAAAACAATTGCCTTGATGGTGCAGCTATGAATTCAAGCTGAACAATAAACTAGTTATTCTTCTCACTCATGGTGTCGGTATTTAGAGAATGCAAAGAATGTCACACACCCATCCACAGACACCCCTGCAGGATCCCCATTCATCCCAGAGCCAGTCCAGAAAAGACTTCTGCTTACACCTCCTCCATAGTCTTGTGCCAGTCACCCTGCTATAACTCATCCACTGTGTCTCTCCTCTCAGCTCTTCCTCACAATCTCACCTCTATCTCTGCAACAGCCTTCACCTCCAAACCTGCCAGGTAGAACAGCCATCTTGTCTCTCTGCAACATCTCTCAAGATCTCATCTGAAAACATGCCTTTGATGTTGTACCTTTGGCTTGTTACATAGGAATAACTCTGAAGAAACCAACATGCCAGGCCTCGCTACATATACAGTCAGCTACTGGTATTTTAATAGATTCCAAGGCCAGAGGGGACCATTGTGATCATGTAGTGTAACCTCCTGTATTGTTTTAGCCACAGTGTTGCACTAGGAACTTCTGTTCAGCCGATTATCTGCCTTGACTCACAAATCTTTTTCAGAGTAACTGCCTCTGTAAATATGGCTGACATTCTTTGTTCTTAGATGTATACATTTACACTTAACCACATTAAAACACATATTGTTTGCGCCCAGTTTGCCAGCCTATCCATATCACTCTGAATTAGTGACCTGTCCTCTTTATTATTTACCATCCCCCCAATTTTTGTGTCATCAAATTGTATTAGTTATGATTTTATGTTTCCTTCCAGATCATTGATAAAAATATTCAATAGTCACAATGTTGCGCGATACCATGTCACATGCCTTACAGAAGTCTAAGTCTATGATGTCAACACTATTACCTTTATCAACCAAGCTTGTAATCTCATCAAAAAAGGCATCACATTCATTTGTGGCTCTGTTTGCCATAAACTCATGTTGCTTTGCATTAATTGTATTACCCTGCTTGAATTCAAGTCCCCTATTGGCCATTCTGTTAATTTGCTATAGGATCATTATCAGGCTGACGGGCCTGTTACTCAGGTGATCCCATTTACCCTTTTTGACTATTGGCACAACATTATCATTCCTCCAGTCTTCATGAACTTCCCCAGTGAGCTCTGCAGCCAGCTCTTTTAAAACTCTTGGAACCAAGTTCTCTGGACCTGCTAATTTAAGAATGTCTAAATTTAGTAGCTTCTACCCTGAGGTAGTAGTGGAATGGAAAGAGGGTTATCACCATATGAGACTATATCATCTGTTTCCCCCTAAATACAGAACAGAAATATTGGTTGAACACTGCTGCCTTTTCTGAATTATTATTGATAATTTTACCATTTCCATCTACTCATGAAGAAATACCATGGTCAGGCTTCTTTTTGTTCCTAATATATTTCAAAAGCTCCTTCTTGTCTTTCATTCTCCTGGCCATAGATGTCTCCTTGTGTCCCTTTGCTTCCCTTATCAATTTTTTACAGTTCCTAAGTTCTGATTTATATCATTGCTATCAACTTCCCCTTTCTTCTTTTTGTTATATATTTATTTTTTGTAGTTGCCGTCGTTTCCCCTCTAAACCAGATTGGTTTTTAAGGAGTACAGCCTTCTTCCTTGAATAGGCTTCTTGATTCCCACTTTTCTGATTCAATTCTTCCTCCAGATGATTTGGCTCATAATTGTTTCCAGCTCTGGGTAACTGGTCACTTTAAAGTACCAACTCTCTCTGTATATACTACTGGTCTGTACTTTATTCTGCATACACATTATAAATGTGATCAAGTCATGATCATTTGTACCAAAGCTACCATTAATTTTTAGTTCTGTGATCAGTCCCTCTTGATTTGTTAAAAGAAAAGGAGTACTTGTGGCACCTTAGAGACTAACCAATTTATTTGAACATAAGCTTTCATGAGCTACAGCTCACTTCATCGGATGCATACTGTGGAAAGTACAGAAGTTGTTTTTATACACACAAACCATGAAAAAATGGGTGATCATCACTACAAAAGGTTTTCTCTCCCCCCACCCCACTCTCCTGCTGGTAATAGCTTATGTAAAGTGATCACTCGCCTTACAATGTGTATGATAATCAAGGTGGGCCATTTCCAGCACAAATCCAGGGTTTAACAAGAACGTCTGAGGAAGGGGGCGTGGGGTAGGAAAAAACAAGGGGAAATAGGTTACCTTGCATAATGACGTAGGCTTGAATAGAGACTGGGAGTGGCTAAGTTAATTGTATCCAATTTGCAAATGAATTCCAATTCAGCAGTCTCTCGCTGGAGTCTGGATTTTTGAAGTTTTTCTGTTGTAATATTGTAACTTTCATGTCCATAATCGCATGACCAGAGAGATTGAAGTGTTCTCCGACTGGTTTATGAATGTTATAATTCTTGACATCTGATTTGTGTCCATTTATTCTTTTACGTAGAGACTGTCCAGTTTGACCAATGTACATGGTAGAGGGGCATTGCTGGCACATGATGGCATATATCACATTGGTGGATGTGCAGGTGAATGAGCCTCTGATAGTGTGGCTGACGTTATTAGGCCCTGTGACGGTGTCCCCTGAATAGATATGTGGGCACAGTTGGCAACGGGCTTTGTTGCAAGGGTAGGTTCCTGGGTTAGTGGTTCTGTTGTGTGGTATGTGGTTGTTGGTGAGTATTCGCTTCAGGTTGGGCGGCTGTCTGTAGGCAAGGACTGGCCTGTCTCTCAGGATTTGTGAGAGTGATGGGTCATCCTTCAGGATAGGTTGTAGATCCTTAATAATGCGTTGGAGAGGTTTTAGTTGGGGGCTGAAGGTGACTGCTAGTGGCGTTCTGTTATTTTCTTTGTTAGGCCTGTCCTGTAGTAGGTGACTTCTGGGAACTCTTCTGGCTCTATCAATCTGTTTCTTCACTTCCGCAGGTGGGTATTGTAGTTGTAAGAACGCTTGATAGAGATCTTGTAGGTGTTTGTCTCTGTCTGAGGGTTGGAGCAAATGCAGTTGTATTGCAGAGCTTGGCTGTAGACGATGGATCGTGTGGTGTGGTCAGGGTGAAAGCTGGAGGCATGTAGGTAGGAATAGCGGTCAGTAGGTTTCCGGTATAGGGTGGTGTTTATGTGACCATCGTTTATTAGCACTACAATATCCACCTGCAGAAGTGAAGAAACAGATTGACAGAGCCAGAAGAGTTCCCAGAAGTCACCTACTACAGGACAGGCCTAACAAAGAAAATAACAGAACGCCACTAGCCGTCACCTTCAGCCCCCAACTAAAACCTCTCCAGCGCATCATCAAGGATCTACAACCTATCCTGAAGGACGACCCATCACTCTCACAAATCTTGGGAGATAGGCCAGTCCTTGCCTACAGACAGGCCCCCCAACCTGAAGCAAATACTCACCAGCAGCCACATACCACACAACAGAACCACTGGGGACACCGTCACAGGGCCTAATAACATCAGCCACACTATCAGAGGCTCGTTCACCTGCACATCTACCAATGTGATATATGCCATCATGTGCCAGCAATGCCCCTCTGCCATGTACGTTGGTCAAACTGGACAGTCTCTACGTAAAAGAATAAATGGACACAAATCAGATGTCAAGAATTATAACATTCATAAACCAGTTGGAGAACACTTCAATCTCTCTGGTCACGCGATTACAGACATGAAAGTTGCGATATTACAACAGAAAAACTTCAAAAATCCAGACTCCAGCGAGAGACTGCTGAATTGGAATTCATTTGCAAATTGGATACAATTAACTTAGCCACTCCCAATCTCTAGTCAAGCCTAAGTCATTATGCAAGGTAACCTATTTCCCCTTGTTTTTTCCTACCCCACGCCCCCTTCCTCAGACGTTCTTGTTAAACCCTGGATTTGTGCTGGAAATGGCCCACCTTGATTATCATACACATTGTAAGGAGAGTGATCACTTTACATAAGCTATTACCAGCAGGAGAGTGGGGTCGGGGGAGAGAAAACCTTTTGTAGTGATAATCACCCAAACATCTTCTGTACTTTCCACAGTATGCATCCGATGAAGTGAGCTGTAGCTCATGAAAGCTTGTGCTCAAATAAATTGGTTAGTCTCTAAGGTGCCACAAGTACTCTCCTTTTCTTTTTGCAAATACAGACTAAAACGGCTGTTACTCTGAAACTTGATTTGTTAAGACAAGGGCTAATAAAGAATTCCTCCATGTTGGCTGCAACACTTTTTGAGTTAGTTAGGAAATCATCATCTGTCATGTTGAGAAATTGCAAGAACCTTTTAGTACTGGCAGTAGGAGACAGCCTGCGTGTGTCACTCCAATTGACGTTCCCTGTGAGTATGCAGCTTTTCCTCTTATGCACGATGGATCAGTGCACAAGGCGCTGGCCATCCTGTTCTCGTGAGATTCAGTGAGCTGGAGCAGGCACCAGCTAATACCCCATCGTGTGCTTTCTCTGTGAGGACATTGATCTAGAAGCATTCAAGATCATCTTCCTGCGGGTTGTCAGTGACTCGGAAACAAGTAATGCCATTTTTGAAAGAGTGCCACTTCCCCTCCCCTTTTGCCCACTTTATCCTTCCTAACTAGGTTATAACCACAGATTTTAACAATCCAGTTATGGGACTCATCCCACCTGATTTTAGTAATATCAACCAGATCCAAGTTATGCTCATAAATGTACAGTTCCAATTCCTCCTTTGTTTCCATTTGCATTCCTGTATAGGCATTTCTTATCATTTGATTCCTTGATGTGTTCTCAACATCTTGGGTTTGTATTAACTGTGAGGTGTGTGTGAGAGAGAGAGCGAGAGGCACACAGCGTGGGGTGTGTGTGAGAATGAGAGAAACAGCATGTTATGTGTGTGAGACACAGTGTTTGAAAGACAGGGTGGTGGGTGAGTGTGAGAGACACACAGTGGGGTGTGTGTGAGACACACACACACAGCATGGTGTGTGAGCGAGCAACACACAGAGTGTGTGGTGTGTGAGTGAGTGAGAGACACACACACATTCCCCCTTTAAGAACACTGCCCTTTTAAGTAGATTTGCACTCACCAGGCTGAAGCCTGCTTCTTCAGACCCAGCAGCAGCCACCAGCAAGCTCCATCCCACATCCCACTCCTGAGCCCTGTTGTGTTCCCTCCCCCCCCACTCTGCAGCGATGGGATACATGGGAGGGGGATACCCTGACATCACCTTCCCTCCCCTGCCCCCACTCCGCTCTTCACAGCAAGCAGGAGACTCCCAGGGGCTCAACCCAAGGCAGAGGGCAGGAGCAGAAACGCAGTGCGGGGAGGGGCACCTGAAGGGCACGGCCTTGGGTAGACTGCTGGGCGGCCGTGCAGCTTAGACTGCAAGTCAACTTCTTCAGAGCGCCAGTTGCTCGTGTAGCTTTGTTCTGACCCCATAACAATTTTTCAAATTCTTTTTAAAGTGTGAACCCTGTACCATGATCAGGGGAACTGGAGGCGGAGGGCCCAGGTTCCCGGGAGGCATTGGTAGTGGCAGGCCACTAGGCAAGCAGGGAATGTGAGGAGATAGGCAGGAAGCCATGCAGCCACACGGACAGAGCAGTGCACAGGGCTTAATAAAGTTCCACACATGCAACCTCGCTCATTGGTAATGAAACACAGTGGCGGTACAGGAGGTGGGAGTTCTCTGCAGCTGGCAGCGGGCACCATGGAACGCACTCTGAAGCCCCCGGGAGCCCTGGATTTTGCAGACAAAAACCTAAACCAGTGGCTGCCCTAGAGGCAGGACAGACAAGGTGGGTGAGGTAATATCTTTTATTGGACCAACTTCTGCTGTTGAGAGAGACAAGCTTTCGAGCCACACAGAGCTCTTCTTCAGATCTGGGAAAGGTACTCACAGCGGCACAGCTAAATACAAGGTGGAACATATTGTTTAGCGTAAGTAGTTAACACATATTTCAGGGGACCATTCAAGGTGAAAAGAACAGGAGTACCTGTGGCACCTTAGTCTCACAAATTTATTTGAGCATAAGCTTTCATGGGCTACAGCCCACTTCATCAGATGCATAGAATAGAACATATAGTAAGAAGGTTTCAGAGTAACAGCCGTGTTAGTCTGTATTCGCAAAAAGAAAAGGAGTACTTATGGCACCTTAGAGACTAACCAATTTATTTGAGCATAAGCTTTCGTGAGCTACAGCTCACTTCATCGGATGCATACTGTGGAAAGTACAGAAGATGTTTTTATACACACAAAGCATGAAAAAATACCTCCTCCCACCCACTCTCCTGCTGGTAATAGCTTATCTAAAGTGATCACTCTCCTTACAATGTTGCAGTGGGGGAGATTTAGGTTGGATATTAGGAAAAACTTTTTCACTAGAAGGGTGGTGAATGCGTTACCTAGGGAGGTGGTGGAATCTCCTTCCTTAGAAGTTTTTAAGGTCAGGCTTGACAAAGCCCTGGCTGGGATGATTTAATTGGGGATCGGTCCTGCTTTGAGCAGGGGGTTGGACTAGATGATCTCCTGAGGTCCCTTCCAACCCTGATATTCTATGGTTCTATGATTAGGTCCTATGATGGTGTCACTACGCAAAAGAATAAATGGACACAAATCTGACATCAGGAATCCTAACATTCAAAAACCGGTAGGAGAACACTTCAACCTCTCTGGCCACTCAGTAAAAGACTTAAGGGTGGCAATTTTGATAATCAAGTATGATAATCAAGGTGGGCCATTTCCAGCACAAATCCAGGGTTTAACAAGAACGTCTGGGGGTGGGGGGGGGGGGGAGGGTAGGAAAAAACAAGGGGAAATAGGTTACCTTGCATAATGACTTAGGCTTGAATAGAGACTGGGAGTGGCTAAGTTAATAATAAATAATAATAAAATAATGAAGAAGAAGAAGAAGAAGATATATATACACACACATACAGAGAAGGTGGAAGTTGCCATACAAACTATAAGAGACTAATTAGTTAAGATGAGCTATTATCAGCAGGAGAAAAAAAACTTTTGTCGTGATAATCAAGATGGCCCATTTAGACACTTGACAAGAAGGTGCGAGGATACTTCACATGGGGAAATAGATTCAATATGTGTAATGACCCAGCCACTCCCAGTCTCTATTCAAACCCAAGTTAATGGTAGCTAGTTTGCATATTAATTCAAGCTCAGCAGTTTCTCCTTGGAGTCTGTTTTTGAAGCTTTTCTGTTGCAAAATTGCCACCCTTAAGTCTTTTACTGAGTGGCCAGAGAGGTTGAAGTGTTCTCCTACCGGTTTTTGAATGTTAGGATTCCTGATGTCAGATTTGTGTCCATTTATTCTTTTGTGTAGTGACACCATCATAGGACCTAATCATAGAATCATAGAATATCAGGGTTGGAAGGGACCTCAGGAGATCATCTAGTCCAACCCCCTGCTCAAAGCAGGACCGATCCCCAATTAAATCATCCCAGCCAGGGCTTTGTCAAGCCTGACCTTAAAAACTTCTAAGGAAGGAGATTCCACCACCTCCCTAGGTAACGCATTCACCACCCTCCTAGTGAAAAAGTTTTTCCTAATATCCAACCTAAATCTCCCCCACTGCAACTTGAGACCATTACTCCTTGTTCTGTCATCTGCTACCACTGAGAACAGTCTAGAGCCATCCTCTTTGGAACCCGCTTTCAGGTAGTTGAAAGCAGCTATCAAATCCCCCCTCATTCTTCTCTTCCGTAGACTAAACATCCCCAGTTCCCTCAGCCTCTCCTCATAACTCATGTGTTCCAGTCCCCTAATCATTTTTGTTGCCCTTCGCTGGACTCTTTCCAATTTTTCCACGTCCTTCTTGTAGTGTGGGGCCCAAAACTGGACACAGTTCTCCAGATGAGGCCTCACCAGTGTCGAATAGAGGGGAACGATCACGTCCCTCCACCTGCTGGCAATGCCCCTACTTATACATCCTAAAATGCCATTGGCCTTCTTGGCAACAAGGGCACACTGTTGACTCATATCCAGCTTCTCATCCACTGTAACCCATAGGTCCTTTTCTGCAGAACTGCTGCCGAGCCATTCGGTCCCTAGTCTGCAGTAGTGCATGGGATTCTTCCATCCTAAGTACAGGACTCTGCACTTGTCCGTGTTGAACCTCAGACTTCTTTTGGCCCAATCCTCCAATTTGTCTAGGTCCATCTGTATCCTATCCCTACCCTCCAGCGTATCTACCTCTCCTCCCAGTTTAGTGTCATCTGCAAATTTGCTGAGGGTGCAATCCATGCCATCCTCCAGACCATTTATGAAGATATTGAACAAAACCGGCCCCAGGACCGACCCTTGGGGCACTCCACTTCATACCGGCTGCCAACTAGACATGGAGCCTTTGATCACTACCCGTTGAGCCCCACAATCTAGCCAGCTTTCTATCCACCTTATAGTGCATTCATCCAGCCCATACTTCTTTAACTTGTGGCAAGAATACTGTGGGAGACAGTGTCATAAGCTTTGCTAAAGTCAAGGAACAACACGTCCACTGCTTTCCCTTCATCCACAGGACCAGTTATCTTTTCATAGAAGGCAGTTAGATTAGTCAGGCATGACTTGCCCTTGGTGAATCCATGCTGACTGTTCCTGATCACTTTCCTCTCCTCTAAGTTCTTCAGAATTGATTCCTTGAGGACCTGCTCCATGATTTTTCCAGGGACTGAGGTGAGGCTGACTGGCCTGTAGTTCCCAGGATCCTCCTTCTTCCCTTTTTTAAAGATGGGCACTACATTAGCCTTTTTCCAGTCGTCCAGGACTTCCCCCTATCACCATGAGTTTTCAAAGATAATGGCCAATGGCTCTCCAATCACATCCGCCAACTCCTTTAGCACTCTCGGATACAACGCATCCGGCCCCATGGACTTGTGCTCGTCCAGCTTTTCTAAATAGTCCCGAACAACTTCTTTCTCCACAGAGGGCTGGTCACCTCCTCCCCATGCTGTGCTGCCCAGTGCAGTAGTCTGGGAGCTGACCTTGTTCGTGAAGACAGAGGCAAAAAAAGCATTGAGTACATTAGCTTTTTCCACATCCTCTGTCACTAGGTTGCCTCCCTCATTCAGTAAGGGGCCCACACTTTCCTTGATTTTCTTCTTGTTGCTAACATACCTGAAGAAACCCTTCTTGTTACTCTTAACATCTCTTGCTAGCTGCAACTCCAGGTGTGATTTGGCCTTCCTGATTTCACTCCTGCATGCCCGAGCAATATTTTTATACTCCTCCCTGGTCATTTGTCCAATCTTCCACTTCTTGTAAACTTCTTTTTTGTATTTAAGATCAGCAAGGATTTCACTGTTAAGCCAAGCTGGTCTCCTGCCATATTTACTATTCTTTCTACACATCGGGATGGTTCGTCCCTGTAACCTCAATAAGGATTCTTTAAAATACAGCCAGCTCTCCTGGACTCCTTTCCCCCTCATGTTATTCTCCCAGGGGATCTTGCCCATCAGTTCCCTGAGGGAGTCAAAGTCTGCTTTTCTCAAGTCCAGGGTCCGTATTCTGCTGCTCTCCTTTCTTCCTTGTGTCAGGATCCTGAACTCGACCATCTCATGGTCACTGCCTCCCAGTTCCCATCCACTTTAGCTTCCCCTACTAATTCTTCCCGGTTTGTGAGCTGCAGGTCAAGAAGAGCTCTGCCCCTAGTTGGTTCCTCCAGCACTTGCAGCAGGAAATTGTCCCCTACATTTTCCAAAAACTTCCTGGATTGTCTGTGCACCGCTGTATTGCTCTCCCAGCAGATATCAGGGTGATTGAAGTCTCCCATGAGAACCAGGGCGTGCAATCTAGTAACTTCTGCAAGTTGCCGGAAGAAAGCCTAATCACATCAGCCACGCCATCAGGGGCTCATTCACCTGCACATCTACCAATGTGATATATGCCATCATGTGCCAGCAATGCCCCTCTGCCATGTACATTGGCCAAACCGGACAGTCTCCACGCTAAAGAATAAATGGACACAAATCTGACATCAGGAATCATAACATTCAAAAACCAGTAGGAGAACACTTCAATCTCTCTGGCCACTCAGTAAAAGACTTAAGGGTGGCAATTTTGCAACAGAAAAGCATTGGCCTGCTAAACCCAGGGTCGTGAGTTCAATCCTTGAGGGGGCCATTTGGGATCTGGGGCTTGGTCCTGCTTTGAGCAGGGGGTTGGACAAGATGACCTCCTGAGGTCCCTTCCAACCCTGATATTCTATGACTGCTAACACCGGAGGGCTGGGCTACCCAAGTTTTGTGCTGCTGCAGCTATGTTAGAAACGTGTATGGTTAGAGCTAGGGAGCCCCTACTGCAGACACTGCTAGGCACATAAGGGTGTTTCTAGCAGCATAGCTTAGCGTGGAGGTTTTGTAATGGTGGGGCCTGCCCCCTATGGGAGCGCAGAGGAACATTTGGGTGGGAGGGGCAAACACCAATGCAAGGCAATTTTTTAAAAAACTTTTTAAACTGACCCCCCCCCCTTGAGTTACAATTTTTTGTTACTCCCCCCCGCAATCCAGGCAGGCTGGATGGTCACCTGAGGTGACTTAGAGGACGAAGGTGGCGGTCCTTCCCTGAGCCCTGCTGCATGGGGCTGCTCGTCCCCCTGAACATTCCTCCATGCCCCCCCCCCCATTTGAAAATCTCTAAAAACGGTTGTGAAATGGAAGGCAGAAATCAGGGAGGAGCACGTAACCCTGCGTCTCCCTCCCACGTTGCCTATCTCAGATGGGGGGATGCAGTAGATGACATTATTTGGAAAGGGGCACACAGCCTAAAAAATTTTAAAACCACTGATTTGGTTCCTTAAGTTTACAGGACTACGCTATATTGTGCTCTCGTGTCACCCACAGAACGGGTTATATCAATTTAACTTTCAGGGGAAAAAAAAACATTCCCTCCCTAAATGAACTCTTTCCATTGGTACGCACTTGTGGTAGGAGTAGGGTGACTAGACAGCAAGAGTAAAAAATCGGGTCAGGGGTGGGGGGTAATCGGTGCCTATATAAGAAAAAGCCCCCAAAATCGGGACTGTCCCTGTCAAATCAGGACATCTGGTCAGCCTAGGTAGGAGGGGATAGTTTGGTAAAGGTGGGGAGTGGAAGGCGAGCATCTCCAGAGAGCAGAGATAAAGTTACCATGTGTGGTCTAAGGTGGGTACTTGGGGGTGGAACCATAGAGGGCATGAACTGGTGGGTGATGCTTTCCGGTTCCTGGCTTTGGTGGATTTGGGTCAGGTATGTTGTGTGTACAGCAACGAAGCAATGAGTTTTCTAAGTTCCTAGGGTGGCTCCCCCAGCTCCCAGCCCCATGTTTAAGCCGAGGCAGAGGGCAGGGTTGCTGGATGGTACAAATGCAGCAGCTGAAGATTTTAGCTGTGAGCAATTGCACATAAATGCCTAGGTGCAGCTGTAGCACATACACAGCACGAAGCGTCAGCCCCGCTGATGTCCGTTTGAGCCCATTTCTAACCCAAAAGCAAAGTCGCAGCCGGCCCCCTCTGTAACATTAACTCAATACAGTAGATTCCAGCAGCTGTTTCTTAGAAGGGTTCATTTGCCTCTCCATTTTACATGGGAGAGTGTAAATATCTAGCTATACTCCCCATCAAGTTCCCTTCGTTTAGCCCGATGACCTCACTCCTGTCCCTGTTTTATCTTTAGTTGTCCCCCGTACTCGCTTCGAATCCTGGTCCTGTGGATACTCCCCTTAGGCTGGGGGAGGTCCTCTAGTAGTGGGTTGGCGGATCCCAATAGGATCACTCTCCTGGAGCTATCTGGCCCGACCCTGTCACACAGGGCAGTCGGGCTAAGGTAGGGGTACTCAGGCCTGTTTGGTCCCAGTCAAACAAACAATCATTATACTTCAAGGACTTTACCCTGCTCTGGCAGCATAGAGAGGCCTTAAAGTGGCTGGAAATAGCCCTCTGCTAAAGCCCACTTGCTCAAGGGTCTCGCCACCCAGTGCCTGACACCCACGAGCCACAGCTGTAAGGGACAGATTGGAGGTGGAGGGCTGATACCAAGACAGTCGGGGCAGATCTAACCTCTTCTGCACAGATCTGTATGCAGTGACCTGTCTAAGGGAGAGTACGTGCACATTAGCTGTGAAAGGGAAGCCTGAGTATTCGACAAATCAAACCACCACTTACCTAAGTGCCTACATTTCAAGAAAGACATGGTAGAGGGTCAGCGGCACTGCTATGGGTACCCGCATGGCCCCACAGTATGCCACCATCTTTATGGCTGACTTAGAGCAACGCTTCCTCAGCTCTCATCCCCTAGCGCCCCTCCTCTACTTGCGCTACACTGATGACATCTTCATCATATGGACCCACGGGAAGGAGGCCCTTGACAAATTCCACCTGGATTTCAACAATTTCCACCCCACCATCAACCTCAGCCTGGACCAGTCCACACAAGAGATCCACTTCCTGGACACTACAGTGCTAATAAGCGATGGTCACATAAACACCACCCTATACTGGAAACCTACTGACCACTATACTTACCTACATGCCTCCAGCTTCCATCCAGGACACATCACAGGATCTAATGTCTACAGTCAAGCCCTAAGATACAACCAAATTTGCTCCAATCCCTCAGACAGAGACAAACACCTACAAGATCTTTATCAAGCGTTCTTAAAACTACAATACCCACCTGGGGAAGTGAGGAAACAGAATGACAGAGCGAGACAGGTACCCAGAAATCACCTACTACAGGACAGGCCCAACAAGGAAAACAACAGAACACCACTGGGTATCACGTACAGCCCCCAGCTAAAACCTCTCCAGCACATCAACGATCTACAACCTATCCTGGAAAACTCTCTCACACAGACCTTGGGAGACAGGCCAGTCCTCGCTTACAGACAGCCCCCCAACCTGAAGCAAATACTCACCAGCAACTACACACCACACCACAGAAACACGAACCCAGGAACCAATCCCTGTAGCAAACCTCGTTGCCTACTCTGTCCCCATATTTACTCTAGTGACACCATCAGAGGACCCAACCACATCAGCCACACCATCAGAGGCTCATTCACCTGCATGTCTACTAATGTTATATATGCCATCTTGTCCCAGCAATGCCCCTCTGCCATGTACATTGGCCAAACCGGACAGTCCCTACGTAAAAGAATAAATGGACACAAATCGGACATCAGGAACGGTAACACACAAAAGCCGGTGGGAGAACACTTCAATCTTCCTGGACATTCTGTAACAGATTTGAAAGTAGCTTTACCTGAACAAAAAAACTTCAGAAACAGACTTGAAAGAGAAACAGCAGAACTAAAATGCATTTGCAAATTTAACACCATTAATTTGGGCTTGAATAGGGACTGGGAGCGGCTGGCTCATTAAAGAAGCAGCTTTGCCTCTCCTGGAATTGACACTTCCTCATCTATTGTTGAGAGTGGACTACATCCACCCTGATCGAATTGGCCCCGTCAACACTGGTTCTCCACTTGTGAGGTAATTCCCTTCTCTTCATGTGTCCGTATATTTGTCTGCTTCTGTAATTTTCACTCCATGCATCTGAATAAGTGAGGTTTTTACCCATGAAAGCTTATGCTCAAATAAATCTGTTAGTCTTTAAGGTGCCACCGGACTCCTTGTTGTTTTTGTGGATACAGACTAACACGGCTACCCCCGATACGTGGTAGAGGGTGTAACTCTTCAGTACAATGCTAGAGCCCCTTTCTGCATGGGCCACAGCCAGACGTTCCTCTTCAGGGACCTACCCGACTGCCCTCCATCCATGTGAACTACAAAAGAGAGCGGAGGCTGTCGAGCCTGTCACGGGACCAGCTCCTGTGTGCACAGCAGATGGATAGTTTTATGATGTGGCACCAACATTGACAGCCCCCTCTGTGCCTTCCCTGGAGTGCCAAGGGATGGGGCTCCTAAGGTAGACGTGTCAGCATGGTAGGGAGAAGAGGCAGGATCTGGCTCTGCAAACAACTCTTGGTGTGGCCTTGGGGAAGCCAGTCCCTGTCTGTTGTAAAATAGGGGTGATGATACAGCCTCACCTTTAGGAAGTGTTTGGCGCTCTGGCGGGGGAGGGCCACAGCAGTTGTATCAATATCCCCCCCAAGGCTGCATGTTGGTCCACCCCCTCAACGGGCACTAGTAAAAGCCCATCTCCCTTGCTTTTGAAGGACTTGCCCTCTGTGTCAATAACCTCTGGGCAGTGGGATTCTCACCCATTTCCTTATCTTCTTCCTTTCCAGGGGCGGGGGGCTCCCCAGCTGCAGGCTCCATTAGAACTCTCACGCAGAGGTGGGTGAAGAGAGGAAAGGAAAGAGAGAGGACGTTAGAAGTCTGGGCCAGTCAACCTGCAAAGCGGTCCTTTTTGAAAATGGGGAGGGAATTTACCATAGACAATCCCAGACTAAATTAGGAAACCCTTTATTTCAACCAAGAGTATTACAAGAAATCCATAAATGCGGTAAAACACACATCATAGTTCTCTAGGGTTTGATAACAAAGCAAGTACTGGCCTGATACCAGCCTTTCTAATAAAACTGAAATGAAATATATTAACTCTTTAATACCCAAGTGCTGGTTTACAGGAGATGTCAACATTCAGTTAAAGGCAGGTTACATGGTCTTTCCAAGTCTTTTGGTACCTAAAAACCATCCACATGAGGCAACTGGTCAGTGAGAAAGGAGGTGATCAGGAGCAAATCTCTTTGCTACCAGGCTCTGGGCAGAGGTAACACTCCCATTCAGTCGGAGTTCTAAGCACAGAAGAAGAGTACCTGGTTAGCTGAAAGTTGTGTGTCATGGATTCTCTCTATTTGCTTGGTTATAAAAGATGGAAGGTCCAGTGGGGGCAATTTCTTTGCTGCATTATCAGGGCTGCTGATACAGGCTGTGGCCCCTCTCCCTTTTAGAGCAGTGTTATTTTTTACCCTGGGGAAAAGGTTCTGTGTAATAGTCTATTTGTCCATGGCACAGCACACCCTGGCAGGCTCAGATTAGTCCATTTATTTTCCTGCTCTCATTTTCAGACTCTGATTGAAAGGGCAGAAATGTGTCAATCTGATGGAAGTCTGAGACACAGGCCCCGTTCAAACATGGTAGCTCTTGATGCCCCATTGGATTTGTTCTTTTGATGAAGTGCTTTCAATTTAAAATCAAGGCGTCTTTCAGAAAGATCTCTACTTTCCACATTGACAAGCAGCAGGAGTAGAAGAGTTTGATGAGGCATGGGAAGGATCTAGTAGTGGATGACCCTTGATGGTGCTGGGCCCACTTAACTACAGACTTCAAGGGGAGATCAGGGATTCTATGAACCTTGCAGGAGGCATTCAATGCCTTTCAGGACTGGGCTCAATGTCCAGTATTTTCAGACTGAGGTGTCTGAAGTGAAGCAGCTAAGTAAGAGTGCCCTGCTTTTCAGAGGGCCTACACACCCTCAACTTCCACTCAAGTCAATAGGAGCTAATCTGACCATGTTTACATTAGGTTCCCAGCATGGATTCAGGTGCTTAACTTTAGGCCCCCCGCATCTGAAAATTCAGCTTTGAGGGAAGCATCGCTAAGCTAGTGAGATCCCTGCTCTGTCCAAAGTTCCAGGGATGTTCAGTCTCAGCATCGACAATCTGGTCAATGTTCCCCCATCTGGGGGTTTAAAACATCACATCACAAAAGGTCCAAGAACACACAAGGCAGTCTTCCCACTGCCACAGACTGCCTTGCAATACGCATCGTGGCCATTTCAGAAATAGGACACCAGACAAGAGGCTTTTGCCATTTTAAAGAGTCTCAGGGGGACAGTGAAGTTTTGAAAAGCAGCTGCTGCACATGCCCTGTAAGACAACTGCAAAAGGTTTCTAATATGGTGTCTACAGTATGACTGACATGTCATGGCCTCATTTCAGTGCACATCAAGTAACATCAACAGGAGATGCATACACTGCATCCAAGGGCAGTTAGACCTTCTGATGTGCCAGAGTGGGTTCTGCTCTGCTTCAAGAAATACGGCAGTGAAAACACCTGCTGGAAGGCTGAGCAGAGGGTTCAACTCAGATCCTTATTCTTAACTACTGAATCTAGATTTCTGTGCTTTAATATGGGCTGCTGATAGTCCTACTGAAGATCCTCATGTAGCTCTACAGGGGTTTGCCTGACAGGTATTTTACACATCAAAGAGAAAAGCAGAAGGGCAAGTAGATTCTGAACAGGAATATCTGGGAGAGGAGACACAAGCATTTCAGCGGCTGAGCCACTGGACTGAGACTGCCCGATCAAGCTCACATCAATAGGTATGATGCAGAACTTCAAACCACTGTCTGGTTTTCTTAACAGCTCTTTTCGCTGGGGTAGTGGATGGTAGCGCTAGCTCTGCAGAGCTCCTTTGGAAAGGGAATTGCTTCAGATCTATTGAAATCTCACATTCTCTTCTTTGCCATGGACAAAACAAGTGTCATTTGTAGGTACCAAACAGACAGGAGGAGTCAGTGACAAATGCAGTTTTCATTTAATAGAAAACAGTGTTAACAAAAACACACAACAGAAAGAAATGACAAACATTAGCAAATAAATCACCATCCTTTGTATGTAGTGTTAATGCAGCAAATTCCTAATGTGATTCAGTTTCAGTGCATGAAGAGCTAAAATTTCTGCATCTCCAGCCTTGATTCCCATGCAGCGAAGTGCCCTCACAGCTCCCTGATAGATTTATTGCACTTAAGGAGAAAAAAAAAAAAAAAAAAAGCTTAAGTTCTACCCAACAGCCCCCTCTCTAGGCTGTTTCTCTGGTTAGTTTATACAATAAATTTGTTAAATTACAGATTAGTACCATAGTTTCCTTCCGAGATTTCTCTTCACAGCAGAGCAGTAATCCACATATATAGAAATATTTATCTTCCGATAGCAATTTTTTGGGGCGGGTGGGAAGGTGTGTGTGTCTGCCATTCCTCATGGATTTGAGCCAAAATGGTAATTCAAGACCTAATTTAACCTACCGAGTCTTCCTTCCACTCCAACTCAAGGATAAAGATGGCTCAATCTCTTATGACCCACATCATTTACCCTAACAGGCCTTGCTACATGATAAAAAAAGGTTTGCTGCATACCTTTGTTTCCCTTCCTTGATTGTTCCTCTTGCATGTGCTATATTGAAGCCTTCTGCCCAACACCTCAATGCTGCCTTGGAACTGCTGGTTCCTCCCTAACAGGCCAGCTCCTCTCTCTGGCTGTGGGTACGGGGGCAGGCATTCCATTCATCTGGATTACCAGTGAGGTGATTTGCACTCTGGCAATTCTGGCTTTCATTGCAATAGTAGCTTCAGAATAATGGCCTCTTTGGGTGTCATGCTTTGTGCAGGGTGTGGTATGTTGCAGTGGGACTTTGCAGACTAAAACAATGACCCATTCCACGCTCTCGATACCAGAGTGCTCGGCCAGCAGAATCTCGCAAGCCCTGGGACATTGAGAGAGAACCCTCCCTGAGAAAATTGAACACCTTTTCCAGAGCAACCAGATTCCTTCCCTTGGCAAGAAGAGTAAAGGAAAAGCACCTCTAATGGTATATTCATCCTATCAAAGATGTGACAGCCTCTGGGATTCTCTGTATTAAGCACAATTTATAGAATGGAGCATGTTCCACTGCAGAATTGAAAATTCATTCCGAAAAACCTTTGGTAAAAGGGGCAAATATTCTCTAAAGCAAGATTTTACACTGAATCAAAAGGCCCACTGACCAGCTAAATGAAAGCTACTTACACAATCATGAAAAGTCAAATTCCTGTTCATCTTTTAATGGTGTAACATGTCCCCTGAATCTTTCCTCAGCCAAATACAAAGGAGTTGGAAAATTCAAAACAGAAAGAGGGCAGTAACTTAAACAAACCAGGTGATCCTAGACTTCCTTTAATATAATAAAATGTAGAGGATCCAACTACTTCTACTGCATATTTGCCTCTGGCTCAGTATTAGATTGCTAGATGAATCCCCAAATGGAGATGACTGAGTCAGCCCCATCCCACCCTCTTTCTCACACTGTCAGTTCCATGCTATATGGCTTTGAGAAAACCTTGCTAAAGGGGGTAATTTGTTCTTCTCTTTTAAGCTTATAAAGTTAGGAAACTAGAATAGACTCAGCCATGATGATTCCTTCTTCCCCAAAAGACACACAACAATGTAAGGAATTTCACCTGAGCCTCAAGGGTATTAGCCTCTTGAATGCATCACAGGCAGGGAGCTCCCTGAAATGTGGATCTCACAAACGTGTTTGTGTGCACACAAGCACACTAGCTAGTTATGTCATTGTGGTGTTCTGTATAGGGTTTGCACGGGAAGGTATTTCTGATGGTGCTTTTTGGCAGAGTTCTGCAAACCAGGAGTAAAGTTCCAAAAAGGTTGCAGGTTAGACTAAAAGTAATTCTACATTGTTTTCTAAGTTAAATCCTGTTCAGTACTTTGAAGCTCATGATAAATATATACCTAAAAAAGGAATTTAAAATAAATAACCATTGTGGCTGTGGATGCAGCCTGTCCTGGACAGCTTGTCTGGCGATACAAGTTTTTCAACAGGTGACTACAGCTTGTCAGTGCCACTCTTCCCAGGGACACAATCATGTGCAACCATTCTGCTAGCAGGTTTCCAGGTTAGAAAACAGTTTTCTTAAACTAGCCTTCAGAGACCTTGGACACTTGTAGTGTGTGGAAAGCAAATCCAGGCCTGAACCATGAGATTCTGGGTTTTTAATCTCCCATTTGAATTGGAGAATATTCCAATGAATAGTCCAATAGAATAGTCCAATGCCCATTCTCCAGGATTGAGGATATCTTCTCCTTACAAATTACTCAGTAAACAGTGGTAATTCCAGAGAAACATAGAAAGAAAAATGTAAATGCATCAGTTAGTGTCTACAGAAGGTCAGAAAGTAGTGCCATTTCCATCAGGTGTCAGAGCTCACCTTGGAATCAGGTAGGGAAATCACTCTTTTGGTAAGATTTTCAATCTGTTCTCCTTCCCTTCCTGAATCATCTTGAAAATATCAGAGTCCTTCCTTGTAGGGCAGAGTCAAGAATGTGGGAAAAAGTGTCTAGGGCAGGAAATATCACATTGTTTTGAAAAAAAAACAAACAAACAACCTCTGTACTGCAGACCAAGTTCTTCTGAATCATGTGGAGTGGGAAGGGAATAAAGCTACACAGGCATTTCCCAAGACAGCCTCAGCTCAATGTAGATCAACCCAGAGGAACTGTGAGAAAGAACAAACACAAAGTCAGACATCATAGGAATTGCCAGACAGGATCAGAAGTCTTGTGGCCTCTCTTGTACAGTGCTCAGTACCAGATGCTCTTGAGGAAGCTGCAAAAATCTCCATCACCCAAAGCTATCGACTAGCCAGCCCTATAGAGGCAGTGTGCTGCTAACCCCAGCAGTCAGTGGCTGGCTTGTGTCCTGAGACAGGAGGATTTATTTTCCTTATAAATATATTCCATATGTTATTTTACCCTAACTTATATAAAACCACAGAATGGAGTTGGAATAGCTCCCAGCCTCTTTGCCTAAGGCTACATCATCTACCACAGGAGTTTAATAATACCTGCTCTCAAGATCTATTTCAACAACAACTGACATCCAGCTAGGTACCCTACATTTCCCCTTACAATTTTATTTAAATTCAGATACACACACTAACTTGGAGCACAGCTCTTAAGAAAACATCGTAACACACAGATGTAAAAATACAATACAGTAACTCCTCACTTAACATTTGTCCTGGTTAACGTTGTTTTGTTGCTGATCAATTAGAGAACATGCTCCGTTTAAAGTTGCACAATGCTCCCTTATAACGTTGTTTGGCAGCCGCCTGCTTTGTCTACTGCTTGCAGAAAGAACAGCCCCTTGGAGCTAGTTGGTGGGGGCTTGGAACCAGGGTGGACCGGCAGCCCCCCATCAGCTCCCTGCTCCCCTAAGTTCCCTGTTCACAATTGCTGGGCAGTTCAGCTGTCCCTCCCCCCACTGCTCTGTGTTGCTCCTGCCCTCTGTCTGGGAGCTGCTCCTGGGAGCCTCCTGCTTGCTGTGCGGGAGGGGGGAGGGAAGGGTGCTAATGTCAGGGTGTCCCCTTCCCCCCTGCTCCCCGCTTCTTTACCCCATCTCCATAGAGCGTGGGGGGCGGGGAAGGGGGGAGGAAGAGACACAACAGGGCTCAGGACAGAGGGAGCTTGCTGGCAGCAGCTGCTGTCACAACTTGTTGATCTACTTAAAAGGGCAGTGTATTTAGAGTGGGGTCAGTGTACTTAAAGGGACAATGCGCATCTCTCTCTCTCACACAGGGTGTACGTCTCTGTCTCTCTCTGCCATGCTGTCTCCCCTTCCTCCATTCCTGCTGCCTTGTAGAGTGTGAGGCTACATTAACAATAATGTGTTAACCCTGGAGGGCTCAGTGGAGCACTAGTTCATCGTTTAGCAGTAAGGCATTCCCTTGGGAATATCCCACCCTCTGACTTCACCACCTCAACCAAGCTTCACAATCATCATGGCTGTGTACAGTATTGTTTGTTTAAAACTTATACTGTGTATATGTGTGTGTGTGTGTAGTCTTTTGTGTAGTGAAAAAAATTTCCCTGGAACCCTATTTACATTAATTCTTATGGGGAAATTGGATTTGCTTAACATCGTTTCGCTTAAAGTAGAATTTTCAGAAACATAACTACAATGTTAAGCAAGGAGTTACTGTACTAATCATCATTAGTTACCTAGATAAACCAAATCTCAGTGTTTGCAGTATTTCTTCCACTTAATATAGGAAACCCCTATAGAGTATGGCAGTTACCCTAATAATCTTATTTAGTAACAAAACCCCTTGAAAAGTTTTTAAGAGCAACTACTATTAAAATGCGTTATTTGTGACCTCAGTGTACAGCACATGCGTAATATTCTAAAGCAACACCTCTGGTGATGTCTCAATCTGCAGTATATAACAAATCAGACAGGAATCGCATATGCTCCTAACTACCAGGGTTTAAACTACACTTTCTTTTTAATAAAACCTTTGATGCAGATGTATAGCACATTGAGTCCTTCAGAACATCACAACCTGGATCGAACAACTGGGGGAGCCCAGGAAAAAGGTCTAGATTGCTGGGCCTAGGGTGACCAGACAGCAAGTGTGAAAAATCAGAACAGAGGGTGGGGGGTAATAGGAGCCTATATAAGAAAAAGACCCAAAATATAAAATCAGGACATCTGGTCACCCTAGCTGGGTCCTTCCAAGGCCGTCTGTGACAAAGTGGAAATCATCTGTAATATTATTAGGAATTGATATGCTTGGAAGTATGCAGTGTACTTGTAGCTGTGTTGGTCCCAGGATAGTAGAGAGACAAGGTGGGTGAGGTAATATTTATTGGACCAATAAAAGATATTATTTCCACTCACCTAGTCTCTCATGCGGGAAGTGACATACTTGAATTGCTACCCAGTGAGTGCAGAAGGATTAAAATGTTCCTGAGGTAGAAGAGGAGACATGAGGTGCTTGTGTCAAGTAACTATCTGGGGCGATATGAATGGGTTGCTAAGGACTGGCTGAAACCAACCCATATCAAAGGAAAGACAACTGAACCCTAAAGACTGAATAACTGACACCTAACAATGGGAAACTCCAGCAGGCAGAACCTTTGAACTCAGTAGGGATCCTGCAGGAGGAGGACAATGGACCGAAAGGGTCAGGTGGCTGTGTTAAGAACTGGCCTTTGGAAGGACACAGAGCTCTCCCCTGGGACTGACGGACAGAAAGAGCGAGTCAAAATGGATTCTAGAGCAGCTTGGCTGGATAGAGCTGTGTCGTTGGCCAGTATGAACTCTGTCTTAGCTTGTACTTCTCTCTGCTAACTTAAGGACTTTCCGATGCTGTATGGCAGTTGACTAATAAACCCCACTCTGTTTTGAAAAGGCTGCCTGGTGTCCCTGCAAATCCTACTGGTCCCAGAAGAGGGCACAAGTCTCAGAATAGGAGACCACCACAGTGGAACTTGCTGGGCAGAACTCAAGGTGAGAAGCAGGAGAGCTGGAGCCCAGAGACAGTCTCAGAGGCATGGGGCCATGTGGCCTGCCCTTAAGGAAGATTGGGACCCCTTGTGGGTCTGGCACACTGAAGAACCAACAGTTCTGTTTAAAAGCTTGGGCACAGAACAGATCTGCTCTGTGGACAAGTCAGAGAGTAGCAGCCAGGATGCCCAGCGCATGGTGACTGCCAAGGCCATGGTTCGGGAGGCAGCGTCCGCCACATCCGCCACCGCCTGGCGCGTCGCCCTGGCTGCAGTTGTGCCTTCCTCCATAGTAGCCCCAGAACTCCTTCCTAGAAGCCTCAGGAAGAGAGCCCTCGAACTTGCCCATGGCTTGCCACATGTTAAAATCATAGCATCCTAGGACGGCCTGATGTTTAAGAGCGCTGCTTATGGAGTCGGTCCTCACTCCGGCACCGGAGCAACGCTCCAACTCGGCGCTGAGTACCGTGACCTCAGTTTGCAGCGCCACCCTCAACTGGAGACTAGAGCACGGATAAACCTTACGCTCAAACAAGTCTAGTTTCTTGGAGTCTGTTCTTAGGGGTAGCCCTGGGTTGACCCTGTCACTCCCTGTGGTTAACCACTTCTACCACTAGAGATTTGGGAGCAGGGTGGGTGTACAGGTACTTGTGGCCTTTGGATGGCACAAGGTACTTGCGCTCAGCCCTCTTGGAGATGGGGGGCAGGGAGGAGGGAGTTTGCCACAGGGCATTAGTGATCTTAGAGACCTCATCATGAAGGGGCAGAGCCACCCTGGCCAGTGCCGTGGAGCAGAGGACATCGAAGAGAGAGTCCGAGGGCTCCTCTAGCTCTTCCGCCTGAAGACCCAGGTTGGCAGCGACCCTTTTCAGTAGTTCCTGGTGCACATTAGCGAGATTCAGAGAAACTGGGGGAGGGGGCTCCACTATAGCCTCATCTGGCGACGATGAGAAAGATGCCAGTACCGTAGGGTCCTCCCCAACCATAGGTGGCCCAGGGGCTTCTTCCCCTGCTCCCTCTTGGACTTGCGGGGTCCTTGAGCCCGAGGCTTCGTGCATCGGAGGAGGGTGGGAGAGAGAGGCAGCTGGTCTCTCCGAGGCTCTGGACACCAAGCAGGCGGCCTGGGAGGGCTGTGTGAACCCCCACAGGTTCAGTGGGTACCACGGCATCGGCTACTGTGCCTGAGGTCACAGGGCTGGTTTTGGTGCTGACAATGTAGCCCGTACCACCAATACCAGAGCTTGTCCCACCGTCAGGGAACCTTGCTCCGAACCAGGGCTGGATCCTGAGTGGTCGCTCCCAGGTGACCAGGCTTGGAGCCGGAGATCTACGTCTCGCGCATGAGGAGCAGTACCAGGATCAGGAACGGGCTCGGTGCTGGGAAGTACCTGCATGCGGTGATGCCCTCCTATGGGATCAGTGACAGTCCGAAGAATAGTACCATTGATCTCTCAGTGGATCCCTGGAGCGGTACTGTGGTCTCAGAGATACCGGGTGCCAGAACTGCTACTCCTGCTGGGGGTGGGGTGAGGGTGCCGCCAAAGGTCTGCTCCCGGTGGCCGGCAAGCTGCGCTTCGAGCCTCTCTGCCTGTACCCAAGGTCCGGGGACCGAACAGGGCTGCGCTGTGTCTGCCTATTGCGGTCAGATGCGTGGTGGCTATGGGACGGCGAGCACTGGCGGGACATTACCTGTGACGGGGAACGGTGCTGCTGAGGTGAGAACCGAAATGGTCTGAAAGTGGGTTTATCCTGTGACCGGAGAACTGCTGGAGCCGGTGTGGGCGGCACCAGGAGGTACATGATCTCCTGCACCACCTGCAGGGCCTCCGGCGTGGACGGCATCTGAAGCTGACAGAGGTCTCTTCCGCTATCCAGGGTAGCCAGTGGGGAGCGTGTTGGGCTACATCGCTCCCCCCGGAGCTTGGGCCCAGATCCTGACATGGGTGAAGAGTTGCCCGACCTGAGACCTTGCTCACACCCAGTCTTATCCTTTCCCTTGTGGGAGGTTGGAGACTGGCCTCGACCCTCCTTCTTGGTTGGAGCCATGGATGGGGACGGGTGCCGGCTAGTGGATGGTCCTGGTGGGGCGCTGCACACTGAGGTCACGGTACTCAGTCCCGAGTTGGAGCGTTGCTCCGGTGCCGGAGTGAGGACTGACTCCATAAGCAGCAGTCTTAAACGAATTCTGCGCTCCTTCTTAGTCCTTGCTTGAAGGACTTGCAACTTTTGGCCTTCTTACTAACGTATCCTTTGCCCGGGCAACGCAGACAACTGCTGTGTGGATCACTAAAGGGCATGGGCCTCTTGCAGCGATCACAGGGCTTAAAGCTTGGGGATCGGGGCATGCCCTGTCCTGAGGCAAAGTCCCGTTCGGGACCTACAAAGTCTCTAACTATAGCTAAGGGATTTATCAACACCACTATAAAACTATATACAGTACAATACAGAAGGTAACTAGTTTGTAAGGAAGAGCAACTAGAGTGCTAACTGAAGCAGCAACAGTTCCAGCACGGTCACTGGCGGCAAGAAGGAACGGTGGGTGGGGGGAACTGGCGGTGCCCTATATACCGTGGCATGTGCACGCCACTCCAGGGGGCGCCAGAGCCGGTCCCCTACGGATACCACGGAGGGGAAAACTTCCAGCACCGGTGCATGTGGCAAGCGCACACACCTAAGTTGGATGGACATGAACAATCACTCGAAGAACCGGGCATGCTTAGTCGAGAGAAAAGAAGGCTGAGGTAAGACCTGATAACAGTCTTCATATATGTTAAGATATGTTACAATAGTTAAGTTCTGGAATAGGTTACCAAGGGAGGTTGTGGAATCCCTCTTATTGAAGGCTTTTAAGAACAGGTTAGACAAAACATCTGTCGGGGATGGCTTAGGTTTACTTGGTCTTGCCTCAGCACAGATGGGTGGACTAGAGGACATCTGGAGGTTCTTTCCATGCCTACACTTCTACGATTCCTCCACCATTTTTTCCCCATAATGCACAGTTGACTAGATGTATTCTCAGTAGGGGTTGCTGGGTTTTTCCCCACCTTCTTCTGAAACATCAGGGACTGGCCATGGCTGGAGATGGGACACCAGCTGGGATGGACCAGTGCTCTGAGGCGGTGCAGATAATTCTCTTCTAGATTCCTGGCTGGGGTGCCTTGCTCACATGCTCAGGGTCATACTGATCAACAGACTGTGACCCAGGTCAGATTGGCAGGGATCTTGGGGTTTTTTCGCCTTTCTTTGCAGTGGATTGCCTGCTGAGATCATCTGACCACATCTCACCTAATCAATTCCCTGCTATTGCAGGGGCCTCAGGCATTCGTGGCACCTTGATCATTTCTGCTCTCTTCCTGTGGCACACATCAGTTTAGTCTCCTGAGGACTGAAATACTTGGGGCTAAATATCTGGGTTAAATTTAATGGCCTGTGATATACAGGGGTGAGATTAGATGATCTAATGCTCAGCCAGGGTAAATCATATCATCTGGACAATGCCAGTGAACGAGACCAGGATAGGCCACAGCCTCATGAAGATGAAACAGATGTTCCACTCAGTCTGTACCACTGTTTACTCAGATTGGAGAGCTCTTTGGGCCTGCACCTATCCGGTAATGTATCCTCTCTGCATCACATAGATCTGTATAGCTTCTCCACCTACAGAAGTTTTATGAGTGGATGACAATGGTAACATACTTTTAGAAACATATATATAATATATATAAATCAGTGGTTTTCAACCTGTGGTCCACGGACCCCTGGGGGTCTTCAGTCTATGCCTAAGGGGTCCATGAAAGGTTGTCAATGCCATAGAACAGTGGTTTTCAACCTGGGGTCTGCAGACTATATCTAAGATTTCCAAAAAGGTCCACACCTCCATTTGAAATTGTTCAGGAGTTCACAAATGAAAGAAGTTGAAAACCACTGATATAAATAAATTATACACAAAAAACTGCACTGAAACCACAATATTCGGGTTGTAAAGTCAGGCCCTCAGAAGTTAGGAAATACCACAAGGAACACCTGTGCCACACTAACACTGTCACCTCCTTATGCGTATGCATTCTGATACAATTACATCATCACATACTATTTTTTGCACAGGGAAAATATTTTGGGTGTGTGAAGTCAGGTTGACCTAGGTCTAGAATTTGTTTTTATTACAGACATGCTTGACTGTGCCTGAATGAAGACAGCACAGATTCACCAGCCTGTCTCACACCCAGAGCTATTCTGGCAACTAGGATGTTGTAGAAAAAATGGTGGAGAAAAAAAGTCTTTGTTCTCTTCATCACAGCAACAGCAGCAGCTTTCAGAAACTCTAGTCTCCTTCTGTCTCGATTCTGTTACGTCAGTGACCGGAATACCATTCAAACCTAGCAAAGCTTCCTTACCTAAAGTGTCACAGTGGCTCCTGCCCTGTCTCTTGACTTGCTTCTAGGAGCAATTCCTCCAGCTCCTTCTCATTCTTGGAACAGTTTAATTCTGAAAACAAACAAGGATTAACCTCATTAATCAGCAACCTTAAGACTAATCAATTTTCATTAAGAAACAAACACTATGTCACTCTCCAAATTTGGGATCAATGGGGCACGTAAATTAGGAAGCATGGGATGGACTGGGAGTAAGTGCTCAAACATAATGCTGTTTCCCTCCTATTGTATTAATTTATAAAAAAAAGAGACTGGAGCAAAGAGACACAGCAATAAAAGGTTATGAGTTTCCTAGCATTTAATGACAGAAGCAACCATTACATCATCTCATCAGACCTCCTATATAACACAAGCCCTACAACTTCACCCAGATACCCTATGTGGAGCCCAATTACTGCACAGTAATGCCATTCTCGCTCCGTTCAATAAAAATACAGATCCCTCCCATTTAAAACCAAGTGACACTAGGAATGCTGACCGGAAGGGTCTTCTCTTTTTTTAAATTTATTAAACGTTTTCAATCTTGTTTCTCTAATCAATCAAATTAGTTCTAGGCAATATGCCAACCTATTACACAAGTAAAGTGTACTATACATCAGAAAAAAGAAAAGACCATGTTATTCCCACATATTAACTGCAGTACTCCAAGCAAATTTTTTTTTTTTTATGGCGAGGTATTTCCAGTAGAGATAAGGAGGTGTTAGTACCGTTATACAAGGCACTGGTGAGACCTCATCTGGAACACCGTGTGCAGTTCTGGTCTCCCATGTTTAAGAAGGATGAATTCAAACTGGAACAGGTACAGAGAAGGGCTACTAGGATGATCCCAGGAATGGAAAACCTGTCTTATGAAAGGAGACCTAAGGAGCTTGGCTTGTTTAGCCTAACCAAAAGAAGGTTGAGGGGAGATATGATTGCTCTCTATAAATATATCAGAGGGATAAATACCGGGGAGAGAGAGGAATTCTTTAAGCTCAGTACCAATGTGGACACAAGAACAAATGGATATAAACGGTCACTGGGAAGTTTAGACTTGAAATTAGACAAAGGTTTCTAACCATCACAGGAGAGAAGTTCTGGAATAGCCTTCCAAGGGAAGCAGTGGGGGCAAAAGACCTATCTGGCTTTAAGATTAGACTTGATAAGTTTATGGAGGAGATGGTATGATGGGATAAAGATCAATTAATTGCCAAAATCATGTTAACTATTCATGGTAAATAGGCCCAATGGCCTGTGATGGGATGTTAGACGGGGTGCGATCTGAGTTACTACAGAAAATTCTTTCCTGGGTATCTGGCTGGTGAATCTTGCCCATATGCTCAGGGTTTAGCTGATCGCCATATTGGGGTCGGGAAGGAAGAATGAGGTGGGATTTGATAGCTGCTTTCAACTACCTGAAAGGGGGTTCCAAAGAGGATGGATCTAGACTGTTCTCAGTGGTAGCAGGAAAAACTTTTTCACTAGGAGGGTGGTGAAACACTGGAATGGGTTACCTAGGGAGGTGGGGGAATCTCCTTCCTTGGAGGTTTTCAAAGTCAGGCTTGACAAACCCCTGGGTGGGATGATTTAGTTGGGGATTGGTCCTGCTTTGAGCAGGGGGTTGGACTAGATGACCTCCTGAGGTCCCGTCCAACACTGATATTCTATGATTCTATTATTCTTAATAGAAAAGTTATGAATTGCTAAGTATGATTATCCTGTTTATATGCATGTATCATCTTTGTATCTGAAGTTATGAATACTGGCTATGCATCTGCATCTCAAACCTGCATTGTATGCCAGGGTGACACCCCACCCCAGATAGATTTACATCAGGGCTAGGCAGCTATGTGTTGATGACCCATTAAGGACACACAGCTCTGACAATGGGCCTTTGAAGAATCTTATCCTGCCCAGTAGGCCCTTCCTGCGGGTGCCTCAGACAGTGAGGAGTCAATGACTTCCCCCTCTGATTCAGCAAAACATGTAGTGGCACGTGATTTTCTCATGTGACCCAAGACTCCATCTGGGCCAGTAACTTTCCATACAAAGAGGCTATGGGCTTTGTTTGGGACAGTACATTTCCATGCACATGGCAGAGGGTATAAAAGACATCTAATACATCTCCATTTTCTTTCTTTCCTGCTCTAATTCTCTTGACTGTGAATTTACAACAAAAAGGAGCATCTTAAACTATGGACCAAAGACCTTCCAATCTTCTGGAAGATACCAGAGAGGCTTTTGCAAGCCAGCACTCTATTCCATCACTGCTACAAATCTGATATAAGGACTTTGCAATCATTTGTATGCATATGATCCATTAACTATTTATAATTCTTATTTTTTTAATAAATCTTTACTTAGTTTATTAAAGATTGGCTGACAGCAAGGTATTTGGATAAGGTCTGAGCTATATATTGACCTGGAGATAAGTGTCTGATCCTTTGGGATTAGTAAGAACCTTACATATGGTGAATTGGGTTTTCAGTAGCCTCTCACTATATTAGACTTGTTCATCTGGATGAGAGCCCAGGGCTGGAATGCCTCAAGGGGGACTGTATTTGGCTTCTGGTTAACCAGTGTGGTACTGCAGAAGCTCTTTTGTCACTGGCTTGGTAACTAAGTATAAATAAACCACCAGTTTTGGGGATTGTTTGCCGTTTCTTGTAGTCTGCCCCAAGTGTGGCATTCTTAATGTGGTCCATCCCAGGCACCTGGTCACACCTGGGTTACATAGTGAACAATTACACACACTTGCCTTCAGGCCCCAGTACCGATGACAAGCATTCAAACCTGCATTTCTGACCAACCACCACCTGTGGGCATATTTTCATACCAAAGAATGAAAAAAGGTCAAGCCATCACAAATAAATGTACTCCTAAAAATCAGTCAGTTCACAGATAATTTCCATGTAGAAAAGCAGGCTAAATTAGCTGAATGAACACTATTTCTGACTAGTCTGAGCAGCTCTAGAAAATAAAAAAAATAGAGCAAAGCCCCCCCCCCCCACAGCATACCATTTTGCAAATTACAGCAAACTGCACACTCAAGCACATAGCCTGCAAACACTTGTATACATGCTCAGCTTCAAGCAAGCGAGCAATCCTTTGAGTTTAATGTGCCTGCTCACATGCTAAGAGTTGATTGTGTGTGTTTTCCGGACTGGGGCCTATGATTCCTAAAATCCAGTTATTAGGAAAAAAAGTTTCTATGCTTTTCTTTGGTTTACTTTGGGCATTTGACAGCACCATGTGCAGAGGAATGGTCATTATTTCCCTTCTATGGTCAGTTAGGCAGCTTCTCCCTTGCTGAGCAACCCTTATAGATTCAGATTCCAAGGGTAGAAAAGCCCACTATCACCTAGTCTGACCTCCTGCATAACCCAAGCTATAGAACTCCCAAAATAATTCCTGTTTGACTTAGAGCATCTCTTTTAGAAAATCAACATCAAGACGGAAAAAAGCCATCATAAAACTAGTTATAAAAGCAATCTTTTTTTAAAAAATGCTATGAACTGTTTCAAGAGCGAGCTATCAGAAATGGCAATTTTAGAAATTAGTTTACAAAACTGAACGTCCCTTAAACTGGTCCGAAAGGTCACTACAGAGTGACACTGGACACTTCCTCCCTAGGGAATGAGCACTGTTTTGCCAAGGGAGTGAAAGACTCCAGCTGTAACCACACCCCTGCAATGCAGAGAATTTCCAGCTATGGCTGGCCCAAGAAATGATAAGTTAGGATTGGAAATCAAAGCTAGGTTTCTTGTATGGCCAGGTGGCCTCCTTTGGGAAGTGTTTGGGTTGTGGGAAGGTCTGGGCAAGTCATTTTCTATTTCCATGAAGCAGGAACAATGAAAGCAGAGCGCAGAAGGGGATGTAAGCTCTCAAGCTTAGCTTTAGTTAGGGATTACAGTTTTAAGTGTCCAGAAGGCAACTTCTTACCCATCTCATCTACTCCCTATCTCCATAAGCCTTTGATATGCTGACTATAGTGACAAAAGCAGCACAAAGAGGCCTGACTGGGCCTCTAAATGTTACAATAATAAGAATAAACCTAAGGGCTTCTAATGCCAGCCCGACAAAGCCAAACACACCCATGAAACAAGTGAACTACATTCTTTATGGTGACTTATGCCTCCTCGGGGATCCTCAATCTAGCTCTCGCTTGGAGTCAATGGGAGTTGGGATGGGTGGAGCCTCCCCGTTGGGGAGGCTAGCCCCCAGCTCCACCCTTTCCGCCTGCACCCCCCCACGGTCAGAAGCCCCGAGCCCCCCCACTCTGCAGCTGGAGGAGTCCCAGGCCAGCTGGATCCCTGAGCCACCCCCTGCCACCACAGCCAGAGAAGCTCTGGGCCAACGAGAGCCCCTCCCCCCCCAGCCACACCGTGCCTCCCCAGACCCCAAGTCACCCCACAGGAAAAGCTCTGGTCTCTTCTCTTCTGGAAGAAAAACCTGAGCTTTTGATAAGCGTCATGTAGGTTCCAGGGTGGCTGAGGAGGCGGTATGTTTTACTCAGCTTCCCAGGTTTATCAGTAATCTCCCTGCACCTTCCCTCACCTCGCCTTCCCTTCCCATCCCACAAGTCCCTCCTTTTTCTCCCCTATCAGAACATAAGCTCTTGCTGCAGCCTTCTGTTCTGTATTAGAATCATGCCTAGCATAATGGGGTCCTAGTCCTTGGCTAGAGCTAGGTGTTAACATCATACAAATAATATATAAATACTAAAAAGTCATGCACAAGGGATGATGGCATGTGTTCCAAGGCATGTGGATAATTTGATTAACCAGTGTATTTATATTTATTTTAATATTGTGCAAGCATCATCCAACCCTTAGAAAGAAAAAGAGCCTGACTTCTGATCCCAGGGCAGACTGGGTCAAGAAATGGGTCATAGGCTTTGACATATGGTCACAGAAGAAGGAATTGCAAACCCCTTGCCAACCGTTCTGCAAGGAAGCTTGAGGAAAGCATGGTGCTGGTCACAGCTATCTATGTTATTATAACTAATCCCTGCCATTTTCCTGTCACCTGCAACAATCAGTGAAGAACTCGCACTATCATCTCTGCGCAGACTAGAGCCTTTGACAGCATGCTAGTGTGGAACATAGCCAGGTAGCTCCCAGGCAGTGGTTTCCCCAGGAATTGAAATTGGGGGATGGGGGGGTGTGTGTTCGAATTTACAGGGGCGGGTGTCAGGGCCGATGAGGGGTGAGACTGTGAGGGTGAAGGTGGGCTGTATGGCATCATAGTAAAAACTGAAAAATGTTTCATGACCATTTTATTAGATTTAACTCATGTTTTAAAATCATCACACAAATTAAAGTTGGCTACTCAAGCCTTCTATGAAGCACTACGTCTTTCTTGGTTTCTTGTTATAATTTTGCACAACTCTGTTAATGAACTTCTTGAATGCAATGTGTTCATCTTTGGTGGCTTCTCGTGTGTCCGGTACTTCCATTCCTTTAATTGATATGCTCATTAGTTCATTCACATGATCAGGCAGAAGGAGACTTCTTTCAGAACACAAAATTCTATTCAAGGATGAAAAAGAACGCTCAACTGTAGCTGTTGTGACTGGGAGTAGCAAGAGATGAATTCCTACTTCTTTCATCCCAGGAAACAGAGCACAAAGATCGGGTCGAGCCACTAGTGATGATAAAAAAGAAGTTGAAGTCAAATCTTCATTCATTCGTGGTATGATATTCCACTCTGTGTTCAAATTCTCTATTCTGTCCTGAGCACATGGCAGCCCCATTGCTGGTAGTGCCTCACTCCACTCAACGGTCGGTGTTTTATAGGACAGGCATCTGTAAAAGCTACGTAGAGGTTGAGTAGAATCTAGAAGTTGCTGTTGTAGATTTTTAAGAATCAAGTCTGTGTACTTTTTCAGTTGTCTTAACAAACACTTCTTGTCTTCTTCACTTAAGGATTTAATATAAATGCCTTCATCAGTCAATTTCAGGACTGAAGTCTTTGCTTCTTCCAGTACTTTTTCCATGGATAGCTCTCTGATTGATCCAAATGTAGTTTCTGTTGCTGGACAAAGATCTACTACTGTTGTAGCAGATGTCTGGATGGCATTGTTTAATGACCCAAGTGGTTTCATAGTAGAGAGAGAATGGCAATAGTCTTCTCTGGACGTAGCAGCAAAAGTAATCCACCAGCCTCACTACTTAGATCCATCCCATCTTGGTAGATACTTTCCAAAGCCAGTAATAACAGCTGGAGTAATTTTAAGACAACAGCCAAGGATCGCTCATGAGAAAGCCAGTGGGTTTTCCTGGGTTGGAGTAATTTGAACTTCAGTCCCAGTGTATCTTCTATATTTTCCAAGATAGTCTTTTTGCAAAAAGAAAAGGAGTACTTGTGGCACCTTAGAGACTAAAATTTATTTGAGCATAAGCTTTTGTGAGTTACAGCTCACTTCATCAGATGCATTCATCCAATGAAGTGAGCTGTAGCTCAGGATGAATGCATCCGATGAAGTGAGCTGTAGCTCACGAAAGCTTATGCTCAAATAAATTTGTTAGTCTCTAAGGTGCCACAAGTACACCTTTTCTTTTTGCGAATACAGACTAACACGGCTGCTACTCTGAAATCAGTCTCTTTGGACTCTTGCTGAAAAAAGAATATAATGAAGACATTAAATTTACAGCTTTTTAATGTCTTTTGAAGATTCTGCAGCTCGTACTAGTGCTAGTTGGAGTAAATGGCCTCTGCAGTGTGTATAGGAGAGATCAGGGTTACACTTTTCTCCGAGCAAAGCTTGTACTCCACCATGTCTTCCAGAGAAGTTTGCAGCTCCATCAAATGCACAAGCAGCCATCTCTTTGGGGTCCAATTGACAAGCATTTAACTCTTCTAAGATATGGATTGTCACAGATGCAGCCGATGTGTCTTCTATAACTTGAAGATCTAGAAATGCATCTACTGGCCTACCACTGACATCAAGATAATGTACACAATGACTTAATACTTGATGACCATTTGCATCAGTGCATTCATCAGCCACGTATGCAAATGTTTTGAATGTGGTGAGAGAGTTCTCCACTTTTTCAAATGTTGAGTCTTTCACTGTTGCACCGCATGCTTCTAGCCAGTCAGTTGAGTTTCTTGCAGAAAGAGAGTGAGCATTTGCTGGTCTTCTTCGGAACCAGTGTTCAACTTCAGGATGAACAAGTGACCATGCACTTAACATTGGCCTCCAGTTTGTAGTGTGTGGTATCTCTTGCTTAAATAGAAAGTAGGATGCCACAGCCATGTTTGTTCACATGAACTGGGTTGTGTCTCCAGCATTCTTAACAGCCTCATTAAGTACTTCTAAAATTGGCTTTGAAAGGGGGCTTATAAGGCTTTCTGCATGTTGATGCACTCCAGAGGCCTGGTGTTTTGCTGCCTTTTCATGTAGTTTGTCAGCACTGGCTTTGCTGATCCATCTGACAAACCAAAGTCCTCCACTTTTACCAATTGTAACATTGGGAAGCTTTCCTTCTTCGTAAGCTTTTTTGCAAGAGGTGCGCCAGTAGCCATCTTTTGTAACTTTAATAAATGGGAACACTTCGACCAACAAACATCGGGAACTGCCTTTAGGTTTTGGAGACACTGTTTCTTCAGTAGGCAGCTGTATTTGTGCTTCGGGCTGGCCGGATGTAGATGCACCACTTGACCCATCAGATGACATGTTGATATGTTCTTTTCAGAGTAGCAGCCGTGTTAGTCTGTGTCTGCAAAAAGAAGTGAGCTGTAGCTCATGAAAGCTTACGCTCAAATACATTTTGTTAGTCTCTAAGGTGCCACAAGTACTCCTTTTCTTTTTGATATATTCTTGGTTCTTGATGTGTTCTTCACCTTGGTTAGTTTTTGAGGCCTTTGAGTAGAAAAATTGTTGTATTGTTTTTTGGTCTTTTCATTTTCACTTTGACCTGCAACATATAAAAGAGATATGAATAAATTAAATATTTTGTTAGTATAATGCAAATTTAACATAAAGATAATGCAAAATACACCAAAACAAAACAGGCCTAGATTTCTAAAAAAACAATTTAAAAAAAATGTATTTAATTTAAATTGACTTTTGAAAAGTAAGCCATCATGGGATAAGAGGGAAGTCCTCTCATGGATCAGTAACTGGTTAAAAGATGGGAAACAAAGGGTAGGAATAAATTATCAGTTTTCAGAATTGAGAGAGAGAAATTGTGGTATCCCTGAGGAGTCGGTACTGGGACCACTACTGTTCAACATATTCATAAATGATCTGGAAAAATGGGTAAACAGTGAGGTGGCAAAATTTGCAGATGATACAAAACTATTCAAGATAGTTAAGTCCAAAGCAGACTGCGAAGAGTTACAAAGGGATCTCACAAAACCGGGTGACTGGGCAACAAAATGGCAGATGAAATTCAATGTTGATAAATGCAAAGTAATGCACAAAACAATCTCAGCTATACATACAAAATGATGGAGTCTGAATTAGCTGTTAACACTCAAGAAAGAGATCTTGAAATCATTGTGGATAGTTCTCTGAAAACATCTACTCAATGTGCAGCGGCAGTCAAAAAAAGCAAACAATGTTGGGAATCATTAAGAAAGGGATAGATAAGACAGAAAATATATTGCATCTGTATAAATCCATGGTACGTGCAAACCTGGAATACTCTGTGCAGATCTGGTCACCCCATCCCAAAAAAGACACATTGGAATTGGAAAAGGTACAGAGACGGGCAACTAACATGATTAGGGGTATGAAACAGGAGAAGAGATTAAAATGACTGGGAATTTTCAGCTTAGAAAATAGACGACTGGGGGGGATATGATAGAGGTCTATAAAATCTTGACTGGTGTGAAGAAAGTGAATAAGGAAATGTTATTTAATCCTTCACATAACACAAGAACTAGCAGTCACCCAATGACATTAATAGGCAGCAGGTTTTAAAAAAACAAAAGGAAGTACTTCACACAACATACAGTCAACCTGTGGAACACAGGGGATGCTGTGAAGACCAAAACTATAACAGGATTAAAAAAAGAACGATAAATTCCTGGAGAATGGGTCCATCTGTGGCTATTAGCCAGGATGGGGAGGGATGCAACACCATGCTCGGAGTGTCCCTAGCCTGTTTGCCAGAAGCTGGGAATGGGCAACAGGGGATGGATCGCTTGATGATTACCTGTTCTGTTAATTCCCTCTGAAGCATCTGGCCTTGACCACTGTCGGAAGACAGGATACTGGGCTATATGGACCATTGGTCTGACCCAGTATGACCATTCTTATGTAAAAATTAATTATAATAATAAAAATGTTTAGTACAGAAACTCCCCAACATAATGATCTCTCAAGATGGCAACGATGTGAGATGATAACCTTGGCAAATAATGGATTTTAAAAATCTTGGCCTACTAGGAAACATATTTATATAAAGTTTCCATTCCCAGTCACAAATCTAGCATTCTGGAGCAAAGTCACTAAGATATAGTCCAACAAACAAATATTTATTTAATGTGCCCCTCACTTTCCCCTCCACCGCACCCCACTCACCGGTGTTGTCCTTGGTCAGTGGAGACTCATCGTTCAGAGGTGCTTTCACATGAGTACACCTCCCAGGTGGAGGGGGCAAGAAGGCACCTTGCTCGTTCCTCCAGCTGCTCACTGTTCGCTCTGGCCACTGCTGTTCGTTGTGCCACCGTTCACTCCATCGCTCTGTTGCCAATGGCCCTGCACCGTCACCTTCTGCTGCTGCCTGCCACCGTGACCTCTGCGAGTTGGTCTCTTGAGGTTCCACCCAGCTCTCAGTGATTTCAGCTGAGCTCTCAGTGGGGGAACCTCACAGCTAGTGCAGTCTGGGCTGTGTCTTCCACAGAAACACTGTCCCACAGCAGGACTAAGCACTTAGACCTGATTATCAGTGATTTCAGCTGCAGTGGTCACTTAACAGAACGAAAGAGACTATGGAGCCTAATCAGCTCTGTCTTTAAACAGTGGAGAGGGACAGGTCCCCACCCTCTCTCTTGATGCCCTCAATCAGCACAGGCTAAGTACAGTTCTACTGCCCTTTACTCATACAGTAAGAACAACATTTCATCCCCTCTCCCCGCATTCAAGTGATTGTAACCTAACCCCAGCCAAAATCTATCACGTGGGCATCACAGCTCTGTTTGCTGGATACCTAGGTAGATTAGGTGTGAATGTAAATACAATCTGGTCCTGAAGCTTTCCCCCCAGCCCCTAGCTCATCACTAGCTGTCAGGGAGAGCTCATTTTGACTTTGCTTACAAATCATCATTTGAAATTATTAGGTTGGCCAACATCACCGAAATGAATGCACTGACATTGTCATAAAAAACAACAGCTGTATACGGAAGCTAGTCTATGGTCATACTTTTCAAATCTATTATACTTTTTCAGATACACTGTATATGCTTTTAAAGTGTGTATTAATGTTTCAATTTCAATTCAAATTTCCAAACAGTCACTAAATTGGCATGTAACTAGTTCACAAAAATGGGAGGGGGGGAATTCGGGGGAGGGTGTAGGAAAATCACTGCTCCCAGGACATACTTCTCAGGCAGGAAATGGAATGACAGCCTCAAAACATAGCAGGACTTTGGTGGTGGTTTGAATCTTTTTCCCTGTTCGCGTGTTTCCGAACAATGTGACAGTAGTATCTGGGACACAGAAGGAAGAGAAACTATTGCACTGCCAAACGACTAAGAGTCACTAATCATAGCAGTTGGGTTATCCCCTCATGGAAATACTGAAGCTGCCCTTGCTATTCTGTGATCCTCCAAGGTAGCTGAACAATCAGTAGGGGACTTTCTGTTAGGATAACTGGCCCTGTCTGGAGGAAGGTGAAAGGACCCAAACCTACTTAGCGTCCCCATCCAGGGAGCTTGAAGAAAGGAAGAAGTACTTCTTAACTTCCCCTTGTCTGACTGAAGTCCGAAGAACTATTCTCCTCTGTGGTCTCCCCAAACCATAAGGTCCACACAGGCTTTTCTACTACATCTTGCAAACCTTGATCCTAGGGAGCCCTTAACAGGTCAATGTAACAAACCGTATCTTCATGTCTAGAGTAGTAAATCTACAGTACCTTTATTTGAACGGTGTAAAACCAAAACAAAATGAAAAATGTTTAAGAGGACACAATCAGTAACCATTGGAACAGCTTACTGAGGCAAGTGGTCATTTGGAGTCTTTAAATTAAAATTAAAACTGCGTATCTTCCTAAAATAAACGAGGCCTCAACTCTCAGGGGTGACTGCGAACGGGTCGGGCGGGGTGGGGGGGTGAGAACACTCACTCTGCTCTTTGGGGTAGATGTGAGGGGGTCCCAACACTTTTTTGCTTGTAGACATGGAATCATGCTGTGTTAATGGTCGAGAACCATGGACCTAGTTCACAAAATACAACGTCCACATAAAAGAGAAGCTCCAGAACTAGAGCCTCAAGGTATTAGGACTGATAGTGTTCACTCATATAGAAGGGGGGAATAATTTCCTGCGGGAATCTCTGATCTGTGTTATGCAGGAGGTCAGACTAGATGATCATAGTTGTTCCTTCTGGCCTTAAAAAATAAATTAAAACACGTCTAGCTAGGAGTATCAGGATGCAATTCAGGCTGAATTGGGAAAAACCTTTTGACCATGAGACCGATCAGACTGTGGAATAAGTTCAAAGAATAGTGGTGGAAGAAGCTTGGAATATTCAGAATTAGACGAGCTAAAACACTGCAGAAAATAGAATAGGGAACAATCCTGTACTAGCCCCAAGAGACAGACTTTTGAAATGTTTTTTATTGGCTATCAAGAACATGAGCTGAGGAACAAGGGATCAGAAAGCACTTTGTTTTGAAGATCCAAGTTCAGCACAACAGAGAATAAATTCTAGAATAAAGTAAAGCGGTCTTACCATGCTCGACAGCACAGCTCCCCATTTTCCCATCACAACCTAAGGACGTATCTGGTAGAGCATGAACAAATTCTGTCTTTAGCCCATTAGGAAGTGGAGTTTCATGAACTGTAATCTCGCATGGCCCAGAGTTCATCTTTTCTGAAACTGATCCAGGGGTTCCTGCTGATGGTGCATTTTCCAAGTTGGCTGCCAACGTGGAAACAGTCCCATTTGCCTGCAAGTCCAAAAATTCAGTCTTCATAGGTAGGGTTTGAGCCATCAGTTTAGACTGTTTCACTGCATTGCCTTGCAGGTTGCTGATATTCTCCTTCAGCCGTGTAGTGTTTTCTGCTGTTTTCTCTGGTAGATTTTCCACTCGTGTCACTACAAAGATTTTATGGCCTCGCCCAGGACTGGAAACAGAAATTCTCCTCTCATTTTCTTGAGTGTTAGCATGTGCCTGAGCCCCTGGTATAGTCCCAATGCTTCCCCCTCCTTTGGGCTCACACTTTGTTTCTTCAGTCATGTTTGAAGGGGCACTTCTGTCCTCTGAGCTAAATGCATCCCTTGTCTTTTCAGGAGAAAGAAATGACTGGGGCACATTATCTACATGAACAGAATCATTTTGTTTCTGTGATTTACTGAGATCTTTAGTCTCTAACCCAGGGTCTACCTCATCATCTGTGTCAGAGTCTGAATATATCACCCCATCCTTGTCACTGTTTATTGCCTTGTCTGTATGCCTGTTCTCTTTGGACACCAAAGTCTCCCCCACTTCATTTCCTTCAGGTGTTGCTGCTGTGTCATCACCTTGGCTGTTTTCCACAGGTCCCTCCTCAATCGGCTCAGTGATGGTGATCTCTGGCATAGAGGCAGATTGCTGAAGTTTCTGTTCTTTCTCCTCTTTCTCTTTGGCCAGAATAAAGTTGCGCTTGCAACCATTTTGGATTTCAGCTAAAAGAGCCTTCTGGGTTTCAATAAAACTCTTCACCTGCAAGAGGGAGAGAAACACTGCTGAAACTGCAAATAGTCTGAGATACAGCATATAGCATATTTACAGCTCTCTCGGCACGACTCAATCTTGGTGCAGAAATCCGTTTCTGCATCAATTTTACGGGCTATCCAATTGCTTACGCACAGAATATGGGAACAGCGATAAAACTTTAACTCCACTTGGGTGGGTAAACCAACTAGTAAACTTCAGCAAACATCTATTGCAGTTATAAGAATAATCGGTCCATCTACTGTATTTGAATGTACTTGATTAAAAGCAAGGAGACTTTGTTAGCAAAGCCAATAGGTTTTGGCTTTAAAAGGTAGTAAAGCTTTCTCATTAAGTGACTACAAGAAATAGACTGTTTTGCTTTCCTGCCTTGATACAAGATGGAATGAGAAAATTACATATTTGTAATTGCTGTTCTCCAAGGAGGACTCCTTTTTAAATTGTAACACTGAGGCAGGGATGGTCTCTCACTGTGTTCAAGACCCAGTGTGATCGGACGACCCCCACTCATCCTGATTTGGGGTCTGATTTCAGTGCCATCGCAATGCAAATATTAAAAAAATAACAGGTCAAATCACTCCCATAGGTATAGAAAGGACTGACTCAACTCTATGGAATGACTGGTGGGCAAGTGATGTCATGGGTATCTTTAGAGAACAATTATTACCAGTAAGTAACTATCATTTTGCTAAAGATACAATGACAAACACCACACTGTAGGAAGCGTAGCCAAGGCTAACACATCTTAAAATAGCCAAAATTAACATTTTTTAAAGGTATAAAAAGGTATACATCGAGGTTTTGAAGGATATAGGTATACTGAGAGACTTCGCTAAGAAATTGGAAAGAAGATCATAAAGGTATTCCAAAAACGGAGTAAAAAATAATAAAAGATCAGAGTCTGGATGCCCCAGCTCAGAAAAATTCTAACAGATCAAATTTTGATTCCTATCTAGAGGCCTAATCATGTTCTATGGCCTGCACTATACAGGAGGTCAGACTAGAGGATCACAACGGTCCCTTAGAATCTATGAATCAAAACAGTGGTGTTTGTTGAATGCATACAAAGAATTCCCCTGTGGCTGCCTTGAAAATTTCCTGGATGGGAACAGATCAAGTCTGCTGAAGCAGACTTGTGCCACACACAACGAGCCTCAATATGACCTTACAGTGAGAGAGAGTCTAGCAGCCATTTAAATACATGGCTTTCTCAGAGAGCAGAAACTACAGAGTAGGCATTAAGTGAGAAAAAGCTTGGTGGATTGTCTGAGTAGATAAGAATCCAAAGGACCTTTTTACAGCTTGTGAAGAGGAGAATCCCCTGGACAGGTACACTGATATGGAAAAACATTAGCAGAATGATTGACTGATTAACTCCATTACCATGATATGACCCACTGGAGGGTGTGCAGTCACCAGAGTCTACAGCAAGCTCATTTACTGTCAATGCCACCAGGAAAATGACTCTGCATATTGGAAGCCTGAGCTGAAAGGCATCAAGTGCTCAAAAGGAGCTGTCAACAGCTTAGTTAGGACCCCATTAATACGCCATGACATATTATGTGACATGACATTGGGAGCTTTCCAATGGGAGGTTTCAAAGTAACAAGCCCCTGATGAATGTGACAAAGGACAGGCCTACCTTCAACATGTTGCTGTGGCAGATGAGAGAGCCAGGCACAATGACCCTGGGGAGCACAATGACCAAAAAAAGACACCGAGAAGTTTATCTCTCTGCTAGACCCAGCATTAGAACACTGAGTTTGGGGGGTTCCTGCTTTGGTTGTTTATAGGAATGGGCTTGGCTATGGTGGGAAGCTTTAGAGAGGGAATGAATATTCTCTGAGACGTAATGTCAGTCTAGAACCACACAAAGTTCATAGGCACAAAAAATGCAGTGCAACTTACAGACTCCTTTTTCGGTTCCCTGTCTAAGTCCAGCCTGAGCAGAGAATGATTGACCTTCAGTGCCAAGGACAATGCCATCAGACCCCCCGTTTTAATCTCATTCTCCCGCAGGTCTAGTCGAAGGAGTCTTGGACTCTCTGCAATGAATTCTGCTACTGCCACAGCACCTGCAGGGGAATAAAGACCTCCAATGATGAACCATGACAATGGAAAAGAAAAAGAAACTGGCTCACAACATGCTCCCCATAAACAACAGAGAAAGGTTCTTACGTGTGTACTTTAGACCAGTGCTTCTCAAGCTCTCTGATGTGGGGGACTGGCATTTTTTTTTTCTCCAATGTGCCCACAGACCAGCAGCCGATGGCTCGCGGACTGGCACCAGTCCGCAGACCGCCACTTTGAGTAGCACTGCTTTAAGGCTCAGTGAGATGGGGCCCATTTCTCATTACAGAATTTTGTCCAGATTCTTGCTATTGTAACAATCTGCTCTACAAAAATCTAAGTATTAACTCTATTTGTTTTCAATGAATTGAAAATACAACATCCTGGTCACCCATAAATAAAAGACCCCAAGGCACTTTCTGCCAAGTAAAGGTGTTAGCACTGATGCTCTGGCTGTATTTCAATTTTATAATGCCATTTTGCCTTCACATTCCACCAATTGCTACAGTTTAAAGATGACAGGTTTCAGAGTAGCAGCCGTGTTAGTCTGTATCCGCAAAAAGAAAAGGAGGACTTGTGACACCTTAGAGGCTAACAAATTTATTTGAGCATAAGCTTTCGTGAGCTACAGCATGCATCTGATGAAGTGAGCGGTAGTTCACGAAAGCTTATGCTCAAATAAATTTGTTAGTCTCTACGGTGCCACAAGTCCTCCTTTTCTTTCTGCAGTTTGAAGATGGTATTCTTCACTTCCTGTCATAAACCCAGGTGTTCTTTTATGCATTGTTAAGCAGATGTTTTCTAAACCAAAAGTACCTGACTTTCAGAGGGGACTCAAGTGTTTCCTGTATATACAGTTTATACAGAGTGGGATCTTTTAAGATGAAAGAAACTATAAATCTAACATAGCAACTGACAATTTTCATATTCCCATCGAAGTACAGTTTGGAAAACTCATTCATACATACATACCAGTAAGTTACTACACGGATTCCAAAACATCTAGATGCTTCATAAGCAAATAGATTGTCGGCTCTCTGTGGAAGAGACCATGTCTTCTAAGACTTTAAGAAGAGGTTACTCACCCTGTGCAATAACACTGGTTCTTTGAGATGTATCCCCCCTGCGGGTGCTCCACTCTTGGTGTGCATGTGCCCTTGATCAGAGATTTTCCTTAGCAGTGTCCGTTTGGCCTGCACATGCACCACTGGTATCCTCGTGCCCTTCACCAAGGCTATGTTATTCTGTATGGGTCAGTTCCTTCTGCACCCCCATGTCTCAGAAGCAACTCCAAAGCAGAGAAAAAGAGGGTGGGTCGTGGAGCACTTATAGGGACACACATCTCAAAGAACCACAACTACTGTACAGGGTGAGTAATCACTTCTTTTTTGAGTAGTGTCCCTATGGGTGTTCCAGTCTTGGTGACTTCCAAGCAGTAGCCCCAGTAGGAGGAGGGGGCTTCAGAATGGAGTCCATCACAGAAGAGAGATCTGCATTGCCAACTGCAGCATCAGACCTGGAGGCATCCACCAAGGCACAGTGTCTAAAGAAAGTATGTACCGAAGACCATCTAGCGGGTCTGTAGATTTCTGGAATGGGAACATTTTTAAGGAGAGCTATAGATATAGACTGTGATCTGGTCGAGTGTGCCAAAATGCTGGTGGGGGGTGGAATGTCAACAGCCTGGTAGCAAACTATAAAACACTTGGAAATACATTCCGAGAGTCTCTGGGTAGAAATGGTGGAACCCTTAGATTTGTCTGCAATCAAAAGAAATAGTCTACTGGATTTACAGAATGGTTTAGTTCTATCCAGACAGATGGATAACGCCCTCTTGACATCTAGAGTGTGGAGAATAGTCTTCTGGTTGGAAGCATGCAGTTTTGGGAAGAAATCCGGCAGGTATATGGTCTGATTCAGGTGAAATTCAAAAGTTACTTTCGGGAGAAACCTGGGATGCAGCCATAAGGACACCGTATCCTTGTGAAATGCTGTAAAAGGGGGATCTGCCATTAAAACCCCAACCTCTCCGACTCTGCGGGTGGAGGTAATCGCCACTAGGAAGGCTGTTTTCTTGATTAATTCAAGAGGGACCAGGTGGCCATTAGTTCAAATGAGGGCTTCGTGAGGCTTTTGAGAATCAAATTCAGGTCCAAAACAGACGTAGGAACCTTTACTTATGGGAGCAGATTCCCTAAGCCTTTCACAAATCTCGTGGTTGTGGGGTGAGCAAACGAAGAAAAACCTTCTATAGTAGTATAAAAGGCTGTTAGGGCAGCCAGGTGAACTTTGATGCAATTGAGGGACAATTTCTTAAGCTGCAACAGGTACTCCAGAATGAGAGGAACTGGGGCAGATTCAGAAGCAGTACTGTGGAGTTCACACCAGTGGCCAAATCATGTCCAGTTCTGGAGGTAAGTTCTGGTGGAAATTTTTCTACTATTTAATAGCACATGTTGTACCTCCGCAGATCAAGAGGGATCTAGCCCCGAGAACCATTCAGGGACCATGACTTGAGGCAAAGAATGACCAAGCTGGGATGTGTCAGGGGTCTGGCATCCTGAGAGAGGAATTAAGAGACAGTTGAAAGATCTATCAGAGAATAGAGAACATGGTGAAACAGTAAGGGAAAGCCCTTCTCTCGACCACGTCAGGACTATCAGAATGACTCTGGCATTGTTCTGCTTGATCTTATCACCTTGAGAATGAGAGGCATCAGAGGGAAGGCATAAAACAGTTGTGGTTAGATGTTTGGCTGCACGTGTGTTTTCCCTGTGTGCTGCCCCAGCTCTGTGCAGACAGACAGCACAGCAGACCTTGAGTGAACCGTCCAATGACCACAAGATTTGTTAAGGTACGAAGGCACCAGGCCAGGTTTATTGTCGATAAAGCACAGTAATAGCACCTTGCAGACTTTACGAAGATACTAAGACATGTATGCCTGTGACAATGGACGCAGCTTAGTGAAGGACTAAGGACTTTCCATTCCCCCCTTGGCTGGACAAAGATACTCCCTCTGAGATGCATTTTTATACCCTGATACAAACAAGTTAGTACTGCCTCTGACATACTCACTGCCCTCTGACGTGGCTAGTTATTACCTTGTACATATTGGTTCGATCAAAATATTTTTATTACGTAGAGTTATCCTTATCTTTTAGGAAGGGTCAGGGTGTTCCTGTTATCCTTGGGGAATGTTTTTGTACCATCCTTGATATTGGGGCGTTCTGGTACCACTTGATATTGAGATGTGTTTGCGTAAGTACTCTGTGCTTAGCACTTCTTAGGAACGTGTATTTCTGCAATATCAGCCCTGTTCTTGCCAGATTCTGTGAGCAGGTTCTGCCTCACACCAGGCCTTTGACACAAGGGCTTATGTCTCAGGCGCTCTTCCTACTACAACAGTCTGTCCATCCAATGCAGGAGGAAGGTGTCCCCCAGTGAACTGCAACCTAAACACCCCGCCCCACACGCACACATCTTGGACAAAATCGGTAGCATTTTTTGTTTGTGGGTGTGGCAAAAAGGTCTACTTCTGGAAAACCACCAAGTCTGAAAGATTCACAGTAGAACCCGAGAATCAAACTCCCACGTGTATTCTTGGGGAAACACCTGCAGAGTGTGTTGTCCGTGGTATTTGGTATGCTGGGCAGATACATTACTGATATCCTTATGTGATGCTTTATGCACCAATTCCACAACTTTATTGTTTTGGCACAATCTTGCCCCTCCTTGCCAACTGATTCATGCAGGCCACATGGTCTGTCCTGACTTTGATGGATCTGTGTCTGATGAGAGGGAGGAGATGAAGACAGGCATTTCTGACCATTCTGAACTCCAGGAGATTGATATGAAGGGTTGTCTCTTGTGGTCAGACCATCTGTTTTATTGGAATCAAAAGGTTTATTTGTGAGTTGTTTTAATAGTCCCCCTTATTTGCCATCTCAATATTTGGTGTGAAGAAGCTATCACCACCTCTCCTGTAGAATCCCTCAGGTGCTGCTTAGCCATCCTGCAGGAGGAAAGAACTCTAGAAATTCCATGGGAGAGGACAGTGGTTGATGTGGAGGGAAGGGGGGAACAGTGAGGTTAAAAGGGATGCAAGAGAGTCCAAAGAAAAATCCAAAAAAATCTGAGGCCTCCAATAAGGACTAATTAAGGTAATCTGAAGGCACCAATTCTAGTTACATAACTTTAGCGAAGAGCATCACTGAAGGTGAGCAGTGCTAATACCCCATCTGACTGACTAAGGTACAGAGAAACAAAACCATTTATTGGTGGGGCACTAGGACACAAGACATTCCCCAAGAAGTCGAGAAGCTTCACCTAATAAAAGTCGTAAAGTACAGAAAATTAAGGCGATTCAGTGAAGGAGGGTAAATGGAAGTCAGGACCTCATAGGTCCCAGGCTCATACTCATTCCCTTCAGCCAACACAGAGCTTCCCCAACCAGGAAGCTCTTGCAGCCCTTTTGCCAGATTCCTTTCCAAAACATTTCTTTGGCTCAAAGAACTGCTGGCGGGGCTGCAGCAGTTTAAAGAACTAGGAATCCCACTACGCAATCCATAAGTTCGAGATGATAATCTCATGCAGCGCTACTCAAAGTGGTGGTCCGCAGACCGGTGTAGGTCCGCGAGCCATCGGCTGCCGGTCTGCGCGCACGTTGGAAAAAAAAAATTGCCGGTCCCCCACATCGGATAGCTTGAGAAGCACTGGTCTCACGCATCCAGTGTTAACGTCATATTTTTAAATTAAGGGACCTTCAGACTGTATGTGGTAGAGAAAACATACAGATTAATATTCGTTAGTGTTATTAGCAAAACAAGCACTACACCTCAAGGATGATATACCCGCCAAATTTCTAGGTCAAAGGAATTCAGGAAATTTTGTTCTATCCTCCCAACTAAAAACACATCATCATAATTTTTTTTTCCCCCACAGTTGAAATACTGTATTTTCCCCACACTCTCCTAGCTTACACATGACTGGAAGGACTTCGGTCAAATTTCCAAAAATTCACCAAGATTCACAGACCAATTCAAAAGAGTTAGGAAAGTTTTGAGCACTTGAAACCAAGGGATTATATATAATGGAAATTGCTTTGCAATCATAAAAGGGACTAGCAAAGACAAAACATTGCATTTGGGTACACAGAATGCCTGAAAAAGTCCACTCCAATGCAAAGAAAGTTTTTTTCTGATTGTTTTCTCCCCCCCATAAAGCTTCAGGTCCTAGCTTGGTCGAAAGACTCTATGGTGAATGGGCAAGGCCGGCGCTAAGTTTTTTGCAGCCCCAAGCAAAAAATTTGCCACCCCCAAGTTCTGAGAGCGCAACTGCCCAAGCAAAAAAAAAAAAAAAAAAAGTCCATGGGTGCTGAGGGAATTGGCTGATGTGATTGCAGAGACATTGGCCATTATCTTTGAAAATTCATGGAGATTGGGGAAGATCCCGGATGATTGGAAAAAGGCAAATATAGTGCCCATCTTTAAAAAAGGGAAGAAGGAAAATCCGGGGAACTACAGATCGGTCAGCCTCACCTCAGTCCCTGGAAAAATCCTGGAGCAGTTCCTCAAAGAATTCATTTTGAAGCACTTGGAGGAGAGGAAGGTGATCAGGAACAGTCAACATGGATTCACCATGGGCAAGTCATGCCTAAAAACCTGATTGCCTTCTATGATGAGATAACTGGCTCCGTGGATATGGAGAAAGTGGTGGACATGATACATCTTGACTTTAGCAAAGCTTTTGATACGGTCTCCCACAGTATTCTTGCCAGCAAGTTAAAGAAGTATGGGCTGGATGAATGGACTATAAGGTGGATAGAAAGCTGGCTAGATCGTCGGGCTCAACGGGTAGTGATCAGTGGCTCAATGTTTAGCTGGCAGCTGGTATCAAGCGGAGTACCCCAGGAGTCGGTCCTGGGGCCGGTTTTGTTCAACATCTTCACTAATGTTCTGGATGACTGGATGGATTGCACCTTCAGTAAGTTCGTGGCTGACACTAAGCTGTGGGGAGAAGTAGATAGGCTGGAGGGTAGGGATAAGGTCCAGAGTGACCTAGACGAATTGGAGGATTGGGCCAAAAGGAATCTGATGAGGTTCAACAAGGACAAGTGCAGAGCCCTGCACTTAGGATGGAAGAATCCCATGCACTGCTACGGGCTGGGGATCAACTGGCTAAGCAGCAATTCTGCAAAAAAGGATCTGGGGATTACAGTGGACGAGAAGCTGGATATGTGTCAGCCACGTGCCCTTGTTGCCAAGAAGGCTAACGGCATATTGGACTGCATTAGTAGGAGCAATGCCAGCAGATCGAGGGAAGTGATTATTCCACTCTATTCGGCACTGGTGAGGCCACATCTGGAGTACTGCGTCCAGTTTAGGTCCCCTCACTACAGAAGGGATGTGGGCAAATTGGAGAGAGTCCAGCGGAGGGCAACAAAAATGATTAGGGGGCTGGGCCACATGACTTATGAGGAGAGGCTGAGGGAACTGAGCTTATTTAGTCTGCGGAAGAGAAGAGTGAGGGGGGATTTGATAGCAGCCTTCAACTACCTGAAGGGGGGTTTCAAAGAGGATGGAGTTCAGTGATGGCAGATGACAGAACAAGAAGCAATGGTCTCAAATTGCAGTGGGGGAGGTCTAGGTTGGATATTAGGAAAAATTATTGGAGGGTGGTGAAGCACTGGAATGGGTTACCTAGGGAAGTGATGGAATCTCCATCCTTAGAGGTTTTTAAGGCCTGGCTTGACAAAGCCCTGGCTGGGATGATTTAGTTGGGGTTGGTCCTGCTTTGAGCAGGGGGTTAGACTAGATGACCTCCTGAGGTCTCTTCCAACCCTAATCTTCTATGATTCTATGATATCACAAGAGCCAAGAGTGACATTATTCCTGTAATTGTCATTATCAACGGCATTCTCAGTAATGACAAAAAGGTTGGGGGCTTCAATGATTGATCATCCTGAAAGTAACGATCCCTCAAAATACAGAAAGTCTGTTTTACCCTCGCATGTTAGTTTAGTAGAAGCCAAGCCTAATCGGAGCACAGAGCGGTTTCCAATGAGTCCATTCTTCAGATTACGAACACCTTCATTCCCAATGGGATTGTGACCAAGGTTCAGGGTCTCCAAACTCTGCATATGAGGCTGTGGACACAAACAGAAAAATAAGGTGAAAGAGATACGTTACAACAGAATGTCAGTGCAAAAAAGTAATGACCCTCACTCACATCAACACCTAGCAACCACAGCTAAATAACGGACTCTCTTAGGCCCTTCCAAGTTCAAAATGGGAATTTCTTAGGGAGGCCCTATATTCCCGAGCATACAGAATACCACTGATTTCAAGGGCTGCTAGTTTTACAGACATTACTGTTTTGTCCATGCTTTTTATTTTTCAATCCCCACAGAGCAAAGGAGGCCTTGGTTACTGAGCTTGTGAAATTGACATTGGCCTGGTAGCGCACACATGTGCCTTGGCAACCAATCCATTCCTTCAGCCTGTCACAGGCTGACTCCCTGCCCTACCTACATCCTCTGCATTAGTGCTAAAGCCTGCTCTTCCAGCATATACTGTCATGGCTTGTGCTGCCATGGGAAGTCTACATGTAACTTAGCCACACAACTACCTGCAGATGGCTACTGACCCAGCCTAGGCTGGCAGCCATAGTTCTCACCTTCCCTCCATCAGAGATGGGCACTGGATCTTCACTGTGAGGAATGGGTAGAAAGGAGAGTCAATAAGGGAAGCAGAGGAGTGAGGGGAGATGGTAGGCGAGGAGGCAGAAAGACAGGAAGAATAAGCAGAGGAGAAAGGAAAACGAGAGAAATTACTAGCAGAGAGAACATAAGAAAAAAGATAACCCAGGTGGGCAGGAAAAGAGACAGCAAAAAGGTGGGGCTCAGAGCAGGAAGAGCTAGGCCTGCTGTTACTAAGGAGAACATACCAACAGGGTTGGGGTGAACAGCAGAGGACATATAGCACTAAATAGTGCACTCTCATCCTGCCTTTTACTGTAACAGGCCCTATTTTTCATCCTCCTTGTATTCCTGATCCCTTGCAAATGCTGCCTCTCCAGTCTGACAGCTGCCCTTTTCCTCTGAAAGACTGCTTGCCCTGACCCCTCCAATATGCTGCATTAATTCTCTTCATTTCTATGCAATAGAAATGCACTTCATGCAGCTGCACAAGAACATTGCATCCACCCACTCTGCAAGCATTAAATTGTCGATGGCTTGATTGGGCTATTGCAGAACAATTATGCCTAGCTCTAGAACACACATCTATAAGATAAGCAAATTGGACTGTTTATATCTTCCTCTCCTCTCCATAGGCTCCCAGTTTAGACCTCAAACTACTCTCTAAATGAGGATCATTCAAAAGCCGCTAATCTTCTCCCCCTGAAATCTACTCACCAGTGTCATCCCCATATAAGCCATGCCAGTGTGAGTCAGCTGGTTATTCCACAAAACCAGAGTGATCAGCCCTTTCCGTTGCTCCTTTAGGCCCTCACAGATGTAGGCCAAGCCTATAAAACAGTATCAGTTAGAGCGGATTTATTCAGTTGCTTTCAGCATTTTACAGGCCAGCACTTCAATAGTCACGATGCCAGCACAGTCTGATGTGAACACACAGATACTGTAGGCTTTAACAGCACTTTTCTTGTCTTATCTAATCCCTTCTTTTCCACAGGCTTTGAATGCTGCCGTCAGTAAACCACAAAATAGAACTTCACATACTGTGCTGGATCAAAAGAACATTACAGGCAACAGCATGCAGACAGGTCTCATTCATTTTAAGCAGCAAGGTGGCTACAATGAAAATTTCTCTCAATACAGAATTTTTATTACAAAAATAAAATCTTTATCCTCTCATGAAAGAGAAATTACTTAAACAGAGACATCCAAAAGCCAAATTCTGATTATCATGTAATAATTTAAATAGTCTGTTTTAAAGTAGGTTGTGATTGATATTAGGACACAGCAGAATGTAAGTACAGTAGAGAACATTTCTGGTGTAGCTTTATAAAAGATACAAAATCACCAGTTTCTTCATTAACAGTCATTGAATTGGCAGCTTGTCTTTCACCATCCAGCAAGGGCTGGATCCCCCCTGCCACAATTCCTCCAATCCACAGGAGGTGAGGTGGGGTGGGGGAAAGTATAGGCACCCTAAAGCCAGCCCCAACTCAGAGTCCTAGAGGTAATGTCGGTGTGTGCAGCTGGCTGTGCCTATATCTGGCTCCTTCCTCCACAGCCCCGTTTCCCCTTTCTTCTCCTCCCGCTGTCTTGCTCCCCTCACTCCCCCTCTCATGGCACCAGCCCCAGCTCTGCTTGTAAACACTGGCGAGGGACAGGCTCGCCACCACTGCACCAAAGTCAGGGCTGGCCACACTCAAGATTGACTCTTCCCGCAGCACCATCCTGTGGCCCTCTGGACTCACCTCGCAACTGAGCTCCAAGGACTCTCCTTGCCCATCCTGCTGCTGGGCAGCCAGGCATCTCAGCACCAAGCTGGCCCCAGTGCTACTGGAGGCAGGGCGTTGCCTGCCAAGCCAGGCTTTACACGCTGGCAGTGGAGTGGCTCAAATTTCAGCGGGCTGAGCCCCCCCTAGCCCTAAATACCCGCCGCCTATGGTGAGCGGCCTAGAGAGCCTAGCCTTGAGCTGCATGGGTCCCCAGCCTGATCCTCCTTTGCTGCCACCACCCCAGCTCACCATGCCTCTCACTGAAGTGTGACCTGGCCATCCGTCTGTCATGATGGAGAGACAACCGGGCCAAATTACAGTGAGTGGTGTTGCCAAAAAGTTGTGATTGTTGCAGTTTCCAAAACAAAAATTGTGGCCCATGATTTTCTTACAGCCCTACTCATAACATGTCCTTATATACAGCTGGAGACCCACTCACATAATTCTGAAGAGGAAATGAGTCATTGCAAAGACCACAACAACTGGGGTGTGTTTCTGAATGTTCTGTCCTGTCAAGGGTGTGAAGTTTAGCCTCCCCAGAAGTTGAGTCAAGCTTGGGGAAGAAAACTAGGAGATGAATCAAATGGTACACGTGGAACTCAAACAACTGCAAGAACCTGAGATGAGGCCTGAGAAGGACCCTGTCCCCTGCATAAAGGGGACCCACCACAAAGGTCTGGCTCTCCCCTTCTCTTTGAGCTGATGGAATGGCTACCAGAAAGGCAGTCTCCAGAGATAAACTGTATAGGAACAGGTTGCCAAGGGCTCAACCCTGCTAATACTAGACTGGAGGTTGCAAGAGGCTCCTCAGCTGCAAAACCATGAATAAGGCCTTTAAAGAAACCTTACCATGGTATGATGGGAAAACAGAGCAAGGCCCTGGATAGGATGGGGATGTGCAGATATTGATTTTAGATGGACCCTTTGGGGGCTGAAGAGTGGAGGGCTAGGTAGAGAAGAGCTCCCTCTGGAGGTTCTACCAGGCTCTTGACACCAGCAACATGCCAAACCTGCTGCCTGGTGGAAGATGCATATTGTGCATTAACAGAGGAAGAGGCAGAGAGTTGTCAACACTACAACATTTACCTCTTTCTCAGAAACTCCAAGGTCTTCGAGGTTGGTAACAGTATTGGGTAGAGGAATGCTGCCTGAAGGAAGCCTGTGGTCTCACTTACTTGGTCCTTGGGCCTGGATATGGGGGCCCAGGGAGCACCAAGTAGTCCTAGAGTCCTTAAGGGAATCAAAGGCCCCACCTATCTTTCAATTAAATCTCGTTGACCTAAAAAGGAAGGTCCTCAATAGCTGTTTGGACCTTATTGGGAATTTGTGACGATTGAAGCCAGGAAGATCTTCTCACAACCACCAAGGCAGCCAAGGTGTGCATCCAGTACAGCCTATAGGGGATGTGTGGGCTATCAGACACAATGGTCTTTATCTCCTCTTGCGATTTGTGGGGTACCCCATCCACATATTGAGACAGTTTGTTTCAACTGAAATAATAGTATTTGACAGAAGTGCTTGGTAATAAGCCACGTGCAGCTGGAGGCTGGCAGATGAATATACTTTGCATTGACAGGTCTACTCTCTTTGAATCTGATGCTTCAGCCTCCCTTGGACTGCCAATACCAGAAGCAACCCTGATAGACTCCATTCCAAGGGATATGAGTGTCAGCTCACTTGTCAGCATCCATCCCAATTGCATCCATGTGCCATAGGTCTTCTGCAAGCTCCAACAGCCTCTCATTTATAGGCATGCTGAGCCTGCCATTCATGAAAAACTCATGGACATCTTGCAGCCTGAGAGACTTCTGCACTACTTTCTAGAGTCTCTGCCATGCAACTGAAGAGGTCCTGGAACGCCTTGAAGGCATCGACTGAAAGCGGCATACAAGGATTTAGTCTTGTTGGGAAAGGATAAAGAGATTGCAGTGGGGACAAGTCGCTTTTCCCCTTGTAGATGATGTTCATAGTCACTTCCCTTGTTCTAGCTTTCCAGGATCTGAAGCTGCACTAGCTGACCTGGCCACACGGGTTTAGACCGAACCCTAGAGGGGGCCGATGATGAAAGCTTGCTTGAATACAGCTGCAGACCCCAGAGTATCCAACAGGAGCAAGGCTATTATGAGTATGGCATTCAGGTAGGAGATATGGAGAGGCAGGTCCCAGGAAGGATGTTCCTATGAGCCCTATGTCATTTCTTGATATCCCTTACAGATCCCTCCCCAGAGTCTCTTCCTGACCCCACTGCATTACCCAAGGAGGGGAAGGAAGGTGTGAAGGGGAGGAGTGCCTACTATGCCCCATGGGGATGAACAAAAGGAGTACACCTTTTCCAACGGAGGGGTCGTCCTGACTGGGTAGGGGGCAAAGTCTGCAGTGGAGATACGAGAGGTCAAGGTGGTACCAATGACTTGGTAGCTGACACTTAGTTATCAACACCCTCAGACTCTTAAGAAAAGGAAACTATTGTACTGTGCCCAGAGGCAAACCACTCTGTACCATATGTGCCCTCGGTAATGACACATTAGGTACCAAGAACGCTGATTCGAGGTTGCTGGTGCAAAAACACCACGTACCGAAGGACCTGTGCCAAGAGACACGTGGCCCACAGGTTTAGTGGGTACTGCCACCATTCTCTAACAGCCAGTAGTGGGGCACCAAAAGAACCCTTCTCAGGCCACTGGCTGCCTCTTGGCTGTTGAGCTCAAGATGAGTCATTTATGAGTCTTGTGTAGGGTGACCTACGCCCCTACTCTACACTGGTGGTGCTCTTCCCTAGCCCTGTCAGAGGCTGTAGGAGCTGGAATGGAGGTAGACAACTGGGGCCTCTTCATCGATGTAGCCCAGGAACGCAGGGTGGAATCTCAGCTTACCAGGGCGCTCACAGAGAGGGTGACCAGAAGACTGAGATCTGTGTGTGTCCTTCCTTTCAGCGTCCAAGATGGTTTACATACAGTGCTTCAGAAGGAACAATTTTAAGCGGGCTTCTCTACCTTTCTGAGTTTGCTTAGAGAAGAATTGACATATGGTAAAAAGAAAAGGAGTACTTGTGGCACCTTAGAGGCTAACAAATTTATTTGAGCATAAGCTTTCGTGAGCTACAGCTCACTTCATCGGATGCATTCAGTGGAAAATACAGTGGGGAGATTTATATACATAGAGAACATGAAACAATGGGTGTTACCATACACACTGTAACAAGAAAGTGATCACTTAAGGTGAGCTATTACCAGCAGGAGAGCGGGCGAGGGGGAAAAAAACCTTTTGTAGTGATAATCAAGGTGGGCCATTTCCAGCAGTTGACAAGAATGTCCGAGGAACAGTGGGGGCTGGAGAAGGGGAATAAACATGGGGAAATAGCTTTACTTTGTGTAATGACTCATCCACTCCCAGTCTCTAGTCAAGCCTAAGTTAACTGTATCCAGTTTGCAAATGAATTCCAATTCAGCAGTCTCTCGTTGGAGTCTGTTTTTGAAGTTTTTTTGTTGAAGAATTGCAACTTTTAGGTCTGTAATCAAGTGACCAAAGAGATTAAAGTGTTCTCAGACTGGTTTTTGAATGTTATAATTCTTGACGTCTGATTTGTGTCCATTTATTCTTTTACGTAGAGACTGTCCAGTTTGACCAATGTACATGGCAGAGGGGCATTGCTGGCACATGATGGCATATATCACATTGGTAGATGTGCAGGTGAACGAGCCTCTGATAGTGTGGCTGATGTGATTAGGCCCTGTGATGGTGTTCCCTGAATAGATATGTGGACACAGTTGCCAACAGGCTTTGTTTCAAGGATAGGTTCCTGGGTTAGTGGTTCTGTTGTATGGTTGCTGGTGAGTATTTGCTTCAGGTTGGGGGGCTGTCTGTAAGCAAGGACTGGCCTGTCTCCCAAGATCTGTGAGAGTGATGGGTCGTGCCACAAGTACTCCTTTTCTTTTTGCAAATACAGACTAACACGGCTGCTACTCTGAAACCTGACATATGGTACACACTGCTCAGGAATATGTCCTTCTCTGAAACACAGTAGGCACCTAGAGTGCCCATTATTATGTGGCACTGAAGCATCACACAAAGGCCAGGTTTTAAATACCAAGTTTTGTTTCTGCCACTTTTCTAGAGCCCCTGTATGTGGAGGCTAGGATGTGCATTTAATCAAAAACTAGAACCTGACTAAACCAAAGATTTTTGTGTGTGTTGTCAACAGCGAACAAGACTTACCACCATTACAATCTAAACTAGCGCAGTGCACAGAGAAGCGGCGGACCCTGAAAGGGTTGTGTCTCACTGTCCGGGTGGTAAGAAGGAACTGAGGGATGGTGGGGCCCACTCTGTTCTTTGTATTCTTAAATGGCAGGGGCAGGGCGCATGAGGACATCTAGGGCCCAGGCACAGCCCCAGTGAATGCTGCTGGCCAAAATAGTCCAATCTCACACACGAGACACATGTGCACCAAGAGCAGAATCCACATGGACAAACACGGGCAGAAGAATCTTAGATGACAGATGGATTTGCTGCTGATAAACTATCCTGGCTTCCCTGCCTAACTCTGAAACGTTTGTTTTTTCTCCAGAAATACTGATAAGATTCACAACTGTGTGTTCAAATATAAGTGTGCAGAAGTTGGACAGTTCCTACACTAAGGCAGTGTTCAGATACAGGGGGCTCCAGACTTCAGGGATTCCAAACTCCAGTGACTCACAGAGAACTGTAAGTGGAACTTGTAAATCCCATAATAGGAAATATTTCGCTTTGAAACCTTTTGAATACAACAGCTTTTGACTGAGGCCACCAGAGCCTTGTTTCCCTTGCCTATAGGCATTATTAGCCCCATTCCACAGATGGCTTTACAAACAGGTAGGTAAAGGGACTTCCCTGGAGGGTCCTGTGTCCAGTGGATAAAATGTGCATCCATGACAGGAGCTCTGGATTCTAATCCCAGTGCTGACACAGGTATCCAGTATGACCTTTGGCAAGAGGCTTAATGCACATGTAATATGGAGAATACCTGCCTGCGGCACGCATCTTTACCAAATATTATTTGCTAACTGCAGCATATTAATAAGGCCAATTGGGGGAAGAGTTTGCAGCAGATGTCGTTAAGGATGCCAAGAATCAGGGCAGGAAATTCAGATACTTAAGGTTACTTCAACAACCTTAACTCAGAATTAAAAAAATAGACTGAGTGTCCAAATGTATGATAGGCACCTCAGCTGACCAGGAAGATAGTAACCAAACATACTTCAGGCCTGCACAAAGGCTGAGCTAACACTGAACTGAAAACACAGAATTTTGTACTGACATTTGTTTCTGCTTTTAATTTCACTGGTGTTTTTTCTTTTGAAAAGTAGAAAAAGAGTAAAAGACACTGAGAAATCTCTAGGAGGGGGTGAGGCACCTCAAGGATCCTATCCTGAAAAGTGTCAAGCAGCCACAGCTCTTACTAACTTCAACAGGAATTGTGGGCATGCAACAGCTTGTGATCAGACCCTTCAAGTGATTTAAGGTGCCTTAACTGGGTCTAAGCTCCAAGCACTTAGAAAGACATAGGCCATGTCTACACTCGCAAGCTTAAAGTGACACAGCTGTACTGATACAGCTGTGCTGCTGAAAGTTCGCTCATGTAGCTGATGGGAGAGAGCTCCCGTCGACGTAATAAAACCACCTAAATGAGAGGTGGTAGCTATGTTGGCGGGAGAGCATCTCTCACCAATATAAGCGCTCATGTGCACAGTGCTTATGCCAGCAAAACTTGTCACTCAGGGGTATGTTTTTTCACAGCCCTGAGCGACGTGAGTTTTGCTGACATAAGGGGTAGTGCAGACGTGGTCTTACAGTGCTATCATTCTTTAAAAAGGCTTAAACTGCTTTTTTAAAAAAAACTCATTTCAACTCTCAATTTGAGATCAGATTTGGAAATTGTCCAGCCCCCACCTCAACTTTCCCTTTGACAGCAGGAGCTGCCTGCTGCTGTATTGGGCAGGGCTCCTCAGAAAAGTGCAGGAAGAGTTCCAGTAAGCCAGCCTCTTACTACCTCTCCGTCAAGGTGTTCCAGCAGCCCTAGGCCTTTGTCCTCTTGCTCAAAATCGCCTCAAGCTAGCTCCTTGCGTGGGGGAAAGAGGAGATGGTACTTCCAGAGACAGAATTTCAGTCTAACAGGTAGGACTCTTCTTTCCGACCTGCTGGTGCTGCTCAGTTCCTGAATGGGGCTTTTGTGGTATTACACAGAAGTAGTGTCTCAGAGATAAGAGCAGCATCAGCTGTCCCTGTGTTCCCAAAGAAAGTGGAGGCTGGGGACTGTAACCTCCTATATTCCACCTCATGTTAAAGAATTCAAGTTAATTTATTCATTGTTTAAAGTCTCAGGATTTACTAGACATTCACTGTCTTTATTAAGACAGTACGTTGGGGGTGGGTGGAGGAAACAGTCACTCTTTAAGAGAAAGAGAAGTAAAAATATTCAGAATGGGAAAGGAATGAAGGCTTAGCTTGCTTTTAAAGGACAAATTTTCCAACCTGGGTTGGAGTGTGACACAGGATCCAATAAGATTTTATGTTTTCAGCTGAGAACATTTAAAATGTAGTTCTCGCTTTGACAACATTTCTCAGAGAAACGAAGACTAAGGAGGATCTCCCACCTGAATCTAAGATGTGGTTGTTCCTCAGGTCCAATATGTGTATATAACAGTTAAATTTCAGCAGATTGCCAAGCTGAGCAGAGTCCTGCAATCCATTCAGCTTGTTATCAGCTAGATACAGTTCCCGTAGGTTCATGTTCATTTTCAGAGCCGTTGCTAAAAAACAAAGAACAGCGAATTACACTTCAGCTCATGTAACACAGCTACAGAACAAAAGACCACAGAGAGCAGGGCACCTGCCTGCAGACCCACAAGACACCTTGGAACAGCATGTAACCAAAGGAGACGTAACTTTAGGTTTCTTTCATTATTGCTTTAGGTCTGCATGTTTACCCTGCTACTAACTGCTCGTTAATGCATTCTGTAGGGCACACAAGGCCATGTATCGTAGGCTTATTCAAGCTGGATGCTGCAGAAGAACACATGTCCATACAGACCATTCGTAGTGCCATCAATACCTTGTCTTATGCAAATTTCCTACTCATATAATATGTCAAAGTCTCAATATCAGCATAAATTAATGAGGCAGAAAAATCATCAGCAGGACACGAGTATGGGTGTCTAAATGCTTTATAGTGACAAGAAAGTCACGGGGCTAACCTGTATCTGGGAGGCATGGCTGTGGAGCTGCAGGAGACACGGGCCCAACGTCTCCAGGGGTGTGTGTTGGGGGGATGGGGAGAGGCACTGCATAATCCTGAGAGAGGGTGACGTATCCACTACCATGGCCTTCGTAGAGGGCAACGAGTCCTGAGCAGCCCTTGCTCGCCTCAACTACAAGGGCTGCTACTGCACGCAGCCTTGCATAACACCAGGCACAGTGCCGTGGCCCCTTGAGCCCTTTCCCCTTTTGTGCCCCCAGAACAACGGTAGGCTATAATCTTGCACTGAATCGACCATTACACTTCTGCCAGCACTAGAGGGATTTGCTAGTCAGCAGCAGTATCAAAGCAGATCAGAGGAGATAAAACTTCAATTTTCCATTAAGTTCTGCATTTCACACCAAGATCACAACCACCCTGTTAACCAGAATGCTAGACCCAGAGTAACAACTTTAGCACTGGAACCTGCAGCCCAGGTGAGAATCTCTCTCAAGTATCCCTGACAGATGTAAGAACATGGTTCAAAGGGTAGCATATAGCAGGGAACTTACACTAATAGCCTATTAACTGCAAAGCCATCTTTTGCTTAGCTGTCTGCAATATGCCTGTACCTGCGGTCTGATGTGACTACAAAGATGCCTAGCTCCAGCCTAGCAGTGATTCACTACCCCACAGCTGCCAGTGGTGCCTTATCCCCTTCCAGAACACCGAAAGGCCTGAACTTAAAACCTCTGAAACCCAGGAAATGGCTCCGACAACACCCCACCTAACCTTAACTCCGCCCTCCTATCTTTGTTCTCCTAAGGGAGTGCTCAGTGCTGTAAGACTTGGGGCCAGCAGAAAGGTGAGGGAGACTGGAGAAAGCTGCTAAGATTTTTAAACGTTAATGGATTTCCAGGCCAGAAGGGACATTGCGAGCCTACAGCCTGACATCCTGCATAGCACAGGCCAGCGAACAGGAATCTTTGAGCTCTGCAGCTGTAGCTCCAAGCCCCCTTAGGTGGCAGGGCAAGCTCTGGCAACCTGCTGCATTGCTCCCTGATCGCCATGGCTACACTTAGCACAGTGACGGGCAGGGGAGCATGGGAATAAAAGCGAGGATTTGGAATTGTGTTGAACACACAGAAAAGGGCAGATTCTTTTAGGGAGAGACAAGATTCTACTATATGCCCAGTGCCTGTGGCAATCTCCATGGAGGGCAGGTGTGGTAGTGGTCTGGGGTGGGAGGCATTCCTTTTAACTCTGCATTTCCTGGCGTTCAGAGGCTTAAGTTTAGCCCCCCCATACACACACTTTCTGGAAGGGTATGAGGCAGGGACGGGCAGCCTGAACTCTGCATTTTTGGCTGAGTTTCCCTGGTTTACAAACGTTCACAGAACCCCCATGTTCCAGAGCCCAGCTCTCCCTCCACATTGGCCCTGGCTCCTTTGCGACAGATACTCCAACTACCAAAGGCACTGGCCGTAGATTAATCCTTTCCCTGCATCACGGCCCCAGCTCAGAGAATTGCCCTCTTCCTGCCTCATCCTCCCACCCCAGCCCTCCTGCCCATGAAGGGGTCAGCAGTAGTAGGGAGTCCCACAGGTGGAGGAGCTGAGAAGAGGCTTCAGGGACTGACAGAGTCAGTGGGGGCATTTTGTGAAGCAGACAAATGGGGTCACGGCTGTGAGAAGCTGCAGCACCTCACGTCACAGCTATGACCCACTTCACTGCACGGCTTTGACCTCCTCTTGCCCCAGAGAGCAGCATCACAGGGAAGGGTAAAGTCTGGAGGGAGTGAGAAGGGTAAGGGGAACTTTGGAGTCTCTTCCCTCTACTGTTCCCTAATCAAGGGACGGAGAACCTCAGGGCCCCTCCCCCCGACAAAGAATTGTTGGTAGATGAGGGATATTTGGGAGGGAGCACACAGATGGCTCCATTCCTTGTCCCATCCTCAATTATGTTCCATGCCAGAGGGGGCACCAGCTTTTCCCCTCTTCAGATCCTGGTGTGTCAGAGCTCTGAGCTCCCAGCAAGCAATGATCCCTTTGATAATGATCCCTTATTCTCCAAGAAAACCCAGCTCTTCACCCCCAGCAAATGCTGCTCTCAGTGTCCTCTAGAAACAGGGGTTCCTATGGAGGAGGTACCATGCTACACGTGGCAGGACTTTCCCTTACCAAGAACCCCTCGTACTAAGGGTGGGGCTTCCTTAGCCCCTGCCTATAGAGGGCCAGGCTGTGAGCGAGCCTAGGCCTCCCAGGAGGTGGGAGGACAGCAGCTGTGCCCCTGAAGACATCCCCCTTTGACAGGGAGGGCAGTGGCCCTCTCTGGTAGCCTCCCCATGTGAAAAAGCAAGATGGGGATGACCCAGAGGGGCACTCCCATGAGCCGAGGGGGTGAGAATGAGCTTCAAAGTCCCACCCAACCCAGAACTCAAGGGTGAGTCCTGTGGGGGAGGCCTGGAAGAACAGGGCACAGCAGTCAGAGAACATGGGATATTTGGAGAAGAATATCTGTAGGGGGACACAAGGAGGATAGAGCTGGGAAAGCAGTGGGGCTTGAGTGTTAGGATGGGAAGGCTGCCACTGCCTCACAAGCTGGCTCTGCTGCCATGGGTTGCAGGAGCCTCTTATGTCTAGGGCCCTACCAAATTCACAGCAGTAAAAACACATTGCAAATCATGAAATCAGATCTCCCCCATGACATCTAACTATTGTAGGGGAGGGGTAGAATGGGGAGCACCCCAGCTGGGGGCTTCTACCATGCCTGGGGCTGCAGCTACTAATCCTGATAGGGCTGGCGAGGGACAGGACTTCCTCTTCCCCTGCATAGCCACTCCTGGGAGGGCAGGGGGGAGAGAGAGAGAGAAAAGAGGGAAACAGACCCAGCTCTACTTACCTCCCTCAGCTTGTGACCCCTCTACAACAGCTTTGCAACCCTCCCACAAGACCCTTTTGGGATGGGACCCCTCAGTTACAACACCATGAAATTTCACATTTAAACATCTAAAACTGTGAAACTGACTAATTTTAAAATGCTATGGCCATTAAATTGATCAAAATAGACCGTGAATTTAGTGGGACCCCACCTATAACCTCTGAGAGCCAGAAGCCATTCCAGCAGCAGTGCTCCTGCTTGCTTTCCGCAAGCTGCTCCAGGCCCGTCAGCCCATCCCGGGGGAACAAGAGCAGGGAGAAGTAGGGGAACTCCTCGTAACAGCAGAAGGACAACTGGAACTAGCAGTTACCCGCCCCTAAGGGCTGCATCTACCCTAGAGTGGAGCTGCCAGCCCTGATCCAGCATTTCTTGCCATCCATGCCCTTTGCTAGTGAGGCTCCTCTAGGAAAAGGAAAGTGAGGGGGTTTTCAGGGAGGGGCTCCAGGCTCCCTCACAGCTGATGCTGCACCCCCACCTAGGGCTCCTAGCTCCAATCTACACCCCAACACAAGCCCTGCAGGGCCCCCCTAAAAGCTCTTCTCCATTTCGAACTATCCAGCTCCAGCAAAGTGGCTCTCTGATAACGATCCCTTATTTATCTAAGGGATCACTGAAAATCATCATTTTCAAAAAAACAAGTTTTCCCATTTTTAAGAAAAAATGGGCTTTTGGAAAATGAAGATTTTTGAGGATCCCTTATACAAATAAGGGACTGTCAAAGGGCCACTTTATCAGAGCCAGGCAGCTCCAATAGAGAAGAGCCTTGTGGGATCTAGATGAGCCCCCCATTCCTGAGGGTGGGTGTCTGTCAGAGTCTTGGTAGGCAGAAGTGCAGAGACAGGCACACCCTTGTATACCTGAATCGGTCTTTCCACCAGTTTAACAAGGAGAGGACTTCTTCTGGGATCTTGACCAGCATGTCCATGTGGTATCTGCTAGGTATATATACACACCGATTTCAAATCACCCTTGCAGATGACCTCTGGCATCTGTGTGACATAAGTGTATGAGGTCATGGGTCCTAGAGATCTCAGACATGCACTGGTGATTCTGGGTGAGCCTGATGTTGGTACCCAGGTAGCAGTGGTGTAAGCTGCTCTACTTCAGTGTGTGGTAGACCCTGCCCACACAAGCTTCGAGTCTGACTAGCCCTAGTCGACAGTATGCAATAAGGGCCTCTGCTAAGGGTAATGAGTGAAGGCCAATGGCAACTCAGCTGACGAGGGCCAAGTTCTAATGGCGATGAAGGTGGATGACCTACAACTGTGGATGTATGGGCCGTATAGGGCAGAAGGAGATCTTCATAATGGTCATCCACACCCACAGAAACCAATGGCATCTGACAGGGAAGTTCCTGGGAAGGGGGACTGGTGTCCCCAAAAAATAAAAAAACTCCTCTATATCTCCCTAATCCCAAGGAGGCAGAGTGGGGCGAGGAAGGGATAAAAGCAACCAGCCACGACAGACCCCGACAATAGCACCAGGGTTAAAACCCCTGCTATTACTGACTCCAGGAGGAGGGGCATGTTCTGCATGCATAGGAGAGAAGCGACCCAAACCCCACTTGTGAATGCACATCCACAATGACCAAACCAGATCAAGGGCAAACCAGACTTCAGAGGCACGTTCTGTGTCGCCACATGGAATGTGTTAACGCTGAATGGCACAGGGTACAAGCTCTTGTCAAAGACCTCAACCACTGTAGACTAACTGCTGGTACCACAGAAAAGCAACCAAGTCACTGAGGAAAAAGCAACGTCCCCCCACTTTCGTGGTCCCCACACCAAACTCAAGGTGTGGCACTTGTTTATTGGACAAACTTCTAGCACACAATTTAATAAAAAAGAACCCCATCTTTCCATGCTTACTCTATGCTCGGTTCCAGCATCATTAGGGACACTTTTGCGTTGGTGCACAGGCCACAGCGACAGCTGATGCATCACCCATGCAACAGGATGCATTCTATCACCAACTGGTAGCAAAAATCCAGTGCTTGTGCTTGGAGATTTTAATGCCATGACAGGCTGTGATTGAAGTGGGTATGAATCCATGATAGGTTCCTTTGGTTTGGGTTCACCAAACAAATACATCTCTTGGCTTCTGACACTGTGTGCCACTGAGGGATTGTCTGTTAAGGTGCCTAAACCAGGAGCCCATAACAACCATCGCTGGACCTGAATTTCAAATAATGGATGTCATGAAAGAAACTGACCACATGACTGCCAGATATCGCTCAATAGTGAAATCTCACGAGGTCTTTGGCGACACAGAAACATCAGCAAACTTAGACCACAGACTAGCTGTCACTCAGTCTCTCTCTGCATCTTTCACCACCTTGCAAGCCAGACATCCACCAACAGTACAATGGCCATTGTCTCTCTGAGGATCCTGTTGATGCCATGAAATATACACGGCCCATTGAGGAGCATATATATAACCTCGGTATCCTCTCAGATGATGTGGAGATCGCCTGGAGTGTATACGTAATGCTACATCATATGACACCATTGAATAACTGGCTTCAGACACTTGTGCCTTTTAACATCCCCCATTATGAAACTAGATGGCTCTCCCTGCTCAATATGGATGAGGTCCTGGACAGATGAAAAACATTATGAAAGCGTGCTGAACAGTGCACCTGCTGATGACTGTCCAAAGCTACGTGACCTGACAAACTGCACAGCAGCAGACCCAGCAACAACACTGATCCTCCATCACTCACGGACCTGTGAAAGACCAACCAAAAGTTACAGAATGGACGTGCTGCTGGACCAGATGGTATTCTGACTCAGTTGCTGAAAGTTGCCTTGGAACCAGTAAGCATCGGCCTACATCAATTCTTTTTAAGCGTGGGCATCAGGCAAAGTACTTACAGAAAGATGGCATCAGAGCGTACCAGGGCACAGGATCTCTCCTCGAGCAAGGCAACTACAATCCGATTTCATCATCATCAGTCCCTGGAAAGGTCTTTGTTTATGTTCTTCTTGGTAGAAGGCAGTCAATCCTTAGTAGACATCGTCGTGTACAGTAATCATGTTTAACTATTAGACAGTTGACAGTGGACACTGTTCTTACCCTTTGGCTTCTAGATGAGCTGTACTGAGAAATTAACCACTCACTTCATGTGGCATATATCATCATCAACACATTAGCTTTTGATTTGGTCAACAGGTCAGCACTTTGGCTTGCACTGAAAGAAGTTTCAGTTCTAGATGTTCTGCTAAACCTGGTGTATGATCTTCAGAACAGTAGTGGAGCAAGAGTGCACACTGGTTCATGGCTTTGGTTGCATTTCTACACATCCCCAGGCGTGCGGCAATGATGCATTCTCATCCCAGCATTATTCTGTTGAGCTGTTGACTGGATATTAGTATTTGCCACTCCACATGTCAGAATCAAGGATGATCATGAAGGGTTTGCTGACCAAGACAACACGAACAACATTCCCTTGTTTGTTGAGAAGTCAGAGAATTTCAGCCCCGCCCACCAACATCTCCAAGACACCATCCACAATATGGGACTGAATGTCTCATGGCAGAAGACCATGGTCCAGAAATTCAGAACCGGGCCACCAGAACCCCCCAGTGCAGTAAGTGCCGTCAAGAGTGCTGATGAGGTTATCTACCTAGGGTGCAAGCAGAGTTCAAGCAGTCACAGCAAACTGGACATTCTTCAATTACTAGGTCTTGCTGCCTTCTGCATAAAGTCTGTCTCTCACTTGTGGACACAAGAACATGTCTGTGTTGATCCTGAGCTTTGTGTGTCTATCAGAACTGTGTATTACCTGTATTGCCACAAATGTCAGAAACCTGGACCCTACTCTATTCAGACCTGGAGCAGCTGGAAGCATTCCATACATGCTGTCAATGCCAAATCCTGAACATAAAGTGGTTTAACTTAATACAAAATATTTTAATCTCTCAGAGATCTAACCTCCCTTCAATAAGTGATTATATTCAAAAGCAGTGTTGCATGCTCTTTGACCATTTCGTCAAGATGGACAAAAACTCTTCAGGACACTGTGCTCTCAAATTCTCCATCAACACTCAAAAGGGGTGCATGTTGTGGCTTGACCTGGCACCGCCTATAGGGCAACCCCAAAGTTTCACAGATTTGTAGGATTGAGCCAGATCTGGAAACTTCACTACACACTGCCCTGTGCATCACCATGGTCACTGTCCGGTGCAACAGTCCTCAGTAGGCGGTCCGTGTTTGATGAAGAAGTTGGTTGAGAACAGCTATTACCTATTCGTAAAAATCCTTGATGCTGTAAGAAAGACAGAAGGGCAGGACTCCATATTGGCAGTAGGATGCTCCTGCCAGGAATCATTTCCTGTGGGTTGGATGGATTGATAGCTCTTCACCTGCATGATGCGGATTTCCATCTACGAACTATGGTCATTATGAGCACTGTAACAGATGTATCAGCACAACTTATAGCAAGTGTGGGCAGTCAGAGGTGTGTCTGCCATGAAAGATGACTTCTTCTCCTGCTGCTCCTTTGGCCATTTGTCTATACACGGAGACACTGTCCCAGTTTAGACAGTCGTATTTTGAGAGGAGGGCCCGATAGGAAGGCCAGCCTCAACTGGAGGTTTGCCTACAAATACATCTTGTGGCCGAAGAAGTCCTAAACTGCTATCATCATAGCAGAAACTGGTGCTCAGAAACTGGTGTGAATAAAAAATATATATATTTGAATTCCTTAGCAGGGACTTGGTACCTCCCATCTGCTTTTTATCACGTGACCTGGATGGATGTAGGTGGATGCCAGACAGTTTTTGCAGCCTTTATTAATGGGGATGGCAAGTCTCCCTGGTGTAGAAGGATGTAGAATGTCCAAGAGTTTGTGATGCTTCTTTTGAACCACTTCCAGGGCTACGTCTAAGGCTTCTAGCACACATTTCATCAGGTCCTGGAATACCTTAAAGCCATCAGTGAAGGCCGACATGGATGGATTCACAGATTTGTCAGGGAACAGTGAGAATATTACAGCAGGGAATGGTTGCTCTTCCCCTGGAGCTGATGTTCTTATCTTTCCTCCTGCCTTTCAAGTACCTATGGCTGTACCAACTGGCTCATCTGAAAAGGCTTAATCGTCTCTTTGAAGAGGGTGATCTAGCCCGAGAGTCAATGAAGCAGCCTACCTGAAATATGGCTGTATTTTAATTTTACATGCCAGCAATCTGGTTCTATTTTACTTTAGGTGGACCCTGTATGGGCATCTCCTTCCCACAAAAGGTTCCCAATAAATCTAAAACCCTCCTCCCTATACCATTGTCTCATCCATGCATTGAGACCTTGCAGTTCTGCCTGTCTACGTGGCCCTGTGTGTGGACCTGAATGCATTTCAGAGAAGACTGACATGGAGGTGCGGTACTAACTACACTATCTAAATAGTCTATACAAGGCTAGGTAAAATCACAGTATGTGCCAAATAAGCAGACACAGCAGGGGTTTCATCTCTCTGCCATGGGTGGTAAAAAGTAACTGAGGGAAAGTTGGGGCCACTCTGCCCTTTATACCTTTGGGTGGGATGTGTGACTGCTCAGCCGGTGGACACGGCTGACCAAAAGAATTGGTTCTTACATGCACAGGGCACACGTGCACCAACAGTGGAACAAGTCTGGACAATCACTTGATGTAGAATAGTTTGTCCTCTCTTTTCAAGACATTAAAAACAAAGAAGTTATCCAAGTAAATAAAAGGCGTTTAGATGCAAAGAAGAGACAACCACATGCGATTACTCCAGGAAACAGACCATGCCTTGTGAACAAGATTCTCCAGGTTATTCACCTAGTAACATGAGCGGGCGCCCAGAAAGGCCGGCGTTCTCCAAGTGTAACACTACCAGGGTGCTGCTGATGCGCAGAGCCCGAGCAACAAATGGCGCCGAGTGATCCAGCAGAGGAGTGTTCCGAGCATCCAGGTACTGCAGACAGTTAGTCTGGAAAAGGAAGGCAGAGGGGTGAGATGACAAAAAACAAAAACAAAAACAAAAACATGTAGCCATTGCACACTTTCAAAGCACATTTAAGTTCTACTCAAGTCAACTGGGCACAGACTCTGCACATACTTTGCCTGATCTGCCCTTCCATCTGGGTCTCCCTCAAAGCACTTTACAAACGTTATTGAACTCCCTAGGAAAAATAGTTAGGTAACATATCATGGTTTGAAAAATGAGAAAAAACTAAGGCACAGAGGAGCAATATCTTCTTCAAGGTCATATCATGAATCTGTGACAGAGAAGGGAATATCACACCAATCTCCCTGCCTTAAGACCTGTGCCTTAACCATAAGACCATCTTTTCTTTTTTCACCCATGAAACAGAATTTGGGTATGTATCTATATCTCAGCAACAAACATTTTAATCCAACTACTAGCGACTGTTCAACCAGCGGTAAGGGGCATAGACTCTGAAAAAAACATACCGCATTCCAGAATTCAGCCTGCCAGTAACAAATACAAAATATAGGAATGACAAGCTCCCCTCTAGGCAGTAACACCTAGTGCTTCAAACAGTGGATTGCCAGCAAATTGCCGCATTATGCAATTCAGCCGATCGTGGACTGTGCCTTTTCACTGCTTCAGAGGAAATGCCTTGGAAATATAAAGGGAAGTGATGAGTTTGCTGAAGTGAAGAGGCCAGAACGGCTCTCCAGATTTTCAAAGTAAATAAGATGAGTGATTTCAGACATCCCTGCTTCTTTTGTTAATTCCCCAGGGAACAACTAAGATGCATCTTCTAGGAGTTAGTCATTTTTCGATTTAGGCTAATTTGTATTTTAGCTGTCACCTGCTCCTCTTCTAGCTGGCCAGGGAAAAGCATCTGAAAGACCTCAACAGTTTGGGACCCAGTTACTCAAGAAACGTGTTCCATCCACCCAGGTTCCATTGGAGCCGCTAAGGTAAGCTGAGCACTTTAGCATGGGTTCCTAGGGTAAAAATCTAGTGCTGGTAGCAGGACATTTTCAGTCAATGGCTCTTGCTCATGGAATTCACTTCCTCCGGTGGCCTTCGAGGCACTCTGTAAGCTGCTAGTTAGGCAAGCTTTGAGGTGAGGAGAGGTACACCAAAAAATAAAATGTTGGCATTGGGCTACCATAGCAATAATGATCCATCTGCAGTACTGATTGTAATGGTCTGTTTTTAAATACCGAGAAACTTGATTATCATAGGAACAGATTACCTAGAAAGATCTTTACAAATAAGTAAAAAGGAAATTTTAAGGTAAGAAACAAAACGATACCAATCTGTGAATATCCATCTCAAGCCATTATACCACATCCTGCCAGTCTGGGGAAAAAGAACAAACCTTTTCAGACTGGGATGGGGGTAAGAACTCTATTTGGATTAAGCAGGTTTGCCTAGAACACCTCAAGCGGGAATCTTCAGAACATCCTGATGAGGTGCTGTGCCCAGTGCTGGTAGCAGGACATTTTCAGTCAATGGCTCTGAGATCAGGAACTCTGTGCATGAGCCCAGCATCCAGAGGAACTTCATCAAGATTGGCTGATGACTATATGGATATGGCCATCTGAAGAAATGTGGAACCAATCTTTGCATACATTCATTTGAAAGAAATACCATGCAACAGCTCATGTCTACAACTACAGTGAGCAATCTTCACTGGGGAAAGGGGACTTGTTCCTGGCTGAAGACTACAAGAATGAGATGTTAACTGCTGAACTGCAGTTAGTCTACTCATCCAAACAAGCCTGCATGAGGTATTCCAAAATGAGGGTAAATGCGACACCTTTCCTGTCTCCAAGCAGCCACTAGAACTAATAAATCCTTTATAGATACTCTACAAGGCAAGTAGGCCCAAATGATTGGTCTGAAAAACAGAGGCTGTAGTATGAAAATTGGAGGAAGTTTCTTGCAACATTCTTGAATAATATGGAGAAACCCTTTTCACTGGGCCTACTGTAGTTATACAGTGGCTGAGGAAAATGAACACACAATATCTTTTTCTGATTATCCACCATGACCCTCAAATCTTTTTCAGAGTCACTGCTTTCCAAAGTACAGTCCCCCATGCTGTAAGTGTGACCTACATTCCTGATTCCTACATTTACGGCCTTGCATTTAGCTATATTAATATATGTATTTGCTTGCACCCAGCTTATCAAGTGACCCAAATCACCCTGTTTCAGCAACCTGTCCTTCTCACTTCCCCACACTTGTGTCACCGTAAACTTTATCAGTAAAGCTGTGAGTTTGTCACAGAGGTCACAGTCATGGAATCCGTGACTTCTTTCCGTGACTTCTGCAGTGGCCGGTGCACCTAGCCTGGGGGCCACCTGAGCAGCTCAGGTGGCCCCTGGGCCAGTTGCACTGGCTGCTGCTGGGGAAGTCACAAGCCACCGCACCCCTCTGCCAGCAGCAGCAGCAGGAGTTTGGGTGTGGGAGGGGGCTGGGTGTTGGGGCGTGGGAGGGGGTAAGGGCTTTGGGCAGCACTTACCTTGGGGTGAGGAGGCCTCCCCAGAAGCAGCGACATCCCTTGGCTCCTAGGGGGGAGGCGCAGTGCGATCAGGGCACTCTGCACGTTGCCTCCACCTGCAGGCACTGCCCCCACAGCTCCCATTGGCCACGGTTCCCAGCTGTGGAGATGGTGCTCTTGGCGGAGGCAGCATGCAGAGCTGCCTGGCCACGCCTCCGCCTAGGAGCTGAGGGATGTCGCCACTTCCGGGGAGGCGCAGAGTCAGGTAGGGAGCCTGCCAGCCCCGCCAAAATAGGGCCAAGATGATGATTACCTGTTTATAATTATATTTTGAGAATTCTCAGCTAGAAAGATTTTAATCCATTTAATGTGTGCCATGTTGATTTTGAGATCATTCTGTTTTTTCATCAAAATGTTGTGTGCTACCAACACAAATGCCTTACAGACGTCTATTACATCAATGCTCTGGTTATCAACCAAACCTGTAATCTCATAAAAGATAATTTGACAAATCTATTTTCAATAAACTATGTTTAGGTCAGAAAATGCAGAGAAAAAAAGTGAGAACTGCCAAAAGCCAAGCAGAGTTGGATCTTGCAAAGGAAATTAGAAACCAGCAATACAAGCTTCTTTAGCCATATAAATTAAAAAAAACAAAGAAAGAAGAACCGGGTCCACTATGCAGTGAGAATGGGGTAAAGACTAAAGATAACGCAGGTATGGCCCAATACCTAAACGATTACTTTGCCTCAGTTTTTAAATCAGGGTAATGAGGAGCTTGGGGGCAGTGGAAGGGTGGCTAATGAGAACAAGGCTATAGAAGGAGAAATTACCAAATTCGAGGTAGAAACCAAATTCAAGGTTTAATGGGACCAAATTGGAGGGTCCAGATAACCTCCATCTAAGAATATTAAAGGTACTGGCACTTGAAATTGCCAGCCCAGTAGCAAGCGTTTTTAATGAATCCGCAAACTTGGGGGTCCATATCCTATGACAGGAGACTTGCAAGTATCATACCTATATGTAAGAAAAGAAACTGATCTGAGAAACTACAGGGCCATTAGTTTGACCTCAGTTGTATGCAAGGTCTAAGAACAAATTCTGAAAGAAAGAATTAGTTAAGGACAGAGGTAAACAGTACCCGAAATAAAATACAGCATGGTTTTACAAAAGGCAGATGGCCTGGTACTAACCTGATCTCTTTCCTTGAGAAGATAACGGATATTCTAGACAAAGGAAATGCAGTATGTGACGCTGCACTCTATATGATTTTATGAAAATATGCTAATGAGTATAATGTAATATAATGTAACTGGAATATGCTTCATGCAAAAGGTTTCTTGTAAGGTATCATTACAAAGCTTATAATCTACTGAGTGTGGTCATCCTATTTGTATAAATTTATCATTCTTGTATCTGAAACTAGAAATATGAAATATAACTCTGAGGTCCTATTGTAATTATGCAAAGTGTGGGCCATTAATGGTGGTTTGGAATTTTGATGGCTCCCATTAACCAGGACAATTGACTGTAGATGGCTCCGTTTACTTGTAAGTCTTCCTGTATACCTGTGTGCTGGAAAAGTGGGTAATGAAGTCTTACAGTAACATGTGATCATGTCACCTGAACTGGAATCGATCTTTAACCTGGTGTTTTTCCATTTAGAAGGAGGGGTGGGAACCCAGAGAGGAACAAAGGATTCCCACCTTGTGCAAAAGATATACAAGGGGGTGAAACAGAACAAAAGGCACTGCAGTCATGAGAAATCCCCTAACTACCAGCTGAGCTGGAACAAGGACTGCACCAGGGGAAAGGATAGTGCCCAGACTAGGAAGACATCCAGTCTGTGATAGAAGCTTATTGGAACATCTCTGAGGGTGAGATTTACCTGCATTTAGTTTTTACTGTATTAGGCTTTTCTTTTTGTGGATACAGACTAACACAGCTGCTACTCTGAAACTAGGCTTAGCCTTGCGTGTTTTCTTTTGTTTGGTAATTTACTTTGTTCTGTCTAAAGAACAGGTGTACTCGTGGCACCTTAGAGACTAACAAATTTATTAGAACATAAGCTTTCGTGGGCTACAGCCCACTTCATCGGATGCATAGAATGGAACATATAGTAAGATGATGTGTGTGTATATACATATATATATAATACACACACACACACACGTTGGAAGTTGCCAAACAAACCGTGAGAGGCTAATTAGTTAAGATGAGCTATTATCAGCAGGAGAAAAAAAACTTTTTTAGTGATAGTCAAGATGGCCCATTTAGACAGTTGACAAGAAGGTGTGAGGATACTTAACTTAGGGAAATTATTACTTGGAACCACTTAAATCCTCCTTTTTGTATTTAATAAAATCACTTTTTACTTATTAATTAACCCACAGTATGTATTAATACCGGGGGGGGGGGGGGGGAGAACAGCTGTGCATACCTCTCTATCAGTGTTATACAGGACAAACAATTTATGAGTTTACCGTGTATAAGCTCTATACAGGGTAAAACAGATTTATGTGGGGTCTGGACCCCATTGGGATTGGTTATCTGAGTGCTGGAGACAGGAGCACTTCTTAAGCTGTTTTCAGTTAAGCCTGCGACTTGTGGGGGGACGTGGTTCAGACCTGGGTCTGTGTTTGCAGCAGGAAAGCGTGTCTGGCTCAACAAGGCAGGGTTCTGGAGTCCCAAGCTAGCAGGGAAAACGGGCTCAGAGGTAGTCTCAGCACATCAGGTGGCAGTCCCAAGGGGGTTTCTGTGATCCAACCCATCACACAGTAGATCTAATCTACCCGGATTTCAGTAAAGCATTTGATACACAGTTCCACTTGGAAAATTATTAGTTACATTGGAGAAGATAGGGATTAATATGAGAATCAAAAGGTGGGTAAGGAACTGGTTAAAGGGGAGATAACAATAGATCATGCAGAAAAGTGAACTGTTAGACTGAAGGGAGATTACTAGTGGAGTTTCCTCAAGGATCGGTCTTGAGACCAATATTATTTAACATTTTCATTAGGAGCTTAGCACAAAAAGTGGAAGCGTGCTAATAAATTTTGCAGATGACAAAGCCTGGAGGTATTGCCAATACAGAAGACGACTAGAATATGATACAAGAAGATGTGGACAAACTTGAAAACAGGAGTAATAGAAATGGGTTGACATTTAATAGCGCAAAACGAAAGGTCATGCACTTAGGGACTAACAAGAAAAATTTTTGCTTTAAGCTGGGGATGTATCAGTTGAAAGTGACAGAGGAGACTGAATGCATCCGATGAAGTGAGCTGTAGCTCATGAAAGCTTATGCTCAAATAAATTTGTTAGTGTCTAAGGTGCCATAAGTACTCCTTTTCTTTTTGCGAATACAGACTAACACGGCTGCTACTCTGAAAGAGGAGACTATGAACCACCAATGCGATGTGGCCGTGAAAAGGGCTAATGCAAACCTAGTATGCATCAGACAAGGTATTTCCAACAGAGGTAGAGAAGTGTAATTATCATTATACAATGCACTGGTGAGACCTCATCTAGACTACTGCATGCAATTCTGGTCTTCCAGTTTGAATTCATCTTTCTTAAACATGGAACAGGTGCAGAGACGGGCTACTAGGATGATCAAAGGAATGAAGAACCTGCCTTATGAGAGGAGACCTAAAGAGCTTGGCTTGTTTAGCCTAACCGAACCAAGGCTGAGGAGAGATATTATTGCTCTCTATAAATACATCACAGGGATAAACACCAGGAAAGGAGGAATTATTTAAGTTCAGAGCCAGTGCTAGCACAAGAACAAATGAATATAAACGGGCCAGCAACAAGTTTAGGCTTAAAACTAGTTGAAAGTTTCTAACCATCAGAGGAGTAAAGTGCTGAAACAGGTGTAGTTAGATGTTTGGCTGCGTGTGTGTGTTCTCTCTGCCTTCTCCTTGTGTGCTGCCCCAGCTCTGCGCAGACAGCCGGCACAGCAGACCTTGCGCGAACCGCCCAATGACCACAAGATCCACCAAGGTACAAAGGCACCAGGCCAGGTTTCTCGCTGACTAAGCACGTTACTAGTATCCCGCAGACTCTCCCGTAACATTAATACATGTATGCCCGTAACAATGGACCAGCTCAGTGAACGGTGGGACTTTCCATTCCTCCCTAGGCTAGGCAAAGACACTCCTCCGAGATACATATTTATACCCCAATACGAACAAGTTACATACTGCCCTCTGACACAGTTACTGCCCCTTATGTGGCTAGTTATCACCCATCACCTTGTACATGTTGGTTTGATCAAAACATCTCTATGACGTACTCTCATCCTGACCTTATCTTTCAGGAGGCGTCATTGTGTTCCTGTTATCCTTAGGCAATATTTTTGTACCATCTTTGGATATCGGGATGTTCTGGTACTACTGGATAACGGGATGCGTTTGCATGAGTACTCTGCGCCTAGCACTTCTTAGTAATGTGTATTTCAGCCCTGTTCTTGCCAGATTCTGTGAGCCCAGGCCTCATACCAGGCCTCTGATACAAGACCTTATATCTCAGACTCTCTTCCTATTATATTCCCCTGCTTTTTGTCTTTTTATGGGGAGGATGTTTACCCATCGTCCCAGAAAAATATAGTGCATGGACTGAAGACGACGCAGTGGGCTAAAGACTGCACCTGCAAAGAAGTTTTCCATAAATCAGATTGGTACAGACCCTGAGGGTTTTTTGCCTTCCGCTGCAGAGCGGGGAATGGAATTCTTGCTGGTTTGAACTAGAGCAGAGGTTCCCAACTTTTCTTATTGCATATCCCCTTCCAGATTTACCAGCTGCCTACATACCCCTACCCTTCTCATCACTGATAGGTAGTGCTAAGAAGGAACACAAAGTATCTTGTCATCTGTCCATACTTCACTGTTACATACAGATATATAGGGAAACAAACAATTGGAATAAAAAACAATCCTAAATTCTGAGCTCAGTTAGAGAGTTAGAGACTGGCCAGTTACTGGGCAACTGAACCCATGCTGTACAGAGCCTTCACCTCTAATCACAGTACATCAATGTCTCTGTATCTGTGTTCTCATTGGTACATTGAGGTAAATTAACTATTGTAGTTTATATAACAAATTCCCAGAGTTTTAAAGATTCATCTGAGTGTCCTATTATGAAAATGCAATAAATTAGTAAATAAAATCCACCATTATACAATTTCTCCTGCATACCCCCAGAGATGATTCTCATGCTCCAAGGGGCACTCATACCACAATTTGGGAACCCACGGAACTACAATAAATGATGCATTCTCTGTGATTGTTATTAAATAAAGATTTGAGTACTTCAGTAACTCCGACAGAGGTTTTGGGTCTATTACAGGAGCGGCTGGGTGAGATTTTTGTGGCCTACAATCTGCAAGTGGTTAGATTAGATGATCATGATGGCCCCTTCTGCCCCCAAAGCGTATGAGTCATCATCAAGGCACTCCAGGGACCCAAGGTATGTTCCTATCATGCTTATGCCTTGATCCAGGCCTGGATACCAGAGTGATGAGCAGAGAATACATTTGTTTTGGTTTTTATGGTCTAAGACTGCTCTGTTGCCCCCACTCTCTAAGGCACAATGAACAATACAATACTTGTGCCTCAAAGGAACTCTCCCAGTGGGGCTAATTTTGATCAGGCAATTTACACACTCGGTCCTGGACTGAATTTCTGAAATCCCGAAGGACAGGTGTGACGAAGTGGGATTTTTCCCCTTGTTATGTTGCATAGGAGTCTTACTGTCCTGTACTAATATTATGTACACCTCAGTTTCCCTGTGTACTACACCAATGCCTAGGTGGTAGGAATTGGGTGTGTGACTTTTGCTGAGGCCCTCGGGGCCAGGTGAGGCTGCCCAGCTGCCAGCATGTAAGCTATGGCCGATGCCCTTCGTAACCTGAGAACCAGGAGGGGGATGTGTCCAGATGACATTTTGCCTGGGTAGCAGGACAAAGCCTGGGGGAGGAGCCATGGGCATGTGGGAGGCCAGGCAGCAGGGTCCAGGGCAGTCTCCTGTTTGGAGCTCGGAGTGGGGAGTCCAGGGCAACTGGCCCAGGATTCCGCCAAGGTGGGTTTGGCTGAAAGTCACTAATTTCCGTGCTAACAAGTTCTGTTCTACACTGTGTACCTGTCAACTAATAAACCTTCTGTTTTGCTGGCTGAGAGTCATGGCTGACTGCAGAATTGGGGTGCAGGGCCCTTTGGCTTCCCCAGGAGCCCTGCTCAGGCGGACTCGCTGCGGGAAGTGCACAGTGAACAGGGATGCTGAATGTTCTGAGGTCAGACACAGGAAGGCCAAAGCCATGTAGGCTTCTTGCCCTGGCAACACCCAGAGGAGGCATGCTACACCAGATTCCTGACTGGCTGCATTTGGAGCAGTTCCAGAGCATCGGCCTGGTGACTCCATGACAACAGGTTTCTAGTAAGGACTCAAACTCTACAGAATATCCTAGAGAGTTTCCAGAGTTTATTTATCCATGGTAATTGTCCCCCATTGGGTGACAATTGCCTGGCATCTCTTCCAGCAAGAATGTTTCCTAGAATTTGTCAGGTCTCCAGTCACATGGAAAGGCTCGTTGGACTGAGGTTTGAGAGACAAGTATTTCTGCCCCTTCCATATCTGGAATACCAGTTCCTTTCTCCTCTGAAACTAGTGGATTCCCAGTGGAATTAACCAAAGTTCCTTGTTTTGTAGGGCTGTGTGTAATCCCCTCCGGCTGGACTCTGGAGCTGAGAGGTGTTAAGAGTTCAGATAAATGGCTGCACAAAGTCAGGCTGCAGTCTGTAAGTTTCACTGGTCCTACAAACCCCAAGAACTATGCTATTCTTGACTTATCTACTGGCATTTTATTAAACATATGTACAGATATAGAACATATCCGTAACAGCAGGGACTTTTTAATCTTTATCTGCCTCAGCTCTGTCCAATCCATATGAATCATAGAATATTAGGGTTGGAAGGGACCTCAGGAGGTCATCTAGTCCAACCCCCTGCATCTGAAAAATCTGGAGGCCATGATCAGCTTTTCCAGTAACTGAATGAAGATGCCTACTAAATACTGAAGTTGGCTGACACAGAACAGAGAGGCATCTACTCTGAAGGAGAAGCTAGCACAATCAGGCAGAAACATCATCATTTTCTTGCCTTTTGGTTCCAACATCCTGAGAGCTCACTCATCTGGGCTAGAATGGCTCCAGAGAAGCAAGTCATTGCCTATGAGGCTTAAAGCCAAGGCTGCAACTTTTAATTGTTAGACGCTCAACTCCGTTTTTCTTGATGGCTCTTTGGGAAGACTCTGCTGGACACAGTCTTTTAGAATTGAGGATCTTACAGCATCTATTTTGGAAAGGGCAACTGTGATTGGGGTCCGAGTGGGGAGCCAGCTGTGGTCACTCAATTAGGGTGAACTGCAAAGAACGGGGCAGACAATCCCCATAAAGCTGGTGGATATTCCAATACTTAGATTCACCAAACCAGCATAAAACAGCTTCTTTATTACCTTACTGGTTACTCAGAAGTCCAAACAACACAGTTCCCTTAAAGTGAGCCAGCCTCAGGCTTCCATCCAGATACCCACATCAAATATGATGAAAATTTCTGTAAATCTTGTATCATATAAAAGAAAAGGTTCTACCAATCCCAAAGAACTGGACACATTACCTCCCAGGTTAATGCAGGTTTCAGATCTTACTCAAATACACGCTACAGACAATTCTTATGAACTAAACTAAAATTTATTAAAAAACAAAAGAGAGTATAGTTAAAAGATCAGTATACATACAGACATGAGTTCAATTCATTGAGGTGCAGATTCATAGCAGAGATGGTGAGCTTCGTAGTTGCAAAGGGTTCTTTCAGAAATAGTTCATAGTCCAATATCCAAATATCACATTCAGGGCGTACCAGCGTAATAGGGACCTCAGTCTTGTGACTCAAACTTCCCCTGAAGAAGCTTGAGCAGATCTGAGATGACAGAGTCAGGACCCAAGGATCTTTTATACAATTTCATGTCTTTTGACAAGTTGGAGTTCCTCAGGGAACAAAAGGTAATTAGGATGACTTTGAAGAAGGTCCATCACCGGTACTTAGCTATACGAATTAACATAAGGCCATTTGCTTGTTCCTCCACCATTCACAGTACATTTCAAAGAGAGATGAATACGGAGATATCCCGTTTTTACAATTCATTTACATGATAGGATGTTCTCTGACCTCTGAATGATCAGAATACAACATAGAGAGGGACTGTTGATTACATTGTCCACCCTACTCATACATATGTAAATACACAAAAACACAAACATTATCTCCCCACATGTCTTCTGTTGGTTATTTATTTTGCAGGATGTTTAACCCTTTCTAGCCATGCGTCACAGCAATAAAAATCAGTTTTGTCCTTCAACAAGGCACAGAACTCTTGTGTTTGGCTGTTTAGACACTGGGGTTTGTTAGAGCATTCCTGTTTTGTTTGAGGAGGTCTCTGAAATCAGGACACAAAAGGTGGCATCCTTGTGCCTTCTTGAGAATTACTACTGAACTTGTTTCTTCACATCTATTATTGATCATGTCTGGCCTACCTCCCCTGCCCACCCACCCCCATGCTGGAGAAAGGATATCCACAGTTTTCAGAGTAACAGCCGTGTTAGTCTGTATTCGTAAAAAGAAAAAAGAAAAGGAGTACTTGTGGCACCTTAGAGACTAACCAGTTTATTTGAGCATGAGCTTTCGTGAGCTACAGCTCACTTCATCGGATGCATAGCATATCGTGGAAACTGCAGAAGACATTATATACACACAGAGACCATGAAACAAAACTTCCTCCCACCCCACTGTCCTGCTGCTAACAGCTTATCTAAAGTGACATCCTTTTTTGACTAGAAAGCAGAATCATCTTGGACATCATCAGCATCCTGTGTCATCCAGGCTCATAACCTGGTCATCAGCTTCGACTCACACATCTCCCCAGGTCCTCAAAACTAGGCTAAGTCTAAATCTTGACAAATCTTTCTGCATAATATTTTAAAGACCTGGCCTTTCCTATGCATCCACACAGCCAAAATTCTCATCCAAGCGCTCATCTTTTTGGTTCTTGATTACTGCAACACCTTTCTCTATGGCCTTGAAAAATGCAAACTTACCCCACTCTTATCCATTCAAAATGCTACTGTAAAGATCATTTTCCTAGCCTGCCAGTTTGACCACATCACCCCTCTCTTTGCATCCTTCCACTAGCTCCCACTTCTCCATACATCACACAGAAGCTGCTTGCATTCACTTTCATGGCCCTTCATGGTCAATTCCCACCCTACCTACCATCTTTCAATTTGCTATTATCTACGCTTGCCTCTGATCAACCTGTGATGCTAGCCTCCATTGCTCATTTGTAAAATTTTGGAACAAGCACCTTTCTTCTTTCTCCCATGCTGCCCCCTCACTATGGGAGGTGCTCCCCATAAACATCTGTTAAGCTCCCTCACTATCCACCTTCAAATCACTCCTCAAAACTCTGCCTATTTTAAAAATACTTGACAGTCAGACCACAGCCTATCATGCTGACCAATGTTGTCTCATTGGTTACTTGTACTCCCCATCTGTCTGTATCCAGCTGTCTCTTGTCTTATATTTGGACTGTAAAGCCCATGGGGCAGGGAATGCCTTCTGTACTCTTTGTACTGTGCCTATCACATTGGGGTCCTAGGCACTATGGTGAAACTAATAATAAGCAAACAGCAGCAGCAACATCTAGGGATGGAATAATCTTAGCTGGATCTTCTGTTCCATTTCTGACAACTATCCCTCCTCCATGCATGACATTGCTGGAAGGAGCCAGGGGGAGGGAGGGCAACATTTCATCATCCACAGAATCTCTTCGGTCTTATGACAGGTTTCAGAGTAGCAGCCGTGTTAGTCTGTATTCGCAAAAAGAAAAGGAGGACTCGTGGCACTTTAGAGACTAACCAATTTATTTGAGCATAAGCTTTCGTGAGCTACAGCTCACTTCATCGGATGCTAGCTGTAGCTCACGAAAGCTTATGCTCAAATAAATTGGTCAGTCTCTAAGGTGCCACAAGTCCTCCTTTTCTTTTTAGGTCTTATGGTGTGGGTTTCCTTTTCGTCTTTTGTTTGTTGGTTACAAGAAGTGGCTGGAGAGTGCTCAAAGCATCACCGGTCCTCTAGTCTTCTGCTCCAACAGTGTGGACCCATGAGTGTTTGACTGGAGCGCTGAGCTCCTTCTCCTGTCTAGTGAAGGGGGACTTATCTAGCCTCTCACACAGGAGTCACCCTGCAACACTACTTCAAGATGACGGTTTATAGGTGGAGCACTCAATAGATTTTCTGATTCATACATTATATGACAGAACAGACCCTTATGATTATCTAATCTGACCTGTATCATGCTGGCCAGAGAATTTCACCCAATGACTCCTGCATCAAGCCCATAACTTGTGCCTGAGTTTGACCATATAAAGTTAGAAAGACATCCAGTCTTTATCTAAAGATTCCAATGATGAAGAATACACCACATCCTTTGATAAGTTGCTACAATAGGCAAGTTCCCCTCACTGTTAAAAATTTGCATCTTATTTCTAATCTGAATTTGTGTAGCTTCAACTTCCAGCAGCTGGATCTTGGTCTGCCTTAGTTTGCTAGATTAAAGAGTCCTCTACTATCAGAAAATTTCTCCCCAGGTACTTTGACTGTGATCATGTCACCTCAACCTTCTCTTTGATAAATAGATTTTGTCTTTTACTGTGAGGGAGGTTTCCCAGATCTTGAATCATTTTTGTAGCTCTTCTGAACCCTTTCCTATGTTGTCAATATCCTTTTTGAAACATGGACACCAGAAATGGGCACAGTATTTCAGCAAGGGTCTCATTAATGCCATATATAGTGATAATACCACTTCCCTTCTCTTATTTAGTATTCCTCTGCTTATACATCCAAGGATCACACCAGCACTTTTAGCCACACCTTGCACTCAGAGCTCATATTCAGATGGTTCTCCATGTGGTTCACCAAATCTTTTTCAGAGCCTATGAATTCTAACTATACAGTCCCCGCCCCATCCTGTAAGTGTTACCTACATTCTTTGCTCCTAAATATATGACCTTACATTTGTTACTCCTAGGGGAATTCTGTGCCACTGTGCATGCGCAGAATTCATGTCTCCTCCAGATTTTTTCTCTCCACAGAATAATACATTCTTCTGGCAAGGTACCTTTCACCCTCTAGAGGCTGCGGTAGCACGAGAAGATAGGCTAGCGGGCTCATGAGCCGGAGCTGCCAGCCACAGCGAGGGAGAGAGCAGGGGCTGCTTTTTCTCACAGTGACATACCTGAGGGGACAGGTGCGGGTGACAGACAGAGTGGGGCACACAGGGCTGCTGGAGGGGTCACAGACTGGGGTTCAGAAGGGTTAGTGGCGGAGACAGGGAAAGACAGATGGGGCAGATGTGCCTGAATGAATGGGAGAGAATAGGGGTCAGCCAGGGTCTTCATGGGGGAGGCTCCCCAACTCCCTAACAATCCCTCCCTCTCCTCCCCCCCCCCAAAAAAACCCAACTGTTCCATACTCCCCCTCCCTCCCCCCCGCCATACCCAAGGACCCTCCAGATTCACTCCCAGGCTCCCAGAAATTAATTTCCCGCTCCCTAACCTCCTCCGTTACCACTGACTCCACTGAGCGTTTGCACTGTTTCTGAGGGGTGTGGGAAATACATTTCTATATTGTAGTTTAAATGAATTACTGAAAGTGCTGTATTAATATGCCCAGTAAGGAATCTATTTGTCAAAAAACATTTCCTGGATCTTTTTTGTTGTCTGTATTGTTACGGACATACTTACTGACAGGTATTTTGAAATAAATTACCAAAATAATAGAAAAGGGCATGACTATTGTGTGTTATTTTGACAAGTAAAATATGCAGAATTTTGCAGAATTTAAAAATGTGTGCAGAATTTTTAATTTTTTGGCACAGAATTCCCCCAGTAGTAATTTGGCTGTATTATATTTGGTGATTTAGAACATTGACAAACTAACCATTTGAGCGGAAATTTTCCATGCTGGGTATCTGCCTCAGGATGAATATTTTTGGAAAATTTCAACTAAAATTATTTAGCCTTTTCCAAGAACAAGACCAGGGAAAAAATGTTCTACAATCTTCAATTCTGGTGACCTTCCTTTTCTTTAAGACTCTCTAAAGCAGTGATTTTCAAACTTTTTGTATTGGTGAACCCTTTCACACAGCAAGTCTGAGTGTGCCCCCCCCTTATAAATTAAAAATGGGGGTTTAATTTAACTTAATGGGGGCTTGGGGCTGTCAGTCCCATGGAGCTGACAGCTCACAACCCTCATGTAACTACCTTGGCAACCCCCTGAGGGATCGCAACCCCCAGTTTGAGAACCCCTGCTCTAATACCCCCATGCTTTGGAGCAGGGACTTGAAATTAAGCAGATGGCATCCTTTGGATCAGGATATGCCTTTCACTGTCCCCATAAAAAACTGCCCAAATTTAGCCAAGTTTTAAGCTTTTTAAAAAAATGTCAATCCACAAATGAATAGAAGAAACTTGCTAGAACTTCACAGCCAACCTGAGGCTGAACAGGACTTTCCCAGAAATTGTAGCTTGGGGGTGGGGGAGGGGTACTCAGGGAGAGAAGAAGAGATACACTGGCTAGGCAAGGAGACTGGTAGGCACTTGGGCAGTGGAAAAACAAGGAGCTAGGGTTCAGGGAGGGAACTGGGAGTAGCTAGGAAAAGACTAGGACAAGAAGCAAAGGGGAAAGACACTGCAACTGGACACATAGTCCAGAGAGGGAGGGAAGGAGAAGTACAGTTGAAAACATATGCAAATGAGTCCACTTTAATAAAGCAATCCAGGTCTGCCATATAACTGACGTATCCACATTATTTACCACTCCACTAAATTTTGTGTCATCTGCAAACTTTGCCAACAAAGATTTTACTTTTTCCTCCCACAACACTAATATTGAATAGCACGGGGCCAAGAACAGATCCCTGTGAAACCCTTCTAGAAATAGCCCTATTGGCGGATTCCTAATTTACAGATTTATCAGTTAGCCAGTTTTTAATCCATTTAACAGGGCTACATTAATAGATCAGCATTATACAAAATCAATCCGTATGTTGTGTGGTCAAACATTTAAGTTAATTCTACTGGTCTACTTTGTAATCTCAATCAAAAAAAATTATATGAATTTTGACATGACCATTTTTCCTTAAAACCACGCTAATTAGCACTAATTATGCCACTAACTTTTAACTCTTTACTTATTATCTCTCTCGTAACCTTTCCATGAGTTTGCTTAGAATCAATGTCTGACTAACTTACATTCCTCAGGCTAGACGATGCAAAGGCAATTCTAGCTATTAAGTTTAATCTTTTTCTGCATTATTGTCCACCAAGCGGCAGGAGGACAGGAGAGAACAGTAACAGAAACCCTCCAGCCAAACTAAAAAATGACCAACCCCCCCTGGAAAAGTAGGCATTTTTCCAAATACACACAAAGTTTCCTGCCATGACTGGATGGTTCTGACTCTATACAAGCAAGTCCTGGGAGAGTTTCACAGAAATAATACTTAGCCCCAGCTAAATCCAAAACTAAGAGGATGTAAGAAAATCCAGGGTAGGATTACCAGATATGGACAGAATGCAGAACGTACATGTGAGAATTCATTTATGCTGGGTTATGATGCACAGAATGCTGTACAGTTGAGAATTGCAGGAGGAGCTGGTTTAGGCTAATACTTACTATAAAAGATTCTTGTGATTTTTTTGAGAAGCTTTAACACCTTCATTGTTTGCAGAAGACCTTTGAAATTTGACAGGGAGAAAGGTCTCAGGCTTGAAAGGTGCTTTTCAAGCTTAGCAGAATTATTAACTGTTAAATTGCTATTTCTCTTCTGTTCCTTCCATTCCTCGTGGAAATTAAGTATGTGAACATGAACAATCTAAAGAGACAGGCCACTAAAACAGCAGCAGATACTTCACTGGGAGCTCCCAGAACAGATGCAGTGACAGGGAAAGCGTGCAGGTGCCTTTCACCTCTGGAGAATGGAGTGGAGAGCACACCTCAAACTAGATTCCCCTCAGTAACTCCCCGATCCAACACCTGGGGACAGCAGCCCATTCCCCTTTGAGATAGCAGTCTTCTGCTGCTAGCTAATTTAGTACTCCTGGGGGGATTCTGCACCCATACGGGGGTGAATTCATATGGCCAGCATTTTTCTGTGCCCTCCACGCAGAAAAATGCAAAAATAAATCTGCCGGGGGACATGCGCCTCTTCCCCAGTACCCCAGGCAGCGCGTCTGTTCCAGCGCGCCTGGAGCAGCCTCAGAGACAGGGGCTAGGCATGGGTGCCTGCGTGATCACCTTCCGGGCTGGGCATATGTGCATGCCAACAAGCGAGAGAGAGACTGTCCCTCTCTCTTGAGACTGCAGCTCCCTGGCGTGTAAGGGTAGGGCTTTTTATTATGCAAGAGGCAGGCAAGAGGCACAAAGGAAGCAGCCTGCCTGAGTTAATTGATCTCATTCTGAGGCACAAATGTAGCAGCATGCCTATAGTTAACTGTTCCCCTTCTCAGTAAATTCCCTCAGGAGCATTAAAAATGGTGAAAGTTTTAAGGCGCCTACATTGCCAGAGTGATGTAAAGGAGTCTTATTATAAATGACAGGAGGGAATCCTCAGGTAGGAAGATCTATGGGCTCTCTCACTTTTTTCCTGTGTCCAAGTGGCAGAATGAGGTTAGATTACAGCTCAGGATTTTTTTTTTTTTTAAATGGGTAAGTAAAATAGAGACTGAGGGCAAATAAAGCAGCCAATAAAATGTCAGGAGAATCAGAACCAAGCACTTCCCAAAGTACCCAGCCAGGTCCAGGACAAACGATTAGCAAAACTGTACAACTTTCATATGTGACATTCTCCTTTTTTTTTTTTTTTTGGCGCTGGTTGGTGTTCTGTAACGTAATTTAAATGAAAATTCAGCATTGTAACTAGAATGCAGGGTATTAGTTACCAAGTGTTTGTAACTTAACTTTCATGTGTTTAGGAAATGCTGAATAGTTATTGTGACTTTTTTCTGTATTTTAGTTTAAATAAATTACCAAAACAATTGAAACTGGTGTGATGATATTGCATTATTTTGACAAATAAAATATACAGAATTGTGAATTTTTTGGCACAGAATTTTGATTTTTTTTTGGCACAGAATCCCCCCAGGAGTAGCTAACGTAGTTTTCCTTTTTGTTGGTTCCCTGCACCCCCATTCATTCCAATGCCAGAAGGGACCATTCTGATCACATAGCCTGACCTCCTCTATAACAAAGACCACAGAGCTTCCCCAAAAATTAATCCTAATCCTGTAGCTCAAGTGGCCGAAGTCCGTGCTGAAGATTCAATATTTAAAAACCCGATTCATAATGGGACAGTTATAGTTGTTACATAAAGAAGTTGTTTTTCCTTTTGACTTTCAAAAGGAGGAAATTATACACAAAAAGCTACATTAAAAGGAAGTTTATGTTGAAAAGTAAAGCACCTGAAGTTATGCAATGTCAGATTTATTATTGGCCATGCAACTAATTCTGCTCCCTGGTCTGTGCACATGATGATAGTCTACTTACATGATCATATTTTTTCCACAGAATCCTTGCCTCATTCAGTGAACAGGCTGGATGCATACGGGGGGCAGAAATAAAGCTGCACTGGCAACTATAAGTCTTGTATTTCATAACTTGAGAGCTTGATTGTGCAACCAAATTAATTTTCTTTTTGAAGTCAGAAATATAAGCTTTAGAAGGTGTGAAAAAAGGACAGAACAATGAGACATTACTGTGACATTTTATACCTTGGGGGAGCATCCTGTAACTCCCATATTCCTCATTTATATAGAATTGTGATCTTGCATATAAAGCATGCCATCTGAGGTACTGGGGAAAGGTTATGATCTGCTGAAAGTAATTTTTCTATCTAAATATGTACATCATGAATGCATATGAAGTTATGACAGGTTTCAGAGTAGCAGCCGTGTTAGTCTGTATTCGCAAAAAAAAGGAGTATTTGTGGCACCTTAGAGACTAACAAATTTATTTGAACATAAGCTTTCGTGAGCTACAGTTCACTTCATCGGATGCATACGATGAAGTGAGCTGGAGCAGAACTGCTGTCTAGCCATTCGGTCCCTAGTCTGTAGCAGTGCATGGGATTCTATGTACTATGAACTGCAATGTCCAGTGGGATGAGGAAAACTGTTTACTCTAGATGTTACCCAGTCTAATATGGTTGAGAGTTTAGACTGAGTGCTTATATTATATTTTATTTTGGTAACCACTCCGACTTTTTGCCTATCACTTATGATCACTTAGAATCCATATTTTCTAGTTAATAAATTTAATTGTTTATCTTTACCAGTGAGTTTGTCTGAAGTAAGAGTGCTTGCTTAGGTTTACGAAGGCTGGTGTATATCCACTTTCCACTGCTGAAGTGGTGAACCAATTAATAAATTTGCACTGCTCATCTTGAGCAGTGCAAGAATGTATATGTCTGAGGTATGAGGCTGGGAACTTGGGGGGATTTGGCTGCTGCCTTTCTCTGTGTGGGGGGCATCGGTGAACCCCATAAAGGTCTCATCAAAGTCTGGGTTTCCCAGCACTGTGCCCTTAACCAGATCCTCCTTCAGCATGCAGAGAGCCCTTGGCACTGCCCGCTCCAGACCAGCTTGTCTGGCTTACCCTTCTTGCATAGCTCAGTGATGGGAGCTGACACAGAGCTAAAGTGGGGCACAAATCTCTGGTAGTTCCCCGCCATCCCAATAAAGGCCTGGGCCTGTTTCTTAGTCTGGGGAGCAGACCAGTCTCTGATCTCCCCTGCCCTCCTTAGCTGACTCTGGCGTTAGACAGTCACTCCCCACCTTGTGGCTCAGGTACAACACCTGTGCCATCCCCAACTTGCACATCCCAGCTTTTACAGTCAGCCCTGCATCCTGGAAGCGACTCAGCCCCCCTTCACCTGGGACATGGGCAGCTCCTGCTGCCTCTGTCTCTCCTGCTGTTCTGCTTCATGCCTTCCCTGTCTCTCATGGCCCTCTGACTCCTTCAAACTCAACTCCAATTCCATCCATCTCAGATCCACCGACAGGGAACTTGGTGGAGACCTCCTGCTGGTCGGGGACACAGGTCTCCGGGACACCCAGCTGCTCCCAGCCTCTCTCGCGCCCCCAGCTGCGTCAGGAACTGGCCTCTTAGAGCAATCCTCCTCCTCCAACTGAGCAACCAGCTGTGCCTTTGTGAGCTTTCCAATGCGCAGCCATCTTTCTCTGCACAGCTCCATAATGTCCTTCTTAAGGAGATGGTTATAGGCCATCTCCATGCTGTTCCCAAGTGGTCACAGACCTGTGCTCTCTCAGCTCCCCACGATCCCTGGGAGGAACCCCTTCAATGCAACAGCCCTTCTCGGGGGTCCACCTCTCTCAGGGTGAAGCTGTAGGCTCCTCCTGGAGCCTCCAGCACGCCCGTCTCTTGCTAATCCCCCTTTATTTTACTGCTCCCCAATCACTTACTGCAGGATGCTTTGTCCATGGGGTGCAGTTTATCCCACCTCCGCCACCAGCTGTCACAGAGTCACCGGGGCGATGCTCTGGAACTACTCCATATGAAGCCAATCAGGACTCTGGGGGAGCATGCCTCCTCTCTCTGAGCATACTGTCTCCAAGGCAAGAAGCTTACACAGCTTTGACCTTCCTGGATCTGACCTCAGAGTATTCAGCATCCCCTTCCACACCATGAGCTTCCTGCAGCAAGTCTACCTGGGTGGGGCTCCTGGAGAAGCCAGGGGGCCCTGCATCCCAACTCCTCAGTCAGACATGACTCTCAGCCAGCCGGCAAAACAGAAGGTTTATTAGTTGACAGAAACACACCGTAGGACAGAACTTGTTAGCACAGAAATCAGTGACTTTCAGCCAAGTCCATCTTGGCGGGAAGGGAGACCAGAGCCAGGGCTCTGGTCCTCCCCGAGCTCCAAGCCAGCTGAAAGTGACTCACTTCTAGCTTTCTAGCCCCTGCCCAGCCTGTTGCTCCTCCTCTGGCCTTTGTCTCACTTCCCGGGACCCAGTGTCACCTGGTTGCATCCCCCTCCTGGGTCTCAGCTTATGAAGGTGTGGCTATAGCATCAGTGCAGGCAGCTGGAGCAGCCTCCACAAAAGTCACACACCCATATTCCCACCACCTAGACACTGGTGCAATACACAGGGAAACTGAGGCACACAGCATTCATGCAAAACAGTAAGGTTCACATATAACATAAGGAAAAATCCTCACTTCGGCACACTCAGCACTCACCATTTTCCCCGTGGGTGCTCCAGACCCAGAGCACCCACAGAGTCAGCACCTATGTTTCAGGAGCTCTGCCACTGAGTTCCTGTATGACCTTGGATAAATCATATAATCTCATTTATAAAATAAGGATAATACTTCCTATCCCCTACCCTTTGTTAGCCCGTTATTTCTAGTTTGTAAGATCTTCTGGACAGGGACTGTCTTACTATGTAAGGGCTCCAATTTCAGGGCCTCTAGGTGCTACTGTAATACAAATAAAAAAAGATCTCTTTCAAAGTACATTTCATGGGACTTTCATATTTCAGAATGAGCAGACATGATAAGCATATCCCATGTCATTCCCATATCCCCAATTACCATCTCATTAAGTAGAACACTGTGTTGAGACATCTTACTATGAAATATTTTCTTTCATAGGTAATGTCTGCACAAAGCAGAAGTTCCATTTTTACTATAATATATATTTAGTTTAAAACCATCAGCCTTAGGCCTTGGTTATTTCCTTATAAATGTTGGAATGATAATTATCTGAAACATTTCCACATTTTGCCCCACTATGAAACTACAGAGCAAAATCCTCTTAACAGGTCCACCTGTCACAAAACTCAGACACACTGAAACACTTCAATGTATTGTGCTTGGCTGGCAATGAGCACACAGGCACTAAAGAAACTCAGCTGGTGCACAGCAGCCTCCCTGTTAAACTCAGGTTTAAGGAAGCACTTCATTCTGGCGTTCCGATCGCTGCACTGGCTACTCACTGAATTGCCTTAACACTGATCACACTGATGGAGATTCAATGACTTGGTTACGGTAATACAGGAACTCTGGAAAAGCTGGAAATAGAACCCAGATCTCCCAATCGCAGTCCACAGCCATAAACACAGGACAGTCTTTCCTCCTTCACAGCACCCCAGCAAGCTACTAGTTGAAATTTCCCATTGTAGTTTAAAAAGCTACCTGTAATTTCTTCTATGCACATCCCTCCTCCCCACCATGCAAAAAATGGTTAGATGAACAGAGTTCCAATGGCATTAAAATCTAACCCTACACTAACTTGCAATCATGTTAGTATTACTGGATGTTTACAAGCAGTAAATTAAACAGATCATTAAAATGTTCAAAAACTAACACAAACCTTTCTCATCATATGTGCAGCTGCCTGCCAGCCTCGGGTGCCGATGTGTTTGTTAAATGAGATGTTGAGGTGCGTTGCTGACTCATAATACTCAATCATGTCAAATAATGCTGAGGCACCCTGGAAAACAAAGAGGAAAAGACAAATGGTAAAGTTGACACAATTTTGTGTCGGCATTCAGCAGCACTCTCTGGGAAATAGTCACAGACATCAGCTTCTCATTTCCAGTAAGTGACCTGCACATAAACAACCCATGAAGCTAGCAGCTTGCTAATACATAGAAGGAGACCTGGAGAGAGAAAAAATGGTTACTAACCTTTTGTAACTGTTGTTCTTTGAAATGTGTTGCTCATGTCCACTCCACTTGCACTTCTGGGGTGTAATGACTAAGTTCAAGGAGTTACTGCCACAGAATCTTGGAACGAGTTCTTGGCTCCAGTCAAGGAGGGCAGAGCAGTGGCAAAAGTGTCCCTTCAAGTAGCATTAGATGTGGCGGACTCTGCTGCATGAACCATAGCCTTGGCTGTGGTCACGAGGAGGAGCTCATGGCTGTAGACCTCAGGCCTCCCATATGAAGTGCAGCGGACTATTCAGGACCTTCCTTTTGAGGGCTTGTCTCTCTTTTCAGAGCAAATGGACTCTAAACTACACAGCGTGAAGGATTCGAGAGTCACTCTAAAGTTCCTCAAACTACACATGCCGGCATCGCCAAGAAAGCACTTTAAGCCCCAGCCATTGCCCCGTTTCTACCAGCCTCAGTCGAGACAGGATTACAGTAGGAGGCAGGGTCTAAGCAGACCTTTTGAGGGTACACCCGAGGATAGCATACCAGGACAGTGTCTGGATCCACTCTCACCAATTTTTATGAACCGGCTATCCCACTGCTATTGGGCGTAGTCCCACATCACCTCAGACTGGTGGGTGCTACGCACAATAGAACTGGGATACACCCTGCAGTTCAGTTCTTCCCCTCCTTCCAACCCTCCTCTGGAGCTAAGGGGCAGGGGGTTTTACTCCTGGTATTTCCTAATCCCAAAGGCCAATGGCAGTCTCAGACCCCACCTGGACCTGTGAAACCTCAACATATTCATGAAGAAGCCGAAGTACCACATGGTCTCCTTGGTCACCATTATCGCATCTCTGGATTCAGGGGACCAGTATGCCACTCTCAATTTGAAGGACACCTACTTCCAAATTTCAATCTTCCAAGGCCACAGAAAATTCCTCCGTTTCACGGTGAACCAAGTGCACTACCAGGTCACCGTACTTCCGTTTGGCCTGTCAGCAGCCCCTCAGGTTTCCATAAAGCATGTGGCAGTTGTCGCAGCCTTCTTGAGGAAGCAAAGGGTTCGGGTTTACCCTTACCCTGTTGACTGGCTGGTCAAAGGTTGGTCCAAGCCAAGATGGAGGAAAACGTAAATGTCAACCTTCAAAAGAGTTAGGCCTGTTGATAAACATGCAGAAAATCACCAGTTCAAAAGAACAGAATTTATAGGGGCGGTCCTCAACTTGGTCCAGGCCAGAGCATTTCTTCCAGAGATCCAGTTCCGGGCCCTAGGCATTATCACAGAAAGCCTCAGACACCACCCAACCACCATGGCAAGAACCTGCCTAAAACTCCTAGGACACATGGCCTCATGCACTTATGTGGTGCAGCATGCAAGATTATGACTCAGCCTTCTCCAGCTAGCATCAGGGTACGGGCTGGGCCAGGATCGTTTGGACATGGCTGCCACACTTCCCCATTCAGTAGTTACCACCCTCCTTTGATGGTTGGCCCAAGGGCAGTATGTACAGGTGTTCCCTTCGAGGCCACATCTGGCGATATTTCTAGTCATTGACGCATCTGGACTGAGTTGGGGGGTTCATCTGTGGGTATTCAGGACCCAAAGCCTCTGGTCTGAAGCAGAGCTCTCGCTACACATCAACGTGAGGGAACTCAGAGCAGTGCGCCTTACTTGCCCAACATTCCAGCCCCACCTGGAAGGCAAATACGTATTGATACTTACAGACAACAACATGACAGCAATGTTCTATATGAACATACAGGATGGAGTGCGCTTCTCTCACCTATGCCAGGAAGCCCTTTGCCTGTGGGAATTCTGCATAACCCACTCAAGCCACCTCAAAGCCTCCTATTTTTCTAGGGGCACAGAATGAGTTAGCGGATTGCCTAAGCAGGTTTTTCTCCCATCACAAGTGGTCCATTCAATCAGAAATCGGGAAGGACATTTTCCAGAGGTGGGGAGCTCCCCAGATTTTCAATGAATGAGAGAACAGGAAGCGTCTGCACTTCTTCCTGAATCACAGCCCAGGCTCGCTCACAGATACGTTTCTTCTCCCCTGGAAGGGCCATCTCTTTTATGTGTTCCCTCCCATTCCACCCATACACAAGGTCCTGCTCAAGGTCAGAAAGAAAGGCACGAGCCTGGTCCTGATAGCCCCAGTCTGGCCATGTCAACACTGGTTCACCACCCTTCTGGACCTCTTGGTGGAATCACCAATCTGATCTCCCAGGATCACGTCCATCTATGACATCTGAACCTCGAGTCCCTTCATCTCACGGCCTGGAAGTTCCACAGCTGAACCCTTTGGAGCAAGCATGCTCCAGGGCAGTTCGAGAGGTCCTTGCAGGGAGCAGGAAACCATCCACTACAGCTATGTACCTGGCAAAGTGTAAAAGGTTCTCAGTCAGGTCAGCGCAGAAAGGTGTTTCACCCACACGGTCATCAGTGCCATTAATTCTGGACTACTTACTACACCTGAAGCAGCAAATGCTATCGGTGTCATCGATTAGAGTCCACCAGGCTGCAATTTTGGCGTTTCACCCATGGATAAATGGCCAGTCCATCTTTGCAAACTTGATCTGTGCTCATTTCCTCAAATGCCTGGATAGACTGTATCCCCAAATACGACAACCAATCCCACTCTGGGATCTCAACCTGATATTGTTGAGGCTCATGGGTTCCCCACTCAAGCCCTTGTCAACGTGTTCTTTGAAAGGTGGCTTTTCTGGTGGCCATTACTTCGGATAGAAGGGCCTTTGAGATAAGGGCTCTGACTTCAGAACCTCCTCACACTGTATTCTTCAAGGACAAGGTCCAGCTGTGCTCTCACCCAGCCTTCCTCCCGAAGGTGGTTTCGCAATTCCACAGTAACCAGGACACATTCCTTCTGGTTTTCTATCTGAAACCGCATGCCAATAGCCAGGAGCAAAGGCTTCACTCACTCGATGTCAGATGTGCGCTTGCCTTCTACGTAGAAAGGACTATAATGTTTAGGAAGACTACTCATGTTTTTGTGGCGGGGGCAGACAGGATGAAAGGTCTCCCAGTCGCAGTCAAGAGGATTTAATTGTGGATCATCTCTTGTATCTGCACGTGTTACAACCTGGCAAAAGTCCTTGCTCTGGCCCTGATGGCACAATCCAAAAGGGAGCAAGCTTTTTGGCACAGGTTTTTTGGCACAGTGCTTTTTGGCACAGGTTCCCATCCAGAATATCTGTACGGCAGCAACCTGGTCTTCGGGCCACACCTTTGCGACTCACTACGCCATCACTCAGCAGGCCAGAGACGATGCTGGATTTGGCAGAATCATGCTACAGTCTGCTTGCCATTGAACTCCAAACCCTCCTCCAACATCTGCTTGGGAGTCACCTACATTAGAATGGACATGAGCAAGCACTCAAAGAAGAAAAACAGTTACTAACCTTCAGTAACTGTTGTTCTTTGAGATGTGTTGCTCATGTCTATTCCAAAATCCATCCTCCTACTACTCTGTCAGAGTTAAGGAACTAAGCGGGTGGTGGGTCGGCAGGACTATGTTTTCCGGCGTTATAAAGGCGCAACTCCAGGGGGCACCAGAGCCAACCTGATGGATATCACTGAGGGAAAAGCTTTCCAGTGGTGGCTCACGCAGCACGCGCACACCAACACTGGAATGGACATGAGCAAGCACTCAAAGAAGAACCCCACTGTGACAGGATCCCCAGGGTGCAGCCTGGGACAGTGGCACCGATGTTTCTCCTTAACTCTCTAATCTGGGCTGTCTCACACAATGCTTTGCGAGTGACAAGCAGCAAACCCCTCCAGGTGCTGTGATCACCTAGCAGAGCCACATGTGGAGCCACCCACTCAGCTAGATTGCATGAATGCTCCCAGAGCCATTCATGAATCACACTGAAAAAGGCACCAGCCAAATCCCCACAGCTACCACCCTTGTACCTCAGGAATATACAGTCTTGCACTGCTCAAGACAAGCAGTGCAAGTTTATTAATTGGTTCCCCACTTCATCAGTGGAAAATGGATCTATACCAGCCTTTGCAAACCTGAGCAGGTTTACCAAACACTTCAGGCAACCTAACTGGTAAAGATAAACAGTAAAAACAAGTTTATTGACTACAAAAGATAAATTGTAAGTGACAGGCAAAACATCAGAGTTAGTTAACAAAATAAAATAAAATGTAAGCACACATCTTAAATTCTCAACCCTATTAGCCTGGGCAACATCTAGATTAAGCAGTTTTTCTCACTCCACTGGATATTGCAGTTCATAATACACAGATTTCACCCTTGAAACCTGGGCCAGTCTCCTCTGTTGGAGTCTTCAGTCTTCTGAGAGTCCTTGTTGCTTGCAGCATAGGTGTGGGAAGGAGAAAAGGCCAAGCATTGGGCCACTGTGTTCTGTTTTATACCCTTAGTCCCATGTGCTTTGAGAACGTAAGTCCAGGCATGGCTGGTGGGCAATTCCCCTCGTGTAACCTTGTACAGAGTCACTGCATTGTAGCTCCCTTGCTGGACAATGGCTGATGAGGGCTATTCAGCATCCACTTGGTCACTGGTTACCTCCCTTGTCATGGTCTCCGGAGAGCTAATACCTGGGCACTTCCCAAACCCACAGCATATTTTAGTGACAATCATACAACAATTCTCAAAACTTCCATTTAAATACGTATATCATTAATGCATATGAACAGTGGATTTCAGCGGATCATAACCTTTCCTATGATACCTTACATGGAATGCTTTATATGCAAGATCACAATTATATGTAAATGAGGAATATGGGGGCTACAGGGTGCTCCCCCAAGGTACTGAATGTCACACCCACAATATCTTTAACAATTTCATCCAGCAGTTAAGTCACCAGCAGTTCTTTCCAGAAAAGCAATGAGCAGCACCCCAGAATTACTCAAAATACTGGGAACCTGCCAAGCCAGCAACCCTTCCAAAAATCTAGATTATTCCATCAGACCTGGTGGCTGTACAACCTATCATAGCTAACTTCCCATTCAGCTCTTCTAATCTGGCATACACCAGTAGGGAACACGGGAGCTGCCCAGACTCTGGGCACAGAGCTCGCCTACGGGAGTATGGGGGGGACAGATGGGCTCCCAGTGGCAAGGAGTGGGGAGCCAAGAATGTGTGTGTGTGTGGGGGGGGCAAGCTGGACTGCTGGTGGTGGGGAACAGAGAGCCGGGGGAGGGGGGCAGCGCCGCTTCAGTTGGTGGAAGTGCTCCCGCATGAGGATGCGCACCTCTTACAAAAGGAGGGCAGTGTGTACATGAACCACCGCAATAATTACTGTTGTGTTTGTAAGTCAACTTAACATAGGTCGACTTAAGTTTCTAGTGTAAACATGCCTTGAGAAGAAACCTTTCGCCACCAAGTTGGCTCCCTGAGGTATAATGTGCTAGGTAGTCCCCTTTCCCTAGTCATAAACCATGTGCCCTTTTATAGGGTAAACTCCATGAAGGACTCATATCCCCAGATGACACACTGGTATCTAGCCCTCCAGCTCTACAGCTTCTGGGTGCAGTACCAAGCAGAGAAAGAGCATACAATGTGGATTTTTTTCTTCCCCAGGGACATGCTCAAGCAAGAAATCCTTCTGATTTTGGAAGGGAGGTATGTGATTGAACACACCTCCATCCCACTGGTGGCAAGGCTAAGAAGTATTTTTGCACTCAGGTAGTGCCAATCAGGCACACCTGCAGAATATGCACCACTGGGAGAATTGGCGTTTAAAAAAGCCTGGCACAGAAAAATAAAATTCTCCCAGAAGCAGGGAGGTTGCCAGGGACAGCTAGTGAGCTCTGGTAGCAAGGACAGCTCAGCTTGGGGCAGTTTCTAACTGTGACATTGTCTAATTAAAATATAACCTTAGAGACTAACCAATTTATTTGAGCATGAGCTTTCGTGAGCTACAGCTCACTTCATCGGATGCATACAGTATGCATCCGATGAAGTGAGCTGTAGCTCACGAAAGCTCATGCTCAAATAAATTGGTTAGTCTCTAAGGTGCCACAAGTACTCCTTTTCTTTTTGCGAATACAGACTAACACGGCTGTTACTCTGAAACCTAAAATATAACCATGCAAATCATTATGGCTACCACTGTGCAATAAATGCAACGGATCTTATACAAAATGTATCACATGGCCAGAAAGGGTTAAGCATCCTGCAGGCTAATTGACCCAGATTCAACCTGTAAAGACTGTAGCTCACGAAATCTTATGCTCAAATAAATTTGTTAGTCTCTAAGGTGCCACAAGTACTCCTTCTCTTTTTGTGGATACAGACTAACAGCTGCTACTCTGAAACCTGTTAGAAATGGTAATTAGGGCCATTCCCTGGTAAATAGGCTAGAACTTTGAAATGCAAAACTATATTGTTAGAAGTGATACTAATTGCATGTGTGTACTCACAAATGTTAACCATGTAAACAGACAGTTCTTGTCTGTCACTATAGCTGTTGATTCAGAGATCAAAAGTGAATATTAACATTTAGATGAATTTTGAGTACAATAATGTCATTGTCCATGTGTCTCTTTAAAGTTTGTGATAAATTGCTTAATGGATAAATTATCTTATGTTAATCCATATAGTTAATGACCAGTGAGATTTAGGAAACAGAAGGTTCCATCAAAAGCCTATTGTTCACCCAGGACTGTATGGTCAAGTGGCTGCTATAAAAGACCCTTGGGTCGTGAGCCTGTCATCTTAGATCTGCTTGAGGGGAAGCCTAAACCATAAGGACTGAGATCCCAGTTCTGACTGGACCACCCTGAATATAAACATTGGACTATAACCTATGAACTATTTCTGAAAGAACTCTTTGCAACTACAAAGCTCAGCATCTCTGCTATGAATCTGAAACTCAAGAACTGAACTCATGTCTGTATGTAAACTGATCTTTTAACCAATTCTCTCGCTTTTCTTTTTTAATAAATTTTAGTTTAGTTAATAAGAACTGGCTGTAAGCGTGTATTTGGGTAAGATCTGGAATATTCATTAACCTGGGAGGTAATGTGTGATCCTTTGGGATTGGTAGAACTTTTTTATATGATGAAGATTTTCAGTAATCCTCATCATATTTGACTTGGGTGTCTAGGTGGAGGCCTGAGGCTGGGTTACTTTAAGGGAACTGGGTTGTTGGTTTCAGGCTAACCAGTGAGATATTATAGAAGCTGTTTTGTGCTGGCTTTGTAAATTTAAGTACAGTAACTCCTCACTTAATTTCATCCCAGTTAAGGTTGTTTCGTTGCTGATCTATTAGAGCACATGCTCGTTTAAAGTTGTGCAGTGCTCCCTTATAACGTTGTTTGGCAGCCGCCTGCTTTGTCCACTGCTTGCAGAAAGAGAAGCCCAATGGAGCGAGCTGGGTGGCGGGGGGCACAGCGGCGGCCTTGGAACCAGGGTAGGCCGGCAGCCCCCCTCAGTTCCCTGTGCAGCTGCCACCCAGCAGGTTATTAATTGCCAGGCAGCTCAGGTGACCTTCCTCCCACTGTCGTGTGCTGCTCCTGCTCTCTGACTTGGAGCTGCTCCTGGGAGCCTCCTGCTTGCTGTGCAGGGGATGGGGGGGGGGGGGGGGAGAGGAGGAGGAGGAGGAGAAGAAGAGGGGTGCTGTCAGGGTGTTCCCCACTCCCTGCTCCTGTACCCCATCTCCAAAGAGCAGGGAGGAACATGACAGGAGACAGGGCTCAGAACGGAGGGAGCTTGCTGGCAGCAGCTGCTGTCTCAACTTACTGATCTACTTAAGAAGGCAGTGTACTTAGAGTGGGATCAGCGTAGTTAAGGGGGCAAGGCGCATGGCGCGCTCTCTCTCACAGTCACACTTTGGAAAGTGGAGGGAGTGGTGCGTTCTAGTGGGGTAGCGTGGGTTCATCAACACATTCCCTTTCTGCAGGGAATGTTTGCAGCCACTGTCATGAGACTATTTTGTCTCCTCCCTCCATTCCTGCCGCCTTGTAGAGTGGAGGCTACATGAACAACCTGTTAACCCTGGAGGGCTCAGCTGAGTGCTAGATCATCATTCAGCAGCAAAGCATTCCCTGGGAAATATCCCACCCTCCGATTCCAAGACCTCAATCAAGCTTCACAATCATCATTGCTGTGTACAGCAGTAAATTGTTTGTTTAAAACCTATACTGTGTATATATATGTATAATGTCTTTTGTCTGGCGAAAAAAATTTCCCTGGAGCCTAACCCCCCCACTATTTACATTCATTCTTATGGGGAAACTGGATTAGCTTAACATGGTTTCGCTTAAAGTAGCATTTTTCAGGGACATAACTACGAGGAGTTAAGCGAGGAGTTACTGTATTGGAATATCCATCAGCTTTGGGGAGTGTCTGCCCTATTCTTTGCAGTTCACCCTAATTGAGTAAACTCAATTGCCTCCCCTGGGACTCCAGTCACTAACCTTTTCCTTCAATCTCCCCTGTTTGGGGGAGATTGACACAACAAGCTCAGTATGAGCAAAGGCTCTGGAGGGCTGCTTCCAGATAGAGACGTGCAGTCGGTCCTGGGAGGCGCTGCCAGAAGCTAGGAGGCAAGGGGACTGTACACTGGACTCTGAAAAGACCCTGGGAGTGAGCTGAACTCCTGCCAGGAACAGTAAGATTGCCCAAACTGAGGGTCAGCCAACTACTGGTCCCATCTAGTTCATGCCCAGAATTGGGGCAGGATTATTCCCTACAGGACTTCTTCTCTTTATCCAGTCTAGTTTTAAATGTCACATGCAACAAGGCTACCAGTTCTAACTGTCAGAAAATAGTTTCATGATATTTAGCCAAAGTTTTTATATATAAAAAATCAAATAAATAATCACAGCTGGAAAGGACCAGTGGGATTTCTAGAAAACTCAATGCAGTAGCAGATGCAGCAACAGCTACTTAATAAGCTAATAAATATTGTTCATGATCCTCCTTTAGTCTTATTATGGCATCTGCTTGCAACATAGCCAACCAAATGGGATAGAGAACTCCTGCAGAAATGTGACTTGATCACAGTTTACAGGTACCTACAAAGGTAACAAAAATTTGATAATGGGATCTTAAATATAGAAGACAAAGTTATAACAAGATCCAATGCCTGGAAATTAAAGCAAGACAAATTCAGGCTGGAAATCCGGCACAAGTTTTTAATTGTGAGGACAACAAATCACTGACCAATTTACCAAGGATTGTGGTGGATTCTCCGTCACTGGAAATTTTTAAGTAAAAATTGGATACATTTTCTAAGAGATCTGCTTCAGTTCAAACGAATTCATTAAGGGAAGTTCTGTGACCTGTGTTATACAAGTCATCAGTGGTCCCTCTGGCCTTAAAATTATGTGGTATTTTCATAGATTGTAAGAAAAGTCTGACTCCTTCTTGGAGATTACCTTTTTTAAAAAAAAATATATATTTAAGTGCCGCAAGTGTGAAAAGTACTATAATAATCTTAAATCTGAGAATCTCAAAATACCAGCCCTTCCCTTAACTATGCAAATGTTGCTGAGGATAGGCAACAGTGCTCTCTTTTCTGCAGCTGTTCTGGCTGCAACATAACTGGCAGGAGCGAAAACCTGATTTACAAGAAAAGCCATATATGCAGCAAGGACATCCAGAATTACCTTTTCACCAAAGGTACCCACAATAGCTTTGAAGCCATGCAACACTTTTTAATTATTCCCTTAAAAGGACAGAGTTCTTTGGGATAATGAATTGTAGGCCTAGACCTTCACAGTTCTTTACCGTTTAACTTTACCGTTTTTACCTCATCTCTCGTCAAATGTGATTAGGAAGTCGAATATTAATTTATTATTATTATTATTGCTAAGCATTTCTGAATAGCTCCTAATGTTCAAGGAACCGTACAACACATAGTGCCAGACTCCACCCTCAAGAGCTTCCAATCCAGCAGAAAGAAAACATACCAAAACAAGTAGGGCTGTCAATTAATCGCAGTTAACTGACGCAATCAACTGTGATTTAAAAAATTAATCGTGATTAATCACACTTAAATAGAATACCAATTGAAATTTATTAAATATTTTGGATGTTTTTCTACATTTTCAAATATATTGATTTATATTACAACACAGAATGTAAAGTGTACAGTACTCACTTTATATTAGGTTTTTATTACAACTATTTGCACTGTAAAATTGATAAACAAAATAGTATTTTTCAATTCACTCATCCAAGTACTGTAGTACAATCTCTATTGTGAAAGTGTAACTTACAAATGTAGATTTTATTTGTTACATAACTGCACTCAAAAAACAAAACAATGTAAAACTTTAGAGCTGAAAGTCCACTCAGTCTTACTTCTTGTTCAGCCAATTGTTAAGAAAACAAGTTTGTTTGCATTTATAGGAGATACTGCTGCCTGCTTCTTATTTACAATGTCACCTGAAAGTGAGAACAGGCATTTGTATGGCACTATTGTAGCCGGCATTGTAAGGTATTTACATGCCAGATATGCTAAACATTCGTATGCCCCTTCATGCTTTAGCCACCATTCTGGAGGACATACTTCCATGCGGATGATGTTAGTCAAAAAATAGTGGGTTAATTAAATTTGTGACTGAACTCTTTGGGGAGAATTGTATGTGTCCTGTTCTGTTTTACCCGCATTCTGCCATATATTTAATGTTAGAGCAGTCTCAGACGATGACTCAGGACATGTTTGATTTACAAACACTGGCACTGAAAATTTGACAAAACGCAAAGAAGGTACCAATGTGAGATTTCAAAAAAATAGCTACAGCACTCAACCCAAGGTTTAAGAATCTGAAGTGCCTTCCAAAAAATCTGAGAGGGACGAGTTGTGGAGCATGCTTTCAGAAGTCTTAAAAAAGCAACACTCCAATGTGGAAACTACAGAACCCGAACCACCAAAAAAGACAATCAACCTTCTGCTGGTGGCATCTGACTCAGATGATGAAAATGAACATGCATCGGTCCGCTCTGCTTTGAATCGTTATCGAGCAGAACCCGTCATCAGCATGGACACACATCCTCTGGAATGGTGGCTGAAGCATGAAGGGACATATGAATCTTTAGTGCATCTGGCACGTAACTATCTTGTGACGCCAGTTACAACAGTGCCATGCGAACATCTCTTCTCACTTTCAGGTGATGTGGTAAACAAAAAGCGGGCAGCATTATCTCCTGCAAATGTAATCAAACTGGTTTGTCTGAGCGATTGGCTAAAGTAGGACCGAGTGGACTTGTAGGCTCTAAAGTTATACATGGTTTTATTTTTTAATGCAGTTTTTTTTGTACATAATTCTACATTTTTAAGTTCAACTTTCACAATAAAGAGACTGCACTACAGTACTTGTATTAGGTGAATCGATATAGTATATTTCTTTTGTTTTTTACAGTGCAAATATTTGTAATCAAAAATATAAAGTGAGCACTGTACACTTTGTATTCTGTGTTGTAATTGAAATCAATATATATGAAAATGTAGAAAACATCCGAAAATATTTAAATAAATGGTATTCTATTATTTTTTAATCACTTGCAATTAACTTTTTTTAATCCCTTGCGATTAATGGCTTGCAATTAATCACAATTTTTTTTAAATCGCCTGACAGCCCTAAAAACAGGTCATGGGATCAGAAGTCAGGGTCAGGTGGGCATGCAGGGATTACCTATCAGTGTGGGACTAGGAGGAAATAATAGCAGAGATACAGAGGTAAGGGAATAAGAAGGAGCTTGAATTTGATGGGGGTAAGATGAAGCCAGTGATCTGTCTAGAATAGCAGCAGAACAGGACTTCAGTTTATCCAAAACACCACCACTAGAGGGGGAAAATGGGCAGCAGGGAGCTGAGGTCAGAAGGAAGAGTGCGGCGATCAGGAAGAAACAACCAAGGCATTGACAAAAGTTTAGCAATGGGGGGAGGGGAGAATTTGGGAGACTGTACACTAATGGTAACAGAAAAAAGAAGAGAAGGATTGAGAGGTAGAGAAGGAAGATAAACAGTTCTACCTCTGGAGGTAATGACAGGTTTCAGAGTAACAGCCCTGTTAGTCTGTATTCGCAAAAAGAAAAGGAGTACTTGTGGCACCTTAGAGACTAACCAATGTATTTGAGCATGAGCTTTCGTGAGCTACAGCTCACTTCATCGGATGCATACTGTGGAAACTGCAGAAGACATTATATACACACAGAGACCATGAAACAATACCTCCTCCCACCCCACTGTCCTGCTGGTAATAGCTTATCTAAAGTGATCATCAAGTTGGGACATTTCCAGCACAAATCCAGGTTCTCACCCTCCACCCCCCCCCCCCCACACACACACAAACTCACTCTCTTGCTGGTAATAGCCCATCCAAAGTGACCACTCTCTTCACAATGTGTATGATAATCAAGGTGGGCCATTTCCTGCAGAAATCCAGGTTCTCTCACCCCCTCACTCCCCCTCCCAAAAACCACACACACAAACTCACTCTCCTGCTGGTAATAGCCTATCCAAAGTGACCACTCTCCTTACAACGTGCATGAAAATCAAGGTGGGCCATTTGAGAGGGTGGAGATTTCATCTGTCTCTCACCTGATGTGAGGCAGGACATTTGGGAACCAGCTACATAGAGGAAGAAGAAAAGGTCACTAGAGAGAGAGCACTCAGGGACAGGAGGGGACCCAGAAGCAGATGGATAAGGAGCAGGCATCTGGTGCTTACAATTTTCATTCTTTATTATTTAACAGAGTTAAGGAAATGGGCTAATGGTGAAATAAGTTACTTAAAATAAACACAGTTTTAGATACCAAGCCGTTACTGTAGCACACTGGGTTCACTGCACCAAAACTGTCTAAAATAGCAGTTCCTTCTTCACTTACTTGTTGGGACCTGTTTTCAGGCCTTTGGGGTTACTTTAGAGCCAATGGCATTGCTACAACACACCTACACAACATAAAGAATACACTGTGCAGGTTAGCGTAGCACAGGAAGTTCAGAATATAAAGCCTGAACCCAGGTCCGGCAGGGAAAAAACATTCCAGTTAACATTACATAAAACATGAGAAAGGTTAATCCTCAGATGGATTTTTAAACAAGTTTATTTAAGAGAGACTTCCAGGTCCATTTGAATTATGGCAATTTGGAACCTGGATATCGAGGGTTCATTCTATTTATGACTTTCTGAAATAGCAAAAATGCAAACGAAGACATAAAATAAAGTGTCCTTATGAATGGAGAGGGTAATAGCAATGGCAAGTATAGGTCAGATTTGGAGCACATCCCTTTAACTGCTCACTAACCTCAGTGCATGAAGAGAAAGCTCGGAACAGAACACAAAACCGTACCACGCAGAGAAAATTACAGGATTTTTGTTAATCTTGAAACAAAAAAAAGTCACAGTAAATTACATAGCATTAAATGAAACTTACATCTTCGTCCAGGTTTGTTTGCTCCAAATCAACCATTTTGAACTGGACCCTTTTGAAAATCTCTTCCAGTGCCTCACAGGCCTTATAGTCAAGTTTTTCTCCTGGGGGAAAAGAACAGAGTGAACTCAGAAGACGCAGTGTTAAGTGTTTTGTACATAAATATGCACAGTATTAAGAAAAATACATTTCTGTGAGTTCTAGAACCCTAGGCATTGGGACAGAAAACAAGGCAATGAAAGGAGAGATGGATCTTGTTTTTCCTTCAGTTGGGGTAAGCTACTTCCTGCTCTTGCAGACAACATTTATTATTTGCAAAGTTAAACATTTAAATCCCCCCACACAAAAAAATTATCTTGGACTGGTTTCCAAGCAGATGGACTAGATAACCCATTAGGATTTTTTCCACTGCTAATCTTTATGATACTATGAATTCAGAATCAGCATCTGCTTCTTCCACAAGCTCCAGACCTAACCCAGCAGGGCGTGTAAAACTAAGACTGCCCAAGAAGCTAGGGGACTCAACCTAGCCCTCCAATGCCCTGGACTTTAATAAATATTTTCCACGTTTGAATTCCTCACCTGAACAGACATGCGGAGATAAATTGAAACAGATAATGAACCAGCCCCTAAAATACATACATGATTAACATGCCTCCAGTCTTGGCCTTTTCATTTCACTATTTTGTGATCATATTGTCCAGATGTTCCTTACACATTTTCTACTTTCAGAGGTTTTACTTGTAGTATTCAGAATTATTTAGAAATATTTGTACCAAGCATTAGAGATTCCTGTGACAACCGGAATGGCTGAAAGCCAACGAGCAGCTTAGGGCATCTCAAATGTCTTCAGTTTGTTTAAACAAATGTTATTAAAAAAGCAGGAATAATTTTCTGATGCAAGAGCTTGATTTTTAAGTCTAATACTGACTGGTAAGAGGAAGTGGCAGCAAAGAAGGCTGTGTATGCTAGACAGGTCAACTGGCAATTTCGAGCTCCAAACTGTATAAATATTGGGAAAGTGTAAACAGCAAGAAAGGGCAGTGCTTCTGGAGGCCTATCACTATAATGTAATAAAATTAAGAATGGAAAATGTAGATTGTATATTAGTAAGGCTACAATTATGTCACAGAGATCACTGAAGTCATGGAATCCATGACTTCCAGAGACCTCCGTGACACTGGGGGGGCTCTGTAGCTGACCACCCTCCGTGGGCAGCGAGGGGACCCTCCCACAGCTGCCCAGCCACTGCCGGGGAACCCTCTCTCCCCTCCGACCCTGCAGCTGACCAGCCAGTGGGCAACAGAGTCCCCACAGCTCCCAACCACTGCAGGCAGGGGGCAGGATGCTGGACCCTCCTCCCTCCCCATTTTGTTAGGGATATTTTTAGTAAAAGTCAGGGACAGGTCATGGGCTTTGAATTTTTGTTTATTACCCGTGACCTGTCCCTGACTTTTACTAAAAATATCCCTAACAAAATCATAGCCTTATATATTGATGACACCCAAAGGAGATATATTCAGAGAGCCCTGCACAGATACAAAATGTGTATCTGTTTCAGATCTGCAAACACGGTCTGTGATATAAAGTAGATATCAGCAGATTTGCATGGCCCCATGTATTCAGCTAAAGAATAGTAGATCGAGTGACAGAAGCCACATTAGGATGTTCTAAAAAGATTGATTCAACATTAGAAAATAATCTCACAGAGCAAGTCTTTCACTGACAGAGATGGAATCAAAAATGGAAAGATGGAATCTTTGCCACCTCTAACGTCTATAATTCTTTAGATTCACAGGTAATTTTAATCAGTAGGTAGGGAACTAGAGCTTGACATTTTATTTCAGTTTGCTTTTTAACTGAATCAACTATACAAATGCAACATGCAGTACCTCTCATGGTTGTATGCAACCTTCTTCTAGTCGTATTTTTAATTTTGTATCTAATAACTCCAGCACACAGTTTTGAAAAACTAAAACTGTTAACATTGTAATTCACGTAATCTGAATAAGCATAAAAGGTATCAGAAAATCCATTACTTTTAAAAAAATATGGCCAAGATTTTCAAAACTAGGAGCCTAAAGCCAGGCTCCAAAATCCATATTTAAGCTCAGCAATAAATGGCCTGGTTTTCAAAATTGCTGAGCACCCAGCTTTCTGCTCTAATTAATTTTAGCTTGTAGTGTTTCTAGTGGGGTCCCATGGGGGTCTTGGCTCTATGATATTTAATATTTTTATCAATGACCTGGAAAAAAAAAATAATTCTGAAAGTTTGCAGATGATACAAAGACTGATTGGGTGGTAAATAATGAAGAGGGCTGGTCACCTAAGTTCCCTCTAAGGCAGGGGTGGGCAAACTTTTTGCCCGAGGGCCACATCGGGTTGCAAAACTGTATGGAGGGCTGGGTAGGGAAGGCTGTGCCTCCCCATACAGCCTGGCCCCCGCCCCCTATCCGACCCCTCCCACTTCCTTCCCCTTGACTGCCCCCCCCCCCAGAACCCCTGACCCATCCAACGCCCCCGGTCCTTGTCCCGAGACCCCCCCAACCCTGACCCCACCCCCATCCAACCCCCCCTGCTCCCTGTCCCCTGACTACCCCGACCCCCATCACCGCCATGCCGACAGGCCCCCCAGGACTCCCATGCTTATCCAACCCCCCCCCCCCCGCCGAACCTCCACCCCCTGTCCCCTAACTGCCCCCCGGGATACACTGCCCCTTATCCAACCCCTCTGGCCCCTGTGTAGCGGCACAAACAGCAACCCTCCACTCCGGCCCCTTACCATGCCACTCAGAGCAGCATGTCTGGCAGCCACGCCGCTCAGCCAGAGCCAGACACGCTGCCGCGCTGCCCTGCAGGAGCGCGCAGCTCCACCGCCCAGAGCGCTGCCCACGCGGCCACATAGCTGCGGGGGAGGGGGGACAGCAGGGGAGGGGCCGGGGGCTAGCCTCCCCAGCCGGGAGCTCAAGGGCCGGGCAGGATGGTCCTGCAGGCCGTAGTTTGCCCATCTTTGCTCTAAGGTGTGCACCTGCGTAGCCTTGCAGGAAGCTGCTAAGGGCCACGCACTTAATTAGCACAGCTGCACAGGCACGCACACTGCACTCAGGGGCGTGGCCACAAGTGGGCCTGGAAGATGGCAGTATGGTAAGGTGGGGAATAGAGGTAGGTCGGGGCAGTGAGGTGAGGGATGATGGGGGAGCTTGGGGTATGCAGGGTGAGAAGCCTCTCCCCTGTGGCCCAGGTGCTGCTGCAGATAGAGAGGGCTGGGCAGGGGGGTGGGGGTGGGGGGGTGTCAGACTCCACTGAGTCTGCCCTACAGCCCCAGGGCAGACTTAGCCCCAAACCCTTCATCCTGAGCCCCGAGCCCCATCCCAGAGCCTGCACCCCCAGCCAGAGCCCTCACCCCTAACCCCCTCCCACACTCTGAACCCCGTGGTCCCATCCCAGCCACACATCTCCATATTGATGCACATAAAATTAAATTCCGCACATGGATAGGAAAAGTTAGAGGGAACATTCCAGGTCACTGATACAGAGCAATCTTTATCGCTTAGTAAAATGGGCACAAACACACACAAACAAACATTTTAATACGGCCGAAAGTAAAGCTATATATGCAGGAACAAAGAATGCAGCCCATTCTTACAGGAGGGGGGGGACTCTATCCACCACAACTCCCTAAACTTTTTCAGAGTCACTGCTTCCCCAGATAATCAGCTCCAAGTGCGATGCTGTGGCCAAAAAGGCTAATGGGATCCTGGGATAGGAGAATATCGAGTAGGGGTTGAGACGTAATAGAATGTCTTGATTTGGCACAAGTGTGATCACTGCTGGAATACAGTGTCCACAATTTCAGTAAAATGTTGATAAATTGGAGAGGGTTCAGAGAATAGACATGAGAATGATTAAAGGATTGGACAACCTGCCTTACAGTGATAGACTCAAGGAGCTGAATCTATTTAGTTTAACAAAGAAAAGGCTAGGGCGTGACTTGATCACAGCCTGTAAGTACCTGAAAGGGGAAAAATATTTGATAACGGACTCTTCAATCTAGCAGACAAAGGTAAAATAAGATGCAATGGTTGGAAGTTAAAGCTAGACAAATTCAGACTAGAGATAAGACATAAGTTTTTTGTTTTGTTTTTTAACAGTGAAAGTAATTAAACCACTGAAACTTTTTACTAAACATTGTGATGGATTCTCCATTACTGGCAATTTTCAAAACAAGACTGGATTTTTTCTAAAAGACACACACTAGGAATTACTTTGGGGAAATTCTATGGCCTGTGTCACAGGAGGCCAGACTTCCAGGTCATTAATAAAAATAACGAGGAGTCCAGTGGCACCTTAAAGACTAACAGATTTATTTGGGCATAAGTTTTTGTGGGTAAGAAATCCACTACTTCAGATGCTTGGAGTGAAATTTACAGATGCAGACATAAATATACTAATACATGAAGAGAAGGGAGTTACCTTACAAGTGGAGAACCAATGCTGACAGGGCCAATTCAACCAGGGTGGATGTGGTCCACTCCCAATAACTGATGAGGTGTCAATATCAAGAGAGGGAAAATTGCTTTTGTAGAGAGCAAGCCAGTCCCAGTCCCTATTCAAGCCCAAATTAGTGGTGTTAAATTTGCAAATGAATTGTAGCTCTGCAGTTTCTTTTTGAAGTCTGTTTCTGAAGTTCTTTTTTGTTGAAGGATGGCTACTTTTAAATGTGTTATTGAATATCCAGGGAGATTGAAGTGTTCTCCTTCTGGCTTTTGTATATTACCATTTCTGATGTCTGATTTGTGTCCATTTATTCTTTTACATAGAGACTGTCCGGTTTGGCCAACGTACGTGGCAGAGGGGCATTGCTGGCACATATCACATTAGGAAACGTGCAAGTGAATGAGCCCCTGATGGTGTGGCTCATGTGGTTGGGCCCTCTGATGGTGTCGCTAGAGTAGATATGGGGACAGAGTAGGCAACGGGGTTTGTGTTTATGTGACTAGAACTTATTTGCACTGTAGTGTCCAGGAAGTGGCTCTCTTGTCTGGACTGGTCCCAGGCTGAGGTTGATGGTGGTGTGGAAATTGTTGAAATCCAGGTGGAATTCTTCAAGGGCCTCCTCCCGTGGGTCCATATGATAAGATGTCATCAATGTAGCACAAGCAGAGGAGGGGCACTAGGGGACGACAGCTGAGGAAGTGTTGTTCTAAGTCAGCCAAAAAATGTTGGCATACTGTGGGGCCATGCACCCTGACTGAATTGGCCCAGTCAGCACTGGTTCTCCACTTGTAAGGTAACTCCCTTCTCTTCATGTATCAGTATATTTATGCCTGCATCTGTAATTTTCACTCCATGCATCTGAAAAAGTGTTTTTTTTTAACCACGAAAGCTTATGCCCAAATAAATCTGTTAGTCTTTAAGGTGCCACCAGACTCCTCGTTTATTTTGTGGATACAGACTAACAGCTACCCCTCTGATACTTAACACCATTAATAAAAAGGTTAACTGGGGAAGGGGGTTGCAGGGAGTCCCTGAAATAGAGGGGGATGGGAAGGTGAAACATAGGGAACTTGTGAGGGGAATGAAGGAATGCAAGAAGCCCAGGGGGGGCAATTAGTTTGGCCTACAGAAGTGACAAAGAGTGCAACCGTTGAGTAATACTACACGTTCCAGAAAGCCCCTTAAGCAGGAGCCTAGGCTCATTCAGAAAGCCCCTTAAGCAGGAGCCTAGGCTCATTCATACAACTGTCCTCGATGGAAGCTGTTAAGCAATGCCTCAGCCTCCCCTATTTTTCATGTATCTCCCTCTTCTCCATAACTTTGGAGTCTTTGTATCAAGATCAGAGAACATTCCAAGGCTTGGTCTACACTTAAATTAGATCGAACTAGCTACTTCACTCATAGTTGTGAAAAGTATTGCGCCCCGAGTGCCATCATTAGTTCAGTGTAGATGCAACAAGGTTGATGGAAGAATTCTTCTGTCGATCTAGCTACCACCTTTCAGACAGGTGGATTAATTACATCGATGGAAAACCCCCTTCCATCAGGGTAGGAAGCATCTACACTATGGCACTGCTGCACCGCAGCTATAATGCTGTAGCATAGACATGGCCTGAAAGATACGCTCTAGTTCAACCACAACATATTAACCTCAGTAGAGGAATCAGTGGGAGAAGTGCCATGTCCTGCATTATGCAGGTGGTCAGACTATAGAATTGCAAGGGTTCCTACTGGCCATATGAGAAAATGTAATGACTCAGGTTTTCATAAGAGGGTGGTAAAGTCAACTAAGCCCTATCTATATCCATGGCCTGACAACTACCCCAGCAGCAATTTTTGCAGCATTGCTGGAACATGGGTACATTTCTCACGCAGAATCCCCTACAAAATTAACTTTTCCTGTTTCCTCAGTATTAGCATTATTTGTACTGCATTAGCACACCAAGTGCCCCATTCAGGATCAGGACACCACTGAGATAGGAGCTGTACAAACAGTACAACAGTTTCTGCTCGAAGAATTTCCTTTAAAAAGCTAAGTCATTAGGGTTATGAGAAAGAGACTTACCTTTTAGATCCAAGCAATCTATCCTGGGAGATAGATCTTTAAATTCCTGTAAGAGAAATAGTAGCACATTATTATACTCAGGAGAAGACAAATCCCTCCTCTAGGATAATACAGAAGTAGAAGGTATGGTAACACTCCCCCACAAATACGAGGGAAGGGCATTACTCCCAGCACCCTTCCGTGAGTTCACTAGAAGCCTGTACATATCCACAGCACTTCTTAGGGCTTGTCTATATGAGGGGATTTCATCTGCAGCTTTTTTCTGCGCGTCAGGTAACACACATTATGCGAGCTGTAGTAATATCATGCACACAGGACAGTGTGCCCTCAGTCAAGGCACATGTGTACACACAGCAGCAGTTTGCTGCAAATTGAGGGCATAGCATTCTCAAAGTAGATCTTATGCTCCTTTGCTTTGTTGCGGAGCGGTACGCATTCGGGGATTTTTCTTGCTGTGCATTGTGGGATACATAGCAAGATGGCTAGTTCAAGTTTTTTAAAAATCCCCTGATTCATCCGTATCCATCCCATACTTCCTTTATGGGCAAACTAACACCATTTTCAAATTGCTGTAAGCCAGCATGGACCCAACGACGCTCTATCACTATGCTGGCAACCTCAAATACGCAAAGGCTACTTGGACTGTATTTCAGCATTCGAAGCCAGATAATTCGGCTTAGGACTTTGCTTGCTGCACCACCGAGCGGATGACGTGGCGGCAGCAGCAGCTCCACCAGCAGGAGGATCTTCAGCAGCGGTGGAGCTGGGACATGGATGAGCAAGAAGAGGAAGTGATAGCAATTGATAGAGGACCAGTTCCTGGAGCTGCTGCTTTACAGCTTGCAGTGCTGTTTCTAGGTTCAGGAAACCAGCAGAGATTCATGGGAAAGGACTGACCTGCAGACCTGGGATGACCAGCAGTGATGAGAGAATTCAGGATCGGGGGTGGAGGGGAACGTTTTTGGAGATATGTGCTGAACTAGCCCTGGAGCTGCAGTGGCAGTGTACCAGCATGCGGTGCCCCATACCTGTGGGCAAGCAGGCCACAATTGCCACCTGGAAGCTGACCACCCCAGAAAGCCACTGGTCCATAGCCAACCAATCCAGAGCCGAGAGAATGACTGTAGGAGCCACTGTCATGCAGGTGTGCGATGCCAGAGAGGTACTGTAATACCAAGTTATAAAGTTTGGTAATGCTCAGGAAGTTATTGATGGTTTTGCACATATGGGATCCCCAAGCCACACTGAGGCCATTGATGGGACTCGTGCCTATTATTTCTGAAAGTAAAATTGCACTGTTCGTGAAATACTTTGGAAGTAAGACAAAAAACATCCCAAAAATTATAGCTGCAAGTTGCATTTTGCACAGTATTAGTGAGAATTAGTGAGAAAGACTTGGCGATAGGTGGAAGGCTGACGTGCAGAGACTGGCTCACCGGTTTGTGTAGCCACCTAGGCATTCAATACAGAATGCAAACAGCCAGGGCAACAGCATCCAGGATGCCTATCGTTCTTATTTGGAGTCTCAGGCCTGAAATTGTGCAGCTGTGAATCCTGCTATTAACCTATACATGGACTGAGGCGGGGTAGAGATTTTTATGCAGTTCAGTGTTGTTTATGGGCAGTTGAAGTACAATGTGGCAATCCCTGTTGTACCTTGTGTCTTTGCCTACACATGTTTGTAAAAGCTTAAGAATTAATACAAACAATTATTTGCTGTGTAAAATGAACTGTTGACTGCTTGTGACTGAAATTATATAGGTTTTCATTGAATAATCTATTATGTAACAAACAGAAATGAACCTTCAACTGAGACAAATTTTAAAAATGCTTTTAATTATGAAACAAATTAACTAACTACGAAGAACTGTTTCATTAAACCAGCAGTGGAAACCAAAACAGTAAAGTACAACAGTTCAGCGCAGGGCATAAAGCCAGGAGGCTTAAAGTTACAGGCGAAGGTATGTCTTGGTTATGATTCTTCTGGTTCATGGGATCTCTGGTGTGGAGTGCCCAGGCTCAAAGTTACCAGGGGCAATAGAGGGCTCAAAAGAGCTGGAGTCTAAAGAGCCACTGCTCTCTGTGTCCTGAGCTGGAGTCTGGGAGGAGAATGACCTCTGGGTGCACTGTTGCAAGGGTACAGCCATGAGGAGGAGTTGTTCCCAGTAGCCTGTATTGTCCAAGGGCTGCAAAACATGGCTGGGTGCTAGTTTGTAGTACTGCCTTGCCTGGTGCCCCAACAGTAACATGTGCTGCAGCAGAGCATTTTGGCTTTGCATTGCCCCCAGGAGTTGCCTCTGCATCTTCCTCCATATTATCTTTGGCCATGGCAAAGCTTTTCCTGGCAACTGCCTCGCTGTCCTTGGCCAGTGCAGTGATCTCCCTGGACAGCTCCTTGCCATATTCCATTGGTCCTCAGTTTTCTTCATTTTTTGGGGAGTGGGAGGACTCTGTAGGATGTCCATGAATTTTTCATCACAAATTTTCTGTTTTCTCCCTCTCAGGTTTCCTCGCCATTCCGTTGCTGTTAAGGACCCTCTCCTTGTGGGTCTGGCCAGTACAGGTGCCATAGCTGTGGGGGTATTAAAAAAATGACAAATGGTTATTCATATTCTAGAGAGAGGCTGTGGTGTTCTTAACATTCTTTCTTGGCTTTACCTCCTTTAGATTTTTTCCAGTATTGAGGAACCTTGGAGATGGTAAGTGGTGCGTGCTTTTGGACTTTTTGTCCATGCACTATATGCTGTTGTGCCTCGGAGCATGGGGGTGATGGGAATTATGCAGTTCAGGCTGTGCCTTGGAGAGGTTTTACATGGTGTTTTACATGGAGGGGTTAACAGGGTGAATCTGGGGATCAGCTGAAGAGTAATACCCTTGAGGCTGTCCTGACTCTGGATCACGTGACAATGAGCCGGGTGACTAGGAGGCAGAGAACGGCCTAATAAAAAAAGGCAAAGGGCAGAGCAGCAAGATATGCTGTGAAGTTATTCAACAAGATAGTCCCCCCAGTGTGTTACAGGAGTCATGAGCAGTACTGGTGGGACTGGCCATGTAGCTATTCCTTCATCTACGAGCAAAAGTGGAGCAATTTCTCAGCCTTGCTTTATCTCCCCTGCAGACATGTTAATAGTGCAAAGAAAAATAGACAGGGTTCTGCAATGACTGCCTAAAACATTCACTGTTACCAGTCTGTCAGAATGGCCCTGTAAATGCATATTACAGGGAGCTGTCCTCTTTGTAGCCTTATGGGCATGCAACGTCCATGTCTATCTCCTGTACGGTGAGAACACTAAGCAAACTTCTCTTCCTGTAACCACTGTCGCAATAAACTTCAGTATTTTGCACAAAAGAAAGAATGTTTTCCTTATTTGACTCTGGCATGGGAAGCCGAGGCCGCACAATGCTGCCAGCAAACTGTTTTGGTGACAGTGAATGGGGTTTGAGGGTGGGGGGTGGGGCGAAAGGAACATTCACCAGGCAGGATGCTAAGGAAAGGAAACATAGGTCAGTAGGTACACAGGCATGTGCCTTCCATAGCACAGGCCTGAAAACAGTCGGTAACCAGGGCTTTAGCACATGACGGTGGCTGATGGCGACTATTCCAGCTGGGCAATTTTGGAAAAGTGTATGGGAGGGGCACAAAAGGACAGCGTGGGCCAATGGAGGGAAGGATGGACCTTGCACTTGGCCATGAGGCACTTGGAACAGAAGCTAGTACTGCCATACAGCAGAATAGTAAATTAAAACTTAAATAGTTAGTTATTTAAAAAAATGTTTTAAAAAAAAACCTTGCATATGCGATGGTTCCATCCACAGGATCAGCCTCCTCAGCTGCTGCCTGGGAATCAGGGTTGGTTGCTTCAGGGCAGGAATCCAGTTCGTCTTCTAAATGGCTGGCAGCAGGTGCCTGAGTTCTGAACAGATGCTGGCTCTCTCAGATCTCTTCACTGGCCTCCTCTTGCTCATGAGCCGCTGAGTCTTCCTGGTCATCCGGGGGGGGAGGGTACGACCTGCAAGCTTCTCACGTTGCCTGGATTAGGTAAGTGGTCATACAGTTATGCATGCCCAGCTCCTCTAAGAAATGTTCTCTGCCACATTTCTTCCTGTTGTTCCTTATTTTAACATAGGTGCTCCTCAGCTGTTTGCTCTTTATCCAGTGTTGTTTGGCATTCTGGTCATAGCCCCTCGCCAGCATGTGCCTCGCAAGGCCCACAAACAGATCTTTTTCCAAGTGGCTGGCAACAAGAGCTACCTGCACCAACGCTTCTCCCCAGATGGCACTGAGATCCACAGTCTCAGCCTGGAGACAAGGGCTGCTTGAGGCATGCTGTAGGGCTTCTGGAGTATTAAGCACACCTACCGTGATAAACTGGAATCCAGGAGTGAATGAACAGCCACCTTATAAATGAGGAAGGGGACATCCAATCAACTTGATCCCAGGGCAGGAGAGGGCACACAGGTAAACAGACAGGTCAACAGTCGACTACAAAGCAGCGTGGGATAGGCACCGAGAGACTGTGAAACCTGTTTGCAGTAGCACTGGGTGCACTCAAACAATAGATCAGACTAAGGCTTTGTCTATACTGGCAAATGAAAGACAAAAAACTTTTGTAATTCAGAGGTGGTGTTCACACACACACACACACACACACACACCCCCCCCCAAAAGACGAAAGTTTTGTCGATGACAAGCGCTGGTGTGAACAGCACTTTGTCAGCAGGAGCGCTCTCCTGCTGACAACGCGAACGCCGCTGCACTCGTTGCGGGTGGCCGTTTGTCAGCAGGAGAGCGCTCTCCTGCTGACAAACAAACAGTGCCTCCACTGTGTGCTTTTTAGCAGCATGGCTGTAGCGGCTCAGCCATGTCGCTAAAAGCTGCATAGTGCAGATGTAGCCTCACTTGCTTTGCAGCAAAGTAAGTTCATTTTGAAAGGGGACTCCAGAGTTTTCAACAAATGCGAAGTCAGTGAAAACAATGAGTTGTCATGTGCACACAGCGGTTTCAAAGCAGATTAACGTAAGCTGGTACAAATAAAGCTTAGGGGGCTTTCATGCAGGTCCCCACATCTGTATCCTAGAGTTCAGCGTGGGGAAGAAACCCTGACACCTTTCATCTGTTTTGTCCATTTAGATTATAAAACAATACAGTTTCCGCAAGAACAGTTTATGTTTATAGTGCCTAGTACAATGGGGCTCCCTTCTCAGTTAATCCCTATGCACCACCATCATACAAATAAATTCACAGGCAGGCAAAATTGCTAGAGCAGTATGGAAAAAATGGTTACCTACCTGCAACTGTTGTTCTTTGAGATGCAATGCGGATGTGTATCCTAGGTGGGTGTGTGTCCCAGGCACCAGAGCCGGAAAACTCTGCCTAACACTACCTGTAGTGGTGGCTCTCATGCCCTATGGCTGTAGCCTCTCTTGCCCCCAGACATACAAGGGCAGCGCTGCCCTGACCTCCCACTTCTGACCTTCAGTGTGAAGGAACTGAAGTACACACTCTGATACAGAGGGGATGGAAGAAAGGTCATGGAATACATATCTGCATCACATCGTGAAGAACAGTTACAGGTAGGTAACAGTTTTTTCTTCTTTGAGTAGATGTAGCTGTGTAGGTGACTCACAAGTAGTCTCCGCACGAGGTTGGGCTTGGAGTCTATTTAAAGAAGAACTGCCTTCACAAAGTCTGCATCTGATCTGGACGCAGCCGTAATGGCATTATGCATACTTCTCCAAAACACTGAGGACCAAGAGGCCGCCCTGCAAATGTCCAATATAGAATTATTGTTGTTGTCACCTGAGCTTTTGTGGAATGAGCTCATAGCCCTTCAGTGGGCACAGCCTGGAGCTACTTCATATGCTGTAGTGATACACGAGATTATCCACCTGGAGACTATCTGTGAAGAGACCGCTTGACCCTTCATTTGGTCTGCATATGAAACAGACATGGCGAGGAACAGAAAAATGCTAGACATTGCCTGACATCCAAAGCATGGAGATGGTGCTCCTCTGGGGTTAAATGTGGCTTAGGGAAGAACATCCGTAGATATATAAACTTGGTTCAAACGAAACTGAGAAATCACCTTTGGTGAAAAGTTAGAGTGCAGCCACAAGGTCACTGTGTCTTTGGAAATTTGCATGTAAGGAGGCTCTACCACAGAGGTGGGCAAACTACGGCCCCTGGGCCACATCTGGTCCATGGGACCGTCCTGCCCAGCCCTTGAGCTCCTCGCCAGGGAGGCTAGCCCACGGCCCCTCCCCCGCAGCCTTAGCTTGCCATGCAGGCAGCTCCGTCCGGACAGCAGGGTTGTGAGCTCCTACTGCTCTGAGTGGCATGGTAAGGGGACAGCCAGGGGACGGGGAACAGGGGGGTTTGGATAGGGCGTGGGAGTCCCGAGGGGCCTGTCAGTGGGCAGGGGTGTGGATAGGGGTCGGGGGGGGAGCAGTCGGGGGTGGGAAGTGGAGGGGGCGAATAAGGGGTGGGGGCCAGGCTGTTTGGGGGCATAGCCTTCCCTACCCTCCATACAGTTTTGCACCCCAATGTGGCCCTTGAGCCAAAAAGTTTGCCCACCCCTGCTCTACCATCAAAGCCTTCAACTCACAAACTCTCCTTGCAGATGTTATCGCCACAAGGAAGGCAGTTTTCTGACATCGAAGAGGAAGTTGCCAGTGGCTCAAATGGACGTACCAAAAGAACCGCTAAAACAGTATTAAGGTCCCACAAAGGAACTGGCTCTTTAACCAGTGGGTGGAGATTAGGGACTCCTTTCAAGCAGCACACTGCCATGGGGTTTGAAGACACAGACTTATCATAAATAGGTGGACGAAATGCCAAAATTGCAACAAGGTGGACTCTCAGTGAACTAAGCGCAAGGCCAGATGACTGAAGGCGTAACAGTCAGTCCAAGAGGTCCTGGATACAAGCCTGCATTGGCTGAACTCCCCAGGCTAACGACGATAGACAAAGAGGATTCCACTTGGCCAGACAGACAACCCTGTTGGAGGGCTTCCTACTGTTAAGCAAGACCTGCGGACTGCCTCCAAACCCTGTGCCACCTCCTCCACATCTAACCATGCAGCGTCCACCCTGTGAGATGCAGGAGCTGAGTAAGGGATGCAAAACCTGATCATGATGCTGAGTCAGGAGAAGATGGGGAAGGGATATGGGAGGCCAGATGATAATGTGAGGCAGATAATCAGAGAACCCACATTTTCTTGGCCATGCTGCAGCAATCAGAATGAGCCTGGCACGGTTCAATCTCAGCTTGAGAATGACCTGTGGGATGATCAGAAGTGGAGGAAAGGCATACAAGAATGCCAATTCCCAGCTCAAGTGCAAAGCAACAGTCCAGGAGCTCAGGACTGAGACCCCCCCTCAGCTCGCATTTCTTGTTTGTTCTCATGCCAAACAGATGAATTGTCAGAATGCCCCCGACTGAAAAGACAGATGGCAGGACACTGGGCTCCAGAAACCATTTGTGATTCTGAGAGAAGCTCCGGCTGAGGTGAGCTGTCAGGTGATTATGGATCCCAGAAAAGAGATTGGCCCTGAGGGCAATGTACTCCCTGATGCAAAACTAGCAGACTCTTGATGGCCTCCTGACAAAGCATGTTGGAGTGAGCTTCCCCCCTGCCTGTTCACATAATACATGGTGATGGTACTGTCGTGAGTATGAGAACCACTGAGCCCCAATGTGATCTTGGAAGGTCTGACAAACACTGCAGATGCCATGAAGCTCCAGACTATTGATATGTAGAAAAGCTTGCTGTTCCGACCACAGGCCTTGAACCTTCAGCGAATCCAGCACTCCCCAGTTTATTAAGGAGGCATCAGTGACAACTGTTCTGGTTGGTGGAGACAGAGTGAAGAGAATGCCCTGGCACACATTGACCTGAACCATCCACTACCAAGATTGGTGGAGGAAGACAGACCAGTCTGCCCAAGGGATGACAGTGCTGACAACAGATCAACAACTTCAGTCACATTTGAAGAGGACTAAGGTGCAGCATGGCATATTGGACTACCTGTGGACACAAAGCCATAGCCAAGGCCTAGCAACCTCAGTCATACTCAGACTGCAGTTGAGGATTGGGACTGCATGTCCAGAGTAAGCAGCAAATTGCCTGGAATCATTCAGTCAGTAGAAATGCTCTTGAATTCGTAGAGTCTATCACAGGGGTGGGCAAACTTTTTGGCCCAAGGGCCACACTGGGGTGCAAAACTGTATAGAGGGCCAGGTAGGGAAGGCTATGCCCCCCAAACAGCCTGGCCCCCACCCCCTATTCACCCCTTCCCACCCCCTGACTGCCCTCCTCAGAAGCCCTGACCCATCCAGCACCCCCCCACTCCTCGTATTCTGACTGCCCCCTCCCAGGACCCCCCACCCCAAACCACCACCACCCCAGGACCCCACCCACTATCCAACTCCCCTGCTCCCTATCCCCTGACTGTCCCCCTGACCCCTGTCCACTGACAGGCCCCCCAGGACTCCCAAGCCCTATCCAAACCCCCCTGTTCCCCATCCCCTGACTGCCCCATGGGACCCCCTATCCCTTATCCAACTCTTCCCCCGCCCCCTTACCATGCCACTCAGAGCAGCAGGAGCTCGCAGCCCCACTGCCTGGACGGAGCCAGCCACACTACGCGCACAGCAAGCTAAGGCTGCAGGGGAGGGGCTACAGTGGGGAACAGGCTGGGGGCTAGCCTCCCCAGCCAGTAGCTCAAGGGCCAGGCAGGACAGTCCCACGGGCCAGATGTGGCCCACGAGCCATAGTTTGCCCACCTCTGGTTTATGAGGTCCACAACAAACTAAATTCTTTGAGATGGAACCAATATTGATTTCCCACAGTTAAGGATGGGACCCAGATGATTGAGTGGGTGTACAGTGAACTGGACATAACAGAAGACTTGCCCACTCAGTAATCAATCATCCAGATACAGGAAGATATGAATTTACCTCTTCCTGAGGTACACGGTCACTCGCCATTACCATGCATTTGGTAAAGAGCTGGGGGGTAGAAGACAGGCTGAAGGGCAGCATGATGTACTAGTAGTGTCGGCCCACCACAACAAGCCAGAGAAACCTCCTATGGCTTGGGAGAATTGCTACATGAAAATAAACGTCCTGAAGGTCTAGGGCTGAGAACCAGTCACTGATTTAAGGCAAGGAGTACAGTTGCCAGGGCAACCATCTGGAAACTCACATCTGAGGTATATGTTGAGGTGGGGAGGTTGAGGATAGGTCTCATCCCTCCCTTGGGCTTGGGAATAAGGAAATACTGGGAGTAGAATCCCTGTCCCCGATGCTGCAGGGGGACCTCCTCCACAGCCCCAAGGCCAGTAGAGACTGAATCTGCTTGAGAAGCAGTCTCTCATGAGAGGGGTCCCTGAAGAGGGACAGGGTGGAGGGATGGAGAGGAACTGTACGACATTACTGGGTCTGAAGCATGTCAGATCAGGTTGTCTGTTGTAATCAAATCCCAACCACTGTAAGAGCAAGCCAGTCTGTCCCCAAACAAGGGGGCTGGTGAAAGAGGTTACCACTGGATCATTGTCCTGGACACACAACTAAAAACAGGTGCTTGCTAGACCCTAACATGGGGGTGTCGGGGAGTGGGGGTGGCACAAGAAGGAAGAAGACATGCGCCAGCTGGCTGAACCCCAGAACCAAAGGACCTCCTTCTTTGGGACCTGTGGATCTTTCTGCAGTAGTCCTGCTGCTGCACAGGAAGGGAGGACTGTCTCAAAAAAAACACCTGAGCAGTATTGCTATGGCTGCCGACTGCTAAACACCAAATATCAGAGTTAGTCTCAGAATCATCCTGGAAGGGGATTACGCTGCATCATGCTGCGGGCAATCTCCATAATTGGAGAACAGCGACTCCATAGAGTTTAATTCCCTTTGGGGACAAGTTCAGAGCAGGATGGCTTGCCAGCCAACTAGTTGCTGCCTCTACTAAGCGAGTAAATCAACGCGTCTTCTATTGTGCTCTAAAAAAGAGAAGACATATCCCCTCTGCATCGCTCCAGCATATTCATATCAGTAGGGACACTTAAGAGAGCAGTACCCTTGGCTGTTAAGGACTTGAATAGGAGGTCCAGGATCTTTAATTTTATCTTGTGTTGGTCCCATTACGTAACGGGATGGCTGAATGAACAAGTTCTTGTCTAGTTGATTTACTGCTAGTAGGTTGACACTTTTAAGTCTACTTATGTAGGCAATAATTAACAAGAACATAGCTTCTGTATTTCACAAAAATTGAACCCAGGAAGTTTAGAAAGGACAGTTATTTTGATTAACTATTATTAATGCCGATTGGAAACGTGTTTACATCACAGTATTTTCTTTAAGACACATTTGTGATGTCATTTGTAACAGTAATTCAACAAGATGTTTGATTTGGTATTTCTAAGCTTAATGCCAATGGTAATTAAACTTAAAAATATATTTCACAGTTTATTTATGGTGATAAGTTCTTCTTGAAATTTCAATTCTGTATTCCAGGTCCAGCAGCATGCAGTTTTGTTCACTGAAAGTCATCATGATCCGACACACCAAATGAATGCATTTCAAAAAAAGAAGAAGTATGTTAGTCATAACCCTACAGTCCCTGGATCTTTAAGTCACCTCAATCAAATAGGCTGAACACAGAAATAGAAAAGAGATACAAGAAATCTTTTTAAAGACTGTTCCTCTTATGATGAACATGCAGACTATTACGCTAGCAATAGGGAGAGAAACCTGTGGAAGATGCCCTAAACCACTGGTTCTCAAGCCATAGACTGCCTGCAGCCCAATTAGCACACAGCTGCAGTCCAGCTGTACGTTAAACAAAAAAAATTCAAAGTCTGCTGCTCTGGTCTGGCAGGGGGCGGGGACGGCTGAGAAGAAGACCACATCATGCAGCCCTGATGGAGCGCGCCTCCCAGCAGTGGGCCAGTGAGTGTCACAGGGGACAGGAGTAAGTCTCTGGGGAGGTTTGTGGGGGGCCTCTGGGCAGTGAGGGGGTGGGGGGCACTGGGCAGCATAGGCAAGAGAACTAGGGGTATGCAGGGGTGCTGCAGCACCCCTAGGTTTTACATGGGGATCAGTTCCTGGCCCTGCTCTGTGAAGGGGGTCTCTGGGAGGGGGGCACAGCGCATAGGGGTTTGTGGGGGAATTTGGGGGAGGTGGCCCACTGTGGTTCTCAATATGTGGCCCACAATAATAAATAGGTTGAGAACCACTGCCCTAAACTGACTTATCAGAAACGTTTCGCATTAAGATTGCACAACCTCTGAATACCATCAGCTCAGTAATCTGTTCAGACATTCTGAAAGTTTACAATGTAATAATATCCATTTAAAAAACATTCCACCCTACTTCCAAGTGTCAGTGCAAGTATATTATGAGAAACCCAACTGATTTTAAAATTCCAAAATATTTAAGAAATTAAAACCTCATCTATACTTCCGTACAGTGCTGAATTTGTACTACATGGCAATGTAATCCTAGTAACCCTCTGTATAGTTCTAAGACTTTATACACAATTCCTCTGTCTACACCACACTCCAAAGTATGCAAGCTGATTGGTTCTGTTAGTGCCATCCTGTACTGCCTAGAAAAGTACTGTAGCATCCCCCGTGAAATTTCACTCCCAAGAGCAGTTGTCATTTCCCTTCGGTCCTCTACTTCTTCCACCTCCCACTCCTGCCGCAGTCTTTCATATATTTTTTACATTAAACATTTATGCTGCATGCTCCTTTTTCTTCTCTTTCTCCTCACGTATCACAATATACAAGCTCTGAAAAAAATACACCTGAATTTAAACCAATGTAGGGTTAATACTCAACCTTTTAATTATCCCCACACTTGAAAAAACAAAAAATAATTAACATAGCATAAAACAGAAAACAATACATAAGCCGTGTTGGAAATCTCGTATCCATCTTATTTAAGCTGAGCATAAAAAGGAGCCCATCTGTAAGCACTGTTCAGAAAGAAAACCATTTAAAAACTAAAGGCAAGAACCCAGACTTCAGTAATATTTTATTAAATAATTTATGCATAGTATTTTGGTAACAAATACTTTAGATACTAGCATCCTGTAACAGTTTTTCATCTGCTAAAAAACCTGCTCAAGTTGTTAGAAAGCAATGCTATTTTTTTTCCATATTTGACTGGCATGAAAATTATTCTAAGTATCAACACAGGGTCTGTTTTCAGCAGATTTATATTTTCAGTTCTGATATGACTGCAGATGACTCTTCTAGAGTTTCCATGTCAGTCATATTCCAGGAGCTAAAAAAGGATTAAATTTTGTGCTGCATATGTAAGAATATCCACAATACCTGTATCTGCTTCAGTAGTTTGGATATCTGTTTGCAGTTTAATTTCTGACAGGCTTGTTTGTAGGCAATGATAATTTCCTCAACAGTCACATTCTGGGCTGAAAATGTAAAGGGCAGAGATTAAGATTACATTGACACTCATATTTATTCAAACTCAGCTACACAATAAAGTGTGTCAGGCACTTACGCTGACGAAAGTGTAAGAGTTGTGTATAATTAACTAATGCTGTTCCCACCCAGAACCATTTCAAATAGCAAGGATATGAAATAGGCAATTTATGTTCAAAGCAAAATGAGAATCTAATTTGATATTTTACTGTAAGAGTTGAACAGCTACATTACCAAAATGTATATATTGATCCTGCACATTCTGTCTGTGCACTATATCGTGCTTGTGAACTTTGTTTTCTGTGTGGCTTTTTAACCATTTTATTCGGGGGGTCTCAAAGTCCCGGCCCGCGGACCATCTGTGGCCAGAGAGCCTCCCCACTGCAGAGGAGAGATGCATGCAGAGACGCTGCCGGCAATGTTGGCTGCAGGTGCCGCTCCCCGCAGCTCCCATTGGCTGGGGGAAATGGACAGAGCTACCATCACTAGTTCCCAGGCAGATCAGCCATGGAGGCAGTGTAACCTTTTTCCATAATGAATATAAACAAGTCAAAATACCAAACAACTATCTGATGCCCACCTTGCTGCAATCCTGAATGTTTCAACTGCTCAGTCACTGAGGCCAAACATCAACAAACTGACAGAACTGAAGCATTGCCAGGTGTCTGGCAAACACTAAAAACTCTCTGGCAGGAGAAGAATTGTATAAAGTTGTATGACAGTTTTATTATTTCTAAGAAATTCAAAATAAAAAATACAATATAAACATTTTATTTTCTGAACACCATCTTCAGTGATATTATTGGCCCGCTTGGAGGATTTGAGGACTGGCACTGGCCCTAAGGTAAACTGAGTTTGAGACGCCTGATTTTATTGCTTTAAAAGTATCTGAACATAAAATCAAGAGCATGATATATACAGTTTTAATTCACACTGCCACCAATATTGAGATAAAAAGGAAATTATTTAAGGCTGCTAGGCTAAGAAGTCTAACAAATAATGCATTGAACCAAAATACAGGAAAGATTTTAGAAGCCCCTTCCAACAGCAAACAAATGAAACTAGATTTGCATAAATCTAAAAATAGATTTGCAAGGACTTAATAACTTTCACTTCTTACGATCCTATAGTATGACCTCCTACATAACACAGGCCAGAGAATTGCATCCAGTGATTTCTTCTTATGAATAGACTTTAATGTCAGAAGTTAAGTTTAGAATGGACCATCATGATCATCTAGTTTGACCTCCTGCACATTGCAGGCCAGAGAACCTCACCCACCCACTCCTGTAATGGACACCAGTAACTCTGCCAGAGGTTAGAAGTCCTCAAATCATAATTTAAATGACAGAAAATCTGCCATTTACACTAGTTTAAACCGGCAAGTGACCCATGCCCCATGCTGCAGAGGAAGGCATAAAATCTTGCTGTTAAATTAGAGCTTATTTTAGAAACAGATGTAATCTTTAACGATTTCAAGTGATGGAGAATCAAAAGCATCCTTAGGTGACATTTCCAATGATTAGTTATCCTTACTATTAAAAATGTGCATCTTGTTTTCATTTTGAATTTTTCTGACTACAACTCCTATTGATCAGATCTAGTTACGCTTTTGTCGGCTAGGTTAAAGAACCCTCTGCTATCAGATATCTTGTCCTTGTGAAGGTACTTTTAGATCATGATCAAGTCACCTCAATCTTCTCTGATAAACTAAATAGACATAACTCCTTAAATCTCACTGTGAAGAACATTTTCTAGACCTGCCCCCCCCCCCCCCAAAAATCTGTAGTTCTTCTCTGAACCCTTTCCCATGTTCAACACCTTTTTTACAGTGTGGACACCACACACAGTATTCTGGTAGTGGTTTCACTAATGTCATGTGCAGATGTAATACCACCACTTTACTCTTGATCAGTATTCCTGTGTTAATATAGCCAAGTAATAGGTCAGCCCTTTTAGCTAAGGCATCATATTTGAAAAACTCAGGTTCAGTTGTTTATCTACAGGCCAAAAGTCCTTTTCAGAGATGCTGCTTTTTAGTCTGCAGTCCTGTAAGTATGGCCTACATTTTTTGTCCTTAGATGTATGACCTTGCATTTGACCATATTAAAATACAAGTTTGATTGTACCTAGATTACCAAGTGATTTGATAAACCATTAGTACAGAACTATTTCATTATTTGCCAAATTAACAATCTTTGTAGAATTTGCAAACCTCAGCCATGATTTTATATCTTCTTTCAGATTGTTGAGAAAATACTGAATAGTACTGAAGCGAGATCCATTCCCTGTGGAACCCCACTAGAAACACCCTGCTAGCTGCTATTTCACAATTAACTACACAGACTATCAGACAGACAACTTCTACTCTACTTAGTTGTGTGCAATATTGATTTTGCACAGTGCTAGTCTGTTTTATTTTTAAATTAGAATGTCATGTAGTATGACACCAAATACCTTACAAAAGTCCAAGTATAGTGTAATAATTACCCCCATCAAGCACACCTGCAATTTTGTCAAGGAACAACATGAAGTTCACTGGACAAGACCTATTTTGTCTTGTTCATTGTTCTTTAAATTTCTAGCCTTTCAAGTCCTGTATCACCTGTCACTGCTCTGGGTCAAGCTCCCCTTGCTGGACACTCACCAGGCTGCTGTGTTTGGACCAACATGCCAAGTCCGTGTGCTTTTAAGCTCCCTTGGGTCTGGGTAGCTTCTAGGTGCTCAATCTTTCTTTGGTCTCTGGTTTGGTCCCTGGGCATAGATTCGTTTGGCACCCTTCTCAAAAAGGCCCTGCAGCCTAGCTGCCCTAGGCCCTAAGACCGGTGCCAAATCCCTCCAAGACTCCCCAGTAGTTAAGCATACCCTCTCCGGAGCTCTACCTTAGTGGGTACTCTTATTTACTGTTTAGCTCTTCGGAGACATAGTTGAAGGCAATATGTCAGACTTCGCTGAGGGATTTCTAAACCACTCACTCTTTACTTTTAGACAACACAAGTGATATATATGCCATTCCCTGCCTTGGTTCTCTGCACACTCCTGAGCATTCTTTGGGACCTGGTTAGTGTCATTTCAGGGGTCCAGGTCCCCTCTTCTTGACTTCAAAAAGAGAATCCTGGGCTGGGTAAGTGTTCTGGAGTGGTCAGCGACCTTGTCCTTATATAGCTTCCAGTACTCTCTCTCGCAGGTGACTTACTTAGTCAGCTTCAACCCCCATCAGATGATCTATTCTTTGATTCCCAAAACATCTAGGACAGTAGGGGTTTTCCTTGTTGGTACCAGCTCTTCATCCAATGATGTTTCCACTTGAATAGAAGGTCATCAAGGTTTATGCCCCATCACTCTTAATCTTCTGTTAGGTGCAATAATTTATTCTGACATGTCCTGTGTTTTAGCTCAAAATGGAGGCTACAGAGCCAAGGTGAAGGCACAGAACAGTTTTACAAACAAGTAGCTTTTCAGAACAAAATGGCATTTTCAGATTATACAGATAAATCCAGACATACACTTGTCACCCATTCCATTGTTTTGCCCATGCCTGCTGTCAGGCTAATTGGTGTATCTCCAAACTTTCAATAACGATTTATGTTGTCTCCCAGGTCATTTACAAAAGTGTTAAATAGCATAAGGCCAAGAACTGATCGCTGCCCCCACCCCAGTAGAAATACACCTACTTAATGATTCCCAATCTACAGTTAAACTGTCTGACATGTCTCAATGTAATTAATTTAATGTGCGCCATATTAATTTTGGTTGTTCTCATTTTTAATTAAACTATTGTGCAAATGCCATAAGGAAGTATATTAAATGACCACTATTACCTATATTTTATAACTACATTCACTTCTCCTATAAGGCAGGTTGTTTTAACAAGTGTAGTAGCTTTTTCTGATTGTGGCCTTTGGGGCATCTAGTAAAATGTTCTTAAATAGCTCCTAATTAGCATTCACATTTTTCTGTTTTATTCCCTCCCCGCCCCCCAAATGATTTATCTCATTTTTTACACCTTCGTGAAGTTGATTTTATATACAAGTTTGGCCTTTATTCATTGATTCATAAGCATTCAGGAGTCTGTTTCTGAACTGTCAATAACGCATCACCACGTATACCATTTACTTGTTTAAAAGTGCTACCACACCCACCCTTTTTCACCCGCCCTACCCTAGCCCTAAAATCAGCAGCGCGATCTCCTGAATATTTTAGTCATGTGAATCCTCCTCCCAGGTTTCAGTAATGCCAACGACGTCAGAATTTCTCTCACCTCGGAAGCATTTCAAATTCCTTTCATTTAGTGGTCAAACTGCAACCAACCAAATGGTATACCGGCAAATTAAAATCACACATTACCTTTGTACCCCTGGACACCTTTGGTATGTCTGTTGAGGGCACCATCTATTAAGGAAGTCAAAAGCAAACTAAATGAAGAATTTAACATGTTCAGTGTAGAACACAATCTTAACTAGTACTAGGGGACCAGAATAATCTACAAGAGCTCCTTCGTAAATATACTCTGTAGGATTTCATGATTCTATATCCCATTAACAGACTTCACAGTACATTTTGCATTAAAAATTCTGTTGAATTTGTCACTATGTGGCGGTTTGTATTTTAAGTTATTCTGATTAAACTTTTAAAATGTTTTTGTTTTTATCAATCTAAAGCTTTATGAAAGGCACAACGTATCAAAGTCAGAGTGCGCAAACGCATGTATGTGCATACGTACATGCTGAGCTTTCCTGTGGTTCAGCAAAAGGAGAGTTCTGGTGCTACATACCAGACAGAACTTGAGAAGATCCGGAGCATAGGGGAACTGTATGTGAACTGGCCATCATCATCCAAAACTATCCCCTAATTAAGAGCAACATCTTGACCGCAGTTCACTCTGGTGCCAATACCCTGTCTACAAAGGAAGTTTACATTAATGGAACTATATAGAGGCAAATCACTAAAAGCTACATGCTGCACCAGGGCAAAATGTGTCTTGCACTGATACAGTTTAATGTGGAAACATGCCATTGGTGTAAGCCATAGTTTGCAACACTGCTGTGTGTCCACACCAAATGAGTTGCGCTGGTGGGAATTTCCTTAATAGACTACATCACTCAAAAGTTAGGAGCACTAGAGAAATAACATCCATCACATCTATACCAGATGCAAAAAGCAAAATTTTATTTTTTCTGGGATTCCATATGGGTCAAGTTCATATTACAGATTCATGGAATTTTTAACGCCAGAAGGGACTATTTTCCTATATCTCATCTGACGACCAGCACAGCACAGTGACAGAATTTCACTCTGTCATACCTCCACCAAATCCAACAACTTGTGGTTGAGCTACAGTGTATCTCAGACATCCAATCTTGAAGACTCCAAGTGATGGAGAACTCACCATATCCCTTGGTAAGTTGTTGCACTGGTTAATTACCCTAATAAATGCTTGCACCTTATTTCCAGTTTGTATTTGTCAAGCTTCCACTTCCAGCCATTGGATCTTATTAGAACATAAGAAAAGCGATACTGCATCAGACCAGTGATCCATCTAGCCCAGTGTCCTGTCTTCTGACAGTAACCAATGGCAGGTACTTCAGAGGGAATGAACAGAACAAATAATCAAGTGATCCATCATCAGTCGCCCATTCCCAGCTTCTGGCAAACAGAGGCTAGGGACACGTCAAAGCATGGTTTTGCGTCCTTGCTAATAACCATTGATCATAGAATATCAGGGTTGGAAGGGACCTCAGGAGGTCATCTAGTCCAACCCCCTACTCAAAGCAGGACCAATCCCCAACTAAATCATTCCAGCCAGGGCTTTGTCAAACCTGACCTTAAAAATATCTAAGGAAGGAGATTCCACCACCTCCCTAGGTAACACATTCCAGTGTTTCACCACCCTCCTAGTGAAAAAGTTTTTCCTAATATCCAAACTAAACCTCCCCCACTGCAACTTGAGACCATTACTCCTTGTCCTGTCATCTGCTACCACTGAGAACACTCTAGAGCCATCCTCTTTGGAACCCCCTTTCAGGTAGTTGAAAGCAGCTATCAAATCCCCCCTCATTCTTCTCTTCCGCAGAGTAAACAATCCCAGTTCACTCAGCCTCTCCTCGTAAGTCATGTGTTCCAGTCCCCTAATCATTTTTGTTGCCCTCCGCTGGACTCTTCCCAATTTTTCCACATCCTTCTTGCAGTGTGGGGCCCAAAACTGGACACAGTTCTCCAGATGAGGCCTCACCAATGTTGAATAGAGGGGAACGATCACATCCCTCGATCTGCTGGCAATGCCCCTACTTATACATCCCAAAATGCTATTGGCCTTCTTGGCAACAAGGGCACACTGACTCATATCCAGCTTCTCATCCACTGTAACCCCTAGGTCCTTTTCTGCAGAACTGCTGCCGAGCCATTCGGTCCCTAGTCTGTAGTAGTGCATGGGATTCTTCCTTCCTAAGTGCAGGACTCCACACTTGTTGTTGAACCTCATCAGATTTCTTTTGGCCCAATCCTCCAATTTGTCTAGGGCCCTCTGTATCCTATCCCTACCCTCCAGCGTATCTACCTCTCCTCCCAGTTTAGTGTCATCTGCAAACTTGCTGAGGGTGCAATCCATCCCATCATCCAGATCATTTATGAAGATATTGAACAAAACCGGCCTGAGGACCGACCCTTGGGCCACTCCACTTGATACCGGCTGCCAACCAGACATGGAGCCATGGATCACTACCCATTGAACCTGACAATCTAGCCAGCTTTCTATCCACCTTATAGTCCATTCATCCAGCCCATACTTCTTTATCTTGCTGGCAAGAATACTGTGGGAGACAGTGTCAAAACCTTTGCTAAAGTCAAGGAACACCACATCCACCGCTTTCCACTCATCCACAGAGCCAGTAATCTCGTCACAGAAGGCAATTAGATTAGTCAGGCATGACTTGCCCTTGGTGAATCCATGCTGACTGTTACTGATCACTTTCCTCTCCTCTAAGTACTTCAGAATTGATTCCTTGAGGACCTGCTCCATGATTTTTCCAGGGACTGAGATGAGGCTGACCGGCCTGTAGTTCCCAGGATCCTCCTTCTTCCCTTTTTTAAAGATGGGCACTACATTAGCCTTTTTCCTGTCGTCCGGGACTTCCCCCGATTGCCATGAGTTTTCAAAGATAATGGCCAATGGCTCTGCAGTCACATCCACCAACTCCTTTAGGACTCTCGGATGCAGTGCATCCGGCCCCATGGACTTGTGCTCGTCCAGCTTTTCTAAATAGTCCTGAACGACTTCTTTCTCCACAGAGGGCTGGTCACCTCCTCCCCATGCTGTGCTGCCCAGTGCAGGAGTCTGGGAGCTGACCTTGTTCGTGAAGACAGAGGCAAAAAAAGCATTGAATACATTAGCTTTTTCCACATCCTCTGTCACTAGGTTGCCTCCCTCATTCAGTAAGGGGCCCACACTTTCCTTGACTTTCTTCTTGTTGCTAACATACCTGAAGAAACCCTTCTTGTTACTCTTAACATCTCTTGCTAGCTGCAACTCCAGGTGTGATTTGGCCTTCCTGATTTCACTCCTGCATCCCTGAGCAATATTTTTACACTCTTCCCTGGCCATTTGTCCAATCTTCCACTTCTTGTAAGCTTCGTTTTTGTGTTCAAGATCAGCAAGGATTTCACTGTTAAGCCAAGCTGGTCTCCTGCCATATTTACTATTCTTTCTACACATCGGGATGGTTCGTCCCTGTAACCTCAATAAGGATTCTTTAAAATACAGCCAGCTCTCCTGGACTCCTTTCCCCCTCATGTTATTCTCCCAGGGGATCTTGCCCATCAGTTCCCTGAGGGAGTCGAAGTCTGCTTTTCTGAAGTCCAGGGTCCATACTCTGCTGCTCTCCTTTCTTCCTTGTGTCAGGATCCTGAACTCGACCATCTCATGGTCACTGCCTCCCAGGTTCCCATCCACTTTAGCTTCCCCTACTAATACTTCCTGGTTTGTGAGCAGCAGGTCACAAGAAGAGCTCTGCCCCTAGTTGGTTCTTCCAGCACTTGCACCAGGAAATTGTCCCCTACCCTTTCCAAAAACTTCCTGGATTGTCTGTGCACCGCTGTATTGCTCTCCCAGCAGATATCAGGGTGATCAAAGTCTCCCATGAGAACCAGGGCCTGCGATCTAGTAACTTCCGTTAGTTGCCGGAAGAAAGCCTCGTCCACCTCATCCCCCTGGTCCGGTGATCTATAGCAGACTCCCACCACGACATCACCCTTGTTGCTCACACTTCTAAACTTAATCCAGAGACTCTCAGGTTTTTCTGCAGTTTCATACCGGAACTCTGAGCAGTCATACTGCTCTCTTACATACAATGCAACTCCCCCACCTTTCCTGCCCTGCCTGTCCTTCCTGAACAGCTTATATCCATCCATGACAGTACTCCAGTCATGTGAGTTATCCCACCAAGTCTCTGTTATTCCAATCACATCATAATTCCTTGACTGTGCCAGGACTTCCAGTTCTCCCTGCTTGTTTCCCAGGCTTCTTGCATTTGTATATAGGCACTTGAGATAACTTGCTGATCATCCCTCTTTCTCAGTATGCGGCAAGACCCCTGGCCTCTCGCTCGTGCTTCCTCCCGGTATCCCACTTCCCCACTTACCTCAGGGCTTTGGTCTCCTTCCCCCGGTGAACCTAGTTTAAAGCCCTCCTCACTAGGTTAGCCAGCCTGCTTGCGAAGATGCTCTTCCCTCTTTGTTAGGTGGAGCCCATCTCTGCCTAGCACTTCTTCTTGGAACACCATCCCACGGTCAAAGAATCCAAAGCCTTCTCTCCAACACCACCTGCGTAGCCATTCGTTGACTTCCACGATTCAACAGTCTCTATCTAGGCCTTTTCCTTCCATGGGGAGGATGGACGAGAAGACCACTTGCGCCTCAAACTCCTTTATCCTTTTTCCCAGACCTATCCTCCATGCATTTATCTAGTTCTTTTTTGAACCCTGTTTGTTTGCTGAGTTTGCGAAGACAGCCTTATGGTTGGTTTAGACCCATGCACTGGTATTATAATGGACAAGAAATTCATTTCTTTAAAATAAAGAGAATGTATGCCAAGTTTCTGATGCACTGGAAACTGCTGAACAAGAGCATTACATTAAACAATGCAGTTTATTTTCCATGGATCCAATTACAATGTAATAATAATCCACTGGACTGCTGGGGCAGAATGATCCTCATTTAATTATAAAGGAGGATAATTATATCACTAATATAATTGTCAGGAAGCACTAGAAATGTCCAGTTACATCTGCCACACACAAATTCTAATGCTTTCTCTGAAAGCCAAACAGGAGGAATTTTGGAAAATCCAGGTAGTAACAGGGTTCTGGTACACTAGGATTTTATCACTGCGTATAAGAAAGCCACGTTACAAGCATAATACGATATTGTTGTCATCCCTCTTGCTGCATAACAAGTATATGTCCAATATGAGGAGAATACATAACATCTCCCTCATAATATCTCAGAATAATCTATTTGTATTCCAATTACCATGACTCTGCAACTGCATAAGATTAGAGTGCCACAAGTACAATTAGAGTTTAAGAATATTGAGTCTGTTCACTAGGTAAGCCTACGTACTGTAAAATGTCTTCCCCCCCAAACTACAGTTAGCATTGGTTTGAATTCCTCATCTGAGGATGAAAAACAGCAAGCTACTTGTGGTTCTAAGGTTACCTACGTATGTTTCATGCACATGAACAAGTCTGAGCTTCCTTGCTCCAAAAGCACTAGTGCAAACATGCAACACAGAAAGGCACACTAACACTGTCTGGGAAGATTCTGTTAAAGAGAACCTACACTTTCACCCTGCTGTTTGAGGAAACATTGCTAAAATGACCAAGAACTGGTTTTGATTTTATTTTGTTTTAGTAAAAAAGTTCATCTGACAGAGACCAAGAGTTTGTTTTAAAGACCAATTCCTTTTAGCATGATTTGTTTTCTGTGTGTAGGCTGCTTTAAAAAAATCTCTCTAAAGTGTTTTGTTCCTACTGTAAAAAACAAACCGTGTTTTTGCTTTAAGAAGGCTGCCTCGTCACTATTTACACCAATGGTTACAGACTCCCAAAGGTCAAAACCACAGCAGCCGAACCCAGCTGGACCCGTTGGGTAAGAACAGTTGATATGCAGGGCACTGTAGTCGAGAGCTTGGTCTAATAGTAGAAGAACTGCATAATTCTACCCCTGAATAGGAAAAAAGCACAAGGCCTGACACACGAGGGATACAGTCAGAGAGTCCAGAAAGGAGGAGATGGAGGGTAAAACTAGTCCTGTAACTTTGCCATACACAGAGCCATTTATACAGAGTCACTTTTCAGATCAGGACTGTGACCTGTTGTGCTTTTGATTTGTAGTCCAGACATAGGAACACATCTGCAAATCCACAAGCCTGGGTTTTAGTACACTGCAAGTCACACTTTTTCCCATCCTTTTCAGCTACTAATTGCTGCAACATGGTTACAGATGGACATTTGGCACAATGTTTTTATATTTTGTCCTTTTACCCAGACCTTGCAGAACATTGAGGCTATTGCGAGCATTTGGTAAATTTTCCATAGATCTGCCAGTGACATCTCAGCGGCTAAGAAATAAACCCTTCTCCCACAGAAACAAAGCCAGCAATCCCATACAGGCAGTCCAGCAGAGGATCAATCACCTGCTGCAAGACAGCTGTGATTTTAACTCATACATTCATCCCAATTCATAGAATACTAGGGTTGGAAGAGACTTCGGGAGGTCATCTAGTCAAATCCCCCGCTTAAAGCGGGACCAATCCCCAACTAAATCATCCCACCCAGGGCTTTGTCAAGTCGGGCCTTAAAAACCTCTAAGGATGGAGATTCCACCACCTCCTGAGGTAACCCATTCCAGTGCTTCACCACCCTCTTAGTGAAATAGGGTTTCCTAATAGCCAACCTAGACCTCCCCCACTGCAACTTGAGACCATTGCTCCTTGTTCTGTCATCTGCCACCACTGAGAACAGCCTAGGGGGGAGGGATAGCTCATGCGGGGAGGGATAGCTCAGTGGTTTTAGCATTGGCCTGCTAAACCAAGGGTTGTGAGTTCAATCCTTGAGGGGGCCATTTAGGGATCTGGGGCAAAAATTGGGGATTGGTCCTGCTTTAAGCAGGGGGTTGGACTAGATGACCTCCTGAGGTCCCTTCCAACCCTGATGTTCTATGATTCTAGCGCCATCCTCACTGGAACCCCTCTTCAGGTAGTTGAAGGCTGCTATCAAATCCCCCCTCACTCTTCTGCAGACGAAATAACCCCAGTTCCCTTAGCCTCCTCTCGTAAGTCATGTGTCCCAGCCCCCTAATCATTTTCACTGCCCTCCGCTGGACTCTCTCCAATTTGTCCACATCCCTTCTGTAGTGGGGGGACCAAAACTGGACACAATAATCCAGATGTGGCCTCACCAGTGCCAAATAGAGGGGAATAATCACTTCCCTCGATCTGCTGGCAATGCTCCTACTAATGCAGCCCAATATGCCATTGGCCTTCTTGGCAATAAGGCCACACGGCAGACTCATATCCAGCTTCTTGTCCACTGTAATCCCCAGGTCCTTTTTTGCAGAACTGCTGCTTAACCAGTCGGTCCCCAGCCTGTAGTAGTGTATGGGATTCTTCCATCCTAAGTGCAGGACTCTGCACTTGTCCTTGTTGAACCTCATCAGATTTCATTTGGCCCAATCCTCTAATTTGTCTAGGTCACTCTGGACCCTATCCCTACCCTCCATCTTATCTACCTTTCCCCACAGCTTAGTGTCATCTGTGAACTTGCTGAGGGTGCAATCCATCTCATCAGCCAGATCATTAATAAAGATATTGAACAAAACCGGCCCCAGGACCAACCCCTGGGACACGCCGCTTGATACCGGCTGCAAATTAGACATCAAGCCGTTGATCACTACCCGTTGAGCCCGACAATCTAGCCACCTTACAGTCCATTCATCCAATCCATACTTTAACTTCCTGGCAAGAATACTGTGGGAGACCGTATCAAAAGCTTTGCTAAAGTCAAGATGTAGCACATCCACCGCTTTCCCCATATCCACAGAGATGGTTATCTCATCATAGAAGGCAATAAAGTTGGTCAGGTATGTCTTGCCCTTGGTGAATCCATAGCAACTGTTCCTGATCACCTTCCTCTCCAAGTGCTTCAAAATGGATTCCTTGAGGACCTGCTCCATCATTTTGCTGGCAACTGAAGTGAGGCAGACCAGTGTATAGCTCCCCAGGTTCTCTTTCTTCCCTTTTTAAAATATGGGCACTATATTTGTCTTTTTCCAATCGTCCGGGACCTCCCCCAGTCGCCACGAATTTTCAAAGATAATGGCCAATGGCTCTGCAATCACATCAGCCATCTCCCTCAGCACCCTTGGACACATTAGATCTGGACCTATGGACTTGTGCATGTCCAACTTTTCTAAATAGTCCTTAACCTGTTCTTTCACCACTGAGGGCAGCTCACCTCCTCCCATACTGTGTTGCCCAGTGCAGCAGTCTGGCAGCTGACCTTATCTGTGAAGACTGAGGCAAAGTAGCATTGAGTACCTCAGCTTTTTCCACATCATCGGTCTCTTTTTGAGAGAGACCAGAAGACAACATTGGGATAGTGTTTCTTTTTCCTACAAAGTTAAGAGTTCACTCCAAGGCCAAGTCATTCCTCTCATGAGGCCCTATGCAGGCCACAACACTACTGAAGAACATAAAACACATTTGCTTGAATAATAAGTCTACTAGGGTTGAACTGTGAAACACACTTCAAGAGTTTATACAAAGTACATGAGGGATTTTTCTTTTATTTAAGGCTGAGTTACTTGGACAAAAAACTTGGTTACAGATGACTCTTGGAGGGGTCCCTTCTCCTTCACTGGGTTTTTGTTCCCTCCCACTTTAAGGCCTACTCTTTACATGTAAAGCTAACTGCGAATGAATAAAGTTTGTCTGCAACAATTCAGCCTTTGGTGCCAATATTTGCAGAAATATTTCCTGGTTGAATTCCATCTTGTGGCTTAATGGCAAATATTTGCCACGTCGATATAATCAGTACTCAAGAACTTTAAAGTTCCAAAGAACAATTATTATCAACACATGTCCTTGTAGGATGGGCTATGTCCTTTCCAGGCCCCCTTATTACAGTAGGCTAACAGACTGAACTGCAATCTTTTTGCTTGCTGTAAAATATTCATGGAGTGATTGTATTATATTTCCTGTTTTAAAGGCAAACTGATTTTTTTAAAAAAAATCCATTAACTTGAACAAGATGTATAAATACCTACGTGAGAAGATTTTTGATCTTAGAGGGTTCTTTAATCTAGCAGACAAAGACATAAGATGAAATGGCTATAAACTGAATTTAGACAAATTCACTCTGGAGAGAAGGTGCAGATGTTTAGCAAAAGCAGTAATTAATCATTGATGCAAGAATTGCCAGACTACATGGTCATAATGAGCCCTTCTAGTTTTAATCTAGGGAAGTCTGAAATCATTAGCAGAATGTAATACAAATAAACTTTTGAACAGAATTAAATTGCAAATATATAGTTGTATAAAAAGTTAAAGTGAAAAGGTATTTTTATTAGAGAGACCAATGTTCAGTGTTGGACTAAAGTAAAATGGCATCACTAACACCAAAGCAGTATACAGAATACCCCTATGTAAGTGAAAGTGAGGATATGAACTAAAGCAGTGTTTCTCAGACTTTTTGATACCAGGGATAGACTTGCAAACTTCCTAAACTGTCAGAGTTCTTCGGGACTGGGGCATGCTGATGCACGGACCAGTCATTGAAAAAACACTGAATTAGAGCATTGGGAATAGAGAATGCCAAGGGCATAAATTCCAGTTATGGCAGAAAAAATACCTTTAAAAAAAAAAGGTCTTAACAGTGAATTTAAAAAAAAAGAAAAAGGAGGACTTGTGGCAATTTAGAGACTAACAAATTTATCTGAGCATAAGCTTTCGTGAGCTACAGCTCACTTCACTGGATGCGTTCAGTGCATTCCCTAGGATGCGATCTCAGCAGTCGGGCCTATTTACTATTTGGGTGCAATATCTAAAAGAAAAACCCAGGTCCTACATGAAGTGGTGGCTGAGGTGAGCAGAGTAACACGTGTTTGAGGATCCTACTAATCCTGTGAGTGACAAGATGAGCGTTTGGTTTGTTGTATCTGCAAAGGTGTTGCATCACTGGTTTCAGGCCTCTAACCAAGCCACATGTTTGGTTTGGTCTGGTCTGCTTGTTGTGTACCTGAGAGATGTATGACCAGGCCCATTGACCAAGCTAGATGTTTGAAGTCTGGGTGGTTGAGTCTTCCCTTTTAATAAATGGACAGTGCTGATCAGCTAGACCACGAATTTAGTCATGGATAACACACTTTTCAGCCTTCTGAGTATTAACAATTACTCACCCCATTTTTCCCCTCACTTTACAACTAGCCACATAGGCATTGCTCTCTACTTCCCAGCACAGGCTGGAGGCGTATTACCAGCTCCTACTCTTTTACTCACATGGCAGCGAATCTCTCGGTGGCAAAGTAGCTGCAGCACACAGGAGAAAAAAGGCTTTTAAGTTCTTATGCTCTTCTTCCTTCCCTAAAATTTATCCCAACCACAATGAGAAGATGGAGAGGGCTGGAAGAAAAGAATTTGCCTTAAGACGAACTAAAATCTCCATCTCTCCAGGGAAGAGCTTACAGCATAATTTGGAGGACAAGAATTACAGTACATTTCTTTTCTCCATAAGAAATAAGTTACTAAAGCTATTTAAAAAATTCTTTTCATGGGAAATTTTGAAATTACTTTCCATCAACAAATTTTGCAAAACAAAATTCCAAGACTTTAGAATTGGCCTCATCAAAATGGAATATTTAAACATTTTAATTTTCAAAGAAAAAAATTTTGGTCAAAAAGTTCACAACTGTCGCCGTGGAAGATGTGGTTTTGTCAAAATCGACATTTTCCAATGAGAAAACATTCTGGTCAGAAAAATTCTACCAGCTTTAGAAGTTACATATCTTAACTCCTGAGAAATTAAAGTACTCCAGTGATATCTTCAAGGCAAGAAAATAACCGATCAAAAAATACTTGAGGCAGGAAGGCATATTAGACATTCACCGACCCAAACTCCCAGCAGTTACCATGGAATATTCCGATACAGAGGCTAGGAACTTCAATATTGCAGAACCACATTCACTAAAAAGTAGAAAATATGAAGTTGCTAAGCCCTGGTCTACACTACGAGTTTAGGTGGAATTTAGCAGCATTAGATTGATTTAACCCTGCACCCGTCCACACAAAGCCATTTTTGTCGGCTTAAAGGGCTCTTAAAATTGATTTCTGCACTCCTCCCCGACAAGGGGATTAGCCGAAACTGACATCGGGTTGAATTTGGGGTAGTGTGGATGCAATTCGATGGTATTGGCCTCAGGGAGCTATCCCAGAGTGCTCCATTATGACCGCTCTGGACAGCAATTTCAACTCAGATGTACTAGTCAGGTACACAGGAAAAGCACCAGGAACTTTTGAATTTCATTTCCTGTTTGGCCAGCGTGGCGAGCTCATCAGTAGAGGTGACCATGCAGTCCCAGAAATCACAAAAGAGCTCCAGTATGGGACCAAATGGGAGATACTGGATCTGACTGCTGTATGGGGAGATGAATCCGTGCTACCAGAACTCCGTTTCAAAAGACGAAATGCAATATATTTGAAAAAAATCTCCAAGAGCATGGTGGACAGAGGCTATAACAGGGACCCACAGCAGTGTCACGTGAAAATTAAGGAGCTCAGGCAAGCTTACCAAAAAACCAAAGAGGCAAACGGCCGCTTCGGGTCAGAGCCCCAGACATGCCGCTTCTATGATGAGCTGCATGCAATTCTACAGGGTGCTCCTACCACTATCCCACCCCTGTCCATGGACACCTGCAAGGGGGGAGTCTCACGCAACAGGGATGAGGATTTTGGGGACAAGGAAGATGAGGAGGAGGAAGAGAGCGCACAACAGGCAAGCGGAGAAACTGTTCTCTCTGACACACAGGAACTGTTTATCACCCTGGAGCCAATACCCTCCCAACCCGGAGAAGGCACCTCTGGTGAGAGTGTACCTTTGTAAATCTAATACATGGTTTAAAAGCAAGCGTGTTTAATGATTAATTTGCCCTGAAGACTTAAGATGCATTCGCAGCCAGTACAGCCACTGGAAAAGTCTGTTAACGTGTCTGGGGATGCAGCAGAAATCCTTCAGGGACATTATTAAGGGGACATTCAGAGGTGGTCGTTTCCACTGGGCTGATTGCCTGTGGCTGAAAAGAAATCATCCCCACTTTTAACCACTCGGTTTGGGGGGGGGGGGAGAGGGGGGAGTTCATGCTGAGCTGTTTGCATTTGGCTGGCAGGGATCTTCCCTGATATGAGTCACGCGGTGGGAGGAGGGGTGAAGCAATCATCCCAGAGAATTGGGTGGGGGGAGGGGGGTTTGGTTGGGTTGGGTTTCTGCTGCACGATAACCTGAAAACCGCAGCCCCTCCCTTTAAAATGGCCAACCCAACGGGTGCTTTGTATGGGCAAGCAGGGTGTGCTGTTTGAAACCATTCTCACATGTTATGAAGGTTGAAGAAACCAAAGACTGTGGCTTACCATGGCTGCCTGCAAGCTGAATTCTGTTGCGTGCGATCTCTCACACCAAACTGGCAGGCCCTCAATACAAGAGGCAAAATGCGACCTTGTACCAAAAGCACATGTGCTATGTAATGTCAACAGCTTGGTTCACCGTGAAAGAGTCTACCCACTGTTCTCTAAAATGTGTCCTTTTAAATACTACTCTCCCTTTTTCCCCCCTCCCACAGCTGCAAATGTTTCAATGCTCCCCCTATCATCTCCGTCCCAGAGGCTAGCGCAGATAAGGCAGCGAAAAAAGACCACTCACAATGAAATGTTCTCTGAGCTCATTCAGTCCTCCCGCACTGAAAGAGCTCAGCAGAATGCATGGAGGCAAACAATGGCAGAGTCCAGGAAAGCAGAAAATGAACGCGAGGATTGGAGGGACGAGCAAGATGAGAAGTTGCCGGAGCAAGAGGAGAGGTGGCGACAGTGTGATGAGAAGAGATAGGATGCAATGCTGAGGTTACTGGGGATCAAACTGATATGCTCCTGCATCTGGTGGAGCTGCAGGAAAGGCAGCAGGAGCACAGACCACCGCTGCAACCCCTGTGTAACTGCCCGCCCGCCCTCCTCCCCAAGTTCCATAACCTCCTCACCCAGACGCCCAAGAACAGAGGCGCCCAACCACTCCACCCCAGAGGACTGCCCAAGCAACAGAAGGCTGGCATTCAATAGGTTTTGAAGTGCAGTCTGGCCTTGTCCTTCCCTCCTCCACCACCCCACTCGGTGCTTCCCTCCTCCCCCACCCCTCCCTGGCTATCTTAGCAATTATCCCCCATTTGTGTGATGAATAAATAAAGAACGCATGATTTTGAAACGACTATTGCCTCTGCAAGCAGTGATCGAAGGGGGGCGGGCGATTGGCTTACAGAGAAGTAGAGTGAACCAAGGGGGTGGGTTTTCATCATGGAGAAAAACAGAACTGTCACACCGTAGCCTGGCCAGTCATGAATTTGGTTTTCAAAGCTTCTCTGATGTGCAGCACGCCCTGCTGTGCTCTTCTAAATTGCCCTTGTGTCTGGCTGCGCGTAATGAGTAGCCAGGCGATTTGCCTCAACCTCCCACCCTGCCATTAATGTCTCCCCCTTACTCTCACAGATATTGTGGAGCACACAGCAAGCAGCAGTAACAATGGGAACATTGGTTTCACTGAGGTCTAACAGAGTCAGTAAACTGCACCAGCGCACTTTTAAACATCCAAATGCATATTCTACCACCATTCTGCACTTGCTCAGCCTATAGTTGAACAGCTCCTTACTACTGTCCAGGGTGCCTGTGTATGGTTTCATGAGCCATGGCATTAAGGGGTAGGCTGGATCCCCAAGGAGAACTATAGGCATTTCAACATCCAACAGTTCTTTTCTGGTCTAGGAAGTAAGTCCCTTCCTGCAGCTGTTCAAACAGACCAGAGTTCCTGAAGATGCGAGCGTCATGTACCTTTCCCGGCCATCCCACACTGATGTTGGTGGAACGTCCCTTGTGATCCACCAGTGCTTGCAGCACCACTGAAAAGTACCCCTTGCGGTTTATGTACTGGCTGCCAAGGTGGTCCGGTCCCAAGATAGGGATATGCATTCCGTCTATCGCCCCACCACAGTTAGAGAATCCCATTGCAGCAAAGCCATCCACTATAACCTGCACATTTCCCAGAGTCACTACCCTTGATAGCAGCAGCTCAGTGATTGGCTACTTGGATCTCAGCAGCCCCCACAGTAGATTTGCCCACTCCAAATTGATTCCCGACTGACCGGTAGCTGTCTGGCGTTGCAAGTTCCACAAGGCTATTGCCACTAGCTTGTGAACTGTGAGGGCTGCTCTCATCTTAGTATTCTTGCACTTCAGGGCAGGGGAAAGCAAGTCACAAAGTTCCATGAAAGTGCCCTTACGCATGCAAAAGTTTCGCAGCCACTGGGAATCATCCCAGACCTGTAACACTCTGCGGTCCTACCAGTCTGTGCTTGTTTCCCGGGCCCAGAATCAGCATTCCACGGCATGAGCCTGCCCTCTGCCACCAGGATGGCCAAATTGCCGGGGCCCGTGCTTTGAGAGAAGTCTGTGTCCATGTCCTCATCACTCATGACCGTCCTGCCATCGCCTCCTCGCCTGCTTTTGCAGGTTCTGGTTCTGCACATACTGCAGGATAATGCGCAAGGTGTTTACAATGCACATAACTGCTGCGGTGATCTGAGCGGGCTCCATGCTTGCCGTGGTATGGCGTCTGCAGGAGAGCAGAGTTGCAGCGGAAGCGGTGGCTGACGACAGATGCCAGGAGAATAGATATTTATAGGGAACGACGAGAGGACCTGAGAGGTGGATTCATGAGAGCAGAGTTGCAGCGGAAGCGGTGGAGGATGACTGTTAGCACCGCGCACAGTTCCCGAGGAAGAATGCACGTACCCGGGAGCCCATGACAGACAACATGGAGAAATTTGCCATTGAGACAGCAGCAGCAGTGCAGAGTTGCAGCAGAAGTGGTGGATGGCGACGGTTAGCAGTCCTACTGCACCGTCTGCTGAAAGCAGTATGGCATGCGCATGGAAAAAAGGTGAGAAACAATTGTCTGCCATTGCTTTCACGGAGGGAGGGGCGACTGACGACATGTACCCCAAATCACCCAAGACAACGTTTTTGCCCCATCAGGCATTGGGAGCTTAACCCAGAATTCCAATGGGGGGCAGAGACTGCAGGAACTGTGGGATAGCTACCCACAGTGCACCGTTCTGTAAGTCGATGCTAGCCACAGCAGTGAGGAGGCACTCTGCTGACTTAATGCGCTAAAGTGGACATACACAATCGACTGTATAAAATTGATTTCTAAAAATCGACTTCTATCAACCTAATTTCGTAGTGTAAACATACCCTAAGAGTCCTCACTATCACTCATTGAAGATACAAAGGCTAGTTGGTTTTTTATTAGAAAATGAAGATAGAGTAATAAACCCAGACAGACCAGAACTAGCTACTGAGACAGTTTCCAAGGGGAGATGGGAGGGCTGGGCCACTCAACCCGGAAAAAAGTGCTCCAACAGAGGTCAAACCTAGATTCACGACATGATGTTGAGTCCAAGGAATAACGTCTTGAAAAGCTACATGGAGTGCTGTTGCTGGGACCTGTTCAACTAGCCCTGACAACAGCTGAGTCAGAGATGTTAACCTTCCCTCTACCATACAATGCCCCTATCAGCAACATCTCTGGGGTCAGAGGGAATTAACCCCCACCTGCCAAATCCTCAGCATAGTCCATCTTGGGGTTTGCTGATTTTTCTCCACTCCCATATCTAGAGTGCTTCCCAAACAACCTTCCACAACAGAAACCTGATTGTTTGGATTAAAAACATTTTAGGAGCAGAAAAGGAATGATGACAGCCGGGGTACAGGAACAAGTGCTCCTCATCCAATGTCCAGAACACACAGTAAAGTTTGGTATTTTCAGGGATCCAAATACTCTGGGATGGAACCCCTGAGATAGCTACCTCTCTGTGAGCATGCATGTGCTTATGGTTAGCACCATTTGCACAGGAGAAATGCAGAACTCTTATTAATTCAGGATAGTGCATCTCTGAAAGAGAGTCACATGGCTGTAGTAGGAAAGTCCCTGTATGACTGGCCTGGGTGCAGTGAGACTGCAGGATCCATCGACGTTACCTCAGTTTTTCCTAGTACACACAACATGCTTCTAGCTGCCATCACACAGTCACCCAACATATGCAGCAGCCAGTACCAGCTGCTTTGATGTGCCCTTCCTGCCATGCTTGTGATCTCTTGGGTTTGCATAGGGAAACGGAAAGTTTTCAACTGACCCATGTCTTGTTCAAGTAGGGCGCCTAAGCATTCCAAACTTCTTGCAGAAACAGAGATTCCCTTTCTTGTAAAGGAAAGAGTGTGCCAGGATGTTTCGTTTTGTGGCAATAGCTAACTTTGTGATTTGTCAGGAACATCGTGCAGATGAAAGACGACTATAGATTCACCGTGTGCATTTGCACCTGACTTTTGTGCTCAACTGTTATGGGACAGAAGTTAATAAATTTACAAAGAAATTTTATAAATTCTGCTAATTTACAATGTAAATTATACAGGGAAATGCACAATTTAGTTTCATACACTTTACAAGTGTTACAAAAATTCAGTGTCATTCTCAGTATTGCCCATGATATGCTATCAATATTAAAACCAGAAGTGAAATGTTCAGTTTCCGAAGACTTCTCTGTCCAGTTGTTTAAATCCCAGATGTAGGAAAACAATTTAACTACGGTAAGTCACTTTTGTTTTAAAGACACTGTACATTCAGAAAAATTCCATTCCTTTCTTAAATGAACAGAGACCATTTTGGCTAACAAAACTAATTAAAGCCTCAATTTTGCAGCTATTCAAATAAGGGAGAAGGAGGAGAAGTTACTTTTTAAACCCTGCAATACCCTTGAAAAAGCTGGGTCGATTGTCATTATGTAGGATATGTAGAAAATAGTTTCAAAATTTAGCTGCCAAGGTTTCTTCAGCAAGTCAATGGCATTTGACGTGACAAAGAATGCTATAAATTAGCTTCAAAGAACAGTTATACATACTCACTACATTCATGTTATTTAAAACCACAAATTAGTGAAACAATTTTTATCTAAATGTGTCCAGAACGTCATCATGATTGCCTCCACGTGTCTCTAGTACTGACTTGACAGTTTCCAGCAAGTTTTCCTTGAAAATCAAAGCAAGAACATTTAAACAGAAGCTAGTCCCTTTGAACTAGGACAACAGCCGCCATGTCTTCTGCTCAAGCTATATTCTAATAAGAGTAATTACGATTTAGTAAACTCCCGAACACTTTCAGAATGAGCAGGACACAAAAAAGGATAGGTGTCTTTAGAGCACTGTCTGTGGACCACTGTGCACAGGAGACAGATTCAAGAGTTCAGTCTTCCACCCAACGTACAATCTGTAGCTACAGCTGGTTTACCTGAAGCCAGATCTTAATGTTTTGAAGTAATAGAGGACCCTTATGGGGTTTTTGTTTGTTTTTTTTAACTACCTCTTTCTTCCCTGTTCAAATTTTTGAAATTCCCAGCCTTAAAGTCCTTACTGGTATAATGTTTTAAGCCCAATAACCAATAAATTTCAATGAGAGGTGGATCTTTAATTTATGCAGATTTTAAAAATCAGAATAATGGACCACTATGATCTGGTCTGACCTCCTGCATGACTGATCGCCATATTTGGAGTCGGGAAGGAACTTTCCTCCAGGGCAGGTTGGAAGAGGCCCTGGAGGTTTTTCGCCTTCCTCTGTAGCATGGGGCATGGGTCACTTGCTGGAGGATTCTCTGCTCCTTTAAGTCTTTAAACCATGGATTTGAGGACTTCAATAGCGCAGACATAGGTGAGAAGTTTTTCGCAGGAGTGGGTAGATGAGATTCTGTGGCCTGCGTTGTGCAGGAGGTCAGACTAGATGATCATAATGGTCCCTTCTGACCTTATGATCTATGAATGACACAGGCCATTTCATCCAACAGTTCCTGCATCAAGCCCATAACGTTGTCTTTCAGAAAGACCTCCAATCTTAAAAACATTCTAGTGACAGAGAATCCACCACAGCTTTTGTTAAGCTGGGAAATTCCAATAACTTAAATATGTGCACCTTATTTCTAGTCTAAATGTATCTAGCTTTGACTTCCAGCCGTTGGCTCTTGTCACACCTCAGTCTGCTAGACCAGGGATTCTCAAACTTCATTGCACCACGACCCCCTTCTGACAACAAAAATTACTACATGACCTCCTCCTCCACCCACCCGCCGGGGCTGTGCACCTGTGATTGGAGCCTGTACTGTGTGCCCCTGCCCTGCAGCTGCAGCCAGTTCTGGAGCCAAGGCTGGACACCTCCCCTGTGGCTACAGCTGCTGGAGCCAGGGCAGCGGGGCTGTCAGGTCCCCGCCCCCCACCCCACATACACACACACACACAGGACTCCAGTGGTCATTCGTCCCCCCTACCTAACCCTTCCCCCTCACTTATTTTAGTAAAGTCACAGACAGGTCACAAGTTCCTGTGAATTTTTGTTTGTTGCCCATGACCTGTCCATGTCTTTTACTAAAAATAGCTGACAAAATCTTAGCCTTACCAATCTGCTGCTCCAGCAGCAAATATAAAAGCCAGTCAGCAAGCTCTTTACAAGATTTTATTCTTGAGGGCCAGGGGGAAGTGTGTACAGGAAAACAATGGGTTTAACTTAAAAAGATAGATAACATGGGCTACAATTCAGTCCTGTACCCCTGAATGGGTCTCTTCTCCCCTTCAAATCACCAAGTACCTGTCTTTATGGAGCTATGCTACTTGTATTTCCTCAGAGCCCTAGAACTGCTTCTCTTTTTCAAATTCAATAAAGTAGCAAAAGAACATTCTTTAGAAGGCCTACAAAACATTTCTAAGTTTATACAGGAAGGAAAACAGGGCACTAACTCTTTATAAACCAGCTCAGTTGAGTTGACTTGCCACTCCTAGTATCTGTAAATATTATCAAGCCCAACACTAACATCTATTTACTTTTAAACAGATTAAGGAGCCCAATCCCCAGGGTTGGATATAATTGCAAAAATCAAATGCATCACCCAAGGCTGTGGGAGGCACCTGAGGGGGCATGGGGCTTCAGACCTGCTCCTGCTGAAGCCCCAAGCCCTGGCAGGTGCCCCCTGCAGGGCTGAAGCCCTGAGACTACCCCCGACTTTGGGCAGGAGCCTCTACCCCACTACCCTGCTGCAAGGCAGAGGTCCCAAGCTTCCCCGCAAGTCTGGTAGGTGGGAAACAGGGATTGGGGAGGGGGGGGGGGGTCAGCAAGCTGCATTTTAATGGTAAAAGAGCTGCATGGGGGTCATGAGCCAGAGTTTGGCCACCCCTGCCATATGCCAACCCCCTGGGTAATCGGGAGAGAGGGCCTAGCCCAGCTCCGTAGCCTACCCTCTGTACAAACACTCTGGCAGCTGCAGCTACATGGTCTTCCCAGGCGGTGATGTCAGCCTAGCTTTTTAGAATGTTCATGTTCAGTCATTCTGGCAGGTTACCAAAGTTTTCCTGAGGAATGGAATTTGACAATTTATACCTCAACAAAACCTGTAATAAATTTTACAGAGGCTTCTCTTCTTCACTTATACAACTCTTCCTGGCCTAACCCCACCCTATCACCTTATATGCTACTGAGAGGTCAAATCAAGCCTCCACTCTGCCAATTATGACAGTTTCAACTGTTCATTTGATTGTCAGTTTTGTTGTTAAATTTTCAAACATTTTCTCCCATTCCACATGAAAGTAATAACTCAAATATCCACCACATCAACCTAACAGCCCTTCATAAAACTCTCCTCTGACATGATGCCTACAAAAACGTCAACAATAATACGGCAGTTGGTGTGCTTTGACTACTGCTTCTTTGTTACAATAAAGAGATGGGTGGAGGGGGGTATCTACTGGTTACATTTTGTCATATATCTTAGATGTTTATGCAGATACAGAACAAAAATATAGTCCCCACTCTAAAGATGTCTGTAAAGCACACAACACAATCAGGCCCTGAGCTCTGTCTGGAATCCTTACATGCCACCTGTGATGGGGCAGTTGCCCCTCACTGGCAGAAAAGGGGTTAAAAGCAGCCCTAGGGAGACTGTGCTGGAGGCAGCCAATTAGAAAGGTGCTGAGAAGAGCACATGGTGGAGAATGCGGGCAGCACGGTCACCCTGATATAAGGGGAGGACAGAGAACTGTGGGGATGATTGCCAAGATACAAGGGGGTTTGACAGATTGAAGGAGAGATATTGAAGGTGGGGGACAATGGATCCAGAGTATGCAGAAGTCTTCTTTGCTGAGGGTTCTTGTGCCATCCCAGACAGAAAAGGACTGAGAGACAGCAGGAAAGGCTCAAGACCCTGCTGCAGGAAATCCTGGAGAATGAGCAGAAGCAATGGCAGGCACAGGGATACCTCCAGACTTATTTGGGGCAGCTGGTCAAGCAACAGCAGGTCTTGGTAAAGCTCCTGCAGAGAGGAGGAGGAGAAGTCAGGCACCAGGGGCAGGAGGCCAGTGGCTTGACTGGGTGAATGTTATGCCTGCGAGCGACAGGAACATTGGAAGGGAGAATGCCCCTACCAGAACGGAGAACACAAGCATCATCCTGAGAACAGGAAGAAGTAAGAGCCCAAGAGAGTCCCCCCCGTGAGGATAAGTTGGCAGCTGCTGAGGAGGCCCTGCAAGTAGCCAAGGGGAAGTTAGTTCCAGAGAATCCAGGCCCAGTATGGACAAGAAGGAAAATGTGCGTTTCCTGCTGGAAGGTGCAAAACAAGAGAGGGATAACCTCCGGGAACAGCTTAGACAGATGCAGGGCAGGAGACATCCCTACCCCCGAGGGTTGCAGTCTTAAGGGGAAGGTGTGTGATGGAGCGGCTGCCCCTCCCTGGCAGAAAAAGGGGTTGAAAGTAGCCCTATGGAGGCTGCACCAGAGGCAGTCAGTTAGAAAGGTGCTGAAAGGAGCAGCCAATCATGGCCCGGCAGGCTCATATAAGAAGGGCTGCAGGGCAGAGAAGTGGGCAGTAGCTGACTTAAGTTAAGGGGAGAAGACCAGGCTCCTAGCAGGAGGAAAGAGCACCAGCATCAGGGACAAAGCAGTGCTGCAAGCAGGGGGCTGGGGAGCTAGAGAGACCTTCTGGCTGGCTGCTAGGGCCTGCAGGCCGAGGCCCTGAGGTAATGACAGAAGAGGGAGTTGGAGCCACATGGGAAGCAGCCCCAGGAAAATGGACTGCAGTTGCCACTGAGAGAAGTAGCTGGACAGAGATTGCAGGTCCCTCGGAAGGGCGGGGGGGCACAGAATGTGGCACAGCTGGAGGGCAGAGTCACTGAAGAGAACGCTGCAGTCCTGGGAGTGGCTCGGGTCCTGGAACAAAAGTGACAGCAGCAAGGCACCACCAGAGGAGGGGACGCTAGTGAACAGAGCTAATCCCCAGGACAGCCAGCAGGAGGTGCCATAGTGCTGAGTGAGCCCCATCACACCACCACAAAACCAACCAACCCACCCTTTGGGAAGAGAAACTAAAAGAGAAAGTTAATTCACTCACCTGCTGTGGTGTTCTACCTGCCATGCCAGAAGTCCTGCCCTCGACAAGAAAACGAAGACAGAATTTGAACATGGAAAACAACCTAAATCACAGTTAGACACAATGTAGGTATGGTGGTTTTTACTTTAACTACAAATGGCCATTTCAGAAACACATGGTGTGATTGACAAGAAGTGTAAAATAAATATTGATAAGCTTTGGTTTGGTGGTCTCTCCTTGTTAGAATTAGTTACTACTGAAGACTGTTCATGTTGCTACCAACAGACAATACATCATCAAGAATACAAATACTAGATAGAATTAATTGCAACAAGCTAAGGTCTCATTTTACCTCACTATCCCATGTGTCTACTGTACAATATTTAACAGGGCATTTGCAAACGTATCATTGCCAACTGTTTACATCACTGTACCCAATCGATATACAACAGAATATAGCAGCTGCCAAGGTAACCAGAACAGTTATTTATTAACTTGCTGCATTAGCTCATGTTTTCTATAAGAGCATATCCACCAAGTCCCAGATTAGTTTCTCACCACTGCACCACAAAAGACAAAGACATGGTTCTAGTATAAATTCATGTAATGCTGATGCTTTAACTTCTACCAGCCTTTCTAATGTTTATTCTGCACACCTATTTTTGAATACAATTCCAAGGAAACAGAACCAAAGGAAAATGTGCTGTATAGTAATATACAACCACCTTAGAAAGAAAAGGAGGACTTGTGGCACCTTAGAGACTAACAAATGTATTTGAGCATAAGCTTTCGTGAGAAGCACTGCAATCACTACTCACATCCGGGTGACTTAAACATTGAACAAACCAAAACTGAAAGACTTAAAACCTCTGTTACTACAACATGTAAGGAAAAGCAGTGTTGCTACCTAGGAGTACTTTTGTGAGCAATTAAAATAGTTTAATGTAATCTTAACAGCAATATCCTGGATCGCACAAAGTAAGATCATAAGAATCTCTAAAATTAGCATGCTCCTCTCTTTTTCAGCAAGCTCCTCCCAGTCTTCAAAAAGACAGACAACTGCACTGGAGACAGATGGTCTATGCTAGAAGGATCCAGTAATTTTACTTTTATTTAAACTAGATTCCTTTTTGTTCAAGCTAGAAACTACAGGTTTAAAACAAAGATGTTAACATGAATTAACCATATGTCAAACTTGATTCCTAGTTTTTAGTGCATAATTTTCTAGAGGAAGCAAAGTGGGAAAAATTTAAACCAATACCTACCTAAACACACACACAAAAAAGCCACATGTTAAGTAAGGAAGTTTCTCTTTTCATTTTGTTAAGGAAAGTCATCGCTTTCATTCACAAATTTAAATGCATCTTTTTTTTATAGCTTGAGTACAGAAAATAAACATGCCTCTCAATATGTAATTATGGTTTTCATAAAACCCAAGCTATAAAGTCAGGAACCACAAATCACCAGCCAAACCAGCAGAAGCATGCAAATTGTTCACGTACAGTCAAATACCTAGATTAAGCTCTGAGGTCATAGCAGTTACTCAAGAATACACAGCACCAATCTGCCACAACAAGCAAGCTATTTTAGGCTTAGTATTTGCAAATTAATTCAGCTGTGCCAGATGGTTTCTTCTACTTTGTTTTTATTTTAAAAACCACATTTCTGGGTATAATTCTACAGACAAACAAAATCTGTCAAGGAAGCAGACATTTAAACATGCAACAGGGAAACTACATTTCAAAAGGTTGGCCATTTTGATTTATAGGGGCAATAAACAAACCCCTCACCTGTGTTGCCATTCAAATAATTAAAAAAAAAAAAAAAAAAAAAAAAAGTTCCTCGGGTACTATGTAAATTAAATGCATAAATGAAAAAAAGATTCTCCAACTCAGCTTTATATGGAGTAAACAATCTGTTAAAGTCACTCAAGTTACTGAAATCAAGTGTCCACATGGGGAGTTATTCTCTAATAGCTTGTTCCAGTCAATTTCCCTGTGCAGACAAGATCTACGTCATTGATTTCCCAAGCCAGAGGAACAGGAACTGCCCTGGGGAGAAGAAAATAACCTTGCTCTCTATGGAAAGAGGCAAATCTGATAAAGAAGCTTGTTGGTTGTGGCACTATTCCTTTGCAATCAGTATTGAGTCAGTGACAACATAGGCGTAAGTGAAGATTAAGAGAAGGATCTGTAAAACCTGAGCTGCCTATGTGAGGTAACTATTGATCTTTAGGTTTGTTTTTCCTAAAGGGAGGATCAGTAAACTCAACGTCTTAGACAAATTTAAGACCATCTACATTCACCTCTTGCCTGGGAAAAATATTTTGTTTGATCCTACACAAGAAACTTAAAAAAGTTACTTTTCTTTCTGAACTCATCAACCAGACACTATGGCTCATATGGTAACTAACTCTACCAGTTCTCCTCGCTTTTCTCTTTGCCAGTCTGCAAGATCAAATTCTTTTCTAGCAAACTGTTCCAGAAGCTTTGGCCAGAATCAAATTCACTTTTGGAGGAAGAGAAAACTAAGCTACAGGAAAGCTGCAGCTTTGAAACCTCATTGGTGTCAGGAATGCCTCTACCTTCTTCTATCCTGGGGTGGAATCTAATTCTTCTCTTACTCACAGACCAGGTCTCTGAGCTATAACATCCCTGTTTACCGACTGTGCTTCCTTAGCAGACCCAACTGGGTTTGGCACCTGCAGAAGAGCCTTCCCTTCATGAGTGGTGACCAGTGAGTGATTATATAGCAACACAGTACAGCTACTTCAAAACAAAGTACTGTTTATCCATCCACAGGAACACAGCAATTGGAGAAAAGGATTAACACAAAAGTCTACATGCACCTCTTCTTACCTAAAGATTAGCATTTCCTGCAAAGCTTTGTCTGGCCCCACTTATTCCAGGTACGAGTGCATTAAGTCTGCTTCCCTACAATTACTGCCTCTGGTTTTTATCTAGTCTAGAAATTCTTGTTTTGGGTTTCTTGCCTGAAGACCCCTGCCCCTGCCCTTCATGGTCTCCTTGAGGGCACCACTAACTCAAGCCATTAGCCATCATCTTCTTTAGGCGGGAGCTCACATCTCTCCCTCTAGACTAGGGATTTAGGCTGACATTCCCTTGCAATTTACTGTGATTATCCTAACAGGTCTGACTTTAGCCCAGTGCCTGCAGTTTTGCTGTTTCCCAGGGGAAGTGGCAGGGTGTACCAGTGACCAGCCAGCTTTCACAAAGCAAAATGCATTTATTTAAGACAAAAGCATTAGAGAAATCATAAAACAAACACTACATCAGCGGTGGGAGAACTACAGCCCACAGGCCAGACCCGGGCTGCCAGCCATTTTAATCCTGCCCTTGAGCTCCAGGGGCCAATCTGTGCAGCTCCCGGAAGTAGCGGCATGTCCCCCCTCTGCTCCGCATGCTGCCCCTGTCCCAATTGCTGCCCCCACTGGCCAGGAACCATGGCCAATGGGAGCTGCAGGGATGGTGCCTGAGGACGGGGCAGCATGCAGAACTGCCTGGCTGCACCTCTCCATAGGAGCCGGAGTTGGGGGGGGGGGGGGGGAAGAGAAGGACATGCCGTTGCTTCCAGAAGCCTGCACCCCTGAGCCACACACCTGCACCCCAACCCCTTGCCCCACCCCTGATCTCCCTCCCGCCCTCCAAACCCCTTGGTCCCAGCCCGGAGCACCCTCCTGCACCCCAAACCCCTCATCCCCACCCCAGAGTCCTCACCCCCCACACACACCCTGAACTCCTCATTTCTGGCCCCACCCCAGAGCCCACACCCCCTCCCAACCCCAATTTCGTGAGCATTCATGACCCGCCATACAATTTCTATGTTCAGATGTGGCCCTGGGGCCAAAAGGTTTGCCCACCCCTGCTCTACATGTATGCAAAGCTTAACAGGTGTCACCCATCTTCCACATGGAGACCCTGGTAGGTTTCAAAGTCCTTCAAACCTTTCCAGCAAGGTTTTGCCCTCTTGGTGAAGTCTCGTGAAGCTCTTTCATACAAAAACTGACATAAGTCAGTTCAGTCTGATCCTTTGTACACCTAAGTTCTTTGTATGCTGGGGCTCTTGAATCCAGTCAAAATGAGTATATGCAGTTTCCTCCATGGGTGGCACTTCTACAAACTTATTTACTTGTCTAGGGATTTGCATTAGTTATCTCCAAGTGATTTTAGTTCCTGCAGAAAGCTCTGTAACCACCCCCCATAGAGCCAGAATACCCTAGCACACAAAAGATACAAATAAAACATTTATAGATACAATATTCCATGAAAATCCCTTGGGACCATAGCATCTGGACCATCTCCACACAGTCTGAAGTTTCCATGCTTCCAACATCTCACATCTAAACCTTCCTGCAGATAGAGGTAAGGTACAGCAGAAGTTTGCTACATAAGTTCAAAAGGCTAACAGCATAAATGTAATATTCATAAAAATATTACCAGAAGCTCCCATGTCCTTCATACTTAGTAAAAGGAAAAAGTGACCCAGAGGAAAGCGCTCCCCAAAGACAGCAGCTTAATGCCCTCAACAGTAGTAGTAGACTAGCTAGGTCTACTACTTCTAGGACAAGTCTAGACCTTCCCCCCCCTCACACCATGACTAACATAGTGGTCCCCAAACTTTTTATCCCCCCGCCCCGCCAGAGCCAGAAGCAGGGCCTCAGATGGGGTAAAGGAGCTGAAGCTGGGGCCAGCAGCCAGGGCCAGGAGCAGAACTGGGTGGCGCTCCCTCTCCGCTGCCTGAGGGGAATGTGCCCTCCCAAACATGTCTCCCTAGGGTAGCACACCCCACAGTTTGGGGACCTCCACTCTAACAGCATCCCAATGCAAGAGGCTCACTGGTATCTAGGGAGTTTTAGCTAGCCTGACCAGTTCAGTGTGTCCCAATTAATTAAAAACTATCTCAGATATGCATCATGTAAGGGTATCCCTGGAAAACTTAACACACTGATCATTAATATTCTTACATGGTATATGTATAGTAAATGCCCAAGGGACCATACAAGAAATGTGGAACTAAAGTGCATTTACCAGACAAGTCTGGGGAGCGAGGAAACAGGTTTCTCCCAAAGGACAAGCTGATGCCTCCAGTCAGGTGTCATCTGAGTCAATCAGCAATTACCTGTCAAGTGACCATTCATTTGCATTGGAGAGGGTAAGAACAGATCAATTTGCATTTTAGCAAACAGCAGTGGGGGATGGAGTACTTGTGGCACCTTAGAGACTAACCAATTTATTTGAGCATAAGCTTTCGTGAGCTACAGCTCACTTCATCAGATGCATACTGTGGAAAGTGTAGAAGATCTTTTATACACACAAAGCATGAAAAAATACTTCCCCCCACCCCACTCTCCTGATGGCAACAGCTTATCTAAAGTGATCACTCTCCTTACAATGTGTATGATAATCAAGTTGGGCCATTTCCAGCACAAATCCAGGTTCTCTCACCTCCCCGCCCCCCCACTCTCCTCCTGCTGGTTACTCTGAAACCAGCAGTGGGGGATGAAACCAGCATGAAACTTCCTTCTCCAGACTCCATGTCTCCTTCCTCACAGCTTGAATGAACTTTATTTTTGGGAAGGGAGGAGGGGCAATCCATTTCACTGGATTAGAAAAGAGGTGAAAAGAACCCCAAGCCATCTTTCATCTAAGAGGACAAGGGCACATAGCACCCTGTTTGTGGAAAGTCCTGACAGTCAGTCATGCTGGGCAAAGAGAGACGCCATCTTAAACTGAGTCTGTACCTTCCTAAATTACCTTTCTTTTGGATGTGTATTTTTCACTTTCAGTATTTTGCTTGTAACCATCTTCACCTTTATTTCTTTTACTTGGCATCACTTTACCTATGTCCCGTTCTTAATAAACTTGTTTTATTTAAATCAACACAAACTCAGTGCTGTACCTGAAGTGACTGTTAACACCAGTTACTGTGGCAAGATGTTTGGTATAGACCCTTTAAAGCATATTGGTTCCCAAACTTTTCAGCATCATGTCCCCCTTTTTAATTTTTGAGAAACCCTCATGCCCCCCACCTCTCCTTTACCATCATCCAACCCCCCTTTAAACAAATTCAGTTCATAATTTAAACCCCCTGCTCGCCCCCTCCCAGGACCCCCCGCCCCCCTGGAACTCCATCCCCATCCAACCCCCCCTGCTCCCTGTCTCCCAACTGCCCCCTGGGACCTCCTGCCCCTTATCCAACCCCCTCCCCCTGCTCCCAGCCCCCTTGCCATGCCGCTCAGAGTGGCAGGACAGGCTTATTGGAAAGCCTGGGAGGTGGGCGGGCACAAGCTGCGCTGCCCATGTGGCAGCACAGATAAAGGGGAGAGGAGACAGCAGGGGAGGGGCCGGGGGCTAGCCTCCCTGGCCAGGAGCTCAAGGGCCGGGCAGGACGGTCCCGCGGGCCATAGTTTGCCCATCTCTGGTCTACTAAATAAATTTACAAAAAAATAAAAACTAAAAAATGTTTACACTGATAAAAAAAATTGTTATAAAAATTTCACAGCCTTGCACCCCCCCTTGGAATTTCCTGATGCCCCCCCCAACCCCCAAAGTTTGGGAAACAATGCTTTAAAGGAGCAAATTAACCTTATTATTCCTCCAAATGGTCCAGGAAAGGGCTGGACATTGCAGAACACATGGTTTTGAGAAAATTCAGGACTGAAAGATGCTGAAGTCACTTGGCTAAGTTGCCATCAAGGCTGGTAGTTATTACAGCATGACTGAGGTGTAACAAGCAGGCTGCCGGAATCAGAGTGCTGAGTCATAGCTGATTAACAGAAAGACACTGAGTGCATACTTCTCTGTTGGCTGTCCATGTTCAGGCTGTGAGCCACAGCAGCAGAGCATTTAAGGCACCCAGGGTTACTGGGCAAGCAGTGACACAGCCCTACACTGGTCTGGATTGCACCCCAGAACATGACACACACCCAGCAGAGATTCCTCACAGCTGCCTCCTACCCAGAAATGAGCAGGTGTTTCCAGACAGCCTGTCTCTGAATTGGCAGATGCAGTCTACCAAAGAATGGAAACTGAATAGAGTCTAATGACTCTAGAGATTGCTCATAAATATTCCACACTCAATGAAAAGGTAGTAAAGCTAAGAAGTAGCCAAAAACTTCCAGATAGCAATCAAAAAAAGCAAGGTGCTGAAAAAAAATATACTTCACAAGGGGCACAGTAAGTGACCTGGACCATCTGTGACTATAGTAAGGACAGAATGGGAAGCTGCCTCCTTGGTGCCAGTGAAAAGAATGGCTTAGAGATTAAAGCTGTGTCTCAGACTTAGGAGACCTAGCTTTGGTTCTCCCCTCTGCAACAGACTTCCTGTGTGACCTTGGGCAAGTTATTTATTCTCTGTGCCTCAATTTCCCAAAAATATAAAACTGAGATAACAGTACTTCATAACTTGCAGAGCACTTATAATTAAGACTGCAAGTCTGTTACAGAGGTCACAGATTCCACGACTTCCTGTGACCTCTGCAGCGGCTGGTGCTGGCTCAGGGGCTGCCTGAGCCAGGCAGCCCCTGGGTCAGCAGCAGCAGTTTGGGTATGGGGGGGGGGAGGACAGGGACACTTACCTGGGGGGGGGGGGGCTCCCTGGCTCCCACTGGCATGGTCCTGCAGCTCCTAGGCACAGGAGGGCCAGGGCGCTCCACGTGCTGCCTGCAGGCCCCGCCGCCACAGCTCCCACCAGCTGCGGTTCCCAGCCAATGGGAGCTGTGCATGGAGCCCCCTGGCCCCTCTGCCGTCTAGGAGCTGCAGGGACAGGCAAGATCCAGGTAGGGAGCCCCTGCAAGCCCTGCCAACTCTCCCCCTGCAACACCAGCAGGGTCCCAGGCTGCCCCCCCTCCAGAGTACCCACATCCCCCCCCCCCCCCCCCGGCCCAAGTTTTAATTGGGGTATATAGTAAAAGTCATGGACAAGTCACGGGCCGTGAATTTTTGTTTACTGCCTGTGACCTGTTCAGGACTTTTACTAAAAATACCCTTCACTAAAACGTAGCCTTACTTATAATCAATTACCTAAAATAAACACTTGTTAAAAGAATATTAAGGATGCAGAATCAAGAGCTCAAAAAAATTAGGAAATACCAGAACTAAGATTTGCCATAAAATTTTAATTCAGTATATGCATTATGAGACAGTCTTCAATAACAAGACCACAAACTACTATTTCCACAGGACCCCTGCCTAATTAATTTAACAGGACCAACTGTGCTTTGGGAATGAGTCAGGGTTGCCTAATGAACGAGTCTTATGCCTTCGTACTCCTCGGGGCATTCTGCACCAAAAAAATTAAGAATTCTGCACACATGACTTTAAAATTCTGCAAAACTCTACAAATTTTATTTGTCAAAATAACACTACATAATCATGCCAGTTTCAATTATTTTGGTAATTTATTTCAAATTACTTGTCAGCAAGTATGTCTGTAACAATACAGACAAACAAAAATTCCCCCAGGAGTAGAGAGTTAAAGAAACCCCTATCACAACCCAGTCCTGTCTCTCTGCCCCCGCCACCCCCAGAGCCTAGCCGCGGCCCCCCCCCCCTTGCCCAGACACCCGCACCCCCTGACCCTCCCGAGAGCCCAGCTGCAGGATCACCCCCGCCAAGATATCCACCACCCCTTTCCCCAGAGCCCACCCCCCCCGCCCCCCAAGCCCAGGGATCCAGAGGGATAAACAGGCTGATGCTCGATCCCAGGCTTGCACAGAGTTTCCTGCACATCACCTTTCCCTTCCCTCAGGGCATGCTGGGAAGCGCAGCTGCCAGGAACCTTCTAGCTTCCTCCCCCCTCCCATGTCTTGTGTGCGCGAGCTGGGCTCTGCCAGGGCCATCCTCTAGTGGTGGCTAGCAGCACTGCAGCCTGTATCTGTGCGGGAAAGAAATTCTATGCGCACATTAATTTCTGCAAAATTCTGCATTGCGCAGTGGTGCAGAATTGCCCCAGGAGTAGCCTGTACACACTAGCACTTACTTAGGTATAACTTAAGTCACTCAGTGTTGTGGAAAAACCACCCCACTGAGCGATGTAATTTACACCAACCTAATTGCTGGTGTGGACAGTGCTCTGTCGGCAGGAGAAGCTCTCCCACTGACATAGCTACCGCCACTCAGGGAGGTGGAGTAATTATGGCGACGGGAGAGCTCTCCAACTGGCATAGAGCAACTGCACTAGCAGAGTTACAGCAGCACAGCTACATCGATACAGCTGCACTACTGTAGCAATACTAGTGTAAACTAACCCTCTTAAATTGGCCAAGTTTTCACAGAGAATGTGAAAGACACATCCCTGACATAAGCACAACCCCCTGCCAAGTGTCAAGTCCCTGCTCCAAAGCATGGAGACACTCTTCTTCGTGTATGCACAACGTGCCTCAGGTGGCATGTGACTAGGATTCACCACCAAATTTGGATCATTAGCTTCCCTGGCCCAGACCAGGTACTATCAGGGAGTGTGACATGAACACTGATCCATGCCCCTATGGAGACACTAAAGCACCTCGAACAGTTTAAGAATTTTTTTTTTTAAACAGACAAAATAAATGTATTTTTTCTCATCCCTATTCTGAGAAATAACCACCATTTTAGCCGAAGCTTTCCAAAAAAATCAGCTCCAACAGTTTAAGACTGGCAAAGTTATAAGCCACTGAACACACAGCCTTATAATGGAAAATATCGTGTAATCTTAACTGCGTCCGTGGTAACAACCATGTAGGAAGGCATAACAAATTGAATGAGATCGGACACAAAGTAAAACTATAATGGGGTGCAAATGAGACAAGCTAACTTCTTGGAGATCCTTCTACTGGGAATTATCTCCATCATATCAGAATGCTTTAAAATGTGTACCCCATAAAAGTGTATCCTCTAGTCCAAGTCAGCAGGGACTGAACTTCAAAAAAAGTGCCAAAGTGCAAAGAAGGAAGACCAATATTGTAGACCAAACAGCTAATGGTATAGCAAGCAGAGTTTCAAAGATTGTTTAGGTTAGAAGACCTCCACTTAAACAGGAGGATTTCCAGGTTTAACCAAAGAGGTCGGCAAGGTCTGTCAGGGAGAAAGAACAGAGAAGAAACTTTTTTTTATAATTTAGTTTGACATCTATCCCAGCAAAATAACAGACTAGCCAATACCAAACTGGGTCAATAAAGAATTAAAGGACAAAATAATTAATGCCAAATCGACACGGTTTCATTGAAAATAGGCCTTGTCAAATGAATTTGATATTAAATTGACATGATTACAAGTCTGGTTGATAAAGGCAGCTGTGCTGACAGTACCACGTGATAGTCTCAGTAAAAAAAAATTAGCATACAAAAAAAATCAATGCCACATTTTAACACAATTAGAAGATGAGAGATCTCCATTAACAATTACATACTGAGATATATCACCCAAGTGGCAGCATTTCGAGTGGAGTCCTGCAGAAATCAGTTCACTGCCCAACACTATCCATTTTTTTTTTTAAATCAACAATCTGGAAGAAAAAGTCATTGCTGACAGAGTTTGTAGATGACAGAACCTGATGGAGTCAGGTTGTTGATAGAGTGATCCACATCATTTGGTAAGCTGGGCACAGACAGACAACATGCACTATAATACAGTCAAATGCAAGGACATACATGTGTCTAGGAACACAAGCTATACTTAAAGAATGGAAGATTATGCCTTGGAAAGCAATGACTTTGTAAAGGACTTAAGGGTCACTATCGATAACCAACAGAACATGAATTCTCAATGCAATGCTGAGGTAAAAAGACTATAGACCCATGTTTGGTGTTTAAACAGAATATTGACCAGAGGGAGGGAGGCAACATTACTTCTGCATACAGCATTGCTGAGAACACTCCTGGAATACTACATCCAGTTCTGGATGTTGAAAGTTTGTGGGGTTTCAGAAAAGACCCACAAAAAATTGAGATCTGGAAAAGTGTCTTAGTGAGAAACTTAAGGAGTACTCAGACCATGAGCTGAGCCTTTACAGGGTGAAAATATCTAATACAGGGCCAAGGTGGAGTTGGCTGAACATATAACAGGCGTTATTTGGTTAATTATGTATTGCTCTCACAGCAATGATGATAATGAGGCCCCAAGACTTGTCTTTCAGCATAAACAAGCATTAAGTTTGAAACTTACTACTAGACAAAAATCTCTCAGTAAAATTTGATCTACTCCTTTTCAAAATCACAGCACTTTGGGTGGAAAAAAAAAAAATGAGCCGTCATACAGACCAAGACTGGATCTCTCTTTCTAAAAGAAATATTATAGCTCAAAACAGATGATGATGGGCTTGATGCAGGAAATTACTTGGAAGTTCTCTGGCCTGTATTATTCAGGAGCTCAAACTAGAGCAGGGGTGGACAATGGACCGCGGGACCATCCTGCCCGTCCTCTGAGCTCCCGGCCGGGGAGGCTGCCCCCAGCCCCTCCCCTGCTATCCCCCATCCCCTGCAGCCATGCTGCTGCGCAGGCAGCGTGGCTTGCGCCCGTCCACCTCCCAGGCTTTCAAATAAGCCTGTCCTGCCGCTCTGAGCGGTCTGGTAAGGGTAAGGGGGGGGGGTGTTGGATAAGGGGCAGGAGGTCCCGGGGGGCAGTCAGGACAGAGAGCAGTTGGATGGGGCGGAGGGGGTCAGGAGACAGGGGGTTGGGTCCCAGGGGGCAGTCATGGATGGAGGTCCCAGGGGGCAGTCAGGGGACAGGAGGCAGGGGGGTTGGATAGGCATGGGAGTCCCGGGGGGCCTGTCTGGGGGCGGGGGGGAGTTGGATAGGGTGTGGGGTCCCAGGGGGGGCAGTTAGGGGCAGGGGGCCTCAGGAGGGGGCGGTCAGGGGACAAGGAGAAGGGGGGGTTGGGAAGTGTGAGGGGCGGATAGGGAGCGGAGGACAGGCTGTTTGGGGAGGCACACCCTTCCCTACCCGGCCCTCCATACCGTTTCGCAACCCCAATGTGGCCCTCAGGCCAAAAAGTTTGCCCACCCCTGAAATAGAGGATCATAAATGGTCCCTATGGTCCTTATGATCTGCAAAGAACTGAAATTCTACTAACAATTAAGAAATTAAACAATTGCAAGGCATCCACATTAGCAACTTAAGACTACAAACAGAGTAAAGAACTAGTAGCATGTAAATAAAAAACCAAGCCAATTTAAATCAAAAATTAATTTAAGAGTAATTTTTTATCCAAACTAGTCTATGCACAAGTGTGATGAAGAGAAAAATCAAAATGCATGAAAAGTTACATTAATTGACAGGATGGGATTTAGTAATTATAACTGCAGTTTATCAACTGAAACTGTGTCCCCAAGTCAACTAACAGATCATCTTTTTGTGGACTCACTATCATACACAGGATAGGGCACTCAGACTTCAATTACCCATACACCTGAGTGTCAAATATATGAATTTAGAGAATACTTAATTACAGAAAACAGGAAAATAAACCTACCAAAGTAGAAAAGTTGTATATAACTAGAAGTGTGTCCAATCATGAAATCTAAAAACTTAACATCAGTTAAAGTCCAACACTCAAGAATTAGGAAATGCCAGAATTTAAGTTGCTTGTGCAGTCTTAATTCTGTTCTGGATGCGTACACATTATGATAAAGTCTTTAATTACATTATCACATTTTTTCCCACAGTACCCCCTTCCTCATTCAATTCACAGGACCGATGTTGTTCTGAAACAGTTGTAAAATTTCTTTTTATCCTCATCGTTTGAGGATAAGCACAAGCATACAGGGTGGGAATCAGGAGTCCCTGAGTCTGAAATCTACTTTTGCTGTTAACTCAACTAGTGGCCTGTGGAAAACCAGTCTTTCTGTAGGTTTCCACATCTGTAAAATGGGGTAGTAACACATACACAGGGGTGTTGTGAGGATTAACTAATGTCTATAGTCTAATGTCCGATTCCCACCCCATATGCTTATTCCTCCAGACCACACTGCCTTACTGCCAAAGGTGCTGAGCATCAACAGTTCCCATCAAATTCAGTTACAGCTGTGCACGCTCAGTCCTTACACACACACAAAATCGGGCCCAAAGGTCACAAAATGAGTATACATTCAATTGACCACCTGAGAAAAAACTGATCTAAGTGATTTGCCCAGCACCAAACAGGAACACTGTGGCAGAGGCAGGGATAGAATTCAGTTCTCCAGGATGGCATTCAACTGACTAAACCATTCTTTATTATTTGTATTGCAATAATGCACAGGTACCCTAGTAACAGACCAGCACCCCATTGTGCCAGACGCTGATCGAACATATAAGACAGTCTCTGCCTCAAGAAGTTGACAAAGTAAAAGACAGAAGAATGATGCAAGTGGGGGGACAACAAGGAAATAATTCTCCTTCCTACATTCCACTATCTCATTCTCCATACTTTCCAACTTTGTAACAGAAGAAACAGGATCCTACAAACAGATTCCTTCATTCTAAGCACTGTCCACCCCCCACCCCATATTTTAAGTGAGGCAGGGATCCTATGGAATAAATAATGTGAGCATCCCTTGAACCCATTATCTCCTCACTCAGGCAATGTACCTCCCAAGTACGTGGATGCCCACACAAGCCATTCAGCCATAGCTGACCACTGTTATGAGTCTTCTATTCCTCCTCCCTCCTACACAGGATAATGTAATTAATAGCTTGGAACTGTCCTGGGGATGAAGCTTGGAAACTAAGTGGTGCAGCATATAGTGTGCTCCACTTCTATCAAACCCAAAACAAACAAACAAAAAAAACGAACAGATTACAGAGAACACCAGCTAGTAGACAGGATCACCAATTTATCACATATCCTTTGGTGCTGTCTCATGATAGCTCCTTTCACCTCAGAATCATTTAACTACTCCATTGCCCTCTGCTGAAGTTTACTATTGCTTCCTGAATGAGGATAACCCCTTCTCATATCCTCCTCTCCCAAAAAGTATCTTCACCACTCCTGATTTACACAAAATAATCTGACTGAGGCATTAGAAAAGAGCCACATCCTCCTTGCTAAAAGAGAGCAAGATTAACATCTACCCTCATAGTGGGGAAAAAACGCCATCCTCTCTCTGAACAATTCGGGCTTGCTCTCCTGCTCCTGGAAGATGCCCCTGACTCCCCCAAGCCTTTAATACATTAAAAACTGTCTATTTTCACCATAAAAGCCCTCTAATCACATCTTTCTGTAAATCCATAGTATGCAAGCTAATTTGTCTTCCTTTGATTTCCTCCCCGTCCCATTCTAATTCCCTCACTTTCTAGGTCTCTGTATTTTCACTTATTTTCCTTTTTTCTACTAATTTTCTAAGGTGTTAATTAAGTATTGTTAAACCGTGCTCTGATAAAATTCAAACGTATGAAAAATTTAGTGAAAAATCAATTAAGGTGGCTACAGGCAATCCCCATCCAATTCACAGAATATAGAAAAATCTGTGTTTACTCTGAAACATAATGACAGGACTCTAGATGCCAGAGTTAGAAAAACAGTGAGATAATCAATAAAAAAAAAAAAAAAAAAAAACACAAGCTAATGTGTTTATTCTACAATTCCAAAACTTCCACCCCTTTCTGGGTGTCAAACCCCTCCCCCCTAACTTACCAAAAAGTTCCAAGTTTACAGGAAAGTGTCCACAAACTTTGAAAGAAGATTCCTGTGATAGCATAAAAATGATTTAAAAGAGAGGTTTATTACGCTGACTATATTTTGAATTCAGTAGGAAAATAAAGGCTTGTTAGTTTGTTTTTTTAATTTAAATGCTACCTCAGACTTCCATTCTATGGCACCATAGTGCTATACCTCCCAGGGAGCCTTGCTGCAGAATTTAGAATATTTTAATACAAACTAGAAAACGGGAGGCCTCTTAACTACATGAAAACCCACCTCGCTACCACATGTGATGCAGTTGTGATCAGTTAAGCCAGTGGTTCTCAATCAGGGGTACATCAGCTCATCTAGATATTTGCCTAGTTTTATAACAGGCTACATAAAAGGCACTAGCAAAGTCATTTTTCAGTAACAGTGTGCTGTGACACATATTTTTAGGTCTGGTTTTGTAAGCAAGTCATGTTTGTGTGAGGTGAAACCTGGGGTACACAAGACAAATCAGACTCCTGAAAGGGGTACAGTAGTCTGGAAAGGTTGAGAGCCACTGAGTTAAGCCACTCAAAGTTAGTTTTTGAAAGGAGGAGCTCAAAGATGAGGATCAATCTGACTGTTCATATAGACCAGAATTAGTGTTAAGAAAGTGATTTCTTATGAGACCTCTCTCTTTTTAAACTCAAACATAAGGTAGGCTGCGAGCTGGATTTTAGGTTAAACACTTCCAGGCAGGACAATTAACCTGCAAAAGCATGATTCTTAGGTTAGAACAGTGAGCAGATGGAATGGGGGAGAGCTCATCTGGAAAAAACATGCAATGTATACAGAAAAACAGGAACCTGAACCATTTAGCCAAGTTAATTATTATGATGAAGGACTTTTGAAAGCATATCATAGATATGGCATGAGACAAGCAGTGCATCTCTGTCTACAAAAAACACCAGGGCACAGCTCTTTGAGGGGCGGGGAGTTAGTAAAATAAACAGAGAAACATGAAAAGTACACAAAGGCTGCTAAGTGAGAAAGGGTGACATGAGACACTTGAGACTAGAGGCTCTGTTCTTGACATGCTGTCTGCCAAGAAGATCAGAGAACAATGAGATATGCTGAATCTGAGAAGATCTGGTCTTCAAGGAATCTCTTCTTATTTCCCTACAAAGATATGAGCGGTACCTAGAAGAGCTTTGGCAGACAAGATATGTTGTGCATAACATTTATTTTGTTTGAATAAGATTACTTTTGCTCCCCAAAAGTCTAATTTTACTACAGCCAAGACGATTTTAGAGAATGAAATTTTGGAATCTGTACGCAATTTTTAAAATACACTGCATGGACACATTTTAGTTACATAATTTCCATGTATAAAAACAAATTAAAAGTTCTGTTTTGCAGAAAAGAACCAACTCAATAAGATATGCTACAAACCCCTGGGAATCAGAAAACAAGGTCTCTAGTTATGGACTCTAGATTCACCTACAAAGCCACTACATTATCAGTACATAACAAGTTTCAGAGAAGCGGCCATGATAGTCTGTATCCATAAAAAGAAAAGGAGTGCTTGTGGCACCTTAGAGATGAAGTGAGCTGTAGCTCACGAAAGCTTATGCTTTAATAATTTGTTAGTCTCTAAGGTGCCACAAGCACATAATAAGTCACTAAAAGAAACTGACCTTCTGATACATCAGTATGAAAGATGTTTAAAAAAAGGAACTCTAGCGTAGTGAACTGTTTAAAAAGGAAAGTCTCCTTAAATGTCTTGGGAAATATGCACCATGCTTCAGATTAAGATTTTACCACAGAATTCCCCACAGAATTTAGAAATTCATCTAAAGAATTAAATAGTTATCCCAATGGTTACAAAGAACCATCTGAACGTGACCTTGGTGCTGTATTGTTTCTCTGCAGACTTTGCTCCTGTGGGAATTCTGCGCCACTGCACACATGCATAATTAATGTGCCGTTCATATTTAATTTTTTCACAGAAAATAGCTTCCGCTGGAAAGTTCTGCAGCTCTGCTTTTGCCCACCATAGACCGCTGTGGCACTTGAACAGAACACTGTCCTGCCAGCTAAGGAAGAAAAAGAACCTGCAGTGCCTTCTTCACAATGCCTGTCAGGCCAGGTCAGGAGACAGGGGATACAGTATGGGACTGTTGGGGGAGAGGGGAGAAGGGGGCCACAGACAGGGGCTCATAAAGGCTAGCGGGGGAGGACAGACCGGGGTAGGGGCTGAATGGGAATGGAGGCGCAGGGCCACAGGGGGTGGCTGATTGGGGGCACAGACATATGGGGAAGGAGCTGCAAGGACACATGGGGGTGCAGGAACACATGGGATTGACTGAATGGGAGACGCTAGAGGTCAGCCAGAGTCTGCATGGGGGAAGCTCCCTAACAATCCTTTCCTATCCCCCCCAAAAAAACCTGTTCCATACTTTTCCCCACCCATACTCAACAACCCTCCAAGTTCACACCCAGACTCCTTTCCAGCAATTACTTCCCTCTCCTGCAGCTACTCCATTACCCCTGACTCCCCCAAGCCTTTGCATTGCTTCTGGGGGATGCGGGAAATACAGTTCTGTATTGTAGTTTAAATGAATTATTACTCAGAGTTCTGTATTAATATGCCTAGAAAGGAATCTATTTGTCAAAAACATTTCCTGAATTTTTGTTGTCATCTGTATTGTTACAGACATACTTGCTGACAGATATTTTGAAATAAATTACCAAAAAAATTGAAACTGGTGTTAGGGATGTAAATAGCATTTTAAAAAAGTAAACGTTTAAACTACTAAGAGTCTACTGGTTAAACGTTTAACCATTAGGCTCCACTTCCACCCCACACCCTGGATGCCAGCTGCCAGCCCTGTGCCCAGGTACTCCGCTCACTGCCGGCCCCGCACGGCTCTGCTGCCGCCCTGCGCAGGGACCCCGGGGGCAGGGCCAGTGGCAGAGTCTCGCAGCTCAGGTTAAACATCAACAGGAATACCTTACCGATAACAAGGATGCTTATCGGTTAACCAGTTAACATTTTACATCCCAAATTTGTGTGATTATATTCTGTTATTTTTACAGAAGAATATGTAGAATTTTAAAATATTGTGTGCAGAATTTGTAACTTTTTGGTGCGGCAAGTCTTACTCATGGGGAAATGGACAATAGTTCCAAGACGCGAATTGCCCAAGTTCAGTAGGGAATTCATATTGAAGTCTTCTGTTGACAACTTGAACCACTGACATTACTATTTCCAGGGTGGATAAAAATAAAACTGTCTTTAGATACATTTTTTCCTCAAAGCATTTTATCAAAAAAATCCGATTTTAAAAAAAATCTGTTTTTTTGATAAAATACTTTGAGGAAAAAAACGTATCTAAAGACAGTTTTAATTAAGGTACATTATAGCCCAAAGATATCTCATCATGGAATAGGGATTATAAATTCTAATTCTATAGTATGAGACAATATATTTGTGTAATGTTTAAGAAAAGTTTTGTAAATGAGTTCCAATAGTTCATGGATTAGGGACCCAATCTTATGGGGTTCCAGGGGCTTCTATATAGATTATTTAGGTTAATATTTCTATCTACCTAATGGGACTCAGTGCTCAGTCTAGAAGATACCATCAGAGATGCTTAGTTTTGCAGTTCTCAAACTGTGGATTTGTGTCTCCAGAGGTAACATGCCTGTTAACAGCAAAAATGTTTTAAAATAAATATATAGGTGAGAAATAACAGACCTCAACCCTATTGTCCCTCTGCAATTTTGTGTACACAGAGTCAATCCCTTACCTCTCTCTAAAAGTGCAAAGTTTCAAAAAGTTCAATGAATAGAAGATTGTTAGGGGCGGAATAGATCTGGACAAGGAGAAGAAGTCTGGAGATAAATGTGAGAAGCAAGGGACAGACAGTAGAAACAAAAGGGAAACTGTTTGAGCAGCATATTCCAGAAGTCTTGAGGTCTGAGTGTAGCCTTCATTGATTTGAGATCTACCATACCATTCTCTCACTAGAAGGGAAAACCTATAAAAAGCAGCAGTCCGTAAAAGAGACCCAGTTTGGGAATAAGAACCATTCAAGAAAGATATGTTTCATGATGATGTTTTAAAGAAAGTCACACCAGTGAACTGGTGGAAGTCACTTAAGCACTTGGATTCAGAGACTGTTGAAGTGACAATCTCACTTAACAGCAGTAGCTTCTTCTGCCAGTATAGAAAGAATATTTTCTTCCTTTGGACTAATTCATTCCAAATTGAGAAATCATTTGGGACCTGAAAAAGCAGGAAAGCTTGTTTTTCTTTTCCAGATTATTAACAAACAGGAAAATGAAGGTGAAGATGACTGAGTTAGCTGCAGAAGCCAATATTTTAAGTTTCCCACGCTGACCTGGCTGACATTTTTTAAAAAACCCAACAAATTAAATCAACTATTTATATATTTTAGTTTAAAACAATTGTAACAAAAACAAACCTGATTGTAAAAAACTTGAATGTTTAAATTCAAAAATGCATATGCTTGTTTTGTTAAAATGTGTGTTTGCTGTTGAAGAAAAAAAAAACAGAATACATAACGTTGTTGTTTTAGTTAAACAAAACAATTTAAATGTCTGTCTGGTGATCGTCTCCTCCTAATACAGCATGGAAAGAAAATCCTCCAAATATTAATGATTAACCTGTTGAATTGGAGATAGATATTTATGAAGTCATTGGGAGATGAACTGCTTCAATTACCTTTGGTAAATGAAAAAAAACCAATCATTCATTTATTTTCTGATATAGCTGTAAAACTAATCTGAAAAGTTTTCAAAACAAATCACTTTAAGAATGTATTGTATGTACCTTTTAAAAATGAAACTTACATCTCTGAGTTGTAAAGACTATGTATTAAGGTTATAACAACCAACAAGAATGCACTTTTATGTAGAAATCCATGATTAAACCAAGTCTTCCTGACTAGTGATTTTAAATCAAATTGATTTAAATCAAATCCACCCTATTTCACTATTAATCATTTTAGCAGAAACACCTAGAATCACAGAACAGATTAATAGAATATCAGGGTTAGAAAGGACCTCAGGAGTCCAACCCCCTGCTCAAAGCAGGACCAAGCCCCAATTTTTGCCCCAGATCCCTAAATGGCCCCCTCAAGGATTGAACTCACAACCCTGGGTTTAGCAGGCCAATGCCCAAACCACTGAGCTATCCCTCCCCGCTAATATTTGGCTGCCCTAGACTGAAATAGCAGGTTTGCTTCTGTTCACCCCAAACCTAGCTCACATGGTTTATACATGGTGGATGGATCTATCCGATTCCACAAGCCTAAGTAAACATTTTAAAGTAATTACATTAGCTATCAAATTTTATGGAGGAGGGAAGGGTTGGTCCTCAAAGAAGTCATTCTTGGGGGATTATAAATTGTCAGTGCTTAAAGCACCCATTTCTTGAGTAATGGAAATTGGGATATAAAGAAACGGGAAAGGAAGACTTAAATATTAAGGAAAAATTAGAAATTAGATGAGCAAGTCGACTTAGAAATTACTCAATCAAAAAACCAAACACAATTATGTTAGTGTTTCCATATATTGTTAGAGCAAATTCTTTAAGAAAAACACCCCACATTGTCCCATCAGTTTTCCTATAGTTTCCACAGATTTAAAAAGTCAAAATGTAACTGAAAGGGAAGCTGACAAACAAGGTACCAAAAAAAAAAAAAAAAAGCTTTCCACAAGAAACTGGCCCAGGTCTTCATCCCATTCCTTTTGTTTATCTTTGTCTTCCCCAAACTCTTCATGTGTGTCATTTCTGTTAGAGATCTAGCTTTAGGGCTTATGTTGCTGACACTACCAGGAGCAGTGTTTATACAACTTACTGCCAAAAAACTTCATTAATGCAGAGTTAAGAGTGACTCACCCTGATGAGGCATAGCCATTTTCAAAACAATATGAGCAGGCATGTCAATTTTAGAGCACTAAAACAAAAAAATCTAAAAAATCAGCTTTTCAAAATAAAAGCTCAGCTCTTGGGGCAAAACTTGTAAAAGAACTTCCTTTAAAGCCTTTTAGCCCAAATAGAATCACATCAGAGAGTATTCATGCGCACAGCAATCATTCTTGGAAACCTGACAAGGGAAGGACTGTACCAAAAATCTCTTCCCTACCTAGGTACATGTAGCCCATAGACTAGAGGTGGGCAAACTGGGGCCCGTGGGACTGTCCTACCCAGCCCTTGAGCTCCCAGCCAGTGAGGCTAGCCCCAGGCCCCTCCCCTGCTGTCCCCCAGCCTCAGCTTGCTGCGCCACCCGCACTCTGGCCCGCCGCTCCTGCCGGGTCCCATGGGGCAGTCAGGGGACGGCTGGATGGGGCGGAGGTTCGGGGCAGGGGCAGGGGACAGGGAGCAGGGGAGGTTGGACAGGCGTGGGAGTCCCGGGGGCCTGTCCAGTCAGGGTACAGGGAGCAGGGGGGGTTGGATGGAGTGGAGGTTCTGTGGGGGATGGACAATCAGGTGACAGGGAAAAGGGGCAGTTGGATAGGCATGGGAGTCCCAGGGCCTCCCATGCCTATCAGGGGGTGGGGGTGTGGACAGGGGTCAGGGCAGTCAGGGGAAAGGGACTGGGGGGGGTTGGATAGGGGGTGGGGTACCAGGGTTCAGTTAGGGGCGGGGGTCCCAGGAGGAAGCAGGAAGGGGACAAGGATCAGGGGTGTTGGATGGGTCAGGGGTTCTGAGGGGGGCGGTCAGGAAGTGGGAGGGGGCAGAGGCCAAGCAATTTGCGGGGGCACAGCCTTCCCTACCTAGACCTCCGTACAGTTTTGCAACCCCGATGTGGCCTTTGGGCCAAAAAGTTTGCCCACCCCTGCCACAGACCCTGATGTGTGCCAATTTATAGAACCAGACAGAACCGCTAATAAATCGGTTTGGTGCACACTAGTCCCATGGTCCAGGCTCCAGTGTTGGGGGCAGAGGAGTGTCTGAATGGAACCCCTGAACCAAATGAGCCCACTAACCCTACCCTCAGGCCCTGATGAGGTACAGCAGATTTCAAGATAATTTGAATATGCATGTGGATTTAGAACCATTTGAAGCATTGATTGTTAACAAGGTTGAACTAAATTCAACCGCGTTAAATCAAGCTGCCTAGTAAAATCCATCACATAATTAGTAGCCAATATGACCTATAAACCATGCACCCCTATTGTATAATAGATGTATAATTAGAAGTACTGAGGCTCATTCACACTTGTATGTCATTTCTCTGGAGTGAAGCAACCCAGTTGTACAAGGGTCCTGTCCACACATTCATTGTGTGCTCTGTCTTCAAGGAGGTTCAATTAAACACAATCAATTTCCTGTGTTCAGTTTTGCCAAGCACAACAAGTCAGCTACAGAAGTTAGTAGGACCAAAGCCTTAGGAGACTAGAATGTGCCTTATCCTAACACAATTCCATGTGATAAAGCCATTACAAGTAAAACATTTAAAAACTTATTTAGCTCACTGGTAACATTCTGTTCAACAAGTGCATTACTTTACACACATTGCTACAATAACTGCAGTATACATTAAAATATTTTAAATGTAAATGTCAGCCTGTTACTACAAAGCAAACTGATCCATTTACATTCCAAAAATCCTATCAGATTTACACGAGAGCTTCAGATTTTCTTATGCCCGAAGCGAAGCCTATCACCACTCTTGCCAAAGGTTAGACTCAATTTTCAAAAGATGAGTTATACTAAAACTAAAACATTTAGCTATATAAAGAAGAGGGAAGACTGAAGTCTTAAATATTTCTTCCTCCCATGTATATACAACAACTTTTTGTGTATTCAGTAAATTTATTAGAGAAGTAATTACAAGGATACAAACCATTAAGAACAATGACCAAATTCAGAGATTAATTTGACCTGATACTTTCAGTACCATCACTATACTGGATGACCCACACCTCTTTCTGTCATGCCCTCACCACACATACAAACCCACATCTTTAACTGCTCTAAAATGCCCAATATGTTCATTAAGATGTATGGTAGTTGAACTTTATGAAGTCCAGAGATTACTATAAGACTCCAACTGTTTCATTAGTCAGAAATGCTGACAGAATTAGCCCTTTGTGCACTTATCACTTTGAGCACAATGGGTAGAGACAGTCTCTAGACAATGACACACCTCTCACATACCACATTAAAAACAAATGAACCTTATTTCCATTGAGAAAAAGTTACTCTATGTCTTGAGCTTCAGGAGTACCAGCCAGCGGCCAGGTTTAATGAATATAATAGAATGCAATATCCTTTGCACTGATTTGAAATGTCATTTTTAAGACACTGAACACACCATTCTTTACTTCAGCAACTAGATACCAGAATCCTGTCAAAAACTGAATCCCTGCTTCAAAAAGCTACACCCAAAATCCATTTCCAGAAAATAATATGTGAAGCAATTCTATTTTAGCCACTTTGGAATTCCATTAACCTGGGTAAAAGCAGAAAGCAAACACTAAGTAAAATCTGGTTGATAAATATGACAAATGCACTGAAAATACAAATTTAATATACACTATAAGGTGAACTTTGGGTTTGCATTACTAATAGTCATTATTTCTGAAAATTGTTTAAAGATATTAGCAGTTACTGTCAAATAAACATATTTGCATTAAATAACAGCTGCAATCTCTTTGTAATTATTTATCATAGCATTACAAAGTGGAGAAATCACTAGTTTCTTTACAGGGAGGACATATTTGCTTGTTTCATAAGTCAGTGATGCAAAAAAATGGAGAAAAATAACATGGGGTCTGCTAAAAATGGTGTATCATTTCTACAGCTCCACAATGCGAAAAAGGTGTGCTGCAGACATGGGGTTATATTACTTCAAGGCTTCAATCCTACCTGGATCAGAAAAGTGCTTAAAAACAGTGCTGAATGTTCAGGAATGTTAAAAGGTTTGCATATAACTAATAAATATCAGGTTAGCACTCAGTTCTTGCCATTGGATCCTAATTATTGTTTGTAATTTTTATAAAGTTCATGTGTACAAAGTACCAGATGCATATATTTTTAAGAATTGAAACAAACTGCATAGTTTTGTTTAAATATGCTTAATATTTAAACATTTCATAGAAAAGTAATCTTTGAGTATCCTGTTATACCACAAATGTCAAAAAGAGAGTGTGTCCTGTTTGGGAACAACTCTGCAAAATCTTTAACATGTGAATAGACCTTCAGTGAAGTTAACAGGATTATTCACATGATATACAATTTCCAGCCCCAGGAGAAGAGCAAAGTTAATTGTAAAGCATTTAAAAAGTTTACCATGTCTCCAAGGATCTTTAGGCTCCAGAGATCCAGACACTATGTCCTCATCCGAGGGAAATGTTACCCGCTTTGCCCCATGCTTGAGTTTTCCATCTTCAGAAGGTGGAGAAGCCTCCACTTGTTGATCACCCCCTGGACTGGGGGCTTCTGAGTCCAAAGAACAGTTATTGGAAGGCGGAGATGCCAACTTTTCCTGTGAGGGGGAAAGAGGGGCCTGCAGCAGAGATTTTTCATTTCTCCCGGGACATCCTCTGGCGGCAGCTGCCATCTCTGGCAAGTTTCTCCTCTCTGCAGCCAAGTGAGGGTTACCAGAGGCATCCTCATTCGCTGACAATGCTTCCTGAAGTGGATGGCTCACGACCAAAGAAGTCTCTTTCCCCTGCAACCTCTCCTCTCCCAGATCTAAGCCCTCGGGCTCCTTCAAGTCCCTCTTTGCAGAGGGCACAGTTGCATGGTCCACCGTTTCCCCGCTGGGAGCGTTTCCTGAAGCCGGTGAGCTGGGTTTTGAGGGGAGGATCTCGGCATCCAGATGGGAGAGGAGAGCCATGCCCAAACTTTCCTGGAGTTTCACCCCCAAGTGGCCTCCCGCAGCATCCTCTCCCGCCTGCGAGGCGGCCCAGGGCTCAAAGCCGCCCAGTGTCTCCTCTTCCTTCGGCGGCCCCGGGGGCGGCAGCAGCAGCAGCCGCCGCCGGTCCCGCTCAGCGGCACTCCCCGGCTGCCTGGGGGGGACCTGCACACACTCCATGGCTGCACTGGCGGGGCAGGCAGGGCGTGCGCGGGGCCCAGGGGCTCTCGCTCCCTCTCCCTCTCCCCTCCTCATGCGGGCCCAGGAGGCATTACTCCCGGGGCGCCCCCTCCCCCGCACAGCCGCTCTGGGCCCGGGCCGCTCCCGCCCTGCGCGCCGAGACCCGGCAGCGCCAAAGCGGCCGGCGAGGTCTCCCCGGCCGGGCTGAGGGGCCGCGGCTGGGCTCGGCCGGCAGCGGGTGCAGAGCAGGCCGCGCCCCGGAAAGCCGCCGCCGCCGCCCCCGCCGAGCGCAGCCCGTGACTGGTGCGGACCCGGGAGAAGCCGCCGCCGCCAGCCGAGTGCGCCAGCGACCTGCCCATCCGCGGCAGCACTTTCTCCAAGGACTTGGGCCCGAGGCGCTGCTTCCACCCCACGCGGCACCTCGGACGGGCTCCTGCGGCCCTGGCTTGCTCACAGAGCCAGCCTGCCGCCGCGGGACGCTCCGGGGACTGCTCCGCCTTATGGCGAATCAGCGGCTGGAATTCCTTATACACACACGGCGGCGGCCGCCGTGGCCTGGAGAAGATGTCTGCCGCTTCGGCGCAGCACTTTCAACGCAGAGACCCCAGGATGGAGCCGCGTTCAGGGGGGGGGGAGCTGAGCGCCCCCTACAACAGCAACCCACGCGGCTATCGCTGGTCTCCGCTGGAGATCGCGGACAGGGCGAATCTGCTGCTACTAATAAACAGAGTGCAGCCAGTACCCAGCCTCACGTGATACTCCCGGCATTTCCCTGACCCGCCCCACGCGGGCTGCTGGCCCTTTAAATTCACTCGCTGGGCGGGACCGAGGCGAGTTCCCCTGCTGCGTAGCTCACTGTCCCGCGGCGCGTCATGAGGCTCCGCCCTCCCCAGCTCGCGCCCAGCGGGGACGCGAATGTCGGGTGGGGGGGTGTTATATAGAGCCGGTGTGTGTGTCTGGGGGGTGTTGTGTATAGAGCCTGGGTGTGTGTGTCTCTCTCTGGGGTGTGTGTGGTGTGTATAGCCTGGGTGTGTGTCTCTGTCTCTGGGGGGGGGGGGGGGTGTTGTGTATATAGCCTCTGTGTGTGTGTGTGTGTGTGTGTGTGTGTCTCTCTCTCTCTGTCTCTGGGGTGTGTGTCTGGGGGGGTTGTGTATATAGCCTGGGTGTGTGTGTGTCTCTCTCTCTCTCTGGGGTGTGTGTCTGGGGGGGGTTGTGTATAGAGCCTGGGTGTGTGGGGGTGTGTGTGTGTCTCTCTCTCTCTCTCTCTCTCTCTCTCTCTCTCTCTCTCTCTGGGGTGTGTGTCTGGGGGGTGTCGTGTATATAGCCTGGGTGTGTGTGTGTCTCTCTCTCTCTCTGGGGTGTGTGTCTGGGGGGGGTTGTGTATAGAGCCTGGGTGTGTGGGGGTGTGTGTGTGTCTCTCTCTCTCTCTCTCTCTCTCTCTGGGGTGTGTGTCTGGGGGGTGTCGTGTATATAGCCTGGGTGTGTGTCTCTGTCTCTCTGGGGTGTGTGTCTGGGGGGGGTTGTGTATATAGCCTGTGTGTGTGTGTGTGTGTCTCTCTCTCTCTCTGGGGTGTGTGTCTGGGGGGTGTCGTGTATATAGCCTGGGTGTGTGTGTGTCTCTCTCTCTGGGGGGGGGGGTGTCTCTGGTCTGTGTGTGTCTCTCTCTCTGTCTCTCTGTCTCTGGGGTGTGTGTGGTGTGTATAGCCTGGGTGTGTGTCTCTGTCTCTCTCTGGGGGGTGTCTGTGTGTGTCTGCAGGGTGGTGTGTGTGTGTATAGCCTGGGTGTGTCTTTCTCTCTCGTGTGTGAATTCCCTGGTCTTTCTCTCTGGTGTGGGTATGTTGGATGTAGGCAGTATGGCTGTGTGTCTCCCTCTCTGTGGTGTGTGGCTAGCGTGTGTCTCTGCGAATCACTGCATGTCTCTCTTGTGAGGCCAGTGTATGTGTGAATCCCTGCATGTGTCTCCCTCTCTCTGTCTTGTATATGTGTGTGTGAATCTCTGTATGTTGTGTGTGTCTGTGTCTCTCTCTCCCCAAGATATGTGAATCCCTGCGTGCATCTCTTGCTGTTGTCTGTATGTTGTATATAGCTGCTATGGCTCTGTCTCCCTCCCTCTTGTGTGTGTGGCCAGTGTCCGTGAAACGCTGTGTATCTGTTGTGTATGGCTGGTGTGTGTGTGTGTGTGTCTCTCCCTCTCTCATGTGAGAATCACTGCATGCCTCTCTCTCTCCCCTCTCGTGTGTCTGTCTCTCTCGTATGCCTTCCCCTCTCTGTGGCGGGGGGAGGGGGGGGGGAGAATGTGTGAACCCCTGTGTGTGAATCCAATTCTCTATGTATCTGTGTGTGTGAGAGAGAATCCATCTGTGTATGTGTCTCCCTCCCTGTGTGTGAGAGAGAATGCATCTGTGTGTCCCCGTGTGTGTGTGAGAGAAAGAATCCCTCTCTGTTTCCCTCTTTGTGTGTGTCTCTCTCACAACCCTTCTCTGTGTGTGTGTGTGTGTCTGGGAGAGAATCCATCTGTGTGTGTGTCTCACACAGAGGGAGACCCACAGACATTGTGTGTGTGTGTCAGAATCCTTCGTGTGTCTCCCTCTCTATGGGGTGTGTGAGAGAGAATCCATCTCTGTGTGTGTCTGTGAATCTGTCTGTCCCCATCTCTGTGTGTGTGTAAAAGGTCAACGGGTGACCATGGAAACAAATGTTTTACTGCCTCTTTAAACAATCCCAACATAAAGGAAGCACAGGGTAAGGCAGCTGAGTTGCAGGGATTGTACTTGGTAGCTAAGCTGTTACAAGAAAAATATACCACTTTAAAGAATTAAATGCACAGGTAAGTAATTTAAAGTAAACAAAAAGTTACAAGTAGCCTTTATATGATACTACAAATTTAAAAAAAAAAAATGGTTGGTAGTTGTAAAAATGTTACAGTAACAGTTATGGCGTTACACAAAAAAAAGTTTTGTAATTTAAAAATCCCAGTTATGTAAATGTAAACATATGTGCAAGTTGGTACATCACATTGGGTGAAACCCTGGTAATTAAATCAATTATACAAGCGGATCAAATGGCCACTACTACCACTATGTTTTTGTCCCCAGGAGCCTTTACAGCTATTCTTAGGGGAAATGGGCCCTTTCCCCACGGAAACGGTCTCTTAAAAAATTGCTGCAGGCAGCAATCAGCCCAATACCCGGATCTATATTATTAAACAAGTTCATCAAAATCACTGAAAAAATGTAAGGGGTTTCTCATAAAACTTGACTATCTTTAATTGTACAAAATAAAAATGTAATCTAAATACAATTATATAAAAATAATAAAAGCAGTGCAAGGTGTGGTAAGCAAAAAAAAAAAAATTGTGTGTAAATCTTCTTATATAATGTTTTAAGGACCTAAACCAGCACTCATGGCTTATAAAATTCTGTTTGTAGGTTTAAAATAAACTGGTTTGGATTTATTTTTAAATTAAAAAAAAAAACCCGTGCCACTAAAATTCCATTTCAATCTCATTCAGAGTTGCAACACTGACAGACCCTTGTGCTAGACACGGGCAAATAGTGTAATGTGGCTGCAGTATTTAGCATTTAGCCCTTTGGGTACGTCCATGTTTTTTATAAAGTATATTATATTTTAAAATAAGAACCAGATAATATGTTCCTGGCTGGGGCAGCCAGAACTAAAATAATGGGAAACAATTCTAAATTTATTTTAATAAATAGCAGCTAAAAACTGCACCCCAAAAAATAAATAAATGTGTACCTCCTTTATTATAAAAAAAAAAGGGGTAAAATGTATAAGGGGGCAATGTTAAAAACACTGAGCCTTGGGGTGGCTTTGGGTAATCAAACTGCTGCTTTAGTGGGGGTGCATAAGAACTCTGTGGGCACAGGGAAAGCAGTTACACCTTGTGTAAAAGTTAATGTGGCTAATATAATGTTGTAAAGTTAAACTGTAAAGGGGGTGTGCTTTTTCCAAAAATATGTGCAGTACATATTATAAAAAGGGTAAAAAAAACCGCAAACAAAACACGCTATGTATTTAAAATCCTATTAAGGCTCCAAAAAGAGCCACAATAGGCTGTAAAAAGAAAAGGAGGACTAGTGGCACCTTAGAGACTAACCAGTTTATTTGAGCATAAGCTTTCGTGAGCTACAGCTCACTCCATCAGATGCATGAAGCTCACGAAAGCTTATACTCAAATAAATTGGTTAGTCTCTAAGGTGCCACTAGTACTCCTTTTCTTTTTGCGAATACAGACTAACACGGCTGCTACTCTGAAACCTGACAATAGGCTGTGTTTCTTTTTCTAATGGCTGTGTGTTTTAAAAGCAAAAGTTAAAAATAAAAAGTAATCAAAACTCTGGTAATAAATTGTCCCTTTTAAGACCGAGCCTCTGAGCTGCTAATAGCTTTGAATCCAAAAGCTAGCTAGACAGCACTTATGTAAATGTAAATCACCTAGCTAATAGGGGATGGAAAAGACTGCCTATAAATGGCAGCACAAAGGAGCTGCAACTAATAAATAAACCTGGTGTGTTTGTATAAAAGGGGAAAATGAGGTACACAACCTCATGAATTTCAAAAATGAATAGTGGAATAATTCATCCTTTCCCTTTAAGGGTAAAATCCTGGCCTGCCTATAAAACACAAAGTATAAAGGTAATTCTTCTGTTTTCCTGCAGTCAGCAAAAAAAATTTGTGTTATCATAAAAAAAAAAGGGGGGGGGTATTTATTTTGTTTTTTTTCAAATAGTGTGGGCAATCTAGCACCAGTGAAAGAACAACCCAGAACGCCATGGGTCTACTGTCACAACAAAAATTATGTTGTGTGTTTTGTGCTGTTTGTCTTATTACCAAAAAGAAAAGGAGTACTTGTGGCACCTTAGAGACTAACCAATTTATTTGAGCATAAGCTTTCGTGAGCTACAGCTCACTTTATCGGATGCATACTGTGGGAAATACAGAAGATGTTTTTATACACACAAACCATGAAAAAATGGGTGTTTATCACTACAGAAGGTTTTCTCTCTTTTCCCCCCCCCCCACTCTCCTGCTGGTAATAGCTTATCTAAAGTGATCACTCTCCTTACAATGTGTATGATAATCAAGACAGCAGCCAGACAGCCCCCCAACCTGAAGCGAATACTCACCAGCAACCACATACCACACAACAGAACCACTAACCCAGGAACCTATCCTTGCAACAAAGCCCGTTGCCAACTGTGCCCACATATCTATTCAGGGGACACCATCACAGGGCCTAATAACATCAGCCACACTATCAAAGGCTCGTTCACCTGCACATCCACCAATGTGATATATGCCATCATGTGCCAGCAAATGCCCCTCTGCCATGTACATTGGGAAAACTGGACAGTCTCTACATAAAAGAATAAATGGACACAAATCAGATGTCAAGAATTATAACATTCAAAAACCAGTTGAACACTTCAATCTCTCTGGTCACTCGATTTCTGATCTCAAAGTGACTATCCTTCAACAAAAAAACTTCGAAAACAGACTCCAGCGAGAGACTGCTGAATTGGAATTAATTTGCAAATTGGATACAATTAACTTAGGCTTGAATAGAGACTGGGAATGGTTGAGTCATTATAAAAAGTAACATATTTCCCCTTGTTTATTCCTCCACCCCCCCCCCCACCCCCCACTGTTCCTCAGACATTCTTGTTAAACCCTGGATTTGTGCTGGAAATGGCCCACCTTGATTATCATACACATTGTGAGGAGAGTGATCACTTTAGATAAGCTATTACCAACAGGAGAGTGGGTTGGGGGGCGGAGGGATAGCTCAGTGGTTTGAGTATTGGCCTGCTAAACCCAGGGTTGTGAGCCCCCTCCTTGAGGGGGCCATTTAGGGATCTGGGGCAAAAATTGGGGATTGGTCCTGCTTTGAGCAGGGGGTTGGACTAAATGATCTCTTGAGGTCCCTTCCAACCCTGATATTCTATGATTCTAAAACCTGGAATGTTCTGTGCTGGAAATGGCCTACCTTGATTATCATACACATTGTAAGGAGAGTGATCACTTTAGATAAGCTATTACCAGCAGGAGAGTAGGGTGGGGGGAGAGAAAACCGTTTGTGGTGATAAACACCCATTTTTTCATGGTTTGTGTGTATAAAAACATCTTCTATATTTTCCACAGTATGCATCCGATGAAGTGAGCTGTAGCTCACGAAAGCTTATGCTCAAATAAATTGGTTAGTCTCTAAGGTGCCACAAGTACTCCTTTTCTTTTTGCGAATACAGACTAGCACGGCTGTTACTCTGAAACCTGTCTTATTACTGTTATTTTGGTAAATTATTGTACACAAAAAAAATTATGCATATAGCAGCAAAAATTAGCGCATGGTATAACCTCCCTAAAAAGCGCACTCTACCCAATGGGGGGAATCAAGTAATGTACCGCATTCCAGGAGCATGTTGGATCATATAAAAGAAGTTCTGTATTAAAATCACAAATGAGTTTGATTCCCCATAGTTTAAATTCCAGGGTATTACTAATTAAGAGGTCTCTTGGTTTTTGGTGCTGTTTCTCTCCCTTTCTGCGTGAAACTTGCAAGCTGCTAATTGTGTAAGTACATTCTAAGACAGAGTCTGTTCTCAGAGCAATTCTTTGTAACAACTGCTCATACAGATTTCAGAGTAACAGCCGTGTTAGTCTGTATTCGCAAAAAGAAAAGGAGTACTTGTGGCACCTTAGAGACTAACCAATTTATGCTCAAAAACTTATGCTCAAATAAATTGGTTAGTCTCTAAGGTGCCACAAGTACTCCTTTTCTTTTTACTCATACAGAGACAGACTCAAAGCAATACTCTGTAACAATAGAAACAGCACCCAGAGACTCCCCGCCCTTTTGTTGTATTCATCTCCCTTTGTTAACAATTGTGATTACAATAGAGATAGAGGATGTATGTGGATGGATGCTTGGTGTGGATAATAACTGAATGATCAGGGAGGTGCCAGCCTAAGAATCCAGTGTCCATTGGCTGAAGAAGGCGTCGAGTGGAAATAACCAGAGGACCCCCGGAGGGCAGACTGGAATCCACCCAACAGCCTCAAGGATGGGAGAACCAAAGAACAAGATAACATCTGGCAGCATGGAGCCATCAGGAATGTGCTATCTGCTGATTGATTCAGCAACAGCATGAAGAAGCAATTCCCATAGACTGGCGTAGGAAGACATTCCTATAAAAATGGACTCTAGAAAGTGAGAACTTTGGGGTCTGATTCTGCAAACCAACTTCCAAGAGCATCAGATGAGCATCTGCCAAGGCCCTGCTCCCTCCTCATGTCCAGGCCACCTGGCCAGTGGCTTGGCATGAGCAACTCTAAGGCTGGTAACTATGATAAAAACCTTGCAGAACCTGTGTGTGTGTGTGTGTGTGTGTGTGTGTGAATAAATATGAAATTGAATGGAATGTTATAGCTATAACTAACTGCTTACTATGATTCTTTCTGTATTCACAATAAATGTGGCATTTTGCCTTTTCCCTTTTAATAAGATCCTGCTGGTTATTATTTTATTGGTATAACAAGAATACCATCCATTCCCAGTTCCTAAATAAAGGGTTCCTTACCTAGTCTGTAACCGGTTGGGGCCCAGCCTGCTGCTATTAAAAACAAAAAATGAAGGATGGAAATGGGTTTATTGCATGCAAATAAAAAGGCACAAAATAGGGGTTAAAAATATATATAGATATATTGTTACATGCATATTACAGGTGAACCTACAATAAGAAAACCAAAAATTCCCTAGCCTGGAATGGAATGATCGTTGCTAATTACAATTGTCACTATTGTAAACCCTGCCCAGATCTCGCAATGTAAAGTAGCAAAAGAAGGAAACGCGTGAACGGTTACACCCCCAAGTGGTGGTAATGAAGCAGAGAAGAACTTTAAGGATTTACCCCTGGAAAAACTACTACTAATCCCCCATGAAAATTTAGCAATGTTAGGATTTCCACTTTAATTTATACACTACATACTATCCCAATAAAAAATCTAATTTATCAAAAAATATTGCATAGTATTCCTTTAAAATATGTCATAATAAATAACAGTGGGAAACACAGTCATCTGGACATGTGGTTTGTCACGGAGGGCCCCAAAAACATATAACCCTTTGGTCTCCAGGGGTGTTTGGGTTATGGGGTTCCACAGTTGGGGTGTGGTGTTACCAGGTGTAATCATAATGTTACCTCCATAAAGAACAATCCTTAGGCTTGCAGTTATGTACATACCAGACTGGGCATAAAGTCTCCCCTGGAACATTGGGAATATAACAATGTAACCACTTTGCAGAATGTTACCCTACAGGTAATATGAATGCCAAGCTGGAAGGATCCCTCCTCCCGGGGGGAGGAATAGCTCAGTGGTTTGAGCATTGGCCTACTAAACCCAGGGTTGTGAGTTCAATCCTTGAGGGGGCCATTTAGGGATCTGGGGCAAAAATTGGTGATTGGTCCTGCTTTGAGCAGGGGTTTGGACTAGATGCCCTCCTGAGCTCCCTTCCAACCCTGATATTCTATGATTTAAGCTGGCCACAGCCTGGAACTGGAAATACTTCCTTATGGGTGAATATGTGGAAGCCACTGTGGAAACGGGTGCAACCAGAGCTCGTCAGTGTGTCCTTTCAGTCCATTACATGGATGGGCGGTGCACCCCACAGAATGGTTGGTGGACTGCGTACACCCCAACTGCAGCACATGCATAAAAGGGTTAAAGCAACAATTTAATTGGTGGGTAAGGGAATACACATAACATTGTTGCTGCAAAAGAAATTATGGGCAGTAGGAACTACAGGGTTGGGTGAGTGGAATTTGGGGAACCGTTGGGTAACTAACTAAATAATTAATAAGCCAATATGTAAAATTTCAACAACAAATCAATGAACTACGGGCACAGCAACTATCTGCAATTGCAATGAAAAAAAAAAAAGGTGGCAAAGGTAAACCTGCAGTTAACTCAATAAACAGGAAACCTTGTAACATGGGTAAAAATACCTTTAAGAAGCTAACTTTTAAAAAACAAAAGTATATATAAAAATGCACAATGCTCAACTAGGGGAGCTAGCACCTGAATACTAATTGCAGTAAAATAAAACAGCAACTAAGGGGCTCCCCATAAGCCCTATAAAAATAATTAAAAAAACCTCACTAAAAAATAAAATGTAAAATAAACAATAATTCAATTAAGTAATTGTCCAAAAAAAATATTTAAATGTGCCCCTCCCCAATGGCCATAAAGGAGCAAACCCAGTAACCTGTGCCAGGGATGAACAGTTAGGTATAATGTATATGGGGTATAAAGTGTTCTGATAAAAATCCTGCACAATTCTGTAATATAACACTTAAAATTACAAGTGCACCAGCATCTGGCACAATTACACATATCTACATGCTCCCATCGAAACTTTAGTGCATAAATGAATCTGTGGCACTCATTGCTGTGGACAATTGAACCAGTGCATTACCCAATTCCATACCAAGTGGTGAAGCTGGTTTGGACAATACGTCATTTCTCTGTAAATATTCAATATACTCATGATATGAACAAGAGCACATGAACACTGTAGGGGCAGCTTGCTGCAACTGCCAACAACTGGACACATTTAAAATATACACTCCAAAATGGTGTTACAGAATTTTAACCCTGTCAAAGAAGAAGAAGCAGTGTTTCTGGGGGTGGCCCAAATATTGGACTCAAATCTTAAAAATCTTGGAATGCCTTCCAACTGGCTACTAAACTGCCTGCTGATTGTACTTGGACTAATGTAGCCAATGCCCTTTGGACAGGCCTAATGGACACTCGTTCGTTTTCTTGGTGGTATTACTCCTGTTGTAAAAATGTTATTAATTATGTTTATGGGGTGTTTAAAATTATGCGCTGCCTTAGCCTCTCCCCAAAAGCTGTATTTGTAAATTCAGCGGCTTACCCCTTTTATGACCTGCCTTCTCTCTCTCCTCATAGCATAACCAGTGGACCGGCTAACTCGAGCCAGGGCCTCCAGCCTGAATGCCCTGCCATTCAGTGTGCAAAAAGGAAGGGAGCCTGGGCCCTTCTTTAAAAAGAGTGGGGGAGTGTTAAAATATGTAAGGGTTAAGTAAAGACATGGAAAACCACCCGTGTGCTGGCATGGTATCAGGAAGTAGGCACAGGCACACAGTATTCCTTTACTTAATAAATATAATGTTACCCCTTTCCCTTCCCTTCTCCTTGTTAAAAGTTAATAAGTGTTGCAGCTGCATTAAAAAATGTAAAAAATCTAAAAAATACCTTTTGGGTAAAGAAGTGTTCTCTCCTCCTCCCTTCCTTTCCCAGCTACAGAAGCGAGCCCTGGGTCATGGCCCCTTCCTCCCCCCCCTAAAAACTGCAACTTAAAAAAACTTGTAGCAACAAATTACTGCAAAAAATATATTTTCAAAATAAAAATATGTATAGAATATGCATAATGGTGTAATCAATCAAAAGGGGTAAATATAATCCTAATATAAAAGTTTCTATTACTTAATAAAGGCTTTTTAAATGTTGTAGCAAACGTAGGCATTTACATACTAACTCAAATGCATAAAATGTGCTGTAACTAATCCAGTGCTTACTAAACAATTGGGTCTAAGGGAACAAATATCGCCATAAAAAAGCCTGTACTCCTATCCGCCTCTGGATCAACCTGCTCCTTCTTCTTCTAACAAGTAGGTCTGGGTAATTTGCATGCAAGATTCCTAAAAGCATTGGCTGAGGCAATTTTGGAGCCCTGGGGCAGTTCCAGAAGACTGGAAGAAATCTATGCTGTGCCAAAGGGTAAATGGGATTGTGACATTCTGTGCCTTGAGGGAGCACCCTGTAACCCCCATGTTCCTCATTTATATATAATTGTGATCTTGCATATAAAGCAGGCCATGTGAGGTCTCAGGAGAAAGGTCATGATCTGGTGAAAGTCACTGTTCTATCTATGTATAGCATTAGTGCATATGAAGTTATGAAATTGTGTTGTATGGTTGTCCGTAAAACATGCTGTAAGTTGGGGAATTGGCCGTATATTAGCTCTCCAGAGACAACAGCAAGGAAAGTAACCAACGCCTGGGCAGGTGTCAAACAACCATCAACAGCCATTGTCCAGCAAGGGAGCTACAATGCAATGACTAAGGCTATGTCTACACTACCCCGGTAAGTCGACCTATGCTACGTAACTCCAGCTACGTGAATAACATACCTGGAGTCAACGTACCTTAGGTCGAGTTACTGCAGGGTTTACACCGTGGGGTGTTGATGGGAGAAACTCTCCCGTTGACTTACCTTACTCTTCTTGTCAGAGGTAGAGTACAGGGATCAACTGGAGAGCGATCTGCTGTCGATTTGGCGGGTCCTTACTAGACCCGCTAAATCAGGGGAGAGCAAACTATGGCCCGCAGGCCAGATTTGGCCTGTCAGGGCTTTCAATCCAGCCCGTGGGATTGCTAGCCTCGCCCGTGGCCCAGTGGGGCTAAGGCAGGCTCCCTGCCTGCCCTGGGCCCGCACCGCTCCCGGAAGCGGCCAGCACCACATCCCTGCAGCCCCTGGGGGAGGGGGGACAGAGGGCTCCGTGCGCTGCCCTTGCCTGCAGGCACCTCCCCCCGCAGCTCCCATTGGCTGGGAACGAGTAACCACGGCCAATGGGAGCTTTGGGGGTGGTATCCACAGGAGAGGGCTGCGCACGGCGGAGCCACCTGCCCCACCCCAGCCCTAGGAGCCACTGCCGGACATGCTGGCCACTTCCGGGAGTGGCGTGGGGCCAGGGCAGCCAGGGAGCCTGCCTGAGCCCTGCTGCGTGCTGCTGCCCCCCCGGAGCACTTGAGGTAAGTGGCACCAGGCCAGAGCCTGCACCCCAACCCCCTGCCCTGAGCCCCCTCCTGCACTCCACCCCCTCTCCCATACCCCACACTCCCACCCTCACCCCCACCCCCTTGCCCCAGCCCTACATTCATGGCCCTGCATACAATTTCCTCACCCAAATGTGGCACTTGGGCCAAAAAGTTTGCCCACCTCTGCGCTAAATCGACTGCCAGTAGATCGATCTCAGAGCATTGATCCTGGCTGTAGTGTATATGTAGCCTTACTTGCACAAGCCCACCCTAGGATAATTGCTCAGCCTTGCCCGGGGACTCAGCAATGCCCATGAGACATGCCTGGACTTGTGTTCTCCAAACACATGGGACTGAGGGTATAAAACAGAACACAGAGGCCCCATGCTTTGCCTTTCTCCTTCTCCCACACCTACACTGCAACAAGGACACTCAGAAGACTGAAGACTCCAACAGAGGAGACTGGCCCAGGTTTCAAGGGTGAAACCTGTGGACTATGAACTGCAATATCCAGTGGGGTGAGAAAAACTGCTTAATCTAGATGTTGTCCAGACTAATAAGGTTGAGAGTTTAAACTGCCTGCTTACATTTTATTTTATTTTATTTATTTTATTTTATTTTATTTTGGTAACTACCTCTGACTTTTTGGCTATCACTTATAATCACTTAAAATCTATCTTTTGTAGTCAATAAACTTGTTTTACTGATTATCTTTACCAGTGAGTTTGCCTGAAGTGTTTGGTAAATCTGCTCAGATTTACAAAAGCTGGTGTACATCCACTTTCCACTGAGGAAGTAGTGAACCAATTAATAAATTTGCATTGCTCATCTTGAGCAGTGCAAGACAGTATATTCCTGAGGTACAAGCCTGGGAGCTGGGGGTTTTGGCTGGTACCTTTCTCTGTGTGATTCATGAGTGGCTCTGGGAGCATTCATGCAATCTAGCTGGGTGTGGGGTAATCACAGCACGTGGAGGGGTTTGCTGCTTATCTCTCCAGCCTGGGCTGTCTCTCACAATGCTTTGCGAGGGACAAGGGGGCACAGTTGTCCCACAGTCCCAGGCTGCACCCCGGGGATCCCGTCACAGGGATGACCTGGGTAATTCTAGGACTGCCAGTCTGACATCGATCCCAGGCAACATAATGGAGTGGCTGATATGGGACTCAATTAATGAAGAACTGAAGGTGTTGTAATTAATGCCAATCAACAGGAGTTTATGGGAAACAGATCCTGTCATACTAACCTGACATCTTTTTTTGATGAGACTACAAGTTTGGTTGATAAAGGTAAGAGTGTTGACATAATATCTGCACTCTTCTGTAAGGCGTTTGACCTGGCGCTGCACAACATTTAGACTAAAAAACTAGAATGATAAACCATGAACATGGCCCACATTAAATGGGTTAAAAGCTGGCTGATGGACAGGTCTCGATACCTAACTGTAAACAAGGCATCGTCCCTGAGCAGCTGTGTCTCTATTGGGGTCCTGCTGAGTTGGCTTTTGAACATTTGTATCAGGGCCCAGGAAGCAAACACAAGATGCCCACTGCAGAGGTAAGTCGTGGGAAATGAGGAAGAGACCAGGGCTCTGCCCCAGAGCTAGCTGCATTGCACGCTGGGCACAAGCAAGGTGAGTTTTCATAGCCTAGGAACAAAGCCTGCAGGCCATGCTTAGGGAGGAACTCAGTCCAGCCAGGAAGAAAAGGACGCGGGGAGGGATGTGGCTAATCAGCTCCCACCACCAGGCTGGGGCCACAGGGGCGAGGGCGAACTCCCGGGCTGCACACACAGCGGACTGCCGCTAGGGGCAAGGGCGGCGCTGTCCCCTCCGCGCGCGCCGCTGGGGAGGCAGAAGACTTTGTCGAGGGCCGAACCAAGAGGACACGGCAGGGGCCGGACGGACACCCCGCCCAGAAGGATGGTCCAGGCCGGGACCGTACCAAGCCCCAGCAGGCGCAGAGCCGGAGATCGCGCTCCCCCCTGCCAGGCCAGTGAGTCGGCCCGGCCGGGGCGGGGCCACGGAGCGGTGGCCCCACGTGGATTCTTCCGCTTGCTCGGCGCCTGCAGCATGGAGCGGGTGGCGCTGGGGGGTGAGTGGGGCCGAGGGGGGGGGGCCGGGTCGGGTCGGGTCGGGGGGTGTCCCGGGCTCCCTCTCTGTGCAGCCCCCCCCGGGCCCCTCTAACCCGCCCTTTACCGTGTTCTCCTGGCAGAGCTGCCGCGGTTCCAGTGCCCCCCGGATTTCTCCCCGAGCCCCTTCGCCCCCGGGACGCCCTTCGCCCCCGAGGAGCTGCTGGGCCCCTCCAAGGAGCTGTGGCTGATCCGAGCGCCGGCTGATTTCAGCCCGGACAGGTGAGGGGCAGGGAGGGGGGGCTGGGAGCCAGGACGCCTGGGTTCTCTCTAGGGTTGCCAGTTTTGGTTTGATGTATTCCTGGAGGTTTCATCACATCACATGACATAATCTTTAATTCCTGGCGACTCCCAGGCCAATCCTGGAGGGTTGGCAACCCTTGTTCCCTCCCTAGCTCTGGGAGGGAAGTGGGGTCTAGTGGTCATTCACTGGGTGAACTTGGGCCAGACTCTTCTGCTCGGTATAGTGAGGATGATGTTCCTGCCCCCCTGTGCGGGGCTGGGTGGGGTGCTGTGGCTTTCCTTGTAATCTGTCCAGCATGCCAAGCCCCTTGGTGGGGGCCTCTTACCTTCCTGTCCAGTGCTTTCTCCCTTGGGTAGGAAGCGAAGCCTAGAAGGGCCCGCAGGACTGTGGCGAGGTGAGCTGGGGAGATCGCTCCTCTACCCCCAAGCTCTGTACTGGCTTTGGTCCTTCAGAGGCTTGTGCGAAGCCTGGGACTCACAGAGCAGCCAGTTCTGAGCCCTAGTCCGCTGTGGGGGCCTGGAGCCAGGGGCCTGGCCTGTGGGTGAGGCTGCCTCGAAGCTCATGCCCCGGGGTTACCGTGCTGTTCCAGCCCAAGGCTCACCTGAGGTTCTCCTGCTTCCCCCTCAGCCTGGATGGCTGCGCTGTGCCCCTGGTCGGGTTCCAGACGCTGAAGACCAAGTTTGATGGGACGCAGCGGGTCTTTGACATCCACAGTACCTTGGGGGAGCTGGGCAGTCCCTCCCTGCTAGTGTCCTCCACCCATTCTGGCCAGCTCTCCTGCGCAGCCTCCTTCCACGGCTGCATGCGCATCTGCGAGAGATTTGGGGATCCCAGCAGCAGGAGCCCTGGCCAGGCTGTCGCAGCCAGGCCTCCCCTCCAGGTCCCAGAAGGCCTCCGGCAGCGTTTCCTGCCCTTTGGGGGCAGCCCAAAGCAACGATGCCCAGAGGCAGCCACATCCACGCCAGCGACAGATGTGCTGGGGTCTGCCAGGAAGAAGAAGAAGAAGAAGAGAGTGAAAGAGGAGCCTGTGGAGCTGCTGGTGTCGATAAAGCAGGAGCCTCCCGAGGAGCCCTGGGGCTGGGGGAGTGGTGATCCTGGCCCTGAACTCCCCGGAGGGGAGGATGATGGCTTGAGGGGGGCAGAGGGGCCCACTCTGGAGCATCTGAGCCCCAAGCACAAGAAGAAGAAAAAGAAGCACAAATACGAGGCTTTGGAGGGGGCAGTCTGGCCAGGCAAGGCCGAGCTGCTGGACCCCAGCTCCATAAAGCAGGAGCCTGCGTGCTCCCAGGAGTGAATGTGGCTGAAGCCTGGGGCCAGGGGGTTTGACTCAAGACATGTGTGGTGGGGACGGCCCATCACTGCTCTGACTTGCTGCAGAGATGGGAATGCCAGCTTCATATGGGGTGCCCCAGACTACCCTCTAAAGTCCCAGCATCCCTTCACAGGCATTGGGTGCATCGGGTCCCCTGCTCCTCCAGGGCCACCCAGCGGTGCCAGTGCAGTGCCTGCTGCCACAGGAATGAGGGGGAGGCCTTGGTGGCTCCAGGCAGAGCAGGACACGTTCTGGGCCCCAGCTGGTGACTGTGGCTAGGCTGCTCTGGGTGCACCTGGTGTTTGTGGCGGGTACTGGCTGAACCCTGCTGGCTGTCGCCTGGATGGCTGCAGGATCCTGGCCAAAGCTGGTAGGGGCCACAGGGAGTTGTGTTGTGTCTCTGCCTTCAGTTATAAATGCAAGTACGCATGGGGACTTGTTCTGTCTCCTTTCAGCGCCGTGGCTGTAGGGTGCCCCTCACCACCAGTGACTGTTCCCTGGCGGGGAGGGGAGAGGGCAGCTAGTTCCCCATGAGGCCAGGCACCCCCACCTCCCCAACCATTCTGGTTCTTGTGCTGCACCAGCACCATCCCCACACGGGAAGTAGGGTTGAGTCTGGTGCCTTGTACTGGCTTTCCCCAGGGTTCCTGCTGCGGGAGCTGGGAGGTTCCCAGCAGCCCTGGGGCTAGGGCTTGGGGGTCGGGGGGAGTCACCCAGCTCATGTCCCCATTTATCCAGCTGCCAGGGGCAGTGCTTTACTGAGCTCCCAGGCAGCATGGCACAGCTGGGCATGGGCCTCCCTCAGTGCCTCCTGCCTGCTTGTCAGGGAAGGTGTAGGGGACCAGATGGGAGATGGAGGCTGGCTGAGGGGAGGGGAGGGGAGTTCTGCGGTGTGCCAGAGCCAGGGAGTGCCTGGTGCATTCCTTTCTGCTGCTGGGGGCAGGGGCCTGGCTCAGTGAGCCCCTCCTCCCCCCCCCCAGGGGGAGCATCAGTGCCCTGTGTGCTGAGGAGCTTCCCCATCCCCTGCTAGGCCTCTCACTTAGTGCCCTGGCCACAGGGAGAAGGGTGTTAGCAGGGGAGCTGGGTGCCAGTGGGCCTCTACCTTGAAGGTCCTGCCCTGGTGTGGCTCCCAGGGCCCAGGTGCCTGCTGGGAAGCTGGGCCAGGGTGCTGGGGGTGAGTGTGACCAGGCCAGTCACCCCAGTTGTGGGGGGAGGAGTGTCAGGCCAGGTGGCAGGGTGGGTTCTGGGCAGTACTTTGTGGGGGGGTTGGGAACAGACTCTGCAGAAGCTGGAGGTGTGGGGTGCAGAGCTGCTTCTCCCAGCAGCTCCCCAGGCTCTGCGCACTCCCATGTGGACACAGCCACCACCTCATTGACCTGGCTCCATGTCTGTGCGCATGCAGGGGAGCGGGCAGGGCCTGTGTCCCTGGGGGAGAGGAGCCAAGCAGAGCCATGGGAGTGCAGATGCAGCCATTTTGGTGGGGCCCCAGTACTGGAGAGGGGCTGTCAGGGGCACAGACACCTTTAGTGGCAAGCTCAGGGACAGTTGGCAGGGAAGGAGTGGGGTCGGCAGGGCAAGGGCAAACACCCCTGGCATGAGCCCCAGTGACTCACTGTGCCCCCTCAGAATCTTGCTAAATCATTGCACCCCAAAACCTCAGAGATGCTGCCCCCACTGAATGACTGCATCCCCAAACCTCAGGGACCCCCAAACTGCAGCCACCATTGAATCAGTGCACTCCCAGATGCCACTCTCCCAAGCCAACAGGAGGTATTTTATTTAACTTGCCTCATTTAAACCCTACCGCTCTGTCGGTGTAACTTTGTGAGTTAAACCTGGGATGCTGTTATAGTGTACCGTGTGCTGGAATTGAGAGGTCCCCTCCCGCAACCATCCACTTGTTTCAGCCCTGGTTCTGGGGCTGTCCCTGGAGCCCTACGCTGCTCCCATGATGCCTGTGACTTGCCCCAGCTGCTGCCCTTCTCTCAGGTCTGGCAGCTTGAACAGCTCCCTGGTGTGTGGGGGACCGTGGTGTCTGGCAGTGGCCATGGTTGGAGTTAGTGATTCCTGAGACAAAATGGGGATTTTTTGTAATAGTTTTAGAGGGCCTGCTTGTGCTTCAGTTTCCCCCATGGGTGGAAAGGGACTGTTTGCTCCCAGGGCAGGGTAAGCCACAGGGGTGAACAGTAACCAGTTGTTAGGGTGATTGAGGCCCACATAGACCCTATTGGTGGAGCATCTGAGCAGACAATGGCAGATCCAGGGGCCTGGACACGACACCTAGCAACCAAGGACCCAGAGAGAAACAGACTCCCCAGCTCGGCGAGGTGGGGGCTAAGTGGAGCCTGTGGGAAGCTCTTAGGGGCACACCTAGAGTCTGATGGGGCGTGCGGGACGACAGAGCTTGAACAAGGGGATTCACTACAGCTTGGCAGGGCTCTGGTTACCCCCCCATGGACTATGCTTCAACCCAGTGGTTTTCAAACTTTTTTTCTGGCGACCCAGTTGAAGAAAATTGTTGATGCCCATAACCCAACAGAGCTGGGGATGAGGGGTTTGGGGTGTGGGAGGGGCTCAGGGCTGGAGCAGAGGGTTGGGGTGAGGGCTCTAGGGTGGGGCCAGGGATGAGGAGTTTGGGGTGTAGGAAGGGGCTCTGGGTTGGGGGGGGCAGGGCTGGGGCAGGGGATTGGGGTGCAGGCTTACCTTGGGCGGCTCCCTGTCAGCAGCACAGCGGGGGTGCTAAGGCAGGCTTCCTGCCTGTCCTGGCACTGCGGACTGCACTGCACCCCGGAAGTGGCCAGCAGCAGGTCCAGCTCCTAGGCGGAGGTGCAGGCACCCCCCCTCCCCCATTGCCCGGAAATTGGCCAATGGGAGTGCAGAGCCAGTGCTCGGGGCGGGGGCAGCATGTGGAGCCCTGTGGCCCTCCCCGCCTAGAAGCCAGACCTGCGGCTGGTCGCTTCCAGGGCGCAGCGCGGTGTCAGAACAGGCAGGGACTAGTCTGCCTTATCTGGGCAGCACCACCGAGGGGACTTTTAATGGCCCCGCTGGCGGTGCTGACCAGGGCCACCATGACCCGGTGCCTTACATTCCGCAACCCAGTCCCACAGTTTGAAAACCACTGCTTTAACCTACACTTCTCTCTGCTAACCTAAGGACTTCCTATGCTGTGTTCCACATGGCTACTAACCCCTCCTGGTTTGAAAGCGCTGTGAGTGGCTCGCAGAGGTGTATTGATCCTTGGAAAATGTGCAAGTCTCCTTCAGGGGTCTGCCTCAGTGGGACATGCTGAAGGGAGCTCATGGGGAGAAGCAGGGGTGCTGAAGGCCCAGAGGTCCAGTCTAGGGAGATGGTGAAGCCACAGGGCTAGCCCTGGAGGAAGAGTCAGACCCCTATAAGGGTTCTTCCTGCAGACTGTTTCAAAGCTGAGGCATAGCACTTACTCTACGGATCTGACAGCTCCCTGCTGGGGCCGTAACACACACAGAGGTGAGCAGCTTTCCCCACCCCCACTCCAGCTCCTGGCATCAAGGCAGTGCTCTAACCCCAGAGACCTGGAGTCCTTGCTCTAGCAAATCTCCCCTGGCTGCACTAGAAGCTATTGGCTGCTCCTTCCATGGGGCAGTGGGGCAAGGGAAGGGGCTGGGAGGGTCCCCAGCAGGGAACTCCTCCACATATATGCAGGGAGTGCCAGGTTGGCATGGATTCCTGCACCTGCAGTGTATGCCCTTGAGGCTGCAGGCTACAACGCATGCTGTCAGTGCAGTGGGTGGAGGGGATTGGAACAGCTCCCTCACACTTCCCCAGGCTGAGATTCCTGAGCCAGCCAGCACCCCTCCCCGGGAGGACGTGGGGAGCCTAGATGCCAAAAACTCCTGTCCAGCTACCAGGTGGGGCTGTGTCCAAGTTTCTGCTTTACCCATCATCTGGCCCCTGGCAGTGAGGTTTGATGAGCCCCCCACTCCCTGCAGGCAGACACAGCTTGGGCAGGAGGACTCCATGAGCCAAACCCACGTGAGATGCTGTTCGGTGGCCAGGCCCAACTGCGGCTTTATTGTCAAAGTCCAGACTCGCGGAAACAGCTGGGCTTTGGTTCCTGGTGCTGCTAAGTGTCCCCCGAGGCCCTGGCTTCCTGGCAGACAGCATACGGCATGCTGGCAGGGACATGTGGCCTGCTGGGCAAGGGGGGTTGTTCATTCCTGCTTGTCTGTGCTGCTGGCAGTGCTGTAGGGGAGTGGCTCTGCTCATTTGGGGATCTTCAGAAAGGGCTCGTGGAGGGTGTCAAAGAGCCTCTTGGCCTGTAAAGAAATCAGAGGAAAGCCCTGAGCTGGTGAAGGCTGGAGGTCTGGGGCCAGCATCCTCTGCTGGGGCTTTCATCCAGGAATGCACCCAGCTGGTTCCATGCAGCCCCTTTGGCGCACAGGTAAGGCAATGGGGGAGATGAGCACCTAGCTGGTGCATCAGAGAGAAGTTCTCCATCCTGCTGCTACTCACCTTCTGGGGCCCGATGCCTGGGCAGAGGGAGAGATCCTCCTTGGATGCTTGTGCAATGTTCGCCATAGACTGAAACAGCAACGTTCAGAGTCAGAGGTGACCCCAGAAACCCTAGGCCACAAGGCGTGACCCTTCCAGGTCCTTCCATTCGGCCCCAGCACTCTGCCCCTCACGCTCATTGGGAAGTAGTGACCCAGTCCTGCTGCCGCACTGCAATATGGTGTGTGGGCTGGTCACATATCTCCTCCCAGGGGGGCTCCTGCAGGCTGGGAGCTCTAGGGGGTGGGGGTTCAGCAGCTTGGGCCAGGCTGGTTTGCCATCCTATTCTTTCCTGCAACTCGCATGCCTCTCTGGGGGCAGCATCCTGCTCTGATAGACAGCGCTTATGCACTGCAGGGAAAGCCCAGAGACCCAGGTGGGGACCTGTCCTGCATGAACTGATACAAAGAGCGCAAAGGGCCTAAGTAGTCCCAAAAGGCAGCCTGCCCTGCTCAGAGCTAGCAGTGGCAAGGCCCAGTGTGCACCCTGATGGGCAGCAGGTGGCTCACCCCAAATGCTGAGAGAAGGCTCAGTGTGTCCGTCTTGTTAACTGACTTCACGCTGGTCAGACAATCTGTCACCTGGAAAGAGAAACAGCTGCTGCATGGAATCATAGAAGATTAGGGTTGGAAGAGACCTCAGGAGGTCATCTAGTCCAACCCCCTGCTCGAAGCAGGACCAACACCAACTAAATCATCCCACCCAGGGCTTTGCCAAGCCGGGCCTTAAAAACCTCTAAGGATGGAGATTCCACCACCTCCCTAGGTAACCCATTCCAGTGCTTCACCACCCTCTTAGTGAAATAGTGTTTCCTAATATCCAACCTAGACCTCCCCCACTGCAACTTGAGACCATTGCTCCTTGTTCTGTCATCTGCCACCGCTGAGAACAGCTGAGCTCCATCCTCTCTGGAACCCCCCTTCAGGTAGTTGAAGGCTGCTATCAAATCCCCCCTCACTCTTCTCTTCTGCAGACTAAATAAGCCCAGTTCCCTCAGCCTCTCCTAGTAAGTCATGTGTCCCAGCCCCCTAATCATTTTAATTGCCCTCTGCTGGATTCTCTCCAATTTCTCCACATCATTTCTGTAGTGCAGGGACCAAAACTGGATGGAATACTCCAGATGTTGCCTCACCAGTGCCGAATAGAGGGGAATAATCATTTCTCTCGATCTGCTGGCAATGCTCCTACTAATGCAGGCCAATATGCTGTTGGCCTTCTTGGCAACAAGGGCACACCGCTGACTCATATCCAGCTTCTCATCCCCTGTAATCCCCAGGTCCTTTTCTGTAGAACTGCCGATTAGCCCGTTGGTTCCCAGCCTGTAGCCGTGCCTGGGATTCTTCCGTCCTAAGTGCAGGACTCTGCACTTGTCCTCGTTGAACCTCATCAGATTTCTTTTGGCCCAATCCTCTAATTTGTCTAGGTCACTCTGGACCCTATCCCTATCCTCCAGCCTGTCTACCTCTCCCCCCAGCTTAGGGTCACCCGCAAATTTGCTGAGGGTGGAATTAATCCCATCATCCAGATCATTAATGAAAATGTTGAACAAAACCAGCCCCAGGACCGACCCCTGGGGCACTCTGCTTGATACCTGCTGCCAACTAGACATCGAACTGTGCAGGTGACAGCGCCCCTCCTTGGCCGGGGAAAGTGCACTCACACCAGTCATAAACTTAATTCCCCTCTCCCCTTCCTACTGCATGTTGCTGAGAGACACTTCTGCTACAGGAGACCTAGTGAGGACACTGCTGTGGGGAAGCTCACCACATTGTTTGGATGCTGCCATGAGACTGCTGTGGGGAAACTCATGGCATAGGGGTCCCTGGCAGGGCACTGCTGTGGGGAAGCTCAACACAGGGGTCCCTGGCATGGCACTGCTGCAGGGAAGCGCACAGCGGGGTAGCCTTACTATGGACAGGAAGTCCTGATCCACCTTCTCCTTGAGCAGGTCAGCTGGTTTCTGCTCGTAGGCTTTGTACGTTTCCAGGTAGCGACCGGCCTCTTCGGGGCTGAGGGAACCGGAGACCCAAGAATTAGCTCAGGAATCATGAGACTGGATTGAACAGGCACAGTAAACACCAGGAAGGATTAACGCCACAATGCTGAGCCCCGCTGGAAGGTGCCCCAGCTGGCAGGGAGTGGTGTTCAAAGCCAGGCACAGGGAGGGTCCAGCTGCCAGGCTGGCTGAGCAGCTGCTAGGGCCAATGTTCAGCTCCATGCTTAGGCCCCAGCCCTGCTCCTGTCATCGGCCTCAGAGGGTCCCTGGGTGCTCCCCAAGGCCCACGGGGGGCAGTCGAGCGGAGCTTTCAGCACACAGGCCTAGGCACACGCTGAGGACAATGAGGAGCCTTTGGGCAGCGCTTGAAAAATGAAACATGCTGCCCTGAGAGGACTCGCCACCTCCGGCCAGCCGGGCTTGATCCGCCCCTCACTGGGGAAGGGACCTGCCCACGGTCACAGTGTTGGGAATGGAACCCAAGAGTCCAGTCACAATGGCAGCCAAATCCCCGGGTTACCCACCAGCTCCATCACATTCCAGCAGAGATGGGAGCAGGGGCCTGGGTCTCATGGCCCTTGGCAGGACACACCCAGGCTGACCTGACCCAGCCTCCAGTTCCCCCACACATCTTGCCCCTTGGCAAGGCACTCCCAGTGCATCCCACCTGGCATGAAGCCCATCTGGCCCAGCCTCTGACTCCCCACTCCCTGGGTCTGGGTGTCACCCTCGATGTGATGGGCCCAGCCTCCAGCTCTCACCTCCAGGCCAGGATGAGGGTGCAGTCGGCCAGGATGCACAGCTTGGCCAGTTCCTTCAGTGACTGGTGTGGGTCCTTCTACAGCAAAGGAAAGCAATTCCCCTCTGAGACGGGAGGCAGTGGCGGAGGCAGGGGGTATATGACGAGGGATGAAGGGGGAATTGAGCTGGGGAGGAGCAATGGGAGTGGCTGGGTGAGGCCATGGAGGCTGGAGAAGCAGATGGATCACTGTGCAGTAGGATGGGAAACTGGGGAGGTGGCTGGAGGGGAGGGTGCTGGTTCCAGGCCCCCTCCCCCAGCCCTGCAGCAGGGAGGGAGAAGGCACTGTTGCAGTAGAGGGTCTGGTTCAGGCTAGGAGGGGACCGAGGCACTGGGGCTCCTTACCACATCGACCTGCACCAGCAGCACCTGCACCGCGTACGTCTTCCCCAGAAGCTGCAGCCGCTCATGGATGTATTTGGGGTTCAGGTTGTGGTACCGCAGGCTGTGAGGGGAGCAGAGAGCAGCGGAGGCATGGGCAACCCCTCCCCTGCCCACCCCACTGGCAACCCTCCTTGCCTGCCCTGCAAGCCCAGCTCTCTCAACCATTGGCCTGCTCCCCAACTCCCCCTCACAAGAGCCCAGCTCTCCCAGCCATCATCCTGACCCACCCAATCACCCGAAGTGCCCAGCTCTTCCAGCCATCAACCTTCCCCACCAATCCTGACCCAGAGCCCGGCTTTCCCAGCCATCAGCCTGCCCCCCAACCGGCTCTCCCAGCCATCGGCCTGCCCCCCCAACTCCACCCCCAGAAAGCCCAGCTCTCCCTGGCATTGGCTCACCCACCCACCTCAGGAAGAGGGCACATGTGCTCTGGCCCAGCACATAGTCAGGGATGATCTCGCCAAACTCCCAGGGAACGTTGCGCACAAATTTCAGGATGGGGTTCCCCCGCTGAGAAAAGAGGGGGAGTCCTCACAGCATCAGAAATGGGGTGCCAGCTGTGACGGGGCACTGTTAAGAGACTGGGAGGAGAGACTTGGGAGTCCCTGATGGGGGGGGGGGGGGCGCAAGCCCTCAATGTGAGCGGCTGGGAGAGAGGGGGTGGGTGAGTCCCCGACAGAAGACCTGGGGAGAGGCAGGATGGGCAAGCCCTCAATGGAGGAGCTGCGGAGAGGCCAGGGGAGGTGGGGTTGGGCAAACCCTTGACGGGGCACCCGGGAGAGGATAGGGCAGGGCAGGCAAGCCCTTGATGGGGGGCACCAGAGAGAGACCCAGAGTGCGCAAGCCCCCAATGGGGATGGGGGGCACTGAACCATGCAGCACAAGAGCCAGGGCCTGGGGAGACCCTCACTCCACAGACCTCTCCTGCAGAGAGAGACTGCCCCCTCTGATGCCAAAAGAGAGTGAGGAGATGTGCCCCTCAGGCAGCCACCTCACGCCCACTCTCACCTGGCGAGCGCTGACGATGATGCAGTTGCTCTTGGCCCCCGGTTTCAGCATGGGGTTGGGGTCCGAGTCCCCACTGGCAGCAGGGGGTACAGTGCTGGCCTCACTGCCTGGAGGGAGCACTCCTGAGGCAGCTCCTGCTCTGGACCCCGATGATGCAGCTGTCACCCTGGCAGGCGGGGAGACTGGCATGGAGGCCGAGGACACAGAGACCTGTGTGACGATGTATTCGGCATAGGAGGTGGCCCCAGGCAGGGCAGGGGCCCTGGGCTCTGCTGCAGAGCAAGAAGATTTGAAGATGGGTCTCACCTGGCGGGAAGCAACAAACCCTGGGTGAGAGGGAGACAGAGCCAGCTGTGCGTGGGCAGGGACCTCTCAAGGGGAGCTGGGTGTGAGTTGGAGTGACCCCAAGTGTGCCAGGGATTCCCTGAGGAAGCAGGGTATTTCTTGGGGGAAGCACTGAGCCAGCTCCGTGCTAGGGCCCCCAGAATGAGCAGCGTAGTAGAAAGAGGGAGCCTGACACATGAGCCTGGTGCAAGGCCTGAAGCCTGAACCAAAGTTAGCAAAAGTTATGCTATGAGCAACAGCCAGGCCCTGCAAATGCAGATGCTTGCCTGCAAGTCAGTGCCCGGCACACGAACGCAGCACCGGTATTGCTAGCATTGCTAAAAGACACCGGCAATGTAAACGCGTTCCAGCAGGCCAGCACAAGAACACCCCAACCTAGCACTTGATAAAATGATTTGACAAAAGTAATAAATAGGGATATTTTGTCTGAAACATCACAAGTAAAAGTACAAAGACAGGTGGTGAATAGAAATGTTTTATCGGAAACATCAAGAGGAAAGTATAAGGGGAGGTAACAAACATGTCATGAAACCCCTAAGGTGATATGTAAGTTGTTTATCCCAGATTGTTTGTTTTCATTTATAAATGTTGGAATACCTCACTTTAACCCTTCGTCTGGCCTAGGGGGCAGTGCGAAGTCCTGCCACTAACTGAGCTAGTCCATTGTCACAGGCATACATGTGTTAGTGTACTTGTAACCATTGAGCCGGGGCATTAGGACCGTGCTTTGTTGGCAACAAACCTGGCTGGGCGCCTTCACTACTAAACCAGGTCTTGTGGTCTCATTGGGCAGTTCAATTGGAGCCTGCTGTGAGGGCTGTTTGGCCAGGGCCAGTGCAGCATGTGAAAAAAACACGCACACAACTGAACATCTGATGACAAGCAGGGTGTGCCTCAGGGTTCCTGGGGCGAGGCAGAGCCAACTCAGTGCTGTGTGTGTGAATCTCAGCGTCCCTGGACACAACCAGCTACCTATCAGGTCCTCTCCAAGAGCCACCCCTGCCTCCTTTCCTACCATGGTATGTTCAGGGTCCTGTGACTGCACGGTGAATCTCTTCCTCCCCTCAGGGGCCTGGGCTGCTTCCATGGGCTCCATCCTTCAGAACCCAGCCTGGAACGATTCCTGGGGAGAGTCCAGAGCAGACACCAGCAGGGACCAGCCTCACCCAGCGGCCTGATTATGAAGAGTTCATAGTCCTGTGGTTATGCACCAAAGAGCTCTCAAGGGCAGGGGCTCAAGGCAGCAGGGCTTGAGCTCAGCACAGCACAGCATTTATCTTGCTAGCCAGCTCAATGTGGCCCATTCCTTGGGGTTACAGTTGAGGTGCCCCAGGGGAAAACGTTGGGATAGTGTCCCCTGGGCATAAGTCAGTAACAGGTGGCCGGGGAGGGGGGGTTTGTCCTACACTGATGTTTGGCTGGTGCCAGGAGCCACTTGCTTGTACAGACTTATCTGTCAGGGGAAATACTGGATGACACAGACTCTCCCAGCCTGGTGTTTGTGACCCCCCGAGGTCATGGACAAGTTCAGGAGACTGTCTTTATGGCTAGATGGGGATGGAGGGTGGAAGGTCAGCATGGCAGGAGCTGAGAGGCCCTATTTCCCAGGGGGCTCTGGGGAGCCTTACACAGTTCAGGGCTCCCAGCAGTAGGGCTAGTGCTGGCTCCCCCACTGCAGCCCACGAGTCAGGGCCCAGTGCCCCCTGCCCAGGTCAGGGCTTGACGCCCCCTGCCAGAGTTAGGGGGCCAGAGTAAGTGCCAGGGTCAGGACTAGGGTTGCCAACCTCCAGGAATTAAAGATGAATCGTTAAAGATTATATCGTGCGGTGAAATCTCCAGGAACACGGCCAACCAAAACTGGCAGCTCCAGTCAGGCCTGGGTCATGGGTTGAGGGTCGGGGCTTGAGGCCTCCGCCAGGGCCAGGGCCAGGGTCAGGGTCAGGGTCAGGTCTGGGGGAAGGTGCCTGGAGAGGGTCAGGGTTCGGGGCTGGTTCAGGAGTCACTGCCCCCCCCCCCGGGTAGGTGCTGGGGCTCGTGATAGGGGTCAGGATAAGTGTCGGGGTCAGGGGTCGCGGTTGGGGTCAGAGCCTGGCGCCCCGCCCCCCTTCCCGCCAGGCTTAGGCCTCGCACCGCCCCTGCTGCCGCCCAATCACGTGATGCTTTTCAGCAAGGGGGGGAATCACCAGCAGGACCGCTCCGCCCTGTGATTGGCCGTGGCGCCACGAGTCAAAACAACGCTCGTCTCGGGGTCCCCGCGCATGCGCATTAGCCTTCGTCCTCACCAGCACCACGTGACGCGTCCTCCAGTGAAGGAAGGAGCGGTTCCCCCGTCGAGCGCGAGCTGGGGGTTGGCCGGAGCCCCGCGGGTCTCTGTGGTGTCCAGCGATGGCCCGTAGGGAGGACACCAGCTCCGCCGCGCTTCCAGACTCTATGGGTGTGGAGACCAGAGGGAGCGGCTTCCCCCGCTGGCCGCTCTACCTGCGGGGCCGCCGGGACTCTTTGGTAGCGAGATGAGCTCACTGGGGCCTGTCTAGCCTCGGGTCCTCCGGACTCTATGGTGTGGAGCCCGGGACGGCTCGGGCTCTGTGGTAGCGAGAAGCTGGAGGAGGCGTCGAGATGGGCTCATTGGGGCCTGACTAGCGTCGGGTCCTCCGGACTCTATGGTGTGGGGGAGGCTGGGGTCCCAGATTACTGGTGGGATTAGTGCGCAGAAGGCCACTGAGCTCCTTGCCGGGGCGGGGGCGAGATGCTGCTTGGCAGGTCCCGCTCCCCTACCCCTTTTTGATTGCTAGGGTCTAGTTTTGCTGCACGTAACACTGTTACACATTAAAATTATTAAAATAATACATTCCCTAGAAGATTAGGGCTGGGAGAGACCTCAGGAGGTCACCTAGTCCAACCCCCCGCTCAAAGCAGGACCAACCCCAACTAAATCATCCCCGCCAGGGCTGTGTCAAGCCGGGCCTTAAAAACCTCTAAGGAAGGAGATTCCACCACCTCCCTAGGTAACGCATTCCAGTGCTTCACCACCCTCCTAGTGAAAGAGAGTTTCCTAATATCCCACCTAGACCTCCCCCACTGCAACTTGAGACCATTGCTCCTTGCTCTGTCATCTGCCACTGCTGAGAACAGCCGAGCTCCAGCCTCTTTGGAACCTCCTGTGACATAATTGACATGAACTGTGACCATTTAGATCATTATTGCAACCAGGGTCCTATGGTTGCACCAGGTCTTATACAGAGGAGGTCAAATGGGGTGTCTATGGAAAGGTGGTAGTTTGCTGGTTACGATTATGCTGCCTGTATGTATCATTTTTGTATTTGAAGTTATGAATATTGACTATGTACTTGTATCTCAATGTGTTTGATTCTAACTAGCCTAAGTGAAGCATTTGGTCAGCTTCTTGAGAAAGGACTATTCTCAGTAAGTGCCAAATCAAGAAACACTTAACTGACAATGGACTTTGGAAGACTCCAATCCACATCTGAGCTTTCCTGGGAATGTTCAAACTAACATGTAAACAATTGCATCGGCCTGCAAAAAGTTGAATCATTCACGGACAGGTGATTTGCCGGGTGGCTACAAACTGCATCTTGTTGCTTTGACTTTGCACAGAAGAACAAAGGGGTTTCCGGCCACAAGAGAGACTATAAAAGGCCCTGGAAACCCCTCCATTTTGTCTTCAGCTGGCTCAAGAGATGGCCTCTCCACCCCAAAGAGATGCCTGAAAGAAACTGGAACAAAGGACAGTAACTACGGGGGGCGTGAGTGATTGCTGGACCCAGACTAGGAAGGAGTCCAGTCTGTGAAAAGCTTATTGGAACATCTCTGAGGGTAAGATTTAATCTGTAACCAGTTTCTTACTGTATTAGGCTTAGACTTGCATGTTTTGTTTTTTTTGCTTGGTAACTTACGTTGTTCTGTCTGTTATTACTTGGAACCACTTAAACAGGGCTGTCCTTAGGCATACGCAGCTGTGTAGGGCACCATGAAATTTGGGGCACCAAATTGCCCCAAATTTCATGGTGCCCTAGTCAGCTGCATACATGCCAGCACCAGCCCTGGCGATAAGTCCTATCCCTCGGCCACTCCCCGTAGGCTGCGCCCACTGCAAGGGGGAGGGCCGTCCCTAGGGGTGTGTGGGGCCCCGGACAACTCCCTCTGCCCTGCGTTTTACCCTTCCCCCCCCCCCAGCTCCGCCCCCGGCCCACCCCCATTCCACCTCTTTCCCCAGCGACCCTGTACTCACCAGCAGTGGCAGGAAGTGGAGCAACCCAGCCCACTCTACTCTGCCAAATCCCAGCCATGGTGCTCCGCTTCCTGCCGCCAGCGAGTGCAGGGAAAGGATCGCCCCCCACACTCAACAGCAGCAGGAAGCGGAGCGACGCTTCCCTTGCCCCAGCCCCAGCCATGTTGCTCTGGTTGGGGAAAGGACCGCCCCCTGCTGTCACCTGCGGTGGGAAGCGGAGCATCGCAGCTGGGAGTTGGCGGAGTAAAACGGGCTGGGGCTGGGCTGCCCTGCTTCCTGCTGCTGTCAGTGTGTAGGGGGAGGATCCCTTCTCCCAAACCCCCTCCCCCGAGAGACATGGCTGCTCTGAGTGGTGTGGTAAGGGGGCTGGGGCCAGGGGTTGGATAAGGGGCAGGGGGGCAGTCAGGGGACAGGGGGATGGGGTGGAGGTTTGCGGGGGGGCAGTGAGGGGACGGGGAGCAGGGGGGTTGGTTAGGTGTGGGACTCCCGGGGGGCCTGTCTGGGTGCGGGGATGTAGATAGGGGTTGAGGCGGTCAGGGGACAGGGAGCAGGGGGTGGTGGATAGGGGGCGGGGGTCCCGGGAGGGGGCAGTCAGTGGACAAGAAGAAGGGGGTTTGGATGGGGCGGGGGTTCTGAGGGGGACAGTCAGGGGGTGGAAAGTGGGAGGGGTTGGATAAGGGATAGGGGCCAAGCTGTTTGGGGAGGCACAGCCTTCCCTACCCAGCCCTCCATACAGTTTCACAACCCCAATGTGGCCTTTGGGCCAAAAAGTTTGCCCACCCCTGCCCTAGAGCCTGGTGGGAGAGATGCATGTTGACTGCCAGTGACACACACCCTAACACCATAGAGCCTTGCACACTGGGGGCTGGGCTAGCTTCACCTAGAGCTAAAGACAACCCTCCATGGTGACCCCAGCATGTCCCTCATCTAGCCACCCTTCAGTGTGGGCTGGGGCCCTCCACTGCATGCCTACAGGGTCCAAATATAGTGTGAGGGCCCTGTACCAACCTACAGGGTGGGGGCCCTGGCTATGGCAGTCACAAGGCCAGGCCTGCAGGGGCTGTATTCCTGGGAGCTGGCAGCAGAGCGCCATGCCTGAGACAGCCTGTGTGCCGAAAGCTGTAGGGGCCCCGGGCCTGCCAGGAGGAGGGGGTTTAGCTGCCCATTCAGTAGCCCCAAGGACGGCTGGTACTTCGGCCAGCCTGAAGGAGGCACTTCTCCCCCGTGCCCCTCACTCCCAGGGCCAGCCCCTCTGGCAATGGCTTTGGCAAAGCCATGGTCTAGGTGGGGAGACCACAGACCTTGCAGCTTCCTCCTGGTCAAAGGAAAGGTGCGTAGTGCAGATGGAGCCACAGGGCAGTAATGGCACATGCCAAAGGGCCTGGCAGGTGCCCTGAAAATCCTAGGAAGCCAAGTTGGTGCCACTCTCTCTCATTTGTGCCATCTGGCCAAGACTGGTGCTGGGAGGAGCAGTTCTGGGTCAGTGCCCATGGCTGGAGAAGCCAGTGCAGTAGAACTGCACCCTGGGCCATGCTGGAGGACCCAGCCCAGCTGTGCTCTGGTTTGACTGCATATACGGGAGAGTGCAGGGGAAGGGTTGTGACCCCACAGGCTCAATGCCCAGCTCAAGGTTGGTCCCTGCTTTCAATTGGTCCTGGCCTCCTTCCAGGCAGGAGGAGGGGACGAGGCCAAGTCCCACGGCGGGGAGTAGCGTGGTTCTGCTGGGGCTGCCTAGAATATGCCCAGCGCCTCCATGGCAGGAAAAAAACATCCCTGCTGCACCAACAGCTGAAAAAGCTGCAGCCAGAGAGGAGGCAGAGCAGGGGCTGCAGGAGCTTCTTCTGGGGCCTCCTCAGGAGGAGCTTTCAGTAGGGTTGCCAACTCTGACTGAAGTTATTCCAGGAGGTTTTTCCCCCACAATGTAATGTCATTTTCTTAAAATATCCTATTAAAAGCCCCTGGATTGCTTTCAGTAGTAACCGGGAGATCAATGCAGATTCCGGGAGACTCCTGGCCAACCCTGGCCTTCACACTGGCCACCAGGCCAAGCCAACTGGGCTTTGCCCCCCGCGCACACACCCCAGCAGGGGCAGTGCTCGCCTGTTAGGTGTTCCCTGAGGCTCTCTCCCATGTGAAGGGATGCAAGGTGGGCACACATGCAGGCCAGCAGTGAGCCTGGCCCGACCCTCCCTGCTCCTTCGGCCCCGAAGGCTGGACCTGAGCAACCCCGGCCAAGGAGCCGGTGTGCTGGGTGCGAAGGGGCCCAGGAGAAGCCAAGCAGCTCCTGAGGCAGAGCCACAAGGGTGGGGTGGCAGCAGTGGCTCACTCCAGGGTCCCCTGGGCCTGCCCCCCAGTAACACTGGCATTGTCTGACTATGGGAGATGGGCCATCTTTCCATGGAACCCAGACCCTCTCTGAGCATCCGTGGCAGGTGCATGGCTACAGCCCTGCACCCACCCTGGCACAACCCCCAGCTCCCCAAAGTCAGCAGTGACGGGCTGGGGGAGCCTCTGTCTGGGGGAGCCTCTGTCTGGGGCTATGCACAAAGCCCCGCTAGAGTCAGAGTGGTCCCTGCCAACCAGGGAGCTGCTCGGCGGAGGTGCCTGGGCTGATGGCAAACTCAGTGTGGGCAGGGACAGCTGCCATGAGGGAGGTGCACATTGGGGGCGAGGGGGCTGGAGCCATATAGAGCAAGCAAGCTGTTCACCCGGTGGGAGAGAGGTATGGTGCAGAGCAGAGGGAGGAAGGAGCAGCCCTGAGCAGGGGGCTCATGGGTCGTGGGCAGCAGTTCCCACCCTCAGCCGCACTGGCACCATCCCAGGGTCAGTCTGCAGACCAGGTGGTGCGGGGGGAGGGGAGGAAAGGGGTGCAGGCAGGCCAGGTGGTGCAGTGGGGAGGGGGTGCAGGCATTGACCAGGCATTGCCAGGGGAGGGGAGCAGGCACATCAGGTGCTGCTGTGGGGGAGGTGGACAATTACTAGATTCTGCAGCTGTTTCTGACCAGGTCATGTGTGGGGGAGGACAGCACCTGCCTGGCCAGGCTCTACACCCCTACCCTTGACCAGAAGCCCACAGGCATGGGCCTTGGGCATGCAGAGACTGGCTCTAGCCCTGCTTGGGGCACCTGAGTCCCCAGCCCCTCTTCCCATCACACATGGCCTTGAGGAGGCAGCAGGAGAGAGCCCTTCCTTGAGGCCCCTGCCAGCCTGTAACCCAGATGCGCACCAGCCCAGGGCAGAAATTCTCCCAAGGCTGGAGCCCAGCTTCTTGTAGGGCATCACAGAGCACCGCTGCCCTGGCACAGGAAGAGGCTATGATAGCCACACGCACACATGGCACCGAGCTGTCAGCTCTCCACCGCACCCCCTGGGGGAACGGCCAGCAGTGCCCAGCCTGGCACACAGCATCTTCCCCTAGTGTAGCTCATGTGGCCTGGAGGCTGGGCCAGGGGCTCCAGGTGGCCCAAGGCAGCAATGCAAACCACAGGCAGCCCCTGCCAGCTAGGAGCCAGGCTCTGAGCAGGGACCAGTTCCATCTCCCTGCCTGTCCCACCAGAGAGGAGCAGGGCTGGCCATGCCCAACCAGATGGACTGGGCCCTGCTCCAGTTCCAGCCCAGAGCCAGCTGGCCCTGGCCTGGGAACTCACTCACAAGTGGTGTTTGTTCAAAGCAGGTTTATTTGCTGAGCGAGCGGCCATGCTAGGGCCTAAGGCAGGGCCGTGTGTGCTGGCAGGTCCGGAGTGAGCGCCAGGCTCATGGGGGAGCCAGGCAGGGACTCCCCACTGAAGTCTGTGGGGGGAGTGACCGCCTTGGCAGGCGTGTCGGGGCCTGTGCCTCTCTGGGCCCAGTAGGAGGCAGACAAGCTCATGGCTGCCTGGAGCCGGGCCCAGGTCTGAGAGTTGTTGCTCTGCATGGCCTCGCAGAAGAGCCTGGCATGCTCCCGCAGCTCTGTGATCTCCCGCTGGGTACTGCTGTTCTGCCGGATCAGCTCCTTGGTCCGCAGGGTGACACCCAGCAGCCCAGACTTCCTCAGGATCTCCACTGTGTTGTGGAAGCGCCGCTGCTTCCCGAGGCTCGAGCCCAGCTTCTTGGAGGCCTTGGCCAGGATCCTGCCCTCAGCCAGGTCCAGGAGTGCTGTGCTCCCCTGGGCTGCGATGGAGCTGGGTGCCGGCCGAGCCAGCTCTGTGGATGAGGTGACAGTGTTCTGGGACAGTGGCTCTGAGCTGCCAGCAGAGAGCACCTGCAGGGCACCCCCTGGGCACTGTTCCTCCTGCAGCCCGTTGCTGGTGGGGGCGTCCAACTCAGAGGACGACACCCAAGCCTCCTCCAGGCAGGAGCGCTTGCTCTTGGCAGGGCCAGCACTGCCACTTCGGGGCGGGGGCCCAGCCGCAGCCTCACTGTCCTGGCTGTGGCCCGGGTGTGGGGCAATCTTGGGGTAGGCGTTGAGGATGGGCAGGTAGGTGTCCTTGGCCTGTGGCTTCCGGCCAGGCAGCAGTGGCTTCAGCGTGGCCGTAGCCACCGGCTGCTGGAGGAAGATGAGCCGGGCCTGGCCCTGCACACTGTCTGGGGGGTCTTGGCCACTCCAGGTCAGAAGCTGGGTGCTGGAGGAAGCTCCCAGGGGCTGCAAGGGAAGAGCAGGAGAGGAGGGTGAGCGACCAGGCAGCTCCGAGAGCTGGGCACATGGGCCACAAGGAACAAGGGGGCACGTGGGTGCTGGCTCTGCTCCTGCGGGGCCCCCTCACCTTGCAGCTTCACCTCTCCCTCTGGCATGACGTGCCGCAAGTGCTGCTGGGGAAAAAGCACAGACGTGTCCGGGGACAGCCCTGCGTCAGGCCCAGGGCTGCTTTCCCCTCCTTCCCCAGCGACCATGAGGGACAGCTAGCCCCGTCCCTGTGACCTTGGGGAGCAGCTGATCTGCTGGGGCACGTCCGAGCCCCAGGGACTCGGGGGTCTGGTGGGTTTGGGGCAGGAGGGCTACCTGTTTCAGGATAACGTTTTTGACAACGTAAAGAGGGGTGAATCTGGTGAACGTGCTGTCGAGATGCGGCGCCGTCCGCAGCCTGGGCCCGTTGGTCGCCCAGTGTGAGGCACAGATGGACGGCTCCTCTGCTTCGGCGTGATCCAGCGTGCTCAGGGACTCTGAACTTGTGTCTGCACAGGGGGACAGGAGCAGAGCGTAAGGGGCAGTGGGGGGACAGGGGCTGGGCTACCTGGGGCGACACTAGAGCCACAGGGAGGGGAGTAGGCAACAAAACCCCCAGCTGCTGTCTGTATGCCCCCACCCCCAAATGGCTTCAGCATCTCATGGCCAGCCCTGCAGCTAAGTCTGGCTCTGGGAGCCAGACATGGGGCCATGAGAGCCCTGCCAGAGCCCCATGCATTGGTTCATTCCTGTCTAGGCTGGAAGAGTCTGGGGCCGGGAGAAGCGGTGCCATGCAGAGCAGCCCAGAGTTGTGGGGTAGAGTCTCCCCAAAACCCACTGCTCAAGAGCTTGCTTGGGGTGTAGAGACCTACTAGAGATGAGTGCCCAGCCCCTGCATTGCAGAGTGCCCCCCATGGAGACTGTTCTGCTGAGACAGGACAGCACAGGGCAGGCCTGACCTTCCTGACGCTCCTAGGACACAACACAAACTGGGAGCCAGCTTCTAGCCCCACTGTAACTCCTGCCAGTGGGGCAGCCTCCAGATCAGAGGAGCACAAGGGCTCCCCAAGACCCCTGAGGCTGCTTTCCCAATCCTGCCAGCTGGCCCCATCTCATGGCTGCCCCTGCAGTCTCAGAGGGGTTGGAGGCTCACGTACAGGTTCTCAGGGGCTACGAGAGGCTAATGAGGTGACATGGAGCTGGGGGAAGAGGATGCTGTTCAGGCCACTGAGTCAAACGCTCAGACATGAGGAAACCCCAGGCCCAGCTGCCCAGGCCCCAGGCCCCAGCCCCCTTGTGCGTCTGCATCGCGACACCATCTGTAACTACAGGATCATGCGCTGGTTCCCCAGGACGGACGGGAATGAGGCACTAGCAAACAGTCCTTGTTATCCTTCTCATTCAGCGTGGGGCGTTGTCTTACTGCCTGCCACACAGATGGGTCCAGTCCCCAGGGGCCTCTGCATGGCTCCTCACCATGGTGGCTGGGCGCCTGCAGGACACATCACCCATTATCTCTGAGAGCGCAGGATCATCGCCCCCACTTTACAGAGGAAGCTGAGACAAGAGACCTCCTGAGACATGCAGAGTCAGCAGCAGGGCAGGGGCTGGGTGGGGAAGGGCAGCCAAGCCACGTGGCACCCCCCACAGGACGACAGTCCACTGGGACCACATGCTGGGTGGGGGAGGGTGCAGGGCAGCCCAGCCATATGGTTCCCCCACAGGATGATGGGCCGCTAGGACCACATGCTGGGGGCGGGGGCGGGGAGGCCCAGCCGTGTGGCTCCCCTTGCTGGATGACTGGCCACTAGGGTTCGGCAGGGCATCTGGGCAGCCCAGCCCAGCTGTCTCTTCTCACCATGGGGAAAGGCCAGTGGCTGCACCTGCTGCTGCTGATTTACCAACAGGGTTGGCCTGGCCTCCCGTGCTCGTAGCACATTATTATTGTGGCTACTGCCGAAGATTTGCTGACAACACAAGCGGGGGAAGGGAAACGGTGATTTTCCCACAGCTCAGCTAAACGTGAGCAGAATTTCATGGGGAGAGGCGATGCTCTTCTCTAGCCCAGGCTCTCTCCCTGCCCAGCGTCAGAGGCCTGCTGCAAACACTGGGGGTGGCAGAGCCTCTATAATAAGGTAACGAAAACCTTTTATAATGGAAAGCGTCAGGCAACTGAATGGCAAGGTCCCCAGCAGCTCCCCTGACAGATCGGCTCTGAAACAGCCCCTGCGGGGTTGCAATAGGAGACAGTATTCACCCAGAGCCGCTAGACGGCAACAGGGAATCGGCGACAGGAGGCACCAAGGGACTGACCCAAAAGCTGCTCCCTGGCTGGCCAGAGGCCCGCCCCACCCCCACCCTAGGACCTACCCATAACACTGCACAATGGGCCTGGGGAGGAGGGGGTCTGTGTGCCAGGGAAAGGGGGGGGCCACCCAGCTGCATGCCAGGAAGGCGCTGGGGGGGCCCTGCGGGGAGGGGGGTCCGGGGCTCCCTAACCTGAAGCCCTAGCAACCCCAAGGCTCTCATCCCCAGACTGTGGGGTGCACTGGGCAGTGCTGGGGGACCAAAGCGTTTGTGCATGGGACCTGGCTCCTCCCAAACCCAGCTTAGCCCAACTCCCCCCTGGTCCACTTGGACACCCCCCCCCCCCCGTCTTTCCCATGCACACAGCGCCCTCTGCTCCTAGGGGCAGGAGGGGATGGGGCAGGCTGGGCCCAGCTCCAGGCTACCTGCTGCCTCCACCCCAGGAAACCAACTGGACAGCTCCAGAGCCCAGTCCCTGGAGTGAAATCCCGGGCTCCAAGCAAAGAGTGGGGCAAAGAGATGGGGATGCAGCAGGGAAGGCCCAGAGATCGCTTGCTGCCCCCAGGATACGTCTCTACCTGAGAAGCCAGAATCCTTCTCCGACTCGCTGGCTGGTGGGTGGGAACCCGGGGAGTTCCTGCTGCCCTCGCCCCCCACAGCTGTCTTCTCCAACATCCCCGTGCGCCCCTTGGAGCTGGTGGTCACTGCTGCTGTACTCCCCAATGCCATGCCTCTCTCCATGAGGGGCTGACACGACCTCTCTGTGTCGGGGGGCTTCTCCGCAGGCATCTCCAAGCCTGAAGGTGAAGAGCAAAGGATCAGATGCCAGGGAAGGGCTCCCCCATGCTCCCACCCCCAGCTTCCTGCTGCTTGAAAGGACCCCTGAGATAGCAACTCCCCTTGTCCTGCCCCCACCTGCAGCACTGCATGGGGGGGCCCGGCCAGATGCTACCCAGCAGGCGCTGACCCCCCCGCCGCTCAGTTCCCAGGGACTACAAGGGGGAGGGGCAGAGATGCTTTCTGGGACATATGTACCCCCCACCCAGCCGCTCCCCTGGGCAGATGCCCTCCCACCATAGCCCCACTCAGACTCCTGCCACACCGGCTATCAGCTCACTGGCCCCCCCACCACAGCCCCATCAGCCCCCCCACCCCCCCGAGTGGGAGCAACATCTGCTCCCTTCAGCAGCCAGAGAAAACCCACAACAGGGCTGTGCACCCTCTGCCCGCGCCCCCCTACGCCCCTCACCCCACAGCCTTCTCCAGACACGCACCGAACCGCCCCCGTTTCCCCGGCAAGTCCAAACGCGCCCAGCCGCCCGCCTCCCACACGCCTGCACCGGGGCCTCCCCGTGGGGAAGAGGCGGGGTCCGGCCCCCCCCCGTGCATGTACCGACACGTGCGCACACTCCCGCCCCCAGCTCAAGGGTGCGGCCCCGCACGCGCCCCCGCTCCGTCCCTGACCCGCCCGGGGAGCTGGGGCGGGCAGCCCCAGCCGCTAATCCCGGCGGGCGCGCCTTGCGGGAGCGGCCGCGGGCTGGCGGCGCTGCACGTGCCCGGCCACGCGCTCCCTCCCCGCGCCCGCCCACGCGGGGCGCCACGCGCCAGCCCGGAGACACGCGGCGCCCCGGGCGGGGAGGGGCAGGCGCGCTCGCGGACACGTGGTGGGGGCACCGCACAGGAACCGCGCTGGGGCTGTCCGCGGCCAGAGCCGCATTTCCCGTCCTCCCGCCCCGCCCGCGTCCCACACCGCCCCGGCCTGGCAGCTCCGCGCTGCTGCCCTCGGCATTAAAAGGGGGCCACAGTCCAGGGTGCCAGCCCGAGCAGGGCACCGAGCAGAGCCCTGGCGGGGCTGGGAGAAGGGGCCAGGCAGGGCACAGGGGAGTCTGGCGGGGCTGGGATAAGGGGGGCATGCAGGGTAGAGTCCTGGCAGGGCTGGGATGAGGGGCCAGGCAGGGGGCACAGCAGACCCCTGGTGGGGCCGGGACAAGGGGCCAGGTAGGGCACAGGTGAGCCTGGCAGGGCTGGGACAAGGGGGCATGCAGGGCAGAGTCCTGGCGGGGCTGGGAGAAGGGGCCAGGCAGGGCACAGGGGAGTCTGGCGGGGCTGGGATAAGGGGGGCATGCAGGGTAGAGTCCTGGCAGGGCTGGGATGAGGGGCCAGGCAGGGGGCACAGCAGACCCCTGGTGGGGCTGGGACGAGGGGCCAGGCAGGGGGCACAGCAGACCCCTGGTGGGGCCGGGACAAGGGGCCAGGTAGGGCACAGGTGAGCCTGGCGGGGCTGGGACAAGGGGGGCATGCAGGGCAGAGTCCTGGCGGGGCTGGGATGAGGGGCCAGGCAGGGTCCTGGCGGGGCTGGGATGAGCGGTTGGGTAGGGCACAGGGGAAGCATAGCAGAGCCCTGGTGGAGCTGGGAGGAAGCTTTGGAGTGGCTAGACAGCGATGAAGGAGGTTCTACGCTGGTGGGCAAGGAAGCAGGGACGTTTGATTTAAGAACACCCAGTGGTGGAGACCTGCCCGTAGCTCTAGGCCTTACGCTCGCCACGGTGGCTTTCCAGACTGAGGTTTCAGTCCAGCCATTGCAGCAAGCAAACCCTTTGCAAGATGAACCAGTATCAAATCTTTGGGCCGTTGGTCCTTCCACACTGATCATCACCCGTTACCCATCTCCTTGCTAAGCTCCATACGCTGAACTCCGTGACCCCCTCAATCCTTCCATCATCCTCTCTGACCCTCTCCACTTTACCAACCTCCATTGGGAATCGTGGACACAGAACTGCACCCAGAAGCTCAGCAGTAGTTGCACCAGAACCCACTCCAGAGGGAAATTAACCTCCCTGCTCCTCCTTGAGGATCCCCTTTGTGCCTTCCCAGATCACGTTCGCCCTCTGGGCCCACAGGGCATGTGCTAACAGGGACACAAAACCACCATCAGCCCTTTGATCATCTTCAGCCTCTCTGGGCCTGTCCCCATGCAGACAGGGACCATCCTGCATAGGATTCAGACAGGAGCTGGAGGTGCCATCAGGGGCACTGCGCAGCTAGAGCGGAGCCAACCAGCCTGGCCAGAGAGAAGGGACTTGGTTTGGAGCTCAGCGACTGAGCTACTTCAACCCCTGCCAGCCATGGGGTGCTGAGAGGGCACTGTCCGTGGAAGGAAGCGTGGCCCAGTAGGGAGGGAACAAGCCAAGAAGACTGGTGACCAGGCCACTACTCTGCCACCATGAGCACTCTGCCACTTAGTCTTTGTGCCTCAATCCCCTCTGTAGGAGAGGCGAGCAGCCTGGGGGGACAGGAGGATACAATGCACTGGGAGTGGGCAGGCACTACCGTGATGGGGGTCAGAGCAGGACCATTGGCACAGATTAAGGAAATGCAGCTGCAGTGCCAACCTCCAAACAGTGGAGCAGAGTAAGCGGCAGGGCTGGCGTGCGCTCTTCTGAGCTATCTCAGAGCACACAACAACCAGCAGCCCCACCCCTGGACGCTGCAGCTACAAACCACGAAGGGGCCAGTCAAGGCCAGGAGAGACCATTGTGATCACCCCATCTGACCTGCCCCGGAACCCCAGCCAATGCCCTGATGGCTCTTTGGGAGAATCCCTTGGCTTGCAGCAGCTGCAATCCAGTGGCACCAGTCCAGACCAAGGGGTTATTTCTTGTGGAATTCCACCCTAGTTCAGCTTTGTACCGTGCTCATCCTCGTGGCACCTGGGCACCTACCTGGCTTGGAGAACCACGCTGCCAGGTGGATGACTGGAGAAGGGCAGCAACCCAAGGGCAATGCTACTGGCACAATCTCGCAGGGGGCTTGGGAGAGGGTGTCTCCCACACTTCTGCAGGACATTTCACCAGCAGGACGGCCCAGGGTGGCTCCCACAGGGAAATCCCCACCCATTTTCAGCCAGGGAGGTGAAGCCACTTGCCAAGGTCTCACACACTGGGGCAGATCTTCTGCAGCTCTGCACCCAGCACAGCCACTGGGGAAAACGCAGCCCAGCGAAGCTGTGATAAAGAAAACAGGAATCCCCTGCTCTGACCACAGGACCCCCTCCCCCCTGCCAGTGACACTGTTGAAACACACCAGGTCCGGAGAAGGAAGGAGGCACAGACAGAAATAACGTGGGTGAGAGCGCGCGCCTGGAGAAAGGCAGCTGATTTCCCAAGCAGAGAGCAAATCCACAGCAGGGCAAGCAGTGGGATCTGGCCCTGGCTGTGATGGGCTGCAACAGCAGAGCCCCCGCCCTCCCTTCACACAGCAGAGCCCGTCCCCTATCCTCCACCCTGTGGGAAAGCCCACACCACCTCTGGGATGGGCTCTCCGAAGAGATCTGAGCCCTCTCACCGACTCCCAAGTGCCAGTCCCCAATGGTACCCTGCAGCCCCACGCTCCTCGGCCTCCCAGTGCCCAGGCGTCACCGGCACGGTGGGATCCTACGAGCAGCAATACCCTGCCTCACGGCTGCCAGGTGTCAGGCGTGGGAGGAGGGCCACCCTCTCTACCCACCCCAGAGCTGCCGCCCTGAGCTCTGCCAGCCACACAGGGCTAGCAGCTGCTCTGCACAGACACGTGGGCGGTCACTGGGAGCGCTGCATCAGGTGCAGGGCCACGTGTGTGTGTTTACACCATGCCTCCTCTGAGCCCAGAGAGAGGAGTGCTCCCAACTCATGCCTAGGAAACACCTGCAAACACCTAGGAATGGGCAGGGCTGGGATTACCAGGGAGGGGCCTCGGCCGGTGCCCCAAATAAGGTGCGACAGAGCTAAGGCAAGGGGAGCAGACAGCCCCGAAGCTGCTGGCAGGGGGTGGGGAGGACATCCTCCTGGCCTCCCCAGGGCGCTGCTGCCCCCGTCCTCGGCTAGGCCACAGGAACGGAGCTCACCCCCAAGCACCTTGCCCAGCCGGTCCAGCCCAGCAGTCACTCCCGGGCTCCCCGTTTCCAGCTGCCTCAGCCCCTCTGCCTGCACAACACCCCCACACAGAGGAGCATGTCCAGCCTGATGCAGCTTCTCCCGGGGGAGCCAGGCAGGCAGTGCCGTCCCAGAGACCAGACATCACCAAACTCAACACAGGGACCGCAGAGCAGGCCGCGAGAGCAGGGAGGCCCAGATGGCCCAGGTGCTAGGGGACAATGCCCACTGAGGACTAAGAGTGCTCTAGCCTAGGTGCACTCACGCTCCCCAAGAGCCCACAGCCAGAGTGCCCAGACAGCAGCCACCTCACTTCATCCTATGTGAATGGGAGGGGAGTGGGGTCTAGTGGTTAGAGCAGTGGGGGCTGGGAGCCAGGACTACTGGATTCTCTGTCGCTGACTTGCTGCGTGTCTTTCCACCAGTCCCCTCTTTGTGCCACAGGGACAGCCCCATTCCCCAGCATAAGGATCATCCCCTCCTTCCTGAAGGGACTCCAGCCCCGCAGGGAACTGCTAGTACTGAGACTCTGCACCCATATTCTTCACAAAGATATTATTAGGACATGATTACGACAGTTATGATGTATTTTATGCAAGTCAGCTAGGGCCTGTCTTTCCCCAAGGGGCTGCCCCCAACCCCTGGAATCGTGAGCCTTGGCCCTGCATGGTCTCAAGCTGAGCCCCAAGACCCAGATGCTGAGATCAGCGACCCCTTGAGCATGAGCGGCAGTCCCCATCCCTCCGTGCGAGGCTCCTTCCCACGCAGCTGAGCAGGCAGACGCAGCCAAGACCTGCTCGCGGCCTCCTGTACTGTCTCGCGTATCAAGAACACAGAAACCTCACTGTTCAAACTCAGCAGCTGGTCCTCGGCACATCTCAGAGCTGGGCCAGCAAAGCCAATCCGGCGGCAGCGCTCCCATCACAGCATGGCACACAATGACCCAGGGCCAGCGATTCAGAGAGCAGGAGAGACTGAGGGGGCACGAGCGACGTGGGACCCGTGAACACAAGGCAGGAGGGCAAGACAGACTCTGGGGGCTGAGGCAGCACGGGCTGTGGAAGCCACTGGGTCCAGGGATGGGCTCTCAAGCTGGCTCTGGGGGGACCACACTTGTGGCCCCTTGTCAACAGAGACCCCAGCAACCTGCAGGGAGCTCCAGGCACAGCCAGCATGGGACAACCTCGCTCTGCCACAGCACAACCTGGGCTTCTGCAGGGAGCCCCTGGGGGCAGGAAGGGCCCAAGCAGAAGCAGCTACCTCTGTGCCATCAGCCTCGAGCAAGGCAGCAGCAGGACAGGCTCTGGCAAGGGCTCCTCTTCCAGTACACAGGCACACACCACCTGCCCCCAAGCCTCCGGGGGGAGGCTCCCCAGCTCGCACTTCCCCACCCAGTTAGCAGGAGCAGGGGGGGACAGCGGCAACAGTCACCAGATGTCCCTCCAGGGGACCCCAGGCCCCCATCCTAGCAGCAGAGGAAGCCTGTCATGCCCTGGGCCCAGCACCCTGCTTTGCCACTCATGCTCTGGCCTGGCTCAGCCATCCCAGGGAACCCCTCCCCCTCACTCTCACCCCCCCACCCTGCCAGCTGCCCCCTCCACAGCCCCTGCCCTGCAGCCCACCCCACCTGGCCAGCAGCCACACCACAGCCAAGCTCCTGCAACGCCATCAGAGCCCCACGGGAGGTGGGGAACAGTATTCAACCCATATCACAGCAGCCCATGTGGGAAGAGACCCACCTCTCCAGCCTGCCTCCCCCAAGCCACACTGCTACCTCGTCGGCTCTGCCCCAAGCCCTGGGCGACCGGGGAAGGCCACAACGGGTTGCAGCACAGGGGGAGGGGAAAACCACCCAGAAAGGGATTTGGTGTCCAGATTGCTCAGGGAGGGGGCTGTGGGTGGACAGGGGCAGTTCAAACTCCATAGCTGTGGGGAATGGAGTTTAGAAAAGGGATTGGGGGGGGGGGCAGAGGATTGAGACACCTGAGGAGGTGGGGGCTGCAGAGCCCTCCAATCATGCCACAGCCCGTGCCTACCTCTGCCACCTGCAGCCCACCCTGCAGGCTGCCTAGCTCTCCCCGTGCCCACTCCAGCCCTTCAGTGGCACTGCTGGGGGAGGGAGATCACAGCCCTTGTCCTGCTCAACCCATCCCTACTCCTGGCTCCGCTTCCCCGCCCCACCCAACCTGTGGGTCACTGCCCCTCCCCATGCTGGGAAGTATTCCAGGGCCAAGCCAAGGGACTGTTCACCCTGGCCAGCCGGGTGAGGCTCCCAGCCTGTAGTCCCAGCTAGACACGGTTTCAGACACAGCTCTCATACTCCCCAAAGATGCTTCTTTCTGCTTCCTGTTTAATACTCTCCAGGGGCTTCCCAGCCACCCAACCCCAGCTGTCTGGAGAGCATAGCAGCCGTGCAATGGAAAGGCCCAGCTCTGTCCACATAGGAAGGGTTGAGACACACATAGGAAGGGTTGAGCCACACGTAGGGGAGGCTCCTCCTTCACCCCACTCCAAGGTACTGCACCTTTCAGACAGGAGGAATCTCAGTGCCGCCACCAAGGAGGCCCAGGTGGTCCCTGTGTATGGACACCAGGGAATTCAAAGGGGCTGTGAGCTCCACAGGTGATGCCTTGGGGCTTCGCATATAGCCCCCGTGGGGAGAGAAAACCCACCCTCCAGCTTCCCATGTCCCAGCCAGGAGCCAGAGATCAGCGCTAGGCCCCATCCCCTCCCAGAGCTGGGAACAGAACACAGGAGTCCTGGGTCCAAGCCCCCCAACTCCCACTGAAACCACCAAACCCCACCACTCCCCTCCATAATGTCACTAGTTCATTCAAGCCCTGACCACACCCAGATTTCATGCTCGCTGTTCAGTCCCACTCGCTGTTCTGTGTGGATCCAACCTGTGTTATGTACGTCCCATCACTGAGCAGCCACCCTGTCTGACACATGCAGCAAGAGGCCAGCAGCCAGGCTATTCCAAAGGGTCCCATGGCTCTCACCTTCCCCAGACATAGAGGGCTGCACTCCTGCCCCCAACGCTGGCACACCCTGCCCTCGAATTCTGTCTGGGGGAGGCCAGGCTGCGAAGCTCCGGCTCTCTGGGCAACAGAGCTGCCCAGTCCTTGTGGAGGGAAACAGGATTGTGGGAGGCAGGGACAGGGGCTCCAGCTGCAGGCAACACAAACAGCAGCATCCTCCAGGGAGCTGCCCTGGAACCAATGCCACAGGCCCCCCAAAGACAGCCAATGCAAAGCCTGGAGAAGCAGCACAGCCCGGGGCAGAAGGCGGGACTGGGAGGCAAGGCTCCCAGGTACTGTCCCAGCTCTTGGATCCTGCCCCAGTCCCTGGGCTAATGCCCTCTAGGCACCAGTCCTGGGGAAGGAAGTGCCCAGTGCACGGTGGGGCCTGGACCAGAGGCTGTGCAATGCTGGACTTGGTGGCAAGGGCTTGGTTGCCACTCGGTTGGGCGAGCGAGTTTCATCCCCTCCGCGGGTGGTTGTCTCTGTCTAGGGCACGAGCTAGTGGTCATGGCAAAGGCAGAGGCTCCCCCAACTCTGCTGTCCAGTTTCACCACAACTCGTGCTCCAGGGAGCGTCTGGACTCCAACGACAACCCATCAACATTAACTACTGCACTGTCCTCTCAAACCAGTGGCAATTGCTCCCACAGAGCAGCCGCGCCAGGGGCGAGCAGGCCCCCCCCCCAAAGTATCCAGTCATCTCTACACAAGTGGCACAATGGAGATAACACCCCTCTCCAAGACTAGACCTACAACCATGGCCTAGGAGCCAACACAACTCCCTCCACTGCCCAGTCCCCAGTCCTTCCCAGCGGCCTCTTGGCAGCACATGGGAGACTTGGGGCCGTGGAGAAAGGAGCACACTGCTTAGCAGAGTGGATGGTGCAGACAGGGCAAAGCCCGTCCCATGGCTTTGCCCAAAGCCCTCCAACCCCAACAGGCAAAGGCCGGATTTCCCCGGAGCTGCACCTTCCTCCTCCCAGCAGAAGGTCCCTGGTGGACAGTCATCCATCGTAGTCCCCAGCACATCAGCCGTACTAATAGCCAGCTCCCAGAGCGTCTCCAGCCTAGCACCTGCTGAGGGGTGGCTATACAGACCGCACAGTGAGCTCAGGGCTGGGGGGGGTTGCAGTCTCATGGCCTGGTACTGAGCTGGCACAGGCCTCCTCCCGGCCCCACCAGCCTGCCCTCCACACCTGTGCCCACCAACACCTCAGAGGCACTGAGGTGTCCAGCAGGTGCCTCGGATTTCCGCTGGCCGAGGGGTGTTTGGCGTTCAACTCATCACCGCTCCCAGGACACACTTTTCCCAGCCACAAGCTGGGTTGTTCCCCGGAGGAATCTGCCTCCCCCACAAGTCACTCCTCAAGGGTCCCAGCCAGGCCGAGACTGAACCCCAGCAGGGACTCCTGGGCCCTGGCTTGGGACACACAATGGCTGCCCCGAGAACACCCAGATCGACAGCAGGAGGTGGGCCAGGAATTCAGCCAGGCCCCAGGCCCTCACTCTCCCTGCACTGGAGCAGCCATGGCACAGCCTGTACCCCCCGCACAGCACAACCTGGCCGGTGCAGAGCGCCCCAGGAGCAGGGGGAGGGCACCTTTCCTGGCAGCGGGTCCCTAGCTGAGCTGGGCCCTTGGCTGTACTCTGCAGAATCACCCAGGGGCTGCAGGGCCTGGGTTACGCTGCACGACACATAGTCCCTCTGGAAAGGCAACCAGCACGCCCTCCCCCACCCACGAGGCAGAAATCCTTCCACCGTTTTACAGTGGGGGGGGGGGGGGGAATCTGACACCCCCCCCCAGCTCCACTGCCCTCACCCCCACCGGTCGGAGCCATGGCTAACCGGTGGCCATAGCACCCCCAGGACTCAGTAACGGAGGCTGAGCTGCCTTCGGACTGGTGCGTGAATGGGGGTGAAGCTTCTCTGCACCATGCAGGCAGCCCTGCATTGGACAGGGCCCTGGAAGTGTGGGCCTCAGACAACCCCCACGGGGAGGGTCCGCTCCCTTGCTCACCCACCCCACAGCTCAGCCCCACGCACCACAAAGGGCGTTTCGACCTGCCAATGGGTGCCGCGCGTCCGGCTCCAAACTGAACAAAGCAACAACCCCATGACCTGCGATCCACCCTGCAATAGCCTCAGGCCAGCTTCCAATGGCCCCACAGCAGATAACCCCTGCCACCCACACTCCCCATAAAGCAGCAAGTGTCATTCCTAAAATGTCCCCCAACATCCCCATATCCCAGGGGACACCAACATCCTGAGCCCTCCAACCCATAACCCAGGGCATCCCCCACACATTGAGAGGGCATCCCCCACACATGCACCCTCATCCTGAGTACCCCGCCTCCACATCCAGGGAGAGCCCCATCCCAGGAGGAACCCAAGCAGCAGAACAGGTGTTGGGATGGGGGGGTGGGGAAGAGGAGAATTACCCAGGGCACTCTGGCATCTATTGCTCGCTCAGGGGGACTAGAGTTCCCCAAGAACCAGGCCAGGATTCCGGGGGGAATCAGGTTTTGACAGGGAGGGATTAGGGAGATTCCAGGCAGAGTTGGGGGCTAGGAGCAGTCAGGGGAGTCCCAGGGGCCCAATAACTGCCTTTTTCCCCAGGGAAGTTCAGGGGGGCAGGGGGTTGGCAGATTTGTGGGGGTTTCAGGAGGGTCAGGGGTTCCCTGGGGAACAGGGAGGTCCCTAGGGGGCCAGTATCTGCTTCTCACCCCAGCGGAATTCGGAGGCCAGGGGTGTTGGAGGTTTGGGGGCGTTCCAGGGGACTAGGGTGGTTGCTGGGGAGGAGGACGGGGCATGCGTACCTGCCTCTCACCCCAGGAGAATTCAGGCGGGCCCAAGGGGTTTGGGGGAAGAGGATTGAGGGGCCCCAGGGGGCAGGGTGGCCAGTACCTGCCCCTCACCCTGGGAGAATTCAGGGGACCCAGTGGGTATGTGGGGGTGGAGGATTGGGGGTCCCAGGGGGCCAATACATGCCTCTCGTCCCAGGTGAGTTCAGGAGAGCCCAGGTGGGTTGAAGAGGGGGGGGGGGCCCCAGGGAAGTTCAGGGGGGCCAATACCTGCCTCTCACCCCAAGGGAGTTCAGGGGGACCCAGGAGGTCAGGGGGCAGAGGAATGGGGAGGCCCCCCGTGTGGGAGGGCCCAGGGGGGTTGGGTGCAGATGATTGGGAGGGCAGGGAGTTAAGGGAAGCTAAAGGGAGCCCAGGGGAGTTGGAGACAGAGAACTGGGGGGGGGGGGTCCCGGGAGGCAAGGTGGTCAATACTTACCTCTCGTCTCGGGGGGAGCACAGGGGGTTTGGGTGGCAGAGGATTGGGGGGGGGTTGGGGATCCCAGGGGGCAGGGAATTGGGGGGGGGTCCCGGGGGCAAGGTGGCCAATATCAGCCTCTCACCTTGGGGGAGTTTGGGGGGACAGAGGACTGGGGGGATCCCAGAGGATTGGGGCAGAGTACTAGGGGGCAGCAGGGGGAGTTTAGGGGCAGAGGACTGGGGTGTACCAGGGGGTTGGGGGCCAAGGACGGGGGGGGGAGCCTGGGGGGTTGGCGGCAGGGAACTGGGGGGGGAGTCAGGGGAGTTCAGGGGCCTTGGGGGGTTGGGGACAGAGGGGGGCCCAGGGGATTAGGACTAGGGGCCCTGGAGGAGTTCAGGGAGCCTAGGGGGTTGGGGGTGGAAGACTGAGGGTCCTGGGGGGCATAGGGGAGTTGGGGGTGGAGGACTAGGGGTCCCAGGGGAGTTCGGGAAGCGTAGAGGGGTTGGGGGCAGAGAACTGGGGGGGCAGGAGAGTTCAGGGGCCTAGGGAGGTTGGGGGAAGAGGACTGGGGGGTCTGTGGGTGTTCAGGGGGCCTAGGGAATGGAGGACTGGGGTGGGGCAGGAGTGTTCGGGGGACCTAGGGGGGGTTGGGGCGGAGAACTGGGGCAGGGTGGGGGAGTTCAGGGGACTTAGGAACGGAGGACTGGGGGGGCCCGGGGGAGTTCGGGGGGCCTAGGGGCGGAGGACTGGGGGACAGGAGAGTTCGAGGAGCCTAGGGGGGTTGGAGGCGGAGGACTGGGGGGACACGGGGGAGTTCGGGGGGCCTAGGGGGCGCAGAACTGGGGGACAGGAGAGTTCGGGGGGCTGGGGGGGCCGAGGGGGTTCAGGAGGCCTAGGGGGGTTGGGGGCAGAAGAGCTGGGGGGGCCCGAGGGGGTTTAGAGTAGCCGCGGGGTCAGTACCTGCCTCTCGCCCCGATTCTTCCGCCGCACACACTCAGACACAAAGACTCAGCGGTAACCCCACCCCTCGACCGCACTGACAGCGCCGGCAACCAATTGGCGCCTCCGCCGCCCAGGGGGCGGGGCGAGCGGCGCGGCCCCGGCGCCACGTGCGGAAGCGGAGCCTGGTCCCTGTCCACGTGAGGGGCGTGGAGAGAACGCGGAGACATGTGCGGGGGCGGGACTCGGGGCAGAGTGGGCGGGGCCTCTTGGTCACACCCAGCGTGGGGACCCGGACCCTGAGGGCGGCGCTGGGGGCCGCCAGGACTTCCGCAGCACCTGTCCTCCCGCCCCCCGGCATCCCCCAGCGGTCTCCCGTTTGGCCGTCCAGCTGGGCTGCCAGCCCCACCCCAACAGTCCCCCCTCAGCAACCCCCAACTTGGGCTGCCGGCCCTGCCCCCCACCAGCCTGGGCTGTTGGCTCTGTCCCCGTCCCCCAATAGACCCCCTCTCCTGCCCCCCAGCAACCCTCCAAACCTGAGCTAGTGACCCTGTCCCCTAGCAGCCCTCCAATCTGGGCTACTAGCCCTGCCCACAGTAGCCACCTCCTGCTCCCCAGTGGTAAGCCACTCCTGACCCTGCCTCCCCAAAAAGTGATGGAACCCCATCTCTACTAGAAAAACCTTCCCCCCTCAACACCCTCAGCAGTGACGCATCCTAAGGGCTAGTCTATGCTGGGAGCGCTGGGAGACCACCTCCTGAGCAAGGAAGTTGCAGCGCTGAAAATGCCAGTGTAGACAAGCCATAAGCCAGTATCACCGAGCTCAAGAGTTCAAAAATCATGAATCAGGTCCCACAAATCATGAGGCTGGCTTAAAAATTTAGAGATTTTTTTCACCAGTAATTCACACGTGGCCTGGTTCTTTGCTTTCTGAGCATTAGTGCCATGATCATGTGACATTTTCCAGCTTCTCCAGAATCAGGGATGCAGGATACTTTTCTTTTCAATGAGGTTCTGCTGTGATCCCCTGACTCTTGGAGTTGAGGCTGCGTGAGCTACACCAAGAACTGCTCGAGTCTCTAAAGAATTAGCAAGACTCCCCCCGCCCCCTTCCATCAGGGACCCATCCGCAAACCCCAACTCCAAACGTATACATCTAGGAACAAAGAATATCAGCCAAACCTACAGGATGCGGGAGCCTATTCTGGGAAGCAGTGATTCTGAAAGAAATTTGGGGGTGATGGTGGAGAATCAGCTGAACGTGAGCTCCCAGTGTGATATTGTGGCCAAAAGAGCTAACGGCCCTGGGATGCGTAAACAGGGGACTCAAGTAGGAGCAGAGAGGTGATTTTACCTCTATATTTGGCACTGGTCCAATCACTGCTGGAATCCTGGGTCCAGTTCTGGTGCCCGCAATTCAAGAAGCATGTTGATAAATCAGAGTGGGGTCAGGGAAGAGTCATGAGAACGATTAAAGGATTAGAAAACCTGCCTTAGAGTGAGAGACTCAAAGAGCTCAACCTTGACAAAGAGACTTGATTTCAGGGGTGACTTGATCACAGTCTCAGTACCTAGCTGGGGAACAAATATTTAATAACAGGCTCTTCAGTCTAGCAGCAAAAGGTCTAACACGGTCCAATGGAAGCTGGAGTTAGACAAGTTCAGGCTGGAAATAAGGCCTAATTTTTTCCTGATGAGGGTATTTAACCGTTGGAAAAGGTTGCCAAGGGTCATGGTGGATTCTCCATCAGCAGCAACAAATCAAGGTTGAAGGACAAGATTTTTTCTAAAGCTCTGCTCCAGGAATTCTTGTGGGGCAGTTCTCAGGCCCGTGCTCTCAGGGGGTCGGACTGGATCAGAAAGGTCACATCCAGCCTTACAATAAGAACATAAGAATGGCCATACTGGGTCAGACCAAAGGTCCATCAAGCCCAGTATCCTGTCCTCTGACAGTGGCCTATGGCAGGTGCCCCAAAGGGAATGAACAGACAGGTTATCATCAAGTGATCCATGCCCTGTCACCCAATCCCAGCTTCTGGCAAACAGAGGCTAGGGACATCATTCCCGCCCATCCTAGCTAATAGCCATTGATGGCCCTATCTTCCATGAACCTAGCTAGCTCCCTTTTGAACCCCGTGATAGTATTGGTCTTCACAACACTCTTTGGCAAGGAGTACCTGAGGTTGCGTTGTGTGGAAAAAATACTTCGTTGTGTTTGTTTTAAACCTGCTACCTATTAATTTCATTTGGTGGCCTCTTGTTCTTGTATTATGACTCAAAGACTCATAGATATTAAGGTCAGAAGGGACCATTATGATCATCTAGCCTGACCTCCTGCACAATGCAGGCCACAGAATCTCACCCACCCACTCCTGCAATAAACCTCTCACCTATGTCTGAGCTGTTGAAGTACTCAAATCATGGTTTAAAGACTTCTAGGTGCAGAGAATCCTCCAGCAAGTGACCCGTGCCCCATGCAACAAAGGAAGGTGAAAAACCACCAGGGCCTCTTCCAATCTGCCCTGGAGGAAAATTCCTTCCCGACCCCAAATATGGCGATCAGCTGAACCCTGAGCATGTGGGCAAGATTCACCAGCCAGATACCCAGGAAAGAATTCTCTGTAGTAACTCATATCCCACCCCATCTAACATCCCATCACAGGCCATTGGGCCTATTTACCATGAATAGTTAAAGATCAATTAATTGCCAAAATCATGTTAACCCATCATACCATCTCCTCCATAAACTTATCGAGTTTAATCTTGAAGCCAGATAGGTCTTTTGCCCCCACTGCTTCCCTTGGAAGGCTATTCCAGAACTTCACTCCTCTGATGGTTAGAAACCTTCATCTAATTTCAAGTCTAAACTTCCCGACGGCCAGTTTATATCCATTTGTTCTTGTGTCCACATTGGTACTGAGCTGAAAGAATTCCTCTCCCCCCCCGGTATTTATCCCTCTGATATATTTATAGAGAGCAATCATATCTCCCCTCAGCCTTCTTTTGGTTAGGCTAAACAAGCCAAGATCCTTGAGTCTCCTTTCATAAGACAGGTTTTCCATTCCTCGGATCATCCTAGTAGCCCTTCTCTGTACCTGTTCCAGTTTGAATTCATCCTTCTTAAACATGGGAGACCAGAACTGCACACAGTATTCCAGATGAGGTCTCACCAGTGCCTTGTATAACGGTACTAACACCTCCTTATCTCTACTGGAAATACCTCGCCCGATGCATCCCAAGACCGCATTAGCTTTTTTCACGGCCATATCACATTGGCGGCTCATAGTCATCCTGTGGTCAACCAATACTCCAAGGTCCTTCTCCTCCTCCATTACTTCTAATTGATGCGTCCCCAGCTTATAACTAAAATTCTTGTTATTAATCCCTAAATGCATGACCTTACACTTCTCACTATTACATTTCATCCTATTACTATTACTCCAGTTTACAAGGTCATCCAGATCCTCCTGTATGATATCCCGGTCCTTCTCTAAATTGGCAATACCTCCCAGCTTTGTATCATCCGAAAACTTTATTGGCACATTCCTGCTTTTTGTGCCGAGGTCAGTAATAAAAAGATTAAATAAAATTGATCCCAAAACCAATCCCTGAGGAACTCCACTGGTAACCTCCCTCCAGCCTGACAGTTCACCTTTCAGTATGACCCGCTGTAATCTCCCCTTTAACCAGTTCCTTATCCACCTTTCAATGTTCATATTGATCCCCATCTTTCCCAATTTAACTAATAATTCCCCATGTGGTACCGTATCAAACGCCTTACTGAAATCTAGGTAAATTAGGTCCACTGCGTTTCCTTTGTCTAAAAAATCTGTTACTTTCTCAAAGAAGGAGATCAGGTTGGTTTGGCACGATCTACCTTTTGTAAAACCATGTTGTATTTTGTCCCATTTACCATTGACCTCAATGTCCTTAACTACTTTCTCCTTCAAAATTTTTTCCAGGACCTTGCATACTACAGATGTCAAAATAACAGGCCTGTAGTTACCCGGATCACATTTTTTTCCCTTTCTTAAAAATAGGAACTATGTTAGCAATTCTCCAGTCATACGGTACAACCCCTGAGTTTACAGATTCATTAAAAATTCTTGCTAATGGGCTTGCAATTTCATGTGCCAATTCCTTTAATATTCTTGGATGAAAATTATCTGGGCCCCCTGATTTAGTCCCATTAAGCTGTTCAAGTTTGGCTTCTACCTCAGATATGGTAATATCTACCTCCATATCCTCATTCCCATTTGTCATGCTACCATTATCCCTAAGCTCCTCATTAAAGACTGAGGCAAAGTATTTGTTTAGATATTGGGCCATACCTAGATTATCCTTCACCTCCACCCCATCCTCAGTGTTTAGCAGTCCCACTTCTTCTTTCTTTGTTTTCTTCTTATATGGCTATAGAACCTTTTACTATTGGTTTTAATTCCCTTTGCAAGGTCCAACTCTACTTGACTTTTAGCCTTTCTCACTCATTTCTGACCTCAATAAGATAGCTTTCCTTGCTGATCCCTCCCATCTTCCACTCCCTGTAGGCTTTCTGCTTTTTCTTAATCACCTCTCTGAGATGCTTGCTCATCCAGCTTGGTCTGCAACTCCTGCCGATGAATTTTTTCCCCTTTCTTGGGATGCAGGCTTCCGATAGCTTCTACAGCTATGACTTGAAGCAACACTTCCTTATTTACTTTCTCTATACCACTCATGATTTTATAGACCTCTATCATATCCTCCCTTAGTTGCCTCTTTTCCAAGCTGAAAAGTCCCAGTCTTATTAATCTCTCCTCATACGGAAGCTGTTCTATACCCCTAATCATTTTTGTTGCCCTTTTCTGAACCTTTTCCAATTCCAAAATATCTTTTTTGAGATGGGGCGACCCCATCTGCACGCAGTATTCAAGGTGTGGGCATACCATGGATTTATATAGAGGCAATATGATATTTTCTGTCTTATTATCTATCTCTTTCTTAATGATTCCCAACATTCTGTTTGCTTTTTTTGACTGCCGCTGCACATTGAGTGGATATTTTCAGAGAACCATCCACAATGACTCCAAGATCTCTTTGAGTGGTAACAGCTAAATTGGACCCCATCACTGTATATATATAGTTAGGATTATGTTTTCCAATGTGCATTACTTTGCATTTATCAACATTAAATTTCATCTGCCATTTTGTTGCTCAGTCACACAGTTTTGAGAGATCCTTTTGTAGCTCTTCACAGTCTGCCTGGGACATCACTATCTTGAGTAGTTTTGTATCATCTGCAAATTTTGCCACCTAACTGTTTATGCCTTTTTCCATATCGTTTATGAATATGTTAAATAGGACTGGGTCCAGTACAGACCCCTGGGGGACACCACTAGTTACCTTTCTCCATTCTGAAAACTGACCATTTATTGCTACCCTTTGTTTCCTATCTTTTAACCAGTTACCAATCTATGAGAGCACCTTCTCTCTTATCCCATGACTGCTTATTTTGCTTAAGAGCCTTTGGTGAGGGACCTTGTCAAGGCTTTCTGAAAATCTAAATACACTATATCTGTTGGATCTCCTTTGTCTGCCCGCTTGTTTACCCCCTCAAAGAATTCTAGTAGATTGGTGAGGCATGCTTTCCCTTTACAAAAACCACGTTGGCTATTTCCCAACAAATTATGTTCATCTATGTGTCTGACAACTTTGTTCTTTAGAATAGTTTCAACCAATTTGCCCAGTACTGAAGTGAGGCTTACTGGCCTGTAGTTGCCGGGATCACCTCTGGAGCCCGTTTTAAAAATTGGCATTACATTAACTATCCCCCAGTCATTTGGTAGAGTAGCTGATTTAAATGAGAGGTTGGAGACGACAGTTAGTAGTCCTACAATTTCACATTTGAGGTCCTTCAGAACTCTTGGGTGATACCATCAGGTCCTGGAGACTTATTACTGTTTAGTTTAATCAATTTGTTCCAAAACCTCCTCTTCTCTGAACCCCACCCCAACAGGGACCCATTGCAAGGCAAGGGCTGCATCCAAGGTGTGAGAACCCCACGTTTAGCAACAGGGAAGCTCTGCGCCCTGAGATGAAGGGGAACATGAGGGTTGTGCAGTTCAGCTCTAGAAGACCAGGAAATGGCAGCATGTAGGCTGCCTGGCTAACCTCACTACTGCCCTGGGGCCAGGGTTGGGCCCTTCCGTCTCCAGCTCCCCGGCGCAGCATTACAGCACAGGTTTCTCCACCTCGTAGCTCAGCCAGGGAACGGCCTCGCCAGCGCTGGGTAGCACAGCCCCGCTCCCAGCTGATGGGAAGTGCCAAGCCGACAGTGAACCGGGGAGCCTTGACTCGGCCCCTTGTACAGCCCTGTGCTTCGGCACAGCTGCTTATTGAGAGCAGAGCCCTGGGGAGCCTAAGGCCCTGGCTTGCACCCCCAGCAGTGAGCACAGGCCCGCGATCCTTGTCTCCTCTGGAGCCTGCTTCTGTCCTCCACCACGTGCCCCGGCTTCTGCCCCCTCCCGCTCATTCACCCCCAGCTCCTGCTCCTCTGCCCTATCCACCCCCAGCTCCTTCCCTCTCCCCTTCTGCCATATCCATCCGCCAGCTCCTGCCCCCTTTCCCTCCGCACTTCCTCTGTCCTATCCAATCCACCAATTACCCTCTGAATACCACCTCCTCCCATTCAGAGGCGGGTCTAGATATAGGCAAACTAGCTAGCTGCCTGGGACAACAGATAGTTGGGAGAAGGGGGAGGGAGAGAGAGAGAGAGAGAGAGGTTGCCCCCCTTAGGAAGCCACCTGGTGTGCTGAGCCTGGGCACCCTTTTTACGTGTCTTGGTGAGCGAGGCTATTAAGCCTCCTTCAGCGCACACAGGCAGGGCCACACCCAACTGCAGAACAAAACAGACACCGAGATCAGTTCCAGGAAGGCTCAGGTTAAGGGACTTGCCCCAGCCCTCAGGTATCCACCTCCCCTGGAGGTGCAGACCCAAAGGTATATTATGAAATCCTCAATGTAGAGGAAGGTATGCACAGCCTCTTATTCCCCCCCACCCCCGATTATGAATTGCACAAACTGGGTCACATTATAAATGAGAAATAAATTTAACAACTACAAAAGGTAGATTTTAAAGTGGTTAAAGAGATTACTAAGCAAACAAAACACACAAGCTAAGCTTGTTTCACTAAAGAAATTGGTTACAGATAGTCATTTCTGACCCTGGATAGTGTTGCTGGCAGATTACACAAAGTCTTAAAAGGCAGCTGCACTGGCCTGCAGCTGGAGACTTCAGATATTTCCACTCACAGACTGGACGCCCTCTCAGCCTGGGTTCAACCCTTCTCCCCCACAGTTCAGTTCTTGCTTCCAGGTGTTTTTCAGTGTCTCTTTGGGGGGGGGAGACAGGAGAACCCCCACTGATGTCATGCCCCTACTGTATATAGCTCTTGTATCAGGGGGTAGCAGTGTTAGTCTGTATCCACAAAAATGAGGAGTCTGGTGGCATTTTAAAGACTAAACAGATTTATTTGGGCACAAGCTTTCATGGGTAAAAAAACCACTTTTTCAGATGCATGGAGTGAAAATTACAGATGCAGGCATTATTATACTGACACTTGAAGAGAAGAGAGTTACCTAACAAGTGGAGAACCAGTGTTGGCAGGGCCAATTCAATCAGGGTGGATGTAGTCCACTCCCAATAATTGATGAGGTGGTGTCAATGCTAGGAGAGGGAAAGTTGCTTTTGTGGTGAGCCAGCCACTCCTACTCCCTATTCAAACCCAAATTAATGGCATTAAATTTGCAAATAAATTTTAGTTCTGCAGTTTCTCTTTCAAGTCTGTTTTTGAAGTTTTTTGTTCAAGTATGGCTACTTTTAAATGGGTTATAGAATGTCCAGGGAGATTGAAGCGTTCTCCCACTGGCTTGTGTGTGTTATTAACCTGGGGAAGTGAGGAGACAGACTGACAGAGCAAGACAGGTACCCAGAAGTCACCTACTACAGGACAGGCCCAACAAGGAAAACAACAGAACACCACTGGTCATCACGTACAGCCCCCAGCTAAAACCTCTCCAGCACATCAACGATCTACAACCTATCCTGGAAAACGATCCCTCGCTCTCACAGACCTCGGGAGTCAGGCCAGTCCTCGCTTACAGACAGCCCCCCAACCTGAAGCAGATACTCACCAGCAACTACACACCACACCACAGAAACACTAACCCAGGAACCTATCCCTGTAACAAACCTCGTTGCCTACTCTGTCCCCATATCTACTCTAGCGACACCATCAAAGGACCCAGCCACATCATCAGACGCTCGTTCACCTGCACATCTACTAATGTGATATATGTTAGCAATGCCCCTCTGCCATGTACATTGGCCAAACTGGACAGTCTCTACGTAAAAGGATAAATGGACACAAACTGGACATCAGGAATGGTAACATACAAAAGCCAGAAGAACACTTCAATCTCCCTGGACACTCAATAGATTTAAAAGTAGCCATTCTTAAAAAAATAAAATAAAATAAAAAAAATTCCAAAACAGACTTCAAAGAGAAACTGCTGAGCTACAATTCATTTGCAAACTTAACACCATCAATTTGGGCTTGAATAGGGACTGGGAGTGGGTTGGCTCACTACAAAACCAATTTTCCTTCTTTTGGGATTGACATCTCCTCATCAATTATTGGGAGTGGACCACATCCACCCTGACTGAATTGGCCTTCACCATTGGTTCTCCACTTGTAAGGTAACTCTCTTCTCTTCATATGCCAATATATATTTATGCCCGTTTCTGTAATTTTCACTCCATGCATCTGAAGAAGTGGGTTTTTTACCCACGAAAGCTTACGCCCAAATAAATCTGTTAGTCTTTAAGGTGCACCAGACTCCTCGTTATTTTTGTGGATACAGACTAACAGGGCTACCACTATGATACTAAAAGACAAAAGGATTGCTGCCATACGTAAACCCTATTTAAGGCCAGGGAGTAAGATCATCATGGTTTATTCTTCACTGAATCCCTGCCCAGGATGACTGCTGGAAACATCTAAGAAACAAAGATGAAAGGGGGGGGTGGGGGAGAAGAGCTGAGCCCAGGCTAGAAAAGGTGTCTGGCCTGTGAAAGAAATGCCTAAAAACAACAACATTGAGGGTGAGAAATTACTACTTGCAACCAGTTTTAGTGTATTAGGCTTAGTTTGTGTGTTTGTTTCAGTAATCTGCTTTGATCTCTTTGCTATCCCTTATAATCACTTAAAATCTCTCTTTTGTAGATAATAAACTTGTTTTTGTTTTCTCTAAAACCAGTTTGTGGAATTCATAACGGGGGGCAAAACGCTGTGCGGATCCTCTGCACTGAGGGGCGTGGCAAATTTCATGATGTACAGGTTTCTGTGCAGTGCAAGACAATACAATTTGGGGTTTGCACCCCAGAGGGGGTGTGCACTTAAGTGCTGGGCAAATCCCTAGCTGAATCTTTCCATGCAGAGCTGATTTCAATGTCTGTGTCTTTCTGCAGCTGGAGCGCGTCCCTAGCTGTGTGTGAGCTGGAGGAGGCTTGAGGGCCTGGCTCAGCAGGACAGTGTAAGGGAGCCTAGGCCGGTAGAACAGGCAGGCTCAGTGGACCCCAATATGTCAGGTACCCTTGGGGGGGGTAGCCCAACACAGCTGTGACTGCAAGAAGAGCCCCTGATGGCAGCATTTGAGAAACCGTGTGCTAGGCACTGGTGGGGCCTCCACCGGAGGACTGGGTCCAGTTCTCTGCGCCTCACTTCAGGAAAGATGTGAACAAACTGGAGAGAGTCCAGAGGAGAGCAACAAAAATGACAAAAGGTTTAGAAAACCTGAGCAGTGAGGAGAGGTGAAAACCTGGGCATGTTTAGTGTTGAGAAAAGACTGAAAGGGGACCTGAGAAGAGTCTTCAGATACGTTCAGGGTTGTTATAAAGAGGACAGGGATCAATTGTTCTCCACGTCCACTGAAGGTAGGACAAGTAATGGGCTTATGCTACAGCAAGGGAGCTTTAGGTTTGATATTATGGAAGACTTAACTCTAAGGGTAGATAAGGCCTCCGTGGGAGGCTGGGGAATCCCTGTCACTGGAGGTTAAGACCAGGTTGGACAAACCTCTGTCAGGGATGGTCTAGGCCTACGCCTAGACCATCCCTGACAGCGCAGGGGGGCTGGATTTGATCTCTTGGGGTCTGTTCCAGACCAGCATTTCTGGGATTCTAGATTAAGGCAACAGCACTGTGCATGATGGGCGGCTCTTCCTGAGCACAGGAGGGCAGCATGGGAGACCACATGAAGAGGGGCATGGGAACAGAGGCAGAGGTTGACAGTGGGATGAGAGGTTACATTTGGAAAGGAGAGCAGGGCAACATGGCCTGACAGGTGAAGGCAGGGAGCTTGCGGGGTGGAGGGTGAGGCAAATAGGCCAAAGCTGGGAATCTGGCAATTATTTCCTGTTAGGAAATGCAGCAAGAGGAAGTGTTTTCTAGAGCACATGGGCTCTGGCCCAGCTTCACCAGTGTCTCCTCCTAGAGCCTTCGACAAGTCACTCCAGCTCTGTAGCCCGGCCAGCTTTAACTGAGGAGTGACAGTCCTAAACTCCCCTGGGATTAGCAAAGGCACCAGTCCCTCCACTTGGGCAACGAAAATGGATCAAGAAGCTTCTGAGCCAGGATTCCTGCCGCAGAGAGCAGAGGCCACAGGTCCAGCTGCGCCCCAGACTGCCTGTGCTATGGCACTCGTGTTCCTTTGGCTGGCAAGGGCTCAGTTTCCCCAATCAGGGGCATTAGAGCTGCTCTGAAGCCCACAGAGCTTCTGGGCATGGCTGAGAGAAAAGCAGCATGAGCACATGCCTGCCCGCTGCTGTGGGTGCATCTGAGGACAAGAGACAGCTCCTCCGAGCCCCTCCTGCAGGACCCTTTGCCCTGGTGCAGATACTCAAGGGCTTCCCTGCAAGTTAGTGCCTTTTCCAGCTCCATTCACTGCTGCAGATGTGGGGTGAGTTGACGTTTGACATGCCAGCCTCCAAAATGGCATCTCCCTCTTCAAACAACCTCCCTGAGCATGATGTGAATGGCACGTTCTCCAGGGCTCCACAGTCCTGAGATCTGCCCCCTGGGACGTCGGCTCTTCAGAGGGATGCCTGTGGGGGCAGAACTGTATTTTCTATATTTTTCAATTTATGTTCTTTCAGGCATGTGCGCTAGACGCCTGGAGCCTGGCTAGGGGTCCGGGATGCATGGGAAGCAGCAGCAGCTAGCTGCTTCCCTGGCTCAGCACAGCAGGCCATCTGCCAAGGGCAAAGGTCTCATTTAATAATGGCAGAAGACCTGGGCCCCAGCACCAAGGCTATGAATTGAATCAGCAGCTAAAACAATGCCCTCTCCTCCACATTCCCTTGGCAAAGGCAGCTGCACTCAGCAGCCCACTGAGCACCGAACGCCAACAGTGGGCTTGCAGGGGAGACAGGCATGGGTGGGGGTGGGAATGAGGCCGTCACAGCATGGAGCTTCAGGCCACAGTGGCAATGCAGGGGCAGGCTGCCCACCCGTCTCACAAGCAGCAACCCGGTGCTGAAATAACAGAGGCCAGCAGCTGCAGCCAAGCTCCTCAGAAGTCACCTTCCACACACCACTGTTAGGCTTATGCTCAAGCCAGTGTCCCTAAAGCAGGCCAATGCATCTGCCCCGCAGATGGCTGTGATCAAACCGCTCGGCAATCAAGGAGAGCGACCAGCGTCCAAGGGGCAGCACAGCCCCTAACCAATTGCCTTGGTTCAAACGGAGCAGCAGAGAGGCCAGGGCAGGGCTCATCCCACCTGTTACCCACCCGTGGGTACTCTGAACACAGCTCTGCTCACGGCAAGAGAGGCCCGGTCTCCTCAGGCAATCACATCCGCTGACTGCACTGCCTTGGACTCCTGCCAGCCCCGCAGAGCCAACACAACAAACCAGCAAAGCCAGCGTGCCTCTTGGAGGGCAGGCGGGGTTGGCATGGCTGCAGCTAGAGAATGTACCTCTGACCTGGCATCACCTTCACCCAGCTAGCAGGGGGCTCCCGGAGGCCGCTCAGCCTGTTCAGACAGACCTGCATGCTGCAAAGTGATTTTTGAAAACAGGGTTCTGGGTGCTAAAGTTAAAAATGTCATTCCTGCCACTGATAACATGCCAGTCACCTGGCTTGACCCATTTCTGGGAGGTGCTCAGATGGGGGGAGGTCTGAGAACATTAGCTAATTCTGGCTTGCATAAGGAATGGGACAGCCTTAAAATGTTCTCTGTATAATCTATCTTACCATAACTTAGTGGTGCGACCTCATTTGGACGCCGTGTGGTCATCCCATTTTAGAGGACAGTGCAGAACTAGTGGGGAACAGAGAATGATCCATGCCTGGAAAACTCTCAAATGAAGATACCAAAAAAAACCCCAGATTGTAACCTTGGAGGAGACAAGATAAACGTCTATAAAACAGTGACAGGTCCTGGAGAAGGTGCCTCCGGTTCTTTCTGCCTCCTAATACAAGAACAAAGGGACCTTCCATTGAACTACAAAGCGGCGCATTCAAAACCAACACAAGGAAATAATTTTTCACACAACGTGTAATTAAACTGTGAAACTTATTGCCACAGGAAACCACTGAGGCGAAGAACTTAAGATTCAAAAAGGGACTGGACATTTATGGGAATTAACAAAAAAACCCATACATGTGGGAGAGATATTAAACCTTGGCTTCAGAGTTTAGAGACCAGGATGAGACCTGATGAGGAGAGGAGATTATTCCACCTCTGCTACTAGGGGTTCTCACACCTTTCTCTGAAGCAGCTGATGCTGGTGGCTGGGCTAGATGGGGCTCAGTTCGGATCCAGTCTGGCAATTCCTATGTTCCTAGAGGAGCCTGCATCCAGGGCAGATGTGCAGAGAGATGAAAGAGAAGAGGGCAAGGTTTAACTTAACACCCATATGAATTTATTCAATCCAGAGTCCATAGTAGAGTGCAATGATGAGAAATGGGACGTGTTCGGATAATCAGCTCTCTTTATGAAACAGAGACACAACTCTGAGAAACTCCTTAATGTCCTAAACACCTGCACAATGGAACGGCGCTCACAATGATTACTGGATGAGTTTGACTTTAAATACAGAGATACGGGGGTTCTCTCCCATGGATACAGCACATCACATGAATGTCACCAAATTCTCAATCCCCACCCACCCCAAAGTTACTGGAATAGAAAATAAAAAGCTTTGGAGCCAGAGGACCACAGCAGCTCCCCCCCTTCGCTTTCTGTCCAGTATCCACGGGGCTTTTTTTAAAAATTAAAGTGAGAGCAGGTTAGTCCTTTTTCTTGTCCTCTGCTGTTTTCTCCGTCTGGGCCCTAGGGGAGCCATCAGCCACATCTTCCATTACTGGTGCAGGGGAGCCATCAGCCAGGCCCTCCTTTATCACCCCCGGGGTGCTCATTGCCTCCCCATCAGGTAGCAGTGCAGGGGCACAGTCCGCCGAAGTGGTACCTTGTGTTAGCTGAGGGACTTGGCCCTCCCCACTTATCCCGAACTCATTGACACGCGTCAGATCCACCCGGTAGATCCAGCGCTGATAGAGGTAAATGAAGAAGACGACATCTGTGGGAGGAGAGCAGAGCGAGCGTAAACAGCAGGCAAACCCCAGGCCAGATGCACACATCTGAACTGCCCAGTTCTTGGTCCCCCATGGCCTATAAGTGCCTGGTGAGCTGCTTGGCAAGAGAGCCCCAGGCATGAGTGACAGCATAGCTCAGCTGCAGCCCACAAGGGAAATGCTGAGGCCCTGGGGCAGAAAGCTCTTTTTTCTCATGCTGCATGGGGAACTCACAGGCCAGCCATCACTGGACTCCTGGAAGGCTCAGTGGGAGAAGTGCCATGCAGCTGCAATAAGCCGAAAGAAGTGGGGTCTTGAGTGCTGGGATCAGACACCGGTAGGGTCCCAGCTAAGCCTGGGCGATCCCCACACTGGCTGCGGAGACACACTGACATGCTACACCCCCATCCCCAAGTAGCACAGCATGCTCCATGCCTCTCCGACACAGTCGTAAAGGAGACGCACTGCCATCCTTACACATAATGGCAGGGGATGGGAGAGGCTGGCATTGAGCCCCTTACCGTCTCGGAGGCAGCCTATCCTGTACATCATGGGCATTTTGATCACAAAGGCAAAGAGGTCATCGATGAAGGTGTTGAGTGCTTTGTAGGTGAGCATCCTCCAGGGCAGATGGGCTACTGACTTCAGTTTGTAGTTTATGAACAGCTGCGGAGTCATCGTAATAAAACCTGGGGAGAAAGAGAGAGAAGTCAGGTGGTGGGCCACGAGGCTAACGCCCGCCAAGGAATGTACAGTGCATGTCTGGGACAGGCTGGACGCCAGCAGAGCAGCTGGCCCAGGCCATGGAGTTAAATCCTGGCAGAAATGAGGGCAACCCTTGTGCACAGCAGCTCTGCCATAAAGCTCTATAGGTTTCAGAGTAACAGCCGTGTTAGTCTGTATTCGCAAGTACTCCTTTTCTTTTTGTGAAAGCTCTATAGAGTTCACCACACAGAGTCCCAAGAATAAATAGCCGAGGCAGAGGCGGGGAGGAGAGACCTTCTCAGCTATCTGAAATGACAGTCACATTTTTAGCAGCAAGAGCAATCAGCCATTGAACAAGTTACTGACGGACGGGGTGCATTCCTCCTGACTTGAACCCAGGCTGGTGTGCGCTAGTCCAACTGCTAGCTGCTAGGCTGGACAGGATTCTCTGGCCTGCGCTGGGCAGGTGATCAGACTGGATGAGCAGAGTGGTTCCTTATGGCCTTAAAATCTATTAAATACAAGAAGGCTGCTCAAAGCAGCAGGCTCCTGCAAGGAAGAAGGCTCCTGATCCAGTAGTGGTGAGATTACATGAAGGGCCGGAGGCAGCCGATGCTAAGAGCAGGACAGTGGGAGGCAGAGAGGAGGAGGGAGGCAGGCTGCCACAAGCCCAGGGAGTGCTTTAAAAGAAAGACCAGTTGGCCTGGAATCTGAAAGGAACAGGGAGCAATAGCTTTGGGAGGCTGGTCAGCAGCAAAGCAAGTGAAAACAAAGGGAGTTTGGTTTTCAATGCAGGTCGGGTGTTCTGTGGGTAAATTGCAACACGTTAGCTAAGGGAGGTCATGTTAGCCTTGCAGACCAGAGACTGCAGGTCAGGGTGGAGTGATTTGAATCACCTATCAGGAAACCTTGATTTAAATCACTGATTTTAATCTTGCTTTGCATTGGCACTGTTTAGTTCTTTTCCTAAAGAACGGTCGATTCTCACTGGTTGGTAACAATTAAAACATGTTGATTTGCAACTAACTATACAGCCTTTACATTCCATTGATGTTTCTACTGGCTAACCCGAAAGATACAACATACCTATACACATTCTAACCAGTTATATAGCTTAACATACATTTATTTAGATTCATTTTTATTCTATTCTGTGAGAAAATGGTGAACGACGTTGTTTCTTTACTACAGGATTAATTTTTACTTGTGATTTATCTCAAGTTGCATTTGCATGGACACTGAAATCCAATTAAAAATGCAAAAAAAAAATCCCAGCATTTAAAAAGATTGTTTCAGTAGTTAAATAAAACTACCTTACATGTACTGGATATATAAGGGGGAAAAATAAGTTTACCAAATGTGTTATGTATTTAAAACTGATTTACTGAAGAAAGGAAGTATCTGTAGCTAGTAAATTTAACCAATTTCTGGTCACTATGGCCTTCAAGACTTTAGAACTAATAGATCTCATCCTCTCACCTTGGTTTTATTCATCGACTGGAAGAGGAAAACAAGATTTCCTGCTTTTCAACTCCCAATCGGTTTCTCAACTCTGAATTAACCAGTTGAATAAATGGAGACAAAGGAAAACTCTCTCTCTGCACTTGCAGAGGTGACCACTGCTGTCAAAATCACTTCAGTAAACTCAGGGTCCAGGCACTTAGCCAGGGACTTCCACCATTTCAGTGGCTTGACTTTCTTTAAAACTTTGGCAGCACATACAAACTGATTATTATTTAATTTTAGTGATTTTAATAGATTATAGTAGGTTTAGTCCTTAATGCAGGCTGTCAGAATTGCACATTGAATTTTAAATAGTGTTGGTTTTAAGAAGAAAGATGTTTTGTATTTAAATAAAAAAATCAAATTGAAAATCTGATTTTTTTAAAAATCAGATTTTAGCCCCTGCTGCAGGAGGGACAGCCAGAGGCCTCCTCACAGGCTCCATCTGAAACCAGCAGCTGTCGTGGACTGCGAAGGCTCCACGGTGGCAGCATAATGGGGAACGTGCAGGGCCTAGTGACAAATGCAGACATGACCTTAGTGTGAATGCTCTGCTCTGCTCTGGAGCAGAAAATGAACAGCTGAAGTCACCGGAAGAGAAAGGAAGCTCAGCTGGATACAGCAGGTTCTTTCAAGTGTTCAGGGAACTTTTTCCAATGGGAACAACCCACACATTGCCCAGAGGGGGAAGACGGGAGAAGACGGCATCAAGAAAAACTAGAAGATGTGCGAAAAATCAATCAGGAACTTGAACCTTCCTTTCACATTCCCTCCCCCTGCAGATGGTCTCTGTCCTAGACACAGAACGAAGACAGGGGACTTATCTACATGTCAAGCCAGGACATGCAACTACAGCACACCAGCTTTGCACATAGTCAACTCACCACACTGTCACTGCTACAGCTGCTTCAGAGTGCAGTGTGCTAAGCTGCACTCTGGCACTTTCACTGTGCTATAGTAATGAGCACATGGGACTCTTGTGTGCAGCAAGCTGGTGCCTTGCAGATTCCTCCCTCGCTTGCCATACACCAACTGGCTGTGTGGACAAGGCCTAAGCCCCAGAGCAGTCAGCAGCCCAGCCGCTGAAAGGCAAACATCAAGAAAAACAAAGGGGCCAGAAGTCGTGAGCAATGGCTCCATCTTGAGACGCTTGGGCCCAGATAAAGGAAACAGGGAGCACTGTACGAAGTCATGTTGCACTGGGGAATACTGGGTAATCTGAGGAATGCTGGGGAACTCCCACTGATAACTGCCAATGGGGGAAAAACAACGCACAGCCCCAAATCCCCTCCTGGCCCTAGGAAACGAGCTGAAGCTGGAGCGGGGATTATGCAGGTGAGCACGTAGGTGAGTTTCTCTGAGACCCAGGCTGCTTGTCTACACTACAAACGTGTTGCTGGGAGAGCTTCGCTGGCAGAGCCCCCATGTGGGGACAGCGTAATCCACCAGGAGGAGTTCTGCCAGCATAGCTAAACAGCTCCGCCACCAGAAGCACTTGTGTGTCAGTGTATTTGTGTTAACACCAAGGATTTTGCCGGCATAGCTATGTTGGCTAGGGAATGTGAGTTTCTCCACCCTCTGAGGGAACAGAGCTCTGCTGGCAAAACTTTGCAGTGTAGACTAAGCCTACGTGAGGATGACACACTGCAATCTTGGGAACAGCTTCTATGATCACAGCCTGCTTGGATTCCAGCAGTTCACTTAAGCAGAAGCGGTTCCACCCGAGTTCAAACTAGCAAGGCTGGACCTTTGACCTACACAGAAAAGGCAGCTGCCCAGCAATTCACCAGCACGCACTGCCAACGCGCAGGATACGGCAGGAAACAGAACCTCTCTGAAACAGAAGCTGAAGATTAACAGAGTCTGAAGTTGCTACAGTAGCTCCCTCAAGAGCAGGGAATATGGCCAGGAACAGACTAGAAGCGTTACTAAGTGAGGGACAGTGCAACCTAATCACTGCAGCCAAAGCCCAAGGGGAATGTCAATACCCAGAGTGGGAAAGGAAATTGGAGGTGCCTATACAGAATGCTGCATGGCTGCAGCTGGGGGAAAGGGCATGCTTCCAAGTTGGGGTTAGGAGACAGGAACGAAGAAACAAGGGGACTGCACCCATCTGCTCTGGATCGTGAGACACAGCATGGGAGTGTGCATGAGAGACAGACATGGAACATAAGAACGACCCTACTGGGTCAGACCAAAGGTCCATCTAGCCCAGTATCCTGTCTTCCGACAGTGGCCAATGGCAGGTACCCCAGAGGGAATGAACAGAACAGGTAATCATCAACTGATCCATCCCGTCACCAATTCTCAGCTTCTGGCAAAGAGAAGCTAGGACACCATCCCTGCCCACCCTAGCTAATAGCCATTGATAGACCTATCCTCCATGAATTTATCTAGTTCTTTTTTGAGCTGTTATAGTCTTGGCCTTCACAACACCCTCTGGCAAAGAGTTCCATAGGTTGACTGTGCATTGTATGAAGAAATATTTCCTTTAGTTAGTTTTAAACCTGCTGCCTATTAATTTCATTTGGTGACCCCTAGTTCTTGTGTTAAGGAGTAAATAACACTTCCTTATTTACTGTCTCCACACCCGTCATGATTTTATAGATCTCGATCACGTCCCCCCTTAGTCGTTTCTTTTCCAAGCTGAAAACTCCCAGTCTTATTAATCTCACCTCATATGGAAGCTGTTCCATACCCCTAATCATTTTTGTTGCCCTTTTCTGTACACCTTTTCTAATTCCAATACATCTTTTTTAAGATGGGGTCACCACATCTGCATGCAGTATTCAATATGTGGATGTACCATGGATTTATATAGAGGCAATATGATATTTTCTATCTTATAATCTATTCCCTTTCTTAATGATTCCCAAACAGCAGATGTGAAGCCAGGCCCTTTGCATGGGATATCAGGAGCTGGAGGGCTCCTTACTGGTAAGTGCAACTCAGTACCTCTTCTCTCCGCTGAAAGCTCATCCTAATTCTAGCCAGACACATGTGATCTGCCTCTAACACGTGCACAGCATTATCCATGGCCTCCCCCGAGTGTGGGCAGACCCCGAAGCTGGACGCGAGAGGTCGGGAGGGGGTCAGGAGGCCTCAGACAGGGCCCAGCGACTCCAGCAAACTCATGCAACCAGAACGCTGCCTTGTGGGCGCTACTCACCAAATGTCAGAAGGAAGCCATAGAGCATGCTCAGGACCCACGAGTACCAGCCTTTGTGCTCCATGTACAGCAAGCTGTACACAGCATAGCAGCCGAGCAAGGGGAAGAGAATCCACGAGAGATACCGGAACGCCATCTGGGGAGGCAAGATTCAAAGGTGACTGGTCAGCTGGGAGCCGCACAGAATCCTGCTCAGGATCAGAGCGGGGGGCCCTGAGGGTACAGGGGCCAGCTAGTCACATACCCACCTCTTTGCAGGCCTGCTGCCTTGCTGGCTCTCAAGCCCCGGCTTCACAGTGGGGGACTCTCGCTAGAAGGGGGTTTCTGAACAATGCATGGGGTCACAAGGTGCTAGACACATCCCTTCTCACTCACTCGCTACCGCACCACAGTAGGGCTGGAAGCAGGGTCACCATCCTTTTTCCCTTCCGCCATCACAGCCACCAAGGAGTGAGTGTCCTCCATGGCCCCTTGAACACACTTGTCACTCCCAGGGCTGCATCTCTCAAAGACGTGGGGCTTAGGGGTTGGTAGAGCTACCAGGGGGTCTCAAACTGGGGGTCACAAGGTAGCCACTGACAGCTCTTAGCCCCCATTAAATTACACCCCCATTTTAAATGGGGGGGGGGGGAGAATCACATTCAGAGGCTTGCTGTGTGAAAGGGGTCACCAATACAAAAAGCTGTAAAGCCACTGAGCTACACCCATACACTGCCTCCCTGGCTCCGGGGATCAGACCAGCAGAGTGGCCAAGAAAAGCAGGGCACCCTTTAGCAGTTCATGACTGACATTTTCCTGAGATTACCAGCTGCGTGAGGGTGGGGCTGCACCAACACACACATGTGGCTTAACGACATCTATGCCCTAACACCTGCAGTCATGCCAGAAGAAAAAGATTGAAGGGTGAAACTTGGGGCTGCAGGGCCTAGTGTGGACCCTGGGCCATGCACTGAGCTGATGGAGGGGATACCGTGGCTGCAGACAGGCAAATGGAGGGCATGCATCACTGAAGCAGCTGCCAGAAGTCAGAGAAGAGACAGACCAAGGGGAGTAGCGAACTGGACACGAAGACCCACACACACATCCAACGGAGAGGAGGAACAGAACTCAAGGCAAACAAGCCAACAACTAGAAGGTGCTGCGGGTTCAGCTCTCTTGCAGATCCCAGTGCAGCCCAGCTTAGCAAGGTACTGTGTCCTGCTGGGAGAATAGCAGTTTCTCAAGGAATAAGCTAGAAGGGATGACCAGGGAAACGCTATCCAGGGCACCTCCTCTCTTTTGGGAGCAGGATCCTAATGCAGGGTATACCTGGGTCCCCTGTCCCAAGTCCAATGGCATAGGAATCTAACCCACACTACCCTGGGCCCCCACCTCCCAGAGGGATCCTACCATGCGCTGAAGGAAATCCTCTGCTATGCATTGGACTTACATCATCGTAGACTTTGGTAGACGATTCTATATATGTTGATTTGTCTTTGAAGGTTAAACGTGGAAAAATCCCAGCGACTTTGTTGTCTCGATCCAGCTGTTTATTGACAAGAGCAGGAGTTACAGGGGAGGCAGTACATAATAAAGGCCACCAACCTGTCCCCAAGAGGGACCCTCCTGAAAAGGCAGCCTAGCTGGGAGGGGAGGCTCCACATGATCACTAAGGGATAGTGTCTATTGTCCACACAGCAGACTATGTAGCTCCCTCCCCCACAAGGTCTTGTGTATCAAGGCCTATCAAGAGGACAAATTATTAAGCCACGGAACGGTTCCAGCACAACCTAGTGCATCAAAAACTACCTTCACATATCAGGCCTGGATGGGTCTTGGAGGATGGACACACCAGTTATGTGTGAAATACCCTGCGCTCCTGAATCAATCCTTTCGGTCATCAAATGCTCGTGTGCAGAGACCAGATGCACCACCTGCCTTGTGCAAGTGCAGCGTAGACGAGGATCAGTGTGTCTAGCAGTGATGCCCTAGACAGAGAACGCTGAAGATAACTACTTTGATGAATAAGTGTTTTCAGTCCTACATGTCAAGGCTAACTTCCCTAGGATGACCAAAGATCAGTGTCTTTTTATGGAAGCAACGCATCCCTGTGTTAAAGTGTAATTAAAACACACTGATTTTTAAGCATTTTTTTGAATCTCTCTCTACAAAATTGTTCACGGTTTGTCATGTTTGGCACCACTGGGTTTGTGGGAGAATAGGCTTTCGAATGTTACTCAACTCAACCCATTTCCAACGACACTGTATTATCAACATTTCCACTGATGGTAGGACCTGGAGCTGGGTGGCAGCAAGTCCCCCGGCCACGCGGCAGAGTGACATCACTGAAATGATGATTCTGTAGATTTTTACCTCCCAGACCTTTCTATCACTAGCTTGCCCACGGGATGCAGTTTTACTACTCCCAGACTGAACAGGAGATGAAGACAGGCCTGCTGCTTTGAATAACTGTATTGTTTATGTCATGTCTGCAATCCACGGGCAGTTTTCATCAGCACACAACTGTTCCAGACAGACCCCCATCTCTCCAGGTTGCAGGGTCACCATAATGAATAAGTCACCAGGAGTGACCAGAACCACCACACTGTGAGCAGAGCGCAGAACAGAACCCAAGTTGCCAAAGTCCCACTGCAGTGCTGGGGTGAAATCTATTCATGCAATCCCTCAGCTACGATCCTTGGATGCATGATGCCTACTGGAACCCGGAGAGATTCCTCAGGAAGTGGAGTCCTCTCAACAGCAGCCCAAGGCTCCTAGAGCAGATCAGCAACAGCCGATCCTCGACATCTTCACGGCATGCAGCAACACTCACCTCTTCTCCACATCATTTCCCAAAGGGCTACAAAGGAAGCCACTTCAATGGCCCACTCAGAAATCATAGCCCAGAAGTGTGGAGCAAACAGGGACGGATCTCACACTCACTCGCTTCCTGCTTACACTGGCAAGGTGGAGAATTGGGTCTCCTACACACGGCATCTCTTCAGTCTAGTGCATATGTGGCCCACAATGTATTACTTGGGCCGCAGGGGCTGGGTGGCAGGGCAGCAACAGCTCCGGACCCCCGACCCTGTGGGGCCCACACAGCTGCCCCAGACCCCCAACACTGCACAGCTGCCCCGACCCTGGACTCCCACCACATGGGATGGGCCGGCAGCCCCGACTCCTCCCCATAAGGCAGCAGAGAACCTGGCGGACCCCGGGCATATGGACCAGCCTTTAGCACACAGCTGAACCGGGGCACAGCTGTGCGCTAATTGGGCCACATGTGGCCCGTGGGCTGAGAACCGCTGGTCTAGTGCAATGAGCCACGCGCTTACCCTGACATCCATGACTTTTGTGATTTTCCAGAGGTCTATGAGGAGCCCGATGAAGACGCTGACTTGAACCACAAAATTAGTTTCATTGTCCAGGATGTAGAGAAGGACCACAAGTGACTGAAATACCCCGAAGAACACAGAGCGGACGGAGAGCCCCTCCAGAGACTGCCTGCTGTTCCAGAACTGGATATCTAGGAGCCAGAGAGAAGAGCATAGAGGGAGAACTTCCTGAGCACAGGGGGGCCTTCAGGGGCAGCTGGAGTCCCACTGCAGGGAGGAATTTCCAGCTCTCTCCTCTACCTTATGAAAGGAGCAACACACAGGTCTACTTGCAAATGCATTTCCACTTCCATGAGTGGGAGTGAGTTGTGTTCTATTTCCCAACTGTAGGAAGAAAATGGCCAGCCCAGCTCTGTGCGCCATGAAGGCGGTTCAGATGAACCTGGATAGAAACCTATCCAGTGTTGGCAAGACACTGACTTTGCCCTCTCCATTATGTTGTGAATACAGACTCTCCTGTGGCCAGTAGATGTATGGCTGGTGTGTGATCATGGGGTCATTATACAGACTGAACTCCGAGCAGTGTCAGAAGCATGCAGCTTGCTGCCTACAGACTTTGTAAGGGAAGCACTTGAAGTTTGCAAGCCCCACAAGAGCTGAGGAGAGTCTTGTGAAACTGGTGGCTGGCGGACTGGAGAGTGCTCCTCCTGCCCTCAAGCACATTGGCAGTGGGGTTGGGGTGGGGTGTGCGGGGGGAGGAATGGCAAGGAGCAGAGTGCAGAGAGTTAGGGCAGGTAGCAGGGGGACAGGTCAGCTGAGTCAGCCATGTGGGGCTTCAGCAATTCAGCACAGGACAGCCTGGGCCCAAGTGACAACAACTATGTTTTCCATTTAGTCACATCCATGCTCTTCACCTGCCCCAGACGTTCTTCCTCTTACATTCATGTTGCCACCTCAACAAGGGGCATTGAATAACTCTGCAAAGGCCGATGCAGATCCAGGTTAAAAACCCTCCCTAAGAGGAGTGAGGGCTGGAGCCAAAAAAGGAGATCTTCACTGCACTGCAGAACTTACCATTTTTGAAGGCAAGAAACTCAAATATGCTGTGAACTATGGAAACGACAATGGTCAAAGCCAGCAGATATGGATTGGTCTCCAAAAGAGCAACCTGAAAAGAGAACAAAGATGTGAAGGGCCTATCCTGCCCCTCCGGCCAGGCCTCACCCAAAGGGACCCAGAGAAGGCAATCCAAACAGAACTGAGGGTTTCAGGTGGACAAACAGGAGCCAGTACGTGTGTGGAAAAATAACCCAACCGAGAGATGCGTTAGGAGGAACAATTGGGGAAAGCAGAAATGCCAACAGATTTCAGAGTCACAGGAAACAGGAAGTTACATTACATCTAAGTGTATGGGGTACTGTGGGTACTCGCCCAGGGACTGAGCAAGGCCCGCTGTGTTCTAGTTTGAATTAATCTTTTTTGAAGATGTATGACCAGAATTGCACACAGCCTTCTAAGTGAGGTCTAACCAGTACCTTATACAATGGCATTAATACTTCTCTGGACGTACTGGAAATGCCTCGCCTATTATCCTAGCATCGCATTTGCCTTTTTCACAGCCACGTCACACTGGTTGGTGACTCAGCCATCCTGTGATTGACCCACATACACAGGCCTCTCCCCCCGCCCTCCCCATTGCTTCTAACTGATGAACCCCCAGCTTGTAGCACAGATTCTTATTATTAGACTAAGTGCATGACCTTGCACTTTGTACTATCGAATTTCATCCCATTTCTGTCACTCTAGTCTTCAAGGTCATCCAGTTTGGATGGAGCAGGAGGGCTTGCATCCCACTGCCAGCTCCCCAGAGCCCCACTGATCTAACAGTTGGGGGAGTCCTGGCCTGTCTTGAGCTAGGGAGACAAGATCCAAGAGTAAATCTGGTGACGGTTGACACCATTTCGACAGAGCACCTTTCAGAGCAGAACAGCGCTGACTACACTGGCCTCTGTTTCCTCAGCAGCAATATCCTGGGGCCTGTCCTGTTGTACCCAGTCACAGGAGGCACCGATAGGAAAAGAAAATGGAAAGGGATCCCAGATGGTGGTTATGTCTGGGCCAGAGGAGAGGGATCAGTAGGCCGTTTGGGAATGTTCTGAAAAGTGCCTGAATGACTTAGGGGCCTGAGATGCATTTTCAGAAGTGACTTTGCCATTTGGGGTTCAGGCTCCTCAGTCACTTTTACCGCAGCAGCTCAGGTCTGGCTATGTTAAAATTACGCTGACAGCATGAAATGAGGAGCTGTTGGAAAGTCAGGCCAAGATAGGACTGGATGGAGGGGGACAGACCAGGAGTGGAGAGGTACATTTGGGAGTCGTCCACATAAGGGACAGCAGTTGAAGCTCTGCGAGTGGATGAGACTGTGGTCAGAAAGGGTGGAGAGGCACGAGCCTAGGGCAGAGCCCTGCGGGACCTCTACGGAAAGTGGCAGAGAGAGGGACCCACCAAAAGCAAAGCTGGAGAAAACCCACCCAGAGGAGATCTGTCAAGGCTGTCTAACCTTTACAGAATCCTGCTCCTCATCAGATTGCTCGTACAAGTCCTCGCCCAGGAAGTGCCATGGGGACTTGGTGCTCTGCGCGGCATAGAGCTGCCAGCGCCACAGCGAGAGTGGGCAGAAGGAGAGGCGGAAAGGCAGCCGCTCCACTGTCTCGTTGATGGGGAAGTAATCCTTCTGCAGGTTCCAGTAATCGTTGAAGTAGAGGATGGGGTAGTAGTCACCACTGACTGCATCAAACTTCACATCTGCAGCAATGGGAGAGAGTGCAGAGACAGGCCTGAGAGCGCAAACAGGGATGGGGATAGCACAAAGAAAGCTACCTTCACGCACTCAGACAGACGATGAGGGAGACCCACCTCATCCTGCAACTACAGAAACCATCCTAGACCAGCAGCAGCAGGGAACCCCAGACCAGCAACTGTTTCTGTACAGCTGGCTGCACATGGAGCTTGAACCTCCCGGCCTTCCCTCAGGAGAAAGATGCCAGCTCCTGCCGCATACAGGCTACTCTGAGCACTAAGCGACTGCCAGAGTGCGATGGAGGGGGGGTCTTACTTTTCCACAGAGGAATGGGAGAATATAACACTGTTCTCTTGGTGCCCAACTAGGTACAGCATTGTCTCGCAGAGCTCAAACCCATTCCCTCTGTGTATATTACTGACCAAGCTCAGACTCGGGTATTAAAAGCAGTCTGACAGCATCCAATTAACACCCTCTGGAAACTAGGCCATTTGCAGAATTCCAAAATATCAAACTGGCTTCTGGGGAGTTTATGGTGCCAGCTATTTCCTTCGTGATTTGAATCTCAAGCTGATGGATAGTGCCAGTCTAACAACCCTGGAGACGGATGTTCATTTAGCCACAGAATGGGTAGTGAGCGGGGAGCAGCAGGGTAAGTCTGCCACATACGTCCTTCCCTGACAAAGTAACAGAGTCCTTACTTCGGGGGCCACCTGGGGAGAGTTTAAGCTCAGTGACCGATTCAGTCCCGGGTTGCCACAGAGACAGGCAACACAGGGACCCAATTCCAGGGGTGAACTGGTTTTGTTTTTTTTTTTTTTTTGTGCGCTGTGGATGCCTGCCTCTTGGATGCTGCACTGAAGCCATTAACTCACTTCCTGTAAGTAGGCTTGGCGGAATTCAATTTGCATTTTTAAAAATAATTTTGACAGATATCAATGCTTATTTCTTTAAGCGTTTATCCAATTTTTACCTCTTTTTTCACAGTTGCAGGATATTATGGAGGGAGGTGTTCGACAATTATTTAATGACAGACGTTGAGATTAAGAAAGTTAAAGGTCCCTAAAAAGGTGCTCTGCTCTAGTTCTGCTAATGCTGGCATTTAACACTGTCTTATGCACGTTAGGGTTGGACTCAAGTTTTCAAGCAGCATTTCTCTTAATTGATAGGTGGGCAAAGTATCATTGATGGAAATAGTCTAGTCGGTGTGTGTGTGTGTGTGTGTGTGTGTGTGTGTGTGTGTGTGTGTGTGTGTGTGTGTGTGTGTGTGTGTGTGTGTGTGTGTGTGTGTGTGTGTGTGTGTGTGTGTAAATCAGTGTTTACCAACATTTCCTGCTAAAAATCCAATCCTTCCAGCCTACTCACAAGGCAATGAATAGACGGTAACAATTTAGTTACTACCAACTCAGAGGAATTTATACTACTGGACTAGAGGGAAAGTCTCCAATATTCCATTCCCCAAACCCTCAACTGCTCAATCCACAAGTATGCTGAAGAAAATAAGCTAGTCCAAAGCAGACAAAACCAACTCCACTCGCATGCAATTACTACATTCCAACAAGTGCCCCAAACTGGACAAATAACAGAGGAAAGCTCTGCAGAGAACTGTGATGGGAGGAGATGGCAAGACCAGCTATAAGCACCAGACAGATCAGCTCTGAAAAGAAGAGTTCTTCGAGCAAAAGCACACATTTCAAAATGGCATCTCAGAGAATGGGAAGTGCTGGCATAACCCAAATTCTTACATTGGTCCAGAGGCGGTGGCACACTACCCTTCACCCAGGGAGTATGATCGTCCACTATGTTGATGGTGAGATTAGGGTGCCAGTGCGAGATCACCTCTACAGGGCCGAAGTCTTCTGCTCTCTGCAACAAGAACAAAGTCACATTTGGTACAGGGGTGCTGGGGCATTTCACTGCTCTAGCAATAGCAAGAGGGCACCACGTATACAAAAACATCCAATGCAGCTCATTAGATTTGGAACTGTAGGTAATTTTGGATTTGGTCCTGGGGAAAGGATGCACAGATAAAGGCACTGGACTTCCACAATGCAGCTAGAGAGGCTACCTGACAGGGATGGAAGGACCTGACGGGTTTAGGACCATGAGAGAGGCAAAGGGGAAGACAGACAGTTTCATCTAGATCTTGGACAAACATCGGCAGATGTAGAAAGATTAGAGGAGATAAACTTGGAGGAATTCTGCGTCATTGTGCAATGCACAATTTTGTAGAAATTAATGTGTGCGCAGAATTTCCTTTCCCACACAGAAACGAGCTGCAGTGCTAATAGCCAGCACTAGGGGTCACTGGACATGGCAGAGCCCGGCTCGCACATAGAAGACACTGCTAGAGGGAGGGAGAGGGAGAGGGAGCTAGAGGTTCCTCACAGCTGCAGTTCCTGGGACCGAGCATCAGGCTGTTTCTCCCTCTGGATCCCTGGGCTGTGGGGGGGTGGGGGGGGGGGGAGAAGAATGGGGAAGAGGAAGGTGGGTGTCTGGGCAAGGGGGGAGTCCTGCAGCTGGGCTCTGGGAGGGGAGGGGTTGTGGGTGTCTGGCCCCCCTGGCTGGACTCTGGGGGGCAGAGAAACAGGAACTGGGTTGTCATAGGGGTTTCCTGAACTGTCTACTCCTGGGGGAATTTGTGTCTGTCTGTATTGTTACAAACATACTTGCTGACAGGTATTTTGAAATAAATTACCAAAATAATTGAAACTGGTGTGATTATATAGTGTTAGTTTGACAAATAAAATGTGTCGAATTTTGCAGAATTTTAAAAGATTGTGTGTAGAATTTTTAATTTTGGCACAGAAGGCCCCCATGAGTATAAATTGTACAAGTCAGCCAGATGGAGAAGGGCACAAGTAAATTCATGAATCTTTTACACATCAAAACTAGGAGATTTTTTTTACAATTTAAAACCCATAAGAACTTGATTTGTTCTGCTAGGTTTTAGGTAGCAAGTGTCTTCATAATGCTAGTTACTAACCCTTCCAAAGGTGCTGCTTTAACAAGCCAGCTCCAACCCAAATTGAAAATTTCTGAACCAGGTCTGGAAAAAATCACTTCATAGGCCTTTGGCTCCATGTCTCTTTCACTTCAGCCAATCAACCCCTTCAACCGTCCATCAGTTTTTCCTCTCCTATGGGCTTTTTTGTGTCTTGTGTTTTTTCCATCTTTGTTCTCCTCCAGCCAGGAGGGAACGAGAGATTAACACAAGTACAGGAGAATGACCAGACTGGGACAGGCCAATGGTCCATACCCCACTATCCTGTCTTTCGACAGCGATCAGCAGCAGAGGGAGTGAGCAGAACAGGGCAATTTATTGAGGAATCCATCCCAGCTTCTAGCAGTCAGAGGTTTATGGACACCCAGAGCTTGGGGTTGTCAGCACCAGCCAGTCACAGACGGGCAAATGAGGATTAGATCAGACCAGACCACAACTAGCAGGGTGGCCTCTCAATGCTTCTCTGCACCTTACAAGGCTGCATGAGGCTGTAAATCAGCAGCACCTGTGATCCAGTCTGGCACCCGCAGCAAATAGCACTGGGTTGTCCTGGGCCCAGAGAACATTCAGAACAGCAACACACATGCCTTAGGGGTGAGCGTGCCAGGTCTGCCCTTTGCAATACAAGGGCAGGAGGAAGCCCTCTGTAGTTGGTTTCTACTTCTCTATCATACTCAGATTTGTATCCATTTTCAACAGAGGGTTTAACTGGGCTCCCTTTCTGAGTTAACCCGTTAACAGAGTTCTTCCTGGGACCCTTCTCCTCCTCAGTCACAGACTGCTCTGTCACAGGACTGGAGAGCTGAAGTGAAGAGGGAAGTTCCACAGGAGAGACAGAAGGGGAAGTGATAGCAGAAGCACAGGTATGGGAGCAGGAAAAGGTAGTGGAAACAGAGCCAGGGAGGTCAGAGTCCCCCAGTGTGATCATCGGACAAAGGGGTGAAGGAAAACCTTGTATCAATACATCAGAGGGAGAACAAGGTAACGGTTCATTAAAGAGAAGGAGCGAAGAATTCCACAGAAACATTTCCGCAGTACCAAGGATCAAGGAGTGTGAACCAACAAACATCAAGGGAACATTTTGGACTTATTCACTGTTGAGTCTAAGTTCTACTTCCCACTGGTTGGGAAAAGCATTAACCCACAGCAAACAAAGGGATATAGAGATGATTTTTAAAAAAAAAAAATCTGATTTCTTAAATTATCAATCCACTTGTAGCAAAGCTGCTAATTCCCAGGGTAATGACACCCGGGATACAGCAAATTCTGCAGACGTCCAGGTTTTGCTAGGGAGTTAAGATGTACTTTGAAATGTCTTTATCATGTGTTTTACAAGTCAATTTGCTTCATGGCCTCCCTGCGAAATGCTGTTGGCCAGTGTAATCTCTCCAACACCCACCCCAGCAGAGACCCTGACCACCCTTCCCATTCTCTCCAAGTGGAAGTTAGTGCCTGACTGCAGCAAAGTCTAAACGTCTCTCCAAGCACAAAGATGTACCTGGGTGTGGAAGCAGAGGAGAGAGACAAGCCAGGGCCTCGCTGAACGAGAAAAGCGGCTCGTTACCTTTATCATTTCTGGATCTGCTTCCGTCTCCCCCGTCAGAAGATTCTTGGTTTTCTGGAACCGTCGACGTTTATATTTATTTATCACTAGAAGGAAAGACAGGCAGACAGGCAGACGTGAGTAACGCTGAATTCTTCCACTTATCAGCAACACTCTCTGCAAGAGGCAACCGTCCAAAACAGATCCGCTTCAAGCAGCATCTCCCTGCTTCTCCTGAGCTCATGATTTGGGACATAAGGTGGACCACTGACCAGCTGAATGAAAAGCATCAGTTCTTGGCACTTCCTGAACATCCTTCGTTCAAACTGGTAAAACTAACCTGTCCCTATTTTATAACACCCCTCTTCTGGCCTCCTTTCCCAGAATCACAGCTGCAATGGCAGGAAAGTTAACAAACATTAGCAAACATCAATGCTGCTGCATAAATTAGCCAGCAAAAGGAACTACTCCTTTGCTATAGACACTTCCCCAGAGAGTCAGAGACCTCAGATCACCACCACTGCCAGAAGGATATTTGGGTAGAGCACATGTGGGTTTTGATCAGTGTTTCTCAAACTTTTGTATTGGTGACCACTTTTGCACAGCAAACCTATTAGTGCAACCTTATAAATTAAAAAAACACTTTCTTTTGTATTTAACACTGTTATAAATGCTGAAGGCAAAGCAGGGTTTGGGGATGGAGGTGGACAGCTCGCGACCCCCCCCATGTAATAACCTTGTGACCTCCTGAGGGGTCACGACCCCCAGTTTGAGAACATCTGGTTTAGATTTATACAAATATTAAAAAACCCTAGTCAAGGCTCTCAGTAAATTAATATAAGAAAAGCATCCAATGGGGACATAATAGCTTCTTAAGAACATAAGAATGGCCATACTGCGTCACACCAAAGGTCCATTTAGTCCAGTAGCACGTCTACCGACAGTGGCCAATGCCAGGTGCCCAAGAGGAAATGAACAGAACAGGTAATCACCAAGTGATCCATCATGTCGTCTATTCCCAGCTTCTGGCAAACAGAGACACCATCCCTGCCCATCCTGGCTAATAGCCATTTGAACCCTGTTATATTCTTGGCCTTCACAACATCCGCCGGCAAAGAGTTCCACAGACTGACTGTGGGATGTGTGAAAAAAAAACCCAACAACTTCCTTTTGTTTGTTTTAAACCTGCTGCCTATTAATTTCATTTGGTGACCCCTAGGTCCTGTGTTATGAGAAGTAGTAAATAACACTTCCTGATTGGTGTGGAGAAAGTAAATAAGGATTTTACAGACCTGAATCATATCCCCCCCTTAGTCGTCTCTTTTCCAAGCTGAAAAGTCCCAGTCTTATTAATCTCTCCTCATACAGGGAATCAGAGGATTTCCGTATTACACAGGACTTCACCTAGTTACCCCGGCATCGAGCCCAATGGCTTGTCTGACTAAAGCACACCGTCCAGAAAGGCAGCCAACTGGAGAATCTGCCCCTTCCCTTGGCAGTTTGCACCCATGGTTAATCACCTCAATGTTAAATTTGTGCCTTACTTATAATAAAACTGTCTGGCTTTAACTCAGTAGCAGCCTTGCATATTTCAAAGATGGTCTCTGCAAAAGCCACATTGTGGAGATTTCTATAAACCTCACTGAGATTATGCTCAGATGACATTCTACCTAGCTTCATGTTACCCAACAAAAGACAACCACATTCTCATCCTACGCAGCACGACACACTCCCTTTCCAACAAAAATTGCACCCACCCACTTCTGATTCACAGTGCATTGCTTTTCTGTAACCTTCTAGGATCACCCCAACTTCTCCATGACTTCTCAGAAATAAGTTTCACTTACCATCCTCCAGAAGCCAACTCCTAGATCCGTTGATGCCCATCTGTTCAATTTTTTTTTTGCTTTGTTTTAAAAACACAAACATGTCCCTTTCCAAAGGGCATTTATTCAAATTCGTATAATAAAAATAGACAGAGTTTAAAGCCAGAAGGGACCAATGATCTCTAGTCTGACAGTAAAAGGACCTTGAATTAATTCCAATCTTGATTTTAAGTGAGTCAGTGATGGAAAATCCATGAAAACCTTGTGACTTTACTAAAAATAACTAAGGGGGTGGGGGAGAGGGTGTGGAGAAATAACTGCGGGAGCCCCATGGGAGGGGCACCCCTCTGCCACAGGGGGGCGCAGAGCCCCTGCTCCAGCCCGCAGCCGTGCTGCAGGGGTGCACAATCCTTGCTCCAACTGCAGCCATGACGGGGGGGGGGGTGGTGGTGGTGGTGGTAGTGGTGAGGGATATGACCTGGATGCAGCCCTGGAGAATGGGAGGGCGCACACAACCTGGAGCACATAGCCATGGCAGGGGGCCAGCAGGGACACAGCCCCAGCCAATGGGGCGCGGGGTGCATGCCCCATGTTAGAGGGTTTATTCCTTCACTCTCCCACTTCCCTGGTCCTTCTCACATGAACAGAGAGCAACAATACCCGAAGTCCGAAGGTGCAAACAATTTAATGTTTATTGGGGTGAACTTCCAGCAAGCTTAAATCCAAGTTCCTTTTTCCTTATTTTCAAATCCTAATTTACTTCCTGTTTGCCCCTAATTTATAAAATAGTCTCAGTTATACCTTAACCAATCATTTTACTGAAATTTACCTAACCAAATCTTAACATACTGTAACACGATTAGCTAACCAATTATATCCCACCACCTTAATTAGTTTACACCCAGCAAAATTAATTACAGTAGACAAAAAAAAAAAATCACAGAACCAGCCACAGACCATGCAAACAAACAATAGCAAAGTAGGAACTACGATAAAATACAGAAGTGAGGATTTCACCACTACATCTATAAAGACATAAGGGTTTCCCAACTATGTCTATTGATAAGTGACTTCCTACCAAACAGCAAACTATCAAACTAAGTTTCCTTTACATATTCTAGACTCTTCCCTTTATCTGGAGGCGATAGATCGGATCACCTTTCTAACAGCTCCAGATTGCCTTATTTCAATATGACTAGTTTGGAATGCGAGCATGACACCATACACTTCCCAGCTTATGGCTGCCTCTGCTGCTTAACCAAAGGCCTTACCTTAAGAACAGGGCCTCAGACTGTCCCAGTGAGAGAAGGCCCTTACACAGGCAGACAGTGATTTTGATTCTCTCTTTTATACCCCTGTAACTAGCTAAATGATAAACATATACCTACATTCTTAAAGTATAGGCCTTTACAGACAGGCCTGAATATCTATATCCTAACACTCCAGCTGCAGCCATGGCCGGGGTGTGTGTGGGGGAGATGTGTGCGGCGCGTGTACAGCCCCGGCAGGTGATGGAGTGGCATGTGCACAGCCCCCGCCACAGCCGGGGGTGGGGGAGAGGGGTAATGCTGAGAGCTGAAGAAGTCATGGAGGTTCGATAAAGTCACAGAATCTGTGACCTCCATTACTAAATTGTATCCTTACTTATAAACTGTGTTCAAGTCACCCATTAATCTTCGCTTCAAGCTCAACAACTCATTGACTATCCTGATGCTTAAATTAATGAAAACAATCACTAACCCAGTCAGTTTAATGACTATCTGTAGAGTAATGGCCGACAAGCAGGACACTTCCAGTGTGAGGGCATTCCCAGTGGGGATTACTGGAAGCACCCATATAATGAAGGTTCCGGACTCCCTGGTCCCACTGCAATAACCAGATGGAGCGATTCATCCAGAGAAGCAGACTGAGGAAGACGCAGGGTAGCTGGAATGGTAGAACCATTGGTAAATGATGACCTCTCTGTGTGCATTCAGTCCATAGACAAGTACAAACAATTTGCAGATAGTTGTGTTCAATAGACCACAACAAAATGAAAGTGAGCAGCATATCTGACTAGCTGCTGCCTTATGGGAATCCTGCAGCGACTCTTGTTGCAGGGATGATCTGACAACAAATGATCAATCGGGTGGTTTAAAACAGCAATTCTAGTTTTAAGCTCCCTCTAGAGAGAGAGAAAGAGAGATATTCAATCCTCTGCCACCTCAATGAAAGGACAGGATCCCAATTATTTTGTTTCCATTAATGAAGCAACCCATTTAAAACAAGCATCTTAGGGCTTTTCTACATAGCAAGTCAGGGTAGAGCCTACAGCTCACTAGTTTGTCACACTAACTCAACGTGTGGGCCCCCCTAGAGTGCACTAAAAGTTCCCCTGTGTGCTTTAACGTGCTCCCGTTTAATAGCAGTATGCCATAGTGCACTATAGACCTTTCCGTGCACTGCAGCAAGGCCAACCTAGCTTAGAGAGGAAGTGAAAGCAGCTATAAAAATATGGAAGAAAGGGGAACTCAATAGTAATGAACATAAATCAGAATCTTAGAATTGTAGAAAATTGATAAGGGAAGCAAAGGGACAAGGAGAAATCTATGGTCAGTAGAGTTAAGGGCAATAAAACAGCTTTTTAAATATATCAAGAACAAAAAGAATCCTATCAATGGTACTGGTCCATTACTCGATGGAAATGGTAGAATTATCAACATAATGCAGAAAAGGCAGAAGTGTTCAATAAATATTTGTTCTTTATTTGGAAAAAGCCTGATGTAGTCAAGTTATATGATGACACTTTCCATTCCAATAGTAAATTATTAGGATGTTGAAAAAGCAGTTACCTACTTTTTCATAACTGACAGGTTTCAGAGTAACAGCCGTGTTAGTCTGTATTCGCAAAAAGAAAAGGAGGACTTGTGGCACCTTAGAGATTAACCAATTTATTTGAGCATGAGCTTTCGTGAGCTACAGCTCACTTCATCGGATGCATACTGTGGAAATTGCAGAAGACATTGCGGCCATCGGGGGGCCGGCCTGCTGCTGGCCGCCAACTTGATCACTTTAGATAAGCTATTACCAGCAGGAGAGTGGGGTGGGAGGAGGTATTGTTTCATGGTGTCTGTGTATATAATGTCTTCTGCAATTTCCACAGTATGCATCCAATGAAGTGAGCTGTAGCTCACGAAAGCTCATGCTCAAATAAATTGGTTAGTCTCTAAGGTGCCACAAGTCCTCCTTTTCTTTTCATAACTGTTGTTCTTCGAGATGTGTTGCTCATGTCCATTCCATTCTAGGTGTGTGCATGATCGTGTACCTAGTTGTCAGAGATTTTTGCCTTAGCTGTATCCATAGGGTCAACTGTGGCGCCCCCCCGAGTGCCGTGCTCATGCATCAGTATATTAGGCACTGCCAACCTTATGCCCTCTTGGTTCCTTCTTGCTGGCAACGCCGACAGAGGGCCAGGAGAGTGGGTTAATGGAACAGACGTGAGCAACACATCTCGAAGAACAGCAGTTACGAAAAGGTAGGTGTGACGCTCTATACCCTAGCCCAGTCCTGCTTGATCTTCACGAGGATTCTGTGGAATGAATGGAACTTGAGGGAAGGCACATATCAGAGCGTTTGACAGTGGGAGCAGGAAAGCATCCGACAGGGAGCCTCTCTCAGACCCCCGAATGGAGCAGAAAAGGTGGCACTTCCTGCTCTGCCTGGACGTGAAGAGGTCCACCAGCGGAGTTCCCCACCTTTGGAAGATGATGCTGATCACCTCTGGATGGAGGGACCACTTGTGGCGAGATGAGAAGGTCCTGCTTAGGCAATCTGCCAAAGTCTTCTTGGCCCCATGGAGGTGAGCGGCCACCAGATGGAGGTCATGTTGTACGCAGAAATCCCATAGCTGGAGGGCATCTTGGCAAAGAGCAGATGATCTGGCTCCGCCTTGCTCGTTGATATAGAACAGGAGGTGGGCAAACTACAGCCCGTGGGCCGACGGTCCTGCCTGGCCCTTGAGCTCCTGGCTGGGGAGGCTAGCCCCCAGCCCCTCCCCCGCTGTTTTCCCTCCCCCGCAGCAATGCCACTGCATGGGCAGCGTGACTGGCTCCGGCCAGGCGGCGAAGTCCTGCTGCTCTGAGCTGCATGGTAAGGTGGCGGGGGGTGGGGTGGTGTGTGTGTGTGTTGGATAAGAGGCACGGGGTACCGCAGGGGGGCAGTTAGGGGACAGGGGGCCGTTGGATAGGTGTGGGAATCCTGGGGGGGCCTGTCAGGGTGCGAGGGTATGGATAGGGGTCGGGGCAGTCAGGGGACGGGGGGGCCTGGATAGGGGGTAGAGTCCTGGGAGGGGGCGGTCAGGGGACAAGGAGCAAGGGGGGTTGGATGGGTCGGAGGTTCTGAGGGGGGCAGTCACGGGGCGGGAAGTGGGAGGGAGCGGATGGGGGTCAGGATATTTGGGGGCGGGGCACAGCCTTCCTTACCCGGCCCTCTATACAGTTTCACACTCTGATGTGGCCCTCGGACCAAAAAGTTAGCCCACCCCAATATAGAACATAGCTGCTGTAATGTCCATCAGGACCCGAACCACTCTGCTCTTTATGAGAGGTAGGAAGGCGTGGCAGACCAAGCAAACAGCTCTGAGCTCCCTGACATTGATGTGTAGGGAGTGATCGAGACCAAACCAGAGACCTTGCATGCTGAGATTGCCCAGGTGGGCTATCCACCCCAGGTCCAAAGCATTAGAGACGAGGGTAACTAATAGGAGTGGGGCTGCAAATGGAACTCCCTTCAACACCCATGCAGGATCTTTCCTGCATGTGAGTGACGACAGGACATGGTCCAGGACCCTGACTAGATGGTTCATGCTATGTCTGTTGGGGATGTAGATCAACACCAGCCATGCCTGAAACTGCCTGACGTGGAACCACAAATGCCAGACCACATAAGTACAGGCTGTCATGTGGCCCAACAACCGCAGGCACGTGTGAGCAGTGGTGAGAGGAGTGGATAATGGAGGCCAAGGAGACCATGTGAAACTTCAACTTCTTGAGACTCGCTGAGGCGGCGCAGGTCAAGAATTGTCTGAGGTCTCCTTTTGCTTTCAGGATTAGGAAGTGGCAGAAGTAGAACCCTTTCCCTTTCATGTCCCAATGGACCACCTCCACTGCCCACAGGGTCAGGAGGTTCTCGAACTCTCGAATGAGGAGCTGCTCGTGAGAAAGCTCTCTGAAGGGGGACAGGGAGGGAGGGAGAGTGTAGCCCGAAGATATTACGTCGAGCACCCAATGGTCTGAGGTGAGCCACGACCAGGCCGACTGGAAGGGGAGCAGGTAGTTGAGGAAAGAATAAGAGGGTGGATCCTGGGAAGCGACTGGGTAGCCATCCTCAGGTGCACCCTCAAAATGCCTGCTTCTGGAAGGACCAGGCTGGGCAGAGGAACGGGAAGATGAAGGGTGCTGCTGCTTAAACCTCGTCTTTGTCTTTTTCCTGTGAGTGCTTGAACAGGGGACGCCCCGTATCTTGACTGAAGAGGTGGAGGATGGAACGGCTTCCTAGCCTGCTGAGGAGTGTGCAGGCCCAAGGAATGGAGGGTGGCATGGGAGTCTTTAAGGCTGTGGAGCTGAGCATCGGTAAGCTCAGAGAAGAACCCTGTTACCTCAAAATGGAGGTCCTGAAGAGTGGTCTGCATCTCCTCAGACTCTGGGGGACCGTAGCCAGGAGCTGAGCCTCATGACCACTATAGAGGCGACCACCTTGGCCACCAAGTTCATAGTATCCCAGGCCATCTGGAGGGTGCCTTGCGCTACCACTCTGCCTTTCTCCACTAAGGTGGCAAACTCCTGGACTTGGGCCCATGGAAGGGCATCCTTGAATTTGCTAATGGAGTCCCACAGATTGAAGGTGTACCTGCCTCGTAGGGCCTGTTGGTTAGACACCTGAAATTGAAGGCTGGCTGTCCAATAAATTTTTCTGCTAAACAAGTCCCACCTCTTGGCATCTATTTTTTGGTGTGCCACTAGGCTGGCCCTGACTGTCCCACTCATTGATAGCGGACACGACCAAGGATGCTGCTGGAGCGTGGGTGGACAGGTATTCAAATCCCTTTGCAGGGACATAGTACTTCTTTTCAGCCTTCTTGGCGGTAGGCAGAATGGAAGAGGGAGTCTGCCATACTGATTTGGCAAGTTTAAGGACCTCTGGGTAGACAGGCAGTGCAACCCGGGCCGGGCTGGTAGAGGATATAACATTAAAGAGGTTGTCAGACTCCTTCGCTAGCTCCTTGACCTCCAAGGTCAGATTGGCAGCTGCCCTTTAGAGGAGGGCCTGGTGCGCCTTAAAGTAGTTGGGGGGACTGCCTGTTTGGGATGGGCTCACCACCGTTTCATCCGGAGAGAACGACGACTGCACTGCAGGGGGAGGGGCGGTTTCCCCTTCCTTGTCTGGGGATGGCTCCTTGGGTGTGTTGCCCCCACTTCAGATTCGGCACCGTGCTCCAATTCTGGTGTCAGTGGTGCTGGAGGCAGCTTGTCTGATGTGGCCAGGGAGAAATGGTGGGAGTATACTCCATGGGTTCCAGTACTGCCACTGAGTGGGCCACTGTCTCTGCTGCCACACCGCCACTGCAGGAGCTGTGCCAGTCTTGCAGGTTGGTGGTGACTCACCTTTCCTTGGTGAGGGGCTGAACTGCCACTCCGACCCAGACCATAGCTCCACCCTGGTCTCTGGATGGGCAGTAGAGGCCTGAGTCTGCTGATTGAACCTCATCAGTGACCAGTAAGGAGAGGGCGAGGATCAGTGTCGTTTGAAGAGCGGTACCAGGGAGTTGGAGACCAGTGCTGCAATTGGGAACTATCCCGGACCAGAGGGGATTGACACCTGGGAGACCACCTAGGCGATGGTGACCTGTGCCGTGGTCATCTCTGGTGGGAGGTCTGATGGTACCCTGGGTATGGGGTTTGGTGCCTTAACTCAGGTGTCCTGCGACTTGTAGGTGGAGATTGTGGCGTGAGGAACCTGGTCTTCTAAACGGGAACCGGGACTGCGGTACCTGCACCTGCGGTCTGGGGACCAGGGATGTTCCACTGATTTAGAGGGCAGTCCCACAACCGGCTTGCCCTTGGATGCTGGGGGCCTTAGCTGGGCCTGTCGCCTGGCTTGGTGTCTACAGTGCCAGTCGGCCTATTTGATCTGTGGCCGCCAGGACTGCTTTGGGCATCGAAGGACCTACAAGGATCCGGGGCCCCTTGCCGTTACCAAGAGGCAGATCCCTGGGTAGGTTGGGGGGCGTCGGACCATAACGGTATCCCCGTGTAGCTCTGGGGTGGGTACGTGGCCTGACAGGTCCTTTTCCTGAAGCCCCCTTCCCCTCTGGTGCTGGCAGGCCCTTCATCTGCAGCCGCTTCTTAGGCACCAATGAGGGGGAACGGTGCCGGGCGGACCCCAGTGTTGGCAGTGTGCTCCGCACTGATGCCAAGGTGCTAGGCATGGAGTCCAATTGGGAGGGCTCTGAGGCAGGACGAAGTGCACCCTCCATGAGGAGAGCCCTCAACTGGATATCCCGCTCCTTGAGTTCGAGGGCGAAAGTTTTTGCAGATTACTGCACTTGTCCCGCAAACACTTTAAACAGTTCTTGTGGGGGTCGCTAATGGGCATCGGCCTGCCGCACCTACTAAACTATACTAACACTTAACTTAATGGTCTAAGTACCTATAAACTAATACAAAGGAGACAGAACAATGGGTTGTAAGAACGGCTCACACTCTTGCAATGCAAGACAAGGTGCTCCGACTAACTGTCACAGGCAGTAAGAAGGAAATGACAGGGCGTAGGGCCGGCAGCGCCTAATATACCGACACGTGAGCGCGGCACTCAAGCAGGTGCCACAGCCGACCCTACCGATATCGTTAAGGCAAAACTCTCCGACTCTGCACGTGGGCATCCACACACCTAGAATGGAATGGACATGAGCGAGCACTCACAGAAGAACAGCAGCTACCAAAGCTAGAAATTTTTAAATCAGCTCATTTGGGTTACTTGCACCCAAGAGTTTAAAAAGAGTTGGAGGAGGAGCTTATTGGACCATCAATACTCATTTTTCAATAAATCCTGTAACTTCCACAGAGTTTCCAAAGAATGGAAGAAAGCAAATATGCCAATATTTAAAAACGGTAAATGTGATGACCTAGGTAACTGTAGGCCTGACGCTGATCCTCAGCAAGATAATGGAATGCCTGATATGGGACTCGATTAAGAAAGAATAAAAGTAGAGTAATATTATTCATACCAATCTACATGGGTTTATGGAAAACAGATCCTAACTTGATTGGTATGAGATTACAAATTTTGCTGATAAAGATAATACTTGTAATATACTAAGACTTCTGTAGGGCTTAATATGTATCCCACACCATTCTGATTAAAACCTAGGAAGATACAAAATTAACATGATACTTTAAATAAATTAAATATGCTGATAGGTGTCAAAGTAATTGTAAGGGGGGGCCTCATCAAGCAGGTGTGTTTTTAGCAGGGTTCTGCAAGGGGCAGGTTGCTGATTTAAAGATCTGGATTGCTTGGTCAACTGGATGCCAGCAAACAGTATTATTTTAATACAGGTAAAGGCATACATCTAGAGAACAAAGAATGTAGGACACCCCTATAGGATGGGGGACTCTCTCCTGGGAAGCAGCAGCAGCTCTGAAAAAGATTAGGGAATCGTGGTGAATAATCAGCTGACCATGAGCTCCCAGTGCGATGCTGTGGCCAAAAGGGCTGGGATGCACAAACAGAAAAATCAACTACAAGTAGATGCATCCGATGAAGTGAGCTGTAGCTCACGAAAGCTTATGATCAAATAAATTTGTTAGTCTCTAAGGTGCCACAAGTACTCCTGTTCTTTTTGCGGATACAGACTAACACAGCTGCTACTCTGAAACCTACAAGTAGAGAGGTTCTTTTATCTCAGTATTTGGCACTGGTGTGACCACTGCTGGGATAGTGTCCCCCGTTCTGGTGTCCACAATTCAAGAAGGATATTGATAAATTGGGGCGAGGTCAGAAAAGAGCCATGAAAATGATTAAAGTATTAGAAAACCTGCCTTATAGTGATAGACTCAAGGAGCTCACTATTTAGCTCAACAAAGAAAAGGTTAAGGGATGACTGGATTACAGTACCTACCTGGGAAACAAATATTTGATAATGGGCTTTTCAGTCTAGCAGAGAACAGTCTAACATGATCCAATGTCTGGAAGTTGAAGCTAGAAAAATTCAAATTGGAAAGACGGTACACATTTTTTAATGGTGAGGATAATTATCCATTGGAACAACTAATGAAGGGTCATCGTGAATTTTTCAACCAAGGTTGAATTTTTTTTTTTAAATAAGATGTTCTACTTCAAAAGGAATAATGTTGGGGAAGTTCTCTGGCTTGTGCTGTACAGGACATGACACTAGTGGTCCTTTTTGGCCTTGGAATCTATGTATCACATGGCAAGTAAGAGCACAGTAGAACAGAGGTTCTCAAACTGGGTGGCGCAGAATGTATTCTGGGGATCCTGAGAAGCTTTGAGGGGGAGAGGGGAGACTTACTACGCACACTCAGATCTGGGCAGCCGGAGAGTGGTGGCTGCTGGCCAGGTGCCCAGAAGCGGGGTGGGGCACTGTAAGCTACTACAGACAAAAAGAAGGGGGGCGCAATCAAATAAGTTTGAGAGCCACTGCTGTAGAATCTCACCATAGCTTGCCGTGCACTAACTTACCATGTAGACAAGTCCTTAGTTAGAAAGCGCAAGACACATAAAAGGTACATGTAACCCACACAGCACTATGGTAGGCTCTCCGTCAGTTCTTCTAGTATTAGAACACTTCTGTGCTATGACACCAGTTACCACACCCTGCTCGAGCACTACACACATAATCAGACCGTCAGAGTTTAATGCCAGAAGGGACCCATCTGCATTCCCTGTAAGCTGCCCACTTGGGCAGCTGCACAGGAGACATTCCAGTGCTGCCCAGCTGATTAGCAGAGTCTGCACAGCCAGCAGCATGGGTTCAGGTGCCCCTCCCCCCACCTTGATTTCCCCAGCAGCCAGCTCACACAGTCTCTCCCGCCGCGCCCCCCCACAACCCCACGCTCACTCCCCTCGCCACATACCCCATCTCTGCGAGCAGGGGAGGGGGAGACAACAGGGCTCAGGACAGAGTAGGAGAGCTTTCAGTGTGTCTTAAAGAGACAGTGTACGGGTTTCCCCAGCAGCCCACACACCTCCCAACACACACTTGTATTATTGTTGCTGTTACTTCTTGGCACTTCCTGCAGTGCACGTATATTCGCTAAAATAACACTTTGAAAGAATAAAATTATAGTGTTTTAACTGGTTTATGCATTTCATAATTTTTATTTCTCTTTAAATTTGATTCTTTGAGCCGTGAGTTCTAAAATGCCTAAGCTGTCCTGGTGGACTAATTATCCCTATGGTAACTTTTCAAAAATATATATTGTCTCTAGGTTTTTTGTTTCTACTGGTGGCGAACATCTGCACATACCTCGGTACACATAACATTTATGCCACACATGAATAGAAAAAATTAGAGGGAACATTGGGGACCACCGCCTCAGAGTCTGACCTCCTGTGTATCACAGGCCACCAACAGTACCCAGTATCTGCACAGTAAACTCAACAACCAACATTAGACCTAAGCATTACAGCGCTCAGAAGACTAGACTATTATATGCCAGAGTCGGAGAACAGAAGGGACCGAGAGGCACCAGTGCCCAAGGCCCCCACAATTGCAGGGAAATTAAGTGAGATACACCCAGATAATCTTAGCAAGTGACCAGCACTCACACGCTGCATAGGAAGGTGAAAAACCCTGAGGTCCCTGCCACGCTGACCTGGGGGGGGGGAAATTCCTTTCCAACCCCATGTATGGCAACCAGTTCAATCCTGAGCATGTAAGCAAAAACCAGCCAGCCAAGCACCTGAGAAAGAATGCTCGATGCCACCTCAGAGCCCTGACCCCGCTACTGTCCCATCTCCAGCCATGACCATCCCCGATGCTTCAGAAGACGGAAATCAAACACTACTGAACCCCACCACACATGCCAGCAAGAGCGGTCTTACTTCGTGATGTGTGAACTGTAGCAAGTCTTCTGTACAAGTTCTTCTGTTTGGGATCAGGATGGAAGCCACTCTTCGTAAAATACACATGGACGTACATGGAGCCATTGTGCTGCACACTCTGAAATCACACACACCAACAGGACGGTTAGCCGCCTCATTCCCTGCATTGGAAAACCAGGAACAACACTGCCTAGGCTATGCAGAGCAGTCTGCATCAAGCAGCTTACTGTGCCAGTCATGATCACTTCAAGGCACATTGCTTTCCTCTTCTGGATGCACTAATAGCATCTGTTATGCTCCAGTGAGTCCACTGGCTAATCCAAATGACATGGCTATTTCCTATGTAATGAAAATGCTTAATACATAGGGCCCATACGAGGGGAACATCACAACATCGGTTTTATAACTAGATTTACATCTCTCTACAATTCTAAACAAAGCTTCATCACTACAGGACCATTGCTCTTTCCATGTAAGTGCCACACTTCCCTTATTTCAGTCTGCTGTTTATTTATATTACCATAGTGCCGAGGAGCCCCAGTCATGGACCAGGACCCTGTTGTGCTAGGTGCTGTACAAACCTGGAACAAAAGACAGCCTTGCCCATAAATTAGCTCTGTGCATAATACTTGCATAATATGTTTGAACAGTGGGAATGGCTGCTCTCGGAATGCTACTTCTCTAATCATGATTAGATAAAGGAGGTTTCCCATGCCCTGTCTGGCCATAAGGAAGGCAGGAGCCCACTCTTAACCATACAGAGGCTGCAAAGTATTAAACCTTTTGGGGTGACTCAAGAGATGAACCCCTGTGACGGACAAATAAGGCTGTTCCAAAGACTGTTTTGTATTACAGTAACGCCATGGGGCCTGAGGGAGGTGAAGCCCCATTGCGTGGGAGCCATTCAGACATGGATGGTTTGAAAAACGTGCAGCTTAATAGCAGACAAAACCAAGTGGGCATAAAAGAAAGAATGTGGGTGAGAAGTTGAGAACAGTGATAGGATCACATGGCCCCACCACCTCAATGGCTCCACTTGCAACCTGGCCCCACCCCATCTTATCTTTGGCTCTACCCCCAACCCAGCCCAGCCCCCTTAGTGGCTCCAAGTAACTTTGGGGTTTTTTAAAAAATGTTTATAAGATTAAAAACTAAAAGACAACCAAGCCAGGCCTCGGTAATCCCCAAGGGCCATCTGTCTGCCACTGCAGTGGTCAGTGTCCTGTAGCAGTAGATTTTTAGGAGGAGTTTGGAGAAAGATTGGATAGTGGCTTGTTAGATCAATTTAGAGATGATGATCCTTGCCTACTTATGGCCCAGAAGCAAGCACTATGGGAGCTACAGGCAAGCAGGCTGTTGAGGCAGACACTGCAGGAGGAGTGGCAGGAGACCACTTGCTAGCAAACAGTAACAGATAGAAGGAGGGACCTGAAGAGTGATAGCATGCAGCTGAAGTCTGACAAGGCAAAAGGGGGAGCTAGCGGAGCAAACAGAAGAGGGAGAGTAATATAGTCCAACTGATGTACCAAGAACACTATCTCAGCAGTGGCATTTTGAACAGGCCAGAGGTAGCAAGGAGCCAGAGTCGGGATGGGACATAAGGGGCCTGGGTGAGAGTTTTAGTCATATGGGCAGAGAGAGAAGGCTGGGTCTGAATAAAAGGAGATGTTCCAGACTTCACCATCACTGGCAGAGCAGCAGCTCGCCACCACCCAAAGACAACACTCATTTGCAAACAAGGAAATGGTGCTGGTTTTGCAAGTTGACCAATGCCTTGTGCATGTACATCTCAGCATTTGACTCCTGCTCTGGAACAAGGACAGAAAGGACATTGCAGGCAGGGGAGTTTATTGCTGGCCAAATCAGGAGAGTGAAACTCAATCTCGTAATAGAATGCCAGCTACACCTTACTTATGGAAAGATCAGTCACTCCATAAAATCCCTGAAGGCTGCAGAGGGAAAGCCTGCAATGCCTTAGCCTAAGCATTTCATCTGAGGCTTTAAAAGGAGGACACAGAGCAAAAAAGGGGAGAAAACAACTCATCTCCATGTCAGTGCTCCATTCTATGGCCCATTATCCAGCGTCAGGAGAAAAACCACCTAGGAAGAGAGAAATCACAGTTATGTACTAACCTCAGGAATGTCTAACTCTGCATAGCGTTCATAGCACCCATCTGCATTCTCACCACTGGTCCAGTCACCATAGACAAGATCCCGTTGCTCCCAAAACAGTGCTGAGGTGACATTAAAATCTGTAAAGTGCTCATGCTCTGAGATATACACGTGAAGGTCCTGCAGGGAGAGGAGAGGAGGGTTGCTTCTGGCAGACAGCTCAGCCTGATGGTGACATTAAAATACTGAAGGGAGGGTGGGTGAAAGGGGATACTCTGCCAGGAGCAGATAGCCACCCCTGGATGGAACTCCAACTGTAATGCTGTTTTACTTACCTGTGAAGAGTGGTTCTGCTCTGACAAGTGGCCCCTTTTGACTCAGCAGATGGCTCACAAGAGAACAGTTAGATCTGCTGGCTAACATAAGTTTCTCCTGCTTTTGACTCCAGTTAACCATGCAGAGGCAGCACAGGAATGCGAGGGGAACCTGGAGTCTGGTGTGGCTTGTCTCTCATCAGGATCTTTAGCAGTATGCCAACTGTCAAGTCCTGCCCTCTGTCATACCTATGTGATCCACGCAGGGCAACAGGGTTCCAAAAGTTTATGTGCCTGCACAATCTTTATTGCTGAGTCAGAAAGACCCCAGCTTGTGTCTCAGATCCCACGATGGGTTTGCAAGGAAAACAGCTCTAAAGCTGTAAACTGAGCAGGTTAGCTATGCAATCACTATGAGCTTGTCTACATGGGAAAGTTATAACAGTATAAGCTAAGGTCTGAATCTAAACAGCTATAACTCCCTAGGCAGAGAGTCGTATTCCCATAGAACAGGGCCTTTTTTTAAATTTAGCTTATGTTGCTTGGGAAAGGGTTTAAACTAAACTGAAAAAACCACTCTTATTCCGGAAGAAGAGTGTCTGCACAGGGAGTTACATGGTTTAGTTATACAGGTTTAATTATACCTGTACAACTTCAAACACTTTCCTACGTAGACAAGCACTTCAGTGTCGACACTACCTTCAGAGAGACAGGATTCTCCCATCGGTGTAAGTAATCCACCTCCCCCAAGAGGTGGTATCTAGGCTAGAATTCTTCCATCGACCTGGAGCTGTCTACGCTGGGGTTAGGCTACATCTACACAGCGTACCTGACAATGGCACAGCTGTACTGCTGCAGCCGCGCCTTTGTCAGATGCACTGTGTGGCCGTCTTCTCTCACTGCGAGAGCGCTCTCCTGGTGACAAAATAAAACCACCTCCAATGAGGGGCAGCAGCTTCGTCAACAGACGTAACGCTGTCCATACCCGCTCTTTTGTCACTAAAACTTTTGTCGTTTAGGGGGGTGTTTTTTCAGACCCCTGAGCAACAAAAGTTTTAGCAACGAAAGTGCCAGTGTAGACATAGCCTTATGTCGGTATAGCTATGCCTCTGTGGATTTTTCACACCCCCAAGACAAACAGACAGAGAGCCTAAGACACAGAACGTGGAATAAGTTCTGTAATGTGACAAATCCATCTATGCTCTGAAGTCACAGTGCCACTCAGAAGAACTGCTGCAAATCTAGGTGCTTATGACACCGTCAAACAACGGACTTCAAAACACAAGTGAGCAAACCTACAGCAGGAAATGCACTAGTGCTACCCGGTCCCTTTTAAAGTTAAGAAAACAGAGACAACGAATGAGCTCCTTGCTTCAGCTGCACGGTAGAGTAGAGGGTTAAGGGCAGGGCAACACATATTCCATATGGAACTGGGATAACCCCGATGGCAACCACCCCCATCCATGCATCCTAGACAGAATGGTACAGAGCTAGCTTTAGTGGCTCATCTCCCTGGGTCTCAGCTGCTGCACCGTTCTCCAGACAGCCCTGCTCACCACCTGCACTTCCAGCTTCCCTGCTGCAAACTAGCCCCCAACTCTGGCACCCTGACCCCTACAGCTTGGTCCCATTGAGCAGAGCAGGGAACACATGCTGGAATCCAACTGGCTTTCCACTTGTGGGGAATGCTGCAGAGCAAAAGGTGGATGAAGACAGGATCCAATGGGGCAGAGAGACAAGACAAAACATCAGCACTCAGCCACAGCAAAATGGCAAAACCCACAGCAAAAAAACAAACTCCACGACCTCCTGGAAACATGCCAAGTTTGCAGCTGCAGAACCATGGAGTACATAGGGTCCTGACTGAATGGAGGTTCACACCTTAGAGCTATTTTGTTTGGCTCTCTGCAGCCTTGCACTAGCATCACAGTGGCAGTTTCTGCTTGTCTCACAGTTTTAAGGTTATAGGACTAGAAACATACATTTTTTAAAAATGAGAGCTGAGATTCTGAGCCTAATTCTGCAGCAAGAGGCGAATACCTCGGTGCCACGGTTAGAGGCACAGGCCTAGGAGACAACAGACTGCAGCTTGACACTGGTCCGCCACAAGTTTCCCACATGACTTTTGACAAGTCCTCTTGATGGTTTGGTTACCCAGTGTGAAAGTGGGGGAGGAGGGGATGATGTGTGGGCAGGAAGTGGGTGCAGCTGCACAAAACCAGGGTGACATGCAGAGAATTCTGGTCAGTCAGTGGAAGAGAACAGTGAACGTGCAGCGTCCCAGGCCCACCGCAGAGCCTACTGGCGCTGACCCATTTGGGAAGTGCTGATCAGTGAGAACCATGGAGCTGACAGGGAGCTGGGTGCACACTTTACAAACTTTGCTGGACATGCTCAGCATGTGATGTCCAAAGCCAGTGTCCTCTGGAAAGAGGACAGACACTGCTCCTCAGCAAGGGAAAGCCTAGCTTTCAAACCTCCACTAATTCAGCTCCAGGGTTGCTCGAATATAGGCCACAGGAATCTGCCTGACAGTGGCAGTTTAGGGTTCATTTCCCAGAGTTCTATTTTCATTTCCCTCCCATTCAAGCTGCTCAAACTTCAGAGATCGAGCTTCCAAGTCTCCTAACCAGCACCTGGCTGACTGCTGGGGGAAGAACATTGCCGTACCACATCCTTCTCGGCATCCCACCACGGATGGGAACTGGAAAGAACTCTTCCAGACTCCGATCCTTTAATGGAAGGAAGTTATTTCAGGGCTCAAAACCACTAGCCAGGAAACCACGGTTTGGGGACCAAGGTGTCCCTTGCACACACAGGACAAGATTTCTCCACTGGCTCTCACTTTTCCTCCCTTTAAACCTCTCTCATTTCCTGCAACCCCACCCATCTCTTCTCATTCCCACTTTACTCCTGGGGGAATTCTGAGCCACTGCACATGCACAGAATTCATGCCACCCCAGATTTCTTTGCTTCCCTGGAGAAAAATGACTTTCTGACAGGGAAGCAAAGGGAATCCACAAGAGCGGTCATGCAACTCCCCAGCAGGATGTTTTGGGTGCCCAGGGCAGCCAGCAGAGAGAAATCACTGTGGGGCAGAAGGCAGGACTGGGGAAGACCCAGCTGGTGGCACCTACCCTGTGCTGGGCTCAACTGCTAAACCCGGCTGGGCTGGGGAGGATGGGACTTCCTCTTCCACTGCACAGCATCCAGGACTGGGTCAGACCCACCCCCAGATTTCTCCCCAGTCTGCAGGAAGCTCTGCAAACACTCTCTCCCGCTCCCTTCCTGTGCCCATTACTCATCAGCTGCAGGGGGAGGGATCACTGTACAGGGAGTTGCTCCCCCATCCACCCAACCCCCATGCATCCAGACTCCCTCATACCCTGCCCTCCCCCCCGCACCTGGATCCCCACCACACTGAGCCCCACTCCCCCAGCATCTGGACTCCCCCCATTGAACCCCTTACACCCAGACCTCCCTGCTGAGCTCTATTCCACACACCCCCAGACCCCCCACCCCCACTGAGCTCCAACTACCTTCACCTGGACACCCCCTGCAGTCCCATTACCCTTGCACCCAGAACCCCCCACAATCTCATGCTCCAGATCCCCCACCCCCCGGCACCCAGATCTCCCACTCAGCTGCGTGCACCCAGATTGCCCCACACAGAACCCTCTCAACCCACACCAGGATCCCCCCATGCTAAGCTGCTCCACACTTGGATCTTGCCGAGCTGAGCCTGCCTGCCCATACCTGGTGCACCTGGCACAGAGGCAGGGCCTTGGGGTGTTTCTGGGGCAGGCCCGGTCCTTGCGCTGTATCAGGGTAGGATGCAGCCTCACCGCTGAGTCTGGGTCACAGGGAGGAGCTGCAGAGTGATCTCCCACCTCTATGCAGCCAGTGACCTGTGGTCCCCAATGCCATGCTGGAGCCTCCACATTTATTTGATAAATAAAATTTGCAGTATTTTAAAATAGTGTGCAGAATTTTAAAATATTTGTATTTTTTTGGCGCAGAACGCCCTCAGGAGTACCACTTCAATTCCCCATCCGAGAGCCAGGCCTGGGTTTTCTAGCTGCTGCCTAGCGTTCCTACAAGTGCTGCTCCCTTCAACTCATCATCTAGACCTCTGCAGCAGCTTGCCCTGTTGGCTAGCTGATCACCTCTCAGGTGCACTGACACTCAAACTGCCCTGCCCTCACAGGGACAATCCCAGTAGTTGCAGCAGCTCCCACCTGGCCATACCCAAGAGGGACAGGAAGGTATCTGGGCTAGTTTATATGCAGGAGAGGAAGGGTTGCTAGGTTTCCTCCATGCCAACCTTCAGCACCAAGGAAAAAGGCTACTCAGGAAGTGGTCCTTGCCCTGGGAGAAGTCCAATATGGAGAGAGAGGAGCAGTGACTATGTAGCAGGCTGGGATTTGGAGACACCCTTGGGAGCAGAAGAAAGGGAAATGAACTCCCCACCCTAGATGCTATCCATGGCAAAATCCCAGTGGGAATTGGAACTGGGCCCACATAACTCAGCCCGAGTTCACTCCAATCAGAACACACTGAAAAAATGCCCTTACCTTTGGAATTCATCAGCTGCACAAAGCCAAATGTACCAAAGCATGATCCCCCTCACCCCCCACACAGCCCTTTCCTCCCAAACCCTTCCCAGAAACACTCTCCCTACCACGTCCCCCTTCCCAGAATCAGCCCTCTCCCCTCCACTGCATCATTCACTTTTTCCAAGGTTTTTTTTTTTTTTTTTTTTAAGGAAAGCTGAGATTCTGGAACAAGTCTGGGTGGATTCTGCAATTGCGTGCAACATAGGAGACCTGTATTGCCCTTCAAGAGCATCTTGAGGATTTTGGCCTGCGTCAGATCCAGGGATGGCAAGACTGAATTAGTGTGAGATGGTATCACTTTCCAAGTAGGAGAACTGAGGTGACGTGAGTTACACCAGATCACATAGTGGCAGTGCAGAGTTCATTTCCCAGGGTTCTAGTCTCAGTGCTCTGCCCCAAGCACTAATGATGATCCTTCTGGGACAGGTTGATACAGACACCTGGACCACAGGTCATATTTACCCTACATCTGAGATTGGCCGTAACAACTGAGTGGCTACCCCTACTCAGAACCTGGGTCAGCTAACAGGCCTGCTCCTTTCACCATTACCATTAAAGTGTCTTTAGGGAAGAGGTTGCGGCTCGGAACGCGGGATGCTCCGCCAGTGCTAATCTGATCCTGTGGTGCCGGCCCACGACGGAACCAACTGCTGATGGCCCAGATGATAAAGATCCTATGGAAGAAAGAGGGGGAGTGAATTAACACTGACATTTTACCCAGTCCTTTCTGCCACAGCCAAATGCCCCCTTAATCACATAACAGAAGCCCCATACACCAAGCCTACAACTGAAATGATGACAGATCTGTTAGGAGGACTGTGCTCGCTGTACAGCCAGCCAGCTCCATACGGAAGAAGCTTTCGCTGGTTTCTCTCGGTCACATCACTTTCTCAGACTTACAGCCTGTGGTCATGAGGCCCAGCCAGGGCAAACTGGTTCTGTGCCAGTTCACGGTTACAGACTCCTGCTGAACAACACTATGAAAAACTGACCAGTCTGTGTGGGAAACTAAAACCAAGTACACTCAGTGCATGCCATTGATACACACAGCTGGGTCAGGAGAGCTGGGAGAACACCCAGTGAGATGAAGGGGCCATTTCACACCTTTGCAAGCCTCATATGGGTGTGCAGAACACTGACCCCTACGTTAGGCTCCAATAAGGGGTCTCAAGTGTCTCTCCCCACTTGCTGTCTCTAGCTGGTAGATGTACTCTTCATAGCCCCTCTACCACCACTTTCCCTCCGCCCTCTGGCCCTTCTAGTCGTACCATGGCATAGAGAGGCTGGACAGAGTTGGTAGCTGAGAAGCAGCAAGGTGTGCCCAGCAGGAGGCTCCCATATGGCCCAGCCCCACAGGTGCCCCTTAGTCATAACCTCTTCACTATCACCACCACTTCAAGATAACACCAAGGTAAATTCACTGGCAAACAACTTAAAAGCAGAACAACAGTTGCCTTGTGCCCTACAAGGCTCTGAACGGGGGGCTACATTTGTAGTTCCTGGTTTTCAGAAGTTTTAAGTTTAGCTTTCCTTCACATTCTGGAAGGGTACAAGGCAGCATTCACCAGGCAACCTGAACTCTGCATTAACAAACCTCTTCGGTGGTCCAAATAGTCCATGAAAAGGCCACATACGTGAGAGTTCCCCAATGAATTCTCACACCATTCGACAGAGCAAGGCAACAGAGTAAGTGAGAATTTACTGGGATACAAAGACCACAGAAGTTGGCAGTGATGTCAGCTTTTAGTTAAGTACCCCAAACCTAAATGCACATATGGAAGCCTGTGCTGATGCTCGAAAATAAACTATAGCAATACCAGGGACTAAGAGAAGCCTTAATCACACAGAGAAATCTGCAGTACTGGATCCCTATACAGTATATTCCAAGGCCAGAGTGGACCACTGTGATCAACTAGTCTAACCTCCTGTAAGGCACAAGCCAGAGAACTGCCCCAAGTTAATTCCTTTTGAACTACAGCTTAACAAAAAAACGCTACTCAGCCCTCTGAGCTAAGAGAGGGCATGCCAAGTAGATATTACAACGGATTTTGTACACTTAACACTGAAACAGCTAACTCTAGGTGCTGCACATTTCCAAGTGGAAAGTCCTTGCTGACACCCCTTCTGCAAGCTAATTTGCCTTAATAAGTTGAAAAGTTAACAGTTCCAATCCTTTCAAGGTTCAGTACCGAAGAGGTATGCCAGTTACAATACTAAGCGCCATAGCCAAGTTACAGTGAAGACTTCATGGGTAGGAATTTATTTTCTAGAGCAGCTAGTCACAAAAAACTTGTCAAAAACGTGTTAAGGATACAGAACCAAGAGAGGTAGGACATTTCAGGCACTGAATGTGCGTGCTGAAATTTGTGTCCTGCAAGACTTGCATCTACTCTGAGTGCCACATTCCAACCTCAACTTCTTTAGCAGACCAGCCCAAGTCAGCCCCCTCTGAGTCACTGGGCTGAATTCCCACATCGGCTCTGTTGAATGTAAGCTTCCACCCTTGCCTTTCTAGGCCTCTGCTCTACTCTCACCTCATCTGCTGTCCCCACCCTCACTTTGCAACAGTGCAAGCCCCAGGGTACAACTACAACGTGATTAAAAAACCACAACACCAAGTCTCAGAGCTCAAGTCAGCTGGCTCAGGATCATGGTCTCAGGCTGTGGGACTAAAAATAGTGTAGACCGACAGGAGCCTGGGCTCTGAGACCCTCTCCCCTTCTGGAGTTTTATAACCCTGCAGTCCAAGCCCCTGAGCCTAAGTCAGCTGATGTGCCAGTGGTGGATGTGCCAGGGGTCCTTTATTGCAGTGTAGACATACCCTCAGAGCCCCTACTGTTCCACATGCCAGCCTGGCCCATGCATGGAACAACCCTCCAACTCTCATACCTCTGCAACTAGGAGATAGGTTTGCTTGAATCCCTGGATTTTTCAGGAAAGCAAAGGGGCCGAAGATTTAGTTCTCTTTCCTGGCTCAGTGAATCTTTTCCCTGGCCCACAGGCTGGAAACTGAGCTGTGATCACTCCTGAGGGGAGTCTGCCAAAGCGGATGAGAGTCAGAGCATCCCATGAAAGAGTAAGAACATGATCCTGGTGGTGTCAGGGAAAAAATAAATGCATCTCCTTTTTGAGAAAGTGGCATGGGGAGGTGGCTTATTTTGACGAGGCTGGGCGCTTTGTAGTTGGAAGGCCAGGGCACGAAGTGCCTATGAGGCTAAAAAAGGGTGGGGTGGGGCAGATGGGGGGAGAGCTTCTTAGAAACTGGTGGGTAGGGGAAGCCACAGGCGAGTTTGGATTCTGCAGCCTCTCGTGGAGATCCTTAGTCTGCTGCCCACTACAGCCATGTCAGAGCCACCTTAAGGTGGCTGACAGGGGAGCACAATGCTGCCAGGTGCTGGATATACAGAGACTCGAGGGCAGGGTGGAGAGCAAGTGAAGTCCCCAAGCCTGTGAGCTGTAGCAGGACAAGACAAAGCACAAAGGGAATGTGTACAAGATGAAAAACAGCAGCTGTGGCGACTGCTCATCCTGCTGATCAGAACGGTCTCACTGGTCCCTCATGCTTCCCCATCAGTTTCTGGAATCCACCTGTTGTGTCATGTCTGTCTTTGACTGTAATCTCTTTGGGGGCAAGAACATTAATCGATTCCAAGGCCACAAGGGACCGTTGTGATCATCCAGTCTGACCTTCCGTATACAACAGGCCAGAGAACTGCCCCAAAACCATTGCTAGAACAGAGCTTTTAGAAAAACATCCCGATTTAAAAATAGTCAGTGATGGAGATGCCCAACCCTTGGTAAATTGTTCCAATGGTTAATTACTCTCACTGGCCCAATCAGAATTTGTCTAGCTTCAACTTCCAGTTATTGGATCACGTTAGACCTTTCACTGCTAAACTGAAGAGCCCATTATTAAATATTTGTTCCCCATGTAGGTATTTATAGACTAATCAAATCACCCCTTATGCGCCTCTTTATTAAGCTAAATAGATTGAGCTCATCGAGTCTCGTTACTAGACATGGCTTAACCAGGAGATCTTCAATGATCTAAAACTCAAAAGAGAGTCCTACAAAAAGTGGAAACTCGGTCAAATTATAAAGGGTGAATACAAATAAACAACACAAGTATGTAGGGACAAAAGTAGAAAAGCTAAGGCACAAAACGAGATCAAACTAGCTAGGGACATAAAAGGAAACAGGAAAAACATTTTACAAATACATTAGAAGCAAGAGGAAGACCAAGGACAGAGTAGACCAGTTACTCAATGAGGGGGAGAAAGACAATAACAGAAAATGTGGAAATGGCAGAGGTGCCTAATGACTTCTTTGTTTCAGTTTTCACCAAGAAGGTTGGTGACGACTGGACATCTAACATAGTGAATGCCAGTGAAAATGAGGTAGGATCACAGTTTAAAATAGGGAAAGAACAAGTCAAAAATTACTAAGACAAGTTAGAGGTCTTCAAATCACCAGGGCCTGATGAAATGCATCCTAGAATACTCAAGGAGCTGACTGAGGAGATATCTGAGCCATTAGCAACTATCTTTGAAAAGTCATGGAAGACGGGAGACATTCCAGAAGACTAGAAAAGGGCAAATATAGGGCCAATCTATAAAAAGGGAAATAAGGACAACCCAGGGAATTACAGCCAGTCAGCTTAACTTCTGTACCCAGAAAGATAATGGAAGAAATAATTAAGCAACCAATTTGCAAACACCTAGAAGATAAGGTGATAAGTAACAGTCAGCATGGATTTGTCAAGAACAAATTATGCCAAACCAACCTGATAGCTTTCTTTGACAGGGTAACAAGCCTTGTGGATAGGGGGGAAGCGGTAGATGTGGCATATCTTGACTTTAGTAAGGCCTTTGATACTGTCTTGCATGACCTTCTCATAAACTAGGGAAATACAACCTAGATGAAGCTACTATAAGGTGGGTGCATAACTGGTTGGAAAATCATTCCCAAAGCGTAGTTATCAGTGGTTCACAGTCATGCTGGAAGGGCATAACTAGTGGGGTCCTGAAGGGATCAGTTCTGGGTCCAGTTCTGTTCAATATCTTCATCGATGATTTAGATAATGGCATAGAGTACACTTACAAAGGACGATACCAAGCTGGGAGGGGTTGCAAGTGCTTTGGAGGATAGGATTAAAATTCAAAATCATCTGGACAAACTGGAGAAATGGTCTGAAGTAAGTAGGACGAAATTCAATAAGGACAAATGCAAAGTACTCCACTTAGGAAGGAACAATCAGTGGCACACATACAAAATGGGAAATGACTGCTTAGGAAGGAGTACTGTGGAAAGAGATCTGGGGGTCAGTGGATCACAAGCTAAATATGAGTCAACAGTGTAACGCTGTTGCAAAAAAACCAATCATTCTGGGATGTATTAGCAGGAGTATTCAGAGTAACAGCCATGTTAGTCTGTATTCGCAAAAAGAAAAGGAGTACTTGTGGCACCTTAGAGACTAACCAATTTATTTGAGCATAAATTGGTTAGTCTCTAAGGTGCCACAAGTACTCCTTTTCTTTTAGCAGGAGTATTGTAAGCAAGACACGAGAAGTAATTCTTCCCCTCTACTCCACGCAGATTAGGTCTCAGCTGGAGTATTGTGTCCAGTTCCGGGTACCACATTTCAGGAAAGATGTGGACAAATTGGAGAAAGTCCAGAAAACAGCAACAAAAATTATTAAAAGTCTAGAAAACATGACTTACGAGGGAAGACAGGGGGAAAAAAAGGGTTTGTTTAGTCTAGAAAAGAGAAGACAGAGGGGACAAAACAGTTTTCAAGTACATGGAAAAGTACATGGTTTTTACGAGGAGGGAGAAAAATTGTTCTCCTGAATCTCTGAGGATAGGACAAGAAGTAATGGGCTTAAATTGCAGCAAGGGCGGTTTAGGTTGGACATTAGGAAAAACTTCCTAACTGTCAGGGTGGTTAAACACTGGAATAAATTGCCTAGGGAGGTTGTGGAATCTCCATCATTGGAGATTTTTAAGAGCAGGTTGGACAAACACCTGCCAGGGATGGTCTAGATAATAATTAGTCCTGCCTTGAGTGCAGGGGACTGGACTAGATGACCTCTAGAGGTCCCTTCCAGTTCTGTGATTCTATGACTTGTAGGTTCTATAGGTTTGTATTGTTTTGTTTTTGAGTGCAGTTATGTAACAACAAAAATCTACCTTTTAGAGATGTAATTTCATGATAAAAAGATTGCATTATGGTACTTGTATGAGGTGAATTGAAAAATACTATTTCTTTTATCATTTTTACAGTTCAAATATTTGAAATAATAAAAAGTGAGCACTGTACACTTTGTATTCTGTGTTGTAATTTAAATCAACATGTAGAAAAACATCCAAAAATAGTTAATAGAATACCAATTGAAATTTATTAACAATGCAATTAAAACTGTGATTAATCACAATTAATTCTTCCGAGTTAATCACGTCAATTAACTGCAATTAATCGACAGCCCTATTTTTAATCTCTCCTCATAGGGAAGCCGTTCTATACCCCTAATAATTTTTGTTGCCCTTCACTGTATCTTTTCCAATTCTAATATCTCTTTTTAGTAATGGAGCGACCAGATCAGCAAACTGTATTCAAAACATGGGCATACCATGGATTAATATAGAGGCATTATGATATTTTCTGTTTTATTGTCTATCCCTTTACTAATAGTTCCTAACACTGTGAGCTTTTTTGACTGCTGCAGCACATTGAGCAGATGTTTTCAGAGAACTACCCACAATATCTCCAAGATCTCTTTCTTGAATGGTAACAGCTAATTTAGATCCTATCATTTTGTATGTATAGTTGGGATTATGTTTTCCCATGTGCATTACTTTGCACTTAACATTGAATTTTACCTGCCACTTTGATGCCCAGTCATCCAGTTTAGTGAGATCCCTTTATAACTCTTCGCAGTCGGCTTTGGACTGACTTATTTTGAGTAATTTTGTATCATCCGCAAATTTTACCACCTTTTTCCAGATCATTTATTAATCTGTTGAACAGCACTAGTTGCTATGCAGACCCCGCAGGACATTGCTATTTACCTCTCTCCATTCTGAAAACTGACCATTTATTCCTACCCTTTGTTTCCTATTTTTTAAACCAGTTAATGATCCATGAGAGGACCTTCCCTCTTATCCCATGACTGCTTACTTTGCCTAAGAGTCTTTGGTGAGGGACTTTGTCAAAGGCTTTCTGGAAGTCTAAGTATACTGTATCCACTGGATCCCCCTTATTGACATGTTTGTTGATCCCCTTCAAAGAATTTTAATAAACTAGTGAGGCATGATTTCCATTTATAAAAGCCATGTTGACTCTTCCCACAACAAAGCATGTTCACCTATGTGTCTGATAATTCTGTTCTTCACTATAGTTTCAACCAATCTGCCTGGTACAGAAGTTAGGTTTTACTGGCTGTAATTGCCAGGATCGCCTCTCCAGCTTGGAGTTTAATTTAAGACTGTTAGCCTGGGAACCTGTCTAAAATAGAAGCCTGTTCCAGTCTTAAATGAATGACGTTAATTTAGAAGCATGGCAGGGGCCTACACCAGCCTGGAAAGATTTACAGACTAGACAAAGACTTGTTCTAACTCTGGGGACTGGGAGCTGAACAGCATCAAGCTGCATAGGAATCTTTAACTTAAGCTATTTCCGTTCCCACGGGACTTATATTTTATTTTTCCCCTGTATTTCCAATGCTCCTGACTCTACATCTTTCCTCTTCAAAATATTAGAGCCCACAACTCTCAATTCACACACATTAAACTGCTCTCATCATCACCACCACCAATAGTAAAAATCTCATCTGAAGCTGATCATGTATGTCAATATATATACACAAACACACACACACACACATATATATATATATATACACACACACACACTCTTTCACAATGGCCATGCAAAAGTTAAGAATTTTTTTTAAACTCTACTGCAACTGCAAAACCTCCAGCAGCAATTTCTTTCAGGTTAGCAATTAACCTGATTAACCCACATTCTTTCCACACACTGGCTGCTGTGAAGCCTTCCTGTTCCCAAGAAAACTGAGCAGATTTAGCTAGAACTGTCTGCAGCCACAGAAACAGGACACTTGGCTCTCTCCAGCCACGTTTTGACCAGTGCTGTTCACTCAGATTCTGGATGTCCTGGAACGATACTCTACCCAACCCATACTTTATCTCCTCCTTCAGTGCTGCTGAAGGCTAGTTGAGAACATTAACATCTACTTAGAGAAGGGCAGGATGCTCACTGCTCTAGTGGAAACATCTCTTCGGACTCCGCTTAAAAGCTCTCACTTGATGCCGACAGTCTCTCCAGTGACTGACTAATATCTAAATTTCCATTTTTGGTTATGACAATGGAAAAGACATTCCGAAGTAGCTCAATGCCTCACACTCACAACTAGGGCTGTGACCTGGGTATGTCACAGATTACCAGGTGCCTGTGCCAATACTAGATCATGAGGCATTAGTCTCTCAACTAGAGTGCATGGTAGAGTGAAAAAGCTGAGCTCAGGTGGCTTTGTTCTTCTCCCTTCCACCTGGAGAAGTCCCAGAGACTAGTGTTAGGCAATGTTCAATAGGTGCCCAAGAAATCTCAGATGTGGAGGACTGCAGCATTCTATGTGATATGAAACTGGTGGCAGAGCTGACGGATGAAGAGTTTAACTGTGGGTGAAGTGCGATCAGTAAACAGATGACCCCAAATTTATATCTTTGTCTCAGCCCAGAAAATGTGTTGCTCTTGCAGCAGTGGCTGGGCTGTGGGTTTCTGAGGAGACCAGAGGAGTGGGAGTTTTTAGTTGTCCATGTTTCCTTCCTGAATGGCGGTTTTTAAAAGAGGTTGGGATCTGTTGCTGTTTTGTTATTAAATGTATTTGTAATAACTGTCAGAGCACCTACAGCCAGGGGCAAGGGATTCAGAGGCCAAATTTAAATTAACATCATGCTTTTAATACGTGATGAGAAGAGGGCAGCTGGGGAATCAGCCAGGGCTCACCTGAACAACACTCCTTTGATGACCTGCCAGGCATTGGGAGCTTGTTGCTGGGGCTGGTTCTGCTGCTGGGTCTCTGCAGTCGGGGCCCCCGCTGCGGTTCCATTACTCGTTACCTGCTTTGGAGGGAGGAGTGGAGACGGGCTGGTAAGCAGCAGGTTATCTTGTATTGCTGGTGGAAAACGCTCACATGGTGGGCAGTGCCAGGTGGTTTCCCCAGCTGTCTACGCAGGGCAAGCCCCCATCCAGGGCCGCCGCGGGGAGCCCAGAGCCCCAGTCTGGACCCAGCAGGGGGAAACAACACGAAGGCTCCCATGGATGAAGGGCCCGGGCCATAGCGGAAGGGATTGGGCAGCCCGGGGAGAGGAGGCTGGGAGCGGAGTCGGGGCAGCCTGGCGAGGAAGGGGACTGAGGGGCTCAGGAAGCGGGGCGCGGAGGGGGGAGGCTGGGGAGGGGAGGGGGCGTCCGAGGACCGGAGCCGAGCCCCGCGTGGCAAGGGCGGGAGGAGGCGGGAAGCAGAGCTGGGACCAGCCTAGGGACGCGGGGGGTGGCGGAGCCGAGCCCGGCCAGGGGAGGCAGGGAGCGGAGCCGGCCCGGCGAGCGGAGCCGAACCCGTGGGGAGCCGTTGAGGGGCCGGGGAACCGACCCCGGCCCAGGAAGGGGAGGCTCCAGGGCCCGGCGACGCTCCACGGCGCCGCTACCTGCTCCGGGCCGGAACCAGGAAGCACCGCCACTGTCTCCGGCGCCGCCATCTTGCTGCGCCGATACCTCCGCTGTTCTCGCGAGAAGCTGCTCCCAGGCCCGCCCCTTTTGCGGATCATATGATGATCTGGTCATGTGACTGTCGCTCGCGGGGGGGAGTCCCGGCCACTTCCGGCCGCGGGTCTGAGTTGGGGGCGGGACTCAATGTGGGGGGCGGGCTGCCGAGCCCGAGCTGAACCGGGAGGAGGGAGGGTGTGTAGTGGGGCTGGAGGGGGCTGAGCCGGGGGGGGGTGTGTGTAGTGGGGCTGGAGGGGGCTGAGCCGGGGGGGGGAGGGAGGGTGTGTAGTGGGGCTGGAGGGGGCTGAGCCGGGGGGGAGGGAGGGTGTGTAGTGGGGCTGGAGGGAGCTGAGCCGGGGGGGGGGGAGGGTGTGTAGTGGGGCTGGAGGGGGCTGAGCCGGGGGGGGGGGGGGAGGGTGTGTAGTGGGGCTGGAGGGGGCTGAGCCGGGGGGGGGGGGGGAGGAGGGTGTGTAGTGGGGCTGGAGGGAGCTGAGCCGGGGGGGGGGGAGGGTGTGTAGTGGGGCTGGAGGGGGCTGAGCCGGGGGGGGGGGGGGAGGGTGTGTAGTGGGGCTGGAGGGGGCTGAGCCGGGGGGGAGGGAGGGTGTGTAGTGGGGCTGGAGGGAGCTGAGCCGGGGGGGGGGGAGGGTGTGTAGTGGGGCTGGAGGGGGCTGAGCCGGGGGGGGGGGGAGGAGGGTGTGTAGTGGGGCTGGAGGGGGCTGAGCCGGGGGGGGGGGGAGGGTGTGTAGTGGGGCTGGAGGGGGCTGAGCCGGGGGGGGGAGGGAGGGTGTGTAGTGGGGCTGGAGGGGGCTGAGCCGGGGGGGAGGGAGGGTGTGTAGTGGGGCTGGAGGGAGCTGAGCCGGGGGGGGGGGAGGGTGTGTAGTGGGGCTGGAGGGGGCTGAGCCGGGGGGGGGGGGGAGGGTGTGTAGTGGGGCTGGAGGGGGCTGAGCCGGGGGGGGGAGGGTGTGTAGTGGGGCTGGAGGGGGCTGAGCCGGGGGGGGGGGGAGGGTGTGTAGTGGGGCTGGAGGGAGCTGAGCCGGGGGGGGGGGCGGAGGGTGTGTAGTGGGGCTGGAGGGGGCTGAGCCGGGGGGGGGGGGGAGGGTGTGTAGTGGGGCTGGAGGGGGCTGAGCCGGGGGGGGGAGGGAGGGTGTGTAGTGGGGCTGGAGGGGGCTGAGCCGGGGGGGAGGGAGGGTGTGTAGTGGGGCTGGAGGGAGCTGAGCCGGGGGGGGGGGAGGGTGTGTAGTGGGGCTGGAGGGGGCTGAGCCGGGGGGGGGGGAGGGTGTGTAGTGGGGCTGGAGGGGGCTGAGCCGGGGGGGGGGGAGGGTGTGTAGTGGGGCTGGAGGGGGCTGAGCCGGGGGGGGGAGGGTGTGTAGTGGGGCTGGAGGGGGCTGAGCCGGGGGGGGGGAGGGTGTGTAGTGGGGCTGGAGGGAGCTGAGCCGGGGGGGGGGGGCGGAGGGTGTGTAGTGGGGCTGGAGGGGGCTGAGCCGGGGGGGGGAGGGTGTGTAGTGGGGCTGGAGGGGGCTGAGCCGGGGGGGGGAGGGTGTGTAGTGGGGCTGGAGGGGGCTGAGCCGGGGCGGGGGGGGAGGGTGTGTAGTGGGGCTGGAGGGAGCTGAGCCGGGGGGGGGGGGGGAGGGTGTGTAGTGGGGCTGGAGGGGGCTGAGCCGGGGCTGGGGGGGAGGGTGTGTAGTGGAGCTGGAGGGGGCTGAGCCGGGGCGGGGGGGGGAGGGTGTGTAGTGGGGCTGGAGGGGGCTGAGCCGGGGCGGGGGGGGAGGGTGTGTAGTGGGGCTGGAGGGAGCTGAGCCGGGGGGGTAGTAGTGGGGCTGAGGGGGAGTTGAACCGGAGTGGGCATAGTGGGGCAGGAGGCGTTGGGGAGCTGAACTACTGGAGGGTGTGGTGAGGTGGGGGAGGCAATAGCTTTAATCTCTTATTTTATGTGCCATTAAATGAGTCTCTGCTGCTACAGCTAAAACCCTCGGTTTTGGGCCCCTAATGCTGGATGCTCAATCCAGAGTGTGCTCCTCAGTCTCTGCACCTTAAATCCCCTTCTCCACGCTGTGGCTATCGCACTTCCCTGTCTCAAAATGGGGTGGTGCGGCTCCATACAGAGGTGCTCATACTACAGTGCTGTGGGTCAGATAAGGGCCTTAGGTAAACGGGTTACATTGATTTAAATCAAAGCCATTTAAATCATTCACTGTAACCATGATTTACATCAGCAAGCAGGAAATCTTGATTTGAATAATCAATTTTCATCTTATTTTGCATTTGTACTCTTCAGTTCTTTTCCTAAGGATAGGTTGAATCTCATACGCTGCTAACCATTAAAACATGTTGATTTGCAACTAAGTATAGTTTTTACACTAAAATGGGTGTTACTTGTTGCTAACCAGGGAGATATACTATATTACTCATAGACTTTAAGATACACATTTATGCAATTAGATAGCTTAACATATATTTATTCTGATTCTTAATTTTTACATTTTTCTGTTTTGTGAGAAAATGATGAATGACACATTTTACTAGATTAGTTTTTTATTTGTGATATGTTTCCAGCTGCATGTGGATGGAAATTAGAATTAAATTAAAAAATCATAAAACAGCATTTTAAAAAGTTTAAGACTATAAGAATGGCCACACCGGGTCAGACCAAAGGTCCATCTAGCTCAGTATCCTGTCTTCCAGCAGTGGCCAATGCCAGGTGCCCCAGAGAGAATGAACAGATCAGGTAATCATCAAGTGATCCATCCCTGGTTGCCCATTCCCAGCTTCTGGCAAACATAGGCCAGGGTCACCATCCCTGTCCATCCTGGCTAATAGCCATTGATGGACGTATCCTCCATGAATTTATCTAGTTCTTTTTTGAACCCCATTATAGTCTTGAACTTCACAACATCTTCTGGCAAGGAGTTCCACAGGTTGACTGCATCGTGTGGAAAAAACATCCTTTTGTTTGTTTTAAACCTGCTGCCTATTAATTTCATTTGGTGATCCCCAGTTATTGTGTTATGAAAAGGAGTAAATAACACTTCCTTATTTACTTTTTCCATACCAATCATGATTTTATAGACCTCTATCATGTCCCCCCTTAGTCGTCTTTTTTCCAAGCTGAAAAGTCCCAGTCTTATTAATCTCTCTTCATATGGCAGATGCTCCATAACCCTAATCATTTTTGTTGCCCTTTTCTGAACCTTTTTTAAGTTCAATATATCTTTTTGAGATGGGGTGACCACATCTGCAGGCAGTATTCAAGATGTGGGCGTACCATGGATTTATATAGAGGCAATATATTTTCTGTCTTATTATCTATCCCTTTCTTAATGATTAACAACGTTCTGTTTGCTTTTTTGACTGCCTTTGCACATTGACTGGATGTTTTCAGACAACTATCCACAATGACTCCAAGATCTCTTTCTTGAGTGGTAACAGCAAATTTAGACCCCCTCATTTTATATGTATAGTTGGGATTATGTTTTCCAATGTGCATTACTTTGCATTTATCAACACTGAATTTCATCTGGCATTTTGTTGCTCAGTCACACAGTTTTGAGAGATCCTTTTGTAGCTCTTCGCAATCTGCCTGGGACTTAACTATCTTGAGTAGTTTTGTATCATCTGCAGATTTTGCATCTCACTGTTTACCCCTTGTCAGGGTTCCTTCCCCACTCTGAACTCTAGGATACAGGTGTGGGGACCCGCATGAAAGGCCCTCTAAGCGTATTCTTACCAGCTTAGGTTAAAAACTTCCCCAAGGTACAAACTTTGCCTTGTCCTTGAACAGTATGCTGCCACCACCAAGCGTTTTAAACAAAGAACAGGGAAAGAGACCGTTTGGAGACGTCTTCCCCCAAAATATCCCCCCAAGCCCTACATACCCCCTTTCCTGGGGAGGCTTGAGAATAATATCCTAACCAATTGGTTACAAAATCATCAAAGACCCAAACCCCTGGATCTTGGAACAATGGAAAAATCAGTCAGGTTCTTAAAAGGATTTTATTTAAAAAAAAAAAAGTAAAAATTCCCTTTACAAAAAAACATGTTGACTCTTACCCAACAAATTATGTTCATCTATGTGTCTGACAATTTTGTTCTTTACTATAGTTTCCACCAGTTTTCCTGGTACTGAAGTCAGGTTTACCGGCCTGTAATTGCTGGGGTCACCTCTGGAGCCCTTTTTAAAAATTGGTGTCACATTAGCTATCCTCCAGTCATTTGGTACAGAAGCTGATTTAAATGATAGGTTACAGACTACAGTTAGTAGTCCTGTTTCAGAGTAGCGGCCGTGTTAGTCTGTATTCGCAAAAAGAAAAGGAGTACTTGTGGCATCTTAGAGACTAACACATTTATTCGAGCATAAGCTTTTGTGAGCTACGGTTCACTTCATCGGGTGCATTCAGTGGAAAATACAGTGGGGAGATTTATATACATAGAGAACATGAAAAAATGGGTGTAACCAAACACACTGTAACGAGAGTGATCACTTAAGGTGAGCTAGTACCAGCAGGAGAGCGGGGCGGGGGGGGGAGAACCTGTAGTCCTGCAATTTCACATTTGAGTTCCTTCAGAACTCTTGTGTGAATACCATCTGGTCCTGGTGACTTATTACTGTTTAGTTTATCAATTTGTTTCAAAACCTCCTCTAGTGACACCTCAATCTGGGAGAGTTCCTCAGATTTGTCACCTAAAAAGAATGGCTGAGGTTTGGGAATCACATCCTCAACTGTGAAGACCGATGCAAAGAATTCATTTAGTTTCTCTGCAATGGCCTTATTATCCTTGAGTGCTCCTTTAGCATCTCAAGCATCCAGTGGCCTCACTGGTTGTTTAGCAGGCTTCCTGCTTCTGATGTACTTTAAAAAATGTTTGCTATTACTTTTTGAGTCTTTGGCTAAGTGTTCTTCAAATTCTTTTTTGGCCTTCCTAACTATATTTTTACACTTCATTTGCCAGAGTTTATGCTCCTTTCTCTTTTCCTCACTAGGATTTAACTTCCACTTTTTAAAGGATGCCTTTTTGCCTCTCACTGCTTATTTTACTTTGTTGTTTAGCCACAGTAGCTCTTTTTTGGTTCTCTTACTATGTCTTTAATTTGGGGTATACATTTAAGTTGAGCCTCTATTATGGTGTCTTTAAAAAGTTTCCATGCAGCTTGTAGGGATTTTACTTTTGGTGCTGTACCTTTTAATTTCTGTTTCACTAACCTCCTCATTTTTGTGTAGTTCCCCTTTCTGAAATTAAATGCTACAGTGTTGGGCCACTGCGGTGTTTTCCCTGCCACAGGGATGTTAATATTTAATAATATTGTGGTCACTATTACCAAGCGGTCCAGCTATATTCACCTCTTGGACCTGATCCTGTGCTCTACTTAGGACTAAATCAAGAATTGCCTCTCCTCTTGTGGGTTCCAGGATTAGCTGCTACAAGAAGCAGTCATTTAAGGTGTCAAGAAACTTTATCTCTGCATCCAATCCTGAGGTGATATGTACCCAGTCACTATGAGGATAGTTGAAATCCCCCATTATTATTGAATTTTTTATTTTAATTGCCTCTCTAATCTCCCTGAGCATTTCACAGTCACTATCACCATCCTGGTCAGGTGGTCAGTAATATATCCCTACTGCTATATTCTTCTTACTTTATTAATTACATTTATTAATTAAATAAAACTGCCTTAAATGTTCTGGATACATAAGAAAAAAATAAATTTATCAAAACATGTCTTGCATTTAAAATTAACTGATTTATTCACCAAAGGAAGTATTATCTGTTGTTAGTGAATTGAACAGATTGTTTTTGGTCACCATGTCTTTCAAGATTTTAGATCTAGTTTTCATCTCCTCATATCTCATTTTTATCTGTAGACTGGGAGAGGAAAACAAGCTTTCCTGTTTTTTTTGTGTCTCAGTCAGTTTCTCGACTTTGAATGAACTAGTCATTAAACTGAACTAGTTGAATAAAGTAAAGTGAGGGAAATATTCTCCATGTACTGCAGAAGAGGCTACTGCTGTCCAAAGCTGGTTTAGCACATCAATAAACTTTGTTCCAAGTACTTAGCCAGGGTCTCCCCCAGTTCAGTGACTAGACTGACTTTAGAACTTTGGTAGCAAACTTGTTGCTTGAATGTTATTTTTTATTTAATTTAAATGATGTTAATAGACCATAGAAAGTTTAGACCTTAATATAGGTTGTAATAATTTCATTTCAAATAGGTTTATTTTAAAAAAGAATGTAATTAAATAAAAATCCAGTATTTTTTAAAAATAGCATTTTTGTGTGCTGCATGTGTGGGACCAACAAGCAGCCCCCCAGGTAAGGCGGAGGATGATTCTCCCCACCTTCAGGCATGGTTGCAAGATGTTTTGGGTTAACCTACCTGCCTTTCAGGTCTGAACAAACAGGTGCATACTGTGCAAATAAGAGTCTGAAAATCTGGCTCAAACCCAAAATTTGCAAAAGTGGCCCCTGAGTTTTGGTATTTTAATGTTTGGTACGAAACTTGAAATGCTTGAATGTGACTATAGTCAGGTGGTGGCACCGTTATAGAGATGAGTGGAGACTAGTTCACTGTTCAACAGTCAGTTTTTCTAAGTGCAAAATCCACAAAATCCATGTGCAGATTCAGATTTTCTTTACAAAACTTGACATCTTCAGCAGGATCTCGAGTAGCATTAATGGTCTAAACTTGAGGTCATTTGAGACAGGGGTTCCTAACATACAGCACCCCTAAAATAATCATGTGACATCAAAATGTTACAGTTCTTATCACTTTTTTTTGTCCACACTTGTGGTTCAAACTCCAGCTCTGATCCTTTCCAAATTGGAAAGTCGCCAATAATACACTGCATCCACTGCCCCTATGAGGAAGCAACAGGGTAAAAGTTGGACTTCCATTGGGGCCCAAGCCACGCTGAGGAGCCAGTGAAAGTCATTTGCATGGGAACCAGAAGATATCTGGGGCTCTAAGCCAGAGGGTTTGTGGACAACCTGACATCAGAGTCAGTGAGTGGCTGAAGGTGGCATGCTATGGCCATTGAACCTGCCCAGCACACAGACACTGCATGAGTCCTGCCCTTCACAGCTCTCTGAGGATGTGTGTTGTGCACATTAGTTGCTCTCTGCCTCTGTTCTGCAGGGGCTCATTCTAGAAGTTTTGCTCTGACAGCAAAGCTTCTGGGTTAAGAGACGATATTTCAAAGTGCTCTAAAGTGCCCCCCACACTCCCAGATTTTGCATTACATGTTTGGCCAAGGCAAACAGCATCAATTAGAGGATGGATGAAAGATTCTAGGAAGCAGAAGCATTCAGGGGCTGTAATTATGCCTTGCGCTCCTTCCTCATTTCCTGAACAATGGGACTGAGTGTGATCAAAGAAAACCAAGTAGCTGCGACTCATCAGAGTTGGCATGATCACAGGGGTTGTTGAGCAACAGAAAATGTACCCAGAATAGAGAGCCCTATTGTAACTGACGCAAGGTCAACATTGACTATAATGTGGCACCTGGGTACTGTCCTCAGCCCAAACAGTAACTTATGTTTGTCATGAAAAGTAAACACAAAATAATTTGCTGCTTTCTACAATAATTAATTCAATCTACTCAAACCAAAGGGTCATGCCTCTGCATGGCCCCCTCAAAGTGTTGGAGCTTCTGGGAGAAAGGGTTTGAACGAAATGTTAGACTAGAACAATGTTAGTGATGTGGAATGCACGCAGGTACTTGGGCATTGCAACGCTGAGTGTCACTGTGCCTACACAATCACAGGAACGACAAAGCCTGAGTTAGGTGCTCAGGCTCCTTATACAATCAATGGGGAGAGAGAGGCACCTGAGAAGTTGATCCACAAAGCCAGCACACTAGGCAGGGAGCTGCCTAAGCTAGCCAACCAGAGGGGGCATCCCTCAAAGATAGGTGCTTACTTCTGGGTGGCAGGGAGGCATCTAGGTCTGCTAGTGAGCCATGAACCAGGGGAAGAAAGGAATCTAGCTGTCTATGTTGCGTGCAGGGCCTGAAACAAATGGCTGGGGGTGGGGAGAAGCTTTCCCTTGCAATAATTAGCCCAGGGGATGGGGCATTCAGCCAGGATTACACCCAGTTCAAGTCTCCCTTCCTCCTGAGGTGGAGAAGGGGTTTGGAGAAGGGTCTGACCACTTGGCTACAGAATGATTTTAACTTTCTCTGGCCCAGTTAATATCGATTTATTCAATTGTTTAATTAAAGTGGAACAACTTCAATAGGTGAGATTGAGAGAGATCCATATTGGACTACCCCGTAGAGCCATGTGGGCACTCACCTGAGGGGGCAGATCACTGTTCAAATCCTTTTGCTTCATCAGGAGGAGGGGGGACTTGCCCTAGGGTCTCCCACGTGCAGGATGAGCGCCCTAGTCATTAAGCGAAGGGTTTTAAGGGAGGGCCTCCTACAGCAGCCTTGCCCTGCAACCTTAACTCTGCCCTTTGCCTATTAATGGCCTTGTCTTCACTAGATTTTACCCTGTGTTAGTTACCATGTAGCATTAGCGAACATGACATAAGAACACCTCCTGTTACCTATGTCTGGGCTGCCTGGCCTCGACTACTTCACCACTCTGCACAAAGCTGCCCTGTGTTCCCACTCCTTGTCCTAAGGATCCCTCTGGAACATCTGCCCTTCAGTGCACTGGCACTCCCACTGTTACAATGTACCCATGGTCACAGACCATTGTGCTCCTCTCTTTGCACAACCCACATAGGTCAGCCCAGACCTGCAGGGGCCAGGCCTTTTAGGTGCAGATGCCCCACTTTTCACATTGCAGCAAGACCACCTACTGCAAGCAATCCCTGACCAATCACTGCAGCCATCCCTAGTGCAGCAGGGGGCGTTTGGAACGGCTGCAGCGAGAATATGCCCGGGGGGCCCCACATCAACGGCACATTTCCTCTGCCTTGTTACAGGGCAGTGCATGCAGGAGTCCACCTGCGGTACATTCCCTGTGGCTCGGGACAAAGTGAAGGTTGCAGTGCAGGGCTGATGTACCAGGTGTGACGAAGTTGGGGATTTTTGTAGTGTTTTACATGAATAGTGTGTGTGCCTCAGTTTCCCTTTGTGCTCCATATTTAACAAGGTGGTGGGAGAGGGTTTGTTGTTGCAGAGGACCAGGTGTGACCTCACCTAGCAGCTGGGACCCCGGCAGCCAGTTCTGGCCAGTGGGAAGACAATGGGCTGAGGAGAAAGGACTCCAGTGACCTCACCAACCAGGTCCAGCAGAGGAGGAGAGAGGGCCCCAGCAACTTGGTTACCTGGGATGGAAGACAAAGGACAGGGGAGGAGCGGTTGGGGCCAGTGATATAGTATGCCTTGGCTGGAAGGAGGAGGCTTCTGGACTGGACAGAGAGCAGCCAGAGCCCACCTGGAGCCTGGACACACCTAGAAGTACTGTGCTGAAGGAGGCTAGGCCTGAGGGCCCGGAGAGTTTCCTGTGCTTTGTTCAGACGTTCAATAAGCCCTTCTGTTTTACGCTGGCTGAGAGTCACTCCGGTCTAGAGATCATGGTTGCATTATTCCCTCTGGGTGTGGAGGCCTCAGGGGTTCAGAGTGAGTGGACTCCCCAAGGGGGCCCACGGCGAGAGACAGGCGTGCTTAGGGTTCAGAGAGGCATGGTTCCAGGAGGCGGCAGGGCCTACGGTTTAACCCCCGAGACAAAGTGGAACCCCCAGAAGGGCTGTCCCTCTGAAGGGGGTTCCTCCCAGGGACGTATGGAGCCGAGAGAGAGCATGAGTCTGTGACATCAGGACTCAGTGTCCCCTGGGTTTCAGTGGGTTCCGGCTGGGTGCATTTGACATTCCAGACAGGTATGAGATGCTGCTAGACAACTCTAACTCTGCATTAATGAAGTTTGGGCCAGTGAATTTTCAGAGGTGCTGAGCACCCAGCTCTCCCATTGGCTTCAGCTACTCAACACCTCCAAAAATCAGGCCCACAATTTTTCAAGAGGGGCTGGCGAAACCTCAGACTGCAAATCCAGCAACCAGCTCTGTTGCCTAAGGAGGTGGAACAGCCCAGTTGTGCTCATTGTAACCACACAAGCCACTTCTGGACCTCTTCTCCCTCCATTTAGCATCTGCTCTAGTTCGAACAGAAATTCATTCAGGGGAGTTACGTGACCTATGTAATGCAGCAGGTCAGACTATATGAGCACAGTGGTCCCTTCTGGGCATAGAATCAATTAATATGTTGTGCCTTGTTCTAGATGGTAATGAATGCTTCAGGGCAGGGACTGTGTCTTCCGTGTGCCTGTACATAGCCCAGCCCCATGTTCTCTAATGTTTTCATAGCATGGGCTATGTTTTAGTAGAGTCTCCCAGGGACCTCCCTGCCAGGGCCCATTCGGTGACTCCCTGTGGCAAGGGATTACTCTGGTAGAAACAAGAACAGGAGGACTTGTGGCACCTTAGAGACTAACAAATTTATTTGAGCATAAGCTTTCTTGAGTTACAGCTCACTTCATCGGATGCTGTAGTTCACAAAAGCTTATGCTCAAATAAATTTGTTAGTCTCTAAGGTGCCACAAGTCCTCCGGTTCTTTTTGCGGACACAGACTAACAAGGCTCCTCCCCTGGCCGGAAAGTGCCACCCGCCACCTCCCCCGGCCGGACCGTGCCACCCGCCTCCTCCCCCGGCCGGACCGTGTCACCCGCCTCCTCCCTTGCCCGGACCGTGCCACCCGCCTCCTCCCCCGGCCGGACCGTGTCACCCGCCTCCTCCCCCGGCCGGACCGTGCCACCTGCCTCCTCCCTTGCCCGGACCGTGCCACCCGCCTCCTCCCCCGGCCGGACCGTGTCACCCGCCTCCTCCCCCGGCCGGACCGTGCCACCCGCCTCCTCCCTCGGCCGGACCGTGCCACCTGCCTCCTCCCTTGCCCGGACCGTGCCACCCGCCTCCTCCCCCGGCCGGACCGTGCCACCCGCCTCCTCCCCTGGCCGGACCGTGCCACCCGCCTCCTCCCCTGGCCGGACCGTGCCACCCGCCTCCTCCCTTGCCCGGACCGTGCCACCCGCCTCCTCCCCTGGCCGGACCGTGCCACCCGCCTCCTCCCCCGGCCGGACCGTGCCACCCGCCTCCTCCCTTGCCCGGACCATGCCACCCGCCTCCTCCCCCGGCCGGACCGTGCCACCCGCCTCCTCCCCCGGCCGGACCGTGCCACCTGCCTCCTCCCTTGCCCGGACCGTGCCACCTGCCTCCTCCCCCGGCCGGACCGTGCCACCTGCCTCCTCCCCCGGCCGGACCGTGCCACCTGCCTCCTCCCTTGCCCGGACCGTGCCACCCGCCTCCTCCCCCGGCCGGACCGTGTCACCCGCCTCCTCCCCCGGCCGGACCGTGCCACCTGCCTCCTCCCTTGCCCGGACCGTGCCACCCGCCTCCTCCCCCGGCCGGACCGTGCCACCCGCCTCCTCCCCTGGCCGGACCGTGCCACCCGCCTCCTCCCCCGGCCGGACCGTGCCACCCGCCTCCTCCCTTGCCCGGACCGTGCCACCCGCCTCCTCCCCCGGCCGGACCGTGCCACCCGCCTCCTCCCCCGGCCGGACCGTGCCACCCGCCTCCTCCCTTGCCCGGACCGTGCCACCCGCCTCCTCCCCCGGCCGGACCGTGCCACCTGCCACCTCCCCTGGCCGGACCGTGCCACCTGCCACTTCCCCGGCCGGACCGTGCCACCCGCCTCCTCCCCCGGCCGGACCGTGCCACCCGCCTCCTCCCCCGGCCGGACCGTGCCACCTGCCTCCTCCCCCGGCCGGACCGTGCCACCTGCCACTTCCCCGGCCGGACCGTGCCACCTGCCACCTCCCCCGGCCGGACCGTGCCACCCGCCTCCTCCCCCGGCCGGACCGTGCCACCTGCCACCTCCCCCGGCCGGACCGTGCCACCCGCCTCCTCCCCCGGCCGGACCGTGCCACCTGCCACCTCCCCCGGCCGGACCGTGCCACCCGCCTCCTCCCCCGGCCGGACCGTGCCACCTGCCACCTCCCCTGGCCGGACCGTGCCACCCGCCTCCTCCCCCGGCCGGACCGTGCCACCTGCCACCTCCCCTGGCCGGACCGTGCCACCCGCCTCCTCCCCCGGCCGGACCGTGCCACCCGCCTCCTCCCCCGGCCGGACCGTGCCACCTGCCACTTCCCCGGCCGGACCGTGCCACCTGCCACCTCCCCCGGCCGGACCGTGCCACCCGCCTCCTCCCCCGGCCGGACCGTGCCACCTGCCACCTCCCCCGGCCGGACCGTGCCACCCGCCTCCTCCCCCGGCCGGACCGTGCCACCCGCCTCCTCCCCCGGCCGGACCGTGCCACCCGCCACCTCCCCTGGCCGGACCGTGCCACCCGCCTCCTCCCCCGGCCGGACCGTGCCACCCGCCTCCTCCCCCGGCCGGACCGTGCCACCTGCCACCTCCCCTGGCCGGACCGTGCCACCTGCCTCCTCCCCCGGCCGGACCGTGCCACCTGCCACCTCCCCCGGCCGGACCGTGCCACCCGCCTCCTCCCCCGGCCGGACCGTGCCACCTGCCACCTCCCCTGGCCGGACCGTGCCACCCGCCTCCTCCCCCGGCCGGACCGTGCCACCTGCCACCTCCCCTGGCCGGACCGTGCCACCTGCCACTTCCCCGGCCTAGCGGCAAGTGCTAAAGTGACAACTTGCCCTCTGCAGGAGCCTCTGCCCTCGCACCTACTCAAAGCCGGTGAAAGGAATAAAGCCGGGCCCCCGAACCCCCCCAGCAGCTCACCAACGGGCTCCCCCAGGGCAGCGAGATCAGAAAAGCCTCGCAGGGGACTGAGACACAAACGGCGGGCGCTGCACGGCCCTGGGCTTGGGCCTGCCCTGGGTGCTCGCCACACCCCCGGCCAGCCCGGGCCCCCTGTCCCCGGCCCACCTCCGCGGGCCCCCCGCGCTCCGGGCCCGGGCACCACGTGTCTGTCCCTTCTGGCCGAGGCGCGGGCCCAGCTTCCGGCGGCCGGGGAAGAGCTGCCGAGCGGCGGGGGGGGGAGTCGGCGCCCCCCGCCCGGCCCTTCCCTGCCTCTGCAGGTGGCCGGAAGCGCTGCCGAGCCGGGAGCTGCGGGCAGGGAGGCGAGATGCGGGTGGCCCCGGCGGCGACCCCGGCGTGAGGGCCGCGGCCAGAGGGCCCTGGGCCGGCGAGAGCGCTGGCGGGTAAGGCCCGGTTCGGCCCGAGCTTCCTCCCGCCCGCGGGGCGCTGGTCCCGCCGGGCAGGGGGCGCGGGGCGCGGGCAGCGGGCGCTGGGCTGGCGGGGCAGGGGGTGGCCGGGCACGGGCCGCCCCGCTGCGCCGAGCCCAGCCGGAGCGGGCCGCCTTGCCCAGCGCGGGGCTTTCCCGTTTTACGGGGATGAGCTCACCAGGGCCCGTGGCCAATGGGGCGGCGGCCGCCGGCGGAGCTGGGGAATTCCAGAGCCGTCGCCTCCTCGCTGCCTCCCTGACTGGGGCTTTGGGGGAGCGAGCCCAGCGCGGGGAGCCGAGCGCCAGGCCCCGCCATGCGGGACACCAGGGGACGGCAGCCGCGGCCGGAGGAGCTGGCTCTCCCGCGGGGTGAGGGGCCGGCGCTGCAGGCGCGGGGCACGGAGCCGCGGGGCCGCTCTCCGGGGCAGGGGCGGCCCCTGCCAGCGTTGGGGAGGGTCAGGGGGGGATTGCAGCTTGGCCCAGGGGGACCCTGAGGCCTGGGGGGCGAGCGACCCCTGGGAGCGAGAGGGGCGTGCGGCAGGCGCCCCCGGGGGGATGGGGAAGGCGCGGGGGCGACCCCGGGGGATGGGGAGGGCGCTTGAGACGGTGCCCGCGGCTTTGCCGTCCAGCGCAGCCTCCCTCGTGTGAGCATCTGGGACCCTTCAATCGCTGCTTGGTGCCACCAGCCTGGCTTAGGCCCTCGCCTGCTCTGCCTGGCGCCCGGGACCCGGTCCCGAGCGCTGGGCTCTCTGAGTTGGTGCTTGGCTGGGGTTAGGGTCTCTCCTTGCTGTCTCTGCTCACAGCTGGAGCTTGGGGGGGGTGTCGCTGCCTTCTGGGCCAGGCGCTTGCAGAGCTCAATCTTTCTGGGATCTCCTAAGCACCTGCCACAGCCACAATCAGCAGGAGCCACCTGCTGATTCCCCTGCCAGGTGCTGTGTGGGGTGGCAGTGGGCGGGGCACAAGGCTGGTTGCTGTTGGTTGATGGGGTAGCAATGTGTCCTGTCTTTTTAGGTGCTGCTCTTCCAGACCCCGGCCTGGTCATGGCACATACAGCACAGGCCTCTGGTAAGGGAGCTGCAATCTCAGATGAAGGTAATCCCCTTCCCTGCTAAAACTGATAATGCTTCTGCCTTGGCTAGCACTGTCCATGGTCCAGGCATGGTACAGGAACGAGAGCATGAATCTGTCCAGCAGCCCCATCGCATGGGCAGCATCATTGCCCCCATTTTACAGATGGGTAAACTGAGGAACAGAGAGGCCAGACCATGGGGGGGGGATGGTTGGGGCATGGTGGCAAAGCCATGTTAGAACCCAGGAGTCCAGGCTCCTGGGCCTGTGCTCATTTATGCCAACTGTACAGCCTCCCCGCTCCCACGTCTGTAGTCTCCTTCCGCCATGCCTGGCTTGGGCCTGTTGGTGCTGCTCTCCCTCCCTTGACAGCATTGTCTCACTCCCTACCCTGATCTCCCAAAGGGGCTTGTGGAAATCATGCATTTCAGTCGTGTCCCTACATTTCCTCCCACTCCCCCGCAGCGGGGAGAATCTTGCACAGCTGCAGGAGTTCTGGACTTCAGCACTATCCCTTGTGCAGCTCTCTGGCTAAGGTATTATCTCTGCAGCCTGGCATGGACACCTCCCCCCACCCCCCTATTCCTCTCATCTGAGTTGGCACCTGCTGCTCAGTTCTCTGTTTCCTGGGGGAAGGGGCAGCTCTTGCTGGTTAAAAGCTCAGTTTGTACTTTCTCTGCAGGCTGAGTGGTGCGCCAGCAATCCCACAGAGCTGAAACTGCCACATTGCTCCCCTCTCCCTGGAGCCCCTTGAAGTCGGAGCGTCCCCCAGCATAGGGACCACCACAGTGCTCATGCACTTTCTCTGGGCTCTGCTGTTGTATGTCTCCAGCTGAGTGGGTGGCAGCCTTTACTCAGTCCCTCTCATGTGGGGAGGGGCTGGTTTGAGACGTAAACGTTTAAACATCTGAATTAGAAACACTCTTGCTTTCTCTTTCCTTTGCAGATGAATTAGGTGAGTGGACTCTGGGAAATGGGGGTACAGCAACCTCAGGTAAGTGCAAGCACTCTAGGCACATGCGAGTGCAGACCCTGTGCATAGGACCCTGGCTGGAGCAAAAGGGGCAGATATCATGTAAGTGTGGTCTGCAGCGGGAGGGGCAATGCAAGACAAATCCTGCAGTCCTTCCTCATGCACCCTCCCCATGAAGTCAATTCCAGAGCTTCAGCATTTGGGCCCAAAGAGCAGGTAAGAGAATACCTGGGAAATGGGACCACATACAAGCCAACAGCTTGGAGGCATGTCTCCTGCAGCATTCCAGGGATCCACCTGCACTCTTTCCAAACTGCTGAGGGGCCTGGCAGCCGGGAGAACAGCGAGCGTGGTACAAAGCTCACACAAGCTGAGAAGAGTTACCATTCCATACATCCAACTTCTAGGAAAACAGTGGGACGTCCTGGAATATTGAGACGCAAACAAGTACATTAAGAAATTCACCTCCGCTCCTGGCTCCTCAGCCAGCTTTCTGGCCATGGTACGATGTTTGTAGCCAAAAAGCCACTGCCCTGAGCAAATACCAGCTTCGTGCTCATGAGAGAGAAGAGGCAGTTCTTACCATGGCACAGGCTGTCTCTTTAAAGCGGGACCCACAATTAAGGGGGCTCTGTGAGAAACTGGGTTAGGACTTAAAAAAATTAATTGGTTAGTTTCAAAAAAAGGGAGTTAGTAATGTCCCTTGAATGGGGGCTCTGACCTAGTGGTAAAGCAGAATGGAAGGTCTGGTGTCGTTCTCTCCTTACGCTCTCTTAGGCTGATGCTTCTCAGGAAGGCCAGGTCCATATGCAGAGTTGCACCGGTTTAGCTGAAAGCATGCCACAAAGTGCAGTGTTTGTGTGGGGACACTTATGTCAGGTTCCACCTGGTTTAGCTTGCACTGATGCCTGCCATGTTCAGACTGAGGGTGGAAGAGGGTCTGCACGCAGAGTTGCGCTGATGTCTCTAACCTGATACGGCGTCACACCTTTACCTGAACTGGTGTGACAGAGACCTTTTTCGTAGATTCCAAGCGCAGAAGGAACCATTGAGATCGTGTAGTCTGACCTCCTGTATACCACAGGCCAGAGACTACAAGGCGCCCAGGGTGCTAGGGCTGCAGGGAGGTTGGGTGAGCAGTTCTAGTGGGGGGAGGTGCCTGAGTGTCAGGGCCATGGGGTGGGCAGGTGGGCAGGCCAGCTGATTGGGTGAGGGACCTGGGTGCTAGGGCTGTGGCCTGGCAGACTTAGTTGGTAAAGCATCTGGGCAATAGGGCTGTGGGGAGGGCGGGCCCATCAGGTGAGGCACCTGGGCAGCGTGGAGGGCGGGCTGATCAGGTGAGATGCCTGCACGCTAGGGCTGTGGGGAGGGTGGGCCCACTGGGCGAGGTGCCTGAGCACCAGGGCTGCGGGGAGAGCAAGACCCATCGAGTGAGGCACCTGGGCATCAGGTCTGTGGGGAGGGCGGGCCAACCTAATGTGTGAGGTGAGTGAGTGAGGGGCAGGGATGCCTAGGCAAGTGCTGTGAAGTACCTTGGCCAGATTTCCTGCTGCTTGGTACGTGAGCAGTTGCTGACTTCAGTGTAATGTGACCAAGTGTTATTCTTCAGTCAGGACTGGGGTGTTTCAGAGAGACCTGCTCTAGCTCGAACAGGAATGAATTCAGGGAAGCCCTGTGGCCCGTGTTACATGGGAGGTCAGACTGGATGTGCAGGATGGTCCCTTCTGGCCTCACACTCTTGGTCTCTGTGAAAGTGGGTGTGAAACACTCTCAGAACAGAGCAGGAGCACTCTGCCCTGGTGTGGCTGGTGCAGGCCCTGCAGGGCAGTGACGAAGCGGGCCCATTGCTTTTTGGTATCACCCGTGTATGTCCACTGACTCGCGCACGTGTACAGAGTCAGTTAAAGGGAGAAAGCTCGCAGTACAAACCTCTGAACCCTCCAGCCCTTGCCTGGGGATCTGGTGCCTTGTTTGCCTGGGCTGGCCCAGTGGTGGCCCTGCAGTGGTGCATGGATCCTCTCGGAGGCTCGAGCCTCTTCCTGCGTGTGCACATGGAGACTCGGCATTCAGAACAAGATCAGTTTAGGCCTGCCCTTTCCCCGGGTCTTGATAGGGCACTAGTGAGGGTGGAGGTTGGCCCACCACGGCTCTCCTCCAGCCCATTCCTAGCAGGAGGCCAGCCCGTCCCCCATCTCACCCTCTGGCTCTGTCCCCGTCCTGCAGAAATCATCGAAGAGTTAATTAAGGAGGATGGATTCCAGCCACAAGCCCTGCCCTTCCTCTCCAAGGCGTCTGCCAAGGGCACGGCCAAGCTGGTGCCCAGGGGTTCAAACCCAGCCGTTCCCACTGGGATGCTGAGGCTAATGGAGCCGACAGGACCTAGCCCACTGCAAGGCGGCTTGCCCTCCTTTGGCAGCTCCCATCCCACCGCGGCTCATGTCCTGCCACTGGACTCTCAGCCTCCCCTGCTCTCGCAGAGCCTCAGTAGCCTGCAGCTGACGCCCAGGCTGGTGCCCCGGGGGACGACTCCACCCCCTGCCAGCCGGCCCAAGTGGTCTTCGCCCATGCGCTCGCCAAAGGAGCAGTTGGAAGACATGCTGGAGCCTCCCAGGCTGGTGATCACTGAGCAGCCGAAGCAGCGGGGGATGCGCTTCCGCTATGAGTGTGAGGGCAGGTCAGCAGGCAGCATCCTGGGCGAGAGCAGCACAGAGGCCAGCAAGACCCTGCCAGCCATCGAGGTGAGTGTGGGGGAGGGGCAGGGGCCAGTCTCCGCACAGCAGGGAAAGGGGCTGGGGGAGGGTCAGGGCCAGCCTTGGGCTGCCTCTGCCTTGTGTGGTGGGGCCGACTGTTCCTCTATCTGTCCGTTAGTGCCCCCCTCACAGGAGAGGCAGGGACCGGGGACTTGCCCCACTCCCCTCGCTCTCTTCCTGGTTCTTGGCGCCCCACCGAGGTTGGGGGGAGGGAGATGGGAGGGATACCAAGGGCCCTGGTCGCTCCTGCTGAGTGCCCACGCTGCAGCAGTGCCAGCACCTTTGGGCTTGGAAGGGCCCTGTGACTGCCAAACCCTGCCTCTCTCTGCACAGTCCTGGCCAGCCTAGCACCGCAGCTGGTGGTGGCCATCCAGGGCCCTTCGCTCCCAGTGGCCAGGCCCTGCCCTCGGATTATCTCTGTGGGTTTTGTTGCCTTTTCACGCTGCCGCAGTCAGGATCCATGGCTGGAAAGTGGAGCTGGGCAGCCCAGCGGGCACAGGGTCGCTTGCGGGCTCTGAGCCGCTGAAGGGAGCGGCTGTGCCTTGAGCCCTGCTCCCTGTGGAGAGGGGTGGGCAATTTACTGGGCAGGTTAATTACACATAGCCCAGGCTTTGGGTTCACTCACCTCCATGGCGTGGCGGGGGATTCCCAGCATGGCCTTGGCTCTGATCTCTTGCTCTTTCCCCAGCTGCTGAACTGCCAGAAGATCCCTGAGGTGAAGGTGATTGCGTGCCTGGTGTGGAAGGACTGGCCCTACCGCATCCACCCTCACAGTCTCGTGGGGAAAGACTGCAACAATGGGCTCTGCGAGGTCACCCTGAGGCCCCAGGCCAACCCCAAACACAGGTACCAGCTCCCTGCTCGGCACAGGGACTCCAGGGCCATCGCCGGGGGTGCTGCTGCGGCCCCACATGCAGTGCAGCGGGCATGGCAGCTCCTCTCCATGCATGGCTGAGACCCAGCTGTGAACTGGTGCTGACAGAGCTCACGTGGGGACAGGGCGTGCCGCTCGCAGCTGGACACTGCGCTCCCCCTCGCCCTCTCTGCAAAGCTGAGGGGCTTTGAGGAACGCACGCAGAGGTGGTTTCAGGGTGGCAGTTACTCCCCAGAGTGCTCCCTCCATGATCTCCCCCACCATGTGATCAGCACCCAGTGTCCCCTTGGGGCAGAGTGGGACATCTCAGGCCACATCAACTGAACCGTTCCAAACCTCTCAGTTACTTCCACGTAAGAATGGCCATACCTGGCTCAGACCAAAGGTCCATCTATGACGGAGTCACAGGTCTGATGCTCTGGAACTGCTCTGTATGAAGTCAGCCAGGACTCTGGGTAGTGTGACTCCCTCATGGCACGCTGTCCAGGGCAAAGAAGCCCCCTCAACTATAGCCTTCCTGGTCTGACCTCGGAGCAGTCAGCATCCCTGTTCACACCATACACTCCCCCTTGGCGGGTCCACCTGGACGGGACCCCTGGGGAAGCCAGAGGGCCCTGCACCCCCACTCCACAGTCAGCAGTGACTCTCAGCCAGCATGTAAAACAGAAGGTTTATTAGTCAACAGGAACACAGCGTAGAACAGAGCTTGTTAGCACAGAAATCAGTGACTTTCAGCAGAGTCCATCTTGGGGGGGGGGGGGGGACGACCCCAGGCCGGACGTCCTGGACTCCCGTCTCTGAGTCCTAAACAGGAGACTGCCCAGCTTCCAGAGACCCCCCCCCCCACCTCCGACACGCCCATTGCCCCTCCTTCGGTCTTTGTCTCGCTTTCCAGGCAAAGTGTCACCTGGTCACATCCCCCGCCTGGGTCTCAGGTTACGAAGGGCATCGGCCATCACTTATGTGCAGGCAGCTGGAGCCTCTTCACCTGGCCCCGAGGGTCTCAGCAAAAGTCACACACCCTTATTCCCACCACCTAGGCATAGGTGCAATACACAGGGAAACTGAGGCACACACAGTATTCATGCAAAACACTAAGACTCACATAGGCTCACATGCAACGTAATAAGGAGGAAAACCCCACTTTGTCACACCATCTATTCCAGTATCCTGTCTTCCGATAGTGGCCAATGGCAGGTGCCCCAGAGCGAATAAACAGACCACGTAATCATCAAGTGATCCATCCCCTGTTCCCCATTCCCAGCTTCTGGCAAACAGAGGCTAGAGACACCATCCCAGCCCATCTTGGCTAATAGCCATTGATGGACCTATCCTCCATGAATAGACATTGGTGCCCCCAAGCAACTCGGTAACCTGATTGCGGCCAATGGGTCAGCTGAGGTGAGATCTCCCCACCCTATGGCTTCTGCCATTGTCCTGGTCTGGTGACAGAACAGTCCTCTCCCTGCCCCAGATGGGAAAACCGACCCCTAGCACAGCAGTTCTCAACAAGGAGTCTGGGGGCCCCTGGGGAACCATGAGCAGGTTTCAGGGGGTCCGCCAAGCAGGGTCAGTGTCAGACTTGTTTGGGCCCAGGGCAGAAAGCCAAAGCCTCACCACATGGTGCTGAAGCCTGGGGCCCTGAACCCCACCACCCAGGGCCCCATGCCACAGGGCACCACCCTGTGGCATGGGGCCCCTGGCAATGGCCCTGCTTGTACCCCCTAATGCCGGTCCTGGCTTTTATCTGCAGGAAACCAGTCGGTGCGGCACAGGTGGGCCGCGGAGTTTTTATAGCGTGTTGGGGGGGCCTCAGAAAGATAAAGGTTGAGAATGCCTGCTCTAGCAAATTGCCCTGGAGCTCGGGGGAAGACTTCATTCGCTTCAGAGGAAGTTAATTAGGCATCTGTTCAAGCTAAGCCAAAGTGAGGTACCGTGACACGACACCGGAGAAACCACATGAGGACTGCTCAGAACTCAGTGAGCCATGTGCCCACAAGAGCACTGTGAGGACCATTGGCACTGCCATGCAGGCATGTCCCTCCTCGGGGTGGATGCTCTGATTCTGGGGCAAGAGTGGCCTTGGCCTAGGGCAGCCACACCCAGAGCATCCTCTTGTGGCAGGCCATGACACAAGTGCACCTGCTTCTGTTTCCCCTCTCCAGTAATCCAATAACTTCACTTCAGACTTTTCTCGCTCAATAATACCCATCCTTGGGGCTGATCTATTACAAAAACCACAATTAGTTGAATCCCCAACAGAAATCCCATATTCCATTTCCCATACCCCGGGGGGGGGGACAGACATCCACAAGCCTCTGTCTCTGTTAAAGGTGCAGGCCACTCCCTTGCAGGCCTGGCAGGCTCTGGGCTCCATAAGTGAGAGCCTAAGGGAAGCAGGGTCATATCAATCTCCTGACCCCGATGGAAGGGTTGCTTTGGCTGAAAGGGGGGTGATGCCCAGGGCTTCCTGGGGCTGTGGTCCTGTGCAGAGGTGGGGTTCCTCTCGCATGGCCCCTGGCAAAGCGTTGCGTGGGCCATGGTGGCTGGCCATGGCCTTAGCCCCAGCCTTGCCCGCAGCGTCTCCAACACGTCTCTCCTTTGGTTCCCGGCAGTTTTAACAACCTTGGCATCCAGTGCGTGAAGAAGAAGGAGATCGAGGCAGCCATAGAGAAGAAGCTGCAGCTAGGGATCGATCCATTCAAAGGTGCGTGGCCCCAAGGAGCCCTGCCCCCCCGCTAGCCAGGCAACTCCATTGTGGAGTTAGATGGGTCAGGTACTGGATCAGGGTGTGACAGGTTGTCACCCCTGGGGTGCAGTTTGGGAGCCATGGGAACCATTGCACCCTTTTAGCCTCCCGGCTTGGCTGCCCTTTCCCGCACGGCTCTGTTGGTGACTCACAGCCTCTTCAGGCCCTGTGGTCACCCAACATGACAGCAGGTGGCGCCACACACCCAAACTGACTTACCTGAGTGCCTTACTCAAAGACAGGCAGGAAACAACAGCCAGTTTCCCAGCTTCTCCACCCTGCACCCTTGCTGGAGTATAAACCCCAGATTGTACCGTCTTGCACTGCACAGGGACGTGTACAATGTAAGCTCATAAAGTTTGCCCTCCCCTCAGTGTGGGAAGGATATGCACAATACGCTTGTGTTAACCAAGCTGAGATTGTTCCCCAGACATTTCACTCAAAGGTACACTGGCTTAGATAAAGCAAAAGCAAGCTTATTAACTCCAAAAAGATAGATTTTAAGTGATAGCAAACAAATCAAAGCAGATTACCTAGTAAGTAAACAAAACCTCAAATGAAGCCCAAGATACTAGACAGATCGGAAATGAAGTAGCAGTTTCTCACCCTGACTGGTGATAAGCCGGCTGCAGATTCTCAAGGCACAAGCAGGGCTTGCTTTGCAGCTTGGGCTCCCCACCCCGTTCCAAGTCCTTTTCTTTCGGAGCTTCTCTCAGATGTTGAGCTGTGAGGGGGTGAAGAATGCCAGATGACGTCACTCCCTGCCTTATATAGCTTTTCCAAATGGTGGGTACCCTTTGTTTCAAAGTTGGTTCCCAGACCAGTTTGTGGAAAAATACAGGTACCCAAAATGGAGTTCAGAGACATGCGATCTGGTCACATGCCCTTGCAGAGTCATAGCAACCATTACTTACAAGCTGGCCGAAATGTTTACAGGGCGGCTAAGCTATTCCACAGCCCATTGTCTTTGCTGATGGGCCATTAGCACTGTCTGGCTTCTTCATTGTTGTACCTGAAAGGCTGGCTGTGGGTGTTTTCCAAAGTAAGCCCATTTGAAATACAGATCCATAGTCAATATTTGTAACTTCAGATACAAAAATGATACATGCATACCGATAGCATAATCATATTCAGCAAATCATAACTTTTCCAATAACACCTCACATGACCCAACTTGTACAAAATGCATCATAATTGTGCCACAATCATATCTTAATAATATTACTATGATGAATATGGGATGCAGTGTCACACTCCGCGCCCCCCAATTCACAAGCCCAGGCTGGCCCTCAGAGCTGCCACCCCCAATGCATGCTCCTGCCCCACCCCCAAAGCTTCCAGAGCTGCTCCCCCAACACATCCCACCCAGAGCACCCCCCCAAGCTCCTGCGAGTCCCCCAGGTTCCCCTCCCCAATGCACACACCCACCCTGCCCTGCCTGAGTCCCCCTGCGCCCCCACACGCACCCACCCACCCTGATTCCCCCCAAGTCTCCTCCCCCACACACACCTGAATGCCGCAGAGCCCCCTGCCAACACTCGTGTTCATCCTACCTCCATTGCCCCCAGAGCCCACCAACACACACACACACACACCCCGCCACCAAGTCCACCCAGGGCCCTCTCCTCAAACACAGGCACTCACTCTGACTTCCCTCCAGCCCAACCACCCCCACTGTTTCCAATGGACTAAAGGGCTGTCACGGAGCCCCAGAATCGGGGCTACACCCCCAGCTCTGGAACAGCCTCCTGGAGGAACCCGTCAGTGGGCTAGGCCCCCCAGGGATCTCACTCATCCTCCAGGGCCAGCCATGTAGCCTCCTTGCCTCCGAGACTGAACTTCTGGGCTGTAGCCCTCCTGCCACAGCCCCCTACTGCAGGGACTGACACCCCCAGCAGCATTTGCAGGGACGCCTGGCAGAACAGTTGGGTTTATTGGTCCCTGGAGCCCAGCATGGGACATCCCCAGGTTCTTGCAGAGACATGGAGGTTAAAGCATTGTCTGGCCTGGTCAGCCCAGGCCCAGCCAAGCTGGAGTGATCCCCATGGCCAGGCTCTGTCTCTCTTCCCGTCTGATCTCCTTGGTCAGTCCCCAGATGAGAGCCCCAGCTCCTTCCAGAGCTGGCTCTTACCCCCCACCTCCCCATCCTTTGCTCTCCAGCTGGGGGTTCTGCTCAGCTCCCCTGCTGAGAGGTCGGGAAATCCAGCTCTCTCTGGGGTGCTGGTTGTTAGGTGTCAATGCCCTGATGACTGGATTTGCCATTATCCTTTTGGATTCTCCATTGATACAGAGTTGGTTTCAGCCAGTCCTTTTCCAATGACCTGTTCTCTGTGTCTCCGCAAAAATAAACACCCTTTTCCCCCGACCCAGTTAACTATGCAGCACATAGGGCTACCCACTATTCATACAAAACATTGTGAAAAATTCCCACTTTGTCCCATCTCTTCCCCTTTGAGACTGAACTGAGTGGGGTCACTTTGGCCGGTGACCTGGGGAAGTTCAGGTACCTCTTTCAGTGACAAAGCATCTGATATAACATTGGCACTCCCACTAACATGAGTCACTTCCTTATCATAATCTTGGAGGATCAGACTCCAGCTCAGAAGCTTGGCTTTAGCCCTTTCCATTTGATGTAGCCGCGTTAGAGGACAGTGGTCAGTATACACGGTAAAGTGCCACGCAAATAGACACAGCTGCAGCTTTTTAAGGGCCCACCCAACGGCCAGGCGTTCCTTCTCCATGGTAGCATAGTTCTGCTTCCGGGGCAGCAGTTTCTTACTCAGGTATGCAATTGTGTGTCTCTCCCCCATAGCATTGGCTTGCATTAGCACCACGCCCAGCCCTGTGTCTGAGGCATCTGTGAACACCAGGAAGGGCTTGTCAAAGTCTGGGTTTACTAGAACTGGATCCTGGCTTAGAGCCTCCTTCGACGAACAGAGAGGCCCCTGGCACTGCTTGGTACAGACCACCTTGTCTGTCTTACCATTTTTTGTACAGTTTAGTGATGGGAGCTGGTAGGGAGCTAAAGTGGGGTACAAACCTTTGGCAGCACCCCACCATCCCAGTAAAGGTCTGGGCCTGTTTCCTGGTTTTGGGGCAGCCGGTGGAGGGATGCCAAGAGAGGGGTGATGGGGGAAAAGTGATGGGCTGGGAGAATGAGCTTTGCAGCCGCATTCTGCACAGCACAGAGCAGAGCGAGGATGCATGTGTCAAGGCCGGAGAGAAGGATGTTGAGGTGTTCAGGACACGAGATGCTGAGAACCTGAAGGAGTTTTAGCTCTGGAGGGATGGGAAAGGCAGGATCTTTGAGATGTTCTGCAGAAAGAATTGGCAAGACTTGGACACAGCCTGGCTTGGCTCAGCTTGGGGCATAGCTCTGGGATGGCTTTCCAAACTCTGTAGGGGTGCTCTCCTCCTGGAGCCTCAGGATGCTGAATGCCCCGCTCTCTCTCTGCAGCTGGCTCCCTGAAGAATCACCAGGAGGTGGACATGAACGTGGTGAGGATCTGCTTCCAGGCCTCATATCAGGAGCCCTCAGGACAGATCCGGCACCTCAACCCCGTCCTCTCTGAGCCCATCTTTGACAAGAGTAGGTAGCTGGGCTGTGGCAGGGGAGGGCGGGGCGGAGTGGAACGGGGCGATGCAGGGGGCCATGGTGATGCCAGAGGAGGGAATGTGGTCAAAACCACTTTCCCTAAGATGACAGAGTGCTGGACAGAGGGCAGGGTCAGCACTGCAGCTGTATCCCTGCACGTCTGGACACCCAGCCTGGGCTGGGGACTGCGGGGGGGGATGTTTCTGAGGGAATGGAGACTCACTGCAATAGCTCAGCCTACCTTGGCTGAGTGAGAGAACAGCGTCACTAGGCTGGAGCCTGCCAGGGCCCTGGCTGAGAGAACCAGGCTGGGCAGTCAAGTGCTGTGTAGGCTGTTTGTATTGCCATGGTGTGTGTGCCAGGTAACCTCCTGCCGGATGGGCAGTTTGGGGCAGGGCTGGTATTGCAGCGGTGCCCTGGTGGGACTGGGCAGCCCCGTGCTGGACGGGCCGTTTGGGGCATTGTAAGCTTTCAGACTCACCCGGTGGCACATCCTGCTGGTCGTCCTTGGGAATTAGCTCCATTTCCAGCCCAGAGCACCTTCTGCAGGCCAGTGGTCCACCTTACCACTGGCCCTCCCAGGACCCAGTGCCCTTGCCTTGGGTGCTGCCCCCTGGCAGTACCCCCACTCCCTGGGTCTCCCCACCCCATGGAACCCTCACCCACTATCCCCACATCATAGCTACTGCCAGTCACCATCTAGCCCCGCACTCTGGGGCCAACTGCAGTGTAAAAGTCAATCATCACAGGCAACAAGGGGTTTGGACTGGCTGCCTTTACCCACCCTCAGGCTGCCCCTCTGCAACCCCAATACCTATATGGGCCTGGGGAGTTGCTGGCCTAGGGCTTCCCAGTTCCTGAGGCCTTTCCCCAGCCCTGCCTCACTCTAGGTCCCCTAGGTGAGTTCCCCCACGGCCAGGCCTGTCTCTCTCTCCAGCCAGAGAGAGTCTGAATCATAAATATCAGGGTTGGAAGGGTCCTCAGGAGGTCATCTAGTCCAACCCCCAACTCAAAGCAGGACCAGGACCAATCCTCCCCAGATCCCTAAATGGCCCCTCAAGGATTGAGCTCACAACCTTGGGGTTAGCAAGCCAATGCTCAAACCACTGAGCTATGCTTCCCACACAACCCTTCTGGCTGCCAGCTGGGCCCTGATTGGGGTGTGGCCCAGCTGCGGCTACTTCCCCACTCAGCCCAGCTTCTAGCCTACAGCCCTCTCCAAGGGCTAGCTTTTCAGCCCTTCAGGGCAAGAGCAGGTGACCGTCCCACTACAGGCATGGTTCGTATTGCAGCAGTGCCATGCAGGGACTGGGCAGCCCTGTGCCGGACAGGCTGTTTGAGGCAGGGCTGGTATTGCAGCGGTGCCATGCAGGGACTGGGCAGCCCTGTGCCGGACAGGCTGTTTGGGGCAGGGCTGGTATTGCAGCGGTGCCATGCAGGGACTGGGCAGCCCTGTGCCAGACAGGCTGTTTGAGGCAGGGCTGGTATTGCAGCGGTGCCATGCAGGGACTGGGCAGCCCTGTGCCGGACAGGCTGTTTGGGGCAGGGCTGGTATTGCAGCGGTGCCATGCAGGGACTGGGCAGCCCTGTGCCGGACGGGCTGTTTGGGGCAGGGCTGGTATTGCAGTGGTGCCATGCTTGGTCCTATATGGATTAGTAGGAAGAGATGGTGTCTGCACTTGAGAGCTCACACTAGGGACGGGACATGTGGAGGTGCTGGGAGTGATTGTTAGCGCCACATTTAACCGGTATATAGGATCTGTTCCCAGTGGCCCTGGCCATCTCCTGTCCCCATGGCAGATGGGGGCTCCTGGGGGGATCTGAACAAGGAGACGGGAGTGGCTTACAGGCGAATTCGTGGGCAGCCGCCAGCCTATCCACTGGTGTGCATTAGTGCACTCTGCTTGGAGGAATGGCAGCCCACCTCCTGTGTGTCATGGGCCCTGCACTGCCAATGGCTGATGGAGGCTCTTGTGGGCATTCGGAGCAGGCTGCCAGCACCGTGAGGCTCTGGGTGGCTGTGGGGTGCAACACAGTGACCATGTGAAGTCTGAGATGGCTGCAGATTTGTGACTGGCATAACCTGGTGCTTGCCTGGCAGCAGCACCATGTCTGTTCCCTGGCACAGGGCACCCCCACCTGGTCCCAGAGCTGACGCCACCCAGGTCAGGCAAATAACCACAATGAATTTTTACAAGTGTCAGCATAGCCCCATTGGCCTTTTCAGAGGCTGCGGGTCCCCCATGCCTGCTGGCCAGCCCTGCATGGTAGGGCAGGGATGGAGGTGGGATGCCTCATTCCTGCCGGCCAGCCCTGTATTGTGGGGCAGGAGTAGAGGGGGGGGATCCCCCATGCCTGGCCAGCCGTGTGTGGCAGGGGAGGGATGGGAGGGTCCCTCGTGCCAGCCAGCCAGCCCTGCATTGTGGCGGGTAGGACAGGGTGGCTCCCTGATACCAGCTGGCCCCATGTGGCAGGGGAAGGACGGAGCAGGGCGTGGAGATCTGTGTGGTGGCTGAACTGAGTCTTGGCATATGCAGAATCCACAAACACATCAGAGCTGAGGATCTGCCGGATGAACAAGGAGTACGGGCCCTGCACGGGTGGGGAGGAGCTCTACCTGCTCTGCGACAAAGTCCAGAAAGGTAACGGAGGGGAAGGGGGTTAGCGGACTGGGGCGGTGGGAGGGGGTCTGCTAGAATGGGGGGTGGGAGGAGGCATGGAGCTCTGGTGGAAGGGGCTGGGGGGGGCAAATGGGCTGGTTCTGGAGCCCTGCTACACCGAGAGGCGAGGGGAGGTGATGGTGTGGGGCCTTTGGGGGGCACATGCTCACTCAGAAGTTTGTAGAGCTCAAGGCCAGGAGGACCCATTAGATTAGCCAGTCTGACCCCTGCATCGCACAGGCCGTTGCATTGCACGGAACTGCCCTGTGCGGCGCCCAAGGACATAGTTACACCAGAGGGTTTCAGTCCTCGGACACTGTGCTGCTGACAGCCACAGGCAGAGGACTGGAGAGACCCAGGTGCCCCCAGGCCCCTGCCACGGCAGAGAGTTGATGAGATGAGACGTGGCCAGCTGATCTATACCTGTCAGCCGGGAAAGGTGAAATGCCCCAAGGTCCTGTCAGTATGATCTGGGGGGGAGGATTCCTGCCCTGCTCCAAACCTGGAGGTTAGCGTGACCCTGAGCAAGTATGTGAGACCCAGCAGCCAGACAAGTAGGCAGGGAATTCTCTGTGCTACCATACTGTGTGGGCCTGGGGTCTCCTCCCATAGCAGCTGAATCTGGGCCCCAATCTGCCCTCGGGGGCTCTGTCCCCAGCTCCTCCCACCCAACCCAGTCTCCCGGAGCACCCCCTTGCCTGCCAGTCAACTCCCCAGCCCTCACCCTGCGTCCCCTGCAGAGGACATTGCCGTGGTCTTCCGGAGGGACGCGTGGGAGAGCAAGGCGGACTTCTCGCAGGCCGACGTGCACCGGCAGATAGCCATCGTCTTCAAGACACCCCCGTACCAGCACCTGGACATCCTGGAGCCGGTGGAGGTGGAGGTGTATCTGCAGCGCCTGACAGACAGCGTCTGCAGCGAGCCCTTCCTTTTCACCTACCTGCCCAAGGACCACGGTAACCGCCACCCCATAATGTCCTTCACAGCCCTTTGGGGAAAGGGGAGGGCCCAGAGCAGCCCCCCAGGGGAAGGGGCATCAGGGGAGCCCAGAGCAGTCCCCGCCAGACACAGCCCCTCATGGGTAGAGGGGTTGGGGGGCCCAGTGGCGCCCCTGCCAGTCACAGCTCCTGAGAGCGAGGGGGAGGACTGGTCACAGTCCTTTGGGGGTAGGGAGGGTCAGAGGGGCCCAGCACAGCCCCTGCCAATCATAGCCCTGTTGGTGGAGAAAAGGGGTCATGAGACCCCAGAGCAGCTTCTGCTGCTCACAGCTCCTTGGTGGGGACCAGAGCAGCCCCCACCAATCACAGCCTTGTTGGGAGGGATGGGGGGCATGGGAGCCCAGAGCAACCACCATCAGTCACAGCCCCGTTGCGCGGGAGCGGGAGAACAGGTCACAGCCCCTCAGGGAAAGGGGAGTCAGGGGGCCCCAGAGCAGCCCCTGCTAGTCACAGCCCCACAGGGTGGAGCAGGGCACGTGCCCAGCTGGTGCCAGGCAGGTTTTGGGAGCCTGTGGGCAGAGGTCTGTGTCAGTTTCCCATGGTTCAGGCCACACCCTCCTCTGCCTCAATCTCTACAGACACGTATGGGGTGCACATGAAGAGGAAGCGGGGGATGCCCGATGTCCTGGAGGAGCTCTCAGCGTCAGGTGAGCGTGCGGGCCTCACGCCAGGGCAGGCTGGGGGGCTGTGGGGATCAGGCTGGCTTGGGCCATGGCCCTTGCAAGAAGCTCTTGGCTCCTGGGCTGGCTCTGCCCATGCCAAGAGTGACTGATGGCTCCAGCCTGGGCGCTGGAGTTTCCAGTGGGATGGGATGAGGGCTTGGGTTCCCAGCTCTGCCTCTGGCCGGCTGGGGAGTCACTCCCCTCGGTGTGCCCCCATCTGCAGAACGGCACCAGGGATCTGACTCCTTGGCAGAGCACTTGAAAAGGTAAAAAGAAAAAGAGTACTTGTGGCACCTTAGAGACTAACAAATTTATTTGAGCATAAGCTTTCGTGAGCTACAGCTCACTTCATCGATGCATGCAGTGGAAAATACAGTAGGGAGATTTTATATACACAGAGAACATGAAACAATGGGTGTTACCATACACACTGTAACCTGAGTGATCACTTAAGGTGAGCTATTATCAGCAGGAGAGAAAAAAAAACCTTTTGTAGTGATAATCAAGGTGGGCCATGTCCAGCAGTTGACAAGAACGTGTGAGGAACAGTAGGGGGGAAATAAACATGGGGAAATAGTTTTACTTTGTGTAATGACACATCCACTCCCAGTCTCTATTTTGCAAACTGGACACCATTAAATTAGGCTTGAATCCACACTGCTCAGCGTGACGGCCTGATCCCCACCCTACTCCACACCACGCAGCGTAATGGTCTGATCCCCTCCCCCCCAATCCACACCGCTCAGCATGACGGCCTGGTCCCCCACCCCGTCCACACGGCTCAGTATGACAGCCTGATCCCCCCCCCATCCACACTGCTCAGCATCATGGCCTAATCCCCCCTGCACATCCACATTGCTCAGCTTGACGGCCTGGTCCCTCACCCTGTCCACACGGCTCAGTATGACAGCCTGATCCCCCCATCCACACTGCTCAGCATCATGGCCTAATCCCCCCTGCACATCCACATCGCTCAGCTTGACGGCCAGTCCCCCACATCCCCTGCTCAGAGTGACGGGTCGATGGAGTGCAGCCTTCAGACACCTGCTGTCTGAGGGGACGGGGGAATCTTGCAGGGGCTGCTCCCATCAGGCTTGCTGCCACAGTCATAGGCGGCTTTTGGCTCCTTCGGGTGCCCATTGCGGGGCTAGGTTGTGCCCGTGCTAGGGCACTGTGAAGTGCCTTCTCTTGTCCCTTAGACCCTCATGGGATTGAAGCCAAGAAGAGGAAGAAGAAGCCAGGCTACATGGACCATTTCATCACGCCCCAGACAGCAGGTCAGTTGTCTTGTCTTGTGTCAGGATGTGGATGGGCACGAGGCTGGCTGGTGCCCCTGAGCAGGGACCCCCCATATGGTGTATTTGTCTAGGGGGAGTGCAGTGTTCCCTTCCTACACATGGGAGGGAGCAGATGAGGCCCAGGGGGTGCTATGACCCCCTCCACACTGGGCAGGAGGAAGGTGGGGGCATCCAGGGGTCACAGTGACCCCTTTCACATGACAGGGGCAGGTTGGGGCATCTGGGGTTGGCATAATGAACTCCTCCACATGGGGGAAGATGGGGGGAGCCTGAGGGGACACACTGATCCCCCATGTGGAGACCTGGAGGCACAATGATTCCCACACTTAGGGGGCAGTGGGGTTCTGCGGAGCCCCTTTTCATGGGTGGCAACGATGTCAGAGCCTCAGCTCCGAACTCCTAGTGGAACCAATGTGAGCTGGGGTGCTCTGGCTCCCTGAGAATTAGCCCAAAGGTGTCCTGAGCTGGGCCCCCCCTGCTGGAGCCCCCAAGGCATTGCCCTCTGCTTCCCCAGGCCTGCAGCACTGCAACCCAGCTGGCCAGGTACGTCCCCAGGAGCCCTCCAGTGACTGCACTCATCGCTGGTGTCACTCCCCACTGTGATGGGATCCCTGGGGTGCAGCCTGGGACTGTGGGACCACCGTGGCCTCTTAACTCTCCAGCCTGGGTTGTCTCTCACAATGCTTTGCTAGTGACAAGCAGCAAACCTCTCCAGGCAATGTGATCACTCGGCACAACTGCACGTGGAGCCCCCACACCCAGCTTGATTGCATGAATGGTCCCAGAGCCACTCATGAATCACACAGAGAAGGGCACCAGCCCAATCCCCCCAGCTCCCAGAATATACCTTGGGAATATACCATCTTGCACTGCTCAAGATGCTTTCTTGAGCAATGCAAGTATATTAATTGGTTCACCTCTTCATCAATGGAAAATGGATATACACCAGCCTCTATAAATCTGAGCAGATTTACCAAACACTTCAGGCAAATACACTGGTAAAGATAAAGAATGAAACAAGTTTGACTACAAAAGATAGATTTTAAGTGATAGGCAAAAAGTCAGAGTTAGTTACCAAAATAAAACGTAAGCACACAGTCTAAACTCTCAACCCTATTAGTCTGGGCAACATCTAGATTAAGCAGTTTTTCTCACCGCACTGGATATTACAGTTCATAGTACACAGGTTTCACCCTTGAAGCCTGGGCCAGTCTCCTCTGTTGGAGTCTTCAGTCTTCTGAGAGTCCTTGTTGCTTGCAGCATAGGTGGGGGGAGGAGAAAGACCAAGCATGGTACCACTGTGTTCTATTTTATACCATTAATCCATGTACTTGGAGGACACAAGTGATGACTGCATGGCTGGTGGGCACTGCTGAGTCACCAGGCAAGGTTGAGCAATTCCCCTAGTGTGACCTTGTGTAAGTGAGTCATTGCATTGTAGCTCCCTTGCTGGACAATGGCTGGTGGTGTCTGTTCAGAACCCACTTGGGTGTTGGTTATCTCCTTTGTCGTTGTCTCTGGAGAGCTAGTATCTGGATGCTTCCCAAACCCATAGCATATTTTAGTGAAAACCATACAAGGCAATTCTTATAATTTTATATGCATTAATGATACACACATTTAGATGGAACAATGGGTTTCAGCAGGTCATAACCTTTCCCATGATACCTCACAATACCTGCTTTATATGATCACAATTATATACAAAATGATTAATATGAAGGTTACAGGGTATTGCCCCAAGATATAGAGTGTCACACCCATCATGTCCCTGCCTTGGCCCAACCCCAGGTATTGACTCGCTCCAGCCCAGACTGGTGGCTAGACATGCTGGCAAGGTACAGGCTGTTCCCCTTGGGGGGAGCCTGTCTGGCCACACTCCCACTGCCCACCCTCTGCATGGCAAGCCAGCCTCCCAGGAGGATGCCCGTCTCTCTTCCCTGTCATCCCCAAGGCAGCCTGGGCACCATGCTGCATTCCTGGGGGAACAGGGCTCGCTAGCTGACTGAGCCATTCCTGTTCTGATTGCAGAGGAAGGCTTTGCCCTCCACCCCAGCCTGGAGCACATCACGGTGCCTGAGCCCTTCGATTTCTGCCTGGGCCAGGACTACACCACCTACAGCTGCCTGAACCAGAGGGACATGCTGCCTGCCGCCTGCTCTCCCATGGAGCTGCCAGGCTGCCTTGGCCCAGAGTTCCTGTTGGATACCTACAGCCCCGCACAGAGCAGCCCTGCCCCGTTCCTGGCACCTGGGGACAACTCTGCGGGGGACATTGAGGGTACAGCCAGTCTGGTTGGAAGTAACATGTTCCCCAGTCAGTACAAGGAGGCCTATGAGCGGGCATAGCTGGGCATGAGGTTGGGAGACGTGTGAGGAGCAGTCGAGCCTTGTTTCAGACCTGTCCCGGTAGGGAGCCCCTTGCTCTAGCTGGGCAGGGCCTGGAGATGGAAGGACTGGGCCACTTGGCTTGTTGGCAGAGCTTCCCGGGCCTCCCAGCAGCAAGCACAAAGGAGACTGCTTGTCACTGCAGGGCCTACCTCCACAGGAGACCAGCTGAGACCAAGGGGCATGGAGAGAGAATGACAGCACCGCCCTCCCCTAAGAGTGTGGGCCCTGAGGAGTGTGGCTGCCTGGGAATGCTCCACCTGCAACTGGAGTTCCACATCCCAGCCTGTCCAATTCCACCTCCGAGCAGCCTCCTCACTGTCGGCATATTCACTCTGCAGTTCCCCTTGCTGAACTCCCTCCAGGGGCTGAGGTGCTGGCTCGCTGGGGCAGGACCTGGCCAGAGGGGCTCTGTGGGGGCACTGTGCCCAGGTTTGACTGCATAGGCTGCTGCAGGGGTTCACGCTTTGCACTATATTTATAGGGGTTAGTTGTAGCCAGCACTTCCCTGCCATAAATGAGGTCACCTCATGGCAAAGGTCAGGGGGGCAAACAAATGTGGCAGGGGTACACAGTCACTGTCTGGCCCCCAAATCCTGGCCGGTCAGGGCGGAAGAAATTTAAGGTCTGCTCCTGCTCCCGTTGTAGCCAATGGCCAGGCTCCCCTGGCCAGAGTGAGGACAGCTGGGCCACTGGCTTTGCTATTAATAAGGGGACAGTTTGAAGATCTTCCTGAAGGCCATGCCTTGTGCAGGCTGGATGCCCCGTCCGCAGCAGTCCCTGCACCTGCTGACCTGAGGAGGGTGGGACTAGAGCACAGCCTCACACCTGGCAGTGCCGAGATGCCAGCTGGAACGGAGCCACTGGGGAACTGGGAGCCAGGACACCTGGGGTCTGTCCCCAGCTCTACCACTGACTCACTCTGTGGCCCTGGGTAGGTCACTCACCTCTGTGTCTGTTTCCCAAGTTGTAAAATGAGGGTGATGCTGCTCACCCACCACCCAGGTGTGTTGTGACGGATGGTAATAAAAAAACAATACAAATACTTCTCTACTGTCTCATCCTGAACCCATTTACGAGCCCCTATATCACCTCTAGACGGGGGGCACATTGCACTGTAGTGATAGCACCCAGCTCTAGGGTGCAACGCAGCAAACATCTTGTAGCAACAGCATGCCGCAACTGAGGGCGGGATGCAATTTAACTGTGGGGTGGGGAGATGAGGAAACTGAACAGAATTACCCAGGCTCTGGGCATTAATATTACTTATCTCACACATCCTCCACCCAAGCAGCACTGGTAAAATACTGACACGGAGGGCAGAGCGCCCCACACAGAGCAATGAGGCCTGATGCTGCTCAGCCTGTGAGTGCTGAGAGGCTGGCAGCACCAGGTGCTAAGTCAGCAGGTGAAGTGCCCAGAGACCCCAGTGTAGCCCAGGCTAACACTGGCTCTGTGCCCCTGTAGCAGCTAGCTCATGTAGAGAGATTTGTGCTGCTGCTGCTCCTCCTAGAGCACTTCCCCGCAGGCTGCTAGAAGTTGCATCATTGCCAACTGGGTGCATCATTCTGCTCGCTAGGAGCAAAGTCTTGTACTGTTAACCCAAAGAGAATTCTAGGTGGCTCTCCCCAGTCAGAGCCATTAGAGGGCCTGCTCCCCATGTCCTGGGGAAACCCATGCCCACAGCTACCCTCCAGGACAGGCCTGTAGGGAGCCTGTGACCACCCCCACTTCTCAACATCTCTCTGGCTGCTGCCTCACTGCTCAGGTGCCATCTGGAGGCCCCATGGCCTCTCCAGTTGTCATCTCAGCTTTGACCAGCATCTACTGGGGCAGCACTGGCCCCCCAGCATGTGCTCCTACCATCCACCCATGGGCAGAGTGGCTCTGCCCGCCTCTCACTTCCCTTTCCAGCTGTGGCAGTGAGATGTAGCACCAGGGTGCCCTTTTACCCAAGTGGCTGGTAGGGCTCAGTAGTGGCTAACGCTCTGCCTGCTGGAGCAGTCCATCCTCTGGCTCCTTCCAAAGGTCTCTAGGGCCACTCCATGATCCCTGGGTATCTAGATGCTTGCTACCAGGAGGAAACCTTTTGGATATCAAGCCGAGTCCAGGCAGAGAGAGCGAGTTGTGGGCTTCCCACTGACAAAGCACCTAGAACCACAGTTACTGTACAGTAAATACTTACTCTGTATTGGAGTCCCTGTCCATGTGGAGCCCACTCCAGTGACTAGCTCGTAGCTCCCCGACTAACCAGAGGAGGGTGTGAGGAGTCCTAGCTAGAGCTGACAAAATAAGGATTGCAGAGCTGCTCTCCCAAGTCTGGTATCACAATAGTAATCAAACCCCCAGTGTACTGCATGGGGAAGGCGTGGGCTGCACTCCCTCTGGCTGCCCTGGAGATCTGAGAGGAATACTTCGGAGGAGGTTGCCTGGGCTCTAGTTGAGAGGGCCCTGCTGCCTGAGGCCCAGGGCACATCTGCTAGCTGGTTACAGACTGTAACCGATGGAGTGAGCGCTGAGAAGAGATGGCCGAATTAACCCACTGCTGGGCCCCTGCTTTCTAATATGAACACCAACAAACAGCTGTACAGGACACTCTCTGCAGCCAAACTCGCCTTGCTATGGCTCTGCTGGGCCCGACTCTTCATCTCACTGCTCTGGTCGCTGCTCACCATGATGGAGGCATAGCCTGGCCAAACCTGGGGGGTGCTACCACCCCGTTGGCCAGGTCACAGTGCCACTCACTCAGGTTTGGCCCAGCCACCCCTCTGTCATGGTGAGCCTCACCCTGAGCAGCAGCAGGATGAGCAGCTGGTCCCAGTGGATCCACAGGAAAGCCACACCAGTCACAAGCAGCAGCCTGTATAGCTGTTTGTTGGGCCCTCCCCTCCACACCCTCACAGCCCCTACCTGCCTGGGTCCCAGGTACATGCCTACTTTGTCTATGTGTTAATCTGGCCCTGAGAAGAGATGGCCTGATCTTCCCCAATGCCAACAAAATAAACTAGGTGATTTCCTGAATGGCTCCATACTGCCTAGAGCCCTCCTTGATTACTTGAAATGAGGAGCTTGGATTCTCCCAGGTTCAAGTGCATCTTGGGGAAGAAAATGGTGGGGTTGATGGTTTGGTTTAAATGAAAAATCAGACACCACCTCGATGAGGTGCTTAGGGTGGGGCCTCAGCCCCATCTCCCTGTGGAGGACAGTATAATGGAGCTGCTATTAGTGCTTGGCTCTCACAAAGCCTCCTAGCTGGGGTGACAGCCACCATGAGGGTGGTTTGGAGAGTGAGATGGTGAAGATGGTACCTGGATAAGAGTCAAAGGAGGTGCCTACCAGGCTCCAGTTTAGCACATTAAGGGTCCAGGAGAGAGGGGCTCATGGACCAGGGTTAGGTGTGGACCAGTCCTTTTAGAATGTTTGAAACAGCTGGACAGGAGAATACCATACAGACTTGCACTGGAGCATGGCTAATGGTGAGGCTCAATAGCTTGAGGTGAAGGATGTACTCCAAAATCTTGGCATCTAATGGGCTGACACTGTATTGTGAAGGAAGCCCAGATAGAAAGTCTCTCTCACTACTCTGATCCATAGACTGATCGTGTGCTTCCTCCTCTCTATAACGATTTCTTGGTCTTCTCTAAAGCAGTCCCTGGCTGTAGTGCACAGCCAGCCCATTTTCAAGCCACGAGCTGTAAAGAGGTTGGGTTTGGAAGGAGAATTTTCCTCTTCTCTGAGAGAATACATCTGGTAGACTGGAGCATTGCAGACAGTGCAATAGGTCTGTGAGGCATCACTGTGGTCACATCCTGCTTGATCTTTTTTATGACCCTGGATATCAGAGGAATGGGAGTAAAGGCATAAAGGAGGCCTTGAGATCGGGATATGGGGGAAGCATTCTGGAGGGAGCCTGGGCTGGTACCTGTTCTGGGGCAGGAGGGAGGGCATTTGCTTTTCTTGTTAGTGGCAAACAGGTCTACAACAGGGAAACCCCCTCTGTGGAACACAGGCTTGAGAACAGAGACCATTGGTGGCTGGCTGAGTACTGTCATTGAGGTAATCCACCAGATTGTTATTTGCTCCTGGTTGGTGAAGGGCCATGGAAGTTTTCCTGTGCAGATGGCTCTGTTTCCATAGTTTGATTCCCTCCTCACAGAGCCCCCCCTGCCTGTTGATATTATACATTGCAGGGGTGGTGTCTGTCAGGATCTGTACTGTGGTCCCTTCCAGCACAGTATTTCAGGTGGGCTGCTGCTACTACCAGGCATTTTGTGAACACTCCTGGGGTGTAAACAGGCTAGACGATCGTAACCAGTATCAGGTATTGTGTCCCACTGGAAACTGGAGATATTTTCTGTGGGCAGAATGAATCACTGTGTGAAACAAGCATCCTGAAGGCTGAGGTGGTAGAGACTCTCTGTCCTGTATGCCCTAGTGTGAGGGACAAATGGACATGCAGGGCCCAGGCATGGACCCAATGGATATTTCTGGTCAAAAGATTCCAATCTCACACACGTGAGATGCATATGCGCCATAATGGATCCAACTGAACAAAATATCTATGTAACCCTTCTGCCCATCAGAGTTGGCAGCAACAAGGGCCGGGTTCAGTATCTAGGGGTTCCATTCCAATAACGGAATGCAAAACCGGCTTGAGCCCCCACCCAGTGACAAATATATACCACCCCCCCGGCGCCTCTAAGAGGGCATACTTCCCCTCTCGCAAGCAGAGTCTGAGTGTAACAAAAGCCTTTTAATAACAGAGAGAAACAATGTGGCATTATGTTAGGGAAACAGCACCAACAGGATTCATAACACAAACAATGAGCAAAAACCCACCCCAAGCAAATTGGGCCATGTCCTTTCCCTTTGGTTCTTGAGTCCAGCAACCCAAAAGTCTCTGCCTTGGTGAGTCCAGAGTTCAAAAGTTCATCTACAGAGTTTTAACCCCACCACCACCTGTGTGGAAACGGGGTTGGGGAAGAAGCAAAAGGGTACCTTACATGCTCCACACTCCTCTCCCCAGCTGCTCCTCCACCTCTCTGCACTCCTCTCTGCCAGCTGCTCCTCCCCAGTAGCCATCCTGTGAGCCGTCCACCAGCTGCTCCTCCCCTGTAGTCATCCTGCAAGTCACTCACCAATATAGCTTCAGGCCCCCTACTAGTTTTAGCACAGTACTCAGTGATTTCAGCTCGTAGTAGGGGAACCCCAGTACTGGTGCACCATTGACCCAAAACAAATTCAGCTCTGCAATCTGTAACCAGGCTCCTAACAAAATCAAAATTAGCTCTGCTATTACATAGTAGAAAAGATACAGTTGGTATTTAGGGCCCTTAAAAAGAACCCATACCACAAAGTACAAATGCCTATTCCCCACCTCTCTCAATTCATTGAGTTTTGGAACCCATGACCCTTGCTTAGCAAGTGCTGCTTCAGTGATGACGAGTCCCTCCATCATTAAAAAAGGCCAAGTACAGTTCCACTGTCCTTGATTCACATAATCAGGATAATAACAGTTTATTCTTCCTGCCCCAATAACAGAGAAACTGAGGCTCCTACAGCAGCCAAAGTGACCATCTAGGTGGGGTGGGTGTGCCTATGCAAATGAGATCAGCCCCTGAAGTTCTCTTCCACAACCTGCCACAGCTCACCACCAGATGTCAGGGTAGAGCTCATCCTGACTCTGCTTACATCTCGAAGAACCCCACTTCCTGTAAAGGACAATAGAACCTCAATTTTACAAACACCAGCCTTGGGAATGACCCTTTTCCTGACCAGGAAAAAAATCCTCACATAACAAGTGATGTTGATGAAGACTAAGTCAACATCCCTTCACATTCTGATACCTTCAATGCACTGGAAATGGCTCTGCAATGGCATGAAGGACTGGAAGAAAGCAATGTGGTGCCCTACATCACAGATCCACAGGGTCTGGTCTAAGCCCCAACCTGTAATCAGTTCCATGGAGTGACCCTTTTAGTGTGTTGGGCCCCCAGCATCCACACACTTCCACAGGGGTAGGCCTGTGGACTCCATAACTGAAACTGGGCCTTTGGGTACCAGGGATCCCTGTGGTTTCCTGCTGCAAGTCCAGACTTTTGTGGGAGGCTTGTACGGTGTCCCTTCAGGACACAATGCTCCCAGTAAGCATTTACAATGGCACCAGACAGCCTTTTCAAGAGAAGGTAATCTATTAGTCACCTGGCCTACAGAATCTGACAGTCCTTAGAGACGCAAAGGACAGGACAGAGTTCAGCCTGGCCAACATCAGGTCTCTACCCCACCAAGCTGCTGTAAGATCCATTTTGACCCCATCTCTGTCCCTTTGTGTTTGGTTCCATGTGTGTGTGCTGTAGGTATCTATGAATTCAGCTTTTAACATGGCCACCGACCACTTTTCCCCTTTGTTCTCCTGCTTGGAGCCCTTGCTCGGCTTCCCTGCAGAGAGGTGGGTGGAAATCTCCTTCTTCTTGCCAGTTGGCCACTCGCTAGGTGGAAATGTCCTGGCCATTGGGGCTTCCATTGTCTCTTTCACTCACCCGTGTAGACATTATTTACTCTGGTTTCCAACCAGGCTGCTGAATCAACACCTCATCCCTTCTCTTTACACTCAGTGCAAGGCAGTGTAAAGCCCAAGGGGAAACTGAGACACACATAGCTATCATAAAAATATTATCAAAATTCCTACATTTGTCACACCAAATACTGCCACTCATGCACCAGACTGACTGTTTTGAGACGTTCTATTTTAGGAACTTTTCAATCCCTGATTAGTTTATGAGATCGGCCATACTGGGTCAGCTCAAAGGTCCATCTAGCCCAATATCCGATTTTCTGACAGTAGCCTATGCCAGGTGCCCCAGAGGGAATGAACAGAACAGGTAATCATCAAGTGATCCGTCACGCATCGCTGAGTCCCAGCTTCTGGCAAAAAGAGGCTAGGGACACCATCCCTGCCCATCCTGGCTAATAGTTCTTTTATCTAGTTCTTTTTTGAACCCTGTTATAGTCTTGACCTTCACAACATCCTCTGGCAAAGAGTTCCACAGGTTGACTGTGCGCTGTGTGAAGAAATACTTCCTTTTGTTTTAAACTTGCTGCCTATTAATTTCATTTGGTGATCCCTAGTTCTTGTGTTATGAGTAAATAACACTTCCTTATTTACTTTCTCCACACCAGTCATGATTTTATAGATCTCGATCATATCTCCCTTAGTTGGGACTTTTCAGCTTGGAAAAGAGACAATCTTATTAATCTCTCCTCATACGGAAGCTGTTCCATACCCCTAATCATTTTAGTTGCCCTTTTCTGAACCTTTTCCAATATATCTTTTTTGAGATGGGTTGACCACACCTGCACGCAGTGTTCAAGATATGGGCATACCATAGATTTATACAACAGCAATACAATATTTTCTGTCTTATTATCTCTCCCTTTCTTAATGATTCCCAGCATTCTGTTCCCTTTTTCGACTGCCCCTGCGCATTTGAGCAGATGTTTGCAGAGAACCATCCACAATGACTCCAAGACCTCTTTCTAGAGTGGTAACAGCCACTTTAGACCCCCTAGACGTAGTTGGGATGATGTTTTCCAACGTGCCTTACTTTGCCTTGATCAACACTGAATTTCATCTGTCATTTTGTTGCCCAGTCACCCAGTTGTGAGAGACCCTTTACGTAGCTCTTCGCCCTCTGCCTGGGACTTCACTGTCTGGACTAGTTTTGTAGAATCTGCAAGTTTTGCCACCCCACCCCCCGGGGGGGGGCACCCCGAGCCAGGACAGACAGAACCCCCCCCGGGGGGGGCACCCCGAGCCAGGACAGACAGAACCCCCCCCACCCCACCCCCCGGGGGGGGGCACCCCGAGCCAGGACAGACAGAACCCCCCCCACCCCACCCCCGGGGGGGGGGGCACCCCTAGTTACCGCTCTCCAGCCTGGAAATGGACCAGTTATTCCTACCCTGTGTTTCCTGCCTCTTCGTCAGCCATGGATCCAGGAGCGGACCTTCGCTCGGAGCCCAGGGCAGCTCACTGGCGCGCCGCGCCGCGGACTTGGCGGCCAGGAGCGAGTCCTCGTCCTCGTCCGCCTCCGCGCTCCACACCCCACCCGCGCGAGGGCCCCTGGAGCGACTGCGCAGGCGCCTCTCTACCCCCAACCCCGCCAGTTTATCCTAGTCCGGCCCCACGCCGCGGGGCGGGCCCCTGTGGGGAAGGGGCAGCCATTGGCTGAGGAGGTTGAGCCACGTGATCAGCACCAGCCAACCGCTGAAGGGGCGAGTCTCTCCCTTTTCCGGTTCCGGTTCAATTTGCCGCGCCCCTCCGCAGGTGAGTGGTTGGTGGCGCCGCAGGTAGGAAACTTGGGGGGGGGGGGGGTGACGGGAGCTGGGCACGTCCCCCCCCCCATCTCCCCGGGGCGGGGCTGGCGGGGGGGTGACGGGAGCTGGGCACGTTCCCCCCCCCATCTCCCCGGGGCGGGGCTGGGGGGGGGGTGACGGGAGCTGGGCACGTTCTCCCCCCCCCCATCTCCCCGGGGCAGGGTGGGGGGGGTGACGGGAGCTGGGCACGTTCCCCCCCCCCATCTCCCCGGGGCGGGGCTTGCGGGGGGGTGACGGGAGCTGGGCACGTTCCCCCCCCCATCTCCCCAGGGCGGGGCTGGGGGGGGTGAGGGGAGCTGGGCACGTTCTCCCCCCCCCCATGTCCCCGGGGCGGGGCTGGGGGGGGTGACGGGAGCTGGGCACGTTCCCCCCCCATCTCCCCAGGGCGGGGCTGGGGGGGGTGAGGGGAGCTGGGAACGTTCTCCCCCCCCATCTCCTCGGGGCGGGGCTGGGGGTGGGTGACGGGAGCTGGGCACGTTCCCCCCCCCCCCATCGCCCTGGGGGGGGGGTGACGGGAGCTGGGCACGTTCCCCCCCCCCATCGCCCTGGGGGGGGGTGACGGGAGCTGGGCACGTTCCCCCCCCCCCATCGCCCTGGGGGGGGGGTGACGGGAGCTGGGCACGTTCCCCCCCCCCCATCGCCCTGGGGGGGGGGTGACGGGAGCTGGGCACGTTCTCCCCCCCCCATCGCCCTGGGGGGGGGGTGACGGGAGCTGGGCACGTTCTCCCCCCCCCATCTCCCCGGGGCAGGGTGGGGGGGGTGACGGGAGCTGGGCACGTTCACACCCCCACCTCCCCCGTGTTGGGGGGGCCAGGGTTGATGGTAGCTGGACATGTTCCCCCGCCCTTCCTTTGCGGGGCGGGCAGGCTCTGGGGCTAGTGGTACCAGGATACGTGCGCACGTCATCCGCCCCCCCCCCCCCCCCCCAGTGTGGGGCAGACTGAGGATGGGGCGATCAGTGGTGGGGCGGAGCGGCAGTACAGCCACAATGGAGGAGCTGCCTGTACTGGGCACTGGCTCCTGCGAGCGGCAGCCCAACCCGCTGCTGCTGTCGCTGCTGCTGTCACTGCTGCAGGTTCCTGGTAGAGCCCTGCAGCTCCACAGATCTGCTTTATATCCACGGATATCTGCAGCCACAGATATAAATTTTGTATCCCCGCAGGGCTCTAGATCAGCGTTTCTCAAATGCCACCACCATGGCTGCATGCAGCTGCCAGGGGCTTTTGCGGCCACAGCATCCTGGGCAGGGATTTGGGGTGGGGGGGCCCTTACCCCATTCTTGAGCCACAAACGCTGGATGAGCAGACAGCCGGTGTGAGTTCTCCACCTTCCCAGGGCCGGTGGGGCTCAGGCTTCCAGCTTCAGCACCGGTGTGGCAGGTGGCAGGCTCTGGCTGAGCAGCAGCGGGCTCCGGCCACTGGCTTTGATCGTGGGGCTTCGGGCTCTCGGCTTCGGCTGCACAGCAGCAGGCTCCATCCCCTGGCCACTGGTCTTCGGGCTCATCCCCTCCTTATCACCCCTGGCCCCTGCTGCTATCCCTGGCCCCTCACCCATCCACCCCATCACCCCTGGCCCCCATTGCCTCCCTACCCATGTCCCCATCCAAGGCTTAATTTGTCCCCTGGCTTGGGCTGAGTAAGTCTGTTGTGAAAAGTGATATTTGTATGTTTGTTTATGTCACTTTTCACTGTCTCCCAGGTTGCTAACAAGTGTGCTGCTGTGAAAAGTTATATTAACAAATGTACCAAGCAGACTTACTAGGTAGCAAGTCTTAAAAAAAAAACAAAAAAACCCGCCACAACCAAAAAAGCAAAGGAAACAACAAAAAAATACAAGAACATGCAAAGCACCCTATTTGGGTTTCTACTCTCTAAAGAATAGAGACAAGTGTAGTTATTACTGAATCTGTAAAAAAAAAAACAAACAAAAAAAACCCTACATAAATAAATTACAATGATTTGGACATGGACAAGTGCATATTTATTTGTTTTTTGTTTGTTAGTTAAGTATTTTAGGAAAAATGATCAAAGCAGCCACCAGCAAGAGTTGGTGGATGCACTCTGAGGCCACCAAAAAATGTGTTGTGAGAACCCCTGCAAGACATTAGGAAAAACTCCCTGTCAGTGTGGTTAAGCACTGGAATAAATTGCTGAGGGAGGTTGTGGAATCTCCATCATTGGAGATTTTTAAGAGCAGGTTAGAGAAACAGCTGTCGGGGTGGTCTATGCCAGTGATTCTCAGCCTGTTTACCATTATGGGCCACATATGCAGTCCATAATGTGTTATGTGAGCCACATCCAATACTACCTGTATGGCCCTGAGTGTCATGTGGGCCGCAGCTGTGTGCTGACTGGCCGCAGGTTGAGAACCACGGGTCTAGGTAATATTTAGTCCTTCCTTCCAGTCCTGCTGTTCTATGAAATTGGAGTGTGATTGTATGATGGGATTGCTTATGATAGGATAGGGCTCAGCAGCCCTGTTGCTCTCTTCTGATTTGTGCATCATGTTCCTAAAAGTTTGTGCATCAGGGCTTCAGCCAGCTGCCTGCCGGGGTCAGGAAGGGATTTTGTTTTCTTCAAAGTATTCTGGGCTTTTTTTTTTTTTTTTTGGCCTCCTTCCTTTGATGCCTCAGGCATGGCTCTAGGTGGAAAGGGGCTATTTGGTGAGGTGACACTGAGCACTCTCTCTCTCAAGTGCTTGGCTGGCTGGTTCTTGCTCACAGGCTTGGGGTCTCACTGGCTGCCATATGTGGGGTGGAGGAGGAATTTTCTCCCAGGTCAGAGTGGCAGGAACCTTGGAGTTTTTTCATCTTCCTCTGCAGCGTGTGGGTGTTGGTCACTTGCCAGGATTATCTGGGTGTATCTCATGGAATCATTTCCCTGCCATTGTGGGTACCCCTTAGTCCCTCCTGTTCTCTGCCTGTGGCACGTAATAGTCTCGTCTTCTGTGGACTGCAATGCTTAGGTTTAATTTCAGTTGTTGGGTTTTGTGGTGTGGGTGCTGAGTGGTGTGGGTGGCCTGTGACACACAGGAGGTCAGACTAGATCATCTGGTGGGCCCTTCTGCTCTTAAGCTCTATGCGTCCTGCTGCCCCCCTCCCACCAGTGTGGTGGGGGATGCAGGGTGCCGATATCTAAGCACTGTCTCCCTGAGTGCTGTGGGGCAGGGTAGTGGGGGTTGCCAGTGTGTAGGTGCTGCCCCCTCATGCGGGGCAGGGAATGGGGGTGCTGGTGCCTGGGTGCTGCCCCCCGGTGTAGGATGGGATGGGTGCTGCTGCTGTCTAGGTGAAAGCTACTCAGCTTTAACTTCTGCCCATCCTATGCCCTTTCCATGCAGGAGCTTGTCAGCTTTTTCAGAGAGAAGATCAACAAGACATGATGTAGCCGCTGCCTCTCTTGGATTGGGAACATTCCTTCAGTAGGTCCATTAACAGTGAGGAAAGCCTTCTGCCCTTAACCCTCAGGCTAGAGATGGCAAACTTGGAGCTGACAGAGCTGGGCTCCTGGGGGGGTTCCCGAGTAAGTTTGGGGTAGAAGCAGCAGCAAAGACTGCTCAGCCAGCGGAGCTCCTGGCTAGCCTGACTCTCCTCATGTCTTGGCTGTGATATTGTGTGTGAATGTGTGGGCCAGGGCTCATAGCAGAGACCTTTCCCTGCAGAGTTGGAAGAACTCCTAGCCCATTTCTGCAGCCCCCCCAGGTTGGGGGCAGCGCACCTCCTGTTCTGTGCTGCGGTCAGTCAGGTGATTCTAGTGAACCTGTGTGGAGGACAGAGCTGCTCCTGCATATGGCATGTGTCCCCTTGAGGGAGGGACCCCCATCCCCCCACACTCAGAGACCCCTGGCCTTCGCTCTCTTTGTTGTAGCCCTGTGGTGTGCCTGCCCAGGTCGCTGACCTGCAGTGTTCTCTTTGTTAGGCTCCTCTTCCCTTGGCTCATGGGCTGTGCTGAGTGAGCACGCAGCTGCTGCTCCCAGGTCTCCACACTGCTGTTCTGTGAGTATTGCCCTTCTCCAGCTTGTGACCTCTCTGAGGTGTCTCTTGTGATTTAACCCCCCACCCACCCTCATTCGGCTGGGCGCTCAGAGTGTCTCTGCGCAAGGGCTGGGTAACTGTTCTGGGGGGAATTTGTGGGCGGGGAGAGGCCTGAACGTGTGGTGTAAAGTGGACTGGAGGTGAGCTAATAGGGCTTTTCAGTCCTTTGCCTCCAGCCCAGGGCTCTCGGGGCTTGTCCTGATGTAAGCGCAGCCCACGTCTGTAGGCTGTCTTTGGGATGCTCACAATGCAAGCACCTGTCTGGCTTGCCCTCAGCCTTCAGAGGAAGGATGGCCCAGTAGCTATAGCACCAGCCTGGGCTGTGGGAACCCTGCAGTCAATTCCTGCCCCATCACAAACATCCTGTGTGGTTCTGGGCAAGTCACTTAGTCTCCCTGGGCCTCAGTTCCCATCTGTGAAATGGGGGTAATAGTCCTGCCCTGCCTCACTGGGGCATGGGTGTAGGTACATGAAAGACTGACATTGCTCAGATGCCATGGTGATGTGGGGGGGCAGAGAGGTATCCTAGCCGAGTCGGTGTTCCTGCTGCCCCGCTCGCTCCCTCTTGTGTATTTCCTTTGGAATAGCTGTCCCTGTGCTAAGATGTTTTTCTCCTTTCATTTCACGCCTGTCTCTCTAATCTCTATGCGTTGTCTCGCACCTCCTCTCCGGTTGGTGGTCTGTGACTGTAGTAACCTCACTACAGTAACCTGACTGGCCAGTCTCAAAGCCAAGAGGCTGGTTTCCACCTCCTCAGGTAGAGACCAGATAGACCCCTTGCTGCAGTTATTGCCAGAAGCTGGGACTGGACGACAAGGGATGGATCGACATAATTGCCTGTTCTGTTTATTCCCTCTGAAACTCTGGCATTGGCCGCTCTCGGAAGACAGGATACTGGGCTAGATGGACCATTGGTCTGACCCAGTCTGGCCATTCTTGTGTTCAGCCCACTTGTCCAGGATGCTCTGACTCTCCTGTTCATGGCCCTTGCCTGATGTTCTCCTCTGTACCCTTCTGCCTAACACTTTGTGCTCTTGGAGTCTCTCAGGGTGGGTGCCATGTAGCCGATTTTTCCTTTTGATTACAATCTCTTACAGCCTCCTGGTCCTGGAATGAGGAGAGCAGCGTGATGCTTTTCTACCCTAGAATACTTAGCCTGGTCTACACTACAAACTTACGTTGGTATAACTATGTTGCTCAGAAGTGTGGAAAATTCACACCCTTGAGTGACGAAGTTCTACTGACCAACCTTCTGGTGTAGGCAGAACTATGTGGATGGGAGGGCTTCTCCTGTCAACATAGCTACCGCCACTTGGGGATGTGGAGTAGCTACGCCAACAGGAGAAGCTCTCCCATCGGTGTAGGTAGTATCTTCACTAAGTGCTTCAGGAGCACAGCTGCACTGGTGTAAGTGTAGACAAGCCCTTAACATCTGCATTGTGTGATTGGTCCCCTGGGGCTGAGGCTTGGGGGAGTGTTTGACTGTAGCTGTTGGTGATGGCTGTGGCATCCGCTGCAGCTCTCTGCAACCATGTGTGTTCCTGGCTTAACCCGTAACTCTCAGTCACTGAGCTTGTTGGTGTCTGTGTGCAGAGTGGAGTCTGCGTTTCTCTTCTCGGCTGTGTGCACACATCCCAGAGTGCACCCCAGTCTCTGGGAATGCTGAGAGGTTGTTGCTTTTACTCAGTTCTGTGTTCCCTCCCTTTGACAGCTTGCAGACAGCAGGATGTGGCACGAAGCCCGGAAACATGAGCGCAAGCTCCGTGGGATGATGGTCGATTATAAGAAACGAGCCGAGCGTCGGAGAGAATACTATGAGAAAATAGTGAGTGCCCCTGCACAGTCCCGGCCCCGCCCCCGCTATCCCGGTCTGTGGCCTTTGCTGTCGGGTTGGGTACTGCTCCTGTTGTTTTCTGTTCCCATGTCTGGCTTTATGCAGCTTTACATATTGCTGTTCAGTTGCAAAGCACGCACAGGAAGCGTCCAAGGTGTGTGTCTGCTACTGCTGGGACCTTCGGCCCTTCCTCATTTCTGAGACTTTACTCTTGCGTTAAGTTTTTGCCTTTAATGGTAGTTAGGCCTGGACAGTTAGTGCCAAGTCTGTTTGCCTCGGGCTAGAGACACCTCTGTGCTGTGGGGTTTTGCTGTAGGTCAGGTGGCTACAAACCACATTATGGTGTCTCGCAGGGAAAAATTAAAGTGTCTGTGAAAGTATCGGCTTTCCCTGTGCACAGTGTGGGCCTGGACTCTTGATGCTCTGCTGGGGCAGGTGCAATATTCATTGTGCCTCCCTCCAAAGCTGAAATGGAACGAGGCCTTGTGGCAGCCACTCCTATTGCTTTGGGAGCTCAGCCCTCGCCTGAGAGCTGCAGTCCCCCTCTGCCTAAGTGAATTGATACATGTTGAATCCCATACCAATGTCTGACTTCCTGAGCAACCTCTGTTTCAGCAGGCAGAACTGTCTCAAAGGTGTCGTGACTACAGAGCAGCATGCTCCAAGGAGAGGGATGCAGAGATGTGATGCTGACTGGCGGGCTGTGTGGTTTGTTGGCCTGCTGTGCTCTTGTGAGGCATTATGTAGAACTGAATTCTTGCAGGTTCAATTTCCTTTCTGGAAGAACAGCAGGATTACAGGAGACACTCCACATGCAGGAGTGCCTGATCTGCAGCTTGACTCTTGGATCAGCTCTTTGGCCTGCTTCCCTGTGGTGTGTCCCTCTCTAAAATGCAGTCCTGCTCTGAGCCATGGTTAACACCATATCAAGGCTGCTCAGTTTACAAGTAAAAGGTGGTTTTTTCTAGCTGCCAGCATCACAGAATTCATCTGGGATCTGTGAGCAAACCTTGATTCTTTTGTTGCACAGCAGCGCCAGTAACAAAGGTTCTGCAGGCCAAGCCGGCTCTGCTGTACCACTTGTGCAGTCCCTTAGCCTTTCTTGGATGTGCTCAAGTGCAACTGCCTGCAGCGTAGGAAGCAAACTGGTTGACACATACGAAGGAATCGAATCCAGCTCCTTCTGTCTCAGCTGTGCTGGCTCTGCAGGGCTAAGAGCAGTGAAAATTTTTGTCACTAAAGGCATCAGGCTTGCCCCCGATAAGCACGTGAGGCAGATTCGAGTAAGCAGGGGCTGCTTCTATTGTTGCTTTTCAGTGTAGCTTGGCACTTTAACTGCTGCTGCCTGAGATCCCCAGGATGTGTTTAACACCACCCTGCACATGGTACTGTCAGACTCTCTGCTCTGAAGGGATTTCACTTGTAGCTTTAATGAATGCTTAAACCCCTTACAATGGCTTTGGACTCAGCCATTCAGTGTCTGCATAACTTGGTGCCTTGCTCAAACTGGCCAGATCCCGTAAAATGCCAGCCTTATACATCTCGCTGTTTGTGCTTCTTCCAGAAAAAGGACCCAGCTCAGTTCCTCCAAGTGCATGGCCGGGCGTGTAAGGTCCACTTGGATTCTGCCGTTGCTCTTGCAGCTGAAAGTCCTGTCAACATGTGAGTAGCTTGAGCGGGCCCTGCCTGCTAGCTCCGCACTGACAGGCGGGGAGCACAGTGAAGCAGATGGGGATTGTGGCTGGAAGGCCCTCGAAGGGGCAGCATCAACTTGCTCTATTCGGTGTGTCTGTTGTAGTGCTAGTGGGATCCCGTAAGGTGACCAAGTGACGGAGAAGGGGGGAAGGTCTGGAGTGTTCCTGTTTGTCTGCTTTTGTGCATGGTCAGCGATGCTGAGTCCCTTCTGTGGCCAGTTTCTTCCCCTCATGTTCACACAGCACTGTAGAAATCTCTTTAAAAGGTGGGAAGAAGTGGCTGTAAACCCCCCAGAATTGGTGGGAGGCTTGGGGCCCGTTGCACCTGAAGCTCCTTTGCTGTCTGCACTTCAGGCTGAGTGTCCCTTGAGCATGCTACCTGCCAGCTCGACTATGCAAAGGTCAACGTCGGCTTGGCAGGGGCATGCCATCTTGTGAGTACAGTTCTGTACCCTAGGGAGTGACCCCCCACCCCCATCCTCAGGGCATATGATCAGCATCTCAGCACGGGGACTTTGGGTCCAATCCCCAGGAACAGTGGAGACTGTGGAAATGGCTAGTTCTCCCCGTAATAAATCAAGGTACATGAGTAGGGCCCTACCAAATTCACAGCTGTGAAAAACGCGTCACGGACTGTGAAATCTGGTCTTTTGTGTACTTTTACCTTATATTACACAGATTTCACAGGGGAGACCAGCGTTTCTCAAACTGGGGGTCCCGACCCAAAAGGTGATGGGGGGTGGGGGCGGCGGCGTTGCAAGATTATTCTACAGAGGTGGCAATATCACGACCTTTACCTCTGCACTGCCTTCAGAGCTGGGTGGAAAGAAGCGGCGGCTGCTGGCCAGGCGCCCAGCTTTGAAGGCAGCACCGCCAGCAGCAGCGCAGAAGTAAGGGTGGCAATGGGCGGCCGGAGAGTGGCAGCTGCTGGCTGAGGGCCCAGGTCTGAAGGCAGCAGCTCAGAAGTAAGGATAGCAATACCATACCATTCTCACTTCTGTGCTGCTTCTGGCAGCGGCGTGGCCTGCAGAGCTGGGCTCCTGGCCTGCAGAGCTGGGCTCCTGGCCTGCAGAGCTGGGCTCCTGGCCTGCAGCTGCCACACTCTGGCTGCCCAGTTCTGAAGGCAGTGCCCAGGCAGTGCCCAGTTCTGAAGGCAGTGCCACCAGCAGCAGCAGAGAAGTAAGGGTGGCAATAACACAACCCCCCCTACAATAACCTTGCGACGCCCCCACTGCCCTCTTTTGGGTCAGGACCCCTGCGGGTAGAGCATCGTGAAATTTCAGATTTAAATATCTGAAATAAGGAAATTATGATTATTAAAATCCTATGACCATGAAATTGACCAGAATGGACCGTGAATTTGGTAGTGCCCTATACATGAGGCAGGCAAGGCATTAGCCAAACCTCTCTGTGGAGCTGGGGTCCTGCCGCACGTTTGTTTTGAGGGGTGGGAGACCACAGGGAACTGTTCTCTCTGGCACAGGCTGACTGTGGGACAGTGGTTTGAGGGGAGACTGTCCAGGCTCAGACCCTCCCTCCTCATGGCTCCTTCTGACTCTTTATCCTCTCTGAGGCAAGGTGGCCTCTTTTCAAACTGAGACAAGTTCAAAGATGTCTCCCATTCCCCACCCCAGGAGTGGGGCAAGTGCTGCATCTTGCTGGATAGAGGTGCCTCCGAAACCATGCTCTTCCTGGTGTTTACCTTTAGAAGAAGCAGGAACGTCCAGTCGGCTCTTCCCCACTCTTGCAGGGCGCTCATTGATGGGTGGGCAGTCAGCAGGACTGGCTGCATTCTCTGCTCTTCACTGGAGGGACGGGCATGAAGGATCTTTCCGCCAGCTGCCAAGTCTGAGTGAAATACACAGGAACAAGCTGTTCTGAGGTGTCTGGCTCCGCCTCCTTCCCTTCCTGAGTGCTCAGTTTTCCCTAGTGTTTTCCAGCAGAGAGCACACTGTGTGGACAATTCCTAATGTTAATAATGAGCAGAGGTCCCTCCCTTGCACTTTATTTTAAAGGATCCCACAAGCCCCAGGAATTTCTTTTGGCAGCACCTCTGAGGAGATACCCGTTACACAAAACAAGTTCACTTGTCTTCCTCCCCACTGGGGTGGTGAGTAAAGTATGAAAGTCCAAGTGCACCAGTGTTTTTATGCTGGACTACTTCGCCCTGCTGAGCTGAAGAACAAGACTCTCAAAGGGATGGCACTAAGGCTCAGGGTAACAGGTGGCTGCTTGTACTAATTTAGGTGGAATAAATTGGTCAAAGAGTCAAAGGTGGTCACGTTACCTGGTCAGAGTGTTAATCAAGGTTCAGGGTTTGGTATACAGAGACCTCAGCCTGCTTAGTGCCATGGCAAACATACAATTAAAAATTCCCTCTAGCCTTTTATTACAGATACAGGAGAAGTAGAAAGAGTAGAAGCATTTGAAATGTAAAGTATTAAGTAAGGCTTTTATTGCAACAGCATCCCTCTTTCCCTTTAGCTGGAGACCATTTTTAGAAGGGGAAAAATCCCTTGTGTGATAGTCTCTTAGATGATATCAAAGATAATTGTTCTTTTTATGAAAAAGAGAAAAGACGGGCTGGAGCTGTTGTTGTTAAGGTCTATTCCTGTTTCCTAGAAGACAAGAGAAACACTGCTAGAAAAACACAGGCCCCTTTAAGACCTGGCAAACTTGTACCAGCATCAGGCTGTTTAGGGCCGAGCCTTTAGTTGCCTCTCTGATCACAGGCTTACAGCAGCGTTTACAAAATATACAGTCTTCGCCTGCTAAACCAGACTCTTATTAAATAGAAGGCAATGGGAGAGGGATAGGAAAGAGAAGAAATAAGGCAGAGAAGGACAAAGGCGCACAAGGAGGTGCGGGACAACAATCTCATATCCCAGATAATTTTCAGGATTTAGCCGGTGGAGGTGGCGCTGTCATCTGGGTCCCTCTCTTTGGTCTGGACTTCTCTTGGGATTAGAATGCCCAAGGCTTAGCGGTGGTATGGTGGATACCAGTGTTTCAGAAGATGGTGGGGGTAGCAGCCATCACTCCTCCTTGTTTTAGTCACCCAGCATTGTTCTTGTTGGTTTTTTTCCCCCCTAAAATCTTTCCTTTTGAGGATCTCAAGACGGAGTGATGGAAGGAATAGCACACTCCTTCATTATTTTGTTCATCAGTTAGGCTTAGTTTTTGACACACCAGTTTGGGGTTATTGATTTCCGGTCCCACGCTTTTTTGTTTACCAGGCATGATGTCCATCTCACATACTTGAGTTATATCAGGAGGCCTTTCTATTTAGACTCATTTTGTTTTTCTGTCTCCGTTTGGCACCTTTTCCCATTGACAGTTATTGTTATAGATTATTGTGACATTTGATGAAGTTTTATCCACTTTCCCACGGTTAGGCTTAACCGGGTAGGCTGGGTAACTAGGCTGGGGTAGACCTACTAGGCTCCGATTGTCACTACACGCTGGCTCTGGCTAAGAGCGTGTACCATGCAGCAGAGCCAGTGCACAGATGTCACGGGACTGAACTGCGTTGGGTCTAGACTGAGTGCCCCAGCACCTCTGGCTTCTTCTTCATAGCAGTTTGTCTCTGGCAGGTCTGTCATTTGTACCCAGTTGAGGTGCTAAATGACCTTGGTTTGTCTGTTGCTCTCTTGCTGCAGGATGCCCTGGCAAGGCGATACGAACAACATGATCGACCGGTTTGATGTGCGAGCTCACCTGGACTACATTCCCATGTACACCCCACCACTGCTCAACCCAATGTAAGCCATTTCCATGGAGTGCTGCTTGGGAGCAATGCTCTGGAAGCCCCCAACCTCATCCTTTCTGGCAGGGCATAGAGTGCTGGGTGATCAGTGCAGACCAGGGGGACTCGGGAGCATTCCGTGTTGTTGCTGTTGGTGTCCCTTAGGACATAGGGTTGGTAAATGTAACCTGACTCCTGACTTTCCAGGCTGTCCAACACTGGTGATGATGGGGCGCTGCAGCGGGTTCTCCAAGCGTGGATCTGCTTAACATAGCTCTGAAAGGACCCTGTGGCACTGGGATTCCATGTTTCTGATTGGTTCTGGGTTGAATGTGCTTGGCTTCCAAGTAAAAAGACTGTTTCCTCCTTCCTCCCCATCTGCTGGCTCTGCAGACCTGACCCAGGCTTGGAGTCATACCAGGGTCTCTTTTCACATTTCATTGCTATAATGTTCTGCCAAACAAATAAGGGGCCCAGGGCAGCTCCATGGGCTTGCCCAGGTGTGGCTGATGGGAACAAAGCAAGCAGGGCTGCTGTGGTTGAAGTCTTCGCTCTATTGGCTCTGCAGCCCTAAGAAAAGCCAAAATCATTGATGGGGGGAGGCCATCGGTTCACATATGGAGCAGAGCTAAGTAGAAAGATCCATTTACAGAGTCCATTTTGGAACAGAACGTCACTAAATGGGGTTTTCCCTTGAACAACTGATCTCTGGTACTTCTAGCTCTGACTCCAGTATTAAAGGGGGCTGGGATCTCCCTTAGTTTAAAAATTTGGTAAGAATTGCCAAGGCAGTTGACTCTGGAGTCTGCCAGATGAAAGGAGCAGGCTCTGTCCCTGCATGACTCTGCCCATGTGGCTCCCTGCTTCCCATCCTGGTGTAGAGAGAGCTGCATTGGGTGGACTGGGCTGGAGGTGGGTTTATTTGGGAAATGGTCAGTAGACTTCTAGATGGGTTCCCTTCCTGCCCATCCCCTCCATCTGCTGCTCCTCCCATCCAGACTCTGTAAAGTCTCTACTGAGTCCTGCGAAACAGCTTCAATAACTAAATTTCACCAGCCAGCTCTCCCATCTCAGAGCTCGTCTTCTCTGAACTTAATGTTTCTAAGCCAAGCCAGCTGTAAGTGGGGATGACCGTGCATATCTCCCAAGCACCCCAGATTTCCCAGAATTCTAGGCATCTTGTCCCCTATGAAACTTTAGGCCAACTGGGTTTCAGGGGAGGGAGAGTCGCACCAGGTTGGTAAAGGAGAGCTAGCTTCAGCCTTGCCTATGGAGGCTCCCGTGCAGCCTCCTGCTGAGCTCTGTTAATAGCCCATGGAAGTCACTGATGCACGGGGACGGCCACCAAGGGGTTAATGTCACACTGTTTGAACAGTGGAGTTAGCAGAATGCAGCCGCAATTGCTTTAGGATCCAATTTCCATAAGTGCTTTGCTGAGATGTGACATGGGAGTCTGAATCTCACAGGAAGTCACTTGTGGAAATGGGCCATGGGCTGCTAAGTCACTGAGGTGCTTCTGAGCTGGTCACCTTTAGTTCTGTCCTGTCTGCCCAGTAGTCTCCTGGTGCCAGTGTGTGTTCTTGCTTCTCAGCTCTCCTGAGCAGGAGTCGGATGAGAGGAAGTGTAACTACGAGCGCTACAGGGGTCTGGTGCAGAACGACTTCGCTGGCAGTAAGTGTCTGTTGGAGACCACTGTCCTCTGGGGCACAGAGACATCCTTGGGGGCGATGCTGTGAGGAGAAACTGGCTCTGGTGAGAGGTATCAGCTGGCAACAGCATGGCATGGTTCCTGACACCACTCTGTGAACTTCTGCTCTGCTGTGATCTGCCAGGAGCCCCTCTGGGAAGGAGGAAGGGACCCTCCCTCCCCCTCATGGCCCGTTCGACTCTTGGGTTCTCTGCCAAGAATAACACTGAGAGGGCAGTTAGTGCACATTTGGTAACTTGCACATGTCACCCAGCCCTTCACCTAGGAGTCCTCAAGCAGACTTCTGCTGGTAACAGCTTTCAGCCCGCTCCCGGGCAAGGCTGCATTCCAACCAATGACTTCTAGGATTCAGGATCAGCAATCCATCCCCGTTCCCCTACGCTCTCCCGGCTCTTGAGGCAGGGATCCTGCTCTGCTCATGTGGTTTGATGATACATACAGGAGAGGCTCCCTCTTACCTGTGTCACCTCGAATGAGCCCTGTCGCTCAGCTGTAATCAAGGCCTGTTGGCATCGGTGTTTGCCCTCAAGCTGGCATGTAACTCCCTTGTCTGTCTGTCTGTCTCTGTCTGAAGTCTCGGAGGAGCAGTGTCTCTATCAAATCTATATTGATGAGCTCTATGGGGGACTCCAGAAGCCCAATGAGGATGAGAAAAAGAAGTGAGTATGGGAGAAAAGAGGGTCGGTGCTGGTCCGCAATGGCGTGTGTGCTGAGCTGCCCCTCTAGGCATGCTGTGGAGGGGACAGAAGTAAATGTATTTGTGCCCCAGGTTGGATCAGAATGAACAACCATTGCCCTCTGAGCCCCATCTCCCCGGGCCTGCGGGGCATCAGTCCTTCCTCTCTGCCCTGCCTCAGAATTAGGCTTTCCAGGTAGTGTGGGAGTGGCTGATACCTGATGCTGCAGAGGAAGTCCTTCCCTCTTCTTCCTGAATAATAAAGCTGCTGGACAGGAGTAGCACTGGGGACAATGCCTTCCTGACCCTGCGGTGCTCAGCTCGTCCTGAAGCCTGAGACTGGGTTATTTTTGCCTTGGTGCCAGTATTCCAACCAGTCGGACTGCATGCGTAGCACTGCCTAGCGATTGGGAGAGATGGAATATAAAGAAAGGGAGCCCTTTTTCCTTGTACCTCCTCGCCTGGTGCCTCAGCACGGCTTCAGAGGAGGGCAAGGTGATGCGCTTATGTGTCTGGGGCTGGGGAGAGGCCTTTGGTTCCCTGGGCTCTTTCTGTAGTGGTTCTCCGTTAACTATGCTTTGGGTTTTCAAACGTAACTGAGGCAACGTGGGGGTCAACAAAGCAGCCCTTAGAGCAGGGAAAGCTGGTGCTGCAAGACTCCAGGGATCTCGGGTGGGTGCCCTGTGCCCTTGCCCCAGCAGTACACGTTCACAGACAGTGTTTGTGCCCAGGCTTGCGGAGAAGAAGGCATCGATTGGCTACACATACGAGGACAGCACCGTGGCCGAGCTCGAGAACTCCTTGGAGAAGCGGGGAGACGAAGAGGACTCTGAGGAGGACAGCAACACAGATGAGGACGAAGTCATTCCGGATATCGGTGTGTCTTGCTTGCCCAGGCAGTCCTGCCTCGGGATATTGCCTGTCCAGGCTGTGCTTGGGTAGCCTTTCTCCCCACCTCGCACGCACAGACTGGCTTTCCCAGGCCTTGTGCTTACCAGTTCATCCTTCAAGTGCCAACTCCCCAGTGTGTTGGGCACATGCCTGTTTTACGTGGTGCCTGTGTGTATCTCTAGGGGAGGGGTGTGGGGGAGCAGTGTGTTGCAGTGCAGTTGTTGTGGGGAGTCCTGGCTAACGTGGGGAACCCTGGCCAACCCTTCCCAGCCCCCTCCTCCCTTCGTGCATCGGTGGGTGCTTGCAGGGGCCTTGGGTGCTGGCTGGGGTTGTGTTCTCTTCCCCCACCATCCCCCACTGCAGACCTGTCCCCTGCTGCTGCCTTCGGGCTAGTAAAGAGCTCCTGGGGAATGGGAGTCTGGTGGCTGACCTCAGAGCCCTGGGTTGGGCGGGAGCTGCTGTCCCTGCTTCCCCAGCTGAGCTCAGGTAAAGCTGCTCCCATGTGTGCCAGTGGGGAGGGTGGAGGGTGGTCCCCAGCTCTACCCCCTCAATCCTGTGAGCAGTGGGTGGAGGACTATGTGGGGGTGGAGGGGGCATGTTCACTGAGCTCAGCACCAGAAACAGGCCTCCTGAGAGGCCCAAGAAAGTCCTGTGGCCCCCACATTTCAAACCTCAGCTGCACTATGGTGCAGCAGATACTCCAGCAACACCCCGGGTGGCCCCGGGGCAGCTGGAGAGCAGCCCAGCTCAGCTGTCTGCCCCGAACGCTGGTGAGGCACGCTGACACCGGTACTCTGCTTGCAGATGTGGAAGTTGACGTGGATGAGTTAAATCAGGAGCAGGTGGCTGACCTGAATAAACAGGCGACCACGTACGGGATGGCTGAGGGGGACTTCGTCAGGTACGGCCCACGTGTGAGTCAGGGCTCAGAGCCGAGCTCCAGGCGCACCACCAGGTGCTCTGGGGGGTTGGATTGCCATAGTCACGAGCCACATAGGGGAGCTATAGCTACTGAGGGATGTAGGGGGCAGATGTACCCACTGTGGCTTGGTGTGGGGGCTCCCGTGGCAGCAGGCCCTTGGCAGTCCTGGCTTATGGGAAGCTGCTGCTGCCCCTCTGCCCACATGCATGGAGAAGGTTGCTTTGGGGCAGATGTGTACAGCTGTCTGGATGCTGCAAGTATCGGTGAGAGGCTGGTGCAGCCTCAGGGCAGCTCCATGTGTTTGGCTGGCTGCCTGCTGCATCACCTACCATACATGTGAAGTGCCAGCCCTCGGTGGGGAGGAGCGTCCAGCTCTGGCATCAGCACTGCTCCTGTCGAGGGGCAAAGCATCTGACCCAGGTGCCAGGAGAGCCAGGGAGAGGCGCAGGGTTAAATGCAGCTCCTCTCTTCACTGATGCACCTGGGGGAGCAGTGGCTGCTTAGTTAATTTTAGTGTAAGACCCTTTGGATGGCACCTGTCCTGCTTTCCAGGGGCAGCCCAGACGCTGCTGCTGCATGGACCGCTCCAACTTGGAGCTTCCTCCCGTGTGCCAATAATACCCTGGTACCAGTTTTAGATCCAGCCCCAGCTTAGCCCCTTGACTCTTCCGTTGAAGGCCTAAGTGCTCTGGTAGCAGCCCCTGTGCTAGAGGCAGATGCTGGGGCTGTGTCAGGGTGGAGGTAGAGCAGAGGTTCTTGCTTGCCAGCACTTGTTGTGGTAGTGAAGTCCCTTTGTCACAGCACACCCATGCCCCTGAGCTGTGTACCTCCATCCAGGGGCTGAGCAGGGCAGGCTCTGGGAGCAGCCACACTTAGCCAGCTTTCTTTCCTTTTCTGGAAGGATGCTGCGGAAGGACAAAGAGGAGGCAGAAGCCATTAAACACGCCAAAGCCCTCGAGGAGGAGAAAGCCATGTACTCGGTAAGGCGCAGCCCTGGGGAGGGCTGTCCCAGCCAGGCCTCTTCCCAGCCCTGCTCTGATCTGCCTGTATTTCCCAAGCCTGACGAAGCTGCTTTCCCCGTGGGTCAGCGGTGCCCTCTGGAGAGCTCTTCTGCTTTCCAGCTAGGCCCGGCTTCCAGAGGGTTAGCAGTGGGATGCAGAGGAGGTTTTAAAAGACCTGGCCATGTTAGCCAGGACTCCCCACAGCTGGCCTGCGCCAGACTGGGGCAGCTCAGCCCAGAGGAGCTGGATGGGACAGACTGTCATTTCCCACCTCCTAGTACTGGGGTAGAGCAATGGAAGTGCTGAGCCATGGGCTGGGCGTTCCTGGTAGGCTTTCCTCCACCGCTCAGTGCTGGGCCTTTCTCATCTAGGGCCGTCGCTCTCGCAGACAGAGGAGGGAGTTTAGAGAGAAGCGCTTAAAAGGAAGAAAAATCAGCCCTCCCAGGTAAGGCAGTGACGATGCAACATCCCCCTGCAGCAAGCTAGTCAGCCAGAGGGGCTGGCGAGCAACAGGGTGCTGGGGTGGGGCCTCTGGCACTAGCTGTCCTGGGCGCAAGGGCCTGGGCTGGGTTCTCGTCTCCCGTGTCTGGCCCCTGCTGCAGTGTCAGGGCAGCTCCCCCAGCCCTGAACACAGCGACTCCTTCTGGAATCGTGGTTATTTCAAACAACTGGCTCTGAAAAGGCTCTGTCCACATGGGTTCTGCTAGTGCAAACTCGCCAAGGGGCTGGGCAGTGTGATGCTTTCTTTGGCCAGGGGTCTGTGTGTAAGGTAGGGAATCTTCTGCTCTCACGCAAACTTATAAGTCAGTGATCTGGTAAATTCATTAGCTCTGTCCCTCAAGGTCTCGGGGCGGCTCGCTTTGCTCCAGATGTTCCATGTGCTTCCGTCTCTGCCTCTCCTTGTCTGGACTCCTCTCCTCTGAACCCCTTTAGCAGGGAGGCTGGTGTCACCATTCGTTCGTGGGTCACAACTGAGAATACCAAATGCAGGACAAAGTGCTGAGAAATAGGGCAGACACATCCAAAACTGGTGGTTATTCTCCTATAAGATATACCAAACGAGCAACAAAAGTAAACTTGTTTTACCACACTGGTTAACAAGAAGTCAGAAAAGCAGCCTCCTTAGGCATTCCAGTCCTTGTATGACAACCAAAAACACTAAACTTAATGAGTAGTTATTTAAAATCAATTCCATCAAACAAAGGGTTCTTTACCCAATAGTCACGCTGTTGCCAATCCTTTGGTATCTAAAATCTAAAGGTTTATTTATAAAAAGAAAAAAAGGAAGGTGAGAGTTAAAATTGGTTAAAGAAATGAAATACAGTAATTGCCAAGTTCTTGGATCAGGCTTGTAGCAGGCCTGCCCTGCTCAGCCCCTGGATGGAATAAACTGCTGGCTTAAGTCAAGTCTCTGATTGCTTCCAAATCATTGGAAGGTCCTCGATCCCTTGGTTAGAATGCTCCCATTAGTATAAGTTCATAGTCCAGAGGTTTGAGCAGGAAAGAGGCAAAATGGAGATATTTCTAGGGCCGTTTATAGCTTCATAGAATATCAGGGTTGGAAGGGACCTCAGGAGGTCATCTAGTCCAACCCCCTGCTCAAAGCAGGACCGATCCCCGACTAAATCATCCCAGCCAAGGGCTTTGTCAAGCCTGACCTTAAAAACTTCTAGGGAAGGAGATTCCACCACCTCCCTAGGTAACGCATTCCAGTGTTTCACCACCCTCCTAGTGAAAAAGTTTTTCCTAATATCCAACCTAAATCTCCCCCACTGCAACTTGAGACCATTACTCCTTGTTCTGTCATCTGCTACCACTGAGAACAGTCTAGAGCCATCCTCTTTGGAACCCCCTTTCAGGTAGTTGAAAGCAGCTATCAAATCCCCCCTCATTCTTCTCTTCTGAAGACTAAACATCCCCAGTTCCCTCAGCCTCTCCTCATAACTCATGTGTTCCAGTCCCCTAATCATTTTTGTTGCCCTCCGCTGGACTCTTTCCAATTTTTCCACGTCCTTCTTGTAGTGTGGGGCCCAAAACTGGACACAGTACTCCAGATGAGGCCTCACCAGTGTCGAATAGAGGGGAACGATCACGTCCCTCGATCTGCTGGCAATGCCCCTACTTACACATCCCAAAATGCCATTGGCCTTCTTGGCAACAAGGGCACACTGTTGACTCATATCCAACTTCTCATCCACTGTAACCCCTAGGTCCTTTTCTGCAGAACTGCCAAGTGAAGGAAAACCCATTGTTCTCACTGGAAGATTACAGGGAACAAGATGGTGTTTGGAGTCACGTGGGCAAGTCACGTATCCATGCATGCTTCGCTTAGTCATAGTAGAGGCCATCACACGAAAGTCCATTAAGTGTAGCTAGGCGTCTTCCATTGTGAGTTAAGTGTTCTTTGATGGGCCATTCAACTTGAATAGTTCCTTCACAATGTGCTAGCTAAACACCTTGTGGGTGTTTCCATATGAGCAAACATTTGAAATACAGGTACATAGTTAATACTCATAGCTTCAGGTACAAAAATGATACATGCATACAAATAGCCTAATCATACTCAGCAAATCATAACTTTTCTGTTGACACCTTACTTTGACACACTTTGTGTAAGATCTGTTGCAATTGTGTAACAGTGGTAGCAACAATGATCTACGTGGTCATATTTTAATCAGCCAACGTCACGCCTCCAACACAAAATTGATGCAGGAAGGGGTGTCCCAGACACTGCTGAATGCATCATAGGGGCTTCCCATTCTTGGTTCTATATTACTACAGCTTCTGACCCAGTCTTAGAAGTATCAGTGTATAACAGAAATGGTTCATCAAAATCATGTTTGGCTTAAACAGGCTTTTTCTTTGTAAGGTTCATTATGGAAGTAACAATATTATTGAATTCTTTTACAAACCAAGGTAAAACTTGGTTAGATCAATAGTGGATTGGATGTGCTCTTGCAGCATAATTTCTGCCGGTCTCATATGATCTTGCCATGAGCTAATGAAAATAGTTAATTTATCCATGCAAGCTCTGGCAAGTGTTTGGAACGCAATTAATATCAAGTCAATATAGATATTAATGTTCTCCGTAGTGTAGGAATCTTGGCATTTACCCATGAAAGCAATAGGGTGGTATGCCTTAGTTTCCCTTTTCATACACACATTAGGTCTATAATGCCTTCTCTGATGTGAAAAGTTTTAAGACTGGTTACAGGCACTGGCTGTGAAATATCAGTATCACAAGGCCTTTTAACATAAAGTGTGTTGTCATGTAAAGAAACAGTAACCCATAAAGGCTTCTAGAACATAGTGAGTTCTTATGCACCACTCCCAAGGGTTTTTCCAAAAGATCATGCACACTGTACATTTTTACAGTTTTTGGTATCCGCAACAAATAGTCGCAAGAGTTAACATTAGCAATAATATTAACATCAAATCTGTCCCGTGTGTACATTTACAAGCATTTTTGTCATGCCATGCCTCTGGCTCAATACTGTTGAGGTTTTGGCATTTTAGGGCTAACCTGTGGTTTCCGTTAGCAACATGAAGTTTTTCCCTTCCTCTCTGTCCTGAAGGGTCAAAATCTGAGCTATTTTGTGTAACAGAATCCATTGGCTGGCTAGGTGTGTCCTTTTTGCTAACAGTTTTGGTATGGGTAAGTCTTTTCTTCCCCTGTCAGTCAGGTAATCTGCATCAACACAGACACTAGTTTGTTTACTAGTTTTCAGATTCTTAACTATTACCAATTCCAAGGCTGGACTCTGTCTTAAAGAGATACCATCCATTTTCACTAGCATGTTAGACTCAAGGTTCTTTTGTCCTTTAATTACCAACCTCTGCTTCCACATGGAATCAGATGTCAAGTCCACTAAGAGACTATAAGTCATATCCAAAGTATCTAGTGGTGAAAGTTTGCCTGCCATCCCCTGTATTCTCAAGAGATAACTGCACAGCTGTCCTGCTCTGTAGAGTCAGCTACTCAGTCCTCCCTCTGAACCTAAGACCCAGACTGTTCACTCACAGAATCAGTATGGAGACATTCATGTTCCAACAAGCTGGTCAAGCACAGGCACTTGGTCATCATCATAGGGCTGTTCCAATTCTCTGACAATTTTCATTCCATCTGATGCCTTCTCTAAGTTATTCACACTGGGTCTTTCTAAAGCAAAGTCAGCGGATCCATTTTCAACAGAAAAATTCTGGCTGTTAGGAACTGAAATAAATCTCTCAATCAACTGTTGCCTTCTACAGATAGAAATTCATCCTGATCTACATCAGTTAATTCACTTCCACACCCCTCAGTTACAGCAAACTGCTTGAAAAAACTACCATGAGGATTCTTCTCCTTAGGAGCGTCTTTAAGCAACAATTCACATTTATCTTGCTCCACAGAAGCATTGCTCTGCAGAGCCACCACCACCTCCTTCTGAGTTTCACTTGCACTCAGAATCACCACTGGCCCATTAGGAGAATTTTTACACAACCCCCTTTTAGGCAAGCTGCTAGACTCCATAGTTAGAGGCTTTCTCTTTCCCTTTGCAGCTTTCCTCACCGGCAACGTGGCTCTACACACAGTAACTTAGTTACAAGTTTCCACACTGTTGGTGGGTAACACAGTTAAATCACTTTCATGCTCTCCTTGTGCCCTGGCTATGATATCAACCTGATTAAAGAGAGTTGTCATATCTTTACCCAGCAACACACTAGCAACAGGCAAAAGAGAAGCACCAGCATCGCCTGGTCCCTGGGACTAACTGGATGCGACCTAGTTACAACGTCATTCTCCCTAGCAGACACAAACTTAGGAACATTTCCTTCCTGGGCTTTAGTTAAATCCAGAACCAATTCTGATGCAACTGGTAAATTTTCAACCATCATAGGCTGACAGGCTTCTTTCGTCTGCGTCACAAAGAGCTAGAGCAGCAGTTCTCAACCTCCGAGGATGCATGCGGCCCAATTAGCACACAGCTGTGGCCCCTCTCAGCTGTGTGCTAAAGGCCGGCCCGCATGCCGGGGGTCTGTGAGATTCCCAGCTGCCCAGCGCAGAGGGGTCCAGCCGGGCTGCCCTGTGGGTCCAGGGCTCGCAGCCCCACCCCTCATGAGCCCCGAGGCTGCCGCTGCCCTGCCACCCGGCCCCTGCAGCCCAGGTAACGCATTGTGGGCCACCGCTGGTACCTCTGTGTTCTCACCTCCATGTAGAGCCAGTACAGGCCGCGTGCACCAGGGTTACCTTCCCTCTCTAGGAGAGGCCTCTGCTCCATTCAGAGGCCTTTGGCTCCCTCACTAACCCTCCTGCTTGTACCGGCAGATGAGGTCTGGGGGGGCTGCGACCCTGGTGGGGTGGGTTAAACCCAAGAGGAGTAGCTCTGCCCTGCTTCCTGCACTGAGTGGGGCACTAGGGAGGGTGAGCGGCGTGGCTGTGCTGCCAGCTGGTCACTCCGCAGGGCGCCTGGCTGCTGGCCACATGGCAGGCTGTGCTCCTTGGATCTCTTTGGCCATTGCCACAGGCTCTCCCTAACGTGTTCTCTCTTTGCAGCTATGCGAGGAGAGACAGCCCCACATACGATCCCTACAAACGGTGAGTGCCTGTAGTTGCTGGGCATGGCAGGAGTGGTTTGCTGTGCCTCTGCCCGTCCTGGGGGAGAGGCCACTGCAGCGACAGTCTCTGAGGGGGATTCTTGTAGTTGACAGACTCTGGCTGTTTCTGAGGGGCCCTTGGGCTGGGGAAAGGTCACCCCCTGCTGGAGCAGGTGCTACGGTACGTGCTGGGTCTGCTGCAGCCCTTGGGAGGTCCAGCAGGGGTCCAGAAGCTGCATCCACCCCAGTGTGCTGCCCCCCTTGGGGAGCTCTTGGCAAATTCCACCTCCCGCAGTGAAGCAGCCCTCCTGTTCTCACTTTGTTCCCAGGTCGCCTTCAGAATCCAGCTCCGAATCCCGCTCACGCTCTCGCTCGCCTTCCCCGGGCCAAGAAGAGAAGATCACGTTCATCACCAGTTTCGGGGGCAGTGACGAGGAAGCAGCTGCTGCTCAAGCCGGAGGAGTCCCCGGGAAAGCCGTCTCCCTTGGCAAGCCGCGCTCCACCCAAGTGCATCAGGGCAGCGCTGCAGCAGGTCATAGCGCCTCCTCCCGGTCGGTAACTCCCCCGTCTGGCTCGCTTTCCCAAACCTTAACACCAGAGACTCAGCAGGGGCTAACGGCCCATCTACGCGATCGGCCTGCACCCTCTGTGCCCCCAATGGGCATCAAGCCAAGCTGCCCCTGCTTGGAGACCCTGTCTAGTGGGAGCTCTTGGCATCCAGTCCTTTCCAGCTGCCATTTCGTTCTCAGCCCTGCCCACAGGCTGGCCAAGCGCTGTGTGGGGTGGCCAGTTGGGGGCACTCTCCAGGAGACTGAGCAAGAGGCCTGTTTGGGTAGATGGTGCCTGGAAGGCCCTGAATAGCCCGATTTTTCAACCTATGAGGGGAACTCCGGGGGGGCAGCTTGTCCTGGGGCCCAGGGAAGGGACCTGGCACGTCAGTGAGGGAGAGAGATTCTATGACATGGGGGATCTGGCAGCTGGAAAGGGGCAGCTCTTCTACTTGCCCACAATATCCCTTCCTCTCCTTTCCTCTTCTCGCATTACCTGACCCATACCCTCCACCCCCGAATTGCTGTACTTCCCCTCCCCTCCTGTGCCCAAGCACTTCCTGGCCCTGTTCTCAGCGTACTGGCCTGTCCCAACTCCCTCTCCAGACGAGCAGGGCATTTGAGTGCAGGCTGAGAGCTCACAGGGTTGTAAAGTGCCTCGTATGCACTGTATAGACCAAGCTAGTGCCTGGCCTTGGGGCTGTGGCTGCATCATTGCCATTGTGTGTCTGTGGCTAACTAGCTTGAGCCAGAGGCTCCACCTGCACCCTGTTGGCCAAGGCTGTGTAGGGAGACAGAGCTGCAGACATTCTGCAGAGCCCTTGGCTGGTGCCCTCAGGTGGAGCTGCATGTCCTGGCGTTTTGGGCTGGCACGTGGCACTGGCACTGCCTAACGTTACTGCCCTTCTCAGTGCCCCCCTGCAGCATTGCCAGGAGCCAGAATCCTGGTTGGCCCCGGTAGCTCTGCCCCATGAGAGAGTCGTCACACGTTTGAGCCTTCTCATGGCCCACGTTGCAGGAGGTGAAGGTCCACTCCCCCAGCCCTCAGGACATGCCGGGGGCATGAGGGGCTGCAAAGCCGCTTCTCTGTCTTAAGCAGTGAGGCCATGGAGGGGCTGTGAGAAGAGCCCAGCATTCCCGATGGTCTTTCTCAGAACCACTTCCCTCCTAACTTGCTGTGCCAGCCAGAGCTGAGCCCGGTGTGGAGCCTGTACCTTGCTGGAGGCCTCGTTGAAGGACCCAGGCATGGGCATGGTCTCAGCCCTTAATGGGGAGGGGAGTGATAAGACTTCAGGCTTTTCCCCAGCATTGTGGTAGGATGGTGTAACCAAACCTGCATTGAGCCTGTACCATCGCAATTGGGTTTCCCCTGCCTGCTCTGGGACCATGGAAGTCACTGCAAGCCCTGTCCTCTGTAGAGTCTTCTGGGGCAGACGGGCAAGACCAGAATGGACTTTCTAGCCTAACGAGCCTTCACAGCCTTTGGCTGCACAAAGGCCTGGGCCCCACTGTTCTCCCTGCAGCCTTCCGTTGTGGGCCCCCAGGGGGAATGGATGGTGGAGGATTCTGGTAGCGGAAGGATAGACATGAGTTACTGAGCCCCTAGCCCCTCCTGTTGGGGGGGCTCCCCCTGTCAGTGAGCCATGGACACCCCCAGATGCTCTCATACTGTGCACGAGTGAATTGGGCAGCAGGCAGTTGCGTTGCAGCCACTGATGTGTAAGCCCTGCCCCTGGGGACTGGAGTGGAACTGCTAGCCGCAGGGGGGTGATGGTGCAGAGTGTGAGGGACTGGTCCACAGGGTCCTCTCCGCAGCTGAAGCACAGGGACACTGCTGGGGGAGCAGGGGCCACTGAACATGCTGTCGAGTCATTTGGGGGCACTGCTGTCCTTTCCTTAGCCCTCCCCTGGGCCAGCGTGCAGGGATCCTGGCGGCAGTGAGGGGGAGGTTGTCTGATGCCTTCATGTGGCCCCACAGTCCACTTGCCGTTGTCTCCTGGCTCTGAAGAGCTGCTGTATTGAGATTGTCTCGGAGCTGGACTGGGGGAAGAGCTGGTAACAACTGTCACAACGTGCCTGTTCCTCCTTCATGCCGAGCCCCGCTTCTTGGCTGGCTGTGCTAGCTGGGGGCAGAGGCCAGGGGCTGAGTCTGCCCAGTGCTACTTAACAGGAGGGCAGGGATCTTGTCGCGCCATGATGCTCCAGTTCTTCGGCATCCCCTGTGTCACATCTCTGCCCTCTGCGTGAATGGCTTGCGTTGTCTCTGATCCTCTATAGGAGACGCTCCTCCTCCTCCTCTTCTTCCCCGTCCTCCTCGTCCTCTTCGAGCTCCCGCTCCAGCTCCCGCTCTCACCGAGCCAGTGGGCACCACCACCGGTCCAGCCGGTACCGCCGCTCCCACAGCCGACGGTATTCCCGCTCCCGCAGCAGGAGCCGGCGCTACTCCGGAGGGGGCTCGCGGGATGGCCGCCGCCGCTCCAGATCACACTCGCCTGATCGGGGCCGCCGGTACAGCTCCCGTCGCAGGTCCAGGTGAGTCCCGCCCGGAGCTGTGCAGTGAGCCGGGTGGGGAGAGTGGGGGGTTGCAGGAATTTCCAGGCATGGCCTGTTCACCCTGCAATGGGACCATGTGCTGCTGTGGCCTGCAGGAAGGCCTCTCTGGAGGCAGAGATATTGACAGGGCTGGGTGGGGCGTGAGATGGCAGCTTTACACCCTGGGTTCCTCCTCCCTTCTCTGTCCCTTGAGGAACTGCTCCAGCCCTGGCCGGAGGCCACTGCCCCTCTGGATGGGGCTATGGTGGACAACAGCACTTCCCGCAGTTATCCGCAGCTGTAGGATTGGCAACCTTAATGCCATGCTACTGCCCCACTTCCAGGGCATGTGCGGTGCGGGAGGGAGGCTGGCGTGCACTGTGGCGTAGGGAAGGCTTGGAAGCCTGTGGTCCTTGGCTATGTCCTTGGCACTCTTAGGAGCCATTCCCGGTCTGGGGAGCGCTATCGCCGGAGCGGCCGAGCGGGGAGACACTGGAGTAGCAGTCGGAGCAGCAGGAGTCCCAGTGATTCACGAAGCCGCAGCAGATCAGCTTCTCCAGCAAGAGAGAAACTGCTGAGGCCTGCAGCTTCCCCAGCTGTGGGGGAGAAACTGAAAAAGTGAGTGAGTGGAGCCGGGCCCGTTCAGGGAAGGCCACCCCTGTTCTAGTTCTTCCCCTGGCCTCCCTTCTGCATGCTGTGTTTGGCCTTGAGCCCTGCAGCAGAAGGGGCTTCTTCTGCCCCCGCCCTGGGGAGCGCTGGCACCCGGGAGTGTGGGTACAGGAAGGAGACTAATGCCGAGCTCTACGTGAGCTGCCTGGTCTGCCCATGTCTGAGGGGGGAGGTTAGTGCTTGGCCTCTCACTCTCCCAGACAAAGACGTGGTGTCCCATCTGCTCCACAAAGCTTCTGATCACAGCTCTTTTCCCCCTCTAGGGCTGACACTGCTGGTGGTAAAGAGACAGGAGCTGCCAAAGTCAGTAAGAATTTAACCTCACCTGTTTAATTCACATCACTGCAGAACAAACTAAGGGACCCTGTAGTTCACGGGAGTGAGGAGATGCAGGGACTTGTCTGAATGAAGGGCTCCTTGACTGCGTTTGAAACCCAAGTCCCCTGTCCCTGGGCTGGAAATCCTGAGCCCTCTCCTCAAGGTGCAGGCCCGCAAAGCCCAGTAGCTCCTTAGAACTGAGAATGGATGGCAGCCAACATAGGCAAGTGCCAGCAACCCTGCCTCCGGGCGCGGGGTTAACGGAGCAGTCTCAGCTCTGAGTGACATGTGGGGATGGGTTTCAGGTCACTGTCCCTTTCGCTGAATTCCTGGGAACAGAAGACACCTTCCCTTCTCCTGGCTCCACAAAGACCCCGGTCCGCTGGGTAGTAGCCAGTCCATAGCGTGGGGGGTGGGGCTGGCAGGTACGGGGGCTAACCCAGATCCCCCCCCCTTCAGTGACCCCTGTAAGCGGATGAACCTATGTCCTCTATTGCACTGACTAAGCTAGAATGCAAGAGTGCCAAGTTCTGGGATTATTGCCGTCCCTGGAAACCAGCCTGGTGCGTCAGTCCCCCTGGCAGCTTAACACCCACCCCTCCCTTGCCAGCTGCGCTCTCCAGACCCTGTCGGGCTGGGGCCGGGGCCGCTCTGCAGCGAGTGCCTCGTGACTGTCTCCCACTGGCTGCCTCTGTGCCGGTGCACACAGCAGTGAACAAAGCGCTGCCAGTAGGAGCTGTCGGAGACTCGTTGACAGGGGAAGGTGCTTTGAGCTGCCAAGGGGGCTGGGGCCAGGACACATCCTCCCGTCCCAGCTGTTTGGTTCCTGGAACAAACCTCCTGGTGCTTTCGGACTCCGGGCCTCGCAACTGTGGGATCTCTGCATCGTTCTGGGGCCTGCTACCCGTTCCTGTGCAGCAGGTTGGAGCACCTTGACCTAGGGTTAGGCTCCTGATCTAAAGCATGGCCCTCCCAGCCTGCATGGCCCTGACTCCAGATGGAGCCCCTAGGAAGGAGTTCCAGACATGGAGGGAGAGGTGCTGGATTAGAAGCAGGGGGCCTTGCTGTACTCTGCAAAGGCCATTTCATGGCCAAGTCAGCCGGCAATGCAGAGAGGCACTCTGTGTTCTGTTGACCCTTGTGTCCTTGAGATCCCAAATAGGAAGGGAAAGCACGTCACTGCATTCCTACCTGGGATCCAGGCGCGCACTGGCTCTCCAGGAATGGGCAGCAGGGTTTTGGCTTCCCTCCATGTGTCTGGGAAGGAGTGGCACCCAATGAACTCCTGGTGGTCTAGATCCCAAGACGGCCCCTAGGGAAGCAAGGTGCCTGTGTGGGGGTGTGCAGTGGGATCCTCTGCAGAGCAAGAGAGGGAGTGCCCTTGGAGTTACCCTGGCCTCCCTCTGCCTGCCGCTCTGCAGGTCATCTCCAAGCCACCACCACCATGGGGAGCCTTTGTGTGACCCTTAGGGCTCAGGCTGTCAGATGGGTGCTGTCTATCAGAAAGGAGCGAGGGAGGGGTGTATATAGGCCAGCCACCTTCTTGGTATGATTTGAATGTGGGGAGCTGGTTCTAGCCCCAAGGCAATTGTTAAATATGTTTTCTTGTCTGCTTAATACGCTGGGCTAATCGATCAAATTTGCTAAAGCACTGGGGAAATGTCAATCAACATGACTGACGGCCAACAGCAGCAATGCACACGCTCAGTCTTGGTGGACTAACTTCTTGCATTCAGAGAATAAGACTTGGGGACGAGCTTCTGCATTTCCGCCAGTGGGCAATGGAGGTGAAGCCCTGGCCAGCCTGGCCCTCCATGAATGGAGCTGGGCTAGGGTGGCCAGGGCTCCCCAGCACTGCAGGTGTTAGACACATTCTTCCTTGGCTAAAATCCCTGCGAGAGATCAGTGCTGTCCCCAGAGACGTGGCGTTGCTACATGGGTTCTCTCTGATCTTACCTGTGCTTACTCGTGGGGCCAATGGTCAGGAGAGCGCTAGGCTGAGCATAGCAGTAACGTAGCAGGAGTCTAGTATCAGCTGCCCCATTGTGGGTTGATCTGGCTTGCCATGGGAGCGCTTCCATGGCCCTACCCTGAAGGACTGCAGTGGTCCCATGCCGCTGGCAGATTCGGGGGGGGTCAAAACCTGGGCACACTCTCTTGTACCTGAGTACCGGTCTGTAACCTGTAACTTAGGGCACATTAAAGCTGCCCAGGTCACATTTCCGTGTGGGGTCGGAGGGTGTTAAATCAGAGGAGCGCTCCAGGGGTTGGTTTTCTTTGCTCCAGGGAGCCCAAACTGTGGCCCTAAGGCTGCTAGCTGGCCACGAGCTCCAGGGTTTCCCTTAGCTGGTACTGAAAGCTGCACACTCTAGCAAGCCCCTGGAGTATTGCTGGTGCTGGTCTCCTCCCGGCTGCATGAACGGACGTGGCTGCCTGGGCTGAGTTCCTCCAGTCCTCAAGCCCTTCCTGTGGCTGTTAGAGGAGCAGCAGCCTCTGCCCAGCTCCCCGCCCCATCTACGCTAGAACCAACTGGAGAGTGGCCCTTGGCCCCTACTTTGGGTGCCCCTGCCTGCCTGTGAGTGGGTCCCTGCTGGCCTCAGTTGAGTTGCGTATTCTCACCAGTGAAGCCTCTTGTTTCTGGATGCCTGTCCACAGGGCAGCTCCCCAGAGCTGAGAGGCCCAGCTTGAAACACACAGCCTGAGAGTGCTCCCAGAAAAAGGCAGGAAAGTACATTGTCCTCCCCCTCGCCCACCTTGGAGTGATGTAAATGTGGTGTCCAGTCAGGCAGAGACCCGGGCACCCTTGCAGGCAGCTCCTAACAGAGCCCTCTTCAGTATGCCGCTGCAGCCAGGAAAGCAAATCAGGGGCTAGGGTGCAAAGGATCGGATAGAGATTAACAGGGGTGCAGACTGGTCACCCTATCTCACGCAGGATACCCTAGAACAGGAGGTTCAGAGGAGGGGGGGGACTTGATCACAGTCTACAAGTGCTTGTGTGGGGAACAAATATTTAATAACTGGCTCTTCCATCTAGCAACAAAAGGTCTAACACGGTCCGATGGCTGAAAGTTGAAGCTAGACAAATTCAGACAGGAACAGTGAGAGTCATTATCCACTGGAACAACTTACCAGTGATCATGGTGGATTCTCCATCATTGGCAATTTTTAAATCAAGATTGGATGGTTCTCCAAAAGCTCTGCTCTAGGAATTATTTTTGGGCCGTCCCCTGGCCTGGGTTATACCCAATGGTCCCTTCTGGCCTTGGAATCTACAAATCTGTAACAATGGTCAAAGGCCTAGAAAAACTCTTGGCTGGAGAGAGTGAAAAGATTTGGCTTTATTCCCTTAGGGTATGTCTACACTGCAATTGGAAGTGGGATTGCAGCATGTGTAGATATACCTGAGGTAGATTTGATCTAGCTACCTTGGACCCTCGGAGCAGCTGGCCTATGCCTCCACCCCTTCTGCTGTGACTTCAATGCTATTGTTACTCAAGCTAGCTTTGATCAAGTTCAACCAAAGCTAGCTCGAGTATGTCTACAAATTCACCTCCTGGCTCTAGAGGAGGTGAATAAGAGGCGACAGGAGAAAGTCTATGAATTATTGACTGGTCAAGAAGGGAGACTGGGAGCTTCTCCCTGCCTCACAGCATTAGAAGGGGACATTCCATGAAATTAGAAGGTGAAAATTCAAAACTGATGAAGACATCCTTTTGAATAAAATATGAGAGACAGTCTGTGGAACTCATTGACACAGGATATTGCTGAGGCCAAAAACTTGGCAAGATGCAATAAGGGACTGGCCATTTCTGTGGCTGACAAGAATATCCCGAGTTACTCTAGTGAACACAACACAGAACATTGGAAGTGGGGGTGGGGAGAATCTCCTTCTTCAGGGCCTAACCCAATCTCTAGGTGTCAAGGATCTGGATGAGACCTGCCGGGGCAGGTTACTCCCCCATCTGTCTGCTGCAGGGTTTCCTGTCTCTTCCTCTGAGGCATCTGGTGTAGGAGATGCCCTCCTCGGCAAGAGTGCCTCTGGATCTGATCCTGTCTGGCAGTGCCGATGTCCCTGTACCTTCCCTTAACATGTCTCTGTTTAACTTTCCTCGTAGCCAAAGCTGACTCCACAGGAGAAGCTGAAGTTGCGAATGCAGAAGGCTCTCAACAGGCAGTGTAAGCAGGACCAGTTTCATTATGCAGTTCACTTGCCGCTCTGGCCTGGCCTTGTGGCAGCTGCTTAAAATCTCTCTCTCTGTCTCTCTCTCAGTTAAAGCTGACAAAAAGGCAGCACAAGAGAAGATGATGCAACAGGAACATGAAAGGCAGGTATGTGACCCAGCTGCACCCTGACATGGGTCTGCCTCTGCTTCTAATCACTGGGCTGCGCCACTACTCCCATTTCACACCCCTGGGTGAAGTGTCTGGCCATTTGGAACGGCCTCTCCCTGCAGATCCCTCTGCCTGGTTAGGAGCGCTCATGGATGTGTTACTTGAGAGCAGAGCTAGTATCCACAGCGGTGATGGTCCAGGGACTCAGTAGGCAGGGGTGGGGAGTGAAGTTGGGGGAGCACTGCTGTGCTGAGGGGAGTGTGTGTGTTTGGGGGTTCACACTGAGCTTGGCTGATCCGTGCCCCTCTCTTTCAGGAGCGAGAAGACGAGCTGCGAGCCATGGCCCGGAAGATCCGAATGAAGTAAACTCTCTTGCTTCCCCTGTTGTTCTCTGGGTGTGTTCTCTGCAGGTTGTGCGCTAAGCCCTCTTGTTTCTCTGCAGGGAGAGAGAGCGGCGAGAAAAGGAGCGGGAAGAATGGGAAAGGCAGTACAGCAGGCAGAGCCGCTCCCCGTCCCCGCGATACAGTGAGTACCCGCTGCTTGGCACCGCCCGGGCAAGTGACTCCTGTGCTGTCAGAGAGTAGGGCAGGCACAGGCTGGGGGGCAGGGAGTGTGATGGGTTCGGTCACAGAGACCCCCCCCCCCTTGGGACTGTCACCTGATGTGCTGAAATTACCTCTCAGCCTGTTTTCCCTGCCAGCTTGGGACTCCAGAACCCTGCCTTGTTGAGCCAGACACGCTAGCCTCCTGCAACACAGACCCAGGGTCTGAACCATGCCCCCAAAGCAGCAGACTTAACTGAAAACTGCTCGGCAAATACTCCTGTCTCCAGCATCCAGACACCCAGCTCCCAGTGGGATCCAAACCCCAAATAAATCCATTTTACTCTGTATAAAGCTTATACAGAGGAAATTCATAAATTGTCTGCCCTCTATATCACTGATAGAGATGCACAGCTGTTTGCGTCCCCAGGTATTAATCACTTACTCTGGTTTATTAATAAAATCACTTTTATTAAGTATAAAAAGTAGGATTCAATTGGTTTCAAGTAATAACAGACAGAACAAAGTAGGTCACGAAGCAAAATAAAGCAAAAACACGCAAGTCTAAGCCTAATACATTAAGAAACTGATTATAGGTAAAATCTCACCCTCAGAGATGTTTCAATAAGCTTCTTTCACAGACTAGACTCCTTCCTAGTCTGGGCGCAATCCTTTCCCCTGATAGAGTCCTTGCTAGTTCCAGCAGCCATCTCAGGTCGTAACTAGGGGTTTTCTCATGACTGGGACCTCCTTTGTCCTGCTCCACCCCCTTTTATAGCTTTGTCTCTCTGGATCCCCACCCCCCTTCTAAATGGAAAAGTACCAGATTTAAGATGAATTTTAGTATCATGTGACATGGTCACATGTCCTGTGAGACCCCAGCCTCCATTCTTCCTGGGCTGGCCCACTCTTACACAGGAAGGTTTGCAAGTAAACAGAGCCATTTACAGTTCATGGATTCTGAAGCACCCTTAATGGCTTCCACTTAATATATTTACATCAGTAATACAAGTTTATATCTTCTTCTCCTCACTCCAGACATAGAAATAACACATGCAAACAAATAGGATGACCACACTCAGTAGATCATAAGCTCTGTAATGATACCTTACAAGAGACCTTTTGCATAAAGCATATTCCAGTTACATCATATTCACATTCATATGCATATTTTCATAAAGCATATGGAGTCCAGTGTCACAGGGAGCAGGTACTGTTTGGGAGCTAGCTGTCTGCAGAACTGGAGAGAGAGCTGCTCCTTGCTCCAGCATTCACTGTGATGGTGCTGCAGTGGCCGTGGGCTAGGTTGGGAGGTGACTCAGTGCTGCATGAGTCCAGCAGATGTCACTCTTCATCCTCAGCATGTGCTCTGGACACTGGCTGGGTTCCCAGAGATTAGGGCCTAAATCTTCAGAAGTGGCCAGTGATTTTGAGGCCAGTGGGAGACCCCTACTTCCAGTACCCTCGAGGTCAGACTCTTGCAGTCCCTTAGAGCAGCCTCTTCAGGGGTCCAGGTGCCTGTGTGAGGGGTAAGTGTGGTGTGCGGTGTTCTAGGGGAACAGTGCCATTTGGGTAGCTTCCAGCCTCACTAATGGCTCATGCCCCTGGAGGGCCAGCACCCGAGTGGGAGCCTGCTGTACCCAGGACTTCCCTTTTCGCCAGGGGTTAAGAACATAAGAACGGCCATACTGGGTCAGACCAAAGGTCCATCTATCCCAGTATCCTATCCGACAGTGGCCAATGCCAGGTGCCTCAGAGGGTAGAGCTAAATCAAGATTAATAAGAATAAAAAATATTGATTGTATGTGCAAGTTTAAAAGTGTAATTAGCTTGTTCTGTTTCCATCTGTCTAGTAGGACTGTGAGAGTCAGGTTACCCTCCCCAGCTTTCAGGGTCAGGCCTGTACCATTCAGTACGTCCTTTCCCCAGAGCAGTTGGCTTCAGCCAACTGCTTCTTGGTTCATCTCCAGTTGCTGAACTGGATGGCTCATGCTTGACTCCGCAGTTTGCTAAGTGTTCAGAGAATTTCAGAGCTTACATAGCAGTTTTTCTACTAAGATGTGTCACTCTCAAAATGCTCCTCTGTTCTGAGAGAGACGAGTCCAGGGCGTCGTTAACATCCGTTCTGAAGTCACGTGGGAGCTTCTGGGAATCCCACCCTTAGATGCCTAAATGTGGGCTGAAGGGCCACACTTTAGGCTTCTACTTCTGAAAATATTGGCCTGTGTATTTAAAAAAAAGTTCTCCAGGCTGTGTTGCTCATGTCAGTTCCAATTAGGTGTGTGCGTGCTGCGTGCACGGCAGCTGGAAGATTTTTTCCCTAGTGGTATCCGTCGGGTTGGCCTGCGCGCCCCCTGGGGTTGCACCTTCGTGGCGCTCAATACAGGGCCATGCTGACCCACCATCCCTTAAGTTCCTTCTTACCGCCAGTGACGGTTAGCCGGAACGTCTTTAGCTCTTGCTTCGGCAATCGTCTCCACTCTTGCAATGTCTTTTTATAAATTGTGTATATAGTTATCGTAGTTGTTGTGGTAAGTTAAATAGGTAGTTTCTTCACTAAGTTTCATTTTGGGGGTATGCCTTCCCCCCAACGCTCTCCCGGCACTGGGGCATGCCTCGGTCCCCGGGTTTTAAAGCCTGCGAGGACTGTGGCAAGTCTATGCCCAGGAGCAACCCGCACAGTTTGTGTCTGAAGTGTTTGGGGAGAGCCATCAGAACCCTCAAAGACTGGGATCAGTGTCTCAAGATCCTCCTGATGGAGGCTGCACTCCACCCTCAATTGGACCCCAGCTTGGCAGAGCCAATCCTGAGCACCTCCTCGTCAGTGCGGAGTGCGCTGGCACGCAAGCCGGTGCCGAGGAAGGGCTCTTTGAGAGACCCTCTGCACCACCATGGCTCCGCCCACAAGGCCTCGGCACAGGCCACAGGGAGGCACCAATCTCAGTCTCTGGTGCCCCAAAAGAAGAGGAGGCTGGAGAGGAGCAGCTCTCCTCCAGCTAAACCCAAGGAACGGTTGGGTGTGAGACCCGTGTCAGGCCACGCCACCTCAGGCCCACCGCCAACCATTGTCATGCCGACTCCTCCCTCATGGTGATCCACTCGAGTCCGGACCCTCATCGCTCACCGGCCCGCCACAGCCGAGAGCGGCAGCTCCCCTGCATACTAGAGGCGGCAAGGGACCTGCTGGAGCTTACAGCGCCATCCTCCCCTCCAAGGAGGGACAAGTCACCAGGGCCAGTTTGACCCTCGGTGCCGTTGAGGGGCAAGCCGGTGATGATGGGGCAGCAATCACCATCTCCTGCACATTGTTCCCCGGCACCAACCACCCATGCAGGGGAGCAGCACCAGTCCCCCGGCACCGGCACCAATGGGCACCACTCCTCTGTGGTCCTCCTATATGGAGTCCTCGGAGGTGGAGTTGTATCACTCCAGCAGGAGCAGAAGATCCTGGCGCCATCGGCAGCCCTACCCGCCACCATGGCCAGGTCAATGGCAGGCTCCGCTCCAGTGGCTATTCTGGAGTCCCTGGGTGTTCCATCAGAGCCGGGGACAGAGCCAGAGGTCGCATTCCAGGTCATCATCGGTGGCCTCGGCATCAGTTGTGCCATCATCGATGCTGTCGGCACTGGGGGCATTGGCTGTAGCGACCACTGCAGTCAGCTGCCATGGCTCCAATGTCGGTGGCTACGGTATATGTGGCACCGGCATCCACAGCACCGACTTCCATGGCACCACCTGTTGTGGCCATCGGGGACTGCACCAGGACACCGGATGCCACAAGACCCCCTTGGCGCCGAGGGCAGGGAGCACGACCCACTGCCAGACAGGCTTTTTTGTCTTCGTTCTCACCGGATTAGGCAGTGATGCGCACGTCAACAGCCCCAGCCCTGGAAGACAGCAGGGTCTTGCAACAACTGCTTAGGGGGGGTGGCACAGAACCTAGGGATCCAGGCGGAGGAGGTAGTAGAGGACGCGGACCCTATGGTCAACTTTCTTGCCCCCTCCGGGCCCTCCTGCATTGCCCTGCCACTTATTAAAACTATCAGTGAGGCCACTAAAATCTTGTGGCAGACCCCGGCCTCATTGCCTCCCACGGCGAAGAGGAATGAGCAGAGATACTTTGTTCCCTCAAAGGGATATGAGCACCTTTTATACGTCCCCTCCACCAGATTCCCTGGTAGGGGACGCGGCTAACCCTCCCCAAAAAAACGGAAGGTGAAGAAATTAGATCTATTTGTCAGGAAGGTCTATTCGATGGGGGGGTTGCAGCTCCGCATTTCAAATCAACAGGACGTCATCAGTAGATACAGCTACCACACCTGCGGCGTGATGGCCAAATTTGAGGAGCTGCTGCCACAGGACTTCCGCGCAGAGTTGTCTGTGTTGGTTGAGGAGGGCAAGCTCATCGCTGGAGCCACCCGCACGATGCAAGGGGGGTAGCCATGATGAGGAGCTCCTGGCTGCAAGTCTCTGGCCTCCCCTGTGAGGTCCAGCAGACCATCCAGGACCTCCCCTTTGAAGGCTCGGCCCTCTTTTCAGAAAAGACAGACACAAGGCTCCATAGCCTGAAGGACTCGAGGGCCACACTCAAATCCCTTGGCCTGCATACCCCCGCTACACAGCAGAAACATTTCAGGCTGCAACCTCCGCTGTGGTTCTGCCAGCCACAGAACGGATGGGATGGCTCTTGGCGGAGGAATAGGAATGATGGGAAGAGGCCCCACCCTTCCTCACACCAGGGCTATGGCCAGTCGAAGCAGTCTTCAGGCCAGAAGCAGACCTTTTGAAGGCGCGCTCGAGGACGGCGCACCAGCACGAACACTGGATCCACCCCTCCTTACCTTCTTGAGCAGATTGTCCCCTTTCTACCCTGCATGGACCCATATTACATCGGACTGCTGGGGGCTCTGCACGATAGAAGGGGGATACTCCCTCCAATTCTTGGCCCTTCCACCCCCCTTCCCCGTCCCTCTTCAGGGACCCTTCCTGCAAGCAACTCCTCATACAGGAGGTGCATTCGCTCCTATCGCTGGGGGCAGTAGAAGAGGTTCCTCAGGAGCTGAAGGGCAAGGGCTTCTATTCCTGGTATTTCCTAATACCAAAAGCCAAAGGCGGCCTCAGGACCATCCTAGACCTGCGAGAGCTTAACAGGTTCATGGAAAAAACTGAAGTTTCGCATGCTCTCCATTATTCCTTCATTGGATCCAGGGGACTGGTATGCCACCCTCAACTTGAAGGACGTGTACTTTCACATCTCAATCACATCGTCCCACAAAAGGTACCTCAGGTTTGTGGTGAGCCACAATCACTACCATTTCACAGTCCTCCTGTTTGGCCTCTCAGTGGTGCCTTGAGTGTTTACCAAATGCATGACCGTTGTGGCCACGTTCCTGCACAGGTGACAAGTACAGGTGTTTCCATACCTCAACGACTGTCTGATCAAGGGCTGCTCCAGAGAGCAAGTGGAGGCCCAAGTTGGGTTCATAACCGCAACTTTCGACGAACTGGGCCTTCTTCTGAATGTGCGAAAGTCAACTCTGTCCCCAGTCCAGTGAATAGAGTTCATAGGGACAGTATTGGACTCCATGCAGGCCAGGGCATACCTCCCGGAATCGCGGTTCCAGGCCCTGGGCAACATTATTTGAAATCTCAGGTAGTTCCCTACCACAACTGCAAGGAATTGCCTAAAGCTTCTGGGACACATGACCGCTTGTACCTATGTGGGGTACAGCAGGCTCAGACTCCGGTCGCTCCAATCGTGGCTGGCCTCGGTATATCGGTTGGTTCAGCACAATCTGGACAAGATCGTCACCCTGCCTCATCCAGCCCTTGACTCCCTCCTGTGGTGGTTCGACCCACAGGTGGTATGTGTGGGGGTTCCCTTCACCAGGCCTCAGCCATCCCTCTTGCTGGTGACAGATGTGTCAGCCTTGGGGTGGGGTGCACATCTGCGAGACCTCAGGACACAAGGTCTCTGGTCTTAGGCAGAGCTCGCTCTCCACATCAACGTCAGAGAGCTGAGAGTGGTCCGCCTAGCATGCCAGACATTCCAAGTTTATCTGGAAGGGAAATGTGTATCAGTTATGATGGACAACACCACAGCGATGTTTTATATAAACACATGGGGGTGCACGCTCCTCTCCCCTTTGCCAGGAAGCCCTCAAGCTGTAAGACTTCTGCAAAACTCATTCGATACAGCTGGAAGCATTGTACCTCCCTGGAGTACAGAACGAGTTGGCAGACTATCTCAGCAGGTCGTTCCATGGCCACAAGTGATCCTTGCGCCTGGATGTTGCACACTCCATCTTTCAACAGTGGGGGTTTCCCCGGATAGACCTGTTCGCCACATGATGCAACAAGAAATATCAGCAGTTCTGCTCCTTCCTGAACCACAGCCTGGGCTCCATCGCAGACACGTTCTTTCTTTCCTGAGAGGGCCACCTCCTTGTATGCGTTCCCTCCCATCCCTCTTGTTCACAAGATGCTCCTCAAAGTTCGGAGGGACGGGGCCTCAGTGACATTTGATAGCTCCAGCCTGGCCCCGTCAACACTGATGCACATCTCTCCTGGAAATGTCTGTGGAAGCCCCAATCACCTTGCCACTCTTCCTGGATTTGATAACTCAGGATCATGGCTGTCTCCAGCACCCGAACCTTGAATCGCTGCATCTCACGATGTGGAAGCTCCATGGCTAAACCCAGTGGAGCTCGCTTGTTCGGACCTGGTCAGACAAGTCCTCGGCAGTAGGAAACCTTCCACGAGGGCTACCTACCTGGCCAAGTGAAAGAAATTTTCAATCTGGTCGGTGCAACACTCATGTCCATTCCCCTCATCCTGGACTATCTGCTCCACCTCAAACAATAGGGGCTATCCATGTCATCAGTAAAGATTCACTTGGCTGTCATTTCTGCCTTCCATCCAGGTGCAGAGGGCCAGTCGATCTTTGCCAACCCCATGGTCAGTCGTTTCCTGAAAGGACTCAACAGGCTATATCCACACATCTGACAGCCAGTCCCGGCCTGGGACCTCAGTCTGGTCCTTTCCAGACTAATGGGGCCACCTTTTGAATAGCTGGCGACATGTTCTCTGCTGTACCTCTCATACAAGGTGACGTTTCAGATAGCAATAACAGCCAGGAGGGTGTCTGAACTTAAGGCCTCAACATCAGAGCCTCCTTACACTGTGTTTTGTAAGGACAAAGTTCAGCTCAGGCCACATCTGGCTTTCCCTCCCAAGGTTGTCTCCCAGTTTCACGTCAACCAGGACATCTTTCTCCCAGTTTTCTATCCTAAGCCGCACTCAAGCAGCTGGAAGCAGAAACTTCACTCGCTGGACATTGGCATTTTACATTGAATGAATGAAACCGTTCCAGAAGTCCATTCATCTGTTGCCGTAGCGGACAGAATGAATGGGCTTCCAGTCTTCTCCCAGAAGATCTTGTCGTGGATCACGTCCATGCATCCAGGAGTGCTATGGCCTGGCAAAGGTACCTGCCCCTTTGCTTACAGCACACTCCACCAGGGCACAGGCCTCGTCAGCGGTGTTCCTGGCACATGTTCCAACCCAGGAAATATGTAGAGCAGCGACCTGGTCATCAGTACACACTTTCACTTTGCATTATACAATTACCCAACAGGCCAGAGACAATGAAGCGCTGCTCTACCAAAGGCTGCAGTCAGCGAACCTTTGACCTCCGACCCTGCCTCCAAAAGTTAAGGATAGGAGTCACCTAATTGGAATTGACATGAGCAATCACTTGAAGAAAAATGTTACTAACCTTCTTGTAACTATTGTTCTTCGAGATGTGTTGCTCATGTTCATTACAATACCCACCCTCCTACCCCTCTGTCGGAGTAGCTGGCAAAAAGGAACTGAGGGGATGGTGGGTCGGTATAGCCCTATATTGAGCGCCGTGAAGGCGTCCAGGCCAACCCGATGGATACTGCTGGGGGGAAATCTGGCTGCCATGCATGCAGTGTGCGCACACCTAATTGGAATCGACATGAGCAACACATCTCAAAGAACAACAGTTATGAGAAGGTTAGTAACCGTTTTTTCCCAGTCCTTACGTTATGTAGCCAGCCAGTGCGTGAGGCTTTGGTGTTCACACAGAACCGGTTGTGGTGTTGAGTGACAGACCTTTACACTGCTAAGGGAATGAAACTGCCGCCATAGCCCGCCGTGCTGCAGACACTTGCATGTTGTTCACCTTGGCGCTCGCCAGTGATCGCACAGGTATCAGTGGGACGGTGTGAGTCAGGTTACCCTCCCCTCCTGCAGGGTCAGGTTGGTACTGTGCAGTACGTCCTTTCCCCAGCGCCGCTGGCTGAATCCCCTGCATTTCTCACTTAGTTCACAATAAATCAGCACAAGTTTTGAGAGATGCCTCCCCCAGCCTAAAGCTGCTGGAAAGGGCTGTCCCACTTTAGCTCAGCGGTCAGGAGAGGGGTAACCTGGCTGCTCTGGACTGTGCCTACAGGGCAGCTGCATCTCCTAAACCCCTGTCCGCCAGTACAGAGGCTTCATCTCCAACTTGTAACCCTTGCTTTTTCTTTGCAGGTCGGGAATATGGTTCCTCCAGGAGGTATGTTCAATCTCCCCTTGTCTGGGATGGGGTAACCAGCTGCCTGCAGCTCCCAGCTGTGCCCATGGGGGAGCTGTGAGGGCAGCCAGTCCTGAGCCTTGGGGCGGGTGGGCACAGGGAACACACGTCACTCAGGACCCCGTCCCCATGTCTTCATAGACCTGGCGTGCCCTGCTGGCCCCGCTCGCGCCCCTAGTCTGGCCCCTGGCACTCCGCGGGCTCCTCCAGTCGCCACCTAATACGCTGCAGGTCCTGCTCACACCCTTGGCTGTTCACCTGCATGCCAAGGCGGGGGGTGTCCTGGCCCTGCAGCAGGGGAGGGCAAGGCTGGCTGTGCTGAGGGCAGGCTCGGGTGCACTCAGCCAGCTGTGTCCATGACAGCTTGGCTGCCCTGTGCAGAGTCGTCCTGCATGGGTGGGAGAATCGAGTGGCCCAGTCCCTGTGTGCGGCTGGGGCCCGCTTGTCACCTCTGGGTTCAGCGGACGGGAGGGAGTCAAACGCAGGGAGTCCCGCGTCAGGCTTTTTCATGGACCAGAGAGGTTGATGTAGCTCTGCTGCCCCCTATAGGAAGGGGGGCAGCGCCGGCCCCCGCTGCACATTCCCCTCCTTGCTTTAACCAGCTTGTCTTCTCCCTTTGCAGGCGTTCCCGCTCCCGGTCGAGAAGCCCTCACTACCGCCATTAGAGCGTGAGTCCCAGCGCAGCCCTGGTCTCTGCCCCCTGTGGTGTGGTCGGCTCAGCAGGCCCCACCAGCCCTGCTGTGTAGCAAAGCTGTACATTGCTGTTCTGTTTTTAAGATGCTAGTATCGGATAATAATAAAAAATCCTCCTTAGCCCTTGCAGGAGCCTTAAACTGAACATATAGGACGAGGCCTCAGATCAGTCTCTGCAAGGACCTGCACCGAGGGTAACTGCCGAGCTTTCCTGTGACAGGGCAGGGGTGGAGCTGAGCAGTTTGACTTTGTGAGAAGGGGAGTGGGTCTGCAGTGTAAGGTAACCAGCTCCCACCCTGGAAATGGGGGTTAGGGGGCAGTAGCTGTAAGCCATGCCCTTCCCCTTGGAATGGCTGTGGCCTGCCCCTGCAGGCAGCAGAAGGAATAAGGCTTGGAGGACGCAGGATGGCTTAGGCTGTGGCTTTCCAAAGGAAAGGTCAGATTCCTCCACCCCTAGGCCCTCTCTGCTCGATGGGCTAGTGGGTGCTCTTAGGGTATGCCTAGTGTGCTGAGAGGGGAGGCTCCTTCCAGCATGTTAGAGGGCTTATTCCTTCACCCTCCCATTCCCCTAGTCCTTCTCGCATCAATAGAGAGCACTAATACCCAAAGTCCGAAGGTGCAAACAATTTGATGTTTATTGGGGTGAACTTCCAGCAAGCTTAAATCCAAGTTCCTTTTTCCTTATTTTCGAATCCCAACTTACTTCCTGTTTGCCCCTAATTTATACAGTAATAGTCTCAGTTATACCTTAACCAATCTTAATATATCGTAACATGATTAGCTAACCAGCTATATCCCACCACCTTAATTAGTTTGCACCCAGCAAAATTAATTATACTGCAGACAAACAATCACAGAACCAGACACAGACCATGTAAATAAACAATAGCAAAGTAGGAACGATGACAAAACAAATCAGAAGTGAGGATTTCACAACTACATCTATAAAGACATAAGGGTTTCCTAACTATGTCTATTGATAAGTGACTTCCTACCAAACAGAAAATTATCAAACTAAATTTCCTTTTACATATTCTAGACTCTTCCCTTTATCTGGAGGCGATAGATCGGATCACCTTTCTAACAGCCCCAGATTGCCTTATTTCAGTATGACCAGTTTGGAATGCGAGCATGACACCATACACTTCCCAGCTTATGGCTGCCTCTGCAGCTTAACCAAAGGCCTTACCTTAAGCACAGGGCCTCAGACTGTCCCAGTGAGAGAAGGCCCTTACACAGGCAGACAGGGATTTTGATTCTTTCTTTTATACCCCTGTAACTAGCGAAATGATAAACATATACCTACATTCTTAAAGTATAGGCTGGGGTAGGCAACCTGTGGCACGCGTGCCAAAGGCAGTACACGAGCTGATTTTCAGTGGCCCTCACGCTGCCTGGGTCCTGGCCACCAGTCCTGGGGGCTCCGCCGCTGGCCCCTGCTAGCCGGGGTTCCGTCCACCGGCCCTGCTCGGCCCACTGCTGGCCCCAGGTCCCAGCCACTGGTCCCAGGGGCTCCGCAGCTGGCCTGAGGTGCCGGCCCACTGCCACCTGGGGTTCTGTCCGCTGGCTCCCTCAGCCTGCTGCTGGGCCCAGGTCCCAGCCATTGGTCCGGGGGGACTCCAATGCTGGCCTGATGTACCGGCCCCCTGCCAGCTGGGGTTCTGTCTGCCAGCCCCACTGCCAGTCCTGGCCACTGGTCTGGGCGGGGGGTGGGCGCTCTGCTGCCATCCTGGGGCTCTGCTCCTGGCCTCGGCCTGGGACTCTGCAGCCACCCCCAGCTGTGGCCCTCTGGCCCCAGCCTGGGGCAGTGAGGGGTGCAGACAGGGCCAAGAGGGGGCACAACTCAGCATGGATTGCATGGATTCTTATTACTGGCATGCGAAACCTTAAATTGTAGTGAATAAATGAAGACTCGGCACACCATTTCTGAAAGGTTGCTGACCCCTGGTATAGGCCTTTGCAGACAGGCCTAAATATCTGTATCCTAGCACGGGGCTATGAGGTCTCCATGCACTAGCCTGGGCCTTTTCTCTGGAAAGGTTCTGTTCCAGTTGGGTATGGACTTGTGGCTACTAAACCTGTACATGGCAGGTGCAAGCTCACCTGCTGTAAGTAGGGTTTAAACTGATGGAAGTGTTAAACCAGAACAACTTATGTACACGTACGGGTGGGAATCCAAACCAAGTGCCTACTCTGGTACCTGCAGCATGCCATTACCTAGCTCTTTAAATGCCACTGCACCACTGCGAGGAGGCTGGATAACAAACCAAGAAGAATTGCAATTCATAGAATCCTAGGACTGGAAGGGACATTGAGAGGTCATCTAGTCCAGTCCCCTGCACTCCTGGCAGGACAAAGTATTATCTAGACCATCCCTGACAGGTGTTCGTCTAACCTGTTCTTAAAAATCTCCAATGACGGAGATTCCACAACCTCAGTCGGTAATTTATTCCAGTGCTTAACTATCCTGACAGGAAGTTTTCCCTAATGTCCAACCTAAACTGCCCTTGCTTCAATTTAAAGCTATGGCTTCTACTCCTGTCCTCAGAGGTTAACAAGAACAATTTTTCTCCCTCCTTTTTGTAACAACCTTTTATGTACTTGAAAAACGTTATGTCCCCTCTTTCTTCTCCAGACTAAAGAAACCCAGTTTTTTCAATCTTCCCACATAGGTCATGTTTTTTAGACTGGTGGCTCAAAACCTTTCTAGACTACTGTATCCCTTTCAGGTGTCTGATTTGTCCTGTGTACCCCCAAGTTTCACCTCACTTAAAAACTACTTGCTTACAAAATCAGACATAGAAATACAGAAGTGTCACCACACAATTACTGAAAAATGGCTTACTTTCTCATTTTTACCATATAATATCAATTGGAATATACATATTGTACATTTCAGTGTATAGTATATAGAAAGTATGAACAAGTCATTGTCTGAAATTTTAGGGTGTGCTGACTTTGCTAGTGCTTTTTATATAGCCTGTTGTTAAAGTAAGAACAGGGCCTCAGACTGTCCCAGTGAGAGAATGCCCTTACACCGGCAGACAGTGATTTTGATTCTTTTATACCTCTATAACTAGTGAAATGATAAACATATACCTTACATTCTTAAAGTATAGGCCAGGGTAGATGATAGCTAGATGAGTTGCTGTACCCCCTGGAAAAACCTCTGAGTACCCCAGGAGTACACGTATCCCTGGTTGAAAACCACTGTTCTAGACCTCGGATCAGTTTGTTGCTCTTCTCTGGACTTTCTCCAGTTTGTCCACATCTTTCCTGAAATGTGGCACCTAGAACTGGACACAATACTCTAGTTGAGGCCTAAGCAGCAGAGTAGAGCAGAAGAATTACTTCTTGTGTGTTGCTTATAACACTCCTGCTAATTTGATCTGGTTGGTATTAGTGAAACCTGCTGGAATGATCTGCATGCTTAGGATGTTACAAACCAATGGTTATAATCTATTTAGTAGGAGGACTAAAATGGGCAAAAGGGGAGGGGAGCTTGATGTCAAAAAGGGAATTAGCTGTTTGAGACATTGATAACAGAAGAAAGTGATGGTGAATGCTTACGGCTCAATGTCTAGCAGATAAAGCACAAGATGGGGTATTAGTTGGTGTCTGCAACAGCCCACCACACACTAGGGAACAAGCTGACTGGCTCCTTACACACCTATCTGAAAAATGTAGGGAAAACACTGATCATGGGAGACTTCAAGTAGAGTGACACATGCTGGGTCTCATGCTGCCTGTATTAAAAATCCTTGTGTTTCAGGGGGCACGGCTTGCTGCTTGGCCCAGGTCATTAATAAAAATGTTAAAGAGGAAGAGGGAACAAAACAAATCATCACTGAAAAAGTTTGCAGATGACACAAAAATTGGGGGAGTGGTAAATGAAGAGGACAGGTTGCTGATTCAGAGCAACCTGGATTGCTTGATAAACTGGGTGCAAGGAAACACTGTGTTTTAATGCAGCTCAGTGTACACCTAGGAACAAAGAATGCAGGCCCTACCTACAGGATAGTCCCCCAGCCTGGGAAGCTGTAACTCTGAAAGTGTTTTTTTTGTGGGGGAGGGATAATCGGTGGAACATGAACTCCCAGACTGATGCTGTGGCCAAAAAAACTAATGTGACTCTGGGATGCATAAGTAGGGGCCTGATTTTCAATCTAAGTTACCTTAAGGGGCCTGATCTTCAGAGTCCTCTGCAGGTTCTGAAAATCAGGTCTATCTAAGACATCTCCCACTGGATTCCTAAGGAGTGCAAATCGAACCATTAGTCACTACCGAAAACCTTGGCCAATTAGCTCATTTCCAGGTCACAGGAGTGAGCCCCATGGCAGGTTCCAGAGCAGAGAGTTGAAATCCCTGCTCCACTGATGCCAATTCACAGAGCACATTAGCTTGCCAAGTTTCATCTCAAACGGCTAAGCTCAACCGCTCTCTGTCCCACCAGGCCAATAATCCATGCAGCCACAAGAACCTACAGCCTCCCCCTGCAAGCCGGTGGGGTCCTCTTGCCCTTCTGAACTGGCCAGAAGGAACCAGGGAGATCAGATATTAACTACAATCTGAAAGAAATTGGAGCTGGAAAATCCTACTGCATCTAGGGGGCTACCCCTCTGTCCATGCCCAATGGTGCTCTGCAGATTTCTACCAGCTTGCCCGGGAGACCAGAGCACAGCCTGAGACCTTGCTCCTGGCTCACATTCATCTGAGATTATTATGTGCTCCGCTTCAGCCTATTACTTTTCAGCCTCACCTCAATCACAGTCCACAAGGGCTGACATCTTCTAACACTGCCTGGGCCGTCACAGTGGCACAGGCCTCACCTCTGTACATCCCAGCTCTGCTCTGCACCTTGCCCCACACTATGTTCTACACAGGCCCAAGGGGCTGGCAGTTCAAAGCTTACAGCAGGCAGAAACAGGGAGACTTTGGTTTTACTTCCACAATATCCATCCCTCCTCTGATATTCATGGATCCCACACTGGGTCGGGTGTCTAGACAGAAGGGAGGGGTGCAGCAGTGATAGACAAGGCTCCTCAGGTTTCTTCCCCTATTTGAATAGGTGCTCATAGTTACTCACAGCCAACAACAAGGATGCCAGGTGCTCACTGAGCCACCCAGACTGGTAACCTTCAGTGAGCAGATTTGGTGATCATGAGTTATTTGCAGAATGATCATTTTGGCCTCTGTGCTCCAAAGTGATGGAAACTTTTAGGGGTTCTATTCAGTGGGGCCAAGCAGATTAGCCAAGGGAATGGGATATCTTGTTTCCATAACTAGCAGATAAAAGAAACAGAGATGAGTTGTGCCAAATGGATGCAGCTCCATGCACCCCCAAGCTCATTTCCACTCCAATTCAGGGCCATCTCCAGAGCAGCACAAATGGGTGGAGGGGAAGCACCACTTTCCAGCTATGATGCTGGGGCCTGAAAATTCACCTCCACTCTGAAAGGCGAAGAAAGAACTCTGCAAGCTGTACCCGAGTGCGTTTTTATTAGAAAGCAGGACAGGTGGGGGGCAGGGTGCCCGTGGCAGTCACAGCTCGAAGGTGTAGGAGATGATGTCCGAGCAGCGGAGCAGTGCCTCCCTGTGCACGCCCAGCGGGGTCTGCAGGTCGGACACCTGGAAGTTCAAGATGTCTATGTCTGAGGCGTCGAAGCAGGCCGAGACATTGACTCTCTCGTACATTGTGAAGTGGATGGTGCGGCCAACCATGGCAAACAGGCTGCGCAGGTACCGCTCCCGCAGAGCCACGCGGCCCTGCTGCTCCCGCTCCAGATCCGCCTTGTTCCCACAGCCCACAGTGGAGATGCTGATGGGGCTCAGAGCCTGGTACCGAGGGGAGTTGGGGTCAAAGCCACGGCTTGTGCCATCCGGCCCACGGGGCAGGCGGATCACGCTGACTGGCACCTTCATGGCAGGCTCCTGGGGGCAAAGGCAGCAACATGTGAGCTGGCAGCACAAGTGCCGTGCTAGAGCAATGCCTTCCACAGACTCGGGATGTAAACAGCAGTTAAAAAAAGTAACCGTGCAACCGATTACAATTTTATCGGTTACATGTTTAACCGGGGAACTAGCGGTGCAGGGCGTGCTGCAACACCCCCACATTTTACGTGGGGCCCTAGCGCCCGTGCCTGGGGATGCTGGACCCAGGGGTCCCGGCTGCTGCCCCTTGGACAGCAGCAGCGTCCTGGGCTCTGGCCAGCAGCAGAGTTTAACGGTTAGACTGATGCTTACCAGTTAAACTTTTACATCCCTACCACAGACCTGCTTCGGAAGGGCAGGCCCCCGGCTGCCACCCACCCCTGCCCTCCCCGCAGAATTAACCCCTACGGGCAACTATCTTGATACACCAACCCCCCAGCCGCCACTCCCCCCTCCCCCCAGAGATACCCCTGCCAGCACCCCCCATGCCCTCCCCGGGTAACCCACCCCCAATACACCCACCCCCCAGCTGCCACTTCCCCTCCCCCCAGAGATACCCCTACCAGCACCCCCCATGCCCCCCCAAGTAACCCACCCCCAATACACCCACCCCCCAGCTGCCACTTCCCCTCCCCCCAGAGATACCCCTACCAGCACCCCCCATGCCCCCTCGAGTAACCCACCCCCAATACACCCACCCCCAGCTGCCACTCCCGCCTCCCCCCAGAGATACCCCTGCCAGCACCCCCCATGCCCTCCCCGGGTAACCCACCCCCAATACACCCACCCCCCAGCTGCCACTTCCCCCTCCCCCCAGAGATACCCCTACCAGCACCCCCCATGCCCCCCCCCGAGTAACCCACCCCCAATACACCCACCCCCCAGCTGCCACTCCCGCCTCCCCCCAGAGATACCCCTGCCAGCACCCCCCCGATACAACCAGCACCACCCATGCCCCCCCGAGGAACCCACCCCCAATACACCCACCCCCCCAGAGATACCCCTACCAGTACCCCCCATGCCCCCTCGAGTAACCCACCCCCAATACACCCACCCCCAGCTGCCACCCGACCCAGCTCCCTCCGGAGATACCCCATCCCCGATACACCCAGACCCCGAACTCCCAATTACCGCCCCGAGCCCCACCCTATAGCAGCCCCCCCCACCCCCCCGGCTCCCCCGAGATCTCCCCGCCGGCCCCCAGGCGCCACCCCCGCTCGCACCCCGGCCGGCCCGAGTCAGACCCGGAGGCTCCGGCCCGGCCTCACCCTGCGGCGGCCGGTCCCAGGCGGCTCCCGGAGATCGGCGGACTCGGTGCAGCAGCGAACAGAGCCCGGCCGGGAGCACGAACCGCCCGCCTGGTTCCGCCCCGCCCAGCTCCCCCAGACCCCGGCAAAGCCCCGCCCCTTCGTCCCCCCCCCAGACACCAGCCCCCCCCGCTCCTCCCACCCCCACACCTGCCCCCTGGGCCTCCGCCCTGGGCTCCCTCCGAGATGTGCCACCCGCCCTGCCCCCCGTGCCTCCACCATGTCCCTAATCAGGGCCGCCCCAAGCGCAAAAAAAAAAAAAAAAAAAAAAAAGGCGGCCGGAGATAGGGGCGGGGGAGGCCGGGGTAGGGGGCGCCCCGGCACCTCTTCTCCGCCCCCGCTCGCCCCCGCGGGGCAGAAGCCTGGTGGGGCTGCGGCCCGGGCTCGGTGCTGCTGCTCCGCGGCAGCCGAGCTCCCGCCTCTTCCCGCAGCGCGCTGCGGACTCGCCCGCACTCCGCTCCCTGCCGCCGGTCCGCGGTGTGCCGGGCAGAGGGAAGGGGAGGTGGAGAAGAGGCGGGGGAAGGGGGTGGAACTGGGGTATACCCCCTCCAGCCCCCTGCTGTGAACCGCTCAGGGCAGGGGGCTGGGAGCACCCCCGCCACCCCAGCCCACCTCCCCAGCCCTGTACCGCCCTCACACACCCAGCCCTCTGTCCTGACTCCTGCACCCCCCCACACCCTGCCCTGACTCCTGCAGCCCCTTACACACCCAGCCCTCTGTCCTGACTCCTGCACCCCCCCACACCCTGTCCTGACTCCTGCACCCCCCACACCCCAGCCCTCTGCCCTGACTCCTGCACCCCCCTCCTACACCCTGCTGTGACTCCTGCACCCCCTCACACACCCCCGACCCCTGCCCTGACTCCTGCACCCCCAACCCCTGCCCTGACTCCTGCACCCCCACACACACACCCTGCCCTGACTCTTGTGCCCCCCAACCCCTGCCCTGACTCCTGCAGCCCCTTACACACCTCAGCCCTCTGCCCTGACTCCTGCACCCCCCACCCTGCCCTGACTCTTGCACCCCCCAACCCCTGCCCTGACTCCTGCAGCCCTTTACACACCCCAGCCCTCTGCCCTGACTCCTGCACCCCCCAACCCCTGCCCTGACTCCTGCACCCCCTTGCACCCCCAACCCCTGCCCTGACTCCTGCACCCCCTTGCACCCCCACACCCTGCCCTGACTCCTGCACCCCCCCACACCCTGCCCTGACTCCTGCACCCCCTTACACACCCCAGCCCTCTGCCCCGACTCCTGCAGCCCCCTCCACACCCTGCCCTGACTCCTGCAGCCCCCTCACACACCCCAGCCCTCTGCCCTGACTCCTGCACCGCACACACCCCAGCTGGTGACCAATCCCCCCCATGCCCCGCTGTGCTCTGGCCCTTGCCTTGCTCCAGCTGGGGACCAATCCTTCCCATCCCCACCATGCCCAGCTGTTAGGGTGGATAAAAATCAATGACTTTAAAAAAAATCAAAAATATTGGATTTTTTTAAATTTAAATTGGATTTTTGAGGAAAAAACATATCTAAAGATAGTTTTAATTAAGATACATTATATCTCATCATGCAATAGGGATTATAAATTCTAATTCTATAGTATGAGACAATATATTAATGTAATGTTTAAGAAACGTTTTGTAAATGAGTTCCAATAGTTCATGGATTAGGGACCCAATTTTATGGGGTTCCATAGGCTTCTGTATAGATTATTTAGGTTAATCTTTCTATCTACCCAGTGGGACTCAGTCTAGAAGATACCATCAGAAGTGCTTAGTTTTGCAGTTGTATTATGTTGTACTATGCAATAAGCGCCGACTTGCATAATATAGATGTTGTAGAAATGTATAGAAAGCCCGTGTTCGCTCACAGCATGCGTCCCCACTACTGCGGCACCATATTACCATTGGTCCTCCCCTTCCCCTCCAACTACTATTCTAGAAAATTCTTTGACCTATATAAGCGGCCGCGTCAGGCATGCCCAGCACAATGTCTACAGTGTTTGTAATCTTTGTTGCGCGTACTCTACTGAAATAGCATAACAAGCCCGTGGCTTTATGTTTTAATTCAGTCGTATGATACCCCCTTTTAATTTTAAAATATGGATCGGTTCATTGTTAATATAAGAAAAGGAGCAAACTGAATTATAATGAATGTGCTGATAGTAATGCAAATACCTTGGACTCCTCGGTTAAGAACTTACATGAAGATAATGCCGCCACCAGTACCAGTGTGTGCAATAAACTGAGTAATGACCAACAGTAACAGACTTTGTCTCTTAGTTCAGGTCAGTGTAGTTCCTATTCAAAGCCATCAAACATTCCATCTGATGACCCGGTCTGTGATATTCTAAAAAATAGATTAGAACGCCAGTTTCGATTATATAGAGGTCCTTATTAGCCTAGATTGAGTATGTTTCCTAGAAGTAAAATAGGGAATAAATAAAGAAGCATTTATTGATAAGGGATTCAGAAACTGATATAAGGCCAAAGAATGTTTTTAAAACCACCGACTGTCAAAATCTCATGTGTTGAGCTGTTTTTCATGGTCAAGTTTTAATGAAGGGAAACCTATTGATATATTGTTGGATGAGGGCAAGCAGGATTATCTGTCTAAACAAGAAGAAGAACGGTGCCATAACCGAAGTGTAATGGAGCAACTGATTGACATTGTTCTGTTTTTGGTGAAAGGTGGGAGACCATTCAGGGGTCACAATGAAAAAGCTGACAGTTTTGAGAAAATTTCTAAATCTTGTCAATATGCTCCAAAAATATGATCCCGTAATGGCAAAGCATGTGCAACAATCTCCTTGAAATGCTACCTCTCTGAGTAATCGCATCCAAAATGATTTAATTGTAGCCTTGCACAGCGTTGTGCAACAAAAGATTGTGTCTTCACTAAATGGAAAAAATGGTCTCAATAATTGCCAACGACACAACTGACTGTGGACACCATGAACAGATGTCCATTGTGGTGCAGTATTTTAACAATGAAAAACATAGTCCAGCTGAACATTTTGTGTCTGTTCAGAGACTATTAACAGTTGATGCTCAGTCTATTTTTGACCAGTTAAATGACGTCCTTGGCATTCTTAAAATTGACTGGACATCAGTGATGTCTGTCTGTTTTGATGGCGCGTTTACTATGTCTGGATGTACTGTGGGAGTTCAAATGAAATGTAAAGAAAGAAACAGTGAAATACTCTATGTACACTGCTATGTGCATCGTTTGAACCTCATCCTAGAAGATGCATGCACTGCTAGTAAACAGAACAGAACTGTCTTTGATTTTTTTTCCATGTTATTCAGACTCTTTATGCCTTCGGGGGGGGAGTCCTGTGCGACATGCAGTAATGGAGAAGATTTCACAAGAAGTAGGATCCCAGTTGAAGACTTTGAAGTCCCTGTCAAACACAAGATGGGCATGCAGAGCAGAAGCAGTGGCTGCTGGAAAGCAAAACTACTCCATCATTTTACAAGCTTTACAAGAGATTATCGAAACAACTTGCCTTGCTGATGCTAAAATAAAAGCCAGGGGCCTTATCCATGAACTAAATTAATTCAAGTTCATCTTTGCCCTTCACATGTTGCACCCTATTCTCCAGATGGTGGTAAAAGTGAGTAAGGCTCTTCAAGCTCCAGATCCAGGGCTGGCTCCAGGCACCAGCTTTCCAAGCAGGCACTTGGGGTGACATTTAGAATGGGGCGGCAGTCCGTGTCCCGCAGCAGCAATTCGGCAGCAGCTCCGCTACTCTTCCTGCCGCAGCGGCTTGTGGCGGTGGCAATTCAGCGGCGACTGCTTGGGGCGGCAAAATTGGTAGAGCCATCCCTATCCAGATCTCAACTTACTTACTGCAGTGACAGGGGTGAAAAGCTTGTGTAACTCTTTTGGTGCGATGAGAAGTGGCCCAGAATATTTTCAATCTATTTTCAATGAAAATGTGTGTAGAGAATGATATATCGATTCCTCCAGTTAAGAAGAGAAAAACGTCCACTCGTATTGATGATGCGTTTGAGTCCCAGCATCACTTTGATACAAAAGAGGAGCAGGAGAGTTTACCCACTCTCCTAGACTCAATGATTACCAGCATTGACCAGCGATTTGAACGGGAGACTTGTAAAATTGTGACTGCAATGGGAAAACTGCTGAACTTAGACATTGGCAGGGACGATATGAGAATCATTGCCAACAAATTTAAAGTGTCCTTGGATGAGTTGGAAGCTGAAGTTGGATTGCTTTGGGGTTATGACGGATCTGTTCCTAAAGGTAGCACTACGAACACCACCAGAGAGTGGCTTGATTCGCTAAAGGAATCAGATTGGTCTTCCATGTTCCAGGCCTTTTACAAATCTATTCAATGCTTTGCAGTCTTACCTGTTACAAGCTGTTCATGTGAAAGAGCCTTTTCGAAACTAGCACATGTAAAAAACAAACTAAGAAGTAAAATGTCCCAACAGCGTCTCGACTCACTCATGATTTTGTACATTGAACAAGAATTGGCTTTGTCAGTTAATTACAACGATGTGATTGAGGAATTTAAGTCCATAACACCTGGTGAGCGATGTCTCATTCTCTAGGACAGGAAGATGAAGAAACCTTAATCTGTTTTGGTCAGTTTGGGTTAGCTCATTATCTGGTTAAAGATAAAGATCATGAAAATTGACTGTATCTTTGTATATGCCTGGTTATCATTACAGAAAAATTTGGAATTTTGTGTCTCATTTTTTAAGTTTGTATTTTTTAAGTACAGTTTACTTGTTAATTTAAAAAACATTAAGTTTTAGTTTCTTTAGTTTGTTTGATGAATAAAAATGTCCTTTATGATTGAGTATTCAATAAATGTTCGCCTTTAAAAAAAAAAATTCCCTGGGTGCACACCCTAATGAAATGTGCACCCAGGCTCTGAACCACCAGATACACCCACCCCAAGCTGCGACCATCCTCTCACACTCAGGGCGTAGCCTGGGCTGCAAGATCTGCACCAGAGCTAGGCCCTGATCTCTTTCAGCTCCCTGGGCCCAGCTGCTCCCTGGCTCAGTTTCACCGACCCTGCAGCAGGGGCTGCTCCTCTCTGCACTGTCTGGGATACTTGTCCGCCCTTTCCTACTGCAGCCTTGGGCAGCCCCCTCTCAGGTCTGTGGGGGAGCTCAAGGACCCAGGGCAGAGGGCAAACCAGGCAGATAGGTCCCTGCTTCTCCCAGCAGGAGAGTGTCCATCTTGACCATGCCTCCAGCCCACTCTTCCTCTCTAGACAGGAGCCACCCACTCCACATGCTACCCCTGGTCCCACTACACTGCCCCGCTGCTTGTGATGCTGGAGCAGCCTCCATGCTGGGCTCCTAGCCCTGCCATCGCTCCTTCTGTTACTAACTCTTTTGCTAAAACAGAGTGCTCAGCTGGGGAGAGCAATACACTTTCTTACAGAAGACTGGGAGCATCTATTTTAGCAGTCTGTAAGGATTTTTTAGGGGACCTATCTGACCAAAAGACTTTGGGGAGCCTACAGTATACCTCCCGCTGGGTCCCCCCTTAAGCCCGTCTATCAGAGCCGGAACAAAAGAAACCACCCCACGGACGTAAACTCAGAACACCACTTTATTTACTAAAGGAGGGGGATGGATTAAGGACTCTGGAGATTTGGACTATGCACACACACTCGAGAAGGCAATGGTGGTCTTCTGCCTTCTTCAGGTGCGGCTGACGGAGAGGCTGCAGAATCCGGATCGGCGATGGCCACCGACGGTGGATCACAGGTGTAGAAGACAGGTGTGTAACCCTATCTCAGACCCCTCCCCCCACCCATCCCTCGCTGCGCTGTCTATGGTCATACGCCTGAACTAACTAATCGGACCAAGTCCGCGCTTCCCAAAAGAAAATAACAAACAGCCCCCCCCCCGACAGTTCTGTTTAGTGAGTGGCTGCTGCAGGCCAGTCCCCGGTGTGAAAGGGGGTCCCACACCACAGAGAGAGAGCGTCGGACACCTGAGCCCCCAAAGGCTCCAGAGCCCCTGGCCCCTCCCCTCATCTGCCTTTATAGGAACCGGTTGCTTAGCAACAACAGATTCCCGCTCTTTCTACTTTCCCGCCTTTTGCTCAGCCTAGGGGAACAAGAACCTGCCACAACATGGAGGTCACCTTGTTCTTATCCCAGACCAAGATGGCCGCCGAATAAACAATACCTGAAAACCCAGCTTTGGTGCCTTTCCCAATAATTTGGCAGGGGCGAAGCTGTGACTAACCCAGGGAGGGAATGGGGCAAGCTGCGGGGAGAAAGCATAGAGAGGGGGGATGCATCAGGGGCAGGAGCTGGGGGGATGGGAAGCTGCAGGGGAGGGGAGAGAGCCAGGGGAGGTAGTGGGGAGGCCGTAGGGAGGGATGCTCAAGGGGCAGTAGGCATGGGTGGTAGGCACGGGAGGCAGGAGTTCGTACACGGGTTGGGGTGTCAGGCCATCTCCTTGTGAATCCCACCAGGCTCCAGGGAACCCCACGGCCAGCAGATCCCCCTGCCTCACAGCCTGGATCCCCAGCCTGTAGTCTCGGGGGGTGGGGGGCGATGTGACTGCCTCAGGGGCATTTACCCCACTCCCACCCCAGGAGGGAAGTGAGGCAGAAGCACAGGACCTGCGCTGGGTGCGTGGAGGCCTTGAGCTCCCCCAGCAAGTGCTTTGGGGCAGCCCTCGCCCTGCGCACCATGTACAACATCAACGGGTGAGCCGGGCACCGATGGTGGGGGCGCAGAGTGAGCCTGGCAGCCAGGTGGGCGAGCAAGAGAGAATAGCCCCCCTGGGGGGGGGACACTTTCAAACCCCACCCCACACTCCTTGGTGACCGCAAAGATCTCACTGGGGCAGGGGCTTGGAGAGGGGTTCAGACTCTCTAGGTTATGGGCCAAGGGATTGGGACACCTGATAGGGCAGGTGAGACTCTATGGGGGATCTATCACAAGTGGATCTCTTATGCATGGATCTATAGGGTTGGGATCTATTATTAGGGGATCTTAATCTGAGAGCTCTGTAGTGAGGAGATCCATAGTGAGGGGATCTCAGTGTTGGAGATGCATAGTGAGGGGATCTCTCAGTGTTGGGGATTCATAGTGAGGAGATCTCTCTGTGGTGGGGAATCTCTAGTGTGGGGATCTCTAGTGAGGGGCTCTCTCTGTGTTGCAGATCTCTCTTTTGGGGGATCTCTAGTGGGGGGCTCTCAGTGTTGGGTCTCTCTCAGTGGGGATCCACAGTGAGGGGATCTCTCGGTGGTGGGGAATCTCTAGTGAGGGGATCTTGGTGTTGGAGATCCATAATGAGGGGATCTCTCAGTGTTGGGGATCTCTCGTGGGGATCCCCATAGTGAGGGGACCTCTCGGTGGTGGGGAATCTCTAGTGAGGGGATCTTGGTGTTGGAGATCCATAGTGAAGGAATCTCTCAGTGTTGGGGATCTCTAGTGAGGGGATCCATAGTGAGGGGATCTCTCAGTGGTGGGGAATCTCTAGTGAGGGGATCTCTTGGGTGGGGGATCTCTAGTGAGGGGCTCTCTCAGTCGTGGGGATGTATAGAGAGCGGCTGAGACAATCTGTAATAGGAGTACGGCTCCCCTTTGGGGATCGATGTACAGTACTGGGGACTCTCGCTCAGGAGATCTATAATGGGGTGATCTGCAGGTCAGCACTCTCTCTCAGGGGGATGATTATGGGGTGAATTGGAACTCTGTCATGGGGTGGTTCTGCCTATGGGGAAGGTGGGGCTCCCTTTCTCCAGGGACTGCTCTATGGGGTGGGGTAGGGGCTCATGGAGGAGGCTGGTGGCACTGCAGTGCCGGCATCATGGGGTGATTTTACCTCCCCCCACTCCGGCTGACCCCAATTCATTTCCCTTTCACTCAGAGCAATCCAGAGAGCCGGGATCCTCCCGTCCTGCAATCACAGCTACCAGGTACCTCCTTGTGCTCCCTGCCCCACAGGCTCCCTAGGGCCGTGTCCCTGGTGTGAGGGGCTCGGCTCATCCCCGCCCCTTGGGATCCCTGGCCTTTTCTGGCTGGGTTTGGCCTTGGCTGCCGATGGTTTGTGGAGGGGGAATTCCTACCTCCCTGTCACCACCCCTGTGTCCTGTTCTCTGACTCATCCCATCCTGCCTCCGCAGCCCCACTCCCTTCAGGAGGCTTTGGTTCCCATCAGGGGAAAGGAGCATGAGCTGCAGTGCATGGCCCATGGGCTTTCTCGTGCTCCCCAGGGGCCTGCGGGCGACAGCTATGGGGCAGGGTAGGGGACACTGGGGATTCTGGGTAATAAACAATGGGGCTCTGGGTGTGGGCAGGGGCTACAGGGAATTCTGGAAAACAGAGACTGGGGTGCTGGGGTTGGGCAAAGCCCCGGGGATTCTGGGTAACAGAGAATGGGACACGGGAGTTGTGCAGGAGCAATGGGGGATTGTAGGTGCTGAGGCCAAGCAGGGCTTTGGGGTCAAAGAGAATGGGAACGTGGGGCTGGGTAGGGTCGTATGTTTTTGCTGAGCTGAGCTCCTGCTCCACTCCCAGGCCTTCTCCAGAAGCGATGAGAGGATCTGGCCCTCCTGCAGCAGGGAGTTCCGCAGGTTGAAAGCTTTTATTTCTGCTCCTTGGTTGTAGGCCTCACCACCTTTCTTCTCTCTCGGTGTGCTGCAGGCCCGCCAGGTCCTCTTCAGCAACTTCTCTGCTGGGTGCCTGGAGGAGGGAACCAGGGATTTCTCCCTCTATCGGCCCTGCGAAAATCCCACGGGTCCTGCTGGTGGGGAGTGGGAGGGTCTTGTGGCTCAGCAGCAGAGAGCCCATTTGGGAAGGTTCCCCCCGGGGAGGTTGGAAATCAGGGTCCCCGTCATCAGAATAAAGTCCTCAGTAAGGATCGACTGAGCCTTGTGCGAGGGATTATTTTGTTAGCATGGCCCCGCTACAGAACCACGGCTACATGGCACCCAGGCGTCCGGGACACATAGTGGTTATAAGGGAAATAAATTCCTCCGGCGGAGGGGGTAAAGGGAGGGCGGCCCCTAGACAAGATGGGAAGCTGCGAGGTGGGTGACAGCAGGAAGGCTGAGACTCACCAACTCATCACAGCAGTGGCTGCACAAAGTGCCACCAGACCCTGTGTCCCTGCACCCCCCTCCCTGCTGTCTAAGTCACTGCAGCCCCCGCCACCCGCTGCACCCCAGGGGTCTCTCTAGCTCACTGCAGCCCCGCTGCGCCCCAGGGGGGTGTCTGGCTCACTGCCCCCCCACCCAAACACGGGGCTGGGGAAGCGTCCTTCTTGCGCTCGAATTGGTCAGGGCTCTGTCTCCTCTTCCTATTGGCTGTGTCGGGGGGGGGCGGAGCTTCCCAGGGCGGGGGCGGGTGTCAGGGGGCCCCGAGGCTCCGGGAGGCGGCTCTTGAGCAGCACGTGGAGCAGCCTGGAGCGCGAGAGGGTAAAGGGGGTGGGGCCGCCCTGAGTTCCCCCCAAATACCCCCCCAGTCCCCTCTCCCCAAATGTCCCCCACCCCCAAACACCTCTCATCCTCCCCCTTTTCTAGCCCCTGCTGCCAAATTCCTGCCCCCAAATACCTCACCCCCCCCTCCTCTTCTACCCACCTGCTACCCAAATACCTCCCACCCCTTCTCTTCTAGCCCCCTGCCCCAATACCTCTCATCCTCCCCTCTTTTCTAGCCCCCACCCCCAATATCATCCACTTCCTTCCTCTTCTAGCCCCAAATATCTCCCATCCCCCTTCTTCTAGCCCCCCTTCCCCAAATACCTGCCACCCCTCCAGCCCCCCAAATACCTCCCATCCCCTTCCTCTTCTAGCCCCCTGCCCCCAATACCTCCCACCTTTCCTCTTCTAGCTCCCCCATCCCCTCCTCCTCTTCTACCCACCTGCCACCCAAATACCTTCCACCCCTCCTCGTCCCCAGCCCCAAATATCTCCCATTCCCCCTCTTCTAGCCCCCAGCCCTGCCTCTAGCCCCCAAATATTTCCAATCCCCCCTCTTCTAGCCCCCCGCCATACCTCCTCTAGCCCCCAGCCCTGCCTCTATCCCCTTCCAAACACCTATCCTGAGCCCCCAGCACTCCCTCTAGACTCTCCCAAACACCATGACCCTTCCACTCCCTCCATTTGTAGACCCCCTCCCCTAGCACCTACCCTGATCTCTAACATCCTTTCCTGTAGCCCAGTGGTTTTCAACTTTTTTTCATTGGTGGACCCCCAAAACATTTCAAATGGAGGTGCGGAGCACTTTGGAAATCTTAGACATGCTCTGCAGACCCCCAGGGAGCCGCGTACCATAGGTTGAAAACCACTGACCTAGACCCCCCCAAATATCTACCTCAGCACCTCTGTCCTCTAGGCCCCCTGTCCACCCCCTCTTTCCTCCTCTAGCCTTCAGAGATAAAAGGAACCAGAAAGGTTCCCGAGAGCTGGGCGGGCGAATGTGTTCTGCTGAATGTGTTGCCCCCTCCACAGGCTGGCTGGGGGGAAACGGACTCTAGTGTTATTTATCCAATCCGAATAAATAATCCCTCTCCAATTGTAATCTCAGATCCTTCCCTAATTTGCCTCTGGCGCTAATCCTGCGTCCTCCCCAGCTAAACCTGCCTGTTCCCTTCACCCTGGCTATAACCCTGCCCCCTCCTCTAATCCCACCTCTTTCCTAATCTGTTTCTGGCACTAATCCCACTTTCTCCTCCAATTCCTCCCCCCCCCCGCCTCCCGCAATGAACCTAGCCCCCTCTTCTAATTGGCTTCCCGAGGACCCATCTCTAATCCTGCCCCCTCCTCTAATTCCCTCACTCTGGAACTAACTCTGCTTCCCATGCTTGGCTCTAACCTCCTAATCTTTCCCATATCTAATTCCAGCCCCTGGTCCCCTCCTAGCCCCCACACTTCCCGTTCTGCTGTCTGACCCACAGCTGGGCTCTTGCTCCTTTCAGCTAGCATGGAGGGGCTGCACCAGATGGTCACCAAAAACACCGGCTGGGGACTTAGCTCTGGATCCAGCTCTTGTCCCTGTGCGAGTGCCTGGACTCGGAGGGGAAGGATCCCTGGCCCGAGCCTGGCTCTCCAGGTTGCGCCTCCTGGCCAGGGGGTGCTAGTGTGCAGGGGACAGCTGGTGGGGGTGAATTTGGTTGAGCAACTATCAGGGCTGCATTAAACCAGTCCACAGTCCTAGGTGCATCATGGCATTGGGCTCTGCCTCCCTCGCTGTGTCTCTGCCCTACCCAAAGTGACAGGGGTGACACTCCCCTCTCCGAGAGGCAAGGGCATTGGTATGGGGCCCTATCCCCAGGAGTGGTACAGGGTCTGCTCTTCTCTGGTGCAGCAGGAGTGATAGTCCTTGCAGGGGGCCATACTAGCCCCAGCAGCTGGGGTGTGTCTGCTGGGGTGGGGGCAGGCAGGATGGCCCTGCTGCACTCTCCCCCTCCTGTCACACACAGCTCCCAGGGGTTGGGGTTGGCCAGGCCCCCTGGAGCATAAGGCCTGGAGTCAACACCCAGTGAAGCTGAGGCAGCTCCCCCTCACAGTGATAGGCTCAGGTTCTCGGTGGGCTCAGGCTGTTGGCGGGCTCAGGCAGCGTTGGTCACATCCCGAGCAGCTTCCCCCTTACAGCCATGGGCTTAGGCAGCATTGTTACCTCGGTTACGCTTGGGTTACATTTTCTGAGCTTTTCTTGCTAACCACAGGAACGGTATTTTGCTTTTGGGTGCAAGGCGAGATCCTGCTGGGGTCTTGTGACTCTGGGAGCCTCTGCCATCACCCCTGGTGGTTTGGGGACAGGCTGGCACATGGCAGGGAGCTCCCAGTACAGTTTAACCAGACAAGAATGAGATGGAACAGCGGGTGGGGAAGAGTGGACCCTGTTTGGGGGGGGAGCCAAGGTGGGTGAGTGGGGCGGGTGTGTGGCTGCAGGCTGGGGGGGAAAGCTGGACATCATGGCATAGTGTGGGGTTGGTAGAAAGGGCTGGGGTTGGATGGATGGATGGATGCTGTAGCATAGTGTAGAGTGAGGATGGGGGTGTGTATGGATGGCATGGCCTAGCGTGGGGGGCCAGGAGGTGGGGTACAGGGGGTGGCTGGATGGCTTTGTATGGGGTGGGCAGTGAGGCAGGGGTGCAGTGGGTTTATCTGGAGAGATTCATGCCTGCATTTCCCCCTACCCTGTGCCAATATCCGTCCCTGGTGTCTGTCCCCCTGCAGAGCCCTTGTCTGGGCCAATTCCACCCTGCGTCCCCTGTGAGTGGCAGTTCCTGAGGACGTGCGCCAGAAACCCCGAGCCAGCTGCTCCATATGGAGACAGGGAACCCAGGTGAGTCTGAAGGTGACTCTGAGCAGAGCAGCACTGGGCAGCCAGCCCCATAAAGCCAGGTGGGGACCCCAGAACCCCCAGCCTGTGCTGATAATGCTGAGCATCAAAGACCTTTAATCTCTAGGGAGTTAGTGACTAAGCTGGGAGTAGAACCCAGGCATCCTGGTTCCCAGCCCTCCCCCCAACCCCCTGCTCTAAGCACTAGACTCCCAGGCCCCTCCCAGAAATGGGGAATAGTGATACCCCCTTCCCCCCTGCTCCGTGTGCTCGGTCTGAGCTCCCCGCCCCCTTCTCCGTGTGCCTGGTTTGACTCCGTCGCACTGCTCCCTCTCCCCCGTGTGCCCGGTCTGACCCCCACCAGGCATAAGAGGGTTATCCTGACGCCCATCACCGCAGCGCCTAGGCTGAGTCCCTCAATGCCCAGGGACCAGATCTGCTCTCTTCACATTCCCCGTCCCCCTGCTGCAGAAACCGTGCTCTCCCACGTGCATCGTTGTGCGGCCCTCACCAGCGACACGTTCGACCGGCTCCTGGCAGGGGACCCGCAGTACTGGGGCTGTAAGAACAGCGTGGCAGCCTTCATCCTGGAGCGAGGTGAGGAGCATCTGGCTGGTCAGGCCCTGCCCCCGCCCCACCGCCAAGGCCAGATGGCTGCAGGAGAAGCTTACCCTTCCCCTGGCACCTTGAAGGAACTGGTTGAGCAGATGCAGCCAGGCAGCTGATGGCCTGCGGTGGCTGACCCAGGCTACACTGCGGTGTGTGTTGGACAGAGGCGGCGCTCTCCCCAGCAGGGGAGATGCACCCAGCCCTATTGGTGGGGAGGTGGTCTATGGACTGGGGAGAACCCTCCGCAGATGAAAGAACAAATGGGTGGCTGATGATAAATGGGTTGGTGTGTTCCCTGGTGCTGGGAGCCAGGACTCCTGGGTTCTATCCCCAGCTCTCAGAGGGGTGTGTCATTTAAGGGTCGGAGCCAGGAATATTAGCTAGGAAACCTGCCCACTGCCTTCTTCCAAATTCTAAGTGATGCGGAAGTCCCAGAACCAGGAATAGAACCCAGGAGTCCTGGCCCCCAGACCCCTACCCTCTTTAACCACTCAAGCCCACTCCCCTCGCTGAGCTGGGGACAGAACCCAGGAGTCCTGGCTCCCAGCCCCCTGGCTCTGATCACTAAACTGGAGGAGTCACAGTAGTTTGAGGCTGGGGCAGTGATGAGGGCAGGTTACCCCTGGCCCCGCTGCCGCCTCAGCACTGTGGTTGAAGCCTTCTCTGCCCTGCAGAGGTGATGGACACGCAGCAGGATTGCAGGGAGAGCTTTGAGCTGGTGGCGCTGGGCACCGGCGATACCTGCTACGGTGGCTGGCTGGATTTCAGTGGCCGGCGGCTCCATGACATGCACGGCCTGGTGGTGGCTCGCCGGGCGCTGCAGAGGTGAGATGTGCTCCGGTCACTAAGCTGCAATGTGAGGCTGGCTGGACGGGCTAGAGATGGGGGGGTGGGATCTGGAGGAGCCAGCCCATAACAGTCAGGGAGGGGCCCCGATCCTCCTTATCGAGGATGGAGCCTAGCAGGTGTAATAGGAGACTCTGTCCCTCCCATAGGCAGGAATCAGACCCTAACTCCCCAGCCCCCCTGCTCTAACTACTGGACCCCATTCCCCTCCCAGAGCTGGGAATAGAACCCAGGAGTCCTGCCTCCTAGCTCTCCTTCTGTAACCCACTGTATGGACAGGGTGGCTGAGTCCTTGGGGGAGGAGATGAATTTAGGGTGTTATTTGGGCTGGAGAAGTTGGGGTGAGTGTTGGGTTTTAAAGCGACGGGGGGCAGAGAAAGGGATCTAGTCCCTCTGTCCCATTGTGGGTTTTCTATGGATGGATGTGAAGGTTGGGGAGATCAGTCCGATCCTATGGGGGTGGGGGCGGGGGCAGAGTTCGGAGCTCTTGTGGGACCAGTCACTACTGTGATGGGGGATCTCTGCTTCCCCCCTCCCCCCAGCAGGTACCTGTACAAACAGCTGTTGCTGGGGTGTAGCGTGAAGGAGCCGGCGGACCGGGAGAAATGCATCTTCCAGCCCTCGGCGGAGGGGGGGCGGCTGGCCCTCAAGCCGAAGGTCTTTGTGCACCTGTATCTGAGCTGCACACCCACAGGGGCCTCCGAAAACTTCCCGTGAGTGTGGGGGTGGGGCGGGGGGGCTGGTGGGTAGAAGGGTCGAGGGTGTGGGGCGGTGCTGGGGAGTGCCAGGGCAGTGCTGTGAAACACAGGAGTGGGGTGGTGCTGTGGGGGGGTGGGCTGGGGAGGCAGAGCTGGGGATCAACAGTGCAGTGACGGAGGCAGAGGAGTGGGACAGAGCTAGGGGGCAGGGTGCGGCCATGGGGCAAAGGAGCATGGCGGAGCTGGGGAGCAGTACTAGGGTGTGGCAGGGCAGTGGGGTGGAGCTGAGGGGCAGTCCTGGGCGGGGGGCAGAGGTGTGGGGCAGTGGGGTGGCAGGGACATACTGGGGGTGTGGTGCTCAGGATGGTGGGGATCTGCTGAGGGGCAGAGGCATGGGTTGACGCTGGGGGGGTGCTGCTGTGGGGTTGGGGCCTGTTTGTCTTTTTTCCCTAGAAATCAGCCCTCTTTCTAGTGGCTGATAAACCCTGAGCTGCCCCCAGCCCAGTGCCCCTGTTCCCTGCCCCCCTGTGACCTGCCGTGCCCGTCCCCCCGCCCCGCTCACTGCAGCATCCCGTTCCCTGGGAGGAAGCCCTCGGTCGGCCTCTACGTCCATGCCAAGGGCGCGCTGATGCCTGTCCCCAGCTGCCCCCCAAGCCTGCTGGCCGCCTGCGTCTGCTGCGCCTCCGGCAGCGACAAGCTGAGCCGCTGGAGCGTGCTGGGCCTGCAGGGGGCGCTCCTCAGCCACTTCATGGAGCCGCTGTACCTCTCCAGCATTATCCTAGGTGAGAACTGAGGCTACTCTGGGCAGAGGGGTTGAGTGGGGGGTGCTGGGCTGCAGGGGGCTCAGTGGGGAGGTGTAATGCGGAGTGGGGGGGGGTCAGTAACAGTGCCAGACTGCAGGGAGTGGGGTGGAGGGCTCGTGGGGAGCACGATGATGCAGGGGAGTCCAGTAGGGGGCACTGTGCAGCAGGGAGCAGAGCATGGAGGGGGCTCGGTGGGGGTACCGTGCTGAGGAAGTGGGCGAGGGGGTGCTCGGGTCTGTGGAGCCGGGTGGAGGTTCAGTAGGGGGCGCTCTCCCCGCACAGCCCTGACCCCAGCATGGCTCAAGGGGATGCTGCGCTGTGGGACGGGGGGGGGCTCAGTAGGGGATGCTGTGCTGCGGGGGGGGGGGCCTCAGGAGGGGGCACTCTCCCCGCACAGCGCTGACGCCAGCATGGCACAAGGGGGCGCTGTGCCGCGGGGGGGGGGGGGCGGCTCGGGAGGGGGCACTCTCCCCGCACAGCGCTGACGCCAGCGTGGCACAAGGGGGCGCTGTGCCGCAGGGGGGGGGCTCGGGAGGGGGCACTCTCCCCGCACAGCGCTGACGCCAGCGTGGCACAAGGGGGCGCTGTGCTGCGGGGGGGGGGGCCTCAGGAGGGGGCACTCTCCCCGCACAGCACTGACGCCAGTGTGGCACAAGGGGGCGCTGTGCCACAGGGAGCAGGGCGGGGGGCTCAGTGCCTTGGAAGGGGCCCTACAGCAATGCCTCTGCCTCTGCCTCTCTCTTCCCCCTGCCCAGCGGACCCCGGCCCCGACCAGCCCGCCCTGAACTGGGTCATCAACGAGCGGCTGCAGCTGGGCCCCGAGGCCGGCCTGCCAGCCCCCTATGCCCAGCACCAGATCTGCTTCTTCCTGGGGCCCCGTGTCGGCCCCCTCAGCTCCAGCGCCGAGTGCTGCAGGCTCAGCCTCAACTGGTGCCGTGGGGACGCAGCCCCAGAGCGGGTGGACGGCGCCACTGGGCTGGCTGTGCTGAAGTGAGTGGGGGGACAGGGATCACGGTGCAGGGGGGTAATGAATCTCTGGGTCCCCTTGGTACCCTGAGTCCCCTGGCTGGTCCTGTAGTGCTAGCAGGATGGGCGATGCTGGGGGATGAAACCCAATGGACTGGGTGGCGGTTGTACGCGAGGGGCTGCTCTCTGAAGCCAAGCTCCTCTGTTAGATCCCCCATGAACACAGTGCTTGGGCTCCCCCCAGAAGCTGTCTCTGCCTCCTGCAGTGCCCCCCATCTAAGCCCCCTCTGCAGTCCAAACCTGTATCCCCCTGGAGCTGGGCACTGGAGCCTGGTTCACCCTCCGGTGCGGCCACAGCGCGTTGACAGGAGCGAGCGGCTCGGTTCCTAATGGCAGAGAACAGCCGACACCCCAGTGTTAACTGGCTGCGGATGGGTGGGCGGGTGGTGGGGCACTGGGGCAGAGGTGTGTCTGTCCCCAGGCTGTGGGTAAAGCCGGGTCGCTGGCACCCACGGCTGTTGATCAGCAGCTGGAGCTGCCCTTGCTCCCTCTATCTGAGTGTCTCCTTCTGCCCCCCCTCCAGAAACCCTGCCGCGGAGGACCGGGTCTTCCCCAGCCAGATCTGCAAAGCTGCCATGCTGCGATACTTCCGGCAGTTGGTGCAGCAGATGAACGGGAATGCTCTGCTGGCGCTGCCCACTTACCACCAAGCCAAGGTTGGGCGCTGTGGGGGGTGGGGAAGGGGGGGCTGCCAAGTGCTGAAGGGAAGACACAGGAGCGTGGGGTATGTGGGTGTCACGGAGTCCCCGGGCGATGCTCTGGAACTGCTCCCCATGAAGCCAGTCAGGACTCTGGGGCAGTCGCCTTCCTGCGACTGCGTGTCCTGTCTGCAGGACGCACAGCTCACACAGCTTCCCCCTTCCTGGGTCTGACCTCGGAGCATTCAGCCTCCTCTTCCCCTCCGTGCGCTTCCCACAGCGAGTCCGCCCAGGCAGGCTCCTGGGGAAGCCAGAGGGTCCTGCACCCCAACTTCGCAGTCAGACGGGACTCTCAGCCAGCCAGTAAAACAGAAGGTTTATTAAACGACAGGAACATGGTCTAACACAGAGCTTGTAGGTGCAGAGAACGGGACCCCTCAGCTGGGTCCATTTTGGGGGGCAATGAGCCAGACAACCACGTCTGCCCTTCACTCCATGTCCCAGCCAGCCCCCAAACTGAAACTCTCTCCAGCCCCCCCTCCTCTGGGCTTTGTTCCTTTCCCGGGCCAGGAGGTCACCAGATTCCTTTGTTCTCCATCCCTTTAGCTCTCACCTTGCAGGGGGGAAGGGCCAGGCCATCAGTTGCCAGGAAACAGGGTGTCGGCCATTCTCTGCATCCAGACCCCTGCACACAGCTGCCCTCTAGGGCTCTGCAATGATCATACACCCTTACCCCACCACCTAGAGACTTAAGAACTGCCTAGGGGAAACTGAGGCACCCCCACACTATTCAGAGGAAACATTAAGAACAGTACCACTTCGTCACAGTGGGTATGTCAGGAAGAATGCTAGGAGTCAGGACTCCTGGGTTCTGCTCCCAGCTGTGGGAGGGAAGAGGGGTCCAATGGTTAGAAGAGGAGGGGATGGGGACTTGGGGTCAGGACTCTGGGGTTCTTTTCCCATCTGCCACTAACTCGGCATGTGACTTTAGTCAGATCACTTCCCCAGTTTATGCCTCAGTCCCCGTTCCGTCCCCCCCAGCTCCAGCTCTGTAACATGGGGCTGATTCTGACCCACGTCTGACTGCGAGACTGAAACCTTTTTGCTCAAGCGTCTGTTAACCCCGCCGTGCCCTGGCCAATTCCCACTGTGCCTCTTTCTCCCTCTTTAGACCCAGGCTGCGTCTTACCAGAGTGCCAAGGAACAGCTCTTCGCTCACCTGATCACCCAAGGTCTTGGCAAGTGGCCTGAGAAGCACCTGGTGGACAACTTCACCGGTTAGGCAGTGAAATAGCCCCGGGGGGTCTGGGGAAATGCCCAGGAGAGGCCGGGAAGGAGTGAAATCTAGAGACTGTTGGAAATTTCGGGAGTTGGGGTTAGGGCTTTTAAACTCTGTTTGCTATGCTGCATGGGGGAGGGGCCAAGGCTGTGCAATTAACAGACTAGGCTGTGAAGAAGGCCCACTTTTCATTTGATTTTTCTTTGAAGTGCGAGGGCGATCGAGTCCCCCGAGAGCTCCGGCTGGTTCAGCCCTGTTGGCGCAGAGCAGCTGCCAACCTGCTTTCACGGATGGGTTAGGTCACCAGACTGCACAGCGCTGCCACAGCAATGCCAGTGCAGTTAGCCCAGAATTTCTCCCTCTGTATCAACCTTGTCCAGTCGTGAATTACACTTGTTTATTAGCTAGATTGAGCTGCTTTTAGTCTCGCTTGCTCGCTCTAAGGAAGATTTTCCATCCCTGGAATCATTCTCGTGGCTCCTTGAGCCCTTTCCAGTGTGTCCACAGCCCTTCTGAAGTGTGTCCATGAGAACAGGACGTGTGCCCCAGGCTGCGTTGAGAGGTACCACTCCCTGTCCTTCCTCTGACAGGATCCCCCTTGGCTGTTCACCCTCTGAGCCCCGACAGTGCCTGAGTGCACCTGTGCAATTGTCTGCCACCAGACGCAGCGAAATCTTGTTCGTTCTGCTCCGGAGCTGCTGGTGGTGGTTTGAGTCACTGCAGTCTGGCCTTAAGAAATGCAAGAACCTCAAGGAGTGAGCTGGAGCCTGCTGGCTGGAGAATGTGATGCAGGCAGGAGGGAGCATGGCCCACGCGTTAGAGCACTGGACACCTGATTCTATTCCTAGCACAATACCTGGGCTTGTTGGGGGACCATGGGTGAGTCATTTCCCTGCTCTGTGCCTCAGTTTCCCCATCTGTAAAGTAGAGACAAGGCTGCTGACCTGCTTTGCAAAGTGCTTTGTGCTGGACTGATGCACAGCTGTAGCTGAGAGCGAGGAATCAATTCGAGGTGGAGCCTTTAATTCGCAAGCCCTACAAATCTCAGCGGTGTTAAATACTAGGAATAAATTGCTGGCCCTTGCCAGCATGTGCCATTTCTGGGCCCCACGACTGACTGCCAGCAGTGGCTGGTGACAGCCAAGCCCTGGCAGACATGCTCCTGTTCTGAGCGTTAACTTTATTTCAAAGGCAATAAGATAACTACCAAGAACAATTTTTCCAAGAAGTCCATTAACCCAGCTGCCAGTTCCAGCCCTCCGCCACCAACACCCATAACCTCCGGCCCCATCAAACACACATCCTTAAATCCCCCATGCCTCAGGAGAGGGAACGTCTGGCTCCTATCATGCATTAGCCAATTAACGCAGCAAGGTCCTCCTCTCTCCACAGGAGCACTCAGTGGGGAGGGATCCTGTCAAAATATTAGTTGTGAGCCAAGGGGGAAATGTTGCAAAGGGGGGGTGGGGTGGGATTCTGCCAGGGAGACAGGAGATCCTGGGTTGAAATTTTCCCCTCTGTCACCTGCTCCCAGTCTTTCTAGTCAAAACCTGACCAGTTCACGTAAGTTTTGAAGGGCCCATTCTGCTCATCCCATATGACCTCCTATGTAACCCAGGCTGGAGCCTCACAAACCCGAATTCCTGCATTCAGCCCCTAGCTCGTGGTGGGGCTAGCTCGGCTCGAGAATGAGGCAACAATCTCGCTGAAAAGCCAGAGTGCTGAAGGCTCCATCCTGGCTCTGAGCTGGTCCAATGGTTCCCCACCCACCGTGTTACAAACCTGCACCCCGTTTCCCAGCTGAGACTCCCCAGTCACAGGATCTCACGCTGCATTAACAAGGCCCCTGCTGTCAGAAATCACCTGCTGCTGCAGGCCCTGCAACACCCACATCGCTTTGGCTTTCGACCCAAGCTTTGAATTTTCAAGCAACCCTTCCAGCCAAACTCAGCCTTGAGCCGGGGTTGGGAGGGGAGAAGTTCAAGCGCTCATGATCTGCCTGCAATGACATGTCTGAAGAGAGACCAGTGGGGTGCGGGAATGTCATTCGTTGGCCCACTTCTTACGAGGCTTTGGAGCTCCGGAGAGGCAGCCCCCCAGCAGAGTCTCTCACCAGCACAAGTTGGTCCCCGTGACCACGTTCCCTCCCCCACCTTGTCCCTCTTGTGCCCCAGGACCAACAGCTATGCCAACTCTGTAGCCTGAACCATCAGGACATTTTCTCACCCCCCCCCCCCCCCGCATCCCATTTCACACCAACAGCAGGAAGAACCAGGATCTTGGGCCGTGCCCCAGACACTAACTCAACTCTCGGCTCCCAGGGGGCTGTGCTAAGAGGGGATGCAGACTGCGGAGCAGCTTGATAAGACTCCTGGTTGTCCTGGGCATTGCAGCCTCACTCCTCGCTTCATGGGCTGGGTGGCTGCGTTGCTGTAACAAGAAGCCACTTCCAACACCAGCCGGGAAGGTGCTGTGCTGCGTATCGTCCGGCATTCAGGGGTTCCTTCCCCGGGGGTTTGGAGCAGCTTGAGCCCCTCCAAAGGCTGGAAGAGTGCAGAGCAGGGCTGGCTGGTGCAGTGGGGATCGGGAGGGATAATCCAGGGTGGGAATGGCTGGAGGAGGAGAGGATGGATCCTGGTTTAACTCAGCCAGGAGCCCAGATTAGTAGCTGGCCCCGTGCACCGTGTGGCTAGTGAGGGGGAGAGGTGCACCCACCTGGTTGGAGAGGGATGGGGGGAGCTGTATCACAGCCTAGAAAAATCTATTGCAAATAAATAGGGCACTGCAAAGGCCCCCCTGCCCAGCAGTCCTGGCCCCCAGCCGTAGTCCCAGACACAGAGCAGCTCCCCGCAGGGGAGTGAGGAAAAGCCGCTCTCCAACAGCAGCCCATGCCCACATCTCTGCCCTCCCTGCGCCAGCCCAGCCACAGGGGGGCACTCTGGGGGTGGGGGTTGGGCTTGTGGTTGCACGGGGGGGCCCACCTGGTTCATGAGCTCGGCCGCCATGGTGACGGAGGGCTGCTCCAGGTTCGTGGCGTTCTTGGGGCTAGTCTCCAGGAACGGCGGCACCACCACGTCCGTGTCTTCCTGCCCGGGGGGCACGTGAAAGGCCACAGGGTGTGCCAGGCAGCTGCTGGGCAGGCGTAGGTCCAGCTGCCCCCTCCCCCGGCATGCAGAGAGAGGGGCTGCCCCCTGGTGCGGGCAGTGATCAAGCGGAGCAGTGCAGGGCATAATAGCAAAGAGCTTTCCATTATTAATTGCGTCCCTACAGCCCTAGGAAGGGGGCTCGTAGATCCCCCCCGTGCCCTGCCAGCTGACCATGTCTTACGCCAGGCTCTCCTTGTTATTCATGGGAGTCCTCCCCTCCCTCAGGATTATCGGTGCTTATGGGCTGGGATTTCAGCGTGTGAGGGGAGCCCTAATCTGCCCCTCCCAAGGCTTGCCGTAGGCATTGGTGTAATCTGGTACCTTCTTGAAGGTCAGATCAGCTTGTTCCCATTTTCGCTGGCGTAGTGGCTGGTCTCCTCCAGCCACAAGTGCATGTTGCTGAACGAGTCTTGGGAGAGGCTCCGAGAGCATCCAGCCCCTGCAGCCACTTCCACGGAGCCCAGCTTCCCTCCCCCCCAGGAAGATCTGCTGCTGGGGAATCAGGGCAAGAGCATCGCCTGCAGTCTAATGCCTATCTACAGATGGGAGCAGCCCCATCAGCCTTCACCTAGTCCATCCCCAGCCAGGGTGGAATTGGCCTCTACAAGTCCATTTGCCCCTTGCTGGGGAGAGAACATGGCACCTTGCGTCTCAAATGCAATACACCTTCCCATCCAAACCGGGCCCACCGGCTTCTATCACACACACATATCCCCCAGAGCGGCCTTTAACTGGGAGCAACTGTCAGTCATTACTCCCCTCAGCGGGATTAGAACCCACAGCCTGGAGGGAAAGGCTTCCTAGCCCCATTCCCAAGCAGCAAAGCTAACCAGTCTCAGAGCAGCTGCTCTCTTAAAGAGACACACACACTCCTGGCTATGCAGCTCCTGGGATTCAGCCCAGAAGATTCATTTAAATGTCCAGAGAGACTTGATTTCTACCCCTCAACTTCAAAAAGTTTGTGTTGTTATTTGTACAGAGCCCTGGGCTAGCACTGAGGGGTCTGAGAGAATACAAAGATCATTCACATGCAACGCTCCGGTCTCCCACCAAACACGTGCAGCTGCCTCTAGTGTGGAATGTGGCAGCTGTTTTAAACAACATGCAGAGCACCGCTTCATTGAAGAAGTCCTGCGTTTGAGATCAGCCCATGGCAGAAGGCAGCCAGGTCTGTATTCTCTACATGGACGCCAAAGAAAAGGGCAATTCATTTAAAAATCATCTCCCCATGCAGTTACCATTAAACTTTCCCCTGCCCTTCCTTAGGATGCTGGATTCGACTTCCTTCCCCACCTTAAAAGGATGCAGTTTCTATACAGCTGTTGAAACATCTCCCATATCCCAACACAGACGTAGCTTTATCTCTGCAATAGGTGACATGATCCCTGTATATAGAGCCACTGTGCCTCACCCCAGAGGTGGCTGCATCTCAGTGCTGGGTGATGTGATCCTGGCATAAACAGCTGCCGTGTCCCACCCCAAGGCTATATACAGGTTGTGAAATATCTCAGGATTAGCCACAGCCATTTTTAACCAAGGGCTACAGCAAGTCAATTCCCCGCGTAACAGCACCTCCCTGATCATTCAGTTATTATCCACACCAAGCATCCATCCACATACATCCTCTATCTCTATTTTAATCACAATTGTTAATACAACAAAAGGGCGGGAAGTCTCTGGGTGCTGTTTCTGTTGTTACAGAGTATTGCTTTGAGTCTCTCTCTGTGTGAATTGCTCTGAGAACAGACTCAGTCTTAGAATGTACTAACACAATTAGCAGCTTGCAAGTTTCACACATAGAGGGAGAGAAACAGTACCAAAAACCAAGAGACCTCTTAATTAGTAATACCCTGGAATTTAAACTATGGGGAATCAAACTCATTTGTGATTTTAATACAGAACTTCTTTAATATGATCCAACATAATCCCCCTTTTGACACTAAGATTTATAATCGTCAGTGTCACTTTCTATGTAGCCTATCCAAAAGAAAGTACTGTGAGGCAATTTGAGTTTGTGATTCCAATTCATGCCACATATATGATCCTAGTGATGTATCTTTACTACAAGGTTCTGGGGCAACAGGCAAGGTGAGGCACACCCACTTTTGAGGAGTCCATTCGGTACAACCTCTAGTGTCCAATAGGTTTCAGAGTAACAGCCGTGTTAGTCTGTATTCGCAAAAAGAAAAGGAGGACTTGTGGCACCTTAGAGACTAACCAATTTAAGTGAGCATGAGCTTTCGTGAGCTACAGCTCACGTCATCGGATGCATCCGATGACGTGAGCTGTAGCTCACGAAAGCTTATGCTCAAATAAATTGGTTAGTCTCTAAGGTGCCACAAGTCCTCCTTTTCTTTTTAGTGTCCAATAGCTTCTCTCCCTCCCCAGCCCACTGGCTCAAGGTCCAGGGTAGCCAGAAGGATCCCATGTGTAATATGGGGAGTGGGTTAACCTTCAATACCTTTGCCTCCAGGGACTGTTGGTGTGCAATTTTGACAACAATTTCTCCCATTAACAAGTCTGGTTTACAATACTGGAAACATATTGCATCCATTCATATTGATAAGTGTCAAACAATGATCTCTTTCTTTTTTAACAAATGCATCAAACCCTTAATATTTCCCAATTTTGTGTTCCAAAGTAGCTAGGGCAAGTATCTGCATTTCAGTGCATCCCATAGCTATGGCTGTGTAGTTTCCTATTTCTAATATTTTTTTTTTCTTATGGATAAGCCATGTGATAGTATTAAGCCATTGCCAAAGATTCCATCGGCCTTGTAGGTTACCAGACCAATTTGGACCAAGTCTACATTGGCATGTACTTGTTTTTGTATCAGGCTGTCCTGTAGCTGGGACAGAAAGCTTAATTTATTTTTAAGTTCCTGCAGATCTTCAGTATTTTTTTTTTTTAAACACAACAGTGCTAGCAACAAGACAAAACACAAGACAAAACATAGAACACAAAACACAATTTCTATTGTGACAGTAGATTCATGGTATTGGGTTGCTTTACAGCTGGCATCAGCTTTTCCTGATTTTTCTGAAAGACAACAAGAACATGTTTCTACCCCTTTTGGGGTGGCAGATTGTTGCTTAAAATATTTCTTTTACAAATACCCTTGCTGATTGCAGGCAAAACAGAGGAATTGCCCCCACATTTTCCTGTTTTTGTTCTATAGGCAGGCCAGCTTTCAATGGCTTTTATCTTTTAAGGGTTATGGGGAAATTATCCCACTGTTTAGTCATTAAATCCCTGAGTTTTCCTTCTTATACAGCAGACCAAGTTTATAATGTTTTTCCTGCTATGTTAAGCTTTAATTTTTATTTACAGGTAATAACTGAGAAGCATCATTACCATACGACCTTAAAGGGGTTTTCCAAAAATCATACACACTATATGTTGTTACAGGGATACTTATTATCATTAAATTTATTAAAATTATCTTGTTATCCCATGCCTTTTATTTAGACAATTTGTTTGCTGACCAGGTATGTCCTTTATCTGCAGCTCCTTTGTGCTGCTAGTTCTTTCCTTCCTTTATCATTTAGGTAATTTGCATTTTCACAGAAGCTTCCTGCTTTTGGATTTAAAGCCATCAGCAGCTCAGAGACTCTATCTTAAAAGGGACACAATCAACTTTCACCAGAGTTTTGATTACTTTTAACTTCTGCTTCCAAAACACACAGCAATCTGAAAAAGAAAACCCAACCTATTGTGGCTCCCTTTGGAGCCCTAATAGCATTTTAATTAAGTAGCATGGTATGTTTGCATTTCTTTTGCCCCTTCTACAATATACCCTGCACATGTTCTGGGGCAAATGCACATTCCTTCCATAGTTTAACTTCTATAACATTATCCAGATCCATTTTTACATAAGGTGTCACTATTTCTTTTTTTGCTTACAGAGGTTTCATGTACCTTTATCAAAGTGACAGTCTGATTACTCAGAGCCATTTGTTTCTAACATTGCTTCTTTTTGTTTTGTGCACCTCACCCCTGCTGTTGCTTCAGAGAGGCACTGTCTTTTTTTCACTTTTTTTTTTTACTACAACTCTCATCTGATATTTTGTTACAAAAACAAACAAACAAAAAACAAACAAACAAAAAGAATCCAGAATTTTTTTTTATATTCTCCTGATTTTGACTGCCCTGCTGCAGCCACAACTTAAAAACATTTTAAATTTTGTAAAGCATTGAGTTACCTTTTAAGGGTTAAATGCCAAATCCCAAAGCCAAACAACACTAATTACCTGTGTCTAGCAAAAAGGTCTGTCAGTTTTGCAACTTTGAATTAAAGAGTCAAATGGATTTTTAGTGGCATTATTTAAAACAAAAACAAAACCAACTGGTCCTTAGAACTTTACCTATTTACACACACACCGATAGATACATACACATTTTCTTTTCCTTAACATCCCTTCCACACTGCTCTGTTTTTTTTACATCTTACATTCCCTTTATACATTTGAGGCAGCTAAGTTCCAATAGAACCCCCTTATGTTCTTTTAGCAAATTTGACTAAATTGTCCAGTCAAATGATTTTAATCAGATAGTTTATTTTTGCCTGGCTAATTTACAGACATTCCTTTGGAAAAGGGCCCATTTTTCTTTCAGAATGGCTGCAAAGAAACCAAGAATGCTCTTTCTCTAACACTTTTCCTTTTTAACATTTTCACAAAGTTTAGCTGCTTAATTCCCTCCAGCCTCTGCAGAGTTAACTTTTTTTTACTCTCTTTTGTCTTTGTAATTATGCCTGGGGGTGCCGTACATAGGACCTTCTCCCCATTTACCTGCCTCCCTCCAGCCTCTGCAGAGTTAACTTTTTCACTCTTTTTGTATTCCTGGAGTGCCTCTCTCACTATTTTCAGCTGGCTTTGGGTATTTGTAGCCAGCACCTTCCAATTGTCTGCTCCCTTTTCCGTTTGTGCCTTTTCCTCTTTACATGAAGACAAGCGGAGGGAAGAATCCTTACATGCCTCCCACAACAACCAAATTGCTGCTGCATCTCTTGGCAGCACTAGAAGGTTTGTATATGAGGATATACTGAGCCAATCTATCCTCTAGGTCCGAAATAGTGCAGACATCAGCTAGGGCTTGTTTAGGCCAAGGACTGTGCCCAAATTTTTGAAGGATTTGTTTAAAAGGTGTAATTTCTTTAACAAAAGGTGAGGTTGGAGTTCCTTCTGACTCCGTTCCTCCCTCTGGTACTGGCTTACCCTGTTTTCTTTTAAACATCTTAACATGGATATTTCAATCTCTTTGTCACTGCTGGTATTTCTTAGCAAGTGACACAGCCTAGATTCTGAAATCGGAGGCCAGCAGGTCCCCTGCTACCCTCCCGGAGGCCAGCAGGTCTAGTTTAATCTTTTTTCCCTGCTACCTTCTCGGAGGCCAGCAGGTCCCCTACTACCTTCCCGGAGGCCAGCAGGTCTGGTTTAATCTGTTTTCCCTGCTACCTTCTTGGAGACCAGCAGGTCCCCTGCTACCTTCCCGGAGGCCAGCAGGTCTGGTTAACCTAATAGAAATGCCTAGCTCAATAGAGCTGGCGGTGTACACACCAATATTTACAATAACTGAGGTTTTTTACCAATATTCCCCCTTTCACATTTCTCCACCAAAATGTTATACAAATAAAATAAAAACCAGCAGGATCTTATTAAAGGGAAAAAGGCAAAATACCACATGTATTGTGAATACAGAAAGAATCATAGTAAGCAGTTAGTTATAGCTATAACATTCCATTCAATCTCATATTTATTCACACATTCATTCATACAAACACACACACACAGGTTCTGCAAGGTTGTTATCATAGTTACCAGCCTTAGAGTTGCTCATGCCAAGCCACTGGCCAGGTGGCCTGGACATGAGGAGGGAGCAGGGCCTTGTCAGATGCTCATCTGTTGCTCCTGGAAGTTGGTTGCAGAATCAGACCCCAAAGTTCTCACTTTTTAGAGTCTATTTTTATAGGAATTTCTTCCTATGCCAGTCTATGGGAATTGCTTCATCATGCTGTTGCTGAATCAATCAGCAGATAGCACATTCCTGACGGCTCCCTGCTCCTAGATGTTATCTTGTTCTTTGGTTCTCCCATTCTTGAGGCTGTTGGGTGGATTCCAGTCTGCCCTCCGGGGGTCCTCTGGTTATTTCCACTTGACGCCTTCTTCAGCCGATGGACACTGGATTCTTAGGCTGGCACCTCCCTGATCATTCAGTTATTATCCACACCAAGCATCCATCCACATACATCCTCTATCTCTATTGTAATCACAATTGTTAATACAACAAAAGGGCGGGGAGTCTCTGGGTGCTGTTTCTGTTGTTACAGAGTATTGCTTTGAGTCTCTCTCTCTGTGAATTGCTTTGAGAACAGACTCTGTCTTAGAATGTACTAACACAATTAGCAGCTTGCAAGTTTCACACATAGAGGGAGAGAAACAGCACCAAAAACCAAGTGACCTCTTAATTAGTAATAGCCTGGAATTTAAACTATGGGGAATCAAACTCATTTGTGATTTTAATACAGAACTTCTTTAATATGATCCAACACCGCTCCCCACAGTCACAGACGTGAGGCCGGAAGGGACCGCTGGGCTCCTCTAGTCCCAGCTCCTGCAGCCCCCAGGCCAGAGCCCCTCCCTGCATCCATGCCACTAGAGCCAGGGGGTCTCTGCATCCCCGAGTGGGAGAATCACTTCCATCCCGGTTCCTCCTTCTCGTGACAGTGCAGAACGGGGATTCATGAACTCTCCCCACCCCCAGCTCCCAGTCCACCCGAGCGGCTCTTTCCACTTTCCCAAGCTGCCGGGTGCTTTGGCCATGGGGTGTAAAACGGTCCCGTCTCTGCTTCCTCTCCCACCGCTGCAATGACGCAGAAGCTGCTTTAATAGCAGCCCCTCCCCCGCCCAACTGAGTCCCAGGCCTTGCTCGCCGCTCAGTGCCACAGCACCCCAGGAGATGATTGCTGCGGGGGTCTCGGCCCAGGGGGAGGCAGTGACTCCTAGAAGCAGGGAGAGCAGCAGCACCGTAGATCAGGGAGGTCTGGCAATGCCAGTGGCTGTCTGGGGTCTGGCAGCCCTGGCACTCAGAGCAGATTGTCAAAGGCCAAACCCCTCTCACCACCGGCTCTGTAGCTCCCCCTTGCTTTCGGTCTGTCTTAGGCACCATCCTGGCCCTCATCCCCCTGGCATTCGAGCACTGCCCAACCTCGATTGCCTTCATTCTAACTGCCCCCTGCAGGGCAGGGCCTGGCTGCTACCCCCACTGTACAGACAGGGAACTACAGCACAGAGGGAAGAAGGGACTTGCTCGAAGCCAAACAGAGCATCTGTGGCAGAGCTGGGAAATGAACATGGGTCTCCTGGGTTCCAGGATGGCACCTTCTCGTTCAACCTCCTGCCCCCTTCATCCCTGGTTCAGTGGGAGCTGTGGGAGCTCTCTGGGGCACAGGAGCTGGCTGGTGCCCAGATGGAGCTACGCTGCCTATTGCATAGATCTCACTTTTCCCGAACATTGAAAATGCTGCTCCAACCATACCAGGGCCCGCCAGGATCCTTGCAGCTGGTCCGTGCTAAATTGTGAACTGTGCCCTGGCCTCCCAGAGCGGGGCAATGGGAGAGGGTGGGGCTGGCCCAAGGCCCCGCTGGATTGCGGCTCACGCGTACGGGGTCCCAGTGCTACAGAGCTCTGTGCCGGGGCAGAGCTTTGTGGGGGTTTCGCAGCTCCTCTCTCCAAGGCTGTGTGGGAGCAGCCACTGCAGAGAATCCCAGGCCTGATTCCCCCCTCGCTGGGTCTCCTGAATGGCCCCTGCCCTGGGGGGCTCCATTCCTCACCCAGTGTCTCCTGCTGACTCTCCAGCAGCTGCACGGCAGGTGTCTGAAGACACCTCTAGTCCTCTCCAGAGCTCAGGGGGACTGGCCTGGCATCGGACTGTCCCGGTTAAATGGAACAATGGCTCCGGGCAGCCGGAGAATGCCTGTTCCCCCGGCAACCTCAGTGCCATTCCCTCTGGAAGTGATGGTGTCAGCGAAGGTGCTGGAGGTGGTCAGGCCTCGTGGTTGGAGCTGGACTCAGGAGGCCGGGGCGTGGGTGGAGCGAGGCTGGAGCGAGAGCAGGGCTGGAGCAGGACAAGGAGCAGGGCTGGAGCAGCCTAAGACTGTTGCCAATGTCAGGCAGGAGCGAGCTCCTGGCCCTGGAGTCATGTTGAGCAGACTGAGCTGCTGCTGTGAGACTGAAATACTTGATCCGGGAGTCACGGGCCTGTTCCTGGCTTGTGGATTGGTGGGAGCCCGGCACAGGAGGGACTCAGGGCCTGACACATGGCTCCAGGGGGCGCTTGGCTCCCGGCCCCGCTGGGCACTGACAGGCCAGGTGTAGCACCAGGGAGGACACTGGGGAGGCAGGAGCGCTGAGGTGGGGCTGAGCGGGCAGGTGCTGAGGAGCTGCGGCCGGCTGGCCAGCAGGGAGGAGGAGCAGCACCCAGCTGTGGAGGGCCCGGCTGAAGTGGCACTTTGTGATCTGGTGCAGGCGGGAGCTGGCTCCCCACATCCGAAAGCTCTGCAGAGCCGGCGGATTCACATCTAAACCCGGATCTGGCTCCCAATTCACATCTGGCCCCTCCCCCCGATCTGGAGTGGCTGAGACTCCAGCGCTCTGTGGAAGAGGCCAACAAATGCCAGCTCCTGGGGTGGGCTTCCCCCAGAGACAATCCCGTGCTGGGAAGGGAGGTTCCAAGAGCCGGCAGCTCCACCACTCACACTCCCAGCTTCCTGGGATGAGCCAGGAGCAGAGCTCCGGGTAGCACGCAAAGCCTGGATCAGCACCCCCAGGCCTGCGAGGGACCCGCACTGTCTGGGGTGTTTGATTTCACAAGAGAGGGGGGCTTCCCACAGACTCTTCAACTGCCTCACCTCTCATGCTTGTTCCCATTTGCCTTTCAGCACCCCCACATGGCCCATGTTGGCCACCAGCTACCTCCTGGTCTGGGCACTTACCTGGCCCCATCATGCCAGTGGCTGAGCACATGGGTGTTGTCGTATTTAGGCTCTCAACCTCCCCCGCAGAGCAGAGACCTGCTCTCTCTAGTTAGCAGGGACCTGCTCTCCCTAGTTACTGATATGCCAGGCACCCCAGGGCATTATCACCAGCCCGTTCCCAGTCTTGGCATGGCAGTACATTTCCTTCCCAGTCCCCGTCCCCTGGCATTAATCCCGGGACTCCACACTGGGGATGTGCACCTGGCAGCACGCAGCCTCCTGAGAACACACAGGCCAGGGTGCAGGGCGAGGGATCCCAGAGAGAAACGGCAGGAGGGCAATGCTGGGAACCCCCAGGCCGTCTTCAGCTCAAGCATGAGGGCACCCCAGCATCCTGAAGAGCATGAATCTAGCTTCAGCTCAGCCTTTATGTCCCCCCATTCTCTGTGCTAGATGGGTTGGTCTCCCGGAGGGACAAAAGAGCCCATCAGGAGTTCTTGGCTTATCCAACGTCAGTTTCCCGCTCTTGTGAAAAAAACGGTGACTTCGCTTACACAAGAGCTGGTGTTCTTCAGACTGGGCTGGGCCTGTACGCGTTCCCCTGTAGGGGTGTGTGCACCCAGGGCCCGTGAGTCGCAGACGTTTGCCAACGAACATTTGCCAACAGACGTTTGCCCCCTGCTCTCCCCATGTGCTCAGGAACCACCATCAAAAGGGCACGTCTGCCACCTCCCTCTCAAGTCCTTCGCACCTGCATACTGCCAGGGGAACCTCCCCATTTCTACTGAGGCCTCAGGGACAGGTTTATGATGAACCGGCTGGAGTTGATCTTCCCCCCCCCCCACATGTTGCACCCCCACGGCTAGCTGGGGATCCAAACTGACGCTCCCCGGTTTGAGCCCCTGCCTAGCCAGGCCCTGTTCCCTCCCCCCAGGCAGTTGTTGGCCCTGAACTCCTGCAGACAGCCATGACACACAGGTGCTTGGGGGCTTGAGAGAAGGGCTATCACCAGCTGAATGACCCCTGCCTGTGCGGTGGGGACTGAGGTGCCCCCCAAGTCCTGTGCTATGCTGAGTCTGGGGAGATGGGCAGGTTCAGCCTCATTAGAAGGGATCGGCCGGACAGAAAGGCAGAATCGGGTCCCCGCACAGAGTCCCTCTACTCCCTGCCTGTGTCCTAACCACCAGGACAGTGGCCAATCCCACCTTCAGGTCAGGTTCCAGCGTCAGGCCCTGTCCATACCCACAGCAAGTGGCACCCAGCATGCGCTGATAGACTCCAGTACATGCAGTAAGTTCACAGACACTAGAAACTGCCTAACACCAGGCTGGGGGCTGGGGATGTGTAGGGTACAGAGCACAGCACCCCCTAAGGCCGGGCAGGAGGGCTGGGAAATGCATATGATACAGAGCACAGCGCCCTCTAACACCTGGCAGGGGGGCTGAGAGATGCGGGGTGTAGGGTACAGAGCACAGCGCCCCCTAACGCCGGCCAGGGGGCCTGGAAGCTGGGGGAATATGTAGGATCCGGAGTACAGCATCCCCTAATACCAGGCTGGGGGGCAGGGAGAGGGGGGATATGTGGGGTACAGAGCACAGCGCCCCCTAACACCAGGACACGAGGTCTCGTCCGTCTCAGGGCGGAAATGATCACACCCTTCGAATGGGGGATCTGCCACGGGCACTGGCAGGAGCGCGCTGCTTTACATTAAGGTTCTTTGGCTGATGGGCGAACCTCACCCCGCCCTGCGTTTCGAGTGTGAACAGCTGTCGATGGAAACCCAGACGGCAGAGATGGAGCAGGACTAACCGGGGTCACTGAGTCTCGCCCTCACCCCGTTTCTACACTGTACAAGGGTGGGAAATAGCAGGTGCCTTTTCTTGCCCTGATACGATTTTGGAGATGCCGACGCTAGCGACAGCTTTCTCCCTGTGTGGGTTGTGGGATCCAGGGGAGCCGTCTGTGTGCTCTGTACAGGACAAGGCGTGTAGATCGTTTATACCTCAATGTATCACTGTAAATACAGTTATTTAATATGTCAAATAAAAGCAGAACAATACATCAAAAAGCATCAAAATGAAACAGAGGATTGCTATGTACAGGGGGGATTGCTATGTACAGGGGGGATTGCACATGACTAGTTAACTGCTCGAGAGCTTTCATCACCGTGTACTTTCTGACAGGTTTCCGCGCCCTGTGTAGGGTTTACGTCCTGCCCTCCATCCCTGTTTCCGGTCGTGTACGTTTTTGGCGCCGTCGGCCCTTTTGAACATTTCTTTTGTATTGTTTTCTGTGTTTGGCCGGGGGAAGGTTGCGTTCTTGTGTTTTGACATATTTAGAGAAAAAGTATGAACAAGTAGAAAGAAAGGCTGTAAGGGGTTCGCGGCTCCCTCCCTGTCCATCAGGGTGGGAGACCACGCCCCTTGCTACGATACTTCCGGGGTACCTTGGTTCAGGGGAAAATTAGCCCAGTGTTAATGGTTCAGGCCTGCAGTCAGGCCGAGCAATGGTAGAGAGTCTGTTTGCTAGGGCCCTCATTCAGGGCAGGGCTGGTGTCGAGTAGGGGCTCTGGCCTACAGTCAGGCAGGCAGAGCAGCAGATGGTCCATTTGCCTGGCCCTTGATCAGGGCGGGGCAGCAATCAAGTAGGGGGGCTCTGGCCTACAGTCCGGCAGAGCCGTCGCCGTCTAGGAGAGGTTAGCTCTCTGGTGGGAGAGTCAGCACAACCGTCTGGCGTCCTGATTCAGGCGCGTGCCAGACCAATCAGGCCTCCTGACAACCAGGTGGGGAGCCTGCCACTCCTGATGGTGGCATGGCGGTGGTAGGGGAACCCAGGCCTTCCCGCTCCACTGCGTCCCCACCCAGGGCCCTAAACAGCAGCGGAGTGGTCCGCCACTGGGTCAGCGGGGAAAATCCGATCACAACACGCTGGCCGGCTTGTAGTCAGTAACACAGCTGAACCCGATTCGGCTGCCCTGGGCTCCTTCCTACACACCCATTCCGTGGGTACAGGGGTTCCAGGGTTGTTGTTCGCTTCGCTGGGGTAGACGGCTAGTGGCAGCCCCACCAGCTCCTTGGAGTCCCCGGCGTCTGGCAGCTCCGGCAGCCCCTCTGGCTCTCTGTCAGGATCGCGCTCTCCATTAGGGGAGCAGGGAAGAGACGTCCTGCTCCTCCAGCAGCTCTCTCCCAGCTCAGCTGCAGGGGCGGCCTTTTATAGTTCCGCTTCCTGTCCCGCCCCTCTGCTTCCGGCAGGGTGGCATGCGGTGGGAGACAAGCCTGCTTTCTGCAACCCTCCTGCCCCCAACAACCCACTTCAGCGAGTCCCAAAATCAAATCCACTTACCAGGGGCCTCCTCTCCTCTTTGCGCTTCGCCAACATCCGGGGTAGAAAAGAGCTCCTGGCCGCATGCATCTCTGACCTCCGAGTCATCTTCTGCCTCTGCGTCCCCCTCCACATCCTCCTCCAAGATTTCCTCCTCCTGGCTCGGTCCACTCTCGACTGACACGCGAGCCACCCAAGTATCCACAGTGGTGTTAGCAATGGAGGTGGGGTCGCCGCGGAGTATCATGTCCAGCTCTTTGGAGAACCGGCAGCTCATAGGCGCAGCACCGGAGTGGCGTTTGCCTCCCGCGCCCTGTGGTCGGCGTTCCGCAGCTCCTTCACTTTGATCCTAAACTGCCGTGTGTCCCGGTCATCGCCCCTTTCTGTCATGCATCGTGAAATCTGTCCGTAGGTGTAATGATGCTGGTTCTGGTGGGACCCAACTGAGAGTGCCAGTTCAGGACAAACTGCTTCAAGCAGGGCAGTTACAGCCGAAGGCTGGGGGGTTTCCACCTCTGAGGCAAACCAAACCAGCCAAACAGAGCAGACTTTGGTCTCACCCCACTGGCTCACCACCAGTCACACAAGCAATTCCCTTAGACGCTCCAGTTTCCCAGTATCACCAATTGTTATGGGGACAAATGGTTATGAAAACCAATACCCCAGGAAAAGAAAAAAGGCTCTCTTGATCCCAAAGGACCAAGCCCCAGACCCAGGTCAATATACAAATCAGATCTTGTCCCAAATCACGCTGTTGCCAATCCTTTAGAATCTAAAATCTAAAGGTTTGTTCATAAAAGGAAAAAGCTATAGATGAGAGCTAGAATTGGTGAAATGGAATCAATGACATACAGTCATGGCCAAGTTCTTGGTTCAGGCTTGCGGCAGTGACAGAATAAACTGGAGGTTCAAATCAAGTCTCTGGAGAACATCCTCAGCTGGGATGCGTCTTTCAGTTCTTGGTGCAAAGCTTCAGTATAGCAAAGTCCCTCCAGAGGGATGAAGCAGGACTGAAGACAAGATGGAGGAGCTGCAGCAGCTTTTTATATTCTCTTGCCATGTGGTCTTTCTTTCTTTGTCCCAAGACAAGCTGTCCATCACATGGCCTGGAAAACCCTCAGAGTTCTGTCCATAGGCAGGTCCCTGCACACCGTGCTGAGTCCCAAGGCTTCTCTGCCTTCTCTCAATGGGTCAATTGTGTAGCTGATGGTCCTTAATCGGCCATCAAGCAGGCTAGGCATTGCATCCGATGAAGTGAGCTGTAGCTCACGAAAGCTTATGCTCAAATAAATTTGTTAGTCTCTAAGGGCCACAAGTCCTCCTTTTGAACTTGTCTGGGGTGTCACCCAGAAGCATAGTACAAGTTTGAACCACAGACAGTATAGAGTCAATACTTATAACTTAAAATACAAAACTGACACAAGCATATAGAAAGCACAGTCAGAACCAGCAAACCATAACCTTCCCTTAGACACCTTATTTGACCCCCCTTTATACAAGATTTGGTGCCACTACAGGACCTTGATTGCAACAATGATCTATATGGTCCCAGTTCAAGTCAATAACGTCACAGCTGGTATCATAATTGCTACGTCCGGAGTGCAGCTGGGACTGCACAGCCTCCTCTCCCCAAATGCTGATGAGGTCCAGCAGCTCGGCATAGCTCCAAGCAGGGGGATCGCCTGGTGCGTGGAGCAGGCCTGGCCACCTGGAAAGATGCGCTGCACGCATCACCGAGCAAACAGGAAGGGGACTTTCAAAATGGCAAAGGAGTTTACGGAGTGGGGATGATGGATGGTCACCTGAGGGCCGGGCAGTAGAGTTCAAACCGATGCCCAGAGAGGCGAGAGCAGGCATTGTGGGACACCTCCCGGAGGCCAATCGCAGCGCCGTAATCGACCTCGGTGTCTACACTGGCACCGCAGCCCTGTAGCCCCGGTGCAGAAAGTTTTTTAAACTGTGCAGTGCTTTTTTTAAAGAGCTGCAACTGCCCTGTTTCCGCGCCCTGAGTGGCGTGGCCGTGCGTACACCTCACCAGTTGCAGCGCAGAAAGCTGCTTTACCGCGCAGCAACTTGCCAGCGTAGACAGGACCTAAGGAAACAGTGCCATGACTTTAAACCTCCTGTTTACCGGAAAAAAACAAGGCTGTGTTTTGGAGTGGAATAAAAATGCACCTTTTAAAAATGCTGTAACAGTTTTAACACATGATGAAAGTTATATTAAGCTTATTAAACATTTTAGATTTTTGTTGCATTATCAGACTGCTTTTGTTCTTAAATGTTTGCAGCCCATAAATACATGCTTCTGTGTTTGTTTTGGGCCTAGAAGCTGTATTAAAAGTAATGCTTTATAAAAACAAAAAGGCTTTTTCATTTGTACTTTGTGTTGCTAAGAAGACAAAAAGCATTTTAGTAATAAGTTTGACAGGGGCATTTTTGAATTAGCCAGTTTGTTTTCAAAAGATGTCTAGTTACCATTAAGCAAAAGCCAGGGCCGTAAAGTTAATTAAAGGAAATAGGCATGTAGATTTCAAAGCCTCCTGGTTACAGAAATGGGAATGGCCAGATCACCATTTACAAAATCTATTTATTAACTGTTTAAATAAACTTACTATATAAAAGAATACAAAAAGAGACCCAAACCAAAACAGCTTTACCTTTAAATTGTAAAGAAAGCTTTAAAAATCAGGGTACAGTTAAAACCCTCATGTTGTTAAGGTTTGGATTTAGACAAAAAAGAAGAAAAAGCAGCTTATGTGAAAAAGTTCTGACAGAGATAAGGGGCTTGTTCTGTTCCCAACATACACACACATACGTTCTTCTTCTTTTCTCATGTTTTTTTGAAATGTAAACCAGGACAAACAAGTTTGCTTTAGGCCTGTTATAGAAAATCTGCATGAAGCAGGATTTAAAAATAGCTGCCTTCCCCTGTTTAGCTCGCATGTCCTGTGACCAAAGTTGTTTCACTGTAAAGATGGCCAGAACATGTATGAATTTAAAACAAACAAGAACCCACAGCAGATTGCTTTTCAAAAGACACCCTTTGAACTTGTTAAGAGTGTAAAATAAAGAAGCATCTCGCGGTTAAAACCACAGGCAGTTTACAAAAGTAATTTGTTAAAGTTAAATTAAGTTTTTATTGACTTAGGGATTTTAGTATGATTTTTTGTTGCATTATCAGACTGTCTTTGTTTCTAAATGTTTGCAGTCCGTGTGCTGAGACCCAGGTACAAGCTCTTTTTTAACTGTTTAAATAGACTTAATATATCAAAGAATGCAAAAAGAGAAAGTTGGTTTTTTTTGGTTACCTTGAAATTGTAAAGAAAGCTTTAAAAATCAGGGTACAGTTAAAAACCTCACATTTTCAAAGTATGGATTTCTACAAAACACAAGAAAAAGCAGCTTATGTGAACCAGTTAGCTTTTTTTTTTAAACCAGAGATAAGGTATTTGTCGCCCCCCCTTCCCGCCCCCCCCAACACATTTTTCTTTTCTAGTGATTTTTTAAGTGTAAACCAAAGGCCAAATTTGATCTATTTGAAGCAGGCCCTTCTGCTTTTAAATTTCTTTTGCAGCAAAGGCAGAGGATTAAAACTAAATGTAAACCTAAAGGGCTGCCAAGTTTTACTGAACACTAGTTAGATCAACACCTGTTTACAGGAACGTTAATGGTAAAGAGAAAGCAATATTACCATTCACAATCTATTTAACACATTTGTAACTCCTGAAATGAACTCCCTTGTTCTGTAGTGAAATAAAGAGGCCCCTTTGTAACACGAACTGGTTTAAACTCTTAAGAAGGTGTCGACACTGCCCACGTTAAATCACTGCCGCGACAACACTTTAAGGTGGCAGTGTCCTCGCGGCTCCAGCTCAGGAGGGTGTTTTTTCACACCCCTGAGCGGTGCAAGTTTCAGCGCTGTAAGTGGCAGTGTAGACAAGCCCTAATTGAACTGTGAAATTTTAAAACAGGGAACTCTCTCTAAAAACCCCTGAAATCATTTTTGTTGTTTGTCAGCCCCAGTGGGAAAAGTCCCATAAAATTTAAAGGCCTTAAAGCCAATGGGGTTATCTATCTATCTATCTATCTATCTATCTATCTATCTATCTATCTATCTATCTATCTATCTAGTGGGAAAGGTGCTTGGGGGCCTGTTTTTTTAGATAAGAATAAGGCAGTTAAAGGGGGTGGGTAGTGAGGGGAGGGGCGGGGAGGGGAGGGAGAGGGCTCTTGTTTAAAAATCTTGGGTTGATAGGATTGGTTCAGGAAAATGCATTGTATGATGCAGCTGTAGAACAGTTTCTGATTGGTCCGCCTGAGAGGCAGAGATAACCATGCTGGGGGCTGTGAGCCTTGGGAGCTCCCTCTTTTCCCGGGGGCAGCCGCAAGGGAAGAATTAGTAGGGGAAGCAAAAGTGGATGGGAACCTGGGAGGCAGTGACCATGAGATGGTCGAGTTCAGGATCCTGACACAAGGAAGAACGGAAAGCAGCAGAATACGGACCCTGGACTTGAGAAAAGCAGACTTTGACTCCCTCAGGGAACTGATGGGCAAGATCCCCTGGAAGAATAACATGAGGGGGAAAGGAGTCCAGGAGAGCTGGCTGTATTTTAAAGAATCCTTATTGAGGCTACAGGGACAAACTGTCCCGATGTGTAGAAAGAATAGTAAATATGGCAGGCGACCAGCTTGGCTTAACAGTGAAATCCTTGCTAATCTTAAATACAAAAAAGAAGCTTACAAGAAGTGGAAGATTGGACAAATGACCAGGGAGGAGTACAAAAATATTGCTGGGGCATGCAGGAGTGAAATCAGGAAGGCCAAATCACACCTGGAGTTGCAGCTAGCAAGAGATGTTAAGAGTAACAAGAAGGGTTTCTTCAGGTATGTTAGCAACAAGAAGAAAGTCAAGGAAAGTGTGGGCCCCTTATTGAATGAGGGAGGCAACCTAGTGACAAAGGATGTGGAAAAAGCTAATGTACTCAATGCTTTTTTTGCCTCTGTCTCCAGGAACAAGGTCAGCTCCTAGACTACTGCACTGGGCAGCACAGCATGGGGAGGAGGTGACCAGCCCTCTGTGGAGAAAGAAGTGGTTCGGGACTATTTAGCAAAGCTGGACGAGCACACGTCCATGGGGCTGGATGCGTTGCATCCGAGAGTCCTAAAGGAGTTGGCGGATGTGATTGCAGAGCCATTGGCCATTATCTTTGAAAACTTATGGCGATCGGGGGAAGTCCCGGACGACAGGAAAAAGGCTAATGTAGTGTCCATCTTTAAAAAAGGGAAGAAGGAGGATCCTGGGAACTACAGGCCAGTCAGCCTCACCTCAGTCCCTGGAAAAATTGTGGAGCAGGTCCTCAAGGAATCAATTCTGAAGCACTTAGAGGAGAGGAAAGGAAAGTGATCAGGAACAGTCAGCATGGATTCACCAAGGGAAAGTCATGCCTGACTAATCTAATTGCCTTCTATGAGGCGATAACTGGCTCTGTGGATGAGGGGAAAGCGGTGGACGTGTTGTTCCTTGACTTTAGCAAAGCTTTTGACACTGTCTCTCACAGTATTCTTGCCAGCAAGTTAAAGAAGTATGGGCTGGATGAATGGACTATAATGTGGATAGAAAGCTGGCTAGATTGTCGGGCTCAACAGGTAGTGCTCAATGGCTCCATGTCTAGTTGGCAGCCGGTATCAAGTGGAGTGCCTCAAGGGTCGGTCCTGGGGCTGGTTTTGTTCAATATCTTCATAAATGATCTGGAGGATGGTGCGGATTGCACCCTCAGCAAGTCTGCAGATGAGACTAAACTGGGAGGAGAGGTAGATACGCTGGAGGGTAGGGATAGGATACAGAGGGCCCTAGACAAATTGGAGGATTGGGCCAAAAGAAATCTGATGAGGTTCAGCAAGGAGAAGTGCAGAGTCCTGCACTTAGGACGGAAGAAGCCAATGCACCGCTACAGACTAGGGACCGAATGGCTCGGCAGCAGTTCTGCAGAAAAGGACCTAGTGGATGAGAAGCTGGATATGAGTCAACAGTGTGCCCTTGTTGCCAAGAAGGCCAATGGCATTTTGGGATGTATAATTAGGGGCATTGCCAGCAGATCGAGGGACGTGATCGTTCCCCTCTATTGGACATTGGTGAGGCCTCATCTGGAGTACTGTGTCCAGTTTTGGGCTCCACACTACAAGAAGGATGTGGAAAAATTGGAAAGAGTCCAGCGGAGGGCAACAAAAATGATTAGGGGACTGGAACACATGACTTTTGAGGAGAGGCTGAGGGAACTGGGGATGTTTAGTCTACGGAAGAGAAGAATGAGGGGGGATTTGATAGCTGCTTTCAACTACCTGAAAGGGGGTTCCAAAGAGGATGGCTCTAGACTGTTCTCAGTGGTAGCAGATGACAGAACAAGGAGTAATGGTCTCAAGTTGCAGTGGGGGAGATTTAGGTTGGATATTAGGAAAAACTTTTTCACTAGGAGGGTGGTGAAACACTGGAATGTGTTACCTAGGGAGGTGGTGGAATCTCCTTCCTTAGAAGTTTTTAAGGTCAGGCTTGACAAAGCCCTGGCTGGGATGATTTAATTGGGGATCGGTCCTCCTTTGAGCAGGGGGTTGGACTAGATGACCTCCTGAGGTCCCTTCCAACCCTGATATTCTATGATTCTATGATTCTATGAAGGGTACGTTCTCTTCCCCCTCCCCTCCGCCCCTCCTGCAGCTCGCTATACTTTCCTTGCATAATGACAGGTTTCAGAGTAGCAGCTGTGTTAGTCTGTATTCGCAAAAAGAAAAGGAGGACTTGTGGCACCTTAGAGACCAATATATTTATTTGAGCAAAAGCTTTCATGGGCTACAGCTCACTTCATCGGATGCTCATGAAAGCTTATGCTCAGATAAATTTGTTAGTCTCTAAGGTGCAACAAGGACTCCTTTTCTTTATACTTTCCTTGTCTCACTAACCAAAAAGGATCTCTTCCTGTTTTCTGTACTCTCCTTCTCTGAGCCCTGGTCTACACTAGGACTTTAGGTCGAATTTAGCAGCGTTAAATCGATGTAAACCTGCACCCGTCCACACGATGAAACCCTTTATTTCGACTTAAAGGGCTCTTAAAATTGATTTCCGTACTCCACCCCTGACAAGTGGATTAGCGCTTAAATTGGCCTTGCCGGGTCGAATTTGGGGTACTGTGGACACAATTCGACGGTATTGGCCTCCGGGAGCTATCCCAGAGTGCTCCATTGTGACCGCTCTGGACAGCACTCTCAACTCAGATGCACTGGCCAGGTAGACAGGAAAAGAACTGCGAACTTTTGAATCTCATTTCCTGTTTGGCCAGCGTGGGAAGCTGCAGGTGACCATGCAGAGCTCATCAGCAGAGGTGACCATGATGGAGTCCCAGAATCGCAAAGGAGCTCCAGCATGGACTGAACGGGAGGTACGGGATCTGATCGCTGTATGGGGAGAGGAATCTGTGCTATCAGAACTCCATTCCAGTTTTCAAAATGCCAAAACCTTTGTCAAAATCTCCCAGGGCATGAAGGACAGAGGCCATAACAGGGACCCGAAGGAGTGCCGTGTGAAACTGAAAGAGCTGAGGCAAGCCTACCAGAAAACCAGAGAGGTCAACGGCCGCTCCGGGTCAGAGCCCCAAACATGCCGCTTCTATGATGAGCTGCATGCCATTTTAGGGGGTTCAGCCACCACTACCCCAGCCGTGTTCTTTGACTCCTTCAATGGAGATGGAGGCAATACGGAAACAGGTTTTGGGGACGAAGAAGATGATGATGATGATGAGGTTGTAGATAGCCCACAGCAAGCAAGCGGAGAAACCGGTTTTCCCGACAGCCAGGAACTGTTTCTCACCCTGGACCTGGAGCCAGTACCCCCTGAACCCACCCAAGGCTGCCTCCTGGACCCAGCAGGCGGAGAAGGGACCTCCGGTGAGTGTACCTTTTAAAATACTATACATGGTTTAAAAGCAAGCATGTGAAAGGATTACTTTTCCCTGGCATTCGCGGCTCTCCTGGATATACTCCCAAAGCCTTTGCAAAAGGTTTCTGGGGAGGGCAGCCTTATTGCGTCCTTCATGGTAGGACACTTTACCACTCCAGGCCAGTAACACGTACTCGGGAATCATTGTACAACAAAGCATTGCAGTGTATGTTTGCTGGCGTTCAAACAACATCCGTTCTTTATCTCTCTGTGTTATCCTCAGGAGAGTGAGATATCATTCATGGTCACGTGGTTGAAATAGGGTGCTTTTCTTCTGGGGACACTCAGAGGAGCCCGTTCCTGCTGGGCTGTTTGCCTGCGGCTGAACAGAAATGTTCCCCGCTGTTAGCCATGGGGAGGGGGGAGGGTTGAGGGGGTAGCCACGCGGTGGGGGGAGGCAAAATGCGACCTTGTAAAGAAAGCACATGTGCTATGTATGTAATGTTAACAGCAAGGTTTACCCTGAAAGACTGTAGCCACTGTTTTCTAAAATGTGTCTTTTTGAATACCGCTGTCCCTTTTTTTTTCTCCACCAGCTGCTTGTGTTTCAATGATCACAGGATCTTCTCCTTCCCAGAGGCTAGTGAAGATTAGAAAGAAAAAAAAATCGCACTCATGATGAAATGTTCTCTGAGCTCATGCGGTCCTCCCACACTGACAGAGCACAGACGAATGCGTGGAGGCAAATAATGTCAGAGTGCAGGAAAGCACAAAATGACCGGGAGGAGAGGTGGCGGGCTGAAGAGAGTAAGTGGCAGGCTGAAGAGAGTAAGTGGCGGGCTGAAGACAGGGCTGAAGCTCAAATGTGGCGGCAGCGTGATGAGAGGAGGCAGGATTCAATGCTGAGGCTGCTGGAGGATCAAACCAGTATGCTCCAGTGTATGGTTGAGCTGCAGCAAAGGCAGCTGGAGCACAGACTGCCACTACAGACCCTGTGCGACCAACCGCCCTCCTCCCCCAGTTCCATAGCCTCCACACCCAGATGCTCAAGAACACGGTGGGGGGGCCACCGGCCAACCAGCCACTCCACCACAAAGGATTGCCCCCAAAAAAGAAGGCTGGCATTCAATAAATTTTAAAGTTGTAAACTTTTAAAGTGCTGTGCCTAAAGTGCTGTGTGGCATTTTCCTTCCCTCCTCCACCACCCCTCCTGGGCTACCTTGGTAGTCATCCCCCTATTTGTGTGATGAATGAATAAAGAATGCATGAATGTGAAGCAACAATGACTTTATTGCCTCTGCAAGCGGTGATCGAAGGGAGGAGGGGAGGGTGGTTAGCTTACAGGGAAGTAGAGTGAACCAAGGGGCGGGGGGTTTCATCAAGGAGAAACAAAGAGAACTTTCACACCGTAGCCTGGCCAGTCATGAAACTGGTTTTCAAAGCTTCTCTGATGCGTACCGTGCCCTCCTGTGCTCTTCTAACCGCCCTGGTGTCTGGCTGCGTGTAACCAGCAGCCAGGCAATTTGCCTCAACCTCCCACCCCGCCATAAACGTCTCCCCCTTACTCTCACAGATATTGTGGAGCACACAGCAAGCAGTAATAACAGTGGGAATATTGGTTTCGCTGAGGTCTAAGTGAGTCAGTAAACTGCGCCAGCGCGCCTTTAAACGTCCAAATGCACATTCTACCACCATTCTGCACTTGCTCAGCCTGTAGTTGAACAGCTCCTGACTACTGTCCAGGCTGCCTGTGTACGGCTTCATGAGCCATGGCATTAAGGGGTAGGCTGGGTCCCCAAGGATACATATAGGCATTTCAACGTCCCCAACAGTTATTTTCTGGTCTGGGAATAAAGTCCCTTCCTGCAGCTTTTGAAACAGACCAGAGTTCCTGAAGATGCGAGCGTCATGTACCTTTCCCGGCCATCCCACGTTGATGTTGGTGAAACGTCCCTTGTGATCCACCAGAGCTTGCAGCGCTATTGAAAAGTACCCCTTGCGGTTTATGTACTCGCCGGCTTGGTGCTCCGGTGCCAAGATAGGGATATGGGTTCCGTCTATGGCCCCACCACAGTTAGGGAATCCCATTGCAGGAAAGCCATCCACTATGACCTGCACATTTCCCAGGGTCACTACCCTTGATATTAGCAGATCTTTGATTGCGTGGGCTACTTGCATCACAGCAGCCACCACAGTAGATTTGCCCACTCCAAATTGATTCCCAACTGACCGGTAGCTGTCTGGCGTTGCAAGGTTCCACAGGGCTATCGCCACTCGCTTCTCAACTGTGAGGGCTGCTCTCATCTTGGTATTCATGTGCTTCAGGGCAGGGGAAAGCAAGTCACAAAGTTCCATGAAAGTGCCCTTACGCATGCAAAAGTTTCGCAGCCACTGGGAATCGTCCCAGACCTGCAACACTATGCGGTCCCACCAGTCTGTGCTTGTTTCCTGAGCACAGAATCGGCGTTCCACAGCATGAACCTGCCCCATTAGCACCATGATGCATGCATTGGCACGGCCCATGCTTTCAGAGAAAATCTGTGTCCATGTCCTGATCACTCACGCGACCGTGCTGACATCGCCTCCTCGCCCGGTATTGCTCTGCCAGGTTCTGGTGCTGCATATAGTGCTGGATAATGCATGTGGTGTTTAATGTGCTCCTAATTGCCAAAGTGAGCTGAGCGGCCTCCATGCTTGCCTTGGTATGGCGTCCGCACAGAAAAAAGGCGCGGAACGATTGTCTGCCGTTGCTGTGACAGAGGGAGGGGCGACTGACGACACGGCTTACAGGGTTGGCTTCAGGGAGCTAAAATCAGCAAAGGGGGTGGCTTTACATCAAGGAGTATTTCAGGCAGGACTTCACGGAGGGTTCCAATAAGAAATGGTGCACCTAAGTTATTGTTCTTATTGGAACAAGGAGGTTAGTCTGGCCTCTGATTGATACATGGCTAGATTTACCTCGCTGCACCGTCTCTGTGAGTGACTGCAGTGTGACCTAGAGGAATGAGTCCCTTATAAAAGGCCGGGCCTCCAGCTCAGATGGGAGAGAGCTGCCAGATGAGCAGCACGTCTCTTCCCCGCTGTGGAAGCACAGACCTAACGGAGAGCGCTATCCTGACAGAGACCCAGAGGGGCTGCCAGATGCCAGGGACACTGAGAAGCTGTTGGGGCTGCCACTCACTGTCCTCCCCCAAAGCTCGCTGTTGCCAGCAGGGAAAGGGCTGGGGGGAGTCCTCCTCTCTGGCCCCTATCCCGGAGCAGCCTGCCTGCACCCCAACTCATCCCCAGCCCTGCCCCACCCCAGAGCCCACACCCCCAGCCAGAGCTTTCACCTCCCACCGCACCCTCAACCCTCGCCCTGAGCCCCTCCAACACCCCAAACACCTTATCCCCAGTCCTAGCCAGAGCCCTCATCCCCCCATACCCCAACCCTCTGCCCCAGCCCTGAGCCCCCTCCAACACCACAAACCCCTCATCTCCAGCCCTAGACAGAGCTCTCATCCCCCCATACCCCAACCCTCTGCCCCAGCCCTGAGCCCCCTCCAACACCACAAACCCCTCATCTCCAGCCCTAGACAGAGCCCTCATCCCCCCACACCCCAACCCTCTGCCCCAGCCCTGAACCTCTTCCAACACCACAAACCCCTCATCTCCAGCCCTAGACAGAGCCCTCATCCCCCCACACCCCAACCCTCTGCCCCAGCCCTGAGCCTCTTCCAACACCACAAACCCCTCATCTCCAGCCCTAGACAGAGCCCTCATCTCATAGAATCATAGAATATCAGGGTTGGAAGGGACCTCAGGAGGTCATCTAGTCCAACCCCCTGCTCAAAGCAGGACCAATCCCCAATTAAATCATCCCAGCCAGGGCTTTGTCAAGCCTGACCTTAAAAACTTCTAAGGAAGGAGATTCTACCACCTCCCTAGGTAACACATTCCAGTGTTTCACCACCCTCTTGGTGAAAAAGTTTTTCCTAATATCCAACCTAAACCTCCCCCACTGCAACTTGAGACCATTACTCCTTGTCCTGTCCTCTTCTACCACTGAGAATAGTCTAGAACCATCCTCTCTGGAACCACCTCTCAGGTAGTTGAAAGTAGCTATCAAATCCCCCCTCATTCTTCTCTTCTGCAGACTAAACAATCCCAGTTCCCTCAGCCTCTCCTCATAACTCATGTGTTCCAGACCCCTAATCATTTTTGTTGCCCTTTGCTGGACTCTCTCCAATTTATCCACATCCTTCTTGTAGTGTGGGGCCCAAAACTGGACACAGTACTCCAGATGAGGCCTCACCAATGTCGAATAGAGGGGAACGATCACGTCCCTCGATCTGCTCGCTATGCCCCTACTTATACATCCCAAAATGCCATTGGCCTTCTTGGCAATAAGGGCACACTGCTGACTCATTTCCAGCTTCTTGTCCACTGTCACCCCTAGGTCCTTTTCTGCAGAACTGCTGCCTAGCCATTCAGTCCCTAGTCTGTAGCGGTGCATTGGGTTCTTCTGTCCTAAGTGCAGGACCCTGCACTTATCCTTATTGAACCTCATCAGATTTCTTTTGGCCCAATCCTCCAATTTGTCTAGGTCCCTCTGTATCCTATCCCTGCCCTCCAGCGTATCTACCACTCCTCCTAGTTTAGTATCATCTGCAAATTTGCTGAGGGTGCAATCCACACCATCCTCCAGATCATTTATGAAGATATTGAACAAAACCGGCCCCAGGACCGACCCCTGGGGCACTCCACTTGACACCGGCTGCCACTCCCTACATTCCAACCCTCTGCCCCAGCCCTGAGCCCCCTCCAACACCACAAACCCCTCATCTCCAGCCCTAGACAGAGCTCTCATCCCCTCATACCCCAACCCTCTGCCCCAGCCCTGAGCCCCCTCCAACACCACAAACCCCTCATCTCCAGCCCTAGACAGAGCCCTCATCCCCCCACACCCCAACCCTCTGCCCCAGCCCTGAGCCCCTTCCAACAACACAAACCCCTCGTCTCCAGCCCTATACAGAGCCCTCATCTCCCTACATTCCAACCCTCTGCCCCAGCCCTGAGCCTCTCTAACCCCCCAAACCTCCCAGCCCCAAACGGAACCCTTACCCCCTACACCCCGACTCTTGCCCTGAGCCCCTCCCAAACCCCTCAGCGCTGCACCCCCTCCCTCTGCACCCCCTCCCATCCCCAAACTCCCTCCAAGAGCCTGCAGCCTGCACCCCAATACTCTGCCTAAGCCTAGGGCCTGCACCCCAGACGTCCTTCCTCACCCAAACTCCCTCCTGGAGCCTTGGGGAGGTGGGAGGCGAAGTAGGGGCGGGTTCTGGGCACCACCAAAATTTTTACAAACCTGCCACCCCTGAACCATGTACACACGGAATGGGTGTGTAGCAAGGAGCCCAGGGCAGCTGAATCGGGTTCAGCTGTGTTATTGACTACAAGCCGGCCAGTGTGTTGCTGTCGGATTTTCCCCACTGACGCAGTGGCGGATCGCTCCAGGGCTGTTAGGGCCCTGGGTGGGGACGCAGTGGAGCGAGAGGGCCTGGGTTCCCCTACCACTGCCACCCCACCGTCAGGAGTAGCAGCCTCCCCACTTGGTTGTCAGGAGGCCTGATTGGTCTGGCACCCGCCTGAATCAGGATGCCAGACGGTTGTGCTGACTCTCCCACCAGAGAGCTAACCTCCCCCAGGCTGCGACGGCTCCGCCGGACTGTAGGCCAGAGCCCCCCTACTTGATTGCTGCCCCGCCCTGATGAAGGGCCAGGCAAATGGACCTTCTGCTGCTCTGCCTGCCTGACTGTAGGCCAGAGCCCCTACTCGACAGCAGCCCTGTCCTGAATGAGGGCCCCGGGCAAACAGACTCTCTACCGTTGGTCGGCCTGACTGCAGGCCAGAACCATGAACACTGAGCTATTTCCCCTGAACCAAGGTACCCCGGAAGTATCGTAGCGAGGGGCGTAGTCTCCCGCCCAGATGGATGGGGAGGGAGCCGCGAACCCCCTACAGCCTCTCTTTCTACTCGTTCATACTTTTTCTCTAAATATGTCAAAACACAGCACGCTGTTAGGGCCCTGGGCGGGGACGCAGTAGAGCGGGAGGACCTGGGTTCCCCTGTCCCCGCCACCCCACCGTCAGGAGTGGCAGCCTACTTGATCGCTGCCCCGCCCTGATCAAGGGCCAGGCAAATGGACCTTCTGCTGCTCTGCCTGCCTGACTGTAGCACAAGCACGCAACCTTCCCACGGCCAGACACAGAAAAATAATACAAAATAAATGTTCAGAAGGGCCGATGGTGCCAAAAATGTACACGACCGGAAACGGGGACGGAGGGCGGGACGTAAACTCTACACGGGGCATGGAAACCTGTCAAAAAGTACATGGTGATAAAAGCTATTGAGCGGTTAACTACTCACGTGGCTGGGCAGGGCAGGCGGCCAATGGGGAGGAAGCCATGGTCCGGCATGATGTGTTCCACCCTGCTCCAGGCGGGCTCTGGTGCACCAAACCCCCAGAGTAGGGAGGCTGGCTTTTACTCAGGCAGCTGGGCAGCTTCAATGACTGGGTTCTCCCTTGTATGCATCAGTCTCATCCTGTGCAAGAGTGTCCGTAGGCTGGTGCGGGCTGGACGATGTTTCTTGCAGGCATCGAGGATGAGCATTGTCTGCAAAGCCAGGCACCTGACAGAGGACTTGCTGTCCTGCTGCAAGCCTTTAAGGACTAAGATTGAAAGGAAGGAAATGGAGGTCAGAGCCATGGTGCTCTGGAAAGCCCTGGCACACCAAGCCAGGGCTGTACCTCTCAGCCCGTGACAAGAAGGCAGCAGGCTGGGAGGCGGGAGGCAGGGGACTAGCAGGAACAACCACCAACCCTCACTTAACATCCCCACTGCCCTCCATAGCTGGGGGAGCCCCCAGACAAAGGCAAGAAGTCACAATGAACCCCATTCACTCACTATTTCCAGGACTGCCCCGTCCCTGCAGGATCTGATGGCCTCATCCCTGCCTGTATTTACACTCCCCCTTCCCCCCAGTGCACAGATGGGCACTCAAGCCCAGAGAGGGGGAGATTCACAAAGGGGGCTGGGCATTGTTAGGCTACGCCTAACTTCCGGTGCCCTGCTGCCCTCCAGGAAATGCCGAGGAGGGAGCTCAGCCATTCTCTAGCTCTGGTTGGGGCCCAGCTGTGAAACTGCTCTGGGAGTGAGGAGCCTGAGCTATGTCACCCCCCCCGTCCCCCTTTTCCCCAACAAATGTGGAGGAGACGCTGCTCTGCCCTGCGCTGGCCCAGGGGTCCGGGCATGCAGCAGGGAGGTAGATGACCGGACGTCACCTCAGTCTCCTTTGGAGCAGTGGCTTGACACCAGGCACCCCACCTGGAGGTGACTGCAACAAACCCTGGGCTAGTGAGTGCAAGGGGGGGAGGCAGGACCCCACCCTTGCTGTGTTGCGGGGGCGGGGGGGGGCAATCGTCTGCGAAGGCCAGCCAGCTCAGGCCCAGTTTGGGGATTTGCCAGGCCACAGCTCTGAGGTCAGGGCTAAGTGCCTGGGCACATGCCAACCAGCAGACACCACAGGGTGAGGGGGAAGCTGATCGGGGGTTTGGGGATCTACATTTTGCAACCCTTTGTGGCTCTCGCCCAAGATCACATTGCTGGCGTCGGAGATTGAACCCAGCCCGTGGCCCTGGGCCATTCGTCCCTCTAGCGCTCAGTGCTCAAGGCAGATACCACTCACCATTGCAGATGGCCTCTAACTTCTCCTGGCTCTGCTGGTCCAGCTGCCGGGCAGTGAGGCCTACACACACAAACAGCTCATTACATCCCTGCGTCCCCAGAGAGGGTGTCAAAGCCTCTGTCACCCTCCAAGCAGTGGGGCTTTCCCCTGCCCCTTGTTGTCCAGGACGCACTCCTGAGTCCCCAGGGGAAAGGGCGAGTCCCCAGGGATGGCTGTGGGGCTGGTTGCCAAAGGAGAGCATAGTGCCTTGAGGTTCCACTACCAAGAGCCCATGGTGGGGTGGGGGTGGGGGGGATGGGGACCGCATGGGGAGCAGTGGGGTTCGAGGGGGCCCATCAGCCGATCAGGGCAGTTTGGGGTGAGCTTGCTCCTGCGGGTTTCTGACACCCCTGAGCCTTCATTCGGCAATCAGGAGCCCAGGGGTTACTTCTCGCTGCCGGCAGGGACTGAGGAGAGCCTGGGACTGGATCCAGCCCCTCTGCTTAAGGGACCCCTCTGCTCTGTGGTTACCTAGAAACCTGATGGCCGCTTCTCTAATGGGATCCTGTGGGTCTTCCAGAAAGGCCATGGCCTGGCAGAGGAAGGTTTCTGCCCTCCCCTTGTAGCATGCCACCTAGGAGCCAGAAGAAGGGAGCACAAGGTTACTAAAGGCCTTTCCATCCTGCAGGCCAGGTTCCAGATCTGTGGAGTGTCCTGCTTTCAGCCCTCTTTCCTGTGCCGGGGGGATCACGCAGAGGGACTACAGCCAGGGCCAGTTGTGGTCCCGGGGCTGGGGCTCGGTGTGGGCACGGAGCCGGGCAATGGAGGGCTCCCTCACCAGGCAGTCACAGCCTCGCCAAAGCTCCTTCTTCTGGACGAGAGCACTGAGCTGGCTCCACCTGAGGAATTCCAGAGCACTCCTGAGGGTGTCCCAACACACCTGCAAAACAAGAGGGGCCGGGGCAAGCCGGCAACGGTTACGGGAGCTGGAAGCCAGGGCCGTCCCTTGGCATATGCGGCTGCATAGGGGACCACGAAATTTGGGGCACCAAATTGCCCTAAATTTCATGGTGCCCCTAGGCGGCTGCATGCTGCACATGCAGCAGCACCAGCCCCAGCGACCCGCCCTATACCTCGGCCAGCCCCGCCGCGGGCTGCGCCCACTACAAAGGGCAGGGCCGTCCCTGGGGGGGGCCCGGATAACTCCCTCCGCCCTGCCTCTTCCCCTTCCCCCCTGCTCCGTCCCCAGCCCGCCCCCATTCCACCTCTTCTCTGCAAGCCTCTTCCCCCAGCGACCCCACACTCACCGGCAGTGGCAGGAAGTGGAGCAACCCGGTCCCAGCCCGCTCTACTCCAAAGGATTGCCCCCCGCACTCACCGGCGGTGGGAAGCGGAGTGCCGCGGCTGGGAGCTGGCAGAGTAGAGCGGACTGGGGCCAGGCTGCTCCGCTTCCCGCTGCTGTCAGTGAGTGTGTGTGTGGGAGGGATCCCTTTCCCCAAAGCCCCTCCCTCGAGCGACACGGCTGGAGCCGGGGCGAGGGAAGCAGAGCTGGCTAATCCCAGTTCTCCGCTAATCCCCCAGGCCACTCTGGGCCTGTGGGCCCCCCAAAAGTGGCCCCACACAGCTCCTTCCTCCCAGACCCTGGTGGGGGGGAGGGGGAGGCCTGGGACCCCACACAGCCCCATTGCGGGGGGGCTGGATAGGGCACCCGAATGGCTAGGGACGGCCTGGCTGAAAGCCACTAGCCTAGTTACCGGAGGCCGTGTGTGCGGAACGGTTCCCGGCCCGCGGCTGCTCGCGGAAGGGCGGAGGTGTGGCTAAGGCAATGGCTGGAGACCTGACTCAATTCCCAGCTCTTCCTGCAGGAACTCAGGCAAGTTGCTTCGGCCCAGGGCTACAAAGGGATTTAGGTGCTTAATGCCCATGGGCATTCAATACTTTTGAGGCACTAGGCCTCACGCTGTGCCTTAGTTCCCCACCTCCTGGGGGGTAGGAGGGTGAATTCATTACTGCTGGGAGCATTTGGCTCCCAAGTGATGGGGGCCATGAGAGCGAGCGTGGGCACAGGCACCTGGGGCGGGGCGGAGGGGGGGCTTGGGCATGTCATGGCTAGTAAGAGCTGTCCGGGCTGCTTGGCCAAGGGTACATTGGGTCTTGGGCACCATCCGGAGGCTGGGTAGCTCTGCTCCGGGTAGGGACCATGGCCAGGGTTGTGCTCTTCCCACCAGCACAGCCAGGGGAATGTGCAGAGGCCAGTGGCTGTAGGAGTGGTGAGCTGACCCCTCCGCTCACCCATTCTCTCAGCCTGGCTGCAGGGGGGGAGTGTTGGCCTCAGAGGAGGCAGGGAAGACTCAGCAGTTGGGTGGGGCACCATGGTCATGGCGCTACTGGACTCAACGTTCAAGTGATTTTGAGCACCTGATTGTCACAGCACTGAGCACCTGCCCTCTGCCGGCCAAACCCTTGAAAGGGGGGTGTCACATGTTGGCCCCCCCCAACAAATTACTGGTCACTCTGTAACGATCTCAGCTGCAGGCTCCAGCTCGTGGCCTCACCTGGGACACATTGGGACGCTCATCATGCAGCAGGAGGAGCAGCGGGACCAGGCTCCGGAGGACGTGCTCCTTCATCTTCCTCCTGCTGGGCCCCCTTACAAGCTCCAGCAGGTGTTTAAAGAGGGCGATGGAGAGCACCCGGAGTTTGCTGGACTCCTGCAAGAGAGGATGTGGGGAGGAGACGCTGTGACGGTCGTGCTCACTCAGCGGGGTGAGCGCTCACTGTGACAGAGATGTCTGCCCTGCAGGGGGTATTGCTAACTCACCCCCAGTCATACAGGCAGAGCTGGGGGCCAGAGTCTCATGAGCATAGCGCCACTGAAGGCAAAAGAGATGCAGGTTTCCACCAGCTGAGGGGCTGGCCTGGTATCTTCTTGGCCAGAAAACCTGTTCTGTTCCCCCCGAGCCCCACAGGGTTTTGGTTTAAAGGCTCACCCCAGGGCGAGATCCTGCATCTTCGGTCTGGGCTGCCCTGTCCCTTCGGTCAGCTGGGGATCCAGGAGACCCTGGGAACAGCTTTAGCTGGGCCTGTGCCACTGCTAAATAAAGAGTGGCCGGGTCCCAGCAGAGTTGGGGAGGGCTGAGGGTAGGATTTAGCGTTGTGAGAGCTGGGGAGGTGGGTGGTCCCTCCAGGATCCCCCACTGGGGCGTTACCCCTGGAAGACAGCAATGGATGGGTCCCTTTCTCCCGCCCACTTTGCTGGCTCTCGCCGTGCAGTGGGGGACTGAACATCAGTCTGGTGAACACGCTGGCGGGGGCTCGTTTGTGGTTACAAAAGGCCTGGGGAGAACTAGCCCCTCCTTTGATGCTGCCCTGCCATGAGAACGAAGGGGAGAGGAAAGGGCGGTAGCTGCAGAACCTACAGATGGAGCCGTTTCCTTATGGAGCTGACAGGCCAGCTGTGGGATTCCTGGCCAGGGAGGGGAGGAGCAGGATTTTCACCAGGGTACCATCACTTGTTACCCTAGAAGCCAGCAGGAGCATTGCGGCACCCTGTGCTGCAGAGGCCCCCTCGCTGCATGCAGGCTCAGGAATGCATGTCCTTCCCTCAAGGGGAGCCTCGTCCCCAGGCTGCCCTGATCCTTGTCAGCAGGCCTGCAGGACACCAGGGTTCCCACCCTTACTGCCATATGCTCTGATGGAGAATGGGCTAGCAGAAAAAGGCGGGAATGGGTTCATGTCATTTACGACAATGCTTTTTCTGGCTAGGGCCATAGCATAGGTCCCGCTAGCCCACCCGCCAGCCCCCATTCATACGTCTGTGGCTTAAAGGGTCTCCCACGGGCCGCCAGGCCTTACATCATGAAAGAAAGGCAGGAGTTTCTCAGCCACTTGCACAGCCACGGGGCTGGCGCTCTGCCTGTCCATGCCAGCGAGGATGTCTCTCAGCACCGTGATGGCATTGGAGATGATGTCCCTGTCTGCCTCGTGTAGCCGCTCCATGACGACTGGGAGTTGGCGCTGGAGTTTCCCTATCTGTGTGAAAGGAGGAGCTGCTTTACGAAACACCCTCCGGTGACCCAACAAGACATTTCCAAAACAACGTCTGCCTCCCCTACAGATAGAGCCACGGGAACTAGGAGTGCAGGGCGTGCTGCAGCACTCCAAGGTTTTACGCGGGGCTCTGCTCCTGGCCCCACACACAAGGTCCCAGCTGCTGGCCCTGCGCCAATTCCCAGCTGTGGCCCCAGCCTCGGCCCCCTTGCCCCATCCATCTCCCGCCCCCCTGGAGCCATGGCCCTGCTCCTGACCCCACCTCTAGGGGTGGTGGGGTGTGTGGACAGGTGTAAGGGGGTGCTCAGCACCTCCACTATCAAAAGTCTTCTAGCGCCCCGCCTCCAGATGACATGTTAGAGCCTCAAAGCCCTTGCACAGCCCCAGCTAGGATCGCAGGCAGCGGGGCCGGCTACCTGCAACATAAGCAGCTGCTTCCTTGTACCCCCGATCTCAGGGGGTGGTATTTATTAGCAGGTATCATCTGTGGAAACTTCTCTGCACAACACCTTGACCCCAAACAAATCAAGTGTATTCTTCTTATAAGGGTTAGAATAGCACCTCCAGCGCCTATCTGCAATCAGGGCGTGTGCTGGGGCCTTTCCAGGCACAGAAAGAGACATTCCCTGGCCTAGAGCTTACAGGCTAGACACACAAAGGAAGGATTTCTATCCCCGTTGTACAGACATGGAACTCAGGCACAGAGAGGCGACGTGACTCACCCATGGTCACCCAGGGAGTCTGGCAGAGCCCGAAACTGAACTTGGGTTCTCCTGAGTCCCGGGCCTTACAGCCCAGCCTCGGCGAGGGAACCGATTTTGTACACGAGTTGTAGGGTTGGTCTGTTACTAAAAGCCAGATTCAATCATTTCTGTATTTGGCTTTTGAACTGTTGAAAGACAGCCCCACAAAACCTCAACCGGGATCAGGGGGAAAAGTGTCCAATACAGGCTTACCGATTCCGGAAGGAAAAATAAAACACAAGCAAGTGAAAACCAGGCTGAGGACATGGAACAATGGGAATGGTGGATAACAAAGAGAATTACAGTCATGCCCTCTCCATGTCTGATCGATTCATCGTCCGGCTTTAATAAACCGGACTGACCTGCTATTCTCAGGGGAAGTAAATTATCATTAGGGAGAGTTGCCTTCAGATTGTCTCCTCTTTGACCAGGCTGCCAGATCTGTGTATTTAAGTCCCAAGGGTTTTCTCTGCCTTCACTAGACTGTGTCTATCACACTTGGTATGAGGTCTGAGCAGCAAAAGGCCCTTCTCGAGCTCTTCAGAGGAGCGAGTGCTGCGGGACAGAGCTGTGACGTCAACAGTTAAAACCTACGAGGCTCAAAAAGGGGATTCGTAGGAAAAAATGGTTCCAATTGAAGCAAAATGGCTCTGTCCGGGCGTCCCGGATCACTGGTGTCACCAGCAATCCCTGGAGCTCTAGAGTCCACAGCTCTGCTGCTACTCTAGTGCTAGGGTTCTTTGGATCACACACCCAGAGACGCACCCTGCAGGAGCCAGGCCCTGCCCTGCAGAACAACAGACAAAAGCCAGGCAGGGACTTGCCCAAGGTCACCCAGCAGGTCAGTGGCAGAGCCAGGACTAGAAACCAGGGCTCCTGACTCCAGGCCAGGGCCAGGTCCCCTGGGAAGCTTTCAATGACCCCAGCCCTGCATGAGCTCCCTGATGAAGGAGTTGCCAAGACTTTGAAGGAAAGAGCTCAAATTCAGAGGGATCATGGTAAATTGGAGGACTGGGCTATAGACAACAAAATGAAACTCACCCAAGACAAAAGTGAGGTGCTACATTTAGAGAAGAAAAAGCAAATGCACAGAAACAGAATGGGGGATAACCGGGTGAACTGCTGAGAAGGATCTGGGAGCTGCGGTGGATCACAGCCTCAGCATGAGTCAGCAAAGCGATGCTGTTGCAAAAAAAAAAAAAAAAAAAAAAAAGCAAATGCAATTTTAGGTTGCATTAACAGAGGTATAGCCTGCAAGTCATGGGAGGTGATAGTACCACTCTACTCAGTGCTGGTTAGGCCTCAGCTGGAGTACGGTGTCCACTTTTGGTCACCAATGTCTACAAAAGATGTGGAGAAACTGTAATGGATCCAGAGGCGAGTGACAAAGATGATCAGAGGGATGGAACACAAGCCATACGAGCAAAGATTGAAGGAACTGGCTATGTTTAGTTTGGAAAAGAGGAGATTAAGGGGGGATGTGCTAATGGTCTTCAGATTCTTCGAAGGCTGCCAAAAAAAAGATGGCAAAAAGTTGTTCTCTCTTGCCACAGAGGGCAGGACAAGAGGTGATGGGTTCAAACGACAGCACTGCAGATTTAGATTAAATCTCAGGAAAACCTTCCTAACTGTAAGAAGAGTAGGACAATCGGACAGACGACTAGGGAGCTTGTGGAAGGCCCTTTGCTGGAGGTTTATAGAAGGAGGCTGGAGCCATCTGTCTCGGCTGGGATAGACACAACAAATCCTGCATCTTGGCAGGGGGCTGGACAAGCTGACCTTGCGATCCCTTCTCACCCTGCGGTTCTATGAGAGCTGTCCCAGAGCACCAGGAGAGGGTTTCGGCGTGTTCTGCCTCGACCATAGCGCTGGCTAGAGTCACGCTCTCTCTCTTCGGCCCAATGGCGATACCCAGTGGGAGACTGAGAGACACCCTGAGGCCGTGGAGGGGAAACACGGCGCTCCTTCCCTTGCTGCAGGGGCTGGAACTTACGGCCAAGGGGGCGACGCCAACCTCTTGCTGAGAGACGTCGTGATGAGGGTGCAGCGGTCGCTCCTGCAGCGTGTTGAGCAGCTCCCGTAGGACCTTTCCTGCGGTCTTGGGGTGGGATGTCAGCACCCTCCACATCTCCACAGCAACGCTGCAAAGGGAGAGAGCCGATTTCACCTGGCCAGAGCCCCGCCAGCCTCCTGCACCCACCGCCACCCGCACCCTGCTGGGTCTCCCGCCACCGGCCGGCCCTTTGTTGCCCTCCTGCTGCAGCAAGGGCCCCCACTGCCTGGGGCAGGCTGCATGGGGGCCGGGTCTGAGTGTCAGCCCCGGGGGAGGCCGAGGTCTGCCATCTCGGGTTTTGCAGGCTGGCCTGTCTCCACGGCATGTCAGCCTGCAAAACCCTCCAGAACAAGCAGAAGCTCTGCAGGGAGCAGGAGGTCTCTGGAAGGTTCTGCACGCTCCTGATCCTGGCAACGGGACCAGTCCGGGGGACCCGGAGTGCAAGCGGGAGCAGCCCCAGCCCCGTACCTATCACAAGACAGCGAGCAGCCCAGCAGGGTTGTGACCACCTCCTCGCTGTACTGGTGGCCCAGCACGACAAGGGCCTTGAGCAGCTGCTGCTGGGCCAGCGGCTCGCTGATGGAGTCCAGGTTGTGGTATATGCTCGTCACAGCCTCCGACACCTGGAAGAGAAATGGGTAGATGGGGGCTTTGGCTTCCTCGTGCTGCTATTGATCTGGGGTGCCAGGGAGCTGCCGTACCTGAGAGCCATCTGCCCTCCCACATCCTCTTCTCCAGCTCCAGGCCTAGAACACAGGGCCAATTCCCGGCCTATCGATTCATAGACTGCAAGACCACAAGTGGCCATGGAGATCACCTAGACTGACCCCCCGCATTGCACAGGACCTGCCCCCCAGTAATGCCGAGCGCCCAGAGACAGAGTCTCCCACGGATGGCCTCCCCCAGCAGGCTGTTCTCACTGCAGCTCTTACCCTCTCCAAGCTTGGGCTGGGGACCCACAGGATCACATGCAGCATGTGCCTGGCCGCCACCGAGTCATGGACGCTGGTGTCTCTCATGCCCTCGATAGCAGTGAGGAGGAAGTCCATGCGCTCGGATGGGTTGAAGTACTTCCCAAACATCTGAAAGAAACCTGCCAGTGAAACCCCTTTTGCTGCCCAGTGCGGTTCCAGTCGGACCGAGCAGCCAGGAGTGCAGGCAAAGCCCGCTCTGCCGGGACAGGGCTGGGTTACTGCACCTGGGATGCACAGTACCCAGCCAGCAATCAGGAGCTGTCGTACATGGCAGAGGCCGGCGTGGCAGTGCACGGGGGCACAATACTGCACAGCACGGATACACTCTCTAGTGCTCAGCAGGGGCTGGCACTGGTGCGTGGACGCAATGATGACTTGGAGAGCATTAATCTCTGGGGAAGCTCCCACCACACCTGACAAGGAGCTGGGATCAGGTTTGGATGAGACCCAGTGCATCTTGGGATGTGGCACGGAAGGAGGCATATTGGCCCGCCATAGTAGAAGCCTTGCCAGCAGATCGAGGGAAGTGATTATTCCCCTCTATTCGGCACTGGTGAGGTCACATCTGGCCCCCCACAAGAGAAAGGATGTGGACAAATCGGAGAGAGTCCAGCAGAGGGTAACGAAAATGATTAGGGGGCTGAAGCACATGAATTATGAGGAGAGACTGAGGGAAGTGGGCTTATTTAGTCTGCAGAAGAGAAGAGTGAGGGGGGATTTGATAGCAGCCTTCAACTACCTGCTGGGGTCGGGGGGCAGGGGGGCGGGTTCCAAAGATGCTGGAGCTCGGCTGTTCTCAGTGGTGGCAGGTGACAGAACAAGCATCAATGGTCTCAAGTTGCAGTGGGGGAGGTCCAGGTTGGATATGAGGAAACACTATTTCACTAGGAGGGTGGTGAAGCACTGGAAAGGGTTACCTAAGGAGGTGGGGAATCTCCATCCTTCGAGATTTTTAAGGTCAGGCTTGACAAAGCCCTGGCTGGGATGATTTAGTTGGGGTTGGTCCTGCTATGAGAAGGGGGTTGGATTAGATACCTCCTGAGGTCTATGATTCTATGAGGTGGAGTGGGCCATAGGCAGGGCTCCGGCCCAGCTGGATGGGGTGAGTCACACACCTGGGTCTGTCCCTTCCCCCTGACTCCTAGGGTGTTAATTTCTCTCTCCTGAGGACTCTGGGCACAACAAACCCAGGAAGCATTGAAAGTAGTTACCATGGCGATATTGCTGGTGTTGGTGAACCAGGTGACCCAGAAGGTGTTCTCCGCTCGCCACTCCCTGAAGACCTGCAGATACTCTGCACTCTGCTTTGCCAGCGTGGTGCCTGAACCAGGGAGGGGAAACAGACAGCAGGCAATAGAAATCAGAGGTTAGCTTTGGAAACGGGAGTTTTGCAAGGAACTTTACAGACAAGTACATCTAAGAAACATACTGTAAATTCAGGCCAATAAACTCCCCCCACCCCCGAACAAAACTAAACAAACTAACCCCCCTGGAAGAGTCAAAATAAACCAGGCAGAAGTGCAGCAGCAGTGTGAGGCTCTCCAGTGGATTGCACTGAATGCAGCATGTAGGATTACCAGCCCTGTGGGCAGGTAGCACATCTGGGCATTTGGCCCAAGGAGCTACTGCCCTCGGAGACCAGGAGGCCAGAGGATCTGAACTGGTGGAGCCAAGGGAGACAGCGAGGTACATAGAGGAGACTTTTAGGGATGCAGTAGAGTGGTCCCACCCCCAGTCTGACAGCCTCTATGCTGCTGAGGAGGGTGAAAGTTTCTGGGAAGGAGAACATCGAGCTGGAGCAGAGGGAGATGATCCCATAGTTGGGACCCACCTGCCAGATGAAGTCAGGATATCCTCTCACACTGAGGCTGCCCCTCCTGAGGCGGGAAGCCCAGTTACAAAGAAAAGCCAGGTAATAGTAATGGGGGATTCAATCAATAGACATATAAGCAGTTGGGTTTGTGATGAGTGGGAGAACCGCATGGTAAATTGCCTGCCTGGTGCAAAGGTTGCAGCTCTCACGAGACATCCAAACAAACTTCTGTGCAGTGCTGTGGTATGTTTAATGCTAATGTTTAAATCGGCCTCTGTACGAGATAGCGAATGTGACAGTGAAGTTTATAAAAGTCTCCAGATGTGATCCCTGGCAAGCCTGACTTCAGCACCAGGCAAATTGTTGAAATGATAGGAAAGAAGAGAATTATCAGACACATAGGTGAACACAATTTGTTGGGGCAGAGTCAACATGGCTTTTGTAAAGGGAAGTCATGCCTCACCAATCCAACCAAAGTAAGCTGTCATGGGATAAGAGGGAAGGTTCTCTCATGGGTCAGTGGTTAAAAGATAGGAAGCAAAGAAGAGGGATAAATGGTCAGTTTTCACAGTGGAGAGAGGTAAAGAGCGGGGCACCCCAAGGATCTGTGTTGACACCAGTGTAGTTCAACATAGTCATCAATGATCCAGAAAAAGGGGTAACCAGTGAGGTAGCAAAATTAGCAGATGATACAAAATGACTCAAGATAGTTAAATCCAAAGCAGACTGCGAAGAGCTACAAAGGGATCTCACAAAACTGGGGGACTGGGCAACAAAATGGCAGATGACATTCAATATTGATAAATGCAAACTGGACACCACAATCCCAACTATACATACACAATTATGGGGTTTAAATTACCACTCAAGAAAGAGATTTTGGAGTCATCGTAAAGAGTTCTCGGAAAACATCCACTCACCGTGCAGTGGCAGTTAAAAAAGCCAGCAGAATGTTGGGAACCATTAGGAAAGGGATAGATAATAAACCAGACAAATGTCAGAATGCCTCGATACAAATCCAATGTGTGCGCCCACACCTTGAATACCGTGTGTAGTTCTGGTCGCCCCATCTCAAAACAGATATACCAGACTTGTAAAAGGTGCAGAGAAGGGCGACAAAAATGATTAGGGGTATGGAAGAGCTTCCATATGAGGAAAGATTAAAAAGACTGGGGGCAAGTCTACACTTAAACCACTCTATCGCCATAGCTGCACCGGCGCTGTCGCGTTGAAGAGAAGATGGTCCTCTGCCAACAAGCTCTGAATCCACCTCCCGGAGAGGCGCTAGCTATGTCAGTGGGAGGGTGCTTCTGCCAACAGGGGTGTGGATTTTTCACAGCCCTGAGCAATGGAGTGATAACAATATAGGTCTGCAGTGTAGACCTGGGACCATTTAGTTTAGAACAGAGCTGACTAAGGGGGGAGATGACAGAGGTCTATAAAATCATGACTGGTGTGGAGAAAGTGAATAGGGAAGTGTTATTTACCCCTGCACATAACACGGGAACTAGGGGTCACTTTCTGAAATTAATAGGCAGCAAGTTAAAAGCAAAGAAAAGAAGGTATCTCTGCACACAATGCACAGGCAACCTGTGGAAATTGTTGCCGTGGGATGTTGTGAAGCCTAAAAGGATAATTGGGTTCAAGATAATTAGGCCATGCAACCCCAGACTCTGCATGTCCCTAAACCTCTGACTACCAGAAGCTGGGACTGGATGAGAGGGGATGGATCACTCCAAATTTCCCTTTTCAGTTCATTCTCTCTGAAGCAGGAGGCACTGGCCGTTATCAGAAGACCCAATACTGGGCTAGATGAACTGATCTGAGTCAGTATGTCCATTCTTATGTGAGTTATGAAGAGTAGAATATGGACAGGGGAAGCTAAAGACATCAGGGGAAACTCCATGGCTTGAAGGACTATGGATACTAAGGAGGTTTTTTCAAAAAGTGTATTAGGAACAAAAGAAATCCTAGCAATGGTGTAGACTCATTACTAGATGGAGACTGTTTAAAAGGATGCAGAAAAGGCAGAAGTGTTCAATAAATATGTTTCCCATGTTTGGAAACCCCATGTCAGTGTATTTAGGAAGGACAAGGGTCTCCAGTGCTCTTACGTTTTTGCCACAGCAGGAAGGCGTAGAGGTGGTGAAGTCCCTCCATAGCCGATCGGCAGATCTCCTGCTCCTGCTCAGCACAGCGCAGAGTGAGACAGCCCACCAGCTGGCCCAGGACTCTGAACTCCTCCAGTCCCTGACGGAGAGAGGGAGCAAGGGGAGTCACTCGCCCCTGCAGGCCCAGCGCAGCATGTCCCCCTGGCATTGCACTAGCAAGGGGCTAGAACCGGGGGAGGCAGAGCCCAGCGCAGAGAGACTGGGGACAATGAGAGCAGGAGGAGCCATGGGGCCCATCACCAGGGACTGAGGGAAGCTAAGCAGGGACGGGAAGTCTGGGTAGCAAAGTCAGCAAACGTTGCCCTCAGGTGGGGACCTGGTTAAGGAATGAACTAACGTCCAGTCTCCATCTCAAGGGCAAGCTCCTAATCCCAGCCCCTTCTCCCATCCCCCTCCCTCCACTGACCTCAGGTCCAGGAGCGTGAGGTCACCTTGGACTCCTCTTCTCTGCATTCCGCCTCTCTCACTCCATCCTGGAGCTCCCCACAACCCCCACTTTCTGCGCCGCACCCAGCCTGCCGGCTCTCTCCTGCCGGCTCGCTCCTGCAGCCTCCCCCTCTAGCCTCCCCCTCCTGCCAGACCTTCCCTTGCCCCTCCTGCAGCCCCTGCGCTCGCTCCCTGCTCTTCCCCACGTCGTTGCACCAAGCCCCTTGCCCTCCTCTCCTGGGGTCTGCACGGCCTCCCCTGACCCACTCCCCATTGCTCTGGCTCCTTCGGCCCCTCCCATCCCTTTCACTGTGTCCTCTCCCACCTCCCTCCTTCTCTTCTGCTGCCCCAGCCTCTGGGGGCATATCATCCAAGCGCCCCCTTCCAGCTGCCGGAGGGGAGGCCCTGCCACAGGGGGGATGGAGCAGCTGGAGCAGCTCAATGGCCCTGAGCATCCAGAGCAGGGGGTGTTCATCTGGCAGCCTGGCAGGAGCTGATGCAAAGCATCCCGGGGGCAACTGACAAAGGGGGTGAAGAGACACCTGGGTTCAGAGGGTGCTCTCAGGGCAATCCTCTGTAAATCCGCTGACCCTGCGGAGCAGACTTTAGTCCTAGGGGAACAGCGGGGAGAGTCGTTGGAGATAGAATTATGGGGCTCCACCCAAGGCCCACTGGAGTCAGAGGACAGACCCGTCCACATTAGGGCTCATTAGATTGGACTCCTACCGAGGATCTTGCTGAGTCACTGTTCCAGGCCCGGGTTTTCCCTGCCAGGGAGCGCTGCACCGCGAGGCTGCTCAGTGCAGTTAGGAGACGGCCAGAGTCACAGGCTGCTCACCTTGAATTGGTGTTGACCAGAGATGAATTTGGTCAGCCAGGTGATTCTTCCCACTGCCCTCAGCCGCACATGCACCTCCTTGGATGCGGTCCAGGGGAGCAGGACCTGAGAGAAACAGATTGGGACAAATTGCGAAGGAGAAGTACCAATAAATAGCACAAGCACATAGAGTGAAAATCAGAAAGGCTAAGGCAAAAATGAGTTCTAACTGGCAAGGGACATAAAAGGCAATCAGAAGCAGCTCTGTAAATGCATTAAGAGAAAGACAAAGGAAAGCGTGGGGCCACTACTCAGCAGGGAAGCAGAGCAAATAATGGATGATACAGACAAAGCCAAGGTGTTTAATGCCTTTTTTGCTTCAGTTTTCACTAAAAAGGTTAATGGCGACTAGATGCTGAACACAATATTAACAACAAGGGGGAAGGAATACAGGCCAGCCTAGGGAGAGAACAGATAAAAGACAATTTAGGTCAGTTAGATGTATTCAAATTGGCAGAGCCTCATGATATTCACACGAGATGGAGCTCGACAAAGCAATCTCTGAACCTTTCGGAGGGCTGAGGTCCCAGAGGACTGGAGAAGGGCAGCCACAGAGCCTATCTTCAGAAAGGGGAACAAGGAAGCCCCAAGGAATTATCCACCTGTCAGCCTATCTTTGGCACCCAGAAAGATCATTGAACAAATGATTAAACAGTCTGTAAGAACCTAGAGGAGATAATAGGGTGATAAGGAATAGCACCATGGATTTGGTTACAACAAACCATGCCAAACAAATGTAACTTCCTTCTTTGACCGGGTTACTTGCCTAGTGGATGGAGGGAGGCAGTATGTGATGATGTATATGAAGTTTCGTAAGGCTTTTGACACAGGTCCACAAGACATTCTCATAAGCAAACTAAGCCAATATGATCCAAATGAGACTACTCTAAAGTGGGCGCACAACTGATGGAAAGGCAATCCTCAAAGAGGAGTTATCACTGACTCACTGGCAAACTGGGAGGGTGTCTGAAGTGGGGTCCCCCAGGGGTGTGCCTGGGTCCAGTACTGCTCAATATTTTCATGAAGAACTTGGTTAACAGAGAGGAGAGTATGCTTGTCAAGTTGGCGGATGACACCAAGCTGGGGAGAGTTACAAGCACTTTGGAGGACAGATTAGAATTCAGAATGAGCTTGCCAAATTGGAGAGTTGGTCTGAAGTCAACAAGATGAAATTCAGTCAAAACCAATGTGACGTAACGCACTTAGGAAGGAAAAATCAAATGCCTAAAAACAAAGTGGAGGATAACTGGCTAGGTGGCAGGACTGCAGAAAAGGATCTGGGGGTTATCGTGAATCTCACACTGAATAGGAATCAAGAGTGTGATGCTGTTGTGAAAGAGGGAAATGTCATTCTGAGGTGTATTAGCTTGGAGCACTGTGTCCAGTTCTTGGCACCCCGCTTTAAGAAAGATGTGAACAAACTGGGGCCCGTCCAGAGGACAGCGACAAAAATGATCAGCGGTTTAGAAAACCTGACCTATGAAGAAAGGGTGAACGACTTGGGCATGTTTCGTCTTGAGAAGACGGAGGGGGCACCTCCTAACACTCTTCCAATACGTTAAGGGCTGTTTTACAGAGGATGGTGACTAATTGTTCTCCACGTATCATGAAGGTAGGACAAGAAGTAATGGGCTTAATCTGCAGCAAGGGAGATTGAGGTTAAATATTCAGAAAAAGTCTAAGGGTGGCTAAGCACTGGAACAGGTGACCTAGGGAAGTGGTGGACTCCCCATCATGGAGGTTTTAAAAAAACAGGCTGAACAAACGCTCCTCAGGGACGGTCGAGGAATGCTTGGCCCTGCCTCAGTGCAGGGGGTGGAGTAGATGACCTCTTGAGATCCCTTCCAGCCCTGCACTTCTGTGATTCCCTCTTCCCAAGCTCTGGGATCAAGAAGACCGAATATCTGCCGAGGACATTTCCCTCTTTTTGGAGCACAAACCACCCACAGAATCGACTTCCTGTGGCCCCAGAACTAGAACATTGGGGGAATCTAGCTCTGGGCTGTGGCCAGTATTGGTGGGGCCCATGGTGAACACAAATGAATCCCGGGCTCAGATGAGGCTCAGTGGAGAACACGGCAGATCCCGCACTCCTCCACCCCCGCCCCATGCAGACGTTTTTCAGATATAGCGGGGGCACTTGGTCCTCCAGCCCAAGAACCTTTTTATAGAACGTACTCTGAGGAGCAGAAGTCCCATGCTTGGGATTAAATGGAGCCTTGGTCCCAGAGCCCCATCCCAGCTACAGGACTCGTCCCCTTCCTGCCCTCATGCCTCCATACCTCCACGATGTTTTGCAGCACCACAAGGTTCGGCTTCTCATCCTCACACACCAAGGCCTTCAGCAGCTCATCCATGGTGTTCAGAGTCTGTGTGCAGAGCAGAGGAGAAACCACAGCAAGTGGCGTTATCCAGCCAGGCCACGAACCAATGCCCTGGCGTGTGACACGCCCCAGGCCACGGCAGCCCCTGCTATTCCAGCTCACCCACTCACCTGTACCCGCAGGGGACCTCCTGCAAACTCCTCCTGGCAACAGGACCCCACCCGCTTTTGCTGTCCCCAGGGAGGACACTGCACACAGTCTAAGGCATTAGAAGAGTCAGGAAGGACTCCGCATTTGAGGGGGAGGGGAGATTTCCAGCCAAGCTTCACTTCCCCTGGCCTGTGTGCATCTCAAGCAGCCGATCTCAGGCCTGTGCCCCCAGCCGTGCACTGGGGATGAATGTGCTTGGGAAGGGAGTGTCTGTTCCCCACTAATTGCCGGTGCCTGTGAAGGATAAATGCCTACTACTGCTACCCTATGAGGGAGTTACTCCTTTATCTGTGGCAGTGGGGTTTGTGCTTTGGTACTGCAGGTCCTGAGCTGAAGCGCTGCCAAGGAGCTGTGATCATTACACTCTTATGCCAGCGCCAGGTAACCCAGGGGGCAGGGACACAAGTGACTTGCAGGATTCCCCCTCGGTTTGGGGCAGCTCCTCATGGCTAGTTTGGGGCTTACGTTGTTGTATAGAGCAGCCTCCATGCCCTGGTTGGTGTTTGCTGGAGGCAGGGAGAAGGTGCTGGAGAAGCAGACGTTGAGCAGGCTGGATAGCTCCATTCCCTGCAGCAGTGGCTTCACTTTGCTAAGAGAAGAGACACGCGTGGATTGGAGGGCTGAGGCGAGACTGATGCACTGATGTTGGCCTCAGGCTCCCAGGACATGCTGGGCAGGCTTCTGGGAAGCTCAGAGCAGGGTGCCAGCGGCACTGAGAGAGAGCCCCCCATGGCGCAGGCTGTGCCACGTGCCAGGGCTCAGCCTGCCCAGCCTCTGAGCCGCAGGGAGTCGCTGAGCTGCCGGTGTGATGCAGCTGGCACAGCTGGCGGCGACTCCGGTGGCTCCCTCCAGCAGTGCCCAACTGCCCCGTTCCCCCCCGGAGCCATTGCCTGCGGGTCCCAGAGGGGACCGGTCCAACCTCCCCGCTCCCTCCCCCACATCTTCACACGGCCACTTGGAGAGGTCGCCAGGCACCGAAGGATCCTCCACCACCAACCCACGGGTGCCAGCGCACATGCACCAGCACCATGGCCTGGTGCCACGTGCCCGGGGGAATCAGAAGACGGGGAGGAGCAGAGGGGGGAATGCCCTGGAGAACTGGCCATGCCAAGAGGCTGGCGTGTCTGGCTGCACACAGCACTAGCTGGGGCTGCGCGGGCAGGCCGGGTACCTCAGCTCCATGATGGCGAGCATCGCTTGCTGACGCACCCCGCTGGTCAGGGAGTCGACGGACTCAAGATCAATCAGCTCCTGGGGAGACAATGTGGGGAAGTGCCAGCCGGGCTCCGAGCTCCCGTAAGGCTCCGACTGGGGAGCAAAGCGCAGGGCCTGCAACACGTGGCCTCGGCAGACAGGTCGTCCTACTGTGGGCTGACGGTGTGCAGGGCTCCAGCTGGGGAGCGCAGGGCAGGGCCTGTGATCAGTGCCCCAGCGTCACGCGCCAGTGCACTGCAAAGGCTCCATCAGTATTAGCACCCAGGGACTCCACCTGAGATCAGGCTCCTTGTGCCAGGTGCTGCACACACACAGTGAGAGCCAGTCCCTGCCCCAGAGAACTCACGAGCTAACTGGATGAGACAAGGCATGGGAGGGAAACTGAGGCACAGAGGGGGAAGTGATTTGCCCAAAGGTCTCACTGAGGAACTGAGCCCCAGCCCACTGGACCACCCACCAGCACACGCTGTCCCACGTTCAGGGAAGGGAGGTAAGCTCCGGAAAGCTTTCTGCAGTGCCGCAGAGCAAAGACTTTCCAAATCTACGGAGCAGATTTGTTGCTAGTTCCCTAGTGGGCACTGACTGCGGAGTGTTGGGGCTCTGTGCAGGGAGACTGGTGTATACAGAGCGACCCGGTGACTTGGGAAGCTGGGTGCAAGGGAACAATCTACGTTTCAATACAGTGACATGTTCAGGAACAAAGAACGCAGGCCACGCTCACAGCATGGGGGGCTCTAACCTGGGAAGCGGTGACTCTGGAAAAGACTTGGCAGGCATGGTAATCAGCTGACCAGGAGCACCCAGTGCGAGGCTGGGGCCAAAAGGGCTTATGCCATCCTGGGCTGGACAAACAGGGCAATCTCCAGTTGTTAGAGAGGTTATTTTCCCTCGGTATTTGGCACTGGTGCGACCTCTGCTGGGATCCTCTGTCCAGGTCTGGTGCCCACAATTCAAGGAGAATGTTGATAAATTGGAGAGGGGTCAGAGAAGAGCCACAAGAGTGACTGAAGGACTGGGAAACATGCCTTATAGTGAGAGACTCCAGAAATCAATCAGTTCAGCTTCACAAAGAGAAGGTTACAGGGTGCCTTGATGACAGTCTGTAAGTACCTACACAGGGAGCAAATGCTTGAAAATGGGCTCTTCAGTCTAACAGACAAACGTCCAACACGATCCAGCGATTGGCAGTTGAAGGTAGACAAATCTGCAGAGCTCTCCAGGCCAATCACTAAACCCGCCAAGTAACATAGCCCGAGTGTGTGTTTTACTCACCTTTATCTTCTCCACAAGGAGGGCTTTGCCGAGAAAAGCTGACAGGTTTCTCTCTGGGTGCCTCGTGAGGACGGCCCTGCTGATGGTGATGACACGATCCAAGAATTCAAGTTTCTTGGCCTCCTCCTATGCCCCGCAGAGATTAGACAAAAACAGGAAGGTTAGCGTGGAAAGGAGCTGCCAGTGGGAGAGATGTCAGAAAGCTTCCGCCCAGCGCTGCTCAGGCTTTGATATGCCGAAGGCCAGAAGGCCATTCATCTCCCAACAGGAGTGACTATGCGGGGAGGGCAGGGGAGCTCTGTGTGAAACCAGACCAGAGAGGGAGCAGATCTCACGGGGTAGGTGTCGAAAGAGGAACTGCAAGATGGGGGCTAAGCAGCCAGACAGTCTTACTGGGGGGCTTGATAGAGTGGGAGGAACATCTGGGTGTGACACCCTGACACCCCAATATTCGCCACTGTCATCTAATTAGGATATGTTTGGTACCAAGTATGTCTTGTAAGGTATCATTCTAAAAGTCTTTGTCTGCTAGACATTAATGTCTCATTGGATTGCATGTGTTATCGTTGGATGTGACGTTCTGAAGTTCAGCTGTGTATGTGTTCCTGAAAAACACTGTGAGGTTCAAAACAGCCTTTCAGGTAGAACAGCAAAAAAGCCAAACACTGGCTCCTGGAGGAAATGCACAAGCATTAGGGCTACCCCAGGAACTGCGTGCAATAGAAACCTCCCCGAGATAAGGCGACACAACGGGACCTGTTGGACCCAGGTCACAGGAAAAGAGTTTTCCAGCAGGTGGGAAGAGAAGATAAAAGGGGAACAATGACATTGCGGGGGGGATGGGACGGGACCTCAGACTCCCTGCAATAAGATACCTGGAAACACCTGAGAGACAAAGATTGAACCATGAGAAGTGATGGTCCCAGACTAGAGAAAGAGATTCCTAGCCTGTGCAAGAAAACCTGGGAAATCCAAGCTGCAAAACCAAGGCAGCTTCTGCCTTAAGAATCTGCCAACCTGTTTATCACTCAGGGAGAATTTGCTAATGTCTATCCTATCTATCTGGTGTGTAAAGCTTCGTTTGTGTGTTTTGTTTATTTACTACGGTAATCTGCTTTGTTCTGTTTGCTATCTCTTATAACCGCTTAAAATCTACCTCTTGTAGTTAATCATCTTGTTTCTTGTTTACACCACAACCCAGTTTGTAGTATAAATTAGTAAGTGGGAGGAGGGGCAAAGAGTTGTTCATACCTCTCTCCACGTCGAGGGAGGGGGTGAATGTCAAAAAACCTTTGGGTCTGTACTCCAAAGGAGGTGGGCACCAGAGAACTGGGACAAGGCCCTTCAGCTGAGTCTTCCCAGAGCTGATCTCAGTGTCTGTGTCTTTCTGCAGCTGTGTGTGGCCCTGCCTGTGTGTATGGCTGGAAGAGGCTTGTGAGCCGAGCCCAACAAGACAAGGTAACGGGGGCCCAGGCTGGCAGAAGAGGCGGGCTCAGTGATAAGCCAGTAAATCAGGTGGCACCTCAAAGGGGGGCAACCCATCACGCTGGGGACTGGCCAAATCCAGTGGGCACAAGTGGGCAAGGGGCATGGTGGGTGCCTTTTGTAACTCCAGACAGGATGTTTTTAAGATGCTGTAGTTTAAACAGGAATTATTTGGGGGCAGGTCTCTGGCCTGTTTTATACAGGAGGTCACAGTGGTCCCGTCTGGCCTTAGAATCCATGCCTCATCCGGAGAAGGACGGATGGTGCATGTGGACAGGGCAGTAGCTGAGAGATCAGAGGAGGGCTCTTGGTACCTGTTCATTGCCATTGAGAAAGGCGTTGATGTACTCTAGGGTCTCTTTCTCCTGCGAGTCTGGCCCCATAAAGCAGGAGGCATTCCCCCGTGATGGTGAATCTGATCAAAGACAGAGCAGTGGTAATACCTGAGGCTGCCAAGCTGCAGGCTGGGTGAGAGAGATCTTAGCAGAAACCATTGCCCCCCGCTCCCACCCCAGCAGGGTAGCAGCCCCGATGCACAAGAGGGTCTGGCACAGCCATCCCTGGTTTCCCCAACTCTTTGCTGCTCAGCCCAGCAAAGATCCAGTCAGAGCCCTGGTTCCCAGCTGCTACCCCACTTCCCTGCCGCACCCAGCATGCAGGCTGAGCCTGGGGACTTGGGGAGCGCCACACCTGGAAGGAGGCATGATGTCAGGCTATGAGTGGTGTCCCCACTCTCCGGGCCATTGCTGAAGGGGGCAGAGGGACTGGCAGTGAATCGGTCTGCTCCCAGCTGCGGGAGAGGGAGGAGCTACCCAGTCTGCACAGGATACGGGGACCCAGGGCCTCCCCGTTCTGCTTCCTCTGACTGCCTCTCCTGCCATCGACAGCCACGGGGTGTAACCTGGGCAAGCCCTGGGCTCCCATCAACAACCCCGCCACCCAAATGCCCTGTGCTGTGCCATGCGTCACCCCCCTGCAAAGGAGCCAGCAGATAGGGCTGCAACATCAGGGGGCATCTCATGCTTTGGCCGGCGCCCTGCAATCCTAGGCTGAACAACCCACCGTGCACAGAGCATCCCCTTCGACCATTGGAAAATATCTTCCGACCCTGCAGTGTGACGGATGGGGGTGAGCAATTCAGTCAGTCTCCACCTGATGCTTCTGCTGCCGCCCCTAATGCCCCGATCAGATGTAGGGGCTGCAGCTGCTGCCAGCAGGAGGGGCCATTCCCCCCTGCCTGGGTTTTCCTGTCTCTCCATCTCATGGCAGCCCAGAGTTGTACAAAGGTGATGGAGTCTTCTCCCGCCACTGACACCTTGGTCTTGCAACCCCAACCCCCAGAGGGGCCAAGCCCCACCGCAATGCAGGGCCATGGCCCCTGCCATTTTTGCAGCCCCCTCCGCCCACCCAGGAGGCACCCACTCACCAGCATGGAAGGGCTGAGGCACACACAGCTCCTGCTGCTGCTGTGGGCTCTTCTGTGGACTCTTCCCTGGAGGAGGTCTCGTCTCCTCCCAGGCAAGGATGGGCTTCAAGGGGACCTTGCGGACTTCCTCAGCCATCCTGCAAGAAGCCAGGACAAGGCATTGCTTGTGAGGGGTGAGAGGCGACTGCCCCGTTCAGCATCAGGGCCAGTCCACGTACTGCCATTCCACCAGAGCCTACAGCTGCCAGCTGAGATCAGGGCCCTGTTGCCCCAGGTGCTGCAGACAATCCCTGGGCCGTAGGGCTCAGACTCTAACTAGCCAAGGCAGCCAGCAGGGAAACAAGCCAGTGGATGGCCTCAAAGTCACCCAGGCAGTCAGCAGTACAGGCAGGATTAGAACCCAGGTCTCCCGACTCCCAGGCCCATCCCGCAGGCCAAACAGCCTCCCCCGGCTCACTCCCGCCTCTCCTTCTGCTGGTTCACAAACTGCCCAGCAGACAGGCTGCATCCAACCACTCAGGATTCTTCCTGCCCAGGGAAATTACCCTGATCCCTTCCCCCAGGAATCTTGGGTCCGTGGCAGGTCCCAGGTGGGGGAGGCAAGCGGGGTGGGGGAGCGGGGGCGGGCTGGTGAGCAGCAGGAGTTGCTCTGACACCACCGTGAAGGGGAAGGAGCAGATGGCGGGAGAGCGGCAGGCAGGCAGGCTGTGCCGGGGCAGAGCTTTGTGGCGAATTCGCAGCTCCTCTCTCCAAGGCCTGTGTGGGAGCAGCTGCTGCAGAGAATCCCAGGCCTGATTCCCCCCACGCTGGGTCTCCTGAATGGCCCCTGCCCTGGGGGGCTCCATTCCTCACCCAGTGTCTCCTGCTGACTCGCCAGCAGCTGCACGGCAGGCATCCTAAGGCACCTCTAGTCCTCTCCAGAGCTCAGGGGGACTGTCCTGGCATCGGACTGTCCTGGTGAATGGAACAATGGCTCCAGGCAACCGGAGAATGCCTGTTCCCCCGGCAACCTCAGTGTCTGGGCACTTACCTGGCCCCATCATGCCAGTGGCTGAGCACACATGTGTTGTGGTATTTAGGCTCTCAACCCCCCCCGCAGAGCAAGGACCAGCTCTCCCTCATCTGATCTCACACAGAAGACTTACAGAGGAGCGGGGAACTGAACACAGCTCTCCTGGGTCCCAGCCCAATGCCTCATCTAATAACCTGTGCCACCTTCCCGTGCCTTCCCACCAGCCCTGCCAAACCCTCCTCCTTGTCTCCGTCCCCTCCGGGCTCGACTGGTGCGACCCCTTCTGTCGAGACGCCCCGGGCTCCCTCCTGTGCGCATGCCGCTGCCCGCTTCCTGACTGGCACCAGGCTAGATGGCTGGCACCGGGGCACTTGGCAGACGTGCACCGCCCAGCCAGGAGCTCGGGGAAGGCTCGGGGTGGTTGGCGATACAATGGAAAAGCAGAGGTGGGCACTAGAAGATTCTCCTACCTGGAGTCAGGAGTGGGCAGAAGCCTGCGTGTAAATGGGCCACCCACTTTCTGCTGCCGGTGGCGGAGCTGGAACTGCTGGCTCAGCGTTCCCCAGCGGCACGTGCCAGCTCTCGCTCTGCCAGAGCCAAGCCTGGCAGTGAGGGGATGAGGCTGTGCCAGCCAGCAGGGACGTGTCACAATGGGCAGGCGAGTCACAGACCAGCCACTGTGTGACTCCCCAGCCATGGGATGCCCCAGCACAGACTTGCTCTGGCCTCGCCAAGGCTTTAGAGCCTGTCCTTCCCCACCGGGGTCATGGGAGGGACCTTCCGCTCCCCACAGTCACAGACGTGAGGCCGGAAGGGACCGCTGGGCTCCTCTAGTCCCAGCTCCTGCAGACCCCAGGCCAGAGCTCCTCCCTGCGTCCATGCTATTGGAGCCAGGGGGTCTCTGGATCCCCGAGTGGGAGAATCAGTTCCATTCCGGTTCCTCCTTCTCGTGACAGTGCAGAAAGGGATTCATGAACTCTCCCCACCCATAGCTCCCAGCCCACACGGGAGGCTCTTTCCACTTTCCCAAGCTGCCGGGTGCTTTGGCCATGGGGTGTAAAATGGTCCCATCTCTGCTTCCTCTCCCACTGCTGCAACGACGCAGAAGCTGCTTTAATAGCAGCCCCCCCGCCCGCCCAAATGAGTCTCAGATCTTGCTAATGCTCAGTGCCATGACAGCCCCAGGAGATGATTGCTGCGGTGTGTGAGGAAGTGGGACTGTTCTTAATGTTTCCTCTGAATAGTGTGGGGGTGCCTCAGTTTCCCCTAGGCAGTTCTTAAGTCTCTAGGTGGTGGGGTAAGGGTGTATGATCATTGCAGAGCCCTAGAGGGCAGGTATGTGCAGGGGTCTGGACACAGAGAATGGCCGACACCCTGTTTCCTGGGTGCTGATGGCCTGGCCCTTCCCCCCTGCAAGGTGAGAGCTAAAAGGGTTGGAGAACAAAGGAATCAGGTGACCTCCTGGCCCAGGAAAGGGACAAAGCCCAGAGGAGGAGGGGCTGGAGAGAGTTTCAGTTGAGGCTGGCTGGAGACATGGAGTGAAGTACAGACTTGGTTGTCTGGCTCACTACCTCCCAAAATGGACTCAGCTGAGGGGTCCTGTTCTCTGCACCTACATGCTCTGTGTTAGACCATGTTCCTGTCGTCTAATAAACCTTCTGTTTTACTGGCTGGCTGAGAGTCACGTCTGACGGCGGAGTTGGGGTGCAGGACTCTCTGGCTTCCCCAGGAGCCTGCCTGGGCGGACTCGCTGTGGGAAGCTCACGGAGGGGCAGAGGATGCTGAATGCTCCGAGATCAGACCCAGGAAGGTGGAAGCTGTGTGAGCTGTTTGCCCTGCAGACAGGCTGCTCACAGAAAGGAGACTTCCCCAGAGTCCTGACTGACTTCGTAGGGAGCAGTTCCAGAGCATTGCCCGGGGACTCCGTGACATGGGGGTCTCGGCCCAGGGGGAGGCAGTGACTCCTAGAAGCAGGGAGAGCACCAGCACCGTAGATCAGGGAGGTCTGGCAATGCCAGCGGCTGGCTGGGATCTGGCAGCCCAGGCACTCAGAGCAGATTGTCAAAGGCCAAACCCCTCTCACCACCGGCTCTGTAACTCCCCCTTGCTTTCGGTCTGTCTTAGGCACCATCCTGGCCCTCATCCCCCTGGCATCCGAGCACTACCCAACCTCAATAGCATTTATTCTAACTGCCCCCTGCAGGGCAGGGCCTGGCTGCTACCCCCACTGTACAGACAGGGAACTACAGCACAGAGGGAAGAAGGGACTTGCTCGAAGACAAACAGAGCATCTGTGGCAGAGTTGGGAAATGAACATGGGTCTCCTGGGTTCCAGGATGGCACCTGCTCTTTCAACCTCCTGCCCCCTTCGTCCCTGGTTCAGTGGGAGCTGTGGGAGCTCTCTGGGGCACAGGAGCTGGCTGGTGCCCAGATGGAGCTACGTTGCCTATTGCACAGATCTCGCTCTTCCCGAAAATTGAAAATGCTGCTCCAACCATACCAGGACCTGCCAGGATCCTTGCAGCTGGTCCGTGCTAAATTGTGAACTGTGCCCTGGCCTCCCAGAGTGGGGCAATGGGAGAGGGTGGGGTTGGCCCAAGGCCCTGCTGGATTGCGGCTCACGCGTACGGGGTCCCAGTGCTACAGAGCTCTGTGCCGGGGCAGCGCTTTGTGGGGGTTTCACAGCTCCTCTCTCCAAGGCCTGTGTGGGAGCAGCCGCTGCAGAGAATCCCAGGCCTGATTCCCCCCATGCTGGGTCTCCTGAATGGCCCCTGTCCTGGGGGGCTCCATTCCTCACCCAATGTCTCCTGCTGACTCGCCAGCAGCTGCACGGCAGGCGTCCTAAGGCACCTCTAGTCCTCTCCGGAGCTCAGGGGGACTGGCCTGGCATCGGACTGTCCTGGTGAATGGAACAATGGCTCCAGGCAACCGGAGAATGCCTGTTCCCCCGGCAACCTCAGTGTCTGGGCACTTACCTGGCCCCATCATGCCAGTGGCTTAGCACACGGGTGTTGTGGTATTTAGGCTCTCAACGCCCCCTCCGCAGAGCAGGGACGTGCTCTCCCTCGTTAGCTGAGGCCCGGAGTGACTCACCTGATCTCACGCAGAAGACTTACAGAGGAGCGGGGAACTGAACACAGCTCTCCTGGGTCCCAGCCCAATGCCTCATCTAACCACCTGTGCCGCCTTCCCGTGCCGTGCCACCAGCCCTGCCAAACCCTCCTCCTTGTCTCCGTCCCCTCTGGGCTCGACTGGTGCGACCCCTTCTGTCGAGCCGCCCCAGACTCCCTCCTGTGCGCATGCCGCTGCCCACTTCCTCACTGGCACCAGGCTAGACGGCCGGCACCGGGGCACTTGGCAGACGTGCGCCACCCAGCCAGGAGCTCGGGGAAGCCTCGGGGTGGTTGGCGATGCAATGGAAAAGCAGAGGTGGACACTAGAAGATTCTCCTACCTGGAGTCAGGAGTGGGCAGAAGCCTGCATGTAAATGGGCCACCCACTTTCTGCTGCCGGTGGCGGAGCTGGAGCTGCTGGCTCAGCGTTCCCCAGCGGCACGTGCCAGCTCTCGCTCTGCCAGAGCCAAGCCTGGCAGTGAGGGGATGAGGCTGTGCCAGCCAGCAGGGATGTGTCACAATGGGCAGGCAGGCGAGTCACAGGCCAGCCACTGTGTGACTCCCCAGACTTGCTCTGGCCTCGCCAAGGCTTTAGAGCCTGTCCTTCCCCACCGGGGTCATGGGAGGGACCTTCCGTTGTTATACCAATAAAATAAAAACCAGCAGGATCTCATTAAAGGGAAAAAGGCAAAATACCACATTTATTGTGAATACAGAAAGAATCATAGTAAGCAGTTAGTTATAGCTATAACATTCCATTCAATCTCATATTTATTCACACATTCATTCCTACAAACACACACACACAGGTTCTGCAAGGTTGTTATCATAGTTACCAGCCTTAGAGTTGCTCATGCCAAGCCACTGGCCAGGTGGCCTGGACATGAGGAGGGAGCAGGGCCTTGTCAGATGCTCATCTGATGCTCCTGGAAGTTGGTTTGCAGAATCAGACCCCAAAGTTTTCACTTTTTAGAGTCTATTTTTATTGGAATTTCTTCCTATGCCAGTCTATGGGAATTGCTTCATCATGCTGTTGCTGAATCAATCAGCAGATAGCACATTCCTGACGGCTCCGTGCTGCTAGATTTTATCTTGTTCTTTGGTTCTCCCATTCTTGAGGCTGTTGGGTGGATTCCAGTCTGCCCTCCGGGGGTCCTCTGGTTCCATCCCGGTTCCTCCTTCTCGTAACAGTGCAGAACGGGGATTCCTGAACTCTCCCCACCCCCAGCTCCCAGCCCACAGGGGAGGCTCTTTCCACTTTCCCAAGCTGCCGGGTGCTTTGGCCATGGGGTGTAAAATGGTCCCATCTCTGCTTCCTCTCCCATCACTGCAACGACGCAGAAGCTGCTTTAGTAGGAGATGCTGCCAGCTGCAGGGTGAGAGGGGGGAATGGCTGTGGGGAGACAGATGGGTCTCCCTCAGCTGCGGACGCTTCTATATGTGCTGTTCCCCTTCCCACACACCCTGCTGTGGGGGAGGTTGGAGAGGGGCTGCTCAAGGACCGGCCTAGAACAGGACACTTCCTCCCAGTTCTGAACATAGGAGAAGCCCGGCCCACTGGACTCAGTGCCAGGGTCCCAGGGATGCCGATGGGCTGTGGGTCAGGGACTCAGGGTGAGATTCTTGAGAGTTCAGACCCACCGTGATCTCAGCGTGCTGAGCGCTGGGGGAATTAGGCCTGAACACAGTCACTCTTAGGGTTGCCAGGCATCCGGTTTTCTCTTTCGAAAAGAGACCCTGGCGGCTCCGGTCAGCACTGCCAACTGGGCCGTTAAAAGTCTGGTTGGCGGCAGGGGGATGAGGAGGGGGCCTGCAGCAGCTCTCTCTGTGGAGCTCTGGGGCGGTGCGAGCCCCCGCTGGCAGGGGGTGGATACCAGCGGAGAGGCTGGGAAAGGCATTTGGCTGCAGGCTGGGGCTGGTGGGGTTAACCCCCGGCAGCAGCCTCTGCGGTGGCCAGGGGTTCCCTGCAGAGCGGGCACTGTGGCCTTTAGGAAGTGTCTTCAGCCCCCTCCCTACCCGGCCCACTGCTCCCCAGCTGTTGGGAGCTGAGAGAGGAGGGGTCAGCCACCTGTCCTGGGTCCCACAACCTGCGCCCTGTGGGGCTACTGTGCTGGGTTGAACTCGGGACCATGCGGCCAGCAGGTAAGGGGCTGTGGGCAGGTCACTCTCCTCCCGGGGATGAATGGGCTGCGTGGAAGGATGGGGTAAAATTGGGCTGCTCCCATTGGGAACTGGTCCGAACAGAGTCGGGCAGCAGCTGAATGTGGAGGCCCCAGCCAGCAGCCGGGCTGTGGGGGAGAATGAAGGAGAGGGGTTGGGGGCCACTGCAAATGGCAGGAGGCGGAGGGGGGGCCTGCATCAGCTCTCTCCCTCGAGCTGCTGTGATTTGCACTATGCTGGGGGAGCAGCAAGCCAGGGGCAGCAGTGGGGTGGGTGTGTCACTAGCGGGGAATTCTCTCCCCCCCCCCCCATTCCAGAGAACAGGAAAAACTTTTGTCCTCACCGAGCCAGGTGTCCAGGATTCATGGCTGTTAGAGCAGCCTCTGACACCCGGGAAATGCCAGGGCAGTGCTGGTGTGGCTGCTATTTAAGGGGCCACCTGACATCAATGCCTCCCAGACCCCCACAAACCACACCAGCCAGAGCCACCCAGAGCCTGCACTCCAAGCCCCCTCCCGGGCCCCAACCCCCTGCAACAACTCAGAGCCCCCTCACACACCCATACTCCCTCCTGGAGCCTGCACCCCACATTCCCTCCCGCACCTGAATTCCTTCCAGGACTCCACACCCCTCTCCCACACGCTGAACCCCTTGGCCCCAACCTAGAGCCCCCTCATACACCCCAAGCCCTTCATACACAGCCCCACCCCAGACCCCGCACCCCAGCTGGAGCCCTCATCTTTCCCCCCACACCGCAACCCCCTGCCCCAGCCCAGAGCTCCCTCCTGCGCTCCGAACCCCTTGGCCCCAGGCTGGAGCACCCTCCTACAGCCTGAGCCCCTCGTCCCTAGCCCCATGCCAGAGCCCACACCTCCAGCCGGATCCCTCACTCCCCCACAAACGCCAATCCCCTGCCCCAGCCCTGGTGAAAGTGAGCGAGGGTGGGGAAGAGTGAGAGACGGAGAAGGGGGGATGGAGTGAGTGGGGCTGGGGCCGTGGAGAAGGGATGGGGTACGGGGAGGGGCTTTGGGGCAGCGGCGGGGCAAGGATGTTCAATTTTCTGAAACTAGAAAGTTGGCAACCCTAGTCACTCACCTTCCTGAGACGGTGGATCCTCAGGGCTGGGGCCGGTGCTCGGGATCAGCTTCTGGCCTGGGCAAAAAACACAGACAACATCAGAGACGTTCAGCGTTCAGTGGCCAACCAAGCAGAGATCATCCCAGAGATGCAGCTGCTACAAATCCCTAGACCATGTCTCTCCAAAGGAGCCTCAGACACACTGGGCCAAATCCCAGCTGGGGTAAATTGGCCCCGCTCTACTGGAGTAAATGGGCCAGATCTCCAGCTGGTGCAGATCAGCCCTGCTCCATTGACATCAGTGGGCCAGATTCCCAGCTGGTGTAATAATAATTAATAATCATAATGCACTAGCACCTGACAGTCAAATCCAGGTCAGGTCTCATTGAGCTGGTAGCTTTACAGACAAGATAAATGTCAATCCCTGCCCACAACGATCATGAGTGGATGAGAAAGAGAAACTGCCCAAGAGGTGGGGTTGGAAAATGGAGTTAGAAATCTAATAAGAACATAAAAACAGCCAGACTTGATCAGACCAATGGTCCATCTAGCCCAGTATCCTGTCTTCTGACCGGGGCCAATGCCGGGTGCTTCAGAGGGAATGAGCAGAACAGGACAATTAATGAGTGATCCATCCCCTGTCATCCTCTCCCAGCTACTGGCAGTCAGAGGTTTAGAAACACCCAGATCATGGCTAATAGCCATTGACGGACCTAACCTCCAGGAACTTATCTCATACTTTTTTCTACCCAGTTATCCTTTTGGCCTTCACAACATCCACACATTCCATGGCAGAAGCCCACACAATTATAAAATGCCTGACACCATCCAGCTGTTCCCTTCCCCCTCCTCACATTGTGTTGGGGTCCAACAACTCACCTGGTACATTCAGTGTCTGGGGGAGACTGGGACGAGAATTTTTCACCTGGTTCTGGTCGTTCCTGTACTGGTACATACATCGAAACTGGCCTGAGCTCCGCACAGAGATGTCATGTCGATACAGTGACCGGCCTGGCGTGACCTTTTGGCTTGATATTTCTTTACCATCCTGACAGAAAATAACTAAAGCAGCTAAAGTCTTGAGACGAAGGTGACACTGAGCCGAAATGGAGTCCCCGACCTGAGCTGAAGAGGTGCTCAGAGACAATTTAGGAGAAGGGAAGTCACCTGCAACAAGAAAGAGAGACTAAGGGTACATCTACATGGCAAAAACCCAACGTGACAGCAAGTCTCAGAGGACAGGGCAACTGACTCAGACTCATAGAGTCACGCAAGGGGGCTAAAATTGAAGTGTGGACACTCTCGCTGTAGTGTGGACACAGGCTAGCAGCACCTGAGTACCACGAGTACCACTAGTCCGCCAGTGCCTTCCCACAGTTCCCGTCGTGTGCCCAGAAACGCCAGACTGGCAAAGAATTCATAGCACATCTCAGTTTTCTGCAGCTCTCCGAGCCGTGGGCCGTGCCCCAAGAAGCTGTACGTAGCCCCACACTCGAGGGAGAGCAGAATCAATGTGGGCACAGCAGGGTGCCTGTTCTCGCAGGAGCTCGGCTAACTCGAGAGGAGTCACTGTGTGCGGATAACTCGAGTTAGCTCTGCAGTGAAGGCAGAGCCAGGCAGGGAACGAAGCATTAGTGATGGATTAGTGAGAAGTACGCTTGGCTGATTGAAAGAGCCGTTTCTCTTCACGTTGGAATTAAAATAAATACCGTGCAACACAGGAGATTTAAGACAAATTCATTCTAACAGGTTTCAGAGTAACAGCCGTGTTAGTCTGTATTCGTCTCTAAGGTGCCACAAGAACTCCTTTTCTTTTTGCAAATTCATTCTAGTGCAGTGCCCTGGGCTCATCAATACACTCCTCTATTAGCACCAACTCTGCCAAGATTTACACATGGAAAGTTTGTTAAACGTGTATCTCAGTGACACTGGGCCAGATCCCTGGCTCATGTAAATCAGCCCTGCTCCATTGGAGTCAACAGAGGTATTCTGATTTATGCCTGCTGAGGATTTGGCCAAGATGTGTTTCACTTCCAGTAAAGTTTATGGTCTGTCACTGTGGGAAGTTCCATTTACAGTGCGATTACCAGGATTTCAGGCAGGAATCGTGCAAGAGGCATTGCCCACCCACCCGCCTCCTACACCTCCCCAGCCGCCCTCCCGTTGCCATTGTCTGGGGGTTTCACTCCTTTCTATGTCTCCCCTTCTTCCATGTCTCTTGTGCTCTCGCTTACCTGGGGAGCTGCAGGGCTCCTGGCCTGTGACCCCAGCACCTGCACCAGACAGGAGAGGGGGTGAGTGGCAGACACAGCAGCTCTAACTATATTAATGTCACCCCAGCTACACTAGGGTGACATTAATATTAATAATTAAGCCAAGACAAGCCAGAAAATCCCAACTCAGGATCATGTTGCAAGAGCCATACGCCCCGATCCCACAATTGGATCCATCTGTGGGCCCTGGGTCTCACCATGGCTATCGATGGAAAGCCCCAAGTGGGAATCTTACAAAGTTTGAATATTTGCAAGGCAGGATTAAAGTTTCCATTAATGTTTAATGTTTGTTCTAATACTAAAACACTCCTCACCATGTAACTTGCTGAAAACAAAGAACACGAACATTCATGATCTTCAAAACATTTTCTCACTGTCTTTACTTTCCTAATCAGCTTCAACTCTTTGTCCTCGTCCCTGAAATAAGCCCCACACAGCCAGTCCTAACCCTGTCATTTCCAGGTTTGTAACCTCAATATCATCCTTTTAATGCAGGTCCATTCTATGTACTATTAGAGATCTGCTCACCGGCTCAGACTTTCAGAGCTGTATAGGTGATTTGGATGCTCAGTTGCCATGAATTTGAACAAAGTGTCCAAATCCCGTCGGCAGCTTTGAAAATCTCAGCCATAGGTTGTAATATATATGTGAGTACAATACACACACACAGGGACATTAGATATTAAATAAAATAGCTAGATATCAAAACAATGTTCTGAGCATTAAATATTCTCTCAGAAATTAGTAAGAAACTTTGGCCATGAATTTCAAACCAGTTTTTAAACCCAACATGAAATAACTGCTTAGAGCTCAGTATAACATCAACGTGCAGCTGTTCGTTTAAACCATTTTTACCATAACTTCCCCTCCAGGCTGTTCCCCATGTCCCCCCAGCACAGGCAGACCTATAAACCTGCCTGCCCCTAAACCGCTGGGCAGAGAGCTCACTGCAAACTCACAGAGCAGTCACAGCAGGATCATGGGGTGATCGAGAGCCGGCGACTCAGCCTGAATATCCCACAGCAGCATCGAGTCTACATCTCTGATGAGCAGCCACTGGGGCTCTGTGCCCCAGGTCCCTCCTTCTCCCTTCCTTCTTCTGGCCCGTACAGGCTCTGGGCTCTTGTAGCGTGTCTCAGGGAGGCCCTGATGTGTCTGTGGCCAGAGGGGCCCTCCCTCATGAGATGAGAATGGAAACATTATTCACCACCCCCCACACACACACATCTGGTCTCTGCATCGGGGAGAGCTGGACCCCCTGGTTTCCCATTGGAACCTCCCTGTGACAGGCTCAGTCCTGCTGAGCCAAAACTAGTGAATTTCTAAATCCATTCCCAGGAAAAGGGCAAATTCCTCTTGACAATTTCCACTATTTTACCACTAGCTCCAGCTGTCCCCTGAGACGGGAGACACCAGGGCATGTTGTTGGTGTGAGCTGGTGTCTGTCTCGGCGTCTCCACCCTCCACAGCCTGCCGCATGCACCACTGCCAGGGCGGGCTTTGTGTGGGGGGGTGAATTTATCACAAAATGATGCGCAGGGGTCATTAACATCTGTTCTGAGCTCCCAGCCTGCTCTGGCAGTGTGAGCTCTCACTCCACTGGCCTCTTCACTGCGCCCCCTCAGCCCTGCCCCCAGGGGCCGTGCGTCCCTGTCACACTGACCCAGGCCTGCCCGGCCCAGGCATAGGGCTCGGGCAGACACTGTGCCTGTAGAACACCCAGCCATGGAGAGGGAAGGAATGAAAACCCAGCATGCCCCAGGTGTTCGTGTGAAGGGGACCTGAGACACTGGCATCACATGGAAAACGGGGACCATGCCGGTAACACCAGGACGTGGTCTGTGGACAGCACTCCCTTTGGTTGGGGGTGATACAAAGGCCGGGAATTGGCTGGGCACAGGACCTTAGCATTGGAAAGCTAATGTGCCAATATATTAAAAAGGGTAAACGGGATGACCCAGATAACTGTAGCGCTGTCAGTCTGAGGTGGCTTCCCGGCAAGATAATGGAGTGGCTAGAATTAAAGGAGGGTAAGATAAGAATGTAAGAACGGCCATACTGGGTCAGATGGTCCATCTAGCCCAGTATCCTGTCATCTGACAGTGGCTGGTGCCAGATCCTTCAGAGGGAATGAAAAAAACAGGGAAATTATCAAGTGATCCATCCTCAGTCTTCCAGTCCCAGCATCCGGCAGTCAGGGATTTAAAGACTCCCAGAACATGGGGTTGTGTCACCGGCTATATTGGCTAAGAGCCATTAACAGACCTGTCCTCCAGGAACTTATCTAAGTGTTTTTTGAACCCCATTATAATTTTGGCTTTCACAACATCCCCTGGCAATGAGTTCCACAGGTTGATGGTGCATTGTGTGAAGAAGTATTTCCTTTTGTTTCTTTTATACCTGACAGCAATACATTTCATTGGCTTCTTGTGTTATGTGAACGGGGAAATAACACTTCCCTATTCACTTTCTCCACACCATTAATGATTGTATACCCCTGTATCGTATCCCCCATAGTCATCTCTTTTCTAAACTGAACAGTCCAAGTCTTTAATTTCTGCTCATCTGGAAGCTATCCCATACCCCTACTCATTTTTGTTGTCCTTCTGTATCCTTTTCCCAATATTAATACATCTTTTTGACATAAAATAACCAGAACTCCATGCAGTATTTAAGATGTGGGCGTACCATGGATCAATAAAGTGATATTTTTGAGTTTCCATGTCCTTGAGTGTTCCATATTATTTATTATATTTATATAGTGGCTTTGTGATCATTTCTGTCTTATTATCTATCCCTTTCCTAATTGTTCCTAATATTTTGTTAGCTTTTTTGACTGCCACTGCACACTGAGCAGATGTTTTCAGAGAACTTGTATTAATTCCAAGATCTCTTTCTTGAGTGGTAACAGCTAATTTTGATCCCATCATTTTGCACATGTCATTGAGATGATGTTTTCTAATGTCTATTACTTTGCATTTATTCACGTTGAATTTCATTTACCATTTTGTTGCCCATTCACCCATATTTGTGAGATCCCTTTGTAACTCTTTGCAGTCTGCTTTGGATTTAACTATCTTGACAAATGTTGTATCATACACAAACTTTGCCACCTCAGAGTTTACCCCCTTTTCCAGATCATTTCTGAATATGCTGAACAGTACTTGTCCCCATACCAATCCGTGGGGAACACCTCTATTTATGTCTCTCCATTCTGAAACCTGACCATTTATTCCTACTGTTTGTTTCCTATCTTTTCACCAGTGAGATCCATGAGAGGCCCTTCCCTCTTATCCCATGACCACTTACTTTGCTCTGTAGACTTTGGTGTGGGACCTTGTGAAAGGCTTTCTGAAACTCCAAGTACACTATATCTACTGGATTACCTTTGTCCACATGTTTGTTGACCCGCCTCAAAGAATTCTAATAGATTGGTGAGGCATGGTTTCCCTTTACAAATCCCATGTTGACACTTTCTCAACAATTCATGTTCATCTACATTCCTGATAATTCCGTTCTTTACTGTAGTTTCAACCTACTTCTCTGGTACTGAAGCTAGGTTTTCCAGCCTGTAATTGCCAGTGTCACCTTTGAAGTCTTTTTAAAAAATCGGAGTTACATTAACTAACCTCCAATCATCTGGTACAGAGTCTGATTTAAGCAACAGGTTACATACCACAGTTAATAGCTCTGCAATTTCACATTTGAGTTCCTTCAGAACTCCTGTATCAAGTGGGAGTGTTTCCAGTGGGGTCCCACAGGGATCACTTCTTGGCTGTAAACTAGTTACCATTTTCATTAACACCCAGAAAAAACATAAAATCATCACTGAAAAAGTAGGGTGAGGTGTAAATAATCACGAGCACAGGTCACAGACACAAAGCACATTCTGAATGGCTAGAGATAGAACCACCGAATCTCAGGGTTGGAAGGGACCTCAGCAGGTTATCTATTCCAACCCCCTGCTCAAAGCAGGACCAATCTCCAACTAAATCATTCCAGCCAGGGTTTTGTCAAGCCTGACCTTAAAAACCTCAAAGGAAGGAGATTCCACCACCTCCCTAGGTAACGCATTCCAGTGCTTCACCACCCTCCTAGTGAAAAAGTTTTTCCTAATATCCAACCTAAACCTCCCGCACTGCAACTTGAGACCATTACGCCTTGTTCTGTCATCTGCCACCACTGAGAACAGACTAGATCCATCCTCTTTGCAACCCCCTTTCAGGTAGTTGAAAGCAGCTATCAAATCCCCCCTCATTCTTCTCTTCTGCAGACTAAACAATCCCAGTTCCCTCAGCCTCTCCTCATAAGTCCTGTGTTCCAGTCCCCTAATCATTTTTGTTGCCTTCCACTGGATGCTTTCCCATTTGTTCACATCCTTCTTGTAGTGTGGGGCCCAAAACTAGACACAGTACTCCACATGAGGCCTCACCAATTTCAAATAGAGGGGAACGATCATGTCCCTCGATCTGCTGGCAATGCCCCTACTTATACAGCCCAAAATGCCGTTAGCCTTCTTGGCAACAACGACACACTGTTGACTCATACCCAGCTTCTCGTCGACTGTAACCACGAGGTCCTTTTCTGCAGAACTGCTGCCTAGCCATTTGGTCCCTAGTCTGTAGCGGTGCATGGGATTCTTCTGTCCTAAGTGCAGGACTCTGCACTTGTCCTTCTTGAACCTCATCAAGTTTCTTTTTGGCCCAATCCTCTAATTTGTCCAGGTCCCTCTGTATACTATCCCTACCCTCCAGCATATCTACCACTCCTCCCAGTTTAGTGTCATCTGCAAACTTGCATCCTCCCACCGCACTCTCCTGCTGGTAATAGCTTATCTAAAGTGATCGCTCTCCTTACAATGTGTACGATAATCGAGGTGGGCCATTTCCAGGGCAAATCCAGGTTTTCTCCCCACCCCACCCCACCCCCAAAACCCACTCTCCTGCTGGTAATAGCTTATCTAAAGTGATCACTCTCCTTACAATCTGTACGATAATCAAGGTGGGCCATTTCCAGCACAAATCCAGGGTTTAACAAGAACGTCTGAGGAACAGTGGGGGTGGGGGTGGGGGGGAAGGAATAAACAAGGGGAAATAGGTTACTTTTTATAATGAATCAACCATTCCCAGTCTCTATTCAAGCCTAAGTTAATTGTATCCAATTTGCAAATTAATTCCAATTCAGCAATCTCTCTTTGGAGTCTGTTTCTGAAGTTTTTCTGTTGTAATATCGCAACTTTCATGTCTGTAATCGCGTGACCAGGGAGATTGAAGTGTTCTCCGACTGGTTTATGAATGTTATAATTCTTGACATCTGATTTGTGTCCATTTATTCTTTTATGTAGAGACTGTCCAGTTTGACCAAAGAGAGATTGCTGAATTGGAATTAATTTGCAAATTGGATACAATTAACTTAGGCGTGAATAGAGACTGGGAATGGTTGATTCATTATAAAAAGTAACCTATTTCCCCTTGTGTATTCCTTCCCCCCCCCCCCGCCCCCACTGTTCCTCAGACGTTCTTGTTAAACCCTGGATTTGTGCTGGAAATGGCCCACCTTGATTATCGTACACATTGTAAGGAGAGTGATCACTTTAGATAAGCTATTACCAGCAGGAGAGTGGGGTGGGGGGAGAGAAAACCTTTTGTAGTGATAAACACCCATTTTTTCATGGTCTGTGTGTATAAAAACATCTTCTGTATTTTCAACAGTATGCATCCGATGAAGTGAGCTGTAGCTCACGAAAGCTTATGCTCAAATAAATTGGTTAGTCTCTAAGGTGCCACGAGTACTCCTTTTCTTTTTGTGAACTTTTAGGTCTGTAATCGAGTGACCAAAGAGATTGAAGTGTTCTCCGACTGGTTATTGAATGTTATAATTCTTGACGTCTGATTTGTTCTGATATGTTCTGTTTGCAGTCATGTAACCCAGAAAGATGAGTTTTAGTACTGATGACAGCAGGATTTCTGCAGCATTTATATTTTTATATTAACTTAGATTATTTTCATTCGTTGTAAGTCTAGTTTGAGCAGAGCGAGCGCGTGTCCATCTCCCCGTGCTGGGAAGCTCTTGCCCAGCTGCAGTGTAGATGGACCCAGTGAGACGATACAGTCTCAGCTCACCAGCAGCCTCCCCATTGTCAGGTCTATTGTAGGCAGCGTGACAATGGAGAGTTTCACGGCAGGCTCTGGAGGATACTGAGGTAGCTTTGTGGATGTTTATGGGGATTCTTCCCAAGTGTAGGGACAAGAGAGGGGTTATTGGGAGAGTTAATGAGTGTTTGTACTGCGAGGGGAAAGAGCCAGAGGAGAGTGAGAGATGAAGCGGAAGAGGGAGGGAGGGGATGAGCGACTAGAAGCTGGGATGAGATGAGTAGATGAGAAACTTCTGTGTCTGTGAAAGGGAGAAAAAGGAGAGAGCTGTAGGATGTGGGGAGGAAGGAAGCAGTGGGAAGGTCACATCATATTGTGCCAGCTTTCCCCCTAAATACCTTAGTGAGACCCTGTGCAGAGAGAAGAGGAGGCGGGAGTGGGAAAATCTGAGGAGGGTGACTAAAGGGCTGGGGTTGTGGGCGTGGCTGTTGATCTGAGAGGAGAGGTGCAGGTGCTTGACTAGGAAGACGGCAGAACTGATGGAGGACAGAACAAATTTGTAGTGGAGGAAACCTGCCTGGGGACGAGATTCCCACCAGAGACGCTCGGCAGCGCGAGACCAGGAGGACGCCCCGTGTGCTCATTACTATAATGGCAAAAGCTCCATGTATTTTAAATTTGTGTAGCTCTGATAAGCTCCCAACTGACCTGGCTGCACTAACGATGGGAATTTATATTTTAGTGCACAGGGGCGCTGGCTGCAAGTCAGGAAATCTGCCGCTCTCCCGGTGAGTGTCGGTGCCGTGTAACAACGTTAATTATAGAACAGAGAGGCCCGATCCTCAGGCACACTAAGGCCTCTTAATAGCACTTGGGCAGTGTAAGGAGGCTAACAGAGGGTGTAAATTCACACTCACTTTACCCGTGGACGGGGCTTTAGTGTAAATGAGAAGCAGGCCCTGTGTGTCTGGCGGGTGGGGCAGAGCACCAGGAATCAGGTCTCATGGGGGACACTTTGGATATTGCCACTGACTGTAAAAAAGCCTGCCGCTGATTCATTGGGCCCGACTCCTTGTGACTTCAGTGGGAGAAGAGTCAGAGCCACGGGATGAGCGTGGGGGCCCCGAATCCAATGGGAGTGTAAATGGCAGCACACGGGATCGGGTGTAAATTGATCTGAAAATAGATGAAAGGTTGTACGCGGCAGAGCAGTGGAATTTGCACCAATTTGGCATCAGGTGAGGACCAAGTTCGGCCACCGGCGTAATGGGAGCAATTCCCACTGAACTCAAGTGGAGTTCCACATGCTTCAGTAATGCCCTGCTTGGTGCGTACATGCCGCACTCCGGGCCTGGTCCACAGAGGGTGTGAGTGTGTCAGAGCCTCACTCACTTATGCTTCCAGCTCTGGAAGTCCTGGGGGTTCTGGCCATGACGACGGGTGTGTAAATGAGGGTTCAGCTGGGTTTCAGACCCAGAGTTCCTTGGAACGCAGGGCATGAGTTTTTACATCTTAAGCTGAAGCTCAAGTCACAGACCCTCCGCCCTCTGTGGAATGGCCCAGAGAGGTGTGACGATGTGACGCAGCAGGGAGGGGGGAGTGTTGACCTGGGAATGTGCCCTGGGGACGGGAGACCTGAGAGCCTGTCACCTGAGCCAGGAGGGGGAGGGGGAGGTGACACCTCTGCCCAGGAATGTGGACGGAGGCTGCAGCAGGGAACCTGCTGGGTGGGTTTAGTTTCAGTTTGGGGCTGGGTGGAGGAACACAGGGAACCCCAGGGCTGGGGTCTAAGCTCCCTGCTCCCCCAGAAGGACTTCACTGAGGGGTCCTGGGTGTACCCACAAGCTCTGTTTTGGACTGTGTTCCTGTTGTCCAATAAACCTTCTGTTTTACTGGCTGGCTGAGAGTCTCAGTGAATCCCAGGAAGAGGGGTGCAGGGCCTGGACTCCCCCACACTCCGTGACAAGAGGACACACACACCCCAGAGGGTCCCACAAGTCCTCTGATAAAAACAAACTTCTCCTGAGCATTGGAGGCCCCCAGCAGTTTGACTCCCGGATGAGCCCCACTTACAAGATGGACACCACCTTGGTCAACACACCAGGGGCTGAGCTCATCTCTCTCACCCATTTTACAGATGGCAGTGACCTCACTCGAGGCGTGTCCCCCCTGCAATCAGAGGTGTGATTAGAGCATGTGTAGACACACCTGGGCTAGTTCAGATAACAACAGCAGTAACAACACAGCAGCCTGAGACACTGGGTTCACCCTCAAGCAGCGACCCCATTCTGCCGTGGCTTCACTCCTATGGCTACTCAAGCTAGTGCGACCAAAGCCAACGCGAGTCTGCTCCACGTACTGCAGCCACAACTTGGGATTGCAATGTGCAAAGTGCCAGGCAGGGAGAACCAGACCCCAGGGACACAGCTGCCGGTGGGGATAAGTCATCAAGTGAAGGCTAGTGACTCCACCCAGCTGCTTTCCCAGGTTGTGTCCTGCCAGTCCCCTTCCCTAGGTGAAGGCTCTGGAGTAAACAGGCGTAGCCCTGTTGGAGTCAGGGCAGCTTTGCCAATTTACCCCCAATGAGGAGCTGGCCCAAGAGGGATAAAAGCAGAAGAGCTGGAGGGAGCTAACGGGGTTGTAAAGCAGGAGGGGGCAGCTCCCCCTGAGTTACGTGGGGCATCTGGGTTTGAATTTACAAATCTGGCTCGTGAGAGTGAGACCCTTCTTCCCCATGGCATAAAGCCCCAGGCTGAGGTGAGCCCAGTCCAGGGTGACACACAAGGGCCTGGCTAGTCTCTGCCATAATTCAAATGTCATCTCCATGAGAGAGGAGCCGTTTCACCAAATAATGTTTCCTCCCCATGAAGGTGACCTCCCTGCCCCGACACTGATCCTGAACAAGGGCCCTACCCCCCAAGGGGACACCATCATACTGCTGTGCTTCGTCCCTATGGACACCTCAGTGATGCGCGTCATCTTCTGTAAGGACGGCAAGGAAATTTTAATGCTGCCCAAGGACAGAAACAAATTCATCTTTGAGTCAGCCCAGCCCGTGTCTCCAGAGAGCCCAGGGGAGTATTTCTGCCGCTACGAGCACAAGGACGACAGGAACCAGGAGAAGACTTCTCTCCCCAGTGCCCGCCGGTACCTGAGTGCACCAGGGAACACGCTGAATGAAGGGAGGGCTGCTTAGCACACAGGGGGCAGGCAGCGGGGGCGCAGTGGGAGCAGCCAGTGGCAACTAGAGTAAAAGTTTCAAAACTTCCATCTCTCGTGCTGAAGTCTCCATTCCTGAAGTCCAGCTCAACGCTAATTGTTTTGTTTTATTTTATTTAATGGTTGAACAAGATTCCACCAGCCCTTTCTGAGTTTTATGCAGGTGAAGAACAGGTTTAACCTCTTCAAAAAATTGATCAATCCTTAAATGAGAAATTTGTCAGGTGCATTGTCAGGAATGTCCATATGGACTTTGCTTGAAGTTCAGAGCAGATGGGGGTAAACTCACCGGGTTGTGACCATTTGAAAAACACCCCGGGCACATGCACTGCAGGAAATGATGCTAAATTATAAACTACTTGTGGCTGCATCTCTAAGTTCTGGGCACACATTATCCAGACCCATATTCTGCAATTCTCCCCTATCTAATGACCTTGGTTAAAACCCTGAGTTAAAATCCCTTCCATCTTTTCTTGGCGCTGGGAAAGAGGAAGTTCAAAATCTGCCTTTGAATATTGCAGCTCTGGCCCATCTCTCTCGTTTATGTTCTGGGGCTTATTTCATTAGAGACTCCATGGTAAGGGAACAGGTGCTCAGGCAGGGAACTCATTTTATATGTGGTGGATTCTCCATGGCTTGAAGTCTCTAAAGCAAGACTCGATGTCTCTTTCTAAAAGACATGTTCTAGCACAACAGAAGTTGCGGGCTTGAGATACAGAAATCGCTTCTGTTATGCAGGAGGTCAAATCATCAAGTCCCTTCTGGCCTTTAATGTCTATGAATCTATTAATAGATAGAGCTAAAATATTTTAGTCCTAGTACCAACTAGATCCTAACTCCTTTGAATGCAAGAGAAAAGCTTCCATTGATTTCAGTGAGAGCAGAGTTAGCCCCTTATATATATGTCTCTGCCCAGTATCATGTGGAAGAAATTTAGGTTTTGTATATTTTACTTTGTGAGGCCGGGCACAAGGTGAAAAAGGCATATCAATTACTCAGAGTCTGATCCAAAGCCCACTGAAGTCAATAGGAGTTTTGGGATCCAGTTCAGTAGGGTTCCAATTAGTATCTGTTTTCCGGACAATGTATTCCTAATGTCCAGTTCACACCACCAGTTGCATAGCCTGTGAATTCAGCACATTAGGGTTTCTCAAATCAGCTTCAATTTTTCAGTGACTCCCTTAGTTTACCAGTGGTTTTCCTGGTCACATGCTTTAAAGCTTAAAGGACTAATCAAGCAAGGTGCTGAGCAGCTGCAAATCTCAGTAGGCCCAACTGGAGCTGAGGGAAACCAGCACCTCATGCGGATTTGGGCTCTGAGTTCATCTTTCCTCGCCTGGACCTTGGTGGAACTCTATAGATTCAGACCAACTGAGGAGCTGGTCCGTTTTCTACTTTCTGAGTAACAGTAAAGCGTTAAAGTAGAGCTGCTAGAGCCCTCTGGTCTGCATGTGGCACAAGACGTTCTTTTATTTATTTGATCATTGATTTTTTTGGTGTCCCCATATGGTGATTTCAAACAGTCACATGTGATGACTCTACAATTTGTGGGATCCTGGGAGAATTTAAAATCCCACCTTTGTGTTGAGATAAAGAAAGCTCTTTTGCCTGTAAAAGTGGTGTTTTAACAACTATTTTGACTTTTACTCAGGTCAGTGGAAAATCAGGGAAATTAATTTACTGATTACAAAGAGATCTTTGGGGGCGGAAGGAAAGCTCAGTGGTTTGAGCATTGGCCTCCTAAACCCAGGGTTGTGAGTTCAATCCTTGAGGGGGCCATTTAGGGATCTGGGGCAAATTTGGGGATTGGTCCTGCTTTGAGCAGGGGATTGGACTAAATGACTTCCTGAGATTCTATGATCTCAGAAAAGATATATTGGACTTAGTTCAGAAAGGGCAACAAAAATGATTAGGGGTATGGAACAGCTTCCGTATGAGGAGAGATTAATAAGACTGGGACTTTTCAGCTTGGAAAATGGACGACTAAAGGGGGATATGATTGAGGTGTATACAATCATGACTGATGTAGGGAAAGTAGATAAGGAAGTGTTATTTATTCCTTCTCATAACACAACAACTAGGGACCACCAAATGAAATTAATAGGCAGCAGGTTTCAAACAAACAAAAGGAAGTACTTTTTGGGGGGAGGGATAGCTCAGTGGTTTAAGCATTGGCCTGCTAAACCCAGGGTTGTGAGTTCAATCCTTGAGGGGGCTATTTAAGGATCTGGGGCAAAAATTGGGGATTGGTCCTGCTTTGAGCAGGGGGTTGGACTAGATGACCTCCTGAGGTCCCTTCCAACCCTGAGATTCTATGATTCTTTGTTTGTTTGCTTGCCCTAAACTGGAGGACGTAAACCTTTTTGGTGTAAAATGTCAGATTGGGTGCTTGAATGTGTGTGTTAATAATTAAGCTGCAGAATTCAGCTCTAGCTCTGAATTTTTTTACATATTTGTGGTTTTCAAATTTTAATAGATTTTTAGCTTAGACCTTTTATCAAGTGCTCAACAATTTTGTTGTTTAACCATTTACTCCATTCATGATCAGAAGATCTTACGATCATTTTCCTCAAAGTGACACGATCCATGGAGGCTGATTGATATTTTGGGACTTCCAGTAGACAGCCAGCAATGTACAGTGATAGATTGAATGATTCTTCTGGATTTCTTCCAATTTCTTCATGACATTTACTATATTGAGTAAATAATCTGTCATAAAAAGATGACCTAATCAATCCTGATTGGACAAAACTCCATGGACAGTGCCGTGGAATTGTCAAAGTACTCCAGAGGAAGCGGGGCCATGAATCTTTAGAAGTGGAGGCAGATGGTGTCCCTGCCTAAACCATCAACTCCAGAAGCCATGTGACATCATGCCCTATGCTTCCTCCCCTACTGACTGGCCATCAAATGGGTGATTGCCCTGTGATGTTACCAGCATATACATAGAAAAGTTAAATAAAAACATCAGTACTCTTGTTGGAAGGTTAAAGCATAATACGATGATTATTTCTTAGAATTCAGAATGACACCACCAAAACCAGAGAGAGACAAAGCAGGCTGCTCCCTAAGGAAGCGAGACACACCTCACACAACTTTACTCTGGGCTGGCTCTTACAATCCAGACTGTCACAAATCATATGACTTCCCTCGGAACCCACAAGCCCACAAGCAGTACTAGGAACTAGCTCACAAATTAAAGTGATAGACCTCAATTCTGCCACAGTTTTCAATACACCTCAGAACCCAACATCTAAGACATGTCATAGATAAGGCTGCGAGATTGTCATGGAGGTCACGGAAGTTACCGCCGTGACTTCTGCAGCGCCCGGTGTGGCTGGCTCCAGGGCTGCCCGAGCAGCTCAGGCAGCCCCTGGGCCAGACACAACAGCTGCTGCTGGGGCAGTCTTGGGTCACTGCCCCCCGAGCCCGGCAGCAGCAGGAGTTTGGGTGTGGAGGGGGCTCAGGGTTGGGGCATAGGAGAGGGGAAGGGCTCCGGGCTTACCTTGTGGGGGCTCCCCAGAAGCGACAACATGTCCCTCCCTCTCTCAGCGCTTAGCTCTGTGCTCTACTTCCGCCCACAGGCGCCGCCTCCACAGCTCCTATTAGCCGTAGTTCCCAGCCAATGGGAGCTGCGGAGCTGGTAGCCTGCGGAGCGAGGAGCTTAGGGAGGGACATGTCACCACTTCCAAGAAGCCGGGTAGGGAGCCTGTCAGCCCCGCCAATCCCCCCCACATCACCAGCGGGGGTTCCGGGCTGCTCCCAACTGAGCACCCGCGGAGCCCCCACAGACCACCCCCCCAGCACTCATGGCACCCCCTGGGCTGCCCCTCAGCACTCGCAGTGCCCCCCAGGCCATCCCCCCCCAGCACCTCCCTCCCCCCTGCACATCTAGGGGGAATATGTTTATATAGCATTATCTTAGTTGTTAGGTTTAGTACATTGACATGACACAAAGTTTCAGGGTTTTTCTGGGAGGCGGGGGCATATACACCTGAAATTTTGTGTGATGTCAATGTTCCTTAAGTCAGACATTGAAGAATAGAATTTAAGATTTATGGGGTGATTTTACAAAACCTGTGTCCTAGAAAGAAACCCCAGTCTATTGCTTTCACGCCCACGTACTTCTGTGGTAATTTCTGACATTTTGCTCCTGATTTATATACGGGTTTCAGATTATTGAAGGGAACCATAATCTACTGTACATCTACCCTACAGATATACTTGGGGCCAGCAACTCTGGAGGGGAAGCTTCTGCCAAAGGTAACCGGTTTTCTTTAGTTCTGTGTGATTTCTCTGTAAGAAGGGGGAAGCCTTGCACTGAGATTAGACAATTTTGGCCTGTCCTAATTGGGAGCAGCCCCAGGGTGACAGCCTAACCCAGTGGTGAGTGTGTTACAAGTTTCTCTCACTGCCTAGCCACAGAGGCTGTGGCTTGTTACAGCCGACGATGTCAGAGGCTTGGTTCTTTAGTTCATGAAACGGCAGCTGATGTTTTCGGCTCTGGAGGTCCCCAGTTCAGTCCCCAATGTATCAGCCCAGATTCCAGTTGCCGGCGCGTCTCAGAAAGGGCCCCAAGGGTGCAGAGCAGGGGGCTGACACCAGCTGACCAGGTGCTAGGGCAGGATACCAGGGGGCAAAGAGGAAGCAGTGAGGAAGATCCTTGCAGGAGCGGAGCTAGGAAGGGTTACATGAGACCTCTAACCAGTAGGGCTGGGGTCAGTCAAAGGCCTCCCCCTGGCTTGTCCAGGATGCATCGTTGCTGGGTGAAATGCCCCCAACACACACCCCATGTATGTGGTGTGGGTGGGAAGCACTCAACAAAGACCCGTCCAGCCAGGCGGGGAGTGGGCCTTGTCCTGTGCATTTGCTCCCACACTCAGCCCCATGGCACGTGATCTCTCACCTTGCTCTCTCCCATGTTCCAGCGCCTGCTGTTCTGCTCTGGGTCTGGATCCTGCGCTCCACCCTGGTCCTGCTTCTCGTGACATCTGCCCGGATCATCACCTGCAACGTGGAGAAAAGAGCTGTCACTCAGCCTGACCCAGAGCAACAGGAGAGGCCTGCAGGGAATGGCAGGGGAGAGCCCCCATATGCTGAGAGGAATGGCAGGGAGGAGGAGTAAGAAGAGGAATTTGGAGGTTCTGGGGGCCCATGACAGTCCCTGGGGGCACCCGGGGCTGTGGGGCACTTCACTACCAGCTGCCCCTGGCATGATCAAGCCTTATCTGTACCCACCAGGGATCAGCTCTCCGATTCCCCCGGCTACAGGCCACACAAGCCGTGCCCTCTAGGCCTCGCAGGGTGATCTCTCTCCAGGTTGGCAATAGGCACACTCCAGCCCCCAGCCCTCCGAGCATCCCCCTGCAGCACCCAGCCCCTGTCCCACAGGGCACTCACAGCAGTCACAGATCCGCTGCTCCCAAAGGAACAGGGCCCCCAGCTGACCAGCTCCAACTCCAATCACCACCCTGATCAACACACAGCTCTAGATCCCTTCATAGTGACACCAAGGACAAGTGATTTCACAGAGTGTAGAGATTCGAGGAGTAGCAAAGAGAAGGGTTGGAAAGAAATGGTTCCATGGCCAATAAAATCAAACCACCTTGACTACAGCCTAGACTCACTGAACGAGATATTTTTATGTCTGGTAGAGCAATGCTCACCCCACAGTCCTTCCAGGGTTTTACTCCAGGCTTGGCTGTGATCTCCTGTTCCTGAGACAAACACTGTCAGCCATCTCCTGGGTGAAAGGGAGCTCTTGTCCCTTCTCCTCTTTCTTTCTAGGTTCAGACCGTTGTCTCTTCCCCAGGAGGTCTCTCTTCGCAGACTTACCCTCGGTGTCCTTTGTCCTAGGCTTGGTCTACACTATCAGTGTATGTCAGTCTAACTACATCGATCAAGGGTGGGGAAAATCCACATCCCTGAGCTACGCAGTTATACTGACCTATCCCACAGTGCAGACAGCACTGTGTCGACAGGAGGGCTTCTCCCTTTGGCCTAGCTACCACCTCTCATGGAGGTGGAGTACCTACGCTGAGCTCTCTCATAGGTAGCGTCTTCACTAAGCAGCACTGTAAGTGTAGCCAAGCCCTTTGTAGATTCTCAGGCCCGCACCTGGCCCAGACAGTGAATATAGCCTGTCTCCACGGCTGGGCTTTGTTCTGTGTGCTGATTGGCTCAGCCGAAGGGATTGCCATGGCGCAGGAGATGAGCTTTTCTTCAACACTTCTGGAGCCTAATCTCTGACTTTTCACATCTCTCTTAAGCTATGTCCCATACAAACACCTTGCAGCAATGATGATGCCCAGTGGGCTACGGGCTCTTGGTAGAGACCTCTCAGGCCACCCTTTGGTGAGCTATTGTGCATATATCTGTCCCAGGGATCCCATAAAACTCTATGCACCCCTCTGCCCTCCGTCAGTGGGCACCAAGAAGTTCCTGGGTCACCGGGGCAGACCAGAGGGCGGCTGGGATTAGAGAAGGGTCTGTGGGCTGCATAATTGTGCAGCGATGTGTCCATGAGACTTGGGGCCGGGGGAGTAACTCACTAATGAGAATAGATGGGGGGGGGGTAACTGATAAACATGGGGCAACAAGAAGTAGCTCCAAGAAGCAGCCCGCAGGCGCTCCTCTGTGGTGAGATCTGAACTTTATCTGAGGGCGTGTCTTCACTGGCAACGTTAAAGCGCTCTAAAAAACCCACCTCCACGAGGGGAATAGCACGGAGGAGCACGGCTCCCAGCGCTGGTGCATTGTCTACACTGGCACTTTACAGCGCTGAAACTTGCAGTGCTCAGGGGGGTGTTTTTTCACACCCCTGAGTGAGAAACTTGCAGCGCTGTAAAGTGCCAGTGTAGACAAGCCCTTAAAGACAGAGCCCTGAACGGTGAGTGTGACTGAGCGCCTTTCTTAAAGGGACAGTGCACTGTTTCTGAGATTTCCCCAGCAGCCAGCTCACATTGTCTGTCTCTCTCTCTCACACACACACACACACACAGTCTCTTTCACACTCACCTCCCAACACATACTCGTATTATTGTTGTTGTTACTTCTTCGTACTTCCTGTAATGCACATATATTCTCTGTAATTTTATTCTTTCAAAGTATGTGATTTTAGTGTTTTGACTGGTTTGTGCATTTCATATTTTTCATTTCTCTTACACTTAAATTTAATTCTTTGAGTAGTGAGTTCTAAAATGCCTAAGCTGTCCTGGCTGGAGTAATTATCCCTATGGTAACTTTTTTAAAATATGTATTATATCTAGTTTTTTTGTTTCTACTGATGGCACACATAGGCACATACCTCGGTGCACATAACAAAATTTATTCTGCACGTGGATGGAAAAAATTAGAGGGAACATTGCTATGGCAGCTCCCGCTCTCTGTGCCCATGTCCTGGAAAGACTGTGAGGAGACTATGTAAAATGGCCATCCCGCTCACACCCCAGTCAATGCTCTTCAGTCACACTGTTCTCTGTGTGTGTGTAAATACAGAGGAACCCCACGGCTTGCAGCAGTGTCATTCTGGGATCATGCTCCTGTCCCCAGGACAGAGTCCAGCCCTGTGTGTGAGCAGTGACACATTCACTTCAAAAGGGTTTAATTTTCATTCCTGCAGGGCCTGGCTTGGGGAGAGGGAGCCGGATCCAGCAGGAGAGAGCTGTGGGCCTGTCCCAAAGGGTGCTGTTTGCTTGCCCTCCCTGGGGCTGTGTGTCTATAAATACTGCCAGGGCCGAGGGGATGGGGTTGGGGGAGGAGACACTCCTGTGCTGGGAACAGGGACCACAGCCTGCAACCACAGCCCACGCTCCGTGCTCATCTCAAGCACAGCGCGGGGCTCTGTTTAGAACTAGGCTTGGAAGGATGAGATGGTTATTGGTAAATATCAGTAAACATCAAGTTCCCTGCATGCACACAAACCCACAAGAAAATATTTCCATCAATAATAATCATACATTTGCAGATAAGCAAAGTAAGAGAAATGCTGCTTGAGACATTGTTAGAGGTTGATTTTGGGATATTTACTGTATATTTTGACATGTGATTATGCCAATTTTTGTCTTAATGGTTATAAAGCTTTAACTTTTTGCATCTCAACATCTACTGCCATTAAATAATTATTGTCTGACCCCCCCTTTAATTCCCTCCACTGTGAAATATAAATCAATAAATATAAAAACGTTGCGAAAACCCATGATTTTAACCAATAGTGGACATTTAAACCGATAACAAAAATTTAAAAACCCTTAAAAATCAACATTGACATTGTCAAAATTATAAAGAAAAAAAATTAAAACTTGAGTTCTACGAAGCCTATTTATAACCCAGGGCTGGGACCTGCGGGAGCCACCCTGGGGCATCCTCCAGAAACAGACACAGCACATGTTATGGGGTCAGTCATGTGACTCAGCCACACACACACCCCAACTGATGTCCCAGCACTTCCATTGTGATCTGCCCATGTGATTTCAAACACCACATTTATCTCTGGCCTTTCCTCCTTGTTCTGGTGGCAGCAGCTAGGGAGCAATTGCCGTAGCATGACTTTCACTCGCCAGGACTCACAACCACCTCTTGAGAATGGGAATCTTGCAGGAGGCTTCCCCAACACTAGCATGATTACAGGCTTCAGCACTGTCTTCAGCAGATCAAAGGACAGCTGGTGACACCAGAGCCCTTTTAACTGATGGCCTGGCTGACTGGTTAAGGCGATGGACTGCTAATCCTTTGTGCTCTGTATGGCTGCATTCGAACCCCCCTTGTGGTCATTGGCCTTTGCTTCTTATCTCGGCCATGGCCGGGTTATTCCTCCATTGCTCTTCTGGTCCTTCCTGCCAAAGCAACTCTTACAGTGACCAAACGAAGAACAGCTCCCAACAAAGTGGTTGTTTTTTTTGTCAGTGGGGACTCATGCATGAATCCTCTACACCCTGCCATGCCTAGTAACGTGCATTTGTCTCCCCCAGGTATTTCCCCAGAACCCCATGTAACTTTGTTTGTCTGGCGAGCTGCTTGAAATAGTCCTTTGAAGCTCATAATGCTTCTGGAGGTTTACACTGGCCACGCTTCCCCCCTAGAGGAATTTTGGACAACCCCCAATAATACAGAAACTTTGCATTTTTAATACAATGGACTCCAAAGTGACTTACACTTAATTCAGGTAGGTTCACCCAGGATGTGCCAGGACATTGCCATATCTGTCCCGCACCCTAAACGCTAAAATTCCCTGAGAGGGGTGCTCGTATCCCACAATGCACTGCAAAAAGCCCACACAAGACAACGTGCCTGATGGCGGCATGAGGGATGCTGGGATGACGACCCCGGAGCCACACACCTCTTGCCGACGCAGCCTGTTGCTGTGGAAACGCCCAGCGCTGGCAAAGGTGATTAAGTGTGCACACGCGCTAGTGCCCTGGCAGTGCTGGCGCCAGCAGTGTTCCCATGAACACTTTTTGTGTATCAACAGAAGGGGTCAGAGCAGACGGCGTGCAGGAAAATACTGCTCACTGAAGATGAAGCGAGGAGGAGAGAAGAGGTGTTGTGTAGTCTAGGACAGACGTGTACAGTCCAAAGGCTGTTCTGTTCCTTGTGCTTCTCCTGAGATGACTCCCTGCACAAGAGGAGATGCTCCCCTGCTGGCCTGTTCTAGCATCATAGAATATCAGGGTTGGAAGGGACCTCAGGAGGCCATCTAGTCCAACCCCCTGCTCAAAGCAGGGCCAATCCCCACTTTTTGCCCCAGATCCCTAAATGGCTCCCTCAAGGATTGAACTCACAATCCTGGGTTTAGCAGACCAATGCTCAAACTACTGAGCTATCCCTCCCCCCCAGCTGAGTGAATGCACCTCCCCAGAAGGGAAACAAGCCCCATCACTTCGTGTCTTTAGTGCACTCTCTGAGAGGAGCCATACGTTCGCCTCGGCTCAATTCAGCTGCAGTGTAGCACTCCCAAGGGAACCAGAAAAGGCTTGAAGCTCTTGTTTGTTCTGTGGATACTAAGTTTAATAAGACTCCACTATTCAAACCGCCCCTGCTCCGGGAGTGTAAGATTTGGTGAGCCCAGACAGGAGAGGCTGAATTGCAATGATCTGACCTCTCCAAGAGATGAACCCACCAAACTGCTGCAGACTGCTCCAGAGAAAGCTGCCAGGGAAGATTTCATTGGTTGCAAGCGCTATGGCTGGGAGAGAGTTAAAAGACCAGTAGTGGAGGTAGGAGGTCTCTGATACCAGCTAAAGGATGAGCATTTAAGAGAAGTCTGTGACTCCCTGGGCATTTCTGGGACACATCACAGTGAAACTGCAGCCAAAAGCTCTTTGACCTTACCCAAATATATAAGAATTCATTTCAATAGTGAAGAGCCAAACCCGCTGGAAAATCAGGGATTGTCTTACATTGCTGGCATTAAGAGAGACGATTTTACAAGCCATTGCTACAGCAAAAGAGGAGCAAAAGATCTGTCAATCCCATCCCAGAAAAGAAAACCAGTGTTAAAGAAAGACTTTAAAATAACAGGACAGTTTAGGAACTCCCTGCAAAAGGACAGGCTAAACCAAAGCAGTTTGGCTTATCAAATTGCAAATGGTGTTCCCAAGGGGACCACTGAGACAGAGATAATGGAAACTGTAATCAGGGCAGTTTGCCCAGGATTGAGCTTCAGGAGCTAGCTGGAGTGAAAAACTAAGCTGAGCCTGCCAAAATTGTGTACCCCCTTTCCCAGATCATTGATGAATATGTTGAACAGCACCGGTCCCAGTACAGATCTCTGGGGACCTTGCTATTTACCTCTCTCCACTCCGAAAACTGACCATTTATTTATTTAGTAGACTAAATCTGCGATGCACAATCCTTCACAGTTAACAGAGATAATAATGTGCTAACCTACATCTCCACCACTGCCAGGCTGAACCCCATAGTGCACCCGTGGGTTGCAGAATTAGCTGACTTTAACTTCATACAGTAGAAAACCTGAGTTATGAACATCAGAGTTATGACCTGACCAGCCAACCATGCACCTTATTTGGAACCTGAAGTACACAATCAGGCAGCAGCAACAGAGAGAGAAAAAACAAATACAGTACAGTAGTGTATTAAACATAAACTGCTAAAAAAATAAAGGGAAAGCAGGATTTTTCTTCTGCATAGTAAAGTTTCAAAGCTCTATTAAGTCAATGCTCAGTTGTAAACTTTTGAAAGAACAACCATAACATTTTGTTCAGCATTACGAACATTTCAGCGTTACGAACAACCTCCTTTCCCAAGGTGTTCGTAACTCTGAGGTTCTACTGTAGTTAAATATCATCTAGGGAAATCTAACGCTTTATCAGGAATTCCCCTTGATAGTGACAGGATGCACAGAAGAGACGAACACAGGTGTTCTTAAAGCAGTCAAACTCCTTGGATATACAAACTGATGGCAAGGTGTGCAGGTTAGTAGTTGTTACTACCAATCCTTTGACAGTAGAAGTCTCCTTCATGGGCATTACATCCACCATAAAACTTATTCCAGGAGAAGACATTTTGGCAACTCAGAAGAAAGATCCAGCTATTGCTAAAATGCTTCAGTATAAGTTTTTGGGGCACAAACCAATTAACCAAGAGAACACAGGAGGATGTTGTACATCGAACATTGTGTCACTAGAGTTTGTATGTGCACCAAGCAAAGGAAACCTCACCAGCGTACCAGATTTCATCTAACTACCATAGTTACAACAAGTACCAGGGGTAGCCGTGTTAGTCTGTATCCACAAAAACAACAAGGAGTCTGGCGGCACCTTATTTACTTAGTTACAACAGAAGCATTTGTACTTGTATCCACAGGCTTCTTCCATCTAGGAAGAAGCAAAGAAAGATAGGAATACATCTGAGCCTCGGTGGATCACTTTACTTGGTTTCTCAAAGCCTACCCTACCACCAAAAACTCAGGAAAGACAGTGACAGACAAGATCTTCAATTAGTTTGTTTTAAGATTTGATTTCCCCAAAAGAATCCATCATCAATAAGGAGCAGAGTTTGAAAATAGGTTTTTTCCAAAGGGTAGAGTACTACAGTAAGATTTAAACTTCTCCCATAACCCCATACCACCCACAGGGCAATGGGCAAGTAGAAAGGCTGAATCAAATTCTGCTGGCTACATTGATAACCTTGCCAGAAGAACAAAAATCAGACTGGAAGGACTCCCTTAATAAGACCATAAGACCATCTATGCCTATAACTGTACACAAAATGATGCTACGAGTTCCCACCCTTCTATTTATTATCTTGAAGATAATCACATTTGTCTATTGTCATTGCATTTGGTCTACCTATGAACTCTGAATCTGCACCTAGGAACCATAAAGAATATGCTGAGACACAGAAACAGCAATTGAAAGATGTTTATGAACTGGCCTCAATATGTTCTCAAAACTCTGCTATTCGTGGTACGAATCATTATGGTCAGAAAGCGTACGGTGCTGCCCTCTGGCCAGGGGACAGGAGTACTTGTCAGGAAGGGGACCAGGCAAACTAACATCCTATTGGGAAGATAAAATTCATGTTAGAAGATGAAAGGAAAGGGGAGAGTTCACAGAGTAAAGGCAGAAGGTGGAGAAGGAGGTGGTAGAGTTTGTCACCACAAGTTTTTGCTTCTCTGGGTTTTCTTGCCCTTGGAGATGACACTGTGCTGCACAGCGCCACGGCAGAAGATGCAGAGATCAAGGGAAATAAGCAAAACTGGAATCTAAGGGCGAGTCTCTGCTAGAAGCGCTACAGCGGCACAGAGGCACCGATGCAGCTGCTCCACTGTGGCGCGTCTGGTGAAGATGCTCTATGCTGATGGGAGAGCGCTCTCCTGTCAGCGTAATAAGTCCACCCCTGCGAGAGGCAGTAGCTATGTCGGCGGGAGAGCACTGTCTACACAGGGGGTTAAGGTCGGTATAACTATGTCACTCAGAGGGTGTGGATTAATCACACCCCTGAGTGACGTAAGTGATACTGAAGTAGGCTGTAGTGTAGACCAAGCCTCTCTAAGGACAGAATTTGGACTCCAGTGATTGTGATCGTGAGAGCGAAGACAAACAACATGGTACCCATGGCATGGTGACTCTGAATTCAGAGGCAGAAACATTCCTTCCACGGCTGGGAAATGGGGGTGTTGTTGATCTTGTAAACTTGAAGACAGATGACTAGTCTGATGTGACATTCACATCAGCCAATGAAAGACATGAATGGCAAAATGTGACCATGGACCCGGAAACCATCAGTGCACAAGAAGACAGATCTCGAGAACAACCCATTGTCACATGAGGTCCTCTGACTAGAGAGGGAAGAGCCCCCCAGACACTGACCTATGAACCTACTCATCAGTGTCTAATTCCAGCTACTGGTGAATGCACCATGGCTCTATCCTTGTGTTTACATGCTGTACCTAGTACCTATTCCTGTATCGTCTCCTGCATTCTCTCCAAGATTATTGTAAATGAAGAGACATTGGCTTCTGGTTTGGATATTGCTCTACAAAAGGGGTCGATAGCGCTACATAGTTAGTTTTATGTTTCTTGAGTAGATGTTTTTTATGTCTAATGACTTTGTGTCACATGGTTATACCACTTACCATGTGGGAGCTGGTATCTCATAAGATCTGAGGATCTCTGGGGATTTAAACTGTTCAGAACTGGCTATTTGGTTGGGCAATGGAACAAGCCTTGACACAGACATTTCCTGCTTAATGTGAATTAAACCAAAGAGAGATGCAAAAGTTTCCAGATCTGATGAAAAAGGAGCAAGACAAAAGCTCATCTGAGACCGAAAGCACGAGCTTGTGGAAGTCGTAGGTGTCTGCTAATAAGCCAAATGGCTGGACGGAATGTTTTATATTTTGTTAATGGGAATATTTGGGGGATATTATATCTCCACAGGAGGAGTGTAGCACTGATATGGGAATGTCAGGGTTCTACATACCTGCATTCTGTATCTCTAAGGCTGTGCCCTGTCCCTTTAAGGGTTTGGAGATCTGCTAGCGAGGCTAAAGAGGAACAGTGGGGATGCAAGCTGCACCCCCAGGAGGGTTTCTGTTGTTCTCCGGGGGACCCAGCGGGTTGCAGCCTGCGTTTGTTTGGGGAGTTGGACATTAAGTTTAATAAAATTCCACTTTTAAAACCATCCCTGGTCTGCAGTGTAACACATGCTCTGACCACCAGACCCCTACAGTCCCAGATCCAGCAGAGTTGGGGGTAACAGCTTGCACCCAGATTCTGGTCTGGTCAGATTGGTGGAATTAACACAGCTCATCCCCCCAGTTCCCCTGGGTGTCCCCTGTGCAGCACAGAGACGTGGGCAGCAGTTTATGGGGATGTGGTTTGTTGGGAGTGGCAGGGACCTTGGTTTGCTCTCACTGAGCATCACAGGCTCCCTGTGCCTGCAGCCCCCTGCTCAGTTCCTCATTTGAGCTCCTGGGGCATCAGGCTCCGTGGAGCTGGGGACTGGGGTATTTGGAGCAGCACTGAGGGGTCCCTCGCTGTCCCATCATGTGGTGTGAGCTCACTGCCCTTTTTCTCCATGAGTGCCAGCTTGGGCGAGGGTCTGAGGCCAGCACTCGTGTCAGTGGGGCAGGATCGGAGACAAGGGTGAGTTGGCTGTTCAGGCAGCGTGGGAGGCTGGGTGCTGAGTACCAAAGGGGCCAGAGGGCTGGGGGAACGTTTGTATTAATAATGGGGAGCTGAGTCAGGGAAAAGAGGAGCTGAGACCTGAACCTTCACTCCAAAATGGAAACAATATCCTGCACCCTGATCAGGTTGCCCGGGGTCAAGCCAGAGTCACTCATCGCCTGCAAAGGCAACAGGGCTAGATTCTGATCTCAGCTCCCCTCAGGTCATTCTGGAGTCCCTGACGGCTGCAGTTAGATCAGGGGCTACATTCGCATCTTTCATCCCAGAGTAAATAAAAATAAATATTGCAACCTAGTCAGGGTAATTGGATATTCGACCTTGTTTTGACCGATTAAAATGTGACTAGGGTTGCCAGGTACCCAATTTTCAACCAGAAAGTCTGGTCAAAAAGGGGACTTGGCAGTGTCCAGTCAGATGTACTGACCAGACACCAATAGTCTGGTTACTGCGGGCGGGAAGGAAGAGGTGCCGGGTCATCAACCCGAGCCAGACCCCGCTCAGCTGGGGCCGCCTCCTACCTGCATCTGGGCAGGCAGGAGACTTCATGTCAGGCTGCAGCTCCATGACAGAGGGATCCCAGTGGGAGTGGAGAAGGGAAGTGGAGAGGAGAGGGGCCAGCTACAAGGAAGGGGGAGGAGAGAGAGCAGCGGGGGGGGGGGGGATGGGGAGGAGAGGAGCGAACAGGGGTAGGGGCTTGAGGGAAAGGATGGGGCATTGGCGGGGTCTTGTGAAAAGCAGCGGGAAAGGGGCAGGGACTTTGGGAAAGAGGCAGGGAAGGGAGGTCCGGTTGTCTGCAAATAGAAAGTTGGCAACCCTAAATGTGACCCATGCTGGGGCGTGGTTTAAGATGTATCAGATGCCCCCAAAACACAAAATTCAGCAAATTGTGAAAGTGGCTTCTTCAGCTAAACCCCCGTCCTGGTTATCAGTGGAAGTGAAAGCAGAAATAACAAATGATAATATTAAACAACTAGGAAATGGGGAACTTCATCTCAATAGGTGCAACTGAGGAGTTAGGAATTGTAGACACTTGATAAGAAAAATCTAACAATATCAATGAAAAATCTATGGCATTTTAGGATAAGGACAATAAGGAGTTCTTGAAACATATGGAAAACAAAATATCCTAGCCGTCAGTTTTAGTGCAGTTGGAGATGAGGATGGTACAACTGTAAATCATGATGCAGAAAAAGGAGAAGTGTTACAAATATTTCTGTTTTGTATTTGGGAAGAAGTGGAATGACGTATCCATATCCTGCAGTAATAGTGAAATACTTTCTATTCCAGTTGCACCTAGCGAGGATGTTAAACATCAACTATTAGAATGCAACACTTTTGAAAGGTATAACAAGATGCATTGGCTGGAAGTTGAAGCCAAACAAATTCAGACTGAAAATACAGCAACAATTTGTTAAGAGAGAGAGTAATTAACACTGGAACAATGGACCAAAGGACATACTGGATTCTCCATCCGAAGACAGCCGACCTGACAAACTTTGGATTGGATACCACACAGTCATTTTACAAGGATGAACATGGGGGTGTAGGATGTTCCTCCGAGGTACAGAGCATCACCCCCTGTGACGAAGTGGGACTGTTCTTAATGGTTCCTCCGAATATTGTGGGGGTGCCTCAATTTCCCTTATGCAGTTCTTAAGTATCTAGGTGGTGGGGTAAGGGTGTATGATCACTGCAGAGCCCTAGAGGGCAGGTGTGTGCAGGGGTCTGGACACAGAGAATGGCCGACACCCTGTTTCCTGGCAACTGATGGCCTGGCCCTTCCCCCCTGCAAGGTGAGAGCTAAAGGGTTGGAGAACAAAGGAATCAGGTGACCTCCTGGCCTGGGAAAGGAACAAAGCCCAGAGGAGGGGGGGCTGGAGGGAGTTTCAGTTTGGGGCTGGCTAGGACATGGAGTGAAGGGCAGACGTGGTTGTCTGGCTCACTGCCCTCCAAAATGGACCCAGCTGAGGGGTCCTGTTCTCTGCACCTGCAAGCTCTGTTTTAGACCATGTTCCTGTCGTCTAATAAACCTCTGTTTTACTGGCTGGCTGAGAGTCCCGTCTGACTGCGAAGTTGGGGTGCAGGACCCTCTGGCTTCCCCAGGAGCCCCGCCTGAGCAGTCTCGCTGTGGGAAGCACACGGAGGGGCAGAGGATGCTGAATGCTCCAAGGTCAGACCCAGGAAGGTGGAAGCCGTGTGAGCTGTTTGCCCTGCGGACAGGCTGCTCACCGGAAGGCGACTGCCCCAGAGTCCTGACTGGCTTCATGGGGAGCAGTTCCAGAGCATCGCCCGGGCACTCCGTGACACCCCCCCCACACACCAGCTCGTGCTGCCATGGCTCAGCAGGGTTGGGAAGAACAATTCTGCCCCCGATGGCCTGAGGGGCAGCTCCATAGGTAGGGGCAGGAGCCACCCAGGGGATATATAGGGCAGAGAATGCTCTGGAAATTCTGGGAGGATTCTGGGGGCTCTTCAGAGACTGGGGTGCTGAGAGACACTCCCTCCCACCCAGGCTGAGGAGAGGTGATGGAGGGGGGGTGGAGAAAAATCCTCCTGGTGACCCAGCAGGGGCCAGGAGAGCTGGGGAGAAGGTCCAAGGGGGCAGATGGGATCCAGGACAGTAGGGTCCATCCCTACAGAGATGGGATCAGCTACTGGGGAGGGGGTGAGAGCTGGGGGAGGGAGCCGGGTGATGTATAAAGTGGGGGACCCTACTGCAGGGACTGAGGCAACAGAGAACTGAAGCTCCAGAGAGAGACCAGGACAGACACCCCGGGGTTGGGGGAGCAGTAAATGACTTTATTTCAGTGCCAGGAGCCAGACCTCATGTCTCCATGCACAGGGGGCCGGTCACTCTATCTCAGGAGCTGGGATTCTGCAGGATGGGGTGCTGGGGAGCCTTGCCCTGCTGGGAGATAACATCTCTGAGCCACCCCTTCTGGCTGGGACCCTGCTCTGCTTTGGGGGAGACAATTCCCCTGTACACAGAGGCTCCTGGCTCTTTACTCCCCTGGGGGTTGGGGTCCTGGCTCCCAGCCCAGCCTGGCAATGCGGAGGGAGGGATTGCAGGGTTCTGGGGTGCTCTGTGTGCGGGACAGGTTGTGTGCTGGAATCCCTGCACTGCAATGGCAGTGTCGGTGCCCATCCAGGAAGGGCTGTCTCCGGCTCTTCTTTGCCCCATCCCATTCCCAAGTGGGTGCTGGGTCGTGCTCACACATTGGCCGAGGTGACTGTTTTCCCTGGAGGTGACAGATTGGCTGCATGTGCACGGAGAGCCACATGTTGGGCTGGACGGTGCCGGGCTCAGGCCAGCAGATCCCTTCTGGTACCAGATTTCAGAGTAGCAGCCGTGTCAGTCGGTATCTGCAAAAAGAAAAGGAGGACTTGTGGCACCTTAGAGACTAACCAATTTATTTGAGCATAAGCTTTCGTGAGCTACAGCTCACTTCATCGGATGCTTATGCTTAAAGAAATTGGTTAGTCTCTAAGGTGCCACAAGTACTCCTTTTCTTTTTTCTGGTATCAGAGTGATTCCTGAGACTGGGGAGAAATGGCCCCGGCATTAACATGTCCCCGAGGTGTCTCCTGTCCCCATCTCCCTGCACCCAGATCCCCTGCCCCATGCGCCCCCCAGCAGACAGGACACTGGGCTGAACAGACCCAGTATGGCCATTCTTGTGATCAGGGAATCTCGCTCTGCTCCACCCCCCTAGTCTGACATTGGCTCCGGGGCATACTCAGGGGTCCGGCTCATCCCCTGAGGTCGGGAAGCAAATGCTCTGGCTAAGGAAGCACTAACGGCCTTCCCTCATCTTCTCAGGTCATATCCCCAGCAGGGAGCAGGAGGAGCAGGGAATCTGGCAGGGAAGAGGTTATTTACTGAGGGGGCCCTATACAGCGCCCAGCCCCCCACACCCCACCCTGGGCTTCCCACAGACATAGGCAGCACCTTCCCTGCATGGGGCTCTGCTACGGCCCTCTTCCCCACCCCCTGGGGCCCTGGCAGGTGCTCCCTTAGCTGGTGACACAGGGGCTGGTGTGCTCGGTGCCGGGGATCGAGAGTTTGCTCCCAAGGGTCCAGCTGTTGAGTTGGGAGCACCATGGAATAAATGTGAGATTCCCTGAAGCAGGGATTTCCTGGGGGAAGGGAGAGTGGCTTTTCTGCCCTGTGGAGCCCTCCAAGCAGATAGGGCTCTTCCCCTAAGGAGATCTTCATCTCTGCATGGCTGGATCCAGGCTCCCCTGTAAGCACAGAGAGACGGCGGGTTAGAGGGCCAGTGTCACCCCACAGGCCCAAGCCCCCTGACTGGGATGGGATTGAGGGGAGGGGAGGACAAGACAGCTGCCCAGGGTGGGTAGGTTTCCAGGGGTTGGAGAGGTGGGAGCTGCTGGCCAGAAAGAGACCTAGTGTCTGTGTGCACTGCCCCCCTCCGCCACCACAGACCTACCCACCTGGGGCACTCAGAGTGGGGTAGGGCCAGGCATTGGGGTGGCTCCAGCTCACAGTGGGAAGGGGCATCTCTGGACATCACACACCCTTCATAGCAGCCTCAGTGTGTGCAGGGGACACCCTGGTCTGACTCCTTCCCCCACTGACAGGTGGTACAGGAGCTGGGCCAGCTGCCCAAGGGTTATGTGCAGATGAGGTACCCCCATGTTCAGAGGGGCTTGGCAGACTTGGGGGGCCTTGTCCTGGGATGGGGGAAGGGATAAGAGAGGGGGGTCATGTCACCTGGAGTCTCCTTCCAGCAGTAACCAGCCTCGGCCATGATCAGCACCAGGGCCAGCAGAACCCCGGAGACCAGACCCAGACGGAGGATGTTGCCCCAGGTGAAATCCAGGCGCCTCGTGAGGGCTGTGAAAGGACAGCACAGGTCTGTGGAGTTCTTGGAAGTATCAGGGCTGGATTCTGAACTCAGCTCCTCCAGGGTTAATCCAGAGTCACCCTCTGACAGCAATGGGTTGAGGGCCGAATTCTGATCCATTACCCCTGGATCTAGCTACCCATCTAGCTATTTAATGAAGGATAGATGGAAGAGGCCAGCTGGGCAGCCTCTGAGCCCCAACTCCTCTGTGCGCCCCCAGAACAGGAACAGACCTGAAAGACCTCTCTGCTCTGCAGCTAACCCTGGGGTCAGGGATCCCGCCTCCGCCTCCCTCAGATCTAGAGTTGCCCCTTTCATCTGTGATTCCACAGAGTCCCCATCCCATAAGAACATAAGAGTGGCCATACTATGTAAGACCAAAGGTCCATCTAGCCCAGTAACCTGTCTTCGGACAGTGGCCAATGCCAGGTGCCCCAGAAGGAATGAACAGAACAGGTAATCAACAAGTGACCCATCCCATGTCACCCATTCCCAGCTTCTGGCAAACAGAGGCTAGGGACACCATTCCTGCCCATCTTGGCTAAGAGCCATGGATGGGCCTATCCTCCATCAATTTATCTAGGGGTTTTTTTGGAACCCTGTTATAGTCTTGGCCTTCACAACATCGTCTGGCAAAGAGTTCCACAGGTTGACTGTGTGTTGTGTGAAGTACTTCCTTTTGTTTCTTTTAAACCCGCTGCCTACTAATTTCATTTGGTGACCCCTAGTTCTTGTGTTATAAGAAGGAGTAAATAACACTGCCTTATTTACTTTCTCCACACCAGTCATGATTTTACAGACCTCTACCACCCCCCCCACCCCGTTAGTTGTCTCTTTTCCAAGCTGAAAAGTCCCTGTCTTATTAATCTTCCCTCATATGGAACTGTTCCATGCCCCCCAATCATTTTTGTTGCCCTTTTCTGTACCTTTTCCAGTTCCAGCATATCTTTTTTGATATGGGACAACGACATCTGCACACAGTATTCAAGATGTGGGCATACCATGGATTTATAGAGGGGCAATATGATATTTTCTGTTCTATTATCTATCCCTTTCTTAATGATTCCCTAAATTCTGTTCACATTTTTGACTGCCGCTGCACATTGAGTGGATATTTTCAAAGAACTATCCACAATGACTCTACAGTCTCTTTCCTGAATGATAACAGCTAATTTAGACCCCACCATTTTATATGTATAGTTTGGATTATGTTTTCCAATGAGCATTACTTTGCATTTCTCAACATGGAATTTCATCTGCCATTTTGTTGCCCAGACACCCAGTTTTGTGAGATCCCTTTGTAACTCTTAATGGTCCGCTTGGGACTTAACTATCTTGAGTCGTTTTGTGTCATCTTCAAATTTTGCCACCTCACTGTTTACCCCTTTTCCCAAATCATTGATGAATATGTTGAATAATATTGGTCACAGTACACATCCCTGGGAGACACCACTATTTACGCTCTCCATTCTGATAATTGACCATTTATTCCTACCCTTTGTTTCCTATCTCTTAACCAGTTACTGATCCAGGAGAGGACCTTCCCTCTTATCCCATGAGAACTTACTTTGCTTAAAAGCCTTTGGTGAGGGAACTTGTGAAAGGCTTTCTCAAAATCTAGTTACACTATACCCACTGGATCACCCTTCAAAGCATTGTAGTAGATTCCTGAGGCATGATTTCCCCACTCAGGTACCTGTCCGTGTGGTCCCTGGGCTGATTGGATATGGTGATGTTTCAAGCCCAGTGAGGTTGTTTCCACCTGCAGGTTTAGAATGAGAGCCTGTCAGGGCAGGGGATGAAATGGGCAATCAGGGGGAGCTAAGAGGTAGAAAAAGCGACTCAGCAATTGTGCCCCTCCCCCCTCGACTCAGCCTTTATGGTCACTCTAACCTCCAGGGGGTTAGTGGATTTTATCAGCTGGGGAAGGGACTGGTTCTGCAGCTGCTGGCCCTGACTTCTCTGGGCATACTCTGAGAGGGAGCATCCCCCTGGGAAAGGCCTCACTGTTCTGCAGCTTGCCCTGGGGGCAGGGTTCCCCCTTCCCTCTGCCTTACATCAACAGCTGCTGCTGCAGCTTCCCCCGGCTGCATGACAAATCCACTGATTTCCTGATCCCACACTGGGCATCCCCTCTGTAAGGCCCCAGGCAGATCCTGGCTGTGAGCATCTCCTTGGGGCATGGACTCTGTGAAGGCTGGGCTGGGTACAGGGCTGAGAGCGGGGACTCCAAACCAGGCCCCTCACCTCTCACCACCAGCTCCACAGGGTCACTGGGATCTGACCAGATGAAGGCTTGTGATGTGCTGCCATAACGTCAGGTGTAGCTCCTGCTGTCATCCTGTATAACACTGCGAATGGGAAACGCAGTCATGTCTGCAGGACTTTCCATGTGATGCAGCGTGGCGTGGTCTCCTCCTTTGTACAGAACAACCCTCAGCCCTGGTACCTACACTCACACTGGATGGTCACGGTGCACCCCATGGCCATTACCTCCCTGGGGCTCACAGAGATGGAAGGTTTGGGATAGAACTCTGCATGCACAAAGACACAGGACTTCTATGGGGGAGACATATACCCTTGCTCCTCAGTCTGTCTGTCTGTCATTTGATCTCTCTGTGCCCAGCCCTAGGGCATTCAGCTGCCTCCCCTTGTCTAATGTTCCCTGCATTATAAACCCAGCAACAGCACAGGTCTGTGGAGTTCTTGGAAGCATCTGGGCTGGATTCTGATCTCAGTTCTGCCAGTATAAATCTGGAGTTACCTCGTGACTGCAGTGGGGTCAGAGATGGGTTCTGATCCATTGCCCCATATCTATCTATCTCTCTACCTACCTACCTACCTACCTACCTATTGATCTATTAATGAATGCAGCTCTGACAAGGTAGGAGCTGGCTGGGCAGCCCCTAAGTCCCGACTCCTCTATGCATCCCCAGATCAGAAGCAGCCAAGGAAAGCATCCCCCTATGAAAGGCCTCCCTGCTCTGCGGCACTCCCAGGGGCAGGGATCCTCCCTCTCCCCCCCAAAATCTATAAGGTACCCCATTAGTCTGTGATTCCACAAAGTCCCCATTGAGGCCCCACTTTACCTGTGTGTGGGGTCCCCGGGCTGGCTGGAGTCGAGGATGTTTCAAGCCCACTGGAGTAGTTTCTACCTGTGTGAGTACAATGAGAGTCTGTTGGGGTAGGAGGTGAAATGGGCACCCAGGGGGAGTGACAAGATGGAAACAATGACTCAGCAATTGGGACTCTCCCCCCCACAGCTCAGGATTTATGGTCCCTGTAATATTCAGGGGGGTTAGTGCATATTATCAGCTGGGGAGGGTGCCGTGCCGGTGCTGCAGTCGCTGGGCCCTGACTTCTCTGTGTGTCCCCAGAGAAGGAGCATCCCCCTGGGAAGCTCTGCAGCTCTCCATGGGGGCAGGGATCCCCCTTCTCTCCCCCAGATCTATAAGGTACCCCATTAATCTGTGATTCCAGAGAGTCCCCATCAAGGCCCCACTTTACCTGTGTGTGTGGTCCCCAGGCTGGCTGGAGTCGGTGATGTTTCAAGCCCACTGGAGTTGTTTCTTCCTGTGGGATTAGAATGAGAGTCTGTTGGGGCAGGGGGTGAAATGGGCACCCAGGGGGAGTGACAAGGTGGAAACAATGACTCAGCAATTGGGACTCTCTCCCCACAGCTCAAGATTTATGGTCACTGTAATCTCCAGGGAGGGTGCAGTGCCGATGCTGTAGTCACCGGGGCCTGACTTCTGTGTGTGTCCCCAGAGAAGGTGCATCCTCCTGGGAAGCTCCGCAGCTCCCCCTGGGGGAAGGGTTCCCCCCTGCCTCTGCCAAATCAACAGCTATTGCTCCCCCTTCATTGGACAAGTCACCCATCATATTATCTCATGCCTAGCTAGGCATCCCCTTGGATCCAGGGATAAGGAAATGTTGTTAGCCTCATTGGATGTGTGATGCATTTGAACACATTGCGCAGAGTTTTCAATCTGTTTATGTGAAATTGCAGTTATAGGTTCTTATGTAAGCAGGCTCTGAATGAGCTTTCCCAACACCCAGTGATGAGCTGGGGAGAAGACATCAGGAACTGACCGTGTTTGAATAGTCACACCCACTCTGCCTAGGTGAGCAACATGATGGGGCTGCTTTGCCCAAATGATCACTTTTGTCTGGTGTTGGATTGCAAATCGCTTTGTTATTGAGGAGGCAGAGGTAATAAAGTGTGGTTATCCTTTTGTGAATCAAAGGGAGCAGAACTGGCCTTGGTATGCCATGAATGAGGGGGTCACTCTCAAGTTAACTGCATTCAATAAGCAGGAGGTAGGGGTGCCAAAGGCCAGTGGAGATGTGAGAGGGTATTTGTGCCCATCTGGCTTTACGTGCCATTTGACTCTGCACTGTTTAATAACAGAGCTTCTTAAGGCCCAGTTGAGAGTCTCTTGGTTTGGATCACTCGAGCTGACATCACTGATAGCCCAGTCTAAATATGAAGCCTTAGGTCCGTTGTGGGACAGTGTCTCTGGTGAACGAGGTTGCCTCGCTAACTGCTGGAATCACTGAGCATTGGAATTGCTGAGAGCTGAGTTAAGTGGTGGAACTTCAAAACATCCCAGAGGTTGCAGTGGAGAGGGCCGTGGCAGGGTGACTGGTGGCAGAGCGCCGGAGAGTGGCAGAGGGAACACTGGGGGGTGGCCGGCGGTGCAGTCAATGACGGTGGAGTGGCCAGCTATGGAGTGAACAAAGGCAGACAGCGATGCAGAGTGAACAGCGGCACAGCGACGGCTGCTGAATCACTGCTCAGTGCTGCCCCCACCGCTCCCCCCGGGGTGGGAGGTTAACTCACGCAAACACACCTCCAAACACTGGGTTTTCACTGACCAAGGACAACTGTGAGTGGGGTGCGGTGGAGGGAGAGAGGACTGGCGTGTTAAAGGGACATTTGTTTGTCGGACTGTCACACTGCAAGGTGAGAGACTGAGGAAACGGATGCTGCCAATGTACTCTGGGGTGGGTGTTTTATTCATGGTCTGATGTTTTCAAATCATGCTTGTGGTGTTTTCCCAAGTAATGCCAGGTTCCTTTCCCCTTTTATTCAAAGTTTTCTCTTCTATACATGTACTTAGTGCTTGTGAGAGGAGAAGTACTGGCTCTTAGAGGTACCAAGTCGGGGGTGTAATTTTTTTCAGATTACTGGGTGGGGACTCGAGCTGGTTCTGTGTTGTGTTGTCAAAAGGAACCCAGCCCTGGTTGCTGCTGACTCCCCCCGGCAGAAGGGTTACACCTAAGCAGTTGCTTATGTTGAATTTGCAGTTCTATAGGGGTTACGTTTTTTCTCTATGCAGTGCAGAATCAGTCACTGTGCGCACATGTCTGTGTTTCTAATCCATGACTATGCTAGGCCCACAATACACAGTGTGACTAGAGGCCAGCAGCACTGTATGTACTATTCCCTAAGAGATGTGGTCACCTTAAGATGAACCTAATTCGCTCTGTCAGTATGGTGGTGTGATCCCTCCTTCTAGGGTTTTGGAAAATTGTGATTCTTTTCCTCTGGTGTTTTGGGAAAGACTTGATAGTGATCAACGGGGATTTTGGTTTTGCTCAGTGATGATTTGGTCTGAGAGAAGCTAGATTAAGGGCTGAGCCTTCGTTATTGTTGGACAGAATTGCTGTCCAGACAGTGCAGAAACGGCAGCAGCAGCTGGAGCTCTGCACTACCCAGTGAAATCACTGAGGGTTTGTCTACAGACTCAGGCTTGTGCTTCGGCCCTAACAATGGCTGTGTAGACATTCCTACTCAGGCTCCGAAACCTGGGCTCCAGTCCCAGTAGGAACAACTACATGGCTATTTTTTGTACCATAATGAGAGCCCCAGTCTGTAGACCTGGGCTTTGAGATTTGTGGCTGCTGGTATTTTTTGCAATGTAGGCATAACCTAAGAGCTGAGAACACTTGGGGCTGGACCAGTGCAGAAACTTCAGAAGGTGACAGCAGTGTGCAGTGGCAGAGTGGGCAGTGACCGGAGTGGGCAGAGGCATCATTTGATTTTCCTGCATTCCTCCCCTAAGGCTGGAGCTGAATGCACCTAACGGCACCCCTAGACCCTAGGACTTCACTTATGGTGGACAGCAAACTAAGAGTGCGGTGTCATGGACAGAAAGGGGAGTGGTGTGTTAATGGGACATTTGTCTGCTGGTCTTTCAGAAAGGGGGAAACTGAGGCAAAGCCACTGCTCCACTTGGTGCCCGGGATTTACTTGTTGTTTGCATACGTTTGAGTCATTGTTGTCATGTTTTCTCAAATTAATGCCATTCTTCCTTCTCTCCTTAATAAAATATTTCTTTTGTCGCACACAGACTCATTGCTTGCAAGACAGGAAATATTGCTTCTTAGAAACACCCAGGGCTGGTGTTTAGTTTTCCCAGATTTCTGGGTGGGAGCTCAAGCCAGTGTTGTGTTGTAATTTTGAGAGGAACCCCTATATATTGAAGCCAGAGCTGGAACTGGAAGAAGGGTTACATATGTATTGCAGAGGAGTTTAATCTCCTCCTTTGTACAGAACAACCCTTATGCCCTGGCACCGACTCTTTCAGAGGATGGTCACAGCTCCTCCCAGGGCCATCATCCGCCCTGGGGCTGACAGAGATGGTGGGTTTTGCACAGAGCTCTGCATGCACAAAGACACAGGACTTCAAAGCGGGAGACACAAACCCTGCCCCTCAGTCTGTCATTCTGTCCCACAGAGGGGTATTCTGGTGCCTCCCCTTGTCTAATGTCCCCTTGGTAATAAATCCAGTGACAACACAGGTCTGTGGAGTTCTTGGAACTGGCGGTCTTGGGTTCTGATCTCATCTCCCCCAGGGTAAAACGAGAGAAACCCGCTGAGTGCAATGGGGTGAGGGCCAGATTCTGATACATTACCCTGAATCTATCTATCTATCTATCTATCTATCTATCTACCTATCTATCTATCTATCTAATGAACACAGTTCTGATAAGGCAGCTGCTGGCTGGGGAGCCTCCTCTGTACAGCCTCAGATCAGGGTAAGCCTGGGGAATTTAGGAAAGACCTCCCTGCTCTGCAGCTAGCCCCTCCATCCCAAATCTAAAGGTGCTCCTTTAATCTGAGATTCCACAGAGTCCCCATCCCAGCCCCGGTTCCTGTCCATGTGGTCCCTGGGCTGGATGGAGCTGGTGATGTTTCAAGCCCGGTGGGGTGGCAGCTTGGGAAAGACAGGGCCGCACCTTCCTGGGGGCCACCGACTCAGCCGTGCCCTGTGCCATCCTGCTGGAACTGGCCACGGCCTTGGACGCGAAGCTGCTGAAGGCCAAGGAGCAGGTGAGAGCTTCCCAGGTTGGGGGTTCTACTCTTGTCTTGGGGAAAGGAATGGAGTCTAGTGTGCAAAACCGGGGGGGATGGGAGCCAGGACTCCTGGGTTCTATCTCTGGCTCTGGGAGGGGAATGGGGTCTAGTAGTTAGAAGAGGGGAGCTGGGAGCCAGGACTCCTGGTTTCTATCCCGAGCTCTGCTGCTGTCCTGGGTGCAGTCCCCTCACCTGTTCAGCAGTGCCAGGTGTTGAGCGAGCCCCGTGTCTCTCCCCAGGGCTCTGAGGTGACGCTGCAGCTGCTGTTCCTGGACAGCAAGGAGGCCTTCGGGGAGTGGAGTGAGAGGGATTCCCTGTACGGGGCTGTCCATGGCCAAGGCTCAGCACCAGCCGGGCACCAGCCAGCTCCAGGCTATGGTGAGAGCCGCCCGCCTGCCCCTCTGGGGAGTTCTGCCTGGGGGATCTTTCAGGCTGAAGGGAGATGGTGGGGGTGCCTGTCCGGGGTAGGCGGGGGGCTCAATCTGTCTGCACTGGATCTTGTACCAATCCCTACCTCAGCTCCTCCTGCGGTGACTGGGCCCCTAGAGATTTAACCCCTCGTTGCCTCCTTGCAGAGCCTGTTTATCTCGCTGGACCTGCTGGGGACCCACCACCCGACCATCCAGAACCACTTCCCCTTCACCGCCTCCTGGTTCGACCGGCTCGTTGGCATCGATAGCAAACCTTCCTTTCTTCCAGGGGTGGGAGGGGGCTTGCCCCCCCAGGCACCTGTAGTGGGACAGCTACTTCCTCCCCCGCCCTCCCCGCAAGTCCTGATGGTCCTGCGTCTGTCTGACAATGAATAAAGGTGCCTGGGTTCTAGCCCCAGCTCTGGGAGGGGAGTGGGGTTAGAGCAGGGGGGCTGGGAACCAGGACTCCTGGGTTCTATCCCCAGCTGTGGGACAGAGCTGGGAGTTGGGGATTCAGTCCCCAGGGCTGTTGACCTGGCATCTTTCACCAACACTTTATTTCCCGCAAACACGACTTGTCAGGTTTGAAATCCCACCTCCCTCCCCGGCAGCGTCTCCGTGTCCTCAGGGAGCTCTGGTGTGAGCGGCCAGGTGTGGCCCCCTGTGGGGCTCGTCCTGCCACGCCCCCAGCCTGGCAGGTCCCAGGAACCAGCCCATTCCTCACTCTCTTCTCTGTGTCGCCCAGAGAAGCGTCTCCACCGGGTGGGCCTGCTGCAGTCCCACCCCCGGGAGCAGACGTACTTCCAGCGGGAGCCTGCCTATGGGCCTGTCGAAGAGGACCACGTCCCCTTCCTTCGCAAAGGTACCTGTCCTGCCCCTTGCTACCGGGCGTCCAGGCGCAGAGCAGTGTGGGATGGACAGCTGGGGAGGCCTCCCCGGGGGAGCCAGGGCAGAATGTGTGCAGTCAAAGCGTGGTGAGACTCCCCCAGGCTCCCACACAAGCCTGGCCTCATGAGTGGAGCAAGGGACTGAGACCTGGGTTCAGATCCTGGCTTTGCCACTGCCCTGCTGGGTGACTTTGCTGCTCTCTTCCTCAGTTTCCCCATCTGTGAAGTGGGAGGAATCACTCTGACCCCCTTTGTAAAGTGCTTTGGGATCCCCTGAGGACAAGGGCTATGCAAGAGCTAGGTGTTATTTACAGGGGTAAAATGCTTTATAGATGATGTTTGCCTGCCTGGCACACTTCACCCCAGAGGTGGCTGCATTTTGAACTTAGGCTCTGGGATCCTTCGGGGTGAAAGACTTTACAAAGATATCATTGCTATCTAGCCACTTGGCCCTGACTCGCTTGATGTCTCTGGCCAATCTGGTTCCCATAATGCACCTGGCCAGCTGCTTGTTACAAGGTCAGGGGAGCACATGGCTCCTAGATGTAAGGTCAGGTCGTGCCTGAGGGCCTGGCTCCATCTACTGAGACAGTGTGTGGGTTTAGAATGTCACACGTCGCCCTCTAGTGGCTGGACCACATGGGGATAATAGTCTACTACTGCTGACAATAGTGGAATTACTCTTTAGAGGCTGGGCTTGCAGTGATGCAGATCCTGGGTTGGATCCCTGCTGACTATCCATGTATCTATCTGGCCGTAGGAATGCCGGTGCTGCACCTCATCGCCACCCCCTTCCCGTGGGTCTGGCACATGATGGAGGACCAACCCCTCCCTGGGCCTCGCAGGATCCTTCGCCCCTCCTGGGCCGAGCTCCATGGGGCCAGCAGCCAAAACACCCTAGGGACCAGGCAAGGTGGCTTGGGGGGCCCGGGCTGTGGCAGCCCCGCAGGGTCTTGGGGAGGTGTTACAATGCTGGGAGGATGGGAAGGGAGATTGTGCTGAGTCTGTTCCGGGGCTGCAGTGGGGCTGTGGCCGGCCCAGGGGTGAAACCTCTTGCTTGCGCCTCTTGAGCCCCTTCCTGGGCTTTACACGCCCTCCAGAGCTCCAGCCGCCAGGGCCTGGACTAGCCTCTTCCCAACGGGGAGCCTGGATCCCAGCTGGTCGCGTCCCCGGGGTCCACGGCTCAGAAGCAGGAATAACTAGGCTGAACCTGGACTGTGCTGGGGCAGGACACCGGGGGCTGCGGGGGGGCCAGACCTGCACTCTCTGCAGCGCGGCCTCCAGCTGCCAGCCCACCAGGGGTTGCTCCTGTTTACGGGGCCCGTCCAGCCCTGAGGTGCTGGGCTCCCAGCCTCGCTCGGGGGCTGCTCCACAGCGACTCTCATAACAAAGAGCTGCCCCGTCAGTGCTGCTGCCCCCTTCCCACATGCTGGGCAGCCCTGGGCACTGTGGGGCTGGGACACTGCTCCTGGCATGGCTGTTCCCTCCGCTCCGGCCCCTCCTGCCAGTCTCCAGCCGCAGCCCCAGCTCCCATCAGCAGGCGCAAACCCCAGCTCCCCTCCCCTTCCTTCAGCTCAGGGCTGCCGGGCCTGACTGTGTGTGAGCCATGCGGAACCAGCGCCCCCTTGGTTTCGCTCCACCTCCTCCCTCTGGATTGAGAGGCAGCACAGCCTAGTGGGCAGAGCACTTGACTGCACCCATGGGATCTGTTCCACGCTCTGCCACTAACTGGCCCTGTGAGTTTGGGTAAAACCCTTTTCCCCTCCCTGTGCCTCAGTTTCCCCTCCCATCCTTTGTCTAATTAGACTGTGAGCTCTTTAGGGCAGGGACTGTCTGTCTCATGTTCTGTGTGTATAGCACCTAGCCCAAGGAGGCCTCTTAGTGCTAATCTGACAGACCATCATCACACCCTCTCAGCTCACCCAGCCCAGCCCCAGCGGCAGGGTGGTGGTGGTTATGGTTTAACAGGAGATGAACTGATTCCCGGCGCTTCAACTTTTCATGTGTTAGAAGCTGGTTTATTTTCACTGCTCAGTAGCTCCCAAGCAAAGCAAGCGCTAAGCCGCAGGGGCGCTGGGTTAAAGGCAAATTGCACTTGAATTAAAAACCCCTTTGTGGGACTCTGTGACCCACCCGACGGGTACTTCCCAGGCACCTGCTGTGTGAAGATCCAAACACTTTGCCCCCCTCGGTGAGAGAGGCTCACGGGAATGGATTGTCGGGGCGAAAGGGTCGAGGGCTGAAAGCTTTGAGAGCCAAACCCTGCGGGGGCCAGACAGAGCCGAGTGTCAGGGTTCGGGGACACTTGGGTTCCCTTTGTGGGGGGGTTAAATAGCGACCGATTTCTGGGGGATTCCAGATGAAATCTTCGCTGCAGATCTCAGGGGGGCTGGGGGCAGAGGCGGATTTGACTCTGGAATTGATAATTGCTCAGACGTTTCACACGGGAATGGAGGCGACGTTTCCTGAGCTGCCCAGGGATTGGCAGGGCCATCACCACAGAGCTCGGCTGAGGCTTGGCCCCACCCCTCTGGACGCTGTAAGACCCTGGGCCTGGCTGTGTGTGGACCTGGGCCAAGCTGACATGCCCGTTGCGGGCGGGAGCGAGGGGCTAGGCCTGGCATCTGCCGAAGGAAGCAGCCTGGGGGAGGCAGGTGGCTCCCAGGCGCCATTAGAAATCTGAGCCCCGGGGGGCGGGGGGGGGGCAGCAGAGCCCAGGGGAGACGGGAGCGTAACCCCATCTCTCAGAGCCCTGCTCTCCGGGCCCTAGGAGGCAGCAGGTGGGTGAGAAGCGGGAGGCTGCCCCCTGCTGGGGGGCAGAGGTGCTGCTCGAGCAGGCAGAAGCTGTGGGCGGGGTCAGCGATGGGTGCAGGGGCTGCCCCGAGGCTGCAGGGACTCAGGCTTCAAACTCAGGCCACTGGCTTATGGCCTCGTAGAGGGTGTCCCCAGGGCATTGGGTTGACTTCATGTCGCGATGCCCCTTCAGGGTGTAGCTTTCACTCAGGAAGCCCCCGGAGACAGCACATTGGATCAGGCTCTTGGCAACGGTCAGGGTGGTGTTGTCAGGGGCTGTTTCTGCAGGACACCAGCAGCCCCCTGTTAATTTCACACACGCCCCTGGCCCCTCTCTGCTACTCAGGGGATGTGAATGTGGCCTGAGTAAATAAACACTCTCTAGCCACGTTCTTGATTGGCCATGTCAGCGTCTCCCCCCCACCCCCCACCATTGTGTTTGGTAATGCGTCTCCCCGCCTCCACACACACATTTGCTTCGCCACGCTCCCCCTCCCCCTCCCTTTCCTGACCCTGTGCCCCAGCCCAGTGCCCCACCGTGGTGGAACCAAGAGCAGCTGTGAACTTCCTAGTTCCCCTGGGGGCCTAGCAGGGAAATCCGTACAGACGGGAACCACGTACTGGAGAAGCTGCCCAGGAAGCTTATTTTTCCAGTTCTTGGCATGGGCCCCCATGGTGCTCCAACCTCTGCCCTCCTAGACTCTGTCATCTTCGCCGATCAGGAAGCTGCAGGCAGAGCGCAGTGTGAGACCTGCACAGGCATGTCGGCCGCACCCTCCCCTCCCCATCGCTCTTGGCAGCTCCCGCAGGGTCGTGGCTGGCCCGGCCCGGGTTTGAACCTGGGACCATCAGAGCTAGAAGCTCAATCCTCTGCCATGGAGCTAAAGACCCACTGAGGAAAAGGACTGGAATGGAGGGGGCCTAATCTGTATTGCACTGTTTGGCCATTAGGTGGCGCTGTGTGTAACACCCCTTATGGAAGGCACCAAGGGCCCCACCTGGACAGAGCTGGGGGTGGAGTGAGGGCTGTAGCGGGCCCAGATGTGGGGCAGGAGAACAGCACTGGGAGCCGCTGCCCTGCTGGAAATTCCCAGCTGGGTTTCCATCTCCTGACATCACCAACTCAAAACATTTCACGGAGCAAAATCTCTGGCCAGGTTTTCGTTGCGGGGCATCAGGCCGGCTGCAGGGAAACGTGTCAATAACGCCGGCATGGGGCGGTGTCACAGAGGCCTTTGCTGGCCCCCACCCCACCCCATTGCCACGGCTCCAGCCCCCCACACAAATGCTGTAGGAGTGTAACTGTACCAGGCTAGTTAACACATTACAGCCCCGGTGGGGGTACAATCCTCGGTGCTTACGGTGACAGCACTGCCGAGAACACATGTTAAACCAATCAGCGAACCCACCCGCCTGCTAATGGGCTTACCAGGGATCCCTCCCCTGACTCCAGCCAGGGCTCTGGCCGGGGTGCAGCCCGTCAAAGCCACCCACGGGCTTTTCAGTGCTTCCAAGCTCAGCACAGCTTCTGCTGCGAACATGACCCCTGGGAATCTGTGAGTGCTGCAGGCCGGTCCCTCGATCTGGGAACAGGTCATTCGCAGCCAGTGTCTCGCTCCCCAGGGCGTTGCTTCGAAAGGCTGGGGGCAGAGGTGGGAATTTGCATCCCCGCCTTGGCTGGTTGGTCATTTTACAAGTGTCCTGTGATGGTCCTGACCCTTCCCAGGGTTTGCTGGAGTCACGTCTCCCCCAGAGGAATCACGTCCCATCCCCCCAGACTCCAGACCCATTTGCATTTGTAATACAATGAACTCCGGAAATACCCACACTTCGTCCAACTAGCTTTGTGCAGGGTCTGGGAGGAAACTGCTGTCTGTGGCCCATATCCCCCTACAGAAGTGGGTGGAACCAAGTGCTGTCCGGCACCCTTGGGGAACCCATTGACTTAGTGCCTGGACATGTTTCTCCTCTGCCTGGCATTTCTGCTATGGCCTGTCACAATGTCACGTTTTGATGTTGCATTTAAGAAGCATTCTGCCATCACGCCAGCACCCGGCCTTCACAAACCCGCCCGGTCTGCTGGCAGTCTCCTGCCCCAGTTCTCTCTAGAGTCCCTGGGCCGATCTCTCCCACGCCCCTCCTTACTCAGGGTGCCCCCAAACCTTTTCCTTCCAGCATGCAGTTCATTTTCTTAACTTCTGACACGGCTCAGCTGCATTATTAACGATGAGGCTTGTCCTGCTCCATCACATCCTCCGGGTCCTCCTTGCACTCAGCCGACTTCCCTGGTGCTCCCAGTGTCTCCACAGCCAATTGCTCCTGTGCTGGATGATGAGCACTTCCACCATCCTCCGCCCGTTTCTGACAACCCCACGACTGCACCGTCTCCTCAGCTCCTTCCCCTCGCCCGCCTTCCCCTTTCCTTGCGGCGCTCGCCAGCCGCCCATTGACTTCCCCATTCTGCGGCTTCCCTTTCTGAGCATTTTCTGTCACTTTCTTAAGCTTCTGATTAAAAGCCTCGCGTGCCCGATGCTGAGCTGCCGCCCCGGGTCACGCTTTCCCCTCCACTCTCTGGTCAGCCTCAGAGACAAGCAGCGCACACGTGTGATCCCACGGGCCGGCCGGACGTGGTGCGGCCCCAGATCCTCCATGCATAACAGCACATTTCTTTACAAACAATCCAAGCCCTCCTTTACCATTTCGGCCATTCTTTGCCCGCATTTTACTCTTGATGGAGTTAACATTTTGCTGGATCTAGTCTGACATCTCTTCTTCAAACTTTTCCCCTCCCCTGTAGGCCCCTAGACCGTCCCAGCCAGAGTCTCCACACACGGCTAGGTCTTTACTCCCGACACAGAGGTTGTTACCCTGCCCGGTCCGGTTCCAGCTGGTAAACTTGGGTTGGAGGATCCCCCAGGGAAGCAGATTTATTACCAATTCAGCTTCGATCTTACTTCCTCCTTAAAGAGACCTCAAGGACCCAAGCCCTGGCCAGTATTTATTAGTTATTAGTACAGCGCTCAAACAGAAAGGCAGATCCATTACCAAGTCTGCTGAACCAAATTTTGCAGCCATTGACGTAAACGACAGACTGATCCCCGTGATGTCTTTTGCCACGGCTTGCATACAGCCTTGCATTGGGAAAGAGGAAGAGATAAGCTGGAACTAAGTTACCTATAAGTAGTCCAAGCTGTATGCAAGCCGTGGCAAAAGACATCACGGGGATCAGTCTGTCGCCTGCAAAATTTGTGTCTGGTAACTATCATAGACTTCCCAGCACACAATCACACATCTGCTGCTAAAGCATAAACTTTTACCATCACTATGTTCTTTATACATTTCCATTTGTTTGTGGTTAGTACATTTCTCGCACAGTTGCGTGGCAACGCAAATAACAGGGCGCTAGGCTACAAATTTTAGCAAACTGGCATTTTTCACAGCCTGTGAGAGTTTAGCAGCATTCCCAAAGCATCTTGGGAGTCTGGGTCACCAGTTGGCCTGAGGTCTGATAGTAATTTGGCCTCTACCAGTCAACAAACCTTTGTACTGGTATAACGGCATCCCCATGGATGGGGTGGGGTGGTGTTGTAATGTTTTAAGTAGACCGGTCCAGTTAAAGTCCTCAGGCTTTTGCATACAGACATGGGCGGCCTGTGGAGTGACCTTGGTTGAGTCACGTCCCCCTTGTGTGCCTCAGTTTCCCCATCTATAAAGTGGGGATAGTGATGCCAACTTCCTTTGTGAAGGGCGTTGAGATCTGCTGGAGAAAGGGGCTAGCTCAGGGCCAGGTGTTATAACTGGGGAGCAAGAGGGTCTGTCGCTGCCCCAGGCAGGTCGTGGGAGCTTCGTGGAGCGGAGAGATGGTGGCAGCCATGGGTAGCAGAGGGCGCTGTGCTGGCCTCCAGTGGGGCAGGTTGGTGGCAGAAGGGGAGGTCTCTCCAGAATCCAGCAACGCACCCAACAGCCACATGCCCTGATGCCTGACCCCATTGTCATCGCCCCCAGCACGGCCCCCAGCACCTCTCTCATGTGTGTCGGGGGGGGCGGGGATTTCTGCTTGGGCTGCCCCCACGCGCTGGTGCTTAAACTCCAAAAGGAAGCTTATAAGCAGTGGAAATTTGGGCAGATGACTAGGGAGGAGTATAAAAATATAGCTTGGGTATGCAGGGGTGTAATCAGGAAGTCCAAGGCACAACTGGAGTTGCAGCTAGCAAGGGATGTGAAAGGGTAACAAAAAGGGTTTCTACGGGTATGTTAGCAACAAGAAGAAGGTCAGGGAATGTGTGGGCCCCTTCCTGAAAGTGGGAGGCAGCCTAGTGACACATGATGTGCAAGAAGGTGAAGTACTCAATGCTTTATTTGCCTCAGTCTTCACAGACAAGGTCAGCTCCCAGACTGCTGCACTGGGCAACACAGTATGGGGAGGAGGTGAGCAGTGCCCAGTGGTGAAAGAACAGGTTAAGGACTATTTAGAAAAGCGGGACGTGCACAAGCCCATGGGTCCAGATCTAATGCATCCAAGGGTGCTGAGGGACTTGGCTGATGTGATTGCAGAGACATTGGCCATTATCTTTGAAAACTCATGGTCATCGGGGGAGGTCGCGGACCATTGGAAAAAGACAAATATAGTGCCCATCTTTAAAAAAGGGAAAAAAGAGAACCCGGGGAATTACAGACTGGTCAGCCTCACTTCAGTCCCCAGCAAAATCATGGAGCAGGTCCACAAGGGATCCATTTTGAACCACTTGGAGAAGAGGAAGGTGATAAGGAGCAGTCAACGTGGATTCACCAAGGGCAAGTCATGCCTTCTGTGATGAGATAACTAGCTCTGTGGATATGGGGAAAGTGGTGGTTGTGATACATCTTGACTTTAGCAAAGCTTTTGATACGGTCTCCCAAAGTATTACTGCCAGCAAGTTAAAAAAGTATGGATTGGATGAATGGACTATAAGGTGGATAGAAAGCTGGCTAGATTGTCGGGCTCAATGGGTAGTGATCAACAGCTTGATGTCTAGCTGGAAGCCGGTATCAAGCGGAGTGCCCCAGGGGTCGGTCCTGGGGCCAGTTTTGTTCAACATCTTTATCAATGATCTGGATAATGGGATTAATTGCACCTTCAGCAAACTCACAGATGACACTAAGCTGGGGGAAGAGGTAGATACACTGGAGGGTAGGGGTAGGGTCCAGAGTGACCTAAAAAAATTGGAGGATTGGGCCAAAAGAAATCTGATGAGGTTCAACAAGGACAAGTGCAGAGTCCTGTACTTAGGACGGAAGAATCCCAGGCACTGCTACAGGCTGGGGACCGATTGGCTAAGCGGCAGTTCTGCAGAAAAGGACCTGGGGATTACAGTGGACGAGAAGCTGGATATGAGTAGCAGAGCGCCCTTGTTGCCAAGAAGGCCAAAGGCATATTGGGCTGAATTAGTAGGAGTGTTGCCAGCAGATCGAGGGAAGAGATTATTCCCCTCTATTCGGCACTGGTGAGGCCACATCTGGAGTATTGCGTCCAGTTTTGATCCCCCCACTACAGAAGGGATGTGGACAAATTGGAGAGAGTCCAGCAGAGGGCAATGAAAATGATTGAAAATGAAAACGGGGCACATGACGCACGAGGAGAGGCTGAGGGAACTGGGGTTATTTAGTCTGCAGAAGAGAAAAACGAGGGGGGATTTGATAGCAGCCTTCAACTACTTTAAGGGGGGCTCCAAAGAGGATGGAGCTCGGCTGTTCTCAGTGGTGGCAGATGACAGAACAAGGAGCAATGGTCTCAAGTTGCAGTGCGGGAGATCTAGGTTGGATATTAGGAAAAACTATTTCACTAGGAGGTTGGTGAAGCACTGGAATGGGTTAACTAGGGAGGTGGTGGAATCTCCATCCTTAGAAGTTTTTAAGGCCTGGCTTGACAACGCCCTGGCTGGGATGATTTAGTTCGGGTTGGTCCTGCTTTGAGCAGGGGGTTGGACTAGATGACCTCCTGAGGTCTCTTCCAACCCTGATATTCTGTGATTCTATGAAATGCAAGTGGTGCAAAATAATGGCGAGATGGCACCCTGGTGATGCAAATCCAAGGCAGCATCCACGCTGGGGCGGTCAATCTGAGCCAGGGGTGGTGGGTTTTGTGATATGGTGACATATCCAGGTAGGAGTTTCCTATCCCTTTTCCAGGGCTGGGATAGAACCCAGGAGTCCTGGCTCCCAGTCCCCCATTCTAACCACTAGACCCCACTGTCATGGGGCCCCCTGGCGATGCTCTGGAACTGCTCCAGACGAAGCCAGTCAGGACTCTGGGGAAGTCTCCTTTCTGTGAGCAGCCGGTCTTCAAGACACACAGCTCACACAACTTCCACCTTCCTGGGTCTGACCTCGGAGCATTCAGCATCCTCTGCCCCTCTGTGCACTTCCTGGGGAAGTCAGAGGGTCCTGCCCCACAACTTCGCAGTCAGATGTGACTCTCAGCCAGCCAGTAAAACAGAGGTTTATTAGACGACAGGATCATGATCTAACACAGAGCTTGTAGGTGCAGAGAACAGAACCCCTCAGCTGGATCCATTTTGGGCAGCAGTGAGCCAGAGAACCACATCTGCACTTCACTCAATGTCTCCAGCCCCCGCCCTCCTCTGGGCTTTCTCCCTTTCCCAGGCCAGGAGGTCACCGGATTCCTTTGTTCTCCAACCCTTTCGCTCTCACCTTGCAGGGGGGAAGGGCCCAGGCCATCAGTTGCCAGGAAACAGGGGTTTCAGCCATTCTCTGTGTCCAGACCCCTGCACACTCCTGCACTCTAGGGCTCTGCAATCATCATACACCCTTATCCCACCATCTAGATACTTAAGAACTGCCTAGGGGAAACTGAGGCACCCCCACAATATTCAGAGGAAACATTAAGAACAGTCCCGCTTCAACACACTGACTCCCCTTCCAGGGCTGGTGATGGAACCCAAGGGTCCCAAGCTGCCGGTGCTTTGGCCATGGGGTGTAAAACGGTCCCGTCTCTGCTTCCTCTCCCACCGCTGCAACGGTGCAGAAGCTGCTTTAATAGCAGCCTCCCCCCGACCCGCCCCCCCACGCCCAACTGAGTCCCAGGCCTTGCTAACGCTCAGTGCCACGGCAGCCCCAGGAGATGATTACTGCGGGGGTCTCGGCCCAGGGGGAGGCAGTGACTCCTAGAGCAGCAGCACTGTAGATCAGGGAGGTCTGGCAATGCAAGTGGCTGTCTGGGGTCTGGCAGCCCTGGCACTCAGAGCAGATTGTCAAAGGCCAAACCCTCTCACCACCGGCTCTGTAGCTCCCCCTTGCTTTCGGTCTGTCTTAGGCACCATCCTGGCCCTCATCCCCCTGGCATTCGAGCACTGCCCAACCTCGATTGCATTTATTCTAACTGCCCCTGCAGGGCAGGGCCTGGCTGCTAACCCCACTGCACAGACAAGGAACCGCTGCAGAGAGAGAATAAGGGACTTGCTCGAAGCCAAACAGAGCATCTGTGGCAGAGCTGGGAAATGAACATGGGTCTCCTGGGTCCCAGGAGAACCTTCTCGTTCAACCTTCTGCCTGCTTCGTTCCTGGTTCAGTGGGAGCTGTGGGAGCTCTCTGGGGCACAGGAGCTGGCTGGTGCCCAGATGGAGCTACGTTGCCTATTCCACAGATCTCGCTTTTCCCGAACATTGAAAATGCTGCTCCAACCATACCAGGGCCCACCAGGATCCTTGCAGCTGGTCCGTGCTAAATTGTGAACTGTGCCCTGGCCTCCCAGAGCGGGGCAATGGGAGAGGGTGGGGCTGGCCCAAGGCCCTGCTGGATTGCGGCACATGCGTACGGGGTCCCAGTACTACAGAGCTCTGTGCCGGGACGGCGCTTTGTGGGGGTTTCGCAGCTCCTCTCTCCAAGGCTGTGTGGGAGCAGCCGCTGCAGAGAATCCCAGGCCTGATTCCCCCCACGCTGGGTCTCCTGAATGGCCCCTGCCCTGGGGGGCTCCATTCCTCACCCAGTGTCTCCTGCTGACTCCCCAGCAGCTGCACGGCAGGTGTCCGAAGACACCTCTAGTCCTCTCCAGAGCTCAGGGGGACTGGCCTGGCATCGGACTGTCCTGGTTAAATGGACCAATGGCTCCGGGCAGTCGGAGAATGCCTGTTCCCCCGGCAACCTCAATGCCATTCCCTCTGGAAGTGATGGTGTCAGCGAAGGTGCTGGAGGTGGTCAGGCCTCGTGGTTGGAGCTGGACTCAGGAGGCCTGGGCGTGGGAGGAGCGAGGCTGGAGCGAGAGCAGGGCTGGAGCAGGACGAGGGGCAGGGCTGGAGCAGCCTAAGACTGTTGCCAATGTCAGGCAGGAGCGAGTTCCTGGCCCTGGAGTCCTGTTGAGCAGACTGAGCTGCTGCTGTGAGACTGAAATACTTGATCCGGGAGTCACGGGCCTGTTCCTGGCTTGTGGATTGGCGGGAGCCCGGCACAGGAGGGACTCAGGGCCTGACACATGGCTCCAGGGGGTACTTGGCTCGCAGCCCCGCTGGGCACTGACAGGCCAGGTGCAGGGGGCCAGGCGCAGCACCAGGGAGGACATTGGGGAGGCAGGAGCGCTGAGGTGGGGCTGAGGGGGCATGTGCTGAGGAGCTGCGGCCGGCTGGCCAGCAGGGAGGAGGAGCAGCATCCAGCTGTGGAGGGCCCAGCTGCAGCTCCACACAGGGCGCTGCCAGAGCCTGGCAGGCGGCTGGCTGAAGTGGCACTTTGTGATCTGGCGCAGGCGGGAGCTGGCTCCCCACATCTGAATGCTCTGCAGCGCCGGAGGATTCACATCTAAACCCAGATCTGGCTCCCAATTCACAGCTGGCCTCTCCCCCCGATCTGGAGTGGCTGAGACTCCAGCGCTCTGTGACAGAGGCCAACAAATGCCAGCTCCTGGGGTGGGCTTCCCCCAGAGACAATCCCGTGCTGGGAAGGGAGGTTCCAAGAGCCGGCAGCTCCACCACTCACACTCCCAGCTTCCTGGGGTGAACCAGGAGCAGAGCTCCGGGTAGCACGCAAAGCCTGGATCAGCACCCCCAGGCCTGCGAGGGACCCACACTGTCTGGGGGTGTTTGATTTCACAAGAGAGGGGGGTTTCCCACAGACTCTTCAACTCCCTCACCTCTCATGCTTGTTCCCATTTGCCTTTCAGCACCCCCACATGGCCCATGTTGGCCACCAGCTACCTCCTGGTCTGGGCACTTACCTGGCCCCATCATGCCAGTGGCTGAGCACATGGGTGTTGTCGTCTTTAGGCTCTCAACCTCCCCCGCAGAGCAGGGACCTGCTCTCCCTACTTACTGATATGCCAGGCACCCCAGGGCATTATCACCAGCCCGTTCCCAGTCTTGGCATGGCAGTACATTTCCTTCCCAGTCCCCGTCCCCTGGCATTAATCCCGGGACTCCGCACTGGGGATGTGCACCTGGCAGCAGGCAGCCTCCTGAGAACACACAGGCCAGGGTGCAGGGCGAGGGCTCCAGAGAGAAACGGCAGGAGGGCAATGCTGGGAACCCCCAGGCCGTCTTCAGCTCAAGCATGAGGGCATCCCAGCATCCTGGAGAGCATGAATCTAGCTTCAGCTCAGCCTTTATGTCCCCCCATTCTCTGTGCTAGATGGGTTGGGCTCCCGGAGGGACGAAAGTGCTCATCAGGAGTTCCTGGCTTATCCAACGTCAGTTTCCCGCTCTTGTGAAAAAAACGGTGACTTCGCTTACACAAGAGCTGGTGTTCTTCAGGCTGGGCTGGGCCTGTACGCGTTCCCCTGTAGGGGTGTGTGCACCCAGGGCCCGTGAGTCACAGACGTTTGCCAACGAACATTTGCCAACAGACGTTTGCCCCCTGCTCTCCCCGTGTGCTCAGGGACCACCATCAAAAGGGCACGTCTGCCACCTCCCTCTCAAGTCCTTCCCACCTGCATACTGCCAGGGGAACCTCCCCATTTCTACTGAGGCCTCAGGGACAGGGTTTATGATGAACCGGCTGGAGTTGATCTCCCCACCCCCCGGCGTGTTGCACCCCTACGGATAGCTGGGGATCCAAACTGACACTCCCCGGTTTGAGCCCCTGCCTAGCCAGGCCCTGTTCCCTCCCCCCAGGCAGTTGTTGGCCCTAAACTCCTGCAGGCAGCCATGACACACAGGTGCTTGGGGGCTTGAGAGAAGGGCTGTCACCAGCTGAATGACCCCTGCCTGTACGGTGGGGACTGAGGTGCCCCCCAAGTCCTGTGCTATGCTGAGTCTGGGGAGATGGGCAGGTTCAGCCTCATTAGAAGGGATCGGCCAGACAGAAAGGCAGAATCGGGTCCCCGCACAGAGCCCCTCTACTCCCTGCCTGTGTCCTAACCACCAGGACAGTGGCCAATCCCACCTTCAGGCCAGGTTCCAGCGTCAAACCCTGTCCATACCCACAGCGTGTGGCACCCAGCATGCGCTGATAGACTCCGGTACATGCAGTAAGTTCACAGACACTAGAAACTGCCTAACACCAGGCTGGGGGCTGGGGATGTGTAGGGTACAGAGCACAGCACCCCCTAAGGCCGGGCAGGAGGGCTGGGAAATGCATATGATACAGAGCACAGTGCCCTCTAATACCTGGCAGGGGGGCTGAGAGATAGGGGTGTAGGGTACAGAGCACAGCGCCTCCTAACGCCAGCCAGGGGGCCTGGAAGCTGGGGGAATATGTAGGATCCGGAGCACAGCATCCCCTAACACCAGGCTGGGGGGCAGGGAGAGGGGGGATATGTGGGGTACAGAGCACAGCGCCCCCTAACACCAGGACACAAGGTCTCGTCCGTCTCAGGGTGGAAATGATCACACCCTTCGAATGGGGGTCTGCCACGGGCACGGCAGGAGAACGCTGCTTTACATTAAGGTTCTTTGGCTGACGGGCGAACCTCACCCCACCCTGCGTTTCGAGTGTGAACAGCTGTCGATGGAAACCCAGATGGCAGAGATGGAGCAGGACTAACCGGGGTCACTGAGTCTCGCCCTCACCCTGTGTCTACACTGTACAAGGGTGGGAAATAGCAGGTGCCTTTTCTTGCCCTGATACGATTTTGGAGATGCCGACACTAGCGACAGCTTTCTCCCTGTGTGGGATGCAGGGGAGCCGTCTGTGTGCTCTGTACAGGACAAGGCGTGTAGATCGTTTATACCTCAATGTATCACTGTAAATACAGTTATTTAATATATCAAATAAAAGCAGAACAATACATCAAAAAGCATCAAAATGAAAGAGAGGATTGCTATGTACAGGGGGGATTGCTATGTACAGGGGGGATTGCACGTGACTAGTTAACTGCTCGAGAGCTTTCATCACCGTGTACTTTCTGACAGGTTTCCGCGCCCTGTGTAGGGTTTACGACCCACCCTCCGTCCCCGTTTCCGGTCGTGTACGTTTTTGGCGCCGTCGGCCCTTTTGAACATTTCTTTTGTATTGTTTTCTGTGTTTGGCCGGGGGAAGGTTGCGTTCTTGTGTTTTGACATATTTAGAGAAAAAGTATGAACAAGTAGAAAGAAAGGCTGTAAGGGGTTCGCGGCTCCCTCCCTGTCCATCAGGGTGGGAGACCACGCCCCTTGCTACGATACTTCCGGTGTACCTTGGTTCAGGGGAAAATTAGCCCAGTGTTAATGGTTCAGGCCTGTAGTCAGGCCGAGCAATGGTAGAGAGTCTGTTTGCCTAGGGCCCTCATTCAGGGCAGGGCTGCAGTCAAGTTGGGGCTCTGGCCTACAGTCAGGCAGACAGAGAAGCAGATGGTCCATTTGCCTGGCCCTTGATCAGGGCGGGGCAGCAATCAAGCAGGGGGGCTCTGGCCTACAGTCCGGCAGAGCCGTCGCCGTCTAGGGGAGGTTAGCTCTCTGGTGGGAGAGTCAGCACAACCATCTGGCGTCCTGATTCAGGCGGGTGCCAGACCAATCAGGCCTCCTGACAACCAGGTGGGGAGCCTGCCACTCCTGATGGTGGCATGGCGGTGGTAGGGGAACCCAGGCCTTCCCGCTCCACTGCGTCCCCACCCAGGGCCCTAAACAGCAGTGGAGTGGTCTGCCACTGCGTCAGCGGGGAAAATCCGATCACAACACGCTGGCCGGCTTGTAGTCAGTAACACAGCTGAACCCGATTCGGCTGCCCTGGGCTCCTTCCTACACACCCATTCCGTGGGTACAGGGGTTCCAGGGTTGTTGTTCGCTTCGCTGGGGTAGACGGCTAGTGGCAGCCCCACCAGCTCCTTGGAGTCCCCGGCGTCTGGCAGCTCCGGCAGCCCCTCTGGCTCTCTGTCAGGATAGCGCTCTCCATTAGGGGAGCAGGGAAGAGACGTCCTGCTCCTCCAGCAGCTCTCTCCCAGCTCAGCTGCAGGGGCGGCCTTTTATAGTTCCGCTTCCTGTCCCGCCCCTCTGCTTCCGGCAGGGTGGCATGCGGTGGGAGACAAGCCTGCTTTCTGCAACCCTCCTGCCCCCAACAACCCACTTCAGCGAGTCCCAAAATCAAATCCACTTACCAGGGGCCTCCTCTCCTCTTTGCGCTTCGCCAACATCCGGGGTAGAAAAGAGCTCCTGGCCGCATGCATCTCTGACCTCCGAGTCATCTTCTGCCTCTGGGTCCCCCTCCACATCCTCCTCCAAGATTTCCTCCTCCTGGCTCGGTCCACTCTCAACTGACACGCGAGCCACCCAAGTATCCACAGTGGTGTTAGCAATGGAGGTGGGGTCGCCGCGGAGTATCATGTCCAGCTCTTTGGAGAACCGGCAGCTCATAGGCGCAGCACCGGAGTGGCGGTTTGCCTCCCGCGCCCTGTGGTCGGCGTTCCGCAGCTCCTTCACTTTGATCCTAAACTGCCGTGTGTCCCGGTCATCGCCCCTTTCTGTCATGCATCGTGAAATCTGTCCGTAGGTGTAATGATGCTGGTTCTGGTGGGACCCAACTGAGAGTGCCAGTTCAGGACAAACTCCTTCAAGCAGGGCAGTTACAGCCGAAGGCTGGGGCTTTTCCACCTCTAAGGCAAACCAAACCAGCCAAACAGAGCAGACTTTGGTCTCACCCCACTGGCTCACCACAAGTCACACAAGCAATTCCCTTAGACGCTCCAGTTTCCCAGTATCACCAATTGTTATGGGGACAAATGGTTACGAAAACCAAGACCCCAGGAAAAGAAAAAAGGTTCTCTTGATCCCAAAGGACCAAGCCCCAGACCCAGGTCAATATACAAATCAGATCTTGTCCCAAATCACGCTGTTGCCAATCCTTTAGAATCTAAAATCTAAAGGTTTGTTTATAAAAGGAAAAAGCTATAGATGAGAGCTAGAATTGGTGAAATGGAATCAATGACATACAGTCATGGCCATTTTCTTGGTTCAGCCTTGCGGCAGTGACAGAATAAACTGCAGGTTCAAATCAAGTCTCTGGAGAACATCCACAGCTGGGATGCGTCTTTCAGTTCTTGGTGCAAAGCTTCAGTGTAGCAAAGTCCCTCCAGAGGGATGAAGCAGGACTGAAGACAAGATGGAGGAGCTGCAGCAGCTTTTTATATTCTCTTGCCATATGGTCTTTCTTTCTTTGTCCCAAGACAAGCTGTCCATCACGTGGCCTGGAAAAACCTCAGCGTTCTGTCCATAGGCAGGTCCCTGCACACCGTGCTGAGTCCCAAGGCTTCTCTGCCTTTTCTCAATGGGTCAATTGTGTAGCTGATGGTCCTTAATCGGCCATCAAGCAGGCTAGGCATTGCATCCGATGAAGTGAGCTGTAGCTCACGAAAGCTTATGCTCAAATAAATTTGTTAGTCTCTAAGGGCCACAAGTCCTCCTTTTGAACTTGTCTGGGGTGTCACCCAGAAGCATAGTACAAGTTTGAACCACAGACAGTATAGAGTCAATACTTATAACTTAAAATACAAAAATGACACAAGCATATAGAAAGCATAATCATAACCAGCAAACCATAACCTTGCCTTAGACACCTTATTTGACCCCCCTTTATAGAAGATTTGGTGCCACTACAGGACCTTGGTTGCAACAATGATCTATATGGTCCCAGTTCAAGTCAATAACGTCACAGGAGGTATCATAATTGCTACGTCCAGAGTGCAGCTGGGACTGTACAGCCTCCTCTCCCCAAACGCTGATGAGGTCCAGCAGCTCAGCAGAGCTCCAAGCAGGTGGATCGCCTGGTGCGTGGAGCAGGCCTGGCCACCTGGAAAGATGCACTGCACGCATCACTGAGCAAACAGGAAGGGGACTTTCAAAATGGCAAAGGAGTTTACGGAGTGGGGTTGATGGATGGTCACCTGAGGGCCGGGCAGTAGAGTTCAAACCGATGACCAGAGAGGCGAGAGCAGGCATTGTGGGACACCTCCCGGAGGCCAATTGCAGCGCCGTAATCGACCTCGGTGTCTACACTGGCACCGCAGCCCTGTAGCCCCGGTGCAGAAAGTTTTTTAAACTGTGCAGTGCTTTTTTTAAAGCTCTGCAACTGCCCTGTTTCCGCGCCCTGAGTGGCGTGGCCGTGCGTACACCTCACCAGTTGCAGCGCAGAAAGCTGCTTTACCGCGCTGCAACTTGCCAGCGTAGACAGGACCTAAGGAAACAGTGCCATGACTTTAAACCTCCTGTTTACTGGAAAAAAACAAGGCTGTGTTTTGGAGTGGAATAAAAATGTACCTTTTAAAAATGCTGTAACAGTTTTAACACATGATGAAAGTTATATTAAGCTTATTAAATATTTTAGATTTTTGTTGCATTATCAGAATGCTTTTGTTCTTAAATGTTTGCAGCCCACGGGCTGAGACATAAATACATGTTTCTGTGTTTGTTTTGGGTCTAGAAGCTGTATTAAAAGTAATGCTTTATAAAAACAAAAAGGCTTTTTCATTTGTACTTTGTGTTTCTAAGAAGACAAAAAGCATTTTAGTAATAAGTTTGACAGGGGCATTTTTGAATTAGCCAGTTTGTTTTCAAAAGATGTCTAGTTACCATTAAGCAAAAGCCAGGGCCGTAACGTTAATTAAAGGAAACAGGCATGTAGATTTCAAAGCCTCCTGGTTACAGAAATGGGAATGGCTAGATCACCATTTACAAAATCTTTTTATTAACTCTTTAAATAAACTTACTATATAAAAGAATACAAAAAGAGACCCAAACCAAAACAGTTTTACCTTTAAATTGTAAAGAAAGCTTTAAAAATCAGGGTACTTTTAAAACCCTCATGTTGTTAAGGTTTGGATTTAGACAAAAAAGAAGAAAAAGCAGCTGATGTGAAAAAGTTCTGACAGAGATAAGGGGCTTGTTCTGTTCCCAACATACACACACATACGTTCTTCTTCTTTTCTCATCTTTTTTTGAAATGTAAACCAGGACAAACAAGTTTGCTTTAGGCCTGTTATATAAAATCTGCATGAAGCAGGATTTAAAAATAGCTCCCTTCCCCTGTTTAGCTCGCATGTCCTGTGACCAAAGTTGTTTCACTGTAAAGATGGCCAGAACATGTATGAATTTAAAACAAACAAGAACCCACAGCAGATTGCTTTTCAAAAGACACCCTTTGAACTTATTAAGAGTGTAAAATAAAGAAGCATCTCGGGGTTAAAACCACAGGCAGTTTACAAAAGTAATTTGTTAAAGTTAAATTAAGTTTTTATTGACTTAGGGATTTTAGTATGATTGTTTGTTGCATTATCAGACTGTCTTTGCTTCTAAATGTTTGCAGTCCGTGTGCTGAGACCCAGGTACAAGCTCTTTTTTAACTGTTTAAATGGACTTAATATATCAAAGAATGCAAAAAGAGAAAGTTGGGTTTTTTTTTTTTGTTACCTTGAAATTGTAAAGAAAGCTTTAAAAATCAGGGTACAGTTAAAAACCTCACGTTTTGAAAGTATGGATTTCTACAAAACACAAGAAAAAGCAGCTTATGTGAACCAGTTAGCTTTTTTTTTTAAACCAGAGATAAGGTATTTGTCGCCCCCCTTCCCGCCCCCCCCCAACACATTTTTCTTTTCTAGTGATTTTTTAAGTGTAAACCAAAGGCCAAATTTGACCTATTTGAAGCAGGCCCTTCTGTTTTTAAATTTCTTTTGCAGCAAAGGCAGAGGATCAAAACTAAATGTAAACCTAAAGGGCTGCCAAGTTTTACTGAACACTAGTAAGATCAACACCTGTTTACAGGAACGTTAATGGTAAAGAGAAAGCAATATTACCATTCACAATCTATTTAACACATTTGTAACCCTTGAAATGAACTCCCTTGTTCTGTAGTGAAATAAAGAGGCCCCTTTGTAACACGAACTGGTTTAAACTCTTCAGAAGGTGTCGACACTGCCCACGTTAAATCGCTGCCGCGACAAGGCTTTAAGGTGGCAGTGTCCTCGCGGCTCCAGCTCAGGAGGGTGTTTTTTCACCCTGAGCGGTGCAAGTTTCAGCGCTGTAAGTGGCAGTGTAGACAAGCCCTAATTAAAGTGTGAAATTTTAAAATAGGGAACACTCTCTAAAAACCCCTAAACTTATTTTTGTTGTTTGTCAGCCCCAGTGGGAAAAGTCCCATAAAATTTAAAAGGCCTTAAAGCCAATGGGGTTATCTATCTATCTATCTATCTATCTATCTATCTATCTATCTATCTATCTATCTATCTAGTGGGAAAGGTGCTTGGGGCCTGTTTTTTTAGCTAAGAATAAGGCAGTTAAAGGGGGTGGGTAGTGAGGGGAGGGGCGGGGAGGGGAGGGAGAGGGCTCTTGTTTAAAAATCTTGGGTTGATAGGATTGGTTCAGGAAAATGCATTCTATGATGCAGCTGTAGAACAGTTTCTGATTGGTCCGCCCGAGAGGCAGAGATAACCATGCTGGGGGCTGTGAGCCTTGGGAGCTCCCTCTTTTCCCGGGGGCAGCCGCAAGGGAAGAATTAGTAGGGGAAGCAAAAGTGGATGGGAACCTGGGAGGCAGTGACCATAAGATGGTCGAGTTCAGGATCCTGACACAAGGATGAAAGGAAAGCAGCAGAATACGGACCCTGGACTTGAGAAAAGCAGACTTTGACTCCCTCAGGGAACTGATGGGCAAGATCCCCTGGAAGAATAACATGAGGGGGAAAGGAGTCCAGGAGAGCTGGCTGTATTTTAAAGAATCCTTATTGAGGCTACAGGGACAAACCGTCCCGATGTGTAGAAAGAATAGTAAATATGGCAGGCGACCAGCTTGGCTTAACAGTGAAATCCTTGCTAATCTTAAATACGAAAAAGAAGCTTACAAGAAGTGGAAGATTGGACAAATGACCAGGGAGGAGTATAAAAATATTGCTTGGGCATGCAGGAGTGAAATCAGGAAGGCTAAATCACACCTGGAGTTGCAGATAGCGAGAGATGTTAAGAGAAATAAGAAGGGTTTCTTCAGGTATGTTAGCAACAAGAAGAAAGTCAAGGAAAGTGTGGGCCCCTTACTGAATGAGGGAGGCAACCTAGTGACAGAGGATGTGGAAAAAGCTAATGTACTCAATGCTTTTTTTGCCTCTGTCTTCACGAACAAGGTCAGCTCCTAGATTACTGCACTGGGCAGGACAGCATGGGGAGGAGGTGACCAGCCCTCTGTGGAGAAAGAAGTGGTTCGGGACTATTTGGCAAAGCTGGACGAGCACAAGTCCATGGGGCCGGATGCGTTGCATCCGAGAGTCCTAAAGGAGTTGGCGGATGTGATTGCAGAGCCATTGGCCATTATCTTTGAAAACTCATGGCGATCGGGGGAAGTCCCGGATGACAGGAAAAAGGCTAATGTAGTGCCCATCTTTAAAAAAGGGAAGAAGGAGGATCCTGGGAACTACAGGCCAGTCAGCCTCACCTCAGTCCCTGGAAAAATCGTGGAGCAGGTCCTCAAGGAATCAATTCTGAAGCACTTAGAGGAGAGGAAAGGAAAGTGATCAGGAACAGTCAGCATGGATTCACCAAGGGCAAGTCATGCCTGACTAATCTAATTGCCTTCTATGATGCGATAACTGGCTCTGTGCATGAGGGGAAAGTGGTGGACGTGTTGTTCCTTGACTTTAGCAAAGCTTTTGACACTGTCTCCCACAGTATTCTTGCCAGCAAGTTAAAGAAGTATGGGCTGGATGAATGGACTATAATGTGGATAGAAAGCTGGCTAAATTGTGGGGCTCAACGGGTAGTGCTCAATGGCTCCATGTCTAGTTGGCAGCCGGTGTCAAGTGGAGTGCCCCAAGGGTGGGTCCTGGGGCCGGTTTTGTTCAATATCTTCATAAATGATCTGGAGGATGGTGTGGATTGCACCCTCAGCAAGTTTGCAGATGACACTAAACTGGGAGGAGAGGTAGATACGCTGGAGGGTAGGGATAGGATACAGAGGGCCTTAGACAAATTGGAGGATTGGGCCAAAAGAAATCTGATGAGGTTCAGCAAGGACAAGTGCAGAGTCCTGCACTTAGGATGGAAGAATCCAATGCACCGCTACAGACTAGGGACCGAATGGCTCGGCAGCAGTTCTGCAGAAAAGGACCTAGGGGTTACAGTGGACGAGAAGCTGGATATGAGTCAGCAGTGTGCCCTTGTTGCCAAGAAGGCCAATGGCATTTTGGGATGTATAAGTAGGGGCATTGCCAGCAGATCGAGGGACGTGATCGTTCCCCTCTATTCGACATTGGTGAGGCCTCATCTGGAATAGTGTGTCCAGTTTTGGGCTCCACACTACAAGAAGGATGTGGAAACATTGGAGAGAGTCCAGCGGAGGGCAACAAAAATGATTAGGGGACTGGAACACATGACTTTTGAGGAGAGGCTGAGGGAACTGGGGATGTTTAGTCTACGGAAGAGAAGAATGAGGGGGGATTTGATAGCTGCTTTCAACTACCTGAAAGGGGGTTCCAAAGAGGATGGCTCTAGACTGTTCTCAGTGGTAGCAGATGACAGAACAAGGAGTAATGGTCTCAAGTTGCAGTGGGGGAGATTTAGGTTGGATATTAGGAAAAACTTTTTCACTAGGAGGGTGGTGAAACACTGGAATGTGTTACCTAGGGAGGGGGTGGAATCTCCTTCCTTAGAAGTTTTTAAGGTCAGGTTTGACAAAGCCCTGGCTGGGATGATTTAATTGGGGATCGGTCCTCCTTTGAGCAGGGGGTTGGACTAGATGACCTCCTGAGGTCCCTTCCAACCCTGATATTCTATGATTCTATGAAGGGTACGTTCTCTTCCCCCTCCCCTCCGCTCCCCCTGCAGCTTGCTATACTTTCCTTGCATAATGACAGGTTTCAGAGTAGCAGCTGTGTTAGTCTGTATTCGCAAAAAGAAAAGGAGGACTTGTGGCACCTTAGAGACCAATGTATTTATTTGAGCATAAGCTTTCATGGGCTACAGCTCACTTCATCGGATGCTCATGAAAGCTTATGCTCAGATAAATTTGTTAGTCTCTAAGGTGCCACAAGGACTCCTTTTCTTTATACTTTCCTTGTCTCACTAACCAAAAAGGATCTCTTCCTGTTTTCTATACTCTCCTTCTCTGAGCCCTGGTCTACACTAGGACTTTAGGTCGAATTTAGCAGCATTAAATCGATGTAAACCTGCACCCGTCCACACGATGTAGCCCTTTATTTTGACTTAAAGGGCTCTTAAAATTGATTTCCGTACTCCACCCCTGACAAGTGGATTAGCGCTTAAATTGGCCTTGCCGGGTCGAATTTGGGGTACTGTGGACACAATTCGACGGTATTGGCCTCCGGGAGCTATCCCAGAGTGCTCCATTGTGACCGCTCTGGACAGCACTCTCAACTCAGATGCACTGGCCAGGTAGACAGGAAAAGAACTGCGAACTTTTGAATCTCATTTCCTGTTTGGCCAGCGTGGGAAGCTGCAGGTGACCATGCAGAGCTCATCAGCAGAGGTGACCATGATGGAGTCCCAGAATCGCAAAAGAGCTCCAGCATGGACTGAACGGGAGGTACGGGATCTGATCGCTGTATGGGGAGAGGAATCCGTGCTATCAGAACTCCGTTCCAGTTTTCGAAATGCCAAAACCTTTGTCAAAATCTCCCAGGGCATGAAGGACAGAGGCCATAACAGGGACCCGAAGCAGTGCCGTGTGAAACTTAAGGAGCTGAGGCAAGCCTACCAGAAAACCAGAGGGGCGAACGGCCGCTCCGGGTCAGAGCCCCAAACATGCCGCTTCTATGATGAGCTGCATGCCATTTTAGGGGGTTCAGCCACCTCTACCCCAGCCGTGTTCTTTGACTCCCTCAATGGAGATGGAGGCAACACGGAAGCAGGTTTTGGGGACGAAGAAGATGATGATGATGATGATGAGGTTGTAGATAGCCCACAGCAAGCAAGCGGAGAAACCGGTTTTCCCGACAGCCAGGAACTGTTTCTCACTCTGGACCTGGAGCCAGTACCCCCCGAACCCACCCAAGGCTGCCTCCTGGACCCAGCAGGCGGAGAAGGGACCTCCGGTGAGTGTACCTTTTAAAATACTATACATGGCTTAAAAGCAAGCATGTGAAAGGATTAATTTGCCCTGGCATTCGCGGCTCTCCTGGATGTACTCCCAAAGCCTTTGCAAAAGTTTTCTGGGGAGGGCAGCCTTATTGCGTCCTTCATGGTAGGACACTTTACCACTCCAGGCCAGTAACACATACTCAGGAATCATTGTACAACAAAGCATTGCAGTGTATGTTTGCTGGCGTTCAAACAACATCCGTTCTTTATCTCTCTGTGTTATCCTCAGGAGAGTGAGATATCATTCATGGTCACGTGGTTGAAATAGGGTGCTTTTCTTCAGGGGACACTCAGAGGAGCCTGTTCCTGCTGGGCTGTTTGCCTGCTGCTGAACAGAAATGTTCCCCGCTGTTAGCCACGGGGAGGGGGGAGGGTTGAGGGGGTAGCCACGCGGTGGGGGGAGGCAAAATGCGACCTTGTAACGAAAGCACATGTGCTATGTATGTATTGTTAACAGCAAGGTTTACCCTGAAAGACTGTAGCCGCTGTTTTCTAAAATGTGTCTTTTTAAATACCGCTGTCCCTTTTTTTTTCTCCATGAGCTGCTTGTGTTTCAATGATCACAGGATCTTCTCCTTCCCAGAGGCTAGTGAAGATTAGAAAGAAAAAAAAAACGCACTCATGATGAAATGTTCTCTGAGCTCATGCAGTCCTCCCACACTGACAGAGCACAGACGAATGCGTGGAGGCAAATAATGTCAGAGTGCAGGAAAGCACAAAATGACCGGGAGGAGAGGTGGTGGGCTGAAGAGAGTAAGTGGCGGGCTGAAGACAGGGCTGAAGCTCAAATGTGGCGGCAGCGTGATGAGAGGAGGCAGGATTCAATGCTGAGGCTGCTGGAGGATCAAACCAGTATGCTCCAGTGTATGGCTGAGCTGCAGCAAAGGCAGCTGGAGCACAGACTGCCACTACAGACCCTGTGCGACCAACCGCCCTCCTCCCCCAGTTCCATAGCCTCCACACCCAGATGCTCAAGAACACGGTGGGGGGGCCACCGGCCAATCAGCCACTCCACCACAGAGGATTGCCCCAAAAAAAGAAGGCTGGCATTCAATAAATTTTAAAGTTGTAAACTTTTAAAGTGCTGTGCCTAAAGTGCTGTGTGGCATTTTCCTTCCCTCCTCCACCACCCCTCCTGGGCTACCTTGGTAGTCATCCCCCTATTTGTGTGATGAACGAATAAAGAATGCATGAATGTGAAGCAACAATGACTTTATTGCCTCTGCAAGCGGTGATCGAAGGGAGGAGGGGAGAGTGGTTAGCTTACAGGGAAGTAGAGTGAACCAAGGGGCGGGGGGTTTCATCAAGGAGAAACAAAGAGAACTTTCACACCGTAGCCTGGCCAGTCATGAAACTGGTTTTCAAAGCTTCTCTGATGCGTACCGCGCCCTCCTGGTGTCTGGCTGCGCGTAACCAGCAGCCAGGCAATTTGCCTCAACCTCCCACCCCGCCATAAACGTCTCCCCCTTACTCTCACAGATATTGTGGAGCACACAGCAAGCAGTAATAACAGTGGGAATATTGGTTTCGCTGAGGTCTAAGTGAGTCAGTAAACTGCGCCAGCACGCCTTTAAACGTCCAAATGCACATTCTATCACCATTCTGCACTTGCTCAGCCTGTAGTTGAACAGCTCCTGACTACTGTCCAGGCTGCCTGTGTACGGCTTCATGAGCCATGGCATTAAGGGGTAGGCTGGGTCCCCAAGGATACATATAGGCATTTCAACGTCCCCAACAGTTATTTTCTGGTCTGGGAATAAAGTCCCTTCCTGCAGCTTTTGAAACAGACCAGAGTTCCTGAAGATGCGAGCGTCATGTACCTTTCCCGGCCATCCCACGTTGATGTTGGTGAAACGTCCCTTGTGATCCACCAGAGCTTGCAGCGCTATTGAAAAGTACCCCTTGCGGTTTATGTACTCGCCGGCTTGGTGCTCCGGTGCCAAGATAGGGATATGGGTTCCGTCTATGGCCCCACCACAGTTAGGGAATCCCATTGCAGCAAAGCCATCCACTATGACCTGCACATTTCCCAGGGTCACTACCCTTGATATTAGCAGATCTTTGATTGCCTGGGCTACTTGCATCACAGCAGCCACCACAGTAGATTTGCCCACTCCAAATTGATTCCCAACTGACCGGTAGCTGTCTGGCGTTGCAAGGTTCCACAGGGCTATCGCCACTTGCTTCTCAACTGTGAGGGCTGCTCTCATCTTGGTATTCATGCGCTTCAGGGCAGGGGAAAGCAAGTCACAAAGTTCCATGAAAGTGCCCTTACGCATGCAAAAGTTTCGCAGCCACTGGGAATCGTCCCAGACCTGCAACACTATGCGGTCCCAACAGTCTGTGCTTGTTTCCTGAGCACAGAATCGGCGTTCCACAGCATGAACCTGCCCCATTAGCACCATGATGCATGCATTGGCACGGCCCATGCTTTCAGAGAAAATCTGTGTCCATGTCCTGATCACTCACGCGACCGTGCTGACATCGCCTCCTCGCCCGGTATTGCTCTGCCAGGTTCTGGTGCTGCATATAGTGCTGGATAATGCATGTGGTGTTTAATGTGCTCCTAATTGCCAAAGTGAGCTGAGCGGCCTCCATGCTTGCCTTGGTATGGCGTCCGCACAGAAAAAAGGCGCGGAACGATAGTCTGCCATTGCTGTGACGGAGGGAGGGGCTACTGGTGACACGGCTTACAGGGTTGGCTTCAGGGAGCTAAAATCAGCAAAGGGGGTGGCTTTACATCAAGGAGTATTTCAGGCAGGACTTCACGGAGGGTTCCAATAAGAAATGGTGCACCTAAGTTATTGTTCTTATTGGAACAAGGAGGTTAGTCTGGCCTCTGATTGATACATGGCTAGATTTACCTCGCTGCACCGTCTCTGTGAGTGACTGCAGTGTGACCTAGAGGAATGAGTCCCTTATAAAAGGCCGGGCCTCCAGCTCAGATGGGAGAGAGCTGCCAGATGAGCAGCACGTCTCTTCCCCGCTGTGGAAGCACAGACCTAACGGAGAGCGCTATCCTGACAGAGACCCAGAGGGGCTGCCAGATGCCAGGGACACTGAGAAGCTGTTGGGGCTTCCACTCACTGTCCTCCCCCAAAGCTCGCTGTTGCCAGCAGGGAAAGGGCTGGGGGGAGTCCTCCTCTCTGGCCCCTATCCCGGAGCAGCCTGCCTGCACCCCAACTCATCCCCAGCCCTGCCCCACCCCAGAGCCCACACCCCCAGCCAGAGCTTTCACCTCTCCACCACACCCTCAACCCTCGCCCTGAGCCCCTCCAACACCCCAAACACCTTATCCCCAGTCCTAGCCAGAGCCCTCATCCCCCCATACCCCAACCCTCTGCCCCAGCCCTGAGCCCCTTCCAACACCACAAACCCCTCATCTCCAGCCCTAGACAGAGCTCTCATCCCCCCATACCCCAACCCTCTGCCCCAGCCCTGAGCCCCCTCCAACACCACAAACCCCTCATCTCCAGCCCTAGACAGAGCCCTCATCCCCCCACACCCCAACCCTCTGCCCCAGCCCTGAACCTCTTCCAACACCACAAACCCCTCATCTCCAGCCCTAGACAGAGCCCTCATCCCCCCATACCCCAACCCTCTGCCCCAGCCCTGAGCCCCCTCCAACACCACAAACCCCTCATCTCCAGCCCTAGACAGAGCCCTCATCCCCCCACACCCCAACCCTCTGCCCCAGCCCTGAGCCTCTTCCAACACCACAAACCCCTCATCTCCAGCCCTAGACAGAGCCCTCATCTCATAGAATCATAGAATATCAGGGTTGGAAGGGACCTCAGGAGGTCATCTAGTCCAACCCCCTGCTCAAAGCAGGACCAATCCCCAATTAAATCATCCCAGCCAGGGCTTTGTCAAGCCTGACCTTAAAAACTTCTAAGGAAGGAGATTCTACCACCTCCCTAGGTAACACATTCCAGTGTTTCACCACCCTCTTGGTGAAAAAGTTTTTCCTAATATCCAACCTAAACCTCCCCCACTGCAACTTGAGACCATTACTCCTTGTCCTGTCCTCTTCTACCACTGAGAATAGTCTAGAACCATCCTCTCTGGAACCACCTCTCAGGTAGTTGAAAGTAGCTATCAAATCCCCCCTCATTCTTCTCTTCTGCAGACTAAACAATCCCAGTTCCCTCAGCCTCTCCTCATAACTCATGTGTTCCAGACCCCTAATCATTTTTGTTGCCCTTTGCTGGACTCTCTCCAATTTATCCACATCCTTCTTGTAGTGTGGGGCCCAAAACTGGACACAGTACTCCAGATGAGGCCTCACCAATGTCCAATAGAGGGGAACGATCACGTCCCTCGATCTGCTCGCTATGCCCCTACTTATACATCCCAAAATGCCATTGGCCTTCTTGGCAACAAGGGCACACTGCTGACTCATTTCCAGCTTCTTGTCCACTGTCACCCCTAGGTCCTTTTCTGCAGAACTGCCGCCAAGCCATTCAGTCCCTAGTCTGTAGCGGTGCATTGGGTTCTTCCTTCCTAAGTGCAGGACCCTGCACTTATCCTTATTGAACCTCATCAGATTTCTTTTGGCCCAATCCTCCAATTTGTCTAGGTCCCTCTGTATCCTATCCCTGCCCTCCAGCGTATCTACCACTCCTCCTAGTTTAGTATCATCTGCAAATTTGCTGAGGGTGCAATCCACACCATCCTCCAGATCATTTATGAAGATATTGAACAAAACCGGCCCCAGGACCGACCCCTGGGGCACTCCACTTGACACCGGCTGCCACTGCCTACATTCCAACCCTCTGCCCCAGCCCTGAGCCCCCTCCAACACCACAAACCCCTCATCTCCAGCCCTAGACAGAGCTCTCATCCCCTCATACCCCAACCCTCTGCCCCAGCCCTGAGCCCCCTCCAACACCACAAACCCCTCATCTCCAGCCCTAGACAGAGCCCTCATCCCCCCACACCCCAACCCTCTGCCCCAGCCCTGAGCCCCTTCCAACAACACAAACCCCTCATCTCCAGCCCTATACAGAGCCCTCATCTCCCTACATTCCAACCCTCTGCCCCAGCCCTGAGCCTCTCTAACCCCCCAAACCTCCCAGCCCCAAATGGAACCCTTACCCCCTACACCCCGACTCTTGCCCTGAGCCCCTCCCAAACCCCTCAGCGCTGCACCCCCTCCCTCTGCACCCCCTCCCATCCCCAAACTCCCTCCCAGAGCCTGCAGCCTGCACCCCAATACTCTGCCTAAGCCTAGGGCCTGCACCCCAGACGTCCTTCCTCACCCAAACTCCCTCCTGGAGCCTTGGGGAGGTGGGGGGCGAAGTAGGGGCGGGTTCTGGGCACCACCAAAATTTTTACAAACCTGCCACCCCTGAACCATGTACACACGGAATGGGTGTGTAGCAAGGAGCCCAGGGCAGCTGAATCGGGTTCAGCTGTGTTATTGACTACAAGCCGGCCAGCGTGTTGCTGTTGGATTTTCCCCACTGACGCAGTGGCGGACCGCTCCACGGCTGTTAGGGCCCTGGGCTGGGAAGCAGTGGAGCGAGATGGCCTGGGTTCCCCTACCACTGCCACCCCACCGTCAGGAGTAGCAGCCTCCCCACTTGGTTGTCAGGAGGCCTGATTGGTCTGGCACCCGCCTGAATCAGGACGCCAGACGGTTGTGCTGACTCTCCCACCAGAGAGCTAACCTCCCCCAGGCTGCGACGGCTCCGCCGGACTGTAGGCCAGAGCCCCCCTACTTGATTGCTGCCCCGCCCTGATGAAGGGCCAGGCAAATGGACCTTCTGCTGCTCTGCCTGCCTGACTGTAGGCCAGAGCCCCTACTCGACAGCAGCCCTGTCCTGAATGAGGGCCCCGGGCAAACAGACTCTCTACCGTTGGTCGGCCTGACTGCAGGCCAGAACCATGAACACTGAGCTATTTCCCCTGAACCAAGGTACCCCGGAAGTATCGTAGCGAGGGGCGTAGTCTCCCGCCCAGATGGATGGGGAGGGAGCCGCGAACCCCCTACAGCCTCTCTTTCTACTCGTTCATACTTTTTCTCTAAATATGTCAAAACACAGCACGCTGTTAGGGCCCTGGGCGGGGACGCAGTAGAGCGGGAGGACCTGGGTTCCCCTGTCCCCGCCACCCCACCGTCAGGAGTGGCAGCCTACTTGATCGCTGCCCCGCCCTGATCAAGGGCCAGGCAAATGGACCTTCTGCTGCTCTGCCTGCCTGACTGTAGCACAAGCACGCAACCTTCCCACGGCCAGACACAGAAAAATAATACAAAATAAATGTTCAGAAGGGCCGATGGTGCCAAAAATGTACACGACCGGAAACGGGGACGGAGGGCGGGACGTAAACTCTACACGGGGCATGGAAACCTGTCAAAAAGTACATGGTGATAAAAGCTATTGAGCGGTTAACTACTCACGTGGCGGGGCAGGGCAGGCGGCCAATGGGGAGGAAGCCATGGTCCGGCACAATGTGTTCCACCCTGCTCCAGGCGGGCTCTGGTGCACCAAACCCCCAGAGTAGGGAGGCTGGCTTTTACTCAGGCAGCTGGGCAGCTTCAATGACTGGGTTCTCCCTTGTATGCATCAGTCTCATCCTGTGCAAGAGTGTCCGTAGGCTGGTGCGGGCTGGACGATGTTTCTTGCAGGCATCGAGGATGAGCATTGTCTGCAAAGCCAGGCACCTGACAGAGGACTTGCTGTCCTGCTGCAAGCCTTTGAGGACTAAGATTGAAAGGAAGGAAATGGAGGTCAGAGCCATGGTGCTCTGGAAAGCCCTGGCACACCAAGCCAGGGCTGTACCTCTCAGCCCGTGACAAGAAGGCAGCAGGCTGGGAGGCGGGAGGCAGGGGACTAGCAGGAACAACCACCAACCCTCACTTAACATCCCCACTGCCCTCCATAGCTGGGGGAGCCCCCAGACAAAGGCAAGAAGTCACAATGAACCCCATTCACTCACTATTTCCAGGACTGCCCCGTCCCTGCAGGATCTGATGGCCTCATCCCTGCCTGTATTTACGCTCCCCCTTCCCCCCAGTGCACAGATGGGCACTCAAGCCCAGAGAGGGGGAGATTCACAAAGGGGGCTTGGGCATTGTTAGGCTACGCCTAACTTCCGGTGCCCTGCTGCCCTCCAGGAAATGCCGAGGAGGGAGCTCAGCCATTCTCTAGCTCTGGTTGGGGCCCAGCTGTGAAACTGCTCTGGGAGTGAGGAGCCTGAGCTATGTCACCCCCCCCCTGTCCCCCTTTTCCCCAACAAATGTGGAGGAGACGCTGCTCTGCCCTGCGCTGGCCCAGGGGTCCGGGCATGCAGCAGGGAGGTAGATGACCGGACGTCACCTCAGTCTCCTTTGGAGCAGTGGCTTGACACCAGGCACCCCACCTGGAGGTGACTGCAACAAACCCTGGGCTAGTGAGTGCAAGGGGGGGAGGCAGGACCCCACCCTTGCTGTGTTGCGGGGGCGGGGGGGGGCAATCGTCTGCGAAGGCCAGCCAGCTCAGGCCCAGTTTGGGGATTTGCCAGGCCACAGCTCTGAGGTCAGGGCTAAGTGCCTGGGCACATGCCAACCAGCAGACACCACAGGGTGAGGGGGAAGCTGATCGGGGGTTTGGGGATCTGCATTTTGCAACCCTTCGTGGCTCTCGCCCAAGATCACATTGCTGGCGTCGGAGATTGAATCCAGCCCGTGGCCCTGGGCCATTCGTCCCTCTAGCGCTCAGTGCTCAAGGCAGATACCACTCACCATTGCAGATGGCCTCTAACTTGTCCTGGCTCTGCTGGTCCAGCTGCCGGGCAGTCAGCCCTACACACACAAACAGCTCATTACATCCCTGCGTCCCCAGAGAGGGTGTCAAAGCCTCTGTCACCCTCCAAGCAGTGGGGCTTTCCCCTGCCCCTTGTTGTCCAGGACGCACTCCTGAGTCCCCAGGGGAAAGGGCGAGTCCCCAGGGATGGCTGTGGGGCTGGTTGCCAAAGGAGAGCATAGCGCCTTGAGGTTCCACTACCAAGAGCCCATGGTGGGGTGGGGGTGGGGGGGATGGGGACCGCATGGGGAGCAGTGGGGTTCGAGGGGGCCCATCAGCCGATCAGGGCAGTTTGGGGTGAGCTTGCTCCTGCGGGTTTCTGACACCCCTGAGCCTTCATTCGGCAATCAGGAGCCCAGGGGTTACTTCTCGCTGCCGGCAGGGACTGAGGAGAGCCTGGGACTGGATCCAGCCCCTCTGCTTAAGGGACCCCTCTGCTCTGTGGTTACCTAGAAACCTGATGGCCGCTTCTCTAATGGGATCCTGTGGGTCTTCCAGAAAGGCCATGGCCTGGCAGAGGAAGGTTTCTGCCCTCCCCTTGTAGCATGCCACCTAGGAGCCAGAAGAAGGGAGCACAAGGTTACTAAAGGCCTTTCCATCCTGCAGGCCAGGTTCCAGATCTGTGGAGTGTCCTGCTTTCAGCCCTCTTTCCTGTGCCGGGGGGATCACGCAGAGGGACTACAGCCAGGGCCAGGTGTGGTCCCGGGGCTGGGGCTCGGTGTGGGCACGGAGCCGGGCAATGGAGGGCTCCCTCACCAGGCAGTCACAGCCTCGCCAAAGCTCCTTCTTCTGGACGAGAGCACTGAGCTGGCTCCACCTGAGGAATTCCAGAGCACTCCTGAGGGTGTCCCAACACACCTGCAAAACAAGAGGGGCCGGGGCAAGCCGGCAACGGTTACGGGAGCTGGAAGCCAGGGCCGTCCCTCGGCATATGCGGCTGCATAGGGGACCACGAAATTTGGGGCACCAAATTGCCCTAAATTTCATGGTGCCCCTAGGCGGCTGCATGCTGCACATGCAGCAGCACCAGCCCCAGAGACCCGCCCTATACCTCGGCCAGCCCCGCCGCGGGCTGCGCCCACTACAAAGGGCAGGGCCGTCCCTGGGGGGGCCTGGACAACTCCCTCCGCCCTGCCTCTTCCCCTTCCCCCCTGCTCCGTCCCCAGCCCGCCCCCATTCCACCTCTTCTCTGCAAGCCTCTTCCCCCAGCAACCCCACACTCACCGGCAGTGGCAGGAAGTGGAGCAACCCGGTCCCAGCCCGCTCTACTCCAAAGGATTGCCCCCCGCACTCACCGGCGGTGGGAAGCGGAGTGCCGCGGCTGGGAGCTGGCAGAGTGGAGCGGGCTGGGGCCAGGCTGCTCCGCTTCCCGCTGCTGTCAGTGAGTGTGTGTGTGGGAGGGATCCCTTTCCCCAAAGCCCCTCCCTCGAGCGACACGGCTGGAGCCGGGGCGAGGGAAGCAGAGCTGGCTACTCCCAGTTCTCCGCTAATCCCCCAGGCCACTCTGGGCCTGTGGGCCCCCCAAAAGTGGCCCCACACAGCTCCTTCCTCCCAGACCCTGGTGGGGGGGAGGGGGAGGCCTGGGACCCCACACAGCCCCATTGCGGGGGGGCTGGATAGGGCACCCGAATGGCTAGGGACGGCCTGGCTGAAAGCCACTAGCCTAGTTACCGGAGGCCGTGTGTGCGGAACGGTTCCCGGCCCGCGGCTGCTCGCGGAAGGGCGGAGGTGTGGCTAAGGCAATGGCTGGAGACCTGACTCAATTCCCAGCTCTTCCTGCAGGAACTCAGGCAAGTTGCTTTGGCCCAGGGCTACAAAGGGATTTAGGTGCCTAATGCCCATGGGCATTCAATACTTTTGAGGCACTAGGCCTCACGCTGTGCCTTAGTTCCCCACCTCCTGGGGGGTAGGAGGGTGAATTCATGACTGCTGGGAGCATTTGGCTCCCAAGTGATGGGGGCCATGAGAGCGAGCGTGTGCACAGGCACCTGGGGCGTGGCGGAGGGAGGGCTTGGGCATGTCATGGCTAGTAAGAGCTGTCCGGGCTGCTTGGCCAAGGGTACATTGGGTCTTGGGCACCATCCGGAGGCTGGGTAGCTCTGCTCCGGGTAGGGACCATGGCCAGGGTTGTGCTCTTCCCACCAGCACAGCCAGGGGAATGTGCGGAGGCCAGTGGCTGTAGGAGTGGTGAGCTGACCCCTCTGCCCACCCATTCTCTCAGCCTGGCTGCAGGGGGGGAGTGTTGGCCTCAGAGGAGGCAGGGAAGACTCAGCAGTTGGGTGGGGCGCCATGGTCATGGCGCTACTGGACTCAACGTTCAAGTGATTTTGAGCACCTGATTGTCACAGCACTGAGCACCTGCCCTCTGCCGGCCAGACCCTTGAAAGGGGGGTGTCACATGTTGGCCCCCCCCAACAAATTACTGGTCACTCTGTAACGATCTCAGCTGCAGGCTCCAGCTCGTGGCCTCACCTGGGACACATTGGGACGCTCATCATGCAGCAGGAGGAGCAGCGGGACCAGGCTCCGGAGGACGTGCTCCTTCATCTTCCTCCTGCTGGGCCCCCTTACAAGCTCCAGCAGGTGTTTAAAGAGGGCGATGGAGAGCACCCGGAGTTTGCTGGACTCCTGCAAGAGAGGATGTGGGGAGGAGACGCTGTGACGGTCGTGCTCACTCAGCGGGGTGAGCGCTCACTGTGACAGAGATGTCTGCCCTGCAGGGGGTATTGCTAACTCACCCCCAGTCATACAGGCAGAGCTGGGGGCCAGAGTCTCATGAGCATAGCGCCACTGAAGGCAAAAGAGATGCAGGTTTCCACCAGCTGAGGGGCTGGCCTGGTATCTTCTTGGCCAGAAAACCTGTTCTGTTCCCCCCGGGCCCCACAGGGTTTTGGTTTAAAGGCTCACCCCAGGGCGAGATCCTGCATCTTCGGTCTGGGCTGCCCTGTCCCTTCGGTCAGCTGGGGATCCAGGAGACCCTGGGAACAGCTTTAGCTGGGCCTGTGCCACTGCTAAATAAAGAGTGGCCGGGTCCCAGCAGAGTTGGGGAGGGCTGAGGGTAGGATTTAGCGTTGTGAGAGCTGGGGAGGTGGGTGGTCCCTCCAGGAGCCCCCACTGGGGCGTTACCTCTGGAAGACAGCAATGGATGGGTCCCTTTCTCCCGCCCACTTTGCTGGCTCTCGCCGTGCAGTGGGGGACTGAACATCAGTCTGGTGAACACGCTGGTGGGGGCTCGTTTGTGGTTACAAAAGGCCTGGGGAGAACTAGCCCCTCCTTTGATGCTGCCCTGCCATGAGAACGAAGGGGAGAGGAAAGGGCGGTAGCTGCAGAACCTACAGATGGAGCCGTTTCCTTATGGAGCTGACAGGCCAGCTGTGGGATTCCTGGCCAGGGAGGGGAGGAGCAGGATTTTCACCAGGGTACCATCACTTGTTACCCTAGAAGCCAGCAGGAGCATTGCGGCACCCTGTGCTGCAGAGGCCCCCTCGCTGCATGCAGGCTCAGGAATGCATGTCCTTCCCTCAAGGGGAGCCTCGTCCCCAGGCTGCCCTGATCCTTGTCAGCAGGCCTGCAGGACACCAGGGTTCCCACCCTTACTGCCATATGCTCTGATGGAGAATGGGCTAGCAGAAAAAGGCGGGAATGGGTTCATGTCATTTACGACAATGCTTTTTCTGGCTAGGGCCATAGCATAGGTCCCGCTAGCCCACCCGCCAGCCCCCATTCATACGTCTGTGGCTTAAAGGGTCTCCCGCGGGCCGCCAGGCCTTACATCATGAAAGAAAGGCAGGAGTTTCTCAGCCACTTGCACAGCCACGGGGCTGGCGCTCTGCCTGTCCATGCCAGCGAGGATGTCTCTCAGCACCGTGATGGCATTGGAGATGATGTCCCTGTCTGCCTCGTGTAGCCGCTCCACGACGACTGGGAGTTGGCGCTGGAGTTTCCCTATCTGTGTGAAAGGAGGAGCTGCTTTACGAAACACCCTCCGGTGACCCAACAAGACATTTCCAAAACAACGTCTGCCTCCCCTACAGACAGAGCCACGGGAACTAGGAGTGCAGGGCGTGCTGCAGCACTCCAAGGTTTTACGCGGGGCTCTGCTCCTGGCCCCACACACAAGGTCCCAGCTGCCGGCCCTGCGCCAATTCCCAGCTGTGGCCCCAGCCTCGGCCCCCTTGCCCCATCCATCTCCCGCCCCCCTGGAGCCATGGCCCTGCTCCTGACCCCAGCTCTAGGGGTGGTGGGGTGTGTGGACAGGTGTAAGGGGGTGCTCAGCACCTCCACTATCAAAAGTCTTCTAGCGCCCCGCCTCCAGATGACATGTTAGAGCCTCAAAGCCCTTGCACAGCCCCAGCTAGGATCGCAGGCAGCGGGGCCGGCTACCTGCAACATAAGCAGCTGCTTCCTTGTACCCCCGATCTCAGGGGGTGGTATTTATTAGCAGGTATCATCTGTGGAAACTTCTCTGCACAACACCTTGACCCCAAACAAATCAAGTGTATTCTTCTTATAAGGGTTAGAATAGCACCTCCAGCGCCTATCTGCAATCAGGGCGTGTGCTGGGGCCTTTCCAGGCACAGAAAGAGACATTCCCTGGCCTAGAGCTTACAGGCTAGACACACAAAGGAAGGATTTCTATCCCCATTGTACAGACATGGAACTCAGGCACAGAGAGGCTACGTGACTCACCCATGGTCACCCAGGGAGTCTGGCAGAGCCCGAAACTGAACTTGGGTTCTCCTGAGTCCCGGGCCTTACAGCCCAGCCTCGGCGAGGGAACCGATTTTGTACACGAGTTGTAGGGTTGGTCTGTTACTAAAAGCCAGATTCAATCATTTCTGTATTTGGCTTTTGAACTGTTCAAAGACAGCCCCACAAAACCTCAACCGGGATCAGGGGGAAAAGTGTCCAATACAGGCTTACCGGTTCCGGAAGGAAAAATAAAACACAAGCAAGTGAAAACCAGGCTGAGGACATGGAACAATGGGAATGGTGGATAACAAAGAGAATTACAGTCATGCCCTCTCCATGTCTGATCGATTCATCGTCCGGCTTTAATAAACCGGACTGACCTGCTATTCTCAGGGGAAGTAAATTATCATTAGGGAGAGTTGCCTTCAGATTGTCTCCTCTTTGACCAGGCTGCCAGATCTGTGTATTTAAGTCCCAAGGGTTTTCTCTGCCTTCACTAGACTGTGTCTATCACACTTGGTATGAGGTCTGAGCAGCAAAAGGCCCTTCTCGAGCTCTTCAGAGGAGCGAGTGCTGCGGGACAGAGCTGTGACGTCAACAGTTAAAACCTACGAGGCTCAAAAAGGGGATTCGTAGGAAAAAATGGTTCCAATTGAAGCAAAATGGCTCTGTCCGGGCGTCCCGGATCACTGGTGTCACCAGCAATCCCTGGAGCTCTAGAGTCCACAGCTCTGCTGCTACTCTAGTGCTAGGATTCTTTGGATCACACAGCCAGAGACGCACCCTGCAGGAGCCAGGCCCTGCCCTGCAGAACAACAGACAAAAGCCAGGCAGGGACTTGCCCAAGGTCACCCAGCAGGTCAGTGGCAGAGCCAGGACTAGAAACCAGGGCTCCTGACTCCAGGCCAGGGCCAGGTCCCCTGGGAAGCTTTCAATGACCCCAGCCCTGCATCAGCTCCCTGATGAAGGAGTTGCCAAGACTTTGAAGGAAAGAGCTCAAATTCAGAGGGATCATGGTAAATTGGAGGACTGGGCTATAGACAACAAAATGAAACTCACCCAAGACAAAAGTGAGGTGCTACATTTAGAGAAGAAAAAGCAAATGCACAGAAACAGAATGGGGGATAACCGGGTGAACTGCTGAGAAGGATCTGGGAGCTGCGGTGGATCACAGCCTCAGCATGAGTCAGCAAAGCGATGCTGTTGCAAAAAAAAAAAAAAAAAAAAAAAAGCAAATGCAATTTTAGGTTGCATTAACAGAGGTATAGCCTGCAAGTCATGGGAGGTGATAGTACCACTCTACTCAGTGCTGGTTAGGCCTCAGCTGGAGTACGGTGTCCACTTTTGGTCACCAATGTCTACAAAAGATGTGGAGAAACTGTAATGGATCCAGAGGCGAGTGACAAAGATGATCAGAGGGATGGAACACAAGCCATACGAGCAAAGATTGAAGGAACTGGCTATGTTTAGTTTGGAAAAGAGGAGATTAAGGGGGGATGTGCTAATGGTCTTCAGATTCTTCGAAGGCTGCCAAAAAAAAGATGGCGAAAAGTTGTTCTCTCTTGCCACAGAGGGCAGGACAAGAGGTGATGGGTTCAAACGACAGCACTGCAGATTTAGATTAAATCTCAGGAAAACCTTCCTAACTGTAAGAAGAGTAGGACAATCGGACAGACGACTAGGGAGCTTGTGGAAGGCCCTTTGCTGGAGGTTTATAGAAGGAGGCTGGAGCCATCTGTCTCGGCTGGGATAGACACAACAAATCCTGCATCTTGGCAGGGGGCTGGACAAGCTGACCTTGCGATCCCTTCTCACCCTGCGGTTCTATGAGAGCTGTCCCAGAGCACCAGGAGAGGGTTTCGGCGTGTTCTGCCTCGACCATAGCGCTGGCTAGAGTCACGCTCTCTCTCTTCGGCCCAATGGCGATACCCAGTGGGAGACTGAGAGACACCCTGAGGCCGTGGAGGGGAAACACGGCGCTCCTTCCCTTGCTGCATGGGCTGGAACTTACGGCCAAGGGGGCGACGCCAACCTCTTGCTGAGAGACGTCGTGATGAGGGTGCAGCGGTCGCTCCTGCAGCGTGTTGAGCAGCTCCCGTAGGACCTTTCCTGCAGCCTTGGGGTGGGATGTCAGCACCCTCCACATCTCCACAGCAACGCTGCAAAGGGAGAGAGCCGATTTCACCTGGCCAGAGCCCCGCCAGCCTCCTGCACCCACCGCCACCCGCACCTTACTGGGTCTCCCGCCACCGGCCGGCCCTTTGTTGCCCTCCTGCTGCAGCAAGGGCCCCCACTGCCTGGGGCAGGCTGCATGGGGGCCGGGTCTGAGTGTCAGCCCCGGGGGAGGCCGAGGGCTGCCATCTGGGGTTTTGCAGGCTGGCCTGTCTCCACGGCATGTCAGCCTGCAAAACCCTCCAGAACAAGCAGAAGCTCTGCAGGGAGCAGGAGGTCTCTGGAAGGTTCTGCACGCTCCTGATCCTGGCAGCGGGACCAGTCCGGGGGACCCGGAGTGCAAGCGGCAGCAGCCCCAGCCCCGTACCTATCACAAGACAGCGAGCAGCCCAGCAGGGTTGTGACCACCTCCTCGCTGTACTGGTGGCCCAGCACGACAAGGGCCTTGAGCAGCTGCTGCTGGGCCAGCGGCTCGCTGATGGAGTCCAGGGTGTGGTACATGCTCGTCACAGCCTCCAACACCTGGAAGGGAAATGGGGAGATGGGGGCTTTGGCTTCCTCGTGCTGCTATTGATCTGGGGTGCCAGGGAGCTGCCGTACCTGAGAGCCATCTGCCCTCCCACATCCTCTTCTCCAGCTCCAGGCCTAGAACACAGGGCCAATTCCCGGCCTATCGATTCATAGACTGCAAGACCACAAGTGGCCATGGAGATCACCTAGACTGACCCCCCGCATTGCACAGGACCTGCCCCCCAGTAATGCCGAGCGCCCAGAGACAGAGTCTCCCACGGATGGCCTCCCCCAGCAGGCTGTTCTCACTGCAGCTCTTACCCTCTCCAAGCTTGGGCTGGGGACCCACAGGATCACATGCAGCATGTGCCTGGCCGCCACCGAGTCATAGACGCTGGTGTCTCTCATGCCCTCGATAGCAGTGAGGAGGAAGTCCATGCGCTCGGATGGGTTGAAGTACTTCCCAAACATCTGAAAGAAACCTGCCAGTGAAACCCCTTTTGCTGCCCAGTGCGGTTCCAGTCGGACCGAGCAGCCAGGAGTGCAGGCAAAGCCCGCTCTGCCGGGACAGGGCTGGGTTACTGCACCTGGGATGCACAGTACCCAGCCAGCAATCAGGAGCTGTCGTACATGGCAGAGGCCGGCGTGGCAGTGCACGGGGGCACAATACTGCACAGCACGGATACACTCTCTAGTGCTCAGCAGGGGCTGGCACTGGTGCGTGGACGCAATGATGACTTGGAGAGCATTAATCTCTGGGGAAGCTCCCACCACACCTGACAAGGAGCTGGGATCAGGTTTGGATGAGACCCAGTGCATCTTGGGATGTGGCACGGAAGGAGGCATATTGGCCCGCCATAGTAGAAGCCTTGCCAGCAGATCGAGGGAAGTGATTATTCCCCTCTATTCGGCACTGGTGAGGTCACATCTGGCCCCCCACAAGAGAAAGGATGTGGACAAATCGGAGAGAGTCCAGCAGAGGGTAACGAAAATGATTAGGGGGCTGAAGCACATGAATTATGAGGAGAGACTGAGGGAAGTGGGCTTATTTAGTCTGCAGAAGAGAAGAGTGAGGGGGGATTTGATAGCAGCCTTCAACTACCTGCTGGGGTCGGGGGGCAGGGGGGCGGGTTCCAAAGATGCTGGAGCTCGGCTGTTCTCAGTGGTGGCAGGTGACAGAACAAGCATCAATGGTCTCAAGTTGCAGTGGGGGAGGTCCAGGTTGGATATGAGGAAACACTATTTCACTAGGAGGGTGGTGAAGCACTGGAAAGGGTTACCTAAGGAGGTGGGGAATCTCCATCCTTCGAGATTTTTAAGGTCAGGCTTGACAAAGCCCTGGCTGGGATGATTTAGTTGGGGTTGGTCCTGCTATGAGAAGGGGGTTGGATTAGATACCTCCTGAGGTCTATGATTCTATGAGGTGGAGTGGGCCATAGGCAGGGCTCCGGCCCAGCTGGATGGGGTCAGTCACACGCCTGGGTCTGTCCCTTCCCCCTGACTCCTAGGGTGTTAATTTCTCTCTCCTGAGAACTCTGGGCACAACAAACCCAGGAAGCATTGAAAGTAGTTACCATGGCGATATTGCTGGTGTTGGTGAACCAGGTGACCCAGAAGGTGTTCTCCGCTCGCCACTCCCTGAAGACCTGCAGATACTCTGCACTCTGCTTTGCCAGCGTGGTGCCTGAACCAGGGAGGGGAAACAGACAGCAGGCAATAGAAATCAGAGGTTAGCTTTGGAAACGGGAGTTTTGCAAGGAAGTTTACAGACAAGTACATCTAAGAAACATACTGTAAATTCAGGCCAATAAACTCCCCCCACCCCTGAACAAAACTAAACAAACTAACCCCCCTGGAAGAGTCAAAATAAACCAGGCAGAAGTGCAGCAGCAGTGTGAGGCTCTCCAGTGGATTGCACTGAATGCAGCATGTAGGATTACCAGCCCTGTGGGCAGGTAGCACATCTGGGCATTTGGCCCAAAGAGCTACTGCCCTCGGAGACCAGGAGGCCAGAGGATCTGAACTGGTGGAGCCAAGGGAGACAGCGAGGTACATAGAGGAGACTTTTAGGGATGCAGTAGAGTGGTCCCACCCCCAGTCTGACAGCCTCTATGCTGCTGAGGAGGGTGAAAGTTTCTGGGAAGGAGAACATCGAGCTGGAGCAGAGGGAGATGATCCCATAGTTGGGACCCACCTGCCAGATGAAGTCAGGATATCCTCTCACACTGAGGCTGCCCCTCCTGAGGCGGGAAGCCCAGTTACAAAGAAAAGCCAGGTAATAGTAATGGGGGATTCAATCAATAGACATATAAGCAGTTGGGTTTGTGATGAGTGGGAGAACCGCATGGTAAATTGCTTGCCTGGTGCAAAGGTTGCAGCTCTCACGAGACATCCAAACAAACTTCTGTGCAGTGCTGTGGTATGTTTAATGCTAATGTTTAAATCGGCCTCTGTACGAGATAGCGAATGTGACAGTGAAGTTTATAAAAGTCTCCAGATGTGATCCCTGGCAAGCCTGACTTCAGCACCAGGCAAATTGTTGAAATGATAGGAAAGAACAGAATTATCAGACACATAGGTGAACACAATTTGTTGGGGCAGAGTCAACATGGCTTTTGTAAAGGGAAGTCATGCCTCACCAATCCAACCAAAGTAAGCTGTCATGGGATAAGAGGGAAGGTTCTCTCATGGGTCAGTGGTTAAAAGATAGGAAGCAAAGAAGAGGGAGAAATGGTCAGTTTTCACAGTGGAGAGAGGTAAAGAGCGGGGCACCCCAAGGATCTGTGTTGACACCAGTGTAGTTCAACATAGTCATCAATGATCCAGAAAAAGGGGTAACCAGTGAGGTAGCAAAATTAGCAGATGATACAAAATGACTCAAGATAGTTAAATCCAAAGCAGACTGCGAAGAGCTACAAAGGGATCTCACAAAACTGGGGGACTGGGCAACAAAATGGCAGATGACATTCAATATTGATAAATGCAAACTGGACACCGCAATCCCAACTATACATACACAATTATGGGGTTTAAATTACCACTCAAGAAAGAGATTTTGGAGTCATCGTAAAGAGTTCTCGGAAAACATCCACTCACCGTGCAGTGGCAGTTAAAAAAGCCAGCAGAATGTTGGGAACCATTAGGAAAGGGATAGATAATAAACCAGAAAAATGTCAGAATGCCTCGATACAAATCCAATGTGTGCGCCCACACCTTGAATACCGTGTGTAGTTCTGGTCGCCCCATCTCAAAACAGATATACCAGACTTGTAAAAGGTGCAGAGAAGGGCGACAAAAATGATTAGGGGTATGGAAGAGCTTCCATATGAGGAAAGATTAAAAAGACTGGGGGCAAGTCTACACTTAAACCACTCTATCGCCATAGCTGCACCGGCGCTGTCGCGTTGAAGAGAAGATGGTCCTCTGCCAACAAGCTCTGAATCCACCTCCCGGAGAGGCGCTAGCTATGTCAGTGGGAGGGTGCTTCTGCCAACAGGGGTGTGGATTTTTCACAGCCCTGAGCTATGGAGTGATAACAATATAGGTCTGCAGTGTAGACCTGGGACCATTTAGTTTAGAACAGAGCTGACTAAGGGGGGAGATGACAGAGGTCTATAAAATCATGACTGGTGTGGAGAAAGTGAATAGGGAAGTGTTATTTACCCCTGCACATAACACGGGAACTAGGGGTCACTTTCTGAAATTAATAGGCAGCAAGTTAAAAGCAAAGAAAAGAAGGTATCTCTGCACACAATGCACAGGCAACCTGTGGAAATTGTTGCCGTGGGATGTTGTGAAGCCTAAAAGGATAATTGGGTTCAAGATAATTAGGCCATGCAACCCCAGACTCTGCATGTCCCTAAACCTCTGACTACCAGAAGCTGGGACTGGATGAGAGGGGATGGATCACTCCAAATTTCCCTTTTCAGTTCATTCTCTCTGAAGCATGAGGCACTGGCCGTTATCAGAAGACCCAATACTGGGCTAGATGAACTGATCTGAGTCAGTATGTCCATTCTTATGTGAGTTATGAAGAGTAGAATGTGGACAGGGGAAGCTAAAGACATCAGGGGAAACTCCATGGCTTGAAGGACTATGGATACTAAGGAGGTTTTTTCAAAAAGTGTATTAGGAACAAAAGAAATCCTAGCAATGGTGTAGACTCATTACTAGATGGAGACTGTTTAAAAGGATGCAGAAAAGGCAGAAGTGTTCAATAAATATGTTTCCCATGTTTGGAAACCCCATGTCAGTGTATTTAGGAAGGACAAGGGTCTCCAGTGCTCTTACGTTTTTGCCACAGCAGGAAGGCGTAGAGGTGGTGAAGTCCCTCCATAGCCAATTGGCAGATCTCCGGCTCCTGCTCAGCACAGCGCAGAGTGAGACAGCCCACCAGCTGGCCCAGGACTCTGAACTCCTCCAGTCCCTGACGGAGAGAGGGAGCAAGGGGAGTCACTCACCCCTGCAGGCCCAGCGCAGCATGTCCCCCTGGCATTGCACTAGCAAGGGGCTAGAACCGGGGGAGGCAGAGCCCAGCGCAGAGAGACTGGGGACAATGAGAGCAGGAGGAGCCATGGGGCCCATCACCAGGGACTGAGGGAAGCTAAGCAGGGACGGGAAGTCTGGGTAGCAAAGTCAGCAAATGTTGCCCTCGAGTGGGGACCTGGGTAAGGAATGAACTAACGTCCAGTCTCCATCTCAAGGGCAAGCTCCTAATCCCAGCCCCTTCTCCCATCCCCCTCCCTCCACTGACCTCAGATCCAGGAGCATGAGGTCACCTTGGACTCCTCTTCTCTGCATTGCGCCTCTCTCACTCCATCCTGGAGCTCCCCACAACCCCCACTTTCTGCACCGCACCCAGCCTGCCGGCTCTCTCCTGCCGGCTCGCTCCTGCAGCCTCCCCCTCTAGCCTCCCCCTCCTGCCAGACCTTCCCTTGCCCCTCCTGCAGCCCCTGCGCTCGCTCCCTGCTCTTCCCCACGTCGTTGCACCAAGCCCCTTGCCCTCCTCTCCTGGGGTCTGCACGGCCTCCCCTGACCCACTCCCCATTGCTCTGGCTCCTTCGGCCCCTCCCATCCCTTTCACTGTGTCCTCTCCCACCTCCCTCCTTCTCTTCTGCTGCCCCAGCCTCTGGGGGCATATCATCCAAGCACCCCCTTCCAGCTGCCGGAGGGGAGGCCCTGCCACAGGGGGGATGGAGCAGCTGGAGCAGCTCAATGGCCCTGAGCATCCAGAGCAGGGGGTGTTCATCTGGCAGCCTGGCAGGAGCTGATGCCAAAGCATCCCGGGGGCAACTGACAAAGGGGGTGAAGAGACACCTGGGTTCAGAGGGTGCTCTCAGGGCAATCCTCTGTAAATCCGCTGACCCTGCGGAGCAGACTTTAGTCCTAGGGGAACAGCGGGGAGAGTCGTTGGAGATAGAATTATGGGGCTCCACCCAAGGCCCACTGGAGTCAGAGGACAGACCCGTCCACATTAGGGCTCATTAGATTGGACTCCTACCGAGGATCTTGCTGAGTCACTATTCCAGGCCCGGGTTTTCCCTGCCAGGGAGCGCTGCACCGCGAGGCTGCTCAGTGCAGTTAGGAGACGGCCAGAGTCACAGGCTGCTCACCTTGAATTGGTGTTGACCAGAGATGAATTTGGTCAGCCAGGTGATTCTTCCCACTGCCCTCAGCCGCACATGCACCTCCTTGGATGCGGTCCAGGGGAGCAGGACCTGAGAGAAACAGATTGGGACAAATTGCGAAGGAGAAGTACCAAAAAATAGCACAAGCACATAGAGTGAAAATCAGAAAGGCTAAGGCAAAAATGAGTTCTAACTGGCAAGGGACATAAAAGGCAATCAGAAGCAGCTCTGTAAATGCATTAAGAGAAAGACAAAGGAAAGCGTGGGGCCACTACTCAGCAGGGAAGCAGAGCAAATAATGGATGATACAGACAAAGCCAAGGTGTTTAATGCCTTTTTTGCTTCAGTTTTCACTAAAAAGGTTAATGGCGACTAGATGCTGAACACAATATTAACAACAAGGGGGAAGGAATACAGGCCAGCCTAGGGAGAGAACAGATAAAAGACAATTTAGGTCAGTTAGATGTATTCAAGTTGGCAGAGCCTCATGATATTCACACGAGATGGAGCTCGACAAAGCAATCTCTGAACCTTTCGGAGGGCTGAGGTCCCAGAGGACTGGAGAAGGGCAGCCACAGAGCCTATCTTCAGAAAGGGGAACAAGGAAGCCCCAAGGAATTATCCACCTGTCAGCCTATCTTTGGCACCCAGAAAGATCATTGAACAAATGATTAAACAGTCTGTAAGAACCTAGAGGAGATAATAGGGTGATAAGGAATAGCACCATGGATTTGGCTACAACAAACCATGCCAAACAAATGTAACTTCCTTCTTTGACCGGGTTACTTGCCTAGTGGATGGAGGGAGGCAGTATGTGATGATGTATATGAAGTTTCATAAGGCTTTTGACACAGGTCCACAAGACATTCTCATAAGCAAACTAAGCCAATATGATCCAAATGAGACTACTCTAAAGTGGGCGCACAACTGATGGAAAGGCAATCCTCAAAGAGGAGTTATCACTGACTCACTGGCAAACTGGGAGGGTGTCTGAAGTGGGGTCCCCCAGGGGTGTGCCTGGGTCCAGTACTGCTCAATATTTTCATGAAGAACTTGGTTAACAGAGAGGAGAGTATGCTTGTCAAGTTGGCGGATGACACCAAGCTGGGGAGAGTTACAAGGACTTTGGAGGACAGATTAGAATTCAGAATGAGCTTGCCAAATTGGAGAGTTGGTCTGAAGTCAACAAGATGAAATTCAGTCAAAACCAATGTGACGTAACGCACTTAGGAAGGAAAAATCAAATGCCTAAAAACAAAGTGGAGGATAACTGGCTAGGTGGCAGGACTGCAGAAAAGGATCTGGGGGTTATCGTGAATCTCACACTGAATAGGAATCAAGAGTGTGATGCTGTTGTGAAAGAGGGAAATGTCATTCTGAGGTGTATTAGCTTGGAGCACTGTGTCCAGTTCTTGGCACCCCGCTTTAAGAAAGATGTGAACAAACTGGGGCCCGTCCAGAGGACAGCGACAAAAATGATCAGCGGTTTAGAAAACCTGACCTATGAAGAAAGGGTGAACGACTTGGGCATGTTTCGTCTTGAGAAGACGGAGGGGGCACCTCCTAACACTCTTCCAATACGTTAAGGGCTGTTTTACAGAGGATGGTGACTAATTGTTCTCCACGTATCATGAAGGTAGGACAAGAAGTAATGGGCTTAATCTGCAGCAAGGGAGATTGAGGTTAAATATTCAGAAAAAGTCTAAGGGTGGCTAAGCACTGGAACAGGTGACCTAGGGAAGTGGTGGACTCCCCATCATGGAGGTTTTAAAAAAACAGGCTGAACAAACGCTCCTCAGGGACGGTCGAGGAATGCTTGGCCCTGCCTCAGTGCAGGGGGTGGAGTAGATGACCTCTTGAGATCCCTTCCAGCCCTGCACTTCTGTGATTCCCTCTTCCCAAGCTCTGGGATCGAGAAGACCGAATATCTGCCGAGGACATTTCCCTCTTTTTGGAGCACAAACCACCCACAGAATCGACTTCCTGTGGCCCCAGAACTAGAACATTGGGGGAATCTAGCTCTGGGCTGTGGCCAGTATTGGTGGGGCCCATGGTGAACACAAATGAATCCCGGGCTCAGATGAGGCTCAGTGGAGAACACGGCAGATCCCGCACTCCTCCACCCCCGCCCCATGCAGACGTTTTTCATATATAGCGGGAGCACTTGGTCCTCCAGCCCAAGAACCTTTTTATAGAACGTACTCTGAGGAGCAGAAGTCCCATGCTTGGGATTAAATGGAGCCTTGGTCCCAGAGCCCCATCCCAGCTACAGGACTCGTCCCCTTCCTGCCCTCATGCCTCCATACCTCCACGATGTTTTGCAGCACCACAAGGTTCGGCTTCTCATCCTCACACACCAAGGCCTTCAGCAGCTCATCCATGGTGTTCAGAGTCTGTGTGCAGAGCAGAGGAGAAACCACAGCAAGTGGCGTTATCCAGCCAGGCCACGAACCAATGCCCTGGCGTGTGACACGCCCCAGGCCACGGCAGCCCCTGCTATTCCAGCTCACCCACTCACCTGTACCCGCAGGGGACCTCCTGCAAACTCCTCCTGGCAACAGGACCCCACCCGCTTTTGCTGTCCCCAGGGAGGACACTGCACACAGTCTAAGGCATTAGAAGAGTCAGGAAGGACTCCGCATTTGAGGGGGAGGGGAGATTTCCAGCCAAGCTTCACTTCCCCTGGCCTGTGTGCATCTCAAGCAGCCGATCTCAGGCCTGTGCCCCCAGCCATGCACTGGGGATGAATGTGCTTGGGACGGGAGTGTCTGTTCCCCACTAATTGCTGGTGCCTGTGAAGGATAAATGCCTACTACTGCTACCCTATGAGGGAGTTACTCCTTTATCTGTGGCGGTGGGGTTTGTGCTTTGGTACTGCAGGTCCTGAGCTGAAGCGCTGCCAAGGAGCTGTGATCATTACACTCTTATGCCAGCGCCAGGTAACCCAGGGGGCAGGGACACAAGTGACTTGCAGGATTCCCCCTCGGTTTGGGGCAGCTCCTCATGGCTAGTTTGGGGCTTACGTTGTTGTATAGAGCAGCCTCCATGCCCTGGTTGGTGTTTGCTGGAGGCAGGGAGAAGGTGCTGGAGAAGCAGACGTTGAGCAGGCTGGATAGCTCCATTCCCTGCAGCAGTGGCTTCACTTTGCTAAGAGAAGAGACACGCGCGGATTGGAGGGCTGAGGCGAGACTGATGCACTGATGTTGGCCTCAGGCTCCCAGGACATGACGGGCAGGCTTCTGGGAAGCTGAGAGCAGGGCGCCAGCGGCACTGAGAGAGAGCCCTCCATGGCGCAGGCAGTGCCACGTGCCAGGGCTCAGCCTGCCCAGCCTCTGAGCCGCAGGGAGTCGCTGAGCTGCCGGTGTGATGCAGCTGGCACAGCTGGCGGCGACTCCGGTGGCTCCCTCCAGCAGTGCCCAACTGCCCCGTTCCCCCCCGGAGCCATTGCCTGCGGGTCCCAGAGGGGACTGGTCCAACCCCCCCGCTCCCTCCCCCACATCTTCACACGGCCACTTGGAGAGGTCGCCAGGCACCGAAGGATCCTCCACCACCAACCCACAGGTGCCAGCGCACATGCACCAGCACCATGGCCTGGTGCCACGTGCCCGGGGGAATCAGAAGACGGGGAGGAGCAGAGGGGCAATGCCCTGGAGAACTGGCCATGCCAAGAGGCTGGCGTGTCTGGCTGCACACAGCACTAGCTGGGGCTGCGCGGGCAGGCCGGGTACCTCAGCTCCATGATGGCGAGCATCGCTTGCTGACGCACCCCGCTGGTCAGGGAGTCGACGGACTCAAGATCAATCAGCTCCTGGGGAGACAATGTGGGGAAGTGCCAGCCGGGCTCTGAGCTCCCGTAAGGCTCCGACTGGGGAGCAAAGCGCAGGGCCTGCAACACGTGGCCTCGGCAGACAGGTCGTCCTACTGTGGGCTGACGGTGTGCAGGGCTCCAGCTGGGGAGCGCAGTGCAGGGCCTGTGGTCAGTGCCCCAGCGTCACGAGTCAGTGCACTGCAAAGGCTCCATCAGCATTAGCACCCAGGGACTCCACCTGAGATCAGGCTCCTTGTGCCAGGTGCTGCACACACAGTGAGAGCCAGTCCCTGCCCCACAGAACTCACGAGCGAACTGGACGAGACAAGGCATGGGAGGGAAACTGAGGCACAGAGGGGGAAGTGATTTGCCCAAAGGTCTCACTGAGGAACTGAGCCCCAGCCCACTGGACCACCCACCAGCACACGCTGTCCCACGTTCAGGGAAGGGAGGTAAGCTCCGGAAAGCTTTCTGCAGCGCCGCAGAGCAAAGACTTTCCAAATCTACGGAGCAGATTTGTTGCTAGTTCCCTAGTGGGCACTGACTGCGCAGTGCTGGGGCTCTGTGCAGGGAGACTGGTGTATACAGAGCGACCCGGTGACTTGGGAAGCTGGGCGCAAGGGAACAATCTACGTTTCAATACAGTGACACGTTCAGGAACAAAGAACGCAGGCCACACTCCCAGCATGGGGGGCTCTAACCTGGGAAGCGGTGACTCTGGAAAAGACTTGGCAGGCATGGTAATCAGCTGACCAGGAGCGCCCAGTGCGAGGCTGGGGCCAAAAGGGCTTATGCCATCCTGGGCTGGACAAACAGGGCAATCTCCAGTTGTTAGAGAGGTTATTTTCCCTCGGTATTTGGCACTGGTGCGACCTCTGCTGGGATCCTCTGTCCAGGTCTGGTGCCCACAATTCAAGGAGAATGTTGATAAATTAGAGAGGGGTCAGAGAAGAGCCACAAGAGTGACTGAAGGACTGGGAAACATGCCTTATAGTGAGAGACTCCAGAAATCAATCAGTTCAGCTTCACAAAGAGAAGGTTACAGGGTGCCTTGATGACAGTCTGTAAGTACCTACACAGGGAGCAAATGCTTGAAAATGGGCTCTTCAGTCTAACAGACAAACGTCCAACACGATCCAGCGATTGGCAGTCGAAGGTAGACAAATCTGCAGAGCTCTCCAGGCCAATCACTAAACCCCCCAAGTAACATAGCCCAAGTGTGCGTTTTACTCACCTTTATCTTCTCCACTAGGAGGGCTTTGCCGAGAAAAGCTGCCAGGTTTCTCTCTGGGTGCCTCGTGAGGGTGGCCCTGCTGATGGTGATGACACAATCCAAGAATTCAAGTTTCTTGGCCTCCTCCTACACCCCGCAGAGAGTAGACAAAAACAGGAAGGTTAGCGTGGAAAGGAGCTGCCAGTGGGAGAGATGTCAGAAAGCTTCCCCCCAGCGCTGCTCAGGCTTTGATATGCCGAAGGCCAGAAGGCCATTCATCTCCCAACAGGAGTGACTATGTGGGTTTGGCAGGGCAGCTCTGTGTGAAACCAGAGCAGAGAGGGAGCAGATCTCACGGGGTAGGTGTCCAAAGAGGAACTGCAAGATGGGGGCTAAGCAGCCAGACAGTCTTACTGGGGGGCTTGATAGAGTGGGAGGAACATCTGGGTGTGACACCCTGACACCCCAATATTCGCCGCTGTCATATAATTAGGATATGTTTGGTACCAAGTATGTCTTGTAAGGTATCATTCTAAAAGTCTTTCTCTGCTAGACATTAATGTCTCATTGGATTGCATGTGCTATCGTTGGATGTGACGTTCTGAAGTTCAGCTGTGTATGTGTTCCTGAAAAACACTGTTAGGTTCAAAACAGCCTTTCAGGTAGAACAGCAAAAAAGCCAAACACTGGCTCCTGGAGGAAATGCACAAGCATTAGGGCTACCCCAGGAACTGCGTGCAATAGAAACCTCCCCGAGATAACGTGACACAACGGGACCTGTTGGACCCAGGTCACAGGAAAAGAGTTTTCCAGCAGGTGGGAAGAGAAGATAAAAGGGGAACAATGACATCGCGGGGGGGACGGGACGGGACCTCAGACTCCCTGCAATAAGGTACCTGGAAACACCTGAGAGACAAAGATTGAACCATGAGAAGTGATGGTCCCAGGCTAGAGAAAGAGATAACTAGCCTGTGCAAGAAAACCTGGGAAATCCAAGCTGCAAAACCAAGGCAGCTTCTGCCTTAAGAATCTGCCAACCTGTTTATCACTCGGGGAGAATTTGCTAATGTCTATCCTATCTATCTGGTGTGTAAAGCTTCGTTTGTGTGTTTTGTTTATTTACTACGGTAATCTGCTTTGTTCTGTTTGCTATCTCTTATAACCGCTTAAAATCTACCTCTTGTTTACACCACAACCCAGTTTGTAGTATAAATTAGTAAGTGGGAGGAGGGGCAAAGAGTTGTTCATACCTCTCTCCACATCGAGGGAGGGGGCGAATGTCATAAAACCTTTGGGTCTGTACTCCAAAGGAGGTGGGCACCAGAGAACTGGGACAAGGCCCTTCAGCTGAGTCTTCCCAGAGCTGATCTCAGTGTCTGTGTCTTTCTGCAGCTGGGTGTGGCCCTGCCTGTGTGTATGGCTGGAAGAGGCTTGTGAGCCGAGCCCAACAAGACAAGGTAACGGGGGCCCAGGCTGGCAGAACAGGCGGGCTCAGTGATAAGCCAGTAAATCAGGTGGCACCTCAAAGGGGGGCAACCCATCACGCTGGGGACTGGCCAAATCCAGTGGGCACAAGTGGGCAAGGGGCATGGTGGGTGCCTTTTGTAACTCCAGACAGGATGTTTTTAAGATGCTGTAGTTTAAACAGGAATTATTTGGGGGCAGGTCTCTGTCCTGTGTTATACAGGAGATCACAGTGGTCCCATCTGGCCTTAGAATCCATGCCTCATCCGGAGAAGGACGGATGGTGCATGTGGACAGGGCAGTAGCTGAGAGATCAGAGGAGGGCTCTTGGTACCTGTTCATTGCCGTTGAGAAAGGCGTTGATGTACTCTAGGGTCTCTTTCTCCTGCGTGTCTGGCCCCATAAAGCAGGAGGCATTCCCCCGTGATGGTGAATCTGATCAAAGACAGAGCAGTGGTAATACCTGAGGCTGCCAAGCTGCAGGCTGGGTGAGAGAGATCTTAGCAGAAACCCTTGCCCCCCACTCCCACCCCAGCAGGGTAGCAGCCCCGATGCACAACAGGGTCTGGCACAGCCATCCCTGGTTTCCCCAACTCTTTGCTGCTCAGCCCAGCAAAGATCCAGTCAGAGCCCTGGTTCCCAGAGGCCACCCCACTTCCCCGCCGCACCCAGCATGCAGGCTGAGCCTGGGGATCTGGGGAGCGCCACACCTGGAAGGAGGCATGATGTCAGGCTATGAGTGGTGTCCCCGCTCTCCGGGCCATTGCTGGAGGGGGCAGAGGGACTGGCAGTGAATTGGTCTGCTCCCAGCTGCGGGAGAAGGAGGAGCTACCCAGTCTGCGTGGGATACGGGGACCCAGGGCCTCCCCGTTCTGCTTCCTCTGACTGCCTCTCCTGCCATCGACAGCCACGGGGTGTAACCTGGGCAAGCCCTGGGTTCCCATCAACAACCCCGCCACCCAAATGCCCTGTGCTGTGCCATGCGTCACCCCCCTGCAAAGGAGCCAGCATATGGGGCTGCAACATCAGGGGGCATCTCATGCTTTGGCCGGCGCCCTGCAATCCTAGGCTGAACAACCCACCGTGCACAGAGCATCCCCTTCGACCATTGGAAAATATCTTCTGACCCTGCAGTGTGATGGATGGGGGTGAGCAATTCAGTCAGTCTCCACCTGATGCTTCTGCTGCCGCCCCTAATGCCCCGATCAGATGTAGGGGCTGCAGCTGCTGCCAGCAGGAGGAGCCATTCCCCCCTGCCTGGGTTTTCCTGTCTCTCCATCTCATGGCAGTCCAGAGTTGTACAAAGGTGATGGAGTCTTCTCCCGCCACTGACACCCTGGTCTTGCAACCCCAACCCCCAGAGGGGCCAAGCCCCACCGCAATGCAGGGCCATGGCCCCTGCCATTTTTGCAGCCTCCTCCGCCCACCCAGGAGGCACCCACTCACCAGCATGGAAGGGCTGAGGCACACACAGCTCCTGCTGCTGCTGTGGGCTCTTCTGTGGACTCTTCCCTGGAGGAGGTCTCGTCTCCTCCCAGGCAAGGATGGGCTTCAAAGGGACCTTGCGGACTTCCTCAGCCATCCTGCAAGAAGCCAGGACAAGGCATTGCTTGTGAGGGGTGAGAGGCGACTGCCCCGTTCAGCATCAGGGCCAGTCCACGTACTGCCGTTCCACCAGAGCCTACAGCTGCCAGCTGAGATCAGGGCCCTGGTGCCCCAGGTGCTGCAGACAATCCCTGGGCCGTAGGGCTCAGACTCTAACTAGCCAAGGCAGCCAGCAGGGAAACAAGCCAGTGGATGTGCTCAAAGTCACCCAGGCAGTCAGCAGTACAGGCAGGATTAGAACCCAGGTCTCCGGACTCCCAGGCCCATCCCACAGGCCAAACGGCATCCCCCGGCTCACTTCCGCCTCTCCTTCTGCTGGTTCACAAACTGCCCAGCAGACAGACTGCATCCAACCACTCAGGATTCTTCCTGCCCAGGGAAATTACCCTGATCCCTTCCCCCAGGAATCTTGGGGCCGTGGCAGGTCCCAGGTGGGGGAGGCAAGTGGGGTGGGGGAGCGGGGGGCGGGCTGGTGAGCAGCAGGAGTTGCTCTGACACCACCTTGAAGGGGAAGGAGCAGAAGGCGGGAGAGCGGCAGGCAGGCAGGCTGTGCCGGGGCAGAGCTTTGTGGCGAATTCGCAGCTCCTCTCTCCAAGGCCTGTGTGGCAGCAGCCGCTGCAGAGAATCCCAGGCCTGATTCCCCCCACGCTGGGTCTCCTGAATGGCCCCTGCCCTGGGGGGCTCCATTCCTCACCCAGTGTCTCCTGCTGACTCGCCAGCAGCTGCACGGCAGGCATCCTAAGGCACCTCTAGTCCTCTCCAGAGCTCAGGGGGACTGTCCTGGCATCGGACTGTCCTGGTGAATGGACCAATGGCTCCGGGCAGTCGGAGAATGCCTGTTCCCCCGGCAACCTCAGTGCCATTCCCTCTGGAAGTGATGGTGTCAGCAAAGGTGCTGGAGGTGGTCAGGCCTCATGGTTGGAGCTGGACTCAGGAGGCCAGGGCGTGGGTGGAGCAAGGCTGGAGCGAGAGCAGGGCTGGAGTAGGACGAGGGGCAGGGCCACCAGCTACCTCCCGGTCTGGGCACTTACCTGGCCCCCCATGCCAGTGGCTGAGCACACATGTGTTGTGGTATTTAGGCTCTCAACCCCCCCGCAGAGCAAGGACCTGCTCTCCCTCATCTGATCTCACGCAGAAGACTTACAGAGGAGCGGGGAACTGAACACAGCTCTCCTGGGTCCCAGCCCAATGCCTCATCTAACACCCTGTGCCACCTTCCCGTGCCTTCCCACCAGCCCTGCCAAACCCTCCTCCTTGTTTCCGTCCCCTCCGGGCTCGACTGGTGCGACCCCTTCTGTCGAGCCGCCCCGGGCTCCCTCCTGTGCGCATGCCGCTGCCCGCTTCCTGACTGGCACCAGACTAGACGGCCGGCACCGGGGTGCTTGGCAGACGTGCGCCGCCCAGCCAGGAGCTGGGGGAAGGCTCGGTGTGGTTGGCGATGCAATGGAAAAGCAGAGGTGGGCACTAGAAGATTCTCCTACCTGGAGTCAGGAGTGGGCAGAAGCCTGCGTGTAAACGGGCCACCCACTTTCTGCTGCCGGTGGCGGAGCTGGAACTGCTGGCTCAGCGTTCCCCAGCGGCACGTGCCAGCTCTCGCTCTGCCAGAGCCAAGCCTGGCAGTGAGGGGATGAGGCTGTGCCAGCCAGCAGGGGCGTGTCACAATGGGCAGGCGAGTCACAGGCCAGCCACTGTGTGACTCCCCAGCCCTGGGATGCCCCAGCCCAGACTTGCTCTGGCCTCGCCAAGGCTTTAGAGCCTGTCCTTCCCCACCGGGGTCATGGGAGGGACCTTCTGCTCCCCACAGTCACAGACGTGAGGCCGGAAGGGACCGCTGGGCTCCTCTAGTCCCAGCTCCTGCAGACCCCAGGCCAGAGCTCCTCCCTGCGTCCATGCTATTGGAGCCAGGGGGTCTCTGGATCCCCGAGTGGGAGAATCAGTTCCATCCCGGTTCCTCCTTCTCGTGACAGTGCAGAAAGGGATTCATGAACTCTCCCCACCCCCAGCTCCCAGCCCACAGGGGAGGCTCTTTCCACTTTCCCAAGCTGCCGGGTGCTTTGGCCATGGGGTGTAAAATGGTCCCATCTCTGCTTCCTCTCCCACCACTGCAATGACGCAGAAGCTGCTTTAATAGCAGCCCCCCCGCCCGCCCAACTGAGTCTCAGATCTTGCTAATGCTCAGTGCCATGACAGCCCCAGGAGATGATTGCTGCGGTGTGTGAGGAAGTGGGACTGTTCTTAATGTTTCCTCTGAATAGTGTGGGGGTGCCTCAGTTTCCCCTAGGCAGTTCTTAAGTCTCTAGGTGGTGGGGTAAGGGTGTATGATCCTTGCAGAGCCCTAGAGGGCAGGTATGTGCAGGGGTCTGGACACAGAGAATGGCCGACACCCTGTTTCCTGGGTGCTGATGGCCTGGCCCTTCCCCCCTGCAAGGTGAGAGCTAAAAGGGTTGGAGAACAAAGGAATCAGGTGACCTCCTGGCCCAGGAAAGGGACAAAGCCCAGAGGAGGAGGGGCTGGAGGGAGTTTCAGTTGAGGCTGGCTGGGGACATGGAGTGAAGTACAGAGGTGGTTCTCTGGCTCACTACCTCCCAAAATGGACTCAGCTGAGGGGTCCTGTTCTCTGCACCTACATGCTCTGTGTTAGACCATGTTCCTGTCATCTAATAAACCTTCTGTTTTACTGGCTGGCTGAGAGTCACGTCTGACTGCGGAGTTGGGGTGCAGGACTCTCTGGCTTCCCCAGGAGCCTGCCTGGGCGGACTCGCTGTGGGAAGCTCATGGAGGGGCAGAGGATGCTGAATGCTCCAAGGTCAGACCCAGGAAGGTGGAAGCTGTGTGAGCTGTTTGCCCTGCAGACAGGCTGCTCACAGAAAGGAGACTTCCCCAGAGTCCTGACTGACTTCGTAGGGAGCAGTTCCAGAGCATCGCCCGGGGACTCCGTGACACGGGGGTCTCGGCCCAGGGGGAGGCAGTGACTCCTAGAAGCAGGGAGAGCAGCAGCACCGTAGATCAGGGAGGTCTGGCAATGCCAGTGGCTGCCTGGGGTCTGGCACCCCAGGCACTCAGAGCAGATTGTCAAAGGCCAAACCCCTCTCACCACCGGCTCTGTAGCTCCCCCTTGCTTTCGGTCTGTCTTAGGCACCATCCTGGCCCTCATCCCTCTGGCATCCGAGCACTACCCAACCTCAATAGCATTTATTCTAACTGCCCCCTGCAGGGCAGGGCCTGGCTGCTACCCCCACTGTTCAGACAGGGAACTACAGCACAGAGGGAAGAAAGGACTTGCTCGAAGCCAAACAGAGCATCTGTGGCAGAGCTGGGAAATGAACATGGGTCTCCTGGGTTCCAGGATGGCACCTGCTCTTTCAACCTCCTGCTCCCTTCGTCCCTGGTTCAGTGGGAGCTGTGGGAGCTCTCTGGGGCACAGGAGCTGGCTGGTGCCCAGATGGAGCTACGTTGCCTATTGCACAGATCTCGCTCTTCCCGAACATTGAAAATGCTGCTCCAACCATACCAGGGCCCGCCAGGATCCTTGCAGCTGGTCAGTGCTAAATTGTGAACTGTGCCCTGGCCTCCCCGAGCGGGGCAATGCGAGAGGGTGGGGCTGGCCCAAGGCCCTGCTGGATCGCGGCTCACGCGTACGGGGTCCCAGTGCTACAGAGCTCTGTGCCGGGGCAGCGCTTTGTGGGGGTTTCGCAGCTCCTCTCTCCAAGGCCTGTGTGGGAGCAGCCGCTGCAGAGAATCCCAGGCCTGATTCCCCCCATGCTGGGTCTCCTGAATGGCCCCTGTCCTGGGGGGCTCCATTCCTCACCCAATGTCTCCTGCTGACTCGCCAGCAGCTGCACGGCAGGCGTCCTAAGGCACCTCTAGTCCTCTCCGGAGCTCAGGGGGACTGTCCTGGCATCGGACTCTCCTGGTGAATGGAACAATGGCTCCAGGCAACCGGAGAATGCCTGTTCCCCCGGCAACCTCAGTGTCTGGGCACTTACCTGGCCCCATCATGCCAGTGGCTTAGCACACGGGTGTTGTGGTATTTAGGCTCTCAACGCCCCCTCCGCAGAGCAGGGACGTGCTCTCCCTCGTTAGCTGAGGCCCGGAGAGACAGGGACTCACCTGATCTCACGCAGAAGACTTACAGAGGAGCGGGGAACTGAACACAGCTCTCCTGGGTCCCAGCCCAATGCCTCATCTAACCACCTGTGCCGCCTTCCCGTGCCGTGCCACCAGCCCTGCCAAACCCTCCTCCTTGTCTCCGTCCCCTCCGGGCTCGACTGGTGCGACCCCTTCTGTCGAGCCGCCCCAGACTCCCTCCTGTGCGCATGCCACTGCCCACTTCCTGACTGGCACCAGGCTAGACGGCCGGCACCGGGGCGCTTGGCAGACGTGCGCCGCCCAGCCAGGAGCTGGGGGAAGGCTCGGTGTGGCTGGCGATGCAATGGAAAAGCAGAGGTGGGCACTAGAAAATTCTCCTACCTGGAGTCAGGAGTGGGCAGAAGCCTGCGTGTAAATGGGCCACCCACTTTCTGCTGCCGGTGGCGGAGCTGGAACTGCTGGCTCAGCGTTCCCCAGCGGCACGTGCCAGCTCTCGCTCTGCCAGAGCCAAGCCTGGCAGTGAGGGGATGAGGCTGTGCCAGCCAGCAGGGGCGTGTCACAATGGGCAGGCGAGTCACAGGCCAGCCACTGTGTGACTCCCCAGCCCGGGGATGCCCCAGCCCAGACTTGCTCTGGCCTCGCCAAGGCTTTAGAGCCTGTCCTTCCCCACCGGGGTCATGGGAGGGACCTTCCGTTGTTATACCAATAAAATAAAAACCAGCAGGATCTCATTAAAGGGAAAAAGGCAAAATACCACATTTATTGTGAATACAGAAAGAATCATAGTAAGCAATTAGTTATAGCTATAACTTTCCATTCAATCTCATATTTAGTCACACATTCATTCCTACAAACACACACACACAGGTTCTGCAAGGTTCTTATCATAGTTACCAACCTTAGAGTTGCTCATGCCAAGCCACTGGCCAGGTGGCCTGGACATGAGGAGGGAGCAGGGCCTTGTCAGATGCTCATCTGATGCTCCTGGAAGTTGGTTTGCAGAATCAGACCCCAAAGTTCTCACTTTTTAGAGTCTATTTTTATTGGAATTTCTTCCTATGCCAGTCTATGGGAATTGCTTCATCATGCTGTTGCTGAATCAATCAGCAGATAGCACATTCCTGACGGCTCCGTGCTGCTAGATGTTATCTTGTTCTTTGGTTCTCCCATTCTTGAGGCTGTTGGGTGGATTCCAGTCTGCCCTCCGGGGGTCCTCTGGTTCCATCCCGGTTGCTCCTTCTCGTAACAGTGCAGAACGGGGATTCCTGAACTCTCCCCACCCCCAGCTCCCAGCCCACAGGGGAGGCTCTTTCCACTTTCCCAAGCTGCCGGGTGCTTTGGCCATGGGGTGTAAAATGGTCCCATCTCTGCTTCCTCTCCCATCGCTGCAACGATGCAGAAGCTGCTTTAATAGGAGATGCTGCCAGCTGCAGGGTGAGAGGGGGGAATGGCTGTGGGGAGACAGATGGGTCTCCCTCAGCTGCGGACGCTTCTATATGTGCTGTTCCCCTCCCCACACACTCTGCTGTGGGGGCGGTTGGAGAGGGGCTGCTCAAGGACCGGCCTAGAACAGGACACCTCCTCCCAGTTCTGAACATAGGAGAAGCCCGGCCCACTGGACTCAGTGCCAGGGTCCCAGGGATGCCGATGGGCTGTGGGTCAGGGAATCAGGGTGAGATTCTTGAGAGTTCAGACCCACCGTGATCTCAGCGTGCTGAGTGCTGGGGGAATTAGGCCTGAACACAGCCACTCTTAGGGTTGCCAGGCATCCGGTTTTCTCTTTCGAAAAGAGACCCTGGCGGCTCCGGTCAGCACTGCCAACTGGGCCGTTAAAAGTCTGGTTGGCGGCAGGGGGATGAGGAGGGGGCCTGCAGCAGCTCTCTCTGTGGAGCTCGGGGGCGGTGCGAGCCCCCGCTGGCAGGGGGTGGATACCAGCGGAGGGGCTGGGAAAGGCATTCGGCTGCAGGCTGGGGCCGGCGGGGTTAACCCCCAGCAGCAGCCTCTGCGGTGGCCAGGGGTTCCCTGCAGAGCGGGCACTGTGGCCTTTAGGAAGTGTCTTCAGCCCCCTCCCTACCCGGCCCACTGCTCCCCAGCTGTTGGGAGCTGAGAGAGGAGGGGTCAGCCACCTGTCCTGGGTCCCACAACCTGCGCCCTGTGGGGCTACTCTGCTGGGTTGAACTCGGGACCATGCGGCCAGCAGGTAAGGGGCTGTGGGCAGGTCACTCTCCTCCCGGGGATGAATGGGCTGCGTGGAAGCATGGGGTAAAATTGGGCTGCTCCCATTGGGAACGGGTCCGAACAGAGTCGGGCAGCAGCTGAGTGTGGAGGCCCCAGCCAGCAGCCGGGCTGTGGGGGAGAATGAAGGAGAGGGGTTGGGGGTCACTGCAAATGGCAGGAGGGGGGGGGCCTGCATAAGCTCTCTCCCTAGAGCTGCTGTGATTTGCACTATGCTGGGGGAGCAGCGAGCCAGGGGCAGCAGTGGGGTGGGTGTGTCACTAGCGGGGAATTCTCTCCGCCCCCCCCCCCCCCATTCCAGAGAACAGGAAAAACTTTTGTTCTCACCGAGCCAGGTGTCCAGGATTCATGGCTGTTAGAGCAGCCTCTGACACCCGGGAAATGCCAGGGCAGAGCTGGTGTGGCTGCTATTTAAGGGGCCACCTGACATCAATGCCTCCCAGACCCCCACAAACCACACCAGCCAGAGCCACCCAGAGCCTGCACTCCAAGCCCCCTCCCGGGCCCCAACCCCCTGCAACAACTCAGAGCCCCCTCACACACCCATACTCCCTCCTGGAGCCTGCACCCCACATTCCCTCCCACACCCGAATTCCTTCCAGGACTCCACACCCCTCTCCCACACGCTGAACCCCTTGGCCCCAACCTAGAGTCCCCTCATACACCCCAAGCCCTTCATACGCAGCCCCACCCCAGACCCCGCATCCCAGCTGGAGCCCTCATCTTTCCCCCCACACCGCAACCCCCTGCCCCAGCCCAGAGCTCCCTCCTGCACTCCGAACCCCTTGGCCCCAGGCTGGAGCACCCTCCTACACCCTGAGCCCCTCATCCCTAGCCCCACCCCAGAGCCCACACCTCCAGCCGGATCCCTCACTCCCCCACAAACGCCAATCCCCTGCCCCAGCCCTGGTGAAAGTGAGCGAGGGTGGGGAAGAGTGAGAGACGGAGGAGGGGGGATGGAGTGAGTGGGGGTGGGGCCGTGGGGAAGGGATGGGGTACGGGGAGGGGCTTTGGGGCAGCGGCGGGGCAAGGATGTTCAATTTTCTGAAACTAGAAAGTTGGCATCCCTAGTCACTCACCTTCCTGAGACGATGGATCCTCAGGGCTGGGGCCGGTGCTCGGGATCAGCTTCTGGCCTGGGCAAAAAACACAGAGAACATCAGGGACGTTCAGCGGTTCAGTGGCCAGCCAAGCAGAGATCATCCCAGAGACACAGCTGCTACAAATCCCTAGACCATGTCTCTCCAAAGGAGCCTCAGACACACTGGGCCAAATCCCAGCTGGGGTAAATTGGTCCCACTCTACTGGAGTCAATGGGCCAGATCTCCAGCTGGTGCAGATCAGCCCTGCTCCATTGACATCTGGTAGCTGGTAGCTGGTAGCTTTACAGACAAGATAAATGTCAATCTCTGCCCACAACGATCATGAGTGGATGAGAAAGAGAAACTGGCCAAGAGGCGGGGTTGGAAAATGGAGTTAGAAATCTAATAAGAACATAAAACCAGACAGACTTGATCAGACCAATGGTCCATCTAGCCCAGTATCCTGTCTTCTGACTGGGGCCAATGCTGGGTGCTTCAGAGGGAATGAGCAGAACAGGACAATTAATGAGTGATCCATCCCCTGTCATCCTCTCCCAGCTACTGGCAGTCAGAGGTTTAGAAACACCTAGATCATGGCGAATAGCCATTGATGGACCTAACCTGCAGGAACTTATCTCATACTTTTTTCAACCCAGTTATCCTTTTGGCCTTCACAACATCCACATGTTCCATGGCAGAAGCCCAATTATAAAATGCCTGACACCATCCAGCTGTTCCCTTCCCCCTCCTCACATTGTGTTGGGGTCCAACAACTCACCTGGTACATTCAGTGTCTGGGGGAGACTGAGACGAGAATTTTTCACCTGGTTCTGGTCGCTCCTGTACTGGTACATACATCGAAACTGGCCTGAGCTCCGCACAGAGATGTCATGTTGATACAGTGACCGGCCTGGCATGACCTTTTGGCTTGATATTTCTTTACCATCCTGACAGAAAATAACTAAAGCAGCTAAAGTCTTGAGACGAAGGTGACACTGAGCCGAAATGGAGTCCCCGACCTGAGCTGAAGAGGTGCTCAGAGACAATTTAGGAGAAGGGAAGTCACCTGCAACAAGAAAGAGAGACTAAGGGTACATCTACATGGCAAAAACCCAACGTGACAGCAAGTCTCAGAGGACAGGGCAACTGACTCAGACTCATAGAGTCACGCAAGGGGGCTAAAATTGAAGTGTGGACACTCTCGCTGTAGTGTGGACACAGGCTAGCAGCACCTGAGTACCACGAGTACCACTAGTCCGCCAGTGCCTTCCCACAGTTCCCGTCGTGTGCCCAGAAACGCCAGACTGGCAAAGAATTCATAGCACATCTCAGTTTTCTGCAGCTCTCCGAGCCGTGGGCCGTGCCCCAAGAAGCTGTACGTAGCCCCACACTCGAGGGAGAGCAGAATCAATGTGGGCACAGCAGGGTGCCTGTTCTCGCAGGAGCTCGGCTAACTCAAGAGGAGTCATTGTGTGCGGATAACTCGAGTTAGCTCTGCAGTGAAGGCAGAGCCAGGCAGGGAACGAAGCATTAGTGATGGATTAGTGAGAAGTACGCTTGGCTGATTGAAAGAGCCGTTTCTCTTCACGTTGGAATTAAAATAAATACAGTGCAACACAGGAGATTTAAGACAAATTCATTCTAACAGGTTTCAGAGTAACAGCCGTGTTAGTCTGTATTCGTCTCTAAGGTGCCACAAGAACTCCTTTTCTTTTTGCAAATTCATTCTAGTGCAGTGCCCTGGGCTCATCAATACACTCCTCTATTAGCACCAACTCTGCCAAGATTTACACATGAAAAGTTTGTTAAACATGTATCTCAGTGACACTGGGCCAGATCCCTGGCTCATGTAAATCAGCCCTGCTCCATTGGAGTCAACAGAGGTATTCTGATTTATGCCTGCTGAGGATTTGGCCAAGATGTGTTTCACTTCCAGTAAAGTTTATGGTCTCTCACTGTGGGAAGTTCCATTTACAGTGCGATTACCAGGATTTCAGGCAGGAATCGTGCAAGAGGCATTGCCCACCCACCCGCCTCCTACACCTCCCCAGCCGCCCTCCCGTTGCCATTGTCTGGGGGTTTCACTCCTTTCTATGTCTCCCCTTCTTCCATGTCTCTTGTGCTCTCGCTTACCTGGGGAGCTGCAGGGCTCCTGGCCTGTGACCCCAGCACCTGCACCAGACAGGAGAGGGGGTGAGTGGCAGACACAGCAGCTCTAACTATATTAATGTCACCCCAGCTACACTAGGGTGACATTAATATTAATAATTAAGCCAAGACAAGCCAGAAAATCCCAACTCAGGATCATGTTGCAAGAGCCATACACCCCGATCCCACAATTGGATCCATCTGTGGGCCCTGGGTCTCACCATGGCTATCGATGGAAAGCCCCAAGTGGGAATCTTACAAAGTTTGAATATTTGCAAGGCAGGATTAAAGTTTCCATTAACGTCTAAGAAATTTGTCCTAATAGTAAAACACTCCTCACCATGTAACCTGCTGAAAACAAAGAACACGAACATTCATGATCTTCAAAACATTTTCTCACTGTCTTTACTTTCCTAATCAGCTTCAACTCTTTGTCCTCGTCCCTGAAATGAGCCCCGCACAGCCAGTCCTAACCCTGTCATTTCCAGGTTTGTAACCTCAATATCATCCTTTTGATGCAGGTCCATTCTATGTACTATTAAAGATCTGCTCACCGGCTCAGACTTTCAGAGCTGTATAGGTGATTTGGATGCTCAGTTGCCATGAATTTGAACAAAGTGTCCAAATCCCGTCGGCAGCTTTGAAAATCTCAGCCATAGGTTGTAATATATATGTGAGTACAATACACACACACAGGGACATTAGATATTAAATAAAATAGCTAGATATCAAAACAATGTTCTGAGCATTAAATATTCTCTCAGAAATTGGTAAGAAACTTTGGCCATGAATTTCAAACCAGTTTTTAAACCCAACATGAAATAACTGCTTAGAGCTCAGTATAACATCAACGTGCAGCTGTTCGTTTAAACCATTTTTACCATAACTTCCCCTCCAGGCTGTTCCCCATGTCCCCCCAGCACAGGCAGACCTATAAACCTGCCTGCCCCTAAACCGCTGGGCAGAGAGCTCACTGCAAACTCACAGAGCAGTCACAGCAGGATCATGGGGTGATCGAGAGCCGGCGACTCAGCCTGAATATCCCACAGCAGCATCGAGTCTACACCTCTGATGAGCAGCCATTGGGGCTATCTGCCCCAGGTCCCTCCTTCTCCCCTCCTTCTTCCGGCCCGGACAGGCTCTGGGCTCTTGTAGCGTGTCTCAGGGAGGCCCTGATGTGTCTGTGGCCAGAGGGGCCCTCCCTCATGAGATGAGAATGGAAACATTATTCACCATCCCCCCCCCACACACATCTGGTCTCTGCATCGGGGAGAGCTGGACCCCCTGGTTTCCCATTAGAACCTCCCTGTGACAGGCTCAGTCCTGCTGAGCCAAAACTAGTGAATTTCTAAATCCATTCCCAGGAAAAGGGCAAATCCCTCTTGACAATTTCCACTATTTTACCACTAGCTCCAGCTGTCCCCTGAGACGGGAGACACCAGGGCATGTTGTTGGTGTGAGCTGGTGTCTGTCTCGGCGTCTCCACCCTCCACAGCCTGCCGCACGCACCACTGCCAGGGCGGGCTTTGTGTGTGGGGGTGAATTTATCACAAAATGATGCGCAGGGGTCATTAACATCTGTTCTGAGCTCCCGGCCTGCTCTGGCAGTGTGAGCTCTCACTCCACTGGCCTCTTCACTGCGCCCCCTCAGCCCTGCCCCCAGGGGCCGTGTGTCCCTGTCACACTGACCCAGGCCTGCCCGGCCCAGGCATAGGGCTCGGGCAGACACTGTGCCTGTAGAACACCCAGCCATGGAGAGGGAAGGAATGAAAACCCAGCATGCCCCAGGTGTTCGTGTGAAGGGGACCTGAGACACTGGCATCACATGGAAAACGGGGACCATGCCGGTAACACCAGGACGTGGTCTGTGGACAGCACTCCCTTTGGTTGGGGGTGATACAAAGGCCGGGAATTGGCTGGGCACAGGACCTTAGCATTGGAAAGCTAATGTGCCAATATATAAAAAGGGTAAACGGGATGACCCAGATAACTGTAGCGCTGTCAGTCTGAGGTGGCTTCCCGGCAAGATAATGGAGTGGCTAGAATTAAAGGAGGGTAAGATAAGAATGTAAGAACGGCCATACTGGGTCAGATGGTCCATCTAGCCCAGTATCCTGTCATCTGACAGTGGCTGGTGCCAGATCCTTCAGAGGGAATGAACAAAACAGGGAAATTATCAAGTGATCCATCCTCAGTCTTCCAGTCCCAGCATCCGGCAGTCAGGGACTTAAAGACTCCCAGAACATGGGGTTGTGTCACAGGCTATCTTGGCTAATAGCCATTAACAGACCTGTCCTCCAGGAACTTATCTAAGTGTTTTCTGAACCCCATTATACTTTTGGCTTTCACAACATCCCCTGGCAATGAGTTCCACAGGTTGATGGTGCATTGTGTGAAGAAGTATTTCCTTTTGTTTCTTTTATACCTGACAGCAATACATTTCATTGGCTTCTTGTGTTATGTGAACGGGTAAATAACACTTCCCTATTCACTTTCTCCACACCATTAATGATTGTATACCCCTGTATCGTATCCCCCATAGTCATCTCTTTTCTAAACTGAACAGTCCAAGTCTTTAATTTCTGCTCATCTGGAAGCTATCCCATACCCCTACTCATTTTTGTTGTCCTTCTGTATCCTTTTCCCAATATTAATACATCTTTTTGACATAAAATAACCAGAACTCCATGCAGTATTTAAGATGTGGGCGTACCATGGATCAATAAAGTGATATTTTTGAGTTTCCATGTCCTTGAGTGTTCCATATTATTTATTATATTTATATAGTGGCTTTGTGATCATTTCTGTCTTATTATCTATCCCTTTCCTAATTGTTCCTAATATTTTGTTAGCTTTTTTGACTGCCACTGCACACTGAGCAGATGTTTTCAGAGAACTTGTATTAATTCCAAGATCTCTTTCTTGAGTGGTAACAGCTAATTTTGATCCCATCATTTTGCACATGTCATTGAGATGATGTTTTCTAATGTCTATTACTTTGCATTTATTCACGTTGAATTTCATTTACCATTTTGTTGCCCATTCACCCATATTTGTGAGATCCCTTTGTAACTCTTTGCAGTCTGCTTTGGATTTAACTATCTTGACAAATGTTGTATCATACACAAACTTTGCCACCTCAGAGTTTACCCCCTTTTCCAGATCATTTCTGAATATGCTGAACAGTACTTGTCCCCATACTGATCCCTGGGGAACACCTCTATTTATGTCTCTCCATTCTGAAACCTGACCATTTATTCCTACTGTTTGTTTCCTATCTTTTCACCAGTGAGATCCATGAGAGGCCCTTCCCTCTTATCCCATGACCACTTACTTTGCTCTGTAGACTTTGGTGTGGGACCTTGTGAAAGGCTTTCTGAAACTCCAAGTACACTATATCTACTGGATTACCTTTGTCCACATGTTTGTTGACCCGCCTCAAAGAATTCTAATAGATTAGTGAGGCATGATTTCCCTTTACAAATCCCATGTTGACACTTTCTCAACAATTCATGTTCATCTACATTCCTGATAATTCCGTTCTTTACTGTAGTTTCAACCTACTTCTCTGGTACTGAAGCTAGGTTTTCCAGCCTGTAATTGCCAGTGTCACCTTTGAAGTCTTTTTAAAAAATCGGAGTTACATTAACTAACCTCCAATCATCTGGTACAGAGTCTGATTTAAGCAACAGGTTACATACCACAGTTAGTAGCTCTGCAATTTCACATTTGAGTTCCTTCAGAACTTCTGTATCAAGTGGGAGTGTTTCCAGTGGGGTCCCACAGGGATCACTTCTTGGCTGTAAACTAGTTACCATTTTCATTAACACCCAGAAAAAACATAAAATCATCACTGAAAAAATAGGGTGAGGTGTAAATAATCACGAGCACAGGTCACAGACACAAAGCACATTCTGAATGGCTAGAGATAGAACCACCGAATCTCAGGGTTGGAAGGGACCTCAGCAGGTCATCTATTCCAACCCCCTGCTCAAAGCAGGACCAATCCCCAACTAAATCATCCCAGCCAGGGTTTTGTCAAGCCTGACCTTAAAAACCTCAAAGGAAGGAGATTCCACCACCTCCCTAGGTAACGCATTCCAGTGCTTCACCACCCTCCTAGTGAAAAAGTTTTTCCTAATATCCAACCTAAACCTCCCACACTGCAACTTGAGACCATTACGCCTTGTTCTGTCATCTGCCACCACTGAGAACAGACTAGATCCATCCTCTTTGCAACCCCCTTTCAGGTAGTTGAAAGCAGCTATCAAATCCCCCCTCATTCTTCTCTTCTGCAGACTAAACAATCCCAGTTCCCTCAGCCTCTCCTCATAAGTCCTGTGTTCCAGTCCCCTCATCATTTTTGTTGCCTTCCACTGGATGCTTTCCCATTTGTTCACATCCTTCTTGTAGTGTGGGGCCCAAAACTAGACACAGTACTCCACATGAGGCCTCACCAATTTCAAATAGAGGGGAACAATCATGTCCCTCGATCTGCTGGCAATGCCCCTACTTATACAGCCCAAAATGCCGTTAGCCTTCTTGGCAACAACGACACACTGTTGACTCATATCCAGCTTCTCGTCGACTGTAACCGCAAGGTCCTTTTCTGCAGAACTGCTGCCTCGCCATTTGGTCCCTAGTCTGTAGCGGTGCATGGGATTCTTCTGTCCTAAGTGCAGGACTCTGCACTTGTCCTTCTTGAACCTCATCAAGTTTCTTTTTGGCCCAATCCTCTAATTTGTCCAGGTCCCGCTGTATCCTATCCCTACCCTCCAGCATATCTACCACTCCTCCCAGTTTAGTGTCATCTGCAAACTTGCATCCCCCCACCGCACTCTCCTGCTGGTAATAGCTTATCTAAAGTGATCACTCTCCTTACAATGTGTACGATAATCAAGGTGGGCCATTTCCAGGGCAAATCCAGGTTTTCTCCCCACCCCACCCCACCCCCAAAACCCACTCTCCTGCTGGTAATAGCTTATCTAAAGTGATCACTCTCCTTACAATCTGTACGATAATCAAGGTGGGCCATTTCCAGCACAAATCCAGGGTTTAACAAGAACGTCTGAGGAACAGTGGGGGTGGGGGGTGGGGGGGAAGGTATAAACAAGGGGAAATAGGTTACTTTTTATCATGAATCAACCATTCCCAGTCTCTATTCAAGCCTAAGTTAATTGTATCCAATTTGCAAATTAATTCCAATTCAGCAATCTCTCTTTGGAGTCTGTTTCTGAAGTTTTTCTGTTGTAATATCGCAACTTTCATGTCTGTAATCGCGTGACCAGGGAGATTGAAGTGTTCTCCGACTGGTTTATGAATGTTATAATTCTTGACATCTGATTTGTGTCCATTTATTCTTTTATGTAGAGACTGTCCAGTTTGACCAAAGAGAGATTGCTGAATTGGAATTAATTTGCAAATTGGATACAATTAACTTAGGCGTGAATAGAGACTGGGAATGGTTGATTCATTATAAAAAGTAACCTATTTCCTCTTATTTATTCCTTCCCCCCCCCCCGCCCCCACTGTTCCTCAGACGTTCTTGTTAAACCCTGGATTTGTGCTGGAAATGGCCCACCTTGATTATCGTACACATTGTAAGGAGAGTGATCACTTTAGATAAGCTATTACCAGCAGGAGAGTGGGGTGGGGGGAGAGAAAACCTTTTGTAGTGATAAACACCCATTTTTTCATGGTCTGTGTGTATAAAAACATCTTCTGTATTTTCAACAGTATGCATCCGATGAAGTGAGCTGTAGCTCACAAAAGCTTATGCTCAAATAAATTGGTTAGTCTCTAAGGTGCCACGAGTACTCCTTTTCTTTTTGTGAACTTTTAGGTCTGTAATCGAGTGACCAAAGAGATTGAAGTGTTCTCCGACTGGTTATTGAATGTTATAATTCTTGACGTCTGATTTGTTCTGATATGTTCTGTTTGCAGTCATGTAACCCAGAAAGATGAGTTTTAGTACTGATGACAGCAGGATTTCTGCAGCATTTATATTTTTATATTAACTTAGATTATTTTCATTCGTTGTAAGTCTAGTTTGAGCAGAGCGAGCGCGTGTCCATCTCCCCGTGCTGGGAAGCTCTTGCCCAGCTGCAGTGTAGATGAACCCAGTGAGACGATACAGTCTCAGCTCACCAGCAGCCTCCCCATTGTCAGGTCTATTGTAGGCAGCGTGACAATGGAGAGTTTCACGGCAGGCTCTGGAGGATACTGAGGTAGCTTTGTGGATGTTTATGGGGATTCTTCCCAAGTGTAGGGACAAGAGAGGGGTTATTGGGAGAGTTAATGAGTGTTTGTACTGCGAGGGGAAAGAGCCAGAGGAGAGTGAGAGATGAAGCGGAAGAGGGAGGGAGGGGATGAGCGACTAGAAGCTGGGATGAGATGAGTAGATGAGAAACTTCTGTGTCTGTGAAAGGGAGAAAAAGGAGAGAGCTGTAGGATGTGGGGAGGAAGGAAGCAGTGGGAAGGTCACATCATATTGTGCCAGCTTTCCCTCTAAATACCTTAGTGAGACCCTGTGCAGAGAGAAGAGGAGGCGGGAGTGGGAAAATCTGAGGAGGGTGACTAAAGGGCTGGGGTTGTGGGCATGGCTGTTGATCTGAGAGGAGAGGTGCAGGTGCTTGACTAGGAAGACAGCAGAACTGATGGAGGACAGAACAAATTTGTAGTGGAGGAAACCTGCCTGGAGATGAGATTCCCACCAGAGACGCTTGGCAGCGCGAGACCAGGAGGACGCCCCGTGTGCTCATTACTATAATGGCAAAAGCTCCATGTATTTTAAATTTGTGTAGCTCTGATAAGCTCCCAACTGACCTGGCTGCACTAACGATGGGAATTTATATTTTCTTGCACAGGGGCGCTGGCTGCAAGTCAGGAAATCTGCCGCTCTCCCGGAGTGTCGGTGCCGTGTAACAACGTTAATTATAGAACAGAGAGGCCCGATCCTCAGGCACACTAAGGCCTCTTAATAGCACTTGGGCAGTGTAAGGAGGCTAACAGAGGGTGTAAATTCACACTCACTTTACCCGTGGATGGGGCTTTAGTGTAAATGAGAAGCAGGCCCTGTGTGTCTGGCGGGTGGGGCAGAGCACCAGGAATCAGGTCTCATGGGGGACACTTTGGATATTGCCACTGACTGTAAAAAAGCCTGGTGCTGATTCATTGGGCCCGACTCCTTGTGACTTCAGTGGGAGAAGAGTCAGACCCACGGGATGAGCGCGGGGGCCCCGAATCCAATGGGAGTGTAAATGGCAGCACACGGGATCGGGTGTAAATTGATCTGAAAATAGATGAAAGGTTGTACGCGGCAGAGCAGTGGAATTTGCACCAATTTGGCATCAGGTGAGGACCAAGTTCGGCCACTGGCGTAATGGGAGCAATTCCCACTGAACTCAAGTGGAGTTCCACATGCTTCAGTAATGCCGCTTGGTGCGTACATGCCGCACTCCGGGCCTGGTCCACAGAGGCTGTGAGTGTGTCAGAGCCTCACTCACTTATGCTTCCAGCTCTGGAAGTCCTGGGGGTTCTGGCCATGACGACGGGTGTGTAAATGAGGGTTCAGCTGGGTTTCAGACCCAGAGTTCCTTGGAACGCAGGGCATGAGTTTTTATATCTTAAGCTGAAGCTCAAGTCACAGACCCTCCGCCCCCTGTGGAATGGCCCAGAGAGGACACACACACCCCAGAGGGTCCCACAAGTCCTCTGATAAAAACAAACTTCTCCTGAGCATTGGAGGCCCCCAGCAGTTTGACTCCCGGATGAGCCCCACTTACAAGATGGACACCACCTTGGTCAACACACCAGGGGCTGAGCTCATCTCTCTCACCCATTTTACAGATGGCAATGACCTCACTCGAGGCGTGTCCCCCCTGCAATCAGAGGTGTGATTAGAGCATGTGTAGACACACCTGGGCTAGTTCAGATAACAACAGCAGTAACAACACAGCAGCCTGAGACACTGGGTTCACCCTCAAGCAGCGACCCCATTCTGCCGTGGCTTCACTCCTATGGCTACTCAAGCTAGTGCGACCAAAGCCAACGCGAGTCTGCTCCACGTACTGCAGCCACAACTTGGGATTGCAATGTGCAAAGTGCCAGGCAGGGAGAACCAGACCCCAGGGACACGGCTGCCGGTGGGGATAAGTCATCAAGCGAAGGCTAGTGACTCCACCCAGCTGCTTTCCCAGGTTGTGTCCTGCCAGTCCCCTTCCCTAGGTGAAGGCTCTGGAGTAAACAGGCGTAGCCCTGTTGGAGTCAGGGCAGCTTTGCCAATTTACCCCCAATGAGGAGCTGGCCCAAGAGGGATAAAAGCAGAAGAGCTGGAGGGAGCTAACGGGGTTGTAAAGCAGGAGGGGGCAGCTCCCCCTGAGTTACGTGGGGCATCTGGGTTTGAATTTACAAATCCGGCTCGTGAGAGTGAGACCCTTCTTCCCCATGGCATAAAGCCCCAGGCTGAGGTGAGCCCAGTCCAGGGTGACACACAAGGGCCTGGCTAGTCTCTGCCATAATTCAAATGTCATCTCCATGAGAGAGGAGCCGTTTCACCAAATAATGTTTCCTCCCCATGAAGGTGACCTCCCTGCCCCGACACTGATGCTGAACAAGGGCCCTACCCCCCAAGGGGACACCATCATACTGCTGTGCTTCGTCCCTATGGACACCTCAGTGATGCGCGTCATCTTCTGTAAGGACGGCAAGGAAATTTTAATGCTGCCCAAGGACAGAAACAAATTCATCTTTGAGTCAGCCCAGCCCGTGTCTCCAGAGAGCCCAGGGGAGTATTTCTGCCGCTACCAGCACAAGGACGACAGGAACCAGGAGAAGACTTCTCTCCCCAGTGCCCGCCGGTACCTGAGTGCACCAGGGAACACGCTGAATGAAGGGAGGGCTGCTTAGCACACAGGGGGCAGGCAGCGGGGGTGCAGTGGGAGCAGCCAGTGGCAACTAGAGTAAAAGTTTCAAAACTTCCATCTCTCGTGCTGAAGTCTCCATTCCTGAAGTCCAGCTCAACGCTAATTGTTTTGTTTTATTTTATTTAATGGTTGAACAAGATTCCACCAGCCCTTTCTGAGTTTTATGCAGGTGAAGAACAGGTTTAACCTCTTCAAAAAATTGATCAATCCTTAAATGAGAAATTTGTCAGGTGCATTGTCAGGAATGTCCATATGGACTTTGCTTGAAGTTCAGAGCAGATGGGGGTAAACTCACCAGGTTGTGACCATTTGAAAAACACCCCGGGCACATGCACTGCAGGAAATGATGCTAAATTATAAACTACTTGTGGCTGCATCTCTAAGTTCTGGGCACACATTATCCAGACCCATATTCTGCAATTCTCCCCTATCTAATGACCTTGGTCAAAACCCTGAGTTAAAATCCCTTCCATCTTTTCTTGGCGCTGGGAAAGAGGAAGTTCAAAATCTGCCTTTGAATATTGCAGCTCTGGCCCATCTCTCTCGTTTATGTTCTGGGGCTTATTTCATTAGAGACTCCATGGTAAGGGAACAGGTGCTCAGGCAGGGAACTCATTTAATATGTGGTGGATTCTCCATGGCTTGAAGTCTCTAAAGCAAGACTCGATGTCTCTTTCTAAAAGACATGTTCTAGCACAACAGAAGTTGCGGGCTTGAGATACAGAAATCACTTCTGTTATGCAGGAGGTCAAATCATCAAGTCCCTTCTGGCCTTTAATGTCTATGAATCTATTAATAGATAGAGCTAAAATATTTTAGTCCTAGTACCAACTAGATCCTAACTCCTTTGAATGCAAGAGAAAAGCTTCCATTGATTTCAGTGAGAGCAGAGTTAGCCCCTTATATATATGTCTCTGCCCAGTATCATGTGGAAGAAATTTAGGTTTTGTATATTTTACTTTGTGAGGCCGGGCACAAGGTGAAAAAGGCATATCAATTACTCAGAGTCTGATCCAAAGCCCACTGAAGTCAATAGGAGTTTTGGGACCCAGTTCAGTAGGGTTCCAATTAGTATCTGTTTTCCGGACAATGTATTCCTAATGTCCAGTTCACACCACCAGTTGCATAGCCTGTGAATTCAGCACATTAGGGTTTCTCAAATCAGCTTCAATTTTTCAGTGACTCCCTTAGTTTACCAGTGGTTTTCCTGGTCACATGCTTTAAAGCTTAAAGGACTAATCAAGCAAGGTGCTGAGCAGCTGCAAATCTCAGTAGGCCCAACTGGAGCTGAGGGAAACCAGCACTCATGCGGATTTGGGCTCTGAGTTCATCTTTCCTCGCCTGGACTTTGGTGGAACTCTACAGATTCAGACCAACTGAGGAGCTGGTCCGTTTTCTACTTTCTGAGTAACAGTAAAGCGTTAAAGTAGAGTTGCTAGAGCCCTCTGGCCTGCATGTGGCACAAGACGTTCTTTTATTTATTTGATCATTGATTTTTTTGGTGTCCCCATATGATGATTTCAAACAGTCACATGTGATGACTCTACAATTTGTGGGTGTCACGGAGTGTGGGGGAGTCCAGGCCCTGCACCCCTCTTCCTGGGATTCACTGAGACTCTCAGCCAGCCAGTAAAACAGAAGGTTTATTGGACAACAGGAACACAGTCCAAAACAGAGCTTGTGGGTACACCCAGGACCCCTCAGTGAAGTCCTTCTGGGGGAGCAGGGAGCTTAGACCCCAGCCCTGGGGTTCCCTGTGTTCCTCCACCCAGCCCCAAACTGAAACTAAACCCACCCAGCAGGTTCCCTGCTGCAGCCTCCGTCCACATTCCTGGGCAGAGGTGTCACCTCCCCCTCCCCCTCCTGGCTCAGGTGACAGGCTCTCAGGTCTCCCGTCCCCAGGGCACATTCCCAGGTCAACACTCCCCCCTCCCTGCTGCGTCACATCGTCACATCTCTCCCCCCTTCGAGACTGAACTGAGCGGGGTCACTGTGACCAGTGACCTGGGGAAGTTCGGGGCCCCCTCTCCGGGACAGCGCATCCGCTATCAGGTTGGCACTTCCCTTCACATGGACCACGTCCATGTCGTAATCCTGCAGGAGCAGGCTCCACCTCAGGAGCTTGGCGTTGGCTCCTTTCATCTGGTGCAGCCAGGTCAGGGGAGAGTGGTCGGTGTACACGGTGAAGTGTCGCCCGAAGAGATAGGGCTCTAGTTTCTTGAGGGCCCACACCATGGCCAGGCACTCCTTCTCGATGGCCGCGTAGTGTTGCTCCCGGGGTAGCAACTTCTTGCTCAGGTACACGATGGGGTGTCTCTCCCCCTTTCCATCCTCCTGCATTAACACCGCCCCCAGTCCCGTGTCGGAGGCGTCAGTGAACACCACAAAGGGCTTGTCAAAGTCTGGGTTTGCTAGAACTGGGCCACTGACCAGAGCCTCCTTCAGCGCCCGGAAAGCCTCCTGGCACTGCTCGGTCCAGACCACCTCGTCTGGCTTCCCCTTCTTGCATAGCTCAGTGATGGGGGTGGCTATGGCGCTAAAGTGGGGCACAAATCTTCGGTAGTATCCTGCCATCCCAATAAAGGCTTGGACCTGCTTTTTGGTGTGGGGAGCGGGCCAGTCTCTGATCACCTCCACCTTGGCCGGTTCCGGCTTTAGGCGGCCGCTCCCCACCCGATGGCCCAGGTAAGATACTTCAGCCATCCCCACCTTGCACTTCTCCGCTTTGACAGTCAGCCCAGCCCCCTGGAGTCGGTCCAGCACTTGTCTAACCTGGGACACGTGGTCCTCCCAGGTCTGGCTAAAGACACAGATGTCGTCAATATACGCCACGGCAAAACTCTCCATCCCCCTCAGGAGCTGGTCCACCAGGCGCTGGAAGGTGGCCGGTGCTCCCTTGAGGCCGAAAGGCAGGGTCAGAAACTCATAGAGCCCCAGAGGGGTGATAAAGGCCGATTTCAGCCGGGCATCTGCATCCAGCGGCACTTGCCAGTAGCCCTTTGTAAGGTCCATGGTGGTAAGGTACCGAGCTCCTCCCAGCTTGTCTAGGAGCTCGTCCGGCCTGGGCATGGGGTAGGCATCAGATACAGTGATGGCATTGAGCTTCCGATAGTCCACACAGAACCGGACTGACCCATCCTTTTTGGGGACCAGCACCACCGGCGAGGCCCAAGGGCTGGCCGATGGCTGGATCACCCCCAAAGCCAGCATGTCCCGGACCTCTCTTTCCAGGTCCTGAGCAGTTTTCCCTGTGACTCAGAAGGGGGAGCATCTTATTGGCGGGTGCGACCCTGTCTGCACCCGGTGGACAGTCAGATTAGTGCGTCCAGGCTGGTTGGAAAACAGCTGTCGGTACGGATGCAGCACCCCCCTGACCTCAGCTTGCTGGGCAGGGGTGAGCTGATCCGAGAGGGGGATTGTTTCCAGGGGGGAACCAGCTCTGGTCCCAGGGAATAGATCTACTAAAGGGTCATCTCCCTGCTCCTCCCACTGACCACACACAGCTAACACCACATTCCCCCTGGCATAATATGGCTTCATCATATTCACATGGTACACCCGGCGGTGGTGGGCCCGGTTCGACAGCTCCACCACATAGTTTACCTCATTGAGCTGCTTGACGACCTTGAACGGGCCCTCCCAGGCGGCCTGTAGTTTGTTCTTTCTCACGGGGATGAGAACCATCACCTGATCCCCGGTGGCGTAGGCACGGGCCCGCGCCGTGCGGTCATACCAGACCTTCTGCTTCTTCTGGGCTCTGGCCAGATTCTCCCTGGCCAGGCCCATGAGTTCAGCCAGTCTCTCTCGGAAGGTCAGGACATACTCCACCACTGACTCTCCATCGGGAGTGGCCTTCCCCTCCCACTCGTCTCTCATCAGGTCCAGGGGGCCCCTCACCCTCCTTCCATATAACAGTTCGAAAGGCGAAAATCCGGTAGACTCCTGGGACACCTCCCTGTACGCGAACAGCAGGTGAGGTAAGTACTTGTCCCAATCCTGCGGGTGCTGGTTCATAAAGGTTTTCAGCATCATCTTTAGCGTCCCGTTAAACCTCTCCACCAGCCCATTGGACTGGGGGTGATACGCTGAGGCCCAGTCATGCCGGACCCCACATTTCTCCCACAAGCACCGGAGCAGGGCCGACATGAAGTTGGAGCCTTGGTCTGTCAAGACTTCCCTGGGGAACCCCACTCGGCTGAAAATGGTCAGGAGCGCATCTGCCACGGTGTCTGCTTCAATGGAAGCTAAGGGCGCTGCCTCGGGGTAGCGGGTGGCGAAATCTACCACCACCAGAATGTATTTCTTCCCCGACCGGGTCGTCTTGCTGAGAGGCCCCACGATGTCCATGGCCACCTTCTGGAAAGGCTCCTCTATGATGGGCAAAGGTCTCAACGCCGCTTTCCCCTTGTCCCGGGCCTTCCCCACCCTCTGACAGGGGTCACAGGATCGGCAATACTGCCGGACGGTGGTAAAGACCCCGGGCCAGTAAAAGTTCTGTAGCAACCTCTGCCGGGTGCGCCGGATTCCCTGGTGCCCTGCGAGGGGGATGTCATGGGCCAGGGACAGGAGCTTGCGGCGGTACTTCTGGGGGACCACCAGCTGCCTCCTGATCCCACAGGACTCCCCTTCCCCTGGGGGAGCCCATTCTCGGTACAGGAACCCCTTCTCCCACAGGAACCTCTCCTGGCAGCCTCTCCTCATGGTCCGTCCCTCACTGAGGTCGGCCAGGTCCCTGAGCTTCTGCAAGGAGGGATCTTTCCTCAACTCGGCCTGGAACTCAGCGGCTGGGGAAGGGATGGGGCCCGGTTCCCCCTCCGTGGCCAGGTCTGAGGCCGCAGCCTCTCTGAGCCGTGCCCCTCGGCGCTCCCTCCCCACCCGAGTAGGGTCTCGCGCCTCCAGTGTGGTACCCTCCCCAGGGTCAGGTCGCAGTGCCCCTCGCCGGCTCTGGCTACGGGTCACAACCAGGGCGGTCTGGGGGTCGCTTGGCCAGTCCTCTAGGTCTCCCCCCATCAAAACTTCAGTGGGCAAATGGTGGTGTACCCCCACATCCTTGGGGCCCTCCTTGGTCCCCCATTTCAGGTGTACCCTTGCCACGGGCACCTTAAATGGGGTCCCGCCCACCCCCGTCAGGGTCAGGTAGGTGTTGGGCACCACCCGATCTGGGGCCACCACCTCGGGCCGGGCCAGCGTCACCTCCGCGCCCGTATCCCAGTATCCATTGACCTTCCTCCCATCCACCTCCAGGGGAACAAGGCGCTCTCTCCGGAGGGACAGCCCCGCACCCACCCTGTAAACCGAGCACCCTGAGTCCAGAGCCTCCAGCCCTCTGGCGGGGCTGGCTGGGGGTACTCTTCCCTCCTGAGCAGGTGGCAAACTGGTAGCCCCCCTTTCCTGGGTCGCCTGCCCCTCGTCCAGCTGAGTCCCTACCCAGTTAACCCTGGGTAGGTTGGGTCTGCTCAGTTTGTCCCTGAGCCCGGGGCACTGGGCCCGTACGTGGCCTCTCTGGCCACAGTGATAGCAGCTCAGGTCACGTTGGTCCCCTCGAACGGGTCGGAGGGGCCCGACACCAGGCGTTCCCCTTTGGAGGGGGTTCTCCCTATTTCCCCGCTGGGAGGCCCCATGGTGACTCTCTCTCTGCATCGGGGGGGGCCTGTTCTTTTGGGACTCCTCCCGGCTACCCCCTGACCGACTGTTCACAAACTCGTCGGCCAGCTGCCCTGCATGCTGGGGGTTCGCGAGCTTTTTGTCCACCAGCCACAGCCTCAGGTCGGAAGGGCACTGTTCATACAGGTGCTCCAGTACAAACAGGTCAAGCAGGTCCTCTTTAGTTTGGGCCCCCGCTGTCCACTTGCGGGCATATCCCTGCATCCTGTTGACCAGTTGTAGGTAGGTGACCTCAGGCGTTTTACGCTGACTCCGGAACCTTCTCCGGTACATCTCGGGGGTCAGCCCAAACTCACGGAGCAGGGCCTGTTTGAACAGTTCATAGTCCCCTGCCTCTGCCCCTGTCATCCGGCTGTAGACCTCCACGGCTTTGGGGTCCAGTAAGGGGGTGAGGAACTGGAGCCTGTCGGCAGGGTCAACCCTGTGCAGCTCGCAGGCATTCTCAAAGGCCGTCAGGAAGCTGTCTATGTCCTCCCCCTCCTTCCGCTGGGCCAGGAAGCACTTATCAAAGCTCCTTGCAGTCTTGGGTCCCCCCTCACTCACCGCAGCCGGGGCCCCACTGCTCCTCAGCCTGGCCAGCTCCAGTTCATGCTGTCTTTGTTTCTCCTTCTCCTGCTGCTCATGTTGACGCTCCCTCTCCTTCTCCTGACGCTCCCTCTCCTTCTCCTCCTGCTCATGTTGACGTTGTTTCTCCTTCTCCTCCTGCTCATGTTGACGTTGTTTCTCCTCATGTTGACGTTGTTTTTCATGATCCTCCAGCTCCCTCATTTTCCTCTCCCTCTCCCATTCCAGCCGCATCCGCTCCAGGGATGGGGAGCTCCGCTGGGAGGATCCCCTGCTGGCTGCTGGGGTCAGGGGGCCCTCGGTATTCGCTGGGCTTCCCACAACCCCTCCCCCAGGCATAGGTAGGAAGGGTCTCGGGGTGTCCTGGGCAGCAGTCTGACCCCTCCCAGCCTGGTCAGGCCCCAGGGCCCACGCTGCGTCCGCCGGGCGGCTTCCCTCAGGGACAGGGATCGGGTCATCCAAGCGATCCCTCTCCTCCAGCTGGGCAATCAGCTGTTCCTTGGTGGACCTCCCGACGCGCAGCCCCCTCTGCCTGCACAGCTCCACCAGGTCGCTCTTAAGGCGTTTAGCGTACATCTCCCGGCTGGCCACTCGCAGGCCGGGCAGCTGTCCACGGTTTCCAGGAAAAGCCCCTAGTGTGCCAATCCTTCTTGAGGTCACCACCTCTTTGCCAGGGTCGAGCTGCAGACTCCTCCGCCCCTGGGACCGCTCGCTGCAATCCCCCGGGGGACCCTGTTACTGCAAAAGTCCTTCTCTCTGGTCACACACTCCCAGGGGTTAACCGCCCCCTGAAACCGTCTCTCTCTGAATCTTCAGCACGCCTGGTCCCCGTCAATCCCCCTTCGTTTTACTGTTCCCCAGTCACTTACTGCAGGAAGCGCCGTTCACGGGGTGCAGTAGATCCCACCTCTGCCACCAGTTGTCACGGAGTGTGGGGGAGTCCAGGCCCTGCACCCCTCTTCCTGGGATTCACTGAGACTCTCAGCCAGCCAGTAAAACAGAAGGTTTATTGGACAACAGGAACACAGTCCAAAACAGAGCTTGTGGGTACACCCAGGACCCCTCAGTGAAGTCCTTCTGGGGGAGCAGGGAGCTTAGACCCCAGCCCTGGGGTTCCCTGTGTTCCTCCACCCAGCCCCAAACTGAAACTAAACCCACCGAGCAGGTTCCCTGCTGCAGCCTCCATCCACATTCCTGGGCAGAGGTGTCACCTCCCCCTCCCCCTCCTGGCTCAGGTGACAGGCTCTCAGGTCTCCCGTCCCCAGGGCACATTCCCAGGTCAACACTCCCCCCTCCCTGCTGCGTCACATCGTCACAAGCCTGTGACACAACCCCATGTTCTGGGAGTCTTTAAGTCCCTGACTGCCGGATGCTGGGACTGGAAGACTGAGGATGGATCACTTGATAATTTCCCTGTTTTGTTCATTCCCTCTGAAGGATCTGACACCAGCCACTGTCAGATGACGGGATACTGGGCTAGATGGACCATCTGACCCAGTATGGCCGTTCTTACATTCTTATCTTACCCTCCTTTAATTCTAGCCACTCCATTATCTTGCCGGGAAGCCACATCAGACTGACAGCGCTACAGTTATCTGGGTCATCCCGTTTACCCTTTTTATATATTGGCACATTAGCTTTCCAATGCTAAGGTCCTGTGCCCAGCCAATTCCCGGCCTTTGTATCACCCCCAACCAAAGGGAGTGCTGTCCACAGACCACGTCCTGGTGTTACCGGCATGGTCCCCGTTTTCCATGTGATGCCAGTGTCTCAGGTCCCCTTCACACGAACACCTGGGGCATGCTGGGTTTTCATTCCTTCCCTCTCCATGGCTGGGTGTTCTACAGGCACAGTGTCTGCCCGAGCCCTATGCCTGGGCCGGGCAGGCCTGGGTCAGTGTGACAGGGACGCACGGGCCCTGGGGGCAGGGCTGAGGGGGCGCAGTGAAGAGGCCAGTGGAGTGAGAGCTCACACTGCCAGAGCAGGCTGGGAGCTCAGAACAGATGTTAATGACCCCTGTGCATCATTTTGTGATAAATTCACCCCCACACACAACGCCCGCCCTGGCAGTGGTGCGTGCGGCAGGCTGTGGAGGGTGGAGACGCCGAGACAGACACCAGCTCACACCAACAACATGCCCTGGTGTCTCCCGTCTCAGGGGACAGCTGGAGCTAGTGGTAAAATAGTGGAAATTGTCAAGAGGAATTTGCCCTTTTCCTGGGAATGGATTTAGAAATTCACTAGTTTTGGCTCAGCAGGACTGAGCCTGTCACAGGGAGGTTCCAATGGGAAACCAGGGGGTCCAGCTCTCCCCGATGCAGAGACCAGATGTGTGTGTGTGGGGGGGATGGAGAATAATGTTTCCATTCTCATCTCATGAGGGAGGGCCCCTCTGGCCACAGACACATCAGGGCCTCCCTGAGACACGCTACAAGAGCCCAGAGCCTGTCCGGGCCGGAAGAAGGAAGGGAGAAGGAGGGACCTGGGGCAGAGAGCCCCAATGGCTGCTCATCAGAGATGTAGACTCGATGCTGCTGTGGGATATTCAGGCTGAGTCGCCGGCTCTCGATCACCCCATGATCCTGCTGTGACTGCTCTGTGAGTTTGCAGTGAGCTCTCTGCCCAGCGGTTTAGGGGCAGGCAGGTTTTTAGGTCTGCCTGTGCTGGGGGGACATGGGGAACAGCCTGGAGGGGAAGTTATGGTAAAAATGGTTTAAACGAACAGCTGCACGTTGATGTTATACTGAGCTCTAAGCAGTTATTTCATGTTGGGTTTAAAAACTGGTTTGAAATTCATGGCCAAAGTTTCTTACCAATTTCTGAGAGAATATTTAATGCTCAGAACATTGTTTTGATATCTAGCTATTTTATTTAATATCTAATGTCCCTGTGTGTGTGTATTGTACTCACATATATATTACAACCTATGGCTGAGATTTTCAAAGCTGCCGACGGGATTTGGACACTTTGTTCAAATTCATGGCAACTGAGCATCCAAATCACCTATACAGCTCTGAAAGTCTGAGCCGGTGAGCAGATCTTTAATAGTACATAGAATGGACCTGCATCAAAAGGATGATATTGAGGTTACAAACCTGGAAATGACAGGGTTAGGACTGGCTGTGCGGGGCTCATTTCAGGGACGAGGACAAAGAGTTGAAGCTGATTAGGAAAGTAAAGACAGTGAGAAAATGTTTTGAAGATCATGAATGTTCGTGTTCTTTGTTTTCAGCAGGTTACATGGTGAGGAGTGTTTTACTATTAGGACAAATTTCTTAGACGTTAATGGAAACTTTAATCCTGCCTTGCAAATATTCAAACTTTGTAAGATTCCCACTTGGGGCTTTCCATCGATAGCCATGGTGAGACCCAGGGCCCACAGATGGATCCAATTGTGGGATCGGGGTGTATGGCTCTTGCAACATGATCCTGAGTTGGGATTTTCTGGCTTGTCTTGGCTTAATTATTAATGTTAATGTCACCCTAGTGTAGCTGGGGTGACATTAATATAGTTAGAGCTGCTGTGTCTGCCAGTCACCCCCTCTCCTGTCTGGTGCAGGTGCTGGGGTCACAGGCCAGGAGCCCTGCAGCTCCCCAGGTGAGTGAGAGCACAAGAGACGTGGAAGAAGGGGAGACATAGAAAGGAATGAAACCCCCAGACAATGGCAACGGGAGGGTGGCTGGGGAGGTGTAGGAGGCGGGTGGGTGGGCAATGCCTCTTGCACGATTCCTGCCTGAAATCCTGGTAATCGCACTGTAAATGGAACTTCCCACAGTGAGAGACCATAAACTTTACTGGAAGTGAAACACATCTTGGCCAAATCCTCAGCAGGCATAAATCAGAATACCTCTGTTGACTCCAATGGAGCAGGGCTGATTTACATGAGCCAGGGATCTAGCCCAGTGTCCCTGAGATACACGTGTAACAAAGTTTCCGTGTGTAAATCTTGGCAGAGTTGGTGCTAATAGAGGAGTGTATTGATGAGCCCAGGGCACTGCACTAGAATGAATTTGCAAAAAGAAAAGGAGTACTTGTGGCACCTTAGAGACGAATACAGACTAACACGGCTGTTACTCTGAAACCTGTTAGAATGAATTTGTCTTAAATCTCCTGTGTTGCACTGTATTTATTTTAATTCCAACGTGAAGAGAAACGGCTCTTTCAATCAGCCAAGCGTACTTCTCACTAATCCATCACTAATGCTTCGTTCCCTGCCTGGCTCTGCCTTCACTGCAGAGCTAACTCGAGTTATCCGCACACAATGACTCCTCTTGAGTTAGCCGAGCTCCTGCGAGAACAGGCACCCTGCTGTGCCCACACTGATTCTGCTCTCCCTCGAGTGTGGGGCTACGAACAGCTTCTTGGGGCACGGCCCACGGCTCGGAGAGCTGCAGAAAACTGAGATGTGCTATGAATTCTTTACCAGTCTGGCGTTTCTGGGCACACGATGGGAACTGTGGGAAGGCACTGGAGGACTAGTGGTACTCGTGTTACTCAAGTGGTGCTAGCCTGTGTCCACACTACAGCGAGAGTGTCCACACTTCAATTTTAGCCCCCTTGCATGACTCTATGAGTCTGAGTCAGTTGCCCTGTCCTCTGAGACTTGCTGTCACATTTGGTTTTTGCCATGTAGATGTACCCTTAGTCTCTCTTTCTTGTTGCAGGTGACTTCCCTTCTCTTAAATTGTCTCTGAGCACCTCTTCAGCTCAGGTCGGGGACTCCATTTCGGCTCAGTGTCACCTTCGTCTCAAGACTTTAGCTGCTTTAGTTATTTTCTGTCAGGATGGTAAAGAAATATCAAGCCAAAAGGTCACACCAGGCCGGTCACTGTATCGACATGACATCTCTGTGCGGAGCTCAGGCCAGTTTCGATGTATGTACCAGTACAGGAACGACCAGAACCAGGTGAAAAATTCTCGTCCCAGTCTCCCCCAGACACTGAATGTACCAGGTGAGTTGTTGGACCCCAACACAATGTGAGGAGGGGGAAGGGAACAGCTGGATGGTGTCAGGCATTTTATAATTGTGTGGGCTTCTGCCATGGAACGTGTGGATGTTGTGAAGGCCAAAAGGATAACTGGGTAGAAAAAAGTATGAGATAAGTTCCTGGAGGTTAGGTCCGTCAATGGCTATTAGCCATGATCTGGGTGTTTCTAAACCTCTGACTGCCAGTAGCTGGGAGAGGATGACAGGGGATGGATCACTCATTAATTGTCCTGTTCTGCTCATTCCCTCTGAAGCACCCGGCATTGGCCCCAGTCAGAAGACAGGATACTGGGCTAGATGGACCATTGGTCTGATCAAGTCTGGCTGTTTTTATGTTCTTATTAGATTTCTAACTCCATTTTCCAACCCCACCTCTTGGGCAGTTTCTCTTTCTCATCCACTCATGATCGTTGTGGGCAGGGATTGACATTTATCTTGTCTGTAAAGCTACCAGGTCAATGAGACCTGACCTGGATTTGACTGTCAGGTGCTAGTGCATTATGATTATTAATTATTATTACACCAGCTGGGAATCTGGCCCACTGATGTCAATGGAGCAGGGCTGATCTGCACCAGCTGGAGATCTGGCCCATTGACTCCAGTAGAGCGGGGCCAATTTACCCCAGCTGGGATTTGGCCCAGTGTGTCTGAGGCTCCTTTGGAGAGACATGGTCTAGGGATTTGTAGCAGCTGCATCTCTGGGATGATCTCTGCTTGGTTGGCCACTGAACGCTGAACGTCCCTGATGTTGTCTGTGTTTTTTGCCCAGGCCAGAAGCTGATCCCGAGCACCGGCCCCAGCCCTGAGGATCCACCGTCTCAGGAAGGTGAGTGACTAGGGTTGCCAACTTTCTAGTTTCAGAAAATTGAACATCCTTGCCCCGCCGCTGCCCCAAAGCCCCTCCCCGTACCCCATCCCTTCCCCACGGCCCCACCCCCACTCACTCCATCCCCCCTTCTCCGTCTCTCACTCTTCCCCACCCTCGCTCACTTTCACCAGGGCTGGGGCAGGGGATTGGCGTTTGTGGGGGAGTGAGGGATCCGGCTGGAGGTGTGGGCTCTGGGATGGGGCTAGGGACGAGGGGCTCAGGGTGTAGGAGGGTGCTCCAGCCTGGGGCCAAGGGGTTCGGAGCGCAGGAGGGAGCTCTGGGCTGGGGCAGGGGGCTGCGGTGTGGGGGGAAAGATGAGGGCTCCAGCTGGGGTGCGGGGTCTGGGGTGGGGCTGTGTATGAAGGGCTTGGGGTGTATGAGGGGGCTCTAGGTTGGGGCCAAGGGGTTCGGAGTGTGGGAGAGGGGTGTGGAGTCCTGGAAGGAATTCGGGTGTGGGAGGGAATGTGGGGTGCAGGCTCCAGGAGGGAGTATGGGTGTGTGAGGGGGCTCTGAGTTGTTGCAGGGGGTTGGGGCCCAGGAGGGGGCTTGGAGTGCAGGCTCTGGGTGGCTCTGGCTGGTGTGGTTTGTGGGGGTCTGGGAGGCATTGATGTCAGGTGGCCCCTTAAATAGCAGCCACACCAGCACTGCCCTGGCATTTCCCGGGTGTCAGAGGCTGCTCTAACAGCCATGAATCCTGGACACCTGGCTCGGTGAGGACAAAAGTTTTTCCTGTTCTCTGGAATGTGGGGAGGGGGGGAGAGAATTCCCCGCTAGTGACACACCCACCCCACTGCTGCCCCTGGCTCGCTGCTCCCCCAGCACAGTGCAAATCACAGCAGCTCGAGGGAGAGAGCTGATGCAGGCCCCCCCTCCGCCTCCTGCTATTTGCAGTGGCCCCCAACCCCTCTCCTTCATTCTCCCCCACAGCCCGGCTGCTGGCTGGGGCCTCCACACTCAGCTGCTGCCTGACTCTGTTCGGACCAGTTCCCAATGGGAGCAGCCCAATTTTACCCCATGCTTCCACGCAGCCCATTCATCCCCGGGAGGAGAGTGACCTGCCCACAGCCCCTTACCTGCTGGCCGCATGGTCCCGAGTTGAACCCAGCACAGTAGCCCCACAGGGAGCAGGTTGTGGGACCCAGGACAGGTGGCTGACCCCTCCTCTCTCAGCTCCCAACAGCTGGGGAGCAGTGGGCCGGGTAGGGAGGGGGCTGAAGACACTTCCTAAAGGCCACAGTGCCCGCTCTGCAGGGAACCCCTGGCCACCGCAGAGGCAGCTGCCGGGGGTTAACCCCGCCAGCCCCAGCCTGCAGCCAAATGCCTTTCCCAGCCTCTCCGCTGGTATCCACCCCCTGCCAGCGGGGGCTCGCACCGCCCCAGAGCTCCACAGAGAGAGCTGCTGCAGGCCCCCTCCTCATCCCCCTGCCGCCAACCAGACTTTTAACGGCCCAGTTGGCAGTGCTGACCGGAGCCGCCAGGGTCTCTTTTCGAAAGAGAAAACCGGATGCCTGGCAACCCTAAGAGTGACTGTGTTCAGGCCTAATTCCCCCAGCGCTCAGCACGCTGAGATCACGGTGGGTCTGAACTCTCAAGAATCTCACCCTGAGTCCCTGACCCACAGCCCATCGGCATCCCTGGGACCCTGGCACTGAGTCCAGTGGGCCGGGCTTCTCCTATGTTCAGAACTGGGAGGAGGTGTCCTGTTCTAGGCCGGTCCTTGAGCAGCCCCTCTCCAACCTCCCCCACAGCAGGGTGTGTGGGGAGGGGAACAGCACATATAGAAGCGTCCGCAGCTGAGGGAGACCCATCTGTCTCCCCACAGCCATTCCCCCCTCTCACCCTGCAGCTGGCAGCATCTCCTACTAAAGCAGCTTCTGCGTCGTTGCAGCGATGGGAGAGGAAGCAGAGATGGGACCATTTTACACCCCATGGCCAAAGCACCCGGCAGCTTGGGAAAGTGGAAAGAGCCTCCCCTGTGGGCTGGGAGCTGGGGGTGGGGAGAGTTCATGAATCCCCGTTCTGCACTGTTACAAGAAGGAGGAACCGGGATGGAACCAGAGGACCCCCGGAGGGCAGACTGGAATCCACCCAACAGCCTCAAGAATGAGAGAACCAAAGAACAAGATAAAATCTAGCAGCACGGAGCCGTCAGGAATGTGCTATCTGCTGATTGATTCAGCAACAGCATGATGAAGCAATTCCCATAGACTGGCATAGGAAGAAATTCCAATAAAAATAGACTCTAAAAAGTGAAAACTTTGGGGTCTGATTCTGCAAACCAACTTCCAGGAGCATCAGATGAGCATCTGACAAGGCCCTGCTCCCTCCTCATGTCCAGGCTACCTGGCCAGTGGCTTGGCATGAGCAACTCTAAGGCTGGTAACTATGATAACAACCTTGCAGAACCTGTGTGTGTGTGTTTGTAGGAATGAATGTGTGAATAAATATGAGATTGAATGGAATGTTATAGCTATAACTAACTGCTTACTATGATTCTTTCTGTATTCACAATAAATGTGGTATTTTGCCTTTTTCCCTTTAATGAGATCCTGCTGGTTTTTATTTTATTGGTATAACAACGGAAGGTCCCTCCCATGACCCCGGTGGGGAAGGACAGGCTCTAAAGCCTTGGCGAGGCCAGAGCAAGTCTGGGCTGGGGCATTCCATGGCTGGGGAGTCACACAGTGGCTGGCCTGTGACTCGCCTGCCTGCCCATTGTGACACATCCCTGCTGGCTGGCACAGCCTCATCCCCTCACTGCCAGGCTTGGCTCTGGCAGAGCGAGAGCTGGCACGTGCCGCTGGGGAACGCTGAGCCAGCAGCTCCAGCTCCGCCACCGGCAGCAGAAAGTGGGTGGCCCATTTACACGCAGGCTTCTGCCCACTCCTGACTCCAGGTAGGAGAATCTTCTAGTGTCCACCTCTGCTTTTCCATTGCATCGCCAACCACCCCGAGCCTTCCCCGAGCTCCTGGCTGGGTGGCGCACGTCTGCCAAGTGCCCCGGTGCCGGCCGTCTAGCCTGGTGCCAGTGAGGAAGTGGGCAGCGGCATGCGCACAGGAGGGAGTCTGGGGCGGCTCGACAGAAGGGGTCGCACCAGTCGAGCCCAGAGGGGACGGAGACAAGGAGGAGGGTTTGGCAGGGCTGGTGGCACGGCACGGGAAGGCGGCACAGGTGGTTAGATGAGGCATTGGGCTGGGACCCAGGAGAGCTGTGTTCAGTTCCCCGCTCCTCTGTAAGTCTTCTGCGTGATATCAGGTGAGTCACTCCGGGCCTCAGCTAACGAGGGAGAGCACGTCCCTGCTCTGTGGAGGGGGCGTTGAGAGCCTAAATACCACAACACCCGTGTGCTAAGCCACTGGCATGATGGGGCCAGGTAAGTGCCCAGACACTGAGGTTGCCGGGGGAACAGGCATTCTCCGGTTGCCTGGAGCCATTGTTCCATTCACCAGGACAGTCCGATGCCAGAACAGTCCCCCTGAACTCCGGAGAGGACTAGAGGTGCCTTAGGACGCCTGCCGTGCAGCTGCTGGCGAGTCAGCAGGAGACATTGGGTGAGGAATGGAGCCCCCCAGGACAGGGGCCATTCAGGAGACCCAGCATGGGGGGAATCAGGCCTGGGATTCTCTGCAGCGGCTGCTCCCACACAGGCCTTGGAGAGAGGAGCTGTGAAACCCCCACAAAGCGCTGCCCCGGCACAGAGCTCTGTAGCACTGGGACCCCGTACGCATGAGCCGCAATCCAGCAGGGCCTTGGGCCAACCCCACCCTCTCCCATTGCCCCACTCTGGGAGGCCAGGGCACAGTTCACAATTTAGCACGGACCAGCTGCAAGGATCCTGGCAGGTCCTGGTATGGTTGGAGCAGCATTTTCAATGTTCGGGAAGAGCGAGATCTGTGCAATAGGCAACGTAGCTCCATCTGGGCACCAGCCAGCTCCTGTGCCCCAGAGAGCTCCCACAGCTCCCACTGAACCAGGGACGAAGGGGGCAGGAGGTTGAAAGAGCAGGTGCCATCCTGGAACCCAGGAGACCCATGTTCATTTCCCAACTCTGCCACAGATGCTCTGTTTGTCTTCGAGCAAGTCCCTTCTTCCCTCTGTGCTGTAGTTCCCTGTCTGTACAGTGGGGGTAGCAGCCAGGCCCTGCCCTGCAGGGGGCAGTTAGAATAAATGCTATTGAGGTTGGGTAGTGCTCGGATGCCAGGGGGATGAGGGCCAGGATGGTGCCTAAGACAGACCGAAAGCAAGGGGGAGCTACAGAGCCGGTGGTGAGAGGGGTTTGGCCTTTGACAATCTGCTCTGAGTGCCTGGGCTGCCAGACTCCAGGCAGCCACTGGCATTGCCAGACCTCCCTGATCTACGGTGCTGCTGCTCTCCCTGCTTCTAGGAGTCACTGCCTCCCCCTGGGCCGAGACCCCCATGTCACGGAGTCCCTGGGCAATGCTCTGGAACTGCTCCCTACGAAGTCAGTCAGGACTCTGGGGGAGTCTGCTTTCTGTGAGCAGCCTGTCTGCAGGGCAAACAGCTCACACGGCTTCCACCTTCCTGGGTCTGATCTCGGAGCATTCAGCATCCTCTGCCCCTCCATGAGCTTCCCACAGCGAGTCCGCCCAGGCAGGCTCCTGGGGAAGCCAGAGAGTCCTGCACCCCAACTCCGCCGTCAGACGTGACTCTCAGCCAGCCAGTAAAACAGAAGGTTTATTAGACGACAGGAACATGGTCTAACACAGAGCATGTAGGTGCAGAGAACAGGACCCCTCAGCTGAGTCCATTTTGGGAGGTAGTGAGCCAGACAACCAAGTCTGTACTTCACTCCATGTCTCCAGCCAGCCTCAACTGAAACTCTCTCCAGCCCCTCCTCCTCTGGGCTTTGTCCCTTTCCTGGGCCAGGAGGTCACCTGATTCCTTTGTTCTCCAACCCTTTTAGCTCTCACCTTGCAGGGGGGAAGGGCCAGGCCATCAGCACCCAGGAAACAGGGTGTCGGCCATTCTCTGTGTCCAGACCCCTGCACATACCTGCCCTCTAGGGCTCTGCAATGATCATACAGCCTTACCCCACCACCTAGAGACTTAAGAACTGCCTAGGGGAAACTGAGGCACCCCCACACTATTCAGAGGAAACATTAAGAACAGTCCCACTTCCTCACACACCACAGCAATCATCTCCTGGGGCTGTCATGGCACTGAGCATTAGCAAGATCTGAGACTCATTTGGGCGGGCGGGGGGGGGGGGGGTTTGCTATTAAAGCAGCTTCTGCGTCGTTGCAGCGGTGGGAGAGGAAGCAGAGATGGGACCATTTTACACCCCATGGCCAAAGCACCCGGCAGCTTGGGAAAGTGGAAAGAGCCTCCCGTGTGGGCTGGGAGCTATGGGTGGGGAGAGTTCATGAATCCCTTTCTGCACTGTCACGAGAAGGAGGAACCGGAATGGAACTGATTCTCCCACTCGGGGATCCAGAGACCCCCTGGCTCCAATAGCATGGACGCAGGGAGGAGCTCTGGCCTGGGGTCTGCAGGAGCTGGGAATAGAGGAGCCCAGCGGTCCCTTCCGGCCTCACGTCTGTGACTGTGGGGAGCGGAAGGTCCCTGCCATGACCCCGGTGGGGAAGGACAGGCTCTAAAGCCTTGGCGAGGCCAGAGCAAGTCTGGGCTGGGGCATCCCATGGCTGGGGAGTCACACAGTGGCTGGTCTGTGACTCGCCTGCCCATTGTGACACGTCCCTGCTGGCTGGCACAGCCTCATCCCCTCACTGCCAGGCTTGGCTCTGGCAGAGCGAGAGCTGGCACGTGCCGCTGGGGAACGCTGAGCCAGCAGTTCCAGCTCCGCCACCGGCAGCAGAAAGTGGGTGGCCCATTTACATGCAGGCTTCTGCCCACTCCTGACTCCAGGTAGGAGAATCTTCTAGTGCCCTGTGACGATGTGACGCAGCAGGGAGGGGGGAGTGTTGACCTGGGAATGTGCCCTGGGGACGGGAGACCTGAGAGCCTGTCACCTGAGCCAGGAGGGGGAGGGGGATGTGACACCTCAGCCCAGGAATGTGGACGGAGGCTGCAGCAGGGAACCTGCTCGGTGGGTTTAGTTTCAGTTTGGGGGCTGGGGGGAGGAACACAGGGAACCCCAGGGCTGGGGTCTAAGCTCCCTGCTCCCCCAGAAGGACTTCACTGAGGGGTCCTGGGTGTACCCACAAGCTCTGTTTTGGACTGTGTTCCTGTTGTCCAATAAACCTTCTGTTTTACTGGCTGGCTGAGAGTCTCAGTGAATCCCAGGAAGAGGGGTGCAGGGCCTGGACTCCCCCACACTCCGTGACAACTGGTGGCAGAGGTGGGATCTACTGCACCCCGTGAACGGCGCTTCCTGCAGTAAGTGACTGGGGAACAGTAAAACGAAGGGGGATTGACGGGGACCAGGCGTGCTGAAGATTCAGAGAGAGACGGTTTCAGGGGGCGGTTAACCCCTGGGAGTGTGTGACCAGAGAGAAGGACTTTTGCAGTAACAGGGTCCCCCGGGGGATTGCAGCGAGCGGTCCCAGGGGCGGAGGAGTCTGCAGCTCGACCCTGGCAAAGAGGTGGTGACCTCAAGAAGGACTGGCACACTAGGGGCTTTTCCTGGAAACCGTGGACAGCTGCCCGGCCTGCGAGTGGCCAGCCGGGAGATGTACGCTAAACGCCTTAAGAGCGACCTGGTGGAGCTGTGCAGGCAGAGGGGGCTGCGCGTCGGGAGGTCCACCAAGGAACAGCTGATTGCCCAGCTGGAGGAGAGGGATCGCTTGGATGACCCGATCCCTGTCCCTGAGGGAAGCCGCCCGGCGGACGCAGCGTGGGCCCTGGGGCCTGACCAGGCTGGGAGGGGTCAGACTGCTGCCCAGGACACCCCGAGACCCTTCCTACCTATGCCTGGGGGAGGGGTTGTGGGAAGCCCAGCGAATACCGAGGGCCCCCTGACCCCAGCAGCCAGCAGGGGATCCTCCCAGCGGAGCTCCCCATCCCTGGAGCGGATGCGGCTGGAATGGGAGAGGGAGAGGAAAATGAGGGAGCTGGAGGATCATGAAAAACAACGTCAACATGAGGAGAAACAACGTCAACATGAGCAGGAGGAGAAGGAGAGGGAGCGTCAGGAGAAGGAGAGGGAGCGTCAGGAGAAGGAGAGGGAACGCCAGGAGAAGGAGAGGGAACGTCAACATGAGCAGCAGGAGAAGGAGAAACAAAGACAGCATGAACTGGAGCTGGCCAGGCTGAGGAGCAGTGGGGCCCCGGCTGCGGTGAGTGAGGGGGGACCCAAGACTGCAAGGAGCTTTGATAAGTGCTTCCTGGCCCAGCGGAAGGAGGGGGAGGACATAGATAGCTTCCTGACGGCCTTTGAGAATGCCTGCGAGCTGCACAGGGTTGACCCTGCAGACAGGCTCCAGTTCCTCACCCCCTTACTGGACCCCAAAGCCGTGGAGGTGTACAGCCGGATGACAGGGGCAGAGGCAGGGGACTATGAACTGTTCAAACAGGCCCTGCTCCGTGAGTTTGGGCTGACCCCCGAGATGTACCGGAGAAGGTTCCGGAGTCAGCGTAAAACGCCTGAGGTCACCTACCTACAACTGGTCAACAGGATGCAGGGATATGCCCGCAAGTGGACAGCGGGGGCCCAAACTAAAGAGGACCTGCTTGACCTGTTTGTACTGGAGCACCTGTATGAACAGTGCCCTTCCGACCTGAGGCTGTGGCTGGTGGACAAAAAGCTCGCGAACCCCCAGCATGCAGGGCAGCTGGCCGACGAGTTTGTGAACAGTCGGTCAGGGGGTAGCCGGGAGGAGTCCCAAAAGAACAGGCCCCCCCCGATGCAGAGAGAGAGTCACCATGGGGCCTCCCAGCGGGGAAATAGGGAGAACCCCCTCCAAAGGGGAACGCCTGGTGTCGGGCCCCTCCGACCCGTTCGAGGGGACCAACGTGACCTGAGCTGCTATCACTGTGGCCAGAGAGGCCACGTACGGGCCCAGTGCCCCGGGCTCAGGGACAAACTGAGCAGACCCAACCTACCCAGGGTTAACTGGGTAGGGACTCAGCTGGACGAGGGGCAGGCGACCCAGGAAAGGGGGGCTACCAGTTTGCCACCTGCTCAGGAGGGAAGAGTACCCCCAGCCAGCCCCGCCAGAGGGCTGGAGGCTCTGGACTCAGGGTGCTCGGTTTACAGGGTGGGTGCGGGGCTGTCCCTCCGGAGAGAGCGCCTTGTTCCCCTGGAGGTGGATGGGAGGAAGGTCAATGGATACTGGGATACGGGCGCGGAGGTGACGCTGGCCCGGCCCGAGGTGGTGGCCCCAGATCGGGTGGTGCCCAACACCTACCTGACCCTGACGGGGGTGGGCGGGACCCCATTTAAGGTGCCCGTGGCAAGGGTACACCTGAAATGGGGGACCAAGGAGGGCCCCAAGGATGTGGGGGTACACCACCATTTGCCCACTGAAGTTTTGATGGGGGGAGACCTAGAGGACTGGCCAAGCGACCCCCAGACCGCCCTGGTTGTGACCCGTAGCCAGAGCCGGCGAGGGGCACTGCGACCTGACCCTGGGGAGGGTACCACACTGGAGGCGCGAGACCCTACTCGGGTGGGGAGGGAGCGCCGAGGGGCACGGCTCAGAGAGGCTGCGGCCTCAGACCTGGCCACGGAGGGGGAACCGGGCCCCATCCCTTCCCCAGCCGCTGAGTTCCAGGCCGAGTTGAGGAAAGATCCCTCCTTGCAGAAGCTCAGGGACCTGGCCGACCTCAGTGAGGGACGGACCATGAGGAGAGGCTGCCAGGAGAGGTTCCTGTGGGAGAAGGGGTTCCTGTACCGAGAATGGGCTCCCCCAGGGGAAGGGGAGTCCTGTGGGATCAGGAGGCAGCTGGTGGTCCCCCAGAAGTACCGCCGCAAGCTCCTGTCCCTGGCCCATGACATCCCCCTCGCAGGGCACCAGGGAATCCGGCGCACCCGGCAGAGGTTGCTACAGAACTTTTACTGGCCCGGGGTCTTTACCACCGTCCGGCAGTATTGCCGATCCTGTGACCCCTGTCAGAGGGTGGGGAAGGCCCGGGACAAGGGGAAAGCGGCGTTGAGACCTTTGCCCATCATAGAGGAGCCTTTCCAGAAGGTGGCCATGGACATCGTGGGGCCTCTCAGCAAGACGACCCGGTCGGGGAAGAAATACATTCTGGTGGTGGTAGATTTCGCCACCCGCTACCCCGAGGCAGCGCCCTTAGCTTCCATTGAAGCAGACACCGTGGCAGATGCGCTCCTGACCATTTTCAGCCGAGTGGGGTTCCCCAGGGAAGTCTTGACAGACCAAGGCTCCAACTTCATGTCGGCCCTGCTCCGGTGCTTGTGGGAGAAATGTGGGGTCCGGCATGACTGGGCCTCAGCGTATCACCCCCAGTCCAATGGGCTGGTGGAGAGGTTTAACGGGACGCTAAAGATGATGCTGAAAACCTTTATGAACCAGCACCCGCAGGATTGGGACAAGTACTTACCTCACCTGCTGTTCGCGTACAGGGAGGTGTCCCAGGAGTCTACCGGATTTTCGCCTTTCGAACTGTTATATGGAAGGAGGGTGAGGGGCCCCCTGGACCTGATGAGAGACGAGTGGGAGGGGAAGGCCACTCCCGATGGAGAGTCAGTGGTGGAGTATGTCCTGACCTTCCGAGAGAGACTGGCTGAACTCATGGGCCTGGCCAGGGAGAATCTGGCCAGAGCCCAGAAGAAGCAGAAGGTCTGGTATGACCGCACGGCGCGGGCCCGTGCCTACGCCACCGGGGATCAGGTGATGGTTCTCATCCCCGTGAGAAAGAACAAACTACAGGCCGCCTGGGAGGGCCCGTTCAAGGTCGTCAAGCAGCTCAATGAGGTAAACTATGTGGTGGAGCTGTCGAACCGGGCCCACCACCGCCGGGTGTACCATGTGAATATGATGAAGCCATATTATGCCAGGGGGAATGTGGTGTTAGCTGTGTGTGGTCAGTGGGAGGAGCAGGGAGATGACCCTTTAGTAGATCTATTCCCTGGGACCAGAGCTGGTTCCCCCCTGGAAACAATCCCCCTCTCGGATCAGCTCACCCCTGCCCAGCAAGCTGAGGTCAGGGGGGTGCTGCATCCGTACCGACAGCTGTTTTCCAACCAGCCTGGACGCACTAATCTGACTGTCCACCGGGTGCAGACAGGGTCGCACCCGCCAATAAGATGCTCCCCCTTCTGAGTCACAGGGAAAACTGCTCAGGACCTGGAAAGAGAGGTCCGGGACATGCTGGCTTTGGGGGTGATCCAGCCATCGGCCAGCCCTTGGGCCTCGCCGGTGGTGCTGGTCCCCAAAAAGGATGGGTCAGTCCGGTTCTGTGTGGACTATCGGAAGCTCAATGCCATCACTGTATCTGATGCCTACCCCATGCCCAGGCCGGACGAGCTCCTAGACAAGCTGGGAGGAGCTCGGTACCTTACCACCATGGACCTTACAAAGGGCTACTGGCAAGTGCCGCTGGATGCAGATGCCCGGCTGAAATCGGCCTTTATCACCCCTCTGGGGCTCTATGAGTTTCTGACCCTGCCTTTCGGCCTCAAGGGAGCGCCGGCCACCTTCCAGCGCCTGGTGGACCAGCTCCTGAGGGGGATGGAGAGTTTTGCCGTGGCGTATATTGACGACATCTGTGTCTTTAGCCAGACCTGGGAGGACCACGTGTCCCAGGTTAGACAAGTGCTGGACCGACTCCAGGGGGCTGGGCTGACTGTCAAAGCGGAGAAGTGCAAGGTGGGGATGGCTGAAGTATCTTACCTGGGCCATCGGGTGGGGAGCGGCCGCCTAAAGCCGGAACCGGCCAAGGTGGAGGTGATCAGAGACTGGCCCGCTCCCCACACCAAAAAGCAGGTCCAAGCCTTTATTGGGATGGCAGGATACTACCGAAGATTTGTGCCCCACTTTAGCGCCATAGCCACCCCCATCACTGAGCTATGCAAGAAGGGGAAGCCAGACGAGGTGGTCTGGACCGAGCAGTGCCAGGAGGCTTTCCGGGCGCTGAAGGAGGCTCTGGTCAGTGGCCCAGTTCTAGCAAACCCAGACTTTGACAAGCCCTTTGTGGTGTTCACTGACGCCTCCGACACGGGACTGGGGGCGGTGTTAATGCAGGAGGATGGAAAGGGGGAGAGACACCCCATCGTGTACCTGAGCAAGAAGTTGCTACCCCGGGAGCAACACTACGCGGCCATCGAGAAGGAGTGCCTGGCCATGGTGTGGGCCCTCAAGAAACTAGAGCCCTATCTCTTCGGGCGACACTTCACCGTGTACACCGACCACTCTCCCCTGACCTGGCTGCACCAGATGAAAGGAGCCAACGCCAAGCTCCTGAGGTGGAGCCTGCTCCTGCAGGATTACGACATGGACGTGGTCCATGTGAAGGGAAGTGCCAACCTGATAGCGGATGCGCTGTCCCGGAGAGGGGGCCCCGAACTTCCCCAGGTCACTGGTCACAGTGACCCCGCTCAGTTCAGTCTCGAAGGGGGGAGGAGTCCAGGCCCTGCACCCCTCTTCCTGGGATTCAGTGAGACTCTCAGCCAGCCAGTAAAACAGAAGGTTTATTGGACAACAGGAACACAGTCCAAAACAGAGCTTGTGGGTACACCCAGGACCCCTCAGTGAAGTCCTTCTGGGGGAGCAGGGAGCTTAGACCCCAGCCCTGGGGTTCCCTGTGTTCCTCCCCCCAGCCCCCAAACTGAAACAAAACCCACCGAGCAGGTTCCCTGCTGCAGCCTCCGTCCACATTCCTGGGCAGAGGTGTTACCTCCCCCTCCCCCTCCTGGCTCAGGTGACAGGCTCTCAGGTCTCCCGTCCCCAGGGCACATTCCCAGGTCAACACTCCCCCCTCCCTGCTGCGTCACATCATCACATGCCCACCTCTGCTTTTCCATTGCATCGCCAACCACACCGAGCCTTCCCCGAGCTCCTGGCTGGGCGACGCACGTCTGCCAAGTGCCCCGGTGCCGGCCGTCTAGCCTGGTGCCAGTCAGGAAGCGGGCAGTGGCATGCGCACAGGCGGGAGTCTGGGGCGGCTCGACAGAAGGGGTCGCACCAGTCGAGCCCGGAGGGGACGGAGACAAGGAGGAGGGTTTGGCAGGGCTGGTGGGAAGGCACGGGAAGGTGGCACAGGTTATTAGATGAGGCATTGGGCTGGGACCCAGGAGAGCTGTGTTCAGTTCCCCGCTCCTCTGTAAGTCTTCTGTGTGAGATCAGATGAGGGAGAGCAGGTCCTTGCTCTGCGGGGGGGGTTTGAGAGCCTAAATACCACAACACATGTGTGCTCAGCCACTGGCATGATGGGGCCAGGTAAGTGCCCAGACACTGAGGTTGCCGGGGGAACAGGCATTCTCCGGTTGCCTGGAGCCATTGTTCCATTCACCAGGACAGTCCGATGCCAGGACAGTCCCCATGAGCTCTGGAGAGGACTAGAGGTGCCTTAGGATGCCTGCCGTGCAGCTGCTGGCGAGTCAGCAGGAGACACTGGGTGAGGAATGGAGCCCCCTAGGGCAGGGGCCATTCAGGAGACCCAGCATGGGGGGAATCAGGCCTGGGATTCTCTGCAGCAGCTGCTGCCACACAGGCCTTGGAGAGAGGAGCTGCGAATTCGCCACAAAGCTCTGCCCCGGCACAGCCTGCCTGCCTGCCGCTCTCCCGCCATCTGCTCCTTCCCCTTCACGGTGGTGTCAGAGCAACTCCTGCTGCTCACCAGCCCGCCCCCGCTCCCCCACCCCGCTTGCCTCCCCCACCTGGGACCTGCCACGGACCCAAGATTCCTGGGGGAAGGGATCAGGGTAATTTCCCTGGGCAGGAAGAATCCTGAGTGGTTGGATGCAGCCTGTCTGCTGGGCAGTTTGTGAACCAGCAGAAGGAGAGGCGGGAGTGAGCCGGGGGAGGCTGTTTGGCCTGCGGGATGGGCCTGGGAGTCGGGAGACCTGGGTTCTAATCCTTCCTGTACTGCTGACTGCCTGGGTGACTTTGAGGCCATCCACTGGCTTGTTTCCCTGCTGGCTGCCTTGGCTAGTTAGAGTCTGAGCCCTACGGCCCAGGGATTGTCTGCAGCACCTGGGGCAACAGGGCCCTGATCTCAGCTGGCAGCTGTAGGCGCTGGTGGAATGGCAGTACGTGGACTGGCCCTGATGCTGAACGGGGCAGTCGCCTCTCACCCCTCACAAGCAATGCCTTGTCCTGGCTTCTTGCAGGATGGCTGAGGAAGTCCGCAAGGTCCCCTTGAAGCCCATCCTTGCCTGGGAGGAGACGAGACCTCCTCCAGGGAAGAGTCCACAGAAGAGCCCACAGCAGCAGCAGGAGCTGTGTGTGCCTCAGCCCTTCCATGCTGGTGAGTGGGTGCCTCCTGGGTGGGCGGAGGGGGCTGCAAAAATGGCAGGGGCCATGGCCCTGCATTGCGGTGGGGCTTGGCCCCTCTGGGGGTTGGGGTTGCAAGACCAAGGTGTCAGTGGCGGGAGAAGACTCCATCACCTTTGTACAACTCTGGGCTGCCATGAGATGGAGAGACAGGAAAACCCAGGCAGGGGGGAATGGCCCCTCCTGCTGGCAGCAGCTGCAGCCCCTACATCTGATCGGGGCATTAGGGGCGGCAGCAGAAGCATCAGGTGGAGACTGACTGAATTGCTCACCCCCATCCGTCACACTGCAGGGTCGGAAGATATTTTCCAATGGTCGAAGGGAATGCTCTGTGCACGGTGGGTTGTTCAGCCTAGGATTGCAGGGCGCCGGCCAAAGCATGAGATGCCCCCTGATATTGCAGCCCTATCTGCTGGCTCCTTTGCAGGGGGGTGACGCATGGCACAGCACAGGGCATTTGGGTGGCGGGGTTGTTGATGGGAGCCCAGGGCTTGCCCAGGTTACACCCCGTGGCTGTCGATGGCAGGAATGGCAGTCAGAGGAAGCAGAACGGGGAGGCCCTGGGTCCCCGTATCCTGTGCAGACTGGGTAGCTCCTCCCTCTCCCGCAGCTGGGAGCAGACCGATTCACTGCCAGTCCCTCTGCCCCCTTCAGCAATGGCCCGGAGAGTGGGGACACCACTCATAGCCTGACATCATGCCTCCTTCCAGGTGTGGCGCTCCCCAAGTCCCCAGGCTCAGCCTGCATGCTGGGTGCGGCAGGGAAGTGGGGTAGCAGCTGGGAACCAGGGCTCTGACTGGATCTTTGCTGGGCTGAGCAGCAAAGAGTTGGGGAAACCAGGGATGGCTGTGCCAGACCCTCTTGTGCATCGGGGCTGCTACCCTGCTGGGGTGGGAGCGGGGGGCAAGGGTTTCTGCTAAGATCTCTCTCACCCAGCCTGCAGCTTGGCAGCCTCAGGTATTACCACTGCTCTGTCTTTGATCAGATTCACCATCACGGGGGAATGCCTCCTGCTTTATGGGGCCAGACTCGCAGGAGAAAGAGACCCTAGAGTACATCAACGCCTTTCTCAATGGCAATGAACAGGTACCAAGAGCCCTCCTCTGATCTCTCAGCTACTGCCCTGTCCACATGCACCATCCGTCCTTCTCCGGATGAGGCATGGATTCTAAGGCCAGACGGGACCACTGTGACCTCCTGTATAAAACAGGCCAGAGACCTGCCCCCAAATAATTCCTGTTTAAACTACAGCATCTTAAAAACATCCTGTCTGGAGTTACAAAAGGCACCCACCATGCCCCTTGCCCACTTGTGCCCAGTGGATTTGGCCAGTCCCCAGCGTGATGGGTTGCCCCCCTTTGAGGTGCCACCTGATTTACTGGCTTATCACTGAGCCCGCCTCTTCTGCCAGCCTGGGCCCCCGTTACCTTGTCTTGTTGAGCTCGGCTCACAAGCCTCTTCCAGCCATACACACAGGCAGGGCCACACACAGCTGCAGAAAGACACAGACACTGAGATCAGCTCTGGGAAGACTCAGCTGAAGGGCCTTGTCCCAGTTCTCTGGTGCCCACCTCCTTTGGAGTACAGACCCAAAGGTTTTTTGACATTCACCCCCTCCCTCGACGTGGAGAGAGGTATGAACAACTCTTTGCCCCTCCTCCCACTTACTAATTTATACTACAAACTGGGTTGTGGTGTAAACAAGAAACAAGATGATGAACTACAAGAGGTAGATTTTAAGCGGTTATAAGAGATAGCAAACAGAACAAAGCAGATTACCGTAGTAAATAAAGAAAACACACAAACGAAGCTTTACACACCAGATAGATAGGATAGACATTAGCAAATTCTCCCTGAGTGATAAACAGGTTGGCAGATTCTTAAGGCAGAAGCTGCCTTGGTTTTGCAGCTTGGATTTCCCAGGTTTTCTTGCACAGGCTAGGAATCTCTTTCTCTAGCCTGGGACCATCACTTCTCATGGTTCAATCTTTGTCTCTCAGGTGTTTCCAGGTATCTTATTGCAGGGAGTCTGAGGTCCCGTCCCGTCCCCCCTGCGATGTCATTGTTCCCCTTTTATCTTCTCTTCCCACCTGCTGGAAAACTCTTCCTGTGACCTGGGTCCAACAGGTCCCGTTGTGTCGCCTTATCTCGGGGAGGTTTCTATTGCACGCAGTTCCTGGGGTAGCCCTAATGCTTGTGCATTTCCTCCAGGAGCCAGTGTTTGGCTTTTTTGCTGTTCTACCTGAAAGGCTGTTTTGAACCTCACAGTGTTTTTCAGGAACACATACACAGCTGAACTTCAGAACGTCACATCCAACGATAACACATGCAATCCAATGAGACATTAATGTCTAGCAGACAAAGACTTTTAGAATGATACCTTACAAGACATACTTGGTACCAAACATATCCTAATTAGATGACAGTGGCGAATATTGGGGTGTCAGGGTGTCACACCCAGATGTTCCTCCCACTCTATCAAGCCCCCCAGTAAGACTGTCTGGCTGCTTAGCCCCCATCTTGCAGTTCCTCTTTCGACACCTACCCCGTGAGATCTGCTCCCTCTCTGGTCTGGTTTCACACAGAGCTGCCCTGCCCTCCCCGCATAGTCACTCCTGTTGGGAGATGAATGGCCTTCTGGCCTTCGGCATATCAAAGCCTGAGCAGCGCTGGGCGGAAGCTTTCTGACATCTCTCCCACTGGCAGCTCCTTTCCACGCTAACCTTCCTGTTTTTGTCTATTCTCTGCGGGGCATAGGAGGAGGCCAAGAAACTTGAATTCTTGGATCGTGTCATCACCATCAGCAGGGCCGTCCTCACGAGGCACCCAGACAGAAACCTGTCAGCTTTTCTCGGCAAAGCCCTCCTTGTGGAGAAGATAAAGGTGAGTAAAACACACACTCGGGCTATGTTACTTGGCGGGTTTAGTGATTGGCCTGGAGAGCTCTGCAGATTTGTCTACCTTCAACTGCCAATCGCTGGATCGTGTTGGACGTTTGTCTGTTAGACTGAAGAGCCCATTTTCAAGCATTTGCTCCCTGTGTAGGTACTTACAGACTGTCATCAAGGCACCCTGTAACCTTCTCTTTGTGAAGCTGAACTGATTGATTTCTGGAGTCTCTCACTATAAGGCATGTTTCCCAGTCCTTCAGTCACTCTTGTGGCTCTTCTCTGACCCCTCTCCAATTTATCAACATTCTCCTTGAATTGTGGGCACCAGACCTGGACAGAGGATCCCAGCAGAGGTCGCACCAGTGCCAAATACCGAGGGAAAATAACCTCTCTAACAACTGGAGATTGCCCTGTTTGTCCAGCCCAGGATGGCATAAGCCCTTTTGGCCCCAGCCTCGCACTGGGTGCTCCTGGTCAGCTGATTACCATGCCTGCCAAGTCTTTTCCAGAGTCACCGCTTCCCAGGTTAGAGCCCCCCATGCTGTGAGCGTGGCCTGCGTTCTTTGTTCCTGAACATGTCACTGTATTGAAACGTAGATTGTTCCCTTGCACCCAGCTTCCCAAGTCACCGGGTCGCTCTGTATACACCAGTCTCCCTGCACAGAGCCCCAACACTCCGCAGTCAGTGCCCACTAGGGAACTAGCAACAAATCTGCTCCGTAGATTTGGAAAGTCTTTGCTCTGCGGCGCTGCAGAAAGCTTTCCGGAGCTTACCTCCCTTCCCTGAACGTGGGACAGCGTGTGCTGGTGGGTGGTCCAGTGGGCTGGGGCTCAGTTCCTCAGTGAGACCTTTGGGCAAATCACTTCCCCCTCTGTGCCTCAGTTTCCCTCCCATGCCTTGTCTCGTCCAGTTCGCTCGTGAGTTCTGTGGGGCAGGGACTGGCTCTCACCGTGTGTGTGCAGCACCTGGCACAAGGAGCCTGGTCTCAGGTGGAGTCCCTGGGTGCTAATGCTGATGGAGCCTTTGCAGTGCACTGGCGCGTGACGCTGGGGCACTGACCACAGGCCCTGCACTGCGCTCCCCAGCTGGAGCCCTGTACACCATCAATCCCACAGTAGGACGACCTGTCTGCCGAGGCCACGTGTTGCAGGCCCTGCGCTTTGCTCCCCAGTCGGAGCCTTACGGGAGCTCGGAGCCCGGCTGGCACTTCCCCACATTGTCTCCCCAGGAGCTGATTGATCTTGAGTCCGTCGACTCCCTGACCAGCGGGGTGCGTCAGCAAGCGATGCTCGCCATCATGGAGCTGAGGTACCCGGCCTGCCCGCGCAGCCCCAGCTAGTGCTGTGTGCAGCCAGACACGCCAGCCTCTTGGCATGGCCAGTTCTCCAGGGCATTCCCCCCTCTGCTCCTCCCCGTCTTCTGATTCCCCCAGGCACGTGGCACCAGGCCATGATGCTGGTGCATGTGCGCTGGCACCCGTGGGTTGGTGGTGGAGGATCCTTCGGTGCCTGGAGACCTCTCCAAGTGGCCGTGTGAAGATGTGGGGGAGGGAGCGAGGGGGTTGGACCGGTCCCCTCTGGGACCCGCAGGCGAGGGCTCCGGGGGGAGAGGGGCAGTTGGGCACTGCTGGAGCGGCGCCACCGGAGTCGCCGCCAGCTGTGCCAGCTGCATCACACCGGCAGTTCAGTGACTCCCTGCGGCTCAGAGGCTGGGCAGGCTGAGCCCTGGCACGTGGCACAGCCTGCGCCATGGGGGGCTCTCTCTCAGTGCCGCTGGCGCCCTGCTCTCAGCTTCCCAGAAGCCTGCCCGTCATGTCCTGGGAGCCTGAGGCCAACATCAGTGCATCAGTCTCGCCTCAGCCCTCCAATCCGCGCGTGTCTCTTCTCTTAGCAAAGTGAAGCCACTGCTGCGGGGAATGGAACTATCCAGCCTGCTCAACCTCTGCTTTTCCAGCACCTTCTCCCTCCCTCCAGCAGAGACCAACCAGGGCGTGGAGGCTGCTCTATACAACAACGTAAGCCCCAAACTAGCCATGAGGAGCTGCCCCAAACCGAGGGGGAATCCTGCAAGTCACTTGTGTCCCTGCCCCCTGGGTTACCTGGCGCTGGCATAAGAGGGTAATGATCACAGCTCCTTGGCAGCGCTTCAGCTCAGGACCTGCAGTACCAAAGCACAAGCCCCACCGCCGCAGATAAAGGAGTAACTCCCTCATAGGGTAGCAGTAGTAGGCATTTATCCTTCACAGGCACCGGCAATTAGTGGGGAACAGACACTCCCTTCCCAAGCACATTCATCCCCAGTGCATGGCTGGGGGCACAGGCCTGAGATCGGTTGCTTGAGATGCACACAGGCCAGGGGAAGTGAAGCTTGGCTGGAAATCTCCCCTCCCCCTCAAATGCGGAGTCCTTCCTGACTCTTCTAATGCCTTAGACTGTGTGCAGTGTCCTCCCTGGGGACAGCAAAAGCGGGTGGGGTCCTGTTGCCAGGAGGAGTTTGCAGTAGGTCCCCTGCAGGTACAAGTGAGTGGGTGAGCTGGAATAGCAGGGGCTGCCGTGGCCTGGGGCGTGTCACACGCCAGGGCATTGGTTCGTGGCCTGGCTGGATAACGCCACTTGCTGTGGTTTCTCCTCTGCTCTGCACACAGACTCTGAACACCATGGATGAGCTGCTGAAGGCCTTGGTGTGTGAGGATGAGAAGCCGAACCTTGTGGTGCTGCAAAACATCGTGGAGGTGTGGAGGCATGGGGGCAGGAAGGGGACGAGTCCTGTAGCTGGGGTGGGGCTCTGGGACCAAGGCTCCATTTAATCCCAAGCATGGGACTTCTGCTCCTCAGAGTATGTTCTATAAAAAGGTTCTTGGGCTGGAGGACCAAGTGCCCCCGCTATATCTGAAAAACGTCTGCATGGGGCGGAAGTGGAGGAGTGCGGGATCTGCCGTGTTCTCCACTGAGCCTCATCTGAGCCCGGGATTCATTTGTGTTCACCATGGGCCCCACCAATACTGGCCACAGCCCAGAGCTAGATTCCCCCAATGTTCTAGTTCTGGGGCCACAGGAAGTCGATTCTGTGGGTGGTTTGTGCTCCAAAAAGAGGGAAATGTCCTTGGCAGATATTCAGTCTACTGAATATTCAGATACTGAATATTCTGAATATTCAGTATATTCAGATACTCAGTATCAGTATATTCAGATATTCAGATACTCAGATGTCCCTTGCCAGTTAGAACTCATTTTTGCCTTAGCCTTTCTGATTTTCACTCTATGTGCTTGTGCTATTTTTTGATACTTCTCCTTCGCAATTTGTCCCAATCTGTTTCTCTCAGGTCCTGCTCCCCTGGACCGCATCCAAGGAGGTGCATGTGCGGCTGAGGGCAGTGGGAAGAATCACCTGGCTGACCAAATTCATCTCTGGTCAACACCAATTCAAGGTGAGCAGCCTGTGACTCTGGCCGTCTCCTAACTGCACTGAGCAGCCTCGCGGTGCAGCGCTCCCTGGCAGGGAAAACCCAGGCCTGGAATAGTGACTTCAGCAAGATCCTCGGTAGGAGTCCAATCTAATGAGCCCTGATGTGGACGGGTCTGTCCTCTGACTCCAGTGGGCCTTGGGTGGAGCCCCATAATTCTATCTCCAAGGACTCTCCCCGCTGTTCCCCTAGGACCAAAGTCTGCTCCGCAGGGTCAGCGGATTTACAGAGGATGGCCCTGAGAGCACCCTCTGAACCCAGGTGTCTCTTCACCCCCTTTGTCAGTTGCCCCCGGGATGCTTTGGCATCAGCTCCTGCCAGGCTGCCAGATGAACACCCCCTGCTCTGCGTGCTCAGGGCCATTGAGCTGCTCCAGCTGCTCCATCCCCCCTGTGGCAGGGCCTCCCCTCCAGCAGCTGGAGGGGGGCGCTTGGATGATATGCCCCCAGAGGGTGGGGCAGCAGAAGAGAAGGGGTCGGTCCTGGGGCCGGTTTTGTTCAATATCTTCATAAATGATCTGGAGGATGGTGTGGATTGCACTCTCAGCAAATTTGCAGATGATACTAAACTGGGAGGAGTGGTAGATACGCTGGAGGGGAGGGATAGGATACAGAAGGACCTAGACAAATTGGAGGATTGGGCCAAAAGAAATCTGATGAGGTTCAATAAGGATAAGTGCAGGGTCCTGCACTTAGGATGGAAGAATCCAATGCACCGCTACAGACTAGGGACCGAATGGCTAGGCAGCAGTTCTGCGGAAAAGGACCTAGGGGTGACAGTGGACGAGAAGCTGGATATGAGTCAACAGTGTGCCCTTGTTGCCAAGAAGGCCAATGGCATTTTGGGATGTATAAGTAGGGGCATAGCGAGCAGATCGAGGGATGTGATCGTTCCCCTCTATTCGACACTGGTGAGGCCTCATCTGGAGTACTGTGTCCAGTTTTGGGCCCCCCACTACAAGAAGGATGTGGATAAATTGGAGAGAGTCCAGCGAAGGGCAACAAAAATGATTAGGGGTCTAGAGCACATGACTTATGAAGAGAGGCTGAGGGAGCTGGGATTGTTTAGTCTGCAGAAGAGAAGAATGAGGGGGGATTTGATAGCTGCTTTCAACTACCTGAAAGGGGGTTCCAAAGAGGATGGCTCTAGACTGTTCTCAATGGTAGCAGATGACAGAACGAGGAGTAATGGTCTCAAGTTGCAATGGGGGAGGTTTAGATTGGATATTAGGAAAAACTTTTTCACTAAGAGGGTGGTGAAACACTGGAATGCGTTACCTAGGGAGGTGGTAGAATCTCCTTCCTTAGAGGTTTTTAAGGTCAGGCTTGACAAAGCCCTGGCTGGGATGATTTAACTGGGAATTGGTCCTGCTTTGAGCAGGGGGTTGGACTAGATGACCTTCTGGGGTCCCTTCCAACCCTGATATTCTATGATTCTATGATTCTAAGGAGGGAGGTGGAAGGGGACACAGTGAAAGGGATGGGAGGGGCCAAAGGAGCCAGAGCAATGGGGAGTGGGTCAGGGGAGGCCGTGCAGACCCCAGGAGAGGAGGGCAAGGGGCTTGGTGCGACGACGTGGGGAAGAGCAGGGAGCGAGCGCAGGGGCTGCAGGAGGGGCAAGGGAAGGTCTGGCAGGAGGGGGAGGCTAGAGGGGGAGGCTGCAGGAGAGAACCGGCAGGAGAGAGCCGGCAGGCTGGGTGCGGCGCAGAAAGTGGGGGTTGTGGGGAGCTCCAGGATGGAGTGAGAGAGGCGGAATGCAGAGAAGAGGAGTCCAAGGTGACCTCACGCTCCTGGACCTGAGGTCAGTGGAGGGAGGGGGATGGGAGAAGGGGCTGGGATTAGGAGCTTGCCCTTGAGATGGAGACTGGACGTTAGTTCATTCCTTAACCAGGTCCCCACCTGAGGGCAACGTTTGCTGACTTTGCTACCCAGACTTCCCGTCCCTGCTTAGCTTCCCTCAGTCCCTGGTGATGGGCCCCATGGCTCCTCCTGCTCTCATTGTCCCCAGTCTCTCTGCACTGGGCTCTGCCTCCCCCGGTTCTAGCCCCTTGCTAGTGCAATGCCAGGGGGACATGCTGCGCTGGGCCTGCAGGGGCGAGTGACTCCCCTTGCTCCCTCTCTCTGTCAGGGACTGGAGGAGTTCAGAGTCCTGGGCCAGCTGGTGGGCTGTCTCACTCTGCGCTGTGCTGAGCAGGAGCAGGAGATCTGCCGATCGGCTATGGAGGGACTTCACCACCTCTACGCCTTCCTGCTGTGGCAAAAACGTAAGAGCACTGGAGACCCTTGTCCTTCCTAAATACATTGACATGGGGTTTCCAAACATGGGAAACATATTTATTGAACACTTCTGCCTTTTCTGCATCCTTTTAAACAGTCTCCATCTAGTAATGAGTCAACACCATTGCTAGGATTTCTTTTGTTCCTAATACACTTTTTGAAAAAACCTCCTTAGTATCCATAGTCCTTCAAGCCATGGAGTTTCCCCTGATGTCTTTAGCTTCCCCTGTCCATATTCTACTCTTCATAACTCACATAAGAATGGACATACTGACTCAGATCAGTTCATCTAGCCCAGTATTGGGTCTTCTGATAACGGCCAGTGCCTCATGCTTCAGAGAGAATGAACTGAAAAGGGAAATTTGGATCCATCCCCTCTCATCCAGTCCCAGCTTCTGGTAGTCAGAGGTTTAGGGACATGCAGAGTCTGGGGTTGCATGGCCTAATTATCTTGAACCCAATTATCCTTTTAGGCTTCACAACATCCCACGGCAACAATTTCCACAGGTTGCCTGTGCATTGTGTGCAGAGATACTTTCTTTTCTTTGCTTTTAACTTGCTGCCTATTAATTTCAGAAAGTGACCCCTAGTTCCCGTGTTATGTGCAGGGGTAAATAACACTTCCCTATTCACTTTCTCCACACCAGTCATGATTTTATAGACCTCTGTCATCTCCCCCCTTAGTCAGCTCTGTTCTAAACTAAATGGTCCCAGGTCTACACTGCAGACCTATATTGTTATCACTCCATTGCTCAGGGCTGTGAAAAATCCACACCCCTGTTGGCAGAAGCACCCTCCCACTGACATGGCTAGCGCCTCTCCGGGAGGTGGATTCAGAGCTTGTTGGCAGAGGACCATCTTCTCTTCAACGCTACAGCGCCGGTGCAGCTATGGCGATAGAGTGGTTTAAGTGTAGACTTGCCCCCAGTCTTTTTAATCTTTCCTCAAATGGAAGCTCTTCCATACCCCTAATCATTTTTGTCGCCCTTCTCTGCACCTTTTACAAGTCTGGTATATCTGTTTTGAGATGGGGCGACCAGAACTACACACGGTATTCAAGGTGTGGGCGCGCACATTGGATTTGTATCGAGGCATTCTGACATTTTTCTGGTTTATTATCTATCCCTTTCCTAATGGTTCCCAACATTCTGCTGGCTTTTTTAACTGCCACTGCACGGTGAGCGGATGTTTTCGGAGAACTCTTTACGATGACTCCAAAATCTCTTTCTTGAGTGGTAATTTAAACCCCATAATTGTGTATGTATAGTTGGGATTATGGTGTCCAGTTTGCATTTATCAATATTGAATGTCATCTGCCATTTTGTTGCCCAGTCCCCCAGTTTTGTGAGATCCCTTTGTAGCTCTTCGCAGTCTGCTTTGGATTTAACTATCTTGAGTCATTTTGTATCATCTGCTAATTTTGCTACCTCACTGGTTACCCCTTTTTCTGGATCATTGATGACTATGTTGAACTACACTGGTGTCAACACAGATCCTTGGGGTGCCCCGCTCTTTACCTCTCTCCACTCTGAAAACTGACCATTTATCCCTCTTCTTTGCTTCCTATCTTTTAACCACTGACCCGTGAGAGAACCTTCCCTCTTATCCCATGACAGCTTACTTTGGTTGGATTGGTGAGGCATGACTTCCCTTTACAAAAGCCATGTTGACTCTGCCCCAACAAATTGTGTTCACCTATGTGTCTGATAATTCTGTTCTTTCCTATCATTTCAACAATTTGCCTGGTGCTGAAGTCAGGCTTGCCAGGGATCACATCTGGAGACTTTTATAAACTTCACTGTCACATTCGCTATCTCGTACAGAGGCCGATTTAAACATTAGCTTACATACCACAGCACTGCACATAAGTTTGTTTGGATGTCTCGTGAGAGCTGCAACCTTTGCACCAGGCAGGCAATTTACCATGCGGTTCTCCCACTCATCACAAACCCAACTGCTTATATGTTTATTGATTGAATCCCCCATTACTATTACCTGGCTTTTCTTTGTAACTGGGCTTCCCGCCTCAGGAGGGGCAGCCTCAGTGTGAGAGGATATCCTGACTTCATCTGGCAGGTGGGTCCCAACTATGGGATCGTCTCCCTCTGCTCCAGCTCGATGTTCTCCTTCCCAGAAACTTTCACTCTCCTCAGCAGCACAGAGGCTGTCAGACGGGGGGTCGGACCACTCTACTGCATCCCTAAAAGTCTCCTCTATGTACCTCGCTGTCTCCCTTGGCTCCACCAGTTCAGATCCTCTGGCCTCCTGGTCTCCGAGGGCAGTAGCTCCTTGGGCCAAATGCCCAGATGTGCTACCTGCCCACAGGGCTGGTAATCCTACATGCTGCATTCAGTGCAATCCACTGGAGAGCCTCACACTGCTGCTGCACTTCTGCCTGGTTTATTTTGACTCTTCCAGGGGGGTTAGTTTGTTTAGTTTTGTTCGGGGGTGGGGGGAGTTTATTGGCCTGAATTTACAGTATGTTTCTTAGACGTACTTGTCTGTAAACTTCCTTGCAAAACTCCCGTTTCCAAAGCTAACCTCTGATTTCTATTGCCTGCTGTCTGTTTCCCCTCCCTGGTTCAGGCACCACGCTGGCAAAGCAGAGTGCAGAGTATCTGCAGGTCTTCAGGGAGTGGCGAGCGGAGAACACCTTCTGGGTCACCTGGTTCACCAACACCAGCAATATCGCCATGGTAACTACTTTCAATGCTTCCTGGGATTGTTGTGCCCAGAGTCCTCAGGAGAGAGAAATTAACACCCTAGGAGTCAGGGGGAAGGGACAGACCCAGGCGTGTGACTGACCCCACCCAGCTGGGCCCGAGCCCTGCCTATGGCCCACTCCACCTCATAGAATCATAGACCTCAGGAGGTATCTAATCCAACCCCCTTCTCATAGCAGGACCAACCCCAACTAAATCATCCCAGCCAGGGCTTTGTCAAGCCTGACCTTAAAAATCTCGAAGGATGGAGATTCCCCACCTCCTTAGGTAACCCTTTCCAGTGCTTCACCACCCTCCTAGTGAAATAGTGTTTCCTCATATCCAACCTGGACCTCCCCCACTGCAACTTGAGACCATTGATGCTTGTTCTGTCACCTGCCACCACTGAGAACAGCCGAGCTCCAGCATCTTTGGAACCCGCCCCCCTGTCCCCCGACCCCAGCAGGTAGTTGAAGGCTGCTATCAAATCCCCCCTCACTCTTCTCTTCTGCAGACTAAATAAGCCCACTTCCTTCAGTCTCTCCTCATAATTCATGTGCTTCAGCCCCCTAATCATTTTCGTTACCCTCTGCTGGACTCTCTCCGATTTCTCCACATCCTTGGGGGGCCAGATGTGACCTCACCAGTGCCGAATAGAGGGGAATAATCACTTCTCTCGATCTGCTGGCAAGGCTTCTACTATGGAGGGCCAATATGCCTCCTTCTGTGCCACATCCCAAGATGCACTGGGTCTCATCCAAACCTGATCCCAGCTCCTTGTCAGGTGTGGTGGGAGCTTCCCCAGAGATTAATGCTCTCCAAGGCATCATTGCGTCCATGCAGCAGTGCCAGCCCCTGCTGAGCACTAGAGAGTGTATCCGTGCTGTGCAGTATTGTGCCCCCGTGCACTGCCACACCGGCCTCTGCCATGTACGACAGCTCCTGATTGCTGCTTGGGTACTGTGCATCCCAGGTGCAGTAACCCAGCCCTGTCCCGGCAGAGCGGGCTTTGCCTGCACTCCTGGCTGGGCCACTCCTGGCTGCTCGGTCCGACTGGAACCGCACTGGGCAGCAAAAGGGGTTTCACTGGCAGGTTTCTTTCAGATGTTTGGGAAGTACTTCAACCCCTCCGAGCGCATGGACTTCCTCCTCACGGCTATCGAGGGCATGAAAGACACCAGCGTCCATGACTCGGTGGCGGCCAGGCACATGCTGCATGTGATCCTGTGGGTCCCCAGCCCAAGCTTGGAGAGGGTAAGAGTTGCAGTGAGAACAGCCTGCTGGGGGAGCCCATCCGTGGGAGACTCTGTCTCTGGGCGCTCGGCATTACTGGGGGGCAGGTCCTGTGCAATGCGGGGGGTCAGTCTAGGTGATCTCCATGGCCGCTTGTGGTCTTGCAGTCTATGAATCGATAGGCCGGGAATTGGCCCTGTGTTCTAGGCCTGGAGCTGGAGAAGAGGATGTGGGAGGGCAGATGGCTCTCAGGTACGGCAGCTCCCTGGCACCCCAGATCAATAGCAGCGCGAGGAAGCCAAAGCCCCCATCTCCCCATTTCTCTTCCAGGTGTCGGAGGCTGTGACGAGCATATACCACAACCTGGACTCCATCAGCGAGCCGCTGGCCCAGCAGCAGCTGCTCAAGGCCCTTGTCGTGCTGGGCCACCAGTACAGCGAGGAGGTGGTCACAACCCTGCTGGGCTGCTCGCTGTCATGTGACAGGTACGGGGCTGGGGCTGCTGCCGCTTGCGCTCCGGCTGCCCCGGACTGGTCCCGCTGCCAGGGTCAGGGGCATGCAGAACCTTCCAGAGACCTCCTGCTCCCTGCAGAGCTGCTGCTTGTTCTGGAGGGTTTTGCAGGCTGACATGCCGTGGAGACAGGCCAGACTGCAAAACCCCAGATGGCAGCCCTCGGCCTCCCCCGGGGCTGACACTCAGACCCGGCCCCCATGCAGCCTGCCCCAGGCAGTGGGGGCCCTTGCTGCAGCAGGAGGGCAACAAAGGGCCGGCCGGTGGCGAGAGACCAAGCAGGGTGAAGGTGGCAGTGGGTGCAGGAGGCTGGCGGGGCTCTGGCCAGGTGAAATCGGCTCTCTCCCTTTGCAGCGTTGCTGTGGAGAAGTGGAGGGTGCTGACATCCCACCCCAAGACCGCAGGAAAGGTCCTACGGGAGCTGCTCAACATGCTGCAGGAGCGACCGCTGCACCCTCATCACGACATCTCTCAGCAAGAGGTTGGCGTTGCCCCCTTGGCTGTAAGTTCCAGCCCCTGCAGCAAGGGAAGGAGCGCTGTGTTTCCCCTCCACGGCCTGAGGGTGTCTCTCAGTCTCCCACTGGGTATCGCCATTGGGCCGAAGAGAGAGAGCGTGACTCTAGCCAGCGCTAAAGTCGAGGCAGAACACACCAAAACCCTCTCCTGGTGCTCTGGGACAGCTCTCATAGAACCGCAGGGTGAGAAGGGATCGCAAGGTCAGCTTGTCCAGCCCCCTGCCAAGATGCAGGATTTGTTGTGTCTATCCCAGCCCAGACAGATGGCTCCAGCCTCCTTCTATAAACCTCCAGCAAAGGGGCTTCCACAAGCTCCCTAGTCATCTGTCCCATTGTCCTACTCTTCTTACAGTTAGGAAGGTTTTCCTGAGATTTAATCTAAATCTGCAGTGCTGTCGTTTGAACCCATCCCCTCTTGTCCTGCCCTCTGTGGCAAGAGAGAACAACTTTTCGCCATCTTTTTTTTGGCAGCCTTCGAAGAATCTGAAGACCATTAGCATGTCCCCCCTTAATCTCCTCTTTTCCAAACTAAACATAGCCAGTTCCTTCAATCTTTGCTCGTATGGCTTGTGTTCCATCCCTCTGATCATCTTTGTCACTCGCCCCTGGATCCATTACAGTTTCTCCACATCTTTTGTAGACATTGGTGACCAAATGTAGACACCGTACTCCAGCTGAGGCCTAACCAGCACTGAGTAGAGTGGTACTATCACCTCCCATGACTTGCAGGCTATACCTCTGTTAATGGAACCTAAGATTGCATTTGCTTGTTTTTTTTTTTTTTTTTTTTGCAACAGCATCGCTTTGCTGACTCATGCTGAGGCTGTGATCCACCGCAGCTCCCAGATCCTTCTCAGCAGTACAACCGGTTATCCCCCATTCTGTTTCTGTGCATTTGCTTTTTCTTCTCTAAATGTAGCACCTCACTTTTGTCTTGGGTGAGTTTCATTTTGTTGTCTAGAGCCCAGTCCTCCAATTTACCATGATCCCTCTGAATTTGAGCTCTTTCCTTCAAAGTCTTGGCAACTCCTTCATCAGGGAGCTGATGCAGGGCTGGGGTCATTGAAAGCTTCCCAGGGGACCTGGCCGTGGCCTGGAGTCAGGAGCCCTGGTTTCTAGTCCTGGCTCTGCCACTGACCTGCTGGGTGACCTTGGGCAAGTCCCTGCCTGGCTTTTGTCTGTTGTTCTGCAGGGCAGGGCCTGGCTCCTGCAGGGTGCGTCTCTGGCTGTGTGATCCAAAGAACCCTAGCACTAGAGTAGCAGCAGAGCTGTGGACTCTAGAGCTCCAGGGATTGCTGGTGACACCAGTGATCCGGGACGCCCGGAAAGAGCCATTTTGCTTCAATTGGAACCATTTTTTCCTACCAATCCCCTTTTTGAGCCTCGTAGGTTTTAACTGTTGACGTCACAGCTCTGTCCCGCAGCACTCCCTCCTCTGAAGAGCTCGAGAAGGGCCTTTTGCTGCTCAGACCTCATACCAAGTGTGATAGACACAGTCTAGTGAAGGCAGAGAAAACCCTTGGGACTTAAATACACAGATCTGGCAGCCTGGTCAAAGAGGAGACAATCTGAAGGCAACTCTCCCTAATGATAATTTACTTCCCCTGAGAATAGCAGGTCAGTCCGGTTTATTAAAGCCGGACGATGAATCGATCAGACATGGAGAGGGCATGACTGTAATTCTCTTTGTTATCCACCATTCCCATTGTTCCATGTCCTCAGCCTGGTTTTCACTTGCTTGTGTTTTATTTTTCCTTCTGGAATCGGTAAGCCTGTATTGGACACTTTTCCCCCTGATCCCGGTTGAGGTTTTGTGGGGCTGTCTTTGAACAGTTCAAAAGCCAAATACAGAAATGATTGAATCTGGCTTTTAGTAACAGACCAAGCCTAGAACTCGTGTACAAAATCGGCTCCCTCACCGAGGCTGGGCTGTAAGGCCCGGGACTCAGGAGAACCCAAGTTCAGTTTCGGGCTCTGCCAGACTCCCTGGGTGACCATGGGTGAGTCACGTCGCCTCTCTGTGCCTGAGTTCCATGTCTGTACAATGGGGATAGAAATCCTTCCTTTGTGTGTCTAGCCTGTAAGCTCTAGGCCAGGGAATGTCTCTTTCTGTGCCTGGGAAGCCCCCAGCACACGCCCTGATTGCAGATAGGCGCTGGAGGTGCTATTCTAACCCTTATAACAAGAATACACTTGATTTGTTTGGAGTCAAGGTGTTGTGCAGAGAAGTTTCCACAGATGATACCTGCTAATAAATACCACCCCCTGGGATCAGGGGTACAAGGAAGCAGCTGCTTATGTTGCAGGTAGCCGGCCCCGCTGCCTGCGATCCTAGCTGGGGCTGTGCAAGGGCTTTGAGGCTCTAACATGTCATCTGGAGGAGGGGCGCTAGAAGACTTTTGATAGTGGAGGTGCTGAGCACCCCCTTACACCTGTGCACACACACCACCACCCCTAGAGCTGGGGTCAGGAGCAGGGCCATGGCTCCAGGGGGGCGGGAGATGGATGGGGCAAGGGGGCCGAGGCTGGGGCCACAGCTGGGAGTTGGCGCAGGGCCGGCAGCTGGGACCTTGTGTGTGGGGCCAGGAGCAGAGCCCCGCGTAAAACCTTGGAGTGCTGCAGCACGCCCTGCACTCCTAGTTCCCGTGGCTCTGTCTGCAGGGGAGGCAGACATTGTTTTGGAAATGGCTTGTTGGGTCACCGGAGGGTGTTTCGTAAAGCAGCTCCTCCTTTCACACAGATAGGGAAACTCCAGCGCCAACTCCCAGTCGTCGTGGAGCGGCTACACGAGGCACACAGGGACATCATCTCCAATGCCATCGCGGTGCTGAGAGACATCCTCGCTGGCATGGACAGGCAGAGCGCCAGCCCCATGGCTGTGCAAGTGGCTGAGAAACTCCTGCCGTTCTTTCATGATGTAAGGCCTGGCGGCCCGCGGGAGACCCTTTAAGCCACAGACGTATGAATGGGGGCTGGCGGGTGGGCTAGCGGGACCTATGCTATGGCCCTAGCCAGAAAAAGGATTGTCGTAAATGACATGAACCCATTCCCGCCTTCTTCTGCTAGCCCATTCTCCATTAGAGCATATGGCAGTAAGAGTGGGAACCCTGGTGTCCTGCAGGCCTGCTGACAAGGATCAGGGCAGCCTGGGGACGAGGCTCCCCTTGAGGGAAGGACATGCATTCCTGAGCCTGCATGCAGCGAGGGGGCCTCTGCAGCACAGGGTGCCGCAATGCTCCTGCTGGCTTCCAGGGTAACAAGTGATGGTACCCTGGTGAAAATCCTGCCCCTCCCCTCCCTGGCCAGGAATCCCACAGCTGGCCTGTCAGCTCCATAAGGAAACGGCTCCATCTGTAGGTTCTGCAGCTACCACCCTTTCCTCTCCCCTTCGTTCTCATGGCAGGGCAGCATCAAAGGAGGGGCTAGTTCTCCCCAGGCCTTTTGTAACCACAAACGAGCCCCCGCCAGCGTGTTCACCAGACTGATGTTCAGTCCCCCACTGCACGGCGAGAGCCAGCAAAGTGGGCGGGAGAAAGGGACCCATCCATTACTGCCTTCCAGGGGTAACGCCCCAGTGGGGGCTCCTGGAGGGACCACCCACCTCCCCAGCTCTCACAACGCTATATCCTACCCTCAGCCCTCCCCAACTCTGCTGGGACCCGGCCACTCTTTATTTAGCAGTGGCACAGGCCCAGCTAAAGCTGTTCCCAGGGTCTCCTGGATCCCCAGCTGACCGAAGGGACAGGGCAGCCCAGACCGAAGATGCAGGATCTCGCCCTGGGGTGAGCCTTTAAACCAAAACCCTGTGGGGCCCGGGGGGAACAGAACAGGTTTTCTGGCCAAGAAGATACCAGGATAGCCCCTCAGCTGGTGGAAACGTGCATCTCTTTTGCCTTCAGTGGCGCTATGCTCATGAGACTCTGGCCCCCAGCTGTGCCTGTATGACTGGGGCTGAGTTAGCAATACCCCCTGCAGGGCAGACATCTCTGTCACAGTGAGCGCTCACCCCGCTGAGTGAGCACGACCGTCACAGCGTCTCCTCCCCACATCCTCTCTTGCAGGAGTCCAGCAAACTCCGGGTGCTCTCCATCGCCCTCTTTAAACACCTGCTGGAGCTTGTTAGGGGGCCCAGCAGGAGGAAGATGAAGGAGCACGTCATCCGGAGCCTGGTCCCGCTGCTCCTCCTCCTGCATGATGAGCGTCCCAATGTGTCCCAGGTGAGGCCACGAGCTGGAGCCTGCAGCTGAGATCGTTACAGAGTGACCAGTAATTTGTTGGGGGGGGCAACATGTGACACCCCCCTTTCAAGGGTCTGGCCGGCAGAGGGCAGGTGCTCAGTGCTGTGACAATCAGGTGCTCAAAATCACTTGAACGTTGAGTCCAGTAGCGCCATGACCATGTCGCCCCAGCCAATTGCTGAGTCTTCCCTGCCTCCTCTGAGCCCAACACTCCCCCCCTGCAGCCAGGCTGAGAGAATGGGTGGGCGGAGGGGTCAGCTCACCTCTCCTACAGCCACTGGCCTCTGCACATTCCCCTGGCTGTGCTGGTGAGAAGAGCACAACCCTGGCCATGGTCCCTACCCGGAGCAGAGCTACCCAGCCTCCAGATGGTGCCCAAGACCCAATGTACCCTTGGCCAAGCAGCCTGGTCAGCTCTTACTAGCCATGACATGCCCAAGCCCTCCCTCCGCCCCGCCCCAGGTGCCTGTGCCCACGCTCGCTCTCATGGCCCCCATCACTTGGGAGCCAAATGCTCCCAGCTGTAATGAATTCACCCTCCTACCCCCCAGGAGGTGGGGAACTAACGCACAGCGTGAGGCCTAGTGCCTCAGAAGTATTGAATGCCCATGGGCATTAGGCACCTAAATCCCTTTGTAGCCCTGGGCCGAAGCAACTTGCCTGAGTTCCTGCAGGAAGAGCTGGGAATTGAGTCAGGTCTCCAGCCATTGCCTTAGCCACACCTCCGCCCTTCCGCGAGCAGCCGCGGGCCGGGAACCGTTCAGTACACACGGCCTCCGGAAACTATGTTAGTGGCTTCCAGCTGGGCTGTCCCTAGCCATTTGGGTGCCCTATCCAGCCCTCCCGCAGTGGGGCTGTGTGGGGCCCCAGGCCTCCCCCTCCCCCCGACCAGGGTCTGGGAGGCAGAAGCTGTGTGGGGCCACTTTTGGGGGGCCCACAGGCCCAGAGTGGCCTGGGGGATTAGCGGAGAACTGGGATTAGCCCGCTCTGCTTCCCTCGCCCTGGCTCCAGCCGTGTTGCTCAAGGGAGGGGGTTTGGGGAAAGGGATCCCTCCCCCACACACACTCACTGACAGCAGCGGGAAGCGGAGCAGCCTGGCCCCAGCCCGCTCTACTCTGCCAGCTCCCAGCCACGGCACTCCGCTTCCCACCGCTGGTGAGTGCGGGGGGCAATCCTTTGGAGTAGAGCGGGCTGGGACCGGGTTGCTCCACTTCCTGCCACTGCCAGTGAATGTGGGGTCGCTGGGGGAAGAGGCTTGAGGAGAAGAGGTGGAATGGGGGCGGGCTGGGGACGGAGCAGGGGGGAAGGGGAAGAGGCAGGGCGGAGGGAGTTGTCCAGGCCCCCCCAGGGACAGCCCTGCCCATTGTAGTGGACGCAGCCCGCGGCAGGGCTGGCCGAGGTATAGGGCAGGTCACTGGGGCTGGTGCTGCTGCATGTGCAGCATGCAGCCGCCTAGGGGCACCATGAAATTTAGGGCAATTTGGTGCCCCAAATTTCGTGGTCCCCTATGCAGCCGCGTATGCCGAGGGACGGCCCTGGCTTCCAGCTCCTGTAACTGTGGCCGGCCCCTCTTGTTTTGCAGGTGTGTTGGGACACCCTCAGGAGTGCTCTGGAATTCCTCAGGTGGAGCCAGCTCGGTACTCTCATCCAGAAGAAGGAGCTTTGGCGAGGCTGTGACTGCCTGGTGAGGGAGCCCTCCATTGCCCGGCTCCGTGCCCACACCGAGCCCCAGCCCCGGGACCACACCTGGCCCTGGCTGTAGTCCCTCTGCGTGATCCCCCCGGCACAGGAAAGAGGGCTGAAAGCAGGACACTCCACAGATCTGGAACCTGGCCTGCAGGATGGAAAGGCCTTTAATAACCTTGTGCTCCCTTCTTCTGGCTCCTAGGTGGCATGCTACAAGGGGAGGGCAGAAACCTTCCTCTGCCAGGCCATGGCCTTTCTGGAAGACCCACAGGATCCCATTAGAGAAGCGGCCATCAGGTTTCTAGGTAACCACAGAGCAGAGGGGTCCCTTAAGCAGAGGGGCTGGATCCAGTCCCAGGCTCTCCTCAGTCCCTGCCGGCAGCAAGAAGTAACCCCTGGGCTCCTGATTGCCGAATGAAGGCTCAGGGGTGTCAGAAACCCGCAGGAGCAAGCTCACCCCAAACTGCCCTGATCGGCTGATGGGCCCCCTCGAACCCCACTGCTCCCCATGCAGTCCCCATCCCCCCCACCCCCCACCCCACCATGGGCTCTTGGTAGTGGAAACTCAAGGCGCTATGCTCTCCTTTGGCAACCAGCCCCACAGCCATTCCTGGGGATTCGCCCTTTCCCCTGGGGACTCAGGAGTGCGTCCTGGACAGCAAGGGGCAGGGGAAAGCCCCACTGCTTGGAGGGTGACATACACTTTGACGCCCTCGCTGGGGACGCAGGGATGTAATGAGCTGTTTGTGTGTGTAGGCCTCACTGCCCGGCAGCTGGACCAGCAGAGCCAGGAGAAGTTAGAGGCCATCTGCAATGGTGAGTGGTATCTGCCTTGAGCACTGAGCGCTAGAGGGACAAATGGCCCAGGGCCACGGGCTGGGTTCAATCTCCGACGCCAGCAATGTGATCTTGGGCAAGAGCCACAAAGGGTTGCAAAATGTAGATCCCCAAACCCCCGATCAGCTTCCCCCTCACCCTGTGGTGTCTGCTGGTTGGCATGTGCCCAGGCACTTAGCCCTGACCTCAGAGCTGTGGCCTGGAAAATCCCCAAACTGGGCCTGAGCTGGCTGGCCTTCGCAGATGATTGCCCCCCCCCCGCCCCCGCAACACAGCAAGGGTGGGGTCCTGCCTCCCCCCCTTGCACTCACTAGCCCAGGGTTTGTTGCAGTCACCTCCAGGTGGGGTGCCTGGTGTCAAGCCACTGCTCCAAAGGAGACTGAGGTGATGTCCGGTCATCTACCTCCCTGCTGCGTGCCCGGACCCCTGGGCCAGCGCAGGGCAGAGCAGCGTCTCCTCCACATTTTTTGGGGAAGAGGGGGACGGGGGGGGTGACATAGCTCAGGCTCCTCACTCCCAGAGCAGTTTCACAGCTGGGCCCCAACCAAAGCTAGAGAATGGCTGAGCTCCCTCCTCGGCATTTCCTGGAGGGCAGCAGGGCACTGGAAGTTAGGCGTAGCCTAACAATGCCCAAGCCCCCTTTGTGAATCTCCCCCTCTCTGGGCTTGAGTGCCCATCTGTGCACTGGGGGGAAGGGGGAGCGTAAATACAGGCAGGGATGAGGCCATCAGATCCTGCAGGGACGGGGCAGTCCTGGAAATAGTGAGTGAATGGGGTTCATTGTGACTTCTTGCCTGTGTCTGGGGGCTCCCCCAGCTATGGAGGGCAGTGGGGATGTTAAGTGAGGGTTGATGGTTGTTCCTGCTAGTCGCCTGCCTCCCGCCTCCCAGCCTGCTGCCTTCTTGTCACGGGCTGAGAGGTACAGCCCTGGCTTGGTGTGCCAGTGCTTTCCAGAGCACCATGGCTCTGACCTCCATTTCCTTCCTTTCAATCTTAGTCCTCAAAGGCTTGCAGCAGGACAGCAAGTCCTCTGTCAGGTGCCTGGCTTTGCAGACAATGCTCATCCTCAATGCCTGCAAGAAACATCGTCCAGCCCGCACCAGCCTACGGACACTCTTGCACAGGATGAGACTGATGCATACAAGGGAGAACTCAGTCATTGAAGCTGCCCAGCTGCCTGAGTAAAAGCCAGCCTCCCTACTCTGGGGGTTTGGTGCACCAGAGCCCGCCTGGAGCAGGGTGGAACACATCCTGCCGGACCATGGCTTCCTCCCCATTGGCGGCCTGCCCTGCCCAGCCACGTGAGTAGTTAACCGCTCAATAGCTTTTATCACCATGTACTTTTTGACAGGTTTCCATGCCCCGTGTAGAATTTACGTCCCGCCCTCCGTCCCCGTTTCCGGTCGTGTACATTTTTGGCACCATCGGCCCTTCTGAACATTTATTTTGTATTATTTTTCTGTGTTTGGCCGGGGGAAGGTTGCGTGCTTGTGCTACAGTCAGGCAGGCAGAGCAGCAGAAGGTCGATTTGCCTGGCCCTTGATCAGGGCGGGGCAGCGATCAAGGAGGCTGCCACTCCTGACAGTGGGGTGGCGGAGATAGGGGAACCCAGGTCCTCCCGCTACACTTCGTCCCCGCCCAGGGCCCGAACAGCGTGGTGTGTTTTGACATATTTAGAGAAAAAGTATGAACGAGTAGAAAGAGAGGCTGTAGGGGGTTCGCGGCTCCCTCCCCATCCATCTGGGCGGGAGACCACGGCCCTCGCTACGATACTTCCGGGGTACCTTGGTTCAGGGGAAATAGCTCAGTGTTCATGGTTCTGGCCTGCAGTCAGGCCGACCAACGGTAGAGAGTCTGTTTGCCCCGGGTCCTCATTCAGGACAGGGCTGCTGTCGAGTAGGGGCTCTGGCCTACAGTCAGGCAGGCAGAGCAGCAGAAGGTCCATTTGCCTGGCCCTTCATCAGGGCGGGGCAGCAATCAAGTAGGGGGGCTCTGGCCTACAGTCCGGCGGAGCCGTCGCAGCCTGGGGGAGGTTAGCTCTCTGGTGGGAGAGTCAGCACAACCGTCTGGCGTCCTGATTCAGGCGGGTGCCAGACCAATCAGGCCTCCTGACAACCAAGTGGGGAGGCTGCTACTCCTGACGGTGGGGTGGCAGTGGTAAGGGAACCCAGGCCCCCTCACTCCACTGCGTCCCAGCCCAGGGCCCTAACAGCCGTGGAGCGGTCCGCCACTGCGTCAGTGGGGAAAATCCGACAGCAACACACTGGCCGGCTTGTAGTCAATAACACAGCTGAACTCAATTCGGCTGCCCTGGGCTCCTTGCTACACGCCATTCCGTGTGTACATGGGTTCAGGGGTGGCAGGTTTGTAGAAATTTTGCTGCTGCCCAGAACCCGCCCCTACTTCGCCCCCCACCTGCCCAAGGCTCCGGGAGGGAGTTTGGGTGAGGAAGGACGTCTGGGGTGCAGGCCCTAGGCTTAGGCAGAGTATTGGGGTGCAGGCTGCAGGCTCTGGGAGGGAGTTTGGGGATGGGAGGGGGTGCAGAGGGAGGGGGTGCAGGGCTGAGGGGTTTGGGAGAGGCTCAGGGCAAGAGTCGGGGTGTAGAGGGTGAGGGTTCTGTTTGGGGCTGGGAAGTTTGGGGGGTTAGAGAGGCTCAGGGCTGGGGCAGAGGGTTGGAATGTAGGGAGTGGCAGCCGGTGTCAAGTGGAGTGCCCCAGGGGTCGGTCCTGGGGCCGGTTTTGTTCAATATCTTCATAAATGATCTGGAGGATGGTGTGGATTGCACCCTCAGCAAATTTGCGGATGATACTAAACTAGGAGGAGTGGTAGATATGGAGGGCAGGGATAGGATACAGAGGGACCTAGACAAATTGGAGGATTGGGCCAAAAGAAATCTGATGAGGTTCAATAAGGATAAGTGCAGGGTCCTGCACTTAGGAAGGAAGAACCCAATGCACCGCTACAGACTAGGGACTGAATGGCTAGGCAGCAGTTCTGCAGAAAAGGACCTAGGGGTTACAGTGGACGAGAAGCTGGATATGAGTCAGCAGTGTGCCCTTGTTGCCAAGAAGGCCAATGGCATTTTGGGATGTATAAGTAGGGACATTGCCAGCAGATCGAGGGACGTGATCGTTCCCCTCTATTCGACATTGGTGAGGCCTCATCTGGAGTACTGTGTCCAGTTTTGGGCCCCACACTACAACAAGGATGTGGATAAATTGGAGAGAGTCCAGCAAAGGGCAACAAAAATGATTAGGGGTCTGGAACACATGAGTTATGAGGAGAGGCTGAGGGAACTGGGATTGTTTAGTCTGCAGAAGAGAAGAATGAGGGGGGATTTGATAGCTACTTTCAACTACCTGAGAGGTGGTTCCAGAGAGGATGGTTCTAGACTATTCTCAGTGGTAGAAAAGGACAGGACAAGGAGTAATGGTCTCAAGTTGCAGTGAGGGAGGTTTAGGTTGGATATTAGGAAAAACTTTTTCACCAAGAGGGTGGTGAAACACTGGAATGTATTACCTAAGGAGGTGGTAGAATCTCCTTCCTTAGAAGTTTTTAAGGTCAGGCTTGACAAAGCCCTGGCTGGGATGATTTAATTGGGGATTTGTCCTGCTTTGAGCAGGGGGTTGGACTAGATGACCTCCTGAGGTCCCTTCCAACCCTGATATTCTATGATTCTATGAGATGAGGGCTCTGTCTAGGGCTGGAGATGAGGGGTTTGTGGTGTTGGAAGAGGCTCAGGGCTGGGGCAGAGGGTTGGAGTGTGGGGGGATGAGGGCTCTGTCTAGGGCTGGAGATGAGGGGTTTGTGGTGTTGGAGGGGGCTCAGGGCTGGGGCAGAGGGTTGGGGTATGGGGGGATGAGGGCTCTGTCTAGGGCTGGAGATGAGGGGTTTGTGGTGTTGGAGGGGGCTCAGGGCTGGGGCAGAGGGTTGGGGTGTGGGGGGAATGAGGGCTCTGTCTAGGGCTGGAGATGAGGGGTTTGTGGTGTTGGAAGAGGTTCAGGGCTGGGGCAGAGGGCTGGGGTTTGGGGGGATGAGGGCTCTGTCTAGGGCTGTAGATGAGGGGTTTGTGGTGTTGGAGGGGGCTCAGGGCTGGGGCAGAGGGTTGGGGTATGGGGGGGATGAGGGCTCTGTCTAGGGCTGGAGATGAGGGGTTTGTGGTGTTGGAGGGGGCTCAGGGCTGGGGCAGAGGGTTGGGGTTTGGGGGGATGAGGGCTCTGTCTAGGGCTGGAGATGAGGGGTTTGTGGTGTTGGAGGGGGCTCAGGGCTGGGGCAGAGGGTTGGGGTATGGGGGGATGAGGGCTCTGTCTAGGGCTGGAGATGAGGGGTTTGTGGTGTTGGAGGGGGCTCAGGGCTGGGGCAGAGGGTTGGGGTATGGGGGGATGAGGGCTCTGTCTAGGGCTGGAGATGAGGGGTTTTTGGTGTTGGAGGGGGCTCAGGGCTGGGGCAGAGGGTTGGGGTATGGGGGGATGAGGGCTCTGTCTAGGGCTGGAGATGAGGGGTTTGTGGTGTTGGAGGGGGCTCAGGGCTGGAGCAGAGGGTTGAGGTATGGGGGGATGAGGGCTCTGGCTAGGACTGGGGATAAGGTGTTTGGGGTGTTGGAGGGGCTCAGGGCGAGGGTTGAGGGTGTGGTGGAGAGGTGAAAGCTCTGGCTGGGGGTGTGGGCTCTGGGGTGGGGCAGGGCTGGGGATGAGTTGGGGTGCAGGCAGGCTGCTCCGGGATAGGGGCCAGAGAGGAGGACTCCCCCCAGCCCTTTCCCTGCCGGCAACAGCGAGCTTTGGGGGAGGACAGTGAGTGGCAGCCCCAACAGCTTCTCAGTGTCCCTGGCATCTGGCAGCCCCTCTGGGTCTCTGTCAGGATAGCGCTCTCCGTTAGGTCTGTGCTTCCACAGCGGGGAAGAGACGTGCTGCTCATCTGGCAGCTCTCTCCCATCTGAGCTGGAGGCCCGGCCTTTTATAAGGGACTCATTCCTCTAGGTCACACTGCAGTCACTCACAGAGATGGTGCAGCGAGGTAAATCTAGCCATGTATCAATCAGAGGCCAGACTAACCTCCTTGTTCCAATAAGAACAATAACTTAGGTGCACCATTTCTTATTGGAACCCTCCGTGAAGTCCTGCCTGAAATACTCCTTGATGTAAAGCCACCCCCTTTGCTGATTTTAGCTCCCTGAAGCCAACCCTGTAAGCCGTGTCGTCAGTCGCCCCTCCCTCTGTCACAGCAACGGCAGACAATCGTTCCACGCCTTTTTTCTGTGCGGACGCCATACCAAGGCAAGCATGGAGGCCGCTCAGCTCACTTTGGCAATTAGGAGCACATTAAACACCACACGCATTATCCAGCAGTATATGCAGCACCAGAACCTGGCAGAGCGATACCGGGCGAGGAGGCGACGTCAGCACGTCGCGTGAGTGATCAGGACATGGACACAGATTTCTCTGAAAGCATGGGCCGTGCCAATGCATGCATCATGGTGCTAATGGGGCAGGTTCATGCTGTGGAAGGCCGATTCTGTGCTCAGGAAACAAGCACAGACTGATGGGACCGCATAATGTTGCAGGTCTGGGACGATTCCCAGTGGCTGCGAAACTTTCGCATGCTTAAGGGCACTTTCATGGAACTTTGTGACTTGCTTTCCCCTGCCCTGAAGCGCATGAATACCAAGATGAGAGCAGCCCTCACAGTTGAGAAGCGAGTGGCGATAGCCCTGTGGAAGCTTGCAACGCCAGACAGCTACCGGTCAGTTGGGAATCAATTTGGAGTGGGCAAATCTACTGTGGGGGCTGCTGTGATGCAAGTAGCCCACGCAATCAAAGATCTGCTAATATCAAGGGTAGTGACCCTGGGAAATGTGCAGGTCATAGTGGATGGCTTTGCTGCAATGGGATTCCCTAACTGTGGTGGGGCCATAGACGGAACCCATATCCCTATCTTGGCACCGGAGCACCAAGCCGGCGAGTACATAAACCGCAAGGGGTACTTTTCAATAGCGCTGCAAGCTCTGGTGGATCACAAGGGACGTTTCACCAACATCAGCGTGGGATGGTCGGGAAAGGTACATGACGCTCGCATCTTCAGGAACTCTGGTCTGTTTCAAAAGCTGCAGGAAGGAATTTATTCCCAGACCAGAAAATAACTGTTGGGGACGTTGAAATGCCTATATGTATCCTTGGGGACCCAGCCTACCCCTTAATGCCATGGCTCATGAAGCCGTACACAGGCAGCCTGGACAGTAGTCAGGAGCTGTTCAACTACAGGCTGAGCAAGTGCAGAATGGTGATAGAATGTGCATTTGGACGTTTAACGGCGCGCTGGCGCAGTTTACTGACTAACTTAGACCTCAGCGAAACCAATATTCCCACTGTTATTACTGCTTGCTGTGTGCTCCACAATATCTGTGAGAGTAAGGGGGAGACGTTTATGGCGGGGTGGGAGGTTGAGGCAAATTGCCTGGCTGCTGGTTACGCGCAGCCAGACACCAGGGCAGTTAGAAGAGCACAGGAGGGCGCGGTACGCATCAGAGAAGCTTTGAAAACCAGTTTCATGACTGGCCAGGCTACGGTGTGAAAGTTCTCTTTGTTTCTCCTTGATGAAACCCCCCGCCCCTTGGTTCACTCTACTTCCCTGTAAGCTAACCACCCTCCCCTTCTCCCTTCGATCACCGCTTGCAGAGGCAATAAAGTCATTGTTGCTTCACATTCATGCATTCTTTATTCATTCATCACACAAATAGGGGGATGACTACCAAGGTAGCCCAGGAGGGGTGGTGGAGGAGGGAAGGAAAATGCCGCACAGCACTTTAGGCACAGCACTTTAAAAGTTTACAACTTTAAAATTTATTGAATGCCAGCCTTCTTTTTTTGGGGCAATCCTCTGTGGTGGAGTGGCTGGTTGGCCGGTGGCCCCCCCCACCGTGTTCTTGAGCGTCTGGGTGTGGAGGCTATGGAACTGGGGGAGGAGGGCGGTTGGTTGCAGAGGGGCTGTAGTGGCAGTCTGTGCTTCAGCTGCCTTTGCTGCAGCTCAGCCATACACTGGAGCATACTGGTTTGATCCTCCAGCAGCCTCAGCATTGAATCCTGCCTCCTCTCATCACGCTGCCGCCACATTTGAGCTTCAGCCCTGTCTTCAGCCCGCCACTTACTCTCTTCAGCCTGCCACTTACTCTCTTCAGCCCGCCACCTCTCCTCCTGGTCATTTTGTGCTTTCCTGCACTCTGACATTATTTGCCTCCACGCATTCGTCTGTGCTCTGTCAGTGTGGGAGGACCGCATGAGCTCAGAGAACATTTCATCATGAGTGCGTTTTTTTTTCTTTCTAATCTTCACTAGCCTCTGGGAAGGAGAAGATCCTGTGATCATTGAAACACAAGCAGCTGGTGGAGAAAAAAAAAGGGACAGCGGTATTTAAAAAGACACATTTTATAAAACAGTGGCTACACTCTTTCAGGGTAAACCTTGCTGTTAACATTACATACATAGCACATGTGCTTTCGTTACAAGGTCGCATTTTGCCTCCCCCCACCGCGTGGCTACCCCCTCAACCCTCCACCCTCCCTGTGGATAACAGCGGGGAACATTTCTGTTCAGCCGCAGGCAAACAGCCCAGCAGGAACGGGCTCCTCTGAGTGTCCCCTGAAGAAAAGCACCCTATTTCAACCACGTGACCATGAATGATATCTCACTCTCCTGAGGATAACACAGAGAGATAAAGAACGGATGTTGTTTGAACGCCAGCAAACATACACTGCAATGCTTTGTTGTACAATGATTCCCGAGTACGTGTTACTGGCCTGGAGTGGTAAAGTGTCCTACCATGAAGGACGCAATAAGGCTGCCCTCCCCAGAAACCTTTTGCAAAGGCTTTGGGAGTATATCCAGGAGAGCCGCGAATGCCAGGGCAAAGTAATCCTTTCACATGCTTGCTTTTAAACCATGTATAGTATATAGTCCCTTCTCCGCCTGCTGGGTCCAGGAGGCAGCCTTGGGTGGGTTCGTGGGGTACTGGCTCCAGGTCCAGGGTGAGAAACATTTCCTGGCTGTCGGGAAAACCGGTTTCTCCGCTTGCTTGCTGTGGGCTATCTACAACCTCATCATCATCATCATCTTCTTCGTCCCCAAAACCTGTTTCCGTATTGCCTCCATCTCCATTGAAGGAGTCAAACAACACGGCTGGGGTAGTGGTGGCTGAACCCCCTAAAATGGCATGCAGCTCATCATAGAAGCGGCATGTTTGGGGCTCTGACCCGGAGAGGCCGTTCGCCTCTCTGGTTTTCTGGTAGGCTTGCCTCAGCTCCTTCAGTTTCACGCGGCACTGCTTCGGGTCCCTGTTATGGCCTCTGTCCTTCATGCCCTGGGAGATTTTGACAAAGGTTTTGGCATTTCGAAAACTGGAACGGAGTTCTGATAGCACGGATTCCTCTCCCAATACAGCGATCAGATCCTGTACCTCCCGTTCAGTCCATGCTGGAGCTCTTTTGCGATTCTGGGACTCCATCATGGTCACCTCTGCTGATGAGCTCTGCATGGTCACCGGCAGCTTCCCACGCTGGCCAAACAGGAAATGAGATTCAAAAGTTCACAGTTCTTTTCCTGTCTACCTGGCCAGTGCATCTGAGTTGAGAGTGTTGTCCATAGCGGTCACAATGGAGCACTCTGGGATAGCTCCCGGAGGCCAATACCGTCGAATTGTGTCCACAGTACCCCAAATTCGACCCGGCAAGGCCAATTTAAGCGCTAATCCACTTGTCAGGGGTGGAGTACGGAAATCAATTTTAAGAGCCCTTTAAGTCGAAATAAAGGGCTTCATCGTGTGGACGGGTGCAGGTTTACATCGATTTAACGCTGCTAAATTCGACCTAAAGTCCTAGTGTAGACCAGGGCTCAGAGAAGGAGAGTATAGAAAACAGAAAGAGATCCTTTTTGGTTAGTGAGACAAGGAAAGTATAAAGAAAAGGAGTCCTTGTGGCACCTTAGAGACTAACAAATTTATCTGAGCATAAGCTTTCATGAGCATCCGATGAAGTGAGCTGTAGCCCACGAAAGCTTATGCTCAAATAAATACATTGGTCTCTAAGGTGCCACAAGTCCTCCTTTTCTTTTTGCGAATACAGACTAACACAGCTGCTACTCTGAAACCTGTCATTATGCAAGGAAAGTATAGCAAGCTGCAGGGGGGGCGGAGGGGAGGGGGAAGAGAACGTACCCTTCATAGAATCATTGAATCATAGAATATCAGGGTTGGAAGGGACCTCAGGAGGTCATCTAGTCCAACCCCCTGCTCAAAGGAGGACCGATCCCCAATTAAATCATCCCAGCCAGGGCTTTGTCAAGCCTGACCTTAAAAACTTCTAAGGAAGGAGATTCCACCACCTCCCTAGGTAACACATTCCAGTGTTTCACCACCCTCCCAGTGAAAAAGTTTTTCCTAATATCCAACCTAAATCTCCCCCACTGCAACTTGAGACCATTACTCCTTGTTCTGTCATCTGCTACCACTGAGAACAGTCTAGAGCCATCCTCTTTGGAACCCGCTTTCAGGTAGTTGAAAGCAGCTATCAAATCCCCCCTCATTCTTCTCTTCCGTAGACTAAACATCCCCAGTTCCCGCAGCCTCTCCTCAAAAGTCATGTGTTCCAGTCCCCTAATCATTTTTGTTGCCCTCCGCTGGACTCTTTCCAATTTTTCCACATCCTTCTTGTAGTGTGGAGCCCAAAACTGGACACAGTACTCCAGATGAGGCCTCACCAATGTCGAATAGAGGGGAACGATCACGTCCCTCGATCTGCTGGCAATGCCCCTACTTATACATCCCAAAATACCATTGGCCTTCTTGGCAAAAAGGGCACACTGTTGACACATATCCAGCTTCTCGTCCACTGTAACCCCTAGGTCCTTTTCTGCAGAACTGCTGCCGAGCCATTCGGTCCCTAGTCTGTAGCGGTGCATTGGATTCTTCCATCCTAAGTGCAGGACTCTGCACTTCTCCTTGCTGAACCTCATCAGATTTCTTTTGGCCCAATCCTCCAATTTGTCTAGGGCCCTCTGTATCCTATCCCTACCCTCCAGCGTATCTACCTCTCCTCCCAGTTTAGTGTCATCTGCAAACTTGCTGAGGGTGCAATCCACACCATCCTCCAGATCATTTATGAAGATATTGAACAAAACCAGCCCCAGGACCCACCCTTGGGGCACTCCACTTGATACCGGCTGCTAACTAGACATGGAGCCATTGAGCACTACCCGTTGAGCCCGACAATCTAGCCAGCTTTCTATCCACATTATAGTCCATTCATCCAGCCCATACTTCTTTAACTTGCTGGCAACAATACTGTGGGAGACAGTGTCAAAAGCTTTGCTAAAGTCAAGGAACAACACGTCCACCACTTTCCCCTCATCCACAGCCAGTTATCGCGTCATAGAAGGCAATTAGATTAGTCAGGCATGACTTGCCCTTGGTGAATCCATGCTGACTGTTCCTGATCACTTTCCTTTCCTCTCCTCTAAGTGCTTCAGAATTGATTCCTTGAGGACCTGCTCCACGATTTTTCCAGGGACTGAGGTGAGGCTGACTGGCCTGTAGTTCCCAGGATCCTCCTTCTTCCCTTTTTTAAAGATGGGCACTACATTAGCCTTTTTCCAGTCGTCCGGGACTTCCCCCGATCGCCATGAGTTTTCAAAGATAATGGCCAATGGCTCTGCAATCACATCCGCCAACTCCTTTAGGACTCTCGGGTGCAACGCATCCGGCCGCAGGGACTTGTGCTCGTCCAGCTTTGCTAAATAGTCCCGAACCACTTCTTTCTCCACAGAGGGCTGGTCACCTCCTCCCCATGCTGTGCTGCCCAGTGCAGTAGTCTAGGAGCTGACCTTGTTCGTGAAGACAGAGGCAAAAAAAGCATTGAGTACATTAGCTTTTTCCACATCCTCTGTCACTAGGTTGCCTCCCTCATTCAGTAAGGGGCCCACACTTTCCTTGACTTTCTTCTTGTTGCTAACATACCTGAAGAAACCCTTCTTGTTACTCTTAACATCTCTTGCTAGCTGCAACTCCAGGTGTGATTTGGCCTTCCTGATTTCACTCCTGCATGCCCAAGCAATATTTTTATACTCCTCCCTGGTCATTTGTCCAATCTTCCACTTCTTGTAAGCTTCTTTTTTGTATTTAAGAGCAGCAAGGATTTCACTGTTAAGCCAAGCTGGTCGCCTGCCATATTTACTATTCTTTCTACACATCGGGACGCTTTGTCCCTGTAGCCTCAATAAGGATTCTTTAAAATACAGCCAGCTCTCCTGGACGCCTTTCCCCCTCATGTTATTCTTCCAGGGGATCTTGCCCATCAGTTCCCTGAGGGAGTCAAAGTCTGCTTTTCTCAAGTCCAGGGTCCGTATTCTGCTGCTTTCCTTTCTTCCTTGTGTCAGGATCCTGAACTCGACCATCTCATGGTCACTGCCTCCCAGGTTCCCATCCACTTTTGCTTCCCCTACTAATTCTTCCCTTGCGGTTGCCCCCGGGAAAAGAGGGAGCTCCCAAGGCTCACAGCCCCCAGCATGGTTATCTCTGCCTCTCGGGCGGACCAATCAGAAACTGTTCTACAGCTGCATCATAGAATGCATTTTCCTGAACCAATCCTATCAACCCAAGATTTTTAAACAAGAGCCCTCTCCCTCCCCTCCCCGCCCCTCCCCTCACTACCCACCCCCTTTAACTGCCTTATTCTTAGCTAAAAAAACAGGCCCCAAGCACCTTTCCCACTAGATAGATAGATAGATAGATAGATAGATAACCCCATTGGCTTTAAGGCCTTTTAAATTTTATGGGACTTTTCCCACTGGGGCTGACAAACAACAAAAATAAGTTTAGGGGTTTTTAGAGAGAGTTCCCTGTTTTAAAATTTCACACTTTAATTAGGGCTTGTCTACACTGCCACTTACAGCGCTGAAACTTGCACCGCTCAGGGGTGTGAAAAAACACCCTCCTGAGCTGGAGCCGCGAGGACACTGCCACCTTAAAGCCTTGTCGCGGCAGCGATTTAACGTGGGCAGTGTAGACACCTTCTGAAGAGTTTAAACCAGTTCGTGTTACAAAGGGGCCTCTTTATTTCACTACAGAACAAGGGAGTTCATTTCAAGGGTTACAAATGTGTTAAATAGATTGTGAATGGTAATATTGCTTTCTCTTTACCATTAATGTTCCTGTAAACAGGTGTTGATCTTACTAGTGTTCAGTAAAACTTGGCAGCCCTTTAGGTTTACATTTAGTTTTAATCCTCTGCCTTTGCTGCAAAAGAAATTTAAAAACAGAAGGGCCTGCTTCAAATAGGTCAAATTTGGCCTTTGGTTTACACTTAAAAAATCACTAGAAAAGAAAAATGTGTTTGGGGGGTGGGGGGGAAAGGGGGCGACAAATACCTTATCTCTGGTTTAAAAAAAAAGCTAACTGGTTCACACAAGCTGCTTTTTCTTGTGTTTTGTAGAAATCTATACTTTGAAAATGTGAGGTTTTTAACTGTACCCTGATTTTTAAAGCTTTCTTTACAATTTCAAGGTAACCAAAAAACCCCCCAACTTTCTCTTTTTGCATTCTTTGATATATTAAATCCATTTAAACAGTTAAAAAAGAGCTTGTACCTGGGTCTCAGCACACGGACTGCAAACATTTAGAAGCAAAGACAGTCTGATAATGCAACAAACAATCATACTAAAATCCCTAAGTCAATAAAAACTTAATTTAACTTTAACAAATTACTTTTGTAAACTGCCTGTCATTTTAACCCCGAGATGCTTCTTTATTTTACCCTCTTAATAAGTTCAAAGGGTGTCTTTTGAAAAGCAATCTGCTGTGGGTTCTTGTTTGTTTTAAATTCATACATATTCTTGCCATCTTTACAGTGAAACAACTTTGGTCACAGGACATGCAAGCTAAACAGGGGAAGGCAGCTATTTTTAAATCCTGCTTCATGCAGATTTTCTATAACAGGCCTAAAGCAAACTTGTTTGTCCTGGTTTACATTTCAAAAAAACATCAGAAAAGAAGAAGAACGTATGTGTGTGTATGTTGGGAACAGAACAAGCCCCTTATCTCTGTCAGAACTTTTTCACATAAGCTGCTTTTTCTTCTTTTTTGTCTAAATCCAAACCTTAACAACATGAGGGTTTTAACAGTACCCTGATTTTTAAAGCTTTCTTTACAATTTAAAGGTAAAGCTGTTTTGGTTTGGGTCTCTTTTTGTATTCTTTTATATAGTAAGTTTATTTAAACAGTTAATAAAAAGATTTTGTCACTGGTGATGTGGCCATTCCCATTTCTGTAACCAGGAGGCTTTGAAATCTACATGCCTGTTTCCTTTAATTAACTTTACGGCCCTGGCTTTTGCTTAATGGTAACTAGACATCTTTTGAAAACAAACTGGCTAATTCAAAAATGCCCCTGTCAAACTTATTACTAAAATGCTTTTTGTCTTCTTAGAAACACAAAGTACAAATGAAAAAGCCTTTTTCTTTTTATAAAGCATTGCTTTTAATACAGCTTCTAGACCCAAAACAAACACAGAAGCATGTATTTATGTCTCAGCCTGTGGGCTGCAAACATTTAAGAACAAAAGCATTCTGATAATGCAACAAAATTCTAAAATGTTTAATAAGCTTAATATAACGTTCATCGTGTGTTAAAACTGTTACAGCATTTTTAAAAGGTGCATTTTTATTCCACTCCAAAACACAGCCTTGTTTTTTTCCGGTAAACAGGAGGTTTAAAGTCATGGCACTGTTTCCTTAGGTCCTGTCTACGCTGGCAAGTTGCTGCGCGGTAAAGCAGCTCTCTGCTCTGCAACTGGTGAGGTGTACACACGGCCACGCCACTCAGGGCGCGGAAACAGGGCAGTCGCAGCGCTTTAAAAAAAGCACTGCACAGTTTAAAAAACTTTCTGCACCAGGGCTACAGGGCTGCGGTGCCAGTGTAGACACCGAGGTCGATTACGGCGCTGCGATTGGCCTCCGGGAGGTGTCCCACAATGCCTGCTCTCGCCTCTCTGGTCATCGGTTTGAACTCTACTGCCCGGCCCTCAGGTGACCATCCATCATCCCCACTCTGTAAACTCCTTTGCCATTTTGAAAGTCCCCTTCCTGTTTGCTCGGTGATGCGTGCAGCGCATCTTTCCAGGTGGCCAGGCCTGCTCCACGCACCAGGTGATCCACCTGCTTGGAGCTATGCTGAGCTGCTGGACCTCATCAGCATTTGGGGAGAGGAGGCTGTACAGTCCCAGCTGCACTCCGGACGTAGCAATTATGATACCAACTGTGACGTTATTGACTTGAACTGGGACCATATAGATCATTGTTGCAACCAAGGTCCTGTAGTGGCACCAAATCTTGTATAAAGTGGGGTCAAATAAGGTGTCTAAGGCAAGGTTATGGTTTGCTGGTTATGATTATGCTTTCTATATGCTTGTGTCATTTTTGTATTTTAAGTTATAAGTATTGACTCTATACTGTCTGTGGTTCAAACTTGTACTATGTTTCTGGGTGACACCCCAGACAAGTTCAAAAGGAGGACTTGTGGCCCTTAGAGACTAACAAATTTATTTGAGCATAAGCTTTTGTGAGCTACAGCTCACTTCATCGGATGCAATGCCTAGCCTGCTTGATGGCCGATTAAGGACCATCAGCTACACAATTGACCCATTGAGAGAAGGCAGAGAAGCCTTGGGACTCAGCACGGTGTGCAGGGACCTGCCTATGGACAGAATGCTGAGGTTTTTCCAGGCCACGTGATGGACAGCTTGTCTTGGGACAAAGAAAGAAAGACCACATGGCAAGAGAATATAAAAAGCTGCTGCAGCTCCTCCATCTTGTCTTCAGTCCTGCTTCATCCCTCTGGAGGGACTTTGCTACACTGAAGCTTTGAACCAAGAACTGAAAGATGCATCCCAGCTGAGGATGTTCTCCAGAGACTTGATTTGAACCTGCAGTTTATTCTGTCACTGCCGCAAGCCTGAACCAAGAACTTGGCCATGACTGTATGTCATTGATTCCATTTCACCAATCCTAGCTCTCATCTGTATCTTTTTCCTTTTATGAACAAACCTTTAGATTTTAGATTCTAAAGGATTGGCAACAGCGTGATTTGGGACAAGATCTGATTTGTATATTGACCTGGGTCTTGGGCTTGGTCCTTTCGGATCAAGAGAGCCTTTTTTCTTTTCCTGGGGTATTGGTTTTCATAACCATTTGTCCCCATAACAATTGGTGATACTGGGAAACTGGAGCGTCTAAGGGAATTGCTTGTGTGACTTGTGGTGAGCCAGTGGGGTGAGACCAAAGTCTGCTCTGTTTGGCTGGTTTGGTTTGCCTCAGAGGTGGAAAACCCCCAGCCTTCGGCTGTAACTGCCCTGCTTGAAGCAGTTTGTCCTGAACTGGCACTCTCAGTTGGGTCCCACCAGAACCAGCATCATTACACCTACGGACAGATTTCACGATGCGTGACAGAAAGGGGCGATGACCGGGACACACGGCAGTTTAGGATCAAAGTGAAGGAGCTGCGGAACGCCGACCACAGGGCGCGGGAGGCAAACGCCACTCCGGTGCTGCGCCTATGAGCTGCCGGTTCTCCAAAGAGCTGGACATGATACTCCGCGGCGACCCCACCTCCATTGCGAACACCACTGTGGATACTTGGGTGGCTCGCGTGTCAGTCGAGAGTGGACCGAGCCAGGAGGAGGAAATCTTGGACGAGGATGTGGAGGGGGACCCAGAGGCAGAAGATGACTCGGAGGTCAGAGATGCATGCGGCCAGGAGCTCTTTTCTACCCCGGATGTTGGCGAAGCGCAAAGAGGAGAGGAGGCCCCTGGTAAGTGGATTTGATTTTGGGACTCGCTGAAGTGGGTTGTTGGGGGCAGGAGGGTTGCAGAAAGCAGGCTTGTCTCCCACCGCATGCCACCCTGCCGAAAGCAGAGGGGCGGGACAGGAAGCGGAACTATAAAAGGCCGCCCCTCCAGCTGAGTTGGGAGAGAGCTGCTGGAGGAGCAGGACGTCTCTTCCCTGCTCCCCTAATGGAGAGCGCTATCCTGACAGAGAGCCAGAGGGGCTGCCGGAGCTGCCAGACGCCGGGGACTCCAAGGAGCTGGTGGGGCTGCCACTAGCCGTCTACCCCAGCGAAGCGAACAACAACCCTGGAACCCCTGTACCCACGGAATGGGTGTGTAGGAAGGAGCCCAGGGCAGCCGAATCGGGTTCAGCTGTGTTACTGACTACAAGCCGGCCAGCGTGTTGTGATCGGATTTTCCCCTCTGACCCAGTGGCGGACCACTCCGCTGCTGTTTAGGGCCCTGGGTGGGGACGCAGTGGAGTGGGAAGGCCTGGGTTCCCCTACCACTGCCACCCCACCGTCAGGAGTGGCAGGCTCCCCACCTGGTTGTCAGGAGGCCTGATTGGTCTGGCACCCGCCTGAATCAGGACGCCAGACGGTTGTGCTGACTCTCCCACCAGAGAGCTAACCTCCCCTGGACGGCGACGGCTCTGCCGGACTGTAGGCCAGAGCCCCCCTGCTTGATTGCTGCCCCGCCCTGATCAAGGGCCAGGCAAATGGACCATCTGCTGCTCTGCCTGCCTGACTGTAGGCCAGAGCCCCTACTTGACTGCAGCCCTGCCCTGAATGAGGGCCCCGGGCAAACAGACTCTCTACCATTGCTCGGCCTGACTGCAGGCCTGAACCATTAACACTGGGCTAATTTTCCCCTGAACCAAGGTACCCCGGAAGTATCGTAGCAAGGGGCGTGGTCTCCCACCCTGATGGACAGGGAGGGAGCCGCGAACCCCTTACAGCCTTTCTTTCTACTTGTTCATACTTTTTCTCTAAATATGTCAAAACAGAAGAACGCAACCTTCCCCCGGCCAAACACAGAAAACAATACAAAAGAAATGTTCAAAAGGGCCGACGGCGCCAAAAACGTACACAACCGGAAACGGGGACGGAGGGCGGGACGTAAACCCTACACAGGGCGCGGAAACCTGTCAGAAAGTACACGGTGATGAAAGCCCTTGAGCAGTTAACTAGTCACGTGCAATCCCCCCTGTACATAGCAATCCCCCCTGTACATAGCAATCCTCTGTTTCATTTTGATGCTTTTTGATGTATTGTTCTGCTTTTATTTGATATATTAAATGACTGTATTTACAGTGATACATTGAGGTATAAACGATCTACACACCTTGTCCTGTACAGAGCACACAGACGGTTCCCCTGCATCCCACAACCCACACAGGGAGAAAGCTGTCGCTAGCGTCGGCATCTCCAAAATCGTATCAGGGCAAGAAAAGGCACCTGCTATTTCCCACCCTTGTACAGTGTAGACACGGGGTGAGAGCGAGACTCAGTGATCCCGGTTAGTCCTGCTCCATCTCTGCCGTCTGGGTTTCCATCGACAGCTGTTCACACTCGAAACGCAGGGTGGGGTGAGGTTCGCCCGTCAGCCAAAGAACCTTAATGTAAAGCAGCGTTCTCCTGCCAGTGCCCGTGGCAGACCCCCATTCGAAGGGTGTGATCATTTCCACCCTGAGACGGACGAGACCTTGTGTCCTGGTGTTAGGGGGCGCTGTGCTCTGTACCCCACATATCCCCCCTCTCCCTGCCCCCCAGCCTGGTGTTAGGGGATGCTGTGCTCCGGATCCTACATATTCCCCCAGCTTCCAGGCCCCCTGGCTGGCGTTAGGAGGCGCTGTGCTCTGTACCCTACACCCCCCATCTCTCAGCCCCCCTGCCAGGTGTTAGAGGGCACTGTGCTCTGGATCATATGCATTTCCCAGCCCTCCTGCCCGGCCTTAGGGGGTGCTGTGCTCTGTACCCTACACATCCCCAGCCCCCAGCCTGGTGTTAGGCAGTTTCTAGTGTCTGTGAACTTACTGCATGTACCAGAGTCTATCAGCGCATGCTGGGTGCCACACGCTGAGGGTATGGACAGGGCCCGACACTGGAACCTGACCTGAAGGTGGGATTGGCCACTGTCCTGGTGGTTAGGACACAGGCAGGGAGTAGAGGGGCTCTGTGCGGGGACCCGATTCTGCCTTTCTGTCTGGCCGATCCTTTCTAATGAGGCTGAAACTGCCCATCTCCCCAGACTCAGCATAGCACAGGACTTGGGGGGCACCTCAGTCCCCACCGTACAGGCAGGGGTCATTCAGCTGGTGACAGCCCTTCTCTCAAGCCCCCAAGCACCTGTGTGTCATGGCTGCCTGCAGGAGTTTAGGGCCAACAACTGCCTGTGGGGAGGGAACAGGGCCTGGCTAGGCAGGGGCTCAAACCGGGGAGTGTCAGTTTGGATCCCCAGCTAGCCGTAGGGGTGGAACACGCCGGGGGCCGGGGAGATCAACTCCAGCCGATTCATCATAAACCCTGTCCCTGAGGCCTCAGTAGAAATGGGGAGGTTCCCCTGGCAGTATGCAGGTGCGAAGGACTTGAGAGGGAGGTGGCAGACGTGCCCTTTTGATGGTGGTTCCTGAGCACACGGGGAGAGCAGGGGGCAAACGTCTGTTGGCAAATGTTCGTTGGCAAACGTCTGCGACTCACAGGCCCTGGGTGCACACACCCCTACAGGGGAACGTGTACAGGCCCAGCCCAGCCTGAAGAACACCAGCTCCTGTGTAAGCGAAGTCACCGTTTTTTTCACAAGAGCAGGAAACTGACGTTGGATAAGCCAGGAACTCCTGATGGGCAATTTCGTCCCTCCGGGAGACCAACCCATCTAGCACAGAGAATGGGGGGACATAAAGGCTGAGCTGAAGCTAGATTCATGCTCTCCAGGATGCTGGGATGCCCTCATGCTTGAGCTGAAGACGGCCTGGGGGTTCCCAGCATTGCCCTCCTGCCGTTTCTCTCTGGAGCCCTCGTCCTGCACCCTGGCCTGTGTGTTCTCAGGAGCTGCGTGCTGCCAGGTGCACATCCCCAGTGCGGAGTCCCGGGATTAATGCCAGGGGACGGGGACTGGGAAGGAAATGTACTGCCATGCCAAGACTGGGAACGGGCTGGTGATAATGCCCTGGGGTGCCTGGCATATCAGTAATTAGGGAGAGCAGGTCCCTGCTAACTAGAGAGAGCAGGTCCCTGCTCTGCGGGGGAGGTTGAGAGCCTAAAGACGACAACACCCATGTGCTCAGCCACTGGCATGATGGGGCCAGGTAAGTGCCCAGACCAGGAGGTAGCTGGTGGCCAACATGGGCCATGTGGGGGTGCTGAAAGGCAAATGGGAACAAGCATGAGAGGTGAGGGAGTTGAAGAGTCTGTGGGAAACCCCCCTCTCTTGTGAAATCAAACACCCCCAGAGAGTGCGGGTCCCTCGCAGGCCTGGGGGTGCTGATCCAGGCTTTGCGTGCTACCCGGAGCTCTGCTCCTGGCTCATCCCAGGAAGCTGGGAGTGTGAGTGGTGGAGCTGCTGGCTCTTGGAACCTCCCTTCCCAGCACGGGATTGTCTCTGGGGGAAGCCCACCCCAGGAGCTGGCATTTGTTAGCCTCTTCCACAGAGCGCTGGAGTCTCAGCCACTCCAGATTGGGGGGAGGGGCCAGCTGTGAATTGGGAGCCAGATCCGGGTTTAGATGTGAATCCGCCTGCGCTGCAGAGCGTTCGGATGTGGGGAGCCAGCTCCCGCCTGCGCCAGATCACAAAGTGCCACTTCAGCCAGCTGCCTGCCAGGCTCTGGCAGCGCCCTGTGTGGAGCTGCAGCTGGGCCCTCCACAGCTGGGTGCTGCTTCTCCTCCCTGCTGGCCAGCCGGCTGCAGCTCCTCAGCACCTGCCCCCTCAGCCCCACCTCAATGCTCCTGCCTCCCCAATGTCCTCCCTGGTGCTGCGCCTGGCCCCCTGCACCTGGCCTGTCAGTGCCCAGCGGGGCCGGGAGCCAAGTACCCCCTGGAGCCATGTGTCAGGCCCTGAGTCCCTCCTGTGCCGGGCTCCCACCAATCCACAAGCCAGGAACAGGCCCATGACTCCCGGATCAAGAATTTCAGTCTCACAGCAGCAGCTCAGTCTGCTCAACAGGACTCCAGGGCCAGGATCTCGCTCCTGCCTGACATTGGCAACAGTCTTAGGCTGCTCCAGCCCTGCCCCTCGTCCTGCTCCAGCCCTGCTCTCGCTCCACCCACGCCCCGGCCTCCTGAGTCCAGCTCCAACCACGAGGCCTGACCACCTCCAGCACCTTCGCTGACACCATCACTTCCAGAGGGAATGGCACTGAGGTTGCCGGGGGAACAGGCATTCTCCGACTGCCCGGAGCCATTGTTCCATTTAACCAGGACAGTCCGATGCCAGGCCAGTCCCCCTGAGCTCTGGAGAGGACCAGAGGTGTCTTCGGACACCTGCCGTGCAGCTGCTGGGGAGTCAGCAGGAGACACTGGGTGAGGAATGGAGCCCCCCAGGGCAGGGGCCATTCAGGAGACCCAGCGTGGGGGGAATCAGGCCTGGGATTCTCTGCAGCGGCTGCTCCCACACAGCCTTGGACAGAGGAGCTGCGAAACCCCCACAAAGCGCCGTCCCGGCACAGAGCTCTGTAGCACTGGGACCCCGTACGCATGAGCCGCAATCCAGCAGGGCCTTGGGCCAGCCCCACCCTCTCCCATTGCCCCGCTCTGGGAGGCCAGGGCACAGTTCACAATTTAGCACGGACCAGCTGCAAGGATCCTGGTGGGCCCTGGTATGGTTGGAGCAGCATTTTCAATGTTCGGGAAAAGCGAGATCTGTGCAATAGGCAACGTAGCTCCATCTGGGCACCAGCCAGCTCCTGTGCCCCAGAGAGCTCCCACAGCTCCCACTGAACCAGGAACGAAGCAGGCAGGAGGTTGAACGAGAAGGTGCCATCCTGGGACCCAGGAGACCCATGTTCATTTCCCAGCTCTGACACAGATGCTCTGTTTGGCTTCGAGCAAGTCCCTTATTCTCTCTCTGAAGTGGTTCCCTGTCTGTACAGTGGGGGTAGCAGCCAGGCCCTGCCCTGCAGGGGCAGTTAGAATAAGTGCAATCGAGGTTGGGCAGTGCTCGAATGCCAGGGGGATGAGGGCCAGGATGGTGTCTAAGACAGACCGAAAGCAAGGGGGAGCTACAGAGCCGGTGGTGAGAGGGGTTTGGCCTTTGACAATCTGCTCTGAGTGCCAGGGCTGCCAGACCCCAGACAGCCACTGGCATTGCCAGACCTCCCTGATCTACGGTGCTGCTGCTCTCCCTGCTTCTAGGAGTCACTGCCTCCCCCTGGGCCGAGACCCCCGCAGCAATCATCTCCTGGGGCTGCCGTGGCACTGAGCGTTAGCAAGGCCTGAAACTCAGTTGGGTGTGTTGGGGGGGCTGGGGGAGGCTGCTATTAAAGCAGCTTCTGCACCGTTGCAGCGGTGGGAGAGGAAGCAGAGACGGGACCGTTTTACACCCCATGGCCAAAGCACCCGGCAGCTTGGGACCGTTGGGTCCTATCACCAGCCCTGGGAGGGGAGTGGGTGTGATGAAGCGGGACTGTTCTTAATGTTTCCTCTGAATATTGTGGGGGTGCCTCAGTTTCCCCTAGGCAGTTATTAAGTCTCTAGATGGTGGGATAAGGGTGTATGATGATTGCAGAGCCCTAGAGGGCAGGAGCGTGCAGGGGTCTGGACACAGAGAATGGCTGAAACCCTGTTTCCTGGCAACTGATGGCCTGGGCCCTTCCCCCCTGCAAGGTGAGAGCGAAAGGGTTGGAGAACAAAGGAATCCGGTGACCTCCTGGCCCGGGAAAGGGACAAAGCCCAGAGGAGGGCGGGGGCTGGAGATAGTTTCACTTTGGGGCTGGCTGCGGACATTGAGTGAAGTGCAGACATGGTTCTCTGGCTCACTGCCGCGCAAAATGGATCCAGCTGAGGGGTCCTGTTCTCTGCACCTACAAGCTCTGTGTTAGATCATGTTCCTGTCGTCTAATAAACCTCTGTTTTACTGGCTGGCTGAGAGTCACGTCTGACTGTGAAGTTGTGGGGCAGGACCCTCTGGCTTCCCCAGGACTCCACCTGGGTGGACTCGCCGTGGGAAGCGCACAGAGGGGCAGAGGATGCTGAATGCTCCGAGGTCAGACCCAGGAAGGTGGAAGTTGTGTGAGCTGTGTGTCCTGAAGACCGGCTGCTCACAGAAAGGAGACTTCCCCAGAGTCCTGACTGGCTTCGTCTGGAGCAGTTCCAGAGCATCGCCAGGGGGCCCCATGACAGTGGGGTCTAGTGGTTAGAACGGGGGGCTGGGAGCCAGGACTCCTGGGTTCTATCCCAGCCCTGGAAAAGGGATAGGAAACCCGTACCTGGATATGTCACCATATCACAAAACCCACCACCCCTGGCTCAGATAGACCTCCCCAGTGTGGATGCTGCCTTGGATTTGCATCACCAGGGTGCCATCTCGCCATTATTTTGCACCACTTGCATTTCATAAAATCACAGAATATCAGGGTTGGAAGAGACCTCAGGAGGTCATCTAGTCCAACCCCCTGCTCAAAGCAGGACCAACCCGAACTAAATCATCCCAGCCAGGGCATTGTCAAGCCAGGCCTTAAAAACTTCTAAGGATGGAGATTCCACCACCTCCCTAGTTAACCCATTCCAGTGCTTCACCAACCTCCTAGTGAAATAGTGTTTCCTAATATCCAACCTAGGTCTCCCGCACTGCAACTTGAGACCATTGCTCCTTGTTCTGTCATCTGCCACCACTGAGAACAGCCGAGCTCCATCCTCTTTGGAGCCCCCCTTCAGGTAGTTGAAGGCTGCTATCAAATCCCCCCTCATTTTTCTCTTCTGCAGACTAAATACCCACAGTTCCCTCAGCCTCTCCTCGTGCGTCATGTGCCCCGTTTTCATTTTCAATCATTTTCATTGCCCTCTGCTGGACTCTCTCCAATTTGTCCACATCCCTTCTGTAGTGGGGGGATCAAAACTGGACGCAATACTCCAGATGTGGCCTCACCAGTGCCGAATAGAGGGGAATAATCTCTTCCCTCGATCTGCTGGCAACACTCCTACTAATGCAGCCCAATATGCCTTTGGCCTTCTTGGCAACAAGGGCACTCTGCTACTCATATCCACTGTAATCCCCAGGTCCTTTTCTGCAGAACTGCCGCTTAGCCAATCGGTCCCCAGCCTGTAGCAGTGCCTGGGATTCTTCCGTTCTAAGTACAGGACTCTGCACTTGTCCTTGTTGAACCTCATCAGATTTCTTTTCGCCCAATCCTCCAATTTGTCTAGGTCACTCTGGACCCTATCCCTACCCTCCAGTGTATCTACCTCTTCCCCCAGCTTAGTGTCATCTGTGAGTTTGCTGAAGGTGCAATTAATCCCATTATCCAGATCATTGATAAAGATGTTGAACAAAACCGGCCCCAGGACCGACCCCTAGGGCACTCCGCTTGATACCGGCTTCCAGCTAGACATCAAGCTGTTGATCACTACCCATTGAGCCCGACAATCTAGCCAGCTTTCTATCCACCTTATAGTCCATTCATCCAATCCATACCTTTTTAACTTGCTGGCAGTAATACTTTGGGAGACCGTATCAAAAGCTTTGCTAAAGTCAAGATGTATCACAACCACCACTTTCCCCATATCCACAGAGCTAGTTATCTCATCACAGAAGGCATGACTTGCCCTTGGTGAATCCACGTTGACTGGTCCTTATCACCTTCCTCTTCTCCAAGTGGTTCAAAATGGATCCCTTGTGGACCTGCTCCATGATTTTGCTGGGGACTGAAGTGAGGCTGACCAGTCTGTAATTCCCCGGGTTCTCTTTTTTCCCTTTTTTAAAGATGGGCACTATATTTGTCTTTTTCCAATTGTCCGCGACCTCCCCCGATCACCATGAGTTTTCAAAGATAATGGCCAATGTCTCTGCAATCACATCAGCCAAGTCCCTCAGCACCCTTGGATGCATTAGATCTGGACCCATGGGCTTGTGCACGTCCCGCTTTTCTAAATAGTCCTTAACCTGTTCTTTCACCACTAAGCACTGCTCACCTCCTCCCCATACTGTGTTGCCCAGTGCAGCAGTCTGGGAGCTGACCTTGTCTGTGAAGACTGAGGCAAATAAAGCATTGAGTACTTCACCTTCTTGCACATCATGTGTCACTAGGCTGCCTCCCACTTTCAGGAAGGGGCCCACACATTCCCTGACCTTCTTCTTGTTGCTAACATACCTGTAGAAACCCTTCTTCTTACCCTTCACATCCCTTGCTAGCTGCAACTCCAGTTGTGCCTTGGCCTTCCTGATTACACCCCTGCATACCCGAGCAATATTTTTATACTCCTCCCTAGTCATCTGTCCAAATTTCCACTGCTTGTAAGCTTCCTTTTGGAGTTTAAGCACCAGCGCGTAGGGGAGCCCAAGCAGAAATCCCCTCCCCCCCCGACACACATGAGAGAGGTGCTGGGGGCCGTGCTGGGGGCGATGACAATGGGGTCAGGCATCAGGGCACGTGGCTGTTGGGTGCGTTGCTGGATTCTGGAGAGACCTCCCCTTCTGCCACCAACCTGCCCCACTGGAGCCCAGCACAGCGCCCTCTGCTACCCATGGCTGCCACCATCTCTCTGCTCCACGAAGCTCCCACGACCTGCCTGGGGCAGCGACAGACCCTCTTGCTCCCCAGTTATAACACCTGGCCCTGAGCTAGCCCCTTTCTCCAGCAGATCTCAATGCCCTTCACAAAGGATGTTGGCATCACTATCCCCACTTTATAGATGGGGAAACTGAGGCACACAAGGGGGACTTGACTCAACCAAGGTCACTCCACAGGCCGCCCATGTCTGTATGCAAAAGGCTGAGGACTTTAACTGGACCGGTCTAGTTAAAACATTACAACACCCCCCCACCCCATCCATGGGGATGCCGTTATACCAGTACAAAGGTTTGTTGACTGGTAGAGGCCAAATTACTATCAGACCTCAGGCCAACTGGTGACCCAGACTCCCAAGATGCTTTGGGAATGCTGCTAAACTCTCACAGGCTGTGAAAAATGCCAGTTTGCTAAAATTTGTAGCCTAGCGCCCTGTTATTTGTGTTGCCACGTAACTGTGCGAGAAATGTACTAACCACAAACAAATGGAAATGTATAAAGAACATAGTGATGGTAAAAGTTTATGCTTAAGCAGCAGATGTGTGATTGTGTGCTGGGAAGTCTATGATAGTTACCAGACACAAATTTTGCAGGCGACAGACTGATCCCCGTGATGTCTTTTGCCACGGCTTGCATACAGCTTGGACTACTTATAGGTAACTTAGTTCCAGCTTATCTCTTCCTCTTTCCCAATGCAAGGCTGTATGCAAGCCGTGGCAAAAGACATCACGGGGATCAGTCTGTCGTTTACGTCAACGGCTGCAAAATTTGGTTCAGCAGACTTGGTAATGGATCTGCCTTTCTGTTTGAGCGCTGTACTAATAACTAATAAATACTGGCCGGGGCTTGGGTCCTTGAGGTCTCTTTAAGTAGGAAGTAAGATCGAAGCTGAATTGGTAATAAATCTGCTTCCCTGGGGGATCCTCCAACCCAAGTTTACCGGCTGGAACCGGACCGGGCAGAGTCACAACCTCTGTGTCGGGAGTAAAGACCTAGCCGTGTGTGGAGACTCTGGCTGGGACGGTCTAGGGGCCTACAGGGGAGGGGAAAAGTTTGAAGAAGAGATGTCAGACTAGATCCAGCAAAACGTTAACTCCATCAAGAGTAAAATGCGGGCAAAGAATGGCCGAAATAGTAAAGGAGGGCTTGGATTGTTTGTAAAGAAATGTGCTGTTATGCATGGAGGATCTGGGGCCGCACCGCGTCCGGCCGGCCCGTGGGATCACACGTGTGCGCTGCTTGTCTCTGAGGCTGACCAGAGAGTGGAGGGGAAAGCGTGACCCGGGGCGGCAGCTCAGCATCGGGCACGCGAGGCTTTTAATCAGAAGCTTAAGAAAGTGACAGAAAATGCTCAGAAAGGGAAGCTGCAGAATGGGGAAGTCAACGGGCGGCTGGCGAGCGCCGCAAGGAAAGGGGAAGGCAGGCGAGGGGAAGGAGCTGAGGAGACGGTGCAGTCGTGGGGTTGTCAGAAACGGGCGGAGGACGGTGGAAGTGCTCATCGGCCAGCACAGGAGCAATTGGCTGCGGAGACACTGGGAGCACCGGGGAAGCCGGCTGAGTGCAAGGAGGACCCGGAGGATGTGATGGAGCAGGACAAGCCTCATCGTTAATAATGCAGCTGAGCCGTGTCGGAAGTTAAGAAAATGAACTGCGTGCTGGAAGGAAAAGGTTCGGGGGCACCCCAAGTAAGGAGGGGCATGGGAGAGATCGGCCCAGGGACTCTAGAGAGAACTGGGGTAGGAGGCTGCCAGCCGACCGGGCGGGTTTGTGAAGGCCGGGTGCTGGCGTGATGGCAGAATGCTTCTTAAATGCAACGTCAAAACGTGACATTGTGACAGGCCATAGCAGAAATGCCAGGCAGAGGAGAAACCTGTCCAGGCACTAAGTCAATGGGTTCCCCAAGGGTGCCGGACAGCACTTGGTTCCACCCATTTCTGTAGGGGGAAATGGGCCAGAGAAGGCAGTTCCCTCCCAGACCCTGCACAAAGCAGGTTGGACGAAGTGTGGGTATTTCCGGAGTTCATTGTATTACAAATGCAAATGGGTCTGGAGTCTGGGGGGATGGGACGTGATTCTTCTGGGGGAGACGTGACTCCAGCAAACCCTGGGAAGGGTCAGGACCATCACAGGACACTTGTAAAACGACCGACCAGCCAAGGCGGGGATGCAAATTCCCACCTCTGCCCCCAGCCTTTCGAAGCGACGCCCTGGGGAGCGAGACACTGGCTGCGAATGACCTGTTCCCAGATCGAGGGACCGGCCTGCGGCACTCACAGATTCCCAGGGGTCGTGTTCGCAGCAGAAGCTGTGCTGAGCTTGGAAGCACTGAAAAGCCCGTGGGTGGCTTTGACGGGCTGCACCCCGGCCGGAGCCCTGGCTGGAGTCAGGGGAGGGATCCCTGGTAAGCCCAGTAGCAGGCGGGTGGGTTCGCTGATTGGTTTAACATGTGTTCTCGGCAGTGCTGTCACCGTAAGCACCGAGGATTGTACCCCCACCGGGGCTGTAATGTGTTAACTAGCCTGGTACAGTTACACTCCTACAGCATTTGTGTGGGGGGCTGGAGCCGTGGCAATGGGTTGGGGTGGGGGCCAGCAAAGGCCTCTGTGACACCGCCCCATGCCGGCGTTATTGACACGTTTCCCTGCAGCCGGCCTGACGCCCCGCAACGAAAACCTGGCCAGAGATTTTGCTCCGTGAAATGTTTTGAGATGGTGATGTCGGGAGATGGAAACCCAGCTGGGAATTTCCAGCAGGGCAGCGGCTCCCAGTGCTCTTCTCCTGCCCCACATCTGGGCCCGCTACAGCCCTCACTCCACCCCCAGCTCTGTCCAGGTGGGGCCCTTGGTGCCTTCCATAAGGGGCGTTACATACAGCGCCACCTAATGGCCAAACAGTGCAATACAGGTTAGGGCCCCTCCATTCCACTCCTTTTCCTCAGTGGGTCTTTAGCTCCATGGCAGAGGATTGAGCTTCTAGCTCTGATGGTCCCAGGTTCAAACCCGGGCCGGGCCAGCGATGACCCTGGGGGAGCTGCCAAGAGCGATGGGGAGGGGAGAGTGCGGCCGACATGCCTGTGCAGGTCTCACACTGCGCTCTGCCTGCAGCTTCCTGATCGGCGAAGATGACAGAGTCTAGGAGGGCAGAGGTTGGAGCACCATGGGGGCCCATGCCAAGAACTGGAAAAATAAGTCACTGGGAATCAGCTTCCTGGGCAGCTTCTCCAGTACGTGGTTCCCGTCTGTACGGATTTCCCTGCTAGGCCCCCAGGGGAACTAGGAAGTTCACAGCTGCTCTTGGTTCCACCACGGTGGGGCACTGGGCTGGGGCACAGGGTCAGGAAAGGGAGGGGGAGGGGGAGCGTGGCGAAGCAAATGTGTGTGTGGAGGCGGGGAGACGCATTACCAAACACAATGGTGGGGGGGGGGGGGGAGACACTGACATGGCCAATCAAGAACGTGGCTAGAGAGTGTTTATTTACTCAGGCCACATTCACATCCCCTGAGCAGCAGAGAGGGGCCAGGGGCGGGTGTGAAATTAACGGGGGGCTGCTGGTGTCCTGCAGAAACAGCCCCTGACAACACCACCCTGACCGTTGCCAAGAGCCCGATCCAATGTGCTGTCTCCAGGGGCTTCCTGAGTGAAAGCTACACCCTGAAGGGGCATCGCGACGTGAAGTCAACCCAATGCCCTGGGGACGCCCTCTACGAGGCCATAAGCCAGTGGCCTGAGTTTGAAGCCTGAGTCCCTGCAGCCTCGGTGCAGCCCCTGCACCCATCGCTGACCCCGCCCACAGCTTCTGCCTGCTCGAGCAGCACCTCTGCCCCCAGCAGGGGGCAGCCTCCCGCTTCTCGCCCACCTGCTGCCTCCTAGGGCCCGGAGAGCAGGGCTCTGAGAGTTGGGGTTACGCTCCCGTCTCCCCTGGGCTCTGCTGCCCCCCCCCGCCCCCAGGGCTCAGATTTCTAATGGCACCTGGGAGCCACCTGCCTCCCCCAGGCTGCTTCCTTCGGCAGATGCCAGGCCTAGCCCCTCGCTCCTGCCCGCAACGGACATGTCAGCTTAGCCCGGGTCTACACACAGCCAGGCCCAGGGTCTTACAGCATCCAGGGGGGTGGGGCCAAGCCTCAGCCGAGCTCTGTGGCGATGGCCCTGCCAATCCCTGGGCAGCTCAGGAAACGTCGCCTCCATTCCCGTGTGAAACGTCTGAGCAATTATCAATTCCAGAGTCAAATCTGCCTCTGCCCCCAGCCCCCCTGAGATCTACAGCAAAGATTTCATCTGGAATCCCCCAGAAATCGGTCGCTATTTAACCCCCCCACAAAGGGAACCCAAGTGTCCCCAAGCCCTGACACTCGGCTCTGCCTGGCCCCCGCAGGGTCTGGCTCTCAAAGCTTTCAGCCCTCAATGCATTTGCCCCCGACAATCCATTCCCGTGAGCCTCTCTCACTGAGGGGGGCAAAGTGTTTGGATCTTCACACAGCAGGTGCTTGGGAAGTACCCGTCGGGTGGGTCACAGAGTCCCACAAAGGGGTTTTTAATTCAAGTGCAATTTGCCTTTAACCCAGCGCCCCTGCGGTTTAGCGCTTGCTTTGCTTGGGAGCTACTGAGCAGTGAAAATAAACCAGCTTCTAGCACATGAAAAGTTGAAGCGCCGGGAATCAGTTCATCTCCTGTTAAACCATAACCACCACCACCCTGCCGCTGGGCTGGGCGAGCTGAGAGGGTGTGATGATGGTCTGTCAGATTAGCACTAAGAGGCCCCCTTGGGCTAGGTGCTATACACACAGAACATGAGACAGACAGTCCCTGCCCTAAAGAGCTCACAGTCTAATTAGACAAAGGATGGGAGGGGAAACTGAGGCACAGGGAGGGGAAAAGGGTTTTACCCAAACTCACAGGGCCAGTTAGTGGCAGAGCGTGGAACAGATCCCATGGGTGCAGTCAAGTGCTCTGCCCACTAGGCTGTGCTGCCTCTCAATCCAGAGGGAGGAGGTGGAGCGAAACCAAGGGGGCGCTGGTTCCGCATGGCTCACACACAGTCAGGCCCGGCAGCCCTGAGCTGAAGGAAGGGGAGGGGAGCTGGGGTTTGCGCCTGCTGATGGGAGCTGGGGCTGCGGCTGGAGACTGGCAGGAGGGGCCGGTGCGGAGGGAACAGCCATGGCAGGAGCAGTGTCCCAGCCCCACAGTGCCCAGGGCTGCCCGGCATGTGGGAAGGGGGCAGCAGCACTGATGGGGCAGCTCTTTGTTACGAGAGTCGCTGTGGAGCAGCCCCCGAGCGAGGCTGGGAGCCCAGCACCTCAGGGCTGGACGGGCCCCGTAAACAGGAGCAACCCCTGGTGGGCTGGCAGCTGGAGGCCGCGCTGCAGAGAGTGCAGGTCTGGCCCCCCCGCAGCCCCCGGTGTCCTGCCCCTGGCACAGTCCAGGTTCAGCCTAGTTATTCCTGCTTCTGAGCCGTGGACCCCGGGGGACATGACCAGCTGGGATCCAGGCCCCCCGCTGGGAAGAGGCTAGTCCAGGCCCCGGCGGCTGGAGCTCTGGAGGGCATGTAAAGCCCAGGAAGGCCCAAGCTCAAGGGGCTCAAGCAAGAGGTTTCACTTCTGGGCTGGCCACAGACCTGCTGCAGCCCCGGAACAAACGCAGCACAATCTCCCTTCCCATCCTCCCAGCATTGTAACACCTCCCCAAGCCCTTGCAGGGCTGCCACAGCCCGGGCCCCAAAAGCCACCTTGCCTGGTCCCTAGGGTGTTTTGGCTGCTGGCCCCATGGAGCTTGGCCCAGGAAGGGTAAAGGATCCTGTAAGGCCCAGGGAGGGGTTGGTCCCTTCACCAGGGGAGGCTCTGGGTAGTCACAGCCACAGGTACTTGGCCAGGAAGGCAGCCAGGATCTTGCAGAGGTTCTCCACGGTCTGGGGGTGCAGGTTCTGCTCCGTGTCCTCCATCGTGTGCCAGACCCACGGGAAGGGGGTGGCGATGAGGTGCAGCACTGGCACTCCTACAGCCAGATAGATACATGGATAGTCAGCAGGGATCCAACCCAGGATCTGCATCACTGCAAGCCCAGCCTCTACTGCTGGAGCTACAAGAGTAATTCCACTATTGTCAGCAGTAGTAGACTATTATCCCCATGTGGCCCAGCCACTAGTGGGCGACGTGCGACATTCTAAATGCGCACACTGTCTCAGGAGATGGAGCCAGGCCCTCAGGCATGACCTGACCTTACATCTAGGAGCCATGTGCTCCCCTGACCTAGCAACGAGCAGCTGGCCAGGTGCATTATGGGAACCAGATTGGCCAGAGACATCAAGTGAGTCAGGGACAAGTGGCTAGATAGCAATGATGTGTTTATAAAGTCTTTTACCCCCAAGGATCCCAGAGCCTAAGTTCAAAATGCAGCCACCTCTGGGGTGAAGTGTGCCAGGCAGGCAAACATCATCTATAAAGCATGTTACCCCTGTAAATAACACCTAGCTCTTGCATAGCCCTTGTCCTCAGGGGATCCCAAAGCACTTTACAAAGGGGGTCAGAATGATTCCCCCCACTTCACAGATGGGGAAACTGAGGAAGACAGCGGCAAAGTCACCCAGCAGGGCAGTGGCAAAGTTATTGAAGTCCTCTCCAATTGCTTGCCTACAGACTTAAAGTCTTTACGTGAAATGATCTTAGTGGCCTAGGAAAGAGAGAGCTCCCAAATCACTTCCCTTACGAATATGCACTTACCAGGGCAATTCTGGGCAACTGCACCTGTATTCTCCCACTGTGGTCCATTAAGAGCACCTGCTCTAGGCTTCTGACTCCTGAACCATCACCTTTCATGCGTGGAGATTCCAGTGTCCCTCCTTGCTGCACAGTTCTCTGCCTACACTGTGCTACCCCCAGCAAGCCAGACTCCCTAAAAGGCCAATGTTTGAGCTCTGCTTTCTCTCCGAGGGCTATGGCCAGTGTCTCACCTGCAGTTACAAGTTGCCACACAGCTACTTCTAAACCACCACATTTATTCTGAAGCTGAAAGAGAGAAAACAGATTAAAACAATCTATGAACCTACACACAGGCTAAAAAGTTTAACAGAGATCAACCCCAGCTCCAAGCTAAGAAGAATATTACCAACCACCTAACTAGGGTGGTGATGGTGACTATGAAATGTTCCAGGAGATTACAGAAGGTATAAACATAGTAAACTCAATAATAATGGGGGATTTCAACTTTCCCATATTGACTGGGTGCATGTCACCTCAGAACAGGATGCAGAGATATAGTTTCTTGATACCATAAATGACTGCTTCGTGTAGCAGCTAGTTCTGGAAATCACAAGGGGAGAGGCAATTCCTGATTTTGTCCTAAGTGAAGAACAGGACCTATTACACTAGGGGACTACAGCTGAACTGCTTGGTAATAGCAACCATAATATAATTCAATTTAACATTCTTGTGTGTTGTGGGGCAGAGGGGGACACCAAAGAAACCCACCACAGTAGCATTTAACTTCAGAAAGGGGAACAATACAAAAATGAGGGAGCTAGTTAAAGGGAAATTAAAATATACAGTCGCAAATGTGGAATGCCTGCAAGCTGCACGGAAACTATGTAAAAACACTGTAATAGAGGCTCAAATTCAATGTATACACCAAATTAAAAAAAAACATAGTAAGACCACCAGAAAAGTGCCACCGTGGCCAAACAACAAAGTAAAAGAAATGGCTAGAGGCAAAAAGACATCCTTTAAAAATTGGAAGTTCAATCCTACTGAGGAAAATAGAAAGGAGCATAAACACTGGCAGGTCAAGTGTAAGAGTAGAATTAGATAGGCCAATAAAGAATCTGAAGAGCAACTATCTAATGATTCAAAACCTAGCAGCAATTAAGATTCCCACATCTGAGCCATTATTTTTAGGGGACAAATCTGAGGAACTGTCCCAGACTGAAGTGTCACTAGAGGAGGTATTGGAACAAATGGATAAATTAAAGAGTAACAAATCACCAGGACCAGATGATTTCACCCAAAAGTTCGGAAGTAACTCAAATGTGAAACTGCAGAACTACTAAGTGTGATCTGTAACCTGTCATTTAAATCAGCTTCTGTACCAGATGACTAGAGGATAGCTAATGTGATGCCAATTTTTTTAAAAAAAGGCTCCAGAGCCAATACTGGCAATTACAGGCTGGTAAGCCTAATTTCACTACCAGGGAAATTGGTTGAAACTATAGGAAAGAACAGAATTGTCAGACAAGTAGACAAACACGATTTGTTGGAGAAGAGTCAACATGGCTTTTGTAAAGGGAAATAGTGCCTCATTAGTCTATTAGAATTCTTTGAGGGGTCAAGAAAAATGTGTACAAGGGGGATCCAGTGGATAGAATGTACTTGAAGTTTCAGAAAACTTTTGATAAGGTCCCTCACCAAAGGCACTTAAGCAAAGTGAGTGGTCATGGGATAAGAGGGAAAGTCCTCTCATGGATCAGTAATTGGTGAGAAGATAGGAAACAAAGGAATAGAGAGACATAAATAGAGGTGTTCCCCTGGGATTGGTACTGGGACCAGTGCTGTTCAACATATTCATAAATGATCTAGAAAAGGGGGTGAACTGTGAGGTGGCATAATTTGCAGACAATACAAAATTACTCCGGATCAGGAAATCCAAAGCAGACTGCGAAGTGTTACAAAGGGATCTCACAAAACTGGGAGACTGGGCAAAAAAATGGAAGATAAAATTCATTGTTGATAATTGCAAAGTAATTCACATTGGAAAGCTAATACCAACTATACATACAAATTGATGGAGTCTAAATTAGTCTAAATTAGAAAAAGATCTTGGAGACATTGTGGATGGTTCTCTGAAAACATCTGCTCAGTGTGCAGCAGCAGTCAAAAAGGTGACCAGAATGTTGGGAACTACCAGGGAAAATATCATAATGCCTGGATTTAAATCCATGGTACGCTCACATGTTGCATACTGCGTGCAGTTCTGGTCATCCCATCTCAAAAAAAGATCTTTTAGAATTGGAAAAAGTACAAAAAAAGGACAACAAAAATTATTAAGAGTGTAGAACAGCTTTCATATGGGGAGAGATTAAAACGACTGGGCCTTTTCAGCTTAGACAAGAGATGACTGAGAAGGGATCTGATAAAGGTCTACAAAATCATGACTAGTGTGGAGAAAGTGAATAAGGAAATGTTATTTATTCCTTCAAATGACACAAGAACCAGGGACCACCCAATGAAATTAATAGGCAACAGGTTTAAAACAAACGAAAGGAAGTACGTCTTCACACAGCACACAGTCCATCTGTGGAACTCGTTGCCAGGGGTGTTGTGAAGGCCAAAAGTATAATGGGTTTCAAAGAATCATTAGATAAGTTCCTGGAGGATCGGTCCACCAATATTAGCCAAGATGGTCAGGGATGAAACCCGATGCTCTGTGTCTCACTAGCTTCTGACCGCCAGCAGCTGGGAGTGGATGACAGGGGACGTATCACTCACAAATTGCCTGCTCTGTTCAGAAGACAGGACACTGGGCTAGACGGAGCATTGTTCTGACCCAGTCTGGCTGTTCTCATGTTCTGATGTTCACCTCAGGCTGCGGAAGGTGTCAGTGCTTCCAAACTCACAACTGGATTTTCCCTGAGGTTACGAATTTTTAACTGTTTCATAACCAGAACCTAGACTGGGCAGATCAGCCTGTTTCTTTATGCAGATTGGGCCTTCGATTTCAGATTCCAGTAACAGATAATCAGTATATAATCATCTTCTCCTCAGTACGTAGATGCCACTTTCCCACCCCTCATCATCTGCTGACTCTAGTGCCCATTATATAATATAGCCACCTGTTACAACTCTCTCTTTGCACATTCCTCGCCCACCCGCTGGAACTGGCATGAACGTGCTACGGGGGCTCCTAGCAACCCAATCGACCTTTCCAGAGTCATCAGATATTAAATTGCTGTCTCTTGTCCAAACCCAGGTTTTACTTCCCACAGCTCCAGCCCCAGTAACATGAATTCACCACATTATTCGTTTGTCAGGCTTGTCAGTTCTGTGGCTGGCTTGCCCGGGTTGCCCGACTGAGGCTGCTTTTCTCTCTGGAACGGGGAGACGGCATTCTGTCTTGGCCGTGTCTAGCTAGGTGCCCTCACCGCTGTAGCATCTCAGCTCCTCCCAATCATACCTGGATTTCTCCCTCCCCACACCTCTGGCAGGCAGGGGAGAATTATTCCCATTTTATCAGGCCCAAGGAGATGAGGCCACTTGCCCCAGTTCCCCCCGTCGGTAGCTGACTCTAGCAGGAATTCTCCCCCATGACAGGGGAACACAACACCTGCTCTGGGGGTGTCTGCAGAGAAGCTGCTTTAGCGGCATAGAACAGGGGAGGACACACTCGTGAGAGCTGCTTCTGGATCAGTCACTGACAAAACACGCTGGTAACGCAGGGTTCAGGGGCCCGGCGATAGCTCCTGCCCTGCCAGGGCACTGAGTCCAGCACCGCTCAGATTGTCAACCCCAGGAAATGCAAGGTTAAGGTTAACGCCCACGCACCTCACCTCTGCTCCCCGGGAGCTGGCAGCAGCCACTGGGAACCATGGGCCTGTGCTCCGGCTGCGTTCCCTGCGCTAGGTGCGGCTGTGTGAATGGTGGAGGGGTTTGTCTGAGAAGCGTGGCAGGGCTGTGATGGGCTCGGAGTCCACGGGGGACGGGTGGTGAGCGAAGGCCCAAGAGGTGTTTGCACTTGAGAGACCCAGTTTGCCCTGTGCAGCGCTGCGCTCTGCAGGCTGTGCCAGTCGCTGGGCTCGGGGGTGTTCTCGGCCCGGGGACTGTCAGCAGGGAGGTGGGGGTGGGGCTGCTCTGTGGGTTTGCTGAAGGGCGAGGGAAAGTCGAGCATTAAATGGCATCGTGCGTGTAGGAGTGAGGGGCTGGGGGAAGGGGTGTAAATGTAGCAGAGGCGGAGTTCTTGGGGTGGAGCAGGCTGGGTCTGTGAGCGGAGAGCGGGTGCCCGTAGCTCCTGTTTGCTACAGTGCGAAGGCAGAGCCCGGGCGTATTGGGGCATCGATCAATGAGGGCAGAGTTAAGGTTGCACAGGCCTGACCCTTCCCTCGGTTTCCTGGTTTTAGGAAGCTTGAGTGTGAAATACCTGAACTCGGAATGTTCTGGGTTTCAGACGTGTGAGTTTGGCTGGTCTCAGCGTTCTGGACGGGAGCGAGATACCCCGGGGCAGCCTCGACGCTGTGCTAATGAAACTGTTTGTCAGAGTGTGTGTGTGTGTGTGTGTGTGAGATGCGGGGGGCGGGAGCGGGGAGGAGGGAAAGGGGAGGGGGAGAGAGAGAGAGAGAATGTGTGCATATGAGAAAGAGGGAGAGTGTGTGTGTGAGTGTGTGTGCATGTGTGAGAGAGAGAGAGAGATCAGGCCCTGTCCCCCTCGATCAGTGATGTTCACGACTCTCTGTATCTGGGAGTCTCTGCGGCCCCTCTGGGGATGAGAAAACGCTGCTTGAACCGAGTCTGTGTAACCGCAAAGTTTCCGTGGGGCCCCAGTGGACTCGGGGAGGTAATGGCCGCACGTGTGTCTCACCGTAATGGCCCCAGGTGATGCTGTACGACGCTCCCAGGAGGCAGCTTGGGCAGAGAGAAGGCAAATCACTTTATTCACTGCACAGGAGCCAGCTCAGACCCAGCCTGCCAGAGACTCCTTGGGACCAGGTCTTTAAAGTGACTCAAGCACCTAACTCTCATTGACATCCAGGGGAGTTAGGCACTTCAATACTGTCAAAAATCTGCCGCCTTGTTCACCCTGGACATGCTCAGAGTCTCAGCACAGACCCCAGCACATCCCCCCAATAGCAACATTACAGCATGTCGCTGGCACAGCTACGCCCACGCAGGCATCCCCGCGCTGCCCCTCTCCCCACCCCCACCATCAGGCCGGCACCAGAGAGACTTGGCTCAGCATCTGCTTCCTGGACCCTCAGTAAATGCAGGAGCCATTTGGGTCCACATTTTGAACCCATTTGGGACCCTGCATTTGCATTTCCCACAAACAGGTGTGCATGTCAGGTGTCCCTCCGCATGAACAGTCTCCGAGGGTGGGAACTTCAGCCAGGAAGGTTCTGCCATAACGAGAACAACGGGCTGTGACGCGAAGTCTAACCTTGGCCACACCCAAGAAGAGTCGGAGATTCCCCCGTGTCATCGATTGACCCAAACGCTGGTTCTTGCTGGCTGGTTAACAGGCTCCATCACCATCTCCTTCCCTGGGGCTCCAATCAGGCTGGCAGCGAGTGTGGGGCTCATGCGGGCTTGTGGGGCACTGGGAATCCTGTGGGGAAGTGAGAGGGAATCCCAGTGACCAGCTCAAATGCAGCTGCTGCCCACCCCTTCCCCAGTAGCTCCCTGAGTGCTGGGCAGGGAAGCATTCCCCAGCAATGGGCTGGGGACAGCCCTGGGCATACTGTGTTATCTGCCTGTCCCCATATCTGCAAGGAGAGCTGGGGGAGTTCCCTGCTGTTGAGCCCCCCTGCTCAGATGCTGCTCACTCCCCAGTCTGAGCCCCTGGTCTTTGGGGTTATAAAATGCTGGGGAAGGGCAGGGGCTCAGGCTCCAGGTGAGTGAGCTCTGGGGCCTGGCAGGTGGAGCCAGTGAGTGGTCTCAGCACAGATCTTGGTAGCAGGTGTGGGAGATGGAAGCTCTGTGTTGGCAGGGAGGCTGGCTTAGATCCTGCACCCCCAACCAGTCCCTGCACTGGCTTTGTGGGGAGAACAACCCCCATCCCACGTGGGACTATTCACAGAGTGTCGCCCTTACCCAGTGCTACGGAGCCGTCCGGGTGTCCCGCACTTGAGAGCGACCCTTTCCTACCACCGCGTACGTCACTGCAACATCCCCGTCCATTCTGGGCTGCTGGGACATCAATACATTTACACAGTTAAACATTTACACCCTGCTTCCAGTCTGAATTTGTCTACAAGGGAACACCAGGGAGGGAGCCCTGAGCAGGGCCCAGGAACATGGTGAAGGGGAGGGGGAGGAACAGCTCCTCCTTCGACCTGGGGCAAGGGAGCGCCATGCTCAGGAGGCTGCTGGAGCACAGGTCTTAACTTTAACCACCTGCCTCAGTCCTATTGGAATCAATGGGAGGGATGCAAGCGCTTGGAGTCCCCATAGGATCAAGGGGTCCCATCAGCTGGGGCTTCCGGGGATGAGACAAGCCATGGGTCAGTTTGGGAAACTCCCCCAGCTGAGCTGGGATGTCATCAGGGACCCACAGACAAACCCTTCTCCTTTCTTCTATTGCATGTATGGGGCCAGATCCCCAGCTGGTGTAAATCAGCATCACTCCATTGCTGTCACAGGCGTGAGGCTGATTTACACTCACTGGGGATTTGGTTCATTGACATCAATGAAGCTACAGCTGATTTACACCAGTGCGAGATCTGATCCCATTGACTCCAATGGAGCTACAGTGATATGAAACTGACTGGAGAATTAAACTCAGATTCTTCTATTCTTTCTTCCTTCATGCCAGGACGGTTACTATTTATTCCCCAGGGCTAGGGTCACCCCACAGCGACCCTCACTACTGGCCAGACCAGGGGTGCTGGCACTGGGATCAGCCCAGGGGGTTCCCAGGTTTAGCTGTAACTCCTGGTGCCTCTTTCCATGGGAACGTTCTGCCCAAACCTGGCAAACTGCGGGCACCGGCACGGCGACTCACCTGGTCAGCGCGGGCTCCAGTGACCACGGTGTCTGGGGGAGAGAACTGAGGTCAGTGCATCCTCACCAGCCGCCCCATGTCCCGGAGAGACACTGCCCCATGTCCCCCAGGGCCCCAGACCCTGACCCCAGCAGGGCCCATTGAGGAGAGACAGAGGCAGGCACCGCAGTGTGAGCACTAACAGGCTGGCTGGCCCAATGGACACTGGGTACCCAGCTTGCTGCCCGTGTTGGATAGGGTTGCCAGGTGTCTGGTTTTCGCTTGGAACGCCCGGTTGGAAAGGGACCCTGGTGGCTTCAGTCAGCACTGCCGGCCAGGACATTATAAGTCTGGTCAGTGGCACAGCAGGGCTAAGGCAGGCTCCCTACCTGCCCTGGCTCCGTGCAGCATCTGGAAGCAGCGGCATGTCCCCCCTATGACTCCTATGCATAGGGGCAGCCAGGGGGCTCCGCACGCTGCCCCTGCCCCAAGTGCCAGCTCTGCAGCTCCCATTGGCTGGGAAGCGCAGCAAGTGGGAGTTGTGGGGGTGGCACCTGCAGATGGGACAGTGCACAGAGCCGCCTGGCAATGCCTCCACATAGGAGCTGGAGTGGGGACATGCCACTGCTTCTGGGATCTACTTGAAATAAGCGCCACCTGAAATCTGCATCCCTGCCCCCCCGCAAGCCCCAACCCTCTGCCCCAGCCCAGAGCCCCCTCCCATACTCTGAACCCCTCGGATCCACCCCCCAGCCCGGAGCCCCCTCCTGCAACCCTAAACCCTCATCCCCTGCCCCACCCCAGAGCCCACATGCCCTGCCAGAGCCTTCACCCCTCTCACATCCCAATGCACTGCCTCGGCCCAGAGACCCCCACTCCACCATGAACTCCTCATTTCTGGCCCCACCTTGAAGCCCACAACCCCCAGCCGGAGCTCTCACCCCCACCCCAATCCCCCTGAGCCAGACCAGTGAAAATGAGCTAGTGAGTGAGGGTGGGGAGAGCGACAGAGGGAGCGGGGATGGACTGAGCGGGGGCGGAGCCTCGGAGAAGGGGCAGGGCCTCAGAGGAGGGGCAGAACAGGGGTGGGGCAAGGGTGTTCAGTTTTGTGTGAGTAGAAACTTGGCAACCCTAATGTTGGGGGAGAGGAGAGGAGAACTGGGCCAGGCCCCATGGATGCTGGGTGCCCAGACTGCTCCCCATATCAGCAGGGTGAGAACTGGGACAGGCCCCATGGACACTGGCTGACCACAGCTAATGGGGCGATGCTGTTTGTTCCTGTCATGTGTCTCCTTTCTCCCCACACAGGGAGGTGTCTGCCCAAGCCCCTGCGCCCACCCTGCAGTTTGTGGCAGAAGCTGCCAGGCTCCAGCCAGTCCCGTTCCTGCCCACAGCCGACGACTCCTGTCACCTTGTCATTGGGCTGGGCAGAGGCTGAGGAGACAGGGAGAACAGTCCCCGTCAGGACAGGACTCTCTGGCCTGGCTACCCAGGGCCCCTTCTGGCCCCAACACCCCGGACTCTGACACCAGCCAACAGACGGACAAAAGGCAGGAGCCGAACTCCCCCCAGGGCAGTGCCGGAACAACAGGCTCTTACACTGGATCTGATCTTCAGCAGCCGGGCTGCTCCGCTCTGGGCCGGGTTCCCTGTGTGGAACGAGAGCTGCGTTAGTCCCACGTGTGGCAGCTGGGGCTGGGGCCCTGCTGCCGTGAGTGATGGGGCAGCAGCACCATCGCCATCACTAGGGCGGGGGGGTTACGAGGCTTCCAGACAAGGGTCAGGCCCCGCAGAACCCCAGGAGAATTTGCATTGTGGGTAGCCGGGGGGTACGGCCCAGGTCAGCTCCCCAGGGCGGAGTCCCAGACAGGGCAGCAATGGTCCCCCCCCCAGACCTGGGCATCACCTGGGGAGCAACCCCAGAATGGAGCTGGGGGTCAGGGCGAGGTTCCCTCCTCCCTGTGAGTCCTGCAGCGCGATACAACTACCGAGAGAAAGAAAAGAGCGTCAGGGAAGCTCAGCGCACGTCACGGGCTGGGGCGACTGTCGGGGCCTGGCGGTGTGCACCTCTCCCCCGATGTGCTGCACCTCCCCGCTGGTCTGTGGGGTCTAGCTACCCACAGAGCCCTGCAGCTGCAGATCCACGGAGGCAGCACAGGGTAGTGGTTAGTGCCGGGGACAGATGCCCAGAGACCTCAGTGCTGGGCGATCTCAGACCTGTCAGTTCTGCTCCCCGTGCCTCAGCCAGGTTACAGCTGGGTTACAGCCTTTCACTGCCATTGGAGTGAGATTTAAGATTTCAGAGCGATGCTCTGGAACAGCCGCCCATCTCAGCTCATGCTCCACCCCACCGGCACCTACCTGTCTTCATGAGAAAACAGCCCAGCAATGCCAGAGCCAGGCCGGCCATGATGGCGAGTCCCACAATGGGTCCCAGTCCTAGAAAACCATTGGAAGAGCCGGGAACAGAGAGAAAAGCAAGGGATTAGGCTGGGGCAGAGGAGCCCAGGGACTGACATGGGTGGGGTTGGGAGCATCCAGAACACAGAGGCAACACAAAAGGGATCGAGGATGAAGGGTGAACCCCAGGGGTGGGGATACAGGATGGGGGAGGGGGGTGAGCCCCACGGGCAGGGATCCAGGACCAGGGATGAGCCCCACGGGCCAGGGACACTCGAACCAAGACCCCTCCTCCCTTTATGGGATCTCATTGATTAGATCTCTTACAGGGCACCAAATTTCTCCATCCCTGGTTCTGCTTTGATTCAAGGTTCCCACAGGCCTCCTTCTGTGGCCTGCGGAAGCTGCCTGTAACTTTCCCCCTTAGGAGAGGAATATCACAGCCCTCTTTCTGGGCTCTGAGCTGACATCTTGGGGAGGGAGTTCCCCTCCTGGGAGTCAGGAGTCCCACAGCCCTCGTTCCCAGGGCTGCAAGGGATCACTGAGGCCAACTTCAGCCCTCGCTCAGCTTCTCTGCACCAGTCCCTTTTAACACAGGCCGACCATCTAGGATGACCAGATAGCAAGTGTGAAAAATGGGGACACTTTTTTCCCCCGGTGGGGGGGCGGGGGAGTATATTGGCCTATATAAAACAAAGCTCCAAATATCAGGATGGTCCTGATAATATCAGGACTTCTGGTCACTCCACATCCATCCATCTTCTCCTCCCGCCTTTGACTCCCTGGAGGCTTCTGTTATCCCAAGCCTGGACTGACTTAGCCACATAGCCGACCTGGCACAGGGCTGTGATAATGTTCCCTAGCAGGGGAGAAGTGCAGAGAGGGGCACGCCCTGTCATCTCATCAGGGGGCCAGTCGCCCTGGGACACCTGGGCTGCCATCACATTTCACAGTGAGATAACAAGTTGGCCTTAGCCATCTCCTTGTGAAACACCCTATTGCTCCTCATGGATTCTTACCCTGCAGCCCCTGCCCATCCAGGTGCCTACAGCAGGGTAATGGTCTCGCCACTGAGAGTGGTGGGTGCTCTCCTGTAATTTCAGATCATCTCCCCCCCTCCCCCCACACACACAGGGAAATCCCGCAGCCAAACCCTTTATCTTGGGGACATGCCTCCCCTCCAGAGGTGTCACTCCCCGAAGGGCTGGGTCCATCTGTGGGGCAGACACAGAGCGATCACAGATCCCCTCAAACAGCTGTTACCCCAATGTAGCATGGCAATGACTGCCAGTGAAATACGTGAGACCAACTCTGGAGCCATCACACAGGGACATGGGAACATTCAATTAACAAAGTAATAAAGCACTCAGTAGAGTGGATAAAGCACTGGACTTGTACTCAGGAAACCCGGGTCCTATTTCAAGTTCTGCGGCTGGGTAACCTCGGGTAAATCATTTCCTCGCCCCATGCCTCAGTTTCCCCATCTGTACAATGGGGATGATGATGCTACTGACCTCCTCGGTAAAGGGCTTTGCGATCTATTCATTGAAAGAATTGATTGGCCTGATTACAGCGCTGCGGGTGTGACATTTTTCACAGCCCTGCACGGCATAGCTAGGTCAGTCTAATATTTCAGCTTATACCGGGCCTCGAACTGCATTTGGGTCTGGGTTGATTTTCAAATGTTAAAAAAAGTGGCGGGGAAACCCCAGTTTCACAAAAAAAATTCAGACTATTGATGTTTCTGTTTTACAGGATTCAAATAGAGTAATTAAAACAAATATTTCAGTCCGTATGCAATACTGACACCTCGGTGGGTCGTCACCAGTGGGGCTTAAACCTGGGACCTCTTGATCTTAATGCATGAGCATGTGCTGCCCCAGCTGAAAAGATAAAAGCCAGTTTACCTGCGAGGCACTAGGCTCCTCACGGTCTCGCTGGCCTGTCCACCACTAGAGGGGGACAAAGTGCCAGACCGGGCAGGCAGGGCTTACACATATTTGTTCAAATCATAGAATCATAGAATATCAGGGTTGGAAGGGACCTCAGGAGGTCATCTAGTCCAACCCCCTGCTCAAAGCAGGACCAATCCCCACCTAAATCATAAATAAATAAATGCTGAATGCTTGATTTTGCATTTCCCCCCCTTTTTCTATTTCCCCCATTTTTGGTTTTGCATTTTCCCCCATTCCCCCCCCCATTTTTCTCATTTTAAACTTTTTCTCTTCTTTCCCCCCTCCCCCTTTTTGCCATAGAGTGTGATAATATAAACCATGGCCAGGGTAGGATTTTTGCTTTTCTCCTCTGCTTTTTCTGGGCCCCCCCCCACTTCTGCTCTGTAACTTTTCAGAATGGCTCCATGTTTGGAATAGTTACCCAGGGGCCAAAGGGAAAATGAGAGTTGGGCCCAGACCCTCCAAGGTATTTAGGCACCTAACTCCCACTGAAATCCCTGGGCCCTTAGCGACCACCTGTGCAGATAACCCCCTCAGCGTAGCTTCAGATATAGCGGGGGGAAGAGTGTTTCTGTCGGTGTAGCTAACGCTGTCTGGGGACATGGTTTCCTCCACAGGGAGAACAACTGCTTCCGTCGGTGTACGCTGTGTGTCCACGCGGAGACTATGTTGGTAACGGTTCTGCAGTGTAGCCAGAGCCACGCTTTCGTTTTCCCGTTCAGTGAGTTTGCCGGCGTTGGAGATGTTTTGAAAAGTTACAGAGCAGAAAAAAGAGAAAAATAAAAAGGTAAAAATGAAAACAAAAAACCACCCTGGTCATCATTCATTCTGCTGCACTCGGGCAAAAAAAGGGGAATGGGGGGGCAGGGGCAGGGGAAAGAAATTTCAAAAAAAGCTGTGATTTTTTAAAATGGAAATAAAAAAAATTTCCGTTAGGAATGAAACATTTTTGGCTATTTTGGAAAGTTCTCATTTAAAGCAAAATAAAAATGTCAAAAATAACATTTTTCAGTGAAATTTTTTTTTATTAAATCCTATTTTTTGGGTGGAATGTTTTTCAGGCGACATACTTCCAGCAATTCTAGTTCGGCATCGGTTAGTTCACAGCTTTGTTTTCTGAACTCCAGCAAAGCACGTGCAGGAGCAGCTGAATCGCAGCCAAACCGACAAGAATCACACCTGCCACTAGCACCTGTGCAGCAACCACGCTCCGGGCGCAAAGGTTCCTCTATTTACTTGCTACGCCCCCAAAACCCCTTCGCCCTGGGACAGAGGCAAGCATGGAAAACGTCCGCACAAGAGATGGAAGTTTCCCAGAGTGAGGAGTGACGGACGACAGGGGGTTATAACGGAAAGTGATTTCCCCGATTCACCCTTGTGTGATGGCAGCTTGACACCAGGGCAACACACTGATTGCAATAGATGACTGCGATGGAGTGACACCGATGGCAATCTGTGAGGGCACAGAGGTGAGCTGAGCCCCCCGACTATAGCTGGTGCTGCATTAACGGCCACTATCTGAATCCTCGTCACTTGGGCTGAGATTCTGTGCGAGGGCCAGGACAAGGCACCAGCTCAGTCCCTCTTTGCCCCTCTGCCCAGCAGGGTCTTCACCCCTTGTTAACACTAGCTGAGAGCATTACTGGCCACGAGCACATACCGGGGCTCACTGGGGAGCAGATGGTGGCATGTGGGGCTGCCTGGACATTTTACATTCCCCACACAGAGGTGAGCCCGTGGCCTCCTGCCCACCCAGGCACCTGTGGTGGGGGAAAGTCTCCCCTCTGAGATTGGCATGTGCTCCCCCCTCATCCCAGCCCAGCCCTCCAGCTTTCCTACAGGGAAATCCCACAGCAGGGAGCAAAACCATTTACCTTGGGGCGATGCGTCCCCTCCAGAGCCATCACCACCTGTGGGGCAGGTACACAGCGATTACACATCACTTCAAACAGCCAAAAGCCTCATACAACGGAGGGCTAGAAGACCAACCTCAAGCAGGTTTTTCTCTACTTTTTGATTCACTGAAAATTTTGGGGAAAAAAATTGTTTTCAAGTCAATCTGAAACAAATTTCCCCACCCCCGGATTTTGTGAAATAGCCAGTGAACAAAAAAAATCAGCTAGTCTTTTGCTGCTCTGTTCCGTACTTGTATTTCATGAAGGTTTTAGTAAAGTAGACCATGATGACACTAATCCTGCCAAATATCTGTGTATCACACTCTGCCCTTCAGAGAAGATTGCGATATTTTGTCTTTTAATTAGTGGGAAAAACCAGCTCTTCCTCACCATGAAACTCAGCAATGGCTAAGAGGATGATTCTTCGTCACCCAAAAACATGTAAACATTGCCCCAGGGACAGAGTTCTCACCTGGGAAATGTCGGGGAAGGAGAGGGAAGTTTTACATCTTAACTCTAGATATCATGGTGTGACCCCAGCCTGTCCCAGCTCCCTGACCCCTCTGCACCAAGCCCATCATTAGTGCTTTGCATTACCATCCACATGCAGGTCCCAGGGGTCACTGGAGAGAGAATTGTTCTCCTGGTTATTGTCATCCTTGAGCTGGTAGCGGCAGGAAAAGGTCCCTGAGCTCTCCCTGGACACTGTATAGGGTGAGTCGTAGACGAGTTTATTTCCTTCCTTGGGCTGGACAGAAATCTCCTTCCCATCTTTGCAGAAGACAATGCGGGTCATGGGGGCATCCAAAGGGACTAAACACGACAGCATGGCCGTGTCCCCTTGGTGGGCAGACAGCCTGTCCAGGAACAGCCGCGGGGCTGGAAGAGTGCCTGGGGAGCAAACACATCAGTGTTAAACACCTGGGGCCAGATCCCCCGCTGGTGTCAATCAGCAAAGCTGCATTCACTCCTTTGGAGTGGGGCCAATCAACACCAGCTGGGGATCTGGCTCCATTGACTCCAATGAAGCAATGCTGATTTACACCAGCTGGGGTCTGGCCCCTTGGTGGTGTCACTCCCTGAGGCTGTGGTGTCTGGAGGAAAGGACAGGATGCACTGGGAGTGTGCAGAGATTTTAGCCTTTGTTTGTCCCACTTTGGGGCCTGATGTCTCTGTGCATGCTTCCCTTCCATGCCAGTGCAGTGCTATGGATTACAAGGGTTCAGCCAGGAGACAGGCAGAGGGGCAGAGATTGCTATTTGCCCCCATTTGAGATTGGATGCCCCTGTGTGTACCAGCAGCTTTGTGTTGCCATGTGAAACCACCTCATAGGGCCATTTCTGGTGGGATGGCAGACGCTGGGGGTCACTGGGATAGCGCACAATGGCCAGAGCATCCCAGGGAGCCCCTCCCATTGGGGATGTAAAGGGTGTAATGGGATGGGAGGTGTGAGTGTTACAGGAAAATCATCTCCAGGCTGTGTGCAAGGAAAAGCAGCCACCCCCACCCCCCATAGAGCCTGTCTCTCTACCCACACTGGTGTAAATCAGCAGTAACTCCCCTCAAGCCAGTGAAGTCCCACCCAAGAAAGGGGAGTCAGGCCCCAAGACACTTACACTGATGCTGCACCAACCCCAATACTCTGAGTCCTTAGGGTCAAACCCAGCTCTGGGCTAAGCAGGACAGGCACCCACTTACGCCAGTGGCTGAATTCAGTCCCCACTGAATACCAAATGGGTACAATTTCCACTGCTCGGCAAGGTTTGATCTATCACCTCTTACTGGCCACCTCACGCCCCTCATGTGTCACAGTGCTGTCTACACGGCCAGTGGATTTGTTCCTCACTGGTTTAAATTAGGTGCTTTAACTTGATGGAACAAATTCTCAGTTGGTGTAAATGGATGCAGCTCCTTTGACTTCAGTGGAGATGCACCTGTTTACACCAACAGAGGATTTGTTCTGATCTTGTTCCCAATGAAGTTACAAGGAATTCTGCCACAGGAAGCAGGTTTGGGTTTTGTGTGTCAGAGTTAAAAATGGAACCCAGGAGTCCTGACCCCGCAGTGATCTGCTCTAACCCACTAGACCCCACTCCCCTCGCCGAGTCCTGACTCCCAGCCCACTGCACTCCTTCTTTGGCACCTTCTCTTCTTCTAATGTAGCCAACACTCACCTGGAGAGCTACAAATTTCCTGGCTTGCAGCAAGCGAACCTTTTAAATAAAATACACCGCATTCCTGTTAGTAGGGCAGACAGATGTGCTGTAGAACACTTAATTCAGTTTAAAATCAATGGACATTCTCCCAGAAAGGCAACGTACAGACACAGGATGGTGACAGCTGTGGAATCCCCTCCTTTAAATCTCTCCTGTGCAATAAACTGCATTTGTTAATCGCACTCTTCCAACTAATCCCTCTCCCTTGGGACAGCTTCTCACCCACCGAGCTGCACGGCTGAGTAAAGGGGTCCCTAGACTCATGGATTCTCACGCCAGAAGGGACCATTGTGATCATCTGGCTCTGACCTCCTGCAAAGGACTCTACAGAGAACCTGACAATGTGATTCCTTTTTCTAGGCAAGCACCTGTGTTTGAGCTAGACAGCATCTCTTAGAGACACATCCACTCCTCATTTAATAACTCCAAGTGACAGACAATCTAACTGCTTCCCTTGTTAATCTGCTCCAGTGGTAAATGAGCCACGCTCCCTACGTGGGCCTTATTCCAGAGTGAATTAGTCTGACTTCACCTTCCAGCCGTTGGCTCTCATTCAGCCTTTGTCTGATCGATTCAAGAAATCTACCTCTGCTATCAGAAATCTCCCTGCAGAGGGGCGTATACACTGTGATCAAGTCACTTTTTAACCTTCTCTCCCATCAGCTAACCAGACTGAGCTCCGTCAGCCTCTCACTGTCAGGCAGCTATTCCAGACCTCGCATCATTCCTGTAGCTCTTCCCTGAACTCTCACCTTTCCCCCACGTGTGGATCAGGTGAATAAGTGATTTAAAATGGCTCTGGCAATATTCAGTGCTGGGTTTCGACTAGGGCTTGGGCCTGAGATCGCACATATATTGCAGCTGCTAAAATATGTGGATTTTGCTGGAAGGATTGAAAGTGCTTTAAATCCCCTGATATAGAAAACAATAAGCAGGGAAAAGTAACAGTGTTTGGCAGTGCTAGGGATGTACTGGAGACCAGGGGTGTGTGAGCGGGGTGGGGGGTTGGCATAGGCCTCTGTGGGGTCTAGGGCAGTGATGCTAGTCTAATAGCCCACCTGGAACATGCCTCTCAGGACTATTTAAGCAAACAATTCTCTGCCTGTCTCATCTCAGCCTTCTCCTAAAACCCAGCCAGGCCCGTTGTGCCCATACTCACAGAGAAGCCATAGGCCCAGCAGCAGGATCATGGGGAGAAGCCGTGATAACCCCACAGTCTGGCGATGCCACAGCGGCATCTGCCTCTCGGGGATCCAGGTGCCGTCTCTCAGGCTCTGCTCCTTAGTGTCTCAGTGAGAGAAATGCCGTGGCTCTCTGATCTGGCCTCTCCGCTGCTGATCTGCAGGGACCAGAGAAGCCGCAGGTGCTCTCTGATCTGCCACGTGCTCCCCAAGGTTCAGAGAGAAGAAAAGCCACAGCCCCTGTGAGAGACGGGGCCGTGTCTGCTACCGGCCTCGCAATGGCCAGGGACCTCACTCCCTGGTAAGAGGGGGAGATTGTTTGCACAGCTCCTGTCTCGTGGGTTGGGCAGTTTCTCTGTTGTTCCCAAATGCTGAGGATTGAGGGGTTGATACCCGATCAGACCAGCCCCTCTGAGCCCAACTCTCTACCTTTGGAGTTTGATACTGGATCCGACCAGCCCATCTGAACCCAACTCTCCACCTTTGGGGTTTGATACTGGACTAGACCAGCCCCTCTGAGCCCAACTCCCAGGCGAGCCCAGAGTGAGAATTACAGAGCAATGGTGGCTTCCCATAGTTATTGAGCAACAAAGTTTCTGTTTAAAGCAGAATTTTAAACTTTGCTTAAAATCCACAAGACAAGTCAAATCCACCTGAAAAGTGGAAGCCTGGGTGAGTGGCTGAGGCAGAGTGTGTGAAGGAAATCTGAGGCCCTTTGACAAAGAGGTTCTCCCGATAGAGCCCCTAAAAATGGAGCTGTTTCCAAAATAACAACATTATTTTAGGGTTAGGTGTTGAAAAGGCCCCAAAGGAGTCAGGCACTCCTCACTCCTGGGCTTTCATGGCAGTCAGCACCTCAGACACTCAAGCCCCTTTGGAAATTCCTCCCTGCATGTCCTGCTGTCACAAATGGCAGCCATCTTTACTAAGGGCAGCTTCCCTTTCACATCCCAAGGGTATAGCAACATGGCAGCTATCTGTCTAGAGGGAAGCCTGAGACTTTAATGCCATTATATAAAAAGCCTGAAGCTGCCCATGGGGAAGATGGCTGCCATGACACTATGGCCTTGGAATGTGAAATTGAAGTTGCTGCTAGGGAGGTTGCCCCTAGTAAAGATGGCTGCCATTTCCATTGTTTCCGCTAGGACTGAAGATGTAGGCTGCCCTCTGGGTAATGGTTATCATTTCCCTAAAGCCTTGGGAGGCTGCCCATGGCATAGATGTCCAATTTCCTCCTTGTTTTCAAATGGAAGTGAAGCCATAAGCTGCCCTCAGAGAAGATGGCCACCCATGTCCCTGATGTGGCAGAGAGGTTGCCCTAGGTAAAAATGGCCACTCTTTCTTTTTGTGGCCTGCAGGATTGAAGACTGTGGCTTCATTCCCCTTAGAAACAATGGGAAATGGTGGCCATCTTTACTTGGGGCACCCTCCCTGTCATACCCTAAGGTATCACTGACATGGCAGTGCAGCTTCCCATTGCTTCCAATGGAAGCGGTGGCCATCCTCATAACAATGGCCTCCATTTGCCCTCATGCATGAGTACCATCTGCTCCTGCCCTCCCCCCCGAGAATTCATCCCATTCCCCAGTTTGTTCCATTTCCCCAGCAGGGCTCTCCAGGGCTCTTCATAAAGAAGCAATCACCCCCCTACTTCCCCACCACCGGACAATCCCCTTGTCCCTTTTCTAGCCATGTGGGGGTGACACTGTGCCCTCTCCCCTCACTGCCCCCGTGCCCTGGGAGAGGCCCCTGTTGAGCGTTTGCCTCCATCTAATTGCCAGGATGCTGGATCCAGAGCACCCCATGTCCCATCCCTCTCTGTATGCTTAGTTGCCCATGGGCAGATCATAATGGGGGTGCTGGGACATCACTTGGGGGTGTGACTGAGTCACATGACTGACCCCATAACATATGCTGTGTCTGTTTCTGGATGACATCCCCTGGTGGCTCCCGCAGGTCCCAGGCCAGGGTTATTAATAGGCTTCTCAGAATTCAATTTTTATTATAATTTTGACACATAATGTCGATATTGATTTTAAAGGTTTTTTTAACATTTCTTATCAATTTAAATGTTCACTATTGGTTAAAATCATGGGGTTTCGTCAACATTTTTATATTTATTGTTTTTTATTTCACAGTGGAGGAAATTACAACGGGGGGTCAGACAATAATTATTTAATGAAAGTAGACATTGAGATTCAAAAGGTTAAAGCTTCATAACCATTAAAACACAAATTGTCATAATCTTATGTCAAAATATACACAGTAAATATCCTTAAATCAGCCTCTAATAATGTCTCACACGGCATTTCACTTACTTTGCTTAACTGCAAATTTCTGTTATTATCGATAGAAATATTTTCTCGTGGGTTTGTGTGCTTGCTGGGAAACTGATGTTTGCTGACATTTACCAATAACAAGCGAATCCCTCCAAGCCTAGTTCTAAACAGAGCCCCCCTGCCTGTGAGGTGAGCAGAGAGACGGGCCTGTGGTTACTGGCTGTGGTCGCTGTTCCCAGCGTAGGAGTCTCTCCCCCGCCCCCTGCGACCCTGTCCCCACAGCCCGGTAGTATTTATAGACACAGTCTCAGAGCGATGCTGCTCTCAAGACACAATGATCCCCCATCACTTGTCTGCTGTGCTCATTTCTGTCTCAGGGATGATTGCAGTGCTGCATTCGCAGCATGGCTGAGGGGCTGGAAGAATAACCCCCAGTCCAGCCCCTGGTAGAGCAGGTGGCAGAACGTATTGTTCAAGGTCTGGCCTGACAGAGTAAAACACCAAACCGCAGCTTATTTTCTGCAACCACTTGGAACAATTTCATATTTAGGCAACAAATATTTCAGACTCTTTACAGCACAAACTTGTAGAGCATGCCTGTAATGCAGAGCAGAGTGGGACTCGGGGCTGTATGGATCAGGGCTCATACTTCAGTGTCTGCCCCTATGCTACAATAACCAAGGGTAGAAATCACAGCCTCTGGGGAACAGTGTGGGGGTGGGGAGTGCGGGGGGGTGGGCAGGTTGAAAGAGTTCAGCCACTGTGAAAATTCCAGCTATCACTGGGAGCTCCCAGCCCTCCCGTCTGTGTGTGCCGTACCGGAGCAGGACCCACAGCTCTGGCCTGCTGGATCCGGCTCCCTGGCCTCAAGCCAGGCCCAGCAGGAGTGAAAATTAAACCCTTATTAAGCAAATATGTCTCTGCACGAACACAGGGGCTGGATCCTGGCCTGGTGACACACGTGTGACCCCATAGTAAAGCTGCTGCAGGCCATGGGGTTCTTCTGGATTTACACACACACACACACACACACACACACACACACGCACACTGGTGTGACTGAAGGGCAGGGCAGTGTGAGGAGATAGGCCATCCTCACCACAGCTGCCCCAGGACACAGGCACAGAAAGCAGGAGCTGGCCAAGCCACCGGCCAGGGAAGAGGGGGTACTGGGTGGGTCTGGAGTTAAGCTAACGTTCATATCCCATGGCAGGGGAACCTACGGGGGCTGCTTGGTGTCCCATATTTACCAGGGACCCCCGCCCCAAGTCTGATCAATGAGTTACTCCCCCTGAGCCTCATGGACACATTTCTGCACAATGGCATAACCCACAGACCTCTCTGTAATCCCAGGCGACCCTCCAACCTGCCCAGGACAGGGGGGACACCCAGAGCCATCGGTCACCTCTCCTTCCTTTTTCTCCCTGCCATTCCACCCAGAGCCCTCCGGATCGTACTGAGCGATGGCTCTTTTCCTCTGGATGCAGGTGATGATCGGGGCAGCTGCCAGCAGGAGCAGGACCAGGACAGAGCGGAGGATCCAGACCCAGAGCGGGATAGCAGGCCCTGGGACAGGGGATGGAGCAGGGTGAGCAGTCTGAAGGTGGAGGTGAACTTGCAACATGAGTCCTGCTCACAGCCTGTCTGGAGGGGCCTTCTGCCAAGTGCTGGCCCTTCTGCACAGGGGACATTGCACCTGGCCATGATACGTCCCTAACGAGCCTCGGGGAGCCTGTGAATGCCCAAGCCCAGCTGTTTAGAGACCTCATGCCTGGCTCCTAACCCCCGCAGGGATCTTGCTCAGCCCTGGTTCTTTGCCACCCTGTACCCAGCACCAAGGCAGGGGCAGCTGGGGTCAGCCCCTCACCTGTGCCATGGAGCCCTTTCCAAGGGCCAGCACTGACACCATGGTCTGGGGTTACCATGTTTCAAGTTCCCAAATACAGGACACTACTGGGGGAAGGGGAAGCTGAAGGGGGAGGGAAGGTACAAAGTTTCTTTCTGCTTTGAATGGGGAGGGGACGGAGCCCTGCAGTGGGCTTGGCATTGCCTTCAGAGCAGCGCAGAAATAAGGGAGGACCAAAAGAGAGGTCATGTCCAGGGAAACCCGGACGTATGGGAACCCTACCATGGTCTGCTGCTGACCTGCGCGGGGCAGGATCGCAGCCCGGCAGCCACTGACTCCCTGGCCAGATGTTTGTGCCTGATGCTGCCTCACAAAGCCAGAGCCCACGTGAACCCTGCCTCCTCCCCAGGCCCCTGTCCCATGGACACATGTCCGTCCAGGCCATCGCTAGGGGCTCTGTGATAGGAGAACTGGCTAGTTCGTTTATCTCCTGGCTCCGCTGCCTGCGGAATCCGAACCCCTGTCTCTGCCCCCGCCAGGCTCTGCACAGCCGTGGCCTCCATTGCCATGGGGTAAGAGCCCGGCTCCCTCCACACCGCCAGCCACAGCACAGGGACATGGCAGCCCCCAGCCTCCTGGGGAGCAGACGGTGGCATGTGGGGCTGCCTGGACATTTTACATTCCCACACAGAGGTGAGCCCCTGAGGCCGCCTGCCCCACCCCCACCCCCAGGCACATGCGGTGCGGTAAAGTCTCCCCTCTGAGATTGGCATGTGCTCCCCCCTCGTCCCAGCCCAGCCCTCCCACTTTCCTACAGGGAGATCCCAAAGCAGGAAGCAAAACCATTTACCTTGGAGCAATGTCCCCTCTCCAGAGCCGTCACCATCAGTGGGGCAGATACACAGCGATTACACATCACTTCAAACGCCAAAAGTCTCATACCAATGAGGAGTAGAACAGCAGCCTCAAGAAGGTTTTTTTTCCAACTTTTTGATTCACTGAAAATTTTGAAAAAAATTGTTTTCAAGTGAGTCCGAAACAATTCCCCCCACCCAATTTTTTGAAATAGCCAGTGAGCCAAAAAAATCAGTTAGTCATGCTGCTCTGTTCCGTACCTGTATTTCATGACGGTTTTAGTAAAGTAGACCATGATGACAATAAAACTGCTGAATATCTGTAACAGTTTGTCCATTTTCACACGCTGCCCTTCAGAGAAGATCATGATCTTTTGTCTTTTAATTAGTGGGAAAAACCTGCTCTTCCTCATCATGATGAGAGGACGGTCCTTCTTCACTAAAAACATGTAACCATTGCCCCAGGGACAGAGTTCTCACCTGGGAAATGTCGAGGAAGAAGAGGGAAGTTTTACATCTTAACTCTAGATATCACAGTATGTCCCCAGCCCGTCCCAGCTCTCTGACCCTCCACACCAAGCCCACCATTAGTACAGTGCATTACCATCCACGTGCAGGTACTGGGGGTGACTGGAGAGAGAATTGTTCTCCTGGTTGTTGTCATCCTTGAGCTGGTAGAGGCAGGAAAAGGCCCCTGCACTCTCCTTGGACACTGTGTAGGGTGAGTCGTAGACTATTGTGTTTCCTCCCTTGGGCTGGACAGAAATCTCCTTCCCGTCTTTGCAGAAGACAATGCGGGTCATGGGGGCGTCCAAAGGGACTAAACATGACAGCATGGCTGTGTCCCCTTGGCGAGCAGACAGCCTGTCCAGGAACAGCCGCGGGGCGGGGAGAGTGCCTGGGGAGCAAACACATCAGTGTTCAACACCTGGGGCCAGACCCCCCGGTGGCGTCAATCAGCAAAGCTCCATTCACTCCATTGGAGCTGGGCCGATTTACACCTGCTGGGGACCGGACTCACTCACGCCAGTGAAACGTGTCTGAACCCGAACCCTCCAATCCCTGCTGTGCTCCCAGGACCAGTCACTCACCGGGAGAGCTGCAGATTCCCTGGCTTGTGACAAGGGAGCCTGTGAAATAAACACAAAGGGTCTCAGTGCAGGAGGGGAGGTGGAACAGGGAATTATAGTGACTGGAGCTGGAAATACAGTCGCATCCTCTAAAGGAAAGTGAGCATCTCTGGCTTTCGCAGGCCCAGGCAAATCTAGCTCCAGCCAGTAGAGAGAAATTCAGTGTCAGAATAATGATGGGCCGTGTTCTGCCCCTTTGTTTATCCCCTCGCCAGAGACAGAATGAATTTGCTGTTAAGCTCCCTGGAGCCAATTTCCTCTCAGCACAGTGGGGGATTTTCACAAGCTCAAAGTGCAGCTTGGTGTCCAGCTCCCAGTGTGAATCGGCCTGAGGAGCCCAGCTAGCCATCTGCCCCTCTTGGAGCAATGGAGCCAGGTGCATTTACACCAGCCGGGGATCTGATCCACAGTCTATAACTTGTTATTTGCCCAGGGAGAAGTCTGGGGTTAGCTGGTGCATTTCAGTCTGAGTGCGGAGGAGGAACGGCTCCCTGTACCAGCATGTAGAGCTCGCTGGACCCCAGACCCATGGCTGAAGGCTGGTGTGAGCATGCCAGAGACTCACTGGAGATGGGTTAGGCCAACAGTTGACCCTGACCCCATGCCTTGTTATGGGCCAGATCGTGCACAATTGGGGTCACTGAGAGCTCTCTTGTTCATTGCAGTGGGAGCAGGGTCAGGGCTGACATGTCCATGGCCCTGATCCTGCAGGCCAATGATCCATCTCTTCCACTCGTATAGGCATCCCTTGACTTGAATAGACTCTGGGCAGGCGTCAGGGCCTATACCAACAAAGCAATGTGCAGGATCAGGCCCATGAGCACATACACGCTGGGGAAACGCAGCTAGGCGAGTCAGTGGGAGGCTGAACACAGGTTTGTCTCCTGATCATCAGATCTTTAGCTCAGCATATTTTGCATTCACCATAAATATCAGCAAAGAGCCATGAGCAATTCATAGAACCCCCCATGCAGCAGACAGAGCTGGTATCCCCCTTGTACGGAGCGGCTAAGTGACTGGCCCAGGGTCACCCAGGAAGTTTGTGGCAGAGCAGGGAATTCATCCCTCGCCTCTAAAGTCCCAACCATGGACAAGCCTTCTGGTACTGGTAATGATCACAGTGATTAATGATTAACTGCTATTTTCATAGAATAGTAGAATCAGAGAATATTTTAATTAATTTCAGCTGGGCTTTTCAGATCCCAGGGAAATCCCATCATTACCACCTAAAATCTAATCACATGTGATGGTGGCAAACACACCCACACGCTGGCAGCCGGGGGGTGTGAGTACAGGGTGGTGTGTGTGGGCTCAGGGCCAGGGTGCAGCCCTTGGAAAACGACAGAGCATTTCGGGGTGACGCAATGACCTCGTTGCTGAGGTTCAGAGCTGGAATCTAACCAGCGATTTCCATCGTCCTTAACCCTGAGTCAGGTGGTGGTAATTAAACATGCAGTTGCTATTATTAAATCCCTTGGAAGCTTCGGTGCGAGGTGGCAAGCTCTGATCCCATCCCGGGCAGCGTTGGCACTTTCACGTCCACACAGCACGTTACCAGAGGGCTCAGAACCTCACAGGATTGGAGCCTAATTAAGCTAACGATCCTCTGCCCTGTGATCTCACCCTTCCAGCTAAACCCGGCCAGTGCTGGCCATACTCACAGAGAAGCCAGAGACCCAGCGTCGGGATGCTCAGGGGACAAGGTGATAACAGCATGGTCTGGCGATGCAGCAGGGAAGGCCTGTCTCTCTGCTCCTCAGAGTCTCAGTGAGCCGTGTCTCTCTCATCTGACTTCTCCCCTTCTGATCTGCAAGAAGCAGAGAGCAGAGAAGCGGCAGGCGCTCTCTAGTCTGGATCTTGGCCCTAAGATTAACGTATGAAAAGCCACAGACTCTCTGCTAAGGTGGGGCTGTGTCTGCTATGGGCCTGGCTGCGGCCAGGGGGACACTCGCTTCCTTGTGCGGGTGGAAGTTGCTCTCCCAGCTCTTCTCTCACAGGTGCTGGGCAGGCTCTCTGCTGTCCCCAAGCTCTGAGTGTTGGGGGTTTGGGTACTGGGTCAGACCAGCCCTTCTGAGCCTAGCTCCCAGCCTTTGCGGTCTGATGCTGGATCAGATCAGTCCCTCTGAGCTGAACTCCCAGCATTTCAATTTCCATATAGACTGGATTTCTTCTGTATCAGACCCCAAAGCCTCCGAGAACCCCAAAGACTGGGAGCTGCGTTCAGAAGGGCTGGTTTGATCCAGGATCAGATCCCTTCAGTAATCACTGGGCCTATCAATTTATCCTACTATGGGCCCAACTTTGGGAAAGAGGATAAACGTTTATGTAGTGCCACAAGACAGGTTGATGGGAAAAGCTGAAAAGGGGACACAGGAAGATTGAATTAAGCCAAATAAAAAGACCTAGTGATATAATTCAAGAACTGTATTAAGAGCATGCTTGATAAACAGGAGATGTGTGGGATGGGAAATTAATTAATCAAAATTAGTGTGTCAGAAATCAGGCTTGTTGGATAAGAATATGAGAACGGTCATACTGGGTGAGGCCAATGGTCCATCTAGCCCAGTATCGTGTCTTCTGACAGTGGCCAAGGCCAGGTCCTTCAAAGGGAATGAACAGAACAGGCAATCAACGATCGATCCATCCCTTGTCATCCACTCCCAGCTTCTGGCAAGAAGCGGCTAGGGACACCCAGTGCATGGGATTGCATCCCAAACTATCTTGGCCAATAGCCATTGATAGACCTATCCTCCAGGAATGTATCTGTGTGGTTTTTTTTTTAACCCTGTAATAGTTTTGGCCTTCACAGCATCCCCTGGCAACAAGTTCCAAAGATGGACTGTGCGCTTTATGAAGAAATACTTCCTTTTGTTTGTTTTAAACTTGCTGCCTATTAATTTCATTGGCTGATTCTTGGTTCTTGTGTTATGTAAAGGAATAAATAACACTTCCTTATTCACTTTCTCCACATCATTCATAATTTTATAGACCTCTATCACGTCCCATCTTACTCTTCTCTTTTCCGAGATGAAAAGTCCCACTCTTTTTAATCTCCCCGCATATGGAAGCTGTTCCATACCCTTATTCAACTTTGTTGCCCTTCTCTGCACCTTTTCCAATTCTAATATATCATTTTTGAGGTGGGGCAACCAGAACTGCATGCAGTGTTCAAGATGTGGTCATATCATGGATTTATATAGTGGCATTGTGATATTTTCTATCCCTTTCCTAATGGCTCCTAACATTCCCTTAGCTTTTTTGACTGCTGCTGCACATTGAGCAGATGTTTTAGAGAACTACCCACAATGACTCCAAGATCTCTTTCTTGAGTGATCACAACTAATATAGACCCCATCATTTTGCATGTAGAATTGTGATTGTGTTTTCCAATGTGCATTACTTACAGAGGTGACATACAACTGTGGCTCATGGGGGAGCACAAATGAAATGTTCTGGGGGAGTCATAGAATCATAGAATATCAGGGTTGGAAGGGACCCCAGAAGGTCATCTAGTCCAACCCCCTGCTCGAAGCAGGACCAATTCCCAGTTAAATCATCCCAGCCAGGGCTTTGTCAAGCCTGACCTTAAAAACCTCTAAGGAAGGAGATTCTACCACCTCCTTAGGTAACGCATTCCAGTGTTTCACCACCCTCTTAGTGAAAAAGTTTTTACTAATATCCAATCTAAACCTCCCCCATTGCAACTTGAGACCATTACTCCTCGTTCTGTCATCTGCTACCATTGAGAACAGTCTAGAGCCATCCTCTTTGGAACCCCCTTTCAGGTAGTTGAAAGCAGCTATCAAATCCCCCCTCATTCTTCTCTTCTGCAGACTAAACAATCCCAGCTCCCTCAGCCTCTCCTCATAAGTCATGTGCTCTAGACCCCTAATCATTTTTGTTGCCCTTCGCTGGACTCTCTCCAATTTATCCACATCCTTCTTGTAGTGTGGGGCCCAAAACTGGACACAGTACTCCAGATGAGGCCTCACCAGTGTCGAATAGAGGGGAACGATCACGTCCCTCGATCTGCTCGCTATGCCCCTACTTATACATCCCAAAATGCCATTGGCCTTCTTGGCAACAAGGGCACACTGCTGACTCATATCCAGCTTCTCATCCACTGTCACCCCTAGGTCCTTTTCTGCAGAATTGCTGCCTAGCCATTCGGTCCCTAGTCTGTAGCAGTGCATTGGATTCTTCCATCCTAAGTGCAGGACCCTGCACTTATCCTTATTGAACCTCATCAGATTTCATGTGTCCCCCCCCCCGCATTTCTCAGCACACCGCTGGTGGGATGCCTAGCAAGGAGGAGGCCGCACTCCCCCTGGCAGTGGCACTCTCCCTGTGTCCATGCAGTGCGGGGAAGGGAGGAAGCAGCAAGGTGGCTGGCTGCTGACTGAGCCCCTCCCCTCCACATGGGGCTGCTTCATCTTCCCTGCTGCTGGAGTTCCACACCTTGCCTCTGCCTCTGCCCCCGACTCCGCGCATGGTCTGCAGAGCAGGCAGCATCGCTGGGACTCCAGCAGCGGGGAAGGAGAAGCAGCAGCTGTGAAGGGGGGGAGAACAAGGCCTAATTGGTGAACAAAATAGCGAGGGGGCAGGCTATGCTGCCAACCACACACTTTTGTGATCTTTTAAAGGCAGGGGTGGCGGGGGAGAATCAAGCTGTCTGTAGGCCACAACGCTGTCTGACGGAAGACCTGGAAGAAGCAAGCTTCACTGCTACAGCCGCTTACCCAGGGTGCCGAAGTGGCGTGTTACTTTCGGGGACTATATGGGCCTAAAGCGTTAACATGCTGATGTGACTCGGTCACTGTTTAATATTGGAGCGTGACCGAGCCATGTCAACGCCTTGAGCCCTTTGGGCCCCTTTGCTGGAGCCCAACGCCCAGGCCATAGGCTGTGATATTGGATCACATTAGCTCCTCTGGGCTGAGCTCTTGGGCTGTGGAATTGGAAACTGGAGAGGTGACTGTTTCCAGACCAAACTGCAGCTCAGAGGCCAGCCATTTGGGGCCAGTCCCCGCAATGAACCCCACTCAGGTGCCTCCCTGGGAGCAGAGCACTGTGGAAACCCTGGCCCTGTGTCTATGGAGCAGCTCGAATAATGGCAGCAAGAATGGTTTGATCATTGGGGAATGAGCATTTTTCCATTTTCCTCCCACTCCAAAGCAGATCAGCTGTTTTTGCTCAAACTTTTATCTCTGGGCAGCGACCAAGCCTGGTAATTTTCACCCCCACCGCCGAATTCTGAGCGAAGCTACAACCCCCTGAAAACAAGATTTACAGCAAAGCTGTTTTGGAAGGTACTCCTGCCGCGAGTTCTGACTGCACCGCGTCGCACCTGATTGTGCAGTGTGGGAAAGTCACTGCCACCTCGTCCGTAACCACGGCAGCTGGGGTTATAATACACTGGCAGGGCTGTATCAGATGTGCCCCTAGATTGCAGCAAAGCAAGTCTGATGGGGATTCATCTCTGGAGGGGCAGCGCCTGACCCAGATGGATGTCTATGGGGAGAGTGAGGGGGGAGAGTGGAGAGAGAGCAGGACATTTTGATGCTTTTAATAGAACATACACATGCAGCAGATGCTACCCCTTACAAATGCATCTAACCTACTGCCATGTGATGGCAGAGGGGTGCGACTGAGCTGGCATTGTATCAAAGACAGGGACTCTCAGAGTTATGGCACCTGCTTTAGCTGGAAGGTGGGTTTTTTGCTTTGATTTGGGGGGTTGGGGCTCATGTTTTGTAAATAAATAGAAATTTGGGGCTGGGTGTTAACAGGGGAGATGCTGAGAAATTTTTACTGTAGGATCAAAATATGGAACCTAAAACCAGAGTTATTTTCATGATGCTGTTTTGGCAGCAGTCACCAAGTAGTGACACTACATAGTCTGACAAGTTCTTTTGCATGCAAGCTGTCCGCAGTCATTGAGGATGTGCTATATTGTTGTCAGCTTTATGATGCACGTTACTTTGGGGAGAGCTGTGGCAAGTGGCGGGAGAGTTTGCCCTTTGCCTTTATCTTTCTACATATTTGATTCTTGGAGCGGAGCTGGTCCCTGGAAACCAGGCACTGGTGTTGAGCTGAGATCCCTGAAAGAAGGGTTTGTCTGTGTGCCATTTATGGCCATCTCTGTTCCAGGACGGGTGCATAGAGTGTAACTTAGCAAGCTGCACTAAGGCTCCGTACAAAGTCGACATCTCTGAATTCTCCTCCAATAAGAAACTGATCCGCATGGCCCTGAGACCTGCCATCAGTTTCCAAAGGGCCACACTACGATGAAGCCTCAGGGGCCAGCTGGGAATACAGTGCCCCCAATATGGAGCAATCACAGTTGGGTCACACTTGGGTCAAATCCTGAGCTTATTGAAGTCAAGGGCAAAACTCCTGTTGATTTTAGTGGGGCCAAGATTTACCCCCTAGCTTTGGAGCTAGATTGCGTGCTGACTAATAGCAATGCTCTCACCAGAACCCCTCCTGATGGTGTTTAGTTGTTAGCGGGTTTTGTCAACTGGAAATTGATGGACACCGGGGGTGCTGGAGTCACTTTAGAGGTCTCCTCTGAACTGGCAGGACTTGGAGTTCACGTTTTGTTTTAAAAAAACAGGCCCTTTGACTGTGGATTTTTGGGTCCCAGTCATTGTGTTAAGCATTGAAAGACACACACAGGGGACACTGCACTTTACACACATTGATTGCCAGGGCAAAACCACACACCAGCAGTAACAGCTGTGCTGCTCACTGTGTTTCATTCCAAGACTGAGGATCTCCAGTGGAAGAGGCCTGAGAATGTGAAGCCAGAATCCAAGGGGCACCGGCAGAGCTGTGGGTGGGTGGCTGGGAGCCCAGCTCTGGGACAGCAGGGCACTGACTGTCAGGATTGAGAAGAGAAAATATAACATGAGTAGAAATCGCAGGAAGAAAGAGCAGAGCCACAAGCCACCTATAAATAAGCCCAGCCTGAGCTGTGGTCAGGAAGCGAGTTGGTACGACTCTGGAGACACGTGCTGCTGGTGCAATGCACAAACACAGAGACCCGGCCGCAGGCCGCCCCTGGGCTGTGGTCACTGTATTACCAGAGGCATCTCCAGTGCAGAGTTGCTCCCCCCGCCCCTTCCGGGCCCGGCTTTGCTCGCAGCTCGTAGCCCTTTGTACCACGGCACTGAGGAGTATTTTTAACAATACAGACCCGGAGCGAGGCTGCTCCTGTGACACAGAGACCCCTCCTCTGGGGTATCATAGAATCATAGAATATCAGGGTTGGAAGGGACCTCAGGACATATCTAGTCCAACCCCCTGCTCAAAGCAGGACCAATCCCCAACTAAATCATGCCAGCCAGGGCTTTGTCAAGCCTGACCTTAAAAACTTCTAAGGAAGGAGATTCCACCACCTCCCTGGGTAACGCATTCCAGTGTTTCACCACCCTCCTAGTGAAAAAGTTTTCCTAATATCCAACAGTAGGTGCAGCCCAGACCCTGAGTCCCTGTGATTCATTCCCTGGTGATACCTAGCCCCTGTCACTGGCTACTCACAGAAATTCCAGAGCCTCTGCCCCCCACAGGAGCTAGGTACCCCAATTTACTGGTTTTACCTTAACCACCCATGCCTGTAAACCACACAGCGCTCATGAGCACTTACAATAAAACCCAGGCAGGGTTATTTAAGAAAGGATAAAGATTGAACTAGAAACAAGAGAAAGTGATGGCAACAAATGGTTCTACCAGAGAACAAAATCATAAACGACAAACCCGGGTCTACACTGATTAAGTTACCTTTCCTAGCTAATAAAGTAGGCTCCCCTTATCTGAATGGGCCATTACCGAGACATATTCTCCCCTGGTGACTAGTTTCTACTCCAAGTCTGGAAATAAATTCATTATTCCTTAAATATTACCCGTACAAACATCTCACAATGATTATGAGTCGTGACAAGTTACTTGCTCTCTGTAGCTATCTTACACATTCCTCTTTATGGATAATATCCTCTAAGATGTATGTTCAGTGTTGTGAGTTTGTCTGAGTTGAGGGTTGTTTGCAAAGAACAAGGAACCCTTTGCCCAGAAGTCTCTGTGTCTCTGCTCTGTCTTTGCCCTTGGGGGCTCTGGGTGTATCCACAGGGCTAGACTGTGAGAAAAATCAGTGTGAGAGGCAGGGTGTTCCTTTAACCTGGCTCTGTCACACCTGGGGGACCCTGTGCCTGTCACATCCAGGAGGCCCTGCCCCTGTCACTCCTGGGGGATCCTGCATCTGTCACATGGGGGAGACCCTGTGCCTGTCATATCTGCATGGAGGGGGGTGGTGGTGTCCTGCATCTGTCACATGGGGGAGACCCTGCGCCTCTCATACCTGGGGGATCCTGTGTCTGTCACATCCAGGGGGGTCCTTCCCCTGTCACACCGGGGGGACCATGTGCCTGTCATAGAGGTGTCCCTGCTCCTGTCACATCTGAGGGGCCCTGCCCCCATCACACCTGGGGATCCTGTGTCTGTCACATCCAGGGGGCCCTGCCCCGTCACACCTGGGGGACCCTGTGCCTGTCATATGGGGGAGGGCTGTCTCTGGGGAACCAGCGTGTCTGACACTCCAAGACACAGCCCATCCTGAGCCTCACAAGAGAAGCATCTGAGAGTCGTTTCCATCTTGCCTCAGTGGGGGAGGGCCCCTCTGGCCACAGACACACGTCAGGGCTGCTCCCAGACACACTGCTAGAGCCCACAGCCCATCCAGTTCCTCTGCTCCCCACCCCGTGGTGAGCCAATCCCCAGCTGGTGAAAGTCCATGTTGATGTCGGTGCCGTGTGCCCATTTCCACCAGTCGAGGCTCAGCCCCTGTATTGTTATATTTGTATTGATATTGTCTCAATTGCAACGGTATCTGCACTGGTGTGGGGGCTCCAATGGCAGGGTTAGGGCCAATTAAGTGACTGATCTTTCAATCAAATCCACGTGTCCTGTTGAAGGATTGGGGCCTACAAATCTTGCAATCTCCTTAACTTGGGGTTTTCTGGCTTTTATTTGCTTAACTATCAATGTTAACTTTGCCCCAGAGTAGCTGTGTGTATTGTCAGAGCCGCGGGGACTGCCACTCACCGCTCTCTCGCTGTCTGGTGCAGGTGCTGGGGTCACAGGCCAGGAGCCCTGCAGCTCCCCTGGTGAGTGAGAGCATAAGAGACGTGGAAGAAGGGGAGACACAGAAAGGAGTGAAACTCCTGACAATGGCAACAAGAGGGCAGATGGGAAGGTGTAGGAGGGGGATGGGTGGGGAATGCCTCTTGCATGATTGCTGCCTGAAATCCTCTTCATCAAACAGTAAATTGGACTTCTCACAGTGCCACACCATAAACATGACTGGAAATGAAGCACACTTGGGCCAGATCCTCAGCAGGTATAAATCAGCGTAGCTCTGCTGACTCCAATGGAGTGGTGCCGATTTACACCAGCCGGGAATCTGGCCCAATGTCACTGGGATACATATCTAACAAACTTTCCATCTGTAAATCTTGGCAGGCTTGGAGCTAATACAGGAGTGTATTAATGAGACCAGGGTACTGCACTAGACTGAATTAGTCTTAAATCTCCTGCTTTGCACCATATTTATTTTAATTTCAGTGAGAAGAGAGACAGCTCGTTCCGTCAGCCAAGCGTGTTTCTCATCTAATTCATCACGGATGCCTAGTTCCCTGCCTGGCAGAGTTAAGTTATTCACCTCTGGTGACTCCCCGCGAGTTAGCCGAGCTCCTGCGAGAACAGCCACACTGCTGTGCGCCCACTGGCTCTGCACTCGCTCGCACGTGGGGCTGTGGATTCTGGGGGCCTGTCCCGTCGCTCTGAGCGATGAATTGTGGGAGAGCTTCTCTGTCCTTTCTGGGCACTCTAGGGGAACGGTGGGAGGGCACCGGAGGACTGGTGACACGCAAGTGGCACATGCCTGGATCCACGCTACAGAGGGGTTGGGTTGACAACTGATAAGTTGATTTCACTTGAGTTTTCCCTGTACCCCCTCTTGGACAGGCCAGCTCCAGGTAACAGCACCACCACATTTGAGTTAAGGGATTTTTATGTGGATGGGATTCAAGTTACAGGCACATCGGAGATATAACTTGAGTTAATGCTGCGGTGAAGACAAGCCCTTCGTCTCCTCTCAGAGGCATATTTCAATCTATTCTTTTTGTTGCAGGTGACTTCCCATCTCCTACACTGTCCCTGAGCACCTCTTCAGCTCAGGCGGGGGACCCCGTCTTGGCTCAGTGTTCCCTTCATCCCAACAATGTAGCTGCTCTAGTTATTTTCTGTCAGGATGGCAAACAAATCTCAAGCCAATTGACCACGTCAGGCCGGTCACTGCCTGTATTGACATGACATCTCTGTGCGGAGCTCAGGCCAGTTTAGATGTATGTACCAGTACAGGATCAACCAGAACCAGGTGAACAATTCTCATCTCAGTCTCCCCCGGACCTTGAATGTACCAGGTGAGTTGTTGGACTCCTACACAATGTGAGGAGAGGGAAGGGAACAGCTGGCTGGTGTCAGACATTTTAAAATTTTGTGGGCTTCTGCCACAGGAACCTGTTCATGGCGAGGCAGGTGGTGAGCTGTGATCATTACCGAGCTGGACTGGGATTGTGCACAGCCTGTTAAATCTGAGGGTCTGTCCCAGATCAAGGTGTCAATTGATGAGGCTTTGGATAAAATGGATAAATTAAACAGTAATAAGTCCCCAGGAGCAGATGGTCTTCACCCAAAAGTTCTGAAGAAATACAAATATGAAACTGCAGAATTACTAGCTGTGATATGTACCCTTTTGCTTAAATCAGCCTCTGGACCAGATGACTGGAGGGTAGCTAATATAATGCTGATTTTTTTAAAAAGGCTCTGAAGGCGATCCTGGCACTTACAAGGTGGTAAGCCTGACTTTGGTACTAGGCCAAATGGTTGAAACTATAGTAAAGAACAGAATTATCAGACACATAGATGAACACAATATGTAGGGGAGAATCAACACAGCTTTTATAAAGGGAAATCAGGCCTCATCAATGTGTTAGAAGGTCTATAAAGTCATGAATGGTGTGAGGAAAGTGAGTAAGGAAGTGTTATTATCCCTTCACATAACAGTAGAACTAGGGGTCACAAGATGAAATTAATAGACAGCAGATTCAAAACAAACATAAAGTATTTCTCCACACAACATACAGTCAACCTGTGGAACTTGTTCCAGGGAGGTTGTGAAGGCCAAAAGGATAACTGGGTTGAAAAAAAGTATGAGATAAGTTCCCGGAGGTTAGGTCCATCAATGGCTATTAGCCATGATCTGGATGTTTCTAAACCTCTGACTGCCAGTAGCTGGGACTGGATGACGGGGGATGGATCACTCATTAATTGTCCTGTTCTGCTCATTCCCTCTGAAGCACCCGGCATTGGCCCCGGTCAGAAGACAGGATACTGGGCTAGATGGACCATTGGTCTGATCAAGTCTGGCTGTTTTTATGTTCTTATTAGATTTCTAACTCCATTTTCCAACCCCACCTCTTGGCCAGTTTCTCTTTCTCATCCACTCATGATCGTTGTGGGCAGGGATTGACATTTATCCTGTCTGTAAAGCTACCAGCTCAATGAGACCTGACCTGGATTTGACCGTCAGGTGCTAGTGCATTATGATTATTAATTATTATTAAACCAGCTGGGAATCTGGATCACTGATGTCTATGCAGCGGGGCTGATCTGCACCAGCTAGAGATCTGGCCCATTGACTCCAGTAGAGCGGGGCCAATTTACACCAGATGGGATCTGGCCCAGTGTGTCTGAGGCTCATCTGGAGAGACATGGTCTAGGGATTTGTAGCAGCTGCGTCTCTGGGATGATCTCTGCTTGGCTGGCCACTGAACCGCTGAACGTCCCTGATGTTGTCTGTGTTTTTTGCCCAGGCCAGAAGCTGATCCCGAGCACCGGCCCCAGCCCTGAGGATCCACCATCTCAGGAAGGTGAGTGACTAGGGTTGCCAACTTTCTAGTTTCAGAAAATTGAACATCCTTGACCGGCCGCTGCCCCGAAGCCCCTCCCCCTACCCCATCCCTTCCCCACGGCCCCACCCACACTCACTCCATCCCCCCTCCTCCGGTCTCTCACTCTTCCCCACCCTCGCTCACTTTCACCAGGGCTGGGGCAGGGGATTGGCGTTTGTGGGGGAGTGAGGGATCCGGCTGGAGGTGTGGGCTCTGGGATGGGGCTAGGGACGAGGGGCTCAGGGTGTAGGAGGGTGCTCCAGCCTGGGACCAAGGGGTTCGGAGGGCAGGAGGGAGCTCTGGGCTGGAGCAGGGGGTTGCAGTGTGGGGGGAAAGATGAGGGCTCCAGCTGGGGTGCGGGGTCTGGGGTGGGGCTGCGTATGAAGGGCTTGGGGTGTATGAGGGGGCTCTAGCTTGGGGCCAAGGGGTTCGGCGTGTGGGAGAGGAGTGTGGAGTCCTGGAAGGAATTCGGGTGTGGGAGGGAATGTGGGGTGCAGGCTCCAGGAGGGAGTATGGGTGTGTGAGGGGGCTCTGAGTTGTTGCAGGGGGTTGGGGCCCGGGAGGGGGCTTGGAGTGCAGGCTCTGGGTGGCTCTGGCTGGTGTGGTTTGTGGGGGTCTGGGAGGCATTGATGTCAGGTGGCCCCTTAAATAGCAGCCACACCAGCACTGCCCTGGCATTTCCCGGGCGTCAGAGGCTGCTCTAACAGCCATGAATCCTGGACACCTGGCTCGGTGAGGACAAAAGTTTTTCCTGTTCTCTGGAATGGGGGGGGGGGGGGTGAGAGAATTCCCCGCTAGTGACACACCCACCCCACTGCTGCCCCTGGCTCGCTGCTCCCCCAGCATAGTGCAAATCACAGCAGCTCGAGGGAGAGAGCTGATGCAGGCCCCCCTCCTCCTCCTGCCATTTGCAGTGGCCCCCAACCCCTCTCCTTCATTCTCACCCACAGCCCGGCTGCTGGCTGGGGCCTCCACACTCAGCTGCTGCCCGACTCTGTTCGGACCCGTTCCCAAGCAGAGCAGCCCAATTTTACCCCATGCTTCCACGCAGCCCATTCATCCCCGGGAGGAGAGTGACCTGCCCACAGCCCCTTACCTGCTGGCCGCATGGTCCCGAGTTGAACCCAGCAGAGTAGCCCCACAGGGCGCAGGTTGTGGGACCCAGGACAGGTGGCTGACCCCTCCTCTCTCAGCTCCCAACAGCTGGGGAGCAGTGGGCCGGGTAGGGCGGGGGCTGAAGGCACTTCCTAAAGGCCACAGTGCCCCCTCTGCAGGGAACCCCTGGCCACCGCAGAGGCTGCTGCCGGGGGTTAACCCCGCCGGCCCCAGCCTGCAGACAAATGCCTTTCCCAGCCTCTCCGCTGGTATCCACCCCCTGCCAGCGGGGGCTCGCACCGCCCCCGAGCTCCACAGAGAGAGCTGCTGCAGGCCCCCTCCTCATCCCCCTGCCGCCAACCAGACTTTTAACGGCCCAGTTGGCAGTGCTGACCGGAGCCGCCAGGGTCTCTTTTCGAAAGAGAACACCGGATGCCTGGCAACCCTAAGAGTGACTGTGTTCAGGCCTAATTCCCCCAGCGCTCAGCACGCTGAGATCACGTTGGGTCTGAACTCTCAAGAATCTCACCCTGATTCCCTGACCCACAGCCCATCGGCATCCCTGGGACCCTGGCACTGAGTCCAGTGGGCCGGGCTTCTCCTATGTTCAGAACTGGGAGGAGGTGTCCTGTTCTAGGCCGGTCCTTGAGCAGCCCCTCTCCAACCTCCCCCACAGCAGGGTGTGTGGGGAGGGGAACAGCACATATAGAAGCGTCCGCAGCTGAGGGAGACCCATCTGTCTTCCCACAGCCATTCCCCCCTCTCACCCTGCAGCTGGCAGGATCTCCTATTAAAGCAGCTTCTGCGTCGTTGCAGCGATGGGAGAGGAAGCAGAGATGGGACCATTTTACACCCCATGGCCAAAGCACCCGGCAGCTTGGGAAAGTGGAAAGAGCCTCCCCTGTGGGCTGGGAGCTGGGGGTGGGGAGAGTTCGTGAATCCCCGTTCTGCACTGTTACGAGAAGGAGCAACCGGGATGGAACCAGAGGACCCCCGGAGGGCAGACTGGAATCCACCCAACAGCCTCAAGAATGGGAGAACCAAAGAACAAGATAACATCTAGCAGCACGGAGCCGTCAGGAATGTGCTATCTGCTGATTGATTCAGCAACAGCATGATGAAGCAATTCCCATAGACTGGCATAGGAAGAAATTCCAATAAAAATAGACTCTAAAAAGTGAGAACTTTGGGGTCTGATTCTGCAAACCAACTTCCAGGAGCATCAGATGAGCATCTGACAAGGCCCGGCTCCCTCCTCATGTCCAGGCCACCTGGCCAGTGGCTTGGCATGAGCAACTCTAAGGCTGGTAACTATGATAACAACCTTGCAGAACCTGTGTGTGTGTGTTTGTAGGAATGAATGTGTGACTAAATATGAGATTGAATGGAATGTTATAGCTATAACTAACTGCTTACTATGATTCTTTCTGTATTCACAATAAATGTGGTATTTTGCCTTTTTCCCTTTAATGAGATCCTGCTGGTTTTTATTTTATTGGTATAACAGCAGAAGGTCCCTCCCATGACCCCGGTGGGGAAGGACAAGCTCTAAAGCCTTGGCGAGGCCAGAGCAAGTCTGGGCTGGGGCATTCCATGGCTGGGGAGTCACACACTGGCTGGTCTGTGACTCGTCTGCCTGCCCATTGTGACACGCCCCTGCTGGCTGGCACAGCCTCATCCCCTCACTGCCAGGCTTGGCTCTGGCAGAGCGAGAGCTGGCACGTGCCGCTGGGGAACGCTGAGCCAGCAGCTCCAGCTCCGCCACCGGCAGCAGAAAGTGGGTGGCCCATTTACACGCAGGCTTCTGCCCACTCCTGACTCCAGGTAGGAGAATCTTCTAGTGTCCACCTCTGCTTTTCCATTGCATCGCCAACCACCCCGAGCCTTCCCCGAGCTCCTGGCTGGGTGGCGCACGTCTGCCAAGTGCCCCGGTGCCGGCCGTCTCGCCTGGTGCCAGTGAGGAAGTGGGCAGCGGCATGCGCACAGGAGGGAGTCTGGGGCGGCTCGACAGAAGAGGTCGCACCAGTCGAGCCCAGAGGGGACGGAGACAAGGAGGAGGGTTTGGAAGGGTTGGTTGCACGGCACAGGAAGGCGGCACAGGTGGTTAGATGAGGCATTGGGCTGGGACCCAGGAGAGCTGTGTTCAGTTCCCCGCTCCTCTGTAAGTCTTCTGCGTGATATCAGGTGAGTCCCTGTCGCTCCGGGCCTCAGCTAACGAGGGAGAGCACGTCCCTGCTCTGCGGAGGGGGCGTTGAGAGCCTAAATACCACAACACCCGTGTGCTAAGCCACTGGCATGATGGGGCCAGGTAAGTGCCCAGACACTGAGGTTGCCGGGGGAACAGGCATTCTCCGGTTGCCTGGAGCCATTGTTCCATTCACCAGGACAGTCCGATGCCAGGACAGTCCCCCTGAGCTCTGGAGAGGACTAGAGGTGCCTTAGGACGCCTGCCGTGCAGCTGCTGGCGAGTCAGCAGGAGACATTGGGTGAGGAATGGAGCCCCCCAGGGCAGGGGCCATTCAGGAGACCCAGCGTGGGGGAAATCAGGCCTGGGATTCTCTGCAGCGGCTGCTCCCACAAAGGCCTTGGAGAGAGGAGCTGTGAAACCCCCACAAAGCGCTGCCCCGGCACAGAGCTCTGTAGCACTGGGACCCCGTACGCGTGAGCCGCAATCCAGCAGGGCCTTGGGCCAGCCCCACCCTCTCCCATTACCCCGATCTGGGAGTCCAGGGCACAGTTCACAATTTAGCATGGACCAGCTGCAAGGATCCTGGCAGGCCCTGGTATGGTTGGAGCAGCATTTTCAATGTTCGGGAAGAGCGAGATCTGTGCAATAGGCAACGTAGCTCCATCTGGGCACCAGCCAGCTCCTGTGCCCCAGAGAGCTCCCACAGCTCCCACTGAACCAGGGACGAAGGGGCAGGAGGTTGGAAGAGAAGGTGCCATCCTGGAACCCAGGAGACCCATGTTCATTTCCCAACTCTGCCACAGATGCTCTGTTTGGCTTCGAGCAAGTACCTTATTCTCTCTCTGCAGCGGTTCCCTGTCTGTACAGTGGGGGTAGCAGCCAGGCCCTGCCCTGCAGGGGGCAGTTAGAATAAATGCTATTGAGGTTGGGTAGTGCTCGGATGCCAGGGGGATGAGGGCCAGGATGGTGCCTAAGACAGACCGAAAGCAAGGGGGAGCTACAGAGCCGGTGGTGAGAGGGGTTTGGCCTTTGACAATCTGCTCTGAGTGCCTGGGGTGCCAGACCCCAGGCAGCCACTGGCATTGCCAGACCTCCCTGATCTACGGTGCTGCTGCTCTCCCTGCTTCTAGGAGTCACTGCCTCCCCCTGGGCTGACACCCCCGTGTCACGGAGTCCCCGGGCGATGCTCTGGAACTGCTCCCTACGAAGTCAGTCAGGACTCTGGGGAAGTCTCCTTTCTGTGAGCAGCCTGTCTGCAGGGCAAACAGCTCACACAGCTTCCACCTTCCTGGGTCTGACCTCGGAGCATTCAGCATCCTCTGCCCCTCCGTGAGCTTACCACAGCGAGCCCGCCCAGGCAGGCTCCTGGGGAAGCCAGAGGTCCTGCACCCCAACTCCGCCGTCAGACGTGACTCTCAGCCAGCCAGTAAAACAGAAGGTTTATTAGATGACAGGAACATGGTCTAACACAGAGCATGTAGGTGCAGAGAACAGGACCCCTCAGCTGAGTCCATTTTGGGAGGTAGTGAGCCAGACAACCAAGTCTTTACTTCACTCCATGTCCCCAGCCAGCCTCAACTGAAACTCTCTCCAGCCCCTCCTCCTCTGGGCTTTGTCCCTTTCCTGGGCCAGGAGGTCACCTGATTCCTTTGTTCTCCAACCCTTTTAGCTCTCACCTTGCAGGGGGGAAGGGCCAGGCCATCAGCACCCAGGAAACAGGGTGTCGGCCATTCTCTGTGTCCAGACCCCTGCACATACCTGCCCTCTAGGGCTCTGCAATGATCATACACCCTTACCCCACCACCTAGAGACTTAAGAACTGCATAGGGGAAACTGAGGCACCCCCACACTATTCAGAGGAAACATTAAGAACAGTCCCACTTCCTCACACACCACAGCAATCATCTCCTGGGGCTGTCATGGCACTGAGCATTAGCAAGATCTGAGACTCAGTTCGGCGGGCGGGGGGGGGGGGGGGTTTGCTATTAAAGCAGCTTCTGCGTCATTGCAGCGGTGGGAGAGGAAGCAGAGATGGGACCATTTTACACCCCATGGCCAAAGCACCCGGCAGCTTGGGAAAGTGGAAAGAGCCTCCCGTGTGGGCTGGGAGCTATGGGTGGGGAGAGTTCATGAATCCCTTTCTGCACTGTCACGAGAAGGAGGAACCGGGATGGAAGTGATTCTCCCACTCGGGGATCCAGAGACCCCCTGGCTCCAATAGCATGCACGCAGGGAGGGGCTCTGGCCTGGGGTCTGCAGGAGCTGGGACTAGAGGAGCCCAGCGGTCCCTTCCGGCCTCACGTCTGTGACTGTGGGGAGCGGAAGGTCCCTGCCATGACCCCGGTGGGGAAGGACAGGCTCTAAAGCCTTGGCGAGGCCAGAGCAAGTCTGGGCTGGGGCATCCCATGGCTGGGGAGTCACACAGTGGCTGGTCTGTGACTCGCCTGCCCATTGTGACACGCCCCTGCTGGCTGGCACAGCCTCATCCCCTCACTGCCAGGCTTGGCTCTGGCAGAGCGAGAGCTGGCACGTGCCGCTGGGGAACGCTGAGCCAGCAGTTCCAGCTCCGCCACCGGCAGCAGAAAGTGGGTGGCCCATTTACACGCAGGCTTCTGCCCACTCCTGACTCCAGGTAGGAGAATCTTCTAGTGCCCACCTCTGCTTTTCCATTGCATCGCCAACCACCCCGAGCCTTCCCCAAGCTCCTGGCTGGGCGGCGCACGTCTGCCAAGCACCCCGGTGCCGGCCGTCTAGTCTGGTGCCAGTGAGGAAGTGGGCAGCAGCATGCGCACAGGAGGGAGCCCAGGGCGGCTCGACAGAAGGGGTCACACCAGTCGAGCCCAGAGGGGACGGAGACAAGGAGGAGGGTTTGGCAGGGCTGGTGGGAAGGCACGGGAAGGTGGCACAGGTTATTAGATGAGGCATTGGGCTGGGACCCAGGAGAGCTGTGTTCAGTTCCCCGGTCCTCTGTAAGTCTTCTGCGTGAGATCAGATGAGGGAGAGCAGGTCCTTGCTCTGCGGGGGGGTTGAGAGCCTAAATACCACAACACATGTGTGCTCAGCCACTGGCATGGGGGGCCAGGTAAGTGCCCAGACCGGGAGGTAGTTGGTGGCCCTGCCCCTCGTCCTACTCCAGCCCTGCTCTCGCTCCAGCCTCGCTCCACCCACGCCCTGGCCTCCTGAGTCCAGCTCCAACCATGAGGCCTGACCACCTCCAGCACCTTTGCTGACACCATCACTTCCAGAGGGAATGGCACTGAGATTGCCGGGGGAACAGGAATTCTCCGACTGCCCGGAGCCATTGTTCCATTCACCAGGACAGTCCGATGCCAGGACAGTCCCCCTGAGCTCTGGAGAGGACTAGAGGTGCCTTAGGATGCCTGCCGTGCAGCTGCTGGAGAGTCAGCAGGAGACACTGGGTGAGGAATGGAGCCCCCCAGGGCAGGGGCCATTCAGGAGACCCAGCATGGGGGGAATCAGGCCTGGGATTCTCTGCAGCAGCTGCTGCCACACAGGCCTTGGAGAGAGGAGTTGCGAATTCGCCACAAAGCTCTGCCCCGGCACAGCCTGCCTGCCTGCCGCTCTCCAGCCTTCTGCTCCTTCCCCTTCACGGTGGTGTCAGAGCAACTCCTGCTGCTCACCAGGCCGCCCCCGCTCCCCCACCCCGCTTGCCTCCCCCACCTGGGACCTGCCACGGCCCCAAGATTCCTGGGGGAAGGGATCAGGGTAATTTCCCTGGGCAGGAAGAATCCTGAGTGGTTGGATGCCGCCTGTCTGCTGGGCAGTTTGTGAACCAGCAGAAGGAGAGGCGGGAGTGAGCCGGGGGAGGCCGTTTGGCCTGCGGGATGGGCCTGGGAGTCCGGAGACCTGGGTTCTAATCCTGCCTGTACTGCTGACTGCCTGGGTGACTTTGAGGCCATCCACTGGCTTGTTTCCCTGCTGGCTGCCGTGGCTAGTTAGAGTCTGAGCCCTACGGCCCAGGGATTGTCTGCAGCACCTGGGGCACCAGGGCCCTGATCTCAGCTGGCAGCTGTAGGCGCTGGTGGAATGGCAATACGTGGACTGGCCCTGATGCTGAACGGGGCAGTCGCCTCTCACCCCTCACAAGCAATGCCTTGTCCTGGCTTCTTACAGGATGGCTGAGGAAGTCCGCAAGGTCCCCTTGAAACCCATCCTTGCCTGGGAGGAGACGAGACCTCCTCGAAGGAAGAGTCCACAGAAGAGCCCACAGCAGCAGCAGGAGCTGTGTGTGCCTCAGCCCTTCCATGCTGGTGAGTGGGTGCCTCCTGGGTGGGCGGAGGGGGCTTCAAAAATGGCAGGGGCCATGGCCCTGCATTGCGGTGGGGCTTGGCCCCTCTGGGGGTTGGGGTTGCAAGACCAGGGTGTCAGTGGCGGGAGAAGACTCCATCACCTTTGTACAACTCTGGGCTGCCATGAGATGGAGAGACAGGAAAACCCAGGCAGGGGGGAATGGCCCCTCCTGCTGGCAGCAGCTGCAGCCCCTACATCTGATCGGGGCATTAGGGGCGGCAGCAGAAGCATCAGGTGGAGACTGACTGAATTGCCCACCCCGATCCGTCACACTGCAGGGTCGGAAGATGTTTCCACCGGTCGAAGGGGATGCTCTGTGCACTGTGGGTTGTTCAGCCTAGGATTGCAGGGCGCCGGCCAAAGCATGAGATGCTCCCTGATGTTGCAGCCCCATCTGCTGGCTCCTTTGCAGGGGGGTGACGCATGGCACAGCGCAGGGCATTTGGGTGGGGGGGGTCGATGATGGGAAACCAGGGCCTGCCCAGGTTACACCCGGTGGCTGTCAATGGCAGGAGAGGCAGTCAGAGGAAGCAGAACGGGCAGGCCCTGGGTCCCCGTATCCCACGCAGACTGGGTAGCTCCTCCCTCTCCCACAGCGGGGAGCAGACCAATTCAGTGCCAGTCCCTCTGCCCCCTCCAGCAATGGCCCGGAGAGCAGGGACACCACTCAAAGCCTGACATCATGCCTCCTTCCAGGTGTGGCGCTCCCCAGATCCCCAGGCTCAGCCTGCATGCTGGGTGCGGGAGGGGAAGTGGGGTGGCCGCTGGGAACCAGGGCTCTGACTGGATCTTTGCTGGGCTGAGCAGCAAAGAGTTGGGGAAACCAGGGATGGCTGTGCCAGACCCTGTTGTGCATTAGGGCTGCTACCCTGCTGGGGTGGGAGCGGGGCGCAAGGGTTTCTGCTAAGATCTCTGTCATCCAGCCTGCAGCTTGGCAGCCCCAGGTATTACCACTGCTCTGTCTTTGATCAGATTCACCATCACGGGGGAATGCCTCCTGCTTTATGGGGCCAGACTCGCAGGAGAAAGAGACCCTAGAGTACATCAACGCCTTTCTCAAGGGCAAGGAACAGGTACCAAGAGCCCTCCTCTGATCTCTCAGCTACTGCCCTGTCCACATGCACCATCCGTCCTTCTCCGGATGAGGCATGGATTCTAAGGCCAGACGGGACCACTGGGACCTCCTGTATAACACAGGCCAGAGACCTGCCCCCAAATAATTCCTGTTTAAATTACAGCATCTTAAAAACATCCTGTCTGGAGTTACAAAAGGCACCCACCATGCCCCTTGCCCACTTGTGCCCACTGGATTTGGCCAGTCCCCAGCGTGATGGGTTGCCCCCCTTTGAGGTGCCACCTGATTTATTGGCTTATCACTGAGCCCGCCTCTTCTGCCAGCCTGGGCCCCCGTTACCTTGTCTTGTTGGGCTCGGCTCACAAGCCTCTTCCAGCCATACACACAGGCAGGGCCACACCCAGCTGCAGAAAGACACAGACACTGAGATCAGCTCTGGGAAGACTCAGCTGAAGGGCCTTGTCCCAGTTCTCTGGTGCCCACCTCCTTTGGAGTACAGACCCAAAGGTTTTATGACATTCACCCCCTCCCTCGACGTGGAGAGAGGTATGAACAACTCTTTGCCCCTCCTCCCACTTACTAATTTATACTACAAACTGGGTTGTGGTGTAAACAAGAAACAAGATGATTAACTATAAGAGGTAGATTTTAAGCGGTTATAAGAGATAGCAAACAGAACAAAGCAGATTACCGTAGTAAATAAAGAAAACACACAAACGAAGCTTTACACACCAGATAGATAGGATAGACATTAGCAAATTCTCCCTGAGTGATAAACAGGTTGGCAGATTCTTAAGGCAGAAGCTGCCTTGGTTTTGCAGCTTGGATTTCCCAGGTTTTCTTGCACAGGCTAGGAATCTCTTTCTCTAACCTGGGACCATCACTTCTCATGGTTCAATCTTTGTCCCTCAGGTGTTTCCAGGTATCTTATTGCAGGGAGTCTGAGGTCCCGTCCCGTCCCCCCCGCGATGTCATTGTTCCCCTTTTATCTTCTCTTCCCACCTGCTGGAAAACTCTTTTGCTGTGACCTGGGTCCAACAGGTCCCGTTGTGTCGCGTTATCTCGGGGAGGTTTCTATTGCACGCAGTTCCTGGGGTAGCCCTAATGCTTGTGCATTTCCTCCAGGAGCCAGTGTTTGGCTTTTTTGCTGTTCTACCTGAAAGGCTGTTTTGAAGCTCACAGTGTTTTTCAGGAACACATACACAGCTGAACTTCAGAACGTCACATCCAACGATAGCACATGCAATCCAATGAGACATTAATGTCTAGCAGAGAAAGACTTTTAGAATGATACCTTACAAGACATACTTGGTACCAAACATATCCTAATTATATGACAGTGGCGAATATTGGGGTGCCAGGGTGTCACACCCAGATGTTCCTCCCACTCTATCAAGCCCCCCAGTAAGACTGTCTGGCTGCTTAGCCCCCATCTTGCAGTTCCTCTTTGGACACCTACCCCGTGAGATCTGCTCCCTCTCTGGTCTGGTTTCACACAGAGCTGCCCTGCCCTCCCCGCATAGTCACTCCTGTTGGGAGATGAATGGCCTTCTGGCCTTCGGCATATCAAAGCCTGAGCAGCGCTGGGGGGAAGCTTTCTGACATCTCTCCCACTGGCAGCTCCTTTCCACGCTAACCTTCCTGTTTTTGTCTAATCTCTGCGGGGCATAGGAGGAGGCCAAGAAACTTGAATTCTTGGATTGTGTCATCACCATCAGCAGGGCCGCCCTCACGAGGCGCCCAGAGAGAAACCTGGCAGCTTTTCTCGGCAAAGCCCTCCTTGTGGAGAAGATAAAGGTGAGTAAAACACACACTCGGGCTATGTTACTTGGCGGGTTTAGTGATTGGCCTGGAGAGATCTGCAGATTTGTCTACCTTCAACTGCCAATCGCTGGATCGTGTTGGACGTTTCTCTGTTAGACTGAAGAGCCCATTTTCAAGCATTTACTCCCTGTGTAGGTACTTACAGACTGTCATCAAGGCACCCTGTAACCTTCTCTTTGTGAAGCTGAACTGATTGATTTCTGGAGTCTCTCACTATAAGGCATGTTTCCCAGTCCTTCAGTCACTCTTGCGGCTCTTCTCTGACCCCTCTCCAATTTATCAACATTCTCCTTGAATTGTGGGCACCAGACCTGGACAGAGGATCCCAGCAGAGGTCGCACCAGTGCCAAATACCAAGGGAAAATAACCTCTCTAACAACTGGAGATTGCCCTGTTTGTCCGGCCAAGGATGGCATAAGCCCCTTTAGCCCCAGCCTCGCACTGGGCGCTCCTGGTCAGCTGATTACCATGCCTGCCAAGTCTTTTCCAGAGTCACCGCTTCCCAGGTTAGAGCCCCCCATGCTGGGAGTGCGGCCTGCGTTCTTTGGTCCTGAACATGTCACTGTATTGAAACGTAGATTCTTCCCTTGCACCCAGCTTCCCAAGTCACCAGGTCGCTCTGTATACACCAGTCTCCCTGCACAGAGCCCCAGCACTGCGCAGTCAGTGCCCACTAGGGAACTAGCAACAAATCTGCTCCGTAGATTTGGAAAGTCTTTGCTCTGCGGCACTGCAGAAAGCTTTCCGGAGCTTACCTCCCTTCCCTGAACGTGGGACAGCGTGTGCTGGTGGGTGATCCAGTGGGCTGGGGCTCAGTTCCTCAGTGAGACCTTTGGGCAAATCACTTCCCCCTCTGTGCCTCAGTTTCCCTCCCATGCCTTGTCTCGTCCAGTTAGCTCGTGAGTTCTGTGGGGCAGGGACTGGCTCTCACTGTGTGTGTGCAGCACCTGGCACAAGGAGCCTGATCTCAGGTGGAGTCCCTGGGTGCTAATGCTGATGGAGCCTTTGCAGTACACTGGCGCATGACGCTGGGGCACTGACCACAGGCCCTGCACTGCGCTCCCCAGCTGGAGCCCTGCACACCGTCAAGCCCACAGTAGGACGACCTGTCTGCCGAGGCCACGTGTTGCAGGCTCTGCGCTTTGCTCCCCAGTCGGAGCCTTACGGGAGCTCGGAGCCCGGCTGGCACTTCCCCACATTGTCTCCCCAGGAGCTGATTGATCTTGAGTCCGTCGACTCCCTGACCAGCGGGGTGCGTCAGCAAGCGATGCTCGCCATCATGGAGCTGAGGTACCCGGCCTGCCCGCGCAGCCCCAGCTAGTGCTGTGTGCAGCCAGACACGCCAGCCTCTTGGCATGGCCAGTTCTCCAGGGCATTGCCCCCTCTGCTCCTCCCCCGTCTTCTGATTCCCCCGGGCACGTGGCACCAGGCCATGGTGCTGGTGCATGTGCGCTGGCACCTGTGGGTTGGTGGTGGAGGATCCTTCGGTGCCTGGCGACCTCTCCAAGTGGCCATGTGAAGATGTGGGGGAGGGAGCGAGGGGGTTGGACCGGTCCCCTCTGGGACCCGCAGGCTATGGCTCCAGGGGGAGAGGGGCAGTTGGGCTCTGCTGGAGGGAGCCACCGGAGTCGCCGCCAGCTGTGCCAGCTGCATCACACCGGCAGCTCAGCGACTCCCTGTGGCTCAGAGGCTGGGCAGGCTGAGCCCTGGCACGTGGCACAGCCTGCGCCATGGGGGGCTCTCTCTCAGTGCCGCTGGCGCCCTGCTCTCAGCTTCCCAGAAGCCTGCCCAGCATGTCCTGGGAGCCTGAGGCCAACATCACTGCATCAGTCTCGCCTCAGCCCTCCAATCCGCGCGTTTCTCTTCTCTTAGCAAAGTGAAGCCACTGCTGCGGGGAATGGAACTATCCAGCCTGCTCAACCTCTGCTTTTCCAGCACCTTCTCCCTGCCTCCAGCAGAGACCAACCAGGGCATGGAGGCTGCTCTATACAAGAACGTAAGCCCCAAACTAGCCATGAGGAGCTGCCCCAAACCGAGGGAGAATCCTGCAAGTTGCTCGTGTTCCTGCCCCCTGGGTTACCTGGCGCTGGCATAAGAGTGTAATGATCACAGCTCCTTGGCAGCGCTTCAGCTCAGGACCTGCAGTACCAAAGCACAAACCCCACCACCACAGATAAAGGAGTAACTCCCTCATAGGGTAGCAGTAGTAGGCATTTATCCTTCACAGGCACCGGCAATTAGTGGGGAACAGACACTCCCTTCCCAAGCACATTCATCCCCAGTGCATGGCTGGGGGCACAGGCCTGAGATCGGCTGCTTGAGACGCACACAGGCCAGGGGAAGTGAAGCTTGGCTGGAAATCTCCCCTCCCCCTCAAATGCGGAGTCCTTCCTGACTCTTCTAATTCGTTAGACTGTGTGCAGTGTCCTCCCTGGGGACAGCAAAAGCGGGTGGGGTCCTGTTGCCAGGAGGAGTTTGCAGTAGGTCCCCTGTGGGTACAGGTGAGTGGGTGAGCTGGAATAGCAGGGGCTGCCATGGCCTGGGGCGTGTCACACGCCAGGGCATTGGTTCGTGGCCTGGCTGGATAACGCCACTTGCTGTGGTTTCTCCTCTGCTCTGCACACAGACTCTGAACACCATGGATGAGCTGCTGAAGGCCTTGGTGTGTGAGGATGAGAAGCCGAACCTTGTGGTGCTGCAAAATATCGTGGAGGTGTGGAGGCATGGGGGCAGGAAGGGGATGAGTCCTGTAGCTGGGGTGGGGCTCTGGGACCAAGGCTCCATTTAATCCCAAGCATGGGACTTCTGCTCCTCAGAGTACGTTCTATAAAAAGGTTCTTGGGCTGGAGGACCAAGTGCCCCCGCTATATCTGAAAAACGTCTGCATGGGGCGGGGGTGGAGGAGTGCGGGATCTGCCGTGTTCTCCACTGAGCCTCATCTGAGCCCGGGATTCATTTGTGTTCACCATGGGCCCCACCAATACTGGCCACAGCCCAGAGCTAGATTCCCCCAACGTTCTAGTTCTGGGGCCACAGGAAGTCGATTCTGTGGGTGGTTTGTGCTTCAAAAAGAGGGAAATGTCTTCGGCAGATATTCGGTCTTCTCGATCCCAGAGCTTGGGAAGAGGGAATCACAGAAGTGCAGGGCTGGAAGGGATCTCAAGAGGTCATCTACTCCACCCCCTGCACTGAGGCAGGGCCAAGCATTCCTCGACCGTCCCTGAGGAGCGTTTGTTCAGCCTGTTTTTTTAAAACCTCCATGATGGGGAGTCCACCACTTCCCTAGGTCACCTGTTCCAGTGCTTAGCCACCCTTAGACTTTTTCTGAATATTTAACCTCAATCTCCCTTGCTGCAGATTAAGCCCATTACTTCTTGTCCTACCTTCATGGTACGTGGAGAACAATTAGTCACCATCCTCTGTAAAACAGCCCTTAACGTATTGGAAGAGTGTTAGGAGGTGCCCCCTCCGTCTTCTCAAGACGAAACATGCCCAGGTCATTCACCCTTTCTTCATAGGTCAGGTTTTCTAAACCGCTGATCATTTTTGTCGCTGTCCTCTGGACGGGCCCCAGTTTGTTCACATCTTTCTTAAAGCGGGGTGCCAAGAACTGGACACAGTGCTCCAAGCTAATACACCTCAGAATGACATTTCCCTCTTTCACAACAGCATCACACTCTTGATTCCTATTCAGTGTGAGATTCACGATAACCCCCAGATCCTTTTCTGCAGTCCTGCCACCTAGCCAGTTATCCTCCACTTTGTTTTTAATGCATTTCATTTTTCCTTCCTAAGTGCGTTACGTCACATTGGTTTTGACTGAATTTCATCTTGTTGACTTCAGACCAACTCTCCAATTTGGCAAGCTCATTCTGAATTCTAATCTGTCCTCCAAAGTGCTTGTAACTCTCCGCAGCTTGGTGTCATCCGCCAACTTGACAAGCATACTCTCCTCTCTGTTAACCAAGTTCTTCATGAAAATATTGAGCAGTACTGGACCCAGGCACACCCCTGGGGGACCCCACTTCAGACACCCTCCCAGTTTGCCAGTGAGTCAGTGATAACTCCTCTTTGAGGATTGCCTTTCCATCAGTTGTGCGCCCACTTTAGAGTAGTCTCATTTGGATCATATTGGCTTAGTTTGCTTATGAGAATGTCTTGTGGACCTGTGTCAAAAGCCTTACGAAACTTCATATACATCATCACATACTGCCTCCCTCCATCCACTAGGCAAGTAACCCGGTCAAAGAAGGAAGTTACATTTGTTTGGCATGGTTTGTTGTAGCCAAATCCATGGTGCTATTCCTTATCACCCTATTATCTCCTCTAGGTTCTTACAAACTGTTGAATCATTTGTTCAATGATCTTTCTGGGTACCAAAGATAGGCTGACAGGTGGATAATTCCTTGGGGCCTCCTTGTTCCCCTTTCTGAAGATAGGCTCTGTGGCTGCCCTTCTCCAGTCCTCTAGGACCTCAGCCCTCCGAAAGGTTCAGAGATTGCTTTGTCGAGCTCCATCTCATGTGAATATCATGAGGCTCTGCCAACTTGAATACATCTAACTGACCTAAATTGTCTTTTATCTGTTCTCTCCCTAGTCTGGCCTGTATTCCTTCCCCCTTGTTCTTAATATTGTGTTCAGCATCTAGTCGCCATTAACCTTTTTAGTGAAAACAGAAGCAAAAAAGGCATTAAACACCTTGGCTTTGTCTGTATCATCCATTATTTGCTCTGCTTCCCTGCTGAGTAGTGGCCCCACACTTTCCTTTGTCTTTCTCTTAATGCATTTACAGAGCTGCTTCTGATTGCCTTTTATGTCCCTTGCCAGTTAGAACTCATTTTTGCCTTAGCCTTTCTGATTTTCACTCTATGTGCTTGTGCTATTTTTTGGTACTTCTCCTTCGCAATTTGTCCCAATCTGTTTCTCTCAGGTCCTGCTCCCCTGGACCGCATCCAAGGAGGTGCATGTGCGGCTGAGGGCATTGGGAAGAATCACCTGGCTGACAAAATTCATCTCTGGTCAACACCAATTCAAGGTGAGCAGCCTGTGACTCTGGCCGTCTCCAAACTGCACTGAGCAGCCTCGCGGTGCAGCGCTCCCTGGCAGGGAAAACCCGGGCCTGGAATAGTGACTTCAGCAAGATCCTCGGTAGGAGTCCAATCTAATGAGCCCTGATGTGGACGGGTCTGTCCTCTGACTCCAGTGGGCCTTGGGTGGAGCCCCATAATTCTATCTCCAAGGACTCTCCCCGCTGTTCCCCTAGGACCAAAGTCTGCTCCGCAGGGTCAGCGGATTTACAGAGGATGGCCCTGAGAGCACCCTCTGAACCCAGGTGTCTCTTCACCCCCTTTGTCAGTTGCCCCCGGGATGCTTTGGCATCAGCTCCTGCCAGGCTGCCAGATGAACACCCCCTGCTCTGGGTGCTCAGGGCCATTGAGCTGCTCCAGCTGCTCCATCCCCCCTGTGGCAGGGCCTCCCCTCCGGCAGCTGGAGGGGGGCGCTTGGATGATATGCCCCCAGAGGCTGGGGCAGCAGAAGAGAAGGAGGGAGGTGGGAGGGGACACAGTGAAAGGGATGGGAGGGGCCAAAGGAGCCAGAGCAATGGGGAGTGGGTCAGGGGAGGCTGTGCAGACCCCAGGAGAGGAGGGCAAGGGGCTTGGTGCGACGACGTGGGGAAGAGCAGGGAGCGAGCGCAGGGGCTGCAGGAGGGGCAAGGGAAGGTCTGGCAGGAGGGGGAGGCTAGAGGGGGAGGCTGCAGGAGCGAGCCGGCAGGAGAGAGCCGGCAGGCTGGGTGCGGCGCAGAAAGTGGGGGCTGTGGGGAGCTCCAGGATGGAGTGAGAGAGGCGCAATGCAGAGAAGAGGAGTCCAAGGTGACCTCACGCTCCTGGACCTGAGGTCAGTGGAGGGAGGGGGATGGGAGAAGGGGCTGGGATTAGGAGCTTGCCCTTGAGATGGAGACTGGACGTTAGTTCATTCCTTACCCAGGTCCCCACCTGAGGGCAACGTTTGCTGACTTTGCTACCCAGACTTCCCGTCCCTGCTTAGCTTCCCTCAGTCCCTGGTGATGGGCCCCATGGCTCCTCCTGCTCTCATTGTCCCCAGTCTCTCTGCGCTGGGCTCTGCCTCGCCCGGTTCTAGCCCCTTGCTAGTGCAATGCCAGGGGGACATGCTGCGCTGGGCCTGCAGGGGCGAGTGACTCCCCTTGCTCCCTCTCTCCGTCAGGGACTGGAGGAGTTCAGAGTCCTGGGCCAGCTGGTGGGCTGTCTCACTCTGCTCTGTGCTGAGCAGGAGCAGGAGATCTGCCGATCGGCTATGGAGGGACTTCACCACCTCTACGCCTTCCTGCTGTGGCAAAAACGTAAGAGCACTGGAGACCCTTGTCCTTCCTAAATACATTGACATGGGGTTTCCAAACATGGGAAACATATTTATTGAACACTTCTGCCTTTTCTGCATCCTTTTAAACAGTCTCCATCTAGTAATGAGTCTACACCATTGCTAGGATTTCTTTTGTTCCTAATACACTTTTTGAAAAAACCTCCTTAGTGTCCATAGTCCTTCAAGCCATGGAGTTTCCCCTGATGTCTTTAGCTTCCCCTGTCCACATTCTACTCTTCATAACTCACATAAGAATGGACATACTGACTCAGATCAGTTCATCTAGCCCAGTATTGGGTCTTCTGATAACGGCCAGTGCCTCATGCTTCAGAGAGAATGAACTGAAAAGGGAAATTTGGAGTGATCCATCCCCTCTCATCCAGTCCCAGCTTCTGGTAGTCAGAGGTTTAGGGACATGCAGAGTCTGGGGTTGCATGGCCTAATTATCTTGAACCCAATTATCCTTTTAGGCTTCACAACATTCCACGGCAACAATTTCCACAGGTTGCCTGTGCATTGTGTGCAGAGATACCTTCTTTTCTTTGCTTTTAACTTGCTGCCTATTAATTTCAGAAAGTGACCCCTAGTTCCCGTGTTATGTGCAGGGGTAAATAACACTTCCCTAGTCACTTTCTCCACACCAGTCATGATTTTATAGACCTTTGTCATCTCCCCCCTTAGTCAGCTCTTTTCTAAACTAAATGGTCCCAGGTCTACACTGCAGACCTATATTGTTGTCACTCCATTGCTCAGGGCTGTGAAAAATCCACACCCCTGTTGGCAGAAGCACCCTCCCACTGACATGGCTAGCGCCTCTCCGGGAGGTGGATTCAGAGCTTGTTGGCAGAGGACCATCTTCTCTTCAACGCTACAGCGCCGGTGCAGCTATGGCGATAGAGTGGTTTAAGTGTAGACTTGCCCCCAGTCTTTTTAATCTTTCCTCAAATGGAAGCTCTTCCATACCCCTAATCATTTTTGTCGCCCTTCTCTGCACCTTTTACAAGTCTGGTATATCTGTTTTGAGATGGGGCGACCAGAACTACACGCGGTATTCAAGGTGTGGGCGCGCACATTGGATTTGTATCGAGGCATTCTGACATTTGTCTGGTTTATTATCTATCCCTTTCCTAATGGTTCCCAACATTCTGCTGGCTTTTTTAACTGCCACTGCACGGTGAGCGGATGTTTTCGGAGAACTCTTTACGATGACTCCAAAATCTCTTTCTTGAGTGGTAATTTAAACCCCATAATTGTGTATGTATAGTTGGGATTATGGTGTCCAGTTTGCATTTATCAATATTGAATGTCATCTGCCATTTTGTTGCCCAGTCCCCCAGTTTTGTGAGATCCCTTTGTAGCTCTTCGCAGTCTGCTTTGGATTTAACTATCTTGAGTCATTTTGTATCATCTGCTAATTTTGCTACCTCACTGGTTACCCCTTTTTCTGGATCATTGATGACTATGTTGAACTACACTGGTGTCAACACAGATCCTTGGGGTGCCCCGCTCTTTACCTCTCTCCACTGTGAAAACTGACCATTTATCCCTCTTGTTTGCTTCCTATCTTTTAACCACTGACCCGTGAGAGAACCTTCCCTCTTATCCCATGACAGCTTACTTTGGTTGGATTGGTGAGGCATGACTTCCCTTTACAAAAGCCATGTTGACTCTGCCCCAACAAATTGTGTTCACCTATGTGTCTGATAATTCTGTTCTTTCCTATCATTTCAACAATTTGCCTGGTGCTGAAGTCAGGCTTGCCAGGGATCACATCTGGAGACTTTTATAAACTTCACTGTCACATTCGCTATCTCGTACAGAGGCCGATTTAAACATTAGCTTACATACCACAGCACTGCACATAAGTTTGTTTGGATGTCTCGTGAGAGCTGCAACCTTTTCACCAGGCAGGCAATTTACCATGCGGTTCTCCCACTCATCACAAACCCAACTGCTTATATGTTTATTGATTGAATCCCCCATTACTATTACCTGGCTTTTCTTTGTAACTGGGCTTCCCGCCTCAGGAGGGGCAGCCTCAGTGTGAGAGGATATCCTGACTTCATCTGGCAGGTGGGTCCCAACTATGGGATCGTCTCCCTCTGCTCCAGCTCGATGTTCTCCTTCCCAGAAACTTTCACTCTCCTCAGCAGCACAGAGGCTGTCAGACGGGGGGTCGGACCACTCTACTGCATCCCTAAAAGTCTCCTCTATGTACCTCGCTGTCTCCCTTGGCTCCACCAGTTCAGATCCTCTGGCCTCCTGGTCTCCGAGGGCAGTAGCTCCTTGGGCCAAATGCCCAGATGTGCTACCTGCCCACAGGGCTGGTAATCCTACATGCTGCATTCAGTGCAATCCACTGGAGAGCCTCACACTGCTGCTGCACTTCTGCCTGGTTTATTTTGACTCTTCCAGGGGGGGTTAGTTTGTTTAGTTTTGTTCGGGGGTGGGGGGAGTTTATTGGCCTGAATTTACAGTATGTTTCTTAGACGTACTTGTCTGTAAACTTCCTTGCAAAACTCCCGTTTCCAAAGCTAACCTCTGATTTCTATTGCCTGCTGTCTGTTTCCCCTCCCTGGTTCAGGCACCACGCTGGCAAAGCAGAGTGCAGAGTATCTGCAGGTCTTCAGGGAGTGGCGAGCGGAGAACACCTTCTGGGTCACCTGGTTCACCAACACCAGCAATATCGCCATGGTAACTACTTTCAATGCTTCCTGGGATTGTTGTGCCCAGAGTCCTCAGGAGAGAGAAATTAACACCCTAGGAGTCAGGGGGAAGGGACAGACCCAGGCGTGTGACTGACCCCACCCAGCTGGGCCGGAGCCCTGCCTATGGCCCACTCCACCTCATAGAATCATAGACCTCAGGAGGTATCTAATCCAACCCCCTTCTCATAGCAGGACCAACCCCAACTAAATCATCCCAGCCAGGGCTTTGTCAAGCCTGACCTTAAAAATCTCGAAGGATGGAGATTCCCCACCTCCTTAGGTAACCCTTTCCAGTGCTTCACCACCCTCCTAGTGAAATAGTGTTTCCTCATATCCAACCTGGACCTCCCCCACTGCAACTTGAGACCATTGATGCTTGTTCTGTCACCTGCCACCACTGAGAACAGCCGAGCTCCAGCATCTTTGGAACCCGCCCCCTTGTCCCCCGACCCCAGCAGGTAGTTGAAGGCTGCTATCAAATCCCCCCTCACTCTTCTCTTCTGCAGACTAAATAAGCCCACTTCCCTCAGTCTCTCCTCATAATTCATGTGCTTCAGCCCCCTAATCATTTTCGTTACCCTCTGCTGGACTCTCTCCGATTTCTCCACATCCTTGGGGGGCCAGATGTGACCTCACCAGTGCCGAATAGAGGGGAATAATCACTTCTCTCGATCTGCTGGCAAGGCTTCTACTATGGAGGGCCAATATGCCTCCTTCTGTGCCACATCCCAAGATGCACTGGGTCTCATCCAAACCTGATCCCAGCTCCTTGTCAGGTGTGGTGGGAGCTTCCCCAGAGATTAATGCTCTCCAAGGCATCATTGCATCCACGCACCAGTGCCAGCCCCTGCTGAGCACTAGAGAGTGTATCCGTGCTGTGCGGTATTGTGCCCCCGTGCACTGCCACGCCGGCCTCTGCCATGTACGACAGCTCCTGATTGCTGGCTGGGTACTGTGCATCCCAGGTGCAGTAACCCAGCCCTGTCCCGGCAGAGCAGGCTTTGCCTGCACTCCTGGCTGGGCCAGTCCTGGCTGCTCGGTCCGACTGGAACCGCACTGGGCAGCAAAAGGGGTTTCACTGGCAGGTTTCTTTCAGATGTTTGGGAAGTACTTCAACCCCTCCGAGCGCATGGACTTCCTCCTCACTGCTATCGAGGGCATGAAAGACACCAGCGTCCATGACTCGGTGGCAGCCAGGCACATGCTGCATGTGATCCTGTGGGTCCCCAGCCCAAGCTTGGAGAGGGTAAGAGTTGCAGTGAGAACAGCCTGCTGGGGGAGCCCATCCGTGGGAGACTCTGTCTCTGGGCGCTCGGCATTACTGGGGGGCAGGTCCTGTGCAATGCGGGGGGTCAGTCTAGGTGATCTCCATGGCCGCTTGTGGTCTTGCAGTCTATGAATCGATAGGCCGGGAATTGGCCCTGTGTTCTAGGCCTGGAGCTGGAGAAGAGGATGTGGGAGGGCAGATGGCTCTCAGGTACGGCAGCTCCCTGGCACCCCAGATCAATAGCAGCACGAGGAAGCCAAAGCCCCCATCTCCCCATTTCTCTTCCAGGTGTCGGAGGCTGTGACGAGCATATACCACAACCTGGACTCCATCAGCGAGCCGCTGGCCCAGCAGCAGCTGCTCAAGGCCCTTGTCGTGCTGGGCCACCAGTACAGCGAGGAGGTGGTCACAACCCTGCTGGGCTGCTCGCTGTCATGTGACAGGTACGGGGCTGGGGCTGCTGCCGCTTGCGCTCCGGCTCCCCCGGACTGGTCCCGCTGCCAGGGTCAGGGGCGTGCAGAACCTTCCAGAGACCTCCTGCTCCCTGCAGAGCTTCTGCTTCTTCTGGAGGGTTTTGCAGGCTGACATGCCGTGGAGACAGGCCAGCCTGCAAAACCCCAGATGGCAGCCCTCGGCCTCCCCCGGGGCTGACACTCAGCCCTGGCCCCCATGCAGCCTGCCCCAGGCAGTGGGGGCCCTTGCTGCAGCAGGAGGGCAACAAAGGGCCGGCCGGTGGCGGGAGACCCAGTAAGGTGCGGGTGGCGGTGGGTGCAGGAGGCTGGCGGGGCTCTGGCCAGGTGAAATCGGCTCTCTCCCTTTGCAGCGTTGCTGTGGAGATGTGGAGGGTGCTGACATCCCACCCCAAGACCGCAGGAAAGGTCCTACGGGAGCTGCTCAACACGCTGCAGGAGCGACCGCTGCATCCTCATCACGACGTCTCTCAGCAAGAGGTTGGTGTCGCCCCCTTGGCCATAAGTTCCAGCCCCTGCAGCAAGGGAAGGAGCGCTGTGTTTCCCCTCCACGGCCTGAGGGTGTCTCTCAGTCTCCCACTGGGTATCGTCATTGGGCCGAAGAGAGAGAGCGTGACTCTAGCCAGCGCTATAGTCGAGGCAGAACACACCAAAACCCTCTCCTGGTGCTCTGGGACATCTCTCATTGAACCGCAGGGTGAGAAGGGATCGCAAGGTCAGCTTGTCCAGCCCCCTGCCAAGATGCAGGATTTGTTGTGTCTATCCCAGCCGAGACAGATGGCTCCAGCCTCCTTCTATAAACCTCCAGCACAGGGGCTTCCACAAGCTCCCTAGTCATCTGTCCCATTGTCCTACTCTTCTTACAGTTAGGAAGGTTTTCCTGAGATTTAATCTAAATCTGCAGTGCTGTCTTTTGAACCCATCACCTCTTGTCCTGCCCTCTGTGGCAAGAGAGAACAACTTTTCGCCATCTTTTTTTTGGCAGCCTTCGAAGAATCTGAAGACCATTAGCACGTCCCCCCTTAATCTCCTCTTTTCCAAACTAAACATAGCCAGTTCCTTCAACCTTTGCTCGTATGGCTTGTGTTCCATCCCTCTGATCATCTTTGTCACTCGCCTCTGGATCCATTACAGTTTCTCCACATCTTTTGTAGACATTGGTGACCAAAAGTGGACACCGTACTCCAGCTGAGGCCTAACCAGCACTGAGTAGAGTGGTACTATCACCTCCCATGACTTGCAGGCTATACCTCTGTTAATGGAACCTAAAATTGCATTTGCTTGTTTTTTTTTTTTTTTTTTTGCAACAGCATCGCTTTGCTGACTCATGCTGAGGCTGTGGTCCACCACAGCTCCCAGATCCTTCTCAGCAGTACAACCGGTTATCCCCCATTCTGTTTCTGTGCATTTGCTTTTTCTTCTCTAAATGTAGCACCTCACTTTTGTCTTGGGTGAGTTTCATTTTGTTGTCTAGAGCCCAGTCCTCCAATTTACCATGATCCCTCTGAATTTGAGCTCTTTCCTTCAAAGTCTTGGCAACTCCTTCATCAGGGAGCTGATGCAGGGCTGGGGTCATTGAAAGCTTCCCAGGGGACCTGGCCGTGGCCTGGAGTCAGGAGCCCTGGTTTCTAGTCCTGGCTCTGCCACTGACCTGCTGGGTGACCTTGGGCAAGTCACTGCCTGGCTTTTGTCTGTTGTTCTGCAGGGCAGGGCCTGGCTCCTGCAGGGTGCGTCTCTGGCTGTGTGATCCAAAGAACCCTAGCACTAGAGTAGCAGCAGAGCTGTGGACTCTAGAGCTCCAGGGATTGCTGGTGACACCAGTGATCCGGGACGCCCGGACAGAGCCATTTTGCTTCAATTGGAACCATTTTTTCCTACCAATCCCCTTTTTGAGCCTCGTAGGTTTTAACTGTTGACGTCACAGCTCTGTCCCGCAGCACTCGCTCCTCTGAAGAGCTCGAGAAGGGCCTTTTGCTGCTCAGACCTCATACCAAGTGTGATAGACACAGCATAGTGAAGGCAGAGAAAACCCTTGGGACTTAAATACACAGATCTGGCAGCCTGGTCAAAGAGGAGACAATCTGAAGGCAACTCTCCCTAATGATAATTTACTTCCCCTGAGAATAGCAGGTCAGTCCGGTTTATTAAACCCGGACGATGAATCGATCAGACATGGAGAGGGCATGACTCTAATTCTCTTTGTTATCCACCATTCCCATTGTTCCATGTCCTCAGCCTGGTTTTCACTTGCTTGTGTTTTATTTTTCCTTCCGGAATCGGTAAGCCTGTATTGGACACTTTTCCCCCTGATCCCGGTTGAGGTTTTGTGGGGCTGTCTTTGAACAGTTCAAAAGCCAAATACAGAAATGATTGAATCTGGCTTTTAGTAACAGACCAAGCCTAGAACTCGTGTACAAAATTGGGTCCCTCGCCGAGGCTGGGCTGTAAGGCCCGGGACTCAGGAGAACCCAAGTTCAGTTTCGGGCTCTGCCAGACTCCCTGGGTGACCATGGGTGAGTCACGTCGCCTCTCTGTGCCTGAGTTCCATGTCTGTACAATGGGGATTGAAATCCTTCCTTTGTGTGTCTAGCCTGTAAGCTCTAGGCCAGGGAATGTGTCTTTCTGTGCCTGGGAAGCCCCCAGCACACGCCCTGATTGCAGATAGGCGCTGGAGGTGCTATTCTAACCCTTATAACAAGAATACACTTGATTTGTTTGGAGTCAAGGTGTTGTGCAGAGAAGTTTCCACAGATGATACCTGCTAATAAATACCACCCCCTGGGATCGGGGGTACAAGGAAGCAGCTGCTTATGTTGCAGGTAGCCGGCCCCGCTGCCTGCGATCCTAGCTGGGGCTGTGCAAGGGCTTTGAGGCTCTAACATGTCATCTGGAGGAGGGGCGCTAGAAGACTTTTGATAGTGGAGGTGCTGAGCACCCCCTTACACCTGTGCACACACACCACCACCCCTAGAGCTGGGGTCAGGAGCAGGGCCATGGCTCCAGGGGGGCGGGAGATGGATGGGGCAAGGGGGCCGAGGCTGGGGCCACAGCTGGGAGTTGGCGCAGGGCCGGCAGCTGGGACCTTGTGTGTGGGGCCAGGAGCAGAGCCCCGCGTAAAACCTTGGAGTGCTGCAGCACGCCCTGCACTCCTAGTTCCCGTGGCTCTGTCTGCAGGGGAGGCAGACATTGTTTTGGAAATGGCTTGTTGGGTCACCGGAGGGTGTTTCGTAAAGCAGCTCCTCCTTTCACACAGATAGGGAAACTCCAGCGCCAACTCCCAGTCGTCGTGGAGCGGCTACACGAGGCACACAGGGACATCATCTCCAATGCCATCGCGGTGCTGAGAGACATCCTCGCTGGCATGGACAGGCAGAGCGCCAGCCCCATGGCTGTGCAAGTGGCTGAGAAACTCCTGCCGTTCTTTCATGATGTAAGGCCTGGCGGCCCACGGGAGACCCTTTAAGCCACAGACGTATGAATGGGGGCTGGTGGGTGGGCAAGCGGGACCTATGCTATGGCCCTAGCCAGAAAAAGGATTGTCGTAAATGACATGAACCCATTCCCGCCTTCTTCTGCTAGCCCATTCTCCATTAGAGCATATGGCAGTAAGAGTGGGAACCCTGGTGTCCTGCAGGCCTGCTGACAAGGATCAGGGCAGCCTGGGGACGAGGCTCCCCTTGAGGGAAGGACATGCATTCCTGAGCCTGCATGCAGCGAGGGGGCCTCTGCAGCACAGGGTGCCGCAATGCTCCTGCTGGCTTCCAGGGTAACAAGTGATGGTACCCTGGTGAAAATCCTGCCCCTCCCCTCCCTGGCCAGGAATCCCACAGCTGGCCTGTCAGCTCCATAAGGAAACGGCTCCATCTGTAGGTTCTGCAGCTACCACCCTTTCCTCTCCCCTTCGTTCTCATGGCAGGGCAGCATCAAAGGAGGGGCTAGTTCTCCCCAGGCCTTTTGTAACCACAAACGAGCCCCCGCCAGCGTGTTCACCAGACTGATGTTCAGTCCCCCACTGCACGGCGAGAGCCAGCAAAGTGGGCGGGAGAAAGGGACCCATCCATTACTGCCTTCCAGGGGTAACGCCCCAGTGGGGGCTCCTGGAGGGACCACCCACCTCCCCAGCTCTCACAACGCTATATCCTACCCTCAGCCCTCCCCAACTCTGCTGGGACCCGGCCACTCTTTATTTAGCAGTGGCACAGGCCCAGCTAAAGCTGTTCCCAGGGTCTCCTGGATCCCCAGCTGACCGAAGGGACAGGGCAGCCCAGACCGAAGATGCAGGATCTCGCCCTGGGGTGAGCCTTTAAACCAAAACCCTGTGGGGCCCGGGGGGAACAGAACAGGTTTTCTGGCCAAGAAGATACCAGGATAGCCCCTCAGCTGGTGGAAACGTGCATCTCTTTTGCCTTCAGTGGCGCTATGCTCATGAGACTCTGGCCCCCAGCTGTGCCTGTATGACTGGGGCTGAGTTAGCAATACCCCCTGCAGGGCAGACATCTCTGTCACAGTGAGTGCTCACCCCGCTGAGTGAGCACGACCGTCACAGCGTCTCCTCCCCACATCCTCTCTTGCAGGAGTCCAGCAAACTCCGGGTGCTCTCCATCGCCCTCTTTAAACACCTGCTGGAGCTTGTTAGGGGGCCCAGCAGGAGGAAGATGAAGGAGCACGTCATCCGGAGCCTGGTCCCGCTGCTCCTCCTCCTGCATGATGAGCGTCCCAATGTGTCCCAGGTGAGGCCACGAGCTGGAGCCTGCAGCTGAGATCGTTACAGAGTGACCAGTAATTTGTTGGGGGGGGCAACATGTGACACCCCCCTTTCAAGGGTCTGGCCGGCAGAGGGCAGGTGCTCAGTGCTGTGACAATCAGGTGCTCAAAATCACTTGAACGTTGAGTCCAGTAGCGCCATGACCATGTCGCCCCAGCCAATTGCTGAGTCTTCCCTGCCTCCTCTGAGCCCAACACTCCCCCCCTGCAGCCAGGCTGAGAGAATGGGTGGGCGGAGGGGTCAGCTCACCTCTCCTACAGCCACTGGCCTCTGCACATTCCCCTGGCTGTGCTGGTGAGAAGAGCACAACCCTGGCCATGGTCCCTACCCGGAGCAGAGCTACCCAGCCTCCAGATGGTGCCCAAGACCCAATGTACCCTTGGCCAAGCAGCCCGGACAGCTCTTACTAGCCATGACATGCCCAAGCCCTCCCTCCGCCCCGCCCCAGGTGCCTGTGCCCACGCTCGCTCTCATGGCCCCCATCACTTGGGAGCCAAATGCTCCCAGCTGTAATGAATTCACCCTCCTACCCCCCAGGAGGTGGGGAACTAACGCACAGCGTGAGGCCTAGTGCCTCAGAAGTATTGAATGCCCATGGGCATTAGGCACCTAAATCCCTTTGTAGCCCTGGGCCGAAGCAACTTGCCTGAGTTCCTGCAGGAAGAGCTGGGAATTGAGTCAGGTCTCCAGCCATTGCCTTAGCCACACCTCCGCCCTTCCGCGAGCAGCCGCGGGCCGGGAACCGTTCAGTACACACGGCCTCCGGAAACTATGTTAGTGGCTTCCAGCTGGGCTGTCCCTAGCCATTTGGGTGCCCTATCCAGCCCTCCCGCAGTGGGGCTGTGTGGGGCCCCAGGCCTCCCCCTCCCCCCGACCAGGGTCTGGGAGGCAGGAGCTGTGTGGGGCCACTTTTGGGGGGCCCACAGGCCCAGAGTGGCCTGGGGGATTAGCGGAGAACTGGGAGTAGCCCGCTCTGCTTCCCTCGCCCTGGCTCCAGCCGTGTTGCTCAAGGGAGGGGGTTTGGGGAAAGGGATCCCTCCCCCACACACACTCACTGACAGCAGCGGGAAGTGGAGCAGCCTGGCCCCAGCCCGCTCTACTCTGCCAGCTCCCAGCCACGGCACTCCGCTTCCCACCGCTGGTGAGTGCGGGGGGCAATCCTTTGGAGTAGAGCGGGCTGGGACCGGGTTGCTCCACTTCCTGCCACTGCCAGTGAATGTGGGGTCGCTGGGGGAAGAGGCTTGAGGAGAAGAGGTGGAATGGGGGCGGGCTGGGGACGGAGCAGGGGGGAAGGGGAAGAGGCAGGGCGGAGGGAGTTGTCCAGGCCCCCCCAGGGACAGCCCTGCCCATTGTAGTGGACGCAGCCCGCGGCAGGGCTGGCCGAGGTATAGGGCAGGTCACTGGGGCTGGTGCTGCTGCATGTGCAGCATGCAGCCGCCTAGGGGCACCATGAAATTTAGGGCAATTTGGTGCCCCAAATTTCGTGGTCCCCTATGCAGCCGCGTATGCCGAGGGACGGCCCTGGCTTCCAGCTCCTGTAACTGTGGCCGGCCCCTCTTGTTTTGCAGGTGTGTTGGGACACCCTCAGGAGTGCTCTGGAATTCCTCAGGTGGAGCCAGCTCGGTACTCTCATCCAGAAGAAGGAGCTTTGGCGAGGCTGTGACTGCCTGGTGAGGGAGCCCTCCATTGCCCGGCTCCGTGCCCACACCGAGCCCCAGCCCCGGGACCACACCTGGCCCTGGCTGTAGTCCCTCTGCGTGATCCCCCCGGCACAGGAAAGAGGGCTGAAAGCAGGACACTCCACAGATCTGGAACCTGGCCTGCAGGATGGAAAGGCCTTTAATAACCTTGTGCTCCCTTCTTCTGGCTCCTAGGTGGCATGCTACAAGGGGAGGGCAGAAACCTTCCTCTGCCAGGCCATGGCCTTTCTGGAAGACCCACAGGATCCCATTAGAGAAGCGGCCATCAGGTTTCTAGGTAACCACAGAGCAGAGGGGTCCCTTAAGCAGAGGGGCTGGATCCAGTCCCAGGCTCTCCTCAGTCCCTGCCGGCAGCAAGAAGTAACCCCTGGGCTCCTGATTGCCGAATGAAGGCTCAGGGGTGTCAGAAACCCGCAGGAGCAAGCTCACCCCAAACTGCCCTGATCGGCTGATGGGCCCCCTCGAACCCCACTGCTCCCCATGCAGTCCCCATCCCCCCCACCCCCCACCCCACCATGGGCTCTTGGTAGTGGAAACTCAAGGCGCTATGCTCTCCTTTGGCAACCAGCCCCACAGCCATTCCTGGGGATTCGCCCTTTCCCCTGGGGACTCAGGAGTGTGTCCTGGACAGCAAGGGGCAGGGGAAAGCCCCACTGCTTGGAGGGTGACATACACTTTGACGCCCTCGCTGGGGACGCAGGGATGTAATGAGCTGTTTGTGTGTGTAGGCCTCACTGCCCGGCAGCTGGACCATCAGAGCCAGGAGAAGTTAGAGGCCATCTGCAATGGTGAGTGGTATCTGCCTTGAGCACTGAGCGCTAGAGGGACAAATGGCCCAGGGCCACGGGCTGGGTTCAATCTCCGACGCCAGCAATGTGATCTTGGGCAAGAGCCACAAAGGGTTGCAAAATGTAGATCCCCAAACCCCCGATCAGCTTCCCCCTCACCCTGTGGTGTCTGCTGGTTGGCATGTGCCCAGGCACTTAGCCCTGACCTCAGAGCTGTGGCCTGGAAAATCCCCAAACTGGGCCTGAGCTGGCTGGCCTTCGCAGATGATTCCCCCCCCCCCGCCCCCGCAACACAGCAAGGGTGGGGTCCTGCCTCCCCCCCTTGCACTCACTAGCCCAGGGTTTGTTGCAGTCACCTCCAGGTGGGGTGCCTGGTGTCAAGCCACTGCTCCAAAGGAGACTGAGGTGATGTCCGGTCATCTACCTCCCTGCTGCGTGCCCGGACCCCTGGGCCAGCGCAGGGCAGAGCAGCGTCTCCTCCACATTTTTTGGGGAAGAGGGGGACGGGGGGGGGTGACATAGCTCAGGCTCCTCACTCCCAGAGCAGTTTCACAGCTGGGCCCCAACCAAAGCTAGAGAATGGCTGAGCTCCCTCCTCGGCATTTCCTGGAGGGCAGCAGGGCACTGGAAGTTAGGCGTAGCCTAACAATGGCCAAGCCCCCTTTGTGAATCTCCCCCTCTCTGGGCTTGAGTGCCCATCTGTGCACTGGGGGGAAGGGGGAGCGTAAATACAGGCAGGGATGAGGCCATCAGATCCTGCAGGGACGGGGCAGTCCTGGAAATAGTGAGTGAATGGGGTTCATTGTGACTTCTTGCCTGTGTCTGGGGGCTCCCCCAGCTATGGAGGGCAGTGGGGATGTTAAGTGAGGGTTGATGGTTGTTCCTGCTAGTCGCCTGCCTCCCGCCTCCCAGCCTGCTGCCTTCTTGTCACGGGCTGAGAGGTACAGCCCTGGCTTGGTGTGCCAGTGCTTTCCAGAGCACCATGGCTCTGACCTCCATTTCCTTCCTTTCAATCTTAGTCCTCAAAGGCTTGCAGCAGGACAGCAAGTCCTCTGTCAGGTGCCTGGCTTTGCAGACAATGCTCATCCTCAATGCCTGCAAGAAACATCGTCCAGCCCGCACCAGCCTACGGACACTCTTGCACAGGATGAGACTGATGCATACAAGGGAGAACTCAGTCATTGAAGCTGCCCAGCTGCCTGAGTAAAAGCCAGCCTCCCTACTCTGGGGGTTTGGTGCACCAGAGCCCGCCTGGAGCAGGGTGGAACACATCCTGCCGGACCATGGCTTCCTCCCCATTGGCGGCCTGCCCTGCCCAGCCACGTGAGTAGTTAACCGCTCAATAGCTTTTATCACCATGTACTTTTTGACAGGTTTCCATGCCCCGTGTAGAATTTACGTCCCGCCCTCCGTCCCCGTTTCCGGTCGTGTACATTTTTGGCACCATCGGCCCTTCTGAACATTTATTTTGTATTATTTTTCTGTGTTTGGCCGGGGGAAGGTTGCGTGCTTGTGCTACAGTCAGGCAGGCAGAGCAGCAGAAGGTCGATTTGCCTGGCCCTTGATCAGGGCGGGGCAGCGATCAAGGAGGCTGCCACTCCTGACAGTGGGGTGGCGGAGATAGGGGAACCCAGGTCCTCCCGCTACACTTCGTCCCCGCCCAGGGCCCGAACAGCGTGGTGTGTTTTGACATATTTAGAGAAAAAGTATGAACGAGTAGAAAGAGAGGCTGTAGGGGGTTCGCGGCTCCCTCCCCATCCATCTGGGCGGGAGACCACGGCCCTCGCTACGATACTTCCGGGGTACCTTGGTTCAGGGGAAATAGCTCAGTGTTCATGGTTCTGGCCTGCAGTCAGGCCGACCAACGGTAGAGAGTCTGTTTGCCCGGGGTCCTCATTCAGGACAGGGCTGCTGTCGAGTAGGGGCTCTGGCCTACAGTCAGGCAGGCAGAGCAGCAGAAGGTCCATTTGCCTGGCCCTTCATCAGGGCGGGGCAGCAATCAAGTAGGGGGGCTCTGGCCTACAGTCCGGCGGAGCCGTCGCAGCGTGGGGGAGGTTAGCTCTCTGGTGGGAGAGTCAGCACAACCGTCTGGCGTCCTGATTCAGGCGGGTGCCAGACCAATCAGGCCTCCTGACAACCAAGTGGGGAGGCTGCTACTCCTGACGGTGGGGTGGCAGTGGTAAGGGAACCCAGGCCCCCTCACTCCACTGCGTCCCAGCCCAGGGCCCTAACAGCCGTGGAGCGGTCCGCCACTGCGTCAGTGGGGAAAATCCGACAGCAACACACTGGCCGGCTTGTAGTCAATAACACAGCTGAACTCAATTCGGCTGCCCTGGGCTCCTTGCTACACGCCATTCCGTGTGTACATGGGTTCAGGGGTGGCAGGTTTGTAGAAATTTTGCTGCTGCCCAGAACCCGCCCCTACTTCGCCCCCCACCTGCCCAAGGCTCCGGGAGGGAGTTTGGGTGAGGAAGGACGTCTGGGGTGCAGGCCCTAGGCTTAGGCAGAGTATTGGGGTGCAGGCTGCAGGCTCTGGGAGGGAGTTTGGGGATGGGAGGGGGTGCAGAGGGAGGGGGTGCAGGGCTGAGGGGTTTGGGAGAGGCTCAGGGCAAGAGTCGGGGTGTAGAGGGTGAGGGTTCTGTTTGGGGCTGGGAAGTTTGGGGGGTTAGAGAGGCTCAGGGCTGGGGCAGAGGGTTGGAATGTAGGGAGTGGCAGCCGGTGTCAAGTGGAGTGCCCCAGGGGTCGGTCCTGGGGCCGGTTTTGTTCAATATCTTCATAAATGATCTGGAGGATGGTGTGGATTGCACCCTCAGCAAATTTGCGGATGATACTAAACTAGGAGGAGTGGTAGATATGGAGGGCAGGGATAGGATACAGAGGGACCTAGACAAATTGGAGGATTGGGCCAAAAGAAATCTGATGAGGTTCAATAAGGATAAGTGCAGGGTCCTGCACTTAGGAAGGAAGAACCCAATGCACCGCTACAGACTAGGGACTGAATGGCTAGGCAGCAGTTCTGCAGAAAAGGACCTAGGGGTTACAGTGGACGAGAAGCTGGATATGAGTCAGCAGTGTGCCCTTGTTGCCAAGAAGGCCAATGGCATTTTGGGATGTATAAGTAGGGACATTGCCAGCAGATCGAGGGACGTGATCGTTCCCCTCTATTCGACATTGGTGAGGCCTCATCTGGAGTACTGTGTCCAGTTTTGGGCCCCACACTACAACAAGGATGTGGATAAATTGGAGAGAGTCCAGCAAAGGGCAACAAAAATGATTAGGGGTCTGGAACACATGAGTTATGAGGAGAGGCTGAGGGAACTGGGATTGTTTAGTCTGCAGAAGAGAAGAATGAGGGGGGATTTGATAGCTACTTTCAACTACCTGAGAGGTGGTTCCAGAGAGGATGGTTCTAGACTATTCTCAGTGGTAGAAAAGGACAGGACAAGGAGTAATGGTCTCAAGTTGCAGTGAGGGAGGTTTAGGTTGGATATTAGGAAAAACTTTTTCACCAAGAGGGTGGTGAAACACTGGAATGTGTTACCTAAGGAGGTGGTAGAATCTCCTTCCTTAGAAGTTTTTAAGGTCAGGCTTGACAAAGCCCTGGCTGGGATGATTTAATTGGGGATTTGTCCTGCTTTGAGCAGGGGGTTGGACTAGATGACCTCCTGAGGTCCCTTCCAACCCTGATATTCTATGATTCTATGAGATGAGGGCTCTGTCTAGGGCTGGAGATGAGGGGTTTGTGGTGTTGGAAGAGGCTCAGGGCTGGGGCAGAGGGTTGGAGTGTGGGGGGATGAGGGCTCTGTCTAGGGCTGGAGATGAGGGGTTTGTGGTGTTGGAGGGGGCTCAGGGCTGGGGCAGAGGGTTGGGGTATGGGGGGATGAGGGCTCTGTCTAGGGCTGGAGATGAGGGGTTTGTGGTGTTGGAGGGGGCTCAGGGCTGGGGCAGAGGGTTGGGGTATGGGGGGGATGAGGGCTCTGTCTAGGGCTGGAGATGAGGGGTTTGTGGTGTTGGAGGGGGCTCAGGGCTGGGGCAGAGGGTTGGGGTTTGGGGGGATGAGGGCTCTGTCTAGGGCTGGAGATGAGGGGTTTGTGGTGTTGGAGGGGGCTCAGGGCTGGGGCAGAGGGTTGGGGTATGGGGGGATGAGGGCTCTGTCTAGGGCTGGAGATGAGGGGTTTGTGGTGTTGGAGGGGGCTCAGGGCTGGGGCAGAGGGTTGGGGTATGGGGGGATGAGGGCTCTGTCTAGGGCTGGAGATGAGGGGTTTGTGGTGTTGGAGGGGGCTCAGGGCTGGAGCAGAGGGTTGAGGTATGGGGGGATGAGGGCTCTGGCTAGGACTGGGGATAAGGTGTTTGGGGTGTTGGAGGGGCTCAGGGCGAGGGTTGAGGGTGTGGTGGAGAGGTGAAAGCTCTGGCTGGGGGTGTGGGCTCTGGGGTGGGGCAGGGCTGGGGATGAGTTGGGGTGCAGGCAGGCTGCTCCGGGATAGGGGCCAGAGAGGAGGACTCCCCCCAGCCCTTTCTCTGCCGGCAACAGCGAGCTTTGGGGGAGGACAGTGAGTGGCAGCCCCAACAGCTTCTCAGTGTCCCTGGCATCTGGCAGCCCCTCTGGGTCTCTGTCAGGATAGCGCTCTCCGTTAGGTCTGTGCTTCCACAGCGGGGAAGAGACGTGCTGCTCATCTGGCAGCTCTCTCCCATCTGAGCCGGAGGCCCGGCCTTTTATAAGGGACTCATTCCTCTAGCTCACACTGCAGTCACTCACAGAGACGGTGCAGCGAGGTAAATCTAGCCATGTATCAATCAGAGGCCAGACTAACCTCCTTGTTCCAATAAGAACAATAACTTAGGTGCACCATTTCTTATTGGAACCCTCCGTGAAGTCCTGCCTGAAATACTCCTTGATGTAAAGCCACCCCCTTTGCTGATTTTAGCTCCCTGAAGCCAACCCTGTAAGCCGTGTCGTCAGTCGCCCCTCCCTCTGTCACAGCAACGGCAGACAATCGTTCCACGCCTTTTTTCTGTGCGGACGCCATACCAAGGCAAGCATGGAGGCCGCTCAGCTCACTTTGGCAATTAGGAGCACATTAAACACCACACGCATTATCCAGCAGTATATGCAGCACCAGAACCTGGCAGAGCGATACCGGGCGAGGAGGCGACGTCAGCACGGTCGCGTGAGTGATCAGGACATGGACACAGATTTCTCTGAAAGCATGGGCCGTGCCAATGCATGCATCATGGTGCTAATGGGGCAGGTTCATGCTGTGGAAGGCCGATTCTGTGCTCAGGAAACAAGCACAGACTGGTGGGACCGCATAGTGTTGCAGGTCTGGGACGATTCCCAGTGGCTGCGAAACTTTCGCATGCGTAAGGGCACTTTCATGGAACTTTGTGACTTGCTTTCCCCTGCCCTGAAGCGCATGAATACCAAGATGAGAGCAGCCCTCACAGTTGAGAAGCGAGTGGCGATAGCCCTGTGGAAGCTTGCAATGCCAGACAGCTACCGGTCAGTTGGGAATCAATTTGGAGTGGGCAAATCTACTGTGGGGGCTGCTGTGATGCAAGTAGCCCACGCAATCAAAGATCTGCTAATATCAAGGGTAGTGACCCTGGGAAATGTGCAGGTCATAGTGGATGGCTTTGCTGCAATGGGATTCCCTAACTGTGGTGGGGCCATAGACGGAACCCATATCCCTATCTTGGCACCGGAGCACCAAGCCGGCGAGTACATAAACCGCAAGGGGTACTTTTCAATAGCGCTGCAAGCTCTGGTGGATCACAAGGGACATTTCACCAACATCAGCGTGGGATGGCCGGGAAAGGTACATGACGCTCGCATCTTCAGGAACTCTGGTCTGTTTCAAAAGCTGCAGGAAGGGACTTTATTCCCAGACCAGAAAATAACTGATGGGGATGTTGAAATGCCTATATGTATCCTTGGGGACCCAGCCTACCCCTTAATGCCATGGCTCATGAAGCCGTACACAGGCAGCCTGGACAGTAGTCAGGAGCTGTTCAACTACAGGCTGAGCAAGTGCAGAATGGTGGTAGAATGTGCATTTGGACGTTTAAAGGCGCGCTGGCGCAGTTTACTGACTCACTTAGACCTCAGCGAAACCAATATTCCCACTGTTATTACTGCTTGCTGTGTGCTCCACAATATCTGTGAGAGTAAGGGGGAGACGTTTATGGCGGGGTGGGAGGTTGAGGCAAATTGCCTGGCTGCTGGTTACGCGCAGCCAGACACCAGGGTGGTTAGAAGAGCACAGGAGGGCGCGGTACGCATCAGAGAAGCTTTGAAAACCAGTTTCATGACTGGCCAGGCTACGGTGTGAAAGTTCTCTTTGTTTCTCCTTGATGAAACCCCCCGCCCCTTGGTTCACTCTACTTCCCTGTAAGCTAACCACTCTCCCCTCCTCCCTTCGATCACCGCTTGCAGAGGCAATAAAGTCATTGTTGCTTCACATTCATGCATTCTTTATTCATTCATCACACAAATAGGGGGATGACTACCAAGGTAGCCCAGGAGGGGTGGTGGAGGAGGGAAGGAAAATGCCACACAGCACTTTAGGCACAGCACTTTAAAAGTTTACAGCTTTAAAATTTATTGAATGCCAGCCTTCTTTTTTTGGGGCAATCCTCTGTGGTGGAGTGGCTGGTTGGCCGGTGGCCCCCGCACCGTGTTCTTGAGCGTCTGGGTGTGGAGGCTATGGAACTGGGGGAGGAGGGCGGTTGGTCGCACAGGGTCTGTAGTGGCAGTCTGTGCTCCAGCTGCCTTTGCTGCAGCTCAGCCATACACTGGAGCATACTGGTTTGATCCTCCAGCAGCCTCAGCATTGAATCCTGCCTCCTCTCATCACGCTGCCGCCACATTTGAGCTTCAGCCCTGTCTTCAGCCCGCCACTTACTCTCTTCAGCCTGCCACTTACTCTCTTCAGCCCGCCACCTCTCCTCCCGGTCATTTTGTGCTTTCCTGCACTCTGACATTATTTGCCTCCACGCATTCGTCTGTGCTCTGTCAGTGTGGGAGGACCGCATGAGCTCAGAGAACATTTCATCATGAGTGCGTTTTTTTTTTCTTTCTAATCTTCACTAGCCTCTGGGAAGGAGAAGATCCTGTGATCATTGAAACACAAGCAGCTCGTGGAGAAAAAAAAAGGGACAGCAGTATTTAAAAAGACACATTTTAGAAAACAGTGGCTACAGTCTTTCAGGGTAAACCTTGCTGTTAACATTACATACATAGCACGTGTGCTTTCTTTACAAGGTCGCATTTTGCCTCCCCCCACCATGTGGCTACCCCCTCAACCCTCCCCCCTCCGCGTGGCTAACAGCGGGGAACATTTCTGTTCAGCAGCAGGCAAACAGCCCAGCAGGAACGGGCTCCTCTGAGTGTCCCCTGAAGAAAAGCACCCTATTTCAGCCACGTGACCATGAATGATATCTCACTCTCCTGAGGATAACACAGAGAGATAAAGAACGGATGTTGTTTGAACGCCAGCAAACATACACTGCAATGCTTTGTTGTACAATGATTCCCGAGTACGTGTTACTGGCCTGGAGTGGTAAAGTGTCCTACCATGAAGGACGCAATAAGGCTGCCCTCCCCAGAAACCTTTTGCAAAGGCTTTGGGAGTATATCCAGGAGAGCCGCGAATGCCAGGGCAAATTAATCTTTTCACATGCTTGCTTTTAAACCATGTATAGTATTTTAAAAGGTACACTCACCGGAGGTCCCTTCTCCGCCTGCCGGGTCCAGGAGGCAGCCTTGGGTGGGTTCGGGGGGTACTGGCTCCAGGTCCAGAGTGAGAAACAGTTCCTGGCTGTCGGGAAAACCAGTTTCTCCGCTTGCTTGCTGTGGGCTATCTACAACCTCCTCCTCATCATCATCATCTTCTTCGGCCCCAAAACCTGCTTCCGTGTTGCCTCCATCTCCATTGAAGGAGTCAAAGAACACGGCTGGGGTAGAGGTGGCTGAACCCCCTAAAATGGCATGCAGCTCATCATAGAAGCGGCATGTTTGGGGCTCTGACCCGGAGCGGCCATTCGCCCCTCTGGTTTTCTGGTAGGCTTGCCTCAGCTCCTTAAGTTTCACACGGCACTGCTTCGGGTCCCTGTTATGGCCTCTGTCCTTCATGCCCTGGGAGATTTTGACAAAGGTTTTGGCATTTTGAAAACTGGAACGGAGTTCTGATAGCACGGATTCCTCTCCCCATACAGCGATCAGATCCCGTACCTCCCGTTCAGTCCATGCTGGAGCTCTTTTGCGATTCTGGGACTCCATCATGGTCACCTCTGCTGATGAGCTCTGCATGGTCACCTGCAGCTTCCCACGCTGGCCAAACAGGAAATGAGATTCAAAAGTTCGCAGTTCTTTTCCTGTCTCCCTGGCCAGTGCATCTGAGTTGAGAGTGCTGTCCAGAGAGGTCACAATGGAGCACTCTGGGATAGCTTCCGGAGGCCAATACCGTCGAATTGTGTCCACAGTACCCCAAATTCGACCCGGCAAGGCCAATTTAAGCGCTAATCCACTTGTCAGGGGTGGAGTACGGAAATCAATTTTAAGAGCCCTTTAAGTCGAAATAAAGGGCTTCATCGTGTGGACGGGTGCAGGTTTACATCGATTTAATGCTGCTAAATTCGACCTAAAGTCCTAGTGTAGACCAGGGCTCAGAGAAGGAGAGTATAGAAAACAGGAAGAGATCCTTTTTTTGGTTAGTGAGACAAGCAAAGTATAAAGAAAAGGAGTCCTTGTGCCACCTTAGAGACTAACAAATTTATCTGAGCATAAGCTTTCATGAGCATCCGATGAAGTGAGCTGTAGCCCACGAAAGCTTATGCTCAAATAAATACATTGGTCTCTAAGGTGCCACAAGTCCTCCTTTTCTTTTTGCGAATACAGACTAACACAGCTGCTACTCTGAAACCTGTCATTATGCAAGGAAAGTATAGCAAGCTGCAGGGGGGGCGGAGGGGAGGGGGAAGAGAACGTACCCTTCATAGAATCATAGAATATCAGGGTTGGAAGGGACCTCAGGAGGTCATCTAGTCCAACCCCCTGCTCAAAGGAGGACCGATCCCCAATTAAATCATCCCAGCCAGGGTTTTGTCAAACCTGACCTTAAAAACTTCTAAGGAAGGAGATTCCACCACCTCCCTAGGTAACACATTCCAGTGTTTCACCACCCTCCTAGTGAAAAAGTTTTTCCTAATATCCAACCTAAATCTCCCCCACTGCAACTTGAGACCATTACTCCTTGTTCTGTCATCTGCTACCACTGAGAACAGTCTAGAGCCATCCTCTTTGGAACCCCCTTTCAGGTAGTTGAAAGCAGCTATCAAATCCCCCCTCATTCTTCTCTTCCGTAGACTAAACATCCCCAGTTCCCTCAGCCTCTCCTCAAAAGTCATGTGTTCCAGTCCCCTAATCATTTTTGTTGCCCTCCGCTGGACTCTTTCCAATGTTTCCACATCCTTCTTGTAGTGTGGAGCCCAAAACTGGACACACTATTCCAGATGAGGCCTCACCAATGTCGAATAGAGGGGAACGATCACGTCCCTCGATCTGCTCGCTATGCCCCTACTTATACATCCCAAAATGCCATTGGCCTTCTTGGCAACAAGGGCACACTGCTGACTCATATCCAGCTTCTCGTCCACTGTAACCCCTAGGTCCTTTTCTGCAGAACTGCTGCCGAGCCATTCGGTCCCTAGTCTGTAGCGGTGCATTGGATTCTTCCTTCCTAAGTGCAGGACCCTGCACTTATCCTTATTGAACCTCATCAGATTTCTTTTGGCCCAATCCTCCAATTTATCTAGGGCCCTCTGTATCCTATCCCTACCCTCCAGCGTATCTACCTCTCCTCCCAGTTTAGTGTCATCTGCAAACTTGCTGAGGGTGCAATCCACACCATCCTCCAGATCATTTATGAAGATATTGAACAAAACCGGCCCCAGGACCCACCCTTGGGGCACTCCACTTGACACTGGCTGCCAACTAGACATGGAGCCATTGAGCACTACCCGTTGAGCCCGACAATCTAGCCAGCTTTCTATCCACATTATAGTCCATTCATCCAGCCCATACTTCTTTAACTTGCTGGCAACAATACTGTGGGAGACAGTGTCAAAAGCTTTGCTAAAGTCAAGGAACAACACGTCCACCACTTTCCCCTCATCCACAGAGCCAGTTATCGCATCATAGAAGGCAATTAGATTAGTCAGGCATGACTTGCCCTTGGTGAATCCATGCTGACTGTTCCTGATCACTTTCCTTTCCTCTCCTCTAAGTGCTTCAGAATTGATTCCTTGAGGACCTGCTCCACGATTTTTCCAGGGACTGAGGTGAGGCTGACTGGCCTGTAGTTCCCAGGATCCTCCTTCTTCCCTTTTTAAAAGATGGGCACTACATTAGCCTTTTTCCTGTCGTCCGGGACTTCCCCCGATCGCCATTAGTTTTCAAAGATACTGGCCAATGGCTCTGCAATCACATCCGCCAACTCCTTTAGGACTCTCGGATGCAACGCATCCGGCCGCATGGACTTGTGCTCGTCCAGCTTTGCTAAATAGTCCCGAACCACTTCTTTCTCCACAGAGGGCTGGTCACCTTCTCCCCATGCTGTCCTGCCCAGTGCAGTAGTCTAGGAGCTGACCTTGTTCGTGAAGACAGAGGCAAAAAAAGCATTGAGTACATTAGCTTTTTCCACATCCTCTGTCACTAGGTTGCCTCCCTCATTCAGTAAGGGGCCCACACTTTCCTTGACTTTCTTCTTGTTGCTAACATACCTGAAGAAACCCTTCTTGTTACTCTTAACATCTCTCGCTAGCTGCAACTCCAGGTGTGATTTGGCCTTCCTGATTTCACTCCTGCATGCCCAAGCAATATTTTTATACTCCTCCCTGGTCATTTGTCCAATCTTCCACTTCTTGTAAGCTTCTTTTTTGTATTTAAGATTAGCAAGGATTTCACTGTTAAGCCAAGCTGGTCGCCTGCCATATTTACTATTCTTTCTACACATCGGGACGGTTTGTCCCTGTAGCCTCAATAAGGATTCTTTAAAATACAGCCAGCTCTCCTGGACTCCTTTCCCCCTCATGTTATTCTTCCAGGGGATCTTGCCCATCAGTTACCTGAGGGAGTCAAAGTCTGCTTTTCTCAAGTCCAGGGTCTGTATTCTGCTGCTTTCCTTTCATCCTTGTGTCAGGATCCTGAACTCGACCATCTCATGGTCACTGCCTCCCAGGTTCCCATCCACTTTTGCTTCCCCTACTAATTCTTCCCTTGCGGCTGCCCCCGGGAAAAGAGGGAGCTCCCAAGGCTCACAGCCCCCAGCATGGTTATCTCTGCCTCTCGGGCGGACCAATCAGAAACTGTTCTACAGCTGCATCATACAATGCATTTTCCTGAACCAATCCTATCAACCCAAGATTTTTAAACAAGAGCCCTCTCCCTCCCCTCCCCGCCCCTCCCCTCACTACCCACCCCTTTAACTGCCTTATTCTTAGCTAAAAAAACAGGCCCCAAGCACCTTTCCCACTAGATAGATAGATAGATAGATAGATAGATAACCCCATTGGCTTTAAGGCCTTTTAAATTTTATGGGACTTTTCCCACTGGGGCTGACAAACAACAAAAATAAGTTTAGGGGTTTTTAGAGAGTGTTCCCTATTTTAAAATTTCACACTTTAATTAGGGCTTGTCTACACTGCCACTTACAGCGCTGAAACTTGCACCGCTCAGGGGTGTGAAAAAACACCCTCCTGAGCTGGAGCCGCGAGGACACTGCCACCTTAAAGCCTTGTCGCGGCAGCGATTTAACGTGGGCAGTGTAGACACCTTCTTAAGAGTTTAAACCAGTTCGTGTTACAAAGGGGCCTCTTTATTTCACTACAGAACAAGGGAGTTCATTTCAAGGGTTACAAATGTGTTAAATAGATTGTGAATGGTAATATTGCTTTCTCTTTACCATTAACGTTCCTGTAAACAGGTGTTGATCTTACTAGTGTTCAGTAAAACTTGGCAGCCCTTTAGGTTTACATTTAGTTTTGATCCTCTGCCTTTGCTGCAAAAGAAATTTAAAAGCAGAAGGGCCTGCTTCAAATAGGTCAAATTTGGCCTTTGGTTTACACTTAAAAAATCACTAGAAAAGAAAAATGTGTTGGGGGGGGGGGTGGGAAGGGGGGCGACAAATACCTTATCTCTGGTTTAAAAAAAAAAGCTAACTGGTTCACATAAGCTGCTTTTTCTTGTGTTTTGTAGAAATCCATACTTTCAAAACGTGAGGTTTTTAACTGTACCCTGATTTTTAAAGCTTTCTTTACAATTTCAAGGTAACCAAAAAAACCCCCAACATTCTCTTTTTGCATTCTTTGATATATTAAGTCCATTTAAACAGTTAAAAAAGAGCTTGTACCTGGGTCTCAGCACACGGACTGCAAACATTTAGAAGCAAAGACAGTCTGATAATGCAACAAACAATCATACTAAAATCCCTAAGTCAATAAAAACTTAATTTAACTTTAACAAATTACTTTTGTAAACTGCCTGTGGTTTTAACCCCGAGATGCTTCTTTATTTTACACTCTTAATAAGTTCAAAGGGTGTCTTTTGAAAAGCAATCTGCTGTGGGTTCTTGTTTGTTTTAAATTCATACATGTTCTGGCCATCTTTACAGTGAAACAACTTTGGTCACAGGACATGCGAGCTAAACAGGGGAAGGCAGCTATTTTTAAATCCTGCTTCATGCAGATTTTATATAATAGGCCTAAAGCAAATTTGTTTGTCCTGGTTTACATTTCAAAAAAACATGAGAAAAGAAGAAGAACGTATGTGTGTGTATGTTGGGAACAGAACAAGCCCCTTATCTCTGTCAGAACTTTTTCACATCAGCTGCTTTTTCTTCTTTTTTGTCTAAATCCAAACCTTAACAACATGAGGGTTTTAACAGTACCCTGATTTTTAAAGCTTTCTTCACAATTTAAAGGTAAAACTGTTTTGGTTTGGGTCTCTTTTTGTATTCTTTTATATAGTAAGTTTATTTAAAGAGTTAATAAAAAGATTTTGTAAATGGTAATCTGGCCATTCCCATTTCTGTAACCAGGAGGCTTTGAAATCTACATGCCTGTTTCCTTTAATTAACGTTACGGCCCTGGCTTTTGCTTAATGGTAACTAGACATCTTTTGAAAACAAACTGGCTAATTCAAAAATGCCCCTGTCAAACTTATTACTAAAATGCTTTTTGTCTTCTTAGAAACACAAAGTACAAATGAAAAAGCCTTTTTGTTTTTATAAAGCATTACTTTTAATCAGCTTCTAGACCCAGAACAAACACAGAAACATGTATTTATGTCTCAGCCCGTGGGCTGCAAACATTTAAGAACAAAAGCATTCTGATAATGCAACAAAAATCTAAAATGTTTAATTAGCTTAATATAACTTTCATTATGTGTTAAAACTGTTACAGCATTTTTAAAACGTACATTTTTATTCCACTCCAAAACACATCCTTGGTTTTTTCCGGTAAACAGGAGGTTTAAAGTCATGGCACTGTTTCCTTAGGTCCTGTCTACGCTGGCAAGTTGCAGCGCGGTAAAGCAGCTTTCTGCGCTGCAACTGGTGAGGTGTACGCACGGCCACGCCACTCAGGGCGCGGAAACAGGGCAGTTGCAGAGCTTTAAAAAAAGCACTGCACAGTTTAAAAAACTTTCTGCACCGGGGCTACAGGGCTGCGGTGCCAGTGTAGACACCGAGGTCGATTACGGCGCTGCGATTGGCCTCCGGGAGGTGTCCCACAATGCCTGCTCTCGCCTCTCTGGTCATCGGTTTGAACTCTACTGCCCGGCCCTCAGGTGACCATCCATCATCCCCACTCCGTAAACTCCTTTGCCATTTTGAAAGTCCCCTTCCTGTTTGCTCGGTGATGCGTGCAGCGCATCTTTCCAGGTGGCCAGGCCTGCTCCACGCACCAGGTGATCCACCTGCTTGGAGCTGTGCTGAGCTGCTGGACCTCATCAGCATTTGGGGAGAGGAGGCTGTACAGTCCCAGCTGCACTCCGGACGTAGCAATTATGATACCTCCTGTGACGTTATTGACTTGAACTGGGACCATATAGATCATTGTTGCAACCAAGGTCCTGTAGTGGCACCAAATCTTGTATAAAGGGGGGTCAAATAAGGTGTCTAAGGCAAGGTTATGGTTTGCTGGTTCTGACTGTGCTATCTATATGCTTGTGTCATTTTTGTATTTTAAGTTATAAGTATTGACTCTATACTGTCTGTGGTTCAAACTTGTACTATGCTTCTGGGTGACACCCCAGACAAGTTCAAAAGGAGGACTTGTGGCCCTTAGAGACTAACAAATTTATTTGAGCATAAGCTTTCGTGAGCTACAGCTCACTTCATCGGATGCAATGCCTAGCCTGCTTGATGGCCGATTAAGGACCATCAGCTACACAGTTGACCCATTGAGAGAAGGCAGAGAAGCCTTGGGACTCAGCACGGTGTGCAGGGACCTGCCTATGGACAGAATGCTGAGGTTTTTCCAGGCCACGTGATGGACAGCTTGTCTTGGGACAAAGAAAGAAAGACCACATGGCAAGAGAATATAAAAAGCTGCTGCAGCTCCTCCATCTTGTCTTCAGTCCTGCTTCATCCCTCTGGGGGGACTTTGCTATACTGAAGCTTTGAAAGAAGAACTGAAAGATGCATCCCAGCTGAGGATGTTCTCCAGAGACTTGATTTGAACCTGCAGTTTATTCTGTCACTGCCGCAAGCCTGAACCAAGAACTTGGCCATGACTGTATGTCATTGATTCCATTTCACCAATTCTAGCTCTCATCTATAGCTTTTTCCTTTTATGAACAAACCTTTAGATTTTAGATTCTAAAGGATTGGCAACAGCGTGATTTGGGACAAGATCTGATTTGTATATTGACCTGGGTCTTGGGCTTGGTCCTTTGGGATCAAGAGAGCCTTTTTTCTTTTCCTGGGGTATTGGTTTTCATAACCATTTGTCCCCATAACAATTGGTGATACTGGGAAACTGGAGCGTCTAAGGGAATTGCTTGTGTGACTTGTGGTGAGCCAGTGGGGTGAGACCAAAGTCTGCTCTGTTTGGCTGGTTTGGTTTGCCTTAGCGGTGGAAAACCCCCAGCCTTCGGCTGTAACTGCCCTGCTTGAAGCAGTTTGTCCTGAACTGGCACTCTCAGTTGGGTCCCACCAGAACCAGCATCATTACACCTACGGACAGATTTCACGATGCATGACAGAAAGGGGCGATGACCGGGACACACGGCAGTTCAGGATCAAAGTGAAGGAGCTGCGGAACGCCGACCACAGGGCGCGGGAGGCAAACCGCCACTCCGGTGCTGCGCCTATGAGCTGGAGGTTCTCCAAAGAGCTGGACATGATACTCCGCGGCGACCCCACCTCCATTGCGAACACCACTGTGGATACTTGGGTGGCTCGCGTGTCAGTCGAGAGTGGACCGAGCCAGGAGGAGGAAATCTTGGAGGAGGATGTGGAGGGGGACCCAGAGGCAGAAGATGACTCGGAGGTCAGAGATGCATGCGGCCAGGAGCTCTTTTCTACCCCGGATGTTGGCGAAGCGCAAAGAGGAGAGGAGGCCCCTGGTAAGTGGATTTGATTTTGGGACTCGCTGAAGTGGGTTGTTGGGGGCAGGAGGGTTGCAGAAAGCAGGCTTGTCTCCCACCGCATGCCACCCTGCCGGAAGCAGAGGGGCGGGACAGGAAGCGGAACTATAAAAGGCCGCCCCTCCAGCTGAGCTGGGAGAGAGCTGCTGGAGGAGCAGGACGTCTCTTCCCTGCTCCCCGAATGGAGAGCGCGATCCTGACAGAGAGCCAGAGGGGCTGCCGGAGCTGCCAGACGCCGGGGACTCCAAGGAGCTGGTGGGGCTGCCACTAGCCATCTACCCCAGCGAAGCGAACAACAACCCTGGAACCCCTGTACCCACGGAATGGGTGTGTAGGAAGGAGCCCAGGGCAGCCGAATCGGGTTCAGCTGTGTTACTGACTACAAGCCGGCCAGCGTGTTGTGATCGGATTTTCCCCGCTGACCCAGTGGCGGACCACTCCGCTGCTGTTTAGGGCCCTGGGTGGGGACGCAGTGGAGCGGGAAGGCCTGGGTTCCCCTACCACTGCCACCCCACCGTCAGGAGTGGCAGGCTCCCCACCTGGTTGTCAGGAGGCCTGACTGGTCTGGCACCCGCCTGAATCAGGACGCCAGACGGTTGTGCTGACTCTCCCACCAGAGAGCTAACCTCCCCCCGACTGCGACGGCTCTGCCGGACTGTAGGCCAGAGCCCCCCTGCTTGATTGCTGCCCCGCCCTGATCAAGGGCCAGGCAAATGGACCTTCTGCTTCTCTGCCTGCCTGACTGTAGGTCAGAGCCCCTACTTGACTGCAGCCCTGCCCTGAATGAGGGCCCTAGGCAAACAGACTCTCTACCGTTGCTCGGCCTGACTGCAGGCCTGAACCATTAACACTGGGCTAATTTTCCCCTGAACCAAGGTACCCCGGAAGTATCGTAGCGAGGGGCATGGTCTCCCACCCTGATGGACGGGGAGGGAGCCGCGAACCCCTTACAGCCTTTCTTTCTACTTGTTAATACTTTTTCTCTAAATATGTCAAAACACAAGAACGCAACCTTCCCCCGGCCAAACACAGAAAACAATACAAAAGAAATGTTCAAAAGGGCCAACGGCGCCAAAAACGTACACGACCGGAAACGGGGACGGAGGGCGGGACATAAACCCTACACAGGGCGCGGAAACCTGTCAGAAAGTACACGGTGATGAAAGCTCTCGAGCAGTTAACTAGTCACGTGCAATCCCCCCTGTACATAGCAATCCCCCCTGTACATAGCAATCCTCTGTTTCATTTTGATGCTTTTTGATGTATTGTTCTGCTTTTATTTGATATATTAAATAACTGTATTTACAGTGATACATTGAGGTATAAACGATCTATATGCCTTGTCCTGTACAGAGCACACAGACGGCTCCCCTGGATCCCACAACCCACACAGGGAGAAAGCTGTCGCTAGCGTCGGCATCTCCAAAATCGTATCAGGGCAAGAAAAGGCACCTGCTATTTCCCACCCTTGTACAGTGTAGACACGGGGTGAGAGCGAGACTCAGTGATCCCGGTTCGTCCTGCTCCATCTCTGCCGTCTGGGTTTCCACCGACAGCTGTTCACACTCGAAACGTAGGGCAGGGTGAGGTTCGCCCATCAGCCAAAGAACCTTAATGTAAAGCAGCGCGCTCCTGCCAGTGCCCGTGGCAGATCCCCCATTCGAAGGGTGTGATCATTTCCGCCCTGAGACGGACGAGACCTCGTGTCCTGGTGTTAGGGGGCGCTGTGCTCTACCCCGCATATCCACCCTCTCCCTGCCCCCCAGCCTGGTGTTAGGGGATGCTGTGCTCCGGATCCTACATATTCCCCCAGCTTCCAGGCCCCCTGGCCAGCGTTAGGGGGCACTGTGCTCTGTACCCTACACCCCCCATCTCTCAGCCCCCCTGCCAGGTGTTAGAGGGTGTTGTGCTCTGTATCATATGCATTTCCCAGCCCTCCTGCCCAGCCTTAGGGGGTGCTGTGCTCTGTACCCTACACATCCCCAGCCCCCAGCCTGGTGTTAGGCAGTTTCTAGTGTCTGTGAACTTACTGCATGTACCGGAGTCTATCAGCGCATGCTGGGTGCCACACGCTGTGGGTATGGACAGGGCCCCAGACTCAGCATAGCACAGGACTTGCGGGGCACCTGCTGGCAAAGTGGCCTCAGTCCCCACCGTACAGGCCAGGGGTCATTCAGCTGGTGATAGCCCTTCTCTCAAGCCCCCAAGCACCTGTGTGTCATGGCTGCCTGCAGGAGATCAGGGCCAACAACTGCCTGGGGGGAGGGAACAGGGCCTGGCTAGGCAGGGGCTCAAACCGGGGAGCGTCAGTTTGGATCCCCAGCTAGCCGTAGGGGTGCAACTTGCGGGGGGGGGACGGGGGGGAGATCAACTCCAGCCAGTTCATCATAAACCCTGTCTTTGAGGCCTCAGTAGAAATGGGGAGGTTCCCCTGGCAGTATGCAGGTGCGAAGGACTTGAGAGGGAGGTGGCAGACGTGCCCTTTTGATGGTGGTCCCTGAGCACACGGGGAGAGCAGGGGGCAAACGTCTGTTGGCAAATGTTCGTTGGCAAACGTCTGCGACTCACGGGCCCTGGGTGCACACACCCCTACAGGGGAACGTGTACAGGCCCAGCCCAGTCTGAAGAACACCAGCTCTTGTGTAGGCGAAGTCACCGTTTTTTTCACAAGAGCGGGAAACTGATGTTGGATAAGCCAGGAACTCCTGATGGGCACTTTTGTCCCTCCGGGAGACCAACCATCTAGCACAGAGAACGGGGGGACATAAAGGCTGAGCTGAAGCTAGATTCATGCTCTCCAGGATGCTGGGGTGCCCTCATGCTTGAGCTGAAGACGGCCTGGGGGTTCCCAGCATTGCCCTCCTGCCGTTTCTCGCTGGGAGCCCTCGCCCTGCACCCTGGCCTGTGTGTTCTCAGGAGGCTGCGTGCTGCCAGGTGCACATCCCCAGTGCGGAGTCCCGGGATTAATGCCAGGGGACGGGGACTGGGAAGGAAATGTACTGCCATGCCAAGACTGGGAACGGGCTGGTGATAATGTCCTGGCGTGCCTGGCATATCAGTAAGTAGGGAGAGCAGGTCCCTGCTAACTAGAGAGAGCAGGTCCCTGCTCTGCAGGGGAGGTTGAGAGCCTAAATACGATAACACCCATGTGCTCAGCCACTGGCATGATGGGGCCAGGTAAGTGCCCAGAGCAGGAGGTAGCTGGTGGCCAACATGGGCCATGTGGGGGTGCTGAAACGCAAATGGGAACAAGCATGAGAGGTGAGGGAGTTGAAGAGTCTGTGGGAAACCCCCCTCTCTTGTGAAATCAAACACCCCCAGAGAGTGCGGGTCCCTCGCAGGCCTGGGGGTGCTGATCCAGGCTTTGCGTGCTACCCGGAGCTCTGCTCCTGGCTCATCCCAGGAAGCTGGGAGTGTGAGTGGTGGAGCTGCCGGCTCTTGGAACCTCCCTTCCCAGCACGGGATTGTCTCTGGGGGAAGCCCACCCCAGGAGCTGGCATTTGTTGGCCTCTTCCACAGAGCGCTGGAGTCTCAGCCACTCCAGATCGAGGGGAGGGGCCAGCTGTGAATCGGGAGCCAGATCCGGGTTTAGATGTGAATCCGCCGGCGCTGCAGAGCGTTCGGATGTGGGGAGCCAGCTCCCGCCTGCACCAGATCACAAAGTGCCACTTCAGCCGGGCCCTCCACATCTGGGTGCTGCTCCTCCTCCCTGCTGGCCAGCCGGCCGCAGCTCCTCAGCACCTGCCCGCTCAGCCCCACCTCAGTGCTCCTGCCTCCCCAATGTCCTCCCTGGTGCTGCGCCTGGCCCCCTGCACCTGGCCTGTCAGTGCCCAGCGGGGCTGGGAGCCAACTGCCCCCTGGAGCCATGTGTCAGGCCCTGCGTCCCTCCTGTGCCGGGCTCCCGCCAATCCACAAGCCAGGAACAGGCCCGTGACTCCCGGAGCAAGTATTTCAGTCTCACAGCAGCAGCTCAGTCTGCTCAACAGGACTCCAGGGCCAGGAACTCGCTCCTGCCTGACATTGGCAACAGTCTTAGGCTGCTCCAGCCCTGCCCCTCGTCCTGCTCCAGCCCTGCTCTCGCTCCAGCCTCGCTCCACCCACGCCCCGGCCTCCTGAGTCCAGCTCCAACCACGAGGCCTGACCACCTCCAGCACCTTCGCTGACACCATCACTTCCAGAGGGAATGGCACTGAGGTTGCCGGGGGAACAGGCATTCTCCGGCTGCCCGGAGCCATTGTTCCATTTAACCAGGACAGTCCGATGCCAGGCCAGTCCCCCTGAGCTCTGGAGAGGACTAGAGGTGTCTTCGGACACCTGCCGTGCAGCTGCTGGGGAGTCAGCAGGAGACACTGGGTGAGGAATGGAGCCCCCCAGGGCAGGGGCCATTCAGGAGACCCAGCGTGGGGAGAATCAGGCCTGGGATTCTCTGCAGCGGCTGCTCCCACACAGCCTTGGAGAGAGGAGCTGCGAAACCCCCACAAAGCGCCGTCCTGGCACAGAGCTCTGTAGCACTGGTACTCCGTACGCATGAGCCGCAATCCAGCAGGCCCTTGGGCCAACCCCACCCTCTCCCATTGCCCCGCTCGGGGAGGCCAGGGCACAGTTCACTATTTAGCACGGACCAGCTGCAAGGATCCTGGCAGGCTCTGGTATGGTTGGAGCAGCATCTTCAATGTTCTGGAAAAGCGAGATCTGTGCAATAGGCAACGTAGCTCCATCTGGGCACCAGCCAGCTCCTGTGCCCCAGAGAGCTCCCACAGCTCCCACTGAACCAGGGACGAAGGGGGCAGGAGGTTGAACGAGAAGGTGCCATCCTGGGACCCAGGAGACCCATGTTCATTTCCCAGCTCTGCCACAGATGCTCTGTTTGGCTTCGAGCAAGTCCCTTATTCTCTCTCTGCAGCGGTTCCCTGTCTGTACAGTGGGGGTAGCAGCCAGGCCCTGCCCTGCAGGGGGCAGTTAGAATAAACGCAATCGAGGTTGGGCAGTGCTCGAATGCCAGGGGGATGAGTGCCAGGATGGTGCCTAAGACAGACCGAAAGCAAGGGGGAGCTACAGAGCCGGTGGTGAGAGGGTTTGGCCTTTGACAATCTGCTCTGAGTGCCAGGGCTGCCAGACCCCAGACAGCCACTTGCATTGCCAGACCTCCCTGATCTACAGTGCTGCTGCTCTCCCTGCTTCTAGGAGTCACTGCCTCCCCCTGGACTGACACCCCCGCAGCAATCATCTCCTGGGGCTGCTGTGGCACTGAGCGTTAGCAAGGCCTGGGACTCAGTTGGGCGTGGGGGGGGGTCGGGGGGAGGCTGCTATTAAAGCAGTTTCTGCACCGTTGCAGCGGTGGGAGAGGAAGTAGAGACGGGACCGTTTTATACCCCATGGCCAAAGCACCGGCAGCTTGGGACCCTTGGGTTCCATCACCAGCCCTGGAAGGGGAGTAGGTGTGTTGAAGCGGGACTGTTCTTAATGTTTCCTCTGAATATTGTGGGGGTGCCTCAGTTTCCCCTAGGCAGTTCTTAAGTATCTAGATGGTGGGATAAGGGTGTATGATGATTGCAGAGCCCTAGAGGGCAGGAGTGTGCAGGGGTCTGGACACAGAGAATGGCTGAAACCCTGTTTCCTGGCAACTGATGGCCTGGGCCCTTCCCCCCTGCAAGGTGAGAGCGAAAGGGTTGGAGAACAAAGGAATCCGGTGACCTCCTGGCCTGGGAAAGGGAGAAAGCCCAGAGGAGGGCGGGGGCTGGAGACATTGAGTGAAGTGCAGATGTGGTTCTCTGGCTCACTGCTGCCCAAAATGGATCCAGCTGAGGGGTTCTGTTCTCTGCACCTAGAAGCTCTGTGTTAGATCATGTCCCTGTCGTCTAATAAACCTCTGTTTTACTGGCTGGCTGAGAGTCACATCTGACTGCGAAGTTGTGGGGCAGGACCCTCTGACTTCCCCAGGAAGTGCACAGAGGGGCAGAGGATGCTGAATGCTCCGAGGTCAGACCCAGGAAGGTGGACGTTGTGTGAGCTGTGTGTCTTGAAGACCGGCTGCTCACAGAAAGGAGACTTCCCCAGAGTCCTGACTGGCTTCATCTGGAGCAGTTCCAGAGCATCGCCAGGGGGCCCCATGACAGTGGGGTCTAGTGGTTAGAATGGGGGGCTGGGAGCCAGGACTCCTGGGTTCTATCCCAGCCCTGGAAAAGGGATAGGAAACCCCTACCTGGATATGTCACCATATCACAAAAGCCACCACCCCTGGCTCAGATTGACCGCCCCAGCGTGGATGCTGCCTTAGATTTGCATCACCAGGGTGCCATCTCGCCATTATTTTGCACCACTTGCATTTCATAGAATCACAGAATATCAGGGTTGGAAGAGACCTCAGGAGGTCATCTAGTCCAACCCCCTGCTCAAAGCAGTACTAACCCGAACTAAATCATCCCAGCCAGGGCGTTGTCAAGCCAGGCCTTAAAAAGTTCTAAGGATGGAGATTCCACCACCTCCCTCGTTAACCCATTCCAGTGCTTCACCAACCTCCTAGTGAAATAGTGTTTCCTCATATCCAACCTAGATCTCCCGCACTGCAACTTGAGACCATTGCTCCTTGTTCTGTCATCTGCCACCACTGAGAACAGCCAAGCTCCATCCTCTTTGGAGCCCCCCTTCAGGTACTTGAAGGCTGCTATCAAATCCCCCCTCATTTTTCTCTTCTGCAGACTAAATAACCCCAGTTCCCTCAGCCTCTCCTCGTGCGTCATGTGCCCCGTTTTCATTTTCAATCATTTTCATTGCCCTCTGCTGGACTCTCTCCAATTTGTCCACATCCCTTCTGTAGTGGGGGGATCAAAACTGGACGCAATACTCCAGACGTGGCCTCACCAGTGCCGAATAGAGGGGAATAATCTCTTCCCTCGATCTGCTGGCAACACTCCTACTAATGCAGCCCAATATGCCTTTGGCCTTCTTGGCAACAAGGGCACTCTGCTACTCATATCCACTGTAATCCCCAGGTCCTTTTCTGCAGAACTGCCGCTTAGCCAATCGGTCCCCAGCCTGTAGCAGTGCCTGGGATTCTTCCGTTCTAAGTGCAGGATTCTGCACTTGTCCTTGGTGAACCTCATCAGATTTCTTTTGGCCCAATCCTCCAATTTGTCTAGGTCACTCTGGACCCTACCCCTACCCTCCAGTGTATCTACCTCTTCCCCCAGCTTAGTGTCATCTGTGAGTTTGCTGAAGGTGCAATTAATCCCATTATCCAGATCATTGATAAAGATGTTGAACAAAACCGGCCCCAGGACCGACCCCTGGGGCACTCCGCTTGATACCGGCTTCCAGCTAGACATCAAGCTGTTGATCACTACCCATTGAGCCCGACAATCTAGCCAGCTTTCTATCCACCTTATAGTCCATTCATCCAATCCATACTTTTTTAACTTGCTGGCAGTAATACTTTGGGAGACCGTATCAAAAGCTTTGCTAAAGTCAAGATGTATCACAACCACCACTTTCCCCATATCCACAGAGCTAGTTATCTCATCATAGAAGGCATGACTTGCCCTTGGTGAATCCACGTTGACTGCTCCTTATCACCTTCCTCTTCTCCAAGTGGTTCAAAATGGATCCCTTGTGGACCTGCTCCATGATTTTGCTGGGGACTGAAGTGAGGCTGACCAGTCTGTAATTCCCCGGGTTCTCTTTTTTCCCTTTTTTAAAGATGGGCACTATATTTGTCTTTTTCCAATCGTCCGCGACCTCCCCCGATCACCATGAGTTCATCAATGATCTGGGAAAGGGGGTACACAATTTTGGCAGGCTCAGCTTAGTTTTTCACTCCAGCTAGCTCCTGAAGCTCCATCCTGGGCAAACTGCCCTGATTACAGTTTCCATTATCTCTGTCTCAGTGGTCCCCTTGGGAACACCATTTGCAATTTGATAAGCCAAACTGCTTTGGTTTAGCCTGTCCTTTTGCAGGGAGTTCCTAAACTGTCCTGTTATTTTAAAGTCTTTCTTTAACACTGGTTTTCTTTTCTGGGATGGGATTGACAGATCTTTTGCTCCTCTTTTGCTGTAGCAATGGCTTGTAAAATCGTCTCTCTTAATGCCAGCAATGTAAGACAATCCCTGATTTTCCAGCGGGTTTGGCTCTTCACTATTGAAATGAATTCTTATATATTTGGGTAAGGTCAAAGAGCTTTTGGCTGCAGTTTCACTGTGATGTGTCCCAGAAATGCCCAGGGAGTCACAGACTTCTCTTAAATGCTCATCCTTTAGCTGGTATCAGAGTCCTCCTTCCTCCACTACTGGTCTTTTAACTCTCTCCCAGCCATAGCGCTTGCAACCAATGAAATCTTCCCTGGCAGCTTTCTCTGGAGCAGTCTGCAGCAGTTTGGTGGGTTCATCTCTTGGAGAGGTCAGATCATTGCAATTCAGCCTCTCCTGTCTGGGCTCACCAAATCTTACACTCCCGGAGCAGGGACGGTTTGAATAGTGGAGTCTTATTAAACTTAGTATCCACAGAACAAACAAGAGCTTCAAGCCTTTTCTGGTTCCCTTGGGAGTGCTACACTGCAGCTGACTTGAGCCGAGGCGAACGTATGGCTCCTCTCAGAGAGTGCACTAAAGACACGAAGTGATGGGGCTTGTTTCCCTTCTGGGGAGCTGCATTCACTCAGCTGGGGGGTGGAGGGATAGCTCAGTAGTTTGAGCATTGGTCTGCTAAACCCGGGATTGTGAGTTCAATGCTTGAGGGAGCCATTTAGGGATCTGGGGCAAAAAGTGGGGATTGGCCCTGCTTTGAGCAGGGGGTTGGACTAGATGGCCTCCTGAGGTCCCTTCCAACCCTGATATTCTATGATGCTAGAACAGGCCAGCAGGGGAGCATCTCCTCTTGTGCAGGGAGTCATCTCAGGAGAAGCACAAGGAACAGAACAGCCTTTGGACTGTATACACCTGTCCTAGACTACACAACACCTCTTCTCTCCTCCTCGCTTCATCTTCAGTGAGCAGTATTTTCCTGCACGCCGTCTGCTCTGACCCCTTCTGTTGATACACAAAAAGTGTTCATGGGAACATTGCTGGCGCCAGCACTGCCAGGGCACTAGCGCGTGTGCACACTTAATCACCTTTGCCAGCGCTGGGCGTTTCCACAGCAACAGGCTGCGTCGGCAAGAGGTGTGTGGCTCCGGGGTCGTCATCCCAGCATCTCTCATGCCGCCATCAGGCACGTTGTCTTGTGTGGGCTTTTTGCAGTGCATTGTGGGATACGAGCACCCCTCTCAGGGAATTTTAGCGTTTAGGGTGCGGGACAGATATGGCAATGTCCTGGCACATCCTGGGCGAACCTACCTGAATTAAGTGTAAGTCACTTTGGAGTCCATTGTATTAAAAATGCAAAGTTTCTGTATTATTGGGGGTTGTCCAAAATTCCTCTAGGCGGGAGGCGTGGCCAGTGTAAACCTCCAGAAGCATTATGAGCTTCAAAGGACTATTTCAAACAGCTCGCCAGACAAACAAAGTTACATGGGGTTCTGGAGAAATACCTGGGGGAGGCAAATGCACGTTACGAGGCATGGCAGGGTGTAGAGGATTCACGCATGAGTCCCCACTGACAAAAAAAACAACCACTTTGTTGGGAGCTGTTCTTCGTTTGGTCACTGTAAGAGTTGCTTTGGCAGGAAGGGGCAGAAGAGGAATGGAGGAAGGACCCAATAGCCATCACAGCCAAAACATGGAGTCAAAACAAAGGACAGATTTGTACCCACACATTCAGAACACACGGGATTACCAGTCCATTGCTTTAATGACTTGGCTAACTCATCATGCGAAAGGACCCCATTGCCACCAGCTGTCCTTTGATCAGCCAAAGTCAGGAATAGAAGACATGTCCGTTAAAGCCTGCGGTGGTGCAGAGATATCTAGTAAGAGTCCCTGTGATAAATGCAGGTGGGGGGAGCTCCTTTTTATGGACACCCAGCCAGCCAGTTAACTATAAAGTCTCTCTTGGTGGCTGTTCTCTGCTTGCTTTACCTGTAAAGGCTTAAAAAGTCCCCCAGGTAAAGGAAAGGGAGTGGGCACCTGACCAAAAGAGCCAATGGGAAGGCTAGAACTTTTTAAAATGGGGAAAAAACGTCTGATGTTGTTCTCCAGGAAAGAGGGGGACGGGGAGCAGTTACGCTATGAGAAGCTTTAAGCCAGATATGATCATAGCGCATCAGATCATACCTAGAACAACTTATCTGGAACCCCCAGATGTGTAAGTAGATCAGGATGTTTAGAAAGACACAATTAGGTTTATTTCTGTTTATTTCTTATGGCTAGTGGACTCCTCTGTGCTAACCCCAGGTGCTTTTGTTTGCTTGTAACCTTTAAGCTGAACCCCCAAGAAAGCTATTTTGGGTGCTTACTTTTTGGAATTGCTCTTTTAAAATCTAGCAAAAGCCTAAGTTCCAGGTGTAGTTTCTTTCTTTTGGTTTCTAATAAAATTTACCTTTTTTAAGAGCAGGATTGAGTTCTTGGTGTCCTAAGAGGCTTGTGCAGGTTGTTTAATTAGCTGGGGGCAACAACTAATTTCCTTTGTTTTCTTTCTCAACTCTTCCCCGGAGTGGGTGGGGTGAAAGGGCTCGAGGGTACCCACAGGAAGGAATTCACAAGTGCGCCTTCCTGGGCTCTCAACGGGCTTCTGCACTTGGGTGGTGGCAGCATCTATCCATCCAAGGTCAGAGAGAAGCTGGAACCTTGGGAGTTTAATACAAGCCTGGAGTGGCCAGTATTAATTTTTTGAATCCTAGCGGGCCCCCACCTTGTGCCAGAGTGGGGAATCAGCCTTGACAGTCCCAGTCTTTCAAGCAGGATTCAAGTTCCGCTTAGTACAAGCCATGCTACGGCATCCGTTTTGTTGGAAGTTTTTCTTCTGCTGTTTATTGTAAGAGTTGCTTTGGCAGGAAGGACCAGAAGAGCAATGGAGGAAGAACCCGGCCATGGCCGAGATAAGGAGCAAAGGCCAATGACCACAAGGGGGGTTCGAATGCAGCCATACAGAGCACAACGGATTAGCAGTCCATCGCCTTAACCAGTCAGCCAGGCCATCAGTTAAAAGGGCTCTGGTGTCACCAGCTGTCCTTTGATCTGCTGAAGACAGTGCTGAAGCCTGTAATCATGCTAGTGTTGGGGAAGCCTCCTGCAAGATTCCCATTCTCGAGAGGTGGTTGTGAGTCCTGGCGCGTGAAAGACATGCTACGGCAATTGCTCCCCAGCTGCTGCCACCAGAACAAGGAGGAAAGGCCAAAGATAAATGTGGTGTTTGAAATCACATGGGCAGATCACAATGGAAGTGCTGGGACATCAGTTGGGGTGTGTGTGTGGCTGAGTCACATGACTGACCCCATAACATGTGCTGTGTCTGTTTCTGGATGATGTCCCCTGGTGGCTCCCGCAGGTCCCAGCCCAGGGTTATAAATAGGCTTCTCAGAATTCAATTTTTATTATAATTTTGACACATAATGTCGATATTGATTTTAAAGGTTTTTTTTAACATTTGTTATCAATTTAAATGTTCACTATTGGTTAAAATCATGGGGTTTCGGCAACGTCTTTATATTTATTGATTTATATTTCACAGTGGAGGAAATTACAATGAGGGGTCAGACAATAATTATTTAATGACAGTAGACGTTGAGATTCAAAAAGTTAAAGCTTTATAACCATTAAAACACAAATTGTCATATATACACAGTATATATCCTTAAATCAGCCTCTAATAATGTCTCACACAGCATTTCTCTTACTTCGCTTAATTGCAGATTTCTATTAGTATCGATGGAAATATTTTCTCGTCGGTCTGTGTGCGTCCTGGGAAATTGATGTTTGCTGACATTTACCAATAAGAAGCAAATCCATCCAATCCTAGTTCTAAACAGAGCCCCCCGGGCTGTGAGGTGAGTAGAGAGACGAGCCTGTGGTTACTGGCTGTGGTCCTGTTCCCAGCGCAGGAGTCTCTCCCCCGCCCCCTGTGACTCTGTCCCCACAGCCCGGTAGTATTTATAGACACAGTCTCAGAGCGATGCTGCTCTCAAGACACAATGATCCCCCATCACTTGTCTGCCGTGCTCATTTCTGTCTCAGGGATGATTGCAGTGCTGCATTCGCAGCATGGCTGAGGGGCTGGAAGAATAACCCCCAGTCCAGCCCCTGGTAGAGCAGGTGACAGTGCGTATTGTTCAGGGTCTGGCCTGACAGAGTAAAACACCAAACCGCAGCTTATTTTCTGCAACCACTTGGAACGATTTCATATTTAGGCAACAAATATTTCAGCCTCTTTACAGCATAAACTTGTAGCGCACGCCTGTAATGCAGAGCAGAGTGGGACTCGGGGCTGTATGGATCAGGGCTTGTACTTCAATGTCTGCCCCTGTGCTACAATAACCAAGGATAGAAATCACAGCCTCTGGGGAACAGTGTGTGTGTGTGTGCACGCGCGTGGGGGTGTGTTCAAAGAGTTCAGCCATTGTGAAAATTCCAGCTATCACTGGGAGCTCCCAGCCCTCCCGTCTGTGTGTGTCGTACCGGAGCAGGGCCCACAGCTCTGGCCTGCTGGATCCGGCTCCCTGGCCCCAAGCCTGGCCCAGCAGGAGTGAAAATTAAACCCTTATTAAGCAAATATGTCTCTGCTCAAACACAGGGGCTGGATCCTGGCCTGGTGACATGCACGTGACCCCAGAGTAAAGCTGCTGCAGGCCATGAGGTTTTCTGGATTTACACACACACACACTGGTGTGACTGAAGGGCAGGGCAGTGTGAGGAGATGGGCCATGCTCACCACTGCTGCTCCAGGATACAGGCACAGAGAGCAGGAGCTGGCCTAGCCACCGGCCAGGGAAGAGGGGCAAATGGGTGTGTCTGGAGTTAAGCTAACTTTCATATCCCATGTAAGGGGAACTTACGGGGGCTGCTTGGTGTCACACATTTATCAGGGACCTCCCCTCCCGCCCCCCCCCAAGTCTGATCAATGAGTTACTCCCCCTGAGCCTCATGGACAGGTTTCTGCACAAAAGCATAAACCACAGACCTCTCTGAAATCCCAGACAACCCTCCAACCTGCCCAGGACAGGGGAGACAACCAGAGCCATCGGTCACCTCTCCTTCCTTCTTCTCCCTGCCATTCCACCCAGAGCCCTCCGGATCGTACTGAGCGATGGCTCTTTTCCTCTGGATGCAGGTGACGATCGGGGCAGAAGTCAGCAGGAGCAGGACCAGGGCAGAGCAGAGGATCCAGACCCAGAGCGGGATAGCAGGCCCTGGGACAGGGGATGGAGCAGGGTGAGTGGTCTGAAGGTGGAGGTGAACTTGCAACGTGAGTCCTGCTCACAGACTGTCTGGAGGGGCCACTGCTGAGTGCTGGCCCTTCTGCACAGGGGACATTGCACCTGGCCTTGATACGTCCCTAACGAGCCTCGGGGAGCCTGTGAATGCCCAAGCCCAGCTGTTTAGAGACCTCATGCCTGGCTCCTAACCCCGCAGGGATCTCGCTCTGCCCTGGTTCTTTGCTGCTCTGTACCCAGCACCAAGGCAGGGGCATCTGGGGTCAGCCCCTCACCTGTGCCATGGAGCCCGTTGCAAGGGGCAGCACTGACACCATGGTCTGGGGTTACCATGTTTCAAGTTCCCAAATACAGGACACTACTGGGGGAAGGGGAAGCTGAAAGGGGAGAGAAGGTACAAAGATTCTTTCTGCTTTGAATGGGAAGGGGGCAGAGCCCTGCAGTGGGCTTAGCATTGCCTTCAGAGCAGCGCAAAAACAAGGGAGGACCAAAAGAGAGGTCATGTCCAGGGAAACCCGGATGTATGGGAACCCTACCAGGGTCTGCTGCTGACCGGCACGGGGCAGGATCGCAGCCCGGCAGCCACTGACTCCCTGGCCAGATGTTTGTGCCTGATGCTGCCTCACAAAGCCAGAGCCCACACGGACCCTGCCTCCTTCCCAGGCCCCTGCCCCATGGACACACGTCCGTCCAGGCCATCGCTAGGGGCTCTGTGATAGGAGAACTGGCTAGTTCGTTTATCTCCTGGCTCCGCTGCCTGCGGAATCCGAACCCCTGTCTCTGCCCCCGCCAGGCTCTGCACAGCTGTGACCTCCATCGCCCTGGGGTAAGAGCCCAGCTCCCTCCACACCGCCAGCCACAGCATGGGGACATGGCAGCCCCCAGCCTCCTGGGGAGCAGACTGTAGCATGTGGGGCTGCCTGGACATTTTACATTCCCCACACGGAGGTGAGCCCCTGAGGCCTCCTGCCCCCCCCCCCCCCGCAGGCACCTGCGGTGGGGTAAAGTCTCCCCATTGAGATTGGCATGTGGTCCCCCCTCATCCCAGCCCAGCCCTCCCGCTTTCCTACAGGGAAATCCCACAGCAGGGAGCAAAACCATTTACCTTGGAGCAATGTCCCCTCTCCAGAGCCGTCACCGTCTGTGGGGCAGATACACAGCGATTACACATCACTTCAAACGCCAAAAGCCTCATACCAATGAGGTGTAGAATAGCAGCCTCAAGAAGGTTTTTTTTCCAACTTTTTGATTCACTGAAAATTTTGAAAAAAATTGTTTTCAAGTGAGTCCGAAACAATTCCCCCCCACCCAATTTTTTGAAATAGCCAGTGAGCCGAAAAAATCAGTGAGTCATGCTGCTCTGTTCCGTACTTGTACTTCATGAAGGTTTTAGTAAAGTAGACCATGATGACAATAAAACTGCTGAATATCTGTGACAGTTTGTCCATTTTCACACTCTGCCCTTCAGAGAAGATCACGATCTTTTGTCTTTTAATTAGTGGGAAAAACCTGCTCTTCCCCTTGATTATCATGCACATTGTAAGGAGAGTGATCACTTTAGATAAGCTATTACCAGCAGGAGAGTGGGGTGGGGGGAGTTATTTTTTCATGCTTTGTGTGTATAAAAAGATCTTCTACACTTTCCACAGTATGCATCTGATGAAGTGAGCTGTAGCTCACGAAAGCTTATGCTCAAATAAATTGGTTAGTCTCTAAGGTGCCACAAGTCCTCCTTTTCTTTTTGCAAATACAGACTAACACGGCTGTTACTCTGAAACCTGTCAGGATGAGAGGATGGTTCTTCATCACTAAAAACATGTAACCATTGCCCCAGGGACAGAGTTCTCACCTGGGAAATGTCAGGGAACGAGGGGGAAGTTTTACATCTTAACTCTAGATATCACAGTGTGTCCCCAGCCCGTCCTGGCTCCCTGACCCTCCACACCAAGCCCACCATTAGTGCTTTGCATTACCATCCACGTGTAGGTACCGGGCGTCACTGGGGAGAAAACTGTTCTCCTGGTTGTTGTCATCCTTGAGCTGGTAGCGGCAGGAAAAGGTCCCTGCACTCTCCCTGGACACTGTATAGGGTGAGTCCCATCTTTGCAGAGGACAATGCGGGTCATGGAGGCGTCCAAAGGGACTAAACACGACAGCATGGCTGTGTCCCCTTGGCGAGCAGACAGTCTGTCCAGGAACAGCCGCGGGGCGGGGAGAGTGCCTGGGGAGCAAACACATCTCTGTTAAACACCTGGGGCCAGATCCCCCGCTGGTGTCAATCAGCAAAGCTCCATTCACTCCATTGGAGCAGGGCCAATTTACACCTGCTGGGGACCTGACTCACTCACTCCAGTGGAACGTGTCTGAACCCGAACCCTCCAATCCCTGCTGTGCTCCCAGGACCAGTCACTCACCAGGAGAGCTGCAGATTTCCTGGCTTGTGACAAGGGAGCCTGTGAAATAAACACAAAGGGTCTCAGTGCAGGAGGGGAGGTGGAACAGGGAATTATAGTGACTGGAGCTGGAAATACAGTCGCATCCTCTAAAGGAAAGTGAGCATCTCTGGCTTTCGCAGGCCCAGGCAAATCTATCTCCAGCCAGTCGAGAGAAATTCAGTCCCAGAAAAATGATGGGCCATGTTCTGCCCCTTTGTTTATCCCCTCGCCAGAGACAGAATGAATTTGCTGTTAAGCTCCCTGGAGCCAATTTCCTCTCAGCACAGTGGGGGATTTTCACAAGCACAAAGTGCAGCTTGGTGTCCAGCTCCCAGTGTGGATCGGCCCCTGGAGGATCCCAGCTAGGGATCTGCCCCTTTTGGAGCAATGGAGCCAGGTGCATTTACACCAGCCAGGGATCTGACCCACAGTCCATAACTTGTTATTTGCCCGGGGAGAAGTCCGGGATTTGCTGGTGCGTTTCAGTCTCAGTGCGGATAACGAACGGCTCCCTGTACCAGCATGTAGAGCTCGCTGGACCCCAGACCCATGGCTGAAGGCTGGTGTGAGCATGCCAGAGACTCGCTGGAGATGGGTTAGGCCAACAGCTGACCCTGACCCCATGTCATGTTATGGGCCAGATCCTGCACGATTGGGGTCACTGAGAGCTCTCCCATTCATTCCAGTGGGAGCAGGGTCAGGGCTGACATGTCTATGGCCCTGATCCTGCAGGCCGATGATCCATCCCTTCCACTCGCATAGACATCCCTTGACTTGAATAGACTCTGGGCAGGCGTCAGGGCCTATACCAGAAAAACAATCTGCAGGATCAGGCCCATGAGCACATACACGCTGGGGAAACGCAGCTGGGAGAGTCAGTGGGAGGCTGAACACAGGTTTGTCTCCTGATCCTCAGCTCTTTAGCTCAGCAAAGAGCCAGGAGCAATTCACAGAACCCCCCGTGCAGCAGGCAGAGCTGGTATCCCCTTTGTACCGAACGGGTAAGTGACTGGCCCAGGGTCACCCAGGAAGTTTGTGGCAGAGCAGGGAATTCATCCCTCGCCTCTAAAGTCCCAACCATGGACCAGCCTTCTGGTACTGGTAATGATCACAGTGATTAATGATTAACTGCTATTTTCATAGAATAGTAGAATCAGAGAATATTTTAATTAATTTCAGCTGGGCTTTTCAGATCCCAGGGAAATCCCATCGTTACCCCATAAAATCTAATCACATTTGGCCGCATATGCGGCATTTCTGCTATTTGCGCCCGTGTGCGAGGTGAACATGTAGCATTTTCCCTTCCTGGACGTCATCTCCAGTTTAGGTTTCATCAAACGAAATGTCTGTCATCTTGAGCCAGTGATTTCATGCATGCCAAGATTTACACCTGAATCCGAGTGTGCAAAACAGCATCCCAGTGTGAAAATGGGCATCCCCTTCTGTGTCCAGCCCAGCCAGCTCGCACGGGCTAGTACCTTTTGTGTGTGCAGCGAGTGGGATGGTGCAAATCCGTTGTGCTCACAGACATCTGCACCCCATGTGCCATGCTGTGGGTGTGAAGGTGGCAAACACACCCACACGCTGGCAGTCTTGGGGTGTGAGTGCAGGGTGGTGTGTGCGGGCTCAGGGCCAGGGTGCAGCCCTTGGAAAACGACAGAGCATTTCGGGGTGACCCAACGACCTCGTTGCTGAGGTTCAGAGCTGGAATCTAACCAGCGATTTCCATCGTCCTTAACCCTGAGTCAGGTGATGCTAATTAAACATGCAGTTGCTATTATTAAATCCCTTGGAAGCTTCGGTGCGAGGTGGCAAGCTCTGATCCCATCCCGGGCAGTGTTGGCACTTTCAGGTCCACACAGCATGTGACCAGAGGGCTCAGAACCTCACAGGATTGGAGCCTAATTAAGCAAACGATCCTCTGCCCCGTGATCTCACGCTTCCAGCTAAACCCGGCCAGTGCTGGCCATACTCACAGAGAAGCCAGAGACCCAGCGTCGGGATGCTCAGGGGACAAGGTGATAACAGCATGGTCTGGCGATGCAGCAGGGAAGGCCTGTCTGTCTCTGCTCCTCAGAGTCTCAGTGAGCTTTGTCTTTCTCATCTGACCACTCCTTGGAGTTCAGGTTATGTTTTAAAAAAACAGGCCCTTTGACTGTGGATTTTTGGGTCCCAGGCATTGTGTTAAGGATTGAAAGACACACACAGGGGACACTGCACTTTACACACACTGATTGCCAGGGCAAAACCACACACCAGCAGTAACAGCTGCGCTGCCAAGTGTGTTTCATTCCAAGACTGAGGATCTCCAGTGGAGGAGGCCTGAGAATGTGAAGCCAGAATCCGAGGGGCACCGGCAGAGCTGTGGGTGGGTGGCTGGGAGCCCAGCTCTGGGACAGCAGGGCACTGACTGTTAGGGTTGAGAAGAGAAAATATAAGATGAGAAGAAATCGCAGGAAGAAAGAGCAGAGCCACAAGCCACCTATAAATAAGCCCAGCCTGAGCTGTGGTCAGGAAGCGAGTTTGTGCGACTCTGGAGACACGTGCTGCTGGTGCAATGCACAAACACAGAGACCCGGCCGCAGGCCGCCCCTGGGCTGTGGTCACTGTATTACCAGAGGCATCTCCAGTGCAGAGTTCCTCCCCCCGCCCCTGCCGGGCCCAGCTTTGCTAGCAGCTCGTAGCCCTTTGTACCACGGCACTGAGGAGTATTTTTAACAACACAGACCCGGAGCGAGGCTGCTCCTGTGACACAGAGACCCCTCCTCTGGGGTATCATAGAATCATAGAATATCAGGGTTGGAAGGGACCTCAGGACGTATCTAGTCCAACCCCCTGCTCAAAGCAGGACCAATCCCCAACTAAATCATCCCAGCCAGGGCTTTGTCAAGCCTGACCTTAAAAACTTCTAAGGAAGGAGATTCCACCACCTCCCTAGGTAACGCATTCCAGTGTTTCACCACCCTCCTAGTGAAAAAGTTTTTCCTAATATCCAACAGTAGGTGGAGCCCAGACCCTGAGTCCCTGTGATTCATTCCCTGGTGATACCTAGCCCCTGTCACTGGCTACTCACAGAAATTCCAGAGCCTCTGCCCCCCACAGGAGCAAGGTACCCCAATTTACTGGTTTTACCTTAACCACCCATGCCTGTAAACCACACAGCGCTCATGAGCACTTACAATAAAACCCAGGCAGGGTTATTTAAGAAAGGATAAAGATTGAACTAGAAACAAGAGAAAGTAATGGCAACAAATGGTTATACCAGAGAACAAAATCATAAACGACAAACCCGGGTCTACACTGATTAAGTTACCTTTCCTAGCTAATAAAGTAGGCTCCCCTTATCTGAATGGGCCATTACCGAGACATATTCTCCCCTGGTGACTAGTTTCTACTCCAAGTCTGGAAATAAATTCATTATTCCTTAAAGATTACCCGTACAAACATCTCACAATGATTATGAGTCGTGACAAGTTACTCGCTCTCTGTAGCTATCTTACACATTACTCTTTATGGATAATATCCTGTAAGATGTATGTTCAGTGTTGTGAGTTTGTCTGAGTTGAGGGTTGTTTGCAAAGAACAAGGAACCCTTTGCCCAGAAGTCTCTGTGTCTCTGCTCTGTCTTTGCCCTTTGGGGCTCTGGGTGTATCCACAGGGCTAGACTGTGAGAAAAATCAGTGTGAGAGGCAGGGTGTTCCTTTAACCTGGCTCTGTCACACCTGGGGGACCCTGTGCCTGTCACATCCAGGAGGCCCTGCCCCTGTCACTCCTGGGGGACCCTGCATCTGTCACATGGGGGAGACCCTGTGCCTGTCATATCTGCATGGAGGGGGGTGGTGGTGTCCTGCATCTGTCACATGGGGGAGACCCTGCGCCTCTCATACCTGGGGGATCCTGTGTCTGTCACATCCAGGGGGGTCCTTCCCCTGTCAGACCGGGGGGACCATGTGCCTGTCATACAGGTGGCCCTGCCCCTGTCACATCTGAGGGGCCCTGCCCCATCACACAGGGGGGACCCTGCCCCTATTACACCTGGGGGATCCTGTGTCTGTCACATCCAGGGGGCCCTGCCCCCTCACACCTGGGGGACCCTGTGCCTGTCATATGGGGTAGGGCTGTCTCTGGGGAACCAGCGTGTCTGACACTCCAAGACACAGCCCATCCTGAGCCTCACAAGAGAAGCATCTGAGAGTCGTTTCCATCTTGCCTCAGTGGGGGAGGGCCCCTCTGGCCACAGACACACGTCAGGGCTGCTCCCAGACACACTGCTAGAGCCCACAGCCCATCCAGTTCCTCTACTCCCCACCCCATGGTGAGCCAGTCCCCAGCTGGTGGAAGTCCATGCTGATGTCGGTGCCGTGTGCCCATTTCCACCAGTCGAGGCTCAGCCCCTGTATTGTTATATTTGTATTGATATTGTCTCAATTGCAACGGTATCTGCACTGGTGTGGGGGCTCCAATGGCAGGGTTAGGGCCAATTAAGTGACTGATCTTTCAATCAAATCCAAGTGTCCTGTTGAAGGATTGGGGCCTACAAATCTTGCAATCTCCTTAACTTGGGGTTTTCCGGCTTTTATTTGCTTAACTATCAATGTTAACTTTGCCCCAGAGTAGCTGTGTGTATTGTCAGAGCCGCGGGGACTGCCACTCACCGCTCTCTCGCTGTCTGGTGCAGGTGCTGGGGTCACAGGCCAGGAGCCCTGCAGCTCCCCTGGTGAGTGAGAGCATAAGAGACGTGGAAGAAGGGGAGACACAGAAAGGAGCGAAACTCCTGACAATGGCAACAAGAGGGCAGATGGGAAGGTGTAGGAGGGGGATGGGTGGGGAATGCCTCTTGCATGATTGCTGCCTGAAATCCTCTTAATCAAACAGTAAATTGGACTTCTCACAGTGCCACACCATAAACATGACTGGAAATGAAGCACACTTGGGCCAGATCCTCAGCAGGTATAAATCAGCGTAGCTCTGCTGACTCCAATGGAGTGGTGCCGATTTACACCAGCCGGGAATCTGGCCCAATGTCACTGGGATACATATCTAACAAACTTTCCATCTGTAAATCTTGGCAGGCTTGGAGCTAATACAGGAGTGTATTAATGAGACCAGGGTACTGCACTAGACTGAATTAGTCTTAAATCTCCTGCTTTGCACCATATTTATTTTAATTTCAGTGAGAAGAGAGACAGCTCGTTCCGTCAGCCAAGCGTGTTTCTCATCTAATTCATCACGGATGCCTAGTTCCCTGCCTGGCAGAGTTAAGTTATTCACCTCTGGTGACTCCCCGCGAGTTAGCCGAGCTCCTGCGAGAACAGCCACACTGCTGTGCGCCCACTGGCTCTGCACTCGCTCACACGTGGGGCTGTGGATTCAGGGGGCCTGTCCCGTCGCTCTGAGCGATGAATTGTGGGAGAGCTTCTCTGTCCTTTCTGGGCACTCTAGGGGAACGGTGGGAGGGCACCGGAGGACTGGTGACACGCAAGTGGCACATGCCTGGATCCACGCTACAGAGGGGTTGGGTTGACAACTGATAAGTTGATTTCACTTGAGTTTTCCCTGTACCCCCTCTTGGACAGGCCAGCTCCAGGTAACAGCACCACCACATTTGAGTTAAGGGATTTTTATGTGGATGGGATTCAAGTTACAGGCACATCGGAGATATAACTTGAGTTAATGCTGCGGTGAAGACAAGCCCTTCGTCTCCTCTCAGAGGCATATTTCAATCTATTCTTTTTGTTGCAGGTGACTTCCCATCTCCTACACTGTCCCTGAGCACCTCTTCAGCTCAGGCGGGGGACCCCGTCTTGGCTCAGTGTTCCCTTCATCCCAACAATGTAGCTGCTCTAGTTATTTTCTGTCAGGATGGCAAACAAATCTCAAGCCAATTGACCACGTCAGGCCGGTCACTGCCTGTATTGACATGACATCTCTGTGCGGAGCTCAGGCCAGTTTAGATGTATGTACCAGTACAGGATCAACCAGAACCAGGTGAACAATTCTCATCTCAGTCTCCCCCGGACCTTGAATGTACCAGGTGAGTTGTTGGACTCCTACACAATGTGAGGAGAGGGAAGGGAACAGCTGGCTGGTGTCAGACATTTTAAAATTTTGTGGGCTTCTGCCACAGGAACCTGTTCATGGCGAGGCAGGTGGTGAGCTGTGATCATTACCGAGCTGGACTGGGATTGTGCACAGCCTGTTAAATCTGAGGGTCTGTCCCAGATCAAGGTGTCAATTGATGAGGCTTTGGATAAAATGGATAAATTAAACAGTAATAAGTCCCCAGGAGCAGATGGTCTTCACCCAAAAGTTCTGAAGAAATACAAATATGAAACTGCAGAATTACTAGCTGTGATATGTACCCTTTTGCTTAAATCAGCCTCTGGACCAGATGACTGGAGGGTAGCTAATATAATGCTGATTTTTTTAAAAAGGCTCTGAAGGCGATCCTGGCACTTACAAGGTGGTAAGCCTGACTTTGGTACTAGGCCAAATGGTTGAAACTATAGTAAAGAACAGAATTATCAGACACATAGATGAACACAATATGTAGGGGAGAATCAACACAGCTTTTATAAAGGGAAATCAGGCCTCATCAATGTGTTAGAAGGTCTATAAAGTCATGAATGGTGTGAGGAAAGTGAGTAAGGAAGTGTTATTATCCCTTCACATAACAGTAGAACTAGGGGTCACAAGATGAAATTAATAGACAGCAGATTCAAAACAAACATAAAGTATTTCTCCACACAACATACAGTCAACCTGTGGAACTTGTTCCAGGGAGGTTGTGAAGGCCAAAAGGATAACTGGGTTGAAAAAAAGTATGAGATAAGTTCCCGGAGGTTAGGTCCATCAATGGCTATTAGCCATGATCTGGATGTTTCTAAACCTCTGACTGCCAGTAGCTGGGACTGGATGACGGGGGATGGATCACTCATTAATTGTCCTGTTCTGCTCATTCCCTCTGAAGCACCCGGCATTGGCCCCGGTCAGAAGACAGGATACTGGGCTAGATGGACCATTGGTCTGATCAAGTCTGGCTGTTTTTATGTTCTTATTAGATTTCTAACTCCATTTTCCAACCCCACCTCTTGGCCAGTTTCTCTTTCTCATCCACTCATGATCGTTGTGGGCAGGGATTGACATTTATCCTGTCTGTAAAGCTACCAGCTCAATGAGACCTGACCTGGATTTGACCGTCAGGTGCTAGTGCATTATGATTATTAATTATTATTAAACCAGCTGGGAATCTGGATCACTGATGTCTATGCAGCGGGGCTGATCTGCACCAGCTAGAGATCTGGCCCATTGACTCCAGTAGAGCGGGGCCAATTTACACCAGATGGGATCTGGCCCAGTGTGTCTGAGGCTCATCTGGAGAGACATGGTCTAGGGATTTGTAGCAGCTGCGTCTCTGGGATGATCTCTGCTTGGCTGGCCACTGAACCGCTGAACGTCCCTGATGTTGTCTGTGTTTTTTGCCCAGGCCAGAAGCTGATCCCGAGCACCGGCCCCAGCCCTGAGGATCCACCATCTCAGGAAGGTGAGTGACTAGGGTTGCCAACTTTCTAGTTTCAGAAAATTGAACATCCTTGACCCGCTGCTGCCCCGAAGCCCCTCCCCCTACCCCATCCCTTCCCCACGGCCCCACCCACACTCACTCCATCCCCCCTCCTCCGGTCTCTCACTCTTCCCCACCCTCGCTCACTTTCACCAGGGCTGGGGCAGGGGATTGGCGTTTGTGGGGGAGTGAGGGATCCGGCTGGAGGTGTGGGCTCTGGGATGGGGCTAGGGACGAGGGGCTCAGGGTGTAGGAGGGTGCTCCAGCCTGGGACCAAGGGGTTCGGAGGGCAGGAGGGAGCTCTGGGCTGGAGCAGGGGGTTGCAGTGTGGGGGGAAAGATGAGGGCTCCAGCTGGGGTGCGGGGTCTGGGGTGGGGCTGCGTATGAAGGGCTTGGGGTGTATGAGGGGGCTCTAGCTTGGGGCCAAGGGGTTCGGCGTGTGGGAGAGGAGTGTGGAGTCCTGGAAGGAATTCGGGTGTGGGAGGGAATGTGGGGTGCAGGCTCCAGGAGGGAGTATGGGTGTGTGAGGGGGCTCTGAGTTGTTGCAGGGGGTTGGGGCCCGGGAGGGGGCTTGGAGTGCAGGCTCTGGGTGGCTCTGGCTGGTGTGGTTTGTGGGGGTCTGGGAGGCATTGATGTCAGGTGGCCCCTTAAATAGCAGCCACACCAGCACTGCCCTGGCATTTCCCGGGCGTCAGAGGCTGCTCTAACAGCCATGAATCCTGGACACCTGGCTCGGTGAGGACAAAAGTTTTTCCTGTTCTCTGGAATGGGGGGGGGGCGGGGTGAGAGAATTCCCCGGTAGTGACACACCCACCCCACTGCTGCCCCTGGCTCGCTGCTCCCCCAGCATAGTGCAAATCACAGCAGCTCTAGGGAGAGAGCTGATGCAGGCCCCCCTCCTCCTCCTGCCATTTGCAGTGGCCCCCAACCCCTCTCCTTCATTCTCACCCACAGCCCGGCTGCTGGCTGGGGCCTCCACACTCAGCTGCTGCCCGACTCTGTTCGGACCCGTTCCCAAGCAGAGAAGCCCAATTTTACCCCATGCTTCCACGCAGCCCATTCATCCCCGGGAGGAGAGTGACCTGCCCACAGCCCCTTACCTGCTGGCCGCATGGTCCCGAGTTGAACCCAGCAGAGTAGCCCCACAGGGCGCAGGTTGTGGGACCCAGGACAGGTGGCTGACCCCTCCTCTCTCAGCTCCCAACAGCTGGGGAGCAGTGGGCCGGGTAGGGCGGGGGCTGAAGGCACTTCCTAAAGGCCACAGTGCCCCCTCTGCAGGGAACCCCTGGCCACCGCAGAGGCTGCTGCCGGGGGTTAAGCCCGCCGGCCCCAGCCTGCAGACAAATGCCTTTCCCAGCCTCTCCGCTGGTATCCACCCCCTGCCAGCGGGGGCTCGCACCGCCCCCGAGCTCCACAGAGAGAGCTGCTGCAGGCCCCCTCCTCATCCCCCTGCCGCCAACCAGACTTTTAACGGCCCAGTTGGCAGTGCTGACCGGAGCCGCCAGGGTCTCTTTTCGAAAGAGAACACCGGATGCCTGGCAACCCTAAGAGTGACTGTGTTCAGGCCTAATTCCCCCAGCGCTCAGCACGCTGAGATCACGGTGGGTCTGAACTCTCAAGAATCTCACCCTGAGTCCCTGACCCACAGCCCATCGGCATCCCTGGGACCCTGGCACTGAGTCCAGTGGGCCGGGCTTCTCCTATGTTCAGAACTGGGAGGAGGTGTCCTGTTCTAGGCCGGTCCTTGAGCAGCCCCTCTCCAACCTCCCCCACAGCAGGGTGTGTGGGGAGGGGAACAGCACATATAGAAGCGTCCGCAGCTGAGGGAGACCCATCTGTCTTCCCACAGCCATTCCCCCCTCTCACCCTGCAGCTGGCAGGATCTCCTATTAAAGCAGCTTCTGCGTCGTTGCAGCGATGGGAGAGGAAGCAGAGATGGGACCATTTTACACCCCATGGCCAAAGCACCCGGCAGCTTGGGAAAGTGGAAAGAGCCTCCCCTGTGGGCTGGGAGCTGGGGGTGGGGAGAGTTCGTGAATCCCCGTTCTGCACTGTTACGAGAAGGAGCAACCGGGATGGAACCAGAGGACCCCCGGAGGGCAGACTGGAATCCACCCAACAGCCTCAAGAATGGGAGAACCAAAGAACAAGATAACATCTAGCAGCACGGAGCCGTCAGGAATGTGCTATCTGCTGATTGATTCAGCAACAGCATGATGAAGCAATTCCCATAGACTGGCATAGGAAGAAATTCCAATAAAAATAGACTCTAAAAAGTGAGAACTTTGGGGTCTGATTCTGCAAACCAACTTCCAGGAGCATCAAATGAGCATCTGACAAGGCCCGGCTCCCTCCTCATGTCCAGGCCACCTGGCCAGTGGCTTGGCATGAGCAACTCTAAGGCTGGTAACTATGATAACAACCTTGCAGAACCTGTGTGTGTGTGTTTGTAGGAATGAATGTGTGACTAAATATGAGATTGAATGGAATGTTATAGCTATAACTAACTGCTTACTATGATTCTTTCTGTATTCACAATAAATGTGGTATTTTGCCTTTTTCCCTTTAATGAGATCCTGCTGGTTTTTATTTTATTGGTATAACAGCAGAAGGTCCCTCCCATGACCCCGGTGGGGAAGGACAAGCTCTAAAGCCTTGGCGAGGCCAGAGCAAGTCTGGGCTGGGGCATTCCATGGCTGGGGAGTCACACACTGGCTGGTCTGTGACTCGTCTGCCTGCCCATTGTGACACGCCCCTGCTGGCTGGCACAGCCTCATCCCCTCACTGCCAGGCTTGGCTCTGGCAGAGCGAGAGCTGGCACGTGCCGCTGGGGAACGCTGAGCCAGCAGCTCCAGCTCCGCCACCGGCAGCAGAAAGTGGGTGGCCCATTTACACGCAGGCTTCTGCCCACTCCTGACTCCAGGTAGGAGAATCTTCTAGTGTCCACCTCTGCTTTTCCATTGCATCGCCAACCACCCCGAGCCTTCCCCGAGCTCCTGGCTGGGTGGCGCACGTCTGCCAAGTGCCCCGGTGCCGGCCGTCTCGCCTGGTGCCAGTGAGGAAGTGGGCAGCGGCATGCGCACAGGAGGGAGTCTGGGGCGGCTCGACAGAAGGGGTCGCACCAGTCGAGCCCAGAGGGGACGGAGACAAGGAGGAGGGTTTGGAAGGGTTGGTTGCACGGCACAGGAAGGCGGCACAGGTGGTTAGATGAGGCATTGGGCTGGGACCCAGGAGAGCTGTGTTCAGTTCCCCGCTCCTCTGTAAGTCTTCTGCGTGATATCAGGTGAGTCCCTGTCGCTCCGGGCCTCAGCTAACGAGGGAGAGCACGTCCCTGCTCTGCGGAGGGGGCGTTGAGAGCCTAAATACCACAACACCCGTGTGCTAAGCCACTGGCATGATGGGGCCAGGTAAGTGCCCAGACACTGAGGTTGCCGGGGGAACAGGCATTCTCCGGTTGCCTGGAGCCATTGTTCCATTCACCAGGACAGTCCGATGCCAGGACAGTCCCCCTGAGCTCTGGAGAGGACTAGAGGTGCCTTAGGACGCCTGCCGTGCAGCTGCTGGCGAGTCAGCAGGAGACATTGGGTGAGGAATGGAGCCCCCCAGGGCAGGGGCCATTCAGGAGACCCAGCGTGGGGGAAATCAGGCCTGGGATTCTCTGCAGCGGCTGCTCCCACAAAGGCCTTGGAGAGAGGAGCTGTGAAACCCCCACAAAGCGCTGCCCCGGCACAGAGCTCTGTAGCACTGGGACCCCGTACGCGTGAGCCGCAATCCAGCAGGGCCTTGGGCCAGCCCCACCCTCTCCCATTACCCCGATCTGGGAGTCCGGGGCACAGTTCACAATTTAGCATGGACCAGCTGCAAGGATCCTGGCAGGCCCTGGTATGGTTGGAGCAGCATTTTCAATGTTCGGGAAGAGCGAGATCTGTGCAATAGGCAACGTAGCTCCATCTGGGCACCAGCCAGCTCCTGTGCCCCAGAGAGCTCCCACAGCTCCCACTGAACCAGGGACGAAGGGGCAGGAGGTTGGAAGAGAAGGTGCCATCCTGGAACCCAGGAGACCCATGTTCATTTCCCAACTCTGCCACAGATGCTCTGTTTGGCTTCGAGCAAGTACCTTATTCTCTCTCTGCAGCGGTTCCCTGTCTGTACAGTGGGGGTAGCAGCCAGGCCCTGCCCTGCAGGGGGCAGTTAGAATAAATGCTATTGAGGTTGGGTAGTGCTCGGATGCCAGGGGGATGAGGGCCAGGATGGTGCCTAAGACAGACCGAAAGCAAGGGGGAGCTACAGAGCCGGTGGTGAGAGGGGTTTGGCCTTTGACAATCTGCTCTGAGTGCCTGGGGTGCCAGACCCCAGGCAGCCACTGGCATTGCCAGACCTCCCTGATCTACGGTGCTGCTGCTCTCCCTGCTTCTAGGAGTCACTGCCTCCCCCTGGGCTGACACCCCCGTGTCACGGAGTCCCCGGGCGATGCTCTGGAACTGCTCCCTACGAAGTCAGTCAGGACTCTGGGGAAGTCTCCTTTCTGTGAGCAGCCTGTCTGCAGGGCAAACAGCTCACACGGCTTCCACCTTCCTGGGTCTGACCTCGGAGCATTCAGCATCCTCTGCCCCTCCGTGAGCTTACCACAGCGAGTCCGCCCAGGCAGGCTCCTGGGGAAGCCAGAGGTCCTGCACCCCAACTCCGCCGTCAGACGTGACTCTCAGCCAGCCAGTAAAACAGAAGGTTTATTAGATGACAGGAACATGGTCTAACACAGAGCATGTAGGTGCAGAGAACAGGACCCCTCAGCTGAGTCCATTTTGGGAGGTAGTGAGCCAGACAACCAAGTCTTTACTTCACTCCATGTCCCCAGCCAGCCTCAACTGAAACTCTCTCCAGCCCCTCCTCCTCTGGGCTTTGTCCCTTTCCTGGGCCAGGAGGTCACCTGATTCCTTTGTTCTCCAACCCTTTTAGCTCTCACCTTGCAGGGGGGAAGGGCCAGGCCATCAGCACCCAGGAAACAGGGTGTCGGCCATTCTCTGTGTCCAGACCCCTGCACATACCTGCCCTCTAGGGCTCTGCAATGATCATACACCCTTACCCCACCACCTAGAGACTTAAGAACTGCATAGGGGAAACTGAGGCACCCCCACACTATTCAGAGGAAACATTAAGAACAGTCCCACTTCCTCACACACCACAGCAATCATCTCCTGGGGCTGTCATGGCACTGAGCATTAGCAAGATCTGAGACTCAGTTCGGCGGGCGGGGGGGGGGGTCTGCTATTAAAGCAGCTTCTGCGTCATTGCAGCGGTGGGAGAGGAAGCAGAGATGGGACCATTTTACACCCCATGGCCAAAGCACCCGGCAGCTTGGGAAAGTGGAAAGAGCCTCCCGTGTGGGCTGGGAGCTATGGGTGGGGAGAGTTCATGAATCCCTTTCTGCACTGTCACGAGAAGGAGGAACCGGGATGGAAGTGATTCTCCCACTCGGGGATCCAGAGACCCCCTGGCTCCAATAGCATGCACGCAGGGAGGGGCTCTGGCCTGGGGTCTGCAGGAGCTGGGACTAGAGGAGCCCAGCGGTCCCTTCCGGCCTCACGTCTGTGACTGTGGGGAGCGGAAGGTCCCTGCCATGACCCCGGTGGGGAAGGACAGGCTCTAAAGCCTTGGCGAGGCCAGAGCAAGTCTGGGCTGGGGCATCCCATGGCTGGGGAGTCACACAGTGGCTGGTCTGTGACTCGCCTGCCCATTGTGACACGCCCCTGCTGGCTGGCACAGCCTCATCCCCTCACTGCCAGGCTTGGCTCTGGCAGAGCGAGAGCTGGCACGTGCCGCTGGGGAACGCTGAGCCAGCAGTTCCAGCTCTGCCACCGGCAGCAGAAAGTGGGTGGCCCGTTTACACGCAGGCTTCTGCCCACTCCTGACTCCAGGTAGGAGAATCTTCTAGTGCCCACCTCTGCTTTTCCATTGCATCGCCAACCACCCCGAGCCTTCCCCAAGCTCCTGGCTGGGCGGCGCACGTCTGCCAAGCACCCCGGTGCCGGCCGTCTAGTCTGGTGCCAGTGAGGAAGTGGGCAGCAGCATGCGCACAGGAGGGAGCCCAGGGCGGCTCGACAGAAGGGGTCACACCAGTCGAGCCCAGAGGGGACGGAGACAAGGAGGAGGGTTTGGCAGGGCTGGTGGGAAGGCACGGGAAGGTGGCACAGGTTATTAGATGAGGCATTGGGCTGGGACCCAGGAGAGCTGTGTTCAGTTCCCCGGTCCTCTGTAAGTCTTCTGCGTGAGATCAGATGAGGGAGAGCAGGTCCTTGCTCTGCGGGGGGGTTGAGAGCCTAAATACCACAACACATGTGTGCTCAGCCACTGGCATGGGGGGCCAGGTAAGTGCCCAGACCGGGAGGTAGTTGGTGGCCCTGCCCCTCGTCCTACTCCAGCCCTGCTCTCGCTCCAGCCTCGCTCCACCCACGCCCTGGCCTCCTGAGTCCAGCTCCAACCATGAGGCCTGACCACCTCCAGCACCTTTGCTGACACCATCACTTCCAGAGGGAATGGCACTGAGATTGCCGGGGGAACAGGAATTCTCCGACTGCCCGGAGCCATTGTTCCATTCACCAGGACAGTCCGATGCCAGGACAGTCCCCCTGAGCTCTGGAGAAGACTAGAGGTGCCTTAGGATGCCTGCCGTGCAGCTGCTGGAGAGTCAGCAGGAGACACTGGGTGAGGAATGGAGCCCCCCAGGGCAGGGGCCATTCAGGAGACCCAGCGTGGGGGGAATCAGGCCTGGGATTCTCTGCAGCAGCTGCTGCCACACAGGCCTTGGAGAGAGGAGTTGCGAATTCGCCACAAAGCTCTGCCCCGGCACAGCCTGCCTGCCTGCCGCTCTCCAGCCTTCTGCTCCTTCCCCTTCACGGTGGTGTCAGAGCAACTCCTGCTGCTCACCAGGCCGCCCCCGCTCCCCCACCCCGCTTGCCTCCCCCACCTGGGACCTGCCACGGCCCCAAGATTCCTGGGGGAAGGGATCAGGGTAATTTCCCTGGGCAGGAAGAATCCTGAGTGGTTGGATGCAGCCTGTCTGCTGGGCAGTTTGTGAACCAGCAGAAGGAGAGGCGGGAGTGAGCCGGGGGAGGCCGTTTGGCCTGCGGGATGGGCCTGGGAGTCCGGAGACCTGGGTTCTAATCCTGCCTGTACTGCTGACTGCCTGGGTGACTTTGAGGCCATCCACTGGCTTGTTTCCCTGCTGGCTGCCGTGGCTAGTTAGAGTCTGAGCCCTACGGCCCAGGGATTGTCTGCAGCACCTGGGGCACCAGGGCCCTGATCTCAGCTGGCAGCTGTAGGCGCTGGTGGAATGGCAATACGTGGACTGGCCCTGATGCTGAACGGGGCAGTCGCCTCTCACCCCTCACAAGCAATGCCTTGTCCTGGCTTCTTACAGGATGGCTGAGGAAGTCCGCAAGGTCCCCTTGAAACCCATCCTTGCCTGGGAGGAGACGAGACCTCCTCGAAGGAAGAGTCCACAGAAGAGCCCACAGCAGCAGCAGGAGCTGTGTGTGCCTCAGCCCTTCCATGCTGGTGAGTGGGTGCCTCCTGGGTGGGCGGAGGGGGCTTCAAAAATGGCAGGGGCCATGGCCCTGCATTGCGGTGGGGCTTGGCCCCTCTGGGGGTTGGGGTTGCAAGACCAGGGTGTCAGTGGCGGGAGAAGACTCCATCACCTTTGTACAACTCTGGGCTGCCATGAGATGGAGAGACAGGAAAACCCAGGCAGGGGGGAATGGCCCCTCCTGCTGGCAGCAGCTGCAGCCCCTACATCTGATCGGGGCATTAGGGGCGGCAGCAGAAGCATCAGGTGGAGACTGACTGAATTGCCCACCCCGATCCGTCACACTGCAGGGTCGGAAGATGTTTCCACCGGTCGAAGGGGATGCTCTGTGCACTGTGGGTTGTTCAGCCTAGGATTGCAGGGCGCCGGCCAAAGCATGAGATGCTCCCTGATGTTGCAGCCCCATCTGCTGGCTCCTTTGCAGGGGGGTGACGCATGGCACAGCGCAGGGCATTTGGGTGGGGGGGGTCGATGATGGGAAACCAGGGCCTGCCCAGGTTACACCCGGTGGCTGTCAATGGCAGGAGAGGCAGTCAGAGGAAGCAGAACGGGCAGGCCCTGGGTCCCCGTATCCCACGCAGACTGGGTAGCTCCTCCCTCTCCCACAGCGGGGAGCAGACCAATTCAGTGCCAGTCCCTCTGCCCCCTCCAGCAATGGCCCGGAGAGCAGGGACACCACTCAAAGCCTGACATCATGCCTCCTTCCAGGTGTGGCGCTCCCCAGATCCCCAGGCTCAGCCTGCATGCTGGGTGCGGGAGGGGAAGTGGGGTGGCCGCTGGGAACCAGGGCTCTGACTGGATCTTTGCTGGGCTGAGCAGCAAAGAGTTGGGGAAACCAGGGATGGCTGTGCCAGACCCTGTTGTGCATTAGGGCTGCTACCCTGCTGGGGTGGGAGCGGGGCGCAAGGGTTTCTGCTAAGATCTCTGTCATCCAGCCTGCAGCTTGGCAGCCCCAGGTATTACCACTGCTCTGTCTTTGATCAGATTCACCATCACCTGGGAATGCCTCCTGCTTTATGGGGCCAGACTCGCAGGAGAAAGAGACCCTAGAGTACATCAACGCCTTTCTCAAGGGCAAGGAACAGGTACCAAGAGCCCTCCTCTGATCTCTCAGCTACTGCCCTGTCCACATGCACCATCCGTCCTTCTCCGGATGAGGCATGGATTCTAAGGCCAGACGGGACCACTGGGACCTCCTGTATAACACAGGCCAGAGACCTGCCCCCAAATAATTCCTGTTTAAATTACAGCATCTTAAAAACATCCTGTCTGGAGTTACAAAAGGCACCCACCATGCCCCTTGCCCACTTGTGCCCACTGGATTTGGCCAGTCCCCAGCGTGATGGGTTGCCCCCCTTTGAGGTGCCACCTGATTTATTGGCTTATCACTGAGCCCGCCTCTTCTGCCAGCCTGGGCCCCCGTTACCTTGTCTTGTTGGGCTCGGCTCACAAGCCTCTTCCAGCCATACACACAGGCAGGGCCACACCCAGCTGCAGAAAGACACAGACACTGAGATCAGCTCTGGGAAGACTCAGCTGAAGGGCCTTGTCCCAGTTCTCTGGTGCCCACCTCCTTTGGAGTACAGACCCAAAGGTTTTATGACATTCACCCCCTCCCTCGACGTGGAGAGAGGTATGAACAACTCTTTGCCCCTCCTCCCACTTACTAATTTATACTACAAACTGGGTTGTGGTGTAAACAAGAAACAAGATGATTAACTATAAGAGGTAGATTTTAAGCGGTTATAAGAGATAGCAAACAGAACAAAGCAGATTACCGTAGTAAATAAAGAAAACACACAAACGAAGCTTTACACACCAGATAGATAGGATAGACATTAGCAAATTCTCCCTGAGTGATAAACAGGTTGGCAGATTCTTAAGGCAGAAGCTGCCTTGGTTTTGCAGCTTGGATTTCCCAGGTTTTCTTGCACAGGCTAGGAATCTCTTTCTCTAACCTGGGACCATCACTTCTCATGGTTCAATCTTTGTCCCTCAGGTGTTTCCAGGTATCTTATTGCAGGGAGTCTGAGGTCCCGTCCCGTCCCCCCCGCGATGTCATTGTTCCCCTTTTATCTTCTCTTCCCACCTGCTGGAAAACTCTTTTGCTGTGACCTGGGTCCAACAGGTCCCGTTGTGTCGCGTTATCTCGGGGAGGTTTCTATTGCACGCAGTTCCTGGGGTAGCCCTAATGCTTGTGCATTTCCTCCAGGAGCCAGTGTTTGGCTTTTTTGCTGTTCTACCTGAAAGGCTGTTTTGAAGCTCACAGTGTTTTTCAGGAACACATACACAGCTGAACTTCAGAACGTCACATCCAACGATAGCACATGCAATCCAATGAGACATTAATGTCTAGCAGAGAAAGACTTTTAGAATGATACCTTACAAGACATACTTGGTACCAAACATATCCTAATTATATGACAGTGGCGAATATTGGGGTGCCAGGGTGTCACACCCAGATGTTCCTCCCACTCTATCAAGCCCCCCAGTAAGACTGTCTGGCTGCTTAGCCCCCATCTTGCAGTTCCTCTTTGGACACCTACCCCGTGAGATCTGCTCCCTCTCTGGTCTGGTTTCACACAGAGCTGCCCTGCCCTCCCCGCATAGTCACTCCTGTTGGGAGATGAATGGCCTTCTGGCCTTCGGCATATCAAAGCCTGAGCAGCGCTGGGGGGAAGCTTTCTGACATCTCTCCCACTGGCAGCTCCTTTCCACGCTAACCTTCCTGTTTTTGTCTAATCTCTGCGGGGCATAGGAGGAGGCCAAGAAACTTGAATTCTTGGATTGTGTCATCACCATCAGCAGGGCCGCCCTCACGAGGCGCCCAGAGAGAAACCTGGCAGCTTTTCTCGGCAAAGCCCTCCTTGTGGAGAAGATAAAGGTGAGTAAAACACACACTCAGGCTATGTTACTTGGCGGGTTTAGTGATTGGCCTGGAGAGATCTGCAGATTTGTCTACCTTCAACTGCCAATCGCTGGATCGTGTTGGACGTTTCTCTGTTAGACTGAAGAGCCCATTTTCAAGCATTTACTCCCTGTGTAGGTACTTACAGACTGTCATCAAGGCACCCTGTAACCTTCTCTTTGTGAAGCTGAACTGATTGATTTCTGGAGTCTCTCACTATAAGGCATGTTTCCCAGTCCTTCAGTCACTCTTGCGGCTCTTCTCTGACCCCTCTCCAATTTATCAACATTCTCCTTGAATTGTGGGCACCAGACCTGGACAGAGGATCCCAGCAGAGGTCGCACCAGTGCCAAATACCAAGGGAAAATAACCTCTCTAACAACTGGAGATTGCCCTGTTTGTCCGGCCAAGGATGGCATAAGCCCCTTTGGCCCCAGCCTCGCACTGGGCGCTCCTGGTCAGCTGATTACCATGCCTGCCAAGTCTTTTCCAGAGTCACCGCTTCCCAGGTTAGAGCCCCCCATGCTGGGAGTGCGGCCTGCGTTCTTTGGTCCTGAACATGTCACTGTATTGAAACGTAGATTCTTCCCTTGCACCCAGCTTCCCAAGTCACCAGGTCGCTCTGTATACACCAGTCTCCCTGCACAGAGCCCCAGCACTGCGCAGTCAGTGCCCACTAGGGAACTAGCAACAAATCTGCTCCGTAGATTTGGAAAGTCTTTGCTCTGCGGCACTGCAGAAAGCTTTCCGGAGCTTACCTCCCTTCCCTGAACGTGGGACAGCGTGTGCTGGTGGGTGATCCAGTGGGCTGGGGCTCAGTTCCTCAGTGAGACCTTTGGGCAAATCACTTCCCCCTCTGTGCCTCAGTTTCCCTCCCATGCCTTGTCTCGTCCAGTTAGCTCGTGAGTTCTGTGGGGCAGGGACTGGCTCTCACTGTGTGTGTGCAGCACCTGGCACAAGGAGCCTGATCTCAGGTGGAGTCCCTGGGTGCTAATGCTGATGGAGCCTTTGCAGTACACTGGCGCATGACGCTGGGGCACTGACCACAGGCCCTGCACTGCGCTCCCCAGCTGGAGCCCTGCACACCGTCAAGCCCACAGTAGGACGACCTGTCTGCCGAGGCCACGTGTTGCAGGCTCTGCGCTTTGCTCCCCAGTCGGAGCCTTACGGGAGCTCGGAGCCCGGCTGGCACTTCCCCACATTGTCTCCCCAGGAGCTGATTGATCTTGAGTCCGTCGACTCCCTGACCAGCGGGGTGCGTCAGCAAGCGATGCTCGCCATCATGGAGCTGAGGTACCCGGCCTGCCCGCGCAGCCCCAGCTAGTGCTGTGTGCAGCCAGACACGCCAGCCTCTTGGCATGGCCAGTTCTCCAGGGCATTGCCCCCTCTGCTCCTCCCCCGTCTTCTGATTCCCCCGGGCACGTGGCACCAGGCCATGGTGCTGGTGCATGTGCGCTGGCACCTGTGGGTTGGTGGTGGAGGATCCTTCGGTGCCTGGCGACCTCTCCAAGTGGCCATGTGAAGATGTGGGGGAGGGAGCGAGGGGGTTGGACCGGTCCCCTCTGGGACCCGCAGGCTATGGCTCCAGGGGGAGAGGGGCAGTTGGGCTCTGCTGGAGGGAGCCACCGGAGTCGCCGCCAGCTGTGCCAGCTGCATCACACCGGCAGCTCAGCGACTCCCTGCGGCTCAGAGGCTGGGCAGGCTGAGCCCTGGCACGTGGCACAGCCTGCGCCATGGGGGGCTCTCTCTCAGTGCCGCTGGCGCCCTGCTCTCAGCTTCCCAGAAGCCTGCCCAGCATGTCCTGGGAGCCTGAGGCCAACATCACTGCATCAGTCTCGCCTCAGCCCTCCAATCCGCGCGTTTCTCTTCTCTTAGCAAAGTGAAGCCACTGCTGCGGGGAATGGAACTATCCAGCCTGCTCAACCTCTGCTTTTCCAGCACCTTCTCCCTGCCTCCAGCAGAGACCAACCAGGGCATGGAGGCTGCTCTATACAAGAACGTAAGCCCCAAACTAGCCATGAGGAGCTGCCCCAAACCGAGGGAGAATCCTGCAAGTTGCTCGTGTTCCTGCCCCCTGGGTTACCTGGCGCTGGCATAAGAGTGTAATGATCACAGCTCCTTGGCAGCGCTTCAGCTCAGGACCTGCAGTACCAAAGCACAAACCCCACCACCACAGATAAAGGAGTAACTCCCTCATAGGGTAGCAGTAGTAGGCATTTATCCTTCACAGGCACCGGCAATTAGTGGGGAACAGACACTCCCTTCCCAAGCACATTCATCCCCAGTGCATGGCTGGGGGCACAGGCCTGAGATCGGCTGCTTGAGACGCACACAGGCCAGGGGAAGTGAAGCTTGGCTGGAAATCTCCCCTCCCCCTGAAATGCGGAGTCCTTCCTGACTCTTCTAATTCGTTAGACTGTGTGCAGTGTCCTCCCTGGGGACAGCAAAAGCGGGTGGGGTCCTGTTGCCAGGAGGAGTTTGCAGTAGGTCCCCTGTGGGTACAGGTGAGTGGGTGAGCTGGAATAGCAGGGGCTGCCATGGCCTGGGGCGTGTCACACGCCAGGGCATTGGTTCGTGGCCTGGCTGGATAACGCCACTTGCTGTGGTTTCTCCTCTGCTCTGCACACAGACTCTGAACACCATGGATGAGCTGCTGAAGGCCTTGGTGTGTGAGGATGAGAAGCCGAACCTTGTGGTGCTGCAAAATATCGTGGAGGTGTGGAGGCATGGGGGCAGGAAGGGGATGAGTCCTGTAGCTGGGGTGGGGCTCTGGGACCAAGGCTCCATTTAATCCCAAGCATGGGACTTCTGCTCCTCAGAGTACGTTCTATAAAAAGGTTCTTGGGCTGGAGGACCAAGTGCCCCCGCTATATCTGAAAAACGTCTGCATGGGGCGGGGGTGGAGGAGTGCGGGATCTGCCGTGTTCTCCACTGAGCCTCATCTGAGCCCGGGATTCATTTGTGTTCACCATGGGCCCCACCAATACTGGCCACAGCCCAGAGCTAGATTCCCCCAACGTTCTAGTTCTGGGGCCACAGGAAGTCGATTCTGTGGGTGGTTTGTGCTTCAAAAAGAGGGAAATGTCTTCGGCAGATATTCGGTCTTCTCGATCCCAGAGCTTGGGAAGAGGGAATCACAGAAGTGCAGGGCTGGAAGGGATCTCAAGAGGTCATCTACTCCACCCCCTGCACTGAGGCAGGGCCAAGCATTCCTCGACCGTCCCTGAGGAGCGTTTGTTCAGCCTGTTTTTTTAAAACCTCCATGATGGGGAGTCCACCACTTCCCTAGGTCACCTGTTCCAGTGCTTAGCCACCCTTAGACTTTTTCTGAATATTTAACCTCAATCTCCCTTGCTGCAGATTAAGCCCATTACTTCTTGTCCTACCTTCATGGTACGTGGAGAACAATTAGTCACCATCCTCTGTAAAACAGCCCTTAACGTATTGGAAGAGTGTTAGGAGGTGCCCCCTCCGTCTTCTCAAGACGAAACATGCCCAGGTCATTCACCCTTTCTTCATAGGTCAGGTTTTCTAAACCGCTGATCATTTTTGTCGCTGTCCTCTGGACGGGCCCCAGTTTGTTCACATCTTTCTTAAAGCGGGGTGCCAAGAACTGGACACAGTGCTCCAAGCTAATACACCTCAGAATGACATTTCCCTCTTTCACAACAGCATCACACTCTTGATTCCTATTCAGTGTGAGATTCACGATAACCCCCAGATCCTTTTCTGCAGTCCTGCCACCTAGCCAGTTATCCTCCACTTTGTTTTTAATGCATTTCATTTTTCCTTCCTAAGTGCGTTACGTCACATTGGTTTTGACTGAATTTCATCTTGTTGACTTCAGACCAACTCTCCAATTTGGCAAGCTCATTCTGAATTCTAATCTGTCCTCCAAAGTGCTTGTAACTCTCCGCAGCTTGGTGTCATCCGCCAACTTGACAAGCATACTCTCCTCTCTGTTAACCAAGTTCTTCATGAAAATATTGAGCAGTACTGGACCCAGGCACACCCCTGGGGGACCCCACTTCAGACACCCTCCCAGTTTGCCAGTGAGTCAGTGATAACTCCTCTTTGAGGATTGCCTTTCCATCAGTTGTGCGCCCACTTTAGAGTAGTCTCATTTGGATCATATTGGCTTAGTTTGCTTATGAGAATGTCTTGTGGACCTGTGTCAAAAGCCTTACGAAACTTCATATACATCATCACATACTGCCTCCCTCCATCCACTAGGCAAGTAACCCGGTCAAAGAAGGAAGTTACATTTGTTTGGCATGGTTTGTTGTAGCCAAATCCATGGTGCTATTCCTTATCACCCTATTATCTCCTCTAGGTTCTTACAAACTGTTGAATCATTTGTTCAATGATCTTTCTGGGTACCAAAGATAGGCTGACAGGTGGATAATTCCTTGGGGCCTCCTTGTTCCCCTTTCTGAAGATAGGCTCTGTGGCTGCCCTTCTCCAGTCCTCTAGGACCTCAGCCCTCCGAAAGGTTCAGAGATTGCTTTGTCGAGCTCCATCTCATGTGAATATCATGAGGCTCTGCCAACTTGAATACATCTAACTGACCTAAATTGTCTTTTATCTGTTCTCTCCCTAGTCTGGCCTGTATTCCTTCCCCCTTGTTCTTAATATTGTGTTCAGCATCTAGTCGCCATTAACCTTTTTAGTGAAAACAGAAGCAAAAAAGGCATTAAACACCTTGGCTTTGTCTGTATCATCCATTATTTGCTCTGCTTCCCTGCTGAGTAGTGGCCCCACACTTTCCTTTGTCTTTCTCTTAATGCATTTACAGAGCTGCTTCTGATTGCCTTTTATGTCCCTTGCCAGTTAGAACTCATTTTTGCCTTAGCCTTTCTGATTTTCACTCTATGTGCTTGTGCTATTTTTTGGTACTTCTCCTTCGCAATTTGTCCCAATCTGTTTCTCTCAGGTCCTGCTCCCCTGGACCGCATCCAAGGAGGTGCATGTGCGGCTGAGGGCATTGGGAAGAATCACCTGGCTGACAAAATTCATCTCTGGTCAACACCAATTCAAGGTGAGCAGCCTGTGACTCTGGCCGTCTCCAAACTGCACTGAGCAGCCTCGCGGTGCAGCGCTCCCTGGCAGGGAAAACCCGGGCCTGGAATAGTGACTTCAGCAAGATCCTCGGTAGGAGTCCAATCTAATGAGCCCTGATGTGGACGGGTCTGTCCTCTGACTCCAGTGGGCCTTGGGTGGAGCCCCATAATTCTATCTCCAAGGACTCTCCCCGCTGTTCCCCTAGGACCAAAGTCTGCTCCGCAGGGTCAGCGGATTTACAGAGGATGGCCCTGAGAGCACCCTCTGAACCCAGGTGTCTCTTCACCCCCTTTGTCAGTTGCCCCCGGGATGCTTTGGCATCAGCTCCTGCCAGGCTGCCAGATGAACACCCCCTGCTCTGGGTGCTCAGGGCCATTGAGCTGCTCCAGCTGCTCCATCCCCCCTGTGGCAGGGCCTCCCCTCCGGCAGCTGGAGGGGGGCGCTTGGATGATATGCCCCCAGAGGCTGGGGCAGCAGAAGAGAAGGAGGGAGGTGGGAGGGGACACAGTGAAAGGGATGGGAGGGGCCAAAGGAGCCAGAGCAATGGGGAGTGGGTCAGGGGAGGCTGTGCAGACCCCAGGAGAGGAGGGCAAGGGGCTTGGTGCGACGACGTGGGGAAGAGCAGGGAGCGAGCGCAGGGGCTGCAGGAGGGGCAAGGGAAGGTCTGGCAGGAGGGGGAGGCTAGAGGGGGAGGCTGCAGGAGCGAGCCGGCAGGAGAGAGCCGGCAGGCTGGGTGCGGCGCAGAAAGTGGGGGCTGTGGGGAGCTCCAGGATGGAGTGAGAGAGGCGCAATGCAGAGAAGAGGAGTCCAAGGTGACCTCACGCTCCTGGACCTGAGGTCAGTGGAGGGAGGGGGATGGGAGAAGGGGCTGGGATTAGGAGCTTGCCCTTGAGATGGAGACTGGACGTTAGTTCATTCCTTACCCAGGTCCCCACCTGAGGGCAACGTTTGCTGACTTTGCTACCCAGACTTCCCGTCCCTGCTTAGCTTCCCTCAGTCCCTGGTGATGGGCCCCATGGCTCCTCCTGCTCTCATTGTCCCCAGTCTCTCTGCGCTGGGCTCTGCCTCGCCCGGTTCTAGCCCCTTGCTAGTGCAATGCCAGGGGGACATGCTGCGCTGGGCCTGCAGGGGCGAGTGACTCCCCTTGCTCCCTCTCTCCGTCAGGGACTGGAGGAGTTCAGAGTCCTGGGCCAGCTGGTGGGCTGTCTCACTCTGCTCTGTGCTGAGCAGGAGCAGGAGATCTGCCGATCGGCTATGGAGGGACTTCACCACCTCTACGCCTTCCTGCTGTGGCAAAAACGTAAGAGCACTGGAGACCCTTGTCCTTCCTAAATACATTGACATGGGGTTTCCAAACATGGGAAACATATTTATTGAACACTTCTGCCTTTTCTGCATCCTTTTAAACAGTCTCCATCTAGTAATGAGCCTACACCATTGCTAGGATTTCTTTTGTTCCTAATACACTTTTTGAAAAAACCTCCTTAGTATCCATAGTCCTTCAAGCCATGGAGTTTCCCCTGATGTCTTTAGCTTCCCCTGTCCACATTCTACTCTTCATAACTCACATAAGAATGGACATACTGACTCAGATCAGTTCATCTAGCCCAGTATTGGGTCTTCTGATAACGGCCAGTGCCTCATGCTTCAGAGAGAATGAACTGAAAAGGGAAATTTGGAGTGATCCATCCCCTCTCATCCAGTCCCAGCTTCTGGTAGTCAGAGGTTTAGGGACATGCAGAGTCTGGGGTTGCATGGCCTAATTATCTTGAACCCAATTATCCTTTTAGGCTTCACAACATTCCACGGCAACAATTTCCACAGGTTGCCTGTGCATTGTGTGCAGAGATACCTTCTTTTCTTTGCTTTTAACTTGCTGCCTATTAATTTCAGAAAGTGACCCCTAGTTCCCGTGTTATGTGCAGGGGTAAATAACACTTCCCTAGTCACTTTCTCCACACCAGTCATGATTTTATAGACCTTTGTCATCTCCCCCCTTAGTCAGCTCTTTTCTAAACTAAATGGTCCCAGGTCTACACTGCAGACCTATATTGTTGTCACTCCATAGCTCAGGGCTGTGAAAAATCCACACCCCTGTTGGCAGAAGCACCCTCCCACTGACATGGCTAGCGCCTCTCCGGGAGGTGGATTCAGAGCTTGTTGGCAGAGGACCATCTTCTCTTCAACGCTACAGCGCCGGTGCAGCTATGGCGATAGAGTGGTTTAAGTGTAGACTTGCCCCCAGTCTTTTTAATCTTTCCTCATATGGAAGCTCTTCCATACCCCTAATCATTTTTGTCGCCCTTCTCTGCACCTTTTACAAGTCTGGTATATCTGTTTTGAGGTGGGGCGACCAGAACTACACGCGGTATTCAAGGTGTGGGCGCGCACATTGGATTTGTATCGAGGCATTATGACATTTGTCTGGTTTATTATCTATCCCTTTCCTAATGGTTCCCAACATTCTGCTGGCTTTTTTAACTGCCACTGCACGGTGAGCGGATGTTTTTCGAGAACTCTTTACGATGACGCCAAAATCTCTTTCTTGAGTGGTAATTTAAACCCCATAATTGTGTATGTATAGTTGGGATTGCGGTGTCCAGTTTGCATTTATCAATATTGAATGTCATCTGCCATTTTGTTGCCCAGTCCCCCAGTTTTGTGAGATCCCTTTGTAGCTCTTCGCAGTCTGCTTTGGATTTAACTATCTTGAGTCATTTTGTATCATCTGCAAATTTTGCTACCTCACTGGTTACCCCTTTTTCTGGATCATTGATGACTATGTTGAACTACACTGGTGTCAACACAGATCCTTGGGGTGCCCCGCTCTTTACCTCTCTCCACTGTGAAAACTGACCATTTATCCCTCTTGTTTGCTTCCTATCTTTTAACCACTGACCCATGAGAGAACCTTCCCTCTTATCCCATGACAGCTTACTTTGGTTGGATTGGTGAGGCATGACTTCCCTTTACAAAAGCCATGTTGACTCTGCCCCAACAAATTGTGTTCACCTATGTGTCTGATAATTCTGTTCTTTCCTATCATTTCAACAAGTTGCCTGGTGCTGAAGTCAGGCTTGCCAGGGATCACATCTGGAGACTTTTATAAACTTCACTGTCACATTCGCTATCTCGTACAGAGGCCGATTTAAACATTAGCTTACATACCACAGCACTGCACATAAGTTTGTTTGGATGTCTCGTGAGAGCTGCAACCTTTGCACCAGGCAGGCAATTTACCATGCGGTTCTCCCACTCATCACAAACCCAACTGCTTATATGTTTATTGATTGAATCCCCCATTATTATTACCTGGCTTTTCTTTGTAACTGGGCTTCCCGCCTCAGGAGGGGCAGCCTCAGTGTGAGAGGATATCCTGACTTCATCTGGCAGGTGGGTCCCAACTATGGGATCGTCTCCCTCTGCTCCAGCTCGATGTTCTCCTTCCCAGAAACTTTCACCCTCCTCAGCAGCACAGAGGCTGTCAGACTGGGGGTGGGACCACTCTACTGCATCCCTAAAAGTCTCCTCTATGTACCTCGCTGTCTCCCTTGGCTCCACCAGTTCAGATCCTCTGGCCTCCTGGTCTCCGAGGGCAGTAGCTCCTTGGGCCAAATGCCCAGATGTGCTACCTGCCCACAGGGCTGGTAATCCTACATGCTGCATTCAGTGCAATCCACTGGAGAGCCTCACACTGCTGCTGCACTTCTGCCTGGTTTATTTTGACTCTTCCAGGGGGGTTAGTTTGTTTAGTTTTGTTCCGGGGGTGGGGGGAGTTTATTGGCCTGAATTTACAGTATGTTTCTTAGACGTACTTGTCTGTAAACTTCCTTGCAAAACTCCCGTTTCCAAAGCTAACCTCTGATTTCTATTGCCTGCTGTCTGTTTCCCCTCCCTGGTTCAGGCACCACGCTGGCAAAGCAGAGTGCAGAGTATCTGCAGGTCTTCAGGGAGTGGCGAGCGGAGAACACCTTCTGGGTCACCTGGTTCACCAACACCAGCAATATCGCCATGGTAACTACTTTCAATGCTTCCTGGGTTTGTTGTGCCCAGAGTCCTCAGGAGAGAGAAATTAACACCCTAGGAGTCAGGGGGAAGGGACAGACCCAGGCGTGTGACTGACCCCATCCAGCTGGGCCGGAGCCCTGCCTATGGCCCACTCCACCTCATAGAATCATAGACCTCAGGAGGTATCCAACCCCCTTCTCATAGCAGGACCAACCCCAACTAAATCATCCCAGCCAGGGCTTTGTCAAGCCTGACCTTAAAAATCTTGAAGGATGGAGATTCCCCACCTCCTTAGATAACCCTTTCCAGTGCTTCACCACCCTCCTAGTGAAATAGTGTTTCCTCATATCCAACCTGGACCTCCCCCACTGCAACTTGAGACCATTGATGCTTGTTCTGTCACCTGCCACCACTGAGAACAGCCGAGCTCCAGCCTCTTTGGAACCCGCCCCCCTGCCCCCCGACCCCAGCAGGTAGTTGAAGGCTGCTATCAAATCCCCCCTCACTCTTCTCTTCTGCAGACTAAATAAGCCCACTTCCTTCAGTCTCTCCACATAATTCATGTGCTTCAGCCCCCTAATCATTTTCGTTACCCTCTGCTGGACTCTCTCCGATTTCTCCACATCCTTGGGGGGCCAGATGTGACCTCACCAGTGCCGAATACAGGGGAATAATCACTTCTCTCGATCTGCTGGCAAGGCTTCTACTATGGAGGGCCAATATGCCTCCTTCTGTGCCACATCCCAAGATGCACTGGGTCTCATCCAAACCTGATCCCAGCTCCTTGTCAGGTGTGGTGGGAGCTTCCCCAGAGATTAATGCTCTCCAAGGCATCATTGCGTCCACGCACCAGTGCCAGCCCCTGCTGAGCACTAGAGAGTGTATCCGTGCTGTGCAGTATTGTGCCCCCGTGCACTGCCACGCCGGCCTCTGCCATGTACGACAGCTCCTGATTGCTGGCTGGGTACTGTGCATCCCAGGTGCAGTAACCCAGCCCTGTCCCGGCAGAGCGGGCTTTACCTGCACTTCTGGCTGGGCCACTCCTGGCTGCTCGGTCCGACTGGAACCGCACTGGGCAGCAAAAGGGGTTTCACTGGCAGGTTTCTTTCAGATGTTTGGGAAGTACTTCAACCCCTCCGAGCGCATGGACTTCCTCCTCACGGCTATCGAGGGCATGAAAGACACCAGCGTCCATGACTCGGTGGCGGCCAGGCACATGCTGCATGTGATCCTGTGGGTCCCCAGCCCAAGCTTGGAGAGAGTAAGAGTTGCAGTGAGAACAGCCTGCTGGGGGAGCCCATCCGTGGGAGACTCTGTCTCTGGGCGCTCGGCATTACTGGGGGGCAGGTCCTGTGCAATGCGGGGGGTCAGTCTAGGTGATCTCCATGGCCGCTTGTGGTCTTGCAGTCTATGAATCGATAGGCCGGGAATTGGCCCTGTGTTCTAGGCCTGGAGCTGGAGAAGAGGATGTGGGAGGGCAGATGGCTCTCAGGTACGGCAGCTCCCTGGCACCCCAGATCAATAGCAGCGCGAGGAAGCCAAAGCCCCCATCTCCCCATTTCTCTTCCAGGTGTCGGAGGCTGTGACGAGCATATACCACAACCTGGACTCCATCAGCGAGCCGCTGGCCCAGCAGCAGCTGCTCAAGGCCCTTGTCGTGCTGGGCCACCAGTACAGCGAGGAGGTGGTCACAACCCTGCTGGGCTGCTCGCTGTCATGGGACAGGTACGGGGCTGGGGCTGCTGCCGCTTGCGCTCCGGCTGCCCCGGACTGGTCCCGCTGCCAGGGTCAGGGGCATGCAGAACCTTCCAGAGACCTCCTGCTCCCTGCAGAGCTGCTGCTTGTTCTGGAGGGTTTTGCAGGCTGACATGCCGTGGAGACAGGCCAGCCTGCAAAACCCCAGATGGCAGCCCTCGGCCTCCCCCGGGGCTGACACTCAGACCCGGCCCCCATGCAGCCTGCCCCAGGCAGTGGGGGCCCTTGCTGCAGCAAGAGGGCAACAAAGGGCCGGCCGGTGGCGAGAGACCAAGCAGGGTGAAGGTGGCAGTGGGTGCAGGAGGCTGGCGGGGCTCTGGCCAGGTGAAATCGGCTCTCTCCCTTTGCAGCGTTGCTGTGGAGATGTGGAGGGTGCTGAAATCCCACCCCAAGACCGCAGGAAAGGTCCTATGGGAGCTGCTCAACACGCTGCAGGAGCGACCGCTGCACCCTCATCACGACATCTCTCAGCAAGAGGTTGGCGTCGCCCCCTTGGCCGTAAGTTCCAGCCCCTGCAGCAAGGGAAGGAGCGCTGTGTTTCCCCTCCACGGCCTGAGGGTGTCTCTCAGTCTCCCACTGGGTATCGCCATTGGGCCGAAGAGAGAGAGCGTGACTCTAGCCAGCGCTAAAGTCGAGGCAGAACACACCAAAACCCTCTCCTGGTGCTCTGGGACAGCTCTCATAGAACCGCAGGGTGAGAAGGGATCGCAAGGTCAGCTTGTCCAGCCCCCTGCCAAGATGCAGGATTTGTTGTGTCTATCCCAGCCGAGACAGATGGCTCCAGCCTCCTTCTATAAACCTCCAGCAAAGGGGCTTCCACAAGCTCCCTAGTCATCTGTCCCATTGTCCTACTCTTCTTACAGTTAGGAAGGTTTTCCTGAGATTTAATCTAAATCTGCAGTGCTGTCGTTTGAACCCATCCCCTCTTGTCCTGCCCTCTGTGGCAAGAGAGAACAACTTTTCGCCATCTTTTTTTTGGCAGCCTTCGAAGAATCTGAAGACCATTAGCATGTCCCCCCTTAATCTCCTCTTTTCCAAACTAAACATAGCCAGTTCCTTCAATCTTTGCTCGTATGGCTTGTGTTCCATCCCTCTGATCATCTTTGTCACTCGCCCCTGGATCCATTACAGTTTCTCCACATCTTTTGTAGACATTGGTGACCAAATGTAGACACCGTACTCCAGCTGAGGCCTAACCAGCACTGAGTAGAGTGGTACTATCACCTCCCATGACTTGCAGGCTATACCTCTGTTAATGGAACCTAAGATTGCATTTGCTTGTTTTTTTTTTTTTTTTTTTTGCAACAGCATCGCTTTGCTGACTCATGCTGAGGCTGTGATCCACCGCAGCTCCCAGATCCTTCTCAGCAGTTCAACCGGTTATCCCCCATTCTGTTTCTGTGCATTTGCTTTTTCTTCTCTAAATGTAGCACCTCACTTTTGTCTTGGGTGAGTTTCATTTTGTTGTCTATAGCCCAGTCCTCCAATTTACCATGATCCCTCTGAATTTGAGCTCTTTCCTTCAAAGTCTTGGCAACTCCTTCATCAGGGAGCTGATGCAGGGCTGGGGTCATTGAAAGCTTCCCAGGGGACCTGGCCGTGGCCTGGAGTCAGGAGCCCTGGTTTCTAGTCCTGGCTCTGCCACTGACCTGCTGGGTGACCTTGGGCAAGTCCCTGCCTGGCTTTTGTCTGTTGTTCTGCAGGGCAGGGCCTGGCTCCTGCAGGGTGCGTCTCTGGGTGTGTGATCCAAAGAACCCTAGCACTAGAGTAGCAGCAGAGCTGTGGACTCTAGAGCTCCAGGGATTGCTGGTGACACCAGTGATCCGGGACGCCCGGAAAGAGCCATTTTGCTTCAATTGGAACCATTTTTTCCTACCAATCCCCTTTTTGAGCCTCGTAGGTTTTAACTGTTGACGTCACAGCTCTGTCCCGCAGCACTCCCTCCTCTGAAGAGCTCGAGAAGGGCCTTTTGCTGCTCAGACCTCATACCAAGTGTGATAGACACAGTCTAGTGAAGGCAGAGAAAACCCTTGGGACTTAAATACACAGATCTGGCAGCCTGGTCAAAGAGGAGACAATCTGAAGGCAACTCTCCCTAATGATAATTTACTTCCCCTGAGAATAGCAGGTCAGTCCGGTTTATTAAAGCCGGACGATGAATCGATCAGACATGGAGAGGGCATGACTGTAATTCTCTTTGTTATCCACCATTCCCATTGTTCCATGTCCTCAGCCTGGTTTTCACTTGCTTGTGTTTTATTTTTCCTTCTGGAATCGGTAAGCCTGTATTGGACACTTTTCCCCCTGATCCCGGTTGAGGTTTTGTGGGGCTGTCTTTGAACAGTTCAAAAGCCAAATACAGAAATGATTGAATCTGGCTTTTAGGAACAACCAACCCTACAACTCGTGTACAAAATCGGCTCCCTCGCCGAGGCTGGGCTGTAAGGCCCGGGACTCAGGAGAACCCAAGTTCAGTTTCGGGCTCTGCCAGACTCCCTGGGTGACCATGGGTGAGTCACGTCGCCTCTCTGTGCCTGAGTTCCATGTCTGTACAATGGGGATAGAAATCCTTCCTTTGTGTGTCTAGCCTGTAAGCTCTAGGCCAGGGAATGTCTCTTTCTGTGCCTGGGAAGCCCCCAGCACACGCCCTGATTGCAGATAGGCGCTGGAGGTGCTATTCTAACCCTTATAACAAGAATACACTTGACTTGTTTGGAGTCAAGGTGTTGTGCAGAGAAGTTTCCACAGATGATACCTGCTAATAAATACCACCCCCTGAGATCGGGGGTACAAGGAAGCAGCTGCTTATGTTGCAGGTAGCCGGCCCCGCTGCCTGCGATCCTAGCTGGGGCTGTGCAAGGGCTTTGAGGCTCTAACATGTCATCTGGAGGAGGGGCGCTAGAAGACTTTTGATAGTGGAGGTGCTGAGCACCCCCTTACACCTGTGCACACACACCACCACCCCTAGAGCTGGGGTCAGGAGCAGGGCCATGGCTCCAGGGGGGCGGGAGATGGATGGGGCAAGGGGGCCGAGGCTGGGGCCACAGCTGGGAGTTGGCGCAGGGCCGGCAGCTGGGACCTTGTGTGTGGGGCCAGGAGCAGAGCCCCGCGTAAAACCTTGGAGTGCTGCAGCACGCCCTGCACTCCTAGTTCCCGTGGCTCTGTCTGCAGGGGAGGCAGACATTGTTTTGGAAATGTCTTGTTGGGTCACCGGAGGGTGTTTCGTAAAGCAGCTCCTCCTTTCACACAGATAGGGAAACTCCAGCGCCAACTCCCAGTCGTCGTGGAGCGGCTACACGAGGCACACAGGGACATCATCTCCAATGCCATCGCGGTGCTGAAACACATCCTCGCTGGCATGGACAGGCAGAGCGCTAGCCCCATGGCTGTGCAAGTGGCTGAGAAACTCCTGCCGTTATTTCATGATGTAAGGCCTGGCGGCCCGCGTGAGACCCTTTAAGCCACAGACGTATGAATGGGGGCTGGCGGGTGGGCTAGCGGGACCTATGCTATGGCCCTAGCCAGAAAAAGGATTGTCGTAAATGACATGAACCCATTCCCGCCTTCTTCTGCTAGCCCATTCTCCATTAGAGCATATGGCAGTAAGAGTGGGAACCCTGGTGTCCTGCAGGCCTGCTGACAAGGATCAGGGCAGCCTGGGGACGAGGCTCCCCTTGAGGGAAGGACATGCATTCCTGAGCCTGCATGCAGCGAGGGGGCCTCTGCAGCACAGGGTGCCGCAATGCTCCTGCTGGCTTCCAGGGTAACAAGTGATGGTACCCTGGTGAAAATCCTGCCCCTCCCCTCCCTGGCCAGGAATCCCACAGCTGGCCTGTCAGCTCCATAAGGAAACGGCTCCATCTGTAGGTTCTGCAGCTACCACCCTTTCCTCTCCCCTTCGTTCTCATGGCAGGGCAGCATCAAAGGAGGGGCTAGTTCTCCCCAGGCCTTTTGTAACCACAAACGCCAGCATGTTTGTAACTCCCGCCAGCATGTTCACCAGACTGATGTTCAGTCCCCCACTGCACGGCGAGAGCCAGCAAAGTGGGCGGGAGAAAGGGACCCATCCATTACTGCCTTCCAGGGGTAACGCCCCAGTGGGGGCCCCTGGAGGGACCACCCACCTCCCCAGCTCTCACAACGCTAAATCCTACCCTCAGCCCTCCCCAACTCTGCAGGGACCCGGCCACTCTTTATTTAGCAGTGGCACAGGTCCAGCTAAAGCTGTTCCCAGGGTCTCCTGGATCCCCAGCTGACCGAAGGGACAGGGCAGCCCAGACCGAAGATGCAGGATCTCGCCCTAGGGTGAGCCTTTAAACCAAAACCCTGTGGGGCCCGGGGGGAACAGAACAGGTTTTCTGGCCAAGAAGATACCAGGCCAGCCCCTCAGCTGGTGGAAACCTGCATCTCTTTTGCCTTCAGTGGCGCTATGCTCATGAGACTCTGGCCCCCAGCTGTGCCTGTATGACTGGGGCTGAGTTAGCAATACCCCCTGCAGGGCAGACATCTCTGTCACAGTGAGCGCTCACCCCGCTGAGTGAGCACGACCGTCACAGCGTCTCCTCCCCACATCCTCTCTTGCAGGAGTCCAGCAAACTCCGGGTGCTCTCCATCGCCCTCTTTAAACACCTGCTGGAGCTTGTAATGGGGCCCAGCAGGAGGAAGATGAAGGAGCACGTCATCCGGAGCCTGGTCCCGCTGCTCCTCCTCCTGCATGATGAGCGTCCCAATGTGTCCCAGGTGAGGCCACGAGCTGGAGCCTGCAGCTGAGATCGTTACAGAGTGACCAGTAATTTGTTGGGGGGGGCAACATGTGACACCCCCCTTTCAAGGGTCTGGCCGGCAGAGGGCAGGTGCTCAGTGCTGTGACAATCAGGTGCTCAAAATCACTTGAACGTTGAGTCCAGTAGCGCCATGACCATGTCGCCCCAGCCAATTGCTGAGTCTTCCCTGCCTCCTCTGAGCCCAACACTCCCCCCCTGCAGCCAGGCTGAGAGAATGGGTGGGCGGAGGGGTCAGCTCACCACTCCTACAGCCACTGGCCTCCGCACATTCCCCTGGGTGTGCTGGTGGGAAGAGCACAACCCTGGCCATGGTCCCTACCCGGAGCAGAGCTACCCAGCCTCCGGATGGTGCCCAAGACCCAATGTACCCTTGGCCAAGCAGCCCGGACAGCTCTTACTAGCCATGACATGCCCAAGCCCTCCCTCCGCCCCGCCCCAGGTGCCTGTGCCCACGCTCGCTCTCATGGCCCCCATCACTTGGGAGCCAAATGCTCCCAGCTGTAATGAATTCACCCTCCTACCCCCCAGGAGGTGGGGAACTAACGCACAGCGTGAGGCCTAGTGCCTCAGAAGTATTGAATGCCCATGGGCATTAGGCACCTAAATCCCTTTGTAGCCCTGGGCCGAAGCAACTTGCCTGAGTTCCTGCAGGAAGAGCTGGGAATTGAGTCAGGTCTCCAGCCATTGCCTTAGCCACACCTCCGCCCTTCCGCGAGCAGCCGCAGGCCGGGAACCGTTCAGTACACACGGCCTCCGGAAACTATGTTAGTGGCTTCCAGCTGGGCTGTCCCTAGCCATTTGGGTGCCCTATCCAGCCCTCCCGCAGTGGGGCTGTGTGGGGCCCCAGGCCTCCCCCTCCCCCCGACCAGGGTCTGGGAGGCAGGAGCTGTGTGGGGCCACTTTTGGGGGGCCCACAGGCCCAGAGTGGCCTGGGGGATTAGCGGAGAACTGGGAGTAGCCCGCTCTGCTTCCCTCGCCCTGGCTCCAGCCGTGTTGCTCAAGGGAGGGGGTTTGGGGAAAGGGATCCCTCCCCCACACACACTCACTGACAGCAGCGGGAAGCGGAGCAGCCTGGCCCCAGCCCGCTCTACTCTGCCAGCTCCCAGCCACGGCACTCCGCTTCCCACCGCTGGTGAGTGCGGGGGGCAATCCTTTGGAGTAGAGCGGGCTGGGACCGGGTTGCTCCACTTCCTGCCACTGCCAGTGAATGTGGGGTCGCTGGGGGAAGAGGCTTGAGGAGAAGAGGTGGAATGGGGGCGGGCTGGGGACGGAGCAGGGGGGAAGGGGAAGAGGCAGGGCGGAGGGAGTTGTCCAGGCCCCCCCAGGGACGGCCCTGCCCATTGTAGTGGACGCAGCCCGCGGCAGGGCTGGCCGAGGTATAGGGCAGGTCACTGGGGCTGGTGCTGCTGCATGTGCAGCATGCAGCCGCCTAGGGGCACCATGAAATTTAGGGCAATTTGGTGCCCCAAATTTCATGGTCCCCTATGCAGCCGCGTATGCCGAGGGACGGCCCTGGCTTCCAGCTCCTGTAACTGTGGCCGGCCCCTCTTGTTTTGCAGGTGTGTTGGGACACCCTCAGGAGTGCTCTGGAATTCCTCAGGTGGAGCCAGCTCGGTACTCTCATCCAGAAGAAGGAGCTTTGGCGAGGCTGTGACTGCCTGGTGAGGGAGCCCTCCATTGCCCGGCTCCGTGCCCACACCGAGCCCCAGCCCCGGGACCACACCTGGCCCTGGCTGTAGTCCCTCTGCGTGATCCCCCCGGCACAGGAAAGAGGGCTGAAAGCAGGACACTCCACAGATCTGGAACCTGGCCTGCAGGATGGAAAGGCCTTTAATAACCTTGTGCTCCCTTCTTCTGGCTCCTAGGTGGCATGCTACAAGGGGAGGGCAGAAACCTTCCTCTGCCAGGCCATGGCCTTTCTGGAAGACCCACAGGATCCCATTAGAGAAGCGGCCATCAGGTTTCTAGGTAACCACAGAGCAGAGGGGTCCCTTAAGCAGAGGGGCTGGATCCAGTCCCAGGCTCTCCTCAGTCCCTGCCGGCAGCAAGAAGTAACCCCTGGGCTCCTGATTGCCGAATGAAGGCTCAGGGGTGTCAGAAACCCGCAGGAGCAAGCTCACCCCAAACTGCCCTGATCGGCTGATGGGCCCCCTCGAACCCCACTGCTCCCCATGCAGTCCCCATCCCCCCCACCCCCCACCCCACCATGGGCTCTTGGTAGTGGAAACTCAAGGCGCTATGCTCTCCTTTGGCAACCAGCCCCACAGCCATTCCTGGGGATTCGCCCTTTCCCCTGGGGACTCAGGAGTGCGTCCTGGACAGCAAGGGGCAGGGGAAAGCCCCACTGCTTGGAGGGTGACATACACTTTGACGCCCTCGCTGGGGACGCAGGGATGTAATGAGCTGTTTGTGTGTGTAGGCCTCACTGCCCGGCAGCTGGACCAGCAGAGCCAGGAGAAGTTAGAGGCCATCTGCAATGGTGAGTGTTATCTGCCTTGAGCACTGAGCGCTAGAGGGATGAATGGCCCAGGGCCACGGGCTGGGTTCAATCTCCGACGCCAGCAATGTGATCTTGGGCAAGAGCCACAAAGGGTTGCAAAATGTAGATCCCCAAACCCCCGATCAGCTTCCCCCTCACCCTGTGGTGTCTGCTGGTTGGCATGTGCCCAGGCACTTAGCCCTGACCTCAGAGCTGTGGCCTGGAAAATCCCCAAACTGGGCCTGAGCTGGCTGGCCTTCGCAGATGATTGCCCCCCCCCCGCCCCCGCAACACAGCAAGGGTGGGGTCCTGCCTCCCCCCCTTGCACTCACTAGCCCAGGGTTTGTTGCAGTCACCTCCAGGTGGGGTGCCTGGTGTCAAGCCACTGCTCCAAAGGAGACTGAGGTGATGTCCGGTCATCTACCTCCCTGCTGCGTGCCCGGACCCCTGGGCCAGCGCAGGGCAGAGCAGCGTCTCCTCCACATTTTTTGGGGAAGAGGGGGACGGGGGGGGGTGACATAGCTCAGGCTCCTCACTCCCAGAGCAGTTTCACAGCTGGGCCCCACAACCAAAGCTAGAGAATGGCTGAGCTCCCTCCTCGGCATTTCCTGGAGGGCAGCAGGGCACCGGAAGTTAGGCGTAGCCTAACAATGCCCAAGCCCCCTTTGTGAATCTCCCCCTCTCTGGGCTTGAGTGCCCATCTGTGCACTGGGGGGAAGGGGGAGCGTAAATACAGGCAGGGATGAGGCCATCAGATCCTGCAGGGACGGGGCAGTCCTGGAAATAGTGAGTGAATGGGGTTCATTGTGACTTCTTGCCTGTGTCTGGGGGCTCCCCCAGCTATGGAGGGCAGTGGGGATGTTAAGTGAGGGTTGATGGTTGTTCCTGCTAGTCCCCTGCCTCCCGCCTCCCAGCCTGCTGCCTTCTTGTCACGGGCTGAGAGGTACAGCCCTGGCTTGGTGTGCCAGTGCTTTCCAGAGCACCATGGCTCTGACCTCCATTTCCTTCCTTTCAATCTTAGTCCTCAAAGGCTTGCAGCAGGACAGCAAGTCCTCTGTCAGGTGCCTGGCTTTGCAGACAATGCTCATCCTCAATGCCTGCAAGAAACATCGTCCAGCCCGCACCAGCCTACGGACACTCTTGCACAGGATGAGACTGATGCATACAAGGGAGAACTCAGTCATTGAAGCTGCCCAGCTGCCTGAGTAAAAGCCAGCCTCCCTACTCTGGGGGTTTGGTGCACCAGAGCCCGCCTGGAGCAGGGTGGAACACATCCTGCCGGACCATGGCCTTCTCCCCATTGGCCGCCTGCCCTGCCCAGCCACGTGAGTAGTTAACCGCTCAATAGCTTTTATCACCATGTACTTTTTGACAGGTTTCCATGCCCCGTGTAGAATTTACGTCCCGCCCTCCGTCCCCGTTTCCGGTCGTGTACATTTTTGGCACCATCGGCCCTTCTGAACATTTATTTTGTATTATTTTTCTGTGTTTGGCCGGGGGAAGGTTGCGTGCTTGTGCTACAGTCAGGCAGGCAGAGCAGCAGAAGGTCGATTTGCCTGGCCCTTGATCAGGGCGGGGCAGCGATCAAGGAGGCTGCCACTCCTGACAGTGGGGTGGCGGAGATAGGGGAACCCAGGTCCTCCCGCTACACTTCGTCCCCGCCCAGGGCCCGAACAGCGTGGTGTGTTTTGACATATTTAGAGAAAAAGTATGAACGAGTAGAAAGAGAGGCTGTAGGGGGTTTGCGGCTCCCTCCCCATCTGTCTAGGCGGGAGACCACGCCCCTCGCTACGATACTTCCGGGGTACCTTGGTTCAGGGGAAATAGCTCAGTGTTCATGGTTCTGGCCTGCAGTCAGGCCGACCAACGGTAGAGAGTCTGTTTGCCCGGGGTCCTCATTCAGGACAGGGCTGCTGTCGAGTAGGGGCTCTGGCCTACAGTCAGGCAGGCAGAGCAGCAGAAGGTCCATTTGCCTGGCCCTTCATCAGGGCGGGGCAGCAATCAAGTAGGGGGGCTCTGGCCTACAGTCCGGCGGAGCCGTCGCAGCCTGGGGGAGGTTAGCTCTCTGGTGGGAGAGTCAGCACAACCGTCTGGCGTCCTGATTCAGGCGGGTGCCAGACCAATCAGGCCTCCTGACAACCAAGTGGGGAGGCTGCTACTCCTGACGGTGGGGTGGCAGTGGTAAGGGAACCCAGGCCCCCTCACTCCACTGCGTCCCAGCCCAGGGCCCTAACAGCCGTGGAGCGGTCCGCCACTGCGTCAGTGGGGAAAATCCGACAGCAACACACTGGCCGGCTTGTAGTCAATAACACAGCTGAACTCAATTCGGCTGCCCTGGGCTCCTTGCTACACGCCATTCCGTGTGTACATGGGTTCAGGGGTGGCAGGTTTGTAGAAATTTTGCTGCTGCCCAGAACCCGCCCCTACTTCGCCCCCCACCTGCCCAAGGCTCCGGGAGGGAGTTTGGGTGAGGAAGGACGTCTGGGGTGCAGGCCCTAGGCTTAGGCAGAGTATTGGGGTGCAGGCTGCAGGCTCTGGGAGGGAGTTTGGGGATGGGAGGGGGTGCAGAGGGAGGGGGTGCAGGGCTGAGGGGTTTGGGAGAGGCTCAGGGCAAGAGTCGGGGTGTAGAGGGTGAGGGTTCTGTTTGGGGCTGGGAAGTTTGGGGGGTTAGAGAGGCTCAGGGCTGGGGCAGAGGGTTGGAATGTAGGGAGTGGCAGCCGGTGTCAAGTGGAGTGCCCCAGGGGTCGGTCCTGGGGCCGGTTTTGTTCAATATCTTCATAAATGATCTGGAGGATGGTGTGGATTGCACCCTCAGCAAATTTGCGGATGATACTAAACTAGGAGGAGTGGTAGATATGGAGGGCAGGGATAGGATACAGAGGGACCTAGACAAATTGGAGGATTGGGCCAAAAGAAATCTGATGAGGTTCAATAAGGATAAGTGCAGGGTCCTGCACTTAGGAAGGAAGAACCCAATGCACCGCTACAGACTAGGGACTGAATGGCTAGGCAGCAGTTCTGCAGAAAAGGACCTAGGGGTGACAGTGGACGAGAAGCTGGATATGAGTCAGCAGTGTGCCCTTGTTGCCAAGAAGGCCAATGGCATTTTGGGATGTATAAGTAGGGACATTGCCAGCAGATCGAGGGACGTGATCGTTCCCCTCTATTCGACATTGGTGAGGCCTCATCTGGAGTACTGTGTCCAGTTTTGGGCCCCACACTACAACAAGGATGTGGATAAATTGGAGAGAGTCCAGCAAAGGGCAACAAAAATGATTAGGGGTCTGGAACACATGAGTTATGAGGAGAGGCTGCGGGAACTGGGATTGTTTAGTCTGCAGAAGAGAAGAATGAGGGGGGATTTGATAGCTACTTTCAACTACCTGAGAGGTGGTTCCAGAGAGGATGGTTCTAGACTATTCTCAGTGGTAGAAAAGGACAGGACAAGGAGTAATGGTCTCAAGTTGCAGTGAGGGAGGTTTAGGTTGGATATTAGGAAAAACTTTTTCACCAAGAGGGTGGTGAAACACTGGAATGTGTTACCTAAGGAGGTGGTAGAATCTCCTTCCTTAGAAGTTTTTAAGGTCAGGCTTGACAAAGCCCTGGCTGGGATGATTTAATTGGGGATTGGTCCTGCTTTGAGCAGGGGGTTGGACTAGATGACCTCCTGAGGTCCCTTCCAACCCTGATATTCTATGATTCTATGAGATGAGGGCTCTGTCTAGGGCTGGAGATGAGGGGTTTGTGGTGTTGGAAGAGGCTCAGGGCTGGGGCAGAGGGTTGGAGTGTGGGGGGATGAGGGCTCTGTCTAGGGCTGGAGATGAGGGGTTTGTGGTGTTGGAGGGGGCTCAGGGCTGGGGCAGAGGGTTGGGGTATGGGGGGATGAGGGCTCTGTCTAGGGCTGGAGATGAGGGGTTTGTGGTGTTGGAGGGGGCTCAGGGCTGGGGCAGAGGGTTGGGGTGTGGGGGGAATGAGGGCTCTGTCTAGGGCTGGAGATGAGGGGTTTGTGGTGTTGGAAGAGGTTCAGGGCTGGGGCAGAGGGCTGGGGTTTGGGGGGATGAGGGCTCTGTCTAGGGCTGTAGATGAGGGGTTTGTGGTGTTGGAGGGGGCTCAGGGCTGGGGCAGAGGGTTGGGGTATGGGGGGGATGAGGGCTCTGTCTAGGGCTGGAGATGAGGGGTTTGTGGTGTTGGAGGGGGCTCAGGACTGGGGCAGAGGGTTGGGGTTTGGGGGGATGAGGGCTCTGTCTAGGGCTGGAGATGAGGGGTTTGTGGTGTTGGAGGGGGCTCAGGGCTGGGGCAGAGGGTTGGGTTATGGGGGGATGAGGGCTCTGTCTAGGGCTGGAGATGAGGGGTTTGTGGTGTTGGAGGGGGCTCAGGACTGGGGCAGAGGGTTGGGGTATGGGGGGATGAGGGCTCTGTCTAGGGCTGGAGATGAGGGGTTTTTGGTGTTGGAGGGGGCTCAGGGCTGGGGCAGAGGGTTGAGGTATGGGGGGGATGAGGGCTCTGGCTAGGACTGGGGATAAGGTGTTTGGGGTGTTGGAGGGGCTCAGGGCGAGGGTTGAGGGTGTGGTGGAGAGGTGAAAGCTCTGGCTGGGGGTGTGGGCTCTGGGGTGGGGCAGGGCTGGGGATGAGTTGGGGTGCAGGCAGGCTGCTCCGGGATAGGGGCCAGAGAGGAGGACTCCCCCCAGCCCTTTCCCTGCCGGCAACAGCGAGCTTTGGGGGAGGACAGTGAGTGGCAGCCCCAACAGCTTCTCAGTGTCCCTGGCATCTGGCAGCCCCTCTGGGTCTCTGTCAGGATAACGCTCTCCGTTAGGTCTGTGCTTCCACAGCGGGGAAGAGACGTGCTGCTCATCTGGCAGCTCTCTCCCATCTGAGCTGGAGGCCTGGCCTTTTATAAGGAACTCATTCCTCTAGGTCACACTGCAGTCACTCACAGAGATGGTGCAGCGAGGTAAATCTAGCCATGTATCAATCAGAGGCCAGACTAACCTCCTTGTTCCAATAAGAACAATAACTTAGGTGCACCATTTCTTATTGGAACCCTCCGTGAAGTCCTGCCTGAAATACTCCTTGATGTAAAGCCACCCCCTTTGCTGATTTTAGCTCCCTGAAGCCAACCCTGTGAGCCGTGTCGTCAGTCGCCCCTCCCTCTGTCACAGCAACGGCAGACAATCTTTCCGCTCCTTTTTTCTGTGCGGACGCCATACCAAGGCAAGCATGGAGGCCGCTCAGCTCACTTTGGCAATTAGGAGCACATTAAACACCACACACATTATCCAGCACTATATGCAGCACCAGAACCTGGCAGAGCGATACCGGGCGAGGAGGCGACGTCAGCACGTCGCGTGAGTGATCAGGACATGGACACAGATTTCTCTGAAAGCATGGGCCGTGCCAATGCATGCATCATGGTGCTAATGGGGCAGGTTCATGCTGTGGAAGGCCGATTCTGTGCTCAGGAAACAAGCACAGACTGATGGGACCGCATAATGTTGCAGGTCTGGGACGATTCCCAGTGGCTGCGAAACTTTCGCATGCTTAAGGGCACTTTCATGGAACTTTGTGACTTGCTTTCCCCTGCCCTGAAGCGCATGAATACCAAGATGAGAGCAGCCCTCACAATTGAGAAGCGAGTGGCGATAGCCCTGTGGAAGCTTGCAACGCCAGACAGCTACCGGTCAGTTGGGAATCAATTTGGAGTGGGCAAATCTACTGTGGGGGCTGCTGTGATGCAAGTAGCCCACGCAATCAAAGATCTGCTAATATCAAGGGTAGTGACCCTGGGAAATGTGCAGGTCATAGTGGATGGCTTTGCTGCAATGGGATTCCCTAACTGTGGTGGGGCCATAGACGGAACCCATATCCCTATCTTGGCACCGGAGCACCAAGCCGGCGAGTACATAAACCTCAAGGGGTACTTTTCAATAGCGCTGCAAGCTCTGGTGGATCACAAGGGACGTTTCACCAACATCAGCGTGGGATGGTCGGGAAAGGTACATGACGCTCGCATCTTCAGGAACTCTGGTCTGTTTCAAAAGCTGCAGGAAGGAATTTATTCCCAGACCAGAAAATAACTGTTGGGGACGTTGAAATGCCTATATGTATCCTTGGGGACCCAGCCTACCCCTTAATGCCATGGCTCATGAAGCCGTACACAGGCAGCCTGGACAGTAGTCAGGAGCTGTTCAACTACAGGCTGAGCAAGTGCAGAATGGTGATAGAATGTGCATTTGGACGTTTAAAGGCGCGCTGGCGCAGTTTACTGACTAACTTAGACCTCAGCGAAACCAATATTCCCACTGTTATTACTGCTTGCTGTGTGCTCCACAATATCTGTGAGAGTAAGGGGGAGACGTTTATGGCGGGGTGGGAGGTTGAGGCAAATTGCCTGGCTGCTGGTTACGCGCAGCCAGACACCAGGGCAGTTAGAAGAGCACAGGAGGGCGCGGTACGCATCAGAGAAGCTTTGAAAACCAGTTTCATGACTGGCCAGGCTACGGTGTGAAAGTTCTCTTTGTTTCTCCTTGATGAAACCCCCCGCCCCTTGGTTCACTCTACTTCCCTGTAAGCTAACCACCCTCCCCTTCTCCCTTCGATCACCGCTTGCAGAGGCAATAAAGTCATTGTTGCTTCACATTCATGCATTCTTTATTCATTCATCACACAAATAGGGGGATGACTACCAAGGTAGCCCAGGAGGGGTGGTGGAGGAGGGAAGGAAAATGCCGCACAGCACTTTAGGCACAGCACTTTAAAAGTTTACAACTTTAAAATTTATTGAATGCCAGCCTTCTTTTTTTGGGGCAATCCTCTGTGGTGGAGTGGCTGGTTGGCCGGTGGCCCCCCCCACCGTGTTCTTGAGCGTCTGGGTGTGGAGGCTATGGAACTGGGGGAGGAGGGCGGTTGGTTGCAGAGGGGCTGTAGTGGCAGTCTGTGCTCCAGCTGCCTTTGCTGCAGCTCAGCCATACACTGGAGCATACTGGTTTGATCCTCCAGCAGCCTCAGCATTGAATCCTGCCTCCTCTCATCACGCTGCCGCCACATTTGAGCTTCAGCCCTGTCTTCAGCCCGCCACTTACTCTCTTCAGCCTGCCACTTACTCTCTTCAGCCCGCCACCTCTCCTCCTGGTCATTTTGTGCTTTCCTGCACTCTGACATTATTTGCCTCCACGCATTCGTCTGTGCTCTGTCAGTGTGGGAGGACCGCATGAGCTCAGAGAACATTTCATCATGAGTGCGTTTTTTTTTTCTTTCTAATCTTCACTAGCCTCTGGGAAGGAGAAGATCCTGTGATCATTGAAACACAAGCAGCTGGTGGAGAAAAAAAAAGGGACAGCGGTATTTAAAAAGACACATTTTATAAAACAGTGGCTACACTCTTTCAGGGTAAACCTTGCTGTTAACATTACATACATAGCACATGTGCTTTCGTTACAAGGTCGCATTTTGCCTCCCCCCACCGCGTGGCTACCCCCTCAACCCTCCACCCTCCCTGTGGATAACAGCGGGGAACATTTCTGTTCAGCCGCAGGCAAACAGCCCAGCAGGAACGGGCTCCTCTGAGTGTCCCCTGAAGAAAAGCACCCTATTTCAACCACGTGACCATGAATGATATCTCACTCTCCTGAGGATAACACAGAGAGATAAAGAACGGATGTTGTTTGAACGCCAGCAAACATACACTGCAATGCTTTGTTGTACAATGATTCCCGAGTACGTGTTACTGGCCTGGAGTGGTAAAGTGTCCTACCATGAAGGACGCAATAAGGCTGCCCTCCCCAGAAACCTTTTGCAAAGGCTTTGGGAGTATATCCAGGAGAGCCGCGAATGCCAGGGCAAAGTAATCCTTTCACATGCTTGCTTTTAAACCATGTATAGTATTTTAAAAGGTACACTCACCAGAGGTCCCTTCTCCGCCTGCTGGGTCCAGGAGGCAGCCTTGGGTGGGTTCGGGGGGTACTGGCTCCAGGTCCAGGGTGAGAAACATTTCCTGGCTGTCGGGAAAACCGGTTTCTCCGCTTGCTTGCTGTGGGCTATCTACAACCTCATCATCATCATCATCTTCTTCGTCCCCAAAACCTGTTTCCGTATTGCCTCCATCTCCATTGAAGGAGTCAAACAACACGGCTGGGGTAGTGGTGGCTGAACCCCCTAAAATGGCATGCAGCTCATCATAGAAGCGGCATGTTTGGGGCTCTGACCCGGAGAGGCCGTTCGCCTCTCTGGTTTTCTGGTAGGCTTGCCTCAGCTCCTTCAGTTTCACGCGGCACTGCTTCGGGTCCCTGTTATGGCCTCTGTCCTTCATGCCCTGGGAGATTTTGACAAAGGTTTTGGCATTTCGAAAACTGGAACGGAGTTCTGATAGCACGGATTCCTCTCCCAATACAGCGATCAGATCCTGTACCTCCCGTTCAGTCCATGCTGGAGCTCTTTTGCGATTCTGGGACTCCATCATGGTCACCTCTGCTGATGAGCTCTGCATGGTCACCGGCAGCTTCCCACGCTGGCCAAACAGGAAATGAGATTCAAAAGTTCACAGTTCTTTTCCTGTCTACCTGGCCAGTGCATCTGAGTTGAGAGTGTTGTCCATAGCGGTCACAATGGAGCACTCTGGGATAGCTCCCGGAGGCCAATACCGTCGAATTGTGTCCACAGTACCCCAAATTCGACCCGGCAAGGCCAATTTAAGCGCTAATCCACTTGTCAGGGGTGGAGTACGGAAATCAATTTTAAGAGCCCTTTAAGTCGAAATAAAGGGCTTCATCGTGTGGACGGGTGCAGGTTTACATCGATTTAATGCTGCTAAATTCGACCTAAAGTCCTAGTGTAGACCAGGGCTCAGAGAAGGAGAGTATAGAAAACAGGAAGAGATCCTTTTTGGTTAGTGAGACAAGGAAAGTATAAAGAAAAGGAGTCCTTGTGGCACCTTAGAGACTAACAAATTTATCTGAGCATAAGCTTTCATGAGCATCCGATGAAGTGAGCTGTAGCCCACGAAAGCTTATGCTCAAATAAATACATTGGTCTCTAAGGTGCCACAAGTCCTCCTTTTCTTTTTGTGAATACAGACTAACACAGCTGCTACTCTGAAACCTGTCATTATGCAAGGAAAGTATAGCAAGCTGCAGGGGGGGCGGAGGGGAGGGGGAAGAGAACGTACCCTTCATAGAATCATTGAATCATAGAATATCAGGGTTGGAAGGGACCTCAGGAGGTCATCTAGTCCAACCCCCTGCTCAAAGGAGGACCGATCCCCAATTAAATCATCCCAGCCAGGGCTTTGTCAAGCCTGACCTTAAAAACTTCTAAGGAAGGAGATTCCACCACCTCCCTAGGTAACACATTCCAGTGTTTCACCACCCTCCCAGTGAAAAAGTTTTTCCTAATATCCAACCTAAATCTCCCCCACTGCAACTTGAGACCATTACTCCTTGTTCTGTCATCTGCTACCACTGAGAACAGTCTAGAGCCATCCTCTTTGGAACCCGCTTTCAGGTAGTTGAAAGCAGCTATCAAATCCCCCCTCATTCTTCTCTTCCGTAGACTAAACATCCCCAGTTCCCGCAGCCTCTCCTCAAAAGTCATGTGTTCCAGTCCCCTAATCATTTTTGTTGCCCTCCGCTGGACTCTTTCCAATTTTTCCACATCCTTCTTGTAGTGTGGAGCCCAAAACTGGACACAGTACTCCAGATGAGGCCTCACCAATGTCGAATAGAGGGGAACGATCACGTCCCTCGATCTGCTGGCAATGCCCCTACTTATACATCCCAAAATACCATTGGCCTTCTTGGCAAAAAGGGCACACTGTTGACACATATCCAGCTTCTCGTCCACTGTAACCCCTAGGTCCTTTTCTGCAGAACTGCTGCCGAGCCATTCGGTCCCTAGTCTGTAGCGGTGCATTGGATTCTTCCATCCTAAGTGCAGGACTCTGCACTTCTCCTTGCTGAACCTCATCAGATTTCTTTTGGCCCAATCCTCCAATTTGTCTAGGGCCCTCTGTATCCTATCCCTACCCTCCAGCGTATCTACCTCTCCTCCCAGTTTAGTGTCATCTGCAAACTTGCTGAGGGTGCAATCCACACCATCCTCCAGATCATTTATGAAGATATTGAACAAAACCAGCCCCAGGACCCACCCTTGGGGCACTCCACTTGATACCGGCTGCTAACTAGACATGGAGCCATTGAGCACTACCCGTTGAGCCCGACAATCTAGCCAGCTTTCTATCCACATTATAGTCCATTCATCCAGCCCATACTTCTTTAACTTGCTGGCAACAATACTGTGGGAGACAGTGTCAAAAGCTTTGCTAAAGTCAAGGAACAACACGTCCACCACTTTCCCCTCATCCACAGCCAGTTATCGCGTCATAGAAGGCAATTAGATTAGTCAGGCATGACTTGCCCTTGGTGAATCCATGCTGACTGTTCCTGATCACTTTCCTTTCCTCTCCTCTAAGTGCTTCAGAATTGATTCCTTGAGGACCTGCTCCACGATTTTTCCAGGGACTGAGGTGAGGCTGACTGGCCTGTAGTTCCCAGGATCCTCCTTCTTCCCTTTTTTAAAGATGGGCACTACATTAGCCTTTTTCCAGTCGTCCGGGACTTCCCCCGATCGCCATGAGTTTTCAAAGATAATGGCCAATGGCTCTGCAATCACATCCGCCAACTCCTTTAGGACTCTCGGGTGCAACGCATCCGGCCCCATGGACTTGTGCTCGTCCAGCTTTGCTAAATAGTCCCGAACCACTTCTTTCTCCACAGAGGGCTGGTCACCTCCTCCCCATGCTGTGCTGCCCAGTGCAGTAGTCTAGGAGCTGACCTTGTTCGTGAAGACAGAGGCAAAAAAAGCATTGAGTACATTAGCTTTTTCCACATCCTCTGTCACTAGGTTGCCTCCCTCATTCAGTAAGGGGCCCACACTTTCCTTGACTTTCTTCTTGTTGCTAACATACCTGAAGAAACCCTTCTTGTTACTCTTAACATCTCTTGCTAGCTGCAACTCCAGGTGTGATTTGGCCTTCCTGATTTCACTCCTGCATGCCCAAGCAATATTTTTATACTCCTCCCTGGTCATTTGTCCAATCTTCCACTTCTTGTAAGCTTCTTTTTTGTATTTAAGAGCAGCAAGGATTTCACTGTTAAGCCAAGCTGGTCGCCTGCCATATTTACTATTCTTTCTACACATCGGGACGCTTTGTCCCTGTAGCCTCAATAAGGATTCTTTAAAATACAGCCAGCTCTCCTGGACGCCTTTCCCCCTCATGTTATTCTTCCAGGGGATCTTGCCCATCAGTTCCCTGAGGGAGTCAAAGTCTGCTTTTCTCAAGTCCAGGGTCCGTATTCTGCTGCTTTCCTTTCTTCCTTGTGTCAGGATCCTGAACTCGAGCATCTCATGGTCACTGCCTCCCAGGTTCCCATCCACTTTTGCTTCCCCTACTAATTCTTCCCTTGCGGTTGCCCCCGGGAAAAGAGGGAGCTCCCAAGGCTCACAGCCCCCAGCATGGTTATCTCTGCCTCTCGGGCGGACCAATCAGAAACTGTTCTACAGCTGCATCATACAATGCATTTTCCTGAACCAATCCTATCAACCCAAGATTTTTAAACAAGAGCCCTCTCCCTCCCCTCCCCGCCCCTCCCCTCACTACCCACCCCCTTTAACTGCCTTATTCTTAGCTAAAAAAACAGGCCCCAAGCACCTTTCCCACTAGATAGATAGATAGATAGATAGATAGATAACCCCATTGGCTTTAAGGCCTTTTAAATTTTATGGGACTTTTCCCACTGGGGCTGACAAACAACAAAAATAAGTTTAGGGGTTTTTAGAGAGAGTTCCCTGTTTTAAAATTTCACACTTTAATTAGGGCTTGTCTACACTGCCACTTACAGCGCTGAAACTTGCACCGCTCAGGGGTGTGAAAAAACACCCTCCTGAGCTGGAGCCGCGAGGACACTGCCACCTTAAAGCCTTGTCGCGGCAGCGATTTAACGTGGGCAGTGTAGACACCTTCTGAAGAGTTTAAACCAGTTCGTGTTACAAAGGGGCCTCTTTATTTCACTACAGAACAAGGGAGTTCATTTCAAGGGTTACAAATGTGTTAAATAGATTGTGAATGGTAATATTGCTTTCTCTTTACCATTAACGTTCCTGTAAACAGGTGTTGATCTTACTAGTGTTCAGTAAAACTTGGCAGCCCTTTAGGTTTACATTTAGTTTTAATCCTCTGCCTTTGCTGCAAAAGAAATTTAAAAACAGAAGGGCCTGCTTCAAATAGGTCAAATTTGGCCTTTGGTTGACACTTAAAAAATCACTAGAAAAGAAAAATGTGTTTGGGGGGTGGGGGGGAAAGGGGGCGACAAATACCTTATCTCTGGTTTAAAAAAAAAAGCTAACTGGTTCACACAAGCTGCTTTTTCTTGTGTTTTGTAGAAATCCATACTTTGAAAATGTGAGGTTTTTAACTGTACCCTGATTTTTAAAGCTTTCTTTACAATTTCAAGGTAACCAAAAAAACCCCCAACTTTCTCTTTTTGCATTCTTTGATATATTAAATCCATTTAAACAGTTAAAAAAGAGCTTGTACCTGGGTCTCAGCACACGGACTGCAAACATTTAGAAGCAAAGACAGTCTGATAATGCAACAAACAATCATACTAAAATCCCTAAGTCAATAAAAACTTAATTTAACTTTAACAAATTACTTTTGTAAACTGCCTGTGGTTTTAACCCCGAGATGCTTCTTTATTTACACTCTTAATAAGTTCAAAGGGTGTCTTTTGAAAAGCAATCTGCTGTGGGTTCTTGTTTGTTTTAAATTCATACATATTCTGGCCATCTTTACAGTGAAACAACTTTGGTCACAGGACATGCGAGCTAAACAGGGGAAGGCAGCTATTTTTAAATCCTGCTTCATGCAGATTTTCTATAACAGGCCTAAAGCAAACTTGTTTGTCCTGGTTTACATTTCAAAAAAACATCAGAAAAGAAGAAGAACGTATGTGTGTGTATGTTGGGAACAGAACAAGCCCCTTATCTCTGTCAGAACTTTTTCACATAAGCTGCTTTTTCTTCTTTTTTGTCTAAATCCAAACCTTAACAACATGAGGGTTTTAACAGTACGCTGATTTTTAAAGCTTTCTTTACAATTTAAAGGTAAAGCTGTTTTGGTTTGGGTCTCTTTTTGTATTCTTTTATATAGTAAGTTTATTTAAACAGTTAATAAAAAGATTTTGTCACTGGTGATGTGGCCATTCCCATTTCTGTAACCAGGAGGCTTTGAAATCTACATGCCTGTTTCCTTTAATTAACTTTACGGCCCTGGCTTTTGCTTAATGGTAACTAGACATCTTTTGAAAACAAACTGGCTAATTCAAAAATGCCCCTGTCAAACTTATTACTAAAATGCTTTTTGTCTTCTTAGAAACACAAAGTACAAATGAAAAAGCCTTTTTCTTTTTATAAAGCATTGCTTTTAATACAGCTTCTAGACCCAAAACAAACACAGAAGCATGTATTTATGTCTCAGCCCGTGGGCTGCAAACATTTAAGAACAAAAGCATTCTGATAATGCAACAAAATTCTAAAATGTTTAATAAGCTTAATATAACGTTCATCGTGTGTTAAAACTGTTACAGCATTTTTAAAAGGTGCATTTTTATTCCACTCCAAAACACAGCCTTGTTTTTTTCCGGTAAACAGGAGGTTTAAAGTCATGGCACTGTTTCCTTAGGTCCTGTCTACGCTGGCAAGTTGCAGCGCGGTAAAGCAGCTTTCTGCTCTGCAACTGGCGAGGTGTATGCACGGCCACGCCACTCAGGGCGCGGAAACAGGGCAGTTGCAGCGCTTTAAAAAAAGCACTGCACAGTTTAAAAAACTTTCTGCACCGGGGCTACAGGGCTGCGGTGCCAGTGTAGACACCGAGGTCGATTACGGCGCTGCGATTGGCCTCCGGGAGGTGTCCCACAATGCCTGCTCTCGCCTCTCTGGTCATCGGTTTGAACTCTACTGCCCGGCCCTCAGGTGACCATCTGTCACGGAGTGTGGGGGAGTCCAGGCCCTGCACCCCTCTTCCTGGGATTCACTGAGACTCTCAGCCAGCCAGTAAAACAGAAGGTTTATTGGACAACAGGAACACAGTCCAAAACAGAGCTTGTGGGTACACCCAGGACCCCTCAGTGAAGTCCTTCTGGGGGAGCAGGGAGCTTAGACCCCAGCCCTGGGGTTCCCTGTGTTCCTCCACCCAGCCCCAAACTGAAACTAAACCCACCGAGCAGGTTCCCTGCTGCAGCCTCCATCCACATTCCTGGGCAGAGGTGTCACCTCCCCCTCCCCCTCCTGGCTCAGGTGACAGGCTCTCAGGTCTCCCGTCCCCAGGGCACATTCCCAGGTCAACACTCCCCCCTCCCTGCTGTGTCACATCGTCACATCTCTCCCCCCTTCGAGACTGAACTGAGCGGGGTCACTGTGACCAGTGACCTGGGGAAGTTCGGGGCCCCCTCTCCGGGACAGCGCATCCGCTATCAGGTTGGCACTTCCCTTCACGTGGACCACGTCCATGTCGTAATCCTGCAGGAGCAGGCTCCACCTCAGGAGCTTGGCGTTGGCTCCTTTCATCTGGTGCAGCCAGGTCAGGGGAGAGTGGTCGGTGTACACGGTGAAGTGTCGCCCGAAGAGATAGGGCTCTAGTTTCTTGAGGGCCCACACCATGGCCAGGCACTCCTTCTCGATGGCCGCGTAGTGTTGCTCCCGGGGTAGCAACTTCTTGCTCAGGTACACGATGGGGTGTCTCTCCCCCTTTTCATCCTCCTGCATTAACACCGCCCCCAGTCCCGTGTCGGAGGCGTCAGTGAACACCACAAAGGGCTTGTCAAAGTCTGGGTTTGCTAGAACTGGGCCACTGACCAGAGCCTCCTTCAGCGCCCGGAAAGCCTCCTGGCACTGCTCGGTCCAGACCACCTTGTCTGGCTTCCCCTTCTTGCATAGCTCAGTGATGGGGGTGGCTATGGCGCTAAAGTGGGGCACAAATCTTCGGTAGTATCCTGCCATCCCAATAAAGGCTTGGACCTGCTTTTTGGTGTGGGGAGCGGGCCAGTCTCTGATCACCTCCACCTTGGCCGGTTCTGGCTTTAGGCGGCCGCTCCCCACCCGATGGCCCAGGTAAGATACTTCAGCCATCCCCACCTTGCACTTCTCCGCTTTGACAGTCAGCCCAGCCCCCTGGAGTCGGTCCAGCACTTGTCTAACCTGGGACACGTGGTCCTCCCAGGTCTGGCTAAAGACACAGATGTCGTCAATATACGCCACGGCAAAACTCTCCATCCCCCTCAGGAGCTGGTCCACCAGGCGCTGGAAGGTGGCCGGCGCTCCCTTGAGGCCGAAAGGCAGGGTCAGAAACTCATAGAGCCCCAGAGGGGTGATAAAGGCCGATTTCAGCCGGGCATCTGCATCCAGCGGCACTTGCCAGTAGCCCTTTGTAAGGTCCATGGTGGTAAGGTACCGAGCTCCTCCCAGCTTGTCTAGGAGCTCGTCCGGCCTGGGCATGGGGTAGGCATCCGATACAGTGATGGCATTGAGCTTCCGATAGTCCACACAGAACCGGACTGACCCATCCTTTTTGGGGACCAGCACCACCGGCGAGGCCCAAGGGCTGGCCGATGGCTGGATCACCCCCAAAGCCAGCATGTCCCGGACCTCTCTTTCCAGGTCCTGAGCAGTTTTCCCTGTGACTCGGAAGGGGGAGCATCTTATCGGCGGGTGCGACCCTGTCTGCACCCGGTGGACAGTCAGATTAGTGCGTCCAGGCTGGTTGGAAAACAGCTGTCGGTACGGATGCAGCACCCCCCTGACCTCAGCTTGCTGGGCAGGGGTGAGCTGATCCGAGAGGGGGATTGTTTCCAGGGGGGAACCAGCTCTGGTCCCAGGGAATAGATCTACTAAAGGGTCATCTCCCTGCTCCTCCCACTGACCACACACAGCTAACACCACATTCCCCCTGGCATAATATGGCTTCATCATATTCACATGGTACACCCGGCGGTGGTGGGCCCGGTTCGACAGCTCCACCACATAGTTTACCTCATTGAGCTGCTTGACGACCTTGAACGGGCCCTCCCAGGCGGCCTGTAGTTTGTTCTTTCTCACGGGGATGAGAACCATCACCTGATCCCCGGTGGCGTAGGCACGGGCCCGCGCTGTGCGGTCATACCAGACCTTCTGCTTCCTCTGGGCTCTGGCCAGATTCTCCCTGGCCAGGCCCATGAGTTCAGCCAGTCTCTCTCGGAAGGTCAGGACATACTCCACCACTGACTCTCCATCGGGAGTGGCCTTCCCCTCCCACTCGTCTCTCATCAGGTCCAGGGGGCCCCTCACCCTCCTTCCATATAACAGTTCGAAAGGCGAAAATCCGGTAGACTCCTGGGGCACCTCCCTGTACGCGAACAGCAGGTGAGGTAAGTACTTGTCCCAATCCTGCGGGTGCTGGTTCATAAAGGTTTTCAGCATCATCTTTAGCGTCCCGTTAAACCTCTCCACCAGCCCATTGGACTGGGGGTGATACGCTGAGGCCCAGTCATGCCGGACCCCACATTTCTCCCACAAGCACCGGAGCAGGGCCGACATGAAGTTGGAGCCTTGGTCTGTCAAGACTTCCCTGGGGAACCCCACTCGGCTGAAAATGGTCAGGAGCGCATCTGCCACGGTGTCTGCTTCAATGGAAGCTAAGGGCACTGCCTCGGGGTAGCGGGTGGCGAAATCTACCACCACCAGAATGTATTTCTTCCCCGACCGGGTCGTCTTGCTGAGAGGCCCCACGATGTCCATGGCCACCTTCTGGAAAGGCTCCTCTATGATGGGCAAAGGTCTCAACGCCGCTTTCCCCTTGTCCCGGGCCTTCCCCACCCTCTGACAGGGGTCACAGGATCGGCAATACTGCCGGACGGTGGTAAAGACCCCGGGCCAGTAAAAGTTCTGTAGCAACCTCTGCCGGGTGCGCCGGATTCCCTGGTGCCCTGCGAGGGGGATGTCATGGGCCAGGGACAGGAGCTTGCGGCGGTACTTCTGGGGGACCACCAGCTGCCTCCTGATCCCACAGGACTCCCCTTCCCCTGGGGGAGCCCATTCTCGGTACAGGAACCCCTTCTCCCACAGGAACCTCTCCTGGCAGCCTCTCCTCATGGTCCGTCCCTCACTGAGGTCGGCCAGGTCCCTGAGCTTCTGCAAGGAGGGATCTTTCCTCAACTCGGCCTGGAACTCAGCGGCTGGGGAAGGGATGGGGCCCGGTTCCCCCTCCGTGGCCAGGTCTGAGGCCGCAGCCTCTCTGAGCCGTGCCCCTCGGCGCTCCCTCCCCACCCGAGTAGGGTCTCGCTCCTCCAGTGTGGTACCCTCCCCAGGGTCAGGTCGCAGTGCCCCTCGCCGGCTCTGGCTACGGGTCACAACCAGGGCGGTCTGGGGGTCGCTTGGCCAGTCCTCTAGGTCTCCCCCCATCAAAACTTCAGTGGGCAAATGGTGGTGTACCCCCACATCCTTGGGGCCCTCCTTGGTCCCCCATTTCAGGTGTACCCTTGCCACGGGCACCCTAAATGGGGTCCCGCCCACCCCCGTCAGGGTCAGGTAGGTGTTGGGCACCACCCGATCTGGGGCCACCACCTCGGGCCGGGCCAGCGTCACCTCCGCGCCCGTATCCCAGTATCCATTGACCTTCCTCCCATCCACCTCCAGGGGAACAAGGCACTCTCTCCGGAGGGACAGCCCCGCACCCACCCTGTAAACCGAGCACCCGGAGTCCAGAGCCTCCAGCCCTCTGGCGGGGCTGGCTGGGGGTACTCTTCCCTCCTGAGCAGGTGGCAAACTGGTAGCCCCCCTTTCCTGGGTCGCCTGCCCCTCGTCCAGCTGAGTCCCTACCCAGTTAACCCTGGGTAGGTTGGGTCTGCTCAGTTTGTCCCTGAGCCCGGGGCACTGGGCCCGTACGTGGCCTCTCTGGCCACAGTGATAGCAGCTCAGGTCACGTTGGTCCCCTCGAACGGGTCGGATGGGCCCGACACCAGGCGTTCCCCTTTGGAGGGGGTTCTCCCTATTTCCCCGCTGGGAGGCCCCATGGTGACTCTCTCTCTGCATCGGGGGGGGCCTGTTCTTTTGGGACTCCTCCTGGCTACCCCCTGACCGACTGTTCACAAACTCGTCGGCCAGCTGCCCTGCATGCTGGGGGTTCGCGAGCTTTTTGTCCACCAGCCACAGCCTCAGGTCGGAAGGGCACTGTTCATACAGGTGCTCCAGTACAAACAGGTCAAGCAGGTCCTCTTTAGTTTGGGCCCCCGCTGTCCACTTGCGGGCATATCCCTGCATCCTGTTGACCAGTTGTAGGTAGGTGACCTCAGGCGTTTTACGCTGACTCCGGAACCTTCTCCGGTACATCTCGGGGGTCAGCCCAAACTCACGGAGCAGGGCCTGTTTGAACAGTTCATAGTCCCCTGCCTCTGCCCCTGTCATCCGGCTGTAGACCTCCACGGCTTTGGGGTCCAGTAAGGGTGTGAGGAACTGGAGCCTGTCTGCAGGGTCAACCCTGTGCAGCTCGCAGGCATTCTCAAAGGCCGTCAGGAAGCTATCCATGTCCTCCCCCTCCTTCCGCTGGGCCAGGAAGCACTTATCAAAGCTCCTTGCAGTCTTGGGTCCCCCCGCACTCACCGCAGCCGGGGCCCCACTGCTCCTCAGCCTGGCCAGCTCCAGTTCATGCTGTCTTTGTTTCTCCTTCTCCTGCTGCTCATGTTGACGTTGTTTCTCCTTCTCCTCCTGCTCATGTTGACGTTGTTTCTCCTTCTCCTCCTGCTCATGTTGACGTTGTTTCTCCTCATGTTGACGTTGTTTTTCATGATCCTCCAGCTCCCTCATTTTCCTCTCCCTCTCCCATTCCAGCCGCATCCGCTCCAGGGATGGGGAGCTCCGCTGGGAGGATCCCCTGCTGGCTGCTGGGGTCAGGGGGCCCTCGGTATTCGCTGGGCTTCCCACAACCCCTCCCCCAGGCATAGGTAGGAAGGGTCTCGGGGTGTCCTGGGCAGCAGTCTGACCCCTCCCAGCCTGGTCAGGCCCCAGGGCCCACGCTGCGTCCGCCGGGCGGCTTCCCTCAGGGACAGGGATCGGGTCATCCAAGCGATCCCTCTCCTCCAGCTGGGCAATCAGCTGTTCCTTGGTGGACCTCCCGACGCGCAGCCCCCTCTGCCTGCACAGCTCCACCAGGTCGCTCTTAAGGCGTTTAGTGTACATCTCCCGGCTGGCCACTCGCAGGCCGGGCAGCTGTCCACGGTTTCCAGGAAAAGCCCCTAGTGTGCCAGTCCTTCTTGAGGTCACCACCTCTTTCCCAGGGTCGAGCTGCAGACTCCTCCGCCCCTGGGACCGCTCGCTGCAATCCCCCGGGGGACCCTGTTACTGCAAAAGTCCTTCTCTCTGGTCACACACTCCCAGGGGTTAACCGCCCCCTGAAACCGTCTCTCTCTGAATCTTCAGCACGCCTGGTCCCCGTCAATCCCCCTTCGTTTTACTGTTCCCCAGTCACTTACTGCAGGAAGCGCCGTTCACGGGGTGCAGTAGATCCCACCGCTGCCACCAGTTGTCACGGAGTGTGGGGGAGTCCAGGCCCTGCACCCCTCTTCCTGGGATTCACTGAGACTCTCAGCCAGCCAGTAAAACAGAAGGTTTATTGGACAACAGGAACACAGTCCAAAACAGAGCTTGTGGGTACACCCAGGACCCCTCAGTGAAGTCCTTCTGGGGGAGCAGGGAGCTTAGACCCCAGCCCTGGGGTTCCCTGTGTTCCTCCACCCAGCCCCAAACTGAAACTAAACCCACCGAGCAGGTTCCCTGCTGCAGCCTCCATCCACATTCCTGGGCAGAGGTGTCACCTCCCCCTCCCCCTCCTGGCTCAGGTGACAGGCTCTCAGGTCTCCCGTCCCCAGGGCACATTCCCAGGTCAACACTCCCCCCTCCCTGCTGTGTCACATCGTCACACCATCCATCATCCCCACTCTGTAAACTCCTTTGCCATTTTGAAAGTCCCCTTCCTGTTTGCTCGGTGATGCGTGCAGCGCATCTTTCCAGGTGGCCAGGCCTGCTCCACGCACCAGGTGATCCACCTGCTTGGAGCTATGCTGAGCTGCTGGACCTCATCAGCATTTGGGGAGAGGAGGCTGTACAGTCCCAGCTGCACTCCGGACGTAGCAATTATGATACCAACTGTGACGTTATTGACTTGAACTGGGACCATATAGATCATTGTTGCAACCAAGGTCCTGTAGTGGCACCAAATCTTGTATAAAGTGGGGTCAAATAAGGTGTCTAAGGCAAGGTTATGGTTTGCTGGTTATGATTATGCTTTCTATATGCTTGTGTCATTTTTGTATTTTAAGTTATAAGTATTGACTCTATACTGTCTGTGGTTCAAACTTGTACTATGCTTCTGGGTGACACCCCAGACAAGTTCAAAAGGAGGACTTGTGGCCCTTAGAGACTAACAAATTTATTTGAGCATAAGCTTTCGTGAGCTACAGCTCACTTCATCGGATGCAATGCCTAGCCTGCTTGATGGCCGATTAAGGACCATCAGCTACACAATTGACCCATTGAGAGAAGGCAGAGAAGCCTTGGGACTCAGCACGGTGTGCAGGGACCTGCCTATGGACAGAACTCGGAGGGTTTTCCAGGCCACGTGATGGACAGCTTGTCTTGGGACAAAGAAAGAAAGACCACATGGCAAGAGAATATAAAAAGCTGCTGCAGCTCCTCCATCTTGTCTTCAGTCCTGCTTCATCCCTCTGGAGGGACTTTGCTACACTGAAGCTTTGAACCAAGAACTGAAAGATGCATCCCAGCTGAGGATGTTCTCCAGAGACTTGATTTGAACCTGCAGTTTATTCTGTCACTGCCGCAAGCCTGAACCAAGAACTTGGCCATGACTGTATGTCATTGATTCCATTTCACCAATCCTAGCTCTCATCTGTATCTTTTTCCTTTTATGAACAAACCTTTAGATTTTAGATTCTAAAGGATTGGCAACAGCGTGATTTGGGACAAGATCTGATTTGTATATTGACCTGGGTCTTGGGCTTGGTCCTTTCGGATCAAGAGAGCCTTTTTTCTTTTCCTGGGGTATTGGTTTTCATAACCATTTGTCCCCATAACAATTGGTGATACTGGGAAACTGGAGCGTCTAAGGGAATTGCTTGTGTGACTTGTGGTGAGCCAGTGGGGTGAGACCAAAGTCTGCTCTGTTTGGCTGGTTTGGTTTGCCTCAGAGGTGGAAAACCCCCAGCCTTCGGCTGTAACTGCCCTGCTTGAAGCAGTTTGTCCTGAACTGGCACTCTCAGTTGGGTCCCACCAGAACCAGCATCATTACACCTACGGACAGATTTCACGATGCGTGACAGAAAGGGGCGATGACCGGGACACACGGCAGTTTAGGATCAAAGTGAAGGAGCTGCGGAACGCCGACCACAGGGCGCGGGAGGCAAACGCCACTCCGGTGCTGCGCCTATGAGCTGCCGGTTCTCCAAAGAGCTGGACATGATACTCCGCGGCGACCCCACCTCCATTGCGAACACCACTGTGGATACTTGGGTGGCTCGCGTGTCAGTCGAGAGTGGACCGAGCCAGGAGGAGGAAATCTTGGAGGAGGATGTGGAGGGGGACCCAGAGGCAGAAGATGACTCGGAGGTCAGAGATGCATGCGGCCAGGAGCTCTTTTCTACCCCGGATGTTGGCGAAGCGCAAAGAGGAGAGGAGGCCCCTGGTAAGTGGATTTGATTTTGGGACTCGCTGAAGTGGGTTGTTGGGGGCAGGAGGGTTGCAGAAAGCAGGCTTGTCTCCCACCGCATGCCACCCTGCCGGAAGCAGAGGGGCGGGACAGGAAGCGGAACTATAAAAGGCCGCCCCTCCAGCTGAGTTGGGAGAGAGCTGCTGGAGGAGCAGGACGTCTCTTCCCTGCTCCCCTAATGGAGAGCGCGATCCTGACAGAGAGCCAGAGGGGCTGCCGGAGCTGCCAGACGCCGGGGACTCCAAGGAGCTGGTGGGGCTGCCACTAGCCATCTACCCCAGCGAAGCGAACAACAACCCTGGAACCCCTGTACCCACGGAATGGGTGTGTAGGAAGGAGCCCAGGGCAGCCGAATCGGGTTCAGCTGTGTTATTGACCACAAGCCGGCCAGCGTGTTGTGATCGGATTTTCCCCTCTGACCCAGTGGCGGACCACTCCGCTGCTGTTTAGGGCCCTGGGTGGGGACGCAGTGGAGCGGGAAGGCCTGGGTTCCCCTACCACCGCCACCCCACCGTCAGGAGTGGCAGGCTCCCCACCTGGTTGTCAGGAGGCCTGATTGGTCTGGCACCCGCCTGAATCAGGACGCCAGACGGTTGTGCTGACTCTCCCACCAGAGAGCTAACCTCCCCTAGACGGCGACAGCTCTGCCGGACTGTAGGCCAGAGCCCCCCTGCTTGATTGCTGCCCCGCCCTGATCAAGGGCCAGGCAAATGGACCATCTGCTGCTCTGCCTGCCTGACTGTAGGCCAGAGCCCCTACTTGACTGCAGCCCTGCCCTGAATGAGGGCCCCGGGCAAACAGACTCTCTACCATTGGTCGGCCTGACTGCAGGCCTGAACCATTAACACTGGGCTAATTTTCCCCTGAACCAAGGTACCCCGGAAGTATCGTAGCAAGGGGCGTGGTCTCCCACCCTGATGGACAGGGAGGGAGCCGCGAACCCCTTACAGCCTTTCTTTCTACTTGTTCATACTTTTTCTCTAAATATGTCAAAACAGAAGAACGCAACCTTCCCCCGGCCAAACACAGAAAACAATACAAAAGAAATGTTCAAAAGGGCCGACGGCGCCAAAAACGTACACAACCGGAAACGGGGACGGAGGGCGGGACGTAAACCCTACACAGGGCGCGGAAACCTGTCAGAAAGTACACGGTGATGAAAGCCCTCGAGCAGTTAACTAGTCACGTGCAATCCCCCCTGTACATAGCAATCCCCCCTGTACATAGCAATCCTCTGTTTCATTTTGATGCTTTTTGATGTATTGTTCTGCTTTTATTTGATATATTAAATGACTGTATTTACAGTGATACATTGAGGTATAAACGATCTACACGCCTTGTCCTGTACAGAGCACACAGACGGTTCCCCTGCATCCCACAACCCACACAGGGAGAAAGCTGTCGCTAGCGTCGGCATCTCCAAAATCGTATCAGGGCAAGAAAAGGCACCTGCTATTTCCCACCCTTGTACAGTGTAGACACGGGGTGAGAGCGAGACTCAGTGATCCCGGTTAGTCCTGCTCCATCTCTGCCGTCTGGGTTTCCATCGACAGCTGTTCACACTCGAAACGCAGGGTGGGGTGAGGTTCGCCCGTCAGCCAAAGAACCTTAATGTAAAGCAGCGTTCTCCTGCCAGTGCCCGTGGCAGACCCCCATTCGAAGGGTGTGATCATTTCCACCCTGAGACGGACGAGACCTTGTGTCCTGGTGTTAGGGGGCGCTGTGCTCTGTACCCCACATATCCCCCCTCTCTCTGCCCCCCAGCCTGGTGTTAGGGGATGCTGTGCTCCGGATCCTACATATTCCCCCAGCTTCCAGGCCCCCTGGCTGGCGTTAGGAGGCGCTGTGCTCTGTACCCTACACCCCCCATCTCTCAGCCCCCCTGCCAGGTGTTAGAGGGCACTGTGCTCTGGATCATATGCATTTCCCAGCCCTCCTGCCCGGCCTTAGGGGGTGCTGTGCTCTGTACCCTACACATCCCCAGCCCCCAGCCTGGTGTTAGGCAGTTTCTAGTGTCTGTGAACTTACTGCATGTACCAGAGTCTATCAGCGCATGCTGGGTGCCACACGCTGAGGGTATGGACAGGGCCCGACGCTGGAACCTGACCTGAAGGTGGGATTGGCCACTGTCCTGGTGGTTAGGACACAGGCAGGGAGTAGAGGGGCTCTGTGCGGGGACCCGATTCTGCCTTTCTGTCTGGCCGATCCCTTCTAATGAGGCTGAACCTGCCCATCTCCCCAGACTCAGCATAGCACAGGACTTGTGGGGCACCTCAGTCCCCACCGTACAGGCAGGGGTCATTCAGCTGGTGACAGCCCTTCTCTCAAGCCCCCAAGCACCTGTGTGTCATGGCTGCCTGCAGGAGTTTAGAGCCAACAACTGCCTAGGGGGAGGGAAGAGGGCCTGGCTAGGCAGGGGCTCAAACCGGGGAGTGTCAGTTTGGATCCCCAGCTAGCCGTAGGGGTGGAACACCCCGGGGGGCGGGGAGATCAACTGCAGCCGGTTCATCATAAACCCTGTCCCTGAGGCCTCAGTAGAAATGGGGAGGTTCCCCTGGCAGTATGCAGGTGCGAAGGACTTGAGAGGGAGGTGGCAGACGTGCCCTTTTGATGGCGGTCCCTGAGCACACGGGGAGAGCAGGGGGCAAACGTCTGTTGGCAAATGTTCGTTGGCAAACGTCTGCGACTCACGGGCCCTGGGTGCACACACCCCTACAGGGGAACGTGTACAGGCCCAGCCTAGCCTGAAGAACACCAGCTCCTGTGTAAGCGAAGTCACCGTTTTTTTCACAAGAGCGGGAAACTGACGTTGGATAAGCCAGGAACTCCTGATGGGCACTTTCGTCCCTCCGGGAGACCAACCCATCTAGCACAGAGAATGGGGGGACATAAAGGCTGAGCTGAAGCTAGATTCATGCTCTCCAGGATGCTGGGATGCCCTCATGCTTGAGCTGAAGACGGCCTGGGGGTTCCCAGCATTGCCCTCCTGCCGTTTCTCTCTGGAGCCCTCGCCCTGCACCCTGGCCTGTGTGTTCTCAGGAGCTGCGTGCTGCCAGGTGCACATCCCCAGTGCGGAGTCCCGGGATTAATGCCAGGGGACGGGGACTGGGAAGGAAATGTACTGCCATGCCAAGACTGGGAACAGGCTGGTGATAATGTCCTGGGGTGCCTGGCATATCAGTAACTAGGGAGAGCAGGTCCCTGCTAACTAGAGAGAGCAGGTCCCTGCTCTGCGGGGGAGGTAGAGAGCCTAAAGACGACAACACCCATGTGCTCAGCCACTGGCATGATGGGGCCAGGTAAGTGCCCAGACCAGGAGGTAGCTGGTGGCCAACATGGGCCATGTGGGGGTGCTGAAAGGCAAATGGGAACAAGCATGAGAGGTGAGGGAGTTGAAGAGTCTGTGGGAAACCCCCCTCTCTTGTGAAATCAAACACCCCCAGAGAGTGCGGGTCCCTCGCAGGCCTGGGGGTGCTGATCCAGGCTTTGCGTGCTACCCGGAGCTCTGCTCCTGGCTCATCCCAGGAAGCTGGGAGTGTGAGTGGTGGAGCTGCCGGCTCTTGGAACCTCCCTTCCCAGCACAGCATTGTCTTTGGGGGAAGCCCACCCCAGGAGCTGGCATTTGTTGGCCTCTTCCACAGAGCGCTGGAGTCTCAGCCACTCCAGATCGGGGGGAGGGGCCAGCTGTGAATTGGGAGCCAGATCCGGGTTTAGATGTGAATCCGCCGGCGCTGCAGAGCATTCGGATATGGGGAGCCAGCTCCCGCCTGCAATAGATCACAAAGTGCCACTTCAGCCAGGCCCTCCACAGCTGGGTGCTGCTCCTCCTCCCTGCTGGCCAGCCGGCCGCAGCTCCTCAGCACCTGCCCGCTCAGCCCCACCTCAGTGCTCCTGCCTCCCCAATGTCCTCCCTGGTGCTGCGCCTGGCCCCCTGCACCTGGTCTGTCAGTGCCCAGCGGGGCCGGGAGCCAACTGCCCCCTGGAGCCATGTGTCAGGCCCTGAGTCCCTCCTGTGCCGGGCTCCCGCCAATCCACAAGCCAGGAACAGGCCCGTGACTCCCGGAGCAAGTATTTCAGTCTCACAGCAGCAGCTCAGTCTGCTCAACAGGACTCCAGGGCCAGGATCTCGCTCCTGCCTGACATTGGCAACAGTCTTGGGCTGCTCCAGCCCTGCTCCTGGTCCTGCTCCAGCCCTGCTCTCGCTCCACCCACGCCCCGGCCTCCTGAGTCCAGCTCCAACCACGAGGCCTGACCACCTCCAGCACCTTCGCTGACACCATCACTTCCAGAGGGAATGGCACTGAGGTTGCCAGGGGAACAGGCATTCTCCGGCTACCCGGAGCCATTGTTCCATTTAACCAGGACAGTCCGATGCCAGGCCAGTCCCCCTGAGCTCTGGAGAGGACTAGAGGTGCCTTCGGACACCTGCCGTGCAGCTGCTGGAGAGTTAGCAGGAGACACTGGGTGAGGAATGGAGCCCCCCAGGGCAGGGGCCATTCAGGAGACCCAGCGTGGGGGGAATCAGGCCTGGGATTCTCTGCAGCGGCTGCTCCCACACAGCCTTGGAGAGAGGAGCTGCGAACCCCCCACAAAGCGCCGTCCTGGCACAGAGCTCTGTAGCACTGGTACTCAGTACGCATGAGCCGCAATCCAGCAGGCCCTTGGGCCAGCCCCACCCTCTCCCATTGCCCCGCTCTGGGAGGCCAGGGCACAGTTCACAATTTAGCACGGACCAGCTGCAAGGATCCTGGCGGGCCCTGGTATGGTTGGAGCAGCATCTTCAATGTTCGGGAAAAGCGAAATCTGTGCAATAGGCATCATAGCTCCATGTGGGCACCAGCCAGCTCCTGTGCCCCAGAGAGCTCCCACAGCTCCCACTGAACCAGGGACGAAGGGGGCAGGAGGTTGAAGGAGAAGGTGCCATCCTGGGACCCAGGAGACCCATGTTCATTTCCCACCTCTGCCACAGATGCTCTGTTTGGCTTCGAGCAAGTCCCTTATTCTCTCTCTGCAGCGGTTCCTTGTCTGTGCAGTGGGGTTAGCAGCCAGGCCCTGCCCTGCAGGGGCAGTTAGAATAAATGCAATCGAGGTTGGGCAGTGCTCGAATGCCAGGGGGATGAGGGCCAGGATGGTGCCTAAGACAGACCGAAAGCAAGGGGGAGCTACAGAGCCGGTGGTGAGAGGGTTTGGCCTTTGACAATCTGCTCTGAGTGCCAGGGCTGCCAGACCCCAGACAGCCACTTGCATTGCCAGACCTCCCTGATCTACAGTGCTGCTGCTCTCCCTGCTTCTAGGAGTCACTGCCTCCCCCTGGGCCGAGACCCCCGCAGTAATCATCTCCTGGGGCTGCCGTGGCACTGAGCGTTAGCAAGGCCTGGGACTCAGTTGGGCGTGGGGGGGGGGTCGGGGGGAGGCTGCTATTAAAGCAGCTTCTGCACCGTTGCAGCGGTGGGAGAGGAAGCAGAGACGGGACCGTTTTACACCCCATGGCCAAAGCACCGGCAGCTTGGGACCCTTGGGTTCCATCACCAGCCCTGGAAGGGGAGTCAGTGTGTTGAAGCGGGACTGTTCTTAATGTTTCCTCTGAATATTGTGGGGGTGCCTCAGTTTCCCCTAGGCAGTTCTTAAGTATCTAGATGGTGGGATAAGGGTGTATGATGATTGCAGAGCCCTAGAGTGCAGGAGTGTGCAGGGGTCTGGACACAGAGAATGGCTGAAACCCTGTTTCCTGGCAACTGATGGCCTGGGCCCTTCCCCCCTGCAAGGTGAGAGCGAAAGGGTTGGAGAACAAAGGAATCCGGTGACCTCCTGGCCTGGGAAAGGGAGAAAGCCCAGAGGAGGGCGGGGGCTGGAGACATTGAGTGAAGTGCAGATGTGGTTCTCTGGCTCACTGCTGCCCAAAATGGATCCAGCTGAGGGGTTCTGTTCTCTGCACCTACAAGCTCTGTGTTAGATCATGTTCCTGTCGTCTAATAAACCTCTGTTTTACTGGCTGGCTGAGAGTCACATCTGACTGCGAAGTTGTGGGGCAGGACCCTCTGACTTCCCCAGGAAGTGCACAGAGGGGCAGAGGATGCTGAATGCTCCGAGGTCAGACCCAGGAAGGTGGAAGTTGTGTGAGCTGTGTGTCTTGAAGACCGGCTGCTCACAGAAAGGAGACTTCCCCAGAGTCCTGACTGGCTTCGTCTGGAGCAGTTCCAGAGCATCGCCAGGGGGCCCCATGACAGTGGGGTCTAGTGGTTAGAATGGGGGACTGGGAGCCAGGACTCCTGGGTTCTATCCCAGCCCTGGAAAAGGGCAGAGTTAAGGTTGCACAGGCCTGACCCTTCCCTCGGTTTCCTGCTTTTAGGAAGCCTGAGTGTGAAATACCTGAACTCGGAATGTTCTGGGTTTCAGACGTGTGAGTTTGGCTGGTCTCAGCGTTCTGGACGGGAGCGAGATACCCCGGGGCAGCCTCGACTCTGTGCTAATGAAACTGTTTGTCAGAGTGTGTGTGTGTGTGTGTGTGTGTGTGTGTGTGAGATGGGGAGGGCGGGAGCGGGGAGGAGGGAAAGGGGAGGGGGAGAGAGAGAGAGAGAGAGAATGTGTGCATGTGAGAAAGAGGGAGAGTGTGTGTGTGAGTGTGTGTGCGTGTGTGAGAGAGAGAGAGAGATCAGGCCCTGCCCCCTCGATCAGAGATGTTCACGACTCTCTGTATCTGGGAGTCTCTGCGGCCCCCGTGGGGATGAGAAAACGCTGCTTGAACCGAGTCTGTGTAACCCCAAAGTTTCCGTGGGGCCCCAGTGGACTCGGGGAGGCAATGGCCGCACGTGTGTCTCACCGTAATGCCTGGCCCCAGGTGATGCTGTACGACGCTCCCAGGAGGCAGCTTGGGCAGAGAGAAGGCAAATCACTTTATTCACTGCACAGGAGCCAGCTCAGACCCAGCCTGCCAGAGACTCCTTGGGACCAGGTCTTTAAAGTGACTCAAGCACCTAACTCTCATTGACATCCAGGGGAGTTAGGCACTTCAATACCGTCAAAAATCTGCCGCCTTGTTCACCCTGGACATGCTCAGAGTCTCAGCACAGACCCCAGCACATCCCCCCGATAGCAACATTACAGCATGTCGCTGGCACAGCTACGCCCACGCAGGCATCCCCGCGCTGCCCCTCTCCCCACCCCCACCATCAGGCCGGCACCAGAGAGATTTGGCTCAGCATCTGCTTCCTGGGCCCTCAGTAAATGCAGGAGCCATTTGGGTCCACATTTTGAACCCATTTGGGACCCTGCATTTGCATTTCCCACAAACAGGTGTGCATGTCAGGTGTCCCTCCGCATGAACAGTCTCCGAGGGTGGGAACTTCAGCCAGGAAGGTTCTGCCATAACGAGAACAACAGGCTGTGACGCGAAGTCTAACCTTGGCCACACCCAAGAAGAGTCGGAGCTTCCCCCGTGTCATCGATTGACCCAAACGCTGGTTCTTGCTGGCTGGTTAACAGGCTCCATCACCATCTCCTTCCCAGGGGCTCCAATCAGGCTGGCAGCGAGTGTGGGGCTCATGCAGGCTTGTGGGGCACTGGGAATCCTGTGGGGAAGTGAGAGGGAATCCCAGTGACCAGCTCAAACGCAGCTGCTGCCCACCCCTTCCCCAGTAGCTCCCTGAGCGCTGGGCAGGGAAGCATTCCCCAGCAATGGGCTGGGGACAGCCCTGGGCATACTGTGTTATCTGCCGGTCCCCATATCTGCAAGGAGAGCTGGGGGAGTTCCCTGCTGTTGAGCCCCCCTGCTCAGATGCTGCTCACTCCCCAGTCTGAGCCCCTGGTCTTTGGGGCTATAAAATGCTGGGGAAGGGCAGGGGCTCAGGCTCCAGGTGAGTGAGCTCTGGGGCCTGGCAGGTGGAGCCAGTGAGTGGTCTCAGCACAGATCTTGGTAGCAGGTGTGGGAGATGGAAGCTCTGAGTTGGCAGGGAGTCTGGGTTAGATTCTGCACCCCCAACCAGTCCCTGCACTGGCTTTGTGGGGAGAACAACCCCCATCCCACGTGGGACTATTCACAGAGTGTCGCCCTTACCCAGTGCTACGGAGCCGTCTGGTGTCCCGCACTTGAGAGCGACCCTTTCCTACCACCCCGTACATCACTGCAACATCCCCATCCATTCTGGGCTGCTGGGACATCAATACATTTACACAGTTAAACATTTACACCCTGTTTCCAGTCTGAATTTGTCTACAAGGGAACACTAGGGAGGGAGCCCTGAGCAGGGCCCAGGGACATGGTGAAGGGGAGGGGGAGGAACAGCTCCTCCTTAGACCTGGGGCAAGGGAGCGCCATGCTCAGGAGGCTGCTGGAGCACAGGTCTTAACTGCCTCAGTCCTATTGGAATCAATGGGAGGGATGCAAGCGCTTGGAGTCCCCATAGGATCAAGGGCTCCCATCAGCTGGGGCTTCCGGGGATGAGACAAGCCATGGGTCAATCAGGGAAACTCCCCCAGCTGAGCTGGGATGTCATCAGGGACCCACAGACAAACCCTTCTCCTTTCTTCTATTGCATGTATGGGGCCAGATCCCCAGCTGGTGTAAATCAGCATCACTCCATTGCTGTCACAGGCGTGAGGCTGATTTACACTCACTGGGGATTTGGTTCATTGACATCAATGAAGCTACAGCTGATTTACACCAGTGAGGGATCTGATCCCATTGACTCCAATGGAGCTACAGTGATATGAAACTGGCTGGAGAACTAAACTCAGATTCTTCAATTCTTTCTTTCTTCATGCCAAGACGGTCACTATTTATTCCCCAGGGCTAGGGTCACCCCACAGCGACCCTCACTACTGGCCAGACCAGGGGTGCTGGCACTGGGATCAGCCCAGGGGGTTCCCAGGTTTAGCTGTAACTCCTGGTGCCTCTTTCCATGGGAACGTTCTGCCCAAACCTGGCAAACTGCGGGCACCGGCACGGCGACTCACCTGGTCAGCGCGGGCTCCAGTAACCACGCGGTCTGGGGGAGAGAACTGAGGTCAGTGCATCCTCACCAGCCGCCCTATGCCCCGGAGAGACACTGCCCCATGTCCCCCAGGGCCCCAGACCCTGACCCCAGCAGGGCCCATTGAGGAGAGACAGCGGCGGGCACCGCAGTCTGAGCACTAACAGGCTGGCTGGCCCAATGGACACTGGGTACCCAGCTTGCTGCCCGTGTTGGATAGGGTTGCCAGGTGTCTGGTTTTCGCTTGGAACGGCCGGTTGGAAAAGGACCCTGGTGGCCCAGTCAGCACTGCCGACCAGGACATTATAAGTCCGGTCAGTGGCACAGCAGGGCTAAGGCAGGCTCTCTACCTGCCCTGGCTCCATGCAGCATCTGGAAGCAGCGGCATGTCCCCCCATGACTCCTATGCATAGGGGCAGCCAGGGGGCTCCGCACGCTGCCCCTGCCCCAAGTGCCAGCTCTGCAGCTCCCATTGGCTGGGAAGCGCAGCCAGTGGGAGTTGTGGGTGTGGCACCTGCAGACGGGACAGTGCACAGAGCCGCCTGGCAATGCCTCCACATAGGAGCTGGAGTGGGGACATGCCACTGCTTCTGGGATCTACTTGAAGTAAGCGCCACCTGAAATCTGCATCCCTGCCCCCCTGCAAGCCCCAACACTTTACCCCAGCCCAGAGCCCCCTCCCATACTCTGAACCCCTCGGATCCACCCCCCAGCCTGGAGCCCCCTCCTGCAACCCTGAACCCTCATCCCCTGCCCCACCCCAGAGCCCACATGCCCAGCCAGAGCCTTCACCCCTCTCACATCCCAATCCACTGCCTCAGCCCAGAGACCCCCACTCCACCATGAACTCCTCATTTCTGGCCCCACCTTGGAGCCCGCAACCCCCAGCCGGAGCTCTCACCCCCACCCCAATACCCCTGAGCTGGCCCAGTGAAAATGAGCTAGTGAGTGAGGGTGGGGAGAGCGACAGAGGGAGCGGGGATGGACTGAGCCAGGGCGGAGCCTCGGAGAAGGGGCAGGGCCTCAGAGGAGGGGCAGAGCAGGGGTGGGGCAAGGGTGTTCGGTTTTGTGTGAGTAGAAACTTGGCAACCCTAATGTTGCGGGAGAGGAGAGGAGAACTGGGCCAGGCCCCATGGATGCTGGGTGCCCAGACTGCTCCCCATATCAGCAGGGTGAGAACTGGGACAGGTCCCATGGACACTGGCTGACCACAGATAACGGGGCAATGCTGTTTGTTCCTGTCATGTGTCTCCTTTCTCCCCACACAGGGAGGTGTCTGCCCAAGCCCCTGCGCCCACCCTGCAGTTTGTGGCAGAAGCTGCCAGGCTCCAGCCAGTCCCGTTCCTGCCCATGGCCGACGGCTCCTGTCACCTTGTCATTGGGCTGGGCAGAGGCTGAGGAGACAGGGAGAACAGTCCCCATCAGGACAGGACTCTCTGGCCTGGCTACCCAGGGCCCCTTCTGGCCCCAACACCCCGGACTCTGACACCAGCCAACAGACGGACAAAAGGCAGGAGCCGAACTCCCCCCAGGGCAGTGCCGGAACAACAGGCTCTTACACTGGATCTGATCTTCGGCAGCCGGGCTGCTCCGCTCTGGGCCGGGTTCCCTGTGTGGAACGAGAGCTGCGTCAGTCCCACGTGCGGCAGCTGGGGCTGGGGCCCTGCTGCCGTTAGTGATGGGGCAGCAGCACCATCGCCATCACTAGGGCGGGGGGGTTACGAGGCTTCCAGACAAGGGTCAGGCCCCCGCAGAACCCCAGGAGAATTTCAACTGTGGGTAGCTGGGGGGTACGGCCCAGGTCAGCTCCCCAGGGCGGAGTCCCAGACAGGGCAGCAATGGTCCCCCCCAGACCTGGGCATCACCTGGGGAGCAGCCCCAGAATGGAGCTGGGGGTCAGGGCGAGGTTCCCTCCTACCTGTGAGTCCTGCAGCGCGACACAACTACCGAGAGAAAGAAAAGAGCGTCAGGGAAGCTCAGCGCACGTCACGGGCTGGGGCGACTGTCGGGGCCTGGCGGTGTGCACCTCTGCCCCCGATGTGCTGCACCTCCCCGCTGGTCTGTGGGGTCTAGCTACCCACAGAGCCCTGCATGTGCAGATCCACGGAGGCAGCACAGGGCAGTGGTTAGGGCCGGGGACAGATGCCCAGAGACCTCAGTGCTGGGCGATCTCAGACCAGTCACTTCTGCTCCCCGTGCCTCAGCCAGGTTACAGCCGGGTTATAGCCTTTCACTGCCATTGGAGTGAGATTTAAGATTTCAGAGCGATGCTCTGGAACAGCCGCCCATCTCAGCTCATGCTCCACCCCACCGGCACCTACCTGTCTTCATGAGAAAACAGCCCAGCAATGCCAGAGCCAGGCCGGCCATGATGGCGAGTCCCACAATGGGTCCCAGTCCTAGAAAACCATTGGAAGAGCCGGGAACAGAGAGAAAAGCAAGGGATTAGGCTGGGGCAGAGGAGCCCAGGGACTGACATGGGTGGGGCGGGGAGCATCCAGAACACAGAGGCAACACAAAAGGGATCTAGGATGAAGGGTAAACCCCAGGGGTGGGGATACAGGATGGGGGAGAGGGGTGAGCCCCAGGGGCAGGGATCCAGGGATGAGCCCCACGGGCCAGGGACACTCGAACCAAGACCCTTCCTCCCTTTATCGGATCTCATTGATTAGATCTCTTACAGGGCACCAAATTTCTCCATCCCTGGTTCTGCTTTGATTCAAGGTTCCCACAGGCCTCCTTCTGTGGCCTGCGGAAGCTGCCTGTAACTTTCCCCCTTAGGAGAGGAATATCACAGCCCTCTTTCTGGGCTCTGAGCTGACATCTTGGGGAGGGAGTTCCCCTCCTGGGAGTCAGGAGTCCCACAGCCCTCGTTCCCGGGGCTGCAAGGGATCACTGAGGCCAACTTCAGCCCTCGCTCAGCTTCTCTGCGCTAGCCCCTTTTAACCCAGGCCGGCCATCTAGGATGACCAGATAGCAAGTGTGAAAAATGGGGACACATTTTTTCCCCCGGTGGGGGGGGCGGGGGGAGTATATTGGCCTATATAAAACAAAGCTCCAAATATCAGGATGGTCCTGATAATATCAGGACTTCTGGTCACCCCACATCCACCCATCTTCTCCTCCCGCCTTTGACTCCCTGGAGGCTTCTGTTATCCCAAGCCTGGACTGACTTAGCCACATAGCCGACCTGGCACAGGGCTGTGATAATGTTCCCTAGCAGGGGAGAAGTGCAGAGAGGGGCAGGACCAGTCACCTCATCATGGGGCCAGTCGCCCTGGGACACCTGGGCTGCCATCACATTTCACAGTGAGATAACGAGTTGGCTTTAGCCATCTCCTTGTGAAACACCCTATTGCTCCTCATGGATTCTTACCCTGCAGCCCCTGCCCATCCAGGTGCCTACAGCAGGGTAATGGTCTCGCCACTGAGAGTGGTGGGTGCTCTCCTGTAATTTCAGATCAGCTCCCCCTCCCTTCCCCCCCCACACAGGGAAATCCCGCAGCACTGAGCCAAACCCTTTATCTTGGGGACATGCCTCCCCTCCAGAGGTGTCACTCCCCGAAGGGCTGGGTCCATCTGTGGGGCAGACACAGAGCGATCACAGATCTCCTCAAACAGCTGATACCCCAATGTAGCATGGCAATGATTGCCAGTGAAATACGTGCGACCAACTCTGGAGCCATCACACAGGGACATGGGACCATTCGATTAACAAAGTAATAAAGCACTCAGTAGAGTGGATAAAGCACTGGACTTGTACTCAGGAAACCCGGGTCCTATTTCAAGTTCTGCGGCTGGGTAACCTCGGGTAAATCATTTCCTCGCCCCATGCCTCAGTTTCCCCATCCGTACAATGGGGATGATGATGCTACTGACCTACTCGGTAAAGGGCTTTGCAATCTATTCATTGAAAGAATTGATCGGCCTGATTACAGCGCTGCGGGTGTGACTTTTTTCACAGCCCTGCACGGCATAGCTAGGTCAGTCTAATATTTCAGCTTATACCGGGCCTCGAACTGCACTTGGGTCTGGGTTGATTTTCAAATGTTAAAAAAAGTGGGGGGGAAACCCCAGTTTCACAAAAAAATTCAGACTATTGATGCTTCTGTTTTACAGGATTCAAATAGAGTAATTAAAACAAATATTTCAGTCCATATGCAATACTGACACCTCGGTGGGTCGTCACCAGTGGGGCTTAAACCTGGGACCTCTTGATCTTAATGCATGAGCATGTACTGCCCTAGCTGAAAAGATAAAAGCCAGTTTACCTGCGAGGCACTAGGCTCTTCACGGTCTCGCTGGCCTGTCCACCACTAGAGGGGGACAAAGTGCCAGACCGGGCAGGCAGGGCTTACACATATTTGTTCAAATCATAGAATCATAGAATCCTAGAATATCAGGGTTGGAAGGGACCTCAGGAGGTCATCTAGCCCAACCCCCTGCTCAAAGCAGGACCAATCCCCAACTAAATCATAAATAAATAAATGTTGAATGCTTGATTTTGCATTTCCCCCCCTTTTTCTCTTTCCCCCATTTTTGGTTTTGCATTTTCCCCCATTCCCCCCCCCATTTTTCTAATTTCAAACTTTTTCTCTTCTTTCCCCCCCTCCCCCTTTTTGCCATAGAGTGGGATAATATAAACCATGGCCAGGGTAGGATTCTTGTTTTTCTCCTCTGCTTTTTCTGGGTCCACCCCCACTTCTGCTCTGTAACTTTTCAGAATGGCTCCATGTTTGGAATAGTTACCCAGGGGCCAAAGGGAAAATGAGAGTTGGGCCCAGACCCTCCAAGGTATTTAGGCACCTAACTCCCACTGAAATCCCTGGGCCCTTAGCGACCACCTGTGCAGATAACCCCCTCAGCGTAGCTTCAGATATAGCGGGGGGAAGAGTGTTTCTGTCGGTGTAGCTAACACTGTCTGGGGACATGGTTTCCTCCACAGGGAGAACAACTGCTTCCGTCGGTGTACGCTGTGTGTCCACGCGGAGACTATGTTGGTAACGGTTCTGCAGTGTAGCCAGAGCCACGCTTTCGTTTTCCCGTTCAGTGAGTTTGCCGGCGTTGGAGATGTTTTGAAAAGTTACAGAGCAGAAAAAAGAGAAAAATAAAAAGGTAAAAATGAAAACAAAAAACCACCCCGGTCATCATTCATTCTGCTGCACTCGGGCAAAAAAAGGGGAATGGGGGGGCAGGGGCAGGGGAAAGAAATTTCAAAAAAAGCTGTGATTTTTTAAAATGGAAATAAAAAAAATTTCCGTTAGGAATGAAACATTTTTGGCTATTTTGGAAAGTTCTCATTTAAAGCAAAATAAAAATGTCAAAAATAACATTTTTCAGTGAAATTTTTTTTTATTAAATCTTATTTTTTTGGTGGAATGTTTTTCAGGCGACATACTTCCAGCAATTCTAGTTCGGCATCGGTTAGTTCACAGCTTTGTTTTCTGAACTCCAGCAAAGCACGGGCAGGAGCAGCTGAATCGCAGCCAAACCGACAAGAATCACACCTGCCACTAGCACCTGTGCAGCAACCACGCTCCGGGCGCAAAGGTTCCTCTATTTACTTGCTACGCCCCCAAAACCCCTTCGCCCTGGGACAGAGGCAAGCATGGAAAACGTCCGCACAAGAGATGGAAGTTTCCCAGAGTGAGGAGTGACGGACGACAGGGGGTTATAACGGAAAGTGATTTCCCCGATTCACCCTTGTGTGATGGCAGCTTGACACCAGGGCAACACACTGATTGCAATAGATGGCTGCGATGGAGTGACACCGATGGCAATCTGTGAGGGCACAGAGGTGAGCTGAGCCCCCCGACTATAGCTGGTGCTGCATTAACGGCCACTATCTGAATCCTCGTCACTTGGGCTGAGATTCTGTGCGAGGGCCAGGACAAGGCACCAGCTCAGTCCCTCTTTGCCCCTCTGCCCAGCAGGGTCTTCACCCCTTGTTAACACTAGCTGAGAGCATTACTGGCCACGAGCACATACCGGGGCTCACTGGGGAGCAGATGGTGGCATGTGGGGCTGCCTGGACATTTTACATTCCCCACACAGAGGTGAGCCCGTGGCCTCCTGCCCACCCAGGCACCTGTGGTGGGGGAAAGTCTCCCCTCTGAGATTGGCATGTGCTCCCCCCTCATCCCAGCCCAGCCCTCCAGCTTTCCTACAGGGAAATCCCACAGCAGGGAGCAAAACCATTTACCTTGGGGCGATGCGTCCCCTCCAGAGCCATCACCACCTGTGGGGCAGGTACACAGCGATTACACATCACTTCAAACAGCCAAAAGCCTCATACAACGGAGGGCTAGAAGACCAACCTCAAGCAGGTTTTTCTCTACTTTTTGATTCACTGAAAATTTTGGGGAAAAAAATTGTTTTCAAGTCAATCTGAAACAAATTTCCCCACCCCCGGATTTTGTGAAATAGCCAGTGAACAAAAAAAATCAGCTAGTCTTTTGCTGCTCTGTTCCGTACTTGTATTTCATGAAGGTTTTAGTAAAGTAGACCATGATGACACTAATCCTGCCAAATATCTGTGTATCACACTCTGCCCTTCAGAGAAGATTGCGATATTTTGTCTTTTAATTAGTGGGAAAAACCAGCTCTTCCTCACCATGAAACTCAGCAATGGCTAAGAGGATGATTCTTCGTCACCCAAAAACATGTAAACATTGCCCCAGGGACAGAGTTCTCACCTGGGAAATGTCGGGGAAGGAGAGGGAAGTTTTACATCTTAACTCTAGATATCATGGTGTGACCCCAGCCTGTCCCAGCTCCCTGACCCCTCTGCACCAAGCCCATCATTAGTGCTTTGCATTACCATCCACATGCAGGTCCCAGGGGTCACTGGAGAGAGAATTGTTCTCCTGGTTATTGTCATCCTTGAGCTGGTAGCGGCAGGAAAAGGTCCCTGAGCTCTCCCTGGACACTGTATAGGGTGAGTCGTAGACGAGTTTATTTCCTTCCTTGGGCTGGACAGAAATCTCCTTCCCATCTTTGCAGAAGACAATGCGGGTCATGGGGGCATCCAAAGGGACTAAACACGACAGCATGGCCGTGTCCCCTTGGTGGGCAGACAGCCTGTCCAGGAACAGCCGCGGGGCTGGAAGAGTGCCTGGGGAGCAAACACATCAGTGTTAAACACCTGGGGCCAGATCCCCCGCTGGTGTCAATCAGCAAAGCTGCATTCACTCCTTTGGAGTGGGGCCAATCAACACCAGCTGGGGATCTGGCTCCATTGACTCCAATGAAGCAATGCTGATTTACACCAGCTGGGGTCTGGCCCCTTGGTGGTGTCACTCCCTGAGGCTGTGGTGTCTGGAGGAAAGGACAGGATGCACTGGGAGTGTGCAGAGATTTTAGCCTTTGTTTGTCCCACTTTGGGGCCTGATGTCTCTGTGCATGCTTCCCTTCCATGCCAGTGCAGTGCTATGGATTACAAGGGTTCAGCCAGGAGACAGGCAGAGGGGCAGAGATTGCTATTTGCCCCCATTTGAGATTGGATGCCCCTGTGTGTACCAGCAGCTTTGTGTTGCCATGTGAAACCACCTCATAGGGCCATTTCTGGTGGGATGGCAGACGCTGGGGGTCACTGGGATAGCGCACAATGGCCAGAGCATCCCAGGGAGCCCCTCCCATTGGGGATGTAAAGGGTGTAATGGGATGGGAGGTGTGAGTGTTACAGGAAAATCATCTCCAGGCTGTGTGCAAGGAAAAGCAGCCACCCCCACCCCCCATAGAGCCTGTCTCTCTACCCACACTGGTGTAAATCAGCAGTAACTCCCCTCAAGCCAGTGAAGTCCCACCCAAGAAAGGGGAGTCAGGCCCCAAGACACTTACACTGATGCTGCACCAACCCCAATACTCTGAGTCCTTAGGGTCAAACCCAGCTCTGGGCTAAGCAGGACAGGCACCCACTTACGCCAGTGGCTGAATTCAGTCCCCACTGAATACCAAATGGGTACAATTTCCACTGCTCGGCAAGGTTTGATCTATCACCTCTTACTGGCCACCTCACGCCCCTCATGTGTCACAGTGCTGTCTACACGGCCAGTGGATTTGTTCCTCACTGGTTTAAATTAGGTGCTTTAACTTGATGGAACAAATTCTCAGTTGGTGTAAATGGATGCAGCTCCTTTGACTTCAGTGGAGATGCACCTGTTTACACCAACAGAGGATTTGTTCTGATCTTGTTCCCAATGAAGTTACAAGGAATTCTGCCACAGGAAGCAGGTTTGGGTTTTGTGTGTCAGAGTTAAAAATGGAACCCAGGAGTCCTGACCCCGCAGTGATCTGCTCTAACCCACTAGACCCCACTCCCCTCGCCGAGTCCTGACTCCCAGCCCACTGCACTCCTTCTTTGGCACCTTCTCTTCTTCTAATGTAGCCAACACTCACCTGGAGAGCTACAAATTTCCTGGCTTGCAGCAAGCGAACCTTTTAAATAAAATACACCGCATTCCTGTTAGTAGGGCAGACAGATGTGCTGTAGAACACTTAATTCAGTTTAAAATCAATGGACATTCTCCCAGAAAGGCAACGTACAGACACAGGATGGTGACAGCTGTGGAATCCCCTCCTTTAAATCTCTCCTGTGCAATAAACTGCATTTGTTAATCGCACTCTTCCAACTAATCCCTCTCCCTTGGGACAGCTTCTCACCCACCGAGCTGCACGGCTGAGTAAAGGGGTCCCTAGACTCATGGATTCTCACGCCAGAAGGGACCATTGTGATCATCTGGCTCTGACCTCCTGCAAAGGACTCTACAGAGAACCTGACAATGTGATTCCTTTTTCTAGGCAAGCACCTGTGTTTGAGCTAGACAGCATCTCTTAGAGACACATCCACTCCTCATTTAATAACTCCAAGTGACAGACAATCTAACTGCTTCCCTTGTTAATCTGCTCCAGTGGTAAATGAGCCACGCTCCCTACGTGGGCCTTATTCCAGAGTGAATTAGTCTGACTTCACCTTCCAGCCGTTGGCTCTCATTCAGCCTTTGTCTGATCGATTCAAGAAATCTACCTCTGCTATCAGAAATCTCCCTGCAGAGGGGCGTATACACTGTGATCAAGTCACTTTTTAACCTTCTCTCCCATCAGCTAACCAGACTGAGCTCCGTCAGCCTCTCACTGTCAGGCAGCTATTCCAGACCTCGCATCATTCCTGTAGCTCTTCCCTGAACTCTCACCTTTCCCCCACGTGTGGATCAGGTGAATAAGTGATTTAAAATGGCTCTGGCAATATTCAGTGCTGGGTTTCGACTAGGGCTTGGGCCTGAGATCGCACATATATTGCAGCTGCTAAAATATGTGGATTTTGCTGGAAGGATTGAAAGTGCTTTAAATCCCCTGATATAGAAAACAATAAGCAGGGAAAAGTAACAGTGTTTGGCAGTGCTAGGGATGTACTGGAGACCAGGGGTGTGTGAGCGGGGTGGGGGGTTGGCATAGGCCTCTGTGGGGTCTAGGGCAGTGATGCTAGTCTAATAGCCCACCTGGAACATGCCTCTCAGGACTATTTAAGCAAACAATTCTCTGCCTGTCTCATCTCAGCCTTCTCCTAAAACCCAGCCAGGCCCGTTGTGCCCATACTCACAGAGAAGCCATAGGCCCAGCAGCAGGATCATGGGGAGAAGCCGTGATAACCCCACAGTCTGGCGATGCCACAGCGGCATCTGCCTCTCGGGGATCCAGGTGCCGTCTCTCAGGCTCTGCTCCTTAGTGTCTCAGTGAGAGAAATGCCGTGGCTCTCTGATCTGGCCTCTCCGCTGCTGATCTGCAGGGACCAGAGAAGCCGCAGGTGCTCTCTGATCTGCCACGTGCTCCCCAAGGTTCAGAGAGAAGAAAAGCCACAGCCCCTGTGAGAGATGGGGCCGTGTCTGCTACCGGCCTCGCAATGGCCAGGGACCTCACTCCCTGGTAAGAGGGGGAGATTGTTTGCACAGCTCCTGTCTCGTGGGTTGGGCAGTTTCTCTGTTGTTCCCAAATGCTGAGGATTGAGGGGTTGATACCCGATCAGACCAGCCCCTCTGAGCCCAACTCTCTACCTTTGGAGTTTGATACTGGATCCGACCAGCCCATCTGAACCCAACTCTCCACCTTTGGGGTTTGATACTGGACTAGACCAGCCCCTCTGAGCCCAACTCCCAGGCGAGCCCAGAGTGAGAATTACAGAGCAATGGTGGCTTCCCATAGTTATTGAGCAACAAAGTTTCTGTTTAAAGCAGAATTTTAAACTTTGCTTAAAATCCACAAGACAAGTCAAATCCACCTGAAAAGTGGAAGCCTGGGTGAGTGGCTGAGGCAGAGTGTGTGAAGGAAATCTGAGGCCCTTTGACAAAGAGGTTCTCCCGATAGAGCCCCTAAAAATGGAGCTGTTTCCAAAATAACAACATTTTAGGGTTAGGTGTTGAAAAGGCCCCAAAGGAGTCAGCACTCCTCACTCCTGGGCTTTCATGGCAGTCAGCACCTCAGACACTCAAGCCCCTTTGGAAATTCCTCCCTGCATGTCCTGCTGTCACAAATGGCAGCCATCTTTACTAAGGGCAGCTTCCCTTTCACATCCCAAGGGTATAGCAACATGGCAGCTATCTGTCTAGAGGGAAGCCTGAGACTTTAATGCCATTATAGAAAAAGCCTGAAGCTGCCCATGGGGAAGATGGCTGCCATGACACTATGGCCTTGGAATGTGAAATTGAAGTTGCTGCTAGGGAGGTTGCCCCTAGTAAAGATGGCTGCCATTTCCATTGTTTCCGCTAGGACTGAAGATGTAGGCTGCCCTCTGGGTAATGGTTATCATTTCCCTAAAGCCTTGGGAGGCTGCCCATGGCATAGATGTCCAATTTCCTCCTTGTTTTCAAATGGAAGTGAAGCCATAAGCTGCCCTCAGAGAAGATGGCCACCCATGTCCCTGATGTGGCAGAGAGGTTGCCCTAGGTAAAAATGGCCACTCTTTCTTTTTGTGGCCTGCAGGATTGAAGACTGTGGCTTCATTCCCCTTAGAAACAATGGGAAATGGTGGCCATCTTTACTTGGGGCACCCTCCCTGTCATACCCTAAGGTATCACTGACATGGCAGTGCAGCTTCCCATTGCTTCCAATGGAAGCGGTGGCCATCCTCATAACAATGGCCTCCATTTGCCCTCATGCATGAGTACCATCTGCTCCTGCCCTCCCCCCCGAGAATTCATCCCATTCCCCAGTTTGTTCCATTTCCCCAGCAGGGCTCTCCAGGGCTCTTCATAAAGAAGCAATCACCCCCCTACTTCCCCACCACCGGACAATCCCCTTGTCCCTTTTCTAGCCATGTGGGGGTGACACTGTGCCCTCTCCCCTCACTGCCCCCGTGCCCTGGGAGAGGCCCCTGTTGAGCGTTTGCCTCCATCTAATTGCCAGGATGCTGGATCCAGAGCACCCCATGTCCCATCCCTCTCTGTATGCTTAGTTGCCCATGGGCAGATCATAATGGGGGTGCTGGGACATCACTTGGGGGTGTGACTGAGTCACATGACTGACCCCATAACATATGCTGTGTCTGTTTCTGGATGACATCCCCTGGTGGCTCCCGCAGGTCCCAGGCCAGGGTTATTAATAGGCTTCTCAGAATTCAATTTTTATTATAATTTTGACACATAATGTCGATATTGATTTTAAAGGTTTTTTTAACATTTCTTATCAATTTAAATGTTCACTATTGGTTAAAATCATGGGGTTTCGTCAACATTTTTATATTTATTGTTTTTTATTTCACAGTGGAGGAAATTACAACGGGGGGTCAGACAATAATTATTTAATGAAAGTAGACATTGAGATTCAAAAGGTTAAAGCTTCATAACCATTAAAACACAAATTGTCATAATCTTATGTCAAAATATACACAGTAAATATCCTTAAATCAGCCTCTAATAATGTCTCACACGGCATTTCACTTACTTTGCTTAACTGCAAATTTCTGTTATTATCGATAGAAATATTTTCTCGTGGGTTTGTGTGCTTGCTGGGAAACTGATGTTTGCTGACATTTACCAATAACAAGCGAATCCCTCCAAGCCTAGTTCTAAACAGAGCCCCCCTGCCTGTGAGGTGAGCAGAGAGACGGGCCTGTGGTTACTGGCTGTGGTCGCTGTTCCCAGCGCAGGAGTCTCTCCCCCGCCCCCTGCGACCCTGTCCCCACAGCCCGGTAGTATTTATAGACACAGTCTCAGAGCGATGCTGCTCTCAAGACACAATGATCCCCCATCACTTGTCTGCTGTGCTCATTTCTGTCTCAGGGATGATTGCAGTGCTGCATTCGCAGCATGGCTGAGGGGCTGGAAGAATAACCCCCAGTCCAGCCCCTGGTAGAGCAGGTGGCAGAACGTATTGTTCAAGGTCTGGCCTGACAGAGTAAAACACCAAACCGCAGCTTATTTTCTGCAACCACTTGGAACAATTTCATATTTAGGCAACAAATATTTCAGACTCTTTACAGCACAAACTTGTAGAGCATGCCTGTAATGCAGAGCAGAGTGGGACTCGGGGCTGTATGGATCAGGGCTCATACTTCAGTGTCTGCCCCTATGCTACAATAACCAAGGGTAGAAATCACAGCCTCTGGGGAACAGTGTGGGGGTGGGGAGTGCGGGGGGGTGGGCAGGTTGAAAGAGTTCAGCCACTGTGAAAATTCCAGCTATCACTGGGAGCTCCCAGCCCTCCTGTCTGTGTGTGCCGTACCGGAGCAGGACCCACAGCTCTGGCCTGCTGGATCCGGCTCCCTGGCCTCAAGCCAGGCCCAGCAGGAGTGAAAATTAAACCCTTATTAAGCAAATATGTCTCTGCACGAACACAGGGGCTGGATCCTGGCCTGGTGACACACGTGTGACCCCATAGTAAAGCTGCTGCAGGCCATGGGGTTCTTCTGGATTTACACACACACACACACGCACTGGTGTGACTGAAGGGCAGGGCAGTGTGAGGAGATAGGCCATCCTCACCACAGCTGCCCCAGGACACAGGCACAGAAAGCAGGAGCTGGCCAAGCCACCGGCCAGGGAAGAGGGGGTACTGGGTGGGTCTGGAGTTAAGCTAACGTTCATATCCCATGGCAGGGGAACCTACGGGGGCTGCTTGGTGTCCCATATTTACCAGGGACCCCCGCCCCAAGTCTGATCAATGAGTTACTCCCCCTGAGCCTCATGGACACATTTCTGCACAATGGCATAACCCACAGACCTCTCTGTAATCCCAGGCGACCCTCCAACCTGCCCAGGACAGGGGGGACACCCAGAGCCATCGGTCACCTCTCCTTCCTTTTTCTCCCTGCCATTCCACCCAGAGCCCTTCGGATCGTACTGAGCGATGGCTCTTTTCCTCTGGATGCAGGTGATGATCGGGGCAGCTGCCAGCAGGAGCAGGACCAGGACAGAGCGGAGGATCCAGACCCAGAGCGGGATAGCAGGCCCTGGGACAGGGGATGGAGCAGGGTGAGCAGTCTGAAGGTGGAGGTGAACTTGCAACATGAGTCCTGCTCACAGCCTGTCTGGAGGGGCCTTCTGCCAAGTGCTGGCCCTTCTGCACAGGGGACATTGCACCTGGCCATGATACGTCCCTAACGAGCCTCGGGGAGCCTGTGAATGCCCAAGCCCAGCTGTTTAGAGACCTCATGCCTGGCTCCTAACCCCCGCAGGGATCTTGCTCAGCCCTGGTTCTTTGCCACCCTGTACCCAGCACCAAGGCAGGGGCAGCTGGGGTCAGCCCCTCACCTGTGCCATGGAGCCCTTTCCAAGGGCCAGCACTGACACCATGGTCTGGGGTTACCATGTTTCAAGTTCCCAAATACAGGACACTACTGGGGGAAGGGGAAGCTGAAGGGGGAGGGAAGGTACAAAGTTTCTTTCTGCTTTGAATGGGGAGGGGGCGGAGCCCTGCAGTGGGCTTGGCATTGCCTTCAGAGCAGCGCAGAAATAAGGGAGGACCAAAAGAGAGGTCATGTCCAGGGAAACCCGGACGTATGGGAACCCTACCATGGTCTGCTGCTGACCTGCGCGGGGCAGGATCGCAGCCCGGCAGCCACTGACTCCCTGGCCAGATGTTTGTGCCTGATGCTGCCTCACAAAGCCAGAGCCCACGTGAACCCTGCCTCCTCCCCAGGCCCCTGTCCCATGGACACATGTCCGTCCAGGCCATCGCTAGGGGCTCTGTGATAGGAGAACTGGCTAGTTCGTTTATCTCCTGGCTCCGCTGCCTGCGGAATCCGAACCCCTGTCTCTGCCCCCGCCAGGCTCTGCACAGCCGTGGCCTCCATTGCCATGGGGTAAGAGCCCGGCTCCCTCCACACCGCCAGCTACAGCACAGGGACATGGCAGCCCCCAGCCTCCTGGGGAGCAGACGGTGGCATGTGGGGCTGCCTGGACATTTTACATTCCCACACAGAGGTGAGCCCCTGAGGCCGCCTGCCCCACCCCCACCCCCAGGCACATGCGGTGCGGTAAAGTCTCCCCTCTGAGATTGGCATGTGCTCCCCCCTCGTCCCAGCCCAGCCCTCCCACTTTCCTACAGGGAGATCCCAAAGCAGGAAGCAAAACCATTTACCTTGGAGCAATGTCCCCTCTCCAGAGCCGTCACCATCAGTGGGGCAGATACACAGCGATTACACATCACTTCAAACGCCAAAAGTCTCATACCAATGAGGAGTAGAACAGCAGCCTCAAGAAGGTTTTTTTTCCAACTTTTTGATTCACTGAAAATTTTGAAAAAAATTGTTTTCAAGTGAGTCCGAAACAATTCCCCCCACCCAATTTTTTGAAATAGCCAGTGAGCCAAAAAAATCAGTTAGTCATGCTGCTCTGTTCCGTACCTGTATTTCATGACGGTTTTAGTAAAGTAGACCATGATGACAATAAAACTGCTGAATATCTGTAACAGTTTGTCCATTTTCACACGCTACCCTTCAGAGAAGATCACGATCTTTTGTCTTTTAATTAGTGGGAAAAACCTGCTCTTCCTCATCATGATGAGAGGACGGTCCTTCTTCACTAAAAACATGTAACCATTGCCCCAGGGACAGAGTTCTCACCTGGGAAATGTCGAGGAAGAAGAGGGAAGTTTTACATCTTAACTCTAGATATCACAGTGTGTCCCCAGCCCGTCCCAGCTCTCTGACCCTCCACACCAAGCCCACCATTAGTACAGTGCATTACCATCCACGTGCAGGTACTGGGGGTGACTGGAGAGAGAATTGTTCTCCTGGTTGTTGTCATCCTTGAGCTGGTAGAGGCAGGAAAAGGCCCCTGCACTCTCCTTGGACACTGTGTAGGGTGAGTCGTAGACTATTGTGTTTCCTCCCTTGGGCTGGACAGAAATCTCCTTCCCGTCTTTGCAGAAGACAATGCGGGTCATGGGGGCGTCCAAAGGGACTAAACATGACAGCATGGCTGTGTCCCCTTGGCGAGCAGACAGCCTGTCCAGGAACAGCCGCGGGGCGGGGAGAGTGCCTGGGGAGCAAACACATCAGTATTCAACACCTGGGGCCAGACCCCCCGGTGGCGTCAATCAGCAAAGCTCCATTCACTCCATTGGAGCTGGGCCGATTTACACCTGCTGGGGACCGGACTCACTCACGCCAGTGAAACGTGTCTGAACCCGAACCCTCCAATCCCTGCTGTGCTCCCAGGACCAGTCACTCACCGGGAGAGCTGCAGATTCCCTGGCTTGTGACAAGGGAGCCTGTGAAATAAACACAAAGGGTCTCAGTGCAGGAGGGGAGGTGGAACAGGGAATTATAGTGACTGGAGCTGGAAATACAGTCGCATCCTCTAAAGGAAAGTGAGCATCTCTGGCTTTCGCAGGCCCAGGCAAATCTAGCTCCAGCCAGTAGAGAGAAATTCAGTGTCAGAATAATGATGGGCCGTGTTCTGCCCCTTTGTTTATCCCCTCGCCAGAGACAGAATGAATTTGCTGTTAAGCTCCCTGGAGCCAATTTCCTCTCAGCACAGTGGGGGATTTTCACAAGCTCAAAGTGCAGCTTGGTGTCCAGCTCCCAGTGTGAATCGGCCTGAGGATCCCAGCTAGCCATCTGCCCCTCTTGGAGCAATGGAGCCAGGTGCATTTACACCAGCCGGGGATCTGATCCACAGTCTATAACTTGTTATTTGCCCAGGGAGAAGTCTGGGGTTAGCTGGTGCATTTCAGTCTGAGTGCGGAGGAGGAACGGCTCCCTGTACCAGCATGTAGAGCTCGCTGGACCCCAGACCCATGGCTGAAGGCTGGTGTGAGCATGCCAGAGACTCACTGGAGATGGGTTAGGCCAACAGTTGACCCTGACCCCATGCCTTGTTATGGGCCAGATCGTGCACAATTGGGGTCACTGAGAGCTCTCTTGTTCATTGCAGTGGGAGCAGGGTCAGGGCTGACATGTCCATGGCCCTGATCCTGCAGGCCAATGATCCATCTCTTCCACTCGTATAGGCATCCCTTGACTTGAATAGACTCTGGGCAGGCGTCAGGGCCTATACCAACAAAGCAATGTGCAGGATCAGGCCCATGAGCACATACACGCTGGGGAAACGCAGCTAGGTGAGTCAGTGGGAGGCTGAACACAGGTTTGTCTCCTGATCATCAGATCTTTAGCTCAGCATATTTTGCATTCACCATAAATATCAGCAAAGAGCCATGAGCAATTCATAGAACCCCCCATGCAGCAGACAGAGCTGGTATCCCCCTTGTACGGAGCGGCTAAGTGACTGGCCCAGGGTCACCCAGGAAGTTTGTGGCAGAGCAGGGAATTCATCCCTCGCCTCTAAAGTCCCAACCATGGACAAGCCTTCTGGTACTGGTAATGATCACAGTGATTAATGATTAACTGCTATTTTCATAGAATAGTAGAATCAGAGAATATTTTAATTAATTTCAGCTGGGCTTTTCAGATCCCAGGGAAATCCCATCATTACCACCTAAAATCTAATCACATGTGATGGTGGCAAACACACCCACACGCTGGCAGCCGGGGGGTGTGAGTACAGGGTGGTGTGTGTGGGCTCAGGGCCAGGGTGCAGCCCTTGGAAAACGACAGAGCATTTCGGGGTGACGCAATGACCTCGTTGCTGAGGTTCAGAGCTGGAATCTAACCAGCGATTTCCATCGTCCTTAACCCTGAGTCAGGTGGTGGTAATTAAACATGCAGTTGCTATTATTAAATCCCTTGGAAGCTTCGGTGCGAGGTGGCAAGCTCTGATCCCATCCCGGGCAGCGTTGGCACTTTCACGTCCACACAGCACGTTACCAGAGGGCTCAGAACCTCACAGGATTGGAGCCTAATTAAGCTAACGATCCTCTGCCCTGTGATCTCACCCTTCCAGCTAAACCCGGCCAGTGCTGGCCATACTCACAGAGAAGCCAGAGACCCAGCGTCGGGTTGCTCAGGGGACAAGGTGATAACAGCATGGTCTGGCGATGCAGCAGGGAAGGCCTGTCTCTCTGCTCCTCAGAGTCTCAGTGAGCCGTGTCTCTCTCATCTGACCTCTCCCCTTCTGATCTGCAAGAAGCAGAGAGCAGAGAAGCGGCAGGCGCTCTCTAGTCTGGATCTTGGCCCTAAGATTAACGTATGAAAAGCCACAGACTCTCTGCTAAGGTGGGGCTGTGTCTGCTATGGGCCTGGCTGCGGCCAGGGGGACACTCGCTTCCTTGTGCGGGTGGAAGTTGCTCTCCCAGCTCTTCTCTCACAGGTGCTGGGCAGGCTCTCTGCTGTCCCCAAGCTCTGAGTGTTGGGGGTTTGGGTACTGGGTCAGACCAGCCCTTCTGAGCCTAGCTCCCAGCCTTTGCGGTCTGATGCTGGATCAGATCAGTCCCTCTGAGCTGAACTCCCAGCATTTCAATTTCCATATAGACTGGATTTCTTCTGTATCAGACCCCAAAGCCTCCGAGAACCCCAAAGACTGGGAGCTGCGTTCAGAAGGGCTGGTTTGATCCAGGATCAGATCCCTTCAGTAATCACTGGGCCTATCAATTTATCCTACTATGGGCCCAACTTTGGGAAAGAGGATAAACGTTTATGTAGTGCCACAAGACAGGTTGATGGGAAAAGCTGAAAAGGGGACACAGGAAGATTGAATTAAGCCAAATAAAAAGACCTAGTGATATAATTCAAGAACTGTATTAAGAGCATGCTTGATAAACAGGAGATGTGTGGGATGGGAAATTAATTAATCAAAATTAGTGTGTCAGAAATCAGGCTTGTTGGATAAGAATATGAGAACGGTCATACTGGGTGAGGCCAATGGTCCATCTAGCCCAGTATCGTGTCTTCTGACAGTGGCCAAGGCCAGGTCCTTCAAAGGGAATGAACAGAACAGGCAATCAACGATCGATCCATCCCTTGTCATCCACTCCCAGCTTCTGGCAAGAAGCGGCTAGGGACACCCAGTGCATGGGATTGCATCCCAAACTATCTTGGCCAATAGCCATTGATAGACCTATCCTCCAGGAATGTATCTGTGTGTTTTTTTTTTTAACCCTGTAATAGTTTTGGCCTTCACAGCATCCCCTGGCAACAAGTTCCAAAGATGGACTGTGCGCTTTATGAAGAAATACTTCCTTTTGTTTGTTTTAAACTTGCTGCCTATTAATTTCATTGGCTGATTCTTGGTTCTTGTGTTATGTAAAGGAATAAATAACACTTCCTTATTCACTTTCTCCACATCATTCATAATTTTATAGACCTCTATCACGTCCCATCTTACTCTTCTCTTTTCCGAGATGAAAAGTCCCACTCTTTTTAATCTCCCCGCATATGGAAGCTGTTCCATACCCTTATTCAACTTTGTTGCCCTTCTCTGCACCTTTTCCAATTCTAATATATCATTTTTGAGGTGGGGCAACCAGAACTGCATGCAGTGTTCAAGATGTGGTCATATCATGGATTTATATAGTGGCATTGTGATATTTTCTATCCCTTTCCTAATGGCTCCTAACATTCCCTTAGTTTTTTTGACTGCTGCTGCACATTGAGCAGATGTTTTAGAGAACTACCCACAATGACTCCAAGATCTCTTTCTTGAGTGATCACAACTAATATAGACCCCATCATTTTGCATGTAGAATTGTGATTGTGTTTTCCAATGTGCATTACTTACAGAGGTGACATACAACTGTGGCTCATGGGGGAGCACAAATGAAATGTTCTGGGGGAGTCATAGAATCATAGAATATCAGGGTTGGAAGGGACCCCAGAAGGTCATCTAGTCCAACCCCCTGCTCGAAGCAGGACCAATTCCCAGTTAAATCATCCCAGCCAGGGCTTTGTCAAGCCTGACCTTAAAAACCTCTAAGGAAGGAGATTCTACCACCTCCTTAGGTAACGCATTCCAGTGTTTCACCACCCTCTTAGTGAAAAAGTTTTTACTAATATCCAATCTAAACCTCCCCCATTGCAACTTGAGACCATTACTCCTCGTTCTGTCATCTGCTACCATTGAGAACAGTCTAGAGCCATCCTCTTTGGAACCCCCTTTCAGGTAGTTGAAAGCAGCTATCAAATCCCCCCTCATTCTTCTCTTCTGCAGACTAAACAATCCCAGCTCCCTCAGCCTCTCCTCATAAGTCATGTGCTCTAGACCCCTAATCATTTTTGTTGCCCTTCGCTGGACTCTCTCCAATTTATCCACATCCTTCTTGTAGTGTGGGGCCCAAAACTGGACACAGTACTCCAGATGAGGCCTCACCAGTGTCGAATAGAGGGGAACGATCACGTCCCTCGATCTGCTCGCTATGCCCCTACTTATACATCCCAAAATGCCATTGGCCTTCTTGGCAACAAGGGCACACTGCTGACTCATATCCAGCTTCTCATCCACTGTCACCCCTAGGTCCTTTTCTGCAGAATTGCTGCCTAGCCATTCGGTCCCTAGTCTGTAGCGGTGCATTGGATTCTTCCATCCTAAGTGCAGGACCCTGCACTTATCCTTATTGAACCTCATCAGATTTCATGTGTCCCCCCCCCCCGCATTTCTCAGCACACCGCTGGTGGGATGCCTAGCAAGGAGGAGGCCGCACTCCCCCTGGCAGTGGCACTCTCCCTGTGTCCATGCAGTGCGGGGAAGGGAGGAAGCAGCAAGGTGGCTGGCTGCTGACTGAGCCCCTCCCCTCCACATGGGGCTGCTTCATCTTCCCTGCTGCTGGAGTTCCACACCTTGCCTCTGCCTCTGCCCCCGACTCCGCGCATGGTCTGCAGAGCAGGCAGCATCGCTGAGACTCCAGCAGCGGGGAAGGAGAAGCAGCAGCTGTGAAGGGGGGGAGAACAAGGCCTAATTGGTGAACAAAATAGCGAGGGGGCAGGCTATGCTGCCAACCACACACTTTTGTGATCTTTTAAAGGCAGGGGTGGCGGGGGAGAATCAAGCTGTCTGTAGGCCACAACGCTGTCTGACGGAAGACCTGGAAGAAGCAAGCTTCACTGCTACAGCCGCTTACCCAGGGTGCCGAAGTGGCGTGTTACTTTCGGGGACTATATGGGCCTAAAGCGTTAACATGCTGATGTGACTCGGTCACTGTTTAATATTGGAGCGTGACCGAGCCATGTCAACGCCTTGAGCCCTTTGGGCCCCTTTGCTGGAGCCCAACGCCCAGGCCATAGGCTGTGATATTGGATCACATTAGCTCCTCTGGGCTGAGCTCTTGGGCTGTGGAATTGGAAACTGGAGAGGTGACTGTTTCCAGACCAAACTGCAGCTCAGAGGCCAGCCATTTGGGGCCAGTCCCCGCAATGAACCCCACTCAGGTGCCTCCCTGGGAGCAGAGCACTGTGGAAACCCTGGCCCTGTGTCTATGGGGCAGCTCGAATAATGGCAGCGAGAATAGTTTGATCATTGGGGAATGAGCATTTTTCCATTTTCCTCCCACTCCAAAGCAGATCAGCTGTTTTTGCTCAAACTTTTATCTCTGGGCAGCGACCAAGCCTGGTAATTTTCACCCCCACCGCCGAATTCTGAGCGAAGCTACAACCCCCTGAAAACAAGATTTACAGCAAAGCTGTTTTGGAAGCTACTCCTGCCGCGAGTTCTGACTGCACCGCGTCGCACCTGATTGTGCAGTGTGGGAAAGTCACTGCCACCTCGTCCGTAACCACGGCAGCTGGGGTTATAATACACTGGCAGGGCTGTATCAGATGTGCCCCTAGATTGCAGCAAAACAAGTCTAATGGGGATTCATCTCTGGAGAGGCAGCACCTGACCCAGAAGGATGTCTATGGAGAGAGTGAGGGGGGAGAGTGGAGAGAGAGCAGGACATTTTGATGCCTTTAATAAAACATACACATGCAGCAGATGCTACCCCTTACAAATGCATCTAACCTACTGCCATGTGATGGCAGAGGGGTGCGACTGAGCTGGCATTGTATCAAAGACAGGGACTCTCAGAGTTATGGCACCTGCTTTAGCTGGAAGGTGGGTTTTTTGCTTTGATTTGGGGGGTTGGGGCTCATGTTTTGTAAATAAATAGAAATTTGGGGCTGGGTGTTAACAGGGGAGATGCTGAGAAATTTTTACTGTAGGATCAAAATATGGAACCTAAAACCAGAGTTATTTTCATGATGCTGTTTTGGCAGCAGTCACCAAGTAGTGACACTACATAGTCTGACAAGTTCTTTTGCATGCAAGCTGTCCGCAGTCATTGAGGATGTGCTATATTGTTGTCAGCTTTATGATGCACGTTACTTTGGGGAGAGCTGTGGCAAGTGGCAGGAGAGTTTGCCCTTTGCCTTTATCTTTCTACATATTTGATTCTTGGAGCGGAGCTGGTCCCTGGAAACCAGGCACTGGTGTTGAGCTGAGATCCCTGAAAGAAGGGTTTGTCTGTGTGCCATTTATGGCCATCTCTGTTCCAGGACGGGTGCATAGAGTGTAACTTAGCAAGCTGCACTAAGGCTCCGTACAAAGTCGACATCTCTGAATTCTCCTCCAATAAGAAACTGATCCGCATGGCCCTGAGACCTGCCATCAGTTTCCAAAGGGCCACACTACGATGAAGCCTCAGGGGCCAGCTGGGAATACAGTGCCCCCAATATGGAGCAATCACAGTTGGGTCACACTTGGGTCAAATCCTGAGCTTATTGAAGTCAAGGGCAAAACTCCTGTTGATTTTAGTGGGGCCAAGATTTACCCCCTAGCTTTGGAGCTAGATTGCGTGCTGACTAATAGCAATGCTCTCACCAGAACCCCTCCTGATGGTGTTTAGTTGTTAGCGGGTTTTGTCAACTGGAAATTGATGGACACCGGGGGTGCTGGAGTCACTTTAGAGGTCTCCTCTGAACTGGCAGGACTTGGAGTTCACGTTTTGTTTTAAAAAAACAGGCCCTTTGACTGTGGATTTTTGGGTCCCAGTCATTGTGTTAAGCATTGAAAGACACACACAGGGGACACTGCACTTTACACACATTGATTGCCAGGGCAAAACCACACACCAGCAGTAACAGCTGTGCTGCTCACTGTGTTTCATTCCAAGACTGAGGATCTCCAGTGGAAGAGGCCTGAGAATGTGAAGCCAGAATCCAAGGGGCACCGGCAGAGCTGTGGGTGGGTGGCTGGGAGCCCAGCTCTGGGACAGCAGGGCACTGACTGTCAGGGTTGAGAAGAGAAAATATAACATGAGTAGAAATCGCAGGAAGAAAGAGCAGAGCCACAAGCCACCTATAAATAAGCCCAGCCTGAGCTGTGGTCAGGAAGCGAGTTGGTACGACTCTGGAGACACGTGCTGCTGGTGCAATGCACAAACACAGAGACCCGGCCGCAGGCCGCCCCTGGGCTGTGGTCACTGTATTACCAGAGGCATCTCCAGTGCAGAGTTGCTCCCCCCGCCCCTTCCGGGCCCGGCTTTGCTCGCAGCTCGTAGCCCTTTGTACCACGGCACTGAGGAGTATTTTTAACAATACAGACCCGGAGCGAGGCTGCTCCTGTGACACAGAGACCCCTCCTCTGGGGTATCATAGAATCATAGAATATCAGGGTTGGAAGGGACCTCAGGACGTATCTAGTCCAACCCCCTGCTCAAAGCAGGACCAATCCCCAACTAAATCATGCCAGCCAGGGATTTGTCAAGCCTGACCTTAAAAACTTCTAAGGAAGGAGATTCCACCACCTCCCTAGGTAACGCATTCCAGTGTTTCACCACCCTCCTAGTGAAAAAGTTTTCCTAATATCCAACAGTAGGTGCAGCCCAGACCCTGAGTCCCTGTGATTCATTCCCTGGTGATACCTAGCCCCTGTCACTGGCTACTCACAGAAATTCCAGAGCCTCTGCCCCCCACAGGAGCTAGGTACCCCAATTTACTGGTTTTACCTTAACCACCCATGCCTGTAAACCACACAGCGCTCATGAGCACTTACAATAAAACCCAGGCAGGGTTATTTAAGAAAGGATAAAGATTGAACTAGAAACAAGAGAAAGTGATGGCAACAAATGGTTCTACCAGAGAACAAAATCATAAACGACAAACCCGGGTCTACACTGATTAAGTTACCTTTCCTAGCTAATAAAGTAGGCTCCCCTTATCTGAATGGGCCATTACCGAGACATATTCTCCCCTGGTGACTAGTTTCTACTCCAAGTCTGGAAATAAATTCATTATTCCTTAAATATTACCCGTACAAACATCTCACAATGATTATGAGTCGTGACAAGTTACTTGCTCTCTGTAGCTATCTTACACATTCCTCTTTATGGATAATATCCTCTAAGATGTATGTTCAGTGTTGTGAGTTTGTCTGAGTTGAGGGTTGTTTGCAAAGAACAAGGAACCCTTTGCCCAGAAGTCTCTGTGTCTCTGCTCTGTCTTTGCCCTTGGGGGCTCTGGGTGTATCCACAGGGCTAGACTGTGAGAAAAATCAGTGTGAGAGGCAGGGTGTTCCTTTAACCTGGCTCTGTCACACCTGGGGGACCCTGTGCCTATCACATCCAGGAGGCCCTGCCCCTGTCACTCCTGGGGGATCCTGCATCTGTCACAGGGGGGAGACCCTGTGCCTGTCATATCTGCATGGAGGGGGGTGGTGGTGTCCTGCATCTGTCACATGGGGGAGACCCTGCGCCTCTCATACCTGGGGGATCCTGTGTCTGTCACATCCAGGGGGGTCCTTCCCCTGTCACACCGGGGGGACCATGTGCCTGTCATAGAGGTGTCCCTGCTCCTGTCACATCTGAGGGGCCCTGCCCCCATCACACCTGGGGATCCTGTGTCTGTCACATCCAGGGGGCCCTGCCCCGTCACACCTGGGGGACCCTGTGCCTGTCATATGGGGGAGGGCTGTCTCTGGGGAACCAGCGTGTCTGACACTCCAAGACACAGCCCATCCTGAGCCTCACAAGAGAAGCATCTGAGAGTCGTTTCCATCTTGCCTCAGTGGGGGAGGGCCCCTCTGGCCACAGACACACGTCAGGGCTGCTCCCAGACACACTGCTAGAGCCCACAGCCCATCCAGTTCCTCTGCTCCCCACCCCGTGGTGAGCCAATCCCCAGCTGGTGAAAGTCCATGTTGATGTCGGTGCCGTGTGCCCATTTCCACCAGTCGAGGCTCAGCCCCTGTATTGTTATATTTGTATTGATATTGTCTCAATTGCAACGGTATCTGCACTGGTGTGGGGGCTCCAATGGCAGGGTTAGGGCCAATTAAGTGACTGATCTTTCAATCAAATTCACGTGTCCTGTTGAAGGATTGGGGCCTACAAATCTTGCAATCTCCTTAACTTGGGGTTTTCTGGCTTTTATTTGCTTAACTATCAATGTTAACTTTGCCCCAGAGTAGCTGTGTGTATTGTCAGAGCCGCGGGGACTGCCACTCACCGCTCTCTCGCTGTCTGGTGCAGGTGCTGGGGTCACAGGCCAGGAGCCCTGCAGCTCCCCTGGTGAGTGAAAGCTCAAGAGACGTGGAAGAAGGGGAGACACAGAAAGGAGGGAAACTCCTGACAATGGCAACAGGAGGGCAGATGGGAAGGTGTAGGAGGGGGATGGGTGGGGAATGCCTCTTGCATGATTGCTGCCTGAAATCCTCTTCATCAAACAGTAAATTGGACTTCTCACAGTGCCACACCATAAACATGACTGGAAATGAAGCACACTTGGGCCAGATCCTCAGCAGGTATAAATCAGCGTAGCTCTGCTGACTCCAATGGAGTGGTGCCGATTTACACCAGCCGGGAATCTGGCCCAATGTCACTGGGATACATATCTAACAAACTTTCCATCTGTAAATCTTGGCAGGCTTGGAGCTAATACAGGAGTGTATTAATGAGACCAGGGTACTGCACTAGACTGAATTAGTCTTTAATCTCCTGCTTTGCACCATATTTATTTTAATTTCAATGAGAAGAGAGACAGCTCGTTGCATCAGCCAAGCGTGTTTCTCATCTAATTCATCACGGATGCCTAGTTCCCTGCCTGGCAGAGTTAAGTTATCCACCTCTGGTGACTCCCCGCGAGTTAGCCGAGCTCCTGCGAGAACAGCCACACTGCTGTGCGCCCACTGGCTCTGCACTCGCTCGCACGTGGGGCTGTGGGTTCTGGGGGCCTGTCCCGTCGCTCTGAGCGATGAATTGTGGGAGAGCTTCTCTGTCCTTTCTGGGCACTCTAGGGGAACGGTGGGAGGGCACCGGAGGACTGGTGACATGCAAGTGGCACATGCCTGGATCCACGCTACAGAGGGGTTGTGTTGACAGCTGATAAGTTGATCTCACTTGAGTTTTCCCTGTACCCCCTCTTGGACGGGCCAGCTCCAGTTAACAGCACCACCACACTTGAGTTAAGGGATTTTTATGTGGATGGGATTCAAGTTACAGGCACTTCGGAGATATAACTTGAGTTAATGCTGCAGTGAAGACAAGCCCTTAGTCTCCTCTCAGAGGCACATTTCAATCTATTCTTTTTGTTGCAGGTGACTTCCCATCTCCTACACTGTCCCTGAGCACCTCTTCAGCTCAGGCGGGGGACCCCGTCTTGGCTCAGTGTTCCCTTCATCCCAACAATGTAGCTGCTCTAGTTATTTTCTGTCAGGATGGCAAAGAAATCTCAAGCCAATTGACCACGTCAGGCCGGTCACTGTATCGACATGACATCTCTGTGCGGAGCTCAGGCCAGTTTAGATGTATGTACCAGTACAGGATCAACCAGAACCAGGTGAACAATTCTCATCTCAGTCTCCCCCGGACCTTGAATGTACCAGGTGAGTTGTTGGACTCCTACACAATGTGAGGAGAGGGAAGGGAACAGCTGGCTGGTGTCAGACATTTTAAAATTTTGTGGGCTTCTGCCACAGGAACCTGTTCATGGCGAGGCAGGTGGTGAGCTGTGATCATTACCGAGCTGGACTGGGATTGTGCACAGCCTGTTAAATCTGAGGGTCTGTCCCAAATCAAGGTGTCAATTGATGAGGCTTTGGATAAAATGGATAAATTAAACAGTAATAAGTCCCCAGGAGCAGATGGTCTTCACCCAAAAGTTCTGAAGAAATACAAATATGAAACTGCAGAATTACTAGCTGTGATATGTACCCTATTGCTTAAATCAGCCTCTGGACCAGATGACTGGAGGGTAGCTAATATAATGCTGATTTTTTAAAAAAGGCTCTGAAGGCGATCCTGGCAATTACAAGGTGGTAAGCCTGACTTTGGTACGAGGCCAAATGGTTGAAACTCTAGTAAAGAACAGAATTATCAGACACATAGATGAACACAATATGTAGGGGAGAATCAACACAGCTTTTATAAAAGGAAATCAGGCCTCATCAATGTGTTAGAAGGTCTATAAAGTCATGAATGGTGTGAGGAAAGTGAGTAAGGAAGTGTTATTATCCCTTCACATAACAGAAGAACTAGGGGTCACAAGATGAAATTAATAGACAGCAGATTCAAAACAAACATAAAGTATTTCTTCACACAACATACAGTCAACCTGTGGAACTTGTTCCAGGGAGGTTGTGAAGGCCAAAAGGATAACTGGGTTGAAAAAAGGTATGAGATAAGTTCCCGGAGGTTAGGTCCATCAATGGCTATTAGCCATGATCTGGATTTTTCTAAACCTCTGACTGCCAGTAGCTGGGACTGGATGACGGGGGATGGATCACTCATTAATTGTCCTGTTCTGCTCATTCCCTCTGAAGCACCCGACATTGGCCCCGGTCAGAAGACAGGATACTGGGCTAGATGGACCATTGGTCTGATCAAGTCTGGCTGTTTTTATGTTCTTATTAGATTTCTAACTCCATTTTCCAACCCCACCTCTTGGCCAGTTTCTCTTTCTCATCCACTCATGATCGTTGTGGGCAGGGATTGACATTTATCCTGTCTGTAAAGCTACCAGCTCAATGAGACCTGACCTGGATTTGACCGTCAGGTGCTAGTGCATTATGATTATTAATTATTATTAAACCAGCTGGGAATCTGGATCACTGATGTCTATGCAGCGGGGCTGATCTGCACCAGCTAGAGATCTGGCCCATTGACTCCAGTAGAGCGGGGCCAATTTACACCAGATGGGATCTGGCCCAGTGTGTCTGAGGCTCATCTGGAGAGACATGGTCTAGGGATTTGTAGCAGCTGCGTCTCTGGGATGATCTCTGCTTGGCTGGCCACTGAACCGCTGAACGTCCCTGATGTTCTCTGTGTTTTTTGCCCAGGCCAGAAGCTGATCCCGAGCACCGGCCCCAGCCCTGAGGATCCACCGTCTCAGGAAGGTGAGTGACTAGGGTTGCCAACTTTCTAGTTTCAGAAACTTGAACATCCTTGCCCCGCCGCTGCCCCGAAGCTCCTCCCCCTACCCCATCCCTTCCCCACGGCCCCACCCCCACTCACTCCATCCCCCCTCCTCCGGTCTCTCACTCTTCCCCACCCTCGCTCACTTTCACCAGGGCTGGGGCAGGGGATTGGCGTTTGTGGGGGAGTGAGGGATCCGGCTGGAGGTGTGGGCTCTGGGATGGGGCTAGGGACGAGGGGCTCAGGGTGTAGGAGGGTGCTCCAGCCTGGGACCAAGGGGTTCGGAGCGCAGGAGGGAGCTCTGGGCTGGGGCAGGGGGTTGCGGTGTGGGGGGAAAGATGAGGGCTCCAGCTGGGGTGCGGGGTCTGGGGTGGGGCTGCGTATGAAGGGCTTGGGGCGTATGAGGGGGCTCTAGGTTGGGGCCAAGGGGTTCGGAGTGTGGGAGAGGGGTGTGGAGTCCTGGAAGGAATTCGGGTGTGGGAGGGAATGTGGGGTGCAGGCTCCAGGAGGGAGTATGGGTGTGTGAGGGGGCTCTGAGTTGTTGCAGGGGGTTGGGGCCCAGGAGGGGGCTTGGAGTGCAGGCTCTGGGTGGCTCTGGCTGGTGTGGTTTGTGGGGGTCTGGGAGGCATTGATGTCAGGTGGCCCCTTAAATAGCAGCCACACCAGCACTGCCCTGGCATTTCCCGGGCGTCAGAGGCTGCTCTAACAGCCATGAATCCTGGACACCTGGCTCGGTGAGGACAAAAGTTTTTCCTGTTCTCTGGAATGTGGGGGGGGGAGAGAATTCCCCGCTAGTGACACACCCACCCCACTGCTGCCCCTGGCTCGCTGCTCCCCCAGCATAGTGCAAATCACAGCAGCTCGAGGGAGAGAGCTGATGCAGGCCCCCCCTCCGCCTCCTGCCATTTGCAGTGGCCCCCAACCCCTCTCCGTCATTCTCCCCCACAGCCTGGCTGCTGGCTGGGGCCTCCACACTCAGCTGCTGCCCGACTCTGTTCAGACCCGTTCCCAAGCAGAGCAGCCCAATTTTACCCCATGCTTCCACGCAGCCCATTCATCCCCGGGAGGAGAGTGACCTGCCCACAGCCCCTTACCTGCTGGCCGCATGGTCCCGAGTTGAACCCAGCAGAGTAGCCCCACAGGGAGCAGGTTGTGGGACCCAGGACAGGTGGCTGACCCCTCCTCTCTCAGCTCCCAACAGCTGGGGAGCAGTGGGCCGGGTAGGGAGGGGGCTGAAGACACTTCCTAAAGGCCACAGTGCCCCCTCTGCAGGGAACCCCTGGCCACTGCAGAGGCTGCTGCCGGGGGTTAACCCCGCCAGCCCCAGCCTGCAGCCAAATGCCTTTCCCAGCCCCTCCGCTGGGATCCACCCCCTGCCAGCGCAGGCTCGCACCGCCCCCGAGATCCACAGAGAGAGCTGCTGCAGGCCCCCTCCTCATCCCCCTGCCGCCAACCAGACTTTTAACGGCCCAGTTGGCAGTGCTGACCGGAGCCGCCAGGGTCTCTTTTCGAAAGAGAAAACCGGATGCCTGGCAACCCTAAGAGTGGCTGTGTTCAGGCCTAATTCCCCCAGCACTCAGCACGCTGAGATCACGTTGGGTCTGAGCTCTCAAGAATCTCACCCTGATTCCCTGACCCACAGCCCATCGGCATCCCTGGGACCCTGGCACTGAGTCCAGTGGGTCGGGCTTCTCCTATGTTCAGAACTGGGAGGAGGTGTCCTGTTCTAGGCCGGTCCTTGAGCAGCTCCTCTCCAATCTGCCCCACAGCAGGGTGTGTGGGGAGGGGAACAGCACATATAGAAGCGTCCGCAGCTGAGGGAGACCCATCTGTCTCCCCACAGCCATTCCCCCCTCTCACCCTGCAGCTGGCAGCATCTCCTACTAAAGCAGCTTCTGCGTCGTTGCAGCGATGGGAGAGGAAGCAGAGATGGGACCATTTTACACCCCATGGCCAAAGCACCCGGCAGCTTGGGCAAGTGGAAAGAGCCTCCCCTGTGGGCTGGGAGCTGGGGGTGGGGAGAGTTCATGAATCCCCGTTCTGCACTGTTACGAGAAGGAGGAACCGGGATGGAACCAGAGGACCCCCGGAGGGCAGACTGGAATCCACCCAACAGCCTCAAGAATGGGAGAACCAAAGAACAAGATAACATCTAGCAGCAGGGAGCCGTCAGGAATGTGCTATCTGCTGATTGATTCAGCAACAGCATGATGAAGCAATTCCCATAGACTGGCATAGGAAGAAATTCCAATAAAAATAGACTCTAAAAAGTGAGAACTTTGGGGTCTGATTCTGCAAACCAACTTCCAGGAGCATCAGATGAGCATCTGACAAGGCCCTGCTCCCTCCTCATGTCCAGGCCACCTGGCCAGTGGCTTGGCATGAGCAACTCTAAGGCTGGTAACTATGATAACAACCTTGCAGAACCTGTGTGTGTGTGTTTGTAGGAATGAATGTGTGAATAAATATGAGATTGAATGGAATGTTATAGCTATAACTAACTGCTTACTATGATTCTTTCTGTATTCACAATAAATGTGGTATTTTGCCTTTTTCCCTTTAATGAGATCCTGCTGGTTTTTATTTTATTGGTATAACAACGGAAGGTCCCTCCCATGACCCTGGTGGGGAAGGACAGGCTCTAAAGCCTTGGCGAGGCCAGAGCAAGTCTGGGCTGGGGCATTCCATGGCTGGGGAGTCACACACTGGCTGGTCTGTGACTCGCCTGCCTGCCCATTGTGACACGTCCCTGCTGGCTGGCACAGCCTCATCCCCTCACTGCCAGGCTTGGCTCTGGCAGAGCGAGAGCTGGCACGTGCCGCTGGGGAACGCAGAGCCAGCAGTTCCAGCTCCGCCACCGGCAGCAGAAAGTGGGTGGCCCATTTACGTGCAGGCTTCTGCCCACTCCTGGCTCCAGGTAGGAGAATCTTCTAGTGTCCACCTCTGCTTTTCCATTGCATCGCCAACCACACCGAGCCTTCCCCGAGCTCCTGGCTGGGTGGCGCACGTCTGCCAAGTGCCCCGGTGCCGGCCGTCTCGCCTGGTGCCAGTGAGAAAGTGGGCAGCGGCATGCGCACAGGAGGGAGTCTGGGGCGGCTCGACAGAAGGGGTCGCACCAGTCGAGCCCAGAGGGGACGGAGACAAGGAGGAGGGTTTGGCAGGGCTGGTGGCACGGCACGGGAAGGCGGCACAGGTTGTTAGATGAGGCATTGGGCTGGGACCCAGGAGAGCTGTGTTCAGTTCCCCGCTCCTCTGTAAGTCTTCTGCGTGATATCAGGTGAGTCCCTGTCGCTCCGGGCCTCAGCTAACGAGGGAGAGCACGTCCCTGCTCTGCGGAGGGGGCGTTGAGAGCCTAAATACCACAACACCCGTGTGCTAAGCCACTGGCATGATGGGGCCAGGTAAGTGCCCAGACACTGAGGTTGCCGGGGGAACAGGCATTCTCCGGCTGCCCGGAGCCATTGTTCCATTCACCAGGACAGTCCGATGCCAGGACAGTCCCCCTGAGCTCCGGAGAGGACTAGAGGTGCCTTAGGACGCCTGCCGTGCAGCTGCTGGCGAGTCAGCAGGAGACATTGGGTGAGGAATGGAGCCCCCCAGGGCAGGGGCCATTCAGGAGAGCCAGCGTGGGGGGAATCAGGCCTGGGATTCTCTGCAGCGGCTGCTCCCACACAGGCCTTGGAGAGAGGAGCTGCGAAACCCCCACAAAGCACTGCCCCGGCACAGAGCTCTGTAGCACTAGGACCCCGTACGCGTGAGCCGCAATCCAGCAGGGCCTTGGGCCAGCCCCACCCTCTCCCATTGCCCCACTCTTTGAGGCCAGGGCACAGTTCACAATTTAGCACGGACCAGCTGCAAGGATCCTGGCAGGCCCTGGTATGGTTGGAGCAGCATTTTCAATGTTCGGGAAGAGCGAGATCTGTGCAATAGGCAACGTAGCTCCATCTGGGCACCAGCCAGCTCCTGTGCCCCAGAGAGCTCCCACAGCTCCCACTGAACCAGGGACGAAGGGGGCAGGAGGTTGAACGAGAAGGTGCCATCCTGGAACCCAGGAGACCCATGTTCATTTCCCAACTCTGCCACAGATGCTCTGTTTGTCTTCGAGCAAGTCCCTTCTTCCCTCTGTGCTGTAGTTCCCTGTCTGTACAGTGGGGGTAGCAGCCAGGCCCTGCCCTGCAGGGGGCAGTTAGAATAAATGCTATTGAGGTTGGGTAGTGCTCGGATGCCAGGGGGATGAGGGCCAGGATGGTGCCTAAGACAGACCGAAAGCAAGGGGGAGCTACAGAGCCGGTGGTGAGAGGGGTTTGGCCTTTGACAATCTGCTCTGAGTGCCTGGGCTGCCAGACCCCAGGCAGCCACTGGCATTGCCAGACCTCCCTGATCTACGGTGCTGCTGCTCTCCCTGCTTCTAGGAGTCACTGCCTCTCCCTGGGCCGAGACCCCCGTGTCACGGAGTCCCCGGGCAATGCTCTGGAACTGCTCCCTACGAAGTCAGTCAGGACTCTGGGGAAGTCTCCTTTCTGTGAGCAGCCTGTCTGCAGGGCAAACAGCTCACACAGCTTCCACCTTCCTGGGTCTGACCTCGGAGCATTCAGCATCCTCTGCCCCTCCGTGAGCTTCCCACAGCGAGTCCGCCCAGGCAGGCTCCTGGGGAAGCCAGAGAGTCCTGCACCCCAACTCCGCCGTCAGACGTGACTCCCAGCCAGCCAGTAAAACAGAAGGTTTATTAGACGACAGGAACATGCTCTAACACAGAGCATGTAGGTGCAGAGAACAGGACCCCTCAGCTGAGTCCATTTTGGGAGGTAGTGAGCCAGACAACCAAGTCTGTACTTCACTCCATGTCCCCAGCCAGCCTCAACTGAAACTCTCTCCAGCCCCTCCTCCTCTGGGCTTTGTCCCTTTCCTGGGCCAGGAGGTCACCTGATTCCTTTGTTCTCCAACCCTTTTAGCTCTCACCTTGCAGGGGGGAAGGGCCAGGCCATCAGCACCCAGGAAACAGGGTGTCGGCCATTCTCTGTGTCCAGACCCCTGCACATACCTGCCCTCTAGGGCTCTGCAATGATCATACAGCCTTACCCCACCACCTAGAGACTTAAGAACTGCATAGGGGAAACTGCGGCACCCCCACACTATTCAGAGGAAACATTAAGAACAGTCCCACTTCCTCACACACCACAGCAATCATCTCCTGGGGCTGTCATGGCACTGAGCATTAGCAAGATCTGAGACTCAGTTGGGCGGGGGGGGGAGGGGCGCTGCTATTAAAGCAGCTTCTGCGTCGTTGCAGTGGTGGGAGAGGAAGCAGAGATGGGACCATTTTACACCCCATGGCCAAAGCACCCGGCAGCTTGGGAAAGTGGAAAGAGCCTCCCGTGTGTGCTGGGAGCTGGGGGTGGGGAGAGTTCATGAATCCCCGTTCTGCACTGTCACGAGAAGGAGGAACCGGGATGGAACTGATTCTCCCACTCGGGGATCCAGAGACCCCCTGGCTCCAATAGCATGGACGCAGGGAGGAGCTCTGGCCTGGGGTCTGCAGGAGCTGGGACTAGAGGAGCCCAGCGGTCCCTTCCGGCCTCACGTCTGTGACTGTGGGGAGCGGAAGGTCCCTGCCATGACCCCGGTGGGGAAGGACAGGCTCTAAAGCCTTGGCGAGGCCAGAGCAAGTCTGGGCTGGGGCATCCCAGGGCTGGGGAGTCACACAGTGGCTGGCCTGTGACTCGCCTGCCCATTGTGACACGCCCCTGCTGGCTGGCACAGCCTCATCCCCTCACTGCCAGGCTTGGCTCTGGCAGAGCGAGAGCTGGCACGTGCCGCTGGGGAACGCTGAGCCAGCAGTTCCAGCTCCGCCACCGGCAGCAGAAAGTGGGTGGCCCATTTACACGCAGGCTTCTGCCCACTCCTGACTCCAGGTAGGAGAATCTTCTAGTGCCCACCTCTGCTTTTCCATTGCATCGCCAGCCACCCCGAGCCTTCCCCGAGCTCCTGGCTGGGCGGCGCACGTCTGCCAAGTGCCCCGGTGCCGGCCGTCTCGCCTGGTGCCAGTCAGGAAGCGGGCAGTGGCATGCGCACAGGAGGGAGCCCGGGGCGGCTCGACAGAAGGGGTCGCACCAGTCGAGCCCGGAGGGGACGGAAACAAGGAGGAGGGTTTGGCAGGGCTGGTGGGAAGGCACGGGAAGGTGGCACAGGTTATTAGATGAGGCCTTGGGCTGGGACCCAGGAGAGCTGTGTTCAGTTCCCCACTCCTCTGTAAGTCTTCTGTGTGAGATCAGATGAGGGAGAGCAGGTCCTTGCTCTGCGGGGGTGTTGAGAGCCTAAATACCACAACACATGTGTGCTCAGCCACTGGTATGGGGGGCCAGGTAAGTGCCCAGACCGGGAGGTAGCTGGTGGCCCTGCCCCTCGTCCTACTCCAGCCCTGCTCTCGCTCCAGCCTCGCTCCACCCACGCCCTGGCCTCCTGAGTCCAGCTCCAACCACGAGGCCTGACCACCTCCAGCACCTTTGCTGACACCATCACTTCCAGAGGGAATGGCACTGAGGTTGCCAGGGGAACAGGCATTCTCCGACTGCCCGGAGCCATTGTTCCATTCACCAGGACAGTCCGATGCCAGGACAGTCCACCTGAGCTCTGGAGAGGACTAGAGGTGCCTTAGGATGCCTGCCGTGCAGCTGCTGGCGAGTCAGCAGGAGACACTGGGTGAGGAATGGAGCCCCCCAGGGCAGGGGCCATTCAGGAGACCCAGCGTGGGGGGAATCAGGCCTGGGATTCTCTGCAGCAGCTGCTCCCACACAGGCCTTGGAGAGAGGAGCTGCGAATTCGCCGCAAAGCTCTGCCCTGGCACAGCGTGCCTGCCTGCCGCTCTCCCGCCTTCTGCTCCTTCCCCTTCACGGTGGTGTCAGAGCAATTCCTGCTGCTCACCAGCCCGCCCCCGCTCCCCCACCCCGCTTGCCTCCCCCACCTGGGACCTGCCACGGCCCCAAGATTCCTGGGGAAAGGGATCAGGGTAATTTCCCTGGGCAGGAAGAATCCTGAGTGGTTGGATGCAGCCTGTCTGCTGGGCAGTTTGTGAACCAGCAGAAGGAGAGGTGGGAGAGACCCGGGGGAGGCCGTTTGGCCTGCGGGATGGGCCTGGGAGTCCGGAGACCTGGGTTCTAATCCTGCCTGTACTGCTGACTGCCTGGGTGACTTTGAGCACATCCATTGGCTTGTTTCCCTGCTGGCTGCCTTGGCTAGTTAGAGTCTGAGCCCTACGGCCCAGGGATTGTCTGCAGCACCTGGGGCACCAGGGCCCTGATCTCAGCTGGCAGCTGTAGGCGCTGGTGGAACGGCAGTACGTGGACTGGCCCTGATGCTGAACGGGGCAGTCGCCTCTCACCCCTCACAAGCAATGCCTTGTCCTGGCTTCTTGCAGGATGGCTGAGGAAGACCGCAAGGTCCCTTTGAAGCCTATCCTTGCCTGGGAGGAGACGAGACCTCCTCCAGGGAAGAGTCCACAGAAGAGCCCACAGCAGCAGCAGGAGCTGTGTGTGCCTCAGCCCTTCCATGCTGGTGAGTGGGTGCCTCCTGGGTGGGCGGAGGGGGCTGCAAAAATGGCAGGGGCCATGGCCCTGCATTGCGGTGGGGCTTGGCCCCTCTGGGGGTTGGGGTTGCAAGACCAGGGTGTCAGTGGCGGGAGAAGACTCCATCACCTTTGTACAACTCTGGGCTGCCATGAGATGGAGAGACAGGAAAACCCAGGCAGGGGGGAATGGCCCCTCCTGCTGGCAGCAGCTGCAGCCCCTACATCTGATCGGGGCATTAGGGGCGGCAGCAGAAGCATCAGGTGGAGACTGACTGAATTGCTCACCCCCATCCATCACACTGCAGGGTTGGAAGATATTTTCCAATGGTCGAAGGGGATGCTCTGTGCACGGTGGGTTGTTAAGCCTAGGATTGCAGGGCGCCGGCCAAAGCATGAGATGCCCCCTGATGTTGCAGCCCCATCTGCTGGCTCCTTTGCAGGGGGGTGACGCATGGCACAGCACAGGGCATTTGGGTGGCGGGGTTGTTGATGGGAGCCCAGGGCTTGCCCAGGTTACACCCCGTGGCTGTCGATGGCAGGAGAGGCAGTCAGAGGAAGCAGAACGGGGAGGCCCTGGGTCCCCGTATCCCACGCAGACTGGGTAGCTCCTCCCTCTCCCAGAGCTGGGAGCAGACCGATTCACTGCCAGTCCCTCTGCCCCCTCCAGCAATGGCCCGGAGAGCGGGGACACCACTCATAGCCTGACATCATGCCTCCTTCCAGGTGTGGCGCTCCCCAAGTCCCCAGGCTCAGCCTGCATGCTGGGTGCAGCGGGGAAGTGGGGTGGCCGCTGGGAACCAGGGCTCTGACTGGATCTTTGCTGGGCTGAGCAGCAAAGAGTTGGGGAAACCAGGGATGGCTGTGCCAGACCCTCTTGTGCATCGGGGCTGCTACCCTGCTGGGGTGGGAGCGGGGGGCCAGGGTTTCTGCTAAGATCTCTCTCACCCAGCCTGCAGCTTGGCAGCCTCAGGTATTACCACTGCTCTGTCTTTGATCAGATTCACCATCACGGGGGAATGCCTCCTGCTTTATGGGGCCAGACTCGCAGGAGAAAGAGACCCTAGAGTACATCAACGCCTTTCTCAACGGCAAGGAACAGGTACCAAGAGCCCTCCTCTGATCTCTCAGCTACTGCCCTGTCCACATGCACCATCCGTCCTTCTCCGCATGAGGCATGGATTCTAAGGCCAGATGGGACCACTGTGATCTCCTGTATAACACAGGCCAGAGACCTGCCCCCAAATAATTCCTGTTGAAACTAGAGCATCTTAAAAACATCCTGTGTTACAAAAGGCACCCACCATGCCCCTTGCCCACTTGTGCCCACTGGATTTGGCCAGTCCCCAGCGTGATGGGTTGCCCCCCTTTGAGGTGCCACCTGATTTACTGGCTTATCACTGAGCCCGCCTGTTCTGCCAGCCTGGGCCCCTGTTACCTTGTCTTGTTGGGCTTGGCTCACAAGCCTCTTCCAGCCATACACACAGGCAGGGCCACACCCAGCTGCAGAAAGACACAGACACTGAGATCAGCTCTGGGAAGACTCAGCTGAAGGGCCTTGTCCCAGTTCTCTGGTGCCCACCTCCTTTGGAGTACAGACCCAAAGGTTTTATGACATTCGCCCCCTCCCTCGATGTGGAGAGAGGTATGAACAACTCTTTGCCCCTCCTCCCACTTACTAATTTATACTACAAACTGGGTTGTGGTGTAAACAAGAAACAAGATGATGAACTACAAGAGGTAGATTTTAAGCAGTTATAAGAGATAGCAAATAGAACAAAGCAGATTACCGTAGTAAATAAACAAAACACACAAACGAAGCTTTACACACCAGATAGATAGGATAGACATTAGCAAATTCTCCCTGAGTGATAAACAGGTTGGCAGATTCTTAAGGCAGAAGCTGCCTTGGTTTTGCAGCTTGGATTTCCCAGGTTTTCTTGCATAGGCTAGGAATCTCTTTCTCTAGCCTGGGACCATCACTTCTCATGGTTCAATCTTTGTCTCTCAGGTGTTTCCAGGTATCTTATTGCAGGGAGTCTGAGGTCCCGTCCCATCCCCCCCGCGATGTCATTGTTCCCCTTTTATCTTCTCTTCCCACCTGCTGGAAAACTCTTTTCCTGTGACCTGGGTCCAACAGGTCCCGTTGTGTCGCCTTATCTTGGGGAGGTTTCTATTGCACGCAGTTCCTGGGGTAGCCCTAATGCTTGTGCATTTCCTCCAGGAGCCAGTGTTTGGCTTTTTTGCTGTTCTACCTGAAAGGCTGTTTTGAAGCTCACAGTGTTTTTCAGGAACACATACACAGCTGAACTTCAGAACGTCACATCCAACGATAGCACATGCAATCCAATGAGACATTAATGTCTAGCAGAGAAAGACTTTTAGAATGTTACCTTACAAGACATACTTGGTACCAAACATATCCTAATTAGATGACAGTGGCGAATATTGGGGTGTCAGGGTGTCACACCCAGATGTTCCTCCCACTCTATCAAGCCCCCCAGTAAGACTGTCTGGCTGCTTCGCCCCCATCTTGCAGTTCCTCTTTGGACACCTACCCCGTGAGATCTGCTCCCTCTCTGGTCTGGTTTCACACAGAGCTGCCCTGCCCTCCCCACATAGTCACTCCTCTTGGGAGATGAATGGCCTTCTGGCCTTCGGCATATCAAAGCCTGAGCAGCGCTAGGGGGAAGCTTTCTGACATCTCTCCCACTGGCAGCTCCTTTCCACGCTAACCTTCCTGTTTTTGTCTAATCTCTGCGGGGCATAGGAGGAGGCCAAGAAACTTGAATTCTTGGATTGTGTCATCACCATCAGCAGGGCCGCCCTCACGAGGCACCCAGACAGAAACCTGTCAGCTTTTCTCGGCAAAGCCCTCCTAGTGGAGAAGATAAAGGTGAGTAAAACACACACTCGGGCTATGTTACTTGGCGGGTTTAGTGATTGGCCTGGAGAGCTCTGCAGATTTGTCTACCTTCAACTGCCAATCGCTGGATCGTGTTGGACGTTTGTCTGTTAGACTGAAGAGTCCATTTTCAAGCATTTGCTCCCTGTGTAGGTACTTACAGACTGTCATCAAGGCACCCTGTAACCCTGTCTTTGTGAAGCTGAACTGATTGATTTTTGGAGTCTCTCACTATAAGGCATGTTTCCCAGTCCTTCAGTCACTCTTGTGGCTCTTCTCTGACCCCTCTCCAATTTATCAACATTCTCCTTGAATTGTGGGCACCAGACCTGGACAGAGGATCCCAGCAGAGGTCGCACCAGTGCCAAATACCGAGGGAAAATAACCTCTCTAACAACTGGAGATTGCCCTGTTTGTCCAGCCCAGGATGGCATAAGCCCTTTTGGCCCCAGCCTCGCACTGGGCGCTCCTGGTCAGCTGATTACCATGCCTGCCAAGTCTTTTCCAGAGTCACCGCTTCCCAGGTTAGAGCCCCCCATGCTGTGAGTGTGGCCTGCGTTCTTTGGTCCTGAACATGTCACTGTATTGAAACGTAGATTGTTCCCTTGCACTCAGCTTCCCAAGTCACCAGGTCGCTCTGTATACACCAGTCTCCCTGCACAGAGCCCCAACACTCCGCAGTCAGTGCCCGCTAGGGAACTAGCAACAAATCTGCTCCGTAGATTTGGAAAGTCTTTGCTCTGCGGCGCTGCAGAAAGCTTTCCGGAGCTTACCTCCCTTCCCTGAACGTGGGACAGCGTGTGCTGGTGGGTGGTCCAGTGGGCTGGGGCTCAGTTCCTCAGTAAGACCTTTGGGCAAATCACTTTCCCCTCTGTGCCTCAGTTTCCCTCCCATGCCTTGTTTCGTCCAGTTCGCTCGTGAGTTCTCTGGGGCAGGGACTGGCTCTCACTGTGTGTGCAGAACCTGGCACAAGGAGCTTGATCTCAGGTGGAGTCCCTGGGTGCTAATGCTGATGGAGCCTTTGCAGTGCACTGGCGCGTGACGCTGGGGCACTGACCACAGGCCCTGCACTGCGCTTCCCAGCTGGAGCCCTGTACACCATCAAGCCCACAGTAGGACGGCCTGTCTGCCGAGGCCACGTGTTGCAGGCCCTGCGCTTTGCTCCCCAGTCGGAGCCTTATGGGAGCTCGGAGCCCGGCTGGCACTTCCCCACATTGTCTCCCCAGGAGCTGATTGATCTTGAGTCCGTCGACTCCCTGACCAGCGGGGTGCGTCAGCAAGCGATGCTCGCCATCATGGAGCTGAGGTACCCGGCCTGCCTGCCCAGCCCCAGCTAGTGCTGTGTGCAGCCAGACACGCCAGCCTCTTGGCATGGCCAGTTCTCCAGGGCATTCCCCCCTCTGCTCCTCCCCGTCTTCTGATTCCCCCGGGCACGTGGCACCAGGCCATGGTGCTGGTGCATGTGCGCTGGCACCAATGGGTTGGTGGTGGAGGATCCTTCGGTGCCTGGCGACCTCTCCAAGTGGCCGTGTGAAGATGTGGGAGAGGGAGCGAGGGGGTTGGACCGGTCCCCTCTGGGAACCGCAGGCGATGGCTCCGGGGGGAGAGGGGCAGTTGGGCACTGCTGGAGCGGAGCCACCGGAGTCGCCGCCAGCTGTGCCAGCTGCATCACACCGGCAGCTCAGCGACTCCCTGTGGCTCAGAGGCTGGGCAGGCTGAGCCCTGGCTCGTGGCACAGCCTGCGCCATGGGGGGCTCTCTCTCAGTGCCGCTGGCACCCTGCTCTCAGCTTCCCAGAAGCCTGCCCGTCATGTCCTGGGAGCCTGAGGCCAACATCAGTGCATCAGTCTCGCCTCAGCCCTCCAATCCGCGCGTGTCTCTTCTCTTAGCAAAGTGAAGCCACTGCTGCGGGGAATGGAGCTATCCAGCCTGCTCACCGTCTGCTTCTCCAGCGTCTTCTCCCTGCCTCCAGCAGAGACCAACCAGGGCCTGGAGGCTGCTCTATACGACAATGTAAGCCCCAAACTAGCCATGAGGAGCTGCCCCAAACCGAGGGGGAATCCTGCAAGTCACTTGTGTCCCTGCCCCCTGGGTTACCTGGCGCTGGCATAAGAGTGTAATGATCACAGCTCCTTGGCAGCGCTTCAGCTCAGGACCTGCAGTACCAAAGCACAAGCCCCACCGCCGCAGATAAAGGAGTAACTCCCTCATAGGGTAGCAGTAGTAGGCATTTATCCTTCACAGGCACCGGCAATTAGTGGGGAACAGACACTCCCTTCCCAAGCACATTCACCCCAGTGCATGGCTGGGGGCACAGGCCTGAGATCGGCTGCTTCAGATGCACACAGGCCAGGGGAAGTGAAGCTTGGCTGGAAATCTCCCCTCCCCCTCAAATGCGGAGTCCTTCCTGACTCTTCTAATGCATTAGACTGTGTGCAGTGTCCTCCCTGGGGACAGCAAAAGCGGGTGGGGTCCTGTTGCCAGGAGGAGTTTGCAGTAGGTCCCCTGCGGGTACAAGTGAGTGGGTGAGCTGGAATAGCAGGGGCTGCCGTGGCCTGGGGCATGTCACACGCCAGGGCATTGGTTCGTGGCCTGGCTGGATAACGCCACTTGCTGTGGTTTCTCCTCTGCTCTGCACACAGACTCTGAACACCATGGATGAGCTGCTGAAGGCCTTGGTGTGCGAGGAGGAGAAGCCCAACCTTGTGGTGCTGCAAAACATCGTAGAGGTGTGGAGGCATGGGGGCAGGAAGGGGACGAGTCCTATAGCTGGGGTGGGGCTCTGGGACCAAGGCTCCATTTAATCCCAAGCATGGGACACCCCTGTGCCTTCTGCTCCTCAGAGTACGTTCTATACAAAGGTTCTTGGGCTGGAGGACCAAGTGCCCCTGCTATATCTGAAAAACGTCTGCATGGGGTGGGAGTGGAGGAATGCGGGATCTGCCGTGTTCTCCACTGAGCCTCATCTGAGCCCGGGATTCATTTGTGTTCACCATGGGCCCCACCAATACTGGCCACAGCCCAGAGCTAGATTCCCCCAACGTTCTAGTTCTGGGGCCACAGGAAGTTGATTCTGTGGGTGGTTTGTGCTCCAAAAAGAGGGAAATATCCTCGGCAGATATTCGGTCTTCTCGATCCCAGAGCTTGGGAAGAGGGAATCACAGAAGTGCAGGGCTGGAAGGGATCTCAAGAGATCATCTACTCCACCCCCTGCACTGAGGCAGGGCCAGGCATTCCTCGACCGTCCCTGAGGAGTGTTTGTTCAGCCTGTTTTTTAAAAACGTCCATGATGGGGAGTCCACCACTTCCCTAGGTTCCAGTGCTTAGCCACCCTTAGACTTTTTCCGAATATTTAACCTCAATCTCCCTTGCTGCAGATTAAGCCCATTTCTTCTTGTCCTACCTTCAGGGGACGTGGAGAACATAGAATCATAGAATCATAGAATATCAGGGTTGGAAGGGACCTCAGAAGGTCATCTAGTCCAACCCCCTGCTCGAAGCAGGACCAAGTCCCAGTTAAATCATCCCAGCCAGGGCTTTGTCAAGCCTGACCTTAAAAACCTCTAAGGAAGGAGATTCTACCACCTCCCTAGGTAACGCATTCCAGTGTTTCACCACCCTCTTAGTGAAAAAGTCACCATCCTCTGTAAAAGAGCCCTTAACGTATTGGAGCCCTCCCAGTTTGCCAGCGAGTCAGTGATAACTCCTCTTTGAGGATTGCCTTTCCATCAGTTGTGCGCCCACTTTAGAGTAGTCTCATCTGGAGCATATTGGCTTAGTTTGCTTATGAGAATGTCTTATGGACCTGTGTCAAAAGCCTTACGAAACTTCATATACATCATCATATACTGCCTCCCTCCATCCACTAGGCAAGTAACCCGGTCAAAGAAGGAAGTTACATTTGTTTGGCATGGTTTGTTGTGGACAAGTCCATGGTGCTATTCCTTATCACCCTATTATCTCCTCTAGGTTCTTACAAACTGTTTAATAATTTGTTCAATAATCTTTCTGGGTACCAAAGATAGGCTGACAGGTGGATAATTCCTTGGGGCCTCCTTGTTCTCCTTTCTGAAGATAGGCTCTGTGGCTGCCCTTCTCCAGTCCTCTGGGACCTCAGCCCTCCGAAAGGTTCAGAGATTGCTTTGTCGAGCTCCATCTCGTGTGAATATCATGAGGCTCTGCCAACTTGAATACATCTAACTGACCTAAATTGTCTTTTATCTGTTCTCTCCCTAGGCTGGCCTGTATTCCTTCCCCCTTGTTGTTAATATTGTCTTCATCATCTAGTCGCCATTAACCTTTTTAGTGAAAACTGAAGCAAAAAAGGCATTAAACACCTTGGCTTTGTCTGTATCATCCATTATTTGCTCTGCTTCCCTGCTGAGTAGTCGCCCCACACTTTCCTTTGTCTTTCTCTTGCTCCTAATGCATTTACAGAGCTGCTTCTGATTGCCTTTTATGTCCCTTGCCAGTTAGAACTCATTTTTGCCTTAGCCTTTCTGATTTTCACTCTATGTGCTTGTGCTATTTTTTGGTACTTCTCCTTCGCAATTTGTCCCAATCTGTTTCTCTCAGGTCCTGCTCCCCTGGACCGCATCCAAGGAGGTGCATGTGCAGCTGAGGGAGGTGGGAAGAATCACCTGGCTGACCAAATTCATCTCTGGTCAACACAAATTCAAGGTGAGCAGCCTGTGATTCTGGCCGTCTCCTAACTGCACTGAGCAGCCTCGCGGTGCAGCGCTCCCTGGCAGGGAAAACCCGGGCCTGGAATAGTGACTCAGCAAGATCCTCGGTAGGAGTCCAATCTAATGAGCCCTGATGTGGACAGGTCTGTCCTCTGACTCCAGTGGGCCTTGGGTGGAGCCCCATAATTCTATCTCCAAGGACTCTCCCCGCTGTTCCCCTAGGACCAAAGTCTGCTCCGCAGGGTCAGCGGATTTACAGAGGATCGCTCTGAGAGCACCCTCTGAACCCAGGTGTCTCTTCACCCCCTTTGTCAGTTGCCCCCGGGATGCTTTGGCATCAGCTCCTGCCAGGCTGCCAGATGAACACCCCCTGCTCTGGGTGCTCAGGGCCATTGAGCTGCTCCAGCTGCTCCATCCCCCCTGTGGCAGGGCCTCCCCTCCGGCAGCTGGAGGGGGGCGCTTTGATGATATGCCCCCAGAGGCTAGGGCAGCAGAAGAGAAGGAGGGAGGTGGGAGGGGACACAGTGAAAGGGATGGGAGGGGCCAAAGGAGCCAGAGCAATGGGGAGTGGGTCAGGGGAGGCTGTGCAGACCCCAGGAGAGGAGGGCAAGGGGCTTGGTGCGATGTGGGGAAGAGCAGGGAGCGAGCGCAGGGGCTGCAGGAGGGGCAAGGGAAGGTCTGGCAGGAGGGGGAGGCTAGAGGGGGAGGCTGCAGGAGCGAGCCGGCAGGAGAGAGCCGGCAGGCTGGGTGCGGTGCAGAAAGTGGGGGTTGTGGGGAGCTCCAGGATGGAGTGAGAGAGGCGGAATGCAGAGAAGAGGAGTCCAAGGTGACCTCACGCTCCTGGACCTGAGGTCAGTGGAGGGAGGGGGATGGGAGAAGGGGCTGGGATTAGGAGCTTGCCCTTGAGATGGAGACTGGACGTTAGTTCATTCCTTACCCAGGTCCCCACTCGAGGGCAACGTTTGCTGACTTTGCTACCCAGACTTCCCGTCCCTGCTGAGCTTCCCTCAGTCCCTGGTGATGGGCCCCATGGCTCCTCCTGCTCTCATTGTCCCCAGTCTCTCTGCGCTGGGCTCTGCCTCCCCCGGTTCTAGCCCCTTGCTAGTGCAATGCCAGGGGGACATGCTGCGCTGGGCCTGCAGGGGCGAGTGACTCCCCTTGCTCCCTCTCTCCGTCAGGGACTGGAGGAGTTCAGAGTCCTGGGCCAGCTGGTGGGCTGTCTCACTCTGCTCTGTGCTGAGCAGGAGCAGGAGATCTGCCGATCGGCTATGGAGGGACTTCACCACCTCTACGCCTTCCTGCTGTGGCAAAAACGTAAGAGCACTGGAGACCCTTGTCCTTCCTAAATACACTGACATGGGGTTTCCAAACATGGGAAACATATTTATTGAACACTTCTGCCTTTTCTGCATCCTTTTAAACAGTCTCCATCTAGTAATGAGTCTACACCATTGCTAGGATTTCTTTTGTTCCTAATACACTTTTTGAAAAAACCTCCTTAGTGTCCATAGTCCTTCAAGCCATGGAGTTTCCCCTGATGTCTTTAGCTTCCCCTGTCCATATTCTACTCTTCATAACTCACATAAGAATGGACATACTGACTCAGATCAGTTCATCTAGCCCAGTATTGGGTCTTCTGATAACGGCCAGTGCCTCCTGCTTCAGAGAGAATGAACTGAAAAGGGAAATTTGGAGTGATCCATCCCCTCTCATCCAGTCCCAGCTTCTGGTAGTCAGAGGTTTAGGGACATGCAGAGTCTGGGGTTGCATGGCCTAATTATCTTGAACCCAATTATCCTTTTAGGCTTCACAACATTCCACGGCAACAATTTCCACAGGTTGCCTGTGCATTGTGTGCAGAGATACCTTCTTTTCTTTGCTTTTAACTTGCTGCCTATTAATTTCAGAAAGTGACCCCTAGTTCCCGTGTTATGTGCAGGGGTAAATAACACTTCCCTAGTCACTTTCTCCACACCAGTCATGATTTTATAGACCTTTGTCATCTCCCCCCTTAGTCAGCTCTTTTCTAAACTAAATGGTCCCAGGTCTACACTGCAGACCTATATTGTTGTCACTCCATTGCTCAGGGCTGTGAAAAATCCACACCCCTGTTGGCAGAAGCACCCCTCCCACTGACATAGCTAGCGCCTCTCCGGGAGGTGGATTAAGAGCTTGTTGGCAGAGGACCATCTTCTCTTCAACGCTACAGCGCCGGTGCAGCTATGGCAATAGAGTGGTTTAAGTGTAGACTTGCCCCCAGTCTTTTTAATCTTTCCTCATATGGAAGCTCTTCCATACCCCTAATCATTTTTGTCGCCCTTCTCTGCACCTTTTACAAGTCTGGTATATCTGTTTTGAGATGGGGCGACCAGAACTACATGCGGTATTCAAGATGTGGGCGCGCACACTGGATTTGTATCGAGGCATTCTGACATTTGTCTGGTTTATTATCTATCCCTTTCCTAATGGTTCCCAACATTCTGTTGGCTTTTTTAACTGCCACTGCACGGTGAGCGGATGTTTTCCGAGAACTCTTTACGATGACACCAAAATTTCTTTCTTGAGTGGTAATTTAAACCCCATAATTGTGTATGTATAGTCGGGATTGTGGTGTCCAGTTTGCATTTATCAATATTGAATGTCATCTGCCATTTTGTTGCCCAGTCCCCCAGTTTTGTGAGATCCCTTTGGAGCTCTTCGCAGTCTGCTTTGGATTTAACTATCTTGAGTCATTTTGTATCATCTGCAAATTTTGCTACCTCACTGGTTACCCCTTTTTCTGGATCATTGATGACTATGTTGAACTACACTGGTGTCAACACAGATCCTTGGGGTGCCCCGCTCTTTACCTCTCTCCACTGTGAAAACTGACCATTTATTCCTGTTGTTTGCTTCCTATCTTTTAACCACTGACCCATGAGAGAACCTTCCCTCTTATCCCATGACAGCTTACTTTGGTTAAGAGCCTTTGGTGAGGGACCCTCTCAAAGGCTTTCTGAAAGTCCAAGTACACTATATCCACTGGATCACCCTTCTCCACATTCTTGTTGACCCCCTTCAAAGAATTCTAGTAGATTGGTGAGGCATGATTTCCCTTTACAAAAGCCATGTTGACTCTGCCCCCAACAAATTGTGTTCACCTATGTGTCTGATAATTCTGTTCTTTCCTATCATTTCAACAAGTTGCCTGGTACTGAAGTCAGGCTTGCCAGGGATCACATCTGGAGACTTTTATAAACTTCACTGTCACATTTACTATCTCGTACAGAGGCCGATTTAAACATTAGCTTACATACCACAGCACTGCACAGAAGTTTGTTTGGATGTCTCGTGAGAGCTGCAACCTTCGCACCAGGCAGGCAATTTACCATGCGGTTCTCCCACTCATCACAAACCCAACTGCTTATATGTCTATTGATTGAATCCCCCATTACTATTACCTGGCTTTTCTTTGTAACTTGGCTTCCCGCCTCAGGAGGGGCAGCCTCAGTGTGAGAGGATATCCTGACTTCATCTGGAAGGTGGGTCCCAACTATGGGATCGTCTCCCTCTGCTCCAGCTCGATGTTCTCCTTCCCAGAAACTTTCACCCTCCTCAGCAGCACAAAGGCTGTCAGACGGGGGGTGGGACCACTCTACTGCATCCCTAAAAGTCTCCTCTATGTACCTCGCTGTCTCCCTTGGCTCCACCAGTTCAGATCCTCTGGCCTCCTGGTCTCCGGGGGCAGTAGCTCCTTGGGCCAAATGCCCAGATGTGCTACCTGCCCACAGGGCTGGTAATCCTACATGCTGCATTCAGTGCAATCAACTGGAGAGCCTCACACTGCTGCTGCACTTCTGCCTGGTTTATTTTGACTCTTCAAGGGGGGTTAGTTTGTTTAGTTTTGTTGGGGGGGGAGTTTATTGGCCTGAATTTACAGTGTGTTTCTTAGATGTACTTGTCTGTAAACTTCCTTGCAAAACTCCCGTTTCCAAAGCTAACCTCTGATTTCTATTGCCTGCTGTCTGTTTCCCCTCCCTGGTTCAGGCACCACGCTGGCAAAGCAGAGTGCAGAGTATCTGCAGGTCTTCAGGGAGTGGCGAGCGGAGAACACCTTCTGGGTCACCTGGTTCACCAACACCAGCAATATCGCCATGGTAACTACTTTCAATGCTTCCTGGGATTGTTGTGCCCAGAGTTCTCAGGAGAGAGAAATTAACACCTTAGTCAGGGGGAAGGGACAGACCCAGGCGTGTGACTGACCCCATCCAGCTGGGCCGGAGCCCTGCCTATGGCCCACTCCACCTCATAGAATCATAGACCTCAGGAGGTATCTAATCCAATCCCCTTCTCATAGCAGGACCAACCCCAACTAAATCATCCCAGCCAGGGCTTTGTCAAGCCTGACCTTAAAAATCTCGAAGGATGGAGATTCCCCACCTCCTTAGGTAACCCTTTCCAGTGCTTCACCACCCTCCTAGTGAAATAGTGTTTCCTCATATCCAACCTGGACCTCCCCCACTGCAACTTGAGACCATTGATGCTTGTTCTGTCACCTGCCACCACTAAGAACAGCCGAGCTCCAGCCTCTTTGGAACCCGCCCCCCTGCCCCCCGACCCCAGCAGGTAGTTGAAGGCTGCTATCAAATCCCCCCTCACTCTTCTCTTCTGCAGACTAAATAAGCCCACTTCCCTCAGTCTCTCCTCATAATTCATGTGCTTCAGCCCCCTAATCATTTTCGTTACCCTCTGCTGGACTCTCTCCGATTTGTCCACATCCTTGGGGGGCCAGATGTGACCTCACCACTGCCGAATAGAGGGGAATAATCACTTCTCTCGATCTGCTGGCAAGGCTTCTACTATGGAGGGCCAATATGCCTCCTTCTGTGCCACATCCCAAGATGCACTGGGTCTCATCCAAACCTGATCCCAGCTCCTTGTCAGGTGTGGGGGGAGCTTCCCCAGAGATTAATGCTCTCCAAGGCATCATTGCGTCCACGCACCAGTGCCAGCCCCTGCTGAGCACTAGAGAGTGTATCCGTGCTGTGCAGTATTGTGCCCCCGTGCACTGCCACGCCGGCCTCTGCCATGTACGACAGCTCCTGATTGCTGGCTGGGTACTGTGCATCCCAGGTGCAGTAACCCAGCCCTGTCCCGGCAGAGCAGGCTTTGCCTGCACTCCTGGCTGGGCCACTCCTGGCTGCTCGGTCCAACTGGAACCGCAATGGGCAGCAAAAGGGGTTTCACTGGCAGGTTTCTTTCAGATGTTTGGGAAGTACTTCAACCCGTCCGAGCGCATGGACTTCCTCCTCACGGCTATCGAGGGCATGAAAGACACCAGCGTCCATGACTCGGTGGCGGCCAGGCACATGCTGCATGTGATCCTATGGGTCCCCAGCCCAAGCTTGGAGAGGGTAAGAGTTGCAGTGAGAACAGCCTGCTGGGGGAGGCCATCTGTGGGAGACTCTGTCTCTGGGCGCTCGGCATTACTGGGGGGCAGGTCCTGTGCAATGCGGGGGGTCAGTCTAGGTGATCTCCATGGCCGTTTGTGGTCTTGCAGTCTATGAATCGATAGGCCGGGAATTGGCCCTGTGTTCTAGGCCTGGAGCTGGAGAAGAGGATGTGGGAGGGCAGATGGCTCTCAGGTACGGCAGCTCCCTGGCACCCCAGATCAATAGCAGCGCGAGGAAGCCAAAGCCCCCATCTCCCCATTTCTCTTCCAGGTGTCGGAGGCTGTGACGAGCATATACCACAACCTGGACTCCATCAGCGAGCCGCTGGCCCAGCAGCAGCTGCTCAAGGCCCTTGTCGTGCTGGGCCACCAGTACAGCGAGGAGGTGGTCACAACCCTGCTGGGCTGCTCGCTGTCATGGGACAGGTACGGGGCTGGGGCTGCTGCCGCTTGCGCTCCGGCTCCCCCGGACTGGTCCCGCTGCCAGGGTCAGGGGCGTGCAGAACCTTCCAGAGACCTCCTGCTCCCTGCAGAGCTTCTGCTTCTTCTGGAGGGTTTTGCAGGCTGACATGCCATGGAGACAGGCCAGCCTGCAAAACCCCATATGGCATCCCTCGGCCTCCCCCGGGGCTGACACTCAGACCCGGCCCCCATGCAGCCTGCCCCAGGCAGTGGGGGCCCTTGCTGCAGCAGGAGGGCAACAAAGGGCCGGCCGGTGGCGGGAGACCCAGCAGGGTGCGGGTGGCAGTGGGTGCAGGAGGCTGGCGGGGCTCTGGCCAGGTGAAATCGGCTCTCTCCCTTTGCAGCGTTGCTGTGGAGATGTGGAGGGTGCTGACATCCCACCCCAAGACCGCAGGAAAGGTCCTACGGGAGCTGCTCAACACGCTGCAGGAGCGACCGCTGCACCCTCATCACGACGTCTCTCAGCAAGAGGCTGGCGTCGCCCCCTTGGCCGTAAGTTCCAGCCCCTGCAGCAAGGGAAGGAGCGCCGTGTGTCCCCTCCACGGCCTCAGGGTGTCTCTCAGTCTCCCACTGGGTATCGCCATTGGGCCGAAGAGAGAGAGCGTGACTCTAGCCAGCGCTATAGTCGAGGCAGAACACGCCGAAACCCTCTCCTGGTGCTCTGGGACAGCTCTCGTAGAACCGCAGGGTGAGAAGGGATCGCAAGGACAGCTTGTCCAGCCCCCTGCCAAGATGCAGGATTTGTTGTGTCTATCCCAGCCGAGACAGATGGCTCCAGCCTCCTTCTATAAACCTCCAGCAAAGGGGCTTCCACAAGCTCCCTAGTCGTCTGTCCCATTGTCCTACTCTTCTTACAGTTAGGAAGGTTTTCCTGAGATTTAATCTAAATCTGCAGTGCTGTCTTTTGAACCCATCCCCTCTTGTCCTCCCCTCTGGGGCAAGAGAGAACAACTTTTCGCCATCTTTTTTTTGGCAGCCTTCGAAGAATCTGAAGACCCTGAGCACGTCCCCCCTTAATCTCCTCTTTTCCAAACTAAACATAGCCAGTTCCTTCAATCTTTGCTCGTATGGCTTGTGTTCCATCCCTCTGATCATCTTTGTCACTCGCCTCTGGATCCATTACAGTTTCTCCACATCTTTTGTAGACATTGGTGACCAAAACTGGACACCGTACTCCAGCTGAGGCCTAACCAGCACTGAGTAGAGTGGTACTATCACCTCCCATGACTTCCAGGCTATACCTCTGTTAATGCAACCTAAGATTGCATTTGCTTTTTTTTCTTTTTTTTTTTTTTTTGCAACAGCATCGCTTTGCTGACTCATGCTGAGGCTATGATCCACCGCAGCTCCCAGATCCTTCTCAGCAGTACAACCGGTTATCCCCCATTCTGTTTCTGTGCATTTGCTTTTTCTTCTCTAAATGTAGCACCTCACTTTTGTCTTGGGTGAGTTTCATTTTCTTGTCTATAGCCCAGTCCTCCAATTTACCATGATCCCTCTGAATTTGAGCTCTTTCCTTCAAAGTCTTGGCAACTCCTTCATCAGGGAGCTGATGCAGGGCTGGGTTCATTGAAAGCTTCCCAGGGGACCTGGCCGTGGCCTGGAGTCAGGAGCCCTGGTTTCTAGTCCTGGCTCTGCCACTGACCTGCTGGGTGACCTTGGGCAAGTCCCTGCCTGGCTTTTGTCTGTTGTTCTGCAGGGCAGGGCCTGGCTCCTGCAGGGTGCGTCTCTGGGTGTGTGATCCAAAGAACCCTAGCACTAGAGTAGCAGCAGAGCTGTGGACTCTAGAGCTCCAGGGATTGCTGGTGACACCAGTGATCCGGGACGCCCGGACAGAGCCATTTTGCTTCAATTGGAACCATTTTTTCCTACGAATCCCCTTTTTGAGCCTCGTAGGTTTTAACTGTTGACGTCACAGCTCTGTCCCGCAGCACTCGCTCCTCTGAAGAGCTCGAGAAGGGCCTTTTGCTGCTCAGACCTCATACCAAGTGTGATAGACACAGCATAGTGAAGGCAGAGAAAACCCTTGGGACTTAAATACACAGATCTGGCAGCCTGGTCAAAGAGGAGACAATCTGAAGGCAACTCTCCCTAATGATAATTTACTTCCCCTGAGAATAGCAGGTCAGTCCGGTTTATTAAACCCGGACGATGAATCGATCAGACATGGAGAGGGCATGACTGTAATTCTCTTTGTTATCCACCATTCCCATTGTTCCATGTCCTCAGCCTGGTTTTCACTTGCTTGTGTTTTATTTTTCCTTCCGGAATCGGTAAGCCTATATTGGACACTTTTCCCCCTGATCCCGGTTGAGGTTTTGTGGGGCTGTCTTTGAACAGTTCAAAAGCCAAATACAGAAATGATTGAATCTGGCTTTTAGTAACAGACCAACCCTACAACTCATATACAAAATCGGCTCCCTCGCCGAGGCTGGGCTGTAAGGCCCGGGACTCAGGAGAACCCAAATTCAGTTTCGGGCTCTGCCAGACTCCCTGGGTGACCATGGGTGAGTCACGTCGCCTCTCTGTGCCTGAGTTCCATGTCTGTACAACGGGGATAGAAATCCTTCCTTTGTGTGTCTAGCCTGTAAGCTCTAGGCCAGGGAATGTCTCTTTCTGTGCCTGGAAAGGCCCCAGCACACGCCCTGATTGCAGGTAGGCGCTGGAGGTGCTATTCTAACTCTTATAACAAGAATACACTTGATTTGTTTGGGGTCAAGGTGTTGTGCAGAGAAGTTTCCACACATGATACCTGCTAATAAATACTACCCCCTGAGATCGGGGGTACAAGGAAGCAGCTGCTTATGTTGCAGGTAGCCGGCCCCGCTGCCTGCGATCCTAGCTGGGGCTGTGCAAGGGCTTTGAGGCTCTAACATGTCATCTGGAGGCAGGGCGCTAGAAGACTTTTGATAGTGGAGGTGCTGAGCACCCCCTTACACCTGTGCACACACACCACCACCCCTAGAGCTGGGGTCAGGAGCAGGGCCATGGCTCCAGGGGGGCGGGAGATGGATGGGGCAAGGGGGCCGAGGCTGGGGCCACAGCTGGGAGTTTGCGCAGGGCTGGCAGCTGGGACCTTGTGTGTGAGGCCAGGAGCAGAGCCCCGCCTAAAACCTTGGAGTGCTGCAGCACCCCCTGCACTCCTAGTTCCCGTGGCTCTGTCTGCAGGGGAGGCAGACGTTGTTTTGGAAATGGCTTGTTGGGTCACCGGAGGGTGTTTCGTAAAGCAGCTCCTCCTTTCACACAGATAGGGAAACTCCAGCGCCAACTCCCAGTCGTCGTGGAGCGGCTACATGAGGCAGACAGGGACATCATCTCCAATGCCATCACGGTGCTGAGAGACATCCTCGCTGGCATGGACAGGCAGAGCGCCAGCCCCGTGGCTGTGCAAGTGGCTGAGAAACTCCTGCCTTTCTTTCATGATGTAAGGCCTGGCGGCCCGCGGGAGACCCTTTAAGCCACAGACGTATGAATGGGGGCTGGCGGGTGGGCTAGCGGGACCTATGCTATGGCCCTAGCCAGAAAAAGGATTGTCGTAAATGACATGAACCCATTCCCGCCTTCTTCTGCTAGCCCATTCTCCATCAGAGCATATGGCAGTACGAGTGGGAACCCTGGTGTCCTGCAGGCCTGCTGACAAGGATCAGGGCAGCCTGGGGACGAGGCTCCCCTTGAGGGAAGGACATACATTCCTGAACCTGCATGCAGCGAGGGGGCCTCTGCAGCACAGGGTGCCGCAATGCTCCTGCTGGCTTCCAGGGTAACAAGTGATGGTACCCTGGTGAAAATCCTGCTCCTCCCCTCCCTGGCCAGGAATCCCACAGCTGGCCTGTCAGCTCCATAAGGAAACGGCTCCATCTGTAGGTTCTGCAGCTACCGCCCTTTCCTCTCCCCTTCGTTCTCATGGCAGGGCAGCATCAAAGGAGGGGCTAGTTCTCCCCAGGCCTTTTGTAACCACAAACGAGCCCCCGCCAGCGTGTTCACCAGACTGATGTTCAGTCCCCCACTGCACGGCGAGAGCCAGCAAAGTGGGCGGGAGAAAGGGACCCATCCATTACTGCCTTCCAGGGGTAACGCCCCAGTGGGGGCTCCTGGAGGGACCACCCACCTCCCCAGCTCTCACAACGCTATATCCTACCCTCAGCCCTCCCCAACTCTGCTGGGACCCGGCCACTCTTTATTTAGCAGTGGCACAGGCCCAGCTAAAGCTGTTCCCAGGGTCTCCTGGATCCCCAGCTGACCGAAGGGACAGGGCAGCCCAGACCGAAGATGCAGGATCTCGCCCTGGGGTGAGCCTTTAAACCAAAACCCTGTGGGGCCCGGGGGGAACAGAACAGGTTTTCTGGCCAAGAAGATACCAGGATAGCCCCTCAGCTGGTGGAAACGTGCATCTCTTTTGCCTTCAGTGGCGCTATGCTCATGAGACTCTGGCCCCCAGCTGTGCCTGTATGACTGGGGCTGAGTTAGCAATACCCCCTGCAGGGCAGACATCTCTGTCACAGTGAGCGCTCACCCCGCTGAGTGAGCACGACCGTCACAGCGTCTCCTCCCCACATCCTCTCTTGCAGGAGTCCAGCAAACTCCGGGTGCTCTCCATCGCCCTCTTTAAACACCTGCTGGAGCTTGTAAGGGGGCCCAGCAGGAGGAAGATGAAGGAGCACGTCATCCGGAGCCTGGTCCCGCTGCTCCTCCTCCTGCATGATGAGCGTCCCAATGTGTCCCAGGTGAGGCCACGAGCTGGAGCCTGCAGCTGAGATCGTTACAGAGTGACCAGTAATTTGTTGGGGGGGGGCCAACATGTGACACCCCCCTTTCAAGGGTCTGGCCGGCAGAGGGCAGGTGCTCAGTGCTGTGACAATCAGGTGCTCAAAATCACTTGAACGTTGAGTCCAGTAGCGCCATGACCATGTCGCCCCACCCAACTGCTGAGTCTTCCCTGCCTCCTCTGAGCCCAACACTCCCCCCCTGCAGCCAGGCTGAGAGAATGGGTGGGCGGAGGGGTCAGCTCACCACTCCTACAGCCACTGGCCTCCGCACATTCCCCTGGGTGTGCTGGTGGGAAGAGCACAACCCTGGCCATGGTCCCTACCCGGAGCAGAGCTACCCAGCCTCCGGATGGTGCCCAAGACCCAATGTGCCCTTGGCCAAGCAGCCTGGACAGCTCTTACTAGCCATGACATGCCCAAGCACCCCCTCCGCCCCGCCCCAGGTGCCTGTGCCCATGCTCGCTCTCATGGCCCCCATCACTTGGGAGCCAAATGCTCCCAGCAGTAATGAATTCACCCTCCTACCCCCCAGGAGGTGGGGAACTAACGCACAGCGTGAGGCCTAGTGCCTCAAAAGTATTGAATGCCCATGGGCATTAGGCACCTAAATCCCTTTGTAGCCCTGGGCCGAAGCAACTTGCCTGAGTTCCTGCAGGAAGAGCTGGGAATTGAGTCAGGTCTCCAGCCATTGCCTTAGCCACACCTCCGCCCTTCCGCAAACAGCCGCGGGCCGGGAACCGTTCAGCACACACGGCCTCCGGAAACTATGTTAGTGGCTTCCAGCTGGGCTGTCCCTAGCCATTTGGGTGCCCTATCCAGCCCTCCCGCAGTGGGGCTGTGTGGGGTCCCAGGCCTCCCCCTCCCCCCCACCAGGGTCTGGGAGGCAGGAGCTGTGTGGGGCCACTTTTGGGGGGCCCACAGGCCCAGAGTGTCCTGGGGGATTAGCGGAGAACTGGGAGTAGCCCGCTCTGCTTCCCTCGCCCCGGCTCCAGCCATGTCGCTCGAGGGAGGGGCTTTGGGGAAAGGGATCCCTCCCACGCACACTCACTGACAGCAGCGGGAAGCGGAGCAGCCTGGCCCCAGTCCGCTCTACTCTGCCAGCTCCCAGCCGTGGCACTCCGCTTCCCACCGCTGGTGAGTGCGGGGGGCAATCCTTTGGAGTAGAGCGGGCTGGGACCGGGTTGCTCCACTTCCTGCCACTGCTGGGGAGTGTGGGGTCGCTGGGGGAAGAGGCTTGCAGAGAAGAGGTGGAATGGGGGCGGGCTTGGGACGGAGCAGGGGGGAAGGGGAAGAGGCAGGGCGGAGGGAGTTGTCCAGGCCCCCCCCAGGGACGGCCCTGCCCTTTGTAGTGGGCGCAGCCCGCGGCGGGGCTGGCCGAGGTATAGGGCGGGTCACTGGGGCTGGTGCTGCTGCATGTGCAGCATGCAGCTGCCTAGGGGCACCATGAAATTTAGGGCAATTTGGTGCCCCAAATTTCGTGGTCCCCTATGCAGCCGCGTATGCCGAGGGACGGCCCTGGCTTCCAGCTCCTGTAAGCGTGGCCGGCCCCTCTTGTTTTGCAGGTGTGTTGGGACACCCTCAGGAGTGCGGTGGAATTCCTAAGGTGGAGCCAGCTCGGTGCTCTCGTCCAGAAGAAGGAGCTTTGGCGAGGCTGTGACTGCCTGGTGAGGGAGCCCTCCATTGCCCGGCTCCGTGCCCACACCGAGCCCCAGCCCCGGGACCACACCTGGCCCTGGCTGTAGTCCCTCTGCGTGATCCCCCCGGCACAGGAAAGAGGGCTGAAAGCAGGACACTCCACAGATCTGGAACCTGGCCTGCAGGATGGAAAGGCCTTTAATAACCTTGTGCTCCCTTCTTCTGGCTATTAGGTGGCATGCTACAAGGGGACGGCAGAAACCTTCCTCTGCCAGGCCATGGCCTTTCTGGAAGACCCACAGGATGCCATTAGAGAAGCGGCCATCAGGTTTCTAGGTAACCACAGAGCAGAGGGGTCCCTTAAGCAGAGGGGCTGGATCCAGTCCCAGGCTCTCCTCAGTCCCTGCCGGCAGCGAGAAGTAACCCCTGGGCTCCTGATTGCCGAATGAAGGCTCAGGGGTGTCAGAAACCCGCAGGAGCAAGCTCACCCCAAACTGCCCTGATAGGCTGATGCGCCCCCTCCAACCCCACTGCTCCCCATGCGGTCCCCATCCCCCCCACCCCCACCCCACCATGGGCTCTTGGGAGTGGAACCTCAAGGCGCTATGCTCTCCTTTGGCAACCAGCCCCACAGCCATTCCTGGGGACTCGCCCTTTCCCCTGTGGACTCAGGAGTCCGTCCTGGACAACAAGGGGCAGGGGAAAGCCCCACTGCTTGGAGGGTGACAGAAGCTTTGACACCCTCTCTGGGGATGCAGGGATGTAATGAGCTGTTTGTGTGTAGGCCTCACTGCCCGGCAGCTGGACCAGCAGAGCCAGGACAAGTTAGAGGCCATCTGCAATGGTGAGTGGTATCTGCCTTGAGCACTGAGCGCTAGAGGGACGAATGGCCCAGGGCCACGGGCTGGGTTCAATCTCCGACGCCAGCAATGTGATCTTGGGCGAGAGCCACAAAGGGTTGCAAAATGCAGATCCCCAAACCCCCGATCAGCTTCCCCCTCACCCTGTGGTGTCTGCTGGTTGGCATGTGCCCAGGCACTTAGCCCTGACCTCAGAGCTGTGGCCTGGCAAATCCCCAAACTGGGCCTGAGCTGGCTGGCCTTCGCAGATGATTGCCCCCCCCCCCGCCCCCGCAACACAGCAAGGGTGCGGTCCTGCCTCCCCCCCTTGCACTCACTAGCCCAGGGTTTGTTGCAGTCACCTCCAGGTGGGGTGCCTGGTGTCAAGCCACTGCTCCAAAGGAGACTGAGGTGACGTCCGGTCATCTACCTCCCTACTGCCTTCCCGGATCCCTGGGCCAGCGTAGGGCAGAGCAGCGTCTCCTCCACATTTGTTGGGGAAAAGGGGGACGGGGGGGTGTGACATAGCTCAGGCTCCTCACTCCCAGAGCAGGTTCACAGCTGGGCCCCAACCAGAGCTAGAGAATAGCTGAGCTCCCTCCTCGGCATTTCCTGGAGGGCAGCAGGGCACCGGAAGTTAGGCGTAGCCTAACAATGCCCAAGCCCCCTTTGTGAATCTCCCCCTCTCTGGGCTTGAGTGCCCATCTGTGCACTGGGGGGAAGGGGGAGCGTAAATACAGGCAGGGATGAGGCCATCAGATTCTGCAGGGACGGGGCAATCCTGGAAATAGTGAGTGAATGGGGTTCATTGTGATTTCTTGCCTGTGTCTGGGGGCTCCCCCAGCTATGGAGGGCAATGGGGATGTTAAGTGAGGGTTGGTGGTTGTTCCTGCTAGTCCCCTGCCTCCCGCCTCCCAGCCTGCTGCCTTCTTGTCACGGGCTGAGAGGTACAGCCCTGGCTTGGTGTGCCAGGGCTTTCCAGAGCACCATGGCTCTGACCTCCATTTCCTTCCTTTCAATCTTAGTCCTCAAAGGCTTCCAGGAGGACAGCAAGTCCTCTGTCAGGTGCCTGGCTTTGCAGACAATGCTCATCCTCAATGCCTGCAAGAAACATCGTCCAGCCCGCACCAGCCTACGGACACTCTTGCACAGGATGAGACTGATCCATACAAGGGAGAACCCAGTCATTGAAGCTGCCCAGCTGCCTGAGTAAAAGCCAGCCTCCCTACTCTGGGGATTTGGTGCACCAGAGCCCGCCTGGAGCAGGGTGGAACACATCATGCCGGACCATGGCCTTCTCCCCATTGGCCGCCTGCCCTGCCCAGCCACGTGAGTAGTTAACCGCTCAATAGCTTTTATCACCATGTACTTTTTGACAGGTTTCCATGCCCCGTGTAGAGTTTACGTCCCGCCCTCCGTCCCCGTTTCCGGTCGTGTACATTTTTGGCACCATCGGCCCTTCTGAACATTTATTTTGTATTATTTTTCTGTGTTTGGCCGGGGGAAGGTTGCGTGCTTGTGCTACAGTCAGGCAGGCAGAGCAGCAGAAGGTCCATTTGCCTGGCCCTTGATCAGGGCGGGGCAGCGATCAAGTAGGCTGCCACTCCTGACAGTGGGGTGGCAGGGATAGGGGAACCCAGGTCCTCCCGCTACACTTCGTCCCCGCCCAGGGCCCTAACAGCGTGCTGTGTTTTGACATATTTAGAGAAAAAGTATGAAAGAGTAGAAAGAGAGGCTGTAGGGGGTTCGCGGCTCCCTCCCCATCCGTCTGGGCGGGAGACCACGCCCCTTGCTATGATACTTCCGCGGTATCTTGGTTCAGGGGAAATAGCTCAGTGTTCATGGTTCTGGCCTGCAGTCAGGCCGACCAACGGTAGAGAGTCTGTTTGCCCGGGGTCCTCATTCAGGACAGGGCTGCTGTCGAGTAGGGGCTCTGGCCTACAGTCAGGCAGGCAGAGCAGCAGAAGGTCCATTTGCCTGGTCCTTCATCAGGGCGGGGCAGCAATCAAGTAGGGGGGCTCTGGCCTACAGTCCGGCAGAGCTGTCGCAGCCTGGGGGAGGTTAGCTCTCTGGTGGGAGAGTCAGCACAACCGTCTGGCGTCCTGATTCAAGCGGGTGCCAGACCAATCAGGCCTCCTGACAACCAAGTGGGGAGGCTGCTACTCCTGACGGTGGGGTGGCAGTGGTAGGGGAACCCAGGCCCTCTCACTCCACTGCGTCCCCGCCCATGGCCCTAACAGCCGTGGAGCGGTCCGCCACTGCGTCAGTGGGGAAAATCCGACAGCAACACGCTGGCCGGCTTGTAGTCAATAACACAGCTGAACCCAATTCGGCTGCCCTGGGCTCCTTGCTACACGCCATTCCGTGTGTACATGGGTTCAGGGGTGGCAGGTTTGTAGAAATTTTGGTGGTGCACAGAACCCGCCCCTACTTCGCCCCCCACCTGCCCAAGGCTCCGGGAGGGAGTTTGGGTGAGGAAGGACGTCTGGGGTGCAGGCCCTAGGCTTAGGCAGAGTATTGGGGTGCAGGCTGCAGGCTCTGGGAGGGAGTTTGGGGATGGGAGGGGGTGCAGAGGGAGGGGGTGCAGGGCTGAGGGGTTTGGGAGGGGCTCAGGGCAAGAGTCGTGATGTAGGGGGTGAGTGTTCTGTTTGGGGCTGGGAGGTTTGGGGGGTTAGACAGGCTCAGGGCTGGGGCAGAGGGTTGGAATGTAGGGAGTGGCAGCCGGTGTCAAGTGGAGTGCCCCAGGGGTCGGTCCTGGGGCCGGTTTTGTTCAATATCTTCATAAATGATCTGGAGGATGGTGTGGATTGCACCCTCAGCAAATTTGCGGATGATACTAAACTAGGAGGAGTTGTAGATATGCTGGAGGGCAGGGATAGGATACAGAGGGACCTAGACAAATTGGAGGATTGGGCCAAAAGAAATCTGATGAGGTTCAATAAGGATAAGTGCAGGGTCCTGCACTTAGGAAGGAAGAACCCAATGCACCGCTACAGACTAGGGACTGAATGGCTAGGCAGCAGTTCTGCAGAAAAGGACCTAGGGGTGACAGTGGACGAGAAGCTGGATATGAGTCAGCAGTGTGTCCTTGTTGCCAAGAAGGCCAATGGCATTTTGGGATGTATAAGTAGGGGCATAGCGAGCAGATCGAGAGACGTGATCGTTCCCCTCTATTCGACATTGTTGAGGCCTCATCTGGAGTACTGTGTCCAGTTTTGGGCCCCACACTACAAGAAGGATGTGGATAAATTGGAGAGAGTCCAGCAAAGGGCAACAAAAATGATTAGCGGTCTGGAACACATGACTTATGAGGAGAGGCTGAGGGAACTCGGATTGTTTAGTCTGCAGAAGAGAAGAATGAGGGGGGATTTGATAGCTGCTTTCAACTACCTGAGAGGTGGTTCCAGAGAGGATGGCTCTAGACTATTCTCAGTGGTAGAAGAGGACAGGACAAGGAGTAATGGTCTCAAGTTGCAGTGGGGGAGGTTTAGGTTGGATATTAGGAAAAACTTTTTCACCAAGAGGGTGGTGAAACACTGGAATGTGTTACCTAAGGAGGTGGTAGAATCTCCTTCCTTAGAAGTTTTTAAGGTCAGGCTTGACAAAGCCCTGGCTGGGATGATTTAATTGGGGATTGGTCCTGCTTTGAGCAGGGGGTTGGACTAGATGACCTCCTGAGGTCCCTTCCAACCCTGATATTCTATGATTCTATGAGATGAGGGCTCTGTCTAGGGCTGGAGATGAGGGGTTTGTGGTGTTGGAAGAGGCTCAGGGCTGGGGCAGAGGGTTGGAGTGTGGGGGGATGAGGGCTCTGTCTAGGGCTGGAGATGAGGGGTTTGTGGTGTTGGAGGAGCCTCAGGGCTGGGGCAGAGGGTTGGGGTATGGGGGGAATGAGGGCTCTGTCTAGGGCTGGAGATGAGGGGTTTGTGGTGTTGGAGGGAGCTCAGGGCTGGGGCAGAGGGTTGGGGTATGGGGGGAATGAGGGCTCTGTCTAGGGCTGGAGATGAGGGGTTTGTGGTGTTGGAGGGGGCTCAGGGCTGGGGCAGAGGGTTGGGGTATGGGGGGATGAGGGCTCTGTCTAGGGCTGGAGATGAGGGGTTTGTGGTGTTGGAGGGAGCTCAGGGCTGGGGCAGAGGGTTGGGGTATGGGGGGAATGAGGGCTCTGTCTAGGGCTGGAGATGAGGGGTTTGTGGTGTTGGAGGGGGCTCAGGACTGGGGCAGAGGGTTGGGGTATGGGGGGATGAGGGCTCTGTCTAGGGCTGGAGATGAGGGGTTTGTGGTGTTGGAGGGGGCTCAGGGCTGGGGCAGAGGGTTGAGGTATGGGGGGATGAGGGCTCTGTCTAGGGCTGGAGATGAGGGGTTTGTGGTGTTGGAGGGGGCTCAGGGCTGGGGCAGAGGGTTGAGGTATGGGGGGATGAGGGCTCTGTCTAGGGCTGGAGATGAGGGGTTTGTGGTGTTGGAGGGGGCTCAGGACTGGGGCAGAGGGTTGGGGTATGGGGGGATGAGGGCTCTGTCTAGGGCTGTAGATGAGGGGTTTGTGGTGTTGGAGGGGGCTCAGGGCTGGGGCAGAGGGTTGGGGTATGGGGGGATGAGGGCTCTGTCTAGGGCTGGAGATGAGGGGTTTGTGGTGTTGGAAGAGGCTCAGGGCTGGGGCAGAGGGTTGGGATATGGGGGGATGAGGGCTCTGTCTAGGGCTGTAGATGAGGGGTTTGTGGTGTTGGAGGGGGCTCAGGGCTGGGGCAGAGGGTTGGGGTGTGGGGGGATGAGGGCTCTGTCTAGGGCTGGAGATGAGGGGTTTGTGGTGTTGGAGGGGGCTCAGGACTGGGGCAGAGGGTTGGGGTTTGGGGGGATGAGGGCTCTGTCTAGGGCTGGAGATGAGGGGTTTGTGGTGTTGGAGGGGGCTCAGGGCTGGGGCAGAGGGTTGAGGTATGGGGGGATGAGGGCTCTGGCTAGGACTGGGGATAAGGTGTTTGGGGTGTTGGAGGGGCTCAGGGCGAGGGTTGAGGGTGCGGTGGGAGGTGAAAGCTCTGGCTGGGGGTGTGGGCTCTGGGGTGGGGCAGTGCTGGGGATGAGTTGGGGTGCAGGCAGGCTGCTCCGGGATAGGGGCCAGAGAGGAGGACTCCCCCCAGCCCTTTCCCTGCCGGCAACAGCGAGCTTTGGGGGAGGACAGTGAGTGGCAGCCCCACCAGCTTCTCAGTGTCCCTGGCATCTGGCAGCCCCTCTGGGTCTCTGTCAGGATAGCGCTCTCCGTTAGCTCTGTCCTTCCGCAGCGGGGAAGAGACGTGCTGCTCATCTGGCAGCTCTCTCCCATCTGAGCTGGAGGCCCGGCCTTTTATAAGGGACTCATTCCTCTAGGTCACACTGCAGTCACTCACAGAGACGGTGACAAATACCTTATCTCTGGTTTAAAAAAAAAAGCTAACTGGTTCACATAAGCTGCTTTTTCTTGTGTTTTGTAGAAATCCATACTTTCAAAACGTGAGGTTTTTAACTGTACCCTGATTTTTAAAGCTTTCTTTACAATTTCAAGGTAACCAAAAAAACCCCCAACATTCTCTTTTTGCATTCTTTGATATATTAAGTCCATTTAAACAGTTAAAAAAGAGCTTGTACCTGGGTCTCAGCACACGGACTGCAAACATTTAGAAGCAAAGACAGTCTGATAATGCAACAAACAATCATACTAAAATCCCTAAGTCAATAAAAACTTAATTTAACTTTAACAAATTACTTTTGTAAACTGCCTGTGGTTTTAACCCCGAGATGCTTCTTTATTTTACACTCTTAATAAGTTCAAAGGGTGTCTTTTGAAAAGCAATCTGCTGTGGGTTCTTGTTTGTTTTAAATTCATACATGTTCTGGCCATCTTTACAGTGAAACAACTTTGGTCACAGGACATGCGAGCTAAACAGGGGAAGGCAGCTATTTTTAAATCCTGCTTCATGCAGATTTTATATAATAGGCCTAAAGCAAATTTGTTTGTCCTGGTTTACATTTCAAAAAAACATGAGAAAAGAAGAAGAACGTATGTGTGTGTATGTTGGGAACAGAACAAGCCCCTTATCTCTGTCAGAACTTTTTCACATCAGCTGCTTTTTCTTCTTTTTTGTCTAAATCCAAACCTTAACAACATGAGGGTTTTAACAGTACCCTGATTTTTAAAGCTTTCTTCACAATTTAAAGGTAAAACTGTTTTGGTTTGGGTCTCTTTTTGTATTCTTTTATATAGTAAGTTTATTTAAAGAGTTAATAAAAAGATTTTGTAAATGGTAATCTGGCCATTCCCATTTCTGTAACCAGGAGGCTTTGAAATCTACATGCCTGTTTCCTTTAATTAACGTTACGGCCCTGGCTTTTGCTTAATGGTAACTAGACATCTTTTGAAAACAAACTGGCTAATTCAAAAATGCCCCTGTCAAACTTATTACTAAAATGCTTTTTGTCTTCTTAGAAACACAAAGTACAAATGAAAAAGCCTTTTTGTTTTTATAAAGCATTACTTTTAATCAGCTTCTAGACCCAGAACAAACACAGAAACATGTATTTATGTCTCAGCCCGTGGGCTGCAAACATTTAAGAACAAAAGCATTCTGATAATGCAACAAAAATCTAAAATGTTTAATTAGCTTAATATAACTTTCATTATGTGTTAAAACTGTTACAGCATTTTTAAAACGTACATTTTTATTCCACTCCAAAACACATCCTTGGTTTTTTCCGGTAAACAGGAGGTTTAAAGTCATGGCACTGTTTCCTTAGGTCCTGTCTACGCTGGCAAGTTGCAGCGCGGTAAAGCAGCTTTCTGCGCTGCAACTGGCGAGGTGTACGCACGGACACGCCACTCAGGGCGCGGAAACAGGGCAGTTGCAGAGCTTTAAAAAAAGCACTGCACAGTTTAAAAAACTTTCTGCACCGGGGCTACAGGGCTGCGGTGCCAGTGTAGACACCGAGGTCGATTACGGCGCTGCGATTGGCCTCCGGGAGGTGTCCCACAATGCCTGCTCTCGCCTCTCTGGTCATCGGTTTGAACTCTACTGCCCGGCCCTCAGGTGACCATCCATCATCCCCACTCCGTAAACTCCTTTGCCATTTTGAAAGTCCCCTTCCTGTTTGCTCGGTGATGCGTGCAGCGCATCTTTCCAGGTGGCCAGGCCTGCTCCACGCACCAGGTGATCCACCTGCTTGGAGCTGTGCTGAGCTGCTGGACCTCATCAGCATTTGGGGAGAGGAGGCTGTACAGTCCCAGCTGCACTCCGGACGTAGCAATTATGATACCTCCTGTGACGTTATTGACTTGAACTGGGACCATATAGATCATTGTTGCAACCAAGGTCCTGTAGTGGCACCAAATCTTGTATAAAGGGGGGTCAAATAAGGTGTCTAAGGCAAGGTTATGGTTTGCTGGTTCTGACTGTGCTATCTATATGCTTGTGTCATTTTTGTATTTTAAGTTATAAGTATTGACTCTATACTGTCTGTGGTTCAAACTTGTACTATGCTTCTGGGTGACACCCCAGACAAGTTCAAAAGGAGGACTTGTGGCCCTTAGAGACTAACAAATTTATTTGAGCATAAGCTTTCGTGAGCTACAGCTCACTTCATCGGATGCAATGCCTAGCCTGCTTGATGGCCGATTAAGGACCATCAGCTACACAGTTGACCCATTGAGAGAAGGCAGAGAAGCCTTGGGACTCAGCACGGTGTGCAGGGACCTGCCTATGGACAGAATGCTGAGGTTTTTCCAGGCCACGTGATGGACAGCTTGTCTTGGGACAAAGAAAGAAAGACCACATGGCAAGAGAATATAAAAAGCTGCTGCAGCTCCTCCATCTTGTCTTCAGTCCTGCTTCATCCCTCTGGGGGGACTTTGCTATACTGAAGCTTTGAAAGAAGAACTGAAAGATGCATCCCAGCTGAGGATGTTCTCCAGAGACTTGATTTGAACCTGCAGTTTATTCTGTCACTGCCGCAAGCCTGAACCAAGAACTTGGCCATGACTGTATGTCATTGATTCCATTTCACCAATTCTAGCTCTCATCTATAGCTTTTTCCTTTTATGAACAAACCTTTAGATTTTAGATTCTAAAGGATTGGCAACAGCGTGATTTGGGACAAGATCTGATTTGTATATTGACCTGGGTCTTGGGCTTGGTCCTTTGGGATCAAGAGAGCCTTTTTTCTTTTCCTGGGGTATTGGTTTTCATAACCATTTGTCCCCATAACAATTGGTGATACTGGGAAACTGGAGCGTCTAAGGGAATTGCTTGTGTGACTTGTGGTGAGCCAGTGGGGTGAGACCAAAGTCTGCTCTGTTTGGCTGGTTTGGTTTGCCTTAGCGGTGGAAAACCCCCAGCCTTCGGCTGTAACTGCCCTGCTTGAAGCAGTTTGTCCTGAACTGGCACTCTCAGTTGGGTCCCACCAGAACCAGCATCATTACACCTACGGACAGATTTCACGATGCATGACAGAAAGGGGCGATGACCGGGACACACGGCAGTTCAGGATCAAAGTGAAGGAGCTGCGGAACGCCGACCACAGGGCGCGGGAGGCAAACCGCCACTCCGGTGCTGCGCCTATGAGCTGCCGGTTCTCCAAAGAGCTGGACATGATACTCCGCGGCGACCCCACCTCCATTGCGAACACCACTGTGGATACTTGGGTGGCTCGCGTGTCAGTCGAGAGTGGACCGAGCCAGGAGGAGGAAATCTTGGAGGAGGATGTGGAGGGGGACCCAGAGGCAGAAGATGACTCGGAGGTCAGAGATGCATGCGGCCAGGAGCTCTTTTCTACCCCGGATGTTGGCGAAGCGCAAAGAGGAGAGGAGGCCCCTGGTAAGTGGATTTGATTTTGGGACTCGCTGAAGTGGGTTGTTGGGGGCAGGAGGGTTGCAGAAAGCAGGCTTGTCTCCCACCGCATGCCACCCTGCCGGAAGCAGAGGGGTGGGACAGGAAGCGGAACTATAAAAGGCTGCCCCTGCAGCTGAGCTGGGAGAGAGCTGCTGGAGGAGCAGGACGTCTCTTCCCTGCTCCCCGAATGGAGAGCGCTATCCTGACAGAGAGCCAGAGGGGCTGCCGGAGCTGCCAGACGCCGGGACTCCAAGGAGCTGGTGGGGCTGCCACTAGCCATCTACCCCAGCGAAGCGAACAACAACCCTGGAACCCCTGTACCCACGGAATGGGTGTGTAGGAAGGAGCCCAGGGCAGCCGAATCGGGTTCAGCTGTGTTATTGACTACAAGCCGGCCAGCGTGTTGTGATCGGATTTTCCCCGCTGACCAAGTGGCAGACCACTCCGCTGCTGATTAGGGCCCTGGGTGGGGACGCAGTGGAGCAGGAAGGCCTGGGTTCCCCTACCACTGCCACCCCACCGTCAGGAGTGGCAGGCTCCCCACCTGGTTGTCAGGAGGCCTGACTGGTCTGGCACCCGCCTGAATCAGGACGCCAGACGGTTGTGCTGACTCTCCCACCAGAGAGCTAACCTCCCCCCGACTGCGACGGCTCTGCCGGACTGTAGGCCAGAGCCCCCCTGCTTGATTGCTGCCCCGCCCTGATCAAGGGCCAGGCAAATGGACCTTCTGCTTCTCTGCCTGCCTGACTGTAGGTCAGAGCCCCTACTTGACTGCAGCCCTGCCCTGAATGAGGGCCCTAGGCAAACAGACTCTCTACCGTTGCTCGGCCTGACTGCAGGCCTGAACCATTAACACTGGGCTAATTTTCCCCTGAACCAAGGTACCCCGGAAGTATCGTAGCGAGGGGCATGGTCTCCCACCCTGATGGACGGGGAGGGAGCCGCGAACCCCTTACAGCCTTTCTTTCTACTTGTTAATACTTTTTCTCTAAATATGTCAAAACACAAGAACGCAACCTTCCCCCGGCCAAACACAGAAAACAATACAAAAGAAATGTTCAAAAGGGCCAACGGCGCCAAAAACGTACACGACCGGAAACGGGGACGGAGGGCGGGACATAAACCCTACACAGGGCGCGGAAACCTGTCAGAAAGTACACGGTGATGAAAGCTCTCGAGCAGTTAACTAGTCACGTGCAATCCCCCCTGTACATAGCAATCCCCCCTGTACATAGCAATCCTCTGTTTCATTTTGATGCTTTTTGATGTATTGTTCTGCTTTTATTTGATATATTAAATAACTGTATTTACAGTGATACATTGAGGTATAAACGATCTATATGCCTTGTCCTGTACAGAGCACACAGACGGCTCCCCTGGATCCCACAACCCACACAGGGAGAAAGCTGTCGCTAGCGTCGGCATCTCCAAAATCGTATCAGGGCAAGAAAAGGCACCTGCTATTTCCCACCCTTGTACAGTGTAGACACGGGGTGAGAGCGAGACTCAGTGATCCCGGTTCGTCCTGCTCCATCTCTGCCGTCTGGGTTTCCACCGACAGCTGTTCACACTCGAAACGTAGGGCAGGGTGAGGTTCGCCCATCAGCCAAAGAACCTTAATGTAAAGCAGCGCGCTCCTGCCAGTGCCCGTGGCAGATCCCCCATTCGAAGGGTGTGATCATTTCCGCCCTGAGACGGACGAGACCTCGTGTCCTGGTGTTAGGGGGCGCTGTGCTCTACCCCGCATATCCACCCTCTCCCTGCCCCCCAGCCTGGTGTTAGGGGATGCTGTGCTCCGGATCCTACATATTCCCCCAGCTTCCAGGCCCCCTGGCCAGCGTTAGGGGGCACTGTGCTCTGTACCCTACACCCCCCATCTCTCAGCCCCCCTGCCAGGTGTTAGAGGGTGTTGTGCTCTGTATCATATGCATTTCCCAGCCCTCCTGCCCAGCCTTAGGGGGTGCTGTGCTCTGTACCCTACACATCCCCAGCCCCCAGCCTGGTGTTAGGCAGTTTCTAGTGTCTGTGAACTTACTGCATGTACCGGAGTCTATCAGCGCATGCTGGGTGCCACACGCTGTGGGTATGGACAGGGCCCCAGACTCAGCATAGCACAGGACTTGCGGGGCACCTGCTGGCAAAGTGGCCTCAGTCCCCACCGTACAGGCCAGGGGTCATTCAGCTGGTGATAGCCCTTCTCTCAAGCCCCCAAGCACCTGTGTGTCATGGCTGCCTGCAGGAGATCAGGGCCAACAACTGCCTGGGGGGAGGGAACAGGGCCTGGCTAGGCAGGGGCTCAAACCGGGGAGCGTCAGTTTGGATCCCCAGCTAGCCGTAGGGGTGCAACTTGCGGGGGGGGGACGGGGGGGAGATCAACTCCAGCCAGTTCATCATAAACCCTGTCTTTGAGGCCTCAGTAGAAATGGGGAGGTTCCCCTGGCAGTATGCAGGTGCGAAGGACTTGAGAGGGAGGTGGCAGACGTGCCCTTTTGATGGTGGTCCCTGAGCACACGGGGAGAGCAGGGGGCAAACGTCTGTTGGCAAATGTTCGTTGGCAAACGTCTGCGACTCACGGGCCCTGGGTGCACACACCCCTACAGGGGAACGTGTACAGGCCCAGCCCAGTCTGAAGAACACCAGCTCTTGTGTAGGCGAAGTCACCGTTTTTTTCACAAGAGCGGGAAACTGATGTTGGATAAGCCAGGAACTCCTGATGGGCACTTTTGTCCCTCCGGGAGACCAACCATCTAGCACAGAGAACGGGGGGACATAAAGGCTGAGCTGAAGCTAGATTCATGCTCTCCAGGATGCTGGGGTGCCCTCATGCTTGAGCTGAAGACGGCCTGGGGGTTCCCAGCATTGCCCTCCTGCCGTTTCTCGCTGGGAGCCCTCGCCCTGCACCCTGGCCTGTGTGTTCTCAGGAGGCTGCGTGCTGCCAGGTGCACATCCCCAGTGCGGAGTCCCGGGATTAATGCCAGGGGACGGGGACTGGGAAGGAAATGTACTGCCATGCCAAGACTGGGAACGGGCTGGTGATAATGTCCTGGCGTGCCTGGCATATCAGTAAGTAGGGAGAGCAGGTCCCTGCTAACTAGAGAGAGCAGGTCCCTGCTCTGCAGGGGAGGTTGAGAGCCTAAATACGATAACACCCATGTGCTCAGCCACTGGCATGATGGGGCCAGGTAAGTGCCCAGAGCAGGAGGTAGCTGGTGGCCAACATGGGCCATGTGGGGGTGCTGAAACGCAAATGGGAACAAGCATGAGAGGTGAGGGAGTTGAAGAGTCTGTGGGAAACCCCCCTCTCTTGTGAAATCAAACACCCCCAGACAGTGTGGGTCCCTCGCAGGCCTGGGGGTGCTGATCCAGGCTTTGCGTGCTACCCGGAGCTCTGCTCCTGGCTCATCCCAGGAAGCTGGGAGTGTGAGTGGTGGAGCTGCCGGCTCTTGGAACCTCCCTTCCCAGCACGGGATTGTCTCTGGGGGAAGCCCACCCCAGGAGCTGGCATTTGTTGGCCTCTTCCACAGAGCGCTGGAGTCTCAGCCACTCCAGATCGAGGGGAGGGGCCAGCTGTGAATCGGGAGCCAGATCCGGGTTTAGATGTGAATCCGCCGGCGCTGCAGAGCGTTCGGATGTGGGGAGCCAGCTCCCGCCTGCGCCAGATCACAAAGTGCCACTTCAGCCGGGCCCTCCACATCTGGGTGCTGCTCCTCCTCCCTGCTGGCCAGCCGGCCGCAGCTCCTCAGCACCTGCCCGCTCAGCCCCACCTCAGTGCTCCTGCCTCCCCAATGTCCTCCCTGGTGCTGCGCCTGGCCCCCTGCACCTGGTCTGTCAGTGCCCAGCGGGGCTGGGAGCCAACTGCCCCCTGGAGCCATGTGTCAGGCCCTGCGTCCCTCCTGTGCCGGGCTCCCGCCAATCCACAAGCCAGGAACAGGCCCGTGACTCCCGGAGCAAGTATTTCAGTCTCACAGCAGCAGCTCAGTCTGCTCAACAGGACTCCAGGGCCAGGAACTCGCTCCTGCCTGACATTGGCAACAGTCTTAGGCTGCTCCAGCCCTGCCCCTCGTCCTGCTCCAGCCCTGCTCTCGCTCCAGCCTCGCTCCACCCACGCCCCGGCCTCCTGAGTCCAGCTCCAACCACGAGGCCTGACCACCTCCAGCACCTTCGCTGACACCATCACTTCCAGAGGGAATGGCACTGAGGTTGCCGGGGGAACAGGCATTCTCCGGCTGCCCGGAGCCATTGTTCCATTTAACCAGGACAGTCCGATGCCAGGCCAGTCCCCCTGAGCTCTGGAGAGGACTAGAGGTGTCTTCGGACACCTGCCGTGCAGCTGCTGGGGAGTCAGCAGGAGACACTGGGTGAGGAATGGAGCCCCCCAGGGCAGGGGCCATTCAGGAGACCCAGCGTGGGGGGAATCAGGCCTGGGATTCTCTGCAGCGGCTGCTCCCACACAGCCTTGGAGAGAGGAGCTGCGAAACCCCCACAAAGCGCCGTCCTGGCACAGAGCTCTGTAGCACTGGTACTCCGTACGCATGAGCCGCAATCCAGCAGGCCCTTGGGCCAACCCCACCCTCTCCCATTGCCCCGCTCGGGGAGGCCAGGGCACAGTTCACTATTTAGCACGGACCAGCTGCAAGGATCCTGGCAGGCTCTGGTATGGTTGGAGCAGCATCTTCAATGTTCGGGAAAAGCGAGATCTGTGCAATAGGCAACGTAGCTCCATGTGGGCACCAGCCAGCTCCTGTGCCCCAGAGAGCTCCCACAGCTCCCACTGAACCAGGGACGAAGGGGGCAGGAGGTTGAACGAGAAGGTGCCATCCTGGGACCCAGGAGACCCATGTTCATTTCCCAGCTCTGCCACAGATGCTCTGTTTGGCTTCGAGCAAGTCCCTTATTCTCTCTCTGCAGCGGTTCCCTGTCTGTACAGTGGGGGTAGCAGCCAGGCCCTGCCCTGCAGGGGCAGTTAGAATAAACGCAATCGAGGTTGGGCAGTGCTCGAATGCCAGGGGGATGAGTGCCAGGATGGTGCCTAAGACAGACCGAAAGCAAGGGGGAGCTACAGAGCCGGTGGTGAGAGGGTTTGGCCTTTGACAATCTGCTCTGAGTGCCAGGGCTGCCAGACCCCAGACAGCCACTTGCATTGCCAGACCTCCCTGATCTACAGTGCTGCTGCTCTCCCTGCTTCTAGGAGTCACTGCCTCCCCCTGGACTGACACCCCCGCAGCAATCATCTCCTGGGGCTGCTGTGGCACTGAGCGTTAGCAAGGCCTGGGACTCAGTTGGGCGTGGGGAGGGGTCGGGGGGAGGCTGCTATTAAAGCAGTTTCTGCACCGTTGCAGCGGTGGGAGAGGAAGTAGAGACGGGACCGTTTTATACCCCATGGCCAAAGCACCGGCAGCTTGGGACCCTTGGGTTCCATCACCAGCCCTGGAAGGGGAGTCAGTGTGTTGAAGCGGGACTGTTCTTAATGTTTCCTCTGAATATTGTGGGGGTGCCTCAGTTTCCCCTAGGCAGTTCTTAAGTATCTAGATGGTGGGATAAGGGTGTATGATGATTGCAGAGCCCTAGAGGGCAGGAGTGTGCAGGGGTCTGGACACAGAGAATGGCTGAAACCCTGTTTCCTGGCAACTGATGGCCTGGGCCCTTCCCCCCTGCAAGGTGAGAGCGAAAGGGTTGGAGAACAAAGGAATCCGGTGACCTCCTGGCCTGGGAAAGGGAGAAAGCCCAGAGGAGGGCGGGGGCTGGAGACATTGAGTGAAGTGCAGATGTGGTTCTCTGGCTCACTGCTGCCCAAAATGGATCCAGCTGAGGGGTTCTGTTCTCTGCACCTAGAAGCTCTGTGTTAGATCATGTCCCTGTCGTCTAATAAACCTCTGTTTTACTGGCTGGCTGAGAGTCACATCTGACTGCGAAGTTGTGGGGCAGGACCCTCTGACTTCCCCAGGAAGTGCACAGAGGGGCAGAGGATGCTGAATGCTCCGAGGTCAGACCCAGGAAGGTGGACGTTGTGTGAGCTGTGTGTCTTGAAGACCGGCTGCTCACAGAAAGGAGACTTCCCCAGAGTCCTGACTGGCTTCGTCTGGAGCAGTTCCAGAGCATCGCCAGGGGGCCCCATGACAGTGGGGTCTAGTGGTTAGAATGGGGGGCTGGGAGCCAGGACTCCTGGGTTCTATCCCAGCCCTGGAAAAGGGATAGGAAACCCCTACCTGGATATGTCACCATATCACAAAAGCCACCACCCCTGGCTCAGATTGACCGCCCCAGCGTGGATGCTGCCTTAGATTTGCATCACCAGGGTGCCATCTCGCCATTATTTTGCACCACTTGCATTTCATAGAATCACAGAATATCAGGGTTGGAAGAGACCTCAGGAGGTCATCTAGTCCAACCCCCTGCTCAAAGCAGTACTAACCCGAACTAAATCATCCCAGCCAGGGCGTTGTCAAGCCAGGCCTTAAAAAGTTCTAAGGATGGAGATTCCACCACCTCCCTCGTTAACCCATTCCAGTGCTTCACCAACCTCCTAGTGAAATAGTGTTTCCTCATATCCAACCTAGATCTCCCGCACTGCAACTTGAGACCATTGCTCCTTGTTCTGTCATCTGCCACCACTGAGAACAGCCAAGCTCCATCCTCTTTGGAGCCCCCCTTCAGGTACTTGAAGGCTGCTATCAAATCCCCCCTCATTTTTCTCTTCCGCAGACTAAATAACCCCAGTTCCCTCAGCCTCTCCTCGTGCGTCATGTGCCCCGTTTTCATTTTCAATCATTTTCATTGCCCTCTGCTGGACTCTCTCCAATTTGTCCACATCCCTTCTGTAGTGGGGGGATCAAAACTGGACGCAATACTCCAGATGTGGCCTCACCAGTGCCGAATAGAGGGGAATAATCTCTTCCCTCGATCTGCTGGCAACACTCCTACTAATGCAGCCCAATATGCCTTTGGCCTTCTTGGCAACAAGGGCACTCTGCTACTCATATCCACTGTAATCCCCAGGTCCTTTTCTGCAGAACTGCCGCTTAGCCAATCGGTCCCCAGCCTGTAGCAGTGCCTGGGATTCTTCCGTTCTAAGTGCAGGATTCTGCACTTGTCCTTGGTGAACCTCATCAGATTTCTTTTGGCCCAATCCTCCAATTTGTCTAGGTCACTCTGGACCCTACCCCTACCCTCCAGTGTATCTACCTCTTCCCCCAGCTTAGTGTCATCTGTGAGTTTGCTGAAGGTGCAATTAATGCCATTATCCAGATCATTGATAAAGATGTTGAACAAAACCGGCCCCAGGACCGACCCCTGGGGCACTCCGCTTGATACCGGCTTCCAGCTAGACATCAAGCTGTTGATCACTACCCATTGAGCCCGACAATCTAGCCAGCTTTCTATCCACCTTATAGTCCATTCATCCAATCCATACTTTTTTAACTTGCTGGCAGTAATACTTTGGGAGACCGTATCAAAAGCTTTGCTAAAGTCAAGATGTATCACAACCACCACTTTCCCCATATCCACAGAGCTAGTTATCTCATCATAGAAGGCATGACTTGCCCTTGGTGAATCCACGTTGACTGCTCCTTATCACCTTCCTCTTCTCCAAGTGGTTCAAAATGGATCCCTTGTGGACCTGCTCCATGATTTTGCTGGGGACTGAAGTGAGGCTGACCAGTCTGTAATTCCCCGGGTTCTCTTTTTTCCCTTTTTTAAAGATGGGCACTATATTTGTCTTTTTCCAATGGTCCGCGACCTCCCCCGATCACCATGAGTTCATCAATGATCTGGGAAAGGGGGTACACAATTTTGGCAGGCTCAGCTTAGTTTTTCACTCCAGCTAGCTCCTGAAGCTCAATCCTGGGCAAACTGCCCTGATTACAGTTTCCATTATCTCTGTCTCAGTGGTCCCCTTGGGAACACCATTTGCAATTTGATAAGCCAAACTGCTTTGGTTTAGCCTGTCCTTTTGCAGGGAGTTCCTAAACTGTCCTGTTATTTTAAAGTCTTTCTTTAACACTGGTTTTCTTTTCTGGGATGGGATTGACAGATCTTTTGCTCCTCTTTTGCTGTAGCAATGGCTTGTAAAATCGTCTCTCTTAATGCCAGCAATGTAAGACAATCCCTGATTTTCCAGCGGGTTTGGCTCTTCACTATTGAAATGAATTCTTATATATTTGGGTAAGGTCAAAGAGCTTTTGGCTGCAGTTTCACTGTGATGTGTCCCAGAAATGCCCAGGGAGTCACAGACTTCTCTTAAATGCTCATCCTTTAGCTGGTATCAGAGTCCTCCTTCCTCCACTACTGGTCTTTTAACTCTCTCCCAGCCATAGCGCTTGCAACCAATGAAATCTTCCCTGGCAGCTTTCTCTGGAGCAGTCTGCAGCAGTTTGGTGGGTTCATCTCTTGGAGAGGTCAGATCATTGCAATTCAGCCTCTCCTGTCTGGGCTCACCAAATCTTACACTCCCGGAGCAGGGGCAGTTTGAATAGTGGAGTCTTATTAAACTTAGTATCCACAGAACAAACAAGAGCTTCAAGCCTTTTCTGGTTCCCTTGGGAGTGCTACACTGCAGCTGACTTGAGCCGAGGCGAACGTATGGCTCCTCTCAGAGAGTGCACTAAAGACACGAAGTGATGGGGCTTGTTTCCCTTCTGGGGAGCTGCATTCACTCAGCTGGGGGGTGGAGGGATAGCTCAGTAGTTTGAGCATTGGTCTGCTAAACCCGGGATTGTGAGTTCAATGCTTGAGGGAGCCATTTAGGGATCTGGGGCAAAAAGTGGGGATTGGCCCTGCTTTGAGCAGGGGGTTGGACTAGATGGCCTCCTGAGGTCCCTTCCAACCCTGATATTCTATGATGCTAGAACAGGCCAGCAGGGGAGCATCTCCTCTTGTGCAGGGAGTCATCTCAGGAGAAGCACAAGGAACAGAACAGCCTTTGGACTGTATACACCTGTCCTAGACTACACAACACCTCTTCTCTCCTCCTCGCTTCATCTTCAGTGAGCAGTATTTTCCTGCACGCCGTCTGCTCTGACCCCTTCTGTTGATACACAAAAAGTGTTCATGGGAACATTGCTGGCGCCAGCACTGCCAGGGCACTAGCGCGTGTGCACACTTAATCACCTTTGCCAGCGCTGGGCGTTTCCACAGCAACAGGCTGCGTCGGCAAGAGGTGTGTGGCTCCGGGGTCGTCATCCCAGCATCTCTCATGCCGCCATCAGGCACGTTGTCTTGTGTGGGCTTTTTGCAGTGCATTGTGGGATACGAGCACCCCTCTCAGGGAATTTTAGCGTTTAGGGTGCGGGACAGATATGGCAATGTCCTGGCACATCCTGGGCGAACCTACCTGAATTAAGTGTAAGTCACTTTGGAGTCCATTGTATTAAAAATGCAAAGTTTCTGTATTATTGGGGGTTGTACAAAATTCCTCTAGGGGGGAGGCGTGGCCAGTGTAAACCTCCAGAAGCATTATGAGCTTCAAAGGACTATTTCAAACAGCTCGCCAGACAAACAAAGTTACATGGGGTTCTGGAGAAATACCTGGGGGAGGCAAATGCACGTTACGAGGCATGGCAGGGTGTAGAGGATTCACGCATGAGTCCCCACTGACAAAAAAAACAACCACTTTGTTGGGAGCTGTTCTTCGTTTGGTCACTGTAAGAGTTGCTTTGGCAGGAAGGGGCAGAAGAGGAATGGAGGAAGGACCCAATAGCCATCACAGCCAAAACATGGAGTCAAAACAAAGGACAGATTTGTACCCACACATTCAGAACACACGGGATTACCAGTCCATTGCTTTAATGACTTGGCTAACTCATCATGCGAAAGGACCCCATTGCCACCAGCTGTCCTTTGATCAGCCAAAGTCAGGAATAGAAGACATGGCCGTTAAAGCCTGCGGTGGTGCAGAGATATCTAGTAAGAGTCCCTGTGATAAATGCAGGTGGGGGGAGCTCCTTTTTATGGACACCCAGCCAGCCAGTTAACTATAAAGTCTCTCTTGGTGGCTGTTCTCTGCTTGCTTTACCTGTAAAGGCTTAAAAAGTCCCCCAGGTAAAGGAAAGGGAGTGGGCACCTGACCAAAAGAGCCAATGGGAAGGCTAGAACTTTTTAAAATGGGGAAAAAACGTCTGATGTTGTTCTCCAGGAAAGAGGGGGACGGGGAGCAGTTACGCTATGAGAAGCTTTAAGCCAGATATGATCATAGCGCATCAGATCATACCTAGAACAACTTATCTGGAACCCCCAGATGTGTAAGTAGATCAGGATGTTTAGAAAGACACAATTAGGTTTATTTCTGTTTATTTCTTATGGCTAGTGGACTCCTCTGTGCTAACCCCAGGTGCTTTTGTTTGCTTGTAACCTTTAAGCTGAACCCCCAAGAAAGCTATTTTGGGTGCTTACTTTTTGGAATTGCTCTTTTAAAATCTAGCAAAAGCCTAAGTTCCAGGTGTAGTTTCTTTCTTTTGGTTTCTAATAAAATTTACCTTTTTTAAGAGCAGGATTGAGTTCTTGGTGTCCTAAGAGGCTTGTGCAGGTTGTTTAATTAGCTGGGGGCAACAACTAATTTCCTTTGTTTTCTTTCTCAACTCTTCCCCGGAGTGGGTGGGGTGAAAGGGCTCGAGGGTACCCACAGGAAGGAATTCACAAGTGCGCCTTCCTGGGCTCTCAACGGGCTTCTGCACTTGGGTGGTGGCAGCATCTATCCATCCAAGGTCAGAGAGAAGCTGGAACCTTGGGAGTTTAATACAAGCCTGGAGTGGCCAGTATTAATTTTTTGAATCCTAGCGGGCCCCCACCTTGTGCCAGAGTGGGGAATCAGCCTTGACAGTCCCAGTCTTTCAAGCAGGATTCAAGTTCCGCTTAGTACAAGCCATGCTACGGCATCCGTTTTGTTGGAAGTTTTTCTTCTGCTGTTTATTGTAAGAGTTGCTTTGGCAGGAAGGACCAGAAGAGCAATGGAGGAATAACCCGGCCATGGCCGAGATAAGGAGCAAAGGCCAATGACCACAAGGGGGGTTCGAATGCAGCCATACAGAGCACAACGGATTAGCAGTCCATCGCCTTAACCAGTCAGCCAGGCCATCAGTTAAAAGGGCTCTGGTGTCACCAGCTGTCCTTTGATCTGCTGAAGACAGTGCTGAAGCCTGTAATCATGCTAGTGTTGGGGAAGCCTCCTGCAAGATTCCCATTCTCGAGAGGTGGTTGTGAGTCCTGGCGCGTGAAAGACATGCTACGGCAATTGCTCCCCAGCTGCTGCCACCAGAACAAGGAGGAAAGGCCAAAGATAAATGTGGTGTTTGAAATCACATGGGCAGATCACAATGGAAGTGCTGGGACATCAGTTGGGGTGTGTGTGTGGCTGAGTCACATGACTGACCCCATAACATGTGCTGTGTCTGTTTCTGGATGATGTCCCCTGGTGGCTCCCGCAGGTCCCAGCCCAGGGTTATAAATAGGCTTCTCAGAATTCAATTTTTATTATAATTTTGACACATAATGTCGATATTGATTTTAAAGGTTTTTTTTAACATTTGTTATCAATTTAAATGTTCACTATTGGTTAAAATCATGGGGTTTCGGCAACGTCTTTATATTTATTGATTTATATTTCACAGTGGAGGAAATTACAATGAGGGGTCAGACAATAATTATTTAATGACAGTAGACGTTGAGATTCAAAAAGTTAAAGCTTTATAACCATTAAAACACAAATTGTCATATATACACAGTATATATCCTTAAATCAGCCTCTAATAATGTCTCACACAGCATTTCTCTTACTTCGCTTAATTGCAGATTTCTATTAGTATCGATGGAAATATTTTCTCGTCGGTCTGTGTGCGTCCTGGGAAATTGATGTTTGCAGACATTTACCAATAAGAAGCAAATCCATCCAATCCTAGTTCTAAACAGAGCCCCCCGGGCTGTGAGGTGAGTAGAGAAACGAGCCTGTGGTTACTGGCTGTGGTCCTGTTCCCAGCGCAGGAGTCTCTCCCCCGCCCCCTGTGACTCTGTCCCCACAGCCCGGTAGTATTTATAGACACAGTCTCAGAGCGATGCTGCTCTCAAGACACAATGATCCCCCATCACTTGTCTGCCGTGCTCATTTCTGTCTCAGGGATGATTGCAGTGCTGCATTCGCAGCATGGCTGAGGGGCTGGAAGAATAACCCCCAGTCCAGCCCCTGGTAGAGCAGGTGACAGTGCGTATTGTTCAGGGTCTGGCCTGACAGAGTAAAACACCAAACCGCAGCTTATTTTCTGCAACCACTTGGAACGATTTCATATTTAGGCAACAAATATTTCAGCCTCTTTACAGCATAAACTTGTAGCGCACGCCTGTAATGCAGAGCAGAGTGGGACTCGGGGCTGTATGGATCAGGGCTTGTACTTCAATGTCTGCCCCTGTGCTACAATAACCAAGGATAGAAATCACAGCCTCTGGGGAACAGTGTGTGTGTGTGTGCACGCGCGTGGGGGGGTGTTCAAAGAGTTCAGCCATTGTGAAAATTCCAGCTATCACTGGGAGCTCCCAGCCCTCCCGTCTGTGTGTGTCGTACCGGAGCAGGGCCCACAGCTCTGGCCTGCTGGATCCAGCTCCCTGGCCCCAAGCCTGGCCCAGCAGGAGTGAAAATTAAACCCTTATTAAGCAAATATGTCTCTGCTCAAACACAGGGGCTGGATCCTGGCCTGGTGACATGCACGTGACCCCAGAGTAAAGCTGCTGCAGGCCATGAGGTTTTCTGGATTTACACACACACACACTGGTGTGACTGAAGGGCAGGGCAGTGTGAGGAGATGGGCCATGCTCACCACTGCTGCCCCAGGATACAGGCACAGAGAGCAGGAGCTGGCCTAGCCACCGGCCAGGGAAGAGGGGCAAATGGGTGTGTCTGGAGTTAAGCTAACTTTCATATCCCATGTAAGGGGAACTTACGGGGGCTGCTTGGTGTCACACATTTATCAGGGACCTCCCCTCCCGCCCCCCCCAAGTCTGATCAATGAGTTACTCCCCCTGAGCCTCATGGACAGGTTTCTGCACAAAAGCATAAACCACAGACCTCTCTGAAATCCCAGACAACCCTCCAACCTGCCCAGGACAGGGGAGACATCCAGAGCCATCGGTCACCTCTCCTTCCTTCTTCTCCCTGCCATTCCACCCAGAGCCCTCCGGATCGTACTGAGCGATGGCTCTTTTCCTCTGGATGCAGGTGACGATCGGGGCAGAAGTCAGCAGGAGCAGGACCAGGGCAGAGCAGAGGATCCAGACCCAGAGCGGGATAGCAGGCCCTGGGACAGGGGATGGAGCAGGGTGAGTGGTCTGAAGGTGGAGGTGAACTTGCAACGTGAGTCCTGCTCACAGACTGTCTGGAGGGGCCACTGCTGAGTGCTGGCCCTTCTGCACAGGGGACATTGCACCTGGCCTTGATACGTCCCTAACGAGCCTCGGGGAGCCTGTGAATGCCCAAGCCCAGCTGTTTAGAGACCTCATGCCTGGCTCCTAACCCCGCAGGGATCTCGCTCTGCCCTGGTTCTTTGCTGCTCTGTACCCAGCACCAAGGCAGGGGCATCTGGGGTCAGCCCCTCACCTGTGCCATGGAGCCCGTTGCAAGGGGCAGCACTGACACCATGGTCTGGGGTTACCATGTTTCAAGTTCCCAAATACAGGACACTACTGGGGGAAGGGGAAGCTGAAAGGGGAGAGAAGGTACAAAGATTCTTTCTGCTTTGAATGGGAAGGGGGCAGAGCCCTGCAGTGGGCTTAGCATTGCCTTCAGAGCAGCGCAAAAACAAGGGAGGACCAAAAGAGAGGTCATGTCCAGGGAAACCCGGATGTATGGGAACCCTACCAGGGTCTGCTGCTGACCGGCACGGGGCAGGATCGCAGCCCGGCAGCCACTGACTCCCTGGCCAGATGTTTGTGCCTGATGCTGCCTCACAAAGCCAGAGCCCACACGGACCCTGCCTCCTTCCCAGGCCCCTGCCCCATGGACACACGTCCGTCCAGGCCATCGCTAGGGGCTCTGTGATAGGAGAACTGGCTAGTTCGTTTATCTCCTGGCTCCGCTGCCTGCGGAATCCGAACCCCTGTCTCTGCCCCCGCCAGGCTCTGCACAGCTGTGACCTCCATCGCCCTGGGGTAAGAGCCCAGCTCCCTCCACACCGCCAGCCACAGCATGGGGACATGGCAGCCCCCAGCCTCCTGGGGAGCAGACTGTAGCATGTGGGGCTGCCTGGACATTTTACATTCCCCACACGGAGGTGAGCCCCTGAGGCCTCCTGCCCCCGCCCCCCGCAGGCACCTGCGGTGGGGTAAAGTCTCCCCATTGAGATTGGCATGTGGTCCCCCCTCATCCCAGCCCAGCCCTCCCGCTTTCCTACAGGGAAATCCCACAGCAGGGAGCAAAACCATTTACCTTGGAGCAATGTCCCCTCTCCAGAGCCGTCACCGTCTGTGGGGCAGATACACAGCGATTACACATCACTTCAAACGCCAAAAGCCTCATACCAATGAGGTGTAGAATAGCAGCCTCAAGAAGGTTTTTTTTCCAACTTTTTGATTCACTGAAAATTTTGAAAAAAATTGTTTTCAAGTGAGTCCGAAACAATTCCCCCCCACCCAATTTTTTGAAATAGCCAGTGAGCCGAAAAAATCAGTGAGTCATGCTGCTCTGTTCCGTACTTGTACTTCATGAAGGTTTTAGTAAAGTAGACCATGATGACAATAAAACTGCTGAATATCTGTGACAGTTTGTCCATTTTCACACTCTGCCCTTCAGAGAAGATCACGATCTTTTGTCTTTTAATTAGTGGGAAAAACCTGCTCTTCCCCTTGATTATCATGCACATTGTAAGGAGAGTGATCACTTTAGATAAGCTATTACCAGCAGGAGAGTGGGGTGGGGGGAGTTATTTTTTCATGCTTTGTGTGTATAAAAAGATCTTCTACACTTTCCACAGTATGCATCTGATGAAGTGAGCTGTAGCTCACGAAAGCTTATGCTCAAATAAATTGGTTAGTCTCTAAGGTGCCACAAGTCCTCCTTTTCTTTTTGCAAATACAGACTAACACGGCTGTTACTCTGAAACCTGTCAGGATGAGAGGATGGTTCTTCATCACTAAAAACATGTAACCATTGCCCCAGGGACAGAGTTCTCACCTGGGAAATGTCAGGGAACGAGGGGGAAGTTTTACATCTTAACTCTAGATATCACAGTGTGTCCCCAGCCCGTCCTGGCTCCCTGACCCTCCACACCAAGCCCACCATTAGTGCTTTGCATTACCATCCACGTGTAGGTACCGGGCGTCACTGGGGAGAAAACTGTTCTCCTGGTTGTTGTCATCCTTGAGCTGGTAGCGGCAGGAAAAGGTCCCTGCACTCTCCCTGGACACTGTATAGGGTGAGTCCCATCTTTGCAGAGGACAATGCGGGTCATGGAGGCGTCCAAAGGGACTAAACACGACAGCATGGCTGTGTCCCCTTGGCGAGCAGACAGTCTGTCCAGGAACAGCCGCGGGGCGGGGAGAGTGCCTGGGGAGCAAACACATCTCTGTTAAACACCTGGGGCCAGATCCCCCGCTGGTGTCAATCAGCAAAGCTCCATTCACTCCATTGGAGCAGGGCCAATTTACACCTGCTGGGGACCTGACTCACTCACTCCAGTGGAACGTGTCTGAACCCGAACCCTCCAATCCCTGCTGTGCTCCCAGGACCAGTCACTCACCAGGAGAGCTGCAGATTTCCTGGCTTGTGACAAGGGAGCCTGTGAAATAAACACAAAGGGTCTCAGTGCAGGAGGGGAGGTGGAACAGGGAATTATAGTGACTGGAGCTGGAAATACAGTCGCATCCTCTAAAGGAAAGTGAGCATCTCTGGCTTTCGCAGGCCCAGGCAAATCTATCTCCAGCCAGTCGAGAGAAATTCAGTCCCAGAAAAATGATGGGCCATGTTCTGCCCCTTTGTTTATCCCCTCGCCAGAGACAGAATGAATTTGCTGTTAAGCTCCCTGGAGCCAATTTCCTCTCAGCACAGTGGGGGATTTTCACAAGCACAAAGTGCAGCTTGGTGTCCAGCTCCCAGTGTGGATCGGCCCCTGGAGGATCCCAGCTAGGGATCTGCCCCTTTTGGAGCAATGGAGCCAGGTGCATTTACACCAGCCAGGGATCTGACCCACAGTCCATAACTTGTTATTTGCCCGGGGAGAAGTCCGGGATTTGCTGGTGCGTTTCAGTCTCAGTGCGGATAACGAACGGCTCCCTGTACCAGCATGTAGAGCTCGCTGGACCCCAGACCCATGGCTGAAGGCTGGTGTGAGCATGCCAGAGACTCGCTGGAGATGGGTTAGGCCAACAGCTGACCCTGACCCCATGTCATGTTATGGGCCAGATCCTGCACGATTGGGGTCACTGAGAGCTCTCCCATTCATTCCAGTGGGAGCAGGGTCAGGGCTGACATGTCTATGGCCCTGATCCTGCAGGCCGATGATCCATCCCTTCCACTCGCATAGACATCCCTTGACTTGAATAGACTCTGGGCAGGCGTCAGGGCCTATACCAGAAAAACAATCTGCAGGATCAGGCCCATGAGCACATACACGCTGGGGAAACGCAGCTGGGAGAGTCAGTGGGAGGCTGAACACAGGTTTGTCTCCTGATCCTCAGCTCTTTAGCTCAGCAAAGAGCCAGGAGCAATTCACAGAACCCCCCGTGCAGCAGGCAGAGCTGGTATCCCCTTTGTACCGAACGGGTAAGTGACTGGCCCAGGGTCACCCAGGAAGTTTGTGGCAGAGCAGGGAATTCATCCCTCGCCTCTAAAGTCCCAACCATGGACCAGCCTTCTGGTACTGGTAATGATCACAGTGATTAATGATTAACTGCTATTTTCATAGAATAGTAGAATCAGAGAATATTTTAATTAATTTCAGCTGGGCTTTTCAGATCCCAGGGAAATCCCATCGTTACCCCATAAAATCTAATCACATTTGGCCGCATATGCGGCATTTCTGCTATTTGCGCCCGTGTGCGAGGTGAACATGTAGCATTTTCCCTTCCTGGACGTCATCTCCAGTTTAGGTTTCATCAAACGAAATGTCTGTCATCTTGAGCCAGTGATTTCATGCATGCCAAGATTTACACCTGAATCCGAGTGTGCAAAACAGCATCCCAGTGTGAAAATGGGCATCCCCTTCTGTGTCCAGCCCAGCCAGCTCGCACGGGCTAGTACCTTTTGTGTGTGCAGCGAGTGGGATGGTGCAAATCCGTTGTGCTCACAGACATCTGCACCCCATGTGCCATGCTGTGGGTGTGAAGGTGGCAAACACACCCACACGCTGGCAGTCTTGGGGTGTGAGTGCAGGGTGGTGTGTGCGGGCTCAGGGCCAGGGTGCAGCCCTTGGAAAACGACAGAGCATTTCGGGGTGACCCAACGACCTCGTTGCTGAGGTTCAGAGCTGGAATCTAACCAGCGATTTCCATCGTCCTTAACCCTGAGTCAGGTGATGCTAATTAAACATGCAGTTGCTATTATTAAATCCCTTGGAAGCTTCGGTGCGAGGTGGCAAGCTCTGATCCCATCCCGGGCAGTGTTGGCACTTTCAGGTCCACACAGCATGTGACCAGAGGGCTCAGAACCTCACAGGATTGGAGCCTAATTAAGCAAACGATCCTCTGCCCCGTGATCTCACGCTTCCAGCTAAACCCGGCCAGTGCTGGCCATACTCACAGAGAAGCCAGAGACCCAGCGTCGGGATGCTCAGGGGACAAGGTGATAACAGCATGGTCTGGCGATGCAGCAGGGAAGGCCTGTCTGTCTCTGCTCCTCAGAGTCTCAGTGAGCTTTGTCTTTCTCATCTGACCACTCCTTGGAGTTCAGGTTATGTTTTAAAAAAACAGGCCCTTTGACTGTGGATTTTTGGGTCCCAGGCATTGTGTTAAGGATTGAAAGACACACACAGGGGACACTGCACTTTACACACACTGATTGCCAGGGCAAAACCACACACCAGCAGTAACAGCTGCGCTGCCAAGTGTGTTTCATTCCAAGACTGAGGATCTCCAGTGGAGGAGGCCTGAGAATGTGAAGCCAGAATCCGAGGGGCACCGGCAGAGCTGTGGGTGGGTGGCTGGGAGCCCAGCTCTGGGACAGCAGGGCACTGACTGTTAGGGTTGAGAAGAGAAAATATAAGATGAGAAGAAATCGCAGGAAGAAAGATCAGAGCCACAAGCCACCTATAAATAAGCCCAGCCTGAGCTGTGGTCAGGAAGCGAGTTTGTGCGACTCTGGAGACACGTGCTGCTGGTGCAATGCACAAACACAGAGACCCGGCCGCAGGCCGCCCCTGGGCTGTGGTCACTGTATTACCAGAGGCATCTCCAGTGCAGAGTTCCTCCCCCCGCCCCTGCCGGGCCCAGCTTTGCTAGCAGCTCGTAGCCCTTTGTACCACGGCACTGAGGAGTATTTTTAACAACACAGACCCGGAGCGAGGCTGCTCCTGTGACACAGAGACCCCTCCTCTGGGGTATCATAGAATCATAGAATATCAGGGTTGGAAGGGACCTCAGGACGTATCTAGTCCAACCCCCTGCTCAAAGCAGGACCAATCCCCAACTAAATCATCCCAGCCAGGGCTTTGTCAAGCCTGACCTTAAAAACTTCTAAGGAAGGAGATTCCACCACCTCCCTAGGTAACGCATTCCAGTGTTTCACCACCCTCCTAGTGAAAAAGTTTTTCCTAATATCCAACAGTAGGTGGAGCCCAGACCCTGAGTCCCTGTGATTCATTCCCTGGTGATACCTAGCCCCTGTCACTGGCTACTCACAGAAATTCCAGAGCCTCTGCCCCCCACAGGAGCAAGGTACCCCAATTTACTGGTTTTACCTTAACCACCCATGCCTGTAAACCACACAGCGCTCATGAGCACTTACAATAAAACCCAGGCAGGGTTATTTAAGAAAGGATAAAGATTGAACTAGAAACAAGAGAAAGTAATGGCAACAAATGGTTATACCAGAGAACAAAATCATAAACGACAAACCCGGGTCTACACTGATTAAGTTACCTTTCCTAGCTAATAAAGTAGGCTCCCCTTATCTGAATGGGCCATTACCGAGACATATTCTCCCCTGGTGACTAGTTTCTACTCCAAGTCTGGAAATAAATTCATTATTCCTTAAAGATTACCCGTACAAACATCTCACAATGATTATGAGTCGTGACAAGTTACTCGCTCTCTGTAGCTATCTTACACATTCCTCTTTATGGATAATATCCTGTAAGATGTATGTTCAGTGTTGTGAGTTTGTCTGAGTTGAGGGTTGTTTGCAAAGAACAAGGAACCCTTTGCCCAGAAGTCTCTGTGTCTCTGCTCTGTCTTTGCCCTTTGGGGCTCTGGGTGTATCCACAGGGCTAGACTGTGAGAAAAATCAGTGTGAGAGGCAGGGTGTTCCTTTAACCTGGCTCTGTCACACCTGGGGGACCCTGTGCCTGTCACATCCAGGAGGCCCTGCCCCTGTCACTCCTGGGGGACCCTGCATCTGTCACATGGGGGAGACCCTGTGCCTGTCATATCTGCATGGAGGGGGGTGGTGGTGTCCTGCATCTGTCACATGGGGGAGACCCTGCGCCTCTCATACCTGGGGGATCCTGTGTCTGTCACATCCAGGGGGGTCCTTCCCCTGTCAGACCGGGGGGACCATGTGCCTGTCATACAGGTGGCCCTGCCCCTGTCACATCTGAGGGGCCCTGCCCCATCACACAGGGGGGACCCTGCCCCTATTACACCTGGGGGATCCTGTGTCTGTCACATCCAGGGGGCCCTGCCCCCTCACACCTGGGGGACCCTGTGCCTGTCATATGGGGTAGGGCTGTCTCTGGGGAACCAGCGTGTCTGACACTCCAAGACACAGCCCATCCTGAGCCTCACAAGAGAAGCATCTGAGAGTCGTTTCCATCTTGCCTCAGTGGGGGAGGGCCCCTCTGGCCACAGACACACGTCAGGGCTGCTCCCAGACACACTGCTAGAGCCCACAGCCCATCCAGTTCCTCTACTCCCCACCCCATGGTGAGCCAGTCCCCAGCTGGTGGAAGTCCATGCTGATGTCGGTGCCGTGTGCCCATTTCCACCAGTCGAGGCTCAGCCCCTGTATTGTTATATTTGTATTGATATTGTCTCAATTGCAACGGTATCTGCACTGGTGTGGGGGCTCCAATGGCAGGGTTAGGGCCAATTAAGTGACTGATCTTTCAATCAAATCCACGTGTCCTGTTGAAGGATTGGGGCCTACAAATCTTGCAATCTCCTTAACTTGGGGTTTTCCGGCTTTTATTTGCTTAACTATCAATGTTAACTTTGCCCCAGAGTAGCTGTGTGTATTGTCAGAGCCGCGGGGACTGCCACTCACCGCTCTCTCGCTGTCTGGTGCAGGTGCTGGGGTCACAGGCCAGGAGCCCTGCAGCTCCCCTGGTGAGTGAGAGCATAAGAGACGTGGAAGAAGGGGAGACACAGAAAGGAGTGAAACTCCTGACAATGGCAACAAGAGGGCAGATGGGAAGGTGTAGGAGGGGGATGGGTGGGGAATGCCTCTTGCATGATTGCTGCCTGAAATCCTCTTCATCAAACAGTAAATTGGACTTCTCACAGTGCCACACCATAAACATGACTGGAAATGAAGCACACTTGGGCCAGATCCTCAGCAGGTATAAATCAGCGTAGCTCTGCTGACTCCAATGGAGTGGTGCCGATTTACACCAGCCGGGAATCTGGCCCAATGTCACTGGGATACATATCTAACAAACTTTCCATCTGTAAATCTTGGCAGGCTTGGAGCTAATACAGGAGTGTATTAATGAGACCAGGGTACTGCACTAGACTGAATTAGTCTTAAATCTCCTGCTTTGCACCATATTTATTTTAATTTCAGTGAGAAGAGAGACAGCTCGTTCCGTCAGCCAAGCGTGTTTCTCATCTAATTTATCACGGATGCCTAGTTCCCTGCCTGGCAGAGTTAAGTTATTCACCTCTGGTGACTCCCCGCGAGTTAGCCGAGCTCCTGCGAGAACAGCCACACTGCTGTGCGCCCACTGGCTCTGCACTCGCTCACACGTGGGGCTGTGGATTCTGGGGGCCTGTCCCGTCGCTCTGAGCGATGAATTGTGGGAGAGCTTCTCTGTCCTTTCTGGGCACTCTAGGGGAACGGTGGGAGGGCACCGGAGGACTGGTGACACGCAAGTGGCACATGCCTGGATCCACACTACAGAGGGGTTGGGTTGACAACTGATAAGTTGATTTCACTTGAGTTTTCCCTGTACCCCCTCTTGGACAGGCCAGCTCCAGGTAACAGCACCACCACATTTGAGTTAAGGGATTTTTATGTGGATGGGATTCAAGTTACAGGCACATCGGAGATATAACTTGAGTTAATGCTGCGGTGAAGACAAGCCCTTCGTCTCCTCTCAGAGGCATATTTCAATCTATTCTTTTTGTTGCAGGTGACTTCCCATCTCCTACACTGTCCCTGAGCACCTCTTCAGCTCAGGCGGGGGACCCCGTCTTGGCTCAGTGTTCCCTTCATCCCAACAATGTAGCTGCTCTAGTTATTTTCTGTCAGGATGGCAAAGAAATCTCAAGCCAATTGACCACGTCAGGCCGGTCACTGTATCGACATGACATCTCTGTGCGGAGCTCAGGCCAGTTTAGATGTATGTACCAGTACAGGATCAACCAGAACCAGGTGAACAATTCTCATCTCAGTCTCCCCCGGACCTTGAATGTACCAGGTGAGTTGTTGGACTCCTACACAATGTGACGAGAGGGAAGGGAACAGCTGGCTGGTGTCAGACATTTTAAAATTTTGTGGGCTTCTGCCACAGGAACCTGTTCATGGCGAGGCAGGTGGTGAGCTGTGATCATTACCGAGCTGGACTGGGATTGTGCACAGCCTGTTAAATCTGAGGGTCTGTCCCAGATCAAGGTGTCAATTGATGAGGCTTTGGATAAAATGGATAAATTAAACAGTAATAAGTCCCCAGGAGCAGATGGTCTTCACCCAAAAGTTCTGAAGAAATACAAATATGAAACTGCAGAATTACTAGCTGTGATATGTACCCTTTTGCTTAAATCAGCCTCTGGACCAGATGACTGGAGGGTAGCTAATATAATGCTGATTTTTTTAAAAAGGCTCTGAAGGCGATCCTGGCACTTACAAGGTGGTAAGCCTGACTTTGGTACTAGGCCAAATGGTTGAAACTATAGTAAAGAACAGAATTATCAGACACATAGATGAACACAATATGTAGGGGAGAATCAACACAGCTTTTATAAAGGGAAATCAGGCCTCATCAATGTGTTAGAAGGTCTATAAAGTCATGAATGGTGTGAGGAAAGTGAGTAAGGAAGTGTTATTATCCCTTCACATAACAGTAGAACTAGGGGTCACAAGATGAAATTAATAGACAGCAGATTCAAAACAAACATAAAGTATTTCTCCACACAACATACAGTCAACCTGTGGAACTTGTTCCAGGGAGGTTGTGAAGGCCAAAAGGATAACTGGGTTGAAAAAAAGTATGAGATAAGTTCCCGGAGGTTAGGTCCATCAATGGCTATTAGCCATGATCTGGATGTTTCTAAACCTCTGACTGCCAGTAGCTGGGACTGGATGACGGGGGATGGATCACTCATTAATTGTCCTGTTCTGCTCATTCCCTCTGAAGCACCCGGCATTGGCCCCGGTCAGAAGACAGGATACTGGGCTAGATGGACCATTGGTCTGATCAAGTCTGGCTGTTTTTATGTTCTTATTAGATTTCTAACTCCATTTTCCAACCCCACCTCTTGGCCAGTTTCTCTTTCTCATCCACTCATGATCGTTGTGGGCAGGGATTGACATTTATCCTGTCTGTAAAGCTACCAGCTCAATGAGACCTGACCTGGATTTGACCGTCAGGTGCTAGTGCATTATGATTATTAATTATTATTAAACCAGCTGGGAATCTGGATCACTGATGTCTATGCAGCGGGGCTGATCTGCACCAGCTAGAGATCTGGCCCATTGACTCCAGTAGAGCGGGGCCAATTTACACCAGATGGGATCTGGCCCAGTGTGTCTGAGGCTCATCTGGAGAGACATGGTCTAGGGATTTGTAGCAGCTGCGTCTCTGGGATGATCTCTGCTTGGCTGGCCACTGAACCGCTGAACGTCCCTGATGTTGTCTGTGTTTTTTGCCCAGGCCAGAAGCTGATCCCGAGCACCGGCCCCAGCCCTGAGGATCCACCATCTCAGGAAGGTGAGTGACTAGGGTTGCCAACTTTCTAGTTTCAGAAAATTGAACATCCTTGACCCGCCGCTGCCCCGAAGCCCCTACCCCTACCCCATCCCTTCCCCACGGCCCCACCCACACTCACTCCATCCCCCCTCCTCCGGTCTCTCACTCTTCCCCACCCTCGCTCACTTTCACCAGGGCTGGGGCAGGGGATTGGCGTTTGTGGGGGAGTGAGGGATCCGGCTGGAGGTGTGGGCTCTGGGATGGGGCTAGGGACGAGGGGCTCAGGGTGTAGGAGGGTGCTCCAGCCTGGGACCAAGGGGTTCGGAGGGCAGGAGGGAGCTCTGGGCTGGAGCAGGGGGTTGCAGTGTGGGGGGAAAGATGAGGGCTCCAGCTGGGGTGCGGGGTCTGGGGTGGGGCTGCGTATGAAGGGCTTGGGGTGTATGAGGGGGCTCTAGGTTGGGGCCAAGGGGTTCGGCGTGTGGGAGAGGAGTGTGGAGTCCTGGAAGGAATTCGGGTGTGGGAGGGAATGTGGGGTGCAGGCTCCAGGAGGGAGTATGGGTGTGTGAGGGGGCTCTGAGTTGTTGCAGGGGGTTGGGGCCCGGGAGGGGGCTTGGAGTGCAGGCTCTGGGTGGCTCTGGCTGGTGTGGTTTGTGGGGGTCTGGGAGGCATTGATGTCAGGTGGCCCCTTAAATAGCAGCCACACCAGCACTGCCCTGGCATTTCCCGGGTGTCAGAGGCTGCTCTAACAGCCATGAATCCTGGACACCTGGCTCGGTGAGGACAAAAGTTTTTCCTGTTCTCTGGAATGGGGGCGGGGTGAGAGAATTCCCCGCTAGTGACACACCCACCCCACTGCTGCCCCTGGCTCGCTGCTCCCCCAGCATAGTGCAAATCACAGCAGCTCTAGGGAGAGAGCTGATGCAGGCCCCCCTCCTCCTCCTGCCATTTGCAGTGGCCCCCAACCCCTCTCCTTCATTCTCCCCCACAGCCCGGCTGCTGGCTGGGGCCTCCACACTCAGCTGCTGCCCGACTCTGTTCGGACCCGTTCCCAAGCAGAGAAGCCCAATTTTACCCCATGCTTCCACGCAGCCCATTCATCCCCGGGAGGAGAGTGACCTGCCCACAGCCCCTTACCTGCTGGCCGCATGGTCCCGAGTTGAACCCAGCAGAGTAGCCCCACAGGGCGCAGGTTGTGGGACCCAGGACAGGTGGCTGACCCCTCCTCTCTCAGCTCCCAACAGCTGGGGAGCAGTGGGCCGGGTAGGGCGGGGGCTGAAGGCACTTCCTAAAGGCCACAGTGCCCGCTCTGCAGGGAACCCCTGGCCACCGCAGAGGCTGCTGCCGGGGGTTAACCCCGCCGGCCCCAGCCTGCAGACAAATGCCTTTCCCAGCCTCTCCGCTGGTATCCACCCCCTGCCAGCGGGGGCTCGCACCGCCCCCGAGCTCCACAGAGAGAGCTGCTGCAGGCCCCCTCCTCATCCCCCTGCCGCCAACCAGACTTTTAACGGCCCAGTTGGCAGTGCTGACCGGAGCCGCCAGGGTCTCTTTTCGAAAGAGAACACCGGATGCCTGGCAACCCTAAGAGTGACTGTGTTCAGGCCTAATTCCCCCAGCGCTCAGCACGCTGAGATCACGGTGGGTCTGAACTCTCAAGAATCTCACCCTGAGTCCCTGACCCACAGCCCATCGGCATCCCTGGGACCCTGGCACTGAGTCCAGTGGGCCGGGCTTCTCCTATGTTCAGAACTGGGAGGAGGTGTCCTGTTCTAGGCCGGTCCTTGAGCAGCCCCTCTCCAACCTCCCCCACAGCAGGGTGTGTGGGGAGGGGAACAGCACATATAGAAGCGTCCGCAGCTGAGGGAGACCCATCTGTCTTCCCACAGCCATTCCCCCCTCTCACCCTGCAGCTGGCAGGATCTCCTATTAAAGCAGCTTCTGCGTCGTTGCAGCGATGGGAGAGGAAGCAGAGATGGGACCATTTTACACCCCATGGCCAAAGCACCCGGCAGCTTGGGAAAGTGGAAAGAGCCTCCCCTGTGGGCTGGGAGCTGGGGGTGGGGAGAGTTCGTGAATCCCCGTTCTGCACTGTTACGAGAAGGAGCAACCGGGATGGAACCAGAGGACCCCCGGAGGGCAGACTGGAATCCACCCAACAGCCTCAAGAATGGGAGAACCAAAGAACAAGATAACATCTAGCAGCACGGAGCCGTCAGGAATGTGCTATCTGCTGATTGATTCAGCAACAGCATGATGAAGCAATTCCCATAGACTGGCATAGGAAGAAATTCCAATAAAAATAGACTCTAAAAAGTGAGAACTTTGGGGTCTGATTCTGCAAACCAACTTCCAGGAGCATCAAATGAGCATCTGACAAGGCCCGGCTCCCTCCTCATGTCCAGGCCACCTGGCCAGTGGCTTGGCATGAGCAACTCTAAGGCTGGTAACTATGATAACAACCTTGCAGAACCTGTGTGTGTGTGTTTGTAGGAATGAATGTGTGACTAAATATGAGATTGAATGGAATGTTATAGCTATAACTAACTGCTTACTATGATTCTTTCTGTATTCACAATAAATGTGGTATTTTGCCTTTTTCCCTTTAATGAGATCCTGCTGGTTTTTATTTTATTGGTATAACAGCAGAAGGTCCCTCCCATGACCCCGGTGGGGAAGGACAAGCTCTAAAGCCTTGGCGAGGCCAGAGCAAGTCTGGGCTGGGGCATTCCATGGCTGGGGAGTCACACACTGGCTGGTCTGTGACTCGTCTGCCTGCCCATTGTGACACGCCCCTGCTGGCTGGCACAGCCTCATCCCCTCACTGCCAGGCTTGGCTCTGGCAGAGCGAGAGCTGGCACGTGCCGCTGGGGAACGCAGAGCCAGCAGCTCCAGCTCCGCCACCGGCAGCAGAAAGTGGGTGGCCCATTTACACGCAGGCTTCTGCCCACTCCTGACTCCAGGTAGGAGAATCTTCTAGTGTCCACCTCTGCTTTTCCATTGCATCGCCAACCACCCCGAGCCTTCCCCGAGCTCCTGGCTGGGTGGCGCACGTCTGCCAAGTGCCCCGGTGCCGGCCGTCTCGCCTGGTGCCAGTGAGGAAGTGGGCAGCGGCATGCGCACAGGAGGGAGTCTGGGGCGGCTCGACAGAAGGGGTCGCACCAGTCGAGCCCAGAGGGGACGGAGACAAGGAGGAGGGTTTGGAAGGGTTGGTTGCACGGCACAGGAAGGCGGCACAGGTGGTTAGATGAGGCATTGGGCTGGGACCCAGGAGAGCTGTGTTCAGTTCCCCGCTCCTCTGTAAGTCTTCTGCGTGAGATCAGGTGAGTCCCTGTCGCTCCGGGCCTCAGCTAACGAGGGAGAGCACGTCCCTGCTCTGCGGAGGGGGCGTTGAGAGCCTAAATACCACAACACCCGTGTGCTAAGCCACTGGCATGATGGGGCCAGGTAAGTGCCCAGACACTGAGGTTGCCGGGGGAACAGGCATTCTCCGGCTGCCCGGAGCCATTGTTCCATTCACCAGGACAGTCCGATGCCAGGACAGTCCCCCTGAGCTCCGGAGAGGACTAGAGGTGCCTTAGGACGCCTGCCGTGCAGCTGCTGGCGAGTCCGCAGGAGACATTGGGTGAGGAATGGAGCCCCCCAGGGCAGGGGCCATTCAGGAGACCCAGCGTGGGGGAAATCAGGCCTGGGATTCTCTGCAGCGGCTGCTCCCACAAAGGCCTTGGAGAGAGGAGCTGTGAAACCCCCACAAAGCGCTGCCCCGGCACAGAGCTCTGTAGCACTGGGACCCCGTACGCGTGAGCCGCAATCCAGCAGGGCCTTGGGCCAGCCCCACCCTCTCCCATTGCCCCGCTCTGGGAGGCCAGGGCACAGTTCACAATTTAGCTCGGACCAGCTGCAAGGATCCTGGCAGGCCCTGGTATGGTTGGAGCAGCATTTTCAATGTTCGGGAAGAGCGAGATCTGTGCAATAGGCAACGTAGCTCCATCTGGGCACCAGCCAGCTCCTGTGCCCCAGAGAGCTCCCACAGCTCCCACTGAACCAGGGACGAAGGGGGCAGGAGGTTGAACGAGAAGGTGCCATCCTGGAACCCAGGAGACCCATGTTCATTTCCCAACTCTGCCACAGATGCTCTGTTTGTCTTCGAGCAAGTCCCTTCTTCCCTCTGTGCTGTAGTTCCCTGTCTGTACAGTGGGGGTAGCAGCCAGGCCCTGCCCTGCAGGGGGCAGTTAGAATAAATGCTATTGAGGTTGGGTAGTGCTCGGATGCCAGGGGGATGAGGGCCAGGATGGTGCCTAAGACAGACCGAAAGCAAGGGGGAGCTACAGAGCCGGTGGTGAGAGGGGTTTGGCCTTTGACAATCTGCTCTGAGTGCCTGGGCTGCCAGACCCCAGGCAGCCACTGGCATTGCCAGACCTCCCTGATCTACGGTGCTGCTGCTCTCCCTGCTTCTAGGAGTCACTGCCTCCCCCTGGGCCGAGACCCCCGTGTCACGGAGTCCCCGGGCGATGCTCTGGAACTGCTCCCTACGAAGTCAGTCAGGACTCTGGGGAAGTCTCCTTTCTGTGAGCAGCCTGTCTGCAGGGAAAACAGCTCACACAGCTTCCACCTTCCTGGGTCTGACCTCGGAGCATTCAGCATCCTCTGCCCCTCCGTGAGCTTCCCACAGCGAGTCCGCCCAGGCAGGCTTCTGGGGAAGCCAGAGAGTCCTGCACCCCAACTCCGCCGTCAGACGTGACTCCCAGCCAGCCAGTAAAACAGAAGGTTTATTAGACGACAGGAACATGCTCTAACACAGAGCATGTAGGTGCAGAGAACAGGACCCCTCAGCTGAGTCCATTTTGGGAGGTAGTGAGCCAGACAACCAAGTCTGTACTTCACTCCATGTCCCCAGCCAGCCTCAACTGAAACTCTCTCCAGCCCCTCCTCCTCTGGGCTTTGTCCCTTTCCTGGGCCAGGAGGTCACCTGATTCCTTTGTTCTCCAACCCTTTTAGCTCTCACCTTGCAGGGGGGAAGGGCCAGGCCATCAGCACCCAGGAAACAGGGTGTCGGCCATTCTCTGTGTCCAGACCCCTGCACATACCTGCCCTCTAGGGCTCTGCAATGATCATACAGCCTTACCCCACCACCTAGAGACTTAAGAACTGCATAGGGGAAACTGCGGCACCCCCACACTATTCAGAGGAAACATTAAGAACGGTCCCACTTCCTCACACACCACAGCAATCATCTCCTGGGGCTGTCATGGCACTGAGCGTTAGCAAGATCTGAGACTCAGTTGGGGGCGGGCGGGGGCGCTGCTATTAAAGCAGCTTCTGCGTCGTTGCAGCGGTGGGAGAGGAAGCAGAGACGGGACCATTTTACACCCCATGGCCAAAGCACCCGGCAGCTTGGGAAAGTGGAAAGAGCCTCCCGTGTGGGCTGGGAGCTGGGGGTGGGGAGAGTTCATGAATCCCTTTCTGCACTGTCACGAGAAGGAGGAACCGGGATGGAACTGATTCTCCCACTCGGGGATCCAGAGACCCCCTGGCTCCAATAGCATGGATGCAGGGAGAGGCTCTGGCCTGGGGTCTGCAGGAGCTGGGACTAGAGGAGCCCAGCGGTCCCTTCCGGCCTCACGTCTGTGACTGTGGGGAGCGGAAGGTCCCTGCCATGACCCCGGTGGGGAAGGACAGGCTCTAAAGCCCTGGCGAGGCCAGAGCAAGTCTGTGCTGGGGCATCCCATGGCTGGGGAGTCACACATTGGCTGGCCTGTGACTCGTCTGCCTGCCCATTGTGACACGCCCCTGCTGGCTGGCACAGCCTCATCCCCTCACTGCCAGGCTTGGCTCTGGCAGAGCGAGAGCTGGCACGTGCCGCTGGGGAACGCTGAGCCAGCAGTTCCAGCTCCGCCACCGGCAGCAGAAAGTGGGTGGCCCATTTACACGCAGGCTTCTGCCCACTCCTGACTCCAGGTAGGAGAATCTTCTAGTGCCCACCTCTGCTTTTCCATTGCATCGCCAGCCACCCCGAGCCTTCCCCGAGCTCCTGGCTGGGCGGCGCACGTCTGCCAAGTGCCCCAGTGCCGGCCGTCTCGCCTGGTGCCAGTGAGGAAGTGGGCAGTGGCATGCGCACAGGAGGGAGCCCGGGGCGGCTCGACAGAAGGGGTCGCATCAGTCGAGCCCGGAGGGGACGGAAACAAGGAGGAGGGTTTGGCAGGGCTGGTGGGAAGGCACGGGAAGGTGGCACAGGTTATTAGATGAGGCATTGGGCTGGGACCCAGGAGAGCTGTGTTCAGTTCCCCACTCCTCTGTAAGTCTTCTGTGTGAGATCAGATGAGGGAGAGCAGGTCCTTGCTCTGCGGGGGGGTTGAGAGCCTAAATACCACAACACATGTGTGCTCAGCCACTGGTATGGGGGGCCAGGTAAGTGCCCAGACCGGGAGGTAGCTGGTGGCCCTGCCCCTCGTCCTACTCCAGCCCTGCTCTCGCTCCAGCCTCGCTCCACCCACGCCCTGGCCTCCTGAGTCCAGCTCCAACCACGAGGCCTGACCACCTCCAGCACCTTTGCTGACACCATCACTTCCAGAGGGAATGGCACTGAGGTTGCCAGGGGAACAGGCATTCTCCGACTGCCCGGAGCCATTGTTCCATTCACCAGGACAGTCCGATGCCAGGACAGTCCACCTGAGCTCTGGAGAGGACTAGAGGTGCCTTAGGATGCCTGCCGTGCAGCTGCTGGAGAGTCAGCTGGAGACACTGGGTGAGGAATGGAGCCCCCCAGGGCAGGGGCCATTCAGGAGACCCAGTGTGGGGGGAATCAGGCCTGGGATTCTCTGCAGCAGCTGCTCCCACACAGGCCTTGGAGAGAGGAGCTGCGAATTCGCCGCAAAGCTCTGCCCTGGCACAGCGTGCCTGCCTGCCGCTCTCCAGCCTTCTGCTCCTTCCCCTTCACGGTGGTGTCAGAGCAATTCCTGCTGCTCACCAGCCCGCCCCCGCTCCCCCACCCCGCTTGCCTCCCCCACCTGGGACCTGCCACGGCCCCAAGATTCCTGGGGAAAGGGATCAGGGTAATTTCCCTGGGCAGGAAGAATCCTGAGTGGTTGGATGCAGCCTGTCTGCTGGGCAGTTTGTGAACCAGCAGAAGGAGAGGCGGGAGAGACCCGGGGGAGGCCGTTTGGCCTGCGGGATGGGCCTGGGAGTCCGGAGACCTGGGTTCTAATCCTGCCTGTACTGCTGACTGCCTGGGTGACTTTGAGCACATCCATTGGCTTGTTTCCCTGCTGGCTGCCTTGGCTAGTTAGAGTCTGAGCCCTACGGCCCAGGGATTGTCTGCAGCACCTGGGGCACCAGGGCCCTGATCTCAGCTGGCAGCTGTAGGCGCTGGTGGAACGGCAGTACGTGGACTGGCCCTGATGCTGAACAGGGCAGTCGCCTCTCACCCCTCACAAGCAATGCCTTGTCCTGGCTTCTTGCAGGATGGCTGAGGAAGTCCGCAAGGTCCCTTTGAAGCCCATCCTTGCCTGGGAGGAGACGAGACCTCCTCCAGGGAAGAGTCCACAGAAGAGCCCACAGCAGCAGCAGGAGCTGTGTGTGCCTCAGCCCTTCCATGCTGGTGAGTGGGTGCCTCCTGGGTGGGCGGAGGGGGCTGCAAAAATGGCAGGGGCCATGGCCCTGCATTGCGGTGGGGCTTGGCCCCTCTGGGGGTTGGGGTTGCAAGACCAGGGTGTCAGTGGCGGGAGAAGACTCCATCACCTTTGTACAACTCTGGGCTGCCATGAGATGGAGAGACAGGAAAACCCAGGCAGGGGGGAATGGCCCCTCCTGCTAGCAGCAGCTGCAGCCCCTACATCTGATCGGGGCATTAGGGGCGGCAGCAGAAGCATCAGGTGGAGACTGACTGAATTGCTCACCCCCATCCATCACACTGCAGGGTTGGAAGATATTTTCCAATGGTCGAAGGGGATGCTCTGTGCACGGTGGGTTGTTAAGCCTAGGATTGCAGGGCGCCGGCCAAAGCATGAGATGCCCCCTGATGTTGCAGCCCCATCTGCTGGCTCCTTTGCAGGGGGGTGACGCATGGCACAGCACAGGGCATTTGGGTGGCGGGGTTGTTGATGGGAGCCCAGGGCTTGCCCAGGTTACACCCCGTGGCTGTCGATGGCAGGAGAGGCAGTCAGAGGAAGCAGAACGGGGAGGCCCTGGGTCCCCGTATCCCACGCAGACTGGGTAGCTCCTCCCTCTCCCAGAGCTGGGAGCAGACCGATTCACTGCCAGTCCCTCTGCCCCCTCCAGCAATGGCCCGGAGAGCGGGGACACCACTCATAGCCTGACATCATGCCTCCTTCCAGGTGTGGCGCTCCCCAAGTCCCCAGGCTCAGCCTGCATGCTGGGTGCAGCGGGGAAGTGGGGTGGCCGCTGGGAACCAGGGCTCTGACTGGATCTTTGCTGGGCTGAGCAGCAAAGAGTTGGGGAAACCAGGGATGGCTGTGCCAGACCCTGTTGTGCATCGGGGCTGCTACCCTGCTGGGGTGGGAGCGGGGGGCCAGGGTTTCTGCTAAGATCTCTCTCACCCAGCCTGCAGCTTGGCAGCCTCAGGTATTACCACTGCTCTGTCTTTGATCAGATTCACCATCACGGGGGAATGCCTCCTGCTTTATGGGGCCAGACTCGCAGGAGAAAGAGACCCTAGAGTACATCAACGCCTTTCTCAACGGCAAGGAACAGGTACCAAGAGCCCTCCTCTGATCTCTCAGCTACTGCCCTGTCCACATGCACCATCCGTCCTTCTCCGCATGAGGCATGGATTCTAAGGCCAGATGGGACCACTGTGATCTCCTGTATAACACAGGACAGAGACCTGCCCCCAAATAATTCCTGTTGAAACTAGAGCATCTTAAAAACATCCTGTGTTACAAAAGGCACCCACCATGCCCCTTGCCCACTTGTGCCCACTGGATTTGGCCAGTCCCCAGCGTGATGGGTTGCCCCCCTTTGAGGTGCCACCTGATTTACTGGCTTATCACTGAGCCCGCCTGTTCTGCCAGCCTGGGCCCCTGTTACCTTGTCTTGTTGGGCTTGGCTCACAAGCCTCTTCCAGCCATACACACAGGCAGGGCCACACCCAGCTGCAGAAAGACACAGACACTGAGATCAGCTCTGGGAAGACTCAGCTGAAGGGCCTTGTCCCAGTTCTCTGGTGCCCACCTCCTTTGGAGTACAGACCCAAAGGTTTTATGACATTCGCCCCCTCCCTCGATGTGGAGAGAGGTATGAACAACTCTTTGCCCCTCCTCCCACTTACTAATTTATACTACAAACTGGGTTGTGGTGTAAACAAGAAACAAGATGATGAACTACAAGAGGTAGATTTTAAGCAGTTATAAGAGATAGCAAATAGAACAAAGCAGATTACCGTAGTAAATAAACAAAACACACAAACGAAGCTTTACACACCAGATAGATAGGATAGACATTAGCAAATTCTCCCTGAGTGATAAACAGGTTGGCAGATTCTTAAGGCAGAAGCTGCCTTGGTTTTGCAGCTTGGATTTCCCAGGTTTTCTTGCATAGGCTAGGAATCTCTTTCTCTAGCCTGGGACCATCACTTCTCATGGTTCAATCTTTGTCTCTCAGGTGTTTCCAGGTATCTTATTGCAGGGAGTCTGAGGTCCCGTCCCATCCCCCCCGCGATGTCATTGTTCCCCTTTTATCTTCTCTTCCCACCTGCTGGAAAACTCTTTTCCTGTGACCTGGGTCCAACAGGTCCTGTTGTGTCGCCTTATCTTGGGGAGGTTTCTATTGCACGCAGTTCCTGGGGTAGCCCTAATGCTTGTGCATTTCCTCCAGGAGCCAGTGTTTGGCTTTTTTGCTGTTCTACCTGAAAGGCTGTTTTGAACCTCACAGTGTTTTTCAGGAACACATACACAGCTGAACTTCAGAACGTCACATCCAACGATAGCACATGCAATCCAATGAGACATTAATGTCTAGCAGAGAAAGACTTTTAGAATGATACCTTACAAGACATACTTGGTACCAAACATATCCTAATTAGATGACAGTGGCGAATATTGGGGTGTCAGGGTGTCACACCCAGATGTTCCTCCCACTCTATCAAGCCCCCCAGTAAGACTGTCTGGCTGCTTCGCCCCCATCTTGCAGTTCCTCTTTGGACACCTACCCCGTGAGATCTGCTCCCTCTCTGGTCTGGTTTCACACAGAGCTGCCCTGCCCTCCCCACATAGTCACTCCTCTTGGGAGATGAATGGCCTTCTGGCCTTCGGCATATCAAAGCCTGAGCAGCGCTAGGGGGAAGCTTTCTGACATCTCTCCCACTGGCAGCTCCTTTCCACGCTAACCTTCCTGTTTTTGTCTAATCTCTGCGGGGCATAGGAGGAGGCCAAGAAACTTGAATTCTTGGATTGTGTCATCACCATCAGCAGGGCCGCCCTCACGAGGCACCCAGACAGAAACCTGTCAGCTTTTCTCGGCAAAGCCCTCCTAGTGGAGAAGATAAAGGTGAGTAAAACACACACTCGGGCTATGTTACTTGGCGGGTTTAGTGATTGGCCTGGAGAGCTCTGCAGATTTGTCTACCTTCAACTGCCAATCGCTGGATCGTGTTGGACGTTTGTCTGTTAGACTGAAGAGTCCATTTTCAAGCATTTGCTCCCTGTGTAGGTACTTACAGACTGTCATCAAGGCACCCTGTAACCCTGTCTTTGTGAAGCTGAACTGATTGATTTTTGGAGTCTCTCACTATAAGGCATGTTTCCCAGTCCTTCAGTCACTCTTGTGGCTCTTCTCTGACCCCTCTCCAATTTATCAACATTCTCCTTGAATTGTGGGCACCAGACCTGGACAGAGGATCCCAGCAGAGGTCGCACCAGTGCCAAATACCGAGAGAAAATAACCTCTCTAACAACTGGAGATTGCCCTGTTTGTCCAGCCCAGGATGGCATAAGCCCTTTTGGCCCCAGCCTCGCACTGGGCGCTCCTGGTCAGCTGATTACCATGCCTGCCAAGTCTTTTCCAGAGTCACCGCTTCCCAGGTTAGAGCCCCCCATGCTGTGAGCGTGGCCTGCGTTCTTTGGTCCTGAACATGTCACTGTATTGAAACGTAGATTGTTCCCTTGCACTCAGCTTCCCAAGTCACCAGGTCGCTCTGTATACACCAGTCTCCCTGCACAGAGCCCCAACACTCCGCAGTCAGTGCCCGCTAGGGAACTAGCAACAAATCTGCTCCGTAGATTTGGAAAGTCTTTGCTCTGCGGCGCTGCAGAAAGCTTTCCGGAGCTTACCTCCCTTCCCTGAACGTGGGACAGCGTGTGCTGGTGGGTGGTCCAGTGGGCTGGGGCTCAGTTCCTCAGTAAGACCTTTGGGCAAATCACTTTCCCCTCTGTGCCTCAGTTTCCCTCCCATGCCTTGTCTCGTCCAGTTCGCTCGTGAGTTCTCTGGGGCAGGGACTGGCTCTCACTGTGTGTGCAGAACCTGGCACAAGGAGCTTGATCTCAGGTGGAGTCCCTGGGTGCTAATGCTGATGGAGCCTTTTCAGTGCACTGGCGCGTGACGCTGGGGCACTGACCACAGGCCCTGCACTGCGCTCCCCAGCTGGAGCCCTGTACACCATCAAGCCCACAGTAGGACGGCCTGTCTGCCGAGGCCACGTGTTGCAGGCCCTGCGCTTTGCTCCCCAGTCGGAGCCTTATGGGAGCTCGGAGCCCGGCTGGCACTTCCCCACATTGTCTCCCCAGGAGCTGATTGATCTTGAGTCCGTCGACTCCCTGACCAGCGGGGTGCGTCAGCAAGCGATGCTCGCCATCATGGAGCTGAGGTACCCGGCCTGCCTGCCCAGCCCCAGCTAGTGCTGTGTGCAGCCAGACACGCCAGCCTCTTGGCATGGCCAGTTCTCCAGGGCATTCCCCCCTCTGCTCCTCCCCGTCTTCTGATTCCCCCGGGCACGTGGCACCAGGCCATGGTGCTGGTGCATGTGCGCTGGCACCAATGGGTTGGTGGTGGAGGATCCTTCGGTGCCTGGCGACCTCTCCAAGTGGCCGTGTGAAGATGTGGGAGAGGGAGCGAGGGGGTTGGACCGGTCCCCTCTGGGAACCGCAGGCGATGGCTCCGGGGGGAGAGGGGCAGTTGGGCACTGCTGGAGCGGAGCCACCGGAGTCGCCGCCAGCTGTGCCAGCTGCATCACACCGGCAGCTCAGCGACTCCCTGTGGCTCAGAGGCTGGGCAGGCTGAGCCCTGGCTCGTGGCACAGCCTGCGCCATGGGGGACTCTCTCTCAGTGCCGCTGGCACCCTGCTCTCAGCTTCCCAGAAGCCTGCCCGTCATGTCCTGGGAGCCTGAGGCCAACATCAGTGCATCAGTCTCGCCTCAGCCCTCCAATCCGCGCGTGTCTCTTCTCTTAGCAAAGTGAAGCCACTGCTGCGGGGAATGGAGCTATCCAGCCTGCTCACCGTCTGCTTCTCCAGCGTCTTCTCCCTGCTTCCAGCAGAGACCAACCAGGGCCTGGAGGCTGCTCTATACGACAATGTAAGCCCCAAACTAGCCATGAGGAGCTGCCCCAAACCGAGGGGGAATCCTGCAAGTCACTTGTGTCCCTGCCCCCTGGGTTACCTGGCGCTGGCATAAGAGTGTAATGATCACAGCTCCTTGGCAGCGCTTCAGCTCAGGACCTGCAGTACCAAAGCACAAGCCCCACCGCCGCAGATAAAGGAGTAACTCCCTCATAGGGTAGCAGTAGTAGGCATTTATCCTTCACAGGCACCGGCAATTAGTGGGGAACAGACACTCCCTTCCCAAGCACATTCACCCCAGTGCATGGCTGGGGGCACAGGCCTGAGATCGGCTGCTTCAGATGCACACAGGCCAGGGGAAGTGAAGCTTGGCTGGAAATCTCCCCTCCCCCTCAAATGCAGAGTCCTTCCTGACTCTTCTAATGCATTAGACTGTGTGCAGTGTCCTCCCTGGGGACAGCAAAAGCGGGTGGGGTCCTGTTGCCAGGAGGAGTTTGCAGTAGGTCCCCTGCGGGTACAAGTGAGTGGGTGAGCTGGAATAGCAGGGGCTGCCGTGGCCTGGGGCATGTCACACGCCAGGGCATTGGTTCGTGGCCTGGCTGGGTAACGCCACTTGCTGTGGTTTCTCCTCTGCTCTGCACACAGACTCTGAACACCATGGATGAGCTGCTGAAGGCCTTGGTGTGCGAGGAGGAGAAGCCCAACCTTGTGGTGCTGCAAAACATCGTAGAGGTGTGGAGGCATGGGGGCAGGAAGGGGACGAGTCCTGTAGCTGGGGTGGGGCTCTGGGACCAAGGCTCCATTTAATCCCAAGCATGGGACACCCCTGTGCCTTCTGCTCCTCAGAGTACGTTCTATACAAAGGTTCTTGGGCTGGAGGACCAAGTGCCCCTGCTATATCTGAAAAACGTCTGCATGGGGTGGGAGTGGAGGAATGCGGGATCTGCCGTGTTCTCCACTGAGCCTCATCTGAGCCCGGGATTCATTTGTGTTCACCATGGGCCCCACCAATACTGGCCACAGCCCAGAGCTAGATTCCCCCAACGTTCTAGTTCTGGGGCCACAGGAAGTTGATTCTGTGGGTGGTTTGTGCTCCAAAAAGAGGGAAATATCCTCGGCAGATATTCGGTCTTCTCGATCCCAGAGCTTGGGAAGAGGGAATCACAGAAGTGCAGGGCTGGAAGGGATCTCAAGAGGTCATCTACTCCACCCCCTGCACTGAGGCAGGGCCAGGCATTCCTCGACCGTCCCTGAGGAGTGTTTGTTCAGCCTGTTTTTTAAAAACGTCCATGATGGGGAGTCCACCACTTCCCTAGGTTCCAGTGCTTAGCCACCCTTAGACTTTTTCCGAATATTTAACCTCAATCTCCCTTGCTGCAGATTAAGCCCATTTCTTCTTGTCCTACCTTCAGGGGACGTGGAGAACATAGAATCATAGAATCATAGAATATCAGGGTTGGAAGGGACCTCAGAAGGTCATCTAGTCCAACCCCCTGCTCGAAGCAGGACCAAGTCCCAGTTAAATCATCCCAGCCAGGGCTTTGTCAAGCCTGACCTTAAAAACCTCTAAGGAAGGAGATTCTACCACCTCCCTAGGTAACGCATTCCAGTGTTTCACCACCCTCTTAGTGAAAAAGTCACCATCCTCTGTAAAAGAGCCCTTAACGTATTGGAGCCCTCCCAGTTTGCCAGCGAGTCAGTGATAACTCCTCTTTGAGGATTGCCTTTCCATCAGTTGTGCGCCCACTTTAGAGTAGTCTCATCTGGAGCATATTGGCTTAGTTTGCTTATGAGAATGTCTTATGGACCTGTGTCAAAAGCCTTACGAAACTTCATATACATCATCATATACTGCCTCCCTCCATCCACTAGGCAAGTAACCCGGTCAAAGAAGGAAGTTACATTTGTTTGGCATGGTTTGTTGTGGACAAGTCCATGGTGCTATTCCTTATCACCCTATTATCTCCTCTAGGTTCTTACAAACTGTTTAATAATTTGTTCAATAATCTTTCTGGGTACCAAAGATAGGCTGACAGGTGGATAATTCCTTGGGGCCTCCTTGTTCTCCTTTCTGAAGATAGGCTCTGTGGCTGCCCTTCTCCAGTCCTCTGGGACCTCAGCCCTCCGAAAGGTTCAGAGATTGCTTTGTCGAGCTCCATCTCGTGTGAATATCATGAGGCTCTGCCAACTTGAATACATCTAACTGACCTAAATTGTCTTTTATCTGTTCTCTCCCTAGGCTGGCCTGTATTCCTTCCCCCTTGTTGTTAATATTGTCTTCATCATCTAGTCGCCATTAACCTTTTTAGTGAAAACTGAAGCAAAAAAGGCATTAAACACCTTGGCTTTGTCTGTATCATCCATTATTTGCTCTGCTTCCCTGCTGAGTAGTCGCCCCACACTTTCCTTTGTCTTTCTCTTGCTCCTAATGCATTTACAGAGCTGCTTCTGATTGCCTTTTATGTCCCTTGCCAGTTAGAACTCATTTTTGCCTTAGCCTTTCTGATTTTCACTCTATGTGCTTGTGCTATTTTTTGGTACTTCTCCTTCGCAATTTGTCCCAATCTGTTTCTCTCAGGTCCTGCTCCCCTGGACCGCATCCAAGGAGGTGCATGTGCGGCTGAGGGCAGTGGGAAGAATCACCTGGCTGACCAAATTCATCTCTGGTCAACACAAATTCAAGGTGAGCAGCCTGTGATTCTGGCCGTCTCCTAACTGCACTGAGCAGCCTCGCGGTGCAGCGCTCCCTGGCAGGGAAAACCCGGGCCTGGAATAGTGACTCAGCAAGATCCTCGGTAGGAGTCCAATCTAATGAGCCCTGATGTGGACAGGTCTGTCCTCTGACTCCAGTGGGCCTTGGGTGGAGCCCCATAATTCTATCTCCAAGGAATCTCCCCGCTGTTCCCCTAGGACCAAAGTCTGCTCCGCAGGGTCAGCGGATTTACAGAGGATCGCTCTGAGAGCACCCTCTGAACCCAGGTGTCTCTTCACCCCCTTTGTCAGTTGCCCCCGGGATGCTTTGGCATCAGCTCCTGCCAGGCTGCCAGATGAACACCCCCTGCTCTGGGTGCTCAGGGCCATTGAGCTGCTCCAGCTGCTCCATCCCCCCTGTGGCAGGGCCTCCCCTCCGGCAGCTGGAGGGGGGCGCTTTGATGATATGCCCCCAGAGGCTAGGGCAGCAGAAGAGAAGGAGGGAGGTGGGAGGGGACACAGTGAAAGGGATGGGAGGGGCCAAAGGAGCCAGAGCAATGGGGAGTGGGTCAGGGGAGGCTGTGCAGACCCCAGGAGAGGAGGGCAAGGGGCTTGGTGCGACGACGTGGGGAAGAGCAGGGAGCGAGCGCAGGGGCTGCAGGAGGGGCAAGGGAAGGTCTGGCAGGAGGGGGAGGCTAGAGGGGGAGGCTGCAGGAGCGAGCCGGCAGGAGAGAGCCGGCAGGCTGGGTGCGGTGCAGAAAGTGGGGGTTGTGGGGAGCTCCAGGATGGAGTGAGAGAGGCGCAATGCAGAGAAGAGGAGTCCAAGGTGACCTCACGCTCCTGGACCTGAGGTCAGTGGAGGGAGGGGGATGGGAGAAGGGGCTGGGATTAGGAGCTTGCCCTTGAGATGGAGACTGGACGTTAGTTCATTCCTTACCCAGGTCCCCACTCGAGGGCAACGTTTGCTGACTTTGCTACCCAGACTTCCCGTCCCTGCTGAGCTTCCCTCAGTCCCTGGTGATGGGCCCCATGGCTCCTCCTGCTCTCATTGTCCCCAGTCTCTCTGCGCTGGGCTCTGCCTCCCCCGGTTCTAGCCCCTTGCTAGTGCAATGCCAGGGGGACATGCTGCGCTGGGCCTGCAGGGGCGAGTGACTCCCCTTGCTCCCTCTCTCCGTCAGGGACTGGAGGAGTTCAGAGTCCTGGGCCAGCTGGTGGGCTGTCTCACTCTGCGCTGTGCTGAGCAGGAGCAGGAGATCTGCCGATCGGCTATGGAGGGACTTCACCACCTCTACGCCTTCCTGCTGTGGCAAAAACGTAAGAGCACTGGAGACCCTTGTCCTTCCTAAATACATTGACATGGGGTTTCCGAACATGGGAAACATATTTATTGAACACTTCTGCCTTTTCTGCATCCTTTTAAACAGTCTCCATCTAGTAATGAGTCTACACCATTGCTAGGATTTCTTTTGTTCCTAATACACTTTTTGAAAAAACCTCCTTAGTGTCCATAGTCCTTCAAGCCATGGAGTTTCCCCTGATGTCTTTAGCTTCCCCTGTCCATATTCTACTCTTCATAACTCACATAAGAATGGACATACTGACTCAGATCAGTTCATCTAGCCCAGTATTGGGTCTTCTGATAACGGCCAGTGCCTCATGCTTCAGAGAGAATGAACTGAAAAGGGAAATTTGGAGTGATCCATCCCCTCTCATCCAGTCCCAGCTTCTGGTAGTCAGAGGTTTAGGGACATGCAGAGTCTGGGGTTGCATGGCCTAATTATCTTGAACCCAATTATCCTTTTAGGCTTCACAACATCCCACGGCAACAATTTCCACAGGTTGCCTGTGCATTGTGTGCAGAGATACCTTCTTTTCTTCGCTTTTAACTTGCTGCCTATTAATTTCAGAAAGTGACCCCTAGTTCCCGTGTTATGTGCAGGGGTAAATAACACTTCCCTATTCACTTTCTCCACACCAGTCATGATTTTATAGAACTCTGTCATCTCCCCCCTTAGTCAGCTCTGTTCTAAACTAAATGGTCCCAGGTATACACTGCAGACCTAAATTGTTATCACTCCATTGCTCAGGGCTGTGAAAAATCCACACCCCTGTTGACAGAAGCACCCCTCCCACTGACATAGCTAGCGCCTCTCCGGGAGGTGGATTCAGAGCTTGTTGGCAGAGGACCATCTTCTCTTCAACGCTACAGCGCCGGTGCAGCTATGGCGATAGAGTGGTTTAAGTGTAGACTTGCCCCCAGTCTTTTTAATCTTTCCTCAAATGGAAGCTCTTCCATACCCCTAATCATTTTTGTTGCCCTTCTCTGCACCTTTTACAAGTCTGGTATATCTGTTTTGAGATGGGGCGACCAGAACTACACACGGTATTCAAGGTGTGGGCGCGCACATTGGATTTGTATCGAGGCATTCTGACATTTGTCTGGTTTATTATCTATCCCTTTCCTAATGGTTCCCAACATTCTGCTGGCTTTTTTAACTGCCACTGCACGGTGAGCGGATGTTTTCGGAGAACTCTTTACGATGACTCCAAAATCTCTTTCTTGAGTGGTAATTTAAACCCCATAATTGTGTATGTATAGTTGGGATTGCGGTGTCCAGTTTGCATTTATCAATATTGAATGTCATCTGCCATTTTGTTGCCCAGTCCCCCAGTTTTGTGAGATCCCTTTGTAGCTCTTCGCAGTCTGCTTTGGATTTAACTATCTTGAGTCATTTTGTATCATCTGCAAATTTTGCTACCTCACTGGTTACCCCTTTTTCTGGATCATTGATGACTATGTTGAACTACACTGGTGTCAACACAGATCCTTGGGGTGCCCCGCTCTTTACCTCTCTCCACTGTGAAAACTGACCATTTATCCCTCTTGTTTGCTTCCTATCTTTTAACCACTGACCCATGAGAGAACCTTCCCTCTTATCCCATGACAGCTTACTTTGGTTAGATTGGTGAGGCATGACTTCCCTTTACAAAAGCCATGTTGACTCTGCCCCAACAAATTGTATTCACCTATGTGTCTGATAATTCTGTTCTTTCCTATCATTTCAACAATTTGCCTGGTGCTGAAGTCAGGCTTGCCAGGGATCACATCTGGAGACTTTTATAAAATTCACTGTCACATTCGCTATCTCGTACAGAGGCCGATTTAAACATTAGCTTACATACCACAGCACTGCACATAAGTTTGTTTGGATGTCTCGTGAGAGCTGCAACCTTTGCACCAGGCAGGCAATTTACCATGCGGTTCTCCCACTCATCACAAACCCAACTGCTTATATGTTTATTGATTGAATCCCCCATTACTATTACCTGGCTTTTCTTTGTAACTGGGCTTCCCGCCTCAGGAGGGGCAGCCTCAGTGTGAGAGGATATCCTGACTTCATCTGGCAGGTGGGTCCCAACTATGGGATCGTCTCCCTCTGCTCCAGCTCTATGTTCTCCTTCCCAGAAACTTTCACCCTCCTCAGCAGCACAGAGGCTGTCAGACTGGGGGTGGGACCACTCTACTGCATCCCTAAAAGTCTCCTCTATGTACCTCGCTGTCTCCCTTGGCTCCACCAGTTCAGATCCTCTGGCCTCCTGGTCTCCGAGGGCAGTAGCTCCTTGGGCCAAATGCCCAGATGTGCTACCTGCCCACAGGGCTGGTAATCCTACATGCTGCATTCAGTGCAATCAACTGGAGAGCCTCACACTGCTGCTGCACTTCTGCCTGGTTTATTTTCACTCTTCCAGGGGGGTTAGTTTGTTTAGTTTTGTTGCGGGGGGGGGGAGTTTATTGGCCTGAATTTACAGTATGTTTCTTAGATGTACTTGTCTGTAAACTTCCTTGCAAAACTCCCGTTTCCAAAGCTAACCTCTGATTTCTATTGCCTGCTGTCTGTTTCCCCTCCCTGGTTCAGGCACCACGCTGGCAAAGCAGAGTGCAGAGTATCTGCAGGTCTTCAGGGAGTGGCGAGCGGAGAACACCTTCTGGGTCACCTGGTTCACCAACACCAGCAATATCGCCATGGTAACTACTTTCAATGCTTCCTGGGTTTGTTGTGCCCAGAGTTCTCAGGAGAGAGAAATTAACACCCTAGGAGTCAGGGGGAAGGGACAGACCCAGGCGTGTGACTGACCCCATCCAGCTGGGCCGGAGCCCTGCCTATGGCCCACTCCACCTCATAGAATCATAGACCTCAGGAGGTATCTAATCCAATCCCCTTCTCATAGCAGGACCAACCCCAACTAAATCATCCCAGCCAGGGCTTTGTCAAGCCTGACCTTAAAAATCTCGAAGGATGGAGATTCCCCACCTCCTTAGGTAACCCTTTCCAGTGCTTCACCACCCTCCTAGTGAAATAGTGTTTCCTCATATCCAACCTGGACCTCCCCCACTGCAACTTGAGACCATTGATGCTTGTTCTGTCACCTGCCACCACTAAGAACAGCCGAGCTCCAGCCTCTTTGGAACCCGCCCCCCTGCCCCCCGACCCCAGCAGGTAGTTGAAGGCTGCTATCAAATCCCCCCTCACTCTTCTCTTCTGCAGACTAAATAAGCCCACTTCCCTCAGTCTCTCCTCATAATTCATGTGCTTCAGCCCCCTAATCATTTTCGTTACCCTCTGCTGGACTCTCTCCGATTTGTCCACATCCTTGGGGGGCCAGATGTGACCTCACCACTGCCGAATAGAGGGGAATAATCACTTCTCTCGATCTGCTGGCAAGGCTTCTACTATGGAGGGCCAATATGCCTCCTTCTGTGCCACATCCCAAGATGCACTGGGTCTCATCCAAACCTGATCCCAGCTCCTTGTCAGGTGTGGGGGGAGCTTCCCCAGAGATTAATGCTCTCCAAGGCATCATTGCGTCCACGCACCAGTGCCAGCCCCTGCTGAGCACTAGAGAGTGTATCCGTGCTGTGCAGTATTGTGCCCCCGTGCACTGCCACGCCGGCCTCTGCCATGTACGACAGCTCCTGATTGCTGGCTGGGTACTGTGCATCCCAGGTGCAGTAACCCAGCCCTGTCCCGGCAGAGCAGGCTTTGCCTGCACTCCTGGCTGGGCCACTCCTGGCTGCTCGGTCCAACTGGAACCGCAATGGGCAGCAAAAGGGGTTTCACTGGCAGGTTTCTTTCAGATGTTTGGGAAGTACTTCAACCCCTCCGAGCGCATGGACTTCCTCCTCACGGCTATCGAGGGCATGAAAGACACCAGCGTCCATGACTCGGTGGCGGCCAGGCACATGCTGCATGTGATCCTATGGGTCCCCAGCCCAAGCTTGGAGAGGGTAAGAGTTGCAGTGAGAACAGCCTGCTGGGGGAGGCCATCTGTGGGAGACTCTGTCTCTGGGCGCTCGGCATTACTGGGGGGCAGGTCCTGTGCAATGCGGGGGGTCAGTCTAGGTGATCTCCATGGCCGTTTGTGGTCTTGCAGTCTATGAATCGATAGGCCGGGAATTGGCCCTGTGTTCTAGGCCTGGAGCTGGAGAAGAGGATGTGGGAGGGCAGATGGCTCTCAGGTACGGCAGCTCCCTGGCACCCCAGATCAATAGCAGCGCGAGGAAGCCAAAGCCCCCATCTCCCCATTTCTCTTCCAGGTGTCGGAGGCTGTGACGAGCATATACCACAACCTGGACTCCATCAGCGAGCCGCTGGCCCAGCAGCAGCTGCTCAAGGCCCTTGTCGTGCTGGGCCACCAGTACAGCGAGGAGGTGGTCACAACCCTGCTGGGCTGCTCGCTGTCATGGGACAGGTACGGGGCTGGGGCTGCTGCCGCTTGCGCTCCGGCTCCCCCGGACTGGTCCCGCTGCCAGGGTCAGGGGCGTGCAGAACCTTCCAGAGACCTCCTGCTCCCTGCAGAGCTTCTGCTTCTTCTGGAGGGTTTTACAGGCTGACACGCCATGGAGACAGGCCAGCCTGCAAAACCCCATATGGCATCCCTCGGCCTCCCCCGGGGCTGACACTCAGACCCGGCCCCCATGCAGCCTGCCCCAGGCAGTGGGGGCCCTTGCTGCAGCAGGAGGGCAACAAAGGGCCGGCTGGTGGCGGGAGACCCAGCAGGGTGCGGGTGGCAGTGGGTGCAGGAGGCTGGCGGGGCTCTGGCCAGGTGAAATCGGCTCTCTCCCTTTGCAGCGTTGCTGTGGAGATGTGGAGGGTGCTGACATCCCACCCCAAGACCGCAGGAAAGGTCCTACGGGAGCTGCTCAACACGCTGCAGGAGCGACCGCTGCACCCTCATCACGACGTCTCTCAGCAAGAGGCTGGCGTCGCCCCCTTGGCCGTAAGTTCCAGCCCCTGCAGCAAGGGAAGGAGCGCCGTGTGTCCCCTCCACGGCCTCAGGGTGTCTCTCAGTCTCCCACTGGGTATCGCCATTGGGCCGAAGAGAGAGAGCGTGACTCTAGCCAGCGCTATAGTCGAGGCAGAACACGCCGAAACCCTCTCCTGGTGCTCTGGGACAGCTCTCGTAGAACCGCAGGGTGAGAAGGGATCGCAAGGACAGCTTGTCCAGCCCCCTGCCAAGATGCAGGATTTGTTGTGTCTATCCCAGCCGAGACAGATGGCTCCAGCCTCCTTCTATAAACCTCCAGCAAAGGGGCTTCCACAAGCTCCCTAGTCGTCTGTCCCATTGTCCTACTCTTCTTACAGTTAGGAAGGTTTTCCTGAGATTTAATCTAAATCTGCAGTGCTGTCTTTTGAACCCATCCCCTCTTGTCCTGCCCTCTGGGGCAAGAGAGAACAACTTTTCGCCATCTTTTTTTTGGCAGCCTTCGAAGAATCTGAAGACCCTGAGCACGTCCCCCCTTAATCTCCTCTTTTCCAAACTAAACATAGCCAGTTCCTTCAATCTTTGCTCGTATGGCTTGTGTTCCATCCCTCTGATCATCTTTGTCACTCGCCTCTGGATCCATTACAGTTTCTCCACATCTTTTGTAGACATTGGTGACCAAAACTGGACACCGTACTCCAGCTGAGGCCTAACCAGCACTGAGTAGAGTGGTACTATCACCTCCCATGACTTCCAGGCTATACCTCTGTTAATGCAACCTAAGATTGCATTTGCTTTTTTTTCTTTTTTTTTTTTTTTTTGCAACAGCATCGCTTTGCTGACTCATGCTGAGGCTATGATCCACCGCAGCTCCCAGATCCTTCTCAGCAGTACAACCGGTTATCCCCCATTCTGTTTCTGTGCATTTGCTTTTTCTTCTCTAAATGTAGCACCTCACTTTTGTCTTGGGTGAGTTTCATTTTCTTGTCTATAGCCCAGTCCTCCAATTTACCATGATCCCTCTGAATTTGAGCTCTTTCCTTCAAAGTCTTGGCAACTCCTTCATCAGGGAGCTGATGCAGGGCTGGGTTCATTGAAAGCTTCCCAGGGGACCTGGCCGTGGCCTGGAGTCAGGAGCCCTGGTTTCTAGTCCTGGCTCTGCCACTGACCTGCTGGGTGACCTTGGGCAAGTCCCTGCCTGGCTTTTGTCTGTTGTTCTGCAGGGCAGGGCCTGGCTCCTGCAGGGTGCGTCTCTGGGTGTGTGATCCAAAGAACCCTAGCACTAGAGTAGCAGCAGAGCTGTGGACTCTAGAGCTCCAGGGATTGCTGGTGACACCAGTGATCCGGGACGCCCGGACAGAGCCATTTTGCTTCAATTGGAACCATTTTTTCCTACGAATCCCCTTTTTGAGCCTCGTAGGTTTTAACTGTTGACGTCACAGCTCTGTCCCGCAGCACTCGCTCCTCTGAAGAGCTCGAGAAGGGCCTTTTGCTGCTCAGACCTCATACCAAGTGTGATAGACACAGCATAGTGAAGGCAGAGAAAACCCTTGGGACTTAAATACACAGATCTGGCAGCCTGGTCAAAGAGGAGACAATCTGAAGGCAACTCTCCCTAATGATAATTTACTTCCCCTGAGAATAGCAGGTCAGTCCGGTTTATTAAAGCCGGACGATGAATCGATCAGACATGGAGAGGGCATGACTGTAATTCTCTTTGTTATCCACCATTCCCATTGTTCCATGTCCTCAGCCTGGTTTTCACTTGCTTGTGTTTTATTTTTCCTTCCGGAATCGGTAAGCCTATATTGGACACTTTTCCCCCTGATCCCGGTTGAGGTTTTGTGGGGCTGTCTTTGAACAGTTCAAAAGCCAAATACAGAAATGATTGAATCTGGCTTTTAGTAACAGACCAACCCTACAACTCATATACAAAATCGGCTCCCTCGCCGAGGCTGGGCTGTAAGGCCCGGGACTCAGGAGAACCCAAATTCAGTTTCGGGCTCTGCCAGACTCCCTGGGTGACCATGGGTGAGTCACGTCGCCTCTCTGTGCCTGAGTTCCATGTCTGTACAACGGGGATAGAAATCCTTCCTTTGTGTGTCTAGCCTGTAAGCTCTAGGCCAGGGAATGTCTCTTTCTGTGCCTGGAAAGGCCCCAGCACACGCCCTGATTGCAGGTAGGCGCTGGAGGTGCTATTCTAACTCTTATAACAAGAATACACTTGATTTGTTTGGGGTCAAGGTGTTGTGCAGAGAAGTTTCCACACATGATACCTGCTAATAAATACTACCCCCTGAGATCGGGGGTACAAGGAAGCAGCTGCTTATGTTGCAGGTAGCCGGCCCCGCTGCCTGCGATCCTAGCTGGGGCTGTGCAAGGGCTTTGAGGCTCTAACATGTCATCTGGAGGCAGGGCGCTAGAAGACTTTTGATAGTGGAGGTGCTGAGCACCCCCTTACACCTGTGCACACACCCCACCACCCCTAGAGCTGGGGTCAGGAGCAGGGCCATGGCTCCAGGGGGGCGGGAGATGGATGTGGCAAGGGGGCCGAGGCTGGGGCCACAGCTGGGAGTTTGCGCAGGGCTGGCAGCTGGGACCTTGTGTGTGAGGCCAGGAGCAGAGCCCCGCCTAAAACCTTGGAGTGCTGCAGCACCCCCTGCACTCCTAGTTCCCGTGGCTCTGTCTGCAGGGGAGGCAGACGTTGTTTTGGAAATGGCTTGTTGGGTCACCGGAGGGTGTTTCGTAAAGCAGCTCCTCCTTTCACACAGATAGGGAAACTCCAGCGCCAACTCCCAGTCGTCGTGGAGCGGCTACATGAGGCAGACAGGGACATCATCTCCAATGCCATCACGGTGCTGAGAGACATCCTCGCTGGCATGGACAGGCAGAGCGCCAGCCCCGTGGCTGTGCAAGTGGCTGAGAAACTCCTGCCTTTCTTTCATGATGTAAGGCCTGGCGGCCCGCGGGAGACCCTTTAAGCCACAGACGTATGAATGGGGGCTGGCGGGTGGGCTAGCGGGACCTATGCTATGGCCCTAGCCAGAAAAAGGATTGTCGTAAATGACATGAACCCATTCCCGCCTTCTTCTGCTAGCCCATTCTCCATCAGAGCATATGGCAGTACGAGTGGGAACCCTGGTGTCCTGCAGGCCTGCTGACAAGGATCAGGGCAGCCTGGGGACGAGGCTCCCCTTGAGGGAAGGACATACATTCCTGAACCTGCATGCAGCGAGGGGGCCTCTGCAGCACAGGGTGCCGCAATGCTCCTGCTGGCTTCCAGGGTAACAAGTGATGGTACCCTGGTGAAAATCCTGCTCCTCCCCTCCCTGGCCAGGAATCCCACAGCTGGCCTGTCAGCTCCATAAGGAAACGGCTCCATCTGTAGGTTCTGCAGCTACCGCCCTTTCCTCTCCCCTTCGTTCTCATGGCAGGGCAGCATCAAAGGAGGGGCTAGTTCTCCCCAGGCCTTTTGTAACCACAAACGAGCCCCCGCCAGCGTGTTCACCAGACTGATGTTCAGTCCCCCACTGCACGGCGAGAGCCAGCAAAGTGGGCGGGAGAAAGGGACCCATCCATTACTGCCTTCCAGGGGTAACGCCCCAGTGGGGGCTCCTGGAGGGACCACCCACCTCCCCAGCTCTCACAACGCTATATCCTACCCTCAGCCCTCCCCAACTCTGCTGGGACCCGGCCACTCTTTATTTAGCAGTGGCACAGGCCCAGCTAAAGCTGTTCCCAGGGTCTCCTGGATCCCCAGCTGAACGAAGGGACAGGGCAGCCCAGACCGAAGATGCAGGATCTCGCCCTGGGGTGAGCCTTTAAACCAAAACCCTGTGGGGCCCGGGGGGAAGAGAACAGGTTTTCTGGCCAAGAAGATACCAGGATAGCCCCTCAGCTGGTGGAAACGTGCATCTCTTTTCCCTTCAGTGGCGCTATGCTCATGAGACTCTGGCCCCCAGCTGTGCCTGTATGACTGGGGCTGAGTTAGCAATACCCCCTGCAGGGCAGACATCTCTGTCACAGTGAGCGCTCACCCCGCTGAGTGAGCACGACCGTCACAGCGTCTCCTCCCCACATCCTCTCTTGCAGGAGTCCAGCAAACTCCGGGTGCTCTCCATCGCCCTCTTTAAACACCTGCTGGAGCTTGTAAGGGGGCCCAGCAGGAGGAAGATGAAGGAGCACGTCATCCGGAGCCTGGTCCCGCTGCTCCTCCTCCTGCATGATGAGCGTCCCAATGTGTCCCAGGTGAGGCCACGAGCTGGAGCCTGCAGCTGAGATCGTTACAGAGTGACCAGTAATTTGTTGGGGGGGGGCCAACATGTGACACCCCCCTTTCAAGGGTCTGGCCGGCAGAGGGCAGGTGCTCAGTGCTGTGACAATCAGGTGCTCAAAATCACTTGAACGTTGAGTCCAGTAGCGCCATGACCATGTCGCCCCACCCAACTGCTGAGTCTTCCCTGCCTCCTCTGAGCCCAACACTCCCCCCCTGCAGCCAGGCTGAGAGAATGGGTGGGCGGAGGGGTCAGCTCACCACTCCTACAGCCACTGGCCTCCGCACATTCCCCTGGCTGTGCTGGTGGGAAGAGCACAACCCTGGCCATGGTCCCTACCCGGAGCAGAGCTACCCAGCCTCCGGATGGTGCCCAAGACCCAATGTGCCCTTGGCCAAGCAGCCTGGACAGCTCTTACTAGCCATGACATGCCCAAGCCCCCCCTCCGCCCCGCCCCAGGTGCCTGTGCCCATGCTCGCTCTCATGGCCCCCATCACTTGGGAGCCAAATGCTCCCAGCAGTAATGAATTCACCCTCCTACCCCCCAGGAGGTGGGGAACTAACGCACAGCGTGAGGCCTAGTGCCTCAAAAGTATTGAATGCCCATGGGCATTAGGCACCTAAATCCCTTTGTAGCCCTGGGCCGAAGCAACTTGCCTGAGTTCCTGCAGGAAGAGCTGGGAATTGAGTCAGGTCTCCAGCCATTGCCTTAGCCACACCTCCGCCCTTCCGCAAACAGCCGCGGGCCGGGAACCGTTCAGCACACACGGCCTCCGGAAACTATGTTAGTGGCTTCCAGCTGGGCTGTCCCTAGCCATTTGGGTGCCCTATCCAGCCCTCCCGCAGTGGGGCTGTGTGGGGTCCCAGGCCTCCCCCTCCCCCCCACCAGGGTCTGGGAGGCAGGAGCTGTGTGGGGCCACTTTTGGGGGGCCCACAGGCCCAGAGTGGCCTGGGGGATTAGCGGAGAACTGGGAGTAGCCCGCTCTGCTTCCCTCGCCCCGGCTCCAGCCATGTCGCTCGAGGGAGGGGCTTTGGGGAAAGGGATCCCTCCCACACACACTCACTGACAGCAGCGGGAAGCGGAGCAGCCTGGCCCCAGTCCGCTCTACTCTGCCAGCTCCCAGCCGTGGCACTCCGCTTCCCACCGCTGGTGAGTGCGGGGGGCAATCCTTTGGAGTAGAGCGGGCTGGGACCGGGTTGCTCCACTTCCTGCCACTGCTGGGGAGTGTGGGGTCGCTGGGGGAAGAGGCTTGCAGAGAAGAGGTGGAATGGGGGCGGGCTTGGGACGGAGCAGGGGGGAAGGGGAAGAGGCAGGGCGGAGGGAGTTGTCCAGGCCCCCCCCAGGGACGGCCCTGCCCTTTATAGTGGGCGCAGCCCGCGGCGGGGCTGGCCGAGGTATAGGGCGGGTCACTGGGGCTGGTGCTGCTGCATGTGCAGCATGCAGCTGCCTAGGGGCACCATGAAATTTAGGGCAATTTGGTGCCCCAAATTTCGTGGTCCCCTATGCAGCCGCGTATGCCGAGGGACGGCCCTGGCTTCCAGCTCCTGTAAGCGTGGCCGGCCCCTCTTGTTTTGCAGGTGTGTTGGGACACCCTCAGGAGTGCGGTGGAATTCCTAAGGTGGAGCCAGCTCGGTGCTCTCGTCCAGAAGAAGGAGCTTTGGTGAGGCTGTGACTGCCTGGTGAGGGAGCCCTCCATTGCCCGGCTCCGTGCCCACACCGAGCCCCAGCCCCGGGACCACACCTGGCCCTGGCTGTAGTCCCTCTGCGTGATCCCCCCGGCACAGGAAAGAGGGCTGAAAGCAGGACACTCCACAGATCTGGAACCTGGCCTGCAGGATGGAAAGGCCTTTAATAACCTTGTGCTCCCTTCTTCTGGCTATTAGGTGGCATGCTACAAGGGGACGGCAGAAACCTTCCTCTGCCAGGCCATGGCCTTTCTGGAAGACCCACAGGATGCCATTAGAGAAGCGGCCATCAGGTTTCTAGGTAACCACAGAGCAGAGGGGTCCCTTAAGCAGAGGGGCTGGATCCAGTCCCAGGCTCTCCTCAGTCCCTGCCGGCAGCGAGAAGTAACCCCTGGGCTCCTGATTGCCGAATGAAGGCTCAGGGGTGTCAGAAACCCGCAGGAGCAAGCTCACCCCAAACTGCCCTGATCGGCTGATGCGCCCCCTCCAACCCCACTGCTCCCCATGCGGTCCCCATCCCCCCCACCCCCACCCCACCATGGGCTCTTGGGAGTGGAACCTCAAGGCGCTATGCTCTCCTTTGGCAACCAGCCCCACAGCCATTCCTGGGGACTCGCCCTTTCCCCTGTGGACTCAGGAGTCCGTCCTGGACAACAAGGGGCAGGGGAAAGCCCCACTGCTTGGAGGGTGACAGAAGCTTTGACACCCTCTCTGGGGATGCAGGGATGTAATGAGCTGTTTGTGTGTAGGCCTCACTGCCCGGCAGCTGGACCAGCAGAGCCAGGACAAGTTAGAGGCCATCTGCAATGGTGAGTGGTATCTGCCTTGAGCACTGAGCGCTAGAGGGACGAATGGCCCAGGGCCACGGGCTGGGTTCAATCTCCGACGCCAGCAATGTGATCTTGGGCGAGAGCCACAAAGGGTTGCAAAATGCAGATCCCCAAACCCCCGATCAGCTTCCCCCTCACCCTGTGGTGTCTGCTGGTTGGCATGTGCCCAGGCACTTAGCCCTGACCTCAGAGCTGTGGCCTGGCAAATCCCCAAACTGGGCCTGAGCTGGCTGGCCTTCGCAGATGATTTCCCCCCCCCCGCCCCCGCAACACAGCAAGGGTGCGGTCCTGCCTCCCCCCCTTGCACTCACTAGCCCAGGGTTTGTTGCAGTCACCTCCAGGTGGGGTGCCTGGTGTCAAGCCACTGCTCCAAAGGAGACTGAGGTGACGTCCGGTCATCTACCTCCCTACTGCCTTCCCGGATCCCTGGGCCAGCGTAGGGCAGAGCAGCGTCTCCTCCACATTTGTTGGGGAAAAGGGGGACGGGGGGGTGTGACATAGCTCAGGCTCCTCACTCCCAGAGCAGGTTCACAGCTGGGCCCCAACCAGAGCTAGAGAATAGCTGAGCTCCCTCCTCGGCATTTCCTGCAGGGCAGCAGGGCACCGGAAGTTAGGCGTAGCCTAACAATGCCCAAGCCCCCTTTGTGAATCTCCCCCTCTCTGGGCTTGAGTGCCCATCTGTGCACTGGGGGGAAGGGGGAGCGTAAATACAGGCAGGGATGAGGCCATCAGATTCTGCAGGGACGGGGCAATCCTGGAAATAGTGAGTGAATGGGGTTCATTGTGATTTCTTGCCTGTGTCTGGGGGCTCCCCCAGCTATGGAGGGCAATGGGGATGTTAAGTGAGGGTTGGTGGTTGTTCCTGCTAGTCCCCTGCCTCCCGCCTCCCAGCCTGCTGCCTTCTTGTCACGGGCTGAGAGGTACAGCCCTGGCTTGGTGTGCCAGGGCTTTCCAGAGCACCATGGCTCTGACCTCCATTTCCTTCCTTTCAATCTTAGTCCTCAAAGGCTTCCAGGAGGACAGCAAGTCCTCTGTCAGGTGCCTGGCTTTGCAGACAATGCTCATCCTCAATGCCTGCAAGAAACATCGTCCAGCCCGCACCAGCCTACGGACACTCTTGCACAGGATGAGACTGATCCATACAAGGGAGAACCCAGTCATTGAAGCTGCCCAGCTGCCTGAGTAAAAGCCAGCCTCCCTACTCTGGGGATTTGGTGCACCAGAGCCCGCCTGGAGCAGGGTGGAACACATCATGCCGGACCATGGCCTTCTCCCCATTGGCCGCCTGCCCTGCCCAGCCACGTGAGTAGTTAACCGCTCAATAGCTTTTATCACCATGTACTTTTTGACAGGTTTCCATGCCCCGTGTAGAGTTTACGTCCCGCCCTCCGTCCCCGTTTCCGGTCGTGTACATTTTTGGCACCATCGGCCCTTCTGAACATTTATTTTGTATTATTTTTCTGTGTTTGGCCGGGGGAAGGTTGCGTGCTTGTGCTACAGTCAGGCAGGCAGAGCAGCAGAAGGTCCATTTGCCTGGCCCTTGATCAGGGCGGGACAGCGATCAAGTAGGCTGCCACTCCTGACAGTGGGGTGGCAGGGATAGGGGAACCCAGGTCCTCCCGCTACACTTCATCCCCGCCCAGGGCCCTAACAGCGTGCTGTGTTTTGACATATTTAGAGAAAAAGTATGAAAGAGTAGAAAGAGAGGCTGTAGGGGGTTCGCGGCTCCCTCCCCATCCGTCTGGGCGGGAGACCACGCCCCTTGCTACGATACTTCCGCGGTATCTTGGTTCAGGGGAAATAGCTCAGTGTTCATGGTTCTGGCCTGCAGTCAGGCCGACCAACGGTAGAGAGTCTGTTTGCCCGGGGTCCTCATTCAGGACAGGGCTGCTGTCGAGTAGGGGCTCTGGCCTACAGTCAGGCAGGCAGAGCAGCAGAAGGTCCATTTGCCTGGTCCTTCATCAGGGCGGGGCAGCAATCAAGTAGGGGGGCTCTGGCCTACAGTCCGGCAGAGCTGTCGCAGCCTGGGGGAGGTTAGCTCTCTGGTGGGAGAGTCAGCACAACCGTCTGGCGTCCTGATTCAAGCGGGTGCCAGACCAATCAGGCCTCCTGACAACCAAGTGGGGAGGCTGCTACTCCTGACGGTGGGGTGGCAGTGGTAGGGGAACCCAGGCCCTCTCACTCCACTGCGTCCCCGCCCATGGCCCTAACAGCCGTGGAGCGGTCCGCCACTGCGTCAGTGGGGAAAATCCGACAGCAACACGCTGGCCGGCTTGTAGTCAATAACACAGCTGAACCCAATTCGGCTGCCCTGGGCTCCTTGCTACACGCCATTCCGTGTGTACATGGGTTCAGGGGTGGCAGGTTTGTAGAAATTTTGGTGGTGCACAGAACCCGCCCCTACTTCGCCCCCCACCTGCCCAAGGCTCCGGGAGGGAGTTTGGGTGAGGAAGGACGTCTGGGGTGCAGGCCCTAGGCTTAGGCAGAGTATTGGGGTGCAGGCTGCAGGCTCTGGGAGGGAGTTTGGGGATGGGAGGGGGTGCAGAGGGAGGGGGTGCAGGGCTGAGGGGTTTGGGAGGGGCTCAGGGCAAGAGTCGTGATGTAGGGGGTGAGTGTTCTGTTTGGGGCTGGGAGGTTTGGGGGGTTAGACAGGCTCAGGGCTGGGGCAGAGGGTTGGAATGTAGGGAGTGGCAGCCGGTGTCAAGTGGAGTGCCCCAGGGGTCGGTCCTGGGGCCGGTTTTGTTCAATATCTTCATAAATGATCTGGAGGATGGTGTGGATTGCACCCTCAGCAAATTTGCGGATGATACTAAACTAGGAGGAGTTGTAGATATGCTGGAGGGCAGGGATAGGATACAGAGGGACCTAGACAAATTGGAGGATTGGGCCAAAAGAAATCTGATGAGGTTCAATAAGGATAAGTGCAGGGTCCTGCACTTAGGAAGGAAGAACCCAATGCACCGCTACAGACTAGGGACTGAATGGCTAGGCAGCAGTTCTGCAGAAAAGGACCTAGGGGTGACAGTGGACGAGAAGCTGGATATGAGTCAGCAGTGTGTCCTTGTTGCCAAGAAGGCCAATGGCATTTTGGGATGTATAAGTAGGGGCATAGCGAGCAGATCGAGAGACGTGATCGTTCCCCTCTATTCGACATTGTTGAGGCCTCATCTGGAGTACTGTGTCCAGTTTTGGGCCCCACACTACAAGAAGGATGTGGATAAATTGGAGAGAGTCCAGCAAAGGGCAACAAAAATGATTAGGGGTCTGGAACACATGACTTATGAGGAGAGGCTGAGGGAACTCGGATTGTTTAGTCTGCAGAAGAGAAGAATGAGGGGGGATTTGATAGCTGCTTTCAACTACCTGAGAGGTGGTTCCAGAGAGGATAGTTCTAGACTATTCTCAGTGGTAGAAGAGGACAGGACAAGGAGTAATGGTCTCAAGTTGCAGTGGGGGAGGTTTAGGTTGGATATTAGGAAAAACTTTTTCACCAAGAGGGTGGTGAAACACTGGAATGTGTTACCTAAGGAGGTGGTAGAATCTCCTTCCTTAGAAGTTTTTAAGGTCAGGCTTGACAAAGCCCTGGCTGGGATGATTTAATTGGGGATTGGTCCTGCTTTGAGCAGGGGGTTGGACTAGATGACCTCCTGAGGTCCCTTCCAACCCTGATATTCTATGATTCTATGAGATGAGGGCTCTGTCTAGGGCTGGAGATGAGGGGTTTGTGGTGTTGGAAGAGGCTCAGGGCTGGGGCAGAGGGTTGGAGTGTGGGGGGATGAGGGCTCTGTCTAGGGCTGGAGATGAGGGGTTTGTGGTGTTGGAGGGGGCTCAGGGCTGGGGCAGAGGGTTGGGGTATGGGGGGATGAGGGCTCTGTCTAGGGCTGGAGATGAGGGGTTTGTGGTGTTGGAGGGGGCTCAGGGCTGGGGCAGAGGGTTGAGGTATGGGGGGATGAGGGCTCTGGCTAGGACTGGGGATAAGGTGTTTGGGGTGTTGGAGGGGCTCAGGGCGAGGGTTGAGGGTGTGGTGGAGAGGTGAAAGCTCTGGCTGGGGGTGTGGGCTCTGGGGTGGGGCAGGGCTGGGGATGAGTTGGGGTGCAGGCAGGCTGCTCCGGGATAGGGGCCAGAGAGGAGGACTCCCCCCAGCCCTTTCCCTGCCGGCAACAGCGAGCTTTGGGGGAGGACAGTGAGTGGCAGCCCCACCAGCTTCTCAGTGTCCCTGGCATCTGGCAGCCCCTCTGGGTCTCTGTCAGGATAGCGCTCTCCGTTAGGTCTGTGCTTCCACAGCGGGGAAGAGACGTGCTGCTCATCTGGCAGCTCTCTCCCATCTGAGCTGGAGGCCCGGCCTTTTATAAGGGACTCATTCCTCTAGGTCACACTGCAGTCACTCACAGAGACGGTGACAAATACCTTATCTCTGGTTTAAAAAAAAAAGCTAACTGGTTCACATAAGCTGCTTTTTCTTGTGTTTTGTAGAAATCCATACTTTCAAAACGTGAGGTTTTTAACTGTACCCTGATTTTTAAAGCTTTCTTTACAATTTCAAGGTAACCAAAAAAACCCCCAACATTCTCTTTTTGCATTCTTTGATATATTAAGTCCATTTAAACAGTTAAAAAAGAGCTTGTACCTGGGTCTCAGCACACGGACTGCAAACATTTAGAAGCAAAGACAGTCTGATAATGCAACAAACAATCATACTAAAATCCCTAAGTCAATAAAAACTTAATTTAACTTTAACAAATTACTTTTGTAAACTGCCTGTGGTTTTAACCCCGAGATGCTTCTTTATTTTACACTCTTAATAAGTTCAAAGGGTGTCTTTTGAAAAGCAATCTGCTGTGGGTTCTTGTTTGTTTTAAATTCATACATGTTCTGGCCATCTTTACAGTGAAACAACTTTGGTCACAGGACATGCGAGCTAAACAGGGGAAGGCAGCTATTTTTAAATCCTGCTTCATGCAGATTTTATATAATAGGCCTAAAGCAAATTTGTTTGTCCTGGTTTACATTTCAAAAAAACATGAGAAAAGAAGAAGAACGTATGTGTGTGTATGTTGGGAACAGAACAAGCCCCTTATCTCTGTCAGAACTTTTTCACATCAGCTGCTTTTTCTTCTTTTTTGTCTAAATCCAAACCTTAACAACATGAGGGTTTTAACAGTACCCTGATTTTTAAAGCTTTCTTCACAATTTAAAGGTAAAACTGTTTTGGTTTGGGTCTCTTTTTGTATTCTTTTATATAGTAAGTTTATTTAAAGAGTTAATAAAAAGATTTTGTAAATGGTAATCTGGCCATTCCCATTTCTGTAACCAGGAGGCTTTGAAATCTACATGCCTGTTTCCTTTAATTAACGTTACGGCCCTGGCTTTTGCTTAATGGTAACTAGACATCTTTTGAAAACAAACTGGCTAATTCAAAAATGCCCCTGTCAAACTTATTACTAAAATGCTTTTTGTCTTCTTAGAAACACAAAGTACAAATGAAAAAGCCTTTTTGTTTTTATAAAGCATTACTTTTAATCAGCTTCTAGACCCAGAACAAACACAGAAACATGTATTTATGTCTCAGCCCGTGGGCTGCAAACATTTAAGAACAAAAGCATTCTGATAATGCAACAAAAATCTAAAATGTTTAATTAGCTTAATATAACTTTCATTATGTGTTAAAACTGTTACAGCATTTTTAAAACGTACATTTTTATTCCACTCCAAAACACATCCTTGGTTTTTTCCGGTAAACAGGAGGTTTAAAGTCATGGCACTGTTTCCTTAGGTCCTGTCTACGCTGGCAAGTTGCAGCGCGGTAAAGCAGCTTTCTGCGCTGCAACTGGTGAGGTGTACGCACGGACACGCCACTCAGGGCGCGGAAACAGGGCAGTTGCAGAGCTTTAAAAAAAGCACTGCACAGTTTAAAAAACTTTCTGCACCGGGGCTACAGGGCTGCGGTGCCAGTGTAGACACCGAGGTCGATTACGGCGCTGCGATTGGCCTCCGGGAGGTGTCCCACAATGCCTGCTCTCGCCTCTCTGGTCATCGGTTTGAACTCTACTGCCCGGCCCTCAGGTGACCATCCATCATCCCCACTCCGTAAACTCCTTTGCCATTTTGAAAGTCCCCTTCCTGTTTGCTCGGTGATGCGTGCAGCGCATCTTTCCAGGTGGCCAGGCCTGCTCCACGCACCAGGTGATCCACCTGCTTGGAGCTATGCTGAGCTGCTGGACCTCATCAGCATTTGGGGAGAGGAGGCTGTACAGTCCCAGCTGCACTCCGGACGTAGCAATTATGATACCTCCTGTGACGTTATTGACTTGAACTGGGACCATATAGATCATTGTTGCAACCAAGGTCCTGTAGTGGCACCAAATCTTGTATAAAGGGGGGTCAAATAAGGTGTCTAAGGCAAGGTTATGGTTTGCTGGTTCTGACTGTGCTATCTATATGCTTGTGTCATTTTTGTATTTTAAGTTATAAGTATTGACTCTATACTGTCTGTGGTTCAAACTTGTACTATGCTTCTGGGTGACACCCCAGACAAGTTCAAAAGGAGGACTTGTGGCCCTTAGAGACTAACAAATTTATTTGAGCATAAGCTTTCGTGAGCTACAGCTCACTTCATCGGATGCAATGCCTAGCCTGCTTGATGGCCGATTAAGGACCATCAGCTACACAGTTGACCCATTGAGAGAAGGCAGAGAAGCCTTGGGACTCAGCACGGTGTGCAGGGACCTGCCTATGGACAGAATGCTGAGGTTTTTCCAGGCCACGTGATGGACAGCTTGTCTTGGGACAAAGAAAGAAAGACCACATGGCAAGAGAATATAAAAAGCTGCTGCAGCTCCTCCATCTTGTCTTCAGTCCTGCTTCATCCCTCTGGGGGGACTTTGCTATACTGAAGCTTTGAAAGAAGAACTGAAAGATGCATCCCAGCTGAGGATGTTCTCCAGAGACTTGATTTGAACCTGCAGTTTATTCTGTCACTGCCGCAAGCCTGAACCAAGAACTTGGCCATGACTGTATGTCATTGATTCCATTTCACCAATTCTAGCTCTCATCTATAGCTTTTTCCTTTTATGAACAAACCTTTAGATTTTAGATTCTAAAGGATTGGCAACAGCGTGATTTGGGACAAGATCTGATTTGTATATTGACCTGGGTCTTGGGCTTGGTCCTTTGGGATCAAGAGAGCCTTTTTTCTTTTCCTGGGGTATTGGTTTTCATAACCATTTGTCCCCATAACAATTGGTGATACTGGGAAACTGGAGCGTCTAAGGGAATTGCTTGTGTGACTTGTGGTGAGCCAGTGGGGTGAGACCAAAGTCTGCTCTGTTTGGCTGGTTTGGTTTGCCTTAGCGGTGGAAAACCCCCAGCCTTCGGCTGTAACTGCCCTGCTTGAAGCAGTTTGTCCTGAACTGGCACTCTCAGTTGGGTCCCACCAGAACCAGCATCATTACACCTACGGACAGATTTCACGATGCATGACAGAAAGGGGCGATGACCGGGACACACGGCAGTTCAGGATCAAAGTGAAGGAGCTGCGGAACGCCGACCACAGGGCGCGGGAGGCAAACCGCCACTCCGGTGCTGCGCCTATGAGCTGCCGGTTCTCCAAAGAGCTGGACATGATACTCCGCGGCGACCCCACCTCCATTGCGAACACCACTGTGGATACTTGGGTGGCTCGCGTGTCAGTCGAGAGTGGACCGAGCCAGGAGGAGGAAATCTTGGAGGAGGATGTGGAGGGGGACCCAGAGGCAGAAGATGACTCGGAGGTCAGAGATGCATGCGGCCAGGAGCTCTTTTCTACCCCGGATGTTGGCGAAGCGCAAAGAGGAGAGGAGGCCCCTGGTAAGTGGATTTGATTTTGGGACTCGCTGAAGTGGGTTGTTGGGGGCAGGAGGGTTGCAGAAAGCAGGCTTGTCTCCCACCGCATGCCACCCTGCCGGAAGCAGAGGGGCGGGACAGGAAGCGGAACTATAAAAGGCCGCCCCTCCAGCTGAGCTGGGAGAGAGCTGCTGGAGGAGCAGGACGTCTCTTCCCTGCTCCCCGAATGGAGAGCGCGATCCTGACAGAGAGCCAGAGGGGCTGCCGGAGCTGCCAGACGCCGGGGACTCCAAGGAGCTGGTGGGGCTGCCACTAGCCATCTACCCCAGCGAAGCGAACAACAACCCTGGAACCCCTGTACCCACGGAATGGGTGTGTAGGAAGGAGCCCAGGGCAGCCGAATCGGGTTCAGCTGTGTTATTGACTACAAGCCGGCCAGCGTGTTGTGATCGGATTTTCCCCGCTGACCAAGTGGCAGACCACTCCGCTGCTGATTAGGGCCCTGGGTGGGGACGCAGTGGAGCAGGAAGGCCTGGGTTCCCCTACCACTGCCACCCCACCGTCAGGAGTGGCAGGCTCCCCACCTGGTTGTCAGGAGGCCTGACTGGTCTGGCACCCGCCTGAATCAGGACGCCAGACGGTTGTGCTGACTCTCCCACCAGAGAGCTAACCTCCCCCCGACTGCGACGGCTCTGCCGGACTGTAGGCCAGAGCCCCCCTGCTTGATTGCTGCCCCGCCCTGATCAAGGGCCAGGCAAATGGACCTTCTGCTTCTCTGCCTGCCTGACTGTAGGTCAGAGCCCCTACTTGACTGCAGCCCTGCCCTGAATGAGGGCCCTAGGCAAACAGACTCTCTACCGTTGCTCGGCCTGACTGCAGGCCTGAACCATTAACACTGGGCTAATTTTCCCCTGAACCAAGGTACCCCGGAAGTATCGTAGCGAGGGGCATGGTCTCCCACCCTGATGGACGGGGAGGGAGCCGCGAACCCCTTACAGCCTTTCTTTCTACTTGTTAATACTTTTTCTCTAAATATGTCAAAACACAAGAACGCAACCTTCCCCCGGCCAAACACAGAAAACAATACAAAAGAAATGTTCAAAAGGGCCAACGGCGCCAAAAACGTACACGACCGGAAACGGGGACGGAGGGCGGGACATAAACCCTACACAGGGCGCGGAAACCTGTCAGAAAGTACACGGTGATGAAAGCTCTCGAGCAGTTAACTAGTCACGTGCAATCCCCCCTGTACATAGCAATCCCCCCTGTACATAGCAATCCTCTGTTTCATTTTGATGCTTTTTGATGTATTGTTCTGCTTTTATTTGATATATTAAATAACTGTATTTACAGTGATACATTGAGGTATAAACGATCTATATGCCTTGTCCTGTACAGAGCACACAGACGGCTCCCCTGGATCCCACAACCCACACAGGGAGAAAGCTGTCGCTAGCGTCGGCATCTCCAAAATCGTATCAGGGCAAGAAAAGGCACCTGCTATTTCCCACCCTTGTACAGTGTAGACACGGGGTGAGAGCGAGACTCAGTGATCCCAGTTCGTCCTGCTCCATCTCTGCCGTCTGGGTTTCCACCGACAGCTGTTCACACTCGAAACGTAGGGCAGGGTGAGGTTCGCCCATCAGCCAAAGAACCTTAATGTAAAGCAGCGTGCTCCTGCCAGTGCCCGTGGCAGATCCCCCATTCGAAGGGTGTGATCATTTCCGCCCTGAGACGGACGAGACCTCGTGTCCTGGTGTTAGGGGGCGCTGTGCTCTACCCCGCATATCCACCCTCTCCCTGCCCCCCAGCCTGGTGTTAGGGGATGCTGTGCTCCGGATCCTACATATTCCCCCAGCTTCCAGGCCCCCTGGCCAGCGTTAGGGGGCACTGTGCTCTGTACCCTACACCCCCCATCTCTCAGCCCCCCTGCCAGGTGTTAGAGGGTGTTGTGCTCTGTATCATATGCATTTCCCAGCCCTCCTGCCCAGCCTTAGGGGGTGCTGTGCTCTGTACCCTACACATCCCCAGCCCCCAGCCTGGTGTTAGGCAGTTTCTAGTGTCTGTGAACTTACTGCATGTACCGGAGTCTATCAGCGCATGCTGGGTGCCACACGCTGTGGGTATGGACAGGGCCCCATACTCAGCATAGCACAGGACTTGCGGGGCACCTGCTGGCAAAGTGGCCTCAGTCCCCACCGTACAGGCCAGGGGTCATTCAGCTGGTGATAGCCCTTCTCTCAAGCCCCCAAGCACCTGTGTGTCATGGCTGCCTGCAGGAGATCAGGGCCAACAACTGCCTGGGGGGAGGGAACAGGGCCTGGCTAGGCAGGGGCTCAAACCGGGGAGCGTCAGTTTGGATCCCCAGCTAGCCGTAGGGGTGCAACTTGCGGGGGGGGGACGGGGGGGAGATCAACTCCAGCCAGTTCATCATAAACCCTGTCTTTGAGGCCTCAGTAGAAATGGGGAGGTTCCCCTGGCAGTATGCAGGTGCGAAGGACTTGAGAGGGAGGTGGCAGACGTGCCCTTTTGATGGTGGTCCCTGAGCACACGGGGAGAGCAGGGGGCAAACGTCTGTTGGCAAATGTTCGTTGGCAAACGTCTGCGACTCACGGGCCCTGGGTGCACACACCCCTACAGGGGAACGTGTACAGGCCCAGCCCAGTCTGAAGAACACCAGCTCTTGTGTAGGCGAAGTCACCGTTTTTTTCACAAGAGCGGGAAACTGATGTTGGATAAGCCAGGAACTCCTGATGGGCACTTTTGTCCCTCCGGGAGACCAACCATCTAGCACAGAGAACGGGGGGACATAAAGGCTGAGCTGAAGCTAGATTCATGCTCTCCAGGATGCTGGGGTGCCCTCATGCTTGAGCTGAAGACGGCCTGGGGGTTCCCAGCATTGCCCTCCTGCCGTTTCTCGCTGGGAGCCCTCGCCCTGCACCCTGGCCTGTGTGTTCTCAGGAGGCTGCGTGCTGCCAGGTGCACATCCCCAGTGCGGAGTCCCGGGATTAATGCCAGGGGACGGGGACTGGGAAGGAAATGTACTGCCATGCCAAGACTGGGAACGGGCTGGTGATAATGTCCTGGCGTGCCTGGCATATCAGTAAGTAGGGAGAGCAGGTCCCTGCTAACTAGAGAGAGCAGGTCCCTGCTCTGCAGGGGAGGTTGAGAGCCTAAATACGATAACACCCATGTGCTCAGCCACTGGCATGATGGGGCCAGGTAAGTGCCCAGAGCAGGAGGTAGCTGGTGGCCAACATGGGCCATGTGGGGGTGCTGAAACGCAAATGGGAACAAGCATGAGAGGTGAGGGAGTTGAAGAGTCTGTGGGAAACCCCCCTCTCTTGTGAAATCAAACACCCCCAGACAGTGCGGGTCCCTCGCAGGCCTGGGGGTGCTGATCCAGGCTTTGTGTGCTACCCGGAGCTCTGCTCCTGGCTCATCCCAGGAAGCTGGGAGTGTGAGTGGTGGAGCTGCCGGCTCTTGGAACCTCCCTTCCCAGCACGGGATTGTCTCTGGGGGAAGCCCACCCCAGGAGCTGGCATTTGTTGGCCTCTTCCACAGAGCGCTGGAGTCTCAGCCACTCCAGATCGAGGGGAGGGGCCAGCTGTGAATCGGGAGCCAGATCCGGGTTTAGATGTGAATCCGCCGGCGCTGCAGAGCGTTCGGATGTGGGGAGCCAGCTCCCGCCTGCGCCAGATCACAAAGTGCCACTTCAGCCGGGCCCTCCACATCTGGGTGCTGCTCCTCCTCCCTGCTGGCCAGCCGGCCGCAGCTCCTCAGCACCTGCCCGCTCAGCCCCACCTCAGTGCTCCTGCCTCCCCAATGTCCTCCCTGGTGCTGCGCCTGGCCCCCTGCACCTGGCCTGTCAGTGCCCAGCGGGGCTGGGAGCCAACTGCCCCCTGGAGCCATGTGTCAGGCCCTGCGTCCCTCCTGTGCCGGGCTCCCGCCAATCCACAAGCCAGGAACAGGCCCGTGACTCCCGGAGCAAGTATTTCAGTCTCACAGCAGCAGCTCAGTCTGCTCAACAGGACTCCAGGGCCAGGAACTCGCTCCTGCCTGACATTGGCAACAGTCTTAGGCTGCTCCAGCCCTGCCCCTCGTCCTGCTCCAGCCCTGCTCTCGCTCCAGCCTCGCTCCACCCACGCCCCGGCCTCCTGAGTCCAGCTCCAACCACGAGGCCTGACCACCTCCAGCACCTTCGCTGACACCATCACTTCCAGAGGGAATGGCACTGAGGTTGCCGGGGGAACAGGCATTCTCCGGCTGCCCGGAGCCATTGTTCCATTTAACCAGGACAGTCCGATGCCAGGCCAGTCCCCCTGAGCTCTGGAGAGGACTAGAGGTGTCTTCGGACACCTGCCGTGCAGCTGCTGGGGAGTCAGCAGGAGACACTGGGTGAGGAATGGAGCCCCCCAGGGCACGGGCCATTCAGGAGACCCAGTGTGGGGAGAATCAGGCCTGGGATTCTCTGCAGCGGCTGCTCCCACACAGCCTTGGAGAGAGGAGCTGCGAAACCCCCACAAAGCGCCGTCCTGGCACAGAGCTCTGTAGCACTGGTACTCCGTACGCATGAGCCGCAATCCAGCAGGCCCTTGGGCCAACCCCACCCTCTCCCATTGCCCCGCTCGGGGAGGCCAGGGCACAGTTCACTATTTAGCACGGACCAGCTGCAAGGATCCTGGCAGGCTCTGGTATGGTTGGAGCAGCATCTTCAATGTTCGGGAAAAGCGAGATCTGTGCAATAGGCAACGTAGCTCCATGTGGGCACCAGCCAGCTCCTGTGCCCCAGAGAGCTCCCACAGCTCCCACTGAACCAGGGACGAAGGGGGCAGGAGGTTGAACGAGAAGGTGCCATCCTGGGACCCAGGAGACCCATGTTCATTTCCCAGCTCTGCCACAGATGCTCTGTTTGGCTTCGAGCAAGTCCCTTATTCTCTCTCTGCAGCGGTTCCCTGTCTGTACAGTGGGGGTAGCAGCCAGGCCCTGCCCTGCAGGGGGCAGTTAGAATAAACGCAATCGAGGTTGGGCAGTGCTCGAATGCCAGGGGGATGAGTGCCAGGATGGTGCCTAAGACAGACCGAAAGCAAGGGGGAGCTACAGAGCCGGTGGTGAGAGGGTTTGGCCTTTGACAATCTGCTCTGAGTGCCAGGGCTGCCAGACCCCAGACAGCCACTTGCATTGCCAGACCTCCCTGATCTACAGTGCTGCTGCTCTCCCTGCTTCTAGGAGTCACTGCCTCCCCCTGGACTGACACCCCCGCAGCAATCATCTCCTGGGGCTGCTGTGGCACTGAGCGTTAGCAAGGCCTGGGACTCAGTTGGGCGTGGGGGGGGGTCGGGGGGAGGCTGCTATTAAAGCAGTTTCTGCACCGTTGCAGCGGTGGGAGAGGAAGTAGAGACGGGACCGTTTTATACCCCATGGCCAAAGCACCGGCAGCTTGGGACCCTTGGGTTCCATCACCAGCCCTGGAAGGGGAGTAGGTGTGTTGAAGCGGGACTGTTCTTAATGTTTCCTCTGAATATTGTGGGGGTGCCTCAGTTTCCCCTAGGCAGTTCTTAAGTATCTAGATGGTGGGATAAGGGTGTATGATGATTGCAGAGCCCTAGAGGGCAGGAGTGTGCAGGGGTCTGGACACAGAGAATGGCTGAAACCCTGTTTCCTGGCAACTGATGGCCTGGGCCCTTCCCCCCTGCAAGGTGAGAGCGAAAGGGTTGGAGAACAAAGGAATCCGGTGACCTCCTGGCCTGGGAAAGGGAGAAAGCCCAGAGGAGGGCGGGGGCTGGAGACATTGAGTGAAGTGCAGATGTGGTTCTCTGGCTCACTGCTGCCCAAAATGGATCCAGCTGAGGGGTTCTGTTCTCTGCACCTAGAAGCTCTGTGTTAGATCATGTCCCTGTCGTCTAATAAACCTCTGTTTTACTGGCTGGCTGAGAGTCACATCTGACTGCGAAGTTGTGGGGCAGGACCCTCTGACTTCCCCAGGAAGTGCACAGAGGGGCAGAGGATGCTGAATGCTCCGAGGTCAGACCCAGGAAGGTGGACGTTGTGTGAGCTGTGTGTCTTGAAGACCGGCTGCTCACAGAAAGGAGACTTCCCCAGAGTCCTGACTGGCTTCGTCTGGAGCAGTTCCAGAGCATCGCCAGGGGGCCCCATGACAGTGGGGTCTAGTGGTTAGAATGGGGGGCTGGGAGCCAGGACTCCTGGGTTCTATCCCAGCCCTGGAAAAGGGATAGGAAACCCCTACCTGGATATGTCACCATATCACAAAAGCCACCACCCCTGGCTCAGATTGACCGCCCCAGCGTGGATGCTGCCTTAGATTTGCATCACCAGGGTGCCATCTCGCCATTATTTTGCACCACTTGCATTTCATAGAATCACAGAATATCAGGGTTGGAAGAGACCTCAGGAGGTCATCTAGTCCAACCCCCTGCTCAAAGCAGTACTAACCCGAACTAAATCATCCCAGCCAGGGCGTTGTCAAGCCAGGCCTTAAAAAGTTCTAAGGATGGAGATTCCACCACCTCCCTCGTTAACCCATTCCAGTGCTTCACCAACCTCCTAGTGAAATAGTGTTTCCTCATATCCAACCTAGATCTCCCGCACTGCAACTTGAGACCATTGCTCCTTGTTCTGTCATCTGCCACCACTGAGAACAGCCAAGCTCCATCCTCTTTGGAGCCCCCCTTCAGGTACTTGAAGGCTGCTATCAAATCCCCCCTCATTTTTCTCTTCCGCAGACTAAATAACCCCAGTTCCCTCAGCCTCTCCTCGTGCGTCATGTGCCCCGTTTTCATTTTCAATCATTTTCATTGCCCTCTGCTGGACTCTCTCCAATTTGTCCACATCCCTTCTGTAGTGGGGGGATCAAAACTGGACGCAATACTCCAGATGTGGCCTCACCAGTGCCGAATAGAGGGGAATAATCTCTTCCCTCGATCTGCTGGCAACACTCCTACTAATGCAGCCCAATATGCCTTTGGCCTTCTTGGCAACAAGGGCACTCTGCTACTCATATCCACTGTAATCCCCAGGTCCTTTTCTGCAGAACTGCCGCTTAGCCAATCGGTCCCCAGCCTGTAGCAGTGCCTGGGATTCTTCCGTTCTAAGTGCAGGATTCTGCACTTGTCCTTGGTGAACCTCATCAGATTTCTTTTGGCCCAATCCTCCAATTTGTCTAGGTCACTCTGGACCCTACCCCTACCCTCCAGTGTATCTACCTCTTCCCCCAGCTTAGTGTCATCTGTGAGTTTGCTGAAGGTGCAATTAATGCCATTATCCAGATCATTGATAAAGATGTTGAACAAAACCGGCCCCAGGACCGACCCCTGGGGCACTCCGCTTGATACCGGCTTCCAGCTAGACATCAAGCTGTTGATCACTACCCATTGAGCCCGACAATCTAGCCAGCTTTCTATCCACCTTATAGTCCATTCATCCAATCCATACTTTTTTAACTTGCTGGCAGTAATACTTTGGGAGACCGTATCAAAAGCTTTGCTAAAGTCAAGATGTATCACAACCACCACTTTCCCCATATCCACAGAGCTAGTTATCTCATCATAGAAGGCATGACTTGCCCTTGGTGAATCCACGTTGACTGCTCCTTATCACCTTCCTCTTCTCCAAGTGGTTCAAAATGGATCCCTTGTGGACCTGCTCCATGATTTTGCTGGGGACTGAAGTGAGGCTGACCAGTCTGTAATTCCCCGGGTTCTCTTTTTTCCCTTTTTTAAAGATGGGCACTATATTTGTCTTTTTCCAATCGTCCGCGACCTCCCCCGATCACCATGAGTTCATCAATGATCTGGGAAAGGGGGTACACAATTTTGGCAGGCTCAGCTTAGTTTTTCACTCCAGCTAGCTCCTGAAGCTCAATCCTGGGCAAACTGCCCTGATTACAGTTTCCATTATCTCTGTCTCAGTGGTCCCCTTGGGAACACCATTTGCAATTTGATAAGCCAAACTGCTTTGGTTTAGCCTGTCCTTTTGCAGGGAGTTCCTAAACTGTCCTGTTATTTTAAAGTCTTTCTTTAACACTGGTTTTCTTTTCTGGGATGGGATTGACAGATCTTTTGCTCCTCTTTTGCTGTAGCAATGGCTTGTAAAATCGTCTCTCTTAATGCCAGCAATGTAAGACAATCCCTGATTTTCCAGCGGGTTTGGCTCTTCACTATTGAAATGAATTCTTATATATTTGGGTAAGGTCAAAGAGCTTTTGGCTGCAGTTTCACTGTGATGTGTCCCAGAAATGCCCAGGGAGTCACAGACTTCTCTTAAATGCTCATCCTTTAGCTGGTATCAGAGTCCTCCTTCCTCCACTACTGGTCTTTTAACTCTCTCCCAGCCATAGCGCTTGCAACCAATGAAATCTTCCCTGGCAGCTTTCTCTGGAGCAGTCTGCAGCAGTTTGGTGGGTTCATCTCTTGGAGAGGTCAGATCATTGCAATTCAGCCTCTCCTGTCTGGGCTCACCAAATCTTACACTCCCGGAGCAGGGAAGGTTTGAATAGTGGAGTCTTATTAAACTTAGTATCCACAGAACAAACAAGAGCTTCAAGCCTTTTCTGGTTCCCTTGGGAGTGCTACACTGCAGCTGACTTGAGCCGAGGCGAACGTATGGCTCCTCTCAGAGAGTGCACTAAAGACACGAAGTGATGGGGCTTGTTTCCCTTCTGGGGAGCTGCATTCACTCAGCTGGGGGGTGGAGGGATAGCTCAGTAGTTTGAGCATTGGTCTGCTAAACCCGGGATTGTGAGTTCAATGCTTGAGGGAGCCATTTAGGGATCTGGGGCAAAAAGTGGGGATTGGCCCTGCTTTGAGCAGGGGGTTGGACTAGATGGCCTCCTGAGGTCCCTTCCAACCCTGATATTCTATGATGCTAGAACAGGCCAGCAGGGGAGCATCTCCTCTTGTGCAGGGAGTCATCTCAGGAGAAGCACAAGGAACAGAACAGCCTTTGGACTGTATACACCTGTCCTAGACTACACAACACCTCTTCTCTCCTCCTCGCTTCATCTTCAGTGAGCAGTATTTTCCTGCACGCCGTCTGCTCTGACCCCTTCTGTTGATACACAAAAAGTGTTCATGGGAACATTGCTGGCGCCAGCACTGCCAGGGCACTAGCGCGTGTGCACACTTAATCACCTTTGCCAGCGCTGGGCGTTTCCACAGCAACAGGCTGCGTCGGCAAGAGGTGTGTGGCTCCGGGGTCATCATCCCAGCATCTCTCATGCCGCCATCAGGCACGTTGTCTTGTGTGGGCTTTTTGCAGTGCATTGTGGGATACGAGCACCCCTCTCAGGGAATTTTAGCGTTTAGGGTGCGGGACAGATATGGCAATGTCCTGGCACATCCTGGGCGAACCTACCTGAATTAAGTGTAAGTCACTTTGGAGTCCATTGTATTAAAAATGCAAAGTTTCTGTATTATTGGGGGTTGTACAAAATTCCTCTAGGGGGGAGGCGTGGCCAGTGTAAACCTCCAGAAGCATTATGAGCTTCAAAGGACTATTTCAAACAGCTCGCCAGACAAACAAAGTTACATGGGGTTCTGGAGAAATACCTGGGGGAGGCAAATGCACGTTACGAGGCATGGCAGGGTGTAGAGGATTCACGCATGAGTCCCCACTGACAAAAAAAACAACCACTTTGTTGGGAGCTGTTCTTCGTTTGGTCACTGTAAGAGTTGCTTTGGCAGGAAGGGGCAGAAGAGGAATGGAGGAAGGACCCAATAGCCATCACAGCCAAAACATGGAGTCAAAACAAAGGACAGATTTGTACCCACACATTCAGAACACACGGGATTACCAGTCCATTGCTTTAATGACTTGGCTAACTCATCATGCGAAAGGACCCCATTGCCACCAGCTGTCCTTTGATCAGCCAAAGTCAGGAATAGAAGACATGGCCGTTAAAGCCTGCGGTGGTGCAGAGATATCTAGTAAGAGTCCCTGTGATAAATGCAGGTGGGGGGAGCTCCTTTTTATGGACACCCAGCCAGCCAGTTAACTATAAAGTCTCTCTTGGTGGCTGTTCTCTGCTTGCTTTACCTGTAAAGGCTTAAAAAGTCCCCCAGGTAAAGGAAAGGGAGTGGGCACCTGACCAAAAGAGCCAATGGGAAGGCTAGAACTTTTTAAAATGGGGAAAAAACGTCTGATGTTGTTCTCCAGGAAAGAGGGGGACGGGGAGCAGTTACGCTATGAGAAGCTTTAAGCCAGATATGATCATAGCGCATCAGATCATACCTAGAACAACTTATCTGGAACCCCCAGATGTGTAAGTAGATCAGGATGTTTAGAAAGACACAATTAGGTTTATTTCTGTTTATTTCTTATGGCTAGTGGACTCCTCTGTGCTAACCCCAGGTGCTTTTGTTTGCTTGTAACCTTTAAGCTGAACCCCCAAGAAAGCTATTTTGGGTGCTTACTTTTTGGAATTGCTCTTTTAAAATCTAGCAAAAGCCTAAGTTCCAGGTGTAGTTTCTTTCTTTTGGTTTCTAATAAAATTTACCTTTTTTAAGAGCAGGATTGAGTTCTTGGTGTCCTAAGAGGCTTGTGCAGGTTGTTTAATTAGCTGGGGGCAACAACTAATTTCCTTTGTTTTCTTTCTCAACTCTTCCCCGGAGTGGGTGGGGTGAAAGGGCTCGAGGGTACCCACAGGAAGGAATTCACAAGTGCGCCTTCCTGGGCTCTCAACGGGCTTCTGCACTTGGGTGGTGGCAGCATCTATCCATCCAAGGTCAGAGAGAAGCTGGAACCTTGGGAGTTTAATACAAGCCTGGAGTGGCCAGTATTAATTTTTTGAATCCTAGCGGGCCCCCACCTTGTGCCAGAGTGGGGAATCAGCCTTGACAGTCCCAGTCTTTCAAGCAGGATTCAAGTTCCGCTTAGTACAAGCCATGCTACGGCATCCGTTTTGTTGGAAGTTTTTCTTCTGCTGTTTATTGTAAGAGTTGCTTTGGCAGGAAGGACCAGAAGAGCAATGGAGGAATAACCCGGCCATGGCCGAGATAAGGAGCAAAGGCCAATGACCACAAGGGGGGTTCGAATGCAGCCATACAGAGCACAACGGATTAGCAGTCCATCGCCTTAACCAGTCAGCCAGGCCATCAGTTAAAAGGGCTCTGGTGTCACCAGCTGTCCTTTGATCTGCTGAAGACAGTGCTGAAGCCTTTAATCATGCTAGTGTTGGGGAAGCCTCCTGCAAGATTCCCATTCTCGAGAGGTGGTTGTGAGTCCTGGCGCGTGAAAGACATGCTACGGCAATTGCTCCCCAGCTGCTGCCACCAGAACAAGGAGGAAAGGCCAAAGATAAATGTGGTGTTTGAAATCACATGGGCAGATCACAATGGAAGTGCTGGGACATCAGTTGGGGTGTGTGTGTGGCTGAGTCACATGACTGACCCCATAACATGTGCTGTGTCTGTTTCTGGATGATGTCCCCTGGTGGCTCCCGCAGGTCCCAGCCCAGGGTTATAAATAGGCTTCTCAGAATTCAATTTTTATTATAATTTTGACACATAATGTCGATATTGATTTTAAAGGTTTTTTTTAACATTTGTTATCAATTTAAATGTTCACTATTGGTTAAAATCATGGGGTTTCGGCAACGTCTTTATATTTATTGATTTATATTTCACAGTGGAGGAAATTACAATGAGGGGTCAGACAATAATTATTTAATGACAGTAGACGTTGAGATTCAAAAAGTTAAAGCTTTATAACCATTAAAACACAAATTGTCATATATACACAGTATATATCCTTAAATCAGCCTCTAATAATGTCTCACACAGCATTTCTCTTACTTCGCTTAATTGCAGATTTCTATTAGTATCGATGGAAATATTTTCTCGTCGGTCTGTGTGCGTCCTGGGAAATTGATGTTTGCTGACATTTACCAATAAGAAGCAAATCCATCCAATCCTAGTTCTAAACAGAGCCCCCCGAGCTGTGAGGTGAGTAGAGAGACGAGCCTGTGGTTACTGGCTGTGGTCCTGTTCCCAGCGCAGGAGTCTCTCCCCCGCCCCCTGTGACTCTGTCCCCACAGCCCGGTAGTATTTATAGACACAGTCTCAGAGCGATGCTGCTCTCAAGACACAATGATCCCCCATCACTTGTCTGCCGTGCTCATTTCTGTCTCAGGGATGATTGCAGTGCTGCATTCGCAGCATGGCTGAGGGGCTGGAAGAATAACCCCCAGTCCAGCCCCTGGTAGAGCAGGTGACAGTGCGTATTGTTCAGGGTCTGGCCTGACAGAGTAAAACACCAAACCGCAGCTTATTTTCTGCAACCACTTGGAACGATTTCATATTTAGGCAACAAATATTTCAGCCTCTTTACAGCATAAACTTGTAGCGCACGCCTGTAATGCAGAGCAGAGTGGGACTCGGGGCTGTATGGATCAGGGCTTGTACTTCAATGTCTGCCCCTGTGCTACAATAACCAAGGATAGAAATCACAGCCTCTGGGGAACAGTGTGTGTGTGTGTGCACGCGCGTGGGGGGGTGTTCAAAGAGTTCAGCCATTGTGAAAATTCCAGCTATCACTGGGAGCTCCCAGCCCTCCCGTCTGTGTGTGTCGTACCGGAGCAGGGCCCACAGCTCTGGCCTGCTGGATCCGGCTCCCTGGCCCCAAGCCTGGCCCAGCAGGAGTGAAAATTAAACCCTTATTAAGCAAATATGTCTCTGCTCAAACACAGGGGCTGGATCCTGGCCTGGTGACATGCACGTGACCCCAGAGTAAAGCTGCTGCAGGCCATGAGGTTTTCTGGATTTACACACACACACACTGGTGTGACTGAAGGGCAGGGCAGTGTGAGGAGATGGGCCATGCTCACCACTGCTGCCCCAGGATACAGGCACAGAGAGCAGGAGCTGGCCTAGCCACCGGCCAGGGAAGAGGGGCAAATGGGTGTGTCTGGAGTTAAGCTAACTTTCATATCCCATGTAAGGGGAACTTACGGGGGCTGCTTGGTGTCACACATTTATCAGGGACCTCCCCTCCCGCCCCCCCCAAGTCTGATCAATGAGTTACTCCCCCTGAGCCTCATGGACAGGTTTCTGCACAAAAGCATAAACCACAGACCTCTCTGAAATCCCAGACAACCCTCCAACCTGCCCAGGACAGGGGAGACATCCAGAGCCATCGGTCACCTCTCCTTCCTTCTTCTCCCTGCCATTCCACCCAGAGCCCTCCGGATCGTACTGAGCGATGGCTCTTTTCCTCTGGATGCAGGTGACGATCGGGGCAGAAGTCAGCAGGAGCAGGACCAGGGCAGAGCAGAGGATCCAGACCCAGAGCGGGATAGCAGGCCCTGGGACAGGGGATGGAGCAGGGTGAGTGGTCTGAAGGTGGAGGTGAACTTGCAACGTGAGTCCTGCTCACAGACTGTCTGGAGGGGCCACTGCTGAGTGCTGGCCCTTCTGCACAGGGGACATTGCACCTGGCCTTGATACGTCCCTAACGAGCCTCGGGGAGCCTGTGAATGCCCAAGCCCAGCTGTTTAGAGACCTCATGCCTGGCTCCTAACCCCGCAGGGATCTCGCTCTGCCCTGGTTCTTTGCTGCTCTGTACCCAGCACCAAGGCAGGGGCATCTGGGGTCAGCCCCTCACCTGTGCCATGGAGCCCGTTGCAAGGGGCAGCACTGACACCATGGTCTGGGGTTACCATGTTTCAAGTTCCCAAATACAGGACACTACTGGGGGAAGGGGAAGCTGAAAGGGGAGAGAAGGTACAAAGATTCTTTCTGCTTTGAATGGGAAGGGGGCAGAGCCCTGCAGTGGGCTTAGCATTGCCTTCAGAGCAGCGCAAAAACAAGGGAGGACCAAAAGAGAGGTCATGTCCAGGGAAACCTGGATGTATGGGAACCCTACCAGGGTCTGCTGCTGACCGGCACGGGGCAGGATCGCAGCCCGGCAGCCACTGACTCCCTGGCCAGATGTTTGTGCCTGATGCTGCCTCACAAAGCCAGAGCCCACACGGACCCTGCCTCCTTCCCAGGCCCCTGCCCCATGGACACACGTCCGTCCAGGCCATCGCTAGGGGCTCTGTGATAGGAGAACTGGCTAGTTCGTTTATCTCCTGGCTCCGCTGCCTGCGGAATCCGAACCCCTGTCTCTGCCCCCGCCAGGCTCTGCACAGCTGTGACCTCCATCGCCCTGGGGTAAGAGCCCAGCTCCCTCCACACCGCCAGCCACAGCATGGGGACATGGCAGCCCCCAGCCTCCTGGGGAGCAGACTGTAGCATGTGGGGCTGCCTGGACATTTTACATTCCCCACACGGAGGTGAGCCCCTGAGGCCTCCTGCCCCCGCCCCCCGCAGGCACCTGCGGTGGGGTAAAGTCTCCCCATTGAGATTGGCATGTGGTCCCCCCTCATCCCAGCCCAGCCCTCCCGCTTTCCTACAGGGAAATCCCACAGCAGGGAGCAAAACCATTTACCTTGGAGCAATGTCCCCTCTCCAGAGCCGTCACCGTCTGTGGGGCAGATACACAGCGATTACACATCACTTCAAACGCCAAAAGCCTCATACCAATGAGGTGTAGAATAGCAGCCTCAAGAAGGTTTTTTTTCCAACTTTTTGATTCACTGAAAATTTTGAAAAAAATTGTTTTCAAGTGAGTCCGAAACAATTCCCCCCCACCCAATTTTTTGAAATAGCCAGTGAGCCGAAAAAATCAGTTAGTCATGCTGCTCTGTTCCGTACTTGTACTTCATGAAGGTTTTAGTAAAGTAGACCATGATGACAATAAAACTGCTGAATATCTGTGACAGTTTGTCCATTTTCACACTCTGCCCTTCAGAGAAGATCACGATCTTTTGTCTTTTAATTAGTGGGAAAAACCTGCTCTTCCCCTTGATTATCATGCACATTGTAAGGAGAGTGATCACTTTAGATAAGCTATTACCAGCAGGAGAGTGGGGTGGGGGGAGTTATTTTTTCATGCTTTGTGTGTATAAAAAGATCTTCTACACTTTCCACAGTATGCATCTGATGAAGTGAGCTGTAGCTCACGAAAGCTTATGCTCAAATAAATTGGTTAGTCTCTAAGGTGCCACAAGTCCTCCTTTTCTTTTTGCAAATACAGACTAACACGGCTGTTACTCTGAAACCTGTCAGGATGAGAGGATGGTTCTTCATCACTAAAAACATGTAACCATTGCCCCAGGGACAGAGTTCTCACCTGGGAAATGTCAGGGAACGAGGGGGAAGTTTTACATCTTAACTCTAGATATCACAGTGTGTCCCCAGCCCGTCCTGGCTCCCTGACCCTCCACACCAAGCCCACCATTAGTGATTTGCATTACCATCCACGTGTAGGTACCGGGCGTCACTGGGGAGAAAACTGTTCTCCTGGTTGTTGTCATCCTTGAGCTGGTAGCGGCAGGAAAAGGTCCCTGCACTTTCCCTGGACACTGTATAGGGTGAGTCCCATCTTTGCAGAGGACAATGCGGGTCATGGAGGCGTCCAAAGGGACTAAACACGACAGCATGGCTGTGTCCCCTTGGCGAGCAGACAGTCTGTCCAGGAACAGCCGCGGGGCGGGGAGAGTGCCTGGGGAGCAAACACATCTCTGTTAAACACCTGGGGCCAGATCCCCCGCTGGTGTCAATCAGCAAAGCTCCATTCACTCCATTGGAGCAGGGCCAATTTACACCTGCTGGGGACCTGACTCACTCACTCCAGTGGAACGTGTCTGAACCCGAACCCTCCAATCCCTGCTGTGCTCCCAGGACCAGTCACTCACCAGGAGAGCTGCAGATTTCCTGGCTTGTGACAAGGGAGCCTGTGAAATAAACACAAAGGGTCTCAGTGCAGGAGGGGAGGTGGAACAGGGAATTATAGTGACTGGAGCTGGAAATACAGTCGCATCCTCTAAAGGAAAGTGAGCATCTCTGGCTTTCGCAGGCCCAGGCAAATCTAGCTCCAGCCAGTCGAGAGAAATTCAGTCCCAGAAAAATGATGGGCCATGTTCTGCCCCTTTGTTTATCCCCTCGCCAGAGACAGAATGAATTTGCTGTTAAGCTCCCTGGAGCCAATTTCCTCTCAGCACAGTGGGGGATTTTCACAAGCACAAAGTGCAGCTTGGTGTCCAGCTCCCAGTGTGGATCGGCCCCTGGAGGATCCCAGCTAGGGATCTGCCCCTTTTGGAGCAATGGAGCCAGGTGCATTTACACCAGCCAGGGATCTGACCCACAGTCCATAACTTGTTATTTGCCCGGGGAGAAGTCCGGGATTTGCTGGTGCGTTTCAGTCTCAGTGCGGATAACGAACGGCTCCCTGTACCAGCATGTAGAGCTCGCTGGACCCCAGACCCATGGCTGAAGGCTGGTGTGAGCATGCCAGAGACTCGCTGGAGATGGGTTAGGCCAACAGCTGACCCTGACCCCATGTCATGTTATGGGCCAGATCCTGCACGATTGGGGTCACTGAGAGCTCTCCCATTCATTCCAGTGGGAGCAGGGTCAGGGCTGACATGTCTATGGCCCTGATCCTGCAGGCCGATGATCCATCCCTTCCACTCGCATAGACATCCCTTGACTTGAATAGACTCTGGGCAGGCGTCAGGGCCTATACCAGAAAAACAATCTGCAGGATCAGGCCCATGAGCACATACACGCTGGGGAAACGCAGCTGGGAGAGTCAGTGGGAGGCTGAACACAGGTTTGTCTCCTGATCCTCAGCTCTTTAGCTCAGCAAAGAGCCAGGAGCAATTCACAGAACCCCCCGTGCAGCAGGCAGAGCTGGTATCCCCTTTGTACCGAACGGGTAAGTGACTGGCCCAGGGTCACCCAGGAAGTTTGTGGCAGAGCAGGGAATTCATCCCTCGCCTCTAAAGTCCCAACCATGGACCAGCCTTCTGGTACTGGTAATGATCACAGTGATTAATGATTAACTGCTATTTTCATAGAATAGTAGAATCAGAGAATATTTTAATTAATTTCAGCTGGGCTTTTCAGATCCCAGGGAAATCCCATCGTTACCCCATAAAATCTAATCACATTTGGCCGCATATGCGGCATTTCTGCTATTTGCGCCCGTGTGCGAGGTGAACATGTAGCATTTTCCCTTCCTGGACGTCATCTCCAGTTTAGGTTTCATCAAACGAAATGTCTGTCATCTTGAGCCAGTGATTTCATGCATGCCAAGATTTACACCTGAATCCGAGTGTGCAAAACAGCATCCCAGTGTGAAAATGGGCATCCCCTTCTGTGTCCAGCCCAGCCAGCTCGCACGGGCTAGTACCTTTTGTGTGTGCAGCGAGTGGGATGGTGCAAATCCGTTGTGCTCACAGACATCTGCACCCCATGTGCCATGCTGTGGGTGTGAAGGTGGCAAACACACCCACACGCTGGCAGTCTTGGGGTGTGAGTGCAGGGTGGTGTGTGCGGGCTCAGGGCCAGGGTGCAGCCCTTGGAAAACGACAGAGCATTTCGGGGTGACCCAACGACCTCGTTGCTGAGGTTCAGAGCTGGAATCTAACCAGCGATTTCCATCGTCCTTAACCCTGAGTCAGGTGATGCTAATTAAACATGCAGTTGCTATTATTAAATCCCTTGGAAGCTTCGGTGCGAGGTGGCAAGCTCTGATCCCATCCCGGGCAGTGTTGGCACTTTCAGGTCCACACAGCATGTGACCAGAGGGCTCAGAACCTCACAGGATTGGAGCCTAATTAAGCAAACGATCCTCTGCCCCGTGATCTCACGCTTCCAGCTAAACCCGGCCAGTGCTGGCCATACTCACAGAGAAGCCAGAGACCCAGCGTCGGGATGCTCAGGGGACAAGGTGATAACAGCATGGTCTGGCGATGCAGCAGGGAAGGCCTGTCTGTCTCTGCTCCTCAGAGTCTCAGTGAGCTTTGTCTTTCTCATCTGACCACTCCTTGGAGTTCAGGTTATGTTTTAAAAAAACAGGCCCTTTGACTGTGGATTTTTGGGTCCCAGGCATTGTGTTAAGGATTGAAAGACACACACAGGGGACACTGCACTTTACACACACTGATTGCCAGGGCAAAACCACACACCAGCAGTAACAGCTGCGCTGCCAAGTGTGTTTCATTCCAAGACTGAGGATCTCCAGTGGAGGAGGCCTGAGAATGTGAAGCCAGAATCCGAGGGGCACCGGCAGAGCTGTGGGTGGGTGGCTGGGAGCCCAGCTCTGGGACAGCAGGGCACTGACTGTTAGGGTTGAGAAGAGAAAATATAAGATGAGAAGAAATCGCAGGAAGAAAGATCAGAGCCACAAGCCACCTATAAATAAGCCCAGCCTGAGCTGTGGTCAGGAAGCGAGTTTGTGCGACTCTGGAGACACGTGCTGCTGGTGCAATGCACAAACACAGAGACCCGGCCGCAGGCCGCCCCTGGGCTGTGGTCACTGTATTACCAGAGGCATCTCCAGTGCAGAGTTCCTCCCCCCGCCCCTGCCGGGCCCAGCTTTGCTAGCAGCTCGTAGCCCTTTGTACCACGGCACTGAGGAGTATTTTTAACAACACAGACCCGGAGCGAGGCTGCTCCTGTGACACAGAGACCCCTCCTCTGGGGTATCATAGAATCATAGAATATCAGGGTTGGAAGGGACCTCAGGACGTATCTAGTCCAACCCCCTGCTCAAAGCAGGACCAATCCCCAACTAAATCATCCCAGCCAGGGCTTTGTCAAGCCTGACCTTAAAAACTTCTAAGGAAGGAGATTCCACCACCTCCCTAGGTAACGCATTCCAGTGTTTCACCACCCTCCTAGTGAAAAAGTTTTTCCTAATATCCAACAGTAGGTGGAGCCCAGACCCTGAGTCCCTGTGATTCATTCCCTGGTGATACCTAGCCCCTGTCACTGGCTACTCACAGAAATTCCAGAGCCTCTGCCCCCCACAGGAGCAAGGTACCCCAATTTACTGGTTTTACCTTAACCACCCATGCCTGTAAACCACACAGCGCTCATGAGCACTTACAATAAAACCCAGGCAGGGTTATTTAAGAAAGGATAAAGATTGAACTAGAAACAAGAGAAAGTAATGGCAACAAATGGTTATACCAGAGAACAAAATCATAAACGACAAACCCGGGTCTACACTGATTAAGTTACCTTTCCTAGCTAATAAAGTAGGCTCCCCTTATCTGAATGGGCCATTACCGAGACATATTCTCCCCTGGTGACTAGTTTCTACTCCAAGTCTGGAAATAAATTCATTATTCCTTAAAGATTACCCGTACAAACATCTCACAATGATTATGAGTCGTGACAAGTTACTCGCTCTCTGTAGCTATCTTACACATTCCTCTTTATGGATAATATCCTGTAAGATGTATGTTCAGTGTTGTGAGTTTGTCTGAGTTGAGGGTTGTTTGCAAAGAACAAGGAACCCTTTGCCCAGAAGTCTCTGTGTCTCTGCTCTGTCTTTGCCCTTTGGGGCTCTGGGTGTATCCACAGGGCTAGACTGTGAGAAAAATCAGTGTGAGAGGCAGGGTGTTCCTTTAACCTGGCTCTGTCACACCTGGGGGACCCTGTGCCTGTCACATCCAGGAGGCCCTGCCCCTGTCACTCCTGGGGGACCCTGCATCTGTCACATGGGGGAGACCCTGTGCCTGTCATATCTGCATGGAGGGGGGTGGTGGTGTCCTGCATCTGTCACATGGGGGAGACCCTGCGCCTCTCATACCTGGGGGATCCTGTGTCTGTCACATCCAGGGGGGTCCTTCCCCTGTCAGACCGGGGGGACCATGTGCCTGTCATACAGGTGGCCCTGCCCCTGTCACATCTGAGGGGCCCTGCCCCATCACACAGGGGGGACCCTGCCCCTATTACACCTGGGGGATCCTGTGTCTGTCACATCCAGGGGGCCCTGCCCCCTCACACCTGGGGGACCCTGTGCCTGTCATATGGGGTAGGGCTGTCTCTGGGGAACCAGCGTGTCTGACACTCCAAGACACAGCCCATCCTGAGCCTCACAAGAGAAGCATCTGAGAGTCGTTTCCATCTTGCCTCAGTGGGGGAGGGCCCCTCTGGCCACAGACACACGTCAGGGCTGCTCCCAGACACACTGCTAGAGCCCACAGCCCATCCAGTTCCTCTACTCCCCACCCCATGGTGAGCCAGTCCCCAGCTGGTGGAAGTCCATGCTGATGTCGGTGCCGTGTGCCCATTTCCACCAGTCGAGGCTCAGCCCCTGTATTGTTATATTTGTATTGATATTGTCTCAATTGCAACGGTATCTGCACTGGTGTGGGGGCTCCAATGGCAGGGTTAGGGCCAATTAAGTGACTGATCTTTCAATCAAATCCACGTGTCCTGTTGAAGGATTGGGGCCTACAAATCTTGCAATCTCCTTAACTTGGGGTTTTCCGGCTTTTATTTGCTTAACTATCAATGTTAACTTTGCCCCAGAGTAGCTGTGTGTATTGTCAGAGCCGCGGGGACTGCCACTCACCGCTCTCTCGCTGTCTGGTGCAGGTGCTGGGGTCACAGGCCAGGAGCCCTGCAGCTCCCCTGGTGAGTGAGAGCATAAGAGACGTGGAAGAAGGGGAGACACAGAAAGGAGTGAAACTCCTGACAATGGCAACAAGAGGGCAGATGGGAAGGTGTAGGAGGGGGATGGGTGGGGAATGCCTCTTGCATGATTGCTGCCTGAAATCCTCTTCATCAAACAGTAAATTGGACTTCTCACAGTGCCACACCATAAACATGACTGGAAATGAAGCACACTTGGGCCAGATCCTCAGCAGGTATAAATCAGCGTAGCTCTGCTGACTCCAATGGAGTGGTGCCGATTTACACCAGCCGGGAATCTGGCCCAATGTCACTGGGATACATATCTAACAAACTTTCCATCTGTAAATCTTGGCAGGCTTGGAGCTAATACAGGAGTGTATTAATGAGACCAGGGTACTGCACTAGACTGAATTAGTCTTAAATCTCCTGCTTTGCACCATATTTATTTTAATTTCAGTGAGAAGAGAGACAGCTCGTTCCGTCAGCCAAGCGTGTTTCTCATCTAATTTATCACGGATGCCTAGTTCCCTGCCTGGCAGAGTTAAGTTATTCACCTCTGGTGACTCCCCGCGAGTTAGCCGAGCTCCTGCGAGAACAGCCACACTGCTGTGCGCCCACTGGCTCTGCACTCGCTCACACGTGGGGCTGTGGATTCTGGGGGCCTGTCCCGTCGCTCTGAGCGATGAATTGTGGGAGAGCTTCTCTGTCCTTTCTGGGCACTCTAGGGGAACGGTGGGAGGGCACCGGAGGACTGGTGACACGCAAGTGGCACATGCCTGGATCCACACTACAGAGGGGTTGGGTTGACAACTGATAAGTTGATTTCACTTGAGTTTTCCCTGTACCCCCTCTTGGACAGGCCAGCTCCAGGTAACAGCACCACCACATTTGAGTTAAGGGATTTTTATGTGGATGGGATTCAAGTTACAGGCACATCGGAGATATAACTTGAGTTAATGCTGCGGTGAAGACAAGCCCTTCGTCTCCTCTCAGAGGCATATTTCAATCTATTCTTTTTGTTGCAGGTGACTTCCCATCTCCTACACTGTCCCTGAGCACCTCTTCAGCTCAGGCGGGGGACCCCGTCTTGGCTCAGTGTTCCCTTCATCCCAACAATGTAGCTGCTCTAGTTATTTTCTGTCAGGATGGCAAAGAAATCTCAAGCCAATTGACCACGTCAGGCCGGTCACTGTATCGACATGACATCTCTGTGCGGAGCTCAGGCCAGTTTAGATGTATGTACCAGTACAGGATCAACCAGAACCAGGTGAACAATTCTCATCTCAGTCTCCCCCGGACCTTGAATGTACCAGGTGAGTTGTTGGACTCCTACACAATGTGACGAGAGGGAAGGGAACAGCTGGCTGGTGTCAGACATTTTAAAATTTTGTGGGCTTCTGCCACAGGAACCTGTTCATGGCGAGGCAGGTGGTGAGCTGTGATCATTACCGAGCTGGACTGGGATTGTGCACAGCCTGTTAAATCTGAGGGTCTGTCCCAGATCAAGGTGTCAATTGATGAGGCTTTGGATAAAATGGATAAATTAAACAGTAATAAGTCCCCAGGAGCAGATGGTCTTCACCCAAAAGTTCTGAAGAAATACAAATATGAAACTGCAGAATTACTAGCTGTGATATGTACCCTTTTGCTTAAATCAGCCTCTGGACCAGATGACTGGAGGGTAGCTAATATAATGCTGATTTTTTTAAAAAGGCTCTGAAGGCGATCCTGGCACTTACAAGGTGGTAAGCCTGACTTTGGTACTAGGCCAAATGGTTGAAACTATAGTAAAGAACAGAATTATCAGACACATAGATGAACACAATATGTAGGGGAGAATCAACACAGCTTTTATAAAGGGAAATCAGGCCTCATCAATGTGTTAGAAGGTCTATAAAGTCATGAATGGTGTGAGGAAAGTGAGTAAGGAAGTGTTATTATCCCTTCACATAACAGTAGAACTAGGGGTCACAAGATGAAATTAATAGACAGCAGATTCAAAACAAACATAAAGTATTTCTCCACACAACATACAGTCAACCTGTGGAACTTGTTCCAGGGAGGTTGTGAAGGCCAAAAGGATAACTGGGTTGAAAAAAAGTATGAGATAAGTTCCCGGAGGTTAGGTCCATCAATGGCTATTAGCCATGATCTGGATGTTTCTAAACCTCTGACTGCCAGTAGCTGGGACTGGATGACGGGGGATGGATCACTCATTAATTGTCCTGTTCTGCTCATTCCCTCTGAAGCACCCGGCATTGGCCCCGGTCAGAAGACAGGATACTGGGCTAGATGGACCATTGGTCTGATCAAGTCTGGCTGTTTTTATGTTCTTATTAGATTTCTAACTCCATTTTCCAACCCCACCTCTTGGCCAGTTTCTCTTTCTCATCCACTCATGATCGTTGTGGGCAGGGATTGACATTTATCCTGTCTGTAAAGCTACCAGCTCAATGAGACCTGACCTGGATTTGACCGTCAGGTGCTAGTGCATTATGATTATTAATTATTATTAAACCAGCTGGGAATCTGGATCACTGATGTCTATGCAGCGGGGCTGATCTGCACCAGCTAGAGATCTGGCCCATTGACTCCAGTAGAGCGGGGCCAATTTACACCAGATGGGATCTGGCCCAGTGTGTCTGAGGCTCATCTGGAGAGACATGGTCTAGGGATTTGTAGCAGCTGCGTCTCTGGGATGATCTCTGCTTGGCTGGCCACTGAACCGCTGAACGTCCCTGATGTTGTCTGTGTTTTTTGCCCAGGCCAGAAGCTGATCCCGAGCACCGGCCCCAGCCCTGAGGATCCACCATCTCAGGAAGGTGAGTGACTAGGGTTGCCAACTTTCTAGTTTCAGAAAATTGAACATCCTTGACCCGCCGCTGCCCCGAAGCCCCTACCCCTACCCCATCCCTTCCCCACGGCCCCACCCACACTCACTCCATCCCCCCTCCTCCGGTCTCTCACTCTTCCCCACCCTCGCTCACTTTCACCAGGGCTGGGGCAGGGGATTGGCGTTTGTGGGGGAGTGAGGGATCCGGCTGGAGGTGTGGGCTCTGGGATGGGGCTAGGGACGAGGGGCTCAGGGTGTAGGAGGGTGCTCCAGCCTGGGACCAAGGGGTTCGGAGGGCAGGAGGGAGCTCTGGGCTGGAGCAGGGGGTTGCAGTGTGGGGGGAAAGATGAGGGCTCCAGCTGGGGTGCGGGGTCTGGGGTGGGGCTGCGTATGAAGGGCTTGGGGTGTATGAGGGGGCTCTAGCTTGGGGCCAAGGGGTTCGGCGTGTGGGAGAGGAGTGTGGAGTCCTGGAAGGAATTCGGGTGTGGGAGGGAATGTGGGGTGCAGGCTCCAGGAGGGAGTATGGGTGTGTGAGGGGGCTCTGAGTTGTTGCAGGGGGTTGGGGCCCGGGAGGGGGCTTGGAGTGCAGGCTCTGGGTGGCTCTGGCTGGTGTGGTTTGTGGGGGTCTGGGAGGCATTGATGTCAGGTGGCCCCTTAAATAGCAGCCACACCAGCACTGCCCTGGCATTTCCCGGGTGTCAGAGGCTGCTCTAACAGCCATGAATCCTGGACACCTGGCTCGGTGAGGACAAAAGTTTTTCCTGTTCTCTGGAATGGGGGGGGGGCGGGGTGAGAGAATTCCCCGCTAGTGACACACCCACCCCACTGCTGCCCCTGGCTCGCTGCTCCCCCAGCATAGTGCAAATCACAGCAGCTCTAGGGAGAGAGCTGATGCAGGCCCCCCTCCTCCTCCTGCCATTTGCAGTGGCCCCCAACCCCTCTCCTTCATTCTCCCCCACAGCCCGGCTGCTGGCTGGGGCCTCCACACTCAGCTGCTGCCCGACTCTGTTCGGACCCGTTCCCAAGCAGAGAAGCCCAATTTTACCCCATGCTTCCACGCAGCCCATTCATCCCCGGGAGGAGAGTGACCTGCCCACAGCCCCTTACCTGCTGGCCGCATGGTCCCGAGTTGAACCCAGCAGAGTAGCCCCACAGGGCGCAGGTTGTGGGACCCAGGACAGGTGGCTGACCCCTCCTCTCTCAGCTCCCAACAGCTGGGGAGCAGTGGGCCGGGTAGGGCGGGGGCTGAAGGCACTTCCTAAAGGCCACAGTGCCCGCTCTGCAGGGAACCCCTGGCCACCGCAGAGGCTGCTGCCGGGGGTTAACCCCGCCGGCCCCAGCCTGCAGACAAATGCCTTTCCCAGCCTCTCCGCTGGTATCCACCCCCTGCCAGCGGGGGCTCGCACCGCCCCCGAGCTCCACAGAGAGAGCTGCTGCAGGCCCCCTCCTCATCCCCCTGCCGCCAACCAGACTTTTAACGGCCCAGTTGGCAGTGCTGACCGGAGCCGCCAGGGTCTCTTTTCGAAAGAGAACACCGGATGCCTGGCAACCCTAAGAGTGACTGTGTTCAGGCCTAATTCCCCCAGCGCTCAGCACGCTGAGATCACGGTGGGTCTGAACTCTCCAGAATCTCACCCTGAGTCCCTGACCCACAGCCCATCGGCATCCCTGGGACCCTGGCACTGAGTCCAGTGGGCCGGGCTTCTCCTATGTTCAGAACTGGGAGGAGGTGTCCTGTTCTAGGCCGGTCCTTGAGCAGCCCCTCTCCAACCTCCCCCACAGCAGGGTGTGTGGGGAGGGGAACAGCACATATAGAAGCGTCCGCAGCTGAGGGAGACCCATCTGTCTCCCCACAGCCATTCCCCCCTCTCACCCTGCAGCTGGCAGGATCTCCTATTAAAGCAGCTTCTGCGTCGTTGCAGCGATGGGAGAGGAAGCAGAGATGGGACCATTTTACACCCCATGGCCAAAGCACCCGGCAGCTTGGGAAAGTGGAAAGAGCCTCCCCTGTGGGCTGGGAGCTGGGGGTGGGGAGAGTTCGTGAATCCCCGTTCTGCACTGTTACGAGAAGGAGCAACCGGGATGGAACCAGAGGACCCCCGGAGGGCAGACTGGAATCCACCCAACAGCCTCAAGAATGGGAGAACCAAAGAACAAGATAACATCTAGCAGCACGGAGCCGTCAGGAATGTGCTATCTGCTGATTGATTCAGCAACAGCATGATGAAGCAATTCCCATAGACTGGCATAGGAAGAAATTCCAATAAAAATAGACTCTAAAAAGTGAGAACTTTGGGGTCTGATTCTGCAAACCAACTTCCAGGAGCATCAAATGAGCATCTGACAAGGCCCGGCTCCCTCCTCATGTCCAGGCCACCTGGCCAGTGGCTTGGCATGAGCAACTCTAAGGCTGGTAACTATGATAACAACCTTGCAGAACCTGTGTGTGTGTGTTTGTAGGAATGAATGTGTGACTAAATATGAGATTGAATGGAATGTTATAGCTATAACTAACTGCTTACTATGATTCTTTCTGTATTCACAATAAATGTGGTATTTTGCCTTTTTCCCTTTAATGAGATCCTGCTGGTTTTTATTTTATTGGTATAACAGCAGAAGGTCCCTCCCATGACCCCGGTGGGGAAGGACAAGCTCTAAAGCCTTGGCGAGGCCAGAGCAAGTCTGGGCTGGGGCATTCCATGGCTGGGGAGTCACACACTGGCTGGTCTGTGACTCGTCTGCCTGCCCATTGTGACACGCCCCTGCTGGCTGGCACAGCCTCATCCCCTCACTGCCAGGCTTGGCTCTGGCAGAGCGAGAGCTGGCACGTGCCGCTGGGGAACGCAGAGCCAGCAGCTCCAGCTCCGCCACCGGCAGCAGAAAGTGGGTGGCCCATTTACACGCAGGCTTCTGCCCACTCCTGACTCCAGGTAGGAGAATCTTCTAGTGTCCACCTCTGCTTTTCCATTGCATCGCCAACCACCCCGAGCCTTCCCCGAGCTCCTGGCTGGGTGGCGCACGTCTGCCAAGTGCCCCGGTGCCGGCCGTCTCGCCTGGTGCCAGTGAGGAAGTGGGCAGCGGCATGCGCACAGGAGGGAGTCTGGGGCGGCTCGACAGAAGGGGTCGCACCAGTCGAGCCCAGAGGGGACGGAGACAAGGAGGAGGGTTTGGAAGGGTTGGTTGCACGGCACAGGAAGGCGGCACAGGTGGTTAGATGAGGCATTGGGCTGGGACCCAGGAGAGCTGTGTTCAGTTCCCCGCTCCTCTGTAAGTCTTCTGCGTGATATCAGGTGAGTCCCTGTCGCTCCGGGCCTCAGCTAACGAGGGAGAGCACGTCCCTGCTCTGCGGAGGGGGCGTTGAGAGCCTAAATACCACAACACCCGTGTGCTAAGCCACTGGCATGATGGGGCCAGGTAAGTGCCCAGACACTGAGGTTGCCGGGGGAACAGGCATTCTCCGGTTGCCTGGAGCCATTGTTCCATTCACCAGGACAGTCCGATGCCAGGACAGTCCCCCTGAGCTCTGGAGAGGACTAGAGGTGCCTTAGGACGCCTGCCGTGCAGCTGCTGGCGAGTCAGCAGGAGACATTGGGTGAGGAATGGAGCCCCCCAGGGCAGGGGCCATTCAGGAGACCCAGCGTGGGGGAAATCAGGCCTGGGATTCTCTGCAGCGGCTGCTCCCACAAAGGCCTTGGAGAGAGGAGCTGTGAAACCCCCACAAAGCGCTGCCCCGGCACAGAGCTCTGTAGCACTGGGACCCCGTACGCGTGAGCCGCAATCCAGCAGGGCCTTGGGCCAGCCCCACCCTCTCCCATTACCCCGATCTGGGAGTCCAGGGCACAGTTCACAATTTATCATGGACCAGCTGCAAGGATCCTGGCAGGCCCTGGTATGGTTGGAGCAGCATTTTCAATGTTCGGGAAGAGCGAGATCTGTGCAATAGGCAACGTAGCTCCATCTGGGCACCAGCCAGCTCCTGTGCCCCAGAGAGCTCCCACAGCTCCCACTGAACCAGGGACGAAGGGGCAGGAGGTTGGAAGAGAAGGTGCCATCCTGGAACCCAGGAGACCCATGTTCATTTCCCAACTCTGCCACAGATGCTCTGTTTGGCTTCGAGCAAGTACCTTATTCTCTCTCTGCAGCGGTTCCCTGTCTGTACAGTGGGGGTAGCAGCCAGGCCCTGCCCTGCAGGGGGCAGTTAGAATAAATGCTATTGAGGTTGGGTAGTGCTCGGATGCCAGGGGGATGAGGGCCAGGATGGTGCCTAAGACAGACCGAAAGCAAGGGGGAGCTACAGAGCCGGTGGTGAGAGGGGTTTGGCCTTTGACAATCTGCTCTGAGTGCCTGGGGTGCCAGACCCCAGGCAGCCACTGGCATTGCCAGACCTCCCTGATCTACGGTGCTGCTGCTCTCCCTGCTTCTAGGAGTCACTGCCTCCCCCTGGGCTGACACCCCCGTGTCACGGAGTCCCCGGGCGATGCTCTGGAACTGCTCCCTACGAAGTCAGTCAGGACTCTGGGGAAGTCTCCTTTCTGTGAGCAGCCTGTCTGCAGGGCAAACAGCTCACACAGCGTCCACCTTCCTGGGTCTGACCTCGGAGCATTCAGCATCCTCTGCCCCTCCGTGAGCTTACCACAGCGAGTCCGCCCAGGCAGGCTCCTGGGGAAGCCAGAGGTCCTGCACCCCAACTCCGCCGTCAGACGTGACTCTCAGCCAGCCAGTAAAACAGAAGGTTTATTAGATGACAGGAACATGGTCTAACACAGAGCATGTAGGTGCAGAGAACAGGACCCCTCAGCTGAGTCCATTTTGGGAGGTAGTGAGCCAGACAACCAAGTCTTTACTTCACTCCATGTCCCCAGCCAGCCTCAACTGAAACTCTCTCCAGCCCCTCCTCCTCTGGGCTTTGTCCCTTTCCTGGGCCAGGAGGTCACCTGATTCCTTTGTTCTCCAACCCTTTTAGCTCTCACCTTGCAGGGGGGAAGGGCCAGGCCATCAGCACCCAGGAAACAGGGTGTCGGCCATTCTCTGTGTCCAGACCCCTGCACATACCTGCCCTCTAGGGCTCTGCAATGATCATACACCCTTACCCCACCACCTAGAGACTTAAGAACTGCATAGGGGAAACTGAGGCACCCCCACACTATTCAGAGGAAACATTAAGAACAGTCCCACTTCCTCACACACCACAGCAATCATCTCCTGGGGCTGTCATGGCACTGAGCATTAGCAAGATCTGAGACTCAGTTCGGCGGGCGGGGGGGGGGGGGGGGGGTTTGCTATTAAAGCAGCTTCTGCGTCATTGCAGCGGTGGGAGAGGAAGCAGAGATGGGACCATTTTACACCCCATGGCCAAAGCACCCGGCAGCTTGGGAAAGTGGAAAGAGCCTCCCGTGTGGGCTGGGAGCTATGGGTGGGGAGAGTTCATGAATCCCTTTCTGCACTGTCACGAGAAGGAGGAACCGGGATGGAAGTGATTCTCCCACTCGGGGATCCAGAGACCCCCTGGCTCCAATAGCATGCACGCAGGGAGGGGCTCTGGCCTGGGGTCTGCAGGAGCTGGGACTAGAGGAGCCCAGCGGTCCCTTCCGGCCTCACGTCTGTGACTGTGGGGAGCGGAAGGTCCCTGCCATGACCCCGGTGGGGAAGGACAGGCTCTAAAGCCTTGGCGAGGCCAGAGCAAGTCTGGGCTGGGGCATCCCATGGCTGGGGAGTCACACAGTGGCTGGTCTGTGACTCGCCTGCCCATTGTGACACGCCCCTGCTGGCTGGCACAGCCTCATCCCCTCACTGCCAGGCTTGGCTCTGGCAGAGCGAGAGCTGGCACGTGCCGCTGGGGAACGCTGAGCCAGCAGTTCCAGCTCTGCCACCGGCAGCAGAAAGTGGGTGGCCCGTTTACACGCAGGCTTCTGCCCACTCCTGACTCCAGGTAGGAGAATCTTCTAGTGCCCACCTCTGCTTTTCCATTGCATCGCCAACCACCCCGAGCCTTCCCCAAGCTCCTGGCTGGGCGGCGCACGTCTGCCAAGCACCCCGGTGCCGGCCGTCTAGTCTGGTGCCAGTGAGGAAGTGGGCAGCAGCATGCGCACAGGAGGGAGCCCAGGGCGGCTCGACAGAAGGGGTCACACCAGTCGAGCCCAGAGGGGACGGAGACAAGGAGGAGGGTTTGGCAGGGCTGGTGGGAAGGCACGGGAAGGTGGCACAGGTTATTAGATGAGGCATTGGGCTGGGACCCAGGAGAGCTGTGTTCAGTTCCCCGCTCCTCTGTAAGTCTTCTGCGTGAGATCAGATGAGGGAGAGCAGGTCCTTGCTCTGCGGGGGGGTTGAGAGCCTAAATACCACAACACATGTGTGCTCAGCCACTGGCATGGGGGGCCAGGTAAGTGCCCAGACCGGGAGGTAGTTGGTGGCCCTGCCCCTCGTCCTACTCCAGCCCTGCTCTCGCTCCAGCCTCGCTCCACCCACGCCCTGGCCTCCTGAGTCCAGCTCCAACCATGAGGCCTGACCACCTCCAGCACCTTTGCTGACACCATCACTTCCAGAGGGAATGGCACTGAGATTGCCGGGGGAACAGGAATTCTCCGACTGCCCGGAGCCATTGTTCCATTCACCAGGACAGTCCGATGCCAGGACAGTCCCCCTGAGCTCTGGAGAGGACTAGAGGTGCCTTAGGATGCCTGCCGTGCAGCTGCTGGAGAGTCAGCAGGAGACACTGGGTGAGGAATGGAGCCCCCCAGGGCAGGGGCCATTCAGGAGACCCAGCATGGGGGGAATCAGGCCTGGGATTCTCTGCAGCAGCTGCTGCCACACAGGCCTTGGAGAGAGGAGTTGCGAATTCGCCACAAAGCTCTGCCCCGGCACAGCCTGCCTGCCTGCCGCTCTCCCGCCTTCTGCTCCTTCCCCTTCACGGTGGTGTCAGAGCAACTCCTGCTGCTCACCAGGCCGCCCCCGCTCCCCCACCCCGCTTGCCTCCCCCACCTGGGACCTGCCACGGCCCCAAGATTCCTGGGGGAAGGGATCAGGGTAATTTCCCTGGGCAGGAAGAATCCTGAGTGGTTGGATGCAGCCTGTCTGCTGGGCAGTTTGTGAACCAGCAGAAGGAGAGGCGGGAGTGAGCCGGGGGAGGCCGTTTGGCCTGCGGGATGGGCCTGGGAGTCCGGAGACCTGGGTTCTAATCCTGCCTGTACTGCTGACTGCCTGGGTGACTTTGAGGCCATCCACTGGCTTGTTTCCCTGCTGGCTGCCGTGGCTAGTTAGAGTCTGAGCCCTACGGCCCAGGGATTGTCTGCAGCACCTGGGGCACCAGGGCCCTGATCTCAGCTGGCAGCTGTAGGCGCTGGTGGAATGGCAATACGTGGACTGGCCCTGATGCTGAACGGGGCAGTCGCCTCTCACCCCTCACAAGCAATGCCTTGTCCTGGCTTCTTACAGGATGGCTGAGGAAGTCCGCAAGGTCCCCTTGAAACCCATCCTTGCCTGGGAGGAGACGAGACCTCCTCGAAGGAAGAGTCCACAGAAGAGCCCACAGCAGCAGCAGGAGCTGTGTGTGCCTCAGCCCTTCCATGCTGGTGAGTGGGTGCCTCCTGGGTGGGCGGAGGGGGCTTCAAAAATGGCAGGGGCCATGGCCCTGCATTGCGGTGGGGCTTGGCCCCTCTGGGGGTTGGGGTTGCAAGACCAGGGTGTCAGTGGCGGGAGAAGACTCCATCACCTTTGTACAACTCTGGGCTGCCATGAGATGGAGAGACAGGAAAACCCAGGCAGGGGGGAATGGCCCCTCCTGCTGGCAGCAGCTGCAGCCCCTACATCTGATCGGGGCATTAGGGGCGGCAGCAGAAGCATCAGGTGGAGACTGACTGAATTGCCCACCCCGATCCGTCACACTGCAGGGTCGGAAGATGTTTCCACCGGTCGAAGGGGATGCTCTGTGCACTGTGGGTTGTTCAGCCTAGGATTGCAGGGCGCCGGCCAAAGCATGAGATGCTCCCTGATGTTGCAGCCCCATCTGCTGGCTCCTTTGCAGGGGGGTGACGCATGGCACAGCGCAGGGCATTTGGGTGGGGGGGGTCGATGATGGGAAACCAGGGCCTGCCCAGGTTACACCCGGTGGCTGTCAATGGCAGGAGAGGCAGTCAGAGGAAGCAGAACGGGCAGGCCCTGGGTCCCCGTATCCCACGCAGACTGGGTAGCTCCTCCCTCTCCCACAGCGGGGAGCAGACCAATTCAGTGCCAGTCCCTCTGCCCCCTCCAGCAATGGCCCGGAGAGCAGGGACACCACTCATAGCCTGACATCATGCCTCCTTCCAGGTGTGGCGCTCCCCAGATCCCCAGGCTCAGCCTGCATGCTGGGTGCGGGAGGGGAAGTGGGGTGGCCGCTGGGAACCAGGGCTCTGACTGGATCTTTGCTGGGCTGAGCAGCAAAGAGTTGGGGAAACCAGGGATGGCTGTGCCAGACCCTGTTGTGCATTAGGGCTGCTACCCTGCTGGGGTGGGAGCGGGGCGCAAGGGTTTCTGCTAAGATCTCTGTCATCCAGCCTGCAGCTTGGCAGCCCCAGGTATTACCACTGCTCTGTCTTTGATCAGATTCACCATCACCTGGGAATGCCTCCTGCTTTATGGGGCCAGACTCGCAGGAGAAAGAGACCCTAGAGTACATCAACGCCTTTCTCAAGGGCAAGGAACAGGTACCAAGAGCCCTCCTCTGATCTCTCAGCTACTGCCCTGTCCACATGCACCATCCGTCCTTCTCCGGATGAGGCATGGATTCTAAGGCCAGACGGGACCACTGGGACCTCCTGTATAACACAGGCCAGAGACCTGCCCCCAAATAATTCCTGTTTAAATTACAGCATCTTAAAAACATCCTGTCTGGAGTTACAAAAGGCACCCACCATGCCCCTTGCCCACTTGTGCCCACTGGATTTGGCCAGTCCCCAGCGTGATGGGTTGCCCCCCTTTGAGGTGCCACCTGATTTATTGGCTTATCACTGAGCCCGCCTCTTCTGCCAGCCTGGGCCCCCGTTACCTTGTCTTGTTGGGCTCGGCTCACAAGCCTCTTCCAGCCATACACACAGGCAGGGCCACACCCAGCTGCAGAAAGACACAGACACTGAGATCAGCTCTGGGAAGACTCAGCTGAAGGGCCTTGTCCCAGTTCTCTGGTGCCCACCTCCTTTGGAGTACAGACCCAAAGGTTTTATGACATTCACCCCCTCCCTCGACGTGGAGAGAGGTATGAACAACTCTTTGCCCCTCCTCCCACTTACTAATTTATACTACAAACTGGGTTGTGGTGTAAACAAGAAACAAGATGATTAACTATAAGAGGTAGATTTTAAGCGGTTATAAGAGATAGCAAACAGAACAAAGCAGATTACCGTAGTAAATAAAGAAAACACACAAACGAAGCTTTACACACCAGATAGATAGGATAGACATTAGCAAATTCTCCCTGAGTGATAAACAGGTTGGCAGATTCTTAAGGCAGAAGCTGCCTTGGTTTTGCAGCTTGGATTTCCCAGGTTTTCTTGCACAGGCTAGGAATCTCTTTCTCTAACCTGGGACCATCACTTCTCATGGTTCAATCTTTGTCCCTCAGGTGTTTCCAGGTATCTTATTGCAGGGAGTCTGAGGTCCCGTCCCGTCCCCCCCGCGATGTCATTGTTCCCCTTTTATCTTCTCTTCCCACCTGCTGGAAAACTCTTTTGCTGTGACCTGGGTCCAACAGGTCCCGTTGTGTCGCGTTATCTCGGGGAGGTTTCTATTGCACGCAGTTCCTGGGGTAGCCCTAATGCTTGTGCATTTCCTCCAGGAGCCAGTGTTTGGCTTTTTTGCTGTTCTACCTGAAAGGCTGTTTTGAAGCTCACAGTGTTTTTCAGGAACACATACACAGCTGAACTTCAGAACGTCACATCCAACGATAGCACATGCAATCCAATGAGACATTAATGTCTAGCAGAGAAAGACTTTTAGAATGATACCTTACAAGACATACTTGGTACCAAACATATCCTAATTATATGACAGTGGCGAATATTGGGGTGCCAGGGTGTCACACCCAGATGTTCCTCCCACTCTATCAAGCCCCCCAGTAAGACTGTCTGGCTGCTTAGCCCCCATCTTGCAGTTCCTCTTTGGACACCTACCCCGTGAGATCTGCTCCCTCTCTGGTCTGGTTTCACACAGAGCTGCCCTGCCCTCCCCGCATAGTCACTCCTGTTGGGAGATGAATGGCCTTCTGGCCTTCGGCATATCAAAGCCTGAGCAGCGCTGGGGGGAAGCTTTCTGACATCTCTCCCACTGGCAGCTCCTTTCCACGCTAACCTTCCTGTTTTTGTCTAATCTCTGCGGGGCATAGGAGGAGGCCAAGAAACTTGAATTCTTGGATTGTGTCATCACCATCAGCAGGGCCGCCCTCACGAGGCGCCCAGAGAGAAACCTGGCAGCTTTTCTCGGCAAAGCCCTCCTTGTGGAGAAGATAAAGGTGAGTAAAACACACACTCGGGCTATGTTACTTGGCGGGTTTAGTGATTGGCCTGGAGAGATCTGCAGATTTGTCTACCTTCAACTGCCAATCGCTGGATCGTGTTGGACGTTTCTCTGTTAGACTGAAGAGCCCATTTTCAAGCATTTACTCCCTGTGTAGGTACTTACAGACTGTCATCAAGGCACCCTGTAACCTTCTCTTTGTGAAGCTGAACTGATTGATTTCTGGAGTCTCTCACTATAAGGCATGTTTCCCAGTCCTTCAGTCACTCTTGCGGCTCTTCTCTGACCCCTCTCCAATTTATCAACATTCTCCTTGAATTGTGGGCACCAGACCTGGACAGAGGATCCCAGCAGAGGTCGCACCAGTGCCAAATACCAAGGGAAAATAACCTCTCTAACAACTGGAGATTGCCCTGTTTGTCCGGCCAAGGATGGCATAAGCCCCTTTGGCCCCAGCCTCGCACTGGGCGCTCCTGGTCAGCTGATTACCATGCCTGCCAAGTCTTTTCCAGAGTCACCGCTTCCCAGGTTAGAGCCCCCCATGCTGGGAGTGCGGCCTGCGTTCTTTGGTCCTGAACATGTCACTGTATTGAAACGTAGATTCTTCCCTTGCACCCAGCTTCCCAAGTCACCAGGTCGCTCTGTATACACCAGTCTCCCTGCACAGAGCCCCAGCACTGCGCAGTCAGTGCCCACTAGGGAACTAGCAACAAATCTGCTCCGTAGATTTGGAAAGTCTTTGCTCTGCGGCACTGCAGAAAGCTTTCCGGAGCTTACCTCCCTTCCCTGAACGTGGGACAGCGTGTGCTGGTGGGTGATCCAGTGGGCTGGGGCTCAGTTCCTCAGTGAGACCTTTGGGCAAATCACTTCCCCCTCTGTGCCTCAGTTTCCCTCCCATGCCTTGTCTCGTCCAGTTAGCTCGTGAGTTCTGTGGGGCAGGGACTGGCTCTCACTGTGTGTGTGCAGCACCTGGCACAAGGAGCCTGATCTCAGGTGGAGTCCCTGGGTGCTAATGCTGATGGAGCCTTTGCAGTACACTGGCGCATGACGCTGGGGCACTGACCACAGGCCCTGCACTGCGCTCCCCAGCTGGAGCCCTGCACACCGTCAAGCCCACAGTAGGACGACCTGTCTGCCGAGGCCACGTGTTGCAGGCTCTGCGCTTTGCTCCCCAGTCGGAGCCTTACGGGAGCTCGGAGCCCGGCTGGCACTTCCCCACATTGTCTCCCCAGGAGCTGATTGATCTTGAGTCCGTCGACTCCCTGACCAGCGGGGTGCGTCAGCAAGCGATGCTCGCCATCATGGAGCTGAGGTACCCGGCCTGCCCGCGCAGCCCCAGCTAGTGCTGTGTGCAGCCAGACACGCCAGCCTCTTGGCATGGCCAGTTCTCCAGGGCATTGCCCCCTCTGCTCCTCCCCCGTCTTCTGATTCCCCCGGGCACGTGGCACCAGGCCATGGTGCTGGTGCATGTGCGCTGGCACCTGTGGGTTGGTGGTGGAGGATCCTTCGGTGCCTGGCGACCTCTCCAAGTGGCCATGTGAAGATGTGGGGGAGGGAGCGAGGGGGTTGGACCGGTCCCCTCTGGGACCCGCAGGCGATGGCTCCGGGGGGAGAGGGGCAGTTGGGCTCTGCTGGAGGGAGCCACCGGAGTCACCGCCAGCTGTGCCAGCTGCATCACACCGGCAGCTCAGCGACTCCCTGCGGCTCAGAGGCTGGGCAGGCTGAGCCCTGGCACGTGGCACTGCCTGCGCCATGGGGGGCTCTCTCTCAGTGCCGCTGGCGCCCTGCTCTCAGCTTCCCAGAAGCCTGCCCAGCATGTCCTGGGAGCCTGAGGCCAACATCAGTGCATCAGTCTCGCCTCAGCCCTCCAATCCGCGCGTGTCTCTTCTCTTAGCAAAGTGAAGCCACTGCTGCGGGGAATGGAACTATCCAGCCTGCTCAACCTCTGCTTTTCCAGCACCTTCTCCCTGCCTCCAGCAGAGACCAACCAGGGCGTGGAGGCTGCTCTATACAACAACGTAAGCCCCAAACTAGCCATGAGGAGCTGCCCCAAACCGAGGGGGAATCCTGCAAGTCACTTGTGTCCCTGCCCCTGGGTTACCTGGCGCTGGCATAAGAGGGTAATGATCACAGCTCCTTGGCAGCGCTTCAGCTCAGGACCTGCAGTACCAAAGCACAAGCCCCACCGCCGCAGATAAAGGAGTAACTCCCTCATAGGGTAGCAGTAGTAGGCATTTATCCTTCACAGGCACCGGCAATTAGTGGGGAACAGACACTCCCTTCCCAAGCACATTCATCCCCAGTGCATGGCTGGGGGCACAGGCCTGAGATCGGCTGCTTGAGACGCACACAGGCCAGGGGAAGTGAAGCTTGGCTGGAAATCTCCCCTCCCCCTGAAATGCGGAGTCCTTCCTGACTCTTCTAATTCGTTAGACTGTGTGCAGTGGCCTCCCTGGGGACAGCAAAAGCGGGTGGGGTCCTGTTGCCAGGAGGAGTTTGCAGTAGGTCCCCTGTGGGTACAGGTGAGTGGGTGAGCTGGAATAGCAGGGGCTGCCATGGCCTGGGGCGTGTCACATGCCAGGGCATTGGTTCGTGGCCTGGCTGGATAACGCCACTTGCTGTGGTTTCTCCTCTGCTCTGCACACAGACTCTGAACACCATGGATGAGCTGCTGAAGGCCTTGGTGTGTGAGGATGAGAAGCCGAACCTTGTGGTGCTGCAAAATATCGTGGAGGTGTGGAGGCATGGGGGCAGGAAGGGGATGAGTCCTGTAGCTGGGGTGGGGCTCTGGGACCAAGGCTCCATTTAATCCCAAGCATGGGACTTCTGCTCCTCAGAGTACGTTCTATAAAAAGGTTCTTGGGCTGGAGGACCAAGTGCCCCCGCTATATCTGAAAAACGTCTGCATGGGGCGGGGGTGGAGGAGTGCGGGATCTGCCGTGTTCTCCACTGAGCCTCATCTGAGCCCGGGATTCATTTGTGTTCACCATGGGCCCCACCAATACTGGCCACAGCCCAGAGCTAGATTCCCCCAACGTTCTAGTTCTGGGGCCACAGGAAGTCGATTCTGTGGGTGGTTTGTGCTTCAAAAAGAGGGAAATGTCTTCGGCAGATATTCGGTCTTCTCGATCCCAGAGCTTGGGAAGAGGGAATCACAGAAGTGCAGGGCTGGAAGGGATCTCAAGAGGTCATCTACTCCACCCCCTGCACTGAGGCAGGGCCAAGCATTCCTCGACCGTCCCTGAGGAGCGTTTGTTCAGCCTGTTTTTTTAAAACCTCCATGATGGGGAGTCCACCACTTCCCTAGGTCACCTGTTCCAGTGCTTAGCCACCCTTAGACTTTTTCTGAATATTTAACCTCAATCTCCCTTGCTGCAGATTAAGCCCATTACTTCTTGTCCTACCTTCATGGTACGTGGAGAACAATTAGTCACCATCCTCTGTAAAACAGCCCTTAACGTATTGGAAGAGTGTTAGGAGGTGCCCCCTCCGTCTTCTCAAGACGAAACATGCCCAGGTCATTCACCCTTTCTTCATAGGTCAGGTTTTCTAAACCGCTGATCATTTTTGTCGCTGTCCTCTGGACGGGCCCCAGTTTGTTCACATCTTTCTTAAAGCGGGGTGCCAAGAACTGGACACAGTGCTCCAAGCTAATACACCTCAGAATGACATTTCCCTCTTTCACAACAGCATCACACTCTTGATTCCTATTCAGTGTGAGATTCACGATAACCCCCAGATCCTTTTCTGCAGTCCTGCCACCTAGCCAGTTATCCTCCACTTTGTTTTTAATGCATTTCATTTTTCCTTCCTAAGTGCGTTACGTCACATTGGTTTTGACTGAATTTCATCTTGTTGACTTCAGACCAACTCTCCAATTTGGCAAGCTCATTCTGAATTCTAATCTGTCCTCCAAAGTGCTTGTAACTCTCCGCAGCTTGGTGTCATCCGCCAACTTGACAAGCATACTCTCCTCTCTGTTAACCAAGTTCTTCATGAAAATATTGAGCAGTACTGGACCCAGGCACACCCCTGGGGGACCCCACTTCAGACACCCTCCCAGTTTGCCAGTGAGTCAGTGATAACTCCTCTTTGAGGATTGCCTTTCCATCAGTTGTGCGCCCACTTTAGAGAAGTCTAATTTGGATCATATTGGCTTAGTTTGCTTATGAGAATGTCTTGTGGACCTGTGTCAAAAGCCTTACGAAACTTCATATACATCATCACATACTGCCTCCCTCCATCCACTAGGCAAGTAACCCGGTCAAAGAAGGAAGTTACATTTGTTTGGCATGGTTTGTTGTAGCCAAATCCATGGTGCTATTCCTTATCACCCTATTATCTCCTCTAGGTTCTTACAAACTGTTGAATCATTTGTTCAATGATCTTTCTGGGTACCAAAGATAGGCTGACAGGTGGATAATTCCTTGGGGCCTCCTTGTTCCCCTTTCTGAAGATAGGCTCTGTGGCTGCCCTTCTCCAGTCCTCTAGGACCTCAGCCCTCCGAAAGGTTCAGAGATTGCTTTGTTGAGCTCCATCTCATGTGAATATCATGAGGCTCGGCCAACTTGAATACATCTAACTGACCTAAATTGTCTTTTATCTGTTCTCTCCCTAGGCTGGCCTGTATTCCTTCCCCCTTGTTGTTAATATTGTCTTCATCATCTAGTCGCCATTAACCTTTTTAGTGAAAACTGAAGCAAAAAAGGCATTAAACACCTTGGCTTTGTCTGTATCATCCATTATTTGCTCTGCTTCCCTGCTGAGTAGTCGCCCCACACTTTCCTTTGTCTTTCTCTTGCTCCTAATGCATTTACAGAGCTGCTTCTGATTGCCTTTTATGTCCCTTGCCAGTTAGAACTCATTTTTGCCTTAGCCTTTCTGATTTTCACTCTATGTGCTTGTGCTATTTTTTGGTACTTCTCCTTCGCAATTTGTCCCAATCTGTTTCTCTCAGGTCCTGCTCCCCTGGACCGCATCCAAGGAGGTGCATGTGCGGCTGAGGGCATTGGGAAGAATCACCTGGCTGACAAAATTCATCTCTGGTCAACACCAATTCAAGGTGAGCAGCCTGTGACTCTGGCCGTCTCCAAACTGCACTGAGCAGCCTCGCGGTGCAGCGCTCCCTGGCAGGGAAAACCCGGGCCTGGAATAGTGACTTCAGCAAGATCCTCGGTAGGAGTCCAATCTAATGAGCCCTGATGTGGACGGGTCTGTCCTCTGACTCCAGTGGGCCTTGGGTGGAGCCCCATAATTCTATCTCCAAGGACTCTCCCCGCTGTTCCCCTAGGACCAAAGTCTGCTCCGCAGGGTCAGCGGATTTACAGAGGATGGCCCTGAGAGCACCCTCTGAACCCAGGTGTCTCTTCACCCCCTTTGTCAGTTGCCCCCGGGATGCTTTGGCATCAGCTCCTGCCAGGCTGCCAGATGAACACCCCCTGCTCTGGGTGCTCAGGGCCATTGAGCTGCTCCAGCTGCTCCATCCCCCCTGTGGCAGGGCCTCCCCTCCGGCAGCTGGAGGGGGGCGCTTGGATGATATGCCCCCAGAGGCTGGGGCAGCAGAAGAGAAGGAGGGAGGTGGGAGGGGACACAGTGAAAGGGATGGGAGGGGCCAAAGGAGCCAGAGCAATGGGGAGTGGGTCAGGGGAGGCTGTGCAGACCCCAGGAGAGGAGGGCAAGGGGCTTGGTGCGACGACGTGGGGAAGAGCAGGGAGCGAGCGCAGGGGCTGCAGGAGGGGCAAGGGAAGGTCTGGCAGGAGGGGGAGGCTAGAGGGGGAGGCTGCAGGAGCGAGCCGGCAGGAGAGAGCCGGCAGGCTGGGTGCGGCGCAGAAAGTGGGGGTTGTGGGGAGCACCAGGATGGAGTGAGAGAGGCGGAATGCAGAGAAGAGGAGTCCAAGGTGACCTCACGCTCCTGGACCTGAAGTCAGTGGAGGGAGGGGGATGGGAGAAGGGGCTGGGATTAGGAGCTTGCCCTTGAGATGGAGACTGGACGTTAGTTCATTCCTTACCCAGGTCCCCACCTGAGGGCAACGTTTGCTGACTTTGCTACCCAGACTTCCCGTCCCTGCTTAGCTTCCCTCAGTCCCTGGTGATGGGCCCCATGGCTCCTCCTGCTCTCATTGTCCCCAGTCTCTCTGCGCTGGGCTCTGCCTCGCCCGGTTCTAGCCCCTTGCTAGTGCAATGCCAGGGGGACATGCTGCGCTGGGCCTGCAGGGGCGAGTGACTCCCCTTGCTCCCTCTCTCCGTCAGGGACTGGAGGAGTTCAGAGTCCTGGGCCAGCTGGTGGGCTGTCTCACTCTGCGCTGTGCTGAGCAGGAGCAGGAGATCTGCCGATCGGCTATGGAGGGACTTCACCACCTCTACGCCTTCCTGCTGTGGCAAAAACGTAAGAGCACTGGAGACCCTTGTCCTTCCTAAATACACTGACATGGGGTTTCCAAACATGGGAAACATATTTATTGAACACTTCTGCCTTTTCTGCATCCTTTTAAACAGTCTCCATCTAGTAATGAGTCTACACCATTGCTAGGATTTCTTTTGTTCCTAATACACTTTTTGAAAAAACCTCCTTAGTGTCCATAGTCCTTCAAGCCATGGAGTTTCCCCTAATGTCTTTAGCTTCCCCTGTCCACATTCTACTCTTCATAACTCACATAAGAATGGACATACTGACTCAGATCAGTTCATCTAGCCCAGTATTGGGTCTTCTGATAACGGCCAGTGCCTCATGCTTCAGAGAGAATGAACTGAAAAGGGAAATTTGGAGTGATCCATCCCCTCTCATCCAGTCCCAGCTTCTGGTAGTCAGAGGTTTAGGGACATGCAGAGTCTGGGGTTGCATGGCCTAATTATCTTGAACCCAATTATCCTTTTAGGCTTCACAACATCCCACGGCAACAATTTCCACAGGTTGCCTGTGCATTGTGTGCAGAGATACTTTCTTTTCTTTGCTTTTAACTTGCTGCCTATTAATTTCAGAAAGTGACCCCTAGTTCCCGTGTTATGTGCAGGGGTAAATAACACTTCCCTATTCACTTTCTCCACACCAGTCATGATTTTATAGACCTCTGTCATCTCCCCCCTTAGTCAGCTCTGTTCTAAACTAAATGGTCCCAGGTCTACACTGCAGACCTATATTGTTATCACTCCCTTGCTCAGGGCTGTGAAAAATCCACACCCCTGTTGGCAGAAGCTCCCCTCCCACTGACATAGCTAGCGCCTCTCCGGGAGGTGGATTAAGAGCTTGTTGGCAGAGGACCATCTTCTCTTCAACGCTACAGCGCCGGTGCAGCTATGGCGATAGAGTGGTTTAAGTGTAGACTTGCCCCCAGTCTTTTTAATCTTTCCTCATATGGAAGCTCTTCCATACCCCTAATCATTTTTGTCGCCCTTCTCTGCACCTTTTACAAGTCTGGTATATCTGTTTTGAGGTGGGGCGACCAGAACTACACGCGGTATTCAAGGTGTGGGCGCGCACATTGGATTTGTATCGAGGCATTCTGACATTTGTCTGGTTTATTATCTATCCCTTTCCTAATGGTTCCCAACATTCTGCTGGCTTTTTTAACTGCCACTGCACGGTGAGCGGATGTTTTTCGAGAACTCTTTACGATGACGCCAAAATCTCTTTCTTGAGTGGTAATTTAAACCCCATAATTGTGTATGTATAGTTGGGATTGCGGTGTCCAGTTTGCATTTATCAATATTGAATGTCATCTGCCATTTTGTTGCCCAGTCCCCCAGTTTTGTGAGATCCCTTTGTAGCTCTTCGCAGTCTGCTTTGGATTTAGCTATCTTGAGTCATTTTGTATCATCTGCAAATTTTGCTACCTCACTGGTTACCCCTTTTTCTGGATCATTGATGACTATGTTGAACTACACTGGTGTCAACACAGATCCTTGGGGTGCCCCGCTCTTTACCTCTCTCCACTGTGAAAACTGACCATTTCTCCCTCTTGTTTGCTTCCTATCTTTTAACCACTGACCCATGAGAGAACCTTCCCTCTTATCCCATGACAGCTTACTTTGGTTGGATTGGTGAGGCATGACTTCCCTTTACAAAAGCCATGTTGACTCTGCCCCAACAAATTGTGTTCACCTATGTGTCTGATAATTCTGTTCTTTCCTATCATTTCAACAAGTTGCCTGGTGCTGAAGTCAGGCTTGCCAGGGATCACATCTGGAGACTTTTATAAAATTCACTGTCACATTCGCTATCTCGTACAGAGGCCGATTTAAACATTAGCTTACATACCACAGCACTGCACATAAGTTTGTTTGGATGTCTCGTGAGAGCTGCAACCTTTGCACCAGGCAGGCAATTTACCATGCGGTTCTCCCACTCATCACAAACCCAACTGCTTATATGTTTATTGATTGAATCCCCCATTATTATTACCTGGCTTTTCTTTGTAACTGGGCTTCCCGCCTCAGGAGGGGCAGCCTCAGTGTGAGAGGATATCCTGACTTCATCTGGCAGGTGGGTCCCAACTATGGGATCGTCTCCCTCTGCTCCAGCTCGATGTTCTCCTTCCCAGAAACTTTCACCCTCCTCAGCAGCACAGAGGCTGTCAGACTGGGGGTGGGACCACTCTACTGCATCCCTAAAAGTCTCCTCTATGTACCTCGCTGTCTCCCTTGGCTCCACCAGTTCAGATCCTCTGGCCTCCTGGTCTCCGAGGGCAGTAGCTCCTTGGGCCAAATGCCCAGATGTGCTACCTGCCCACAGGGCTGGTAATCCTACATGCTGCATTCAGTGCAATCCACTGGAGAGCCTCACACTGCTGCTGCACTTCTGCCTGGTTTATTTTGACTCTTCCAGGGGGGTTAGTTTGTTTAGTTTTGTTCCGGGGGTGGGGGGAGTTTATTGGCCTGAATTTACAGTATGTTTCTTAGACGTACTTGTCTGTAAACTTCCTTGCAAAACTCCCGTTTCCAAAGCTAACCTCTGATTTCTATTGCCTGCTGTCTGTTTCCCCTCCCTGGTTCAGGCACCACGCTGGCAAAGCAGAGTGCAGAGTATCTGCAGGTCTTCAGGGAGTGGCGAGCGGAGAACACCTTCTGGGTCACCTGGTTCACCAACACCAGCAATATCGCCATGGTAACTACTTTCAATGCTTCCTGGGTTTGTTGTGCCGAGAGTCCTCAGGAGAGAGAAATTAACACCCTAGGAGTCAGGGGGAAGGGACAGACCCAGGCGTGTGACTGACCCCATCCAGCTGGGCCGGAGCCCTGCCTATGGCCCACTCCACCTCATAGAATCATAGACCTCAGGAGGTATCCAACCCCCTTCTCATAGCAGGACCAACCCCAACTAAATCATCCCAGCCAGGGCTTTGTCAAGCCTGACCTTAAAAATCTTGAAGGATGGAGATTCCCCACCTCCTTAGATAACCCTTTCCAGTGCTTCACCACCCTCCTAGTGAAATAGTGTTTCCTCATATCCAACCTGGACCTCCCCCACTGCAACTTGAGACCATTGATGCTTGTTCTGTCACCTGCCACCACTGAGAACAGCCGAGCTCCAGCCTCTTTGGAACCCGCCTCCCTGCCCCCCGACCCCAGCAGGTAGTTGAAGGCTGCTATCAAATCCCCCCTCACTCTTCTCTTCTGCAGACTAAATAAGCCCACTTCCTTCAGTCTCTCCACATAATTCATGTGCTTCAGCCCCCTAATCATTTTCGTTACCCTCTGCTGGACTCTCTCCGATTTCTCCACATCCTTGGGGGGCCAGATGTGACCTCACCAGTGCCGAATACAGGGGAATAATCACTTCTCTCGATCTGCTGGCAAGGCTTCTACTATGGAGGGCCAATATGCCTCCTTCTGTGCCACATCCCAAGATGCACTGGGTCTCATCCAAACCTGATCCCAGCTCCTTGTCAGGTGTGGTGGGAGCTTCCCCAGAGATTAATGCTCTCCAAGGCATCATTGCGTCCACGCACCAGTGCCAGCCCCTGCTGAGCACTAGAGAGTGTATCCGTGCTGTGCAGTATTGTGCCCCCGTGCACTGCCACGCCGGCCTCTGCCATGTACGACAGCTCCTGATTGCTGGCTGGGTACTGTGCATCCCAGGTGCAGTAACCCAGCCCTGTCCCGGCAGAGCGGGCTTTACCTGCACTTCTGGCTGGGCCACTCCTGGCTGCTCGGTCCGACTGGAACCGCACTGGGCAGCAAAAGGGGTTTCACTGGCAGGTTTCTTTCAGATGTTTGGGAAGTACTTCAACCCCTCCGAGCGCATGGACTTCCTCCTCACGGCTATCGAGGGCATGAAAGACACCAGCGTCCATGACTCGGTGGCGGCCAGGCACATGCTGCATGTGATCCTGTGGGTCCCCAGCCCAAGCTTGGAGAGAGTAAGAGTTGCAGTGAGAACAGCCTGCTGGGGGAGCCCATCCGTGGGAGACTCTGTCTCTGGGCGCTCGGCATTACTGGGGGGCAGGTCCTGTGCAATGCGGGGGGTCAGTCTAGGTGATCTCCATGGCCGCTTGTGGTCTTGCAGTCTATGAATCGATAGGCCGGGAATTGGCCCTGTGTTCTAGGCCTGGAGCTGGAGAAGAGGATGTGGGAGGGCAGATGGCTCTCAGGTACGGCAGCTCCCTGGCACCCCAGATCAATAGCAGCGCGAGGAAGCCAAAGCCCCCATCTCCCCATTTCTCTTCCAGGTGTCGGAGGCTGTGACGAGCATATACCACAACCTGGACTCCATCAGCGAGCCGCTGGCCCAGCAGCAGCTGCTCAAGGCCCTTGTCGTGCTGGGCCACCAGTACAGCGAGGAGGTGGTCACAACCCTGCTGGGCTGCTCGCTGTCATGGGACAGGTACGGGGCTGGGGCTGCTGCCGCTTGCGCTCCGGCTGCCCCGGACTGGTCCCGCTGCCAGGGTCAGGGGCATGCAGAACCTTCCAGAGACCTCCTGCTCCCTGCAGAGCTGCTGCTTGTTCTGGAGGGTTTTGCAGGCTGACATGCCGTGGAGACAGGCCAGACTGCAAAACCCCAGATGGCAGCCCTCGGCCTCCCCCGGGGCTGACACTCAGACCCGGCCCCCATGCAGCCTGCCCCAGGCAGTGGGGGCCCTTGCTGCAGCAGGAGGGCAACAAAGGGCCGGCCGGTGGCGAGAGACCAAGCAGGGTGAAGGTGGCAGTGGGTGCAGGAGGCTGGCGGGGCTCTGGCCAGGTGAAATCGGCTCTCTCCCTTTGCAGCGTTGCTGTGGAGATGTGGAGGGTGCTGACATCCCACCCCAAGACCGCAGGAAAGGTCCTATGGGAGCTGCTCAACACGCTGCAGGAGCGACCGCTGCACCCTCATCACGACATCTCTCAGCAAGAGGTTGGCGTCGCCCCCTTGGCCGTAAGTTCCAGCCCCTGCAGCAAGGGAAGGAGCGCTGTGTTTCCCCTCCACGGCCTGAGGGTGTCTCTCAGTCTCCCACTGGGTATCGCCATTGGGCCGAAGAGAGAGAGCGTGACTCTAGCCAGCGCTAAAGTCGAGGCAGAACACACCAATACCCTCTCCTGGTGCTCTGGGACAGCTCTCATAGAACCGCAGGGTGAGAAGGGATCGCAAGGTCAGCTTGTCCAGCCCCCTGCCAAGATGCAGGATTTGTTGTGTCTATCCCAGCTGAAACAGATGGCTCCAGCCTCCTTCTATAAACCTCCAGCAAAGGGGCTTCCACAAGCTCCCTAGTCATCTGTCCCATTGTCCTACTCTTCTTACAGTTAGGAAGGTTTTCCTGAGATTTAATCTAAATCTGCAGTGCTGTCGTTTGAACCCATCCCCTCTTGTCCTGCCCTCTGTGGCAAGAGAGAACAACTTTTCGCCATCTTTTTTTTGGCAGCCTTCGAAGAATCTGAAGACCATTAGCATGTCCCCCCTTAATCTCCTCTTTTCCAAACTAAACATAGCCAGTTCCTTCAATCTTTGCTCGTATGGCTTGTGTTCCATCCCTCTGATCATCTTTGTCACTCGCCCCTGGATCCATTACAGTTTCTCCACATCTTTTGTAGACATTGGTGACCAAATGTAGACACCGTACTCCAGCTGAGGCCTAACCAGCACTGAGTAGAGTGGTACTATCACCTCCCATGACTTGCAGGCTATACCTCTGTTAATGGAACCTAAGATTGCATTTGCTTGTTTTTTTTTTTTTTTTTTTTGCAACAGCATCGCTTTGCTGACTCATGCTGAGGCTGTGATCCACCGCAGCTCCCAGATCCTTCTCAGCAGTTCAACCGGTTATCCCCCATTCTGTTTCTGTGCATTTGCTTTTTCTTCTCTAAATGTAGCACCTCACTTTTGTCTTGGGTGAGTTTCATTTTGTTGTCTATAGCCCAGTCCTCCAATTTACCATGATCCCTCTGAATTTGAGCTCTTTCCTTCAAAGTCTTGGCAACTCCTTCATCAGGGAGCTGATGCAGGGCTGGGGTCATTGAAAGCTTCCCAGGGGACCTGGCCGTGGCCTGGAGTCAGGAGCCCTGGTTTCTAGTCCTGGCTCTGCCACTGACCTGCTGGGTGACCTTGGGCAAGTCCCTGCCTGGCTTTTGTCTGTTGTTCTGCAGGGCAGGGCCTGGCTCCTGCAGGGTGCGTCTCTGGGTGTGTGATCCAAAGAACCCTAGCACTAGAGTAGCAGCAGAGCTGTGGACTCTAGAGCTCCAGGGATTGCTGGTGACACCAGTGATCCGGGACGCCCGGAAAGAGCCATTTTGCTTCAATTGGAACCATTTTTTCCTACCAATCCCCTTTTTGAGCCTCGTAGGTTTTAACTGTTGACGTCACAGCTCTGTCCCGCAGCACTCCCTCCTCTGAAGAGCTCGAGAAGGGCCTTTTGCTGCTCAGACCTCATACCAAGTGTGATAGACACAGTCTAGTGAAGGCAGAGAAAACCCTTGGGACTTAAATACACAGATCTGGCAGCCTGGTCAAAGAGGAGACAATCTGAAGGCAACTCTCCCTAATGATAATTTACTTCCCCTGAGAATAGCAGGTCAGTCCGGTTTATTAAAGCCGGACGATGAATCGATCAGACATGGAGAGGGCATGACTGTAATTCTCTTTGTTATCCACCATTCCCATTGTTCCATGTCCTCAGCCTGGTTTTCACTTGCTTGTGTTTTATTTTTCCTTCTGGAATCGGTAAGCCTGTATTGGACACTTTTCCCCCTGATCCCGGTTGAGGTTTTGTGGGGCTGTCTTTGAACAGTTCAAAAGCCAAATACAGAAATGATTGAATCTGGCTTTTAGTAACAGACCAACCCTACAACTCGTGTACAAAATCGGCTCCCTCACCGAGGCTGGGCTGTAAGGCCCGGGACTCAGGAGAACCCAAGTTCAGTTTCGGGCTCTGCCAGACTCCCTGGGTGACCATGGGTGAGTCACGTCGCCTCTCTGTGCCTGAGTTCCATGTCTGTACAATGGGGATAGAAATCCTTCCTTTGTGTGTCTAGCCTGTAAGCTCTAGGCCAGGGAATGTCTCTTTCTGTGCCTGGGAAGCCCCCAGCACACGCCCTGATTGCAGATAGGCGCTGGAGGTGCTATTCTAACCCTTATAACAAGAATACACTTGACTTGTTTGGAGTCAAGGTGTTGTGCAGAGAAGTTTCCACAGATGATACCTGCTAATAAATACCACCCCCTGAGATCGGGGGTACAAGGAAGCAGCTGCTTATGTTGCAGGTAGCCGGCCCCGCTGCCTGCGATCCTAGCTGGGGCTGTGCAAGGGCTTTGAGGCTCTAACATGTCATCTGGAGGAGGGGCGCTAGAAGACTTTTGATAGTGGAGGTGCTGAGCACCCCCTTACACCTGTGCACACACACCACCACCCCTAGAGCTGGGGTCAGGAGCAGGGCCATGGCTCCAGGGGGGCGGGAGATGGATGGGGCAAGGGGGCCGAGGCTGGGGCCACAGCTGGGAGTTGGCGCAGGGCCAGCAGCTGGGACCTTGTGTGTGGGGCCAGGAGCAGAGCCCCGCGTAAAACCTTGGAGTGCTGCAGCACGCCCTGCACTCCTAGTTCCCGTGGCTCTGTCTGCAGGGGAGGCAGACATTGTTTTGGAAATGTCTTGTTGGGTCACCGGAGGGTGTTTCGTAAAGCAGCTCCTCCTTTCACACAGATAGGGAAACTCCAGCGCCAACTCCCAGTCGTCGTGGAGCGGCTACACGAGGCACACAGGGACATCATCTCCAATGCCATCGCGGTGCTGAAACACATCCTCGCTGGCATGGACAGGCAGAGCGCCAGCCCCATGGCTGTGCAAGTGGCTGAGAAACTCCTGCCGTTATTTCATGATGTAAGGCCTGGCGGCCCGCGGGAGACCCTTTAAGCCACAGACGTATGAATGGGGGCTGGCAGGTGGGCTAGCGGGACCTATGCTATGGCCCCAGCCAGAAAAAGGATTGTCGTAAATGACATGAACCCATTCCCGCCTTCTTCTGCTAGCCCATTCTCCATTAGAGCATATGGCAGTAAGAGTGGGAACCCTGGTGTCCTGCAGGCCTGCTGACAAGGATCAGGGCAGCCTGGGGACGAGGCTCCCCTTGAGGGAAGGACATGCATTCCTGAGCCTGCATGCAGCGAGGGGGCCTCTGCAGCACAGGGTGCCGCAATGCTCCTGCTGGCTTCCAGGGTAACAAGTGATGGTACCCTGGTGAAAATCCTGCCCCTCCCCTCCCTGGCCAGGAATCCCACAGCTGGCCTGTCAGCTCCATAAGGAAACGGCTCCATCTGTAGGTTCTGCAGCTACCGCCCTTTCCTCTCCCCTTCGTTCTCATGGCAGGGCAGCATCAAAGGAGGGGCTAGTTCTCCCCAGGCCTTTTGTAACCACAAACGCCAGCATGTTTGTAACTCCCGCCAGCATGTTCACCAGACTGATGTTCAGTCCCCCACTGCACGGCGAGAGCCAGCAAAGTGGGCGGGAGAAAGGGACCCATCCATTACTGCCTTCCAGGGGTAACGCCCCAGTGGGGGCTCCTGGAGGGACCACCCACCTCCCCAGCTCTCACAACGCTAAATCCTACCCTCAGCCCTCCCCAACTCTGCAGGGACCCGGCCACTCTTTATTTAGCAGTGGCACAGGTCCAGCTAAAGCTGTTCCCAGGGTCTCCTGGATCCCCAGCTGACCGAGGGGACAGGGCAGCCCAGACCGAAGATGCAGGATCTCGCCCTAGGGTGAGCCTTTAAACCAAAACCCTGTGGGGCCCGGGGGGAACAGAACAGGTTTTCTGGCCAAGAAGATACCAGGCCAGCCCCTCAGCTGGTGGAAACCTGCATCTCTTTTGCCTTCAGTGGCGCTATGCTCATGAGACTCTGGCCCCCAGCTGTGCCTGTATGACTGGGGCTGAGTTAGCAATACCCCCTGCAGGGCAGACATCTCTGTCACAGTGAGCGCTCACCCCGCTGAGTGAGCACGACCGTCACAGCGTCTCCTCCCCACATCCTCTCTTGCAGGAGTCCAGCAAACTCCGGGTGCTCTCCATCGCCCTCTTTAAACACCTGCTGGAGCTTGTAAGGGGGCCCAGCAGGAGGAAGATGAAGGAGCACGTCATCCGGAGCCTGGTCCCGCTGCTCCTCCTCCTGCATGATGAGCGTCCCAATGTGTCCCAGGTGAGGCCACGAGCTGGAGCCTGCAGCTGAGATCGTTACAGAGTGACCAGTAATTTGTTGGGGGGGGCAACATGTGACACCCCCCTTTCAAGGGTCTGGCCGGCAGAGGGCAGGTGCTCAGTGCTGTGACAATCAGGTGCTCAAAATCACTTGAACGTTGAGTCCAGTAGCGCCATGACCATGTCGCCCCAGCCAATTGCTGAGTCTTCCCTGCCTCCTCTGAGCCCAACACTCCCCCCCTGCAGCCAGGCTGAGAGAATGGGTGGGCGGAGGGGTCAGCTCACCACTCCTACAGCCACTGGCCTCCGCACATTCCCCTGGCTGTGCTGGTGGGAAGAGCACAACCCTGGCCATGGTCCCTACCCGGAGCAGAGCTACCCAGCCTCCGGATGGTGCCCAAGACCCAATGTACCCTTGGCCAAGCAGCCCGGACAGCTCTTACTAGCCATGACATGCCCAAGCCCTCCCTCCGCCCCGCCCCAGGTGCCTGTGCCCACGCTCGCTCTCATGGCCCCCATCACTTGGGAGCCAAATGCTCCCAGCTGTAATGAATTCACCCTCCTACCCCCCAGGAGGTGGGGAACTAACGCACAGCGTGAGGCCTAGTGCCTCAGAAGTATTGAATGCCCATGGGCATTAGGCACCTAAATCCCTTTGTAGCCCTGGGCCGAAGCAACTTGCCTGAGTTCCTGCAGGAAGAGCTGGGAATTGAGTCAGGTCTCCAGCCATTGCCTTAGCCACACCTCCGCCCTTCCGCGAGCAGCCACAGGCCGGGAACCGTTCAGTACACACGGCCTCCGGAAACTATGTTAGTGGCTTCCAGCTGGGCTGTCCCTAGCCATTTGGGTGCCCTATCCAGCCCTCCCGCAGTGGGGCTGTGTGGGGCCCCAGGCCTCCCCCTCCCCCCGACCAGGGTCTGGGAGGCAGGAGCTGTGTGGGGCCACTTTTGGGGGGCCCACAGGCCCAGAGTGGCCTGGGGGATTAGCGGAGAACTGGGAGTAGCCCGCTCTGCTTCCCTCGCCCTGGCTCCAGCCGTGTTGCTCAAGGGAGGGGGTTTGGGGAAAGGGATCCCTCCCCCACACACACTCACTGACAGCAGCGGGAAGCGGAGCAGCCTGGCCCCAGCCCGCTCTACTCTGCCAGCTCCCAGCCACGGCACTCCGCTTCCCACCGCCGGTGAGTGCGGGGGGCAATCTTTTGGAGTAGAGCGGGCTGGGACCGGGTTGCTCCACTTCCTGCCACTGCCAGTGAATGTGGGGTCGCTGGGGGAAGAGGCTTGAGGAGAAGAGGTGGAATGGGGGCGGGCTGGGGACGGAGCAGGGGGGAAGGGGAAGAGGCAGGGCGGAGGGAGTTGTCCAGGCCCCCCCAGGGACGGCCCTGCCCATTGTAGTGGACGCAGCCCGCGGCAGGGCTGGCCGAGGTATAGGGCAGGTCACTGGGGCTGGTGCTGCTGCATGTGCAGCATGCAGCCGCCTAGGGGCACCATGAAATTTAGGGCAATTTGGTGCCCCAAATTTCATGGTCCCCTAAGCAGCCGCGTATGCCGAGGGACGGCCCTGGCTTCCAGCTCCTGTAACTGTGGCCGGCCCCTCTTGTTTTGCAGGTGTGTTGGGACACCCTCAGGAGTGCTCTGGAATTCCTCAGGTGGAGCCAGCTCGGTGCTCTCATCCAGAAGAAGGAGCTTTGGCGAGGCTGTGACTGCCTGGTGAGGGAGCCCTCCATTGCCCGGCTCCGTGCCCACACCGAGCCCCAGCCCCGGGACCACACCTGGCCCTGGCTGTAGTCCCTCTGCGTGATCCCCCCGGCACAGGAAAGAGGGCTGAAAGCAGGACACTCCACAGATCTGGAACCTGGCCTGCAGGATGGAAAGGCCTTTAATAACCTTGTGCTCCCTTCTTCTGGCTCCTAGGTGGCATGCTACAAGGGGAGGGCAGAAACCTTCCTCTGCCAGGCCATGGCCTTTCTGGAAGACCCACAGGATCCCATTAGAGAAGCGGCCATCAGGTTTCTAGGTAACCACAGAGCAGAGGGGTCCCTTAAGCAGAGGGGCTGGATCCAGTCCCAGGCTCTCCTCAGTCCCTGCCGGCAGCAAGAAGTAACCCCTGGGCTCCTGATTGCCGAATGAAGGCTCAGGGGTGTCAGAAACCCGCAGGAGCAAGCTCACCCCAAACTGCCCTGATCGGCTGATGGGCCCCCTCGAACCCCACTGCTCCCCATGCAGTCCCCATCCCCCCCACCCCCCACCCCACCATGGGCTCTTGGTAGTGGAAACTCAAGGCGCTATGCTCTCCTTTGGCAACCAGCCCCACAGCCATTCCTGGGGATTCGCCCTTTCCCCTGGGGACTCAGGAGTGCGTCCTGGACAGCAAGGGGCAGGGGAAAGCCCCACTGCTTGGAGGGTGACATACACTTTGACGCCCTCGCTGGGGACGCAGGGATGTAATGAGCTGTTTGTGTGTGTAGGCCTCACTGCCCGGCAGCTGGACCAGCAGAGCCAGGAGAAGTTAGAGGCCATCTGCAATGGTGAGTGTTATCTGCCTTGAGCACTGAGCGCTAGAGGGATGAATGGCCCAGGGCCACGGGCTGGGTTCAATCTCCGACGCCAGCAATGTGATCTTGGGCAAGAGCCACAAAGGGTTGCAAAATGTAGATCCCCAAACCCCCGATCAGCTTCCCCCTCACCCTGTGGTGTCTGCTGGTTGGCATGTGCCCAGGCACTTAGCCCTGACCTCAGAGCTGTGGCCTGGCAAATCCCCAAACTGGGCCTGAGCTGGCTGGCCTTCGCAGATGATTGCCCCCCCCCCCCGCCCCCGCAACACAGCAAGGGTGGGGTCCTGCCTCCCCCCCTTGCACTCACTAGCCCAGGGTTTGTTGCAGTCACCTCCAGGTGGGGTGCCTGGTGTCAAGCCACTGCTCCAAAGGAGACTGAGGTGATGTCCGGTCATCTACCTCCCTGCTGCGTGCCCGGACCCCTGGGCCAGCGCAGGGCAGAGCAGCGTCTCCTCCACATTTTTTGGGGAAGAGGGGGACGGGGGGGGTGACATAGCTCAGGCTCCTCACTCCCAGAGCAGTTTCACAGCTGGGCCCCAACCAAAGCTAGAGAATGGCTGAGCTCCCTCCTCGGCATTTCCTGGAGGGCAGCAGGGCACCGGAAGTTAGGCGTAGCCTAACAATGCCCAAGCCCCCTTTGTGAATCTCCCCCTCTCTGGGCTTGAGTGCCCATCTGTGCACTGGGGGGAAGGGGGAGCGTAAATACAGGCAGGGATGAGGCCATCAGATCCTGCAGGGACGGGGCAGTCCTGGAAATAGTGAGTGAATGGGGTTCATTGTGACTTCTTGCCTGTGTCTGGGGGCTCCCCCAGCTATGGAGGGCAGTGGGGATGTTAAGTGAGGGTTGATGGTTGTTCCTGCTAGTCCCCTGCCTCCCGCCTCCCAGCCTGCTGCCTTCTTGTCACGGGCTGAGAGGTACAGCCCTGGCTTGGTGTGCCAGTGCTTTCCAGAGCACCATGGCTCTGACCTCCATTTCCTTCCTTTCAATCTTAGTCCTCAAAGGCTTGCAGCAGGACAGCAAGTCCTCTGTCAGGTGCCTGGCTTTGCAGACAATGCTCATCCTCAATGCCTGCAAGAAACATCGTCCAGCCCGCACCAGCCTACGGACACTCTTGCACAGGATGAGACTGATGCATACAAGGGAGAACTCAGTCATTGAAGCTGCCCAGCTGCCTGAGTAAAAGCCAGCCTCCCTACTCTGGGGGTTTGGTGCACCAGAGCCCGCCTGGAGCAGGGTGGAACACATCCTGCCGGACCATGGCTTCCTCCCCATTGGCGGCCTGCCCTGCCCAGCCACGTGAGTAGTTAACCGCTCAATAGCTTTTATCACCATGTACTTTTTGACAGGTTTCCATGCCCCGTGTAGAATTTACGTCCCGCCCTCCGTCCCCGTTTCCGGTCGTGTACATTTTTGGCACCATCGGCCCTTCTGAACATTTATTTTGTATTATTTTTCTGTGTTTGGCCGGGGGAAGGTTGCGTGCTTGTGCTACAGTCAGGCAGGCAGAGCAGCAGAAGGTCGATTTGCCTGGCCCTTGATCAGGGCGGGGCAGCGATCAAGGAGGCTGCCACTCCTGACAGTGGGGTGGCGGAGATAGGGGAACCCAGGTCCTCCCGCTACACTTCGTCCCCGCCCAGGGCCCGAACAGCGTGGTGTGTTTTGACATATTTAGAGAAAAAGTATGAACGAGTAGAAAGAGAGGCTGTAGGGGGTTCGCGGCTCCCTCCCCATCTGTCTGGGCGGGAGACCACGCCCCTCGCTACGATACTTCCGGGGTACCTTGGTTCAGGGGAAATAGCTCAGTGTTCATGGTTCTGGCCTGCAGTCAGGCCGACCAACGGTAGAGAGTCTGTTTGCCCGGGGTCCTCATTCAGGACAGGGCTGCTGTCGAGTAGGGGCTCTGGCCTACAGTCAGGCAGGCAGAGCAGCAGAAGGTCCATTTGCCTGGCCCTTCATCAGGGCGGGGCAGCAATCAAGTAGGGGGGCTCTGGCCTACAGTCCGGCGGAGCCGTCGCAGCCTGGGGGAGGTTAGCTCTCTGGTGGGAGAGTCAGCACAACCGTCTGGCGTCCTGATTCAGGCGGGTGCCAGACCAATCAGGCCTCCTGACAACCAAGTGGGGAGGCTGCTACTCCTGACGGTGGGGTGGCAGTGGTAAGGGAACCCAGGCCCCCTCACTCCACTGCGTCCCAGCCCAGGGCCCTAACAGCCGTGGAGCGGTCCGCCACTGCGTCAGTGGGGAAAATCCGACAGCAACACACTGGCCGGCTTGTAGTCAATAACACAGCTGAACTCAATTCGGCTGCCCTGGGCTCCTTGCTACACGCCATTCCGTGTGTACATGGGTTCAGGGGTGGCAGGTTTGTAGAAATTTTGCTGCTGCCCAGAACCCGCCCCTACTTCGCCCCCCACCTGCCCAAGGCTCCGGGAGGGAGTTTGGGTGAGGAAGGACGTCTGGGGTGCAGGCCCTAGGCTTAGGCAGAGTATTGGGGTGCAGGCTGCAGGCTCTGGGAGGGAGTTTGGGGATGGGAGGGGGTGCAGAGGGAGGGGGTGCAGGGCTGAGGGGTTTGGGAGAGGCTCAGGGCAAGAGTCGGGGTGTAGAGGGTGAGGGTTCTGTTTGGGGCTGGGAAGTTTGGGGGGTTAGAGAGGCTCAGGGCTGGGGCAGAGGGTTGGAATGTAGGGAGTGGCAGCCGGTGTCAAGTGGAGTGCCCCAGGGGTCGGTCCTGGGGCCGGTTTTGTTCAATATCTTCATAAATGATCTGGAGGATGGTGTGGATTGCACCCTCAGCAAATTTGCGTATGATACTAAACTAGGAGGAGTGGTAGATATGGAGGGCAGGGATAGGATACAGAGGGACCTAGACAAATTGGAGGATTGGGCCAAAAGAAATCTGATGAGGTTCAATAAGGATAAGTGCAGGGTCCTGCACTTAGGAAGGAAGAACCCAATGCACCGCTACAGACTAGGGACTGAATGGCTAGGCAGCAGTTCTGCAGAAAAGGACCTAGGGGTGACAGTGGACGAGAAGCTGGATATGAGTCAGCAGTGTGCCCTTGTTGCCAAGAAGGCCAATGGCATTTTGGGATGTATAAGTAGGGACATTGCCAGCAGATCGAGGGATGTGATCGTTCCCCTCTATTCGACATTGGTGAGGCCTCATCTGGAGTACTGTGTCCAGTTTTGGGCCCCACACTACAACAAGGATGTGGATAAATTGGAGAGAGTCCAGCAAAGGGCAACAAAAATGATTAGGGGTCTGGAACACATGAGTTATGAGGAGAGGCTGCGGGAACTGGGATTGTTTAGTCTGCAGAAGAGAAGAATGAGGGGGGATTTGATAGCTACTTTCAACTACCTGAGAGGTGGTTCCAGAGAGGATGGTTCTAGACTATTCTCAGTGGTAGAAAAGGACAGGACAAGGAGTAATGGTCTCAAGTTGCAGTGAGGGAGGTTTAGGTTGGATATTAGGAAAAACTTTTTCACCAAGAGGGTGGTGAAACACTGGAATGTGTTACCTAAGGAGGTGGTAGAATCTCCTTCCTTAGAAGTTTTTAAGGTCAGGCTTGACAAAGCCCTGGCTGGGATGATTTAATTGGGGATTGGTCCTGCTTTGAGCAGGGGGTTGGACTAGATGACCTCCTGAGGTCCCTTCCAACCCTGATATTCTATGATTCTATGAGATGAGGGCTCTGTCTAGGGCTGGAGATGAGGGGTTTGTGGTGTTGGAAGAGGCTCAGGGCTGGGGCAGAGGGTTGGAGTGTGGGGGGATGAGGGCTCTGTCTAGGGCTGGAGATGAGGGGTTTGTGGTGTTGGAGGGGGCTCAGGGCTGGGGCAGAGGGTTGGGGTATGGGGGGATGAGGGCTCTGTCTAGGGCTGGAGATGAGGGGTTTGTGGTGTTGGAGGGGGCTCAGGGCTGGGGCAGAGGGTTGGGGTGTGGGGGGAATGAGGGCTCTGTCTAGGGCTGGAGATGAGGGGTTTGTGGTGTTGGAAGAGGTTCAGGGCTGGGGCAGAGGGCTGGGGTTTGGGGGGATGAGGGCTCTGTCTAGGGCTGTAGATGAGGGGTTTGTGGTGTTGGAGGGGGCTCAGGGCTGGGGCAGAGGGTTGGGGTATGGGGGGGATGAGGGCTCTGTCTAGGGCTGGAGATGAGGGGTTTGTGGTGTTGGAGGGGGCTCAGGACTGGGGCAGAGGGTTGGGGTTTGGGGGGATGAGGGCTCTGTCTAGGGCTGGAGATGAGGGGTTTGTGGTGTTGGAGGGGGCTCAGGGCTGGGGCAGAGGGTTGGGTTATGGGGGGATGAGGGCTCTGTCTAGGGCTGGAGATGAGGGGTTTGTGGTGTTGGAGGGGGCTCAGGACTGGGGCAGAGGGTTGGGGTATGGGGGGATGAGGGCTCTGTCTAGGGCTGGAGATGAGGGGTTTTTGGTGTTGGAGGGGGCTCAGGGCTGGGGCAGAGGGTTGAGGTATGGGGGGGATGAGGGCTCTGGCTAGGACTGGGGATAAGGTGTTTGGGGTGTTGGAGGGGCTCAGGGCGAGGGTTGAGGGTGTGGTGGAGAGGTGAAAGCTCTGGCTGGGGGTGTGGGCTCTGGGGTGGGGCAGGGCTGGGGATGAGTTGGGGTGCAGGCAGGCTGCTCCGGGATAGGGGCCAGAGAGGAGGACTCCCCCCAGCCCTTTCCCTGCCGGCAACAGCGAGCTTTGGGGGAGGACAGTGAGTGGCAGCCCCAACAGCTTCTCAGTGTCCCTGGCATCTGGCAGCCCCTCTGGGTCTCTGTCAGGATAACGCTCTCCGTTAGGTCTGTGCTTCCACAGCGGGGAAGAGACGTGCTGCTCATCTGGCAGCTCTCTCCCATCTGAGCTGGAGGCCCGGCCTTTTATAAGGAACTCATTCCTCTAGGTCACACTGCAGTCACTCACAGAGATGGTGCAGCGAGGTAAATCTAGCCATGTATCAATCAGAGGCCAGACTAACCTCCTTGTTCCAATAAGAACAATAACTTAGGTGCACCATTTCTTATTGGAACCCTCCGTGAAGTCCTGCCTGAAATACTCCTTGATGTAAAGCCACCCCCTTTGCTGATTTTAGCTCCCTGAAGCCAACCCTGTGAGCCGTGTCGTCAGTCGCCCCTCCCTCTGTCACAGCAACGGCAGACAATCTTTCCGCTCCTTTTTTCTGTGCGGACGCCATACCAAGGCAAGCATGGAGGCCGCTCAGCTCACTTTGGCAATTAGGAGCACATTAAACACCACACACATTATCCAGCACTATATGCAGCACCAGAACCTGGCAGAGCGATACCGGGCGAGGAGGCGACGTCAGCACGTCGCGTGAGTGATCAGGACATGGACACAGATTTCTCTGAAAGCATGGGCCGTGCCAATGCATGCATCATGGTGCTAATGGGGCAGGTTCATGCTGTGGAAGGCCGATTCTGTGCTCAGGAAACAAGCACAGACTGATGGGACCGCATAATGTTGCAGGTCTGGGACGATTCCCAGTGGCTGCGAAACTTTCGCATGCTTAAGGGCACTTTCATGGAACTTTGTGACTTGCTTTCCCCTGCCCTGAAGCGCATGAATACCAAGATGAGAGCAGCCCTCACAATTGAGAAGCGAGTGGCGATAGCCCTGTGGAAGCTTGCAACGCCAGACAGCTACCGGTCAGTTGGGAATCAATTTGGAGTGGGCAAATCTACTGTGGGGGCTGCTGTGATGCAAGTAGCCCACGCAATCAAAGATCTGCTAATATCAAGGGTAGTGACCCTGGGAAATGTGCAGGTCATAGTGGATGGCTTTGCTGCAATGGGATTCCCTAACTGTGGTGGGGCCATAGACGGAACCCATATCCCTATCTTGGCACCGGAGCACCAAGCCGGCGAGTACATAAACCTCAAGGGGTACTTTTCAATAGCGCTGCAAGCTCTGGTGGATCACAAGGGACGTTTCACCAACATCAGCGTGGGATGGTCGGGAAAGGTACATGACGCTCGCATCTTCAGGAACTCTGGTCTGTTTCAAAAGCTGCAGGAAGGAATTTATTCCCAGACCAGAAAATAACTGTTGGGGACGTTGAAATGCCTATATGTATCCTTGGGGACCCAGCCTACCCCTTAATGCCATGGCTCATGAAGCCGTACACAGGCAGCCTGGACAGTAGTCAGGAGCTGTTCAACTACAGGCTGAGCAAGTGCAGAATGGTGATAGAATGTGCATTTGGACGTTTAAAGGCGCGCTGGCGCAGTTTACTGACTAACTTAGACCTCAGCGAAACCAATATTCCCACTGTTATTACTGCTTGCTGTGTGCTCCACAATATCTGTGAGAGTAAGGGGGAGACGTTTATGGCGGGGTGGGAGGTTGAGGCAAATTGCCTGGCTGCTGGTTACGCGCAGCCAGACACCAGGGCAGTTAGAAGAGCACAGGAGGGCGCGGTACGCATCAGAGAAGCTTTGAAAACCAGTTTCATGACTGGCCAGGCTACGGTGTGAAAGTTCTCTTTGTTTCTCCTTGATGAAACCCCCCGCCCCTTGGTTCACTCTACTTCCCTGTAAGCTAACCACCCTCCCCTTCTCCCTTCGATCACCGCTTGCAGAGGCAATAAAGTCATTGTTGCTTCACATTCATGCATTCTTTATTCATTCATCACACAAATAGGGGGATGACTACCAAGGTAGCCCAGGAGGGGTGGTGGAGGAGGGAAGGAAAATGCCGCACAGCACTTTAGGCACAGCACTTTAAAAGTTTACAACTTTAAAATTTATTGAATGCCAGCCTTCTTTTTTTGGGGCAATCCTCTGTGGTGGAGTGGCTGGTTGGCCGGTGGCCCCCCCCACCGTGTTCTTGAGCGTCTGGGTGTGGAGGCTATGGAACTGGGGGAGGAGGGCGGTTGGTTGCAGAGGGGCTGTAGTGGCAGTCTGTGCTCCAGCTGCCTTTGCTGCAGCTCAGCCATACACTGGAGCATACTGGTTTGATCCTCCAGCAGCCTCAGCATTGAATCCTGCCTCCTCTCATCACGCTGCCGCCACATTTGAGCTTCAGCCCTGTCTTCAGCCCGCCACTTACTCTCTTCAGCCTGCCACTTACTCTCTTCAGCCCGCCACCTCTCCTCCTGGTCATTTTGTGCTTTCCTGCACTCTGACATTATTTGCCTCCACGCATTCGTCTGTGCTCTGTCAGTGTGGGAGGACCGCATGAGCTCAGAGAACATTTCATCATGAGTGCGTTTTTTTTTTCTTTCTAATCTTCACTAGCCTCTGGGAAGGAGAAGATCCTGTGATCATTGAAACACAAGCAGCTGGTGGAGAAAAAAAAAGGGACAGCGGTATTTAAAAAGACACATTTTATAAAACAGTGGCTACACTCTTTCAGGGTAAACCTTGCTGTTAACATTACATACATAGCACATGTGCTTTCGTTACAAGGTCGCATTTTGCCTCCCCCCACCGCGTGGCTACCCCCTCAACCCTCCACCCTCCCTGTGGATAACAGCGGGGAACATTTCTGTTCAGCCGCAGGCAAACAGCCCAGCAGGAACGGGCTCCTCTGAGTGTCCCCTGAAGAAAAGCACCCTATTTCAACCACGTGACCATGAATGATATCTCACTCTCCTGAGGATAACACAGAGAGATAAAGAACGGATGTTGTTTGAACGCCAGCAAACATACACTGCAATGCTTTGTTGTACAATGATTCCCGAGTACGTGTTACTGGCCTGGAGTGGTAAAGTGTCCTACCATGAAGGACGCAATAAGGCTGCCCTCCCCAGAAACCTTTTGCAAAGGCTTTGGGAGTATATCCAGGAGAGCCGCGAATGCCAGGGCAAAGTAATCCTTTCACATGCTTGCTTTTAAACCATGTATAGTATTTTAAAAGGTACACTCACCAGAGGTCCCTTCTCCGCCTGCTGGGTCCAGGAGGCAGCCTTGGGTGGGTTCGGGGGGTACTGGCTCCAGGTCCAGGGTGAGAAACATTTCCTGGCTGTCGGGAAAACCGGTTTCTCCGCTTGCTTGCTGTGGGCTATCTACAACCTCATCATCATCATCATCTTCTTCGTCCCCAAAACCTGTTTCCGTATTGCCTCCATCTCCATTGAAGGAGTCAAACAACATGGCTGGGGTAGTGGTGGCTGAACCCCCTAAAATGGCATGCAGCTCATCATAGAAGCGGCATGTTTGGGGCTCTGACCCGGAGAGGCCGTTCGCCTCTCTGGTTTTCTGGTAGGCTTGCCTCAGCTCCTTCAGTTTCACGCGGCACTGCTTCGGGTCCCTGTTATGGCCTCTGTCCTTCATGCCCTGGGAGATTTTGACAAAGGTTTTGGCATTTCGAAAACTGGAACGGAGTTCTGATAGCACGGATTCCTCTCCCAATACAGCGATCAGATCCTGTACCTCCCGTTCAGTCCATGCTGGAGCTCTTTTGCGATTCTGGGACTCCATCATGGTCACCTCTGCTGATGAGCTCTGCATGGTCACCGGCAGCTTCCCACGCTGGCCAAACAGGAAATGAGATTCAAAAGTTCACAGTTCTTTTCCTGTCTACCTGGCCAGTGCATCTGAGTTGAGAGTGTTGTCCATAGCGGTCACAATGGAGCACTCTGGGATAGCTCCCGGAGGCCAATACCGTCGAATTGTGTCCACAGTACCCCAAATTCGACCCGGCAAGGCCAATTTAAGCGCTAATCCACTTGTCAGGGGTGGAGTACGGAAATCAATTTTAAGAGCCCTTTAAGTCGAAATAAAGGGCTTCATCGTGTGGACGGGTGCAGGTTTACATCGATTTAATGCTGCTAAATTCGACCTAAAGTCCTAGTGTAGACCAGGGCTCAGAGAAGGAGAGTATAGAAAACAGGAAGAGATCCTTTTTGGTTAGTGAGACAAGGAAAGTATAAAGAAAAGGAGTCCTTGTGGCACCTTAGAGACTAACAAATTTATCTGAGCATAAGCTTTCATGAGCATCCGATGAAGTGAGCTGTAGCCCACGAAAGCTTATGCTCAAATAAATACATTGGTCTCTAAGGTGCCACAAGTCCTCCTTTTCTTTTTGCGAATACAGACTAACACAGCTGCTACTCTGAAACCTGTCATTATGCAAGGAAAGTATAGCAAGCTGCAGGGGGGGCGGAGGGGAGGGGGAAGAGAACGTACCCTTCATAGAATCATTGAATCATAGAATATCAGGGTTGGAAGGGACCTCAGGAGGTCATCTAGTCCAACCCCCTGCTCAAAGGAGGACCGATCCCCAATTAAATCATCCCAGCCAGGGCTTTGTCAAGCCTGACCTTAAAAACTTCTAAGGAAGGAGATTCCACCACCTCCCTAGGTAACACATTCCAGTGTTTCACCACCCTCCCAGTGAAAAAGTTTTTCCTAATATCCAACCTAAATCTCCCCCACTGCAACTTGAGACCATTACTCCTTGTTCTGTCATCTGCTACCACTGAGAACAGTCTAGAGCCATCCTCTTTGGAACCCGCTTTCAGGTAGTTGAAAGCAGCTATCAAATCCCCCCTCATTCTTCTCTTCCGTAGACTAAACATCCCCAGTTCCCGCAGCCTCTCCTCAAAAGTCATGTGTTCCAGTCCCCTAATCATTTTTGTTGCCCTCCGCTGGACTCTTTCCAATTTTTCCACATCCTTCTTGTAGTGTGGAGCCCAAAACTGGACACAGTACTCCAGATGAGGCCTCACCAATGTCGAATAGAGGGGAACGATCACGTCCCTCGATCTGCTGGCAATGCCCCTACTTATACATCCCAAAATACCATTGGCCTTCTTGGCAAAAAGGGCACACTGTTGACACATATCCAGCTTCTCGTCCACTGTAACCCCTAGGTCCTTTTCTGCAGAACTGCTGCCGAGCCATTCGGTCCCTAGTCTGTAGCGGTGCATTGGATTCTTCCATCCTAAGTGCAGGACTCTGCACTTCTCCTTGCTGAACCTCATCAGATTTCTTTTGGCCCAATCCTCCAATTTGTCTAGGGCCCTCTGTATCCTATCCCTACCCTCCAGCGTATCTACCTCTCCTCCCAGTTTAGTGTCATCTGCAAACTTGCTGAGGGTGCAATCCACACCATCCTCCAGATCATTTATGAAGATATTGAACAAAACCAGCCCCAGGACCCACCCTTGGGGCACTCCACTTGATACCGGCTGCTAACTAGACATGGAGCCATTGAGCACTACCCGTTGAGCCCGACAATCTAGCCAGCTTTCTATCCACATTATAGTCCATTCATCCAGCCCATACTTCTTTAACTTGCTGGCAACAATACTGTGGGAGACAGTGTCAAAAGCTTTGCTAAAGTCAAGGAACAACACGTCCACCACTTTCCCCTCATCCACAGCCAGTTATCGCGTCATAGAAGGCAATTAGATTAGTCAGGCATGACTTGCCCTTGGTGAATCCATGCTGACTGTTCCTGATCACTTTCCTTTCCTCTCCTCTAAGTGCTTCAGAATTGATTCCTTGAGGACCTGCTCCACGATTTTTCCAGGGACTGAGGTGAGGCTGACTGGCCTGTAGTTCCCAGGATCCTCCTTCTTCCCTTTTTTAAAGATGGGCACTACATTAGCCTTTTTCCAGTCGTCCGGGACTTCCCCCGATCGCCATGAGTTTTCAAAGATAATGGCCAATGGCTCTGCAATCACATCCGCCAACTCCTTTAGGACTCTCGGGTGCAACGCATCCGGCCCCATGGACTTGTGCTCGTCCAGCTTTGCTAAATAGTCCCGAACCACTTCTTTCTCCACAGAGGGCTGGTCACCTCCTCCCCATGCTGTGCTGCCCAGTGCAGTAGTCTAGGAGCTGACCTTGTTCGTGAAGACAGAGGCAAAAAAAGCATTGAGTACATTAGCTTTTTCCACATCCTCTGTCACTAGGTTGCCTCCCTCATTCAGTAAGGGGCCCACACTTTCCTTGACTTTCTTCTTGTTGCTAACATACCTGAAGAAACCCTTCTTGTTACTCTTAACATCTCTTGCTAGCTGCAACTCCAGGTGTGATTTGGCCTTCCTGATTTCACTCCTGCATGCCCAAGCAATATTTTTATACTCCTCCCTGGTCATTTGTCCAATCTTCCACTTCTTGTAAGCTTCTTTTTTGTATTTAAGAGCAGCAAGGATTTCACTGTTAAGCCAAGCTGGTCGCCTGCCATATTTACTATTCTTTCTACACATCGGGACGCTTTGTCCCTGTAGCCTCAATAAGGATTCTTTAAAATACAGCCAGCTCTCCTGGACGCCTTTCCCCCTCATGTTATTCTTCCAGGGGATCTTGCCCATCAGTTCCCTGAGGGAGTCAAAGTCTGCTTTTCTCAAGTCCAGGGTCCGTATTCTGCTGCTTTCCTTTCTTCCTTGTGTCAGGATCCTGAACTCGACCATCTCATGGTCACTGCCTCCCAGGTTCCCATCCACTTTTGCTTCCCCTACTAATTCTTCCCTTGCGGTTGCCCCCGGGAAAAGAGGGAGCTCCCAAGGCTCACAGCCCCCAGCATGGTTATCTCTGCCTCTCGGGCGGACCAATCAGAAACTGTTCTACAGCTGCATCATACAATGCATTTTCCTGAACCAATCCTATCAACCCAAGATTTTTAAACAAGAGCCCTCTCCCTCCCCTCCCCGCCCCTCCCCTCACTACCCACCCCCTTTAACTGCCTTATTCTTAGCTAAAAAAACAGGCCCCAAGCACCTTTCCCACTAGATAGATAGATAGATAGATAGATAGATAACCCCATTGGCTTTAAGGCCTTTTAAATTTTATGGGACTTTTCCCACTGGGGCTGACAAACAACAAAAATAAGTTTAGGGGTTTTTAGAGAGAGTTCCCTGTTTTAAAATTTCACACTTTAATTAGGGCTTGTCTACACTGCCACTTACAGCGCTGAAACTTGCACCGCTCAGGGGTGTGAAAAAACACCCTCCTGAGCTGGAGCCGCGAGGACACTGCCACCTTAAAGCCTTGTCGCGGCAGCGATTTAACGTGGGCAGTGTAGACACCTTCTGAAGAGTTTAAACCAGTTCGTGTTACAAAGGGGCCTCTTTATTTCACTACAGAACAAGGGAGTTCATTTCAAGGGTTACAAATGTGTTAAATAGATTGTGAATGGTAATATTGCTTTCTCTTTACCATTAACGTTCCTGTAAACAGGTGTTGATCTTACTAGTGTTCAGTAAAACTTGGCAGCCCTTTAGGTTTACATTTAGTTTTAATCCTCTGCCTTTGCTGCAAAAGAAATTTAAAAACAGAAGGGCCTGCTTCAAATAGGTCAAATTTGGCCTTTGGTTTACACTTAAAAAATCACTAGAAAAGAAAAATGTGTTTGGGGGGTGGGGGGGAAAGGGGGCGACAAATACCTTATCTCTGGTTTAAAAAAAAAAGCTAACTGGTTCACACAAGCTGCTTTTTCTTGTGTTTTGTAGAAATCCATACTTTGAAAATGTGAGGTTTTTAACTGTACCCTGATTTTTAAAGCTTTCTTTACAATTTCAAGGTAACCAAAAAAAACCCCAACTTTCTCTTTTTGCATTCTTTGATATATTAAATCCATTTAAACAGTTAAAAAAGAGCTTGTACCTGGGTCTCAGCACACGGACTGCAAACATTTAGAAGCAAAGACAGTCTGATAATGCAACAAACAATCATACTAAAATCCCTAAGTCAATAAAAACTTAATTTAACTTTAACAAATTACTTTTGTAAACTGCCTGTCATTTTAACCCCGAGATGCTTCTTTATTTTACCCTCTTAATAAGTTCAAAGGGTGTCTTTTGAAAAGCAATCTGCTGTGGGTTCTTGTTTGTTTTAAATTCATACATATTCTGGCCATCTTTACAGTGAAACAACTTTGGTCACAGGACATGCGAGCTAAACAGGGGAAGGCAGCTATTTTTAAATCCTGCTTCATGCAGACTTTCTATAACAGGCCTAAAGCAAACTTGTTTGTCCTGGTTTACATTTCAAAAAAACATCAGAAAAGAAGAAGAACGTATGTGTGTGTATGTTGGGAACAGAACAAGCCCCTTATCTCTGTCAGAACTTTTTCACATAAGCTGCTTTTTCTTCTTTTTTGTCTAAATCCAAACCTTAACAACATGAGGGTTTTAACAGTACGCTGATTTTTAAAGCTTTCTTTACAATTTAAAGGTAAAGCTGTTTTGGTTTGGGTCTCTTTTTGTATTCTTTTATATAGTAAGTTTATTTAAACAGTTAATAAAAAGATTTTGTCACTGGTGATGTGGCCATTCCCATTTCTGTAACCAGGAGGCTTTGAAATCTACATGCCTGTTTCCTTTAATTAACTTTACGGCCCTGGCTTTTGCTTAATGGTAACTAGACATCTTTTGAAAACAAACTGGCTAATTCAAAAATGCCCCTGTCAAACTTATTACTAAAATGCTTTTTGTCTTCTTAGAAACACAAAGTACAAATGAAAAAGCCTTTTTCTTTTTATAAAGCATTGCTTTTAATACAGCTTCTAGACCCAAAACAAACACAGAAGCATGTATTTATGTCTCAGCCCGTGGGCTGCAAACATTTAAGAACAAAAGCATTCTGATAATGCAACAAAATTCTAAAATGTTTAATAAGCTTAATATAACGTTCATCGTGTGTTAAAACTGTTACAGCATTTTTAAAAGGTGCATTTTTATTCCACTCCAAAACACAGCCTTGTTTTTTTCCGGTAAACAGGAGGTTTAAAGTCATGGCACTGTTTCCTTAGGTCCTGTCTACGCTGGCAAGTTGCAGCGCGGTAAAGCAGCTTTCTGCGCTGCAACTGGTGAGGTGTACGCACGGCCACGCCACTCAGGGCGCGGAAACAGGGCAGTTGCAGAGCTTTAAAAAAAGCACTGCACAGTTTAAAAAACTTTCTGCACCGGGGCTACAGGGCTGCGGTGCCAGTGTAGACACCGAGGTTGATTACGGTGCTGCGATTGGCCTCCGGGAGGTGTCCCACAATGCCTGCTCTCGCCTCTCTGGTCATCGGTTTGAACTCTACTGCCCGGCCCTCAGGTGACCATCCATCATCCCCACTCTGTAAACTCCTTTGCCATTTTGAAAGTCCCCTTCCTGTTTGCTCGGTGATGCGTGCAGCGCATCTTTCCAGGTGGCAGGCCTGCTCCACGCACCAGGTGATCCACCTGCTTGGAGCTATGCTGAGCTGCTGGACCTCATCAGCATTTGGGGAGAGGAGGCTGTACAGTCCCAGCTGCACTCCGGACGTAGCAATTATGATACCAACTGTGACGTTATTGACTTGAACTGGGACCATATAGATCATTGTTGCAACCAAGGTCCTGTAGTGGCACCAAATCTTGTATAAAGTGGGGTCAAATAAGGTGTCTAAGGCAAGGTTATGGTTTGCTGGTTATGATTATGCTTTCTATATGCTTGTGTCATTTTTGTATTTTAAGTTATAAGTATTGACTCTATACTGTCTGTGGTTCAAACTTGTACTATGTTTCTGGGTGACACCCCAGACAAGTTCAAAAGGAGGACTTGTGGCCCTTAGAGACTAACAAATTTATTTGAGCATAAGCTTTTGTGAGCTACAGCTCACTTCATCGGATGCAATGCCTAGCCTGCTTGATGGCCGATTAAGGACCATCAGCTACACAATTGACCCATTGAGAGAAGGCAGAGAAGCCTTGGGACTCAGCACGGTGTGCAGGGACCTGCCTATGGACAGAACTCTGAGGGTTTTCCAGGCCATGTGATGGACAGCTTGTCTTGGGACAAAGAAAGAAAGACCACATGGCAAGAGAATATAAAAAGCTGCTGCAGCTCCTCCATCTTGTCTTCAGTCCTGCTTCATCCCTCTGGGGGGACTTTGCTACACTGAAGCTTTGAAAGAAGAACTGAAAGATGCATCCCAGCTGAGGATGTTCTCCAGAGACTTGATTTGAACCTGCAGTTTATTCTGTCACTGCCGCAAGCCTGAACCAAGAACTTGGCCATGACTGTATGTCATTGATTCCATTTCACCAATCCTAGCTCTCATCTGTATCTTTTTCCTTTTATGAACAAACCTTTAGATTTTAGATTCTAAAGGATTGGCAACAGCGTGATTTGGGACAAGATCTGATTTGTATATTGACCTGGGTCTTGGGCTTGGTCCTTTGGGATCAAGAGAGCCTTTTTTCTTTTCCTGGGGTATTGGTTTTCATAACCATTTGTCCCCATAACAATTGGTGATACTGGGAAACTGGAGCGTCTAAGGGAATTGCTTGTGTGACTTGTGGTGAGCCAGTGGGGTGAGACCAAAGTCTGCTCTGTTTGGCTGGTTTGGTTTGCCTCAGAGGTGGAAAACCCCCAGCCTTCGGCTGTAACTGCCCTGCTTGAAGCAGTTTGTCCTGAACTGGCACTCTCAGTTGGGTCCCACCAGAACCAGCAGCATTACACCTACAGACAGATTTCACGATGCGTGACAGAAAGGGGCGATGACCGGGACACACGGCAGTTTAGGATCAAAGTGAAGGAGCTGCGGAACGCCGACCACAGGGCGCAGGAGGCAAACGCCACTCCGGTGCTGCGCCTATGAGCTGCCGGTTCTCCAAAGAGCTGGACATGATACTCCGCGGCGACCCCACCTCCATTGCGAACACCACTGTGGATACTTGGGTGGCTCGCGTGTCAGTCGAGAGTGGACCGAGCCAGGAGGAGGAAATCTTGGAGGAGGATGTGGAGGGGGACCCAGAGGCAGAAGATGACTCGGAGGTCAGAGATGCATGCGGCCAGGAGCTCTTTTCTACCCCGGATGTTGGCGAAGCGCAAAGAGGAGAGGAGGCCCCTGGTAAGTGGATTTGATTTTGGGACTCGCTGAAGTGGGTTGTTGGGGGCAGGAGGGTTGCAGAAAGCAGGCTTGTCTCCCACCGCATGCCACCCTGCCGGAAGCAGAGGGGCGGGACAGGAAGCGGAACTATAAAAGGCCGCCCCTCCAGCTGAGCTGGGAGAGAGCTGCTGGAGGAGCAGGACGTCTCTTCCCTGCTCCCCTAATGGAGAGCGCGATCCTGACAGAGAGCCAGAGGGGCTGCCGGAGCTGCCAGACGCCGGGGACTCCAAGGAGCTGGTGGGGCTGCCACTAGCCATCTACCCCAGCGAAGCGAACAACAACCCTGGAACCCCTGTACCCACGGAATGGGTGTGTAGGAAGGAGCCCAGGGCAGCCGAATCGGGTTCAGCTGTGTTATTGACTACAAGCCGGCCAGCGTGTTGTGATCAGATTTTCCCCGCTGACCCAGTGGCGGACCACTCCGCTGCTGTTTAGGGCCCTGGGTGGGGACGCAGTGGAGCGGGAAGGCCTGGGTTCCCCTACCACCGCCACCCCACCGTCAGGAGTGGCAGGCTCCCCACCTGGTTGTCAGGAGGCCTGATTGGTCTGGCACCCGCCTGAATCAGGACGCCAGACGGTTGTGCTGACTCTCCCACCAGAGAGCTAACCTCCCCTGGACGGCGACGGCTCTGCCGGACTGTAGGCCAGAGCCCCCCTGCTTGATTGCTGCCCCGCCCTGATCAAGGGCCAGGCAAATGGACCATCTGCTGCTCTGCCTGCCTGACTGTAGGCCAGAGCCCCTACTTGACTGCAGCCCTGCCCTGAATGAGGGCCCCGGGCAAACAGACTCTCTACCATTGGTCGGCCTGACTGCAGGCCTGAACCATTAACACTGGGCTAATTTTCCCCTGAACCAAGGTACCCCGGAAGTATCGTAGCAAGGGGCGTGGTCTCCCACCCTGATGGACAGGGAGGGAGCCGCGAACCCCTTACAGCCTTTCTTTCTACTTGTTCATACTTTTTCTCTAAATATGTCAAAACACAAGAACGCAACCTTCCCCCGGCCAAACACAGAAAACAATACAAAAGAAATGTTCAAAAGGGCCGATGGCGCCAAAAACGTACACAACCGGAAACGGGGACGGAGGGCGGGACGTAAACCCTACACAGGGCGCGGAAACCTGTCAGAAAGTACACGGTGATGAAAGCCCTCGAGCAGTTAACTAGTCACGTGCAATCCCCCCTGTACATAGCAATCCCCCCTGTACATAGCAATCCTCTGTTTCATTTTGATGCTTTTTGATGTATTGTTCTGCTTTTATTTGATATATTAAATGACTGTATTTACAGTGATACATTGAGGTATAAACGATCTACACGCCTTGTCCTGTACAGAGCACACAGACGGTTCCCCTGCATCCCACAACCCACACAGGGAGAAAGCTGTCGCTAGCGTCGGCATCTCCAAAATCGTATCAGGGCAAGAAAAGGCACCTGCTATTTCCCACCCTTGTACAGTGTAGACACGGGGTGAGAGCGAGACTCAGTGATCCCGGTTAGTCCTGCTCCATCTCTGCCGTCTGGGTTTCCATCGACAGCTGTTCACACTCGAAACGCAGGGTGGGGTGAGGTTCGCCCGTCAGCCAAAGAACCTTAATGTAAAGCAGCGTTCTCCTGCCAGTGCCCGTGGCAGACCCCCATTCGAAGGGTGTGATCATTTCCACCCTGAGACGGACGAGACCTTGTGTCCTGGTGTTAGGGGGCGCTGTGCTCTGTACCCCACATATCCCCCCTCTCCCTGCCCCCCAGCCTGGTGTTAGGGGATGCTGTGCTCCGGATCCTACATATTCCCCCAGCTTCCAGGCCCCCTGGCTGGCGTTAGGAGGCGCTGTGCTCTGTACCCTACACCCCCCATCTCTCAGCCCCCCTGCCAGGTGTTAGAGGGCACTGTGCTCTGGATCATATGCATTTCCCAGCCCTCCTGCCCGGCCTTAGGGGGTGCTGTGCTCTGTACCCTACACATCCCCAGCCCCCAGCCTGGTGTTAGGCAGTTTCTAGTGTCTGTGAACTTACTGCATGTACCAGAGTCTATCAGCGCATGCTGGGTGCCACACGCTGAGGGTATGGACAGGGCCCGACGCTGGAACCTGACCTGAAGGTGGGATTGGCCACTGTCCTGGTGGTTAGGACACAGGCAGGGAGTAGAGGGGCTCTGTGCGGGGACCCGATTCTGCCTTTCTGTCTGGCCGATCCTTTCTAATGAGGCTGAAACTGCCCATCTCCCCAGACTCAGCATAGCACAGGACTTGGGGGGCACCTCAGTTCCCACCGTACAGGCAGGGGTCATTCAGCTGGTGACAGCCCTTCTCTCAAGCCCCCAAGCACCTGTGTGTCATGGCTGCCTGCAGGAGTTTAGGGCCAACAACTGCCTGTGGGGAGGGAACAGGGCCTGGCTAGGCAGGGGCTCAAACCGGGGAGTGTCAGTTTGGATCCCCAGCTAGCCGTAGGGGTGGAACACGCCGGGGGGCGGGGAGATCAACTCCAGCCGATTCATCATAAACCTGTCCCTGAGGCCTCAGTAGAAATGGGGAGGTTCCCCTGGCAGTATGCAGGTGCGAAGGACTTGAGAGGGAGGTGGCAGACGTGCCCTTTTGATGGCGGTCCCTGAGCACACGGGGAGAGCAGGGGGCAAACGTCTGTTGGCAAATGTTCGTTGGCAAACGTCTGCGACTCACAGGCCCTGGGTGCACACACCCCTACAGGGGAACGTGTACAGGCCCAGCCCAGCCTGAAGAACACCAGCTCCTGTGTAAGCGAAGTCACCGTTTTTTTCACAAGAGCAGGAAACTGACGTTGGATAAGCCAGGAACTCCTGATGGGCAATTTCGTCCCTCCGGGAGACCAACCCATCTAGCACAGAGAATGGGGGGACATAAAGGCTGAGCTGAAGCTAGATTCATGCTCTCCAGGATGCTGGGATGCCCTCATGCTTGAGCTGAAGACGGCCTGGGGGTTCCCAGCATTGCCCTCCTGCCGTTTCTCTCTGGAGCCCTCGTCCTGCACCCTGGCCTGTGTGTTCTCAGGAGCTGCGTGCTGCCAGGTGCACATCCCCAGTGCGGAGTCCCGGGATTAATGCCAGGGGACGGGGACTGGGAAGGAAATGTACTGCCATGCCAAGACTGGGAACGGGCTGGTGATAATGCCCTGGGGTGCCTGGCATATCAGTAATTAGGGAGAGCAGGTCCCTGCTAACTAGAGAGAGCAGGTCCCTGCTCTGCGGGGGAGGTTGAGAGCCTAAAGACGACAACACCCATGTGCTCAGCCACTGGCATGATGGGGCCAGGTAAGTGCCCAGAGCAGGAGGTAGCTGGTGGCCAACATGGGCCATGTGGGGGTGCTGAAAGGCAAGTGGGAACAAGCATGAGAGGTGAGGGAGTTGAAGAGTCTGTGGGAAACCCCCCTCTCTTGTGAAATCAAACACCCCCAGAGAGTGCGGGTCCCTCGCAGGCCTGGGGGTGCTGATCCAGGCTTTGCGTGCTACCCGGAGCTCTGCTCCTGGCTCATCCCAGGAAGCTGGGAGTGTGAGTGGTGGAGCTGCTGGCTCTTGGAACCTCCCTTCCCAGCACGGGATTGTCTCTGGGGGAAGCCCACCCCAGGAGCTGGCATTTGTTAGCCTCTTCCACAGAGCGCTGGAGTCTCAGCCACTCCAGATTGGGGGGAGGGGCCAGCTGTGAATTGGGAGCCAGATCCGGGTTTAGATGTGAATCCGCCGGCGCTGCAGAGCGTTCGGATGTGGGGAGCCAGCTCCCGCCTGCGCCAGATCACAAAGTGCCACTTCAGCCAGCTGCCTGCCAGGCTCTGGCAGCGCCCTGTGTGGAGCTGCAGCTGGGCCCTCCACAGCTGGGTGCTGCTTCTCCTCCCTGCTGGCCAGCCGGCTGCAGCTCCTCAGCACCTGCCCCCTCAGCCCCACCTCAATGCTCCTGCCTCCCCAATGTCCTCCCTGGTGCTGCGCCTGGCCCCCTGCACCTGGCCTGTCAGTGCCCAGCGGGGCCGGGAGCCAAGTACCCCCTGGAGCCATGTGTCAGGCCCTGAGTCCCTCCTGTGCCGGGCTCCCGCCAATCCACAAGCCAGGAACAGGCCCGTGACTCCCGGATCAAGAATTTCAGTCTCACAGCAGCAGCTCAGTCTGCTCAACAGGACTCCAGGGCCAGGATCTCGCTCCTGCCTGACATTGGCAACAGTCTTAGGCTGCTCCAGCCCTGCCCCTCGTCCTGCTCCAGCCCTGCTCTCGCTCCAGCCTCGCTCCACCCACGCCCCGGCCTCCTGAGTCCAGCTCCAACCACGAGGCCTGACCACCTCCAGCACCTTCGCTGACACCATCACTTCCAGAGGGAATGGCACTGAGGTTGCCGGGGGAACAGGCATTCTCCGACTGCCCGGAGCCATTGTTCCATTTAACCAGGACAGTCCGATGCCAGGCCAGTCCCCCTGAGCTCTGGAGAGGACTAGAGGTGCCTTCGGACACCTGCCGTGCAGCTGCTGGAGAGTTAGCAGGAGACACTGGGTGAGGAATGGAGCCCCCCAGGGCAGGGGCCATTCAGGAGACCCAGCGTGGGGGGAATCAGGCCTGGGATTCTCTGCAGCGGCTGCTCCCACACAGCCTTGGAGAGAGGAGCTGCGAAACCCCCACAAAGCGCCGTCCCGGCACAGAGCTCTGTAGCACTGGGACCCCGTACGCGTGAGCCGCAATCCAGCAGGGCCTTGGGCCAGCCCCACCCTCTCCCATTGCCCCGCTCTGGGAGGCCAGGGCACAGTTCACAATTTAGCACGGACCAGCTGCAAGGATCCTGGTGGGCCCTGGTATGGTTGGAGCAGCATTTTCAATGTTCGGGAAAAGCGAGATCTGTGCAATAGGCAACGTAGCTCCATGTGGGCACCAGCCAGCTCCTGTGCCCCAGAGAGCTCCCACAGCTCCCACTGAACCAGGAACGAAGCAGGCAGGAGGTTGAACGAGAAGGTGCCATCCTGGGACCCAGGAGACCCATGTTCATTTCCCAGCTCTGACACAGATGCTCTGTTTGGCTTCGAGCAAGTCCCTTATTCTCTCTCTGCAGCGGTTCCCTGTCTGTACAGTGGGGGTAGCAGCCAGGCCCTGCCCTGCAGGGGCAGTTAGAATAAGTGCAATCGAGGTTGGGCAGTGCTCGAATGCCAGGGGGATGAGGGCCAGGATGGTGTCTAAGACAGACCGAAAGCAAGGGGGAGCTACAGAGCCGGTGGTGAGAGGGGTTTGGCCTTTGACAATCTGCTCTGAGTGCCAGGGCTGCCAGACCCCAGACAGCCACTGGCATTGCCAGACCTCCCTGATCTACGGTGCTGCTGCTCTCCCTGCTTCTAGGAGTCACTGCCTCCCCCTGGGCCGAGACCCCCGCAGCAATCATCTCCTGGGGCTGCCGTGGCACTGAGCGTTAGCAAGGCCTGAAACTCAGTTGGGCGTGGGGGGGGGGCTGGGGGAGGCTGCTATTAAAGCAGCTTCTGCACCGTTGCAGCGGTGGGAGAGGAAGCAGAGACGGGACCGTTTTACACCCCATGGCCAAAGCACCCGGCAGCTTGGGACCGTTGGGTCCTATCACCAGCCCTGGGAGGGGAGTGGGTGTGATGAAGCGGGACTGTTCTTAATGTTTCCTCTGAATATTGTGGGGGTGCCTCAGTTTCCCCTAGGCAGTTATTAAGTCTCTAGATGGTGGGATAAGGGTGTATGATGATTGCAGAGCCCTAGAGGGCAGGAGCGTGCAGGGGTCTGGACACAGAGAATGGCTGAAACCCTGTTTCCTGGCAACTGATGGCCTGGGCCCTTCCCCCCTGCAAGGTGAGAGCGAAAGGGTTGGAGAACAAAGGAATCCGGTGACCTCCTGGCCCGGGAAAGGGACAAAGCCCAGAGGAGGGCGGGGGCTGGAGATAGTTTCACTTTGGGGCTGGCTGCGGACATTGAGTGAAGTGCAGACATGGTTCTCTGGCTCACTGCCGCGCAAAATGGATCCAGCTGAGGGGTCCTGTTCTCTGCACCTACAAGCTCTGTGTTAGATCATGTTCCTGTCGTCTAATAAACCTCTGTTTTACTGGCTGGCTGAGAGTCACGTCTGACTGTGAAGTTGTGGGGCAGGACCCTCTGGCTTCCCCAGGACTCCACCTGGGTGGACTCGCCGTGGGAAGCGCACAGAGGGGCAGAGGATGCTGAATGCTCCGAGGTCAGACCCAGGAAGGTGGAAGTTGTGTGAGCTGTGTGTCCTGAAGACCGGCTGCTCACAGAAAGGAGACTTCCCCAGAGTCCTGACTGGCTTCGTCTGGAGCAGTTCCAGAGCATCGCCAGGGGGCCCCATGACAGTGGGGTCTAGTGGTTAGAACGGGGGGCTGGGAGCCAGGACTCCTGGGTTCTATCCCAGCCCTGGAAAAGGGATAGGAAACCCGTACCTGGATATGTCACCATATCACAAAACCCACCACCCCTGGCTCAGATAGACCTCCCCAGTGTGGATGCTGCCTTGGATTTGCATCACCAGGGTGCCATCTCGCCATTATTTTGCACCACTTGCATTTCATAAAATCACAGAATATCAGGGTTGGAAGAGACCTCAGGAGGTCATCTAGTCCAACCCCCTGCTCAAAGCAGGACCAACCCGGACTAAATCATCCCAGCCAGGGCATTGTCAAGCCAGGCCTTAAAAACTTCTAAGGATGGAGATTCCACCACCTCCCTAGTTAACCCATTCCAGTGCTTCACCAACCTCCTAGTGAAATAGTGTTTCCTAATATCCAACCTAGGTCTCCCGCACTGCAACTTGAGACCATTGCTCCTTGTTCTGTCATCTGCCACCACTGAGAACAGCCGAGCTCCATCCTCTTTGGAGCCCCCCTTCAGGTAGTTGAAGGCTGCTATCAAATCCCCCCTCGTTTTTCTCTTCTGCAGACTAAATAACCCCAGTTCCCTCAGCCTCTCCTCGTGCGTCATGTGCCCCGTTTTCATTTTCAATCATTTTCATTGCCCTCTGCTGGACTCTCTCCAATTTGTCCACATCCCTTCTGTAGTGGGGGGATCAAAACTGGACGCAATACTCCAGATGTGGCCTCACCAGTGCCGAATAGAGGGGAATAATCTCTTCCCTCGATCTGCTGGCAACACTCCTACTAATGCAGCCCAATATGCCTTTGGCCTTCTTGGCAACAAGGGCGCTCTGCTACTCATATCCAGCTTCTCGTCCACTGTAATCCCCAGGTCCTTTTCTGCAGAACTGCCGCTTAGCCAATCGGTCCCCAGCCTGTAGCAGTGCCTGGGATTCTTCCGTTCTAAGTACAGGACTCTGCACTTGTCCTTGTTGAACCTCATCAGATTTCTTTTGGCCCAATCCTCCAATTTGTCTAGGTCACTCTGGACCCTATCCCTACCCTCCAGTGTATCTACCTCTTCCCCCAGCTTAGTGTCATCTGTGAGTTTGCTGAAGGTGCAATTAATGCCATTATCCAGATCATTGATAAAGATGTTGAACAAAACCGGCCCCAGGACCGACCCCTAGGGCACTCCGCTTGATACCGGCTTCCAGCTAGACATCAAGCTGTTGATCACTACCCATTGAGCCCGACAATCTAGCCAGCTTTCTATCCACCTTATAGTCCATTCATCCAATCCATACTTTTTTAACTTGCTGGCAGTAATACTTTGGGAGACCGTATCAAAAGCTTCGCTAAAGTCAAGATGTATCACAACCACCACTTTCCCCATATCCACAGAGCTAGTTATCTCATCACAGAAGGCATGACTTGCCCTTGGTGAATCCACGTTGACTGCTCCTTATCACCTTCCTCTTCTCCAAGTGGTTCAAAATGGATCCCTTGTGGACCTGCTCCATGATTTTGCTGGGGACTGAAGTGAGGCTGACCAGTCTGTAATTCCCCGGGTTCTCTTTTTTCCCTTTTTTAAAGATGGGCACTATATTTGTCTTTTTCCAATTGTCCGCGACCTCCCCCGATGACCATGAGTTTTCAAAGATAATGGCCAATGTCTCTGCAATCACATCAGCCAAGTCCCTCAGCACCCTTGGATGCATTAGATCTGGACCCATGGGCTTGTGCACGTCCCGCTTTTCTAAATAGTCCTTAACCTGTTCTTTCACCACTAAGCACTGCTCACCTCCTCCCCATACTGTGTTGCCCAGTGCAGCAGTCTGGGAGCTGACCTTGTCTGTGAAGACTGAGGCAAATAAAGCATTGAGTACTTCACCTTCTTGCACATCATGTGTCACTAGGCTGCCTCCCACTTTCAGGAAGGGGCCCACACATTCCCTGACCTTCTTCTTGTTGCTAACATACCTGTAGAAACCCTTCTTCTTACCCTTCACATCCCTTGCTAGCTGCAACTCCAGTTGTGCCTTGGCCTTCCTGATTACACCCCTGCATACCCGAGCAATATTTTTATACTCCTCCCTAGTCATCTGTCCAAATTTCCACTGCTTGTAAGCTTCCTTTTGGAGTTTAAGCACCAGCGCGTAGGGGAGCCCAAGCAGAAATCCCCTCCCCCCCCGACACACATGAGAGAGGTGCTGGGGGCCGTGCTGGGGGCGATGACAATGGGGTCAGGCATCAGGGCACGTGGCTGTTGGGTGCGTTGCTGGATTCTGGAGAGACCTCCCCTTCTGCCACCAACCTGCCCCACTGGAGCCCAGCACAGCGCCCTCTGCTACCCATGGCTGCCACCATCTCTCCGCTCCACGAAGCTCCCACGACCTGCCTGGGGCAGCGACAGACCCTCTTGCTCCCCAGTTATAACACCTGGCCCTGAGCTAGCCCCTTTCTCCAGCAGATCTCAATGCCCTTCACAAAGGATGTTGGCATCACTATCCCCACTTTATAGATGGGGAAACTGAGGCACACAAGGGGGACTTGACTCAACCAAGGTCACTCCACAGGCCGCCCATGTCTGTATGCAAAAGGCTGAGGACTTTAACTGGACCGGTCTAGTTAAAACATTACAACACCCCCCCACCCCATCCATGGGGATGCCGTTATACCAGTACAAAGGTTTGTTGACTGGTAGAGGCCAAATTACTATCAGACCTCAGGCCAACTGGTGACCCAGACTCCCAAGATGCTTTGGGAATGCTGCTAAACTCTCACAGGCTGTGAAAAATGCCAGTTTGCTAAAATTTGTAGCCTAGCGCCCTGTTATTTGTGTTGCCACTGTGCGAGAAATGTACTAACCACAAACAAATGGAAATGTATAAATAACATAGTGATGGTAAAAGTTTATGCTTAAGCAGCAGATGTGTGATTGTGTGCTGGGAAGTCTATGATATTTACCAGACACAAATTTTGCAGGCGACAGACTGATCCCCGTGATGTCTTTTGCCACGGCTTGCATACAGCTTGGACTACTTATAGGTAACTTAGTTCCAGCTTATCTCTTCCTCTTTCCCAATGCAAGGCTGTATGCAAGCCGTGGCAAAAGACATCACGGGGATCAGTCTGTCGTTTACGTCAACGGCTGCAAAATTTGGTTCAGCAGACTTGGTAATGGATCTGCCTTTCTGTTTGAGCGCTGTACTAATAACTAATAAATACTGGCCGGGGCTTGGGTCCTTGAGGTCTCTTTAAGTAGGAAGTAAGATCGAAGCTGAATTGGTAATAAATCTGCTTCCCTGGGGGATCCTCCAACCCAAGTTTACCGGCTGGAACCGGACCGGGCAGCGTCACAACCTCTGTGTCGGGAGTAAAGACCTAGCCGTGTGTGGAGACTCTGGCTGGGACGGTCTAGGGGCCTACAGGGGAGGGGAAAAGTTTGAAGAAGAGATGTCAGACTAGATCCAGCAAAACGTTAACTCCATCAAGAGTAAAATGCGGGCAAAGAATGGCCGAAATAGTAAAGGAGGGCTTGGATTGTTTGTAAAGAAATGTGCTGTTATGCATGGAGGATCTGGGGCCGCACCGCGTCCGGCCGGCCCGTGGGATCACACGTGTGCGCTGCTTGTCTCTGAGGCTGACCAGAGAGTGGAGGGGAAAGCGTGACCCGGGGCGGCAGCTCAGCATCGGGCACGCGAGGCTTTTAATCAGAAGCTTAAGAAAGTGACAGAAAATGCTCAGAAAGGGAAGCTGCAGAATGGGGAAGTCAACGGGCGGCTGGCGAGCGCCGCAAGGAAAGGGGAAGGCGGGCGAGGGGAAGGAGCTGAGGAGACGGTGCAGTCGTGGGGTTGTCAGAAACGGGCGGAGGATGGTGGAAGTGCTCATCATCCAGCACAGGAGCAATTGGCTGCGGAGACACTGGGAGCACCAGGGAAGTCGGCTGAGTGCAAGGAGCACCCGGAGGATGTGATGGCGCAGGACAAGCCTCATCGTTAATAATGCAGCTGAGCCGTGTCAGAAGTTAAGAAAATGAACTGCATGCTGGAAGGAAAAGGTTTGGGGGACCCTGAGTAAGGAGGGGCGTGGGAGAGATCGGCCCAGGGACTCTAGAGAGAACTGGGGCAGGAGACTGCCAGCCGACCGGGCGGGTTTGTGAAGGCCGGGTGCTGGCGTGATGGCAGAATGCTTCTTAAATGCAACGTCAAAACGTGACATTGTGACAGGCCATAGCAGAAATGCCAGGCAGAGGAGAAACATGTCCAGACACTAAGTCAATGGGTTCCCCAAGGGTGCCGGACAGCACTTGGTTCCACCCACTTCTGTCGGGGGAGATGGGCCACAGACAGCAGTTTCCTCCCAGACCCTGCACAAAGCAGGTTGGACGAAGTGTGGGTATTTCCGGAGTTCATTGTATTACAAATGCAAATGGGTCTGGAGACTGGGGGGATGGGACGTGATTCCTCTGGGGGAGACGTGACTCCAGCAAACCCTGGGAAGGGTCAGGACCATCACAGGACACTTGTAAAATGACCGACCAGCCAAGGCGGGGATGCAAATTCCCACCTCTGCCCCCAGCCTTTCGAAGCAATGCCCTGGGGAGCGAGACACTGGCTGCGAATGACCTGTTCCCAGATCGAGGGACTGGCCTGCGTCACTCACAGATTCCCAGGGGTCGTGTTCGCAGCAGAAGCTGTGCTGAGCTTGGAAGCACTGAAAAGCCCGTGGGTGGCTTTGACGGGCTGCACCCCGGCCGGAGCCCTGGCTGGAGTCAGGGGAGGGATCCCTGGTAAGCCCATTAGCAGGCGGGTGGGTTCGCTGATTGGTTTAACATGTGTTCTCGGCAGTGCTGTCACCGTAAGCACCGAGGATTGTACCCCCACCGGGGCTGTAATGTGTTAACTAGCCTGGTACAGTTACACTCCTACAGCATTTGTGTGTGGGGCTGGAGCCGTGGCAATGGGGTCGGGTGGGGGCCAGCAAAGGCCTCTGTGACAGCGCCCCATGCCGGCGTTATTGACACGTTTCCCTGCAGCCGGCCTGACGCCCCGCAACGAAAACCTGGCCAGAGATTTTGCTCCGTGAAATGTTTTGAGATGGTGATGTCGGGAGATGGAAACCCAGCTGGGAATTTCCAGCAGGGCAGCGGCTCCCAGTGCTCTTCTCCTGCCCCACATCTGGGCCCGCTACAGCCCTCACTCCACCCCCAGCTCTGTCCAGGTGGGGCCCTTGGTGCCTTCCAAAGGGGGCGTTACACACAGCGCCACCTAATGGCCAAACAGTGCAATACAGGTTAGGGCCCCGCCATTCCAGCCCTTTTCCTCAGTGGGTCTTTAGCTCCATGGCAGAGGATTGAGCTTCTAGCTCTGATGGTCCCAGGTTCAAACCCGGGCCGGGCCAGCCACGACCCTGGGGGAGCTGCCAAGAGCAATGGGGAGGGGAGGGTGCGGCCGACATGCCTGTGCAGGTCTTACACTGCGCTCTGCCTGTAGCTTCCTGATCGGCAAAGATGACAGAGTCTAGGAGGGCAGAGGTTGGAGCACCATGGGGGCCCATGCCAAGAACTGGAAAAATAAGTCACTGGGAATCAGCTTCCTGGGCAGCTTCTCCAGTACGTGGTTCCCGTCTGTACGGATTTCCCTGCTAGGCCCCCAGGGGAACTAGGAAGTTCACAGCTGCTCTTGGTTCCACCACGGTGGGGCACTGGGCTGGGGCACATGGTCAGGATAGGGAGGGGGAGGGGGAGCGTGGCGAAGCAAATGTGTGTGTGGAGGCGGGGAGACGCATTACCAAACACAATGGTGGGGGGGAGACACTGACATGGCCAATCAAGAACGTGGCTAGAGAGTGTTTATTTACTCAGGCCACATTCACATCCCCTGAGCAGCAGCGAGGGGCCAGGGGCGGGTGTGAAATTAACAGGGGGCTGCTGGTGTCCTGCAGAAACAGCCCCTGACAACACCACCCTGACCGTTGCCAAGAGCCTGATCCAATGTGCTGTCTCCGGGGGCTTCCTGAGTGAAAGCTACACCCTGAAGGGGCATCGCAACGTGAAGTCAACCCAATGCCCTGGGGACGCCCTCTACGAGGCCATAAGCCAGTGGCCTGAGTTTGAAGCCTGAGTCCCTGCAGCCTCGGGGCAGCCCCTGCACCCATCGCTGACCCCGCCCACAGCTTCTGCCTGCTCGAGCAGCACCTCTGCCCCCCAGCAGGGGGCAGCCTCCCGCTTCTCGCCCACCTGCTGCCTCCTAGGGCCCGGAGAGCAGGGCTCTGAGAGTTGGGGTTACCCTCCCGTCTCCCCTGGGCTCTGCTGCCCCCCCCCGCCCCCGGGGCTCAGATTTCTAATGGCGCCTGGGAGCCACCTGCCTCCCCCAGGCTGCTTCCTTCAGCAGATGCCAGGCCTAGCCCCTCGCTCCCGCCCGCAACGGGCATGTCAGCTTAGCCCGGGTCCACACACAGCCAGGCCCAGGGTCTTACAGCGTCCAGGGGGGTGGGGCCAAGCCTCAGCAGAGCTCTGTGGCGACGGCCCTGCCAATCCCTGGGCAGCTCAGGAAACGTCGCCTCCATTCCCGTGTGAAATGTCTGAGCAATTATCAATTCCAGAGTCAAATCCGCCTCTGCCCCCAGCCCCCCTGAGATCTGCAGTGAAGATTTCATCTGGAATCCCCCAGAAATCGGTCGCTATTTAACTCCCCCACAAAGGGAACCCAAGTGTCCCCGAGCCCTGACACTTGGCTCTGCCTGGCCCCCGCAGGGTTTGGCTCTCAAAGCTTTCAGCCCTCGACCCTTTCGCCCCGACAATCCATTCCCGTGAGCCTCTCTCACCGAGGGGGGCAAAGTGTTTGGATCTTCACACAGCAGGTGCCTGGGAAGTACCCGACGGGTGGGTCACAGAGTCCCACAAAGGGGTTTTTAATTCAAGTGCAATTTGCCTTTAACCCAGTGCCCCTGCGGCTTAGCGCTTGCTTTGCTTGGGAGCTACTGAGCAGTGAAAATAAACCAGCTTCTAGCACATGAAAAGTTGAAGCGCCGGGAATCAGTTCATCTCCTGTTAAACCATAACCACCACCACCCTGCCGCTGGGCTGGGCTGGGCGAGCTGAGAGGGTGTGATTATGGTCTGTCAGATTAGCACTAAGAGGCCCCCTTGGGCTAGGTGCTATACACACAGAACATGAGACAGACAGTCCCTGCCCTAAAGAGCTCACAGTCTAATTAGACAAAGGATGGGAGGGGAAACTGAGGCACAGGGAGGGGAAAAGGGTTTTACCCAAACTCACAGGGCCAGTTAGTGGCAGAGAGTGGAACAGATCCCATGGGTGCAGTCAAGTGCTCTGCCCACTAGGCTGTGCTGCCTCTCAATCCAGAGGGAGGAGGTGGAGTGAAACCAAGGGGGCGCTGGTTCCGCATGGCTCACACACAGTCAGGCCCAGCAGCCCTGAGCTGAAGGAAGGGGAGGGGAGCTGGGGTTTGCGCCTGCTGATGGGAGCTGGGGCTGCGGCTGGAGACTGGCAGGAGGGGCCGGTGCGGAGGGAACAGCCATGCCAGGAGCAGTGTCCCAGCCCCACAGTGCCCAGGGCTGCCCAGCATGTGGGAAGGGGGCAGCAGCACTGACGGGGCAGCTCTTTGTTACGAGAGTCGCTGTGGAGTAGCCCCCGAGTGAGGCTGGGAGCCCAGCACCTCAGGGCTGGACGGGCCCCGTAAACAGGAGCAACCTCTGGTGGGCTGGCAGCTGGAGGCCGTGCTGCAGAGAGTGCAGGTCTGGCCCCCCTGCAGCCCCCGGTGTCCTGCCCCTGGCACAGTCCAGGTTCAGCCTAGTTATTCCTGCTTCTGAGCCGTGGACCCCGGGGGACACGACCAGCTGGGATCCAGGCCCCCCGCTGGGAAGAGGCTAGTCCAGGCCCCGGCGGCTGGAGCTCTGGAGAGCATGTAAAGCCCAGGAAGGCCCAACCTCAAGGGGCTCAAGCAAGAGGTTTCACTTCTGGGCTACACACAGACCTGCTGCAGCCCCAGAACAGACTCAGCACAATCTCCCTTCCCATCCTCCCAGCATTGTAATACCTCCCCAAGCCCCTGCGGGGCTGCCACAGCCCGGGCCCCAAAAGCCACCTTGCCTGGTCCCTAGGGTGTTTTGGCTGCTGGCCCCATGGAGCTCGGCCCAGGAAGTGTAAAGGATCCTGTAAGGCCCAGGGAGGGGTGGGTCCCTTCACCAGGGGAGGCTCTGGGTAGTCACAGCCACAGGTACTTGGCCAGGAAGGCAGCCAGGATCTTGCAGAGGTTCTCCACGGTCTGGGGGTGCAGGTTCTGCTCCGTGTCCTCCATCGTGTGCCAGACCCACGGGAAGGGGGTGGCGATGAGGTGCAGCACCAGCACTCCTACGGCCAGATAGATACATGGATAGTCAGCAGGGATCCAACCCAGGATCTGCATCACTGCAAGCACCAGCCTCTACTGCTGGAGCTACAAGAGTAATTCCACTATTGTCAGCAGTAGTAGACTATTATCCCCATGTGGCCCAGCCACTAGCGGGGGACGTGCGACATTCTAAATGTGCACACTGTCTCAGGAGATGGAGCCAGGCCCTCAGGCACGACCTGACCTTACATCTAGGAGCCATGTGCTCCCCTGACCTAGCAACGAGCAGCTGGCCAGGTGCATTATGGGAACCAGATTGGCCAGAGACATCAAGTGAGTAAGGGCCAAGTGGCTAGATAGCAATGATGTGTTTATAAAGTCTTTCACCCCCAAGGATCCCAGAGCCTAAGTTCAAAATGCAGTCACCTCTGGGGTGAAGTGTGCCAGGCAGGCAAACATCATGTATAAAGCATGTTACCCCTGTAAATAACACCTAGCTCTTGCATAGCCCTTGTCCTCAGGGGATCCCAAAGCACTTTACAAAGGGGGTCAGAATGATTCCCCCCACTTCACAGATGGGGAAACTGAGGAAGACAGCGGCAAAGTCACCCAGCAGGGCAGTGGCAAAGTCATTGAAGTCTTCTCCAATTGCTTGCCTACAGACTCAAAGTCTTTACGTGAAATGATCTTAGTGGCCTAGGAAAGAGAGAACTCCCAAATCACTTCCCTTACGAATATGCACTTACCAGGGCAATTCTGGGCAACTGCACCTGTATTCTCCCACTGTGGTCCATTACGAGCACCTGCTCTAGGCTTCTGACTCCTGAACCATCACCTTTTATGCATGGAGATTCCAGTGTCCCTCCTTGCTGCACAGTTCTCTGCCTACACTGTGCTACCCCCAGCAAGCCAGACTCCCTAAAAGGCCAATGTTTGAGCTCTGCTTTCTCTCCGAGGGCTATGGCCAGTGTCTCACCTGCAGTTACAAGTTGCCACACAGCTACTTCTAAACCACCACATTTATTCTGAAGCTGAAAGAGAGAAAACAGATTAAAACAATCTATGAACCTACACACAGGCTAAAAAGTTTAACAGAGATCAACCCCAGCTCCAAGCTAAGAAGAATATTACCAACCACCTAACTAGGGTGGTGATGGTGACTATGAAATGTTCCAGGAGATTACAGAAGGTATAAACATAGTAAACTCAATAATAATGGGGGATTTCAACTTTCCCATATTGACTGGGTGCATGTCACCTCAGAACAGGATGCAGCGATATAGTTTCTTGATACCATAAATGACTGCTTCTTGTAGCGGCTAGATCTGGAAATCACAAGGGGAGAGGCAATTCCTGATTTTGTCTGAAGTGAAGAACAGGACCTATTACACAAGGGGACTACAGCTGAACTGCTTGGTACTAGCAACCATAATATAATTCAATTTAACATTCTTGTGTGTTGTGGGGCAGAGGGGGGACACCAAAGAAACCCACCACAGTAGCATTTAACTTCAGAAAGGGGAACAATACAAAAATGAGGGAGCTAGTTAAAGGGAAATTAAAATACACAGTCGCAAATGTGAAATGCCTGCAAGCTGCATGGAAACTCTGTAAAAACACTGTAATAGAGGCTCAAATTCAATGTATACACCAAATTAAAAAAAAACATAGTAAGACCACCAGAAAAGTGCCACCGTGGCCAAACAACAAAGTAAAAGAAATGGCTAGAGGCAAAAAGACATCCTTTAAAAATTGGAAGTTCAATCCTACTGAGGAAAATAGAAAGGAGCATAAACACTGGCAGGTCAAGTGTAAGAGTACAATTAGATAGGCCAATAAAGAATCTGAAGAGCAACTATCCAAAGATTCAAAACCTAGCAGCAATTAAGATTCCCACATCTGAGCCATTATTTTTAGGGGACAAATCTGAGGAACTGTCCCAGATGGAAGTGTCACTAGAGGAGGTATTGGAACAAATGGATAAATTAAAGAGTAACAAATCACCAGGACCAGATGATTTCACCCAAAAGTTCGGAAGTAACTCAAATGTGAAACTGCAGAACTACTCAGTGTGATCTGTAACCTGTCATTTAAATCAGCTTCTCTACCAGATGACTGGAGGATAGCTAATGTGATGCCAATTTTTTTTAAAAAAGGCTCCAGAGCCAATACTGGCAATTACAGGCTGGTAAGCCTAATTTCACTACCAGGGAAATTGGTTGAAACTATAGTAAAGAACAGAATTGTCAGACAAGTAGACAAACATGATTTGTTGGAGAAGAGTCAACATGGCTTTTGTAAAGGGAAATAGTGCCTCATTAGTCTATTAGAATTCTTTGAGGGGTCAAGAAAAATGTGTACAAGGGGGATCCAGTGGATATAATGTACTTGAAGTTTCAGAAAACTTTTGATAAGGACCCTCACCAAAGGCACTTAAGCAAAGTGAGTGGTCATGGGATAAGAGGGAAAGTCCTCTCATGGATCAGGAATTGGTGAGAAGATAGGAAACAAAGGAATGGAGAGACATAAATAGAGGTGTTCCCCTGGGATTGGTACTGGGACCAGTGCTGTTCAACATATTCATAAATGATCTAGAAAAGGGGGTGAACTGTGAGGTGGCATAATTTGCAGACAATACAAAATTACTCCGGATCGGGAAATCCAAAGCAGACTGTGAAGTGTTACAAAGGGATCTCACAAAACTGGGAGACTGGGCAAAAAAATGGAAGATAAAATTCATTGTTGATCGTTGCAAAGTAATTCACATTGGAAAACTAATACCAACTGTACATATAAAATGATGGAGTCTAAATTAGTCTAAATTAGAAAAAGATCTTGGAAACATTGTGGATGGTTCCCTGAAAACATCTGCTCAGTGTGCAGCAGCAGTCAAAAAGGTGACCAGAATGTTGGGAACTACCAGGGAAAATATCACAATGCCTGGATATAAATCCATGGTACGCTCACATATTGAATACTGCGTGCAGTTCTGGTCATCCCATCTCAAAAAAAGATCTTTTAGAATTGGAAAAAGTACAAAAAAAGGACAACAAAAATTATTAAGAGTGTAGAACAGCTTTCATATGGGGAGAGATTAAAACGACTGGGCCTTTTCAGCTTAGACAAGAGATGACTGAGAAGGGATCTGATAAAGGTCTATAAAATCATGACTAGTGTGGAGAAAGTGAATAAGGAAATGTTATTTATTCCTTCAAATAGCACAAGAACCAGGGACCACCCAATGAAATTAATAGGCAACAGGTTTAAACCAAACAAAATGAAGTACATCTTCACACAGCACACAGTCGGTCAGTGGAACTCGTTGCCAGGGGTGTTGTGAAGGCCAAAAGTATAATGGGTTTCAAAGAATCATTAGATAAGTTCCTGGAGGATCGGTCCATCAATATTAGCCAAGATGGTCAGGGATGAAACCCGATGCTCTGTGTCTCACTAGCTTCTGACCACCAGCAGCTGGGAGTGGACGACAGGGGACGTATCACTCACAAATTGCCTGCTCTGTTCAGAAGACAGGACACTGGGCTAGACGGAGCATTGTTCTGACCCAGTCTGGCTGTTCTCATCTTCTGATTTCACCTCAGGCTGCGGAAGGTGTCAGTGCTTCCAAACTCACAACTGGATTTTCCCTGAGGTTACGAATTTTTAACTGTTTCATAACCAGAACCTAGACTGGGCAGATCAGCCTGTTTCTTTATGCAGATTGGGCCTTCGATTTCAGATTCCAGTAACAGATAATCAGTATATAATCATCTTCTCCTCAGCACGTAGATGCCCCTTTCCCACCCCTCATCATCTGCTGACCCTAGTGCCCATTATATAATATAGCCGCCTGTTACAACGTCTGGTTCCCTATGCTTTGGGGTTATGTATCTCCTGCCACCACCAAGCTTCACAAGTGGAAATTTTACTTGTGTCTTCCCCCACTGTTCTACCTTATCCCAGACCCCTACCCCCAGGAGTGGGATACTCGCTGATGAACACGGTAGGTGCTCTTCAAAGCCCGGGCAGGAACAGACAGTCACCATAATGCTACTCTGGGCTTGTTTAATGAACTCTTACTTTATTACTTGCACGTAAAGCCAGGAGTGAACTCAGTGACTGTCCATCTAGAGGTGCCCTCTTTACCCTCTTGAACACGGGAAAGTCTCACTGCAGATCCCAGGGCAGACTGGTCTCTGGTGTCTTGAGCGTCCCTTCCTGGCACCTTCAGCCAGGCCCCAGAAAAAAACCACCTCTAGCCATCAACCCTCAACTCTCTCTTTGCACATTCCTCGCCCACCCGCTGGAACTAGCATGAACGTGCTACGGGGGTTCCTAGCAACCCAATCGACCTTTCCAGAGTCATCAGATATTGAATTGCTGTCTCTTGTCCAAACCCAGGTTTTACTTCCCACAGCTCCAGCCCCAGTAACATGAATTCACCACATTATTTGTTTGTCAGGCTTGTCAGTTCTGTGGCTGGCTTGCCCGGGTTGCCCGACTGAGGCTGCTTTTCTCTCTGGAACGGGGAGACGGCATTCTGTCTTGGCCGTGTCTAGCTAGGTGCCCTCACCGCTGTAGCATCTCAGCTCCTCCCAATCATACCTGGATTTCTCCCTCCCCACACCTCTGGCAGGCAGGGGAGAATTATTCCCATTTTATCAGGCCCAAGGAGATGAGGCCACTTGCCCCAGTTCCCCCCGTCGGTAGCTGACTCTAGCAGGAATTCTCCCCCATGACAGGGGAACACAACACCTGCTCTGGGGGTGTCTGCAGAGAAGCTGCTTTAGCGGCATAGAACAGGGGAGGACACACTTGTGAGAGCTGCTTCTGGATCAGTCACTGACAAAACACGCTGGTAACGCAGGGTTCAGGGGCCCGGCGATAGCTCCTGCCCTGCCAGGGCACTGAGTCCAGCACAGCTCAGACTGTCAACCCCAGGAAATGCAAGGTTAAGGTTAACGCCCACGCACCTCACCTCTGCTCCCCGGGAGCTGGCAGCAGCCACTGGGAACCATGGGCCTGTGCTCCGGCTGCGTTCCCTGCGCTAGGTTCGGCTGTGTGAATGGTGGAGGGGTTTGTCTGAGAAGCGTGGCAGGGCTGTGATGGGCTCGGAGTCCACGGGGGACGGGTGGTGAGCGAAGGCCCAAGAGGTGTTTGTACTTGAGAGACCCAGTTTGCCCTGTGCAGCGCTGCGCTCTGCAGGCTGTGCCAGTCGCTGGGCTCGGGGGTGTTCTCGGCCCGGGGACTGTCAGCAGGGAGGTGGGGGTGGGGCTGCTCTGTGGGTTTGCTGAAGGGCGAGGGAAAGTCGAGCATTAAATGGCATCGTGCGCGTAGGAGTGAGGGGCTGGGGGAAGGGGTGTAAATGTAGCAGAGGCGGAGTTCTTGGGGTGGAGCAGGCTGGGTCTGTGAGCGGAGAGCGGGTGCCTCTAGCTCCTGTTTGCTACAGTGCGAAGGCAGAGCCTGGGCGTATTGGGGCATCGATCAATGAGGGCAGAGTTAAGATTGCACAGGCCTGACCCTTCCCTCGGTTTCCTGCTTTTAGGAAGCCTGAGTGTGAAGTACCTGAACTCGGAATGTTCTGGGTTTCAGACGTGTGAGTTTGGCTGGTCTCAGCGTTCTGGACGGGAGCCAGATACCCCGGGGCAGCCTCGACTCTGTGCTAATGAAACTGTTTGTCAGAGTGTGTGTGTGTGTGTGTGTGTGTGTGTGTGTGAGATGGGGAGGGCGGGAGCGGGGAGGAGGGAAAGGGGAGGGGGAGAGAGAGAGAGAGAGAGAGAATGTGTGCATGTGAGAAAGAGGGAGAGTGTGTGTGTGAGTGTGTGTGCGTGTGTGAGAGAGAGAGAGAGATCAGGCCCTGTCCCCCTCAATCAGAGATGTTCACGACTCTCTGTATCTGGGAGTCTCTGCGGCCCCCGTGGGGATGAGAAAACGCTGCTTGAACCGAGTCTGTGTAACCCCAAAGTTTCCGTGGGGCCCCAGTGGACTCGGGGAGGCAATGGCCGCACGTGTGTCTCACCGTAATGCCTGGCCCCAGGTGATGCTGTACAACGCTCCCAGGAGGCAGCTTGGGCAGAGAGAAGGCAAATCACTTTATTCACTGCACAGGAGCCAGCTCAGACCCAGCCTGCCAGAGACTCCTTGGGACCAGGTCTTTAAAGTGACTCAAGCACCTAACTCTCATTGACATCCAGGGGAGTTAGGCACTTCAATACCGTCAAAAATCTGCCGCCTTGTTCACCCTGGACATGCTCAGAGTCTCAGCACAGACCCCAGCACATCCCCCCGATAGCAACATTACAGCATGTCGCTGGCACAGCTACGCCCACGCAGGCATCCCCGCGCTGCCCCTCTCCCCACCCCCACCATCAGGCCGGCACCAGAGAGATTTGGCTCAGCATCTGCTTCCTGGGCCCTCAGTAAATGCAGGAGCCATTTGGGTCCACATTTTGAACCCATTTGGGACCCTGCATTTGCATTTCCCACAAACAGGTGTGCATGTCAGGTGTCCCTCCGCATGAACAGTCTCCGAGGGTGGGAACTTCAGCCAGGAAGGTTCTGCCATAACGAGAACAACAGGCTGTGACGCGAAGTCTAACCTTGGCCACACCCAAGAAGAGTCGGAGCTTCCCCCGTGTCATCGATTGACCCAAACGCTGGTTCTTGCTGGCTGGTTAACAGGCTCCATCGCCATCTCCTTCCCTGGGGCTCCAATCAGGCTGGCAGCGAGTGTGGGGCTCATGCAGGCTTGTGGGGCACTGGGAATCCTGTGGGGAAGTGAGAGGGAATCCCAGTGACCAGCTCAAACGCAGCTGCTGCCCACCCCTTCCCCAGTAGCTCCCTGAGCGCTGGTCAGGGAAGCATTCCCCAGCAATGGGCTGGGGACAGCCCTGGGCATACTGTGTTATCTGCCGGTCCCCATATCTGCAAGGAGAGCTGGGGGAGTTCCCTGCTGTTGAGCCCCCCTGCTCAGATGCTGCTCACTCCCCAGTCTGAGCCCCTGGTCTTTGGGGCTATAAAATGCTGGGGAAGGGCAGGGGCTCAGGCTCCAGGTGAGTGAGCTCTGGGGCCTGGCAGGTGGAGCCAGTGAGTGGTCTCAGCACAGATCTTGGTAGCAGGTGTGGGAGATGGAAGCTCTGAGTTGGCAGGGAGTCTGGGTTAGATTCTGCACCCCCAACCAGTCCCTGCACTGGCTTTGTGGGGAGAACAACCCCCATCCCACGTGGGACTATTCACAGAGTGTCGCCCTTACCCAGTGCTACGGAGCCGTCTGGTGTCCCGCACTTGAGAGCGACCCTTTCCTACCACCCCGTACATCACTGCAACATCCCCATCCATTCTGGGCTGCTGGGACATCAATACATTTACACAGTTAAACATTTACACCCTGTTTCCAGTCTGAATTTGTCTACAAGGGAACACTAGGGAGGGAGCCCTGAGCAGGGCCCAGGGACATGGTGAAGGGGAGGGGGAGGAACAGCTCCTCCTTAGACCTGGGGCAAGGGAGCGCCATGCTCAGGAGGCTGCTGGAGCACAGGTCTTAACTGCCTCAGTCCTATTGGAATCAATGGGAGGGATGCAAGCGCTTGGAGTCCCCATAGGATCAAGGGCTCCCATCAGCTGGGGCTTCCGGGGATGAGACAAGCCATGGGTCAGTCAGGGAAACTCCCCCAGCTGAGCTGGGATGTCATCAGGGACCCACAGACAAACCCTTCTCCTTTCTTCTATTGCATGTATGGGGCCAGATCCCCAGCTGGTGTAAATCAGCATCACTCCATTGCTGTCACAGGCGTGAGGCTGATTTACACTCACTGGGGATTTGGTTCATTGACATCAATGAAGCTACAGCTGATTTACACCAGTGAGGGATCTGATCCCATTGACTCCAATGGAGCTACAGTGATATGAAACTGGCTGGAGAACTAAACTCAGATTCTTCAATTCTTTCTTTCTTCATGCCAAGACGGTCACTATTTATTCCCCAGGGCTAGGGTCACCCCACAGCGACCCTCACTACTGGCCAGACCAGGGGTGCTGGCACTGGGATCAGCCCAGGGGGTTCCCAGGTTTAGCTGTAACTCCTGGTGCCTCTTTCCATGGGAACGTTCTGCCCAAACCTGGCAAACTGCGGGCACCGGCACGGCGACTCACCTGGTCAGCGCGGGCTCCAGTAACCACGCGGTCTGGGGGAGAGAACTGAGGTCAGTGCATCCTCACCAGCCGCCCTATGCCCCGGAGAGACACTGCCCCATGTCCCCCAGGGCCCCAGACCCTGACCCCAGCAGGGCCCATTGAGGAGAGACAGCGGCGGGCACCGCAGTCTGAGCACTAACAGGCTGGCTGGCCCAATGGACACTGGGTACCCAGCTTGCTGCCCGTGTTGGATAGGGTTGCCAGGTGTCTGGTTTTCGCTTGGAACGGCCGGTTGGAAAAGGACCCTGGTGGCCCAGTCAGCACTGCCGACCAGAACATTATAAGTCCGGTCAGTGGCACAGCAGGGCTAAGGCAGGCTCTCTACCTGCCCTGGCTCCATGCAGCATCTGGAAGCAGCGGCATGTCCCCCCATGACTCCTATGCATAGGGGCAGCCAGGGGGCTCCGCACGCTGCCCCTGCCCCAAGTGCCAGCTCTGCAGCTCCCATTGGCTGGGAAGCGCAGCCAGTGGGAGTTGTGGGTGTGGCACCTGCAGACGGGACAGTGCACAGAGCCGCCTGGCAATGCCTCCACATAGGAGCTGGAGTGGGGACATGCCACTGCTTCTGGGATCTACTTGAAGTAAGCGCCACCTGAAATCTGCATCCCTGCCCCCCTGCAAGCCCCAACACTTTATCCCAGCCCAGAGCCCCCTCCCATACTCTGAACCCCTCGGATCCACCCCCCAGCCTGGAGCCCCCTCCTGCAACCCTGAACCCTCATCCCCTGCCCCACCCCAGAGCCCACATGCCCAGCCAGAGCCTTCACCCCTCTCACATCCCAATCCACTGCCTCAGCCCAGAGACCCCCACTCCACCATGAACTCCTCATTTCTGGCCCCACCTTGGAGCCCGCAACCCCCAGCCGGAGCTCTCACCCCCACCCCAATACCCCTGAGCTGGCCCAGTGAAAATGAGCTAGTGAGTGAGGGTGGGGAGAGCGACAGAGGGAGCGGGGATGGACTGAGCCAGGGCGGAGCCTCGGAGAAGGGGCAGGGCCTCAGAGGAGGGGCAGAGCAGGGGTGGGGCAAGGGTGTTCGGTTTTGTGTGAGTAGAAACTTGGCAACCCTAATGTTGCGGGAGAGGAGAGGAGAACTGGGCCAGGCCCCATGGATGCTGGGTGCCCAGACTGCTCCCCATATCAGCAGGGTGAGAACTGGGACAGGTCCCATGGACACTGGCTGACCACAGATAACGGGGCAATGCTGTTTGTTCCTGTCATGTGTCTCCTTTCTCCCCACACAGGGAGGTGTCTGCCCAAGCCCCTGCGCCCACCCTGCAGTTTGTGGCAGAAGCTGCCAGGCTCCAGCCAGTCCCGTTCCTGACCATGGCCGACGGCTCCTGTCACCTTGTCATTGGGCTGGGCAGAGGCTGAGGAGACAGGGAGAACAGTCCCCATCAGGACAGGACTCTCTGGCCTGGCTACCCAGGGCCCCTTCTGGCCCCAACACCCCGGACTCTGACACCAGCCAACAGACGGACAAAAGGCAGGAGCCGAACTCCCCCCAGGGCAGTGCCGGAACAACAGGCTCTTACACTGGATCTGATCTTCGGCAGCCGGGCTGCTCCGCTCTGGGCCGGGTTCCCTGTGTGGAACGAGAGCTGCGTCAGTCCCACGTGCGGCAGCTGGGGCTGGGGCCCTGCTGCCGTTAGTGATGGGGCAGCAGCACCATTGCCATCACTAGGGCGGGGGGGTTACGAGGCTTCCAGACAAGGGTCAGGCCCCCGCAGAACCCCAGGAGAATTTCAACTGTGGGTAGCTGGGGGGTACGGCCCAGGTCAGCTCCCCAGGGCGGAGTCCCAGACAGGGCAGCAATGGTCCCCCCCAGACCTGGGCATCACCTGGGGAGCAGCCCCAGAATGGAGCTGGGGGTCAGGGCGAGGTTCCCTCCTCCCTGTGAGTCCTGCAGCGCGACACAACTACCGAGAGAAAGAAAAGAGCGTCAGGGAAGCTCAGCGCACGTCACGGCCTGGGGCGACTGTCGGGGCCTGGCGGTGTGCACCTCTGCCCCCGATGTGCTGCACCTCCCCGCTGGTCTGTGGGGTCTAGCTACCCACAGAGCCCTGCATGTGCAGATCCACGGAGGCAGCACAGGGCAGTGGTTAGGGCCGGGGACAGATGCCCAGAGACCTCAGTGCTGGGCGATCTCAGACCAGTCACTTCTGCTCCCCGTGCCTCAGCCAGGTTACAGCCGGGTTATAGCCTTTCACTGCCATTGGAGTGAGATTTAAGATTTCAGAGCGATGCTCTGGAACAGCCGCCCATCTCAGCTCATGCTCCACCCCACCGGCACCTACCTGTCTTCATGAGAAAACAGCCCAGCAATGCCAGAGCCAGGCCGGCCATGATGGCGAGTCCCACAATGGGTCCCAGTCCTAGAAAACCATTGGAAGAGCCGGGAACAGAGAGAAAAGCAAGGGATTAGGCTGGGGCAGAGGAGCCCAGGGACTGACATGGGTGGGGCGGGGAGCATCCAGAACACAGAGGCAACACAAAAGGGATCTAGGATGAAGGGTAAACCCCAGGGGTGGGGATACAGGATGGGGGAGAGGGGTGAGCCCCAGGGGCAGGGATCCAGGGATGAGCCCCACGGGCCAGGGACACTCGAACCAAGACCCTTCCTCCCTTTATCGGATCTCATTGATTAGATCTCTTACAGGGCACCAAATTTCTCCATCCCTGGTTCTGCTTTGATTCAAGGTTCCCACAGGCCTCCTTCTGTGGCCTGCGGAAGCTGCCTGTAACTTTCCCCCTTAGGAGAGGAATATCACAGCCCTCTTTCTGGGCTCTGAGCTGACATCTTGGGGAGGGAGTTCCCCTCCTGGGAGTCAGGAGTCCCACAGCCCTCGTTCCCGGGGCTGCAAGGGATCACTGAGGCCAACTTCAGCCCTCGCTCAGCTTCTCTGCGCTAGCCCCTTTTAACCCAGGCCGGCCATCTAGGATGACCAGATAGCAAGTGTGAAAAATGGGGACACATTTTTTCCCCCGGTGGGGGGGGGCGGGGGGAGTATATTGGCCTATATAAAACAAAGCTCCAAATATCAGGATGGTCCTGATAATATCAGGACTTCTGGTCACCCCACATCCACCCATCTTCTCCTCCCGCCTTTGACTCCCTGGAGGCTTCTGTTATCCCAAGCCTGGACTGACTTAGCCACATAGCCGACCTGGCACAGGGCTGTGATAATGTTCCCTAGCAGGGGAGAAGTGCAGAGAGGGGCAGGACCAGTCACCTCATCATGGGGCCAGTCGCCCTGGGACACCTGGGCTGCCATCACATTTCACAGTGAGATAACGAGTTGGCTTTAGCCATCTCCTTGTGAAACACCCTATTGCTCCTCATGGATTCTTACCCTGCAGCCCCTGCCCATCCAGGTGCCTACAGCAGGGTAATGGTCTCGCCACTGAGAGTGGTGGGTGCTCTCCTGTAATTTCAGATCAGCTCCCCCTCCCTTCCCCCCCCACACAGGGAAATCCCGCAGCACTGAGCCAAACCCTTTATCTTGGGGACATGCCTCCCCTCCAGAGGTGTCACTCCCCGAAGGGCTGGGTCCATCTGTGGGGCAGACACAGAGCGATCACAGATCTCCTCAAACAGCTGATACCCCAATGTAGCATGGCAATGATTGCCAGTGAAATACGTGCGACCAACTCTGGAGCCATCACACAGGGACATGGGACCATTCGATTAACAAAGTAATAAAGCACTCAGTAGAGTGGATAAAGCACTGGACTTGTACTCAGGAAACCCGGGTCCTATTTCAAGTTCTGTGGCTGGGTAACCTCGGGTAAATCATTTCCTCGCCCCATGCCTCAGTTTCCCCATCCGTACAATGGGGATGATGATGCTACTGACCTACTCGGTAAAGGGCTTTGCAATCTATTCATTGAAAGAATTGATCGGCCTGATTACAGCGCTGCGGGTGTGACTTTTTTCACAGCCCTGCACGGCATAGCTAGGTCAGTCTAATATTTCAGCTTATACCGGGCCTCGAACTGCACTTGGGTCTGGGTTGATTTTCAAATGTTAAAAAAAGTGGGGGGGAAACCCCAGTTTCACAAAAAAATTCAGACTATTGATGCTTCTGTTTTACAGGATTCAAATAGAGTAATTAAAACAAATATTTCAGTCCATATGCAATACTGACACCTCGGTGGGTCGTCACCAGTGGGGCTTAAACCTGGGACCTCTTGATCTTAATGCATGAGCATGTACTGCCCTAGCTGAAAAGATAAAAGCCAGTTTACCTGCGAGGCACTAGGCTCTTCACGGTCTCGCTGGCCTGTCCACCACTAGAGGGGGACAAAGTGCCAGACCGGGCAGGCAGGGCTTACACATATTTGTTCAAATCATAGAATCATAGAATCCTAGAATATCAGGGTTGGAAGGGACCTCAGGAGGTCATCTAGCCCAACCCCCTGCTCAAAGCAGGACCAATCCCCAACTAAATCATAAATAAATAAATGTTGAATGCTTGATTTTGCATTTCCCCCCCTTTTTCTCTTTCCCCCATTTTTGGTTTTGCATTTTCCCCCATTCCCCGCCCCATTTTTCTAATTTCAAACTTTTTCTCTTCTTTCCCCCCCTCCCCCTTTTTGCCATAGAGTGGGATAATATAAACCATGGCCAGGGTAGGATTCTTGTTTTTCTCCTCTGCTTTTTCTGGGTCCACCCCCACTTCTGCTCTGTAACTTTTCAGAATGGCTCCATGTTTGGAATAGTTACCCAGGGGCCAAAGGGAAAATGAGAGTTGGGCCCAGACCCTCCAAGGTATTTAGGCACCTAACTCCCACTGAAATCACTGGGCCCTTAGCGACCACCTGTGCAGATAACCCCCTCAGCGTAGCTTCAGATATAGCGGGGGGAAGAGTGTTTCTGTCGGTGTAGCTAACACTGTCTGGGGACATGGTTTCCTCCACAGGGAGAACAACTGCTTCCGTCGGTGTACGCTGTGTGTCCACGCGGAGACTATGTTGGTAACGGTTCTGCAGTGTAGCCAGAGCCACGCTTTCGTTTTCCCGTTCAGTGAGTTTGCCGGCGTTGGAGATGTTTTGAAAAGTTACAGAGCAGAAAAAAGAGAAAAATAAAAAGGTAAAAATGAAAACAAAAAACCACCCCAGTCATCACTCATTCTGCTGCACTCGGGGAAAAAAAGGGGAATGGGGGGGCAGAGGCAGGGGAAAGAAATTTCAAAAAAAGCTGTGTTTTTTTAAAATGGAAATAAAAAAAATTTCCGTTAGGAATGAAACATTTTTGGCTATTTTGGAAAGTTCTCATTTAAAGCAAAATAAAAATGTCAAAAATAACATTTTTCAGTGAAATTTTTTTTTATTAAATCCTATTTTTTTGGTGGAATGTTTTTCAGGCGACATACTTCCAGCAATTCTAGTTCGGCATCGGTTAGTTCACAGCTTTGTTTTCTGAACTCCAGCAAAGCACGTGCAGGAGCAGCTGAATCGCAGCCAAACCGACAAGAATCACACCTGCCACTAGCACCTGTGCAGCAACCACGCTCCGGGCGCAAAGGTTCCTCTATTTACCTGCTACGCCCCCAAAACCCCTTCGCCCTGGGACAGAGGCAAGCATGGAAAACGTCCGCACAAGAGATGGAAGTTTCCCAGAGTGAGGAGTGACTGACGACAGGGGGTTATAACGGAAAGTGATTTCCCCGATTCACCCTTGTGTGATGCCAGCTTGACACCAGGGCAACACACTGATTGCAACAGATGGCTGCGATGGAGTGACACCGATGGCAATCTGTGAGGGCACAGAGGTGAGCTGAGCCCCCCGACTCTAGCTGGTGCTGCATTAACGGCCACTATCTGAATCCTCGTCACTTGGGCTGAGATTCTGTGCGAGGGCCAGGACAGGGCACCAGCTCAGTCCCTCTTTGCCCCTCTGCCCAGCAGGGTCTTCACCCCTTGTTAACACTAGCTGAGAGCATTACTGGCCACGAGCACATACCGGGGCTCACTGGGGAGCAGATGGTGGCATGTGGGGCTGCCTGGACATTTTACATTCCCCACATGGAGGTGAGCCCGTGGCCTCCTGCCCACCCAGGCACCTCTGGTGGGGTAAAGTCTCCCCTCTGAGATTGGCATGTGCTCCCCCCTTATCCCAGCCCAGCCCTCCAGCTTTCCTACAGGGAAATCCCACAGCACAGAGCAAACCCATTTACCTTGGGGCGATGCGTCCCCTCCAGAGCCATCACCACCTGTGGGGCAGATACACAGCGATTACACATCACTTCAAACAGCCAAAAGCCTCATACAAAGGAGGGCTAGAAGAGCAACCTCAAGCAGGTTTTTCTCAACTTTTTGATTCACTGAAAATTTTGCATCCGATAAAGTGAGCTGTAGCTCACGAAAGCTCATGCTCAAATAAATTGGTTAGTCTCTAAGGTGCCACAAGTACTCCTTTTCTTTTTTTGAAAAAAAAATATTGTTTTCAAGTCAATCTGAAACAAGTTTCCCCACCCCCGGATTTTGTGAATTAGCCAGGGAACCAAAAAAATCAGCTAGTCTTTTGCTGCTCTGTTCCGTACTTGTATTTCATGAAGGTTTTAGTAAAGTAGACCATGATGACACTAATCCTGCCAAATATCTGTGTATCACACTCTGCCCTTCAGAGAAGACTGCGATATTTTGTCTTTTAATTAGTGGGAAAAACCAGCTCTTCCTCACCATGAAACTCAGCAATGGCTAAGAGGATGGTTCTTCGTCACCCAAAAACATGTAAACATTGCCCCAGGGACAGAGTTCTCACCTGGGAAATGTCCGGGAAGGAGAGGGAAGTTTTACATATTAACTCTAGATATCATGGTGTGACCCCAGCCCGTCCCAGCCCCCTGACCCCTCTGCATCAAGCCCATCATTAGTGCATTGCATTACCATCCACATGCAGGTCCCAGGGGTCACTGGAGAGAGAATTGTTCTCCTGGTTATTCTCATCCTTGAGCTGGTAGCGGCAGGAAAAGGTCCCTGCACTCTCCCTGGACACTGTATAGGGTGAGTCGTAGATGAGGTTGTTTCCTTCCTTGGGCTGGACAGAAATCTCCTTCCCATCTTTGCAGAAGACAATGCGGGTCATGGGGGCGTCCAAAGGGACTAAACACGACAGCATGGCCGTGTCCCCTTGGTGGGCAGACAGCCTGTCCAGGAACAGCCGCGGGGCGGGGAGAGTGCCTGGGGAGCAAACACATCAGTGTTAAACACCTGGGGCCAGATCCCCCTCTGGTGTCAATCAGCAAAGCTGCATTCACTCCTTTGGAGTGGGGCCGATCAACACCAGCTGGGGATCTGGCTCCATTGACTCCAATGAAGCAATGCTGATTTACATCAGCTGGGATCTGGCCCCTTGGTGGTGTCACTCCCTGTGGCTGTGGTGTCTGGAGGAAAGGACAGGATGCACTGGGAGTGTGCAGAGATTTTAGCCTTTGTTTGTCCCACTTTGGGGCCTGATGTCTCTGTGCAGGCTTCCCTTCCATGCCAGTGCAGTGCTATGGATTACAAGGGTTCGGCCAGGAGACAGGCAGAGGGGCAGAGATTGCTATTTGCTCCCATTTGGGATTGGATTTGAACCCACCTCATAGGGCCATTTCTGGTGGGATGGCAGATGCTGGGAGTCACCAGAGTAGTGCACAATGGCCAGAGCATCCCAGGGAGCCCGTCCCATTGGGGATGTAAAGGGTGTAATGGGATGGGAGGTGTGAGTGTTACAGGAAAATCATCTCCAGGCTGTGTGCAAGGAAAAGCAGCCACCCCCACCCCCCAAATAGCCTGTAACTCCCCTCAAGCCAGTGAAGTCCCACCCAAGAAAGGGGAATCAGGCCCCAAGACACTTACACTGATGCTGCACCGACCCCAATACTCTGAGTCCTCAGGCTCAAACCCAGCTCTGGTCTAAGCAGGACAGGCACCCACTTACGCCAGTGGCTGAATTCAGTCCCCACTGAATATCAAATGGGTACAATTTCCACTCTCGGCAAGGTTTGATCTATCACCGCTCACTGGCCACCTCACGCCCCTCATGTGTCACAGTGCTGTCTACACTGTCAGTGGATTTGGCCCTCACTGGTTTAAATTAGGTGCTTTAACTTGATGGAACAAATTCTCAGTTGGTGTAAATGGATGCAGCTCCTTTGACTTCAGTGGAGATGCACCTGTTTACACCAACAGAGGATTTGTTCTGATCTTGGTCCCAATGAAGTTACAAGGAATTCTGCCACAGGAAGCAGGTTTGGGCTTTGTGTGCCAGAGTTAAAAATGGAACCCAGGAGTCCTGATCCCGCAGTGATCTGCTCTAACCTACTAGACCCCACTCCCCTCGCCGAGTCCTGACTCCCAGCCCTACTGCACTCCTTCTTAGGCACCTTCTCTTCTTCTAATGTAGCCAACACTCACCTGGAGAGCTACAAATTTCCTGGCTTGCAGCAAGCGAACCTTTTAAATAAAATACACCGCATTCCTGTTAGTAGCGCAGACAGATGTGCTGTAGAACACTTAATTCAGTTTAAAATCAATGGACATTCTCCCAGCAAGGCAACATACAGACACAGGATGGTGACAGCAGCGGAATCCCCTCCTTTAAATCTCTCCTGTGCAATAAACTGCATTTGTTAATCGCACTCTTCCAACTAATCCCTCTCCCTTGGGACAGCTTCTCACCCACCGAGATGCACGGCTGAGTAAAGGGGTCCCTAGACTCATGGATTCTCAGGCCAGAAGGGACCTTTGTGATCATCTGGCTCTGACCTCCTGCAAAGGACTCTACAGAGAACCTGACAATGTGATTCCTTTTTCTAGGCAAGCACCTGTGTTTGAGCTAGATGGTATCTCTTAGAGACACATCCACTCCTCATTTAATAACTCCAAGTGACAGACAATCTAACTGCTTCCCTTGTTAATCTGCTCCAGTGGTAAATGAGCCACGCTCCCTACGTGGGCCTTATTCCAGAGTGAATTAGTCTGACTTCACTTTCCAGCCGTTGGCTCTCATTCAGCCTTTGTCTGATCGATTCAAGAAATCTACCTCTGCTATCAGAAATCTCCCTGCAGAGGGGCGTATACACTGTGATCAAGTCACTTTTTAACCTTCTCTCCCATCAGCTAACCAGACTGAGCTCCGTCAGCCTCTCACTGTCAGGCAGCTATTCCAGACCTCGCATCATTCCTGTAGCTCTTCCCTGAACTCTCACCTTTCCCCCACGTGTGGATCAGGTGAATAAGTGATTTAAAACGGCTCTGGCAATATTCAGTGCTGGGTTTTGACTAGGGCTAGGGCCTGAGATCGCACATATATTGCAGCTGCTAAAATATGTGGATTTTGCTGGAAGGGTTGAAAGTGCTTTAAATCCCCTGATATAGAAAACAATAAGCAGGGAAAAGTAACAGTGTGTGGCAGTGCTAGGGATGTACTGGAGACCAGGGGTGTGTGAGCGGGGTGGGGGGTTGGCATAGGCCTCTGTGGGGTCTAGGGCAGTGATGCTAGTCTAATAGCCCACCTGGAACATGCCTCTCAGGACTATTTAAGCAAACAATTCTCTGCCTGTCTCATCTCAGCCTTCTCCTAAAACCCAGCCAGGCCCGTTGTGCCCATACTCACAGAGAAGCCATAGGCCCAGCAGCAGGATCATGGGGAGAAGCCGTGATAACCCCACAGTCTGGCAATGCCACAGCGGCATCTGCCTCTCGGGGATCCAGGCGCCGTCTCTCAGGCTCTGCTCCTTAGTGTCTCAGTGAGAGAAATGCCGTGGCTCTCTGATCTGGCCTCTCCGCTGCTGATCTGCAGGGACCAGAGAAGCCGCAGGTGCTCTCTGATCTGCCACGTGCTCCCCAAGGTTCAGAGAGAAGAAAAGCCACAGCCCCTGTGAGAGATGGGGCCGTGTCTGCTACCGGCCTCGCAATGGCCAGGGACCTCACTCCCTGGTGAGAGGGGGAGGTTGTTTGCACAGCTCCTGTCTCGTGGGTTGGGCAGTTTCTCTGTTGTTCCCAAATGCTGAGGATTGAGGGGTTGATACCCGATCAGACCAGCCCCTCTGAGCCCAACTCTCTACCTTTGGGGTTTGATACTGGACTAGACCAGCTCCAATGAGCCCAACTCCCAGGCGAGCCCAGAGTGAGAATTACAGAGCAATGGTGGCTTCCCATAGTTATTGCAGCAACAAAGTTTCTGTTTAAAGCAGAATTTTAAACTTTGCCTAAAATCCACAAGACAAGTCAAATCCACCTGAAAAGTGGAAGCCTGGGTGAGTGGCTGAGGCAGAGTGTGTGAAGGAAATCTGAGGCCCTTTGAGAAAGAGGTTCTCCAGATAAAGCCCCTAAAAATGGAGCTGTTTCCACAATAACAACATTATTTTAGGGTTAGGTGTTGAAAAGGCCCCAAAGGAGTCAGGCACCGCTCACTCCTGGGCTTTCATGGCAGTCAGCGCCTCAGACACTCAAGCCCCTTTGGAAATTCCTCCCTGCATGTCCTGTGCTCACAAATGGCAGCCATCTTTACTAAGGGCAGCTTCCCTTTCACATCCCAAGGGTATAGCAACATGGCAGCTATCTGTCTAGAGGGAAGCCTGAGACTTTAATGCCATTATAGAAAAAGCCTGACGCTGCCCATGGGGAAGATGGCTGCCATGACACTATGGCCTTGGAATGTGAAATGGAAGTTGCCCCTAGGCAGGTTGCCCCTAGTAAAGATGGCTGCCATTTTCCATTGTTTCCGCTAGGACTGAAGATGTAGGCTGCCCTCTGGGTAATGGTTATCATTTCCCTAAAGCCTTGGGAGGCTGCCCATGGCATAGATGTCCAATTTCCTCCTTGTTTTCAAATGGAAGTGAAGCCATAAGCTGCCCTCAGAGAAGATGGCCACCCATGTCCCTGTTGTGGCAGAGAGGTTGCCCTAGGTAAAAATGGCCACTCTTTCTTTTTGTGGCCTGCAGGATTGAAGACTGTGGCTTCATTCCCCTTAGAAACAATGGGAAATGGTGGCCATCTTTACTTGGGGCACCCTCCCTCTCATACCCTAAGGTATCACTGACATGGCAGTGCAGCTTCCCATTGTTTCCAATGGAAGCGGTGGCCATCCTCATAATGGTGGCCTCCATGTCCCCTCATGCATGAGTACCATCTGCTCCTGCCCTCCCCCCCGAGAATTCATCCCATTTCCCAGTTTGTTCCATTTCCCCAGCAGGGCTCTCCAGGGCTCTTCATAAAGAAGCAATCACCCCCCTTCCCCCCCGCCACCGGACAATCCCCTTGTCCCTTTTCTAGCCATGTGGGGGTGACACTGTGCCCTCTCTCCACACTGCCCCCGTGCCCTGGGAGAGGCCCCTGTTGAGCGTTTGCCTCCATCTAATTGCCAGGGTGCTGGATCCAGAGCACCCCATGTCCCATCCCTCTCTGTATGCTTAGTTGCCCATGGGCAGATCACAATGGGGGTCCTGGGACATCACTTGGGGGTGTGACTGAGTCACATGACTGACCCCATAACATATGCTGTGTCTGTTTCTGGATGACGTCCCCTGGTGGCTCCCGCAGGGTTATAAATAGGCTTCTCAGAATTCAATTTTTATTATAATTTTGACACATAATGTCGATATTGATTTTAAAGGTTTTTTTAACATTTCTTATCAATTTAAATGTTCACTATTGGTTAAAATCATGGGGTTTCGGCAACATTTTTATATTTATTGATTTATATTTCACAGTGGAGGAAATTACAACGGGGGGGTCAGACAATAATTATTTAATGACAGTAGACATTGAGATTCAAAAGGTTAAAGCTTCATAACCATTAAAACACAAATTGTCACAATCTTATGTCAAAATATACACAGTAAATATCCTTAAATCAGCCTCTAATAACGTCTCACACGGCATTTCACCTACTTTGCTTAACTGCAAATTTCTATTATTATCGATAGAAATATTTTCTTGTGGGTTTGTGTGCGTGCTGGGAAATTGATGAGACCAGGACCATCCTGATATCTGGAGCTTTGTTTTATATAGGCCAATATACTCCCCCTGCCCCCCGACCAGGGGAAAAAAAGTGTCCCCATTTTTCACACTTGCTATCTGGTCATCCTAAATGGACGGCCTGGGTTAAAAGGGACTGGCGCAGAGAAGCTGAGCGAGGGCTGAAGTTGGCCTCAATGATCCCTTGCAGCCCCGGGAACGAGGGCTGTGGGACTCCTGACTCCCAGGAGGGGAACTCCCTCCCCAAGATGTCAGCTCAGAGCCCAGAAAGAGCCAATTAAGCTCCCTGGAGCCAATTTCCTCTCAGCACAGTGGGGGATTTTCACAAGCACAAAGTGCAGCTCGGTGTCCAGCTCCCAGTGTGGATCGGCCCCTGGAGGATCCCAGCTAGGGATCTGCCCCTTTTGGAGCAATGGAGCCAGGTGCATTTACACCAGCCGGGGATCTGACCCACAGTCCATAACTTGTTATTTGCCCGGGGAGAAGTCCGGGGTTAGCTGGTGCGTTTCAGTCTCAGTGCGGATAAGGAATGGCTCCCTGTACCAGCATGTAGAGCTCGCTGGACCCCAGACCCATGGCTGAAGGCTGGTGTGAGCATGCCAGAGACTCGCTGGAGATGGGTTAGGCCAACAGCTGACCCTGACCCCATGCCGTGTTATGGGCCAGATCCTGCACGATTGGGGTCACTGAGAGCTCTCTCGTTCATTGCAGTGGGAGCAGGGTCAGGGCTGACATGTCCATGGCCCTGATCCTGCAGGCCGATGATCCGTCCCTTCCACTCCTATGGGCATCCCTTGACTTGAATAGACTCTGGGCAGGCGTCAGGGCCTATACCAGAAAAACAATATGCAGGATCAGGCCCATGAGCACATACACGCTGGGGAAACACAGCTAGGCGAGTCAGTGGGAGGCTGAACACAGGTTTGTCTCCTGATCCTCAGATCTTTAGCTCAGCATATTTTGCATTCACCATAAATATCAGCAAAGAGCCATGAGCAATTCATAGAACCCCCCATGCAGCAGGCAGAGCTGGTATCCCCTTTGTACGGAGCGGCTAAGTGACTGGCCCAGGGTCACCCAGGAAGTTTGTGGCAGAGCAGGGAATTCAGCCCTCGCCTCTAAAGTCCCAACCATGGACCAGCCTTCTGGTACTGGTAATGATCACAGTGATTAATGATTAACTGCTATTTTCATAGAATAGTAGAATCAGAGAATATTTTAATTAATTTCAGCTGGGCTTTTCAGATCCCAGGGAAATCCCATCGTTACCTCCTAAAATTTAATCACATTTGGCCGAGTATGCGGCATTTCTGCTGTTTGCGCCCGTGTGCGAGGTGAACATGTAGCATTTTCCCTTCCTGGACGTCATCTCCAGTTTAGGTTTCATCAAACAAAATGTCTGTCATCTTGAGCCAGTGATTTCATGCATGCCAAGATTTACACCTGAATCCCAGTGTGCAAAACAGCATCCCAGTGTGAAAATGGGCATCCCCTTCTGTGTCCAGCCCAGCCAGCTCGCACGGTCTAGTACCTTTTGTGTGTGCAGCGAGTGGGATGGTGCAAATCCGTTGTGCACACAGACATCTGCACCCCCATGTGACATGCTGTGGGTGTGAAGATGGCAAACACACCCACACGCTGGCAGCCTTGGGGTGTGAGTGCAGGGTGGTGTGTGCGGGCTCAGGGCCAGGGTGCAGCCCTTGGAAAACGACAGAGCATTTCGGGGTGACGCAACAACCTCGTTGCTGAGGTTCAGAGCTGGAATCTAACCAGCGATTTCTATCGTCCTTAACCCTGAGTCAGGTGGTGGTAATTAAACATGCAGTTGCTATTATTAAATCCCTTGGAAGCTTCGGTGCGAGGTGGCAAGCTCTGATCCCATCCCAGGCAGCGTTGGCACTTTCAGGTCCACACAGCACGTTACCAGAGGGCTCAGAACCTCACAGGATTGGAGCTTAATTAAGCAAACGATCCTCTGCCCCGTGATCTCACCCTTCCAGCTAAACCCGGCCAGTGCTGGCCATACTCACAGAGAAGCCAGAGACCCAGCGTCGGGATGCTCAGGGGACAAGGTGATAACAGCATGGTCTGGCGATGCAGCAGGGAAGGCCTGTCTCTCTGCTCCTCAGAGTCTCAGTGAGCCGTGTCTCTCTCATCTGACCTCTCCCCTTCTGATCTGCAAGAAGCAGAGAGCAGAGAAGCGGCAGGCGCTCTCTAGTCTGGATCTTGGCCCTAAGATTAATGTATGAAAAGCCACAGACTCTCTGCTAAGGTGGGGCTGTGTCTGCTATGGGCCTGGCTGCGGCCAGGGGGACACTCGCTCCCTTGTGCGGGTGGAAGTTGCTCTCCCAGCTCTTCTCTCACAGGTGCTGGGCAGGCTCTCTGCTGTCCCCAAGCTCTGAGTGTTGGGGGTTTGGGTACTGGGTCAGACCAGCCCTTCTGAGCCTAGCTCCCAGCCTTTGGGGTCTGATGCTGGATCAGATCAGCCCCTCTGAGCTGAACTCCCAGCATTGCAATTTTCATACAGACTGGATTTCCTCTGTATCAGACCCCAAACCCTCCGAGAACCCCAAAGACTGGGAGCTGCGTTCAGAAGGGCTGGTTTGATCCAGGATCAGATCCCTTCAGTAATCACTGGGCCTATCAATTTATCCTACTATGGGCCCAACTCTGGGAAAGAGGATAAACGTTTATGTAGTGCCACAAGACAGGCTGATGGGAAAAGCTGAAAAGGGGACACAGGAAGATTGAATTAAGCCAAATAAAAAGGCCTAGTGACATAATTCAAGGTCTGTATTAAGAGCATGCTTGATAAACAGGAGATGTGTGGGATGGGAAATTAATTAATCAAAATTGGTGTGTCAGAAATCAGGCCTGTTGGATAAGAATATGAGAACGGTCATACTGGGTGAGGCCAATGGTCCATCTAGCCCAGTATCGTGTCTTCTGACAGTGGCCAATGCCAGGTCCTTCAAAGGGAATGAACAGAACAGGCAATCAACGATGGATCCATCCCTTGTCATCCACTCCCAGCTTCTGGCAAGAAGCGGCTAGGGACACCCAGTGCATGGGATTGCATCCCAAACTATCTTGGCCAATAGCCATTGATAGACCTATCCTCCAGGAATGTATCTGTGTTGTTGTTTTTTTTTTTAACCCTGTAATAGTTTTGGCCTTCACAGCATCCCCTGGCAACAAGTTCCAAAGATGGACTGTGCGCTTTATGAAGAAATACTTCCTTTTGTTTGTTTTAAACTTGCTGCCTATTAATTTCATTGGGTGATTCTTGGTTCTTGTGTTATGTAAAGGAATAAATAACACTTCCTTATTCACTTTCTCCACATCATTCATAATTTTATAGACCTCTATCACGTCCCATCTTACTCTTCTCTTTTCCGAGATGAAAAGTCCCACTCTTTTTAATCTCCCCGCATATGGAAGCTGTTCCATACCCTTATTCAACTTTGTTGCCCTTCTCTGCACCTTTTCCAATTCTAATATATCTTTTTTGAGGTGGGACAACCGGAACTGCATGCAGTGTTCAAGATGTGGTCATATCATGGATTTATATAATGGCATTGTGATATTTTCTATCCCTTTCCTAATGGCTCCTAACATTCCCTTAGCTTTTTTGACTGCTGCTGCACATTGAGCAGATGTTTTAGAGAACTACCCACAATGACTCCAAGATCTCTTTCTTGAGTGATCACAGCTAATATAGACCCCATCATTTTGCATGTAGAATTGTGATTGTGTTTTCCAATGTGCATTACTTACAGAGGTGACATACAACTGTGGCTCATGGGGGAGCACAAATGAAATGTTCTGGGGGAGTCATGTGTCGTCCCCCCTGCATTTCTCAGCACACCGCTGGTGGGGATGCCTAGCAAGGAGGAGGCCGCACTCCCCCTGGCAGTGGCAGTCTCCCTGTGTCCATGCAGAGCGGGGAAGGGAGGAAGCAGCAAGGTGGCTGGCTGCTGACTGAGCCCCTCCCCTCCACATGGGGCTGCTTCATCTTCCCTGCTGCTGGAGTTCCACACCTTGCCTCTGCCTCTGCCCCCGACTCCGCGCATGGTCTGCAGAGCAGGCAGCATCGCTGGGACTCCAGCAGCGGGGAAGGAGAAGCAGCAGCTGTGAAGGGGGGGAGAACAAGGCCTAATTGGTGAACAAAATAGCGAGGGGGTGGGCTATGCTGCCCACCACACACTTTTGTGATCTTTTAAAGGCAGGGGTGGCAGGGGAGAATCAAGCTGTCTGTAGGCTACAACGCTGTCTGACGGAAGACCTGGAAGAAGCAAGCTTCACTGCTACAGCCGCTTACCCAGGGTGCCCGAAGTGGCGTGTCACTTTCGGGGACTATATGGGCCTAAAGCGTTAACATGCTGATGTGACTCGGTCACTGTTTAATATTAGAGCGTGACCGAGCCATGTCAACTCCTTGAGCCCTTTGGGCCCCTTTGCTGGAGCCCAACGCCCAGGCCATAGGCTGTGATATTGGATCACGTTAGCTCCTCTGGGCTGAGCTCTTGGGCTGTGGAATTTGAAACTGGAGAGGTGACTATTTCCAGACCAAACTGCAGCTCAGGGGCCAGCCATTTGGGGCCAGTCCCTGCAACGAACCCCACTCAGGTGCCTCCCTGGGAGCAGAGCACTGTGGAAACCCTGGCCCTGTGTCTATGGGGCAGCTCGAATAATGGCAGCGAGAATAGTTTGATCATTGGGGAATGAGCATTTTTCCATTTTCCTCCCACTCCAAAGCAGATCAGCTGTTTTTGCTCAAACTTTTATCTCTGGGCAGCGACCATGCCTGGTAATTTTCACCCCCACCGCCAAATTCTGAGCGAAGCTACAACCCCCTGAAAACGAGATTTACAGCAAAGCTGTTTTGGAAGGTACTCCTGCCGCGAGTTCTGACTGCACCGCGTTGCACCTGATTGTGCAGTGTGGGAAAGTCACTGCCACCTCGTCCGTAACCAGGGCAGCTGGGGTTATAATACACTGGCAGGGCTGTATCAGATGTGCCCCTAGATTGCAGCAAAACAAGTCTAATGGGGATTCATCTCTGGAGAGGCAGCGCCTGACCCAGAAGGATGTCTATGGAGAGAGTGAGGGGGGAGAGTGGAGAGAGAGCAGGACATTTTGATGCCTTTAATAAAACATACACATGCAGCAGATGCTACCCCTTACAAATGCATCTAACCTACTGCCATGTGATGGCAGAGGGGTGCGACTGAGCTGGCATTGTATCAAAGACAGGGACTCTCAGAGTTACGGCACCTGCTTTAGCTGGAAGGAGGGTTCTTTGCTTTGATTTGGGGGGTTGGGGCTCATGTTTTGTAAATAAATAGAAATTTGGGGCTGGGTGTTAACAGGGGAGATGCTGAGAAATTTTTACTGTAGGATCAAAATATGGAATCTATAACCAGAGTTATTTTCATGATGCTGTTTTGGCAGCAGTCACCAGGTAGTGACACTACATAGTCTGACAAGTTCTTTTGCATGCAAGCTGTCCGCAGTCATTGAGGATGTGCTATATTGTTGTCAGCTTTATGATGCACGTTACTTTGGGGTGAGCTGTGGCAAGTGGCGGGAGAATTTGCCCTTTGCCTTTATCTTTCTACATATTTGATTCTTGGAGCGGAGCTGGTCCCTGGAAACCAGGCACTGGTGTTGAACTGAGATCCCTGAAAGAAGGGTTTGTCTGTGTGCCATTTATGGCCATCTCTGTTCCAGGACTGGTGCATAGAGTGTAACTTAGCAAGCTGCACTAAGGCTCCGTACAAAGTCGACATCTCTGAATTCTCCTCCAATAAGAAACTGATATGCATGGCCCTGAGACCTGCCATCAGTTTCCAAAGGGCCACACTACGATGAAGCCTCACCGGCCAGCTGGGAATACAGTGCCCCCAATATGGAGCAATCACAGTTGGGTCACACTTGGGTCAAATCCGGAGCCTATTGAAGTCAAGGGCAAAACTCCTGTTGATTTTAATGGGGCCAAGATTTACCCCCTAGCTTTGGAGCTAGATTGCGTGCTGACTAATAGCAATGCTCTCACCAGAACCCCTCCTGATGGTGTTTAGTTGTTAGCGGGTTTTGTCAACTGCAGATTGATGGACACCGGGGGTGCTGGAGTCACTTTAGAGGTCTCCTCTGAACTGGCAGGACTTGGAGATCAGGTTTTGTTTTAAAAAAACAGGCCCTTTGACTGTGGATTTTTGGGTCCCAGTCATTGTGTTAAGCATTGAAAGACACACACAGGGGACACTGCACTTTACACACATTGATTGCCAGGGCCAAACCACACACCAGCAGTAACAGCTGCGCTGCCAAGTGTGTTTCATTCCAAGACTGAGGATCTCCAGTGGAGGAGGCCTGAGAATGTGAAGCCAGAATCCGAGGCGCACCGGCAGAGCTGGGTGGGTGGGTGGCTGGGAGCCCAGCTGTGGGACAGCAGGGCACTGACTGTCAGGGTTGAGAAGAGAAAATATAACATGAGTAGAAATCGCAGGAAGAAAGAGCAGAGCCACAAGCCACCTATAAATAAGCCCAGCCTGAGCTGTGGTCAGGAAGCGAGTTGGTGCGACTCTGGAGACACGTGCTGCTGGTGCAATGCACAAACACAGAGACCCGGCCGCAGGCCGCCCCTGGGCTGTGGTCACTGTATTACCAGAGGCATCTCCAGTGCAGAGTTGCTCCCCCCGCCCCTTCCGGGCCCGGCTTTGCTCGCAGCTCGTAGCCCTTTCTACCACGGCACTGAGGAGTATTTTTAACAACACAGACCCGGAGCGAGGCTGCTCCTGTGACACAGAGACCCCTCCTCTGGGGTATCATAGAATCATAGAATATCAGGGTTGGAAGGGACCTCAGGATGTATCTAGTCCAACCCCCTGCTCATAGCAGGACCAATCCCCAACTAAATCATCCCAACCAGGGCTTTGTCAAGCCTGACCTTAAAAACTTCTAAGGAAGGAGATTCCACCACCTCCCTAGGTAACGCATTCCAGTGTTTCACCACCCTCCTAGTGAAAAAGTTTTTCCTAATATCCAACAGTAGGTGCAGCCCAGACCCTGAGTGATTCATTCCCTGATGATACCTAGCCCCTGTCACTGGCTACTCACAGAAATTCCAGAGCCTCTGCCCCCCACAGGAGCTAGGTACCCCAATTTACTGGTTTTACCTTAACCACCCATGCCTGTAAACCACACAGCGCTCATGAGCACTTACAATAAAACCCAGGCAGGGTTATTTAAGAAAGGATAAAGATTGAACTAGAAACAAGAGAAAGTAATGGCAACAAATGGTTATACCAGAGAACAAAATCATAAATGACAAACCCGGGTCTACACTGATTAAGTTACCTTTCCTAGCTAATAAAGTAGGCTCCCCTTATCTGAATGGGCCATTACCGAGACATATTCTCCCCTGGTGACTAGTTTCTACTCCAAGTCTGGAAATAAATTCATTATTCCTTAAAGATTACCCGTACAAACATCTCACAATGATTATGAGTCGTGACAAGTTACTCGCTCTCTGTAGCTATCTTACACATTACTCTTTATGGATAATATCCTCTAAGATGTATGTTCAGTGTTGTGAGTTTGTCTGAGTTGAGGGTTGTTTGCAAAGAACAAGGAACCCTTTGCCCAGAAGTCTCTGTGTCTCTGCTCTGTCTTTGCCCTTTGGGGCTCTGGGTGTATCCACAGGGCTAGACTGTGAGAAAAATCAGTGTGAGAGGCAGGGTGTTCCTTTAACCTGGCTCTGTCACACCTGGGGGACCCTGTGCCTGTGACATCCAGGAGGCCCTGCTCTGTCACTCCTGGGGGACCCTGCATCTGTCACATGGGGGAGACCCTGTGCCTGTCATATCTGCATGGAGGGGAGTGGTGGTGTCCTGCATCTGTCACATGGGGGAGACTCTGCACCTCTCATACCTGGGGGATCCTGTGTCTGTCACATCCAGGGGGGTCCTTCCCCTGTCAGACCGGGGGGACCATGTGCCTGTCATACAGGTGGCCCTGCCCCTGTCACATCTGAGGGGCCCTGCCCCATCACACATGGGGCACCCTGCCCCTATCACACCTGGGGATCCTGTGTCTGTCACATCCAGGGGGCCCTTCCCCCTCACACCTGGGGGACCCTGTGCCTGTCATATGGGGGAGGGCTGTCTCTGGGTAACCAGCGTGTCTGACACTCCAAGACACAGCCCATCCTGAGCCTCACAAGAGAAGCATCTGAGAGTCATTTCCATCTTGCCTTAGTGGGGGAGGGCCCCTCTGGCCACAGACACACGTCAGGGCTGCTCCCAGACACACTGCTAGAGCCCACAGCCCATCCAGTTCCTCTGCTCCCCACCCCGTGGTGAGCCAGTCCCCAGCTGGTGGAAGTCCATTCTGATGTCGGTGCCGTGTGCCCATTTCCACCAGTCGAGGCTCAGCCCCTGTATTGTTATATTTGTATTGATATTGTCTCAATTGCAACGGTATCTGCACTGGTGTGGGGGCTCCAATGGCAGGGTTAGGGCCAATTAAGTGACTGATCTTTCAATCAAATCCACGTGTCCTCTTGAAGGATTGGGGCCTACAAATCTTGCAATCTCCTTAACTTGGGGTTTTCTGGCTTTTATTTGCTTAACTATCAATGTTAACTTTGCCCCAGAGTAGCTGTGTGTATTGTCAGAGCCGCGGGGACTGCCACTCACCGCTCTCTTGCTGTCTGGTGCAGGTGCTGGGGTCACAGGCCAGGAGCCCTGCAGCTCCCCTGGTGAGTGACAGCTCAAGAGACGTGGAAGAAGGGGAGACACAGAAAGGAGTGAAACTCCTGACAATGGCAACAGGAGGGCAGATGGGAAGGTGTAGGAGGGGAATGGGTGGGAAATGCCTCTTGCATGATTGCTGCCTGAAATCCTCTTCATCAAACAGTAAATTGGACTTCTCACAGTGCCACACCATAAACATGACTGGAAATGAAGCACACTTGGGCCAGATCCTCAGCAGGTATAAATCAGCGTAGCTCTGCTGACTCCAATGGAGTGGTGCCGATTTACACCAGCCGGGAATCTGGCCCAATGTCACTGGGATACATATCTAACAAACTTTCCATCTGTAAATCTTGGCAGGCTTGGAGCGAATACAGGAGTGTATTAATGAGACCAGGGTACTGCACTAGACTGAATTAGTCTTAAATCTCCTGCTTTGCACCATATTTATTTTAATTTCAATGAGAAGAGAGACAGCTCGTTCCATCAGCCAAGCGTGTTTCTCATCTAATTCATGATGGATGCCTAGTTCCCTGCCTGGCAGAGTTAAGTTATCCACCTCTGGTGACTCCCCGCGAGTTAGCCGAGCTCCTGCAAGAACAGCCACACTGCTGTGCGCCCACTGGCTCTGCACTCGCTCGCACGTGGGGCTGTGGATTCTGGGGGCCTGTCCCGTCGCTCTGAGCGATGAATTGTGGGAGAGCTTCTCTGTCCTTTCTGGGCACTCTAGGGGAACGGTGGGAGGGCAGCGGAGGACTGGTGACACGCAAGTGGCACATGCCTGGATCCACGCTACAGAGGGGTTGTGTTGACAACTGATAAGTTGATCTCACTTGAGTTTTCCCTGTACCCCCTCTTGGATGGGCCAGCTCCAGTTAACAGCACCACCACACTTGAGTTAAGGGATTTTTATGTGGATGGGATTCAAGTTACAGGCACATCGGAGACATAACTTGAGTTAATGCTGCAGTGAAGACAAGCCCTTAGTCTCCTCTGAGAGGCATATTTCAATCTATTCTTTTCGTTGCAGGTGACTTCCCATCTCCTACACTGTCCCTGAGCACCTCTTCAGCTCAGGTGGGGGACTCCGTCTTGGCTCAGTGTTCCCTTCATCCCAACAATGTAGCTGCTCTCGTTATTTTCTGTCAGGATGGCAAACAAATCTCAAGCCAATTGACCACGTCAGGCCGGTCACTGTATCGACATGACATCTCTGTGCGGAGCTCAGGCCATTTTAGATGTATGTACCAGTACAGGATCAACCAGAACCAGGTGAACAATTCTCATCTCAGTCTCCCCCGGACCTTGATTGTAACAGGTGAGTTGTTGGACTCCTACACAATGTGAGGAGAGGGAAGGGAACAGCTGGCTGGTGTCAGACATTTTAAAATTTTGTGGGCTTCTGCCACAGGAACCTGTTCATGGAGAGGCAGGTAGTGAGCTGTGATCATTATCGAGCTGGACTGGGATTGTGCACAGCCTGTTAAATCTGAGGGTCTGTCCCAGATCAAGGTGTCAATTGATGAGGCTTTGGTTAAAATGGATAAATTAAACAGCAATAAGTCCCCAGGACCAGATGGTCTTCACCCAAAAGTTCTGAAGAAATTCAAATATGAAACTGCAGAATTACTAGCTGTGATATGTACCCTATTGCTTAAATCAGCCTCTGGACCAGATGACTGGAGGGTAGCTAATATAATGCTGATTTTTTAAAAAAGGCTCTGAAGGCGATCCTGGCAATTACAAGGTGGTAAGCCTGACTTTGGTACTAGGCCAAATGGTTGAAACTATAGTAAAGAACAGAATTATCAGACACATAGATGAACACAATATGTTGGGGAGAATCAACACAGCTTTTATAAAGGGAAATGAGGCCTCATCAATGTGTTAGAAGGTCTATAAACTCATGAATGGTGTGAGGAAAGTGAGTAAGGAAGTGTTAAAAAGAACCAGGGGTCACAAGATGAAATTAATAGACAGCAGATTCAAAACAAACATAAAGTATTTCTTCACACAACATACAGTCAACCTGTGGAACTCGTTCCAGGGAGGTTGTGAAGGCCAAAAGGGTTACTGGGTTGAAAAAAAGTATGAGATAAGTTTCCGGAGGTTAGGTCCATCAATGGCTATTAGCCATGATCTGGATGTTTCTAAACCTCTGACTGCGAGTAGCTGGGACTGGATGACAGGGGATGGATCACTCATTAATTGTCCTGTTCTGCTCATTCCCTCTGAAGCACCCGGCATTGGCCCCAGTCAGAAGACAGGATACTGGGCTAGATGGACCATTGGTCTGATCAAGTCTGGCTGTTTTTATGTTCTTATTAGATTTCTAACTCCATTTTCCAACCCCGCCTCTTGGCCAGTTTCTCTGTCTCATCCACTCATGATCGTTGTGGGCAGGGATTGACATTTATCCTGTCTATAAAGCTACCAGCTCAATGAGACCTGACCTGGATTTGACCGTCAGGTGCTAGTGCATTATGATTATTAACTATGATTACACCAGCTGGGAATCTGGCCCACTGATGTCAGTGCGGCGGGGCTGATCTACACCAGCTAGAGATCTGGCCCATTGACTCCAGTAGAGCGGGGCCAATTTACACCAGATGGGATCTGGCCCAGTGTGTCTGAGGCTCATCTGGAGAGACATGGTCTAGGGATTTGTAGCAGCAGTAAATAAACCCATTCGCAATCTATGGTCCTAGTGAATGGGAGCCGTCAAGATTCCAAGCCACCATTAATGGCCCACACCTTGCATAATTACAATAGGACCTCAGAGTTATACTTCATATTTCTAGCTTCAGATACAAGAATGTTAAATACATACAAACAGAAGGAATATATTCAGTAGGTTGTAATCTTTGTTATGATACCTTACAAGAGAACTTTTGCATAAAGCATATTTCAGTTACATCATATTCCCACTTATAACCATATTTCCATAAAACATATGGAGTCAACGTCACACCCACTCTGAGCCTGAACACCCTAGAGCCATTTCCCTGCCGCCCAGCCTCCCATACAATGTCTCCTTGTGTGTTCCAGGCCCAGCCATGCCTGCCTACATCTGGATCCTGCGCTCCACCCTGGTCCTTTTCCTCCTCGTGTCTGCCCCGATCATCACCAATATCCTGGAGAGAACATGCCATCGCTCAGCCTGAGCCTCCAGACTGGAACTCCCATCCCAGGGGATGGAATACAGCCCCGTCCGCTCCATCCTCCTGCTCCCCCAGCCCCATCCACCCGGATCCCAGTTTCTCAAAGCAGTTCCCACTGTGCTGCCTCCCACACACCCCTCTGCTCTGCGCTCCTCCCCAAGGCCCTCGGTTCTCCATATTTCAATCCCTCTGAGCAATCCCATTGCTTCACCTGCCTAGAGCAAAACATAGGGATTTTCACAGACAATTCTTGTCTTGCTCCCCTACCCCCGCTGTGTTTGTCTGCCCTTAGACTGCGAGCTCCTCAGGGACTGTCCCCTCTGCGGGGTCTGGGAGGTGACTGGCACATTGTGGGCGCTGCCCCACATAAACAGTAATAACTATGACCCAGGTTGGGGTGTGGCTCAGAAAGTTCAGCAAACAGGCCAAAGCAACTGGGCCCCTAGGGTCTCACAGGAGGTGGTGGCTAATGGGGGGGGGGGGCACAGCACTCACGTTTAATATGTTCATTCCCCACCTCAAGGAGGGGCAGCTGCATTTCCCCAGCCTGCGCCCCATGCCCAGGTCCCACACGGTAAAAACCACAGACAGTCCCTGGGCAGGGGCAGCGCTGGATCTGGACAGGTCCCACATGACAAACCACATGGAGAGTCCCTGGGAAGGGGCCCGGCATTTGTGAAACCCCCACCTGGGAGCTGAGTGTCAGCCATGCTTCCAGGACACTGTACCCCAAACTGCCCACTGCTCCCCAAATTATACACGGTGCAAGGAGTCAAACTCCAGCCCCGAACCCAGATCAGAATGTCCCAGCCCAGGCCCACCTCAGCACTGGGTCCCATCACATCCAGGGCTGGAGCGGCTCACACATATGGGGCCCCAGGCTCAGGCTGTAACCAGAGCCGGCCTTTGGTACGGCTAAAGGGGTAAAGACCCGAGTTGCCCTTCTCAGCAGGGCGCCTCTGACTCAGGAGTGATCCTGCCCTGATGCTCTGCAGCCGTCTGCATCCGCTGCTGCTCCTGCCTCCTGCTTTGGAGCCGCCCCTGGCCAGCTGCTCCCAGGAGCCTCCTGTTTGCTGTGCAGAGTGGGGGGTAAGGGTAGGAGGGGGCACTGATGTCAGGGTGTTCCCCCGTCCATGTACCCCATCTCTGTGATCTGGGGTGGGGGGGGTGACAGGAGTCAGGAGTGGGACAGAGAAACTGGCAGCTGCTGCTGTCCGAACAAGCCTTTAGACTGGTGAGTGCCACCCTGCTTAAAGGGGCAGTACGCTGTCTCTCATACACTCCCCCAGCACACACACACTCTCTCTCTCTCTCTCTCTCTCTCACACACACACACACACACAGTTTCTCTTTCACACTCCCCCAACACACACTGGCTCTTTTTCACACACACACTCTCACACACTTCTCCAACACAAACTGTCTCTCCTCACACACACACACATCCCAACACAAACTTGTATTATGTTTTTGTTATTACTTCTTGGTACTTCCTGCAAAGCACGTATATTCTCTGTAATTTTAGTCTTTCAAATTGCTGTTGTTTTAGGGGGGTTTTTACCAGTCTGTGCATTTCATAATTTTATTTCTCTCTTAGGCTTAATTTTAATTCTTTGTGTAGTGAGTTCTAAAATGCCTAACCTGTCCTGGCTGGAGTAATTATCATTATTACTTTTGTTATCATGTTGTGCTTTATCATTTATTATTTAAAATGGTACAATCAAATAATAGTATCCTTCTAGAATGTAACTTCAGCTTGTACTAACCTTAGCAGTGCCAGTTTAAAAAACATTAGCTAAAAACATAACTTTAGAAACCGGGCAGATGAAGGTTGCTTATTTTCAAATTGTATTTTTAGTTATATCTGTAAAATAATTTAAAATTTGCATGAAAACAGATGTTGTTCCAACTCAGACACCAAGAGCAATGATGGAGTTAAGTGTTAGTGAGTCACATACATGATTTTGATCAGTAAACCTAAACGCTAAAATAATTAGAAATATAAATTCCTTTTCTTAATAAACAAGAAAAAAACCTTAAGCGCATATGTTAAAATTAAGTATGTTTTTAGTGGAATGGAAAACAATTGACTAAAATAGAGCAGATAATGGCAGTAACGCAGAGTATGTGTGGTAGAGGAAGTAAGCAGATTTTAAGCAAATTTTATTTATTTTTATTTATCTCTACTAAAGATAGTGTACAAAGTATCTAACGTGTGTTTCTGGTATCTGTTCCACAACTGATACCTCAAGGTTTGGGATTGGGAATATCTGCTGTATTATCTCCTGATTGTTCTAAATTTACATATACCTTTAAACGTGGCTTTAACAATTAGATACAGTGCTCCTGACAGCTAATTCCTAGATTATTATCTGCAAAAACCCTAGAGTTTTCAGGTGGCTAAGCAATCCCTGGAATCATGATTAAAGTTTCCTCACCCTCCCCCAAAATCTGACAGGGTGCCCCGGTGAGCCAGGAGTGGCCAGAGGGCTGCAGGAGGGCTGTGGGCTATGGCAAGATGCAGCCCCTGTGTGACCGCGCAAAGCCCGCCTTGAGCCACATGCCAAGCACCAGACACCACAAGCCACAGCAGCAGCTCAGACATATGGGTGGCAATACCCCATATGCCTGGCCACCCTTACTTCTGCACTGCTGCTGGCGGTGGCATTGCCTTCAGAGCTGGGTGCCGGGCCAGGACCCACCAGTAACAGGCCGCCTTGCCAGGGCTTATTTTGTGCCAGGGCTGAGCTCTGGCACATCTTTCAATACAAATTAAACACTGGGGAGGCAGTGGAGACCAGATGTGATGGGGGGGAGCAGGGTGCCCATTGGGGCTGGATGATGGGGGGGCGCCAAAACACAAGTACGCCCAGGGTGCCATTTTCCCTAAGACCGGCCCTGGAATAACACAGCCACCCAAACCTCTCTGCCCCTGTGGGGCTCACCTCTCAGAACACATACAGCCCCACAGAGTCTCCAGCTAAATACAGCCCCTATATATGGGGTTTGCTCAGTTGTGGATATGTAGGTGCCCAGCCCCAAAGAGCCCCCAGGGCAAAGCCTCACCCCACCTGCAGCCTCTGGGGAGAGGGAGGAAAAACAGCATGAAAATGGGTAGGAAAAAAACAAGTGCTAGAAAGTGTTAGTGCAAGGGGAAGTGCAGTGGGGGAGGGGCAAGGCCTTCAGAGCTCTTGATCCAGTCCTGTTTTGGGGGCTAGGGCTAGTGAAACCCTGTACACATCCATCTCCAGGCTGTAACGCAGGCCAAAGGCAGCTCCCAAGCTAAGGGTGCAAGGCAGGGCTTAGTGCACTGGGATATTTACACCAGAAATACCCAGCTCTGTGGCCGATTCCCCTCTGCCTGGCACACGGGCTCAACCATGTCACCTGGGCACAGCGAGTGTGAAATGACCCCAGAGTTACACCCCCGCTGCACTGGTACAAATGGCACACTGTGGGCCAGGCAGGAGAGACGCAGACCCCTGAAATCCAGGATTAGTGAAAAAATCACGATTGGTACAAAGATGACGGCTGAGAGAGACTGGAGAGATCACACCCAATGGCACAGTTTGATAGAAAGTGACAATTAGATTAATTAAAACCTAGATGGTCCCGTCTAGCCTGAACATCTTTCAATTGCTGATGCCCTTTGGGGGAGTTTTTAACATCAGATTCAATAACGACAGACCCAGACAGGGCTCTCGCTGAGTGGCCTGTTGCACTGTTTTAACAGCTCCGCGCCACATTGCTCGGCCTGCGGACCACCCTAGAGCAGGTGTCCGAGTGCTCGGGAGAAGGAGCCGCTCTGAGCGGGTCACACATCACAGCCAGGCCACTCACAGGCAGGGCGAGAACCGACGGCTGGAAACCGATGCTAGAAAAATCCATTCTGGAATAAAGATGCAAGTGTTTAGCAGGGAGGGGAATTAACCATTAGAACAGCTCACCCAGGAACGTGGGGCACTCTCCCGTGCTGATGTCAGTGTCGTGTTAGAGGATGGCTGGTCAGACAGAGTAAACACTCATCCCAGGCCGTGAGATACAGAGTCTTTGCCACTGGGGACATGGATTCATAGATTCCTAGGCCAGAAGGGAGCATTGTGATCATCTAGTCTGACCTCCTGTGTAGCACAAGACTCAAAGTTTCCTCAAAATAATTCTCAGAACAGCTCTCTTAGGAAAACATCCTATCCTGATTTAAAAATTGTCAGTGATGGGGAATGCACCACACTCCTTGGTAACTTATTCCAGTGGGTAATTACCCTCACTGCTAAAAATGTACTGTGAAGCTGGCAGACCGGGTGCCAGCTCATGCCAAGGTCCTTAGGCCTCCAGTGAACACTGTCAAATGCATAGCTGGAAACCAGTCTGACGCACCAGTGTGTTAGTAGTGTTAAAATGGGTCTCAGACTTGTAACAATGTGTTTAGCATGTAGACTTTATTAAATGCTTGTAAATTGCCACCTGCATTATCCTCATTTATAATATCTGTAAGCCACGTTATAAGGTAATGCTTCAGTGTTTGTTCGGCAACTGAAAAAATCTTTCCTCTGAAACTGGAAATCCAGTCAGGAAAGAAGCATCACCTAGTGTGAAATACTGGTTTTGCACCCATGAGGAGGGCAAGACTATATAATCCAAATGGACCATTTTAAGCCACCAAAGAGGAAGGACTTTGTTGATTGCTCCTGGAACAGCCACGAAGAGGGGGATGTGCAGAAGCGCTCGACCCATCAGTTTGTACTCTAGGGAGATGGGGATAAAAATCCCTGACCAGTGACGGGTCTTTTGGGACTGGGAGTAACTTGAATATTTTGTGATCTTTGTTGTAAAGTGGCCATCTATCACAAAAGCAAGCTTGCCTGGGTAGCAAGATAGATTGGAGTGCCCAAGGGGACTGTCAAGGTTCCTTCCCCACTCTGAACTCTAGGGTACAGATGTGGGGACCTGCATGAAAACCCCCCTAAGCTTATTTTTACCAGCTTAGGTTAAAACTTCCCCAAGGTACAAACTATTTTTCCTTTTGTCCCTGGACTAGATTGCTGCCACCACAAAGCGTCTAACAAATATATAACAGGGAAAGAGCCTGCTTGGAAACGTCTTTCCCCCCAAAATCCTCCCAAACCCTACACCCCCTTTCCTGGGGAAGGCTTGATAAAAATCCTCACCAATTTGCATAGGTGAACACAGACCCGAACCCTTGGATCTTAAGAACAAGGAAAAAGCAATCAGGTTCTTAAAAGAAGAATTTTAATTGAAGAAAAAGTCAAAGAATCACCGCTGTAAAATCAGGATGGTAAATACCTTACAGGGTAATCAGATTCAAAACATAGAGAATCCCTCTAGGCAAAACCTTAAGTTACAAAAAGACACAAAAACAGGAATATACATTCCATTCAGCACAGCTTATTTTCTCAGCCATTTAAAGAAAACAGAATCTAATGCATATCTAACTAGATTACTTATTAGCCCTTTACAGGAGTTCTGACCGGCATTCCTGCTCTGGTCCCGGCAAAAACAACATACAGACCAAGAGAACCTTTTTTTCTCCCCCCCTCCAGCTTTGAAAGTATCTTGTCTCCTCATTGGTCATTTTGGTCAGGTGCCAGCGAGGTTATCCTAGCTTCTTAACCCTTTACAGGTGAAAGGGTTTTTCCTCTGTCCAGGAGGGATTTAAAGGTGTTTACCCTTCCCTTTATGTTTATGACAGGGACTGTTTGTGACTCCATGATAAGGCTGTATAGTGCCTGAGAAGTTTACACTCGTTGCCGGGCTGGTGAAATGTAAGTATAGAACTCACAGCCAGTTTGGGGTTTGTGCCGCCCTTCTTAACCGTCTGCTCTGAGATTGGTATTCTCGCTTGCGAGCCGCTCCATGTGGTGTGCCATTTACACCTAATTATCAGTCTGAATTTGTCTAGCTTCCACTACTAGCCATTGGATCCTGTTATATCTTTCTCTGCCTGATTGAAGAGCCCATTATTAAACATTTTCCCCATTGTAGATACCTACAGACTGTAAACAAGTCACCCCTTAACCTTCTCTTTTTAAGCTACATAAATTCAGCTGCTTGAGTCTGTTCCTGTAAGGCAGGTTTTCTGATCCTTTAATCAGTCTTATGGATCTTCTCTGAACCCTCTTCAATTTATCTACAACTTTCTTGAATTGTGCGCATCAGAAATGAACACTGTATTCCAGGAATGGTCGCACGGTTACCAAATATAGAGGTAAAATGACATCTCTGCTCTTACTCAGGATTCCCCTGTTTATGCATCCCAGGATTGCTCAGGTTCAGCTGATTATCCACTACGACTCCCGAATCTTTTCAGAGTCACTGCTTCCCAGGAAAGAGTCCCCCACCCTGTAAGTAAGGCCTGAATTCTATGTACCTAGTTGTATATGTTACACTTAGCCATATTAAAACACATATTCTTCGCTTGCCATACACAGACCCAGAAACCCAGCCACAGGCCCCTCCCAGCTTGTGCTCACTGCATTATCAGAAGTGTTTGCAGTGCAGGATCCTCTCCCCTCACTGACCCCGTCCCCATGGCCCCGACTGCATGAGCAGCTCAGAGCAGCGTGTGCCACACGGCTTAGTGCCGTGTGTATAGCAGTGCAGACCCAGAGCGATGCTGCTCCCCTGAGGCAGAGACCTCCCCATCGGCCATCTGTTGTGCTCACTTTTATGTTGGGGACAGTCCCTGTGCTGTATTCTCAGCAGGGCCCGGTGGCTAGGAGAACGGCACCTCCATCCCCTGCACCTTGTCCCAGCCAACGCTGATGCCCTGGGACCCTGGTACAGAATCACTGAGCCAGACAGTCTCCTCCTGGGGAGTGGGGAGGATTGTAAACTGCACCTGCTGGCCCCAAAGGGACCTTAAATGGGGTCCTGGCATAGGGGAGTGGCCTGGGAAAGGGGGCAGAGATGGGACATTCCTCTGTCCAGCCAATCCCTGGCTGCTATATCACCCTGAACTTGGAGAGGGGGCCTGGCTTGGGAATGGGGGTGTGGCCAGGACTTTTCTGAAGCCATACAGTCCCCAGCTGTTGTTTCATCCCCAGCCAATGAGAGTACTGTCCACAGGCCACATGTCCCATAGAGCAGCACAGTCCCCGTTTTCCATGAGAAGCCCGAACACCTGGGATGTGCCAGGTTTTCATTCCCTCCATGCTCATGTCTGGTTGCTTTACAGCCACACAGTGTCTTTGCGAGCCATGTGCCTGGGCTGAGTGGGACTGGCTCTGTGTGACAGGGACACAGAGCCCCTGGAGGGGCGCTTGGGGCCTGAGCTGAGGATGGAAATTGAAGAGCAGTGGATGGGGGCTGATGCTACCAGAGCGGGGCTGGAGGTCAGAGCCCAGGTTAATGTCACTTCCTCAGTGGTTGCTGATAAACTCACCCATGTACTAAGCTCCTGCTCTGGGTAAATGTGCCTTGGAGGCTGTGGCGACTGGAGCTGTGTGGACAGACACCAACTCACGCCAACCACATGCCCCTGTGTGTCCTGTCTGAGTATTTCACACTCCTAAAAATTGCCCCTGGGAATTCCCCAGTTAGTGATGCTGAACCTCGATGGATTTCACACTACTGGTGTAGGTCACTGCCTCTGGTGTGAGCCAGGGAGTCCCCCTTGGAGACACAGAGAGCACTGGCCTGGGGGTAGATGTGACTGCTCCCTGTGAGTGAAACCAGCCTTGGGCTGTGGCTAGTAGTCTGTGTGTTGCGAAATATAAATGGGAAACCAGCACATTCAGTCCTCAAAGACACCAGCCTGGGGTTGGGAGGGAATGGTGGATAATGATTCCACTCACATCTCTGGCCACACACATGTCACGGCTGCTCCCAGACATGCTACAAGAGGCCACAGCCCATCCGGTTCCTCTGCTGCTCCCCCTGGGGAGGAGGGGACTGGAGGCACAGAGCCTCGGGGGTTCTCCTCAGAGGCCCAGACGCTGCTGCAGAGTCCCCTGGCTCAGTCACCAGCTCTTGCTCCCCATGATCCTGCTGTGGCTGCTCTGTAAGTCTGGGGAGAGCTCTCTGCCCACGGGCTGGGGGAGCTTGTCTCCAGGTTGTTGGGAGCAGAGGGAGAGACAGGATAATGATGGTGCCTGGGCTGGGGAGATGTGGGGACCAGCCTGGGTTCAGAATTCCATTAGAAATATTCAATAGTTGAAATGGTGACTACACATGGCTACTTCACGGAGATCCAGACAATTAATTCATGTCAGAGTGAAAAGCTGGTTGTAAATTCATGGTGTGTGTCTCCTAACGATGTCTGACATGATTTTCAATACTCTTCCAATGTTTGCTGTAGCCTCCTGCTCTACATGCCATATAATATCATGCCCTTGTGAAGGCATCACAGGCTCATATATATAATGTACGCTCAGAGCAGCCTAGGGGTTGAGACACCCATTTCCCATTAAAAATCATGGAATTTGGATCTAAATCCCTTAGCTTTGAAAATTAGAGCCTGTATGTAACCCACACACCTTCTGGGTGTGGTGTTCTGTCCCGTGTAGTGGCACCGAGACCTCTTAGAGAGAGAGATAAAATGAGTTTGCGCTACAGCCTTAGCTAACAGTATGTTGGCTTTAGCTCATGGGGTAAAGGCTCCTATACTCAGCTCCCAAGGTCACCAGTTCAATCCTGCCCGCCAGCGACCGGGGTCTGTTGGCGTTACATGTAAATTTACATCGATTGTAAACTCTTTGGGGTAGGAGCCATCTTCTTGTTCTGTGTTGGTACGGCCCCGAGCGCAATGGGGTCCTGGTCTATAACAGGCACTCCTAGGTGCTACTGCAGTAGAGAATACGAATATTGCATATAAAGAAATTACATTAAAAGGATGTTACTGAGGTTTCAAATTCGAGAAGACTGATGTTAGGAAATGCCAGTATTAGGTTTGGCCACTCAGAGCTCATTATGATTGTGGGGCCAGAGAGTTTAGCATTCTTCTTGGGGAGCATATTGATGATAATCTGGGACTTTGTGAGAAAGTAGAAATATTGAAATTTTTACAATGCCATATGTTCTGAGTTTCCAAGGGCATTATGAGGGAGAGGGGTTCATTAAAATTAATGGTAATTTTTTTACACTCCGATCACTGAAGTCAAGGAGAGTTTTTTCCATTGACTTTAACTGACTTCTGGTCAAACCCTCAAACTGTACTGAAGACTTTGTAATCCTCCCCTGCAACTATTCAGACTTTGTCAGATTCCTAACCGGGTCTTTCCACCGATATCTGCGTTGAGACCTATTAAACATGCATTGATTGTGTCTTGATTATCAGACATTCTGGGAAGATTAATTAATCAAGTCTGCAGAAAACAAGGTCATTAGAGAGGATCACAACTTAGACAATGTTTTCAAATTTGGAAATAAATGGGAAATTTTTAGCCAAATATTTCCTATTCCCCACCCCACCCCACCCCCCCGCAATTTTTCATCCACCCTTTGTTTCTCCATCTGTACAAGGGGGGTACTGATACTGACCTCCAGCAGAAAGGCTATGATATTGAAAAGAAATCTGAGACTATTCTACAAAAACTGGGAGACTTTGCAAAGAGCCCCCCTCATTAATATTATAAGACTGTTCAATTGTTTTATAGACAGACAAGAAGGGAAAAGTGACATTTCTCACTTAAAAACATTATTACAAAGAAGATTGTGCTTAAATTGATGACCTTTAAAATGTCACCCTTTCCACATGGTCATACCCCAGTGACGAATCCCAGCTTTGCTGGTTTGGTAGGAAAACACCCCTTAAATACTGAGACTCTGCGCCTGCTATCACTTGTGCAATTAGGTAACTTTACTCTTGTAAGTAATTCCATTGAAGATAATAGGGCTACTCAGAAGAGTTCAGTTCTGCATGTGCTTAAATGTCTGCAGGACCAGGGGCTAGAGTTGTTTGTTTTCTGCATATCTGTGTGTAGGGTTAAATCTCTCTTCAACTGTAGCTGCTGTGACAGGTTTTTAATCTGTTAATCCGATAACCAGCCTGTCTCTGATCGTTTCAAATTTTGCATTCCCAAAGTCACAGTTTTCAGACAATATATGCAGAGCTTTTATCAAACATTCGACATTTCCCTCTGCTTCTTGAATTCTCTGGCTGAAACGTGCTGTTTCATAAACCACACTTCTCTGAGCTCTAAAGTACGTATCAAGTATCACCTGGACCCTTTTGCAGTCTTCTCTGTGACTGTCTCCAGTAAAGTCAAAGGATTTTAAGATCTGCTCTGCTTCTTTCCCCATAGCATAAATTAACAAAGGTACCCAGATATTTCCAGTTTCTTTGTGGAGCCTGTTTGCAATGTGAAATCTTGCACAATACTGGTTCCAGTTTGTCCATTGAGAAGGTTTGTCACTGGTGAAGTCCCCTGGAGCTTTGAAGAGTGGCATGTTGATGAGATCCTGCAACCTATGTTGCATTGTTCCCTCTGTCTGCAACCTTTGTTGCTGATTTCCTTCTGTTTCTGTTCTCCTCGGTCTCTAGTATACTTCTGACACCATGTCATGTTCAGGTACCAGATATGGACTGGCCTCAGAGCTTCCTTCTTAGCAAAGTACACACCAGATGCGTTCATCATAAGATCTTGTAATGCTCTGCCAGGCATGTCTGAGGTTAGCTTAAATAAGATGTTTTCCATACAGTGCCAGATAGTAGGTGAACAATATAATAGAATTCAGCAGTCCATTCCCTGATCTATGAAACCCTTCGCCTCCAGGGACCAATGCCCAGGGCTCAGAGCATCCAACAGTGGCCTGGGGGCGTCTAGGGCAGGGAGATGGGTCTGTTACCTGGGAAGGAAAAATGTGAGAATCATCCAGAGATAGGTTCAGGGTCTGGTTATCCCCCAATTCAATATCCTGATGCCTAGCTCCCATCCGTGGGCCTTCTCCAGGAGAAAAGTCAAGGAGAGCGCTTGTCCTGGTCTGACAGGCCCTGCTTAGTATCCCTTGGGGTCTCTATCCCAGTTTGTTAGTTCCCGTGTCCCCTCTGTCCTGAACGTGCTGCACGGCTCTGAGATGTCCCAGCCCCCTTGGGGGATTTAATCTGAGGTCTCATGACACTGGACTGCCTCTTTTCAGAGCACAGCCCCCAGGAGTTCTGGGGGGGATACAAACAACCTTGTACGTCCCCGCCCATGCTCCACCCCCTACTTCCCTACTCCACCCCCTACTCCACCGCCCCTTCCTACTTCCCAGCACTGTGCTGTAGGGGGCTCTTCCCCTGTGGCCAGGGCCCCAGGCTGGGGCTAATGGGGGCTGCCTGGTGCTGGGGGGGGGCACCAAACACCTCTGCAGCTGGGGAAGGGCCGCGTCGCCTGCCCAGTGCAGGGCGGGGGGGAGCACCCCACTTGGCATGCTGGGGGGAGCCATGCCACCCACCCGCTGGGTGCTCTGGGGCTGGGGGAAGGGAACCATGTGGCCCACCCAGGAGGTTGCTGGGATGGGGGTGGCCTCCACGTCAGGGGAGCCTCTGGGCTTTGGCAGGAGGGGCTGGGCCTTGGCAGAAGGGGCAGGACGGGTCAGGGGCCTTCCTGAGCCTGGGGTTCACTCGCCATCTAGGTGGGGACAGCTGCCCAGCCGGAGGCAGAGCTGCTTTGTGGAGACCTCACTCTGAGCCTGCACTCTCTAGAGCCATTTGCCTGCTCCCCAACCACCCATCAAATGTTCCCTATTCCAGGCCCAGCCATGTCTGTCTACATCTGGATCCTCCGCTATGCCCTGGTTCTTCTCCTCCTGGTGTCTTCCCTGATCATCACCTTCATCCTGTAGAGAACAAGCCATCGCTCTGCCTGAGCCACAAGACTCGAGTCCCCATGAGATATAACATGGCCCCGTCCCTTCAGCCTGCCTGCACCCCTAACCTTGTCCATCCAGCTCCCGGTTCCCCAACACAGTCCTCTCTGTGCTGCCTCCCATACACCCTCTTTGCTCTGTGCTCCTCCCCACAGCCCTCCTCTCTCCATGTCTCAATCCCTCTGAGCAATCCCATTGCTCCACCTGCCTAGAGCGAAACATGGGGATTTGCAGGGAAAATCTTTGTCTTGTTCCCCTTCCCCGATTCTCTTTTTCTGTCAATCCTCAGACTGTGATCTCCTCAGGGATTGTCCCCTCAACAGGGTCTGGGCGGTGCCGTGCACATGGTGGTCACCACCCTGAATAACCAATAATAACAATGTCCCAAGTGGGCATGTGGCTGAGAAAATCCAACAAACATTCCAAGGTGGCTGAGCCCCAGGGTTCTCACTGGGATGTACGGCCCATGAGGGACGCGGGGCTCACGTGTAATATGCTCATTCCCTTCCCCTATGCAGAAGGGAGCAGCTGCATTTCCCAGCCTGCGCCCCATGCCAAGTGCACTGCACTGCAGGAGTGAGGTCTAGGGGTTACCCTGGCGATGGCCAGGTCTGAGGCCTTGTCTCTCTCTCAAACCCCAAGGAAAAGGATGTTTGTGGAGCCTGACACAATCAGGAGTCCCCGAGCAGGGAGGAGTTTGGCCAGGCTCCACACAGCAAACTCCAGGCACAATCACTGAGCAGGGTCCCATTTTATATTTTGCACAGTGAGCACTGCACACACAGCTAGTGAGGCATAGGTCCTGCCCCAAAGATCTCATCATCTAGGTAGACCAGGAAGACAAAGGATGGGAGGGGAAACCAAGGCAAAGAGCAATGGGGTGACTTGCCCGCAGTTACCATGAAGTACCAGGACTAGAACCTAGGTCTGCTGATTCCCATGCCTGTGTCCTAGTCACTAAATTTCACTGCTTCTTCCTTATGTCTATGGGCCGTCCGTGCCTCTGGGTGAAGGAAAGGGCAGGTCACTCTCTGGGGTCATTCCAATGTTCACATTCCTTCTGGGCTCAGAAACGGCCCATCCACTGAGTTCCATGGAGGGGACGATGTTATCCCCTAACAAAGGGCTGCCTCGGTCCATGTCGGAGAGCAACCAAACCAAAGAGGTCTCTACTTGGCTCATGTCTCATTCAGGGTTTCTCAAGACAAAGTTGTTGGGGACACTGGGGCATGGCCACTAGGTAACTCGAGGGGATGGAAGACCACGAATGTCGATGAAGCCCCCTCGCACTAGGCCCAGGTGTCCTTGGCCCCCGCTCCCACCTGGAGGCACTCGCAGCAGCTCTGCGTACTAGGCCCAAGTGTCCTTGGCCCCCAGCCTGGAGGCACACACAGCAGTTCTGCTGAGAATCTGCAACAATATGCTGCGGAGGCAGACTGCCTGAAACTAAGCAAGGCCAAACAGGGGAGATATGGAAGAACAATGGTGAATGAAGCAGCTTTATGTATGGTTTAAGAAATGATACAGAGAACCAGGGAACTAGCTGGGAACTGGATTGGCTGGCTATATGGATACTTGGGGAAGCTTGCTATTGGATAAGTATGCTGGGAAAAAGAATGTATAAAAGCCTGTGTAACTTCCTGCTCTATGTACAGGATTTGAGATTCAAATCTCCCTGTACCTATTTGAAGCTTCAAATAAACTTTTCTGCTTCTCCACCCCGTTGTGATTATTGGGTGTAGCACACCGAGTAACGAACCAACTCAAGCTGTTGTTCAGCCTCTCGGCACTGGGTGCCGGCAACAGCTTTTGGCATCCCTGGGTGGGCCAGAGGCTGCAATTTAGCCTTGCCTGGACCCCTCCTGGAGGTTGAGGATTGCGGCGAGAACCGACGCCCAGCGCGCACCGGTGAGTTCATCGGGGGCCTCGGAGGAGATGTGATTTGATCGACCCCGGAGGGCACATCGGTGCAAGGCACTCATATAGTGGAGAAGCAGTTGTGGACGGCGGTGAAGAACCGGTCCCTTAGACATGGGGGAGGAGCAGCTGCAGGCCACGGTGAAGAACCAGTCCCTTGGATAAGGTAGGAACCTTTTGAAATCCGGATTGTATGCTCTGTTGGAACCTGGGGACGCCCAGAGTTACCCTGTAGGTATGGGACAGGGACAGAGCTCAGGGGTTAGGGCACGGTGTACGCCCCTAGAGTGCATTCTAGCAAACTGGAAGGTATTTGGTGCGGATCCAATGACTAAGAGCCAATTAAAACGATTCTGTACAGTTGACTGGCCTCAATATCAACTAGAGGACCAGGAGTGGTGGCCACCAGGAGGGTCAATTAATTACAACACGATCCTCCAATTAGTTTTGTTTTGTCAGGGAATGGGTAAATGGAATGAACATATATATGTGAATTTGTTTCTGACTTTATGTACTCGACCAGATATTTTACAGCACTGTAATCTGACTCTGACTGGTTCGGTAGCAGCTAATGTTAGTCCCCAGACCCCCACCCCCACTGTAATGGCAGAGCCGGTGTCCCCTTTGGCCCCCCACGCCCCCACCTTATAAGGGTAGGATGCCTCGGGTTACAGAGATTGCCCCCTCGGTGGGACTCTATCCTTTGCTTACCGAGACTGTTGTGGCTTGCCCAGGGGCAGACGGACATCAGGCTACCACTATGCAAGTTTACACCCATGTGCCATTCAATCCAATAGACTTAGCAGCTTTTAAAACACAAGCTGGGGAATTCTCAACGAACCCAAGCAGGTTTATTTCAGTCTTTGAGGGGTGCCTCAGTAGTCACAAGCCGGATTGAGACGACTGTAATATCCTCCTAAGAACTCTGTTGTCTGAGGTAAAGGAATCAGGTTACAGCTAAGGCAAGGGGAGTGTCAGCTTTCAAGCAAAAGAAAGGAAGCTATCTGTCAAGTTCGTACCCCAAGTAACCGTAAGCGGCTCAGGGCATTTCTGGGTATGGCAGGCTTTTGCAGGATATGGATCCCAGAGTTTGGACTGTGGGCTAAACCCCTGTACGACTGTGTAAAAGGAGCGGATCATGACCCCTTCTATTGGACCCCAGAGGCTGACAGGGCATTTAAAATCCTGAAAAGAAAATTGATGGAAGCCCCGGCTCTGGGCCTGCCGGATCTCTCTAAGCCGTTTCAGTTGTGTGTACATGAACGAAGGGGGGTGGCCCTAGGAGTGCTCACACAGCTGTTAGGAGCATGGAGACGTCCCGTGGCTTATTTTTCTGAGCAACTGGATCAGGTTGCAAAGGGTTGGCCGGCATGTTTACGGGTGGTCGCAGCTACTGCCCTTGTGCTTGAGGAAGCCAAGAAGCTAACATTGGGAGGGGTTATGCAAATCTATACTCCCCATATGGTCCGAGCCTTATTGGATGCAAAGGGAGGGCTTTGGCTCACGCAGGCTTGGATTGCTCGGTACCAGGCTAAGCTGTTAGAGAGCTCTGAAGTCACCTTACAGCCTTGCCCCTCCCTTAACCCAGCCACTCTCTTGCCAGAAACAGAGGAACAGAAACATGACTGTTTAGAGATCATAGATGTCCAGTACTCCAGCCGTCCGGATTTAAAGGATGTACCCCTCCCAAATGCAGATTATGAGTGGTACACTGATGGTAGCAGTACTGTAATAGATGGGCAAAGGAGGGCGGGTTATGCTGTTGTGACGCTCCATGACACTGTGGAAGCTGAAGGTTTGCCTGCTGGGACCTCTGCCCAGCTTGCCGAACTAATAGCCCTGACCCGTGCACTTGAACTGTCAAAAGGAAAGCGGGTCAACCTTTTTACTGATTCAAAGTATGCTTTTGGTGTGCTGCATGCTCATGCTGGCCTATGGAAGCAAAGGGGAATGCTGACAGCCCAAGGCTCCCCAGTCAAGTACGGGCCCCAGATCCTCCGGCTCCTAGAAGCCGTACAACTTCCCTTGGAAGTGGCGGTGGTACATTGTAAAGCCCATCAAAGGGAGGATCAAGATGTGGCCAGATGTAATGCCCGGGCAGATAGAGAGACTAAGCATGCTGCCACCCTGCCATCCCCTCAGACTGAGAACGCCCATATGCATGCCCTTATCCCATCAGTAGGGGAGCTTACAACCCCTCAGTATTCTGGGGAGGAGAGACAGCTAACTGACAAACTCGGTCTCCGGGAAAAGGAGGGATGGCTCCATTCCCCAGAAGGGAAGGTCCTCTTACTAAAGGGCCTAATCCGGCCAGTGCTGCAGAAACTACATCAAACCACTCATGCTGGCAGGGAAGCACTTATCCAGCTAATGGGAAAATACTTTATCACTTCCGGACTCCGACCCCTGGCTGCCCAGGTACAAGCGGACTGCTTAGTCTGCCAAAAGAATAACCCCTGACCGGGACATCCTGTGTCACCAGCTGCCCTAGAACCCACTCCGGGCCCTGGACAAGTGTGGCAAATAGACTTTACTGAGTTTCCCCGGACCCAAGGGTTCAAATATCTCCTTGTTATAGTGGATCGGTTCAGCGGATGGCCAGAAGCCTTCCCATGCCGTAACTGCACTGCCAGAACAGTGGCCCTCAAGTTTGTTAAGGAGATCATTCCTCGCTTTGGACTCCCCCTGTGGATGGAATCTGACAACGGGACACACTTCACGTCAAAAATCATTCAAAGCGTCTCACATGCCTTACAGATCCCCTGGAAACTCCATACGCCCTGGAGACCGCAAGCCAGTGGTGTAGTGGAGCGTACCAATCAGACCCTTAAACGGCATCTCTCAAAAGTGTGCCAAGAAGCCTCACTGCGATGGCCTGATGCTTTGCCCCTCGTCCTACTCCGTATCCGCGTTCTCCCAAAGGGTAGATTAGGGCTCAGTCCCTTTGAAATTATGTTTGGAAGGGCATGGCCTATGAATGGCACCCCGGTTCTGTCAGGGGAATGGGAGCTAGGTAATGGTTTTTTGTCACAGTATATGTGTTCCCTGTCTGCTGTTCTCTTGTCTCTTCACAGGTATACCAAGGATTCCCAGCCTCTCCCCTTGGACTCTCCCGTCCACTCCTTACAGCCCTGTGACTCCGTGCTTGTTCGTACCTGGAAAGACGAGCCTCTCCAGGAAAAGTGGAAAGGACCCTATACCGTCCTGCTGATCTCCCATTCAGCAGCAAAGATCGAGGGACACAAGAACTGGATCCATCACTCTCGTCTGAAGGCAGCACCCGCCCCCTCGTCAGCAGAACAGTGGACCGTCCAACCTGCTGACTCCTCATCTAGTGGCGATCTCGGGCTAAAGCTACTGTTTAAAAGACACAAATAGCGGGCACCTTAATGCTAAAATGGGCCCACCCAGGTACTGGAGACCCTGGGTTGGGAAGACTCTGGTGATAATTAATTGGGTAACATTGTTATTCTCTGTATTGGTATTTCCAAACCGTGCATATCGGGAGCATAACTCCTTTGTTTCGCTTGCGCACCATGTTGCTACTTTAACAAACCAGGCTGAAGGCTGGGTATGTGCTCCAACTCCACGGTCCCCCAAAACGGGAATGCCCCTTGACATGCTGCCCCTGACCCTAGCAGAATTAGCCGCCACCAAAGAGCAGGAAAGAATGGACTCGCCATTCTGGAATAAGACCTCTTTACAGCAAGCCACCTAGCAGGACCAGGAGTATTCAGTTGCAGTACTCACTGAGGAAGTGTTATGTTTTACCTGAAACCAATCTGGTCACTATGGGCGTCCTGTGGGAAAAAGCTCCTGTGTTATTACACAGTGGGCTGATGGGTGTTGGATAAAGACCAACAGGGGAGGCCAACAGTGTGGGTGTAATGGTTCCTCCCCTTTTAGGGAAACTCTTACGAATAATCTTACCACAAAAGAAAGGTTTGGAAATATAACTTGCCGTCCAGTTAATATCTCCAATGTAGCAAGCCAATGGTGGGTTTCTAGTGGTCCCTATGGCAAGTGTAATTTGAACAGCACAATTAGAAACGCCCCCACTTGTACCCAATCAAAAAAATAAGATGCCCCTTAGGGGCATATAAATTGTTTGGAAAAGCAGCCAAAGCAGCTTTAAAGATCCCAGGAATCCCCTTAAGAAACAGTCCTTACTGGGCCCTACAGGGTCACTATTTTGTATGTGGCCGAAAGGCTTACAAGGTGCTGCCAGCCAACTGGACAGGTAGCTGTTATATAGCTCATGGAGTTCCTCATCTTTCCATAACTGCCACACTGCCCAAAGGAAAGATTAGAAATGCCCGAGACACCTCTGTTGAGTCACGACAAAAGACCCTGCGGTGACTGACTACGGCATTGGAGGGCAATATGAAGAATCCCCTCACAACCGAGAAGCTTGTAGGGTGCTCTGTACTGGGAATAGCGCCACTGGTTTCCGGACCAGCCATGGCATGCATAGGCCGCTATACTATAAGGCTGCAGATGGTACTTGAGAAAGTTGCCTTAGAGTTAGAGGACTCGGTTAGTGATTTAGGGTCAGCAGTAAAAACATTAAATAAAGAGGTACAGCAGCTCAGGACATTTTCCCTCCAAAACAGGCTGGCTTTGGACTATCTCTTGGCATCCCAAGGAGGGGTTTGTGCCCTCGTCGGGTCCCGATGTTGTGTATATGTAAATGATAGCAGTTATGAGATCTATGAAAAGGTGGTACAGGCTGAGACCCATGCCCGAGCCGGAGCACAGGTTGCCTATACTGCCCCAGAGAACGATTGCTTGCAAACCTTGTTTTCAGGCTGGGGTTTGTCGTCTTGGCTTGGTGGTTTATTTAGCCTGCTATTGAAACTTCTCTTTCCTGTATTGCTTGTATTACTGGTGTTATGCTGTGCAGTATCATGTGTTAGGGCCCTTTTGCAGAAGTTAATAAGTCATTCTCTTCAGGCTATTACAAAGTGCTTATGCAAAGTCCTATTGTAAAGAAATAAGTAGGCCAAGTGAGAAAACTCAGAGCCAAGGCTATTGAGTGTTCTCAAAGGGGGGAGTTGTTGGGGACACTGGGGCATGGCCACTAGGTAACTCGAGGGGATGGAAGACCACGAGTGTTGATGAAGCCCCCTCGCACTAGGCCCAGGTGTCCTTGGCCCCCGCTCCCACCTGGAGGCACTCGCAGCAGCTCTGCGTACTAGGCCCAAGTGTCCTTGGCCGCCAGCCTGGAGGCACACACAGCAGTTCTGCTGAGAATCTGCAACAATATGCTGCGGAGGCAGACTGCCTGAAACTAAGCAAGGCCAAACAGGGGAGATATGGAAGAACAATGGTGAATGAAGCAGCTTTATGTATGGTTTAAGAAATGATACAGAGAACCAGGGAACTAGCTGGGAACTGGATTGGCTGGCTATATGGATACTTGGGGCAGCTTGCTATTGGATAAGTATGCTGGGAAAAAGAATGTATAAAAGCCTGTCTAACTTCCTGCTCTGTGTACAGGATTTGAGATTCAAATCTCCCTGTACCTATTTGAAGCTTCAAATAAACTTTTCTGCTTCTCCACCCCGTTGTGATTATTGGGTGTAGCACACCGAGTAACGAACCAACTCAAGCTGTTGTTCAGCCTCTCGGCACTGGGTGCCGGCAACAAAGTGAAATACATTTCCCAGAAATTCCCAATCATTCACTCTCCTCCATGAATGTTGGTCTCTACCAGTCATGCTGCTCCAGGCCTGGGCTGCTGGCTCAGCCAGGGGAGATGGGAAGAGCTGCTGGGAGAGCCCCCAAGAGACAGAGTGTTGCCGAATGTGGAGCTGGTGATTCAGTAGGGTCGTCCCTGGGAGCCAGCCCTGAGCCCAGGTGTCTGTGCAGTGTTAGGGGGCGGCTGCTCTGTCTGAGGAAAAAGAAAAGAAGTACTTGTGGCATCTTAGAGACTAACAAATTTATTTGAGCATAAGCTTTTGTGAGCTACAGCGATGGCTGAGAATAGTGCAGTTGTCTCAGAGTTGGTTCTGGGTTCCGCTAAAGCCCAGGAAGGGAATGGTCCTAAGTTTGTGTCTGCAAGGGAGAATTGCCCAGTAACTTGGTCGCATCCAGTTAGTGTCTATGCAAAATTGCAGACCAGACAATTCTGGTGCTTGTATTTTGCCTGTTGCTAGTGTGTGGCTGGGAAAGGGTGTAGCAACTCTGTCTAATCAGGGTGAGATCCTAGCCAGGGCACAAGGAAAGCATAAAGGTGATTTGATTGTGTTACCTACTGAGGGTGTGGAAACCTGTAGCAAGAAGGAAAAGATTCCTGAACTTGTGTGTGGCAAAGGGAAGGGGAATGCTTCCAGCCTTTTATCTAGGAAGTCTGTAAGTTTGCCTGAAAGGGGATTGTGTAGGAATCCACCTGATGGGCCAGAGGTAATTCTGGATGTAATGAGACCCAGAAAGAGTCTGTTGTTGCTCAGAAAAGTGTTCCTCTAGAGCAAGCTCTAGGTGAAGAGGGTTAGGGCAGAATTTCTGTGAGGGGTGAATTGTTGCATAGAAAAGACCCTAGGGAAAGGAATCCTCATGGAGTCTTTGCAAGCAGTTTACTGCAACTGAAGGATGTGAAAGTGATTTAATCAAGAAAGTTTCAGTTCCTAACAACCAGAAATTTTCTGTTGTGAATGAAGCCACTGACATTCCTGTTGAAAGATCCAGTGTGGAGAGCTTTGAGAAGGTCTCAGATGGAGTGAAAGCTGTTAAGAAAGTTATACAGTCCTATAACCAAGTGGCTGTGTTTGGCCAGCTTGTTGGGGAGACAACTATGAATCCGATGAAGTGAGCTGTAGCTCACGAAAGCTTATGCTCAAATAAATTTGTTAGTCTCTAAGGTGCCACAAGTCCTCCTTTTCTTTTTGCGAATACAGACTGACACGGCTGCTACTCTGAAATCTGTCTGAGGAGGTGCTCATGCCTGGCCCTGGAGCCTTTGCCACTGGGGACACGGGGGATGGTCCAACACTCAGTGGTTGTAAATCAAGATTGTTGTTACTAGAAGACACTCTCCATCTCCACCACAGAGATTGGCTGGATGCAGGGATCACTGCATGGGATTCTCTGGCCTGGGTGATGCAGGGGGCCAGACAGATGAACACAATGGTCCCCTCTGGCTTTAACATCCCTGGATCTGTGTAGCCCGGGCTGTGGAAACCCCCAACCAGGGGGTTAAATTCCAAAGCACATTTTACAGAGAAAAAAATAGATGCAGGCACCTCTCCCTGCACTGACCCCATCCCCACAACCCAGATGCGCTAGCAGCTCAGAGCAGTGCACGCCACATGGCTCAGTGGGGTATATATAGATGCACAGACCCAGAGCGATGCTGCTCCCCTGATGCAGCGACCTTCTCATGGCCCATTTCCACGGACCTCTTGGTGCCAACCGGCAGGGGACATGGGGTACATGAGGGTTACAGGGATTCCTTGGGGGCAGTATCTACACATTAGTCTGCCAAAGAATGCCATGGAAGGGCTCGAATGGAAGCCTCTGTCACACTGGTCATCACAATCATTGTGAGACGTATGTACAGATAATACAGGAGGAGTCATCTCTAAATACTAGAAAGTATGTTCTCCAGGTCTGTGAGATAAGGCAGGTCACAGAAATGTGATTCCCAAGCTCCTGGCAGGCAGAGGAGAAGAAATGCTTCTCTCCTTCTGCTTGGTCATGTGCTAATTGAGTATTGCCCAATTACAATCTGAGCAAAATACTAACCAATATACAGAGGGGTTTCTAGGAAGAAACAAAGCCAGCAGGGATTCTCCTCTTTAGAGGTAAGACAATGAACTTTTCAAACTATGTCTGGGGTGCAGACGAACCCCACCCCCATTTCCTTTCGTCTGTGAGGATAAGTTGCCAGTGGGCTGGATTGTCTGAGAAGGGATCTCAGCCAACCTGGTTGAAAATGCTGGGAGAATGGCTTAGGGTAAGCTATCTGGCAGGGGACAGGGGAATGCCTTGTTAGCTAAGTTTCAGCTCTAGCAAGTATGTTGTGCTTCTGTTTGATAGGTAACCGCTTGTTTCCAATATTCTTACTTACTGTGACTCTAATCTTTGATCTTTCATAACAAACCTGTCCTTGTTTTCACTATGAATCTATCTCAGTGCTGCGTGTGAAGCAGAGTGGTGACCCTGTGTGGAACTTGGTAAGCCGGGGTGTGCTGTTCCTTTGGGAATGGCGAATCTGAGAGCTCTGTGCATGTCCATTGGAACAGGGCCTGGCACCCCAGAAGGACAATCGGAGGACTCGGGGGATGGAGGGTGTCCATCACAAGCCTATACAGAGATAGCGAGGCCTGCAGAGGTCTCGAAGGCCGTGATTGTGCTGCTGGAAGCTGGAGGATTCAAGGAGCTGGCCCACAGCAGATACAGACAAGACTCCCTCTCACTAGGGTGTGACCCTTAGGATGCCTCAATTCCACCTGGCAAAGGGGTCTCTGCTCCGTCATTGTAGCCTCTGATAGTCCTGAAAAGCTCACTACACACAATACGCTGCAGTCACAGTATTTACGTATAAGGAATGTCCAATGAAAACTTAAATGAAAGCCAGAATCATACTGATTCCCAGAACTGTTGGGTGACATACGTAGGGGTGATATTGAAAGCTGTGTCTATGCGCTAAACAATGGTTTGACGTCTAACTCAAGGCAGGACTGACAATGAGGGGCTGAGTTAGACAAAGGAAGCTGATTCCCCCCATCGCCCTCAACTTTGTAAATCAAGCTTTGTGAGCCAACACAATGGAAGCCAAACCTGCATAGGGAATAAACAGGGGGATGGAAAGACCCAGAAATAAAACCACAGGGGGTTGTCCTGACCTCAGGGACAAAGCAACCAACGTGGGGAGTACAAGAAGTCAAAAGGACTCAACTTTATCCATCGCTGATGAAGCAAAATGGACAGCTCTTTTTGCATTCATGGAAGGTGGATCCGAGCTATGCTGGCGGGTGATGCTGGGAGATTGCTTTGGGTGAGGAAAAGACTGTAGACAAGGATTTTAGCCTGCGGCAGTTAAGCTTAGGTTCTAAGAAGCATGTTATACTTTTCGTTTTATATGGAACCATTACTATGTCCATTCTCCTTACATCTTTATATTTGAGAATAACCTCATTATTGTTTTCACTCAAACTCAGTCTCTGTGCTGTGATGTTTTAAGGGACTGTCCCTGAGTCGTACCAGTCAGGCTGTGTGTGCACTTTTCCCGTGGAGACAGTAAAGCTGGTGATTTCTGTGAGTCTCCAGTGGCACGGGCTAGATACTACAGGGGGAGGCTTTCCGAGGGGCACAGGGGCTGCAGTGCACCTGTTGTTCTCCTGCAAGGCTAGGTAAGGGCTGGCAGAACCCAGAAGAGATTGTGTGGGTGGCTGCCAGACTGGATGTGTCAGAGGAGCTGACACCCAGCTAAGAAGCAGCAAGTCTTCCTCTAGCTGGAAACAGGAGGGGGTAACCAGGTGATTCATGGTCCTGGACAACCCCAGAAAGTGTCATGTAAGGCCAGGTGGTAGCAAGATGCCTCACAACCTTGAGTACCCCTAGATAGCATCATACCGACACAATGCCCACCTGCTGCGCTCACTTCTATCCTGCAGATGGTCCCTGCACTGCATTCTCAGCAGGCCCAGGTGGCTGGGAGCATGGCACCTTCTCCCCAGCACCATTTCCCAGCCTATGCTGATCCCATGGGACCCTGGTACAGTCACTGAGCCAGATTTTCCCCTGTGCGGGAGTGTGGTTACATACAATGCACCTGCCGGTCCCAAAGTGACCCGAATGTAGGTGCATCTGGTCCCAGCAGGATGTCTCAAGCCTAGGGTCCTCTGGGGGCACAGTCCTGTCATAGAGACACCTGCATTAGCTCCATCCCAGCTAGTGACATAGGGGGTGTGGACCCTGAATGGGGGCAGAACCAGGAAATTCACAGATTCATGGATTCCAAGGCCAGATCATCGAGTCTAACCTCCTATATAGCTCAGGCCAGAGAATTTCCCAAAGCAATCCCTATAGCAGAGCTTTTAGGAAAAAACATCCCATCTCCATTTAAAAGTTGTCAGTGACAGAGAATCCACCACAACCCTTGGTAGATTGTGCCAATGGTTAATTTATGCTTTATTCCAGGCTGAATTTGTCTGGCTTCAACTTCCAGCCATGGGATCATGTTTGACCTTCTCTACTAGCTGAAGAGCCTATTATTAAATATTTATTCTCCATGTAGGCACTTACAGACTGTGATCAAGTCACCCCTTAACCTTCTCTTTGTTAAAATAAACAGATGGAGCTCTTTGAGTCTGTCACTAAAGGCATGTTTTCTAATCCTTTAAGCATTTTTATGGATCTTTTCTGACCCCTCTCCAATTTATCAACATCCTTCTTAAATTGTGGACGCCAGGACTGGACAGAGGATTCCAGCAATGGTCACGTCAGTGCCAAATACAGAGGTCAAATAACCTCTCTACTCCTCTGCGAGATTCCCATTTATGCATCCAACCGTCGTATTTCCCTTTTTGGCCACAGTGTCACACTGGGAGTTCATGTGCCACTGATTATCCACCATGGCACTCCTATCTTTTTCAGGGTCACTGCTTCCCTGGAAAGAGTCCCACATTGTGTAAGTATGGCCTACATTCCTTGTTCCTAGGTGTATGCATTTACATTTAGCCATATTAAATGTATATTGTTTGCTTGTACCCAGCTTACCTTTCATTAATGATCTGGAGGATGGCATGGACTGCACCCTCAGCAAGTTTGCAGATGACACTAAACTGGGAGGAGTGGTAGATATGCTGGAGGGGAGGGATAGGATACAGAGGGACCTGGACAAATTAGAGGATTGGGCCAAAAAGAAACTTGATGAGGTTCAAGAAGGACAAGTGCAGAGTCCTGCACTTAGGACAGAAGAATCCCATGCACCGCTACAGACTAGGGACCGAATGGCTAGGCAGCAGTTCTGCAGAAAAGGACCTTGCGGTTACAGTCGACGAGAAGCTGGGTATGAGTCAACAGTGTGTCGCTGTTGCCAAGAAGGCTAACGGCATTGCCAGCAGATCGAGGGACATGATCGTTCCCCTCTATTTGACATTGGTGAGGCCTCATGTGGAGTACTGTGCCTAGTTTTGGGCCCCACACTACAAGAAGGATGTGAACAAATGGGAAAGCATCCAGTGGAAGGCAACAAAAATGATGAGGGGACTGGAACACATGACTTATGAGGAGAGGCTGAGGGAACTGGGATTGTTTAGTATGCAGAAGAGAAGAATGAGGGGGGATTTGATAGCTGCTTTCAACTACCTGAAAGGGGGTTGCAAAGAGGATGGATCTCGTCTGTTCTCAGTGGTGGCAGATGACAGAACAAGGCGTAATGGTATCAAGTTGCAATGGGGGAGGTTTAGGTTGGATATTAGGAAAAACTTTTTCACTAGGAGGGTGGTGAAGCACTGGAATGCGTTAGCTAGGGAGGTAGTGGAATCTCCTTCCTTTGAGGTTTTTAAGGTCAGGCTTGACAAAACCCTGGCTGGGATGATTTAGTTGGGGATTGGTCCTGCTTTGAGCAGGGGGTTGGAATAGATGACCTGCTGAGGTCCCTTCCAACCCTGAGATTCGGTGGTTCTATCTCTAGCCATTCAAAATGTGCTTTGTGTCCGTGACCTGTGCTCGTGATTATTTACACCTCACCCTACTTTTTCAGTGATGATTTTATGTTTTTTTCTGGGTGTCAATGAAAATGGTAACTAGTTTACAGCCAAGAAGTGATCCCTGTGGGACCCCACTGGAAACACTCCCACTTGATACAGGAGTTCTGAAGGAACTCAAATGTGAAATTGCAGAACTACTAACTGTGGTATGTAACCTGTTGCTTAAATCAGACTCTGTACCATATGATTGGAGCTTAGTTAATGTAACTCCGATTTTTTAAAAAGACTTCAAAGGTGATACTGGCAATTACAGGCTGGAAAACCTAGCTTCAGTACCAGAGAAGTAGGTTGAAACTACAGTAAAGAACGGAATTATCAGGAACGTAGATGAACATGAATTGTTGAGAAAGAGTCAACATGGGGATTTGTAAAGGGAAATCATGCCTCACCAATCTATTAGAATTCTCTGAGGCGGGTCAACAAACATGTGGACAAAGGTAATCCAGCAGATATAGTGTACTTGGAGTTTCAGAAATCCTTTCACAAGGTCCCACACCAAAGTCTACGAAGCAAAGTAAGTGGTCATGGGATAAGAGGGAAGGGCCTCTCATGGATCTCACTGGTGAAAAGATAGGAAACAAAGAGTAGGAATAAATGGTCAGTTTTCAGAATGGAGAGACATAAATAGAGGTGTTCTCCAGGGATCGGTATGGGGACAAGTACTGTTCAGCATATTCAGAAATGATCTGGAAAAGGGGGTAAACTCTGAGGTGGCAAAGTTAGTGTATGATACAACATTTGTCAAGATAGTTAAATCCAAAGCAGACTGCAAAGAGTTACAAAGGGATCTCACAAATATGGGTGAATGGGCAACAAAATGGTAAATGAAATTCAACGTGAATAAATGCAAAGTAATAGACATTAGAAAACATCATCTCAATGACATGTGCAAAATGATGGGATCAAAATTAGCTGTTACCACTCAAGAAAGAGATCTTGGAATCAATACAAGTTCTCTGAAAACATCTGCTCAGTGTGCAGTGGCAGTCAAAAAAGCTAACAAAATATTAGGAACAATTAGGAAAGGGATAGATAATAAGACAGAAATGATCACAAAGCCACTTTATAAATATAATAAATAATATGGAACACTCAAGGACATGGAAACTCAAAAATATCACTTTATTGATCCATGGTACGCCCACATCTTAAATACTGCATGGAGTTCTGGTTATTTTATGTCAAAAAGATGTATTAATATTGGGAAAAGGATACAGAAGGACAACAAAAATGAGTAGGGGTATGGGATAGCTTCCAGATGAGCAGAAATTAAAGACTTGGACTGTTCAGTTTAGAAAAGAGATGACTATGGGGGATACGATACAGGGGTATACAATCATTAATGGTGTGGAGAAAGTGAATAGGGAAGTGTTATTTCCCCGTTCACATAACACAAGAAGCCAATGAAATGTATTGCTGTCAGGTATAAAAGAAACAAAAGGAAATACTTCTTCACACAATGCACCATCAACCTGTGGAACTCATTGCCAGGGGATGTTGTGAAAGCCAAAAGTATAATGGGGAAACACTTAGATAAGTTCCTGGAGGACAGGTCTGTTAATGGCTATTAGCCAAGATAGCCTGTGACACAACCCCATGTTCTGGGAGTCTTTAAGTCCCTGACTGCCGGATGCTGGGACTGGAAGACTGAGGATGGATCACTTGATAATTTCCCTGTTTTGTTCATTCCCTCTGAAGGATCTGGCACCAGCCACTGTCAGATGACAGGATACTGGGCTAGATGGACCATCTGACCCAGTATGGCCGTTCTTACATTCTTATCTTACCCTCCTTTAATTCTAGCCACTCCATTATCTTGCCGGGAAGCCACCTCAGACTGACAGCGCTACAGTTATCTGGGTCATCCCGTTTACCCTTTTTATATATTGGCACATTAGCTTTCCAATGCTAAGGTCCTGTGCCCAGCCAATTCCCGGCCTTTGTATCACCCCCAACCAAAGGGAGTGCTGTCCACAGACCACGTCCTGGTGTTACCGGCATGGTCCCCGTTTTCCATGTGATGCCAGTGTCTCAGGTCCCCTTCACACGAACACCTGGGGCATGCTGGGTTTTCATTCCTTCCCTCTCCATGGCTGGGTGTTCTACAGCACAGTGTCTGCCCGAGCCCTATGCCTGGGCCGGGCAGGCCTGGGTCAGTGTGACAGGGACGCACGGGCCCTGGGGGCAGGGCTGAGGGGGCGCAGTGAAGAGGCCAGTGGAGTGAGAGCTCACACTGCCAGAGCAGGCTGGGAGCTCAGAACAGATGTTAATGACCCCTGCGCATCATTTTGTGATAAATTCACCCCCACACACAACGCCCGCCCTGGCAGTGGTGCGTGCGGCAGGCTGTGGAGGGTGGAGACGCCGAGACGGACACCAGCTCACACCAACAACATGCCCTGGTGTCTCCCGTCTCAGGGGACAGCTGGAGCTAGTGGTAAAATTGTGGAAATTGTCAAGAGGGATTTGCCCTTTTCCTGGGAATGGATTTAGAAATTCACTAGTTTTGGCTCAGCAGGACTGAGCCTGTCACAGGGAGGTTCCAATGGGAAACCAGGGGGTCCAGCTCTCCCCGATGCAGAGACCAGATGTGTGTGTGTGGGGGGTGGTGAATAATGTTTCCATTCTCATCTCATGAGGGAGGGCCCCTCTGGCCACAGACACATCAGGGCCTCCCTGAGACATGCCACAAGAGCCCAGAGCCTGTACGGGCTGGAAGAAGGAAGGGAGAAGGAGGGACCTGGGGCAGAGAGCCCCAATGGCTGCTCATCAGAGATGTAGACTCCATGCTGCTGTGGGATATTCAGGCTGAGTCGCCGGCTCTTGATCACCCCATGATCCTGCTGTGACTGCTCTGTGAGTTTGCAGTGAGCTCTCTGCCCAGCGGTTTAGGGGCAGGCAGGTTTATAGGTCTGCCTGTGCTGGGGGGACATGGGGAACAGCCTGGAGGGGAAGTTATGGTAAAAATGGTTTAAACGAACAGCTGCACGTTGATGTTATACTGAGCTCTAAGCAGTTATTTCATGTTGGGTTTAAAAACTGGTTTGAAATTCATGGCCAAAGTTTCTTACCAATTTCTGAGAGAATATTTAATGCTCAGAACATTGTTTTGATATCTAGCTATTTTATTTAATATCTAATGTCCCTGTGTGTGTGTATTGTACTCACATATATATTACAACCTATGGCTGAGATTTTCAAAGCTGCCGACGGGATTTGGACACTTTGTTCAAATTCATGGCAACTGAGCATCCAAATCACCTATACAGCTCTGAAAGTCTGAGCCGGTGAGCAGATCTTTAATAGTACATAGAATGGACCTGCATTAAAAGGATGATATTGAGGTTACAAACCTGGAAATGACAGGGTTAGGACTGGCTGTGCGGGGCTTATTTCAGGGACGAGGACAAAGAGTTGAAGCTGATTAGGAAAGTAAAGACAGTGAGAAAATGTTTTGAAGATCATGAATGTTCGTGTTCTTTGTTTTCAGCAGGTTACATGGTGAGGAGTGTTTTACTATTAGGACAAATTTCTTAGACGTTAATGGAAACTTTAATCCTGCCTTGCAAATATTCAAACTTTGTAAGATTCCCACTTGGGGCTTTCCATCGATAGCCATGGTGAGACCCAGGGCCCACAGATGGATCCAATTGTGGGATCGGGGTGTATGGCTCTTGCAACATGATCCTGAGTTGGGATTTTCTGGCTTGTCTTGGCTTAATTATTAATATTAATGTCACCCTAGTGTAGCTGGGGTGACATTAATATAGTTAGAGCTGCTGTGTCTGCCACTCACCCCCTCTCCTCTCTGGTGCAGGTGCTGGGGTCACAGGCCAGGAGCCCTGCAGCTCCCCAGGTGAGCGAGAGCACAAGAGACGTGGAAGAAGGGGAGACATAGAAAGGAGTGAAACCCCCAGACAATGGCAACGGGAGGGCGGCTGGGGAGGTGTAGGAGGCGGGTGGGTGGGCAATGCCTCTTGCACGATTCCTGCCTGAAATCCTGGTAATCGCACTGTAAATGGAACTTCCCACAGTGACAGACCATAAACTTTACTGGAAGTGAAACACATCTTGGCCAAATCCTCAGCAGGCATAAATCAGAATACCTCTGTTGACTCCAATGGAGCGGGGCTGATTTACATGAGCCAGGGATCTGGCCCGGTGTCACTGAGATACATGTTTAACAAACTTTCCATGTGTAAATCTTGGCAGAGTTGGTGCTAATAGAGGAGTGTATTGATGAGCCCAGGGCACTGCACTAGAATGAATTTGCAAAAAGAAAAGGAGTACTTGTGGCACCTTAGAGACGAATACAGACTAACACGGCTGTTACTCTGAAACCTGTTAGAATGAATTTGTCTTATATCTCCTGTGTTGCACGGTATTTATTTTAATTCCAACGTTAAGAGAAACGGCTCTTTCAATCAGCCAAGCGTACTTCTCACTAATCCATCACTAATGCTTCGTTCCCTGCCTGGCTCTGCCTTCACTGCAGAGCTAACTCGAGTTATCCGCACACAATGACTCCTCTTGAGTTAGCCGAGCTCCTGCGAGAACAGGCACCCTGCTGTGCCCACATTGATTCTGCTCTCCCTCGAGTGTGGGGCTACGTACAGCTTCTTGGGGCACGGCCCACGGCTCGGAGAGCTGCAGAAAACTGAGATGTGCTATGAATTCTTTGCCAGTCTGGCGTTTCTGGGCACACGACGGGAACTGTGGGAAGGCATTGGAGGACTAGTGGTACTCGTGGTACTCAGGTGCTGCTAGCCTGTGTCCACACTACAGCGAGAGTGTCCACACTTCAATTTTAGCCCCCTTGCGTGACTCTATGAGTCTGAGTCAGTTGCCCTGTCCTCTGAGACTTGCTGTCACGTTGTGTTTTTGCCATGTAGATGTACCCTTAGTCTCTCTTTCTTGTTGCAGGTGACTTCCCTTCTCCTAAATTGTCTCTGAGCACCTCTTCAGCTCAGGTCGGGGACTCCATTTCGGCTCAGTGTCACCTTCGTCTCAAGACTTTAGCTGCTTTAGTTATTTTCTGTCAGGATGGTAAAGAAATATCAAGCCAAAAGGTCACGCCAGGCCGGTCACTGTATCGACATGACATCTCTGTGCGGAGCTCAGGCCAGTTTCGATGTATGTACCAGTACAGGAGCGACCAGAACCAGGTGAAAAATTCTCGTCTCAGTCTCCCCCAGACACTGAATGTACCAGGTGAGTTGTTGGACCCCAACACAATGTGAGGAGGGGGAAGGGAACAGCTGGATGGTGTCAGGCATTTTATAATTGTGTGGGCTTCTGCCATGGAATGTGTGGATGTTGTGAAGGCCAAAAGGATAACTGGGTAGAAAAAAGTATGAGATAAGTTCCTGGAGGTTAGGTCCGTCAATGGCTATTAGCCATGATCTGGGTGTTTCTAAACCTCTGACTGCCAGTAGCTGGGAGAGGATGACAGGGGATGGATCACTCATTAATTGTCCTGTTCTGCTCATTCCCTCTGAAGCACCCGGCATTGGCCCCGGTCAGAAGACAGGATACTGGGCTAGATGGACCATTGGTCTGATCAAGTCTGGCTGTTTTTATGTTCTTATTAGATTTCTAACTCCATTTTCCAACCCCACCTCTTGGGCAGTTTCTCTTTCTCATCCACTCATGATCGTTGTGGGCAGGGATTGACATTTATCTTGTCTGTAAAGCTACCAGCTCAATGAGACCTGACCTGGATTTGACTGTCAGGTGCTAGTGCATTATGATTATTAATTATTATTACACCAGCTGGAAATCTGGCCCACTGATGTCAATGGAGCAGGGCTGATCTGCACCAGCTGGAGATCTGGCCCATTGACTCCAGTAGAGCGGGGCCAATTTACCCCAGCTGGGATTTGGCCCAGTGTGTCTGAGGCTCCTTTGGAGAGACATGGTCTAGGGATTTGTAGCAGCTGCATCTCTGGGATGATCTCTGCTTGGTTGGCCACTGAACGCTGAACGTCCCTGATGTTGTCTGTGTTTTTTGCCCAGGCCAGAAGCTGATCCCGAGCACCGGCCCCAGCCCTGAGGATCCACCGTCTCAGGAAGGTGAGTGACTAGGGTTGCCAACTTTCTAGTTTCAGAAAATTGAACATCCTTGCCCCGCCGCTGCCCCAAAGCCCCTCCCCGTACCCCATCCCTTCTCCACGGCCCCACCCCCACTCACTCCATCCCCCCTTCTCCGTCTCTCACTCTTCCCCACCCTCGCTCACTTTCACCAGGGCTGGGGCAGGGGATTGGCGTTTGTGGGGGAGTGAGGGATCCGGCTGGAGGTGTGGGCTCTGGGATGGGGCTAGGGACGAGGGGCTCAGGGTGTAGGAGGGTGCTCCAGCCTGGGGCCAAGGGGTTCGGAGCGCAGGAGGGAGCTCTGGGCTGGGGCAGGGGGTTGCGATGTGGGGGGAAAGATGAGGGCTCCAGCTGGGGTGCGGGGTCTGGGGTGGGGCTGTGTATGAAGGGCTTGGGGTGTATGAGGGGGCTCTAGGTTGGGGCCAAGGGGTTCAGCGTGTGGGAGAGGGGTGTGGAGTCCTGGAAGGAATTCGGGTGTGGGAGGGAATGTGGGGTGCAGGCTCCAGGAGGGAGTATGGGTGTGTGAGGGGGCTCTGAGTTGTTGCAGGGGGTTGGGGCCCGGGAGGGGGCTTGGAGTGCAGGCTCTGGGTGGCTCTGGCTGGTGTGGTTTGTGGGGGTCTGGGAGGCATTGATGTCAGGTGGCCCCTTAAATAGCAGCCACACCAGCACTGCCCTGGCATTTCCCGGGCGTCAGAGGCTGCTCTAACAGCCATGAATCCTGGACACCTGGCTCGGTGAGGACAAAAGTTTTTCCTGTTCTCTGGAATGTGGGGGGGGGAGAGAATTCCCCGCTAGTGACACACCCACCCCACTGCTGCCCCTGGCTCGCTGCTCCCCCAGCATAGTGCAAATCACAGCAGCTCGAGGGAGAGAGCTGATGCAGGCCCCCCTCCTCCTCCTGCCATTTGCAGTGGCCCCCAACCCCTCTCCTTCATTCTCCCCCACAGCCCGGCTGCTGGCTGGGGCCTCCACACTCAGCTGCTGCCCGACTCTGTTCGGACCCGTTCCCAATGGGAGCAGCCCAATTTTACCCCATCCTTCCACGCAGCCCATTCATCCCCGGGAGGAGAGTGACCTGCCCACAGCCCCTTACCTGCTGGCCGCATGGTCCCGAGTTGAACCCAGCAGAGTAGCCCCACAGGGCGCAGGTTGTGGGACCCAGGACAGGTGGCTGACCCCTCCTCTCTCAGCTCCCAACAGCTGGGGAGCAGTGGGCCGGGTAGGGCGGGGGCTGAAGGCACTTCCTAAAGGCCACAGTGCCCACTCTGCAGGGAACCCCTGGCCACTGCAGAGGCTGCTGCCGGGGGTTAACCCCGCCGGCCCCAGCCTGCAGCCAAATGCCTTTCCCAGCCCCTCCGCTGGTATCCACCCCCTGCCAGCGCGGGCTCGCTCCGCCCCCGAGATCCACAGAGAGAGCTGCTGCAGGCCCCCTCCTCATCCCCCTGCCGCCAACCAGACTTTTAACGGCCCAGTTGGCAGTGCTGACCGGAGCCGCCAGGGTCTCTTTTCGAAAGAGAAAACCGGATGCCTGGCAACCCTAAGAGTGACTGTGTTCAGGCCTAATTCCCCCAGCGCTCAGCACGCTGAGATCATGGTGGGTCTGAACTCTCAAGAATCTCACCCTGAGTCCCTGACCCACAGCCCATCGGCATCCCTGGGACCCTGGCACTGAGTCCAGTGGGCCGGGCTTCTCCTATGTTCAGAACTGGGAGGAGGTGTCCTGTTCTAGGCCGGTCCTTGAGCAGCCCCTCTCCAATCTGCCCCACAGCAGGGTGTGTGGGGAGGGGAACAGCACATATAGAAGCGTCCGCAGCTGAGGGAGACCCATCTGTCTCCCCACAGCCATTCCCCCCTCTCACCCTGCAGCTGGCAGCATCTCCTATTAAAGCAGCTTCTGCGTCGTTGCAGCGATGGGAGAGGAAGCAGAGATGGGACCATTTTACACCCCATGGCCAAAGCACCCGGCAGCTTGGGAAAGTGGAAAGAGCCTCCCCTGTGGGCTGGGAGCTGGGGGTGGGGAGAGTTCATGAATCCCCGTTCTGCACTGTTACGAGAAGGAGGAACCGGGATGGAACCAGAGGACCCCCGGAGGGCAGACTGGAATCCACCCAACAGCCTCAAGAATGGGAGAACCAAAGAACAAGATAAAATCTAGCAGCACGGAGCCGTCAGGAATGTGCTATCTGCTGATGGATTCAGCAACAGCATGATGAAGCAATTCCCATAGACTGGCATAGGAAGAAATTCCAATAAAAATAGACTCTAAAAAGTGAGAACTTTGGGGTCTGATTCTGCAAACCAACTTCCAGGAGCATCAGATGAGCATCTGACAAGGCCCTGCTCCCTCCTCATGTCCAGGCCACCTGGCCAGTGGCTTGGCATGAGCAACTCTAAGGCTGGTAACTATGAAAACAACCTTGCAGAACCTGTGTGTGTGTGTTTGTAGGAATGAATGTGTGAATAAATACGAGATTGAATGGAATGTTATAGCTATAACTAACTGCTTACTATGATTCTTTCTGTATTCACAATAAATGTGGTATTTTGCCTTTTTCCCTTTAATGAGATCCTGCTGGTTTTTATTTTATTGGTATAACAACGGAAGGTCCCTCCCATGACCCCGGTGGGGAAGGACAGGCTCTAAAGCCCTGGCGAGGACAGAGCAAGTCTGGGCTGGGGCATTCCATGGCTGGGGAGTCACAGAGTGGCTGGTCTGTGACTCGCCTGCCTGCCCATTGTGACACATCCCTGCTGGCTGGCACAGCCTCATCCCCTCACTGCCAGGCTTGGCTCTGGCAGAGCGAGAGCTGGCACGTGCCGCTGGGGAACGCTGAGCCAGCAGTTCCAGCTCCGCCACCGGCAGCAGAAAGTGGGTGGCCCATTTACACGCAGGCTTCTGCCCACTCCTGACTCCAGGTAGGAGAATCTTCTAGTGTCCACCTCTGCTTTTCCATTGCATCGCCAACCACCCCGAGCCTTCCCCGAGCTCCTGGCTGGGTGGCGCACGTCTGCCAAGTGCCCCGGTGCCAGCCATCTAGCCTGGTGCCAGTGAGGAAGTGGGCAGCGGCATGCGCACAGGAGGGAGTCTGGGGCGGCTTGACAGAAGGGGTCGCACCAGTCGAGCCCAGAGGGGACGGAGACAAGGAGGAGGGTTTGGCAGGGCTGGTGGCACGGCACGGGAAGGCGGCACAGGTGGTTAGATGAGGCATTGGGCTGGGACCCAGGAGAGCTGTGTTCAGTTCCCCGCTCCTCTGTAAGTCTTCTGCGTGATATCAAGTGAGTCCCTGTCGCTCCGGGCCTCAGCTAACGAGGGAGAGCACGTCCCTGCTCTGCGGAGGGGGCGTTGAGAGCCTAAATACCACAACACCCGTATGCTAAGCCACTGGCATGGTGGGGCCAGGTAAGTGCCCAGACACTGAGGTTGCCGGGGGAACGGGCATTCTCCGGTTGCCTGGAGCCATTGTTCCATTCACCAGGACAGTCCGATGCCAGGCCAGTCCCCCTGAGCTCCGGAGAGGACTAGAGGTGCCTTAGGACGCCTGCCGTGCAGCTGCTGGCGAGTCAGCAGGAGACATTGGGTGAGGAATGGAGCCCCCCAGGACAGGGGCCATTCAGGAGACCCAGCATGGGGGGAATCAGGCCTGGGATTCTCTGCAGCGGCTGCTCCCACACAGGCCTTGGAGAGAGGAGCTGTGAAACCCCCACAAAGCGCTGCCCCGGCACAGAGCTCTGTAGCACTGGGACCCTGTACGCGTGAGCCGCAATCCAGCAGGGCCTTGGGCCAGCCCCACCCTCTCCCATTGCCCCGCTCGGGGAGGCCAGGGCACAGTACACAATTTAGCACTGACCAGCTGCAAGGATCCTGGCGGGCCCTGGTATAGTTGGAGCAGCATTTTCAATGTTCGGGAAGAGCGAGATCTGTGCAATAGGCAACGTAGCTCCATCTGGGCACCAGCCAGCTCCTGTGCCCCAGAGAGCTCCCACAGCTCCCACTGAACCAGGGACGAAGGGGGCAGGAGGTTGGAAGAGAAGGTGCCATCCTGGAACCCAGGAGACCCATGTTCATTTCCCAGCTCTGCCACAGATGCTCTGTTTGGCTTCGAGCAAGTCCCTTCTTCCCTCTGTGCTGTAGTTCCCTGTCTGAACAGTGGGGGTAGCTGCCAGACCCTGCCCTGCAGGGGGCAGTTAGAATAAATGCTATTGAGGTTGGGTAGTGCTCGGATGCCAGGGGGATGCGGGCCAGGATGGTGCCTAAGACAGACCGATAGCAAGGGGGAGCTACAGAGCTGGTGGTGAGAGGGGTTTGGCCTTTGACAATCTGCTCTGAGTGCCTGGGGTGCCAGACCCCAGGCAGCCACTGGCATTGCCAGACCTCCCTGATCTACGGTGCTGCTGCTCTCCCTGCTTCTAGGAGTCACTGCCTCCCCCTGGGCCGAGACCCCCGTGTCACGGAGTCCCCGGGCAATGCTCTGGAACTGCTCCCTACGAAGTCAGTCAGGACTCTGGGGAAGTCTCCTTTCTGTGAGCAGCCTGTCTGCAGGGAAAACAGCTCACACAGCTTCCACCTTCCTGGGTCTGACCTCGGAGCATTCAGCATCCTCTGCCCCTCCGTGAGCTTCCCACAGCGAGTCCGCCCAGGCAGGCTCCTGGGGAAGCCAGAAAGTCCTGCACCCCAACTCCGCAGTCAGACGTGACTCTCAGCCAGCCAGTAAAACAGAAGGTTTATTAGATGACAGGAACATGGTCTAACACAGAGCATGTAGGTGCAGAGAACAGGACCCCTCAGCTGAGTCCATTTTGGGAGGTAGTGAGCCAGAGAACCACGTCTGTACTTCACTCCATGTCCCCAGCCAGCCTCAACTGAAACTCCCTCCAGCCCCTCCTCCTCTGGGCTTTGTCCCTTTCCTGGGCCAGGAGGTCACCTGATTCCTTTGTTCTCCAGCCCTTTTAGCTCTCACCTTGCAGGGGGGAAGGGCCAGGCCATCAGCACCCAGGAAACAGGGTGTCGGCCATTCTCTGTGTCCAGACCCCTGCACATACCTGCCCTCTAGGGCTCTGCAATGATCATACACCCTTACCCCACCACCTAGAGACTTAAGAACTGCCTAGGGGAAACTGAGGCACCCCCACACTATTCAGAGGAAACATTAAGAACAGTCCCACTTCCTCACACACCACAGCAATCATCTCCTGGGGCTGTCATGGCACTGAGCGTTAGCAAGATCTGAGACTCATTTGGGCGGGCGGGGGGGGGGGGGGTTTGCTATTAAAGCAGCTTCTGCGTCGTTGCAGCGGTGGGAGAGGAAGCAGAGATGGGACCATTTTACACCCCATGGCCAAAGCACCCGGCAGCTTGGGAAAGTGGAAAGAGCCTCCCGTGTGTGCTGGGAGTTGGGGGTGGGGAGAGTTCATGAATCCCTTTCTGCACTGTCACGAGAAGGAGGAACCGGGATGGAACTGATTCTCCCACTCAGGGAACCAGAGACCCCCTGGCTCCAATAGCATGCACGCAGGGAGGAGCTCTGGCCTGGGGTCTGCAGGAGCCCAGCGGTCCCTTCCGGCCTCACGTCTGTGACTATGGGGAGCGGAAGGTCCCTCCCATGACCCCGGTGGGGAAGGACAGACTCTAAAGCCTTGGCAAGGCCAGAGCAAGTCTGTGCTGGGGCATCCCATGGCTGGGGAGTCACACAGTGGCTGGCCTGTGACTCGCCTGCCCATTGTGACACGCCCCTGCTGGCTAGCACAGCCTCATCCCCTCACTGCCAGGCTTGGCTCTGGCAGAGCGAGAGCTGGCACGTGCCGCTGGGGAACGCTGAGCCAGCAGTTCCAGCTCCGCCACCGGCAGCAGAAAGTGGGTGGCCCATTTACACGCAGGCTTCTGCCCACTCCTGACTCCAGGTAGGAGAATCTTCTAGTGCCCACCTCTGCTTTTCCATTGCATCGCCAACCACCCCGAGCCTTCCCCGAGCTCCTGGCTGGGCGGCGCACGTCTGCCAAGTGCCCCAGTGCCGGCCGTCTCGCCTGGTGCCAGTCAGGAAGCGGGCAGCGGCATGCGCACAGGAGGGAGTCTGGGGCGGCTTGACAGAAGGGGTCGCACCAGTCGAGCCCGGAGGGGATGGAAACAAGGAGGAGGGTTTGGCAGGGCTGGTGGGAAGGCACGGGAAGGTGGCACAGGTGGTTAGATGAGGCATTGGGCTGGGACCCAGGAGAGCTGTGTTCAGTTCCCCGCTCCTCTGTAAGTCTTCTGCGTGAGATCAGATGAGGGAGAGCAGGTCCTTGCTCTGCGGGGGGGTTGAGAGCCTAAATACCACAACACATGTGTGCTCAGCCACTGGCATGGGGGGGCCAGGTAAGTGCCCAGACCGGGAGGTAGCTGGTGGCCCTGCCCCTCGTCCTACTCCAGCCCTCCTCTCGCTCCAGCCTCGCTCCACCCACGCCCTGGCCTCCTGAGTCCAGCTCCAACCTCGAGGCCTGACCACCTCCAGCACCTTTGCTGACACCATCACTTCCAGAGGGAATGGCACTGAGGTTGCCAGGGGAACAGGCATTCTCCGACTGCCCGGAGCCATTGTTCCATTTAACCAGGACCGTCCGATGCCAGGCCAGTCCCCCTGAGCTCTGGAGAGGACTAGAGGTGCCTTAGGATGCCTGCCGTGCAGCTGCTGGAGAGTCAGCAGGAGACACTGGGTGAGGAATGGAGCCCCCCAGGGCAGGGGCCATTCAGGAGACCCAGCGTGGGGGGAATCAGGCCTGGGATTCTCTGCAGCAGCTGCTGCCACACAGGCCTTGGAGAGAGGAGCTGCGAATTCGCCACAAAGCTCTGTCCCGGCACAGTCTGCCTTCCTGCCGCTCTCCCGCCTTCTGCTCCTTCCCCTTCAAGGTGGTGTCAGAGCAACTCCTGCTGCTCACCAGCCCGCCCCCCGCTCCCCCACCCCACTTGCCTCCCCGACCTGGGACCTGCCACGGCCCCAAGATTCCTGGGGGAAGGGATCAGGGTAATTTCCCTGGGCAGGAAGAATCCTGAGTGGTTGGATGCAGCCTGTCTGCTGGGCAGTTTGTGAACCAGCAGAAGGAGAGGCGGGAGTGAGCCGGGGGAGGCCGTTTGGCCTGTGGGATGGGCCTGGGAGTCGGGAGACCTGGGTTCTAATCCTGCCTGTACTGCTGACTGCCTGGGTGACTTTGAGGCCATCCACTGGCTTGTTTCCCTGCTGGCTGCCTTGGCTAGTTAGAGTCTGAGCCCTACGGCCCAGGGATTGTCTGCAGCACCTGGGGCAACAGGGCCCTGATCTCAGCTGGCAGCTGTAGGCTCTGGTGGAACGGCAGTACGTGGACTGGCCCTGATGCTGAACGGGGCAGTCGCCTCTCACCCCTCACAAGCAATGCCTTGTCCTGGCTTCTTGCAGGATGGCTGAGGAAGTCCGCAAGGTCCCCTTGAAACCCATCCGTGCCTGGGAGGAGACGAGGCCTCCTCGTAGGAAGAGTCCGCGGAAGAGCCCACAGCAGCAGCAGGAGCTGTGTGTGCTTCAGCCCTTCCATGCTGGTGAGTGGGTGCCTCCTGGGTGGGCGGAGGGGGCTGCAAAAATGGCAGAGGCCATGGCCCTGCATTGCGGTGGGGCTTGGCCCCTCTGGGGGTTGGGGTTGCAAGACCAGGGTGTCAGTGGCGGGAGAAGACTCCATCACCTTTGTACAACTCTGGACTGCCATGAGATGGAGAGACGGGAAAACCCAGGCAGGGGGGAATGGCCCCTCCTGTTGGCAGCAGCTGCAGCCCCTGCATCTGATCGGGGCATTAGGGGCGGCAGCAGAAGCATCAGGTGGAGACTGACTGAATTGCTCACCCCCATCCGTCACACTGCAGGGTCGGAAGATATTTTCCAATGGTCGAAGGGGATGCTCTGTGCACGGTGGGTTGTTCAGCCTAGGATTGCAGGGCGCCGGCCAAAGCATGAGATGCCCCCTGATGTTGCAGCCCCATCTGCTGGCTCCTTTGCAGGGGGGTGACGCATGGCACAGCACAGGGCATTTGGGTGGCGGGGTTGTTGATGGGAGCCCAGGGCTTGCCCAGGTTACACCCCGTGGCTGTCGATGGCAGGAGAGGCAGTCAGAGGAAGCAGAACGGGGAGGCCCTGGGTCCCCGTATCCTGTGCAGACTGGGTAGCTCCTCCCTCTCCCGCAGCTGGGAGCAGACCGATTCACTGCCAGTCCCTCTGCCCCCTTCAGCAATGGCCCGGAGAGTGGGGACACCACTCATAGCCTGACATCATGCCTCCTTCCAGGTGTGGCGCTCCCCAAGTCCCCAGGCTCAGCCTGCATGCTGGGTGCGGCAGGGAAGTGGGGTAGCAGCTGGGAACCAGGGCTCTGACTGGATCTTTGCTGGGCTGAGCAGCAAAGAGTTGGGGAAACCAGGGATGGCTGTGCCAGACCCTCTTGTGCATCGGGGCTGCTACCCTGCTGGGGTGGGAGCGGGGGGCAAGGGTTTCTGCTAAGATCTCTCTCACCCAGCCTGCAGCTTGGCAGCCTCAGGTATTACCACTGCTCTGTCTTTGATCAGATTCACCATCACGGGGGAATGCCTCCTGCTTTATGGGGCCAGACTCGCAGGAGAAAGAGACCCTAGAGTACATCAACGCCTTTCTCAAGGGCAATGAACAGGTACCAAGAGCCCTCCTCTGATCTCTCAGCTACTGCCCTGTCCACATGCACCATCCGTCCTTCTCCGGATGAGGCATGGATTCTAAGGCCAGACGGGACCACTGTGACCTCCTGTATAACACAGGCCAGAGACCTGCCCCCAAATAATTCCTGTTTAAACTACAGCATCTTAAAAACATCCTGTCTGGAGTTACAAAAGGCACCCACCATGCCCCTTGCCCACTTGTGCCCACTGGATTTGGCCAGTCCCCAGCGTGATGGGTTGCCCCCCTTTGAGGTGCCACCTGATTTACTGGCTTATCACTGATCCCGCCTCTTCTGCCAGCCTGGGCCCCCGTTACCTTGTCTTGTTGGGCTCGGCTCACAAGCCTCTTCCAGCCATACACACAGGCAGGGCCACACCCAGCTGCAGAAAGACACAGACACTGAGATCAGCTCTGGGAAGACTCAGCTGAAGGGCCTTGTCCCAGTTCTCTGGTGCCCACCTCCTTTGGAGTACAGACCCAAAGGTTTTATGACATTCACCCCCTCCCTCGACGTGGAGAGAGGTATGAACAACTCTTTGCCCCTCCTCCCACTTACTAATTTATACTACAAACTGGGTTGTGGTGTAAACAAGAAACAAGATGATGAACTACAAGAGGTAGATTTTAAGCGGTTATAAGAGATAGCAAACAGAACAAATCAGATTACCGTAGTAAATAAACAAAACACACAAACGAAGCTTTACACACCAGATAGATAGGATAGACATTAGCAAATTCTCCCTGAGTGATAAACAGGTTGGCAGATTCTTAAGGCAGAAGCTGCCTTGGTTTTGCAGCTTGGATTTCCCAGGTTTTCTTGCACAGGCTAGGAATCTCTTTCTCTAGCCTGGGACCATCACTTCTCATGGTTCAATCTTTGTCTCTCAGGTGTTTCCAGGTATCTTATTGCAGGGAGTCTGAGGTCCCGTCCCGTCCCCCCCGCGATGTCATTGTTCCCCTTTTATCTTCTCTTCCCACCTGCTGGAAAACTCTTTTCCTGTGACCTGGGTCCAACAGGTCCCGTTGTGTCGCGTTATCTCGGGGAGGTTTCTATTGCACGCAGTTCCTGGGGTAGCCCTAATGCTTGTGCATTTCCTCCAGGAGCCAGTGTTTGGCTTTTTTGCTGTTCTACCTGAAAGGCTGTTTTGAAGCTCACAGTGTTTTTCAGGAACACATACACAGCTGAACTTCAGAACGTCACATCCAACGATAGCACATGCAATCCAATGAGACATTAATGTCTAGCAGAGAAAGACTTTTAGAATGATACCTTACAAGACATACTTGGTACCAAACATATCCTAATTAGATGACAGTGGCGAATATTGGGGTGTCAGGGTGTCACACCCAGATGTTCCTCCCACTCTATCAAGCCCCCCAGTAAGACTGTCTGGCTGCTTAGCCCCCATCTTGCAGTTCCTCTTTGGACACCTACCCCGTGAGATCTGCTCCCTCTCTGCTCTGGTTTCACACAGAGCTGCCCTGCCCTCCCCGCATAGTCACTCCTGTTGGGAGATGAATGGCCTTCTGGCATTCGGCATATCAAAGCCTGAGCAGCGCTGGGCGGAAGCTTTCTGACATCTCTCCCACTGGCAGCTCCTTTCCATGCTAACCTCCCTGTTTTTGTCTAATCTCTGCGGGGCGTAGGAGGAGGCCAAGAAACTTGAATTCTTGGATTGTGTCATCACCATCAGCAGGGCCACCGTCACGAGGCACCCAGAGAGAAACCTGGCAGCTTTTCTCGGCAAAGCCCTCCTTGTGGAGAAGATAAAGGTGAGTAAAACGCACACTCGGGCTATGTTACTTGGCGGGTTTAGTGATTGGCCTGGAGAGCTCTGCAGATTTGTCTACCTTCAACTGCCAATCGCTGGATCGTGTTGGATGTTTGTCTGTTAGACTGAAGAGCCCATTTTCAAGCATTTGCTCCCTGTGTAGGTACTTACAGACTGTCATCAAGGCACCCTGTAACCTTCTCTTTGTGAAGCTGAACTGATTGATTTCTGGAGTCTCTCACTATAAGGCATGTTTCCCAGTCCTTCAGTCACTCTTGTGGCTCTTCTCTGACCCCTCTCCAATTTATCAACATTCTCCTTGAATTGTCGGCACCAGACCTGGACAGAGGATCCCAGCAGAGGTCGCACCAGTGCCAAATACCGAGGGAAAATAACCTCTCTAACAACTGGAGATTGCCCTGTTTGTCCGGCCCAGGATGGCATAAGCCCCTTTGGCCCCAGCCTCGCACTGGGCGCTCCTGGTCAGCTGATTACCATGCCTGCCAAGTCTTTTCCAGAGTCACCGCTTCCCAGGTTAGAGCCCCCCATGCTGTGAGCGTGGCCTGCGTTCTTTGGTCCTGAACATGTCACTGTATTGAAACGTAGATTGTTCCCTTGCGCCCAGCTTCCCAAGTCACCAGGTCGCTCTGTATACACCAGTCTCCCTGCACAGAGCCCCAACACTCCGCAGTCAGTGCCCACTAGGGAACTAGCAACAAATCTGCTCCGTAGATTTGGAAAGTCTTTGCTCTGCGGCGCTGCAGAAAGCTTTCCGGAGCTTACCTCCCTTCCCTGAACGTGGGACAGCGTGTGCTGGTGGGTGGTCCAGTGGGCTGGGGCTCAGTTCCTCAGTGAGACCTTTGGGCAAATCACTTCCCCCTCTGTGCCTCAGTTTCCCTCCCATGCCTTGTCTCGTCCAGTTAGCTCGTGAGTTCTCTGGGGCAGGGACTGGCTCTCACTGTGTGTGTGCAGCACCTGGCACAAGGAGCCTGATCTCAGGTGGAGTCCCTGGGTGCTAATGCTGATGGAGCCTTTGCAGTGCACTGGCGCGTGACGCTGGGGCACTGACCACAGGCCCTGCACTGCGCTCCCCAGCTGGAGCCCTGCACACCATCAAGCCCACAGTAGGACAACCTGTCTGCCGAGGCCACGTGTTGCAGGCCCTGCGCTTTGCTCCCCAGTCGGAGCCTTACGGGAGCTCGGAGCCCGGCTGGCACTTCCCCACATTTTCTCCCCAGGAGCTGATTGATCTTGAGTCCGTCGACTCCCTGACCAGCGGGGTGCGTCAGCAAGCGATGCTCGCCATCATGGAGCTGAGGTACCCGGCCTGCCCGCGCAGCCCCAGCTAGTGCTGTGTGCAGCCAGACACGCCAGCCTCTTGGCATGGCCAGTTCTCCAGGGCATTGCCCCCTCTGCTCCTCCCCCGTCTTCTGATTCCCCTGGGCACGTGGCACCAGGCCATGGTGCTGGTGCATGTGCGCTGGCACCAATGGGTTGGTGGTGGAGGATCCTTCGGTGCCTGGCGACCTCTCCAAGTGGCCGTGTGAAGATGTGGGGGAGGGAGCGAGGGGGTTGGACCGGTCCCCTCTGGGACCCGCAGGCGATGGCTCCGGGGGGAGAGGGGCAGTTGGGCACTGCTGGAGCGGAGCCACCGGAGTCGCCGCCAGCTGTGCCAGCTGCATCACACCGGCAGCTCAGCGACTCCCTGTGGCTCAGAGGCTGGGCAGGCTGAGCCCTGGCTCGTGGCACAGCCTGCGCCATGGGGGGCTCTCTCTCAGTGCCGCTGGCACCCTGCTCTCAGCTTCCCAGAAGCCTGCCCGTCATGTCCTGGGAGCCTGAGGCCAACATCAGTGCATCAGTCTCGCCTCAGCCCTCCAATCCGCGCGTGTCTCTTCTCTTAGCAAAGTGAAGCCACTGCTGCAGGGAATGGAGCTATCCAGCCTGCTCAACCTCTGCTTTTCCAGCACCTTCTCCCTGCCTCCAGGAGAGACCAACCAGGGCGTGGAGGCTGCTCTATACAACAACGTAAGCCCCAAACTAGCCATGAGGAGCTGCCCCAAACCGAGGGGGAATCCTGCAAGTCACTTGTGTCCCTGCGCCCTGGGTTACCTGGCGCTGGCATAAGAGTGTAATGATCACAGCTCCTTGGCAGCGCTTCAGCTCAGGACCTGCAGTACCAAAGCACAAGCCCCACCGCCGCAGATAAAGGAGTAACTCCCTCATAGGGTAGCAGTAGTAGGCATTTATCCTTCACAGGCACTGGCAATTAGTGGGGAACAGACACTCCCTTCCCAAGCACATTCATCCCCAGTGCATGGCTGGGGGCACAGGCCTGAGATCGGCTGCTTGAGATGCACACAGGCCAGGGGAAGTGAAGCTTGGCTGGAAATCTCCCCTCCCCCTCAAATGCGGAGTCCTTCCTGACTCTTCTAATGCCTTAGACTGTGTGCAGTGTCCTCCCTGGGGACAGCAAAAGCGGGTGGGGTCCTGTTGCCAGGAGGAGTTTGCAGTAGGTCCCCTGCAGGTACAAGTGAGTGGGTGAGCTGGAATAGCAGGGGCTGCCGTGGCCTGGGGCGTGTCACACGCCAAGGCATTGGTTCGTGGCCTGGATGGATAACGCCACTTGCTGTGGTTTCTCCTCTGCTCTGCACACAGACTCTGAACACCATGGATGAGCTGCTGAAGGCCTTGGTGTGTGAGGATGAGAAGCCGAACCTTGTGGTGCTGCAAAACATCGTGGAGGTGTGGAGGCATGGGGGCAGGAAGGGGACGAGTCCTGTAGCTGGGGTGGGGCTCTGGGACCAAGGCTCCATTTAATCCCAAGCATGGGACTTCTGCTCCTCAGAGTATGTTCTATAAAAAGGTTCTTGGGCTGGAGGACCAAGTGCCCCTGCTATATCTGAAAAGCGTCTGCATGGGGCGGAAGTGGAGGAGTGCGGGATCTGCCGTGTTCTCCACTGAGCCTCATCTGAGCCCGGGATTCATTTGTGTTCACCATGGGCCCCACCAATACTGGCCACAGCCCAGAGCTAGATTCCCACAATGTTCTAGTTCTGGGGCCACAGGAAGTCGATTCTGTGGGTGGTTTGTGCTCCAAAAAGAGGGAAATGTCCTCGGCAGATATTCAGTCTACTGAATATTCAGATACTGAATATTCTGAATATTCAGTATATTCAGATACTCAGTATCAGTATATTCAGATATTCAGATACTCAGATGTCCCTTGCCAGTTAGAACTCATTTTTGCCTTAGCCTTTCTGATTTTCACTCTATGTGCTTGTGCTATTTTTTGGTACTTCTCCTTCGCAATTTGTCCCAATCTGTTTCTCTCAGGTCCTGCTCCCCTGGACCGCATCCAAGGAGGTGCATGTGCGGCTGAGGGCAGTGGGAAGAATCACCTGGCTGACCAAATTCATCTCTGGTCAACACAAATTCAAGGTGAGCAGCCTGTGACTCTGGCCGTCTCCTAACTGCACTGAGCAGCCTCGCGGTGCAGCGCTCCCTGGCAGGGAAAACCCGGGCCTGGAATAGTGACTCAGCAAGATCCTCGGTAGGAGTCCAATCTAATGAGCCCTGATGTGGACGGGTCTGTCCTCTGACTCCAGTGGGCCTTGGGTGGAGCCCCATAATTCTATCTCCAACGACTCTCCCCGCTGTTCCCCTAGGACCAAAGTCTGCTCCGCAGGGTCAGCGGATTTACACAGGATCGCCCTGAGAGCACCCTCTGAACCCAGGTGTCTGTTCAGCCCCTTTGTCAGTTGCCCCCGGGATGCTTTGGCATCAGCTCCTGCCAGGCTGCCAGATGAACACCCCCTGCTCTGGGTGCTCAGGGCCATTGAGCTGCTCCAGCTGCTCCATCCCCCCTGTGGCAGGGCCTCCCCTCCAGCAGCTGGAGGGGGGCGCTTGGATGATATGCCCCCAGAGGCTGGGGCAGCAGAAGAGAAGGAGGGAGGTGGAAGGGGACACAGTGAAAGGGATGGGAGGGTCCAAAGGAGCCAGAGCAATGGGGAGTGCGTCAGGGGAGGCCGTGCAGACCCCAGGAGAGGAGGGCAAGGGGCTTGGTGCGACGTGGGGAAGAGCAGGGAGCGAGCGCAGGGGCTGCAGGAGGGGCAAGGGAAGGTCTGGCAGGAGGGGGAGGCTAGAGGGGGAGGCTGCAGGAGAGAACTGGCAGGAGAGAGCCGGCAGGCTGGGTGCGGCGCAGAAAGTGGGGGCTGTGGGGAGCTCCAGGATGGAGTGAGAGAGGCGGAATGCAGAGAAGAGGAGTCCAAGGTGACCTCACGCTCCTGGACCTGAGGTCAGTGGAGGGAGGGGGATGGGAGAAGGGGCTGGGATTAGGAGCTTGCCCTTGAGATGGAGACTGGACGTTAGTTCATTCCTTACCCAGGTCCCCACTCGAGGGCAACATTTGCTGACTTTGCTACCCAGACTTCCCGTCCCTGCTTAGCTTCCCTCAGTCCCTGGTGATGGGCCCCATGGCTCCTCCTGCTCTCATTGTCCCCAGTCTCTCTGCGCTGGGCTCTGCCTCCCCCGGTTCTAGCCCCTTGCTAGTGCAATGCCAGGGGGACATGCTGCGCTGGGCCTGCAGGGGCGAGTGACTCCCCTCTCTCCGTCAGGGACTGGAGGAGTTCAGAGTCCTGGGCCAGCTGGTGGGCTGTCTCACTCTGCGCTGTGCTGAGCAGGAGCCGGAGATCTGCCGATCGGCTATGGAGGGACTTCACCACCTCTACGCCTTCCTGCTGTGGCAAAAACGTAAGAGCACTGGAGACCCTTGTCCTTCCTAAATACATTGACATGGGGTTTCCAAACATGGGAAACATATTTATTGAACACTTCTGCCTTTTCTGCATCCTTTTAAACAGTCTCCATCTAGTAATGAGTCTACACCATTGCTAGGATTTCTTTTGTTCCTAATACACTTTTTGAAAAAACCTCCTTAGTATCCATAGTCCTTCAAGCCATGGAGTTTCCCCTGATGTCTTTAGCTTCCCCTGTCCACATTCTACTCTTCATAACTCACATAAGAATGGACATACTGACTCAGATCAGTTCATCTAGCCCAGTATTGGGTCTTCTGATAACGGCCAGTGCCTCCTGCTTCAGAGAGAATGAACTGAAAAGGGAAATTTGGAGTGATCCATCCCCTCTCATCCAGTCCCAGCTTCTGGTAGTCAGAGGTTTAGGGACATGCAGAGTCTGGGGTTGCATGGCCTAATTATCTTGAACCCAATTATCCTTTTAGGCTTCACAACATCCCACGGCAACAATTTCCACAGGTTGCCTGTGCATTGTGTGCAGAGATACCTTCTTTTCTTTGCTTTTAACTTGCTGCCTATTAATTTCAGAAAGTGACCCCTAGTTCCCGTGTTATGTGCAGGGGTAAATAACACTTCCCTAGTCACTTTCTCCACACCAGTCATGATTTTATAGACCTCTGTCATCTCCCCCCTTAGTCAGCTCTGTTCTAAAATAAATAGACCCAGGTCTACACTGCAGACCTATATTGTTATCACTCCATTGCTCAGGGCTGTGAAAAATCCACACCCCTGTTGGCAGAAGCACCCCTCCCACTGACATAGCTAGCGCCTCTCTGGGAGGTGGATTCAGAGCTTGTTGGCAGAGGACCATCTTCTCTTCAACGCGACAGCGCCGGTGCAGCTATGGCGATAGAGTGGTTTAAGTGTAGACTTGCCCCCAGTCTTTTTAATCTTTCCTCATACGGAAGCTCTTCCATACCCCTAATCATTTTTGTCGCCCTTCTCTGCACCTTTTACAAGTCTGGTATATCTGTTTTGAGATGGGGCGACCAGAACTACACGCGGTATTCAAGGTGTGGGCGCGCACATTGGATTTGTATCGAGGCATTCTGACATTTGTCTGGTTTATTATCTATCCCTTTCCTAATGGTTCCCAACATTCTGCTGGCTTTTTTAACTGCCACTGCACGGTGAGCGGATGTTTTCGGAGAACTCTTTACGATGACTCCAAAATCTCTTTCTTGAGTGGTAATTTAAACCCCATAATTGTGTATGTATAGTTGGGATTGCGGTGTCCAGTTTGCATTTATCAATATTGAATGTCATCTGCCATTTTGTTGCCCAGTCCCCCAGTTTTGTGAGATCCCTTTGTAGCTCTTCGCAGTCTGCTTTGGATTTAGCTATCTTGAGTCATTTTGTATCATCTGCAAATTTTGCTACCTCACTGGTTACCCCTTTTTCTGGATCATTGATGACTATGTTGAACTACACTGGTGTCAACACAGATCCCTGGGGTGCCCCGCTCTTTACCTCTCTCCACTGTGAAAACTGACCATTTATCCCTCTTGTTTGCTTCCTATCTTTTAACCACTGACCCATGAGAGAACCTTCCCTCTTATCCCATGACAGCTTACTTTGGTTGGATTGGTGAGGCATGACTTCCCTTTACAAAAGCCATGTTGACTCTGCCCCAACAAATTGTGTTCACCTATGTGTCTGATAATTCTGTTCTTTCCTATCATTTCAACAAGTTGCCTGGTGCTGAAGTCAGGCTTGCCAGGGATCACATCTGGAGACTTTTATAAACTTCACTGTCACATTCGCTATCTCGTACAGAGGCCGATTTAAACATTAGCTTACATACCACAGCACTGCACATAAGTTTGTTTGGATGTCTCGTGAGAGCTGCAACCTTTGCACCAGGCAGGCAATTTACCATGCGGTTCTCCCACTCATCACAAACCCAACTGCTTATATGTTTATTGATTGAATCCCCCATTACTATTACCTGGCTTTTCTTTGTAACTGGGCTTCCCGCCTCAGGAGGGGCAGCCTCAGTGTGAGAGGATATCCTGACTTCATCTGGCAGGTGGGTCCCAACTATGGGATCGTCTCCCTCTGCTCCAGCTCGATGTTCTCCTTCCCAGAAACTTTCACCCTCCTCAGCAGCACAGAGGCTGTCAGACTAGGGGTGGGACCACTCTACTGCATCCCTAAAAGTCTCCTCTATGTACCTCGCTGTCTCCCTTGGCTCCACCAGTTCAGATCCTCTGGCCTCCTGGTCTCCGAGGGCAGTAGCTCCTTGGGCCAAATGCCCAGATCTGCTACCTGCCCACAGGGCTGGTAATCCTACATGCTGCATTCAGTGCAATCCACTGGAGAGCCTCACACTGCTGCTGCACTTCTGCCTGGTTTATTTTGACTCTTGCAGGGGGGTTAGTTTGTTTAGTTTTGTTCGGGGGTGGGGGGAGTTTATTGGCCTGAATTTACAGTATGTTTCTTAGACGTACTTGTCTGTAAACTTCCTTGCAAAACTCCCGTTTCCAAAGCTAACCTCTGATTTCTATTGCCTGCTGTCTGTTTCCCCTCCCTGGTTCAGGCACCACGCTGGCAAAGCAGAGTGCAGAGTATCTGCAGGTCTTCAGGGAGTGGCGAGCGGAGAACACCTTCTGGGTCACCTGGTTCACCAACACCAGCAATATCGCCATGGTAACTACTTTCAATGCTTCCTGGGTTTGTTGTGCCCAGAGTCCTCAAGGGAGAGAAATTAACACCCTAGGAGTCAGGGGGAAGGGACAGACCCAGGCGTGTGACTGACCCCATCCAGCTGGGCCGGAGCCCTGCCTATGGCCCACTCCACCTCATAGAATCATAGACCTCAGGAGGTATCTAATCCAACCCCCTTCTCATAGCAGGACCAACCCCAACTAAATCATCCCAGCCAGGGCTTTGTCAAGCCTGACCTTAAAAATCTCGAAGGATGGAGATTCCCCACCTCCTTAGGTAACCCTTTCCAGTGCTTCACCACCCTCCTAGTGAAATAGTGTTTCCTCATATCCAACCTGGACCTCCCCCACTGCAACTTGAGACCATTGATGCTTGTTCTGTCACCTGCCACCACTGAGAACAGCCGAGCTCCAGCCTCTTTGGAACCCGCCCCCCTGCCCCCCGACCCCAGCAGGTAGTTGAAGGCTGCTATCAAATCCCCCCTCACTCTTCTCTTCTGCAGACTAAATAAGCCCACTTCCCTCAGTCTCTCCTCATAATTCATGTGCTTCAGCCCCCTAATCATTTTCGTTACCCTCTGCTGGACTCTCTCCGATTTCTCCACATCCTTGGGGGGCCAGATGTGACCTCACCAGTGCCGAATAGAGGGGAATAATCACTTCTCTCGATCTGCTGGCAAGGCTTCTACTATGGAGGGCCAATATGCCTCCTTCTGTGCCACATCCCAAGATGCACTGGGTCTCATCCAAACCTGATCCCAGCTCCTTGTCAGGTGTGGTGGGAGCTTCCCCAGAGATTAATGCTCTCCAAGGCATCATTGCGTCCACGCACCAGTGCCAGCCCCTGCTGAGCACTAGAGAGTGTATCCGTGCTGTGCAGTATTGTGCCCCCGTGCACTGCCACGCCGGCCTCTGCCATGTACGACAGCTCCTGATTGCTGGCTGGGTACTGTGCATCCCAGGTGCAGTAACCCAGCCCTGTCCCGGTAGAGCGGGCTTTACCTGCACTCCTGGCTGGGCCAGTCCTGGTTGCTCGGTCCGACTGGAACCGCACTGGGCAGCAAAAGGGGTTTCACTGGCAGGTTTCTTTCAGATGTTTGGGAAGTACTTCAACCCCTCCGAGCGCATGGACTTCCTCCTCACGGCTATCGAGGGCATGAAAGACACCAGCGTCCATGACTCGGTGGCGGCCAGGCACATGCTGCATGTGATCCTATGGGTCCCCAGCCCAAGCTTGGAGAGGGTAAGAGTTGCAGTGAGAACAGCCTGCTGGGGGAGGCCATCTGTGGGAGACTCTGTCTCTGGGCGCTCGGCATTACTGGGGGGCAGGTCCTGTGCAATGCGGGGGGTCAGTCTAGGTGATCTCCATGGCCGTTTGTGGTCTTGCAGTCTATGAATCGATAGGCCGGGAATTGGCCCTGTGTTCTAGGCCTGGAGCTGGAGAAGAGGATGTGGGAGGGCAGATGGCTCTCAGGTACGGCAGCTCCCTGGCACCCCAGATCAATAGCAGCGCGAGGAAGCCAAAGCCCCCATCTCCCCATTTCTCTTCCAGGTGTCGGAGGCTGTGACGAGCATATACCACAACCTGGACTCCATCAGCGAGCCGCTGGCCCAGCAGCAGCTGCTCAAGGCCCTTGTCGTGCTGGGCCACCAGTACAGCGAGGAGGTGGTCACAACCCTGCTGGGCTGCTCGCTGTCATGGGACAGGTACGGGGCTGGGGCTGCTGCCGCTTGCGCTCCGGCTCCCCCGGACTGGTCCCGCTGCCAGGGTCAGGGGCGTGCAGAACCTTCCAGAGACCTCCTGCTCCCTGCAGAGCTTCTGCTTCTTCTGGAGGGTTTTGCAGGCTGACATGCCATGGAGACAGGCCAGCCTGCAAAACCCCATATGGCAGCCCTCGGCCTCCCCCGGGGCTGACACTCAGACCCGGCCCCCATGCAGCCTGCCCCAGGCAGTGGGGGCCCTTGCTGCAGCAGGAGGGCAACAAAGGGCCGGCCGGTGGCGGGAGACCCAGCAGGGTGCGGGTGGCAGTGGGTGCAGGAGGCTGGCGGGGCTCTGGCCAGGTGAAATCGGCTCTCTCCCTTTGCAGCGTTGCTGTGGAGATGTGGAGGGTGCTGACATCCCACCCCAAGACCGCAGGAAAGGTCCTACGGGAGCTGCTCAACACGCTGCAGGAGCGACCGCTGCACCCTCATCACGACGTCTCTCAGCAAGAGGCTGGCGTCGCCCCCTTGGCCGTAAGTTCCAGCCCCTGCAGCAAGGGAAGGAGCGCCGTGTGTCCCCTCCACGGCCTCAGGGTGTCTCTCAGTCTCCCACTGGGTATCGCCATTGGGCCGAAGAGAGAGAGCGTGACTCTAGCCAGCGCTATAGTCGAGGCAGAACACGCCGAAACCCTCTCCTGGTGCTCTGGGACAGCTCTCGTAGAACCGCAGGGTGAGAAGGGATCGCAAGGACAGCTTGTCCAGCCCCCTGCCAAGATGCAGGATTTGTTGTGTCTATCCCAGCCGAGACAGATGGCTCCAGCCTCCTTCTATAAACCTCCAGCAAAGGGGCTTCCACAAGCTCCCTAGTCGTCTGTCCCATTGTCCTACTCTTCTTACAGTTAGGAAGGTTTTCCTGAGATTTAATCTAAATCTGCAGTGCTGTCTTTTGAACCCATCCCCTCTTGTCCTGCCCTCTGGGGCAAGAGAGAACAACTTTTCGCCATCTTTTTTTTGGCAGCCTTCGAAGAATCTGAAGACCCTGAGCACGTCCCCCCTTAATCTCCTCTTTTCCAAACTAAACATAGCCAGTTCCTTCAATCTTTGCTCGTATGGCTTGTGTTCCATCCCTCTGATCATCTTTGTCACTCGCCTCTGGATCCATTACAGTTTCTCCACATCTTTTGTAGACATTGGTGACCAAAACTGGACACCGTACTCCAGCTGAGGCCTAACCAGCACTGAGTAGAGTGGTACTATCACCTCCCATGACTTCCAGGCTATACCTCTGTTAATGCAACCTAAGATTGCATTTGCTTTTTTTTCTTTTTTTTTTTTTTTTGCAACAGCATCGCTTTGCTGACTCATGCTGAGGCTGTGATCCACCGCAGCTCCCAGATCCTTCTCAGCAGTTCACCCGGTTATCCCCCATTCTGTTTCTGTGCATTTGCTTTTTCTTCTCTAAATGTAGCACCTCACTTTTGTCTTGGGTGAGTTTCATTTTGTTGTCTATAGCCCAGTCCTCCAATTTACCATGATCCCTCTGAATTTGAGCTCTTTCCTTCAAAGTCTTGGCAACTCCTTCATCAGGGAGCTCATGCAGGGCTGGGGTCATTGAAAGCTTCCCAGGGGACCTGGCCCTGGCCTGGAGTCAGGAGCCCTGGTTTCTAGTCCTGGCTCTGCCACTGACCTGCTGGGTGACCTTGGGCAAGTCCCTGCCTGGCTTTTGTCTGTTGTTCTGCAGGGCAGGGCCTGGCTCCTGCAGGGTGCGTCTCTGGGTGTGTGATCCAAAGAACCCTAGCACTAGAGTAGCAGCAGAGCTGTGGACTCTAGACCTCCAGGGATTGCTGGTGACACCAGTAATCCGGGACGCCCGGACAGAGTCATTTTGCTTCAATTGGAACCATTTTTTCCTACGAATCCCCTTTTTGAGCCTCGTAGGTTTTAACTGTTGACGTCACAGCTCTGTCCCGCAGCACTCGCTCCTCTGAAGAGCTCGAGAAGGGCCTTTTGCTGCTCAGACCTCATACCAAGTGTGATAGACACAGCATAGTGAAGGCAGAGAAAACCCTTGGGACTTAAATACACAGATCTGGCAGCCTGGTCAAAGAGGAGACAATCTGAAGGCAACTCTCCCTAATGATAATTTACTTCCCCTGAGAATAGCAGGTCAGTCCGGTTTATTAAACCCGGACGATGAATCGATCAGACATGGAGAGGGCATGACTGTAATTCTCTTTGTTATCCACCATTCCCATTGTTCCATGTCCTCAGCCTGGTTTTCACTTGCTTGTGTTTTATTTTTCCTTCCGGAATCGGTAAGCCTATATTGGACACTTTTCCCCCTGATCCCGGTTGAGGTTTTGTGGGGCTGTCTTTGAACAGTTCAAAAGCCAAATACAGAAATGATTGAATCTGGCTTTTAGTAACAGACCAACCCTACAACTCATATACAAAATCGGCTCCCTCGCCGAGGCTGGGCTGTAAGGCCCGGGACTCAGGAGAACCCAAGTTCAGTTTCGGGCTCTGCCAGACTCCCTGGGTGACCATGGGTGAGTCACGTCGCCTCTCTGTGCCTGAGTTCCATGTCTGTACAACGGGGATAGAAATCCTTCCTTTGTGTGTCTAGCCTGTAAGCTCTAGGCCAGGGAATGTCTCTTTCTGTGCCTGGAAAGGCCCCAGCACACGCCCTGATTGCAGATAGGCGCTGGAGGTGCTATTCTAACTCTTATAACAAGAATACACTTGATTTGTTTGGGGTCAAGGTGTTGTGCAGAGAAGTTTCCACACATGATACCTGCTAATAAATACTACCCCCTGAGATCGGGGGTACAAGGAAGCAGCTGCTTATGTTGCAGGTAGCCGGCCCCGCTGCCTGCGATCCTAGCTGGGGCTGTGCAAGGGCTTTGAGGCTCTAACATGTCATCTGGAGGCAGGGCGCTAGAAGACTTTTGATAGTGGAGGTGCTGAGCACCCCCTTACACCTGTGCACACACCCCACCACCCCTAGAGCTGGGGTCAGGAGCAGGGCCATGGCTCCAGGGGGGCGGGAGATGGATGGGGCAAGGGGGCCGAGGCTGGGGCCACAGCTGGGAGTTGGCGCAGGGCTGGCAGCTGGGACCTTGTGTGTGAGGCCAGGAGCAGAGCCCCGCCTAAAACCTTGGAGTGCTGCAGCACCCCCTGCACTCCTAGTTCCCGTGGCTCTGTCTGCAGGGGAGGCAGACGTTGTTTTGGAAATGTCTTGTTGGGTCACCGGAGGGTGTTTCGTAAAGCAGCTCCTCCTTTCACACAGATAGGGAAACTCCAGCGCCAACTCCCAGTCATCGTGGAGCGGCTACACGAGGCAGACAGGGACATCATCTCCAGTGCCATCACGGTGCTGATAGACATCCTCGCTGGCATGGACAGGCAGAGCGCCAGCCCCGTGGCTGTGCAAGTGGCTGAGAAACTCCTGCCTTTCTTTCATGATGTAAGGCCTGGCGGCCCGCGGGAGACCCTTTAAGCCACAGACGTATGAATGGGGGCTGGCGGGTGGGCTAGCGGGACCTATGCTATGGCCCTAGCCAGAAAAAGGATTGTCGTAAATGACATGAACCCATTCCCGCCTTCTTCTGCTAGCCCATTCTCCATCAGAGCATATGGCAGTACGAGTGGGAACCCTGGTGTCCTGCAGGCCTGCTGACAAGGATCAGGGCAGCCTGGGGACGAGGCTCCCCTTGAGGGAAGGACATACATTCCTGAACCTGCATGCAGCGAGGGGGCCTCTGCAGCACAGGGTGCCGCAATGCTCCTGCTGGCTTCCAGGGTAACAAGTGATGGTACCCTGGTGAAAATCCTGCTCCTCCCCTCCCTGGCCAGGAATCCCACAGCTGGCCTGTCAGCTCCATAAGGAAACGGCTCCATCTGTAGGTTCTGCAGCTACCGCCCTTTCCTCTCCCCTTCGTTCTCATGGCAGGGCAGCATCAAAGGAGGGGCTAGTTCTCCCCAGGCCTTTTGTAACCACAAACGAGCCCCCGCCAGCGTGTTCACCAGACTGATGTTCAGTCCCCCACTGCACGGCGAGAGCCAGCAAAGTGGGCGGGAGAAAGGGACCCATCCATTACTGCCTTCCAGGGGTAACGCCCCAGTGGGGGCTCCTGGAGGGACCACCCACCTCCCCAGCTCTCACAACGCTATATCCTACCCTCAGCCCTCCCCAACTCTGCTGGGACCCGGCCACTCTTTATTTAGCAGTGGCACAGGCCCAGCTAAAGCTGTTCCCAGGGTCTCCTGGATCCCCAGCTGACCGAAGGGACAGGGCAGCCCAGACCGAAGATGCAGGATCTCGCCCTGGGGTGAGCCTTTAAACCAAAACCCTGTGGGGCCCGGGGGGAACAGAACAGGTTTTCTGGCCAAGAAGATACCAGGATAGCCCCTCAGCTGGTGGAAACGTGCATCTCTTTTGCCTTCAGTGGCGCTATGCTCATGAGACTCTGGCCCCCAGCTGTGCCTGTATGACTGGGGCTGAGTTAGCAATACCCCCTGCAGGGCAGACATCTCTGTCACAGTGAGCGCTCACCCCGCTGAGTGAGCACGACCGTCACAGCGTCTCCTCCCCACATCCTCTCTTGCAGGAGTCCAGCAAACTCCGGGTGCTCTCCATCGCCCTCTTTAAACACCTGCTGGAGCTTGTAAGGGGGCCCAGCAGGAGGAAGATGAAGGAGCACGTCATCCGGAGCCTGGTCCCGCTGCTCCTCCTCCTGCATGATGAGCGTCCCAATGTGTCCCAGGTGAGGCCACGAGCTGGAGCCTGCAGCTGAGATCGTTACAGAGTGACCAGTAATTTGTTGGGGGGGGCCAACATGTGACACCCCCCTTTCAAGGGTCTGGCCGGCAGAGGGCAGGTGCTCAGTGCTGTGACAATCAGGTGCTCAAAATCACTTGAACGTTGAGTCCAGTAGCGCCATGACCATGTCGCCCCACCCAACTGCTGAGTCTTCCCTGCCTCCTCTGAGCCCAACACTCCCCCCCTGCAGCCAGGCTGAGAGAATGGGTGGGCGGAGGGGTCAGCTCACCACTCCTACAGCCACTGGCCTCCGCACATTCCCCTGGGTGTGCTGGTGGGAAGAGCACAACCCTGGCCATGGTCCCTACCCGGAGCAGAGCTACCCAGCCTCCGGATGGTGCCCAAGACCCAATGTGCCCTTGGCCAAGCAGCCTGGACAGCTCTTACTAGCCATGACATGCCCAAGCCCCCCCTCCGCCCCGCCCCAGGTGCCTGTGCCCATGCTCGCTCTCATGGCCCCCATCACTTGGGAGCCAAATGCTCCCAGCAGTAATGAATTCACCCTCCTACCCCCCAGGAGGTGGGGAACTAACGCACAGCGTGAGGCCTAGTGCCTCAAAAGTATTGAATGCCCATGGGCATTAGGCACCTAAATCCCTTTGTAGCCCTGGGCCGAAGCAACTTGCCTGAGTTCCTGCAGGAAGAGCTGGGAATTGAGTCAGGTCTCCAGCCATTGCCTTAGCCACACCTCCGCCCTTCCGCAAACAGCCGCGGGCCGGGAACCGTTCAGCACACACGGCCTCCGGAAACTATGTTAGTGGCTTCCAGCTGGGCTGTCCCTAGCCATTTGGGTGCCCTATCCAGCCCTCCCGCAGTGGGGCTGTGTGGGGTCCCAGGCCTCCCCCTCCCCCCCACCAGGGTCTGGGAGGCAGGAGCTGTGTGGGGCCACTTTTGGGGGGCCCACAGGCCCAGAGTGGCCTGGGGGATTAGCGGAGAACTGGGAGTAGCCCGCTCTGCTTCCCTCGCCCCGGCTCCAGCCATGTCGCTCGAGGGAGGGGCTTTGGGGAAAGGGATCCCTCCCACACACACTCACTGACAGCAGCGGGAAGCGGAGCAGCCTGGCCCCAGTCCGCTCTACTCTGCCAGCTCCCAGCCGTGGCACTCCGCTTCCCACCGCTGGTGAGTGCGGGGGGCAATCCTTTGGAGTAGAGCGGGCTGGGACCGGGTTGCTCCACTTCCTGCCACTGCTGGGGAGTGTGGGGTCGCTGGGGGAAGAGGCTTGCAGAGAAGAGGTGGAATGGGGGCGGGCTGGGGACGGAGCAGGGGGGAAGGGGAAGAGGCAGGGCGGAGGGAGTTGTCCAGGCCCCCCCCAGGGATGGCCCTGCCCTTTGTAGTGGGCGCAGCCCGCGGCGGGGCTGGCCGAGGTATAGGGCGGGTCACTGGGGCTGGTGCTGCTGCATGTGCAGCATGCAGCTGCCTAGGGGCACCGTGAAATTTAGGGCAATTTGGTGCCCCAAATTTCGTGGTCCCCTATGCAGCCGCGTATGCCGAGGGACGGCCCTGGCTTCCAGCTCCTGTAAGCGTGGCCGGCCCCTCTTGTTTTGCAGGTGTGTTGGGACACCCTCAGGAGTGCGGTGGAATTCCTAAGGTGGAGCCAGCTCGGTGCTCTCGTCCAGAAGAAGGAGCTTTGGCGAGGCTGTGACTGCCTGGTGAGGGAGCCCTCCATTGCCCGGCTCCGTGCCCACACCGAGCCCCAGCCCCGGGACCACACCTGGCCCTGGCTGTAGTCCCTCTGCGTGATCCCCCCGGCACAGGAAAGAGGGCTGAAAGCAGGACACTCCACAGATCTGGAACCTGGCCTGCAGGATGGAAAGGCCTTTAATAACCTTGTGCTCCCTTCTTCTGGCTATTAGGTGGCATGCTACAAGGGGACGGCAGAAACCTTCCTCTGCCAGGCCATGGCCTTTCTGGAAGACCCACAGGATGCCATTAGAGAAGCGGCCATCAGGTTTCTAGGTAACCACAGAGCAGAGGGGTCCCTTAAGCAGAGGGGCTGGATCCAGTCCCAGGCTCTCCTCAGTCCCTGCCGGCAGCGAGAAGTAACCCCTGGGCTCCTGATTGCCGAATGAAGGCTCAGGGGTGTCAGAAACCCGCAGGAGCAAGCTCACCCCAAACTGCCCTGATCGGCTGATGCGCCCCCTCCAACCCCACTGCTCCCCATGCGGTCCCCATCCCCCCCACCCCCACCCCACCATGGGCTCTTGGGAGTGGAACCTCAAGGCGCTATGCTCTCCTTTGGCAACCAGCCCCACAGCCATTCCTGGGGACTCGCCCTTTCCCCTGTGGACTCAGGAGTCCGTCCTGGACAACAAGGGGCAGGGGAAAGCCCCACTGCTTGGAGGGTGACAGAGGCTTTGACACCCTCTCTGGGGATGCAGGGATGTAATGAGCTGTTTGTGTGTAGGCCTCACTGCCCGGCAGCTGGACCAGCAGAGCCAGGACAAGTTAGAGGCCATCTGCAATGGTGAGTGGTATCTGCCTTGAGCACTGAGCGCTAGAGGGACGAATGGCCCAGGGCCACGGGCTGGGTTCAATCTCCGACGCCAGCAATGTGATCTTGGGCGAGAGCCACAAAGGGTTGCAAAATGCAGATCCCCAAACCCCCGATCAGCTTCCCCCTCACCCTGTGGTGTCTGCTGGTTGGCATGTGCCCAGGCACTTAGCCCTGACCTCAGAGCTGTGGCCTGGCAAATCCCCAAACTGGGCCTGAGCTGGCTGGCCTTCGCAGATGATTGCCCCCCCCCCGCCCCCGCAACACAGCAAGGGTGCGGTCCTGCCTCCCCCCCTTGCACTCACTAGCCCAGGGTTTGTTGCAGTCACCTCCAGGTGGGGTGCCTGGTGTCAAGCCACTGCTCCAAAGGAGACTGAGGTGACGTCCGGTCATCTACCTCCCTACTGCCTTCCCGGACCCCTGGGCCAGCGTAGGGCAGAGCAGCGTCTCCTCCACATTTGTTGGGGAAAAGGGGGACGGGGGGGTGTGACATAGCTCAGGCTCCTCACTCCCAGAGCAGGTTCACAGCTGGGCCCCAACCAGAGCTAGAGAATAGCTGAGCTCCCTCCTCGGCATTTCCTGGAGGGCAGCAGGGCACCGGAAGTTAGGCATAGCCTAACAATGCCCAAGCCCCCTTTGTGAATCTCCCCCTCTCTGGGCTTGAGTGCCCATCTGTGCACTGGGGGGAAGGGGGAGCGTAAATACAGGCAGGGATGAGGCCATCAGATTCTGCAGGGACGGGGCAGTCCTGGAAATAGTGAGTGAATGGGGTTCATTGTGATTTCTTGCCTGTGTCTGGGGGCTCCCCCAGCTATGGAGGGCAATGGGGATGTTAAGTGAGGGTTGGTGGTTGTTCCTGCTAGTCCCCTGCCTCCCGCCTCCCAGCCTGCTGCCTTCTTGTCACGGGCTGAGAGGTACAGCCCTGGCTTGGTGTGCCAGGGCTTTCCAGAGCACCATGGCTCTGACCTCCATTTCCTTCCTTTCAATCTTAGTCCTCAAAGGCTTCCAGGAGGACAGCAAGTCCTCTGTCAGGTGCCTGGCTTTGCAGACAATGCTCATCCTCAATGCCTGCAAGAAACATCGTCCAGCCCGCACCAGCCTACGGACACTCTTGCACAGGATGAGACTGATGCATACAAGGGAGAACCCAGTCATTGAAGCTGCCCAGCTGCCTGAGTAAAAGCCAGCCTCCCTACTCTGGGGGTTTGGTGCACCAGAGCCCGCCTGGAGCAGGGTGGAACACATCATGCCGGACCATGGCCTTCTCCCCATTGGCCGCCTGCCCTGCCCAGCCACGTAAGTAGTTAACCGCTCAATAGCTTTTATCACCATGTACTTTTTGACAGGTTTCCATGCCCCGTGTAGAGTTTACGTCCCGCCCTCCGTCCCCGTTTCCGGTCGTGTACATTTTTGGCACCATCGGCCCTTCTGAACATTTATTTTGTATTATTTTTCTGTGTTTGGCCGGGGGAAGGTTGCGTGCTTGTGCTACAGTCAGGCAGGCAGAGCAGCAGAAGGTCCATTTGCCTGGCCCTTGATCAGGGCGGGGCAGCGATCAAGTAGGCTGCCACTCCTGACAGTGGGGTGGCAGGGATAGGGGAACCCAGGTCCTCCCGCTACACTTCGTCCCCGCCCAGGGCCCTAACAGCGTGCTGTGTTTTGACATATTTAGAGAAAAAGTATGAACGAGTAGAAAGAGAGGCTGTAGGGGGTTCGCGGCTCCCTCCCCATCCGTCTGGGCGGGAGACCACGCCCCTTGCTACGATACTTCCGCGGTATCTTGGTTCAGGGGAAATAGCTCAGTGTTCATGGTTCTGGCCTGCAGTCAGGCCGACCAACGGTAGAGAGTCTGTTTGCCCGGGGTCCTCATTCAGGACAGGGCTGCTGTCGAGTAGGGGCTCTGGCCTACAGTCAGGCAGGCAGAGCAGCAGAAGGTCCATTTGCCTGGTCCTTCATCAGGGCGGGGCAGCAATCAAGTAGGGGGGCTCTGGCCTACAGTCCGGCAGAGCTGTCGCAGCCTGGGGGAGGTTAGCTCTCTGGTGGGAGAGTCAGCACAACCGTCTGGCGTCCTGATTCAAGCGGGTGCCAGACCAATCAGGCCTCCTGACAACCAAGTGGGGAGGCTGCTACTCCTGACGGTGGGGTGGCAGTGGTAGGGGAACCCAGGCCCTCTCACTCCACTGCGTCCCCGCCCATGGCCCTAACAGCCGTGGAGCGGTCCGCCACTGCGTCAGTGGGGAAAATCCGACAGCAACACGCTGGCCGGCTTGTAGTCAATAACACAGCTGAACCCAATTCGGCTGCCCTGGGCTCCTTGCTACACGCCATTCCGTGTGTACATGGGTTCAGGGGTGGCAGGTTTGTAGAAATTTTGGTGGTGCACAGAACCCGCCCCTACTTCGCCCCCCACCTGCCCAAGGCTCCGGGAGGGAGTTTGGGTGAGGAAGGACGTCTGGGGTGCAGGCCCTAGGCTTAGGCAGAGTATTGGGGTGCAGGCTGCAGGCTCTGGGAGGGAGTTTGGGGATGGGAGGGGGTGCAGAGGGAGGGGGTGCAGGGCTGAGGGGTTTGGGAGGGGCTCAGGGCAAGAGTCGTGATGTAGGGGGTGAGTGTTCTGTTTGGGGCTGGGAGGTTTGGGGGGTTAGACAGGCTCAGGGCTGGGGCAGAGGGTTGGAATGTAGGGAGTGGCAGCCGGTGTCAAGTGGAGTGCCCCAGGGGTCGGTCCTGGGGCCGGTTTTGTTCAATATCTTCATAAATGATCTGGAGGATGGTGTGGATTGCACCCTCAGCAAATTTGCGGATGATACTAAACTAGGAGGAGTTGTAGATATGCTGGAGGGCAGGGATAGGATACAGAGGGACCTAGACAAATTGGAGGATTGGGCCAAAAGAAATCTGATGAGGTTCAATAAGGATAAGTGCAGGATCCTGCACTTAGGAAGGAAGAACCCAATGCACCGCTACAGACTAGGGACTGAATGGCTAGGCAGCAGTTCTGCAGAAAAGGACCTAGGGGTGACAGTGGACGAGAAGCTGGATATGAGTCAGCAGTGTGTCCTTGTTGCCAAGAAGGCCAATGGCATTTTGGGATGTATAAGTAGGGGCATAGCGAGCAGATCGAGAGACGTGATCGTTCCCCTCTATTCGACATTGGTGAGGCCTCATCTGGAGTACTGTGTCCAGTTTTGGGCCCCACACTACAAGAAGGATGTGGATAAATTGGAGAGAGTCCAGCAAAGGGCAACAAAAATGATTAGGGGTCTGGAACACATGACTTATGAGGAGAGGCTGAGGGAACTCGGATTGTTTAGTCTGCAGAAGAGAAGAATGAGGGGGGATTTGATAGCTGCTTTCAACTACCTGAGAGGTGGTTCCAGAGAGGATAGTTCTAGACTATTCTCAGTGGTAGAAGAGGACAGGACAAGGAGTAATGGTCTCAAGTTGCAGTGGGGGAGGTTTAGGTTGGATATTAGGAAAAACTTTTTCACCAAGAGGGTGGTGAAACACTGGAATGTGTTACCTAAGGAGGTGGTAGAATCTCCTTCCTTAGAAGTTTTTAAGGTCAGGCTTGACAAAGCCCTGGCTGGGATGATTTAATTGGGGATTGGTCCTGCTTTGAGCAGGGGGTTGGACTAGATGACCTCCTGAGGTCCCTTCCAACCCTGATATTCTATGATTCTATGAGATGAGGGCTCTGTCTAGGGCTGGAGATGAGGGGTTTGTGGTGTTGGAAGAGGCTCAGGGCTGGGGCAGAGGGTTGGAGTGTGGGGGGATGAGGGCTCTGTCTAGGGCTGGAGATGAGGGGTTTGTGGTGTTGGAGGGGGCTCAGGGCTGGGGCAGAGGGTTGGTGTATGGGGGGATGAGGGCTCTGTCTAGGGCTGGAGATGAGGGGTTTGTGGTGTTGGAGGGGGCTCAGGGCTGGGGCAGAGGGTTGGTGTATGGGGGGATGAGGGCTCTGTCTAGGGCTGGAGATGAGGGGTTTGTGGTGTTGGAAGAGGTTCAGGACTGGGGCAGAGGGCTGGGGTGTGGGGGGATGAGGGCTCTGTCTAGGGCTGGAGATGAGGGGTTTGTGGTGTTGGAGGGGGCTCAGGACTGGGGCAGAGGGTTGGGGTGTGGGGGGATGAGGGCTCTGTCTAGGGCTGGAGATGAGGGGTTTGTGGTGTTGGAGGGGGCTCAGGGCTGGGGCAGAGGGTTGAGGTATGGGGGGATGAGGGCTCTGTCTAGGGCTGGAGATGAGGGGTTTGTGGTGTTGGAGGGGGCTCAGGGCTGGGGCAGAGGGTTGGGGTATGGGGGGATGAGGGCTCTGTCTAGGGCTGGAGATGAGGGGTTTGTGGTGTTGGAGGGGGCTCAGGGCTGGGGCAGAGGGTTGAGGTATGGGGGGATGAGGGCTCTGGCTAGGACTGGGGATAAGGTGTTTGGGGTGTTGGAGGGGCTCAGGGCGAGGGTTGAGGGTGTGGTGGAGAGGTGAAAGCTCTGGCTGGGGGTGTGGGCTCTGGGGTGGGGCAGGGCTGGGGATGAGTTGGGGTGCAGGCAGGCTGCTCCGGGATAGGGGCCAGAGAGGAGGACTCCCCCCAGCCCTTTCCCTGCCGGCAACAATGAGCTTTGAGGGAGGACAGTGAGTGGCAGCCCCAACAGCTTCTCAGTGTCCCTGGCATCTGGCAGCCCCTCTGGGTCTCTGTCAGGATAGCGCTCTCCGTTAGGTCTGTGCTTCCACGGCGGGGAAGAGACGTGCTGCTCATCTGGCAGCTCTCTCCCATCTGAGCTGGAGGCCCGGCCTTTTATAAGGGACTCATTCCTCTAGGTCACACTGCAGTCACTCACAGAGACGGTGCAGCGAGGTAAATCTAGCCATGTATCAATCAGAGGCCAGACTAACCTCCTTGTTCCAATAAGAACAATAACTTAGGTGCACCATTTCTTGTTGGAACCCTCCGTGAAGTCCTGCCTGAAATACTCCTTGATGTAAAGCCACCCCCTTTGCTGATTTTAGCTCCCTGAAGCCAACCCTGTAAGCCGTGTCGTCAGTCGCCCCTCCCTCTGTCACAGCAACGGCAGACAATCGTTCCGCGCCTTTTTTCTGTGCGGACGCCATACCAAGGCAAGCATGGAGGCCGCTCAGCTCACTTTGGCAATTAGGAGCACATTAAACACCACACGCATTATCCAGCAGTATATGCAGCACCAGAACCTGGCAGAGCGATACCGGGCGAGGAGGCGACGTCAGCACGGTCGCGTGAGTGATCAGGACATGGACACAGATTTCTCTGAAAGCATGGGCCGTGCCAATGCATGCATCATGGTGCTAATGGGGCAGGTTCATGCTGTGGAAGGCCGATTCTGTGCTCAGGAAACAAGCACAGACTGGTGGGACCGCATAGTGTTGCAGGTCTGGGACGATTCCCAGTGGCTGCGAAACTTTCGCATGCGTAAGGGCACTTTCATGGAACTTTGTGACTTGCTTTCCCCTGCCCTGAAGCGCATGAATACCAAGATGAGAGCAGCCCTCACAGTTGAGAAGCGAGTGGCGATAGCCCTGTGGAAGCTTGCAACGCCAGACAGCTACCGGTCAGTTGGGAATCAATTTGGAGTGGGCAAATCTACTGTGGGGGCTGCTGTGATGCAAGTAGCCCACGCAATCAAAGATCTGCTAATATCAAGGGTAGTGACCCTGGGAAATGTGCAGGTCATAGTGGATGGCTTTGCTGCAATGGGATTCCCTAACTGTGGTGGGGCCATAGACGGAACCCATATCCCTATCTTGGCACCGGAGCACCAAGCCGGCGAGTACATAAACCGCAAGGGGTACTTTTCAATAGCGCTGCAAGCTCTGGTGGATCACAAGGGACATTTCACCAACATCAGCGTGGGATGGCCGGGAAAGGTACATGACGCTCGCATCTTCAGGAACTCTGGTCTGTTTCAAAAGCTGCAGGAAGGGACTTTATTCCCAGACCAGAAAATAACTGTTGGGGACGTTGAAATGCCTATATGTATCCTTGGGGACCCAGCCTACCCCTTAATGCCATGGCTCATGAAGCCGTACACAGGCAGCCTGGACAGTAGTCAGGAGCTGTTCAACTACAGGCTGAGCAAGTGCAGAATGGTGGTAGAATGTGCATTTGGACGTTTAAAGGCGCGCTGGCGCAGTTTACTGACTCACTTAGACCTCAGCGAAACCAATATTCCCACTGTTATTACTGCTTGCTGTGTGCTCCACAATATCTGTGAGAGTAAGGGGGAGACGTTTATGGCGGGGTGGGAGGTTGAGGCAAATTGCCTGGCTGCTGGTTACGCGCAGCCAGACACCAGGGTGGTTAGAAGAGCACAGGAGGGTGCGGTACGCATCAGAGAAGCTTTGAAAACCAGTTTCATGACTGGCCAGGCTACGGTGTGAAAGTTCTCTTTGTTTCTCCTTGATGAAACCCCCCGCCCCTTGGTTCACTCTACTTCCCTGTAAGCTAACCACTCTCCCCTCCTCCCTTCGATCACCGCTTGCAGAGGCAATAAAGTCATTGTTGCTTCACATTCATGCATTCTTTATTCATTCATCACACAAATAGGGGGATGACTACCAAGGTAGCCCAGGAGGGGTGGTGGAGGAGGGAAGGAAAATGCCACACAGCACTTTAGGCACAGCACTTTAAAAGTTTACAGCTTTAAAATTTATTGAATGCCAGCCTTCTTTTTTTGGGGCAATCCTCTGTGGTGGAGTGGCTGGTTGGCCGGTGGCCCCCGCACCGTGTTCTTGAGCGTCTGGGTGTGGAGGCTATGGAACTGGGGGAGGAGGGCGGTTGGTCGCACAGGGTCTGTAGTGGCAGTCTGTGCTCCAGCTGCCTTTGCTGCAGCTCAGCCATACACTGGAGCATACTGGTTTGATCCTCCAGCAGCCTCAGCATTGAATCCTGCCTCCTCTCATCACGCTGCCGCCACATTTGAGCTTCAGCCCTGTCTTCAGCCCGCCACTTACTCTCTTCAGCCTGCCACTTACTCTCTTCAGCCCGCCACCTCTCCTCCCGGTCATTTTGTGCTTTCCTGCACTCTGACATTATTTGCCTCCACGCATTCGTCTGTGCTCTGTCAGTGTGGGAGGACCGCATGAGCTCAGAGAACATTTCATCATGAGTGCGTTTTTTTTTTCTTTCTAATCTTCACTAGCCTCTGGGAAGGAGAAGATCCTGTGATCATTGAAACACAAGCAGCTCGTGGAGAAAAAAAAAGGGACAGCAGTATTTAAAAAGACACATTTTAGAAAACAGTGGCTACAGTCTTTCAGGGTAAACCTTGCTGTTAACATTACATACATAGCACGTGTGCTTTCTTTACAAGGTCGCATTTTGCCTCCCCCCACCATGTGGCTACCCCCTCAACCCTCCCCCCTCCGCGTGGCTAACAGCGGGGAACATTTCTGTTCAGCAGCAGGCAAACAGCCCAGCAGGAACGGGCTCCTCTGAGTGTCCCCTGAAGAAAAGCACCCTATTTCAGCCACGTGACCATGAATGATATCTCACTCTCCTGAGGATAACACAGAGAGATAAAGAACGGATGTTGTTTGAACGCCAGCAAACATACACTGCAATGCTTTGTTGTACAATGATTCCCGAGTACGTGTTACTGGCCTGGAGTGGTAAAGTGTCCTACCATGAAGGACGCAATAAGGCTGCCCTCCCCAGAAACCTTTTGCAAAGGCTTTGGGAGTATATCCAGGAGAGCCGCGAATGCCAGGGCAAATTAATCTTTTCACATGCTTGCTTTTAAACCATGTATAGTATTTTAAAAGGTACACTCACCGGAGGTCCCTTCTCCGCCTGCCGGGTCCAGGAGGCAGCCTTGGGTGGTTTCGGGGGGTACTGGCTCCAGGTCCAGAGTGAGAAACAGTTCCTGGCTGTCGGGAAAACCAGTTTCTCCGCTTGCTTGCTGTGGGCTATCTACAACCTCCTCCTCATCATCATCATCTTCTTCGGCCCCAAAACCTGCTTCCGTGTTGCCTCCATCTCCATTGAAGGAGTCAAAGAACACGGCTGGGGTAGAGGTGGCTGAACCCCCTAAAATGGCATGCAGCTCATCATAGAAGCGGCATGTTTGGGGCTCTGACCCGGAGCGGCCATTCGCCCCTCTGGTTTTCTGGTAGGCTTGCCTCAGCTCCTTAAGTTTCACACGGCACTGCTTCGGGTCCCTGTTATGGCCTCTGTCCTTCATGCCCTGGGAGATTTTGACAAAGGTTTTGGCATTTTGAAAACTGGAACGGAGTTCTGATAGCACGGATTCCTCTCCCCATACAGCGATCAGATCCCGTACCTCCCGTTCAGTCCATGCTGGAGCTCTTTTGCGATTCTGGGACTCCATCATGGTCACCTCTGCTGATGAGCTCTGCATGGTCACCTGCAGCTTCCCACGCTGGCCAAACAGGAAATGAGATTCAAAAGTTCGCAGTTCTTTTCCTGTCTCCCTGGCCAGTGCATCTGAGTTGAGAGTGCTGTCCAGAGAGGTCACAATGGAGCACTCTGGGATAGCTCCCGGAGGCCAATACCATCGAATTGTGTCCACAGTACCCCAGATTTGACCCGGCAAGGCCAATTTAAGCGCTAATCCACTTGTCAGGGGTGGAGTACGGAAATCAATTTTAAGAGCCCTTTAAGTCGAAATAAAGGGCTTCATCGTGTGGACGGGTGCAGGTTTACATCGATTTAATGCTGCTAAATTCGACCTAAAGTCCTAGTGTAGACCAGGGCTCAGAGAAGGAGAGTATAGAAAACAGGAAGAGATCCTTTTTGGTTAGTGAGACAAGGAAAGTATAAAGAAAAGAGTCCTTGTGGCACCTTAGAGACTAACAAATTTATCTGAGCATAAGCTTTCATGAGCATCCGATGAAGTGAGCTGTAGCCCACGAAAGCTTATGCTCAAATAAATACATTGGTCTCTAAGGTGCCACAAGTCCTCCTTTTGTTTTTGCGAATACAGACTAACACAGCTGCTACTCTGAAACCTGTCATTATGCAAGGAAAGTATAGCAAGCTGCAGGGGGAGCGGAGGGGAGGGGGAAGAGAACGTACCCTTCATAGAATCATAGAATATCAGGGTTGGAAGGGACCTCAGGAGGTCATCTAGTCCAACCCCCTGCTCAAAGCAGGACCGATCCCCAATTAAATCATCCCAGCCAGGGCTTTGTCAAACCTGACCTTAAAAACTTCTAAGGAAGGAGATTCCACCACCTCCCTAGGTAACACATTCCAGTGTTTCACCACCCTCCTAGTGAAAAAGTTTTTCCTAATATCCAACCGAAATCTCCCCCACTGCAACTTGAGACCATTACTCCTTGTTCTGTCATCTGCTACCACTGAGAACAGTCTAGAGCCATCCTCTTTGGAACCCCCTTTCAGGTAGTTGAAAGCAGCTATCAAATCCCCCCTCATTCTTCTCTTCCGTAGACTAAACATCCCCAGTTCCCTCAGCCTCTCCTCAAAAGTCATGTGTTCCAGTCCCCTAATCATTTTTGTTGCCCTCCGCTGGACTCTTTCCAATGTTTCCACATCCTTCTTGTAGTGTGGAGCCCCAAACTGGACACACTATTCCAGATGAGGCCTCACCAATGTCGAATAGAGGGGAACGATCACGTCCCTCGATCTGCTGGCAATGCCCCTACTTATACATCCCAAAATGCCATTGGCCTTCTTGGCAACAAGGGCACACTGCTGATTCATATCCAGCTTCTCGTCCACTGTAACCCCTAGGTCCTTTTCTGCAGAACTGCTGCCGAGCCATTTGGTCCCTAGTCTGTAGCGGTGCATTGGATTCTTCCATCCTAAGTGCAGGACTCTGCACTTCTCCTTGCTGAACCTCATCAGATTTCTTTTGGCCCAATCCTCCAATTTGTCTAGGGCCCTCTGTATCCTATCCCTACCCTCCAGCGTATCTACCTCTCCTCCCAGTTTAGTGTCATCTGCAAACTTGCTGAGGGTGCAATCCACACCATCCTCCAGATCATTTATGAAGATATTGAACAAAACCGGCCCCAGGACCCACCCTTGGGGCACTCCACTTGACACCGGCTGCCAACTAGACATGGAGCCATTGAGCACTACCCATTGAGCCCCACAATCTAGCCAGCTTTCTATCCACATTATAGTCCATTCATCCAGCCCATACTTCTTTAACTTGCTGGCAACAATACTGTGGGAGACAGTGTCAAAAGCTTTGCTAAAGTCAAGGAACAACACGTCCACCACTTTCCCCTCATCCACAGAGCCAGTTATCACATCATAGAAGGCAATTAGATTAGTCAGGCATGACTTGCCCTTGGTGAATCCATGCTGACTGTTCCTGATCACTTTCCTTTCCTCTCCTCTAAGTGCTTCAGAATTGATTCCTTGAGGACCTGCTCCACGATTTTTCCAGGGACTGAGGTGAGGCTGACTGGCCTGTAGTTCCCAGGATCCTCCTTCTTCCCTTTTTTAAAGATGGGCACTACATTAGCCTTTTTTCTCTCTTCCAGGAGTTCCCCCTATCACCATGAGTTTTCAAAGATAATGGCCAATGGCTCTGCAATCACATCCGCCAACTCCTTTAGGACTCTCGGATGCAACGCATCCGGCCCCATGGACTTGTGCTCGTCCAGCTTTGCTAAATAGTCCCGAACCACTTCTTTCTCCACAGAGGGCTGGTCACCTCCTCCCCATGCTGTCCTGCCCAGTGCAGTAGTCTAGGAGCTGACCTTGTTCGTGAAGAGAGAGGCAAAAAAAGCATTGAGTACATTAGCTTTTTCCACATCCTCTGTCACTAGGTTGCCTCCCTCATTCAGTAAGGGGCCCACACTTTCCTTGACTTTCTTCTTGTTGCTAACATACCTTAAGAAACCCTTCTTGTTACTCTTAACATCTCTCGCTAGCTGCAACTCCAGGTGTGATTTGGCCTTCCTGATTTCACTCCTGCATGCCCAAGCAATATTTTTATACTCCTCCCTGGTCATTTGTCCAATCTTCCACTTCTTGTAAGCTTCTTTTTTGTATTTAAGATTAGCAAGGATTTCACTGTTAAGCCAAGCTGGTCGCCTGCCATATTTACTATTCTTTCTACACATCGGGACGGTTTGTCCCTGTAGCCTCAATAAGGATTCTTTAAAATACAGCCAGCTCTCCTGGACTCCTTTCCCCCTCATGTTATTCTTCCAGGGGATCTTGCCCATCAGTTCCCTGAGGGAGTCAAAGTCTGCTTTTCTGAAGTCCAGAGTCCGTATTCTGCTGCTTTCCTTTCATCCTTGTGTCAGGATCCTGAACTCGACCATCTCATGGTCACTGCCTCCCAGGTTCCCATCCACTTTTGCTTCCCCTACTAATTCTTCCCTTGCGGCTGCCCCCGGGAAAAGAGGGAGCTCCCAAGGCTCACAGCCCCCAGCATGGTTATCTCTGCCTCTCGGGCGGACCAATCAGAAACTGTTCAACAGCTGCATCATACAATGCATTTTCCTGAACCAATCCTATCAACCCAAGATTTTTAAACAAGAGCCCTCTCCCTCCCCTCCCCGCCCCTCCCCTCACTACCCACCCCTTTAACTGCCTTATTCTTATCTAAAAAAACAGGCCCCAAGCACCTTTCCCACTAGATAGATAGATAGATAGATAGATAACCCCATTGGCTTTAAGGCCTTTTAAATTTTATGGGACTTTTCCCACTGGGGCTGACAAACAACAAAAATAAGTTTAGGGGTTTTTAGAGAGTGTTCCCTATTTTAAAATTTCACACTTTAATTAGGGCTTGTCTACACTGCCACTTACAGCCCTGAAACTTGCACTGCTCAGGGGTGTGAAAAAACACCCTCCTGAGCTGGAGCCGCGAGGACACTGCCACCTTAAAGCCTTGTCGCGGCGATTTAACGTGGGCAGTGTCGACACCTTCTGAAGAGTTTAAACCAGTTCGTGTTACAAAGGGGCCTCTTTATTTCACTACAGAACAAGGGAGTTCATTTCAAGGGTTACAAATGTGTTAAATAGATTGTGAATGGTAATATTGCTTTCTCTTTACCATTAACGTTCCTGTAAACAGGTGTTGATCTTACTAGTGTTCAGTAAAACTTGGCAGCCCTTTAGGTTTACATTTAGTTTTGATCCTCTGCCTTTGCTGCAAAAGAAATTTAAAAACAGAAGGGCCTGCTTCAAATAGGTCAAATTTGGCCTTTGGTTTACACTTAAAAAATCACTAGAAAAGAAAAATGTGTTTGGGGCGGGCGGGGGGGGCCGGGAAGGGGGGGGACAAATACCTTATCTCTGGTTTAAAAAAAAAAGCTAACTGGTTCACATAAGCTGCTTTTTCTTGTGTTTTGTAGAAATCCATACTTTCAAAACGTGAGGTTTTTAACTGTACCCTGATTTTTAAAGCTTTCTTTACAATTTCAAGGTAACAAAAAAAAAAAAACCCAACTTTCTCTTTTTGCATTCTTTGATATATTAAGTCCATTTAAACAGTTAAAAAAGAGCTTGTACCTGGGTCTCAGCACACGGACTGCAAACATTTAGAAGCAAAGACAGTCTGATAATGCAACAAACAATCATACTAAAATCCCTAAGTCAATAAAAACTTAATTTAACTTTAACAAATTACTTTTCTAAACTGCCTGTGGTTTTAACCGCGAGATGCTTCTTTATTTTACACTCTTAATAAGTTCAAAGGGTGTCTTTTGAAAAGCAATCTGCTGTGGGTTCTTGTTTGTTTTAAATTCATACATGTTCTGGCCATCTTTACAGTGAAACAACTTTGGTCACAGGACATGCGAGCTAAACAGGGGAAGGCAGCTATTTTTAAATCCTGCTTCATGCAGATTGTATATAACAGGCCTAAAGCAAACTTGTTTGTCCTGGTTTACATTTCAAAAAAACATGAGAAAAGAAGAAGAACGTATGTGTGTGTATGTTGGGAACAGAACAAGCCCCTTATCTCTGTCAGAACTTTTTCACATCAGCTGCTTTTTCTTCTTTTTTGTCTAAATCCAAACCTTAACAACATGAGGGTTTTAACAGTACCCTGATTTTTAAAGCTTTCTTTACAATTTAAAGGTAAAACTGTTTTGGTTTGGGTCTCTTTTTGTATTCTTTTATATAGTAAGTTTATTTAAAGAGTTAATAAAAAGATTTTGTAAATGGTGATCTGGCCATTCCCATTTCTGTAACCAGGAGGCTTTGAAATCTACATGCCTGTTTCCTTTAATTAACGTTACGGCCCTGGCTTTTGCCTAATGGTAACTAGACATCTTTTGAAAACAAACTGGCTAATTCAAAAATGCCCCTGTCAAACTTATTACTAAAATGTTTTTTGTCTTCTTAGAAACATAAAGTACAAATGAAAAAGCCTTTTTGTTTTTATAAAGCATTACTTTTAATACAGCTTCTAGACCCAAAACAAACACAGAAACATGTATTTATGTCTCAGCCCGTGGGCTGCAAACATTTAAGAACAAAAGCAGTCTGATAATGCAACAAAAATCTAAAATGTTTAATAAGCTTAATATAACTTTCATCATGTGTTAAAACTGTTACAGCATTTTTAAAAGGTGCATTTTTATTCCACTCCAAAACACATCCTTGTTTTTTTCCGGTAAACAGGAGGTTTAAAGTCATGGCACTGTTTCCTTAGGTCCTGTCTACGCTGGCAAGTTGCAGCGCGGTAAAGCAGCTTTCTGCGCTGCAACTGGTGAGGTGTACGCACGGCCACGCCACTCAGGGCGCGGAAACAGGGCAGTTGCAGAGCTTTAAAAAAAGCACGGCACAGTTTAAAAAACTTTCTGCACCGGGGCTACAGGGCTGCGGTGCCAGTGTAGACACCGAGGTCGATTACGGCGCTGCGATTGGCCTCCGGGAGGTGTCCCACAATGCCTGCTCTCGCCTCTCTGGTCATCGGTTTGAACTCTACTGCCCGGCCCTCAGGTGACCATCCATCATCCCCACTCCGTAAACTCCTTTGCCATTTTGAAAGTCCCCTTCCTGTTTGCTCGGTGATGCGTGCAGCGCATCTTTCCAGGTGGCCAGGCCTGCTCCACGCACCAGGTGATCCACCTGCTTGGAGCTCTGCTGAGCTGCTGGACCTCATCAGCATTTGGGGAGAGGAGGCTGTACAGTCCCAGCTGCACTCCGGACGTAGCAATTATGATACCTCCTGTGACGTTATTGACTTGAACTGGGACCATATAGATCATTGTTGCAACCAAGGTCCTGTAGTGGCACCAAATCTTCTATAAAGGGGGGTCAAATAAGGTGTCTAAGGCAAGGTTATGGTTTGCTGGTTCTGACTGTGCTATCTATATGCTTGTGTCATTTTTGTATTTTAAGTTATAAGTATTGACTCTATACTGTCTGTGGTTCAAACTTGTACTATGCTTCTGGGTGACACCCCAGACAAGTTCAAAAGGAGGACTTGTGGCCCTTAGAGACTAACAAATTTATTTGAGCATAAGCTTTCGTGAGCTACAGCTCACTTCATCGGATGCAATGCCTAGCCTGCTTGATGGCCGATTAAGGACCATCAGCTACACAGTTGACCCATTGAGAGAAGGCAGAGAAGCCTTGGGACTCAGCACGGTGTGCAGGGACCTGCCTATGGACAGAATGCTGAGGTTTTTCCAGGCCACGTGATGGACAGCTTGTCTTGGGACAAAGAAAGAAAGACCACATGGCAAGAGAATATAAAAAGCTGCTGCAGCTCCTCCATCTTGTCTTCAGTCCTGCTTCATCCCTCTGGGGGGACTTTGCTACACTGAAGCTTTGAAAGAAGAACTGAAAGATGCATCCCAGCTGAGGATGTTCTCCAGAGACTTGATTTGAACCTGCAGTTTATTCTGTCACTGCCGCAAGCCTGAACCAAGAACTTGGCCATGACTGTATGTCATTGATTCCATTTCACCAATTCTAGCTCTCATCTATAGCTTTTTCCTTTTATGAACAAACCTTTAGATTTTAGATTCTAAAGGATTGGCAACAGCGTGATTTGGGACAAGATCTGATTTGTATATTGACCTGGGTCTTGGGCTTGGTCCTTTGGGATCAAGAGAGCCTTTTTTCTTTTCCTGGGGTATTGGTTTTCATAACCATTTGTCCCCATAACAATTGGTGATACTGGGAAACTGGAGCGTCTAAGGGAATTGCTTGTGTGACTTGTGGTGAGCCAGTGGGGTGAGACCAAAGTCTGCTCTGTTTGGCTGGTTTGGTTTGCCTTAGCGGTGGAAAACCCCCAGCCTTCGGCTGTAACTGCCCTGCTTGAAGCAGTTTGTCCTGAACTGGCACTCTCAGTTGGGTCCCACCAGAACCAGCCTCATTACACCTACGGACAGATTTCACGATGCATGACAGAAAGGGGCGATGACCGGGACACACGGCAGTTCAGGATCAAAGTGAAGGAGCTGCGGAACGCCGACCACAGGGCGCGGGAGGCAAACCGCCACTCCGGTGCTGCGCCTATGAGCTGGAGGTTCTCCAAAGAGCTGGACATGATACTCCGCGGCGACCCCACCTCCATTGCGAACACCACTGTGGATACTTGGGTGGCTCGCGTGTCAGTCGAGAGTGGACCGAGCCAGGAGGAGGAAATCTTGGAGGAGGATGTGGAGGGGGACCCAGAGGCAGAAGATGACTCGGAGGTCAGAGATGCATGCGGCCAGGAGCTCTTTTCTACCCCGGATGTTGGCGAAGCGCAAAGAGGAGAGGAGGCCCCTGGTAAGTGGATTTGATTTTGGGACTCGCTGAAGTGGGTTGTTGGGGGCAGGAGGGTTGCAGAAAGCAGGCTTGTCTCCCACCGCATGCCACCCTGCCGGAAGCAGAGGGGCGGGACAGGAAGCGGAACTATAAAAGGCCGCCCCTCCAGCTGAGCTGGGAGAGAGCTGCTGGAGGAGCAGGACGTCTCTTCCCTGCTCCCCTAATGGAGAGCGCGATCCTGACAGAGAGCCAGAGGGGCTGCCGGAGCTGCCAGACGCCGGGGACTCCAAGGAGCTGGTGGGGCTGCCACTAGCCGTCTACCCCAGCGAAGCGAACAACAACCCTGGAACCCCTGTACCCACGGAATGGGTGTGTAGGAAGGAGCCCAGGGCAGCCGAATCGGGTTCAGCTGTGTTACTGACTACAAGCCGGCCAGCGTGTTGTGATCGGATTTTCCCCGCTGACCCAGTGGCGGACCACTCCGCTGCTGTTTAGGGCCCTGGGTGGGGACGCAGTGGAGCAGGAAGGCCTGGGTTCCCCTACCACCGCCACCCCACCGTCAGGAGTGGCAGGCTCCCCACCTGGTTGTCAGGAGGCCTGACTGGTCTGGCACCCGCCTGAATCAGGACGCCAGACGGTTGTGCTGACTCTCCCACCAGAGAGCTAACCTCCCCCCGACTGCGACGGCTCTGCCGGACTGTAGGCCAGAGCCCCCCTGCTTGATTGCTGCCCCGCCCTGATCAAGGGCCAGGCAAATGGACCTTCTGCTTCTCTGCCTGCCTGACTGTAGGTCAGAGCCCCTACTTGACTGCAGCCCTGCCCTGAATGAGGGCCCTAGGCAAACAGACTCTCTACCGTTGCTCGGCCTGACTGCAGGCCTGAACCATTAACACTGGGCTAATTTTCCCCTGAACCAAGGTACCCCGGAAGTATCGTAGCGAGGGGCATGGTCTCCCACCCTGATGGACGGGGAGGGAGCCGCGAACCCCTTACAGCCTTTCTTTCTACTTGTTAATACTTTTTCTCTAAATATGTCAAAACACAAGAACGCAACCTTCCCCCGGCCAAACACAGAAAACAATACAAAAGAAATGTTCAAAAGGGCCAACGGCGCCAAAAACGTACACGACCGGAAACGGGGACGGAGGGCGGGACATAAACCCTACACAGGGCGCGGAAACCTGTCAGAAAGTACACGGTGATGAAAGCTCTCGAGCAGTTAACTAGTCACGTGCAATCCCCCCTGTACATAGCAATCCCCCCTGTACATAGCAATCCTCTGTTTCATTTTGATGCTTTTTGATGTATTGTTCTGCTTTTATTTGATATATTAAATAACTGTATTTACAGTGATACATTGAGGTATAAACGATCTATATGCCTTGTCCTGTACAGAGCACACAGACGGCTCCCCTGGATCCCACAACCCACACAGGGAGAAAGCTGTCGCTAGCGTCGGCATCTCCAAAATCGTATCAGGGCAAGAAAAGGCACCTGCTATTTCCCACCCTTGTACAGTGTAGACACGGGGTGAGAGCGAGACTCAGTGATCCCGGTTCGTCCTGCTCCATCTCTGCCGTCTGGGTTTCCACCGACAGCTGTTCACACTCGAAACGTAGGGCAGGGTGAGGTTCGCCCATCAGCCAAAGAACCTTAATGTAAAGCAGCGCGCTCCTGCCAGTGCCCGTGGCAGATCCCCCATTCGAAGGGTGTGATCATTTCCGCCCTGAGACGGACGAGACCTCGTGTCCTGGTGTTAGGGGGCGCTGTGCTCTACCCCGCATATCCACCCTCTCCCTGCCCCCCAGCCTGGTGTTAGGGGATGCTGTGCTCCGGATCCTACATATTCCCCCAGCTTCCAGGCCCCCTGGCCAGCGTTAGGGGGCACTGTGCTCTGTACCCTACACCCCCCATCTCTCAGCCCCCCTGCCAGGTGTTAGAGGGTGTTGTGCTCTGTATCATATGCATTTCCCAGCCCTCCTGCCCAGCCTTAGGGGGTGCTGTGCTCTGTACCCTACACATCCCCAGCCCCCAGCCTGGTGTTAGGCAGTTTCTAGTGTCTGTGAACTTACTGCATGTACCGGAGTCTATCAGCGCATGCTGGGTGCCACACGCTGTGGGTATGGACAGGGCCCCAGACTCAGCATAGCACAGGACTTGCGGGGCACCTGCTGGCAAAGTGGCCTCAGTCCCCACCGTACAGGCAGGGGTCATTCAGCTGGTGATAGCCCTTCTCTCAAGCCCCCAAGCACCTGTGTGTCATGGCTGCCTGCAGGAGATCAGGGCCAACAACTGCCTGGGGGGAGGGAACAGGGCCTGGCTAGGCAGGGGCTCAAACCGGGGAGCGTCAGTTTGGATCCCCAGCTAGCCGTAGGGGTGCAACTTGCGGGGGGGGGACGGGGGGGAGATCAACTCCAGCCAGTTCATCATAAACCCTGTCTTTGAGGCCTCAGTAGAAATGGGGAGGTTCCCCTGGCAGTATGCAGGTGCGAAGGACTTGAGAGGGAGGTGGCAGACGTGCCCTTTTGATGGTGGTCCCTGAGCACACGGGGAGAGCAGGGGGCAAACGTCTGTTGGCAAATGTTCGTTGGCAAACGTCTGCGACTCACGGGCCCTGGGTGCACACACCCCTACAGGGGAACGTGTACAGGCCCAGCCCAGTCTGAAGAACACCAGCTCTTGTGTAGGCGAAGTCACCGTTTTTTTCACAAGAGCGGGAAACTGATGTTGGATAAGCCAGGAACTCCTGATGGGCACTTTTGTCCCTCCGGGAGACCAACCATCTAGCACAGAGAACGGGGGGACATAAAGGCTGAGCTGAAGCTAGATTCATGCTCTCCAGGATGCTGGGGTGCCCTCATGCTTGAGCTGAAGACGGCCTGGGGGTTCCCAGCATTGCCCTCCTGCCGTTTCTCGCTGGGAGCCCTCGCCCTGCACCCTGGCCTGTGTGTTCTCAGGAGGCTGCGTGCTGCCAGGTGCACATCCCCAGTGCGGAGTCCCGGGATTAATGCCAGGGGACGGGGACTGGGAAGGAAATGTACTGCCATGCCAAGACTGGGAACGGGCTGGTGATAATGTCCTGGCGTGCCTGGCATATCAGTAAGTAGGGAGAGCAGGTCCCTGCTAACTAGAGAGAGCAGGTCCCTGCTCTGCAGGGGAGGTTGAGAGCCTAAATACGATAACACCCATGTGCTCAGCCACTGGCATGATGGGGCCAGGTAAGTGCCCAGAGCAGGAGGTAGCTGGTGGCCAACATGGGCCATGTGGGGGTGCTGAAACGCAAATGGGAACAAGCATGAGAGGTGAGGGAGTTGAAGAGTCTGTGGGAAACCCCCCTCTCTTGTGAAATCAAACACCCCCAGAGAGTGCGGGTCCCTCGCAGGCCTGGGGGTGCTGATCCAGGCTTTGCGTGCTACCCGGAGCTCTGCTCCTGGCTCATCCCAGGAAGCTGGGAGTGTGAGTGGTGGAGCTGCTGGCTCTTGGAACCTCCCTTCCCAGCACGGGATTGTCTCTGGGGGAAGCCCACCCCAGGAGCTGGCATTTGTTGGCCTCTTCCACAGAGCGCTGGAGTCTCAGCCACTCCAGATCGGGGGGAGGGGCCAGCTGTGAATCGGGAGCCAGATCCGGGTTTAGATGTGAATCCGCCGGCGCTGCAGAGCGTTCGGATGTGGGGAGCCAGCTCCCGCCTGCGCCAGATCACAAAGTGCCACTTCAGCCAGGCCCTCCACAGCTGGGTGCTGCTCCTCCTCCCTGCTGGCCAGCCGGCCGCAGCTCCTCAGCACCTGCCCGCTCAGCCCCACCTCAGTGCTCCTGCCTCCCCAATGTCCTCCCTGGTGCTGCGCCTGGCCCCCTGCACCTGGCCTGTCAGTGCCCAGCGGGGCCGGGAGCCAACTGCCCCCTGGAGCCATGTGTCAGGCCCTGCGTCCCTCCTGTGCCGGGCTCCCGCCAATCCACAAGCCAGGAACAGGCCCGTGACTCCCGGAGCAAGTATTTCAGTCTCACAGCAGCAGCTCAGTCTGCTCAACAGGACTCCAGGGCCAGGAACTCGCTCCTGCCTGACATTGGCAACAGTCTTAGGCTGCTCCAGCCCTGCCCCTCGTCCTGCTCCAGCCCTGCTCTCGCTCCAGCCTCGCTCCACCCACGCCCCGGCCTCCTGAGTCCAGCTCCAACCACGAGGCCTGACCACCTCCAGCACCTTCGCTGACACCATCACTTCCAGAGGGAATGGCACTGAGGTTGCCGGGGGAACAGGCATTCTCCGGCTGCCCGGAGCCATTGTTCCATTTAACCAGGACAGTCCGATGCCAGGCCAGTCCCCCTGAGCTCTGGAGAGGACTAGAGGTGTCTTCGGACACCTGCCGTGCAGCTGCTGGGGAGTCAGCAGGAGACACTGGGTGAGGAATGGAGCCCCCCAGGGCACGGGCCATTCAGGAGACCCAGCGTAGGGGGAATCAGGCCTGGGATTCTATGCAGCGGCTGCTCCCACACAGCCTTGGAGAGAGGAGCTGCGAAACCCCCACAAAGCGCCGTCCTGGCACAGAGCTCTGTAGCACTGGTACTCCGTACGCATGAGCCGCAATCCAGCAGGCCCTTGGGCCAGCCCCACCCTCTCCCATTGCCCCGCTCGGGGAGGCCAGGGCACAGTTCACTATTTAGCACGGACCAGCTGCAAGGATCCTGGCAGGCTCTGGTATGGTTGGAGCAGCATCTTCAATGTTCGGGAAAAGCGAGATCTGTGCAATAGGCAACGTAGCTCCATGTGGGCACCAGCCAGCTCCTGTGCCCCAGAGAGCTCCCACAGCTCCCACTGAACCAGGGACGAAGGGGGCAGGAGGTTGAACGAGAAGGTGCCATCCTGGGACCCAGGAGACCCATGTTCATTTCCCAGCTCTGCCACAGATGCTCTGTTTGGCTTCGAGCAAGTCCCTTATTCTCTCTCTGCAGCGGTTCCCTGTCTGTACAGTGGGGGTAGCAGCCAGGCCCTGCCCTGCAGGGGGCAGTTAGAATAAACGCAATCGAGGTTGGGCAGTGCTCGAATGCCAGGGGGATGAGTGCCAGGATGGTGCCTAAGACAGACCGAAAGCAAGGGGGAGCTACAGAGCCGGTGGTGAGAGGGTTTGGCCTTTGAAAATCTGCTCTGAGTGCCAGGGCTGCCAGACCCCAGACAGCCACTTGCATTGCCAGACCTCCCTGATCTACAGTGCTGCTGCTCTCCCTGCTTCTAGGAGTCACTGCCTCCCCCTGGACTGACACCCCCGCAGCAATCATCTCCTGGGGCTGCTGTGGCACTGAGCGTTAGCAAGGCCTGGGACTCAGTTGGGCGTGGGGGGGGGGGGTCGGGGGGAGGCTGCTATTAAAGCAGTTTCTGCACCGTTGCAGCGGTGGGAGAGGAAGTAGAGACGGGACCGTTTTATACCCCATGGCCAAAGCACCGGCAGCTTGGGACCCTTGGGTTCCATCACCAGCCCTGGAAGGGGAGTAGGTGTGTTGAAGCGGGACTGTTCTTAATGTTTCCTCTGAATATTGTGGGGGTGCCTCAGTTTCCCCTAGGCAGTTCTTAAGTATCTAGATGGTGGGATAAGGGTGTATGATGATTGCAGAGCCCTAGAGGGCAGGAGTGTGCAGGGGTCTGGACACAGAGAATGGCTGAAACCCTGTTTCCTGGCAACTGATGGCCTGGGCCCTTCCCCCCTGCAAGGTGAGAGCGAAAGGGTTGGAGAACAAAGGAATCCGGTGACCTCCTGGCCTGGGAAAGGGAGAAAGCCCAGAGGAGGGCGGGGGCTGGAGACATTGAGTGAAGTGCAGATGTGGTTCTCTGGCTCACTGCTGCCCAAAATGGATCCAGCTGAGGGGTTCTGTTCTCTGCACCTAGAAGCTCTGTGTTAGATCATGTCCCTGTCGTCTAATAAACCTCTGTTTTACTGGCTGGCTGAGAGTCACATCTGACTGCGAAGTTGTGGGGCAGGACCCTCTGACTTCCCCAGGAAGTGCACAGAGGGGCAGAGGATGCTGAATGCTCCGAGGTCAGACCCAGGAAGGTGGACGTTGTGTGAGCTGTGTGTCTTGAAGACCGGCTGCTCACAGAAAGGAGACTTCCCCAGAGTCCTGACTGGCTTCGTCTGGAGCAGTTCCAGAGCATCGCCAGGGGGCCCCATGACAGTGGGGTCTAGTGGTTAGAATGGGGGGCTGGGAGCCAGGACGCCTGGGTTCTATCCCAGCCCTGGAAAAGGGATAGGAAACCCCTACCTGGATATGTCACCATATCACAAAAGCCACCACCCCTGGCTCAGATTGACCGCCCCAGCGTGGATGCTGCCTTGGATTTGCATCACCAGGGTGCCATCTCGCCATTATTTTGCACCACTTGCATTTCATAGAATCACAGAATATCAGGGTTGGAAGAGACCTCAGGAGGTCATCTAGTTCAACCCCCTGCTCAAAGCAGGACTAACCCGAACTAAATCATCCCAGCCAGGGCGTTGTCAAGCCAGGCCTTAAAAAGTTCTAAGGATGGAGATTCCACCACCTCCCTCGTTAACCCATTCCAGTGCTTCACCAACCTCCTAGTGAAATAGTGTTTCCTCATATCCAACCTAGATCTCCCGCACTGCAACTTGAGACCATTGCTCCTTGTTCTGTCATCTGCCACCACTGAGAACAGCCGAGCTCCATCCTCTTTGGAGCCCCCCTTCAGGTAGTTGAAGGCTGCTATCAAATCCCCCCTCATTTTTCTCTTCTGCAGACTAAATAACCCCAGTTCCCTCAGCCTCTCCTCGTGCGTCATGTGCCCCGTTTTCATTTTCAATCATTTTCATTGCCCTCTGCTGGACTCTCTCCAATTTGTCCACATCCCTTCTGTAGTGGGGGGATCAAAACTGGACGCAATACTCCAGACGTGGCCTCACCAGTGCCGAATAGAGGGGAATAATCTCTTCCCTCGATCTGCTGGCAACACTCCTACTAATGCAGCCCAATATGCCTTTGGCCTTCTTGGCAACAAGGGCACTCTGCTACTCATATCCACTGTAATCCCCAGGTCCTTTTCTGCAGAACTGCCGCTTAGCCAATCGGTCCCCAGCCTGTAGCAGTGCCTGGGATTCTTCCGTTCTAAGTGCAGGATTCTGCACTTGTCCTTGGTGAACCTCATCAGATTTCTTTTGGCCCAATCCTCCAATTTGTCTAGGTCACTCTGGACCCTACCCCTACCCTCCAGTGTATCTACCTCTTCCCCCAGCTTAGTGTCATCTGTGAGTTTGCTGAAGGTGCAATTAATCCCATTATCCAGATCATTGATAAAGATGTTGAACAAAACCGGCCCCAGGACCGACCCCTGGGGCACTCCGCTTGATACCGGCTTCCAGCTAGACATCAAGCTGTTGATCACTACCCATTGAGCCCGACAATCTAGCCAGCTTTCTTTCCACCTTATAGTCCATTCATCCAATCCATACTTTTTTAACTTGCTGGCAGTAATACTTTGGGAGACCGTATCAAAAGCTTTGCTAAAGTCAAGATGTATCACAACCACCACTTTCCCCATATCCACAGAGCTAGTTATCTCATCATAGAAGGCATGACTTGCCCTTGGTGAATCCACGTTGACTGCTCCTTATCACCTTCCTCTTCTCCAAGTGGTTCAAAATGGATCCCTTGTGGACCTGCTCCATGATTTTGCTGGGGACTGAAGTGAGGCTGACCAGTCTGTAATTCCCCGGGTTCTCTTTTTTCCCTTTTTTAAAGATGGGCACTATATTTGTCTTTTTCCAATCGTCCGCGACCTCCCCCGATCACCATGAGTTTTCAAAGATAATGGCCAATGTCTCTGCAATCACATCAGCCAAGTCCCTCAGCACCCTTGGATGCATTAGATCTGGACCCATGGGCTTGTGCACGTCCCGCTTTTCTAAATAGTACTTAATCTGTTCTTTCAGCACTGAGCACTGCTCACCTCCTCCCCATACTGTGTTGCCCAGTGCAGCAGTCTGGGAGCTGACCTTGTCTGTGAAGACTGAGGCAAATAAAGCATTGAGTACTTCACCTTCTTGCACATCATGTGTCACTAGGCTGCCTCCCACTTTCAGGAAGGGGTCCACACATTCCCTGACCTTCTTCTTGTTGCTAACATACCCGTAGAAACCCTTCTTCTTACCCTTCACATCCCTTGCTAGCTGCAACTCCAGTTGTGCCTTGGCCTTCCTGATTACACCCCTGCATACCCAAGCAATATTTTTATACTCCTCCCTAGTCATCTGTCCAAATTTCCACTGCTTGTAAGCTTCCTCTTCGAGTTTAAGCACCAGCGCGTAGGGGCAGCCCAAGGAGAAATCCCCTCCCCCCCCGACACACATGAGAGAGGTGCTGGGGGCCATGCTGGGGGCGATGACAATGGGGTCAGGCATCAGGGCACGTGGCTGTTGGGTGCGTTGCTGGATTCTGGAGAGACCTCCCCTTCTGCCACCAACCTGCCCCACTGGAGCCCAGCACAGCGCCCTCTGCTACCCATGGCTGCCACCATCTCTCCGCTCCACGAAGCTCCCACGATCTGCCTGGGGCAGCGACAGACCCTCTTGCTCCCCAGTTATAACACCTGACCCTGAGCTAGCCCCTTTCTCCAGCAGATCTCAATGCCCTTCACAAAGGAAGTTGGCATCACTATCCCCACTTTATAGATGGGGAAACTGAGGCACACAAGGGGGACGTGACTCAACCAAGGTCACTCCACAGGCCGCCCATGTCTCTATGCAAAAGCCTGAGGACTTTAACTGGACCGGTCTAGTTAAAACATTACAACACCCCCCACCCCATCCATGGGGATGCCGTTATACCAGTACAAAGGTTTGTTGACTGGTAGAGGCCAAATTACTATCAGACCTCAGGCCAACTGGTGACCCAGACTCCCAAGATGCTTTGGGAATGCTGCTAAACTCTCACAGGCTGTGAAAAATGCCAGTTTGCTAAAATTTGTAGTTTAGCGCCCTGTTATTTGTGTTGCCACGCAACTGTGCGAGAAATGTACTAACCACAAACAAATGGAAATGTATAAATAACATAGTGATGGTAAAAGTTTATGCTTAAGCAGCAGATGTGTGATTGTGTGCTGGGAAGTCTATGATATGTACCAGACACAAATTTTGCAGGCGACAGACTGATCCCCGTGATGTCTTTTGCCACGGCTTGCATACAGCTTGGACTACTTATAGGTAACTTAGTTCCAGCTTATCTCTTCCTCTTTCCCAATGCAAGGCTGTATGCAAGCCGTGGCAAAAGACATCACGGGGATCAGTCTGTCGTTTACGTCAACGGCTGCAAAATTTGGTTCAGCAGACTTGGTAATGGATCTGCCTTTCTGTTTGAGCGCTGTACTAATAACTAATAAATACTGGCCGGGGCTTGGGTCCTTGAGGTCTCTTTAAGTAGGAAGTAAGATCGAAGCTGAATTGGTAATAAATCTGCTTCCCTGGGGGATCCTCCAACCCAAGTTTACCGGCTGGAACCGGACCGGGCAGGGTCACAACCTCTGTGTCGGGAGTAAAGACCTAGCCGTGTGTGGAGACTCTGGCTGGGACGGTCTAGGGGCCTACAGGGGCGGGGAAAAGTTTGAAGAAGAGATGTCAGACTAGATCCAGCAAAACGTTAACTCCATCAAGAGTAAAATGCGGGCAAAGAATGGCCGAAATAGTAAAGGAGGGCTTGGATTGTTTGTAAAGAAATGTGCTGTTATGCATGGAGGATCTGGGGCCGCACCGCGTCCGGCCCGCCCGTGGGATCACACGTGTGCACTGCTTGTCTCTGAGGCTGACCAGAGAGTGGAGGGGAAAGCGTGACCCGGGGCGGCAGCTCAGCATCGGGCACGCGAGGCTTTTAATCAGAAGCTTAAGAAAGTGACAGAAAATGCTCAGAAAGGGAAGCTGCAGAATGGGGAAGTCAAGGGGCGGCTGGCGAGCGCCGCAAGGAAAGGGGAAGGCGGGCGAGGGGAAGGAGCTGAGGAGACGGTGCAGTCGTGGGGTTGTCAGAAACGGGTGGAGGATGGTGGAAGTGCTCATCATCCAGCACAGGAGCAATTGGCTGTGGAGACACTGGGAGCACCAGGGAAGTCGGCTGAGTGCAAGGAGGATCCGGAGGATGTGATGGAGCAGGACAAGCCTCATCGTTAATAATGCAGCTGAGCCGTGTCAGAAGTTAAGAAAATGAACTGCATGCTGGAAGGAAAAGGTTTGGGGGCACCCTGAGTAAGGAGGGGCGTGGGAGAGATCGGCCCAGGGACTCTAGAGAGAACTGGGGCAGGAGACTGCCAGCCGACCGGGCGGATTTGTGAAGGCCGGGTGCTGGCGTGATGGCAGAATGCTTCTTAAATGCAACATCAAAACGTGACATTGTGACAGACCATAGCAGAAATGCCAGGCAGAGGAGAAACATGTCCAGACACTAAGTCAATGGGTTCCCCAAGGGTGCCGGACAGCACTTGGTTCCACCCACTTCTGTAGGGGGAGATGGGCCACAGACAGCAGTTTCCTCCCAGACCCTGCACAAAGCAGGTTGGACGAAGTGTGGGTATTTCCGGAGTTCATTGTATTACAAATGCAAATAGGTCTGGAGTCTGGGGGGATGGGACGTGATTCCTCTGGGGGAGACGTGACTCCAGCAAACCCTGGGAAGGGTCAGGACCATCACAGGACACTTGTAAAATGACCGACCAGCCAAGGCGGGGATGCAAATTCCCACCTCTGCCCCCAGCCTTTCGAAGCAACGCGCTGGGGAGCGAGACACTGGCTGCGAATGACCTGTTCCCAGATCGAGGGACCGGCCTGCGGCACTCACAGATTCCCAGGGGTCATGTTCGCAGCAGAAGCTGTGCTGAGCTTGGAAGCACTGAAAAGCCCGTGGGTGGCTTTGACGGGCTGCACCCCGGCCGGAGCCCTGGCTGGAGTCAGGGGAGGGATCCCTGGTAAGCCCATTAGCAGGCGGGTGGGTTCGCTGATTGGTTTAACATGTGTTCTCAGCAGTGCTGTCACCGTAAGCACCGAGGATTGTACCCCCACCGGGGCTGTAATGTGTTAACTAGCCTGGTACAGTTACACTCCTACAGCATTTGTGTGGGGGGCTGGAGCCGTGGCAATGGGGTGGGGTGGGGGCCAGCAAAGGCCTCTGTGACAGCGCCCCATGCCGGCGTTATTGACACGTTTCCCTGCAGCCGGCCTGACGCCCCGCAACGAAAACCTGGCCAGAGATTTTGCTCCGTGAAATGTTTTGAGTTGGTGATGTCGGGAGATGGAAACCCAGCTGCGAATTTCCAGCAGGGCAGCGGCTCCCAGTGCTGTTCTCCTGCCCCACATCTGGGCCCGCTACAGCCCTCACTCCACCCCCAGCTCTGTCCAGGTGGGGCCCTTGGTGCCTTCCATAAGGGGTGTTACACACAGCGCCACCTAATGGCCAAACAGTGCAATACAGGTTAGGGCCCCTCCATTCCAGTCCTTTTCCTCAGTGGGTCTTTAGCTCCATGGCAGAGGATTGAGCTTCTAGCTCTGATGGTCCAAGGTTCAAACCCGGGCCGGGCCAGCCACGACCCTGGGGGAGCTGCCAAGAACGATGGGGAGGGGAGGGTGCGGCCGACATGCCTGTGCAGATCTCACACTGCGCTCTGCCTGCAGCTTCCTGATAGGCGAAGATGACAGAGTCTAGGAGGGCAGAGGTTGGAGCACCATGGGGGCCCATGCCAAGAATTGGAAAAATAAGTCACTGGGAATCAGCTTCCTGGGCAGCTTCTCCAGTACGTGGTTCCCGTCTGTACGGATTTCCCTGCTAGGCCCCCAGGGGAACTAGGAAGTTCACAGCTGCTCTTGGTTCCACCACGGTGGGGCACTGGGCTGGGGCACAGGGTCAGGAAAGGGAGGGGGAGGGGGAGCGTGGTGAAGCAAATGTGTGTGTGGAGGCGGGGAGACGCATTACCAAACACAATGGTGGGGGGGGGACACTGACATGGCCAATCAAGAACGTGGCTAGAGAGTGTTTATTTACTCAGGCCACATTCACATCCCCTGAGCAGCAGCGAGGGGCCAGGGGCGGGTGTGAAATTAACAGGGGGCTGCTGGTGTCCTGCAGAAACAGCCCCTGACAACACCACCCTGACCGTTGCCAAGAGCCTGATCCAATGTGCTGTCTCCGGGGGCTTCCTGAGTGAAAGCTACACCCTGAAGGGGCATTGCGACGTGAAGTCAACCCAATGCCCTGGGGACGCCCTCTACGAGGCCATAAGCCAGTGGCCTGAGTTTGAAGCCTGAGTCCCTGCAGCCTCGGGGCAGCCCCTGCACCCATCGCTGACCCCGCCCACAGCTTCTGCCTGCTCGAGCAGCACCTCTGCCCCCCAGCAGGGGGCAGCCTCCCGCTTCTCGCCCACCTGCTGCCTCCTAGGGCCCGGAGAGCAGGGCTCTGAGAGTTGGGGTTACGCTCCCGTCTCCCCTGGGCTCTGCTGCCCCCCCCCCCCGCGTCCCCCCTGGGCTCAGATTTCTAATGGCGCCTGGGAGCCACCTGCCTCCCCCAGGCTGCTTCCTTCGGCAGATGCCAGGCCTAGCCCCTCGCTCCCGCCCACAACGGGCATGTCAGCTTGGCCCAGGTCCACACACAGCCAGGCCCAGGGTCTTACAGCGTCCAGGGGGGTGGGGCCAAGCCTCAGCCGAGCTCTGTGGCGATGGCCCTGCCAATCCCTGGGCAGCTCAGGAAACGTCGCCTCCATTCCCGTGTGAAACGTCTGAGCAATTATCAATTCCAGAGTCAAATCCGCCTCTGCTCCCAGCCCCCCTGAGATCTGCAGCGAAGATTTCATCTGGAATCCCCCAGAAATCGGTCGCTATTTAACCCCCCCACAAAGGGAACCCAAGTGTCCCTGAGCCCTGACACTTGGCTCTGCCTGGCCCCCGCAGGGTCTGGCTCTCAAAACTTTCAGCCCTCGACCCTTTCGCCCCGACAATCCATTCCCGTGAGCCTCTCTCACCGAGGGGGGCAAAGTGTTTGGATCTTCACACAGCAGGTGCCTGGGAAGTACCCGTAGGGTGGGTCACAGAGTCCCACAAAGGGGTTTTTAATTCAAGTGCAATTTGCTTTTAACCCAGCGCCCCTGCGGCTTAGCGCTTGCTTTGCTTGGGAGCTACTGAGCAGTGAAAATAAACCAGCTTCTAGCACATGAAAAGTTGAAGCGCCGGGAATCAGTTCATCTCCTGTTAAACCATAACCACCACCACCCTGCCGCTGGGCTGGGCTGGGTGAGCTGAGAGGGTGTGATGATGGTCTGTCAGATTAGCACTAAGAGGCCCCCTTGGGCTAGGTGCTATACACACAGAACATGAGACAGACAGTCCCTGCCCTAAAGAGCTCACAGTCTAATTAGACAAAGGATGGGAGGGGAAACTGAGGCACAGGGAGGGGAAAAGGGTTTTACCCAAACTCACAGGGCCAGTTAGTGGCAGAGAGTGGAACAGATCCCATGGGTGCAGTCAAGTGCTCTGCCCACTAGGCTGTGCTGCCTCTCAATCCAGAGGGAGGAGGTGGAGCGAAACCAAGGGGGCGCTGGTTCCGCATGGCTCACACACAGTCAGGCCCGGCAGCCCTGAGCTGAAGGAAGGGGAGGGGAGCTGGGGTTTGCGCCTGCTGATGGGAGCTGGGGCTGCGGCTGGAGACCGGCAGGAGGGGCCGGAGCGGAGGGAACAGCCATGCCAGGAGCAGTGTCCCAGCCCCACAGTGCCCAGGGCTGCCCGGCATGTGGGAAGGGGCAGCAGCACTGACGAGGCAGCTCTTTGTTACGAGAGTCGCTGTGGAGCAGCCCCCGAGCGAGGCTGGGAGCCCAGCACCTCAGGGCTGGACGGGCCCCATAAACAGGAGCAACCCCTGGTGGGCTGGCAGCTGGAGGCCGCGCTGCAGAGAGTGCAGGTCTGGCCCCCCTGCAGCCCCCGGTGTCCTGCCCCAGCACAGTCCAGGTTCAGCCCAGTTATTCCTGCTTCTGAGCCGTGGACCCCAGGGGACGCGACCAGCTGGGATCCAGGCTCCCCGTTGGGAAGAGGCTAGTCTAGGCCCTGGCGGCTGGAGCTCTGGAGGGCGTGTAAAGCCCAGGACGGGGCTCAAGAGGCGCAAGCAAGAGGTTTCACCCCTGGGCCGGCCACAGCCCCACTGCAGCCCCAGAACAGACTCAGCACAATCTCCCTTCCCATCCTCCCAGTATTGTAACACCTCCCCAAGACCCTGCGGGGCTGCCACAGCCCGGGCCCCCCAAGCCACCTTGCCTGGTCCCTAGGGTGTTTTGGCTGCTGGCCCCATGGAGCTCGGCCCAGGAGGGGCGAAGGATCCTGCGAGGCCCAGGGAGGGGTTGGTTCCCTCCCCAGGGGAGGCTCTGGGTAGTCACAGCCACAGGTACTTGGCCAGGAAGGCAGCCAGGATCTTGCAGAGGTTCTCCACAGTTGGGCGGGGGGTGCAGATTCTGCTCCGTGTCCTCCATCATGTGCCAGACCCACGGGAAAGGGGTGGCGATGAGATGCAGCACCGGCACTCCTGCAGCCAGACAGACACATGGATAGTCAGCAGGGATCCAACCCAGGATCTGCATCACTGCAAGCCCAGCCTCTAAAGAGTAATTCCACTATTGTCAGCAGTAGTAGACTATTATCCCCATGTGGTCCAGCCACTAGAGGGCGACGTGTGACATTCTAAACCCACACACTGTCTCAGTAGATGGAGCCAGGCCCTCAGGCACGACCTGACCTTATATCTAGGAGCCATGTGCTCCCCTGACCTTGTAACGAGCAGCTGTCCAGGTGCATTATGGGAACCAGATTGGCCAGAGACATCAAGCGAGTCAGGGCCAAGTGGCTAGATAGCAATGATATGTTTGTAAAGTCTTTCACCCCCAAGGATCCCAGAGCCTAAGTTCAAAATGCAGCCACCTCTGGGGTGAAGTGTGCCAGGCAGGCAAACATCATCTATAAAGCATTTTACCCCTGTAAATAACACCTAGCTCTTGCATAGCCCTTGTCCTCAGGGGATCCCAAAGCAATTTACAAAGGGGGTCAGAGTGATTCCTCCCACTTCACAGATGGGGAAACTGAGGAAGAGAGCAGCAAAGTCACCCAGCAGGGCAGTGGCAAAGCCAGGATCTGAACCCAGGTCTCAGTCCCTTGCTCCACTCATGAGGCCAGGCTTGTGTGGGAGCCTGGGGGAGTCTCACCACGCTTTGACTGCACACATTCTGCCCTGGCTCCCCCGGGGAGGCCTCCCCAGCTGTCCATCCCACACTGCTCTGCGCCTGGACGCCCGGTAGCAAGGGGCAGGACAGGTACCTTTGCGAAGGAAGGGGACGTAGTCCTCTTCGACAGGCCCACAGGCAGGCTCCCGCTGGAAGTACGTCTGCTCCCGGGGGTGGGACTGCAGCAGGCCCACCCGGTGCAGACGCTTCTCTGGGCAACACAGAGAAGAGAGTGAGGAATGGGCTGGTTCCTGGGACCTGCCAGGCTGGGGGCGTGGCAGGACGAGCCCCACAGGGGGCCACACCTGGCCGCTCACACCAGAGCTCCCTGAGGACACGGAGACGCTGCCGGGGAGGGAGGGGGGATTTCAAACCTGACAAGTCGTGTTTGAGGGAAATAAAGTGTTGGTGAAAGATGCCAGGTCAACAGCCCTGGGGACTGAATCCCCAACTCCCAGCTCTGTCCCACAGCTGGGGATAGAACCCAGGAGTCCTGGTTCCCAGCCCCCCCTTGCTCTAACCACTAGACCCCACTCCCCTCCCAGAGCTGGGGCTAGAACCCAGGCACCTTTATTCATTGTCAGACAGACGCAGGACCATCAGGACTTGGGGGGGGGGGGAGGAAGTAGCTGTCCCACTACAGGTGCCTGGGGGGGCAAGCCCCCTCCCACCCCTGGAAGAAAGGAAGGTTTGGTATCGATGCCAACGAGCCGGTCGAACCAGGAGGCGGTGAAGGGGAAGTGGTTCTGGATGGTCGGGTGGTGGGCCCCCAGCAGGTCCAGCAAGATAAACAGGTTCTGCAAAGAGGCAACGAGGGGTTAAATCTGTAGGGGCCCAGTCACCCCAGGAGGAGCTGAGGTAGGGATTGGTACAAGATCCAGTGCAGACAGATTGAGCCCCCAGCCTACCCCGGACAGGCACCCCCACCATCTCCCTTCGGCTGAAAGATCCCCCAGGCAGAACTCCCCAGAGGGGCAGGCGGGCGGCTCTCACCATAGCCTGGAGCTGGCTGGTGCCCGGCTGGTGCTGAGCCTTGGCCATGGACAGCCCCGTACAGGGAATCCCTCTCACTCCACTCCCCGAAGGCCTCCTTGCTATCCAGGAACAGCAGCTGCAGCGTCACCTCAGAGCCCTGGGGAGAGACACGGGGCTCGCTCAACACCTGGCACTGCTGGACAGGTGAGGGGACTGCACCCAGGACAGCAGCAGAGCTCGGGATAGAACCCAGGAGTCCTGGCTCCCAGCTCCCCTGCTCTAACCACTAGACCCCATTCCCCTCCCAGAGCCAGAGATAGAACCCAGGAGTCCTGGCTCCCATCCCCCCCGGTTTTACACACTAGACTCCATTCCTTTCCCCAAGACAAGAGTAGAACCCCCAACCTGGGAAGCTCTCACCTGCTCCTTGGCCTTCAGCAGCTTCGCGTCCAAGGCCGTGGCCAGTTCCAGCAGGATGGCACAGGGCACGGCTGAGTCGGTGGCCCCCAGGAAGGTGCGGCCCTGTCTTTCCCAAGCTGCCACCCCACCGGGCTTGTGTAGCCAGACAGACAGCCCCCCCCCTCAGACCAGCATTGCGGAAGCCAAAACAGGGCACTTAACATGAATTCCAGCACAGCCTTTGAAGCTGAGAGAAGCACAGGTGTGCTGCTACAATGTGCCTCTGGGAACATATACAAGGATTGGGCTCACAGCAGGCAGAGGCGCTGTGACAGACATGGCTCTTAGCCCCTACTAAATAGCATGATGCACACACACCAACATCCCAGGTGGGAAAATATTTACCCTAATAAAAGGAATGTCCGGTAGTCGAAACTTATTGTTTCTCTCCCTTGCAAGTGTGAACTACTCTTGCGAGAGCTGGCGTCGCCCAGACAGACCAGCCCCAATTTGGCATAAGAAAGGAGAAAGAGAATAAAGGAGGACAGAGGTATAAGTAGGGGACCTACAGCACCATGATTTTTGAGTGCTTTTCACTATCTATCTGCTGGTCAGATAAGTGATAGCCTCCCAAGGCTTCTGCAGCTAAGAGGGTCCCTAAGCCTTGTCCCTTATTCGTCTTTCCGCGGAATTGAGTGACCGATCCTGGTTTGGCACCGCTGGAATCGAGAGATGCAAGGAGGGTAAGAAGCACCCACACCTGATCTCCTATCTTTAGTGTACACATATTTTGAAATAGAGCTCTATACTTTGTTTTCTTTCTTTGGGATTGTAGCTTCAGTTTTGTAACTTGTTTGTGTGTGTAACATCTCTACATTTAAATAAGTAGGCACTAGCAATTTTGTAACCACATGATTAGAATCTAGTTTGATAAATTTTGGTAACCATTTGTACATAAGCCTGACTTGTTTCTCTGGTTTACTGTAAAGCAGCCAACACAATTAAAGAACCTCAGCCGTTTTGGCTATAAAGCCTGGCCATTAGGTGAGAGTACTAAGAGCCTAGCGTTGAGTTGTGCCGCCTCCACGGGGCAAACTCTTGGGGCACCTGTCAGTCAGTGTTGACTGCCCGCTGCGAAGGAGCTCTGAGCTCTAGCAGTTAAAGTCACGGGTGTGGAGAGGCTCTTAGTGCTGCCATTGGGGCACCTGTCAGTCAGTGTTGACTGCCCGCTGCGAAGGAGCTCTGAGCTCTAGCAGTTAAAGTCACGGGTGGTTAGGACCTTGGGGCATCCGTCAGCCTAGCCCGGGCTGCCCGCCGTGAAGGGACAGTGCGTCCTAGCGGTTAAAGTCACGGATGGTATAAACGGGCATAGCTGGCACCTCACCAAACATCCCTGGTGCCATCGGCTAACAGCTTGAAACATCACCAGCTCCATCCAGCCCAGGGACCACATGGACAGGTACCGGGGCTGGGATGGGGACTCTGTGGAATCTCAGATTAAAGGAGCACCTTTAGATTTGGGATGGAGGGGCTAGCTGCAGAGCAGGGAGGTCTTTCCTAAATTACCCAGGCTTACCCTGATCTGAGGCTGCACAGAGGAGGCTCCCCAGCCAGCAGCTGCCTTATCAGAACTGTGTTCATTAGATAGATAGATAGATAGATAGATAGATAGATAGATAGATAGATAGATAGATAGATAGATTCAGGGTAATGTATCAGAATCTGGCCCTCACCCCATTGCACTCAGCGGGTTTCTCTCGTTTTACCCTGGGGGAGATGAGATCAGAACCCAAGACCGCCAGTTCCAAGAACTCCACAGACCTGTGTTGTCACTGGATTTATTACCAAGGGGACATTAGACAAGGGGAGGCATCAGAATACCCCTCTGTGGGACAGAATGACAGACTGAGGGGCAGGGTTTGTGTCTCCCGCTTTGAAGTCCTGTGTCTTTGTGCATGCAGAGCTCTGTGCAAAACCCACCATCTCTGTGAGCCCCAGGGCGGATGATGGCCCTGGGAGGAGCTGTGACCATCCTCTGAAAGCGTCGGTGCCAGGGCATAAGGGTTGTTCTGTAGAAAGGAGGAGATTAAACTCCTCTGCAATACATATGTAACCCTTCTTCCAGTTCCAGCTCTGGCTTCAATATACAGGGGTTCCTCTCAAAATTACAACACAACACTGGCTTGAGCTCCCACCCAGAAATCTGGGAAAACTAAACACCAGCCCTGGGTGTTTCTAAGAAGCAATACTTCCTGTCTTGCAAGCACTGAGTCTGTGTGCGACAAAAGAAATATTTTATTAAGGGGAGAAGGAAGAATGGCATTAATTTGAGAAAACATGACAACAATGACTCAAACGTATGCAAACAACAAGTAAATCCCTGGCCCCAAGTGGAGCAGTGGCTTTGCCTCAGTTTCCCCCTTTCTGAAAGACCAGCGGACAAATGTCCCGTTAACACACCACTCCCCTTTCTGTCCATGACACCGCACTCTTAGTTTGCTGTCCACCTTAAGTGAAGTCCTAGGGTCTAGGGGTGCCGTTAGGTGCATTCAGCTCCAGCCTTAGGGGAGGAATGCAGGAAAATCAAATGATGCCTCTGCCCACTTCGGTCACTGCCCACTCTGCCACTGCACACTGCTGTCACCTTCTGAAGTTTCTGCACTGGTCCAGTCCCAAGTTTTCTCAGCTCTTAGGTTATGGCTACATTGCAAAAAATACCAGCAGCCACAAATCTCAAAGCCCAGGTCTACAGACTGGGGCTCTCATTATGGTACAAAAAATAGCCATGTAGTTGTTCCTACTGGGACTGGAGCCCAGTTTTTGGAGCCTGAGTAGGAATGTCTACACAGCCATTGTTAGGGCCGAAGCACAAGCCTGAGTCTGTAGACAAACCCTCAGTGATTTCACTGGGTAGTGCAGAGCTCCAGCTGCTGCTGCCGTTTCTGCACTGTCTGGACAGCAATTCTGTCCAACAATAACGAAGGCTCAGCCCTTAATCTAGCTTCTCTCAGACCAAATCATCACTGAGCAAAACCAAAAGCCCTGTTGATCACTATCAAGTGTTTCTCAAAACACCAGAGGAAAAGAATCACAATTTTCCAAAACCCTAGAAGGAGGGATCACACCACCACACTGACGGAGCGAATTAGGTTCATCTTAAGGTGACCACATCTCTTAGGGAATAGTACATACAGTGCTGCTGGCCTCTAGTCACACTGTGTATTGTGGGCCTAGCATAGTCATGGATTAGAAACACAGACCATGTGCGCACAGTGACTGATTCTGCACTGCATAGAGAAAAAACGTAACCCCTAGAGAACTGCAAATTCAACATAAGCAACTGCTTAGGTGTAACCCTTCTGCCGGGGGGAGTCAGCAGCAACCAGGGCTGGGTTCCTTTTGACAACACAACACAGAACCAGCTCGAGTCCACACCCAGTAATCTGAAAAAAATTACACCCCCCACTTGGTACCTCTAAGAGCCAGTACTTCTCCTCTCACAAGCACTAAGTACATGTATAGAAGAGAAAACTTTGAATAAAAGGGGAAAGGAACCTGGCATTACTTGGGAAAACACCACAAGCATGATTTGAAAACATCTGACCATGAATAAAACACCCACCCCAGAGTACATTGGCAGCATCCGTTTCCTCAGTCTCTCACCTTGCAGTGTGACAGTCCGACAAACAAATGTCCCTTTAACATGCCAGTCCTCTCTCCCTCCACCGCACCCCACTCACAGTTGTCCTTGGTCAGTGAAAACCCAGTGTTTGGAGGTGTGTTTGCGTGAGTTAACCTCCCACCCCGGGGGGGTGGGGGAGCGGGGGGGGGCAGCACTGAGCAGTGATTCAGCAGCCGTCGCTGTGCCGCTGTTCACTCTGCATCGCTGTCTGCCTTTGTTCACTCCATAGCCGGCCACTCCACCATCATTGACTGCACCGCCAGCCACCCCCCAGTGTTCCCTCTGCCACTCTCCGGCGCTCTGCCACCAGTCACCCTGCCACGGCCCTCTCCACTGCAGCCTCTGGGATGTTTTGAAGTTCCACCACTTAACTCAGCTCTCAGCAATTCCAGTGCTCAGTGATTCCAGCAGTTAGCGAGGCAACCTCGTTCACCAGAGACACTGTCCCACAACGGACCTAAGGCTTCATATTTAGACTGGGCTATCAGTGATGTCAGCTCGAGTGATCCAAACCAAGAGACTCTCAACTGGGCCTTAAGAAGCTCTGTTATTAAACAGTGCAGAGTCAAATGGCACGTAAAGCCAGATGGGCACAAATACCCTCTCACATCTCCACTGGCCTTTGGCACCCCTACCTCCTGCTTATTGAATGCAGTTAACTTGAGAGTGACCCCCTCATTCATGGCATACCAAGGCCAGTTCTGCTCCCTTTGATTCACAAAAGGATAACCACACTTTATTACCTCTGCCTCCTCAATAACAAAGCGATTTGCAATCCAACACCAGACAAAAGTGATCATTTGGGCAAAGCAGCCCCATCATGTTGCTCACCTAGGCAGAGTGGGTGTGACTATTCAAACACGGTCAGTTCCTGATGTCTTCTCCCCAGCTCATCACTGGGTGTTGGGAAAGCTCATTCAGAGCCTGCTTACATAAGAACCTATAACTGCAATTTCACATAAACAGATTGAAAACTCTGCGCAATGTGTTCAAATGCATCACACATCCAATGAGGCTAACAACATTTCCTTATCCCTGGATCCAAGGGGATGCCTAGCTAGGCATGAGATAATATGATGGGTGACTTGTCCAATGAAGGGGGAGCAATAGCTGTTGATTTGGCAGAGGCAGGGGGGAACCCTTCCCCCAGGGGGAGCTGCGGAGCTTCCCAGGAGGATGCACCTTCTCTGGGGACACACACAGAAGTCAGGCCCCGGTGACTACAGCATCGGCACTGCACCCTCCCTGGAGATTACAGTGACCATAAATCTTGAGCTGTGGGGGGAGAGTCCCAATTGCTGAGTCATTGTTTCCACCTTGTCACTCCCCCTGGGTGCCCATTTCACCCCCTGCCCCAACAGACTCTCATTCTAATCCCACAGGAAGAAACAACTCCAGTGGGCTTGAAACATCACCGACTCCAGCCAGCCTGGGGACCACACACACAGGTAAAGTGGGGCCTTGATGGGGACTCTCTGGAATCACAGATTAATGGGGTACCTTATAGATCTGGGGGAGAGAAGGGGGATCCCTGCCCCCATGGAGAGCTGCAGAGCTTCCCAGGGGGATGCTCCTTCTCTGGGGACACACAGAGAAGTCAGGGCCCAGCGACTGCAGCACCGGCACGGCACCCTCCCCAGCTGATAATATGCACTAACCCCCCTGAATATTACAGGGACCATAAATCCTGAGCTGTGGGGGGGAGAGTCCCAATTGCTGAGTCATTGTTTCCATCTTGTCACTCCCCCTGGGTGCCCATTTCACCTCCTACCCCAACAGACTCTCATTGTACTCACACAGGTAGAAACTACTCCAGTGGGCTTGAAACATCCTCGACTCCAGCCAGCCCGGGGACCCCACACACAGGTAAAGTGGGGCCTCAATGGGGACTTTGTGGAATCACAGACTAATGGGGTACCTTATAGATTTTGGGGGGGAGAGGGAGGATCCCTGCCCCTGGGAGTGCCGCAGAGCAGGGAGGCCTTTCATAGGGGGATGCTTTCCTTGGCTGCTTCTGATCTGGGGATGCATAGAGGAGTCGGGACTTAGGGGCTGCCCAGCCAGCTCCTACCTTGTCAGAGCTGCATTCATTAATAGATCAATAGGTAGGTAGGTAGGTAGGTAGGTAGAGAGATAGATAGATATGGGGCAATGGATCAGAACCCATCTCTGACCCCACTGCAGTCACGAGGTAACTCCAGATTTATACTGGCAGAACTGAGATCAGAATCCAGCCCAGATGCTTCCAAGAACTCCACAGACCTGTGCTGTTGCTGGGTTTATAATGCAGGGAACATTAGACAAGGGGAGGCAGCTGAATGCCCTAGGGCTGGGCACAGAGAGATCAAATGACAGACAGACAGACTGAGGAGTAAGGGTATATGTCTCCCCCATAGAAGTCCTGTGTCTTTGTGCATGCAGAGTTCTATCCCAAACCCTCCATCTCTGTGAGCCCCAGGGAGGTAATGGCCATGGGGTGCACCGTGACCATCCAGTGTGAGTGTAGGTACCAGGGCTGAGGGTTGTTCTGTACAAAGGAGGAGACCACGCCACGCTGCATCACATGGAAAGTCCTGCAGACATGACTGCGTTTCCCATCCGCAGTGTTATACAGGATGACAGCAGGAGCTACACCTGACGTTATGGCAGCACATCACAAGCCTTCATCTGGTCAGATCCCAGTGACCCTGTGGAGCTGGTGGTGAGAGGTGAGGGGCCTGGTTTGGAGTCCCCGCTCTCAGCCCTGTACCCAGCCCAGCCTTCACAGAGTCTATGCCCCAAGGAGATGCTCACAGCCAGGATCTGCCTGGGGCCTTACAGAGGGGATGCCCAGTGTGGGATCAGGAAATCAGTGGATTTGTCATGCAGCCGGGGGAAGCTGCAGCAGCAGCTGTTGATGTAAGGCAGAGGGAAGGGGGAACCCTGTCCCCAGGGCAAGCTGCAGAACAGTGAGGCCTTTCCCAGGGGGATGCTCCCTCTCAGAGTATGCCCAGAGAAGTCAGGGCCAGCAGCTGCAGAACCAGTCCCTTCCCCAGCTGATAAAATCCACTAACCCCCTGGAGGTTAGAGTGACCATAAAGGCTGAGTCGAGGGGGGAGGGGCCCAATTGCTGAGTCGCTTTTTCTACCTCTTAGCTCCCCCTCATTGCCCATTTCATCCCCTGCCCTGACAGGCTCTCATTCTAAACCTGCAGGTGGAAACAACCTCACTGGGCTTGAAACATCACCATATCCAATCAGCCCGGGGACCACACGGACAGGTACCTGAGTGGGGAAATCATGCCTCAGGAATCTACTACAATGCTTTGAAGGGTGATCCAGTGGGTATAGTGTAATTAGATTTTGAGAAAGCCTTTCACAAGTTCCCTCACCAAAGGCTTTTAAGCAAAGTAAGTTCTCATGGGATAAGAGGGAAGGTCCTCTCCTGGATCAGTAACTGGTTAAGAGATAGGAAACAAAGGGTAGGAATAAATGGTCAATTATCAGAATGGAGAGAGTAAATAGTGGTGTCTCCCAGGGATGTGTACTGGGACCAATATTATTCAACATATTCATCAATGATTTGGGAAAAGGGGTAAACAGTGAGGTGGCAAAATTTGAAGATGACACAAAACGACTCAAGATAGTTAAGTCCCAAGCGGACCATTAAGAGTTACAAAGGGATCTCACAAAACTGGGTGTCTGGGCAACAAAATGGCAGATGAAATTCCATGTTGAGAAATGCAAAGTAATGCTCTTTGGAAAACATAATCCAAACTATACATATAAAATGGTGGGGTCTAAATTAGCTGTTATCATTCAGGAAAGAGATTGTAGAGTCATTGTGGATAGTTCTTTGAAAATATCCACTCAATGTGCAGCGGCAGTCAAAAATGTGAACAGAATTTAGGGAATCATTAAGAAAGGGATAGATAATAGAACAGAAAATATCATATTGCCCCTCTATAAATCCATGGTATGCCCACATCTTGAATACTGTGTGCAGATGTCGTTGTCCCATATCAAAAAAGATATGCTGGAACTGGAAAAGGTACAGAAAAGGGCAACAAAAATGATTGGGGGGCATGGAACAGTTCCATATGAGGGAAGATTAATAAGACAGGGACTTTTCAGCTTGGAAAAGAGACAACTAACGGGGTGGGGGGGTGGTAGAGGTCTGTAAAATCATGACTGGTGTGGAGAAAGTAAATAAGGCAGTGTTATTTACTCCTTCTTATAACACAAGAACTAGGGGTCACCAAATGAAATTAGTAGGCAGCGGGTTTAAAAGAAACAAAAGGAAGTACTTCACACAACACACAGTCAACCTGTGGAACTCTTTGCCAGACGATGTTGTGAAGGCCAAGACTATAACAGGGTTCCAAAAAAACCCCCTAGATAAATTGATGGAGATAGGCCCATCCATGGCTCTTAGCCAAGATGGGCAGGAATGGTGTCCCTAGCCTCTGTTTGCCAGAAGCTGGGAATGGGTGACATGGGATGGGTCACTTGTTGATTACCTGTTCTGTTCATTCCTTCTGGGGCACCTGGCATTGGCCACTGTCCGAAGACAGGTTACTGGGCTAGATGGACCTTTGGTCTTACATAGTATGGCCACTCTTATGTTCTTATGGGATGGGGACTCTGTGGAATCACAGATTAAAGGGGCAACTCTAGATCTGAGGGAGGCGGAGGCAGGATCCCTGACCCCAGGGTTAGCTGCAGAGCAGAGAGGTCTTTCAGGTCTGTTCCTGTTCTGGGGGCGCACAGAGGAGTTGGGGCTCAGAGGCTGCCCAGCTGGCCTCTTCCATCTATCCTTCATTAAATAGCTAGATGGGTAGCTAGATCCAGGGGTAATGGATCAGAATCCGGCCCTCAACCCATTGCTGTCAGAGGGTGACTCTGGATTAACCCTGGAGGAGCTGAGTTCAGAATCCAGCCCTGATACTTCCAAGAACTCCACAGACCTGTGCTGTCCTTTCACAGCCCTCACGAGGCGCCTGGATTTCACCTGGGGCAACATCCTCCGTCTGGGTCTGGTCTCCGGGGTTCTGCTGGCCCTGGTGCTGATCATGGCCGAGGCTGGTTACTGCTGGAAGGAGACTCCAGGTGACATGACCCCCCTCTCTTATCCCTTCCCCCACCCCAGGACAAGGCCCCCCAAGTCTGCCAAGCCCCTCTGAACATGGGGGTACCTCATCTGCACATAACCCTTGGGCAGCTGGCCCAGCTCCTGTACCACCTGTCAGTGGGGGAAGGAGTCAGACCAGGGTGTCCCCTGCACACACTGAGGCTGCTATGAAGGGTGTGTGATGTCCAGAGATGCCCCTTCCCACTGTGAGCTGGAGCCACCCCAATGCCTGGCCCTACCCCACTCTGAGTGCCCCAGGTGGGTAGGTCTGTGGTGGCGGGGGGGGGGGGGGGCAGTGCACACAGACACTAGGTCTCTTTCTGGCCAGCAGCTCCCACCTCTCCAACCCCTGGAAACCTACCCACCCTGGGCAGCTGTCTTGTCCTCCCCTCCCCTCAATCCCATCCCAGTCAGGGGGCTTGGGCCTGTGGGGTGACACTGGCCCTCTAACCCGCCGTCTCTCTGTGCTTACAGGGGAGCCTGGATCCAGCCATGCAGAGATGAAGATCTCCTTAGGGGAAGAGCCCTATCTGCTTGGAGGGCTCCACAGGGCAGAAAAGCCACTCTCCCTTCCCCCAGGAAATCCCTGCTTCAGGGAATCTCACATTTATTCCATGGTGCTCCCAACTCAACAGCTGGACCCTTGGGAGCAAACTCTCGATCCCCGGCACCGAGCACACCAGCCCCTGTGTCACCAGCTAAGGGAGCACCTGCCAGGGCCCCAGGGGGTGGGGAAGAGGGCCGTAGCAGAGCCCCATGCAGGGAAGGTGCTGCCTATGTCTGTGGGAAGCCCAGGGTGGGGGTGGGGGGCTGGGCGCTGTATAGGGCCCCCTCAGTAAATAACCTCTTCCCTGCCAGATTCCCTGCTCCTCCTGCTCCCTGCTGGGGATATGACCTGAGAAGATGAGGGAAGGCCGTTAGTGCTTCCTTAGCCAGAGCATTTGCTTCCCGACCTCAGGGGATGAGCCGGACCCCTGAGTATGCCCCGGAGCCAATGTCAGACTAGGGGGGTGGAGCAGAGCGAGATTCCCTGATCACAAGAATGGCCATACTGGGTCTGTTCAGCCCAGTGTCCTGTCTGCTGGGGGGCGCATGGGGCAGGGGATCTGGGTGCAGGGAGATGGGGACAGGAGACACCTCGGGGACATGTTAATGCCGGGGCCATTTCTCCCCAGTCTCAGGAATCGCTCTGATAGCAGAAAAAAGAAAAGGAGTACTTGTGGCACCTTAGAGACTAACCAATTTATTTAAGCATAAGCATTTGATGAAGTGAGCTGTAGCTCACGAAAGCTTATGCTCAAATAAATTGGTTAGTCTCTAAGGTGCCACAAGTCCTCCTTTTTTTTTTGCAGATACCGACTGACACGGCTGCTACTCTGAAATCTGATACCAGAAGGGATCTGCTGGCCTGAGCCCGGCACCGTCCAGCCCAACATGTGGCTCTCCGTGCACATGCAGCCAATCTGTCACCTCCAGGGAAAACAGTCACCTCGGCCAATGTGTGAGCACGACCCAGCACCCACTTGGGAATGGGATGGGGCAAAGAAGAGCCGGAGACAGCCCTTCCTGGATGGGCACCGACACTGCCATTGCAGTGCAGGGATTCCAGCACACAACCTGTCCCGCACACAGAGCACCCCAGAACCCTGCAATCCCTCCCTCCGCATTGCCAGGCTGGGCTGGGAGCCAGGACCCCAACCCCCAGGGGAGTAAAGAGCCAGGAGCCTCTGTGTACAGGGGAATTGTCTCCCCCAAAGCAGAGCAGGGTCCCAGCCAGAAGGGGTGGCTCAGAGATGTTATCTCCCAGCAGGGCAAGGCTCCCCAGCACCCCATCCTGCAGAATCCCAGCTCCTGAGATAGAGTGACCGGCCCCCTGTGCATGGAGACATGAGGTCTGGCCCCTGGCACTGAAATAAAGTCATTTACTGCTCCCCCAACCCCGGGGTGTCTGTCCTGGTCTCTCTCTGGAGCTTCAGTTCTCTGTTGCCTCAGTCCCTGCAGTAGGGTCCCCCACTTTATACATCACCCGGCTCCCTCCCCCAGCTCTCACCCCCTCCCCAGTAGCTGATCCCATCTCTGTAGGGATGGACCCTACTGTCCTGGATCCCATCTGCCCCCTTGGACCTTCTCCCCAGCTCTCCTGGCCCCTGCTGGGTCACCAGGAGGATTTTTCTCCACCCCCCCTCCATCACCTCTCCTCAGCCTGGGTGGGAGGGAGTGTCTCTCAGCACCCCAGTCTCTGAAGAGCCCCCAGAATCCTCCCAGAATTTCCAGAGCATTCTCTGCCCTATATATCCCCTGGGTGGCTCCTGCCCCTACCTATGGAGCTGCCCCTCAGGCCATCGGGGGCAGAATTGTTCTTCCCAACCCTGCTGAGCCATGGCAGCACGAGCTGGTGTGTGGGGGGGGTGATGCTCTGTACCTCGGAGGAACATCCTACACCCCCATGTTCATCCTTGTAAAATGACTGTGTGGTATCCAATCCAAAGTTTGTCAGGTCGGCTGTCTTCGGATGGAGAATCCAGTATGTCCTTTGGTCCATTGTTCCAGTGTTAATTACTCTCTCTCTTAACAAATTGTTGCTGTATTTTCAGTCTGAATTTGTTTGGCTTCAACTTCCAGCCAATGCATCTTGCTATACCTTTCAAAAGTGTTGCATTCTAATAGTTGATGTTTAACATCCTCGCTAGGTGCAACTGGAATAGAAAGTATTTCACTATTACTGCAGGATATGGATACGTCATTCCACTGCTTCCCAAATACAGAGCAGAAATATTTGTAACGCTTCTCCTTTTTCTGCATCATGATTTACAGTTGTACCATCCTCATCTCCAACTGCACTAAAACTGACTGCTAGGATATTTTGTTTTCCATATGTTTCAAGAACTCCTTATTGTCCTTATCCTAAAATGCCATAGATTTTTCATTGATATTGTTAGATTTTTCTTATCAAGTGTCTACAATTCCTAACTCCTCAGTTGCACCTATTGAGATGAAGTTCCCCATTTCCTAGTTGTTTAATATTATCATTTGTTATTTCTGCTTTCACTTCCACTGATAACCAGGACGGGGGTTTAGCTGAAGAAGCCACTTTCACAATTTGCTGAATTTTGTGTTTTGGGGGCATCTGATACATCTTAAACCACGCCCCAGCATGGGTCACATTTAGGGTTGCCAACTTTCTATTTGCAGACTACCGGACCTTCCTTCCCTGCCTCTTTCCCAAAGTCCCTGCCCCTTTCCCGCCGCTTTTCACAAGACCCCGCCAATGCCCCATCCTTTCCCTCAAGCCCCTACCCCTGTTCGCTCCTCTCCTCCCCATCCCCCCCCCGCTGCTCTCTCTCCTCCCCCTTCCTTGTAGCTGGCCCCTCTCCTCTCCACTTCCCTTCTCCACTCCCACTGGGATCCCTCTGTCATGGAGCTGCAGCCTGACATGAAGTCTCCTGCCTGCCCAGATGCAGGTAGGAGGCGGCCCCAGCTGAGCGGGGTCTGGCTCGGGTTGATGACCCGGCACCTCTCCCTTCCCGCCCGCAGTAACCAGACTATTGGTGTCTGGTCAGTACATCTGACTGGACACTGCCAAGTCCCCTTTTTGACCGGACTTTCTGGTTGAAAATTGGGTACCTGGCAACCCTAGTCACATTTTAATCGGTCAAAACAAGGTCGAATATCCAATTACCCTGACTAGGTTGCAATATTTATTTTTATTTACTCTGGGATGAAAGATGCGAATGTAGCCCCTGATCTAACTGCAGCCGTCAGGGACTCCAAAATGACCTGAGGGGAGCTGAGATCAGAATCTAGCCCTGTTGCCTTTGCAGGCGATGAGTGACTCTGGCTTGACCCCGGGCAACCTGATCAGGGTGCAGGATATTGTTTCCATTTTGGAGTGAAGGTTCAGGTCTCAGCTCCTCTTTTCCCTGACTCAGCTCCCCATTATTAATACAAACGTTCCCCCAGCCCTCTGGCCCCTTTGGTACTCAGCACCCAGCCTCCCACGCTGCCTGAACAGCCAACTCACCCTTGTCTCCGATCCTGCCCCACTGACACGAGTGCTGGCCTCAGACCCTCGCCCAAGCTGGCACTCATGGAGAAAAAGGGCAGTGAGCTCACACCACATGATGGGACAGCGAGGGACCCCTCAGTGCTGCTCCAAATACCCCAGTCCCCAGCTCCACGGAGCCTGATGCCCCAGGAGCTCAAATGAGGAACTGAGCAGGGGGCTGCAGGCACAGGGAGCCTGTGATGCTCAGTGAGAGCAAACCAAGGTCCCTGCCACTCCCAACAAACCACATCCCCATAAACTGCTGCCCACGTCTCTGTGCTGCACAGGGGACACCCAGGGGAACTGGGGGGATGAGCTGTGTTAATTCCACCAATCTGACCAGACCAGAATCTGGGTGCAAGCTGTTACCCCCAACTCTGCTGGATCTGGGACTGTAGGGGTCTGGTGGTCAGAGCATGTGTTACACTGCAGACCAGGGATGGTTTTAAAAGTGGAATTTTATTAAACTTAATGTCCAACTCCCCGAACAAACGCAGGCTGCAACCCGCTGGGTCCCCCGGAGAACAACAGAAACCCTCCTGGGGGTGCAGCTTGCATCCCCACTGTTCCTCTTTAGCCTCGCTAGCAGATCTCCAAACCCTTAAAGGGACAGGGCACAGCCTTAGAGATACAGGATGCAGGTATGTAGAACCCTGACATTCCCGTATCAGTGCTACACTCCTCCTGTGGAGATATAATATCCCCCAAATATTCCCATTAACAAAATATAAAACATTCCGTCCAGCCATTTGGCTTATTAGCAGACACCTACGACTTCCACAAGCTCGTGCTTTCGGTCTCAGATGAGCTTTTGTCTTGCTCCTTTTTCATCAGATCTGGAAACTTTTGCATCTCTCTTTGGTTTAATTCACATTAAGCAGGAAATGTCTGTGTCAAGGCTTGTTCCATTGCCCAACCAAATAGCCAGTTCTGAACAGTTTAAATCCCCAGAGATCCTCAGATCTTATGAGATACCAGCTCCCACATGGTAAGTGGTATAACCATGTGACACAAAGTCATTAGACATAAAAAACATCTACTCAAGAAACATAAAACTAACTATGTAGCGCTATCGACCCCTTTTGTAGAGCAATATCCAAACCAGAAGCCAATGTCTCTTCATTTACAATAATCTTGGAGAGAATGCAGGAGACGATACAGGAATAGGTACTAGGTACAGCATGTAAACACAAGGATAAAGCCATGGTGCATTCACCAGTAGCTGGAATTAGACACTGATGAGTAGGTTCATAGGTCAGTGTCTGGGGGGCTCTTCCCTCTCTAGTCAGAGGACCTCATGTGACAATGGGCTGTTCTTGAGATCTGTCCTCTTGTGCACTGATGGTTTCCGGGTCCATGGTCACATTTAGCCATTCATGTCTTTCATTGGCTGATGTGAATGTCACATCAGACTAGTCATCTGTCTTCAAGTTTACAAGATCAACAACACCCCCATTTCCCAGCCGTGGAAGGAATGTTTCTGCCTCTGAATGCAGAGTCACCATGCCATGGGTACCATGTTGTTTGTCTTCGCTCTCACGATCACAATCACTGGAGTCCAAATTCTGTCCTTAGAGAGGCTTGGTCTACACTACAGCCTACTTCAGTATCACTTACGTCACTCAGGGGTGTGATTAATCCACACCCTCTGAGTGACATAGTTATACCGACCTTAACCCCCTGTGTAGACAGTGCTCTCCCGCCGACATAGCTACTGCCTCTCGCAGGGGTGGACTTATTACGCTGACAGGAGAGCGCTCTCCCATCAGCATAGAGCATCTTCACCAGACGCGCCACAGTGGAGCAGCTGCATCGGTGCCTCTGTGCCGCTGTAGCGCTTCTAGCAGAGACTCGCCCTTAGATTCCAGTTTTGCTTATTTCCCTTGATCTCTGCATCTTCTGCCGTGGCGCTGTGCAGCACAGTGTCATCTCCAAGGGCAAGAAAACCCAGAGAAGCAAAAACTTGTGGTGACAAACTCTACCACCTCCTTCTCCACCTTCTGCCTTTACTCTGTGAACTCTCCCCTTTCCTTTCATCTTCTAACATGAATTTTATCTTCCCAATAGGATGTTAGTTTGCCCGGTCCCCTTCCTGACAAGTACTCCTGTCCCCTGGCCAGAGGGCAGCACCGTACACTTTCTGACCATAATGATTCGTACCACGAATAGCAGAGTTTTGAAAAGATATTGAGGCCAGTTCATAAACGTCTTTCAATTGCTGTTTCTGTGTCTCAGCATATTCTTTATGGTTCCTAGGTGCAGATTCAGAGTTCATAGATAGACCAAATGGAATGACAATAGACAAATGTGATTATCTTCAAGATAATAAATAGAAGGGTGGGAACTCGTAGCATCATTTTGTGTACAGTTATAGGCATAGATGGTCTTATGGTCTTATTAAGGGAGTCCTTCCAGTCTGATTTTTGTTCTTCTGGCAAGGTTATCAATGTAGCCAGCAGAATTTGATTCAGCCTTTCGACTTGCCCATTGCCCTGTGGGTGGTATGGGGTTATGGGAGAAGTTTAAATCTTACTGTAGTACTCTACCCTTTGGGAAAAAAACCTATTTTCAAACTCTGCTCCTTATTGATGATGGATTCTTTGGGGGAAATCAAATCTTAAAACAAACTAATTGAAGATCTTGTCTGTCACTGTCTTTCCTGACTTTTTGGTGGTAGGGTAGGCTTTGACAAACCAAGTAAAGTGATCCACCGAGGCTCAGATGTATTCTTATCTTTCTTTGCTTCTTCCTAGATGGAAGAAGCCTATGGCTACAAGTACAAATGCTTCTGTTGTAACTAAGTAAATAAGGTGCCGCCAGACTCCTTGTTGTTTTTGTGGATACAGACTAACACGGCTACCCCTGGTACTTGTTGTAACTATGGTAGTTAGATGAAATCTGGTACGCTGGTGAGGTTTCCTTTGCTTGGTGCACATACAAACTCTAGTGACACAATGTTCGATGTTCAACATCCTCCTGTGTTCTCTTGGTTAATTGGTTTGTGCCCCAAAAACTTATACTGAAGCATTTTAGCAATAGCTGGATCTTTCTTCTGAGTTGCCAAAATGTCTTCTCCTGGAATAAGTTTTATGGTGGATGTAATGCCCATGAAGGAGACTTCTACTGTCAAAGGATTGGTAGTAACAACTACTAACCTGCACACCTTGCCATCAGTTTGTATATCCAAGGAGTTTGACTGCTTTAACAACACCTGTGTTCGTCTCTTCTGTGCATCCTGTCACTATCAAGGGGAATTCCTGATAAAGCGTTAGATTTCCCTAGATGATATTTAACTACAGTAGAACCTCAGAGTTACGAACACCTTGGGAAAGGAGGTTGTTCGTAACGCTGAAATGTTCGTAATGCTGAACAAAATGTTATGGTTGTTCTTTCAAAAGTTTACAACTGAGCATTGACTTAATAGAGCTTTGAAACTTTACTATGCAGAAGAAAAATCCTGCTTTCCCTTTATTTTTTTAGCAGTTTATGTTTAATACACTACTGTACTGTATTTGTTTTTTCTCTCTCTGTTGCTGCTGCCTGATTGTGTACTTCAGCTTCCAAATAAGGTGCATGGTTGGCTGGTCAGGTCATAACTCTGATGTTCATAACTCAGGTTTTCTACTGTATGAAGTTAAAGTCAGCTAATTCTGCAACCCACGGGTGCACTATGGGGTTCAGCCTGGCAGCGGTGGAGATGTAGGTTAGCACATTATTATCTCTGTTAACTGTGAAGGATTGTGCATCGCAGATTTAGTCTACTAAATAAATAAATGGTCAGTTTTCGGAGTGGAGAGAGGTAAATAGCAAGGTCCCCAGAGATCTGTACTGGGACCGGTGCTGTTCAACATATTCATCAATGATCTGGGAAAGGGGGTACACAATTTTGGCAGGCTCAGCTTAGTTTTTCACTCCAGCTAGCTCCTGAAGCTCAATCCTGGGCAAACTGCCCTGATAACAGTTTCCATTATCTCTGTCTCAGTGGTCCCCTTGGGAACACCATTTGCAATTTGATAAGCCAAACTGCTTTGGTTTAGTCTGTCCTTTTGCAGGGAGTTCCTAAACTGTCCTGTTATTTTAAAGTCTTTCTTTAACACTGGTTTTCTTTTCTGGGATGGGATTGACAGATCTTTTGCTCCTCTTTTGCTGTAGCAATGGCTTGTAAAATTGTCTCTCTTAATGCCAGCAATGTAAGACAATCCCTGATTTTCCAGCGGGTTTGGCTCTTCACTATTGAAATGAATTCTTATATATTTGGGTAAGGTCAAAGAGCTTTTGGCTGCAGTTTCACTGTGATGTGTCCCAGAAATGCCCAGGGAGTCACAAATTACGGCCTTTTCTTTTCTGTACTCCTTTTCTTTTTACGGATACAGACTAACACGGCTGTTACTCTGAGACCTAAAAGTTGCAATTCTTCAACAAAAAAACTTCAAAACAGACTCCAAGGAGAGACTGCTGAATTGGAATTAATTTGCAAACTGGATACAACTAACTTAGGCTTGAATAAAGACTGGGAGTGGATGGGTCATTACACAAAGTAAAACTATTTCCCCATGTTTATCCCCACCCCCAACCCAACTGTTCCTCACAGGTTCTTGTCAACTGCAGGAAATGGCCCACCTTGATTATCACTACAAAAGGTTCCCCCACCACCACCCCTGCCACTCTCCTGCTGGTAATAGCTCACCTTACCTGATCACTCTTGTTACAGTCTGTATGGTAACACCCATTGTTTCATGTTCTCTGTGTATATAAATCTCCTCACTGTATTTTCCACTGCATGCATCCGATGAAGTGAGCTGTAGCTCACGAAAGCTTGTGCTCAAATAAATTTGTTAGTCTCTGAGGCGCCATAAGTACTCCTTTTCTTAGAACATATTTGGTGGCATTTGCCTCTGAGTCAAAGCCAGCAGCAGAAATATGAGTTGGAATGAAGCATTGAAATCATTTTACAGTAGCTAAACATTGTGATTATCTAGTAGTGATGCTCAGCACAGTCCAGAGAACTTCCCTGAAATAATTCCTAGAACAGATCTGTTAGAAAAATGTCCAGTCTTGATTTAAAAATTGCCAGTGATGGAGAATCCACCGCAACCCTTGGTAACACGTGTCAATGGTAATTGATGGAGCTGTGGAAGCTAAAAAGAGGAGACCTTGAACATTCCTCCTAGAAATAATTAAGTGACTCATTAGCAGTTCTCAGTCCTCCCTTAAAGCCAAGCTAAACCCAGCCAGTTGTGTCCATACTCACAGAGCAGCCAGAGGCCCAGCGGCAGGAGCATTGGGAGAAGTGGTGAGAATCGCAGCAGTCCCTCAGGGATTCGGCAGAAGGGAAGGCCTGTCTCTCTCTGTTCCTCAGTGTCTCAGAGAGAGACGTCTCTGTGGCTCTCTGATCTGACCTCTCCCCTTCTGATCTGCAGGGAGCAGGGAGCATAGAAGCTGCAGGCGCTCTCTGATCTGCCATGTGCTCCCCGCGGTTCAGAGAGAAGAAAAGCCACAGACCTTTGAGAGACATGGCCGTGTCTGCTACCGGCCTTGCTGCGGCCAGAGGGACGCTGCTCTCCCAGCTCTTGTCACAGGCCTTACGCTGAACATTGTGGTTTTAACATTGAAACCAGACCCGAGCCAGGGTCACACCGGAGAGGAATGACAGCTGGGTGGTGAACCTCTCCAGAGTTCAAGTTGCAGATGTGTCCCTGCTTAAAGCTGAATTTGGCACCTTTTTTAAACCCCTATGAAAAGTCAGAGTGGTCTGAAAATTGGTAAATCAGGTCAGGGACTGGGGTAGAGATTGTGAGAAAATTGGAAGGGAATTTAACAAGACATTCCTCAGATAGCATCCATTCCAAAGCTGCAAAGTCCTTCTAGCATCTACTAGACAAAAATTGTCAAAACCTTGAGACTAGGGAGGGTCTGTGATGGTGAGAACTTCCACTGATGCCCATGGCCAAGCTCTCACTGGCAGCTGTCAGATCAGGCCCTTTCTTTGAAACTTAGCAGAAGCGTTCAGTGTCCCTTCAACTTCAGTAAAGTCTCACTTATGCTTAAATACTACACCCTGGGCAGCATTTCTTATTGGCATTGCACTGTGGGTTTAGCCACACATCCTTGTGTTTCCAAGTTATTGAAGTCCTCTCCAATTGCTTGCCTACAGATTTAAAGTCTTTACGTGAAATGATCTTAGTGGCCTAGGAAAGAGAGAGCTCCCAAATCACTTCCCTTACGAATTTGCACTTACCAGGGCAATTCTGGGCAACTGCACCTGTATTCTCCCACTGTGGTCCATTAAGAGCACCTGCTCTAGGCTTCTGACTCCTGAACCATCACCTTTCATGCGTGGAGATCCCAGTGTCCCTCCTTGCTGCACAGTTCTCTGCCTACACTGTGCTACCCCCAGCAAGCCAGACTCCCTAAAAGGCCAATGTTTGAGCTCTGCTTTCTCTCCGAGGGCTATGGCCAGTGTCTCACCTGCAGTTACAAGTTGCCACACAGCTACTTCTAAACCACCACATTTATTCTGAAGCTGAAAGAGAGAAAACAGATTAAAACAATAAATGAACCTACACACAGGCTAAAAAGTTTAACAGAGATCAACCCCAGCTCCAAGCTAAGAAGAATATTACCAACCACCTAACTAGGGTGGTGATGGTGACTATGAAATGTTCCAGGAGATTACAGAAGGTATAAACATAGTAAACTCAATAATAATGGGGGATTTCAACTTTCCCATATTGACTGGGTGCATGTCACCTCAGAACAGGATGCAGAGATATAGTTTCTTGATACCATAAATGACTCCTTCTTGTAGCAGCTAGTTCTGGAAATCACAAGGGGAGAGGCAATTCCTGATTTTGTCCTAAGTGAAGAACAGGACCTATTACACTAGGGGACTACAGCTGAACTGCTTGGTACTAGCAACCATAATATAATTCAATTTAACATTCTTGTGTGTTGTGGGGCAGAGGGGGACACCAAAGAAACCCACCACAGTAGCATTTAACTTCAGAAAGGGGAACAATACAAAAATGAGGGAGCTAGTTAAAGGGAAATTAAAATATACAGTCGCCAATGTGGAATGCCTGCAAGCTGCACAGAAACTATGTAAAAACACTGTAATAGAGGCTCAAATTCAATGTATACACCAAATTAAAAAAAAACATAGTAAGACCACCAGAAAAGTGCCACCGTGGCCAAACAACAAAGTAAAAGAAATGGCTAGAGGCAAAAAGACATCCTTTAAAAATTGGAAGTTCAATCCTACTGAGGAAAATAGAAAGGAGCATAAACACTGGCAGGTCAAGTGTAAGAGTAGAATTAGATAGGCCAATAAAGAATCTGAAGAGCAACTATCCGAAGATTCAAAACCTAGCAGCAATTAAGATTCCCACATCTGAGCCATTATTTTTAGGGGACAAATCTGAGGAACTGTCCCAGACTGAAGTGTCACTAGAGGAGGTATTGGAACAAATGGATAAATTAAAGAGTAACAAATCACCAGGACCAGATGATTTCACCCAAAAGTTCGGAAGTAACTCAAATGTGAAACTGCAGAACTACTAAGTGTGATCTGTAACCTGTCATTTAAATCAGCTTCTGTACCAGATGACTAGAGGATAGCTAATGTGATGCCAATTTTTTTAAAAAAAGGCTCCAGAGCCAATACTGGCAATTACAGGCTGGTAAGCCTAATTTCACTACCAGGGAAATTGGTTGAAACTATAGGAAAGAACAGAATTGTCAGACAAGTAGACAAACACGATTTGTTGGAGAAGAGTCAACATGGCTTTTGTAAAGGGAAATAGTGCCTCATTAGTCTATTAGAATTCTTTGAGGGGTCAAGAAAAATGTGTACAAGGGGGATCCAGTGGATATAATGTACTTGAAGTTTCAGAAAACTTTTGATAAGGTCCCTCACCAAAGGCACTTAAGCAAAGTGAGTGGTCATGGGATAAGAGGGAAAGTCCTCTCATGGATCAGGAATTGGTGAGAAGATAGGAAACAAAGGAATAGAGAGACATAAATAGAGGTGTTCCCCTGGGATTGGTACTGGGACCAGTGCTGTTCAACATATTCATAAATGATCTAGAAAAGGGGGTGAACTGTGAGGTGGCATAATTTGCAGACAATACAAAATTACTCCGGATCAGGAAATCCAAAGCAGACTGCGAAGTGTTACAAAGGGATCTCACAAAACTGGGAGACTGGGCAAAAAAATGGAAGATAAAATTCATTGTTGATAATTGCAAAGTAATTCACATTGGAAAGCTAATACCAACTATACATACAAAATGATGGAGTCTAAATTAGTCTAAATTAGAAAAAGATCTTGGAGACATTTTGGATGGTTCTCTGAAAACATCTGCTCAGTGTGCAGCAGCAGTCAAAAAGGTGACCAGAATGTTGGGAACTACCAGGGAAAATATCATAATGCCTGGATTTAAATCCATGGTACGCTCACATATTGCATACTGCGTGCAGTTCTGGTCATCCCATCTCAAAAAAAGATCTTTTAGAATTGGAAAAAGTACAAAAAAAGGACAACAAAAATTATTAAGAGTGTAGAACAGCTTTCATATGGGGAGAGATTAAAACGACTGGGCCTTTTCAGCTTAGACAAGAGATGACTGAGAAGGGATCTGATAAAGGTCTACAAAATCATGACTAGTGTGGAGAAAGTGAATAAGGAAATGTTATTTATTCCTTCAAATGACACAAGAACCAGGGACCACCCAATGAAATTAATAGGCAACAGGTTTAAAACAAACGAAAGGAAGTACGTCTTCACACAGCACACAGTCCATCTGTGGAACTCGTTGCCAGGGGTGTTGTGAAGGCCAAAAGTATAATGGGTTTCAAAGAATCATTAGATAAGTTCCTGGAGGATCGGTCCACCAATATTAGCCAAGATGGTCAGGGATGAAACCCGATGCTCTGTGTCTCACTAGCTTCTGACCGCCAGCAGCTGGGAGTGGATGACAGGGGACGTATCACTCACAAATTGCCTGCTCTGTTCAGAAGACAGGACACTGGGCTAGACGGAGCATTGTTCTGACCCAGTCTGGCTGTTCTCATCTTCTGATGTTCACCTCAGGCTGCAGAAGGTGTCAGTGCTTCCAAACTCACAACTGGATTTTCCCTGAGGTTACGAATTTTTAACTGTTTCATAACCAGAACCTAGACTGGGCAGATCAGCCTGTTTCTTTATGCAGATTGGGCCTTCGATTTCAGATTCCAGTAACAGATAATCAGTATATAATCATCTTCTCCTCAGTACGTAGATGCCACTTTCCCACCCCTCATCATCTGCTGACTCTAGTGCCCATTATATAATATAGCCACCTGTTACAACTCTCTCTTTGCACATTCCTCGCCCACCCGCTGGAACTGGCATGAACGTGCTACGGGGGCTCCTAGCAACCCAATCGACCTTTCCAGAGTCATCAGATATTAAATTGCTGTCTCTTGTCCAAACCCAGGTTTTACTTCCCACAGCTCCAGCCCCAGTAACATGAATTCACCACATTATTCGTTTGTCAGGCTTGTCAGTTCTGTGGCTGGCTTGCCCGGGTTGCCCGACTGAGGCTGCTTTTCTCTCTGGAACGGGGAGACGGCATTCTGTCTTGGCCGTGTCTAGCTAGGTGCCCTCACCGCTGTAGCATCTCAGCTCCTCCCAATCATACCTGGATTTCTCCCTCCCCACACCTCTGGCAGGCAGGGGAGAATTATTCCCATTTTATCAGGCCCAAGGAGATGAGGCCACTTGCCCCAGTTCCCCCCGTCGGTAGCTGACTCTAGCAGGAATTCTCCCCCATGACAGGGGAACACAACACCTGCTCTGGGGGTGTCTGCAGAGAAGCTGCTTTAGCGGCATAGAACAGGGGAGGACACACTTGTGAGAGCTGCTTCTGGATCAGTCACTGACAAAACACGCTGGTAACGCAGGGTTCAGGGGCCCGGCGATAGCTCCTGCCCTGCCAGGGCTCTGAGTCCAGCACTGCTCAGATTGTCAACCCCAGGAAATGCAAGGTTAAGGTTAACGCCCACGCACCTCACCTCTGCTCCCCGGGAGCTGGCAGCAGCCACTGGGAACCATGGGCCTGTGCTCCGGCTGCGTTCCCTGCGCTAGGTGCGGCTGTGTGAATGGTGGAGGGGTTTGTCTGAGAAGCGTGGCAGGGCTGTGATGGGCTCGGAGTCCACGGGGGACGGGTGGCGAGCGAAGGCCCAAGAGGTGTTTGCACTTGAGAGACCCAGTTTGCCCTGTGCAGCGCTGCGCTCTGCAGGCTGTGCCAGTCGCTGGGCTCGGGGGTGTTCTCGGCCCGGGGACTGTCAGCAGGGAGGTGGGGGTGGGGCTGCTCTGTGGGTTTGCTGAAGGGCGAGGGAAAGTCGAGCATTAAATGGCATCATGCGCGTAGGAGTGAGGGGCTGGGGGAAGGGGTGTAAATGTAGCAGAGGCGGAGTTCTTGGGGTGGAGCAGGCTGGGTCTGTGAGCGGAGAGCGGGTGCCCGTAGCTCCTGTTTGCTACAGTGCGAAGGCAGAGCCTGGGTGTATTGGGGCATCGATCAATGAGGGCAGAGTTAAGGTTGCACAGGCCTGACCCTTCCCTCGGTTTCCTGGTTTTAGGAAGCTTGAGTGTGAAATACCTGAACTCGGAATGTTCTGGGTTTCAGACGTGTGAGTTTGGCTGGTCTCAGCGTTCTGGACGGGAGCGAGATACCCCGGGGCAGCCTCGACGCTGTGCTAATGAAACTGTTTGTCAGAGTGTGTGTGTGTGTGTGTGTGTGTGTGTGTGTGTGTGTGAGATGGGGGGGCGGGAGCGGGGAGGAGGGAAAGGGGAGGGGGAGAGAGAGAGAGAGAATGTGTGCATATGAGAAAGAGGGAGAGTGTGTGTGTGAGTGTGTGTGCATGTGTGAGAGAGAGAGAGAGATCAGGCCCTGTCCCCCTCGATCAGTGATGTTCACGACTCTCTGTATCTGGGAGTCTCTGCGGCCCCTCTGGGGATGAGAAAACGCTGCTTGAACCGAGTCTGTGTAACCGCAAAGTTTCCGTGGGGCCCCAGTGGACTCGGGGAGGTAATGGCCGCACGTGTGTCTCACCGTAATGGCCCCAGGTGATGCTGTACGACGCTCCCAGGAGGCAGCTTGGGCAGAGAGAAGGCAAATCACTTTATTCACTGCACAGGAGCCAGCTCAGACCCAGCCTGCCAGAGACTCCTTGGGACCAGGTCTTTAAAGTGACTCAAGCACCTAACTCTCATTGACATCCAGGGGAGTTAGGCACTTCAATACCGTCAAAAATCTGCCGCCTTGTTCACCCTGGACATGCTCAGAGTCTCAGCACAGACCCCAGCACATCCCCCCAATAGCAACATTACAGCATGTCGCTGGCACAGCTACGCCCACGCAGGCATCCCCGCGCTGCCCCTCTCCCCACCCCCACCATCAGGCCGGCACCAGAGAGACTTGGCTCAGCATCTGCTTCCTGGACCCTCAGTAAATGCAGGAGCCATTTGGGTCCACATTTTGAACCCATTTGGGACCCTGCATTTGCATTTCCCACAAACAGGTGTGCATGTCAGGTGTCCCTCCGCATGAACAGTCTCCGAGGGTGGGAACTTCAGCCAGGAAGGTTCTGCCATAACGAGAACAACGGGCTGTGACGCGAAGTCTAACCTTGGCCACACCCAAGAAGAGTCGGAGCTTCCCCCCTGTCATCGATTGACCCAAACGCTGGTTCTTGCTGGCTGGTTAACAGGCTCCATCACCATCTCCTTCCCTGGGGCTCCAATCAGGCTGGCAGCGAGTGTGGGGCTCATGCGGGCTTGTGGGGCACTGGGAATCCTGTGGGGAAGTGAGAGGGAATCCCAGTGACCAGCTCAAATGCAGCTGCTGCCCACCCCTTCCCCAGTAGCTCCCTGAGCGCTGGGCAGGGAAGCATTCCCCAGCAATGGGCTGGGGACAGCCCTGGGCATACTGTGTTATCTGCCTGTCCCCATATCTGCAAGGAGAGCTGGGGGAGTTCCCTGCTGTTGAGCCCCCCTGCTCAGATGCTGCTCACTCCCCAGTCTGAGCCCCTGGTCTTTGGGGTTATAAAATGCTGGGGAAGGGCAGGGGCTCAGGCTCCAGGTGAGTGAGCTCTGGGGCCTGGCAGGTGGAGCCAGTGAGTGGTCTCAGCACAGATCTTGGTAGCAGGTGTGGGAGATGGAAGCTCTGTGTTGGCAGGGAGGCTGGCTTAGATCCTGCACCCCCAACCAGTCCCTGCACTGGCTTTGTGGGGAGAACAACCCCCATCCCACGTGGGACTATTCACAGAGTGTCGCCCTTACCCAGTGCTACGGAGCCGTCCGGGTGTCCCGCACTTGAGAGCGACCCTTTCCTACCACCGCGTACGTCACTGCAACATCCCCGTCCATTCTGGGCTGCTGGGACATCAATACATTTACACAGTTAAACATTTACACCCTGTTTCCAGTCTGAATTTCTCTACAAGGGAACACCAGGGAGGGAGCCCTGAGCAGGGCCCAGGGACATGGTGAAGGGGAGGGGGAGGAACAGCTCCTCCTTCGACCTGGGGCAAGGGAGCGCCATGCTCAGGAGGCTGCTGGAACACAGGTCTTAACTTTAACCACCTGCCTCAGTCCTATTGGAATCAATGGGAGGGATGCAAGCGCTTGGAGTCCCCATAGGATCAAGGGCTCCCATCAGCTGGGGCTTCCGGGGATGAGACAAGCCATGGGTCAGTTTGGGAAACTCCCCCAGCTGAGCTGGGATGTCATCAGGGACCCACAGACAAACCCTTCTCCTTTCTTCTATTGCATGTATGGGGCCAGATCCCCAGCTGGTGTAAATCAGCATCACTCCATTGCTGTCACAGGCGTGAGGCTGATTTACACTCACTGGGGATTTGGTTCATTGACATCAATGAAGCTACAGCTGATTTACACCAGTGCGGGATCTGATCCCATTGACTCCAATGGAGCAACAGTGATATGAAGCTGACTGGAGAATTAAACTCAGATTCTTCTGTTCTTTCTTCCTTCATGCCAGGACGGTTACTATTTATTCCCCAGGGCTAGGGTCACCCCACAGCGACCCTCACTACTGGCCAGACCAGGGGTGCTGGCACTGGGCTCAGCCCAGGGGGTTCCCAGGTTTAGCTGTAACTCCTGGTGCCTCTTTCCATGGGAACGTTCTGCCCAAACCTGGAAACTGCGGGCACCGGCACGGCGACTCACCTGGTCAGCGCGGGCTCCAGTGACCACGGTGTCTGGGGGAGAGAACTGAGGTCAGTGCATCCTCACCAGCCGCCCCATGCCCCGGAGAGACACTGCCCCATGTCCCCCAGGGCCCCAGACCCTGACCCCAGCAGGGCCCATTGAGGAGAGACAGCGGCGGGCACCGCAGTCTGAGCACTAACGGGCTGGCTGGCCCAATGGACACTGGGTACCCAGCTTGCTGCCCGTGTTGGATAGGGTTGCCAGGTGTCTGGTTTTCGTTTGGAACGCCCGGTTGGAAAGGGACCCTGGTGGCTTCAGTCAGCACTGCCGGCCAGGACATTATAAGTCTGGTCAGTGGCACAGCAGGGCTAAGGCAGGCTCCCTACCTGCCCTGGCTCCGTGCAGCATCTGGAAGCAGCGGCATGTCCCCCCTATGACTCCTATGCATAGGGGCAGTCAGGGGGGTATGCACGCTGCCCCTGCCCCAAGCGCCAGCTCTGCAGCTCCCATTGGCTGGGAAGCGCAGCCAGTGGGAGTTGTGGGGGTGGCACCTGCAGACGGGACAGTGCACAGAGCCGCCTGGCAATGCCTCCACATAGGAGCTGGAGTGGGGACATGCCACTGCTTCCGGGATCTACTTGAAATAAGCGCCACCTGAAATCTGCATCCCTGCCCCCCCGCAAGCCCCAACCCTCTGCCCCAGCCCAGAGCCCCCTCCCATACTCTGAACCCCTCGGATCCACCCCCCAGCCCGGAGCCCCCTCCTGCAACCCTAAACCCTCATCCCCTGCCCCACCCCAGAGCCCACATGCCCTGCCAGAGCCTTCACCCCTCTCACATCCCAATCCACTGCCTCAGCCCAGAGACCCCCACTCCACCATGAACTCCTCATTTCTGGCCCCACCTTGAAGCCTGCAACCCCCAGCCGGAGCCCTCACCCCCACCCCAATCCCCCTGAGCCAGACCAGTGAAAATGAGCTAGTGAGTGAGGGTGGGGAGAGCGACAGAGGGAGCGGGGATGGACTGAGCCGGGGTGGAGCCTCGGAGAAGGGGCAGGGCCTCAGAGGAGGGGCAGAGCAGGGGTGGGGCAAGGGTGTTCAGTTTTGTGTGAGTAGAAACTTGGCAACCCTAATGTTGGGGGAGAGGAGAGGAGAACTGGGCCAGGCCCCATGGATGCTGGGTGCCCAGACTGCTCCCCATATCAGCAGGGTGAGAACTGGGACAGGCCCCATGGACACTGGCTGACCACAGGTAACAGGGCGATGCTGTTTGTTCCTGTCATGTGTCTCCTTTCTCCCCACACAGGGAGGTGTCTGCCCAAGCCCCTGCGCCCACCCTGCAGTTTGTGGCAGAAGCTGCCAGGCTCCAGCCAGTCCCGTTCCTGCCCACGGCCGACGGCTCCTGTTACCTTGTCATTGGGCTGGGCAGAGGCTGAGGAGACAGGGAGAACAGTCCCCATCAGGACAGGACTCTCTGGCCTGGCTACCCAGGGCCGCTTCTGGCCCCAACACCCCGGACTCTGACACCAGCCAACAGACGGACAAAAGGCAGGAGCCGAACAACAGGCTCTTACACTGGATCTGATCTTCAGCAGCCGGGCTGCTCCGCTCTGGGCCGGGTTCCCTGTGTGGAACGAGAGCTGCGTCAGTCCCACGTGCGGCAGCTGGGGCTGGGGCCCTGCTGCCGTTAGTGATGGGGCAGCAGCACCATCGCCATCACTAGGGCGGGGGGGTTACGAGGCTTCCAGACAAGGGTCAGGCCCCCGCAGAACCCCAGGAGAATTTCAACTGTGGGTAGCTGGGGGGTACGGCCCAGGTCAGCTCCCCAGGGCGGAGTCCCAGACAGGGCAGCAATGGTCCCCCCCAGACCTGGGCATCACCTGGGGAGCAGCCCCAGAATGGAGCTGGGGGTCAGGGCGAGGTTCCCTCCTCCCTGTGAGTCCTGCAGCGCGACACAACTACCGAGAGAAAGAAAAGAGCGTCAGGGAAGCTCAGCGCACGTCACGGCCTGGGGCGACTGTCGGGGCCTGGCGGTGTGCACCTCTGCCCCCGATGTGCTGCACCTTCCCACTGGTCTGTGGGGTCTAGCTACCCACAGAGCCCTGCAGCCGCAGATCCACGGAGGCAGCACAGGGTAGTGGTTAGTGCCGGGGACAGCTGCCCAGAGACCTCAGTGCTGGGCGATCTCAGACCAGTCAGTTCTGCTCCCCGTGCCTCAGCCAGGTTACAGCTGGGTTATAGCCTTTCACTGCCATTGGAGTGAGATTTAAGATTTCAGAGCGATGCTCTGGAACAGCCGCCCATCTCAGCTCATGCTCCACCCCACCGGCACCTACCTGTCTTCATGAGAAAACAGCCCAGCAATGCCAGAGCCAGGCCGGCCATGATGGCGAGTCCCACAATGGGTCCCAGTCCTAGAAAACCATTGGAAGAGCCGGGAACAGAGAGAAAAGCAAGGGATTAGGCTGGGGCAGAGGAGCCCAGGGACTGACGTGGGTGGGGCTGGGAGCATCCAGAACACAGAGGCAACACAAAAGGGATCTAGGATGAAGGGTGAACCCCAGGGGTGGGGATAAAGGATGGGGGAGGGGGGTGAGCCCCACGGGCAGGGATCCAGGACCAGGGATGAGCCCCACGGGCCAGGGACACTCGAACCAAGACCCCTCCTCCCTTTATGGGATCTCATTGATTAGATCTCTTACAGGGCACCAAATTTCTCCATCCCTGGTTCTGCTTTGATTCAAGGTTCCCACAGGCCTCCTTCTGTGGCCTGCGGAAGCTGCCTGTAACTTTCCCCCTTAGGAGAGGAATATCACAGCCCTCTTTCTGGGCTCTGAGCTGACATCTTGTGGAGGGAGTTCCCTTCCTGGGAGTCAGGAGTCCCACAGCCCTCGTTCCCAGGGCTGCAAGGGATCATTGAGGCCACCTTCAGCCCTCGCTCAGCTTCTCTGCGCCAGTCCCTTTTAACCCAGGCCGGCCATCTAGGATGACCAGATAGCAAGTGTGAAAAATGGGGACACTTTTTTCCCCCGGTGGGGGGGCGGGGGAGTATATTGGCCTATATAAAACAAAGCTCCAAATTTCAGGATGGTCCTGATAATATCAGGACTTCTGGTCACCCCACATCCATCCATCTTCTCCTCCCGCCTTTGACTCCCTGGAGGCTTCTGTTATCCCAAGCCTGGACTGACTTAGCCACATAGCCGACCTGGCACAGGGCTGTGATAATGTTCCCTAGCAGGGGAGAAGTGCAGAGAGGGGCAGGACCAGTCACCTCATCACGGGGCCAGTCGCCCTGGGACACCTGGGCTGCCATCACATTTCACAGTGAGATAACAAGTTGGCTTTAGCCATCTCCTTGTGAAACACCCTATTGCTCCTCATGGATTCTTACCCTGCAGCCCCTCCCATCCAGGTGCCTACAGCAGGGTAATGGTATCGCCACTGAGAGTGGTGGGTGCTCTCCTGTAATTTCAGATCAGCTCCCCCCCTCCCCCCACACACACAGGGAAATCCCGCAGCCAAACCCTTTATCTTGGGGACATGCCTCCCCTCCAGAAGTGTCACTTCCCGAAGGGCTGGGTCCATCTGTGGGGCAGACACAGAGCGATCACAGATCCCCTCAAACAGCTGATACCCCAATGTAGCATGGCAATGATTGCCAGTGAAATACGTGCGACCAACTCTGGAGCCATCACACAGGGACATGGGAACATTCAATTAACAAAGTAATAAAGCACTCAGTAGAGTGGATAAAGCACTGGACTTGTACTCAGGAAACCCGGGTCCTATTTCAAGTTCTGCGGCTGGGTAACCTCGGGTAAATCATTTCCTCGCCCCATGCCTCAGTTTCCCCATCCGTACAATGGGGATGATGATGCTACTGACCTCCTCGGTAAAGGGCTTTGCGATCTATTCATTGAAAGAATTGATTGGCCTGATTACAGCGCTGCGGGTGTGACATTTTTCACAGCCCTGCACGGCATAGCTAGGTCAGTCTAATATTTCAGCTTATACCGGACCTCGAACTGCATTTGGGTCTGGGTTGATTTTCAAATGTTAAAAAAAGTGGCGGGGAAACCCCAGTTTCACAAAAAAAATTCAGACTATTGATGTTTCTGTTTTACAGGATTCAAATAGAGTAATTAAAACAAATATTTCAGTACGTATGCAATACTGACATCTCGGTGGGTTGTCACCAGTGGGGCTTAAACCTGGGACCTCTTGATCTTAATGCATGAGCATGTACTGCCCTAGTTGAAAAGATAAAAGCTTGTTTACCTGCGAGGCACTAGGCTCCTCACGGTCTCGCTGGCGTGTCCACCACTAGAGGGGGACAAAGTGCCAGACCGGGCAGGCAGGGCTTACACATATTTGTTCAAATCATAGAATCATAGAATTATAGAATATCAGGGTTGGAAGGGACCTCAGGAGGTCATCTAGTCCAACCCCCTGCTCAAAGCAGGACCATTCCCCAACTAAATTATAAATAAATAAATGTCGAATGCTTGATTTTGCATTTCCCCCCCTTTTTCTCTTTCCCCCATTTTTGGTTTTGCATTTTCCCCCATTCCCCCCCCCCATTTTTCTAATTTCAAACTTTTTCTCTTCTTTCCCCCCCTCCCCCTTTTTGCCATAGAGTGTGATAATATAAACCATGGCCAGGGTAGGATTTTTGCTTTTCTCCTCTGCTTTTTCTGGGCCCCCCCCCACACACTTCTGCTCTGTAACTTTTCAGAATGGCTCCATGTTTGGAATAGTTACCCAGGGGCCAAAGGGAAAATGAGAGTTGGACCCAGACCCTCCAAGGTATTTAGGCACCTAACTCCCACTGAAATCACTGGGCCCTTAGCGACCACCTGTGCAGATAACCCCTTCAGCGTAGCTTCAGATATAGCGGGGGGAAGAGTGTTTCTGTCGGTGTAGCTAACACTGTCTGGGGACATGGTTTCCTCCACAGGGAGAACAACTGCTTCCGTCGGTGTACGCTGTGTGTCCACGCGGAGACTATGTTGGTAACGGTTCTGCAGTGTAGCCAGAGCCACGCTTTCGTTTTCCCGTTCAGTGAGTTTGCCGGCGTTGGAGATGTTTTGAAAAGTTACAGAGCAGAAAAAAGAGACAAATAAAAAGGTAAAAATGAAAACAAAAAACCACCCCGGTCATCATTCATTCTGCTGCACTCAGGCGAAAAAAGGGGAATGGGGAGGCAGGGGCAGGGGAAAGAAATTTCAAAAAAAGCTGTGATTTTTTAAAATGGAAATAAAAAAAAATTCCGTTAGGAATGAAACATTTTTGGCTATTTTGGAAAGTTCTCATTTAAAGCAAAATAAAAATGTCAAAAATAACATTTTTCAGTGAAATTTTTTTTTATTAAATCCTATTTTTTGGGTGGAATGTTTTTCAGGCGACATACTTCCAGCAATTCTAGTTCGGCATCGGTTAGTTCACAGCTTTGTTTTCTGAACTCCAGCAAAGCACGTGCAGGAGCAGCTGAATCGCAGCCAAACCGACAAGAATCACACCTGCCACTAGCACCTGTGCAGCAACCACGCTCCGGGCGCAAAGGTTCCTCTATTTACCTGCTACGCCCCCAAAACCCCTTCGCCCTGGGACAGAGGCAAGCATGGAAAACGTCCGCACAAGAGATGGAAGTTTCCCGGAGTGAGGAGTGACTGACGACAGGGGGTTATAACGGAAAGTGATTTCCCCGATAAACCCTTGTGTGATGCCAGCTTGACACCAGGGAACACACTGATTGCAATAGATGACTGCGATGGAGTGACACCGATGGCAATCTGTGAGGGCACAGAGGTGAGCTGGGCCCCCCGACTCTAGCTGGTGCTGCATTAACGGCCACTATCTGAATCCTCGTCACTTGGGCTGAGATTCTGTGCGAGGGCCAGGACAGGGCACCAGCTCAGTCCCTCTTTGCCCCTCTGCCCAGCAGGGTCTTCACCCCTTGTTAACACTAGCTGAGAGCCTTACTGGCCACGAGCACATACCGGGGCTCACTGGGGAGCAGATGGTGGCATGTGGGGCTGCCTGGTCATTTTACATTCCCCACATGGAGGTGAGCCCGTGGCCTCCTGCCCACCCAGGCACCTGTGGTGGGGTAAAGTCTCCCCTCTGAGATTGGCATGTGCTCCCCCCTCATCCCAGCCCAGCCCTCCAGCTTTCCTACAGGGAAATCCCACATCACAGAGCAAACCCATTTACCTTGGGGCGATGCGTCCCCTCCAGAGCCATCACCACCTGTGGGGCAGATGCAAAGGGATCACAGTTTTCAGAGTAACAGCCGTGTTAGTCTGTATTCGCAAAAAGAAAAGGAGTACTTGTGGCACCTTAGAGACTAACCAATTTATTTGAGCATGAGCTTTCGTGAGCTACAGCTCACTTCAAACAGCCAAAAGCCTCATACAAAGGAGGGGTAGAAGACCAACCTCAAGCAGATTTTTCTCAACTTTTTGATTCACTGAAAATTTTGAAAAAAAAATATTGTTTTCAAGTCAATCTGAAACAAGTTTCCCCACCCCCGGATTTTTTGAAATAGCCAGTGAACCAAAAAAATCAGCTAGTCTTTTGCTGCTCTGTTCCATACTTGTATTTCATGAAGGTTTTAGTAAAGTAGACCATGATGACACTAATCCCGCCAAATATCTGTGTATCACACTCTGCCCTTCAGAGAAGATCGCGATATTTTGTCTTTTAATTAGTGGGAAAAACCTTCTCTTCCTCACCATGAAACTCAGCAATGGCTGACAGGATGACGATTAGTCACTAAAAAAACCGTTACATGCCCTCAGGGACAGAGTTCTCACCTGGGAAATGTCGGGGAAGAAGAGGGAAGTTTTACATCTTAACTCTAGATATCACAGTATGTCCCCAGCCCGTCCTGGCTCCCTGACCCTCCACACCAAGCCCACCATTAGTGCTTTGCATTACCATCCACGTGCAGGTACCGGGGGTCACTGGAGAGAGAATTGTTCTCCTGGTTGTTGTCATCCTTGAGCTGGTAGAGGCAGGAAAAGGCCCCTGCACTCTCCTTGGACACTGTGTAGGGAGAGTCCTAGACTACTGTTTCAGAGTAACAGCCGTGTTAGTCTGTATTCGTAAAAAGAAAAAAGAAAAGGAGTACTTGTGGCACCTTAGAGACTAACCAGTTTATTTGAGCATGAGCTTTCGTGAGCTACAGCTCACTTCATCGGATGCATAGCATATCGTGGAAACTGCAGAAGACATTATATACACACAGAGACCATGAAACAAAACTTCCTCCCACCCCACTGTCCTGCTGCTAACAGCTTATCTAAAGTGATCATCAAGTGATCATCAAGGAAGGCCATTTCCAGCACAAATCAAGGTTTTCTCACTCTTCTCCCCCCCCCCCCCACACACACACAGACACACATACAAACTCACTCTCCTGCTGGTAATAGCCCATCCTAGACTACTGTGTTTCCTTCCTTGGGCTGGACAGAAATCTCCTTCCCATCTTTGCAGAAGACAATGCGGGTCACTGGGATGCCACAAGGGACTAAACATGACAGCATGGCCGTGTCCCCTTGGTGTGCAGACAGCCTGCCCAGGAACAGCCGCGGGGCTGGAAGAGTGCCTGGGGAGCAAACACATCAGTGTTAAACATCTGGGGCCAGATCCCCGTCTGGTGTCAATCAGCAAAATTGCATTTGCTCCTTTGGAGTGGGGCTCATTGACACCAGCTGGGGATCTGGCTCCATTGACTCCAATGAAGCAATGCTGATTACACCAGCTGGGATCTGGCCCCTTGATGGTGTCGCTCCCTGAGGCTGCAGTGTCTGGAGGGAGGGACAGGATGCACTGGGAGTGCGCAGAGTTTTTAGCTTTGCTTGTTCCACTTTGGGGCCCGATGCCCCAGTGCATGCTTCCCTTCCATGCCAGTGCAGTGCTATGGATTACAAGGGTTCAGCCAGGAGACAGGCAGAGGGGCAGAGATTGCTATTTGCCCCCATTTGGGATTGGATGCCCCTGTGTGTACCAGCAGCTTTGTGCTGCTGTGTGAACCCACGTCAAGGGGCCATTTCTGCTGGGATGGCAGATGCTGGGGGTCACTGGAGTAGCGCACAATGGCCAGAACATCCCAGGGAGCCCGTTCCATTGGGGCTGTAAAGATGTAATGGGATGGGAGGTGTGAGTGTTACAGGAAGAGCATCTCTCAGCTGTGTGCAAGGAAAAGCAGCCACCTCCACCCTCCAAAGAGATGTCTCTCTACCCACACTGGTGTAAATCAGGAGTAACTCACCTCAAGTGGAGTCCCACCTGAGAGAGGGGAGTCAGGCCCCAAGACACTTACACTGATGCTGCACCGACCCCAATACTCTGAGTCCTCAGGGTCAAACCCAGCTTTGGGCTAAGCAGGACATGCACCCACTTACGCCAGTGGCTGAATTCAGTCCCCACTGAATACCAAATGGGTGCAATTTCCACTGCTCGGCAAGGTTTGATCTATCACCTCTTACTGGCCACCTCACGCCCCTCATGTGTCACAGTGCTGTCAACACGGCCACTGGATTTGGCCCTCAGTGGTTTAAATTAGGTGCTGAAACTTGATGGGACATATTCTCGGTTGGTGTAAATGGATGCAGCTCCTGTGACTTCAGTGGAGCTGGACCTGTTTACACCAGCAGAGGATTTTTTCTGATCTTGTTCCCAAATTACAAGGAATTCTACCACAGGAAGCAGGTTTGGGCTTTGTGTGTCAGAATTAGAAATGGAACCCAGGAGTCCTGACCCCGCAGTGATCTGCTCTAACCCACTAGACCCCACTCCCCTTGCCGAGTCCTGACTCCCAGCCCACTGCACTCCTTATTAGGCACTTTTTCGGCACTCACCTGGAGAGCTACAAATTTCCTGGCTTGCGGCAAGCCAACCTTTTAAATAAAAGACACCACATTCCTGTTAGTAGGGCAGACAGATGTGCTGTAGAACACTTAATTCAGTTTAAAATCAATGGACATTCTCCCAGCAAGGCAACGTACAGACACAGGATGGTGACAGCTGTGGAATCCCCTCCTTTAAATCTTTCCTGTGCAATAAACTGCATTTGTTAATTGCACTCTTCCAACTAATCCCTCTCCCTTGCGACGGCTTCTCACCCACCAAACTGCACTGCTGAGTAAAGGGATCCCTAGGCTCATGGATTCTCAGGCCAGAAGGGACCATTGTGATCATCTGGCTCTGACTTCCTGCAAAGGACTCTACAGAGAACCTGACAAGATGATTCCTTCATCTGGGCAAGCACCTGTGTTTGAGCTCGACAGCATCTCTTAGAGACACATCCACTCCTCATTTAATAACTCCAAGTGACAGACAATCTAACTGCTTCCCTTATTAATCTGATCCAGTGGTAAACGAGCCACCCTCCCTACGTGGGCCTTATTCCAGAGTGAATTAGTCTGACTTCACTTTCCAGCCGTTGGCTCTCATTCAGCCTTTGTCTGATCGATTCAAGAAATCTACCATTGCTGTCAGAAATCTCCCTGCAGAGGGGCTTCTATGCTGTAATCTAGTCACCTTTTAACTTTCTCTCCCACCAGCTAACCAGACTGAGCTCCGTCAGCCTCTCACTGTCAGGCAGCTATTCCAGACCTCGCATCATTCCTGTAGCTCTTCCCTGAACTCTCACCTTTCCCTCACCTGTGGATCAGGTGAATGAGTGATTTAAAACGACCCTCGCAATATTCAGTGCTGGGTCCATGCTAGGGCCAGGGCCTGAGATCACACAGACATTGCAGCTGTTAAAATATGTGGATTTTGCCTGAAGGGTTGAAAGTGTTTTAAATCCCCTGATATAGAAAACAGTAAGCAGGGAAAAGTAACAGTGTGTGGCAGTGCTAGGGATGTACTGGAGACCAGGGGCGTGTGAGGGGGGTGGGGGGCTGGCACAGGCCTCTCTGGGGTCTAGGGCAGCGATGGCAGTCTAACAGCCCACCTGGAACATGCCTCTCAGGACTAATTAAGCAAACAATTCTCTGCCTGTCTCATCTCAGCCTTCTCCTAAAACCCAACCAGGCCCGTTGTGTCCATACTCACAGAGAAGCCATAGGCCCAGCGGCAGGATCATGGGGAGAAGCCGTGATAACCCCACAGTCTGGCAATGCCACAGCGGCATCTGCCTTTCGGGGATCCAGGCGCCGTCTCTCAGGCTCTGCTCCATAGTGTCTCAGTGAGAGAAATGCCGTGGCTCTCTGATCTGGCCTCTCCGCTGCTGATCTGCAGGGACCAGAGAAGCTGCAGGTGCTCTCTGATCTACCACGTGCTCCCCAAGGTTCAGAGAGAAGAAAAGCCACAGCCCCTGTGAGAGACGGGGCCGTGTCTGCTACCGGCCTTGCAATGGCCAGGGACCTCACTCCCTGGTGAGAGGGGGAGGTTGTTTGCACAGCTCCTCTCTCATGGGCTGGGCAGTTTCTCTGTTGTTCCCAAATGCCGAGGATTGAGGGGTTGATACCCGATCAGACCAGCCCCTCTGAGCCCAACTCTCTACCTTTGGGGGTTGATAATGGATCAGACCAGCCCATCTGAACCCAACTCTCCACCTTTGGGGTCTGATACTGGACTAGACCAGCCCCTCTGAGCCCAACTCCCAGGCGAGCCAAGAGAGAGAATTACAGAGCAATGGTGGCTTCCCATAGTTATTGCAGCAACAAAGTTTCTGTTTAAAGCAGAATATTAAACTTTGCCTAAAATCCACAGGACAAGTCAAATCCACCTGAAAAGTGGAAGCCTGGGGGAGTGGCTGAGGCAGAGTGTGTGAAGGAAATCTGAGGCCCTTTGAGAAAGAGGTTCTCCAGATAAAGCCCCTAAAAATGGAGCTGTTTCCACAATAACAACATTATTTTAGGGTTAGGTGTTGAAAAGGCCCCAAAGGAGTCAGGCACCGCTCATTCCTGGGCTTTCATGGCAGTCAGCACCTCAGACACTCAAGCCCCTTTGGAAATTCCTCCCTGCATATCCTGCTGTCACAAATGGCAGCCATCTTTACTAAGGGCAGCTTCCCTTTCACATCCCAAGGGTATAGCAACATGGCAGCTATCTGTCTAGAGGGAAGCCTGTGACTTTAATACCATTATAGAAAAAGCCTGAAGCTGCCCGGGGGAAGATGGTTGCCATGAGACTATAGCCTTGGAATGTGAAAGGGAGGTTGCCCCTAGTAAAGATGGCTCTGATTTCCCATTGTTCCCAATAAGACTGAAGTTACAGGCTGCCTTCAGGGAAAATGGCTACTATTCCATTAAATACCATGGATGTGAAAGGGAGATTGCCCCTAGTAAAGATGGCTGCCATTTTCCATTGTTTCTGCTAGGATTGAAGACGTAGGCTGCCCTCTGGGTAATGGTTATCATTTCCATAAAGCCTTGGGAGGCTGCCCATGGCATAGATGTCCAATTTCCTCCTTGTTTTCAAATGGAAGTGAAGCCATAAGCTGCCCTCAGAGAAGATGACCACCCATGTCCCTGATGTGGCAGAGAGGTTGCCCTTTTTGTGGCCTGCAGAATTGAAGACTGTGGCTTCATTTCCCTTAGAAACAATGGGAAATGGTGGCCATCTTTACTTGGGGCACCCTCCCTGTCATACCCGAAGGTATCACTGACATGGCAGTGCTGCTTCCTATTGTTTCCAATGGAAGCGGTGGCGATCCTCGTAACAATGGCCTCCATTTCCCCTCATGCATGAGTACCATCTGCTCCTGCCCTCCCCCCCGAGAATTCATCCCGTTCCCCATTTTGTTCCATTTCCCCAGGAGGGCTCTCCAGGGCTCTTCATAAAGAAGCAACCGCCCCCCTTCCCTCCCGCCACCAGACAATCCCCTTGTCCCTTTTCTAGCCATGTGGGGGTGTCACTGCGCCCTCTCCCCACACTGCCCCCGTGCCCTGGGAGAGGCCCCTGTTGAGCGTTGTGCCTCCATCTAATTGCCAGGATGCTGGATCCAGAGTACCCCATGTCCCATCCCTCTCTGTATGCTTAGCTGCCCATGGGCAGATCACAATGGGGGTGCTGCGACATCACTTGGGGGTGTGGCTGAGTCACATGACTGACCCCATAACATATGCTGTGTCTGTGTCTGGATGACGTCCCCTGGTGGCTCCCGCAGGTCCCAGCCCAGGGTTATAAATAGGCTTCTCAGAATTCAATTTTTATTACAATTTTGAAACATAATGTCGATATTGATTTTAAAGGTTTTTTTTAACATTTGTTATCAATTTAAATGTTCACTATTGGTTAAAATCATGGGGTTTCGGCAACGTCTTTATATTTATTGATTTATATTTCACAGTGGAGGAAATTACAATGAGGGGTCAGACAATAATTATTTAATGACAGTAGACATTGAGATTCAAAAAGTTAAAGCTTTATAACCATTAAAACACAAATTGTCATATATACACAGTATATATCCTTAAATCAGCCTCTAATAATGTCTCACTCAGCATTTCTCTTACTTCGCTTAATTGCATATTTCTATTATTATCGATGGAAATATTTTCTCGTGGGTTTGTGTGCATCCTGGGAAATTGATGTTTGCTGACATTTACCAATAAGAAGCAAATCCGTGCAATCCTAGTTCTAAACAGAGACCCCCTGCCTGTGAGGTGAGCAGAGAGACGGGCCTGTGGTTACTGGCTGTGGTCCTGTTCCCAGTGCAGGAGTCTCTCCCCCGCCCCCTGCGACCCTGTCCCCACAGCCCGGTAGTATTTATAGACACAGTCTCAGAGCGATGCTGCTCTCAAGACACAATGATCCCCCATCACTTGTCTGCCGTGCTCATTTCTGTCTCAGGGATGATTGCAGTGCTGCATTCGCAGCATGGCTGAGGGGCTGGAAGAATAACCCCCAGTCCAGCCCCTGGTAGAGCAGGTGACAGTGTGTATTGTTCAAGGTCTGGCCTGACAGAGTAAAACACCAAACCGCAGCTTATTTTCTGCAACCACTTGGAACGATTTCATATTTAGGCAACAAATATTTCAGCCTCTTTACAGCATAAACTTGTAGCGCACGCCTGTAATGCAGAGCAGAGTGGGACTCGGGGCTGTATGGAACAGGGCTTGTACTTCAATGTCTGCCCCTATGCTACAATAACCAAGGATAGAAATCACAGCCTCTGGGGAACAGTGTGTGTGTGTGTGCGCGCGCGTGGGGGGGTGTTCAAAGAGTTCAGCCACTGTGAAAATTCCAGCTATCACTGGGAGCTCCCAGCCCTCCCGTCTGTGTGTGTCGTACCGGAGCAGGGCCCACAGCTCTGGCCTGCTGGATCCGGCTCCCTGGCCCCAAGCCTGACCCAGCAGGAGTGAAAATTAAACCCTTATTAAGCAAATATGTCTCTGCTCAAACACAGGGGCTGGATCCTGGCCTGGTGACATGCACGTGACCCCAGAGTAAAGCTGCTGCAGGCCATGAGGTTTTCTGGATTTACACACACACACACTGGTGTGACTGAAGGGCAGGGCAGTGTGAGGAGATGGGCCATGCTCACCACTGCTGCCCCAGGATACAGGCACAGAGAGCAGGAGCTGGCCTAGTGTGACGATGTGACGCAGCAGGGAGGGGGGAGTGTTGACCTGGGAATGTGCCCTGGGGACGGGAGACCTGAGAGCCTGTCACCTGAGCCAGGAGGGGGAGGGGGAGGTGACACCTCTGCCCAGGAATGTGGACGGAGGCTGCAGCAGGGAACCTGCTCGGTGGGTTTAGTTTCAGTTTGGGGCTGGGTGGAGGAACACAGGGAACCCCAGGGCTGGGGTCTAAGCTCCCTGCTCCCCCAGAAGGACTTCACTGAGGGGTCCTGGGGGTACCCACAAGCTCTGTTTTGGACTGTGTTCCTGTTGTCCAATAAACCTTCTGTTTTACTGGCTGGCTGAGAGTCTCAGTGAATCCCAGGAAGAGGGGTGCAGGGCCTGGACTCCCCCACACTCCGTGACAACTGGTGGCAGCGGTGGGATCTACTGCACCCCGTGAACGGCGCTTCCTGCAGTAAGTGACTGGGGAACAGTAAAACGAAGGGGGATTGACGGGGACCAGGCGTGCTGAAGATTCAGAGAGAGACGGTTTCAGGGGGCGGTTAACCCCTGGGAGTGTGTGACCAGAGAGAAGGACTTTTGCAGTAACAGGGTCCCCCGGGGGATTGCAGCGAGCGGTCCCAGGGGCGGAGGAGTCTGCAGCTCGACCCTGGCAAAGAGGTGGTGACCTCAAGAAGGACTGGCACACTAGGGGCTTTTCCTGGAAACCGTGGACAGCTGCCCGGCCTGCGAGTGGCCAGCCGGGAGATGTACGCTAAACGCCTTAAGAGCGACCTGGTGGAGCTGTGCAGGCAGAGGGGGCTGCGCGTCGGGAGGTCCACCAAGGAACAGCTGATTGCCCAGCTGGAGGAGAGGGATCGCTTGGATGACCCGATCCCTGTCCCTGAGGGAAGCCGCCCGGCGGACGCAGCGTGGGCCCTGGGGCCTGACCAGGCTGGGAGGGGTCAGACTGCTGCCCAGGACACCCCGAGACCCTTCCTACCTATGCCTGGGGGAGGGGTTGCGGGAAGCCCAGCGAATACGGAGGGCCCCCTGACCCCAGCAGCCAGCAGGGGATCCTCCCAGTGGAGCTCCCCATCCCTGGAGCGGATGCGGCTGGAATGGGAGAGGGAGAGGAAAATGAGGGAGCTGGAGGATCATGAAAAACAACGTCAACATGAGGAGAAACAACGTCAACATGAGCAGGAGGAGAAGGAGAAACAACGTCAACATGAGCAGGAGGAGAAGGAGAGGGAGCGTCAGGAGAAGGAGAGGGAGCGTCAGGAGAAGGAGAGGGAACGTCAGGAGAAGGAGAGGGAACGTCAACATGAGCAGCAGGAGAAGGAGAAACAAAGACAGCATGAACTGGAGCTGGCCAGGCTGAGGAGCAGTGGGGCCCCGGCTGCGGTGAGTGAGGGGGGACCCAAGACTGCAAGGAGCTTTGATAAGTGCTTCCTGGCCCAGCGGAAGGAGGGGGAGGACATAGATAGCTTCCTGACGGCCTTTGAGAATGCCTGCGAGCTGCACAGGGTTGACCCTGCAGACAGGCTCCAGTTCCTCACCCCCTTACTGGACCCCAAAGCCGTGGAGGTCTACAGCCGGATGACAGGGGCAGAGGCAGGGGACTATGAACTGTTCAAACAGGCCCTGCTCCGTGAGTTTGGGCTGACCCCCGAGATGTACCGGAGAAGGTTCCGGAGTCAGCGTAAAACGCCTGAGGTCACCTACCTACAACTGGTCAACAGGATGCAGGGATATGCCCGCAAGTGGACAGCGGGGGCCCAAACTAAAGAGGACCTGCTTGACCTGTTTGTACTGGAGCAGCTGTATGAACAGTGCCCTTCCGACCTGAGGCTGTGGCTGGTGGACAAAAAGCTCGCGAACCCCCAGCATGCAGGGCAGCTGGCCGACGAGTTTGTGAACAGTCGGTCAGGGGGTAGCCGGGAGGAGTCCCAAAAGAACAGGCCCCCCCCCGATGCAGAGAGAGAGTCACCATGGGGCCTCCCAGCGGGGAAATAGGGAGAACCCCCTCCAAAGGGGAACGCCTGGTGTCGGGCCCCTCCGACCCGTTCGAGGGGACCAACGTGACCTGAGCTGCTATCACTGTGGCCAGAGAGGCCACGTACGGGCCCAGTGCCCCGGGCTCAGGGACAAACTGAGCAGACCCAACCTACCCAGGGTTAACTGGGTAGGGACTCAGCTGGACGAGGGGCAGGCGACCCAGGAAAGGGGGGCTACCAGTTTGCCACCTGCTCAGGAGGGAAGAGTACCCCCAGCCAGCCCCGCCAGAGGGCTGGAGGCTCTGGACTCAGGGTGCTCGGTTTACAGGGTGGGTGCGGGGCTGTCCCTCCGGAGAGAGTGCCTTGTTCCCCTGGAGGTGGATGGGAGGAAGGTCAATGGATACTGGGATACGGGCGCGGAGGTGACGCTGGCCCGGCCCGAGGTGGTGGCCCCAGATCGGGTGGTGCCCAACACCTACCTGACCCTGACGGGGGTGGGCGGGACCCCATTTAAGGTGCCCGTGGCAAGGGTACACCTGAAATGGGGGACCAAGGAGGGCCCCAAGGATGTGGGGGTACACCACCATTTGCCCACTGAAGTTTTGATGGGGGGAGACCTAGAGGACTGGCCAAGCGACCCCCAGACCGCCCTGGTTGTGACCCGTAGCCAGAGCCGGCGAGGGGCACTGCGACCTGACCCTGGGGAGGGTACCACACTGGAGGTGAGAGACCCTACTCGGGTGGGGAGGGAGCGCCGAGGGGCACGGCTCAGAGAGGCTGCGGCCTCAGACCTGGCCACGGAGGGGGAACCGGGCCCCATCCCTTCCCCAGCCGCTGAGTTCCAGGCCGAGTTGAGGAAAGATCCCTCCTTGCAGAAGCTCAGGGACCTGGCCGACCTCAGTGAGGGACGGACCATGAGGAGAGGCTGCCAGGAGAGGTTCCTGTGGGAGAAGGGGTTCCTGTACCGAGAATGGGCTCCCCCAGGGGAAGGGGAGTCCTGTGGGATCAGGAGGCAGCTGGTGGTCCCCCAGAAGTACCGCCGCAAGCTCCTGTCCCTGGCCCATGACATCCCCCTCGCAGGGCACCAGGGAATCCGGCGCACCCGGCAGAGGTTGCTACAGAACTTTTACTGGCCCGGGGTCTTTACCACCGTCCGGCAGTATTGCCGATCCTGTGACCCCTGTCAGAGGGTGGGGAAGGCCCGGGACAAGGGGAAAGCGGCGTTGAGACCTTTGCCCATCATAGAGGAGCCTTTCCAGAAGGTGGCCATGGACATCGTGGGGCCTCTCAGCAAGACGACCCGGTCGGGGAAGAAATACATTCTGGTGGTGGTAGATTTCGCCACCCGCTACCCCGAGGCAGTGCCCTTAGCTTCCATTGAAGCAGACACCGTGGCAGATGCGCTCCTGACCATTTTCAGCCGAGTGGGGTTCCCCAGGGAAGTCTTGACAGACCAAGGCTCCAACTTCATGTCGGCCCTGCTCCGGTGCTTGTGGGAGAAATGTGGGGTCCGGCATGACTGGGCCTCAGCGTATCACCCCCAGTCCAATGGGCTGGTGGAGAGGTTTAACGGGACGCTAAAGATGATGCTGAAAACCTTTATGAACCAGCACCCGCAGGATTGGGACAAGTACTTACCTCACCTGCTGTTCGCGTACAGGGAGGTGCCCCAGGAGTCTACCGGATTTTCGCCTTTCGAACTGTTATATGGAAGGAGGGTGAGGGGCCCCCTGGACCTGATGAGAGACGAGTGGGAGGGGAAGGCCACTCCCGATGGAGAGTCAGTGGTGGAGTATGTCCTGACCTTCCGAGAGAGACTGGCTGAACTCATGGGCCTGGCCAGGGAGAATCTGGCCAGAGCCCAGAGGAAGCAGAAGGTCTGGTATGACCGCACAGCGCGGGCCCGTGCCTACGCCACCGGGGATCAGGTGATGGTTCTCATCCCCGTGAGAAAGAACAAACTACAGGCCGCCTGGGAGGGCCCGTTCAAGGTCGTCAAGCAGCTCAATGAGGTAAACTATGTGGTGGAGCTGTCGAACCGGGCCCACCACCGCCGGGTGTACCATGTGAATATGATGAAGCCATATTATGCCAGGGGGAATGTGGTGTTAGCTGTGTGTGGTCAGTGGGAGGAGCAGGGAGATGACCCTTTAGTAGATCTATTCCCTGGGACCAGAGCTGGTTCCCCCCTGGAAACAATCCCCCTCTCGGATCAGCTCACCCCTGCCCAGCAAGCTGAGGTCAGGGGGGTGCTGCATCCGTACCGACAGCTGTTTTCCAACCAGCCTGGACGCACTAATCTGACTGTCCACCGGGTGCAGACAGGGTCGCACCCGCCGATAAGATGCTCCCCCTTCCGAGTCACAGGGAAAACTGCTCAGGACCTGGAAAGAGAGGTCCGGGACATGCTGGCTTTGGGGGTGATCCAGCCATCGGCCAGCCCTTGGGCCTCGCCGGTGGTGCTGGTCCCCAAAAAGGATGGGTCAGTCCGGTTCTGTGTGGACTATCGGAAGCTCAATGCCATCACTGTATCGGATGCCTACCCCATGCCCAGGCCGGACGAGCTCCTAGACAAGCTGGGAGGAGCTCGGTACCTTACCACCATGGACCTTACAAAGGGCTACTGGCAAGTGCCGCTGGATGCAGATGCCCGGCTGAAATCGGCCTTTATCACCCCTCTGGGGCTCTATGAGTTTCTGACCCTGCCTTTCGGCCTCAAGGGAGCGCCGGCCACCTTCCAGCGCCTGGTGGACCAGCTCCTGAGGGGGATGGAGAGTTTTGCCGTGGCGTATATTGACGACATCTGTGTCTTTAGCCAGACCTGGGAGGACCACGTGTCCCAGGTTAGACAAGTGCTGGACCGACTCCAGGGGGCTGGGCTGACTGTCAAAGCGGAGAAGTGCAAGGTGGGGATGGCTGAAGTATCTTACCTGGGCCATCGGGTGGGGAGCGGCCGCCTAAAGCCAGAACCGGCCAAGGTGGAGGTGATCAGAGACTGGCCCGCTCCCCACACCAAAAAGCAGGTCCAAGCCTTTATTGGGATGGCAGGATACTACCGAAGATTTGTGCCCCACTTTAGCGCCATAGCCACCCCCATCACTGAGCTATGCAAGAAGGGGAAGCCAGACAAGGTGGTCTGGACCGAGCAGTGCCAGGAGGCTTTCCGGGCGCTGAAGGAGGCTCTGGTCAGTGGCCCAGTTCTAGCAAACCCAGACTTTGACAAGCCCTTTGTGGTGTTCACCGACGCCTCCGACACGGGACTGGGGGCGGTGTTAATGCAGAAGGATGAAAAGGGGGAGAGACACCCCATCGTGTACCTGAGCAAGAAGTTGCTACCCCGGGAGCAACACTACGCGGCCATCGAGAAGGAGTGCCTGGCCATGGTGTGGGCCCTCAAGAAACTAGAGCCCTATCTCTTCGGGCGACACTTCACCGTCTACACCGACCACTCTCCCCTGACCTGGCTGCACCAGATGAAAGGAGCCAACGCCAAGCTCCTGAGGTGGAGCCTGCTCCTGCAGGATTACGACATGGACGTGGTCCATGTGAAGGGAAGTGCCAACCTGATAGCGGATGCGCTGTCCCGGAGAGGGGGCCCCGAACTTCCCCAGGTCACTGGTCACAGTGACCCCGCTCAGTTCAGTCTCGAAGGGGGGAGAGATGTGATGATGTGACGCAGCAGGGAGGGGGGAGTGTTGACCTGGGAATGTGCCCTGGGGACGGGAGACCTGAGAGCCTGTCACCTGAGCCAGGAGGGGGAGGGGGAGGTGACACCTCTGCCCAGGAATGTGGACGGAGGCTGCAGCAGGGAACCTGCTCGGTGGGTTTAGTTTCAGTTTGGGGCTGGGTGGAGGAACACAGGGAACCCCAGGGCTGGGGTCTAAGCTCCCTGCTCCCCCAGAAGGACTTCACTGAGGGGTCCTGGGGGTACCCACAAGCTCTGTTTTGGACTGTGTTCCTGTTGTCCAATAAACCTTCTGTTTTACTGGCTGGCTGAGAGTCTCAGTGAATCCCAGGAAGAGGGTGCACCCCGCCCTGCGGTTCGAACAGCTGTCGATGGAAACCCAGACAGCAGAGATGGAGCAGGACTAACCGGGGTCACTGAGTCTCGCCCTCACCCCGTGTCTACACTGTACGAGGGTGGGAAATAGCAGGTGCCTTTTCTTGCCCTGATACGATTTTGGAGATGCCGACGCTTTCGACAGCTTTCTCCCTGTGTGGGTTGTGGGATGCAGGGGAGCCGTCTGTGTGCTCTGTACAGGACAAGGCGGTTAGATCGTTTATACCTCAATGTATCACTGTAAATACAGTTATTTAATATATCAAATAAAAGCAGAACAATACATCAAAAAGCATCAAAATGAAACAGAGGATTGCTATGTACAGGGGGGATTGCTATGTACAGGGGGGTTTGCACGTGACTAGTTAACTGCTCGAGAGCTTTCATCACCGTGTACTTTCTGACAGGTTTCTGCACCCTGTGTAGGGTTTACGTCCCGCCCTCCGTCCCCGTTTCCGGTCGTGTACGTTTTTGGCGCCATCGGCCCTTTTGAACATTTCTTTTGTATTGTTTTCTGTGTTTGGCCGGGGGAAGGTTGCGTTCTTGTGTTTTGACATATTTAGAGAAAAAGTATGAACAAGTAGAAAGAAAGGCTGTAAGGGGTTCGCGGCTCCCTCCCCGTCCATCAGGGTGGGAGACCATGCCCCTCGTTACGATACTTCCGGGGTACCTTGGTTCAGGGGAAAATTAGCCCAGTGTTAATGGTTCAGGCCTGCAGTCAGGCCAAGCAACGGTAGAGAGTCTGTTTGCCTAGGGCCCTCATTCAGGGCAGGGCTGCAGTCAAGTAGGGGCTCTGACCTACAGTCAGGCAGGCAGAGAAGCAGAAGGTCCATTTGCCTGACCCTTGATCAGGGCGGGGCAGCAATCAAGCAGGGGGGCTCTGGCCTACAGTCCGGCAGAGCCGTCGCCGTCTAGGGGAGGTTAGTTCTGTGGTGGGAGAGTCAGCACAACCATCTGGCGTCCTGATTCAGGCGGGTGCCAGACCAATCAGGCCTCCTGACAACCAGGTGGGGAGCCTGCCACTCCTGACGGTGGGGTGGCGGTGGTAGGGGAACCCAGGCCTTCCCGCTCCACTGCGTCCCCACCCAGGGCCCTAAACAGCAGCGGAGTGGTCTGCCTCTGGGTCAGCGGGGAAAATCCGATCACAACACGCTGGCCGGCTTGTAGTCAGTAACACAGCTGAACCCGATTCGGCTGCCCTGGGCTCCTTCCTACACACCCATTCCGTGTGTACAGGGGTTCCAGGGTTGTTGTTCGCTTCACTGGGGTAGACGGCTAGTGGCAGCCCCACCAGCTCCTTGGAGTCCCCGGCGTCTGGCAGCTCCGGCAGCCCCTCTGGCTCTCTGTCAGGATAGCGCTCTCCATTAGGGGAGCAGGGAAGAGACGTCCTGCTCCTCCAGCAGCTCTCTCCCAACTCAGCTGGAGGGGCGGCCTTTTATAGTTCCGCTTCCTGTCCCGCCCCTCTGCTTCCGGCAGGGTGGCATGCGGTGGGAGACAAGCCTGCTTTCTGCAACCCTCCTGCCCCCAACAACCCACTTCAGCGAGTCCCAAAATCAAATCCACTTACCAGGGGCCTCCTCTCCTCTTTGCGCTTCGCCAACATCCGGGGTAGAAAAGAGCTCCTGGCCGCATGCATCTCTGACCTCCGAGTCATCTTCTGCCTCTGGGTCCCCCTCCACATCCTCATCCAAGATTTCCTCCTCCTGGCTCGGTCCACTCTCAACTGACACGCGAGCCACCCAAGTATCCACAGTGGTGTTAGCAATGGAGGTGGGGTCACCGCGGAGTATCATGTCCAGCTCTTTGGAGAACCGGCAGCTCATAGGCGCAGCACCGGAGTGGCGTTTGCCTCCCGCGCCCTGTGGTCGGCGTTCCGCAGCTCCTTCACTTTGATCCTAAACTGCCGCGTGTCCCGGTCATCGCCCCTTTCTGTCATGCATCGTGAAATCTGTCCATAGGTGTAATGAGGCTGGTTCTGGTGGGACCCAACTGAGAGTGCCAGTTCAGGACAAACTGCTTCAAGCAGGGCAGTTACAGCCAAAGGCTGGGGGGTTTCCACCTCTAAGGCAAACCAAACCAGCCAAACAGAGCAGACTTTGGTCTCACCCCACTGGCTCACCACAAGTCACACAAGCAATTCCCTTAGACACTGCAGTTTCCCAGTATCCCTAACAGTACCACTTCTTATGGGGACAAATGGTTATGAAAACCAAGACCCCAGGAAAAGAAAAAAGGTTCTCTTGATCCCAAAGGACCAAGCCCCAGACCCAGGTCAATATACAAATCAGATCTTGTCCCAAATCACGCTGTTGCCAATCCTTTAGAATCTAAAATCTAAAGGTTTGTTCATAAAAGGAAAAAGCTATAGCAGAGAGCTAGAATTGGTGAAATGGAATCAATGACATACAGTCATGGCCAAGTTCTTGGTTCAGGCTTGCGGCAGTGATAGAATAAACTGCAGGTTCAAATCAAGTCTCTGGAGAACATCCACAGCTGGGATGCGTCTTTCAGTTCTTGGTTCAAAGCTTCAGTGTAGCAAAGTCCCTCCAGAGGGATGAAGCAGGACTGAAGACAAGATGGAGGAGCTGCAGCAGCTTTTAATATTCTCTTGCCATGTGGTCTTTCTTTCTTTGTCCCAAAGACAAGCTGTCCATCACGTGGCCTGGAAAAACCTCCGAGTTCTGTCCATAGGCACAAGGTCCCTGCACAACTTGCTGAGTCCCAAGGCTTGTCTGCCTTCTCTCAATGGGTCAATTGTGTAGCTGATGGTCCTTAATCGGCCATCAAGCAGGCTAGGCATTGCATCCGATGAAGTGAGCTGTAGCTCACAAAAGCTTATGCTCAAATAAATTTGTTCATCTCTAAGGTGCCACAAGTCCTCCTTTTGAACTTGTCTGGGGTGTCACCCAGAAACATAGTACAAGTTTGAACCACAGACAGTATAAAGCCAATACTTATAACTTAAAATACAAAACTGACACAAGCATATAGATAGCACAGTCAGAACCAGCAAACCATAACCTTGCCTTAGACACCTTATTTGACCCCCCTTTATACAAGATTTGGTGCCACTACAGGACCTTGGTTGCAACAATGATCTATATGGTCCCAGTTCAAGTCAATAATGTCACAGTTGGTATCATAATTGCTACATCCAGAGTGCAGCTGGGACTGTACAGCCTCCTCTCCCCAAACGCTGATGAGGTCCAGCAGCTCGGCATAGCTCCAAGCAGGTGGATCGCCTGGTGCGTGGAGCAGGCCTGGCCACCTGGAAAGATGCGCTGCACGCATCACCGAGCAAACAGGAAGGGGACTTTCAAAATGGCAAAGGAGTTTACAGAGTTGGGATGATGGATGGTCACCTGAGGGCCGGGCAGTAGAGTTCAAACCGATGACCAAAGAGGCGAGAGCAGGCATTGTGGGACACCTCCCGGAGGCCAATCGCAGCGCCGTAATCGACCTCGGTGTCTACACTGGCACCGCAGCCCTGTAGCCCCGGTGCAGAAAGTTTTTTAAACTGTGCAGTGCTTTTTTTAAAGCGCTGCAACTGCCCTGTTTCCGCGCCCTGAGTGGCGTGGCCGTGTGTACACCTCACCAGTTGCAGAGCAGAGAGCTGCTTTACCGCGCAGCAACTTGCCAGCGTAGACAGGACCTAAGGAAACAGTGCCATGACTTTAAACCTCCTGTTTTCCGGAAAAAAACAAGGCTGTGTTTTGGAGTGGAATAAAAATGCACCTTTTAAAAATGCTGTAACAGTTTTAACACATGATGAAAGTTATATTAAGCTTATTAAACATTTTAGATTTTTGTTGCATTGTCAGACTGCTTTTGTTCTTAAATGTTTGCAGCCCACGGGCTGAGACATAGATACATGCTTCTGTGTTTGTTTTGGGTCTAGAAGCTGTAGTAAAAGTAATGCTTTATAAAAACAAAAAGGGTTTTTCATTTGTACTTTGTGTTTCTAAGAAGACAAAAAGCATTTTAGTTATAAGTTAGACAGGGTCATTTTTGAATTAGTCAGTTTGTTTTCAAAAGATGTCTAGCTACCATTAAGCAAAAGCCAGGGCCATAAAGTTAATTAAAGGAAAGAGGCATGTAGATTTCAAAGCCTCCTGGTTACAGAAATGGGAATGGCCACATCACCATTTACAAAATCTTTTTATTAACTGTTTAAATAAACTTACTATATAAAAGAATACAAAAAGAGACCCAAACCAAAACAGCTTTACCTTTAAATTGTAAAGAAAGCTTTAAAAATCAGGGTACAGTTAAAACCCTCATGTTTTTAAAGTATGGATTTAGAGAAAAAAGAAGAAAAAGCAGCTGATGTGAAAAAGTTCTGACAGAGATAAGGGGCTTGTTCTGTTCCCAACATACACACACATACGTTCTTCTTCTTTTCTCATGTTTTTTTGAAATGTAAACCAGGACACACAAGTTTGCTTTAGGCCTGTTATAGAAAATCTGCATGGAGCAGGATTTAAAAATAGCTGCCTTCCCCTGTTTAGCTCGCATGTCCTGTGACCAAAGTTGTTTCACTGTAAAGATGGCCAGAACATGTATGAATTTAAAACAAACAAGAACCCACAGCAGATTGCTTTTCAAAAGACACCCTTTGAACTTATTAAGAGTGTAAAATAAAGAAGCATCTCGGGGTTAAAACCACAGGCAGTTTACAAAAGTAATTTGTTAAAGTTAAATTAAGTTTTTATTAACTTAGGGATTTTAGTATGATTTTTTGTTGCATTATCAGACTGTCTTTGCTTCTAAATGTTTGCAGTCCGTGTGCTGAGACCCAGGAACAAGCTCTTTTTTAACTGTTTAAATGGACTTAATATATCAAAGAATGCAAAAAGAGAAAGTCAATTGACCAGAGTACAAAAATCTAGCGTTAGTTTCTTTTTAAAGCATTTGCCTACGAGTACTTTTCTATGATTTCTTGAATATGTGACCAAGCAATGCAGTGGCTCCTGCCCCTTATGAAAATTCCTAATGAATTTAAGAAACCTTTCCAGAGGTTTTTTAAACTCCTGATAGAATTGAATGCTAATTTTTATCCTGGCTACCAAATTTTGTAGGCTGTATTTTTTAAAAACCTACAAAAAGGCTCACACTCTTTATTAAACCCCTTACCTCTTTAGCATGATGTCTATAGAACCCCAATGTCTTTAATCCCTTTTAAATTTTATGGGACTTTTCCCACTGGGGCTGACAGACGAACAACAAAAATGATTTGGGGGGTTTTTAGAGAGAGTTCCCTGTTTTAAAATGTCACAGTTTAATTAGATTCTGTAAACTCAGCTCCTTGAACTTTTTCATGGTCCAAGCCCACGAATTTCACAACTGTTAGGAGAGAAGCATCCAGCATTCTGTGTGTACTTCTCCTCTGAATGCTGCTTTCTACTGGGAGAGGACCCTACTACAGCACATTGTATAGCCTGTGGTCATAAGTTGTTATATCTACTGGTAGCAGATAGGCACAAGAAACAGCCCTCTGACTAGGTACACTTGTTTTCCAGCACACAGTGATGAGGCCACCGGCCTGCCTGCCGGTGATTTTGGAAAACCCCCACCCCACCCCTTTCCTGACCTTTCCCCCGCCACTTAACACTTGCTAAACATACAGTGTTTAATCATATCAAATAAAGTTTCTAAGAGATTTGACCTATTTGAAGCAGGCCCTTCTGCTTTTCAACATTTTTTGCAGCAAAGGCAGAGGATTAAAACTAAAGGGCTGCCAAGTTTTACTGAAGACTAATAAGATCAACACCTGTTTACAGGAACGTTAATGGTAAAGACATAGCAATATTACCATTCACGGTCTATTTAACACCTTTTGAACCCTTGAAATGAACTCCCTTGTTCTGTAGTGAAATAAAGAGGCCCCCTTTTAATACTAACTGGTATAAACTGTTCAGAAGGTGTCTACACTGCCCACGTTAAATCACTGCCGCGACAAGGCTTTAAGGTGGCAGTGTCCTCGCGGCTCCAGCTCAGGAGGGTGTTTTTTCACACCCCTGAGCGGTGCAAGTTTCAGCGCTGTAAGTGGCAGTGTAGACAAGCCCTAATTAAACTGTGAAATTTTAAAACAGGGAACTCTCTCTAAAAAACCCTGAAATCATTTTTGTTGTTTGTCTGTCAGCCCCAGTGGGAAAAATCCCATAAAATTTAAAAGGGCTTAAAGCCAATGGGGTTATCTATCTATCTATCTATCTATCTATCTAGTGGGAAAGGTGCTTGGGGCCTGTTTTTTTACATAAGAATAAGGCAGTTAAAGGGGATGGGTAGTGAGGGGAGGGGCGGGGAGGGGAGGGAGAGGGCTCTTCTTTAAAAATCTTGGGTTGATAGGATTGGTTCAGGAAAATGCATTCGATGATGCAGCTGTCGAACAGTTTCTGATTGGTCCGCCCGAGAGGCAGAGATAACCATGCTGGGGGCTGGGAGCCTTGGGAGCTCCCTCTTTTCCCAGGGGCAGCCGCAAGGGTAAGTTCTCTTCCCCCTCCCCGTCCGCCCCCCTGCAGCTTGCTATACTTTCCTTGCATAATGACAGGTTTCAGAGTAGCAGCCGTGTTAGTCTGTATTGGCAAAAAGAAAAGGAGGACTTGTGGCACCTTAGAGATTAACACATTTATTTGAGCATAAGCTTTCGTGAGCTACAGCTCACTTCATCGGATGCTCACGAAAGCTTATGCTCAGATAAATTTGTTAGTCTCTAAGGTGCCACAAGGACTCCTTTTCTTTATACTTTCCTTGTCTCACCAACCAAAAAGGATCTCTTCCTGTTTTCTATACTCTCCTTCGCTAATTAACCAAAAAAAGGATCTTTCTCTCTTTTGCACAGCTCTGTGTTCTGCTTACTAACAAAAAAGGATCTTTCTCTCTCTTTCTGTTTTCTGTACTTTACACAGCCCTGTGTCACTGACACAGGATCTCTAGCTCATTTTTCGGCCGTGTGATTTCTTTCACCCAACCTTCTCAACCTTCCTTTAGAGTTTCCTCTTTTCTTTAATGAGCCTTTGCTTTTTAAAATATATTTCAATTTTTTTACTCTTATTATTTTTTAGTCCCAACAAAAATAACCTTTTATCACATTCTTACTAATCTATCAAAAACACTCCTCTCTCTTGTTGCTTTCTATAGTTTCCCCTCTTCCTTCTATTTAAAATAACCTTTCTTTCCTTTTTTCTTCTAAGGCTAAGCAATTTTTCTTTTGTTAAAACTCCTTTCCTTTAAGGCCTCTGTCGCGAGGGGGCATGGTCTCCTGCCCTGACAGGCTGGGAGGGAGCCACGAACGACCCCTGGTGGGCAGAACCGGGACACCCATGGCAGCAGAGGGGCGGGGCAGGAAGCGGCACTATAAAAGGCCGGCCCTCCAGCTCAGATGGGAGAGAGCTGCCAGATGAGCAGCACGTCTCTTCCCTGCTGCGGAAGGACAGAGCTAATGGAGAGCGCTATCCTGACAGAGACCCAGAGGGGCTGCCAGATGCCAGGGACACTGAGAAGCTGTTGGGGCTGCCACTCACTGTCCTCCCCCAAAGCTCGCTGTTGCCGGCAGGGAAAGGGCTGGGGGGAGTCCTCCTCTCTGGCCCCTATCCCGGAGCAGCCTGCCTGCACCCCAACTCATCCCCAGCCCTGCCCCACCCCAGAGCCCACACCCCCAGCCAGAGCTTTCACCTCCCACCGCACCCTCAACCCTCGCCCTGAGCCCCTCCAACACCCCAAACACCTTATCCCCAGTCCTAGCCAGAGCCCTCATCCCCCCACACCCCAACCTTCTGCCCCAGCCCTGAGCCCCCTCCAACACCACAAACCCCTCATCTCCAGCCCTAGACAGAGCCCTCATCCCCCCCATACCCCAACCCTCTGCCCCAGCCCTGAGCCCCCTCCAACACCACAAACCCCTCATCTCCAGCCCTAGACAGAGCCCTCATCCTCCTGAACTCCAACCCTCTGCCCCAGCCCTGAGCCTCTCTAACCCCCCAACCCCCCCCAGCCCCAAACAGAACCCTCACCCTCTACACCCCTACTCTTGCCCTGAGCCCCTCCCAAACCCCTCAGCCCTGCACCCCCTCCCTCTGCACCCCCTTCCATCCCCAAACTCCCTCCCAGAGCCTGCAGCCTGCACCCCAATACTCTGCCTAAGCCTAGGGCCTGCACCCCAGACATCCTTCCCCACCCAAACTCCCTCCTGGAGCCTTGGGCAGGTGGGGGGGCAAAGTAGGGGCGGGTTCTGGGCAGCAGCAAAATTTCTACAAACCTGCCACCCCTGAACCCATGTACACACAGAATGGGTGTGTAGCAAGGAGCCCAGGGCAGCCGAATGGGGTTCAGCTGTGTTATTGACTACAAGCCGGCCAGCGTGTTGCGGTCGGATTTTCCCCACTGACGCAGTGGCGGATCGCTCCACGGCTGTTAGGGCCCTGGGCTGGGACGCAGTGGAGCGGGAGGGCCTGGGTTCCCCTACCACCGCCACCCCACCGTCAGGAGTAGCAGCCTCCCCACTTGGTTGTCAGGAGGCCTGATTGGTCTGGCACCCGCCTGAATCAGGACGCCAGACGGTTGTGCTGACTCTCCCACCAGAGAGCTAACCTCCCCCAGACTGCGACGGCTCTGCCGGACTGTAGACCAGAGCCCCCCTACTTGATTGCTGCCCCACCCTGATCAAGGGCCAGGCAAATGGACCTTCTGCTTCTCTGCCTGCCTGACTGTAGGCCAGAGCCCCTACTCGACAGCAGCTCCCCCTGAATGAAGTCCCTGGGGAAACAGACTCTTGACCGTTGGTCGGCCTGACTGCAGGCCAGAACCATGAACACTGAGCTATTTCCCCTGAACCAAGGTACCCCGGAAGTATCGTAGCAAGGGGCATGGTCTCCCGCCCAGATGGATGGGGAGGGAGCCGCGAACCCCCTACAGCCTCTCTTTCTACTCGTTCATTCTTTTTCTCTAAATATGTCAAAACACAGCACGCTGTTAGGGCCCTGGGCGGGGACGCTGTGGAGCGGGAGGACCTGGGTTCCCCTATCCCCGCCACACCTCCGTCAGGAGTGGCAGCCTCCCGATGTGGTCGTCAGGAGGCCTTCTGCTGCTCTGCCTGCCTGACTGTAGCACATGCACGCAACCTTCCCCCGGCCAGACACAGAAAAATAATACAAAATAAATGTTCAAAAGGGCCGATGGTGCCAAAAATGTACACGACCGGAAACGGGGACGGAGGGCGGGACGTAAACGCTACATGGGGCATGGAAACCTGTCAAAAAGTACATGGTGATAAAAGCTATTGAGTGGTTAACTACTCACGTGGCGGGGCAGGGCAGGCGGCCAATGGGGAGGAAGCCATGGTCCGGCACGATGTGTTCCACCCTGCTCCAGGCGGGCTCTGGTGCACCAAACCCCCAGAGTAGGGAGGCTGGCTTTTACTCGGACAGCTGGGCAGCTTCAATGACTGGGCTCTCCCTTGTGCACATCAGTCTCATCCTTTGCAAGAGTGTTCGTAGGCTGGCACGGGCTGGACGGTGTTTCTTGCAGGCATTGAGGATTAGCGTGGTCTGCAAAGCCAGGCACCTGACAGAGGACTTGCTGTCCTCCTGCAAGCCTTTGAGGACTAAGATTGAAAGGAAGGAAATGGAGGTCAGAGCCATGGTGCTCTGGAAAGCCCTGGCAGACCAAGCCACAATGAACCCCATTCACTCACTATTTCTAGGACTGCCCCACCCCTGCAGTATCTGATGGCCTCATCCCTGCCTGTATTTAAGCTCCCCCTTCCCCCCAGTGCACAGATGGGCACTTAAGCCCAGACAGGGGGAGATTCACAAAGGGGGCTGGGCATTGTTAGGCTATGCCTAACTTCCGGTGCCCTGCTGCCCTCCAGGAAATGCCGAGGAGGGAGCTCTGCCATTCCCTAGCTCTGGTTGGGGCCCAGCTGTGAACCTGCTCTGGGAGTGAGGAGCCTGAGCTATGTCACCCCCCCGCCCCCTTTTCCCCAACAAATGTGGAGGAGACGCTGCTCTGCCCTGCGCTGGCCCAGGGGTCCGGGCACGCAGCAGGGAGGTAGATGACCGGATGTCACCTCAGTCTCCTTTGGAGCAGTGGCTTGACACCAGGCACCCCACCTGGAGGTGACTGCAACAAACCCTGGGCTAGTGAGTGCAAGGGGGGGAGGCAGGACCAAACCTTTGCTGTGTTGGGGGGCGGGGGGAAATCATCTGCGAAGGCCAGCCAGCTTCGGCCCAGTTTGGGGATTTGCCAGGCCACAGCTCTGAGGTCAGGGCTAAGTGCCTGGGCACATGCCAACCAGCAGACACCACAGGGTGAGGGGGAAGCTGATCAGGGGTTTGGGGATCTACATTTTGCAACCCTTTGTGGCTCTTGCCCAAGATCACATTGCTGGTGTCGGAGATTGAACACAGCCCGCAGACCTGGGCCATTCATCCCTCTAGCGCTCAGGGCTCAAAGCGGGTACTACTAAACGTTGAAGATGGAATCCAACTTCTCCTGGGTCTTCTGGTCCAGCTGCCGGGCAGTGATCCCTACACACACAAACAGCTCATCACATCCCTGCATCCCCAGTGAGGGTGTCAAAGAGTCTGTCACCCTCCAAGCAGCGGGGCTTTCCCCTGCCCCTTGCTGCCTAGGACGGACTCCTGAGTCCCCAGGGAAAGGGCGAGTCCCCAGGGATGGCTGTGGGGCTGGTTGCCAAAGGAGAGCATAGCGCCTTGAGGTTCCACTACCAAGAGCCCATGGTGGGGTGGGGGGAGGGGGGATGGGGACTGCATGGGGAGCAGTGGGGTTAGAGGGGGCCCATCAGCCGATCAGGGCAGTTTGGGGTGAGCTTGCTCTTGCGGGTTTCTGACACCCCTGAGCCTTCATTCGGCAATCAGGAGCCCAGGGGTTACTTCTCGCTGCCGGCAGGGACTGAGGAGAGCCTGAAACTGGATCCAGCCCCCCTGCTTAAGGGACCCCTCTGCTCTGTGGTTACCTAGAAACCTGATGGCCGCTTCTCGAATGGGAGCCTGCGGGTTTTTCAGAAAGGCCATGGCCTGGCAGAGGAAGGTTTCTGCCCTCTCCTTGTAGCACGCCACCTAGGAGCCAGAAGAAGGGAGCACAAGGTTATTAAAGGCCTTTCCATCCTGCAGGCCAGGTTCCAGATCTGTGGAGTGTCCTGCTTTCCCCCCTCCTTCCTCTGCCGGGGGGATCACGCAGCGGGACTACACCCAGGGCCAGGTGTGGTTCCGGGGCTGGGGCTCGGTGTGGGCACGGAGCCAGGCAATGGAGGGCTCCCTCACCAGGCAGTCACAGCCTCGCCAAAGTTCCTTTCGCTGGACAAGAGCACTGAGCTGGCTCCACCTTAGGAATTCCACAGCACGGCTGAGGGCGTCCCAACACACCTGCAAAACAAGAGGGGCCAGGGCGAGCCGGCCACGGTTACAGGAGGTGGAAGCCAGGGCCGTCCCTCGGCATAGGCGGCTGCATAGGGGACCACGAAATATGGGGCACCAAATTGCCCCAAATTTCATGGTGCCACTAGGCGGCTGCATGCTGCACATGCAGCAGCCCCAGCCCCAGTGACCCGCCCTATACCTCGGCCAGCCCCGCCGCTGGCTGCGCCCACTACAAAGGGCAGGGCCGTCCCTGGGGGGGGCCCGGACAACTCCCTCCGCCCTGCCTCTTCCCTTTCCCCCCTGCTACGCCCCTGGCCCACCCCCATTCCACCTCTTCTCCGAAAGCGTCTTCCCCCAGCAACCCCACACTCACCGGCAGTGGCAGGAAGTGGAGCAACCCAGTCCCAGCCCGCTCTACTCCAAAGGATTGCCCCCCGCACTCACCGGCGGTGGGAAGCGGAGTGCCGCGGCTGGGAGCTGGCAGAGTAGAGCGGGCTGGGACCAGGCTGCTCCGCTTCCCGCTGCTGTCAGTGAGTGTGTGTGTGGGAGGGATCCCTTTCCCCAAAGTCCCTCCCTTGAGCGACACGGCTGGAGCCGGGGCGAGGGAAGCAGAGCGGGCTACTCCCAGCTCTCCGCTAATCCCCCAGGCCACTCTGGGCCTGTGGGCCCCCCAAAAGTGGCCCCACGCAGGTCCTGCCTCCCAGACCGTGGTGGGGGGGAGGGGGAGGCCTGGGACCCCACACAGCCCCATTGTGGGGGGGCTGGATAGGGCACCCGAATGGCTAGGGACGGCCTGGCTGAAAGCCACTAGCCTAGTTACCGGAGGCCGTGTGTGCGGAACGGTTCCCGGCCTGCGGCTGCTCGCAGAAGGGCGGAGGTGTGGCTAAGGCAATGGCTGGAGACCTGACTCAATTCCCAGCTCTTCCTGCAGGAACTCAGGCAAGTTGCTTCGGCCCAGGGCTACAAAGGGATTTAGGTGCCTAATGCCCATGGGCATTCAATACTTCTGAGGCGCTAGGCCTCACGCTGTGCCTTAGTTCCCCACCTCCTGGGGGGTAGGAGGGTGAATTCATTACTGCTGAGAGCATTTGGCTCCCAAGTGATGGGGGCCATGAGAGCGAGCGTGGGCACAGGCACCTGGGGCGGGGCGGAGGGGGGGCTTGGGCATGTCATGGCTAGTAAGAGCTGTCCAGGCTGCTTGGCCAAGGGCACATTGGGTCTTGGGCACCATCCAGAGGCTGGGTAGCTCTGCTCCTGGTAGGGACCATGGCCAGGGTTGTGCTCTTCCCACCAGCACAGCCAGGGGAATGTGCGGAGGCCAGTGGCTGTAGGAGTGGTGAGCTGACCCCTCCGCCCACCCATTCTTTCAGCCTGGCTGCAGGGGGGGAGTGTTGGGCTCAGAGGAGGCAGGGAAGACTCAGCAGTTGGGTGGGGTACCATGGTCATGGCGCTACTGGACTCAACGTTCAAGTGATTTTGAGCACCTGATTGTCACAGCACTGAGCACCTGCCCTCTGCCGGCCAGACCTTTTAAAGGGGGGTGTCACATGTTGGCCCCCCCCAACAAATTCCTGGTCACTGTAACAATCTCAGCTGCAGGCTCCAGCTCGTGGCCTCACCTGGGACACATTGGGACGCTCATCGTGCAGCAGGAGGAGCAGCGGGACCAGGCTCCGGAGGACGTGCTCCTTCATCTTTTTTCTGTTGGGCTCCCTTACAAGCTCCAGCAGGTGTTTAAAGAGGGCGATGGAGAGCACCCGGAGTTTGCTGGACTCCTGCAAGAGAGGATGTGGGGAGGAGACGCTGTGAGGGTCGTGCTCACTCAGCGGGGTGAGCACTCACTGTGACAGAGATGTCTGCCCTGCAGGGGGTATTGCTAACTCACCCCCAGTCATACAGGCACAGCTGGGGGCCAGAGTCTCATGGGCATAGCGCCATTGAAGGCAATAGAGATGCAGGTTTCCACCAGCTTAGGGGATGGCCTGGCAACTTCTTGGCCAGAGAGAGCAGTAAGGTGGGGTGAGACAGCCCCTGGGATCTCATAGCCAGCTCTGGGCACACTGACATCAGCACCCGCCTGTCAAGCCAAGGGGAAACGCTCAGGGCAGAGCAGCACCAGGACAGGGGCGGCAGAGAGGGAGCGATGAGGAAAGATTCAAAGAGCGAAGGGATGTGTGTACTTTGTCCTCCCGCTTTGCGTACCCCACTCACACTGGTGCTCACCCACAGCAACCCTCTAGCGAGGCCAAGGGGGCCAGGCATGGGGGGCAAATTCCTACACTGCTGTTTGTTCGGGCCATGCGCAGGGACCTGGGGGGGATTTAAGCAGGAGCAAGGGGTGGTAAATGTGCAGGAGCTCCCAGATAGGGGGCCTTGGAAGCCATGACTGGAAACCACCCAGCCTCCAGGGGCTTGGGGTTCAGCAAGGGCTGCCCCACTCCTACACATGGGTTTCTTGTTAACTCAGGGTCGGCCCCACTTGGTCACATGATGCCCCCTCGCTGCATGGCAGCTGGCAGAGCCGGACCAGTCCAGTGACCTGGGAGGCCGGGCGAGCTGTGCCCAGCAGGGAGAAACAGGAGCAATAGCTGGGGGCTGTAGGGAGGGGCCACTGCTTTCTGGGAGGTGAGGCTGAGGGTAAGGGGGGGCAGCCTGGGGGGGCGGGTTGACTTGAGCTGTTCTGAGAGTGGTTGAACCTTTAAATGGTGCCCCCCCAACCAGCAGTTACGTGTCGCCTCTGGGCACCAGGCTCTAGACCAGGCAGTTCTCTGAGTGACGTCTGTTGTAAAAGTGTTCATAAGTTCTTTTAGTCTGTTTATCTATTTGGCTGCGCTCTCCTGTCTGGCCACTTTGGAGACAGGTTCTTGGAACAGTAGTTCTCAGTTGTCTTTCCATCAGGAGCGGGTGCTGGACTAGATGCAGGAGCTGCTCTTGGTGTTGATCTTTAGCTGGGCCTGTGCCACTGCTAAATCAAGAGCGGCCGGGTCCCAGCAGAGTTTGGGAGGGCTGAGGGTAGGATTTAGCGTTGTGAGAGCTGGGGAGGTGAGTGGTCCCTCCAGGAGCCCCCACTGGGGCGTTACCCCTGGAAGGTAGTAATGGATGGGTCCCTTTCTCCCACCCACTTTGCTGGCTCTCGCCGTGCAGTGGGGGACTGAACATCAGTCTGGTGAACACGCTGGCGGGGGCTCGTTTGTGGTTACAAAAGGCCTGGGGAGAACTAGCCCCTCCTTTGATGCTGCCCTGCCATGAGAACGAAGGGGAGAGGAAAGGGCGGTAGCTGCAGAACCTATAGACGGAGCCGTTTCCTTATGGAGCTGACAGGCCAGCTGTGGGATTCCTGGCCAGGGAGGGGAGGGGCAGGATTTTCACCAGGGTACCATCACTTGTTACCCTGGAAGCCAGCAGGAACATTGCAGCACCCTGTGTTGCAGAGGCCCCCTCGCTGCATGCAGGCTCAGGAATGCATGTCCTTCCCTCAAGGGGAGCCTCGTCCCCAGGCTGCCCTGATCCTTGTCAGCAGGCCTGCAGGACACCAGGGTTCCCACTCTTACTGCCATATGCTCTGATGGAGAATGGGCTAGCAGAAGAAGGCGGGAATGGGTTCATGTCATTGACGACAATCCTTTTTCTGGCTGGGGCCATAGCATAGTTCCCACTAGCCCCCCCGCCAGCCCCCATTCACACGTCTATGGCGTGAAGGGTCTCCCGCGGGCCGCCAGGCCTTACATCATGAAAGAACGGCAGGAGTTTCTCAGCCACTTGCACAGCCACAGGGCTGGCGCTCTGCCTGTCCATGCCGGCGAGGATGTCTCTCAGCACGGTGATGGCATTGGAGATGACGCCCCTGTCTGCCTCGTGTAGCCGCTCCACAATGACTGGCTGCTGACGCTGGAGTTTCCCCACCTGTGTGAAAGGAGGAGCTGCTTTACGAAACACCCTCCGGTGACCCAACAAGCCATTTCCAAAACAACGTCTGCCTCCCCTGCAGACAGAGCCACGGGAACTAGGAGTGCAGGGCGTGCTGCAGCACTCCAAGGTTTTACGCGGGGCTCTGCTCCTGGCCTCACACACAAGGTCCCAGCTGCCGGCCCTGCGCCAATTCCCAGCTGTGGCCCCAGCCTCGGCCCCCTTGCCCCATCCCTCTCCCGCCCCCCTGGAGCCATGGCCGTGCTCCTGACCCCAGCTCTAGGGGTGGTGGGGTGTGTGGACAGGTGTAAGGGGGTGCTCAGCACCTCCACAATAAAAAGTCTTCTAGCGCCCCTCCTCCAGATGACATGTTAGAGCCTCAAAGCCCTTGCACAGCCCCAGCTAGGATCGCAGGCAGCGGGGCCGGCTACCTGCAACATAAGCAGCTGCTTCCTTGTACCCCCGATCTCAGGGGGTGGTATTTATTAGCAGGTATCATGTGTGGAAACTTCTCTGCACAACACCTTGACCCCAAACAAATCAAGTGTATTCTTCTTATAAGGCTTAGAATAGCACCTCCAGCGCCTATCTGCAATCAGGGCGTGTGCTGGGGGCTTTCCAGGCACAGAAAGAGACATTCCCTGGCCTAGAGCTTACAGGCTAGACACACAAAGGAAGGATTTCTATCCCCGTTGTACAGACATGGAACTCAGGCACAGAGAGGCGACGTGACTCACCCATGGTCACCCAGGGAGTCTGGCAGAGCCCGAAACTGAACTTGGGTTCTCCTGAGTCCCGGGCCTTACAGCCCAGCCTGGGCGAGGGAGCCGATTTTGTACGAGTTGTAGGGTTGGTCTTTTACTAAAAGCCAGATTCAATCATTTCTGTATTTGGCTTTTGAACTGTTCAAAGACAGCCCCACAAAACCTCAACCGGGATCAGGGGGAAAAGTGTCCAATACAGGCTTACCGGTTCCGGAAGGAAAAATAAAACACAAGCAAGTGAAAACCAGGCTGAGGACATTGAACAATGGGAATGGTGGATAACAAAGAGAATTAGAGTCATGCCCTCTCCATGTCTGATCGATTCATCGTCCGGGTTTAATAAACCGGACTGACCTGCTATTCTCAGGGGAAGTAAATTATCATTAGGGAGAGTTGCCTTCAGATTGTCTCCTCTTTGACCAGGCTGCCAGATCTGTGTATTTAAGTCCCAAGGGTTTTCTCTGCCTTCACTAGACTGTGTCTATCACACTTGGTATGAGGTCTGAGCAGCAAAAGGCCCTTCTCGAGCTCTTCAGAGGAGCGAGTGCTGTGGGACAGAGCTGTGACGTCAACAGTTAAAACCTACGAGGCTCAAAAAGGGGATTTGTAGGAAAAAATGGTTCCAATTGAAGCAAAATGGCTCTGTCCGGGCGTCCCGGATCACTGGTGTCACCAGCAATCCCTGGAGCTCTAGAGTCCACAGCTCTGCTGCTACTCTAGTGCTAGGGTTCTTTGGATCACACACCCAGAGACGCACCCTGCAGGAGCCAGGCCCTGCCCTGCAGAACAACAGACAAAAGCCAGGCAGGGACTTGCCCAAGGTCACCCAGCAGGTCAGTGGCAGAGCCAGGACTAGAAACCAGGGCTCCTGACTCCAGGCCACGGCCAGGTCCCCTGGGAAGCTTTCAATGACCCCAGCCCTGCATCAGCTCCCTGATGAAGGAGTTGCCAAGACTTTGAAGGAAAGAGCTCAAATTCAGAGGGATCATGGTAAATTGGAGGACTGGGCTATAGACAACAAAATGAAACTCACCCAAGACAAAAGTGAGGTGCTACATTTAGAGAAGAAAAAGGAAATGCACAGAAACAGAATGGGGGAGAACCGGTTGTACTGCTGAGAAGGATCTGAGAGGGAGCTGCGGTGGATCACAGCCTCAGCATGAGTCAGCAAAGCGATGCTGTTGCAAAAAAAAAAAAAAAAAAAAAAGCAAATGCAATCTTAGGTTGCATTAACAGAGGTATAGCCTGCAAGTCATGGGAGGTGATAGTACCACTCTACTCTGTGCTGGTTAGGCCTCAGCTGGAGTACGGTGTCCAGTTTTGGTCACCAATGTCTACAAAAGATGTGGAGAAACTGTAATGGATCCAGAGGCGAGTGACAAAGATGATCAGAGGGATGGAACACAAGCCATACGAGCAAAGGTTGAAGGAACTGGCGATGTTTAGTTTGGAAAAGAGGAGATTAAGGGGGGACGTGCTAATGGTCTTCAGATTCTTCGAAGGCTGCCAAAAAAAAGATGGCGAAAAGTTGTTCTCTCTTGCCACAGAGGGCAGGACAAGAGGGGATGGGTTCAAACGACAGCATGGCAGATTTAGATTAAATCTCAGGAAAACCTTCCTGACGGTAAGAAGAGTAGGACAATGGGACAGACGACTAGGGAGCTTGTGGAAGCCCCTTTGCGGGAGGTTTATAGAAGGAGGCTGGAGCCATCTGTCTGGGCTGGGATAGACACAACAAATCCTGCATCTTGGAAGGGGGCTGGACAAGCTGACCTTGCGATCCCTTCTCACCCTGCGGTTCTATGAGAGCTGTCCCAGAGCACCAGGAGAGGGTTTGGGTGTGTTCTGCCTCGACCATAGCGCTGGCTAGAGTCACGCTCTCTCTCTTCGGCCCAATGGCGATACCCAGTGGGAGACTGAGAGACACCCTCAGGCCGTGGAGGGGGAACACGGCGCTCCTTCCCTTGCTGCAGGGGCTGGAACTTACGGCCAAGGGGGCGACGCCAGCCTCTTGCTGAGAGACGTCGTGATGCTGGGGCAGCGGTCGCTCCTGCAGCCTGTCGAGCAGCTCCCGTAGGACCTTTCCTGAGGTCTTGGGGTGGGATGTCAGCACCCTCCACATCTCCACAGCAACGCTGCAAAGGGAGAGAGCCGATATCACCTGGCCAGAGCCCCGCCAGCCTCCTGCACCCACCGCCACCCGCACCCTGCTGGGTCTCCCGCCACCGGCCAGCCCTTTGTTGCCCTCCTGCTGCAGCAAGGGCCCCCACTGCCTGGGGCAGGCTGCATGGGGGCCGGGTCTGAGTGTCAGCCCCGGGGGAGGCCGAGGGCTGCCATCTGGGGTTTTGCAGGCTGGCCTGTCTCCACGGCATGTCAGCCTGCAAAACCCTCCAGAAGAAGCAGAAGCTCTGCAGGGAGCAGGAGGTCTCTGGAAGGTTCTGCACGCCCCTGACCCTGGCAGCGGGACCAGTCCGGGGGAGCCGGAGCGCAAGCGGCAGCAGCCCCAGCCCCGTACCTGTCACATGACAGTGAGCAGCCCAGCAGGGTTGTGACCACCTCCTCGCTGTACTGGTGGCCCAGCACGACAAGGGCCTTGAGCAGCTGCTGCTGGGCCAGCGGCTCGCTGATGGAGTCCAGGTTGTGGTATATACTGGTCACAGCCTCCGACACCTGGAAGAGAAATGGGGAGATGGGGGCTTTGGCTTCCTCGCGCTGCTATTGATCTGGGGTGCCAGGGAGCTGCCGTACCTGAGAGCCATCTGCCCTCCCACATCCTCTTCTCCAGCTCCAGGCCTAGAACACAGGGCCAATTCCCGGCCTATCGATTCATAGACTGCAAGACCACAAACGGCCATGGAGATCACCTAGACTGACCCCCCGCATTGCACAGGACCTGCCCCCCAGTAATGCCGAGCGCCCAGAGGCAGAGTCTCCCACGGATGGGCTCCCCCAGCAGGCTGTTCTCACTGCGGCTCTTACCCTCTCCAAGCTTGGGCTGGGGACCCACAGGATCACATGCAGCATGTGCCTGGCCGCCACCGAGTCATGGACGCTGGTGTCTCTCATGCCCTCGATAGCAGTGAGGAGGAAGTCCATGCGCTCGGATGGGTTGAAGTACTTCCCAAACATCTGAAAGAAACCTGCCAGTGAAACCCCTTTTGCTGCCCAGTGCAGTTCCAGTCGGACCGAGCAGCCAGAAGTGCAGGTAAAGCCCGCTCTGCCGGGACAGGGCTGGGTTACTGTACCTGGGATGCACAGTACCCAGCCAGCAATCAGGAGCTGTTGTGCATGGCAGAGGCCGGCGTGGCAGTGCACGGAGGCACAATACTGCACAGCACCTGACAAGGAGCTGGGATCAGGTTTGGATGAGACCCAGTGCTGGGATCAGGTTTGGATGAGACCAAGTGCATCTTGGGATGTGGCATGTAGGGAGGCATATTGGCCCGCAATAGTAGAAGCCTTGCCAGCAGATCGAGGGAAGTGATTATTCCCCTCTATTCGGCACTGGTGAGGTCACATCTGGCCCCCCACAAGAGAAAGGATGTGGACAAATCGGAGACAGTCCAGCAGAGGCTAATGAAAATGATTAGCGGGCTGAAGCACATGAATTATGAGGAGAGACTGAGGGAAGTGGGCTTATTTAGTCTGCAGAAGAGAAGAGTGAGGGGGGATTTGATAGCAGCCTTCAACTACCTGCGGGGGCCGGGGGGCGGGTTCTAAAGAGGCTGGAGCTCCGCTGTTCTTTGTGGTGGCAGGTGACAGAACAAGCATCAATGGTCTCAAGTTGCAGTGGGGGAGGTCCAATGTTGGATATGAGGAAACACTATTTCACTAGAAGAAAAGGAGTACTTGTGGCACCTTAGAGACTAACCAATTTATTTGAGCATAAGCTTTCGTGAAGTGAGCTGTAGCTCACAAAAGCTTAAGCTCAAATAAATTGGTTAGTCTCTAAGGTGCCACAAGTACTCCTTTTCTTTTTGCGAATACAGACTAACACGGCTGTTACTCTGAAACTATTTCTCTAGGAGGGTGGTGAAGCCCTGGAAAGGGTTACCTAGGGAGGTGGGGAATCTCCATCCTTAGAGATTTTTAAGGTCAGGCTTGACAAAGCCCTGGCTGGGATGATTTAGTTGGGGTTGGTCCTGCTATGAGAAGGGGGTTGGATTAGATACCTCCTGAGGTCTATGATTCTATGAGGTGGAGTGGGCCATAGGCAGGGCTCCGGCCCAGCTGGATGGGGTCAGTCACACGCCTGGGTCTGTCCCTTCCCCCTGACTAAGGTGTTAATTTCTCTCTCCTGAGAACTCTGGGCACAACAATCCCAGAAAGCATTGAAAGTAGTTACCATGGCGATATTGCTGGTGTTGGTGAACCAGGTGACCCAGAAGGTGTTCTCCGCTCGCCACTCCCTGAAGACCTGCAGATACTCTGCACTCTGCTTTGCCAGCCTGGTGCCTGAACCAGGGAGGGGAAACAGACAGCAGGCAATAGAAATCAGAGGTTAGCTTTGGAAACGGGAGTTTTGCAAGGAAGTTTAGAGACAAGTACATCTAAGAAACACACTGTAAATTCAGGCCAATAAACTCCCCCCCCCAACAAAACTAAACAAACTAACCCCCCTTGAAGAGTCAAAATAAACCAGGCAGAAGTGCAGCAGCAGTGTGAGGCTCTCCAGTTGATTGCACTGAATGCAGCATGTAGGATTACCAGCCCTGTGGGCAGGTAGCACATCTGGGCATTTGGCCCAAGGAGCTACTGCCCTCGGAGACCAGGAGGCCAGAGGATCTGAACTGGTGGAGCCAAGGGAGACAGCGAGGTACATAGAGGAGACTTTTAGGGATGCAGTAGAGTGGTCCCACCCCCCGTCTGACAGCCTTTGTGCTGCTGAGGAGGGTGAAAGTTTCTGGGAAGGAGAACATCGAGCTGGAGCAGAGGGAGACGATCCCATAGTTGGGACCCACCTTCCAGATGAAGTCAGGATATCCTCTCACACTGAGGCTGCCCCTCCTGAGGCGGGAAGCCAAGTTACAAAGAAAAGCCAGGTAATAGTAATGGGGGATTCAATCAATAGACATATAAGCAGTTGGGTTTGTGATGAGTGGGAGAACCGCATGGTAAATTGCCTGCCTGGTGCAAAGGTTGCAGCTCTCACGAGACATCCAAACAAACTTCTGTGCAGTGCTGTGGTATGTAAGCTAATGTTTAAATCGGCCTCTGTACGAGATAGTGAATGTGACAGTGAAGTTTATAAAAGTCTCCAGATGTGATCCCTGGCAAGCCTGACTTCAGTACCAGGCAACTTGTTGAAATGATAGGAAAGAACAGAATTATCAGACACATAGGTGAACACAATTTGTTGGGGGCAGAGTCAACATGGCTTTTGTAAAGGGAAATCATGCCTCACCAATCTACTAGAATTCTTTGAAGGGGGTCAACAAGAATGTGGAGAAGGGTGATCCAGTGGATATAGTGTACTTGGACTTTCAGAAAGCCTTTGAGAGGGTCCCTCACCAAAGGCTCTTAACCAAAGTAAGCTGTCATGGGATAAGAGGGAAGGTTCTCTCATGGGTCAGTGGTTAAAAGATAGGAAGCAAACAACAGGAATAAATGGTCAGTTTTCACAGTGGAGAGAGGTAAAGAGCGGGGCACCCCAAGGATCTGTGTTGACACCAGTGTAGTTCAACATAGTCATCAATGATCCAGAAAAAGGGGTAACCAGTGAGGTAGCAAAATTTGCAGATGATACAAAATGACTCAAGATAGTTAAATCCAAAGCAGACTGCGAAGAGCTCCAAAGGGATCTCACAAAACTGGGGGACTGGGCAACAAAATGGCAGATGACATTCAATATTGATAAATGCAAACTGGACACCACAATCCCGACTATACATACACAATTATGGGGTTTAAATTACCACTCAAGAAAGAAATTTTGGTGTCATCGTAAAGAGTTCTCGGAAAACATCCGCTCACCGTGCAGTGGCAGTTAAAAAAGCCAACAGAATGTTGGGAACCATTAGGAAAGGGATAGATAATAAACCAGACAAATGTCAGAATGCCTCGATACAAATCCAGTGTGCGCGCCCACATCTTGAATACCGCATGTAGTTCTGGTCGCCCCATCTCAAAACAGATATACCAGACTTGTAAAAGGTGCAGTGTCACGGAGTGTGGGGGAGTCCAGGCCCTGCACCCCTCTTCCTGGGATTCACTGAGACTCTCAGCCAGCCAGTAAAACCGAAGGTTTATTGGACAACAGGAACACAGTCCAAAACAGAGCTTGTGGGTACACCCAGGACCCCTCAGTGAAGTCCTTCTGGGGGAGCAGGGAGCTTAGACCCCAGCCCTGGGGTTCCCTGTCTTCCTCCACCCAGCCCCAAACTGAAACTAAACCCACCGAGCAGGTTCCCTGCTGCAGCCTCCCTCCACATTCCTGGGCAGAGGTGTTACCTCCCCCTCCCCCTCCTGGCTCAGGTGACAGGCTCTCAGGTCTCCCGTCCCCAGGGCACATTCCCAGGTCAACACTCCCCCCTCCCTGCTGCGTCACATCGTCACATCTCTCCCCCCTTCGAGACTGAACTGAGCGGGGTCACTGTGACCAGTGACCTGGGGAAGTTCGGGGCCCCCTCTCCGGGACAGCGCATCCGCTATCAGGTTGGCACTTCCCTTCACGTGGACCACGTCCATGTCGTAATCCTGCAGGAGCAGGCTCCACCTCAGGAGCTTGGCGTTGGCTCCTTTCATCTGGTGCAGCCAGGTCAGGGGAGAGTGGTCGGTGTAGACGGTGAAGTGTCGCCCGAAGAGATAGGGCTCTAGTTTCTTGAGGGCCCACACCATGGCCAGGCACTCCTTCGATGGCCGCGTAGTGTTGCTCCCGGGGTAGCAACTTCTTGCTCAGGTACACGATGGGGTGTCTCTCCCCCTTTTCATCCTCCTGCATTAACACCGCCCCCAGTCCCGTGTCGGAGGCGTCGGTGAACACCACAAAGGGCTTGTCAAAGTCTGGGTTTGCTAGAACTGGGCCACTGACCAGAGCCTCCTTCAGCGCCCGGAAAGCCTCCTGGCACTGCTCGGTCCAGACCACCTTGTCTGGCTTCCCCTTCTTGCATAGCTCAGTGATGGGGGTGGCTATGGCGCTAAAGTGGGGCACAAATCTTCGGTAGTATCCTGCCATCCCAATAAAGGCTTGGACCTGCTTTTTGGTGTGGGGAGCGGGCCAGTCTCTGATCACCTCCACCTTGGCCGGTTCCGGCTTTAGGCGGCCGCTCCCCACCCGATGGCCCAGGTAAGATACTTCAGCCATCCCCACCTTGCACTTCTCCGCTTTGACAGTCAGCCCAGCCCCCTGGAGTCGGTCCAGCACTTGTCTAACCTGGGACACGTGGTCCTCCCAGGTCTGGCTAAAGACACAGATGTCGTCAATATACGCCACGGCAAAACTCTCCATCCCCCTCAGGAGCTGGTCCACCAGGCGCTGGAAGGTGGCCGGCGCTCCCTTGAGGCCGAAAGGCAGGGTCAGAAACTCATAGAGCCCCAGAGGGGTGATAAAGGCCGATTTCAGCCGGGCATCTGCATCCAGCGGCACTTGCCAGTAGCCCTTTGTAAGGTCCATGGTGGTAAGGTACCGAGCTCCTCCCAGCTTGTCTAGGAGCTCGTCCGGCCTGGGCATGGGGTAGGCATCCGATACAGTGATGGCATTGAGCTTCCGATAGTCCACACAGAACCGGACTGACCCATCCTTTTTGGGGACCAGCACCACCGGCGAGGCCCAAGGGCTGGCCGATGGCTGGATCACCCCCAAAGCCAGCATGTCCCGGACCTCTCTTTCCAGGTCCTGAGCAGTTTTCCCTGTGACTCGGAAGGGGGAGCATCTTATCGGCGGGTGCGACCCTGTCTGCACCCGGTGGACAGTCAGATTAGTGCGTCCAGGCTGGTTGGAAAACAGCTGTCGGTACGGATGCAGCACCCCCCTGACCTCAGCTTGCTGGGCAGGGGTGAGCTGATCCGAGAGGGGGATTGTTTCCAGGGGGGAACCAGCTCTGGTCCCAGGGAATAGATCTACTAAAGGGTCATCTCCCTGCTCCTCCCACTGACCACACACAGCTAACACCACATTCCCCCTGGCATAATATGGCTTCATCATATTCACATGGTACACCCGGCGGTGGTGGGCCCGGTTCGACAGCTCCACCACATAGTTTACCTCATTGAGCTGCTTGACGACCTTGAACGGGCCCTCCCAGGTGGCCTGTAGTTTGTTCTTTCTCACGGGGATGAGAACCATCACCTGATCCCCGGTGGCGTAGGCACGGGCCCGCGCCGTGCGGTCATACCAGACCTTCTGCTTCCTCTGGGCTCTGGCCAGATTCTCCCTGGCCAGGCCCATGAGTTCAGCCAGTCTCTCTCGGAAGGTCAGGACATACTCCACCACTGACTCTCCATCGGGAGTGGCCTTCCCCTCCCACTCGTCTCTCATCAGGTCCAGGGGGCCCCTCACCCTCCTTCCATATAACAGTTCGAAAGGCGAAAATCCGGTAGACTCCTGGGGCACCTCCCTGTACGCGAACAGCAGGTGAGGTAAGTACTTGTCCCAATCCTGCGGGTGCTGGTTCATAAAGGTTTTCAGCATCATCTTTAGCGTCCCGTTAAACCTCTCCACCAGCCCATTGGACTGGGGGTGATACGCTGAGGCCCAGTCATGCCGGACCCCACATTTCTCCCACAAGCACCGGAGCAGGGCCGACATGAAGTTGGAGCCTTGGTCTGTCAAGACTTCCCTGGGGAACCCCACTCGGCTGAAAATGGTCAGGAGCGCATCTGCCACGGTGTCTGCTTCAATGGAAGCTAAGGGCACTGCCTCGGGGTAGCGGGTGGCGAAATCTACCACCACCAGAATGTATTTCTTCCCCGACCGGGTCGTCTTGCTGAGAGGCCCCACGATGTCCATGGCCACCTTCTGGAAAGGCTCCTCTATGATGGGCAAAGGTCTCAACGCCGCTTTCCCCTTGTCCCGGGCCTTCCCCACCCTCTGACAGGGGTCACAGGATCGGCAATACTGCCGGACGGTGGTAAAGACCCCGGGCCAGTAAAAGTTCTGTAGCAACCTCTGCCGGGTGCGCCGGATTCCCTGGTGCCCTGCGAGGGGGATGTCATGGGCCAGGGACAGGAGCTTGCGGCGGTACTTCTGGGGGACCACCAGCTGCCTCCTGATCCCACAGGACTCCCCTTCCCCTGGGGGAGCCCATTCTCGGTACAGGAACCCCTTCTCCCACAGGAACCTCTCCTGGCAGCCTCTCCTCATGGTCCGTCCCTCACTGAGGTCGGCCAGGTCCCTGAGCTTCTGCAAGGAGGGATCTTTCCTCAACTCGGCCTGGAACTCAGCGGCTGGGGAAGGGATGGGGCCCGGTTCCCCCTCCGTGGCCAGGTCTGAGGCCGCAGCCTCTCTGAGCCGTGCCCCTCGGCGCTCCCTCCCCACCCGAGTAGGGTCTCGCGCCTCCAGTGTGGTACCCTCCCCAGGGTCAGGTCGCAGTGCCCCTCGCCGGCTCTGGCTACGGGTCACAACCAGGGCGGTCTGGGGGTCGCTTGGCCAGTCCTCTAGGTCTCCCCCCATCAAAACTTCAGTGGGCAAATGGTGGTGTACCCCCACATCCTTGGGGCCCTCCTTGGTCCCCCATTTCAGGTGTACCCTTGCCACGGGCACCTTAAATGGGGTCCCGCCCACCCCCGTCAGGGTCAGGTAGGTGTTGGGCACCACCCGATCTGGGGCCACCACCTCGGGCCGGGCCAGCGTCACCTCCGCGCCCGTATCCCAGTATCCATTGACCTTCCTCCCATCCACCTCCAGGGGAACAAGGCACTCTCTCCGGAGGGACAGCCCCGCACCCACCCTGTAAACCGAGCACCCTGAGTCCAGAGCCTCCAGCCCTCTGGCGGGGCTGGCTGGGGGTACTCTTCCCTCCTGAGCAGGTGGCAAACTGGTAGCCCCCCTTTCCTGGGTCGCCTGCCCCTCGTCCAGCTGAGTCCCTACCCAGTTAACCCTGGGTAGGTTGGGTCTGCTCAGTTTGTCCCTGAGCCCGGGGCACTGGGCCCGTACGTGGCCTCTCTGGCCACAGTGATAGCAGCTCAGGTCACGTTGGTCCCCTCGAACGGGTCGGAGGGGCCCGACACCGGGCGTTCCCCTTTGGAGGGGGTTCTCCCTATTTCCCCGCTGGGAGGCCCCATGGTGACTCTCTCTCTGCATCGGGGGGGGCCTGTTCTTTTGGGACTCCTCCCGGCTACCCCCTGACCGACTGTTCACAAACTCGTCGGCCAGCTGCCCTGCATGCTGGGGGTTCGCGAGCTTTTTGTCCACCAGCCACAGCCTCAGGTCGGAAGGGCACTGTTCATACAGGTGCTCCAGTACAAACAGGTCAAGCAGGTCCTCTTTAGTTTGGGCCCCCGCTGTCCACTTGCGGGCATATCCCTGCATCCTGTTGACCAGTTGTAGGTAGGTGACCTCAGGCGTTTTACGCTGACTCCGGAACCTTCTCCGGTACATCTCGGGGGTCAGCCCAAACTCACGGAGCAGAGCCTGTTTGAACAGTTCATAGTCCCCTGCCTCTGCCCCTGTCATCCGGCTGTAGACCTCCACGGCTTTGGGGTCCAGTAAGGGGGTGAGGAACTGGAGCCTGTCTGCAGGGTCAACCCTGTGCAGCTCGCAGGCATTCTCAAAGGCCGTCAGGAAGCTATCTATGTCCTCCCCCTCCTTCCGCTGGGCCAGGAAGCACTTATCAAAGCTCCTTGCAGTCTTGGGTCCCCCCTCACTCACCGCAGCCGGGGCCCCACTGCTCCTCAGCCTGGCCAGCTCCAGTTCATGCTGTCTTTGTTTCTCCTTCTCCTGCTGCTCATGTTGACGTTCCCTCTCCTTCTCCTGGCGTTCCCTCTCCTTCTCCTGACGCTCCCTCTCCTTCTCCTGACGCTCCCTCTCCTTCTCCTCCTGCTCATGTTGACGTTGTTTCTCCTTCTCCTCCTGCTCATGTTGACGTTGTTTCTCCTCATGTTGACGTTGTTTTTCATGATCCTCCAGCTCCCTCATTTTCCTCTCCCTCTCCCATTCCAGCCGCATCCGCTCCAGGGATGGGGAGCTCCGCTGGGAGGATCCCCTGCTGGCTGCTGGGGTCAGGGGGCCCTCGGTATTCGCTGGGCTTCCCACAACCCCTCCCCCAGGCATAGGTAGGAAGGGTCTCGGGGTGTCCTGGGCAGCAGTCTGACCCCTCCCAGCCTGGTCAGGCCCCAGGGCCCACGCTGCGTCCGCCGGGCGGCTTCCCTCAGGGACAGGGATCGGGTCATCCAAGCGATCCCTCTCCTCCAGCTGGGCAATCAGCTGTTCCTTGGTGGACCTCCCGACGCGCAGCCCCCTCTGCCTGCACAGCTCCACCAGGTCGCTCTTAAGGCGTTTAGCGTACATCTCCCGGCTGGCCACTCGCAGGCCGGGCAGCTGTCCACGGTTTCCAGGAAAAGCCCCTAGTGTGCCAGTCCTTCTTGAGGTCACCACCTCTTTGCCAGGGTCGAGTTGCAGACTCCTCCGCCCCTGGGACCGCTCGCTGCAATCCCCCGGGGGACCCTGTTACTGCAAAAGTCCTTCTCTCTGGTGACACACTCCCAGGGGTTAACCGCCCCCTGAAACCGTCTCTCTCTCTGAATCTTCAGCACGCCTGGTCCCCGTCAATCCCCCTTCGTTTTACTGTTCCCCAGTCACTTACTGCAGGAAGCGCCGTTCACGGGGTGCAGTAGATCCCACCGCTGCCACCAGTTGTCACGGAGTGTGGGGGAGTCCAGGCCCTGCACCCCTCTTCCTGGGATTCACTGAGACTCTCAGCCAGCCAGTAAAACCGAAGGTTTATTGGACAACAGGAACACAGTCCAAAACAGAGCTTGTGGGTACACCCAGGACCCCTCAGTGAAGTCCTTCTGGGGGAGCAGGGAGCTTAGACCCCAGCCCTGGGGTTCCCTGTCTTCCTCCACCCAGCCCCAAACTGAAACTAAACCCACCGAGCAGGTTCCCTGCTGCAGCCTCCCTCCACATTCCTGGGCAGAGGTGTTACCTCCCCCTCCCCCTCCTGGCTCAGGTGACAGGCTCTCAGGTCTCCCGTCCCCAGGGCACATTCCCAGGTCAACACTCCCCCCTCCCTGCTGCGTCACATCGTCACATGCAGAGAGGGGCGACAAAAATGATTAGGGGTATGGAAGAGCTTCCATATGAGGAAAGATTAAAAAGACTGGGGGCAAGTCTACACTTAAACCACTCTATTGCCATAGCTGCACCGGCGCTGTAGCATTGAAGGGAAGATGGTCCTCTGCCAACAAGCTCTTAATCCACCTCCCGGAGAGGCGCTAGCTATGTCAGTGGGAGGGGTGCTTCTGCCAACAGGGGTGTGGATTTTTCACAGCCCTGAGCAATGGAGTGACAACAATATAGGTCTGCAGTGTAGACCTGGGACCATTTAGTTTAGAAAAGAGCTGACTAAGGGGGGAGATGACAAAGGTCTATAAAATCATGACTGGTGTGGAGAAAGTGAATAGGGAAGTGTTATTTACCCCTGCACATAACACGGGAACTAGGGGTCACTTTCTGAAATTAATAGGCAGCAAGTTAAAAGCAAAGAAAAGAAGGTATCTCTGCACACAATGCACAGGCAACCTGTGGAAATTGTTGCCGTGGGATGTTGTGAAGCCTAAAAGGATAATTGGGTTCAAGATAATTAGGCCATGCAACCCCAGACTCTGCATGTCCCTAAACCTCTGACTACCAGAAGCTGGGACTGGATGAGAGGGGATGGATCACTCCAAATTTCCCTTTTCAGTTCATTCTCTCTGAAGCATGAGGCACTGGCCGTTATCAGAAGACCCAATACTGGGCTAGATGAACTGATCTGAGTCAGTATGTCCATTCTTATGTGAGTTATGAAGAGTAGAATATGGACAGGGGAAGCTAAAGACATCAGGGGAAACTCCATGGCTTGAAGGACTATGGACACTAAGGAGGTTTTTTCAAAAAGTGTATTAGGAACAAAAGAAATCCTAGCAATGGTGTAGACTCATTACTAGATGGAGACTGTTTAAAAGGATGCAGAAAAGGCAGAAGTGTTCAATAAATATGTTTCCCATGTTTGGAAACCCCATGTCAGTGTATTTAGGAAGGACAAGGGTCTCCAGTGCTCTTACGTTTTTGCCACAGCAGGAAGGCGTAGAGGTGGTGAAGTCCCTCCATAGCCGATCGGCAGATCTCCTGCTCCTGCTCAGCACAGCGCAGAGTGAGACAGCCCACCAGCTGGCCCAGGACTCTGAACTCCTCCAGTCCCTGACGGAGAGAGGGAGCAAGGGGAGTCACTCGCCCCTGCAGGCCCAGCGCAGCATGTCCCCCTGGCATTGCACTAGCAAGGGGCTAGAACCGGGGGAGGCAGAGCCCAGCGCAGAGAGACTGGGGACAATGAGAGCAGGAGGAGCCATGGGGCCCATCACCAGGGACTGAGGGAAGCTCAGCAGGGACGGGAAGTCTGGGTAGCAAAGTCAGCAAACGTTGCCCTCGAGTGGGGACCTGGGTAAGGAATGAACTAACGTCCAGTCTCCATCTCAAGGGCAAGCTCCTAATCCCAGCCCCTTCTCCCATCCCCCTCCCTCCACTGACCTCAGGTCCAGGAGCGTGAGGTCACCTTGGACTCCTCTTCTCTGCATTGCGCCTCTCTCACTCCATCCTGGAGCTCCCCACAACCCCCACTTTCTGCGCCGCACCCACCCTGCCGGCTCTCTCCTGCCGGCTCGCTCCTGCAGCCTCCCCCTCTAGCCTCCCCCTCCTGCCAGACCTTCCCTTGCCCCTCCTGCAGCCCCTGCGCTCGCTCCCTGCTCTTCCCCACATCGCACCAAGCCCCTTGCCCTCCTCTCCTGGGGTCTGCACAGCCTCCCCTGACCCACTCCCCATTGCTCTGGCTCCTTTGGCCCCTCCCATCCCTTTCACTGTGTCCCCTCCCACCTCCCTCCTTCTCTTCTGCTGCCCTAGCCTCTGGGGGCATATCATCCAAGCGCCCCCCTCCAGCTGCCGGAGGGGAGGCCCTGCCACAGGGGGGATGGAGCAGCTGGAGCAGCTCAATGGCCCTGAGCACCCAGAGCAGGGGGTGTTCATCTGGCAGCCTGGCAGGAGCTGATGCCAAAGCATCCCGGGGGCAACTGACAAAGGGGCTGAACAGACACCTGGGTTCAGAGGGTGCTCTCAGAGCGATCCTCTGTAAATCCGCTGACCCTGCGGAGCAGACTTTGGTCCTAGGGGAACAGCGGGGAGATTCCTTGGAGATAGAATTATGGGGCTCCACCCAAGGCCCACTGGAGTCAGAGGACAGACCTGTCCACATCAGGGCTCATTAGATTGGACTCCTACCGAGGATCTTGCTGAGTCACTATTCCAGGCCCGGGTTTTCCCTGCCAGGGAGCGCTGCACCGCGAGGCTGCTCAGTGCAGTTAGGAGACGGCCAGAATCACAGGCTGCTCACCTTGAATTTGTGTTGACCAGAGATGAATTTGGTCAGCCAGGTGATTCTTCCCACTGCCCTCAGCCGCACATGCACCTCCTTGGATGCGGTCCAGGGGAGCAGGACCTGAGAGAAACAGATTGGGACAAATTGCGAAGGAGAAGTACCAAAAAATAGCACAAGCACATAGAGTGAAAATCAGAAAGGCTAAGGCAAAAATGAGTTCTAACTGGCAAGGGACATAAAAGGCAATCAGAAGCAGCTCTGTAAATGCATTAGGAGCAAGAGAAAGACAAAGGAAAGTGTGGGGCGACTACTCAGCAGGGAAGCAGAGCAAATAATGGATGATACAGACAAAGCCAAGGTGTTTAATGCCTTTTTTGCTTCAGTTTTCACTAAAAAGGTTAATGGCGACTAGATGATGAAGACAATATTAACAACAAGGGGGAAGGAATACAGGCCAGCCTAGGGAGAGAACAGATAAAAGACAATTTAGGTCAGTTAGATGTATTCAAGTTGGCAGAGCCTCATGATATTCACACGAGATGGAGCTCGACAAAGCAATCTCTGAACCTTTCGGAGGGCTGAGGTCCCAGAGGACTGGAGAAGGGCAGCCACAGAGCCTATCTTCAGAAAGGAGAACAAGGAGGCCCCAAGGAATTATCCACCTGTCAGCCTATCTTTGGTACCCAGAAAGATTATTGAACAAATTATTAAACAGTTTGTAAGAACCTAGAGGAGATAATAGGGTGATAAGGAATAGCACCATGGACTTGTCCACAACAAACCATGCCAAACAAATGTAACTTCCTTCTTTGACCGGGTTACTTGCCTAGTGGATGGAGGGAGGCAGTATATGATGATGTATATGAAGTTTCGTAAGGCTTTTGACACAGGTCCATAAGACATTCTCATAAGCAAACTAAGCCAATATGCTCCAGATGAGACTACTCTAAAGTGGGCGCACAACTGATGGAAAGGCAATCCTCAAAGAGGAGTTATCACTGACTCGCTGGCAAACTGGGAGGGCTCCAATACGTTAAGGGCTCTTTTACAGAGGATGGTGACTTTTTCACTAAGAGGGTGGTGAAACACTGGAATGCGTTACCTAGGGAGGTGGTAGAATCTCCTTCCTTAGAGGTTTTTAAGGTCAGGCTTGACAAAGCCCTGGCTGGGATGATTTAACTGGGACTTGGTCCTGCTTCGAGCAGGGGGTTGGACTAGATGACCTTCTGAGGTCCCTTCCAACCCTGATATTCTATGATTCTATGTTCTCCACGTCCCCTGAAGGTAGGACAAGAAGAAATGGGCTTAATCTGCAGCAAGGGAGATTGAGGTTAAATATTCGGAAAAAGTCTAAGGGTGGCTAAGCACTGGAACCTAGGGAAGTGGTGGACTCCCCATCATGGACGTTTTTAAAAAACAGGCTGAACAAACACTCCTCAGGGATGGTCGAGGAATGCCTGGCCCTGCCTCAGTGCAGGGGGTGGAGTAGATGACCTCTTGAGATCCCTTCCAGCCCTGCACTTCTGTGATTCCCTCTTCCCAAGCTCTGGGATCGAGAAGACCGAATATCTGCCGAGGATATTTCCCTCTTTTTGGAGCACAAACCACCCACAGAATCAACTTCCTGTGGCCCCAGAACTAGAACGTTGGGGGAATCTAGCTCTGGGCTGTGGCCAGTATTGGTGGGGCCCATGGTGAACACAAATGAATCCCGGGCTCAGATGAGGCTCAGTGGAGAACACGGCAGATCCCGCATTCCTCCACTCCCACCCCATGCAGACGTTTTTCAGATATAGCAGGGGCACTTGGTCCTCCAGCCCAAGAACCTTTGTATAGAACGTACTCTGAGAAGCAGAAGGCACAGGGGTGTCCCATGCTTGGGATTAAATGGAGCCTTGGTTCCAGAGCCCCACCCCAGCTACAGGACTCGTCCCCTTCCTGCCCCCATGCCTCCACACCTCTACGATGTTTTGCAGCACCACAAGGTTGGGCTTCTCCTCCTCGCACACCAAGGCCTTCAGCAGCTCATCCATGGTGTTCAGAGTCTGTGTGCAGAGCAGAGGAGAAACCACAGCAAGTGGCGTTACCCAGCCAGGCCACGAACCAATGCCCTGGCGTGTGACATGCCCCAGGCCACGGCAGCCCCTGCTATTCCAGCTCACCCACTCACTTGTACCCGCAGGGGACCTACTGCAAACTCCTCCTGGCAACAGGACCCCACCCGCTTTTGCTGTCCCCAGGGAGGACACTGCACACAGTCTAATGCATTAGAAGAGTCAGGAAGGACTCCGCATTTGAGGGGGAGGGGAGATTTCCAGCCAAGCTTCACTTCCCCTGGCCTGTGTGCATCTGAAGCAGCCGATCTCAGGCCTGTGCCCCCAGCCATGCACTGGGGTGAATGTGCTTGGGAAGGGAGTGTCTGTTCCCCACTAATTGCCGGTGCCTGTGAAGGATAAATGCCTACTACTGCTACCCTATGAGGGAGTTACTCCTTTATCTGCGGCCGTGGGGCTTGTGCTTTGGTACTGCAGGTCCTGAGCTGAAGCGCTGCCAAGGAGCTGTGATCATTACACTCTTATGCCAGCGCCAGGTAACCCAGGGGGCAGGGACACAAGTGACTTGCAGGATTCCCCCTCGGTTTGGGGCAGCTCCTCATGGCTAGTTTGGGGCTTACATTGTCGTATAGAGCAGCCTCCAGGCCCTGGTTGGTCTCTGCTGGAGGCAGGGAGAAGACGCTGGAGAAGCAGACGGTGAGCAGGCTGGATAGCTCCATTCCCCGCAGCAGTGGCTTCACTTTGCTAAGAGAAGAGACACACGCAGATTGGAGGGCTGAGGCGAGACTGATGCACTGATGTTGGCCTCAGGCTCCCAGGACATGACGGGCAGGCTTCTGGGAAGCTGAGAGCAGGGTGCCAGCGGCACTGAGAGAGAGCCCCCCATGGCGCAGGCTGTGCCACGAGCCAGGGCTCAGCCTGCCCAGCCTCTGAGCCACAGGGAGTCGCTGAGCTGCCGGTGTGATGCAGCTGGCACAGATGGCGGCGACTCCGGTGGCTCCGCTCCAGCAGTGCCCAACTGCCCCTCTCCCCCCGGAGCCATCGCCTGCGGTTCCCAGAGGGGACCGGTCCAACCCCCTCGCTCCCTCTCCCACATCTTCACACGGCCACTTGGAGAGGTCGCCAGGCACCGAAGGATCCTCCACCACCAACCCACGGGTGCCAGCGCACATGCACCAGCACCATGGCCTGGTGCCACGTGCCCGGGGGAATCAGAAGACGGGGAGGAGCAGAGGGGGGAATGCCCTGGAGAACTGGCCATGCCAAGAGGCTGGCGTGTCTGGCTGCACACAGCACTAGCTGGGGCTGGGCAGGCAGGCCGGGTACCTCAGCTCCATGATGGCGAGCATCGCTTGCTGACGCACCCCGCTGGTCAGGGAGTCGACGGACTCAAGATCAATCAGCTCCTGGGGAGACAATGTGGGGAAGTGCCAGCCGGGCTCCGAGCTCCCATAAGGCTCCGACTGGGGAGCAAAGCGCAGAGCCTGCAACACGTGGCCTCGGCAGACAGGCCGTCCTACTGTGGGCTTGATGGTGTACAGGGCTCCAGCTGGGGAGCGCAGTGCAGGGCCTGTGGTCAGTGCCCCAGCGTCACGCGCCAGTGCACTGCAAAGGCTCCATCAGCATTAGCACCCAGGGACTCCACCTGAGATCAGGCTCCTTGTGCCAGGTTCTGCACACACACAGTGAGAGCCAGTCCCTGCGCCAGAGAACTCACGAGCGAACTGGACGAGACAAGGCATGGGAGGGAAACTGAGGCACAGAGGGGAAAGTGATTTGCCCAAAGGTCTTACTGAGGAACTGAGCCCCAGCCCACTGGACCACCCACCAGCACACGCTGTCCCACGTTCAGGGAAGGGAGGTAAGCTCCGGAAAGCTTTCTGCAGCGCCGCAGAGCAAAGACTTTCCAAATCTACGGAGCAGATTTGTTGCTAGTTCCCTAGCGGGCACTGACTGCGGAGTGTTGGGGCTCTGTGCAGGGAGACTGGTGTATACAGAGCGACCTGGTGACTTGGGAAGCTGAGTGCAAGGGAACAATCTACGTTTCAATACAGTGACATGTTCAGGACCAAAGAACGCAGGCCACACTCACAGCATGGGGGGCTCTAACCTGGGAAGCGGTGACTCTGGAAAAGACTTGGCAGGCATGGTAATCAGCTGACCAGGAGCGCCCAGTGCGAGGCTGGGGCCAAAAGGGCTTATGCCATCCTGGGCTGGACAAACAGGGCAATCTCCAGTTGTTAGAGAGGTTATTTTCCCTCGGTATTTGGCACTGGTGCGACCTCTGCTGGGATCCTCTGTCCAGGTCTGGTGCCCACAATTCAAGGAGAATGTTGATAAATTGGAGAGGGGTCAGAGAAGAGCCACAAGAGTGACTGAAGGACTGGGAAACATGCCTTATAGTGAGAGACTCCAAAAATCAATCAGTTCAGCTTCACAAAGACAGGGTTACAGGGTGCCTTGATGACAGTCTGTAAGTACCTACACAGGGAGCAAATGCTTGAAAATGGACTCTTCAGTCTAACAGACAAACGTCCAACACGATCCAGCGATTGGCAGTTGAAGGTAGACAAATCTGCAGAGCTCTCCAGGCCAATCACTAAACCCGCCAAGTAACATAGCCCGAGTGTGTGTTTTACTCACCTTTATCTTCTCCACTAGGAGGGCTTTGCCGAGAAAAGCTGACAGGTTTCTGTCTGGGTGCCTCGTGAGGGCAGCCCTGCTGATGGTGATGACACAATCCAAGAATTCAAGTTTCTTGGCCTCCTCCTATGCCCCGCAGAGACTAGACAAAAACAGGAAGGTTAGCGTGGAAAGGAGCTGCCAGTGGGAGAGATGTCAGAAAGCTTCCGCCCAGCGCTGCTCAGGCTTTGATATGCCGAAGGCCAGAAGGCCATTCATCTCCCAAGAGGAGTGACTATGTGGGGAGGGCAGGGCAGCTCTGTGTGAAACCAGACCAGAGAGGGAGCAGATCTCACGGGGTAGGTGTCCAAAGAGGAACTGCAAGATGGGGGCGAAGCAGCCAGACAGTCTTACTGGGGGGCTTGATAGAGTGGGAGGAACATCTGGGTGTGACACCCTGACACCCCAATATTCGCCACTGTCATCTAATTAGGATATGTTTGGTACCAAGTATGTCTTGTAAGGTAACATTCTAAAAGTCTTTCTCTGCTAGACATTAATGTCTCATTGGATTGCATGTGCTATCGTTGGATGTGACGTTCTGAAGTTCAGCTGTGTATGTGTTCCTGAAAAACACTGTGAGGTTCAAAACAGCCTTTCAGGTAGAACAGCAAAAAAGCCAAACACTGGCTCCTGGAGGAAATGCACAAGCATTAGGGCTACCCCAGGAACTGCGGGCAATAGAAACCTCCCCAAGATAAGGCGACACAACAGGACCTGTTGGACCCAGGTCACAGGAAAAGAGTTTTCCAGCAGGTGGGAAGAGAAGATAAAAGGGGAACAATGACATCGCGGGGGGGATGGGACGGGACCTCAGACTCCCTGCAATAAGATACCTGGAAACACCTGAGAGACAAAGATTGAACCATGAGAAGTGATGGTCCCAGGCTAGAGAAAGAGATTCCTAGCCTATGCAAGAAAACCTGGGAAATCCAAGCTGCAAAACCAAGGCAGCTTCTGCCTTAAGAATCTGCCAACCTGTTTATCACTCAGGGAGAATTTGCTAATGTCTATCCTATCTATCTGGTGTGTAAAGCTTCGTTTGTGTGTTTTGTTTATTTACTACGGTAATCTGCTTTGTTCTATTTGCTATCTCTTATAACTGCTTAAAATCTACCTCTTGTAGTTCATCATCTTGTTTCTTGTTTACACCACAACCCAGTTTGTAGTATAAATTAGTAAGTGGGAGGAGGGGCAAAGAGTTGTTCATACCTCTCTCCACATCGAGGGAGGGGGCGAATGTCATAAAACCTTTGGGTCTGTACTCCAAAGGAGGTGGGCACCAGAGAACTGGGACAAGGCCCTTCAGCTGAGTCTTCCCAGAGCTGATCTCAGTGTCTGTGTCTTTCTGCAGCTGGGTGTGGCCCTGCCTGTGTGTATGGCTGGAAGAGGCTTGTGAGCCGAGCCCAACAAGACAAGGTAACAGGGGCCCAGGCTGGCAGAACAGGCGGGCTCAGTGATAAGCCAGTAAATCAGGTGGCACCTCAAAGGGGGGCAACCCATCACGCTGGGGACTGGCCAAATCCAGTGGGCACAAGTGGGCAAGGGGCATGGTGGGTGCCTTTTGTAACACAGGATGTTTTTAAGATGCTCTAGTTTCAACAGGAATTATTTGGGGGCAGGTCTCTGTCCTGTGTTATACAGGAGATCACAGTGGTCCCATCTGGCCTTAGAATCCATGCCTCATGCGGAGAAGGACGGATGGTGCATGTGGACAGGGCAGTAGCTGAGAGATCAGAGGAGGGCTCTTGGTACCTGTTCCTTGCCGTTGAGAAAGGCGTTGATGTACTCTAGGGTCTCTTTCTCCTGCGAGTCTGGCCCCATAAAGCAGGAGGCATTCCCCCGTGATGGTGAATCTGATCAAAGACAGAGCAGTGGTAATACCTGAGGCTGCCAAGCTGCAGGCTGGGTGAGAGAGATCTTAGCAGAAACCCTGGCCCCCCGCTCCCATCCCAGCAGGGTAGCAGCCCCGATGCACAACAGGGTCTGGCACAGCCATCCCTGGTTTCCCCAACTCTTTACTGCTCAGCCCAGCAAAGATCCAGTCAGAGCCCTGGTTCCCAGCGGCCACCCCACTTCCCCGCTGCACCCAGCATGCAGGCTGAGCCTGGGGACTTGGGGAGCGCCACACCTGGAAGGAGGCATGATGTCAGGCTATGAGTGGTGTCCCCGCTCTCCGGGCCATTGCTGGAGGGGGCAGAGGGACTGGCAGTGAATCGGTCTGCTCCCAGCTCTGGGAGAGGGAGGAGCTACCCAGTCTGCGTGGGATACGGGGACCCAGGGCCTCCCCGTTCTGCTTCCTCTGACTGCCTCTCCTGCCATCGACAGCCACGGGGTGTAACCTGGGCAAGCCCTGGGCTCCCATCAACAATCCCGCCACCCAAATGCCCTGTGCTGTGCCATGCGTCACCCCCCTGCAAAGGAGCCAGCAGATGGGGCTGCAACATCAGGGGGCATCTCATGCTTTGGCCGGCGCCCTGCAATCCTAGGCTTAACAACCCACCGTGCACAGAGCATCCCCTTCGACCATTGGAAAATATCTTCCAACCCTGCAGTGTGATGGATGGGGGTGAGCAATTCAGTCAGTCTCCACCTGATGCTTCTGCTGCCGCCCCTAATGCCCCGATCAGATGTAGGGGCTGCAGCTGCTGCTAGCAGGAGGGGCCATTCCCCCCTGCCTGGGTTTTCCTGTCTCTCCATCTCATGGCAGCCCAGAGTTGTACAAAGGTGATGGAGTCTTCTCCCGCCACTGACACCCTGGTCTTGCAACCCCAACCCCCAGAGGGGCCAAGCCCCACCGCAATGCAGGGCCATGGCCCCTGCCATTTTTGCAGCCCCCTCCGCCCACCCAGGAGGCACCCACTCACCAGCATGGAAGGGCTGAGGCACACACAGCTCCTGCTGCTGCTGTGGGCTCTTCTGTGGACTCTTCCCTGGAGGAGGTCTCGTCTCCTCCCAGGCAAGGATAGGCTTCAAAGGGACCTTGCGGACTTCCTCAGCCATCCTGCAAGAAGCCAGGACAAGGCATTGCTTGTGACGGGTGAGAGGCGACTGCCCCGTTCAGCATCAGGGCCAGTCCACGTATTGCCGTTCCACCAGCGCCTACAGCTGCCAGCTGAGATCAGAGCCCTGGTGCCCCAGGTGCTGCAGACAATCCCTGGGCCGTAGGGCTCAGACTCTAACTAGCCAAGGCAGCCAGCAGGGAAACAAGCCAATGGATGTGCTCAAAGTCACCCAGGCAGTCAGCAGTACAGGCAGGATTAGAACCCAGGTCTCCGGACTCCCAGGCCCATCCCGCAGGCCAAACGGCCTCCCCCGGGTCTCTCCCGCCTCTCCTTCTGCTGGTTCACAAACTGCCCAGCAGACAGGCTGCATCCAACCACTCAGGATACTTCCTGACCAGGGAAATTACCCTGATCCCTTTCCCCAGGAATCTTGGGGCCGTGGCAGGTCCCAGGTGGGGGAGGCAAGCGGGGTGGGGGAGCGGGGGCGGGCTGGTGAGCAGCAGGAATTGCTCTGACACCACCGTGAAGGGGAAGGAGCAGAAGGCGGGAGAGCGGCAGGCAGGCACGCTGTGCCAGGGCAGAGCTTTGCGGCGAATTCGCAGCTCCTCTCTCCAAGGCCTGTGTGGGAGCAGCTGCTGCAGAGAATCCCAGGCCTGATTCCCCCCACGCTGGGTCTCCTGAATGGCCCCTGCCCTGGGGGGCTCCATTCCTCACCCAGTGTCTCCAGCTGACTCTCCAGCAGCTGCACGGCAGGCATCCTAAGGCACCTCTAGTCCTCTCCAGAGCTCAGGGGGACTGTCCTGGCATCGGACTGTCCTGGTTAAATGGAACAATGGCTCCGGGCAGTCGGAGAATGCCTGTTCCCCTGGCAACCTCAGTGCCATTCCCTCTGGAAGTGATGGTGTCAGCAAAGGTGCTGGAGGTGGTCAGGCCTCGTGGTTGGAGCTGGACTCAGGAGGCCAGGGCGTGGGTGGAGCGAGGCTGGAGCGAGAGCAGGGCTGGAGTAGGACGAGGGGCAGGGCCACCAGCTACCTCCCGGTCTGGGCACTTACCTGGCCCCCCGTGCCAGTGGCTGAGCACACATGTGTTGTGGTATTTAGGCTCTCAACCCCCCCGCAGAGCAAGGACCTGCTCTCCCTCATCTGATCTCACACAGAAGACTTACAGAGGAGTGGGGAACTGAACACAGCTCTCCTGGGTCCCAGCCCAATGCCTCATCTAATAACCTGTGCCACCTTCCCGTGCCTTCCCACCAGCCCTGCCAAACCCTCCTCCTTGTTTCCGTCCCCTCCGGGCTCGACTGGTGCGACCCCTTCTGTCGAGCCGCCCCGGGCTCCCTCCTGTGCGCATGCCACTGCCCGCTTCCTGACTGGCACCAGGCTAGACGGCCGGCACCGGGGCACTTGGCAGACGTGCGCCGCCCAGCCAGGAGCTCGGGGAAGGCTCGGGGTGGCTGGCGATGCAATGGAAAAGCAGAGGTGGGCACTAGAAGATTCTCCTACCTGGAGTCAGGAGTGGGCAGAAGCCTGCGTGTAAACGGGCCACCCACTTTCTGCTGCCGGTGGCGGAGCTGGAACTGCTGGCTCAGCGTTCCCCAGCGGCACGTGCCAGCTCTCGCTCTGCCAGAGCCAAGCCTGGCAGTGAGGGGATGAGGCTGTGCCAGCCAGCAGGGGCGTGTCACAATGGGCAGGCGAGTCACAGGCCAGCCACTGTGTGACTCCCCAGCCCTGGGATGCCCCAGCCCAGACTTGCTCTGGCCTCGCCAAGGCTTTAGAGCCTGTCCTTCCCCACCGGGGTCATGGCAGGGACCTTCCGCTCCCCACAGTCACAGACATTAGGCCGGAAGGGACCGCTGGGCTCCTCTAGTCCCAGCTCCTGCTACCCCAGGCCAGAGCTCCTCCCTGCGTCCATGCTATTGGAGCCAGGGGGTCTCTGGATCCCCGAGTGGGAGAATCAGTTCCATCCGGGTTCCTCCTTCTCGTAACAGTGCAGAACAGGGATTCATGAACTCTCCCCACCCCCAGCTCCCAGCCCACACGGGAGGCTCTTTCCACTTTCCCAAGCTGCCGGGTGCTTTGGCCATGGGGTGTAAAATGGTCCCATCTCTGCTTCCTCTCCCACCGCTGCAACGACGCAGAAGCTGCTTTAATAGCAGCCCCCCCGCCCGCCCCCAACTGAGTCTCAGATCTTGCTAACGCTCAGTGCCATGACAGCCCCAGGAGATGATTGCTGTGGTGTGTGAGGAAGTGGGACTGTTCTTAATGTTTCCTCTGAATAGTGTGGGGGTGCCTCAGTTTCCCCTAGGCAGTTCTTAAGTCTCTAGGTGGTGGGGTAAGGGTGTATGATCATTGCAGAGCCCTAGAGGGCAGGTATGTGCAGGGGTCTGGACACAGAGAATGGCCGACACCCTGTTTCCTGGGTGCTGATGGCCTGGCCCTTCCCCCCTGCAAGGTGAGAGCTAAAAGGGTTGGAGAACAAAGGAATCAGGTGACCTCCTGGCCCGGGAAAGGGACAAAGCCCAGAGGAGGAGGGGCTGGAGAGAGTTTCAGTTGAGGCTGGCTGGGGACATGGAGTGAAGTACAGAGGTGGTTCTCTGGCTCACTACCTCCCAAAATGGACTCAGCTGAGGGGTCCTGTTCTCTGCACCTACATGCTCTGTGTTAGACCATGTTCCTGTCATCTAATAAACCTTCTGTTTTACTGGCTGGCTGAGAGTCACGTCTGACGGCGGAGTTGGGGTGCAGGACCTCTGGCTTCCCCAGGAGCCTGCCTGGGCGGACTCGCTGTGGGAAGCTCACGGAGGGGCAGAGGATGCTGAATGCTCCGAGGTCAGACCCAGGAAGGTGGAAGCCGTGTGAGCTGTTTGCCCTGCAGACAGGCTGCTCACAGAAAGGAGACTTCCCCAGAGTCCTGACTGACTTCGTAGGGAGCAGTTCCAGAGCATTGCCCGGGGACTCCATGACACGGGGGTCTCGGCCCAGGGGGAGGCAGTGACTCCTGAAGCAGGGAGAGCAGCAGCACCGTAGATCAGGGAGGTCTGGCAATGCCAGTGGCTGCCTGGGGTCTGGCAGCCCAGGCACTCAGAGCAGATTGTCAAAGGCCAAACCCCTCTCACCACCGGCTCTGTAGCTCCCCCTTGCTTTCGGTGTGTCTTAGGCACCATCCTGGCCCTCATCCCCCTGGCATCCGAGCACTACCCAACCTCAATAGCATTTATTCTAACTGCCCCCTGCAGGGCAGGGCCTGGCTGCTACCCCCACTGTACAGACAGGGAACTACAGCACAGAGGGAAGAAGGGACTTGCTCGAAGACAAACAGAGCATCTGTGGCAGAGTTGGGAAATGAACATGGGTCTCCTGGGTTCCAGGATGGCACCTGCTCTTTCAACCTCCTGGGAGCTCTCTGGGGCACAGGAGCTGGCTGGTGCCCAGATGGAGCTACGTTGCCTATTGCACAGATCTCGCACTTCCCGAACATTGAAAATGCTGCTCCAACCATACCAGGACCTGCCAGGATCCTTGCAGCTGGTCCGTGCTAAATTGTGAACTGTGCCCTGGCCTCCCCGAGCAGGGCAATGGGAGAGGGTGGGGCTGGCCCAAGGCCCTGCTGGATTGCGGCTCACGCATACGGGGTCCCAGTGCTACAGAGCTCTGTGCCGGGGCAGCGCTTTGTGGGGGTTTCACAGCTCCTCTCTCCAAGGCTGTGTGGGAGCAGCCGCTGCAGAGAATCCCAGGCCTGATTCCCTCCACGCTGGGTCTCCTGAATGGCCCCTGTCCTGGGGGGCTCCATTCCTCACCCAGTGTCTCCTGCTGACTCCCCAGCAGCTGCACGGCAGGCGTCCTAAGGCACCTCTAGTCCTCTCCGGAGCTCAGGGGGACTGTCCTGGCATCGGACTGTCCTGGTGAATGGAACAATGGCTCCAGGCAACCGGAGAATGCCTGTTCCCCCGGCAACCTCAGTGTCTGGGCACTTACCTGGCCCCATCATGCCAGTGGCTGAGCACACACGTGTTGTGGTATTTAGGCTCTCAACGCCCCCTCCGCAGAGCAGGGACGTGCTCTCCCTCGTTAGCTGAGGCCCGGAGCGACTCACCTGATCTCACGTAGAAGACTTACAGAGGAGCGGGGAACTGAACACAGCTCTCCTGGGTCCCAGCCCAATGCCTCATCTAACCACCTGTGCCGCCTTCCCGTGCCGTGCCACCAGCCCTGCCAAACCCTCCTCCTTGTCTCCGTCCCCTCTGGGCTCGACCGGTGCGACCCCTTCTGTCGAGCCGCCCCAGACTCCCTCCTGTGCGCATGCCGCTGCCCGCTTCCTGACTGGCACCAGGCTAGACGGCCGGCACCGGGGCACTTGGCAGACGTGCACCGCCCAGCCAGGAGCTCGGGGAAGGCTCGGGGTGGTTGGCGATGCAATGGAAAAGCAGAGGTGGGCACTAGAAGATTCTCCTACCTGGAGTCAGGAGTGGGCAGAAGCCTGCGTGTAAATGGGCCACCCACTTTCTGCTGCCGGTGGCGGAGCTGGAACTGCTGGCTCAGCGTTCCCCAGCGGCACGTGCCAGCTCTCGCTCTGCCAGAGCCAAGCCTGGCAGTGAGGGGATGAGGCTGTGCCAGCCAGCAGGGGCGTGTCACAATGGGCAGGCAGGCGAGTCACAGACCAGCCAGTTTGTGACTCCCCAGCCATGGAATGCCCCAGCCCAGACTTGCTCTGGCCTCGCCAAGGCTTTAGAGCTTGTCCTTCCCCACCGGGGTCATGGGAGGGACCTTCCGTTGTTATACCAATAAAATAAAAACCAGCAGGATCTCATTAAAGGGAAAAAGGCAAAATACCACATTTATTGTGAATACAGAAAGAATCATAGTAAGCAGTTAGTTATAGCTATAACATTCCATTCAATCTCATATTTATTCACACATTCATTCCTACAAACACACACACACAGGTTCTGCAAGGTTCTTATCATAGTTACCAACCTTAGAGTTGCTCATGCCAAGCCACTGGCCAGGTGGCCTGGACATGAGGAGGGAGCAGGGCCTTGTCAGATGCTCATCTGATGCTCCTGGAAGTTGGTTTGCAGAATCAGACCCCAAAGTTCTCACTTTTTAGAGTCTATTTTTATTGGAATTTCTTCCTATGCCAGTCTATGGGAATTGCTTCATCGTGCTGTTGCTGAATCAATCAGCAGATAGCACATTCCTGACGGCTCCGTGCTGCTAGATGTTATCTTGTTCTTTGGTTCTCCCATTCTTGAGGCTGTTGGGTGGATTCCAGTCTGCCCTCCGGGGGTCCTCTGGTTCCATCCCGGTTCCTCCTTCTCGTAACAGTGCAGAACGGGGATTCACGAACTCTCCCCACCCCCAGCTCCCAGCCCACAGGGGAGGCTCTTTCCACTTTCCCAAGCTGCCGGGTGCTTTGGCCATGGGGTGTAAAATGGTCCCATCTCTGCTTCCTCTCCCATCGCTGCAACGACGCAGAAGCTGCTTTAATAGGAGATGCTGCCAGCTGCAGGGTGAGAGGGGGGAATGGCTGTGGGAAGACAGATGGGTCTCCCTCAGCTGCGGACGCTTCTATATGTGCTGTTCCCCTCCCCACACACCCTGCTGTGGGGAAGGTTGGAGAGGGGCTGCTCAAGGACCGGCCTAGAACAGGACACCTCCTCCCAGTTCTGAACATAGGAAAAGCCCGGCCCACTGGACTCAGTGCCAGGGTCCCAGGGATGCCGATGGGCTGTGGGTCAGGGACTCAGGGTGAGATTCTTGAGAGTTCAGACCCAAAGTGATCTCAGCGTGCTGAGCGCTGGGGGAATTAGGCCTGAACACAGTCACTGTCAGGGTTGCCAGGCATCCGGTTTTCTCTTTCGAAAAGAGACCCTGGCGGCTCCGGTCAGCACTGCCAACTGGGCCGTTAAAAGTCTGGTTGGCGGCAGGGGGATGAGGAGGGGGCCTGCAGCAGCTCTCTCTGTGGAGCTCGGGGGCAGTGCGAGCCCCCGCTGGCAGGGGGTGGATCCCAGCGGAGGGGCTGGGAAAGGCATTTGGCTGCAGGCTGGGGCCGGCGGGGTTAACCCCCGGCAGCAGCCTCTGCGGTGGCCAGGGGTTCCCTGCAGAGCGGGCACTGTGGCCTTTAGGAAGTGTCTTCAGCCCCCTCCCTACCCGGCCCACTGCTCCCCAGCTGTTGGGAGCTGAGAGAGGAGGGGTCAGCCACCTGTCCTGGGTCCCACAACCTGCGCCCTGTGGGGCTACTGTGCTGGGTTCAACTCGGGACCATGCGGACAGCAGGTAAGGGGCTGTGGGCAGGTCACTCTCCTCCCGGGGATGAATGGGCTGCGTGGAAGGATGGGGTAAAATTGGGCTGCTCCCATTGGGAACGGGTCCGAACAGAGTCGGGCAGCAGCTGAATGTGGAGGCCCCAGCAGTGGCCCGGCTGTGGGGGAGAATGAAGGAGAGGGGTTGGGGGCCACTGCAAATGGCAGGAGGCGGAGGGGGGGCCTGCATCAGCTCTCTCCCTCGAGCTGCTGTGATTTGCACTATGCTGGGGGAGCAGCGAGCCAGGGGCAGCAGTGGGGTGGGTGTGTCACTAGCGGGGAATTCTCTCCCCCCCCCCCCATTCCAGAGAACAGGAAAAACTTTTGTCCTCACCGAGCCAGGTGTCCAGGATTCATGGCTGTTAGAGCAGCCTCTGACGCCCGGGAAATGCCAGGGCAGTGCTGGTGTGGCTGCTATTTAAGGGGCCACCTGACATCAATGCCTCCCAGACCCCCACAAACCACACCAGCCAGAGCCACCCAGAGCCTGCACTCCAAGCCCCCTCCCGGGCCCCAACCCCCTGCAACAACTCAGAGCCCCCTCACACACCCATACTCCCTCCTGGAGCCTGCACCCCACATTCCCTCCCACACCCGAATTCCTTCCAGGACTCCACACCCCTCTCCCACACGCTGAACCCCTTGGCCCCAACCTAGAGCCCCCTCATACACCCCAAGCCCTTCATACACAGCCCCACCCCAGACCCCGCACCCCAGCTGGAGCCCTCATCTTTCCCCCCACACCGCAACCCCCTGCCCCAGCCCAGAGCTCCCTCCTGCGCTCCGAACCCCTTGGCCCCAGGCTGGAGCACCCTCCTACAGCCTGAGCCCCTCGTCCCTAGCCCCATCCCAGAGCCCACACCTCCAGCCGGATCCCTCACTCCCCCACAAACGCCAATCCCCTGCCCCAGCCCTGGTGAAAGTGAGCGAGGGTGGGGAAGAGTGAGAGACGGAGAAGGGGGGATGGAGTGAGTGGGGGTGGGGCCGTGGAGAAGGGATGGGGTACGGGGAGGGGCTTTGGGGCAGCGGCGGGGCAAGGATGTTCAATTTTCTGAAACTAGAAAGTTGGCAACCCTAGTCACTCACCTTCCTGAGACGGTGGATCCTCAGGGCTGGGGCCGGTGCTCGGGATCAGCTTCTGGCCTGGGCAAAAAACACAGACAACATCAGGGACGTTCAGCGTTCAGTGGCCAACCAAGCAGAGATCATCCCAGAGATGCAGCTGCTACAAATCCCTAGACCATGTCTCTCCAAAGGAGCCTCAGACACACTGGGCCAAATCCCAGCTGGGGTAAATTGGCCCCGCTCTACTGGAGTCAATGGGCCAGATCTCCAGCTGGTGCAGATCGGCCCTGCTCCATTGACATCAGTGGGCCAGATTCCCAGCTGGTGTAATAATAATTAATAATCATAATGCACTAGCACCTGACAGTGAAATCCAGGTCAGGTCTCATTGAGCTGGTAGCTTTACAGACAAGATAAATGTCAATCCCTGCCCACAACAATCATGAGTGGATGAGAAAGAGAAACTGCCCAAGAGGTGGGGTTGGAAAATGGAGTTAGAAATCTAATAAGAACATAAAAACAGCCAGACTTGATCAGACCAATGGTCCATCTAGCCCAGTATCCTGTCTTCTGACCGGGGCCAATGCCGGGTGCTTCAGAGGGAATGAGCAGAACAGGACAATTAATGAGTGATCCATCCCCTGTCATCCTCTCCCAGCTACTGGCAGTCAGAGGTTTAGAAACACCCAGATCATGGCTAATAGCCATTGACGGACCTAACCTCCAGGAACTTATCTCATACTTTTTTCTACCCAGTTATCCTTTTGGCCTTCACAACATCCACACATTCCATGGCAGAAGCCCACACAATTATAAAATGCCTGACACCATCCAGCTGTTCCCTTCCCCCTCCTCACATTGTGTTGGGGTCCAACAACTCACCTGGTACATTCAGTGTCTGGGGGAGACTGGGACGAGAATTTTTCACCTGGTTCTGGTCGTTCCTGTACTGGTACATACATCGAAACTGGCCTGAGCTCCGCACAGAGATGTCATGTCGATACAGTGACCGGCCTGGCGTGACCTTTTGGCTTGATATTTCTTTACCATCCTGACAGAAAATAACTAAAGCAGCTAAAGTCTTGAGACGAAGGTGACACTGAGCCGAAATGGAGTCCCCGACCTGAGCTGAAGAGGTGCTCAGAGACAATTTAGGAGAAGGGAAGTCACCTGCAACAAGAAAGAGAGACTAAGGGTACATCTACATGGCAAAAACCCAACGTGACAGCAAGTCTCAGAGGACAGGGCAACTGACTCAGACTCATAGAGTCATGCAAGGGGGCTAAAATTGAAGTGTGGACACTCTCGCTGTAGTGTGGACACAGGCTAGCACCACTTGAGTAACACGAGTACCACTAGTCCTCCAGTGCCTTCCCACAGTTCCCATCGTGTGCCCAGAAACGCCAGACTGGTAAAGAATTCATAGCACATCTCAGTTTTCTGCAGCTCTCCGAGCCGTGGGCCGTGCCCCAAGAAGCTGTACGTAGCCCCACACTCGAGGGAGAGCAGAATCAGTGTGGGCACAGCAGGGTGCCTGTTCTCGCACGAGCTCGGCTAACTCAAGAGGAGTCATTGTGTGCGGATAACTCGAGTTAGCTCTGCAGTGAAGGCAGAGCCAGGCAGGGAACGAAGCATTAGTGATGGATTAGTGAGAAGTACGCTTGGCTGATTGAAAGAGCCGTTTCTCTTCACGTTGGAATTAAAATAAATACAGTGCAACTCAGGAGATTTAAGACAAATTCATTCTAACAGGTTTCAGAGTAACAGCCGTGTTAGTCTGTATTCGTCTCTAAGGTGCCACAAGTACTCCTTTTCTTTTTGCAAATTCATTCTAGTGCAGTGCCCTGGGCTCATCAATACACTCCTCTATTAGCACCAACTCTGCCAAGATTTACACACGGAAAGTTTGTTACACGTGTATCTCAGGGACACTGGGCCAGATCCCTGGCTCATGTAAATCAGCCCTGCTCCATTGGAGTCAACAGAGGTATTCTGATTTATGCCTGCTGAGGATTTGGCCAAGATGTGTTTCACTTCCAGTAAAGTTTATGGTCTCTCACTGTGGGAAGTTCCATTTACAGTGCGATTACCAGGATTTCAGGCAGGAATTGTGCAAGAGGCATTGCCCACCCACCCGCCTCCTACACCTCCCCAGCCACCCTCCCGTTGCCATTGTCTGGGGGTTTCACTCCTTTCTATGTCTCCCCTTCTTCCACGTCTCTTGTGCTCTCACTCACCTGGGGAGCTGCAGGGCTCCTGGCCTGTGACCCCAGCACCTGCACCAGACAGGAGAGGGGGTGACTGGCAGACACAGCAGCTCTAACTATATTAATGTCACCCCAGCTACACTAGGGTGACATTAATATTAATAATTAAGCCAAGACAAGCCAGAAAATCCCAACTCAGGATCATGTTGCAAGAGCCATACGCCCCGATCCCACAATTGGATCCATCTGTGGGCCCTGGGTCTCACCATGGCTATCGATGGAAAGCCCCAAGTGAGAATCTTACAAAGTTTGAATATTTGCAAGGCAGGATTAAAGTTTCCATTAATGTTTAATGTTTGTTCTAATACTAAAACACTCCTCACCATGTAACCTGCTGAAAACAAAGAACACGAACATTCATGATCTTCAAAACATTTTCTCACTGTCTTTACTTTCCTAATCAGCTTCAACTCTTTGTCCTCGTCCCTGAAATAAGCCCCACACAGCCAGTCCTAACCCTGTCATTTCCAGGTTTGTAACCTCAATATCATCCTTTTAATGCAGGTCCATTCTATGTACTATTAGAGATCTGCTCACCGGCTCAGACTTTCAGAGCTGTATAGGTGATTTGGATGCTCAGTTGCCATGAATTTGAACAAAGTGTCCAAATCCCGTCGGCAGCTTTGAAAATCTCAGCCATAGGTTGTAATATATATGTGAGTACAATACACACACACAGGGACATTAGATATTAAATAAAATAGCTAGATATCAAAACAATGTTCTGAGCATTAAATATTCTCTCAGAAATTAGTAAGAAACTTTGGCCATGAATTTCAAACCAGTTTTTAAACCCAACATGAAATAACTGCTTAGAGCTCAGTATAACATCAACGTGCAGCTGTTCGTTTAAACCATTTTTACCATAACTTCCCCTCCAGGCTGTTCCCCATGTCCCCCCAGCACAGGCAGACCTATAAACCTGCCTGCCCCTAAACCGCTGGGCAGAGAGCTCACTGCAAACTCACAGAGCAGTCACAGCAGGATCATGGGGTGATCGAGAGCCGGCGACTCAGCCTGAATATCCCACAGCAGCATCGAGTCTACATCTCTGATGAGCAGCCACTGGGGCTCTGTGCCCCAGGTCCCTCCTTCTCCCTTCCTTCTTCTGGCCCGTACAGGCTCTGGGCTCTTGTAGCGTGTCTCAGGGAGGCCCTGATGTGTCTGTGGCCAGAGGGGCCCTCCCTCATGAGATGAGAATGGAAACATTATTCACCACCCCCCACACACACACATCTGGTCTCTGCATCGGGGAGAGCTGGACCCCCTGGTTTCCCATTGGAACCTCCCTGTGACAGGCTCAGTCCTGCTGAGCCAAAACTAGTGAATTTCTAAATCCATTCCCAGGAAAAGGGCAAATCCCTCTTGACAATTTCCACTATTTTACCACTAGCTCCAGCTGTCCCCTGAGACGGGAGACACCAGGGCATGTTGTTGGTGTGAGCTGGTGTCTGTCTCGGCGTCTCCACCCTCCACAGCCTGCCGCACGCGCCACTGCCAGGGCGGGCTTTGTGTGGGGGGGTGAATTTATCACAAAATGATGCGCAGGGGTCATTAACATCTGTTCTGAGCTCCCAGCCTGCTCTGGCAGTGTGAGCTCTCACTCCACTGGCCTCTTCACTGCGCCCCCTCAGCCCTGCCCCCAGGGGCCGTGCGTCCCTGTCACACTGACCCAGGCCTGCCCGGCCCAGGCATAGGGCTCGGGCAGACACTGTGCCTGTAGAACACCCAGCCATGGAGAGGGAAGGAATGAAAACCCAGCATGCCCCAGGTGTTCGTGTGAAGGGGACCTGAGACACTGGCATCACATGGAAAACGGGGACCATGCCGGTAACACCAGGACGTGGTCTGTGGACAGCACTCCCTTTGGTTGGGGGTGATACAAAGGCCGGGAATTGGCTGGGCACAGGACCTTAGCATTGGAAAGCTAATGTGCCAATATATAAAAAGGGTAAACGGGATGACCCAGATAACTGTAGCGCTGTCAGTCTGAGGTGGCTTCCCGGCAAGATAATGGAGTGGCTAGAATTAAAGGAGGGTAAGATAAGAATGTAAGAACGGCCATACTGGGTCAGATGGTCCATCTAGCCCAGTATCCTGTCATCTGACAGTGGCTGGTGCCAGATCCTTCAGAGGGAATGAACAAAACAGGGAAATTATCAAGTGATCCATCCTCAGTCTTCCAGTCCCAGCATCCGGCAGTCAGGGACTTAAAGACTCCCAGAACATGGGGTTGTGTCACAGGCTATCTTGGCTAATAGCCATTAACAGACCTGTCCTCCAGGAACTTATCTAAGTGTTTCCCCATTATACTTTTGGCTTTCACAACATCCCCTGGCAATGAGTTCCACAGGTTGATGGTGCATTGTGTGAAGAAGTATTTCCTTTTGTTTCTTTTATACCTGACAGCAATACATTTCATTGGCTTCTTGTGTTATGTGAACGGGGAAATAACACTTCCCTATTCACTTTCTCCACACCATTAATGATTGTATACCCCTGTATCGTATCCCCCATAGTCATCTCTTTTCTAAACTGAACAGTCCAAGTCTTTAATTTCTGCTCATCTGGAAGCTATCCCATACCCCTACTCATTTTTGTTGTCCTTCTGTATCCTTTTCCCAATATTAATACATCTTTTTGACATAAAATAACCAGAACTCCATGCAGTATTTAAGATGTGGGCGTACCATGGATCAATAAAGTGATATTTTTGAGTTTCCATGTCCTTGAGTGTTCCATATTATTTATTATATTTATAAAGTGGCTTTGTGATCATTTCTGTCTTATTATCTATCCCTTTCCTAATTGTTCCTAATATTTTGTTAGCTTTTTTGACTGCCACTGCACACTGAGCAGATGTTTTCAGAGAACTTGTATTGATTCCAAGATCTCTTTCTTGAGTGGTAACAGCTAATTTTGATCCCATCATTTTTCACATGTCATTGAGATGATGTTTTCTAATGTCTATTACTTTGCATTTATTCACGTTGAATTTCATTTACCATTTTGTTGCCCATTCACCCATATTTGTGAGATCCCTTTGTAACTCTTTGCAGTCTGCTTTGGATTTAACTATCTTGACAAATGTTGTATCATACACTAACTTTGCCACCTCAGAGTTTACCCCCTTTTCCAGATCATTTCTGAATATGCTGAACAGTACTTGTCCCCATACCGATCCCTGGAGAACACCTCTATTTATGTCTCTCCATTCTGAAAACTGACCATTTATTCCTACTCTTTGTTTCCTATCTTTTCACCAGTGAGATCCATGAGAGGCCCTTCCCTCTTATCCCATGACCACTTACTTTGCTTCGTAGACTTTGGTGTGGGACCTTGTGAAAGGATTTCTGAAACTCCAAGTACACTATATCTGCTGGATTACCTTTGTCCACATGTTTGTTGACCCGCCTCAGAGAATTCTAATAGATTGGTGAGGCATGATTTCCCTTTACAAATCCCCATGTTGACTCTTTCTCAACAATTCATGTTCATCTACGTTCCTGATAATTCCGTTCTTTACTGTAGTTTCAACCTACTTCTCTGGTACTGAAGCTAGGTTTTCCAGCCTGTAATTGCCAGTATCACCTTTGAAGTCTTTTTAAAAAATCGGAGTTACATTAACTAAGCTCCAATCATATGGTACAGAGTCTGATTTAAGCAACAGGTTACATACCACAGTTAGTAGTTCTGCAATTTCACATTTGAGTTCCTTCAGAACTCCTGTATCAAGTGGGAGTGTTTCCAGTGGGGTCCCACAGGGATCACTTCTTGGCTGTAAACTAGTTACCATTTTCATTGACACCCAGAAAAAAACATAAAATCATCACTGAAAAAGTAGGGTGAGGTGTAAATAATCACGAGCACAGGTCACGGACACAAAGCACATTCTGAATGGCTAGAGATAGAACCACCGAATCTCAGGGTTGGAAGGGACCTCAGCAGGTCATCTATTCCAACCCCCTGCTCAAAGCAGGACCAATCCCCAACTAAATCATCCCAGCCAGGGTTTTGTCAAGCCTGACCTTAAAAACCTCAAAGGAAGGAGATTCCACCACCTCCCTAGCTAACGCATTCCAGTGCTTCACCACCCTCCTAGTGAAAAAGTTTTTCCTAATATCCAACCTAAACCTCCCCCATTGCAACTTGATACCATTACGCCTTGTTCTGTCATCTGCCACCACTGAGAACAGACGAGATCCATCCTCTTTGCAACCCCCTTTCAGGTAGTTGAAAGCAGCTATCAAATCCCCCCTCATTCTTCTCTTCTGCATACTAAACAATCCCAGTTCCCTCAGCCTCTCCTCATAAGTCATGTGTTCCAGTCCCCTCATCATTTTTGTTGCCTTCCACTGGATGCTTTCCCATTTGTTCACATCCTTCTTGTAGTGTGGGGCCCAAAACTAGACACAGTACTCCACATGAGGCCTCACCAATGTCAAATAGAGGGGAACGATCATGACCCTCGATCTGCTGGCAATGCCGTTAGCCTTCTTGGCAACAGCGACACACTGTTGACTCATACCCAGCTTCTCATCGACTGTAACCGCAAGGTCCTTTTCTGCAGAACTGCTGCCTAGCCATTCGGTCCCTAGTCTGTAGCGGTGCATGGGATTCTTCTGTCCTAAGTGCAGGACTCTGCACTTGTCCTTCTTGAACCTCATCAAGTTTCTTTTTGGCCCAATCCTCTAATTTGTCCAGGTCCCTCTGTATCCTATCCCTGCCCTCCAGCATATCTACCACTCCTCCCAGTTTAGTGTCATCTGCAAACTTGCTGAGGGTGCAGTCCATGCCATCCTCCAGATCATTAATGAAAGGTAAGCTGGGTACAAGCAAACAATATACATTTAATATGGCTAAATGTAAATGCATACACCTAGGAACAAGGAATGTAGGCCATACTTACACAATGTGGGACTCTTTCCAGGGAAGCAGTGACCCTGAAAAAGATAGGAGTGCCATGGTGGATAATCAGTGGCACATGAACTCCCAGTGTGACACTGTGGCCAAAAAGGGAAATACGACGGTTGGATGCATAAATGGGAATCTCGCAGAGGAGTAGAGAGGTTATTTGACCTCTGTATTTGGCACTGACGTGACCATTGCTGGAATCCTCTGTCCAGTCCTGGCGTCCACAATTTAAGAAGGATGTTGATAAATTGGAGAGGGGTCAGAAAAGATCCATAAAAATGCTTAAAGGATTAGAAAACATGCCTTTAGTGACAGACTCAAAGAGCTCCATCTGTTTATTTTAACAAAGAGAAGGTTAAGGGGTGACTTGATCACAGTCTGTAAGTGCCTACATGGAGAATAAATATTTAATAATAGGCTCTTCAGCTAGTAGAGAAGGTCAAACATGATCCCATGGCTGGAAGTTGAAGCCAGACAAATTCAGCCTGGAATAAAGCATAAATTAACCATTGGCACAATCTACCAAGGGTTGTGGTGGATTCTCTGTCACTGACAACTTTTAAATGGAGATGGGATGTTTTTTCCTAAAAGCTCTGCTATAGGGATTACTTTGGGAAATTCTCTGGCCTGAGCTATATAGGAGGTTAGACTCGATGATCTGGCCTTGGAATCCATGAATCTGTGAATTTCCTGGTTCTGCCCCCATTCAGGGTCCACACCCCCTATGTCACTAGCTGGGATGGAGCTAATGCAGGTGTCTCTATGACAGGACTGTGCCCCCAGAGGACCCTAGGCTTGAGACATCCTGCTGGGACCAGATGCACCTACATTCGGGTCACTTTGGGACCGGCAGGTGCATTGTATGTAACCACACTCCCGCACAGGGGAAAATCTGGCTCAGTGACTGTACCAGGGTCCCATGGGATCAGCATAGGCTGGGAAATGGTGCTGGGGAGAAGGTGCCATGCTCCCAGCCACCTGGGCCTGCTGAGAATGCAGTGCAGGGACCATCTGCAGGATAGAAGTGAGCGCAGCAGGTGGGCATTGTGTCGGTATGATGCTATCTAGGGGTACTCAAGGTTGTGAGGCATCTTGCTACCACCTGGCCTTACATGACACTTTCTGGGGTTGTCCAGGACCATGAATCACCTGGTTACCCCCTCCTGTTTCCAGCTAGAGGAAGACTTGCTGCTTCTTAGCTGGGTGTCAGCTCCTCTGACACATCCAGTCTGGCAGCCACCCACACAATCTCTTCTGGGTTCTGCCAGCCCTTACCTAGCCTTGCAGGAGAACAACAGGTGCACTGCAGCCCCTGTGCCCCTCGGAAAGCCTCCCCCTGTAGTATCTAGCCCGTGCCACTGGAGACTCACAGAAATCACCAGCTTTACTGTCTCCACGGGAAAAGTGCACACACAGCCTGACTGGTACGACTCAGGGACAGTCCCTTAAAACATCACAGCACAGAGACTGAGTTTGAGTGAAAACAATAATGAGGTTATTCTCAAATATAAAGATGTAAGGAGAATGGACATAGTAATGGTTCCATATAAAACGAAAAGTATAACATGCTTCTTAGAACCTAAGCTTAACTGCCGCAGGCTAAAATCCTTGTCTACAGTCTTTTCCTCACCCAAAGCAATCTCCCAGCATCACCCGCCAGCATAGCTCGGATCCACCTTCCATGAATGCAAAAAGAGCTGTCCATTTTGCTTCATCAGCGATGGATAAAGTTGAGTCCTTTTGACTTCTTGTACTCCCCACGTTGGTTGCTTTGTCCCTGAGGTCAGGACAACCCCCTGTGGTTTTATTTCTGGGTCTTTCCATCCCCCTGTTTATTCCCTATGCAGGTTTGGCTTCCATTGTGTTGGCTCACAAAGCTTGATTTACAAAGTTGAGGGCGATGGGGGGAATCAGCTTCCTTTGTCTAACTCAGCCCCTCATTGTCAGTCCTGCCTTGAGTTAGACGTCAAACCATTGTTTAGCGCATAGACACAGCTTTCAATATCACCCCTACGTATGTCACCCAACAGTTCTGGGAATCAGTATGATTCTGGCTTTCATTTAAGTTTTCATTGGACATTCCTTATACGTAAATACTGTGACTGCAGCGTATTGTGTGTAGTGAGCTTTTCAGGACTATCAGAGGCTACAATGACGGAGCAGAGACCCCTTTGCCAGGTGGAATTGAGGCATCCTAAGGGTCACACCCTAGTGAGAGGGAGTCTTGTCTGTATCTGCTGTGGGCCAGCTCCTTGAATCCTCCAGCTTCCAGCAGCACAATCACGGCCTTCGAGACCTCTGCAGGCCTCGCTATCTCTGTATAGGCTTGTGATGGACACCCTCCATCCCCCGAGTCCTCCGATTGTCCTTCTGGGGTGCCAGGCCCTGTTCCAATGGACATGCACAGAGCTCTCAGATTCGCCATTCCCAAAGGAACAGCACACCCCGGCTTACCAAGTTCCACACAGGGTCACCACTCTGCTTCACACGCAGCACTGAGATAGATTCATAGTGAAAACAAGGACAGGTTTGTTATGAAAGATCAAAGATTAGAGTCACAGTAAGTAAGAATATTGGAAACAAGCGGTTACCTATCAAACAGAAGCACAACATACTTGCTAGAGCTGAAACTTAGCTAACAAGGCATTCCCCTGTCCCCTGCCAGATAGCTTACCCTAAGCCATTCTCCCAGCATTTTCAACCAGGTTGGCTGAGATCCCTTCTCAGACAATCCAGCCCACTGGCAACTTATCCTCACAGACGAAAGGAAATGGGGGTGGGGTTCGTCTGCACCCCAGACATAGTTTGAAAAGTTCATTGTCTTACCTCTAAAGAGGAGAATCCCTGCTGGCTTTGTTTCTTCCTAGAAACCCCTCTGTATATTGGTTAGTATTTTGCTCAGATTGTAATTGGGCAATACTCAATTAGCACATGACCAAGCAGAAGGAGAGAAGCATTTCTTCTCCTCTGCCTGCCAGGAGCTTGGGAATCACATTTCTGTGACCTGCCTTATCTCACAGACCTGGAGAACATACTTTCTAGTATTTAGAGATGACTCCTCCTGTATTATCTGTACATACGTCTCACAATGATTGTGATGACCAGTGTGACAGAGGCTTCCATTCGAGCCCTTCCATGGCATTCTTTGGCAGACTAATGTGTAGATACTGCCCCCAAGGAATCCCTGTAACCCTCATGTACCCCATGTCCCCTGCCGGTTGGCACCAAGAGGTCCGTGGAAATGGGCCATGAGAAGGTCGCTGCATCAGGGGAGCAGCATCGCTCTGGGTCTGTGCATCTATATATACCCCACTGAGCCATGTGGCGTGCACTGCTCTGAGCTGCTAGCGCATCTGGGTTGTGGGGATGGGGTCAGTGCAGGGAGAGGTGCCTGCATCTATTTTTTTCTCTGTAAAATGTGCTTTGGAATTTAACCCCCTGGTTGGGGGTTTCCACAGCCCGGGCTACACAGATCCAGGGATGTTAAAGCCAGAGGGGACCATTGTGTTCATCTGTCTGGCCCCCTGCATCACCCAGGCCAGAGAATCCCATGCAGTGATCCCTGCATCCAGCCAATCTCTGTGGTGGAGATGGAGAGTGTCTTCTAGTAACAACAATCTTGATTTACAACCACTGAGTGTTGGACCATCCCCCGTGTCCCCAGTGGCAAAGGCTCCAGGGCCAGGCATGAGCACCTCCTCAGACAGATTTCAGAGTAGCAGCCGTGTCAGTCTGTATTCGCAAAAAGAAAAGGTGGACTTGTGGCACCTTAGAGACTAACAAATTTATTTGAGCATAAGCTTTCGTGAGCTACAGCTCACTTCATCGGATTCATAGTTGTCTCCCCAACAAGCTGGCCAAACACAGCCACTTGGTTATAGGACTGTATAACTTTCTTAACAGCTTTCACTCCAACTGAGACCTTCTCAAAGCTCTCCACACTGGATCTTTCAACAGGAATGTCAGTGGCTTCATTCACAACAGAAAATTTCTGGTTGTTAGGAACTGAAACTTTCTTGATTAAATCACTTTCACATCCTTCAGTTGCAGTAAACTGCTTGCAAAGACTCCATGAGGATTCCTTTCCCTAGGGTCTTTTCTATGCAACAATTCACCCCTCACAGAAATTCTGCCCTAACCCTCTTCACCTAGAGCTTGCTCTAGAGGAACACTTTTCTGAGCAACAACAGACTCTTTCTGGGTCTCATTACATCCAGAATTACCTCTGGCCCATCAGGTGGATTCCTACACAATCCCCTTTCAGGCAAACTTACAGACTTCCTAGATAAAAGGCTGGAAGCATTCCCCTTCCCTTTGCCACACACAAGTTCAGGAATCTTTTCCTTCTTGCTACAGGTTTCCACACCCTCAGTAGGTAACACAATCAAATCACCTTTATGCTCTCCTTGTGCCCTGGCTAGGATCTCACCCTGATTAGACAGAGTTGCTACACCCTTTCCCAGCCACACACTAGCAACAGGCAAAATACAAGCACCAGAATTGTCTGGTCTGCAATTTTGCATAGACACTAACTGGATGCGACCAAGTTACTGGGCAATTCTCCCTTGCAGACACAAACTTAGGACCATTCCCTTCCTGGGCTTTAGCGGAACCCAGAACCAACTCTGAGACAACTGCACTATTCTCAGCCATCGCTGTAGCTCACAAAAGCTTATGCTCAAATAAATTTGTTAGTCTCTAAGATGCCACAAGTACTTCTTTTCTTTTTCCTCAGACAGAGCAGCCGCCCCCTAACACTGCACAGACACCTGGGCTCAGGGCTGGCTCCCAGGGACGACCCTACTGAATCACCAGCTCCACATTCGGCAACACTCTGTCTCTTGGGGGCTCTCCCAGCAGCTCTTCCCATCTCCCCTGGCTGAGCCAGCAGCCCAGGCCTGAAGCAGCACGACTGGTAGAGACCAACATTCATGGAGGAGAGTGAATGATTGGGAATTTCTGGGAAATGTATTTCACTTTGTTGCCGGCACCCAGTGCCGAGAGGCTGAACAACAGCTTGAGTTGGTTCGTTACTCGGTGTGCTACACCCAATAATCACAACGGGGTGGAGAAGCAGAAAAGTTTATTTGAAGCTTCAAATAGGTACAGGGAGATTTGAATCTCAAATCCTGTACACAGAGCAGGAAGTTAGACAGGCTTTTATACATTCTTTTTCCCAGCATACTTATCCAATAGCAAGCTGCCCCAAGTATCCATATAGCCAGCCAATCCAGTTCCCAGCTAGTTCCCTGGTTCTCTGTATCATTTCTTAAACCATACATAAAGCTGCTTCATTCACCATTGTTCTTCCATATCTCCCCTGTTTGGCCTTGCTTAGTTTCAGGCAGTCTGCCTCCGCAGCATATTGTTGCAGATTCTCAGCATAACTGCTGTGTGTGCCTCCAGGCTGGGGGCCAAGGACACTTGGGCCTAGTACGCAGAGCTGCTGCGAGTGCCTCCAGGTGGGAGCGGGGGCCAAGGACACCTGGGCCTAGTGCGAGGGGGCTTCATCGACATTCGTGGTCTTCCATCCCCTCGAGTTACCTAGTGGCCATGCCCCAGTGTCCCCAACAACTTTGTCTTGAGAAACCCTGAATGAGACATGAGCCAAGTAGAGACCTCTTTGGTTTGGTTGCTCTCCGACATGGACCGAGGCAGCCCTTTGTTAGGGGATAACATCGTCCCCTCCATGGAACTCAGTGGATGGGCCGTTTCTGAGCCCAGAAGGAATGTGAACATTGGAATGACCCCAGAGAGTGACCTGCCCTTTCCTTCACCCAGAGGCACGGACGGCCCATAGACATAAGGAAGAAGCAGTGAAATTTAGTGACTAGGACACAGGCATGGGAATCAGCAGACCTAGGTTCTAGTCCTGGTACTTCATGGTAACTGCGGGCAAGTCACCCCATTGCTCTTTGCCTTGGTTTCCCCTCCCATCCTTTGTCTTCCTGGTCTACCTAGATGATGAGATCTTTGGGGCAGGACCTATGCCTCACTAGCTGTGTGTGCAGTGCTCACTGTGCAAAATATAAAATGGGACCCTGCTCAGTGATTGTGCCTGGAGTTTGCTGTGTGGAGCCTGGCCAAACTCCTCCCTGCTCGGGGACTCCTGATTGTGTCAGGCTCCACAAACATCCTTTTCCTTGGGGTTTGAGAGAGAGACAAGGCCTCAGACCTGGCCATCGCCAGGGTAACCCCTAGACCTCACTCCTGCAGTGCAGTGCACTTGGCATGGGGCGCAGGCTGGGAAATGCAGCTGCTCCCTTCTGCATAGGGGAAGGGAATGAGCATATTACACGTGAGCCCCGCGTCCCTCATGGGCCGTACATCCCAGTGAGAACCCTGGGGCTCAGCCACCTTGGAATGTTTGTTGGATTTTCTCAGCCACATGCCCACCTGGGACATTGTTATTATTGGTTATTCAGGGTGGTGACCACAATGTGCACGGCACCGCCCAGACCCTGTTGAGGGGACAATCCCTGAGGAGATCACAGTCTGAGGATTGACAGAAAAAGAGAATCGGGGAAGGGGAACAAGACAAAGATTTTCCCTGCAAATCCCCATGTTTCGCTCTAGGCAGGTGGAGCAATGGGATTGCTCAGAGGGATTGAGACATGGAGAGAGGAGGGCTGTGGGGAGGAGCACAGAGCAAAGAGGGTGTATGGGAGGCAGCACAGAGAGGACTGTGTTGGGGAACCGGGAGCTGGATGGACAAGGTTAGGGGTGCAGGCAGGCTGAAGGGACGGGGCCATGTTATATCTCATGGGGACTCGAGTCTTGTGGCTCAGGCAGAGCGATGGCTTGTTCTCTACAGGATGAAGGTGATGATCAGGGAAGACACCAGGAGGAGAAGAACCAGGGCATAGCGGAGGATCCAGATGTAGACAGACATGGCTGGGCCTGGAATAGGGAACATTTGATGGGTGGTTGGGGAGCAGGCAAATGGCTCTAGAGAGTGCAGGCTCAGAGTGAGGTCTCCACAAAGCAGCTCTGCCTCCGGCTGGGCAGCTGTCCCCACCTAGATGGCGAGTGAACCCCAGGCTCAGGAAGGCCCCTGACCCGTCCTGCCCCTTCTGCCAAGGCCCAGCCCCTCCTGCCAAAGCCCAGAGGCTCCCCTGACGTGGAGGCCACCCCCATCCCAGCAACCTCCTGGGTGGGCCACATGGTTCCCTTCCCCCAGCCCCAGAGCACCCAGCGGGTGGGTGGCATGGCTCCCCCCAGCATGCCAAGTGGGGTGCTCCCCCCCGCCCTGCACTGGGCAGGCGACGCGGCCCTTCCCCAGCTGCAGAGGTGTTTGGTGCCCCCCCCAGCACCAGGCAGCCCCCATTAGCCCCAGCCTGGGGCCCTGGCCACAGGGGAAGAGCCCCCTACAGCACAGTGCTGGGAAGTAGGAAGGGGCGGTGGAGTAGGGGGTGGAGTAGGGAAGTAGGGGGTGGAGCATGGGCGGGGACGTACAAGGTTGTTTGTATCCCCCCCAGAACTCCTGGGGGCTGTGCTCTGAAAAGAGGCAGTCCAGTGTCATGAGACCTCAGATTAAATCCCCCAAGGGGGCTGGGACATCTCAGAGCCGTGCAGCACGTTCAGGACAGAGGGGACACGGGAACTAACAAACTGGGATAGAGACCCCAAGGGATACTAAGCAGGGCCTGTCAGACCAGGACAAGCGCTCTCCTTGACTTTTCTCCTGGAGAAGGCCCACGGATGGGAGCTAGGCATCAGGATATTGAATTGGGGGATAACCAGACCCTGAACCTATCTCTGGATGATTCTCACATTTTTCCTTCCCAGGTAACAGACCCATCTCCCTGCCCTAGACGCCCCCAGGCCACTGTTGGATGCTCTGAGCCCTGGGCATTGGTCCCTGGAGGCGAAGGGTTTCATAGATCAGGGAATGGACTGCTGAATTCTATTATATTGTTCACCTACTATCTGGCACTGTATGGAAAACATCTTATTTAAGCTAACCTCAGACATGCCTGGCAGAGCATTACAAGATCTTATGATGAACGCATCTGGTGTGTACTTTGCTAAGAAGGAAGCTCTGAGGCCAGTCCATATCTGGTACCTGAACATGACATGGTGTCAGAAGTATACTAGAGACCGAGGAGAACAGAAACAGAAGGAAATCAGCAACAAAGGTTGCAGACAGAGGGAACAATGCAACATAGGTTGCAGGATCTCATCAACATGCCACTCTTCAAAGCTCCAGGGGACTTCACCAGTGACAAACCTTCTCAATGGACAAACTGGAACCAGTATTGTGCAAGATTTCACATTGCAAACAGGCTCCACAAAGAAACTGGAAATATCTGGGTACCTTTGTTAATTTATGCTATGGGGAAAGAAGCAGAGCAGATCTTAAAATCCTTTGACTTTACTGGAGACAGTCACAGAGAAGACTGCAAAAGGGTCCAGGTGATACTTGATACGTACTTTAGAGCTCAGAGAAGTGTGGTTTATGAAACAGCACGTTTCAGCCAGAGAATTCAAGAAGCAGAGGGAAATGTCGAATGTTTGATAAAAGCTCTGCATATATTGTCTGAAAACTGTGACTTTGGGAATGCAAAATTTGAAACGATCAGAGACAGGCTGGTAATCGGATTAACAGATTAAAAACCTGTCACAGCAGCTACAGTTGAAGAGAGATTTAACCCTACACACAGATATGCAGAAAACAAACAACTCTAGCCCCTGGTCCTGCAGACATTTAAGCACATGCAGAACTGAACTCTTCTGAGTAGCCCTATTATCTTCAATGGAATTACTTACAAGAGTAAAGTTACCTAATTGCACAAGTGATAGCAGGCGCAGAGTCTCAGTATTTAAGGGGTGTTTTCCTACCAAACCAGCAAAGCTGGGATTCGTCACTGGGGTATGACCATGTGGAAAGGGTGACATTTTAAAGGTCATCAATTTAAGCACAATCTTCTTTGTAATAATGTTTTTAAGTGAGAAATGTCACTTTTCCCTTCTTGTCTGTCTATAAAACAATTGAACAGTCTTATAATATTAATGAGGGGGGCTCTTTGCAAAGTCTCCCAGTTTTTGTAGAATAGTCTCAGATTTCTTTTCAATATCATAGCCTTTCTGCTGGAGGTCAGTATCAGTACCCCCCTTGTACAGATGGAGAAACAAAGGGTGGATGAAAAATTGCGGGGGGGTGGGGTGGGGTGGGGAATAGGAAATATTTGGCTAAAAATTTCCCATTTATTTCCAAATTTGAAAACATTGTCTAAGTTGTGATCCTCTCTAATGACCTTGTTTTCTGCAGACTTGATTAATTAATCTTCCCAGAATGTCTGATAATCAAGACACAATCAATGCATGTTTAATAGGTCTCAACGCAGATATCGGTGGAAAGACCCGGTTAGGAATCTGACAAAGTCTGAATAGTTGCAGGGGAGGATTACAAAGTCTTCAGTACAGTTTGAGGGTTTGACCAGAAGTCGGTTAAAGTCAATGGAAAAAACTCTCCTTGACTTCAGTGATCGGAGTGTAAAAAAATTACCATTAATTTTAATGAACCCCTCTCCCTCATAATGCCCTTGGAAACTCAGAACATATGGCATTGTAAAAATTTCAATATTTCTACTTTCTCACAAAGTCCCAGATTATCATCAATATGCTCCCCAAGAAGAATGCTAAACTCTCTGGCCCCACAATCATAATGAGCTCTGAGTGGCCAAACCTAATACTGGCATTTCCTAACATCAGTCTTCTCGAATTTGAAACCTCAGTAACATCCTTTTAATGTAATTTCTTTATATGCAATATTCGTATTCTCTACTGCAGTAGCACCTAGGAGTGCCTGTTATAGACCAGGACCCCATTGCGCTCGGGGCCGTACCAACACAGAACAAGAAGATGGCTCCTACCCCAAAGAGTTTACAGTCAATGTAAATTTACCTGTAACGCCAACAGACCCCGGTCGCTGGCGGGCAGGATTGAACTGGTGACCTTGGGAGCTGAGTATAGGAGCCTTTACCCCATGAGCTAAAAGCCAACATACTGTTAGCTAAGGCTGTAGCGCAAACTCATTTTATCTCTCTCTCTAAGAGGTCTCGGTGCCACTACACGGGACAGAACACCACACCCAGAAGGTGTGTGGGTTACATACAGGCTCTAATTTTCAAAGCTAAGGGATTTAGATCCAAATTCCATAATTTTTAATGGGAAATGGGTGTCTCAACCCCTAGGCTGCTCTGAGCGTACATTATATATATGAGCCTGTGATGCCTTCACAAGGGCATGATATTATATGGCATGTAGAGCAGGAGGCTACAGCAAACATTGGAAGAGTATTGAAAATCATGTCAGACATCGTTAGGAGACACACACCATGAATTTACAACCAGCTTTTCACTCTGACATGAATTAATTGTCTGGATCTCCGTGAAGTAGCCATGTGTAGTCACCATTTCAACTATTGAATATTTCTAATGGAATTCTGAACCCAGGCTGGTCCCCACATCTCCCCAGCCCAGGCACCATCATTATCCTGTCTCTCCCTCTGCTCCCAACAACCTGGAGACAAGCTCCCCCAGCCCGTGGGCAGAGAGCTCTCCCCAGACTTACAGAGCAGCCACAGCAGGATCATGGGGAGCAAGAGCTGGTGACTGAGCCAGGGGACTCTGCAGCAGCGTCTGGGCCTCTGAGGAGAACCCCCGAGGCTCTGTGCCTCCAGTCCCCTCCTCCCCAGGGGGAGCAGCAGAGGAACCGGATGGGCTGTGGCCTCTTGTAGCATGTCTGGGAGCAGCCGTGACATGTGTGTGGCCAGAGATGTGAGTGGAATCATTATCCACCATTCCCTCCCAACCCCAGGCTGGTGTCTTTGAGGACTGAATGTGCTGGTTTCCCATTTATATTTCGCAACACACAGACTACTAGCCACAGCCCAAGGCTGGTTTCACTCACAGGGAGCAGTCACATCTACCCCCAGGCCAGTGCTCTCTGTGTCTCCAAGGGGGACTCCCTGGCTCACACCAGAGGCAGTGACCTACACCAGTAGTGTGAAATCCATCGAGGTTCAGCATCACTAACTGGGGAATTCCCAGGGGCAATTTTTAGGAGTGTGAAATACTCAGACAGGACACACAGGGGCATGTGGTTGGCGTGAGTTGGTGTCTGTCCACACAGCTCCAGTCGCCACAGCCTCCAAGGCACATTTACCCAGAGCAGGAGCTTAGTACATGGGTGAGTTTATCAGCAACCACTGAGGAAGTGACATTAACCTGGGCTCTGACCTCCAGCCCCGCTCTGGTAGCATCAGCCCCCATCCACTGCTCTTCAATTTCCATCCTCAGCTCAGGCCCCAAGCGCCCCTCCAGGGGCTCTGTGTCCCTGTCACACAGAGCCAGTCCCACTCAGCCCAGGCACATGGCTCGCAAAGACACTGTGTGGCTGTAAAGCAACCAGACATGAGCATGGAGGGAATGAAAACCTGGCACATCCCAGGTGTTCGGGCTTCTCATGGAAAACGGGGACTGTGCTGCTCTATGGGACATGTGGCCTGTGGACAGTACTCTCATTGGCTGGGGATGAAACAACAGCTGGGGACTGTATGGCTTCAGAAAAGTCCTGGCCACACCCCCATTCCCAAGCCAGGCCCCCTCTCCAAGTTCAGGGTGATATAGCAGCCAGGGATTGGCTGGACAGAGGAATGTCCCATCTCTGCCCCCTTTCCCAGGCCACTCCCCTATGCCAGGACCCCATTTAAGGTCCCTTTGGGGCCAGCAGGTGCAGTTTACAATCCTCCCCACTCCCCAGGAGGAGACTGTCTGGCTCAGTGATTCTGTACCAGGGTCCCAGGGCATCAGCGTTGGCTGGGACAAGGTGCAGGGGATGGAGGTGCCGTTCTCCTAGCCACCGGGCCCTGCTGAGAATACAGCACAGGGACTGTCCCCAACATAAAAGTGAGCACAACAGATGGCCGATGGGGAGGTCTCTGCCTCAGGGGAGCAGCATCGCTCTGGGTCTGCACTGCTATACACACGGCACTAAGCCGTGTGGCACACGCTGCTCTGAGCTGCTCATGCAGTCGGGGCCATGGGGACGGGGTCAGTGAGGGGAGAGGATCCTGCACTGCAAACACTTCTGATAATGCAGTGAGCACAAGCTGGGAGGGGCCTGTGGCTGGGTTTCTGGGTCTGTGTATGGCAAGCGAAGAATATGTGTTTTAATATGGCTAAGTGTAACATATACAACTAGGTACATAGAATTCAGGCCTTACTTACAGGGTGGGGGACTCTTTCCTGGGAAGCAGTGACTCTGAAAAGATTCGGGAGTCGTAGTGGATAATCAGCTGAACCTGAGCAATCCTGGGATGCATAAACAGGGGAATCCTGAGTAAGAGCAGAGATGTCATTTTACCTCTATATTTGGTAACCGTGCGACCATTCCTGGAATACAGTGTTCATTTCTGATGCGCACAATTCAAGAAAGTTGTAGATAAATTGAAGAGGGTTCAGAGAAGATCCATAAGACTGATTAAAGGATCAGAAAACCTGCCTTACAGGAACAGACTCAAGCAGCTGAATTTATGTAGCTTAAAAAGAGAAGGTTAAGGGGTGACTTGTTTACAGTCTGTAGGTATCTACAATGGGGAAAATGTTTAATAATGGGCTCTTCAATCAGGCAGAGAAAGATATAACAGGATCCAATGGCTAGTAGTGGAAGCTAGACAAATTCAGACTGATAATTAGGTGTAAATGGCACACCACATGGAGCGGCTCGCAAGCGAGAATACCAATCTCAGAGCAGACGGTTAAGAAGGGCGGCACAAACCCCAAACTGGCTGTGAGTTCTATACTTACATTTCACCAGCCCGGCAACGAGTGTAAACTTCTCAGGCACTATACAGCCTTATCATGGAGTCACAAACAGTCCCTGTCATAAACATAAAGGGAAGGGTAAACACCTTTAAATCCCTCCTGGACAGAGGAAAAACCCTTTCACCTGTAAAGGGTTAAGAAGCTAGGATAACCTCGCTGGCACCTGACCAAAATGACCAATGAGGAGACAAGATACTTTCAAAGCTGGAGGGGGGGAGAAAAAAAGGTTCTCTTGGTCTGTATGTTGTTTTTGCCGGGACCAGAGCAGGAATGCCGGTCAGAACTCCTGTAAAGGGCTAATAAGTAATCTAGTTAGATATGCATTAGATTCTGTTTTCTTTAAATGGCTGAGAAAATAAGCTGTGCTGAATGGAATGTATATTCCTGTTTTTGTGTCTTTTTGTAACTTAAGGTTTTGCCTAGAGGGATTCTCTATGTTTTGAATCTGATTACCCTGTAAGGTATTTACCATCCTGATTTTACAGCGGTGATTCTTTGACTTTTTCTTCAATTAAAATTCTTCTTTTAAGAACCTGATTGCTTTTTCCTTGTTCTTAAGATCCAAGGGTTCGGGTCTGTGTTCACCTATGCAAATTGGTGAGGATTTTTATCAAGCCTTCCCCAGGAAAGGGGGTGTAGGGTTTGGGAGGATTTTGGGGGGAAAGAGGTTTCCAAGCAGGCTCTTTCCCTGTTATATATTTGTTAGACGCTTTGTGGTGGCAGCAATCTAGTCCAGGGACAAAAGGAAAAATAGTTTGTACCTTGGGGAAGTTTTAACCTAAGCTGGTAAAAATAAGCTTAGGGGGGTTTTCATGCAGGTCCCCACATCTGTACCCTAGAGTTCAGAGTGGGGAAGGAACCTTGACAGTCCCCTTGGGCACTCCAATCTATCTTGCTACCCAGGCAAGCTTGCTTTTGTGATAGATGGCCACTTTACAACAAAGATCACAAAATATTCAGGTTACTCCCAGTCCCAAAAGACCCGTCACTGGTCAGGGATTTTTATCCCCATCTCCCTAGAGTACAAACTGATGGGTCGAGCGCTTCTGCACATCCCCCTCTTCGTGGCTGTTCCAGGAGCAATCAACAAAGTCCTTCCTCTTTGGTGGCTTAAAATGGTCCATTTGGATTATATAGTCTTGCCCTCCTCATGGGTGCAAAACCAGTATTTCACACTAGGTGATGCTTCTTTCCTGACTGGATTTCCAGTTTCAGAGGAAAGATTTTTTCAGTTGCCGAACAAACACTGAAGCATTACCTTATAACGTGGCTTACAGATATTATAAATGAGGATAATGCAGGTGGCAATTTACAAGCATTTAATAAAGTCTACATGCTAAACACATTGTTACAAGTCTGAGACCCATTTTAACACTACTAACACACTGGTGCGTCAGACTGGTTTCCAGCTATGCATTTGACAGTGTTCACTGGAGGCCTAAGGACCTTGGCATGAGCTGGCACCCGGTCTGCCAGCTTCACAGTACATTTTTAGCAGTGAGGGTAATTACCCACTGGAATAAGTTACCAAGGAGTGTGGTGCATTCCCCATCACTGACAATTTTTAAATCAGGATAGGATGTTTTCCTAAGAGAGCTGTTCTGAGAATTATTTTGAGGAAACTTTGAGTCTTGTGCTACACAGGAGGTCAGACTAGATGATCACAATGCTCCCTTCTGGCCTAGGAATCTATGAATCCATGTCCCCAGTGGCAAAGACTCTGTATCTCACGGCCTGGGATGAGTGTTTACTCTGTCTGACCAGCCATCCTCTAACACGACACTGACATCAGCACGGGAGAGTGCCCCACGTTCCTGGGTGAGCTGTTCTAATGGTTAATTCCCCTCCCTGCTAAACACTTGCATCTTTATTCCAGAATGGATTTTTCTAGCATCGGTTTCCAGCCGTCGGTTCTCGCCCTGCCTGTGAGTGGCCTGGCTGTGATGTGTGACCCGCTCAGAGCGGCTCCTTCTCCCGAGCACTCGGACACCTGCTCTAGGGTGGTCCGCAGGCCGAGCAATGTGGCGCGGAGCTGTTAAAACAGTGCAACAGGCCACTCAGCGAGAGCCCTGTCTGGGTCTGTCGTTATTGAATCTGATGTTAAAAACTCCCCCAAAGGGCATCAGCAATTGAAAGATGTTCAGGCTAGACGGGACCATCTAGGTTTTAATTAATCTAATTGTCACTTTCTATCAAACTGTGCCATTGGGTGTGATCTCTCCAGTCTCTCTCAGCCGTCATCTTTGTACCAATCGTGATTTTTTCACTAATCCTGGATTTCAGGGGTCTGCGTCTCTCCTGCCTGGCCCACAGTGTGCCATTTGTACCAGTGCAGCGGGGGTGTAACTCTGGGGTCATTTCACACTCGCTGTGCCCAGGTGACATGGTTGAGCCCGTGTGCCAGGCAGAGGGGAATCGGACACAGAGCTGGGTATTTCTGGTGTAAATATCCCAGTGCACTAAGCCCTGCCTTGCACCCTTAGCTTGGGAGCTGCCTTTGGCCTGCGTTACAGCCTGGAGATGGATGTGTACAGGGTTTCACTAGCCCTAGCCCCCAAAACAGGACTGGATCAAGAGCTCTGAAGGCCTTGCCCCTCCCCCACTGCACTTCCCCTTGCACTAACACTTTCTAGCACTTGTTTTTTTCCTACCCATTTTCATGCTGTTTTTCCTCCCTCTCCCCAGAGGCTGCAGGTGGGGTGAGGCTTTGCCCTGGGGGCTCTTTGGGGCTGGGCACCTACATATCCACAACTGAGCAAACCCCATATATAGGGGCTGTATTTAGCTGGAGACTCTGTGGGGCTGTATGTGTTCTGAGAGGTGAGCCCCACAGGGGCAGAGAGGTTTGGGTGGCTGTGTTATTCCAGGGCCGGTCTTAGGGAAAATGGCACCCTGGGCGTACTTGTGTTTTGGCGCCCCCCCATCATCCAGCCCCAATGGGCACCCTGCTCCCCCCCATCACATCTGGTCTCCACTGCCTCCCCAGTGTTTAATTTGTATTGAAAGATGTGCCAGAGCTCAGCCCTGGCACAAAATAAGCCCTGGCAAGGCGGCCTGTTACTGGTGGGTCCTGGCCCGGCACCCAGCTCTGAAGGCAATGCCACCGCCAGCAGCAGTGCAGAAGTAAGGGTGGCCAGGCATATGGGGTATTGCCACCCATATGTCTGAGCTGCTGCTGTGGCTTGTGGTGTCTGGTGCTTGGCATGTGGCTCAAGGTGGGCTTTGCGCGGTCACACAGGGGCTGCATCTTGCCATAGCCCACGGCCCTCCTGCAGCCCTCTGGCCACTCCTGGCTCACCGGGGCACCCTGTCAGATTTTGGGGGAGGGTGAGGAAACTTTAATCATGATTCCAGGGATTGCTTAGCCACCTGAAAACTCTAGGGTTTTTGCAGATAATAATCTAGGAATTAGCTGTCAGGAGCACTGTATCTAATTGTTAAAGCCACGTTTAAAGGTATATGTAAATTTAGAACAATCAGGAGATAATACAGCAGATATTCCCAATCCCAAACCTTGAGGTATCAGTTGTGGAACAGATACCAGAAACACACGTTAGATACTTTGTACACTATCTTTAGTAGAGATAAATAAAAATAAATAAAATTTGCTTAAAATCTGCTTACTTCCTCTACCACACATACTCTGCGTTACTGCCATTATCTGCTCTATTTTAGTCAATTGTTTTCCATTCCACTAAAAACATACTTAATTTTAACATATGCGCTTAAGGTTTTTTTCTTGTTTATTAAGAAAAGGAATTTATATTTCTAATTATTTTAGCGTTTAGGTTTACTGATCAAAATCATGTATGTGACTCACTAACACTTAACTCCATCATTGCTCTTGGTGTCTGAGTTGGAACAACATCTGTTTTCATGCAAATTTTAAATTATTTTACAGATATAACTAAAAATACAATTTGAAAATAAGCAACCTTCATCTGCCCGGTTTCTAAAGTTATGTTTTTAGCTAATGTTTTTTAAACTGGCACTGCTAAGGTTAGTACAAGCTGAAGTTACATTCTAGAAGGATACTATTATTTGATTGTACCATTTTAAATAATAAATGATAAAGCACAACATGATAACAAAAGTAATAATGATAATTACTCCAGCCAGGACAGGTTAGGCATTTTAGAACTCACTACACAAAGAATTAAAATTAAGCCTAAGAGAGAAATAAAATTATGAAATGCACAGACTGGTAAAACCCCCCCTAAAACAACAGCAATTTGAAAGACTAAAATTACAGAGAATATACGTGCTTTGCAGGAAGTACCAAGAAGTAATAACAAAAACATAATACAAGTTTGTGTTGGGATGTGTGTGTGTGTGAGGAGAGACAGTTTGTGTTGGAGAAGTGTGTGAGAGTGTGTGTGTGAAAAAGAGCCAGTGTGTGTTGGGGGAGTGTGAAAGAGAAACTGTGTGTGTGTGTGTGTGTGAGAGAGAGAGAGAGAGAGAGAGAGTGTGTGTGTGCTGGGGGAGTGTATGAGAGACAGCGTACTGCCCCTTTAAGCAGGGTGGCACTCACCAGTCTAAAGGCTTGTTCGGACAGCAGCAGCTGCCAGTTTCTCTGTCCCACTCCTGACTCCTGTCACCCCCCCCCACCCCAGATCACAGAGATGGGGTACATGGACGGGGGAACACCCTGACATCAGTGCCCCCTCCTACCCTTCCCCCCACTCTGCACAGCAAACAGGAGGCTCCTGGGAGCAGCTGGCCAGGGGCGGCTCCAAAGCAGGAGGCAGGAGCAGCAGCGGATGCAGACGGCTGCAGAGCATCAGGGCAGGATCACTCCTGAGTCAGAGGCGCCCTGCTGAGAAGGGCAACTCGGGTCTTTACCCCTTTAGCCGTACCAAAGGCCGGCTCTGGTTACAGCCTGAGCCTGGGGCCCCATATGTGTGAGCCGCTCCAGCCCTGGATGTGATGGGACCCAGTGCTGAGGTGGGCCTGGGCTGGGACATTCTGATCTGGGTTCGGGGCTGGAGTTTGACTCCTTGCACCGTGTATAATTTGGGGAGCAGTGGGCAGTTTGGGGTACAGTGTCCTGGAAGCATGGCTGACACTCAGCTCCCAGGTGGGGGTTTCACAAATGCCGGGCCCCTTCCCAGGGACTCTCCATGTGGTTTGTCATGTGGGACCTGTCCAGATCCAGCGCTGCCCCTGCCCAGGGACTGTCTGTGGTTTTTACCGTGTGGGACCTGGGCATGGGGCGCAGGCTGGGGAAATGCAGCTGCCCCTCCTTGAGGTGGGGAATGAACATATTAAACGTGAGTGCTGTGCCCCCCCCCCCATTAGCCACCACCTCCTGTGAGACCCTAGGGGCCCAGTTGCTTTGGCCTGTTTGCTGAACTTTCTGAGCCACACCCCAACCTGGGTCATAGTTATTACTGTTTATGTGGGGCAGCGCCCACAATGTGCCAGTCACCTCCCAGACCCCGCAGAGGGGACAGTCCCTGAGGAGCTCGCAGTCTAAGGGCAGACAAACACAGCGGGGGTAGGGGAGCAAGACAAGAATTGTCTGTGAAAATCCCTATGTTTTGCTCTAGGCAGGTGAAGCAATGGGATTGCTCAGAGGGATTGAAATATGGAGAACCGAGGGCCTTGGGGAGGAGCGCAGAGCAGAGGGGTGTGTGGGAGGCAGCACAGTGGGAACTGCTTTGAGAAACTGGGAGCCGGGTGGATGGGGCTGGGGGAGCAGGAGGATGGAGCGGACGGGGCTGTATTCCATCCCCTGGGATGGGAGTTCCAGTCTGGAGGCTCAGGCTGAGCGATGGCATGTTCTCTCCAGGATATTGGTGATGATCGGGGCAGACACGAGGAGGAAAAGGACCAGGGTGGAGCGCAGGATCCAGATGTAGGCAGGCATGGCTGGGCCTGGAACACACAAGGAGACATTGTATGGGAGGCTGGGCGGCAGGGAAATGGCTCTAGGGTGTTCAGGCTCAGAGTGGGTGTGACGTTGACTCCATATGTTTTATGGAAATATGGTTATAAGTGGGAATATGATGTAACTGAAATATGCTTTATGCAAAAGTTCTCTTGTAAGGTATCATAACAAAGATTACAACCTACTGAATATATTCCTTCTGTTTGTATGTATTTAACATTCTTGTATCTGAAGCTAGAAATATGAAGTATAACTCTGAGGTCCTATTGTAATTATGCAAGGTGTGGGCCATTAATGGTGGCTTGGAATCTTGACGGCTCCCATTCACTAGGACCATAGATTGCGAATGGGTTTATTTACTGCTGCTACAAATCCCTAGACCATGTCTCTCCAGATGAGCCTCAGACACACTGGGCCAGATCCCATCTGGTGTAAATTGGCCCCGCTCTACTGGAGTCAATGGGCCAGATCTCTAGCTGGTGTAGATCAGCCCCGCCGCACTGACATCAGTGGGCCAGATTCCCAGCTGGTGTAATCATAGTTAATAATCATAATGCACTAGCACCTGACGGTCAAATCCAGGTCAGGTCTCATTGAGCTGGTAGCTTTATAGACAGGATAAATGTCAATCCCTGCCCACAACGATCATGAGTGGATGAGACAGAGAAACTGGCCAAGAGGCGGGGTTGGAAAATGGAGTTAGAAATCTAATAAGAACATAAAAACAGCCAGACTTGATCAGACCAATGGTCCATCTAGCCCAGTATCCTGTCTTCTGACTGGGGCCAATGCCGGGTGCTTCAGAGGGAATGAGCAGAACAGGACAATTAATGAGTGATCCATCCCCTGTCATCCAGTCCCAGCTACTCGCAGTCAGAGGTTTAGAAACATCCAGATCATGGCTAATAGCCATTGATGGACCTAACCTCCGGAAACTTATCTCATACTTTTTTTCAACCCAGTAACCCTTTTGGCCTTCACAACCTCCCTGGAACGAGTTCCACAGGTTGACTGTATGTTGTGTGAAGAAATACTTTATGTTTGTTTTGAATCTGCTGTCTATTAATTTCATCTTGTGACCCCTGGTTCTTTTTAACACTTCCTTACTCACTTTCCTCACACCATTCATGAGTTTATAGACCTTCTAACACATTGATGAGGCCTCATTTCCCTTTATAAAAGCTGTGTTGATTCTCCCCAACATATTGTGTTCATCTATGTGTCTGATAATTCTGTTCTTTACTATAGTTTCAACCATTTGGCCTAGTACCAAAGTCAGGCTTACCACCTTGTAATTGCCAGGATCGCCTTCAGAGCCTTTTTTAAAAAATCAGCATTATATTAGCTACCCTCCAGTCATCTGGTCCAGAGGCTGATTTAAGCAATAGGGTACATATCACAGCTAGTAATTCTGCAGTTTCATATTTGAATTTCTTCAGAACTTTTGGGTGAAGACCATCTGGTCCTGGGGACTTATTGCTGTTTAATTTATCCATTTTAACCAAAGCCTCATCAATTGACACCTTGATCTGGGACAGACCCTCAGATTTAACAGGCTGTGCACAATCCCAGTCCAGCTCGATAATGATCACAGCTCACTACCTGCCTCTCCATGAACAGGTTCCTGTGGCAGAAGCCCACAAAATTTTAAAATGTCTGACACCAGCCAGCTGTTCCCTTCCCTCTCCTCACATTGTGTAGGAGTCCAACAACTCACCTGTTACAATCAAGGTCCGGGGGAGACTGAGATGAGAATTGTTCACCTGGTTCTGGTTGATCCTGTACTGGTACATACATCTAAAATGGCCTGAGCTCCGCACAGAGATGTCATGTCGATACAGTGACCGGCCTGACGTGGTCAATTGGCTTGAGATTTGTTTGCCATCCTGACAGAAAATAACGAGAGCAGCTACATTGTTGGGATGAAGGGAACACTGAGCCAAGACGGAGTCCCCCACCTGAGCTGAAGAGGTGCTCAGGGACAGTGTAGGAGATGGGAAGTCACCTGCAACGAAAAGAATAGATTGAAATATGCCTCTCAGAGGAGACTAAGGGCTTGTCTTCACTGCAGCATTAACTCAAGTTATGTCTCCGATGTGCCTGTAACTTGAATCCCATCCACATAAAAATCCCTTAACTCAAGTGTGGTGGTGCTGTTAACTGGAGCTGGCCCATCCAAGAGGGGGTACAGGGAAAACTCAAGTGAGATCAACTTATCAGTTGTCAACACAACCCCTCTGTAGCGTGGATCCAGGCATGTGCCACTTGCGTGTCACCAGTCCTCCGCTGCCCTCCCACCGTTCCCCTAGAGTGCCCAGAAAGGACAGAGAAGCTCTCCCACAATTCATCGCTCAGAGCGACGGGACAGGCCCCCAGAATCCACAGCCCCACGTGCGAGCGAGTGCAGAGCCAGTGGGCGCACAGCAGTGTGGCTGTTCTTGCAGGAGCTCGGCTAACTCGCGGGGAGTCACCAGAGGTGGATAACTTAACTCTGCCAGGCAGGGAACTAGGCATCCATCATGAATTAGATGAGAAACACGCTTGGCTGATGGAACGAGCTGTCTCTCTTCTCATTGAAATTAAAATAAATATGGTGCAAAGCAGGAGATTTAAGACTAATTCAGTCTAGTGCAGTACCCTGGTCTCATTAATACACTCCTGTATTCGCTCCAAGCCTGCCAAGATTTACAGATGGAAAGTTTGTTAGATATGTATCCCAGTGACATTGGGCCAGATTCCCGGCTGGTGTAAATCGGCACCACTCCATTGGAGTCAGCAGAGCTACGCTGATTTATACCTGCTGAGGATCTGGCCCAAGTGTGCTTCATTTCCAGTCATGTTTATGGTGTGGCACTGTGAGAAGTCCAATTTACTGTTTGATGAAGAGGATTTCAGGCAGCAATCATGCAAGAGGCATTTCCCACCCATTCCCCTCCTACACCTTCCCATCTGCCCTCCTGTTGCCATTGTCAGGAGTTTCACTCCTTTCTGTGTCTCCCCTTCTTCCACGTCTCTTGAGCTGTCACTCACCAGGGGAGCTGCAGGGCTCCTGGCCTGTGACCCCAGCACCTGCACCAGACAGCAAGAGAGCGGTGAGTGGCAGTCCCCGCGGCTCTGACAATACACACAGCTACTCTGGGGCAAAGTTAACATTGATAGTTAAGCAAATAAAAGCCAGAAAACCCCAAGTTAAGGAGATTGCAAGATTTGTAGGCCCCAATCCTTCAAGAGGACACGTGGATTTGATTGAAAGATCAGTCACTTAATTGGCCCTAACCCTGCCATTGGAGCCCCCACACCAGTGCAGATACCGTTGCAATTGAGACAATATCAATACAAATATAACAATACAGGGGCTGAGCCTCGACTGGTGGAAATGGGCACACGGCACCGACATCAGAATGGACTTCCACCAGCTGGGGACTGGCTCACCACGGGGTGGGGAGCAGAGGAACTGGATGGGCTGTGGGCTCTAGCAGTGTGTCTGGGAGCAGCCCTGACGTGTGTCTGTGGCCAGAGGGGCCCTCCCCCACTAAGGCAAGATGGAAATGACTCTCAGATGCTTCTCTTGTGAGGCTCAGGATGGGCTGTGTCTTGGAGTGTCAGACACGCTGGTTACCCAGAGACAGCCCTCCCCCATATGACAGGCACAGGGTCCCCCAGGTGTGAGGGGGAAGGGCCCCCTGGATGTGACAGACACAGGATCCCCAGGTGTGATAGGGGCAGGGTGCCCCATGTGTGATGGGGCAGGGCCCCTCAGATGTGACAGGGGCAGGGCCACCTGTATGACAGGCACATGGTCCCCCCGGTCTGACAGGGGAAGGACCCCCCTGGATGTGACAGACACAGGATCCCCCAGGTATGAGAGGTGCAGAGTCTCCCCCATGTGACAGATGCAGGACACCACCACTCCCCTCCATGCAGATATGACAGGCACAGGGTCTCCCCCATGTGACAGATGCAGGGTCCCCCAGGAGTGACAGAGCAGGGCCTCCTGGATGTCACAGGCACAGGGTCCCCCAGGTGTGACAGAGCCAGGTTAAAGGAACACCCTGCCTCTCACACTGATTTTTCTCACAGTCTAGCCCTGTGGATACACCCAGAGCCCCAAAGGGCAAAGACAGAGCAGAGACACAGAGACTTCTGGGCAAAGGGTTCCTTGTTCTTTGCAAACAACCCTCAACTCAGACAAACTCACAACACTGAACATACATCTTAGAGGATATTATCCATAAAGAGTAATGTGTAAGATAGCTACAGAGAGCGAGTAACTTGTCACGACTCATAATCATTGTGAGATGTTTGTACGGGTAATCTTTAAGGAATAATGAATTTATTTCCAGACTTGGAGTAGAAACTAGTCACCAGGGGAGAATATGTCTCGGTAATGGCCCATTCAGATAAGGGGAGCCTACTTTATTAGCTAGGAAAGGTAACTTAATCAGTGTAGACCCGGGTTTGTCATTTATGATTTTGTTCTCTGGTATAACCATTTGTTGCCATTACTTTCTCTTGTTTCTAGTTCAATCTTTATCCTTTCTTAAATAACCCTGCCTGGGTTTTATTGTAAGTGCTCATGAGCGCTGTGTGGTTTACAGGCATGGGTGGTTAAGGTAAAACCAGTAAATTGGGGTACCTAGCTCCTGTGGGGGGCAGAGGCTCTGGAATTTCTGTGAGTAGCCAGTGACAGGGGCTAGGTATCATCAGGGAATGAATCACTCAGGGTCTGGGCTGCACCTACTGTTGGATATTAGGAAAAACTTTTTCACTAGGAGGGTGGTGAAACACTGGAATGCGTTACCTAGGGAGGTGGTGGAATCTCCTTCCTTAGAAGTTTTTAAGGTCAGGCTTGACAAAGCCCTGGTTGGGATGATTTAGTTGGGGATTGGTCCTGCTATGAGCAGGGGGTTGGACTAGATACATCCTGAGGTCCCTTCCAACCCTGATATTCTATGATTCTATGATACCCCAGAGGAGGGGTCTCTGTGTCACAGGAGCAGCCTCGCTCCGGGTCTGTGTTGTTAAAAATACTCCTCAGTGCCGTGGTAGAAAGGGCTACGAGCTGCGAGCAAAGCCGGGCCCGGAAGGGGCGGGGGGAGCAACTCTGCACTGGAGATGCCTCTGGTAATACAGTGACCACAGCCCAGGGGCGGCCTGCGGCCGGGTCTCTGTGTTTGTGCATTGCACCAGCAGCACGTGTCTCCAGAGTCGCACCAACTCGCTTCCTGACCACAGCTCAGGCTGGGCTTATTTATAGGTGGCTTGTGGCTCTGCTCTTTCTTCCTGCGATTTCTACTCATGTTATATTTTCTCTTCTCAACCCTGACAGTCAGTGCCCTGCTGTCCCACAGCTGGGCTCCCAGCCACCCACCCACCCAGCTCTGCCGGTGCGCCTCGGATTCTGGCTTCACATTCTCAGGCCTCCTCCACTGGAGATCCTCAGTCTTGGAATGAAACACACTTGGCAGCGCAGCTGTTACTGCTGGTGTGTGGTTTGGCCCTGGCAATCAATGTGTGTAAAGTGCAGTGTCCCCTGTGTGTGTCTTTCAATGCTTAACACAATGACTGGGACCCAAAAATCCACAGTCAAAGGGCCTGTTTTTTTAAAACAAAACCTGATCTCCAAGTCCTGCCAGTTCAGAGGAGACCTCTAAAGTGACTCCAGCACCCCCGGTGTCCATCAATCTGCAGTTGACAAAACCCGCTAACAACTAAACACCATCAGGAGGGGTTCTGGTGAGAGCATTGCTATTAGTCAGCACGCAATCTAGCTCCAAAGCTAGGGGGTAAATCTTGGCCCCATTAAAATCAACAGGAGTTTTGCCCTTGACTTCAATAGGCTCCGGATTTGACCCAAGTGTGACCCAACTGTGATTGCTCCATATTGGGGGCACTGTATTCCCAGCTGGCCGGTGAGGCTTCATCGTAGTGTGGCCCTTTGGAAACTGATGGCAGGTCTCAGGGCCATGCATATCAGTTTCTTATTGGAGGAGAATTCAGAGATGTCGACTTTGTACGGAGCCTTAGTGCAGCTTGCTAAGTTACACTCTATGCACCAGTCCTGGAACAGAGATGGCCATAAATGGCACACAGACAAACCCTTCTTTCAGGGATCTCAGTTCAACACCAGTGCCTGGTTTCCAGGGACCAGCTCCGCTCCAAGAATCAAATATGTAGAAAGATAAAGGCAAAGGGCAAATTCTCCCGCCACTTGCCACAGCTCACCCCAAAGTAACGTGCATCATAAAGCTGACAACAATATAGCACATCCTCAATGACTGCGGACAGCTTGCATGCAAAAGAACTTGTCAGACTATGTAGTGTCACTACCTGGTGACTGCTGCCAAAACAGCATCATGAAAATAACTCTGGTTATAGATTCCATATTTTGATCCTACAGTAAAAATTTCTCAGCATCTCCCCTGTTAACACCCAGCCCCAAATTTCTATTTATTTACAAAACATGAGCCCCAACCCCCCAAATCAAAGCAAAGAACCCTCCTTCCAGCTAAAGCAGGTGCCGTAACTCTGAGAGTCCCTGTCTTTGATACAATGCCAGCTCAGTCGCACCCCTCTGCCATCACATGGCAGTAGGTTAGATGCATTTGTAAGGGGTAGCATCTGCTGCATGTGTATGTTTTATTAAAGGCATCAAAATGTCCTGCTCTCTCTCCACTCTCCCCCCTCACTCTCTCCATAGACATCCTTCTGGGTCAGGCGCTGCCTCTCCAGAGATGAATCCCCATTAGACTTGTTTTGCTGCAATCTAGGGGCACATCTGATACAGCCCTGCCAGTGTATTATAACCCCAGCTGCCCTGGTTACGGACGAGGTGGCAGTGACTTTCCCACACTGCACAATCAGGTGCAACGCGGTGCAGTCAGAACTCGCGGCAGGAGTACCTTCCAAAACAGCTTTGCTGTAAATCTTGTTTTCAGGGGGTTGTAGCTTCGCTCAGAATTTGGCGGTGGGGGTGAAAATTACCAGGCATGGTCGCTGCCCAGAGATAAAAGTTTGAGCAAAAACAGCTGATCTGCTTTGGAGTGGGAGGAAAATGGAAAAATGCTCATTCCCCAATGATCAAACTATTCTCGCTGCCATTATTCGAGCTGCCCCATAGACACAGGGCCAGGGTTTCCACAGTGCTCTGCTCCCAGGGAGGCACCTGAGTGGGGTTCGTTGCAGGGACTGGCCCCAAATGGCTGGCCCCTGAGCTGCAGTTTGGTCTGGAAATAGTCACCTCTCCAGTTTCAAATTCCACAGCCCAAGAGCTCAGCCCAGAGGAGCTAATGTGATCCAATATCACAGCCTATGGCCTGGGCGTTGGGCTCCAGCAAAGGGGCCCAAAGGGCTCAAGGAGTTGACATGGCTCGGTCACGCTCTAATATTAAACAGTGACCGAGTCACATCAGCATGTTAACGCTTTAGGCCCATATAGTCCCCGAAAGTGACACGCCACTTCGGCACCCTGGGTAAGCGGCTGTAGCAGTGAAGCTTGCTTCTTCCAGGTCTTCCGTCAGACAGCGTTGTAGCCTACAGACAGCTTGATTCTCCCCTGCCACTCCCGCCTTTAAAAGATCACAAAAGTGTGTGGTGGGCAGCATAGCCCACCCCCTCGCTATTTTGTTCACCAATTAGGCCTTGTTCTCCCCCCCTTCACAGCTGCTGCTTCTCCTTCCCCGCTGCTGGAGTCCCAGCGATGCTGCCTGCTCTGCAGACCATGCGCGGAGTCGGGGGCAGAGGCAGAGGCAAGGTGTGGAACTCCAGCAGCAGGGAAGATGAAGCAGCCCCATGTGGAGGGGAGGGGCTCAGTCAGCAGCCAGCCACCTTGCTGCTTCCTCCCTTCCCCGCTCTGCATGGACACAGGGAGACTGCCACTGCCAGGGGGAGTGCGGCCTCCTCCTTGCTAGGCATCCCCACCAGCGGTGTGCTGAGAAATGCAGGGGGGACGACACATGACTCCCCCAGAACATTTCATTTGTGCTCCCCCATGAGCCACAGTTGTATGTCACCTCTGTAAGTAATGTACATTGGAAAACACAATCACAATTCTACATGCAAAATGATGGGGTCTATATTAGCTGTGATCACTCAAGAAAGAGATCTTGGAGTCATTGTGGGTAGTTCTCTAAAACATCTGCTCAATGTGCAGCAGCAGTCAAAAAAGCTAAGGGAATGTTAGGAGCCATTAGGAAAGGGATAGAAAATATCACAATGCCATTATATAAATCCATGATATGACCACATCTTGAACACTGCATGCAGTTCCGGTTGTCCCACCTCAAAAAAGATATATTAGAATTGGAAAAGGTGCAGAGAAGGGCAACAAAGTTGAATAAGGGTATGGAACAGCTTCCATATGCGGGGAGATTAAAAAGAGTGGGACTTTTCATCTCGGAAAAGAGAAGAGTAAGATGGGACGTGATAGAGGTCTATAAAATTATGAATGATGTGGAGAAAGTGAATAAGGAAGTGTTATTTATTCCTTTACATAACACAAGAACCAAGAATCACCCAATGAAATTAATAGGCAGCAAGTTTAAAACAAACAAAAGGAAGTATTTCTTCATAAAGCGCACAGTCCATCTTTGGAACTTGTTGCCAGGGGATGCTGTGAAGGCCAAAACTATTACAGGGTTAAAAAAAAAAACAACAACACAGATACATTCCTGGAGGATAGGTCTATCAATGGCTATTGGCCAAGATAGTTTGGGATGCAATCCCATGCACTGGGTGTCCCTAGCCGCTTCTTGCCAGAAGCTGGGAGTGGATGACAAGGGATGGATCCATCGTTGATTGCCTGTTCTGTTCATTCCCTTTGAAGGACCTGGCATTGGCCACTGTCAGAAGACACGATACTGGGCTAGATGGACCATTGGCCTCACCCAGTATGACCGTTCTCATATTCTTATCCAACAGGCCTGATTTCTGACACACCAATTTTGATTAATTAATTTCCCATCCCACACATCTCCTGTTTATCAAGCATGCTCTTAATACAGACCTTGAATTCTATCACTAGGCCTTTTTATTTGGCTTAATTCAATCTTCCTGTGTCCCCTTTTCAGCTTTTCCCATCAGCCTGTCTTGTGGCACTACATAAACGTTTATCCTCTTTCCCAGAGTTGGGCCCATAGTAGGATAAATTGATAGGCCCAGTGATTACTGAAGGGATCTGATCCTGGATCAAACCAGCCCTTCTGAACGCAGCTCCCAGTCTTTGGGGTTCTCGGAGGGTTTGGGGTCTGATACAGAGGAAATCCAGTCTGTATGAAAATTGCAATGCTGGGAGTTCAGCTCAGAGGGGCTGATCTGATCCAGCATCAGACCCCAAAGGCTGGGAGCTAGGCTCAGAAGGGCTGGTCTGACCCAGTACCCAAACCCCCAACACTCAGAGCTTGGGGACAGCAGAGAGCCTGCCCAGCACCTGTGAGAGAAGAGCTGGGAGAGCAACTTCCACCCGCACAAGGGAGCGAGTGTCCCCCTGGCCGCAGCCAGGCCCATAGCAGACACAGCCCCACCTTAGCAGAGAGTCTGTGGCTTTTCATACATTAATCTTAGGGCCAAGATCCAGACTAGAGAGCGCCTGCCGCTTCTCTGCTCTCTGCTTCTTGCAGATCAGAAGGGGAGAGGTCAGATGAGAGAGACACGGCTCACTGAGACTCTGAGGAGCAGAGAGACAGGCCTTCCCTGCTGCATCGCCAGACCATGCTGTTATCACCTTGTCCCCTGAGCATCCCGACGCTGGGTCTCTGGCTTCTCTGTGAGTATGGCCAGCACTGGCCGGGTTTAGCTGGAAGGGTGAGATCACGGGGCAGAGGATCGTTTGCTTAATTAAGCTCCAATCCTGTGAGGTTCTGAGCCCTCTGGTAACGTGCTGTGTGGACCTGAAAGTGCCAACGCTGCCCGGGATGGGATCAGAGCTTGCCACCTCGCACCGAAGCTTCCAAGGGATTTAATAATAGCAACTGCATGTTTAATTACCACCACCTGACTCAGGGTTAAGGACGATAGAAATCGCTGGTTAGATTCCAGCTCTGAACCTCAGCAACGAGGTTGTTGCGTCACCCCGAAATGCTCTGTCGTTTTCCAAGGGCTGCACCCTGGCCCTGAGCCCGCACACACCACCCTGCACTCACACCCCAAGGCTGCCAGCGTGTGGGTGTGTTTGCCATCTTCACACCCACAGCATGTCACATGGGGGTGCAGATGTCTGTGTGCACAACGGATTTGCACCATCCCACTCGCTGCACACACAAAAGGTACTAGCCCGTGCGAGCTGGCTGGGCTGGACACAGAAGGGGATGCCCATTTTCACACTGGGATGCTGTTTTGCACACTCGGATTCAGGTGTAAATCTTGGCATGCATGAAATCACTGGCTCAAGATGACAGACATTTTGTTTGATGAAACCTAAACTGGAGATGACGTCCAGGAAGGGAAAATGCTACATGTTCACCTCGCACACGGGCGCAAACAGCAGAAATGCCGCATACTCGGCCAAATGTGATTAAATTTTAGGAGGTAACGATGGGATTTCCCTGGGATCTGAAAAGCCCAGCTGAAATTAATTAAAATATTCTCTGATTCTACTATTCTATGAAAATAGCAGTTAATCATTAATCACTGTGATCATTACCAGTACCAGAAGGCTGGTCCATGGTTGGGACTTTAGAGGCGAGGGCTGAATTCCCTGCTCTGCCACAAACTTCCTGGGTGACCCTGGGCCAGTCACTTAGCCGCTCCATACAAAGGGGATACCAGCTCTGCCTGCTGCATGGGGGGTTCTATGAATTGCTCATGGCTCTTTGCTGATATTTATGGTGAATGCAAAATATGCTGAGCTAAAGATCTGAGGATCAGGAGACAAACCTGTGTTCAGCCTCCCACTGACTCGCCTAGCTGTGTTTCCCCAGCGTGTATGTGCTCATGGGCCTGATCCTGCACATTGTTTTTCTGGTATAGGCCCTGACGCCTGCCCAGAGTCTATTCAAGTCAAGGGATGCCCATAGGAGTGGAAGGGACGGATCATCGGCCTGCAGGATCAGGGCCATGGACATGTCAGCCCTGACCCTGCTCCCACTGCAATGAACGAGAGAGCTCTCAGTGACCCCAATCGTGCAGGATCTGGCCCATAACACGGCATGGGGTCAGGGTCAGCTGTTGGCCTAACTCATCTCCAGCGAGTCTCTGGCATGCTCACACCAGCCTTCAGCCATGGGTCTGGGGTCCAGCGAGCTCTACATGCTGGTACAGGGAGCCATTCCTTATCCGCACTGAGACTGAAACGCACCAGCTAACCCCGGACTTCTCCCCGGGCAAATAACAAGTTATGGACTGTGGGTCAGATCCCCGGCTGGTGTAAATGCACCTGGCTCCATTGCTCCAAAAGGGGCAGATCCCTAGCTGGGATCCTCCAGGGGCCGATCCACACTGGGAGCTGGACACCGAGCTGCACTTTGTGCTTGTGAAAATCCCCCACTGTGCTGAGAGGAAATTGGCTCCAGGGAGCTTAATTGGCTCTTTCTGGGCTCTGAGCTGACATCTTGGGGAGGGAGTTCCCCTCCTGGGAGTCAGGAGTCCCACAGCCCTCGTTCCCGGGGCTGCAAGGGATCATTGAGGCCAACTTCAGCCCTCGCTCAGCTTCTCTGCGCCAGTCCCTTTTAACCCAGGCCGGCCATCTAGGATGACCAGATAGCAAGTGTGAAAAATGGGGACACTTTTTTTCCCCTGGTCGGGGGGCAGGGGGAGTATATTGGCCTATATAAAACAAAGCTCCAGATATCAGGATGGTCCTGGTCTCATCAATTTCCCAGCACGCACACAAACCCACAAGAAAATATTTCTATCGATAATAATAGAAATTTGCAGTTAAGCAAAGTAGGTGAAATGCCGTGTGAGACGTTATTAGAGGCTGATTTAAGGATATTTACTGTGTATATTTTGACATAAGATTATGACAATTTGTGTTTTAATGGTTATGAAGCTTTAACCTTTTGAATCTCAATGTCTACTGTCATTAAATAATTATTGTCTGACCCCCCCGTTGTAATTTCCTCCACTGTGAAATATAAATCAATAAATATAAAAATGTTGCCGAAACCCCATGATTTTAACCAATAGTGAACATTTAAATTGATAAGAAATGTTAAAAAAACCTTTAAAATCAATATCGACATTATGTGTCAAAATTATAATAAAAATTGAATTCTGAGAAGCCTATTTATAACCCTGCGGGAGCCACCAGGGGACGTCATCCAGAAACAGACACAGCATATGTTATGGGGTCAGTCATGTGACTCAGTCACACCCCCAAGTGATGTCCCAGGACCCCCATTGTGATCTGCCCATGGGCAACTAAGCATACAGAGAGGGATGGGACATGGGGTGCTCTGGATCCAGCACCCTGGCAATTAGATGGAGGCAAACGCTCAACAGGGGCCTCTCCCAGGGCACGGGGGCAGTGTGGAGAGAGGGCACAGTGTCACCCCCACATGGCTAGAAAAGGGACAAGGGGATTGTCCGGTGGCGGGGGGGAAGGGGGGTGATTGCTTCTTTATGAAGAGCCCTGGAGAGCCCTGCTGGGGAAATGGAACAAACTGGGAAATGGGATGAATTCTCGGGGGGGAGGGCAGGAGCAGATGGTACTCATGCATGAGGGGACATGGAGGCCACCATTATGAGGATGGCCACCGCTTCCATTGGAAACAATGGGAAGCTGCACTGCCATGTCAGTGATACCTTAGGGTATGAGAGGGAGGGTGCCCCAAGTAAAGATGGCCACCATTTCCCATTGTTTCTAAGGGGAATGAAGCCACAGTCTTCAATCCTGCAGGCCACAAAAAGAAAGAGTGGCCATTTTTACCTAGGGCAACCTCTCTGCCACAACAGGGACATGGGTGGCCATCTTCTCTGAGGGCAGCTTATGGCTTCACTTCCATTTGAAAACAAGGAGGAAATTGGACATCTATGCCATGGGCAGCCTCCCAAGGCTTTAGGGAAATGATAACCATTACCCAGAGGGCAGCCTACATCTTCAGTCCTAGCGGAAACAATGGAAAATGGCAGCCATCTTTACTAGGGGCAACCTGCCTAGGGGCAACTTCCATTTCACATTCCAAGGCCATAGTGTCATGGCAGCCATCTTCCCCATGGGCAGCGTCAGGCTTTTTCTATAATGGCATTAAAGTCTCAGGCTTCCCTCTAGACAGATAGCTGCCATGTTGCTATACCCTTGGGATGTGAAAGGGAAGCTGCCCTTAGTAAAGATGGCTGCCATTTGTGAGCGCAGGACATGCAGGGAGGAATTTCCAAAGGGGCTTGAGTGTCTGAGGCGCTGACTGCCATGAAAGCCCAGGAGTGAGCGGTGCCTGACTCCTTTGGGGCCTTTTCAACACCTAACCCTAAAATAATGTTGTTATTGTGGAAACAGCTCCATTTTTAGGGGCTTTATCTGGAGAACCTCTTTCTCAAAGGGCCTCAGATTTCCTTCACACACTCTGCCTCAGCCACTCACCCAGGCTTCCACTTTTCAGGTGGATTTGACTTGTCTTGTGGATTTTAGGCAAAGTTTAAAATTCTGCTTTAAACAGAAACTTTGTTGCTGCAATAACTATGGGAAGCCACCATTGCTCTGTAATTCTCACTCTGGGCTCGCCTGGGAGTTGGGCTCATTGGAGCTGGTCTAGTCCAGTATCAAACCCCAAAGGTGGAGAGTTGGGTTCAGATGGGCTGGTCTGATCCATTATCAAACCCCAAAGGTAGAGAGTTGGGCTCAGAGGGGCTGGTCTGATCGGGTATCAACCCCTCAATCCTCAGCATTTGGGAACAACAGAGAAACTGCCCAACCCACGAGACAGGAGCTGTGCAAACAACCTCCCCCTCTCACCAGGGAGTGAGGTCCCTGGCCATTGCGAGGCCGGTAGCAGACACGGCCCCATCTCTCACAGGGGCTGTGGCTTTTCTTCTCTCTGAACCTTGGGGAGCACGTGGCAGATCAGAGAGCACCTGCGGCTTCTCTGGTCCCTGCAGATCAGCAGCGGAGAGGCCAGATCAGAGAGCCACGGCATTTCTCTCACTGAGACACTAAGGAGCAGAGCCTGAGAGACGGCGCCTGGATCCCCGAGAGGCAGATGCCGCTGTGGCATTGCCAGACTGTGGGGTTATCACGGCTTCTCCCCATGATCCTGCTGCTGGGCCTATGGCTTCTCTGTGAGTATGGGCACAACGGGCCTGGCTGGGTTTTAGGAGAAGGCTGAGATGAGACAGGCAGAGAATTGTTTGCTTAAATAGTCCTGAGAGGCATGTTCCAGGTGGGCTATTAGACTAGCATCACTGCCCTAGACCCCACAGAGGCCTATGCCAACCCCCCACCCCGCTCACACACCCCTGGTCTCCAGTACATCCCTAGCACTGCCACACACTGTTACTTTTCCCTGCTTATTGTTTTCTATATCAGGGGATTTAAAGCACTTTCAACCCTTCCAGCAAAATCCACATATTTTAGCAGCTGCAATATATGTGCGATCTCAGGCCCTAGCCCTAGTCAAAACCCAGCACTGAATATTGCCAGAGCCGTTTTAAATCACTTATTCACCTGATCCACACGTGGGGGAAAGGTGAGAGTTCAGGGAAGAGCTACAGGAATGATGCGAGGTCTGGAATAGCTGCCTGACAGTGAGAGGCTGACGGAGCTCAGTCTGGTTAGCTGATGGGAGAGAAGGTTAAAAAGTGACTTGATCACAGTGTATACGCCCCTCTGCAGGGAGATTTCTGATAGCAGAGGTAGATTTCTTGAATCGATCAGACAAAGGCTGAATGAGAGCCAACGGCTGGAAAGTGAAGTCAGACTAATTCACTCTGGAATAAGGCCCACGTAGGGAGCGTGGCTCATTTACCACTGGAGCAGATTAACAAGGGAAGCAGTTAGATTGTCTGTCACTTGGAGTTATTAAATGAGGAGTGGATGTGTCTCTAAGAGATACCATCTAGCTCAAACACAGGTGCTTGCCTAGAAAAAGGAATCACATTGTCAGGTTCTCTGTAGAGTCCTTTGCAGGAGGTCAGAGCCAGATGATCACAAAGGTCCCTTCTGGCCTGAGAATCCATGAGTCTAGGGACCCCTTTACTCAGCCGTGCATCTCGGTGGGTGAGAAGCTGTCCCAAGGGAGAGGGATTAGTTGGAAGAGTGCGATTAACAAATGCAGTTTATTGCACAGGAGAGATTTAAAGGAGGGGATTCCGCTGCTGTCACCATCCTGTGTCTGTATGTTGCCTTGCTGGGAGAATGTCCATTGATTTTAAACTGAATTAAGTGTTCTACAGCACATCTGTCTGCGCTACTAACAGGAATGCGGTGTATTTTATTTAAAAGGTTCGCTTGCTGCAAGCCAGGAAATTTGTAGCTCTCCAGGTGAGTGTTGGCTACATTAGAAGAAGAGAAGGTGCCTAAGAAGGAGTGCAGTAGGGCTGGGAGTCAGGACTCGGCGAGGGGAGTGGGGTCTAGTAGGTTAGAGCAGATCACTGCGGGATCAGGACTCCTGGGTTCCATTTTTAACTCTGGCACACAAAGCCCAAACCTGCTTCCTGTGGCAGAATTCCTTGTAACTTCATTGGGACCAAGATCAGAACAAATCCTCTGTTGGTGTAAACAGGTGCATCTCCACTGAAGTCAAAGGAGCTGCATCCATTTACACCAACTGAGAATTTGTTCCATCAAGTTAAAGCACCTAATTTAAACCAGTGAGGGCCAAATCCACTGACAGTGTAGACAGCACTGTGACACATGAGGGGCGTGAGGTGGCCAGTGAGCGGTGATAGATCAAACCTTGCCGAGAGTGGAAATTGTACCCATTTGATATTCAGTGGGGACTGAATTCAGCCACTGGCGTAAGTGGGTGCCTGTCCTGCTTAGACCAGAGCTGGGTTTGAGCCTGAGGACTCAGAGTATTGGGGTCGGTGCAGCATCAGTGTAAGTGTCTTGGGGCCTGATTCCCCTTTCTTGGGTGGGACTTCACTGGCTTGAGGGGAGTTACAGGCTATTTGGGGGGTGGGGGTGGCTGCTTTTCCTTGCACACAGCCTGGAGATGATTTTCCTGTAACACTCACACCTCCCATCCCATTACACCCTTTACATCCCCAATGGGACGGGCTCCCTGGGATGCTCTGGCCATTGTGCACTACTCTGGTGACTCCCAGCATCTGCCATCCCACCAGAAATGGCCCTATGAGGTGGGTTCAAATCCAATCCCAAATGGGAGCAAATAGCAATCTCTGCCCCTCTGCCTGTCTCCTGGCCGAACCCTTGTAATCCATAGCACTGCACTGGCATGGAAGGGAAGCCTGCACAGAGACATCAGGCCCCAAAGTGGGACAAACAAAGGCTAAAATCTCTGCACACTCCCAGTGCATCCTGTCCTTTCCTCCAGACACCACAGCCACAGGGAGTGACACCACCAAGGGGCCAGATCCCAGCTGATGTAAATCAGCATTGCTTCATTGGAGTCAATGGAGCCAGATCCCCAGCTGGTGTTGATCGGCCCCACTCCAAAGGAGTGAATGCAGCTTTGCTGATTGACACCAGAGGGGGATCTGGCCCCAGGTGTTTAACACTGATGTGTTTGCTCCCCAGGCACTCTCCCCGCCCCGCGGCTGTTCCTGGACAGGCTGTCTGCCCACCAAGGGGACACGGCCATGCTGTCGTGTTTAGTCCCTTTGGACGCCCCCATGACCCGCATTGTCTTCTGCAAAGATGGGAAGGAGATTTCTGTCCAGCCCAAGGAAGGAAACAACCTCATCTACGACTCACCCTATACAGTGTCCAGGGAGAGTGCAGGGACCTTTTCCTGCCGCTACCAGCTCAAGGATGAGAATAACCAGGAGAACAATTCTCTCTCCAGTGACCCCTGGGACCTGCATGTGGATGGTAATGCAATGCACTAATGATGGGCTTGATGCAGAGGGGTCAGGGGGCTGGGACGGGCTGGGGTCACACCATGATATCTAGAGTTAATATGTAAAACTTCCCTCTCCTTCCCGGACATTTCCCAGGTGAGAACTCTGTCCCTGGGGCAATGTTTACATGTTTTTGGGTGACGAAGAACCATCCTCTTAGCCATTGCTGAGTTTCATGGTGAGGAAGAGCTGGTTTTTCCCACTAATTAAAAGACAAAATATCGCAGTCTTCTCTGAAGGGCAGAGTGTGATACACAGATATTTGGCAGGATTAGTGTCATCATGGTCTACTTTACTAAAACCTTCATGAAATACAAGTACGGAACAGAGCAGCAAAAGACTAGCTGATTTTTTTGGTTCCCTGGCTAATTCAGAAAATCCGGGGGTGGGGAAACTTGTTTCAGATTGACTTGAAAACAATATTTTTTTTTCAAAAAAAGAAAAGGAGTACTTGTGGCACCTTAGAGACTAACCAATTTATTTGAGCATGAGCTTTCGTGAGCTACAGCTCACTTTATCGGATGCAAAATTTTCAGTGAATCAAAAAGTTGAGAAAAACCTGCTTGAGGTTGCTCTTCTAGCCCTCCTTTGTATGAGGCTTTTGGCTGTTTGAAGTGATGTGTAATCGCTGTGTATCTGCCCCACAGGTGGTGATGGCTCTGGAGGGGACGCATCGCCCCAAGGTAAATGGGTTTGCTCTGTGCTGTGGGATTTCCCTGTAGGAAAGCTGGAGGGCTGGGCTGGGATAAGGGGGGAGCACATGCCAATCTCAGAGGGGAGACTTTACCCCACCACAGGTGCCTGGGTGGGCAGGAGGCCACGGGCTCACCTCCATGTGGGGAATGTAAAATGTCCAGGCAGCCCCACATGCCACCATCTGCTCCCCAGTGAGCCCCGGTATGTGCTCGTGGCCAGTAATGCTCTCAGCTAGTGTTAACAAGGGGTGAAGACCCTGCTGGGCAGAGGGGCAAAGAGGGACTGAGCTGGTGCCCTGTCCTGGCCCTCGCACAGAATCTCAGCCCAAGTGACGAGGATTCAGATAGTGGCCGTTAATGCAGCACCAGCTAGAGTCGGGGGGCTCAGCTCACCTCTGTGCCCTCACAGATTGCCATCGGTGTCATTCCATCGCAGCCATCTGTTGCAATCAGTGTGTTGCCCTGGTGTCAAGCTGGCATCACACAAGGGTGAATCGGGGAAATCACTTTCCGTTATAACCCCCTGTCGTCAGTCACTCCTCACTCTGGGAAACTTCCATCTCTTGTGCGGACGTTTTCCATGCTTGCCTCTGTCCCAGGGCGAAGGGGTTTTGGGGGCGTAGCAGGTAAATAGAGGAACCTTTGCGCCCGGAGCGTGGTTGCTGCACAGGTGCTAGTGGCAGGTGTGATTCTTGTCAGTTTGGCTGCGATTCAGCTGCTCCTGCACGTGCTTTGCTGGAGTTCAGAAAACAAAGCTGTGAACTAACCGATGCCGAACTAGAATTGCTGGAAGTATGTCGCCTGAAAAACATTCCACCAAAAAAATAGGATTTAATAAAAAAAAATTTCACTGAAAAATGTTATTTTTGACATTTTTATTTTGCTTTAAATGAGAACTTTCCAAAATAGCCAAAAATGTTTCATTCCTAACGGAAATTTTTTTTATTTCCATTTTAAAAAAACACAGCTTTTTTTGAAATTTCTTTCCCCTGCCTCTGCCTCCCCATTCCCCTTTTTTTCCCCGAGTGCAGCAGAATGAGTGATGACTGGGGTGGTTTTTTGTTTTCATTTTTACCTTTTTATTTTTCTCTTTTTTCTGCTCTGTAACTTTTCAAAACATCTCCAACGCCGGCAAACTCACTGAACGGGAAAACGAAAGCGTGGCTCTGGCTACACTGCAGAACCGTTACCAACATAGTCTCCGCGTGGACACACAGCGTACACCGACGGAAGCAGTTGTTCTCCCTGTGGAGGAAACCATGTCCCCAGACAGTGTTAGCTACACCGACAGAAACACTCTTCCCCCCGCTATATCTGAAGCTACGCTGAGGGGGTTATCTGCACAGGTGGTCGCTAAGGGCCCAGTGATTTCAGTGGGAGTTAGGTGCCTAAATACCTTGGAGGGTCTGGGCCCAACTCTCATTTTCCCTTTGGCCCCTGGGTAACTATTCCAAACGTGGAGCCATTCTGAAAAGTTACAGAGCAGAAGTGGGTGGCGGGGGGGGAGGAACCAGAAAAAGCAGAGGAGAAAAGCAAAAATCCTACCCTGGCCATGGTTTATATTATCACACTCTATGGCAAAAAGGGGGAGGGGGGAAAGAAGAGAAAAAGTTTAAAATGAGAAAAATGGGGGGGGGGAATGGGGGAAAATGCAAAACCAAAAATGGGGGAAAGAGAAAAAGGGGGGGGAAATGCAAAATCAAGCATTCAGCATTTATTTATTTATGATTTAGGTGGGGATTGGTCCTGCTTTGAGCAGGGGGTTGGGCTAGATGACCTCCTGAGGTCCCTTCCAACCCTGATATTCTATGATTCTATGATTTGAACAAATATGTGTAAGCCCTGCCTGCCTGGTCTGGCACTTTGTCCCCCTCTAGTGGTGAACAGGCCAGCGAGACCGTGAGGAGCCTAGTGCCTCGCAGGTAAACTGGCTTTTATCTTTTCAGCTAGGGCAGTACATGCTCATGCATTAAGATCAAGAGGTCCCAGGTTTAAGCCCCACTGGTGACAACCCACCGAGGTGTCAGTATTGCATACGTACTGAAATATTTGTTTTAATTACTCTATTTGAATCCTGTAAAACAGAAACATCAATAGTCTGATTTTTTTTGTGAAACTGGGGTTTCCCCCCCACTTTTTTTAACATTTGAAAATCAACCCAGACCCAAGTGCAGTTCGAGGCCTGGTATAAGCTGAAATATTAGACTGACCTAGGATGCCGTGCAGGGCTGTGAAAAATGTCACACTCGCAGCTCTGTAATCAGGCCGATCAATTCTTTCAAAGAATAGATCGCAAAGCCCTTTACCGAGGAGGTCAGTAGCATCATCATCCCCATTCTACGGATGGGGAAACTGAGGCATGGGGCGAGGAAATGATTTACCCGAGGTTACCCAGCCGCAGAACTTGAAATAGGACCCGGGTTTCCTGAGTACAAGTCCAGTGCTTTATCCACTCTACTGAGTGCTTTATTACTTTGTTAATCGAATGTTCCCATGTCCCTGTGTGATGGCTCCAGAGCTGGTCGCACGTATTTCACTGGCAATCATTGCCATGCTACATTGGGGTATCAGCTGTCTGAGGGGATCTGTGATCGCTCTGTGTCTGCCCCACAGATGGACCCAGCCCTTCGGGGAGTGACACCTCTGGAGGGGAGGCATGTCCCCAAGATAAAGGGTTTGGCTCAATGCTGCGGGATTTCCCTGTGTGTGGGGGGGAGGGGGGGGACCTGATCTGAAATTACAGGAGAGCACCCACCACTCTCAGTGGCGAGACCATTACCCTGCTGTAGGCACCTGGATGGGCAGGGGCTGCAGGGTAAGAATCCATGAGGAGCAATAGGGTGTTTCACAAGGAGATGGCTAAGGCCAACTTGTTATCTCACTGTGAAATGTGATGGCAGCCCAGGTGTCCCAGGGCGACTGGCCCCCTGATGAGATGACAGGGCGTGCCCCTCTCTGCACTTCTCCCCTGCTAGGGAACATTATCACAGCCCTGTGCCAGGTCGGCTATGTGGCTAAGTCAGTCCAGGCTTGGGATAACAGAAGCCTCCAAGGAGTCAAAGGCGGGAGGGGAAGATGGATGGATGTGGGGTGACCAGAAGTCCTGATATTATCAGGACCATCCTGATATTTGGAGCTTTGTTTTATATACGCCAATATACTCCCCCGCCCCCCCACCGGGGGAAAAAAAGTGTCCCCATTTTTCACACTTGCTATCTGGTCATCTGAGATGGCTGGCCTGGGTTAAAAGGGGCTGGCGCAGAGAAGCTGAGCGAGGGCTGAAGTTGGCCTCAATGATCCCTTGCAGCCACGGGAACGAGGGCTGTGGGACTCCTGACTCCCAGGACGGGAACTCCCTCCCCAAGATGTCAGCTCAGAGCTCAGAAAGAGGGCTGTGATATTCCTCTCCTAAGGGGGAAAGTTACAGGCAGCTTCCGCAGGCCACAGAAGGAGGCCTGTGGGAACCTTGAATCAAAGCAGAACCAGGGATGGAGAAATTTGGTGCCCTGTAAGAGATCTAATCAATGAGATCCCATAAAGGGAGGCGGGGTCTTGGTTCGAGTGTCCCTGGCCCGTGGGGCTCATCCCTGGTCCTGGATCCCTGCCCGTGGGGCTCATCCCCCTCCCCCATCCTATATCCCCACCCCTGGGGTTCACCCTTCATCCTAGATCCCTTTTGTGTTGCCTCTGTGTTCTGGATGCTCCCAACCCCACCCATGTCATAGAATCATAGAATCATAGAATCATAGAATATCAGGGTTGGAAGGGACCCCAGAAGGTCATCTAGTCCAACCCCCTGCTCAAAGCAGGACCAATTCCCATTTAAATCATCCCAGCCAGGGCTTTGTCAAGCCTGACCTTAAAAACCTCTAAGGAAGGAGATTCTACCACCTCCCTAGGTAACGCATTCCAGTGTTTCACCACCCTCTTAGTGAAAAAGTTTTTCCTAATATCCAATCTAAACCTCCCCCATTGCAACTTGAGACCATTACTCCTCGTTCTGTCATCTGCTACCATTGAGAACAGTCTAGAGCCATCCTCTTTGGAACCCCCTTTCAGGTAGTTGAAAGCAGCTATCAAATCCCCCCTCATTCTTCTCTTCTGCAGACTAAACAATCCCAGCTCCCTCAGCCTCTCTTCATAAGTCATGTGCTCTAGACCCCTAATCATTTTTGTTGCCCTTCGCTGGACTCTCTCCAATTTATCCACATCCTTCTTGTAGTGGGGGGCCCAAAACTGGACACAGTACTCCAGATGAGGCCTCACCAGTGTCGAATAGAGGGGAACGATCACATCCCTCGATCTGCTCGCTATGCCCCTACTTATACATCCCAAAATGCCATTGGTCTTCTTGGCAACAAGGGCACACTGTTGACTCATATCCAGCTTCTCGTCCACTGTCACCCCTAGGTCCTTTTCCGCAGAACTGCTGCCTAGCCATTCGGTCCCTAGTCTGTAGCGGTGCATTGGATTCTTCCATCCTAAGTGCAGGACCCTGCACTTATCCTTATTGAACCTCATCAGATTTCTTTTGGCCCAATCCTCCAATTTGTCTAGGTCCTTCTGTATCCTATCCCTCCCCTCCAGCGTATCTACCACTCCTCCCAGTTTAGTATCATCTGCAAATTTGCTGAGAGTGCAATCCACACCATCCTCCAGATCATTTATGAAGATATTGAACAAAACCGGCCTCAGGACCGACCCCTGGGGCACTCCACTTGACACCGGCTGCCAACTAGACATGGAGCCATTGATCACTACCCGTTGAGCCCGACAATCTAGCCAGCTTTCTACCCACCTTTTAGTGCATTCATCTAGCCCATACTTCCTTAACTTGCTGACAAGAATACTGTGGGAGACCGTGTCAAAAGCTTTACTAAAGTCAAGAAACAATACATCCACTGCTTTCCCTTCATCCACAGAACCAGTAATCTCATCATAAAAGGCGATTAGATTAGTCAGGCATGACCTTCCCTTGGTGAATCCATGCTCAGTCCCTGGGCTCCTCTGCCCCAGCCTAATCCCTTGCTTTTCTCTCTGTTCCCGGCTCTTCCAATGGTTTTCTAGGACTGGGACCCATTGTGGGACTCGCCATCATGGCCGGCCTGGCTCTGGCATTGCTGGGCTGTTTTCTCATGAAGACAGGTAGGTGCCGGTGGGGTGGAGCATGAGCTGAGATGGGCGGCTGTTCCAGAGCATCGCTCTGAAATCTTAAATCTCACTCCAATGGCAGTGAAAGGCTATAACCCGGCTGTAACCTGGCTGAGGCACGGGGAGCAGAACTGACTGGTCTGAGATCGCCCAGCACTGAGGTCTCTGGGCATCTGTCCCCGGCCCTAACCACTGCCCTGTGCTGCCTCCGTGGATCTGCAGCTGCAGGGCTCTGTGGGTAGCTAGACCCCACAGACCAGCGGGGAGGTGCAGCACATCGGGGGCAGAGGTGCACACCGCCAGGCCCCGACAGTCGCCCCAGGCCGTGACGTGCGCTGAGCTTCCCTGACGCTCTTTTCTTTCTCTCGGTAGTTGTGTCGCGCTGCAGGACTCACAGGTAGGAGGGAACCTCGCCCTGACCCCCAGCTCCATTCTGGGGTTGCTCCCCAGGTGATGCCCAGGTCTGGGGGGGACCATTGCTGCCCTGTCTGGGACTCCGCCCTGGGGAGCTGACCTGGGCCGTACCCCCCGGCTACCCACAGTTGAAATTCTCCTGGGGTTCTGCGGGGGCCTGACCCTTGTCTGGAAGCCTCGTAACCCCCCCGCCCTAGTGATGGCGATGGTGCTGCTGCCCCATCACTCACGGCAGCAGGGCCCCAGCACCAGCTGCCGCACGTGGGACTGACGCAGCTCTCGTTCCACACAGGGAACCCGGCCCAGAGCGGAGCAGCCCGGCTGCTGAAGATCAGATCCAGTGTAAGAGCCTGTTGTTCCGGCACTGCCCTGGGGGGAGTTCGGCTCCTGCCTTTTGTCCGTCTGTTGGCTGGTGTCAGAGTCCGGGGTTTTGGGGCCAGAAGGGGCCCTGGGTAGCCAGGCCAGAGAGTCCTGTCCTCATGGGGACTGTTCTCCCTGTCTCCTCAGCCTCTGCCCAGCCCAATGACAAGGTGACAGGAGCCGTCGGCCGTGGGCAGGAACGGGACTGGCTGGAGCCTGGCAGCTTCTGCCACAAACTGCAGGGTGGGCGCAGGGGCTTGGGCAGACACCTCCCTGTGTGGGGAGAAAGGAGACACATGAGAGGAACAAACAGCATCGCCCCATTATCTGTGGTTAGCCAGTGTCCATGGGACCTGTCCCAGTTCTCACCCTGCTGATATGGGGAGCAGTCTGGGCACCCAGCATCCATGGGGCCTGGCCCAGTTCTCCTCTCCTCTCCCCCAACATTAGGGTTGCCAAGTTTCTACTCACACAAAACCGAACACCCTTGCCCCACCCCTGCTCCGCCCCTCCTCTGAGGCCCTGCCCCTTCTCCGAGGCTCCGCCCCCGCTCAGTCCATCCCCACTCCCTCTGTCGCTCTCCCCACCCTCACTCACTAGCTCATTTTCACTGGGCTGGCTCAGGGGTATTGGGGTCGGGGTGAGAGCTCCGGCTGGGGGTTGTGGGCTCCAAGGTGGGGCCAGAAATGAGGAGTTCATGGTGGAGTGGGGGTCTCTGGGCTGAGGCAGTGGATTGGGATGTGAGAGGGGTGAAGGCTCTGGCTGGGCATGTGGGCTCTGGGGTGAGGCAGGGGATGAGGGTTTAGGGTTGCAGGAGGGGGCTCCAGGCTGGGGGGTGGATCCGAGGGGTTCAGAGTACGGGAGGGGGCTCTGGGCTGGGGCAAAGGGTTGGAGCTTGCAGGGGGGCAGGAATGCAGATTTCAGGTGGCGCTTACTTCAAGTAGATCCCGGAAGCAGTGGCATGTCCCCACTCCAGCTCCTATGTGGAGGCATTGCCAGGCGGCTCTGTGCACTATCCCGTCTGCAGGTGCCACCCCCACAACTCCCACTGGCTGCGGTTCCCAGACAATGGGAGCTGCAGAGCTGGCACTTGGGGCAGGGACAGCGTGCGGAGCCCCCTGGCTGCCCCTATGCATAGGAGTCATAGAGGGGACATGCCGCTGCTTCCAGATGTTGCATGGAGCCAGGGCAGGTAGAGAGCCTGCCTTAGCCCTGCTGTGCCACTGACCGGACTTATAATGTCCTGGTCGGCAGTGCTGACTGGGCCACCAGGGTCCTTTTCCAACCGGGCGTTCCAAGTGAAAACCAGACACCTGGCAACCCTATCCAACACGGGCAGCAAGCTGGGTACCCAGTGTCCATTGGGCCAGCCAGCCCGTTAGTGCTCAGACTGCGGTGCCCGCCGCTGTCTCTCCTCAATGGGCCCTGCTGGGGTCAGGGTCTGGGGCCCTGGGGGACATGGGGCAGTGTCTCTCCGGGGCATGGGGCGGCTGGTGAGGATGCACTGACCTCAGTTCTCTCCCCCAGACCGCGTGGTCACTGGAGCCCGCGCTGACCAGGTGAGTCGCCGTGCCGGTGCCCGCAGTTTGCCAGGTTTGGGCAGAACGTTCCCATGGAAAGAGGCACCAGGAGTTACAGCTAAACCTGGGAACCCCCTGGGCTGATCCCAGTGCCAGCACCCCTGGTCTGGCCAGTAGTGAGGGTCGCTGTGGGGTGACCCTAGCCCTGGGGGATAAATAGTGACCGTCTTGGCATGAAGGAAGAAAGAATAGAAGAATCTGAGTTTAATTCTCCAGCCAGTTTCATATCACTGTAGCTCCATTGGAGTCAATGGGATCAGATCCCGCACTGGTGTAAATCAGCTGTAGCTTCATTGATGTCAATGAACCAAATCCCCAGTGAGTGTAAATCAGCCTCACGCCTGTGACAGCAATGGAGTGATGCTGATTTACACCAGCTGGGGATCTGGCCCCATACATGCAATAGAAGAAAGGAGAAGGGTTTGTCTGTGGGTCCCTGATGACATCCCAGCTCAGCTGGGGGAGTTTCCCTGACTGACCCATGGCTGGTCTCATCAACGGAAGCCCCAGCTGATGGGAGCCCTTGATCCTATGGGGACTCCAAGCACTTGCATCCCTCCCATTGATTCCCATAGGACTGAGGCAGGTGGTTAAAGTTAAGACCTGTGCTCCAGCACCCTCCTGAGCATGGCGCTCCCTTGCCCCAGGTCTAAGGAGGAGCTGTTCCTCCCCCTCCCCTTCACCATGTCCCTGGGCCCTGCTCACGGCTCCCTCCCTAGTGTTCCCTTGTAGACAAATTCAGACTGGAAACAGGGTGTAAATGTTTAACTGTGTAAATGTATTGATGTCCCAGCAGCCTAGAATGGACGGGAATGTTGCAGTGATGTACGCGGTGGTAGGAAAGGGTCGCTCTCAAGTGCGGGAATCCCGGACGGCTCCGTAGCACTGGGTAAGGGTGACACTCTGTGAATAGTCCCACGTGGGATGGGGGTTGTTCTCCCCACAAAGCCAGTGCAGGGACTGGTTGGGGGTGCAGAATCTAACCCAGCCTCCCTGCCAACTCAGAGCTTCCATCTCCCACACCTGCTACCAAGATCTGTGCTGAGACCACTCACTGGCTCCACCTGCCAGGCCACAGAGCTCACTCACCTGGAGCCTGAGCCCCTGCCCTTCCCCAGCATTTTATAACCCCAAAGACCAGGGGCTCAGACTGGGGAGTGAGCAGCATCTGAGCAGGGGGGCTCAACAGCAGGGAACTCCCCCAGCTCTCCTTGCAGATATGGGGACAGGCAGATAACACAGTATGCCCAGGGCTGTCCCCAGCCCATTGCTGGGGAATGCTTCCCTGCCCAGCGCTCAGGGAGCTACTGGGGAAGGGGTGGGCAGCAGCTGCATTTGAGCTGGTCACTGGGATTCCCTCTCACTTCCCCACAGGATTCCCAGTGCCCCACAAGCCTGCATGAGCCCCACACTCGCTGCCAGCCTGATTGGAGCCCCAGGGAAGGAGATGGTGATGGAGCCTGTTAACCAGCCAGCAAGAACCAGCGTTTGGGTCAATCAATGACACGGGGGAAGCTCCGACTCTTCTTGGGTGTGGCCGAGGTTAGACTTCGCATCACAGCCCGTTGTTCTCGTTATGGCAGAACCTTCCTGGCTGAAGTTCCCACACTCGGAGACTGTTCATGCGGAGGGACACCTGACATGCACACCTGTTTGTGGGAAATGCAAATGCAGGGTCCCAAATGGGTTCAAAATGTGGACCCAAATGGCTCCTGCATTTACTGAGGGTCCAGGAAGCAGATGCTGAGCCAAGTCTCTCTGGTGCCGGCCTGATGGTGGGGGTGAGGAGAGGGGCAGCGCGGGGATGCCTGCATGGGTGTAGCTGTGCCAGCGACATGCTGTAATGTTGCTATCGGGGGGATGTGCTGGGGTCTGGGGTCTGAGCATGTCCAGGGTGAACAAGGCCGCAGATTTTTGACGGTATTGAAGTGCCAGTGACCCTGGATGTCAATGAGAGTTAGGTGCTTGAGTCGCTTTAAAGACCTGGTCCCAAGGAGTCTCTGGCAGGCTGGGTCTGAGCTGGCTCCTGTGCAGTGAATAAAGTGATTTGCCTTCTCTCTGCCCAAGCTGCCTCCTGGGAGCGTCGTACAGCATCACCTGGGGCCAGGCATTACGGTGAGACACACGTGCGGCCATTGCCTCCCCGAGTCCACTGGGGCCCCACGGAAACTTTGGGGTTACACAGACTCGGTTCAAGCAGCGTTTTCTCATCCCCACGGGGGCCGCAGAGACTCCCAGATACAGAGAGTCGTGAACATCTCTGATCGAGGGGGCAGGGCCTGATCTCTCTCTCTCTCTCACACACGCACACACACTCACACACACACTCTCCCTCTTTCTCACATGCACACATTCTCTCTCTCTCTCTCTCCCCCTCCCCTTTCCCTCCTCCCCGCTCCCGCCCTCCCCATCTCACACACACACACACACACACACTCTGACAAACAGTTTCATTAGCACAGAGTCGAGGCTGCCCCGGGGTATCTCGCTCCCGTCCAGAACGCTGAGACCAGCCAAACTCACACGTCTGAAACCCAGAACATTCCGAGTTCAGGTATTTCACACTCAGGCTTCCTAAAACCAGGAAACCTAGGGAAGGGTCAGGCCTGTGCAACCTTAACTCTGCCCTCATTGATTGATGCCCCAATACGCCCAGGCTCTGCCTTCGCACTGTAGCAAACAGGAGCTAGAGGCACCCGCTCTCCGCTCACAGACCCAGCCTGCTCCACCCCAAGAACTCCGCCTCTGCTACATTTACACCCCTTCCCCCAGCCCCTCACTCCTACGCGCACGATGCCATTTAATGCTCGACTTTCCCTCGCCCTTCAGCAAACCCACAGAGCAGCCCCACCCCCACCTCCCTGCTGACAGTCCCCGGGCCGAGAACACCCCCGAGCCCAGCGACTGGCACAGCCTGCAGAGCGCAGCGCTGCACAGGGCAAAATGGGTCTCTCAAGTACAAACAGCTCTTGGGCCTTCGCTCACCACCCGTCCCCCGTGGACTCCGAGCCCATCACAGCCCTGCCACGCTTGTCAGACAAACCCCTCCACCATTCACACAGCCGCACCTAGCGCAGGGAACGGAGCCGGAGCAGAGACCCATGGTTCCCAGTGGCTGCTGCCAGCTCCAGGGGAGCAGAGGTGAGGTGCGTGGGCGTTAACCTTAACCTTGCATTTCCTGGGGTTGACAATCTGAGCTGTGCTGGACTCAGTGCCCTGGCAGGGCAGGAGCTATCGCCGGGCCCCTGAACCCTGCGTTACCAGCGTGTTTTGTCAGTGACTGATCCAGAAGCAGCTCTCACAAGTGTGTCCTCCCCTGTTCTATGCCGCTAAAGCAGCTTCTCTGCAGACACCCCCAGAGCAGGTGTTGTGTTCCCCTGTCATGGGGGAGAATTCCTGCTAGAGTCAGCTACCGACGGGGGGAACTGGGGCAAGTGGCCTCATCTCCTTGGGCCTGATAAAATGGGAATAATTCTCCCCTGCCTGCCAGAGGTGTGGGGAGGGAGAAATCCAGGTATGATTGGGAGGAGCTGAGATGCTACAGCGGTGAGGGCACCTAGCTAGACACGGCCAAGACAGAATGCCGTCTTCCCGTTCCAGAGAGAAAAGCAGCCTCAGTCGGGCAACCCGGGCAAGCCTGCCACAGAACTGACAAGCATGACAAACGAATAATGTGGTGAATTCATGTTACTGGGGCTGGAGCTGTGGGAAGTAAAACCTGGGTTTGGACAAGAGACAGCAATTTAATATCTGATGACTCTGGAAAGGTTGATTGGGTTGCTAGGAGCCCCCGTAGCACGTTCATGCCAGTTCCAGCGGGTGGGCAAGGAATGTGCAAAGAGAGAGTTGAGGGTTGATGGCTAGAGATGGTTTTTTTCTGGGGCCTGGCTGAAGGTGCCAGGAAGGGATGCTCAAGACACCAGAGACTAGTCCATGGGGGGCTGTATGGTCCAGGCAACTGGGAAGGCGGCACTGAGACCAAGTTCTGAGGACGTAAGACCCAGGAGTTTCTGAGAAGGACGTCTGCCCTGGGATCTGCAGTGAGACTTTCCCGTGTTCAAGAGGGTAAAGAGGGCACCTCTAGATGGACAGTCACTGAGTTCTCTCCTGGCTTTACGTGCAAGTAATCAAGTAAGAGTTTGTTAAACAAGCCCAGAGTAGCATTATGGTGACTGTCTGTTTCTGCCCGGGCTTTGAAGAGCACCTACCGTGTTCATCAGCGAGTATCCCACTCCTGGGGATAGGGGTCTTGGATAAGGTAGAACAGTGGGGGAAGACACAAGTAAAATTTCCACTTGTGAAGCTTGGTGGTGGCAGGAGATACATAAGCCCAAAGCATAGGGAACCGGACGTTGTAACAGGCGGCTATATTATATAATGGGCACTAGAGTCAGCAGATGATGAGGGGTGGGAAAGGGGCATCTACGTGCTGAGGAGAAGATGATTATATACTGATTATCTGTTACTGGAATCTGAAATCGAAGGCCCAATCTGCATAAAGAAACAGGCTGATCTGCCCGGTCTAGGTTATGGTTATGAAACAGTTAAAAATTCGTAAAAAGAAAAAAGAAAAGGAGTACTTGTGGCACCTTAGAGACTAACCAGTTTATTTGAGCATGAGCTTTCGTGAGCTACAGCTCACTTCATCGGATCCGATGAAGTGAGCTGTAGCTCACGAAAGCTCATGCTCAAATAAACTGGTTAGTCTCTAAGGTGCCACAAGTACTCCTTTTCTTTTTTCTTTTTACGAATACAGACTAACACGGCTGTTACTCTGAAACCAGTTAAAAATTCGTAACCTCAGGGAAAATCCAGTTGTGAGTTTGGAAGCACTGACACCTTCTGCAGCCTGAGGTGAACATCAGAACATGAGAACAGCCAGACTGGGTCAGAACAATGCTCCGTCTAGCCCAGTGTCCTGTCTTCTGAACAGAGCAGGCAATTTGTGAGTGATACGTCCCCTGTCGTCCACTCCCAGCTGCTGGTGGTCAGAAGCTAGTGAGACACAGAGCATCGGGTTTCATCCCTGACCATCTTGGCTAATATTGATGGACCGATCCTCCAGGAACTTATCTAATGATTCTTTGAAACCCATTATACTTTTGGCCTTCACAACACCCCTGGCAACGAGTTCCACTGACCGACTGTGTGCTGTGTGAAGACGTACTTCCTTTCGTTTGGTTTAAACCTCTTGCCTATTAATTTCATTGGGTGGTCCCTGGTTCTTGTGCCATTTGAGGAATAAATAACATTTCCTTATTCACTTTCTCCACACTAGTCATGATTTTATAGACCTTTATCAGATCCCTTCTCAGTCATCTCTTGTCTAAGCTGAAAAGGCCCAGTCGTTTTAATCTCTCCCCATATGAAAGCTGTTCTACACTCTTAATAATTTTTGTTGTCCTTTTTTTGTACTTTTTCCAATTCTAAAAGATCTTTTTTTGAGATGGGATGACCAGAACTGCACGCAGTATTCAATATGTGAGCGTACCATGGATTTATATCCAGGCATTGTGATATTTTCCCTGGTAGTTCCCAACATTCTGGTCACCTTTTTGACTGCTGCTGCACACTGAGCAGATGTTTTCAGAGAACCATCCACAATGTCTCCAAGATCTTTTTCTAATTTAGACTAATTTAGACTCCATCATTTTGCATGTATAGTTGGTATTAGTTTTCCAATGTGAATTACTTTGCAATTATCAACAATGAATTTTATCTTCCATTTTTTTGCCCAGTTTCCCAGTTTTGTGAGATCCCTTTGTAAAACTTCTCAGTCTGCTTTGGATTTCCCGATCCGGAGTAATTTTGTATTGTCTGCAAATTATGCCACCTCACAGTTCACCCCCTTTTCTAGATCATTTATGAATATGTTGAACAGCACTGGTCCCAGTACCAATCCCAGGGGAACACCTCTATTTATGTCTCTCCATTCCTTTGTTTCCTAGCTTCTCACCAATTCCTGATCCATGAGAGGACTTTCCCTCTTATCCCATGACCACTCACTTTGCTTAAGTGCCTTTGGCGAGGGACCTTATCAAAAGTTTTCTGAAACTTCAAGTACATTATATCCACTGGATCCCCCTTGTACACATTTTTCTTGACCCCTCAAAGAATTCTAATAGACTAATGAGGCACTATTTCCCTTTACAAAAGCCATGTTGACTCTTCTCCAACAAATCGTGTTTGTCTACTTGTCTGACAATTCTGTTCTTTCCTATAGTTTCAACCAATTTCCCTGGTAGTGAAATTAGGCTTACCAGCCTGTAATTGCCAGTATTGGCTCTGGAGCCTTTTTTAAAAAATTGGCATCACATTAGTTATCCTCTAGTCATCTGGTACAGAAGCTGATTTAAATGACAGGTTACAGATCACACTGAGTAGTTCTGCAGTTTCACATTTGAGTTACTTCTGAACTTTTGGGTGAAATCATCTGGTCCTGGTGATTTGTTACTCTTTAATTTATCCATTTGTTCCAATACCTCCTCTAGTGACACTTCAGTCTGGGACAGTTCCTCAGATTTGTCCCCTAAAAATAATGGCTCAGATGTGGGAATCTTAATTGCTGCTAGGTTTTGAATCTTCGGATAGTTGCTCTTCAGATTCTTTATTGGCCTATCTAATTCTACTCTTACACTTGACCTGCCAGTGTTTATGCTCCTTTCTATTTTCCTCAGTAGGATTGAACTTCCAATTTTTAAAGGATGTCTTTTTGCCTCTAGCCATTTCTTTTACTTTGTTGTTTGGCCACGGTGGCACTTTTCTGGTGGTCTTACTATGTTTTTTTTTAATTTGGTGTATACATTGAATTTGAGCCTCTATTACAGTGTTTTTACATAGTTTCTGTGCAGCTTGCAGGCATTCCACATTGGCGACTGTATATTTTAATTTCCCTTTAACTAGCTCCCTCATTTTTGTATTGTTCCCCTTTCTGAAGTTAAATGCTACTGTGGTGGGTTTCTTTGGTGTCCCCCTCTGCCCCACAACACACAAGAATGTTAAATTGAATTATATTATGGTTGCTAGTACCAAGCAGTTCAGCTGTAGTCCCCTAGTGTAATAGGTCCTGTTCTTCACTTCGGACAAAATCAGGAATTGCCTCTCCCCTTGTGATTTCCAGAACTAGCTGCTACAAGAAGGAGTCATTTATGGTATCAAGAAACTATATCTCTGCATCCTATTCTGAGGTGACATGCATCCAGTCAATATGGGAAAGTTGAAATCCCCCATTATTATTGAGTTTACTATGTTTATACCTTCTGTAATCTCCTGGAACATTTCATAGTCACCATCACCACCCTAGTTAGGTGGTTGGTAATATTCTTCTTAGCTTGGAGCTGGGGTTGATCTCTGTTAAACTTTTTAGCCTGTGTGTAGGTTCATTTATTGTTTTAATCTGTTTTCTCTCTTTCAGCTTCAGAATAAATGTGGTGGTTTAGAAGTAGCTGTGTGGCAACTTGTAACTGCAGGTGAGACACTGGCCATAGCCCTCGGAGAGAAAGCAGAGCTCAAACATTGGCCTTTTAGGGAGTCTGGCTTGCTGGGGGTAGCACAGTGTAGGCAGAGAACTGTGCAGCAAGGAGGGACACTGGGATCTCCACGCATGAAAGGTGATGGTTCAGGAGTCAGAAGCCTAGAGCAGGTGCTCTTAATGGACCACAGTGGGAGAATACAGGTGCAGTTGCCCAGAATTGCCCTGGTAAGTGCAAATTCGTAAGGGAAGTGATTTGGGAGCTCTCTCTTTCCTAGGCCACTAAGATCATTTCACGTAAAGACTTTAAATCTGTAGGCAAGCAATTGGAGAGGACTTCAATAACTTGGAAACACAAGGATGTGTGGCTAAACCCACAGTGCAATGCCGATAAGAAATGCTGCCCAGGGTGTAGTATTTAAGCATAAGTGAGACTTTACTGAAGTTGAAGGGACACTGAACGCTTCTGCTAAGTTTCAAAGAAAGGGCCTGATCTGACAGCTGCCAGTGAGAGCTTGGCCATGGGCATCAGTGGAAGTTCTCACCATCACAGACCCTCCCTAGTCTCAAGGTTTTGACAATTTTTGTCTAGTAGATGCTAGAAGGACTTTGCAGCTTTGGAATGGATGCTATCTGAGGAATGTCTTGTTAAATTCCCTTCCAATTTTCTCACAATCTCTACCCCAGTCCCTGACCTGATTTACCAATTTTCAGACCACTCTGACTTTTCATAGGGGTTTAAAAAAGGTGCCAAATTCAGCTTTAAGCAGGGACACATCTGCAACTTGAACTCTGGAGAGGTTCACCACCCAGCTGTCATTCCTCTCCGGTGTGACCCTGGCTCGGGTCTGGTTTCAATGTTAAAACCACAATGTTCAGCGTAAGGCCTGTGACAAGAGCTGGGAGAGCAGCGTCCCTCTGGCCGCAGCAAGGCCGGTAGCAGACACGGCCATGTCTCTCAAAGGTCTGTGGCTTTTCTTCTCTCTGAACCGCGGGGAGCACATGGCAGATCAGAGAGCGCCTGCAGCTTCTATGCTCCCTGCTCCCTGCAGATCAGAAGGGGAGAGGTCAGATCAGAGAGCCACAGAGACGTCTCTCTCTGAGACACTGAGGAACAGAGAGAGACAGGCCTTCCCTTCTGCCGAATCCCTGAGGGACTGCTGCGATTCTCACCACTTCTCCCAATGCTCCTGCCGCTGGGCCTCTGGCTGCTCTGTGAGTATGGACACAACTGGCTGGGTTTAGCTTGGCTTTAAGGGAGGACTGAGAACTGCTAATGAGTCACTTAATTATTTCTAGGAGGAATGTTCAAGGTCTCCTCTTTTTAGCTTCCACAGCTCCATCAATTACCATTGACACGTGTTACCAAGGGTTGCGGTGGATTCTCCATCACTGGCAATTTTTAAATCAAGACTGGACATTTTTCTAACAGATCTGTTCTAGGAATTATTTCAGGGAAGTTCTCTGGACTGTGCTGAGCATCACTACTAGATAATCACAATGTTTAGCTACTGTAAAATGATTTCAATGCTTCATTCCAACTCATATTTCTGCTGCTGGCTTTGATTCAGAGGCAAATGCCACCAAATATGTTCTAAGAAAAGGAGTACTTATGGCGCCTCAGAGACTAACAAATTTATTTGAGCACAAGCTTTCGTGAGCTACAGCTCACTTCATCGGATGCATGCAGTGGAAAATACAGTGAGGAGATTTATATACACAGAGAACATGAAACAATGGGTGTTACCATACAGACTGTAACAAGAGTGATCAGGTAAGGTGAGCTATTACCAGCAGGAGAGTGGCAGGGGTGGTGGTGGGGGAACCTTTTGTAGTGATAATCAAGGTGGGCCATTTCCTGCAGTTGACAAGAACCTGTGAGGAACAGTTGGGTTGGGGGTGGGGATAAACATGGGGAAATAGTTTTACTTTGTGTAATGACCCATCCACTCCCAGTCTTTATTCAAGCCTAAGTTAGTTGTATCCAGTTTGCAAATTAATTCCAATTCAGCAGTCTCTCCTTGGAGTCTGTTTTGAAGTTTTTTTGTTGAAGAATTGCAACTTTTAGGTCTCAGAGTAACAGCCGTGTTAGTCTGTATCCGTAAAAAGAAAAGGAGTACAGAAAAGAAAAGGCCGTAATTTGTGACTCCCTGGGCATTTCTGGGACACATCACAGTGAAACTGCAGCCAAAAGCTCTTTGACCTTACCCAAATATATAAGAATTCATTTCAATAGTGAAGAGCCAAACCCGCTGGAAAATCAGGGATTGTCTTACATTGCTGGCATTAAGAGAGACGATTTTACAAGCCATTGCTACAGCAAAAGAGGAGCAAAAGATCTGTCAATCCCATCCCAGAAAAGAAAACCAGTGTTAAAGAAAGACTTTAAAATAACAGGACAGTTTAGGAACTCCCTGCAAAAGGACAGACTAAACCAAAGCAGTTTGGCTTATCAAATTGCAAATGGTGTTCCCAAGGGGACCACTGAGACAGAGATAATGGAAACTGTTATCAGGGCAGTTTGCCCAGGATTGAGCTTCAGGAGCTAGCTGGAGTGAAAAACTAAGCTGAGCCTGCCAAAATTGTGTACCCCCTTTCCCAGATCATTGATGAATATGTTGAACAGCACCGGTCCCAGTACAGATCTCTGGGGACCTTGCTATTTACCTCTCTCCACTCCGAAAACTGACCATTTATTTATTTAGTAGACTAAATCTGCGATGCACAATCCTTCACAGTTAACAGAGATAATAATGTGCTAACCTACATCTCCACCACTGCCAGGCTGAACCCCATAGTGCACCCGTGGGTTGCAGAATTAGCTGACTTTAACTTCATACAGTAGAAAACCTGAGTTATGAACATCAGAGTTATGACCTGACCAGCCAACCATGCACCTTATTTGGAACCTGAAGTACACAATCAGGCAGCAGCAACAGAGAGAGAAAAAACAAATACAGTACAGTAGTGTATTAAACATAAACTGCTAAAAAAATAAAGGGAAAGCAGGATTTTTCTTCTGCATAGTAAAGTTTCAAAGCTCTATTAAGTCAATGCTCAGTTGTAAACTTTTGAAAGAACAACCATAACATTTTGTTCAGCATTACGAACATTTCAGCGTTACGAACAACCTCCTTTCCCAAGGTGTTCGTAACTCTGAGGTTCTACTGTAGTTAAATATCATCTAGGGAAATCTAACGCTTTATCAGGAATTCCCCTTGATAGTGACAGGATGCACAGAAGAGACGAACACAGGTGTTCTTAAAGCAGTCAAACTCCTTGGATATACAAACTGATGGCAAGGTGTGCAGGTTAGTAGTTGTTACTACCAATCCTTTGACAGTAGAAGTCTCCTTCATGGGCATTACATCCACCATAAAACTTATTCCAGGAGAAGACATTTTGGCAACTCAGAAGAAAGATCCAGCTATTGCTAAAATGCTTCAGTATAAGTTTTTGGGGCACAAACCAATTAACCAAGAGAACACAGGAGGATGTTGAACATCGAACATTGTGTCACTAGAGTTTGTATGTGCACCAAGCAAAGGAAACCTCACCAGCGTACCAGATTTCATCTAACTACCATAGTTACAACAAGTACCAGGGGTAGCCGTGTTAGTCTGTATCCACAAAAACAACAAGGAGTCTGGCGGCACCTTATTTACTTAGTTACAACAGAAGCATTTGTACTTGTAGCCATAGGCTTCTTCCATCTAGGAAGAAGCAAAGAAAGATAGGAATACATCTGAGCCTCGGTGGATCACTTTACTTGGTTTGTCAAAGCCTACCCTACCACCAAAAAGTCAGGAAAGACAGTGACAGACAAGATCTTCAATTAGTTTGTTTTAAGATTTGATTTCCCCCAAAGAATCCATCATCAATAAGGAGCAGAGTTTGAAAATAGGTTTTTTTCCCAAAGGGTAGAGTACTACAGTAAGATTTAAACTTCTCCCATAACCCCATACCACCCACAGGGCAATGGGCAAGTCGAAAGGCTGAATCAAATTCTGCTGGCTACATTGATAACCTTGCCAGAAGAACAAAAATCAGACTGGAAGGACTCCCTTAATAAGACCATAAGACCATCTATGCCTATAACTGTACACAAAATGATGCTACGAGTTCCCACCCTTCTATTTATTATCTTGAAGATAATCACATTTGTCTATTGTCATTCCATTTGGTCTATCTATGAACTCTGAATCTGCACCTAGGAACCATAAAGAATATGCTGAGACACAGAAACAGCAATTGAAAGACGTTTATGAACTGGCCTCAATATGTTCTCAAAACTCTGCTATTCGTGGTAAGAATCATTATGGTCAGAAAGTGTACGGTGCTGCCCTCTGGCCGGGGGACAGGAGTACTTGTCAGGAAGGGGACCGGGCAAACTAACATCCTATTGGGAAGATAAAATTCATGTTAGAAGATGAAAGGAAAGGGGAGAGTTCACAGAGTAAAGGCAGAAGGTGGAGAAGGAGGTGGTAGAGTTTGTCACCACAAGTTTTTGCTTCTCTGGGTTTTCTTGCCCTTGGAGATGACACTGTGCTGCACAGCGCCACGGCAGAAGATGCAGAGATCAAGGGAAATAAGCAAAACTGGAATCTAAGGGCGAGTCTCTGCTAGAAGCGCTACAGCGGCACAGAGGCACCGATGCAGCTGCTCCACTGTGGCGCGTCTGGTGAAGATGCTCTATGCTGATGGGAGAGCGCTCTCCTGTCAGCGTAATGAGTCCACCCCTGCGAGAGGCAGTAGCTATGTCGGCGGGAGAGCACTGTCTACACAGGGGGTTAAGGTCGGTATAACTATGTCACTGAGAGGGTGTGGATTAATCACACCCCTGAGTGACGTAAGTGATACTGAAGTAGGCTGTAGTGTAAACCAAGCCTCTCTAAGGACAGAATTTGGACTCCAGTGATTGTGATCGTGAGAGCGAAGACAAACAACATGGTACCCATGGCATGGTGACTCTGCATTCAGAGGCAGAAACATTCCTTCCACGGCTGGGAAATGGGGGTGTTGTTGATCTTGTAAACTTGAAGACAGATGACTAGTCTGATGTGACATTCACATCAGCCAATGAAAGACATGAATGGCTAAATGTGACCATGGACCCGGAAACCATCAGTGCACAAGAGGACAGATCTCAAGAACAGCCCATTGTCACATGAGGTCCTCTGACTAGAGAGGGAAGAGCCCCCCAGACACTGACCTATGAACCTACTCATCAGTGTCTAATTCCAGCTACTGGTGAATGCACCATGGCTTTATCCTTGTGTTTACATGCTGTACCTAGTACCTATTCCTGTATCTTATCCTGCATTCTCTCCAAGATTAATGTAAATGAAGAGACATTGGCTTCTGGTTTGGATATTGCTCTACAAAAGGGGTCGATAGCGCTACATAGTTAGTTTTATGTTTCTTGAGTAGATGTTTTTTATGTCTAATGACTTTGTGTCACATGGTTATACCGCTTACCATGTGGGAGCTGGTATCTCATAAGATCTGAGGATCTCTGGGGATTTAAACTGTTCAGAACTGGCGATTTGGTTGGGCAATGGAACAAGCCTTGACACAGACATTTCCTGCTTAATGTGAATTAAACCAAAGAGAGATGCAAAAGTTTCCAGATCTGATGAAAAAGGAGCAAGACAAAAGCTCATCTGAGACCAAAAGCATGAGCTTGTGGAAGTCGTAGGTGTCTGCTAATAAGCCAAATGGCTGGACGGAATGTTTTATATTTTGTTAATGGGAATATTTGGGGGATATTATATTTCCACAGGAGGAGTGTAGCACTGATACGGGAATGTCAGGGTTCTACATACCTGCATCCTGTATCTCTAAGGCTGTGCCCTGTCCCTTTAAGGGTTTGGAGATCTGCTAGCGAGGCTAAAGAGGAACAGTGGGGATGCAAGCTGCACCCCCAGGAGGGTTTCTGTTGTTCTCCGGGGGACCCAGCGGGAGAGTTGTTTGTTTGTTTGGGGAGTTGGACATTAAGTTTAATAAAATTCCATTTTTAAAACCATCCCTGGTCTGGCAGTGTAACACATGCTCTGACCACCAGACCCCTACAGTCCCAGATCCAGCAGAGTTGGGGGTAACAGCTTGCACCCAGATTCTGGTCTGGTCAGATTGGTGGAAGTAACACAGCTCATCCCCCCAGTTCCCCTGGGTGTCCCCTGTGCAGCACAGAGACGTGGGCAGCAGTTTATGGGGATGTGGTTTGTTGGGAGTGGCAGGGACCTTGGTTTGCTCTCACTGAGCATCACAGGCTCCCTGTGCCTGCAGCCCCCTGCTCAGTTCCTCATTTGAGCTCCTGGGGCATCAGGCTCCATGGAGCTGGGGACTAGGGTATTTGGAGCAGCACTGAGGGGTCCCTCGCTGTCCCATCATGTGGTGTGAGCTCACTGCCCTTTTTCTCCATGAGTGCCAGCTTGTGCCTGGGGGCGAGGGTCTGAGGTCAGCACTTGTGTCAGTGGGGCAGGATCGGAGACAAGGGTGAGTTGGCTGTTCAGGCAGCGTGAGAGGCTGGGTGCTGAGTACCAAAGGGGCCAGAGGGCTGGTGGAATGTTTGTATTAATAATGGGGAGCTGAGTCAGGGAAAAGAGGAGCTGAGACCTGAACCTTCACTCCAAAATGGAAACAATATCCTGCACCCTGATCAGGTTGCCCGGGGTCAAGCCAGAGTCACCCATCGCCTGCAAAGGCAACAGGGCTAGATTCTGATCTCAGCTCCCCTCAGGTTTCAGAGTAACAGCCGTGTTAGTCTGTATTCACAAAAAGAAAAGGAGTACTTGTGGCACCTTAGAGACTAACCAATTTATTTGAGCATAAGCTTTCGTGAGCTACAGTTCACTTCATCGGATGCATCCACAAGTACTCCTTTTCTTTTAGCTCCCCTCAGGTCATTCTGGAGTCCCTGACGGCTGCAGTTAGATCAGGGGCTACATTCGCATCTTTCATCCCAGAGTAAATAAAAATAAATATTGCAACCTAGTCAAGGTAATTGGATATTAGACCTTGTTTTGACCGATTAAAATGTGACTAGGGTTGCCAGGTACCCAATTTTCAACCAGAAAGTCCGGTCAAAAAGGGGACTTGGCAGTGTCCAGTCAGATGTACTGACCAGACACCAATAGTCTGGTTACTGCGGGCGGGAAGGGAGAGGTGCCGGGTCATCAACCCGAGCCAGACCCCGCTCAGCTGGGGCCGCCTCCTACCTGCATCTGGGCAGGTAGGAGACTTCATGTCAGGCTGCAGCTCTGTGACAGAGGGATCCCAGTGGGAGTGGAGAAGGGAAGTGGAGAGGAGAGGAGCCAGCTACAAGGAAGGGGGAGGAGAGAGAGCAGCGAGGGGGTGGGTGGGGAGGAGAGGAGCGAACAGGGGTAGGGGCTTGAGGGAAAGGATGGGGCAGGGGCGGGGTCTTGTGAAAAGCGGCGGGAAAGGGGCAGGGACTTTGGGAAAGAGGCAGGGAAGGGAGGTCCGGTTGTCTGCAAATAGAAAGTTGGCAACCCTAAATGTGACCCATGCTGGGACGTGGTTTAAGATGTATCAGATGCCCCCAAAACACAAAATTCAGCAAATTGTGAAAGTGGCTTCTTCAGCTAAACCCCCATCCTGGTTATCAGTGGAAGTGAAAGCAGAAATAACAAATGATAATATTAAACAACTAGGAAATGGGGAACTTCATCTCAATAGGTGCAACTGAGGAGTTAGGAATTGTAGACACTTGATAAGAAAAATCTAATAATATCAATGAAAAATCTATGGCATTTTAGGATAAGGACAATAAGGAGTTCTTGAAACATATGGAAAACAAAATATCCTAGCAATCAGTTTTAGTGCAGTTGGAGATGAGGATGGTACAACTGTAAATCATGATGCAGAAAAAGGAGAAGTGTTACAAATATTTCTGTTTTGTATTTGGGAAGCAGTGGAATGACGTATCCATATCCTACAGTAATAGTGAAATACTTTCTATTCCAGTTGCACCTAGCGAGGATGTTAAACATCAACTATTAGAATGCAACACTTTTGAAAGGTATAACAAGATGCATTGGCTGGAAGTTGAAGCCAAACAAATTCAGACTGAAAATACAGCAACAATTTGTTAAGAGAGAGAGAGTAATTAACACTGGAACAATGGACCAAAGGACATACTGGATTCTCCATCCGAAGACAGCCGACCTGACAAACTTTGGATTGGATACCACACAGTCATTTTACAAGGATGAACATGGGGGTGTAGGATGTTCCCCCGAGGTACAGAGCATCACCCCCCACACACACCAGCTCGTGCTGCCATGGCTCAGCAGGGTTGGGAAGAACAATTCTGCCCCCGATGGCCTGAGGGGCAGCTCCATAGGTAGGGGCAGGAGCCAACCAGGGGATATATAGGGCGGAGAATGCTCTGGAAATTCTGGGAGGATTCTGGGGGCTCTTCAGAGACTCAGGTGCTGGGAGACACTCCTTCCAACCCAGGCTGAGGAGAGGTGATGGGGGGGGGTGGAGAAAAATCCTCCTGGTGACCCAGCAGGGGCCAGGAGAGCTGGGGAGAAGGTCCAAGGGGGCAGATGGGATCCAGGACAGTAGGGTCCATCCCTACAGAGATGGGATCAGCTACTGGGGAGGGGGTGAGAGCTGGGGGAGGGAGCCGGGTGATGTATAAAGTGGGGGACCCTACTGCAGGGACTGAGGCAACAGAGAACTGAAGCTCCAGAGAGAGACCAGGACAGACACCCCGGGGTTGGGGGAGCAGTAAATGACTTTATTTCAGTGCCAGGGGCCAGACCTCATGTCTCCATGCACAGGGGGCCGGTCACTCTATCTCAGGAGCTGGGATTCTGCAGGATGGGGTGCTGGGGAGCCTTGCCCTGCTGGGAGATAACATCTCTGAGCCACCCCTTCTGGCTGGGACCCTGCTCTGCTTTGGGGGAGACAATTCCCCTGTACACAGAGGCTCCTGGCTCTTTTCTCCCCTGGGGGTTGGGGTCCTGGCTCCCAGCCCAGCCTGGCAATGTGGAGGGAGGGATTACAGGGTTCTGGGGTGCTCTGTGTGCGGGACAGGTTGTGTGCTGGAATCCCTGCACTGCAATGGCAGTGTCGGTGCCCATCCAGGAAGGGCTGTCTCCGGCTCTTCTTTGCCCCATCCCATTCCCAAGTGGGTGCTGGGTCGTGCTCACACATTGGCCGAGGTGGCTGTTTTCCCTGGAGGTGACAGATTGGCTGCATGTGCATGGAGAGCCACATGTTGGGCTGGACGGTGCCGGGCTCAGGCCAGCAGATCCCTTCTGGTACCAGATTTCAGAGTAGCAGCGTGTCAGTCGGTATCTGCAAAAAGAAAAGGAGGACTTGTGGCACCTTAGAGACTAACCAATTTATTTGAGCATAAGCTTTTGTGAGCTACAGCTCACTTCATCGGATGCTTATGCTTAAAGAAATTGGTTAGTCTCTAAGGTGCCACAAGTACTCCTTTTCTTTTTTCTGCTATCAGAGCGATTCCTGAGTCTGGGGAGAAATGGCCCCGGCATTAACATGTCCCCGAGGTGTCTCCTGTCCCCTTCTCCCTGCACCCAGATCCCCTGTCCCACGCTCCCCCCAGCAGACAGGACACTGGGCTGAACAGACCCAGTATGGCCATTCTTATGATCAGGGAATCTCGCTCTGCTCCACCCCCCTAGTCTGACATTGGCTCCGGGGCATACTCAGGGATCCGGCTCATCCCCTGAGGTCGGGAAGCAAATGCTCTGGCTAAGGAAGCACTAACGGCCTTCCCTCATCTTCTCAGGTCATATCCCCAGCAGGGAGCAGGAGGAGCAGGGAATCTGGCAGGGAAGGGGTTATTTACTGAGGGGGCCCTATACAGCGCCCAGTCCCCCACACCCCACCCTGGGCTTCCCACAGACATAGGCAGCACCTTCCCTGCACGGGGCTCTGCTACGGCCCTGCTTCCCCACCCCCCGGGGCCCTGGAAGGTGCTCCCTTAGCTGGTGACACAGGGGCTGGTGTGCTCGGTGCCGGGGGTCGAGAGTTTGCTCCCAAGGGTCCAGCTGTTGAATTGGGAGCACCATGGAATAAATGTGAGATTCCCTGAAGCAGGGATTTCCTGGGGGAAGGGAGAGTGGCTTTTCTACCCTGTGGAGCCCTCCAAGCAGATAGGGCTCTTCCCCTAAGGAGATCTTCATCTCTGCATGGCTGGATCCAGGCTCCCCTGTAAGCACAGAGAGACGACGGGTTAGAGGGGCCAGTGTCACCCCACAGGCCCAAGCCCCCTGACTGGGATGGGATTGAGGGGAGGGGAGGACAAGACAGCTGCCCAGGGTGGGTAGGTTTCCAGGGGTTGGAGAGGTGGGAGCTGCTGGCCAGAAAGAGACCTAGTGTCTGTGTGCACTGCCCCTCACCCCCCCCCGACCCGCCACCACAGACCTACCCACCTGGGGCACTCAGAGTGGGGTAGGGCCAGGCATTGGGGTGGCTCCAGCTCACAGTGGGAAGGGGCATCTCTGTACATCACACACCCTTCATAGCAGCCTCAGTGTGTGCAGGGGACACCCTGGTCTGACTCCTCCCCCCACTGACAGGTGGTACAGGAGCTGGGCCAGCTGCCCAAGGGTTATGTGCAGATGAGGTACCCCCATGTTCAGAGGGGCTTGGCAGACTTGGGGAGCCTTGTCCTGGGATGGGGGAAGGGATAAGAGAGGGGGGTCATGTCACCTGGAGTCTCCTTCCAGCAGTAACCAGCCTCGGCCATGATCAGCACCAGGGCCAGCAGAACCCCGGAGACCAGACCCAGACGGAGGATGTTGCCCCAGGTGAAATCCAGGCGCCTCGTGAGGGCTGTGAAAGGACAGCACAGGTCTGTGGAGTTCTTGGAAGTATCAGGGCTGGATTCTGAACTCAGCTCCTCCAGGGTTAATCCAGAGTCACCCTCTGACAGCAATGGGTTGAGGGCCGGATTCTGATCCATTACCCCTGGATCTAGCTACCCATCTAGCTATTTAATGAAGGATAGATGGAAGAGGCCAGCTGGGCAGCCTCTAAGCCCCAACTCCTCTGTGCGCCCCCAGAACAGGAACAGATCTGAAAGACCTCTCTGCTCTGCAGCTAACCCTGGGGTCAGGGATCCTGCCTCCGCCTCCCTCAGATCTAGAGTTGCCCCTTTCATCTGTGATTCCACAGAGTCCCCATCCCATAAGAACATAAGAGTGGCCATACTATGTAAGACCAAAGGTCCATCTAGCCCAGTAACCTGTCTTCGGACAGTGGCCAATGCCAGGTGCCCCAGAAGGAATGAACAGAACAGGTAATCAACAAGTGACCCATCCCATGTCACCCATTCCCAGCTTCTGGCAAACAGAGGCTAGGAACACCATTCCTGCCCATCTTGGCTAATAGCCATGGATGGACCTATCCTCCATGAATTTATCTGGGGGTTTTTTTGGAACCCTGTTATAGTCTTGGCCTTCACAACATCGTCTGGCAAAGAGTTCCACAGGTTGGCTGTGTGTTGTGTGAAGAAGTACTTCCTTTTGTTTCTTTTAAACCCGCTGCCTACTAATTTCATTTGGTGACCCCTGGTTCTTGTGTTATGAGAAGGAGTAAATAACACTGCCTTATTTACTTTCTCCACACCAGTCATGATTTTACAGACCTCTACCACCACCCTCCCCCCCGTTAGTTGTCTCTTTTCCAAGCTGAAAAGTCCCTGTCTTATTAATCTTCCCTCATATGGAACTGTTCCATGCCCTCCAATCATTTTTGTTGCCCTTTTCTGTACCTTTTCCAGTTCCAGCATATCTTTTTTGATATGGGGCAACGACATCTGCACACAGTATTCAAGATGTGGGCATACCATGGATTTATAGAGGGGCAATATGATATTTTCTGTCTTATTATCTATCCCTTTCTTAATGATTCCCTAAATTCTGTTCACATTTTTGACTGCCGCTGCACATTGAGTGGATATTTTCAAAGAACTATCCACAGTGACTCCACGATCTCTTTCCTGAATGATAACAGTTAATTTAGACCCCACCATTTTATATGTATAGTTTGGATTATGTTTTCCAATGAGCATTACTTTGCATTTCTCAACGTGGAATTTCATCTGCCATTTTGTTGCCCAGACACCCAGTTTTGTGAGATCCCTTTGTAACTCTTAATGGTCCGCTTGGGACTTAACTATCTTGAGTCGTTTTGTGTCATCTTCAAATTTTGCCACCTCACTGTTTACCCCTTTTCCCAAATCATTGATGAATATGTTGAATAATATTGGTCCCAGTACACATCCCTGGGAGACACCACTATTTACTCTCTCCATTCTGATAATTGACCATTTATTCCTACCCTTTGTTTCCTACCTCTTAACCAGTTACTGATCCAGGAGAGGACCTTCCCTCTTATCCCATGAGAATTTACTTTGCTTAAAAGCCTTTGGTGAGGGAACTTGTGAAAGGCTTTCTCAAAATCTAATTACACTATACCCACTGGATCACCCTTGTCCACATGCTTGTGGACCCCTTCAAAGCATTGTAGTAGATTCCTGAGGCATGATTTCCCCACTCAGGTACCTGTCCGTGTGGTCCCCGGGCTGATTGGATATGGTGATGTTTCAAGCCCAGTGAGGTTGTTTCCACCTGTAGTTTAGAATGAGAGCCTGTCAGGGCAGGGGATGAAATGGGCAATCAGGGGGAGCTAAGAGGTAGAAAAAGCGACTCAGCAATTGGGTCCCTCCCCCCTCGACTCAGCCTTTATGGTCACTCTAACCTCCAGGGGGTTAGTGGATTTGATCAGCTGGGGAAGGGACTGGTTCTGCAGCTGCTGGCCCTGACTTCTCTGGGCATACTCTGATACGGAGCATCCCCCTGGGAAAAGCCTCACTGTTCTGCAGCTTGCCCTGGGGACAGGGTTCCCCCTTCCCTCTGCCTTACATCAACAGCTGCTGCTGCAGCTTCCCCCGGCTGCATGACAAATCCACTGATTTCCTGATCCCACACTGGGCATCCCCTCTGTAAGGCCCCAGGCAGATCCTGGCTGTGAGCATCTCCTTGGGGCATAGACTCTGTGAAGGCTGGGCTGGGTACAGGGCTGAGAGCGGGGACTCCAAACCAGGCCCCTCATCTCTCACCACCAGCTCCACAGGGTCACTAGGATCTGACCAGATGAAGGCTTGTGATGTGCTGCCATAACGTCAGGTGTAGCTCCTGCTGTCTTCCTGTATAACACTGCGGATGGGAAACGCAGTCATGTCTGCAGGACTTTCCATGTGATGCAGTGTGGCGTGGTCTCCTCCTTTGTACAGAACAACCCTCAGCCCTGGTACCTACACTCACACTGGATGGTCACGGTGCACCCCATGGCCATTACCTCCCTGGGGCTCACAGAGATGGAGGGTTTGGGATAGAACTCTGCATGCACAAAGACACAGGACTTCTATGGGGGAGACATATACCCTTACTCCTCAGTCTGTCTGTCTGTCATTTGATCTCTCTGTCTCCAGCCCTAGGGCATTCAGCTGCCTCCCCTTGTCTAATGTTCCCTGCATTATAAACCCAGCAACAGCACAGGTCTGTGGAGTTCTTGGAAGTATCTGGGCTGGATTCTGATCTCAGTTCTGCCAGTATAAATCTGGAGTTACCTCGTGACTGCAGTGGGGTCAGAGATGGGTTCTGATCCATTGCCCCATATCTATCTATCTCTCTACCTACCTACCTACCTACCTATTGATCTATTAATGAATGCAACTCTGACAAGGTAGGAGCTGGCTGGGCAGCCCCTAAGTCCTGACTCCTCTATGCATCCCCAGATCAGGAGCAGCCAAGGAAAGCATCCCCTATGAAAGGCCTCCCTGCTCTGCGGCACTCCCAGGGGCAGGGATCCTCCCTCTCCCCCCCCAAATCTATAAGGTACCCCATTAGTCTGTGATTCCACAAAGTCCCCATTGAGGCCCCACGTTACCTGTGTGTGGGGTCCCCGGGCTGGCTGGAGTCGATGATGTTTCAAGCCCACTGGAGTAGTTTCTACCTGTGTGAGTACAATGAGAGTCTGTTGGGGTAGGAGGTGAAATGGGCACCCAGGGGGAGTGACAAGATGGAAACAATGACTCAGCAATTGGGACTCTCCCCCCCACAGCTCAGGATTTATGGTCCCTGTAATCTGCAGGGAGGATGCCGTGCCGGTGCTGCAGTTGCTGGGCCTGACTTCTCTGTGTGTCCCCAGAGAAGGAGCATCCCCCTGGGAAGCTCTGCAGCTCTCCATGGGGGCAGGGATCCCCCTTCTCTCCCCCAGATCTATAAGGTACCCCATTAATCTGTGATTCCAGAGAGTCCCCATCAAGGCCCCACTTTACCTGTGTGTGTGGTCCCCAGGCTGGCTGGAGTCGGTGATGTTTCAAGCCCACTGGAGTTGTTTCTTCCTGTGGGGTTAGAATGAGAGTCTGTTGGGGCAGGGGGTGAAATGGGCACCCAGGGGGAGTGACAAGATGGAAACAATGACTCAGCAATTGGGACTCTCCCCCCACAGCTCAAGATTTATGGTCACTGTAATCTCCAGGGAGGGTGCAGTGCCGATGCTGTAGTCACCGGGGCCTGACTTCTGTGTGTGTCCCCAGAGAAGGAGCAACCTCCTGGGAAGCTCTGCAGCTCCCCCTGGGGGAAGGGTTCCCCCCCTGCCTCTGCCAAATCAACAGCTATTGCTCCCCCTTCATTGGACAAGTCACCCATCATATTATCTCATGCCTAGCTAGGCATCCCCTTGGATCCAGGGATAAGGAAATGTTGTTAGCCTCATTGGATGTGTGATGCATTTGAACGCATTGCGCAGAGTTTTCAATCTGTTTATGTGAAATTGCAGTTATAGGTTCTTATGTAAGCAGGCTCTGAATGAGCTTTCCCAACACCTAGTGATGAGCTGGGGAGAAGACATCAGGAACTGACCGTGTTTGAATAGTCACACCCACTCTGCCTAGGTGAGCAACATGATGGGGCTGCTTTGCCCAAATGATCACTTTTGTCTGGTGTTGGATTGCAAATCGCTTTGTTATTGAGGAGGCAGAGGTAATAAAGTGTGGTTATCCTTTTGTGAATCAAAGGGAGCAGAACTGGCCTTGGTATGCCATGAATGAGGGGGTCACTCTCAAGTTAACTGCATTCAATAAGCAGGAGGTAGGGGTGCCAAAGGCCAGTGGAGATGTGAGAGGGTATTTGTGCCCATCTGGCTTTACGTGCCATTTGACTCTGCACTGTTTAATAACAGAGCTTCTTAAGGCCCAGTTGAGAGTCTCTTGGTTTGCATCACTCGAGCTGACATCACTGATAGCCCAGTCTAAATATGAAGCCTTAGGTCCGTTGTGGGACAGTGTCTCTGGTGAACGAGGTTGCCTCGCTAACTGCTGGGATCACTGAGCATTGGAATTGCTGAGAGCTGAGTTAAGTGGTGGAACTTCAAAACATCCCAGAGGCTGCAGTGGAGAGGGCCGTGGCAGGGTGACTGGTGGCAGAGCGCCGGAGAGTGGCAGAGGGAACACTGGGGGGTGGCTGGCGGTGCAGTCAATGATGGTGGAGTGGCCGGCTGTGGAGTGAACAAAGGCAGACAGCGATGCAGAGTGAACAGCGGCACAGCGACGGCTGCTGAATCACTGCTCAGTGCTGCCCCCACCGCTCCCCCCCCCCCGGGGTGGGAGGTTAACTCACGCAAACACACCTCCAAACACTGGGTTTTCACTGACCAAGGACAACTGTGAGTGGGGTGCGGTGGAGGGAGAGAGGACTGGCGTGTTAAAGGGACATTTGTTTGTCGGACTGTCACACTGCAAGGTGAGAGACTGAGGAAACGGATGCTGCCAATGTACTCTGGGGTGGGTGTTTTATTCATGGTCAGATGTTTTCAAATCATGCTTGTGGTGTTTTCCCAAGTAATGCCAGGTTCCTTTCCCCTTTTATTCAAAGTTTTCTCTTCTATACATGTACTTAGTGCTTGTGAGAGGAGAAGTACTGGCTCTTAGAGGTACCAAGTGGGGGGTGTAATTTTTTTCAGATTACTGGGTGGGGACTCGAGCTGGTTCTGTGTTGTGTTGTCAAAAGGAACCCAGCCCTGGTTGTTGGTGACTCCCCCCGGCAGAAGGGTTACACCTAAGCAGTTGCTTATGTTGAATTTGCAGTTATATAGGGGTTACGTTTTTTTCTCTATGCAGTGCAGAATCAGCCACTGTGCGCACATGTCTGTGTTTCTAATCCATGACTATGCTAGGCCCACAATACACAGTGTGACTAGAGGCCAGCAGCACTGTATGTAATGTTCCCTAAGAGATGTGGTCACCTTAAGATGAACCTAATTCGCTCCGTCAGTGTGGTGGTGTGATCCCTCCTTCTAGGGTTTTGGAAAATTGTGATTCTTTTCCTCTGGTGTTTTGAGAAACACTTGATAGTGATCAACAGGGCTTTTGGTTTTGCTCAGTGATGATCTGGTCTGAGAGAAGCTAGATTAAGGGCTGAGCCTTCGTTATTGTTGGACAGAATTGCTGTCCAGACAGTGCAGAAACGGCAGCAGCAGCTGGAGCTCTGCACTACCCAGTGAAATCACTGAGGGTTTGTCTACAGACTCAGGCTTGTGCTTCGGCCCTAACAATGGCTGTGTAGACATTCCTACTCAGGCTCCGAAACCTGGGCTCCAGTCCCAGTAGGAACAACTACATGGCTATTTTTTGTACCATAATGAGAGCCCCGGTCTGTAGACCTGGGCTTTGAGATTTGTGGCTGCTGGTATTTTTTGCAATGTAGGCATAACCTAAGAGCTGAGAACACTTGGGGCTGGACCAGTGCAGAAACTTCAGAAGGTGACAGCAGTGTGCAGTGGCAGAGTGGGCAGTGACCGGAGTGGGCAGAGGCATCATTTGATTTTCCTGCATTCCTCCCCTAAGGCTGGAGCTGAATGCACCTAACGGCACCCCTAGACCCTAGGACTTCACTTATGGTGGACAGCAAACTAAGAGTGCGGTGTCATGGACAGAAAGGGGAGTGGTGTGTTAACGGGACATTTGTCTGCTGGTCTTTCAGAAAGGGGGAAACTGAGGCAAAGCCACTGCTCCACTTGGGGCCAGGGATTTACTTGTTGTTTGCATACGTTTGAGTCATTGTTGTCATGTTTTCTCAAATTAATGCCATTCTTCCTTCTCCCCTTAATAAAATATTTCTTTTGTCGCACACAGACTCAGTGCTTGCAAGACAGGAAGTATTGCTTCTTAGAAACACCCAGGGCTGGTGTTTAGTTTTCCCAGATTTCTGGGTGGGAGCTCAAGCCAGTGTTGTGTTGTAATTTTGAGAGGAACCCCTGTATATTGAAGCCAGAGCTGGAACTGGAAGAAGGGTTACATATGTATTGCAGAGGAGTTTAATCTCCTCCTTTCTACAGAACAACCCTTATGCCCTGGCACCGACGCTTTCAGAGGATGGTCACAGCTCCTCCCAGGGCCATCATCCGCCCTGGGGCTCACAGAGATGGTGGGTTTTGCACAGAGCTCTGCATGCACAAAGACACAGGACTTCAAAGCGGGAGACACAAACCCTGCCCCTCAGTCTGTCATTCTGTCCCACAGAGGGGTATTCTGATGCCTCCCCTTGTCTAATGTCCCCTTGGTAATAAATCCAGTGACAACACAGGTCTGTGGAGTTCTTGGAACTGGCGGTCTTGGGTTCTGATCTCATCTCCCCCAGGGTAAAACGAGAGAAACCCGCTGAGTGCAATGGGGTGAGGGCCAGATTCTGATACATTACCCTGAATCTATCTATCTATCTATCTATCTATCTATCTATCTATCTATCTATCTATCTATCTATCTATCTAATGAACACAGTTCTGATAAGGCAGCTGCTGGCTGGGGAGCCTCCTCTGTGCAGCCTCAGATCAGGGTAAGCCTGGGTAATTTAGGAAAGACCTCCCTGCTCTGCAGCTAGCCCCTCCATCCCAAATCTAAAGGTGCTCCTTTAATCTGAGATTCCACAGAGTCCCCATCCCAGCCCCGGTACCTGTCCATGTGGTCCCTGGGCTGGATGGAGCTGGTGATGTTTCAAGCTGTTAGCCGATGGCACCAGGGATGTTTGGTGAGGTGCCAGCTATGCCCGTTTATACCATCCGTGACTTTAACCGCTAGGACGCACTGTCCCTTCACGGCGGGCAGCCCAGGCTAGGCTGACGGATGCCCCAAGGTCCTAACCACCCGTGACTTTAACTGCTAGAGCTCAGAGCTCCTTCGCAGCGGGCAGTCAACACTGACTGACAGGTGCCCCAATGGCAGCACTAAGAGCCTCTCCACACCCGTGACTTTAACTGCTAGAGCTCAGAGCTCCTTCGCAGCAGGCAGTCAACACTGACTGACAGGTGCCCCAAGAGTTTGCCCCGTGGAGGTGGCACAACTCAACGCTAGGCTCTTAGTACTCTCACCTAATGGCCAGGCTTTATAGCCAAAACGGCTGAGGTTCTTTAATTGTGTTGGCTGCTTTACAGTAAACCAGAGAAACAAGTCAGGCTTATGTACAAATGGTTACCAAAATTTATTAAACTAGATTCTAATCATGTGGTTACAAAATTGCTAGTGCCTACTTATTTAAATGTAGAGATGTTACACACACAAACAAGTTACAAAACTGAAGCTACAATCCCAAAGAAAGAAAACAAAGTATAGAGCTCTATTTCAAAATATGTGTACACTAAAGATAGGAGATCAGGTGTGGGTGCTTCTTACCCTCCTTGCATCTCTCGATTCCAGCGGTGCCAAACCAGGATCGGTCACTCAATTCCGCGGAAAGACGAATAAGGGACAAGGCTTAGGGACCCTCTTAGCTGCAGAAGCCTTGGGAGGCTGTCACTTATCTGACCAGCAGATAGATAGTGAAAAGCACTCAAAAATCATGGTGCTGTAGGTCCCCTACTTATACCTCTGTACTCCTTTATTCTCTTTCTCCTTTCTTATGCCAAATTGGGGCTGGTCTGTCTGGGCGACGCCAGCTCTCGCAAGAGTAGTTCACACTTGCAAGGGAGAGAAACAATAAGTTTCGACTACCAGACATTCCTTTTATTAGGGTAAATATTTTCCCACCTGGGATGTTGGTGTGTGTGCATCATGCTATTTAGTAGGGGCTAAGAGCCATGTCTGTCACAGCGCCTCTGCCTGCTGTGAGCCTAATCGTTGTATATGTTCCCAGAGGCACATTGTAGCAGCACACCTGTGCTTCTCTCAGCTTCAAAGGCTGTGCTGGAATTCATGTTAAGTGCCCTGTTTTGGCTTCCGCAATGCTGGTCTGAGGGGGGGGGGCTGGCTGTCTGGCTACACAAGCCCGGTGGGGTGGCAGCTTGGGAAAGACAGGGCCGCACCTTCCTGGGGGCCACCGACTCAGCCGTGCCCTGTGCCATCCTGCTGGAACTGGCCACGGCCTTGGACGCGAAGCTGCTGAAGGCCAAGGAGCAGGTGAGAGCTTCCCAGGTTGGGGGTTCTACTCTTGTCTTGGGGAAAGGAATGGAGTCTAGTGTGTAAAACCGGGGGGGATGGGAGCCAGGACTCCTGGGTTCTATCTCTGGCTCTGGGAGGGGAATGGGGTCTAGTGGTTAGAGCAGGGGAGCTGGGAGCCAGGACTCCTGGGTTCTATCCCGAGCTCTGCTGCTGTCCTGGGTGCAGTCCCCTCACCTGTCCAGCAGTGCCAGGTGTTGAGCGAGCCCCGTGTCTCTCCCCAGGGCTCTGAGGTGACGCTGCAGCTGCTGTTCCTGGACAGCAAGGAGGCCTTCGGGGAGTGGAGTGAGAGGGATTCCCTGTACGGGGCTGTCCATGGCCAAGGCTCAGCACCAGCCGGGCACCAGCCAGCTCCAGGCTATGGTGAGAGCCGCCCGCCTGCCCCTCTGGGGAGTTCTGCCTGGGGGATCTTTCAGCCGAAGGGAGATGGTGGGGGTGCCTGTCCGGGGTAGGCTGGGGGCTCAATCTGTCTGCACTGGATCTTGTACCAATCCCTACCTCAGCTCCTCCTGGGGTGACTGGGCCCCTACAGATTTAACCCCTCGTTGCCTCTTTGCAGAACCTGTTTATCTTGCTGGACCTGCTGGGGGCCCACCACCCGACCATCCAGAACCACTTCCCCTTCACCGCCTCCTGGTTCGACCGGCTCGTTGGCATCGATACCAAACCTTCCTTTCTTCCAGGGGTGGGAGGGGGCTTGCCCCCCCAGGCACCTGTAGTGGGACAGCTACTTCCTCCCCCCCCCCCCAAGTCCTGATGGTCCTGCGTCTGTCTGACAATGAATAAAGGTGCCTGGGTTCTAGCCCCAGCTCTGGGAGGGGAGTGGGGTCTAGTGGTTAGAGCAAGGGGGGGCTGGGAACCAGGACTCCTGGGTTCTATCCCCAGCTGTGGGACAGAGCTGGGAGTTGGGGATTCAGTCCCCAGGGCTGTTGACCTGGCATCTTTCACCAACACTTTATTTCCCTCAAACACGACTTGTCAGGTTTGAAATCGCCCCTCCCTCCCCGGCAGCGTCTCTGTGTCCTCAGGGAGCTCTGGTGTGAGCGGCCAGGTGTGGCCCCCTGTGGGGCTCGTCCTGCCACGCCCCCAGCCTGGCAGGTCCCAGGAACCAGCCCATTCCTCACTCTCTTCTCTGTGTTGCCCAGAGAAGCGTCTGCACCGGGTGGGCCTGCTGCAGTCCCACCCCCGGGAGCAGACGTACTTCCAGCGGGAGCCTGCCTGTGGGCCTGTCGAAGAGGACTACGTCCCCTTCCTTCGCAAAGGTACCTGTCCTGCCCCTTGCTACCGGGCGTCCAGGCGCAGAGCAGTGTGGGATGGACAGCTGGGGAGGCCTCCCCGGGGGAGCCAGGGCAGAATGTGTGCAGTCAAAGCGTGGTGAGACTCCCCCAGGCTCCCACACAAGCCTGGCCTCATGAGTGGAGCAAGGGACTGAGACCTGGGTTCAGATCCTGGCTTTGCCACTGCCCTGCTGGGTGACTTTGCTGCTCTCTTCCTCAGTTTCCCCATCTGTGAAGTGGGAGGAATCACTCTGACCCCCTTTGTAAATTGCTTTGGGATCCCCTGAGGACAAGGGCTATGCAAGAGCTAGGTGTTATTTACAGGGGTAAAATGCTTTATAGATGATGTTTGCCTGCCTGGCACACTTCACCCCAGAGGTGGCTGCATTTTGAACTTAGGCTCTGGGATCCTTGGGGGTGAAAGACTTTACAAACATATCATTGCTATCTAGCCACTTGGCCCTGACTCGCTTGATGTCTCTGGCCAATCTGGTTCCCATAATGCACCTGGACAGCTGCTCGTTACAAGGTCAGGGGAGCACATGGCTCCTAGATATAAGGTCAGGTCGTGCCTGAGGGCCTGGCTCCATCTACTGAGACAGTGTGTGGGTTTAGAATGTCACACGTCGCCCTCTAGTGGCTGGACCACATGGGGATAATAGTCTACTACTGCTGACAATAGTGGAATTACTCTTTAGAGGCTGGGCTTGCAGTGATGCAGATCCTGGGTTGGATCCCTGCTGACTATCCATGTGTCTGTCTGGCTGCAGGAGTGCCGGTGCTGCATCTCATCGCCACCCCTTTCCCGTGGGTCTGGCACATGATGGAGGACACGGAGCAGAATCTGCACCCCCCGCCCAACTGTGGAGAACCTCTGCAAGATCCTGGCTGCCTTCCTGGCCAAGTACCTGTGGCTGTGACTACCCAGAGCCTCCCCTGGGGAGGGAACCAACCCCTCCCTGGGCCTCGCAGGATCCTTCGCCCCTCCTGGGCCGAGCTCCATGGGGCCAGCAGCCAAAACACCCTAGGGACCAGGCAAGGTGGCTTGGGGGGCCCGGGCTGTGGCAGCCCCGCAGGGTCTTGGGGAGGTGTTACAATACTGGGAGGATGGGAAGGGAGATTGTGCTGAGTCTGTTCTGGGGCTGCAGTGGGGCTGTGGCCGGCCCAGGGGTGAAACCTCTTGCTTGCACCTCTTGAGCCCCGTCCTGGGCTTTACACGCCCTCCAGAGCTCCAGCCGCCAGGGCCTAGACTAGCCTCTTCCCAACGGGGAGCCTGGATCCCAGCTGGTCGCGTCCCCTGGGGTCCACGGCTCAGAAGCAGGAATAACTGGGCTGAACCTGGACTGTGCTGGGGCAGGACACCGGGGGCTGCAGGGGGGCCAGACCTGCACTCTCTGCAGCGCGGCCTCCAGCTGCCAGCCCACCAGGGGTTGCTCCTGTTTATGGGGCCCGTCCAGCCCTGAGGTGCTGGGCTCCCAGCCTCGCTCGGGGGCTGCTCCACAGCGACTCTCGTAACAAAGAGCTGCCTCGTCAGTGCTGCTGCCCCTTCCCACATGCCGGGCAGCCCTGGGCACTGTGGGGCTGGGACACTGCTCCTGGCATGGCTGTTCCCTCCGCTCCGGCCCCTCCTGCCGGTCTCCAGCCGCAGCCCCAGCTCCCATCAGCAGGCGCAAACCCCAGCTCCCCTCCCCTTCCTTCAGCTCAGGGCTGCCGGGCCTGACTGTGTGTGAGCCATGCGGAACCAGCGCCCCCTTGGTTTCGCTCCACCTCCTCCCTCTGGATTGAGAGGCAGCACAGCCTAGTGGGCAGAGCACTTGACTGCACCCATGGGATCTGTTCCACTCTCTGCCACTAACTGGCCCTGTGAGTTTGGGTAAAACCCTTTTCCCCTCCCTGTGCCTCAGTTTCCCCTCCCATCCTTTGTCTAATTAGACTGTGAGCTCTTTAGGGCAGGGACTGTCTGTCTCATGTTCTGTGTGTATAGCACCTAGCCCAAGGGGGCCTCTTAGTGCTAATCTGACAGACCATCATCACACCCTCTCAGCTCACCCAGCCCAGCCCAGCGGCAGGGTGGTGGTGGTTATGGTTTAACAGGAGATGAACTGATTCCCGGCGCTTCAACTTTTCATGTGCTAGAAGCTGGTTTATTTTCACTGCTCAGTAGCTCCCAAGCAAAGCAAGCGCTAAGCCGCAGGGGCGCTGGGTTAAAAGCAAATTGCACTTGAATTAAAAACCCCTTTGTGGGACTCTGTGACCCACCCTACGGGTACTTCCCAGGCACCTGCTGTGTGAAGATCCAAACACTTTGCCCCCCTCGGTGAGAGAGGCTCACGGGAATGGATTGTCGGGGCGAAAGGGTCGAGGGCTGAAAGTTTTGAGAGCCAGACCCTGCGGGGGCCAGGCAGAGCCAAGTGTCAGGGCTCAGGGACACTTGGGTTCCCTTTGTGGGGGGGTTAAATAGCGACCGATTTCTGGGGGATTCCAGATGAAATCTTCGCTGCAGATCTCAGGGGGGCTGGGAGCAGAGGCGGATTTGACTCTGGAATTGATAATTGCTCAGACGTTTCACACGGGAATGGAGGCGACGTTTCCTGAGCTGCCCAGGGATTGGCAGGGCCATCGCCACAGAGCTCGGCTGAGGCTTGGCCCCACCCCCCTGGACGCTGTAAGACCCTGGGCCTGGCTGTGTGTGGACCTGGGCCAAGCTGACATGCCCGTTGTGGGCGGGAGCGAGGGGCTAGGCCTGGCATCTGCCGAAGGAAGCAGCCTGGGGGAGGCAGGTGGCTCCCAGGCGCCATTAGAAATCTGAGCCCCGGGGGGACGCGGGGCGGGGGGCAGCAGAGCCCAGGGGAGACGGGAGCGTAACCCCAACTCTCAGAGCCCTGCTCTCCGGGCCCTAGGAGGCAGCAGGTGGGCGAGAAGCGGGAGGCTGCCCCCTGCTGGGGGGCAGAGGTGCTGCTCGAGCAGGCAGAAGCTGTGGGCGGGGTCAGCGATGGGTGCAGGGGCTGCCCTGAGGCTGCAGGGACTCAGGCTTCAAACTCAGGCCACTGGCTTATGGCCTCGTAGAGGGCGTCCCCAGGGCATTGGGTTGACTTCACGTCGCAATGCCCCTTCAGGGTGTAGCTTTCACTCAGGAAGCCCCCGGAGACAGCACATTGGATCAGGCTCTTGGCAACGGTCAGGGTGGTGTTGTCAGGGGCTGTTTCTGCAGGACACCAGCAGCCCCCTGTTAATTTCACACCCGCCCCTGGCCCCTCGCTGCTGCTCAGGGGATGTGAATGTGGCCTGAGTAAATAAACACTCTCTAGCCACGTTCTTGATTGGCCATGTCAGTGTCCCCCCCCCACCATTGTGTTTGGTAATGCGTCTCACCGCCTCCACACACACATTTGCTTCGCCACGCTCCCCCTCCCCCTCCCTTTCCTGACCCTGTGCCCCAGCCCAGTGCCCCACCGTGGTGGAACCAAGAGCAGCTGTGAACTTCCTAGTTCCCCTGGGGGCCTAGCAGGGAAATCCGTACAGACGGGAACCACGTACTGGAGAAGCTGCCCAGGAAGCTGATTCCCAGTGACTTATTTTTCCAATTCTTGGCATGGGCCCCCATGGTGCTCCAACCTCTGCCCTCCTAGACTCTGTCATCTTCGCCGATCAGGAAGCTGCAGGCAGAGCGCAGTGTGAGACCTGCACAGGCATGTCGGCCGCACCCTCCCCTCCCCATCGCTCTTGGCAGCTCCCCCAGGGTCATCGCTGGCCCGGCCTGGGTTTGAACCTGGGACCATCAGAGCTAGAAGCTCAATCCTCTGCCATGGAGCTAAAGACCCACTGAGGAAAAGGACTGGAATGGAGGGGCCCTAACCTGTATTGCACTGTTTGGCCATTAGGTGGCGCTGTGTGTAACACCCCTTATGGAAGGCACCAAGGGCCCCACCTGGACAGAGCTGGGGGTGGAGTGAGGGCTGTAGCGGGCCCAGATGTGGGGCAGGAGAACAGCACTGGGAGCCGCTGCCCTGCTGGAAATTCCCAGCTGGGTTTCCATCTCCCGACATCACCAACTCAAAACATTTCACGGAGCAAAATCTCTGGCCAGGTTTTCGTTGCGGGGCGTCAGGCCGGCTGCAGGGAAACGTGTCAATAACGCCGGCATGGGGCGCTGTCACAGAGGCCTTTGCTGGCCCCCACCCGACCCCATTGCCACGGCTCCAGCCCCCCACACAAATGCTGTAGGAGTGTAACTGTACCAGGCTAGTTAACACATTACAGCCCCGGTGGGGGTACAATCCTCGGTGCTTACGGTGACAGCACTGCCGAGAACACATGTTAAACCAATCAGCGAACCCACCCGCCTGCTAATGGGCTTACCAGGGATCCCTCCCCTGACTCCAGCCAGGGCTCCGGCCGGGGTGCAGCCCGTCAAAGCCACCCACGGGCTTTTCAGTGCTTCCAAGCTCAGCACAGCTTCTGCTGCGAACATGACCCCTGGGAATCTGTGAGTGCCGCAGGCCGGTCCCTCGATCTGGGAACAGGTCATTCGCAGCCAGTGTCTCGCTCCCCAGCGCGTTGCTTCGAAAGGCTGGGGGCAGAGGTGGGAATTTGCATCCCCGCCTTGGCTGGTCGGTCATTTTACAAGTGTCCTGTGATGGTCCTGACCCTTCCCAGGGTTTGCTGGAGTCACGTCTCCCCCAGAGGAATCACGTCCCATCCCCCCAGACTCCAGACCCATTTGCATTTGTAATACAATGAACTCCGGAAATACCCACACTTCGTCCAACCTGCTTTGTGCAGGGTCTGGGAGGAAACTGCTGTCTGTGGCCCATCTCCCCCTACAGAAGTGGGTGGAACCAAGTGCTGTCCGGCACCCTTGGGGAACCCATTGACTTAGTGTCTGGACATGTTTCTCCTCTGCCTGGCATTTCTGCTATGGTCTGTCACAATGTCACGTTTTGATGTTGCATTTAAGAAGCATTCTGCCATCACGCCAGCACCCGGCCTTCACAAATCCGCCCGGTCGGCTGGCAGTCTCCTGCCCCAGTTCTCTCTAGAGTCCCTGGGCCGATCTCTCCCACGCCCCTCCTTACTCAGGGTGCCCCCAAACCTTTTCCTTCCAGCATGCAGTTCATTTTCTTAACTTCTGACACGGCTCAGCTGCATTATTAACGATGAGGCTTGTCCTGCTCCATCACATCCTCCGGATCCTCCTTGCACTCAGCCGACTTCCCTGGTGCTCCCAGTGTCTCCACAGCCAATTGCTCCTGTGCTGGATGATGAGCACTTCCACCATCCTCCACCCGTTTCTGACAACCCCACGACTGCACCGTCTCCTCAGCTCCTTCCCCTCGCCTGCCTTCCCCTTTCCTTGCGGCGCTCGCCAGCCGCCCCTTGACTTCCCCATTCTGCAGCTTCCCTTTCTGAGCATTTTCTGTCACTTTCTTAAGCTTCTGATTAAAAGCCTCGTGCGCCCGATGCTGAGCTGCCGCCCCGGGTCACGCTTTCCCCTCCACTCTCTGGTCAGCCTCAGAGACAAGCAGTGCATACGTGTGATCCCACGGGCGGGCCGGACGCGGTGCGGCCCCAGATCCTCCATGCATAACAGCACATTTCTTTACAAACAATCCAAGCCCTCCTTTACTATTTCGGCCATTCTTTGCCCGCATTTTACTCTTGATGGAGTTAACGTTTTGCTGGATCTAGTCTGACATCTCTTCTTCAAACTTTTCCCCGCCCCTGTAGGCCCCTAGACCGTCCCAGCCAGAGTCTCCACACACGGCTAGGTCTTTACTCCCGACACAGAGGTTGTGACCCTGCCCGGTCCGGTTCCAGCCGGTAAACTTGGGTTGGAGGATCCCCCAGGGAAGCAGATTTATTACCAATTCAGCTTCGATCTTACTTCCTACTTAAAGAGACCTCAAGGACCCAAGCCCCGGCCAGTATTTATTAGTTATTAGTACAGCGCTCAAACAGAAAGGCAGATCCATTACCAAGTCTGCTGAACCAAATTTTGCAGCCGTTGACGTAAACGACAGACTGATCCCCGTGATGTCTTTTGCCACGGCTTGCATACAGCCTTGCATTGGGAAAGAGGAAGAGATAAGCTGGAACTAAGTTACCTATAAGTAGTCCAAGCTGTATGCAAACCGTGGCAAAAGACATCACGGGGATCAGTCTGTCGCCTGCAAAATTTGTGTCTGGTAACTATCATAGACTTCCCAGCACACAATCACACATCTGCTGCTTAAGCATAAACTTTTACCATCACTATGTTATTTATACATTTCCATTTGTTTGTGGTTAGTACATTTCTCGCACAGTTGCGTGGCAACGCAAATAACAGGGCGCTAGGCTACAAATTTTAGCAAACTGGCATTTTTCACAGCCTGTGAGAGTTTAGCAGCATTCCCAAAGCATCTTGGGAGTCTGGGTCACCAGTTGGCCTGAGGTCTGATAGTAATTTGGCCTCTACCAGTCAACAAACCTTTGTACTGGTATAACGGCATCCCCATGGATGGGGTGGGGGGGTGTTGTAATGTTTTAACTAGACCGGTCCAGTTAAAGTCCTCAGGCTTTTGCATACAGACATGGGCGGCCTGTGGAGTGACCTTGGTTGAGTCACGTCCCCCTTGTGTGCCTCAGTTTCCCCATCTATAAAGTGGGGATAGTGATGCCAACTTCCTTTGTGAAGGGCATTGAGATCTGCTGGAGAAAGGGGCTAGCTCAGGGCCAGGTGTTATAACTGGGGAGCAAGAGGGTCTGTCGCTGCCCCAAGCAGGTCGTGGGAGCTTCGTGGAGCGGAGAGATGGTGGCAGCCATGGGTAGCAGAGGGCGCTGTGCTGGGCTCCAGTGGGGCAGGTTGGTGGCAGAAGGGGAGGTCTCTCCAGAATCCAGCAACGCACCCAACAGCCACGTGCCCTGATGCCTGACCCCATTGTCATCGCCCTCAGCATGGCCCCCAGCACCTCTCTCATGTGTGTCGGGGGGGGAGGGGATTTCTGCTTGGGCTGCCCCGACGCGCTGGTGCTTAAACTCCAAAAGGAAGCTCACAAGCAGTGGAAATTTGGACAGATGACTAGGGAGGAGTATAAAAATATTGCTTGGGTATGCAGGGGTGTAATCAGGAAGGCCAAGGCACAACTGGAGTTGCAGCTAGCAAGGGATGTGAAGGGTAAGAAGAAGGGTTTCTACGGGTATGTTAGCAACAAGAAGAAGGTCAGGGAATGTGTGGGCCCCTTCCTGAAAGTGGGAGGCAGCCTAGTGACACATGATGTGCAAGAAGGTGAAGTACTCAATGCTTTATTTGCCTCAGTCTTCACAGACAAGGTCAGCTCCCAGACTGCTGCACTGGGCAACACAGTATGGGGAGGAGGTGAGCAGTGCTCAGTGGTGAAAGAACAGATTAAGGACTATTTAGAAAAGCGGGACATGCACAAGCCCATGGGTCCAGATCTAATGCATCCAAGGGTGCTGAGGGACTTGGCTGATGTGATTGCAGAGACATTGGCCATTATCTTTGAAAACTCATGGTGATCGGGGGAGGTCGCGGACCATTGGAAAAAGACAAATATAGTGCCCATCTTTAAAAAAGGGAAAAAAGAGAACCCGGGGAATTACAGACTGGTCAGCCTCACTTCAGTCCCCAGCAAAATCATGGAGCAGGTCCATAAGGGATCCATTTTGAACCACTTGGAGAAGAGGAAGGTGATAAGGACCAGTCAACGTGGATTCACCAAGGGCAAGTCATGCCTTCTATGATGAGATAACTAGCTCTGTGGATATGGGGAAAGTGGTGGTTGTGATACATCTTGACTTTAGCGAAGCTTTTGATACGGTCTCCCAAAGTATTACTGCCAGCAAGTTAAAAAAGTATGGATTGGATGAATGGACTATAAGGTGGATAGAAAGCTGGCTAGATTGTCGGGCTCAATGGGTAGTGATCAACAGCTTGATGTCTAGCTGGAAGCCGGTATCAAGCGGAGTGCCCCAGGGGTCGGTCCTGGGGCCGGTTTTGTTCAACATCTTTATCAATGATCTGGATAATGGGATTAATTGCACCTTCAGCAAACTCACAGATGACACTAAGCTGGGGGAAGAGGTAGATACACTGGAGGGTAGGGGTAGGGTCCAGAGTGACCTAAAAAAATTGGAGGATTGGGCCAAAAGAAATCTGATGAGGTTCAACAAGGAGAAGTGCAGAGTCCTGTACTTAGGACGGAAGAATCCCAGGCACTGTTACAGGCTGGGGACCGATTGGCTAAGCGGCAGTTCTGCAGAAAAGGACCTGGGGATTACAGTGGACGAGAAGCTGGATATGAGTAGCAGAGCGCCCTTGTTGCCAAGAAGGCCAAAGGCATATTGGGCTGCATTAGTAGGAGTGTTGCCAGCAGATCGAGGGAAGAGATTATTCCCCTCTATTCGGCACTGGTGAGGCCACATCTGGAGTATTGCGTCCAGTTTTGATCCCCCCACTACAGAAGGGATGTGGACAAATTGGGGAGAGTCCAGCAGAGGGCAATGAAAATGATTGAAAATGAAAACGGGGCACATGACGCACTAGGAGAGGCTGAGGGAACTGGGGTTATTTAGTCTGCAGAAGAGAAAAACGAGGGGGGATTTGATAGCAGCCTTCAACGACCTGAAGGGGGGCTCCAAAGAGGATGGAGCTCGGCTGTTCTCAGTGGTGGCAGGTGACAGAACAAGGAGCAATGGTCTCAAGTTGCAGTGCGGGAGATCTAGGTTGGATATTAGGAAAAACTATTTCACTAGGAGGTTGGTGAAGCACTGGAATGGGTTAACTAGGGAGGTGGTGGAATCTCCATCCTTAGAAGTTTTTAAGGCCTGGCTTGACAACGCCCTGGCTGGGATGATTTAGTTCGGGTTGGTCCTGCTTTGAGCAGGGGGTTGGACTAGATGACCTCCTGAGGTCTCTTCCAACCCTGATATTCTGTGATTCTATGAAATGCAAGTGGTGCAAAATAATGGCGAGATGGCACCCTGGTGATGCAAATCCAAGGCAGCATCCACGCTGGGGCGGTCAATCTGAGCCAGGGGTGGTGGGTTTTGTGATATGGTGACATATCCAGGTAGGAGTTTCCTATCCCTTTTCCAGGGCTGGGATAGAACCCAGGAGTCCTGGCTCCCAGTCCCCCATTCTAACCACTAGACCCCACTGTCATGGGGCCCCCTGGCGATGCTCTGGAACTGCTCCAGACGAAGCCAGTCAGGACTCTGGGGAAGTCTCCTTTCTGTGAGCAGCCGGTCTTCAAGACACACAGCTCACACAACTTCCACCTTCCTGGGTCTGACCTCGGAGCATTCAGCATCCTCTGCCCCTCTGTGCACTTCCTGGGGAAGTCAGAGGGTCCTGCCCCACAACTTCGCAGTCAGATGTGACTCTCAGCCAGCCAGTAAAACAGAGGTTTATTAGACGACAGGAACATGATCTAACACAGAGCTTGTAGGTGCAGAGAACAGAACCCCTCAGCTGGATCCATTTTGGGCAGCAGTGAGCCAGAGAACCACATCTGCACTTCACTCAATGTCTCCAGCCCCCGCCCTCCTCTGGGCTTTCTCCCTTTCCCAGGCCAGGAGGTCACCGGATTCCTTTGTTCTCCAACCCTTTCGCTCTCACCTTGCAGGGGGGAAGGGCCCAGGCCATCAGTTGCCAGGAAACAGGGGTTTCAGCCATTCTCTGTGTCCAGACCCCTGCACACTCCTGCACTCTAGGGCTCTGCAATCATCATACACCCTTATCCCACCATCTAGATACTTAAGAACTGCCTAGGGGAAACTGAGGCACCCCCACAATATTCAGAGGAAACATTAAGAACAGTCCCGCTTCAACACACTGACTCCCCTTCCAGGGCTGGTGATGGAACCCAAGGGTCCCAAGCTGCCGGTGCTTTGGCCATGGGGTGTAAAACAGTCCCGTCTCTGCTTCGTCTCCCACCGCTGCAACGGTGCAGAAGCTGCTTTAATAGCAGCCTCCCCCCGACCCCCCCCCACGCCCAACTGAGTCCCAGGCCTTGCTAACGCTCAGTGCCACGGCAGCCCCAGGAGATGATTACTGCGGGGGTCTCGGCCCAGGGGGAGGCAGTGACTCCTAGAGCAGCAGCACTGTAGATCAGGGAGGTCTGGCAATGCAAGTGGCTGTCTGGGGTCTGGCAGCCCTGGCACTCAGAGCAGATTGTCAAAGGCCAAACCCTCTCACCACCGGCTCTGTAGCTCCCCCTTGCTTTCGGTCTGTCTTAGGCACCATCCTGGCCCTCATCCCCCTGGCATTCGAGCACTGCCCAACCTCGATTGCATTTATTCTAACTGCCCCTGCAGGGCAGGGCCTGGCTGCTAACCCCACTGCACAGACAAGGAACCGCTGCAGAGAGAGAATAAGGGACTTGCTCGAAGCCAAACAGAGCATCTGTGGCAGAGGTGGGAAATGAACATGGGTCTCCTGGGTCCCAGGATGGCACCTTCTCCTTCAACCTCCTGCCCCCTTCGTCCCTGGTTCAGTGGGAGCTGTGGGAGCTCTCTGGGGCACAGGAGCTCGCTGGTGCCCACATGGAGCTATGATGCCTATTGCACAGATTTCGCTTTTCCCGAACATTGAAGATGCTGCTCCAACCATACCAGGGCCCGCCAGGATCCTTGCAGCTGGTCCGTGCTAAATTGTGAACTGTGCCCTGGCCTCCCAGAGCGGGGCAATGGGAGAGGGTGGGGCTGGCCCAAGGGCCTGCTGGATTGCGGCTCATGCGTACTGAGTACCAGTGCTACAGAGCTCTGTGCCAGGACGGCGCTTTGTGGGGGGTTCGCAGCTCCTCTCTCCAAGGCTGTGTGGGAGCAGCCGCTGCAGAGAATCCCAGGCCTGATTCCCCCCACGCTGGGTCTCCTGAATGGCCCCTGCCCTGGGGGGCTCCATTCCTCACCCAGTGTCTCCTGCTAACTCTCCAGCAGCTGCACGGCAGGTGTCCGAAGGCACCTCTAGTCCTCTCCAGAGCTCAGGGGGACTGGCCTGGCATCGGACTGTCCTGGTTAAATGGAACAATGGCTCCGGGTAGCCGGAGAATGCCTGTTCCCCTGGCAACCTCAGTGCCATTCCCTCTGGAAGTGATGGTGTCAGCGAAGGTGCTGGAGGTGGTCAGGCCTCGTGGTTGGAGCTGGACTCAGGAGGCCGGGGCGTGGGTGGAGCGAGGCTGGAGCGAGAGCAGGGCTGGAGCAGGACCAGGAGCAGGGCTGGAGCAGCCCAAGACTGTTGCCAATGTCAGGCAGGAGCGAGATCCTGGCCCTGGAGTCCTGTTGAGCAGACTGAGCTGCTGCTGTGAGACTGAAATACTTGCTCCGGGAGTCACGGGCCTGTTCCTGGCTTGTGGATTGGCGGGAGCCCGGCACAGGAGGGACTCAGGGCCTGACACATGGCTCCAGGGGGCAGTTGGCTCCCGGCCCCGCTGGGCACTGACAGACCAGGTGCAGGGGGCCAGGCGCAGCACCAGGGAGGACATTGGGGAGGCAGGAGCACTGAGGTGGGGCTGAGCGGGCAGGTGCTGAGGAGCTGCGGCCGGCTGGCCAGCAGGGAGGAGGAGCAGCACCCAGCTGTGGAGGGCCTGGCTGAAGTGGCACTTTGTGATCTGTTGCAGGCGGGAGCTGGCTCCCCATATCCGAATGCTCTGCAGCGCCGGCGGATTCACATCTAAACCCGGATCTGGCTCCCAATTCACAGCTGGCCCCTCCCCCCGATCTGGAGTGGCTGAGACTCCAGCGCTCTGTGGAAGAGGCCAACAAATGCCAGCTCCTGGGGTGGGCTTCCCCCAGAGACAATCCCGTGCTGGGAAGGGAGGTTCCAAGAGCCGGCAGCTCCACCACTCACACTCCCAGCTTCCTGGGATGAGCCAGGAGCAGAGCTCCGGGTAGCACGCAAAGCCTGGATCAGCACCCCCAGGCCTGCGAGGGACCCGCACTGTCTGGGGGTGTTTGATTTCACAAGAGAGGGGGGTTTCCCACAGACTCTTCAACTCCCTCACCTCTCATGCTTGTTCCCATTTGCCTTTCAGCACCCCCACATGGCCCATGTTGGCCACCAGCTACCTCCTGGTCTGGGCACTTACCTGGCCCCATCATGCCAGTGGCTGAGCACATGGGTGTTGTCGTCTTTAGGCTCTCAACCTCCCCCGCAGAGCAGGGACCTGCTCTCTCTAGTTAGCAGGGACCTGCTCTCCCTAGTTACTGATATGCCAGGCACCCCAGGACATTATCACCAGCCCGTTCCCAGTCTTGGCATGGCAGTACATTTCCTTCCCAGTCCCCGTCCCCTGGCATTAATCCCGGGACTCCGCACTGGGGATGTGCACCTGGCAGCACGCAGCTCCTGAGAACACACAGGCCAGGGTGCAGGGCGAGGGCTCCAGAGAGAAACGGCAGGAGGGCAATGCTGGGAACCCCCAGGCCGTCTTCAGCTCAAGCATGAGGGCATCCCAGCATCCTGGAGAGCATGAATCTAGCTTCAGCTCAGCCTTTATGTCCCCCCATTCTCTGTGCTAGATGGGTTGGGCTCCCGGAGGGACGAAAGTGCCCATCAGGAGTTCCTGGCTTATCCAACGTCAGTTTCCCGCTCTTGTGAAAAAAACGGTGACTTCGCTTACACAGGAGCTGGTGTTCTTCAGGCTGGGCTGGGCCTGTACACGTTCCCCTGTAGGGGTGTGTGCACCCAGGGCCCGTGAGTCGCAGACGTTTGCCAACGAACATTTGCCAACAGACGTTTGCCCCCTGCTCTCCCCGTGTGCTCAGGGACCGCCATCAAAAGGGCACGTCTGCCACCTCCCTCTCAAGTCCTTCGCACCTGCATACTGCCAGGGGAACCTCCCCATTTCTACTGAGGCCTCAGGGACAGGGTTTATGATGAACCGGCTGCAGTTGATCTCCCCGCCCCCCGGGGTGTTCCACCCCTACGGCTAGCTGGGGATCCAAACTGACACTCCCCGGTTTGAGCCCCTGCCTAGCCAGGCCCTCTTCCCTCCCCCTAGGCAGTTGTTGGCTCTAAACTCCTGCAGGCAGCCATGACACACAGGTGCTTGGGGGCTTGAGAGAAGGGCTGTCACCAGCTGAATGACCCCTGCCTGTACGGTGGGGACTGAGGTGCCCCACAAGTCCTGTGCTATGCTGAGTCTGGGGAGATGGGCAGGTTCAGCCTCATTAGAAGGGATCGGCCAGACAGAAAGGCAGAATCGGGTCCCCGCACAGAGCCCCTCTACTCCCTGCCTGTGTCCTAACCACCAGGACAGTGGCCAATCCCATCTTCAGGTCAGGTTCCAGCGTCGGGCCCTGTCCATACCCTCAGCGTGTGGCACCCAGCATGCGCTGATAGACTCTGGTACATGCAGTAAGTTCACAGACACTAGAAACTGCCTAACACCAGGCTGGGGGCTGGGGATGTGTAGGGTACAGAGCACAGCACCCCCTAAGGCCGGGCAGGAGGGCTGGGAAATGCATATGATCCAGAGCACAGTGCCCTCTAACACCTGGCAGGGGGGCTGAGAGATGGGGGGTGTAGGGTACAGAGCACAGCGCCTCCTAATGCCAGCCAGGGGGCCTGGAAGCTGGGGGAATATGTAGGATCCGGAGCACAGCATCCCCTAACACCAGGCTGGGGGGCAGAGAGAGGGGGGATATGTGGGGTACAGAGCACAGCGCCCCCTAACACCAGGACACAAGGTCTCGTCCGTCTCAGGGTGGAAATGATCACACCCTTCGAATGGGGGTCTGCCACGGGCACTGGCAGGAGAACGCTGCTTTACATTAAGGTTCTTTGGCTGACGGGCGAACCTCACCCCACCCTGCGTTTCGAGTGTGAACAGCTGTCGATGGAAACCCAGATGGCAGAGATGGAGCAGGACTAACCGGGATCACTGAGTCTCGCTCTCACCCCGTGTCTACACTGTACAAGGGTGGGAAATAGCAGGTGCCTTTTCTTGCCCTGATACGATTTTGGAGATGCCGACGCTAGCGACAGCTTTCTCCCTGTGTGGGTTGTGGGATGCAGGGGAACCGTCTGTGTGCTCTGTACAGGACAAGGCGTGTAGATCGTTTATACCTCAATGTATCACTGTAAATACAGTCATTTAATATATCAAATAAAAGCAGAACAATACATCAAAAAGCATCAAAATGAAACAGAGGATTGCTATGTACAGGGGGGATTGCTATGTACAGGGGGGATTGCACGTGACTAGTTAACTGCTCGAGGGCTTTCATCACCGTGTACTTTCTGACAGGTTTCCGCGCCCTGTGTAGGGTTTACGTCCCGCCCTCCGTCCCCGTTTCCGGTTGTGTACGTTTTTGGCGCCGTCGGCCCTTTTGAACATTTCTTTTGTATTGTTTTCTGTGTTTGGCCGGGGGAAGGTTGCGTTCTTGTGTTTTGACATATTTAGAGAAAAAGTATGAACAAGTAGAAAGAAAGGCTGTAAGGGGTTCGCGGCTCCCTCCCTGTCCATCAGGGTGGGAGACCACGCCCCTTGCTACGATACTTCCGGGGTACCTTGGTTCAGGGGAAAATTAGCCCAGTGTTAATGGTTCAGGCCTGCAGTCAGGCCGACCAATGGTAGAGAGTCTGTTTGCCCGGGGCCCTCATTCAGGGCAGGGCTGCAGTCAAGTAGGGGCTCTGGCCTACAGTCAGGCAGGCAGAGCAGCAGATGGTCCATTTGCCTGGCCCTTGATCAGGGCGGGGCAGCAATCAAGCAGGGGGGCTCTGGCCTACAGTCCGGCAGAGCCGTCGCCGTCCAGGGGAGGTTAGCTCTCTGGTGGGAGAGTCAGCACAACCGTCTGGCGTCCTGATTCAGGCGGGTGCCAGACCAGTCAGGCCTCCTGACAACCAGGTGGGGAGCCTGCCACTCCTGACGGTGGGGTGGCGGTGGTAGGGGAACCCAGGCCTTCCCGCTCCACTGCGTCCCCACCCAGGGCCCTAAACAGCAGCGGAGTGGTCCGCCACTGGGTCAGAGGGGAAAATCCGATCACAACACGCTGGCCGGCTTGTGGTCAATAACACAGCTGAACCCGATTCGGCTGCCCTGGGCTCCTTCCTACACACCCATTCCGTGGGTACAGGGGTTCCAGGGTTGTTGTTCGCTTCGCTGGGGTAGACGGCTAGTGGCAGCCCCACCAGCTCCTTGGAGTCCCCGGCGTCTGGCAGCTCCGGCAGCCCCTCTGGCTCTCTGTCAGGATAGCGCTCTCCATTAGGGGAGCAGGGAAGAGATGTCCTGCTCCTCCAGCAGCTCTCTCCCAACTCAGCTGGAGGGGCGGCCTTTTATAGTTCCGCTTCCTGTCCCGCCCCTCTGCTTCCGGCAGGGTGGCATGCGGTGGGAGACAAGCCTGCTTTCTGCAACCCTCCTGCCCCCAACAACCCACTTCAGCGAGTCCCAAAATCAAATCCACTTACCAGGGGCCTCCTCTCCTCTTTGCGCTTCGCCAACATCCGGGGTAGAAAAGAGCTCCTGGCCGCATGCATCTCTGACCTCCGAGTCATCTTCTGCCTCTGGGTCCCCCTCCACATCCTCCTCCAAGATTTCCTCCTCCTGGCTCGGTCCACTCTCAACTGACACGCGAGCCACCGAAGTATCCACAGTGGTGTTAGCAATGGAGGTGGGGTCACCGCGGAGTATCATGTCCAGCTCTTTGGAGAACCGGCAGCTCATAGGCGCAGCACCGGAGTGGCGGTTTGCTCCCGCGCCCTGTGGTCGGCGTTCCGCAGCTCCTTCACTTTGATCCTAAACTGCCGTGTGTCCCGGTCATCGCCCCTTTCTGTCATGCATCGTGAAATCTGTCCGTAGGTGTAATGATGCTGGTTCTGGCGGGACCCAACCGAGAGTGCCAGTTCAGGAGAAACTGCTTCAAGCAGGGCAGTTACAGCCGAAGGCTGGGGGTTTTCCACCTCTGAGGCAAACCAAACCAGCCAAACAGAACAGACTTTGGTCTCACCCCACTGGCTCACCACAAGTCACACAAGCAATTCCCTTAGACACTCCAGTTTCCCAGTATCCCAGTATCACCAATTGTTATGGGGACAAATGGTTATGAAAACCAATACCCCAGGAAAAGAAAAAAGGCTCTCTTGATCCGAAAGGACCAAGCCCCAGACCCAGGTCAATATACAAATCAGATCTTGTCCCAAATCACGCTGTTGCCAATCCTTTAGACTCTAAAATCTAAAGGTTTGTTCATAAAAGGAAAAAGCTATAGATGAGAGGTAGAATTGGTGAAATGGAATCAATGACATACAGTCATGGCCAAGTTCTTGGTTCAGGCTTGCGGCAGTGACAGAATAAACTGCAGGTTCAAATCAAGTCTCTGGAGAACATCCTCAGCTGGGATGCATCTTTCAGTTCTTCTTTCAAAGCTTCAGTGTAGCAAAGTCCCTCCAGAGGGATGAAGCAGGACTGAAGACAAGATGGAGGAGCTGCAGCAGCTTTTTATATTCTCTTGCCATGTGGTCTTTCTTTCTTTGTCCCAAGACAAGCTGTCCATCACGTGGCCTGGAAAAACCTCAGCGTTCTGTCCATAGGCAGGTCCCTGCACACCGTGCTGAGTCCCAAGGCTTCTCTGCCTTCTCTCAATGGGTCAACTGTGTAGCTGATGGTCCTTAATCGGCCATCAAGCAGGCTAGGCATTGCATCCGATGAAGTGAGCTGTAGCTCACGAAAGCTTATGCTCAAATAAATTTGTTAGTCTCTAAGGGCCACAAGTCCTCCTTTTGAACTTGTCTGGGGTGTCACCCAGAAGCATAGTACAAGTTTGAACCACAGACAGTATAGAGTCAATACTTATAACTTAAAATACAAAAATGACACAAGCATATAGATAGCACAGTCAGAACCAGCAAACCATAACCTTGCCTTAGACACCTTATTTGACCCCCCTTTATATAAGATTTGTTGCCACTACAGGACCTTGGTTGCAACAATGATCTATATGGTCCCAGTTCAAGTCAATAACGTCACAGGAGGTATCATAATTGCTACGTCCGGAGTGCAGCTGGGACTGTACAGCCTCCTCTCCCCAAACGCTGATGAGGTCCAGCAGCTCGGCATAGCTCCAAGCAGGTGGATCGCCTGGTGCGTGGAGCAGGCCTGGCCACCTGGAAAGATGCGCTGCACGCATCACCGAGCAAACAGGAAGGGGACTTTCAAAATGGCAAAGGAGTTTACGGAGTGGGGATGATGGATGGTCACCTGAGGGCCGGGCAGTGGAGTTCAAACCGATGACCAGAGAGGCGAGAGCAGGCATTGTGGGACACCTCCCGGAGGCCAATCGCAGCGCCGTAATCGACCTCAGTGTCTACACTGGCACCGCAGCCCTGTAGCCCCGGTGCAGAAAGTTTTTTAAACTGTGCAGTGCTTTTTTTAAAGCTCTGCAACTGCCCTGTTTCCGCGCCCTGAGTGGCGTGGCCGTGCGTACACCTCACCAGTTGCAGCGCAGAAAGCTGCTTTACCGCGCTGCAACTTGCCAGCGTAGACAGGACCTAAGGAAACAGTGCCATGACTTTAAACCTCCTGTTTACCGGAAAAAAACAAGGATGTGTTTTGGAGTGGAATAAAAATGCACCTTTTAAAAATGCTGTAACACTTTTAACACATGATGAAAGTTATATTAAGCTTATTAAACATTTTAGATTTTTGTTGCATTATCAGAATGCTTTTGTTCTTAAATGTTTGCAGCCCACGGGCTGAGACATAAATACATGTTTCTGTGTTTGTTTTGGGTCTAGAAGCTGTATTAAAAGTAATGCTTTATAAAAACAAAAAGGCTTTTTCATTTGTACTTTGTGTTTCTAAGAAGACAAAAAGCATTTTAGTAATAAGTTTGACAGGGGCATTTTTGAATTAGCCAGTTTGTTTTCAAAAGATGTCTAGTTACCATTAAGCAAAAGCCAGGGCCGTAACGTTAATTAAAGGAAAGAGGCATGTAGATTTCAAAGCCTCCTGGTTACAGAAATGGGAATGGCCACATCACCATTTACAAAATCTTTTTATTAACTGTTTAAATAAACTTACTATATAAAAGAATACAAAAAGAGACCCAAACCAAAACAGTTTTACCTTTAAATTGTAAAGAAAGCTTTAAAAATCAGGGTACTGTTAAAACCCTCATGTTGTTAAGGTTTGGATTTGGACAAAAAAGAAGAAAAAGCAGCTGATGTGAAAAAGTTCTGACAGAGATAAGGGGCTTGTTCTGTTCCCAACATACACACACATACGTTCTTCTTCTTTTCTCATGTTTTTTTGAAATGTAAACCAGGACAAACAAGTTTGCTTTAGGCCTGTTATATAAAATCTGCATGAAGCAGGATTTAAAAATAGCTGCCTTCCCCTGTTTAGCTCGCATGTCCTGTGACCAAAGTTGTTTCACTGTAAAGATGGCCAGAACATGTATGAATTTAAAACAAACAAGAACCCACAGCAGATTGCTTTTCAAAAGACACCCTTTGAACTTATTAAGAGTGTAAAATAAAGAAGCATCTCGCGGTTAAAACCACAGGCAGTTTACAAAAGTAATTTGTTAAAGTTAAATTAAGTTTTTATTGACTTAGGGATTTTAGTATGATTGTTTGTTGCATTATCAGACTGTCTTTGCTTCTAAATGTTTGCAGTCCGTGTGCTGAGACCCAGGTACAAGCTCTTTTTTAACTGTTTAAATGGACTTAATATATCAAAGAATGCAAAAAGAGAAAGTTGGTTTTTTTTTTTGGTTACCTTGAAATTGTAAAGAAAGCTTTAAAAATCAGGGTACAGTTAAAAACCTCACGTTTTGAAAGTATGGATTTCTACAAAACACAAGAAAAAGCAGCTTATGTGAACCAGTTAGCTTTTTTTTTTAAACCAGAGATAAGGTATTTGTCACCGTCTCTGTGAGTGACTGCAGTGTGACCTAGAGGAATGAGTCCCTTATAAAAGGCCGGGCCTCCAGCTCAGATGGGAGAGAGCTGCCAGATGAGCAGCACGTCTCTTCCCCGCTGTGGAAGCACAGACCTAACGGAGAGCGCTATCCTGACAGAGACCCAGAGGGGCTGCCAGATGCCAGGGACACTGAGAAGCTGTTGGGGCTGCCACTCACTGTCCTCCCCCAAAGCTCGCTGTTGCCGGCAGGGAAAGGGCTGGGGGGAGTCCTCCTCTCTGGCCCCTATCCCGGAGCAGCCTGCCTGCACCCCAACTCATCCCCAGCCCTGCCCCACCCCAGAGCCCACACCCCCAGCCAGAGCTTTCACCTCTCCACCACACCCTCAACCCTCGCCCTGAGCCCCTCCAACACCCCAAACACCTTATCCCAGTCCTAGCCAGAGCCCTCATCCCCCCATACCCCAACCCTCTGCCCCAGCCCTGAGCCCCTTCCAACACCACAAACCCCTCATCTCCAGCCCTAGACAGAGCTCTCATCCCCCCATACCCCAACCCTCTGCCCCAGTCCTGAGCCCCCTCCAACACCACAAACCCCTCATCTCCAGCCCTAGACAGAGCCCTCATTCCCCCCCATACCCCAACCCTCTGCCCCAGCCCTGAGCCCCCTCCAACACCACAAACCCCTCATCTCCAGCCCTAGACAGAGCCCTCATCCCCCCACACCCCAACCCTCTGCCCCAGCCCTGAGCCCCCTCCAACACCACAAACCCCTCATCTCCAGCCCTAGGCAGAGCCCTCATCCCCCCATACCCCAACCCTCTGCCCCAGCCCTGAGCCCCCTCCAACACCACAAACCCCTCATCTCCAGCCCTAGACAGAGCCCTCATCCCCCCACACTCCAACCCTCTGCCCCAGCCCTGAGCCTCTTCCAACACCACAAACCCCTCATCTCCAGCCCTAGACAGAGCCCTCATCTCATAGAATCATAGAATATCAGGGTTGGAAGGGACCTCAGGAGGTCATCTAGTCCAACCCCCTGCTCAAAGCAGGACCAATCCCCAATTAAATCATCCCAGCCAGGGCTTTGTCAAGCCTGACCTTAAAAACTTCTAAGGAAGGAGATTCTACCACCTCCTTAGGTAACACATTCCAGTGTTTCACCACCCTCTTGGTGAAAAAGTTTTTCCTAATATCCAACCTAAACCTCCCCCACTGCAACTTGAGACCATTACTCCTTGTCCTGTCCTCTTCTACCACTGAGAATAGTCTAGAACCATCCTCTCTGGAACCACCTCTCAGGTAGTTGAAAGTAGCTATCAAATCCCCCTTCATTCTTCTCTTCTGCAGACGAAACAATCCCAGTTCCCTCAGCCTCTCCTCATAAGTCATGTGTTCCAGACCCCTAATCATTTTTGTTGCCCTTTGCTGGACTCTCTCCAATTTATCCACATCCTTCTTGTAGTGTGGGGCCCAAAACTGGACACAGTACTCCAGATGCGGCCTCACCATTGTCGAATAGAGGGGAACGATCACGTCCCTCGATCTGCTCGCTATGCCCCTACTTATACATCCCAAAATGCCATTGGCCTTCTTGGCAACAAGGGCACACTGCTGACTCATATCCAGCTTCTCGTCCGCTGTCACCCCTAGGTCCTTTTCTGCAGAACTGCTGCCTAGCCATTCAGTCCCTAGTCTGTAGCGGTGCATTGGGTTCTTCCTTCCTAAGTGCAGGACCCTGCACTTATCCTTATTGAACCTCATCAGATTTCTTTTGGCCCAATCCTCCAATTTGTCTAGGTCCCTCTGTATCCTATCCCTGCCCTCCATATCTACCACTCCTCCTAGTTTAGTATCATCCGCAAATTTGCTGAGGGTGCAATCCACACCATCCTCCAGATCATTTATGAAGATATTGAACAAAACCGGCCCCAGGACCGACCCCTGGGGCACTCCACTTGACACCGGCTGCCACTCCCTACATTCCAACCCTCTGCCCCAGCCCTGAGCCTCTCTAACCCCCCAAACCTCCCAGCCCCAAACAGAACCCTCACCCCCTACACCCCGACTCTTGCCCTGAGCCCCTCCCAAACCCCTCAGCCCTGCACCCCCTCCCTCTGCACCCCCTCCCATCCCCAAACTCCCTCCCAGAACCTGCAGCCTGCACCCCAATACTCTGCCTAAGCCCAGGGCCTGCACCCCAGACGTCCTTCCTCACCCAAACTCCCTCCTGGAGCCTTGGGCAGGTGGGGGGCGAAGTAGGGGCGGGTTCTGTGCACCACCAAAATTTCTACAAACCTGCCACCCCTGAACCCATGTACACACGGAATGGCGTGTAGCAAGGAGCCCAGGGCAGCCGAATTGGGTTCAGCTGTGTTATTGACTACAAGCCGGCCAGCGTGTTGCGGTCGGATTTTCCCCACTGACGCAGTGGCGGACCGCTCCACGGCTGTTAGGGCCCTGGGCTGGGACGCAGTGGAGTTAGAAGGCCTGGGTTCCCCTACCACTGCCACCCCACCCTCAGGAGTAGCAGCCTCCCCACTTGGTTGTCAGGAGGCCTGATTGGTCTGGCACCCGCTTGAATCAGGACGCCAGACGGTTGTGCTGACTCTCCCACCAGAGAGCTAACCTCCCCCAGGCTGCGACAGCTCTTCCGGACTGTAGGCCAGAGCCCCCCTACTTGATTGCTGCCCCGCCCTGATCAAGGGCCAGGCAAATGGACCTTCTGCTGCTCTGCCTGCCTGACTGTAGGCCAGAGCCCCTACTTGACAGCAGCCCTGTCCTGAATGAGGACCCCGGGCAAACAGACTCTCTACCGTTGGTCGGCCTGACTGCAGGCCAGAACCATGAACACTGAGCTATTTCCCCTGAACCAAGGTACCCCGGAAGTATCGTAGCAAGGGGCGTGGTCTCCCGCCCAGACGGATGGGGAGGGAGCCGCGAACCCCCTACAGCCTCTCTTTCTACTCGTTCATACTTTTTCTCTAAATATGTCAAAACACAGCACGCTGTTAGGGCCCTGGGCGGGGACGCAGTGTAGCGGGAGGACCTGGGTTCCCCTATCCCCGCCACCCCACCGTCAGGAGTGGCAGCCTACTTGATCGCTGCCCCGCCCTGATCAAGGGCCAGGCAAATCGACCTTCTGCTGCTCTGCCTGCCTGACTGTAGCACAAGCACGCAACCTTCCCCCGGCCAAACACAGAAAAATAATACAAAATAAATGTTCAGAAGGGCCGATGGTGCCAAAAATGTACACGACCGGAAACGGGGACGGAGGGCGGGATGTAAACTCTACACGGGGCATGGAAACCTGTCAAAAAGTACATGGTGATAAAAGCTATTGAGCGGTTAACTACTCACGTGGCTGGGCAGGGCAGGCGGCCAATGGGGAGGAAGCCATGGTCCGGCAGGATGTGTTCCACCCTGCTCCAGGCGGGCTCTGGTGCACCAAACCCCCAGAGTAGGGAGGCTGGCTTTTACTCAGGCAGCTGGGCAGCTTCAATGACTGGGTTCTCCCTTGTATGCATCAGTCTCATCCTGTGCAAGAGTGTCCGTAGGCTGGTGTGGGCTGGATGGTGTTTCTTGCAGGCATTGAGGATGAGCATTGTCTGCAAAGCCAGGCACCTGACAGAGGACTTGCTGTCCTGCTGCAAGCCTTTGAGGACTAAGATTGAAAGGAAGGAAATGGAGGTCAGAGCCATGGTGCTCTGGAAAGCCCTGGCACACCAAGCCAGGGCTGTACCTCTCAGCCCGTGACAAGAAGGCAGCAGGCTGGGAGGTGGGAGGCAGGGGACTAGCAGGAACAACCACCAACCCTCACTTAACATCCCCACTGCCCTCCATAGCTGGGGGAGCCCCCAGACACAGGCAAGAAGTCACAATTAACCCCATTCACTCACTATTTCCAGGACTGCCCCGTCCCCGCAGGATCTGATGGCCTCATCCCTGCCTGTATTTACGCTCCCCCTTCCCCCCAGTGCACAGATGGGCATTCAAGCCCAGAGAGGGGGAGATTCAGAAAGGGGGCTTGGGCATTGTTAGGCTACGCCTAACTTCCGGTGCCCTGCTGCCCTCCAGGAAATGCCGAGGAGGGAGCTCTGCCATTCCCTAGCTCTGGTTGGGGCCCAGCTGTGAAACTGCTCTGGGAGTGAGGAGCCTGAGCTATGTCACACCCCCTCCCCCCGTCCCCCTCTTCCCCAACAAATGTGGAGGAGACGCTGCTCTGCCCTGCGCTGGCCCAGGGGTCCGGGCACGCAGCAGGGAGGTAGATGACCGGACATCACCTCAGTCTCCTTTGGAGCAGTGGCTTGACACCAGGCACCCCACCTGGAGGTGACTGCAACAAACCCTGGGCTAGTGAGTGCAAGGAGGGGAGGCAGGACCCCACCCTTGCTGTGTTGCGGGGGCGGGGGGGCGGCAATCGTCTGCGAAGGCCAGCCAGCTCAGGCCCAGTTTGGGGATTTTCCAGGCCACAGCTCTGAGGTCAGGGCTAAGTGCCTGGGCACATGCCAACCAGCAGACACCACAGGGTGAGGGGGAAGCTGATCGGGGGTTTGGGGATCTACATTTTGCAACCCTTTGTGGCTCTCGCCCAAGATCACATTGCTGGCGTCGGAGATTGAATCCAGCCCGTGGCCCTGGGCCATTCGTCCCTCTAGCGCTCAGTGCTCAAGGCAGATACCACTCACCATTGCAGATGGCCTCTAACTTCTCCTGGCTCTGCTGGTCCAGCTGCCGGGCAGTGAGGCCTACACACACAAACAGCTCATTACATCCCTGCGTCCCCAGAGAGGGTGTCAAAGAGTCTGTCACCCTCCAAGCAGTGGGGCTTTCCCCTGCCCCTTGTTGTCCAGGACGCACTCCTGAGTCCCCAGGGGAAAGGGCGAGTCCCCAGGGATGGCTGTGGGGCTGGTTGCCAAAGGAGAGCATAGTGCCTTGAGGTTCCACTACCAAGAGCCCATGGTGGGGTGGGGGTGGGGGGGATGTGGACCGCATGGGGAGCAGTGGGTTCGAGGGGGCCCATCAGCCGATCAGGGCAGTTTGGGGTGAGCTTGCTCCTGCGGGTTTCTGACCCCCCTGAGCCTTCATTCGGCAATCAGGAGCCCAGGGGTTACTTCTCGCTGCCAGCAGGGACTGAGGAGAGCCTGGGACTGGATCCAGCCCCCCTGCTTAAGGGACCCCTCTGCTCTGTGGTTACCTAGAAACCTGATGGCCGCTTCTCTAATGGGATCCTGTGGGTCTTCCAGAAAGGCCATGGCCTGGCAGAGGAAGGTTTCTGCCCTCCCCTTGTAGCATGCCACCTAGGAGCCAGAAGAAGGGAGCACAAGGTTACTAAAGGCCTTTCCATCCTGCAGGCCAGGTTCCAGATCTGTGGAGTGTCCTGCTTTCAGCCCTCTTTCCTGTGCCGGGGGGATCACGCAGAGGGACTACAGCCAGGGCCAGGTGTGGTCCCGGGGCTGGGGCTCGGTGTGGGCACGGAGCCGGGCAATGGAGGGCTCCCTCACCAGGCAGTCACAGCCTCGCCAAAGCTCCTTCTTCTGGACGAGAGCACTGAGCTGGCTCCACCTGAGGAATTCCAGAGCACTCCTGAGGGCGTCCCAACACACCTGCAAAACAAGAGGGGCCGGCTACAGTTACGGGAGCTGGAAGCCAGGGCTGTCCCTCGGCATAGGTGGCTGCATAGGGGACCACGAAATTTGGGGCACCAAATTGCCCTAAATTTCATGGTGCCCCTAGGCGGCTGCATGCTGCACATGCAGCAGCCCCAGCCCCAGTGACCCGCCCTATACCTCGGCCAGCCCCGCCGCGGGCTGCGCCCACTACAAAGGGCAGGGCCGTCCCTGGGGGGGCCTGGACAACTCCCTCCGCCCTGCCTCTTCCCCTTCCCCCCTGCTCCGTCCCCAGCCCACCCCCATTCCGCCTCTTCTCCGCAAGCCTCTTCCCCCAGCGACCCCACATTCACTGGCAGTGGCAGGAAGTGGAGCAACCCGGTCCCAGCCCGCTCTACTCCAAAGGATTGCCCCCCGCACTCACCGGCGGTGGGAAGCGGAGTGCCGTGGCTGGGAGCTGGCAGAGTAGAGCGGACTGGGGCCAGGCTGCTCCGCTTCCCGCTGCTGTCAGTGAGTGTGTGTGTGGGAGGGATCCCTTTCCCCAAAGCCGCTCCCTCGAGCGACACGGCTGGAGCCGGGGCGAGGGAAGCAGAGCGGGCTACTCCCAGTTCTCCGCTAACCCCCCAGGCCACTCTGGGCCTGTGGGCCCCCCAAAAGTGGCCCCACACAGCTCCTGCCTCCCAGATCCTGGTCGGGGGGAGGGGGAGGCCTGGGACCCCACACAGCCCCACTGCGGGAGGGCTGGATAGGGCACCCAAATGGCTAGGGACAGCCCAGCTGGAAGCCACTAACATAGCTTCCGGAGGCCGTGTGTGCTGAACAGTTCCTGGCCCGCAGCTGCTCGCGGAAGGGCGGAGGTGTGGCTAAGGCAATGGCTGGAGACCTGACTCAATTCCCAGCTCTTCCTGCAGGAACTCAGGCAAGTTGCTTTGGCCCAGGGCTACAAAGGGATTTAGGTGCCTAATGCCCATGGGCATTCAATACTTCTGAGGCGCTAGGCCTCACGCTGTGCGTTAGTTCCCCACCTCCTGGGGGGTAGGAGGGTGAATTCATTACTGCTGGGGGCATTTGGCTCCCAAGTGATGGGGGCCATGAGAGTGAGCGTGGGCACAGGCACCTGGGGCGGGGCGGACGGGGGGCTTGGGCATGTCATGGCTAGTAAGAGCTGTCCGGGCTGCTTGGCCAAGGGCACATTGGGTCTTGGGCACCATCCGGAGGCTGGGTAGCTCTGCTCCTGGTAGGGACCATGGCCAGGGTTGTGCTCTTCCCACCAGCACAGCCAGGGGAATGTGTGGAGGCCAGTGGCTGTAGGAGAGGTGAGCTGACCCCTCCGCTCACCCATTCTCTCAGCCTGTCTGCAGGGGGGGAGTGTTGGCCTCAGAGGAGGCAGGGAAGACTCAGCAGTTGGGTGGGGCGACATGGTCATGGCGCTACTGGACTCAACGTTCAAGTGATTTTGAGCACCTGATTGTCACAGCACTGAGCACCTGCCCTCTGCCGGCCAGACCCTTGAAAGGGGGGTGTCACATGTTGCCCCCCCCAACAAATTACTGGTCACTCTGTAACGATCTCAGCTGCAGGCTCCAGCTCGTGGCCTCACCTGGGACACATTGGGACGCTCATCATGCAGGAGGAGGAGCAGCGGGACCAGGCTCCGGATGACGTGCTCCTTCATTTTCCTCCTGCTGGGCCCCCTTACAAGCTCCAGCAGGTGTTTAAAGAGGGCGATGGAGAGCACCCGGAGTTTGCTGGACTCCTGCAAGAGAGGATGTGGGGAGGAGACGCTGTGACGGTCGTGCTCACTCAGCGGGGTGAGCGCTCACTGTGACAGAGATGTCTGCCCTGCAGGGGGTATTGCTAACTCACCCCCAGTCATACAGGCACAGCTGGGGGCCAGAGTCTCATGAGCATAGCGCCACTGAAGGCAAAAGAGATGCAGGTTTCCACCAGCTGAGGGGCTGGCCTGGTATCTTCTTGGCCAGAAAACCTGTTCTGTTCCCCCCGGGCCCCACAGGGTTTTGGTTTAAAGGCTCACCCCAGGGCGAGATCCTGCATCTTCGGTCTGGGCTGCCCTGTCCCTTCGGTCAGCTGGGGATCCAGGAGACCCTGGGAACAGCTTTAGCTGGGCCTGTGCCACTGCTAAATAAAGAGTGGCCGGGTCCCAGCAGAGTTGGGGAGGGCTGAGGGTAGGATTTAGCGTTGTGAGAGCTGGGGAGGTGGGTGGTCCCTCCAGGAGCCCCCACTGGGGCGTTACCCCTGGAAGGCAGTAATGGATGGGTCCCTTTCTCCCGCCCACTTTGCTGGCTCTCGCCGTGCAGTGGGGGACTGAACATCAGTCTGGTGAACACGCTGGCGGGGGCTCGTTTGTGGTTACAAAAGGCCTGGGGAGAACTAGCCCCTCCTTTGATGCTGCCCTGCCATGAGAACGAAGGGGAGAGGAAAGGGCGGTAGCTGCAGAACCTACAGATGGAGCCGTTTCCTTATGGAGCTGACAGGCCAGCTGTGGGATTCCTGGCCAGGGAGGGGAGGAGCAGGATTTTCACCAGGGTACCATCACTTGTTACCCTGGAAGCCAGCAGGAGCATTGCGGCACCCTGTGCTGCAGAGGCCCCCTCGCTGCATGCAGGCTCAGGAATGCATGTCCTTCCCTCAAGGGGAGCCTCGTCCCCAGGCTGCCCTGATCCTTGTCAGCAGGCCTGCAGGACACCAGGGTTCCCACTCTTACTGCCATATGCTCTAATGGAGAACGGGCTAGCAGAAGAAGGCGGGAATGGGTTCATGTCATTTACGACAATGCTTTTTCTGGCTAGGGCCATAGCATAGGTCCCGCTAGCCCACCCGCCAGCCCCCATTCATACGTCTGTGGCTTAAAGGGTCTCCCGCGGGCCGCCAGGCCTTACATCATGAAAGAAAGGCAGGAGTTTCTCAGCCACTTGCACAGCCACGGGGCTGGCGCTCTGCCTGTCCATGCCAGCGAGGATGTCTCTCAGCACCACGATGGCATTGGAGATGATGTCCCTGTCTGCCTCGTGTAGCCGCTCCACGACGACTGGGAGTTGGCGCTGGAGTTTCCCTATCTGTGTGAAAGGAGGAGCTGCTTTACGAAACACCCTCCGGTGACCCAACAAGCCATTTCCAAAACAACGTCTGCCTCCCCTGCAGACAGAGCCACGGGAACTAGGAGTGCAGGGGGTGCTGCAGCACTCCAAGGTTTTACGCGGGGCTCTGCTCCTGGCCCCACACACAAGGTCCCAGCTGCCGGCCCTGCGCCAACTCCCAGCTGTGGCCCCAGCCTCGGCCCCCTTGCCCCATCCATCTCCCGCCCCCCTGGAGCCATGGCCCTGCTCCTGACCCCAGCTCTAGGGGTGGTGGGGTGTGTGCACAGGTGTAAGGGGGTGCTCAGCACCTCCACTATCAAAAGTCTTCTAGCGCCCCGCCTCCAGATGACATGTTAGAGCCTCAAAGCCCTTGCACAGCCCCAGCTAGGATCGCAGGCAGCGGGGCCGGCTACCTGCAACATAAGCAGCTGCTTCCTTGTACCCCCCATCCCAGGGCGTGGTATTTATTTGCAGGTATCATCTGTGGAAACTTCTCTGCACAACACCTTGACCCCAAACAAATCAAGTGTATTCTTCTTATAAGGGTTAGAATAGCACCTCCAGCGCCTATCTGCAATCAGGGCGTGTGCTGGGGCCTTTCCAGGCACAGAAAGAGACATTCCCTGGCCTAGAGCTTACAGGCTAGACACACAAAGGAAGGATTTCTATCCCCATTGTACAGACATGGAACTCAGGCACAGAGAGGCGACGTGACTCACCCATGGTCACCCGGGGAGTCTGGCAGAGCCTGAAACTGAACTTGGGTTCTCCTGAGTCCCGGGCCTTACAGCCCAGCCTTGGCGAGGGAGCCGATTTTGTACACGAGTTGTAGGGTTGGTCTGTTACTAAAAGCCAGATTCAATCATTTCTGTATTTGGCTTTTGAACTGTTCAAAGACAGCCCCACAAAACCTCAACCGGGATCAGGGGGAAAAGTGTCCAATACAGGCTTACCGGTTCCGGAAGGAAAAATAAAACACAAGCAAGTGAAAACCAGGCTGAGGACATGGAACAATGGGAATGGTGGATAACAAAGAGAATTACAGTCATGCCCTCTCCATGTCTGATCGATTCATTGTCCGGGTTTAATAAACCGGACTGACCTGCTATTCTCAGGGGAAGTAAATTATAATTAGGGAGAGTTGCCTTCAGATTGTCTCCTCTTTGACCAGGCTGCCAGATCTGTGTATTTAAGTCCCAAGGGTTTTCTCTGCCTTCACTAGACTGTGTCTATCACACTTGGTATGAGGTCTGAGCAGCAAAAGGCCCTTCTCGAGCTTCTCGAGGAGCGAGTGCTGCGGGACAGAGCTGTGACGTCAACAGTTAAAACCTACGAGGCTCAAAAAGGGGATTCGTAGGAAAAAATGGTTCCAATTGAAGCAAAATGGCTCTGTCCGGGCGTCCCGGATCACTGGTGTCACCAGCAATCCCTGGAGCTCTAGAGTCCACAGCTCTGCTGCTACTCTAGTGCTAGGGTTCTTTGGATCACACACCCAGAGACGCACCCTGCAGGAGCCAGGCCCTGCCCTGCAGAACAACAGACAAAAGCCAGGCAGGGACTTGCCCAAGGTCACCCAGCAGGTCAGTGGCAGAGCCAGGACTAGAAACCAGGGCTCCTGACTCCAGGCCACGGCCAGGTCCCCTGGGAAGCTTTCAATGACCCCAGCCCTGCATCAGCTCCCTGATGAAGGAGTTGCCAAGACTTTGAAGGAAAGAGCTCAAATTCAGAGGGATCATGGTAAATTGGAGGACTGGGCTATAGACAACAAAATGAAACTCACCCAAGACAAAAGTGAGGTGCTACATTTAGAGAAGAAAAAGGAAATGCACAGAAACAGAATGGGGGATAACCGGTTGTACTGCTGAGAAGGATCTTGGAACTGCGGTGGATCACAGCCTCAGCATGAGTCAGCAAAGCGATGCTGTTGCAAAAAAAAAAAAAGAAAAAAAAGCAAATGCAATCTTAGGTTGCATTAACAGAGGTATAGCCTGCAAGTCATGGGAGGTGATAGTACCACTCTACTCAGTGCTGGTTAGGCCTCAGCTGGAGTATGGTGTCCAGTTTTGGTCACCAATGTCTACAAAAGATGTGGAGAAACTGTAATGGATCCAGAGGCGAGTGACAAAGATGATCAGAGGGATGGAACACAAGCCATACGAGCAAAGATTGAAGGAACTGGCTATGTTTAGTTTGGAAAAGAGGAGATTAAGGGGGGACGTGCTAATGGTCTTCAGATTCTTCGAAGGCTGCCAAAAAAAAGATGGCGAAAAGTTGTTCTCTCTTGCCACAGAGGGCAGGACAAGAGGTGATGGGTTCAAAAGACAGCACTGCAGATTTAGATTAAATCTCAGGAAAACCTTCCTAACTGTAAGAAGAGTAGGACAATGGGACAGACGACTAGGGAGCTTGTGGAAGCCCCTTTGCTGGAGGTTTATAGAAGGAGGCTGGAGCCATCTGTCTCGGCTGGGATAGACACAACAAATCCTGCATCTTGGCAGGGGGCTGGACAAGCTGACCTTGCGATCCCTTCTCACCCTGCGGTTCTATGAGAGCTGTCCCAGAGCACCAGGAGAGGGTTTCGGCGTGTTCTGCCTCGACCATAGCGCTGGCTAGAGTCACGCTCTCTCTCTTCGGCCCAATGGCGATACCCAGTGGGAGACTGAGAGACACCCTGAGGCCGTGGAGGGGAAACACGGCGCTCCTTCCCTTGCTGCAGGGGCTGGAACTTACGGCCAAGGGGGCGACGCCAACCTCTTGCTGAGAGACGTCGTGATGAGGGTGCAGCGGTCGCTCCTGCAGCGTGTTGAGCAGCTCCCGTAGGACCTTTCCTGCGGTCTTGGGGTGGGATGTCAGCACCCTCCACATCTCCACAGCAACGCTGCAAAGGGAGAGAGCCGATTTCACCTGGCCAGAGCCCCGCCAGCCTCCTGCACCCACCGCCACCCGCACCCTGCTGGGTCTCCCGCCACCGGCCGACCCTTTGTTGCCCTCCTGCTGCAGCAAGGGCCCCCACTGCCTGGCGCAGGCTGCATGGGGGCCGGGTCTGAGTGTCAGCCCTGGGGGAGGCCGAGGGCTGCCATCTGGGGTTTTGCAGGCTGGCCTGTCTCCACGGCATGTCAGCCTGCAAAACCCTCCAGAAGAAGCAGAAGCTCTGCAGGGAGCAGGAGGTCTCTGGAAGGTTCTGCACGCCCCTGACCCTGGCAGCGGGACCAGTCCGGGGCAGCCGGAGCGCAAGCGGCAGCAGCCCCAGCCCCGTACCTGTCACATGACAGCGAGCAGCCCAGCAGGGTTGTGACCACCTCCTCGCTGTACTGGTGGCCCAGCACGACAAGGGCCTTGAGCAGCTGCTGCTGGGCCAGCGGCTCGCTGATGGAGTCCAGGTTGTGGTATATACTCGTCACAGCCTCCGACACCTGGAAGAGATATGGGGAGATGGGGGCTTTGGCTTCCTCGCGCTGCTATTGATCTGGGGTGCCAGGGAGCTGCCGTACCTGAGAGCCATCTGCCCTCCCACATCCTCTTCTCCAGCTCCAGGCCTAGAACACAGGGCCAATTCCCGGCCTATCGATTCATAGACTGCAAGACCACAAGCGGCCATGGAGATCACCTAGACTGAACCCCCCGCATTGCACAGGACCTGCCCCCCTGTAATGCCGAGCGCCCAGAGACAGAGTCTCCCACGGATGGGCTCCCCCAGCAGGCTGTTCTCACTGCAACTCTTACCCTCTCCAAGCTTGGGCTGGGGACCCACAGAATCACATGCAGCATGTGCCTGGCAGCCACCGAGTCATGGACGCTGGTGTCTTTCATGCCCTCGATAGCCGTGAGGAGGAAGTCCATGCGCTCGGAGGGGTTGAAGTACTTCCCAAACATCTGAAAGAAACCTGCCAGTGAAACCCCTTTTGCTGCCCAGTGCGGTTCCAGTCGGACCGAGCAGCCAGGACTGGCCCAGCCAGGAGTGCAGGTAAAGCCCGCTCTGCCGGGACAGGGCTGGGTTACTGCACCTGGGATGCACAGTACCCAGCCAGCAATCAGGAGCTGTCGTACATGGCAGAGGCCGGCGTGGCAGTGCACGGGGGCACAATACTGCACAGCACGGATACACTCTCTAGTGCTCAGCAGGGGCTGGCACTGCTGCGTGGATGCAATGATGCCTTGGAGAGCATTAATCTCTGGGGAAGCTCCCACCACACCTGACAAGGAGCTGGGATCAGGTTTGGATGAGACCCAGTGCATCTTGGGATGTGGCACAGAAGGAGGCATATTGGCCCTCCATAGTAGAAGCCTTGCCAGCAGATCGAGAGAAGTGATTATTCCCCTCTATTCGGCACTGGTGAGGTCACATCTGGCCCCCCAAGGATGTGGAGAAATCGGAGAGAGTCCAGCAGAGGGTAACGAAAATGATTAGGGGGCTGAAGCACATGAATTATGAGGAGAGACTGAGGGAAGTGGGCTTATTTAGTCTGCAGAAGAGAAGAGTGAGGGGGGATTTGATAGCAGCCTTCAACTACCTGCTGGGGTCGGGGGGCAGGGGGGCGGGTTCCAAAGAGGCTGGAGCTCGGCTGTTCTCAGTGGTGGCAGGTGACAGAACAAGCATCAATGGTCTCAAGTTGCAGTGGGGGAGGTCCAGGTTGGATATGAGGAAACACTATTTCACTAGGAGGGTGGTGAAGCACTGGAAAGGGTTATCTAAGGAGGTGGGGAATCTCCATCCTTCGAGATTTTTAAGGTCAGGCTTGACAAAGCCCTGGCTGGGATGATTTAGTTGGGGTTGGTCCTGCTATGAGAAGGGGATTGGATTAGATACCTCCTGAGGTCTATGATTCTATGAGGTGGAGTGGGCCATAGGCAGGGCTCCGGCCCAGCTGGATGGGGTCAGTCACACGCCTGGGTCTGTCCCTTCCCCCTGACTCCTAGGGTGTTAATTTCTCTCCCTTGAGGACTCTGGGCACAACAAACCCAGGAAGCATTGAAAGTAGTTACCATGGCGATATTGCTGGTGTTGGTGAACCAGGTGACCCAGAAGGTGTTCTCCGCTCGCCACTCCCTGAAGACCTGCAGATACTCTGCACTCTGCTTTGCCAGCGTGGTGCCTGAACCAGGGAGGGGAAACAGACAGCAGGCAATAGAAATCAGAGGTTAGCTTTGGAAACGGGAGTTTTGCAAGGAACTTTACAGACAAGTACGTCTAAGAAACATACTGTAAATTCAGGCCAATAAACTCCCCCCACCCCCGAACAAAACTAAACAAACTAACCCCCCTGCAAGAGTCAAAATAAACCAGGCAGAAGTGCAGCAGCAGTGTGAGGCTCTCCAGTGGATTGCACTGAATGCAGCATGTAGGATTACCAGCCCTGTGGGCAGGTAGCAGATCTGGGCATTTGGCCCAAGGAGCTACTGCCCTCGGAGACCAGGAGGCCAGAGGATCTGAACTGGTGGAGCCAAGGGAGACAGCGAGGTACATAGAGGAGACTTTTAGGGATGCAGTAGAGTGGTCCCACCCCTAGTCTGACAGCCTCTGTGCTGCTGAGGAGGGTGAAAGTTTCTGGGAAGGAGAACATCGAGCTGGAGCAGAGGGAGACGATCCCATAGTTGGGACCCACCTGCCAGATGAAGTCAGGATATCCTCTCACACTGAGGCTGCCCCTCCTGAGGCGGGAAGCCCAGTTACAAAGAAAAGCCAGGTAATAGTAATGGGGGATTCAATCAATAAACATATAAGCAGTTGGGTTTGTGATGAGTGGGAGAACCGCATGGTAAATTGCCTGCCTGGTGCAAAGGTTGCAGCTCTCACGAGACATCCAAACAAACTTATGTGCAGTGCTGTGGTATGTAAGCTAATGTTTAAATCGGCCTCTGTACGAGATAGCGAATGTGACAGTGAATTTTATAAAAGTCTCCAGATGTGATCCCTGGCAAGCCTGACTTCAGCACCAGGCAACTTGTTGAAATGATAGGAAAGAAGAGAATTATCAGACACATAGGTGAACACAATTTGTTGGGGCAGAGTCAACATGGCTTTTGTAAAGGGAAGTCATGCCTCACCAATCCAACCAAAGTAAGCTGTCATGGGATAAGAGGGAAGGTTCTCTCATGGGTCAGTGGTTAAAAGATAGGAAGCAAACAAGAGGGATAAATGGTCAGTTTTCACAGTGGAGAGAGGTAAAGAGCGGGGCACCCCAAGGATCTGTGTTGACACCAGTGTAGTTCAACATAGTCATCAATGATCCAGAAAAAGGGGTAACCAGTGAGGTAGCAAAATTTGCAGATGATACAAAATGACTCAAGATAGCTAAATCCAAAGCAGACTGCGAAGAGCTACAAAGGGATCTCACAAAACTGGGGGACTGGGCAACAAAATGGCAGATGACATTCAATATTGATAAATGCAAACTGGACACCGCAATCCCAACTATACATACACAATTATGGGGTTTAAATTACCACTCAAGAAAGAGATTTTGGAGTCATCGTAAAGAGTTCTCCGAAAACATCCGCTCACCGTGCAGTGGCAGTTAAAAAAGCCAGCAGAATGTTGGGAACCATTAGGAAAGGGATAGATAATAAACCAGAAAAATGTCAGAATGCCTCGATACAAATCCAATGTGCGCGCCCACACCTTGAATACCGCGTGTAGTTCTGGTCGCCCCATCTCAAAACAGATATACCAGACTTGTAAAAGGTGCAGAGAAGGGCGACAAAAATGATTAGGGGTATGGAAGAGCTTCCGTATGAGGAAAGATTAAAAAGACTGGGGGCAAGTCTACACTTAAACCACTCTATCGCCATAGCTGCACCGGCGCTGTAGCGTTGAAGAGAAGATGGTCCTCTGCCAACAAGCTCTTAATCCACCTCCCAGAGAGGCGCTAGCTATGTCAGTGGGAGGGGTGCTTCTGCCAACAGGGGTGTGGATTTTTCACAGCCCTGAGCAATGGAGTGATAACAATATAGGTCTGCAGTGTAGACCTGGGTCTATTTATTTTAGAACAGAGCTGACTAAGGGGGGAGATGACAGAGGTCTATAAAATCATGACTGGTGTGGAGAAAGTGAACAGGGAAGTGTTATTTACCCCTGCACATAACACGGGAACTAGGGGTCACTTTCTGAAATTAATAGGCAGCAAGTTAAAAGCAAAGAAAAGAAGGTATCTCTGCACACAATGCACAGGCAACCTGTGGAAATTGTTGCCGTGGGATGTTGTGAAGCCTAAAAGGATAATTGGGTTCAAGATAATTAGGCCATGCAACCCCAGACTCTGCATGTCCCTAAACCTCTGACTACCAGAAGCTGGGACTGGATGAGAGGGGATGGATCACTCCAAATTTCCCTTTTCAGTTCATTCTCTCTGAAGCATGAGGCACTGGCCGTTATCAGAAGACCCAATACTGGGCTAGATGAACTGAGCTGAGTCAGTATGTCCATTCTTATGTGAGTTATGAAGAGTAGAATGTGGACAGGGGAAGCTAAAGACATCAGGGGAAACTCCATGGCTTGAAGGACTATGGACACTAAGGAGGTTTTTTCAAAAAGTGTATTAGGAACAAAAGAAATCCTAGCAATGGTGTAGACTCATTACTAGATGGAGACTGTTTAAAAGGATGCAGAAAAGGCAGAAGTGTTCAATAAATATGTTTCCCATGTTTGGAAACCCCATGTCAGTGTATTTAGGAAGGACAAGGGTCTCCAGTGCTCTTACGTTTTTGCCACAGCAGGAAGGCGTAGAGGTGGTGAAGTCCCTCCATAGCCGATCGGCAGATCTCCTGCTCCTGCTCAGCACAGAGCAGAGTGAGACAGCCCACCAGCTGGCCCAGGACTCTGAACTCCTCCAGTCCCTGACGGAGAGAGGGAGCAAGGGGAGTCACTCGCCCCTGCAGGCCCAGCGCAGCATGTCCCCCTGGCATTGCACTAGCAAGGGGCTAGAACCGGGGGAGGCAGAGCCCAGCGCAGAGAGACTGGGGACAATGAGAGCAGGAGGAGCCATGGGGCCCATCACCAGGGACTGAGGGAAGCTAAGCAGGGACGGGAAGTCTGGGTAGCAAAGTCAGCAAATGTTGCCCTCGAGTGGGGACCTGGGTAAGGAATGAACTAACGTCCAGTCTCCATCTCAAGGGCAAGCTCCTAATCCCAGCCCCTTCTCCCATCCCCCTCCCTCCACTGACCTCAGGTCCAGGAGCGTGAGGTCACCTTGGAATCCTCTTCTCTGCATTCCGCCTCTCTCACTCCATCCTGGAGCTCCCCACAGCCCCCACTTTCTGCGCCGCACCCAGCCTGCCGGCTCTCTCCTGCCAGTTCTCTCCTGCAGCCTCCCCCTCTAGCCTCCCCCTCCTGCCAGACCTTCCCTTGCCCCTCCTGCAGCCCCTGCGCTCGCTCCCTGCTCTTCCCCACGTCGCACCAAGCCCCTTGCCCTCCTCTCCTGGGGTCTGCACGGCCTCCCCTGACGCACTCCCCATTGCTCTGGCTCCTTTGGACCCTCCCATCCCTTTCACTGTGTCCCCTTCCACCTCCCTCCTTCTCTTCTGCTGCCCCAGCCTCTGGGGGCATATCATCCAAGCGCCCCCCTCCAGCTGCTGGAGGGGAGGCCCTGCCACAGGGGGGATGGAGCAGCTGGAGCAGCTCAATGGCCCTGAGCACCCAGAGCAGGGGGTGTTCATCTGGCAGCCTGGCAGGAGCTGATGCCAAAGCATCCCGGGGGCAACTGACAAAGGGGCTGAACAGACACCTGGGTTCAGAGGGTGCTCTCAGGGCGATCCTGTATAAATCCGCTGACCCTGCGGAGCAGACTTTGGTCTTAGGGGAACAGCGGGGAGAGTCGTTGGAGATAGAATTATGGGGCTCCACCCAAGGCCCACTGGAGTCAGAGGACAGACCCGTCCACATCAGGGCTCATTAGATTGGACTCCTACCGAGGATCTTGCTGAGTCACTATTCCAGGCCCGGGTTTTCCCTGCCAGGGAGCGCTGCACCGCGAGGCTGCTCAGTGCAGTTAGGAGACGGCCAGAGTCACAGGCTGCTCACCTTGAATTTGTGTTGACCAGAGATGAATTTGGTCAGCCAGGTGATTCTTCCCACTGCCCTCAGCCGCACATGCACCTCCTTGGATGCGGTCCAGGGGAGCAGGACCTGAGAGAAACAGATTGGGACAAATTGCGAAGGAGAAGTACCAAAAAATAGCACAAGCACATAGAGTGAAAATCAGAAAGGCTAAGGCAAAAATGAGTTCTAACTGGCAAGGGACATCTGAGTATCTGAATATCTGAATATACTGATACTGAGTATCTGAATATACTGAATATTCAGAATATTCAGTATCTGAATATTCAGAAGACTGAATATCTGCCGAGGACATTTCCCTCTTTTTGGAGCACAAACCACCCACAGAATCGACTTCCTGTGGCCCCAGAACTAGAACATTGTGGGAATCTAGCTCTGGGCTGTGGCCAGTATTGGTGGGGCCCATGGTGAACACAAATGAATCCCGGGCTCAGATGAGGCTCAGTGGAGAACACGGCAGATCCCGCACTCCTCCACTTCCGCCCCATGCAGACGCTTTTCAGATATAGCAGGGGCACTTGGTCCTCCAGCCCAAGAACCTTTTTATAGAACATACTCTGAGGAGCAGAAGTCCCATGCTTGGGATTAAATGGAGCCTTGGTCCCAGAGCCCCACCCCAGCTACAGGACTCGTCCCCTTCCTGCCCCCATGCCTCCACACCTCCACGATGTTTTGCAGCACCACAAGGTTGGGCTTCTCATCCTCACACACCAAGGCCTTCAGCAGCTCATCCATGGTGTTCAGAGTCTGTGTGCAGAGCAGAGGAGAAACCACAGCAAGTGGCGTTATCCAGCCAGGCCACGAACCAATGCCTTGGCGTGTGACACGCCCCAGGCCACGGCAGCCCCTGCTATTCCAGCTCACCCACTCACTTGTACCTGCAGGGGACCTACTGCAAACTCCTCCTGGCAACAGGACCCCACCCGCTTTTGCTGTCCCCAGGGAGGACACTGCACACAGTCTAAGGCATTAGAAGAGTCAGGAAGGACTCCGCATTTGAGGGGGAGGGGAGATTTCCAGCCAAGCTTCACTTCCCCTGGCCTGTGTGCATCTCAAGCAGCCGATCTCAGGCCTGTGCCCCCAGCCATGCACTGGGGATGAATGTGCTTGGGAAGGGAGTGTCTGTTCCCCACTAATTGCCGGTGCCTGTGAAGGATAAATGCCTACTACTGCTACCCTATGAGGGAGTTACTCCTTTATCTGCGGCGGTGGGGCTTGTGCTTTGGTACTGCAGGTCCTGAGCTGAAGCGCTGCCAAGGAGCTGTGATCATTACACTCTTATGCCAGCGCCAGGTAACCCAGGGCGCAGGGACACAAGTGACTTGCAGGATTCCCCCTCGGTTTGGGGCAGCTCCTCATGGCTAGTTTGGGGCTTACGTTGTTGTATAGAGCAGCCTCCACGCCCTGGTTGGTCTCTCCTGGAGGCAGGGAGAAGGTGCTGGAAAAGAAGAGGTTGAGCAGGCTGGATAGCTCCATTCCCCGCAGCAGTGGCTTCACTTTGCTAAGAGAAGAGACACGCGCGGATTGGAGGGCTGAGGCGAGACTGATGCACTGATGTTGGCCTCAGGCTCCCAGGACATGACGGGCAGGCTTCTGGGAAGCTGAGAGCAGGGTGCCAGCGGCACTGAGAGAGAGCCCCCCATGGCGCAGGCTGTGCCACGAGCCAGGGCTCAGCCTGCCCAGCCTCTGAGCCACAGGGAGTCGCTGAGCTGCCGGTGTGATGCAGCTGGCACAGCTGGCGGCGACTCCGGTGGCTCCGCTCCAGCAGTGCCCAACTGCCCCTCTCCCCCCGGAGCCATCGCCTGCGGGTCCCAGAGGGGACCGGTCCAACCCCCCCGCTCCCTCCCCCACATCTTCACACGGCCACTTGGAGAGGTCGCCAGGCACCGAAGGATCCTCCACCACCAACCCATTGGTGCCAGCGCACATGCACCAGCACCATGGCCTGGTGCCACGTGCCCGGGGGAATCAGAAGACGGGGGAGGAGCAGAGGGGGCAATGCCCTGGAGAACTGGCCATGCCAAGAGGCTGGCGTGTCTGGCTGCACACAGCACTAGCTGGGGCTGCGCGGGCAGGCCGGGTACCTCAGCTCCATGATGGCGAGCATCGCTTGCTGACGCACCCCGCTGGTCAGGGAGTCGACGGACTCAAGATCAATCAGCTCCTGGGGAGAAAATGTGGGGAAGTGCCAGCCGGGCTCCGAGCTCCCGTAAGGCTCCGACTGGGGAGCAAAGCGCAGGGCCTGCAACACGTGGCCTCGGCAGACAGGTCGTCCTACTGTGGGCTTGATGGTGTGCAGGGCTCCAGCTGGGGAGCGCAGTGCAGGGCCTGTGGTCAGTGCCCCAGCGTCACGCGCCAGTGCACTGCAAAGGCTCCATCAGCATTAGCACCCAGGGACTCCACCTGAGATCAGGCTCCTTGTGCCAGGTGCTGCACACACACAGTGAGAGCCAGTCCCTGCCCCAGAGAACTCACGAGCTAACTGGACGAGACAAGGCATGGGAGGGAAACTGAGGCACAGAGGGGGAAGTGATTTGCCCAAAGGTCTCACTGAGGAACTGAGCCCCAGCCCACTGGACCACCCACCAGCACACGCTGTCCCACGTTCAGGGAAGGGAGGTAAGCTCCGGAAAGCTTTCTGCAGCGCCGCAGAGCAAAGACTTTCCAAATCTACGGAGCAGATTTGTTGCTAGTTCCCTAGTGGGCACTGACTGCGGAGTGTTGGGGCTCTGTGCAGGGAGACTGGTGTATACAGAGCGACCTGGTGACTTGGGAAGCTGGGCGCAAGGGAACAATCTATGTTTCAATACAGTGACATGTTCAGGACCAAAGAACGCAGGCCACGCTCACAGCATGGGGGGCTCTAACCTGGGAAGCGGTGACTCTGGAAAAGACTTGGCAGGCATGGTAATCAGCTGACCAGGAGCGCCCAGTGCGAGGCTGGGGCCAAAGGGGCTTATGCCATCCTGGGCCGGACAAACAGGGCAATCTCCAGTTGTTAGAGAGGTTATTTTCCCTCGGTATTTGGCACTGGTGCGACCTCTGCTGGGATCCTCTGTCCAGGTCTGGTGCCCACAATTCAAGGAGAATGTTGATAAATTGGAGAGGGGTCAGAGAAGAGCCACAAGAGTGACTGAAGGACTGGGAAACATGCCTTATAGTGAGAGACTCCAGAAATCAATCAGTTCAGCTTCACAAAGAGAAGGTTACAGGGTGCCTTGATGACAGTCTGTAAGTACCTACACAGGGAGCAAATGCTTGAAAATGGGCTCTTCAGTCTAACAGACAAACATCCAACACGATCCAGCGATTGGCAGTTGAAGGTAGACAAATCTGCAGAGCTCTCCAGGCCAATCACTAAACCCGCCAAGTAACATAGCCCGAGTGTGCGTTTTACTCACCTTTATCTTCTCCACAAGGAGGGCTTTGCCGAGAAAAGCTGACAGGTTTCTCTCTGGGTGCCTCGTGAGGATGGCCCTGCTGATGGTGATGACACAATCCAAGAATTCAAGTTTCTTGGCCTCCTCCTACGCCCCACAGAGATTAGACAAAAACAGGGAGGTTAGCATGGAAAGGAGCTGCCAGTGGGAGAGATGTCAGAAAGCTTCCGCCCAGCGCTGCTCAGGCTTTGATATGCCGAATGCCAGAAGGCCATTCATCTCCCAACAGGAGTGACTATGCGGGGAGGGCAGGGCAGCTCTGTGTGAAACCAGAGCAGAGAGGGAGCAGATCTCACGGGGTAGGTGTCCAAAGAGGAACTGCAAGATGGGGGCTAAGCAGCCAGACAGTCTTACTGGGGGGCTTGATAGAGTGGGAGGAACATCTGGGTGTGACACCCTGACACCCCAATATTCGCCACTGTCATCTAATTAGGATATGTTTGGTACCAAGTATGTCTTGTAAGGTATCATTCTAAAAGTCTTTCTCTGCTAGACATTAATGTCTCATTGGATTGCATGTGCTATCGTTGGATGTGACGTTCTGAAGTTCAGCTGTGTATGTGTTCCTGAAAAACACTGTGAGCTTCAAAACAGCCTTTCAGGTAGAACAGCAAAAAAGCCAAACACTGGCTCCTGGAGGAAATGCACAAGCATTAGGGCTACCCCAGGAACTGCGTGCAATAGAAACCTCCCCGAGATAACGCGACACAACGGGACCTGTTGGACCCAGGTCACAGGAAAAGAGTTTTCCAGCAGGTGGGAAGAGAAGATAAAAGGGGAACAATGACATCGCAGGGGGGACGGGACGGGACCTCAGACTCCCTGCAATAAGATACCTGGAAACACCTGAGAGACAAAGATTGAACCATGAGAAGTGATGGTCCCAGGCTAGAGAAAGAGATTCCTAGCCTGTGCAAGAAAACCTGGGAAATCCAAGCTGCAAAACCAAGGCAGCTTCTGCCTTAAGAATCTGCCAACCTGTTTATCACTCAGGGAGAATTTGCTAATGTCTATCCTATCTATCTGGTGTGTAAAGCTTCGTTTGTGTGTTTTGTTTATTTACTACGGTAATCTGCTTTGTTCTATTTGCTATCTCTTATAACCCCTTAAAATCTACCTCTTGTAGTTCATCATCTTGTTTCTTGTTTACACCACAACCCAGTTTGTAGTATAAATTAGTAAGTGAGAGGAGGGGCAAAGAGTTGTTCATACCTCTCTCCACATCGAGGGAGGGGGTGAATGTCATAAAACCTTTGGGTCTGTACTCCAAAGGAGGTGGGCACCAGAGAACTGGGACAAGGCCCTTCAGCTGAGTCTTCCCAGAGCTGATCTCAGTGTCTGTGTCTTTCTGCAGCTGGGTGTGGCCCTGCCTGTGTGTATGGCTGGAAGAGGCTTGTGAGTCGAGCCCAACAAGACAAGGTAACGGGGGCCCAGGCTGGCAGAAGAGGCGGGATCAGTGATAAGCCAGTAAATCAGGTGGCACCTCAAAGGGGGGCAACCCATCACGCTGGGGACTGGCCAAATCCAGTGGGCACAAGTGGGCAAGGGGCATGGTGGGTGCCTTTTGTAACTCCAGACAGGATGTTTTTAAGATGCTGTAGTTTAAACAGGAATTATTTGGGGGCAGGTCTCTGGCCTGTGTTATACAGGAGGTCACAGTGGTCCCGTCTGGCCTTAGAATCCATGCCTCATGCGGAGAAGGACGGATGGTGCATGTGGACAGGGCAGTAGCTGAGAGATCAGAGGAGGGCTCTTGGTACCTGTTCATTGCCCTTGAGAAAGGCGTTGATGTACTCTAGGGTCTCTTTCTCCTGCGAGTCTGGCCCCATAAAGCAGGAGGCATTCCCCCGTGATCGTGAATCTGATCAAAGACAGAGCAGTGGTAATACCTGAGGCTGCCAAGCTGCAGGCTGGGTGAGAGAGATCTTAGCAGAAACCCTTGCCCCCGCTCCCACCCCAGCAGGGTAGCAGCCCCGATGCACAAGAGGGTCTGGCACAGCCATCCCTGGTTTCCCCAACTCTTTGCTGCTCAGCCCAGCAAAGATCCAGTCAGAGCCCTGGTTCCCAGCTGCTACCCCACTTCCCTGCCGCACCCAGCATGCAGGTTGAGCCTGGGGACTTGGGGAGCGCCACACCTGGAAGGAGGCATGATGTCAGGCTATGAGTGGTGTCCCCACTCTCCGGGCCATTGCTGAAGGGGGCAGAGGGACTGGCAGTGAATCGGTCTGCTCCCAGCTGCGGGAGAGGGAGGAGCTACCCAGTCTGCACAGGATACGGGGACCCAGGGCCTCCCCGTTCTGCTTCCTCTGACTGCCTCTCCTGCCATCGACAGCCACGGGGTGTAACCTGGGCAAGCCCTGGGCTCCCATCAACAACCCCGCCACCCAAATGCCCTGTGCTGTGCCATGCGTCACCCCCCTGCAAAGGAGCCAGCAGATGGGGCTGCAACATCAGGGGGCATCTCATGCTTTGGCCGGCGCCCTGCAATCCTAGGCTGAACAACCCACCGTGCACAGAGCATCCCCTTCGACCATTGGAAAATATCTTCCGACCCTGCAGTGTGACGGATGGGGGTGAGCAATTCAGTCAGTCTCCACCTGATGCTTCTGCTGCCGCCCCTAATGCCCCGATCAGATGCAGGGGCTGCAGCTGCTGCCAGCAGGAGGGGCCATTCCCCCCTGCCTGGGTTTTCCCGTCTCTCCATCTCATGGCAGTCCAGAGTTGTACAAAGGTGATGGAGTCTTCTCCCGCCACTGACACCCTGGTCTTGCAACCCCAACCCCCAGAGGGGCCAAGCCCCACCGCAATGCAGGGCCATGGCCTCTGCCATTTTTGCAGCCCCCTCCGCCCACCCAGGAGGCACCCACTCACCAGCATGGAAGGGCTGAGGCACACACAGCTCCTGCTGCTGCTGTGGGCTCTTCCGCGGACTCTTCCTTCGAGGAGGCCTCGTCTCCTCCCAGGCACGGATGGGTTTCAAGGGGACCTTGCGGACTTCCTCAGCCATCCTGCAAGAAGCCAGGACAAGGCATTGCTTGTGAGGGGTGAGAGGCGACTGCCCCGTTCAGCATCAGGGCCAGTCCACGTACTGCCGTTCCACCAGAGCCTACAGCTGCCAGCTGAGATCAGGGCCCTGTTGCCCCAGGTGCTGCAGACAATCCCTGGGCCGTAGGGCTCAGACTCTAACTAGCCAAGGCAGCCAGCAGGGAAACAAGCCAGTGGATGGCCTCAAAGTCACCCAGGCAGTCAGCAGTACAGGCAGGATTAGAACCCAGGTCTCCCGACTCCCAGGCCCATCCCACAGGCCAAACGGCATCCCCCGGCTCACTCCCGCCTCTCCTTCTGCTGGTTCACAAACTGCCCAGCAGACAGGCTGCATCCAACCACTCAGGATTCTTCCTGCCCAGGGAAATTACCCTGATCCCTTCCCCCAGGAATATTGGGGCCGTGGCAGGTCCCAGGTCGGGGAGGCAAGTGGGGTGGGGGAGCGGGGGGCGGGCTGGTGAGCAGCAGGAGTTGCTCTGACACCACCTTGAAGGGGAAGGAGCAGAAGGCGGGAGAGCGGCAGGAAGGCAGACTGTGCCGGGACAGAGCTTTGTGGCGAATTCGCAGCTCCTCTCTCCAAGGCCTGTGTGGCAGCAGCTGCTGCAGAGAATCCCAGGCCTGATTCTCCCCACGCTGGGTCTCCTGAATGGCCCCTGCCCTGGGGGGCTCCATTCCTCACCCAGTGTCTCCTGCTGACTCTCCAGCAGCTGCACGGCAGGCATCCTAAGGCACCTCTAGTCCTCTCCAGAGCTCAGGGGGACTGGCCTGGCATCGGACGGTCCTGGTTAAATGGAACAATGGCTCCGGGCAGTCGGAGAATGCCTGTTCCCCCGGCAACCTCAGTGCCATTCCCTCTGGAAGTGATGGTGTCAGCAAAGGTGCTGGAGGTGGTCAGGCCTCGAGGTTGGAGCTGGACTCAGGAGGCCAGGGCGTGGGTGGAGCGAGGCTGGAGCGAGAGCAGGGCTGGAGTAGGACGAGGGGCAGGGCCACCAGCTACCTCCCGGTCTGGGCACTTACCTGGCCCCCCATGCCAGTGGCTGAGCACACATGTGTTGTGGTATTTAGGCTCTCAACCCCCCCGCAGAGCAAGGACCTGCTCTCCCTCATCTGATCTCACGCAGAAGACTTACAGAGGAGCGGGGAACTGAACACAGCTCTCCTGGGTCCCAGCCCAATGCCTCATCTAACCACCTGTGCCACCTTCCCGTGCCTTCCCACCAGCCCTGCCAAACCCTCCTCCTTGTTTCCATCCCCTCCGGGCTCGACTGGTGCGACCCCTTCTGTCGAGCCGCCCCAGACTCCCTCCTGTGCGCATGCCACTGCCCGCTTCCTGACTGGCACCAGGCGAGACGGCCGGCACTGGGGCACTTGGCAGACGTGCGCCGCCCAGCCAGGAGCTCGGGGAAGGCTCGGGGTGGTTGGCGATGCAATGGAAAAGCAGAGGTGGGCACTAGAAGATTCTCCTACCTGGAGTCAGGAGTGGGCAGAAGCCTGCGTGTAAATGGGCCACCCACTTTCTGCTGCCGGTGGCGGAGCTGGAACTGCTGGCTCAGCGTTCCCCAGCGGCACGTGCCAGCTCTCGCTCTGCCAGAGCCAAGCCTGGCAGTGAGGGGATGAGGCTGTGCTAGCCAGCAGGGGCGTGTCACAATGGGCAGGCGAGTCACAGGCCAGCCACTGTGTGACTCCCCAGCCATGGGATGCCCCAGCACAGACTTGCTCTGGCCTTGCCAAGGCTTTAGAGCCTGTCCTTCCCCACCGGGGTCATGGGAGGGACCTTCCGCTCCCCATAGTCACAGACGTGAGGCCGGAAGGGACCGCTGGGCTCCTGCAGACCCCAGGCCAGAGCTCCTCCCTGCGTGCATGCTATTGGAGCCAGGGGGTCTCTGGATCCCCGAGTGGGAGAATCAGTTCCATCCCGGTTCCTCCTTCTCGTGACAGTGCAGAAAGGGATTCATGAACTCTCCCCACCCCCAACTCCCAGCACACACGGGAGGCTCTTTCCACTTTCCCAAGCTGCCGGGTGCTTTGGCCATGGGGTGTAAAATGGTCCCATCTCTGCTTCCTCTCCCACCACTGCAACGACGCAGAAGCTGCTTTAATAGCAAACACCCCCCCCCCCGCCCGCCCAAATGAGTCTCAGATCTTGCTAACGCTCAGTGCCATGACAGCCCCAGGAGATGATTGCTGTGGTGTGTGAGGAAGTGGGACTGTTCTTAATGTTTCCTCTGAATAGTGTGGGGGTGCCTCAGTTTCCCCTAGGCAGTTCTTAAGTCTCTAGGTGGTGGGGTAAGGGTGTATGATCATTGCAGAGCCCTAGAGGGCAGGTATGTGCAGGGGTCTGGACACAGAGAATGGCCGACACCCTGTTTCCTGGGTGCTGATGGCCTGGCCCTTCCCCCCTGCAAGGTGAGAGCTAAAAGGGCTGGAGAACAAAGGAATCAGGTGACCTCCTGGCCCAGGAAAGGGACAAAGCCCAGAGGAGGAGGGGCTGGAGGGAGTTTCAGTTGAGGCTGGCTGGGGACATGGAGTGAAGTACAGACGTGGTTCTCTGGCTCACTACCTCCCAAAATGGACTCAGCTGAGGGGTCCTGTTCTCTGCACCTACATGCTCTGTGTTAGACCATGTTCCTGTCATCTAATAAACCTTCTGTTTTACTGGCTGGCTGAGAGTCACGTCTGACTGCGGAGTTGGGGTGCAGGACTTTCTGGCTTCCCCAGGAGCCTGCCTGGGCGGACTCGCTGTGGGAAGCTCACGGAGGGGCAGAGGATGCTGAATGCTCCGAGGTCAGACCCAGGAAGGTGGAAGCTGTGTGAGCTGTTTTCCCTGCAGACAGGCTGCTCACAGAAAGGAGACTTCCCCAGAGTCCTGACTGACTTCGTAGGGAGCAGTTCCAGAGCATTGCCCGGGGACTCCGTGACACGGGGGTCTCGGCCCAGGGGGAGGCAGTGACTCCTAGAAGCAGGGAGAGCAGCAGCACCGTAGATCAGGGAGGTCTGGCAATGCCAGTGGCTGCCTGGGGTCTGGCACCCCAGGCACTCAGAGCAGATTGTCAAAGGCCAAACCCCTCTCACCACCAGCTCTGTAGCTCCCCCTTGCTATCGGTCTGTCTTAGGCACCATCCTGGCCCGCATCCCCCTGGCATCCGAGCACTACCCAACCTCAATAGCATTTATTCTAACTGCCCCCTGCAGGGCAGGGTCTGGCAGCTACCCCCACTGTTCAGACAGGGAACTACAGCACAGAGGGAAGAAGGGACTTGCTCGAAGCCAAACAGAGCATCTGTGGCAGAGCTGGGAAATGAACATGGGTCTCCTGGGTTCCAGGATGGCACCTTCTCTTCCAACCTCCTGCCCCCTTCGTCCCTGGTTCAGTGGGAGCTGTGGGAGCTCTCTGGGGCACAGGAGCTGGCTGGTGCCCAGATGGAGCTACGTTGCCTATTGCACAGATCTCGCTCTTCCCGAACATTGAAAATGCTGCTCCAACTATACCAGGGCCCGCCAGGATCCTTGCAGCTGGTCTGTGCTAAATTGTGTACTGTGCCCTGGCCTCCCCGAGCGGGGCAATGGGAGAGGGTGGGGCTGGCCCAAGGCCCTGCTGGATTGCGGCTCACGCGTACAGGGTCCCAGTGCTACAGAGCTCTGTGCCGGGGCAGCGCTTTGTGGGGGTTTCACAGCTCCTCTCTCCAAGGCCTGTGTGGGAGCAGCCGCTGCAGAGAATCCCAGGCCTGATTCCCCCCATGCTGGGTCTCCTGAATGGCCCCTGTCCTGGGGGGCTCCATTCCTCACCCAATGTCTCCTGCTGACTCGCCAGCAGCTGCACGGCAGGCGTCCTAAGGCACCTCTAGTCCTCTCCGGAGCTCAGGGGGACTGGCCTGGCATCGGACTGTCCTGGTGAATGGAACAATGGCTCCAGGCAACCGGAGAATGCCCGTTCCCCCGGCAACCTCAGTGTCTGGGCACTTACCTGGCCCCACCATGCCAGTGGCTTAGCATACGGGTGTTGTGGTATTTAGGCTCTCAACGCCCCCTCCGCAGAGCAGGGACGTGCTCTCCCTCGTTAGCTGAGGCCCAGAGCGACAGGGACTCACTTGATATCACGCAGAAGACTTACAGAGGAGCGGGGAACTGAACACAGCTCTCCTGGGTCCCAGCCCAATGCCTCATCTAACCACCTGTGCCGCCTTCCCGTGCCGTGCCACCAGCCCTGCCAAACCCTCCTCCTTGTCTCCGTCCCCTCTGGGCTCGACTGGTGCGACCCCTTCTGTCAAGCCGCCCCAGACTCCCTCCTGTGCGCATGCCGCTGCCCACTTCCTCACTGGCACCAGGCTAGATGGCTGGCACCGGGGCACTTGGCAGACGTGCGCCACCCAGCCAGGAGCTCGGGGAAGGCTCGGTGTGGTTGGCGATGCAATGGAAAAGCAGAGGTGGACACTAGAAGATTCTCCTACCTGGAGTCAGGAGTGGGCAGAAGCCTGCGTGTAAATGGGCCACCCACTTTCTGCTGCCGGTGGCGGAGCTGGAACTGCTGGCTCAGCGTTCCCCAGCGGCACGTGCCAGCTCTCGCTCTGCCAGAGCCAAGCCTGGCAGTGAGGGGATGAGGCTGTGCCAGCCAGCAGGGACGTGTCACAATGGGCAGGCAGGCGAGTCACAGACCAGCCACTCTGTGACTCCCCAGCCATGGAATGCCCCAGCCCAGACTTGCTCTGTCCTCGCCAGGGCTTTAGAGCCTGTCCTTCCCCACCGGGGTCATGGGAGGGACCTTCCGTTGTTATACCAATAAAATAAAAACCAGCAGGATCTCATTAAAGGGAAAAAGGCAAAATACCACATTTATTGTGAATACAGAAAGAATCATAGTAAGCAGTTAGTTATAGCTATAACATTCCATTCAATCTCGTATTTATTCACACATTCATTCCTACAAACACACACACACAGGTTCTGCAAGGTTGTTTTCATAGTTACCAGCCTTAGAGTTGCTCATGCCAAGCCACTGGCCAGGTGGCCTGGACATGAGGAGGGAGCAGGGCCTTGTCAGATGCTCATCTGATGCTCCTGGAAGTTGGTTTGCAGAATCAGACCCCAAAGTTCTCACTTTTTAGAGTCTATTTTTATTGGAATTTCTTCCTATGCCAGTCTATGGGAATTGCTTCATCATGCTGTTGCTGAATCAATCAGCAGATAGCACATTCCTGACGGCTCCGTGCTGCTAGATTTTATCTTGTTCTTTGGTTCTCCCATTCTTGAGGCTGTTGGGTGGATTCCAGTCTGCCCTCCGGGGGTCCTCTGGTTCCATCCCGGTTCCTCCTTCTTGTAACAGTGCAGAACGGGGATTCCTGAACTCTCCCCACCCCCAGCTCCCAGCCCACAGGGGAGGCTCTTTCCACTTTCCCAAGCTGCCGGGTGCTTTGGCCATGGGGTGTAAAATGGTCCCATCTCTGCTTCCTCTCCCATCGCTGCAACGACGCAGAAGCTGCTTTAATAGGAGATGCTGCCAGCTGCAGGGTGAGAGGGGGGAATGGCTGTGGGGAGACAGATGGGTCTCCCTCAGCTGCGGACGCTTCTATATGTGCTGTTCCCCTCCCCACACACCCTGCTGTGGGGCAGATTGGAGAGGGGCTGCTCAAGGACCGGCCTAGAACAGGACACCTCCTCCCAGTTCTGAACATAGGAGAAGCCCGGCCCACTGGACTCAGTGCCAGGGTCCCAGGGATGCCGATGGGCTGTGGGTCAGGGACTCAGGGTGAGATTCTTGAGAGTTCAGACCCACCGTGATCTCAGCGTGCTGAGCGCTGGGGGAATTAGGCCTGAACACAGTCACTCTTAGGGTTGCCAGGCATCCGGTTTTCTCTTTCGAAAAGAGACCCTGGCGGCTCCGGTCAGCACTGCCAACTGGGCCGTTAAAAGTCTGGTTGGCGGCAGGGGGATGAGGAGGGGGCCTGCAGCAGCTCTCTCTGTGGATCTCGGGGGCGGTGCGAGCCCGCGCTGGCAGGGGGTGGATCCCAGCGGAGGGGCTGGGAAAGGCATTTGGCTGCAGGCTGGGGCCGGCGGGGTTAACCCCCGGCAGCAGCCTCTGCAGTGGCCAGGGGTTCCCTGCAGAGCGGGCACTGTGGCCTTTAGGAAGTGTCTTCAGCCCCCTCCCTACCCGGCCCACTGCTCCCCAGCTGTTGGGAGCTGAGAGAGGAGGGGTCAGCCACCTGTCCTGGGTCCCACAACCTGCGCCCTGTGGGGCTACTCTGCTGGGTTCAACTCGGGACCATGCGGCCAGCAGGTAAGGGGCTGTGGGCAGGTCACTCTCCTCCCGGGGATGAATGGGCTGCGTGGAAGCATGGGGTAAAATTGGGCTGCTCTGCTTGGGAATTGGTCCGAACAGAGTCGGGCAGCAGCTGAGTGTGGAGGCCCCAGCCAGCAGCCGGGCTGTGGGGGAGAATGAAGGAGAGGGGTTGGGGGCCACTGCAAATGGCAGGAGGAGGAGGGGGGCCTGCATCAGCTCTCTCCCTAGAGCTGCTGTGATTTGCACTATGCTGGGGGAGCAGCGAGCCAGGGGCAGCAGTGGGGTGGGTGTGTCACTAGCGGGGAATTCTCTCCCCTCCCCACATTCCAGAGAACAGGAAAAACTTTTGTCCTCACCGAGCCAGGTGTCCAGGATTCATGGCTGTTAGAGCAGCCTCTGACGCCCGGGAAATGCCAGGGCAGTGCTGGTGTGGCTGCTATTTAAGGGGCCACCTGACATCAATGCCTCCCAGACCCCCACAAACCACACCAGCCAGAGCCACCCAGAGCCTGCACTCCAAGCCCCCTCCCGGGCCCCAACCCCCTGCAACAACTCAGAGCCCCCTCACACACCCATACTCCCTCCTGCAGCCTGCACCCCACATTCCCTCCCACACCCGAATTCCTTCCAGGACTCCACACCCTTCTCCCACACGCCGAACCCCTTGGCCCCAACCTAGAGCCCCCTCATACACCCCAAGCCCTTCATACGCAGCCCCACCCCAGACCCCGCACCCCAGCTGGAGCCCTCATCTTTCCCCCCACACCGCAACCCCCTGCCCCAGCCCAGAGCTCCCTCCTGCGCTCCGAACCCCTTGGCCCCAGGCTGGAGCACCCTCCTACACCCTGAGCCCCTCATCCCTAGCCCCACCCCAGAGCCCACACCTCCAGCCGGATCCCTCACTCCCCCACAAACGCCAATCCCCTGCCCCAGCCCTGGTGAAAGTGAGCGAGGGTGGGGAAGAGTGAGAGACGGAGGAGGGGGGATGGAGTGAGTGGGGGTGGGGCCGTGGGGAAGGGATGGGGTAGGGGGAGGGGCTTTGGGGCAGCGGCGGGCCAAGGATGTTCAATTTTCTGAAACTAGAAAGTTGGCAACCCTAGTCACTCACCTTCCTGAGACGGTGGATCCTCAGGGCTGGGGCCGGTGCTCGGGATCAGCTTCTGGCCTGGGCAAAAAACACAGACAACATCAGGGACGTTCAGCGGTTCAGTGGCCAGCCAAGCAGAGATCATCCCAGAGATGCAGCTGCTACAAATCCCTAGACCATGTCTCTCCAAAGGAGCCTCAGACACACTGGGCCAGATCCCATCTGGTGTAAATTGGCCCCGCTCTACTGGAGTCAATGGGCCAGATCTCTAGCTGGTGCAGATCAGCCCCGCTGCATAGACATCAGTGATCCAGATTCCCAGCTGATGTAATCATAGTTAATAATCATAATGCACTAGCACCTGACGGTCAAATCCAGGTCAGGTCTCATTGAGCTGGTAGCTTTATAGACAGGATAAATGTCAATCCCTGCCCACAACGATCATGAGTGGATGAGACAGAGAAACTGGCCAAGAGGTGGGGTTGGAAAATGGAGTTAGAAATCTAATAAGAACATAAAAACAGCCAGACTTGATCAGACCAATAGTCCATCTAGCCCAGTATCCTGTCTTCTGACCGGGGCCAATGCCAGGTGCTTCAGAGGGAATGAGCAGAACGGGACAATTAATGAGTGATCCATCCCCCGTCATCCTCTCCCAGCTACTGGCAGTCAGAGGTTTAGAAACACCCAGATCATGGCTAATAGCCATTGATGGACCTAACCTCCGGGAACTTATCTCATACTTTTTTGCAACCCAGTTATCCTTTTGGCCTTCACAACCTCCCTGGAACAAGTTCCACAGGTTGACTGTATGTTGTGTGAAGAAATACTTTATGTTTCTTTTGAATCTGCTGTCTATTAATTTCATCTTGTGACCCCTGGTTCTTCTGTTATGTGAAGGGATAATAACACTTCCTTACTCACTTTCCTCACACCATTCATGAGTTTATAGACCTTCTAACACATTGATGAGGCCTCATTTCCCTTTATAAAAGCTGTGTTGTGTTGTATAAAAGCTGTGAACATATTGTGTTCATCTATGTGTCTGATAATTCTGTTCTTTACTAGAGTTTCAACCATTTGGCCTAGTACCGAAGTCAGGCTTACCACCTTGTAATTGCCAGGATCGCCTTCAGAGCCTTTTTTAAAACATCAGCATTATATTAGCTACCCTCCAGTCATCTGGTCCAGAGGCTGATTTAAGCAATAGGGTACATATCACAGCTAGTAATTCTGCAGTTTCATATTTGAATTTCTTCAGAACTTTTGGGTGAAGACCATCTGGTCCTGGGGACTTATTACTGTTTAATTTATCCATTTTATCCAAAGCCTCATCAATTGACATCTTGATCTGGGACAGACCCTCAGATTTAACAGGGTGTGCACAATCCCAGTCCAGCTCTGTAATGATCACAGCTCACTACCTCCTCGCCATGAACAGGTTCCTGTGGCAGAAGGATGTCTGACACCAGCCAGCCAGATGTTCTCTTCCCTCTCCTCATATTGTGTAGGAGTCCAACAACTCACCTGTTACATTCAAGGTCCGGGGGAGACTGAGACGAGAATTGTTCACCTGGTTCTGGTTGATCCTGTACTGGTACATACATCGAAACTGGCCTGAGCTCCGCACAGAGATGTCATGTCGATACAGTGACCGGCCTGACGTGGTCAATTGGCTTGAGATTTCTTTGCCATCCTGACAGAAAATAACTAGAGCAGCTACATTGTTGGGATGAAGGGAACACTGAGCCAAGACGGAGTCCCCCACTTGAGCTGAAGAGGTGCTCAGGGACAGTGTAGGAGATGGGAAGTCACCTGCAACAAAAAAAAATAGATTGAAATATGCCTCTGAGAGGAGACGAAGGGCTTGTCTTCACTGCAGCATTAACTCAAGTTATATCTTGAATCCCATCCACATAAAAATCCCTTAACTCAAGTGTGGTGGTGCTGTTAACTGGAGCTGGCCCGTCCAAGAGGGGGTACAGGGAAAACTCAAGTGAGATCAACTTATCAGTTGTCAACACAACCCCTCTGTAGCGTGGATCCAGGCATGTGCCACTTGCGTGTCACCAGTCCTCCGGTGCCCTCCCACCGTTCCCCTAGAGTGCCCAAAAAGGACAGAGAAGCTCTCCCACAATTCATCACTCAGAGCGACGGGACAGGCTCCCAGAATCCACAGCCCCACGTGCGAGCGAGTGCAGAGCCAGTGGGCGCACAGCAGTGTGGCTGTTCTCGCAGGAGCTCGGCTAACTCGCGGGGAGTCACCAGAGGTGGATAACTTAACTCTGCCAGGCAGGGAACTAGGCATCTGTGATGAATTAGATGAGAAACACGCTTGGCTGACGGAACGAGCTGTCTCTCTTCTCATTGAAATTAAAATAAATATGGCGCAAAGCAGGAGATTTAAGACTAATTCAGTCTCGTGCAGTACCCTGGTCTCATTAATACACTCCTGTATTAGCTCCAAGCCTGCCAAGATTTACAGATGGAAAGTTTGTTAGATTTGTATCCCGGTGACATTGGGCCAGATTCCCGGCTGCTGTAAATCGGCACCACTCCATTGGAGTCAGCAGAGCTACGCTGATTTATACCTGCTGAGGATCTGGCCCACGTGTGCTTCATTTCCAGTCATGTTTATGGTGTGGCACTGTGAGAAGTCCAATTTACTGTTTGATTAAGAGGATTTCAGGCAGCAATCATGCAAGAGGCATTCCCCACCCATCCCCCTCCTACACCTTCCCATCTGCCCTCCTGTTGCCATTGTCAGGAGTTTCACTCCTTTCTGTGTCTCCCCTTCTTCCACGTCTCTTGAGCTGTCACTCACCAGGGGAGCTGCAGGGCTCCTGGCCTGTGACCCCAGCACCTGCACCAGACAGCAAGCGAGCGGTGAGCGGCAGTCCCCCGCGGCTCTGACAATACACACAGCTACTCTGGGACAAAGTTAACATTGATAGTTAAGCAAATAAAAGCCAGAAAACCCCAAGTTAAGGAGATTGCAAGATTTGTAGGCCCCAATCCTTCAACAGGACACGTGGGTTTGATTGAAAGATCAGTCACTTAATTGGCCCTAACCCTGCCATTGGAGCCCCCACGCCAGTGCAGATACCGTTGCAATTGAGACAATATCAATACAAATATAACAATACAGGGGCTGAGCCTCGACTGGTGGAAATGGGCACACGGCACCGACATCAGCATGGACTTCCACCAGCTGGGGACTGGCTCATTGTGCAATACAATCCCTATGACACAACTACAGAGTCATAAATCGCTAGGTCATGGCAGACACGTTATTAGCTGGATTACTGTGAATGCTACAGAGAGATATGAAGAGGCAGGTGATAACAGCAATTCAGCTTTGTTGCCTAAACCAGCGGAGATAAAAGTAACAGTTCAGAGTTCCTGCCCGACCTCTGACACCTTTCCACCTCGCCAGGTTTCACAGCCCACGCTCCTGCCCAAGAGGGAACGTCTACACTGCTATTTTCAGCCCCGTAGCTTGAGCCCTGCAAGCCCAAGTCTGTGGACCTAAGCTCTGAGACTTGCTGCCGTGGGTCTTTCTTTGCAGTGTAGACACTGTCAACTTTGAGACCATCTCTCACTAATTCCTTTGTCCTCAATATTATGTGTACACATAGGATCCTATTTCCAAAGCCGTCTAGGGGTATGGTGGGAGTTGTGTGTCCAAATCCTTTGAGCGGCTTTGAAAATCTCAGCCATAGGGATTATTGTACATTAGCATAATGACAAACAATTTATATAACCCCCGGGGTATTAGCTGTACTGCAGAGCAGGGGATTGTTACAAACATCTCCTGAGGGCTAAATATTCTCTCCGACCTGCCTCAGAAAACTTGTGCCAGGAATTTATACCCAGCTTCTCACTCCTCCTGCACTGTGTGGCTCCCATCCCCGCATTCCTGCTATTCCCCACTTGTGATGGTCACCTAGCCCGGTTCCCATGTTCCCCCGGTCCAGGCAGAGCCATGAGCCTGCCTCTCCCCCTGCTCCCCACCTCCCGGAGACCCCTTTCCCAGTCCATTGGAAGGGAGCTTTCCCCAAACTCACAGAGCAGCCACAGCAGGATCATGGGGAGTGGGAGCCAGGCACGAAGCCGGGGACCCTGCAGCAGCATCTGGGCCTCCAAAGAGAATCCACCGCGGCTCTGAGCCCCCAGTCCCCTCCTTCTCACCACGGGGTGGGGAGCAGAGGAACTGGATGGGCTGTGGGGTCTAGCAGTGTGTCTGGGAGCAGCCCTGACGTGTGTCTGTGGCCAGAGGGGCCCTCCCGCACTGAGGCAAGGTGGAAACGACTCTCAGATGCTTCTCTTGTGAGGCTCAGGATGGGCTGTGTCTTGGAGTGTCAGACACGCAGGTTCCCCAGAGACAGCCCTCCCCCATATGACAGGCATAGGGTCCCCCAGGTGTGACGGGGCAGGGCCCCCTGGATGTGACAGACACAGGATCCCCCAGGTGTGATAGGGGCAGGGTCCCCCATGTGTGATGGGGCAGGGCTCCTCAGATGTGACAGGGGCAGGGCCACCTGTATGACAGGCACATGGTCCCCCCGGTGTGACAGGGGAAGGACCCCCCTGGATGGGACAGACACAGGATCCCCCAGGTATGAGAGGTGCAGGGTCTCCCCCATGTGACAGATGCAGGACACCACCACCCCCCTCCATGCAGATATCACAGGCACAGGGTCTCCCCCATGTGATAGATGCAGGGTCCCCCAGGAGTGACAGGGGCAGGGCCTCCTGGATGTGACAGGGTCCCCCAGGTGTGACAGAGCCAGGTTAAAGGAACACCCTGCCTCTCACACTGATTTTTCTCACAGTCTAGCCCTGTGGATACACCCAGAGCCCCAAAGGGCAAAGACAGAGCAGAGACGCAGAGACTTCTGGGCAAAGAGTTCCTTGTTCTTTGCAAACAACCCTCAACTCAGACAAACTCACAACACTGAACATGCATCTTAGAGGATATTATCCATAAAGAGTAATGTGTAAGATAGCTACAGAGAGCGAGTAACTTGTCACGACTCATAATCATTGTGAGATGTTTGTACAGGTAATCTTTAAGGAATAATGAATTTATTTCCAGACTTGGAGTAGAAACTAGTCACCAGGGGAGAATATGTCTCGGTAATGGCCCATTCAGATACGGGGAGCCTACTTTATTAGCTAGGAAAGGTAACTTAATCAGTGTAGACCCGGGTTTGTCGTTTATGATTTTGTTCTCTGGCATAACCATTTGTTGCCATCACTTTCTCTTGTTTCTAGTTCAATCTTTATCCTTTCTTAAATAACCCTGCCTGGGTTTTATTGTAAGTGCTCATGAGCGCTGTGTGGTTTACAGGCATGGGTGGTTAAGGTAAAACCAGTAAATTGGGGTACCCTGCTCCTGTGGGGGGCAGAGGCTCTGGAATTTCTGTGAGTAGCCAGTGAGAGGGGCTAGGTATCACCAGGGAATGAATCACAGGGACTCAGGGTCTGGGCTGCACCTACTGTTAACCTGCAAGGTGTCACCCAGACAAGAGGGCCTGAGCAGCTGACAGGCTGGTGGTGTCAGGGAGCCGGGCACAAGCAAGACTTTGCACACTGGACGCGGAGGTGGGGGTGAGTGGGCAGTAACAAGGTGACTCACAGTCCTGGGTACCTACCTGCCCACCAGAATCAGTTTGTGCCCTCCCAGCCTGTCCCCATCATAGCTCAGCATTAGTATGGGCTGGGTGTGGAGAGTCTCATAGACTCATAGATATTAAGGTCAGAAGGGACCATTATGATCATCTAGTCTGACCTCCTGCACAATGCAGGCCACAGAATCTCACCCACCCACTCCTGCAATAAACCTCTCACCTATGTCTGAGCTATTGCAGTCCTCAAATCATGGTTTAAAGATGTCAAGGTGCAGAGAATCCTCCAGCAAGTGACCCATGCCCCATGCTACAGAGGAATGCGAAAAACCCGGAGGGCCTCTTCCAATCTGCCTTGGAGGAAAATTCCTTCCCGACCCCAAATATGGTGATCAGCTGAACGCTGAGCATGTGGGCAAGATTCACCAGCCAGATACCCAGGAAAGAATTCTCTGTAGTAACTCAGATCCCACACACCCGTCAATATCCTCAGTGATGTCACTAGAGATGAGCTTTGTGGAACGTTTCCTCCAGCAGCTAAGAGGTTAATTAGTTCTGGTTTAGAATTTGAGTTGGGCTGTACACCCACCCAGGGGAGGAAGTAGGAAAGAACCCCCAGCACAAGCCACCAGGCTCGCTAGAGTAACAGGCCTGACCCATCCCGATGCAGGGAATGGACTGGGCCTTGTCTTAAGTCAATGAAAAGGCCAATGAAAGCAGGATGGAAAAGACCCCTGGGAAGACACAAAACATAATGGCTCACTGGTGTCAACAGACACCTCTCCTGCACAGGCATACTACCCTGTAAGGCATCAGATCTGGTTCAGGAGGGAACATCATGGAGGTTCATGATGTGTTTGGTGGCCACAAGAGTGACTACAGGATTGGAAAACCTGCCTTATAGAGATAAACTCCAGGAGCTCAATCTATTTAGCTTAACAAAGAGAACTTTAAGGGGTGACTGGATCTCAGTCTGTAAGTACCTACAGGGGGAACAAATCATTGATAATGGGCTCTTCAGTCTAGCAGAAGAAAGTCGAACATGATCCAATGGCTGGAAGTTGAAGCTAGACAAATTCAGACTGCAAATAAAGACTAAATTGTTAACAGTGAGAGCAATTAACCACTGGAACAATTTACCAGGGGTCGTGATGGATTCTCCATTGCTGACCATTTTTAAATCAAGATGGGATGTTTTTGTATGAGATCTGCTCTAGGAATTACTTTGGGGCAGTTCTCTGGCCTGTGTTACACATGGAGTCAGATCAGAGGATCACAAAGGTCCCCTCTGGCCTTGGAATCTAGGAATCTGTGTTGTCCCAGACACCACAAGAACTGACTAACTTGTCTCAGTTCCCACTGCAAATGCACCTACCAGCACAGCTGAGCCCGCAAATGGGGGAGGGGAGAGGTTGCCATCATTGGCTGCTGGTTTGGGCCATATCCAGTGTCACAGCCGTGCTCTAGCCTTGTGTCTACGTCAATAGCCAGTTAATAGACAAGTGCTCTCCGGAGTGCTGGCACAGTACCTGGGTGCTGAGTGACCAACCACACTTGCTGTGGGGGCTACCGGTGGCTTCCTCTAGCTGCTCTTTGCACCAGCACTTGACATGAGACGTTTGCAGTGGATGGGGTCGATTGTGGGGGCCCCACTCAACCTGCTGGGCACTGAGCAGGCCCATGACTGCGTGTGTAAGGGCTACCCCTCTGCAGAAAAGGACCTAGGGGTGACAGTGGACGAGAAGCTGGATATGAGTCAGCAGTGTGCCCTTGTTGCCAAGAAGGCCAATGGCATTTTGGGATGTATAAGTAGGGGCATAGCGAGCAGATCGAGGGACGTGATCATTCCCCTCTATTTGACATTGGTGAGGCCTCATCTGGAGTACTGTGTCCAGTTTTGGGCCCCCCACTACAAGAAGGATGTGGATAAATTGGAGAGAGTCCAGCGAAGGGCAACAAAAATGATTAGGGGTCTGGAACACATGACTTATGAGGAGAGGCTGAGGGAACTGGGATTGTTTAGTCTGCAGAAGAGAAGAATGAGGGGGGATTTGATAGCTGCTTTCAACTACCTGAAAGGGAGTTGCAAAGAGGATGGATCTAGTCTGTTCTCAGTGGTGGCAGATGACAGAACAAGGCGTAATGGTCTCAAGTTGCAGTGCGGGAGGTTTAGGTTGGATATTAGGAAAAACTTTTTCACTAGGAGGGTGGTGAAACACTGGAATGCGTTACCTAGGGAGGTGGTAGAATCTCCTTCCTTGGAAGTTTTTAAGGTCAGGCTTGACAAAGCCTTGGCTGGGATGATTTGATTGGGGATTGGTCCTGCTTTGAGCAGGGGGTTGGACTAGATGACCTCCTGAGGTCCCTTTCAACCCTGATATTCTATGATTCTATGATTTTGGGATGTATAAGTAGGAGCATTGCCAGCAGATCGAGGGACGTGATCATTCCCTTCTATTCGACATTGGTGAGGTCTCATCTGGAGTACTGTGTCCAGTTTTGGGCCCCACACTACAAGAAGGATATGGAAAAATTGGAAAACATCCAGCGGAAGGCAACAAAAATGATGAGGGGACTGGAACACAGGACTTATGAGGAGAGGTTGAGGGAACTGGGATTGTTTAGTCTGTGGAAGAGAAGAATGAGGGGGGATTTGATAGCTGCTTTCAACTATCTGAAAGGGGGTTCCAAGGAGGATGGATCTAGACTGTTCTCAGTGGTAGCAGATGACAGAACAAGGCGTAATGGTCTCAAGTTGCAGTGGGGGAGGTTTAGGTTGGATATTAGGAAAAACTTTTTCACTAGGAGGGTGGTGAAACACTGGAAAGCGTTACCTAGGGAGGTGGTGGAATCTCCTTCCTTTGAGGTTTTTAAGGTCAGGCTTGACAAAACCCTGGCTGGGATGATTTAGTTGGGGATTGGTCCTGCTTTGAGAAGGGGGTTGGACTAGATACGTCCTGAGGTCCCTTCCAACCCTGATATTCTATGATTCTATGATACCCCAGAGGAGGGGTCTCTGTGTCACAGGGAGCAGCCTCGCTCCGGGTCTGTGTTGTTAAAAATACTCCTCAGTGCCGTGGTACAAAAGGCTACGAGCTGCTAGCAAAGCCGGGCCCGGCAGGGGCGGGGGGAGCAACTCTGCACTGGAGATGCCTCTGGTAATACAGTGACCAGTCCAGGGGTGGCCTGCGGCCGGGTCTCTGTGTTTGTGCATTGCACCAGCAGCACGTGTCTCCTAGGTTGCACAAACTCGCTTCCTGACCACAGCTCAGGCTGGGCTTATTTATAGGTGGCTTGTGGCTCTGCTCTTTCTTCCTGCAATTTCTTCTCATGTTATATTTTCTTTTCTCAACCCTAACAGTCAGTGCCCTGCTGTCCCAGAGCTGGGCTCCCAGCCACCCAGCCACCCAGCTCTGCCGGTGCCCCTCGGATTCTGGCTTCACATTCTCAGGCCTCCTCCACTGGAGATCCTCAGTCTTGGAATGAAACACACTTGGCAGCGCAGCTGTTACTGCTGGTGTGTGGTTTGGCCCTGGCAATCAATGTGTGTAAAGTGCAGTGTCCCCTGTGTGTGTCTTTCAATCCTTAACACAATGACTGGGACCCAAAAATCCACAGTCAAAGGGCCTGTTTTTTTAAAACAAAACCTGAACTCCAAGGAGTGGTCAGATGAGAGAGACACGGCTCACTGAGACTCTGAGGAGCAGAGAGACAGGCCTTCCCTGCTGCATCGCCAGACCATGCTGTTATCACCTTGTCCCCTGAGCATCCCGACGCTGGGTCTCTGGCTTCTCTGTGAGTATGGCCAGCACTGGCCGGGTTTAGCTGGAAGGGTGAGATCACGGGGCAGAGGATCGTTTGCTTAATTAGGCTCCAATCCTGTGAGGTTCTGAGCCCTCTGGTAACGTGCTGTGTGGACCTGAAAGTGCCAACACTGCCCGGGATGGGATCAGAGCTTGCCACCACGCACCGAAGCTTCCAAGAGACTTAATAATAGCAATTGCATGTTTAATTAGCACCACCTGACTCAGGGTTAAGGACGATGGAAATCTGTTACGAATTACACCTTGTAGGACACGCACACAACTGCTGCGAATTATACCTTGTAGGACACGCACACCAGTGCTGCGAATTATACCTGATCGGACACGCACACCAGTGCTACGAATTATACCTGATAGGACACGCACAGTTCGAATCTAGGCTGAGGCACAGAAACAAAGTCCACAACTGCAGAGTTCCCAAAAGACACTAAGTTTATTACACTTGAGCGTGGTGCCCCCCTGCTAGCCAGGAGGGGACCCTGAATACAGATTATACAAAGGTTATATACTTTTTAGCAAAGCATGTTGCCCTCGTGCATCGGAAACCTTAGCCAATAAACAAACCCTTTTCTTATTTACCACCTATCCCTGCTTGGTGCATTCCTTGTGCTAAACCAGTATGTTAATTACACAGCATGGTCCTAAAGCCATGCATCAGTAACTTCTATTATCAGGATGGGAGGCCTCACATCAAGGCCAAGAAACAGGGAGTTAGAGACTAACAAAAACCAGATACTGGGAGTCAAGGCAGGCTGGAAACCAGGAGGAGGATTTTCACAGGGATTCAGTATCTAAGGATCACTCCTCCTGGTGTATGATGTGCTGGCATTTAAACAATGATGGGCCCCAAACCAAAATGGAGTCACAAGTGCTAACTTTTCCTTAACAAAATCGCTGGTTAGATTCCAGCTCTGAACCTCAGCAACGAGGTCGTTGCGTCACCCCGAAATGCTCTGTCGTTTTCCAAGGGCTGCACCCTGGCCCTGAGCCCGCACACACCACCCTGCACTCACACCCCAAGGCTGCCAGCGTGTGGGTGTGTTTGCCACCTTCACACCCACAGCATGTCACATGGGGGTGCAGATGTCTGTGAGCACAACGGATTTGCACCATCCCACTCGCTGCACACACAAAAGGTACTAGCTCATGGGAGCTGGCTGGGCTAGACACAGAAGGGGATGCCCATTTTCACACTGGGATGCTGTTTTGCACACTCAGATTCAGGTGTAAATCTTGGCATGCATGAAATCACTGGCTCAAGATGACAGACATTTTGTTTGATGAAACCTAAACTGGAGATGACGTCCAGGAAGGGAAAATGCTAAATGTTCACCTCGCACACGGGCGCAAACAGCAGAAATGCCGCATACGCAGCCAAATGTGATTAGATTTTATGGGGTAACGATGGGATTTCCCTGGGATCTGAAAAGCCCAGCTGAAATTAATTAAAATATTCTCTGATTCTACTATTCTATGAAAATAGCAGTTAATCATTAATCACTATGATCATTACCAGGACTAGAAGGCTGGTCCATGGTTGGGACTTTAGAGGGGAGGGATGAATTCCCTGCTCTGCCACAATTCCCTGCTCACCCACCTTCCTGGGTGACCCTGGGCCAGTCACTTAGCCGTTTGGTACAAAGGGGATACCAGCTCTGCCTGCTGCATGGGGGGTTCTGTGAATTGCTCCTGGCTCTTTGCCGAGCTAAAGATCTGAGGATCAGGAGACAAACCTGTGTTCAGCCTCCCACTGACTCTCCCAGCTGCATTTCCCCAGCGTGTATGTGCTCATGGGCCTGATCCTGCAGATTGTTTTTCTGGAATGGGCCCTGACGCCTGCCCAGAGTCTATTCAAGTCAAGGGATGCCTATGCGAGTGGAAGGGATGGATCATCGGCCCGCAGGATCAGGGCCATGGACATGTCAGCCCTGACCCTGCTCCCACTGCAATGAATGGGAGAGCTCTCAGTGACCCCAATCGTGCAGGATCTGGCCCATAACATGACATGGGGTCAGGGTCGGCTATTGGCCTAACCCATCTCCAGCGAGTCTCTGGCATGCTCATACCAGCCTTCAGCCATGGGTCTGGGGTCCAGCGAGCTCTACATGCTGGTACAGGGAGCCGTTCCTTCTCCGCACTCAGACTGAAATGCACCAGCTAACCCCAGACTTCTCCCTGGGCAAATAACAAGTTATAGACTGTGGGTCAGATCCCCGGCTGGTGTAAATGCACCTGGCTCCATTGCTCCAAAAGGGGCAGATCCCTAGCTGGGATCCTCCAGGGGCCGATCCACACTGGGAGCTGGACACCGAGCTGCACTTTGTGCTTGTGAAAATCCCCCACTGTGCTGAGAGGAAATTGGCTCCAGGGAGCTTAACAGCAAATTCATTCTGTCTCTGGCGAGGGGATAAACAAAGGGGCAGAACATGGCCCATCATTTTTCTGGGACTGAATTTCTCTCTACTGGCTGGAGCTAGATTTGCCTGGGCCTGCGAAAGCCAGAGATGCTCACTTTCCTTTAGAGGATGCGACTGTATTTCCAGCTCCAGTCCCTATAATTCCCTGTTCCACCTCCCCTCCTGCACTGAGACCCTTTGTGTTTATTTCACAGGCTCCCTTGTCACAAGCCAGGAAATCTGCAGCTCTCCCGGTGAGTGACTGGTCCTGGGAGCACAGCAGGGATTGGAGGGTTCGGGTTCAGACACGTTCCATTGGAGTGGGTGAGTCAGGTCCCCAGCAGGTGTAAATCGGCCCCACTCCAATGGAGTGAATGGAGCTTTGCTGATTGACGCCACCGGGGGATCTGGCCCCAGGTGTTTAACACTGATGTGTTTGCTCCCCAGGCACTCTCCCTGCCCCGCGGCTGTTCCTGGACAGGCTGTCTGCTCGCCAAGGGGACACAGCCATGCTGTCGTGTTTAGTCCCTTTGGACACCCCCATGACCCGCATTGTCTTCTGCAAAGATGGGACTCACCCTATACAGTGTCCAGGGAGAATGCAGGGACCTTTTCCTGCCGCTACCAGCTCAAGGATGACAACAACCAGGAGAACAATTCTCTCCCCAGTGACGCCCGGTACCTGCACGTGGATGGTAATGCAAAGCACTAATGGTGGGCTTGGTGTGGAGGGTCAGGGAGCCAGGACGGGCTGGGGACACACTGTGATATCTAGAGTTAAGACGTAAAACTTCCCCCTCGTTCCCTGACATTTCCCAGGTGAGAACTCTGTCCCTGGGGCAATGGTTACATGTTTTTAGTGATGAAGAACCATCCTCTCATCATGACAGGTTTCAGAGTAACAGCCGTGTTAGTCTGTATTTGCAAAAAAAAAAAGGAGTACTTGTGGCACCTTAGAGACTAACCAATTTATTTGAGCATAAGCTTTCGTGAGCTACAGCTCACTTCATTGGATGCATACTGTGGAAAGTGTAGAAGATCTTTTTATACACAAAAAGCATGAAAAAATACCTCCCCCCAGCCCCCTCTCCTGCTGGTAATAGCTTATCTAAAGTGATCACTCTCCTTACAATGTGCATGATAATCAAGGGGAAGAGCAAGTTTTTCCCACTAATTAAAAGACAAAAGATCGTGATCTTCTCTGAAGGGCAGAGTGTGAAAATGGACAAACTGTCACAGATATTCAGCAGTTTTATTGTCATCATGGTCTACTTTACTAAAACCTTCATGAAGTACAAGTACGGAACAGAGCAGCATGACTCACTGATTTTTTTGGCTCACTGGCTCTTTCAAAAAAAATTTTTTTCAAAATTTTCAGTGAATCAAAAAGTTGGAAAAAAAACCTTCTTGAGGCTGCTACTCTACACCTCATTGGTAAGAGGCTTTTGGCGTTTGAAGTGATGTGTAATCGCTGTGTATTTGCCCCACAGATGGTGACGGCTCTGGAGAGGGGACATTGCTCCAAGGTAAATGGTTTTGCTCCCTGCTGTGGGATTTCCCTGTAGGAAAGCGGGAGGGCTAGGCTGGGACAAGGGGGGAACACATGCCAATCTCAATGGGGGGACTTTACCCCACCGCAGGTGCCTGCGGGGGGGGTGGGGGTCAGGAGGCCTCAGGGCTCACCTCCGTGTGGGGAATGTAAAATGTCCAGGCAGCCCCACATGCCACCGTCTGCTCCCCAGGAGGCTGGGGGCTGCCATGTCCCCGTGCTGTGGCTGGCGGTGTGGAGGGAGCCGGGCTCTTACCCCATGGCGATGGAGGCCACGGCTGTGCAGAGCCTGGCGGGGGCAGAGACAGGGGTTCGGATTCTGCAGGCAGCGGAGCCAGGAGATAAACGAACTAGCCAGTTCTCCTATCACAGAGCCCCTAGCGATGGCCTGGATGGACGTGTGTCCATGGGGCAGGGGCCTGGGGAGGAGGCAGGGTCCGTGTGGGCTCTGGCTTTGTGAGGCACCATCAGGCACAAACATCTGGCCAGGGAGTCAGTGGCTGCCGGGCTGCGATCCTGCCCCGCACCGGTCAGCAGCAGACCCTGGTAGGGTTCCCATATGTCCGGGTTTCCCTGGGCATGACCTCTCTTTTGGTCCTCCCTTTTTTTTGCGCTGCTCTGAAGGCAATGCTAAGCCCACTGCAGGGCTCTGCCCCCTCCCCATTCAAAGCAGAAAGAATCTTTGTACCTTCCCTCCCCCTTCAGCTTCCCCTTCCCCCAGTAGTGTCCTGTATTTGGGAACTTGAAACATGGTAACCCCAGACCATGGTGTCAGTGCTGGCCCTTGGAAAGGGCTCCATGGCACAGGTGAGGGGCCGACCCCAGCTGCCCCTGCCTTGGTGCTGGGTACAGGGTGGCAAAGAACCAGGGCAGAGCGAGATCCCTGCGGGGTTAGGAGCCAGGCATGAGGTCTCTAAACAGCTGGGCTTGGGCATTCACAGGCTCCCCGAGGCTCATTAGGAACGTATCAAGGCCAGGTGCAATGTCCCCTGTGCAGAAGGGCCAGCACTCAGCAGCGGCCCCTCCAGAAGGTCTGTGAGCAGGACTCATGTTGCAAGTTCATCTCCACCTTCAGACCGCTCACCCTGTTCCATCCCCTGTCTCAGGGCCTGCTATCCCGCTCTGGGTCTGGATCCTCTGCTCTGCCCTGGTCCTGCTCCTGCTGACTTCTGCCCCGATCGTCACCTGCATCCAGAGGAAAAGAGCCATCGCTCAGTACGATCCGGAGGGCTCTGGGTGGAATGGCAGGGAGAAGAAGGAAGGAGAGGTGACCGATGGCTCTGGATGTCTCCCCTGTCCTGGGCAGGTTGGAGGGTTGTCTGGGATTTCAGAGAGGTCTGTGGTTTATGATTTTGTGCAGAAACCTGTCCATGAGGCTCAGGGGGAGTAACTCATTGATCAGACTTGGGGGGGGGGAGGGGAGGTCCCTGATAAATGTGTGACACCAAGCAGCCCCCGTAGGTTCCCCTTACATGGGATATGAAAGTTAGCTTAATTCCAGACACACCCATTTGCCCCTCTTCCCTGGCCGGTGGCTAGGCCAGCTCCTGCTCTCTGTGCCTGTATCCTGGGGCAGCAGTGGTGAGCATGGCCCATCTCCTCACACTGCCCTGCCCTTCAGTCACACCAGTGTGTGTGTGTGTAAATCCAGAAAACCTCATGGCCTGCAGCAGCTTTACTCTGGGGTCACGTGCATGTCACCAGGCCAGGATCCAGCCCCTGTGTTTGAGCAGAGACATATTTGCTTAATAAGGGTTTAATTTTCACTCCTGCTGGGCCAGGCTTGGGGCCAGGGAGCCGGATCCAGCAGGCCAGAGCTGTGGGCCCTGCTCCGGTACGACACACACAGACGGGAGGGCTGGGAGCTCCCAGTGATAGCTGGAATTTTCACAATGGCTGAACTCTTTGAACACACCCCCACGCACACGCACACACACACACAGACACAGACACACACACACACACACTGTTCCCCAGAGGCTGTGATTTCTACCCTTGGTTGTTGTAGCACAGGGGCAGACACTGAAGTACAAGCCCTGTTCCATACAGCCCCGAGTCCCACTCTGCTCTGCATTACAGGCGTGCGCTACAAGTTTATGCTGTAAAGAGGCTGAAATATTTGTTGCCTAAATATGAAATCGTTCCAAGTGGTTGCAGAAAATAAGCTGCGGTTTGGTGTTTTACTCTGTCAGGCCAGACCTTGAACAATACGCACTGTCACCTGCTCTGCCAGGGGCTGGACTGGGGGTTATTCTTCCAGCCCCTCAGCCATGCTGCGAATGCAGCACTGCAATCATCCCTGAGACAGAAATGAGCACGGCAGACAAGTGATGGGGGATCATTGTGTCTTGAGAGCAGCATCGCTCTGAGACTGTGTCTATAAATACTACCGGGCTGTGGGGACAGGGTCGCAGGGGGCGGGGGAGAGACTCCTGTACTGGGAACAGGACCACAGCCAGTAACCACAGGCCCGTCTCTCTGCTCACCTCACAGGCAGGGGGTCTCTGTTTAGAACTAGGATTGCACGGATTTGCTTCTTATTGGTAAATGTCAGCAAACATCAATTTCCCAGGACGCACACAAACCCACGAGAAAATATTTCCATCGATAATAATAGAAATATGCAATTAAGCGAAGTAAGAGAAATGCTGAGTGAGACATTATTAGAGGCTGATTTAAGGATATATACTGTGTATATATGACAATTTGTGTTTTAATGGTTATAAAGCTTTAACTTTTTGAATCTCAATGTCTACTGTCATTAAATAATTATTGTCTGACCCCTCATTGTAATTTCCTCCACTGTGAAATATAAATCAATAAATATAAAGACGTTGCCGAAACCCCATGATTTTAACCAATAGTGAACATTTAAATTGATAACAAATGTTAAAAAAAACCTTTAAAATCAATATCGACATTATGTTTCAAAATTGTAATAAAAATTGAATTCTGAGAAGCCTATTTATAACCCTGGGCTGGGACCTGCGGGAGCCACCAGGGGACGTCATCCAGACACAGACACAGCATATGTTATGGGGTCAGTCATGTGACTCAGCCACACCCCCAAGTGATGTCGCAGCACCCCCATTGTGATCTGCCCATGGGCAGCTAAGCATACAGAGAGGGATGGGACATGGGGTACTCTGGATCCAGCATCCTGGCAATTAGATGGAGGCACAACGCTCAACAGGGGCCTCTCCCAGGGCACGGGGGCAGTGTGGGGAGAGGGCGCAGTGACACCCCCACATGGCTAGAAAAGGGACAAGGGGATTGTCTGGTGGCGGGAGGGAAGGGGGGCGGTTGCTTCTTTATGAAGAGCCCTGGAGAGCCCTCCTGGGGAAATGGAACAAAATGGGGAACGGGATGAATTCTCGGGGGGGAGGGCAGGAGCAGATGGTACTCATGCATGAGGGGAAATGGAGGCCATTGTTACGAGGATCGCCACCGCTTCCATTGGAAACAATGGGAAGCAGCACTGCCATGTCAGTGATACCTTCGGGTATGACAGGGAGGGTGCCCCAAGTAAAGATGGCCACCATTTCCCATTGTTTCTAAGGGAAATGAAGCCACAGTCTTCAATTCTGCAGGCCACAAAAAGGGCAACCTCTCTGCCACATCAGGGACATGGGTGGTCATCTTCTCTGAGGGCAGCTTATGGCTTCACTTCCATTTGAAAACAAGGAGGAAATTGGACATCTATGCCATGGGCAGCCTCCCAAGGCTTTATGGAAATGATAACCATTACCCAGAGGGCAGCCTACGTCTTCAATCCTAGCAGAAACAATGGAAAATGGCAGCCATCTTTACTAGGGGCAACCTCCCTTTCACATCCATGGTATTTAATGGAATAGTAGCCATTTTCCCTGAAGGCAGCCTGTAACTTCAGTCTTATTGGGAACAATGGGAAATCAGAGCCATCTTTACTAGGGGCAACCTCCCTTTCACATTCCAAGGCTATAGTCTCATGGCAACCATCTTCCCCCGAGCAGCTTCAGGCTTTTTCTATAATGGTATTAAAGTCACAGGCTTCCCTCCAGACAGATAGCTGCCATGTTGCTATACCCTTGGGATGTGAAAGGGAAGCTGCCCTTAGTAAAGATGGCTGCCATTTGTGACAGCAGGATATGCAGGGAGGAATTTCCAAAGGGGCTTGAGTGTCTGAGGTGCTGACTGCCATGAAAGCCCAGGAATGAGCGGTGCCTGACTCCTTTGGGGCCTTTTCAACACCTAACCCTAAAATAATGTTGTTATTGTGGAAACAGCTCCATTTTTAGGGGCTTTATCTGGAGAACCTCTTTCTCAAAGGGCCTCAGATTTCCTTCACACACTCTGCCTCAGCCACTCCCCCAGGCTTCCACTTTTCAGGTGGATTTGACTTGTCCTGTGGATTTTAGGCAAAGTTTAATATTCTGCTTTAAACAGAAACTTTGTTGCTGCAATAACTATGGGAAGCCACCATTGCTCTGTAATTCTCTCTCTTGGCTCGCCTGGGAGTTGGGCTCAGAGGGGCTGGTCTAGTCCAGTATCAGACCCCAAAGGTGGAGAGTTGGGTTCAGATGGGCTGGTCTGATCCATTATCAACCCCCAAAGGTAGAGAGTTGGGCTCAGAGGGGCTGGTCTGATCGGGTATCAACCCCTCAATCCTCGGCATTTGGGAACAACAGAGAAACTGCCCAGCCCATGAGAGAGGAGCTGTGCAAACAACCTCCCCCTCTCACCAGGGAGTGAGGTCCCTGGCCATTGCAAGGCCGGTAGCAGACACGGCCCCGTCTCTCACAGGGGCTGTGGCTTTTCTTCTCTCTGAACCTTGGGGAGCACGTGGTAGATCAGAGAGCACCTGCAGCTTCTCTGGTCCCTGCAGATCAGCAGCGGAGAGGCCAGATCAGAGAGCCACGGCATTTCTCTCACTGAGACACTATGGAGCAGAGCCTGAGAGACGGCGCCTGGATCCCCGAAAGGCAGATGCCGCTATGGCATTGCCAGACTGTGGGGTTATCACGGCTTCTCCCCATGATCCTGCCGCTGGGCCTATGGCTTCTCTGTGAGTATGGACACAACGGGCCTGGTTGGGTTTTAGGAGAAGGCTGAGATGAGACAGGCAGAGAATTGTTTGCTTAATTAGTCCTGAGAGGCATGTTCCAGGTGGGCTGTTAGACTGCCATCGCTGCCCTAGACCCCAGAGAGGCCTGTGCCAGCCCCCCACCCCCCTCACACGCCCCTGGTCTCCAGTACATCCCTAGCACTGCCACACACTGTTACTTTTCCCTGCTTACTGTTTTCTATATCAGGGGATTTAAAACACTTTCAACCCTTCAGGCAAAATCCACATATTTTAACAGCTGCAATGTCTGTGCGATCTCAGGCCCTGGCCCTAGCATGGACCCAGCACTGAATATTGCGAGGGTCGTTTTAAATCACTCATTCACCTGATCCACAGGTGAGGGAAAGGTGAGAGTTCAGGGAAGAGCTACAGGAATGATGCGAGGTCTGGAATAGCTGCCTGACAGTGAGAGGCTGACGGAGCTCAGTCTGGTTAGCTGGTGGGAGAGAAAGTTAAAAGGTGACTAGATTACAGCATAGAAGCCCCTCTGCAGGGAGATTTCTGACAGCAATGGTAGATTTCTTGAATCGATCAGACAAAGGCTGAATGAGAGCCAACGGCTGGAAAGTGAAGTCAGACTAATTCACTCTGGAATAAGGCCCACGTAGGGAGGGTGGCTCGTTTACCACTGGATCAGATTAATAAGGGAAGCAGTTAGATTGTCTTGTCACTTGGAGTTATTAAATGAGGAGTGGATGTGTCTCTAAGAGATGCTGTCGAGCTCAAACACAGGTGCTTGCCCAGATGAAGGAATCATCTTGTCAGGTTCTCTGTAGAGTCCTTTGCAGGAAGTCAGAGCCAGATGATCACAATGGTCCCTTCTGGCCTGAGAATCCATGAGCCTAGGGATCCCTTTACTCAGCAGTGCAGTTTGGTGGGTGAGAAGCCGTCGCAAGGGAGAGGGATTAGTTGGAAGAGTGCAATTAACAAATGCAGTTTATTGCACAGGAAAGATTTAAAGGAGGGGATTCCACAGCTGTCACCATCCTGTGTCTGTATGTTGCCTTGCTGGGAGAATGTCCATTGATTTTAAACTGAATTAAGTGTTCTACAGCACATCTGTCTGCCCTACTAACAGGAATGTGGTGTCTTTTATTTAAAAGGTTGGCTTGCCGCAAGCCAGGAAATTTGTAGCTCTCCAGGTGAGTGCCGAAAAAGTGCCTAATAAGGAGTGCAGTGGGCTGGGAGTCAGGACTCGGCAAGGGGAGTGGGGTCTAGTGGGTTAGAGCAGATCACTGCGGGGTCAGGACTCCTGGGTTCCATTTCTAATTCTGACACACAAAGCCCAAACCTGCTTCCTGTGGTAGAATTCCTTGTAATTTGGGAACAAGATCAGAAAAAATCCTCTGCTGGTGTAAACAGGTCCAGCTCCACTGAAGTCACAGGAGCTGCATCCATTTACACCAACCGAGAATATGTCCCATCAAGTTTCAGCACCTAATTTAAACCAGTGAGGGCCAAATCCAGTGGCCGTGTTGACAGCACTGTGACACATGAGGGGCGTGAGGTGGCCAGTAAGAGGTGATAGATCAAACCTTGCCGAGCAGTGGAAATTGCACCCATTTGGTATTCAGTGGGGACTGAATTCAGCCACTGGCGTAAGTGGGTGCATGTCCTGCTTAGCCCAGAGCTGGGTTTGACCCTGAGGACCCAGAGTGTTGGGGTCGGTGCAGCATCAGTGTAAGTGTCTTGGGGCCTGACTCCCCTCTCTCAGGTGGGACTCCACTTGAGGTGAGTTACTCCTGATTTACACCAGTGTGGGTAGAGAGACATCTCTTTGGAGGGTGGAGGTGGCTGCTTTTCCTTGCACACAGCTGAGAGATGCTCTTCCTGTAACACTCACACCTCCCATCCCATTACATCTTTACAGCCCCAATGGAACGGGCTCCCTGGGATGTTCTGGCCATTGTGCACTACTCCAGTGACCCCCAGCGTCTGCCATCCCAGCGGCAATGGCCCCTTGACGTGGGTTCACACGGCAGCACAAAGCTGCTGGTACACACAGGGGCATCCAATCCCAAATGGGGGCAAATAGCAATCTCTGCCCCTCTGCCTGTCTCCTGGCTGAACCCTTGTAATCCATAGCACTGCACTGGCGTGGAAGGGAAGCATGCACTGGGGCATCGGGCCCCAAAGTGGAACAAGCAAAGCTAAAACTCTGCGCACTCCCAGTGCATCCTGTCCCTCCCTCCAGACACTGCAGCCTCAGGGAGTGACACCACCAAGGGGCCAGATCCCAGCTGGTGTAATCAGCATTGCTTCATTGGAGTCAATGGAGCCAGATCCCCCGCTGGTGTCAATCAGCCCCACTCCAAAGGAGCAAATGCAATTTTGCTGATTGACACCAGCGGGGGATCTGGCCCCAGATGTTTAACACTGATGTGTTTGCTCCCCAGGCACTCTTCCAGCCCCGCGGCTGTTCCTGGACAGGCTGTCTGCACACCAAGGGGACACTGCCATGCTGTCATGTTTAGTCCCTTGTGGCATCCCAGTGACCCGCATTGTCTTCTGCAAAGATGGGAAGGAGATTTCTGTCCAGCCCAAGGGAGGAAACACAGTAGTCTACGACTCACCCTACACAGTGTCCAAGAAGAGTGCAGGGGCCTTTTCCTGCCTCTACCAGCTCAAGGATGACAACAACCAGGAGAACAATTCTCTCTCCAGTGACCCCTGGTACCTGCACGTAGATGGTAATGCAAAGCACTAATGGTGGGCTTGGTGTGGAGGGTCAGGGAGCCGGGACGGGCTGGGGACATACTGTGATATCTAGAGTTAAGATGTAAAAGTTCCCTCTTCTTCCCCGACATTTCCCAGGTGAGAACTCTGTCCCTGAGGGCATGTAACGTTTTTTTTAGTGACTAATCGTCATCCTCTCAGCCATTGCTGAGTTTCATGGTGAGGAAGAGAAGGTTTTTCCCACTAACTAAAAGATAAAATATCGCGATCTTCTCTGAAAGGCAGAGTGTGATACAGAGATATTTGGCAGGATTAGTGTCATCATGATCTACTTTACTAAAACCTTCATGAAATACAAGTACGGAACAGAGCAGCAAAAGACTAGCTGATTTTTTTGGTTCACTGGCTATTTCAAAAAATCCGGGGGTGGGGAAACTTGTTTCAGATTGACTTGTTTCAGATTGACAATATTTTTTTTTCAAAATTTTCAGTGAATCAAAAAGTTGAGAAAAATCTGCTTGAGGTTGGTCTTCTAGCCCTCCTTTGTATGAGGCTTTTGGCTGTTTGAAGTGATCTGTGATCCCTTTGTATCTGCCCCACAGGTGGTGATGGCTCTGGAGGGGACGCATCGCCCCAAGGTAAATGGGTTTGCTCTGTGCTGTGGGATTTCCCTGTAGGAAAGCTGGAGGGCTAGGCTGGGATGAGGGGGGAGCACATGCCAATCTCAGAGGGGAGACTTTACCCCACCACAGGTGCCTGGGTGGGCAGGAGGCCACGGCCTCACCTCCACGTGGGGAATGTAAAATGTCCAGGCAGCCCCACATGCCACCATCTGCTCCCCAGTGAGCCCCGGTATGTGCACGTGGTCAGTAATGCTCTCAGCTAGTGTTAACGAGGGGTGAAGACCCTGCTGGGCAGAGGGGCAAAGAGGGACTGAGCCGGTGCCCTGTTCTGGCCCTCGCACAGAATCTCAGCCCAAGTGACGAGGATTCAGATAGTGGCCGTTAATGCAGCACCAGCTAGAGTCAGGGGGCTCAGCTCACCTCTGTGCCCTCACAGATTGCCATCGGTGTCACTCCATCGCAGTCATCTGTTGCAATCAGTGTGTTGCCCTGGTGACAAGCTGGCATCACACAAGGGTGAATCGGGGAAATCACTTTCCGTTATAACCCCCTGTCGTCAGTCACTCCTCACTCCGGGAAACTTCCATCTCTTGTGCGGACGTTTTCCATGCTTGCCTCTGTCCCAGGGTGAAGGGGTTTTGGGGGCGTAGCAGGTAAATAGAGGAACCTTTGCGCCCGGAGTGTGGTTGCTGCACAGATGCTAGTGGCAGGTGTGATTCTTGTCGGTTTGGCTGCGATTCAGCTGCTCCTGCACGTGCTTTGCTGGAGTTCAGAAAACAAAGCTGTGAACTAACCGATGCCAAACTAGAATTGCTGGAAGTATGTCGCCTGAAAAACATTCCACCCAAAAAATAGGATTTAATAAAAAAAAATTTCACTGAAAAATGTTATTTTTGACATTTTTATTTTGCTTTAAATGAGAACTTTCCAAAATAGCCAAAAATGTTTCATTCCTAACGGAAATTTTTTTTATTTCCATTTTAAAAAATCACAGCTTTTTTTGAAATTTCTTTCCCCTGCCCCTGCCTCCCCATTCCCCTTTTTTTGCCCGAGTGCAGCAGAATGAGTGATGACCGGGGTGGTTTTTTGTTTTCATTTTTACCTTTTTATTTTTCTCTTTTTTCTGCTCTGTAACTTTTCAAAACATCTCCAACGCCGGCAAACTCACTGAACGGGAAAACGAAAGCGTGGCTCTGGCTACACTGCAGAACCATTACCAACATAGTCTCCGCGTGGACACACAGCGTACACCGACGGAAGCAGTTGTTCTCCCTGTGGAGGAAACCATGTCCCCAGACAGCGTTAGCTACACCGACAGAAACACTCTTCCCCCCGCTATATCTGAAGCTACGCTGAGGGGGTTATCTGCACAGGTGGTCGCTAAGGGCCCAGGGATTTCAGTGGGAGTTAGGTGCCTAAATACCTTGGAGGGTCTGGGCCCAACTCTCATTTTCCTTTTGGCCCCTGGGTAACTATTCCAAACATGGAGCCATTCTGAAAAGTTACAGAGCAGAAGTGGGTGGCGGGGGGGGAAGGACCCCGAAAAAGCAGAGGAGAAAAGCAAAAATCCTACCCTGGCCATGGTTTATATTATCCCACTCTATGGCAAAAAGGGGGAGGGGTGGAAAGAAGAGAAAAAGTTTAAAATGAGAAAAATGGGGGGGGGGGGAATGGGGGAAAATGCAAAACCAAAAATGGGGGAAATAGAAAAAATGGGGGGAAATGCAAAATCAAGCATTCAGCATTTATTTATTTATGATTTAGGTGGGGATTGGTCCTGCTTTGAGCAGGGGGTTGGACTAGATGACCTCCTGAGGTCCCTTCCAACCCTGATATTCTATGATTCTATGATTTGAACAAATATGTGTAAGCCCTGCCTGCCCGGTCTGGCACTTTGTCCCCCTCTAGTGGTGGACAGGCCAGCGAGACCGTGAGGAGCCTAGTGCCTCGCAGGTAAACAGGCTTTTATCTTTTCAGCTGGGGCAGTACATGCTCATGCATTAAGATCAAGAGGTCCCAGGTTTAAGCCCCACTGGTGACGACCCACCGAGGTGTCAGTATTGCATACGGACTGAAATATTTGTTTTAATTACTCTATTTGAATCCTGTAGAACAGAAGCATCAATAGTCTGAATTTTTTTTGGTGAAACTGGGGTTTCCCCCCCACTTTTTTTAACATTTGAAAATCAACCCAGACCCAAGTGCAGTTCGAGGCCTGGTATAAGCTGAAATATTAGATTGACCTAGCTATGCCGTGCGGGGCTGTGAAAAACGTCACACCCGCAGCGCTGTAATCAGGCTGATCAATTCTTTCAATGAATAGATCGCAAAGCCCTTTACCGAGTAGGTCAGTAGCATCATCATCCCCATTCTATGGATGGGGAAACTGAGGCATGGGGCGAGGAAATGATTTACCCGAGGTTACCCAGCCGCAGAACTTGAAATAGGACCCGGGTTTCCTGAGTACAAGCCCAGTGCTTTATCCACTCTACTGAGTGCTTTATTACTTTGTTAATCGAATGTTCCCATGTCCCTGTGTGATGGCTCCAGAGTTGGTCGCACGTATCTCACTGGCAATCATTGCCATGCTACATTGGGGTATCAGCTGTTTGAGGGGATCTGTGATCGCTCTGTGTCTGCCCCACAGATGGACCCAGCCCTTCGGGGAGTGACACCTCTGGAGGGGAGGCATGTCCCCAAGATAAAGGGTTTGGCTGCGGGATTTCCCTGTGTGTGTGGGGGGAGGGAGGGAGCTGATCTGAAATTACAGGAGAGCACTAACCACTCTCAGTGGCGAGACCATTACCCTGCTGTAGGCACCTGGATGGGCAGGGGCTGCAGGGTAAGAATCCATGAGGAGCAATAGGGTGTTTCACAAGGAGATGGCTAAAGCCAACTTGTTATCTCACTGTGAAATGTGATGGCAGCCCAGGTGTCCCAGGGCGACTGGCCCCGTGATGAGGTGACTGGTCCTGCCCCTCTCTGCACTTCTCCCCTGCTAGGGAACATTATCACAGCCCTGTGCCAGGTCGGCTATGTGGCTAAGTCAGTCCAGGCTTGGGATAACAGAAGCCTCCAGGGAGTCAAAGGCGGGAGGAGAAGATGGATGGATGTGGGGTGACCAGAAGTCCTGATATTATCAGGACCATCCTGAAATTTGGAGCTTTGTTTTATATAGGCCAATATACTCCCCCGCCCCCCCACCGGGGGAAAAAAGTGTCCCCATTTTTCACACTTGCTATCTGGTCATCCTAGATGGTCGGCCTGTGTTAAAAGGGACTGGTGCAGAGAAGCTGAGCGAGGGCTGAAGTTGGCCTCAGTGATCCCTTGCAGCCCTGGGAACGAGGGCTGTGGGACTCCTGACTCCCAGGAGGGGAACTCCCTCCCCAAGATGTCAGCTCAGAGCCCAGAAAGAGGGCTGTGATATTCCTCTCCTAAGGGGGAAAGTTACAGGTAGCTTCCGCAGGCCACAGAAGGAGGCCTGTGGGAACCTTGAATCAAAGCAGAACCAGAGATGGAGAAATTTGGTGCCCTGTAAGAGATCTAATCAATGAGATCCCATAAAGGGAGGAGGGGTCTTGGTTCGAGTGTCCCTGGCCCGTGGGGCTCATCCCTGGTCCTGGATCCCTGTCCCTGGGGCTCACCCCCCTCCCCCATCCTTTATCCCCACCCCTGGGGTTCACCCTTCATCCTAGATCCCTTTTGTGTTGCCTCTGTGTTCTGGATGCTCCCAGCCCCATCCACGTAAGTCCCTGGGCTCCTCTGCCCCAGCCTAATCCCTTGCTTTTCCCTCTGTTCCCGGCTGTTCCAATGGTTTTCTAGGACTGGGACCCATTGTGGGACTCGCCATCATGGCCGGCCTGGCTCTGGCATTGCTGGGCTGTTTTCTCATGAAGACAGGTAGGTGCCGGTGGGGTGGAGCATGAGCTGAGATGGGCGGCTGTTCCAGAGCATCGCTCTGAAATCTTAAATTTCACTCCAATGGCAGTGAAAGGCTGTAACCCAGCTGTAACCTGGCTGAGGCACGGGGAGCAGAACTGACTTGTCTGAGATCGCCCAGCACTGAGGTCTCTGGGCAGCTGTCCCCGGCACTAACCACTACCCTGTGCTGCCTCTGTGGATCTGCGGCTGCAGGGCTCTGTGGGTAGCTAGACCCCACAGACCAGTGGGAAGGTGCAGCACATCGGGGGCAGAGGTGCACACCGCCAGGCCCCGACAGTCGCCCCAGGCCGTGACGTGCGCTGAGCTTCCCTGACGCTCTTTTCTTTCTCTCGGTAGTTGTGTCGCGCTGCAGGACTCACAGGGAGGAGGGAACCTCGCCCTGACCCCCAGCTCCATTCTGGGGCTGCTCCCCAGGTGATGCCCAGGTCTGGGGGGGACCATTGCTGCCCTGTCTGGGACTCCGCCCTGGGGAGCTGACCTGGGCCGTACCCCCCAGCTACCCACAGTTGAAATTCTCCTGGGGTTCTGCGGGGGCCTGACCCTTGTCTGGAAGCCTCGTAACCCCCCCGCCCTAGTGATGGCGATGGTGCTGCTGCCCCATCACTCACGGCAGCAGGGCCCCAGCCCCAGCTGCCACACGTGGGACTGACGCAGCTCTCGTTCTACACAGGGAACCCGGCCCAGAGCGGAGCAGCCCGGCTGCTGAAGATCAGATCCAGTGTAAGAGCCTGTTGTTCCGGCACTGCCCTGGGGGGAGTTCGGCTCCTGCCTTTTGTCCGTCTGTTGGCTGGTGTCAGAGTCCGGGGTGTTAAGGCCAGAAGGGGCCCTGGGTAGCCAGGCCAGAGAGTCCTGTCCTGATGGGGACTGTTCTCCCTGTCTCCTCAACCTCTGCCCAGCCCAATGACAAGGTGACAGGAGCCGTCGGCCATGGGCAGAAACGGGACTGGCTGGAGCCTGGCAGCTTCTGCCACAAACTGCAGGGTGGGCGCAGGGGCTTGGGCAGACACCTCCCTGTGTGGGGAGAAAGGAGACACATGACAGGAACAAACAGCATCGCCCCGTTACCTGTGGTCAGCCAGTGTCCATGGGGCCTGTCCCAGTTCTCACCCTGCTGATATGGGGAGCAGTCTGGGCACCCAGCATCCATGGGGCCTGGCCCAGTTCTCCTCTCCTCTCCCCCAACATTAGGGTTGCCAAGTTTCTACTCACACAAAACCGAACACCCTTGCCCCACCCCTGCTCTGCTCCTCCTCTGAGGCCCTGCCCCTTCTCCGAGGCTCCGCCCCCGCTCAGTCCATCCCCGCTCCCTCTGTCGCTCTCCCCACCCTCACTCACTAGCTCATTTTCACTGGGCTGGCTCAGGGGGATTGGGGTGGGGGTGAGGGCTCCAGCTGGGGGTTGCGGGTTCCAAGGTGGGGCCAGAAATGAGGAGTTCATGGTGGAGTGGGGGTCTCTGGGCTGCGGCAGTGGATTGGGATGTGAGGGGGTGAAGGCTCTGGCTGGGAATGTGGGCTCTGGGGTGGGGCAGGGGATGAGGGTTTAGGGTTGCAGAAGGGGGCTCCAGGCTGGGGGGTGGATCCAAGGCGTTCAGAATATAGGAGGGGGCTCTGGGCTGGGGCAAAGGGTTGGGGCTTGCAGGGGGCAGGGATGCAGATTTCAGGTGACGCTTACTTCAAGTAGATCCCAGAAGCAGTGGCATGTCCCCACTCCAGCTCCTATGTGGAGGCATTGCCAGGCGGCTCTGTGCACTGTCCCGTCTGCAGGTGCCACCCCCACAACTCCCACTGGCTGCGCTTCCCAGCCAATGGGAGCTGCAGAGCTGGCACTTGGGGCAGGGGCAGCGTGCGGAGCCCCCTGGCTGCCCCTATGCATAGGAGTCATAGAGGGGACGTGCCGCTGCTTCATGATGCTGCACGGAGCCAGGGCAAGTAGGGAGCCTGCCTTAGCCCTGCTGTGCCACTGACCGGACTTATAATGTCCTGGTCGGCAGTGCTGACTGGAGCCACCAGGGTCCCTTTCCAACCGGCCGTTCCAAGCGAAAAACAGACACCTGGCAACCCTATCCAACACGGGCAGCAAGCTGGGTACCCAGTGTCCATTGGGCCAGCCAGCCCGTTAGTGCTCAGACTGCGGTGCCCGCCGCTGTCTCTCCTCAATGGGCCCTGCTGGGGTCAGGGTCTGGGGCCCTGGGGGACATGGGGCAGTGTCTCTCCGGGGCATGGGGCGGCTGGTGAGGATGCACTGACCTCGGTTCTCTCCCCCAGACACCGTGGTCACTGGAGCCCGCGCTGACCAGGTGAGTCGCCGTGCCGGTGCCCGCAGTTTGCCAGGTTTGGGCAGAACGTTCCCATGGAAAGAGGCACCAGGAGTTACAGCTAAACCTGGGAACCCCCTGGGCTGATCCCAGTGCCAGCACCCCTGGTCTGGCCAGTAGTGAGGGTCGCTGTGGGGTGACCCTAGCCCTGGGGAATAAATAGTGACCGTCTTGGCATGAAGGAAGAAAGAACTGAAGAATCTGAGTTTAATTCTCCAGCCAGTTTCATACCACTGTAGCTCCATTGGAGTCAATGGGATCAGATCCCGCACTGGTGTAAATCAGCTGTAGCTTCATTGATGTCAATGAACCAAATCCCCAGTGAGTGTAAATCAGCCTCACGCCTGTGACAGCAATGGAGTGATGCTGATTTACACCAGCTGGGGATCTAGCCCCATACATGCAATAGAAGAAAGGAGAAGGGTTTGTCTGTGGGTCCCTGATGACATCCCAGCTCAGCTGGGGGAGTTTCCCTGACTGACCCATGGCTTGTCTCATCCCCGGAAGCCCCAGCTGACGGGAGCCCTTGGTCCTATGGGGACTCCAAGCGCTTGCATCCCTCCCATTGATTCCAATAGGACTGAGGCAGGTGGTTAAAGTTAAGACCTGTGCTCCAGCACCCTCCTGAGCATGGCGCTCCCTTGCCCCAGGTCTAAGGGGGAGCTGTTCCTCCCCCTCCCCTTCACCATGTCCCTGGGCCCTGCTCAGGGCTCCCTCCCTGGTGTTCCCTTGTAGAGAAATTCAGACTGGAAACAGGGTGTAAATGTTTAACTGTGTAAATGTATTGATGTCCCAGCAGCCCAGAATGGACGGGGATGTTGCAGTGACGTACGCGGTGGTAGGAAAGGGTCGCTCTCAAGTGCGGGACACCCGGACGGCTCCGTAGCACTGGGTAAGGGCGACACTCTGTGAATAGTCCCACGTGGGATGGGGGTTGTTCTCCCCACAAAGCCAGTGCAGGAACTGGTTGGGGGTGCAGGATCTAACCCAGGTTCCCTGCCAACTCAGAGCTTCCATCTCCCACACCTGCTACCAAGATCTGTGCTGAGACCACTCACTGGCTCCACCTGCCAGGCCCCAGAGCTCACTCACCCTGAGCCTGAGCCCCTGCCCTTCCCCAGCATTTTATAACCCCAAAGATCAGGGGCTCAGACTGGGGAGTGAGCAGCATCTGAGCAGGGGGGCTCAACAGCAGGGAACTCCCCCAGCTCTCCTTGCAGATATGGGGACAGGCAGATAACACAGTATGCCCAGGGCTGTCCCCAGCCCATTGCTGGGGAATGCTTCCCTGCCCAGCGCTCAGGGAGCTACTGGGGAAGGGGTGGGCAGCAGCTGCATTTGAGTTGGTCACTGGGATTCCCTCTCACTTCCCCACAGGATTCCCAGTGCCCCACAAGCCTGCATGAGCCCCACACTCGCTGCCAGCCTGATTGGAGCCCCAGGGAAGGAGATGGTGATGGAGCCTGTTAACCAGGCAGCAAGAACCAGCGTTTGGGTCAATCGATGACAGGGGGGAAGCTCCGACTCTTCTTGGGTGTGGCCAAGGTTAGACTTCGCGTCACAGCCCGTTGTTCTCGTTATGGCAGAACCTTCCTGGCTGAAGTTCCCACCCTCGGAGACTGTTCATGCGGAGGGACACCTGACATGCACACCTGTTTGTGGGAAATGCAAATGCAGGGTCCCAAATGGGTTCAAAATGTGGACCCAAATGGCTCCTGCATTTACTGAGGGTCCAGGAAGAGGATGCTGAGCCAAGTCTCTCTGGTGCCGGCCTGATGGTGGGGGTGGGGAGAGGGGCAGCGCGGGGATGCCTGCGTGGGCGTAGCTGTGCCAGCGACATGCTGTAATGTTGCTATCGGGGGATGTGCTGGGGTCTGTGCTGAGACTCTGAGCATGTCCAGGGTGAACAAGGCCGCAGATTTTTGACGGTCTTGAAGTGCCTAACTCCCCTGGATGTCAATGAGAGTTAGGTGCCTGAGTCACTTTAAAGACCTGGTCCCCAGGAGTCTCTGGCAGGCTGGGTCTGAGCTGGCTCCTGTGCAGTGAATAAAGTGATTTGCCTTCTCTCTGCCCAGCCTGCCTCCTGGGAGCGTCATACAGCATCACCTGGGGCCAGGCATTACGGTGAGACACACGTGCGGCCATTGCCTCCCCGAGTCCACTGGGGCCCCACGGAAACTTTGCGGTTACACAGACTCGGTTCAAGCAGCGTTTTCTCATCCCCACGGGGGCCACAGAGACTCCCAGATACAGAGAGTCGTGAACATCTCTGATTGAGGGGGACAGGGCCTGATCTCTCTCTCTCTCTCTCACACACGCACACACACACTCTCCCTCTTTCTCACACGCACACATTCTCTCTCTCTCTCCCCCCTCCCCTTTCCCTCCTCCCCGCTCCCCCCCCCCGGTCTCACACACACACACACACACACACTCTGACAAACAGTTTCATTAGCACAGAGTCGAGGCTGCCCCGGGGTATCTCGCTCCCGTCCAGAACGCTGAGACCAGCCAAACTCACACGTCTGAAACCCAGAACATTCCGAGTTCAGGTATTTCACACTCAGGCTTCCTAAAACCAGGAAACCGAGGGAAGGGTCAGGCCTGTGCAACCTTAACTCTGCCCTCATTGATCGATGCCCCAATACACCCAGGCTCTGCCTTCGCACTGTAGCAAACAGGAGCTACGGGCACCCGCTCTCCGCTCACAGACCCAGCCTGCTCCACCCCAAGAACTCCGCCCCTGCTACATTTACACCCCTTCCCCCAGCCCCTCACTCCTACACGCATGATGCCATTTAATGCTCGACTTTCCCTCGCCCTTCAGCAAACCCACAGAGCAGCCCCACCCCCACCTCCCTGCTGACAGTCCCCGGGCCGAGAACACCCCCGAGCCCAGCGACTGGCACAGCCTGCAGAGCGCAGCGCTGCACAGGGCAAACTGGGCCTCTCAAGTACAAACACCTCTTGGGCCTTCGCTCACCACCCGTCCCCCGTGGACTCCGAGCCCATCACAGCCCTGCCACGCTTCTCAGACAAACCCCTCCACCATTCACACAGCCGCACCTAGCGCAGGGAACGCAGCCGGAGCACAGGCCCATGGTTCCCAGTGGCTGCTGCCAGCTCCCGGGGAGCAGAGGTGAGGTGCGTGGGCGTTAACCTTAACCTTGCATTTCCTGGGGTTGACAATCTGAGCGGTGCTGGACTCAGTGCCCTGGCAGGGCAGGAGCTATCGCCGGGCACCTGAACCCTGCGTTACCAGCGTGTTTTGTCAGTGACTGATCCAGAAGCAGCTCTCACAAGTGTGTCCTCCCCTGTTCTATGCTGCTAAAGCAGCTTCTCTGCAGACACCCCCAGAGCAGGTGTTGTGTTCCCCTGTCATGGGGGAGAATTCCTGCTAGAGTCAGCTACCGACGGGGGGAACTGGGGCAAGTGGCGTCATCTCCTTGGGCCTGATAAAATGGGAATAATTCTCCCCTGCCTGCCAGAGGTGTTACTGGGGCTGGAGCTGTGGGAAGTAAAACCTGGGTTTGGACAAGAGACAGCAATTTAATATCTGATGACTCTGGAAAGGTCGATTGGGTTGCTAGGAGCCCCCGTAGCACATTCATGCCAATTCCAGCAGGTGGGCGAGGAATGTGCAAAGAGAGAGTTGAGGGTTGATGGCTAGAGATGTTTTTTTTCTGGGGCCTGGCTGAAGGTGCCAGGAAGAGACGCTCAAGACACCAGAGACTAGTCCATGGGGGGCTGTATGGTCCAGGCAACTGGGAAGGTGGCACTGAGACCAAGTTCTGAGGACGTAAGACCCAGGAGTATCTGAGAAGGACGTCTGCCCTGGGATCTGCAGTGAGACTTTCCCGTGTTCAAGAGGGTAAAGGGGGCACCTCTAGATGGACAGTCACTGAGTTCACTCCTGGCTTTACGTGCAAGTAATAAAGTAAGAGTTCGTTAAACAAGCCCAGAGTGGCGTTATGGTGACTGTCTGTTCCTGCCCGGGCTTTGAAGAGCACCTACCGTGTTCATCAGCGAGTATCCCACTCCTGGGGGTAGGGGTCTTGGATAAGGTAGAACAGTGGGGGAAGACACAAATAAAAATTCCACTTGTGAAGCTTGGTGGTGGCAGGAGATACATAACCCCAAAGTATAGGGAACCAGACGTTGTTATAGGCGGCTATATTATATAATGGGCACTAGGGTCAGCAGATGATGAGGGGTGGGAAAGGGGCATCTACGTGCTCAGGAGAAGATGATTATATACTGATTATCTGTTACTGGAATCTGAAATCGAAGGCCCAATCTGCATAAAGAAACAGGCTGATCTGCCCGGTCTAGGTTCTGGTTATGAAACAGTTAAAAATTCGTAACCTCAGGGAAAATCCAGTTGTGAGTTTGGAAGCACTGACACCTTCCGCAGCCTGAGGTGAACATCAGAACATGAGAACAGCCAGACTGGGTCAGAACAATGCTCCATCTAGCCCAGTGTCCTGTCTTCTGAACAGAGCAGGCAATTTGTGAGTGATACGTCCCCTGTCGTCCACTCCCAGCTGCTGGTGGTCAGAAGCTAGTGAGACAAGGAGCATCGGGTTTCATCCCTGACCATCTTGGCTAATATTGATGGACCGATCCTCCAGGAACTTATCTAATGATTCTTTGAAACCCATTATACTTTTGGCCTTCACAACACCCCTGGCAACGAGTTCCACTGACCGACTGTGTGCTGTGTGAAGACGTACTTCCTTTCGTTTGGTTTAAACCTCTTGCCTATTAATTTCATTGGGTGGTCCCTGGTTCTTGTGCCATTTGAGGAATAAATAACATTTCCTTATTCACTTTCTCCACACTAGTCATGATTTTATAGACCTTTATCAGATCCCTTCTCAGTCATCTCTTGTCTAAGCTGAAAAGGCCCAGTCGTTTTAATCTCTCCCCATATGAAAGCTGTTCTACACTCTTAATAATTTTTGTTGTCCTTTTTTTGTACTTTTTCCAATTCTAAAAGATCTTTTTTTGAGATGGGATGACCAGAACTGCACGCAGTATTCAATATGTGAGCGTACCATGGATTTATATCCAGGCATTGTGATATTTTCCCTGGTAGTTCCCAACATTCTGGTCACCTTTTTGACTGCTGCTGCACACTGAGCAGATGTTTTCAGAGAACCATCCAAAATGTCTCCAAGATCTTTTTCTAATTTAGACTAATTTAGACTCCATCATTTTGCATGTATAGTTGGTATTAGTTTTCCAATGTGAATTACTTTGCAATTATCAACAATGAATTTTATCTTCCATTTTTTTGCCCAGTTTCCCAGTTTTGTGAGATCCCTTTGTAAAACTTCTCAGTCTGCTTTGGATTTCCCGATCCGGAGTAATTTTGTATTGTCTGCAAATTATGCCACCTCACAGTTCACCCCCTTTTCTAGATCATTTATGAATATGTTGAACAGCACTGGTCCCAGTACCAATCCCAGGGGAACACCTCTATTTATGTCTCTCCATTCCTTTGTTTCCTAGCTTCTCACCAATTCCTGATCCATGAGAGGACTTTCCCTCTTATCCCATGACCACTCACTTTGCTTAAGTGCCTTTGGCGAGGAACCTTATCAAAAGTTTTCTGAAACTTCAAGTACATTCTATCCACTGGATCCCCCTTGTACACATTTTTCTTGACCCCTCAAAGAATTCTAATAGACTAATGAGGCACTATTTCCCTTTACAAAAGCCATGTTGACTCTTCTCCAACAAATCGTGTTTGTCTACTTGTCTGACAATTCTGTTCTTTCCTATAGTTTCAACCAATTTCCCTGGTAGTGAAATTAGGCTTACCAGCCTGTAATTGCCAGTATTGGCTCTGGAGCCTTTTTTAAAAAATTGGCATCACATTAGTTATCCTCTAGTCATCTGGTACAGAAGCTGATTTAAATGACAGGTTACAGATCACACTGAGTAGTTCTGCAGTTTCACATTTGAGTTACTTCTGAACTTTTGGGTGAAATCATCTGGTCCTGGTGATTTGTTACTCTTTAATTTATCCATTTGTTCCAATACCTCCTCTAGTAACACTTCCATCTGGGACAGTTCCTCAGATTTGTCCCCTAAAAATAATGGCTCAGATGTGGGAATCTTAATTGCTGCTAGGTTTTGAATCTTCGGATAGTTGCTCTTCAGATTCTTTATTGGCCTATCTAATTCTACTCTTACACTTGACCTGCCAGTGTTTATGCTCCTTTCTATTTTCCTCAGTAGGATTGAACTTCCAATTTTTAAAGGATGTCTTTTTGCCTCTAGCCATTTCTTTTACTTTGTTGTTTGGCCACGGTGGCACTTTTCTGGTGGTCTTACTATGTTTTTTTTTAATTTGGTGTATACATTGAATTTGAGCCTCTATTACAGTGTTTTTACATAGTTTCTGTGCAGCTTGCAGGCATTCCACATTGGCGACTGTATATTTTAATTTCCCTTTAACTAGCTCCCTCATTTTTGTATTGTTCCCCTTTCTGAAGTTAAATGCTACTGTGGTGGGTTTCTTTGGTGTCCCCCTCTGCCCCACAACACACAAGAATGTTAAATTGAATTATATTATGGTTGCTAGTACCAAGCAGTTCAGCTGTAGTCCCCTAGTGTAATAGGTCCTGTTCTTCACTTAGGACAAAATCAGGAATTGCCTCTCCCCTTGTGATTTCCAGAACTAGCTGCTACAAGAAGGAGTCATTTATGGTATCAAGAAACTATATCTCTGCATCCTGTTCTGAGGTGACATGCACCCAGTCAATATGGGAAAGTTGAAATCCCCCATTATTATTGAGTTTACTATGTTTATACCTTCTGTAATCTCCTGGAACATTTCATAGTCACCATCACCACCCTAGTTAGGTGGTTGGTAATATTCTTCTTAGCTTGGAGCTGGGGTTGATCTCTGTTAAACTTTTTAGCCTGTGTGTAGGTTCATTTATTGTTTTAATCTGTTTTCTCTCTTTCAGCTTCAGAATAAATGTGGTGGTTTAGAAGTAGCTGTGTGGCAACTTGTAACTGCAGGTGAGACACTGGCCATAGCCCTCGGAGAGAAAGCAGAGCTCAAACATTGGCCTTTTAGGGAGTCTGGCTTGCTGGGGGTAGCACAGTGTAGGCAGAGAACTGTGCAGCAAGGAGGGACACTGGGATCTCCACGCATGAAAGGTGATGGTTCAGGAGTCAGAAGCCTAGAGCAGGTGCTCTTAATGGACCACAGTGGGAGAATACAGGTGCAGTTGCCCAGAATTGCCCTGGTAAGTGCAAATTCGTAAGGGAAGTGATTTGGGAGCTCTCTCTTTCCTAGGCCACTAAGATCATTTCACGTAAAGACTTTAAATCTGTAGGCAAGCAATTGGAGAGGACTTCAATAACTTGGAAACACAAGGATGTGTGGCTAAACCCACAGTGCAATGCCGATAAGAAATGCTGCCCAGGGTGTAGTATTTAAGCATAAGTGAGACTTTACTGAAGTTGAAGGGACACTGAACGCTTCTGCTAAGTTTCAAAGAAAGGGCCTGATCTGACAGCTGCCAGTGAGAGCTTGGCCATGGGCATCAGTGGAAGTTCTCACCATCACAGACCCTCCCTAGTCTCAAGGTTTTGACAATTTTTGTCTAGTAGATGCTAGAAGGACTTTGCAGCTTTGGAATGGATGCTATCTGAGGAATGTCTTGTTAAATTCCCTTCCAATTTTCTCACAATCTCTACCCCAGTCCCTGACCTGATTTACCAATTTTCAGACCACTCTGACTTTTCATAGGGGTTTAAAAAAGGTGCCAAATTCAGCTTTAAGCAGGGACACATCTGCAACTTGAACTCTGGAGAGGTTCACCACCCAGATGTCATTCCTCTCCGGTGTGACCCTGGCTCGGGTCTGGTTTCAATGTTAAAACCACAATGTTCAGCGTAAGGCCTGTGACAAGAGCTGGGAGAGCAGCGTCCCTCTGGCCGCAGCAAGGCCGGTAGCAGACACGGCCATGTCTCTCAAAGGTCTGTGGCTTTTCTTCTCTCTGAACCGCGGGGAGCACATGGCAGATCAGAGAGCGCCTGCAGCTTCTATGCTCCCTGCTCCCTGCAGATCAGAAGGGGAGAGGTCAGATCAGAGAGCCACAGAGACGTCTCTCTCTGAGACACTGAGGAACAGAGAGAGACAGGCCTTCCCTTCTGCCGAATCCCTGAGGGACTGCTGCGATTCTCACCACTTCTCCCAATGCTCCTGCCGCTGGGCCTCTGGCTGCTCTGTGAGTATGGACACAACTGGCTGGGTTTAGCTTGGCTTTAAGGGAGGACTGAGAACTGCTAATGAGTCACTTAATTATTTCTAGGAGGAATGTTCAAGGTCTCCTCTTTTTAGCTTCCACAGCTCCATCAATTACCATTGACACGTGTTACCAAGGGTTGCGGTGGATTCTCCATCACTGGCAATTTTTAAATCAAGACTGGACATTTTTCTAACAGATCTGTTCTAGGAATTATTTCAGGGAAGTTCTCTGGACTGTGCTGAGCATCACTACTAGATAATCACAATGTTTAGCTACTGTAAAATGATTTCAATGCTTCATTCCAACTCATATTTCTGCTGCTGGCTTTGATTCAGAGGCAAATGCCACCAAATATGTTCTAAGAAAAGGAGTACTTATGGCGCCTCAGAGACTAACAAATTTATTTGAGCACAAGCTTTCGTGAGCTACAGCTCACTTCATCGGATGCATGCAGTGGAAAATACAGTGAGGAGATTTATATACACAGAGAACATGAAACAATGGGTGTTACCATACAGACTGTAACAAGAGTGATCAGGTAAGGTGAGCTATTACCAGCAGGAGAGTGGCAGGGGTGGTGGTGGGGGAACCTTTTGTAGTGATAATCAAGGTGGGCCATTTCCTGCAGTTGACAAGAACCTGTGAGGAACAGTTGGGTTGGGGGTGGGGATAAACATGGGGAAATAGTTTTACTTTGTGTAATGACCCATCCACTCCCAGTCTTTATTCAAGCCTAAGTTAGTTGTATCCAGTTTGCAAATTAATTCCAATTCAGCAGTCTCTCCTTGGAGTCTGTTTTGAAGTTTTTTTGTTGAAGAATTGCAACTTTTAGGTCTCAGAGTAACAGCCGTGTTAGTCTGTATCCGTAAAAAGAAAAGGAGTACAGAAAAGAAAAGGCCGTAATTTGTGACTCCCTGGGCATTTCTGGGACACATCACAGTGAAACTGCAGCCAAAAGCTCTTTGACCTTACCCAAATATATAAGAATTCATTTCAATAGTGAAGAGCCAAACCCGCTGGAAAATCAGGGATTGTCTTACATTGCTGGCATTAAGAGAGACGATTTTACAAGCCATTGCTACAGCAAAAGAGGAGCAAAAGATCTGTCAATCCCATCCCAGAAAAGAAAACCAGTGTTAAAGAAAGACTTTAAAATAACAGGACAGTTTAGGAACTCCCTGCAAAAGGACAGACTAAACCAAAGCAGTTTGGCTTATCAAATTGCAAATGGTGTTCCCAAGGGGACCACTGAGACAGAGATAATGGAAACTGTTATCAGGGCAGTTTGCCCAGGATTGAGCTTCAGGAGCTAGCTGGAGTGAAAAACTAAGCTGAGCCTGCCAAAATTGTGTACCCCCTTTCCCAGATCATTGATGAATATGTTGAACAGCACCGGTCCCAGTACAGATCTCTGGGGACCTTGCTATTTACCTCTCTCCACTCCGAAAACTGACCATTTATTTATTTAGTAGACTAAATCTGCGATGCACAATCCTTCACAGTTAACAGAGATAATAATGTGCTAACCTACATCTCCACCACTGCCAGGCTGAACCCCATAGTGCACCCGTGGGTTGCAGAATTAGCTGACTTTAACTTCATACAGTAGAAAACCTGAGTTATGAACATCAGAGTTATGACCTGACCAGCCAACCATGCACCTTATTTGGAAGCTGAAGTACACAATCAGGCAGCAGCAACAGAGAGAGAAAAAACAAATACAGTACAGTAGTGTATTAAACATAAACTGCTAAAAAAATAAAGGGAAAGCAGGATTTTTCTTCTGCATAGTAAAGTTTCAAAGCTCTATTAAGTCAATGCTCAGTTGTAAACTTTTGAAAGAACAACCATAACATTTTGTTCAGCATTACGAACATTTCAGCGTTACGAACAACCTCCTTTCCCAAGGTGTTCGTAACTCTGAGGTTCTACTGTAGTTAAATATCATCTAGGGAAATCTAACGCTTTATCAGGAATTCCCCTTGATAGTGACAGGATGCACAGAAGAGACGAACACAGGTGTTGTTAAAGCAGTCAAACTCCTTGGATATACAAACTGATGGCAAGGTGTGCAGGTTAGTAGCTGTTACTACCAATCCTTTGACAGTAGAAGTCTCCTTCATGGGCATTACATCCACCATAAAACTTATTCCAGGAGAAGACATTTTGGCAACTCAGAAGAAAGATCCAGCTATTGCTAAAATGCTTCAGTATAAGTTTTTGGGGCACAAACCAATTAACCAAGAGAACACAGGAGGATGTTGAACATCGAACATTGTGTCACTAGAGTTTGTATGTGCACCAAGCAAAGGAAACCTCACCAGCGTACCAGATTTCATCTAACTACCATAGTTACAACAAGTACCAGGGGTAGCCGTGTTAGTCTGTATCCACAAAAACAACAAGGAGTCTGGCGGCACCTTATTTACTTAGTTACAACAGAAGCATTTGTACTTGTAGCCATAGGCTTCTTCCATCTAGGAAGAAGCAAAGAAAGATAGGAATACATCTGAGCCTCGGTGGATCACTTTACTTGGTTTGTCAAAGCCTACCCTACCACCAAAAAGTCAGGAAAGACAGTGACAGACAAGATCTTCAATTAGTTTGTTTTAAGATTTGATTTCCCCCAAAGAATCCATCATCAATAAGGAGCAGAGTTTGAAAATAGGTTTTTTTCCCAAAGGGTAGAGTACTACAGTAAGATTTAAACTTCTCCCATAACCCCATACCACCCACAGGGCAATGGGCAAGTCGAAAGGCTGAATCAAATTCTGCTGGCTACATTGATAACCTTGCCAGAAGAACAAAAATCAGACTGGAAGGACTCCCTTAATAAGACCATAAGACCATCTATGCCTATAACTGTACACAAAATGATGCTACGAGTTCCCACCCTTCTATTTATTATCTTGAAGATAATCACATTTGTCTATTGTCATTCCATTTGGTCTATCTATGAACTCTGAATCTGCACCTAGGAAGCATAAAGAATATGCTGAGACACAGAAACAGCAATTGAAAGACGTTTATGAACTGGCCTCAATATGTTCTCAAAACTCTGCTATTCGTGGTAAGAATCATTATGGTCAGAAAGTGTACGGTGCTGCCCTCTGGCCAGGGGACAGGAGTACTTGTCAGGAAGGGGACCAGGCAAACTAACATCCTATTGGGAAGATAAAATTCATGTTAGAAGATGAAAGGAAAGGGGAGAGTTCACAGAGTAAAGGCAGAAGGTGGAGAAGGAGGTGGTAGAGTTTGTCACCACAAGTTTTTGCTTCTCTGGGTTTTCTTGCCCTTGGAGATGACACTGTGCTGCACAGCGCCACGGCAGAAGATGCAGAGATCAAGGGAAATAAGCAAAACTGGAATCTAAGGGCGAGTCTCTGCTAGAAGCGCTACAGCGGCACAGAGGCACCGATGCAGCTGCTCCACTGTGGCGCGTCTGGTGAAGATGCTCTATGCTGATGGGAGAGCGCTCTCCTGTCAGCGTAATAAGTCCACCCCTGCGAGAGGCAGTAGCTATGTCGGCGGGAGAGCACTGTCTACACAGGGGGTTAAGGTCGGTATAACTATGTCACTCAGAGGGTGTGGATTAATCACACCCCTGAGTGACGTAAGTGATACTGAAGTAGGCTGTAGTGTAGACCAAGCCTCTCTAAGGACAGAATTTGGACTCCAGTGATTGTGATCGTGAGAGCGAAGACAAACAACATGGTACCCATGGCATGGTGACTCTGCATTCAGAGGCAGAAACATTCCTTCCACGGCTGGGAAATGGGGGTGTTGTTGATCTTGTAAACTTGAAGACAGATGACTAGTCTGATGTGACATTCACATCAGCCAATGAAAGACATAAATGGCAAAATGTGACCATGGACCCGGAAACCATCAGTGCACAAGAAGACAGATCTCGAGAACAACCCATTGTCACATGAGGTCCTCTGACTAGAGAGGGAAGAGCCCCCCAGACACTGACCTATGAACCTACTCATCAGTGTCTAATTCCAGCTACTGGTGAATGCACCATGGCTCTATCCTTGTGTTTACATGCTGTACCTAGTACCTATTCCTGTATCGTCTCCTGCATTCTCTCCAAGATTATTGTAAATGAAGAGACATTGGCTTCTGGTTTGGATATTGCTCTACAAAAGGGGTCGATAGCGCTACATAGTTAGTTTTATGTTTCTTGAGTAGATGTTTTTTATGTCTAATGACTTTGTGTCACATGGTTATACCACTTACCATGTGGGAGCTGGTATCTCATAAGATCTGAGGATCTCTGGGGATTTAAACTGTTCAGAACTGGCTATTTGGTTGGGCAATGGAACAAGCCTTGACACAGACATTTCCTGCTTAATGTGAATTAAACCAAAGAGAGATGCAAAAGTTTCCAGATCTGATGAAAAAGGAGCAAGACAAAAGCTCATCTGAGACCGAAAGCACGAGCTTGTGGAAGTCGTAGGTGTCTGCTAATAAGCCAAATGGCTGGACGGAATGTTTTATATTTTGTTAATGGGAATATTTGGGGGATATTATATCTCCACAGGAGGAGTGTAGCACTGATACGGGAATGTCAGGGTTCTACATACCTGCATCCTGTATCTCTAAGGCTGTGCCCTGTCCCTTTAAGGGTTTGGAGATCTGCTAGCGAGGCTAAAGAGGAACAGTGGGGATGCAAGCTGCACCCCCAGGAGGGTTTCTGTTGTTCTCCGGGGGACCCAGCGGGTTGCAGCCTGCGTTTGTTCGGGGAGTTGGACATTAAGTTTAATAAAATTCCACTTTTAAAACCATCCCTGGTCTGCAGTGTAACACATGCTCTGACCACCAGACCCCTACAGTCCCAGATCCAGCAGAGTTGGGGGTAACAGCTTGCACCCAGATTCTGGTCTGGTCAGATTGGTGGAATTAACACAGCTCATCCCCCCAGTTCCCCTGGGTGTCCCCTGTGCAGCACAGAGACGTGGGCAGCAGTTTATGGGGATGTGGTTTGTTGGGAGTGGCAGGGACCTTGGTTTGCTCTCACTGAGCATCACAGGCTCCCTGTGCCTGCAGCCCCCTGCTCAGTTCCTCATTTGAGCTCCTGGGGCATCAGGCTCCGTGGAGCTGGGGACTGGGGTATTTGGAGCAGCACTGAGGGGTCCCTCGCTGTCCCATCATGTGGTGTGAGCTCACTGCCCTTTTTCTCCATGAGTGCCAGCTTGGGCAAGGGTCTGAGGCCAGCACTCGTGTCAGTGGGGCAGGATCGGAGACAAGGGTGAGTTGGCTGTTCAGGCAGCGTGGGAGGCTGGGTGCTGAGTACCAAAGGGGCCAGAGGGCTGGGGGAACGTTTGTATTAATAATGGGGAGCTGAGTCAGGGAAAAGAGGAGCTGAGACCTGAACCTTCACTCCAAAATGGAAACAATATCCTGCACCCTGATCAGGTTGCCCGGGGTCAAGCCAGAGTCACTCATCGCCTGCAAAGGCAACAGGGCTAGATTCTGATCTCAGCTCCCCTCAGGTCATTCTGGAGTCCCTGACGGCTGCAGTTAGATCAGGGGCTACATTCGCATCTTTCATCCCAGAGTAAATAAAAATAAATATTGCAACCTAGTCAGGGTAATTGGATATTCGACCTTGTTTTGACCGATTAAAATGTGACTAGGGTTGCCAGGTACCCAATTTTCAACCAGAAAGTCCGATCAAAAAGGGGACTTGGCAGTGTCCAGTCAGATGTACTGACCAGACACCAATAGTCTGGTTACTGCGGGCGGGAAGGGAGAGGTGCCGGGTCATCAACCCGAGCCAGACCCCGCTCAGCTGGGGCCGCCTCCTACCTGCATCTGGGCAGGCAGGAGACTTCATGTCAGGCTGCAGCTCCATGACAGAGGGATCCCAGTGGGAGTGGAGAAGGGAAGTGGAGAGGAGAGGGGCCAGCTACAAGGAAGGGGGAGGAGAGAGAGCAGCGGGGGGGGGGGGGATGTGGAGGAGAGGAGCGAACAGGGGTAGGGGCTTGAGGGAAAGGATGGGGCAGGGGCGGGGTCTTGTGAAAAGCGGCGGGAAAGGGGCAGGGACTTTGGGAAAGAGGCAGGGAAGGAAGGTCCGGTAGTCTGCAAATAGAAAGTTGGCAACCCTAAATGTGACCCATGCTGGGGCGTGGTTTAAGATGTGTCAGATGCCCCCAAAACACAAAATTCAGCAAATTGTGAAAGTGGCTTCTTCAGCTAAACCCCCGTCCTGGTTATCAGTGGAAGTGAAAGCAGAAATAACAAATGATAATATTAAACAACTAGGAAATGGGGAACTTCATCTCAGTAGGTGCAACTGAGGAGTTAGGAATTGTAGACACTTGATAAGAAAAATCTAACAATATCAATGAAAAATCTATGGCATTTTAGGATAAGGACAATAAGGAGTTCTTGAAACATATGGAAAACAAAATATCCTAGCAGTCAGTTTTAGTGCAGTTGGAGATGAGGATGGTACAACTGTAAATCATGATGCAGAAAAAGGAGAAGCGTTACAAATATTTCTGCTCTGTATTTGGGAAGCAGTGGAATGACGTATCCATATCCTGCAGTAATAGTGAAATACTTTCTATTCCAGTTGCACCTAGCGAGGATGTTAAACATCAACTATTAGAATGCAACACTTTTGAAAGGTATAACAAGATGCATTGGCTGGAAGTTGAAGCCAAACAAATTCAGACTGAAAATACAGCAACAATTTGTTAAGAGACAGAGTAATTAACACTGGAACAATGGACCAAAGGACATACTGGATTCTCCATCCGAAGACAGCCGACCTGACAAACTTTGGATTGGATACCACACAGTCATTTTACAAGGATGAACATGGGGGTGTAGGATGTTCCTCCGAGGTACAGAGCATCACCCCCCCCACACACCAGCTCGTGCTGCCATGGCTCAGCAGGGTTGGGAAGAACAATTCTGCCCCCGATGGCCTGAGGGGCAGCTCCATAGGTAGGGGCAGGAGCCACCCAGGGGATATATAGGGCAGAGAATGCTCTGGAAATTCTGGGAGGATTCTGGGGGCTCTTCAGAGACTGGGGTGCTGAGAGACACTCCCTCCCACCCAGGCTGAGGAGAGGTGATGGAGGGGGGGTGGAGAAAAATCTTCCTGGTGACCCAGCAGGGGCCAGGAGAGCTGGGGAGAAGGTCCAAGGGGGCAGATGGGATCCAGGACAGTAGGGTCCATCCCTACAGAGATGGGATCAGCTACTGGGGAGGGGGTGAGAGCTGGGGGAGGGAGCCGGGTGATGTATAAAGTGGGGGACCCTACTGCAGGGACTGAGGCAACAGAGAACTGAAGCTCCAGAGAGAGACCAGGACAGACACCCCGGGGTTGGGGGAGCAGTAAATGACTTTATTTCAGTGCCAGGGGCCAGACCTCATGTCTCCATGCACAGGGGGCCGGTCACTCTATCTCAGGAGCTGGGATTCTGCAGGATGGGGTGCTGGGGAGCCTTGCCCTGCTGGGAGATAACATCTCTGAGCCACCCCTTCTGGCTGGGACCCTGCTCTGCTTTGGGGGAGACAATTCCCCTGTACACAGAGGCTCCTGGCTCTTTTCTCCCCTGGGGGTTGGGGTCCTGGCTCCCAGCCCAGCCTGGCAATGCGGAGGGAGGGATTGCAGGGTTCTGGGGTGCTCTGTGTGCGGGACAGGTTGTGTGCTGGAATCCCTGCACTGCAATGGCAGTGTCGGTGCCCATCCAGGAAGGGCTGTCTCCGGCTCTTCTTTGCCCCATCCCATTCCCAAGTGGGTGCTGGGTCGTGCTCACACATTGGCCGAGGTGACTGTTTTCCCTGGAGGTGACAGATTGGCTGCATGTGCACGGAGAGCCACATGTTGGGCTGGACGGTGCCGGGCTCAGGCCAGCAGATCCCTTCTGGTATCAGATTTCAGAGTAGCAGCCGTGTCAGTCGGTATCTGCAAAAAGAAAAGGAGGACTTGTGGCACCTTAGAGACTAACCAATTTATTTGAGCATAAGCTTTCGTGAGCTACAGCTCACTTCATCGGATGCTTATGCTTAAAGAAATTGGTTAGTCTCTAAGGTGCCACAAGTACTCCTTTTCTTTTTTCTGGTATCAGAGTGATTCCTGAGACTGGGGAGAAATGGCCCCGGCATTAACATGTCCCCGAGGTGTCTCCTGTCCCCATCTCCCTGCACCCAGATCCCCTGCCCCATGCGCCCCCCAGCAGACAGGACACTGGGCTGAACAGACCCAGTATGGCCATTCTTGTGATCAGGGAATCTCGCTCTGCTCCACCCCCCTAGTCTGACATTGGCTCCGGGGCATACTCAGGGGTCCGGCTCATCCCCTGAGGTCGGGAAGCAAATGCTCTGGCTAAGGAAGCACTAACGGCCTTCCCTCATCTTCTCAGGTCATATCCCCAGCAGGGAGCAGGAGGAGCAGGGAATCTGGCAGGGAAGAGGTTATTTACTGAGGGGGCCCTATACAGCGCCCAGCCCCCCACACCCCACCCTGGGCTTCCCACAGACATAGGCAGCACCTTCCCTGCATGGGGCTCTGCTACGGCCCTCTTCCCCACCCCCTGGGGCCCTGGCAGGTGCTCCCTTAGCTGGTGACACAGGGGCTGGTGTGCTCGGTGCCGGGGATCGAGAGTTTGCTCCCAAGGGTCCAGCTGTTGAGTTGGGAGCACCATGGAATAAATGAGATTCCCTGAAGCAGGGATTTCCTGGGGGAAGGGAGAGTGGCTTTTCTGCCCTGTGGAGCCCTCCAAGCAGATAGGGCTCTTCCCCTAAGGAGATCTTCATCTCTGCATGGCTGGATCCAGGCTCCCCTGTAAGCACAGAGAGACGGCGGGTTAGAGGGCCAGTGTCACCCCACAGGCCCAAGCCCCCTGACTGGGATGGGATTGAGGGGAGGGGAGGACAAGACAGCTGCCCAGGGTGGGTAGGTTTCCAGGGGTTGGAGAGGTGGGAGCTGCTGGCCAGAAAGAGACCTAGTGTCTGTGTGCACTGCCCCCCCCTCCCCCGCCACCACAGACCTACCCACCTGGGGCACTCAGAGTGGGGTAGGGCCAGGCATTGGGGTGGCTCCAGCTCACAGTGGGAAGGGGCATCTCTGGACATCACACACCCTTCATAGCAGCCTCAGTGTGTGCAGGGGACACCCTGGTCTGACTCCTTCCCCCACTGACAGGTGGTACAGGAGCTGGGCCAGCTGCCCAAGGGTTATGTGCAGATGAGGTACCCCCATGTTCAGAGGGGCTTGGCAGACTTGGGGGGCCTTGTCCTGGGGTGGGGGAAGGGATAAGAGAGGGGGGTCATGTCACCTGGAGTCTCCTTCCAGCAGTAACCAGCCTCGGCCATGATCAGCACCAGGGCCAGCAGAACCCCGGAGACCAGACCCAGACGGAGGATGTTGCCCCAGGTGAAATCCAGGCGCCTCGTGAGGGCTGTGAAAGGACAGCACAGGTCTGTGGAGTTCTTGGAAGTATCAGGGCTGGATTCTGAACTCAGCTCCTCCAGGGTTAATCCAGAGTCACCCTCTGACAGCAATGGGTTGAGGGCCGGATTCTGATCCATTACCCCTGGATCTAGCTACCCATCTAGCTATTTAATGAAGGATAGATGGAAGAGGCCAGCTGGGCAGCCTCTGAGCCCCAACTCCTCTGTGCGCCCCCAGAACAGGAACAGACCTGAAAGACCTCTCTGCTCTGCAGCTAACCCTGGGGTCAGGGATCCTGCCTCCGCCTCCCTCAGATCTAGAGTTGCCCCTTTAATCTGTGATTCCACAGAGTCCCCATCCCATAAGAACATAAGAGTGGCCATACTATGTAAGACCAAAGGTCCATCTAGCCCAGTAACCTGTCTTCGGACAGTGGCCAATGCCAGGTGCCCCAGAAGGAATGAACAGAACAGGTAATCAACAAGTGACCCATCCCATGTCACCCATTCCCAGCTTCTGGCAAACAGAGGCTAGGGACACCATTCCTGCCCATCTTGGCTAAGAGCCATGGATGGGCCTATCTCCATCAATTTATCTAGGGGGTTTTTTTGGAACCCTGTTATAGTCTTGGCCTTCACAACATCGTCTGGCAAAGAGTTCCACAGGTTGACTGTGTGTTGTGTGAAGTACTTCCTTTTGTTTCTTTTAAACCCGCTGCCTACTAATTTCATTTGGTGACCCCTAGTTCTTGTGTTATAAGAAGGAGTAAATAACACTGCCTTATTTACTTTCTCCACACCAGTCATGATTTTACAGACCTCTACCACCCCCCCCACCCCGTTAGTTGTCTCTTTTCCAAGTTGAAAAGTCCCTGTCTTATTAATCTTCCCTCATATGGAACTGTTCCATGCCCCCCAATCATTTTTGTTGCCCTTTTCTGTACCTTTTCCAGTTCCAGCATATCTTTTTTGATATGGGACAACGACATCTGCACACAGTATTCAAGATGTGGGCATACCATGGATTTATAGAGGGGCAATATGATATTTTCTGTTCTATTATCTATCCCTTTCTTAATGATTCCCTAAATTCTGTTCACATTTTTGACTGCCGCTGCACATTGAGTGGATATTTTCAAAGAACTATCCACAATGACTCTACAATCTCTTTCCTGAATGATAACAGCTAATTTAGACCCCACCATTTTATATGTATAGTTTGGATTATGTTTTCCAATGAGCATTACTTTGCATTTCTCAACATGGAATTTCATCTGCCATTTTGTTGCCCAGACACCCAGTTTTGTGAGATCCCTTTGTAACTCTTAATGGTCCGCTTGGGACTTAACTATCTTGAGTCGTTTTGTGTCATCTTCAAATTTTGCCACCTCACTGTTTACCCCTTTTCCCAAATCATTGATGAATATGTTGAATAATATTGGTCCCAGTACACATCCCTGGGAGACACCACTATTTACTCTCTCCATTCTGATAATTGACCATTTATTCCTACCCTTTGTTTCCTATCTCTTAACCAGTTACTGATCCAGGAGAGGACCTTCCCTCTTATCCCATGAGAACTTACTTTGCTTAAAAGCCTTTGGTGAGGGAACTTGTGAAAGGCTTTCTCAAAATCTAGTTACACTATACCCACTGGATCACCCTTCAAAGCATTGTAGTAGATTCCTGAGGCATGATTTCCCCACTCAGGTACCTGTCCGTGTGGTCCCTGGGCTGATTGGATATGGTGATGTTTCAAGCCCAGTGAGGTTGTTTCCACCTGCAGGTTTAGAATGAGAGCCTGTCAGGGCAGGGGATGAAATGGGCAATGAGGGGGAGCTAAGAGGTAGAAAAAGCGACTCAGCAATTGGGCCCCTCCCCCCTCGACTCAGCCTTTATGGTCACTCTAACCTCCAGGGGGTTAGTGGATTTGATCAGCTGGGGAAGGGACTGGTTCTGCAGCTGCTGGCCCTGACTTCTCTGGGCATACTCTGAGAGGGAGCATCCCCCTGGGAAAGGCCTCACTGTTCTGCAGCTTGCCCTGGGGACAGGGTTCCCCCTTCCCTCTGCCTTACATCAACAGCTGCTGCTGCAGCTTCCCCCGGCTGCATGACAAATCCACTGATTTCCTGATCCCACACTGGGCATCCCCTCTGTAAGGCCCCAGGCAGATCCTGGCTGTGAGCATCTCCTTGGGGCATAGACTCTGTGAAGGCTGGGCTGGGTACAGGGCTGAGAGCGGGGACTCCAAACCAGGCCCCTCACCTCTCACCACCAGCTCCACAGGGTCACTGGGATCTGACCAGATGAAGGCTTGTGATGTGCTGCCATAACGTCAGGTGTAGCTCCTGTTGTCATCCTGTATAACACTGCGGATGGGAAACGCAGTCATGTCTGCAGGACTTTCCATGTGATGCAGCGTGGCGTGGTCTCCTCCTTTGTACAGAACAACCCTCAGCCCTGGTACCTACACTCACACTGGATGGTCACGGTGCACCCCATGGCCATTACCTCCCTGGGGCTCACAGAGATGGAGGGTTTGGGATAGAACTCTGCATGCACAAAGACACAGGACTTCTATGGGGGAGACATATACCCTTACTCCTCAGTCTGTCTGTCTGTCATTTGATCTCTCTGTGCCCAGCCCTAGGGCATTCAGCTGCCTCCCCTTGTCTAATGTTCCCTGCATTATAAACCCAGCAACAGCACAGGTCTGTGGAGTTCTTGGAAGCATCTGGGCTGGATTCTGATCTCAGTTCTGCCAGTATAAATCTGGAGTTACCTCGTGACTGCAGTGGGGTCAGAGATGGGTTCTGATCCATTGCCCCATATCTATCTATCTCTCTACCTACCTACCTACCTACCTACCTACCTACCTATTGATCTATTAATGAATGCAGCTCTGACAAGGTAGGAGCTGGCTGGGCAGCCCCTAAGTCCCGACTCCTCTATGCATCCCCAGATCAGAAGCAGCCAAGGAAAGCATCCCCCTATGAAAGGCCTCCCTGCTCTGCGGCACTCCCAGGGGCAGGGATCCTCCCTCTCCCCCCCCAAATCTATAAGGTACCCCATTAGTCTGTGATTCCACAAAGTCCCCATTGAGGCCCCACTTTACCTGTGTGTGGGGTCCCCGGGCTGGCTGGAGTCGAGGATGTTTCAAGCCCACTGGAGTAGTTTCTACCTGTGTGAGTACAATGAGAGTCTGTTGGGGTAGGAGGTGAAATGGGCACCCAGGGGGAGTGACAAGATGGAAACAATGACTCAGCAATTGGGACTCTCCCCCCCACAGCTCAGGATTTATGGTCCCTGTAATATTCAGGGGGGTTAGTGCATATTATCAGCTGGGGAGGGTGCCGTGCCGGTGCTGCAGTCGCTGGGCCCTGACTTCTCTGTGTGTCCCCAGAGAAGGAGCATCCCCCTGGGAAGCTCTGCAGCTCTCCATGGGGGCAGGGATCCCCCTTCTCTCCCCCAGATCTATAAGGTACCCCATTAATCTGTGATTCCAGAGAGTCCCCATCAAGGCCCCACTTTACCTGTGTGTGTGGTCCCCAGGCTGGCTGGAGTCGGTGATGTTTCAAGCCCACTGGAGTTGTTTCTTCCTGTGGGATTAGAATGAGAGTCTGTTGGGGCAGGGGGTGAAATGGGCACCCAGGGGGAGTGACAAGGTGGAAACAATGACTCAGCAATTGGGACTCTCCCCCCACAGCTCAAGATTTATGGTCACTGTAATCTCCAGGGAGGGTGCAGTGCCGATGCTGTAGTCACCGGGGCCTGACTTCTGTGTGTGTCCCCAGAGAAGGTGCATCCTCCTGGGAAGCTCCGCAGCTCCCCCTGGGGGAAGGGTTCCCCCCTGCCTCTGCCAAATCAACAGCTATTGCTCCCCCTTCATTGGACAAGTCACCCATCATATTATCTCATGCCTAGCTAGGCATCCCCTTGGATCCAGGGATAAGGAAATGTTGTTAGCCTCATTGGATGTGTGATGCATTTGAACACATTGCGCAGAGTTTTCAATCTGTTTATGTGAAATTGCAGTTATAGGTTCTTATGTAAGCAGGCTCTGAATGAGCTTTCCCAACACCCAGTGATGAGCTGGGGAGAAGACATCAGGAACTGACCGTGTTTGAATAGTCACACCCACTCTGCCTAGGTGAGCAACATGATGGGGCTGCTTTGCCCAAATGATCACTTTTGTCTGGTGTTGGATTGCAAATCGCTTTGTTATTGAGGAGGCAGAGGTAATAAAGTGTGGTTATCCTTTTGTGAATCAAAGGGAGCAGAACTGGCCTTGGTATGCCATGAATGAGGGGGTCACTCTCAAGTTAACTGCATTCAATAAGCAGGAGGTAGGGGTGCCAAAGGCCAGTGGAGATGTGAGAGGGTATTTGTGCCCATCTGGCTTTACGTGCCATTTGACTCTGCACTGTTTAATAACAGAGCTTCTTAAGGCCCAGTTGAGAGTCTCTTGGTTTGGATCACTCGAGCTGACATCACTGATAGCCCAGTCTAAATATGAAGAATTAGGTCCGTTGTGGGACACTGTCTCTGGTGAACGAGGTTGCCTCGCTAACTGCTGGGATCACTGAGCATTGGAATTGCTGAGAGCTGAGTTAAGTGGTGGAACTTCAAAACATCCCAGAGGTTGCAGTGGAGAGGGCCGTGGCAGGGTGACTGGTGGCAGAGCGCCGGAGAGTGGCAGAGGGAACACTGGGGGGTGGCTGGCGGTGCAGTCAATGATGGTGGAGTGGCCGGCTATGGAGTGAACAAAGGCAGACAGCGATGCAGAGTGAACAGCGGCACAGCGACGGCTGCTGAATCACTGCTCAGTGCTGCCCCCCCCCGCTCCCCCACCCCCCCGGGGTGGGAGGTTAACTCACGCAAACACACCTCCAAACACTGGGTTTTCACTGACCAAGGACAACTGTGAGTGGGGTGCGGTGGAGGGAGAGAGGACTGGCGTGTTAAAGGGACATTTGTTTGTTGGACTGTCACACTGCAAGGTGAGAGACTGAGGAAACGGATGCTGCCAATGTACTCTGGGGTGGGTGTTTTATTCATGGTCAGATGTTTTCAAATCATGCTTGTGGTGTTTTCCCAAGTAATGCCAGGTTCCTTTCCCCTTTTATTCAAAGTTTTCTCTTCTATACATGTACTTAGTGCTTGTGAGAGGAGAAGTACTGGCTCTTAGAGGTACCAAGTGGGGGGTGTAATTTTTTTCAGATTACTGGGTGGGGACTCGAGCTGGTTCTGTGTTGTGTTGTCAAAAGGAACCCAGCCCTGGTTGCTGCTGACTCCCCCCGGCAGAAGGGTTACACCTAAGCAGTTGCTTATGTTGAATTTGCAGTTCTCTAGGGGTTACGTTTTTTCTCTATGCAGTGCAGAATCAGTCACTGTGCGCACATGTCTGTGTTTCTAATCCATGACTATGCTAGGCCCACAATACACAGTGTGACTAGAGGCCAGCAGCACTGTATGTAATGTTCCCTAAGAGATGTGGTCACCTTAAGATGAACCTAATTCGCTCCGTCAGTGTGGTGGTGTGATCCCTCCTTCTAGGGTTTTGGAAAATTGTGATTCTTTTCCTCTGGTGTTTTGAGAAACACTTGATAGTGATCAACAGGGCTTTTGGTTTTGCTCAGTGATGATCTGGTCTGAGAGAAGCTAGATTAAGGGCTGAGCCTTCGTTATTGTTGGACAGAATTGCTGTCCAGACAGTGCAGAAACGGCAGCAGCAGCTGGAGCTCTGCACTACCCAGTGAAATCACTGAGGGTTTGTCTACAGACTCAGGCTTGTGCTTCGGCCCTAACAATGGCTGTGTAGACATTCCTACTCAGGCTCCAAAAACTGGGCTCCAGTCCCAGTAGGAACAACTACATGGCTATTTTTTGTACCATAATGAGAGCCCCAGTCTGTAGACCTGGGCTTTGAGATTTGTGGCTGCTGGTATTTTTTGCAATGTAGCCATAACCTAAGAGCTGAGAACACTTGGGACTGGACCAGTGCAGAAACTTCAGAAGGTGACAGCAGTGTGCAGTGGCAGAGTGGGCAGTGACCGGAGTGGGCAGAGGCATCATTTGATTTTCCTGCATTCCTCCCCTAAGGCTGGAGCTGAATGCACCTAACGGCACCCCTAGACCCTAGGACTTCACTTAAGGTGGACAGCAAACTAAGAGTGCGGTGTCATGGACAGAAAGGGGAGTGGTGTGTTAACGGGACATTTGTCCGCTGGTCTTTCAGAAAGGGGGAAACTGAGGCAAAGCCACTGCTCCACTTGGGGCCAGGGATTTACTTGTTGTTTGCATACGTTTGAGTCATTGTTGTCATGTTTTCTCAAATTAATGCCATTCTTCCTTCTCTCCTTAATAAAATATTTCTTTTGTCGCACACAGACTCAGTGCTTGCAAGACAGGAAGTATTGCTTCTTAGAAACACCCAGGGCTGGTGTTTAGTTTTCCCAGATTTCTGGGTGGGAGCTCAAGCCAGTGTTGTGTTGTAATTTTGAGAGGAACCCCTATATATTGAAGCCAGAGCTGGAACTGGAAGAAGGGTTACATATGTATTGCAGAGGAGTTTAATCTCCTCCTTTCTACAGAACAACCCTTATGCCCTGGCACCGACTCTTTCAGAGGATGGTCACAGCTCCTCCCAGGGCCATCATCCGCCCTGGGGCTCACAGAGATGGTGGGTTTTGCACAGAGCTCTGCATGCACAAAGACACAGGACTTCAAAGCGGGAGACACAAACCCTGCCCCTCAGTCTGTCATTCTGTCCCACAGAGGGGTATTCTGATGCCTCCCCTTGTCTAATGTCCCCTTGGTAATAAATCCAGTGACAACACAGGTCTGTGGAGTTCTTGGAACTGGCGGTCTTGGGTTCTGATCTCATCTCCCCCAGGGTAAAACGAGAGAAACCCGCTGAGTGCAATGGGGTGAGGGCCAGATTCTGATACATTACCCTGAATCTATCTATCTATCTATCTATCTATCTATCTATCTATCTATCTATCTATCTATCTATCTATCTATCTAATGAACACAGTTCTGATAAGGCAGCTGCTGGCTGGGGAGCCTCCTCTGTGCAGCCTCAGATCAGGGTAAGCCTGGGTAATTTAGGAAAGACCTCCCTGCTCTGCAGCTAGCCCCTCCATCCCAAATCTAAAGGTGCTCCTTTAATCTGAGATTCCACAGAGTCCCCATCCCAGCCCCGGTACCTGTCCATGTGGTCCCTGGGCTGGATGGAGCTGGTGATGTTTCAAGCTGTTAGCCGATGGCACCAGGGATGTTTGGTGAGGTGCCAGCTATGCCCGTTTATACCATCCGTGACTTTAACCGCTAGGACGCACTGTCCCTTCACGGCGGGCAGCCCGGGCTAGGCTGACGGATGCCCCAAGGTCCTAACCACCCGTGACTTTAACTGCTAGAGCTCAGAGCTCCTTCGCAGCGGGCAGTCAACACTGACTGACAGGTGCCCCAATGGCAGCACTAAGAGCCTCTCCACACCCGTGACTTTAACTGCTAGAGCTCAGAGCTCCTTCGCAGCAGGCAGTCAACACTGACTGACAGGTGCCCCAAGAGTTTGCCCCGTGGAGGCGGCACAACTCAACGCTAGGCTCTTAGTACTCTCACCTAATGGCCAGGCTTTATAGCCAAAACGGCTGAGGTTCTTTAATTGTGTTGGCTGCTTTACAGTAAACCAGAGAAACAAGTCAGGCTTATGTACAAATGGTTACCAAAATTTATCAAACTAGATTCTAATCATGTGGTTACAAAATTGCTAGTGCCTACTTATTTAAATGTAGAGATGTTACACACACAAACAAGTTACAAAACTGAAGCTACAATCCCAAAGAAAGAAAACAAAGTATAGAGCTCTATTTCAAAATATGTGTACACTAAAGATAGGAGATCAGGTGTGGGTGCTTCTTACCCTCCTTGCATCTCTCGATTCCAGCGGTGCCAAGCCAGGATCGGTCACTCAATTCCGCGGAAAGACGAATAAGGGACAAGGCTTAGGGACCCTCTTAGCTGCAGAAGCCTTGGGAGGCTGTCACTTATCTGACCAGCAGATAGATAGTGAAAAGCACTCAAAAATCATGGTGCTGTAGGTCCCCTACTTATACCTCTGTACTCCTTTATTCTCTTTCTCCTTTCTTATGCCAAATTGGGGCTGGTCTGTCTGGGCGACGCCAGCTCTCGCAAGAGTAGTTCACACTTGCAAGGGAGAGAAACAATAAGTTTCGACTACCAGACATTCCTTTTATTAGGGTAAATATTTTCCCACCTGGGATGTTGGTGTGTGTGCATCATGCTATTTAGTAGGGGCTAAGAGCCATGTCTGTCACAGCGCCTCTGCCTGCTGTGAGCCTAATCGTTGTATATGTTCCCAGAGGCACATTGTAGCAGCACACCTGTGCTTCTCTCAGCTTCAAAGGCTGTGCTGGAATTCATGTTAAGTGCCCTGTTTTGGCTTCCGCAATGCTGGTCTGAGGGGGGGGGCTGGCTGTCTGGCTACATTCCACCCCCTGATGCACCACACTACATCCCAGATTGCAAGGTGGCGGTGATGCCAGCACCTCTTGCCCTCCTTGGGGAAATCTAGAAATACCCAACAACCAAATTAGAGGATGAGGGTTCGCGGAATTGGTTAGGATCCCTTTTTAGCTCTAGGTATCTGATTTGTGTGGAGGAAAGAGCAGTTTGAATCAAACGCTTCATAATACATAAAGTTACACAAAAAACAATTACAATAATTAAAATGGTTAAAACAGTATTTACAACCGAATGTAAAAACGGGGAGAGGGAAAATCCCAAGTGTTGAGCTAACCATTGCATCCATGAGGTTTGTCCATTCTCAGCCACTGCATGTAAAATTTTAACTGCACCTTTAATAGCAACCACATCTTGCTCTATTTGCCCTGAATGATTTACATAAAAACAACAAGATTGGTTGATGACAGCACACACTCCTCCTTGCTGGGCTAAGGTAGCGTCTAGTGCTATTCTGTTCTGCAGAGCATATCGGGCCACAGACTGAAGTTGTTCATTTAAAAGCCCTAATGCATCAGCAGTATGATTAAGAGCAATTTCCAATTGTCCAGAAACGTTTGCTATTGCCATCTCGAGCTCAGTTATACCTAACCAAGGTATAAGTGCACGTGTAAATCGGTGAAAACCAGAGGGCCGTTCAATCAGGGGGTTGTAGGTGAACTTTCATTTGGATCGGTGTATAAAACTTCCCAGATTTGTTATTCTGGGGGCATCAACATGAGGGTGTACTGTTAGTCCCTCGGGTACTGCATGTCCCAGTGAACACCTTCCAGTCCAACCTACAGGCAAATATTTATATGCCTTGTCCCCACAAATAAAGAACAAGCCAGGTTCTTTACTAAGAATAGGTGAATAAGGTCCTCTGTGCCACCTGCCCCCCTCAGGTTTAGGTATGGGTTGGTGATATGGAACACAATATCCCATCTTAATGTTAGTACGGAGCAAAACTATTAACAAATCTTCTAAAATTTGATCTGAGCGAAAAAGTCCATTTTCATTACACTGATCTAATAAGGAATTAATAGATTTGATTAGCAATGGGTTATAAATGTGTCCGGAACTGGGAATAAAGAACAGTGATTGGTCATACCAATCTCTGCTTTCAGGGTATCTACTCATATTCAGGGGAACAATTGTGGCATTATATATGCTAAAAAGGGGTCTATGTTCAAGTGTGCCGTTGATGGGACCTTTCCAACATTTTAAAGTCCTTTTGTCGTTCATGGGTGGGTAGGTAGTCCAATCCCCACTTTTCTGATCAAATACAATTGTATGGGCACATTGCTGCTTATCTAGACTACCCATTTGTATGTCACCCTGAGTTTCAAAACAAATAGGGTATACTTCTTTAGATGATCCCGTTACATATTCCACAGGCTGTCCCCAAACAGTGCGATGCCATTGTCTCACCTCCCCCGAGTCAATGTGAGGGTTGTTGGTGTACCATGCTGGTCCCCACTGAAAGATGTCGCTTTTGTTCCACCAATCATTTAGGCTGAGTGGTACAAATTCAATTCCCAGTCCATTTGTTGAATCTAGCAAGGTGCACATCCAGCAATTTGTAGCACCAGCAGCAGAGGCGATGGTTTGGATTGCTCCCCGAAGAGGATGTTCTGGTATTGCCAAGGTGACTGGAGCCAACAGAAGGATCATGAGGGTTTGCAGGAACATATCTCTGGTGGGTCGTGTTCTAGCTAAAAAACTTATTTTAAAACCAAAAGCAAAAATTACACCTGCTATTATAAGTAATGGCAAATATATCAACAGTCCATAGTAGTCTCTAGTGATCAAACACGTCTGCTGCACGGTCCATTTTGCTGACAGGTTAGCTGGCAGGTTGCTCGGAACCATGGGACCATTCCTGCAATAAATCACATGGTCAGCCGGTCTTGGATGCGATCCAAGCCTCTGTAATGGTTATTAGCCTTTTATCAGCATTTAAGGCACTCCATACACCTTTCTCTTTATAGGCGTGCAAAACGCAGGTAAAGGTTCCCAGGGCTGGGTGTTTAATCACCACAGTGTCTCTGGGAGCATACTTGGAACTGTGCAGTGGTGTTCTGGCAGGGGAGATAACTTTCCCTGTAGGGAAGAATCCCCTGCTGATTGGACTTCCTGTAGGAGTCTGTCTGTTGTTTAATCTCTGCACCACTTCGTCCAGTCTGTCTCCCCATGTGCCATCAGTAGGCTTCAAGTGATTCTTTAGCAACCCATTCCAGCGCTCGACCATGCCATTAGATTGAGGTCGATATGGAAGGTGGAAGGTCCATTGGACTCCATGGTTAAGGGTCCATTCCCTTACAAGTTTATTCTTAAAATGCGAACCATTATCTGATTGGATTTCTTGAGGCATTGGGACAATTGCTGTTAAGCGGTTTAGTCCCATAATTGTGGACAGCCCTGTTGCCAGTCGGGTTGGATATGCAAAACCAATCCCTGAAACAATTTCTACCCCAGTCAAGATGTATTTCCACCTCTGCCTTGTAGTGGGCAGTGGTCCGACATAGTCGACCTGCCAGGTTGCCCATAGTGTTTTTCCATCTCTTAGCCTGGCAAACCTTTGTCCTTCTGCTATATGTTTTCTAGTCTCAGCACAAATAGCGCAGGCTTGCACCAGGTCTCTAGCCTGTCTGTGGGTGATAGGCCACCCCCTGATATGTGCTTGCCGCACTAACTCATCACTTCCTGTGTGTCCTAAATTATCATGTAACCATGAATATAAGCGTTCCCATTCTACTTGTGTGGTAAAGAGCTGGGCAGCTGCATCGGCTAAATTGTTTAACTGTGCAGCTGGGGTATTATTCCTCTGATGAGCTGAGACATGTCCTATAGACAGGGGTTGTTGCAGGGCATGCTGATATAATCACTTCCAGTATTCCAGTCCCCATACTGGTTTACCTCCTATTTCCCAGTGGTTATTTTTCCAGTTAGTGATCCACTGAGTGGCACCTGCCCATACCGCATAGGAGTCCGTATATACTGCGGTGGCTCCTGCTTCACAGGCCAGTTTAATTGCAGCCAATTCTGCAAGTTGTGCTGACCCATCAATTTCAGCAGTTAGGGGTGCTGCAGAGGCGTCTGCAGGCACTGCTGCAGCTTTTCCCTTCCATTTTCCTTTAACCAGCCTGGCACTGCCATCAGTGAACCATACTCCCTCAGGCTTAGAAGGATCAAATGGGGCAGCATCCTTAATAGGAGACTGCTGTGGAGGTAGGCGGTATTCATCAGGCATTCCTACTTTCCATAGGGATTCCTGAATCATAGTGGGGTTTTGTGCAGTGTCTGCACTACCTACCCTGTGGTGTATGTAAAGTGCCCATCTTTGGATAGTCATTTTTTGTGCTACACCAGGTGGTAACTCTTTCCCTTCCAATATAGGTTTAATGATTGGAAGAGGAGTGTGAATTGTGATGTCCTTATCCTGAGTTAATTCCTCAGTTTCTCTCAAGGCTGTGTAAGCTGCCAGAAGCACCTTCTCATAAGGCGTGTAGTTAGCCTGTGACCCTTGCCATGACTTGGAACCAAACTGAATTGGTCGTCTGGGAGCAGTGTCACTTTCTTGCCAGAGAGCATAAGACATTCCAGTGGCTCCCACAGTTAGGTACAAATGGAATGGGGCTTCAGGATGTATGGGACCCAGAGCCTGATAGGTGTGTATCTCCCCTATCAGTTGCCTGAGGGCTTCCTCATGGGCAGGAGCCCATTCCCAGGCAGCACTTTTCTTTAACAAATTGTACAATGGTCTGGCTATAATGGCAAAGCCAGGTACATGTTTTCTCCAAAACCCCAGGGTTCCCAAAATCTGTCTCAATTGATCTTTACTTTCAGGGGAGGGTGCCTGATTTAGCTCTTGCACAGTGTCATTAGGCACAGACCTCCTACCTCCCATCCATACAGTACCTAAGAATTTTATCTCTTGGGAGGGACCTTGGCATTTCTCAGCTGGTAACTCTAAATTAAGGGCTTCTAGTGTTCCTTTGATTTGATTCATAGCCTCCTGTACCTCTTCTGAGGTTTTCCCACCTATTAAGATGTCATCAATGTATTGCACAGTTTGTACATTGGGTGGCAGTATAAGGTCATCTAGGACCTTTGCCAGTGCCCCATGGCAAATAGTGGGTGAGTGTTTAAACCCTTGTGGCATTCGGGTAAAAGTGTATTGTACACCTCTCCAAGTAAAAGCAAATCTTTCCTGGTCAGCTGGTTGCAAAGGGACCATGAAGAACATGTCCTTTACATCTAATACTGCTAGCCAAGGTTTATCCCAGGTTTGTGTGGTGTTTACAATATCTGTTATGCTAGGGACTGCTGCAGTTAATGGTCCAGTGTTACTGTTTAGCTTCCTATAGTCTATAGTGAGTCTCCATTTGCCATTTGGTTTCTTGATGGGCCACACAGGAGAATTAAAGCGAGAGTGGGTACGAATTAAAATTCCTCGCTGTTCCAAATCTTTGATCAGGTCAGTAACAGGGCTTATGGCCTCAGCTGGGACATTATACTGCTTTATGTTTGTTACTGTTGAGGGCGGGAGAGCAGGTGCGCTGCTAAGTAAGTTTACAGAATAGTGGGGAGGGCTTTCCTCTTCCAGGTGGGTGGCATGAGGAACAGAACTGACTCCAAAAGCCCATCTTTCCCCATTAATCCTTACCTTCTTTCCTCTTAAAACGTCCATGCCCAGTATGTTGGCATTGCCCAAAATCACCTCATATTTTCGGGGCTGATGGTGGGGTTGCAATGGGATATCCAGTTTTCTCTTAACTAATGGGTAAGTTATGGTACTGCCATTTACTCCTGTAACAAGTACTTGCTTTCGGCCAGTAGGTGGCAAGCCCTGAAAACTTTCTCGCTTAATCATGGACATTTGAGCCCCTGTGTCCATTAAGAAAGGAATAATGTGTTTGTCATTTACAGTTACATGTATCCGGGGGTCTTTTGCTGTTGTTTTCTCCTCTTTGGATTTAAGCTGGTTTATTAGGAGAGGAGATTGACCCCCGCAAGCTAGTTTCCCTGCTCTGGTAACTCTTGCAGTTGCTGGAGCAATGGAGTATACCGGGTGTCTGCAGGTGGGGAAGGAGGAGAGAGCTGCAGAGGTGCACTGGGAGTAGCATTAGTTGTCTCCCAGTCAGCTCTTTTAAAGGTGGTGAATAATTTTAGCCGCTCTGTGGGCAGTCCATTTATCACATCTCTGGGATAACCTAAAGCCAGACATTGTCTCCACAACTTGGCTCTAAGCTCCTTTTCCTCCTGGGTTGGCTCTCGCTTGTTTTTATGTCCTTTAGATGGTGCCCCCTTGTTTCCCTGAAGGGAACGCATCTTAGCTTTGCCTGTCAGTGCTCTGATGTCTCCGAATTCTCTAAAGTATGACACCAGAAGGTTTAGCAGTGCCCGAAAGGTACTGTTATGTGCTGCAGCTTCTGATCTAAGGGACAGTGCCATAGCCCTATGGTTACTCGGAGCTCCCTTAAGCAGGGGTCTGAGATCATCTACATTTACCTGACCCTCCCATGGACTTTCATAGGCTAACTCTTGAGGGTTTTGGCCAAGCATGCTAATGACAGCCACAGTTAATAGAGCTGTTTTTACCTCATCTATGTTGGTCCAGTGCATTGCTGTGGGTTCATCTCGGTCTGCTGGGTAAATTCCTCTTGCCCATCGACAAGCCAGAAACCAAAGTGTTTTAGGGGTGTTCCCCTCTGAATGTTCCAGGAATATTCCTGCACCTAAGTTAAGGCGCTCAGTTTCTTGGGCTGTCAGGCGTATATATCCACCCCCAGCCTCCCAGAGGCGGACCAGCCACTCTATTATACCTTCCTCAGGCTTTTTAGCAAAATCTCCCTGGATTGTTTTTAACTCCATGGGAGTATATTGGCGGGTGGTAATTTTGGTAAAGTGTGTTGGAGCTTTACTCCCTTTTCCCTTTTTACCTCCCTTCTTTGTTTATGAAGAGGTGGATGGATCATTATCATCCCCTTCTTCATCCAGCTCTGCCCCACTCAAATTTCCCTCATGTTCTTCTGATTTGTGATGTGTGATAGCTGGTCTTAATTTTTCAGAGGAACCTTCCTCCTCAGAGGAGGGGGACTCATGTGCTGAATCCCAAATGTCTCCATCCCATTCCTCAGGGTCTAGCCAGAGAGCAGTCTCAACTTTAGCCCGGTTGATTCTGCGTGTTTTAGTCTCCAGCTTTTCCCTTCGTTCTATCCCTTCTTTCTCAATTAAGGGAAGTAATCTTTTCTGAAGATGTTCCATATCCCTATTCAGTGTTCTTACTCTGGTATCTAAATTCTTGCATTCCTTGCGCAGTGTGTCCCTTTCCTGTTGTATCCTATTAAATTCTATTGCCAGACTATGATAATCCTTACAGGCAGCTTGCCAAATGTTAGTAAGCAGCCATATACAAGCACCTTTTCCTTTCCCTTTCTTCATCTTGCAGGCACTTCTCCAGTTACAGAAATGCTGCCAGATCTCTGCTGGTTTTCCCCAATATTTCTCCAGCAGTTCTTTGCTCCACAGAGGATTTCCCCATCCCTCTTGGGTCAAACTTTTCTCTAGCTCAGGGAATTCTGTGGTGTTTATCATGACTGGTTTCATTGTGTTACTGTAGTGCAGCCTATATCACAATCCTGTTCGTGACACCAAATCTGTTAGCCGATGGCCAGGGATGTTTGGTGAGGTGCCAGCTATGCCCGTTTATACCATCCGTGACTTTAACCGCTAGGACGCACTGTCCCTTCGCGGCGGGCAGCCCGGGCTAGGCTGACGGATGCCCCAAGGTCCTAACCACCCGTGACTTTAACTGCTAGAGCTCAGAGCTCCTTCGCAGCGGGCAGTCAACACTGACTGACAGGTGCCCCAAGAGTTTGCCCCGTGGAGGCGGCACAACTCAACGCTAGGCTCTTAGTACTCTCACCTAATGGCCAGGCTTTATAGCCAAAACGGCTGAGGTTCTTTAATTGTGTTGGCTGCTTTACAGTAAACCAGAGAAACAAGTCAGGCTTATGCACAAATGGTTACCAAAATTTATTAAACTAGATTCTAATCATGTGGTTACAAAATTGCTAGTGCCTACTTATTTAAATGTAGAGATGTTACACACACAAACAAGTTACAAAACTGAAGCTACAATCCCAAAGAAAGAAAACAAAGTATAGAGCTCTATTTCAAAATATGTGTACACTAAAGATAGGAGATCAGGTGTGGGTGCTTCTTACCCTCCTTGCATCTCTCGATTCCAGCGGTGCCAAGCCAGGATCGGTCACTCAATTCCGCGGAAAGACGAATAAGGGACAAGGCTTAGGGACCCTCTTAGCTGCAGAAGCCTTGGGAGGCTGTCACTTATCTGACCAGCAGATAGATAGTGAAAAGCACTCAAAAATCATGGTGCTGTAGGTCCCCTACTTATACCTCTGTCCTCCTTTATTCTCTTTCTCCTTTCTTATGCCAAATTGGGGCTGGTCTGTCTGGGCGACGCCAGCTCTCGCAAGAGTAGTTCACACTTGCAAGGGAGAGAAACAATAAGTTTCGACTACCAGACATTCCTTTTATTAGGGTAAATATTTTCCCACCTGGGATGTTGGTGTGTGTGCATCATGCTATTTAGTAGGGGCTAAGAGCCATGTCTGTCACAGCGCCTCTGCCTGCTGTGAGCCTAATCGTTGTATATGTTCCCAGAGGCACATTGTAGCAGCACACCTGTGCTTTTCACAGCTTCAAAGGCTGTGCTGGAATTTGTTAAGTCCCCTGTTTTGGCTTCCGCAATGCTGGTCTGAGGGGGGGGGCTGGCTGTCTGGCTACACAAGCCCGGTGGGGTGGCAGCTTGGGAAAGACAGGGCCGCACCTTCCTGGGGGCCACCGACTCAGCCGTGCCCTGTGCCATCCTGCTGGAACTGGCCACGGCCTTGGACGCGAAGCTGCTGAAGGCCAAGGAGCAGGTGAGAGCTTCCCAGGTTGGGGGTTCTACTCTTGTCTTGGGGAAAGGAATGGAGTCTAGTGTGTAAAACCGGGGGGGATGGGAGCCAGGACTCCTGGGTTCTATCTCTGGCTCTGGGAGGGGAATGGGGTCTAGTGGTTAGATCAGGGGAGCTGGGAGCCAGGACTCCTGGGTTCTATCCCGAGCTCTGCTGCTGTCCTGGGTGCAGTCCCCTCACCTGTCCAGCACTGCCAGGTGTTGAGCGAGCCCCGTGTCTCTCCCCAGGGCTCTGAGGTGACACTGCAGCTGCTGTTCCTGGACAGCAAGGAGGCCTTCGGGGAGTGGAGTGAGAGGGATTCCCTGTACGGGGCTGTCCACGGCCAAGGCTCAGCACCAGCCGGGCACCAGCCAGCTCCAGGCTATGGTGAGAGCCGCCCGCCTGCCCCTCTGGGGAGTTCTGCCTGGGGGATCTTTCAGGCTGAAGGGAGATGGTGGGGGTGCCTGTCCGGGGTAGGCTGGGGGCTCAATCCGTCTGCACCGGATCTTGTACCAATCCCTACCTCAGATCCTCCTGGGGTGACTGGGCCCCTAGAGATTTAACCCCTCGTTGCCTCCTTGCAGAGCCTGTTTATCTTGCTGGACCTGCTGGGGGCCCACCACCCGACCATCCAGAACCACTTCCCCTTCACCGCCTCCTGGTTTGACCGGCTCGTTGGCATCGATACCAAACCTTCCTTTCTTCCAGGGGTGGGAGGGGGCTTGCCCCCCCAGGCACCTGTAGTGGGACAGCTACTTCCTCCCCCCCCCCAAGTCCTGATGGTCCTGCGTCTGTCTGACAATGAATAAAGGTGCCTGGGTTCTAGCCCCAGCTCTGGGAGGGGAGTGGGGTCTAGTGGTTAGAGCAAGGGGGGCTGGGAACCAGGACTCCTGGGTTCTATCCCCAGCTGTGGGCAAGAGCTGGGAGTTGGGGATTCAGTCCCCAGGGCTGTTGACCTGGCATCTTTCACCAACACTTTATTTCCCTCAAACACGACTTGTCAGGTTTGAAATCCCCCCTCCCTCCCCGGCAGCGTCTCCGTGTCCTCAGGGAGCTCTGGTGTGAGCGGCCAGGTGTGGCCCCCTGTGGGGCTTGTCCTGCCACGCCCCCAGCCTGGCAGGTCCCAGGAACCAGCCCATTCCTCACTCTCTTCTCTGTGTCGCCCAGAGAAGCGTCTCCACCGGGTGGGCCTGCTGCAGTCCCACCCCCGGGAGCAGACGTACTTCCAGCGGGAGCCTGCCTGTGGGCCTGTCGAAGAGGACCACGTCCCCTTCCTTCGCAAAGGTACCTGTCCTGCCCCTTGCTACCGGGCGTCCAGGCGCAGAGCAGTGTGGGATGGACAGCTGGGGAGGCCTCCCCGGGGGAGCCAGGGCAGAATGTGTGCAGACAAAGCGTGGTGAGACTCCCCCAGGCTCCCACACAAGCCTGGCCTCATGAGTGGAGCAAGGGACTGAGACCTGGGTTCAGATCCTGGCTTTGCCACTGCCCTGCTGGGTGACTTTGCTGCTCTCTTCCTCAGTTTCCCCATCTGTGAAGTGGGAGGAATCACTCTGACCCCCTTTGTAAATTGCTTTGGGATCCCCTGAGGACAAGGGCTATGCAAGAGCTAGGTGTTATTTACAGGGGTAAAATGCCTTATAGATGATGTTTGCCTGCCTGGCACACTTCACCCCAGAGGTGGCTGCATTTTGAACTTAGGCTCTGGGATCCTTGGGGGTGAAAGACTTTACAAACATATCATTGCTATCTAGCCACTTGGCCCTGACTCGCTTGATGTCTCTGGCCAATCTGGTTCCCATAATGCACCTGGCCAGCTGCTCGTTACAAGGTCAGGGGAGCACATGGCTCCTAGATGTAAGGTCAGGTCGTGCCTAAGGGCCTGGCTCCATCTACTGAGACAGTGTGTGGGTTTAGAATGTCACACATCGCCCTCTAGTGGCTGGGCCACATGGGGCTAATAGTCTACTACTGCTGACAATAGTGGAATTACTCTTTAGAGGCTGGGCTTGCAGTGATGCAGATCCTGGGTTGGATCCCTGCTGACTATCCATGTATCTGTCTGGCTGCAGGAGTGCCGGTGCTGCATCTCATCGCCACCCCTTTCCCGTGGGTCTGGCACACGATGGAGGACACGGAGCAGAATCTGCACCCCCCAACTGTGGAGAACCTCTGCAAGATCCTGGCTGCCTTCCTGGCCAAGTACCTGTGGCTGTCACTACCCAGAGCCTCCCCTGGGGAGGGAACCAACCCCTCCCTGGGCCTCGCAGGATCCTTCACCCCTCCTGGGCCGAGCTCCATGGGGCCAGCAGCCAAAACACCCTAGATACCAGTCAAGGTGGCTTGGGGGGCCCGGGCTGTGGCAGCCCCGCAGGGTCTTGGGGAGGTGTTACAATGCTGGGAGGATGGGAAGGGAGATTGTGCTGAGTCTGTTCCGGGGCTGCAGTGGGGCTGTCGCCGGCCCAGGGGTGAAACCTCTTGCTTGCGCCCCTTGAGCCCGTTCCTGGGCTTTAGACTCCCTCCAGAGCTCCAGCCGCCAGGGCCTAGACTAGCCTCTTCCCAACGGGGAGCCTGGATCCCAGCTGGTCGCGTCCCCTGGGGTCCACGGCTCAGAAGCAGGAATAACTGGGCTGAACCTGGACTGTGCTGGGGCAGGACACCGGGGGCTGCGGGGGGGCCAGACCTGCACTCTCTGCAGCGCGGCCTCCAGCTGCCAGCCCACCAGGGGTTGCTCCTGTTTACGGGGCCCGTCCAGCCCTGAGGTGCTGGGCTCCCAGCCTAGCTCGGGGGCTGCTCCACAGCGACTCTCATAACAAAGAGCTGCCCCGTCAGTGCTGCTTCCCCCTTCCCACATGCTGGGCAGCCCTGGGCACTGTGGGGCTGGGACACTGCTCCTGGCATGGCTGTTCCCTCCGCTCCGGCCCCTCCTGCCGGTCTCCAGCCGCAGCCCCAGCTCCCATCAGCAGGCGCAAACCCCAGCTCCCCTCCCCTTCCTTCAGCTCAGGGCTGCCGGGCCTGACTGTGTGTGAGCCATGCGGAACCAGCGCCCCCTTGGTTTCGCTCCACCTCCTCCCTCTGGATTGAGAGGCAGCACAGCCTAGTGGGCAGAGCACTTGACTGCACCCATGGGATCTGTTCCACTCTCTGCCACTAACTGGCCCTGTGAGTTTGGGTAAAACCCTTTTCCCCTCCCTGTGCCTCAGTTTCCCCTCCCATCCTTTGTCTAATTAGACTGTGAGCTCTTTAGGGCAGGGACTGTCTGTCTCATGTTCTGTGTGTATAGCACCTAGCCCAAGGAGGCCTCTTAGTGCTAATCTGACAGACCATCATCACACCCTCTCAGCTCGCCCAGCCCAGCCCAGCAGCAGGGTGGTGGTGGTTATGGTTTAACAGGAGATGAACTGATTCCCGGCGCTTCAACTTTTCATGTGCTAGAAGCTGGTTTATTTTCACTGCTCAGTAGCTCCCAAGCAAAGCAAGCGCTAAGCCGCAGGGGCGCTGGGTTAAAGGCAAATTGCACTTGAATTAAAAACCCCTTTGTGGGACTCTGTGACCCACCCGACGGGTACTTCCCAGGCACCTGCTGTGTGAAGATCCAAACACTTTGCCCCCCTCGGTGAGAGAGGCTCACGGGAATGGATTGTCGGGGCGAAAGGGTCGAGGGCTGAAAGCTTTGAGAGCCAGACCCTGCGGGGGCCAGGCAGAGCCGAGTGTCAGGGCTCGGGGACACTTGGGTTCCCTTTGTGGGGGGGTTAAATAGCGACCGATTTCTGGGGGATTCCAGATGAAATCTTCGCTGCAGATCTCAGGGGGGCTGGGAGCAGAGGCGGATTTGACTCTGGAATTGATAATTGCTCAGACGTTTCACACGGGAATGGAGGCGACGTTTCCTGAGCTGCCCAGGGATTGGCAGGGCCATCGCCACAGAGCTCGGCTGAGGCTTGGCCCCACCCCTCTGGACGCTGTAAGACCCTGGGCCTGGCTGTGTGTGGACCTGGGCCAAGCTGACGTGCCCGTTGCGGGCGGGAGCGAGGGGCTAGGCCTGGCATCTGCCGAAGGAAGCAGCCTGGGGGAGGCAGGTGGCTCCCAGGCGCCATTAGAAATCTGAGCCCCGGGGAGGCGCGGGGGGGGCAGCAGAGCCCAGGGGAGACGGGAGCGTAACCTCAACTCTCAGAGCCCTGCTCTCCGGGCCCTAGGAGGCAGCAGGTGGGCGAGAAGCGGGAGGCTGCCCCCTGCTGGGGGGCAGAGGTGCTGCTCGAGCAGGCAGAAGCTGTGGGCGGGGTCAGCGATGGGTGCAGGGGCTGCCCCGAGGCTGCAGGGACTCAGGCTTCAAACTCAGGCCACTGGCTTATGGCCTCGTAGAGGGCGTCCCCAGGGCATTGGGTTGACTTCACGTCGCGATGCCCCTTCAGGGTGTAGCTTTCACTCAGGAAGCCCCCGGAGACAGCACATTGGATCGGGCTCTTGGCAACGGTCAGGGTGGTGTTGTCAGGGGCTGTTTCTGCAGGACACCAGCAGCCCCCTGTTAATTTCACACCCGCCCCTGGCCCCTCGCTGCTGCTCAGGGGATGTGAATGTGGCCTGAGTAAATAAACACTCTCTAGCCACGTTCTTGATTGGCCATGTCAGTGTCTCCCCCCCCACACCATTGTGTTTGGTAATGCGTCTCCCCGCCTCCACACACACATTTGCTTCGCCACGCTCCCCCTCCCCCTCCCTTTCCTGACCCTGTGCCCCAGCCCAGTGCCCCACCGTGGTGGAACCAAGAGCAGCTGTGAACTTCCTAGTTCCCCTGGGGGCCTAGCAGGGAAATCCGTACAGACGGGACCCACGTACTGGAGAAGCTGCCCAGGAAGCTGATTCCCAGTGACTTATTTTTCCAATTCTTGGCATGGGCCCCCATGGTGCTCCAACCTCTGCCCTCCTAGACTCTGTCATCTTCGCCGATCAGGAAGCTGCAGGCAGAGCGCAGTGTGAGACCTGCACAGGCATGTCGGCCGCACTCTCCCCTCCCCATCGCTCTTGGCAGCTCCCGCAGGGTCGTGGCTGGCCCGGCCCGGGTTTGAACCTGGGACCATCAGAGCTAGAAGCTCAATCCTCTGCCATGGAGCTAAAGACCCACTGAGGAAAAGGACTGGAATGGAGGGGCCCTAATCTGTATTGCACTGTTTGGCCATTAGGTGGCGCTGTGTGTAACACCCCTTATGGAAGGCACCAAGGGCCCCACCTGGACAGAGCTGGGGGTGGAGTGAGGGCTGTAGCGGGCCCAGATGTGGGGCAGGAGAACAGCACTGGGAGCCGCTGCCCTGCTGGAAATTCCCAGCTGGGTTTCCATCTCCCGACATCACCAACTCAAAACATTTCACGGAGCAAAATCTGTGGCCAGGTTTTCGTTGCGGGGCGTCAGGCCGGCTGCAGGGAAACGTGTCAATAACGCCGGCATGGGGCGGTGTCACAGAGGCCTTTGCTTGCCCCCACCCCACCCCATTGCCACGGCTCCAGCCCCACACACAAATGCTGTAGGAGTGTAACTGTACCAGGTTAGTTAACACATTACAGCCCCGGTGGGGGTACAATCCTCGGTGCTTACGGTGACAGCACTGCCGAGAACACATGTTAAACCAATCAGCGAACCCACCCGCCTGCTAATGGGCTTACCAGGGATCCCTCCCCTGACTCCAGCCAGGGCTCCGGCCGGGGTGCAGCCCGTCAAAGCCACCCACGGGCTTTTCAGTGCTTCCAAGCTCAGCACAGCTTCTGCTGCGAACATGACCCCTGGGAATCTGTGAGTGCCGCAGGCCGGTCCCTCGATCTGGGAACAGGTCATTCGCAGCCAGTGTCTCGCTCCCCAGCGCGTTGCTTCGAAAGGCTGGGGGCAGAGGTGGGAATTTGCATCCCCGCCTTGGCTGTTTGGTCATTTTACAAGTGTCCTGTGATGGTCCTGACCCTTCCCAGGGTTTGCTGGAGTCACGTCTTCCCCAGAGGAATCACGTCCCATCCCCCCAGACTCCAGACCCATTTGCATTTGTAATACAGTGAACTCCGGAAATACCCACACTTCGTCCAACCTGCTTTGTGCAGGGTCTGGGAGGAAACTGCTGTCTGTGGCCCATCTCCCCCTACAGAAGTGGGTGGAACCAAGTGCTGTCCGGCACCCTTGGGGAACCCATTGACTTAGTGTCTGGACAGGTTTCTCCTCTGCCTGGCATTTCTGCTATGGCCTGTCACAATGTCACGTTTTGACGTTGCATTTAAGAAGCATTCTGCCATCACGCCAGCACCCGGCCTTCACAAACCCGCCCGGTCGGCTGGCAGTCTCCTGCCCCAGTTCTCTCTAGAGTCCCTGGGCCGATCTCTCCCACGCCCCTCCTTACTCAGGGTGCCCCCAAACCTTTTCCTTCCAGCATGCAGTTCATTTTCTTAACTTCTGACATGGCTCAGCTGCATTATTAACGATGAGGCTTGTCCTGCTCCATCACATCCTCCGGATCCTCCTTGCACTCAGCCGACTTCCCTGGTGCTCCCAGTGTCTCCACAGCCAATTGCTCCTGTGCTGGATGATGAGCACTTCCACCATCCTCCACCCGTTTCTGACAACCCCACGACTGCACCATCTCCTCAGCTCCTTCCCCTCGCCCGCCTTCCCCTTTCCTTGCGGCGCTCGCCAGCCGCCCCTTGACTTCCCCATTCTGCAGCTTCCCTTTCTGAGCATTTTCTGTCACTTTCTTAAGCTTCTGATTAAAAGCCTCGCGTGCCCGATGCTGAGCTGCCGCCCCGGGTCACGCTTTCCCCTCCACTCTCTGGTCAGCCTCAGAGACAAGCAGCGCACACGTGTGATCCCACGGCCGGCCGGACGCGGTGCGGCCCCAGATCCTCCATGCATAACAGCACATTTCTTTACAAACAATCCAAGCCCTCCTTTACTATTTCGGCCATTCTTTGCCCGCATTTTACTCTTGATGGAGTTAACGTTTTGCTGGATCTAGTCTGACATCTCTTCTTCAAACTTTTCCCCTCCCCTGTAGGCCCCTAGACCGTCCCAGCCAGAGTCTCCACACACGACTAGGTCTTTACTCCCGACACAGAGGTTGTGACCCTGCCCGGTCCGGTTCCAGCCGGTAAACTTGGGTTGGAGGATCCCCCAGGGAAGCAGATTTATTACCAATTCAGCTTCGATCTTACTTCCTGCTTAAAGAGACCTCAAGGACCCAAGCCCCGGCCAGTATTTATTAGTTATTAGTACAGCGCTCAAACAGAAAGGCAGATCCATTACCAAGTCTGCTGAACCAAATTTTGCAGCCGTTGACGTAAACGACAGACTGATCCCCGTGATGTCTTTTGCCACGGCTTGCATACAGCCTTGCATTGGGAAAGAGGAAGAGATAAGCTGGAACTAAGTTACCTATAAGTAGTCCAAGCTGTATGCAAGCCGTGGCAAAAGACATCACGGGGATCAGTCTGTCGCCTGCAAAATTTGTGTCTGGTACATATCATAGACTTCCCAGCACACAATCACACATCTGCTGCTTAAGCATAAACTTTTACCATCACTATGTTATTTATACATTTCCATTTGTTTGTGGTTAGTACATTTCTCGCACAGTTGCGTGGCAACGCAAATAACAGGGCGCTAGGCTACAAATTTTAGCAAACTGGCATTTTTCACAGCCTGTGAGAGTTTAGCAGCATTCCCAAAGCATCTTGGGAGTCTGGGTCACCAGTTGGCCTGAGGTCTGATAGTAATTTGGCCTCTACCAGTCAACAAACCTTTGTACTGGTATAACGGCATCCCCATGGATGGGGTGGGGGGGTGTTGTAATGTTTTAACTAGACCGGTCCAGTTAAAGTCCTCAGCCTTTTGCATACAGACATGGGCTGCCTGTGGAGTGACCTTGGTTGAGTCACGTCCCCCTTGTGTGCCTCAGTTTCCCCATCTATAAAGTGGGGATAGTGATGCCAACTTCCTTTGTGAAGGGCATTGAGATCTGCTGGAGAAAGGGGCTAGCTCAGGGCCAGGTGTTATAACTGGGGAGCAAGAGGGTCTGTCGCTGCCCCAGGCAGGTCGTGGGAGCTTCGTGGAGCGGAGAGATGGTGGCAGCCATGGGTAGCAGAGGGCGCTGTGCTGGGCTCCAGTGGGGCAGGTTGGTGGCAGAAGGGGAGGTCTCTCCAGAATCCAGCAACGCACCCAACAGCCACGTGCCCTGATGCCTGACCCCATTGTCATCGCCCCCAGCATGGCCCCCAGCACCTCTCTCATGTGTGTCGGGGGGGGAGGGGATTTCTGCTTGGGCTGCCCCTACGCGCTGGTGCTTAAACTCCAAAAGGAAGCTCACAAGCAGTGGAAATTTGGACAGATGACTAGGGAGGAGTATAAAAATATTGCTTGGGTATGCAGGGGTGTAATCAGGAAGGCCAAGGCACAACTGGAGTTGCAGCTAGCAAGGGATGTGAAGGGTAAGAAGAAGGGTTTCTACGGGTATGTTAGCAACAAGAAGAAGGTCAGGGAATGTGTGGGCCCCTTCCTGAAAGTGGGAGGCAGCCTAGTGACACATGATGTGCAAGAAGGTGAAGTACTCAATGCTTTATTTGCCTCAGTCTTCACAGACAAGGTCAGCTCCCAGACTGCTGCACTGGGCAACACAGTATGGGGAGGAGGTGAGCAGTGCTCAGTGGTGAAAGAACAGATTAAGGACTATTTAGAAAAGCGGGACATGCACAAGCCCATGGGTCCAGATCTAATGCATCCAAGGGTGCTGAGGGACTTGGCTGATGTGATTGCAGAGACATTGGCCATTATCTTTGAAAACTCATGGTGATCGGGGGAGGTCGCGGACCATTGGAAAAAGACAAATATAGTGCCCATCTTTAAAAAAGGGAAAAAAGAGAACCCGGGGAATTACAGACTGGTCAGCCTCACTTCAGTCCCCAGCAAAATCATGGAGCAGGTCCACAAGGGATCCATTTTGAACCACTTGGAGAAGAGGAAGGTGATAAGGACCAGTCAACGTGGATTCACCAAGGGCAAGTCATGCCTTCTATGATGAGATAACTAGCTCTGTGGATATGGGGAAAGTGGTGGTTGTGATACATCTTGACTTTAGCGAAGCTTTTGATACGGTCTCCCAAAGTATTACTGCCAGCAAGTTAAAAAAGTATGGATTGGATGAATGGACTATAAGGTGGATAGAAAGCTGGCTAGATTGTCGGGCTCAATGGGTAGTGATCAACAGCTTGATGTCTAGCTGGAAGCCGGTATCAAGCGGAGTGCCCCAGGGGTCGGTCCTGGGGCCGGTTTTGTTCAACATCTTTATCAATGATCTGGATAATGGGATTAATTGCACCTTCAGCAAACTCACAGATGACACTAAGCTGGGGGAAGAGGTAGATACACTGGAGGGTAGGGATAGGGTCCAGAGTGACCTAGACAAATTGGAGGATTGGGCCAAAAGAAATCTGATGAGGTTCAACAAGGACAAGTGCAGAGTCCTGTACTTAGAACGGAAGAATCCCAGGCACTGCTACAGGCTGGGGACCAATTGGCTAAGCGGCAGTTCTGCAGAAAAGGACCTGGGGATTACAGTGGATATGAGTAGCAGAGTGCCCTTGTTGCCAAGAAGGTCAAAGGCATATTGGGCTGCATTAGTAGGAGTGTTGCCAGCAGATCGAGGGAAGAGATTATTCCCCTCTATTCGGCACTGGTGAGGCCACGTCTGGAGTATTGCGTCCAGTTTTGATCCCCCCACTACAGAAGGGATGTGGACAAATTGGAGAGAGTCCAGCAGAGGGCAATGAAAATGATTGAAAATGAAAACGGGGCACATGACGCACGAGGAGAGGCTGAGGGAACTGGGGTTATTTAGTCTGCAGAAGAGAAAAACGAGGGGGGATTTGATAGCAGCCTTCAACTACCTGAAGGGGGGCTCCAAAGAGGATGGAGCTTGGCTGTTCTCAGTGGTGGCAGATGACAGAACAAGGAGCAATGGTCTCAAGTTGCAGTGCGGGAGATCTAGGTTGGATATTAGGAAACACTATTTCACTAGGAGGTTGGTGAAGCACTGGAATGGGTTAACTAGGGAGGTGGTGGAATCTCCATCCTTAGAAGTTTTTAAGGCCTGGCTTGACAACGCCCTGGCTGGGATGATTTAGTTCGGGTTAGTCCTGCTTTGAGCAGGGGGTTGGACTAGATGACCTCCTGAGGTCTCTTCCAACCCTGATATTCTGTGATTCTATGAAATGCAAGTGGTGCAAAATAATGGTGAGATGGCACCCTGGTGATGCAAATCCAAGGCAGCATCCACGCTGGGGCGGTCAATCTGAGCCAGGGGTGGTGGGTTTTGTGATATGGTGACATATCCAGGTAGGGGTTTCCTATCCCTTTTCCAGGGCTGGGATAGAACCCAGGAGTCCTGGCTCCCAGCCCCCCATTCTAACCACTAGACCCCACTGTCATGGGGCCCCCTGGCGATGCTCTGGAACTGCTCCAGACGAAGCCAGTCAGGACTCTGGGGAAGTCTCCTTTCTGTGAGCAGCCGGTCTTCAAGACACACAGCTCACACAACTTCCACCTTCCTGGGTCTGACCTCGGAGCATTCAGCATCCTCTGCCCCTCTGTGCACTTCCTGGGGAAGTCAGAGGGTCCTGCCCCACAGCTTCGCAGTCAGATGTGACTCTCAGCCAGCCAGTAAAACAGAGGTTTATTAGACGACAGGAACATGATCTAACACAGAGCTTGTAGGTGCAGAGAACAGAACCCCTCAGCTGGATCCATTTTGGGCAGCAGTGAGCCAGAGAACCACGTCTGCACTTCACTCAATATCTCCAGCCCCCGCCCTCCTCTGGGCTTTCTCCCTTTCCCAGGCCAGGAGGTCACCGGATTCCTTTGTTCTCCAACCCTTTCGCTCTCACCTTGCAGGGGGGAAGGGCCCAGGCCATCAGTTGCCAGGAAACAGGGTTTCAGCCATTCTCTGTGTCCAGACCCCTGCACACTCCTGCCCTCTAGGGCTCTGCAATCATCATACACCCTTATCCCACCATCTAGAGACTTAAGAACTGCCTAGGGGAAACTGAGGCACCCCACACTATTCAGAGGAAACATTAAGAACAGTCCCGCTTCAACACACCTACTCCCCTTCCAGGGCTGGTTATGGAACCCAAGGGTCCCAAGCTGCCGGTGCTTTGGCCATGGGGTGTAAAACGGTCCCGTCTCTACTTCCTCTCCCACCGCTGCAACGGTGCAGAAGCTGCTTTAATAGCAGCTTCCCCCCGACCCCCCCCCCCCCACGCCCAACTGAGTCCCAGGCCTTGCTAACGCTCAGTGCCACAGCAGCCCCAGGAGATGATTGCTACGGGGGTGTCAGCCCAGGGGGAGGCAGTGACTCCTAGAAGCAGGGAGAGCAGCAGCACTGTAGATCAGGGAGGTCTGGCAATGCAAGTGGCTGTCTGGGGTCTGGCAGCCCTGGCACTCAGAGCAGATTGTCAAAGGCCAAACCCCTCTCACCACCGGCTCTGTAGCTCCCCCTTGCTTTCGGTCTGTCTTAGGCACCATCCTGGCCCTCATCCCCCTGGCATTTGAGCACTGCCCAACCTCGATTGCATTTATTCTAACTGCCCCCTGCAGGGCAGGGCCTGGCTGCTACCCCCACTGTACAGACAGGGAACCGCTGCAGAGAGAGAATAAGGGACTTGCTCGAAGACAAACAGAGCATCTGTGGCAGAGGTGGGAAATGAACATGGGTCTCCTGGGTCCCAGGATGGCACCTTCTCGTTCAACCTCCTGCCCCCTTCGTCCCTGGTTCAGTGGGAGCTGTGGGAGCTCTCTGGGGCACAGGAGCTGGCTGGTGCCCACATGGAGCTATGTTGCCTATTGCACAGATCTCGCTTTTCCCGAACATTGAAGATGCTGCTCCAACCATACCAGGGCCCGCCAGGATCCTTGCAGCTGGTCTGTGCTAAATTGTGAACTGTGCCCTGGCCTCCCCGAGCGGAGCAATGGGAGAGGGTGGGGCTGGCCCAAGGGTCTGCTGGATTGCGGCTCATGCGTACGGGGTCCCAGTGCTACAGAGCTCTGTGCCGGGACGGCGCTTTGTGGGGGTTTCGCAGCTCCTCTCTCCAAGGCTGTGTGGGAGCAGCCGCTGCAGAGAATCCCAGGCCTGATTCCCCCCACGCTGGGTCTCCTGAATGGCCCCTGCCCTGGGGGGCTCCATTCCTCACCCAGTGTCTCCTGCTGACTCTCCAGCAGCTGCACGGCAGGTGTCCGAAGGCACCTCTAGTCCTCTCCAGAGCTCAGGGGGACTGGCCTGGCATCGGACTGGCCTGGTTAAATGGAACAATGGCTCCAAGCAGCCGGAGAATGCCTGTTCCCCCGGCAACCTCAGTGCCATTCCCTCTGGAAGTGATGGTGTCAGCGAAGGTGCTGGAGGTGGTCAGGCCTCGTGGTTGGAGCTGGACTCAGGAGACCGGGGTTTGGGTGGAGCGAGGCTGGAGCGAGAGCAGGGCTGGAGCAGGACGAGGGGCAGGGCTGGAGCAGCCTAAGACTGTTGCCAATGTCAGGCAGGAGCGAGTTCCTGGCCCTGGAGTCCTGTTGAGCAGACTGAGCTGCTGCTGTGAGACTGAAATACTTGCTCCGGGAGTCACGGGCCTGTTCCTGGCTTGTGGATTGGCGGGAGCCCGGCACAGGAGGGACTCAGGGCCTGACACATGGCTCCAGGGGGCAGTTGGCTCCCGGCCCCGCTGGGCACTGACAGGCCAGGTGCAGGGGGCCAGGAGCAGCACCAGGGAGGACACTGGGGAGGCAGGAGCACTGAGGTGGGGCTGAGCGGGCAGGTGCTGAGGAGCTGCGGCCGGCTGGCCAGCAGGGAGGAGGAGCAGCACCCAGATGTGGAGGGCCCGGCTGAAGTGGCACTTTGTGATCTGTTGCAGGCGGGAGCTGGCTCCCCACATCCGAACGCTCTGCAGCGCCGGCGGATTCACATCTAAACCCGGATCTGGCTCCCAATTCACAGCTGGCCCCTCCCCCCGATCTGGAGTGGCTGAGACTCCAGCGCTCTGTGGAAGAGGCCAACAAATGCCAGCTCCTGGGGTGGGCTTCCCCCAGAGACAATCCCGTGCTGCGAAGGGAGGTTCCAAGAGCCGGCAGCTCCACCACTCACACTCCCAGCTTCCTGGGAATGAGCCAGGAGCAGAGCTCCGGGTAGCACGCAAAGCCTGGATCAGCACCCCCAGGCCTGCGAGAGACCCGCACTGTCTGGGGGTGTTTGATTTCACAAGAGAGGGGGGTTTCCCACAGACTCTTCAACTCCCTCACCTCTCATGCTTGTTCCCATTTGCCTTTCCCCCACATGGCCCATGTTGGCCACCAGCTACCTCCTGGTCTGGGCACTTACCTGGCCCCATCATGCCAGTGGCTGAGCACATGGGTGTTATCGTATTTAGGCTCTCAACCTCCCCTGCAGAGCAGGGACCTGCTCTCTCTAGTTAGCAGGGACCTGCTCTCCCTAGTTACTGATATGTCAGGCACCCCAGGACATTATCACCAGCCCGTTCCCAGTCTTGGCATGGCAGTACATTTCCTTCCCAGTCCCCGTCCCCTGGCATTAATCCCGGGACTCCGCACTGGGGATGTGCACCTGGCAGCAGGCAGCCTCCTGAGAACACACAGGCCAGGGTGCAGGGCGAGGGCTCCCAGCGAGAAACGGCAGGAGGGCAATGCTGGGAACCCCCAGGCCGTCTTCAGCTCAAGCATGAGGGCACCCCAGCATCCTGGAGAGCATGAATCTAGCTTCAGCTCAGCCTTTATGTCCCCCCGTTCTCTGTGCTAGATGGTTGGTCTCCCGGAGGGACGAAAGTGCCCATCAGGAGTTCCTGGCTTATCCAAGGTCAGTTTCCCGCTCTTGTGAAAAAAACGGTGACTTCGCCTACACAAGAGCTGGTGTTCTTCAGACTGGGCTGGGCCTGTACACGTTCCCCTGTAGGGGTGTGTGCACCCAGGGCCCGTGAGTCGCAGACGTTTGCCAACGAACATTTGCCAACAGACGTTTGCCCCCTGCTCTCCCCGTGTGCTCAGGGACCGCCATCAAAAGGGCACGTCTGCCACCTCCCTCTCAAGTCCTTCGCACCTGCATACTGCCAGGGGAACATCCCCATTTCTACTGAGGCCTCAAAGACAGGGTTTATGATGAACTGGCTGGAGTTGATCTCCTCCTTCTCCCCCCCCCCGCAAGTTGTACCCCTACGGCTAGCTGGGGATCCAAACTGACGCTCCCCGGTTTGAGCCCCTGCCTAGCCAGGCCCTGTTCCCTCCCCACAGGCAGTTGTTGGCCCTGATCTCCTGCAGGCAGCCATGACACACAGGTGCTTGGGGGCTTGAGAGAAGGGCTATCACCAGCTGAATGACCCCTGCCTGTACGGTGGGGACTGAGGCCACTTTGCCAGCAGGTGCCCCGCAAGTCCTGTGCTATGCTGAGTCTGGGGCCCTGTCCATACCCACAGCGTGTGGCACCCAGCATGCGCTGATAGACTCCGGTACATGCAGTAAGTTCACAGACACTAGAAACTGCCTAACACCAGGCTGGGGGCTGGGGATGTGTAGGGTACAGAGCACAGCACCCCCTAAGGCTGGGCAGGAGGGCTGGGAAATGCATATGATACAGAGCACAACACCCTCTAACACCTGGCAGGGGGGCTGAGAGATGGGGGGTGTAGGGTACAGAGCACAGTGCCCCCTAACGCTGGCCAGGGGGCCTGGAAGCTGGGGGAATATGTAGGATCCGGAGCACAGCATCCCCTAACACCAGGCTGGGGGGCAGGGAGAGGGGGGATATGCGGGGTAGAGCACAGCGCCCCCTAACACCAGGACACGAGGTCTCGTCCGTCTCAGGGCGGAAATGATCACACCCTTCGAATGGGGGATCTGCCACGGGCACTGGCAGGAGCGCGCTGCTTTACATTAAGGTTCTTTGGCTGATGGGCGAACCTCACCCTGCCCTGCGTTTCGAGTGTGAACAGCTGTCGGTGGAAACCCAGACGGCAGAGATGGAGCAGGACTAACTGGGATCACTGAGTCTCGCTCTCACCCCGTGTCTACACTGTACAAGGGTGGGAAATAGCAGGTGCCTTTTCTTGCCCTGATACGATTTTGGAGATGCCGACGCTAGCGACAGCTTTCTCCCTGTGTGGGTTGTGGGATCCAGGGGAGCCGTCTGTGTGCTCTGTACAGGACAAGGCGTGTAGATCGTTTATACCTCAATGTATCACTGTAAATACAGTTATTTAATATATCAAATAAAAGCAGAACAATACATCAAAAAGCATCAAAATGAAACAGAGGATTGCTATGTACAGGGGGGATTGCTATGTACAGGGGGGATTGCACGTGACTAGTTAACTGCTCGAGAGCTTTCATCACTGTGTACTTTCTGACAGGTTTCCGCGCCCTGTGTAGGGTTTATGTCCCGCCCTCCGTCCCCGTTTCCGGTCGTGTACGTTTTTGGCGCCGTCGGCCCTTTTGAACATTTCTTTTGTATTGTTTTCTGTGTTTGGCCGGGGGAAGGTTGCGTTCTTGTGTTTTGACATATTTAGAGAAAAAGTATTAACAAGTAGAAAGAAAGGCTGTAAGGGGTTCGCGGCTCCCTCCCCGTCCATCAGGGTGGGAGACCATGCCCCTCGCTACGATACTTCCGGGGTACCTTGGTTCAGGGGAAAATTAGCCCAGTGTTAATGGTTCAGGCCTGCAGTCAGGCCGAGCAACGGTAGAGAGTCTGTTTGCCCGGGGCCCTCATTCAGGGCAGGGCTGCAGTCAAGTAGGGGCTCTGACCTACAGTCAGGCAGGCAGAGAAGCAGAAGGTCCATTTGCCTGGCCCTTGATCAGGGCGGGGCAGCAATCAAGCAGGGGGGCTCTGGCCTACAGTCCGGCAGAGCCGTCGCAGTCGGGGGGAGGTTAGCTCTCTGGTGGGAGAGTCAGCACAACCATCTGGCGTCCTGATTCAGGCGGGTGCCAGACCAGTCAGGCCTCCTGACAACCAGGTGGGGAGCCTGCCACTCCTGATGGTGACATGGCAGTGGTAGGGGAACCCAGGCCTTCCCGCTCCACTGTGTCCCCACCCAGGGCCCTAAACAGCAGCGGAGTGGTCCGCCTCTGGGTCAGCGGGGAAAATCCGATCACAACACGCTGGCCGGCTTGTAGTCAGTAACACAGCTGAACCCGATTCGGCTGCCCTGGGCTCCTTCCTACACACCCATTCCGTGGGTACAGGGGTTCCAGGGTTGTTGTTCGCTTCGCTGGGGTAGACGGCTAGTGGCAGCCCCACCAGCTCCTTGGAGTCCCCGGCGTCTGGCAGCTCCGGCAGCCCCTCTGGCTCTCTGTCAGGATAGCGCTCTCCATTCGGGGAGCAGGGAAGAGACGTCCTGCTCCTCCAGCAGCTCTCCCCCAACTCAGCTGGAGGGGCGGCCTTTTATAGTTCCGCTTCCTGTCCCGCCCCTCTGCTTCCGGCAGGGTGGCATGCGGTGGGAGACAAGCCTGCTTTCTGCAACCCTCCTGCCCCCAACAACCCACTTCAGCGAGTCCCAAAATCAAATCCACTTACCAGGGGCCTCCTCTCCTCTTTGCGCTTCGCCAACATCCGGGGTAGAAAAGAGCTCCTGGCCGCATGCATCTCTGACCTCCGAGTCATCTTCTGCCTCTGGGTCCCCCTCCACATCCTCCTCCAAGATTTCCTCCTCCTGGCTCGGTCCACTCTCGACTGACACGCGAGCCACCCAAGTATCCACAGTGGTGTTCGCAATGGAGGTGGGGTCGCCGCGGAGTATCATGTCCAGCTCTTTGGAGAACCTCCAGCTCATAGGCGCAGCACCGGAGTGGCGGTTTGCCTCCCGCGCCCTGTGGTCGGCGTTCCGCAGCTCCTTCACTTTGATCCTAAACTGCCGTGTGTCCCGGTCATGGCCCCTTTCTGTCATGCATCGTGAAATCTGTCCGTAGGTGTAATGATGCTGGTTCTGGTGGGACCCAACTGAGAGTGCCAGTTCAGGACAAACTGCTTCAAGCAGGGCAGTTACAGCCGAAGGCTGGGGGTTTTCCACCGCTAAGGCAAACCAAACCAGCCAAACAGAGCAGACTTTGGTCTCACCCCACTGGCTCACCACAAGTCACACAAGCAATTCCCTTAGACGCTCCAGTTTCCCAGTATCACCAATTGTTATGGGGACAAATGGTTATGAAAACCAATACCCCAGGAAAAGAAAAAAGGCTCTCTTGATCCCAAAGGACCAAGCCCAAGACCCAGGTCAATATACAAATCAGATCTTGTCCCAAATCATGCTGTTGCCAATCCTTTAGAATCTAAAATCTAAAGGTTTGTTCATAAAAGGAAAAAGCTATAGATGAGAGCTAGAATTGGTGAAATGGAATCAATGACATACAGTCATGGCCAAGTTCTTGGTTCAGGCTTGCGGCAGTGACAGAATAAACTGCAGGTTCAAATCAAGTCTCTGGAGAACATCCTCAGCTGGGATGCATCTTTCAGTTCTTCTTTCAAAGCTTCAGTGTAGCAAAGTCCCCCCAGAGGGATGAAGCAGGACTGAAGACAAGATGGAGGAGCTGCAGCAGCTTTTTATATTCTCTTGCCATGTGGTCTTTCTTTCTTTGTCCCAAGACAAGCTGTCCATCACGTGGCCTGGAAAAACCTCAGCATTCTGTCCATAGGCAGGTCCCTGCACACCGTGCTGAGTCCCAAGGCTTCTCTGCCTTCTCTCAATGGGTCAACTGTGTAGCTGATGGTCCTTAATCGGCCATCAAGCAGGCTAGGCATTGCATCCGATGAAGTGAGCTGTAGCTCACGAAAGCTTATGCTCAAATAAATTTGTTAGTCTCTAAGGGCCACAAGTCCTCCTTTTGAACTTGTCTGGGGTGTCACCCAGAAGCATAGTACAAGTTTGAACCACAGACAGTATAGAGTCAATACTTATAACTTAAAATACAAAAATGACACAAGCATATAGATAGCACAGTCAGAACCAGCAAACCATAACCTTGCCTTAGACACCTTATTTGACCCCCCTTTATAGAAGATTTGGTGCCACTACAGGACCTTGGTTGCAACAATGATCTATATGGTCAAGTCAATAACGTCACAGGAGGTATCATAATTGCTACGTCCGGAGTGCAGCTGGGACTGTACAGCCTCCTCTCCCCAAGTGCTGATGAGGTCCAGCAGCTCAGCATAGCTCCAAGCAGGTGGATCGCCTGGTGCGTGGAGCAGGCCTGGCCACCTGGAAAGATGCGCTGCACGCATCACCGAGCAAACAGGAAGGGGACTTTCAAAATGGCAAAGTAGTTTACGGAGTGGGGATGATGGATGGTCACCTGAGGGCCGGGCAGTAGAGTTCAAACCGATGACCAGAGAGGCGAGAGCAGGCATTGTGGGACACCTCCCGGAGGCCAATCGCAGCGCCGTAATCGACCTCGGTGTCTACACTGGCACCGCAGCCCTGTAGCCCCGGTGCAGAAAGTTTTTTAAACTGTGCCGTGCTTTTTTTAAAGCTCTGCAACTGCCCTGTTTCCGCGCCCTGAGTGGCGTGGCCGTGCGTACACCTCACCAGTTGCAGCGCAGAAAGCTGCTTTACCGCGCTGCAACTTGCCAGCGTAGACAGGACCTAAGGAAACAGTGCCATGACTTTAAACCTCCTGTTTACCGGAAAAAAACAAGGATGTGTTTTGGAGTGGAATAAAAATGCACCTTTTAAAAATGCTGTAACAGTTTTAACACATGATGAAAGTTATATTAAGCTTATTAAACATTTTAGATTTTTGTTGCATTATCAGACTGCTTTTGTTCTTAAATGTTTGCAGCCCACGGGCTGAGACATAAATACATGTTTCTGTGTTTGTTTTGGGTCTAGAAGCTGTATTAAAAGTAATGCTTTATAAAAACAAAAAGGCTTTTTCATTTGTACTTTATGTTTCTAAGAAGACAAAAAACATTTTAGTAATAAGTTTGACAGGGGCATTTTTGAATTAGCCAGTTTGTTTTCAAAAGATGTCTAGTTACCATTAGGCAAAAGCCAGGGCCGTAACGTTAATTAAAGGAAACAGGCATGTAGATTTCAAAGCCTCCTGGTTACAGAAATGGGAATGGCCAGATCACCATTTACAAAATCTTTTTATTAACTCTTTAAATAAACTTACTATATAAAAGAATACAAAAAGAGACCCAAACCAAAACAGTTTTACCTTTAAATTGTAAAGAAAGCTTTAAAAATCAGGGTACTGTTAAAACCCTCATGTTGTTAAGGTTTGGATTTAGACAAAAAAGAAGAAAAAGCAGCTGATGTGAAAAAGTTCTGACAGAGATAAGGGGCTTGTTCTGTTCCCAACATACACACACATACGTTCTTCTTCTTTTCTCATGTTTTTTTGAAATGTAAACCAGGACAAACAAGTTTGCTTTAGGCCTGTTATATACAATCTGCATGAAGCAGGATTTAAAAATAGCTGCCTTCCCCTGTTTAGCTCGCATGTCCTGTGACCAAAGTTGTTTCACTGTAAAGATGGCCAGAACATGTATGAATTTAAAACAAACAAGAACCCACAGCAGATTGCTTTTCAAAAGACACCCTTTGAACTTATTAAGAGTGTAAAATAAAGAAGCATCTCGCGGTTAAAACCACAGGCAGTTTACAAAAGTAATTTGTTAAAGTTAAATTAAGTTTTTATTGACTTAGGGATTTTAGTATGATTGTTTGTTGCATTATCAGACGGTCTTTGCTTCTAAATGTTTGCAGTCCGTGTGCTGAGACCCAGGTACAAGCTCTTTTTTAACTGTTTAAATGGACTTAATATATCAAAGAATGCAAAAAGAGAAAGTTGGGTTTTTTTTTTTTTGTTACCTTGAAATTGTAAAGAAAGCTTTAAAAATCAGGGTACAGTTAAAAACCTCACGTTTTGAAAGTATGGATTTCTACAAAACACAAGAAAAAGCAGCTTATGTGAACCAGTTAGCTTTTTTTTTTAAACCAGAGATAAGGTATTTGTCCCCCCCCTTCCCGGCCCCCCCGCCCGCCCCAAACACATTTTTCTTTTCTAGTGATTTTTTAAGTGTAAACCAAAGGCCAAATTTGACCTATTTGAAGCAGGCCCTTCTGTTTTTAAATTTCTTTTGCAGCAAAGGCAGAGGATCAAAACTAAATGTAAACCTAAAGGGCTGCCAAGTTTTACTGAACACTAGTAAGATCAACACCTGTTTACAGGAACGTTAATGGTAAAGAGAAAGCAATATTACCATTCACAATCTATTTAACACATTTGTAACCCTTGAAATGAACTCCCTTGTTCTGTAGTGAAATAAAGAGGCCCCTTTGTAACACGAACTGGTTTAAACTCTTCAGAAGGTGTCGACACTGCCCACGTTAAATCGCTGCCGCGACAAGGCTTTAAGGTGGCAGTGTCCTCGCGGCTCCAGCTCAGGAGGGTGTTTTTTCACACCCCTGAGCAGTGCAAGTTTCAGGGCTGTAAGTGGCAGTGTAGACAAGCCCTAATTAAAGTGTGAAATTTTAAAATAGGGAACACTCTCTAAAAACCCCTAAACTTATTTTTGTTGTTTGTCAGCCCCAGTGGGAAAAGTCCCATAAAATTTAAAAGGCCTTAAAGCCAATGGGGTTATCTATCTATCTATCTAGTGGGAAAGGTGCTTGGGGCCTGTTTTTTTAGATAAGAATAAGGCAGTTAAAGGGGTGGGTAGTGAGGGGAGGGGCGGGGAGGGGAGGGAGAGGGCTCTTGTTTAAAAATCTTGGGTTGATAGGATTGGTTCAGGAAAATGCATTGTATGATGCAGCTGTCGAACAGTTTCTGATTGGTCCGCCCGAGAGGCAGAGATAACCATGCTGGGGGCTGTGAGCCTTGGGAGCTCCCTCTTTTCCCGGGGGCAGCCGCAAGGGAAGAATTAGTAGGGGAAGCAAAAGTGGATGGGAACCTGGGAGGCAGTGACCATGAGATGGTCGAGTTCAGGATCCTGACACAAGGATGAAAGGAAAGCAGCAGAATACGGACTCTGGACTTCAGAAAAGCAGACTTTGACTCCCTCAGGGAACTGATGGGCAAGATCCCCTGGAAGAATAACATGAGGGGGAAAGGAGTCCAGGAGAGCTGGCTGTATTTTAAAGAATCCTTATTGAGGCTACAGGGACAAACCGTCCCGATGTGTAGAAAGAATAGTAAATATGGCAGGCGACCAGCTTGGCTTAACAGTGAAATCCTTGCTAATCTTAAATACAAAAAAGAAGCTTACAAGAAGTGGAAGATTGGACAAATGACCAGGGAGGAGTATAAAAATATTGCTTGGGCATGCAGGAGTGAAATCAGGAAGGCCAAATCACACCTGGAGTTGCAGCTAGCGAGAGATGTTAAGAGTAACAAGAAGGGTTTCTTAAGGTATGTTAGCAACAAGAAGAAAGTCAAGGAAAGTGTGGGCCCCTTACTGAATGAGGGAGGCAACCTAGTGACAGAGGATGTGGAAAAAGCTAATGTACTCAATGCTTTTTTTGCCTCTCTCTTCACGAACAAGGTCAGCTCCTAGACTACTGCACTGGGCAGGACAGCATGGGGAGGAGGTGACCAGCCCTCTGTGGAGAAAGAAGTGGTTCGGGACTATTTAGCAAAGCTGGACGAGCACAAGTCCATGGGGCCGGATGCGTTGCATCCGAGAGTCCTAAAGGAGTTGGCGGATGTGATTGCAGAGCCATTGGCCATTATCTTTGAAAACTCATGGTGATAGGGGGAACTCCTGGAAGACAGAAAAAAGGCTAATGTAGTGCCCATCTTTAAAAAAGGGAAGAAGGAGGATCCTGGGAACTACAGGCCAGTCAGCCTCACCTCAGTCCCTGGAAAAATCGTGGAGCAGGTCCTCAAGGAATCAATTCTGAAGCACTTAGAGGAGAGGAAAGGAAAGTGATCAGGAACAGTCAGCATGGATTCACCAAGGGCAAGTCATGCCTGACTAATCTAATTGCCTTCTATGATGTGATAACTGGCTCTGTGGATGAGGGGAAAGTGGTGGACGTGTTGTTCCTTGACTTTAGCAAAGCTTTTGACACTGTCTCCCACAGTATTGTTGCCAGCAAGTTAAAGAAGTATGGGCTGGATGAATGGACTATAATGTGGATAGAAAGCTGGCTAGATTGTGGGGCTCAATGGGTAGTGCTCAATGGCTCCATGTCTAGTTGGCAGCCGGTGTCAAGTGGAGTGCCCCAAGGGTGGGTCCTGGGGCCGGTTTTGTTCAATATCTTCATAAATGATCTGGAGGATGGTGTGGATTGCACCCTCAGCAAGTTTGCAGATGACACTAAACTGGGAGGAGAGGTAGATACGCTGGAGGGTAGGGATAGGATACAGAGGGCCCTAGACAAATTGGAGGATTGGGCCAAAAGAAATCTGATGAGGTTCAGCAAGGACAAGTGCAGAGTCCTGCACTTAGGATGGAAGAATCCAATGCACCGCTACAGACTAGGGACCAAATGGCTCGGCAGCAGTTCTGCAGAAAAGGACCTAGGGGTTACAGTGGACGAGAAGCTGGATATGAATCAGCAGTGTGCCCTTGTTGCCAAGAAGGCCAATGGCATTTTGGGATGTATAAGTAGGGGCATTGCCAGCAGATCGAGGGACGTGATCGTTCCCCTCTATTCGACATTGGTGAGGCCTCATCTGGAATAGTGTGTCCAGTTTGGGGCTCCACACTACAAGAAGGATGTGGAAACATTGGAAAGAGTCCAGCGGAGGGCAACAAAAATGATTAGGGGCCTGGAACACATGACTTTTGAGGAGAGGCTGAGGGAACTGGGGATGTTTAGTCTACGGAAGAGAAGAATGAGGGGGGATTTGATAGCTGCTTTCAACTACCTGAAAGGGGGTTCCAAAGAGGATGGCTCTAGACTGTTCTCAGTGGTAGCAGATGACAGAACAAGGAGTAATGGTCTCAAGTTGCAGTGGGGGAGATTTCGGTTGGATATTAGGAAAAACTTTTTCACTAGGAGGGTGGTGAAACACTGGAATGTGTTACCTAGGGAGGTGGTGGAATCTCCTTCCTTAGAAGTTTTTAAGGTCAGGTTTGACAAAGCCCTGGCTGGGATGATTTAATTGGGGATCGGTCCTGCTTTGAGCAGGGGGTTGGACTAGATGACCTCCTGAGGTCCCTTCCAACCCTGATATTCTATGATTCTATGAAGGGTACGTTCTCTTCCCCCTCCCCTCCGCTCCCCCTGCAGCTTGCTATACTTTCCTTGCATAATGACAGGTTTCAGAGTAGCAGCTGTGTTAGTCTGTATTCGCAAAAAGAAAAGGAGGACTTGTGGCACCTTAGAGACCAATGTATTTATTTGAGCATAAGCTTTCGTGGGCTACAGCTCACTTCATCGGATGCTCATGAAAGCTTATGCTCAGATAAATTTGTTAGTCTCTAAGGTGCCACAAGGACTCTTTTCTTTATACTTTCCTTGTCTCACTAACCAAAAAGGATCTCTTCCTGTTTTCTATACTCTCCTTCTCTGAGCCCTGGTCTACACTAGGACTTTAGGTCGAATTTAGCAGCATTAAATCGATGTAAACCTGCACCCGTCCACACGATGAAGCCCTTTATTTCGACTTAAAGGGCTCTTAAAATTGATTTCCGTACTCCACCCCTGACAAGTGGATTAGCGCTTAAATTGGCCTTGCCGGGTCAAATCTGGGGTACTGTGGACACAATTCGATGGTATTGGCCTCCGGGAGCTATCCCAGAGTGCTCCGCTCTGGACAGCACTCTCAACTCAGATGCACTGGCCAGGTAGACAGGAAAAGAACTGCGAACTTTTGAATCTCATTTCCTGTTTGGCCAGCATGGGAAGCTGCAGGTGACCATGCAGAGCTCATCAGCAGAGGTGACCATGATGGAGTCCCAGAATCGCAAAAGAGCTCTAGCATGGACTGAACGGGAGGTACGGGATCTGATCGCTGTATGGGGAGAGGAATCCGTGCTATCAGAACTCCATTCCAGTTTTCAAAATGCCAAAACCTTTGTCAAAATCTCCCAGGGCATGAAGGACAGAGGCCATAACAGGGACCCGAAGCAGTGCCATGTGAAACTTAAGGAGCTGAGGCAAGCCTACCAGAAAACCAGAGGGGCGAACGGCCGCTCCGGGTCAGAGCCCCAAACATGCCGCTTCTATGATGAGCTGCCTGCCATTTTAGGGGGTTCAGCCACCACTACCCCAGCCGTGTTCTTTGACTCCTTCAATGGAGATGGAGGCAACACGGAAGCAGGTTTTGGGGACGAAGAAGATGATGATGAGGAGGAGGAGGAGGAGGTTGTAGATAGCCCACAGCAAGCAAGCGGAGAAACTGGTTTTCCCGACAGCCAGGAACTGTTTCTCACTCTGGACCTGGAGCCAGTACCCCCCGAACCCACCCAAGGCTGCCTCCTGGACCCGGCAGGCGGAGAAGGGACCTCCGGTGAGTGTACCTTTTAAAATACTATACATGGTTTAAAAGCAAGCATGTGAAAGGATTAATTTGCCCTGGCATTCGCGGCTCTCCTGGATGTACTCCCAAAGCCTTTGCAAAAGGTTTCTGGGGAGGGCAGCCTTATTGCGTCCTTCATGGTAGGACACTTTACCACTCCAGGCCAGTAACACGTACTTGGGAATCATTGTACAACAAAGCATTGCAGTATATGTTTGCTGGCGTTCAAACAACATCCGTTCTTTATCTCTCTGTGTTATCCTCAGGAGAGTGAGATATCATTCATGGTCACGTGGTTGAAATAGGGTGCTTTTCTTCAGGGGACACTCAGAGGAGCCCGTTCCTGCTGGGCTGTTTGCCTGCTGCTGAACAGAAATGTTCCCCGCTGTTAGCCACGGGGAGGGGGGAGGGTTGAGGGGGTAGCCACACGGTGGGGGGAGGCAAAATGCGACCTTGTAACGAAAGCACACGTGCTATGTATGTAATGTTAACAGCAAGGTTTACCCTGAAAGACTGTAGCCACTGTTTTCTAAAATGTGTCTTTTTAAATACCGCTGTCCCTTTTTTTTTCTCCACGAGCTGCTTGTGTTTCAGTGATCACAGGATCTTCTCCTTCCCAGAGGCTAGTGAAGATTAGAAAGAAAAAAAAACGCACTCATGATGAAATGTTCTCTGAGCTCATGCGGTCCTCCCACACTGACAGAGCACAGACGAATGCGTGGAGGGAAAAAATGTCAGAGTGCAGGAAAGCACAAAATGACTGGGAGGAGAGGTGGCGGGCTGAAGAGAGTAAGTGGCAGGCTGAAGAGAGTAAGTGGTTGGCTGAAGACAGGGCTGAAGCTGAAAGGTGGCGGCAGCGTGATGAGAGGAGGCAGGATTCAATGCTGAGGCTGCTGGAGGATCAAACCAGTATGCTCCAGTGTATGGCTGAGCTGCAGCAAAGGCAGCTGGAGCACAGACTGCCACTACAGACCCTGTGCGACCAACCGCCCTCCTCCCCCAGTTCCATAGCCTCCACACCCAGATGCTCAAGAACACGGTGGGGGGGCCACCGGCCAACCAGCCACTCCACCACAGAGGATTGCCCCCAAAAAAGAAGGCTGGCATTCAATAAATTTTAAAGTTGTAAACTTTTAAAGTGCTGTGCCTAAAGTGCTGTGTGGCATTTTCCTTCCCTCCTCCACCACCCCTCCTGGGCTACCTTGGTAGTCATCCCCCTATTTGTATGATGAATGAATAAAGAATGTATTAATGTGAAGCAACAATGACTTTATTGCCTCTGCAAGCGGTGATCGAAGGGAGGAGGGGAGAGTGGTTAGCTTACAGGGAAGTAGAGTGAACCAAGGGGCGGGGGGTTTCATCAAGGAGAAACAAAGAGAACTTTCACACCGTAGCCTGGCCAGTCATGAAACTGGTTTTCAAAGCTTCTCTGATGCGTACCGCGCCCTCCTGTGCTCTTCTAACCGCCCTGGTGTCTGGCTGCGTGTAACCAGCAGCCAGGCAATTTGCCTCAACCTCCCACCCCGCCATAAACGTCTCCCCCTTACTCTCACAGATATTGTGGAGCACACAGCAAACAGTAATAACAGTGGGAATATTGGTTTCGCTGAGGTCTAAGTGAGTCAGTAAACTGCGCCAGCGCGCCTTTAAACGTCCAAATGCACATTCTATCACCATTCTGCACTTGCTCAGCCTGTAGTTGAACAGCTCCTGACTACTGTCCAGGCTGCCTGTGTACGGCTTCATGAGCCATGGCATTAAGGGGTAGGCTGGGTCCCCAAGGATACATATAGGCATTTCAACGTCCCCAACAGTTATTTTCTGGTCTGGGAATAAAGTCCCTTCCTGCAGCTTTTGAAACAGACCAGAGTTCCTGAAGATGCGAGCGTCATGTACCTTTCCTGGCCATCCCACGCTGATGTTGGTGAAATGTCCCTTGTGATCCACCAGAGCTTGCAGCACTATTGAAAAGTACCCCTTGCGGTTTATGTACTCGCCGGCTTGGTGCTCCGGTGCCAAGATAGGGATATGGGTTCCGTCTATGGCCCCACCACAGTTAGGGAATCCCATTGCAGCAAAGCCATCCACTATGACCTGCACATTTCCCAGGGTCACTACCCTTGATATTAGCAGATCTTTGATTGCGTGGGCTACTTGCATCACAGCAGCCCCCACAGTAGATTTGCCCACTCCAAATTGATTCCCAACTGACCGGTAGCTGTCTGGCGTTGCAAGCTTCCACAGGGCTATCGCCACTCGCTTCTCAACTGTGAGGGCTGCTCTCATCTTGGTATTCATGCGCTTCAGGGCAGGGGAAAGCAAGTCACAAAGTTCCATGAAAGTGCCCTTACGCATGCGAAAGTTTCGCAGCCACTGGGAATCGTCCCAGACCTGCAACACTATGCGGTCCCACCAGTCTGTGCTTGTTTCCTGAGCACAGAATCGGCCTTCCACAGCATGAACCTGCCCCATTAGCACCATGATGCATGCATTGGCTCGGCCCACGCTTTCAGAGAAATCTGTGTCCATGTCCTGATCACTCACGCGACCGTGCTGACGTCGCCTCCTCGCCCGGTATCGCTCTGCCAGGTTCTGGTGCTGCATATAGTGCTGGATAATGCGTGTGGTATTTAATTTGCTCCTAATTGCCAAAGTGAGCTGAGCGGCCTCCATGCTTGCCTTGGTATGGCGTCCGCACAGAAAAAAGGCGCAGAACGATTGTCTGCCGTTGCTGTGACAGAGGGAGGGGCGACTGACGACACGGCTTACAGGGTTGGCTTCAGGGAGCTAAAATCAGCAAAGGGGGTGGCTTTACATCAAGGAGTATTTCAGGCAGGACTTCACGGAGGGTTCCAATAAGAAATGGTGCACCTAAGTTATTGTTCTTATTGGAACAAGGAGGTTAGTCTGGCCTCTGATTGATACATGGCTAGATTTACCTCGCTGCACCGTCTCTGTGAGTGACTGCAGTGTGACCTAGAGGAATGAGTCCCTTATAAAAGGCCGGGCCTCCAGCTCAGATGGGAGAGAGCTGCCAGATGAGCAGCACGTCTCTTCCCCGCTGTGGAAGCACAGACCTAACGGAGAGCGCTATCCTGACAGAGACCCAGAGGGGCTGCCAGATGCCAGGGACACTGAGAAGCTGTTGGGGCTGCCACTCACTGTCCTCCCCCAAAGCTCGCTGTTGCCGGCAGGGAAAGGGCTGGGGGGAGTCCTCCTCTCTGGCCCCTATCCCGGAGCAGCCTGCCTGCACCCCAACTCATCCCCAGCCCTGCCCCACCCCAGAGCCCACACCCCCAGCCAGAGCTTTCACCTCTCCACCACACCCTCAACCCTCGCCCTGAGCCCCTCCAACACCCCAAACACCTTATCCCCAGTCCTAGCCAGAGCCCTCATCCCCCCATACCTCAACCCTCTGCTCCAGCCCTGAGCCCCCTCCAACACCACAAACCCCTCATCTCCAGCCCTAGACAGAGCCCTCATCCCCCCATACCCCAACCCTCTGCCCCAGCCCTGAGCCCCCTCCAACACCAAAAACCCCTCATCTCCAGCCCTAGACAGAACCCTCATCCCCCCATACCCCAACCCTCTGCCCCAGCCCTGAGCCCCCTCCAACACCACAAACCCCTCATCTCCAGCCCTAGACAGAGCCCTCATCCCCCCACACTCCAACCCTCTGCCCCAGCCCTGAGCCTCTTCCAACACCACAAACCCCTCATCTCCAGCCCTAGACAGAGCCCTCATCTCATAGAATCATAGAATATCAGGGTTGGAAGGGACCTCAGGAGGTCATCTAGTCCAACCCCCTGCTCAAAGCAGGACCAATCCCCAATTAAATCATCCCAGCCAGGGCTTTGTCAAGCCTGACCTTAAAAACTTCTAAGGAAGGAGATTCTACCACCTCCTTAGGTAACACATTCCAGTGTTTCACCACCCTCTTGGTGAAAAAGTTTTTCCTAATATCCAACCTAAACCTCCCCCACTGCAACTTGAGACCATTACTCCTTGTCCTGTCCTCTTCTACCACTGAGAATAGTCTAGAACCATCCTCTCTGGAACCACCTCTCAGGTAGTTGAAAGCAGCTATCAAATCCCCCCTCATTCTTCTCTTCTGCAGACTAAACAATCCCAGTTCCCTCAGCCTCTTCTCAAAAGTCATGTGTTCCAGACCCCTAATCATTTTTGTTGCCCTTTGCTGGACTCTCTCCAATTTATCCACATCCTTCTTGTAGTGTGGGGCCCAAAACTGGACACAGTACTCCAGATGAGGCCTCACCAATGTCCAATAGAGGGGAACGATCACGTCCCTCGATCTGCTCGCTATGCCCCTACTTATACATCCCAAAATGCCATTGGCCTTCTTGGCAACAAGGGCACACTGCTGACTCATATCCAGCTTCTCGTCCACTGTCACCCCTAGGTCCTTTTCTGCAGAACTGCTGCCTAGCCATTCAGTCCCTAGTCTGTAGCGGTGCATTGGGTTCTTCCGTCCTAAGTGCAGGACCCTGCACTTATCCTTATTGAACCTCATCAGATTTCTTTTGGCCCAATCCTCCAATTTGTCTAGGTCCCTCTGTAACCTATCCCTGCCCTCCAGCATATCTACCACTCCTCCTAGTTTAGTATCATCCGCAAATTTGCTGAGGGTGCAATCCACACCATCCTCCAGATCATTTATGAAGATATTGAACAAAACCGGCCCCAGGACCGACCCCTGGGGGACTCCACTTGACACCGGCTGCCACTCCCTACATTCCAACCCCCTGCCCCAGCCCTGAGCCTCTCTAACCCCCCAAACCTCCCAGCCCCAAACAGAACCCTCACCCCCTACACCCCGACTCTTGCCCTGAGCCCCTCCCAAACCCCTCAGCCCTGCACCCCCTCCCTCTGCACCCCCTCCCATCCCCAAACTCCCTCCCAGAGCCTGCAGCCTGCACCCCAATACTCTGCCTAAGCCTAGGGCCTGCACCCCAGACGTCCTTTCTCACCCAAACTCCCTCCTGGAGCCTTGGGCAGGGGCGGGGCGAAGTAGGGGCGGGTTCTGGGCACCACCAAAATTTCTACAAACCTGCCACCCCTGAACCCATGTACACACGGAATGGCGTGTAGCAAGGAGCCCAGGACAGCCGAATTGGGTTCAGCTGTGTTATTGACTACAAGCCGGCCAGCGTGTTGCTGTCGGATTTTCCCCACTGACTCAGTGGCGGACCGCTCCACGGCTGTTAGGGCCCTGGGCTGGGACGCAGTGGAGTGAGGGGGCCTGGATTCCCCTACCACTGCCACCCCACCGTCAGGAGTAGCAGCCTCCCCACTTGGTTGTCAGGAGGCCTGATTCGTCTGGCACCCGCCTGAATCAGGATGCCAGACGGTTGTGCTGACTCTCCCACCAGAGAGCTAACCTCCCCCAGGCTGCGACGGCTCTGCCGGACTGTAGGCCAGAGCCCCCCTACTTGATTGCTGCCCCGCCCTGATGAAGGGCCAGGCAAATGGACCTTCTGCTGCTCTGCCTGCTTGACTGTAGGCCAGAGCCCCTACTCGACAGCAGCCCTGTCCTGAATGAGGACCCCGGGCAAACAGACTCTCTACCATTGGTCGGCCTGACTGCAGGCCAGAACCATGAACACTGAGCTATTTCCCCTGAACCAAGGTACCCCGGAAGTATCGTAGCGAGGGGCGTGGTCTCCCGCCCAGACAGATGGGGAGGGAGCCGCGAACCCCCTACAGCCTCTCTTTCTACTCTTTCATACTTTTTCTCTAAATATGTCAAAACACAGCACGCTGTTAGGGCCCTGGGCGGGGACGCTGTGGAGCGGGAGGACCTGGGTTCCCCTATCCCCGCCACCCCACCGTCAGGAGTGGCAGCCTACTTGATCGCTGCCCCGCCCTGATCAAGGGCCAGGCAAATCGACCTTCTGCTGCTCTGCCTGCCTGACTGTAGCACAAGCACGCAACCTTCCCCCGGCCAAACACAGAAAAATAATACAAAATAAATGTTCAGAAGGGCCGATGCTGCCAAAAATGTACACGACCGGAAACGGGGACGGAGGGCGGGATGTAAACTCTACACGGGGCATGGAAACCTGTCAAAAAGTACATGGTGATAAAAGCTATTGAGCGGTTAACTACTCACGTGGCTGGGCAGGGCAGTCGGCCAATGGGGAGAAGGCCATGGTCCGGCACGATGTGTTCCACCCTGCTCCAGGCGGGCTCTGGTGCACCAAACCCCCAGAGTAGGGAGGCTGGCTTTTACTCAGGCAGCTGGGCAGCTTCAATGACTGGGTTCTCCCTTGTATGCATCAGTCTCATCCTGTGCAAGAGTGTCCGTAGGCTGGTGCGGGCTGGACGATGTTTCTTGCAGGCATTGAGGATGAGCACTGTCTGCAAAGCCAGGCATCTGACAGAGGACTTGCTGTCCTGCTGCAAGCCTTTGAGGACTAAGATTGAAAGGAAGGAAATGGAGGTCAGAGCCATGGTGCTCTGGAAAGCCCTGGCACACCAAGCCAGGGCTGTACCTCTCAGCCCGTGACAAGAAGGCAGCAGGCTGGGAGGCAGGAGGCAGGGGACTAGCAGGAACAACCACCAACCCTCACTTAACATCCCCACTGCCTTCCATAGCTGGGGGAGCCCCCAGACACAGGCAAGAAGTCACAATGAACCCCATTCACTCACTATTTCCAGGACTGCCCCGTCCCTGCAGGATCTGATGGCCTCATCCCTGCCTGTATTTACGCTCCCCCTTCCCCCCAGTGCACAGATGGGCACTCAAGCCCAGAGAGGGGGAGATTCACAAAGGGGGCTTGGGCATTGTTAGGCTACGCCTAACTTCCGGTGCCCTGCTGCCCTCCAGGAAATGCCGAGGAGGGAGCTCTGCCATTCTCTAGCTCTGGTTGGGGCCCAGCTGTGAAACTGCTCTGGGAGTGAGGAGCCTGAGCTATGTCACCCCCCCCCGTCCCCCTTTTCCCCAACAAATGTGGAGGAGACGCTGCTCTGCCCTGCGCTGGCCCAGGGGTCCGGGCATGCAGCAGGGAGGTAGATGACCGGACGTCACCTCAGTCTCCTTTGGAGCAGTGGCTTGACACCAGGCACCCCACCTGAAGGTGACTGCAAGAAACCCTGGGCTAGTGAGTGCAAGGGGGGGAGGCAGGACCCCACCCTTGCTGTGTTGCGGGGGTGGGGGGGGGCAATCGTCTGCGAAAGCCAGCCAGCTCAGGCCCAGTTTGGGGATTTGCCAGGCAACAGCTCTGAGGTCAGGGCTAAGTGCCTGGGCACATGCCAACCAGCAGACACCACAGGGTGAGGGGGAAGCTGATCGGGGGTTTGGGGATCTACATTTTGCAACCCTTTGTGGCTCTCGCCCAAGATCACATTGCTGGCGTCGGAGATTGAACCCAGCCCGTGGCCCTGGGCCATTCGTCCCTCTAGCGCTCAGTGCTCAAGGCAGATACCACTCACCATTGCAGATGGCGTCTAACTTCTCCTGGCTCTGCTGGTCCAGCTGCCGGGCAGTCAGCCCTACACACACAAACAGCTCATTACATCCCTGCGTCCCCAGAGAGGGTGTCAAAGCCTCTGTCACCCTCCAAGCAGTGGGGCTTTCCCCTGCCCCTTGTTGTCCAGGACGCACTCCTGAGTCCCCAGGGGAAAGGGCGAGTCCCCAGGAATGGCTGTGGGGCTGGTTGCCAAAGGAGAGCATAGCGCCTTGAGGTTCCACTACCAAGAGCCTGTGGTGGGGTGGGGGTGGGGGGGATGGGGACTGCATGGGGAGCAGTGGGGTTGGAGGGGGCCCATCAGCCGATCAGGGCAGTTTGGGGTGAGCTTGCTCCTGCGGGTTTCTGACCCCCCTGAGCCTTCATTCGGCAATCAGGAGCCCAGGGGTTACTTCTCGCTGCCGGCAGGGACTGAGGAGAGCCTGGGACTGGATCCAGCCCCTCTGCTTAAGGGACCCCTCTGCTCTGTGGTTACCTAGAAACCTGATGGCCGCTTCTCTAATGGGATCCTGTGGGTCTTCCAGAAAGGCCATGGCCTGGCAGAGGAAGGTTTCTGCCCTTCCCTTGTAGCACGCCACCTAGGAGCCAGAACAAGGGAGCACAAGGTTATTAAAGGCCTTTCCATCCTGCAGGCCAGGTTCCAGATCTGTGGAGTGTCCTGCTTTCAGCCCTCTTTCCTGTGCCGGGGGGATCATGCAGAGGGACTACAGCCAGGGCCAGGTGTGGTCCCGGGGCTGGGGCTCGGTGTGGGCACGGAGCCGGGCAATGGAGGGTTCCCTCACCAGGCAGTCACAGCCTCGCCAAAGCTCCTTCTTCTGGACGAGAGCACCGAGCTGGCTCCACCTGAGGAATTCCAGAGCACTCCTGAGGGTGTCCCAACACACCTGCAAAACAAGAGGGGCCGGGGCGAGCCGGCCACGGTTACGGGAGCTGGAAGCCAGGGCCGTCCCTCGGCATACGCGGCTGCATAGGGGATCACGAAATTTGGGGCACCAAATTGCCCTAAATTTCATGGTGCCACTAGGCGGCTGCATGCTGCACATGCAGCAGCCCCAGCCCCAGTGACCCGCCCTATACCTCGGCCAGCCCCGCCGCGGGCTGCGCCCTCTACAAAGGGCAGGGCCGTCCCTGGGGGGGCCTGGACAACTCCCTCCACCCTGCCTCTTCCCCTTCCCCCCTGCTCCGTCCCCTGCCCGCCCCCATTCCACCTCTTCTCTGCAAGCCTCTTCCCCCAGCGACCCCACATTCACTGGCAGTGGCAGGAAGTGGAGCAACCCGGTCCCAGCCCGCTTTACTCCAAAGGATTGCCCCCCACACTCACCGGCGGTGGGAAGCGGAGTGCCACGGCTGGGAGCTGGCAGAGTAGAGCGGGCTGGGGCCAGGCTGCTCCGCTTCCCGCTGCTGTCAGTGAGTGTGTGTGTGGGAGGGATCCCTTTCCCCAAAGCCCCTCCCTCGAGCGACACGGCTGTAGCCGGGGCGAGGGAAGCAGAGCGGGCTACTCCCAGTTCTCCGCTAATCCCCCAGGACACTCTGGCCTGTGGGCCCCCCAAAAGTGGCCCCACACAGCTCCTGCCTCCCAGACCCTGGTCGGGGGGAGGGGGAGGCCTGGGACCCCACACAGCCCCACTGCGGGGGGGCTGGATAGGGCACCCAAATGGCTAGGGACAGCCCAGCTGGAAGCCACTAACATAGTTACTGGAGGCCGTGTGTGCTGAACGGTTCCCGGCCCGCGACTGCTCGCGGAAGGGCGGAGGTGTGGCTAAGGCAATGGCTGGAGACCTGACTCAATTCCCAGCTCTTCCTGCAGGAACTCAGGCAAGTTGCTTCGGCCCAGGGCTACAAAGGGATTTAGGTGCCTAATGCCCATGGGCATTCAATACTTTTGAGGCACTAGGCCTCACGCTGTGCGTTAGTTCCCCACCTCCTGGGGGGTAGGAGGGTGAATTCATTACTGCTGGGAGCATTTGGCTCCCAAGTGATGGGGGCCATGAGAACGAGCGTGTGCACAGGCACCTGGGGCGGGGTGGGGGGGGGGGCTTGGGCATGTCATGGCTAGTAAGAGCTGTCCGGGCTGCTTGGCCAAGGGTACATTGGGTCTTGGGCACCATCCGGAGGCTGGGTAGCTCTGCTCCGGGTAGGGACCATGGCCAGGGTTGTGCTCTTCCCACCAGCACAGCCAGGGGAATGTGCGGAGGCCAATGGCTGTAGGAGTGGTGAGCTGACCCCTCTGCCCACCCATTCTCTCAGCCTGGCTGCAGGGGGGGAGTGTTGGGCTCAGAGGAGGCAGGGAAGACTCAGCAGTTGGGTGGGGCGCCATGGTCATGGCGCTACTGGACTCAATGTTCAAGTGATTTTGAGCACCTGATTGTCACAGCACTGAGCACCTGCCCTCTGCCGGCCAGACCCTTGAAAGGGGGGTGTCACATGTTGGCCCCCCCAACAAATTACTGGTCACTCTGTAACGATCTCAGCTGCAGGCTCCAGCTCGTGGCCTCACCTGGGACACATTGGGACGCTCATCATGCAGGAGGAGGAGCAGCGGGACCAGGCTCCGGATGACGTGCTCCTTCATCTTCCTCCTGCTGGGCCCCCTTACAAGCTCCAGCAGGTGTTTAAAGAGGGCGATGGAGAGCACCCGGAGTTTGCTGGACTCCTGCAAGAGAGGATGTGGGGAGGAGACGCTGTGACGGTTGTGCTCACTCAGCGGGGTGAGAGCTCACTGTGACAGAGATGTCTGCCCTGCAGGGGGTATTGCTAACTCACCCCCAGTCATACAGGCACAGCTGGGGGCCAGAGTCTCATGGGCATAGCGCCACTGAAGGCAATAGAGATGCAGGTTTCCACCAGCTGAGGGTCTGGCCTGGTATCTTCTTGGCCAGAAAACCTGTTCTGTTCCCCCCGGGCCCCACAGGGTTCTCGTTTAAAGGCTCACCCCAGGGCGAGATCCTGCATCTTCGGTCTGGGCTGCCCTGTCCCTTCAGTCAGCTGGGGATCCAGGAGACCCTGGGAACAGCTTTAGCTGGGCCTGTGCCACTACTAAATAAAGAGCGGCCGGGTCCCAGCAGAGTTCGGGAGGGCTGAGGGTAGGATTTAGCCTTGTGAGAGCTGGGGAGGAGGGTGGTCCCTCCAGGAGCCCCCACTGGGACGTTACCCCTGGAAGGCAGTAATGGATGGGTCCCTTTCTCCCGCCCACTTTGCTGGCTCTCGCCGTGCAGTGGGGGACTGAACATCAGTCTGGTGAACATGCTGGCGGGAGTTACAAACATGCTGGCGTTTGTGGTTACAAAAGGCCTGGGGAGAACTAGCCCCTCCTTTGATGCTGCCCTGCCATGAGAACGAAGGGGAGAGGAAAGGGCGGTAGCTGCAGAACCTACAGATGGAGCCGTTTCCTTATGGAGCTGACAGGCCAGCTGTGGGATTCCTGGCCAGGGAGGGGAGGGGCAGGATTTTCACCAGGGTACCATCACTTGTTACCCTGGAAGCCAGCAGGAGCATTGCGGCACCCTGTGCTGCAGAGGCCCCCTCGCTGCATGCAGGCTCAGGAATGCATGTCCTTCCCTCAAGGGGAGCCTCGTCCCCAGGCTGCCCTGATCCTTGTCAGCAGGCCTGCGGGACACCAGGGTTCCCACCCTTACTGCCATATGCTCTGATGGACAATGGGGTAGCAGAAGAAGGCGGGAATGGGTTCATGTCATTTACGACAATCCTTTTTCTGTCTAGGGCCATAGCATAGGTCCCGCTAGCCCACCCGCCAGCCCCCATTCATACGTCTGTGGCTTGAAGGGTCTCCCGTGGGCCGCCAGGCCTTACATCATGAAAGAAGGGCAGGAGTTTCTCAGCCACTTGCACAGCCACGGGGCTGGTGCTCTGCCTGTCCATGCCAGCGAGGATGTCTCTCAGCACCGTGATGGCATTGGAGATGATGTCCCTGTCTGCCTCGTGTAGCTGCTCCACGACGACTGGGAGTTGGCGCTGGAGTTTCCCTATCTGTGTGAAAGGAGGAGCTGCTTTACGAAACACCCTCCGGTGACCCAACAAGCCATTTCCAAAACAACGTCTGCCTCCCCTGCAGACAGAGCCACGGGAACTAGGAGTGCAGGGCGTGCTGCAGCACTCCAAGGTTTTACGCGGGGCTCTGCTCCTGGCCCCACACACAAGGTCCCAGCTGCCGGCCCTGCGCCAACTCCCAGCTGTGGCCCCAGCCTCGGCCCCCTTGCCCCATCCATCTCCCGCCCCCCTGGAGCCATGGCCCTGCTCCTGACCCCAGCTCTAGGGGTGGTGGGGTGTGTGCACAGCTGTAAGGGGGTGCTCAGCACCTCCACTATCAAAAGTCTTCTAGCGCCCCTCCTCCAGATGACATGTTAGAGCCTCAAAGCCCTTGCACAGCCCCAGCTAGGATCGCAGGCAGCGGGGCCGGCTACCTGCAACATAAGCAGCTGCTTCCTTGTACCCCCGATCTCAGGGGGTGGTATTTATTAGCAGGTATCATCTGTGGAAACTTCTCTGCACAACACCTTGACCCCAAACAAATCAAGTGTATTCTTCTTATAAGGGTTAGAATAGCACCTCCAGCGCCTATCTGCAATCAGGGCGTGTGCTGGGGCCTTTCCAGGCACAGAAAGAGACATTCCCTGGCCTAGAGCTTACAGGCTAGACACACAAAGGAAGGATTTCTATCCCCATTGTACAGACATGGAACTCAGGCACAGAGAGGCGACGTGACTCACCCATGGTCACCCGGGGAGTCTGGCAGAGCCCGAAACTGAACTTGGGTTCTCCTGAGTCCCGGGCCTTACAGCCCAGCCTCGGCGAGGGAGCCGATTTTGTACACGAGTTGTAGGGTTGGTTGTTCCTAAAAGCCAGATTCAATCATTTCTGTATTTGGCTTTTGAACTGTTCAAAGACAGCCCCACAAAACCTCAACCGGGATCAGGGGAAAAAGTGTCCAATACAGGCTTACCGGTTCCGGAAGGAAAAATAAAACACAAGCAAGTGAAAACCAGGCTGAGGACATGGAACAATGGGAATGGTGGATAACAAAGAGAATTACAGTCATGCCCTCTCCATGTCTGATCGATTCATCGTCCGGGTTTAATAAACCGGACTCACCTGCTATTCTCAGGGGAAGTAAATTATCATTAGGGAGAGTTGCCTTCAGATTGTCTCCTCTTTGACCAGGCTGCCAGATCTGTGTATTTAAGTCCCAAGGGTTTTCTCTGCCTTCACTATGCTGTGTCTATCACACTTGGTATGAGGTCTGAGCAGCAAAAGGCCCTTCTCGAGCTCTTCAGAGGAGCGAGTGCTGCGGGACAGAGCTGTGACGTCAACAGTTAAAACCTACGAGGCTCAAAAAGGGGATTCGTAGGAAAAAATGGTTCCAATTGAAGCAAAATGGCTCTGTCCGGGCGTCCCGGATCACTGGTGTCACCAGCAATCCCTGGAGCTCTAGAGTCCACAGCTCTGCTGCTACTCTAGTGCTAGGGTTCTTTGGATCACACACCCAGAGACGCACCCTGCAGGAGCCAGGCCCTGCCCTGCAGAACAACAGACAAAAGCCAGGCAGGGACTTGCCCAAGGTCACCCAGCAGGTCAGTGGCAGAGCCAGGACTAGAAACCAGGGCTCCTGGCTCCAGGCCACGGCCAGGTCCCCTGGGAAGCTTTCAATGACCCTAGCCCTGCATCAGCTCCCTGATGAAGGAGTTGTCAAGACTTTGAAGGAAAGAGCTCAAATTCAGAGGGATCATGGTAAATTGGAGGACTGGGCTCTAGACAACAAAATGAAACTCACCCAAGACAAAAGTGAGGTGCTACATTTAGAGAAGAAAAAGCAAATGCACAGAAACAGAATGGGGGATAACCGGTTGTACTGCTGAGAAGGATCTGGGAGCTGCGGTGGATCACAGCCTCAGCATGAGTCAGCAAAGCGATGCTGTTGCAAAAAAAAAAAAAAAAAAAAAAAAAGCAAATGCAATTTTAGGTTGCATTAGCAGAGGTATAGCCTGCAAGTCATGGGAGGTGATAGTACCACTCTACTCAGTGCTGGTTAGGCCTCAGCTGGAGTACGGTGTCCACTTTTGGTCACCAATGTCTACAAAAGATGTGGAGAAACTGTAATGGATCCAGAGGCGAGTGACAAAGATGATCAGAGGGATGGAACACAAGCCATACGAGCAAAGGTTGAAGGAACTGGCTATGTTTAGTTTGGAAAAGAGGAGATTAAGGGGGGACGTGCTAATGGTCTTCAGATTCTTCGAAGGCTGCCAAAAAAAAGATGGCAAAAAGTTGTTCTCTCTTGCCACAGAGGGCAGGACAAGAGGTGATGGGTTCAAAAGACAGCACTGCAGATTTAGATTAAATCTCAGGAAAACCTTCCTAACTGTAAGAAGAGTAGGACAATGGGACAGACGACTAGGGAGCTTGTGGAAGCCCCTGTGCTGGAGGTTTATAGAAGGAGGCTGGAACCATCTGTCTCGGCTGGGATAGACACAACAAATCCTGCATCTTGGCAGGGGGCTGGACAAGCTGACCTTGCGATCCCTTCTCACCCTGCGGTTCAATGAGAGATGTCCCAGAGCACCAGGAGAGGGTTTTGGTGTGTTCTGCCTCGACTATAGCGCTGGCTAGAGTCACGCTCTCTCTCTTCGGCCCAATGACGATACCCAGTGGGAGACTGAGAGACACCCTCAGGCCGTGGAGGGGAAACACAGCGCTCCTTCCCTTGCTGCAGGGGCTGGAACTTATGGCCAAGGGGGCGACACCAACCTCTTGCTGAGAGACGTCGTGATGAGGATGGAGCGGTCGCTCCTGCAGCGTGTTGAGCAGCTCCCGTAGGACCTTTCCTGCGGTCTTGGGGTGGGATGTCAGCACCCTCCACATCTCCACAGCAACGCTGCAAAGGGAGAGAGCCGATTTCACCTGGCCAGAGCCCCGCCAGCCTCCTGCACCCACCGCCACCCGCACCCTGCTGGGTCTCCCGCCACCGGCCGGCCCTTTGTTGCCCTCCTGCTGCAGCAAGGGCCCCCACTGCCTGGTGCAGGCTGCATGGGGGCCGGGTCTGAGTGTCAGCCCCGGGGGAGGCCGAGGGCTGCCATCTGGGGTTTTGCAGGCTGGCCTGTCTCCACGGCATGTCAGCCTGCAAAACCCTCCAGAAGAAGCAGAAGCTCTGCAGGGAGCAGGAGGTCTCTGGAAGGTTCTGCACGCCCCTGACCCTGGCAGCGGGACCAGTCCCGGGGAGCCGGAGCGCAAGCGGCAGCAGCCCCAGCCCCGTACCTGTCACATGACAGTGAGCAGCCCAGCAGGGTTGTGACCACCTCCTCGCTGTACTGGTGGCCCAGCACGACAAGGGCCTTGAGCAGCTGCTGCTGGGCCAGCGGCTCGCTGATGGAGTCCAGGTTGTGGTATATTCTCGTCACAGCCTCCGACACCTGGAAGAGAAATGGGGAGATGGGGGCTTTGGCTTCCTCGTGCTGCTATTGATCTGGGGTGCCAGGGAGCTGCCGTACCTGAGAGCCATCTGCCCTCCCACATCCTCTTCTCCAGCTCCAGGCCTAGAACACAGGGCCAATTCCCGGCCTATCGATTCATAGACTGCAAGACCACAAGCGGCCATGGAGATCACCTAGACTGACCCCCCGCATTGCACAGGACCTGCCCCCCAGTAATGCCGAGCGCCCAGAGACAGAGTCTCCCACGGATGGGCTCCCCCAGCAGGCTGTTCTCACTGCAGCTCTTACCCTCTCCAAGCTTGGGCTGGGGACCCACAGGATCACATGCAGCATGTGCCTGGCCGCCACCGAGTCATGGACGCTGGTGTCTTTCATGCCCTCGATAGCCGTGAGGAGGAAGTCCATGCGCTCGGAGGGGTTGAAGTACTTCCCAAACATCTGAAAGAAACCTGCCAGTGAAACCCCTTTTGCTGCCCAGTGCGGTTCCAGTCGGACCGAGCAACCAGGACTGGCCCAGCCAGGAGTGCAGGTAAAGCCCGCTCTGCCGGGACAGGGCTGGGTTACTGCACCTGGGATGCACAGTACCCAGCCAGCAATCAGGAGCTGTCGTACATGGCAGAGGCCGGCGTGGCAGTGCACGGGGGCACAATACTGCACAGCACGGATACACTCTCTAGTGCTCAGCAGGGGCTGGCACTGGTGCGTGGACGCAATGATGCCTTGGAGAGCATTAATCTCTGGGGAAGCTCCCACCACACCTGACAAGGAGCTGGGATCAGGTTTGGATGAGACCCAGTGCATCTTGGGATGTGGCACAGAAGGAGGCATATTGGCCCTCCATAGTAGAAGCCTTGCCAGCAGATCGAGAGAAGTGATTATTCCCCTCTATTCGGCACTGGTGAGGTCACATCTGGCCCCCCAAGGATGTGGAGAAATTGGAGAGAGTCCAGCAGAGGGTAACGAAAATGATTAGGGGGCTGAAGCACATGAATTATGAGGAGAGACTGAGGGAAGTGGGCTTATTTAGTCTGCAGAAGAGAAGAGTGAGGGGGGATTTGATAGCAGCCTTCAACTACCTGCTGGGGTCGGGGGGCAGGGGGGCGGGTTCCAAAGAGGCTGGAGCTCGGCTGTTCTCAGTGGTGGCAGGTGACAGAACAAGCATCAATGGTCTCAAGTTGCAGTGGGGGAGGTCCAGGTTGGATATGAGGAAACACTATTTCACTAGGAGGGTGGTGAAGCACTGGAAAGGGTTACCTAAGGAGGTGGGGAATCTCCATCCTTCGAGATTTTTAAGGTCAGGCTTGACAAAGCCCTGGCTGGGATGATTTAGTTGGGGTTGGTCCTGCTATGAGAAGGGGATTGGATTAGATACCTCCTGAGGTCTATGATTCTATGAGGTGGAGTGGGCCATAGGCAGGGCTCCGGCCCAGCTGGATGGGGTCAGTCACACGCCTGGGTCTGTCCCTTCCCCCTGACTCCTAGGGTGTTAATTTCTCTCCCTTGAGGACTCTGGGCACAACAAACCCAGGAAGCATTGAAAGTAGTTACCATGGCGATATTGCTGGTGTTGGTGAACCAGGTGACCCAGAAGGTGTTCTCCGCTCGCCACTCCCTGAAGACCTGCAGATACTCTGCACTCTGCTTTGCCAGCGTGGTGCCTGAACCAGGGAGGGGAAACAGACAGCAGGCAATAGAAATCAGAGGTTAGCTTTGGAAACGGGAGTTTTGCAAGGAAGTTTACAGACAAGTACGTCTAAGAAACATACTGTAAATTCAGGCCAATAAACTCCCCCCACCCCCGAACAAAACTAAACAAACTAACCCCCCTGCAAGAGTCAAAATAAACCAGGCAGAAGTGCAGCAGCAGTGTGAGGCTCTCCAGTGGATTGCACTGAATGCAGCATGTAGGATTACCAGCCCTGTGGGCAGGTAGCAGATCTGGGCATTTGGCCCAAGGAGCTACTGCCCTCGGAGACCAGGAGGCCAGAGGATCTGAACTGGTGGAGCCAAGGGAGACAGCGAGGTACATAGAGGAGACTTTTAGGGATGCAGTAGAGTGGTCCCACCCCTAGTCTGACAGCCTCTGTGCTGCTGAGGAGGGTGAAAGTTTCTGGGAAGGAGAACATCGAGCTGGAGCAGAGGGAGACGATCCCATAGTTGGGACCCACCTGCCAGATGAAGTCAGGATATCCTCTCACACTGAGGCTGCCCCTCCTGAGGCGGGAAGCCCAGTTACAAAGAAAAGCCAGGTAATAGTAATGGGGGATTCAATCAATAAACATATAAGCAGTTGGGTTTGTGATGAGTGGGAGAACCGCATGGTAAATTGCCTGCCTGGTGCAAAGGTTGCAGCTCTCACGAGACATCCAAACAAACTTATGTGCAGTGCTGTGGTATGTAAGCTAATGTTTAAATCGGCCTCTGTACGAGATAGCGAATGTGACAGTGAAGTTTATAAAAGTCTCCAGATGTGATCCCTGGCAAGCCTGACTTCAGCACCAGGCAACTTGTTGAAATGATAGGAAAGAACAGAATTATCAGACACATAGGTGAACACAATTTGTTGGGGCAGAGTCAACATGGCTTTTGTAAAGGGAAGTCATGCCTCACCAATCCAACCAAAGTAAGCTGTCATGGGATAAGAGGGAAGGTTCTCTCATGGGTCAGTGGTTAAAAGATAGGAAGCAAACAAGAGGGAGAAATGGTCAGTTTTCACAGTGGAGAGAGGTAAAGAGCGGGGCACCCCAAGGATCTGTGTTGACACCAGTGTAGTTCAACATAGTCATCAATGATCCAGAAAAAGGGGTAACCAGTGAGGTAGCAAAATTTGCAGATGATACAAAATGACTCAAGATAGCTAAATCCAAAGCAGACTGCGAAGAGCTACAAAGGGATCTCACAAAACTGGGGGACTGGGCAACAAAATGGCAGATGACATTCAATATTGATAAATGCAAACTGGACACCGCAATCCCAACTATACATACACAATTATGGGGTTTAAATTACCACTCAAGAAAGAGATTTTGGAGTCATCGTAAAGAGTTCTCCGAAAACATCCGCTCACCGTGCAGTGGCAGTTAAAAAAGCCAGCAGAATGTTGGGAACCATTAGGAAAGGGATAGATAATAAACCAGAAAAATGTCAGAATGCCTCGATACAAATCCAATGTGCGCGCCCACACCTTGAATACCGCGTGTAGTTCTGGTCGCCCCATCTCAAAACAGATATACCAGACTTGTAAAAGGTGCAGAGAAGGGCGACAAAAATGATTAGGGGTATGGAAGAGCTTCCGTATGAGGAAAGATTAAAAAGACTGGGGGCAAGTCTACACTTAAACCACTCTATCGCCATAGCTGCACCGGCGCTGTAGCGTTGAAGAGAAGATGGTCCTCTGCCAACAAGCTCTTAATCCACCTCCCAGAGAGGCGCTAGCTATGTCAGTGGGAGGGGTGCTTCTGCCAACAGGGGTGTGGATTTTTCACAGCCCTGAGCAATGGAGTGATAACAATATAGGTCTGCAGTGTAGACCTGGGTCTATTTATTTTAGAACAGAGCTGACTAAGGGGGGAGATGACAGAGGTCTATAAAATCATGACTGGTGTGGAGAAAGTGAATAGGGAAGTGTTATTTACCCCTGCACATAACACGGGAACTAGGGGTCACTTTCTGAAATTAATAGGCAGCAAGTTAAAAGCAAAGAAAAGAAGGTATCTCTGCACACAATGCACAGGCAACCTGTGGAAATTGTTGCCGTGGGATGTTGTGAAGCCTAAAAGGATAATTGGGTTCAAGATAATTAGGCCATGCAACCCCAGACTCTGCATGTCCCTAAACCTCTGACTACCAGAAGCTGGGACTGGATGAGAGGGGATGGATCACTCCAAATTTCCCTTTTCAGTTCATTCTCTCTGAAGCATGAGGCACTGGCCGTTATCAGAAGACACAATACTGGGCTAGATGAACTGATCTGAGTCAGTATGTCCATTCTTATGTGAGTTATGAAGAGTAGAATATGGACAGGGGAAGCTAAAGACATCAGGGGAAACTCCATGGCTTGAAGGACTATGGATACTAAGGAGGTTTTTTCAAAAAGTGTATTAGGAACAAAAGAAATCCTAGCAATGGTGTAGACTCATTACTAGATGGAGACTGTTTAAAAGGATGCAGAAAAGGCAGAAGTGTTCAATAAATATGTTTCCCATCTTTGGAAACCCCATGTCAATGTATTTAGGAAGGACAAGGGTCTCCAGTGCTCTTACGTTTTTGCCACAGCAGGAAGGCGTAGAGGTGGTGAAGTCCCTCCATAGCCGATCGGCAGATCTCCTGCTCCTGCTCAGCACAGCGCAGAGTGAGACAGCCCACCAGCTGGCCCAGGACTCTGAACTCCTCCAGTCCCTGACGGAGAGAGGGAGCAAGGGGAGTCACTCGCCCCTGCAGGCCCAGCGCAGCATGTCCCCCTGGCATTGCACTAGCAAGGGGCTAGAACCGGGGGAGGCAGAGCCCAGCGCAGAGAGACTGGGGACAATGAGAGCAGGAGGAGCCATGGGGCCCATCACCAGGGACTGAGGGAAGCTCAGCAGGGATGGGAAGTCTGGGTAGCAAAGTCAGCAAATGTTGCCCTCAGGTGGGGACCTGGGTGAGGAATGAACTAACGTCCAGTCTCCATCTCAAGGGCAAGCTCCTAATCCCAGCCCCTTCTCCCATCCCCCTCCCTCCACTGACCTCAGGTCCAGGAGCGTGAGGTCACCTTGGACTCCTCTTCTCTGCATTGCGCCTCTCTCACTCCATCCTGGAGCTCCCCACAACCCCCACTTTCTGCGCCGCACCCAGCCTGCCGGCTCTCTCCTGCCGGCTCTCTCCTGCAGCCGAGTCCTCTAGCCTCCCCCTCCTGCCAGACCTTCCCTTGCCCCTCCTGCAGCCCCTGCGCTCGCTCCCTGCTCTTCCCCACGTCGCACCAAGCCCCTTGCCCTCCTCTCCTGGGGTCTGCACGGCCTCCCCTGACCCACTCCCCATTGCTCTGGCTCCTTTGGCCCCTCCCATCCCTTTCACTGTGTCCCCTCCCACCTCCCTCCTTCTCTTCTGCTGCCCCAGCCTCTGGGGGCATATCATCCAAGCACCCCACTCCAGCTGCCGGAGGGGAGGCCCTGCCACAGGGGGGATGGAGCAGCTGGAGCAGCTCAATGGCCCTGAGCACCCAGAGCAGGGGGTGTTCATCTGGCAGCCTGGCAGGAGCTGATGCCAAAGCATCCCGGGGGCAAGTGACAAAGGGGCTGAAGAGACACCTGGGTTCAGAGGGTGCTCTCAGGGCCATCCTGTGTAAATCCGCTGACCCTGCGGAGCAGACTTTGGTCCTAGGGGAACAGCGGGGAGAGTCCTTGGAGATAGAATTATGGGGCTCCACCCAAGGCCCACTGGAGTCAGAGGACAGACCCATCCACATCAGGGCTCATTAGATTGGACTCCTACCGAGGATCTTGCTGAGTCACTATTCCAGGCCCGGGTTTTCCCTGCCAGGGAGCGCTGCACCGCGAGGCTGCTCAGTGCACTTAGGAGACGGCCAGAGTCACAGGCTGCTCACCTTGAATTGGTGTTGACCAGAGATGAATTTGGTCAGCCAGGTGATTCTTCCCACTGCCCTCAGCCGCACATGCACCTCCTTGGATGCGGTCCAGGGGAGCAGGACCTGAGAGAAACAGATTGGGACAAATTGCGAAGGAGAAGTACCAAAAAATAGCACAAGCACATAGAGTGAAAATCAGAAAGGCTAAGGCAAAAATGAGTTCTAACTGGCAAGGGACATAAAAGGCAATCAGAAGCAGCTCTGTAAATGCATTAAGAGAAAGACAAAGGAAAGTGTGGGGCCACTACTCAGCAGGGAAGCAGAGCAAATAATGGATGATACAGACAAAGCCAAGGTGTTTAATGCCTTTTTTGCTTCAGTTTTCACTAAAAAGGTTAATGGCGACTAGATGCTGAACACAATATTAACAACAAGGGGGAAGGAATACAGGCCAGACTAGGGAGAGAACAGATAAAAGACAATTTAGGTCAGTTAGATGTATTCAAGTTGGCAGAGCCTCATGATATTCACACGAGATGGAGCTCGACAAAGCAATCTCTGAACCTTTCGGAGGGCTGAGGTCCCAGAGGACTGGAGAAGGGCAGCCACAGAGCCTATCTTCAGAAAGGGGAACAAGGAGGCCCCAAGGAATTATCCACCTGTCAGCCTATCTTTGGTACCCAGAAAGATCATTGAACAAATGATTCAACAGTTTGTAAGAACCTAGAGGAGATAATAGGGTGATAAGGAATAGCACCATGGATTTGGCTACAACAAACCATGCCAAACAAATGTAACTTCCTTCTTTGACCGGGTTACTTGCCTAGTGGATGGAGGGAGGCAGTATGTGATGATGTATATGAAGTTTCGTAAGGCTTTTGACACAGGTCCACAAGACATTCTCATAAGCAAACTAAGCCAATATGATCCAAATGAGACTACTCTAAAGTGGGCGCACAACTGATGGAAAGGCAATCCTCAAAGAGGAGTTATCACTGACTCACTGGCAAACTGGGAGGGTGTCTGAAGTGGGGTCCCCCAGGGGTGTGCCTGGGTCCAGTACTGCTCAATATTTTCATGAAGAACTTGGTTAACAGAGAGGAGAGTATGCTTGTCAAGTTGGCGGATGACACCAAGCTGGGGAGAGTTACAAGCACTTTGGAGGACAGATTAGAATTCAGAATGAGCTTGCCAAATTGGAGAGTTGGTCTGAAGTCAACAAGATGAAATTCAGTCAAAACCAATGTGATGTAACGCACTTAGGAAGGAAAAATCAAATGCATAAAAACAAAGTGGAGGATAACCGGCTAGGTGGCAGGACTGCAGAAAAGGATCTGGGGGTTATCGTGAATCTCACACTGAATAGGAATCAAGAGTGTGATGCTGTTGTGAAAGAGGGAAATGTCATTCTGAGGTGTATTAGCTTGGAGCACTGTGTCCAGTTCTTGGCACCCCGCTTTAAGAAAGATGTGAACAAACTGGGGCCCGTCCAGAGGACAGCGACAAAAATGATCAGCGGTTTAGAAAACCTGACTTATGAAGAAAGGGTGAACGACTTGGGCATGTTTCGTCTTGAGAAGACGGAGGGGGCACCTCCTAACGCTCTTCCAATACGTTAAGGGCTGTTTTACAGAGGATGGTGACTAATTGTTCTCCACGTACCATGAAGGTAGGACAAGAAGTAATGGGCTTAATCTGCAGCAAGGGAGACTGAGGTTAAATATTCGGAAAAAGTCTAAGGGTAGCTAAGCACTGGAACAGGTGACCTAGGGAAGTGGTGGACTCCCCATCATGGAGGTTTTAAAAAAACAGGCTGAACAAACGCTCCTCAGGGACGGTCGAGGAATGCTTGGCCCTGCCTCAGTGCAGGGGGTGGAGTAGATGACCTCCTGAGATCCCTTCCAGCCCTGCACTTCTGTGATTCCCTCTTCCCAAGCTCTGGGATCGAGAAGACCGAATATCTGCCAAGGACATTTCCCTCTTTTTGGAGCACAAACCACCCACAGAATCGACTTCCTGTGGCCCCAGAACTAGAACGTTGGGGGAATCTAGCTCTGGGCTGTGGCCAGTATTGGTGGGGCCCATGGTGAACACAAATGAATCCCGGGCTCAGATGAGCCTCAGTGGAGAACACGGCAGATCCCGCACTCCTCCACCCCTGCCCCATGCAGACTTTTTTCAGATATAGCGGGGGCACTTGGTCCTCCAGCCCAAGAACCTTTTTATAGAACGTACTCTGAGGAGCAGAAGTCCCATGCTTGGGATTAAATGGAGCCTTGGTCCCAGAGCCCCACCCCAGCTACAGGACTCGTCCCCTTCCTGCCCCCATGCCTCCACACCTCCACGATGTTTTGCAGCACCACAAGGTTCGGCTTCTCATCCTCACACACCAAGGCCTTCAGCAGCTCATCCATGGTGTTCAGAGTCTGTGTGCAGAGCAGAGGAGAAACCACAGCAAGTGGCGTTATCCAGCCAGGCCACAAACCAATGCCCTGGCGTGTGACACGCCCCAGGCCACGGCAGCCCCTGCTATTCCAGCTCACCCACTCACCTGTACCCGCAGGGGACCTACTGCAAACTCCTCCTGGCAACAGGACCCCACCCGCTTTTGCTGTCCCCAGGGAGGACACTGCACACAGTCTAACGCATTAGAAGAGTCAGGAAGGACTCCGCATTTGAGTGGGAGGGGAGATTTCCAGCCAAGCTTCACTTCCCCTGGCCTGTGTGCATCTCAAGCAGCCGATCTCAGGCCTGTGCCCCCAGCCATGCACTGGGGATGAATATGCTTGGGAAGGGAGTGTCTGTTCCCCACTAATTGCCGGTGCCTGTGAAGGATAAATGCCTACTACTGCTACCCTATGAGGGAGTTACTCCTTTATCTGCGGCGGTGGGGCTTGTGCTTTGGTACTGCAGGTCCTGAGCTGAAGCGCTGCCAAGGAGCTGTGATCATTACACTCTTATGCCAGCGCCAGGTAACCCAGGGCGCAGGGACACAAGTGACTTGCAGGATTCCCCCTCGGTTTGGGGCAGCTCCTCATGGCTAGTTTGGGGCTTACGTTGTTGTATAGAGCAGCCTCCACGCCCTGGTTGGTCTCTGCTGGAGGCAGGGAGAAGACGCTGGAGAAGCAGACGGTGAGCAGGCTGGATAGCTCCATTCCCTGCAGCAGTGGCTCCACTTTGCTAAGAGAAGAGACACGCGCGGATTGGAGGGCTGAGGCGAGACTGATGCAGTGATGTTGGCCTCAGGCTCCCAGGACATGCTGGGCAGGCTTCTGGGAAGCTGAGAGCAGGGCGCCAGCGGCACTGAGAGAGAGCCCTCCATGGCGCAGGCAGTGCCACGAGGCAGGGCTCAGCCTGCGCAGCCTCTGAGCCACAGGGAGTCGCTGAGCTGCCGGTGTGATGCAGCCGGCACAGCTGGCGGCGACTCCGGTGGCTCCGCTCCAGCAGTGCCCAACTGCCCCTCTCCCCCCGGAGCCATCGCCTGCGGGTCCCAGAGGGGACCGGTCCAACCCCCTCGCTCCCTCCCCCACATCTTCACACGGCCACTTGGAGAGGTCGCCAGGCACCGAAGGATCCTCCACCACCAACCCACGGGTGCCAGCGCACATGCACCAGCACCATGGCCTGGTGCCACGTGCCCGGGGGAATCAGAAGACGGGGGAGGAGCAGAGGGGGCAATGCCCTGGAGAACTGGCCATGCCAAGAGGCTGGCGTGTCTGGCTGCACACAGCACTAGCTGGGGCTGCGCGGGCAGGCCGGGTACCTCAGCTCCATGATGGCGAGCATCGCTTGCTGACGCACCCCGCTGGTCAGGGAGTCGACGGACTCAAGATCAATCAGCTCCTGGGGAGACAATGTGGGGAAGTGCCAGCCGGGCTCCGAGCTCCCGTAAGGCTCCGACTGGGGAGCAAAGTGCAGGGCCTGCAACACGTGGCCTCGGCAGACAGGTCGTCCTACTGTGGGCTTGACGGTGTGCAGGGCTCCAGCTGGGGAGCGCAGTGCAGGGCCTGTGGTCAGTGCCCCAGCGTCACGCGCCAGTGCACTGCAAAGGCTCCATCAGCATTAGCACCCAGGGACTCCACCTGAGACCAGGCTCCTTGTGCCAGGTGCTGCACACACACACAGTGAGAGCCAGTCCCTGCCCCAGAGAACTCACGAGCGAACTGGACGAGACAAGGCATATGAGGGAAACTGAGGCACAGAGGGGGAAGTGATTTGCCCAAAGGTCTCACTGAGGAACTGAGCCCCAGCCCACTGGACCACCCACCAGCACACGCTGTCCCACGTTCAGGGAAGGGAGGTAAGCTCCGGAAAGCTTTCTGCAGCGCCGCAGAGCAAAGACTTTCCAAATCTACGGAGCAGATTTGTTGCTAGTTCCCTAGTGGGCACTGACTGCGCAGTGCTGGGGCTCTGTGCAGGGAGACTGGTGTATACAGAGCGACCCGGTGACTTGGGAAGCTGGGTGCAAGGGAAGAATCTACGTTTCAATACAGTGACATGTTCAGGACCAAAGAACGCAGGCCGCACTCACAGCATGGGGGGCTCTAACCTGGGAAGCGGTGACTCTGGAAAAGACTTGGCAGTCATGGTAATCAGCTGCACAGGAGCACCCAGTGCGAGGCTGGGGCCAAAAGGGCTTATGCCATCCTGGGCTGTACAAACAGGGCAATCTCCAGTTGTTAGAGAGGTTATTTTCCCTCGGTATTTGGCACTGGTGCGACCTCTGCTGGGATCCTCTGTCCAGGTCTGGCGCCCACAATTCAAGGAGAATGTTGATAAATTGGAGAGGGGTCAGAGAAGAGCCACAAGAGTGACTGAAGGACTGGGAAACATGCCTTATAGTGAGAGACTCCAGAAATCAATCAGTTCAGCTTCACAAAGAGAAGGTTACAGTGTGCCTTGATGACAGTCTGTAAGTACCTACATAGCGAGCAAATGCTTGATAATGGGTTTTTCAGTCTAACAGGCAAACGTCCAACATGATCCAGCGATTGGCAGTTGAAGGTAGACAAATCTGCAGATCTCTCCAGGCCAATCACTAAACCCTCCAAGTAACATAGCCCGAGTGTGTGTTTTACTCACCTTTATCTTCTCCACTAGGAGGGCTTTGCCGAGAAAAGCTGCCAGGTTTCTCTCTGGGCGCCGCGTGAGGACGGCCCTGCTGATGGTGATGACACGATCCAAGAATTCAAGTTTCTTGGCCTCCTCCTATGCCCCGCAGAGATTAGAGAAAAACAGGAAGGTTAGCGTGGAAAGGAGCTGCCAGTGGGAGAGATGTCAGAAAGCTTCCCCCCAGCGCTGCTCAGGCTTTGATATGCCGAATGCCAGAAGGCCATTCATCTCCCAACAGGAGTGACTATGTGGGGAGGGCAGGGCAGCTCTGTGTGAAACCAGACCAGAGAGGGAGCAGATCTCACGGGGTAGGTGTCCAAAGAGGAACTGCAAGATGGGGGCTAAGCAGCCAGACAGTCTTACTGGGGGGCTTGATAGAGTGGGAGGAACATCTGGGTGTGACACCCTGACACCCCAATATTCGCCACTGTCATCTAATTAGGATATGTTTGGTACCAAGTATGTCTTGTAAGATATCAGTCTAAAAGTCTTTATCTGCTAGACATGAATGTCTCATTGGATTGCATGTGCTATCGTTGGATGTGACGTTCTGAAGTTCAGCTGTGTATGTGTTCCTGAAAAAGACTGTGAGGTTCAAAACAGCCTTTCAGGTAGAACAGCAAAAAAGCCAAACACTGGCTCACGGAGGAAATGCACAAGCATTAGGGCTACCCCAGGAACTGCCTGCAATAGAAACCTCCCCGAGATAAGGCGACACAACGGGACCTGTTGGACCCAGGTCACAGGAAAAGAGTTTTCCAGCAGGTGGGAAGAGAAGATAAAAGGGGAACAATGACATCGCGGGGGGGGCGGGACGGGACCTCAGACTCCCTGCAATAAGATACCTGGAAACACCTGAGGGACAAAGATTGAACCATGAGAAGTCATGATCCCAGGCTAGAGAGAGGGATTCCTAGCCTGTGCAAGAAAACCTGGGAAATCCAAGCTGCAAAACCAAGGCAGCTTCTGCCTTAAGAATCTGCCAACCTGTTTATCACTCGGGGAGAATTTGCTAATGTATATCCTATCTATCTGGTGTGTAAAGCTTCGTTTGTGTGTTTTCTTTATATACTACGGTAATCTGCTTTGTTCTGTTTGCTATCTCTTATAACCGCTTCAAATCTACCTCTTGTAGTTATTCATCTTGTTTCTTGTTTACACCACAACCCAGTTTGTCGTATAAATTAGTAACTGGGAGGAGAGGCAAAGAGTTGTTCATCCCTCTCTCCACATCGAGGGAGGGGGCGAATGTCATAAAACCTTTGGGTCTGTACTCCAAAGGAGGTGGGCACCAGAGAACTGGGACAAGGCCCTTCAGCTGAGTCTTCCCAGAGCTGATCTCAGTGTCTGTGTCTTTCTGCAGCTGGGTGTGGCCCTGCCTGTGTGTATGGCTGGAAGAGGCTTGTGAGCCGAGCCCAACAAGACAAGGTAACGGGGGCCCAGGCTGGCAGAACAGGCGGGCTCAGTGATAAGCCAGTACATCAGGTGGCACCTCAAAGGGGGGCAACCCATCACGCTGGGGACTGGCCAAATCCAGTGGGCACAAGTGGGCAAGGGGCATGGTGGGTGCCTTTTGTAACTCAAGAGAGGATGTTTTTAAGATGCTCTAGTTTCAACAGGAATTATGTGGGGGCAGGTCTCTGGCCTGTGTTATACAGGAGGTCACAGTGGTCCCGTCTGGCCTTAGATTCCATGCCTCATCCGGAGAAGGACGGATGGTGCATGTGGACAGGGCAGTAGCTGAGAGATCAGAGGAGGGTTCTTGGTACCTGTTCATTGCCCTTGAGAAAGGCGTTGATGTACTCTAGGGTCTCTTTCTCCTGCGAGTCTGGCCCCGTAAAGCAGGAGGCATTCCCAGGTGATGATGAATCTGATCAAAGAGAGAGCAGTGGTAATACCTGGGGCTGCCAAGCTGCAGGCTGGGTGACAGAGATCTTAGCAGAAACCCTTGCCCCCCGCTCCCACCCCAGCAGGGTAGCAGCCCCGAGGCACAACAGGGTCTGGCACAGCCATCCCTGGTTTCCCCAACTCTTTGCTGCTCAGCCCAGCAAAGATCCAGACAGAGCCCTGGTTCCCAGAGGCCACCCCACTTCCCCGCCCGCACCCAGCATGCAGGCTGAGCCTGGGGACTTGGGGAGCGCCACACCTGGAAGGAGGCATGATGTCAGGCTATGAGTGGTGTCCCCGCTCTCTGGGCCATTGCTGGAGGGGGCAGAGGGACTGGCAGTGAATCGGTCTGCTCCCCGCTGCGGGAGAGGGAGGAGCTACCTTGTCTGCGCGGGATACGGGGACCCAGGGCATGCCCGTTCTGCTTCCTCTGACTGCCTCTCCTGCCATCGACAGCCATGGGGTGTAACCTGGGCAAGCCCTGGGCTCCCATCATCAACCCCCCAACCCAAATGCCCTGTGCTGTGCCATGCATCACCCCCCTGCAAAGGAGCCAGCAGATGGGGCTGCAACATCAGGGGGCATCTCATGCTTTGGCCGGCGCCCTGCAATCCTAGGCTTAACAACCCACCGTGCACAGAGCATCCCCTTTGACCGTTGGAAAATGTCTTCCGACCCTGCAGTGTGATGGATGAGGGTGAGCAATTCAGTCAGTCTCCACCTGATGCTTCTGCTGCCGCCCCTAATGCCCCGATCAGATGTAGGGGCTGCAGCTGCTGCCAGCAGGAGGGGCCATTCCCCCCTGCCTGGGTTTTCCTGTCTCTCCATCTCATGGCAGCCCAGAGTTGTACAAAGGTGATGGAGTCTTCTCCCGCCACTGGCACCCTGGTCTTGCAACCCCAACCCCCAGAGGGGCCAAGCCCCACCACAATGCAGGGCCATGGCCCCTGCCATTTTTGCAGCCCCCTCCGCCCACCCAGGAGGCACCCACTCACCAGCATGGAAGGGCTGAGGCACACACAGCTCCTGCTGCTGCTGTGGGCTCTTCTGCGGACTCTTCCCTGGAGGAGGTCTCGTCTCCTCCCAGGCAAGGATGGGCTTCAAGGGGACCTTGCGGACTTCCTCAGCCATCCTGCAAGAAGCCAGGACAAGGCATTGCTTGTGAGGGGTGAGAGGCGACTGCCCCGTTCAGCATCAGGGCCAGTCCACGTATTGCCATTCCACCAGCGCCTACAGCTGCCAGCTGAGATCAGGGCCCTGGTGCCCCAGGTGCTGCAGACAATCCCTGGGCCGTAGGGCTCAGACTCTAACTAGCCAAGGCAGCCAGCAGGGAAACAAGCCAGTGGATGGCCTCAAAGTCACCCAGGCAGTCAGCAGTACAGGCAGGATTAGAACCCAGGTCTCCCGACTCCCAGACCCATCCCGCAGGCCAAACGGCCTCCCCTGGGTCACTCCCGCCTCTCCTTCTGCTGGTTCACAAACTGCCCAGCAGACAGGCTGCATCCAACCACTCAGGATTCTTCCTGCCCAGGGAAATTACCCTGATCCCTTCCCCCAGGAATCTTGGGGCCGTGGCAGGTCCCAGGTGGGGGAGGCAAGCGGGGTGGGGGAGCGGGGGCGGGCTGGTGAGCAGCAGGAGTTGCTCTGACACTACCGTGAAGCGGAAGGAGCAGAAGGCGGGAGAGCGGCAGGCAGGCAGACTGTGCCGGGGCAGAGCTTTGTGGCGATTTCGCAGCTCATCTCTCCAAGGCCTGTGTGGCAGCAGCTGCTGCAGAGAATCCCAGGCCTGATTCCCCCCACGCTGGGTCCTCACCCAGTGTCTCCTGCTGACTCTCCAGCAGCTGCACGGCAGGCGTCCTAAGGCACCTCTTGTCCTCTCTAGAGCTCAGGGGGACTGGCCTGGCATCGGACTGTCCTGGTGAATGGAACAATGGCTCCGGGCAGCCGGAGAATGCCTGTTCCCCCGGCAACCTCAGTGCCATTCCCTCTGGAAGTGATGGTGTCAGCGAAGGTGCTGGAGGTGGTCAGGCCTCGTGCTTGGAGCTGGACTCAGGAGGCCAGGGCGTGGGTGGAGTGAGGCTGGAGCGAGAGCAGGGCTGGAGTAGGACGAGGGGCAGGGCCACCAGCTGCCTCCCGGTCTGGGCACTTACCTGGCCCCATCATGCCTTTGGCTTAGCACACGGGTGTTGTGGTATTTAGGCTCTCAACGCCCCCTCCGCAGAGCAGGGACGTGCTCTCCCTCGTTAGCTGAGGCCCGGAGCGGCGGGGACTCACCTGATCTCACGCAGAAGACTTACAGAGGAGCGGGGAACTGAACACAGCTCTCCTGGGTCCCAGCCCAATGCCTCATCTAATAACCTGTGCCACCTTCCCGTGCCTTCCCACCAGCCCTGCCAAACCCTCCTGCTTGTCTCCGTCCCCTCCGGGCTCGACCGGTGCGACCCCTTCTGTCGAGCTGCCCCAGACTCCCTCCTGTGTGCATGCCGCTGCCCACTTCCTTACTGGCACCAGGCGAGACGGCCGGCACCGGGGCACTTGGCAGACGTGCGCCGCCCAGCCAGGAGCTCGGGGAAGGCTCGGGGTGGTTGGCGATGCAATGGAAAAGCAGAGGTGGACACTAGAAGATTCTCCTACCTGGAGTCAGGAGTGGGCAGAAGCCTGCGTGTAAATGGGCCACCCACTTTCTGCTGCCGGTGGCGGAGCTGGAACTGCTGGCTCAGCGTTCCCCAGCGGCACGTGCCAGCTCTCGCTCTGCCAGAGCCAAGCCTGGCAGTGAGGGGATGAGGCTGTGCCAGCCAGCAGGGGCGTGTCACAATGGGCGGGCAGGCGAGTCACAGACCAGCCAGTGTGTGACTCCCCAGCCATGGAATGCCCCAGCCCAGACTTGCTCTGGCCTCGCCAAGGCTTTAGAGCCTGTCCTTCCCCACCGGGGTCAAGGGAGGGACCTTCCGTTGTTATACCAATAAAATAAAAACCAGCAGGATCTCATTAAAGGGAAAAAGGCAAAATACCACATTTATTGTGAATACAGAAAGAATCATAGTAAGCAGTTAGTTATAGCTATAACATTCCATTCAATCTCATATTTAGTCACACATTCATTCCTACAAACACACACACACAGGTTCTGCAAGGTTGTTATCATAGTTACCAGCCTTAGAGTTGCTCATGCCAAGCCACTGGCCAGGTGGCCTGGACATGAGGAGGGAGCAGGGCCTTGTCAGATGCTCATCTGATGCTCCTGGAAGTTGGTTTGCAGAATCAGACCCCAAAGTTCTCACTTTTTAGAGTCTATTTTTATCGGAATTTCTTGCTATGCCAGTCTATGGGAATTGCTTCATCCTGCTGTTGCTGAATCAATCAGCAGATAGCACATTCCTGACGGCTCCATGCTGCTAGATGTTATCTTGTTCTTTGGTTCTCCCATTCTTGAGGCTGTTGGGTGGATTCCAGTCTGCCCTCCGGGGGTCCTCTGGTTATTTCCACTTGACGCCTTCTTCAGCCGATGGACACTGGATTCTTAGGCTGGCACCTCCCTGATCATTCAGTTATTATCCACACCAAGCATCCATCCACATACATCCTCTATCTCTATTTTAATCACAATTGTTAATACAACAAAAGGGCGGGGAGTCTCTGGGTGCTGTTTCTGTTGTTACAGAGTATTGCTTTGAGTCTCTCTCTGTGTGAATTGCTTTGAGAACAGACTCAGTCTTAGAATGTACTAACACAATTAGCAGCTTGCAAGTTTCACACATAGAGGGAGAGAAACAGCACCAAAAACCAAGAGACCTCTTAATTAGTAATAGCCTGGAATTTAAACTATGGGGAATCAAACTCATTTGTGATTTTAATACAGAACTTCTTTAATATGATCCAACACCGCTCCCCACAGTCACAGATGATAGGCCGGAAGGGACCGCTGGGCTCCTCTAGTCCCAGCTCCTGCAGACCCCAGGCCAGAGCCCCTCCCTGCGTCCATGCCACTGGAGCCAGGGGGTCTCTGGATCCCCGAGTGGGAGAATCACTTCCATCCCGGTTCCTCCTTCTCATGACAGTGCAGAACAGGGATTCATGAACTCTCCCCAGCCCCAGCTCCCAGTCCACCCGAGCGGCTCTTTCCACTTTCCCAAGCTGCCGGGTGCTTTGGCCACGGGATGTAAAACGGTCCCGTCTCTGCTTCCTCTCCCACCGCTGCAATGACGCAGAAGCTGATTTAATAGCAGCCCCTCCCCCGCCCAATTCAGTCCCAGGCCTTGCTAACGCTCAGTGCCACGGCAGCCCCAGGAGATGATTGCTGTTGGGGTCTCGGCCCAGGGGGAGGCAGTGACTCCTAGAAGCAGGGAGAGCAGCAGCACCGTAGATCAGGGAGGTCTGGCAATGCCAGTGGCTGCCTGGGGTCTGGCACCCCAGGCACTCAGAGCAGATTGTCAAAGGCCAAACCCCTCTCACCACCGGCTCTGTAGCTCCCCCTTGCTTTTGGTCTGTCTTAGGCACCATCCTGGCCCTCATCCCCCTGGCATCCGAGCACTGCCCAACCTCGATTGCATTTATTCTAACTGCCCCCTTCAGGGCAGGGCCTGGCTGCTACCCCCACTGTACAGACAGGGAACTGCTGCAGAGAGAGAATAAGGGACTTGCTCGAAGACAAACAGAGCATCTGTGGCAGAGCTGGGAAATGAACATGGGTCTCCTGGGTTCCAGGATGGCACCTGCTCTTTCAATCTCCTGCCCCCTTCGTCCCTGGTTCAGTGGGAGCTGTGGGAGCTCTCTGGGGCACAGGAGCTGGCTGGTGCCCAGATGGAGCTACGTTGCCTATTGCACAGATCTCGCTTTTCCCGAACATTGAAGATGCTGCTCCAACCATACCAGAGCCCGCCAGGATCCTTGCAGCTGGTCCGTGCTAAATTGTGAACTGTGCCCTGGCCTCCCAGAGCGGGGCAATGGGAGAGGGTGGGGCTGGCCCAAGGCCCTGCTGGATTGCGGCTCACGCGTACGGGGTCCCAGTGCTACAGAGCTCTGTGCCGGGACGGCGCTTTGTGGGGGTTTCGCAGCTCCTCTCTCCAAGGCTGTGTGGGAGCAGCCGCTGCAGAGAATCCCAGGCCTGATTCCCCCCACGCTGGGTGTCCTGAATGGCCCATGCCCTGGGGGGCTCCATTCCTCACCCAGTGTCTCCTGCTGACTCCCCAGCAGCTGCACGGCAGGTGTCCGAAGACACCTCTAGTCCTCTCCAGAGCTCAGGGGGACTGGCCTGGCATCGGACTGTCCCAGTTAAATGGAACAATGGCTCTGGGCAGCCGGAGAATGCCTGTTCCCCCGGCAACCTCAGTGCCATTCCCTCTGGAAGTGATGGTGTCAGCGAAGGTGCTGGAGGTGGTCAGGCCTCGTGGTTGGAGCTGGACTCAGGAGGCCGGGGCGTAGGTGGAGCGAGGTTGGAGCAAGAGCAGGGCTGGAGCAGGACCAGGAGCAGGGCTGGAGCAGCCTAAGACTGTTGCCAATGTCAGGCAGGAGCGAGTTCCTGGCCCTGGAGTCGTGTTGAGCAGACTGAGCTACTGCTGTGAGACTGAAATACTTGCTCCGGGAGTCACGGGCCTGTTCCTGGCTTGTGGATTGGCGGGAGCCCGGCACAGGAGGGACTCAGGGCCTGACACATGGCTCCAGGGGGCGCTTGGCTCCGGCCCCGCTGGGCACTGACAGGCCAGGTACAGGGGGCCAGGAGCAGCACCAGGGAGGACATTGGGGAGGCAGGAGCGCTGAGGTGGGGCTGAGCGGGCAGGTGCTGAGGAGCTGCGGCCGGCTGGCCAGCAGGGAGGAGGAGCAGCACCCAGCTGTGGAAGGCCCAGCTGCAGCTCCACACAGGGCGCTGCCAGAGCCTGGCAGGCGGCTCACTGAAGTGGCACTTTGTGATCTGGCGCAGGCGGGAGCTGGCTCCCCACATCTGAATGCTCTGCAGCGCCGGAGGATTCACATCTAAACCCAGATCTGGCTCCCAATTCACAGCTGGCCCCTCCCCCCGATCTGGAGTGGCTGAGACTCCAGCACTCTGTGACAGAGGCCAACAAATGCCAGCTCCTGGGGTGGACTTCCCCCAGAGACAATCCCGTGCTGGGAAGGGAGGTTCCAAGAGCCGGCAGCTCCACCACTCACACTCCCAGCTTCCTGGGATGAGCCAGGAGCAGAGCTCCGGGTAGCACGCAAAGCCTGGATCAGCACCCCCAGGCCTGCGAGGGACCCGCACTCTCTGGGGGTGTTTGATTTCACAAGAGAGGGGGGTTTCCCACAGACTCTTCAACTCCCTCACCTCTCATGCTTGTTCCCATTTGCCTTTCAGCACTCCCACATGGCCCATGTTGGCCACCAGCTACCTCCTGGTCTGGGCACTTACCTGGCCCCATCATGCCAGTGGCTGAGCACATGGGTGTTGTCGTCTTTAGGCTCTCAACCTCCCCCACAGAGCAGGGACCTGCTCTCCTGAGTTACTGATATGCCAGGCACCCCAGGGCATTATCACCAGCCCGTTCCCAGTCTTGGCATGGCAGTACATTTCCTTCCCAGTCCCCGTCCCCTGGCATTAATCCAGGGACTCCGCACTGGGGATGTGCACCTGGCAGCACGCAGCCTCCTGAGAACACACAGGCCAGGGTGCAGGGCGAGGGCTCCCAGAGAGAAATGGCAGGAGGGCAATGCTGGGAACCCCCAGGCCATCTTCAGCTCAAGCATGAGGGCACCCCAGCATCCTGGAGAGCATGAATCTAGCTTCAGCTCAGCCTTTATGTCCCCCCATTCTCTGAGCTAGATGGGTTGGTCTCCTGGAGGGACGAAAGTGCCCATCAGGAGTTCCTGGCTTATCCAACGTCAGTTTCCCGCTCTTGTGAAAAAAACAGTGACTTCCCTTACACAGGCGCTGGTGTTCTTCAGGCTGGGCTGGGCCTGTACACGTTCCCCTGTAGGGGTGTATGCACCCAGGGCCCGTGAGTCGCAGACGTTTGCCAATGAACATTTGCCAACAGACGTTTGCCCCCTGCTCTCCCCATGTGCTCAGGGACCGCCATCAAAAGGGCACGTCTGCCACCTCCCTCTCAAGTCCTTCGCACCTGCATACTGCCAGGGGAACCTCCCCATTTCTACTGAGGCCTCAGGGACAGGGTTTATGATGAACCGGCTGGAGTTGATCTCCCCGCCCCCCGGCGTGTTGCACCCCTACGGCTAGCTGGGGATCCAAACTGACGCTCCCCGGTTTGAGCCCCTGCCTAGCCAGGCCCTGTTCCCTCCCCCCAGGCAGTTGTTGGCCCTGAACTCCTGCAGGCAGCCATGACACACAGGTGCTTGGGGGCTTGAGAGAAGGGCTATCACCAGCTGAATGACCCCTGCCTGTACGGTGGGGACTGAGGTGCCCCACAAGTCCTGTGCTATGCTGAGTCTGGGGAGATGGGCAGGTTCAGCCTCATTAGAGGGGATGCAGCCGGACAGAAAGGCAGAATCGGTTCCCGCACAGAGCCCCTCTACTACCTGCCTGTGTCCTAACCACCAGGACAGTGGCCAATCCCACCTTCAGGTCAGGTTCCAGCGTCGGGCCCTGTCCATACCCACAGCGTGTGGCACCCAGCATGCGCTGATAGACTCTGGTACATGCAGTAAGTTCACAGACACTAGAAACTGCCTAACACCAGGCTGGGGGCTGGGGATGTGTAGGGTACAGAGCACAGCACCCCCTAAGGCCGGGCAGGAGGGCTGGGAAATGCATATGATACAGAGCACAGCGCCCTCTAACACCTGGCAGTGGGGCTGAGAGATGGGGGGTGTAGGGTACAGAGCACAGCGCCCCCTAACGCCAGCCAGGGGGCCTGGAAGCTGGGGGAATATGTAGGATCCGGAGCACAGCATCCCCTAACACCAGGCTGGGGGGCAGGGAGAGGGGGGATATGTGGGGTACAGAGCACAGCGCCCCTTAACACCAGGACACGAGGTCTCGTCCGTCTGAGGGCGGAAATGATCACTCCCTTCGAATGGGGGATCTGCCACGGGCACTGGCAGGAGCGCACTGCTTTACATTAAGGTTCTTTGGCTGATGGGCAAACCTCACCCCGCCCTGCGTTTCGAGTGTGAACAGTTGTCGATGGAAACCCAGACGGCAGAGATGGAGCAGGACTAACCGGGGTCACTGAGTCTCGCCCTCACCCCATGTCTGCACTGTACAAGAGTGGGAAATAGCAGGTGCCTTTTCTTGCCCTGATACGATTTTGGAGATGCCGACGCTTGCGACAGCTTTCTCCCTGTGTGGGTTGTGGGATCCAGGGGAGCCGTCTGTGTGCTCTGTACAGGACAAGGCGGTTAGATCGTTTATACCTCAATGTATCACTGTAAATACAGTTATTTAATATATCAAATAAAAGCAGAACAATACATCAAAAAGCATCAAAATGAAACAGAGGATTGCTATGTACACGGGGGATTGCTATGTACAGGGGGGATTGCACGTGACTAGTTAACTGCTCGAGAGCTTTCATCACCGTGTACTTTCTGACAGGTTTCCGCGCCCTGTGTAGGGTTTACGTCCCACCCTCCATCCCCGTTTCCGGTCGTGTACGTTTTTGGCGCCGTCGGCCCTTTTGAACATTTCTTTTGTATTGTTTTCTGTGTTTGGCCGGGGGAAGGTTGCGTTCTTGTGTTTTGACATATTTAGAGAAAAAGTATGAACAAGTAGAAAGAAAGGCTGTAAGGGGTTCGCGGCTCCCTCCCTGTCCATCAGGGTGGGAGACCACGCCCCTTGCTACGATACTTCCGGGGTACCTTAGTTCAGGGGAAAATTAGCCCAGTGTTAATGGTTCAGGCCTGCAGTCAGGCCGAGCAATGGTAGAGAGTCTGTTTGCCTAGGGCCCTCATTCAGGGCAGGGCTGCAGTCAAGTAGGGGCTCTGGCCTACAGTCAGGCAGGCAGAGAAGCAGAAGGTCCATTTGCCTGGCCCTTGATCAGGGCGGGGCAGCAATCAAGTAGGGGGGCTCTGGCCTACAGTCCGGCAGAGCCGTCGCCGTCTAGGGGAGGTTAGCTCTCTGGTGGGAGAGTCAGCACAACCGTCTGGCGTCCTGATTCAGGCGGGTGCCAGACCAGTCAGGCCTCCTGACAACCAGGTGGGGAGCCTGCCACTCCTGATGGTGACATGGCAGTGGTAGGGGAACCCAGGCCTTCCCGCTCCACTGCGTCCCCACCCAGGGCCCTAATCAGCAGCGGAGTGGTCCGCCACTGGGTCAGCGGGGAAAATCCGATCACAACACGCTGGCCGGCTTGTAGTCAATAACACAGCTGAACCCGATTCGGCTGCCCTGGGCTCCTTCCTACACACCCATTCCGTGGGTACAGGGGTTCCAGGGTTGTTGTTCGCTTCGCTGGGGTAGACGGCTAGTGGCAGCCCCACCAGCTCCTTGGAGTCCCTGGCGTCTGGCAGCTCCGGCAGCCCCTCTGGCTCTCTGTCAGGATAGCGCTCTCCATTAGGGGAGCAGGGAAGAGACGTCCTGCTCCTCCAGCAGTTCTCTCCCAGCTCAGCTGGAGGGGCGGCCTTTTATAGTTCCGCTTCCTGTCCCGCCCCTCTGCTTCCGGCAGGGTGGCATGCGGTGGGAGACAAGCCTGCTTTCTGCAACCCTCCTGCCCCCAACAACCCACTTCAGCGAGTCCCAAAATCAAATCCACTTACCAGGGGCCTCCTCTCCTCTTTGCACTTCGCCAACATCCGGGGTAGAAAAGAGCTCCTGGCCGCATGCATCTCTGACCTCCGAGTCATCTTCTGCCTCTGCGTCCCCCTCCACATCCTCATCCAAGATTTCCTCCTCCTGGCTCGGTCCACTCTCAACTGACACGCGAGCCACCCAAGTATCCACAGTGGTGTTAGCAATGGAGGTGGGGTCGCCGCGGAGTATCATGTCCAGCTCTTTGGAGAACCGGCAGCTCATAGGCGCAGCACCGGAGTGGCGTTTGCCTCCCGCGCCCTGTGGTCGGCGTTCCGCAGCTCCTTCACTTTGATCCTAAACTGCCGTGTGTCCTGGTCATCGCCCCTTTCTGTCATGCATCGTGAAATCTGTCCGTAGGTGTAATGATGCTGGTTCTGGTGGGACCCAACTGAGAGTGCCAGTTCAGGACAAACTGCTTCAAGCAGGGCAGTTACAGCCGAAGGCTGGGGCTTTTCCACCTCTAAGGCAAACCAAACCAGCCAAACAGAGCAGACTTTGGTCTCACCCCACTGGCTCACCACAAGTCACACAAGCAATTCCCTTAGACACTCCAGTTTCCCAGTATCCCCAACGGTACCACTTGTTATGGGGACAAATGGTTATGAAAACCAATACCCCAGGAAAAGAAAAAAGGCTCTCTTGATGCCAAAGGACCAAGCCCCAGACCCAGATCAATATACAAATCAGATCTTGTCCCAAATCACGCTGTTGCCAATCCTTTAGAATCTAAAATCGAAAGGTTTGTTCATAAAAGGAAAAAGCTATAGATGAGAGCTAGAATTGGTGAAATGGAATCAATGACATACAGTCATGGCCAAGTTTTTGGTTCAGGCTTGCGGCAGTGACAGAATAAACTGCAGGTTCAAATCAAGTCTCTGGAGAACATCCACAGCTGGGATGCGTCTTTCAGTTCTTCGTTCAAAGCTTCAGTGTAGGAAAGTCCCTCCAGAGGGATGAAGCAGGACTGAAGACAAGATGGAGGAGCTGCAGCAGCTTTTTATATTCTCTTGCCATGTGGTCTTTCTTTCTTTGTCCCAAGACACACTGTCCATCACGTGGCCTGGAAAAACCTCAGACTTCTGTCCATAGGCAGGTCCCTGCACACCATGCTGAGTCCCAAGGCTTCTCTGCCTTCTCTCAATGGGTCAATTGTGTAGCTGATGGTCCTTAAACGGCCATCAAGCAGGCTAGGCATTGCATCCGATGAAGTGAGCTGTAGCTCACGAAAGCTTATGCTCAAATAAATTTGTTAGTCTCTAAGGGCCACAAGTCCTCCTTTTGAACTTGTCTGGGGTGTCACCCAGACGCATAGTACAAGTTTGAACCACAGACAGTATGGAGTCAATACTTATAACTTAAAATACAAAAATGACACAAGCATATAGATAGCACAGTCAGAACCAGCAAACCATAACCTTGCCTTAGACACCTTATTTGACCCCCCTTTATACAAGATTTGGTGCCACTACAGGACCTTGGTTGCAACAATGATCTATATGGTCCCAGTTCAAGTCAATAACGTCACAGTAGGTATCATAATTGCTACGTCCGGAGTGCAGCTGGGACTGTACAGCCTCCTCTCCCCAAATGCTGATAAGGTCCAGCAGCTCGGCATAGCTCCAAGCAGGTGGATCGCCTGGTACGTGGAGCAGGCCTGGCCACCTGGAAAGATGCGCTGCACGCATCACCGAGCAAACAGGAAGGGGACTTTCAAAATGGCAAAGGAGTTTATGGACTGGGGATGATGGATGGTCACCTGGGGCCGGGCAGTAGAGTTCAAACCGATGACCAGAGAGGCGAGAGCAGGCATTGTGGGACACCTCCCGGAGGCCAATCGCAGCGCCGTAATCGACCTCGGTGTCTACACTGGCACCGCAGCCCTGTAGCCCCGGTGCAGAAAGTTTTTTAAACTGTGCAGTGCTTTTTTTAAAGCTCTGCAACTGCCCTGTTTCCGCGCCCTGAGTGGCGTGGCCGTGCGTACACCTCACCAGTTGCAGCGCAGAGAGCTGCTTTACCGCGCTGCAACTTGCCAGCGTAGACAGGACCTGAGGAAACAGTGCCATGACTTTAAACCTCCTGTTTACCGGAAAAAAACAAGGATGTGTTTTGGAGTGCAATAAAAATGCACCTTTTAAAAATGCTGTAACAGTTTTAACATGATGAAAGTTATATTAAGCTTATTAAACATTTTAGATTTTTGTTACATTATCAGACTGCTTTTGTTCTTAAATGTTTGCAGCCCATGGGCTGAGACATAAATACATGCTTCTGTGTTTGTTTTGGGTCTAGAAGCTGTATTAAAAGCAATGCTTTATAAAAACAAAAAGGCTTTTTCATTTGTACTTTGTGTTTCTAAGAAGACAAAAAGCATTTTAGTAATAAGTTTGACAGGGGCATTTTTGAATTAGCCAGTTTGTTTTCAAAAGATGTCTAGTTACCATTAAGCAAAAGCCAGGGCCGTAACGTTAATTAAAGGAAACAGGCATGTAGATTTCAAAGCCTCCTGGTTACAGAAATGGGAATGGCCAGATCACCATTTACAAAATCTTTTTATTAACTCTTTAAATAAACTTACTATATAAAAGAATACAAAAAGAGACCCAAACCAAAACAGCTTTACCTTTAAATTGTAAAGAAAGCTTTAAAAATCAGGGTACAGTTAAAACCCTCATATTTTTAAGGTTTGGATTTAGACAAAAAAAGAAGAAAAAGCAGCTGATGTGAAAAAGTTCTGACAGAGATAAGGGGCTTGTTCTGTTCCCAACATACACACACATACGTTCTTCTTCTTTTCTCATGTTTTTTTGAAATGTAAACCAGGACGCACAAGTTTGCTTTAGGCCTGTTATAGAAAATCTGCATGAAGCAGGATTTAAAAATAGCTCCCTTCCCCTGTTTAGCTCGCATGTCCTGTGACCAAAGTTGTTTCACTGTAAAGATGGCCAGAACATGTATGAATTTAAAACAAACAAGAACCCACAGCAGATTGCTTTTCAAAAGACACCCTTTGAACTTGTTAAGAGTGTAAAATAAAGAAGCATCTCGGGGTTAAAACCACAGGCAGTTTACAAAAGTAATTTATTAAAGTTAAATTAAGTTTTATTGACTTAGGGACTTTAGTATGATTTTTTGTTGCATTATCAGATTGTCTTTGTTTCTAAATGTTTGCAGTCCGTGTGCTGAGACCCAGGTACAAGCTCTTTTTTAACTGTTTAAATGGACTTAATATATCAAAGAATGCAAAAAGAGAAAGTTGGGGGTTTTTTTGGTTACCTTGAAATTGTAAAGAAAGCTTTAAAAATCAGGGTACAGTTAAAAACCTCACATTTTGAAAGTGTGGATTTCTACAAAACACAAGAAAAAGCAGCTTATGTGAACCAGTTAGCTTTTTTTTTTAAACCAGAGATAAGGTATTTGTCGCCCTCCTTCCCGCCCCCCCCTCCAACACACACATTTTTCTTTTCTAGTGATTTTTTAAGTGTAAACGAAAGGCCAAATTTGATCTATTTGAAGCAGGCCCTTCTGCTTTTAAATTTCTTTTGCAGCAAAGGCAGAGGATTAAAACTAAATGTAAACCTAAAGGGCTGCCAAGTTTTACTGAACACTAGTAAGATCAACACCTGTTTACAGGAACGTTAATGGTAAAGAGAAAGCAATATTACCATTCACAATCTATTTAACACATTTGTAACCCTTGAAATGGACTCCCTTGTTCTGTAGTGAAATAAAGAGGCCCCTTTGTAACACGAACTGGTTTAAACTCTTCAGAAGGTGTCTACACTGCCCACGTTAAATCGCTGCCACGACAACACTTTAAGGTGGCAGTGTCGTCGCGGCTACAGCTCAGGAGGGTGTTTTTTCACACCCCTGAGCGGCGCAAGTTTCAGCGCTGTAAGTGGCAGTGTAGACAAGCTCTAATTAAACTGTGAAATTTTAAAACAGGGAACATTCTCTAAAAACCCCTAAAATTATTTTTGTTGTTTGTCAGCCTCAGTGGGAAAAGTCCCATAAAATTTAAAAGGCCTTAAAGCCAATGGGGTTATCTATCTATCTATCTATCTATCTATCTATCTATCTATCTAGTGGGAAAGGTGCTTGGGGCCTGTTTTTTTAGCTAAGAATAAGGCAGTTAAAGGGGGTGGGTAGTGAGGGGAGGGGCGGGGAGGGGAGGGAGAGGGCTCTTGTTTAAAAATCTTGGGTTGATAGGATTGGTTCAGGAAAATGCATTGTATGATGCAGCTGTAGAACAGTTTCTGATTGGTCCGCCCGAGAGGCAGAGATAACCATGCTGGGGGCTGTGAGCCTTGGGAGCTCCCTCTTTTCCCGGGGGCAGCCGCAAGGGAAGAATTAGTAGGGGAAGCAAAAGTGGATGGGAACCTGGGAGGCAGTGACCATGAGATGGTCGAGTTCAGGATCCTGACACAAGGAAGAAAGGAAAGCAGCAGAATACGGACCCTGGACTTCAGAAAAGCAGACTTTGACTCCCTCAGGGAACTGATGGGCAAGATCCCCTGGAAGAATAACATGAGGGGGAAAGGAGTCCAGGAGAGCTGGCTGTATTTTAAAGAATCCTTATTGAGGTTACAGGGACAAAGCGTCCCGATGTGTAGAAAGAATAGTAAATATGGCAGGCGACCAGCTTGGCTTAACAGTGAAATCCTTGCTAATCTTAAATACAAAAAAGAAGCTTACAAGAAGTGGAAGATTGGACAAATGACCAGGGAGGAGTACAAAAATATTGCTCGGGCATGCAGGAGTGAAATCAGGAAGGCCAAATCGCACCTGGAGTTGCAGCTAGCAAGAGATGTTAAGAGTAACAAGAAGGGTTTCTTCAGATATGTTAGCAACAAGAAGAAAGTCAAGGAAAGTGTGGGCTCCTTGCTGAATGAGGAAAGCAACCTAGTGACAGAGGATGTGGAAAAAGCTAATGTACTCAATGCTTTTTTTGCCTCTGTCTTCACGAACAAGGTCAGCTCCTAGACTACTGCACTGGGCAGGACAGCATGGGGAGGAGGTGACCAGCCCTCTGTGGAGAAAGAAGTGGTTCGGGACTATTTAGCAAAGCTGGACGAGCACAAGTCCATGGGGCCGGATGCGTTGCATCCGAGAGTCCTAAAGGAGTTGGCGGATGTGATTGCAGAGCCATTGGCCATTATCTTTGAAAACTCATGGCGATCGGGGGAAGTCCCCGACGACTGGAAAAAGGCTAATGTAGTGCCCATCTTTAAAAAAGGGAAGAAGGAGGATCCTGGGAACTACAGGCCAGTCAGCCTCACCTCAGTCCCTGGAAAAATCGTGGAGCAGGTCCTCAAGGAATCAATTCTGAAGCACTTAGAGGAGAGGAAAGTGATCAGGAACAATCAGCATGGATTCACCAAGGGCAAGTCATGCCTGACTAATCTAATTGCCTTCTATGACGCGATAACTGGCTCTGTGTATGAGGGGAAAGCGGTGGATGTGTTGTTCCTTGACTTTAGCAAAGCTTTTGACACGGTCTCCCACAGTATTCTTGCCAGCAAGTTAAAGAAGTATGGGCTGGATGAATGGACTATAAGGTGGATAGAAAGCTGGCTAGATTGTCGGGTTCAACGGGTAGTGCTCAATGGCTCCATGTCTAGTTGGCAGCCGGTATCAAGTGGAGTGCCCCAAGGGTCGGTTCTGGGGCCGGTTTTGTTCAATATCTTCATAAATGATCTGGAGGATGGTGTGGATTGCACCCTCAGCAAGTTTGCAGATGACACTAAACTGGGAGGAGAGGTAGATACGCTGGAGGGTAGGGATAGGATACAGAGGGCCCTAGACAAATTGGAGGATTGGGCCAAAAGAAATCTGATGAGGTTCAGCAAGGACAAGTGCAGAGTCCTGCACTTAGGATGGAAGAATCCAATGCACCGCTACAGACTAGGGACCAAATGGCTCGGCAGCAGTTCTGCAGAAAAGGACCTAGGGGTTACAGTGGATGAGAAGCTGGATATGAGTCAACAGTGTGCCCTTGTTGCCAAGAAGGCCAATGGCATTTTGGGATGTATAAGTAGGGGCATTGCCAGCAGATCGAGGGACGTGATCGTTCCCCTCTATTCGACACTGGTGAGGCCTCATCTGGAGTACTGTGTCCAGTTTTGGGCCCCACACTACAAGAAGGATGTGGAAACATTGGAAAGAGTCCAGCGGAGGGCAACAAAAATGATTAGGGGACTGGAACACATGACTTTTGAGGAGAGGCTGAGGGAACTGGGGATGTTTAGTCTACGGAAGAGAAGAATGAGGGGGGATTTGATAGCTGCTTTCAACTACCTGAAAGGGGGTTCCAAAGAGGATGGCTCTAGACTGTTCTCAGTGGTAGCAGATGACAGAACAAGGAGTAATGGTCTCAGGTTGCAGTGGGGGAGATTTAGGTTGGATATTAGGAAAAACTTTTTCACTAGGAGGGTGGTGAAACACTGGAATGCGTTACCTAGGGAGGTGGTGGAATCTCCTTCCTTGGAAGTTTTTAAGGTCAGGCTTGACAAAGCCCTGGCTGGGATGATTTAATTGGGGATTGGTCCTGCATTGAGCAGGGGGTTGGACTAGATGACCTCCTGAGGTCCCTTCCAACCCTGATATTCTATGATTCTATGATTCTGGGGTCCTCCTATTTTTCTAGGAATGAGCCTGTGACTCTTCTCTGAGGACCGTCTTCTGGATCTCACAGGAGGGGTTCAGATTCTCACTCCCCAAGCCAGCCAGGGGCCCTGTGGTTAGTGCTCAACAGAACCAGGCAGAGCTCTGGCTTGAAGTCCCAGCTCCTTCCTCTGTCCTTCCAGAAGGAAGGGCCTGATACTGCATTGCACTGACTGCCCTGACCAAGGACGGCCCACTGCAGGCCCAGCTAGGAAGACAGACTGGAAAATGGATCTGAGAGTTTAGGTAAAATTGCCGCCACCCCTCTCATCGGTCTAACCTCCAAGATGTAGTGGAGTCTGTCGGTGCCTGGGGACTGTGCCAGCAGATTCCACAGCATGGCATCCAGGATGTCTGGCAAGACCCTATGCAGATCCTGCAAAGCAAGGGAGAGTCATGAGTCAGAGTAAGGGAAACTGGGGCTACACCTGCCACAGGATAGGAAGAGGGGGTCTCTGGGAAGCAGTGGTGAGACCCCCAAACACATATCCTGGCCTCTCTCATTCACATCCCACTGCAGGCAATTAGCAAGGATTCGTGGCAGGATGACAACTAGCTCTTCAATCCATGACTTTAGCATGATCTACCTGGACTTGGGTGGCGTCCTTCTCCATGCCCGGGGTGAACACGGCAAGAAGGGCAGCGCGAAGGAGGTGGGTCTCCAGCTCCGGCTCCAGGGCAGGTGTCAGGGCAGGTGTCCAGGGCAGGTGCTGGCAAGAGAGAGTGGAGCAGGTATTAAACTGTGCAGTGCAGGGGTGGGAGTGGCACCAACAGGGACGTGAAACTGCAGGGAAATAGTCAGAGGTTGGCGAGAATGGCAACTGAGGCACCGAGCCAGGGAATGATAAGGCCAAGGTTTCCCAGACAGACAGTGGCAGGGCAGGAATAGCGCCTGTTCCCTGGACCCTGTTGCCCCTCCTGTATCTGATCCTGGGAGTCAGCCTCTCCCCAAAGCCATTGCACTGTTACTGGAGTGAAAAGAACAGCACAGCCAGGAGAGAGGGAACCTTCCCGCCACCTCTGCCAGAGGAGTCACCCTTGGGAGGTGACCTGGGAGTGGGAGGGGCCGTGACTCCCAGCCCTGGGCCTGAGCACCACCGGGGTTAGGGGAACCGGGCAAGAGGGTCTTGGTACCTGAGCAATCAGGGAGTTGGCCAGGACGGCGCCAGGTGGAGAGTCATCAGGAAGCTCCTCAATGAGCTCCTGTGAAACCCAAAGGAGACAAAGGAGCGTGTGAGATTCGGGCCTCACTGACACTTCCCAGTGAGGAGATTACACAGCCAGCACCCCACCCAGCCACTAGGATCCCTCACACCTGCCTCCCGGTCCTCCAATTCCTGCCCACTATTTCTCCCGTCTCTTCACCCCAATCTTCAGCTCCAGCAATCCCTGCCCTCAGCTGCCCCTCCAGCACCAGCCATCCCCCAACCATCGGCCCGGAGAGACCCCTGCCCCTCCCATGTCTCTGTCCACCCTCCAGCTGCCAGGAGCCATGTGTCGCTCACCACAAACCTCTCCACCACAGCCACCTTGCAGTAGTGCGGCTCCAGCGTGTCCTGCCCTCTCTGGTGTGCAATGAGACACGCGGAGTAGATGGCGTGCAGGAACGTGAGCTGCTGGGCCTCATCCTGTGCCCACCAGGAGTGGCGTTAGGGGAGAGAGAGCCAGTTAGCCAGGGACCTCCCTGCCCCAGCCACACAAGCTGCAGGACTTAGGCCTGAATGGGGGATAGTGGGGACCCGCCCGTTGTCCAAATCACCCACGACTCTTACCCAAGCAGGGTCAGGAACTGGGACAGTGCCTGTCGGGGGAGGAGACCCCGGCTGGCGTGTGACAAACACCCCCACCTTAGGGGTCCCAGATCATGGAGGAGAAAGGTCCCCATTAGGGGTGGTGGCTCATGAGGGCCAAGACCCTCTGCAGGGGGTTGGGATGCTGGGAAGGAGCAGGACAATCTCGGTTCCAGCACAGCTGGGGAACATTTGTACCTTTTCTCGGCCCTGGAGCTGCTCTCGGATGTTTTTGAGAGCAGCCTCCTCTATGACCACGTCCACCCATTCCTCCTCCTCCTCCTCCTCCTCCTCCTCCTCCTCCCCCTCTGAGACCCTGGCGGTCCCTGCACCAGAGAGAGAAGGGGACAGGGTCACCCCTGCTGCCCCTCAGGGGAAGCACAGGGGCATAGTGGGGCAATGTGCCCCCTTCCCACCTCACGGACCTAGAGCAGATCGGGCCCCACACTCCCCCCTCTCAGTGATGCCTTCAGCCCCCAACTCCTTCAGGAGTCCATAGCAAAGAGACCCCACACACACACACTGTCCTGGTCTCCCTGGGAGGTGCCTCCCCACACCACCCTCCACCCAGTGGAGCACCAAAGACCAAAGTGGCAGCATCTTGTGTCACTGGGGTTCACGTGGCTCAGGCCAGACACCTGGGCTGGGGACCTGCCCCCCATAGGCAGGGGCCTGGGCCCAGAGTGTTCACAGCCCCCTCTTCACCCTGAGCCCAGCCTGGCTCCTCACCTGGAACAAAGCAGAAGCGTCCATTGGCCTGGCTGCTGCTCCAGTCCCAGGCGCTGCTGCTGTCCCATGGGGAGCGGGCTGAGCTGCTGTTGCTGGTGCTGGGACAGGGATCCTCCACCTCCACCTCCTGCCCTGGGGAGGCTGGAAGGTCCTCAGTGACCGGGCAGGGCGATGCCTCGTGCTGGGAATCAGGGCTGGGCTCCTGGGGCCGCTGCTGCCCACACAACAAGCCCCAGAGCCACCCTGCCCAGTTCCGCTCCTGGGCTGGGTCCTGCCTGCCCAGCCGCATCCTGGCCCAGCTCCATTTTGGCCTGGCCACTGCCTCTGCCACCTCGGCGCCTGTGCCGGGAGTGTGTTTCCTCTGCCAGAAGGCTGGGCATGTCCACCTCCTGGCCCGGCCGGGAGCTCCTTCCCCACCAGGGACGGAGGGGCCGCTCTGCTCCTGGGGAAAATGGCAGCTGCTTCCCTCAGGCTGTGGGGCCACCTGCAGAGCCTTCTTCCTGAACATCCTCAGGAGCCTGGCCATCCTGGAACCGAGCGGGGCGTAGGCATGAGTCTGGGGTCAAGGCAGCCTCTCACTAACCAGCCTTTTGGGCCCTGCCCCCCCCCCCACCCAGGAGTGCAGGGAGTGCAAGCTACACACACTGGCAGGAGTTCATTGCATGATCTGTTCCCAGCTTTCCCCCTCGTCATTCCTGGTGCTGCAATAACTGGGGAGTCTCCTCCTCTCGAGCAGTGGGATCAGTCACAAAGACCATCGGTCACTTTGGACAAGCAGCTCCTTCTTGCCAACCCAGGCCACACTCCCCTTGCCCCCCCGCCCAGGCTAGAGAAGGAACAGAACCCAGGAGTCTGGACTTCTCCTGGGAAACCATTCCCCACTTCAAAGTCCCTAGGCATAGCAAGGTCAGGGCCCCCTCTTTTCCCATTGATTTCCATGCTCAGCAGCTCACAGGGTCTGGACCAGCTCAGAGACTCTCAGCCTGGGGAACAGTCTCCCTCAAGGGAAGGGCTGGGACCCCCATTGCTGGGACCTTTCCAAACACATTGGAGATGGCTCTGGAGAAGCCCCTCCCTGGTCTGAGAGCCAGGGGCTCCTGGGGGCTGTTTGCAAATCCAATCTCCTTTGGGAGAGATTCTCTGCCCCTCTTTCTGCCTCTCCCCAGACAGACAGGGAATCCCACAGAGGAATCCTAATGCCACTCACTTGCTCTAGGTGATGGAGCGATGGATGGAGGATGTTCAGTGTCGTCCCTCACCCTTCTCCTCACTCTCCAAGCCCAAGGCAGGCTGGAGAGGGTAGTGGTGACCTGAGGAGTTCCCCTGCCCAGCCAGCAGGCAGGGTGATGACACTGGGTGATCGACTGGCTGTGAAAACAAGAGTCTGTCTTATTGCCAAGGGACGGAGAAACTCGGCCTGCAGCAGGGGGTGCAGAACACCGTGCTCGTGCGGGGGTGACAGCGCCTCCAGGATCCTGACATCCCAGCACTTTACACACCTTCCTGGAGCCTCCCAGCCCCTCTGGGCTGTAGGGACTGTGACCCCAACCCGGCTGATGAGAAACAGGCTTGGGGAGGGGAAGCTACTTGCTCAGGGTCACCCCAAGTGTCAGAGCCATGGATGGGACCCAGCAGTCCTTATTTCCTGGCCCCTTCACTAACCACTGCTGCACACTCCCTCCCACAGCTGGCAATTATAACCAGGCCCTCATGTCCGTTCCCCCTGCCTTTGACAGGGAGTGTGCTCCGCTGTAGTGACTGGACCAGGGGATTGGGAGTCAGGATTCCTGATTTCCAGTGCTGGGTTTCCTATTGGTTCCATTGCTGGTTGTTTTCCTTTTCCTGTGGGACTTTGGGCAAGTTGCTTCCCGCTCTATGACAGGTTTCAGAGTAGCAGCCGCGTTAGTCGGTATTCGCAAAAAGAAAAGGAGGACTTGTGGCACCTTAGAGACTAACCAATTTATTTGAGCATAAGCTTTCCTGAGCTAGAGCTCACTTCATCGGATGCTGTAGCTCACAAAAGCTTATGCTCAAATAAATTTGTTAGTCTACAAGGTGCCACAAGTCCTCCTTTTCTTTCCCCGCTCTGTGGCTCTGTCCCCAGCAGTCAAATGGGGATTTAATACTTTCCGCTATTGGAAAGTGCTGGGAGAATTCCCCAGCAAAAGCTGCTCTGACAGTGCTAAGTAGTATCTGACCACTAAAGGTCGGAGCGCACTGCCTGGGAGGAGGAGTGTTTGGCTCTGGGGTTTCACTTCAGCCCAGTCTATAGAGAGGGGCCCAGCCATGGAGTTTGGCTCAAGAAGACCAATTCTCCAATTTGCTAAGGGTTTTTTGAATTCCAATCCTGTGCTCCAAAGTGCTTGGTGTCATTTGCAAATTTTAGAAGCGTACTCTCCGCTCCATTTTCCAAATCATTAATGAAAATATTGAATAGTACACAACTCCGGACTGATCCCTGCCGGACCCACTAGGTACACCCTCTCCTTTGGACAGCCAAACATGGAGAAGGGCTCTTGGAGTATGGGCTTTCAACCAGCTCTGCACCCACATTACACTAATTGCATCTAGACCACATTTCCCTAATTTGCTTGTGAGAATGTCCTATGGGACTGTGTCAAAAGCTTTAGTAACACCAAGATAGATCACATCTACTGTTTACTCACCTCCACTAGGCTAAAGAAGGAAATAGGATTGGTTTGGAATGATTTGTTCTTGACAAATCCATGCTCACTAGTCCTAAGAACCAAATTATCCAGTAGGTGCTGACAAACTGATTGTTTAATAATGTATTCCAGGATCTTTCCAGGGAGGCTAGCTAGTCTGTAAGTCCCAGGGTTCTCTTTGTTCCACTTTTAAAGATAGGTCCTGTCTTGTTAATGGATGGGAAGATGTTCTTTTTCAGGGATCCCAGACGAGAACTGGGGCACAGCACCTGGTTTGTTAAGGCCACAAAACTGGAGGCAGGAACCTCTTCTCTCTTGCTGGCAAAGAACCCCAGGTACCTAAAAGACAGGGACTCACATCCCTGAGTGGGCTTTAAAAAAGGCAGTGGTTAAAAAATTTGGCCCCGACCATTTCTTGTTTCCGCAGACTAGACATTTTAGCAAACTTTAGAATTCCTTGGTGCGAAACATTGTGAAACTCCCCTTTCTCCTTCACAGAGGGCTTTGACGCCCCTTATCTCACTCAGGCTCTTGACTGCCCAGAGTTCGAGAATTGTCCCTGTTCTCATTGGACAGATGGGGAGGAGCCTGAGGTACAGAGAAGGGAAGTGACCTACCCAAGGGCCTACACAGCAAGGCGGTGGCAGAGCCGGAAAGAGAAGCCACCAGTCCTGACTCCTGTTCTAACCTACAACAAACCCCCCAGAGGCAGGGATAGAGCCCAGGAATCGAGATGGTGGGGAAATTTCATTGAAACCGTTTCTGTCAGAAAATCCCATTCAGACTAAGCCAGTTTGTTTCTTGAAATCATAACAAGTGGGATGTTTTGTTGCAAAACAAAAGCATCTCCTCTTTGTCACAGTGTCTTAAATTGTCTTGTTGCACACAAAGAGGAGACACTTAAATCTCGAAAATTTGATAAGAAAATCCAAATAAAATAGACTATTTCAACTATTCTATTATGTCATAATCTGATCTGAGTAAACGTGATAGGACACCTCATATTATGCACTACTCCTTGTGGCACTCTCCAATGGATCCCCATCTTCCACCCACCATGAGGTAGGTAGGAGTGGACCTTTATTATCTCTACTTGAAAGAGGGAGAAGCTAAGACTGAGAAAGGAGAATTGGCTTGTCTTAGGTCACACAGCCAGTCAGTGGCAGAGTTGGGAATAGGACCCAAGAGCCCTGATTTTCAATCTAACCATCGGATCTTGAATTTCATACATTGAATGACCTCAACAAAGTGCTCTCCAATGAGCTCCAAACCAACAACAGTGCACAGTAATTATTCAGCAAGTATTTGAGGAGACGGGAATGTTAGAGAGAATCATGAACTGCTCAGAGAAAATTAATGCAGAGAAGCAGCAAAATTCGTCAAACATATGACTGGTTATGACTTATTTACTTACTTGGTCTTAAAAGAGAACAACAAGGACCTGAGTCTCCTCCCTGTCAATAACCCCCTGCTCAGCCAATCGGGGTAGAGGCTGAGGATGGGAGGCTGAGGGTTCTCACCAGAGAGCCCAAAGGATGGCCCAGGTCACTGGTGGGGATCACTTCCCGAGCACTATTTCAGCCCCACATTTTAGGGTGGACCTCCCACGACGGAAGCTGCAGAGCACTCCCCTGTGACACACACACACACATACGCACGCTTCCTGGTGTTGGGAGGGGAACAGGAGAAAAGACAAAAGAAGCAAGAGAAGAAGAGAAAGGAGGGAGGGATGGAGGAAAAGGTGAAACAAAAAGGACAAACCCTAATGTTCCCAGGGATTCTAAGGGACAAAATTCTAGGTGTGGAATAAAATTCTGCCTCCTTAAGCTTGTATTTTCCACGCCTAGAATTCAACTGTCACCAGATGGATCCGACTGAAGAGGTTTCAGACCTGGGGAGGCTCTTACCTTCTCAACAGGGACATCTGTTTGCTAGTAAAGTCAATAAAAGGAAAAAAAAAAACTCAACAGAGGTTCCTCCTGGCGCCCACGTACGTGAACCCTGATCCTCTCTCAGTCCTCATGGAGAGACCTCGAGAAGGAGACTTGCTGAAGCAAAGCCACAGGGGTCTCCAAGTTTCCCCTGGCCCCTCGCCCCGTCCTGCCTGGCTGATGTCAGCATCTCTCTGTGAGGTCACCCCCCCCACCTTTGACCAATAGGCTGAGGTCCTCCAAAAGGCCTGTGTGATGTCACACCCCTCCCTTGCCGTGCTCATGTCCTGCCGCTGGCCAGACACTTTGGAGGTTTGAGCTACTCCCTGTGGATCACCCCACTCAATGAGTGTTTGTTCTAGGACCCCAGGACGGACGGTCTCCAGGTGGGGTTGCTTCCCCTAGTGCTCAGATGTGTTCGCCTCTGGGGTGCGTGTGTGCTGGTCATTATTTACCAGTTACCGGGCATGGAAATTTCCTAAAAATGTACTGTCCATTCTCCTGTTCAGGAAGCATCACCCAGGGCTCCCTCCACCTGTGTGACTGGCTGGCAGGGGCTGCTGAGAACTCGCTATCTAGTTATCAAACACTGATGTGAAATCACCACAGATTTTGCTTCTCTGCCCCTTTTGAAAACTGATGCAACTTCCAGTTTTGGAGGGAAAATTGTTGCTATGAATCCTTCTCAGGAGAAGGAGAAGGGGATGGAGGGAGGAGGAAAGAACTCTAGCCTCATCCCTTCTGAGCCATGTTTTTGGGCCCCCTGAGACCAGTGTTAACCCAGAGTGACTGCAAGGAAGAACAGGCCGTGACTCCAGATTAACAGAGCGGCAAATCAGATCAGGATATGCATAGATGCCAACTTTCCAATGTGCCAGGGGGTACTCTCTCTGTACCCCCTGCTGTCAGGTAACTAAGGGAAGGGAGTGGGGTTAGAGTGGGCAGCGGGTTGCTGGGCATCAGGACTCCTGGGTTTTATTCCCAGCACTTGGAGGGGAGTGGGGCCTAATGGTTGGAGTGGGGATGGCTAGGAGTCAGGACTCCTGGGTTCCATTCCTGAAGGGAGGCTTTTGTGGCCAAGGCCTGGGACTGGGACCGGGGCGTGCGTGTTCTGCTCCAGCTCTGGGATCCCTCGGTCCCTGTGTGACCTTGGGAAATCCTTTCCCTGCTCCTTGGCACAGGTTCCCTATCAGTGACATGGGGGTGGCAGCCTGATTTCCAGACTGGGTTGCCAGGCATAATTCACTGGCATCTGAAGATTCTGGGAGGAAAGGAGATGGGGAAGCACAATGCATTGGGCTGGGGTAGAGCAGGGGGCTTGAAGTCAGGACTCCTGGGTTCTATTCCCAGCTATGCCACCAGTTTCCATGACCTTGGGCACGTCACTTCCTTTCTCCGTGCCTGTTTCCCCATGTGTAAAATGGAGATACCATCCCCCCGTTATCCCATTTTGGGTGAGGGGCTTAGGCTACACCCATCTGCTCCATTAATCCCTCCCATCTCTCTTTCTCGCACCCCCTGGCACTGGCATTGCAGTATCAAACAACCTGGGATCCTCTGCCCCCCTCACTCGAAGCAGCACCATAGAATCATAGAATATCAGGGTTGGAAGAGACCTCAGGAGGTCATCTAGTCCAACCCCCTGCTCAAAGCACGACCAATCCTCAACTAAATCATCTCTGAGTGGGACCCCGTCATGTCACTCAACAATCCAGAATGGTGAGTCTGGACCGCCAGAACCAGGAATCACATGGATGGAAGGAGGCAGGAGGTGGGGGGATGCTGAGCAAAAGGTGGTTGTTGTTTGCAATGAGTTGCGTGGGTCTCAGCCTGGTTCCTAGAGGGCAGCTTTTCCCTTTGCATAAACAACCACAGCAGCTGTCATGGGTTGCCCACTCTGTAATTCTGGGCAGTGGGGCACAGGGGTGGGGGAGATGGGAGAGCCCCTGCAGGGGATGGACAAAGATAGAAATCAGTCCCATCCTGCAGCATCATACTATGTGTGTCCCCACCCCTCGGTTTCCCGACCTTGCGCCCCTGCTAGATTCTTGGCTTGCCCTGGTGTGACATAGTGGGGTTTTATTCAACTTGTTATGTTGCATGTGAGTCTTAGGGGTTGGCTACACTTGCAAGTTAGAGTGCACCAAAGCCGCCCAGTGCGCTCGAACTCACTCTCCGTCCACACTGGCAAGGCATGTAGAGCGCTCTGACTCCGTGGCTAGAGCGCTCCTGGTACTCCACCTCGGCGAGAGGAATAACGTCTGATGCATCTTGGCTGAGACACCGCAGCGTCGGTGTGAATGAGGTGTTTCATTACTGCTCTCTGATTGACCTCCAGAAACGTCCCATAATCCCCTTAAGTCAAGTGGCCACTCTTGTCATTGTTTTGAACTGGCTGGAGGAATGCGGCTACGCCCTTTCAAAGCTCCGTTTCTGACAGCTGGCTCCTTATCTGCTCTGAGACAAAACAACATTACTTAGGAATGTTGCTTGCTTTCAGCGAGTGAGAGAGAGAAACGAGGGGGCGGGGGGGTGTCTGAATTTACAAGACAGCATGCTGACACACTCTCAGCACCCCAAAAACCCACTCTCTCTCCCCCACATACACACAACACACTCCCTGTCACACTCCACCCCACCCTCTGTATTTTAAAAGCACGTTGCAGCCACTTGAATGCTGGGATAGCTGCCCACAACACACCGCTCCCAATGCCGCTGCAAGTGCCACAGATGTGGCCATGCCAGTGCGCTTGCAGCTATCAGTGTGGACAGACTTTAACGCTTTCCCTACTGCGCTCTCTGAAAGCTGGTTTAACTCAAAGCCCTCTACATCTGCAAGTGTAGCCAAACCCTTACTGTCTTCTACTAATACTGTGTGTACCTCTGTTTCCCTGTGTACTGCACCAATACTTAGTGAGGCTTTAATAAGCAGAAGTTTAACAGCTCTCAATGAACCGTTCATAGCTGACAGTTTAGTTTCTTTAGATGCTTTCACAGGATGAGGCGTGCACAGTCAATGATTTTGTAGGACAGAGTTTTAGGAGTAGTTAGATTTGGGGAACTATTCTTTCTGGCATCTTCCCTGTGTGGATTTTACAGGTGATCAACACAGATGCATGTGAAATACCTTGGAGACAGACAATGTGACCTAATCCAATTGGAATGAGACAGACTTTGGGCTAATCTCAGTTTGGAAAAGTCTCCATTACCTCAGAAGTTTTCTTAGTATAGCTGTTGTTACCAACCATATTCAGTATGGATATGTGACCACCAAATTTATCAAAAAGGAAAGAAAGCCCAGTTTTGAGGAGGTTTCCATAGCTTGGTCTCAGACTGTCATAAATATAAAGGGAAGGGTTACCACCCTTCTGTATACAGTGCTATAAAATCCCTCCTGGCCAGAGGAAAAACCCTTTCAGCTGTAAAGGGTTAAGAAGCTAAAATAACCTCGCTGGCACCTGACCAAAATGACCAGTGAGGAGACAAGATACTGGATGGGAGGGGAAAACAAAGGGTCCGCTCTGTCTGTGTGATGCTTTTGCCCGGACCAGAGCAAAATGCAGGTCAGAACTCCTGTAAAGAGTTAGTAAGCAATCTAGTTAGATATGCATTAGATTCTGTTTTGTTTAAATGGCTGATAAAATAAGCTGTGCTGAAGGGAATGTGTATTCCTGTTTTTGTGTCTTTTTGTAACTTAAGGTTTTGCCTAGAGGGATTCTCTATGTTTTGAATCTGATTACCCTGTAAGGTATTTACCATCCTGATTTTACAGAGGTGATTCTTTTACTTTTTCTTTAATTAAAATTCTCTTTTAAGAACCTGATTGCTTTTTCATTGTTCTTAAGATCCAAGGGTTTGGGTCTGTGTTCACCTATGCAAATTGGTGAGGATTTTTATCAAGCCTTCCCCAGGAAAGGGGGTGTAGTGCTTGGGAGACGTTTCCAAGTGGGCACTTCCCCTGTTCTTTGTGTAACACTTTGGTGGTGGCAGCGTCTAAACTAAGCTGGTAAGAATAAGCTTAGGGGGTCTTTCATGCAGGTCCCCACATCTGTACCCTAAAGTTCAGAGTGGGGAAGGAACCTTGACAGCCCACTTGGGTTTTGCTAAGGTGGTTAGCCTTCCCTTTATATTTATGACATGGGCTCTTTCCCTGTTCTTTGTTTAACATGCTTGGTGGTGGCAGCATAGGGTTCAAGGACAAGGCAAAGTTTGTACCTTGAGGAAGTTTTTAACCTAAGCTGGTAAGAATAAGCTTAGGGGGTCTTTCATGCAGGTCCCCACATCTGTACCCTAGAGTTCAGAGAGGGGAAGGAACCTTGACACAGACTTTAACAGCTGGCCTCCTCAAAAGGAAACGGGATCTCTGCACTCCTCAGAATAACTGGTTGCAAAACTTTTTAACAGAAAAAACTACCCACTGCATCATGCATCCATCACCATTCTTAAAAACAAATGTGGACATTTCATGACAGATGTCACCTCTCGTTTGAAAAGGAAAGACAAGTGGGGAACTCAGTGACCCTTACAATCTTACTGGGTAAAAGTTTATACAGCTTGTCTCCTTAAGTAATTTTCCTCTTAACAGAAATTTACTTTAAAACCTATCAAAATAAGTTTGTATTGTGAGAAAAAACACCTCTGTTCTATTTTGACACTTTGTAATATTTCAAAGTAGCAGGATGTGGAGGAGAGGTGATGCAAATGCATAAGACACAAGAACAAAACTAAGAGACAAACCAGAATCAGAACTCAAAATGTGTGTATCTTGCATTCTGAACTGGGAGCCTGATAGATCATTTCCTCATTGATTACCATCACTTGATAATGATGTGACCAACAAGACATCCAGATTGGGATCCATAGGGAAGGAATGTTCTCTGAAGGAATCAACTGTTTCTCTCTTTGCCACATGAAATTTTGGATCCAAATGGTAAAGAATAATTGTTCACAATCTAACCATGGCATCCTTTGTGACTGTAATTAATGCCAATAAACTAGGGAGTGGTTCTAAAAACAGTTTTACCTGGACCATAGTTCACCATAGTTTCCTTGTCTGGGGTGTAAACAAACAACTAGGTTCCTGCTATTTCTACCTGAGTTCTTGCCAAATTTTTGGCCTTGTTCAGGGTAAACTTACACTTCTCTGAAATAGAATCCTTTACCAAGCCACCCAAACGGTCAGCAGTGATAGTGAGGAATGGCCTCTACAAACATTCCTGGTTTATTTCTTTAATCGGGTGGCACAGGTCTAAATTAGGAACTGGACACAGGCCTGGATCAGAAGGTCTAGAAGCTCCCAGAGGTGGAGTTTCTATTCAAAAATTGTTATTTTTCTGCAGCTATCTCATTCAACACATTTCATTTTATACACATTTACAGCAACTACAAAGGGTGAGTTCAAAAACACAACTCTTCTATTTCCTCCACATATGCATAGTTAGGGGCAGCATTTTCCAAATCATAGGATTAGCTAAGCGATATCTTCAGCAGTAACCTGCAGTAGGCCCAGAGCCACAACCTCTTTGGAAATGAAACATATGGGCATCTTGCCTAGTTCAAAGTCTGAAAAGAAGAAAATATCAAGAAGAGATGTATGAGTAAGCAAATGATAATAGTATTTAATAATGAAATGCCTAATAATGAAATATTCTTGTATTTTAAAATATTACATGTGAACTACTTAAGTTATTAAAAATAAAAATTGTAATATATTCACGCTGAAGTATACAGTGCAACAAGCAATATTTTAAAGAATATTTAAGTACATTATTACTAATTAGGTAGTAATTTCCAAATGGCTTCTTGATCTTCTCCATAATCTTTGGTGTTGGATACACGAACTCTGGTATCTAATGTGGATCGATGACTTCTCATCCATGCTTTAACATATGGTATTCGGTTCCAGGAACTTAGTGGTTTTCCCAACAAATTGACGGTCATAAAGTTTGAGATATGTGTAATTGTTAAATTCGCCCTTTTATTACTACAAATAATATTCATCAACGGAAAAGCTCTTTCTGCTTCTGCAGAACTAATTGCAATTGTGTTCATAATTTGCTTTGCTTTCTTTATTGTTTCCAGATCAGGAAGATGTTCTGATTGAATGCTATTCTCTACATAGTCACAAAAATCATTGAAATCGACTACAAATTTTATGAATTTGTTTAATTCATGCACTTTTTCTTCTCCTGATTTCCAAGGTAACCTGACTTCTTCAATATTCCATGAAGTGGGATCCATAACATTGAATATTCAACTATTTTAGGTGTATTACTAGAATGACCTAAGTTATCTTCTTTATATTTAATGTGATTTTCGTTTAATAATCTTGCCTTCATTTTTTCAATAATACACTCTATTACTTTGTCTCGTGGCAGTGATTTAAACCTTACATTACCTTCAAACTCTATGCATTTAAAAGCATCACTTTCTATCGTTTCATTAATTTTATTTTCATGTATACCAAACTATCTTTTAATTGTATGAAAAAATCAATCGTTCGTTTGATTAGCTTATCTGCCTTTGTTAAACTCAATTGTCTCGCTTGTAGTGCATTTGATAATAATGCAAGTTCATCCAAAATGTCAATCATTAATGCCAAGTCTTTTAAAAATTCTTTGTTTTTCAATCTTTTTTCCATGCCAGAAAATTTCTTATTTTTGGAAAAATAAATATAAAGAGCTGGATAAGCTCTCCAGACCGCTTTGACAGCTCTAAGGCTACAAGAAGCCAATCGAGGACCAAAAACACGGCCTATTTTGATTATTTCAATATATAGTTCTTCAGAAACTTGTTTAAGTTCAAACTGAGTCTTATTTGACTGATGAAAAATTGCATAAATCTTGTCCAAAAAAATCTTGAAATGGCTTATTTCATTGATATCATTTATAGCATCATCTAAAGCCAGTTGTAGCCGATGATTCAACAATGCCAAAGTATAATGTTTGGAAAATCTTGAATGAGTCTTATAGCAGCTCCAGATTTATGTCCAAGCATGCTGCTCACGCCATCAGAACAAAATCCGATTAAATTTTTCTTTAAATATTCTGTGTCAAATCCTGTATCGGTTAACATATTTCTCAAAGCATTATAAATATTTTCTGCTTTTGTTGATTCTAATTCCACTAAATCGAGAAAAATTGTTGGTGAAGAATCTTGTAATTCACATTTTATAAGAATTACAAGCACAGTTCTTTATTTTTCTTTAAATATTCTGTGTCAAATCCTGTATCGGTTAACATATTTCTCAAAGCATTATAAATATTTTCTGCTTTTGTTGATTCTAATTCCACTAAATCGAGAAAAATTGTTGGTGAAGAATCTTGTAATTCACATTTTATAAGAATTACAAGCACAGTTCTACTTGAAATTGTAGAAGCTTCATCAATAATAATAATACAAATCTTTGAATTGTTTTAAATGATTTTACTAAAAATTTGTTTTCTTATTAATTCAGCAATATGCTCTACGATTCTGATGGCTGAAAATCGAGAATGTAGGCAGTTCCCTAAATCAGTTTCATTCTTAATTTGTAGCTCTACTTCATCCTCCATATCTGACATTGGTCGGTTTCTTTTTACTAAGCTGTAAACTATGTTGAAATTTTTGCTGGTTATTGCAACATTTTTTTCAGTAACTTTATCAATCACTGTAGTGAGAGGGGTTTTTTTAGATTCATTTAAAATATTTATAACTCTCAAATGAGAGCTTGATTCGAAATGTTCCTTCATTTTTTTTCTTAATGAAGCTTGCTGAACTTTTTTATCAGCTCCAGAGGCTTGAATAGTACACTTCTGCCATGCCAAAGAAATGTGTCAAGATTTTCCTCCAAGGACCCCCAAATGTGACGTATTTGCACAGTGGGGACAACCACGTTTTTTGCCTTCCATTATCAAGCCATTATATTTCTTTTAAAAATATTGTGCCTGCTCGGAAGTCCAACCATCGGGTGCTACCTTTTCTCAATCATGTAAATCCTCTTCCATTGCGGACACATTTTCAGATGATTCAACATTTAAGATATTTTCATCACCAAAATTATTGTCGTCGGCGTTTTCAGTATTTAAATAATTATTTTCACAACGAGAACTACTGACTAATGATTTTGTCATTTTCGTGGAAAACCAGTCACTAATGCTTTTCTGGTGTTTCATTATGAAGGGTAAATAATATTGACTAGAAAACTTTAATCTTCGAATAACAGTCCAGTTAGTATTACACACCGAAATATCACATGCACTTAACTAGAAACCGACAGACCAACTATGACTCACTGGTCATGCTGAATTGTATAGAAAACAGTTGAGCAAGTGCACGAACGAGGCAAGTGCAACCCCTGTTAATAAAATAATAAACGAGACGTTTGTCTTGAGTCAGGACGAACTTGGATGCGACCGAGTCGCAGCCTGCGACGACATTACATGTGCACGCGCATAGCAACATAAATCTTGACCAATCTGTTGTAGGAATGGCTCTTTAACTGCTAGAATTCCGCGTCCCTTTGCATTTGAAGTTTATTTTGTACACCGTATTACAAGTCTTCATTAATTTAAGGTTTCCCCCGTGCCAGTTATAAATTTTACACTTACATGAGCCCCTGATGGAACCCCAGAATGACAGCAGGCTACGTGGGGGCCAATGGCTGGGACCCCATCTGGCAAGGGGCCGGCGGCCGGAACCCCAGTCCAGCGGTGGGCTGAGAGGGGTGGCAGACAAAACCCCAGACAGGCAGCGGCTCACCCACCGCCGGTCTGGGGTTCCGGCTGCCGGCTCCTGCTAGCCGGGGTCCTGGCCACCGGCCCCGCTCAGTTCCATTCACCCAGGCAGGCAGCAGGCTGAGTGGGGCCAGCAGACCCCAGCCGGCAGCAGCGTGCCAGTAAAAATCAGCTCGTGTGCTGCCTTTGGCAGGCGTGCCGCAGGTTGCCGACCTCTGCCCTATTATTTTCTACACCATTTTATAAGATTAAGATTATTCATTTTAAGATCATTTTATAACATTTGTTTTCCTAACAATTTTTAACAACCGGTTCTAAAACTGCTTCAAAATTTAGCAGCCGGTTCCTGAGAACCGGTGGGAACCGGGTCCAGCTCACCACTGCCTATGACTACATCATATGACACTTGGGAGGTGGAAGGTAGGACGTGAAGAAAATAAACTCCACATGCCTCCGACAGAAGGTAACACTGCTGTGGTGATGGGGAAGGTGGGGATCTCCTTCAGGTGTCACTGTCATAAATATAAAGGGAAGGGTAAACCCCTTTAAAATCCCTCCTGGCCAGAGGAAATCTCCTCTCACCTGTAAAGGGTTAAGAAGCTAAAGGTAACCTCGCTGGCACCTGACCAAAATGACCAATGAGGAGACAAGATACTTTCAAAAGCTGGGAGGAGGGAGAGAAACAAAGGGTTTGTGTGTCTGTCTACATTTTGTCTTTGCCGGAGATAGACCAGGAATGAAGCCTTAGAACTTTTAGTAAGTAATCTAGCTAGGTATGTGTTAGATTATGATTTCTTTAAATGGCTGAGAAAAGAATTGTGCTGAATAGAATAACTATTTCTGTCTGTGTATCTTTTTTGTAACTTAAGGTTTTTGCCTAGAGGGGTTCTCTATGTTTTGAATCTAATTACCCTGTAAGGTATTTACCATCCTGATTTTACAGGGGGGATTTCTTATTTCTAATTACTTCTATTTTTATTAAAAGTCTTCTTGTAAGAAAACTGAATGCTTTTTCATTGTTCTCAGATCCAGGGGTTTGGGTCTGTGGTCACCTATGCAAATTGGTGAGGCTTTTTATCCAACATTTCCCTGGAAAGGGGGGGTGCAAGTGTTGGGAGGATTGTTCGTTGTTCTTAAGATCCAAGGGTCTGGGTCTGTAGTCACCTAGGCAAATTGGTGAGGCTTTTTACCAAACCTTGTCCAGGAAGTGGGGTGCAAGGTTTTTGGGAAGTATTTTGGGGGGAAAGACGTGTCCAAACAGCTCTTCCCCAGTAACCAGTATTTGTTTGGTGGTGGTAGCGGCCAATCCAAGGACAAAAGGGTGGAATATTTTGTACCTTGGGGAAGTTTTGACCTAAGCTGGTAAAGATAAGCTTAGGAGGTTTTTCATGCAGGTCCCCACATCTGTACCCTAGAGTTCAGAGTGGGGGAGGGACCTTGACAGTCACCGAGACTGAAACTACACTTTTCTTCCTGCCCCATTCCTGCTTTTTGTTATATTTTAAAAGATTTTAAATTATAAAAAGAGTATACAGAAGAATTGCTAAAAGAAAAGGAGTGCCTGTGGCACCTTAGAGACTAACCAATTTATTTGAGCATGAGCTTTCGTGAGCTACAGCTCACTTCATCGGATGCATACTGTGGAAGCTGTTCAGCTCCAGGCAGTGGAATGAGAAAACCTGTCCCAAGAGGGGAACTTGGTGACTCGAAAGCAATGAAATGAGATACGATGGGTTTCTTTAGACTAGGAAAATGATGGAGGTTAGGTAGGGTCATGAGGAAACATGCTAGGTACCCCAGCCACTATAAATGGGCTATGCCTTTATTGCAGGAAGTTGTGGGTTTTTACAACGGGATATCTAACTCAACCGAGCTACAGTTGCGGAAAATCCTTGTGGAGACCCATGTAGTTAGTTGAGGTCATCCTTATCTCTCCCACCTGTGGCTGATGGACATTCCTAGTAGGACTCTTAGGAGAAAGGATTTGATAGAAAGGACCATGGGATTCACCCCAAGGAAGGGCAAGCTGCAAAAGGCAACAGTGGGCAACTTATCTGGGGGACCCGAGAGTGACACAAATGGTGCAAACAGCCTTAAAGGTCACTATGTGGCACTGAGCAAATGTACTGAAGCAAAACAATCTTTTGTCAGCTCTAGACAAGGTTTTGGGGTATTTATTTTCCTGGTGGATTCTCTGCTGACAAAGAGCTGGGCTTTCATGGAAGCTTTTCCCACACTAGAAGCACCTACATGTTCTCTGTCCTGTGTGGCTCTTCTGATATGCGATAAGGAGTAAGCGCAGAGGGAAGGTTTCACTGCACGCCCAGCATTCATAGGGGCTCATTCCTTGTGGATTTTCTGATGTGTAAAAAGGTTTGCTCTCAGACTGAAGGTTTTACTACATGCCCAGCATTCATAGGGGCTCTCTCCTGTGTGGAGTCTCTCCAGCCTAATAAAGCCATTGTGGCAACTGAAGGTTTCCCCATACTCAATGCATGTGTTGTTTGTCTCTCCTCTGGGGATCCTCTGCTGGGCTGTGCTTTCCTTGAGGCCCTTTTGAGTTCCCTGACAATTACTGGATTTATCCACTTTCTCCCCTGCTTGGTTTCCCAGCTGTCTTCCTGGCCTGTGCTGACTTTCACAGGTCTTTCCCCACCCATGACTCCTGGACACATTCCCTTTAGATCTTTGTGATAATGTTTTGTGCAGTTCCACTTGCTCAGCATCTTCCTGCTGAGAATTCTGTTCTGCATCCTCGCTCACCATCCCATCACCTGCTGGGAAACAGAGAGAGAAAAGCCTCAGAAGCAGGGATGGAAAAGGGGAGAACCAAAATAAGGGAGGGATAGCTCAGTGGTTTGCGCATTGGCCTGCTAAACCCAGGGTTGTGAGTTCAATCCTTGAGGGGGCCATTTAGGGATCTGGGGCAAAAATTGGGGATTGGTCCTGCTTTGAGCAGGGGGTTGGACTAGATGACCTCCTGAGGTCCCTTCCAACCCTCATATTCTAAGAGCTTGAGAGCTGAGGAAATAAATCAGGAACTGATCTGAGAGCAAGAGGAAGACCCAGGAAAAACAATTAATAGGAAAGGTGGAAATGGTGGAAGTGCTAAATGCCTTTTTTGTTTCAGTTTTCATGAAAGGAGCTTTCATGGAGGAGTCCTGTTGACATAGCACTGTCAAAGAGTTGGGTTGGTATAACTGTGTCACTCAGGGGTGTGGATATTTCACACTCCTGAGCAATGTAGTTATACTGATAACTGTAGTGTAGACCAGACCAGAGTGCCAATCTATAGAAACAAGAATAAGGACAATCCGGGGAATTACAGACAATCAGTTTAACTTCAGTACCTGGAAAGATAATGGAGCAAATAATCAAGCAATCAATTTGCAAACACCTAGAAGATAATAAGGTGATAAGTAACAGTCAGCATGGATTTGTCAAGAACAAATCATGTCAAACCAATTTAATAGCTTTCCTTGACAGGGTAACAGGCCTTGTGGATGTGGGGAAAGCAGTAGCTGTGGTATATCTTGACTTTAATAAGGTTTTTGATATTGTTTTGCATGACCTTCTCATAAACAAACAAGGGAAATATAGCCTAGATGGAGCTACTATGAGGTGGGTGCATAACTGGTTGGAAAACTTTTCCCAGAGAGTAGATACGAGGGGTTCACAGTCAAGCCAGAAGGGCATATCTAGTGGGGTCCTGCAGGGATCGGTTCTGGTTCTGGTTCTGTTCAGTATCTTCATCAATGGTTTAGATAATGGTATAGAGCATACATTTGACAGGGTAACAAGCCTTGTGGATGGGGGTGGGGAAGCGGTAGATGTGGTATATCTTGACTTTAGTAAAGCTTTTGATACTGTCTCACATGATCTTCTCATAAAAAAACTAGGGAAAAGCAACCTAGGTGGAACTACTATAAGGTGGGTGCAAAACTGGTTGGGAAACCTTTCCTAGCGAGTACTTATCAGTGGTTCACAGTCATGCTGAAAGGGCATAACGAGTGGGGTCCCACAGGGATCAGTTCTGGGTCCGGTTCTGTTCAATATCTTCTTTAATGATTTAGATAATGGCATAGAGAGTACATTTATAAAGTTTGCGGGCAATACCAAGCTGGGAGGGGTTGCAAGTGCTTTGGAGGATAGGATTAAAATTCAAAATGATCTGGACAAACTGGAGAAATGGTCTGAAGTAATTAGGATGAAATTTAATACAGACAAAGTACTCCACTTAGGAAGGAACAATCAGTTGCACACATACAAACTAGGAAATGACTGCCTAGGAAGGAGTACTGCAGAAAGGGATGTGGGGATCATAGTGGATCATAAGCTAAACATGAGTCAACAGTGTAACACTGTTGCAAAAAAAGCAAACATCGTTCTGTGATGTATTAGCAGGAGTGCTGCAAGCAAGACATGAGAAGTAATTCTCCTGCTCTACTCCATGCTGATAAGGCCTCACGTGGAGTACTGTGTCCAGTTCTGGGTGCCACATTTCAGGAAAGATGTGGACAGACTGGAGAAAGTCCAGAGAAGAGCAACAAAAATTATTAAAAGTCTAGAAAACACGACTTATGAGGGAAGGTTGAAAAAAATTGGGTTTGTTTAGTCTGGAGAAGAGAAGACTGAGGGGGACATGATAACAGTTTTCAAGTTCATAAAAGTTTTTACAAGGAGGAGGGTGAAAAAATGTTATCCTGAATCTCTGAGGCTAGGACAAGAAGCAATGGGCTTAAATTGCAGCAAGGGGGTGTCACACTATGCCCCATATTCTTCATAGAGATATTGTTGTGATATGACTGAGGCATTACTAAGTTGTATTTTATGCAAGATGGGTCATGTGATGTATCATTGGAAAGGTTATGATTTACTGAATGTGATTATCCTATTTGTATGCATTTATCATTTCTGTATCTGAAGTTAGGAATATTGACTATGTAACAATTTCAAGTGGGTTTGCACCTGGGGAATGCCCACCAGACAAAATGCAATCAGTCTGGCTGGTTAGACAATGGGCCATTAGGGAGAATAGGACTTTGAAGATGTTAATCTCCCACCTTCCTAGGAGCTTCCTGGGATGCTGCTTTGACACTGCAAGGTCATGTGATCATGTCACCTGGTACTGGACTTCATCTTGGACTGCTAATATTTTTCCACTAGTAGGGGGTGGGGATCAAACTGGGAAACAAAGGATTCCCGCCATATGTAAATCCTATTTAAGCCTGGGGAGTGAGTTAATCAGGGTCAGTTCTTCACTGAATCCCCACCCAAGGTGACTGCTAAAAACACCTCAGACTGATCTGGGGAAGAAAGGACTGGACCCAGGCTAGAAGGTATCTGGCCATTGAAAGGAATATCTGGAGTTTTAAGCAGCAAGCAAGATTAGTTTGTCTAAAAGAAATTTTGCAACCTGCTTAAAACAACATTTAAAGTGAGAAATCACTACTTGCAGCCAGTTTCTTTAGTGTGTTCAGCTTAGTTTGTGTGTTTGCTTTATTTGCTAAATATCTACTTTCATCCGTTATAATCTCTTAAAATCTATCCTCTGTAGTTAGTAAATTTGTTTTTGTTTTCTATATACCAGTTTGTGGAATTCATAATGGGGGGGAGGGGCAAAAAGCTGTGCATATCTTCCTCCACATAGTGGGAGGGAGTGAATTTCATGAGCTTACACTGTAGTTTTATGTGCAGTGCAAGACAATATAATTTTGGGTTTACACTCCAGAGGGGGTGTGCACTTGAGTGCTTTAGGGCAATTCCTGAGCTGAGTCTTCCCACGCGCAGCTGATTTCAGTGTCTGTGTCTTTCTGCAGCTGGGTGTGGCCCTACCTGCATGTGTGCTGGAGGAGGCTTGAGGGCCTGGCTCGCCAGGTCAGTGTAAGGGAACCCAGACTGGTGGAACCAGCGGGCTCAGTGGTACCCCAGTACATCAGGTGGCACCCGGGGGGGGGGGGGGGCAACCTGTCACAGGGGGGTTGAGGTTGGACATTAGGAAAATCTTCCTAACTGTCAGGGCAGTTAAGCACTGGAACAAATTACCTAGGCAGGTTGTGGAATCTCCGTCATCGGAGGTGTTTAAGAGCAGGTTAGGCAAACACCTTTCAGGGTTGCTCTAGATAATACTTAGTCCTGCCATGAGTGCAGGGACTGGACTAGATGACTGACTGAGGGCCCTTCCAGACCTACACTTCTATGATTCCCTCAAACTCTTCCAACTAAGGGAGAGAAGAGGGGAGCAATTTTCCCTCCACATCCCATGCAAACACTCAGGATGAAGGCAGGTGAGGGAGGGAGCTATTGACATAAGTCAGTCGGGGTGAATGATTCCTCTCCTGTGCTTCTGCCCCTCAGGGTCTCTCTTTCTCCTGAGCCCTGGAGATCTGGGACCCATAGCTCCTCCTCCCATTCCAGCTGGGAGATCACATCAGGTTTGGAAACTGGAAATCCTGCCCAGGGGAAAGAAAACAAGGGAGATCAAGTGAACTCTTGAGATATTTGTCACAAAAATGTTCCATTATTTTAACCCCCTGTCCATTGTAAAGCCATAAAATCCCAGGGACAGATGCCCAGGCACTCAAAGCTCTCCACTTATGAGGGATTTAACTATCCTCATCTATGCTGGGAACACACACAGCCAGACACCCCCCCTCAAAAAGGCTCCTAAGACACAGAGAAGGTAACTCTCTGGGCCAGAAGGTGAGGACGCTAGTAAGAGGGAAATCACCCTGGAACTGCTTCTGACTGAGACAGAAAGAGGCCAAGAGACAAAGGGTGAGGCATAGGTAAGGGTATGGCTCTGTCACGGAGGTCACAGAATCCATGACTCTCTGGGACATCTTATGCAGAGGCAGGGCTGGAGCAGCTTCTGGGATTGGTAAGCCCCTCTGGAACTGGTGCAGTGGTGGGGCTGGAGCAGCTGCTGGCAGTCAGCCCCAAGGCCACCACAGCAGAGACCCCTGGGCCTCTGGAGCAGCTGGCCAGCAGTCAGCCCCGGGGTCGCTGGAGCAGCTTGCCAGTGGTCAGCCCCAGGGCCACCTGAGAAGCTGGCTGGTGGGCTGGCCACTGGAGCAGTGGCCATAGGGTTGAAGCAGCAACCGGAGTTGGGTCAGCCCCTGCTGTGGGAGCAGCGGTGGGGTTGGAGCAACTGCCAGAGGTCAGCCCTCAGCAGTGCTCCAACTCTTAGGCCCTCCCCCAGGGTATTTTTAGTTAAAAGTCAAGGACAGGTCACGGGCTTCCGTGAATGTTCGTTTATTGCCCACGACTTGTCCCTGACTTTTACAAAAACTACCCAGGACAGAATTTGAACCTTAGTCCCAGGGAAGCACATGAAAAGATGGGAGTTGCCTTACCAAGTGGGGGTCAGTGCTAATGAGGCCAATTCAATTAGGGTGGATGTGACAACTGCTGGGAATGGGCCACATCCACCCTAATTGAATTGGCCTCATTAGCACTGACCCCCCAACACACTTGGGAGTTGCTTTACCATCTTTTCCTGTGCTGTATATTTATACCTGCCTGCTTTTTTTCACTCCATGCATCTGATGAAATGGGTTCTAGCCCCTGAAAGCTTATGCCTAAATAAATGTGTTAGTCTCTAAGGTGCCACAAGGACTCCTTATTGTTTTAACTGTGGTATGTAACCTATTGCTTAAACTAGCCTTTGTATCAGATGACTGGAAGATAGCTAAATAATGCTGATTTTTCAAAAAAGGCTCCAGAGGCGATCCTGGCAATTACCAGCGGGTCAGTCTAACTTCAGCACCAGGCAAATTGGTTGAAACTATAGTAAAGAACAGAATTATCAGACACATAGAAGAACATTGTATATTGGGGAAGAGTCAACACAGCTCTTGTAAAGAGAAATCACCCCTCATCAATCTATTAGAATGATCTGAGGTTATCAGCAAGCATGTGGACAAGGGTGATACAGTGTACCTGGACTTTCACAAAGCCTTTGACAAGCTCCCACTCCAAGCTAGCTGGACCATTGGTCTGACCCAACATGGCCATTCTTATGAAGAAGACTGTCACGGTACATCACTGATCCCAGACTCCCAAAGGTGTCTGCACTCAGCAAAGTGAGCAGTCATGGAATAAGAGGGAATGTCCACTCCTGGCTCAGTAACTGGATAGGAAACAAAGGGTTGGAATAAATGGTCAATTTTTAGAGTGGAGAGAGGTAAACACCAGGGTCCCCCAAGGATCTGTACTAGGACCTTCTGATCAACATATTCATTAATGATCTCACATAGGGGGTGAACAGTGAGGTGGCAAAATTTGCAGATAATGCAAAATTACTCAAGATAGTTAAGTCCAAAGCAGTCTGTGAAGAGTTACAAAGGGATCTCACAAAACTGGGTGACAAAATGGCAGATGAAATTCAATATTGATAAGTGCAAAGTAATGCAGACTGGAAAAAATAATCCCAATGATTCAACAAAATGAAGTGGATCTAAATTAATTGTTACCTGTCAAAAAAAGAGATCTTGGAGTCATCGTGGATAGTTCTCTGAAAACATCCGCTCAATGTGCAGTGACAGTCAAAAAAAGCTAACTGAATGTTAGGAACAATCAGAAAAGGGAAGATAATAAAATAGAAATATCATAAAGCCACCATATGAATCCATGGTATACCCACACTCTGAATACTGCATACAGTTCTAGTCACCCCATCTCAAAACAGACGTACTGGAATCAGAAAAGGCAAACAGAAGGGGAATGAAAATGATTAGGGGTATAGAACAGCTTCTGTAGGAGGAAAAATTTTAAAGACTGGGCCTGTTCAGCTTAGAAGAGAGACAACAATGGGAGGGATATGACAGAGGTCTTTACAATCATGAATGATGTGGAAACGTGACTAGGGAAGTGTTATTTACCTTCACATAACAGAAGAACCAGGGGTCACCCCATGAAATTAATAGGCAGCAGGTTTAAAACAAACATAAGGAAGTACTTCACAAAGCATACAGTCAACCTGTGGAACTCCTTGCCAGAGGATGTTGTGAAGGTCAAAAGAATAACTAGGTTATAACAGAACAACTGTTGAGCCCTCCCCCTGCTTTTCTCCATAAGAACGGCCATATTGGGGCAGACAAAAGGTCCATCCAGCCCAGAGTCCTGTCTTCCGACAGTGGCCAATGCCAGGTGCCCCAGAGGGAATGAACAGAACAGGTCATCATCAAGTGATCCATCCCCTGTCACCCATTCCCAGCTTCTGGCACACAGAGGCTAGGGACACCATCTCTGCCCATCCTGGCTAATAGCCACAGAGGTTCTAATTGTCTCCTTGATGGATCTCAGTCGCTTGGCATCCATCACACCCACTGCCTCTTTGGCTCATCATCACCTGAAGTTCCAGTCTCTGCGGTTTTTAGCTTCCCCAAACTGATGAGTTCAACAGACTGAAATGCACACGTCCAGCAAATCTAAGGCTCTGTTAACCCCCAAAGAGTTTCCAGCAATCAGCTCTCAAAGCCATTCATTGACTGAAGAGGACATGCTGTGGCCATTGAACCTGAGCTACCCCCATGCATTTTAGCCTGAGCCCAACTTGAGACAGCTTCCAGACAATGCGTGTGATGCTGTTTTCTTGCATTCTGCATGAATTCGCCTTGGAGGTTTCGCACGGATACCAGAATTTCTGGGTTAACAGCAATATTTTAAAGTGCTCTCAAATCCACATGCAAATTCTGGCTCGGCCCCACCCCCTGAGCCGGGAGCTGGCAATAGCAACTTGGAATAGGTCGGTAAAGGCAATGCAAAAGGAAGGGGCAGATTCTCCACCTCTGGAAGTCTTCACACCAAGACTGGATGTCTTCCTGGAAGATAATTTAGTCAAGCACAAGGTATTCAGATCAATTGTCAGAACCATGGGCCTTGAAGCCAGGGCCACGGGAGCAGCCACACTTCAACCTTCCACTTGGCAGCCTGCTAACTGCTGACCAGGATCCCGGAAGCCGAGACCCAATCTGAGGCTTCGCTCCTGACAGCCAATTGACAGAGTCCCAGAGCTGCCAACTGGGCTGCTGACCCTACTTAAACCAGCAACAGGAACAGGAAGCTGCCTGAATAACTAGGATCCACCCTACTCTGGATTGTGTATCTTGTGGCTCTCATGCCCAGTCCTTTGGCTTGACTTCTGGGGGCCCTGACCTGGCTTGGCTCCTGGCATCTGAGCTGTGGTTCTTTCTGATTTGTCGCCTGCCTTTGACCCCCTGGTATCCTGACTTCAACTGACCCTGGTTACCAACTTGTGGTTCTGAACTCTGGTTTGTCTCCTGCCTCTGATCTCCCCGGATCCTGACCCAGCTGGCTCTTGACTCCTGACTGTGGACCCCAGCTCTGACCACTGGATCTGGTTGTCCATGACCTAGCCCTGACATCAACCCAACAATAACTGGATGAAGTTCTATAGCCTAACAGTCCCTCCTGGCCTTAGAATCTGTAAATCTATACGAGCTATCGGAATGCCAGCATTTCTCCGCATGCCCTCCAGCTGTGTGCACTGTGTCAGTGGCAACTGTAATTAAATAGTGGAGGGATTAGTGGAGCAGCTTGGCAGAGTTGTGACTGGGATAAAAGACAGGTGTATGTCGACCCTGAGGGAACAGGTATTCCTCATGTAAGTGCTGGTTATTGTCGGTTGTGTCAGTAAAGGTGCACAAGGGTGTGTCCTTGCCACAGGGATTGTCAGCAGTGTGGTGGTGTACACGCAACGGTGAAGGGGTGGCAACAGTTTGCAAGTCTGAGCTGGTTTGTGTGGATTGGGCTCGCCGGTTCAGGGCAGGAAACTTCCATTCGCTACACCAGACCCGAACCCAAGTTTGGCCTTTGCAAAGAGAAGGTGTGAGACTCTCTGTGCCATGCTGCTCCTGTGCTCTGCTCCCAGAGCGCTCTGTGGCGTGGAGGGCAGAGTGCTCGTGTATGTGTCATTGGTACGTGGGGACGTTGCTGAAACAGGGCAGAGCTGGAGTGGCACTGTGTGGGTGGCGTGAACCTTAACTCTTCATTTCTCCTTCTAAGAACCGAGGGGACAGGAATGCTTACCCAGCGAGGTCACATTCTCATAGTTCTCCTGCATGACGTCTCTGTAGAGGGCTCTCTGAGTGGGGTCCAGCAGAGCCCACTCTTCCCTGGTGAAATACACAGCCACCTCCTCAAAGGTCACCAGCTGCTGAAAGAGCAAGAGCCCCCTACTCAGTGCTTGCCCCCCATCACAGGAGAAAAGGGCCAGCCCTACCCCACTCACAGCAGACAGGAGACTTGGCGGGGGGGAGACCTCTCCCCACTCCCAGAAGAAAGAGGGGGAGGGGGTCTTTGCATTCATCACCAGAGGCAGATCAGAGGGGCCAACTTTCTAATTTCCCCCAGGGGGCTCGATCCCTGCTTTACCCCAGGCCCTGGCCCCACCCCCACCTTGCCTCTTCCCACTCCCCCCCTTCCTGGGCCTGCTTCACCCCGCCTCATTCCACCCCCTCCCCAGAGCATGCCCTGCCCTTGCTCTGCCTCTTCCTGCCCCAGCTCCTCCCCACCAGCGCCTCCTGTACGCCACTGACCAGCTGATCCTCGGCGGGTGGGAGGTGCTGGGAGGGGGGGAGGAGCTGATCACAGGGGCTGTTGGTGGGTGCTGAGCACCCACTAGTTTTTCCCTGTGGGTGCGCCAGTCCCGGAGCACCACGAAGTCGCTGCCTATGAGGCAGATACAGGAAACAGAGCTGCTAGCATGGTGCAGGGACAGCTCCCTGGTAGGAATCCCAACACCCTTCCCATTGCCATCAGCTGGATGTGAGGGGATGGGTTATCTCCCCAACACCTCACTGGGCTGGGGGGTCCCCTTCATATCTCACAGCAGCCCCTGGTTAGTAGATTCACACTCCAGCACTTAGAGGCTGGGGAGTTTTCCCAGTGCAGTCCAGGGGGTTGTTTCCTGTTCCACAGTTCAGGGCTTTTATACCCCCAAACAGAGGTGCTGGAACAATTGTTATAGTGGGGGGGGGGGGCTGAGAGCCATTGCACCAAACTGTAAACTCTGTATATGATGGAAACCACTTCAAGCCCGCACCCCCTAGTTCCAGCCCCCCTGCCCCCAAACCTCCTGGGCCTGTTCCTAGGACCCAGCCCCTCCCTTTCTCCACCTCCCCCACCTCCAGGCCGAACTGCCCAGCAGATCCTGTCTCCTCTCTCACACAGGAGCCCACCAGCATCCCTACCTGAACTGGCTCCACGGCAGCCATTTCCCTGCCCTGTCGCCGGGGGAGAGGGGATGAGCAGGAGCGAAACGGGGATGTTCTTCTGCAGCCTGCCAGGACAAAAAGGGCAAGTGGGCAGATTGCAGAAAAGGCTTTATTTTAACTTACCTCCTGATTCCCCACAGGCTCTTTCCCGGCAGAGCTGTTCTCGACTCTGCCATGCAGGGGAAACGCCTGGTCGCCTCATTGCAGAGCAGACCTGGCCCCTCTCACCAGCACTAAACCCACGGAGACATTTTTAAACCCTCCCCAGGAACAAAGTCTCTGAATCAAATACTAACCATACGCTGATGCCTATGTTAATCTGGAGTCGCTCCTTGTCCTTCCCTTCAGTGACTGGATTAACACTAGTTTCAGTGAAACAAGAAACATGGCTTTGGAGAGATGAGGACAGAATCCGTTTCAACAGGTCACATCTGGGATAAGGCCTCAGGGCAATAGTTTTCCCTCCAAAATGTGAAGTTCCTGCAGTACTGAAGGGGCCAGTGCAGCAAAAGTTGGGGTGATTGTGACAGATCTGGCAATTTCCTTGGTAAGTGTTACGGAATGAAGTAAGTATCTTTGGAGACCTTTGTAGGAAATGCAGAGGTTTTGTATTATTGTAGGCCAGGTAGACCAAAGGACTATATTGAACAAGGTGGCCGACAAGAATGGTCTTTTGGGACAAGATGTGTGAACTGGATTTCCTGGGAAATATCTTGAATGCAAATCCCCCATCACAGTTTATGGAAATTCCCAGCCTTCTGAAGCTATGCCCTGAGGAGTGGGCCTTTGTCTGCTGGCCACCTGTTATCTGAGGCCAACATCAAAGGCCAAATCTGTATAGAGGCAAGGCTGAACTATTTATGGTTGTTCTGGTTCTAGTTAAGGCTATTATGAACTTGTAACAACAGAAAAAAAGCTGAGTGGAGTTTGAGGGCCTGGCTCCTTTTAGAGCCTCTGCTGGAGCTGGGGGTGGGGGCTGATTTCTGGTAAGCTTATGAGCATGCATGTAGGTTTTTATTGTTTTTACACTGCTGATAGCCTCTGGAGACAATGCAAAGTGCAGACACTGGCCTGTTTACGCCGCGTGGCTTGCTGGGGATATCACAATGTAGGCAGGGAGCTGTGCAGCCAGGAAACACTCTGGACAGGAGGAAGAGAAACACTGAACACTGCATTAGAGAGGTGCTGGCTGGCAGCCAGAAGCCTAAAAGTGGGTGCCCTTGGTGGACCATGCAGTGGAGATACATGTGCAGTTGCCCTGAACTGTGAAAGTGATTTCCTATCAGTATTTGCTAAAAGGAGAGAACATTACCTCACCACCTGCTGGCCACTCACACAGGGAGCACTGGGTGATGCTTTTCTCACCGAAGAATGGCGGGTGTGAAATTTCCATGCCGTCACTGGCTAACAGTGGCCACTGATCCACCCCAGAGGCGGCTGCATCTCAGCCCTGGGGAAAGCAAACCCTCATGGAGACCATTTGTCATAAGGTTTGGGGATACTTCTGGTTAGGCATAGTGTTTAAGGCCAGAAGGGATCAGCAGATCATCTGGTCTGACCCCCTGTATATCACAGATCACCAGCACCATGCAGCGTCATCACACTAACCCAGAGACTGAAATTAGACCCCACCATATCAGCCCATGGGAAAATCAACTATTACGTTCCAGAGGGAGAGACTAGGAGAGAGTGAGGACCACCGATGTCTGAGCCCTCTACAATGGCAGGGAGATGATTCAATGAGATACACAAAGACAATCCTGGTGACTGGCCAGCACCCAACACTGCAGAGGAAGGTGAAACCCCCAGGGTCACTGCCTGTCTGTCCTGGGGGAAATTCCTTCCTGACCCTATCCACTCAGAGCCTGAGCAGGTGAACAAGAACCAGCCAGCCAAGCACTTGAGAGAGAGAGTGCTCAGTGCCACATCAGAGGCTTGGGCCTCCCATCCAGCATCCCATCTCCAAACATGGCTGTCTCTTACAAAAATCAAATCCCCTGGGGAAAAAAACAGAATGAAACATTAACTGTGGCAAGTCACAGGAAGTATAATTAGGCAGGGAGGCCAAAAACGAATCTGAAGAACAATTAGCAAAAGACACACAAACTAAGAGCAACTGTTTTTAAAGTACATCAGAAGCAGGAAGTGGCTAGTCAGTGTGGCCACTGGACTATCAAGGAGCACTCAAGAAAGACAAGAAGCTAAATTAATTATTTGCATAGGACTTTACTGCAGAGAATGTGAGGGAGATTTTCACACCTGAGACATTCTTTTTAGGTGGCAAATCTGAGGAACTGCCCCAGACTGAGGTGTCAATAGGAGGTTTTGGAAGAAATTGATAAATTAAACAGTAATAAATCACCAGGGCCAGATGATATTCAATCTAGAGTTTTGAAGGAACTCAAATGAAATTTCAAAACCACTAACTGTGGTATGTTACTTACTGCTTAAATCAGCCTCTGTACCAGATGACAGGTTTCAGAGTAGCAGCCGTGTTAGTCTGTATTCGCAAAAAGAAAAGGAGGACTTGTGGCACCTTAGAGACTAACCAATTTATTTGAGCATAAGCTTTCGTGAGCTACAGCTCACTTCATCGATGCATTCAGTCTCTAAGGTGCCACAAGTACTCCTTTTCGTTGTACCAGATGAGTGGAGGATCGCTAATGTAATGCTGATTTTTGAAAAAAGGCTCCAGAGAGAATCCTGGCAATTACAGGCCACTAAACCTTACTTTACTACCAGACAAATTGGTTGAAACTATAGTAAAGAACAGAATTATCAGACAAATAGAAGAATATGTTAGGAAAGAGTCAACATGGCTTTTTGTAAAGCAAAATCATGCCTCACCAATCTATTCGAATTATTTGAGGGCGTCCACAAACGTGTGGATGGGGTGATCCAGTGCATGTAGTGTACTTGGACTTTCAGAAAGCCTTTGACAAAGTCTCTCACGAAAGGGTCTTAAGCAAAGTAGGCAGTTCTGGGACAAGCGGGAAGGTCCTCTCCTGGATCAGTAATTGGTTAAAAGATGTGGGGGAGGGGGAGAAGGAAAGGTAGGAATAAATGTTCAGTTTTCAAAGTGGAATAAGGTAAATAGTGGGGTCCTCCAATGATATGTACTGGGTCCTGTGCTGTTCAACAGATTAATAAGTGATCTGGAAAAAGGGGTAAAGAGTGAGGTGGCAAAGTTTGCAGATGACACAAAATTACTCAAGATGTTGACTGTGAAGAGACACAAAAGTATCTCACAAAAGTGGATGAATGGGCAACACAATGGCAGATGAAATTCAATGTTGATAAATTCAAAGTAAGGCATATTGGAAAACATAATTCCAAATATACATGTAAAATGATGGGGTCTAAATTAGCTGTTACCACTCAAGAAAGAGATTGTGGAGTTCTTGTGGATAGTTCTCTGAAAACCTCCATTCAGTATGCAGCAGCAGTCAAAAAAGCAAACAGAATGTTAGGAATCATTAGGAAATGCAAGTAGGTTTTCCCTTTAGGAAAGGGATAGATAAGACAGTAAATACCATAATGGCACTATATAAATCCACGGTATGTCCACATCTTGAATACTGTGTGTACTTCTGGTCACTCCATCTCAAAAAAAGATATATTAGAATTGGAAAAGTACAGAGAAAGACAAGAAAAATGATTCAGGGGATGGAACAAGCTTCTGTATGAGGAGAGAATAAAAAGACAGGGACGGTTCATCTTAGAAAAGAGATGACGAAGGGGAGTTATGATGAAGAGCTATAAAATTATGAATGGTGTGGAGAAAGTGAATAAGAAAGTGTTATATACTCCTTCACATAACATAAGAACCAGGGGAACCTAACAAAATTAATAGACAGCAGGTTTAAAACAACATACGGAAGTACATCTTCACAAAGCACACAGTCAACCGGTGGAACACATTGCCAGAGGGTGCTGTGAAGGCCAGAAGTATGAATGGGCAGGGGCAGCAGGTTTGTAGAAATTTTGGTGGTGCCCAGAACGGCCAGAGCCTGCCGCCCCCCAAACTCTGCCCCCCTACCTGCCTAAGGTTCTGGGAGGGAGTTTGGTCGGGGAGGAAGGAGGTCTGGGGTGCAGGCCCTGGGCTGGGGCAGGGGATTGGGGTGCAGGATGAGTGAGAGGTTGGGCTCTGGGAGGTAGCTTGGGTGTGGGAGGGGGGTCTGGGGTACAGGCTGTGGGATGGTGTTTGGGTGTAGTCTCTGGGCTGGGGCAAGGGTTGCAGGCTCTGGGAGGGAGTGCGGAGGGCTGGGGTGCAGGCTCCGGGAGGAAGTTGGGGGCGTGTGGGAAGGGGGTGGGGGTGCAGGCTCTGGGACGGAGTTTGGGTGCTGGGTGCAGGCTCCAGGCTAGGGCAGGGGGTGGGTGTGCAGGAGGGGGTGAGGGGTGCACGTTCTGGGACAGAGTTTGGGTGCAGGCTCTGGGCTGGGGGTGGGGGTGCAGGCTCTGGGAGGGAGTTTGGGGCCAGAGGGTAGGGATGGGGCTGCAGGCTCTGGGAGGGGGTGCGGCGCTCACCTAGGGCTCCTAGGCAGGGCGGGCCGGGGGTCCCCACGCGCTGCTACCCCCAGGCACTCCTCCTGCAGCTTCCCATTGGAAGGCAGGGGCGCTTGGGGCGGGAAACAGATCCCCCCTGCCCACATGGAGTGAGCAGGCAGGAAGCCACTCAGCTCCGCTGCACTGCCAGTGGTGAGTGGGGGCCCTGGGCTGTTTTAAAAGGCCTGCGGGATGCACGGGGGCGGGGGGGTGGGGGGTGGAGGCAGAAGGCGGGGCCGAGGGAGAGAGCCGGCCTCAAAGAGTGCTGGAGCCGGGTATGTTAATTGTATGTTAATAGTTCATAATAGGAATAGAAGCAAAAATTGAATGAATTTCTTAACAGTATTTCATCAAGAGAGAGAAAAACCCCCAACATTTGATATGCAATCCTTGCAATATTCAAGAATTTGAAGAAAGGGCAAAATCTGAGGAGATTTTAATGTTAACATTTTATAATGAGAGAGAGATGGAAATATCGCAGGGGATATTAAATTAGTAATAGATTACTAGAGAGAAAATGGGGCAAGACTTAGGGTATTTTATATCAATCTTGGGGAGTTTTATATCAGAATTGGGGAGAAGTGGGTCAAAAACTAAAAATTTGATAATAGAGAGAAACATTAAAATCTGAGGGCATTTTACATCCATATTCAATAATGAGAGAGAAAAGTGGGAACACTTGAAAGGATTTCATATGGCTGTTTGTAACCAAACAACCCCCCTCCCCAATTCACATGATGAGCAGGGAGTCCTTTGAGAAGCTGCTTTAAGAAGACAAGGCAGGGGAATACGGAGCCGGAGGGTGATGGGCAGGCAACTGGTGGGAGCTGCATCAGGCAGTTGTGGGGGGGCAGTAGCTGGGACTGGGTAACCTGAGTCTGGGTAGGCAATCTCCACTTGGGACTCTAGTTCCTCCCTTCTCCTCCTCTGCATCTTCCATGCCCGACGGCTGGCAGAGAATGGCCTCCCCATCCCATCCCACCCCACAGGCAGACAGGTCGCAAGGCTCTCCCAAGCAGCACCTTCTAACCCCCTCCCCATCTAACCCCCTTCCCATCTGGGGAATGACTCAGGACAACAATTTCCTGCCTAAACAAGGACAATCTACTGCAGAGAAAATAGGCAGGGAAATATCCAAAATCTGAGGAGATCTGAAATTGATAGTGGAGAATTAGAGAGAAAATGGGGCAAAATCTGAGAATAGAAAAGGGCTCAGTAATTTGAGAAAAAAGTGTGTGGGGGAGGAAATCTACATGGATTTTACCTCCATATTCAATAATTAGAGAGAAATGGGGGAGAATTGGAGACAATTTTATCAGTATTTGGGAGTATTTGGGAAATCGTCAATTCTGAGGTGATTTCATCCTCCCTTGTCCCTGCGATTCTATTCTATGTTCTCTTCTCCTCTCACTGTAATTTCCTGACTACATAGAGATAATTAAATCTACATTTCACGCTGTCTCTCTCCCCTCTCCCTTTAATCTCTTTTATTTTGTCTCTCTTCCCTTCCTCACATCTCTACCCCCGAACACAAAGGGGAAAACCCACTGGAGACAGGTCTCCTTGCTCCCCCCCACAATCCCAGTTTTGCTCCTGGGGCAGATCCTGGCAAGAGCTGAGAGCAACAGTGTCACTGTTATTAACACAGCTCCAGTGACTCCCGCAGGAGCATTAGCAACAAGGGAGCAGATTCCGAGGCCGTGAGATGTGACATTCCAGGAGCATTTGTTCCTGTCCAGTCCCCAGCACGTTCACTGAGGTTTCTCTCCATCACCTGGTGTCCCCGGCTCAGGGGTTGAAGTCAGCAGAGCCGGGAGCTGTCCTAGGGAGCTGGTTCCAGCCAGAGAAAGTCCCCACCTACTGCTGGGCTGAGGGTACGTTGCTGGGGCATCATGCCGTGGTGTGGGAGAGGCAGCAGGGGCCTGTGCTCTTGCAGCCATTATAGACAGGAGTTGCTGGACCAGTTCTCTCTGTTGGGCTCTGTCCTCCTCCCTTAGCTGCCGTTCCTGTTCCAGGAACTGCTTTGCAAGTGCCTGCTCCCTGGCTGAAATGCTTGCCTCCAGCTGGATGGCGAGCCTCAGCCTCTCCACCTGCCTCTCAGCACGCCGTTGTTCCAGTCTTTCATCCCTCTGCTTCTGGTACTGCACCTGCTGCTCTACCCTCTGAAGAACATGGAGCATAACTTCATCGCGGAAACGCTTTCTTTTGGAACGGTCCGCGAGCGTACGCTGGGTCAGGGATGGAGTTCCTGAAGAACAGCAGGCCGTGTAGCCTGAGGGTCCTGAAACAGGACAAGAAAGAGAGGGTTAGTGTCTAAACTAGCTCAGCGGAGGAGACAAAATCAGTAACTGAGGAATCCCAAGGACATAAAATGTAACAGTTCTGAAGTGAACCTACACATATTGTGAAGGGGACGCTTCAGTCCACACGCTGTTTCTTGACACAGCCTTGTTAATCACAGTGACAGATGTGCAGAAGCAATGGTAAGTTTAAAATTAAAACCTTTACTCTGCTTCATAAAAACCTCGTAACTTATTGTCATATGGGGGAGGGGTGTATAGCACCCTCACTGCAAAAGGCTTTTTCTGTCATTTCAGATCTTTCCTATTTCAGAAGGCATAACCGTCCTTGTGGTGCCCTAGTGACAGAGAGAGAGGTTATTCCAAGCTACTGGAGGGAAACCCACAGTGTAAGCAGCAGAAGTATTCAAATGACTGGAGGGGGCCTGGAAAATTCGCTCTTCCATGCAATCTATCTAGAGTTCCTGCTTCAGGAGAAGTTTGCAGCTATCAGCAGCTAGGCTTGGGTCAGAATCCATGAGGGAATTAACATGATGCTGTGTTAGCTCACACATGGCTTATCCCGTTATTACTGTATGCAACATTTTCTGAAATCTGCAACTTTACTCCACCCTTGCATGGATTATCTCTAACTGAAATGGACTAGATTTGGACATATAGAATACTGTTTCCCAAATACACACACTCAGTTCACTGTTTACAGGCAGCTGCATAGACCTAGGAGTGATTGTAGAGTGGCAAATTTCTAATTACTGAAAGGAAAACAAGAATGACCATAGCAAATCACTGTGTCTTAATACTTAAAATAACCATTACAGCTGTGTATGGAAGTTTGAAATTCCAAGTCACCCTGCGAACTCCACGCTGGGGCAGGGGAAGTGGGGGCGCCTAGGGACTGTGATACAACCCGCCATTACTAGCCAAACGCTGGTAGCCAGGGGTAGCTTACTGGTTTTGCATTGCTTCTTAAAGCAGAAATCGCTCCCATTACTGTAATAATCCACTTTTAATTGGAATCATACACTTACCGGCGGGTTCTAGGGCTGCTTCTGGCTCCACCGGGTTCTCAGCAGACTTGGCAGAGGGCTGTTCTTCAGAGGCAGGAGGATCAAACAGCTCTTCTGAGTACGGACTGAGAATTTGCTCTTGATCCTGATCCACAGCCTGCTCTGGAACTGGTTGCATTAAAAATGTCACTTCATGATCCTGGCTGGGAGCCGGCTGCCGCCTGCAATCAGACCCCAGGCTGGATTCGGGGGCCAGCAGGGCACCGTCCGGGCTCACCAGGTCGTCATGAAGCACGGTTGGCTCTGTGCTGGGCACAGTGCTCAGGACCCGGTCAAAGTCATCATAAAATGGGCATGTCATTGGCGAGTTGCCCGAGAAGCGATTCTTATCCCTGGTTTTCCTGTATTCTCTCTTTAGCCTTTTAATTCGCTCCCTGCACTGATCACTTGTCCGGAAAATCTGCAGAGCGGCCAGCTTTTTAGAGATCTGCTGGTACAGGTGGTCATTCCTGGTGCTTTTGCTGAAATCCACAGTTTTACTGGCCTCACACCACAGATTCACCAAAATCTGGCTGTGCTCAAGTGACCAGGAAGCAGCTCGCTTTACAAAAGGCTTGAATGGATCAGTCTCCATTGCAAACCCTGGAGGATTTCTCACCGTGTGCTTGCAGAGCGGTGCTCAGAAGACAATGGGTTAACGCTGACTTGCTGCCATTCGGAAGGGGGGTTTCCGTTTGCAGTAGAGTGCATTGCAGATTGCTGGCATAGAGAGGACTAAGGAAGTTGTCCCAATGACCTCTGGGATACATCCGGCAGACTCCCAAGACCTGAATCAAGCCAGGGTCATGTCTACACTGCAAAGCAATAGGGCTCAGACCTCCAACCCTTCAGGGTCCTGGGACCCTGGGTTCAAGCCCAGGGTTAGCACAATTGCAGTGTGGAAGCTAGTGGGGTTTGCATTGAGCCTGAGTTTACATTGCAGTGTAGAGATAGCCCTGGTCACTTTCCTGTTCCCAGGGCATTCACTCTCCTGTAGCTGGATTGGCTCCTACAAGGGCTAACAAGAGCGAAAGCCGTGTGTGTGTGTGTGTGTGTGTGCGTGTGTGTGTGTGTGAGAGAGAGAGAGAGAGAGAGAGAGTAACGCAGCAGCTCTGGGACTCACAGATGCAGGAGGAAGAGCAGAGATGGGGGCTAGTTCCCTCTGGAGAAAGTCCCTGTCCCAGTGTGTGTGGCAGGCTGCAGGCCAGGTTGGAATTGAAGGAGACAGGAGGGGCTGGAACAGCGGGGAGCAGGGGGTGCTGGCAGGAAGGAAGCACAAAGAACGAGACACTGGGCAGCTCCTGGCTGTGGGTGCTCTGTGAAACACAAGATTCTGCTACCTCCAGTGTGACTGGGGAGCCCTGGCTGAGCAGCTGCTGCTTTCCCAGCCAGGTCTGTGCTGGGGAGAGATCTTCATTAAAGTTCTTCCTGTGCTCAGCTGAGGTGGGGACTTTCTCCAGCTGGAACCTGCTCCCCCCCCCCGCCCCCCCACGGGCTCTGCCATCAGCAGCCCCTGAGCCGGAGACACCAGCTAATTGAGAGAGACCTTGGAGAAAGGGCTGGGGATGGGCAGGAAAGTGTCTTTCAGAGCTCACAGCCCCTGGGAACAGGATGGGTAAGGAGGAAGGGAGACTGCCCAGCCCAAGGTTACCCATTCTGAGCTGCTGTCCCCCCGATCTGCCCAACACAGCTCCCGTGTGCTGCAGGTTACCTGCCCACCCCTGCTGCTGCGCCCTCCCTGCTGCCAGGGAGTCTGCTCCTTCCATACCCCCCTCTGAAAGCAGCTCCCCAAAGGGCTGCCTGCTGCCCATGTGAATGGCAGTGGTGGTGGGAATCTATCACTGTCTGCTTGTTTATTGAACGTTCATGTACAACCCTTCTAACTTTCCCACATATTTAATATTGAGATCAAATCCCTTCACAGCGTGGTGTTTTTCTCTCATGTGACCAAATATTTTATTTGTATCCTATTTTCTCCCCATGTCTCAAGGATTGTTATAAACTGTCCTAAAATTTTGCCCTGCTTTCTCTCTGCCTCTCTATTCCTTATGCAAGCAGAGTCAGGATGAGCTCCACCCTGACATCTGGTGGTGAGGTGTGGCAAGTTGTGGAAAAGAACTTCAGGGGCTGATCTCATTTGCATAGGCACACCCACCCCACCTAGAATGAGGCCATAACTGCCCAAATGGTCACTTTGGCCGTTGTGGGATCCCCAGTGTCTCTGTTATTGGGGCGGGAAGAATAAATTGTTATTACCCTGATTATGGGAACTGTGCTTGGAACTGTACTTGGCCTTTTGTTATGATGGAGGGACTCACCATCAACTAAGTAGCACTGGCTAGGCAAGGGACATGGATTCCAATTCTCTGTGAATTGAGGGAGGTTTGAGATAGGTATTAGTACTTGGTGGTGAGGGCCTGAAACACCAATTGCACCTCTGTCTCTCTCCACTGTGGCATGTCAGAGCTAATTTTGGGTCTATTAAGAGTCTTGCTACAGGTACTGTGCTGCGTTCACTTTGGCCTTATGGTGCATCAGCACTAAGGCTCCTACTACTATGAGCTGAAATCACTGAGCACTGTGTCAAGTAGTGGGGAGCCGGAAGATCTAGAGTGCAGTGGTACTGTTTGTGGATAGACTGGTGGAGTGTCTGTGAGATGGCGAGGTGAGCTGTGCAGAGTGGAGCTGTTCGTGAGACAGCGGAGTGTTTGTGAGATGGTGAGCTGAGCAGAGCTGTTCATGAGATGGCGAGCTGTGCAGAGCGGAGCCGGTCGTGGTGGAGCGGAGCTGTTCGAGAGACAGCAGAGCAGAGCCCTGTGGGGCAGTCAGCTTCAGGACACGTAAGGTGCCCCTTACCTCTTTCCCCCACACACAGGCTCATTTTAGCCAGACTGGGGAGTAACACTATGCTGATGAACTTTTGAACTCTGGGGATGGACTTTTTGGACTTTGCGTGATTTGTGGATTGCTGGACTCAAGAGACGTTTGGGTCCTGGGACTCAAGAACCCCAGGGAAAGGATGTGGCCCAATTTGCTGGGGTGGGTCTTTGCTCATGGTTTGGCAAAAGGGTTACACTTATTTAAGTGTCCTGAGATTTTCTCCGTCTCTTATAAAATATTAACATAAAATCTCAGAATTTTCCCTTTTCTCAAATTTCTGAATATTGATAGAAAATCCTTCCAAATGTTGACCCTTTTCTTTCTATTTATGAAATAATTATCAGAAATTCACTCAAATTTTACTTCTTTACCTATTATTGACTCAAAGTATTAAATCCCTCATATTTTTCCACTTTCTTTTCTAATTTATGAAAATTGATCCAAAATTCTTTAGATATCCACCCTTCTGTCTTTAACAACTGAACATTGATATCAGCTTCAGAGTTTGAAACCCCCCACCCCCCCGGAGTGACATAAGTCACATCGACTTTCAGGGCTGTCTACACTGTGCGATGTCAGCGAGAGCGTCTGCGGCTGACATCGCATGTCTTCACCAGGTGCGCTACATCGATGCAGCTGCATCCATGGGTGGCATGTGGCTCCAGCATTTGGAGGCTGGCCCGAGTGCCAGAAGCTCCACCGGTGCCCAGACGGTGGCCCCAAGGCTCTGTCCCGCCCCCATATGGCCTCCTCCCCTGAGGCCCTGCCCATGCTCAACCTCCGCTCCACCCCAGGCCCCGCTCCCGCTCAGCCCTCTCTCCCAAGGTCCCCCTGCCCACCCACCGAGTCCATCCTCACCTCCTTCCCTGAGACCCCACCGAGTCCCGAGACACCCAACACTCTCTGTAACCCCCACAGCTCCTGGGTATGGTGTTCTGTGCTATCTAGTGGCACAAAGACCACGTAGAGAGAGAGATGAAATGAGTTTGCTCTATAGCCTGAGCTAACAACCAGTTGGCTTTTAGCTCATGCGGTAGAGGCTCATGCACTAAGCTCCAGAGGCCCCAGGTTCGATCCCCCCTGCCCGACGACCAGGGTCTGTTGGTGTTACACCTGCTTCCCCATGTCCCCTCCGCTGCCACTCGCCGAGTCCCTCCTCTCCTCCACCCCTGTCCCCAAGGCCCCCCTGCCCACCTCTCGCCGAGTCCCCCCCCGCCCGTCCTCAAGATCCCGCTGCTCGGGGGAGGAGGCCAGGGGGTTGAGGGTGGAGCAGAGGAGGAAGTCGGGACTCAGCGAGCGTTGTGGTAAGTGGGGGGGTCATGGGAGAGGAGAGTGGAGGAGGGGAGAGACTGGGTGAATGGCAGCATGGGGGGCCTCGCAGGAGGGGCGGAGCAGGGACGGGAAGAGGTGAAGCGCTTGGGGGACCACCGGAGGAAAAGCGGGAGGGGGCCTTGGGGACAGAGCACAGGCTGGGCCACCACAGCCCAGGTGTCTGCTCGCTCAAAGGCAGCAGTGGATCGGTGGCTATGCCGCAGGGGAGTCTTAGCATCCCCTGGCCTATTATACCCATTGCCTATGGCTGCACTGATGTAATGTAGCAGTGAAGATAAGCCCTGGGTTTTTGCTGCCCCAGGCACTCCCCAGAGTGGGTGACAATCTCCATGCTACTGTATTAACCCCTCACTTTTCCATCACCATGTTCACTGGAAGTGTCTCAAAACCCCACGACTAATGAGCTCCATGACATGTTGCTTCTCCCAGCACTGAGATGTAGCCACCTCTGGGGTGGGCCCTTGTGGCCTTTATTTGCCAGGGATAGGGCATGTGACCAAGTCACCTGGTACTGGACGCCATCATAGAATACCAATGTTTTTCCACTGAAAGCCTTGGGAACTAAAGAAGGGAGACAAAGGGTTCCTGCCGTATGCAAAAGCTATTTAAGGCAGGGGAGTGACATCATCGTGGTTCGTTCTTCTCTGACTCCCTGCGCAAAGGAGACTGCAGGAAACAGCTGAGAAACAAGGACTGAACTGGGGAGAAGGGCTGAACCCAGGCTAGAGGGAGGTCTAGCCTGCGAAATACACATCACTCCTGACCCGCAGCCCCAGCAGACGATGCGCCTCACTCCTGACCTGCAGCCCCTCACCCCAGCAATGCACTTCACTCCCTACACACAGCCCCCACACCATTGATGCATATCATTCCTGACTCACAGCATCCCGAACTCCTGACCAGCATCCCCAACAAACAATGCACTTCATTCCCAATTCGCAGTTCCCCTGCCAATGCCCCTCACTCCTGACCCGCAGCCCCCCCATTCGAACAATGCACCTCACTCCCAACTCGCAGTCCCCCATCGTGATGATGCATCTCACTCCTGACCTGCAGGCCCCCACCACAATGATGCACCTCACTCCTGACTCACAGCCCCCCACCTGTACGACACTCCTCATTCCATGACTGCAACCCGCTCCCCAACAATGCATCTCACTCCTGCCCCAAAATGCCCCCAGATGATGCACCTCATTCCTCAAAGCCCTGGCTGGGATGATTTGATTGGGGATTGGTCCTGCTTTGAGCAGGGGGTTGGACTAGATGACCTCCTGAGGTCCCTTCCAACCCTGATATTCTATGATTCTTGACCTGCTGCTCACAAACAGGGAAGAATTGGTAGGCGAAGTAGAATTGGGTGGCAACCTGGGCAGCAGTGACCATGAGATGGTCGAGTTTAGGATCCTCACAAAAGGAAGAAAGGAGAGTAGCAAAATACGGACCCTGGACTTCAGAAAAGTAGACTTTGACTCCCTCAGGGAACTGATGGGCAGGATCCCCTGGGAGAATAACATGGGGGGGAAAGGAGTCCAGGAAAGCTGGCTGTATTTCAAAGAATCCTTATTGAGGGTGCAGGAACAAACCATCCTGATGTGCAGAAAGAATAGCAAATATGGCAGGCGACCAGCTTGGCTTAACAGAGAAATCTTCGGTGAGCTTAAACACAAAAAGGAAGCTTACAAGAAGTAGAAACTTGGACAGATGACTAGGGAGGAATATAAAAATATTGCTCAAGCATGCAGGGATGTAATCAGGAAGGCCAAAGCACAGCTGGAGTTGCAGCTAGCCGGGGATGTAAAGAGTAACAAGAAGGGTTTCTACAGGTATGTTAGCAACAAGAAGAAGGTCAGGGAATGTGTGGGACCCTTACTGAATGAGGGAGGCAACCTAGTGACAGATGATGTGGAAAAAGCTGAAGTACACAATGCTTTTTTTGCCTCTGTCTTCACAGGCAAGGTCAGCTCCCAGACTGCTGCACTGGGCAGCACAGTACAGGGAGGAGGTGAGCAGCCCTCAGTGGTGAAAGAACAGGTTAAGGACTATTTAGAAAAGCTGGGCATACACAAGTCCATGGGGCCGGATGCAATGCATCTGAGGGTGCTGAGGGAGTTGGCTAATGTGATTGCAGAGCCATTGGCCATTATCTTTGAAAACTCGTGGCGATTGGGGGAGGTCCCGGATGATTAGAAAAAGGCAAATATAGTGCCCATCTTTTAAAAGGGGAAGAAGGAAAATCCTCACCTCAGTCGCCAGAAAAATTATGGAGCAGGTCCTCAAGGAATCCATTTTGAAGCACTTGGAGGAGAGGAAGGTGATCAGGAACAGTCAACATGGATTCACCAAGGCAAGTCATGTCTGACCCATCTGATTGCCTTCTATGATGAGATAACTGGCTCAGTGGATATGGGGAAAGTGGTGGACGTGATATATCTTGACTTTAGCAAAGCTTTTGATACGGTCTTCCACAGTATACTTGCCAGCAAGCTAAAGAAGTATGGATTGGATGAATGGACTGTAAGGTGGATAGAAAGCTGGTTAGATCGTCAGGTTCCATGGGTAGTGATCAACAGGTCAGTGTCTAGTTGGCAGTTGGTATCAAGCGGCATACCCCAGGGGTCGGTCCTGGGGCCAGTTTTGTTCAACTTCTTAGTTAATGATCTGGATGATGGGATTCCTTGCACCCTCAACAAGTTCGCGTCTGACACTAAGCTGGGGGGAAAGATAGATATGCTGGAGGGTAGGGATAGCGTCCAGAGTGTCCTAGGCAAATTGGAGGATTGGGCCAAAAGAAATCTGATGAGGTTCAACAAGGACAAGTGCGGAGTCCTGCACTTAGGATGGAAGAATCCCAGGCACTGCCACAGGCTGGGGTCCGACTGGCTAAGCAGCGGTTCTGCAGAAAAGGACTTGGAGATTACAGTGGACAAGAAGTTGGATATGAGTCAGCAGTGTGCCCTTGTTGCCAAGAAGGCTAACAGCATATTGATCTGTATGAGTAGGAGCATTGCCAGCAGATCGAGGGAAGTGATTATTCCCCTCTATTCAGCACTGGTGAGGCCACATCTGGAGTACTGCGTCCAGTTTTGGGCCCCCACTACAGAAAGGATGTGGACAAATTGGAGAGAGTCTAGTGGAGGGCAATGAAAGTAGGGGACTGGGGCAAATCACTTATGAGGAGAGGCTGAGGGCACTGGGCTTATTTAGCCTGCAGAAGAGAAGAGTGAGGGGGGATTTGATAGCAGCCTTCAACTACCTGAAGGGGGGTTCCAAAGAGGATGGAGCCCGGCTGTTCTCAGTGGTGGCAGATGGGCTCAAGTTGCAGTGGGGGAGGTCTGGGTTGGAAATTAGGAAAAACTATTTCACTAGGAGGGTGGTGAACTACCGGAATGGGTTACCTAGGGAGGTGGTGGAATCTCCTTCCTTAGAGATTTTTAAGGCCTGGCTTGACAAAGCCTTGGCTGGGATGATTTAGTTGAGGTTGGTCCTGCTTTGAGCAGGGTGTTGGACTAGATGACCTCCTGAGGTCTCTTCCAACCCTAATCTTTTATGATTCTATGATTTATGGGGTGGCGGAGGAGACTTACTAGGGTTTCCATGGGCAGGAGGAGGGGGTGCCGTTATCCGCTGACAGATGCTCACACGGGATCCCCAGTGACGGGCTCTCAGCTGAGTCTCTCCAAAACCCTCTTCATAGCATTAGCCCAGCCCCTCCCCTGGCCACACTGACCCTGTGTGGAGGGGACGGAGCAGGATGGGGAGGGCAAGCTGGCAGCCTCCAATTCCTGGCTGTGCCAATGGCAGCTGCTGATCTGGGCCAGATGGGGGAGCTCTGGGGCTGGGGTGTGCATGGTTTGCTGCAGAGCTTGGCACCAGCTCTGAATATGGACCTGTTTCCCAAGCTGGCCTGGCCATGCCACTGGAGGCCCTGGGGAGACGCAGGACACTGGTGCTGATGGCCCAGGCTCGGTGTTGTGGAGACCACAGGCCTGGCCCTGTGGAACCGTGTCAGGCTTTGAGGCCTGAGCCAGTAATGGGGTCACACCTGGAGGACCAGTTAGAGGCTGGGCATGGACCAGACCCTGTGGCTCCAGGACACCCAGCCAGGATTAAGTTGGAGGGAGGTTTCTAGTGTGCTGTGGTGAGGACTTGAGAGAGTAAACGTCACCTCCATGAAATTCATGAATGGTCCTCAAGTTTGTGAGACTCTGCCACCCTCAGAAATGTTAAACAGTAAGTACCACAGACAGGAGCGGATTGACCATGGCGCCAGGGCGCTGGGCCCACGCTCCGAAGGGGCCCCGGCCAGCCCCTCTTCTCCACCCCCTGTTCTCTCCTGCATGGCAGGCTCTGCTGGCAACCAAGCTCCCGCGTCCCCGGCCTCTTCCCCCAGCTTCCCCTCTCCCTGCCGCCGATCAGCTGTTTGCCAGACCACGGGGGGGGGGGGGGGGGGGGGCGGGAGGGCGAGTGGAGAAGAGGCAGGGGCGTGACCTTGGGGAAGGGGATGGAATCGGGGCATACCCCCGGGGCAGGGGTCTGGGAGCACCCCCAACCCCCCAGCCCAACCCCCCAGCCCTCTGCCCTGACTCCTCCACCCCCCTCATGCCCCCCCAGCCCTCAGCCCTGACTCCTGTACCCCCCCACACTCACCCTGCCCTGACTCCTGCACACCCTTCACACACCCCCTGCCCTGACTCCTGCACCCCCCATACACACCCAGCCCCCTGCCCGGACTCCTGCACCCCCCTCACACACCCTCAGCCCCCTGCCCTGACTTCTGCACCACACACACATACCCAGTCCCCCCAAAACCCTGCCCTGACTCCTGCACCCCACACACATACCCAGACCCCCCACACCCCATGCCCTGACTCCTGCACCCCCCCTCCCACACACCCAGTCCCCAGTCCTGACTCCTGCAATCCACACACACATCCCCACCCCCACCCTGAGCACCAAACGGGAGCTCCTGCACCCTCTCCCCCACATACCCACCTGCACCCCTCACACCGAATGGGAGCTGCCCCAGGTAAGCGCTCCACACCCCAACCTCCTGCCCCAACCCTGAGCCCCCTCCCTCATTCTAGCTCCTGTTCAGACCCTGCACCCCAACCCCCAGCCTGCTCCTGCACCCTAACTCCCTCCCAGACCTTGCACCCCCAGCCCTGTGCTCAGAGCACCCCCACCCTCAGCTCAGTGCAGAGCGAGATGAAGAGAATGGGCTAGAACCAGAGCGAAGGTAGGTATCCCCTCTATGTGGGCAGAAGTGGGGGGGGACCCTGTTTACCCCCTCCCCAGCCCTGCTGCGCTTGCAGTTTACCCCCAGTCCCTCTCTTGCTCCAAGGACAAACCCTAGCTCCCACCCCATTGTGCTTTTGCCCTCAGCCCCTGCCTTGCTCCAGTCAACAGGGACTAATCTTCCCCCCATTCCCCGCTGTGCTCATCTTGCCCCCTGGTCCCTGCCTCGCTCCAGCTGGGGACCAATCCTTCCCTCACCCCCACTCCCATGCCCAACTGTCAGGGTGGATAAAAATCAATGCCTTTTTTAAAAAAAAAATCAAATACTTGGATTTTTTTTAATTTAAATTGGATTTTTGAGGAAAAAATATCTAAAGATAGTCTTAATTAAGGTACATTACATCTCGTCATGGAATAGGGATTATAAATTCCAATTCTATAGTATGAGACAATATATTAATGTAATGTTTAAGAAAAGTTTTGTAAATGAGTTCCAATAGTTCATGGATTAGGGACCCAATCTTATGGGGTTCCACAGGCTTCTGTATAGATTATTTAGGTTAATTTTTCTATCTACCCAATGGGACTCAGTGCTCAGTCTAGAAGATACCATCAGAGATGCTTAGTTTTGCAGTTCTCAAACTATGGATTTGTGTCTCCAGAGGTAACATGCTTGTTAACAGCAAAAATGTTTTAAATAAATAAATAAATATATAGAGGTGAGAAATAACAGACTTCAACCCTATTGATCCTCTGCAAATTTGTGTACACAGGTGTGATGAAGTGGGACTGTTCTTAATGTTTCCTCTGAATAGTGTGGGGGTGCTTCAGTTTCCCCTATGCAGTTCTTAAGTATCTAGGTGGTGGGGTAAGGCTGTATGATCATTGCAGAGCCCTAGAGGGCAGGTATGTGCAGGGGTCTGGACACAGAGAATGGCCGACACCCTGTTTCCTGGCAACTGATGGCCTGGGCCTTCCCCCCTGCAAGGTGAGAGCTAAAGGGTTGGAGAACAAAAGAATCAGGTGCCCTCCTGGCCCGGGAAAGGGACAAAGCCCAGAGGAGGAGGGGCTGGAGAGAGTTTCTGTTTGGGGCTGGCTGGGGACATGGAGTGAAGTGCAGACGTGGTTGTCTGGCTCACTGCCCCCCAAAATGGACCCAGCTGAGCGGTCCTGTTCTCTGCACCTTCAAGCTCTGTTTTAGACCATGTTCCTGTTGTCTAATAAACCTCTGTTTTACTGGCTGGCTAAGAGTCATGTCTGACTGCGGAATTAGGGGGCAGGACCCTCCGGCTTCCCCAGGACCCTTCCTGGGTGGACTCGCTGTGGGAAGCGCACGGAGGGGCAGAGGATGCTGAATGCTCCGAGGTCAGACCCAGGAAGGTGGAAGCTGTGTGAGCTGTGTGTCCTGAAGACAGGCTGCTCACAGAAAGGAGATTTCCCCAGAGTCCTGCCTGGCTTCATGGGGAGCAGTTCCAGAGCATCGCCCAGGGACTCCGTGACAACAGGGTCAACCCCTTACCTCTCTTTAAAAGTGAAAAGTTTTAAAAAATTCAATGAATATAAAATTGTTGGGGGGCAGACTAGATCTGGACAAGGAAAAGAGGTCTGGAGATAAATGTGTGAAGTGAGGGACATATGCTTTTTTGTTAAACTATTATGTTTGATGTTGAAGAAAAATATCCAGAATACTTAATGTTGCTGTTTTAAATAAAACAATTTAAATATCTGTCTGGTGATGTTCTCCTCCTAATACAGCCTGGCAAGAAAATCCTCCAACTATTAATGATTAACCTGTTGAATTGGAGATAGTTCACCTCCCGATAACTTCATAAATATCTGCTTCAGTTACCTTTTGGTAAATGAAATAACCAAACACTCATTCATTTTGTTATATAGCTGTAAAACTAGTCTGAAAAGTTTTCAAAATAAATCACAGTTTAAAAATGTATAGTGTTTACCTTCAAAAAATGAAACCTACATCTATCTCTGAGTTGTGAAGAACGTGTATTAAGGTTATAACAACCAACAAAAATACACTTTTATGTAGAAAACCATGATTAGATGGAGTCTTCCTGACTCGTGATTTAAATCAAATCCACCCTGCCCGCTGTGCTCTTGCCCCGGCCTCTTCATTCCCCAGGAGGGCCCACAAATATGTTTGGCGCCAGGCCCACAAAAAGTTAATCCGGCCCTGACCACAGGAGATAAGACTATTTACCAGTTGGAAGAGAAGGAGATACAGCAGAGCGCTGCAAAATGGCTGCTTGAGGGCAGCAGTTGAGGGGCAGCAGCCCCTCAAAGGTAGGGTGACCAGATAGCAACTGTGAAAAAACGGGACAGCGGTGGGGGGTAATAGGCGCCTATATAAGAAAAAGTCCCAAAAAAAGGGACTGTCCCTTTAAAAATGGAACATCTGGTCACCCTACTCAAAAGGTATCTGGGGAGAAGGTCCTAGAAAAGTGCAGCCCCGCTCTGGGGAGATTTGGTAAAATCCAGGCATTCCCAGAAGAACTGCTGTTTCTGTGTCACAGCCGATGGGCCTGACACCCGAAGCCCATTGCTGGCAAAGGAAAGACTCCTACAGACAAGTGGGATGAAATGGCCGCACGAGGGTACTGCCAGTCACTGCAGAATTAGAGAGCCGGAAAAAATTAGAAAGGTTTAAGTGTAATTTGAACAATATTTGTGGTGGGGGCAGCGCACGCTTGTGTCTTCACAGCAGGGAAAGATTCCAGGTGGCCAGTGAATTTGAAAAGGGGCTGCCGAAGTTCCCAGGGCTGCTGTTGGCTCTGCCAGATACACCGCTGCGTTCCTACTCGCTGAGCAAAGAATAGCCACGGGAGGGGTTGCGGGAGGGGAGCAGTAAGCAACAGTTGCTCCTGGCTGCCGTGGGGAGGGGGAAGGAGTAAGCAGCATTGCTTCCAGCTGGTGGTACTAAACTAGCGCCCCCCCCCCCCCCGATCCCCCTGGAAATGGCGCCCCTGGTGACAGCAAGGAAGAGGGAGACGTGCAGAAGGGAGTGGGACGACTCAGACCAGATTGCCCAGTTTTTGTGCCTGAACCATTTGCAGGGGCTGAGGGGTGGTTGGAGCACCTAGACAGAGCTAAATCAGATTAACTCCACTTAAATTCTGAAGAAGAGCATCCACACAGGGGTTTAATGCAGTTTAACTAATCCACTTTAAAAGGTAATTGGGATTAACTTTCTTGAGTGTCTCCATGTAGAACAGCTGTAGGTTCGTGTTTTCTAGCTTCTTTTTACAGCCATAAGGGTGAGGAACTGGCTTTTATTTAAAAACGAAAGCTGAGATTCTCATTTAATCCCATATAACTCCAGGAGTTGGCGTGTTAAGAAAAACATCAAATATTGCGACACGCCTGATAAAATCCCACAAGCAACACTGTGTAATCCTGCTGCTGTGTGTTATAAACCTGCTGCCATGTGCTCCTAGCTATTGAGGGGCTATTGTGACTAAGGGTTCATGTTTGGGACCCTTATTGTTAGCTTGTGGGGCCCAGTTGAGCAGTTTGTACCTTGGGGATTTATTTCTAACTAGCCAGTTCCCACAGTGTGGGGCTGGATCGGAGCCTAAGACCCCTATAAGGAAAAAGCCCTGTATCCCAGTGCCCTGAGCCCCCCAAACCACACTGAAGTTTCATTTCCGGCTGACACTGGAGGGTTGAAGCCCTGGCTCTCTGGTCTCTGTTTTTAGCTGAGGCTGGCAGGAGATTACTTGCTGGGTAGGGGTGTCAGGATGTTGTCAGGATTTAGGGGAACAGAACCAGAGTGGGAGAATTTTTTTTTCCTGTTGAGAAACCAGCCCTTTCCTTATGCTGACTTTCAGAACAATCTGTTGTGGTATTACATGGGTGCTAATTGCAGGGGAGGTGTCTGTGAGACAATCTGTCTGTTACAGTCAGCTCCTGAAGTGAGCTGTAGCTCACGAAAGCTTATGCTCAAATAAATTGGTTAGTCTCTAAGGTGCCACAAGTACTCCTTTTCTCCACAGGATGGAGAAGTTCATGAAACCTGATGTAGAGTCCAAAAACAAGACAAATTTTCACAGTTGCATTTATTGCTTTGGCCGGTAGATGGCGGCATTAATGTGTGTCTGGAAAAAATAGAGAGCCACGGTGGGGGAGGTAATATTGTTTATTGGACAAACTTCTGTTGGTGGGAGAGAAGCTTTTGAGCTTGCACAGAGCTCTTCTTCAGGTCTGGGCATGGAAACACATGGAAACAATAGGTAAGGTAGACTTTTGCAATGGGATTGTTGCAAAGCCCCATCTACTGGGTGGGAAGGTGCCTTCACCTGGAAAAGGCTGAAGAGGTCAGAGATGAAACATTACCAGGATTTTCTTCTTATGTCTGCTCCCCTATTTTAAGAATTGTGTATTGTCTATAAACCCCACAATGGACCCTGGTGCCACCATTGACGTTCCCAGATCTGAAATGCAGCTAAGTGTGTATCGCTGAAGGCCCTGTATAGACATTTGACATCCCAGGGGGGCATGTGTCCTTCCAGTGGTGGGAAAGACCCCTGCACCCTACATAGGTTAGCCCTGACTGCATTTTGCCATTATTATTTATATAAAAGGACCCCACAGAGACCCCAGCCAAGGTCAGGGCCCCTTTGCTCTGCGTGCTGCACAGACACTAAGGCCTGGTCTGAATGAGGAAAATTGACCAGCAGAACCGCACTGGTCTACCTAACCCACTAGAGCTATCCTGGGATAGCTCCCCATGGGGACACTTTTATTCCAGTGTATAAGGGGCTTTGTCCAGTTTAGCTTATGCCACTTTGAAAATGATGTAAACGAACCCTGACCAAGGCTCTCTGATTCCGGAATAAAAGTGTCCCCATGGAGAGTTATCCTGGAATAACTGCAGTGATTTAATGACGCCAGTGTAGTTCTTCTGGTCCATTTCCCTGAGAGACAGCCTCTGCCCGGAAGAGTTCCCAAACTAAGGGGGAGATATTCAGAAGCACCTGAGGGACTTAGGAGCACCAGGCAGTGAGCACAGTCACACACTTGTGCTCCTAAATCCCTTAGGGGCTTTGAAAGTTCTCCCTTTAGACAAGGCAGAATGATTGTCCCCATTTCAAAGATGGGGAGCTGAGGCCCAGAGACAGGAAGTGACAGGCCCAAGAACTCTGTAGCAGAGCTGGAACTTGAATCTCAATCTCCCAGAAGTTCTACCTTGGTGCCTTAACAACTAGCTCATCCTCCTCTTCTAAATTTACAGCCTCTCTGCAGGAGGGACTAGTTGTGCAGAAGGAAGGAGCTGTGCTGGGCTGTCTGGCTGGGCCAGTTCGTGGTAGGGTAAGAACTTGACCTGGCCCTGGCCTGGCTGGGAGTGAGCAGAGGTCTGCAGGCTGCAGGGCAGAGTGACTGACAGTGTCCCAACGGGGGAGAGGAGGAGGGACTGACGGAGGCTGCAGGAATTACCTGGGCAAAGACAGTTACTGCAGGGGCCTGTTGTGCAGCACTGACCAATGGTGTCTCCCCAACACCCCCTCAGAGCTGGGCACTGGTATCTCCCCAGGCCCCTCCCCGCCCCCACCTCCTGCTCACAGCTGGTCAATGGGGTTCTCCCATTCCCAGGCCTCTAGTTCCCACGGTGCTGCTCCCCCGAGGAGTCTCCTCCAGCCCCGCAGGCTCAGGCAGGCCTCCAGCATGAAGGTGATGAGGGGCACAGACACCAGGAGGAGCAGGACCAGGGTGCAGAGAGTGGCCCAGACGGCGAGGGACATGGCCGGCCCTGCAGCATGGAAAGGGACATCGTGAGAGCCATGTGCAAAGCAGCGTGTGGGACGGCAGTGCCCGCACTAGTCACAGAGCAGCTGCCCTGTAGCAGAGACCCCGTGTGAGCTCCCGGAGGCCTAGATCTAAGGGGGAATCATGCTGCAGGGGGCACGTTCCCCTGACGGGAGGTCTAAGTGATGGAGGCTGTTGGGAGGCCCCTCCCTTTGCCCAGCACAGCCCTGAGGGGTTGGAGGAGCAGGGAACGGCCCAGGTTTGCTCAAGCTGCACCGGGATTCTGTGCAAAGGCCTCACAAGAGCCAGCGACAGACGCAGCAGCCCAGACCCTATCGCCCCTCTCCAGCGTGGCTGGTAGTTCCTGTGGGGTGACCTTGCCTTGGAAGAGGGGCAGCACGAGGTCTTGGCACCAGCTGTGTCCTCAGGCAAGGGTGGACGTGGGACGTAAGCGATGTCGGGGGCATGGCGGTGGGTGTAACAGGCCAGGGGAGGCTAAGCCTTCCCAAGTAACCAGCCTGCCACCTTTGGATAGAGTTGCCAACTTTCTAATCGCACAAAACCAAACACCTTTGCCCCTTCCCTGAGGCCCGCCCCTACTCATTCCATCCCCCCTCCCTCTGTCGCTCGCTCTCCCCCACCCTCACTCACTTTCACTGGGCTGGGGCACGGCGTTAAGGTGCAGGAGGGGTGAGGGCTCCGGCTGGGGGTGTGGGCTCTGGGGTGGGGCCGGGGATGAGGGGTTTGGGGTGCAGGAGTGCTCCGGACTGGGGCCAAAGGGTTTGAAGTGTGAGAACCGGCTCAGGGCTGGGGGTTGGAGTGCAGAAGGCGGTGCAGGGTGCAGGCTCTGGGAGGAGGCTTAGGGCAGTGGCCGGGAGTTGGGGTGCAGGCTCTGGGAGGGAGTTAGGGTGCAGGAGGGGGTTCTGAGCTGGGGCTGGGGGTTGGGGTGTGGGTGGGGGTTCGGGCTCCAGCTGGGCGGCGCTTACCTCAGGTGGCTCCCGGTTGGTGGTGCAGTGGGGCTAAGGCAGTTTCCGTATCTGTCCTGGCTCCGCACAGCTCTCTGAAGCAGCCGGCGTGTCCGCCTCCTAGGCAGAGGGCTGGCCAGGCAGCTCTGTGTGGTGCGTGCTGCCCGCGCCGGCAGGTGTCACCTCTGCAGCTCCCATTAATCGTAGTTCCTAGCCAATGGGAGCTGTGGAGCCGGCGCTTGGGGCGGGGGCAGCATGTGGAGCCTCTCTGATTGCACCTGCACCTAGGGGCTGCAGGGACATGCTGGCAGCTGCCAGGAGCCGCACCGAGCCAGGAGAGACAGGAAGCCTGCCTTAGCCCCGCTGCACCACTGACCAGACTTCTAATGGCCCGGCCAGCAGTGCTGACCGGAGCTGCCAGGGTCCCTTTTCGACTGGGTGTTCCAGTCTAAAACTGGACGCCTGGCAACCCTACCTTTGGCATGTGCTGTTGCCGAAAGGATGCCCAGGCCCTGGCCCTGCCAGCGCTCCTTCTGGAGACTCAGCTCCCACTCATCCTCTTCCCTCCGAGACCCTAACCCTAACCCGTCCCCACTCTGCCCGCCTGGGGGCCTTGGGGGAGAGGGTGAAGAGGCACAAGTGGTGGGCAGGGGAGCCTTGGGGGAAAAGGCGTGAGAGGTAGGCAGGGGAGGCCTCGGGAGAAGAGAGGCAGATGGGGGGTAGGTTTGCCAACCCTCACGGTTTCACCGGGAGTCTCCCAGAATCGGGCTGTAGCTCCCAGAGGCTATGGAAGCCAAACTGGGAGATTTTAGGCCACTAAAAGTCCAGCGGCACAGTGGGGCTAAGGCAGGCGCCCTGAGGCCCCTGGGGGGGGCAGGGGTCTCTGCGCGCTGCCCCCACCCTGAGCACTGACTCCACAGCTCCCATTGGCCAGGAACTGCAGCCAGTAGGAGCTGTGGGGCCGGTGCTTGCAGGCAGGGGCAGCACGTGGAGTCCCCTACCACCTAGGGGCCACAGGGATGTGCCGGCCACTTCTGGGAGCAGCCTGGGGCCAGGACTGGCAGGGACCCTGCCTTAGTCCTGCTGCACTGCCGACCGGGAGCCACCCAAGGTAAGCGCCGACCGGTCAGAGCCCGCACCCCGAACCCTCCACTGCACCCCAGGCCCCTGCCGCAGCCCTAAGCCCCCTCCCGGAACCAGCAGCCCAAGCCCCCTCCCACACCCCAACCCTTTGCCCCAGCCCTGAGCCTCCGACCACTCCCAAACTCCCTCCCAGAGCCAGCACACCTCACCCCCTCCTGCACCCCAACCCCCTGCCCCAGCCCGGTGAAAGAGAGTGAGGATGGAGGAGAGTGAGCGACGGAGGGAGGTGGGATGGAGTGAGCGGGGCAGGGCCTTAGCGAAGGGGCGGTGTGGGGGTGGGGCCTTGGGGAAGAGGGGCAAAGGTGTTTGGGTTTGTGTGATTAGACAGTCTGGCAACCCTAGTGGGGGGAGCTTTGGGGGAAGAGGCACGAGAGGCAGATGGGGGTGGGGGCAGAGTGGGGCCAGGGGTAGAGTGTGGGCGGGGCTTTCGGGGGAGGTCGCCCGGTGGGGGCAGGCCTCAGACCGGGGCCACAGGCCAGATGCGCCCACCTCTCCAAACGATTGAGTCACGCGCCGCCCATGCTGTGGGGTTGTGCGGCCCCTCTGCCCTGGGGGAATTGCACCGGCAGAGCCCAGCCCATCCGGGGGCGACTGTGCTGCAGGCCAGGGAGTTACCTGCCCCCTGGGTGAGTTTGACCCAGACTTTATGCCCTGAGGTCAGAGCTGGGGGCACAGAGCCGGGGTCTGATAATCAGGGTGTGACAGAGCAAAACCCCTTATCTGTGCGGGTCGGGTCCTCCGCTGCTGCTCGCGCTGCCTGTGGGACAAGGGCAAAGAGAATCGCACCGTGCGGGAGAGACGCCTGCAGCCTCACTCGGGCCAGATCCCCAGTGGGTGTAAATCAACATTACCCTATTAGAGTCACTGTGGCCAGTTCCCCAGTGGGTGTAAATCAGCATCACCCTACTGGAGTCAATGGGTCAGATGATCCCCAGCAGGTGTAAACTGGCATCCCTCCATTGGAGTCCATAGGGCTTTGCCAGTTTACACCCGTCGAGGAGCTGGTCCCTGGACTCTCTCTCTTGCTCTGAGTTGCTGTCACAGAGTCCCCGGGCGATGCTCTGGAACTGCTCCCTACGAAGCCAGGCAGGACTCTGGGGAAGTCTCCTTTCTGTGAGCAGCTGGTCTTCAGGACACACAGCTCACACAACTTCCACCTTCCTGGGTCTGACCTCGGAGCATTCAGCCTCCTCTGCCCCTCTGTGCGCTTCCCACAGCGAGTCCGCCCAGGCGGGGTCCTGGGGAAGCCAGAGGGTCCTGCACCCCAACTCCGCAGTCAGACGTGACTCTCAGCCAGCCAGTAAAACAGAAGGTTTATTAGACAACAGGAACACGGTCTAAAACAGAGTTTGCAGGTGCAGAGAACAGGACCTCTCAGCTGGGTCCATTTTGGGGGGCAGTAAGCCAGACAACCACGTCTGCACTTCACTCCATGTCCCCAGCCAGCCCCAAACAGAAACTCTCTCCAGCCCCTCCTCCTCTGGGCCTTGTCCCTTTCCCGGGCCAGGAGGGCACCTGATTCCTTTGTTCTCCAACACTTTAGCTCTCACCTCACAGGGGGGAAGGGCCAGGCCATCAGTTGCCAGGAAACAGGGTGTTGGCCCTTCTCTGAGTCCAGACCCCTGCACACTCCTGCCCTCTACGGCTCTGCAACGATCATGCACCCTTATCCTACCACCTAGATACTTAAGAACTGCATAGGGGAAACTGAGGCACCCCCACACTATTCAAAGGAAACATTAAGAACAGTCCCGCTTCATCACAGTTTCACACTGAGTTTTCCCACGGCAGACTCAGCGAGGACGTCACTGTCCATTTAAAAACTGTCATTTCATTGAGCTCTGAGCCAGGATTTCCCGGGCCCACAATCAGACACACTTGTCTGTGGAGCACCCGCGGGGATCTGAATGTGCTGGAGACCCCTGCGCCCTTCAGACAGCCTGAGGCTGGCCCGGGGTTGTGTCATGAAGCTGTGTGCACGGGTGACATTCCCCAGCCTCCCCTGTGCCTGGGGCAGCACCAGGCCCAGACTCTGCTCACGCCCAGTGCTGAGGGTTCAATGCTGAGGTCGTTGGCAGCACCAGCCCTGGGCAGAGTTTGGGAAGGGCCCAGCAGAGGCCACTAGTGGCTCCCACGGCTCTGTGTTGCTCTCCGGGTGGGTGCTAAGCGCTATGGGGAACAGGGAGCAGTGACAGGGGCTCCTGGCTCTCACTGGGTCCCCCAGGTTCACCAGGCCCCTGTGTCCTGATATCTGGGACCTTCAGGTCCGACCTGCTGCCTTCCCACAGCCCCCCCTGCCCCTCAGCCCCCCTCCCTGCCTGGCAGTGCCCACTGTGGGTCTGGGCTCTGGCCCAGGAGCTGACACTGACCCCCAGTGAGAGAGCCAGGCTGGGCAGGCAGGGCCCGGGCTGTCCCCAGAGGAGCCGTCTCTGCCCCCAACCTGCACAGAAAAAGCCAATTGCCTCCGGGGAAGAGGCATCAGCCGCCCGCCCTCCAGGTCTCTGGCACAGCTGATCGTCCCGCACAGCAGCATCCTCTGCCACCCACAGCTTCGCCCAGCCACCCCGAAGGCCCAGCCCCCCATACCCTCATCCTGTCAGCCAGCACGTCTGCCCCTAGGGGCAGCAGTATGCCTGGTTCATGGGCACCTGACTAAATACCAGCCTGACGCTTCCTGCCTCATCCTCTCCTGCCCCGCCCCAACCACAGTGGCTCAGGCCCCGCTGCACAGCAGCCCTGAACCGGCTCCATGCCCACGTACAGCTCAGAGTGCTCTGGACTGCAGCTTTTCTGCCATCCCAGCTGAGCCTATCCCAGTGCATGCTGGGAGAATGGGGGCAGCTCCGATCCCAGATGGGGGGGCACATGCACACAGAGTGGCACCAGCAGCACCTGCTGGGCAGAGAGCCTGGGCCTCCTGTCAGCCCTGAGAGCTGGCAGGGGGAACGGCCAGGCAGAGAGCCCTGTGCCAGCCTAGGCTGATGGCAGGGACAATGCACCAAGCCTGAGTCATGCCCAAGCTGGCAAAAGGACTGCAGGGAAAGGGGCTGCCCCTCTGTCAGATGGGGCTTCTGGCCCCAGAGCCTGCTAGAGCCACCCCTCCAGGGCCATCCAGCCAGAGACGAGCTCTGGGGGTGCTGCATGGCCTGGGGGTGACTCCCGCTGGGGCCAGTGGGTTTGCCGCCGTAACCCAGTGGGGAGAGAGTGTCCAGGTCCCCGCTGTGCCAAGCCGCAGGGCACAGGAGCTGTTACAGCCCCACACGTAGAGCGCGGGCTCAGCTCACGCCGGCGCCCTGGTCAAGCCTTGGGGCAGGGTCCGTGGGGCTCACCAACAGCTGGTAACCGTGTCTCTGACGTGAGCCAGGGACACGTTCAGAGATAGCTGGGGAGCCAGCAGGGGCCCTGGTGGGAGATGCGGGAGTGAGAGCCTGGCCAGGCAGCTACCGAGAAACCAGAGTCAGACTAGTATCTCGGGTGCAGCTGGTGTAGACGTACCCGGCCTAGCTAGTTCCCATAGCACAGAGTGCACATCCAGACAGGTTAGCTTGGGGATCACTTACCAGGGACCGGGAACCCGAGCTAGCTGGCTCAGTTATGTCTACATGAGCTGCAATCACTGCACACAACTGCAGAATAGACAGATCCAAAGCAGGCTGTCAGGAAGGGGACAGATCCTCGGGCGGAGGGGCAAAGACCACATGGGAGGTGATGGGGAGACTCTGAATGTGGGGAGAGGGGAGAATCTCAGCCTCCACATCACAACACCAGTGAGTGTCTGGCTAGTTTTGAAGCCAACCGCAGGATTTCAGGGCCTCCCTCCTGCCCTGTGAGTGCCGCGGGGCTGGCGACAAGGTGTATGCTGATAGGGGTGTGCCCTGGTGGGGACCAGCAGGTAGATCCCCTGGTGGGGGGTGGGGGATTCCCACACAGCATGCAGCCCAGGGGATTTCCCAGCAGGGCAGAGCTTCTAAGCCAGAAAGCAATTCCCAGGCTGGGGGGAGGTTCCCGCTCTGGAGTAAGGTGCAGGGTCACTGTGAGGGATATCGGGGTCCCCTTTGCCTGGCCTGGCAGGGTCACCGATGATCATGAACTCATCTAAGTCTAGCAGTGTTTGGGGTTCCCTTGCAGCCCCAGCTCCTGGAACCCTGGGATCTGGGCAGTCTCTGCTTTTGGTTAAACAAAGTCAGGTCCCAGCGCTGGGAGTTGGGAAGAGAAGCTGGAAACGGGGGCCCCAGGAGGCTCCGTTGCCGGGAGAGCAGAGGGATCCCATCCTGCTTCTCAGTGGCAACAGGCCCTGGGGCCCCTGCACTCGGCGTCCTGCTGAGATGGGTTGGCTTTTCTATGGCCTGCCGGGGCACTCACCCTCCAGCCAGCAGGACCATGGTAAGGGACCATGTGGGGTGAAGTGGCCCATTAACACCCTGCAGTCATAGGGAAAAAAGGGAGGTTAGTGGGTTACAGATTGTTGTAAAAAGCCATAAATCCAGTGTCTTTATTAAGACCAAGATTTTTAGTGTCCATGAATTGAAGCTCTCTGGCATTTTTTTTTAAAGTCTTGTGCAGGTTTCCTTGGAGGATGAGGACTGAGAGGTCAGCTATAGAGTGATCGCTCGGTGAAAAGTGCATATGAGACCGTAGTGCTTGTCTGGTTTCACCAACCTAGTTGTTATTGGGGCATTTAGTGCACTGGGTGAGGTTACATCTCATGTTGTGCTCGGCATGTGTAGGACCCATGGCTCTTGAAAGGTGTGTTGTGTGGGGCGTGTTGATCATGGTAGCAGTGGAGATATGGCTGCAGATTTTGCATCTGTTGTTTTGGCAAGGTCTGGTGCTGCTTTGAGTTGCTAGGTCCTGGTCTGTGGGGAGCTTGCTTCTGATGATGAGGTTGGAGGGTTGTTCGAAGGCCAGAAAAGATTGCTTTCAGGATGGGGTCCCTGTTGAGGATGGGGTGTCATTGTTTGATTTTACCCCATATGGGAGCCCACATGGGGTGACAGCTGACAACTAGGGGTATGTGGTCGGAGGAGGCTTTCTTTCCATATTGAACCAGGTTCTCTTAGGATATTTTGGTGGGTCGTTCCATGGGGCGAGTTGGGTGTCGTCAGACATCACCAGTGTGGTGCTCTGCTCTGTTCAATGTTGATAACAGTCAGCTGCGTGCGTGTGTTCCCCCTGTGTGCTGCTCTGTGCAGATCGCTGACACAGCAGGCCCCGAGAGAACCCCCAATGACCACAGACTCCGATAAGGTACGAAGGCACCTGGCCAGGTTTATTGCCAAACGAAAAACAGTGTCTAGCTCCCCGGATCAGATGTCTATGGTTCTGCTAGTACATATTTGCTCCCTGACAATGGATGCAGCTCAGACAGTGGTGGGACCCTCCACTGCCCCCTAGGCTGGACAAAGAAACCTCCTCAGGGGTGCATTCTTATACACAGGTACAAACAAGTGACACATCACTCCTGACGTATTGAGGTACAACCCCTCTGCGTGTTGGGGTGCTGCCTCTCTCCTGGTACATGTTGGTTCAAAAAAACAAGCCTATCCATCATATTATCCTTTTGACCCTGTCTTTTCATAGAATCATAGAATATCAGGGTTGGAAGGGACCTCAGGAGGTCATCTAGTCCAACCCCCTGCTCAAAGCAGGACCAATCCCCGACTAAATCATCCCAGCCAGGGCTTTGTCAAGCCTGACCTTAAAAACTTCTAGGGAAGGAGATTCCACCACCTCCCTAGGTAACGCATTCCAGTGTTTCACCACCCTCCTAATGAAAAAGTTTTTCCTAATATCCAACCTAAATCTCCCCCACTGCAACTTGAGACCATTACTCCTTGTTCTGTCATCTGCTACCACTGAGAACAGTCTAGAGCCATCCTCTTTGCAACCCCCTTTCAGGTAGTTGAAAGCAGCTATCAAATCCCCCCTCATTCTTCTCTTCCGTAGACTAAACATCCCCAGTTCCCTCAGGTCCCAGTTTTAGGATGGGTCAGCCTGTTCCCCATTATCTCTGTGGAATGCGTTCGTACCAGACTGTTCTGGTGCCATCCTGGCCCATGTTTAGCCTATTAGTGCTTGATCCCCTTTAGATATGTGTATATGTCCAATTAGCAGCCTTCTCCTTGCCAGCTTTTGTGAGCAGAGCCTGCCTGCTGCTCACAGCTTAACTTTGCTTTATGTTAGCAAAGTCTTGACCATTACTTTAGTTCAGGCCTTAGGCCTCATACCGGGCCTCTGATACCAAAGGTTTACGTTTCAGGGCCTCATCTTACTACATTGGGTACCATGGACACTGGATCCCTGAGGCTGGCAAAGGGAGTGGGGGTATCTGGGTGCCACCACCAAGGCAAACCTAAGGCTGGTGAGGGTGGTGGTGGGTGGAGTCAGCCCATTGCTGCTGCCACTTGATCCCTGACGGAGGGGTGCAGGCCGGGTGTCAGCACCGCTGGATCACTCAGGCCAGCGGGGGGAAGGGGGAGCAGCCAGATGAAGCCACCAATGGATCCATGGTGCTGGCTGGTGGGTGGCCAGGTGCTGCCGCTGCCTCCACTGGATCCCTGAGGCCAGCAAGGGGGCAGGGGAGAGCTGGCTACTGCCCCCACAGGATGTCTGAATTTTGTGTGTGTGTGTGTGTGTGTGTGTGTGTGTGTGTGTGTGTGTGTGTGTGTGAATCCCTGCCACTACATTTGTGTGTGTGTGTGTTTGTGTGTGAATGAATCCCTGAGAGGAAGGGTGCTCAGATCCTGCTGCCATTAGATCCCTGAGGCTGGCAGGGGTGGGGGCAGCTGGGGGTCACCATGATGGGATCCCTTAATATGTCAGGGAGGGTAGGAGTCATCTGGTTGCCTCCACCACTTGGATCCCTGAGGCCGTGTGGGTGAGCCATGTTCAGGTGACTCCCACTCCCAAAGGGCCAGTCACTCACCATAGGTCAATTGCACCTTAGATCTCACACCAAAGACAACACTTGTAGCCAATCCTGTAATAAACTATGTAGAGATTGATTAATAGGAAAAGGAAACAAGTGGGTGATTTACAAGGTTAAAGCAGGTAAACACATACCCACACAAACGAGTTCCACTCTTAAATTTCAAAAAGTAATAGAAGCTTCTATGAAAAGCAAGGTCTGTGTGGCTTTCAGGGCTAACCCAGGCCAAGCACTGGGGGCCTCTTGCTTATGCCTAGAAAACCTTGCCCCCCACAGCGCAAGCAGCATAAAGATACAGTTCTTCCTTGTTAGGGGGTTTTATTCCCTTCCCCCTTCAGCTTGGAGCTGCAAACTCAGCAAACTCAAACTTACTTTCAAGACTCATCTTCATGGGGATGGGAAGAGTAACAACAAAGTATTTTGTCCTCTTTAGTGTTCCACTCTAGTCCAGTAGTTTTCAAACTGCTGGTCGTGACCCAGTATTGGGTCGCGGAATGTAAGGCACTGGGTCACGGCGGCTCTGGTCAGCACTGCCGACTGGGCCGTTAAAAGTCCCATCAGTGGTGCTGCCTGGCTAAGGCAGGCTAGTCCCTACCTGTTCTGACACCATGCTGCACCCTGGAAGTGGCCAACAGCAGGTCCAGCTCCTAGGCGGGGGAGTCACAGGGCTCTGCGCGCTGCCTCCACCCCGAGCACTGGCTCCACACTCCCATTGGCTGGTTCCCGGCCAATGGGAGCTGGAGGGGTCAGTGCCTGTGGGCAAGAGCCATGTGGAGCTGCTTGCGTGCCTCTGCCTAGGAGATGGACCTGCTGCTGGCCGCTTCCGGGGCGCAGCGCAGTCTGCGGTGCCAGGCCAGGCAGGAAGCCTGCCTTAGCACCCCCACTGTGCTGCTGACTGGGAGCTGCCCGAGGTAAACCCATGCCCCAACCCCACGCCCCAATCCCCTGCCCCAGCCCTGAGCCCCCCCCAAAACCGGAGCCCCTCATTCCCAGCCCCATGTCGCAGTGCTCTCCCCCATACCCCAATGCTCTGCCCCAGCCCTGAGCCGCTCCCAAACCCCTCATCCCCAGCTCCGTTGGGTCATGTGCGTCAACAATTTTCTTCAACTGGGTCACCAGAAAAAAAGTTTGAAAACCACTGCTCTAGTCTGTCTGGTGTGGACAGGCCTTCCTTGTCCTTCTGCTGGAGACCAGAACTTCACACTAGTTAATGTGTCTTCCTTTCTGGTGACACAGTCATGGTGGCTTATAACAAATGCTTAACTATGACCTTCCAAGATGGGATAGATACAGATGCTATACATGAGATTAATGCAGGCAGTAATTTACAAGCATTCCATAAAGACTAAACATATTCTTATAATTCTAATACATCTTCTACCAATCCCAACACACAGCTGAGCCAGACTGGTTCCAACCATATGTGTGTCAATGTTCGTTTGAGACATGGGGACCTTGGCATGAACTGGCACGTGCTCTGCCAGCATCCCAGGGGGTGTCTGGACCCTAGGTCAAGGTGCCTGTAGCACGGATGTACCTGAGATGGGGTGCCAAGGAGGGGCACAAAGAGGTTGGGGTGCAGGATCAGTTACCTGCAGATGGGGAATGATCTGGAGGAGTGGCCAGGCGGTGCCCACAGCTCCCTGATCCTTACCAGGAGACAGAGCCAGAGAGCACCACCAGGACCTGGCCCAGGCTCAAAGACAACCACGCTTGGGGCTAGCAAGCCACCACCTCTGGCTTGGGGGGATAAGCTCCCTGAGGCAGGGCTGAATGGAAATGGGTCCAAGACTCTGTCCCAAGTTGCGGAAACTAAGGTCCAGCCAAGCGGTGCTGTGACTCCAAACCCCACCAGCAAGGAGGGATGGGTCCCCCTCCCTGCCCCAGCAGCTGAATTTCATACTGATCTGCCAAGGGATTCCCTGCTTAGAAAAGCTGAGAGCCCCGCCGGCCACAGCCCTGCAAACTCTCTTCAGGAGGATGGCAGGGAAAGATTCCTGTGGAGAAGGGATTCCTGTGCTGGGCGTGGGTCCCCCGGGGAAAATTAAGCCTTGGGGGATCAGGAGGCAGCTGGTGCTTCCCGAGGGGTGCTGCCGCAGGCTACTGTACCTGGCCCATGACGTCTCCCTCAGGCCAGCAGGGGATCCAGTGCACCAAGCACAAGTTGCTGCAGAACTCTTACCAGCCCAGAGTCTCAGAAGCAGTCCAGCAGCACTGCAAGTCCTGTGAGCCCTGCCAGAGGGCGGGGAAAGCCCAGGGTAAGTGTAGAGCAGCCCTGAGACCACAGCCCATCACAAAGACACCCTGTCAGCAGGTGGCCATGGCCAGGGTGGGTTCTTTAAACCAAGAGACTCCCAAGTCACAGCCCTGGGGTTACCAGACAACTCCAGAGGGGGCCTGCAAATATGCAGGAGCACCCTGCATCCCTGCCTCACCAGCCCCTGGGGCACCAGAGCCCCAGAGACATGGCTGGGTTAAGACCAACCTCGCAGGGTATGATGAAGTAGGAAGCTTTTGTTATATTTGTGTGACCCCTAAATTTTGCATGATTGTCCAGTGTGGGAAAGGGGACTGTTTGCCCCCTGGGCAGGCTAGGAGACACCGGTATGAATGTCGTCCAGCTGTCTGAGCTACAACAGGTCACGGGAAAAGGATTGGCTGAGGCCAACCCCAGATCAGTGGAAAATCCAGAAGATAACAGAAAACCCAGTCCCCAGGACATGGACACCTAGCACCCAATGACCCAGAGGGGGATGGTTTCCCCCCAACCCTCCCCGGCCCCTGCAGGGAAGCTAGGCACAGGCCCTGGCTTGAGAACAGGACTGGAGAGGTGGGAGGTGGGAGGTAAGAACTGGCTACTGGAAGGAGTTGTGGCTCTCACCTGGGAACTGACTAAGCAGGTCAGATCGAGGGACCCAGAACCTGAACATGGGGTTCACTACAGCTTGGCTTGGCTCTGTGCTGGTCGGAACGAACTATGCTTTAACCTCCAGCTCTCTCTGCTGAGCTAAGGATGGCCGGTGCTGTGTGCCGCTGACTAAAAACCCAACTGCTTGGAAAGCACGAGTGTCATTGCAAATACTGGCTGAGATGCACTGGTCCCTGCAGAGTGGACAAGTCTTTCCCAGGAGTCTGTCTCAGCTGGATGCACTGGGCAGAGCTCATGGGGGGGAAGCAGGAGGGCTGGAGCCCAGAGGTTCAGTCTTAGGAGGTGATGAGGCCGCGTGGTGCAGGAAGTGATACCCCATGGGGGTCTGGCACACTGAAGTGGTTCTCCCTAGAGACTGTTCCAAAGCAGGAGGCACGGCACCAATCCTCTGGACTTGTGACAGAGAGGAAAAACCTACACTGATTCCCCTAATGCTCAAGGGATCGCTTTGTACCCCAGCTTAGGGCTCCAGACATCCCAGGCTGTAGCCAAGACAGCTGACACATGGAGAAATGTGGGTGCCTTGCCCTCCTCCCTCCCCGGCTGATGAAGGGGAGGAGAGGGCAGCAGCACCCCAGCCCAGTTTCAAACTGTCACGGAGTGCCCGGGCGATGCTCTGGAACTGCTCCCTATGAAGCCAGTCAGGACTCTGGGGCAGTCGCCTTCCAGTGAGCAGCCTGTCCGCAGGGCAAACAGCTCACACGGCTTCCACCTTCCTGGGTCTGACCTCGGAGCATTCAGCATCCTCTGCCCCTCCGTGTGCTTCCCACAGCGAGACCGCTCAGGCGGGGCTCCTGGGGAAGCCAGAGGGTCCTGCACCCCAACTCCGCAGTCAGACGGGACTCTCAGCCAGCCAGTAAAACAGAGGTTTATTAGACGACAGGAACATGGTCTAAAACAGAGCTTGCAGGTGCAGAGAACAGGACCCCTCAGCTGGGTCCATTTTGGAGGGCAGTGAGCCAGACAACCACGTCTGCACTTCACTCCATGTCCTAGCCAGCCTCCAAACTGAAACTCCCTCCAGCCCCCCCTCCTCTGGGCTTTGTTCCTTTCCCAGGCCAGGAGGTCACCTGATTCCTTTGTTCTCCAACCCTTTAGCTCTCACCTTGCAGGGGGGAAGGGTCCAGGCCATCAGTTGCCAGGAAACAGGGTGTCGGCCATTCTCTGTGTCCAGACCCCTGCACACACCTGCCCTCTAGGGCTCTGCAGTGATCATACACCCTTACCCCACCACCTAGATACTTAAGAACTGCATAAGGGAAATTGAGGCACCCCCACAATATTCGGAGGAACCATTAAGAACAGTCCCACTTCGTCACATCTCTCCCCCCTTCGAGATCGAACTGAGCGGGGTCACTTTAGGCGGTGACCTGGGGAAGTTCGAAGCCACCAACGTTCCCATGGATGCCCCAGCGTCTCTGCCATTCCTTGGTAGGAGTTACACCAGGCCCTTCCAGTTTCACGCCCTCCCTTAGGTCGGGGGTGGTCGATAGCACTCGCAGGCCGCATGTGGGAAGGTTTCTGCGGCCCGCCCTTTGGCCACCCCAAAACCCCAGGGGGTCAAACTTGGATTGGGTCTTCTCCCCAACAAGCTGGCCAAACACAGCCACTTGGTTATAGGACTGTTTAAGTTTCTTAACAGCTTTCACTCCATCTGAGACCTTCTCAAAGCTATCCACACTGGGTCTTTCAACAGGACAGTCAGTGGATCCATTCACAACAGAAAATTTCTGGCTGTTAGGAACTGAAACTTTCTTGATTAAATCACTTTCACACCCTTCAGTTGCAGTAAACTGCTTGCAAAGACTCCATGAGGATTCCTTTCCCTAGGGCTTTTCTATGCAACAATTCACCCCTCCCAGAAATTCTGCTCTTACCCTCTTTACCTAGGGCTTGCTCTAGAGGAACACGTTCCTGAGCAACAACAGACTCTTTCTGGGTCTCCCTTACATCCAGAATTACCTATGGCCCGTCCGGTGGATTCCTACACAATCCCCTTTCAGGCAAACTGACAGACTTCCTAGATAAATGGTCAGAAGCCTTCTCCTTCCCTTTGCCACACACAAGTTCAGGAATCTTTTCCTTCTTGCTACAGGTTTCCACACCCTCCATAGGTAACACAATCACATCACCTTCACGCTCTCCTTGTGCCCTGGCTAGGATCTCACCCTGATTAGACAGAGTTGCGACACCCTTTCCCAACCACACACGAGCAACAGGCAAAATACAAGCACCAGAATTGTCTGGTCTCTGGGATTTTACATAGACACTAACTGGATGCGACCTAGTTACAGGGCCATTCTCCTGAGCAGACACAAACTTAGGACCATTCCCTTCCTGGGCTTTAGCTGAATCCAGAACCAGCTCTGAGACAACTGCACAACGCTCAACCATCACAGGCTGCAAGGCCCCTTCTGTCTGCTCCACAGACCAAGAAGAGCCGGACACACTTTCTCCTTTACCAGACACACAGCTTGGGATCTCATTCCCCTTGTCCCAGCACACAAGGCTGGTCACAGACACCTGCTTGGAGATCAGGGTAGCTCCCTCCACAGGCAAGTCAATACCTCTGACAGGCACAGGCACGTTTCCTTCACTGTCCCAATTCTCCACCCAGCTAACAGGTAAGGTCCAGGGACACTCATCTTCCACTCTCCTCGCCTTCCCACCCTGCTGACTGGACAAAGCCATCAGATCACAAGGCTGCCTAGGCTCATCCAAACTTTCCTTACCAAGCACCTTGCCACTCCCCACAGATCCCCTCCCCTGCCTGTGTCTCCCCCCACTCAGCTGGGGTCTCAGCTCCCCCTGTGCTCAGCGCTGCCCTTGCTGTGCCAGTGGGGGTAGGCAGCGAGCTCGCTGCTTTCCTCACTACATCAGAGCCAGCGTGAGCCCCCTCTCCGGAGTGCAAGGGCGCAGGGAGCATCTCTCTGTCCCACCCAGCCCCAGGGGTCTGCTTACAGGCAGGCAGGTAGCCTGAGCCTAGCGGCTCCTCCCTGCTGCCAGCCAGGTCATCTGCATTTTCACTGACCGTTTCCCTCTCCACCGATTGGTTCCCTGGATTCAAATTCAAACCCTTGGCCGTTACAGGAGCAGGGCCTGGATCCTGTCCCAAAGAGACACAGTTGCCCCACAACAGGGTCTCGCAGCTGGTGTCCTGGAGCACCCCAAAGACCAGCCAGCCCCACCCCTCCTGGGTCTGCACAGGGATCTGGGCCATAGGCAGGGCGAGGGGCTTCGTCCCTGGGACCCTCACCCAGCTCACACAGCCCCTCAACCTCTGAGGCTGCACCACCCAGGGCCTGACAACAGTTCTCTCTGTCCCAGGATCTCGCCACCCCAGGAATGTCTCCCCATTGACCATCACCTTCCGCTCCCACTGGGGGTCCGAGGGGCCTGGCCCCAGGAAACTCCACACAGACATATAGGTTGGGGTCAGGAGTGGGAGCCTGTCCACCTCCCCACCCATCTGGCCGACAGAGTCTATGGCCTTGGGACCCAGCAAGGGAGCTAGACACCGGGGCTTTTCCGCAGGGTCCCCCTGGTTCAAATCTCCAGCCTGCTCAAAGGCAGTGAGGTGGGCATCCACATCCCCCCCCTCCTTAACCAGGGGCAGCAATTTAGTCTCGAGGTTCCCTGCGGAACTGGCCCCCCGGGGTCTATCCCCACTCACCCCGGGGAGGTTCCCTAGGCCTCTCCGCTCCCCCACCGCCAGTTCATGCTGCTGCTGCTTCTGCAGCTCTTTCTCGGGCTCTCGCTGTCTCTCACAGTCCTCTTGCTCTCTCGGACTCAGCTCCAATCCCGTCCATCTCCGATCCCCGGATGGGGAACCCGATCGTGAAGACCCTCGTCTGGTCAGGGACAGGAGTCTTGGCGATGCCTGGCTACTACTCCAGCTGCTCCCAGATCCTGCTATAGCCCCATTTGGGGTCAGGAATCTGTCCCTTAGAGCGGTCATCCTCCTCCAGCTGCACGATTAACTGTGCTTTGGTGAACTTTCCAATGCTCAACCCTCTCTTTCTGCACAGGGTTACAATGTCCTTCTTAAGAAGACGGTGACAGACCATCACTCCACTCTTCCCAAGTTGTTGTGGACTCACAGGCCTGTGTGCTCGCAGCTCCCCACGGTTTCCAGGGAGAACCCCTAGTGTGCCAGCCCTTCTCGAGGTCACCACCTCTTTGCCAGGGTCGAGCTGCAGACTCCTCCGCCCCTGGGACCGCTCGCTGCAGTCCCCCGGGGGACCCTGTTACTGCAAAAGTCCTTTTCTCTGGTCACACAATCCTAGGGGTTAACCGCCCCCTGAAACCGTCTCTCTCTGAATCTTCAGCATGCCTAGTCCCCATCAATCCCCCTTTGTTTTACTGCTCCCCAGTCACTTACTGCAGGAAGCGCCATCCACGGGGTGCAGTAGATCCCACCGCTGCCACCAGTTGTCACGGAGTGCCCGGGCGATGCTCTGGAACTGCTCCCTATGAAGCCAGTCAGGACTCTGGGGCAGTCGCCTTCCGGTGAGCAGCCTGTCCGCAGGGCAAACAGCTCACACGGCTTCCACCTTCCTGGGTCTGACCTCGGAGCATTCAGCATCCTCTGCCCCTCCGTGTGCTTCCCACAGCGAGACCGCTCAGGCGGGGCTCCTGGGGAAGCCAGAGGGTCCTGCACCCCAACTCCGCAGTCAGACGGGACTCTCAGCCAGCCAGTAAAACAGAGGTTTATTAGACGACAGGAACATGGTCTAAAACAGAGCTTGCAGGTGCAGAGAACAGGACCCCTCAGCTGGGTCCATTTTGGAGGGCAGTGAGCCAGACAACCACGTCTGCACTTCACTCCATGTCCTAGCTAGCCTCCAAACTGAAACTCCCTCCAGCCCCCCCTCCTCTGGGCTTTGTTCCTTTCCCAGGCCAGGAGGTCACCTGATTCCTTTGTTCTCCAACCCTTTAGCTCTCACCTTGCAGGGGGGAAGGGTCCAGGCCATCAGTTGCCAGGAAACAGGGTGTCGGCCATTCTCTGTGTCCAGACCCCTGCACACACCTGCCCTCTAGGGCTCTGCAGTGATCATACACCCTTACCCCACCACCTAGATACTTAAGAACTGCATAAGGGAAATTGAGGCACCCCCACAATATTCGGAGGAACCATTAAGAACAGTCCCACTTCGTCACACAAACCCAAAGGTTTTGGGGTGGCAGAAGGGCACAGGCCATGTGAAAACGCCCCATGTGTCAGCTGACAGACCAGACCTAAGGGAGGATGTGAAAAATCCACACCCCTGTGTGGTGTAGTTAAGCTGAACTAAATCCCCATGTAGACAGCCCTGGGTCGAGGGAAGAATTCTTCCATCCACACAGCTACTGCACCTTGAGGAGGTGGCTTCCCTCTGCTGCTTTGGTTCCCGGGAGAGCCCCGTGGTTCAGCGGATACCGATTTCTGTCTGCAGATATCCGCATCCACAGATAGAAATGTGTATCCGTGCAGGGCTCTACTGATGGAGGAGGTCAGACCGAGTGACACAGGGACAGAGCTTTGAACCTTCACAAATAAATCTGCCTGTAAGAAGAAAAGGAGGACTTGTGGCACCTTAGAGACTAACCAATTTATTTGAGCATAAGCTTTCGTGAGCTACAGCATCCGATGAAGTGAGCTGTAGCTCACGAAAGCTTATGCTCAAATAAATGTGTTAATCTCTAAGGTGCCACAAGTCCTCCTTTTCTTTTTGCGGATACCGACTGACACGGCTGCTATTCTGAAACCTGCCTGTGTGACAGCGCTGGCTGAGTGTCCCTGCGCATGCTGGCGGAGGGGTGTGTTGCTCCCTACGATTGTACAAGTCTCCCTCAGGGGTCTGTCTCAATGGGACTCCCTGAACGGAGCTCACAGGGTGGTGCAGGAGGGCTGACGGCTCAGAGATCCAGCCTAAGGAGGCGCTGAGGCCGTGTGGCTTACTCTGGAGAAAGAGTGAGAGCCCTAGGGGGTCTGGCACACTGACAGGCTCCTCCCAGGGACTGTTACAAAGCTGGGGCCATGGCCCCAATCCTGTGGATCTGTGTCAAAGGTTTATAAAGCAGAGTCAGGAGAATTCCCCAACCCTGCAGGAAGCTGCTCCAGGCATTAGTTCGCCTCATTTCAAAATCTGCACCTTATTCCCAGCCTGCATCAGCCTGGCTTCAGCAGTGGGTCTGGTTCTGCCTTTGCCCCGGGGGAGCACAGAGCCCCCTGCTCTCCAAAATCTCCTCCCTGGGCAGGTACCCAGAGGCTGGGATCACAGGACCCTTCTCTGGGTGGAGATACTTAATCCACTGAGCTCCTTCAGCCTCTCCCTGCTCGGCAGGTTCCCAGCCCCCAAACCTTCTTGTAGCTCTTCTCCGCCCCCTCCGCGCTAGTCCCTGTCCTGTTTGCTGTGAGCTGAGCCCAGGGCCCAGTAACGATCCCACTTACCCTCCCTGACCATGCTGGGTACCCCTTGCTGCTCCAGCCCGTAGCCACAGCCCTGCACTGGGAGCCCCTGGCCAATGGGCCGCCTTGAGCTCAGAGTGCCCCCCATGGCTGGGCTCATCACCCGTGACTTACTGCACATACAGGCAGGCTCCTTTGCCCACCCAGCAGGGGTTGGCGCTGTCGGAGGGGAACAGGCTCCTTGAGCCCAGCCCTTGGCAAGGGCAGCTCTGGCAGGGAGCCCCGGGCTGCCCCTTTGTCTCGGGATCCTCAGCAGGAACTGATCGGGATGGGGGCCGAGGAGACAGAGGGGTGGCAGGAGATGGAAGCTATGGCAGGGGGTGCTGGCTTCCCTCCCCCTCCGCTCCTGCCAGTGCCTCCTCCCTTTCCCTCTGCTCCTTCCTCCCCTTCCCCCACCTCTTTTCCCAATTTGGACTGGGGCCTGCCCCCCACAGCCTGAGCAGAGCTCTCGGTGGAGGGGGCTGTGCTGCAGGCAGCACCTGGGCTGCTTCGGGGGTGTTCCTGACTGTGCTGCTCTCCGGCCAGGCTCTGGCTGTGCCCCTGGCCCCCCAGTCCCCCGGCACCGTCCAGCTCCCGGAGGCTGCTCGCCAGCCAGACCAGGGGCAGGTATTTGTGCACCTCGATGGCTGGGCTGCGGCGGTTGGGGTCGAGGGTCAGCAGCCGCCGGAACATCTCCTGGGCGGCAGTGCTGAAAGCCCTCCAGGGCGCCGGCGCCTCCCCCGGCACCGTGCTGTTCTGCCAGGCGCCGAACTCCTCAAACTGGGGGTCGGGGCTGACAGCCACGTCCCAGGGGAAGCAGCCGGTGCCGAGGCAGAAGAGCAGCACCCCGAAGGCCCACACGTCCAGACTGGCGTCCAGCTCCAGCGTCTCGGAGGCCTCAAGCAGGCAGAGCTCAGGTGGCGCATAGGGCAGAGTGCCCGACATGGCGCAGACGGGCGTGCCCTCCAGCCGCGTCAGCCCGAAGTCGCCCAGCTTCACCCGCCGGCACTCGCAGTCGAAGAGCAGCACGTTGTCCAGCTTGATGTCCCGGTGCACCAGGGCTTTGCCGTGCATGAAGTCCAGGGCCTCAGCCAGTTGGGCTGCACAGCGCTTCACCTGGGCCTCTGGGAGACCCTCCTGTGGGGGCACGGGGGTTACACAAGGGCAGCCCTGGCCTCCCACCAACAGCGGCCCCTTTGGGGACCTCCCCACACAGTGCCCCACCAGGGACCTCCCCCACATAGCGCACGGCGCTCCTTCTGAGGACCTTCCCTGTACAGCGCCCCAGCACCCACTGTGGGGACCTCCCCACACAGTGCCCCACCAGGGACCTCTCCCACACAGCACCCCCTCTGGGGACCTCCCCTGCACCCCAGCACCCCCTCTTGGGACCTCCCCACAGAGCGCCCCCACTGGAGACCTCCCTGTCACAGTGCCCCTCCCCCCCACGGCACCCTATGCTCTCTCTGGCCCCACCCCCTCAGCACCCCACAGTGCCCTGTACTGTAACTCCCCACAGCACACCAGTGTCCCCTCCAGCATCTCCCATGCTCCACCCCAGGTCCCAAGGCCTCCTGTTGAGAACCCATCCCGCATCCCTTGCTCCCCTGCCCCGAGACTCCAGCCCACCAGCCCCTACTCCCCCAGAACCCTGAGACCCTGTACCCCAGCAACCCCTTCCCAGCCCTCTCCGCTGAGCCCGCAGCCACGGACTCCCGAGACCCCCAGCACCGATCCCCCATCCTCCACTCCCCAGCTCCCTCTTTCACAGGCCCCCCTGAGACCCAGTGCCCCATGCCCCTGCTCCCCATCCCATCCCCTACTCAACAGCCCCGCTGACATCTGATGCCCCATCCCCTGATCACCACTCCCCAGAACACCCCTGCCCCCCTGCCTCACACCAGCATACCCCGTCATGCACGATGGCACATAGGTCCCCAGCGGGCGCGAGTTCCTGGGCAAAGGCAAAGTGGGTGGGGCTCTCGAAGACGATGGGCAGAGTGCGCAGGAATCCGGCGTGGGCAGACAGGCAGAGCGCAATGCAGTACTCCCGCAGGAACGCCCGCCGCTCCGTCCTCTCCTTCGGCATCAGCTTCAACGCCAGGGCCGTGCCTGGGTACAAAGGGGGGGTCAGTGTGTCCCAGCAGGGGTTGGGGCCTGGGTACAAAGGGGGAGGGGGTCAATGTGTTCCAGCAGGGGCAGGGCCTGGGTACAAAGAGAGTTTGGATGTGTCCCAACAGGGGGCGGAGCCTGGGTACAAAGTGGGGGTCAGTGTGCTTCATCAGGGGCAGTGCCTGGGCACAAAGGGGGGGTCGGTGTGCCCCAGCAGGGGGCAGTGCTTGGGCACACCAGAGGGGGTGGAGGGGCCCTGTGGGCGGGCTCAGAGAGTACCATTGTGTCAGTAGGTTCTGGGTGTAGAGGGCCCCTTCTGTGGCTGCCCCCTCACCTCACTGACTGCTCCCCTGGGCCCCTGTGAGTTGGCAGTGGGTGCCCGAGTGGCTGGCCTGGCAGTTGCAATGGATCACCTGCCGGGTGGCATGGGGCCGTCGGTGCCTGTGCCGGGAGCAGCGAGCAAAAGGGAGCTGGCTACTTTGAAGTAAGTGGTGTCAGAGAGCAGCTGGGTGAGTCCCTGAGTTCCTGCCCCACTCCCTTCAGCACCCCCTGGGGCACTGGGGCCAGCACTGACTGCTGGGGAGAGCGCCCCCTACTGAGCCCCCCTCCCAACCCCTGCAGCACAGCGCCTCGCAGTGCCCCACTGGGGCCAGCACTGACTGCTGGGGAGAGCGCCCCCTACTGAGTCCCCACCCCACCCCCTGCAGCACAGCGCCTCGCAGTGCCCCACTGGGGCCAGCACTGACTGCTGGGGAGACAGAGCCCTCTACTGAGTCCCCACCCGGCTCCCTGCAGGGGCCCAGTGCAGGCTGCGCCTACTCAGGCCTGGCCCACCCAGGAGCAGCTGGCGCTGCCCTCACCTTGCTCCCGGTGCTCTGCCAGCAGCACGTTGCCGTAGGTGCCCCTGCCCAGCTCCTTGATGATGGTGTATTGCTCCTGCAGCTCCAGCTGGGGCAGGCGGCGCGAGGTCACCTCCATCAGCCGCTCCAGGAACTCTGCGTTGTCCTCCACCTCAGGGAGCTCCATGCCACTCGCTGCCCACACCTGAGTGGAGAAGGCAGCGCCCGTCAAAGGAGAGCTATCTCCCCATGGGACACCCACCGCACCCGCCTCCTGATGCCTAGAGCCAAGGGCGGGCAGTGGGGGCTACTGGGTTAGAGTGGTGAGGAAGGGCTGGGACACCTGGGTTCAATCACAGCTCCAGGATGGAGTGGGGTTTGGTGGTAAGGGGAGTGTGGGAGCCAGGACTCCTGGGTTCTATTTCTGGCTCTGTCCCAGCTGAGCTGAGTGAATTCCCTTCAGCTCTCAATTTCCCTGCTCTGGGAAGTGCTCAGATATTTGCGGGCCTGAGCTGAGAGGTGTGAGATAAACCCAGTGACAGGTCAGCTCCTTCTCACTGCTATTGAGGCGCTGCCCCTCCAGAGCAGGGCTCGGCTTCTGGCTGTCCCCACAGGGCCTCCTGCCATTGATTAGCACTACAGCTAGCTGGGAGGGCAGCCCGGGCCAGGCTGTGTGGTGTGGGCCTGCCCCACTTGCTGCCACCCCTTGCTGCTGGGGGATGCGTATCTGCACATGGAGTGCTGCTGGCTCAGACATATGGGTCCAGAATCCCACCCATCTAGCTCAAGCACAGTGGGGGGGGCTGAGGGGGGCAGTGCTGGCTGGTTCTAGCTGGGGGGGCACTGAGAGGGGCAGGGCTGGCTGGTTCTAGCCGGGGGGGCACTGAGAGGGGCAGGGCTGGCTGGTTCTAGCATGGGGGGCACTGAGAGGGGCAGGGCTGGCTGGTTCTAGCTGGGGGGGCACTGAGAAGGGCAGGGCTGGCTGGTTCTAGCCGGGGGGGCACTGAGAGGGGCAGGGCTGGCTGGTTCTAGCTGGGGGGGCACTAAGAGGGGCAGGGCTGGGTTGTTCTAGCTGGGGGGGGGCACTGAGGGGGGCAGGGCTGGGTGATTTGCTCCCCAGTTCATGGGATGGGGAAACTGTGCAGAGAGCTGCTGTTGGGGGCCAAAGACTGAGGTGCATGGGACGACATCTATGACCAAGCCTATGCCTGGCAAAGTACTCTCTGCATGCCCCTCTGTCGGGGCCAATTCCCCCTCCATGGCAGGGCCCTTATACCCCCAGCATGTGGGGCCCATCCCTACCCTCCTGGCACCCCCTGGACACCCTGGGGTGTCAGTGTGGGTAGCATCAGTCCCGCTGTCTGAGAGTTAGATGAGGAAGACGGGGTCTAGGTGCGAGAGCAGGGAGGGTTGGGAGTCAGGGCTCCTCCTGCCTGTGAAGTTCCCTCTAAGCTGCGTGGCCACATGGCCGCGCAGCAGGCTATCAAGGACCGCGCAGGCACACAGCGGGCCGAGGCGCCTCTTCCCTGGCCCCAGCCTCAGCTACCACAGCGGGAAGAGGAGCTCTCCCCCAGCCCTGGGCTGCTGAGGTGAGAGAGGGCTGGGGGGAGTCCTCTCTCCCCTCTGCAACCTGGGGCAGCCTGCACCCCAAACTTCTCAGCCCCAGCACCACCCCAGAGACCACACCCCCAGCCCGGAGCCCCCTCCCACACCCAAACTCCCTCCCAGAGCCCGCACCTCTCACCCCCTCCCACACCCCAACCCCCTTCCCCAGCCCTGAGCCCCCTCCCACTCTCCAAACCCTCAGGCCCACCCCCGCCACACGTCACCCCAGAGTGGTGCATAGTGGTGCACATTCATTCCACACATGGACATAAAAAATTAGAGGGAACATTGCTGGGTTCTACCCCAGCTGTGGGAGGGGATTGGGGTCTAGTGGGTCCTAACTAGGGGTTGGGGCTGGGAACCAGGAATCTTGGGCTTTTTCCGCAGCTCTGGGAAGCAGGGTGAGGTCTAATGGTTAGAGCAGGGGGCTGGGCTCTGCCCCTGGTAGCCGAGCCCCAGTGCTGTTGCTGCCCCACACAGGGCTGATGCAAGGGAGTCATACCCACAGGGGAAATGCAGTCATGGGGTGGGGGCAGGGGGGAAGGCTGGTGCCTCTTTGTGCACAAGCCCTGCTGCCCGCCCAGCAAAGGCCACCTGTGAGCTTTGGGTAGGAGCTTCCTGCTGAGCTGGCCCTGGCCCTGATCCCATCCACCATGCGCCCCTATCCCCGTGGGGGAGACTGTCCCCCGCTGTGGGTCTGGGCCCAGGCCCCCCCAACCAGGGCGATCGCCTCCACAGGTCTGGGACCATCCCCACCCAGATGGGGGCTCCCTCTGCCTGCCAGGCTGCTGGATTTTCCTGTCTGCTACCCAGTGCTAGTTAGTGCTGATCGTTACTGGCCTGTGTCCCCAGGGCCTCCTGCTGGAGCTGGCAGCCCCGAGCGTGACTCGTGTGGGCAGCCCTGGAGCCTCACTCACCCCGCAGGGGTTACAGAGCAGGAGCTGCGCCTGCCTGCGGGCCTGGCCCCAGTCCCCTCCCAAAGCAGAAAAGCAGATCCGAGCCGAGGGACCAGGGCTGGGTGCACAAAGGGCTCTGCGGTGCAGCGCCTGGCCCCCAGCCACCAGCGGACTGCACAGACCACAGCTCCTCAGCCTGCTCCCTCTGAGATAGTTTGGCTCCCAGCCCAGGTGGGGTTTGTCACCCGGGACCCCTGTCCTAGAGCTGGGTGCCTGAGGCAGGTCAGCTCTGTCTCAGGAAAACCCCCCAGGAGAGCTCCCTGCTTACAGCCCTAGCCCAGTGGGCAGCGCACTCTGCAAGGAGAGGGGAGAGCTAGGTTCAAATCCCCCCTCTACCTGCTGTGGTGCAGGTCTCCTGCTTCCCAGTAAGTGCTCCAGCCACTGGGCCGCAGAGTCAAACTCCCTGGGGCTTTCGCACTTGCTGGCCCTGTAATTATTTCAGTCTTTATACACTATGGACCAGCTTCAACAGCAGAGACTAAGGGCAAGTCTATGCTACAAAATTAAGTCGACCTAAGTTACATTGACGTAGAAGCACCGCAGTAATTCGATTGTTTTTGTATGTCCACACAATGCTCCTTGTGTCGGCGGTGTGTGTCCTCACCAGGAGCGCTTGCACCACTTTAACTGTCAGCATGGGGCATTGTGGGACGGCTTCGGAAAGGTGGCAACAGGTGATATCAGTAACACAGTGTCTACCCTGGCACTGCGTCAACCTACTGACGGCAACCCAAACGCTACGCCTCTCGCAGTGAAGGAGTTATTAAGTCGGTGTAGTAGGCCAGTGGCTCCCAACCTTTCCAGACTGCTATACCCTTTGGGGAGTCTGATTTGTCTTGTGTACCCCCAAGTTTCACCTCACTTAAAAGCTGCTTGCTTACAAAATGAGATATAAAAATACAAGCGTGTCCCAGCACACGATTACTGAAAAATGGCTGGTTTTCTCATGTTACCATATAATTATAAAATAAATCAACTGGAATTTAAATATTGTACTTACAGTTCAGTGTATCGTACATAGAGCAGTATAAACAAGCCATCGACTGAATGAAGTTTTAGTTTATACTGACTGCGCTAGGGCTTTTTATGAAGCCTGTGGTGAAACTAGGCAAATGCCTAAATGAATGGATGTACCTCCTGGAAGATCTCTGCGTGCTCCCAGGGGTACACGTATCTCTGGCTGAGAGCCACTGTAGTGGGGCACTTACTTCAGTGGGAGCTACACGAGTTAGTGCTGACGCTTACAGAGTGAGATCGGCAGAAGTTGCCTTTCTTTGACCTAACGGTGTAGACCAGGCCTAAGAGCTTGTCTACACGGACAGCAGTGCCGCTGTAGCGCTTAGTGAAGATGTGAAGAGCTTCTCCCACCTGGGGATTTCACCTCCCGCAGAGGCAGTAGCTATGTGGACAGGAGAAGCCCTCCCATCGACACAGCCCTGTCTACGTGGGGGGCTAGGTCGGTATAACTGCATCACTCAGGGATGTGGACCTACCCCTGAGCAAAGTCGTGTGGAGTGCCGACCAAGGCTAAGGTGGTAGTGCTTCAGTGCAGAGACTCACGACAGCGATGGGAGGGGCTCTCCTGTCAGCATATTTAATCCACCTCCGTGGGAGGCGGCAGCTAGATAAATGGAAGAATTCTCCCGCCGACCTATCGCTGTCTGCACCAGGGGTTAGGCAGGCTTAAGGATGCTGCTCAAGGGGGTGGATTTTTCTCACCCCTCAGCAATGTAGTGATGCCAGTGTAAGTTCCCAGGATAGACCAGCCCTGAGAGAGATGTCCCTAGAACAGCCTGTAGCCCAGTGGTCAGCTCTGAGCAGCTCAGAGAGGAGCCTACTCAGATCTGGGGAGGATGTGGATCCATCTCTCCTCATACACACTGTCTATCCCCCATACATACACACACACTCTCTCCACACACCTGTCTATTCTGTACATCCATCCATCTGTCTATCCATGTATCTATCTATACACATACACCCCGTCTATCTATCTATCTATCTATCTATCTATCATAGAATCTCAGGGTTGGAAGGGACCTCAGGAGGTCATCTAGTCCAACCCCCTGCTCAAAGCAGGACCAATCCCCAACTAAATCATTCCACCCAGGGCTTTGTCAAGCCTGACCTTAAAAACCTCTAAGGAAGGAGATTCCACCACCTCCCTAGGTAACCATTCCAGTGCTTCACCACCCTCCTAGTGAAAAAGTCTTCGTAATATCCAACCTAAACCTCCCCCACTGCAACTTGAGACGATTACTCCTTGTTCTGTCATCTGCTACCACTGAGAACAGTCTAGAGCCATCCTCTTTGGAACCCCCTTTCATTCTTCTCTTCTGCAGACTAAGTAATCCCAGTTCCCTCAGCCTCTCCTCATAAGTCATGTGCCCCAGCCCCCTAATAATTTTTGTTGCCCTCCGCTGGACTCTTTCCAATTTTTCCACATCCTTTTTGTAGTGAGGGGCCCAAAACTGGACGCAATACTCCAACTGTGGCCTCACCAGTGCCAAATAGAGGGGAACGATCACGTCCCTTGATCTGCTGGCAATGCTCCCACTTATACAGCCCAAAATGCCATTAGCCTTCTTGGCAACAAGGACACACTGTTGACTCATATCCAGCTTCTCGTCCACCGTAACCCCTCGGTCCTTTTCTGCAGAACTGCTGCCTAGCCACTCGGTCCCTAGTCTGTAGCAACGCATGGGATTCTTCCGTCCTAAGTGCAGGACTCTGCACTTGTCCTTGTTGAACCTCATCAGATTTCTTTTGACCCAATCCTCTAATTTGTCTAGGTCCCTCTGTATACTATCCCTACCCTCCAGCGTATCTACCTCTCCTCCCAGTTTAGTGTCATCTGCAAAGTTGCTGAGGCTGCAATCCATCCCATCATCCAGATCATTAATGAAGATATTGAACAAAAACGGCCCCAGGACCGACCTCTGGGGCACTCTGCTTGATACTGGCTGCCAACCAGACATGGAGCCATTGATCACTACCCGTTGAGCCCAATGATCTAGCCAGCTTTCTATCCACCTTAGAGTCCATTCATCCAGTCCATACTTCTTTAACTTGCTGGCAAGAATACCGTGGGAGACCGTATTAAAAGCTTTGCTAAAGTCAAGGAATAACACGTCCACTGCTTTCCCCCCATCCACAGAGCCAGTTATCTAATCTAATCTAATCTATCTATCTATCTATCTATCCCCACACAACCCTCTGTCTATGTATCTGACCGCACTGCAGTCAGGGAGGGACTCCAGATTTACCAGCACGCAGGCTGCTGTGCGGCTTAGTTGATGGAAAAGTCCTGTTAGCTCTGTGCAGCGGGATCGGAGCCATGAAGACGCAATGGCAGGGCAGGGCTCTAGAGCTCACAGACCCTCATGGGGGTATGGAGCCAGCACCCCACCAGGGCTGGGGGAGTGGTGTTCTGTCACACCCTGCAGCACTGTGCTCACCTTGCCACGGAGTGAGCCTAGCCTTGTGCCAGCCTAGCAGGGAGTCGGGAGCAGCCAGCATCCATTGGGTGCTCGGGCACCCTCCTCTGCTGATGCAAGAACTGGCGGCCATGTGGCATACAACCCTGGCTCTCTCCCTGAGCCCCCACAGAGACCTGGAGACATTGCAGCACCCCTCCCCGCATGCCTTGTCCTCCAGCATGCGAGGGCAGAGCATTCCTGCTCCCCGGGCGGGGGGAGCCAGCTGATGCACTTGTACCCTGAGATGGGTACCAGCACCCATTCCCCCAGCTGAGAGAGCTTGATGGCATTCCCAGGCAGCTTCCCAGGGCTGTGGGACAGGGTGTGTATGGGGAGAGATAGAGAGATAGAAGGGGGGTATGGATAGAGGGGCTGTGGGGATGGATAGATAGATTAGATTAGATGATAGATGGATGATGGTGTTTGAAGGCCTCTCTCTCACCCTAGTGTCCACACTGGGCCTGGCTGGCGTCTCTCAGGAGGTGCGGTGCAGGGATCCTGTTGCTGGCATGCACCCAAGGACCATGTCGGTGAGCTCCGTATGCAGGGACTCTGTGCTGCTGTGTCTCCGTGTCTCTCCCTGCACCCGGCCAAGCCGCGAGCCACCGGCCAGCCGTGCAGTCCCCAGGAGCTGGAGCTGTGACTCAGACTTTCCCTGCTCTGGCCCGCGCTCTCTGTCCCCGGGGCTGTCCTGCGCTGGGATAATCTCTCCCGCTCGCGGAGAACATGTGTCATTGACTCAAACACAATTCATGCCGACTTCCAAACATAGGCAGGGAGGCTGGTGCTGAACAGCCCGCTGACAACAATGAACCCAGCATTGCTGCCCTGTGCAGGGATCTTGCCCCAGCCCCCTCCCCACAGCCCTCAGCAATGCCCCTTAGCTCCCCCCAGCTGCAGGGTGAGGGCAACCAGAGAGAGAGCGTAGAGTTCTGTGCTGTAGATAGATAGATAGATAGATAGATAGAGGGAGTGTATGAGCATAGATAGATAGATAGAGGGAGTGTATGAGCATAGATAGATAGATTAGATTAGATAGAGGGAGTGTATGAGCATAGATAGATAGATTAGATTAGATAGAGGGGGTGTATGAGGCTAGATAGATAAAGGGGGTGTATGGAGATAGATAGATAGATAGATAGATAGATAGATAGATAGATAGATGGGTGTATGAGGATGGATAGATAGATAAAGGGGGTGTATGAGGATAGATAGATAGATTAGATAGATATAGATGGGGTGTATGAGGATAGATAGAGGGTGTGTGTGGAGGTAGATAGATAGATAGATAGATAGATAGATAGATAGATGGGGTGTATGAGGATAGATAGATAGAGGGGGTGTATGGAGATAGATAGATAGATAGATGGGGTGTATGAGGATAGATAGATAGAGGGGGTGTATGGAGATAGATAGATAGATAGAGTGTATGAGGATAGATAGATAGATAGATTAAATAGATGCACTCAGTATGGCCATAGTTAGAGGGCGATGTGTCTGGGGACAGAAAGATAGGTGCGCAGGAAGACTGGCTCTGCTGGGCCTATGCTGAATCCCATGGCAGGGAGTCCATGGAAGTGGAGTTGCTTAGAGGGAGCAAAGTGAATGAAATCATGGAGCATAGACAGCATGACCCCTGTGGGGGGAGCTGAACGCCTGTTCCCACTTGGGGTTGCCCTGGCCAGGGGCACTTCTATTCTGGCCTGGCACAGACCACCCCCCAGGGCTGGGTAGATGTGCTTCAGTATCAATTACCCACCCCCAAAGAAAGCCAGCCTTGGGGGGCTGTGAGTGCCAGAGCACCTAGGAACTGTGACAGGCAGGGGAGAGCCGCACAGCACAGGGGCTCAGCCACACAGCCCTGCACCAGCTGTCCACAGCACGCCAGGCAGAGCCATGGCAGGCAGACAGCTGGAGCTCATCCATCTGTGTGGGTGGGCAGGGAGGTGTTTGTGGTATGTGTGTGGGTGCTGCCTTGTGCCCTGTGTTGGCGTTTGTTTGTGGTAGCTCTGCGGGGTGGCATTTGTGTGTTTGGGGCTCTATGTGTGTGGGGGGACTGTATGTGTGTGAGGGGTGTATATGAATATGTAGGATGGGGGTATATGTATATATATAAGTGGGGTATATATATATGTGTATTGGTGGGTGTATATGTAGGGGGTGTACATGAGGGGGGGCTTCTGTGTGTATGTGTGTAGGGGTGTATATGTGCGGGGCTTCTGTGTATATGTGGAGGGTGGTGTATGAGTGGAGGAGTGTATATGTGGGGGTGTAAGTGTGTGGGGGCTGTGTGTATATGTGTGTGGGTTGTATATGTGTGGGCAGGTGTATACATTTGTGTGTATATAGGGGTATATATGTGTTTGTGGGGATGTATATGGGAGCAGCTTGTGTGTATATGTGGGGGGCAGGCTATATGTGGGTGTATATGTGGGTTGTATTGGTGTGGGCGTGTATGTGTTTGGGGCATGTGCATGTTTGGGGTGTGTATATGTGTGGGGTATATATGTGTTTGTGGGACTGTGTATACATGTATATGTGTGGGGGGGGTGCATATGGGGGTATATAGGTGGGGATGGATGTGCATGGGGGATGGATGTGCACAGGTGTGTATGTGGGGTGGTGTAGTGTGCAGGGTGAATGTGTCTTTGGCAGTGTATGTGGGGGGTATATGTCTATGGGGGGGTGCATGTGTGTATGTGTGCATGGGGGTAACTATGTGGGGGGGAGGTACATGTGGAGGGGTATAGTGTGTGGAGGGAGGTACGTTTCTGAGGGGTACAGTGTGTGGAGAGAGGTACGAGTGTGGGGGGTATAGTGTGTGGAGGGAGGTGCGTGTGTGGTGGGTACGGTGTGTGGAGGGAGGTATGTGTGGGGTTACAGTGTGTGGAGGTACGTGTGTGAGGGTGTAGTGTGCGAAGGAAGGTAAGTGGGGGCTATAATGTGTGGAGGGACATACGAGTATGAGGGGTACAGTGCGTGGTGGGAGGTACGAGTGTGAGGGGTATAGTGTGTGGAGAGAGGTACGTGTGTGAGGGGTGCAGTCATGTGGGGGGAGGTACATGTGTGGCGGGTATAGTGTATGGAGGAAGGTACATGTCTGAGGGGTATAGTGTGTGGAGAGAGGTACGTGTCTGAGGGGTGCAGTCATGTGGAAGGAGGTACAAGTGTGGGGGTACAGTGTGTGGAGGGAGGTACATGTGTGAGGGGTACAGTGTGTGGAGGGAGGTACATGTGGAGGGAGTATAAGGTGTAGAGGGAGGCATATGTGTGGCGGGTATATTGTGGAGGGAGGTAAGTGGGGGGTATAGTGTGTGGAGGGAATATAAGAACATAAGAATGGCCGTACTGGGTCAGACCAAAGGTCCATCTAGCCCAGTATCCTGTCTTCCGAGAGTGGCCAGTGCCAGGTGCCCCATAGGGAATGAACAGAACAGGTGATCATCAAGTGATCCATCCCCTGTCACGCATTCCTAGCTTCTGGCAAACAGATGCTAGGGACACCATTCCTGCCCATCCTGATTAATAGCCATTGATGGACTATCCTCCATGAATTTATCTAGTTCTTTTTTGAACCCTGTTATGGTCTTGGCCTTCACAACATCCTCTGGCAAGGAGTTCCACAGATTGACTGTGCGCTGTGTGAAGAAATACTTCCTTTTATTTGTTTTAAACCTGCTGCCTATTAATTTCATTTGGTGACCCCTAATTCTTGTGTTATGAGAAGTAGAAAACAACACTGCCTTATCTACTTTCTCTATATCAGTCACGATTTTATAGACCTCAATCATATCTCCCCTTAGCCGTCTCTTTTCTAAGCATCAAAGTCCCAGTCTTATTAATCTCTTCTCATACGGAAGCCTTTCCATACCCCTAATAATTTTTGTTGCCATTTTCTGAACCTTTTCCAATTTCAATATATCTTTTTTGAGATGGGGTGACCACATCCACACACAGTATTCAAGATATGGGCGTAGCATGGATTTATATAGAGGAAACATGATATTTTCTGTCCTATTATCTATCCCTTTCTTAATTATTCCCAGCATTTTGTTCACTTTTTTGGCTGGTGCTGCACATTGAGTGGATGTTTTAAGAGAACTATCCACAATGACTCCGAGATCTCTTTCTTGAATGGTAACAGATCATTTAGACCCTGTTATTTTATATGCATAGTTGGGATTATGCTTTCCAGTGTGCATTACTTTGTATTTATTAATGTTAAATTTCATCTGCCATTTTGTTGCCCAGTCACCCAGTTTTGAGGGATCATTTTGTTGCTCTTCGCAGTCTGCCTGGGACTTTACTATGTTGAGTAGTTTTGTATTATCTGCAAATTTTGCCACCTCACTGTTTACCCCTTTTCCCAGATCATTTATGAATTTTTGAATAGGACTGGTCCCAGAACAGACCTGGGGGACACCACTATTTACGTCTCTCCATTCTGAATACTGACCATTTATACCTACCCTTTGTTTCTTATCTTTTAACCAGTTATGAATCCATGAGAGCACCTTACCTCTTATCCCGTGGCAGCTTATTTTGCATAAGAGCCTTTGGTGAGGGACCTTGTCAAGCATTTCTGAAAATCTAAGTACACTATATCCACTGGATCCCCTTGGTCCACAAGCTTGTTGACCCCTTCAAAGAATTCTAGTAGATTGGTGAGGCATGATTTCCCTTTACTAAAACCATGTTGACTCTTCCTCAACAAACTATGTTCCTGTATATGTCTGACAATTTTGTTCTTTACTATAGTTTCAACCAGTTTTCCCGGTACTGAGGTCAGGCTTACAGGTCTGTAAATGCCGGGATCACCTCTGGAGCCCTTTTTAAAAATTGGCGTCACATTAGCTACCTTCCAGTCATCTGGTGCAGAAGCTGATTTAAATGACAGGTTACAGACGACAGTTAGTAGTCCTGCAATTTCACATTTGAGTTCCTTCAGAACTCTTGGGTGAATATCATCTGGCCCTGGTGACTTATTGCTGTTTAATTTATCAGTTTGTTCCAAAATCTCCTCTAATGGTGCCTCAATCTGGGAAAGTTCTTCAGATCTGTCACCTAAAAAGAATGGCTCAGGTTTGGGAATCTCCCTCACATCCTCAGCCATGCAAATAATTCATTCAGTTTCTCCTCGATGACCTTATCGTCCTTGAGTGCTCCTTTAGCACCTCGATCGTCCAGTGGCCCTACTGGTTGTTTAGCAGGCTTTCTGCTTCTGATGTACTTAAAAACAGTTTTGCTATTACTTTTTGGGTCTTTGGCTAACTTGTTCCTCAAATTTTTTTTTTGGCCTTCCTGATTGTATTTTTATACTTCATTTGCCAGAGTTTATGCTCCTTTCTATTTTCCTCACTAGGATTTAACTTCCACTTTTTAAAGGATGCCTTTTTGCCTCTTGCTTCTTCTTTTACTTTGTTGTTTAGCCATGGTGGCTCTTTTTTGGTTTTCTTACCAAGTTTTTTAATTTGGGATATAATTTAAGTTGAGCCTCTATTATGGTGTCTTTAAAAAAGTTTCCACGCAGTTTGCAGAGATTTCACTTTGGCACGGTACCCTTTAATTTCTGTTTCACTAACCTCCTCATTTCTGTGTAGTTCCCCTTCTGAAATTAAATGCTACTGTGCTGGGCCGCTGTGGTGTTTTCCCTGCCACAGGGATATTAAATTTAATTATATTATGGTCACTATTACCAAGCAGTCCAGGACCTGATCCTGTGCTCCACTTAGGACTAAATCAAGAATTGTCTCTCCTCTGGTGGGTTCCAGACCAGCTGCTCCAAGAAGCAGTCATTTAAGGTGTCAAGAAACTTTATCTCTGCATCCTGTCCTGAGGTGACATGTACCCAGTCAATATGGGGATAATTGAAATCCCCCATTATTATTATTGAGTTTTTTATTTTAATTGCCTCTCTAATCTCCCTGAGCATTTCACAGTCACTATCACCATCCTGGTTGGTAATATTCTTACCGCTATCCTTACTGCTATCTTCTTATTATTAGAGCATGGAATTTCTATCCATAGAGATTCTATGGTACAGTTTGATTCATTTACGATTTTTACTTCATTTGATTCTACGCTTTCTTTCACAGATAATGCCACTCCCCCACCAGCACGACCTGTTCTGTCCTTCCGATATGTTTTGTACCCTGGTATTACTGTATCCCATTGATTATCCTCATTCCCCCAAGTTTCTGTGATGCCTATTATATCAATATCCTCATTTAATACAAGGAACTCTAGTTCACCCATTTTATTATTTAGACTTCCAGCATTAGTGTATAAGTACTTTGAAAACTTGTCTCCTTTCAGCTGTCTGCCATAACACAATGTAATTGAATGGGACTCTTTTTTATTTGACTGTTTCTGATCAGACCCTGCCTTTATTTTATCATTTTCCATCCTCTTGTCCTCACTAGGACATAGAGATTCTCTATTAATAGATCCTCCCCTAAGGGATGTCCGAACCACGTGCTCCTCCGCACCTGTCGGCTTTCCCCCAGCCCTTAGTTTAAAAACAATTCTACGACCTTTTTAATGTTAAGTGCCAGCAATCTGGTTCCATTTTGGTTTAGGTGGAGCTCATCCTTCCTGTATAGGCTCCCCCTTTCCCAAAGGTTTCCCCTAGTTCCTGATAAATCTAAACCCCTCCTCCATATACCATCGTCTCATCCACGCATTGAGGCTCTGCAGTTCTGCCTGTCTAACTGCCCCTGTGCGTGGAACTGGGAGCATCTCAGAGAATGCTACCATGGAGGCCCTGGAAGTCAATCTCTTACCTAGCAGCCTAAATTTGGCCTCCAGGACCTCTCTCCTATCCTTCCCTAGGTCATTGGTACCTACATGTACCACAATCACCGGCTCCTCCCCACCACTACACATAAGTCTATCTAGGTGTCTCGAGAGATCCGCAACCTTCACACCAGGCAGGCAAGTCACCATGTGGTTCTCCCAGTCATCGCAAACCCATCTATCTATGTTTCTAATGATTGAATAGCCCATTAGTAATACTTGTTTCTTCCTAATAACTGGAGTTCCCTCCCCCGGAAAGGTATCCTCAGTGTGAGACAATACCACATCATCATCTAGAAGGAAGGTCCCAACTATGGGATTGTTTCCCTCTGCTCCAGTTAGATGTTCTCCTTCCCTGGGACTTTTATCCTCCTCAGCAGCAGAGGGGCTGTCAGACTGGGAGTGGGACTCTTCTATTGTGCCCCGGAAAGTCTCATCTATGTACCTCTCTGTCTCCCTCAGCTCCTCCAGTTCAGCCACTCTGGTCTCCAAAGCCCATACACAGTTTCTGAGGGCCAGGAACTCCTTGCCTAGCAGGCCGCTAGGCTCAGCACACACACGGTCAGCACACGGTCCCCTAAATAAACAAACAGAGCACACCATATATTTCAGTCACGCAGCAAGCACACCACAAACACAGATACACACACTATATCCGTGTGTGAAGGGTACTGTGTGTGGAGGGAGTTACGAGTGTGGTGGATACAGTGTGTGGAGGTACGTGTGTTAGGGGTGTAGTGTGTGGAGGTAGGCATGGGGGTATAGCGTGTGGAGGGACGTATGTGTGTGAGGGGTATAGTGTGTGGAGGGAGGTACATTTGGAGGGGTATTGTGCGTGGAAGGAGGTACGTGTAGGTGGGCGGTATGTAGGTGTGTGGGGCAGTATATGTCTGAGTATAGCGTGTGGAGGCATGTATATGTGGAGGGAGGTACATGTGCGTGGGGGGTATGTATGTCTGCAGGGAGGTACATGAGCATGGGGGTATCTAAGTGTGGGAGAAAGTCATTGGGGGTCATTTATGTGTGTGAGAAGTTCATGTGGGATAGGTATCGTGTGTGGAGGGAGGTCAATATGTGTGGGGTTTATCTATGTGTGGGGGTGTGACGTTATTGACATGAACTGTGACCATATAAATCATTGTTGCAACCAAGGTCCTACAGTTGCACCAAATCTTGTACAAAGGAGGTCAGGTAAGGTGTCTATGAAAAGGTTATGATTTGCTGGTTATGATTATGCTATCTGTATGCATGTATCATTTTTGTATTTAAAGTTATAAGTATTAGCACTATACCTGTTTCAAATCTGGGCTCCTGGGGTAACAACCACAAAGTAATCAGCCAGATATGCCATGTAAGATATCTGCAAAAATGTTATAATTTGCCAGATATGATAATCTTGTTTATATGTTGGTATCGCCTTTGTATTATGAGTTATAGGTATGTATGTATGTCTGTAACATACAAACTTGTGCTATGCTTCTGGGTGACACCCCAGACAGTTTGGCGTCAGCACTGCCTAGCCTGCTTGATGGCCGATTAAGGACCATCAGCTATACAACTGACCCATTGAGAGAAGGCAGATACACCTTGTGACTCAGCAAGGCCTGCAGGGACATGCCTATGGAGAGAACTCTGAGGCTTCCAAGCCATGAGCTGGGCAGCTTGTGTTTGAAACAAAGAAAGCACAGGCCGCATGGCAAGAGATTATAAAAGGCCCTGGAAACCCCTCCATTTTGTCTTCAGTCCTGCTTCTGACCTCTGTAGGAATTATGCTTGAAACTGAAGCTCTGAACAAAGGACTGAATGACCCATCCAAACTGGGATGTACCATGTCTGTACTCCAAAGACTTGATTGGTTTAAATCAGCAGTAATCCCATCAAGCCTGAAACAAGCCTGAACTAAGAGTTTTGCAATTGTTGTATGTATTTGATTCCATTTAACCAATTTTAACTCTCATCTATATTTTTCTTTTTATGAATAAACCTTTAGATTTTAGATGCTAAAGGATTGGCAACAGCGTGATTTGTGGGTAAGATCTGACTGGTATATTGACCTGGGTCTGGGGCTCGCTCCTTTGGGATCAGGAAAACCTTTTTTCTTTTACTGGGGTATTGGTTTTCATAACCATTGATCCCCACAAGGATGAGTCTGCTCTACAGCCTTAGCTAACAGCCAGTTGGCTTTTAGCTCATGCGGTAGAGGCTCATGCACTAAGCTCCAGAGGTCCCAGGTTCGATCCTGTCCGCTGACAACCGGGATCTGTAGGTGTGACACTTGCATGTATTGGGCCTTTGCAGGGAGTTTGTGTTAGGGCTGTGTGGGTGTGTCCATGCTGCGTGTGTACATTTGCGTGTGTATTGGGTGTGTCGTCATTCCCATCTCTGCAGCACAGTACCTAGGGCTGACACACAGGCCCTGTGAGGATTTAGGCTCCATCTTTGTGGCCTGAAGCACCCCTTTGTTCACACCCTATGCACTGCTGTCATACTTTTTGTACACTGTGCCCTGTGATGTATCATTTGAAAACTAATAACTCGCTGGTCAGTAACATCTTTAAACAGTTGTCCTGGACAAAGCACTCTGTGTTGACCTCGATTTATTGACCAGCAGTAAACAAGGTCCTCAAGGCAGCAGGGAGACAGAGCCTGACATGGGATCTGGGACAGCTTGGCTGGGGAATTGCTCTGGCATGGCCGGATGGACAATGCGTTAACCTCTGGTTCTCTGGGCTAACGTAAAGACATCCAGTGCTCTGTCCCACAGACTAATACACCCTGCTCTGTTTGGAAACGGCTGGTTGGTGTCACTGCAAATCCTGGCTGGGGTGCAGAGTGGCCAAGCCTCTGACTAGGGGTCTGGCTCAGTGGACTCACCGGGCAGAGCTCACGGGGTGAAGCAGGAGGCGGGAGCCCAGAAGCTTCAGGTGGGTGGCAGTGGTGCCGATGGGCCTGCCCTGAAGGACACGGGTCTGACACACTGAAGAGGATCCTCCAAGAGACTGTTTAAAAGATGGGGCATAGAACTGATCCTGTGGATCATAGGGAACTCCATCCTGGCCCCGTCTGTTTGTCTGTCTCATGGACATATCCCCCTGCCCCATGCTATCCTCAGCCCTGTCTCTCTGTCCGTCTGTCTGTCCCATGGATACATCCCCCTACCCCACTCTGTCCCCAGCCCCGTCTGTCTGTCCCACGGACACATGCACCTCCCTCGCTCTGTGCCCAGTCCCGTCTGTCTGTCCCACAAACACATCCCCCTTCCCCATGCTGTCCCCCGCCCCATCTGACTGTCTGTTCCATGGACACATCCCTCTACCCCGATCTGTCTCCAGCCCTGTCTCTCTGTCTGTCCCAGGGACACAACCCTCTGCCCTGCTCTGTCTCCAGCCCTGTTGGTCTTTCTGTCCCATATTTGCAACGCCCTGTTTCTCTCTGTTACCAGCCCCATCTGTCTGTCAGATGGACATATTGCTCTGCTCTGCTCTCCCCCCAGCCCCGTCTGTCTGTCCCATGGACACAACCCCCAACCCTGCTCTGTCCCTGCCCTGTCTGTCTGTCTGTCCCATGGACACATCCCCCTGTCCCATACTGTCCTCAGTCTTCTCTCTCTGACTGTCCCATAGACACATTCCCCTTCCTTGCTCTGTTCCCAGCCCCGTCTGTCTGTCTGCCCCATGGACATATATCCCTGCCCAATACTGTCCTCAGCCACATCAGTCAGCCTGTCCTAAAGACATAATCCACTGCCCCACTCTGTCCCCAGCCCTGTCTATCCCTTAGACAGATCCCCCTCCCTGCTTTGTCCCCAACCCCATCTGTCTTTCTGTCCCATGGACACATCCCCCTGCGCCATGCTGTCCTCAGCCCCGTCTGTCTGTCTGTTCCATGGACACATCCCTCTGCCGTGCTCTGTCCTCGGCCCTGTCAGTCTGTCTGTCCCATATTTACAACGCCCTGCTTCTCTCTGTCACCAGCCTTGTCTGTCTGTCAGATGGACACATCGCTCTGCCCCGCTCTGTCCTTAGCCCTGTCTGTCTGTCTGTCCCATGGACACATCCCCCTGCCCTGCTCTGTCCCTGGCCATATCTGTCTGTCTGTCCATGGACACAACCCTCTGCCCTGCTCTGTCCCCACCCCCATCACTCTGTCTGTCCCATATTTACAATGCCCTGCTTCTATCTGTCACCAGCCCTGTCTATCTGTCCATGGACACAGCCTTCTGCCCCAGGCTGTCCTCAGTCTTATCTCTCTGACTGTCCCATATACACATTGCCACTGCTTTGCTCTGTCCCCTTCCCTTTCTGTCTGTCTGTCCCATGGACACAACCCTCTGCCCTGCTCTGGGCCAACCTTTCTCTCTATCTTTGCCATGGACACATTCCCCTACCCAATTTTGTCCCCAGCCCACTCTGTCTGTCCTATGGATACATCGCCCTGTCTCACTCGGTCCCCAGACCTCTCTGTCTCTCCCTCTCTCCCATTGACATATCCCACTGCCCTGCTTTTTCCCTAACCCTGTTTGTCGGTCTGTCCTATAGACACATCCCACTGCTCTGCTCTGTCCCCAGCCCCGTCTCTCCATCTGTGGCATGGAGACATCCCCCAGTCCCATGCTGTCCCCAGCCCCGTCTGTCTCTCTTCCCCGTGGGCACATCCCCATGCCCTGCTCTGTCCCCAGCACCGCCTGTCTGTCTGTCCCATGTTAACATGCCCCTGACCCACTCTGTCCTCATCCCCATCTATCTGTCCCATGGACACATCCCCCTGCCCTGCTTTATGCCAACCTGTCTCTCTGTCTGCTCCACAGACATATCCCCCTACCCAGTTTTGTCCCTGTCATGGACTCACAGGTCATGCCCACTCTTGGCCCCACTCTTGACCGGAGCGACTGTCAGCCAGCGTAAAACAGGAGGGTTTGTTGAGAGTTTGAACACAGCACAGGAAACTCTCAGGGCCTCAGGCCTGGCCTCCCTCAGCACAGCACATCCAAGTCTCCCCTGCATCCAAGTGAGCTCTGCCTGCTCCCTCTCTCCAGTCCCGAGTCTGCTTGCTTCCCAGCTGGGCATCCGATATCACCTGCCCCAAGCCCCACCTCTGTCCATTGTCTTCTCTCCAGGTAAACAGGGTCGCCTGGGCCTCCTCTCCTCTCTTCCATCCTCTGGCCCCCTCTGGCTGGAACCGGCTGGTCAGGTCACCGGGGTCCTCTCTCTGCAGCCCATTGTCCTCCCACTGGCCAAACCCAGCTGTGACTCCTGAGCTGGGCCTCCGGGTCACCAGGTCACCAGGTCATCAGTCGCTGGAGTATCCATTCTCCAGGCCATTGGCCGGGGTCCCAAGTTCCGTTGCAGTCCTCTGCAACAACCAACTCCCTCTCCCATCACCTAGTGAAACCAGTAACACCCAGGGAAACTGCGCCCCACCCCCTCTGCATGCAAACCATAGAAAACCCAAGGAAAAAACAAGAAACCCCCCCACTTCATCACAGTCCCCAGCCCCATCTATCTGTCTGTACCAGTGTCACAACCCAAGGGCCCCCTCCCTTAGGGGGTCCCCTGGGGAGGCAAATCAGCACTGTATGTTGCTACTGCTGTTGCAAGCATTACAAGGCATGTTGGGAAAGGGTCAAAGGTATGAGTGTGGAGTGGAAGATTCCTTTGCAGGTTGTGAGAAGCCAAAAGGGGGAGGGGGAAAAAAAGCAAAAAACGGGTTAACTCGACACCTCTGCTAGCTCCATCCAAGGTCAGGGGCTCGACAAGAAGTCGGCAGCTGCTTTCACATCTTACCTAACCCCCCGCCGCCCCCCCGCCAGCCATTAAAAAAAAAAAAACTAAGCAAAGCAGGGCTGCAAAAATTACAATAAAAACAAAAAAAATGGCAAAGGCCAACAGGGGGGAAAACAAAGTCTCTAAAGTCAGTGTGTTTTGGGAAAGCCAAGGAGGCCACAGTGAGACGGTTTAGACTGGTACAAAAATCACCAAAAACAAAAGCCACCAAATAAAAACGCCCCCAAAAGAACCCAGGACTTAAAAACCCTCCCAAAAGCCACAACAAATCAGAGATCAACAGCGGACCCTGGATGACCTGTGCGCACAGGATAGAACTCTCGTCCATCCCTCCCCATCTTCTTACATTACACCCAGGCCTGGCCAGCCTTGGGTAGCGTGAGTATGAGTTTGAAAGTGGGTTAACACTTTCTTCGTTCCTTTGAGTAACATGGGGAAAGCCCCCACCCAGCACTCTCCACTATTATTTTATCAATAAAACTTTTAAAATTCCGACATCTCCTCCCCAAACGATCCTGCGGCCTCAGCCTAATCACCTGACGCCTCAGGCAGATTGGTAACGTAAATCTGTCACACCGTGGACACATCCTCCTGCCCCACTCTGTCCGCAGCCTGGTCTGTCCCATGAACACATCCCCCTGCACCACTACATTCACAGCCCCATCTCTCTGTCTGTCCCATGCATGGGTGGCAGGTGAACCCCCACTTTAGGGAGGCTAGCCTGCTGGCCCTGCCCCTTCTGCCCGAGGCCCCACCCCCCACAGGCTGGAGCCCTGAAACCTGCCCCCCCATAACTGGAGGAGCCCAGAGCCCTCCCTCACATGACCAGAGAAGCCTTGGCTCACCAACCCCAGCCACCCCGGGCCAGCTCCCCGAGCCCCAGGCTGAGTGCCATGCCAGGCCACTCCCAGTACCTGGCCGAACCGCTCCCTCCCGAGTGCCAGGCCAGGCCGGGTGAGTCAAGCCACTGTCCCCTGCCCAGAGTGGCAGGCCGAGCCACTGCCCCCCACCTCCTGCCAGAGTACCAAGCCACTCCTCCCTGCCCCACACCTGAGCACCAGGCCGAGCAGCCCCCGCCCTAGTGCTGGGCAGCGCCAGCCCTAGGGTGACCAGGTGTCTGGCTTTCGACCAGAACACCTGGTAGAAAAGGGACCTGGCGGCTCCAGTCAGCACCATTGACTGGGCCATTAAAGGTCCGGTGGGTGGTGCTGCGGAGCTAAGGCAGGCTAGTCTCTACCTGCCCTGGCTGGCACTGCGCTGTGCCCTGGAAGTGGCCAGCAGGTCTGCCACAGGGCTTCATGCGCTACCCCTGCCCCGGGCATTGGCTCTGCACTCCCATTGGCTGGGAACAGGACAGGCAGGAAGCCTGCCTTAGCCCCCCAGCTGTGCCACAGACCAGGAACCGCCTGAGGTAGGCCTGCACCCCAACCCCAAGCCCCTACCCCAGCCCAGAGCCCTCTCCCACACCCTGAACTCCTCTGTCTCACTGCCCAGCTTGGAGCCCCCTCCTGCACCCCAAACCCATCATAGACTCATAGAATATCAGGGTTGGAAGGGACCTCAGGAGGTATCTAGTCCAACTCCCTGCAGGACCAATCCCCAGTTTTTACCCAGATCCCTAAATGGCCCCCTCAAGGATTGAACTCCCAACCCTGGCTTTAGCAGGCCAATGCTCAAACCACTGAGCTATCCCTCCCCCCACAGGAATTTGTTTCAGCCACGGAGATGGCCCCTTTTGCGTGTGGTGAATCATTTCTGACCCCACCCCAGAGACCACTCCCCCAGCTAGAGCCCTCACCCCCTCCCGCACCCCAGCCCAGTGCAAGTGAGTGAGCGTGGGGGAGAGTGAGCCACCGAGGGAGGGGGAATGTAGTGAGCAGGGGGCAGGGCCTGTGGGAAGGGGTGGGGAAGGGGGCATGACCTCGGGGAAGGAGCGGGGCTGGGGTGTTCGGTTTCGTGCGATTAGAAAGTTGGCAACCCCAGTGCCTGGCTGAGCTGCCTCACTTCCCCGCCAGACCCCCGCGCCCGCCGCTGGCTCGCAGCGTCCCTCCTCAGTTCCCTGCCCCCAAGTGTGAGCAGTGGGGACCTGTGTGGGGAGGGGATGTGGGGTGCAGGTAGGCAGGAGGCAGCAGCAGCAGGCGGTGTACGGGGGGGCCTCGGGGAAGGGGAGGGGCCACCTCGGGGTCGGCTGCGCCAGAGAAGACTTGGCCTCCCCAGGCCTATTATACCCATCGCCCATGGTCCCATGGACGTGTCCTTCTATCCCTCACTGCACATTTGAGCCCTCTGGTCAGCTAACAAACCTGGGCAAGAGCTGATCACCAGAGCAGGGCCAGAATCCACCCCCTCGCCTTGTAGGGTTGCCAGTTTTGGTTGGACGTATTCCTGGAGGTTTGATCACATGACATAATCTTTAATTAAAGATTAACCCATAGGTGCGGACTCCATGGGTGCCGCCGGTGATCAACTCGGGGGGAGGGGGAGGAAACCAGTAAGTCGGTGCCTCTGGATTAGCCTTTAATTCCTGGAGACCCCAGGACAATCCTGAAGGGTTGGCAACCCTATCGCTGCAGAGCCAGGGCCCAGAGCCCCTGAGGGCTGCCCTCGGAAGGAGGGGGGTGCTGAAAGGGTTAATCTGCCTGGGAACAGTCTAAGTTAGGATGCTGACCCTGCAACTGTTTCCTCCAGTCTTGGGCAGGCAAAGGACGCTGGGAGCCAGGCGCAGCCCCACCCCCACCTGGCAGATGGGGGGACCCAAGCTCCCTGCAGAGCTGGGCAATCCCCATGTCCCCCTTTCCTGCAGGACATCTCCTGGGGCTGGGAGTGGGGAAAGGATCATATCAAAGGTGAGGGGCAAAAACTGACAGAGTGACGCTGCCAGCCAGAGCTAGCACTGTGCAAAGCAAACCGGCCCCATGCTCCCAGAGCCCCGCCGGTGCCTCTCAATCCCGATCCGCAGTCCCGGGCTGCCTGGGTCCCCACAGGCCCCTGCTACAGCTCACAGCTGAGCCTCTGCGCGTGGAATGCTCCGGGGGTCTATTTCAGGAGGCGTCTATCCTGGCAGTGCTCTTGGCAGCACAAGGGTAGCATGTCCTGCCAACAGAGTAAGATTGTATTGACCGCCGGTGTCTAGTTGTTAGAGGAGAAGGGGCTCAGACCCTGCGCTGCAGTGGTCTTCTAAGAGCCTAGAGACAGCCTGATAAACTGGTAGCCAGGACTACTGGGCTCTGTCTCTGGCTCTGGAAGGGGAGTGGGGTCTAGTGGTTAGAGCAGGGGGCCTGGGAGCCTGGGTTCTATCCCTGGCTTTGGAAAGGAAGTGGGGTTTACAGTGGGGACTGGGGGGGAGAGAGGGTTTCACCTGCAGTAGAGACAGGGCCCACCCCACATCCCCAGAAGGACCTGAATTCTGTGTAGCCCCAGGATGGGCCTGTGCCCGTCCAGCCAGGGGCTCCTTGTCCCATTCCCATCTGATCCATCGCCACCCCTGCCAGCTGCTCAGAGCTGTCCTGACCCCAGCTTCAATGGAGAGGAATTAATACTTGACAGCGCATTAGCAGCACCTGGGCTTGGCTGGCGGCTGAAGAGGAAAGGTCAGGCAGCTGTGTCCCAGCAAAGACTTCCGTGGGCTGCCCTTGTTTGCATAGCCAGCTGAAGTGTTTACTCTCTGAGAGGAGATTGATGGTTGGGGATGGAGGGGTGGGAAAGTTACCAGCCCCGGCAGGATGACAGAGCGGGAGAGACTCACTAGAATTACCCACCACCAGCCCCCCCTGCTCTAACCCTCCAGCCCCCACTCCCCCGCAGAGCTAGGATGGAACCCAGGAGTCATAGTGCCCGTATATAACCAGTCCTTTCCTTCCCAGGCCCTGGGTGGGGCGGGACAACGTAGGTGTCTGTCCCCTGGGGAGGACGTGGCGGCATTTGCTGACAAGCTTGCCAGGAGATGTTTGAGAGAGTGCAGTGGCCGGGGTATAAATAGCCGCGTGGAGCTGGAAATAGGTCCCGAGTGGCCAGGCTGTGTGATGAGTGTGGCTTGTGCTTCAGCGCACCAGGGCCGTGCAGCTGCTGCTCCTGGGTGACCCTTCCATGGGGTCATGAGGAGCGGCGGGGGGTGGGGCAGTGACCCCAGGGGGCTGGTACAGGCTCCCAGCCCCCCTTCTCTAACCCACCAGACCCCAATCCCATCTGGTGGAGGGGGCACAATCCAAAGGGGACTGGCACAGGAGTTGGTGGGGGTGTGGCAAAATGGGAATTTTCTATAATGTTTTATGTGGTCTATGTGTGCCTCAGTTTCCCCTATGTGTGACAAGGCATGGCTACCCAGTGGGGGGAAGGGGTCTGTGTGTGAGTGTGTGTGTCCCCTCCCTGTCTGGGTGGAACAAAGAGTCTTGTTGGGAACGGATTGAAACTGACCCAGATGAGCCCGGGGCCAGAGAGACGATGCCAGCTCCAGTGACTCCTGGCTCAACGCTGTCAGCAGGGAAGCTGGGCGCAGAGCCCAGCAGGAGACCAAAGGACGGGGAGGTGGGGGGATAAGAGTTAGCTTCTGGGAGATCCTTGGAGTTCTGTCCTCTGGGAACTGACTTAGGCCTGATCTACGCTAGGAAATTAGTTCAGTACAACTACGTCTCCCAGGGGTGCAGCAACTCCACCCCTCTCAGCGACACAGGTAACCCACCCGAACCCTGGTGTAGCCAGCGCTAGGTCGACAGGAGAATTCTCCTCTCGGGGAGGGGGGTTGACTACACCGAGGGGAGACCTCCGCTTGTCAACGTAGGCAGCGTCTTCACGGACATACGACGGCAGTACTGCACCAGCGGTTTAAGTGCAGACAAACCCTAAGGAAGAAAGACCCAGAGCCTGAAAAAGGCGTTCCCCATAGGTGCCAACTCTGTGGGTGCTCCGGGGCTGGAGCACCCATGGAAAAAGACAGTGGGTCCTCAGCACCCACCAGCCACAGCTGTTTGGTGGTGCCCCCAATTGGCTGCTTGGTGGTTGGGGGAGGGGTTGGGGGGGGCGGAGAGCAGTGAGCAAGCGGGGGCCTCAGGGAGGGGGGCGGGGAAGGAGCAGAAAGAAGTGGAGCGAGGGCGGGGCCTTGGGGCAGAGCAGGCGTGGGGGAGGGACCGTGGGGGAGGAGTGGGGCCTCGGGCCAGAGCAGGGGTGGAGCATCCCCTGGGGAAAAGAAAAACGTAGGGCCTACGGTGTTCCCTACAGCTCAGCTCGGCTCGGGGCTGACCAGAAGGGGCTCAGAATCCTCTCTCGCTGCCCTAAAGACTCCCTGTGCTGCGTGCCAAGGGCTAACAAACCCGACTGCTTTGAAAACGCTGCACATTGTAATCGGGGCCCAGGCCAGCGACTTGGGTGCCGGATCCAGCACTTGAGACATCTCACTTTACACAATAGACCCACCCAGCGCCCCCAGCTGAGCTCCTGCCCCGCTCCCTGCAGCACATGCCCCCTAGCACCACCCTGGGCATTGGGGCCAGCACGGACTGCTGGGGAGAGCGCCCCCTACTGAGCCCCTTCATAGAATCATAGAATATCAGGGTTGGAAGGGACCTCAGGAGGTCATCTATTCCAACCCCCTGCTCAAAGCAGGACCAATCCCCAACTAAATCATCCCAGCCAGGGCTTTGTCAAGCCTGACCTTAAAAATATCTAAGGAAGGAGATTCCACCACCTCCCTAGGTAACGCATTCCAGTGTTTCACCACCCTCCTAGTGAAAAAGTTTTTCCTAATATCCAACCTAAACCTCCCCCACTGCAACTTGAGACCATTGTTCCTTGTTCTGTCATCAGCTACCACTGAGAACAGTCTAGATCCATCCTCTTTGGAACCCCCTTTTAGGTAGTTGAAAGCAGCTATCAAATCCCCCCTCATTCTTCTCTTCCGCAGACTAAACAATCCCAGTTCCCTCAGCCTCTCCTCATAAGTCATGTGTTCCAGTCCCCTAATCATTTTTGTTGCCCTCCGCTGGACTCTTTCCAATTTTTCCACATCCTTCTTGTAGTGTGGGGCCCAAAACTGGACACAGTACTCCAGATGAGGCCTCACCAATGTCAAATAGAGGGGAACGATCACGTCCCACAATCTGCTGGCAATGCCCCTACATATACATCCCAAAATGCCATTGGCCTTCTTGGCAACAAGGACACGCTCATATCCAGCTTCTCGTCCACTGTAACCCCTAGGTCCTTTTCTGCAGAACTGCTGCCGAGCCATTCGGTCCCTAGTCTGTAGCGGTGCATGGGATTCTTCCGTCCTAAGTGCAGGACTCTGCACTTGTCCTTGTTGAACCTCATCAGATTTCTTTTGGCCCAACCCTCTAATTTGTCTAGGGCCCTCTGTATCCTACCCCTACCGTCCATCATATCTACCTCTCCTCCCAGTTTAGTGTCATCTGCAAACTTGCTGAGGGTGCAATCCACACCATCCTCCAGATCATTTATGAAAATATTGAACAAAACCGGCCCGAGGACCGACCCTTGGGGCACTCCACTTGTTACCAGCTGCCAACTAGACATGGAGCCATTGATCACTACCCGTTGAGCCCGACAATCTAGCCAACTCCCTTGCCCCACTCCCTGCAGCAGACACCCCCTAGCACCGCCCTGGGCATTGGGGCCAGCACGGACTGCCAGGGAGAGCGCCCCCTGCTCATTGCACAGTGGGGTCAGCTGGAGCTAGCTGCCGTGGGGCTCCGGGCGGGGGCAGGGGGCAATTGTCCAGACCTTGGTTTTACTCCAATTCAGAACAAGCTCAAATTTCTCAATATTTTTTGCGACCCGACAAGCCCCGAAAACACTGGTTGGTTCTGTTACGATACAGGCTGAGGGCCACTGAACAGGGCTGTGAACCCAACACTGGTGGGGGGCCCTTTGCACCAGGCTAGTCTAAGGCAAGCTGGTGATTTGGGGCCCCAGCCCCACCAAGAGCTGCTCTTCCTGGTTCCTCCCTCCACAGTGCCGTGACCCCGGGGACAGTCATGGGCTAGGGGCCAGAGCCAGCGACAGGTGGCAGTTCCAGGGGCTGCGGGGGAGGGGTGGGATTAGCTGCTAACCAGCTTTCATAAGAGGGTCAGAGATCAGGATGTGACAGGACTTGAGCAACGTGGGGGTGGGCAGGTTGGGCCCTGCAGCATGGGGTGGGGGAGGTTCTGGATCTGCAGCCAGGGCAGGAAGGGGTCCCTGCAGCTGGGTGGGGGGTGTCCCTCCACCCAGGAGGGTGAGGGGGGTCCCTGCAGTGTGGGGAGGGGGGATCCCTTCAGCTGGAGTGGTGTCATTTCAGCATGGGGCTGGGGGAAGGGAGGGATCCCTGCTGCCAGGGCAGGGAGGGGTCCCTGCAGCTGAAGGCGGAGTGTCTGGGGCACCTGGCATTGGCCACTCTGAAGACAGGATAGTGGGCTAGATGCACCTTGGGGTCTGACCCAGTGTGGCCGTTCTTATGTTCTGGGCTCCCATCCTTGTAGCTGGGGGGCAATGGGTACCTGCAGCCAAGTGGGGGGATCTCAGAGTCATCGTAGATAGTTCTCTGAAAACAATATGCAGCACAGTCAAAAAAGCGAACCGAATGTTATGAACCATTAGGTAAGGAACAGATAATAAAACAGAAAATACCATATGGCCTCTATGTAAATCTATGGTACACCCACATCTTGTACGCGGTGTGCAGTTCTAGTCACCCCATCTCAGAAAGGATATATTGGAAAAGGTCCAGAGAAGGGCAACAAAAATGGTTAGGGGGAGAGGATAAACAGACTGGGGCTGTTCCGCTTGGGAAAGAGATGAATAAGGGGAGAGATATGGCAGAGGCCTGATAAAATCGTGACTGGTGTGGAGAAAGGGCGTACGGAAATGTTATTTACCCCTTCACATAATACAAAAGCCAAGGGGTCACCCCACGAAGCTAATAGGCAGCAGGTATAAAACAAACAGGAAATATTTCCTCATACAACGCACAGTCAACCTGGGGAACTCTTTGCCGGGGATGTTGCAAAGGCCAGACGTAAAATTGGGTTAATAAAAGAACTGCTTTTAAGGAGGTGTTAGTACCGTTATACAAGGCACTGGTGAGACCTCATCTGGAACACCGTGTGCAGTTCTGGTCTCCCATGTTTAAGAAGGATGAATTCAAACTGGAACAGGTACAGAGAAGGGCTACTAGGATGATCCGAGGAATGGAAAACCTGTCTTACAAAAGGAGACTCAAGGAGCTTGGCTTGTTAGCCTAACCAAAAGACGGTTGAGGGGAGATCTGATTGCTCTCTACAAAATATATCAGAACGATAAATACTGGAGAGGGAGAGGAATTATTTAAGCTCAGTACCAATGTGGACACAAGAACAAATGGATATAAACTGGCCATCAGGGAGTTTAGACTTGAAATTAGACAAAGGTTTCTAAGCATCAGAGGACTGAAGTTCTGAAATAGCCTTCCAAGGGAAGCAGTGGGGGCAAAAGACCTATCTGGCTTCAAGATTAAACTCAATAAGTTTATGGAGGAGATGGTATGATGGGATAACATGATTTTGGCAATTAATTGATCTTCAACTATTCATGGTAAATAGGCCCAATGGCCTGTGATGGGATGTTAGAGGGGGTGGGATCTGAGTTACTACAGAGAATTCTTTCCTGGGTATCTGGCTGGTGAATCTTGCCCACATGCTCAGGGTTCAGCTGATCGCCATATTTGGAGTCGGGAAGGAATTTTCCTCCAGGGCAGATTGGAAGAGGCCCTGGGGGTTTTCGCCTTCCTCTGTAACATGGGGCAGGGGTCACTTGCTGGAGGATTCTCTGTGCCTTGAAGTCTTTAAACCATGATTTGAGGACTCCAATAGTTCAGACATAAGTGAGAGATTTTTTGCAGGAGTGGGTGGGTGAGATTCTGTGGCCTGCATTGTGCAGGAGGTCAGGCTAGATGATCATATTGGTCCCTTCTGACCTTAATATCTATGAATCTATGAAACTAGATAAGTTCATGGAGGATAGGTCTATTAGTGGCTATTGGCCAAGATGGTTTGGGATGCAACCCCATGCTCTGGGTGTCCCTAAACCTCTGGCTGCCAGAAGCTGGGACTTGACAACAAGGGGTGGATCACTTGATAAATTGCCCTGTTCTGTTCATTCCCTCTCAAGCACCTGGCATTGGCCACTGTCAGAAGACAGGATACTGGGCTAGATGGACCATTGGGCTGACCCAGTATGGCCATTCTCATGTGTCCCTGCAGCCGGTGGAGGGGTCCCTGCAGCCAAAGGGGGGTCACTGCTAGTTGGACAAAGTGTGGGTGCCAGGGAGGATGCTGCTCCAGGCCTAGTCACACTGCACCTAGACTCATCTCTCAGGCATGCCCCCCCCCCACAACAGTGGCCGCTTGAGGTGCACTGTCCCCTAATCAGCCCACACTAAATATAACCCCAGTCGTGTCCCGAGTGCCCGGCATGCACAATTCCCTGCCAGCATGACCCACAGCACAGACCCCTCACCTCCCCAGACCCATGACATTGAGAACCCCCAAACCCATCCGAGAACCCATGGCAAGGAGACAAACAGCCCCACGCACCCACAGCATAGAGCCCACCCCCATACACATCTGGGACCCACAGCACAGAACCTATGCACCCCAGGACCCAGAGCACAGTAATCGCCCCAGTGGAACCTCTAGCTGCATGCAACCCTGCCATTCCACAGCACCCTTCCCCACCTCAGGACACAGGGTCAGCTCCCTCCCCAGCACCCTTCCGCTCGTTGGGACACAGGGTCAGCTCCTTCCCCAGTGCCCCACCCCTCCACAAGGCACAGGGTCCTCTCCCTCCCCAGCGCCCCTCTGCTCCTCGGGGTGCAGGGTCCACTTGTGACGAAGTGGGAATGTTCTTAATATTTTCTCTGAATACTGTGTGTGTGCCTCAGTTTCCCCTATGCATTTCTTAAGTATCCAGGTGGTGGGATAAGGGCATATGATTGTTGCAGAGCCCTAGAGGGGAAAGGGTGTGCAGGGGTCTGCACAGAGAATGGCCGACACCCTGTCTCCTGGCAACTGATGGCCGGGGCCTCTCCCCCTCAAGGTGCCAACTGAAGGTGTTGGAGAACAAAGAGATCAGGTGGCCTCCTGGCCCCAGAAAGAGACAAAGGCCAGAGGAGCAGCTGGAGGGGTTTTCAGTTTGGAGCTGGCTGGGGAAACGGAGGGAGGCCCAGCATCGGGGTCTGGGTTCCCTGCCCCCAAGATGGACCTGACTGAGGGGTTCTGTTGTCTGTACCTACAAGCTCTTTGGACTTGTTTTGGACTGTGTTCCTGTCACCTAATAAACCTTTTGTTTTACTGGCTGGCTGAGAGTCATGGTGAATTGCAGGAAGTGCGGGGTGCAGGGCCCTGACTCCCCTACACTCTGTGACACCGCTCTCTCCCCAGCCCCCTCCCCTCCTCGGGACACAGGGTCAGCTCCCACCCCAGCCCCTCTCCCCTCCATGGGGCACAGGGTCGGTTCCCTCCTGGGTGCCTCTCCCCTACACGGGACACAGGGTCCTGTCCTTCCCCAGCTCCCCCCCTCAGGGCTCAGTGTCAGCTCCATTCCCAGCACCCTTCCCTCCGCGGGGCACAGGGTCAGCTCCCTCTCCAGCACCCCCCATAGACATGTGGAGGTTGGGAGCTGCAGTGGGTGCCTTGAAGGGGAGGAAAGGGTTTCCAGACACATTGTCCACCCCTTCTCTGACTGTAGGACCCCAAACACTCCCTCAGGTTGGGCAGGGGAGCTGTGCACAGGGGGCGTCTGCATGAATGGGGAACCCTCGGGAGGAGGAGCTGCCCCAACTGCACCAGACCAAAAAGAGGATGCCCCTCCAGCCCCCAACTCCAGAACACATGGTCACAGCCCAGAGATGCTGGGAGAGGTTACACTGGCCCAGTGTCGGCAGGGACACCAGCCAGTTGTGAGGGAACGGGTGCAGCTGCTGAGAGCAGGGGTCTGGGAGCCAGGACTCCTGGGTTCTGGCTCTGGGAGGGGATGGGAGTGGGGTATAGTAGTTAGAGCAGGGGGGGCTGGGAGCCAGGACTCCTGGGTTCTATCCCCAGCTCTGGGAGGGACTGACTTTGATGACAGCTGTGTGCGCTGTCATGCAGACTGTTGCCATCTACTGGCAGAAGCCAGGACTCCCAAAGCCTGCAGGAGCTCCCTGTCTCTGGGCCAGTTCTGGAGGCAGCACCTTCCTTCCCTTGCAGGCACTGCTGTGCCTGGCCCTCTGCACCCCTCTGCCCACCGCTCTCAGGAACTGGGCTGCTCCCAGTGCCTCAAGCTCTGAACCTGCTGGGGTAAGGCCCGAGCCTGCCTGTGCAGCGCTGAGCTCTTGGCAGATGCAGGCAGACACGGGGCAGTCGGTCATCCAGCGGATTCAGCTCTTTATTCGCATCTGCTCAGCCTGGGATGGCGTGCGGCACCCGGGGTTCTCCCCCTCCCGGCTCCTGCCTGTCCATGCAGCACGGACCCCTCCGGGGGAGACAGTTGTGTATCCCGGCCCCCGAGGGGGGGTGCAGCCCCACCCCGGCGATGGCGGGGTTTATCAGGGACGGCTCCCTTGGCCGGAGTTGGGGCGACGGCCCTGGAGACCCGTGCTCCGAGCAGGGCCTGCCAGGGCGAGCTGCCCCATTGTTAGCGAGACACGAGCCCCAGTCTGTGCCAGCGTTGTGCGGCAGCCCACAGAGTGTGGCTCACAGTGGGAGGGGAATGCCCTGGGCGCCTGTGATTCATCCCTGAAATGGGAATCCCCCCGGGCACTAACCAAGCCATGCCCCTGCACAGCCGACAGCCATCCCTGGGCTGGGTGGGCAGGGCCAGGGAGCCTGGCAGCAGAGAAGAAGGGCCTGGCAGCAGGGGGGATGCACTGAAAGCTCGGGGACGGGGTGGGGGGGAATCAATGGAAAGCCGTGGAGGAGCTGTGGCCGGCTCAGCTGTCCTGCAGGATGAAGAGAACACGGGCGGTTAGGGAGCACTGCCCATGGCCTCGGGCGAGGGCTGCAGGGAGTGCCAGGCACCTCACCCAACTGTGTGCTTCTGTCAGCCCCATTCTCACCCCTTCACTGACACAGCCAGTGCCTACGGCCACTCCCTGCCTGGACCCAGGAGTCCTGGCTCCCAGCCCCCCTGCTAGCCACCTGGATCCCACTCCCCTCCCAGAGCTGGGATAGAACCCAGAAGTTGTGGGGCTCCCTGTATCTCCCTCTCCCTGGCTGTGGGCATGCACCTGGCAGATCACGCTGACGTCCTCCCAGTGGGTGCAGTCATTGTAGCTCCAGAAGCGGTGGGCACAGTTCTGCAAGGTCTCCTCGGTGCCTTTGCAGCTGATGTCGTCCAGCCAGATTTTCCCCGTACCCTGGCCAAAGCGGGGCCAGTCCTGCGGCTTTGGGGCCAGTGGCTCGGCTGGGCCACAGCCCAGCTCCCGGCATACCACTTGGGCGGTGGTCACTGACCAGTTGTCATCGCACACGGTGCCCCACACCCCATCATACCGCACCTCCAGCCGCCCGGAGCACTTGCTTGGGCCGTCCACCAGCCGCAGTGCGAAGGGCTCTGCGAGGAAGCGGGGAGTCAGCTGGGTCGGTGCCCCAATGCATGCTGGGAAGGCATGGCCTGGCTGGTGCAGGGGGCTTGCCCGGCACTGACCCCCACATCGCAGGGGCGCCAGTGCTGTGCTCTCTGTGCCCAACTAGGAGGGGCAGCTGTTGCCAGGCTCAGCTGGGGCCATGGCACACGCTGCCCCAGTGGGCAAGGAGGCCGGGGATGGCCCTGCTCCAAGGGGACCAGCTTGGCACGCAGGGGGAAAAGTGCAGCCAGCCCTGCCTGACCTGGGTCTCTGGCAGGTGGTGATGGCCTGGTGCCAGCGCTGCTTTCTCACCTTGGCACATGACTCCGGTGTCCCGGTGGTGGGGGCAGTGCCGCCCCTCCCAGGCTTGGACTCGGCAGTGGGTCAGCGAGGCCTCCTTTCCGGTGCACTCCAGCTGGCCCAGCAGGATGGGTGCTGAGCTCTGACCAAACTTGCTGCAGTGGTGGGTGACGTACCGCGGGCTCCCGCAGCCCAGCTCCCGGCAGAGCACCTTGGCGTCAGTCAGGTCCCAGCCCAACCCACACACGGCACCCCAGCGGCCATCGTGGTAAATCTCCACCTGCCCACTGCAGCGCGTGCTGTTGCCCACCAACCGGACAGGTGGCTCTGGGAGCTCTGCAGCTAGAGACCGGGGGAGAGATATGAGTGAGGATCAGGGAGAGATCAGGGGCCGTAGAGAGCAACAGAGCTGGGAAAGACCTAGGAGTCCTGGCTCCCAGCCCCCTGCGCCAACCACTAAGCTCCACTCCCCATGTAAGGTCTACAGCCTTTTTTCTGCGGCCTTATTAGGAGAGCAGCAGCCATGAGCCAAGAAGCAGAAAGTCCCATCCTCACATTCCATCTAAGTTACATTAAAACAATATAGTAGCGGGCTGTTAAGAAGACTCCTGTCCTAATAGTACCCACATCACCAGATAAAGAAACAGATCTTCAGCTGTTTAAAGAAAATGTTGTTTGATGCATTCTGCCTGGCAAGGTACCACTTATCAACACTTGTGGGTGTGAAATCTCTACTTTATAGCTTTGCCCTTATGGTCCCCACTTCTCTCTTGTTTATCTGTATGGTCTCTGTCTGGTTCTTTGATTGTTTCTGTCTGTTGCAGTTTCTGTCTGTTGCATAATTAATTTTACAAGATTTAAATCAACTATGGTGGTGGGGGCTGATTGGTTAAAGAATTGTTTCATAATGGGCTAGGGTTGTGAAAAATACTGTTTTGTAGTTCCTTAGTTTAATATAATCGGTTAAGGTATAGCTAGGCAGGACTCAAGTTTCTTTATATAAACTTGCATTCATCTCCATGCAGCTGAAGAAGTGGGGTTTTTACCCACAAAACCTTACGCCCAAATAAATCTGTTAGTCTTTAAGGTGCCACCGGACTCCTGGTTGTTTTTGTGGATACAGACTAACACGGCTACCCCTCTGATACTATATAAACTGGGGTCCAAAAGGAAGTTCTTTGAAATCAACTCCAGGACACAGCCCCAAGACCAAAGCTGCCAGACCTCAACACCCTGCCAACGACACTGTGCAGAAGCTGGAGTCCCCAGGTGATCTGATTTTGACTGGCCAGCAGGAAAATTTCATCTGCCTTATTGGGAGTGCTGAGCATTGTATGCTTAGCCTGTGTATTCTGTGTTGGTAACTGTTAATAAATATAGGTTAAGGGTGTGATGAAGTGGGACTGTTCTTAATGTTTCCTCTGAATACTGTAGGGGTGCCTCAGTTTCCCCTATGCATTTCTTAAGTTTCTAGGTGGAGGGATAAGGGGGTGTAATTGTTGCAGAGCAAAGGGCCAGTGTACATAAATGGCCGACACTCTGTCTCCTGGCAACTGGTGGCCGGGGCCCTTCCCCCCTGCAAGATGAGAGCTAAAGGTATTGGAGAACAAAGGAATCCGGTGACCTCCTGTCCCGGGAAAGGGACAAAGCCCAGAAGAGGAGGAGGGGCTGGAGAGTGAGTGAGTTGGGGGCTGGCTGGGGAAGTGGAGTGAAGTGCAGACGTGGTTGTCTGGCTCACTGCCCCTCAAAATGGACCCGGCTGAGGGGTCCTGTTCTCTGTACCTACAAGCTCTGTTTTAGACCATGTTCCTGTCATCTAATAAACCTCTATTTTACTGGCTGGCTAAGAGTCACGTCTGACTGCGGAACTGGGGTGCAGGACCCTCTGGCTTCCCCAGGACCCTGCCTGGGCGGATTCGCTGTGGGAAGTGCACAGAGGCGAAGAGGATGCTGAATGCTCCAAGGTCAGACCCAGGAAGGTGGAAGCCATGTAAGCTTCTTGTCCTGCAGACAGGCTGCTCACAGAAAGGAGACTTCCCCAGAGTCCTGCCTGGCTTCATAGGGAGCAGTTCTGGAGCATCGCCCGGGGGCTCCGTGACAACTGATATTACTGTGTAAGGCTCTTTCCCTGGAAGGCCCCACAAACCCACAGAAGGTTACACCCTGAGCCCTAGGAATTGGGTATGGATAGCCCTGAGCCCTAGGAACTAGGTAAGGGAAGGTGTCTTTCCCCTGGAGTCCTAGGAACTGGAAAGGGTCAAGGTGCCAAAATCAACCAGGTTACACCTTAAGCTCTAGGAAGTGGGTAAAGGTGGGTGCCCTAGAGTGTGTAGGTAACACCCTCCCAGAGCCAGGAATAGTCCTCAGGAGACCTGACTCCCAGCCCCCCAACCCACGAGAGCCCACTCCCGTCCCAGAGCTGGGGATGGAACCCAGGAGTCCTGGCTCCCAGCCCTGCTGGGGATGTATTAGTAGCAGATGGTGTGTGTGGATGCTGACCCTGCTGCATGAGGGCGTTTTCCCTTCATAACCTTGCCCCATGGCACATGACAGGGAGCAGAGCCCAGGCCCTGCTTGTCCCACCCTCCGGGCCTGTCAGGTCCCCGCCCTGCTCCCTGGGCAGACTGCGCAGTGCTCACCCAGCAAGGCCGCTCAGTCAGAAAAGAGCACCCTACCCTGGGACTCCAGGCATCCTCCCATCCCTCCCTTAGGGCCAGGGCTCTCCAGGCCAGCTCACCTTGGCAACGGGCCCCTGCGTCCTCATCATGCTGGCAGAAGTCCCCTGCATCCATGTACGGGCAGCTCCCCAGCGCCGCCTCTGTCCCCTCGCACTCCACGTTCAGCATCAGGACAGGGAGTGACTCGGGGCCCGGGCCGAACACTTTACCACTCAGCGCGTCCATGGCCTGCCCGCAGCCCAGCTGCCTGCACACCACGGCCACGTCGCTCAGGTCCCAGCCGTCGTCACACACGGTGCCCCAGCGCCCATCCAGACGCACCTCCACCCGCCCGGCGCAGCGGTGGTGGCCACCTACCAGCCTTACCTCTGGCAAAGCAAACAGCTGCTGGGACACCTGCTCCGGGACTGCGCGGGGAGACCCCAGGGGCTGCAGGGACTGAAGGCCCAGCTCAGCGCGAGTCATTGCCAGCGAGTGCCGAACAGGGCAGAATGGGCTTTCCCGCAACACTAACCCTGGGCCCTTCTCCCGCACCTCCCTCCCGCCATGTGCTGCACAGACAGGTCACTGAGCCCCAGGAAATGGTGCAGCATCAGTGCCCCTGCTTTACAGAAGGGAAACTGAGGCACAGAGACAGGAAGTGACTCCATTGCAATGAGTAACAGCTCACATAGAGGCAGCTCCTAGTGCCCTGCTCCAGTTTGCTCCCGTTGTGTGCTTGAACCCAGGCAGCTCCCTTGCTCCCATTGCATGCTGGTATCTGCACTCAGGCAGCCACCTCACTTCCATTGCATGCTGGGATCTGCGTTCGGGCAGCCTCCTCACTCCTGTTGCATTCTGTGACCTAACTTCAGGCAGCTGCCTAATGCCTTTGCACTCTGGGACCTGTGCTTGGGCAGCTGACTCTCCAAAGGGTGGCCGTGGTCACCTCCGCTCAGGCCCCAGCCGTGATGCCGGGGGGTTGGGATCCTGGCCTGCGTTCTGGCAAAGGGCAGCCCCCTGGGGGCCAGACATACTTACCTGAGGAGGAGGAGACTCCCACGTTGGCAGCTGGGGAGAGACAAGGGGGAAACTGTCAGGAGCAGAGAGGGGCCCGTGCACCCCAAAGCTTCCCAGTCCCAAGGCACCTGAAGGAAAGTGGGGCTGGGCGGGACAGAGTCCGGAGCAGTTAGAGCCAGACACAGCAATGACACATGCTGGGACCCAGGGGAACGGGGGAGCCCCAGGCCGGCTGCCCATCGGCTGCTCTGCCCTGCTCCTCTCCCTGGTGCACAGACCAGCCCCATGAGGGCACTGTCTGACCCCACTAGCACTCAGACTGAGGCCCTTTCCCTGTGGGGGGACTCGGCAGGGCAGGGCTCAGCCACATCCCCTGGTCGGGGAAGAACAGGTGAGCTCGTTGTACCCCCACCGAGCTGGCACCTCCCCCTGATGGGGCGAGTGCCTTCCACACCCAGAGGGGCCCTCACCGAAGCAGAGCAAGAGGCACAGCAGCAGATCCATGGCTCCCCCGGGGCGAGCAGCTCCGTCCTGCTGCGATCCGGTGCCAAGAGCTCATCTCACCCCACACCGCCCAGGAAGCCCTTTTTAAGGTCTGGCACAGGACTGCCAGGTCAGCATGGGAGGATCCGGAGTGAGGGGCCGGCCCATGAACCCATCACAAGATCATTTCCTGGCACCATGGCACTGGGCTCAGCACGTGTCCCAGGGCTGGGGGAAGGAGGGCAGGGGAGTGACACTGAGGTCAGTAGTGTTGCCTGCAGATAAACCTGCTGATGTGGCAATGGATGGCCAGTGCTGCAGGAAGCAGGGCAGGAACTCAGTGGGAGGCAGTCTCCCCGTACAGTCAGTGCTGGCCCCAGTTCTATCCCTGGCTCTGGCAGGGGAGTGGGGTCTGGTGGCTAGAGCAGGGGGCAGGGAGCCAGGACTCCTGGGTTCTCTCCCTGGCTCTGGGTGTGGAGTGAGTGGGATATGCTGGCTAGAGCAGGGGCTGGGAGCCAGGACTCCTGGGTTCTCTCCCTGGCTCTGGGTGTGGAGTGAGTGGGATATGCTGGCTAGAGCAGGGGGCTGGGAGCCAGGACTCCTGGGTTCTCTCCCTGGCTCTGGGAGTGGAGTGAGTGGGATATGCTGGCTAGAGCAGGGGACTAGGAGCCAGGACTCCTGGGTTCTATCCCTGGCTCTGGCAGGGGAGTGAGATCTGGTGGTTAGAGCAGGGGGGCTGGGAGCGGGGACCTCAGAGGCACCTCCCCACTCCGTGACTGTCCTGAGTCCCATGGCTCTGGCCCAACTTTCTGGGAGCCAGCTGCTGGCTGAGTTCAGACAAACTGGTCTCCAGCTGTAACTCAAGGCTGATGTTGTGCTTATGCCTGGTGAAGGAGGTGTGACGAATGCAGGGATGCTATGGCCTCCCCTTCATAACCTGAGATCCAGGAGTGGGATGCAACCAGGTGACTCTTGGCCTGGGAAGCGAGACAAAGGCCGGAGGAGGAGCAACGGGCAGGGCAGGGGCCAGGCAGCTGGAAGCGAGTCAGTCTCCACTGGCTTGGGGCACAGGAGGAGGGCCAGAGCCCTGGCTCTGGGCTCCCTTCCTCCCAGGGCCAGCCCACAACATTTTGGCACATGAGGCGGGGAGCTCAAATGATGCCCCCATGCCCCCTCGTTTGGGCCAAAACTTTGAAAGATCTCAATTCTGCCTTCCTCCTGTTCTACTCCACTCATGGTACTGCTCTGCTACCTACCTTAATAAAGGAGAACTAATAACTTAAAATGCCTTGTTCAAAAATTTTAAGTGTAACCCGTCTGCCCGTCAGAGTTGGCAGCAACAAGGGCCGGGTTCAGTATCTAGGGGTTCCGTTTCAATAACACAATGCAAAACCGGCTCGAGCCCCCATCCAGTGACCGGGGACAAATATATACCACCCCCCCCGGGCGCCTCTAAAAGGCAATACTTCCCCTCTCGCAAGCATAGAGTCTGAGTGTAGCAAAAACCTTTTAATAAAGGAGGGAAACAATGCGGGATTATGTTGGGGAAACACCAGAAACAGGATTCATAACACCAACCACGAGTAAAAGACCCACCCCCAATTAAGTTTGGCAGTGTCTTTTCCCCCTCAGGGTCTTAAGTCCAGCAACCCAATAGTCACCTTCCCCCCACCACAGTTGCTGTCCTTGGTCAGTGCAGCCCCCAGAGTTCAGAAGTTCATCTGCAGAGTTTACCTCCCAGCCTGGGTGGAAGTGAAGGGAGGTATGGGGGGGGGGCATCTTACATGCCACGCTGCTCGATGGCCAAGTGCCATGCCTCCCCATGGGGTTCTGCTGCAGTCTTTACCACCACCCGCACCTCTCCGTCAGCTTCCCAGCTATTCGCTCCACTCTGGTATCCATGCCTCTTCAGCCGCCCAGCTATCCACTCTGCTCGCCAGCCATCTACTCACTAACTTGTCTTCAGGCCCCCCCTTAACATAGCTCTCAACAGCTTCAACTCTTTAGTGATTTCAACTCTCAGTGATTTTTAGCTGGTAGCAGGAGGAGCCTCAGGGCTGGTGCACCACTACCCCAAAAAGAAAAGGAGTACTTGTGGCACCTTAGAGACTAACCAATTTATTTAGTCTCTAAGGTGCCACAAGTACTCCTTTTCTTTTTGCAAATACAGACTAACACAGCTGTTACTCTGAAACCTGTCACTACCCCAAAGTAAGTCTAATGCTTAGACCTAGGTATCAGTGATTTCAACTCTACAGCACATAACAAGCAAGCAAGCAAAGAGGTTAAAGTACTATTAAGGGCCCACACTACTAAGTACACATACCTATCCCCAGCCTCTCTCAATTCCCTGGATTTTGGAACCCATGTCCCTTGCCTGGCAAGTGCTACTTAGTTGAGGGCGACTCCCTTTGTCATAAAATGCCAAGTACAGTTCTACTGTCCTTGATTCACATAACCAAGATAACAACGCTTTATTACTCCTGCCCCAATAACAGAGAGACTGGGGATCCCACAGCAGCCTAAATTACCATTTGGTCAAGCAGCCCATCATACTAGGCAGGGTGGGTGTGCCCATGCAAACGAGAGTGCCCATGCAAATGAGATCAGCCCCTGAAGTCCTTTTCCACAGCTCACCACCAGATGTCAGGGCAGAGCTCATTCTGACTCTGCTTACATAAGTAACACTTAACTTTCAAATGCCTGAACAGCAAATGTAACTTTTCTTCTCTGCACAGTGAACACTGGCATTTTCATCTGTTTGAATAATCAAAGTGGTGCTTTCCATGCCTTCTTGGTTGCAAAGATTTGAACTGCTGAAGGTCCACAGTCTGGGCCAGCTCATGCTCTATTGAGATGGTTTCAAAGCTGACCAGCCTCTCCTGCGTCCTTGTGGAGCATAGATGTGTTTTTATTAACTTCAGCTTGGAAAAGCTGCAATCTCCACTGGCAACTGTTACAGGAAGTGTTAGAAGTATGCACAGAGCACCAAAAGCATTTGGAAAGAGGGTGGCCATCTTATTTGTACACATATATTCCAGAACAGCCTATGGAGTTGATCCTGCTGAAATGTATCTTGAAAGGGCTCTCAGTTCATCACCTAAATCAGTCGCATCAATATCGCGCATGTCATCATGTGTCAACACTGTCTCTAGTGCCCTGCATTGCTGGTATAGGTCTTCTTCAGGTATAGTGAGGAGTTTTGGAATACCAAACAAAATCCCAAATATACTGCTGTGTTCCTTGAGCTGCATGAAACGTTCTTCAACTGACTTGTTTTGACAGTATTGCACAATCTAGCACCTGGTTAAATCATTCAACTTTGAATTGTTGTTAGGGGTCTCTTATGGGATTATCCCGTGCCTCGTAATCAAAATGTCTTCTTCTGTGACTCTTGTATTCTTGAATGGGTGGGAAAATAGCTTCAGTGTGAAGTTCCTCTGCCAACTTCTGTGCACTCTTCAGACCTTTTTGAAATCTGACCGGTAAGACTGCAGGTCTGACTTTGCTTTGTCCAGTTGTTCCATTGCTCCAGATATATCAAGGTCAGCAGCTTGGAGTCTCTTGCTTACAACATTTATTTCAAACAGTATGTCATGCCACAACACTAAACCACACAGAAATTTGAAGTTATGTATGTTTCTGGTGATTCCATTTCCCTCTGCCACTGTTCTCCCACGAACAGTTCCTGTCAGAGCATTATCCTCCATAATGGCAATTATAGCACCATCTATCTTCCCAATCTGGTGTTTGGTAGGCTTTATCGCCTCCACTCGACTTTCCCATCATGTGGCACTCAGTGGGTTCAGTGTCAGAGAGGATGTTCCCAGATGTTGTTTCAAAATTTGCCATCGATGAGTTGATGCAGAGAAAAATACATAGATGCTTTGAATTACATTAAAAAATTCAGCAGCCTCACTAGAAGCTGATGCTGCATCACTGACCACCAAGTTCAATGAATGAGAACTGCATGCGACAAAAAAAGCTCGAGGGTTTAACTCTCGGATCCGTGTCTGCACTCCTCTGTTCTTTCCTCTCATGTTGGCACCATCATCGTAGCCCTGACTCTCATGTCAGCTGTCGCAATTCCCGTATCTTCCAGCTTTTTAAGAAGCACATTTGTCATACCAGCTCCTGTAGTATCATCAATGTCAATAAATTCTAGAAAATGCTCTGACAGTCACCATTGCAGGGACATTTTCACTAGGTTCTGTTGTTGTTACAAAACTCACCATTAAAGTCATTTGTTCCGTATGGCTGATGTCAGGTGTGCAGTCCAGAATAACAGAGTAATAGCTTGCTGACTTCAGATCTGCCACAATCTTCTGTTTGGCTTTTGTTGCCAGTAACTCTATGATCTCATTTTGAATTGTTTTTCCAAGGTAGTGGTGCGTGTACATTTCTTGGCTGGTGACTCTTCTTAGATGCTCCTGGAGTACAGCATCAAACTCAGCCATCAGCTCCACAATGTTAAGGAAGTTTCCACTGTTTGGCACATACAGCGGATCTGAAGTGCCACGCAGTGCTTGGTTTTGGGTAGCAAGCATTCTCACAATGTCAATAAGCCTTTTCAGAACATTTTACCAGTAAAGAGACTCTGATGCAATCTTCTCTTGATGCTGATCATCTATGGTGGCCTTTAACCTTAGTCTCATCTCAAGCTCTTTCCACCTATGGAATGAATGCTCTCTGGTGATTTGCTGCCTTCTCATGGCATGCCAGATTTCTAGCCAGATTTTTCCAGTCCTTTGTTCCTGTAGAACCCAAGGTGGCTGGAACATTAGACTGGAAGAGTTTGCAACAAAAACAGTATGCAGCATTCTGGGTTTCTGAGTACAAAAGGCATGGCCTCTCCACTTTGTCACCATTGGGGATTTCACGCCAGGAATGTGTTGGATGGAAAATTCTATTTTCATTGTCTTTGGGGAACATGAAGTATTTCACTTGCTGTGGCCCATGCAGTACAAGGAAGTCCCTCGGGCTACTGCTCAAGTGGGTCCACAGTCCTGGATCATCTAGACCAGGGGTCGGCAACCTATGGCACTCATGCCAAAGACGGCACGCGAGCCAGTTTTTAATGGCACGCTGCTGCCTGCTGGGTCCCAGCCACCGGCCCCGCTCAGTCCGCTGCCGAACCCAGGGGGAGGGGGAGAAGCGGAGGTAGAGCGCGCTCGCTGCTCCGGGGAGGAGGCGAAGAAGAGGTGGAGATGGGGCCTTGGGGAAGGAAGGTGGAATCACGGCATATCCCCTCCAGTCCCCTGCCGTGAGCCACTCTGGGCAGGAAGCTGGGAGCACCTCCAGGACCCAAGCCCACACCCCCAGCCCCCGGCCCTGACCCCTGCACCCCCCTCACACACCCCCAGCCCCCAGCTCTGATCCCTGCACCCCCCTCACACACCCCAGCCTCCTGCCCTGACCCCTGCACCTCTCCCATGACCCCAGCTCTGACTCCAGCACCCCACACACATACCCAGGCCCCCCACACCTCATGCCCTGACTCCTGCACCCCCCACATTCCCACCCCCACCCTGAGCACCAAACGGGAGCTCCTGCACCCCCCCTCCCCCCACATTCCCACCTGCACCCCTCGTACCAAATAGGAGCTGCCCTTGTAAGCACTCCACACCCAAACCTCCTGCCCCAACCCTGAGCCCCCTCCCTCATTTTAGCTCCTGGCCAGATCCTACACCCCAACCCCACCCTGATCCTTCACCCCCAGCTCTGTGCTCAGTGCACTCCCACCCTCAGCTCAGTGCAGAGAGAGAGGAAGAGAATGGGCTAGAACCAGGGAGAAGGTAGGTACCCACTCTATGTGGGCAGGGACGGGATCCCAGACCAGCAGCAGGCTGACTGGGGCGGGGGCAGCACCTGGGCCTAGTCAGTGAGCAGAGAACCGAGGGGCTGGGCACTTCCACCCACCACCCGCTTGCAGGCACCTTAGAAGGCAACTTTGGGGGAGAGATCCAGCTGGGAGATGGGTTGATCAGAAGGAGGTTGCTCCCCCAGCCTGGCTGTCCCCCAGCACCTGGGACCCCGAGACCCACTGGGACACACTTGGCCCGTCGTTGTCCTGAGCTTGAGAGAGACGTCCTGACAGACCAGGCCCGGGGAGGGACCCACTAACAGCACCACCTCCACCAGCCCCCACGTGGGAGGTGAGTCGGGTTCCTGCTGACACCCCGCTCCCTCATCATGGGTCCTGTCCCTGCCTGCCGTGTTGTGTCTTTCTCCTGGCCTTCCCCGGCTGCCTTGGGTCAGTGAGTGTCTGGCTGGGCCAGCCCGGGCTGCCTCTTCTGGTGTGTGGCTCTCTCCTTGTGCAGCTCCCAGGTGCCCTGCCTAGCTCGCCAGCCCTCTCCTGCTGGCAGTTCCCGGGGCCTTTGCGCTCAGGGAAGCTGGTGTTAATGCCCAGGAGTAACGAGCTTTTGAGCAGGTGATGACCTGCTGGGGTCACCGGCTGCTTCCCAAGCTCTGTCACGGAGGACGCGCCATGAACCGATCTCCCCAGCGTAGCGCTGCCCAGTCCAGGGCAGAGATGCTGGAGCCCCCTGCTGCCCGGGTTGCTGGCATGGTCAGGCCGTTAGGGTGTCTGCCAGGTGGTGCAATGCCACCCCCTGCTCGGCCCTTGCAGCCCCAGCTGCGTCCAAACCAGGCCATACGGAACCTAGGCATCTCCCACCCAGCAGGGGAGCTCTTCCCTGGGAAGGGCTGCAGGGGCAGGGAGCTCCCCACCCCCACATGACAGGTGCTGCCCCACCCAGCTGCAGGGCGGGGCTCCTGTTCATTTAGCCCTGGGGACAGCATCCCGCTGGGGCTTCTGCATGTCCTTGTCCCTGGCCAGAGCCCAGGGGTTGGGGTGGGGGGGAGAGGGTGCAGTGCCCAGGGGTTGGTGTGTGTGTGTGTGCAGAACTCATGGGATGGGAGGCAAAAGCGCAGGGGTTAATGGGGGAGTGGTGCAGAGCCCAGGAGACGGGGTGGAGCGCGGAGGCCAGGGGATGGGGTCGGGTGCAGTGCCCAGGGGATGGGGCACAGAGCCCAGGGGGTGAGGTGCAGAGTTCAGGGGATGGGGTGGGGTGCAGAGCCCAGGGGATGGGGTGGGAGGAGCCAGGTCAGCGGTTCACCCTTCATATTGCACCCCATCACTCAAAGCCTCACCCGGCCCCTGGGGAAGGGGGGTGACGAAGTGGGAATTTTCTGTATAATTTTTACGACTCCTGTGTGTGCCTCAGGGTCCCTCTGTGGTTTGTATCACTACCCAGCGGGGGCACAGGGGTTAACGCTGCTCTTGGAGCCAAGCAGAAGCGAGGCCCCTTGCTGGCTGGGTGGCGTGACTGGGTCACTAAAGAACTGAAACCAACCCAACTCAGCAGAGGGTCCAGAGAGCCAAGGGAAGCCCCAGTGCAGATCACGGGACACTCGTGTCTCCCTGGCCTGCTGTGAACTCAGCACAGCCCTGCCCGGCGCCAAGGGGCTGAGTGTGGCAGGCAGCGGCTAAGAGCTGCCTTTGGGGAGAGGCTCAGGGCTCACCTGGGACTGAAAAGGACACCGAGAGCTCAAACCTGGCCAATGGCTTAGCCCCTGCCTCTCCGTGCTAGTCCCCGGGCTGCGGGATGCAGCAGCCAGGTGACTAATTAATCCTGCTCTCTGTGCAAAGGCTGCTGGTGTGGCTGGGAAGGCTCCCTTGGCCAGGTGCCCTGGAGGGGCCCAGTACAAGCCTCCCGCAGATTGGCCTGGGCTCACTGCAGGGAGCCACAGGGAGAGACGGGGTTGCTGGTGCCGAGGGCATGGCCCTGCCCCTGGAGACAGGCGGGGGGGCCTCAGGGCCCAGAACATTAAAGGGGTCACTCCCAGGAGACTGGCGACCTAAACCAGACCCTGTGGATCCACAATGGGAAGATGGGCAAACTGGGCAGCCAGGCTGAGGGGGCCAGCCAGATACCCAGAGCACGGACCCCGGGGGCCCTGCATTGCAGAGCACCCTGTGCTGGGGCTACCAGGGGTTACAGGCCACTGCCCTCTGCAAACAGGGCTCCCCAGAACAGACAGACAAGCAGATGCCGCAGATCCAGCTCCTTCCTCTTTACTGGGGGCTGGGCTCAGACTGACGCCTGCAGCCCGGAGCTCGGTGCCAATGAGGGGGGCAGACGGGCATGATCTCAGGATGGATCCCACAGAGCTCTGCACTGGAGTTTGGGGGGCAGTGCAGGCAGCAGGGGTCTGTCTCTCAGCAAGGGGCAGTGCAGGCTGGGGGTGAGTTCAGCCTGGGGGGATGTCTGTCTCTCAGCAAAGGAGCAGTGCAGGCCAGGGGCCCAGGGGGTCTGTCTTTCAGCAGGGGGACGGCAGTGCAGGCTGGGGGGGGGTCTGTCTTTCACTGGGGGGCAGTGTGGGCTGGGGTGAGTTCAGGATAGGGGATGTCTGTCTCTCAGCACGGGGGGGGGGGTAGCAGTGCAGGCTGGGGGGGTCTCTCTCTCGACAGTGGGGGGGAGTGCAGGCTGGGGGGGGTCTGTCTCTCAGCAGGGGGCAGTGCAGGCGGTGGAGGGGTCTGCCTCTCAGTGGGGAGGTCTGTCAGCGGGCAGGGCAGTGTAGGCTGGGGGGGGTCTGTCTCTCAGAATGGGGGCAGTGCAGGCTGGGGGGTTGTGACGCTCTGTACCTTGGGGGAACACCCAGCACCCCCATGTTCAGCCTTGTAAAACGCTTGTGTGGTATCTAATGCAAGTTTGTCAAGTCAGGTGTCTTCGGAAGGCTCATGAAATGATGCTGAAATGAGGCTCAAAGAAGAGGAGGCTGCCCACTGAAGGGCTATGGAAGAAAAAGAGAGAGAGAGACGAAAGAGAGAGAAAAAGAGAGAGAGCGAAAACACCAACTGGGCATGCTAGAGAAGCAGAATGAGAACCCCCCGACCCCAAGGACCCCCATCACTCCTAAAATCCACAAATGGGAACACTTATGCCCCGCATAGAGTGAGGACGATGATATTGCTGAATATCTGACTGCCTTCCAGAGGCTGTGTGTAATACAGGAAATCCCTGATGACAAGAGAGTTCCTCCCCTGATTGCAAAAGTAACTGGTAACGCTGGAAACGTCGTCAATGGAATGCGTAGTGAAGATGCTTTAGACTATTGTAAATTTAAAGATACTGTTTTGCAAAGGTTTCAGATTACCCCTGAATCAGATAGAGTGAAATTTCGGAATCTCAAGAGGGATATTGGGATGAGTAATGGGGAAGATGTGAACAAAATGAAAGATTTGTGGGGAAAATGCGTGAGGGGCAAAGAGGGGGCGAGTTTTGAGGGGATGTTGGATCTTGTTGCTCAAGAGCATTTCCTAGGCATGTGTCAGGCTGAGGTGAAGCAGCGCCTGTGGGACAAGGATGTAAAGTCTGTGGATGAGATGGCTTTTTTGGCTGATGCCTTCGAACAGACTCAGGCGTCTATTGAGGGCAGGCCACAGAAAGTGGGGTTTAAAACTGGTGGGAAGGGAGGATCCCATTTTGCCCCTGGCAAGAGAGAAGGAGGCTGGGAGCCTAAACATTCTCTTACCCAAAACCATTCCTCTAACCCTCATCCCAAATCTCCTGTAAAAGCAGAAAGAAGAGGAGTACTGGTGGCACCTTAGAGACTAACCAATTTATTTGAGCATAAGCTTTCGTGAGCTACAGCTCACTTCATCGGATGCATTTAGTGGAAAATACAGTGAGGAGATTTCTATACACACAGAACGTGAAGGGGAAAAAAAACAAACAAAAAACCTGTAAGGAGAGTGATCACTTAAGATGACCTATTACCAGCAGGAGAGCAGGGCGGACGGCGGCGGGGGAGGGGGTGGACTTTTTGTAGTGATAATCAAGGTGGGCCATTTCCAGCAGTTAACAAGAACATCTGAGGAACAGTGGGAGGGAGGGGGGAAAAACATCAAGCCTAAGTTAATTGTATCCAGTTTGCAAATTAATTCCAATTCAGCAGTCTCTCGTTGGAGTCTGTTTTTGAACAGAGGGTGTGGTATCATAAAGATACTTGTAAACACACATCTGTGATAAAAATTTTGGTATTAATGTTAAGTTTTGGGGATAAGAATTTTGACAAGGATGTTAAACCTTATGATAATGCTACTTTCCAATTAATACCTGTAAACAGGTTTAAAGCTTATCACAGCAGAGAAACCATAAAAACCACATGGTTTGCTGTGTGTGAATGGGGAAAGTGAGGCATGGTGCCTCATGGCCTTAATGGCTGGATGCCAAGAGAACTATAACACAAACTGCCTTTGAGCTAGTCAGGGACTAACCCTCTTGCAGTAAACTAAGAGGGGAGGTGTGATGCTCTGTACCTCAAGGGAGCACCCAGCACCCCCATGCTCATTCTTGTAAAATGATTGTGTGGTATCCAATGCAAAGTTTGCCGTGTCGGGTGTCTTCGGAAGGCTCATGATGTACTGAGCATTGTTGTTATAATAATATTATAGTAATTGTCGTTACAGTAATTTTATAGTAATGTTATAGGTTATAATTTCATGTATATAGTTATGAGGCTGAAAATGTGTCCCAGGCAAAAACTCTCTAAGAGCAGAGGGGCAGTTCACACCTCATCAAGGCATGTATGGGACAAACTCAGGCCAGCCTCACAGGAACAAAGGACACTGGCCTAGACAGCAACAAAGGCTCTGCTGGACTCTCTCTTCCTTTGGTCAGTTTGGGACTGCAATGAGGTAATGCTCACCTGAATCTGAAGTGGGGGGTGAGGGGGGCAAAGCCAAGATGGAAGAAAGGACATGCTAAAAGGGAGAGACATTTGCCATGATCTCTCTCTTCCACCTACATCTACAGACACCACCACCAAGCAGCTGAAGCGCTGAGCAAAGGGGAGAGCCTGGCTGAAGGGCAACCAACCAGGCTGTGGTGAGAAGCATCTAAGTTTGTAAGGGCATTGAAAGTGTTAAGATCAGCTTAGAATGCGTTTTGCTTTTATTTCATTTGACCAAACCGACTTGCTATGCTTTGACTTATAATCAGTTAAAAATCTATCTTTTTAGTTAATAAATTTGTATGTTTATTCTACCTGAAGCAGTGTGTTTGGTTTGAAGTGTGTCAGAGACTCCACTTGGGATAACAAGCCTGGTACATATCAATTTCTTTGTTAAACTGACAAACTCATATAAGCTTGCAGCGTCCAGAGGGCATAACTGGACACTGCAAGATGGAGGTTCCTAGGGTTGTGTCTGGGATCGGCGCTATTGTCTAGTGTTCAGTTACACAATCCAAGGAGCAGTTTACATGCCAGAGGCTCTGTGTGAACAGCCCAGGAGTGCGGGTTCTCATAGCAGAGCATGGTAAGGCTGGCTCCCAGAGTCGAGGATTGGAGTGACCTAGCAGATCACTGGTCCAGATAATACCAGAGGGGAGTGTCACAGGGGTCTGTCTTTCAGTAGTGGGGCAGTGCATCTCAGTGGCAGGGTCTGTCTGTCATGGGGGGCAATGCAGGCTGGGGGGGGGTCTACTCTCAGCAGGGGGGCAGTGCAGGCGGGTGGGGTCTGTCTCTCAGCAAGGGGGGCAGTACAGGCAGTGGGGGTCTGTCTTTCACCAGGGAGGCAGTGCAGGTTGAGGGTGAGTTCAGGCTGGGGATGTCTGTTTCTCAGCAAGGGGGCAGTGCAGGCTGGGGGCCCGGGGGTCTGTCTGTCAGCATGGGTGGGGGAGCAGTGCAGGCCAGGGGGTCTGTCTCTCAGCAGGGGGCAGGGGACAGTGCAGACTATGGGATCTGTCTCTCAGCGGCGGGGGGGGGGGGGGGAGTGCAGGGTGGGGGGGGCAGTGCAGGCCGGAGGGTCTGTCTCTCAGTGTGTGTGTGTGTGTGTGTGTAATGCAGGGTGGGGGGGGGGTCTGTCTCTCAGCAGAGGGGCAGGGGACAAGTGCAGGCTGTGGGATCTGTCTCTTAGCAGAGGGGGGGCGGCAGTGCAGGACGGGGGGGGGGGTTGTCTCTCAGTGCGGGGTTAGTTCAGGCCAGGGAGGGGGGGTCTGTCTCTCAGTGGGGGGTTAGTTCAGGCTGGGGAGGGGGTCTGTCTCTCAGTGGGGGGTTAGTTCAGACCGGGGGGGGGGGGGTCTGTCTCTCAGTGGGGCTCTTTAGTAGGTAGGTATCAGGCAAGGCTGTCAGTGTGGGGTGCAGGGCCCTGCCTGCGCCACGCTGGAGGGGGAGCTGGCTCTGCCCCCGAAGCATCTGGCTGGGCAGCTCCCCTACCAGCTGCCGTACAGCCCCCGCCAGCTCGGCCAGGCTGCCAGCGATGGCTCCCAGCTGGCGATGCTCCTGCCGCTGGGTATGGATGAGGGCGTGCAAGTCCCCCCGCAGCTCCCGCACCACCTGGATCAGCTCCTGCAGCTGGGGGGATTTGTAGCCTGGCTCCTGGCAATCCCCCTTCCCCCTAACTGCCCCCAGCCCTGCAGCTGGTACGGGGGCTCTTGTCTCCCACACCATAGTCACTGCCCCCTGGGCAGGGGGCGGAGCAGGGATGGTGGTGGCCCGAGGGGTAGTGGTGTGGGGAGCAGTGGCCAGGGATGGGAGGGCCAGGGTTGAGGGCATGGTTGGGGGGAAGGCAGTGGCTGGGAGGGCGCGGGTGGCAGGGTGTGGCATCTCCAGGACGGATCCCTGAGGCTGGCCTGGCGTGGTGGCAGCATCTGCGGGATGGGACACAAGGAAGCCACCTGTAAAGCTCCATGCTGGAGAGACACGCCCCCCCCGCCCCCCGCACGCCACCATGGGGCCTGGCCACCAGCCACTCACCCACTGACAACAGCCTTGTCTACTACTGCAGAGGCCAAAGCAGCTCTGGGAGGGGAGTGGGATTTAATGGTTAGAGCCAGGGGAGGGGGAGCTGGGAGCCAGGACTCCTGGGTTCTATCCCAGCTCTGCGAGGGGAGTGGGGTCTAGTGGGTTAGAGCAGAAGGGCTGGGAGCCAGGAGTCCTGGGTTCTATCCCAGCTCTGGGAAGGGGCATGAGGTACAGTGGGTTAGGGTGAGAGGGGACATGCTGGCCAGGACTCCAGGGTTTTCTCCCCAGCTTAGGCACTGACTCACTTAAGAGTCCATCCCTCAGTTTATCCACCTACAAAGGTTTCAGAGTAACAGCCATGTTAGTCTGTATTCGCAAAAAGAAAAGGAGTACTTGTGGCACCTTAGAGACTAACCAATTTATTTGAGCATGAGCTTTCGTGAGCTACAGCTCACTTCATCCGATGAAGTGAGCTGTAGCTCACGAAAGCTTATGCTCAAATAAATTGGTTAGTCTCTAAGGTGCCACAAGTACTCCTTTTCTTTCCACCTACAAAGTTGGATAATGGTATTTTCCCCTGTGTAAAGGCCTGGGGATCCCAGAATTGGGACGATATTGGGTGGGTGTCACGGCGGAGAAGGATGGGTTATTGGAGGGCCGGGTCTGGCCCGGCCAGTCTCAGGAGGATGCTATCGCCCCAGGAGGACCTGGTAGAATGCCCCTGACACACATACATGGTGACATTTCCAGTCAGCCTTGGTGTCTAGATGCTGTCCACACACCCTCTGGCCCAGGCCTTTGGACCCCCCTTCCTGGGACCAGTGCCCCCAGACCCCTACCTGTCTGTGCAGCTGGGGTGCCTGGAAGCCAGGGCGCTGCAGGTGTCTTGGCACAACCTGTCCCATTAACTGCTGGGCTGGCATACTGCGTCCGAGTACCAGGAGGCTCGCCCTGGGGCTGGGAGGGAAAGGCCAGGCCCATCCGGGAGCTGTGGGTCTCGTCCCGAGGCTGGGTGGTTGTGGGGTCGGAGGGAGCCGGGCCCAGCTGGGCGCTGTGGGTCTTGTCCCGAGGCTGGGTGGTTGTGGGGTCGGAGGGAGCTGGGCCCATCCAGGCGCTGTGGGTCTCGTCCTGAGGCTGGGTGGTTGTGGGGTCGGAGGGAGCCGGGCCCATCTGGGCACTGTGGGTCTGGCTAGGAAGCTGAGTGGTTGTGGGGTCAGACGGAGCCAGGCCCATCTGGGCGCTGTGGGTCTCGTCCCAAGGCTGAGTGGCTGTGGGGTCGGAGGGAGCTGGGCCCATCTGGGCGCTGTGGGACTCGTCCTGAGGTTGGGTGGTTGTGGGTTTGGAGGGAGCTGGGCCCATCTGGGCGCTGTGGGTCTCGTCCCGAGGCTGGGTGGTTGTGGGGTCGGAGGGAGCCGGGCCCATCCAGGTGCTGTGGGTCTGGCTAGGAAGCTGGGTGGTTATGGGGTCGGAGGGAGCTGGGCCCATCCGGGTGATGTGGGTCTCGTCCTGAGGCTGGGTGGTTGTGGGGTCGGAGGAAGCTGGGCCCATCTGGGCACTGTGGGTCTGGCTAGGAAGCTGGGTGATTGTGGGGTCGGAGGGAGCCGGTCCCATCTGGGCACTGTGGGTCTCGTCCCGAGGCTGGGTGGTTGTGGGGTCGGAGGGAGCTGGGCCCATCCGGGCGCTGTGGGTCTCGTCCTGAGGTTGGGTGGTTGTGGGGTTGGAGGGAGCCGGGCCCATCTGGGCGCTGTGGGTCTGGCTAGGAAGCGGGGTGGTTGTGGGCTCGGAGGGAGCCGGGCCCATCTGGGCGCTGTGGGTCTCGTCCTGAGGCTGGGTGGTTGTGGGTTTGGAGGGAGCTGGGCCCATCCAGGTGCTGTGGGTCTGGCTAGGAAGCTGAGTGGTTGTGGGGTCGGAGGGAGCTGGGCCCATCCAGGCACTGTGGGTCTCGTCCTGAGGCTGGGTGGTTGTGGGGTCGGAGGGAGCTGGGCCCATCCAGGCGCTGTGGGTCTGGCTAGGAAGCTGGGTGGTTGTGGGGTCGGAGGGGGCTGGGCCCATCCAAGCGCTGTGGGTCTGGCTAGGGAGCTGGGTGGTTGTGTCGGAGGGGGAGGTGGGGGCCAGGCCTGGCCAGGTGCTGTGGGCCATGTTCAGAGACTGGGTGGTTGCCGGGATGGGGAAGCTTGGGTCTGTTTGGGCTCTGTGGGTCATTGTGAGGATAGGGGTAGTAGTAGGGGAGGCCAGGCCCATCTGGGTGCTGTGGGGGTGGCTGGAAAGGGGGGTGGTTGTGGGGATGGGGGAGGCTAGGCTGGTCCAGGTGCTGTGGGGCTGGCCAGGAGGGTGGGTGGTTGTGGAGGTGGCGGTAGAGGAGGCTGGGCCGGTCCAGGTGCTGTGAGGCTGGCTGGGAGGAGGGGTGGGGTTAGGGGAGGCTGGGCTGGTCCAGGCACTGTGGGGCTGGCCGGGAGTGGGGGAGGGGGTGGCTGGCCGGGTCCAGGTGCTGTGGGGCTGGCCGGGAGTGGGGGAGAGGGGGGCTGGGCGGGTCCAGGTGCTCTGGGGCTGGCCGGGAGTGGGGGTGGGGGTGGCTGGGCGGGTCCAGGTGCTCTGGGGCTGGCCGGGAGTGGGGGTGGGGGTGGCTGGGTGGGTCCAGGCGCTGTGGGGCTTGCCGGGAGTGGGGGTGGGGGTGGCTGGGCGGGTCCAGGCGCTGTGGGGCTGGCCGGGAGTGGGGGTGGCTGGGCGGGTCCAGGCGCTGTGGGGCTGGCCAGGAGTGGGGGTGGGGGTGGCTGGGCGGGTCCAGGCGCTGTGGGGCTGGCCAAGAGTGGGGGTGGCTGGGTGGGTCCAGGCGCTGTGGGGCTGGCTGGAAGGGTGGGCTGCGGAGGCCACAGTCGTCAGGGTGCTATCCCCAGGCTGGCGTGGGGGACGAGTCACATTGGGGTCAGTCCGGGCCCCAGCGCGGGTCCCGAGAGTGGGGGTGGCAGCAGGAGCTCGGTGCTGGATGGCGTCTACGTAAGGAAGGGGACAGACACATGGACGCAGGTTTCCAGAGCGCTCTGGGGATGGCTGGGTCTTTCCAGCCCTGCCCCGCCCCAGTGCCCAACGGGCTCCACCCCACAACACCTTCCAGCCCGGCCCACTGTGTCCTGCACCGCCTGGCAGGGGCAGAACGCACTGACCCTCCCTGGCATTTTGCCAGGATGCCAGGGTTCATACCCTGCCCCACTGACTGTAACAACCAACAGGCCCCCTTCAACACCTCCCTCGATGACCACTGTCCTGCACCATGGCCCAACTGGCACCACCCTGGGCATCGGGGCCAGCACAGACAGCTGGGGACAGCGCCCCCTACGGAGCCCCCCGCTCCCGGCAGCACAGAACCCCTAGCACTACCTTGGGCATCGGGGCCAGCACAGACACCCTCTCCCATAGACCCCGAGGTCAGGCCCTGGCCACAGCACGCCGCGCAGTGACACTGGTACCTGTGTGCGTCTCCAATGTTTTGGGGTGGGGCCGCCGGTTCTTCGGGACGGGGTGCTGCGCCCCTGGGGCTCCAGGCCGTTCAGGATGGAGCCCATCCCTGGGGCTGCTCACCCCCATGGCAGTATCTGTCACAGCCTGGGCTGTGGGGACAAAGCCACAGAGCTGGAAGGCGGGTAATGTTCCCCATGCAGAACCCCCCCACCCTGATTGCCCTTCCACCTGCAGCTCCAGGGGCTGGGTCCGGATGGTGGGTTTCCCCAGGGATGTGCATAGACACCAGGCCGGCACCGGCACAGCGAGCCACTCGCTGGGCCCTGCCAGCTCCACAGGGTGGGGGACAGAGAACAGGGCCCTGCTGCTCCAGCCAATGGAGACTCCCCTCCTCTGCCTGCAGTGCAGGGCCTCTGACACAGAGCTGTGCTGCCAATTCCCTCCTGCTCCCCACACCGTATAGCCCAGCCCCAGCTCAGTCTGCTCAGCCTTACCCGACACTGCCCAGCCTACCCGGATGCTCAGTCTGCCCAGCCCGGCCCCACACCACCCAGACCACCCCGGCGCTGACCCAGCTCAGTCTGCCCAGCCAGGCCCCACACCACCCACCCAAACCCAGCCCTACCCCAGCTCAGTCTGCCCAGCCAGGCCTCACACCACCCAGCCCAGCCCGGCGCTGACCCAGCTCAGTCTGCCCAGCCCAGCCCAGCCCCGCACCGCCCACCCAAACCCAGCCCTGCCTCAGCTCAGTCTGCCCAGCCCGGCGCTGACCCAGCTCAGTCTGCCCAGCCCGGCCCCGCACCACCCACCCAAACCCAGCCCTGCCTCAGCTCAGTCTGCCCAGCCCGGCCCCACACTACCCAGCCCAGCCCGGCACTGACCCAGCTCAGTCTGCCCAGCCCGGCCCCGCACCACCCACCCAAACCCAGCCCTGCCTCAGCTCAGTCTGCCCAGCCCGGCCCCACACCACCCAGCCCAGCCCGGCACTCACCCAGCTCAGTCTGCCCAGCCAGGCTCCACACCACCCACCCAAACCCAGCCCTGCCCCAGCTCAGTCTGCCCAGCCCGGCCCCACACTGCCCAGAGCAGCACTAAGATCCATGGCCCTGTATTTGAAAGGCTGAAATAAACTGAACTATAGAAAGTTAAAGTCACTTGTAAATCCCCCGTTAACAAGAACATAAGAACGGCCACTGGGTCAGCTCAACGGTCCATCTAACACACCCATTGCACAACACACTGCCCCACACCACCCAGTGCAGCACTAACACTATCTGTCTATCCCCATACACCCTCCATCTATCCATCCCCACACACCTCCTCTATCTCTCTATCCATCCCCATACACCCCCTCTATCTCTCTATCTACCCCATACACCCCCTATCTGTCTATCCACATACACCCCCCATCTATCCATCCCCGTACACCCCCTCTATCTCTCTATCTACCCCATTCACCTCCTCTGTCTATCCCCACTCACCCCCCATCTATCCATCCCCACACACCTCCTCTATCTCTCTATCTACCCCATACACCCCCTCTATCTCTCTATCCATCCCCACACACCCCCTCTATCTGTCTATCCACATACACCCCCCATCTATCCATCCCCGTACACCCCCTCTATCTCTCTATCTACCCCATTCACCTCCTCTGTCTATCCCCATACACCCCCCATCTATCCATCCCCGTACACCCCCTCTATCTCTCTATCTACCCCATTCACCTCCTCTATCTGTCTATCCCCATACACCCCCCATCTATCCATCCCCGTACACCCCCTCTATCTCTCTATCTACTCCATACACCCCCTCTATCTCTCTATCCTCATACACCCCCTCTATCTGTCTATCTATCTGTCTATCTATCCCCTTTGTAGCCTATGTTAATTACAAATTAGGGTTTGGCCTAACCCTTTCCCCAAGCTCCTACTCCTGCCCTGCCTCTTCCCGCCCCCACTCCACCCCTGCCCCGCCTCTTCCAGCCCAGTCCCCCCCGCCCGCAGCGTTTCCTGTCCCCGCTCCTCCCCCTACCTTCCAGTGCCTCCTGCACACGTGGAACAGCTGAGTGCAGGAGGGAGGGGGAGGAGTTGATCTGTGGGGCCGCCAGCAGACAGGAGGCACTGTGGGGGAAGGGCGGGAGCTGGCTGTGGTGGGTGCTAAGCACCCACTAACATTTTTTCATGGGTTCTCCAGCTCTGGAGCACCCATGGAGCTGGTGCCTATGAAAGAAACAGTTTTGCTGAATAGCAGTTAACATCCAAAGGGCACCGCTCAGTTCACTTCACTCTGCTGTCCGTGGTACACCCATCCATCTTTGGTACGAGTATAACCGCTGTGCTGCCTACGTGGCAATCGTTGAAAAGGAAAATGATTAGTTAAGCAAAGCTTGGTTTTATCCCTCTGAGTGCTGCCCTGTGGCCTTCCACTGACCACAGCTTGTCAGCGCTCCAGAGGCTCAACCCTGAAAGCTAAGCTGGGTTTCATCGCACCTTTATCCTTCACAACTTCATATTAATAGCAACTGGGAACATTTCAATGTAAAGGTTGCAGAAGGTTGCACCTGACACACTAACCCTCAGTCCCCATACACCCCGTCTGTCCAGCCGTCCGTCCCTATGTGCACACCCCGATAAAACCACCGCTCCCCCACCCTGCCCTCTCCACCCCTCATCTCACAGCACTTTACAAGGGAGGTGGGTAGCCACTGCCTAGCCCCAGCCCATGGGGAAGGGGGCTGGGAGATAGAACAGGCAGGGGACTGGGGGGCAGAGGGGCAGAGCGAGGATGAGGGCCTAACCCAGCCTGGTTCTTTGCCCTGGGGCTGGTTGGTGGCCCCTGGGGGCTCAGGCCCAGCCCAAGAGGGCGTCACCCACAGCACTAGCTGGCCCCTGGCTGGTCGCTTTGGCAGTGAGGCCAGCGCCGTTCGAGCTGCAGGCGTCCCCTACGGGGGGAGGGGGGCAGGGAGGGTCTCCCGGGCAGAAGTGCTGGGGAGATCTGGACAGACAGCAGTAGAAAAAACAGGTGCTCTGCTGGGCAGAGCGCTCGGAGCCAGGGCCAGGGCAGGACGGGTACAGCGAGGGTGGCTGGGCAGCTCGAGCTGCAGGTTCCCAGACTGACCTGCGGGTCCAGCAGTGGGCAGCTCTGGCTCTCCTGAGGGCGGGGGGCTCCGCGTGGTCCCCTCTGGCTGGGCGGCCTCCCGGGGGCTGGTGACCTCCAGCAAAGACAACGGCTTCCACTTCCCTGGAATACAGAGCAGCTGGCTCAGCACCCCCCACCAGCCAGGACCCCCCTCACCCACCGCCAGCCAGGAGCCCCTGCCAGCCGGACCCCCCGCCAGCCGGACCCCCCTTACCCCTCACCAGCCAGGACCCCCCTCACCCACCGCCAGCCAGGAGCCCCTGCCAGCTGGACCCCCCGCCAGCCGGACCCCCCTTACCCCCCACCAGCCAGGACCCCCCTCACCCACCGCCAGCCAGGAGCCCCTGCCAGCCGGACCCCCCGCCAGCCAGACCCCCCTTACCCCACACCAGCCGGACCCCCTCAACCCCCGCCAGCTAGGAGCCCCTGCCAGCCGGACCCCCCGCCAGCCGGACCCCTCTTACCCCCCACCAGCCAGGACCCCCCTCACCCACCGCCAGCCAGGAGCCCCTGCCAGCCAGACCCCCTTACCCCCCACCAGCCGGACCCCCTCACCCCCCGCCAGCCGGATCTGCCCCAGGCACACGGGAAACAGAAGCCCAGCCAGCAGCAGAGGGACAGCCTGGCAGCGGGGAGTACAGGGCTGGCTGGACTGCAGGGGTGGAATGAGGGGCATATGGGGGGCTGAGGGCTGGCTGGACTGCAGGGGTGGAATGAGGGGCATATGGGGGGCTGAGGGCTGGCTGGACTGCAGGGGTGGAATGAGGGGCATATGGGGGGCTGAGGGCTGGCTGGGCAGGTGGGGCGGGATGGGGGGCAGATGGGGAGCTGTGGGCTGGCTGGACTGGAGGGGGGACTGGAGGGGCTGATGGGGGGCTGAGGGCTGGCTGGGCAGGTGAAGTTTGGGGCAAATGAGGGGCTGCGGGCTGCCTGGGCGGGTGAGGGCAGGATGGGGCCGGACTAAGGGCTAGTGTGCCAAGGCAGGAGTTGCCGGTACTATGTTTCTGACAGGCAGGCGTGGCAGTGCCTTCCTGGGCTAGGGAGGGCTGCCAGGGGCAGGGAGGGAAGCTGTTCTGGGGCAGAGCAGGTTGAGAGGACGCCACGGTGGCACGGTTCCTTCAAGAGAGTCCTGCCTTGGCCACTCTGGACAACGTCCTGCTACCCTAAGGCCTGCCCCACGCCAGGTGTCACTGTCAATCCCGGCTGAGGTGCAGGAATCCCTGCAGGGCGGCCCAGGCTCTCTCAGGAGTCTCTCAGCTGGACGCCCTGGGCAGAGCTCGCTGGGTGGAGCAGAAGGGCTGGACCCCAGAGGTTCAGTCTCGGAGGCGGTGAGGCCGGTGTGGCTGATCCTGGAGGAAGATTGGGACCCCTTGGGGGTCTAGCACACGGATGGGTTCCTTCAAGGGACTGTCTAATGCAGGATCCTGAGGATCAGGGACAGATGGGTTGGGAGCTAGCAGGGGGATGGCTTTGGGTTGGGATGGGGCAGGTTGGAGGCTGGACTAGGGAGTGGGTTGGTGACTGGCTGGCCCGGAACGGGGGGCTGGCTGGGGAGGGTAGTCCCACTGCTCACTCACCTGGTAGCACTGCCTGTGGGGATACCTGGGCTGGTGCCTGTGTCTCCTCCCGTGCCGCTGAAGGGGGCCGGGGCCGGGGCTTCTGCGTCCGTGACTTCTGCGTCCGTGGCTTCTGCATTCGTGGCTGTGGGGCCATGGGCTTGGCAAAGCGCTGCCTCACATGGGCCAATTCGTCTGTGAAAGAGATGGAGGAGTGTGACGAAGCGGGACTGTTCTTAATGTTTCCTCTGAATATTGTGGGAGTGCCTCAGTTTCCCCTATGCAGTTCTTAAGTATCTAGGTGGTGGGGTAAGGGTGTATGATCGTTGCAGAGCCCTAGAGGGCAGGTGCGTGCAGGGGTCTGGACACAGAGAATGGCCGACACCCTGTTTCCTGGGTGCTGATGGCCTGGCCCTTCCCCCCTGCAAGGTGAGAGCTAAAGGGTTGGAGAACAAAGGAATCTGGTGACCTCCTGGCCCGGGAAAGGGACAAAGCCCAGAGGAGGAGGGGCTGGAGAGAGTTTCAGTTTGGGGCTGGCTGGGGATGAGGAGTGAAGTGCAGATGGGGTTGTCTGGCTCACTGCCCCCCAAAATAGACCCAGCTGAGGGGTCCTGTTCTCTGCACCTACAAGCTCTGTGTTAGACCATGTTCCTGTCGTCAAATAAACCTTCTGTTTTACTGGCTGGCTGAGAGTCACGTCTGACTGTGAAGTTGGGGTGCAGGACCCTCTGGCTTCCCTAAGACCCTGCCTGGGCGGACTCGCTGTGGGAAGCTCACGGAGGGGCAGAGGATGCTGAATGCTCCGAGGTCAGACCCAGGAAGGTGGAAGCTGTGGGAGCTGTTTGCCCTGCAGACAGGCTGCTCACAGAAAGGAGACTTCCCCAGAGTCCTGACTGGCTTCATGGGGAGCAGTTCCAGAGCATCGCCCAGGGACTCCGTGACAAGGAGATCCTAGCAACCTGAGGGGGTTGGCACAAACACACTCCCAGAGATATACACACACTGTGCACGCTATACACAGACACACTGCATGGACACTGCACACACTGCAAATACACACTGCCCATGCACAATTCACACTGCACACACATGCATACACTGCACACACAGACAGCACTGCGCACATGCACATTGCACACACACACTGCTGCACACACCGATTGTACACTGCAAGCACATGCATACACTGCACACACAAACTGCTGCACATACACACTGTATGCACCACAATGTACCCACACACTCCCCACGGCACATATGCACTGTATGCACACACACTGCATTGCACAAAAATGCACACTGCACACACACTCTGCATGCACACACACGTGCACACATTGTGCACATGCACACACAGCGCACACAGTAAGATGTACGGAGGTTAAATGTGCCTAGAATAGCTTGGTAAGAGCTATATGCTCCCCTGCGCCTTTGATCAGGTGCTCTCCCTCTATTCCCCTAGCGAGGATACTGAAGAAGGTTGCGAGATGGCCCTGGCTCATCCCATCACTTGCCCACAATCCGTGGGCAAGCAGGATCTGAATGAGCTCTGCCCTATCCTCTAGTGACGAACTAGGGGGCAAGATGCGAGGAACAGGCTGTATTTGCATAGACACCGCCTCCTTTGCCTAGGCACTCAGCAGACAGCTGCCTGGCCAAAGTGATCCATTTGGGCTGTTAAGGGTTAAGTAGTCTTGGATGCAGGGCACCTTATTGTTATCCTTATTGCAGGAGTAAAGGGCAGCAGACCTGTACTTAGCCTGCCCTGACTGAGAGGGTCTCCCTAATCTCCTCACTAAGCAGGCACAGTGATGCCAAACCCCAGGGAAAAGCAACAGGGGCCGGAATAGGGGTTTCTAGCTGGGGGTTAAAGCGTTTTAGCTACTGTTTGATGCTTCTCCAGGGTGTAAAGAGAGCCCTGACTGGACTCCATGGAGAGGCCTGGCTTCTGCTCAGCGCTCACTAGAGCAGGACCTGGGGATGAGCCTTGGCGCGGGTGTCGGGACAGTGGGGTGGTGAAAGCACGGCAGAGGCTGCAGCAGTGAGGCTCCTCGCTGTCCGGTGAAATCCCTGCGGACGGGGCGTCAGACCACGGCATTGCAGCAAGCGGCAGTGACAGAGGTATTTCCCAACCCCCCTTCAGGAGCGGGAGCTGAACCCTGTGAATGCCCCCCAAATTCTGGGAGTTCGCCCACCTCAGACAACCAAGTGGGGTGCAGCGCAGGGGGAGGGGAGTGGCATACTAAAGGGACACTTGTCCATCGGACTTTCACACTGCAATGTGGGAAACTGAGGCAAAGGACACTGCCGGGCGGGTGTTTTACTTACTGATTGCTTACTTGGGAGTCACTGTTGTGGTGTCTTCTCAAATTAATGCTGGGTTCCTTTTGCCTTTTCTTAGAAGTTTTCTCTTCTATACTGTACGCAGACTCAGAGCTTGTGAGGGGGAAGCATTGCCTCTTGGAGGCACGTGGGGAGGTGGTAACTTTTCCCAGATTTCTGGGTGGGGGCTTGAACCAGTTCTGTTTTGTGGTGTTAAGAGGAACCCCTAGATATTGAACCTGGCTCTTGTCGCTGCGACCACTAGCTGGCAGCAGGGTTACACGCCTTTTAGACACATTGGCTAAGGAATTTCCACGAGCCCAGGACTAAGAGATGCGATGGTTAAAGCAAATCTACATCCTGCTCAGTGACCAAGCAAGTCTGACAGCCACCTAGGAGCAGAGCTTCTCTCCCTCTGTCCAACTAGAGAGACCCTCCAAGGTTCAACACACAGGGGGAGCCCCGGCTGCCAGGGGTAAGTCAAGCGTTAGAGAGGAGTGTAAAAAAAACCCCATCTAGGAAGAGCTCTCTGTGCGCCCAGACAGCTGAACGGCCTCGCGAGCAAACTAGCTGAACTCCAGCGTACAGACACATATCTCACGCCCAACTAGCCACTGTTTCTTTGTGTGCCTTACGAACCCCATCGACAGCTCTCCTTGGGCAAACCCTTGGTTGTGTTCCTTCACACATTCACAGGCCAGAGAACTGCCCCGAATGGTTTCCTGTTTGCACTGCAGCGAAGTGCCTCTTGCTCTCCATTCAGTACGGGGACATCCAGGCTGGGCCCTGCATTCAGAGGCCCGATCCAGGGTTTTGTTTCTAGCTGGGCGTCCTGCTCTAGAAGTGCGATGAGGGGTCCAGCCCAGGGAGGGGAAGGGAAGAAAGCCAGATCTTGGCTCCTACCCAGGGTATAACTTTGGAATATTAAAAGAAACTGCTTAACGGAGGGATCCCAATGAACCGTCAGGCTAATTCTGATTTACATGAGAATGAACCAAACCCTCTGGCTCAGCGCAGCATGGAGGAAATGTGCCACAAACCAGCGCCATCTGCTGGTGGAAGCAGCAGAGAAACCGAGAGAGTTAAAATCTGGGTGCCGGCAGGCGAGAGCCCAGTGCAAGAGACGAGAGATTCCCCCCCCACACACGTTACCTGTACACACCACACCGGCGTCCTCCGCATGCTGGCAGTCGTGCACGCCCCATGGTGCAGCCCGACACCGGCTCAGCGCCGACTCATTGCCCTGGCATCGCACGTTGTCCAGCCAGATGGGACCGCTGCCCTCACCAAAAAAGGCCCCCCTGGGAGCAGAGAGTGGGTTTCCGCAGCCGAGCTCCCGGCACACCACAGCCGCACCTGGCAGCGCCCACATGTCATCACACACTGTGCCCCAGCGGCCCTGGTGGAAAACCTCCAGCCGCCCAGAGCAGGAACCAGCGCCACCCACCAGCCGCAGCACAGCACCCCCTGGGGAGAGAGCAGAGATCAGCCCCCTTGGGGAGAGAGCAGGGATCTGAGGGGGCAGTTTGTCTGGGGGTAGGTAGCTCTGGGGAGAAGACTGCTCTGGGAGGTAGTTGGTCCTAGAAGGCTAGGTAGCTTTGGGAGGTAGGTAGTTTGGGGGGTGGGGAGGTAGTTCTTGGGGGCCTAGCTCTGGGAGGGGAAGAGCTCTGAAAGATAGTTGTTCCCAGGGAGGTAAATAGCTCTAAGGTAGGTAGTTTGGGGGCGGGGGGGGGGGGAAGGCAGCTCTGGGGGGTAGTTGGTCGAGGGGGTCAGTAGCTCTGGGTAGGAGGTAGCTTGGTGAGGTAAGTAGTTTGGGGCGGAGGTAGCTTTGGGGGGAAAATAGCTCAGTGGGATAGTTGGTCCTGGGGGAGAGGTAGCTCTGGGAAGTAGGTAGTTCTGGGTGGGGAGGTAGCTCTGGGGGAGGGGTAGCTCTGGGGGGTAGTAGGTCAGGGGGAGGTAGCTCTGGGGAGGTAGGTAGTTCTGGGGAGTAGTTTGTCAGGGGGTGGGTAGCTCTGGGGGGTAGTTTGTGGGGGGGTAGGTAGCTCTGGGGGAGGGGTAGCTCTGGGGTGTAGTAGGTCAGGGGGAGGTAGCTCTGGGGTAGAGGTAGTTTTGGTGAATAGTTTATTGGGGGGGAGGTAACTCTGGGGAAGTAGATAGTTCTGGGTGGGGGGTAGCTCTGTAGGGGAGGTAGTTCTGGGGAATACTTCGTCGGGTTGTAGGGGAGGTAGCTCTGGGGGAGGCGTAGCAAGTCGCTGGGGAGGTAGTTCTGTGAGGGAGGCAGTTCTGGGGAATAGTTTGTCGGGGGAGAGATAGCTCTGGGGGGGAAGGTAGTTCTGGGGGAGGTAGCTCTGGGGAAGGGGTAGCTCCGGGGGGTAGTTGGTCCTAGGTGGGTAGGTAGCTCCTGCGGGGGATAGCTCCGAGGGGTACCTGTGCAGATGACGCTGGCATCCTCATCGTGCTGGCAGTTGGTGCGCCCCCAGGGCCGTGCCCGGCACTGCTGCAGGGACATCTCCTTCCCACTGCAGCCCACATCATCCAGCCAGATGGGGCCGGTGCCAGTCCCAAAATGCGCCCCCCCGGGGGCAGCCTGCACTGCGCCACAGCCCAGCTCCCGGCACACCACGGCGCCCTCCAGCAGCCCCCAGCCGTCATCACACACCGAGCCCCACTGGCTCCCGTGAAGCACCTCCAGACGCCCCGCGCAGTTGTGGGGGCCCCCCACGAGCCGCAGGGGGGCGCCGCCTGCAGGGCAGAAAATAGGTCACCAGGGGATGGGGATCACAGAGGGGCCCATAGGCCAGACTAAGAGGCTGGGGGCTCTCTGTAGAGGAAGGGGCGCCACAGGCCAGGCTGGGGCATGGGGGGGTCTTTCCAAGGGAAGGGAGCCCCACTGCCCAGGCTGATGGGTGGGGGCAAGTCTCTGACAGGGTCATGGCTCTGGCATGCTTGGTGACATCAGAGCGGACAGAAGGGGAAGCTTGTAGATTCATAGATCCCAAGGCCAGAAGGGACCCCTTTCATCATCTAGTCTGACCTCCTGAATAGCACAGGCCAGAGAACGCCCCCAGAATAATTCCTCGAGCATATTGTTTACAAAAACACCCAATCTTGAGTCAAAAATTGTCCATGATGGAGAATCCACAACAACCCATGATAAATTGTTCCAACGCTTCATTACTCTCACTGTTAAAAATGTACATCTTAGTTCCAGTCTGAATTTGTCCAGCTTCAACTTCCAGCCACTGGATCGTGTTAGACCTTCCTCTCTAGACTGAAGAGTCCATTATTAAATATTTGTTCCCCATGTAGATATCTATAGTCTGTGATCATCCTCCCTTAACCTTCTCTTTGTGAAGCTAAATAGATCGAGCTCCTTGAGTCTGTCACTCTGAGGCAGGTTTCCTAACCCTTTAATCATTGTTGTGGCTCTTCTTTGACCCCTCTCCAATTTATCAATATCCTTCTTGAATTGTGGGTACCAGAACTGGTTGATCACAGAAGTGGTTGCACCAGTGCCAAGTATAGAGGTAAAAATGCCTTTCTACTTCTACCTGAGATTCCCCTCCATCCCAGCATCTCATTAGCCCTTTTGGTCACAGCTTCACACTGGAAGCTCATGTTCAGCCAATTATCCACCACGATCCCCAAATCTTTTTCAGAGTCACTGCTTCCCAGGAGAGAGTTCACCATGTAAGTATGGCCTGCATTTTTTGTTCCTAGATGAATACATTTACATTCAGCCATATTAAAACGCATATTGTTGCTTGCACCCACTTTATCAACTGATCCAGATCGCTCTGTGTCCGTGACCTTTCCCCTTCATTATTTACCACTCCCCCAATATATGTGTCATTTGCAAACTTTATCAGTGACGATTTTATGTTTTCTTCCAAGTCATTGATAAAAATGTTAAGGAGCATAGAGTCAAGACCTGACCCTAGTGGGATCCCGCTAGAAACACTGCTGCTCGTTGATGATTCCCTCTTTACAGTTACATTTTGAGACCTATCAGCTAGCCAGTTTTTAATACATTTAATGTGTGCCGTGTTAATTTTATATTGTTTTGTTTCATTCTAGTTGGTCATAGAATCATAGAAGATTAGGATTGGAAGAGACCTCAGGAGGTCATCTAGTCCAACCCCCTGCTCAAAGCAGGACCAAGCCCAACTAAATCATCCCAGCCAGGGCTTTGTCAAGACAGGCCTTAAAAACCTCTAAGGATGGAGATTCCACCACCTCCCTAGGTAACCCATTCCAGTGCTTCACCATCCTCCTAGTGAAATAGTGTTTCCTAATATCCAACCTAGACTTCCCCCATTGCAACTTGAGACCATTGCTCCTTGTTCTGTCATCTGCCACCACTGAGAACAGCCGAGCTCCATCCTCTTTGGAAACCCCTTTCAGGTAGTTGAAGGCTGCTATGAAATCCCCCCTCACTCTTCTCTTCTGCAGACTAAACAAGCCCAGTTCCCTCAGCCTCTCCTCATAAGTCATGTGCCCCAGCCCCCTAATCATTTTCGCTGCTTTCCACTGGACTTTCTCCAATTTGTCCACATCCTTTCTGTAGTGGGGGGCCCAAAACTGGATGCAATACTCCAGATGTGGCCTCATCAGTGCCGAATAGAGGGGAATAATCACTTCCCTCGATCTGCTGGCAACACTCCTATTAATACAGCCCAATATGCCTTTATCCTTCTTGGCAACAAGGGCACACTGTTGACTCATATCCAGCTTCTCATCCACTGTAATCCCCAGGTCCTTTTCTGCAGAAGTGCTGCTTAGCCAGTCGGTCCTCAGCCTGTAGCGGTGCATGGGATTCTTCTGTCTAAGTGCAGGACTTTGCACTTGTCCTTGTTGAACCTCATCAGATTTCTTTTGGCCCAGTCCTCCAATTTGTCTAGGTCACTCTGGACCCTATCCCTACCCTCCAGCATATCTACCTCTCCCCACAGCTGAGTGTCATCTGCGAACTTGCTGAGGGTGCAATCTATCCCACCCTCCAGATCATTAATAAAGATGTTGAACAAAACTGGCCTCAGGACCGACCCCTGGGGCACTCTGCTTAATACCGGCTGCCAACTAGACATCGAGCCATTGATCACTACCCATTGAGCCCGAAAATCTAGCCAGCTTTCCATGCACCTTTTAGTCCATTCATCCAATCCATACTTTTGTAACTTGCTGGCAAGACAATGTGGGAGACCGTATCAAAAGCTTCGCTAAAGTCCAGATATATCATGTCCACTGCTTTCTCCATATCCACAGAGCCAGTTAACTCATCATAGAAGGCAATCAGGTTGGTCAGACATGACTTGCCCTTTGTGAATCCATGTTGACTGTTCCTGATCACCTTTCTCTCCTCCAAGTACTTCAAAATGGCTTCCTTGAGGACCTGCTCCATGATTTTTCCAGGGACTAAGGTGAGGCTGACCGGTCTGTAGTTCCCCGGGTTCTCCTCCTTCCCTTTTTTAAAGATGGGCACTATATTTGCCTTTTTCCAATTGAACGGCACCTCCCCTGATCACCATGAGTTTTCAAAGATAATGGCCAATGGCTCTGCAATCACGTCAGCCAATTCCCTCAGCACCGTTGGATACATTAGATCTGGACCCATGGATTTGTGGATGTCCAGCTTTTCTAAATAGTCCTTAACCTGTTCTTTCACCATTCACAGCTGCTCACCTCCTCCCCATACCACGCTGCCCAGGACAGCAGTCTGGGAGCTGACCTTGTCTGTGAAGATGGAGGCAAAAATAGCATTGAGTACTTCAGCTTTTTCCACATCATCTGTGACTAGGTTGCCTCCCCCATTCATTAAGGATCCGACACTTTCCCTGACCTTTTTCTTGTTTCTAACATACAGGTAGAAACCCTTCTTGTTACCCTTCACATCCCTTGCTAGCTGCAACTCCACTTGTGTTTTGGCCTTCCTGATTACACCCCTGCATGCTCGAGCAATATTTTTATATTCCTCCCTAGTCATCTGTCCAAGTTTCCACTTCTTGTAAGCTTCCTTTTTGTGTTTAAGCTCACCGAAGAGTTCACTGTTAGCCAAGCTGGTCACCTGCCATATTTGCTATTCTTTCTGCACATCAGGATGGTTTGTTCCTGCGCCCTAAATAAGGCTTCTTTAAAATACAGCCAGCTTTCCTGGGCTCCTTTCCTCATCATATTAGCCTCCCAGGGGATCCTGCCCATCAGTTCCCTGAGGGAGTCAAAGTCTGCTTTTCTGAAGTCCAGGGTCCGTATTTTACTACTGTCCTTTCTTCCTTTTGTGAGGATCCTAAACTTCACCATCTCATGGTCACCGTTGCCCAGGTTGCCACCCACTTCTACTTCCCCTACCAATTCTTCCCTGTTTGTGAGCAGCAGGTCAAGAGGATCACGGCCCCTAGTTGGTTCCTCCAGCACTTGCACCAGGAAGTTGTCCCCAACACTCTCCAAAAACTTCCTGGATTGTCTGTGGACCGCTGTATTGCTCTCCCAGCAGATGTCAGGGTGATTGAAGTCCCCCATGAGAACCAGGGCCTGTGTTCTGGAAACTTCAGTTAATTGTCCAAAGAAAGCCTCGTCCACCTCATCCTCCTGGTCCGGTGGTCTATAGCACACGCCCACCACGACATCACCCTTGTTGCTCTTGGTTTTAAACTTAACCCAAAGACTCTCAACAGGCTTTTCTCCAGTTTCATGCTGGAGCTCTGAGCAATCATACTGCTCTCTTATATATAGTGCAACGTTTCCACCTTTTCTCCCTGCCTGTCCTTCCTGAACAGTTTATACCCATCCATGACAGTGCTCCAGTCACGTGAGCTACCCCACCAAGTCTCTATTATTCCACTCACATCATAGTTCTTTGTCTGTGCCAGGACTTCCAATTCTTTCTGCTTGTTTCCCAGGCTTCTTGCGTTTGTATACAGGCACCTAAGATAACTAGCCGCTTGCCCTATTTTCTCAGTATGAATCAGGAGGCTGCCCCTGTTGCACCCTCCTCCTTGTGTTTTCTCCCGGTATCCCACTTCCCCACTTACCTCAGGGCTTAGGTCACCGTCCCCTGGCGAACCTAGTTGAAAGTCTGCAGTGACCCACTCAAGGTCATTCTTGGCAGTATCATTGGTGCCCACGTGGGGAAGTAGGAAGGGGTAGCGGTCCGAGGGCTTGATCAGTCTTGGCAGACACTCCATCACATCCTGAATTCTAGCTCCTGGCAAGCAGCACACTTCTCGAGTCTCTCGGTCTGGCAGATGGATGACTCTGTCCCCCTTAGGAGGGAGTCCCCGATCACCACCCCCCGTCTCCTCCTCTGGGGAGTGGTGGTCATGCAGTGCTAAGCCAAATGCCTCAGAGAAGACTAAGTATATTACATTAACACTATTACCTTTATCAACCAAACTTGTCATCCCATCAAAAAAGATATCAAGTTAATTTGACAGGATCTATTTTGCATAAACCCATGTTGATTTGCAATATTTACATTACCCTACTTTAATACCTTATTAGTCAAGTCCCATGTCATCTGCTCCATTATCTTGCCTAGGATTGATGTCAGGCTGACAGGCCTATAATTACCTGGGTCATCCTGTTTACCCTTTTTAAATATTAGCACAATGTTAGCTTTCTTCTAGTCCTCTGGAACTACTGCAATGCTCCAAGACTGAATGAAAATCAACAGTAATGGTCCAGTGAGTCCCTCAGGCAGCTCTTTTAAAACTCTTCGATGGAAGTCATCTGGACCTGCTGATTTAAAAACATTTCTAACTTTAGTAGCTTCTATTTCATATCCTCCAGATATTAGTGGAATAAGAAGAGTGTTATCATTGTTCTATGATGAGACTGCATCATCTGTTTTCTTCCCATATACAGAACAGAAATAATTATTGAACACATCTGCCTTTTCTGCATTATTGTTGATAATTCTACCATTTCCATCTAGTAATGCATCAATACCATGGTCAGGATTCTTTTCGTTACTACTTCACTTAAAAGTCTTCCCTAATCAATTTTATACAATTTCTAGCTTCTGATTTATATTCATTACTGCCAACTTCCTTTTTTCTTCCATTTGTTATATATATTTGTTTTTATTTTTATCACTGCTTTCGCTCCTCCTTTCAGTCAGGTCAGTTTTTTAACCAGCAAGGCCTTCTTCCATTGTGGCTTTTGGAGCATCTAATTCTCAAACTATTCCCAATTATCATACACATTTTTCTGATTAAATTCTTCCTCCCAGATGATTTGGCTCCTAATTATTTTCAGCTTTGTGAAATTGTCCCTTCTAAAGCGCCAAGTATACAGATTGCTGGACTGGAGTTTCTCCTTTTTGAACATTATAAATGTGATCAGGTCATGCTCACTTGTGACAAAGTGGGAATTTTTGGTAATATTTTTATGAATCCTATGTGCACCTCAGTTTCCCTCTGTAGTTTGCATTGCTACCTAGTGGGATAGCACTACTGCTGGAATAGTGCAGGACACACAGGGGTATGTGTCATCTCATTGTCTGGGTGGAACAAATGGTTCATTACGGAACTGGTTGAAACAGACCTAGAGCAACAAGGGGTCCAGAGGAACAATGGAAGCTCCAAGGAGTGATCAATGGATACTCCACCATGGGTCGCGCTAGCACAGGGGAGGGAAAACTATGGCCCGCGGGCCAGATCCGGCCCATCAGGGCTTTCAGTCCGGCCTGCAGGATTGCCAGCCCCATGGCGCAGCAGGGCTAAGGCAGGCTCCCTGCCTGCCCTGGCCTCGCGCCGCTCCCAGAAGCAGCTGGCTCCACATCCCTGCAGCCCCTGGGGGTGGGGGGGCAGAGGGTTCAGTGCGCTGCCCTCGCCTGCAGGCACTGCCCTCCGCAGCTACCATTGGCTGGGAATGGGGAACCGTGGCCAATGGGAGCTTCGGGGGTGGTACACGCAGGCAAGGGCAGCACATGGCGGAGCCGCCTGCCCCACCCCACCCCCAGGAGCCACTGCCAGACATGCTGGCCACTTCCGGGAGCGGTGCGGGGCCAGGGCAGGCAGGGAGCCTGCCTTAGCCCCACTGCGCGCTGCTGCCACCCCAGCATTGCTCGAGGTAAGCGACATTGGGCCGGAGCCTACACCCCGAACCCCTCCTGCACCCCATACCCCAACCCCCCGCCCTGAGCCCCCTTACCCCTTGCCTTGAGCCCCCTGCTGTTCCCCTCCTGCTCCCCAGCCCCCTGCCCTGAGTCCCCTCCTTCAACCCACATCCCTCCTGCACCTCAACCCCTTGCCCTGAGCCCCCTCCTGCACTCCACACCCCCTCCTGCACCCCACACTCCCTCCCGCATCCCAACCCCCGCCCCAGCCCTACATTCATGGCCCTGCATACAATTTCCCCACCCAGATGTGGCCCTCGGACCAAAAAGTTTGCCCACCGCTGCTCTAGCAGGTGCGGCTGTGAATTCAACATGGCCCTGCCTGGAGACAGAGGACTGGGAGGTGACCAGCAGAGGATAAGTGTAGGCTCTGGCAGAAGCTTGGGGGTTCTCACCTGGCAACTGACTAAGGAACAGAGTCTGAAGATGGGGTTTGCTCCCGCTCGACTGGGTTCGGGGCTGACCAGAATGAGCTCTGCTTGACCCTTCCTCTCTCTGTGCTGCCCTAAGGACTCCCTGTGCTGCATGCCACGGGCGAACAAACCCGACTGCTTTGAAAACGCCGCCAGGTATCACTGTAAATACTGGCTGAGGTGCATGAATCCCTTCACGCAGACAAGGCTCTCCCCGGAGTATGGCTCAGTTTCACATGCTGGGCAGAGCTCGTGGGGCAAAGCAGGAGGCAAGAGCCCAGAAAGCTCAGTCTCAGGGGCAGTGAGGCCCCACGGCCTGGCAGAAGAGTGAGACCCCTTGTGGGGTCTGGCACACTGCCGAGGTTCCTCCAAGAGCCTGTTTAAACACTAGGGTGTAGTACCAATCCTGGGGCTCCGTGACCCTTGAACCTAAGCTGCCATTCATTGTTAGTTCTCTGATCAGTTCCTGTTTTGCAAAAATTCACGGGCCCGTGACCTGTCCATGGCTTTTACTAAAAATACCCGCCCTGACTAACACTTGGGCGGGGAAGCTGCTTGGGGCGGGCGGGCGGAGGAAGTCCGGGGGCGCCGTGGGTGCTGGGGGAGGTGGCCCGGGACCCCTGCTGGTGCTGGGGTGGGGGTGATCGGCGGGGCTGGCAGAGGCTTCCTACCTGGCTCCACATCCGTTCAGCTCCTAAGCAGCAGAGGCAGGCCAGGGCAGGGGCTCCACTGCTCCCACCACAAGTGCTGGCTGCCACAGCTCTCATTAACCGGGAGCTGCAGGGGGCCCATGCCAGTGGAAGCCAGGGCGCCCCCCACCCCAAGGTAAGCACCCCCCAACACTCCCCAACCCCCTCCCACACGCCCAAACTGCTGCTGCTGGCCCAGGGGCTGCCAGGCTCGGGCAGCCCCTCAGCCTGCACCAGCAGATTCAGAAGTCACGGAGGTCACAGAAAGTCATGGAATCCGTGACAGACTCACAGCCTTAGCCATGAGATAAGAAGCAGAAAGTCCCATCCTCACATTCCCTCTAAATTATATCAAAGCAAAGCAATATCGGGCTGTTAAAGAGGTGCTCCTCTCCTAATAGTACCCACCATCACCAGATAAAGAAATGTTTAAAGAAAACTTTGTTTGATGCATTCTGTCTGGCAAGGAACCACTTGCCACTGGGTGTGAAATCTACTTCTTTATTGTCTTGCCTTTTTGGTCCCCACTTCTCTCATGTTCATCTGTATGGTCTCTGTCTGGGTCTTTGATTGTTTCTGTCTGTTGCATAACTCATTTTGCAAGATTTAAATCAATTAAGGTGGTGGGGGATGATTGGTTAAATAATTGTTTTGTAATGGGCTAGGATTGTGAAAAATACTGCTTTGTAGTACTTTAGTTTAAAACAATTGGTTAAGGTATAGCTAAGCAGGACTCAAGTTTAACTATATAAATTGGGGTCCCAAATCCAAAAGGAAGTTCTTTAGAACCTAACTCCAGGACACAGCTCAAGATCAGAGCTGCCAAACCTCAACACCCTGCCAACCACACCATGCTGGAAGCTAGAGCCCCGGATGACCTGTTCCTGACTGGACATCAGGAAAATTTCATCTGCCTTATTGGGAGTGGTCAGCATTGTATGCTTAGCCTGTGTATTCTGTGTTGGTAAGTGTTAATAAATAGAAGTTAAGGATATTACTGTATAAGGCTCTTTCACTGGTAAACAGGCCCCGCAAACCCGCTGATTACTTCCTGAGCCCTAAGAATGGGGGTGGGGGCCCTGAGCCCTAAGAACTGGGTAAGGGTAGGTGCCTTTTGCCCATTGCCCTAGGAACTAAATCAACCGGGTTATGTCTTGAGCCCATGGTAGGGTAAAGGTGGGGTGTCCTAGAGTGTGCGGGTAACAGTTTATAGACACGCTCAAGTGTAAAATTCCCCTGTGTTGGCTGCAGCACTCTCTGGGTTAGGAAACTGTCATCTACAATATTCTCAAAAAGAAAAGGAGTATTTGTGGCACCTTAGAGACGAACAAATTTATTTGAGCATAAGCTTTCGTGAGCTACAGCTCACTTCATCGGAATGCATCTGATGAAGTGAGCTGTAGCTCACGAAAGCTTATGCTCAAATAAATTTGTTCGTTTCTTAGGTGCCACAAATACTCCTTTCCTTTTTACAAATACAGACTAACACGGCTGCTACTCTGAAACCTACAATATTCTGAAATTCCTACGACAGTTTGATCCTGGCAGTGTGAGATCTCCAGGGTAGGTCACTCCAATTGGAGGTTTTTCTCAAAGCTCTGCTCTAGGAATTACTTGGGGGATGTTCTCGGGCCTGTGTTATGCAGGAGGTCAGACTAGACATTACCACAATGGCCCCTTCTGGCCTTGGAATTGAAAAGAATTGAAGTCCCCGAGGATACAGCTGTTCTTCCACACATGGTAGAGAAGTGACTCAGAAACAAGCAATGCCACTTTTAAGGTCGGGTGCCCTCCCTCCCCGTTTGCCCACTTGAGGCTTCCTACCTAGGCTCTAATCCTTGATTTTAACATTCCAGTTCTGCAGCTTATCCCATCAGGGGTCAGTAATAGCAGCAAGCTCCAATCAATGCTCATAAACAAGCAATTCCACTTCCCCTGGGATGAAGCCCCAGGAAGCTGGGGAGATGGAATGGAGGGAGGCATGTGCCAAGGAGTGGGAGGGTCATTTGGGGTGGGGGCCTGCTAGGGGGGGAATTGGTTTGTCTCATACTCACTGTGCTCTGGCGTGGTGGAAGCTGGCCTGGCAGTGCTCTGTGCTGGGGGGCTGTGGTCCCCAAGGGCCGGCTGCACCGAGGGCTCAGTGGTGATGATGGGCAGGAAGCGGTGAGCTGTGGGCACAGCAGGGTCAGACAGGGACACATAGATGTGGCCACAGGGAGAGTGTGGCCTTTGGGCCCTGGAAGGATCGGTGCCAGCCACAATGGGCACTGAAATGGAACAGGCCATGTCACCTGCACCATACCCAGAGCCCCAGCCACACCATGCTGTAGTGGGACACAGGGCCTTCTAGTCGCATCCGCTCCGCTCCGGCCCAAGGCAGGGACTGGCTGGCTCAAGGGGCGGGGAATAGCACATGGGGCCTTCTAGGGGCATCCGCTCAGCTCTGGCCCCAGGCGGGGACCAGCTGGCTCAGGGGGTGGGGAATGGGACACGGGGCCTGTCCCCTCTATGGGGCGCCGGCTTCCATCCGGCCCCAGGCAGGCACTGGCTGGCTCAGGGGGTGGGGAATGGGACATGGGGCCTGTCCCCTCTATGGGGCGCCGGCTTCCATCCGGCCCCAGGCAGGCACTGGCTGGCTCAGAGGGTGGGGAACGGGACATGGGGCCTGTACCCTCTAGGGGCATCCACTCCGCTCCGGCCCAAGGCAGGGACTGGCTGGCTCAAGGGGCGGGGAATAGCACATGGGGCCTTCTAGGGGCATCCGCTCAGCTCTGGCCCCAGGCAGGGACCAGCTGGCTCAGGGGGTGGGGAATGGGACACGGGGCCTGTCCCCTCTATGGGGCGCCGGCTTCCATCCGGCCCCAGGCAGGCACTGGCTGGCTCAGGGGGTGGGGAATGGGACATGGGGCCTGTCCCCTCTATGGGGCGCCGGCTTCCATCCGGCCCCAGGCAGGCACTGGCTGGCTCAGAGGGTGGGGAACGGGACATGGGGCCTGTACCCTCTAGGGGCATCCACTCCGCTCCGGCCCAAGGCAGGGACTGGCTGGCTCAAGGGGCGGGGAATAGCACATGGGGCCTTCTAGGGGCATCCGCTCCGCTCCGGCCCCAGGCGGGGACCAGCTGGCTCAGGGGGTGGGGAATGGGACACGGGGCCTGTCCCCTCTATGGGGCGCCGGCTTCCATCCGGCCCCAGGCAGGCACTGGCTGGCTCAGAGGGTGGGGAACGGGACATGGGGACCTCTAGGGGGGTCCGCTCCATTCTGGCCCCAGGCGGGGACCAGTCTGGCTCAGGGGGTGGGGAATGGCTCATGGGACCTGATCCCAATAGGAGCGCTGGCTCCAACTCTCCCAGAGCTGGGTACCGCCTGGCATTGCTGTGTGGTTTTCCCAGCTGCCACGTCGCATGCGCCGGCTGGCCCCACCTGAGCACACAGCGCTGGCGTCCTCCTCGTGGCTGCAGACGTGCTGGCGCCAGCCCCGGTGGCGGCAGAGGCGCAGATGTTGCTCTGAGCCCTGGCACCGCACCTCATTGAGCCAGATGGGGCCCGAGCCCTCCCCAAACCAGGCGCCCACCGGGGCGGAGAGCGCGGTGCCGCAGCCCAGCTGCCTGCACACCACGGCTGCGTCGGCCAGGTCCCACTCGTCGTCACACACCGAGCCCCAGCGGCCCTTGTGGTTGATCTCCACACGCCCCACGCACTCACTGGGGCCCCCAGCCAGACGCACCAGGAATGGGCCTGCAGGGATGGCACAGCCTGTCAGACCCACAACCCCTCTCTCATGGCCCCTCTGACCCATAGGGCCCTCCCCTCTCCACACAGCCCCGCGGGGCCTTATCCCCACCCCCAGGGCCCCATTGCACCACTCCTTCCTCCCAGGACCCCATCCCCCCACAGTCCTCTCTGCTCCATGGGACTGCTCTCCTCTAGCCCCACCCCAATAGGCCCCTTCCCTAGAGGGCCCCTCCACCCTGAGGGCCCCTCCCCACAGGAAACTCCTACCCCATATAGTCCTTCCCTCCCAGGCTCCCACCCCATAATGGGGCTGTTCCTCCCTGTGCCCATCACCCCATGGGCCACTCCGCCCCACTGAGCCCACCCCCATGATCCTTCACTCACCTGTGAACCTTCAACCCCTTTGAGCCTCCACCCCACTGCAACACTTCACACCCCCTGCAACCTTTCACCCCACTGCAACCCTACACCCCACTGCAACCCTTTCACTACACTGCGACCCTTCATACCCCTGCCTCACATGGGCTGGAGTTGTGGTTGCCCGGTCCCATCCCCATCACATCAGAAACCCTAGAGCCAGCAAGAGCTGGAGGCAGAGAGGGGACCCCCACAGACAGTGCCAGGCCCAGACAGACAGTGCTAGGGTGAGACAGGCAGGGGTGAACATACACACACGGCTAGGGATACACTGGCCAGGCCTACACGCAGAGTTTGCTGGCATGGCTGTTTGGCGGGGTGTGAAGAGGTGTCACCCCTGCCCAACATGGCTCTGTCAGCAGAGCCCTGAGTGGTACCTGAAGGACAGAGCTTGCATCATCAAGGTGGCTCAGCTGGGCTGGGCCAAGCACTGCTCCTTGAGCTGCGTCCACACCAGGCTCGCACAGGTCCTAGGTAGTCCTGTGCCCCGCCTCCCCCCGACACACACAGGGATAGGGACACCCATACATAGGGGCACACACAGGGACAACAGGTACACACATACACACACACAGAGCCAACAGGGACACATACACAGGGACACACACAGGTGCGTGCACACACCCACAATATGCATTTACCTGTGCAGTGAAATTCCAGGAACCCAACTGAAAAACAAGAGCGCAACGGGTGAGCAGAGCCCAGCAGATGGCTAATCTCCTGCCCAGTGGGTCAGGACTGTCCTGTGGGGGGGCCTGGCTGGGTGTGGGGGAGCAGCCAGTCTGAGCCCCCAACCCGGGGAACGACCAGCGTGAGCAGCACTTAGATGTACACTGCAAATGCCTGTGAAAGGAGCGAGCCCTGGAGTGCCAGGCACCTTGAACTCCCTGCCTGGGGTTTTGAAACTGAGTATCCCCTGCCCTGAGCTCAGCACCCACTGCCCAGTGCCCCCTGCTTGCCGCCCCCGCCAGGCATTCAGCACCAGCTTCCCAATGCTCAGTGACCTCTGCCCAGCACTGTGTCCCCTGTAGCCCTCAACATCCGGGAGTTCTGACAGTGCCTGAGGTGGGACCCTGCGGCTAGGAAGGGGCTGGGCTTCCCCAGTGCCTGAGCCTCGCCCCCAAAGCAGCTGGTACTCACCGAGGAGGAGCAGGGGCAGCCGCATGGTGGCTGGTGGGGAGCAAGCCCTGGGGCCAGGTCTGCACAGTGTCAGGAAGGGGTGTTTCATGGAGCAGGACTGGCCAGGCCAGGGGATGACTCAGCCTGGCCACAATTTCTAAGGAGGGAGCCTTGCAACGCCCACAGCTCAGGGTGGTGACCTCGGAGCCTGGGAAGCCAGGGGTGGCAGGGAACCCTGTGCCCAGGAGTAGGCAAGCGTGACACCAGGGATGCTGGATTGGGCGAGCCCTGCCAGCCACGTGTCCCAGGACAGAGAGCAGCATCCTCCAGCCAGGCCCCTGGCAGGCAATGGGTTAACGAGCTGCAACAGAAACAGCTGCAACAGCTGGGCTCATGCCTGTGTGTGCAGCACAAACTAACACCCAGGGCCACACACACACCCAGCCATCCCTACATGCCCGCCCATGTGTGTGCAAATATTCATGCAAAGGGATGCACACGCACAGACACACACAGGTGCTGACATACATGTGCACACACACTGACACATGCATTGTCAATTCGTACACATGCCAACGCACGCACATAGTCATTCACACATATACACACACTGACATACTTGTGCGCGCACACTGACACGTCCTCCTGTGATTCCAGCTGCCAGGCTGGCCTCACGCCCTGTGTGCTGTGCCATGTCCGGACCAAGGGGTGTGAGGGGACAGGGGGAGGGGTCCTGTCCTGCCATGGGGGCCGTGGCCTGGCTGGCGCTCATCTCCCCCCACAGCCCTGGGGATGTCCTGGCCTCACAGTCCCAGCCAGGGGCGAGTCATAGAAAGACTGAGTCAGTGCTGTGCGAGCCGGGCTGGCCTGCCGCCAGCAGTGCCGCGGGCAGAGGCACAGCGCAGCCCAGGTCTCTGGGACCCTGCCCGTAGACAGGAGACCCTGGCCACCTGGCACCCCATGCCAGGCACGGCCCCTGCCCAGCCAGCTGCACTGCAGGGCAGTCGCCGCTGAGGACTGTGTTTCCAGGGTACTGGCAACCATAGCAACCTGTGTTGTCGTACAACCAAACATCCCGCTAAACAGCAGCTGCCTGGCCCGCTGTGGATGGGAGACTGCCAAGGAACAGGCAGGCGGCTGCAAGGAGCAGGCAGGGGCTCTCTCCCCACGCAGTCAGTGCTAGCCCCAATGCCCCAGGGCAGCGCTAGGGGGCCTGTGCTGCAGAAAGTGGGGTGCTCAGTAGGGGGCATTCTCCCCTGGCCATCAGCGCTGGCCCCCCATGCACACTAGGATGGGAGGAGGGATATTTGCTGTTGTAAGAACATGTCTGGAGATCGAGAGACAGCTCCCATTGGCCTTTCCTGGCAGTGACTCTCCTGACGACCCCCCTGGGCTGAGTGGATCCCCTTGCTGTGTGTTCCTGCTGGCTGGCCTCTGCCTGGGGAGCTGCCTCAGGCCCGTGGGGGTGGGAGATAGATGGAGCTGCTGTATCTACAATGGCAAGATTTATTCACACACATGCTCGAACATATATGTACCCAGTGACAGCTGGTAGCCTGCGTGACTGCAGCAAGGTCCCATGGCCCGGGGTGGGACAGTGTGAGCTCTGGGTGCTTGGACAGCAGCTGCCAGACTGCGGGGGCAACTGACAGCTCCAGAGTCCCCATTCTCCTGGCTGCAGCAATGCGATCCTCAGCCAGGCCCAGGCCTGGGAATTTGCCCATGGCAAACCATGGCCAAATGACTCCATCACGCAGCCAAGCTGGTGCTGGGGAGAGCCCACTCTGGGGCAGGAGAGAGACACTCCTCCACAGCCTTGCTCTAATGTTGGGGTCCCACCCACCCCTGAGGCAACGCCTGCACCTCCACCCCAAGGGCAGGACATCCCCAGTCTCCAAGCTCAAGTTCCCTTTTGCTCCGCTCCATGTCAGGGTCGCCCACCCTATATTCCTTTCCCCAGAGCAGTCACCATAGAGCCTGTGATCCCCACCCACCACAGTCACAATTGGGGCTGTGATCTATCCCCCCCCAGCAGTCGCAGTCACAGTCACAATCGGGTCTGTGATCTCCTATCATAGAATATCGGGGTTGGAAGGGACCTCAGGAGGTCATCTAGTCCAACCCCCTGCTCAAAGCAGGACCAATCCCCAATTTTCCCCCCGATCCCTAAATGGCCCCCTCAAGGATTGAACTCAAAAGCCTGGGTTTAGCAGGCCAATGCGCAAACCACTGAGCTAACCCTCCTCCCTCCCCCCCCCAGTCACAATCAGGTCCGGCCGGTCTTGTCCTGCTGAAGCTCCAGCAAGGGACTCATCCAGAACAGGTGGTTTCCAGTCCAGGACAAGGTGGCACTGCTGTCCTGGGAACGAAGGCCGGGGCTGTCATGCCCTAAAACCCACATCCCAGCCATCGCTGCCCTGTGTCCCTCGGTGGCATCCATGGAGCAGAGGGACTCCTGGGCATGAGGATAGATACGGCCCGCCAGCCCTTGGCCAGAATTGCTCTCTGCAAGCCGCTCCCCCGACCCAGCAGAGCGGGGGGGGAGGGAGGGGCTGCTAGAGCTCCTTGCTGAACTCCTGCAGGATGGTGTAGCCCAGCCAGCTGCGCCTGCCGGTGGGGCGGTAGCCGCTGCTCTCAAAGAGGCTGATGGCAGCCTTGGTGACCACGGCAGCGTAGAGTACCATGCGCTCGTAGCCCTGCGCCCGGGCCTGGGCCTCCAGGAAGGCCAGCAGGCGGCGCCCCACGCCGGAGCGACGGTACCAGCGGCTGACGGCCAAGCGCCTCAGCTCGGCTGTGCGGGTCGCCCCCTGCGGGTGGGGCTGCAGCGCCACGCAGCCACACACGTCGTCGCCGCCGTACACCGCCACCCAGAGCCCACGCTGCCCTGAGCGGTAGTACGCGCCCAGGCCACCAAGGTCCGGCGAGCGCCGCAGCAGCAGCTTGAGGGCCAGGATGGTGAGGAGCACGGGCCCCAGCAGCGCCGCTACAAAGGAGTTGAGCAGGAAGCGGAGGCCGCTGCTCACCACGGCCAGGAGCAGCAGCACCACGGGCCGTGTCAGGACATACAGGATCAGCCGGTTCTCCGTGTCCTTGAACCCATCCTGGGGGGAAAGGGCATGTCAGCAGGGCCTGGCCCAAGGACAGCATAGGCAGGACAAGCAGGGAGGTTGGGGGGAGGGAGAGAGTGCAACGTAGGGTCAGGCTGTGATGTCGGGTTCGCCCCGGGCAGCAGCTTTCCCTGAGGGATGTGACCCCACCTGAAAGGGCAGCACAGACACAGGGGATGGTATCGAGGGCAGTGCAGGGTGCGACACAGGGCCTCAATCCCATGCATTTCTCACAGGTACTGCACACAGAGCACAAAGGCCAGGGGTAGAGGGAAAGGAGCAGGGTTCTAGCTCTGTACCTTGCAGGCCAGCAGGGTCTAGTGCTCACAGCAGGAAATGGCAGGTCAAGAGCAGGTCTTGCACTGACCCTGTGTGACTTCAAGGGTCAGTTGCCTCAGCTCTCTGCGCCTCAGGTCTGGTCTACACTAGGGGGGGATCGATCTAAGTTATGCAACTTCAGCGATGTGAATGACATAGCTGAAGTCGACGAACTTAGATCGACTTACCGTGGTGTCTTCACCGCAGTGAGCCGACTGCTGCCGCTCCCCCGTCGACTCTGCCTGCGCCTCTCGCGGAGCTGGAGTACAGGAGTCGAGGGGAGAGCGCTCGGGGGTCGATTTATCGTGTCTAGACTAGACACGATAAATCGACCCCCGCTGGATCAATCGCTGCCCACCAACCCTGCGGGTAGCGTAGACATACGCTCAGTTTCCTCCATGAATAATGGTATTCTCACTGACCTGGTGCAACAAGCTAGGTCAGGGGTGGGCAAACTACGGCCCGCGGGCCAGAACCGGCCCCTTAGGGCTGTCAATCCGGCCTGCGGGATTGCCAGCCCCGTGGCACTTTGGGCCCTGCGCCACTCCGGGAAGCGGCCGGCACCACATCCCTGCAGCCCCTAGGGGAGGGGGGACAGAGGGCTCCGCACCCTGCCCTTGCCCGTGGGTACCTCCCCCGCAGCTCCCACTGGCCAGGAACGGGGAACCGCAGCCAACGGGAGCCTCGAGGGAGGTACCCACAGGCAAGGGCAGCACATGGAGCCCTCTGCCCCCGCTCCCCCAGCGGCCGCAGGGATGTGGTGCCGGCCGCTTCCCAGAGCGGCGCAGGGGCCGGGGCCAGGGCAGCAGGCAGGGAGCCTACCCTGGCCCTGGTGCGTGCCGCTGCCACCCTGGAGCTGCTCCAGGTAAGAGGCACCGGGCCAGAGCCTGCAGCCCGAACTCCTCCTGCACCCCACACCCCAAATCCCTGCCCTGAGCCCCCTGTCTGCACCCCAACCCCCTGCCGTACCGTGCACCCCAAGCTCCTACCCCAAGCCCCCTGCCGCACCCCGTACCCCTCCTGCACCCCAACCTCCTGCCCTGAGTCCCCTGCCACACCCTGCACCCTTCCTGCACCCCAACCCCCTACCCTGAACCCCCTCCCGCACTCCACACCCCTCCCTGCACCACTGCCCTGAGCCCCCTCCTGCACTGTGCACCCCTCCTGCACCCCAACCCCCTTCCCTGAGCCCCCTCGTACACCCTGCACCCCTCCTCTGCCCCAACCCCTTGCCCTGAGCCCCTTCCTTAACACCACACCCCCTCCCACACTCAGCACTCCCTCCTGCACCCTAACCCCCACCCCAGCCCTACATTCATGGCCCTGCATGCAATTTCCCTACCCAGATGTGGCCCTCAGGCCAAAATGTTTGCCCACCCCGAGCTAGGGGCGGGGGGACATGCAGGATCATTAACTAGCTTTGAGATCCCCACAGGGCAGGTGCTAAAGGCAGGCAAAGCGTTAGAGCTTGAACGGTCGGACAGACAGACAGCTCCAAGGCTGGACAGACTGGCACTGACTGGCTCCTCCCCAGACCTTTAGCAGCTCCAGGACCATCTGCTCCTCATCTTCCTGCATCTCACGGATGGCGAGCTGGCTAGGGTCCAGCATGGGCATCACGTCTGGCAGGAGTGAGAGCACCTGCAAGGCAGGAGACAAGGCTGAGAGCTGGGGCTCTCTCTTTCCCCTCGCAGACCTGGTGAGGCTCCGAATGGCTCACTCCCCCAGCACTGAGAGCAGGCCCTGCTGAGCCAGCTCTGCCCCCAGGCCAGTGCCACCCATCACTGCACTAGAGTCATTCAGCGACTGCAGCACAGAGAAGAGCTGGGCAGGCCCAGGAGGCTGAATCCACAGGGTGTTCCCAGGCAGGAGCAGAGAGAGCACCCCCTAGAGGGGAAAGGCCCCACGTCCCATTCTCCACGCCCTGAGCCAGCTATTCCCCGCCGTGGGGCTGGGTGGGAGCTGAAGCCCCCTAGAGGGGAAAGGCCCCACGTCCCATTCTCCACGCGCTGAGCCAGCTATTCCCCGCCCTGGGGCTGGGTGGGAGCTGGAGCCCCCTAGAGGGGAAAGGCCCCACGTCCCATTCTCCACGCCCTGAGCCAGCTATTCCCCGCCCTGGGGCTGGGTGGGAGCTGAAGCCCCCTAGAGGGGAAAGGCCCCACGTCCCATTCTCCACGCCCTGAGCCAGCTATTCCCCGCCCTGGGGCTGGGTGGGAGCTGGAGCCCCCTAGAGGGGAAAGGCCCCACGTCCCATTCTCCACGCCCTGAGCCAGCTATTCCCCGCCCTGGGGCTGGGTGGGAGCTGGAGCCCCCTAGAGGGGAAAGGCCCCACGTCCCATTCTCCACGCCCTGAGCCAGCTATTCCCCGCCCTGGGGCTGGGTGGGAGCTGGAGCCCCCTAGAGGGGAAAGGCCCCACGTCCCATTCTCCACACCCTGAGCCAGCTATTCCCCGCCCTGGGGCTGGGTGGGAGCTGGAGCCCCCTAGAGGGGAAAGGCCCCACGTCCCATTCTCCACGCCCTGAGCCAGCTATTCCCCGCCCTGGGGCTGGGTGGGAGCTGGAGCCCCCTAGAGGGGAAAGGCCCCACGTCCCATTCCCTGCCCCCCTCAGCCAGCCATTCCCCACCCTGGGGCCAGATGGGAGCCAGCACCCCCTAGAGGGGAAAGGGCCCCATGGCCCCGGTGGCAGAGGGGTCAGAGAGACAAGGTGGGGCAGAAGCAGCTCTCACCACTGATGAGATCTTTGCTCTCCTGCTGCTGCCCCGCCAGAGGCAGAGTAGCCCCCTCACAGGGAGAGCTCCCGCCCCCACTGCCCTAGAGAAAATGGAGATATGCCCCTCCCCCCATGAAAGGGAAAGGGACTGCCCACCCCTGCCCCCACGGCCCCTCCCCCCATTAAAGGGAATGGGACTACCCCCTCCCCCATTAAAGAAATGGGACTGCCCGCCCCTGCAACCACCTCCTCCCCCCAAGAACAGAATGGTACAGTCCTCCTCCCCAGAAAATGCGACCCCTGCAGCACAGGCGATGGAGCTCCCCGGCAGCCCACAATGAAGAACGGAACCTCCCACAACCCGCCACCCCCGCCGCTGTGAGCAATGGACCTGCTCCACGGTCTCAGAGCCTCTCACCCCAGCCCAGTGCGCAGCCACCGGCGGCCTCGCTCCTCCTGCCCAGTACGCATGCGCCGCAGCTCACGCCTCCGACTCTTCCCCCACCCGCCCTGGCACTACCTAGCAACCGTTGCTAAGGCAGCAAGTGCGGCCCAGCGGGCCGCATAGGGCCTGCCTCGCAGTGAGGGGGAGCGAGGAGGCTGAGGTCAGGTCCTGCAGGAGGACAGTGGGGTGTGTGCAAGGATGGGGGCTCCTCCTGGGGCACTCACCAAACGGGCACCAATCCCGGGGGGGGGGGGGCATGGCCCCTATCCATGGCACTGCTATGAGGGCTCTTGCAATGGCCCCCCCCAGAGCCAGGTTCCTGCCATGCTTGCCTGCATGTTGGGACAAGATGCCAGGACTGCCCCTACCGCTTGCCTGATCTGCAGCCAAGACCAGGCCAGCGGCCCTGCCCACCCTGCTCCAGAGGCCTCCCCACAAACTGCTGCCAGCCAGCCAGAGGCCAGCCTGGGTCTCTGTGGATGGATGCGCCCTGGGGCAGGCTGAGCCAGACTGTGACCCAGGAGGGAAGGGAGCAAACTGAGCTGTACTCGGTGACCCAGCAGGTGGGCCGACCCCGATCCACTGACCAGTGAGTGAGGGGGCAGGCCGAGCCAGACCCCGTGATCGGGCTGGCAAGCCAAGCCAGACCTGGTGGCTATTGAGCGAGGGGGTGAGCCAAGCTGGACCCAGGGGGACCTGGTGACCAATGAGTTAGAGGGCGAGCCAGTCTGGATCCACTGACCCGGTAGTGCAGGCGAAGCCAGATCTAGCAACCAATGAGCGAAGCAAGTCGGACCCAGTGTGTGAGCCAAGCCAGAGCCGGTGACCAAGCGAACGGACAAGCTGAGCCAGACCCAATGACTGAGCTGAGCTGGACCCGGTGAGCCAGGCCAGACCTGGTGACCACTGAGCAAGGGGACAAGCCAAGATGGACCCAGTGACCTGACAGGCAGGCCCCACCCAACACATATTCAGGGGTCAAATGTACAGTGCAGGATATGGGGGGCAAAGGGGCCCTTGCTGAGCCCCACCCCACTCTCTGCAGTACAGGCCCCCAAGCACCATCCTGGGGCATTGGGACCAGCACTGATTGCTGCTTTCCTGTGGCAAAGCCCCGCAGCCCCCAGCACAAGAATTATCTGATGAACACTCCTCAAGCTTGGCAGGTCGCCGGGTCCCTCTCCCCCAGCTGCTCCAGCACAGGGACCCATCTCTGTGTCTGAGCACATACTGATCTGTTTCATGCATCCACAGCTGCCGGGCTGAGCCCGCAGGCACGCACCAGCCACAGCTAGGTTCGGCACAGGGGCTGCAGCTGTGGTGGCAGCAGGAGGGCACCATCTACCAGCTGGGCCCAGTTCTCATACAGCCCTGTGTGGTACCTGCCGGCTCAGCCCTAGTGAGATGGGAGTGGACATGAGGCCATGTCCCCCCATGCACTGAACAAACCAGATAGAGGCGCTTTTGAAGCAGTCATTTATTTGCCTTCTAGGCTGAAGGAACCACACCCCCTGGGGCAGCGCCAGGTGCCATCATACACAGTGGGCTCTGGAAGAGACTGGGGGTGTTCTGCCTACAGAGGAGGCCATCTGGGCATTGGGGGAATAGGCCAGGGCTTCAGGAAGCAGGTATTACCTGATTGCCAGGACAGGGATACAGGAGGTGTGGCAGTTGCTCTCATGCCAGTCTTCTGCCTGCCAGAGTCATGGGGAACCCCCCACCCCTGCAGAGTGACAAGTGCCAGCTGCTCCCCTCACCTGGTGATTGAAGAACTCCCAACTTTTATTCATGCACCCTGAGTGCTAGCCCCCACCCACAGCAGTGAAAACGCCACAGCCAGGGAGGGACTTGCTCAGGGTCACCCAGCCCCCAACAGAACCCAGGAGTCCTAGCTCCCAAACCATTCCCCCTCCTGCCCTCCCCACATACACTTTAACCATTAGACCCCACTCCCCTCCCAGAGCCAGGGACGGAACCCAGGAATCCTGGCTCCCACACCTCTTCTTTAACTAATAGGCAGGAGTATCTGTCACCGTTCTTAAGCCTGACATGGATGAGGGCCCTGCTCAGCTCGCCACGCTGACCCCGCCAAGGGGTGGGCAAAGGGCTCCTTTTGTGCCAGGTCCTGCCCCTCCTGGATCACAGTGCTGCTGGGCAATCCTGTCCCAGCACAGTTAATGCCAGCATGGCTCTGACTGCGGCACAGACACCAGCCCTGCATCCCAGAAGGCTGTAGCCAAGATAGCAAGGGCGAAGCAGAGTTAAGCTGCCTGCATAAGTCCCACAGCTTTCTGCCCATGCTGGTCATCATGTGGGGGCATCCCGCTGTCTCCATGCTGCCTGGGCAAGACAATGGGGGTGGGGGACGCCGACAGGGAGCAAGAGCTCTGGCAGATCCTGCAATGCCAACCCAAGCTGCACACCCTCTGGCTGGCGTCTGTGGAAAGGTGCTCAGAAGGTGTGAACCAGCTGCACGCTGGGCACCGTTTGCACAATCTGGATGGAGGAAAGTTCCTGTGGGGGTGGCACTGGGCTTGGCAGCAACTGTACCATCTGGGTGCTGGTGGTGGAGGGCTGCCCACCAGCTGGCCCCCCTCGCCCCACGCCACTGCCAGAGCCCACATTCTCCAGGACTTGCAGGGTCTGCTCACCGGGCGCGCTGCGGATGATGAAGAGCTTCTGCCCTGAGGATGGTGCCAGGGCCCCCACCCCACTGTCCGGGGGCAGTTCCTGCAGGTTCTCCACCTCCTGCACACAGAGTCGGGTCTGCTCACCGTCAGCGCCACGCAGCACCAGCACGCTCTGCACCCCCTCCTCTGTCTGCAGTGTCTCCAGATGCACACCTACCTCGCCACCCGACCCCAGCAGCTCCTCCCCTGGCCCGCTCTGCACCACCAGCAGGTCCTGGCTCTCCTGCAGGCCTGGCACCTCTGGCCCGGAACCCACAGTGTCCGGAAGGGCTGAGGAGCAGGGCAGGGGCTGCTCCTCACCCCCTGCTGGGGGAGGCTGCGGCAGAGTTTGCAGCTGCATGCTGCCCAGTTCCGGGGGCTGAGGCAGAGCCTGCATGCTGGATGCCTCAGCAGGGGGTGGTGGCAGGGCCTGCAGCTGGATGCTAGCCACCTCCTGAGGCTGAGCCTGGATCCGGACACCAGACACCTCTGCAGGGGCCTGATCAGCCATGTTCTGCAGCACGATGATGTTCTGCCCAGCCGGGAGGACTGGTGCCCGCTGTGTGCCTGGCATCGCCTGGATCTGCACACTGGGCAGCGCCGGCCCACCTCCCGGCACCAGGATAATGTTCTGGGGGTTGCCAGGTGCTGCCGGCTTCCTAGCCTTGCTCTGCTGGCGCGGGGCAGGATTGCTTGGGGCCACAGGGCTGCTGGGCACCAGTGTGAAATTGGGGGTGTTCTGGAGGATGGGCACTTTCTGCTGCGTGGGCACCAGCTGCGTGCTGGGCAGAAGCAGCAGCTTCTGGGGGCTCTGCTGGACACTGGGGATGAGCTGCAGTCCCTGAGCCGTCTGCACCAGCAGGAAGGTCTGCGAGTTGGGGGCACTGGGGGCGGTGCCCACCTCCAGGTTGAGGGTGGCCTGCAGGTTGGGCACAATGTGCACCTCCTGGGTGGCAGGTGGGGCAGGAAGGCCTGGGGCCGGGCCCTCCCCCTTGGTCTCGGCAGCATGGGTGCGCAGGTGGCGCTGCAGGTAGGAGGCCATGACGAAGCCCTTGCCACAGATGGAGCACTTGAAGGGGCGCTCGCTGGAGTGCGTGCGCTGGTGGAGCTGCAAGTTGGAGGAGTGGGTGAAGCTCTTGCCACACTCCTGGCAGCTGTAGGGGCGCTCGCCCGTGTGGGTGCGCTGGTGCTGCCGCAGGTTGGAGGTCTGGGTGAAGGCCTTGCCGCACACCAGGCAGGCGAAGGGGCGCTCGCCTGTGTGCAGCTGGCGGTGCCGCCGCAGGCACGAGGTGTTCTTGAAGGCCTTGCCGCAGTCGGCACAGCCATAGGGGCGCTCGCCCGTGTGCAGGCGCAGGTGGTACTGGTAATGCGACGACCACTTGAAGGTGAGGCCACACTCGGCACACTTGAAGGCGCGCAGGCCGGTGTGCACACGCTGGTGGATGGACAGCAGCGAGGAGCGCTTGAAGGCCTTGCCGCACTCGGAGCACTTATAGGGGCGCTCACCGGTGTGGTCGCGCAGGTGGTAGCGCAGCCCCGATGAGCCTTTGAAGGCCTTGCCGCACTCGGTGCACTTGTAGGGGCGCTCAGCCACCTCGGGAGGCACGGGGGGTGGGACCGGCTCGGCTGTGGTCTGGGGACAGGTGACCTCGGCCTCAGCCTGGATGAGCTGCTGCTCGGCCGGGTGGCTGCGCTGGTGCCCCAGCAGACTGGAGAGCTGCACAAATGTCTTCTCGCAGATGGAGCACTTATAGGGGCGCTCGCCCACATGGCTGTGCTGGTGGCGTGCCAGGCCCGAGCCATTCTTGAAGGTCTTGCCACAGGTAGCGCAGGAGTAGAGTGGCGGGATGGGTGGCTCAGCGGGTGCAGCAGGGGTCAGGTGGCTCTGCTGGTGGCCCAGCAGCAGCTCCTCGCTGGGGAAGGTCAGCTCGCATTCCCCACACTTCCACAGCATCTCCACCGTTTCTACTGGCTCGGCTGGAGCCAGGAAGAGCTTGGCCGGTGTGCAGGCCAGCTCCGCCTCGCCGTAGGGTGCCAGCGGCTTGACCGCGTGTGTCTGCAGGTGTTTCTGCAGGTAGGCGTCCGAGATGAAGGCCTTGCCGCAGGCCTGGCACTTGTGGGCCCGGCCCCCGGTGTGGGTGCGCTGGTGCAACAGCAGGTTGGAGGAGTGGGTGAAGGTCTTGGGGCACTCGGTGCACTGGTAGGGTCGCTCGCCTGTGTGGATGCGCTGGTGCTGCCGCAGGTTGGTGGACTGGGTGAAGGCCTTGCCGCAGGCGGCGCAGACGTAGGGGCGCTCGCCCGTGTGGATGTTGCGGTGGCGCCGCAGGCTGGAGGAGTTCTTGAAGGCCTTCTCACACAGCGTGCATTTGTAGGGGCGCTCGCCTGTGTGCTGGCGCACATGGTACTGGTAGTGCGATGACCACTTGAAGGCCATGCCGCACAGAGCACACTTGAAGGCACGCAGGCCCGTGTGCACGCTCTGGTGGATCTGCAGCAGCGACGAGCGTTTGAAGGCCTTGCCGCAATCAGCACACTTGTAGGGGCGCTCGCCCGTATGGCTGCGCTGGTGGTAGAGCAGTGCTGACGAACCCTTGAAGGCCTTGGGGCACTCGGAGCACTTGTAGGGGCGCTCACCCGTGTGCGTGCGCTGGTGGTGAATCAGCCGCGACGACCACTTGAACACCTTGCCACACTCCAGACACTCATACTGGTGGTCGCTGGTGCCTGGCTGCGGCATTGGCGCTGGCTGCATCTCCGCCATCTCCAGCTGCTGAGCTCCCACCATCTCACCCAAGCCTGCAGGGAAAGAGGGGGCAGGTCAGCAGAACACCAACAACCGGGCCAGAGCCCGCAGTCGCCCACTGCCAGCCAGAGCCCACACCTACCCAGAGCCCACTGGCAGCCAGGGCCAAGCCAGAATCTGCAGCCACTCAGAGCCCAGTGTCACCCAGAGCCCACAGCCGCCCAGAGCCAGCCAATGATGGCAGGGTAACTCCAGATCAGAATCCTGATCCCCCAGCAGTCATGGGGTGACTCCAGCTTTACTCTGGAATACAAAGGGGGGATTTGTCTTCGAAATATGAACTTCATGGTTCACATTAACCCCTTGGTTGCTGGGACTCTTTGCGGCATTCTTTCAAAGCAGGGTTAGTAAAGGAATCAGTCCTTCACCCACTCCTCTGGTTCCCACCTGCTTACCATGCAACTGATTACAGCCTGCTGTTACCTGAGTGGATGCTGACCCCACTTTGGGAGTACCAGCTAAGATGTGTCCTGGTGCTGTGTTGGTGACAGCCTAGATCCCTGGGAGCACAGGCTTGAAATGCAGCTGCCTCTGGTCTGGGATGTGGTGGCTGTTAACAAATCCAGCAGTGATTTCTGAGATCCAAACAGGACTTTGGTTGGAAACTTGCTAGATGTCAAAAAGCCAAACCACATCCCCACTCGTCCCTGTCACTGGGCCTGGCACCTCCTGCCCTGACTCATGCTCCACTGTTCTGTCATGCTGTTAATAAGATTCAAAGACCAAAAAAGACCACTGTGATCATCTAGTCTGACCTCCTGCATAGCACAGGCCAGAGACCTGCTCCAAAATAAGACCTAGAGCAGAGCTTTTAGAGAAACATCAAGTCTGGACTTAAAAATTGTCAGCAATTGAGAATGCATCACAACCCTTGGTCAATTGTTCTAAGGGTTAATTAATTTCACCATTATAAATTTACACCTTATTTCCAGTCTGAATTTGTGCAGCTTCAACTTCCATTCATTAGCTCATGTTCTACCTTTCAATTGAGAGCCTATTATTAAATATTGGTTCCCATGTAGGTACTTATAGATTGTAATCAGGTTACCATTTAACCTTCTCTTGTTAAGCTAAATAGATTGAGCTCCTTGAGTCTGTCACTCTGAGGCAGCTTTTCTAGCCCTTTAATCATTCTCATGGCTCTTCTCTGACCCCTCTCCAATTCATCAACATCCTTCTTCAATTGCGGGCACCAGGACTGGGCAGAGGATCCCAGCCGTGGTTCCACCAGGGCCAAATAAAGAGAGAAAATAACCTCTCTGCTTCCACCTGCAATCCGCCAGCTACTCCAGCTCAGCGTCTCATGGGCCCCCTTGCTGTGGCAACATGCAGGGAGCTTGTGTGAAGAGCTATTTGCCCCCCACCTTCTCAGTGTTACACAGCCCACGCCCCCCACGTACAGCCCTCTCTGGTTATACAGCCTCCCTGGGTACAGCCTCCTCCCTCCCATGTTACACAGACCCCCTGGGTACAGCCTCCTCCCCCATGAGTACAGCCCCCCAGGTAGTTCTCCCCTCACGAGTACAGCCACCCCCTGTGTCACACAGCCCCCTGTGCCACACAGCCCCCCTGGGTATAGCCCCCCCATGTCACACAGCCCCCCTGGGTACAGCCCCCCCCCCGTGTCACACAGCCCCCCTGGGTAAAGCCCCCCCCCCGTGTCACACAGCCCCCCCCGTGTCACACAGCCCCCCTGGGTAAAGCCCCCCCCCGTGTCACACAGCCCCCCCCGTGTCACACAGCCCCCCTGGGTAAAGGCCCCCCCCGTGTCACACAGCCCCCATTACATTTCTCTGGCAAAAACAAGGAGGAGTCTGGTGGCAGCTCAGAGACTCAGGGATTTATTGGGGCGCAAGCTCTCGAGAGCAACCCCCCCCCCCCCCCGGGGCACGGAGTGACAGTTCCGCCCAAATAAGCGCGCCAGGCCTCGCGGCGCGCCGGCTTCTCGCGGGGCTCGCGCTGCAGACTCACAGGGCCGCCCCCGGCGGCTCCTCGGCAGGCGCCCTCCCCCCGCGGCCTGGAGGGCAGCACACAAGGGGCGCGCTCCCCCCGGGGCCGACAGCACCGCCCCATTGAGGAGCGGGGACTTCCCCTTTAACGGCAGCACCGCCTGCCCCTTTAACCGCCCTGCCGCCCCGGGGCCCCACCCAGCTTCGGGCCGGCCCCGCATCTTTAAGAGCCCTTCGCCCCGCCCCGCGACACAGGCCAGCGGACACAAAATCGGCGTCGCGTGCCTGCCCCTTTAAGAGCGGCCCCGCCCCTTTAAACACAGCGCCCACCGCGCCGCCCCTCCCTCTAGGCCCCTGCAATCTCACCTGCGGAAGGGAGGGGCTGTTCTCCCGCCTCGCTGCCTCGTGCTCCAGGCCCCTTCCCGGGGGGGGGGGGAGAGGGCAGCCGCCCCGCGGGGGGAGCGAGGGGGCGGGGCCGCTCCTGCCTCCCAACGGCCGCCGGCGCGAGACACCCAACCTTTACCGCGCGCACACTAACCACCGGGCCGCGCGCAGGCCCTGCCCCCTCCGCCCGCGCCCATTGGCCGGCTGCCTCCGCGCGGGGCAGCCTGGTAGACGGAGTCCGTTAGACGGCCCGAACGAGGCGGGCGGCCATGTTGGGTGAGGGCAGCTGGGGGCGGGGCTAATCCGAGCCCGGGAGGGCGAGAAGCCCCGCCTCGCGGTAGAGTGACTTCATCGCCCTATGGGGACGTCACCACGCGGTGAGGGAAGGCCCACAGAGGGATGACGTCAGGGCGTAGGTCACCAGGGGGGCTGCCAGTGAGGGGCTGCGCGGGGGGCCTGGCGGAGCATCATCAGACTCGCCCCCCCAATGACCCCCACGTGGTGACCCCCGACCCCGCGGTGACCCCGCTGGCCTCAGCCCTGAGGCGCTTCAGCTCTTGTCCCCCCTCCCCCCCGGCTCCGCAGTGGGGCCCCTCGGGCGGCCTGGGCCCGTCCCCACGGGCGGGGCAGCTCGGGGCGGGGCCTCTGGGCCCGACGTTGGGCCGCGGGGCGGCTCCTTCCCCCGGCCTGTGCGTCCCCGGGAGAGCGCCTGGGGGCCCCGGCTCCCCGCCCCCGGCTCCTGCCCCTTGGGTGGCGCAGCGCTGCCGCGCCAGGGCTCGGCCCTGGGGTACTGCCCCGCAGGGTGGGGCCGCAGGGAACCCACAGGCCCGGCTGCGCCGGCGGCGCCCGGGATTGACCTGGCCCCTCCCCTGCCCCAGGCCCCGCATCGCCCCCTTGCCGCTCCCGCTCCGCGTCCACACACGCCTCAGCTCCCCGAGCCTGCCCCCAGCTCCTCCCCGCCCGGGGCTCCCCTCTGTCTGCCTTGGGGCGCTGGCGCCGCGGATCCGAGTTCGGTTGGGCAGCCCAGCCCTTGGCTGCGGCGGTCCCGGCCGGCAGGGCTGGGGGTTCTCCTGGGGGACCACAGCCCGCCAGCCTCCCCAGCGCTCCGGGGCCCAGATCTTGCACCCCCTGTCCCTCGCCGACAGAGCCCGCTGGGCGGGGGATAGGGCACACAGCAAGCGGTTCCCCTCCAACCTGCAGGAGGCAGTGGGTTGCGGCGATGCACACACACCCCAAGGCCCCCCCGCACACTGAGCCACAAACACACATAGGCCCCCACACACACACCAAACCCTCCACGGCCAGCTGGGTGCACGCGTAGTTCTACACACACAGCCCTGTGCCAGCCCCCCAGTCAGCTACACACATACACAACTCTACACGCGCATATACACAGCTACTCACACATAATCACAGAGCTCAGCTATGCAAATTCACACTCAGCTATGCACAGGTACACACAGCTGTGTCCACCCACACACAGCTTTGTGCACACACACAACTCTACACTCACACGCTGCTGTCACATATACACTGGCAAGGGGTCCTGCAGTGGCTCAGGGCAGACTGTTTTTTGAAGCAGGGCACACGGCCCAAACTGGCTGTGAGTTCTAGACTTACATTTCACCACCCAAGTATCCAGTGTGAACTCTTCAAGCATTATATAGCCTGACCAGGGAGTCACAGACAGTCCCCTTGGGTTCTTCAAGCTGTCTTGCTGCCTGGATGAGCTTACCTCTGTGATAGATGGTCCCTTATTCCAAAGATCACAGCAATATGCAGGTTACTCCCAAAGGACCAGTCGCTTACCCCAGCATGGGCGGCGCTTGCAAGTTATATGGGCCCATGGTGCCCGTGCTCCACCAACATTCAGGAATGTGGGCCTGGCTCCACCAATGTTTGGGCTTATATTTAATCAGAGGATGGACCGGGGCAACCACCCTGGGTCCTGTGCTTTGGGGAGCCCCGCGCTTCAGGGGGATGCAGAGTCCAGGGCGGCCTGGGGGATTAGCGGGGGGCCTGCCGCTGGCAGCAGCGAGCAACCTGGCCCCAGCCTGACCCGCCTTTTCCCACCCCTGGTCCACCCCCGCCCCGCCTCCACTCCACCCCTTTCCCCAAGCCCCTGCCCCGCCTCTTCCCACCCCTTCTCCCAAGCCCCCTCCCCGCCTCTTTCTGTCTTCCGGCCCCTCCCCCGAGCAACACCGGGAGCCAGCAGGGTGGGGCAGAGCGGGCTGGGGCCAGGTCACTTGCTGCTGCTGGCGCCAGGCCCCCCACTAACTCTCCAGGCCGCCCTGGACCCCACGTCCCCCTGAAGTGCAGGGCTCCCCAAAGGACGGGGTCCAGGGCGGTTGCCCCAGTCCTTCCTATGGAGGGGACGGCTCTGCTTGCACCCATTCTGAGCACCACCAAAAATTACACAAACCTGGGACCCATGTACCCCAGGTCAGTTGCACCTTATATCTCACACCAAAAACAATGCTTGCAGCCAGTCCTGTTACAAACTAAAGATTTATTTTATAGGAACAGGAAATCAGAGTTATTTACAAGGTTAAAGCAGGTACACAAATGAGTTTCAGTTTTAAGTTTCAAAAAGTAAAAGAAGCTTGGATGCCAAGCAAGCTCTATGTGTCCTTCAGGGCTAACCCATGCTAAGCACTGGGGATCTTTTGCTTGTGCTTAGTGATCCTTGCCCCTCAAGCAATGTCTACACAGCAGTTAGGCACCTGGGGCTGGCCCGTGCCAGCAGACTTGGGCTGCGGGGCTCTTTCATTGCTGTCAGGTTTCAGAGTGGTAGCCGTGTTAGTCTGTATCAGCAAACAGAACGAGGAGGACTTGTGGCACCTTAGAGAGTAACACATTTATTTGGGCATAAGCTTCGTGGGCTAAAACCCACTTCATCAGATGCATGCAGTGGAAAATACAGTAGGACGATATATATACACAGAGAACATGAAACAATGGGTGTTGCCATACCAACTCTAACGAGACTAATCAATTAAGGTGGGCTATTATCAGCAGGAGAAGGTCGCTATCTTACAACAAAAAAACTTCAAATCCAGAGTCCAGCGAGAAACTGCTGAATTGGAATTCATTTGCAAATTGGATACTATTAATTTAGGCTTAAATAGAGACTGGGAGTGGTTAAGTCATTATGCAAGGTAGCCTATTTCCCCTTGTTTTTTCCTACCCTCCCCCCCCCCCCAGACGTTCTGGTTAAACTTGGATTTATGCTGGAAGTGGCCCACCTTGATTGTCATGCACATTGTGGGGAGAGTGGTCAGTTTGGATAGGCTATTACCAGCAGGAGAGTGAGTTTGTGTGTGTGGGTCTTTTTTTGGGGTGGGGGGTCAGAAAACCTGGATTTGTGCTGGAAATGGCCCACCTTGATTTTCATGCACGTTGTAAGGAGAGTGGTCACTTTGGGTAGGCTATTACCAGCAGGAGAGTGAGTTTGTGTGTGTATGGGGGTGGGAGGGTGAGAAAACCTGTATTTGTGCTGGAAATGGCCCACCTTGATTTTCATGCACGTTGTAAGGAGAGTTTGTGTGTGTGGTTTTTGGAGGGGGGTGAGGGGGTGAGAGAACCTGGATTCCTGCAGGAAATGGCCCACCTTGATTATCATACACATTGTGAAGAGACTGCTCACTTTGGATGGGCTATTACCAGCAAGAGAGTGAGTTTGTCTGTGGGGGGGCGGAGGGTGAGAAAACATGGATTTGTGCTGGAAATGGCCCATCTTGATGATCACTTTAGGTAAGCTATTACCAGCAGGAGAGTGGGGTGGGAGGAGGTATTGTTTCATGGTGTCTGTGTATATAATAATGTATTCTGCAATTTCCACAGTATGCATCCGATGAAGTGAGCTGTAGCTCACGAAAGCTCATGCTCAAATAAATTGGTTAGTCTCTAAGGTGCCACAAGTACTCCTTTTCTTTTGTAATTGGTATGGCAACACCCATTGTTTCATGTTCTCTGTGTATATACAGTACAGACCCGTTTACGCGCGACCCATTTACGCGCAAATCTGCTTAAATCGCGGTAGTCATGCCTCCCGGTGCCACCTATTTAAAACATGAGACTCGTTAATATGCGGTACAGGAACTTGCTATGTAGCGCTACAGATTTGCTCACTAACTCACTGACATAGAAATCGACAGGAAGTACAGAGCAGAATCGTGTTTACCGATATTGGTGAAGACGTATCACGCACGCTGAGTCATTGTCACGCTACAGAGAGATATAATATATAGTAGTTATATAGTAATATATATACTACATTAGAAAATTTTAACCGTAGGCCTAATATAATGGCAGAGGGCAAGCGTCAGCGTTCCTACACTGTAGAAGAAAAGCTAGCTGTAACAGATTGAGTAAATAGCGGAGAAACCCAGGCCAAAGTTTCAAAAGATCTTGGCATTGCCGAATCTACTCTCCAAGGATGGCTAAAAAAGAATTCTAAACTGAACGGCTTGGTACAAAATATCAATTCTGCCACAGGGCTTAAGCGAAAACTTGTGCGCTATTCAACAAAACCCACAGTAGACAAAGCCACACGCACAGGGTTTGCTCAGGAAAGGCTGAAAGGAAGGGGGGAGGGATAGCTCAGTGGTTTGAGCATTGGCCTGCTAAATCCAGGGTTGTGAGTTCAATCCTTAAGGGGGCCATTTCAGGATCTGGGGCAAAAATTGGGGATTGGTTCTGCTTTGAGCAGGGGGTTAGACTAGATGACCTCCTGAGGTCCCTTCCAACCCTGATAGTCTATGATTCTATGAATGCCACTAAGGGGGCCAATTCTTCAAGCCCAAGCAACAAAATTTGGAAATTTAATGGGGGATGAATCATTCCAAGCCAGCAAGGGGTTCATAAGTCATTTTAAAAAGCTTCATGGCATAGCGCAGGTATCGATTTCTGGAGAAAGCCGATCAGCCGATGAATCAGCCAGGAACGCGAATGACAGACTTCTTAAGAAAGAAAACAAGTGCGAGCCAGACCTAGCAGAAAATGACGGCATTTTTTTCTAAGTGAATCATAGACACTTTTTTCAGCATGGCCCTCCTAACCTGCAGTCCATCAACATGTGGGAGTGATGGCTTGACTCCCGACATCCGCGCGTAAACGGGTCTGTACTGTATATCTTCCGACTGTATTTTCCACTGCATGCATCTGATGAAGTGGGTTTTAGCCCACGAAAGCTTATGCCCAAATAAATTTGTTAGTCTCTAAGGTGCCACACGTACTCCTCGTTCTTTTTTCATTGCAGTGTAGACCTCCTGGCTCAGGCGGGAGCCCGAGCTCTGGGATCTTCTCACCTCACAGAGTCCAAGAACCTGGACTCCAGTCCGAGCCCAGAAGTTTACACAGCAATGAAACAGCCCCCGCAGCCTGAGCCCCAGAGCCCGAGTCAGCTGGCACAGGCCAGCCGTGAGTGTCTCGTTGCTGTGTGCACATGCTCTCACAATCCCAGCAGCATACAGTTCCTCCTTGTTAGGACTTTTTATTCTTCCCTCCTGCTTTGAGCTGCAAGTTCAGTTGATGGAAGGAATTCGCTTGCCATCTCCTCTTTGCGAGGTGAGGGAGCAAACAACAAAGTCTTTTGTCCTCTGATATTCCACAATAGTTCCTCTAGTGTTGATGGGCCTTCTTGTTGGTCAGGGGATAACACCTCCTGTTGGCAACTAGTATTTCAAACTGGTTAATGCTTCTCTCCTGTCTGGTGATTTATAGTTACAGAGCAAATGCTCACAAATAGTCTTATAGCGCGGGATGCAGCTGTTATAAGTGAGATTATTGCATGCGGCAACTCACAAGCATTTCACAAAGTCTAAGCAGTAAACACATTCTTATAACTCTAATACCTATTGTGACAACCCTAACACACAGAGGAGCCAGACTGGATCCAGCGACGGGTTTGTCGGTGTTCAGTCAAGACCTAGGGGCTTGGCGTGAGCTGGCACCTGGTCTGCCAACGTCACACACAGATGTAGAGCTATGCACACACATACACACATACAGAGCTTGACAGGACAGCGGCCAGTGTGCTGATCCCTGGAATGGTGATGAGAGATCTCACCCACGCAGCTAAATTTGTTGCATGTGAAGCAACACCCCTCCTCCACCCCCCACCCCCCTGTTACACAACAGCCCTCTGGCTTCCATCCAGCCACGGCAGGAGTGCACCAAGGGCATGGCTAGGCCCTACGACCAGTGGGCCCATGCTGGAGCTGGTGTGGAGTCGGGTGCAAGGCTCATCCCCTTCAGGGAGCTGTAATGACACATCAAAAGGACCTTGGTTTTGCCTCATCTCATATCCCCATATATTATTGCACTAAAGCCAGTAGTGACTGTGAGGGGAGAGAGTCCCCTACAGAACCCCTGCCCTGCTCCCTGTGGGGCTGGATTGTCCCTCCACACTGTGACCCAACTAGGCCCTGCTGCACTAATGAGCCATGCAGCCCAGGAGGTTACGAGGATGCATCTGCCCCCTGTTGCACACAGGGGCTGCCCTGGGGAATTGCTCCAGCTGGGGTGGCCCTGGGCTGGCTGCTCCCATGGGACAGACTGTAAGGGGGGCAGGGGCCAGGATGGTGTGGCAGAGCCCCCACTACAGAGCTGCCCTGGACCAGCTGGAGCTGCGTCAGCTTCCCTGGGGAGCCAGTACTTGGGGCCATGGACCCAGGCAGCCTAGCGGGCTGGAGCAGGGCAGCTGGGGCACAGATTGCAACCGCAGTGGGATCTGCGGGGGCCTTATGGGGTTAGCACTATGAACATGCTGTAGGTCACTGTGGGCGACTCCATGTGGAAGGGACACTGCCGCTCCCTGAGGAGCTGGAAGCAGTGTGGGTGGGGGGGTCACTGCTGTCCCTGCCGGCAAGTGTGGAAACCGCTCCAGAGACGTCCCCTGCCCAAGGTGGCTGGCATAGGCTGGCTCAGCCAGGGATCAGAGGCCTAGAGACAAAGAAAAGGCGTGTGCTGTGAAAGGCTGGGTTCAGCCTGAGCGAGGGGCCGTCAGAAGGACCTGACCTTTGGGCCAAGGGGGGAGCCACACTACTGGATCCCTGCCAGAGCCCTGGGCAGGCGGTGGGAAGTTCTGCTCCTAGCAGGGTCCGGGGAGAGCTGTGTGTTCTCTGGGAGGCGTTTCTCGGACGTCTGTTCTGCTGGCTGCTCCCCAGGCCCCACTGGCGTTGCTGGGCAAGTGGCAAGCAGGTGCAGCCTAAACCCCTGCTCTGGAGGGAGTGGGATGTGGGACCCTGCCCAGGGAGAGCCCTGAGACCGGAGGGGCTTTCCTGGAGCAGACCACGGAAGGGCGGTCAAAGGTGCAGTTACCCAGAAATTGTGCTGGAAGTCCCGAGCTGGCAGCGTCTGTGCTCTGCCCGGCCCTGTTGACACGCTTCTGGCTGACAGCCTATTTTTCTGCTGATCCGAAGCTGTTTAGAGGCTCAGTCCCAGCAGAAGCACACCCCAGGGAGCGTGTGCAGCGAGGAAGCGCGGCCCATTCAAGACAAGCCGCATTTAACAGTCGCCTGGACCCAGCATGGGAGAGTCGTTATTGTAGCCTGGGGAAGCTGCGCTGCAGACGGTCACTATGGGAAGGAGCATTTGCCCCCTGACTCCTCACCTGCCCCCTGGCTCTGCCTCCTTGGGATCCACCTTGGCTCTGTCCCTGTCCCTGTGTGTCCAACAAGTCCAAGCTCCTCACATCCTAGGTTTCTCTGGCACCTTATAAACAGCCACCAACACCTCCTGCCTCTTCCCCCAGTTGCTGTCCTGCTTCCCCGGCGTTGGCGCCAGCTGTGTGTGGTGATTCCAGTCAGGCCTTGTGTCACAGATCCCCAGGATCAGTGCTACGCCACAGCATCTAAACATCCCCAGGAGGAGCCACTTCAGCCTGCCAGACCCCCAGGAGGACCACGCAGCCTCACCATCTCTAAGACCGAGACCGGGTCTACACTCAAAAGTCAGGTCGACCCAGCTCCGTGAGAAATCCACACCCCTGTGGGGTGCAGGTAAGCCGACCTAACCCCCAGTGCAGACAGCGCTAGGTCCACGGGAGAATTCATCCATCCACCCAGCTACCACCTCTCAGGGAGAGGGATTACGGAGAATCCCCTGCTGCTGTAGTGAGGGGCCACACTGCAGTGGTGAAGACATAGCCTGAGCCTCTGGGCTCCCTCCCTCCTGCTTCACCCTGCGAGCTCTGCCCAGCGAGTGCTGCTCAGCCAGACTCCTGGGAGAGCCTTTTCCGCGCTGCAGGGAATAATGCGCCCAGCACAGATTTACAGTGCTACCAATTGGCACCCAGCCTAGGAAGTCCTTAGCTGAACACAGAGAGCTGAGGTGCAAGCAGAGCCCATTCTGGCCCAGCTGAGCTGCAGTGAATGTGTTCAGAATCTGTGTCTCTCTCTGACTTCCTCAGTCATTCCCAAGTGAGAGCCCCAAGCTTTCTTCCAGACCCAGAATCCCACACTTATTCTCAGTCCCAGTCCTCTGTTCTCCAGTTGGGGTCTGTGCCCAGCTTCCCTGTTCAGAGTGTCGTTCCAGGACTCATAGAATCATAGAAGATTAGGGTTCGAAGAGACCTCAGGAGGTCATCTAGTCCAACCCCCTGCTCAATGCAGGACCAAGCCCAACTAAATCATCCCAGCCAGGGCTTTGTCAAGACGGGCCTTAAAAACCTCTAAGGATGGAGATTCCACCACCTCCCTAGGTACCCATTCCAGTGCTTCACCACCCTCCAAGTGAAATAGTTTTTCCTAATATCCCACCTAGGCCTCCCCCACTGCAACTTGAGACCATTGCTCCTTGTTCTGTCATCTGCCACCACTGAGAACAGCCTAGATCCATCCTCTTTGGAACCCCCTTCAGGTAGTTGAAGGCTACTATCAAATCCCCCCTCGCTCTTCTCTTCTGCAGACTAAATAAGCCAGTTCCCTCAGCCTCTCCTCCTAAGTCATGTGCCCCAGCCCCCTAACCATTTTTGTTGCCCTCCGCTGGACTCTCTCCAATTTGTCCACATCCTTTCTGTAGTGGGGAGACCTAAACTGGACGCAATACTCCAGATGTGGCCTCACCAGTGCCAAATAGAGGGGAATAATCACTTCCCTCGATCTGCTGGCAATGGTCCTACTAATGCAGCCCAATATGCCTTTATCCTTCCTGGCAACAAGGGCCCACTGCTGACTCATATCCAGCTTCTCATCCACCGTAATCCCCAGGTCCTTTTCTGCAGAACTGCCGCTTAGCCAGTCGGTCCCCAGCCTGTAGCAGTCCCTGGGATTCTTCCATCCTAAGTGCAGGACTCTGCACTTGTCCTTGTTGAACCTCATCAAATTTCTTTTGGCCCAATCCTCCAATTTGTCTAGGTCACTCTGGACCCTATTCCTACCCTCCAGCATATCTACTTCTCCCCCAAACTTAGTGTCATCCGCGAATTTGATGAGGGTGCAATCCATCCTATAATCCAGATAATTAATGAAGATGTTGAACAAAACTGGCCCCAGTGTTATGCAGACAAAACTACACAGGATCATTTTAGGGGACAAGGCAAAGATGCCACGTTTATCTTTATGATAACAATTTGATCTATAACCACTAGCTAATACATAATGTTGAAGTAAAAAAGAAAACGGTACAGAGTTTAAGCATAGAAGTTTCTCGTTATCAGGGAATAAGGTACAGATTATCAAGGGGTGCGAAATTCGGTTTCGGAACGGGTGGCGTAAGGAATACATACTCTGCAATCTCCCCGATTGGGGGTAAAAGTTTAACCGGTCAAAGTACAGACATTGAGATGTGGAGGTATGTTGTCCATATAATGGCTATCATAGAATCATAGAATCATAGAATATCAGGGTTGGAAGGGACCTCAGGAGGTCATCTAGTCCAACCCCCTGCTCAAAGCAGGACCAATCCCCAACTAAATCATCCCAGCCAGGGCTTTGTCAAGCCTGACCTTAAAAATATCTAAGGAAGGAGATTCCACCACCTCCCTAGGTAACGCATTCCAGTGTTTCACCACGCTCCTAGTGAAAAAGTTTTTCGTAATATCCAACCTAAACCTCCCCCACTGCAACTTGAGACCATTACTCCTTGTTCTGTCATCAGCTACCACTGAGAACAGTCTAAATCCATCCTCTTTGGAACCCCCTTTCAGGTAGTTGAAAGCAGCTATCAAATCCCCCCTCATTCTTCTCTTCTGCAGACTAAACAATCCCAGTTCCCTCAGCCTCTCCTCATAAGTCATGTGTTCCAGTCCCCTAATCATTTTTGTTGCCCTCCGCCAGACTCTTTCCAATTTTTCCACATCCTTCTTGTAGTGTGGGGCCCAAAACTGGACACAGTACTCCAGATGAGGCCTCACCAATGTCGAACAGAGGGGAACGATCACGTCCCTCGATCTGCTGGCAATGCCCCTACTTATACATCCCAAAATGCCATTGGCCTTCTTGGCAACAAGGGCACACTGTTGACTCATATCCAGCTTCTCATCCACTGTAACCCCTAGGTCCTTTTCTGCCAAACTGCTGCCAAGCCATTCGGTCCCTAGTCTGTAGCGGTGCATGGGATTCTTCTGTCCTAAGTGCAGGACTCTGCACTTGTCCTTGTTGAACCTCATCAGATTTCTTTTGGCCCAATCCTCTAACTTGTCTAGGGCCCTCTGTATCCTATCCCTACCCTCCAGCATATCTACCTCTCCTCCCAGTTTAGTGTCATCTGCAAACTTGCTGAGGGTGCAATCCACGCCATCCTCCAGACCATTTATGAAGATATTGAACAAAACCGGCCCGAGGACCGACCCTTGGGGCACTCCACTTGATACCGGCTGCCAACTAGACATGGAGCCATTGATCACTACCCGTTGAGCCTGACAATCTAGCCAACTTTCTATCCACCTTATAGTCCATTCATCCAGCCCATATTTCTTTAACTTGCTGGCAAGAATACTTGTGGGAGACCATGTCAAAAGCTTTGCTAAAGTCAAGAAACAACACGTCCACCGCTTTCCCCTCATCCACAGAGCCAGTTATCTCGTCATAGAAGGCATTTAGATTAGTCAGGCATGACTTGCCCTTGGTGAATCCATGCTGACTGTTCCTGATCACTTTCCTCTCCTCTAAGTGCTTCAGAATTGATTCCTTGAGGACCTGCTCCATGATTTTTCCAGGGACTGAGGTGAGGCTGACTGGCCTGTAGTTCCCAGGATCCTCCTTCTTCCCTTTTTTTAAAGATGGGCACTACATTAGCCTTTTTCCTGTCGTCCGGGACTTCCCCCGATCACCATGAGTTTTCAAAGATAATGGCCAATGGCTCTGCAATCACATCCGCCAACTCCTTTAGCACTCTCGGATGCAACGCATCCGGCTCCATGGACTTGTGCTCGTCCAGCTTTTCTAAATAGTCCCGAACCACTTCTTTTTCCACAGAGGGCTGGTCACCTCCTCCCCATGCTGTGCTGCCCAGTGCAGCAGTCGGGGAGCTGACCTTGTTCATGAAGACAGAGGCAAAAAAAGCATTGAGTACATTAGCTTTTTCCACATCCTCTGTCACTCGGTTGCCTCCATCATTCAGTAAGGGGCCCACACTTTCCTTGACTTTCTTCTTGTTGTTAACGTACCTGAAGAAACCCTTCTTGTTACTCTTAACATCTCTTGCTAGCTGCAATTCCAGGTGTGATTTCGCCTTCCTGATTTCACTCCTGCATGCCCGAGCAATATTTTCATACTCTTCCCTGGTCATTTGTCCAATCTTCCACTTCTTGTAAGCTTCTCTGGATTCAAACTATGTTCAGGTGTGGAGTATAATAAGTGGCTACGATGATGGGGATGTATCTACCCTCATTTGGTGGGATTTAATGTTCAGTGAGTTTATGGTTCCAGTTCATATGGTCCAATGGAAAAAGTCTCTCAGTCCCTTTCCCATAGTTGATGCACGATGTCGTACCGGCTCACACCTCCAGGTACTGTCCGTGGCCGGTGATGTGTTCGATGGAGATGTCCCTGGACCATCGGATGGTGTCTGAGACCATGAGGTGCCACATGAGCCGTGCGTAGCATCGACCGATCCCACAGGTCCGCAGCACATGCTCGTTGCAGGGGTCCCAAGCGCCCAGGGCTCCGACGATCAGGGCGTCCATCTGCACCTCGTAGCCCTTCGCTCTCTGGGTATCGGCCAGGGGGGCGTATTTTTCCACCTTACGAGCTCGGGCTTCGTGGAAGGCTGGGGTCCTGTTCTCGAAGGAGACAGTGATGTCGACGAGGATGATCTTTTTCTGGGCCTCGTCGGTGACGACCACGTCGGGTCGCAGCGGGCTGTCAGTACCGGGGATGGCGCAGTCCACGGCGACCTCCCCCAGGCGCGGTGCGATGGCTTTCACCAGGCGGTTCTGGATGGCGTTGTGGCACAGCTGCCAGGCTCTGGAGTGGGGCTTGCAGCTGCACAGGACGTGGGGCAGGGCGTCATTGGAGTAGCCGCACTTCCTGCACCGCTTGTCTCGGTTCCCGTGGCGGACGGCTCCGTTGAGCGGGACGCAGTTGAGCCGGGCACAATGGATGAACCGCCAGTCGGCGAAACGGGGGAAGCCGCCCCTGGCCAGGAAGTGGTTGCTGGCATCCCACTTGCTGGTCAGTTCGAAGGCTTTACCCTGGTCCGGTTTACGCTTCAGGGCTTCTATGTACAGCGAGTGGATGGCTGCCTTCAGTGTCCTCTCCAGCAGGCCCCTGGCGCTCGGGGTGACGATGGTGTTGTCCTCAGACCTGATCTGCGGCACCAGGACTCCCAGCTCCTGGCACTCCTCGCACCGCTCCCAGGGGCAGCCAATGCGCTTCCCCAAGTGACGCGTGGCATTCTTATACACACACACACACACACACACACACATACACGCACACACACATCAAATGTTCTGCAGCTGCTGGATAGTTACCAGTCCTGAACGTAGCTTGAGTTCATGGCTTGAGTTCGCAGCTTGGGATTGTGGCTCGTGGCAGCTAACTGGCCAGGAAAGCCGGGCACAAGGAAGAGCTGGGTCTCTGTCGGGCATGCACCAATGCCCTTCCATGTTGGCAGGAGAATGTTCCCCTCCAAAGTCTTCCATCTCACCCATCCTTTTTGTAGGCTTTAGTCTGAATCCAGAGTCTATCGGTCCTGCTGTGTCATGCTGCCTCTGGGTCCGGTGATTGATCAGCCGTCAATTGCAAACATGACTTTCAGCCTGGGACCTGCCTTTGATGTTCCTTCAATTGTACCTTTGTTCTTTTCTTTTGAGGGTGGACTCTTCTTGCTTTGTCAGGGCTGTTGTCTGCATCTTCAGCCTTTGGTGTTTACACTTTATTTCATCAGGACAGGCTGGGGCTGGAGGTTGATTCCATCATCCATACATACCTCATTCCCACATCTAAACTAAACTAATAAGATTACATCAGGGTTTTGCAAAAGGAAGGTTGCAGCAAGCTTTTACAAAATGGAGTGAGCATTTTAAAATGGAGTTTGAGTTACAATATGGACATGTATAAGGAATGGCAAACAGTGAACAGAAGTTACAGTATAGACAAGTATAATGAATGACAAACAGTGAGCAGAAGTTACAATGTTGAAGCAGTGCAAGTTTCAGTGATTTAAGCAGCAATTGGATTGAAAGCGAAACTCAATTAGCCAGTTATTGGGGTAACTGGTTTTATGAATGAATGTTGTTTCATTCATAAAACTTTGCTTATGAAGTTATATGAATAAAGTGAACAATTAAAAACAATTTTATTGATCCGTTCTACACCAGGACTGACCCCTGGGGCACTCCGCTGCCAACTAGACATCAAGCCATTGATCACTACCCTTTGAGCCCGACGATCTAGCCAGCTTTCTATCCACCTTATAGTCCATTCATCCAATCCACACTTTTTTAATTTGCTGGCAAGAATACTGTAGAGACCATATCAAAAGGTTTGACCATATCAAGATATATCACGTCCACTGCTTTCCCCATATCCACAGAGCCAGTTATCTCATCAGAGAAGGCAATCAGATTGGTCAGACATGACTTGCCCTTGTTGAATCCATGTTGGCTGTTCCTGATCACCTTCCTCTCCTCCAAGTGCTTCAGAATGGATTCCTTGAGCACCTGCTCCATGAGTCATTGGAGCTGACATTTTCTCTCTGGTCCCCTTGCTAATCTGGGTCCGTTTCAGCCAATTCCTTAATGACTCAGTTCATTGCACCCAGACTGGGGAGGTGACACACACACAAACCTGTGTCTTTTAGCCTTTCCTGAGAGCAAACCTGGACCTGTTTCCCCCCACTGAGTAGCCATGCAAATAATGGGGGAAACTGAGGCACACAGCTGACTAATAAAAATATTACAAAAAATTCCAAATTCCTCACAACTTGTTAATGTCTCTGATCCCAACCCAGAAAGCATCCATGACACTCAGCTTGAGCTAGGCTAGTCCCACTCCACAAGGAAAAATCAACCCATTCCCAGCCAGTGAGGATCCATGCGCCAGGAATGGGGAAACTGAGTCATGCCTCGTGTTATACAGGAGGTATACATGATCACAATGGTTCCATCTGGCCTTGGAATCTATGATTCTGTGAATTGTTTTGCATAAAAATACTGAAAAAAAAAATCCCCCATTCTTCACAGGGGACCAGGAAATAGAGCTGGGAGGGAGAAGTACTGCTGGAAGCTAGGACTCCTGGATTCTGTCTCTGGTGCTGGGAGGGGAGTGGGGTTTAGTGGGTTAGAGCAGGGGGCTAGGAGCCAGGACTCCTGGGTTCTGTTCAATTGATGGACTCTATAGTGGCAGGCAGAGCTGTCCCTTTATGGGCCTCAGTTTTCCCACCGTGGCTGGGCTAAGGAGCACGGTGGCTCCTGGTGCTCTCCATCTGCCATGGCCCCCAGTGTGGGCAGGAGGCACTGGGTGGCAGAACCCCCAGCCCCTGGGCTATAACGGTTCAAAAAAGAACTAGGACAGGTCCATCAATAGCTATTAGCCAGGATGGGCAGGGATGGTGTCCCTTGCCTCTGTTTGCCAGAAGCTGGGAATGAACAACAGGGAATGGTTTCAGAGTAGCAGCCATGTTAGTCTGTATTCGCAAAAAGAAAAGGAGTACTGTGGCACCTTAGAGACTAACCAATTTATTTGAGCATAAGCTTTCGTGAGCTACAGCTCACTTCATCGGATGCATTCAGTGGAAAATACAGTGAGGAGATTTATATACACACAGAAGATGAAAAAATGGGTGTTATCATACACACTGTAAGGAGAGTGATCACTTAAGATGAGCTATTACCAGCAGGAGAGCGGGGGGGGGGGGCGGGAGAAAACCTTTTGTAGTGGTAATCAAGGTGGGCCATTTCCAGCAGTTAACAGGAACGTCGGAGGAGCAATGGGGAGTGAGGGTGGGGAAAATAAACATGGGGAAATAGTTTTACTTTGTGTAACGACACATCCACTCCCAGTCTCTATTCAAACCTAAGTTAATTGTATCTGTAGCTCTCGTCCCCTAACGCCCCTACTCTACTTGCGCTATATTGATGACATCTTCATCATCTGGACCCATGGAAAAGAAGCCTTTGAGGAATTCCACCATGATTTCAACAATTTCCATCCCACCATCAACCTCAGCCTGGTCCAGTCCACACAAGAGATCCACTTCCTGGACACTACAGTGCTAATAAGCCATGGTCACATAACCACCCCCCTATCCCGGAAACCTACCAACCGCTATTCCTACCTCCATGCCTCCAGCTTTCACCCTGACCACACCACACGATCCATCGTCTACAGCCAAGCTCTACGTTACAACCACATTTGCTCCAACCCCTCAGACAGAGACAAACACCTACAAGATCTCTATCAAGCATTCTCACAACTACAATACCCACCTGCTGAAGTGAAGAAACAAATTGACAGAGCCAGAAGAGTACCCAGAAGTCACCTACTACAGGACAGGCCCAACAAAGAAAATAACAGAACGCCACTAGCCGTCACCTTCAGCCCCCAACTAAAACCCCTCCAACGCATTATTAAGGATCTACAACCTATCCTGAAGGACGACCCATCACTCTCACAAATCCTGGGAGACAGGCCAGTCCTTGCCTACAGACAGGCCCCCCAACCTGAAGCAAATACTCACCAGCAACCACACACCACATAACAGAACCACTGACCCAGGAACCTATCCTTGCAACAAAGCCCGTTGCCAACTGTGTCCACATATCTATTCAGGGGACACCATCACAGGGCCTAATCACATCAGCCACACTATCAGAGGCTTATTCACCTGCACATCTACCAATGTGATATATGCCATCATGTGCCAGCAATGCCCCTCTGCCATGTACATTGGTCAAACTGGACAGTCTCTACGTAAAAGAATAAATGGACACAAATCAGATGTCAAGAATTATAACATTCATAAACCAGTCAGAGAACACTTCAATCTCTCTGGTCACTCGATCTCAGACCTAAAGGTTGCAATATTAAAACAAAAAGACTTCAAAAACAGACTCCAACGAGAGACTGCTGAATTGGAATTAATTTGCAAACTGGATAGAATTAACTTAGGCTTGAATAGAGACTGGGAGTGGATGGGTCATTACACAAAGTAAAACTATTTCCCCATGTTTATTTTCCCCACCCCCCACTCCCCACTGCTCCTCGGACGTTCCTGTTAACTGCTGGAAATGGCCCACCTTGATTACCACTACAAAAGGTTTTCTTCCCCCCCCAACCCCCCCAGCTCTCCTGCTGGTAATAGCTCATCTTAAGTGATCACTCTTCTTACAGTGTGTATGATAACACACATTTTTTCATGTTCTGTGTGTATATAAATCTCCTCACTGTATTTTCCACTGAATGCATCCGATGAAGTGAGCTGTAGCTCATGAAAGCTTATGCTCAAATAAATTGGTTAGTCTCTGAGGTGCCACAAGTCCTCCTTTTCTTTTTGCGAATACAGACTAACACGGCTGCTACTCTGAAACCTGTTGGAAGACAGGATACTGGGCTAGAGGGACCTTTGATCTGACCCAGTATGGCCACTCTTATGTCCCCTGGACTCAACCAGCCACGTGCAGTGGGATTCCATGACATACATGGCTCTGTGCTGCTGGGTGCTGGCAGATCCAGGACATGGCCAGAGATTTATGGGCAGTGCCAGGGCCAGACCTCCATTGGGCTGAGCAGGGAGGCTGGCTTGCTGCCAGGAGCAGAATTAGAAATGGCTGGCACAGAGCCGGGGGGCAGGGGAGGAGGGGGCTGCTGCGGAGTTGCAACTCAGCTGGACACTACACAGCCAGGGAGCACAAAGTGGGGAAGGGGGAGGTGTGGGCTGACCCCCGCAGTGCCCTTCAATCCCAACCCGCAGCTCCCTGGCCCCTGCTAGTCCTGGGCTTCCCCCCAGGCAGCTCTGCCAGTGCCCCTCAATCCCAACCCACAGCCCCTGCTATCCCAGCCCTGGACTCCTCCTCAAGTTCTCTGCCAATGCCCCTCACTTCCGACCCACAGCACCTGCTGTGGCAGCTCCCCACCGCAGCCCCGGGTCCCTTGGCTGCTCTCTTGCTGTCACACCTTGAGCCTGCAGATAGTGACATGTCTCAGCGATAAACAGAAGTGGTTTGGGCTGGGCTGGCAGGAGAGTGGACCTGCCTGGAGCTGAGCAGGCATAGGGCACGGGGTGTTGGCTCTGCACCTGGCTTCCCTTTAATCACCGATTCAAGGCGGGGACGGGGGGATTAGCCAGTGTTCCCTGGAGGGACAGTAAATCTGGCCCAGTAAACAGGGATGGGGGTCAACAGCCCTGGGGCGTGTGACGGGGTCCAAGGGGCAGCCCATCTCGCTGGGATGCAGCCAGCCAGGGAGCCCAATGCACCCCGCTGCCATGGTGCTCTGTGTAACCCCTCAGCCTATGGGCCCCGCCCCACATGAACACCAAACGCCAGGGCATCGGTACCTACTGCCCAGCAGGGAAGCACTGGGCCCCATGGGGCAGAGCTGTGGTTATGCAGGCAGAGCCAGTGCCATCACATCTGTGCCACAGGAGAGGGGGGATGCAGAGTCCTGAACTGTGCCCAGGGCTCTGGGAGTTTGAGATGCCCAAACCCCCACAGCCAGAGCCTTCCCATCCCCTCCATGGTGGGGGGGGCACTGCCCCTTTTGTGGGACCCTGGACATCCCTGTTACCCAGAGAGAGGCTTGCTGCATGCTGAGGCCTGGCCCGACGCAGTCCGGTGGCAGGGAGTTCCCCAGGCTCAGTGGGTGTTGTCTGAAATCAACTCCCGTGGGAGCAGCCTGAAATGCATGGCTCTGTCTTACTGCTCACCCCTGCTCTGCATCGCCACCTGCCCACGGAGCCCTGCGCCGAGCAGCACCGTCCATGGACCGGTCGCTGAGCAGGGACATTTAGTGCAGACACAGGGAGGGGTCTGAGGAGGTCAAATGACGTCCCTCCCCTCCCACCCCCACCACCCAGGTGCATGACTCTGTATCAGCCCCAGAGACCCACAGCTTCAGCAGCAGGGGGACAGCAGCTAGGCCAGGGCCAGCCTTTCCCACAGCAGATGCCAGACGTCCTGGGAATGGCCTCTTGTGTGTCATTCCCCGGGGCCTTAAAGCACAATGGCTTTATTTAAATGCGGCCCGAAGAGCCTCCCACCAGGCTTCCTCAGCAGCGCCTGGGCTCTGGCCCCCCAGCCCGGAGCGTGACCGCCTGAGCTGCGGGACTGACTGCGCTAGCTGGCAGCAGCAGGAGACCGTTATCCAGGCTGACTGGGGATGGGCCGTGAGGGGGGGCAGGTACTTGGGGTGCTCAGGGCTCTCCCCCTCATTAGGGGCTCTCCCAGCCGTTCCCAGGGCCGTGCCTGTTGATGCTGCCACGGCTTCAGGGGCCTTGGCGTGAGCCCAGCTCTTCACAAGGTTCATGGCCAGTGATGATTTCGGCCACGGCCCCCTTTTCCCTGCACCGGCGAAAGATGGGAAATGACGCATTTTGGAAATAACACGCATTTTGGCCAAGCCCGGTGGATTTTCACTGGCAACAAAGGCACTGCTGGAGCCAGGGTCTTTCTGTGCCAGATAGCAAAGGCCTGCAGCAAACGATGAGGGTGGGGGGCGACAAGAAAGGACTCTTTTAGAATGGAAGGTGTAAGGCAGCCTAAGTACTGGGTGCTCCCCATTGCTCCTAGCCAGGCACCCTGCAGTGCCCTGGCACCTGCTGTTCACCTGCCCTCGCCCGGTCTCTGAGACGGTTTCTGCTCAGGACAGGACTTGGCCCTCTCACGCTGGCACCACCTCAGCCTGGCCACCGTGGCCCCTGGGATGGCTCTCGGGGTGCCCAGGGTTGGGCGTCACCATGTTACCCCCTGCTGCCTCCAGCCACAGACAGACTTGCTGGTGCTTAGTTGGGTGCCAGCTCCCTGATCCCTCCAGCCTGGCAGCCACTAGGCCAGCCTGTTACCCGGGGTCCTTTCAACCCAAAGCTCTTGGTAACTTTTACTCTGTGCGAGGTGGTGTCAGGAAATAAATCAGGGGAGACGCGGCTGGCCGACCGATCGATGGCTGGCACAAACAGGACAACACAAGAGGGCTTTCACTTAAAGCTAAACTTTACTTAGTCTCAAGCACTTATACACACGTCCGCAACAGGTTAGTAAATCACCCCCAACCCTTGATCATTACCAAAGCTGAGTGTGGCTCTCGAGTGGCACAGCGGCAGCCCGTCTGCCGTCTGCCGGTGCGGGACACAAGATGCTTCCAGAGGGAGAGTCCAGTCCCAAAGAGTCCCACTATCTCAAACTTTCCCTCCTTATTTAGACATGAGTAATAGCATGACATGTCCCTTAAAGAAAACTTGTTAAGCAAGCAGTTCCAATGGGCAAGAAAGAGGCTCCTTCTGATTATTGATTAATCGGGGGTGGGTCTTTCCAGAGTTTGCAGCCTTGAGGCCCCAGTAGAGATTCCTGGGGCACATCCTGCTCTTCTAAAATGCGTGTATCAGCAACTTCAACACAATTCTTATCAGGAAGGATGCAGGGTCAAGCTGCTCTTTCTGTGGCACCCAAACCCCCGCCTCGGTTAAACTTGAGACTGTTGAATGGCCAGTTTAGAGCCTGCTGCCTTGAAGCCATACTGGTTTCAGGCACTTTACTGGTTTGCCAAAGTCTCCCCGTACAAGCCCACGTTTGCCTCGTGGGTGAACAGCTGGGCCTGAGCCCCTCAGAAAACCTCCCGCTGTGGTGTGCTGCCCCCTCTCCATTGAGCACACCCCGTAATGCTGGGGCTGCAGCCCCCTGGGACCGGGGCACACACCAGCGTGCCCAGTTCCGCTGCAGCCCCTTGCACGACAGCCCCGCCCTGAGCTCTGGTCCCAGAGAGGCCAGTGAGGAAGGGCAGTGGCAACAGAAGGGTGCCACATAAACCAAAAGCAACACCTGGTGTCTGGAGCCTGCCCTAAACCCACCTGCCCAGGCTAATCTGGCTAAAGTGTACCCGCACAGCCCAGGTGCAGGACAAAGGGCCCCAAAGTTCATTCTCTGTCCTCCGAGTCCGGATAGCCCCCTTCGCTTAGTGTCAGGCATGTTGCTGCCCTGTTGATTTCACCAGCGCACAGCCTGGGTGCTGGGTTCCCCTCCCCCCACCCCTCCATGCACAGACTGGGTGCTGAGTTCCCCCCCCCCCACGCACAGACTGGGTGCTGGGTCCCCCTGCAAAGACTGGATGCTGGGTTCCCCCCACCCCATGCATAGATTGGATGCCCCTCAATCCCAAGCCGCAGCCTCCAGCTACCCCAGCTCTGAGGTCCCCACCATGTCTTGGACCCATTTGCAGTACAGAAGCCCCCTTGCCAGCCCAGTTATATTTAGTGGCTGTGTGCGGCCGCGTGCCTTGGCCACTTGTTGACAGTTTCCAATTACAGCCGTGCCCGGAGGTTCGTGTCTTGAGGCCTTTGGCATCTGGGGTCAGCAACAGGCCACATGCCGGAAACACAGCCAGGAAACAGGGTGCAAAGCCAGCCCTGTTCCTGTACAGGATGTGCACCGTGGGGCTCAGCCCCCACGCCCCACAGTCTCCACCACAGGGGCTGACCCCACTGCCCACGCAGCCCCACCATGGGGAGTCTCAGGTCCTCCCCTCACCTCATGCACCTCCACTGCAAGTCCCTGCCCTCCTGCCCCATACAGCCACGGGGCTCAGTCCCTGCCCTCCTGCCCCATACATTCCCATCGTGGGCAGCAGGCCCAGCTCAGAGAGTCCATGGTGGTTGGGGCCAGTAACATCAGCCTGGGGCCTGTGGGACGAAAGCAGCGACTGAGGAGCGGGAATGGGCCGTGGGTCTGATCTGGGGCTTTGTGGGTCGTGGGGGACGGTGTCAGGCAGGTGGACCCGTTGCTCTGGTATGCTGAAGGAAGCTCCGAGCCGCTAGTGTTAGGACTGTGCTTTTATTCCCTCCCCCCGTCCCCCTGCCATCTCTGCAATCCCCCAGGCCAGGCCCCCAGCACCAGCCTCTGGCCATGGTCCCTGCTAAGCAATGTGTCCTGCAAGTCCTTGGTCCCTGCGGCCCCTTGGCCGTGGCGGGTGCCTGTGCCTGGCGGCAGTGCCCATGAGGCTGGGGCTCAGCGGCAATGGCTACTCCCCCGCAGAGTCCTGCCTCCATGGACAGTGCCCGGCTCCTTGGGTTCCAGCCAGGGGCACTTGATATGGGCCATGGCAATGCTGGCTGGGCTGCGCTGGCTGGGGTCAGGGGTCAGCAGCCCTCGCAGCATCTCCTGGGCCTCGTAGGTGAAGCGCCCCCAGCGGGGTGGGCGCGGGCGGATGCGGGGGCTGCGATGCCAGCGCTCAAAGTCCCGGTAGTGCCGGTCGGCGGCCGTGTGCCAGGGGAAGAAGCCAGTCAGCACGCAGAAGAGCAGCACGCCCAGGGCCCAGGCGTCCAGGCTGGGCTGGGCCGGCAGGCGGGCCGAGGGCCCCAGGAGGCACAGCTCGGGTGCCGTGTAGGGCAGGTTCTCAGGCAGGGCCTCGATGGCAGTGCCCTGCGGGCAGCTCAGCCCAAAGTCGGTCAGTTTGACACGCCGGCACTCAAGGTCGAGCAGCAGCACGTTCTCAGGCTTGACATCGCGGTGAACCAGCCCCTTGGCCCCCATGAACTCGAGGGCGCTGGCGAGCTGCAGAGCACAGCGCTTGACATGCAGCTCCGCGAGCCCGAACCCCACCTAGGGAGAGAGGTTACACACAGTGCCCTGGAGGGGAAGGGCTCTGGGTCCCACTGCCCACCTCAGGGCCAGCCAGTCCCTGCCCTGGGGCGGATGGGAGCCACCCCCCGCCACCCCCAGCAGGGAAAGGCCTCCTGTCCCATTCCCTGTGCCTGCCTTGGGGCTGGATCTGAGTTGATGCCCGATAGAGGGGAAAAGTCCCATGTCCCAATCCCCACCCCTTGAGCCAGCCAGTCCCCGTCCTGAGGCCGGGTGGGGCGTCCCCTAAAGGGGACAGGCCCATGTCCCATGCCCATCCTCAGTGTGGCTACCTCGGAGACTCTGGCTCATAGTACCTGTGGCTGCAGCAGGGAGAAGAGGTCCCTGGCAGGGGCGAGCTCCTGTGCGAAGACATAATGGTGCTCGGTCTGGAAGGCGATGCCCAGGGCGCTGGCAATGCAGGGGTGGGCAGCCAGGCTCAGCGAGATGCAGTACTCGCTCAGGAAGTCCCGCAGCTCAGTGTCCCGCTTCTCGATGAACTTCAACGCCATCGGCCTGCCTGGGGGGGAGGGACGTGCGGAGGGGTCAAGGCTGCTGCCCCCCCACAGATCATACCCCCTCCCCTATGCTGGATCAGACCCTTCCCTTGCACTGGATCAGACCCACATATTCTCCACACACCCCCCGTGGATCAGCCCCCTGCCACCCCATGCTGCTCTGTGGGGCCAAGGGCTGTCAGGCTGTAGGATCCCAGGGCCGAGCAGCTAACCAGGGTGTGGAGTCGGGGGGCAGAGGGGCTCAGTGCTCCATGCCTGGCCCTGGACAGGGCTCCCCCTCCCCAGCCGGTGCCCATCAGGGGGTGGGCTAAGTGCTGGCGTTCCTGGGGGAACAGGAGCAGTGGGTTCTGTGGGAGGTGGGGCCACATGGACACAGACTCCCCCCCGCCCCCCGCACGGCAGCCCAGGCCCTACCTTGCCGCTGGTGCACGGCCAGCAGCACGTGGCCATAGGAGCCGCTGCCCAGCTCCCTCAGGATGGTGTACGACTGGGTCACCTCCAGCCTGGGCAGGTTCTGCGCCGTCAACTCCATCATCTCCTCCAGCTGCTGCTCTGCGCCCCACGGGGCGGGCAGGGTCATGGCTGCGGGATGGGGAGGGATGGGGTTGTTACCACCGGGAGCAGTGTCCAGACGGCCCCCCGGGGACACGGACATCACCAGCCCAGCACTGAGACATGGCCGGCGTCGGCACCTTTGCTTCGCCATGCTGGCCTCAGGGCTGCCCACCTAGGGTGACCAGGCGTCCGGTTTTCGACTGGAACACCTGGTCGAAAAGGGATCCTGGCGGCTCTGGTCGGCGCTGCTGACTGAGCCATTGACTGTCCAGTTGGCCGCAGGGTCTCAGAGGAGGGGCAGGGCAAGGGTATTTGGTTTTGTGCAGGTAGAAAGTTGGCAACCCTATGCCCATGCCGTGCCCAGCTGGCTAATGCACCCTGCTCCGTTTGGGGACGCCTGGGCCCCTGCACAGCAGACAAGTCTCCCCCAGGGCTCTGGCTCAGGTGGGTTCACCGGGCAGAGCTCACAGGGTGGAGCAGGAGGCTGGAGCCCAGGGGCTCAGTCTTGGGGGCGGTGAGGCCACGTGGCCTGCCCTGAAGGGCGAGTGAGACCCCTTGGGGGTTTGGCACTCAGGGTTCCTCCAAGAGACAATTTAAAGGCTGGGGCATAGCACTGCTCCTGTGGATCCGTGACAGCTGCTTATACAGGGACCCCTCGCCCAGTGCTGAGACGTAGCCACCTGTGATGGGGTGCAGGGTTTGTTTCACACAAGGTTATGTCCCATTGAATAACAGCCCCTCCTAAGCCCCTTGGGGCCTGACAGCAGCTTCTCCATCCCTCTCTGCATGGGCCTGGGGCACCAAGACATGGCTTCCTGTAGATGCCCAGCTGTGGACCAAGGGGACATACCCCCTGCACTGGGCTCCCCTTCCAGCCTGTGGAGTTTGGGCAGACTCCAGGTCCCACTGATGCTCTGCACCTGGCGAAGAGCAGCTCCCTTGCCTCGGTGACACCTCTTCCTGCCCCACTGAGCCTGAACTGCCCCAGGCCCCTCTACAACCCTGGGTTCCGGCACCAAATTCATGCCGGCAGCAAACCCTGTATCACTTCCGAGCGCAGTCAAGGCCTTAGTCAGAGGCAGAGCCAGGGAAGCAACCTGGCTCCCAGCCCCCCTGCTGGAATCACTAGACCCCACTCCCCTCCCAGAGTTGGGGATAGAACCCAGGAGTCCCGGCTGCTACCTGGACTTGCTCAGGGGAGGAAGGGGCCCTGGTGGCAGTGCCCCCAGCACCATGTGCAGTGAATGCGGGACCAGCAGCCCTGGACACCTCTCGGCATCTTCAGGCTGGGAGCTGCCAGCAGCAAGAGAGGGGCAGCATTGAGAGGCCCACCCAGATAAATCAGTGGAGCCCTGTGGGCTTGGGGGCACCAGATGAAAGAGGGACCCCACTTACCCGCCTCCTGGAGCTGGAGCCCCACAGTATGCACAGGGGAGCCGCTGATTCCAGCCCTCTACCTTCCCGTCTGTCTGTCCGCTGGCCTGGGATGAGCCTTTTATCCCGTCCACCCTGAGCTGGAAAGGGTCCCGTGATGTCTGGCAGGTCCCAGCTGGCAGTGCGGGCCAGGGGTCGGGTGCGGTCAGCACCGGGGGCTGGCACTCGCTGGGCCGGGATTAGCAGGCACTTATCTGGGTTATTTTTACCAGCTGGCACTGGATACTCCAGTCCCCCAGCCCCCACTCTCATTTACTGCTCCCCTCCCCCTGGCCCCCCAGTACCCTCTGTCCAGGATTAGCTTGTCCCAGGTATTCCTGGAAAGTCAGCTCCTGACAGCAGGGGAGCTCCCCACCCTGGAAACCCACTGGGGAGCTGGAGCAGGGCAGAGACCCTGCTGGGGTGAAGCTCCAGGAAACACCTTCCCCCCAAAAGAGCACAAAGCATTTTCTGCCACGGTATACAGGGACCCCTTGCCGGGCACGGAGATACAGCCACCTCTGGGGTGGGGCACAGGAGCTGTTTATACAGGGACCCCTTGCCGGGCACTGAGATACAGCCCTTCTGGGCTGGGAGCAGGGGCTGTTTAAACGGGGACCTCTCGCCCGGCACTGAGATGCAGCCACCTCTGGGGTGGGTGTGGAAGTGGTGGACTAGCACCTGGACAGGCTGCATGGGCATAGGGAGGTGGAGATGGGAACATTTCTCAAGAAGGAAGGTAGCCGGGATTGTCCAGGACGTGTGGTTCATGCCGAGACATCAGAGAACATGTCTCCCTCACACTGCAATGTGAGGACCCCACTTACAGTCTGGGCCTGTGGTGTTACTTTTGGTAAGACAGTGAGGCCCCTTGCACCACATGGGGGCACTGGGGGTAAGCACTGACTGCTGGGAATTGCCCCCAGCCAGCCCCCCATCCCAACACTGGGTTGTCCTTGGTAGAATCTACCAGGGGGGCTGGGAGCCAGGACTCCTGGGTTCTATCCCCGGCCCTGCTGGTACAAGCTGCCACCCCTTTATCTTCCCCATGCCCCCTGCAGATCCTGCCCTGCCTGCCAGGTATGCTTCCTGCTGGAGACTCTGGCTTGTGAGGGGCAGCATGGGGGGCCCTGCCAGTCTGGGGAACTGCAGAGGTTGGGGTTGGCTGGGGAAGCTCTGGGGCGCTCATGAGCAACTGAGCCCCACACCCCCACAGGGTCGAGTCCCGGAGGCCTGCTCCCGCCTCCCTCTGTTGTTTGCCTGAGTCTCTGGGTGGGGGGAGGAAGGGCAAAGGAGGCCTGGGGGCAGGTCAGGGACAGCTCAGGCGGGCATCAGAGACTTGGGCCATTCCTGTTCCCAGAACCACGGCAACATGGCCACAACAAAGGCCTATTCTGGGATCCCCTCAGGGGGGCTCTGTGCTTGTGCCATGGCGACAGCCCCAGATACAGCACATGGCATCTGCTCTGGGCAGGGGGTGGTGGCAGGGACAGCATGTGACTCCCCCACCACTAGCCCCCCACCCTCTGGGCCACACGCAACCTCCTCAGCGTGGGGCCTTCCCCTGGGAACAGGTTGGCTTGGGGACACCACGCCCGGTGGTAACAAGACCAGGCTGGGCTGCACTTCGCAGGCACCAGATGCCAACGAACAGGGGGCACCAGACCTGGTGAGACTCGGCCACCCCCCCAGCTCCCAGGCAGGACAACCAGGGCCATGCTCCTGCTCTCTGCCCAAGGGCCAGACCCTACAGACACCAAACCGCCTTGGGGTAGTGTGGGGACTTTATACGGGGACCCCTTCCCTGGTGCTGAGATGCAGCCACCTCTAGTTTGGTGCAGCTGTTTATACAGGGACCCCTCGCCCGGCGCTGAGATGCAGCCACCTCTGGGGTAGGGCAGCTGTGCATACAGGGACCCCTTGCCCGGCGCTGAGATGCAGTTCTACGTGGGCTGTGGAGGTTTGTCCAGGCCCCAAGCTTCACTCCCAGACTCCAGGGGGAAACGACCTGGGTTAGGGAACCCTCCACAACAGTCTGAGTCCTTAAAGTTAGTTTTTCAACACCAGCCATCAGGTCCAAGAGGGGCAGCCGGGGCCAGCAGCGACTGTGAGGGGAGAGTGCCTTATGACAAAGGTGGGGATTGTCTGTAGCATTTTATGAACTGTCTGTGTGACTCTGTACTGATCTCCTTGGATAGTATTCAAGGCAGAGAGCCGCCAGGAAGACTGGCTGGGCTGGTGTGGGCCCTGCGAAGGCTGAGCCGGGCTGCCTAGGCTGGCTGAGCCGGGCTGGTTGGGCTGGTGTAGCACCAAGGAAGGCAGAGCTGGGCCAGCACAGCACCAAGGAAGACAGAGCCGGGTCGGCTGGGCTGGCGTGGGCCCTGTGAAGGCACAGCCGGGCTGGCTGGGCTGCGGCGGCACCAGGGAAGGCAGGATTCCTGGCCAGCTTGGTCCCATTCCCCTTCTTCCCTCCTACCTGTCAAAACTGCTCCCATTCAACACCATCCCAACGACTGAGCTGGGACCATCTGATTCCTTGTCCCCCAGCCTCAGCTGCCCCTCCAGCCCCACTGCCCACTAGTGACCAATCTCAATATTTCTCCTCTCTCCTCTCCCCAATGGGGGATAGTGGGGACCCACCCATTGTCCAAATCACCCACGACTCTTACACAAGCAGGGTCAGGAACTGGGACAGTGCCTGTGGGGGGAGGAGACTCTGGCTGGTGTGTGACAAACAAACCCATCTTGGGGGTCCCAGATCACAGAGAAGAAAGGATCCCATTAGGGATGGTGGATTATCATGGACAAGACCCTCGGCAGGGAGTGGGGATGCTTGGAAGGGGCAGGACAATTTATGGGGAACATTTGTACCTTTTCTCTGCCCTGGAGCTGCTCCCGGACGTCCTTGAGAGCAGCCTTCTCTATGGCCACGTCCACCCGTTCCTTCTCCTCCTCATCCTCTGAGACCCTGGGAGTCCCTGCACCAGAGAGAGAAGGGGACAGGGTGACTCCTGCTGCCACTCAGGGGAAGGACAGGGGTGTGGTGGGGAGAGCAGGGTTAATGTTCCCTCTTCCCACCTCAGGGACCCAGGGCAAATTGGGCCCCACACTCCCCCTCTCGGGGATGCCTTCAGCCTCCAATAGCTTCAGGAGCCCCTAGTAGAGGAGCCCCCCCCTCCCCCGCAACTGTGCTGGATTCCCTGGAGGTGCCTGCCCCCCAGGCTGGGCTGCGGCAGCACCAGGGAAGGCAGAGCCGGGCTGGCGTGGTTCACTGATTGTTACCTGCAAGTTAGTTTTAGTCTGGCAGAGTCTTGAAGAGTTTGCTGGCAAGGTAGAGAGGCTGGCGTGTCTGGCACAGGGCTGATGGTTCTGGGTGTCCTGAGCAGAACCTCAAAGATGGAGAAGTAGTTCCTGTTTATTTCACGCTCATAGACCCATAGCAACATAGCCAAAGTGGGAGGAGAGAAGAGAGTGTAGCAGGGGAAGTGCTGGGGTGGGACCCAGTTCAGTTCCCAGGTCTCTCCCAGGTTTGTGGGTGAGATCTAGGGCAGGTCTCTGCTGGACAAAGGACAGTCTCCTGCTCCTTACAATAATTTGTGTCCACGGGAGAGAATGGCTGATTCCCTCTCAGCAGCTCCCTAGGAAGGAGCCACTGCTCTTCTCTGCGGACCTTCTCCTGGATCTCACAGGAGTCTGATGCTCTCACTCCGCAAGCCTGCCTGGGGCCTTGGAGCTAGTGCTCAGCAGAACCAGGCAGAGCCCCGTCTTAGAGCACTAGCGCCTTCCCTCTGTCCCTGAAGGAGGCAGGGCCCCAACACTGCTCTGCACTGACTGCCTTGACTAAGGGTGGCCCAATGTGCTCTCAGGTAGCATGACACAATGGAAATGTGGATCATCCAGTCTCTCATTTCCAGGCCTCCCCAACTTACAGTAAAATTCCTGTTGCCCCTCCCCATTGTGCTCAACTCCCAGATGTGCTGGAGGTTGCTGTCAGCAGGCTCTTCAGCGTGGCATCCATGGACCAGAGGCCTTCCTGCTCCTGGGACAGAGGAGTAGGTTGATGATCTACCTGCCCATAGCCATGGTTTATACTCCATGCAGGGCAGTGCACAGGAACTGCGATTTCCTGTTTCGGATCTAGTGGCAGCTTCAGGAGACTGTATTTGAGACCTTGCAGTTGCGAGTGGGGGGGGGGTGTCCAGACAGGCACTGATTTGTGTGTGGAAGTTTGAGGAATAGGGCAGAGGCCCATATGGGGCAAGGAGGGCAGGGACTTGGGAAGCAAGAGCAGAGGATCAAATACTTTCTAAATGCGGGTCAGGATTATCCCCACCTTCAGAGATGCCCCGAGGGGTAAATGGCTCTTACCTCCACGAGGGCGCGGGGTCTTCCATTTAAACCGCTTTGAGACTCAGCACTGCTTGGGTTGATGGGACGAAGTGACCTGTCCCCACTGCTCCCTGAGGTGGCTCAGCTGCAGGCTGCCCCCGTCTGGGAGGCGGTGACAGATCCCAGGGCCTGGGAGACAGCTGGGGAGGAGGCTCCTATCCATTTCCCACTCGGAGACCCCATGGAAGGGCCAAGGGGAGAATAAAGGGCAGAAAGTGAAGCTAGCCCTGAGTCTCTGTCCCATCCCCATCTCCTCAAAAGTGGAGCTTTCCGAGCTTCAGTTGGGCAGAGGGGCTGTAGCCATGACCCAAAGACCTCTCTGCACCATATGGGTCAGGGAGAGCTCTGCCTGGGCGCAGGGGGAATGGGATGGGGGTCAGGCCAAGGAATGGGGGGAGGGGAAAGAGAGTGAGAGGAAGAGCTCATGCCCCAGATGAAGGAATTTTGGGGGCAGAGGGAAGGACCCTGCTCCACAGAGAGAGGAGAGAATTTCTATACTGCCGGGGGGACTCCATTTCCCCGTCCACTAGCTCCCCATTTACAGTGAGCCAGAGCAGGACCTGCAGCAGGGAGCGGGAGTTGCTGACCATGGGAGGGGAACCTTTCAAGGCATCCGATGAGGCACCTCGGGCAGCAGGCGCAAGGGCCGGATGATGCGGAGCTGGCGCCTAATATTGGCCGTGACGTCCTCCTGCTGCAAGGGCACGAGAACCTGTCATAGACTCAGACGCCCCCCAGGATTAACCATAGGCACCGACTTTAGCCGGTGCCGGTGGATGTTCGTGCCCCCCTGCCCCCAGCCCCGCCCCAACTCCACCCCCTCTCCGCCCTCGGCCCCGCCCCCATTCCAACCCCTTCCCCAAAATTCCCTGCCCTGCCTCCTCCCCCGGGCGCGCCGCATTTCCCCTCCTCCCCGGAAGCCTGGGAGGGAGGGGGGAGAAGCAGAGTGGTGGCGCGATCGGGGAGGAGGTGGAACAGAGGTGAGCGGGGGGGGGCCCCCTCAGGAAGTAACCGGGGGGGGGGGCGCAGAGGAACTGCTCCCTGCCCCAGCTCACCTCCGCTCCACCTCCTCCCCTGGGCGCACTGCAGCCGCTCCCAGGCTTGCCGTGCCCTTGAACCAGGGGCGGGGGGGGGGGGGGGAAGAAGTGGAGCGGTGGTGGCCGGCTCAGGGGAGGAGGCAGAGGTGGAGCGGAGGGGAGCTGGGGGGGGGGGCAGTGCTGAGCACCCACCAATTTTTCCCCGTGGGTGCTCCAGCCCCAGAGCACCCACGGAGTCAGCGCCTACGGGATTAAGGGCACCTGGAACCAGCAGCATTTCCCCCCAGCACCTGCGCACGTCCGAGGGATGGATTCACCTTCCTGACCCCCAGGATGGAGTCTTCTTGTCCTCTCTAGCGGCTTCTAGTACCAACCGCCGTCCCTGTAGGGTGAGCTCCTGCCACGTCCCCCTCAATGCCCCTGACAGCTGTTCCACTCCCGACCCACCTGGGGATACAGCTCCAGTTCTCAGAACCCTCTCCTCCACCCTCACCCCCACCTCTACCCAGGTAGGGCAGGGAGGGGGCTCCAGTGGGGGGGGGCAGGAGGGATTCTGGCAGCAGTGAAGTGGGATGGTGGGAGGTTGAGATCCTTCCCCAAGTCACACCAGTGACTAATGCTGAAGCCGCAGGATGGCAGCCCTGGCGAATGGGGCAGGTCCGCAGCCCCTGCTGACTGAATCCTCCTGTTCTCTCAAGTGCGGGTCCAGCCCTGCCAGCAGCAGGACAAGCTTCCCCCGCCCATGTGTCTCTGCCCTGCCCGGTCAGTTGCCGTCACCAGTCAGTCCTTGGCCTCCCAGGCTGCCAGTGATGGAAGCAACTCTGGATGGTGGCTCGGGTGACACAGACACTAGGCCATGGGGAACTGGGTGCGGCCCTGTGGGGCAGGCAGGAAAGGCTTGCAGAGGGCACTTAGGGGACTCTCCTGCCCTTCCCAGGACCGATAGTATCGTGTCCTAAGAACGTAAGTCCAAGATGAGGTAATGCTTGCAATTAATTAGCCTTGCTAAAGATAGCACCTGCTCCGACTCTCATTCCCCACCAGGCTCCTTGCTCCCAGGCCACTGAATGGCGACAGGATGGGAATGAGGCCCTGGGCCCCACCCCAATCTCCTGAGTCCAATGCAGCTGCTCACCTTGTCCCCCATCACCTGCTGGACTTCCCCCAGGAGGGAGGAGGCCAGGACCAGCCCAGCCTGGCTGACACGCAGCAGAGGGGAATGGATGGCCAGCACTGCCATCTGGAGGAAGAATCTTCTCTCCCCTCTGAGAAGAACTTTCCGAAGACCTGAAACCAAGAGGACGCAAGGCCTTAGCAGGTTGCCCAAAGCCAGGCTCCACGTGCTGGGGCTAGAACGGCATCACCCTCTAGTGACCCAGGGGCAGGGGCAGAGAGCTGCTCCAGACCAGGCAGCTCATTCCCTGGAGGCTTTCAGGGGCCCCTGGCTCAGGGAAGCCCTTTAGTAAAAGGTGGCAGGCACTTAGGGATCCAAAGCCTGTAGTAGCTCTTTCTGGAGGGCAATTTATCACAGGGGCTGGGCTGGAAATGGCTCTGTGTGTGTGGGAGCAGGGATGCTCTGGTGTGCAGCTCACAGCGATGACAGAGGACCCTGCATTGCTTCCAGCAGAGAGATCTCCTGCACCTCAGTGGCTAGAGGTAGAGTGTGTGGGGGTGGGGGTGGTGTTGTGTTTGGAGCTGACAGACCAAAGCTCTATTCCCCCCAACTGAGTGATTTCTCTAGTAGCTGGGTCTGGCGCCTGCAGCTCCTGTGCTTCTCCCAGGGGGAATCCAAACTGCACCATGACAAGGACCAGGAGACTCAGGTCCCAGTCCCCAACACACAGACACGCCTGTGAACCTTTTGTTCTGGGGCAGCAGTTCAGCTTGTGGGAGGGAGGACAAGCTCAGTGTCTCTCTCACGTGGCGTCTGCAGAGCAGCATTCTGTAGATGCACTTGTAGATCCAGGAGCCCTTCCAAGGCCTCCTCTGTGACGTTGTGGAGATCCCCCATTTCACCTTGGACTCCAATTCTGGGGCACTGTGTTATGGGGTGTTCAAGGGTTTGGATGTTCTCACCGCAGACGTGCGAAGGGGAGTCTTTGATTTTCTACCTGTGCATCAAGTAGCCGCAACTTGGGTCAGTGACAATGGGCTTCTTTGGAAGAGCGGCTGAGGTCCAGGCACTCTACCATTCCCTGGCCGGGTCCGGAGACGTGAGGGGGCGCATATGGTCCATAGTGGTTTCGGAGTTCACTGTGTCCCCTACCCAGGTTGGGGCATTCTGCTTCCTGACTGGTGATGGCATTGGGCAAACCCCACCTCCTTTCTCTGCTTCTATGGGGCAGGGAATCTAGCAAGGGTCTGGCCAGGCAATAGTGACTCACTGACCCAGTGCTCTCCTCTCTGACCCTCAGGTATCAGCCAGGGGGACAAGTTGTGGAGACACACCTATAGCCACAATCCTACGTTAACTCACCCACCCGGGGATTCTCCTTATGCCACGTAGCAATGGATCCATGTGAGACACACAAATCATGGCAACTAGAGAGGCTCCAACGTGGGACCTTTAGTACCAGCCTCTCCCACTGGGGGCTGGATAGGAAACTCTGGTGGCTGCACAGTGGGCAGAGTCTTCGCTGCATCCCTGGCCCAATAGAATTGGAGAGGGTGGAGCAGAACAGAGAGCGAGACAGAGAGAGACTCATCCTCCAGCTGGGGTCAGGCTGAGAGAAATTGGCTGGGGTCCCATTACCCAGCTGTGGTCACTCACAGTCTCCTATTTGGTCCCATTTCCCAGCTGGGTTCCTTACCCTCTGATGCAGCAGCAGCTGGTAGAGCCGGTAAACCCCCTCCCTGGCCTGCTGGCCGATGTCCTTGGCTGGGTCACCAACAAACACAGCCAGCTGTGCCACATGGTGACCCATTCTAGGGAACTCGGCTGAGATCTAATGGAAGGGAGAGGAGAGGGGACTCCATCAACATTTTTCTGTCAGCTCCCAGTCCCCCCTGGGCCAGGAGTCTCCTTTCCCTCAGCCCCTGTGCAGGAGATGCTGGGGGAGAGAAGACAGAGCTAGACCCTTCATTTTCTCTGTCCCCAAGGGAGCCTAGAGTTGCTCCAGGATACCAAGAAGGGACCCAAGGCCAGGCATGAACCTGGTTGGAACACAGGCTGGCGCATGGTCCCCTTAAAGGCCCAGGGTCACCACCAACCAGGAAAAGAAGGACTTGACTCAAGCCTTGCTCATTCCCTGCTCTGATTCTGCGTCCCCAAGGGGAACACTCCTAACTGATAGCCCCTGCAGCAGCAAATCCTACTTGGGGCCAGTCTACGCCTGGAGTCAGGAAGCTGGGGTCAGAGGTCACTAACATCAAACTCAGGGAGGGTGATGGTGAATCTGAGCAGGGCCGTGATGCTCCTAACAGCCCTGGCTCTCTCCTGGGACATGAGCCAGAAGTTGACGTGCTGTGGGGGAAGGAGGCAGGTCAGGATCAATAGGCAGGTGCACGTGCTGTGCATGAGCCCCTTCCCATCCCCAGGGGGCTGAGACACTGTGCGCGGGGGGGAATATCTGAGTCATTGATTGCAGAGCTTTATAAGGGGATTGTTGCCCCCAACCCGATACTTGTATCCTGCAGGTCACAACTTGTCTCTAGATTGGGAAAGTGTTTGGTGTCGGGGCTGGTCCCATCCTCCCTGAACTCCTGATTCCTGAACAGCTCACCAGGAAAGAGACAGACCCTCACCCCTCCCTGACTCTCAAGTCCTTTGGTGGATGAAGGGAGTGACTGTGAGCATCTTCCCCCCCAGGAATCTCAGGGCCCGTTGGAGACAAGGGCTGATTCCCTGGGGTCCTCCTGTTTCTCTGAGAAGGAGTCTGTGCCTATTCTCTGAGGACCTGGATCCCACATGGGGGGTTCAGACTCTCACTCCCCAAGCCAGCTAGGGGCCCTGTGGTTAGTGCTCAACAGAACCAGGCAGAGTTCTAGCTTGAAGTCCCAGCTCCTTCTTCTGTCCTTCAAAGACGAAGGGCCTGACACGGCATTGCCCCGACCAAGGATGGCCCACTGTAGGACCAGCTAGGAGGACAAACTGGAAAATGGATCTTCCAGTCTCTCCTTAGCAGTCCTCCTAAAAGTTAAGGTAAAATTGCCCCCCGCCCCCCTCCTCATGGGGCTCACCTCTAAGATGTAGTGGAGCCTGTCGGTGTTTGGGGACTCTGCCAGCAGGTTCCCCAGCATGGTGTCCAGGAGCTCTGGCAAGACTTTGTGCAGAGCCTGCAAAGCAAGGAAGAACCATGGGTCAGAGTTAGGGAAACTGGGGCTATACCTGCCACAGGATGGGAAGAGGGGTCTTTGGGAAGCACCGGTGAGACCCCCAAATACATATCCTAGCCTCTGTCATTCACATCCCACTGCAGGCAATTAGCAAGGATTCATGGCACGATGACAGCTGGCTCTTCGATCCATGGCAGGATGGGAAGAGGGGTCTCTGCAGAGGGCCTTGTAGGCAGCAGAGTATGGAACAGCCAAGCTGCTATGGATGGAAGCTGGGCTGCTGGGCAAAACACAGCATGTGGAAGGATGGAAGGAATTCCCCCTAGAGGGGTAACATCATCCCCCCTGGATGGAAGGATCCAACCCTGCAGCTTGTTCCATCTCTGCCCTCCCCACCCCTATCTCTGGAGCTCCAGCAAATGAGGGAAGCAGGGACCATAGGCCACTCCTGCTCCTGGCAGAGAGGAAAAGGATGATCTAGAGCCATCTTGGGTGGCATCCTTCTCCATGCCCAGGGTGAAGACGGCATGCAGGGCAGCTCACAGGAGGGGAGTCTCCAGCTCTGGCTCCAGGGCAGGTTTCATGGTGCTGGCAAGAGAGAGGAGCCAGTATCGGATTGTGCAGTGCGGGAGTGGGATTGGCACCAACACTGATGTGAAACTGCAGGAAATAGGCACAGTCTGGCGAGAATGGAAACTGAGGCACCGAGCCAGGGAAGGACCAGGCCAAGGCCTCACATCTGGGGCAGGGCAGGAATAGTGCCTGTTCCCTGGACCCTGCTGCCCCTTCTGTATCTGACCCCGGGAGTGAGCCTTGCCCCAAGGCCCCTGTAACGTTACTGGAGTGAAAAGAACAGCCGAGCCAGGAGAGTGAACCTTCCCCACCACCTCTGTCAGAGGAGTCACCCTTGGGAGGTGACCTGGGAGTGGGAGGGCCCGGGACTCCGAGCCCTGGGCCTGAGCAGCACCGGGGTTAGGGGAACTGGGCAAGAGGGTCTCGGTACCTGAGGTTGCCCACAGCAATCAGGGAGTTGGTGAGGACAGCACCAGGTGGAGAGTTGCCAAGCAGCTCCTCAATGAGCTCCTGTGAGACCCAAAGGAGACAAAGGAGCGTGCGAGATTCGGGCCTCACTGACACTTCCCAGTGAGGAGATTACACAGCCAGTGCCCACCACGGCTAGCAGGATCCCCCCACCTGCCTCCCGCTCCTCCGATTCCTTCCTGCCCAACAAACTTGGCCTCCTCCCAGGATTCCCGGCCAGCTTAGTCCCATTCCCCTTCTTCCCTCCTACCTGTCAAAACTGCTCCCATTCAACACCATCCCGACTGCTGAGTTGGGACCATCTGATTCCTTGTCCCCCAGCCTCAGCTGCCCCTCCAGCCCCACTGCCCAATCTCAATATTTCTCCTCTCTCCTCTCCCCAATGGGGGATAGTGGGGACCCACCCATTGTCCAAATCACCCATGACTCTTACACAAGCAGGGTCAGGAACTGGGACAGTGCCTGTGGGGGGAGGAGACTCTGACTGGTGTGTGACAAACAAACCCATCTTGGCGGTCCCAGATCACAGAGAAGAAAGGATCCCATTAGGGATGGTGGATTATCATGGACAAGACCCTTGGCAGGGAGTGGGGATGCTGGGAAGGGGCAGGACAATTTATGGGGAACATTTGTACCTTTTCTCTGCCCTGGAGCTGCTCTCGGATGTCCTTGAGAGCAGCCTCCTCTATGGCCACGTCCACCCGTTCCTTCTCCTCCTCATCCTCTGAGTCCCTGGGAGTCCCTGCACCAGGGAGAGAAGGGGACAGGGTGACTCCTGCTGCCACTCAGGGGAAGGACAGGGGCGTGATGGGGAGAGCAGGGTTAATGTTCCCTCTTCCCACCTCAGGGACCCACGGCAGATTGGGCCCCACACTCCCCCCTGTCGGGGATGCCTTCAGCCTCCAATAGCTTCAGGAGTCCTAGTAGAGAAGCCCCCCCGCCGCTGTGCTGGATTCCCTGGGAGGTGCCTGCCCCCCCAACCCGGAGCATCAAGGGACCAAAGTGGCAGCAGCCCTCGCTGCCCCCACCCGCCAGCTCCCCTTGCTGCAGGGGCAGCTGTGTGACTGCTGCTGGTGTCAGTGCGGTTCATGGGGCTCAGTCCAGACCTTGGGCTGGGGACCCGCCCCACATAGCACTGGTAGAGTGCCTGGGCCCAGGCTGTTCACAGCCCCATCCTCACCCCTCCCTGAACCCAGCCCGGCTCCTCACCTGGTACAAAACAGCGGCAGCCATCGGCCTCGCTGCTGCCAGAGTCCCAGGTGCTGCTGCTGTCCCATGGGGAGCTGCTGTTGCTGGAACAGGGACACTCCACCTCCTGCCCTGGGGAGGCTGGAAGGTCCTCAGTGACCGGGCAGGGTGATGTCTCCTGCCGGGAATCAGGGCTGGGGCTTCCCACACAGCAAGCCCCAGAGCCACCCTGCCCAGCTCCCCTCCTGGGCTGGGTCCCACCTGCCCAGCCACATCCTGGGCCAGCTCCATGTGGGCCTGGACAGTGTCTCTCCCAGATCAGTGCTTGCACCGGGAGCGGGTTTTCTCCACCAGAAGGCTGGGCACTTCCACCTCCTGGCCCAGCTGGGAGCTCCTTCCCCGCCAGCAGGGACGGAGGGGCCGCTCTGCTCCTGGGGAAAATAGCAACTGCTTCCCTCAGGCTCTGGGGCCACCTGCAGAGCCTTCTTCCTGAACATCCTCAGGAGCCTGGCCATCCTGGAACGAAACAGGGAGCAGGCAAGAGTCTGGGGTCAAGGCAGCCTCTCACTAACGGGCCTTTTTGGTCCCTCCCCATCCCCGCCCCAGCCAGAGCAGCTCCTCCTCCCCGCACAGGGGTACAGGGAGTGCAAGCTACACACACACTGGCAGGAGTTCATTGCATGATCTGCTCCCAACGTTCCCCCTCATCATCCCTGGTGCTGCAATACCCAGGGAGTCTCCCCCTTTTAGAGCAGTGGGGTCAGTCACAAAGACCATCGGCCACTTTGGACAAGCAACCGCCTCCTCCCATCCTAGGCCACACTTCCGCCCAGGGTAGAGAAGGAACAGAACCCAGGAGTCCGGACTTCTCTTGGGAAACCATTCCCCACGTCAAAGTCAGAAAGTCCCTAGGCAAAGGAAGCCCAGGGCCCCGTCGTTTCCCATTGATTTCCATGCTCAGCAGCTCACAGGGTCTGGTCCAGCTCAGAGACTCTCAGCCTGGGGAACAGCCTTCCACAAGGGAAGGGCTGGGAGCCCCATGGCTGGGACATTTTCAAACATACTGGAGATGGCTCTAGAGAAGCCCCTGTCCAGTCTGAGAGCGAGGGGCTCCTGGGGGATGTTTGCAAATCCAATCTCCTTTGGCAGAGGATCTCTCCCCCTCTTTGTGCCTCTCCCCAGACAGACAGAGGAAGCCAACGAGGAGCCCTAATACCACTAACTTGCTCTAGGTGATGGAGAGATGGATGGTGGATGTTCAGTGTCGCCAGCTGTCCCTCGCCCTCCTCATCACTCCCCAAGCCCAAGGCAGGTTGGAGAGGGTAGTGACCTGAGAAGTTACCCTGCCCAGCCAGCAAACAGGGTGATGACACTGGGTGATCTACTGGCTGTGGAAACAAGAGTCTGTCTTATTGCCAAGGGATGGAGAAACTCAGTCAGCATCCGGGGGTCCAGAACACTTCCTAGTGCGGGGGTGACAGCACCTCCCAGCTCCTGACTCAGGGTCACCCCAAGTGTCAGAGCCATGGATGGGACCCAGCAGTCCTTATTTCCAGGCCCCTTCACTAACCAGTGCTGCACACTCCCTCCCACAGCTGGTAATTACAACCAGGCCCTCCTTTCCAGTCCCCCTGCCTTTGAGAGAGTGTGCGCTCTGCGGTAATGACTGGACCAGGGGATTGGGAGTCAGGACTCTTGGGTTCCATTACTGGTTTTCCTATTGACTTGTGGGACTTTCGGCAAGTTGCTCCCCTTCTCTATGGCTCAGTGGGACTCATATCCCTGAATGGGCTTTAAAAAAGACAATGGTTAAAATTTGGCCCCAACTATTTCTTGTTTCTTTAGACTAGACATTTTAGCCAAGTTGAGAATTCTTGGCTCTAAGCACCTTGAAACATCCCTTTCTCCCCCACAGAGGGCTTTAACAGCCTTTATCTCACCCACGCTCACCACTGCTTGGAGGTAGAGAATTGTCCCCATTCCCATGGGAAAGATGGGAATCCTGAGGTACAGAGAAGGGAAGTGACCTACCCAAGGTCCCACACAGTAACGCAGTGGCAGAGCCAGACAACAGTCTTGACTCCTGTTCTAACTAACACACAACAAACCCTGCAGAGGCAGGGAGATAGCCCAGGAATTAAGATGATGGGGAAATTTTAATTGAAACCATTTTCTGCCAGGAAATCCCATTCAGACTAAAACAGTTTGTTTCTTGAAATCATAACAAGTTGGATGAAAATTCTTTTCAAAAATATTTGTTTGCAAAACAAAAGCATCTCCTGTTTGTCACAGTGTGTTAAATTGTCTCATCGCACACAAAGAGGAGACATTTTGATGGAGAAAATTTGATGAGATGCTTCAGTCTGAGCTAAGTAGTTGCTGATCTTCACAATTTCAAAATAATAAAATACAAATAAAATAGAATCTGTCAGCTATTATGCCATAATCTGATACGACTCAATCATAGAATCCTAGAATCATAGAAGATTAGGGTTGGAAGAGACCTCAGGAGGTCATCTAGTCCAACCCCCTGCTCAAAGCAGGACCAACCTCAATTAAATCATCCCAGCCAGGGCTTTGTCAAGCCAGACCTCTAAGGATGGAGATTCCACCACCTCCGTAGGTAACCCATTCCAGTGCTTCACCACCCTCCTAGTGAAATAGTGTTTCCTAATATCCAACCTAGACCTCCCCCATTGCAACTTGAGACCATTGCTCCTTGTTCTGTCATCTGCCACTGTTGAGAACAGCCGAGCTCCATCCTCTTTGGAAACCCCCTTCAGGTAGTTGAAGGCTGCTATCAAATCCCCCCTCATTCTTCTCTTCTGCAGACTAAACAAGCCCAGTTCCCTCAACCTCTCCTCATAAGTCATGTGCCCCAGCCCCCTAATCATTTTTGTTGCCCTCCGCTGGACTCTCTCCAATTTGTCCACATCCTTTCTGTAGTGGGAGACCCAAAACTGAATGCAGTACTCCAGATGTGGCCTCATCAGCGCTGAATACAGGGGAATAATCATTTCCCTCTATCTGCTCGCAATGCTCCTACTAATGCAGCCCAGTATGCTGTTAGCCTTCTTGGCAACAAGGGCACACTGTTGATTCATATCCAGCTTCTTGTCCACTGTAATCCCCAGGTCCTTTTCTGTAGAACTGCCGCTTAGCCAGTCAGTCCCCCAGCCTGTAGCAGTCCCCAGGGATTTTTCCGTCCTAAGTGCAGGACTCTGCACTTGTCCTTGTTGAACCTCATCAGATTTCTTTTGGCCCAATCCTCCAATTTGTCTAGGTCACTCTGGACCCTATCCCTACCCTCCAGAGTATCTACCTCTCCCCCCAGCTTAGTGTCATCCGCAAACTTGCTGAGGGTGCAATCCATCCCATCATCCAGATCATTAATGAAGATGTTGAACAAAACCGGCCCCAGAACCGACCCCTGGGGCACTCCGCTTGATATCGACTGCCAACTAGACATGGAGCCGTTGATCGCTACCCGTTGAGCCCGACTATCTAGCTACCTTTGTATGACAGGTTTCAGAGTAGCAGCCGTGTTAGTCTGTATCCGCAAAAAGAAAACGAGTACTTGTGGCACCTTAGAGACTAACAAATTTATTTGAGCATAAGCTTCCGATGAAGTGAGTTGTAGCTCACGAAAGCTTATGCTCAAATAAATTTGTTAGTCTCTAAGGTGCCACAGGTACTCCTTTTCTTTTTCCAGCTTTCTATGCACCTTATAGTCCATTCATCCAGCCCACACTTCTTTAATTTGCTGGAAAGAATACTGTGGGAGACTGTATCAAAAGCTTTGCTAAAGTCAAGATATATCACATCCACCACTTTCCCCATATCCACAGAGCCAGTTATCTCATCATAGAAGGCAATGAGGTTGGTCAGGCATGACTTGCCCTTGGTGAATCCATGTTGACTGTTCCTGATCACCTTCCTCTCCTCCAAGTGCTTCAAAATGGATTTCTTGAGGATCTGCTCCATGATTTTTCCAGGGACTGAGGTGAGGCTGTAGTTCCCCAGATTCTCCTTCTTCCCTTTTTTAAAGATGGGCACTATATTTGGCTTTTTCCAATCCCCCGATCACGACAAGTTTTCAAAGATAATGGCCAATGGCTCTGCAATCACATCAGCTGACTCCTTCCGCACCCTTGGATGCATTGCATCCGGCCCCATGGACTTGTGTATGCCCAGCTTTTCTAAACAGTCCTTAACCTGTTCTTTCACCACTGGGGGCTGCTCAACTCCTCCCCTTACTGTGCTGCCCAGTGCAGCAGTCTAGGAGCTGACGTTGTCTGTGAAGACTGAGGCAAAAAAAGCATTGAGTACTTCAGCTTTTTCCACACCCTCTGTCACTAGGTTGCCTCCCCCATTCATTAAGGGTCCCACACTTTCCCTGATAACCGTCTTGTTGCTAACATACCTGTAGAAACCCTTCTTGTTACCCTTCACATCCCTTGCTAGCTGCAACTCCAATTGTGCTTTGGCCTTCCTGATTACAACCCTGCATGCTCGAGCAATATTCTTATACTCCTCCCTAGTCATCAGTCCAAGTTTCCACTTCTTGTAAGCTTTCTTTTTGTGTTTAAGCTCACCGAAGATTTCTCTGTTAAGCCAAGCTGGTCGTCTGCCATATTTGCTATTCTTTCTGCCCATTGGGATGGTTTGTTCCTGCGCCCTCAATAATGCTACTTTAAAATACAGCCAACTCTCCTGGACTCCTTTGCCCCTCATATTAGCCTCCCAGGGGATCCTGCCCATCAGTTCCCTGAGGGAGTCAAAGTCTGCTTTTCTGAAGTCCAGGGTCCGTATTCTGCTGCTCTCCTTTCTTCCTTTAGTCAAGTTCAGGATCCTGACAATCTCATGGTCACTGCTGCCCAGATTGCCACCCACTTCTACTTCCCCTACCAATTCTTCCCTGTTTGTTAGTGGTAGGTCAAGAGGGGCACGGCCCCTAGTTGGTTCCTCCAGCACTTGCACCAGGAAGTCCCCAACACTCTCCAAAAACTTCCTGGATTGTCTGTGCACTGCTGTATTACTCTCCCAGCAGATGTCAGGGTGACTGAAGTCTCACATGAGAACCAGGACCTGTAAGAACATAAGAATGGCCATACTGGGTCAGACCAAAGGTCCATCCAGCCCAGTATCCTGTCTACTGACAGTGGCCAACGCCAGGTGCCCCAGAGGGAGTGAACCTAACAGGTAATGATCAAGTGATCTCTCTCCTGGCATCTATCTCCACCCTCTGACAAACAGAGGCTAGGGACACCATTCCTTACCCATCCTGGCTAATAGCCATTAATGGACTTAACCTCCATGAATTTATCCAGTTCTCTTTTAAACCCTGTTGTAGTCCTAGCCTTCACAACCTCCACAGGCAAGGAGTTCCACAGGTTGACTGTGTGCTGTGTGAAGAAGAACTTCCTTTTATTTGTTTTAAACCTGCTGCCCATTAATTTCATTTGGTGGCCCCTAGTTCTTATATTATGGGAACAAGTAAATAACTTTTCCATATTCACTTGCTCCACACCACTCATGATTTTATATACCTCTATCACATCCCCCCTTAGTCTCCTCTTTTCCAAGCTGAAAAGTCCTAGACTCTTTAATCTCTCCTCATATGGAACCCGTTCCAAACTCCTAATCATTTCAGTTGCCCTTTTCTGAACCTTTTCTAATGCCAGTATATCTTTTTTGAGATGAGGGGACCACATCTGCATGCAGTATTCAAGATGTGGGCGCACCATGGATTTATATAAGGGCAATAAGATATTCTCCATCTTATTCTCTATCCCTTTTTTAATGATTCCTAACATCCCCTTTGCTTTTTTGACTGCTGCTGCACACTGCGTGGACGTCTTCAGAGAACTATCCACGATGACTCCAAGATCTTTCTCCTGATTTGTTGTAGCTAAATTAGCCCCCATCATATTGTATACACAGTTGGGGTTATTTTTTCCAATGTGCATTACTTTACATTTATCCACATTAAATTTCATTTGCCATTTTGTTGCCCAATCACTTAGTTTTGTGAGATCTTTTTGAAATTCTTCACAGTCTGCTTTGGTCTTAACTATCTTGAGCAGTTTAGTATCATCTGCAAACTTTGCCACCTCACTGTTTACCCCTTTCTCCAGATCATTTATGCATAAGTTGAATAGGATTGGTCCTAGGACTGACCCTTGGGGAACACCACTAGTTACCCCTCTCCATTCTGAAAATTTACCATTTATTCCTACCCTTTGTTCCCTGTCTTTTAACCAGTTCTCAATCCATGAAAGGATCTTCCCTCTTATCCCATGACAACTTAATTTACTTAAAGAGCCTTTGGTGAGGGACCTTGTCAAACGCTTTCTGGAAATCTAAGTACACTATGTCCACTGAATTCCCCTTGTCCACATGTTTGTTGACCCCCTCAAAGAACTCTAATAGATTAGTAAGACACGATCTCCCTTTACAGAAACCATGTTGACTTTTGCGCAACAATTTATGTTCTTCTATGTGTCTGACAATTTTATTCTTTACTATTGTTTCAACTAATTTGCCCGGTACTGATGTTAGACTTACCGGTCTGTAATTGCCAGGATCACCTCTCGAGCCCTTCTTAAATATTGGCATTACATTAGCTATCTTCCAGTCATTGGGTACAGTAGCTGATTTAAAGGACAGGTTACAAACCATAGTTAATAGTTTTGCAATTTCACATTTGAGTTCTTTCAGAACTCTTGGGTGAATGCCATCTGGTCCCAGTGACTTGTTACTGTTAAGTTTCTCAATTAATTCCAAAACCTCCTCTAGTGACACTTCAATCTGTGACAATTCCTCAGATTTGTCACCTACAAAAGACGGCTCAGGTTTGGGACTCTCCCTAACATCCTCAGCCATGAAGACTGAAGCAAAGAATTCATTTAGTTTCTCTGCGATGACTTTATCGTCTTTAAGTGCTCCTTTTGTATCTCAATCGTCCAGGGGCCCCACTGGTTGGTTAGCAGGCTTCCTGCTTCTGATGTACTTAAAAAACATTTTGTTATTACCTTTTGAGTTTTTGGCTAGCTGTTCTTCAAACTCCTTTTTGGCTTTTCTTATTATATTTTTACACTTAATTTGGCAGTGTTTATGCTCCTTTCTATTTATCTCACTAGGATTTGACTTCCACTTTTTAAAAGATGCCTTTTTATCTCTCACTGCTTCTTTTACATGGTTGTTAAACCACAGTGGCTCTTTTTTGGTTCTCTTACTGTGTTTTTTAATTTGGGGTATACATTTAAGTTGAGCCTCTATAAGGGTGGCTTTGAAAAGTGTCCAGGTAGCTTACAGGGATTTCACTCTAGTCACTGTACCTTTTAAATTCTGTTTAGCTAACCTCTTCATTTCCACATAGTTCCCCTTTCTGAAATTAAATGCCACAGTGTTGGGCTGTTGAGGTGTTCTTCCCGCCACAGGAATGTTAAATGTTATTATATTATGGTCACTATTTCCAAGTGGTCCTGTTATAGTTACCTCTTGGACCAGATCCTGCGCTCCACTCAGGACTGGATCGAGAGTTGCCTCTCCCCTTGTGGGTTTCTGTACCAGCTGCTCAAAGAAGCAGTCATTTAAAGTATGGAGAAATTTTGTCTCTGCATTTCGTCCTGAGGTGACATGTACCCAGTCAATATGTGGATAATTGAAATCCCCCACTATTATTGAGTTCTTTATTTTGATAGCCTCTCCAATGTCCCTTAGCATTTCATCGTCACTATCACTGTCCTGGTCAGGTGGTCAATAATAGATCCCTACTGTTATATTCTTATTAGAGCATGGAATTACTATCCATAGAGATTCTATGGAACATGTGGATTCATTTAAGATTTTTATTTCATTTGATTCTACATTTTCTTTCACATATAGTGCCGCCACTCCCCCCCCCCCCACATGACCTATTCTGTCCTTCTGATAGATTTTGGACCCCGGAATGACTGTGTCCCATTGATTGTCCTCACTCCACCAGGTTTCTGTGATGCCTATTATATCAATATACTCCTTTAACACGAGGCACTCTAGTTCACCCGTCTTATTATTTAGACTTCTAGCATTTGTGTACAAGCACTTTAAAAACTTGTCACTGTTTATTTGTCTGCCCTTTTCTGATGTGTCAGATTCCTTATGTGAATGTTTCTCGTTTGATCTGGCCCATACTTTATCCTCTTCCATCTTCTCCTCATGACTAAAAGCTAGAGAATCTCTATCCATTGACTCTCCTCTAGGAGAAGTCTCTGTCCGATCCACGTGTGCCTCTGCAGCAACCGGCTTTCCCCCCATCTCCTAGTTTAAAAACTGCTCTGCAACCTTTTTAATGTTAAGGGCCAGCAGTCTGGATCCACTTTGGTTTAGGTGGAGCCCATCCTTCCTGTATAGGCGCCCCCTATCCCAAAAGTTTCCGCAGTTCCTAATAAATCTAAACCCCTCCTCTACATCATTGTCTCATCCACGCTCTGAGACTCCAAAACTCTGCCTGCCTACCTGGCCCTGCGCTTGGAACTGGAAGCATTTCTGAGAATGCCACCATAGAGGTCCTGGATTTCAGTCTCTTTCCTAGCAGCCTAAATTTGGCCTCCTACCCTTCCCTATGTCATTGGTACCTACATGTACCAAGACCACCGGCTCCTCCCCAGAACTACACATAAGTCTATCTAGATGCCTCGAGAGATCCACAACCTTCGCACCAGGCAGGCAAGCCACCATACTTACCCCAAGGCTCGTGTATTTGCTCCTCCTTCACCTGGAGAACTCCCTTTCGAAACTCCCTGTTCGCAAAAGCTGTGATCTGGAAACTTCTGTTAGTTGTCTGAAGAAAGCCTCATCTGCCTCCTCCTCCTCCTGGTACGGTGGTCTACAGCAGACGCCTACCATGACATCACCCTTGTTGCTCTTGCCTCTACACTTAACTCAACAGGCTTTTTACCAGTTTCATACTGGAGCTCTGGGTAATCATACTGCTCTCTTACATACAGTGCAACTCCTCCACTTTTTCTCCCCTGCCAGTCCTTCCTGAACAGTTTATACCCATCCATGACGGTGCTCCAGTCATGTGAGTTATCCCACCAAGTCTCAGTTATTCCAATCACATCATAGTTCCTTGACTGTGCCAGGACTTCCAATTCTTCCTGTTTATTTCCCAGACTTCCTGTGTTCGTGTACACGCACCTAAGATAACTAGCCGATTGCCCTACTTTCTCAGTATGAATCAGGAGGCTTCCCGTCTTGTACCCTCCTCCTTGTGTTTCCTCCCGGTATCCCACTCCCCCACTTACCTCTGGGCTTAGGCCACCATTCTCCATCAAACCTAATTTAAAGCCCTCCTCACTAGGTTAGCAAGACCTGCCTGCGAAGATGCTCTTCCCTCTCTTCGTTAGGTGGATCCCATCTCTTCCTAGCAATCCTTCTTCCTGGAACAATATCCCATGGTTGAAGAACCGAAAGCCCTCTCTCCGACACCACCTGCACAACCACGCATTTACGTCCACAATTCGATGGTCCCTAACTGGGTCTTTTCCTTCAACAGGGAGGATGGATGAGAACATGACTTGCGCCTCAAACTCTTATCCTTTTTCCCAGCGTCACGTAGTCTGCAGTGACCTGCACAGGATCATTCTTGGCAGTATCATTGGTGCCCATGTGGAGAACTAGGAAGGGGTAGCGATCCGAGGGCTTGATCAGTCTCGGCAGACACTCCGTCACATCCTGAATTCTAGCTCCAGGCAAGCAGCACACTTCTCGATTTTCCCGGTCTGGATGGCAGATGGAGAACTCTGTCCCCTTTAGGAGGGAGTCCCCGACCACCACCAACCGTTCTCCTCCTCTTGGGAGTGGTGGTCGTGGAACCCCCATTCCTAGGACAATGCATCCCATGCCTTCCAGTCAATGGGGTCTCCTGATCCCTTTCCTCGGATGACTCTTCCAAACCATTCTCCCCCATAGTACCTGTGCAGAGACCCTGAAAATGTTTTCTTACCTCTAGCTGCATGGGTTCTAATCTTTCTTCTTCTGGAGGTCACATGCTGCCAATTTTCTTCCCCGTTCTGCACTCACAGAATCATAGAATCTCAGTGTTGGAAGGGACCTCAGGAGGTCATCTAGTCCAACCCCCTGCTCAAAGCAGGACCAAGCCCAACTAAATCATCCCAGCCAGGGCTTTGTCAAGCCTGACCTTAAAAACCTCTAAGGAAGGAGATTCCACCACCTCCGTAGGTAACCCATTCCAGTGCTTCACCACCCTCCTAGTGAAAAAGTTTTTCCTAATATCCAACCTAAACCTCCCCCATTGCAACTTGAGACCATTGCTCCTTGTTTTGTCATCTCCTACCACTGAGAACAGTCTAGATCCATCCTCTTTGGAACCCCCTTTCAGGTAGCTGAAAGCAGCTATCAAATCTCCCCTCATTCTTCTCTTCTGCAGACTAAATAATCCCAGTTCCCTCAGCCTCTCCTCATAAGTCACGTGTTCCAGTCCCCTAATCATTTTTGTTGCCCTCCTCTGAACTCTTTCCAATTTTTCCACATCCTACTTGCAGTGAGGGGCCCAAAACTGGACACAGTACTCCAGATGAGGCCTTACCAATGCCAAATAGAGGGGAACGATCACGTCCCTTGATCTGCTGGCAATGCTCCTACTACACAGCCCAAAATGCCGTTAGCCTTCTTGGCAACAAGGGCACACTGTTGACTCATACCCAGCTTCTTGTCCACCGTAACCCCTAGGTCCTTTTCTGCAGAACTGCTGCCTAGCCACTTGGTCCCTAGTCTGTAGCGGTGCATGGGATTCTTCCGTCCTAAGTGCAGGACTCTGCATTTGTTCTTGTTGAACCTCATCAGATTTCTTTTGGCCCAATCCTCTAATTTATCTAGGGCCCTCTGTATCCTATCCCTACCCTCCAGCATATCTACCACTCCTCCCAGTTTGGTGTCATCTGCAAACTTGCTGAGGGTGCAATCCACGCCATCCTCCAGATCACTGCCCACTCTGATTCTTCAGCATGCTGTGTCTGCAGTACCAAATGCTGACTTCTATTCAGAAAGTCTTCATTTTATCTGATGCAACACAGGGTTGATACTTGGGGCTCTAGTCCTTTAACCTTCTCTCCCAATATGGAGACCAGCTTTCACTTCGTACAGACGAAGTCACGTCTGTAGTGCCCCCTTTCCAACTGGTTACCTCCTTTAATGCCAATCCGCTAACAGGTCTGGGTTCTTTTGGATCTCGTCACCCACTCAGCAGGGTGTATCTTCTTTCTTTTTTCCTATGAAATTATTTGGCGGTGCCTCCACCCCCCTCACTCCTTCCTGACAGTGTCACCAGGGCAGCTTGGGCAGAAAATTTTAACTACCGGGTAATCCCCACTTACTTGCCAGATAGTTGGAGACTTCCAAGAAATAACACAAAGACACACGATAATTATATTAAACAGGAGACAAATACAACATAACAGGGTAAAACACTATTTTTAGGGTCACCGGTGCCAACACTGAAAATACCCGTAACTTGGTGTAGCAAATGTAAAATTAGTGTCCCGTTGGTACGCGTACTTTGCAGGGGCCCTTGATGACCTAGAACCACAAAATTCTTCTCTGCAGTGGTTTAGCAGCGTGGCTGACTGGGTTCAGTCCAGCCCAAAGGACTCACAAGTGGGAGAAGGTGGTAAATCCCTCCACAGGTGTAATATGCAGCAGGTTATAAAATCCTCAAACTCTTACTCCCTGGCTTGAGGACACAGTTCAGGGAGTAGGGGGTCTCCAAAACAAATTCCCTGACTAACTCCATGCACGATCCTCAGGTTCGAAGAGGACTCTGGACTCCTCAGTCACGGCAGAGGGGCTGCTCTCTGCTGGCAGGGATCCTCCTCAAGCAGGAATCAGGCTGGGTCGGTCCCAGGATTTCCCCTCAGCACACAGGGGTGCCGGGCTCAAGGGGTAGGTTACACAACTGTACTAACACCCAAACGGTAGCCTCCTAGCCCAGCCTCCAGACACACACTCGGCAGGCAGATTCCCTGGACGAGCAGCCAGAGCAGAGCTGCCCAGGTGGTGGTGACTGGTCTCACCTAGGGAGCTGGGGGGCGAACTCAGCCTGGCTGGGGAAGTTTCCCAGCAAACTCTACAAACTGGGAATCATCAGTGCGGAAGGAAAAGCCCAGCTGAGGGATCTGCTGTCTGGTCCCTAGAGGCCAGTTCTCAGGGGGAACCCTGCATGCAGGCCTGGGACACACCAACTCCCCACACGGCCAGTCCTGCCCTTGCTCAGGCTGGCTCCAGACTGACTCCAACATGGCTTCTCCCCTTTTCTCAACTCCCTGGGAGGGCCTCTCGCTCCCTATTGGTTGCCGGGCAGACTGAGTCTGCCTTGGCTCCCTCTCCCTGAGCTGCCAGCAGACAGGGTCCCAGGAGTCTAGGTAATCTCCTTGGGGGTTACATGTCTATCCTCTGGGAGAAAGACAAACATGGCACATCCTGTGCAGGTCACAACAGCTGATCACTCACAATCCATATTGTCTTCTTTCTAAGAGCCTCCTCAGATGTTGTATTTACTGCTCACAGAAGCCTGAAAGGCAAAAAAACTCTGTGGGAACTCCCCCAGGTGAACTCCCAGGCAAACTCCCTCTGTTTGCCTCTCCTTTGTTTGCCTCCCCATCTCCAATTTTTCAACATCTTTTTCAAACGTGGACACCAAAACCAGATGTCATATTCCAATATCAGTCTCACTGATGCCATGTCACCTCCCTGTCCTACTCACTGCTCTGTTCATACGTCTAAGGATGACTTTAGCTCTGTTCACCACAGCATCACCCTGGGCACTCCTGTTGAACGGCTTGTCCAGTATGGCCCCTAAGTCCCCTTCAGAGTCACTGCTTTCCTGGATACACTTCCCCATTCTGTAGGTGTGGCCGGCATGCTTTGTTGCTAGGTATAGGACTTTGCACTTGGCTCTGTTCAAACTTGTTTTGTTTGAATGCGTCCAGCTTATCAAGGGATCCGGATTGCTCTGTATTACTCCCCTGTCCCCATCATTGCTCTTAGGGGTGGGCACCCACTACGGTGGCCCATGAGACCCTCCTGCCCAGTTCTGGGGGCAGTCAGGGGACAGGGGTGGATGAGGCAAGGGTCCTGGGGGGGGGGCGTCAAGGAATGTGGGGGGGTTGGATGTGGCAGGAGTCCCAGGGGGCAGGGGTGGGCAACGACCCCCTCGTGGGGTGAGGAGGCAACCCGTTGTTAAGATTTTGGCAGCTCATCACTGCATAAACCAGTACGCACTCTGCCACCTCATTGGTCTTGGAGACAGGGGTACATCTCTTGGATAGGGGTTATAGCAGGGGCAGGCAAAAATTTTCATATGGGGGCCACTCCACAAATTTTGGTAAGTCATCACATGCCGCGCATTTCTACTATATTAATGGAGGGCGGGCGAGGTCTGGGAGGGAGTTTGGTGCAGGAGTGGGCTGGGACAGTGAGAAGGGGGACACAGGGTAAATGCTCTGCGGTGTTAGAGCTGGGAAGGGAACACTGGGGAACAGACTCTATGGGCGTATAGAGATAAGCCCAACTGGTGTGAAGGGCTTCGGAATATGCTTATTTGGAAACTAACCCCAATAAACATCACATTGTCTGCACTTCGGACTTCTGTCTTTTGCTGCTTACTGTCTGTGTGACAAAAACCAGGGAAGTGGGAGGGTTGAGAGAAAGCCCTCTAACAATGGGGCTGTGGTTTTTTGCCAGTGACCTGTCCATGACTTTTACTAAAAATACTCATAGCCTTAGCTATATTCATTGTATTACCATGGGGTGTGGGGAGGAAGAATCCCCCACTTTGCTTTCTGTCTGTCCACAAGGCCATGATTTGCAACATTGTGGAATGCTTCTCTGTCACTCTTTCATAAATGATTTTACTTTAAATCAATAAAAAAATTAATGAAGCTGGATCTGGCTGATGCGGGGTAAGCTGATGTTGTGTTTTGGGGACATTTATCAATACTGGCTCTGACTTTGTTTGTGGTAGGGGAAGCCCTTAATATTTTAGAAATATTGGAACCTAGTAATTTTCCAGGCGAGTTGTAGGATCCTATCAAACTATGCAGAGGAGCTATTCAGGGAAATGGTGCATGAACAACATATCAATGAGTGCAATGGTTTAGTAAACTACCGGGGACAGGGGTAGGGTGGTTAACAAAAATTCTCTCTACCCAGAAATCTAAAAAAGTGATCTAGAATTCATGCTCCACGAAAAACTTCCAAATATCACCTTCCAGGAGAGGGAGGAAATCAGGACAAAAATTAACAAACTTTTGGATTAGAATGCAGTTTTCTGCAGGCAGCAGAGTGGATTCTCCCCAACTCTCCTTCCGACCCAGGCAACGGAAAAGCCAAGACGACACAGGGCAAAATAATGCCTGCTGCACGACGCATCATCTAAACTTGCCTTCCAAAGAGTTAAGGAGAAGCCAGGATAAAAAAGGATTCAAAATTCACATTGTTCCTGCTAGGCGGGGTAACAATTTGCTACCCAAAATATGCATCTGAAGCATATATAACTGAAAGCTTAACTTGCAAAAATAGGCCCTCAGGCCTGCTAGGTTGTTAGCCATTAACAGTGCGGAAAGCTGTAACTTCAAGGTTTTTTCCCCTCTGTTTGGACTTGTGATGGGGAATACAAACCCCACACTGGGCAACAAGGGGTTAAGGAGCTGTTCTGGCCTCAGCCAGCCCCACCCCAACACACCTGCAGGGGATGCACAGACTGGGGGAGGATTTAAAAGGGAACAGACCAGGCAAGGGGAAAAATCTCTACTGTTCTTGCAGGTCCTGAGGGAAGGCAGGATCTCCCCTTCTGCAACTGCCTGAAGGTCCCTCCCTGAGGGAAGGGGGACCTGTCTCTGTTATACCCAGAGAGGGAGGCATTTGCCCCTCACACCTACTAACCAGTTGTTGGGTGTTGATTCCTTGGCTTTTGTTTATGGACTACCTGGAAGGGGAGAAGCTTGGAACTGACCTGGCTGGAGGGCCAAGTCCTAAGATGAGGCAGCTGCCACCCCAAGAGGGAGAGAGCTGCTCAGACAGTTAGCCCTTTCAACGCACCAACTGTAAATACGGCTGGTTGGGGCTGTCCTCTATTGGTCCTTACTGAAGACAGTCAAGACATGATCACTAGCCTCAGGGCAACCACTGCACCACAATGAGGCCCACAATATAGTCACCCTTAGTTGAATCCAAAAGTTTGTGTTATGAAAGTACCTGTAATGTTTTTAAATTTCCAAGGATGATTTACCACTGGCTACGCGAGACCTCCCCCGTCTGTCACCCAACAGGAAGTCCCGCAGGCTAACCCAATTGTCTTCCTACAAGTCACAGACAGGTGCTAAAGGAGAAACATCCCCTGGTTTGGATTCAGTGAACTGGTTCCCCTGCTGGGCTGTGTTAGTTAGCCGATTGACCCCCTGTCCATTTGAGGTCCTGGGGTTCTCTATAACCAAGAACTTTAAACAGGTAATGACATGTCTAATGTCAAGTGCCACCGAGCCCACCACTTTGATTCTCTCTCCCCTTCCTCTATGGGTTGTAACCAGCGACGCTAACATTCCAGTCAATACACATCATCCCACCAGGTTTCCCAGTTCTATCCACTTTCCCCTCCTCCAGCCCAGCAAAGCTGTGCTGGACTCACTACAGGGAGCCATGGGGAGAGACAGGGGTCACTGGAGCCCAAGTCCCAGGCTGAGAATTGTGGAGGTCCTGGGCCTACCCCTGTGGAATGGTGTGGGTCCTGGCATACTAACAAGGTCATTCCCAGTAGGCTGGTAACGGGACAGGCCCTGTGACTCTGTGACCGTTCCCTACTGAGCCTCCCCCACGACCCACAGCAGAGGCCCACAAGCGCCACGCTGGGACACTGGGGACCCAAGAAGGTTGTGGAACTCCAACAGCGGGGTGCAGGATAAGCGGGGCCTAGCTACACCTTCAATCAGACCGACGTGGTGCTGGGTTCCCCCTGCCCAAAGACTGGGTGCTGGGTCACCCGCTGCGCAGAGACTGGGTGCTGGGTAGGGTGACCAGGTGTCCCGTTTTCTACCAGAACACCCAGTCAAAAAGGGACCCTGGCGGCTCAAACGGGCTGTTAAAAGTCCACTCGGCGGTGCTGCGGAGATAAGGCAGGTAAGTCCCTACCTATCCTGCCACCGCACTGCGCCCCGGAAGTGGCCAACGGGTCCAGCTCCTAGGTGGGAGGGAGGGGCAATGGGAGATGTGGGGGCGGTGCATGCAGGCGAGAGCAGTGCACATAGCCACCTTCCCCACCTAGGAGCCAGACCTGCTGGCTGCTTCCAGGGCGCAGCGTGGAGTCAGGACAGGCAGGAAGCCCGCCTTAGCCCTCCCGCTGAGCCGCTGACAGGGAGCCACGGGAGGTAAGCCCATGCCCCAACCCCTGCGCCAGCCCTGAGGCCCCCCTCCCCCAAACCTGGAGCCTCTCCTGCACCCCAAACTGCTCATCCCTGGCCCCACCCCAGAGCCTGCAACCCCAGCAGGAGCCCTCACCCCCCTGCACCCCAACTCCCTGCCCGGAGCCCCCTCCCCCACCCTGAATCATAGAAGAGTAGGGCTGGAAGAGACCTCAGGAGGTCATCTAGTCCAACCCCCTGCTCAAAGCAGGACCAACCCCAACCAAATCCCTCATTTCTGACCCCACCCCAGAGACCACTCCCCCAGTTAGAGCCCTCACCCCAGCCTCGTGAAAGTGAGTGAGGGTGGGGGAGAGCGAGCCACCGAGGGAGGGGGAACATAGTGAGTAGGGGGCAGGGCCTTGGGGAAGGGGCAGGGCAGGGGCCAGGGCTTTGTGGGGGGAAGGGGTGTGGCTAGGGTGTTTGGTTTTGTGCGATTAGAAATTGGCAACCTAGTGCTGGGATCCCCCACACTGTCAGGGACTGGGTGCTGCGTTCCTCCCCCGCCCCGCTGCACAGAGACTGGATGCTGGGTTCCCCCCGCTGTGCACAGGCTGGGTGCTGGGTCCCCCTCCTTCCCCCCACGCAGAGACTGGGGGCTGGGTCCCCCCACGCTGTGCAGAGACTGGGGGCTGGGTCCCCCTCCTTCCCCCCACAAAGAGACTGGGGGCTGGGTTCCCCCCCCCGCACGCGCAGAAACTGGGGGCTGGGTCCCCCCCTCCCCGCGTTGCACAGGTTGGGGGTCCCTCCACGGAGATGCGCTGTGCTGCGCAAAAGCCCTGAGATGGGGCGTTGTCGGGGAACAGCGACACCTAGTGCGCGCTGGAGGTATCACAGAATCAGATGTGGCAAACTATAGGGGGTATGAAATGCTAAAAACCACCAACCAGGGGTAATGTAGAGAATGGTCCCCTCCTCGCTGCCCTTCTCCTCCCAGGCCAGGAGGGAGGCGTCCCCCACGACAGGGGCAACAGGCTACATGTCTGGGCTTCACTGCCATTTCTGCGTGTCTGTGTAGCAATAATGTGGTGTCAAGTATCAGAGGGGTGGCCCTGTTAGTCTGTATCTGCAAAAACAACAAGGAGTCTGATGGCACCTTAAAGACTAAACAGATTTATTTGGGCATAAGCTTTCGTGGGTAAAAAAAAAAAAAAAAAACAACTTTACCCACAAAAGCTTATGCCCAAATAAATTGAATAATAATATGGGGCATTTGTAGAGCACACACTACAGGGTGCACTGGGCAGAGCTGCGAGACACACTCGCACACACCAGGCGCAGCGTGCACTGGGCACAGGCAGGCCTAGACAGACACCCAGGTAGGCACAGCATGCACCAGGCATGGTCAGGGCTGGGCAGACACACACACATTGTGCAAGGCACTGGTAAGATCTCATGTGGAATCCTGTGTGCAGTTCTGGTCACCCGGATGCAAAACAGATGGATTTAGATGGGACCAGGTGCAGAGAAGGGGTGCTAGGGTGGTCAGGGGATGGAGGTCGGTCATAGGAGAGGAGCCTGGAAGAGCTTAGCTGGCACAGCACAAGCTGTGCAGGGATCTGATTGCTCTGTTTGAATCCATCGGGGAATCCTGGGGAGGGAGAAGAGCTACTACAGCCAAAGGACAGTGTTGGAACCAGAACAAGTAGGGATAAGTTGGCCAGGAGTCATCTTAGGCTAGAAATGAGAAGGTTTCTACCCCTTTCAGGAGGGTAGTTCTGGGACAGCCTTTCAGGAGGGTAGTTCTGGGACAGCCTCCCCCCGTAAGGAGGTGGTGTGGGGGAGGGACACCCTGACTGGCTTTCAGGTGGTGTTTGGTAAGTTTACAGGAGGCTGATATGAAGGGTTGGCGGCGATAGCAGGGACTGCGGAAAAGGACCTAGGGGTGACAGTGGACGAGAAGCTGGATATGAGTCAACAGTGTGCCCTTGTTGCCAAGAAGGCCAATGGCATTTTGGGATGTATAAGTAGGGGCATTGCCAGCAGATCGAGGGACGTGATCGTTCCCCTCTATTCGACACTGGTGAGGCCTCATCTGGAGTACTGTGTCCAGTTTTGGGCCCCACACTACAAGAAGGATGTGGATAAATTGGAGAGAGTCCAGCGAAGGGCAACAAAAATGATTAGGGGTCTAGAGCACATGACTTATGAGGAGAGGCTGAGGGAGCTGGGATTGTTTAGTCTGCAGAAGAGAAGAATGAGGGGGGGATTTGATAGCTGCTTTCAACTACCTGAATGGGGGTTCCAAAGAGGATGGCTCTAGACTGTTCTCAATGGTAGCAGATGACAGAACAAGGAGTAATGGTCTCAAGTTGCAGTGGGGGCGGTTTAGGTTGGATATTAGGAAAAACTTTTTCACTAAGAGGGTGGTGAAACACTGGAATGCGTTACCTTGGGAGGTGGTAGAATCTCCTTCCTTAGAGGTTTTTAAGGTCAGGCTTGACAAAGCCCTGGCTGGGATGATTTAACTGGGAATTGGTCCTGCTTCGAGCAGGGGGTTGGACTAGATGACCTTCTGGGGTCCCTTCCAACCCTGATATTCTATGATTCTATGATTCTATGACTGGCAGGGCCGGATTGTGACATTCTGAGGCCCTAAGCTATGTCAAATGTAAGAGGCCCCAGATCATTAAAAAAAAAAATTATGGTCATTGAATATATGACCACAAAGCTTTATATTGGCATATATACAAAGGCGAATAATAATCTGCATTTTCAGCAGCCCTCTCTGTAACGATGACATCATGACAAAAATAAATTTTAGACAAATTCTTTGAACTAATTTTGTATGTAAGTAAAGTAGAAGTAAACAATATTAAAAAAACAGTAAATACAGTTTACTAGAAAAATTCTCAGGAAATTTCTCTTCTGTTGGGGCATCTAAATTGTGGAATTCCTTGTCTGAATACGCACAGAGACTCTTACAGGATATCAGGTGGCAATAGAGGATGCAAGAGGCAATAGAGGATATAGGAGGCAGATAACCCACAAGCTTAAAGCTCAGCTATCCATTATATTGATATGAATTACCCCCAGGTAATAAGCAAACCATCAGAAAATTGTAAGCAGGTTGTATTTTTCCAATAAATTGATTTTTGTTTTGTTTTTATAGAAGGTTATGCTGAATTACCTAATATTGGTACTAAAATTAGTAGCAGAAAGGTTTTATTAAAACCTGTAAACATTTAATTTTATAAATATTGAGATGTATATATCTATACAAATATTTTATTTATATGCGCCAAAAAACAGTGTTATTTTACCAGGATATTTCCATGAAAGTTAGTGCTATTTTGTCTATGTTCTCACAGGAAAACAAGAGGATATATAATTTTTTTAAACCACGAATAAGGAAAATTATCCTTCTTTCCATATGAATAAATGAAAAAAAAATCTGATAAATTTTGTTAGGGAAATACAAAGTTTATCCAGACTATATATAAAATATATTTACAAATGTTTATTCTGATTTAATTTTTGCTACAAAACAATGAATTGTTGGATTTTTTTTACCATACTATAAAAATACCATGATTATGCATATTATATGTGATTTATAAGTCTATATATAAACCTGCTGAGCAGAAAAATCCCAGAAAAGCCCTTTTTTCTAGGCAGATCTCTCTTTTCACATTTGCTTCTTTATCCTCTGTGTCCCCCAGGACCACTAATTAATCTTGAGTAAACACCTTGGACACACAGAGTGACAACAAGCTATACCTGCAAAAGAGAAGGAAAGACTTCACCAGGAAAAAAAAAAAAAAAAAAAAAAAACTGGTAATCTCTAGACAGACATTGAGAAAGTGAGAAAAACTAGCCTATATTCAAGCAACTATAATTAATATTAGAGGCTTTAATAGCCTATAAGTCATATATGCACAGAGTTTGGAATTACTTGCTCACTAAGTACTCAGAATATTTTGACAGGTTTCAGAGTAACAGCCGTGTTAGTCTGTATTTGCAAAAAGAAAAGGAGTACTTGTGGCACCTTAGAGACTAACCAATTTATTTGAGCATAAGCTTTCGTGAGCTACAGCTCACTTCATCGGATGCATACTGTGGAAAGTATAGAAGATATTATTATATACACACAAAAAGCATGAAAAAAATACCTCCTCCCACCCCACTCTCCTGCTGATAATAGCTTATCTAAAGTGACCACTCTCCTTACAATGTGCTGGAAATGGCCCACCTTGATTATCATACACAAATCCAGGTTCTCACCCCCCCCCCCCCACACACACACACAATATAGCTTCTTTCACTTCTCTCAAAACCCCCATTTTATTCTTTCATCAGCACACTGATGTTTACTGTGCAGGTTCCTGAAACTGATGGAGGGAAGCCAACACAAATTTATCCTCCTCTAGATCCACTCAACTCAAGTCCATAAGACAAACACCTGCAAATTCAGTTCTGGGGAGCACGGATAGAGCATGAAGCAGAAAGCAGCATGCCCACTAAAATACACAAATGTACATATGTACAGATCAAAAGAAGAAAGAACACATTAAGAGACGAGATTATTGGCAGTGAGATCATTTATTTAAATAAGTTATGAAGGCAGAGTCAGAATTTTACCAGTAGCAGCTGGCCAACAAAACTCTGCTTTAGGAGACTGATAGCAGACATGCTCATAGAAATACTAATTTTACTAGTGCAATTATTGTTTTTTTTCCTCAGCTCTGGCCTCCCGCCTGTCAATGAACAATTAATAAAGGGTAAGGGTATGGATAGAGTATTTGTGTCGCCAGATGTGTATATTTGTGTCACATTTTTGTTCAAATCTCTATATTTAGAGAGAATCTCCCATCTCCTTTATTTATCAATCGATTTTGATAAAATTTGAAATGGAGTCAGTTTTTTATTTTTTAAGAGGCCCCTCATATGGCGAGGTCCTAAACTGTAGCTTAGTTATCTTATACCTTAATTCAGCACTGGGGACTGGACTCCGTGACCCAGGAGGTCCCGTCCAGACCTGTGTCCCTAGGCAGTGACTGATGCACTGTGCATCAGCCTGGGAACCCAGACAAGGGAACAGTGTTTTGTGACCAGACCTGCCAGCTATCTGCAATGGGAGCGTGTCAAAGCCCAGCTACAGGTGTTGCCTTGCCCCAAGATGAATGCCCCCCACTCCCTGAGGCGTTTTGGCTTTCCGAGTATTACCCCTCACCGCAGAGATCCACTGGGACATACAGTGCAGTGACAGCCTCTGTGCTTCCCCCCACATACACACTGTGTCTAGATGAGAAGCTGGCCTGGAACCTTTCACACATTCAGACAGAGGGCTAGCGCCCTTTTGGCCTCTTGTGCATGCAGCTGTTTGGGGGCGCACACTAGAGGACAACAAGGATCCTTCTGGCCCTGGAATCAATGAATCGCTGACCTGGCAGGGGCCCTGGGGAAGAAGCTCTCCAGCTGTCTCTTTGGATCAGGAGGCAGCTCAATCACCCTCCTAGCTGACGTTATGGCTATGATACAAACTGTTTCCATGGAGAAATGATGTTAGGAACATTCTTCCAAGGGCTAAAGCAAGGCCCCATTAACTGGGTTAGAACCACACTAAGGTCCCAAGCAGGAGGCAGATCCCTGCTGGGAGGGTGGGTATTGACGAGACCCTGCAGGAGCCTTTAGCCACAGCGTGGCTAAACACAGGGGTTTTGCTCCACTGGACCATGGGACGGGAATTCCTGCCAAAAGCGCCATGGCTGAGGAAGAGGAGAGCTCTTGGGGTTTGAGACGTAAGAGAGACTCCAGTATGGGCTGCCCTGGAGCCGTGTTTCATCTGCATTCATGTGGATAGCAGCAGCTTGCTGGTAGTGTTCTGGAGTTCAGTGCTGCTTCTTGCACCCTGCTGCACAATCCAGCTCCGATGCAGGTAGATTCCCACATCCCAGGCTGCGAGATGGAGTGGGTCCGAGTCTGGGTGCTGGATGCAACCCCTCCTTGGAGTGAGATGGTCTGAAGGCAGGGAGCTTCCTGAATACCACTGCTGTCAGGCCCAGGAAGGGCTGCTAATATTAACTAGGAGAGTGATGGAGCTGCCTTCTGACCCAAAGAGACAGCTGACTAGTTTCTTCCCCAGAGCTCCCTCCCGGCCTGGAGAGGCTCCAGGGCAGCGATTCATAGATCCCAGGGCCAGAAGGACCCTTGTGACCATCTAGCCTGACCCTACTAAAGCACCAAGTACATATATTCCTGGTCTGGACTTTATTAATGCTTGCACATTATAAACCTGATCAAGTCATGATCACTTGTACCCAAGTTACCATTAGTCGGCTTGTGTTGGGTGTGTGTGTGTGTTAGTGTCTGTGTGTAACAGGTGCATGTTAGCATGTATGTGTCTCTGTGTGAGCATGTTAGCACCCAAATCTGACAAGCTCAGGGAAAACAAATATAACTATCTCCTCCCAGTGGGGTGACCCAGAGAGAGACCTATTTACCAGGGAACACAAATGGTGGAAAGACTGCCTGAGAGCGGGGATGGACAACAGGGTCCATCTCGGAGACACACATCCTCAACTGGTGTAAGGGCTTCTTTCTGCCTCCCGCTGCTTCCTCTAATCCACCGAGCCCAGAAGAAAACCCCACTGGACCAAGCTACCGTACATAAGAATGGCCATATTTGGTCAGACCAATGGTCCATTAGCTCAGTGTCCTGTCTTCCGACAGTGGTCAATGCCAGGTGCCCCAGAGGGAATGAACAGAACAGGTGATCATCAAATGATGCATCCCGTCACCCATTCCCAGCTTCTGGCAAACAGAGGCTTAGGAACACTTCAGAGCATGGGGTTCCCTCCCTGACGATCCTGGCTAATAGCCATTGATGCAGCTATTTTCCGTGAACTTATCTAGTTCTTTTTTGAACTCTGTTATAGTTTTGGCCTTTGCAGCATCCCCTGGCAACAACTTACACAAGTTGAGTGTGCGCTGTGTGAAGAAATGCTTCCTTGTGTTTGTTTTAAACCTGCTGCCTATTAATTTCATTGAGTGACCCCTAATTGTGTTATGAATAAATAACACTTATTCACTTTCTTCACACCCCTCAAGATTTTATAGACCTCTATAATTTCCCCTCTTAGTCATCTCTTTTCCAAGCTGAAAAGTCCCAGTCATTTTAATCTCTCCTCATACAGAAGCTGTTCTATACCCCTAATCATTTCTCTTGCCCGTCTCTGTATCTTTTCCAATTTTAATATATCTTTTCTGAGATGGAGCAACCAGAACTGTGTGCAGTATGCAAGGTGTGGGCGTACCATGGATTTATATAGTGGCATTGTGATATTTTCCATCTTATCTATCCTTTTCCTAATGGTTCCTAACACTCGGTTAGCTTTTTTGACCACTGCTGCACATTGAGCAGATGTTTTTAGAGAACTATCTACAATGACTCCAAGATCTCTTTCTTGAGTAAGAACAGCTAATTTAGACCCCATCATTTTGTACGTATAGTTTTTATGGGCAAGCAGAATAAAGTCCAGACCAGAAATATATATATACACTTGGTGATTTAATAATGACTAGTGCTAGGTGCTTTAGAGGGAATGAACTGAACTTGAATGATCATCAAGTGATCCATCCCCTGTCATCCAGTCCCAGCTTCTGACAACAGGGGCTAGGAACACTCAGAGCATGGAGTTGCACACTGGCCAGTCTTGGCTAATAGCCATCGATGGACTATCCACCATGATGGGAAATGACTACCTAGGAAGGAGTACTGCGGAAAGGGATCTGGGAGTCAAAGTGGACCATAAGCTAAATATGAGTCAACAGTGTAACACTGTTGCGAAAAAGCAAACATTCTGGGATGTATTAGCAGGAGTGTTGTAGGCAAGACATGAGCAGTAATTCTTCTGCTCTAGCTGAGGCCTAATCAGCGCAGAGTAAAGTCTTGTGTCCAGTTCTGGGTGCCACATTTCAGGAAAGATGTGGACAAATTGGAGAAAGTCCAGAGAAGAGCAACAAAAATTATTAAAGGTCTGGAAAACATGACATATGAGAGAAGATTGAAAAAATTGGGTTTGTTTAGTCTGGAAAGGAGAAGACTGAGCGGGGACATAACAGTTTTCAAGTACATAAAAAGTTGTTAACAAGGATGAGGGAGAAAAATTATTGTTCTTAACCTCTGAGGCTAGGATAAGAAGCCATGGGCTTAAATTGCAGTAAGGGAGGTTTAGGTTAGACATTAGGAAAAAATTCTTAACTGTTAGAGTGGTTAAGCACTGGATTAAATTGCCTAGAGAGGTTGTGGAATCTCCATCATTGGAGATTTTTTAAGAGCAGGTTAGACAAACACCTGTCAGGAATGGTCTAGATCAGGGGTGGGCAAACTACAGCCTGCAGGCCGTTTCTGGCCTGCCAGCCATTTTAATCCAGTCCTCGAGCTCCTGCTGGGGAGCAGGGTCTGGGACTTGCCCCACTAGGGCACTCCAACTGGGGAGCAGGGTCAGGGGCCGCTCCACACGGCTCCCGGAAGCAGCAGCATGGCTCTCCTCTGGCTCCTATGCGTAGAGGCAGCCAGGGGGCTCTGCTCGGCATGCTGCCCCCACCGCTCCCATTAGCTGTGCACCACGGCCAATGGGATCTGCAGGGGCTGTGCCTGCATATGGGGCAGCATGCAGAGCTGTCTTGCTGTGCCTCCATGTAGGAGCCAGAAAAGGGACATGCCGCTGCTTCCGAGAGCCACTTGAGATAAGCGCCGCCCGGAGCCTGTGCCCCCAAGCTTCCCCTGTGCCCCAATACCCTGATCCTTCCCTCCGAAGGGCTCAGTCCCAGTGCAGAGCACCCTCTTACACCCCAAACTCCTCATCCCCATCCCAGCCGGCACCCCCAACCACAGCCCTCAACCCCTCCTGATCCCCAATCTTTGAGCATTCATGGCCTGCCATACAATTTTTATTCCCAGATGTTGCCCATGGGCCAAAAAGTTCACCCACCAGTGGTCTAGATAGTACTTAGTCCTGCCATGAGTGCAGGGGACTGGACTAGGTGACCTCTCGAGGTCCCTTCCAGTCCTATGATTCTATGACCTTATCAGTTCTTTTTTGAACCCCACTTACAGTTTTGGCCTTCGCAACATCCCTGGCAAGGAGTTCTACATGTTGACTGTGTGTTATGTGAACAAATACTTCTTTATGTTGGTTTTAAACCTTCTGCATATTAATTTCATTGGGTCACTCCTGGTTCGTGTGTTACATGAAAGAGTAAATAATTCCTTATTCACTTTCTCCACACCACTCAAAGTTATAGACGTCTGTAGCCCCAAACACACCTCGCTTCTCCCAGAGAGCAAATGCAACCCCCCCGCCCTTCAGCTGCCAACTTCCTGCCTTTATAAACCCAGCCCAGTTCACTCCTCCACAGCTGGGCTCCTGCATTATTCAGTCCTGGGATTACTTAAGACACCCAATTCCCTGCAACTGTGGCCTGTCTGGTTAGTTGGCCTCTGTAATGGCATGGCACACACCTCTCATGAGCACCTTCCTCTGGTTAGGAGTGTCTGCAGTCTTTTAAAGCAGCCCCATCCCTGGCATCAGGCTGTACCCCCAGAGTTTCCTCCCCAGAGGCAATGGTTTCACCCTCTTGGTCTGTTTTGGCCACAGTGTTCAGCTGGGCCTCCTGACAGTTAAGTCCCCTTCTGCAGGTTTACTGATATCCAATTGTAGGCCCTTCCCCAGTGGCCTATGGGGGAGAATCCAGGCCCACCCAGAGACCCTAAGAATAGCAGCTGCTTGCTGCCATGTCCCTTTAGAAAATCAGCTTCAGTTCCCTGGGCCACTTCTCCTCAACCCCAGCCTTCACCAATGCCTTATTCTTAGCTCAGGGCTCTTCCAAGTTCAGGCCCAGCAGCCAGCTCTTTCTTGCTACACCAGTCCCTACTGGCATTAAGCTCACCAGTCTCCTGCAGTTCCCTTTAGCCAGCCAAGAGCACCATCTTCACTCTTCTAACTCCAGCAAGGAACTGCCTATTGCTGGCTCTGTCTTCCTGTTTATAGGGCCCTCCTGGGCCCTGATTGGCTGCTTCCCCTGCAGCTATTCTAGCCCGCTTAGAGGACCTCTCCACTGCTCCTTTCCTGAGACAAGTGTGGCAGGACCTTGAGGCCTTCAGCAGGGGGCCTCTGGGCCTAACCCACCCTATCACAGCCCCCTTCTTATCCTACATGAACCCATTCAGGGCAAGTGTGGGGTGAACACCCCATCACAGGTGGTAGATAATGAAGAGGATACGTCACTAATACAGAGCTATCTGGATCACTTGGTAAGTTGAGTGCAAACAACAATATGCATTTTAATTCAGCTAAATGTAAATGTATCCATCTAGGAACACACAACACAGGCCGTACTTACAGGATGGGGAAGCAGTGACTCTGAAAAAGACTTCATAGAATCATAGAATGAAGATTAGGGTTGGAAGAGACCTCTGGAGACCCCCTGCTCAAAGCAGGACCAACACCAACTAAATCATCCCCGCCAGGCCTTTGTCAAACCAGGCCTTAAAAACCTCTAAGGATGGAGATTCCACCACCTCCCTAGGTAACCCATTCCAGTGCTTCAGCACCCTCCTAGTGAAATAGTGTTTCCTAATATCCCACCTAGACCTCCCCCACTGCAACTTGAGACCATTGCTCCTTGTTCTGTCATCTGCCACCACTGAGAACAGCCGAGCTCCATCTTCTTTGGGACCCCCCTTCAGGGAGTTGAAGGCTGCTATCAAATCCCCCCTCACTCGTCTCTTCTGCAGACTAAATAACCCCAGTTTTCCTCGTAAGTCATGTGTCCCAGGCCCCTAATCATTTTCATTGCCCTCCGCTGGACTCCCTCCAATTTGTCCACATCCTTTCTGTAGTGGGGGGGCCCAAAACTGGACACAGTACTCCAGATGTGGCCTCACCAGTGGCAAATAGAGGGGAATAATCACTTCCCTCAATCTGCTGGCAATGCTCCTACTAATACAGCCCAATATGCCGTTAGCCTTCCTGGCAACAAGGGCACACTGTTGACTCATATCCAGCTTCTCATCCACTGTAATCCCCAGGTCCTTTTCTGTGAACTGCTGCTTAGCCAGTCGGTCCTCAGCCTGTAGCGGTGCATGGGATTCTTCTGTCCTAAGTGCAGGACTCTGCACTTGTCCTTATTAAACCTCATCTGATTTCTTTTGGGCCAATCCTCCAAATTCTCTAGGTCACTCTGGACCCTATCCCTACCCTCCAGTGTAGCTATCTCTACCCCAGCCTCGTGTCATCTGCGAACTTGCTGAGGGTGCAATTCATCCCATCCTCCAGATCATTAATAAAGATGTTGAACAGAACCGGCCCCAGGACCGACCCATGGGGCACTCTGCTTGATACTGGTTGCCAACTAGACATTGGGCCATTGATCACTACCCGTTGAGACAGCTTTCTATCCACCTTATAGTCCATTCATCCAATCCATACTTTTTTAACTTGCTGGCAAGAATACTGTGAGGGACCCTATCAAAAGCTTTGCTAAAGTCAAGATATATCACATCCACTGCTTTCCCCATATCCACAGAGCCAGTTATCTCGTTATAGAAAGCTATCAGGTTGGTCAAGCATGACTTGCCCTTGGTGAATCCATGTTGACTGTTCCTGATCACCTTCCTTTCCTCCAAGTGCTTCAAAATGGATTCCTTGAGAACCTGCTCCATGATTTTTCCAGGGAATTGAGGTGAGGCTGACCGGTCTGTAGTTCCCCAGGTTCTCCTTCCCTTTTTTAAAGATGGGCAATATATTTGCCTTTTTTCAATTGTCCGGGACCTCCCCCAATCGCCACATGACCTATCTTGGATAAAATACATCAGAATTATGCCATAATCATATTGTAATAATATCACTGTGAAGAATATGGGGTGCAGTGTCACAATGGGCATGTCGGACGGTATCAAAGTGCCAAATAAAGAGGTAAAATAACCTCTCTATACGTACTCAAGATTCCCATTTATGCATCCCAGGATCACATTATCCTTCTTGACCACAGTGTTGCACTAGGAGCTCATGTTCACCACCACTCCCACATCTTTTTCAGTCACTGCTTTCCAGCATAGAGTCCCCCCTCCGGTAAGTATGGCCTGCGTTCTTTGTTACTAGATGTGTACCTTTACATTTACCATATGAAAATGCATATTGTTTGCTTGCGCCCAGCTTATGAAGTGTTCCAGATTGCTCTGAACTAGTGCCCAGTCTTCTTCATTATGTACCACTCCCCCAATGTGTGTGTCATCTGCAAACTTCATCAGTGACGACTTCATGTTTTCTTCCAGGTCATTGATAAAAATGCTAAGAAACATTGAGCCAGAAACCTGTGAGACCCCACTAGAAACACTCACTCAATGATTCCCCATTTACAATTACATTTTGAGATCAGTTAGCTGCTTTTTAATCTACTTAGTGTGTGCCATGTTAATTTTATATCGTTCTAGATATAAATCAAAATGTGCTGTACCAAGTCAAAGGCCTTAGAGATGTCTAAGTATATTACATCAACACTATTACCTTTATGAATCAAACTTGTAATTACAACAAAACCGATAGCAAGTTAGTTTGACAGGATCTATTTTCCATCAACCCATATTGACTGGCATCAATTACCGTTGTTTAATTCTTCATTAATCAAATCCCGTATCAACTTCTCCCTTATCTACCCTGGGATCTATGTCAGAATGACAGGCCTATAATTACCTAAGTCATCTCTTTTACCGTTTTTAAATATTGTCACAACATTAGCTTTCTTCCAATCTTCTGGTACTTCCACACTGCTCCAGGACTTACTGAAAACCAACATTAATGGTCCAGGAAGCTCCTCAGCCGGCTCTTTTAAAACTCTTGGATGTCAGTTACCTGGACCTGCTGATTTTAAAATGTCTAACTTTAGTAGTTGCTGTTTAACATCTTCCTGAGATACTAGTGGAATGGAAAGAATGTTATCATATGATATGACTTCATTATCTGTTTTTATAGCTAGGTTTAGGGAAAGGCTAGAATTAGGGTGAAGGGCAGTTTTCAGATTAGATTTAAGGTTAGTTGTCTAAACTGAATGTATTTCCAATATAAAGTTCACAAAATTGTTTAGTTTATTATTTTAAATAGATTTTGCCTTAAATGGTGAGATTTAGCCACCATTTGCAGATAGCGCACACACACACATACACCCACCATACTAACACACACCTAGTACACCTAACACGTACACAGTCCCACTAACACTCTCTCACTCCCACTTGACCAGTCCTGGCTTCCTGCCCTTTACATGATCCAGTTCTGATGCTGTCATGCAACTCCCATCTCTTCCCTGGATCTGCTGCTCCTCAGGGCTTGTACAGAGTGTGGCAGGGGTGGTGGCGGGGGCAATCAGATCCCCCCGGAGCTAACACTAAGCAATGAACAAGGCTTCACATCCAACCACCCTTGTCTATATTAGGGTGTGAAATGGGTCAGGGCCCACAGTGCCAAACCTAACCTACATCCTTGCGCCCATTCCCTGAGGGGTTAGGGCTAGAGTTAGGGATGGGTTATAGTTACGGATATGATTTTGTCACGGTAAAATTAAACAAAATTCCTGGTGCAGTCACGGGAAAACTGTACAAAATCAGGGTCTGGTGACGGCGGGGCTGAAGCGGAGCCCCGCCGCCCAGGCCTGAAGCCCGAGCCCGAGCGGGGCTGAAGCTGGCGGAAGAAGTCACAGAGACCTGCGACCAGGTCAGCTCCTTCGCTGGGGTTCGGTCTCGGAGGGGGGTTCGGATCAGGGTGCGGGCCAGGGCCAGGTGCAGGTTTAAGGCGAGAGCTCGTTCTGGGTTAGCCGGATAAACGAATGGGTTTCCCACAGGAAAAGTCCCAAACCTTCGAGTTGATTAAACAGATTTTTGGGCGGAATGGCCAGATCTGGCCACCGTTTGGTGAGAGCACCCTCACCCCCACCGGCCGCACACCCACGGACACCCGCCGGGCACACCCACTAGTCCCCGCGTGTGCACAACGCACGACCCCGGGCACACGCGGACACAGCCCCACGACTCCCCCGCCCCCCAGTCCTGCCTCCCGGCCCGCTCCGGGGTGCAGTCCAGACGCCGCCCCCCGGCGGGTCCGAGCCCCCGACCCCCGGCCCCGCACGGCCACGGAGAGACTCCCCCGCCCCCGGGCCACGCGCGGTGCACGCTGGGACACCGAGGCATTGTCCTGTCCCGGCTCCCGGCCGCCGCGCGCGCGGTGCATTGTGGGGGAGGAGCCCCGGTGCCCGGGCCCCCGGGACGGGAGGGAGCTCGGCAGGTACCGGGGGCCGGGCCCTTTGCACCGGGAGCGTCGGGGGTTGGGGCCATGGCAAGGGGGGCGCGTCGGGGGGGCCGGGCCCATTGCCCGGAGGGGGGCCCGGGGAGCGTCGGGGGGGGCCGGGCCCATTGCCCGGAGGGGGGCCCGGGGAGCGTCGGGGGGGGGCCGGGCCCATTGCCCGGAGGGGGGCCCGGGGAGCGTCGGGGGGGCCGGGCCCATTGCCCGGAGGGGGGCCCGGGGAGCGTCGGGGGGGGCCGGGCCCATTGCCCGGAGGGGGGCCCGGGGAGCGTCGGGGGGGGGCCGGGCCCATTGCCCGGAGGGGGGCCCGGGGAGCGTCGGGGGGGGGCCGGGCCCATTGCCCGGAGGGGGGCCCGGGGAGCGTAGGGGGGGGGCCGGGCCCATTGCCCGGAGGGGGGCCCGGGGAGCGTCGGGGGGGGGGCCGGGCCCATTGCCCGGAGGGGGGCCCGGGGAGCGTCGGGGGGGGGGCCGGGCCCATTGCCCGGAGGGGGGCCCGGGGAGCGTCGGGGGGGGCCGGGCCCATTGCCCGGAGGGGGGCTGGTCCCGTTGCCCGGAGCGGGGTATGGGGAGTGTCAGGAGGCTGGGACCCGGCAGCAGGAAGGGGCCAGGCAGGGCAGGCTGGTTCGGGGTGGACGGGAGGCTGCATTTCCCCCCTGCCCAGCTGACACTGTCTTGTGTCCCCTGCAGCAGTGGCAGTGGCTCCCCACGCCCACCCTCTGCCCGCAGGGCCATGGGGGACCTGGGCCTGGGCCAGGAGTTCCACACGTGGCATCAGTTCAGCAGCTTCTTCGACGACTGGTGCGAGAAGCACAAGGTGCTATTCATCATCGCCAGCCTCAAGCCGCTGATCTCGCTGCGCCAGAACCCGCTGCACTACCAGCCCAGCCTGGCCGCCACCCTGCGCTTCCGCTTCGTCCGCCTCATCTGCAAGCACAGTGGCACCTACGTGGGCCAGAGCACCGTGCAGCGCAACCGGCTGTGAGTGGGACGCCCTAGGGCTCGCTGCGGCGCTGTGCCCCCCAACTAAGTCCACACTCTGCAGCATTTAGGTTCTGCTGGCAGATCTTGCCTGCCACTGTCTTGTCTCTGCTGTTACCTGGCGCTCTGCTCTCCCCCAGTGCGGCTGGGGGCCTGTCACGTTCCCCCGGCTGTGGTGGTGGAGGGGCCCTGCCTGGGCCTGGGGGAGCTGCCATTAGCCTTGCCAGGGGATTGCTGCGCATTACTGGGTTGCGTTTGGCCTCGCCAGTAGGTCTCCAGGCTGGGCCATGACCAGTGTTAATTGTACTGGTGATGGGGCTCCCTGGCATGCCCTGGAGGCAGCAGTTTGCAGCCTGAGCCCCTCTCCCTGCTTCTGTGCTCTGTGGCACCTGGCAACATCGCCCCATGGGGCCATGGCCCCTCTCCATTTAGTCCCCCCAGGTCAAGGGATGGGTTGGGCACAAGGTGCCAACGTGGGCGGCTTGCCGGAGTGACTTACACTGCCCACATCATTGGCAACAGCGGGTGATGTCTATCTGCTTCAGCCTCACCCCTTCTGCCAGACCCTAGAGGCTGTCCCTCCCCCCTCTCCCCCTACCCCTTATGGCTGCCCTGTGCTGACCCCTCTGTTTCCCCTCCCCAGCAGCGAGAAGATCGACTGCCCGGCCTCCATCACACTGCGACTGGGCCCCAAGAAGGACCGGCTGGTGGTGATTGAGGCCAGCCTGGAGCACAACCACAAGTTGTCAGAGGTGGAGTTTGCTCACTACTTCAAGCGTCACCAGCTGGAGGCCAGCATGGGGCTGCCCATCCGCATCACCAACAGCGTGTCCAAGCGGTTCCTGGCGCCCGACCTGATCTGGAACCTGGAGGACTACAGCAAGGCCAAGGACAAGGGCATGTGCGAGCTGCTAAGCCAGCTGGATGGCCTCTTCAAGAGCGACCCGGGCGCCAAGGTCAAGCTGGTCTTCCAGGAGGACGTGGCTGTGCTCAACAGCATCTTCCTGGCCACGTCGCACATGCGGGGGCTGGTGCAGCGCTTCCCCCGCTGCCTCTACATGGACAAGGCGGCCTGCATCAACAGCGAGTTCGAGCTCTACTCGGTGCTCTGCCAGGATGGCAATGGGCGGGGCCGCGAGTGCGCCTACTGCGTGGCCCGCCGGGGTGTGCCCGATCTGGTCATCTTCATTGTGGCCTCCCTGGTGCAGAGCGCGCCTGACATCAAGCTGAAGGTGAAGTGTCTGACTGTGGGGGCGGGCATCACGGATGTGGACGCGGTGGAGGAGGTGCTGCCTTGTGCTCGGGTGCAGATCTGCCGGCTGCAGGTGCTGGAGGCGCTGTACCGCAAGGCGCGCGAGCTGGCCGTGCCCAAGGAGGACAAGGTGCGCAACCTGCTGCACAACATGGCCAACGCCAGCTCGCCTCGCGTCTACAGCCAGTACCTGAGCGACCTGGAGGACGTGGCGCCGCTGCCCTTCCTGCAGTACTACCTGGAGCACTGGCACCATAACAAGGGCACATGGGCGGAGTGCTGGGCCTTCGAGCGCAACTGCGACTGCCCTTTCCTGGAGCACATGAGCTTCCACCAGCAGAAGCTGCGCTCGGTGCTGAGCCCGCCCCTGGGGCTGGCGGCCTGCGTGCGGGGGCTGCTGGAGCTTCAGGCGCTGCGGGTGGAGATGGCGGCGCTCAATGAAGAGCGGGTGTCGGAGCTGTACCGGGCCGTGTGTCCGCCCGACAGTGCTGCGCTCATCGCTGAGGAGCTTGGCCTGGCCAAGCACGCAAACTACCACGTCAAGGAGGTGCCCGAGGGCTTCTTGCTGGATGGCGGCATCTGCTCCTTCCTGGTGAGCCGCGACCTGGCCGCCTGCTCCTGCTCCATATACGTCTCAAGCCGCCGGCCCTGCCGCCACCTTTTCGCCACCCGCCTCTGGACTGGGCAGCCCCTCTACGACCCCGGCTTGCTGCATGCCTCATCGGGCAGCGAGGGGCAGGACACCTAGCGCCAGAGGCGCAGCCCAGACTGGCACCTCCTAGCCCTGGGGCATGGCATAGCCCCACTCAGCTGCCTCCTAGTGCTGGGAGTGCTGCACAGACTGGCACCTTCTAGCACAGGGGTGCTGCACCCCCCGCCAGCGACTTCCTAGCCCCTGGGTGCCACGTGGACCAACAGCCTCAGAGCTGCTCCCAGAGCACCGCTCTGGGGGTGGAGAGGAGGAGGTTCCTGTGGGCGGAGGAGAGAACTGTCTGCCCGCAGGTCCAGGGTACAGGACTGGGGGGGACATGTGGGAAGGGCAAGTCCCCAAGGCACAAAGCTGGGGAAGCGAGGCCTCAGGACAGTGAGAAGGGGCATGGGGTGCCTGGGAGGGTCAGGGAATGGGGGGTGGGTCTGGTTGTGGAGGTGACTCTTTATAAACTTCCCATCAATAAAAAGCCTTTGGGAAAGCGCTGTCTGTGACACGGTCCAGCCAGGGGTGGGGTGGGGGCTCCCTGTGCTGTCCTCAGAGCCCCACCCCTGCCCAGGGAAACAGACTCCTGGGAGAGAGAGGTTCCCTCTGCAGGGGCAGTGCACCTCAGCTGGGATTGACAGCGACACTGGCCAGGGTTGTGAAAGCTGTCGGGTTTGTTACTCAGCGGCATACAGCACAGGCCATCCTTGGCTCAGAACAGAGAGCTGGAGGTTAAAGCAGAGCCCATTCTTGTCAGCCCAGAGCTCAGCCGAGCCGTAGGGAACCCCATTGTTTCAGCTCTGTCTCCCCCCGTCTGACTGCCTTGGTCAGTTCCCAGGGGAGAGTCCCGATTCATTCCAGCAGCCAGCCCTTATCCCCCACCTCCCCAGTCTGTGCCCAGCTTCCCTCTGGGGCGTTGGATGCTAGGTGTCCATGTCCTGGGGCCTGGGTTTGCCATTGTCTGCACGGGCGATTGGCCTTTCAGTGACCCATCTCAGCTCAGGCAGCTGGATGCCCTCCTACCTATGTCTCTTAGGGCATGTCTACACTGCAGTTGGACACCCGCAACTGGCCTGTGCCAGCTGACTCCAGCTACGTGCCTGTTCAATTGTAGTGTAGGCTTCTGGGCTTGGGTGAGCTCTGGGCCCCTCCCACCCTGCAGGGTAATAGAGCCTGTGTGCCAGCCTGAGCGTGGAAGTCTGCGCTGCAGTTCAACAGCTGAGTCAGCTGGCAGGGGCCAGACGTGGGGGTGTCGTGTGGACATACTCTTAGTAGGCCCTGAGAGCAAACAATCCCCACCATAATGATGTGACAGAGAGGGGAAACTGAGGCCCATATTGTGGTCAAATATTACAGGACATTCCCACTTTGTCCCAGGGACTTCACCATGGCCCCCTGTCCAGCCAGAGGCCAGCCCCACATTCAGCCTGTGGTGCCAGCGGGGGCAGCCTGACAGCCCTTCAGCATACCCCATGGATGAGCCCTGAGCTCTTGTCATTGCAGTACAGACCCAGGTTTTGTCTTGGTCCCAGAGTGCCCTGGGGCCTGCAGAGGGAGCAGGAGCAAGGAGTGGGAGCCCTCAGCTGGCCTTACGGGGGACCCTGGGAATATCAGCTCCTCTGCCTGAGGGTCCCAGTCAAGCAGGGAGGGCAGCAGGGGCGACCCTCCACCCCAGCCTGGTTGCCAGCCCCACCCGCACCCAGGCAAGGACAGGTGGGTTCTGGTCATGGTATTGGGCTGCTCCCCTTGAGGGCAGCCCTTGAGGGTGGTGGTACCCAAGGGGAGAGCCCCTGCCCACAGAGCCTGCTCTGTGTGTGGCCAGGGAATGAGAGGAGCCCCATTTGCCAGAGGGGGAATGGGATGGGAGCAGGTCATGGGGTCACTATCACTGTGACCTTGCACCCCTCTCATGCCCAAGATCTGCAAGTACCACTCAGTCGTGACCCAAGCCCAACTGACCCAGTGCCTCCCACCCCACTAGATAACCACTCCCATTCCACAGCCAGCAATAGAACTGGGGAGTCCTGGCTCTCCCCCCCCCCCCCCGCCCCATAATTGACAGCAATGAGCGCAAGGCGATCATTGTGCTATAGGGACAATTGATAAAGGGGGACTAGTCATCCCTGGGGGGTGTCCCACTGGGCTCTGGTCTCAACCCAGGGTTGGGCAATGGCTGTATTGTTGAGCTGGAAGGAAAGATAGACCCGTTGCTGGTGAAGCATACAGGTGAGACAGTGCGGGAGTGGTGAGCAGGGGACACACAGTACTGCAGGGTGAGCTGCATCGTTGGTACAGTGTGTGCATCCAAACAGCATGCACATCTACATGGCCAGGGGCAAGGGCACACATCTAGGAAGCAAGAGGAGGGGTCGCGTGCCGGATGTGGGGCTTGTGTCCTGGAGAGCAGGGACACTGCAAAGGATGGCAGGGTCCTGTTGGAATTGAACTGCCCAAGGCTCCCAGCGTAGGCTGTGGCTAAGAGGGTGGGTGCGTGGCTGGGCTGTATCAGCAGGGGGAGGGGATCATGTTAGTGAGACTGGTACTGGGTACAGTGTATATTCATAGTTTCACACAGTTTAAGGCCAGATGGGCTCATCTGCTCTAATCTGTATGGCCGAGGTGTTACACTGCAAACAGACACCCCTGGACCGAGCCCAGGGACTTCAGTCAGATGAAAGCATTTCAGTCCTCAGGGCACTGATTTCTGTGTGTCAGGCAGAGAGGTGAGACCGAGGGCAATGGCAGGGAATTGATCAGGTGAGATCTGCCCAATGGATCCCAGCAGGTAACCCATGCCTCAGGCTGTAGAGGAGGGTGAAACCCCCCCCAAAGCCCCTGCCAGTCTGACCTGGTGGGAAATTCCCATCCGATCCCAAATCAGGTGACCCACATATGAGAGCGAGATAGCACCCAGGCAGCTAGACAGAGGATGTTCTCATTGCAAACAAGACAGGGACGAGTGGGAAGGGGTTGGAGAAGAGCTACAAGAAGGGGGAGCTGGGAACCTGCCGGGCAGGTAGAGGCGGAAGGATCTCAGTGGATTCAGCATCTCCGCGCTGCTGGGTACCTGCCTGGGGAGGAGATTTCAGAGAGCAGGGGGCTCTGTGCTCCCCCAGCAAAGGCAAAGCCTGGCTGGAGCTGAAGCTGGATAATCCCAGACTAGCAATAAGAGGCCAATGTTTACCAGGGAGGGGAACTGACAGAACAACTGGCCTGGAACATGGGAGATTCTGCATCCCGGGCAGTCACTACATCAGGACCACAAGTATTTGCTGTAGCCCTGTCAGAAGTCAGTAGGCAGGGCTCACTGGTCGGGTTTGCCCAACCTGGGTGATGCAGAAACCAGACTGGGCCCCTTCTGGCCTTATAGTCCATTAACTGAAGACGCTCACAGGCTGTGTCTAACACCGCAGACTGTTACACAAGGCATACAACTGCTAAAGTCCACGCACGTTGCATGAGGCATACAACTGCTGAAGTCTGTATATTGCTCGGGCGTGTGCATACTTGGCTGCTTGTGTTGGTGCTCCACATACCCCACAGGAGTGCTTGTGTCGCTGCACAGTGTGGTGCACCATGGGCAGGTATCCCACGGCCATGAGCTGCTGTCCGGCACAATGCCTTTTGGGAAATTTTCACAATCTATCGTGGGACAGGTATGATTTGCGCAGGGATCTGGGAACTAGGGGGTCAAGTTCCCAGCTTGCAACTTTCTCCATCCCATAATGCCATCCATATCCCATCATTTTTGTGTCTTTTTTTAAAAATCCCCAAACCCTTTTGCTGCTCTTCTGTCTCCGCCGTCTGTGAGGGAAGCACGGAGCCTGCAGCGCTCTGCACTGTTCTCATGAACATTACAAACCCAGGATGTGCAGTTCTGTATGTGCAGACCGGCAGGAAGAGCCGCAATAATGGGGGACGTGAGATTTCTTCAAGGACACTTTGCTGAGGGACAGCAACAAACAGTTCAGGATTGTCTGTGGCATTCACAGTGGAGCACTGCTTCCAGGCCCGAGAAATGAGCACCGACTGGTGGCATCGCATCGTAATGCAGGTTGGGAGGACGAGCAGTGGCTGCAGAACTTTCAGATGGGAAAGGCCACGTTCCTGGATCTATGTGCTGAGCATGCCCCAGCCCCCCCGTGCAGGGACACCAGAATGAGGGCTGCACTGACAATGGAGAAGTGTATGGAGATCACGCTCTGGACGCTTGCAATGCTGGATTGCTGCCGGTCAGTGGGAATCATTCTGGAGTTGGAAAATCCACTCTGGGGGTGTGATGGGCCTCAGGGTCCTGCTGCACCCATCCCAGAAAAGGAGCAGTAGAGGAGTCCTCCAAGCAAGGTACCAATTTAAAGTCTGCAGACACACCCAACCAGGAAGGGAGGTGGGTGCCACGTCATTACATGGGGCCATTGTCATGTGGCGTGTAGGGCTGTTACTTGTCTCCTGCTGCGCAGGACTGTGGCTCTCAGCAATGTGCGGGACATAGAGGATGGATTTACAGCAATGGGGTTCCCAAACTGCAGTGGGGTGATAGACAACATGTACATCCCTATTTTGGCACCAGCCCGCCTCGTCACAGAGGACATCAACAGAAAGGGCTTTTTTATGATCATGCAAGTGTTGGGTGGATCATCAGTGTAGGCTGGTCAGGGAACGTGCATGACGCACATGTCTTTAAGAACACAGGACTGTGCAGAAAGCTGCGAGCAGGGACTTTCTTTCCTGAGTGGCAGATTACCGTTGGCGATCTTGAAATGCCGATAGTGATCCTGGGGGACCAGCCTGTCAGAGAGAGAGAGAGCCTGAAGTTCTGGGCCAGGTATAAGATTTGAGGCCTGAACCAGAGGCTGAGTCAAAGTTAAGCCCTGTGTTAAAGTAGCTGTTTACAAGTTTACTGTATGATCTTGGCAAAAATATCACTAGTGTTGCTAAAATACAGGCCCCCCCTGAGAAGCAACAGATATGAGGTATGTGTGAAAACACACTCCAGACGATTAGTCCAGGGCCATCCTGAGCTAACACCAGACCAGGATGTTTTGTCCCAGGAACCTGGAGCATGATACCAGGGGAGGTAACAAGCAGATGTCCTGAACCAGGGAGAGTTGTTTGTCTCAGTCTATAAATACTGGGGTGCCTCGCTTTATCTCTTTGTGCGGCCTGGGGGACAGCAGAAATTCCTGCAACTGACTGAATCGCTCCTTGCCACAGGGCACTCGTGTTAGCATGCCTGTAGCTCCTCTGGGGTGCTAGGATTGTGTCTTGAGGGCACTAAACCTGGCCGAGTGCCTTTGTCAGAGAGCAGTGCCGATAGTCATTCTTGAATAACACCGAGGTCTGTGGAAGTAGCTAGGGGGAGTTTATGCTTGCATTGAGAACACTGGCTTTTTTACGGCAAAGACATGGAGCAGCTGTAACAACTCAAAGCAACGACACTTCAGCCTTCTGCATTTGACAACACAGCCTAGCCCCGGCTCATAAAGCCGTACAGCGGCCACATCGACAGCGCCAAGGAAGGGTTCAACTTCTTCCGGCTCAGCAGTTGCAGAATGACAGCTGAATGTGCTTTTGGTGGATAGACAGGGCGCTGGTATTGTTTACTCAGTAAGTTGGATCTCTGTGCAAAAAATACCTCTGTGGCTTACAGCTGCCTGCTGTGTCCTGTGAGGTGAAGGGGGGCAAGCTGCCGGCAGGGTGAAGGGCAGAGCTGGGGTGGCTCTCTGCTGAGCTTGAACAGCCAGACACAAGGGCCAGTACAAGAGCCCAGCGTGGAGCTGTGCAGTTGAGGGAGGCTTTGAAAGCACTGTAACGGTTAGCCACAGCAGCGTTCTGTGTGGAGCGTTTTCGGGCCTAGCGCTTTGAGTGCTGCTAGGACCTGCATCATGCTTGCTGGACATGTAGAGATGTGGCTAGGTGCCTTTCTGGAGCTGTGAACTCGGCGGCGCTTGCTGCATGTGCCCAAGTCCTGCTTGCTTTGAGGGCCATTCTGCAATAAGTGTCATGAACTAATAAAGAAAACTTGATTTTCCAAAATTAGAACTTTATCGAGTGGGTAAAAAACAGTGCAGAAAACCAATGGGCAAAGAAACCCGCAGGCCATGTTAGACCCATTTTTAACATAACTTAATGGGGTGAAAATGTAAAATTAGAAAGGAAGTAAACATTACTGTCCATTTGAGTGCACATATGCTGCCCGTTGTGGGTACGCATACAGCAGCTGGGGCAAGCCGTGGTTTTCCTCCCTGTCCCCCGGCGTGGCGTAGTAGGGGTAAGGATGCGGCCTGTGGTGCCCCATGGTATGGTGAGGGGTGTAGGGAGCAGTGACTGGAGGTCTCCAAGGACTGCAAAGGGTGGAGAGTCAGATTGTTGGACCTGTAGGTCCGCCAGGATCTGCAGCGTTTGGTTTGTTACCTACCTGAGAAGTCCCATTATGTCCTGGTGCAGTTCCCTCTCTTTGTCTTGCTGGCACTCCTGGGCTGTTCTTCTGTCTGCTCTTTCCTTCTCTAGGCTGTCTGTCAAGTGGGCCATCCAGGGCCTTTGTTCACAGTCCAAGGCAGCAATGGCTGCAGAGTCTCAGTGAATGTGTCCTCGCTAGTCCTCTTCTTCCTTTGCCTCAAGGATGCAATGGCAGCAGCTATGATGAAAACAATCACCGTACCCCTGGATTTACAGTCACAAGGGAACTATATGTTTCCAACCTCCCTTCTCTTACTCCCATAAACCCTTTTAACAAGACATGCCTATTGACACTTGAGCTTTGGAACGCCTCGGCACAGCACTGCTCTCCAGCCCCAGCCGTAGTGAGTATGGCCTGCTGGGGGGTGGGGGGAAGGATTTTCTCTGACATGATGTAAAATTTTGGTCCCTATTCCACAGGTATGAGTACAGGGCAATGGCACTGAATATTGGCACTGTTTTCCACAGGCGGTGGTGATCTTAGCTGATCTCTCACTCCTGAGGGTCACAAAGCACAGAGATCTCGGCTGCTACTGGTGTCCTGAAGCCGCCCAGGCCCATATGCCAATAGCCTGTGTACTGCGATGGTGCCAGGTGAACGCATTGCAGAGTGGCATGGTATAGTGTCCTACGGTGGGGGAAGAAATAAGGCAGCCCTCTCTAGAAACCTTTGGGAGAGGATTGCAGAGAATCTGCACGAACCTTTCCTGGAGATCTCTCAGGAGGATCCAAGGGTCATAAAGCGTTCCTCGTGACACCGCCTACAACCCAACAGGAGAATGAAAAGCAGATGCCAGCCCAACCTCTGTTTGTTGCACCACTACCTCTTCTCGTAAGAGTCAAACAAGGAAACATCAATAGATATGTCAGGTTAACTTGGGGAAGGGCTGGGCACCATCTTTAAATTTAAACACTGTAAGGGAAAATGCATGCACGTGCTTCCCTGCGTTCCCCTCCCCTCATCCGTGCTTGACTGGCGGGACTGGCTAGACTGTGGTCCTGGCTTGCAGCTTGGCTGGAGTTCTCCGGTGCGTCTCCCCCTCCTCCTCACTCTTCTCTGTCTCGGGCTCCTCCAAAGTAACCCCAGCATGCTGGTGGGGTCTCCGCCATGGTTCCCTACAGAAGTGGCAGGTGGGCAGCACTAGATCGACTGTTGGCCTCCCTGGTCTTGTGGTATCCCTGGCGAAATTCCTTTGATTTCATGTTGCACTGCTGCTGATCCCTGTCGTACCGCTGTGCAATCTGGGTGTAGATGTCCATGTTTCTGCAGCTGTTCCGTAGCTATGTATGCACAGTCTCTTCTCCCCACAGGCCCAGGAGATCCACTATCTCCTGTCTGCTCCAGGCAGGAGCGTGGAGCTGGTGTAATTCACCTCTGGCATGGCTCGTTGTGCACCTGCACGTAACAACGGTGAGCTGAGAAGTGTGCTTGCCAAGCTGGGCTGTCAGGAAAAGGCATTTCAAAACCGGAAGTGGGGAGATGGCTTCCGGTCTCTGTGAGCCCAGGTCCTGGGCAGTGGAGTTCACAGTTGTGAGCAGGGCAGTCACTGTGACAGGGAATTGGACATGGTGGGGCAGCTCCTAGAGGACTGCTGGGGTCAACAAGCATCATGTAGCGTGTATGTTCGCACTGCATCAGCCTCAGCAGGTCTGCTCCATGCTGTTGGGGGACATGGGTTGGCTACTCACAGTAACAGGGCACACATGTCGGCGGGGGACACACGTGCAAAAATGGGTTGACGCAAGGCATCTTCTGTCAGCCTAACTTTGTAGTGCAGACCAGGCCTCAGAGGGCATGTGCATTTCCTCACTCCACCCCAGCATTGTGTAGCCTCGGGGTGCCTTCCGTCCAGCCTCAGTGCCCGTATTCCCCCGACAAGGAGAGGTTGCAAGCCAGCCGATCTCTGCCCACAGGTGTTATGCTAGTCTCTAAATCCCAACTCTGTCTTTAGGCCTTTCCCATGGGTCCCTGGCGCTGCGCTCTCAGCATGGCCATACACTTGCTGTGTTGTCACGCCTTACGGCAGTGCCCAGATGGGAACGATACAGAGTTCCTGGTATGGGCCCCGCAACGGGACTGGGGGAACCAGCTTTCTACCCACTAGCCCTGCTCTCCCCTCGGCACTGGGCCAGTGTCACGACTTATCAGCCAGCCCAGTCCATAGATGCTGTCTGCTCTATGCAGGGATGGCAATGCCAGGACACACACTGTTACCCCTCTGTGGTGCTGCATCCACACTAGAGTTGGCCTCTCTGTAGCAGACAAGGAGGGTAAAAGCTCTACAGTCCATGGGCAGAGGCTTCCAACTCCCTAGAGACCCTCCTGCAGCTTTTCCCACCCTGTCATTGCTCCCTAGAGGGTTAGGAGTACTTGTGGCACCTTAGAGACTAACAAATTCATTTGAGGATAAGCTTTCATGAGCTTAGTAACACCCATTGTTTCATGTTCTCTGTGTATATAAAATCCCCTTACTGTATTTTCCACTGCATGCATCCGATGAAGTGAGCTGTAGCTCACGAAAGCTTATGCTCGAATAAATTTGTTAGTCTCTAAGGTGCCACAAGTCCTCCTTTTCTTTTTGCAAATACAGACTAATAAGACTGCTACTCTGAAACCTAGAGGGTTTGGGGGCTACACTGCATGTGGGGGAGCTGGGGGGAGGGCTGGGTGAGGGCTACAGCAGTGTATTGTGGGAACTGGGGCTGGATGACAGCTTCTAGTGTATCCTGGAGACTGGCAGGGGGTGAGGGCTGCATGGCATTGTGGGAAGCAGGGGCTGGGTGAGGGCTGCAGTGAATTGTGGGGCAGGTTAGGGGGCTGGGTCTGCAGTGCAGGGGGGGACCCTTGAGGGCTGCGGTGCATTGTGGGAAGTGGGGGCTGGGTGAGGGCTGCAGAGCACTGTGGGGCGGGTTAGGGGGTTGGGTCGGCAGTGCAGTGGGGGACCCTTGAGGGGAGGGCTGCAGTGCATTGTGGGAAGTGGGGGCTGGGCGAGGGCTGCAGTACATTGTAGGGCGGGTTAGGGGGCTGGGTCGGCAGTGCAGTGTGGGACCCTTGAGGGGAGGGGAGGGGAGGGCTGCGGTGCATTGTGGGAAGCGGGGGCTGGGCGAGGGCTGCAGAGCACTGTGGGGCGGGTTAGGGGGTTGGGTCGGCAGTGCAGTGGGGGACCCTTGAGGGGAGGGCTGCTGTGCATTGTGGGAAGTGGGGGCTGGGCGAGGGCTGCAGAGCATTGTGGGGTGGGTTAGGGGGCTGGGTCGGCAGTGCAGTGGGGGACCCTTGAGGGGAGGGGAGGGCTGCGGTGCATTGTGGGAAGCGGGGGCAGGGCGAGGGCTGCGGTGCATTGTGGGAAGCGGGGGCAGGGCGAGGGCTGCAGAGCACTGTGGGGCGGGTTAGGTGGCTGGGTCGGCAGTGCAGTGGGGGACCCTTGAGGGGAGGGGAGGGGAGGGGAGGGGAGGGCTGCGGTGCATTGTGGGAAGCGGGGCAGGGCGAGGGCTGCAGAGCACTGTGGGGCGGGTTAGGTGGCTGGGTCGGCAGTGCAGTGGGGGACCCTTGAGGGGAGGGGAGGGCTGCGGTGCATTGTGGGAAGCGGGGCAGGGCGAGGGCTGCGGTGCATTGTGGGAAGCGGGGCAGGGCGAGGGCTGCAGTGCATTGTGGGGGCTGGTGCTCCAGTCTCGGCTATTGCTGTTTGTGGAGCATCCTGGTGCTGCCGGGCTGGTGAGCTGGGCGGGACCCGCAGCAGGCTGCAGCTCGGGGCTGGCCGGGGCGGGGGTTGACCTGCGCGGGGGGCTGGTGGTCAGGGCTGGACCCACACAGGGCAGAAGCTGGTGCTCGGGGCTGTCGGTGGGTCCCTCCTGGTCCGATCCCAGCTCCGTGCAGGGCTCGGGGTGGCAGGGCTGGGCAGAGGCGCTGGGGCTGGCTGCGGGGTTGGGAATCGATGGGGCTGGGCGAGCAGCTCGGGGGAGTGCAGCTCAAGGGGTGGACAAGGGAGCGGGTGTGTGAGAGAGAGCTGGCTGAGGAGCTCGCTGGACCATTCATGTTGATTTTTTAATACGTCCTGGAGCGCTGGGATAATTCCAGAAGACTGGAAGAAAGCTGACGTTGTGCCAATATTTAAAAAGGGGGTAACCTGCGTAGTTATAGCCCTGTCAGCCTGACATCAATTCCAGGCAAGATAATGGAGCAGCTGATACAGGACTTGATTAATAAAGAAGGGTACTATAATTAATGCTAATCAACATGAAAAATTAACTTGATTTTTGTGGATGAGATTACAAGTTTGGTTGTTATAGGTAATAAAGTTGATGTAACAGACTTAGACTTCTGTAAGAGGTTTGACTTGGTACCACATGACATTGTGATTAAAAAACTAGAACAGTATAAAATGAACATGGTCCACACTGAATGGATTAAAAACTGGTTGATAGGGCTCAAAGTGTAATTGTAAACGGGGAATGGTCATCGGTTGGGTATGATTCCAGTGTGTGCCGCAGGGACCAGTTCTTGGACCTTTGCTGTTTAACATAAAATATCACTCATAAAGTTTGAAGTTGATACAAAAATTGGGGGAGTAGCAAATAATGAAGAGGACAGGTCACTGATACAGAGTGATCTGATTCGCTTGGTAAACTGGGCACAAGCAAACAATGTGCATTTTAATACAGCTAAATGTAAATGTATACATCTAGCGACAAAGAATGCAGGTCATATTTACATGGTGAACTCTCTCTGGGGAAGCAGTGACTCTGAAAAAGATTTGGGGATCATGATGGACAGTCAGGTGAATATGAGCTCCCAGTGTGACACTGTAGTTAAAAGAGCTAATGCAATCCTGGGATGCATAAATGGGGGTCTTGAGTAGGAGTAGAGAGTATTTTACCCCTATATTTTGCACTGGTGTCCAGTTCTGGTGTCCACCATTCAAGAAGGATATTGATCAATTGCGGTGGGTTCAGAGAAGAGCCACAAGAATGATTAAAAGATTTGATAACCTGCCTTATAGTGGGAGACTCAGGGAGCTCAATCTGTTTAGTGTAACAAAGAGGAGGTTAAGGGGGGTTGATCACAGACTATGAGTACCTAGATGGGGAACAAATAGCTGATAATGGGCTCTTCAGTCTAGCAGAGGGAGGTCTAACACGATCCAATGGGTGGAAGTTGAAGCTAGACAAATTCAGACCAGAAATAAGGTGTACATTTTAACTGAGAGGTTTCAGAGTAACAGCCGTGTTAGTCTGTATTCGCAAAAAGAAAAGGAGGACTTGTGGCACCTTAGAGACTAACCAATTTATTTGAGCATGAGCTTTCGTGAGCTACAGCTCATATGCATCCGATGAAGTGAGCTGTAGCTCACGAAAGCTCATGCTCAAATAAATTGGTTAGTCTCTAAGGTGCCACAAGTACTCCTTTTCTTTTTATTTTAACTGAGAGTAATGAACCATTGGAAGAATTTCCCAAGGGTCATGGTGGATTCTCCATCACTGGCCATTTCTGACTCAAGAGTGGATGTTTTTGTAATAGATCTGCTCTAGGAATTATTTTGGGGAAGGTCTCTGGCCTGTGCTATACAGGAGGTCAGAGTAGATGAACAAAGTGGTCCCTTCTGGATTTGGAATCTATGGTGTGGGGGAGGGACTGTGTGTGTGACACAGAGGGGTATGATATGGGAGGGTGTGACACAATAAGGGCTCTGTGTGTGATACAGGGGGTGTGTGACATGGGGATTTGACACTAAAAGGGGGCTGAATTTGTGTGACGGGAGCATATGATTGGGACCCCAGGGTATATGTATATGACTCAGGGTGTATGACAAGGTGTGTGACACAGTGGAGGCTGTGAAACATGAGGGGTGTATGACATGGGAATGTGACACACAATGAGGCAGTGTGATTGTGACATGGGGGGATGGGAAGTTCATTATGATGTGCCGTGGCTGTAGGGTACCTGAGAGCACTGTGCCATAGAAACTTCACCCAAGCGGGGAAATGGCGGCCCCTGGCCGATACAGCCTGTGAAATTTGCCAGAGCTGCTAGTCTGTCTGTGGAATCTCATGGGGTGGGGTTAGTTCCAGAAAACCTGAGATGCCACCAGCACAGAACTCAGCCTATGGAAACAATGACAGGTGCCACCCGCCCTTCTGTATGACACAGCCCGAGAGTTCAGCTAGTCACCCTCCTCTGCTGGGCCCAATAACTTGTATCTGACTAAAGCAGCTTCCAGAAGAGCATTCAGCCTGGACCTGAATCCAGCGAGCGATGGGGATGCATCCGCAACAGTTATTCAACATCCTTTATAAACATGGACACCAGAACAGCATGCAGAAATCCAAGGCCTGCCCCACCAATGCCGTACCCAGAGGGAAAACTGCCTCCTACCTCCCTATCCAGCCAAAGGTCACTTTAGCCCGTGTTGCCACAGCATTGCCTTAGGAGCCCCTGTTGAGGTGTTTGTCCCCTGTGAGCCCTAAATCCCTTTTCGGGTCCCTGCTTTCTAGGGGCCAGCCCCTGTGCGGTCAGTGTGACCTGCATCCCTTGTTCCTAGACGCATGACCTTGCGTCAGGCTGCATTAAACACACTCTGTTTGAATGGGCCCAGCTGACCAAGCTGTGCAGTTTGCCTGGTCTGGCTGCCCTGGCCTCGTTGCTGATTACTGCTCGCTGGTCTGTGTGTCAGCCGTGAATGCTCTTCTCAGCTGGGAGTTTGTATTTCCTGCCTGATCGCTGATGAAAATGCAGACTAGCATCAGGCCGGGAGCTGGTCCCTGCAGAGCCCACTTGATGGGGGTCCCACGGATGACTGTGCTCGGAGAGCTGTCATGTAGCTAGCTGTTAATCTGCTGAACGTGTGTGTTTGTGTGTGTGAGAGAGAGAGACAGACAATGGGCATGTGTGATAGCAGGCTGCTGGTGTGGGGTGCCCCACGGGCTGAGGGGTTTGTGAAGCTGCATGGGAACATGATCTATACACAGTGGGGGTTCGATACATACCCCAGCTCCCTCCTGCCCCTCTCTCAGTGTCACACCAGAGCTGCCCTGAGGCTGAGGGATGCGGATACTGGGGAGTCACAGCAGTTACTGGGGGGCAGCGCTGGTTGGGCTGAACAGCAAGGGCAGGTGCCCAGAGGACGTGGGCTGGGGGGCTGAGTCTGTGCAGCTGTGAGCCCCTTCCTGGTGCCCCTCTGCTCCGTCCCTGGTCAGGAGGCTGGCTGAGGGGTGCCTGGTGTGCTGTGGGTCTCCAGCACTGAGCTCTGTACCCTGCCTGTCCCGGTGCTGACCCCAGCTGTCCCCAGCAGGCCCAGCCACCCCGCGGGATGGAGGAGGACGAGCTGCAGGAGAAGGAGTTCTTCTCGTGGGAGGAGTTCAGCGCCTTCTTCGACGCCTGGTGCGAGCGCAGGAAGGTCCTGTTCTTTGTGAAGAACTCGGTGCCGCTCAGCAAGTGCAAGTGGGCAACGGCGCCCCCACGGCCTGACGTGGTGGAGGCCCTCAAGTACAGCTCCGTGCGCCTGGTCTGCAAGGACTTTCGTGGCTCCAGCAAGCCTGACCAGGGGTGAGGACCCACTGTGGGCGGGCCATGGGGGGTGGGCAGTTCGGCAGAGGGGCAGCACACGCAGAAGGGCTGGGGGAGGCACAGGGACACAGCTGGGCAGGACGGTTAAGCGCCAAACTGGGCATGTACCATCTCCCCCGTGGGGCTCCTGTGCATTGTGGTGTCCACCAGAGCCCACCTGCAAAGCAGAGTCTAACTGGGCCAGGGCTTGGAGCCCATATCCTTGCTGTGTGGGTCTCAGTAGGGAGCACTCTCCCCTGACAGTAAGTGCTGGCCCCGATGCCCGGCCGGCGCTAGGGGGTCTGTGCTGAAGGTAGCTGAGTGGCTGATCTAGATGTAAAATTGTAGTCTTCCTCGCTTGTAGTTAAAACAATCCCATGGAGACTTCCCTTAAGAGCTGGGGTGAGAACCCAGGTATCCTGCTGAAACACTAAGATGGCTACAACCCCCATTTCTGTCCTCTGTCTGACTCCCCTTCCTGCTCTCAACTGTTGTGCACTGGTTCTGTGTGACTTTTAAACAGCCCTCATGTCCCACCCCAGAGGCAGTTGCATCACAGTACCGGGCAAGGAATCCCTGTATAAAAAGCCTCCACACCCCAGGCACGGGATCCCTCTCTAGCCTTTTCCTATGTCCCATTGGGGCTGAGAGGTGCGTGGCTGCTGTCAGTGTGTGTTACCCTAGGCAGGAGCGCGGTCTGATGTGGGTGAGGCTGTGATGGGACAAAGCTTACATCCCTCGGCACTGCCAGACTGGAACAGCCCCAGGCTGCCTAGCTCCATATCCGAGGGTGGCAGCACCTGCTGCTGTGGGAGCTGCCCGAATCCCCGCAGTGGGGAGTGCTGGCATAGCCTGCCCCAGGGAACTCCCCCCGGCTCCTGTCAATCTGTGGCTGGCTGGGAGGTGGGTCATCTCCCTGCCCCATTTAATCCTGACTAATAATTAACAACAGTCCCCAGCTCTTATCTAGTCCTTTCCCTTGTAGAGCTCACAGCGCTTTACCCACTGTACAGAGGGGAAACTGAGGCACAGAGAAGGGACAGGACTTGCCCAAGGGCATACACCAGGCAGAGCTGAGAACAGAACCCAGCTCTTCTGTGGCCTAGTGCAGAGCTCTATCCAGTAGGCCACACTGCCTCAGTAATGCTGGGTGTTCTTGTTATCCAGACAAAGGCGCAGCTCCACTCTGAGCCCTGCTCGGCCCTGGCCCCGCGCTTCCTTGTGGTAGTGAGTTCCCCAGGCCTATAGCACTGTGAGGGAAGGATTTCTGCCTGTCTCATTGCCCATGTCCTGGTTCCTGCCTCATGAGAGAGGGGAGCAGAGGTACCCGTTTCCTGTCTCTGTCCCAATTGATGCTGTAGGTCCCTCTGTCCCATCCTTTCCCTGCAGTAACCTGCTTGGGCTCTTCAGCCCCCCAGTCGGGAGCCCCGCCCGCACAATATCTGAGCTCCAGCTGGCATGGCTCTGGGGTCTCCCCAGGAGACCTGCAGTGGAGTGCCCTCATCCCAGGGCAGTGAGCCGGTGAGCCAGGCCCCTACTACTAGAGCTAATGGAGGCTCCATGCACACAGGTATATGCTGGACAGGCCCCTTTGCAGCCCTGCACTGGTACCCGCCAGGCATGGGGTGAGCATAGGCCCCGCTCTGCCAGCTCCCACAGCTGCCTCCTGGCCCATGGGTGAGGCGTGTGCTGGGGTCCCAGCGTGCTCAGCCTCTCTCTCTGCCCACAGGGAGCAGCAGAAGGGCTGCTGCGCCAGCATTGTGCTGAAGATGAGCCCCAAGAAGGACCGGCTGATCGTCACCGAGTGCCAGCTGGCCCACAACCACGCCCTGTGCCCCATCGAGTTTGCCTACTACTTCAAGAAGGGCTACCTGATGGCCAACTCGTGCCTGCCGGTGCGCACCACCAACAAGATCTCCAAGCAGTTTGTGGGGGGGCCGGACGTGCGGCGCCTGCTCTCCTACTGTAAGAGCCGTGACCATGGGGTGCTGGACGTGCTGACAGTGCTGGACGGGCTCTTTGCCAGTGACCCCAGCGCCAAGGTCAAGCTGGTCTTCATGGAGGACAAGGTCATCGTCCAGACTATCTTCTTCCTGAGCTCACGCATGATGGCGCTGAGCCGGCGCTTCCCGCTCATGCTGTTCTTCGACCGCATGGTGGGGCTGAACGAGGAGTTTGACCTGTATTCGGTGCTGTGCGTGGACGGGGCGGGGCGCGGCCGCGAGGTGGCCTACTGCCTGACGCAACGGGAGACGCCCGACCTGCTACGCTTCACGCTGGCCTCGCTGGTGCAGAGCGTGCCTGAGGTCAAGCTGCAGGTGCGGTGCATCACGCTGGGCGTGGAGATCGCCCACCTGGAGGCGGTGAAGGAGCTGCTGCCCAACGCCCGCGTGCAGATCTGTCGCTCCCAGGTGCTGGAGACACTCTTTAGCAAGGCGCAGGAGCTGGGCGCCGCCGAAGACGAGCGCATCTGGCCCCTGCTCTGCCGGCTGGCTGCGGCCAAGTCACCGGCCGCCTACCAGCAGGCAGTGCAGGAGATGAAGGCCATTCTCCCCCCGCGCTTTGTGCGCTACTTCCGGCGCCATTGGCAGCCGCGCAGTGAGATGTGGGTGCAGTTCTGGGCCTTTGAGACAGCCCGCAACGTCAACGCCTGCGAGCTGCTCAAGCAGCACCAGCGCCGGCTGCTGGCAGCCCTCAGCCCCTCGCCCACCGTAGCCCAGTGCATGCTGGACCTGCTGGCCATGCAGGTGGGCAGCGAGGCCCACGAGCTGGACGAGGGAGAGCTGGCCACACACTACCGTGCCATCTGCAAGCCGGAGCCGGCTGGCCTGATCGAGGAGGAGCTGGGCTTTGCACGGCACGGCCGCTACCACTTCCAGGAGACAGCCGAGGGCTACCTGCTCCACGACGGCCTGTCTGAGTTTGCTATGGACCAGGCCCTGACACGCTGCTCCTGCTCCATCTACACCTCCAGCCTGCTGCCCTGCCGCCACCTCTTCGCCACGCGTCTGCGCACTGGGCTGGCACTCTTCGACCCTGGCCTGCTACACAGGAACCGGGCAGCACTTCTGGGCGCATGCTAGGGCCGTGGGGCATGGACCCCAGCTGCTCCGGGTGCTTACTGTGTAAGTTAGGGGGACAGGCACTGGTGCAGGGCTGGCTGCACATCGGCAGCTCACACAGCAGGGGAGAAGCCAGCCCATTGCCATGATGGCGGTGCTCCGCAATGACGTCAGGATGGATGGGATACCTGGGTGCTGGTCCTGTTTGACTTGTTTTCACAAAAAAGAGAAAGTGGCGGGTGGTGCTGTCCTGTAGCTGAGAACACCTACAGCCAGTGCCAGGCAGGGACCGCAGTGGGTTGGGTGCCTATCATGGGCCTGATGCTGCTTTCCCATAGCTCAGAGCACCTGCAGCCCAGGCCGGGTAGAGATCCCGAGGTGTCTGTGTACCCATGGTGGGCTGGGCACTGCTGGCCCATAGCTGAGAGCACCCTGATCCCGCTGGCAGAGGTGGGTGGGCGGATGTTGCCATGTGGGGTGACACGCTTTGGGGTGTGTGCACTGGCAGAGGTGGGTGGGAGGATAGTGCTGTGCGGGGTGTGATGCTCTGGGGTGTCTGCGCTGGCAGAGGATGGTGGGTGTATGATGCCATGCCTGGTGTGACACTTTGGGGTGTCTGTGCTGGCAGAGGTTGGTGGGTGGACAATGCCACGTGGGGTGTGATGCTCTGGGGTGTCAGTGCTGGCAGTGGCGGGTGGGAGGATGGTGCCATGTGGGGTTTGACGCTTGGGGGTGTCTGCGCTGACAGTGGTGGGTGGGCTGATGGTGCCATGTGAGGTGTGACGCTCGGGAGTGTCTACGCTGGCAGGGGCGGACGGATGGTGCCATGTGGGATGTGACACTTCAAGGGTGTCTGCGCTGGCAGTGGTGGGTGGGAGGATGGTGCCATGTGGGCTGTGATGCTCTGGACTGTCTGCGCTGACAGTGGTGGGTGGGCGGATGGTGCCATTTGGGGTGTGACGCTCAGGAGTGTCTACGCTGGCAGGGGCGGGCGGATGGTGCCATGTGGGGTGTGACACTTCAAGGGTGTCTGTGCTGGCAGAGGTGGTTGGATGGATGATGCCATGCAGGGTTTGACACTTTAGGGGTGTCTGCGGTGGCAGAAGCGGGTGGGCGGATGATGCCATACGGGGTCTGATGCTCTGGGATGTCTGCACTGGCAGACACGGGTGGGTGGATGATGCCATGTGGGATGTGACACTCTGGGGTGTCTGCTCTGACAGTGGCGGGTGGGCAGATGGTGCCATGTGGGGTGTGATGCTCTGGGGTGTCTGTGCTGTCAGAGGTGGGTCTGTGGATGATGTCAGGTAACGCTCTTTGTACAGAGAATACACTTTATTCAATAAACGTATATTTTCCTTTTTGACCCTTCCTGGCTTACTGCTCCTCCCTCAATTCCCTTGTGCTCTGATGGCTCTGTGGTTTCCTTCAGGGCCCAATCTGGGGCTGCCCATCTTGGTGCCCATTGCTGTGGTGCCAGGGCTCTGAGTCAACTGGTGCCATGCCCCCACCTCTCTCCAGCTGCTGGTTCTTGTCACGGTCTCAGCTTTCATTGCTTTAAAAAGTCTGTCTCTAGCAGCCTGGGTGTGTGGAAAAAATCCCAAAGTGCCCATAGCGTAACCAGTGCAGGGACATTTGCCTGGGCAGCTGGAGAGCTTGGCCCCACTCAGCTAGGGGAGGTGTGACCTGCCCTGCTCAGCTCCAAGATGTGCTAACTCTGCTGCTCAGTGCCGATGCTGATTTCGATGTCAGCTCTGGCAAATGATTCATGCCATGGGACAGTGGCAGGGTCATGTCTGCGCCTTGTCCTGGCAGTGACAGAGGGCACTGCTCTGCCACCCCCAGGAAGAAGCCAGTAGAGTCCCTGGCACCTTCAGTGCCCACCAAGGGGCTGAGCCTGGACAGCCACACAGTCCTGGACTGGACCTCTGCCCTGGGCAGCGTGCGCAGGTGGCTTGGCCTGGTGCTAGCTCTGGGCAGAGCGGGAGGGGAGCAGCCCTGTGACCCCGGCCCAGCACCGTAGCCAAGGCAGCACCATGGGGACTCCAGGAGCTGGGCAGACGGGCCATGCGGGCGGGAGGGGAGTGCAGGGACGCCATAGGGCACCATGGGGGAGTGCCCGGGGGCAGGGCAGGGGTAACAGGGCCAGGCCAGGCTGTAGATTGGGCAGATGTGGGTTGGACAATGGCAGGAGTGAGGCTATATTTCCCAGCATGCCCCTGGGTATGTTTGGCGAGCCCCGAGCGTCAGGTGCTACCAAGACTACATTTCCCAGCGGGCGTAGCGCGTTAGTTTTTGGGTTGCGCGCGCAGCGCACGTCGGCTGTTGTGACGTCAGGAGCTCGGTGCCTGTCGGAACGCGACGGGTTGGATATTCCCCGCGAAAGGGCGCTGGGAGGCGCGAGCCCCGGGTTGGAATTGGGCGCGAGACCCGCAGGTAGCCGCGCGCGCGCACGCGCGCGCCCCCCCTCCCGCGGCCAGTAGAGTGGGGACTGTTGAACATAGACCGTTGGGGGCCAAGGACCGCGCGCAGCCCCTGTGGGGCAGAAATGGCGGGAAAAGGGGCTGCTGCTCAGCTGCCCCATCCCCTCTTCCAACGCCCCCTGCGCTTCTCTGCCGACTGCCCCTCCCCTTTCATCCACCTTCCCCTCCAGCCACCTGCCCCTTCCCAGCCGTGCACCCACACCTGGCGCACCCACCCGCCCTCAATCCAGCCACCTGCTCCCCCAGCCATCTAACTCCCCCACTGCCAGGCCAACTCCCAGTCTGGTCCAGGGAATCCAGTCCCTAGCCATGACCCTGGTGCTTCCCAGGGGGCAGCTGCCCCCTCTGCTCTGTGCCCTGGACTCTAGCTTGGGGCTGAGCAGTGGGAACTGGGCTCAATGCCTAGGCAGATGGTTTCGCTTTCCTGTCTGTGTTGCAGACTAATGCTTGCCCTGCTCTGCCCCAGGTTCAGTTCTTGGGCCAGCTCGGGGGCCTCTCACCTCTCTCCCCTTTTCTGCCTGCAGCTGGAGCCGCCATGGTGGAGGGGCGCTGAGTGATCCCTGGTGCTTGGCTCACAGGTCCCGGAGCAGCTGACGTGCCAGAAGGGCTTTGCATCTGTCTGGCCTGCAGTGACAGCTCCCCCCCACCGCCCATGATGCAGCGCCCCATCACGTGAGTAATGCCCCCCGGGGGCCTGGAGCCTCGGCACTCCCTTGCTGCCCCACTAGCGACAGGGGAGCGGTGAAGGAGCAGGGGATGGGGAGAGGCTGGTTGTTCCTTGCCAGCCCCCTGCCTTCGCCCCTCCATCCCTGTGGCAGCAGAACTCGTCTGTGCCATGGCTGTTTCTGTGCCCCCCCGCAATGTGTCTCAGCCCACTGGGGAAGGCACAGGCCCTGCCTGCACTGTTTGATGCGTTGCCTTTCAGAGCTGAGGCTGGTCCCTGGGTCTCCTGGCCTGTCTCTCGTGCTGTTAGCCTGTGCTCAGTGCTGTGGGCACGAGTACCTGAGTGTCTCAGAGCGCCTGCCTTGCAGGAGCGCCCTGCAGAGACTTACCGCCCCACAGAGCTCTGGCCACATGTGCTCCCTTCAAGGATATAACACGGCTTGCAGCTAAGTGAGGCACAGACAAGAGCTGCTTCATTGCATGTGTGGGATGATGCAGTGAGCCCACAGGTGGGGCAATGCAGCAGTTGTTCTGGGTATTGCTGGAACACTCCAGGCCCTTCTGTTGGACCTCCATGCAGTTAGAGAGCCTGGGGCTGCCAATGCAGGGTTTTCTCTCATTGGACTGTAGCTTGTTGCCTGGATGACTAAGTATATCAAGTGGCTGGTGGGAGCCTTGATGGGCTCCTATGCTGGGACAAAGGGATTTCCTTTCCTCAAGAGACTGTCTAGTCTGCCCATGCAGGGGTGTTAGTCAGGCATTTCTGTCTGTTGCTTTGGCCAGGTCATTTTTCCAGCCCATGAAGGCAGTGAAGGAGGAGGAGAAGATCAGACTGCCAGCAGAAGGGGACTCAGCCAGCCAGTGAGTTACTGCCGGGCTCCGATACGCAGCATGGGGGGCAGTTGGAGCGAAGTCTTGCTGGTGTTGGTTCCGGGGCCATCCTTTCTGACCCACAGCTTTGTTACAGGGTGTCAGAGGCAGCTGTGATACAGAGAAATGGCCTAAGCCTCTCTGTGGACTCCCCAGTGAAATCCGCTGCCAAGAGGCCCCTGCGCCGGGTCTTGGAGAGCAACAGTGACGAGGAGGAGGCCGTGCTGACAGCCCAAGCAGAGGTGGATCCCATACAGGAAAAAAGCTCAGAGAAAGCCAGCAGCAAGGAGGTATCATTTGCGCACCACCCATCTCTCTCCCGGAATCCCCATGGGGCTAGCCTGGGATCCTGCATCCCCTCAGCACCAATTGGAGTGTAGGCTGCCCCATGGTGCCCTTCACTCGGCCTGCACCAGCCCAGTGCCTCCTCCATGCCTTGCCTTAGTGCCCTTCACTCCAGCGAGGCTCTGGGCTCCCTCTTGTACGTGTCCCCTAATGTTAGTCCTGCAGTGTGTCCTGGGCAGAGTGCCTTCTGCTGGTGGGAGAGGTACATACAGTACAGTGTCCTCTGTGCTGCTACAGAGACCTGCCTGTGTGTGCCCCCTCCCTCCACTTGGAGCTCTCCTGAAGGTGGCTGTTTTGCCCCCTATATCTCTCACAGGCCTCCTTGGAACCCCCGCCCAAATTTCTTCCAGAAGCCTGCTGGCCCCTCTCTTGGGGCTGAATGCTGCTCCCACCCCACCTTGCCCAGTGCTAGTGATACAGCCAGGTGGGCTGTGGTTTGTGCTCTATGTCTCTGTCCTGCCTGTAGCACTCTTGGGGGGGTTGTCTTTCAGGAGCCTATGCAGACTCCTCAGTCTGATCTTTCTGCGGATAGCCCCTCGCCAAGCAGTAGCCACTCTGCTGGAGACAGCCCGGCCCTTTCTGACTCCCCTGCCATTGGCCGTGCTGGCATCCCCAGACGCAGGACGGGTAAGGACCCTGCCCGGATGTGATCATGCCCTCACTCTGTCCTTGGGCACTCTTTCCAAATGGCAGGCCTCTACCTGCACTCTCCCAGAGTGGGCCTCCATGGTTCAGCCCACTTTAGGATGGATCACCTGGCTACCAGGCCCTTATTTCCATTGTCAGGGTTCCTGAGCAGGTGTCTTAGGCCCTGTGCAATCAGGCAGAATAATAGTCCGTTATAGATGACTCCCTGGTTCTTCTCCCCAGGGCTCTGGGTAGGACAGCCACAGGAGACAGGCTGGACCCCATGGGTCACTGCTCCTGTGGGACAGGACAAGTGAGCTGGGGCTGGGGCTCTGTCTCAGCCCTCAGCCTGACTCCACACCAGCAGGGAGCCTTGCCTGCATGCACCCTAAATGGCCCGTAGGACTTCCCATGTTATTGCCCTGAGCAGCCCCTCTTGTGTTTTCCTGTCACAGTGCAGGGCAACTGTTCCTGTATTCCTCCTTGTGGTGCAGCAAAGGCACCAACTCTCGGCTCCCAGCTCTCCAGCCATTGCTTTTCTTGGACAGAGACATGCATCTCTCTCCCGCCTGACCACTGTTTTTCCAGGCTGCAGATGATCCCTGCCTGCCCTGTGTTGTTCCCAGCAAATCAGTCTAACCAGTGTCTGTGTTTTGCTTGCTCTTCGAAGGCTATGAACAATGTAATTGCCAGCAGTTAATGTGTTGCGCTCTCCCTGGGCCATGCTTTGTTGAGCTCTCCTCATTAAATCCTATCCATGCTGCTTGTTTGCCTTTTCTCCCTTGGGCCCTGACAGAGACCTGCCCATGTGTGCGTTCACTGTTGGGGTCCTGGGCTCCAGGAGATGTTTCTCTGATTGCTGCTCCTCTCTCTTCCTTTTGGCTTTCTGCTGGCTTGGGCTTCTGTCTTTCTGAACTCTTAAGTCTTGGGGAAGGTTGGAACCGGTAGAACAGTGTAGAGCGAGATGCAGTGTCGGTGCCTCTCTGCAGTACAGCTGTATTATGGCTGCCACGTTCCCTCTGCCCACCAAGTCACTCAGGCCTCAGTGTTCACGAGGGGCCTGATCTGGGGTGCCTAGCTGTGCCCCATTCTCAGAGGGGCTGAGCACCCAAACTCCACTGAAGTCAGCTGGAGAATTGAGGGTCAGACAGGGCACCTAAAGCCAGAGGGGCCTCTGGATGAGTTTGGCCTCATTGGGCGCTGTAGGTTACTATGCTGGCCTGGCATGCTCTCTGTAACCCAGTGCTGCTCCTGCTTCTGCACTGTGGCAATTGTGCACCTCTGGACTCTGCACCCCCCGTTTTTCCCACAACTTGTCCCGGTCCAAAGGCTCGGGGCTGTCTCCAGACATCCCTCCCAGTAGTTTGAAGGAGGCTGACTCTAAACTCTGCTCTTCAGCTCGCAAGCAGATCCCCAAACGCAAAATAGAGCTGCCAACTAGCAGGGAGAACAACAGGGATGAGGAGCCAAGTGCCAAGAGATGCCGGGAAGAGCAAGGTGAGAGTGTGCCAGCAGCTGCTCTGGGAATGCAGAGCCTCTGGCTTCCCTTCCCTGGATATCTCCTGCTGCTTCCCGGAGGGTCCTGCTGCCAGTGACACTCCCAAGGGGATCTGTCTCTTTCGGCTGGGGGCTCATTTGCGTGGCCTTTCCTTGGGGTGCTCAAGACCTGAGTATTCCCCCGACACAGGGGCCTGTATTGCACTACCATACCTGCAACCAGGAGGTGGCAGCAGTGAGCTTGCTGTAGGCATCCTGTGTAGAGCAGTGGCTCCCAACCTTTCCAGACTACTATACCCCTTTCAGGAGTCTGATTTGTCTTGCGTACCCCCAAGTTTCACCTCACTTAAAAACTACTTGCTTACAAAATCAGACATAGAAATACAAAAGTGTCCCAGCACACTGTTACTGAAAAATGGCTTACTTTCTCATTTTTACCATATAATTATAAAATCAATTGGAATACAAACATTGTACTTACATCTCAGTGTATAGTATATAGAGCAGTATAAACAAGTCATTGTATGAAATTTTAGTTTGTACTGACTTTGCTAGTGCTTTTTATATAGCCTGTTGTGAAACTAGGCAAATATCTAGATGAGTTGATGTACCCCCTGGAATATCTCTGCATACCCCCAGGGGTATGTGTATCCCTGGTTGAGAACCACTGTTGTAGAACCTATCCTCTGGGACTGGCTCTCACCCTTCATCCCCAGCTGCATGGGTCAGCCAGCTGCCTGAGCATGGGGTCCCTCCCTGCACCCTGTGTGCCTGATCGGCTGTGGGCTTCTGTTCTGCTGCAGGCCCAGGAGATGAGGTAGGCAGGGGAGCAAAGGAAGAAGCAGCCATGGACATGCAAGAGGTGAAAGGTCAGCATTCAGAGATAGAACTGGCTGAAGTTAATGGCACTTTGGAGGAGGGGGCTGTGAACAAGGGAGAAGAGGACTGCACTAAAGGGGGAGCCCAGGAGAAGCCTGAGCCACCCAAGCCCAGCAGAGCCATCTCCAGCTTCTTTGGTGAGTGTGGGGGCAGTGTAGCTCCACTGGTTCAGGGACCCCTGGGCTGGGGGCTGGGCTTGGGGAGCCGGTTTCCAGCATGAGGCATAATCCATCGCTTGTGTGTGGGGTCAGACTGTCCCCAACTGAGCTCTCCAATCTGGAGCTGCCATGTAGGAAACCGCCTCATAAACATAACAAATGTGGCCAGCAAGGCTCAGTGCCACTGTCCTCGGCACTCTCCAGAGCAGAACTGCGCCCAGGTGGAGGGTCACCTCCCAATAGTGGGGAGAGCAGTCCTGGCCCAGGACAGGCAGACCCAGGGGAGGGGACAGGAAGACATCCTGGCCCCCAAGATGGGAGGATCCAGGGGAGGGGCATGGGAGCTGGGTGGATCTGGAGATGGGTGTGGAGGCTTGCTAAACCCAGGGTTGTGAGTTCAATCCTTGAGGGGGCCATTTAGTGATCTGGAGCAAAAATTGGGGATTGGTCCTGCTTTGAGCAGGGGGTTGGACTAGATGATCTCCTGAGGTCCCTTCCAACCCTGATGATCTATGAGCAGGAGCTGATGTGTGCAGATCCCGGGGAGGGGGACTTAGCGTTAAAGGCAGTGGGGTTCCCCTGTGGGTATCTCTCCTGCAGGCAGGTGGGCCTGCTCTCCTCCAATGAATAATGTGCTGTGTTGGCCCTTTAAATCCCACATAGCCCCCAAGAAGGTGACAGTGGCAAGGGCAGGGAAGGCAGATGAACATGCAGCAGTGGAGATACCACCTGCCCCAACTGGCTCAGCCACAGCGAGCAGCAATGGGAGTGATGGCACAGCTGGCAGGTAGGGAGCTGTGGGCATGGAGCATCTCCTGTGCCTGGTGCTATGCCCCACCCACGCAGTGGGGGAACAAACACACTGTAGGGCAGTACCTGTGTGGGGTGGCAATCTTCTATCAGGGGCGGTAGCCTTCCCCTCGCCCCGGCAAGCATGGCCCTTTTTGGGGGTGGCAGGAGGCAGCGTCAGCTTAAGTCCTCCCCCTCGCCCTCCTGCGAGGTACAATTCCTACAAGGGCTGCACATCCCATCGAACACACCCCTGGGCTGCACCCAGGCCTACGTGCACACACAACTTCCTGTGACACTGCAGCTTCCCCCATGGGGGCATTGGTGCAGGGGGTGCTGTCTCATCCATTCTATAATGGTGCCTGTTGCTGCCTGTGCTGGGATCCCCTCGTTGGGGGTGCTAGTGCAAGTGAATTGTTGGGAGACTCCAAGAAACACTAGTGTGGTGGGGCCTTTGTACTGGGCTTGGTGGCTTCCTATCTCTCTTTGGCTTTGTGATCCCTCCAGTTTCTCCAAGCCAGTTGTGCCACTGGACCCTATGGAGTACAATCCTTCGAAGAGCAGCTACCACCCCATCCAGGATGCCTGCTGGGGGCATGGTCAGAGGTGAGGGGGCCATGAAGAGGCAGTGCTCCCTTATGAAGCCTGCAAACCCTGCCCCATCTGGGGGTGGGGGGGAAGGAGGGGTGTAATGGGAGGTGCACACCAGGGTGCTTCCCCTGCTATCAGGGATCTTGTCATATCACAGAGCTGTCACCATTCTCCTTTATGGCACATCTGGTCCCAGAAGAGCAGCAGGGTGCTCTGCACTGGCAGTGGGGGAAAGCACCTGGCTGGGCCTAAAAAAGCTTCCTGAGGAGTGACGGGGCAGGGGGGCTTGGAAATGGGGAAGCATGAGGGCTTGGGCTGCCCTGGGGATTCATGTGTGAGATTCCCTAGTGCAGACAGAGCTGCGGTGTGAGCCTTGGGTGTGGAGCCTTGGGTCTGTTGGCCTGGCCCAAGGCTCTGAGTTTCAGTGGTATGCTTGCAGCTGAAGATACAGCAAGTTCCTTGGGATGTGCGCAGGGGGGCTGCAGGACTAGGTGGTGGGCCTAGGAACATGCAGTGAGCTGGCAGGAGAGCAGGCAATAGAACCCAGGAGTCCTGACTCCCAGCTGTCCCTGGTCCAACCACTAGAACCCATTCCCCTGCCGCGATCAGGAATAGAACCCGTAAGTCGTGGCTCCTGCCATGCTGCTCTCCCCGCTAGCCTGTGGTTGCAGGGAGAGGAAATGTGCTGGGGTGGTGGTTCTGACAGATCTGTGTCTGTCTCTGCAGGGTCCCCTACCTGGCTGTGGCTCGGACCTTTGAGCGGATCGAGGAGGTGTCTGCCCGGTAAGGCCCCGTTGTGCTACTTGCGCCTGGACTGCTAGGTTGCATTAGCGGTGGCTGATGCCCTTCCCTCGTTATGTGTGTGTGTTCCAGGCTGAAGAACATTGAGACCCTGAGCAACCTCTTCCGCTCGGTGATCGCCCTGTCGCCATCCGACATTCTGCCCTGCATCTACCTCTGCCTGAACCGCCTGGGCCCTGCCTACAAGGGGCTGGAGCTGGGCATCGGCGAGACCATCCTCATGAAGGCTGTCGCACAGGCAACGGGTAGGGACCAGGCAAGAGGTCCCTGGCTGTGCTATGGCCTTCATCCCTGCTGACTCTGGGTGTCGGGTGTGCGGCTCCTGGGCAGTGGGACCCTGGCCATGCTGCCGCTTTCCATCCACTTATAGGTGTGGTGGTGCTGGCATAGGGTGTGCCCCCTTTGAGTTACCAAAGTAGCCGATAGCATCCGAGGGCCAAGGCTGTCTCCCTGTGACCATTCCCCCTTCCCAGAGTGCATGACTGCAGGTGCTGGTCTCTGTCTCGAGGTTCAGTCTCCCCTTGGGGTATTAGGGCTGAGCTGCCCAGAGTTTCCCAGCATGCCCTGGTACATGCACAGGCAGCACTGTGGTTGCAGGTGAACTGACTTGAGAGTTGGGAGAGACGCTGGTGTGTGTAACAGGTTTGAGGGTGTCACAGCCTGGGTGAGAAATCCATGCTGTATTTGCAATCTGGACAGGCCAAGCTGCCATCCCAAATGGGGGGTTGGCCCCAAAAGACTGGGCCCCAAGAGGCTGCTCCCATCTTCTAGAACTGCCTGCCTGGCCTGGGTCTGGCCATTGCCTGCTTTGGGCCCACCCAGAGGGGAATAGCCTTCAGCTCCAGCAGCGGGGGGGAGGATCTGGGCACTAAGCCTCACAGTGCAACAGCTGATGTGCCCCTCCCTGGTGCCTGGGCACCCCGACTTGCACTGAGCAGCAGGCCCGCTTGTTTGGGGAATGGCAAAGGGGTGGGGGAAGCTGGTCAGGCCACCCATGTGCTGTGGGCATTGTGGTGTGCTGGGTAAGCTGCCAGCTTGGGTACCTCCCTCCCTCCCTGTTGCCTGCAGGCCGCCAGCTGGATCAGATCAAAGCCGAGGCCCAGGAGAAGGGGGATCTGGGCTTGGTAGCAGAGAGCAGCCGCAGCAACCAGCGCACCATGTTTACGCCGCCCAAGCTGAGTGCTGCTGGGGTTTTCAGCAAGCTACAGGAGATTGCCAGGATGACAGGCAGTGCTGTGAGTGGGATGGGTCTGCTCGCATAGGTGGAGCTGGTGGGCTTGGCCCTGTCTGACCTAGCTCCGTGTCCCTCTGACAGGGCTGTAGGCAGCTTGGCCCTGGGCATGCAGAGCGCTCAAGCTTTTCGCAGCTACTGGCTGTCTAGAGGGGTTGGCCCCCAAGAGGGGTGGAGAAGTGCCTCTGGCTCTGGGGCTGGCATGGCCACCTCTTGGCTGGCTCCTCAGAATGACAGGGCTTTCTGCGCCATTGCTCCCATGCTAGGGTGTTGGCCTGCAGCCCCTGTAATAAACATGGAAGGGGTGGTGCAAGGAGGGGGGAGTTTACATTTGTGATGCAGCCCTTCGCCAAGGGCCTAAGCTACTGCATGGGGCCAGGTTGGCCTGGGGGCACAGGCAATGGGAGTGGAGACCATGTGGGAGAAGAAGACAAGGCAGGGGTGCAGCAGTCAGCCAGGCTGGTGGATGCTGCAGCCCCTTCCTGGCCCAGTGTGTGTTTAGCCCAGGCTTGGCTCAGCTGGGCTGTCTGTCCTCCCCCCACACAGTCCATGAACAAGAAGATCGACATCATCAAAGGGCTGTTTGTGGCCTGCCGGCACTCGGAAGCTCGCTACATCACTCGGTGAGACATGCTATCCCTCCTGCATCCCAAGGCCTGGTGAGGCCTGTGTCAGTATCACTGTGCTGCTGCTCCAGCCGGAGCCGCTCTCCCGCTCCGCCATGGCTCTGCCAGAACCTTCCAGTCCAGCCTGAGCTCCCCATAGCTCTGCTGTTGCCTCTCGATCCTGATCTGCAGCATGCTGCTACCCCAGCCCTGTGCTCTGCCCACCTGCAGGTCTGCCGCTGCCCCTCAATCCTGACCTGCAGCCCCCTGCTGTCCCAGCCCTGGGGCCCCCCCTGCCCCCTAGCTCTTTCTGTGCTCCTCAATCCTGACCTGCAGCCTCCTGCTGTCCCAGCCCTGGGCTTTGCACTCCCAGCCCACCTCTGCTGGGGCCCTCAATCCCCATCCACAGCCCACTGCTATCCCAGCTCTGGGCTCCCCTCTACCCCCCTGCCAGGTCAGCCAATGCCCCTCAATCCTGACCCAAAGCCTTATGATTTGTCTCTGTCTTCCCTTGTGTATTCCAGGTCCCTGGGCGGGAAGCTTCGGATTGGGTTGGCAGAGCAGTCGGCGCTGTCAGCCATTGCCCATGCCGTGTCTCTTACTCCCCCGGCACAAGGCGAGTCCATGGGGCAGGGTGCTGTGGGGCCAGGTGCCCTGGTGGGAGTTGTACACATCACTTCCCATTCACATACTTCTCTTGCAGGGTTTCCCCCAGAGGTACTGGATGCTGGCCAGGGCAAGTCTGCAGAGGCACGCAAAACCTGGCTGGAGGAGCAGACCCAGATCCTCAAGCAGACCTTCTGGTGAGTGCTGCCTTTGCCCATACCAGGGTGGGGGCAGAGCCACAGCCACACAGATTTCCTTATGCTAGGACAGCTGTCAGAGCATGACCAGCAGGATCCCCAGCCTTCCATCTCCATCTGCAGGACTCCCCAGAGGTGGGGATAGGGGCTGGCCATCATGCCCTGGGGATGGCATGCAGGGTGGGCTGGGGGCCTGGCTCTCTGGGGGCTCTGCTGCTCTTGAGAGTAGGTCAGCATGGCCTTGCTTGGAGAGCTAGTCTGTATCTCCAGCACTATTGGTGTGGGGGCTGTAGCAGGGCAATGTCCTCCTGCCCTTGCAGCGCTAAGTAAGATCTGTTGTCTCAGGGCTCATGCTGAGGATCAGTCCCCCCCTTCTCCCCAAAATCGGCAATACATGCTGCCACTCCGCCCTGATCCCTGCCAGCTGGTTTCCCCAGGGCAGAGGCAGTGGCAAAGAGCAGCATTCTTCCATCTCTGTATTGCCTTGGGCTGACAAATCCCTTTGAATCCTTCCTGGAAGCTGGGCTCTTCCTGGGGTAGTGCTGGCTGGCGGATGACAGGCATGGGATCCACACACATCCTTGGCTGGTAGGGTCTGTTCCAGGGAGTGCCAGCTTGTGTCCGAATTCCCTCCAGAAGCGCTAAGTGCACCGTCTCCTCTGGCTTTCAGTGCTGAGGGGTGCGTGGCTGCACATGGGGCTCTCTCTGGGGATGGGTTGTATCCTGCTGCATCGTGCTCCCAGCTCCTTTTAGTATACTTTCAGCTCCTGTGTAATTTGCAGCTCATGCACCCCTTTGATCATCTGTATGTGCAAACTGCTCTCTCCTGTGGCTCTTTCACCATCTCCCAGTGGGTCTGTCCTTGTGAGGGGAGACCAGTGCCGCTTTGCCAAAGGGGCTCATTGTGAGCCTGCTATACAAAACGCACCCTGTTGTGGACTTGAATCCACTCACTGTTGAGAGGTTACACTCTGCTCCAGTGCTGCTGTGCGTTCATTCTCCCGTGTTACCAACTGGAACCTCATTTCATCCATTCAGAGAAACCCCACGGTGAGCCCTGCTCCGTAGCCTCCTCCCCTGGGAGCTTCTCTTCTGCACTTGCCTTGCAGTGTAGTTTGTGCTTGTTACCTGGCTGCTTTGAGTGGCATGCAGTACTTCTGCAAAGTGCTTCCTTGGTTTGCTGACTGACCTCTCTGGATGCCTTTGCATTGGGGGTAGTTGCTTCCACGAACAAACCTGGTCTCTGCTGTTCACTTTCTCTTGTTTTCTCTTTCTCCATGCAGAATTACCTGCACTCGAGCTTGCTACCTGGCTGTTAGGGGAGCACAGATAAATTGGTCCCCAGCTAGCCTGATTCCCAGTAGTTAGCTTTCTCACTTTGCTCTACAGCACAGAGCCTGGCAGCTGGGTCCTATTGGAGAAAACAGGCCTCTCCCGAGTGACAGTCCCACCTGCATCCCAGTGTGGTGTGATGTGTGAATGGATGTGTGTGGCGGTTTCCATCCTCCTTCTAGAAGGCAGTGTCAATGTCCTGCTGACTGGGGAGAATGCTCCTTGCCCCAGGGAGGGAAGTGCACAGTGTTTGTAACCCCAAGGAAATAACTGAAGAGCTCCAGCTGATGCTGGCTCTAGGGAAGGGGTTCTCAAACTGGGGGTTGGGACCCCTCAGGGGGTTGTGAGGTTATTATATGGGGAGTCACGAGCGGTCAGCTTCCGCCCCAAACCCGCTTTGTCTCCAGCACTTATAATGTGTTAAATGTACAAAAATGTGTTTTTAATTTATAAGGGGGGTTGCACTCAGAGGCTTGCTATGTGAAAGGGGTAACTGATAAAAAAGTTTGAGAACCACTGCTCTAGGGTGCATTCTCTGTGATGCTCCAGGAGAGAGAGCTACAAAGCAGGGAGTCTTCAGAGATGCATGAGCCTGGTGGCCTATCCCAGAAGGGCTGCCCTGGGCTGTCGCAATTCAGGACTGTCTCACAGTGGTGCCCAAGGGCAGCGGTGGGTGAGATAAGGGAGGTTGTCTCAGAAGCACCATCTCCAAGCCATCCAGAGAGCTCTGTTGACCCCAGCTCCGGTGGACTGGGGCTGTGTGAGGTCCTGGTGCTTCCCCATGGGACAGAGTGCGGGGAGTGAGTGCACCGGAGACTGGCAGGAGGCCTCCTCTATGTTTGTGTTTCAGTGAGTTGCCTAGCTATGACATCATAGTGCCCATCCTGCTGGAGCACGGAGTGGAGAGCCTGCCACAGCACTGCAAGATCACCCCAGGTACCGTCAGCTCCCTGGCACCAGAGCCCCCCACCTAGCACCTCCTGCACCTGCATAGCCTTCTGCACTATGGCATAGCCCCGCTCTTCCCATCTGCGCCCCTCCTTGTGTGTAACGGGCCTGTTTTGATTGTACTCTGCGGCAGGGACAGGTGCTATGATAGTGTGCGGTGCCCATTTGGATTGGGGAGGGACTGGGTCAGAGTCAGTGTGTGCTCTGGGGCAGCACACAGTTGGCATGTTGGGGGTGAGTCAGACTGCTGTGGGGCAGTGCCCAGTGTTGTGCTGTGGGGGAGCAGGACAGACAGACTGTGTTGTGTGCAGGGTCCACCTGGCATGGGGGGTGGGGGTTAAGCAGACTGCTGTGGGGCAGTGCCCAGTGCTGTGATTGTCTGCAGGGCCCACCTGGAATGGGGAGAGAGGGGGCGGGGTCAGACACTGTGCTGTGGGGCAGTGCCCATCCTGTGATGTGTGTGCAGTACCTGGTGCAGGGGGTCCGGCTCCTGGCCACGGCCCCTGGATGCTGCTATCATCCACATGCTGAGGATCCTGATGCCCCAGTGCGTGGCCTCCCTAGGGATCCCCCTGAAGCCCATGCTGGCCCAGCCCACCAAGGGCATTGGGGAGGTGCTGAAGCGCTTTGAGGAGGCTGCCTTCACCTGCGAGTACAAGTATGACGGGGAGCGAGCCCAGGTAACAATGCCACACCCGGAAACCAGGGGGGGACCCCCCCACCCCCTGCAGCCTCCACTGTTTCTCATTGTGCCCCTTCCCCTGCCCAGATCCACATCCTGGAGAATGGTGATGTGCACATCTACAGCCGCAACCAGGAGGACAACACCTCCAAATACCCTGACATCATCAGCCGCATCCCCAAGGTAAGGGAGTTGGGACATAGAGTGCTGGGGGGTGCCAACAGGCAGGAACACTTAAGGGGAGGGTGCTCCCCCGAGCAGCAGGAAACGGAAGGAGGTGGGGCAGGGATACAGGCTGGGGGCTGCAGTGCTATTGGCACCGTGAGCCAGCCCTCTGTCCTTTCACGCATTGACACCCCCCTGTGCAGGTGAAGAAGGGCAGTGTGCGGTCGTGTATCCTGGATGCTGAGGCCGTGGCCTGGGACCCTGAGAAGAGGCAGATTCAACCCTTCCAGGTCCTGACCACGCGGAAGCGCAAGGTGAGGGGGCAGTTCCTGTGGAGAGGGGTGTGGGGCTGGTCCCTGGGTGGGCAGGTGAAGCGGGGAGGAGAGTGGGGCTGGTGGTACAGAGTGGGTGGGGTGGGGAAGAGAGCAGGGCTTATGGGGTGGACAAAGCAGGGCAGTAACCCCTGCTGCTGGCTGTCTCCTCAGGATGTGGAAGCTGCTGAGATCAAAGTGCAGGTGTGTCTGTATGCCTTCGACATTCTGTACCTCAATGGGGAGGTGAGTTCCTGCCTGTGCTCCCTAACCCCATTGGCCTCACCGCAACCCCCCACATGCTATCTGCCCCATCCCTTATGTCCCCACACTTGCCTGTGACCGAGCATGGTGCCCCTCTGTCCCTGCAGTCCCTAGTGAAGAAGCCATTTTCCAGGCGCCGTCAGCTGCTGCACGAGTCTTTTGTGGAGACGGAGGGGGAGTTCCTGTTTGCCACCTCCATGGACACCTCCAGCCTGGACGAGATCTCTGAATTTCTTGACCAGTCCATCAAAGGTGAGCTGGAGGGGGTGGGGATGCACTGCCCTGCCTGTTAGGGAGAATGGATTAAGCACTGGCAATGGGTGAGGGGAGATGGGGCACTCCACTCTGCTTTTCAGGCCTTGGTAACCAGCCTCTCTCGCAGACTCCTGCGAGGGCCTCATGGTCAAGTCCCTGGAGGTGGATGCCACGTACGAGATCGCCAAGAGATCCCACAAGTGGCTGAAGGTGAGAAAGCCCTTGCTGGTGGAGTGGGGACCATATGTCCCACTTCGCTGGCGGTCAAGTCAGTGGCACACAGAAAGAGGAAGGCTCAAGCAGAGCCCATTCTGGTCAGCCCTCAGCCCAGCTGTGGTGAATGATCTGAAACCGATCTTTTCAGGCTCTCTTTTCCATAGTAAGTTCCCAGGAGAGAGCAAGAGAAACTTCTTCCAGAGCCCACAGTTATCCCTGCTGGTCACCTCCTAGTCTCCTGCTGATCTTGTCAATCCAGGAGTCGCTAGAACTGAGCATCCTGTCCTTTCACGCATTGACACACCTCCTCCACTCCGTGCAGGTGAAGGCGGCCTCATTAGGCTGATGTGATTAAGGCAGGTCAGTTTCTCAGCCAGTGGCACACAAGGGAGTGATGTGGCCAATATCATATCTGACCACCATAGGCAACCCTAACCCAATGGATCAGGTACCCATTTTGCAGCTGTGTGAACTGGAGGTGGCCTTTCAGTGTGAGATTAAGTGCAACTCAAACCTTCAGGTTTGTAGTTGAGCACCTTAACCACTCAGCCACCACCCCTCTATTGCTACCCCACTGGGTTTCTGGCACTGGGAGGAGACATGCTGTTCCAGATGTGGAGGGGGGTCCAGGAAGTTCTGGCAGTAGGAAGGGGACAGGCTATCCCACAGTGGGGAGGCCCGTTGCTCTGACTTGGCAGTGGGGAGAGGAATCGGAGTGGGTTGGAGGCAGCTAACCATACTCTGGGCCCCTGGATGCTGCCCGGTGCCAAGGCACATCCATCTAGGACAATGGCGGCAGGGCGAGGAGCCCCAGCTCTGGGGACACAGGTTGGCATCAACTGAGAGATCCATATCCTGCCTCCTTCAATTGCACTTGCTCCAGCCAGAGTTCCCTCTCCCATGACATGAGGACAGCAAACTATCATTGCATGGAAGTGGCTTTGCATTACGCTGCTGTCCTGGGGCTGCATGATCGCTGTTGACCCCTGGAGGAGAGAGGCCCCGTGTTCCATTCCCCACCCCTCTGAACCAGCCAGTCCTCCCCACCTGTGGCTGGATTGGAGCAGGCAGCCCTTTGAGGAGAAAGGCCCTATGTCCCACATATACTGTTGCTGAGGCTGGCTCTGCTGTTGCAGCTGAAGAAGGATTACCTGGAAGGTGTTGGTGACACTCTGGACTTGGTGGTGATTGGTGCCTACCTGGGCAAGGGCAAGCGAGTAGGCATGTATGGCGGCTTCCTGCTGGCCTGCTACGATGAGGAGAGTGAAGAGTACCAGAGCATCTGCAAGGTAGGGAGCATGGGCTCTTCGCACAGGGCTGGGAGCCTTCAGGCTGGCACAGCCACAGGGGCCCCTGGGAGGTGGGCTCCCTTACAATCCCAGGCTCCCATGCTGTTCTGTGCCCCATGGATGGGGCTGTGATTTGGGATTACACTAAGCACTCTTGGTGAGAAAGCAGAGCAGCACTGCCCTCTCTAGTGCCCCCTTCTGGGCTGCTGCCTGTGGGCAGGAGCAGGGGGAAGGAAAGCAGCTCCCTTCCTGGGTTAGGGGGATGTTAATAAGTGGGGGTAGTTGGGGGATGGCTGTTGGGTGCAGTGTTTCCCCTCAGGTGTCAGGCCCATCTGAGGGCACTGGAACAGGCCAGAGGGAAGAGAATGGTTTTCATGGCGGGGGGAACCTCAGTGGGCCAAGAGTGGGAGGAGGTGGGTATGCCAGGGAGAGTAAGGGTGAGCATGAGCATGCTGGGGCATGGAGATGAGCAGGCTGGGGGGCAGGGATGAGTGGCGGGGTTGTGCAGGAGGTGCAAGTGAGCATGCTGAGGGGGAATGTGAGTATGGGGTCGTGCAGGGGGGCAATGGCAGAGATAAGCAGGCTTGGCGGAGGAGGGTCATGCGCAGGGGTGGTGGCGAGCAGCCTTGGCGGAGGGGGATCGTGTGTGGTGGGGTGGCAGGGGTGAGCAGGGCAGGGGGGCGCCATGGTCGGGGTGAGTAGGGGCGGTGGTGGGAGTGAGCAGGCCAGGTTGTTGGGGAGGGCTGTTATAACAGTTACGCCCTGCTCTCTCCACCAGATTGGGACTGGCTTCACAGAGGAGATCCTGGAGAAGCATTACAGCTTCCTGAAGGTAGGAGGCTTTGCCCAGAGCTAGCTTGCAGGGCTGTTCACAGGGAGCTCCCCCATTGCTAGCTCAGCCCAGCTGCTGGGTGCTCTTGAGGGACATGAGCATTGCCCTCTTGGGCCCTGGCTCCCTGCCCTGAGCCTGCTTCTCAGGACCCCCTGCTGGTCGCTAGAGGTAACCCTCAAGCTCTGGGAAGATCTTTAACCCCTCTGCATGCAGTGAGAGACTTGTCCAGAGGCACTCAACCAATCAGTGGCAGAGCCTTTGGTGGAACCCAGTTCTGGCTCCCAGCCCCCTGCTGTAACCATCAGACCCCACTCCCTTCCCAGAGTCTTGGCTCCCAGGGCATAAGGTCTCTTACAGTTGTGTAGCAGCTGTTCTGGAGTCCGCTTGGAGTTAGATGCGCACCTCCGGAGAACAGCTGGGCCTGTAACCCTTCCCTTCTGACTGTGGCAGGACCATGTGCTAGAGAAGCCACGGCCCTATTACCGCTGGGATAGCAGCACTGAGCCCAACCACTGGCTGGCAGCTGTGCAGGTGTGGGAAGTGAAGTGCGCTGACCTGTCCATCTCTCCTGTGCACAAGGCAGCTATAGGTCTGGTGAGTCTGGGGCAGGGTCTGCAGTGAGAGGAGGGAGAGGGTGGAGCAGGACCTGCAACCGGCCTGCAGTATGGGACCAGCCTCAGGCCTTCCCTAATGGACCATCTGGGGCTGCTGTCTATGCATTGGGAGGAGTGGAACCCCTCATAATTAATCCTGGGCTGCTGGCCCAGTCAGTCCCAGCACCCCTGTAACCCTGGGCTCTACCCTGTCCCTCATAGCTTGGGAGCACCCTCCCAACCTTCCCCCAGGTGCCCGGCTGGCCCCATCCATGTCTCATAGGCCCTTTCTGGCCCCCAGGTGGATGAGGAGAAGGGCATCTCCCTGCGCTTTCCCCGGTTCCTGCGTGTGCGTGATGACAAGAAGCCTGAGGAAGCCACCACCAGTTCCCAGGTAGCACATGGGGCAAGGGTAGGAACAAGTGGCTTAAGTCTGCAGAGCACCTTCCTCTCTTCTCAGCTGGACTTGGGGCTACTGCTCTGTTGGGAACTAGTGCTAGAGGCCTGTGCCCAGGGCAGCCCTAGACTGGCATGCACATGGCACAGAGGAGGGTAACCTCCAGGACAAAGGCTGGGCCCAGCAGAAATTGCTCACTGTGCAGTGTTGACTGACACTGTGCTAGGGGTGCTGTGCTACAAGGAGCAGGGTGGCGGGAAAGTAGGGGGCTTGAGCCCCTCAGTGTTGGCCATAATGCCCCAGCATGGCACTAAGGGGCTCTTTCCAAGATGCTAAGCTGATGTCCCCACAGCACTTTAGCCCAGTCAGGGTGCTGATCCCAGCATCCTGGCTAAATCCCTCCTATGGACAGGCCGCAGTGCCAGGGGTGAGCTAACCTCACTGCAAGCATGGGGTTGTCCCTCCCAACAGCAGGGCACATTGCTCAGCTTGGTATGGGCCTATAGGTTGTTACTGCCCTCTTCTTCTCCGGTGAGTTGATGGGCACAGTTCTAGATGAGCATCTTCCTGTATGTAGGGGCAGCAATGGAGATGAAGCCTCTCTGAGTTAGGCCTGCCTCCTTTTCCAGCACAACTCCAATGGGGCTTCTCCAAGCCATGTGGTTGGCACTGTATGGGACAGGGTTGGCAGCTTCCATCCCTTTCTCTTGGCTGCAGGTAGCTGAGCTCTACAAGCAGCAGCAGCAGATTCAGAACCAGCAGCCTGTGGAGAAAGCTGAGGAGGAGGACTTCTACTAGTGCTGGTGTGGGGAGCCCAGGAGGGGGTAGGAGACACCGGTGGCTGCCAGGGCAAGGATGAGTGAGTGCCATAGGCTCCCTGCTGCCTCCTCTGTGCTTGGCACCAAGGCCCAGAGCTCTTGTTGTCCTTCCCTTGGTGCACTGAGCCCCTGGAGGGAAGGGAAATGCTGGCCTAAGGCAGTGGCATCTGTTCAGTTGTAATGAGCATTGTTGTGTACAATAAACCTTAATCTCCTTCTTAGCACCCAGCCTTTGTGTGCAGGGAAAGCCAGGTGTGGACACTGTCAGCCCTGTGATGCAATGGGGAGCTCTGCTTCTAGCAGTGATGGCAGAAGTGGGGTGGGGAAGTCTGCTCCCTTGAGGCTGAGTGCAGGGGGAGCCCCAACCCCCAGGGAAGAGGGAGTGCTCTCACACACTACCCAGCCTGAAGGCAGGAACAGCCTTTATTGGCTTTTATACTCTATAAAGGAAGCTACAAAAAAGTCTATACAAATGTTTTTGTACATAACTCTGCCTGTCTCATGCACCCTCAACTGTACCCCTCCAGCACCCTCCCACACCTTTCTTACACATCCCTTCTCTGCCACAGCAGCACCCTGCTCCTGCCATTGTTCGGCTCCAGCCCCACTCCAACATCCCTCTCTCAAGGCAGGGTAGGCTGGCACAGGCAATGCTGGTGCTTGGAGCGCTGACATGCCTGGCAGCCTGGTCCCCCTCCCAGGTCAGCGTCACCCAGACTTCCCCACATGTCTAGACACTGCTTCCCTAACCCAGACAGAGCATTGTCTAGCTCACTATCCCCTGAACCCCCCTCTACTGCATTAGGGCATATTGTGCGCCAGGCCTGAAGCTCTGCATCTGCCAGAGCCCCACCCCCACTAACTTGCATGTCATGCTCTAGACCTGGGGTGGAGTTTGGGCTAGCTGGCCCTTGCCCTAGCTGGCACGGAGCCTCTGGCTCCGAGCCTTGTAGACCTCAATGAGCAGGTCCTTGACATACTGGATCTCTCGCTCAATGGAGTCTGCCTTCTCCTTGAGCTCACGGTTCCTGGCCTCCAGGCCCTGGCACTCATCATCCAGTGCCTCGTACTCAGCCCGCTTCCGCTGGCGGTACCGCAGTGCTGCTGTCTTGTTCTGGTCCCGCTTCTTTTGCTTACGGTCCCCTTTTTGCTGGGGCAGGGCTGGCCCACAGGGGGCTGCTGGCTGCTCCAAGGGGCTTGGCCTGCTGCGCTTGGCTGCTGGGCTACTGGCACACTCCTCCTGCAGGCCCTGGCCAGGGCACTCCCCAGGCACCCCTGCCCCATACAGGCTGAGGAGCTCCAGGCATCCCGAATCCAGGGTCTGCAGTGGCATGGGGTTATCAGAGCTGAAGGGTGGGAAGGACCCTGCTGGCCCACTCCTATCCCCGAAAGGGAAGTGGAAGGCAGGCTGGTGCGAAGGTGGTGTGCTTGGGGCTACCTGGTCCAGGCCCAGTCCGGGGGACAGTGACTCCTCCAGGAAGTAGTCCTCCATCTGCTCCAGCTCTTTCTTCAGGAGGGAGGCCATGGCCTCCAGGTCGGGCAGTGGGGGTGAGGGCAGCGATGGGTCCCCTGACTCCATCAGGAGAGAGGAGAAGTCCACCCTCTCCGTCATCCAGTCTGAGAAGCCATCGCCTGTGTGGAGAGAGCAGGCTCAGAGGCTGCATTGGGGAGCCCTGTCAGGAAGCAAGCAGCACAGAGCATGCTGCCCCCATGAAGGGAACCTGGCTGCGGCTGGCCTGGAGAAGGGAGGGCTAGGTAGGCAGGTACCAGGCCTAGCCAAGCCCCCTAAGGCTTTACAGCTTGCCTTCTGCTGTCCTGGCCTCAGCCTAACCTAGGAGCTAGGTGCCCCATGGGCACTGAGACACCTGAGCAGACATCCTAACCCCTCAGCAACGCCATCTCCATCAATGGGGAAGGGCTGGGATCTCCCAGCCTGGCAATGTCCTAATGAGGCAAACTCACTGGAGGCAGCACAACCAGTATCCCCCATCTTCTCCCCCCACCCCTGGTACTTCCCACTCCTGCCAGTACTGTACCTGCCAGCATCATTGCCTCTGTGCCATGGGCATAGTGCCCATCCGTGGCCCCTGGCATAGGCTCATAGTGGCCAGGGATCTTGAGGAACTCGGCCCTCCAGGAGAGGGCACTAGCTGGGAGCGGAGTCTTCTCCAGGTCCAGGGTCAGCGCTGCCAGCATTGACATGGTGGGGCAGGTGCGGGTTCACGCAGGCCACAGCACAATAGGGCAAGGGGCCAGAGCGTGGCGGGCGGGGGCCGCGATTCCTGCTGGCAAGAATGGTGGCAGGTAAGGAGATGGGGGCAGAGCAGGAAGACCTGTTGGGGGGAGAAGAGAGGGTGAGCAAGGCCCCTGGCATAGAGGAGGGCACCCCTACACCCATGGCAGGGCTCAGTCCCCCCCCTTCTGCACAGCAGCACCCCATAACAGCGAAAGGACAACCCTGTCCAGCTTCCCTCCACTCATCAAACCACATCGCCCTGCCCGGGCTGGGGGCTCAGCTCCCGTCCCTTCGCGCAGGCTCAAGCCCCCGGCAGGGCTAGGAGACGGCGGGCCAGCCCGCCCCGTCCGCTCTACCCGTGTGGGGAGGAGCGAGTCCATGGGGAGACACCTCCAGGCTGCAGCGTGATCCCGGCAGCTCCCCCGCCTTGGGAGCCAGCCAGCGCCGACCCCCGGAGACACCCCGCGTGCGTTGCCCGTGCAACAGTGCGCGCGCCCCCGGGGGTCCCGCGCCCACCGCGGGGCTGTAGGCGGGCGCGGGACTCTCCCCCCCCCCGGGGTCCCCGCGCGCTGGGCCCTGCTGTCCCCGCCCAGGGAGCCCCCCATTCCCCGCCGGGGCGCCGCACTCACTCCATGGCGGCGGCGGCGGGGCGGCGCGGCGCGGCGCTCGCTGGTCCGGGGTCGGGCAGGGCTAGAGAGCCATGGCGCGCGGCGCTCGGGTCCGGAGTCTGCGTGTGCGGAGAGAGGCGGAGTGAGGGGGCGGCGAGGAGGGGCCGCTATCTATACCGCCTACCCCCCCCCGGGCCGCATTACAGCCCGTGTCCCTCCGCCCCGCCAGCTGGGCCGTGCGTCCACCAGTCCCCACCCCCCAACCCGGCCCGCCCCGCGCTGTGCCTCAGGGCTGCGCGGCTCCGGCTCCCCGTCCCCCGCTGCGGCGCCCCCGAGGCAGGAGCCAGAGGCCTATTTTGCGGGAGGGGCGCAGGACCCGGGGGGGCCCGATTGCAGCAGGGTTGCATCAGCTGTGGGGGGGGGGGGGCAGAGCTCGCCGATGATTGGCTGCAGTGCGGCGGGAGCGGGGTAGTGATTGGCTGCAGGGAAAGCTGGGCGGCCCCCTCCTCCTCCCAACTGAAGTGGTAGGTGTTGTCAGACGTCACCTGGGACAAAGTGTCTGTCTGGTTCTCCAACCCCCCTTTCCCGAGTGGCCAGCTCTTAGCATCCCCAGCTCCCCCGAGCACCCCCCAAACCTCATCTTCCTGAGCATCCAGTTTGCTGCAGCTCCCCCCCCAGCACTTCTCTGGGGCACCCTGTGCTCCCCATACAGCTGCCATAGCATCCAGCTCCCCCTCCCCCAGAACCACTCGCCACTCACCCCCAACGCCCATGATGAGCACACTGTACCCCCCAAACTCCAGCACCCACGGTCTGCCCTCTCTGACTCAGGAGGGTTCTGAGCTGAGGCCAGTGTCAGCTCTGTGCTGCCATGGCCCCAATCCCAGTGGGGAGCAGGGCCTGCCAGCCAGTCTTGGGCAACCCTGCCCTGCAGCACTGCCAGGAGCTACCCTGCTCTGTGCTCCTGGCCAGTCGGGTGCGGGGCTGGGGGAGACACGACGAGGCGCATCCAGCACTGGAGCCCCCATACGGGCCATAGGCTGGGTGCGTGGCTGGGGGCCTCCCTCAGGTCCTGGGCTGCTGAGATGGGCACACGGCACTCAGCAGCCTGTGACCTGAACCAGGGCATTGTGTCTCCAGGCAAATACCAGGCTCAGGCGATAGGGCTGGGGCTTGCCTGCATGTCCCACCCCACCCTGGGCTGATTCTGGTCTGTGGACTCTCGTGTCCAGGGGAACAAAAAGTCCAGCTGAGCCTGCTGTGTGATAACACTGATTAGTGCCAGGAGACAAGGACATGGATTAGTGCAAAACATTCTCCTCAGCCCACCCCAGCAGCATGGGAGAGCGCAATGGGTAAGCAATGAGGCATGGGATCAGGGCATCAACAAGTGTGTTGGAAACTAGACCTAATTGGTGGGCAAAATACCTGCCCCGCCTTGGGGGTCCGCAGGAAAAGACTTTGGGGGGATCAAAATGGTGAAGTGTGGTCTGCGAGGAGGGAGTTTCCCCATCCAGGCTGCCCCCCACCCATCTCCTGGGACCCCAGGATCCAACATGGCACCATTGCATCTTCATCATCCTGACATGTCCTGACTGTGCCCCCACTAACATCTCCGCTGGCGTGCCGCCGGCAAAATTATTACCCCCACTTGGGATGTGAGAGTTGGGTGCCTGCTGACACCCTCTGTCCATCCTGTGTCACTTTTCTTCCCCGCTCCCTTCCTGCTTAATGAGCATCTCCGTCCTTTCCAAGCTGGGTGCTGAGCGCTCTGCCTGAGGGGCAGTTCCAGCAAGGGTCTACCCCGCCTGGCGCTGGTACGAGTTTGCCAGTTCTCCAAGTGGCTGATCCACCTGGGCCAGGCTGGGTTCCTGCAGCAGGAAGGCTGCACATGAGAGCCAGCCCTGGAGACAGCCTCTGCATTGGCTTTTCTCCCCACTGTGCGTTTGTCTTGTTTTATCTTCTAGGAAGCGGGATCGCACATTAACAGCAGCGATGCCCCCAGCCCAGCACACTGTGTCTCTTCTCCCTGAAAGGGCCGTTAGTTCCATCTTTGGTATAACCCTTGCGGGAGGGGGTCCCTAGGAAAACTTTCTCCTGCTAACGGGAGGGGAAACGGGCTGTGGGCACCCTGACAGCCCGACAGGTGCTGTGCTTCCCTTCCCTTCTGCACTGTATCCTCAGGAACAGGTTAAGCAGGTTGTCAGTGCCCGTTTTTGCCGGAGGACCAGGCAGGCCAAGGTCTCTGTGCTCTCACCCCATTTATTCCAATGAAACTAACCCACCTCCACCTCATGCTCCCCCCCAGCCCCCGAAGACCCATGCAGGGTATGGGGGGAGGTCGTGGAGGAGCAGAGCAGCCCGGGCCATGCTGCCACCTGCCCAGTCTGGCTTCGACCGGCTTCCCTGGCCCCGGGCTGGCGCCGCGGCCCTTGTCCCCTGGCTCTTTCTACCACGGATCAATAGCCCAGAGGTCGCTGTGTGGCGCCAGCACAGGAGGGAGCAGGGACATCCATCCCTCCCCTGACTTCCCCCCCAGGCTCCTACCTAACCTCCTGCCCTGCATCCTGCCGCCGCCTGACTAAGCCTGGTGGTGCCCAGCCCAGAGCGAGGTGCCCACTGGAGTGAGGGGCAGCCCTGCCAGTGATGGGGGCGGGGGGCAGCTGTTACTGCGGGTGTTGGGGAAGTTAGGCAGTGCAGGGTTGGGCTAGGGGGGTTGACACTGCCCCCCCATGAGCTGCAGGGTCAGGCTGTGCCTCTTAGGCCGTGGAGCAGGTATGTGGAGGTCTCTTTGCCCCTGTGTCCAAGGCCACCTCTGGGTTTGGTGACCCCCTCTTCCCTTGCCGGGCCCGGCCTGGTCCCTGTGGGAGGAGACAGGTTGGTATCCCTTAGGGATGGGGTGAGGGGGCTGAACTGGAGCTGCAGGGCCAGCCCCACCCCACAGCCGGCCCTACTTCCCTCACACCAGGACATGCGGGAGACAGGTGGGTGCTCACTGGCCCTGGTGTGGAGCCCAGCCAGACTAGACATGGCCCTTGCCCTGGAGCCACCTGGCACCACACTGCAGCCATGGCAGGAGGAGCCAGTGGTGTGTCCCCTGGGCCTGGAGTGCGGGGGGCATGGAGCTTGGGGAGCCCTGCCAACCCCAGGCCACTGTCCTGGGGAACATCCAGGAGGGGGAGCATCTGCTGACATGGCTGTGATCTGGGCACCGGGAGAGATGCCCCTGCCTGGCTAAGGCCTGCTTAGGGCTGGGGCAGAGCCAGGGTGGAGCTGGGACAGAGCCAGGTCACTGCTGGGGGCCGGGGCAGAGCCAAGTCATTGCTGGGGGTCAGGACAGGGCTGGGTCACAGATCCACAGGATCGGTACTACGCCCCCAACTTTGGAAAAGTCTCTTGGAGGAACCCTTTAGTGTGCCAGACCCCCAAGGGGTCTCGCTCTTCTCCAGGGCAGGCCATGGGTCCTCACCATCTCCTAGACTGAACCTCTGGGTTCCAGCCTCCTGCTCTACCCCGCAAGCTCTGCCCAGCGCGTCCAACAGCGAGAGCCTTCACCACCCTGCAGGGATCCATGCACCTCAGCCAGGATTGAAAATGACACCCAGTGGCATTTTCAAAGCAGTCGGGTTTGTTGGCACGCAGTGCAGAGAGAGGAAGGGTCAAGCAGAGCCCATTCTGGTCAGCCCCGAACCCAAGCGAGCTGGGGTAAATGCCATTTTCAGGCTCAGTCTCTTCCTTTGTCAGTTCCCAGGAGAGGGCAAGAGAAACTTCTTCCAGAGTCCACACTTATCCCTGCTGGTCACCTCCTCGTCTCCTGCTGGGGTCTGTGCCCCGCTCCCTGCTGAGAGCGTTGAGCCTGGAGTCACTGGAGCTGGCATCATCTCTCTGGCCCTGGGCTCATCTGGGTCAGTTTCAGCCGTTCCTTAACGACTCTTGGTTCCACCCAGACAGGGAGGTGACTGACACACATGGACATGCAGCCCCTCTCCCCGCCCCCTGACACTGTACTGTCTGGGGGTACACTGGCTAGCCATGCAAAGTACAGGGGAAACTGAGGCACACACTGGACTCATAAAAATAATACAGAAAATTCCCACTTCATCACAGCTGGGTCATTGCTAGATGTGGGGCCGGGGCAGGGATGACTGCCAGCCATAGAGCAGAGCTCAGGAGGGTAACTGTGGAGGGGTGAGATCCTGCCCTCCCAGACACAGCCCCTGCCAGCCAGGCATTGCCAGTCCCCCACCTGCAAGGCTGCGCCAGCCTGGCTGGTAGGAGAGACTAATGGTTCAACCAGGCCCCAGGGGAGAATATGGCCCTGGCTCTAGACCCCTCCAGCCCCCCCACACTCTGGTCCCTGCTGAGCAAGACACCTGTCCCTAGAGTGTATTGTGTTGCCAAATAGCAGCACCGTATCCACAGCAACCTGCTGGTATCCAAGTGTGAGCTCTGGGTGGGGCAGGTTGCCATGGAGACCTCCATAGGGGGGTTGAGAGCTAACAGGAGCCTGCTCCTCACCCTTCCCTCCCAGGTGCCATAGGGCCAGCACATCAGGGGCCTGGAGACATCACAAAGAGGGCCCCAGTGACTGCCCCAGCATGCACCAGGCTCACAGCATCCTCACCCCCGCATGGGGGTGGGTGGGGGCTAGTGGGTTAGAGCTGGGGATCTGGGAGTCAGGATGACTGGGTTCTATTCCCAGCCCTGGGAAGGAGTGGGGTCTAGTAGTTAGAGCTGGGAGGGGCTGAGAGCCCAGACACCTGGGTTCTCTCCCTGGCTGTGGCACTCTAGCTGAGCTGCTGTCCAGTTAGACTGTGAATCTGGTGGGCAGGGGCTGTCTCTTGTGTATCCGTCCTGCCTGGCCCAGCAGCAGCACAGATGAGACCTTCCTCATGGGAATGAAGCCCCCTGTCTTGCCCCCTCCCGCCTCAGCTCTAGGGGGATACCTGCCCCTCCACCCCCTTCAATGGGGGGCCATCCCCACACCCCCAATATGGGCACAGTGGAGGGATACATTGAGCGATAGCTCGATCCCAGCTGGCCGTAACAGGACCCACCCGCTTGCCCCCCGCCTGGCCTGCGGCAGGGCGGTATCTGGGAGTGGCTCGAAGCACCCGCTCCTGGAGCCCTGCAATGGGGTGAAGATACCAGCTGGCGTCACGCTGGCTCAGGACGGAGCTGGGTACTGCGGCCCCATGGCGCCGAGACAGCCCCACAGCCTCCCCTGCTGGCCGAGCATTCGGGGCATGTGCTGGTGCTGGGGGGCAGACGCACACTCCCCATCCCCCTGCCCTCCCTCTTGCCAGGCACCAGGTGGGTGAGAGGTGCTGGTCACATGCAAGCACAGGTGATGGGTTGGGGGTGGGGTATCTATGGCCCTTCCCCCAGAGGCCCATCTCACTCGTTACATCCGGCGGGGCTCACTGCAGGCCCTGCCTGTGCGGAGGGGGGTTACGTGTTGGCCAGCCATGCCCATCGCTCCTGGGACTCCGGCCCCCTTGCTTCACAGTCCCCCGGGGTTAAACTCGGGCCAGCAGCAATGGAGCTGCCCTGCCCCCACCGATGCCCACCCCTCTGCTGAGCTGTGCCATGTCCCATTGGTACCGTAGCCGTAGCAACTGCCACAGTCTCCACAGCAGCCCCCACCTGGTTTCCATGGATGCAGCATCGCCTGGGTGGGTTTAGGGACAAAAGACAAGTTGGCAGGGGAGCCTGGGGAGGGACCAGCAGAGCCCAGCTCTGCACCCCCAACAGCCCAGCCTGCCAAATGAGATCGCCCCGGCAGGGACCCCAGACCACCGCCCGGCTCCACAGCGATCGCCCCCTCATCTGCCGGGCAAGAGTGGTGCTGGGTGCCACCTCTGCAGTGTCATGGTCTGGGCCCGGGGGAGCCATTTGTGATGGTTAGGGGCCCTGTCACCATCTGCCACCCCTGTGAAATCTCTCTTTTAATTCTGGACACAAATAAAAGCAGATTTCTCCCACTTAGAACATTTATTACTGTAACAAGGTGACGCTGTCCGGGATCCACTGGGGCTGGGCTATGGCCCGTAACCAACCAGCCCCTTGGGGATGACCCCTGGAGTGTGCCAGACCACGCCATGGTCAGGCCTGCGCCCTCCAGGACTCCCGGACTGGGCCTTCAGGTGTTCTCCCTCCGTGTGCAGCCCAACGAGATATCTGCAGATATCCTGAGCCCCTCCATGGCGTAAGGTAACTACTGATCAGTGCCCGCAGCATGGAATCTGACCGTCCTTGGGTTAGCTGAGGTGAGGGTTCCTGGTGGTGGAAGCCAGGGCGTTGCCATGTCCTGCTCCCTGAGCTCCACACTCCCCCCCATCCCAACAGAGCCGCTGCGTGTGCACCTGTGATTCCTGCTCTTATCAGGGGCTCCTGTCCCCTCCAGGCCCCAGCCTCTGCTGCCAGCCACGCAGCGTTCACATGGTCAGAGCCAGTTCTTGGCTCAGCAGGGCTCCCACTGCCTCTCTGGATCCTCCCTTGGTACGTGCTGATCCCAGCCAGCTCCTGCTGGCTCATCGCTGCTGCTGCGGCCAGTCATGCCTTCGCCCCGTCACACCAGCCCCCTGCCCCAGGAGAAGCATGGCTTTGGCACAAGGCGGGAATCCTTTGTCTCTCTGGGTCCCACGCCCCCCTCAATGGAAAAGCACCAAGTTTAAGATGGATTTCAGTACCAGGTGACATGGTCACATGTCACTGTAAGACCCCAAGCCTTCATTCCTTCCAGCCTGACTCACAGGAAGGCCTGCCTGCAAACAGAGCCATCCACAGTCGATTGTCCTGGCTGATGGGAGCCATCAAGGTTCCAAACCACCACTCCCAGCCCTTCTGCACAATCCCCAACCTGGCCTGTTGGTCACCAATATCACAGCGGATTCCCGCTTCCCTCACGGGGTAATGAGGGCAACATTCTGGGCACATTTCAAAAACCAGCATCCAGTTCTCATCCTGAAACCAGATTTAACCCTTCGTTATTCTTCACCCGTCCAACCAGCGCCGACCGAGGGGCTCAGGAACATCTGCTGAAGCCACTGCCCTCACCTGCTGTCGTCCTCGGCTATAACCCAACAATTAGTGGGTTAATTAGCACCAGCGCCAGTTCTCGCCCGCGGGGCAGGCCCCTGCCTACAGCTGCTTCTTCGGGGAGCAGGTTGGTTTGTTTCTTTGGATCCACAAAGGGACTTAGGTGCTGTGATGCTCTGTATCACCCCCCTGCCCCAACTTTTGGGCATTGAGAACGTTAGCAGACCAACGATGGGATCCAGGCAGCCTGCATTGGGGGGGCCCGGGTCCCGGCACAACGGATGGGGTGAGACAGACACTCGCGGATGGGACCCCAAAAGCCAGCACACCAGGTAGGGAGCTGCCTATGCCAGCCAATGGACAATGCTGAGCCAAAGGGATGTGTGCGAAGCCCTGCCCCACGCATGGAATTAGACGCCTAAGAAGGCACCCAGCTCTGCTTGTGGCCCATGAGCGGGAACCCCTCTCTGGAGCCAGGTAGCTGAGATGGGGGTGTCTTGTGTGAATGAGTGGGGCGCCTGCCTCGTTCCACACAAAAGGGGCTGAAACAGAGGCCCCCCTTCTTTACCCCAGAGCACTCAGCTGGGCTGTGGGAGACCCCAGTTCAACTCCCCTCCCCCACCTGCAGGGCAGCCCGTATCCGAGCAGAGGTCTCCCACGCCTCAAGACAAAGCCCTGCCTGCTGGGCGAGGGCATATTCAGGGGCCTCCTTCACTCCTGCCCATTGAAGCTGCTCCATTTTGGATTACGAAGGAATGAGTCTGTGGGCCGTACCAGCCCGCTCCTACACGCCACCCCACTGTCATGGGGAAGGCGCCTGTACATACAGCTCAGAGCACTTCCGTGGGTCAGACCTGTCTTACAGGGATCAGGCGCAAACCAACGCGGGTGGGGAGCGCGGCTATTCGAAGCTCGGGCTCATTAAAACGGATCTTTGATTGACGATGGCCAATAAGAGACTGACATTGCTTGCTAATTTATTGTTTGAACGTGCTATTGGCCAGTCTTTGGCTCTCTCTGATGCTGTGACTCACTTCACAAGGGCAAAGGCGAGAAGAGACCTTGTGAACTGAAGGATTAGGGTTAACATTCGAACACTGTCACCGACTGGAACATTGCGTAATACGGGTCCACCCAGTGTTGGTGCACAGTTCAATTCATAATGTTAGCACATTTCAGTTGTTCTTAAAATTAAAGGTTTCAGAGTAGCAGCCGTGTTAGTCTGTATTCGCAAAAAGAAAAGGAGTACTTGTGGCACCTTATAGAGACTAACCAATTTATTTGAGCATAAGCTTTCGTGAGCTACAGCTCACTTCATCGGATGCATACTGTGGAAAGTGTAGAAGATCTTTTTATACACACAAAGCATGAAAAAATACCTCCCCCCACCCCACTCTCCTGCTGGTAATAGCTTATCTAAAGTGATCACTCTCCTTACAATGTGCATGATAATCAAGTTGGGCCATTTCCAGCACAAATCCAGGTTTTCTCACACCCCCCCCCACACAAACCCACTCTCTTGCTGGTAATAGCTTATCTAAAGTGACCACTCTCCTTACAATGTGTATGATAATCAAGGTGGGCCATTTCCAGCACAAATCCAGGGTTTAACAAGAACGTCTGAGGAGTGTGTGTGTGTGTGGGGGGGGGGTTAGGAAAAAACAAGGGGAAATAGGTTACCTTGCATAATGACTTAGCCACTCCCAGTCTCTATTCAAGCCTAAGTTAATTGTATCCAATTTGCAAATGAATTCCAATTCAATAGTTTCTCGCTGGAGTCTGGATTTGAAGTTTTTTTGTTGTAATATCGCAACTTTCATGTCTGTAATCGCGTGACCAGAGAGATTGAAATGTTCTCCGACTGGTTTATGAATGTTATAATTCTTGACATCTGATTTGTGTCCATTTATTCTTTTACGTAGAGACTGTCCAGTTTGACCAATGTACATGGCAGAGGGGCATTGCTGGCACATGATGGCATATATCACATTGGTGGATGTGCAGGTGAACGAGCCTCTGATAGTGTGGCTGATGTTATTAGGCCCTGTCATGGTGTCCCCTGAATAGATATGTGGGCACAGTTGGCAACGGGCTTTGTTGCAAGGATAGGTTCCTGGGTTAGTGGTTCTGTTGTGTGGTATGTGGTTGCTGGTGAGTATTTGCTTCAGGTTGGGGGGCTGTCTGTAGGCAAGGACTAGAACACTTCAATGCTTTTACTTCAATGCAGCTTTTAAACTGAGGGCTAGGGGAAAGCCAACAGGTGCGAAGGAGCACGTGGTTCGGACAGAGACCTCCCTTTGGGGAGGATCTATTAGTGGAGATTCTCTGTCCTCATAAGGAGGAGAGGAGGGAAGATGACGAAATACAGGTAGCAGTGGTGGATTTAGAGTAGGTGGGGCCTTGTGCTCAGCTTCACTTTTGGGGCCTCCCCTTGGGACCCAGCCAAGAAAAAGCACATTCTCTCTGATCTTCCCCCATCCCTGTTCTTCCTTCTTTTTTTCTTCATCCTCCTCCTATATTGTAAGTAATAGGAAGTAAATGAAAATACCGTGAGGTACCTTGATTGTTTTTGTAGTCTAACTTTTTTTTTCCCCACAGACCACTTGAAAATCGCTACGGGTCGAGGCAGACCACTTAATGATCTTTCCAAATATTGTTTGTACCGTTAGCTAACTAGTGTAAAGGGCTTTCGAGAAGAGTGCTTTATATATATAATTAAAAAAAAAACAAACCCAAACATAGGGGTGCGGGGTCTGCCCAGGACTTGGAGAGAAAGTGTGTGTGTGTGGGGGGGGCCTCAGGGCTGGGAGTGCAGGGCCTAGGAGGGAGTTAGGGTGTAGGAGCGGGCGGGGGTTTGGGGTCTGGCCAGGAGTTAGGGTGCAGGAAGGGGCTCAGGGCGGGGACAGAGGGTTGGGGTGTGGAGCACTTACCTGGGGCAGCTTCTGTTTGGTGCAAGGGATGCAGGTGGGGGAGGGTGCAGGAGTCAGGGCAGGGAATGTGTGGGGGGTGCAGGGGTCAGGGAGGTCGGGGGCTGAGGGTGGATGAGGGGGGTGCAGGAGTCAGGGCTGGGGTTGTGGGGGGGTGCAGGAGTGAAGGCAGGGGGGTGGGCTGGGTGTGTGTGGGGGCCACCCCAGCTCGCTGCCCTGTGTGTATAGGTGTTGGGGGGCGGGAGGAGCTCAGGGCTGGGGCAGTCCCAGTCACGGCTGCTGGGTTACCGGACCTGGCTGGCTGGTGGATGCGTCCCTGCCCTGCCGCTGCTCCTGTTCGCTGCCAAAGGGAGCTGTGGTGGCAGCAGCGTGCGAGAGCTGAGACCCCCTGGCCTGCTGCTACCTTCCCTAGGCTTTTTTCCAGTGCACCTGCGCTGCCCGGAATCCAGAGGCCAGGCGCGGACGGACGCCCCACCAGGGGAACGCGCATGCCTCCCCTACAGCGCGCCCCCAGCCGGCCCTTCGCCTGCCTGCCATGGTGCGTGGGGGCGCCAGCCTGCAGCAGGGGTCCCGGGAGCCAGCAGGAGCCCGGCTTCCTGGCTGGGAGAGCACGCCTCTTAAATGGCTTCCTCCCTGCTCTCCCCCACAGCTTCTGCTCCCCCGCAGGGGGTGCTGGACGGTGCTGGGCTGCCCGGCCCTGGGGCCCCCTATAGTTGGGGGGGCCCCGTGCCAGGGCACTGTGTTTTTCATTGTAAATCCGCCTCTGACGGGTAAGATCTGATGAGAAACAGTCAAAAAAAACAGCCTGAAAAAAAAAGCCCCATTCAATTACACCATGTACTGTAAAAGCTAAAAAGTGACAAGTTTTTAAAGTGCTTATATACCAATGCTGGAAGTCTAAATAATACGATGGGTGAACTAGAGTGTCTCGTTAGATTAGGCTATTGATATAATAGGCATCACAGAAACTTGGTGGAATGAGGACAATCAATGGGGGACAGTAATACCATGGTATACAATATATCGGAAGGACAGAACAGGTCATCCTGGTGGGGGAGTGGCACTATATGTGAAAGAAAGTGTAGAATCAAATGAAGTAAAAATCTTAAATGAACCAAACTGTACCATAGAATCTCTATGGATAGAAATTCCATGCCCTAATAATAAGGCTGTATTACTGACCAGGATGGTGATAGTGACTGTGAAATGCTCAGGGAGATTAGAGAGGCTATTAATATTAAAAACTCAATAATAATGGGGGATTTCATCTATCCCCATATTGACTGGGTCACCTCAGGACAGGATGCAGAGATAAAGTTTCTTGACACCTTAAATGACTGCTTCTTGGAGCAGCTGGTCCTGGAACCCACTGGAGGAGAGGCAATTCTTCATTTAGTCCGAAGTAGAGCACAGGATCAGGTCCAAGAGGTGAATATAGCTGGACCACTTGGTAATAGTGACCACAATAAAATTAAATTTAACATCCCTGTGGCAGGGAAAACACCACAGCAGCCCAGCACAGTAGCATTTAATTTCAGAAATGGAGACTACACAGAAATGAGGAGGTTAGTGAAACCGAAATTAAAAGGTTCAGTGTCAAAAGTGAAATCCCTGCAAGCTGCGTGGAAACTTTTTAAAGACACCATAATGGAGGCTCAACTTAAATGTATACCCCAAATTAAAAAACATAGTAAGAGACCCAAAAAAGAGCCACTGTGGTTAACCAACGAAGTAAAAGAAGCAGCGAGAGGCAAAAAGGCATCCTTTAAAAAGTGGAAGTTAAATCCTAGTGAGGAAAATAGAAAGGAGCATAAACTCTGGCAAATGAAGTGTAAAAATATAGTTAGGAAGGCCAAAAAAGAATGTGAAGAACAGTTAGCCAAAGACTCCAAAAGTAATAGCTATTTTTTTTAAAGTACGTCAGAAGCAGGAAGCTGCTAAACAACCAGTGAGGCCACTGGACGATCGAGATGCTAAAGGAGCACTCAAGGACGATAAGGCCATTGTGGAGAAATGAATTCTTTGCATCGGTCTTCATGGCTGAGGATGTGAGGGAGTAGGGTGACCAGATATCCCGATAAAATCGGGACTGTCCCGATTTTTAGTTCTTTGTCCTGTGTCCGTTGTGGTGTGTGGTTTTTTTTTTTTTTCTTTTGCTTCCCCCATGTCATCTGGTCACCCTATGAGGGAGATTCCCAAACCTGAGCCATTCTTTTTAGGTGACAAATCTGAGGAACTGTCCCAGATTGAGGCATCATTAGAGGAGGTTTTGGAACAAACTGATAAACAGTATTTAGTCACCAGGACCAGACGGTATTCATCCAAAACTTCTGAAGGACCTCAAATGTGAAATTGTAGGACTACTAACTGTCGTCTGTAGCCTATCATTTAAATCAGCTTCTGTACCAGATGACTGGAGGATAGCTAATGTGATGCCAATTTATAAAAAGGGCTCCAGAGGTGATCCCGGCAATTACAGGCCGGTAAGCCTGACTTCAGTACCAGGCAAACTGGTTGAAACTATTGTAAAGAACAGAATCTTGTTGGGGAAGAGTCAACATGGTTTTTGTAAAGGGAAATCATGCCTCACCAATCTCCTAGAATTCTTTGAGGGGATCAACAAGCATGTGGACAAGGGGGATCCAGTGGATATAATGTACTTAGATTTTCAGAAAGCCTTGACAAGGTCTCTCACCAAAAGCTCTTAACAGTAGCGGATTTGCCAGGGCGCCAGGCCCATGCTCCAAAGGGGCCCCGGCCAGCCACTCTTCTCCACCCCCTGCTCTCTCCTGCATGGCAGGCTCTGCTGGCAACCAAGCTCCCCTGTCCCCGGCCTCTTCCCCCAGCTTGCTACTTCCATCCCTCTCCCTGCTGCCGATCAGCTGTTTGCCAGAGCCAGGGAGCAGGAGGAAGCGGAGAAGAGGCCTTGGGGATGGGGGTGGAATCGGGGCATACCCCCTCCAGCCCCCTGCCATGAGCCACTGAGGGCAGGGGGCTGGGACCACCCCCATGACCCCAGACCCCCCCAGACCCCTGCCCTGACTCCTGCACTCCCCACACACATACCCAGCCTCTGCCATGCCCTGACTCCTGCACCCTCACACATCACTACCCCCACCCTGAGCACCAAACGGGAGCTTCTGCACCCTCCCCCCCACATTCCCACCTGCACCCCTCACAGCGAATGGGAGCTGCCCCAGGTAAGCGCTCCACACCCCAACCCTGAGCCCCCTCCCTCATTCTACCTCCTGTTCAGACCCTGCACCCCAACCCCCAGCCTGCTCCTGCACCCTAACTCCCTCCCAGACCTTGCACCCCCAACCCTGTGCTCAGAGCACCCCCACCCTCAGCTTGGGCTAGAACCAGGCAAAGGTAGGTACCCCCTCTATGTGGGCAGGGGTGGGGGGGACCCTGTTTACCCCCTCCCCAGCCCTGCTGCGCTTGCAGTTTACCCCCAGTCCCTCTCTTGCTCCAAGAACCAACCCTAGCACCCACCCCTCTGTGCTTTTGCCCTCAGCCCCTGCCTTGCTCCAGTCAACAGGGACTAATCCTCCTCCCCCACCCCCCCATTCCCCACTGTGTTATTGTTGCCCCCTGGCCCCTGCCTCGCTCCAGCTGGGGACCAATCCTCCCCCCCCCCAACCATGCCCAACTATCAGGGTGATAAAACTCAATGACTTTTTTTAAAAATTCAAATCCGATTTTTTTAAATTTAAATTGGATTTTTGAGGAAAAAATATCTAAAGATAGTTTTAATTAAGGTACATTATACTTCATCATGGAATAGGGATTATAAATTTTATTTCTATAGTATGAGACAATATATTCATGTAATGTTTTAAGAAAAGTTTTATAAATGAGTTCTAATAGTTCATGGATTAGGGACCCAATCTTATGGGGTTCCACAGGCTTCTGTATAGATTATTTAGGTTAATTTTTCTATCTACCCAATGGGACTCAGTGCTCAGTCTAGAAGATACCATCAGAGATGCTTAGTTTTGCAGTTCTCAAATGGTGGATTTGTGTCTCCAGAGGTAACATGCTTGTTAACAGCAAAAATGTTTTAAATAAACAATACATAGAAGTGAGAAATAACAGACCTCAACTCTATTGTCCCTTTGCAAATTTGTGTACACAGGGTCAACCCCTTACCTCTCTTTAAAAGTGAAAAGTTTTAAAAAGTTCAGTGAATATAAGATTGTTGGGGGCAGACTAGATCTGGACAAGGAAAAGAAGTCTGGAGATAAATGTGAGAAGTGAGGGACATATGCTTTTTTGTTAAACTATTATGTTTGCTGTTAAAGAAAAATATCCAGAATACTTAACGTTGTTGTTTTAAATAAAAAAAATTAAATATCTGTCTGGTGATGTTCTCCTCCTAATACAGCCTGGCAAGAAAACCCTCCAACTGTTAATGATTAACCTGTTGAACTGGAGATAGTTCACCTCCCAATAACTTCATAAATATCTGCTTCAGATACCTTTGGTAAATGAAATAACCAAACACTCATTTATTTTGTGATATAGCTGTAAAACTAGACTGAAAAATTTTCAAAATAAATCACTGTTTAAAAATGTATCGTGTTTATGTTCTAAAAATGAAACCTACATCTATCTCTGAGTTGTGAAGAATGTGTATTAAGGTTGTAACAACCATCAAGAATGCACTTTTATGTAGAAAAACATGATTAAATGGAGTCTTCCTGACTCATGATTTAAATCAAATCCACCCTGCCCGCTGTGCTCTTGCCCCGGCCTCTTCATTCCCCGGGGGGCCCACAAATATGTTTGGCACCAGGTCCACAAAAAGTTAATCCAGCCCTGGCTCTTTAGCAAAGTTAGCTGTCATGGGATAAGAGAGAAGGTGCTCTCATGGATCGGTAACTGGTTAAAAGATAGGAGACAAAGGGTAAGAATAAATGGTCAATTTTCAGAATGGAGAGAGGTAAATAGTGGTGTCCCCCAGAGGTCTATACTGGCTCCAGTCCTATTCAACATATTCATAAATGATCTGGAAAAAGGGGTAAACAGTGAGGTGGCAAAATTTGCATATGATACAAAACTACTCAAGATAGTGAAGTCCCAGGCAGACTGTGAAGAGCTACATAAAGGATCTCTCAAAACCGGGTGACTGGGCAACAAAATGGCAGATGAAATTCAATGTTGACAAGTGCAAAGTAATGCACATTGGAAAACATCATCCAAACTATACATATAAAATGATGGGGTCTAAATTAGCTGTTACCACTCAAGAAAGAGACCTTGGAGTCATTGTGGATGGTTCTCTGAAAACACTGCCTCAACGTGCAGCGGCAGCCAAAAAAGCGAACAGAATGTTGGGAATCATTAAGAAAGGGATAGATAATGATACAGAAAATATCATATTGCCTCTCTATATATGTCCATGGTACGCCCACATCTTGAATACTGCATGCAGATGTGGTCGCCCTATCTCAAGAAAGATATATTGGAATTGGAAAAGGTTCAGAAAAGGGGCAACAAAAATGATTAGGGGTATGGAACGGTTGCCCTATGGGTAGAGATTAATAAAACTGGGACTTTTCAGCTTGGAAAAGAGATGACTAAGGGGGGATATGCTAGAGGTCTATAAAATGACGGGTGTGGAGAAAGTAAATAAGGAAGTGTTATTTACTACTTCTCATAATGAAATTAATAGGCAGAAGGTTTAAAACAAACAAAAGGAAGTATTTCTTCATACAACGTACAGTCAACCTGTGGAACTCTTTGCCAGAGGATGTTGTGAAGGCCAAGACAATAACAGGGTTAAAAAAGAACTAGATAAATTCATGGAGGATAGGTCCATCAATGGTTATTAGCCAGGATGGGCAGGGATGGTGTCCCTGGGAATGGGTAACAGGGGATGGATCACTTGATCATTACCTGTTCTGTTCATTCCCTCTGGGGCACCTGGCACTGGCCACTGTCGGAAGACAGGATACTGGGCTAGACGGACCTTTGGTCTGACCCAGTGTGGGTGCTCTTATGACCCCTCACTCTCCTCCTTTCCCCTCTGGTGCCCCAGTAGCATGATTCATTGTCTGCAGCTGGTGAAGTCCCTAAGTCCAGGAGTGCACTCGGGTAGGTCCATCTCCAGCCGTGGGGCGAGGGAGGCAGGTGGGGCAGGGGGAGGCACAATGTGGGTAGGCACGGAGAGGGGCAGAGGAGGCCGAGAATACATCATCTCCACCACCTATAGCCACAGTGCCACCTCTGCACCATCACCCCCCTCTGCCCGTGTGCCGGCCTCACCCTGCTGCTGGCTCTGCACCTTCTCTGGCAGCACTGTCACCTCTCGCCCCAGCACTGGTCTGGGCTCTCGCCTCTTAATGCAGCTACAGCAATGACTGCTCAGGGGTGCTGGGCAGCTGCCAGACCCCGTCCCTGCTGGAGCTCACTGAGCATGTGCAGCACTGCAGGGAGGTTTAACAGCACGCAGGGCCCCTGGGCAGTGTCCTTGCCCCCAAGCCCTCACTCTTCCCCACCAGGAAGTCACCCCATCCTCCTCTGGCCAAAGTCCATTAGCCAGACAGAGGTTGTAGCTGGGGGACTCTTCACTGGGGGTGTGTTAAGTTCAGTCCTGTTGGCCTTTAGCCCCCCCACGACATTTCACTGCCCCGACACTCTCCTCCTCCTTCTTCTTCTTCCCTGATCTGTCTGAGGCAGCACTGAACTCCACCTGCCTCCCGTCTTCTTCGATGCAATCCTGCCGTCACTTCCTCAGCTTTCCTCGGGTCTCCATCCTGCCAGCCTCTCCAGCCGGGCTATCATAACCAGCTCCCTTTCCCCCACCTGCGTGCATGTGCGGCCCAGCGACGTCGTGCCCCCATTGTCAGCCATCCTTTTGTTTCACAATCTGTCTCTTCGTGGAGCTCCTCTTCTGGCGTGAAGACGACTCTGCTCAAACCCCGTTGGTGCCGACCCTGCCACCTTGGTACCACCCATGCTGCTGCCCCCGGGGCTGTCAGTCTCAGGAGCATCCGCTTGTCGTACACAGCACCCGAGATGTCAGCCTCCCCTCACCCAGTGCCCCATGCTGGACTGAGCTCACCCTCCAGCTCGCTGGCTTCCATGGCCCAGCTGGTCAGTCTGGTTTAACTCCCAGGACTGGCCCATGCAACTTCAGTCTTCGTCGTGCTCGTTTTTATCCCGTGCCAGCGCATGGGTCATACCACTGCTGTACCATTTCCTCTTGGGCTTATTGCCGAGGTGTCTGCGCCCCGACACCCAAAGCTTAAAGGAGGTTTAATCAAACGGCTCTCCCCGGGACAGCTCCTTCCTGACGCTGGATTACAGTTCTCCCTGGCATTGGGGGCTGCCCTCATCTGACTCAGGACAGCCTCCGAAGGCTGCAGGCCTCATTGGGCAGGGTACTGTCCCTGCCCCCGTCAGCTGACAGCCTGCACATCAAGCTGCATCCCGGGGGCTGAAATTCGACACACCAGGGTTTAGCCCCAAGTTCAGGTTTTCAAGCCAGCTTGCCTCAGCTGTTTCACGTGTGAATTAAGACATTTCCCCTTCTGTAACCCAGTGCCCCAGCGGGGTTGTCAGCAGCCAGAACTGAGCCAAGGACCACAGGAGCAGTACGGCAGAGCTGCCACGCTCAGAGTTGAGAGCCCCATATGGGCTACCATTGTGGGGTAGCCATAAAGGTGGGGGGAGGGCTGCTTGGAGCCAGACTTGGTCCCACTCGCACACAAACAACTTGTCATGGACTCACAGGTCAGGCTCACGCTTGGCCCTGTACGGTCCCTTGGGGGAATCCCCTTCAGTGTCACAGCCCTTCTCGGGGGTCCACTCTCTCTTGGGGGTTAAGCCCCTCCGCCTCCTGGAACTGCACCTCTCTGAGCCTTCAGTATGCCTGTCTCTTGCCATGGGCCCCCTCAGGGAGTCCACTCGCTCTGGACCCCCGGCGCCTCCACTCCCAGAGGGAATAATGCAACCCTGTTCCCTAGACGGGAGTGACTCTCAGCCAGCGTAACACAGGAGGGTTTATTAAACATCTGAACACAGCACAGGAAACTCTCCGGGCCCTCAGTCCTGGCCTCCCTCAGCACAGTACATCTAAGTCTCTCCTGCATCCAGGGAGGCTCTGTCTGTTCTCTCTCTCAAGACCAGAGACACTGTGTGATGAAGTGGGAATGTTCTTAATGTTTTCTCTGAATACTGTGTGGGTGCCTCAATTTCCCCTATGCATTTCTTAAGTATCTAGGTGGTGGGATAAGGCGGTGTAATTGTTGCAGAGCAAAGGGCCAGGGTACATAAACGGCTGACACTCTGTCTCCTGGCAACTGATGGCCTGGGCCCTTCCCCCCTGCAAGGTGAGAGCTAAAGGTGCTGGAGAACAAAGGGATCAGGTGACCTCCTGGCCCGGGAAAGGGACAAAGCTCAGAGGAGGAGGGGCTGGAGGGGGAGTCAGTTTGAAGCTGGCTGGGGACGTGGGGGGAGGCGCAGACCTAGTCTGGCCTCCCTGACCCCCCGTTTGGAGCTCGCTGGGGAAATGGAGGAAGGCACAGCTGGGGCGCTGGCCTTCCTGCCCCTCAAGATGGACCTGATGGAGGGGTCCTGTCCTCTGTACCTACAAGCTCTGGTTTAAACCGTGTTCCTGTCATCAAATAAACCTTCTGTTTTACTGGCTGGCTGAGAGTCACGTCTGACTGCGGAGTTGGGGTGCAGGGCCCTCTGGCTTCCCCAGGAGCCCCACCTGGGCGGACTCGCTGGGGGAAGTGCACAGTGAAGAAGGGGATGCTGAATGCTCCGAGGTCAGACCCAGGAAGGGGGACGCTTCTTGCCCGGGAGACTGTCTGCTCGCAGAGAGGAGGCTCCCCCCAGAGTCCTGACTGGCTTCCTAGGGAGTAGTTCCAGAGCATCGCCCGGTGATTCCGTGACACCCTGAGCTTTCCAGCTGGGCATCGGATATCACAGGCCTCAACAGCTCCTCCCCTGTTCTTTGTCTTCCGTCCCAGGTAGACAGGGCTCTGGGGCCCTCTCTCTTCAGTCCTTTGTACCCCTCTGTCTGGAACTGGTTGGTTGGGTCATTGGGGTCCTCTCTCCTCAGCCCTTTGTCTTCCCACTGGCCAAGCTGGGGTGGGCCTCTTAGTCTCCAGGTCACCAGTTGTTAGGGTTCCCCATCTCCAGGCCATTGGCCAGGGGTTCTGGCTGCTAGGCGAGGTCACACCTGGTCGTCTGCAACAACAAACTCTCTCCCACCACCTTGTTAAATATGCAGCACACAGGGAAACTGAGGCGCGCACACGCTATTCATGTAAAGCACTAAAAAAATCCCCAACTTCGTCACATCTCTCCCCACTTCAAGTCTGAACTGAGCAGGATCACTCCAGCCGGTGACCTGGGGAAGTTCAGGCCCGGGACACAGCATGAGCTATAACATTTGTGCTCCTCTTAACGTGGACCACCCCTATATGATCATCCTGGCTGATCAGACTCCACCCTTGGAGTTTGGCATTAGCCCCTTTCATCCGGTGCAACGACGTCAGGGCGAGTGGTCACTGTACACCATAAAGCGTCGCCCAAACAGATATGGCTGCAGTTTTTTAAGATCCCATCCCAGGGCCAGGCATTCATTCTCTATGGCTGCATAGTTCTGCTCCCAGAGGAGCAGCTTCTTGCTCAGGTACGCAATGGATTGGCCTTTGATTGACCTGCATCAGCACCACACTCAGCCCTGTATCTGAGCTGTGTTGGTGAACTCCATAAAGGGTTTGTCAAAGTCTGGGTTTACCAGCCCCAGCCCCTGGGTTAGAGCCTCCTTCAGTGCACAGAGTGCCCCCCTGGCACTGCTTGGTCCAGACCATCTTGTCTGGCTTGTCCAATTTACCAATCTTTGTAATGAGAGCTAAAGTGGGGTACAAACCTTCAGTGGTACCCAGCCATCCCATTAGAGGCTTGGGCCTGTGTCTTGGTTTGAGGAACGGGCCAATCTCTGGTTACCTTCACCTTGGCTGGCTCTGGCTTTAGGCAGCCACTTCCCACCTTGTGGCCCAGGTATGACACCTCTGCCATCCTCATCTTACCCTTTCCGGCCTCTATCATCTGTCCTGCATCCTGGAGGTGCCCCAGCTCCCTCTTCACTGGGACACACGGTTCTCCCAGGTCGGGCTGAAGGCATAATGAATGTATGCCAGGCACAGTCCTCCACCCCCCAACAGCCACTGATCCCCCAGCCCCTGGAAGGTGGCAGGCACCCCCTTGAGGCCAAAAGGTAGGACCAGGAACTCAGAGCCCTATAGGGGTGATGGGAGCAGATTTCAACCTGGCAACTGGGTCCAAAGGCACCTGCCAGTCGCCCAGGGTGAGACTCACAGAATTGAGGTAACGCCCCCTCCCCCCCTCTAGGATTTTGTTAGTCCTGGGCACGGGGCAGGCATCAAACACGGTGACGGCACTGAGCTTCCAACAGTGCACACTGGGTCTGATCGACTCGTCTGACTTGGGGTCCAGCCCCACGGGTGAGTCCCAGGGGCTGGAGGATGGCTGGATCACCCCTAACCTCAGCATGTCACTGCCCTCTGTTTCTGGATCCCGGGCTGTTTTCCTGGTGACTGTGAATGGGGAACACCTCCCCCTCCCCCAGTGAGCCGAGGCCAGCTGGCACCCGGCTACGGGTACGAACACAGCTCCTCTGATCTCAGCCGGTGGGCAGGGGTTAGCTGGTCAGAGAGGGGACGTTATTTCAGCTGGAGGTCAGCTCCTAGCTTAAGAGCAAGATTCCCTTTCCCCTTCTCCTTCCCCTGCCCCCACACACAGCCGCACCAACAGTCTCCCTGTCAACGTACAGCTTCATTATGTTGACATGGTACAACTGCTCAATTGGGCACCTCCAGCACATGACTCACCTCCTTCAGCTGGCTGCTGCTTTCACAGGGCTCTCTCCAGGTGCTCTTCGCACTGAGCTGAGACCCCTCTTTTGGTCTCCGATCAGGCACATTGTCGTACCAGCCCTTTTGCAGTTCCTGGGCCCCGGCTAGGTTCTTCCTGGCCAAATCCATGAGCTCAGTGAGCTTTCCCCAGAACAATAGTTCAGAATCTACCACCGATTCCCCATTTGTTTCTCATCAAGTCCACGGGTCCCCTCCTTCTCCTTCCATATGTAAATGGGGGAATGGCCCCGCTATTGTGAGGAACTTTCCTAGCTTATAAACTACCCTGGTGAAATGGGCTAACAAAAGGATCTGAGTCCTCGCTCCCACTTCCTTTACCCAGAGGCCTGCCTGACCTCAAGGGCTCTCTTTCCACTCTCCTGTGTGGCAGAGTCCTTGTAACCCCAACAAGGCTGGGCCCAGGGTTCAGGGGAGGCTCAACCCCAACCTTGTTGTGGTCACTTAGGGCAGGGGATAGGGTGTCCCCACTCGGGGGTGCTCTCTCTGCACTGGATGCTTCCCTGACCCCCTGATCATTACATACAGTTCAAGGCAAATACAATTTATTAACAGCAACTAATTTAAAAAAATAAGGAAAAACTGGGAAAGTTAAGGGAAAACACATCACCCCGCTCCGTGGCATGGGGACATCACAACCAGGGTCTCTGGGATGTCAGGGCAGTTCAGTCTGACCCTCACAAGTCCCAGGCCCCTTCTCAGGCCCTGGCCGTGCTGCAGGGATGCTGCAGGTCAGACACTTGCTCTGGCGGTGGCCGCACGCTCTCAGGCTCTAGGTGGCAGGACCCTTCTTCCCAGCGTCACCCCTGCCCCATCGGGGTTATGATCCCCCCCAAGTCTGGCCTGCAGGGCCTCTTGGCTGGGGGCATCTCCCTGCGCTGGGCCCGCTGCCCACATTCCCCCTCGCTCTCCCCAACTGCTCACTGCACCCGGCTCCGGACTGCTCCAGCCCCAGCCCCAGCCCCAGCTCCAGCTCCTCCACTCCGTCTCAGCACGGCTGCTGCTGCTGCTCTGCCTCCAGCCCCCTGGGCTGCTTCTCTGGCCCCCCTGCCTCTGGCTGCTGCAGCTCTGCTCCCAGCGCAGGTCTGGCCTCCGGGCCACTTCTGTGACTCTGCTCCCAGCACTGACCTGCTTCCTGGCTGCTTTTCTGGCCCCTCCGGATCTGGCCCAGCTCCGCTCCCCAGCTCGGCTTGGGCCCCGGCTCTCTCCTTAGCTGGGCCCCACTCTGTGTGACCCAGGCAATTCTAGCCCACATGGAGGATGGGACCCCCTGGCCTCCTGACTCCCTGATTAGCCTGCCTGCCTGTCAATCAGGCTGACCTGGAGCATTGGTCTCTCCCCATTGTTCCTGGGGACTGTCAGTCTCAGGGTCTGGTTTCCCATTGACCCTTCCCTTTTCTTTTGGTACTGGGAACTAGCAACCAAAACACCCAGCCTTCATGGGGACCCCTGAGTTGGGCTTCCTGGAGTCCCACCTTTTGAGAGGTCTCTGGGTGACACCCCTTCTGAGTCCCAGATGTGGGTCTTCCCCCCCCGCCCCCGCACCAATCTGCCGTCCACAAATTCATCCACTGTGCACAGATCTTTAGGCTTCCGGTCCACTAACCACATCTTAAGGTCTGGAGGGCAGATGTCATACCACTGCTCCAACCGCACCAGGTTATACACATCCTCAATGGTAGTGGTCCCTGTGCCCTTTCCCCACTTACGGAGATATTCCCCCACCAGGTTGGCGACCTCCTTGTAGGTGACGCCTGAGGTCTTGCGTACACCCCAGAATCATTTCCTGTATGCCTCGGGGGTCAGTTCAAACTTCAGCGGCAAAGCCTGTTTGAACAGGTCATAGTCCCCCGTCTCAATACCATCCATTTGGCTGAATGCCTCTATGGCCCTGGGACCAGCAGCGGGGTCAGACAGTGGAGCCTGTCTGCGGGGTCAATCTGGTTCAGATCACAAGCCTTCTCAAAGGCTGCGAGGTAAGAATCAATATCCCCCCCCTAAACTGGGGCAGCAGTTTGGTGTCTAGATTCCCCGCAGAACTGGTGTCTCGGGGCCCTTCCCCACTTACCCCCGGACAGGCCCTCTTGGCTGGCCTCTCCTCCAACTCCAGCTCATGTTTTCACTGCTTCGAGTGATCAGCAAGCCTCTGCTCCTCCAGCTCCAGCGCCTTCACTTTCAGCTCCAGTTTCCATCTCTTCACATCCACTGGGGGGAACCCAGGTGGGAAGCCCCCATCCTGGCTGTGGAACTGGGTCCGATGGACCCCCTGCCACTACCCCAACTGCGCCCTGCTACTCCCCAGGCTCTCCAGGCATCCCAGAAGCCCCACTGGGATCTGGAACTTGGTCCTCAGACCAGTTACTCTCTACCAGCCAGGCAATCAGCTGCTCCTGGGTGAGCCTCCCAATGCTCTCTCTCTCTGCACAGACATGCCAGGTCCCTCTTATGGAGCTGGTTATAGGCCATTTCTGCACTGGTTCCTTCAATTCCCTCGTTTTATCGTTGGCAGCTACTCACTGCAAAGTGCCTGCGCTCGCAGCCCACTGTCTACAAGGTAAATCCACAAATCATCTTCTGCTATCACATTGTCACATTCCCTGGGGGGAACCCCCTTCAGTGTGACAGCCCTTCTCGGGGGTCCACTCTCTCTCAGGGGTTAAGCCCCTCTGCCTCCTGGAACTGCACCTCTCTGAGCCTTAGCACGCCTGTCTCTCACCGTGGGCCCCCTCAGGGAGTCCACTTGCTCTGGACTCCCAGGGCCTCCGCTCCCAGAGGAAATAATGCCACCCTGATCTCTAGACTGGAGTGACTCTTAGCCAGTGTAAAACAGGAGGGTTTATTGAACATCTGAACACAGCACAGGAAACTCTCAGGGTCTCAGGCCTGGCCTCTCTCAGCACAGAACATCTAAGTCTCCCCTGCATCATAGAATATTAGGGTTGGAAGAGACCTCAGGAGGTCATCTAGTCCAACCCCCTGCTCAAAGCAGGACCAATCCCCAACTAAATCATCCCAGCAAAGGCTTTGTCAAGCCGGGCCTTAAAAACCACTAAGGATGGAGATTCCGCCACCTCCCTAGGAAACCCATTCCAGCCCTTCACCATCCTCCTAGTGAAATAGTGTTTCCTAATATCCAACCTAGACCTCCCCCACTGCAACTTGAGATCATTGCTTCTTGTTCTGTCATCTGCCACCATCCAGGTAGGCTCTGCCTGTTCTCTCTCTCAAGGCTAGAGACCCTGCGCTTTCCAGCTGGGCATCGGATATCACAGGCCCCAACAACTCCTCCCCTGTCCTTTGTCTTCCGTCCCAGGTAGACAGGGCTCTGGGGCCCTCTCTCTTCTGTCCTTTGTTCCCCTCTGGTTAGAACTGGTTGATCAGGTCACTGGGGTCCTCTCTCCTCAGCCCATTGTCTTCCCACTGGCCAGAACCGGCTGACTGCCAAGCTGGGGTGGGCCTCTTAGTCTCCAGCTCACCAGTTGTTAGGGTTCTGCATCTCCAGGCCGTTGTTGTCCGGGGTTCCCGGCTGCTAAGCGAGGTCACACTTGGTCCTCTGCAACACAGACCCTCTCCCACCACCTTGTTAAATATGCAGCACACAGGGAAACCGAGGAGCGCACACACTAGTCACGTAAAACACTATAAAAATCCCCAACTTCATCACACATCTATGTCTCAGGGTCAAGCTAAGTTTGCAGATCCGGGCAGTAGCTCTTAAGTTCTTAATTGCATCAACCTCCCTGCTCCCAGCAGTTCCACTCTGGTTTTGTGTGGGTAACTCGGAGTGTGTGAGCCGTGTGTACTGTTATGGTCACGGCACACACAGAGGCGTTAGAGCAAACAGAACGACTCTTGGCTGGAAGATGGCAGCATAACATGGCTTTCTGTCTTAGCATCCAGAACAGTGGAACAGAGTGCGACAAAGTAGGCTGCTCCCTAAGGCGGAGAGGCCCAACTCACCCCACCTTGTCTAGGCTGCTCTCTGCAGACCGGATGCACCAGAGCCAGATCCACTCTTGCCTGCAGAGCCCCCTGCCTGCCAGCAGGATTAGGAAAAAACCCTCAAATATACAGCAGCAGCCACAATTTGAACACAGTTTCCACTATACCACATATACCTAATTGTAGCTATGTGGTGTTACTGTATGCAGGTCTGGGCGTGTGTGTGTCTGTTATGGTGTGTGTGTCACTGTGTGGGGGTGGTGTGGGGGGCCAGGAGTGTCTCTGGGAGTTCAGACCTGTCCCCATGCACTCTGTGCAGGGTCTGTGGGTCCCATTCTTGCTGTGGGTCCATTTCTCTCTTGTGCTCAGGGTTACAAATCATGCCAAGTTTCAGAGTAACAGCCGTGTTAGTCTGTATTCGCAAAAAGAAAAGGAGTACTTGTAGCAACTTACAATAGGAGAGTGGTCACTTTAGATAAGCTATTACCAACAGGAGAGTGGGTTTGTCTGTGTGTGGGGTGGGGGGAGAAAACCTGGATTTGTGCTGGAAATGGCCCAACTTGATTATCAAACACATTGTAAGGAGAGTGATCACTTTAGATAAGCTATTACCAGCAGGAGAGTGGGGTGGGGGGAGGTATTTTTTCATGCTTTGTGTGTATAAAAAGATCTTCTACACTTTCCACAGGATGCATCTGATGAAGTGAGCTGTAGCTCACGCAAGCTTATGCTCAGATAAATTGGTTAGTCTCTAAGGTGCCACAAGTACTCCTTTTCTTTTTGTGTAGACATTGGAGCTTGGGCTGGAGCTCAGACTCTGGCGCCTCGAGGCGGGGGGGAGGGGATTTCGGAGCACGAGCTCCAGACTGACCCACAACGTCAAAGCTCTGGCTCCACAGCTATTTGAATGCCATAGGGTGAGCCCCACTGAGCCCGAGTCTGTCGATGCAGGCTGGAGGGCTCAATGCAGTGGGCTGCTACACTCTGTGAGGGGCTGGATGCTCCAAGGTCACTGGCCCAGGAGCTCTGGCTTGGTTCCTTGCGGTTCCCTGGCTCACGTTCTGTGGGGAGATGGGGGCTCTGGGGTCACCAGCGTAATCTATGGTGGGCTCTGCAGGGAGTGGAGCGGGGGGGATGTTGGCTGCTCAGGTTCCCATGGAGAAAGAAGCTGCCAGATTGGGGGGGAGGCAGCTGCCTCACAGCAACGGGAGGGGTCACACGTGTAGGTGGCCTTACAAGGGTCACACAAAGGCACCCCAGGCCAGAGGGGACTCTCCATACTCAGCTGTTTCTACAGGGATTGCACCCTGTAGCAAACCTGTGGGATTGCTGTGATGCAGCTGCCTCTGGGGTGGAGCACAGGGGTTATTTGCCCCCCAGTTTTCAGTGGCCTTCAATCTGCTTTCGCGGGAGGCTGGCTGGCTCTGGCTGCACTGAGTTCCTGAGGAGCTCAGTGTCATAGATCCCAAGGCCAGCAGGGACTGTTGTGTCCATCCAGTCTGACCCCCTACAGCGTCCAGGCCCGAGAACCCCCCCAGTGCTCCCTGCCCCCGGTCCGTCTCTCCTGGCCCAGCTAGAGCGGAGCTGTCAGAGACATCCATGGTTCTGTGCAGACTCCCCAGGATGGAGAATCCCCCCCCACCCCTCGGCCAGCTCTTCCATGTCCCCTAAACATCTGTCCCTTCTTCCCAGCCTGCATCTGTCTGGGGTCAGCTCCAGCCAGTGGGTCCGGCTCTGCCTTTGCCGGGGGAGCACAGAGCCCCCTGCTCTCTGAAATCTCCTCCCTGGGCAGGTACCCAGAGGCCAGGGATCGCGGCTCCTCTGACCTTCTTCTGGGCAGAGACACTGAGTCCACTGAGCTCCTTCAGCCTCTCCCTGCCCTGCAGGTTCCCAGCCCTCTAATCCTTCTTGTAGCTCTTCTCTGACCCCTCCCCGCTAGTCCCTGTCCTGTTTGCAGTGAGGACACCCGACCTGGGCCATTACTGGTCTCACTAATGCCAGACACAGAGGCGATCCCCCTTCCCTGGCCGTGCTGATCCAGCCCAGCTGTGCACCCGCACTGGGAGCCTCTTGGCCCCTGGCTGCCCCCTGCTCTCCGGCACCCAGGCTGTCCTGTCTGGGGAGCAGCAATGCAGGTGGGGGCAGGAGTGAAGCGCAGGAAGGACTGGGGGTTTCACACTCTCCCCTGCTGGCCAGGGCGTCACGGCAGAGAGTGGGTGGCTGGGGGAGGGGAGAACAGGATGCTCCCACCCCTGGTGAGGAAAGGAGAAGAGGTCCCAGTCTCACACAGCCACGGGAGCTTCACTTCTTTCTCAGACCCCTGGCACAGACATCACACAGGATCCCCCGATGGCGCTCAGTCTCTGGCTGTGTCTGCTCGGTGAGTGTGCGGCCAGCGTGCACCTTCACGGGGGTCGGGGAAGCTGTGCATGTCTGTGTGTGTGTGTTCCTGCATGTGTTTGTGTATGTGTGTTGTGTGTACACTGTGTGTACATGCATGTCCGTGTGTGTGCATGCTTGTGTTCCTGCATGTGTATGTGTGTATGCATGTCCCTGTGTGTGTGTGTCCCTGTATCTGTGTGCATGTTTGTGTCTCCTTGCATATGTGTGTGCATGTCCCTGTGTGTGTGTACACTGTGTGTGTGTGCATGTCCGTATGTGCACGTTTGTGTGTCCCTGCGTGTGTGAGTGTGTGTCCACGTCCCTGTGTGTGTGTGTGCTTGTGCGAGTGAGCATCTGTCAATCCCTGCGTGTCCCTGCATGTCTGCGTGTGTCTGTGTGTGTGAGTTCTACATGGATGTGTGGGAGAACCTGGGGGATTTGGAGTGATGGGAAAGATCCATGTGGCATGACAGAACCCTACTCTGCCTGGGGAGAGAGAGCAAAAGGGGGCAGCGGGTGGGGTGAGATAGATAGAGGATGTGGATGGAGTTAGATAGATAGATAGATATTTGCAGTGTAGTTGTATCCATGTGGATCCCAGGATATTAGCGAGATGAGGTGGGTGAGGTAATGTCTTTGTTTGGACCAGCGTCTACAAGGATTCGCGCTTACACAGAGCTCTCCTTCAGGGCTGGGAAATGTACTCCCAGCATCACAGCTAAATACAAGGTGGCGCAGATTGTTTACCATACTTGGCCCATTAACACCCTTCCAGTCATAGGACCAAAAGTTATGAAGCCAACTTTGCTAGGCACCAGAAATCATGGTCTTCATAAAGACACTGGATTTATGGCTTATTCCATCAATCTGTAACCCATAACCCTCCTTTTGTCCTATGACTGGAAGGGTGTTAATGGGCCAGGTAACCTCGCATGGTCCCTAGCAATCTGGGTTAACTCTTTATGGTAAACAATCTGCGCCACCTTGTATTTAGCTGTGATGCTGGGAGTACATTTCCCAGCCCTGAAGGAGAGCTCTGTGTAAGCGCGAATCCTTGTAGACGCTGGTCTAATCAAAGACATTACCTCACCCACCTCATCTCGCTAATATCCAGGGATCCACATGGATACAACTACACTGCAAATATCTATCTATCTATCTATCTATCTATCTATCTATCTATCTAACTAACTAACTCCATCCACATCCTCTATCTATCTCACCCCATATGCTGCCCCCTTTTGCTCTCTCTCCCCAGGCAGAGTAGGTTTCTGTCACGCCACATGGATCTTTCCCATCACTCCAACTCCCCCAGGTTCTGCCACACATCCATGTAGAACTCACACACACAGACATGCAGGGACACGCAGGGATTCACAGACGAATGCATCGATGAAGTGAGCTGTAGCTCACGAAAGCTTATGCTCAAATAAATTGGTTAGTCTCTAAGGTGCCACAAGTACTCCTGTTCTTCTTACAATCTGTGTATCTCCTTCTGCGACACACTCCGCTGCACCTTGCATTTAGCTGCGACACTCAGTGCCTTCCCCAGCCCTGCAGAAGAGCTCTGTGTGGCCCGAAAGCTTGTCTCTCTCCCCAGCAGAAGCTGGTCCAATACAAGATACGACCTGCATGACTGTGTGCTGGAGCTGTGGGTGCTGGGGAAGTGTGCAGTCTCCGGCCGCGCCGCTCTCCCCTCCATGGCTTTTACACAGTTTGTGGTGATGCTTCACTTGGCAATGTGTGCAGGAACTGAGAGCAGCTCCCTTGCGGTGTAGACACCAGCGGCAGGCATGCATCATGTATAACTACCTAGCAGCGCTGTGGGGGGACACAGCACCAGGGAATGAGGAAGCAGCTACAGTGCCATGGTTACCTCCCCCAGAACCGTGCTAAAAACGCAAGAGGCTGAAACCAGCCGCTGTGCAGCGAGAAACCAGACAGAGCTGGGCTGAGCACCCCGAGTCTGGCTGGGAGCCCAGGGCTGCTGTGGGGGATGGGGAGTGACTAGGACCAGTGGTAGCCAGGCCTAGCGGAGCTGTGTGGTCACACGCCTGGCTCTCGTCTGGGGGAATCGCACCGTCGCCTGTGGGACTCTGCAAAAATCCCCACTTGACAAGCGGCTCTAATTAACTGCCGGGATTCTGGGCCCGATCTGGCAGCCCTCTGTGATGGAGTCTGTTTATACAGGGGCCCCTGGTCTGGTGCTGAGATAAGGCTGCCTCTGGGGTGGGGGATAGTTATACAGGGACCCCCTCAACTGGCACCAAGAAGCAAGTGCCTCTGGGGTGGGGCACAGGAGGTATTTATACAAGGACCCCTCACCCGGCTCTGAGATGTGGCCTCATCTGAGGCAGGTCATGGTGTTGGTTATACAGGGACTCCTTGACTGGTGCCGAGATGCAGCTGCCTCTGGGGTGGGGCACAGAGGCAGTTTACACAGGGACCACTCACCCTGTGCTAAGATGCAGCCACCTCTGGGGTGGGGCACAGAGGCTGTTAACACAGGGACCCCTCGCCTGGCGCTCAGATGCAGCAAGTTGGCTACATGGTAGCTCTCACTGGCTCACTGTGCCCTGTCCCCATCACTGCTGTCTGCTCTCTTTTCCAGCCCCGGCTCTGCAGCTCACCAGCCAGAAGTCCTGCTGCCCGGAGGGTGAGTGCCCCGGCAGGCCATAGAAAAGCCAGCCCATCTTGGCAGGATGCCAAGCGCAGGGGCCCCAGGGCCCATTGCCAGTGAGAAGCAGGATGGGATCCCTCCGCTCTCCCAGCAGCGGAGCCTCCTGGGGCCCCTGTTTCCAACTTCTCTTCCCAAACCCCAGGGCTGGGACCTGACTTTGTTTAACCAAAAGCAGGGACAGCTCGGATCCCAGGGCTCCGGGAGCTGGGGCTGCAAGGGAACCCCAAACACTGCTAGACTTTGGCAGATTCATGAACATCGGTGACCCTACCAGGCCAGGCAAAGGGGACCCCGATATCCCCCACAGTGACCCTGCACCTCACTCCAGAGGGGGAACCACCCCACCCCCATCTAGGAATCAGTGTCTGGCCCAGATGCTCTGCCCTGGTGGGAAATCTCCTGGGCCCCATGCTGTGTGGGGGTTCCCCTCCCCATGCCAGGGGATCTACCTGCTGGTCCCCACCAGGGCAGCCCCCTATCAGCATACGCCTTGTCGCCAGCCCCGCAGCACTCACAGGGCAGGAGAGAGGCCCAAAATCCTGCAGTTGGCTTCAAAACTAGCCAGACGCTCATTGGTGTTGTGATGGGGAGGCTGTGATTCTCCCCTCTCACGCATTGAGGGTCTCCCCATTGCCCCCCATGTGGTCTCTGCCCCTCCCCCACATTCAGGGACTCCCCACCCTCCCCATGTGGTCTCTGCTCCTTCCCCACATTCAGGGTCTCCCCAATTACCTCATATGGTCTCTGCCCCTCCCCTACATTCAGCTTCTCCCCACCTGCCCCCATGTGGTCTCTGCCCCTCCCCCACATTCAAGGTCTTCCCACCTGCCCCCCATGTGGTTTATGCCCCTCCACCCAAGGATCTGTCCCCTTCCCGACAGCCTGCTTTGGGTTTGTCTATTCTGCAGTTGTGCGCAGTGATTGCAGCTCATATAGACGTACCTGAGCCAGCTAGCTCAGGTCCCCGGCCCCTGGTAAGTGCTCCCCAGGCTCGCCTTTCTGGATGCGCACTCTGTGCTATGGGAACTAGCTGGGCCGGGTACGTCTACACCAGCTGCACCCGAGATATTAGTCTGACTCTGGTTTCTCGGTAGCTCCCTGGCCAGGCTCTCACTCCCGCTTCTCCCACCAGGGCCCCTGCTGGCTCCCCAGCTGTCTCTGAACGTGTCCCTGGCTTCCATCGGGGACACGGTTACCGTTAGGTGTCTGGTCCCAGGAGAGTCCCCCATGACCCGCATTATCTTCTGCAAGGATGGGCAGGAAGCTGCAAGTCAAGTGATCACCCCCGGGCGATTCTCTTACGACTTCACCCATCGCGTCTCCAAACCGGGGTACACCAAGGATTTCTCCTGCTGGTACCAGCACAGGGGTGACAATAACGAGCTGGTTAATTCCAACCTGAGCACCCCCAAGACCCTGCGCGTGACAGGTGAGGCCCTGAGCCCCTGGCCTGCCCCACCCAGAGCGGCAGGACAGAGACAACCCTGACCCCGCTGCTGGGACAGGAACCAGTCACTGTGCCAAGCTCAGAGGGCTCCGGGGCAGCTGGGGTGTCTGGGCAGGAGCCCCCATCATGCCCCTCCTGCTGGGCAGGGACTCTCTGCCACCTCCCACTGCTGTGTCTAGGGGAGCTGGCTGGGCTGACACAGCCAGAAAAGCCCAGGGTTCCCCAGAGTGCCCCGCGGTGCCCGAAAGCCTGGCTGAGCAGTGACTGCCTGGACTGGCTGGGCACTTTCAAAAGCAGGGCCCGAGGCTCTGTGCCAGCTGTTGGTGAGCCCCACGGAACCTGCCCCCACTCTGCGTGTGGGGCTGTAACAGCTCCTGTGCCCTGCGGCTCGGCACAGCGGGGACCTGGACACTCTCTCCCCACCCACTAGCCCCAGCGGGAGTCACCCCCAGACCATGCAGCACCCCCAGGAGCTTGTCTCTGGCTGGATGGCCCTGGAGGGGTGGCTCTAGCAGGCTCTGGGGCCAGAAGCCCCATCTGACAGAGGGGCAGCCCCTTTCCCTGCAGTCCTTGTGCCAGCTTGGGCATGACTCAGGCTTGGTGCATTGTCCCTGCCATCAGCCTAGGCTGGCACAGGGCTCTCTGCCTGGCCGTTCCCCCTGCCAGCTCTCAGGGTTGACAGGAGGCCCAGGCTCTCTGCCCAGCAGGTGCTGCTGGTGCCACTCTGTGTGCATGTGCCCCCCATCTGGGATCGGAGCTGCCCCCATTCTCCCAGCATGCACTGGGACAGGCTCAGCTGGGATGGCAGAAAAGCTGCAGTCCGGAGCACTCTGAGCTGTACGTGGGCATGGAGCCGGTTCGGGGCTGCTGTGCAGCGGGGCCTGAGCCACTGTGGCTGGGGCGGGGCAGGAGAGGATGAGGCAGGAAGCGTCAGGCTGGTATTTAGTCAGGTGCCCATGAACCAGGCAGGCTGCTGCCCCTAGGGGCAGACATGCTGGCTGACAGGATGAGGATATGGGGGGCTGGGCCTGCGGGGTGGCTGGGCGAAGCTGTGGGTGGCAGAGGATGCTGCTGTGCGGGACGATCAGCTGTGCCAGAGACCTGGAGGGCGGGCGGCTGCTGCCTCTTCCCCGGAGGCAATTGGCTTTTTCTGTGCAGGTTGGGGGCAGAGACGGCTCCTCTGGGGGCAGCCCGGGCCCTGCCTGCCCAGCCTGGCTCTCTCACTGGGGGTCAGTGTCAGCTCCCTGGCCAGAGCCCAGACCCACAGTGGGCACTGCCAGGCAGGGAGGGGGGCTGAGGGGCAGGGAGGGCTGTGGGAAGGCAGCAGGTCGGACCTGAAGGTTCCAGATATCGCGACACAGGGGCCTGGTGAACCTGGGGGACCCAGTGAGAGCCAGGAGTCCCTGTCGCTGCTCCCTGTTCCCCATAGCGCTTAGCACCCACCCGGAGAGCTACACAGAGCCGTGGGAGCCACTAGTGGCCTCTGCTGGGCCCTTCCCAAACTCTGCCCAGGGCTGGTGCTGCCAACGACCTGGGGGCTGTGCTGGGGGGCTGATATTAGGGGAGCGGCCTGGGGGGACTGGTATTAGGCGAGGGGCCTGGCTGGTATTAGGGGAGGGGCTTGGGAGCTGGACTGGGGGGCTGGTATTAGGGGAGGGGCCTGGCTGGTATTAGGAGGGACTTGGGGGCTGGGTTGGGGGGGTTGGTAGTAGGGGAGGGGCTGGCTGGTATAAGGGGCAGCCCTGCTAGCCAGTGGCAAGGTTCATTGCTGGCTCTTGTTATTGCCAAGGTCCCTGCCTGGCTGTAAGGGGGCAGGGAGGGTTGGGGGCCCAGGGTTTGGGGATTCCCTTCTCTCCCTCTGGTGGTGTCTGGCTTCCATCCCCAGAGGTGGGACCCGGGGCCCCTTGCCAGTGTCGCAGCCCTGGCCCCGCTGGGTCCCTCCTTACCTTACTGCAAATCTTCCTAGACGCGGAACCTGCCCAGGACGGAGGCGACTCTGCCAGTCCAGGTACCCACTCGTGAGCGCTAGTGATGTTCTCAGCCCCCAAAGCCCCTCCTGCTCACTGAGGGACTGCCCCTGGCCCTTGCCGGGCGGGGGGGGGGGAAGCTTAATTCCCTGCCGATGGCCCATGTTTAGGGAGGGAACTGAGGGGCAAAGGCATTGAGCGACACAGCCATTGTGAGAGCTGGGGCTAGAACCCAGGAGCCCTGGTTCCCAGCCCCCCACACCTCACTGCCCTGTTGGAGCCAGTAATTGAACCCCGGAGTCCTGGCTCCCAGCCCTCCTGTGCTCACTGCTGGGTCCCATTCCCCTCTCCACAAGTGGGAGGATGGCCCCTCATCCCATTGTGTGTGCTGGTGTTGCCCTCTAGTGGTGAGCCCAGCTGGGGCGGGCTAGTGGCCCGGCTTGGCCAGCCCTCTCAGGGCCGAGAGCCCGTGCGGGACCACCCAAGCTGGCCTGAATATCAAGGTCTGTGCGTGGCCCTGGCCCCAGGCCATTCCTGGGCGGGGATCTCACGGCCTCTCCTGGGTGCTCTCTTCCAGCCGGGAACCTGAACCTGATCTTGAGCATCTCGGTGCCCTGCGCCCTGCTGCTGGGGCTGCTGGGGCTGCACAGGGGTAAGTAACGGGGTGGGCTCGGGGGAGAGAGAGGCAGAGATGGGCTTCCAGTGCCTGTGCGTGGCTAGCTCTGGGTGGCATGCTGAGCCCGCCCTCTGGAGCCATGGCGTGATTCCCGGTGCCCAGGGACAATGGGGACAGACAGACAGACTGGCGAGGGGGGCCCAGGAACGAAAGCTGCATGCCCACATATGGGCCATGGAGCCCTCTGGCTCAGGGGGCCAGCCGTCCCTTAGATGGGGAGGGAGCGGGGCAGGCTGGCAGCGGGTTCAAACACAGCCACAGCTTGGTGGAGGAAGGGGGGTTGATGTGTGAGGTTCATAGTGACGTTCTCCCTCTCCTTTCCAGTGGCATCGTCCTGGCGAAGACCCAGGTAGGTGGGCGATTGTAGGGCATCGCCCTGGCACCATGCCCCAGGGAGTCCCTTGCAGCAGGGATTGGGGGGGAGGGGCGGGGTGGATTTCGGTGTCATGTCTGAACTGCCCATGATTCCCCCAACAGACGAGAAGGGACGGCCCCGCCTGGGCACGGGTCCTGTCTGTAGCCAGCCCGCGGCGCACTCAGCTCCCCAGTCCCATGGCTGCGTTTGCCCTCCCCAGCCAGCCGAGCTGCTGTCTGGCTCCTGGGGTGGGGTTTGGGGTGCACTGGCAGCGCCCAGGAGGGAGCAGGTCCGCAGAGGGCGTTGGGAGGGGCGGTGGGACTGGCTCTTGTTGAGCCAGCTGTGCTCATCCTCCACAGGGAGCCGGGCCCCGCTGGCGGCGAGGCTGGCGGCGGTGATCATTACGGTGGCCGTGGTGGTGGTGGACACACTGAGGAGCAGCTGCACTGTGAGGACCCGCCAGGCTCCCCCAGCCTGGTGTCGGGAGGCTGGGCACCAAGAGTCGGGTCCTCTCCATCCGCAGATCTCACCGTCCCTGCCTGATGGAGACAGGCCCCCTTCCCCCACAGTGACCGCCCACCCCATGCCCTGTGTGGGGGTCCCCGCCGTGCGCGTCCATAGGCTGAAGGGAGTGGGGTGGCACCGTGTCCATGTACAGAGCCGGGCCTGATGCTGGAAGGGGCCAGGGGGAGCTGGTGAGGGAAGGACCCCAGTGGGAGCTATGTGGGGGGGAGTGACCAGACAGCAAGTGTGAAAAATCGGAATGGGGTAGGGGGTAATAGGAGCCTATATAAGAAAAAGACCCCAAAATCAGGACTGTCCCTATAAAATTGGGACATCTGGTCACCCAAGGTGGGGGTGTCTGGGGACTCCCCACACTGGGTATGGAGGAAATGGGGACGTCTGGGGGCTCCCCTCACTGGGGATGGAGGAGTGCGTGGGGGGGGGGTCTGGGAGCTCCCCGCACTGGGGATGGAGGAGTGGAGGGTGGGGGTCTGGGAGCTCCCCGCACTGGGGATGGAGGAGTGGGGGGGGGTCTGGGATCTCCCAGCACTGGGGATGGAGGCATGCGGGGTGTCTCAGGGCTCCCCGTACTCAGGGGTGGGGGTGTCTGAGGTGGGAAGCTGTGGGACCTACCCAGTCGTGCTCCAATCTCACTCCACCCCATCTCTTTCTCTCAGATGCTGCCATTGGCCAGTTCTGCAGCCCCAGGGTAAGTTCTGCCCCCCAACCTTGGCTTCGTTTGGGGGCCTCTGGGCTGGGTGACCCTGCCTGGGGGAGGTGTGGAGTGAGGCTGAGGGCCATGGGCTTGCCCCACTGCAGCAGGAGCTGACCCTGTCCCAGCAACCCTGGGGGTGTGTGACCCCACTGCGCATCTGGGGGGACCCTGCTGCTGTGCGGCTGAGCACCTGGCCTGGGGGAACCCTGCTGCCCTGGGGCTGAGCGTGGGGGGCTGCTCACCTGGGCAGAGACTCTGCAATGGCATTTGCTAACCCCTCTGCTCCTAGGCTGGGTGGGGCCTGGCACCTCCCGGGCAGAAGGGCATGCCCAAGCCACGGTCCCCATGGGCAGAGCAGCCTGACCCGACCCCGCCGGGCTCTTTTTCAGACACTGCCCCCCAAGAGCGAGGACCCGGTGACATACGCGGCGCTGAGGTGAGCTTGCGCTGCTGTCCCGCCCATACGAGGAGTCGGGTGAGTGGGGCCCAGCGCTGGGGGTAAAGGGAGCGTGGGGTGTGTGTCTGCACAACCGGCATGTTTGTGGGGCCCGGGGCCCAGCAGGGGGCACTGGGGGGTAATGAGGGGCATGCACAGCTGGCACCCAGCCAGCCAAGGCACTGAGACACAGGGAGCAGCAGGGGGTGCTGGGGATAAGTTGGTGTGCTGGAGAGCTGGGCCCGGTGGAACTCCCTGCTGTTGGAGCACAGGCTCTGTGGGGAGGAGGGTACAGGAGCAGGTCAATCCTAGTGCACCTCCAGCCCGACCAGGGAACGTGGCCTTCTGCCTCAGCTCAGCATCTGCTGGGGGGTTTCAGGGAGATGTCCCTATATTGCTGGGTGTGTTCCAGCCTCCATGCCTCCAGCATGAGATGCTGGCCAAGGCCCAAGACCAACCAGTCAGAGCCTTGCTGTGATCTGGGTGAGGTGATGGGGTTTTAGGCTGGGGCAGTGAAACCGGGGGGCGGCAGGGCTGGGGGCTGGGTGTTCCGGATCAGGTGGCAAGGCTGGGTGCTGTGTGCCCTGGATCGGGGGTGGCAAGGTTAGGTGCTGGGTGCCCTGGATCGGGGGCGGTAGGGCTGGGTGCCCCAGATCGGGGGCAGTAGGGCTGGTGGCTACAGTGTGTGTGGCTAAGCTCGCTCACATTTTCTCTCCCCAGGACGCAGAGGGGACCCCCCACGTCGGAAGGGCACCAGGACTCTCGGGCGCAGTGGCTGATGCTGGGGGGCAGAGAGGGCGCTGGCTGGGTTCGGGGACCACGCTGGAGCCTGGGAGCTGGGTGGAGGCGTCTGGTGCTGCTGGCATCCCCAGGAAAGCCACTCTGGCCCCTCGCTCACCTCTCAAGCAAGGCGTGGTCCTGGCATGACCCCCAGCCCTGCGGCTGGGCTCTGAACACTGCTCAGCCGCCCCAGGAGTGGAGCGGGCACCTGCCCTGCTGCCCCTTGGAGCTGGGAGGAGCTGGCAAGGTGTGACCCACTCCCAGGTTCCCCCTGCAGCTTCTCCCCCATCAGTGCCCTCCCATGGCCCTGGCACCAGGCCCCTCAGCAGCCTGAGAGCCAGGCGCTCCTGACCCAGCTGGGTAGCAATGGCCGGGGTCGCTGGGTTAATAAAACAAACCGCGTCCTGCGGCAATGACCAAACCAACCAGGCCACCTCCCTGCGTCCATCTGTCTGTGTCTGGGGGCTGAGCTCACGCCCTGCAGCACAGCGCCCCCTACTGAGCCACAGCGCCCCCTACTGAGCCCCATCCCGCTCCCTGCAGCACAGCGCCCCCTACTGAGCCACAGCACCCCCTACTGAGCCCCATCCCGCTCCCTACAGCACAGCGGCCCCTAGTGTCACCCACCCACTGGCGAGCTGGCCCAGGATTCCTGAATCTCTTTGTTTTATCCTCCATTTTCAGGAAAATGAGACCAACTTTTAAAAATGAACCCAATTCTGTCTCTGTGAGTGACTCAAGTGATGACCAGTGCTGGCCCCATGGGGTGCTTGGGGCTGGCCCCATGAAGGGCAGTGCCTGGTGCTGACCCCATAGGGTGCCTTGTGCTGGGGCTGGCCACACAGGGGGGCCCCACAGGGGGGAGTGCCTTGGGACTGGCCTCATGAGGGGTGCCTGAGGCTGGCCCCTGTTGCGGGTGGGGGGAGGCTGGGGCTGGCCTCACTGGGTGCCTGAGGCTGGGACTGGCCCCATGGGGGGGAGTACCTTGGGGCTGGCCCCTTGGGGGGTGCCTGAGGCTGACCCCTGGGGGCACTGGGGCTTCCCCCATGGGGTGCCTGGGACTGGCCATGGGGGGTGGCTGGGCCTGGCCCCAAGTCGGGAGTGGGGCTGGTGCTGGGGGGATGGCTGAGGCTGCCCCCATGGTGTGTGTCTGAGGCTGGCCAGGGGGTGGGGCTGGTGCCAGGGGTGTGTGTCTGGGGCTGACCCCAGGGGGCGGGAGTGGGGCTGGTGCCGGGGGTGGCTGGGGCTGCCCCCATGGGGGGTGTCTGAGGCTGGCCCAGGGGTGGGGGGAGTGGAGCTGGTGCCAGGGTGTGTGGCTGGGGGTATTCCCCAGCCTGGGGGTCTGTAACTCAGGACTGGATGTCTGCCTGAAAGAGCTGCAGGAGCTCTGGGCTGGGTGCAGGGATCGCTGGGGGGTTCCCGAGTCCAGCTCTCCCTAAGTCCCAGCTTTGGCGGCACGGTGATTCCCAAACTCCTGCTCACTCGGTGCAGGCGCCGTGTGGCCTGGTCACCCCTCTGCCCTCTACCCCAGAGCGCCCCATGAATCTGGGGCAGAGCCCTGCAGGGCTGAGCCGGTGCGTGTGCACGGGGGCTAGACCAGGTGTCGGGGGCAAGACCAGATGTCAAGGCTGATTCCCCATTCTGGCACTCCGAGTGCAGAAGTGGGGCCCACAAGGATTCTAAAAATTAATACTGGCCACTCCAGGCTTGTATTAAACTCCCACGGTTACAGCTTCTCTCTGACCTTGGATGGATAGATGCTGCCACCACCCAAGTGCAGAAGCCCTTTGAGAGCCCAGGAAGGCGCACTTGTGAATTCCTTCCTGTGGGTACCCTCGAGCCCTTTCACCCCCACTCCCGGGAAGAGCTGAGAAAGGAAACAAAGGAAATTAGCTATGGCTACCAGCTAATCAAACAACATGTGCACAAGCCTCTTAGGACACCAAGAACTCAATCCTGCTCTTAAAAAAGGTAAATTTTATTAGAAACCAAAAGAAAGAAAATACACCTGGAACTTAGGCTTTTGCTAGATTTTAAAAGAGCAATTCCAAAAAGTAAGCACTCAAAATAGCTTTCTTGGGGGTTCAGCTTAAAGGTTACAAGCAAACAAAGCACCCCGTGGTTAGCACAGAGGAGTCCACTCGCCATAAGAAATAAACAGAAATAACTCTAATAATGTCTGCCTCCTCTGCTCCAGGGAAAAAATTCACCCCTTCACTCCCAATACGTATCAGTACATATTGAGTGGGGGAAACTGAGTCACACATCTTTTTTTTCAGCACGGTTGTGGGGCCCAGGGCCCAGCAGGGGTGCTAGGGGGTAACGGGGGTATGCACAGCTGGCACACACCCTCTGTTGATATTCACCCCTTCTTGTCAACTGTTGGGAATAGGCCGCATCCACCCTGATTGAATCGGCCTCGTTAGCACTGACCCCCCCACTTGGTAAGGCAACTCCCATCTTTTCATATGCTGTATATTTATACCTGCCTACTGTAATTTTCACTCCAGGCATCTGATGAAGTGGGTTCTAGCCCATGAAAGCTTATGCCCAAATAAATGTGTTAGTCTCTAAGGTGCCACAAGAATGCCGCGTTGTTTTTGCTGATATAGACTAACACGGCTACTGCTCTGAAATCTATCTGCTGTAAAACTTACCCATACACTAAAACTTGGTCGATCTCTAGAGCATTATGGCATGCCGATAGGCAGCACGTGACTTGCGTTTGGGGAGGCTGGGCGTGAGTGCCAGAAGCTCCCTAGAAATGGGGGTCCAACCGGCGCCTGGACCGTAGCCCCGCCCCCTCTTGGACTTCTCCCTGGGGCCCCGCCCATGCCCCACCCCACTCCGCCCCAAGGCCCCACTTCTGCTCCACCTTTTCCCCCAAGGCCCTGCCCCCACTCTGCCTCTTCCCGCCCCTGCTCCGCCTCTTCACCTGAGGGCCCCCCTGCCCACTCCACTCCAGCCCCAAGGCCACCCAGTCTGCCACTTGCGCCTCTTTGCCCCCTCCCCCAAGGCCCCCCCCGGCCAGCGGCTCGCTCCTCTATGCCCCCTCCCCTGAGGCATGTGCATTCCGGGGGTGTGCTCCCCCAGCATTCCTGTTCTCAGCTCCCCACCCAGAGCTTCCCCAGATGCTGGCTCACAAGGGGGGCAGGGAGAGGCCCCCTCCTAGAGAGACATGCCCCCCCATTCCAGCTGCCATGAAGGGGCCAGGGAGAAAGGCTCAGACACTCCTGAAGGACAACCCCGCCCCCAGCTCTTGGTGCAGCAGCATGTGGGGCTGAGAGATGCCTCCTGCCCCCCACCTCCATGTCACCCCACTCAGTGTCCCTCCCCTCCCACCCCCTTAGTCCTCATCCTCTCCCCCTGCCCTGAGGCCTCCATCCCTATTTATCCCCACAATCCCACTCCCTTCTCTGCAGCCCAAACCGCTCTCTCCCCTCCCCCCAGCACACATTTGATTGTGTGATTAATTGTCTTTTCAGGAGTAGCTGGAGCACCTCACTCCTCTGCTGCACTTTTCTCCAGCACCACCTGGCAGAGGGAGATGTCTCCTTGTTACTAGGGCAGATTTTTGCCCAGGGGTGGATGGATTTAAACTCCCACTGCCGGGGGTGGGAGCCACAGGGGCCATGAAGCTAGTCAAGCCTCGGGGGCTTTCTCTGCACGTACTGAGAGTCAGCAACTTAGGGGTTTTTTTCCCCCCCAATTAACGTTTGATTAACACTTAAAAAAATACATTCACAGAAAACACCAACACCACAAAGTGCACATCAGTTTCTCAGAATACAGTAACCCAGACGGCCCCAATCTGTGGGGCACGGGCCCTAGAAGGACACGGAAGAATGTTTGGGGGGGCACAGCTGGGGCCCGGGCCAGCCCCCAATAGGAGCGGGAAGGGAGCGCCGGTGCCGCTCAGCTCCACTCCTGGCCCCAGCCACGGTCCCGTGCCCGGGGATCCGCTCCCACCCCCACAGCTGGGAACCCACTCCCAGCCGCCGGCCCCAGGGGTTAGGTTTTCCCAGGTTACTAGGTGGGGGGCTCAAGCTGGTTCTGTGTTGTATTTGTAACCCTTCTGCCAGGCCAAGTTGATAGCAGCAAGGGCCGGGTTCAGTACACAGGGGTTCCCTCTCATCAAAGCAAATACAAAACTGGCTCGAGCCCCCACCCAGTGACCTGGGAAAATCTTACACACCCCCTGGGCGCCTCGAAGAGGCAATACTTCCCCTCTCGCAAGCACGGAGTCTCGGTGTAGTAGAGAATTTTTAATAACATGAGGTAAACGACATCAGCATTAAATTGGGAAAACACCACAACTAGTGTTCATTAACCAAACCATGAGCAAAGCCCCACCCCAGAAAATTGGGCCACATCCTTTCCCTCGGGTTCTTGAGTCCCAGAACCCAAATGTCTCTTGAGTCCAGCAATCCTCAAATCACCCAAAATCCAAAAGGTCCAGCCCCAGAGTTCAAAAGTTCATCTGCAGAGTGTTACTCCCCAGTCTGGCTAAAATGTGCCTGTGTGTGGGGGAAAGAGGTAAGGGGTACCTTACGTGTCCTGAAGCTGACTGCCCCACAGGGCTCTGCTCTGCTACGCTGTCTCACGAACGGCTCCGCTCCACCACGACCGGCTCCACTCTGCACAGCTCGCCGTCTCACGAACAGCTCTGCTCAGCTTGCCGTCTCACGAACGGCTCCGCTCCACCACGACCGGCTCCGCTCGGCACAGCTCGCTGTCTCACGAACAGCTCGGCTCAGCTCGCCGTCTCACGAACGGCTCCGCTCCACCACGACCGGCTCCCTCTGCACAGCTCGCCGTCTCACGAACAGCTCGGCTCAGCTCGCCGTCTCACGATCACACCGCTGTCTCACGAACGGCTCCACTCTGCACAGCTCGCCGTCCCACGAACAGCTCTGCTCAGCTCGGCGTCTCGCGAACACACCGCTGTCCCACGAACAGCTCTGCTCAGCTAGCCGTCTCGCGAACGGCTCCGCTCTGCACAGCTCGCCGTCTCACGAACAGCACCACTGCACTCTAGATCTTCCGGCTCCCCACTACTTGACACAGTGCTCAGTGATTTCAGCTCTTAGTGATTTCAGCTCTCAGTGATTTCAGCTCATAGTAGTGGGGGCCTTAGTGCTGGTGCACCATAAGGCCAAAGTGAATGCAGCACAGTACCTGTGGCAAGACTCTTAATAGACCCAACATTAGCTCTGACATTCCACAGTGGAGAGAGACAGAGGTGCAATTGGTGCTTCAGGCCCTCACAAAGGGGCCCACACCACCAGGTACTAATACCTGTCTCAAGTCTCTCTCCCTTCACAGAGTTTTGGAACCCATGTCCCTTGCCTAGCGAGTGCTACTCAGTTGATGGTGAGTCCCTCCATCATAACAAAAGGCCAAGTACAGTTCCAAGCACAGTTCCCATAATCAGGGTAATAACAATTTACTCTTCCCGCCCCAATAACAAAGACACTGGGGATCCCACAACAGCCAAAGTGACCATTTGGGCAGTTATGGCCTCATTCTAGGCGGGGTGGGTGTGCCTATGCAAATTGAGATCAGCCCCTGAAGTTCTTTTCCACTACTTGCCACACCTCACCACCAGATGTCAGGGTGGAGCCCATCCTGACTCTGCTTACATCTTGTTAAGTGGGACCCCTGAATGTTGAGCCCGGCCCTTGTTGCTGCCGACTCCACCTAGAAGAAGGGTTACACTGCCAAACCATAGCTATTGTTGAAACATTTCATTGTATAACATGAATGGTTAAAATATAAATTAATTATTTGTGTTACCCAATTTACAAACAAACACAATTTGTTAATAACAGTCCAACTAGTTAAAGAAAAATGCTTAAATTATTAAATTAAGATAAGATAAAGAGTAGATACAACTTCTTTAGGAGGGGGATTTAGGCCATGTCTACACTAGAGACCTTACAGTGCCAGAGCTGTAAGGATGCAGCTGGACCGCTGTAATATCTCTCCTGTAGTTGCTCTACGCGCAGTGGTAGCCATGTGGGCTGGAGAAGCAGGACCCTCTTCAGGCATCTACCCCCGGGGAGCCCAACACAGTTACGCCCCACAGCCAGGGTGCAGGCAGGATGTGGCCACACATGACAGAGGGGGTGTGACATTACTCCCCATATTCCTCATAGAAATATTGTTATGATATGAATATGGCATAACTAAGATATGTTTTATGCAAGATGGGTCATGTGAGGTATCGTCGAAAAGGTTATGATCTACTGAATGTGATTACCAAATTTGTATACATGTATCATTTCTGTATATGAAGTTAGGAATATTGACTATGTAACAGTTACAACTGTGTGTGTACTTGGGGAACGCCCACCAGACAGTAGGCAATCAGCCTAAATGAGCCATTTAAGAAGGACAAGAGAACTTTGAAGATATTAATCTCCCACCTTCCTGGGGAGCTTCCTGGAATGTTGCTTTGACACTGCAGGGTCACCTGATGATATCACCTGGTATGGAGTACCACCTTGGACACTGCTGGTATTTTTCCACTGGAAACAAAGGGTTCCCACCTTATGTAGATTCTGTTGAAGGCTGGGGAGTAAGGCAATTGCGGAGATGAAGGAAGAAGGAGGCACGCCTCGGGGCCCTAATTCACCCCGGGGTGTTCGCTACTTCCCACCACCCAGCACAGATGTAATGAGGTTAAGTGGTGTCCGTATAAAAGAAGTAAGAACTACTAATTATTCCTCAAAAAAGACTTTTAATGATTTTTGAATAGCATAAACAAAACAGAAAAAGGAAAACCAAAGACCAGCACTGAATAAGAATTACTCTACATATGTTGGTCCTGGCAAGTCATAATAAAAGCCCCGAAGACAAGCATAAGTAAGGCTCTTATTCACCAGCTTTGTATTCCTGGTGACAAACTATTTCAAAGGCAACATAAAGCTGATGAACAACAGCACCACATGCATCCGCTCAGACTGCTTAAAAGACAAGCACAAATACATGCAAAGCTATTATGCATCAGCTACCTACTATCGACTTTATACTATGGTATCGATACGGCTATGATCAATTCGACTCGAGCGACCAGACTTCTTTACTCCATAGACTTACCCTGCATTCATCCGAAAATACGTTACCCTTCAGTCGGCCGCATTCCGCACTGGCCAGGTACAGACAGTCGAGAAGTGCATGTCCCTTCGGTTCAGGGGGTGTGGGTCAGGTGTGACCGAAAATGCACACCCACCCCCCCACCCCCCCACAGTCCCATGCCTTCGTCCTTTTTATCTGGTCTGACCGCCGTGTTTTAGAACAGACCAACCAATCAGGGTGGGCCACATTGTTTATGTGGTTGCCCTAATTGTATAATTGATGCGTATTTAATTTTTATGTCCAATTGTTAGTTGTTCATATAATTGAGGCCTATTTATTCTCTGTAGCCAATTAGATCTTGATTGTGGGTAATCTGGGGTTGATAAGTACGTAGGAGTCAGCAGAAATTGCTATCTGGTAGCAGCGCGTCCTGAGCACAAGCCACAAGCGTAAGCTTTATTTTTGCAAGGCTCACATTTTGAAGTACACGGAAGTTTGAGGCCTAACATTTGCAATTTTTAAATTTCGTTCAAGCTCGACAAGACAGTTGTTCAATTTATTCACGTCCCCCCGAGGCCTAAACGTCTGGCTTGGGTACAATAACATTCACTTGTGTATACCCCGCTATAACAGGGGCCAGATAGCAAATACAAGCAAATATTAAGGCTCCAGCAATAAGTATGGTAAACCAGACTACCAATCCCAGAAGAATATGTCGGCCTGGGAATGTTAGGTCCGGGACCTTGACTGAGGAAGGTAGTATTATGATTGAGCCTTAGAGGCACTTCCAAATCATTAATATATATGAATAATACGGATATGGCACAGATATTTGTCGTGTATATAGGCATATATGTATAGTATGTATGTATACATATAACAGCACTTTATATTCAAGCATAACCATTTTTTTCCAATCTGGTGTTGTAGGTTGGCCCTAGTGGTACTGCAGATAGCAACCCACTTTTATTCGGGCAATTACAGTAACCATTTATATCATTATTAGCAGTAGGCTGAGTGTTTTAAAATACTGAGATAGGGACTGTGATAATGTGTTCCACAGTGCTATGCGTATGAGACGTAAAACAAAAATTTGGAGCAGTGACACCAGTAGTGTCCATTTATGTTATTGATTACCCTTACTGCTGGTTGTCACCCTTTGGTAAGCTTCACTTTACTGGAAATAGGAACTGCCAGCTTCTCTGTTCCATGGATTGCATTGCCCCGTGATACACCAGCAGTTGCCATAGATCCAGTTGTTTTTATGGATGTTGTTTTTCACAAAACCTACTGAATGGACAGTAACCGATTTCTCAAATATTGCTGTGTCAGGATTAGTATTGGTACCCAGACACCGAACAAAATTGATAGGGCAGACTTTGAACATGTTGTTTTGAATAACATGTGCCTTAGTTAAGATGCAGTGTTAGTAACCCAGATTATGAATGGTACTCACAAGGAATTTGTTTACCCAGTGTGTAGTTGCTGTGTAACTTAATTTCTTTACTAATTTGTTTTTTCCTTGCCTTTATGTTGTTTGCTGCCATTTATTTGTTGTTGGTTCAACAGTTGAGCAAGGTTATGCACATTGTAAATGTTATACAGCAATAATGCAGTTGTTTTTACAGAGTAACCAAGTTGAAATTAAATGACAATTTATCCTGGTTCAGCTAGTGGTTTTTAGCTGATTGTTAACTTAATTGTCCATATATGGTAGATAGAGGTGTATTTGACCAGTCTTTTATTTATAAAGCACTTCATTTTTCTTTTTTTGATGCTTGGGGGTTTCTTCACTATATACTGAGATCATCTGGTATTTTTGTGGTGTGATATCTTCTGGTGTCTTTAGTCTGTGGGATGCAATTTAAATAGCTAGTTAGTTAACATAATAAAGGTTGGTTTTTGTTGTTTTTGTTGTTTTTTACGTTTTTGTTTTTAGTAAACCAAATTTAATACACAGATTAATTTAATGTGTTTACAATGTAATAGGGACCAAATCTTTTATAACACAAGCTATCCTTTTTGCAATGGTTGTATAGACATTCATTTTCATTTGAGGTGCATTACTAATATTTTATACTAAATTTAATGCTTAACGGCTAAAACAAATGCTCACAATCTTCCATGAGAAGGTGTATTGCTTTCCCTTGCTGAACATTTTGTTTCAGCAAAAGAGTCAGTAACATAATTTTAACAAGCCTTTTAGAGTTAATTTTCTTGTGATACCAACTTCACTCGTTAACTGTTTAGATGCACAAACTTTAACACCCATCGCTTCCCATTAACATAACATAACAAACGAAAAGCGTATAAAATTAAACCAAAATAAATTTTAAATATAGGTCCGTGCAAATACTTTGAGGGTATTAAACTTTTATGATGCTTTGTTATGTTTGGGAGCCAAAGGTGGAAACCTGTTGAAATTATTTGGTTAGCTTTATGCATAAATTGGGCAACTCCATGTCTTAATGCATCAATTTTAGGTGTTAACCCACTTAATTTTGGTTTTTTACTTTGAAATTCTTTTTTATTCACTTCCCTGGGATTGAGTCCCAGCTCCTGTCTCCTAATGTGCTCTGTGAACTGTTCCATTTTTTTCTTCATTTGATTTACCAATTCATTTGATTTAAACTTAAGTTTAAGTTTAACCAGAACCTGGCTTTTATTATAAGGTAGTGGCTGCAATGCAGTGGACCCAGTTTCATCTTTTAATTTTGCTAGGGCCACCTTTTTCCATTTCTGTCCCCATTTTTCAGGCACAGAATAGCTACTTGAAGCCTGCTGTTTACCAAAAATATTTACACTAGGGGATGGCACGTGTATTTTTTGTAGGTTCCTTGCAGCTGTTTTCAGTGTTTTATTCTGTTCCTGTGATGGCTGTCTTTGGGCTGCTTGCCACCCTGCAAGGCGGGTGGGAGCATTCCAGGGCTGTGTAGCGTCTTTTGATTTTTTTTTTTAACTCCTTCCTTGTTACTGTTACTTGCCCCGCCAATTTTGTGGCATGCTGTCTTAACCATTTAGCAGTCATGGTTATAGGTTGCAATACTTTACATTTTAAGGAAGATAACAAATCACTCCAACAGCAAACGAAAAACAAAGGCCAGAAAAAATCCAGGCGGAAATTAATTCTGGATCGGACCATAAACTCATTTAGCTAATCATCAAACACCACAGGGGGAAATAAAACCATACAATCGTGGACCTGCCACAGAACTTAATACCTGGGGAGAATTGTAAATTCACAGTGACAACATAAACCCCAGCACAAGACAATTTTTATAACTTATGCTGACGCTGACATTATCACTGTAGATCAAAGGGATGGCACAATGGAACAAAAGGTAAACTATGTTGCAGAGTCTTTAGAGGCTGACAGGTCTCAGGGCAGACGGGTTAAGTGTCTGACTGCGTCCCCTTATCCTGAAACTATACCACAGAGTTTCTAGAGGCTTACGGGTCTCAGGGCAGATGGGTTAAGTGTCTGATTGCATTCCCTTATCCCGGATTTTACAATCCCATTACTGACACCATGCGGAGATGAAGGAAGAAGGAGGCACGCCTCGGGGCCCTAATTCACCCAGGGGTGTTCACTACTTCCCACCACCCAACACAGATGTAATGAGGTTAAGTGGTGTCCGTATAAAAAAACTAGTAATTATTCCTCAAGAAAGGCTTTTAATGATTTTTGAATAGCATAAACAAAACAGAAAAAGGAAAACCAAAGACCAGCACTGAATAAGAATTACTCTACATATGTTGGTCCTGGCAAGTCATAATAAAAGCCCCGAAGACAAGCATAAGTAAGGCTCTTATTCACCAGCTTTGTATTCCTGGTGACAAACTATTTCAAAGGCAACATAAAGCTGATGAACGACAGCACCACATGCATCCGCTCAGACTGCTTAAAAGACAAGCACAAATACATGCAAAGCTATTATGCATCAGCTACCTACTATCGACTTTATACTATGGTATCGATACGGCTATGATCAATTCGACTCGAGCGACCAGACTTCTTTACTCCATAGACTTACCCTGCATTCATCCGAAAATACGTTACCCTTCAGTCGGCCGCTTTCCGCACTGGCCAGGTACAGACAGTCGAGAAGTGCACGTCCCTTCGGTTCAGGGGGTGTGGGTCAGGTGTGACTGAAAACACACACACACACACACACACACAGTCCCATGCCTTCGTCCTTTTTATCTGGTTGTTTTAGAACAGACCAACCAATCAGGGTGAGCCACATTGTTTATGTGGTTGCCCTAATTGTATAATTGATGCATATTTAATTTTTATGTCCAATTGTTAGTTGTTGTTAGAGGCCTATTTATTTTCTGTAGCCAATTAGATCTTGATTGTGGGTAATTTGGGGTTGATAAGTACATAGGTGTCAGCAGAAATTGCTATCTGGTAGCAGCACGTCCTGGCCACAAGCCACAAGCGTAAGCTTTATTTTTGCAAGGCTCACATTTTGAAGTACACGGAAGTTTGAGGCCTAACATTTGCAATTTTTAAATTTCGTTCAAGCTTGACAAGACAGTTGTTCAATTTATTCACAGCAATCATCACTTGTCTCCATTGCCTCCCGGTCCAAGAAGGAGGATTGCTAAAAACACCTGAAGGGAAAGGCAGGGGCTGAGTGCAGGCTGAGACAGGGGTCCAAGTCTGTAAAGAGAAATAACTGGAACTCTAAGCTACAGAAACTCTGTAACCTGCCTGAAACAACATTTAGAGTGAGAGATTACATTTTGTAACCTGTTTCTTGAGTGTTTTAAGCTTATATTGTGTGTTTTGTTTTATTTGCTCAATAATCTGCTTTGTCCTATTTGCTATCCCTTATAATCACTTAAAATTTACCTTTTGTAGTTAATAAACTTAGTTTTTTGTTTATTACAAATCCCAGTTTGTACAATTCACATTGTGGAAGGGGGGGGGTCTATGGGGGCGCAAAAGCTGTGCATATCTCTCTCCACATTGAGGGAGAGGGTGAATTTTTATGAGCATGTGCCTTGCAGATCTTTCTATACAGCGCAAGACAATATTATTTTGGGTTTGTACCCCAAAGGAGGTGTGCATGTGAGTGCTGGGCAATCCCCAAGCTGATTCCTCTCACACAGAGCCGATCTCAGTGTCTCTGTGTCCCTTTGCCACTGGGGTGTCCCTACCTGTGTGTGTGTGTGTGTGTGTATCCTGGAGAAGGCTTGCGGGCCCGGCACAGCTAGGACAGGGTGAGGAAACCCAGGCTGCTGGAATGGGCAAAACCAGTGGGACCCCAGCACATCAGGTGGGACCCCGGAAGGGGAGTTCAACCCATCACAGGGGATATCACAGGGGCTGGTCATGCCCCAGCCTGTCACCAGTCTCCTGGGACTGACCTCTTTAGTCTGCTGAGCCCAAGGACCCACAGGGGCAGGCCAGTGCCCTCAAACTCCCAGCCTGGGCCTCCGGCACCAGCAACTCCTGTCTCTGTGGCTCCCTGCAGTGAGTCCAGCCCAGCCAGACAGCCGCGGGAGGCTTGCAGTGAGCCCTCCAGGGCGCGATGCCCAGGGAACTGTCCCAAGGGCACTGGCAACCTTCGCAAAACAGGGGAACCAACAGAATCTGCAGATCCTTAGGTCAGCACAGAGAGGCAGAAGTTCAGCTGTAGACCACTCAGGCCAAGCCAGTGCCATGATGAGCCAGAGAAGCTGGGACGGCCTCCATCCCTGGCTCTCCCTCACTCTGCTTTGTCCTGCCAGGTGAGAGCGGCCCAGTCCCTCCCCAGGGCCACCTATCTCCTGGTCCCCGACACCTTTTCCCCTTTGTTCTCCAGCTCCTTTCCTACATCTGCCTGCAGGGTGTCCTGCTGTTAGGTGTTGAGTCCTTGGGGCGTCTCTTTGTCCTGCTGGACCAGCTGTGGATCTGGGTCAGGTTCAGCCGGCTCTTTAATGACTCTGTCCATTCCCACAACCAGGGGGGTGACACACACACACCACTCCTGTTGTCTCCTGTACTGTTCCTGGAGCAGTGTTAACCCTTTGGCACCCACTGGGTAGCAAATGTACAGAGGGAAACTGAGGCACACCTAAGTTTCATGAAAATTCCCACTTTGTCACGGGGGAAATTGAGGTGCCACGCAGGGATCGAATATGGAGCCGACAGCAGAGTATGGAATAGAACCCAGGAATCCTGACTCTTCCCCCCACTCCCAGCTCTAATCATTAGCCCCTGTAAATAGAACCCAGGAGTCCTGATTCCCTGTTTTGGACAAGTCACATCTCTGCTCTGTACCTCAGTTTCCCCATCTGAACAAATGGGGATGACATTTACCTATTTCCGGGGCAGGGCTGTGAAACAGGATTTAAGGAGTTGTAGGCTATTTTATCCTCTGCGACAAGGAGGAGCCGGCTGTGGGGAGATCAGAACACCGTGCCTGTTTAGAGCAGCCCCCCAGCCACGGTGCACCTTCAGGCCAGTCCCAAATAACCCTGCCCCCACCATACACCAGTGCCCCTCCCCGTGTGACCCTTGTTCCCTGCAGGGCCCAGCACCCTGCACGCAGGGCAAGCTGGGGAGTTGGCCAAGGGAACTGCCTGTAAAACCAGGGTTTGCCTGCGTGTGTGCACACAAATATGACATGTGCACGCACGTGAGCGCATGCTGGTGCATGTGCTGCATGCACACATGTGCGTGAACAGGCACACGCCTATGCATGACTGTATCTGCACTCATGAGCCTGGAGCCAGCAAGGTGAGCGACTGGTAGCGACTGGTAGCCCAGTATGCTGCAGCCAGACACCAGCTGCCTTCCCTTGCTATCTTCCAGCCTGGCACATGTCCCCCACTCTGCCCTTCACGACTGCATGCTGCTGAAGCCAGGCAAGGCCTGGGGGGATGCTCTGCCTGGTGCTGCCACTCCAGGCTGTCAGGGGAAGGTGGGGTGTGACGAATAGTGAATAAATCACCCTTATTTGGAGAGTTTCACACGCTGCTGGGGGACAGCACCAGCTCAGAGAGCCAGGGAGATCCCAGGGGCTGAGGTATGGAAGCACAGAGTTTATATTATTAATGGTTCTATTATACTAACCCCCCCCCCCCCAATCCCAGAGGGCTCAGGGACCTGTTGTGCCAGGCATGGCTCAGAGCTAACTAAGATGAGAGGCCCTACCCAACAGGGCATCCTCCCTAGCTACGCCCCTCCCCATGTCCCACATACCCTAACCTTGGCTGGTCCCTGTTACCCAAGGTCCTCAAAACTTTGCACAGGTAGCATCACCTCCATTATAGAGACAGGGAAACTGAGGCACCAGGGCATAACTAGGGTCCTACAATGAGAGAGACAGGGATAGAACCCAGGAGTCCTGACTCCCAGCCCCCTTGCTCTAACCACTTGATCCTCCAGGAGAAAGGCTCCACGTCCTATTCCCAACCAGTCCAATTTATCTGGATCCTCCCGCCTTGAGTGGAAGTGACCACTGGGTAACTGCTCCAGGGGCTGTACCCCACTGCAGAGCTCACGGTGCAGCTCCTGGCAGCAGCTGGCAGCCAGAGCGTGTGGGAACGACTCACTCTCAGCACTTGGGGCCGCAAAGTAATTCTGTTATTGTTTGCATTGCACTAGTGCCTAGGAGCCCACTCATGGTCCAGGACCCCATGGTGCTCGGTGCTGCACATCCTTTATTAGGTGTATTATGGTAACGATTAGGAGCCCCAGTCATGGCCCAGGACCCCTGGCCCTAGGCACAGCCCAGCAGGTATTACGGGAGTGCCCAGGAGCCCCAGTCATGGCCCAGGACACATGGCGCTAGGCACGGCGCAGCACGTGTTACGGGAGTGCCCAGGAGCCCCAGTCATGGCCCAGGACCCCTGGCCCTAGGCACAGCTCAGCATGAACCCAGGGAGAGACAAAGGATTCCCACCTTGTGACAAAGCTATAAAAGGGGGTGAAACAGAACAAAGAGGGCTGCCAGTCATGGGAAATCCCCTAGTTCCCACCTGAGCTGGAACTAACAAGGGCTGTACCATGGGAAAGGATTGGGCCCAGACTAAGACGGGTCTAGTCTGTGAAAGAAGCTTATTGGAACATCTCTGAGGTTGAGATATTACCTGTAATCAGTTTCTTAATGTATTAGGCTTAGTCTTGCGTATTTTTGCTTTATTTAGCTTGGTGACTTACTTTGTTCTGTCTGTTATTACTTGAAACCACTTAAATCCTACTTTTTATACTTAATAATGTAACCCTTCTGCCCGTCAGAGTTGGCAGCAACAAGGGCCGGGTTCAATATCTAGGGGATCCATTCCAATAACACAACGCAAACCGGCTCGAGCCCCCACCCAGTGACCTGGGACAAATATATACCACCCCCGCTGGGCGCCTCCAAGAGGCAATACTTCCCCTCTCGCAAGCACATAGTCTGAGTGTAGCAAAAAGCCTTTTAATAACAGAGAGAAACTATGTGGCATTATGTTGGGGAAACACCACCAACAGGATTCATAACACAACCCATGAGCAAAAACCCACCCCAAGCAAATTGGGGCATGCCCTTTCCCTTTGGTTCTTGAGTCCAGCAACCCCAAATCACCCAAAGTTCCAAAAGTCTAATGACCCAAAAGTCTCTGTCTCTGGTCAGGGCAGCCCCAGAGTTCGAAAGTTTATCTGCAGAGCTTTACCTCCCAACCTGGGTGGAGAGGGGCGGGGGGAGAAGAGAGAGAGAGAGGTAAGGGGCACCTTACATGATCTGAAGCTGACTGCCCCACAGCTCCATAGGCCTTTGCTCCGCTCCACCAGCTGCCCCACAAACTGCTTTGCTTGGCGCCGCTCTGCAGCCCACAAGCAGCTCCCACCATCCTATGAACTGCTCTACCAGCCTGTCCACAAGGCACTCCAGCCATCCCGCAAACTGCTCCACCATATATCTTCAGGCTCCCCCCCTACTTAACACAACGCTCAGTGATTTCAGCTCTTAGTCAGTTCAGCTCTTTAGTGAATTCAGCTTGTAGTAGGGGAGCCTCAGGGCTGGTGCACCGTTAGCCCAAAGTGAGCTCAGCAGCCTGTAACTAGACTCCTAACGGAATCAAAATTAGCTCTGATATTCCCCAATGAAAAGAGAAGGCAGTGCAATTAGCACGTAAGGCCCTCACCAAGGGGCCCACACCACCAAATATTAATACTTCTTCCCAGCCTCTCTCAATTCACAGAGTTTTGGAACCCATGACCCTTGCCTAGCGAGTGCTACTTAGTTGATGGTGAGTCCCTCCATCATAACAAAAGGCCAAGTACAGTTCCAAGCACAGTTCCCATAATCAGGGTAATAACAATTTATTCTTCCTGCCCCAATAACAGAGACACTGGGGATCCCACGGCAGCCAAAGTGACCATTTGGGCAGCTATGGCCTCATTCTAGGTGGGGTGGGTGTGCCGATGCAAATGAGATCGGCCCCTGAAGTTCTTTTCCACAACTTGCCACACCTCACCACCAGATGACAGGGTGGAGCTCATCCTGACACTCCTTACATCAAACTCACTTTTGTTTATTAATTAACCCAGAGTAAGTGATAGCAAATATGGCAGGCGACCAGCTTGGCTTAACAGTGAAATCTTCGGTGAGCTTAAACACAAAAAGGAAGCTTACAAGAAGTGGAAATTTGGACAGATGACTATGGAGGAGTATAAAAATATTGCTCGAGCATGCAGGGGTGTAATCAGGAAGGCTAAGGCACAATTGGAGTTGCAGCTAGCAAGGGATGTTAAGAGTAACAAGAAGGGTTTCTACAGGTATGTTAGCAACAAGAAGAAGGTCAGGGAGAGAGTGGGACCCTTACTGAATGAGGGAGGCAACATAGTGACAGATGATGTGGAAAAAGCTGAAGTACTCAATGCTTTCTTTGCCTCGGTCTTCACAGACAAGGTCAGCTCCCAGACTGCTGCACTGGGCAACAGAGTGTGGGAAGGAGGTGAGTAGCCCTCAGTGGTGAAAGAACAGGTTAAGGACTATTAAGAAAAACTGGACATGCACAAGTCCATGGGTCCAGATCTAATGCATCCAAGGGTGCTGAGGGAGTTGGCTGATGTGATTGCAGAGCCACTGGCCATTATCTTTGAAAATTTGTGGTGATCAGGGGAGGTGCCGGACAATTGGAAAAAGGCAAATATAGTGCCCATCTTTTAAAAAGGGAAGAAAGAGAACCCGGGGAACTACAGCCTCACTTCAGTCCCCGGCAAAATCATGGAGCAGGACCTCAAGGAATCCATTTTGAAGCACTTGGTGGAGAGTTGGTGATCAGGAACAGTCAATATGGATTCACCAAGGGCAAGTCATGCCTGACCAAGCTGATTACCTTCTATGATGAGATAACTGGCTCTGTGGATATGGGGAAGCAGCGGATGTGATATATCTTGACTTTAGGAAAGCTTTTGACACAGTCTCCCACAACATTCTTGCCAGCAAGTTAAAGAAGTATGGATTGGACAAACGGACTGTAGCGTGGATAGAAAGCTGGCTAGATTCTCGGGCTCAACGGGTAGTGATCAATGGCTCGATGTCTAGTTGGCAGCCGGTATCAAGCGGAGTGCCCCAGGGATCAGTCCTGGGGCCGATTTTGTTCAACATCTTTATTAATGATCTGGACAATGGGATGAATTGCACCCCCAGCAATTGAACCCATCACACTCAGATCTCGGTGACTGTTCCTATCATAGAATCATAGAATCATAGAATATCAGGGTAGGAAGGGACCTCAGGAGGTCATCTAGTCCAACCCCCTGCTCAAAGCAGGACCAATCCCCAACTAAATCATCCCAGCCAGGGCTTTGTCAAGCCTGACCTTAAAAATATCTAAAGAAGGAGATTCCACCACCGCCCTAGGTAACGCATTCCAGTGTTTTACCACCCTCCTAGTGAAAAAGTTTTTCCTAATATCCAACCTAAACCTCCCCAACTGCAACTTGAGACCATTACTCCTTGTTCTGTCATCAGCTACCACTGAGAACAGTCTAAATCCATCCTCTTTGGAACCCCTTTCAGGTAGTTGAAAGCAACTATCAAATCCCCCTCATTCTTCTCTTCCGCAGACTAAACAATCCCAGTTCCCTCAGCCTCTCCTCATAAGTCATGTGTTCCAGTCCCCTAATCATTTTCCTTGCCCTCCGCTGGACTCTTTCCAATTTTTCCACATCCTTCTTGTAGTGTGGGGCCCAAAACTGGACACAGTACTTCAGATGAGGCCTCACCAATGTCGAATAGAGGGGAACGATCACGTCTCTCGATCTGCTGGCAATGCCCCTACGTATACATCCCAAAATGCAATTGGCCTTCTTGGCAACAAGGGCACACTGTTGACTCATATCCAGCTTCTCGTCCACTGTAACCCCTAGGTCCTTTTCTGCAGAACTGCTGCCGAGCCATTCGGTCCCTAGTCTGTAGCGGTGCATTGGATTCTTCCATCCTAAGTGCAAGACTCTGCACTTGTCCTTGTTGAACCTCATCAGATTTCTTTTGGCCCAATCCTCTAATTTGTCTAGGTCCCTCTGTATCCTATCCCTACCCTCCAGCATATCTACCTCTCCTCCCAGTTTCGTGTCATCTGCAAACTTGCTGAGGGTGCAATCCACACCATCCTCCAGATCATTTATGAAGATATTGAACAAAACCGACCCTTGGGGCACTCCACTTGATACCGGCTGCCAACTAGACATGGAGCCATTGAGCACTACCCGTTGAGCCCGGCGATCTAGCCAACTTTCTATCCACCTTATAGTCCATTCATCCAGCCCATACTTCTTTAACTTGCTGGCAAGAATACTGTGGGAGACCGTGTCAAAAGCTTTGCTAAAGTCAAGGAACAACACATCCACCGCTTTCCCCTCATCCACAGAGCCAGTTATCTCGTCATAGGAGGCAGTTAGATTAGTCAGGCATGACTTGCCCTTGGTGAATCCATGCTGACTGTTCCTGATCACTTTCCTCTCCTCTAAGTGCTTCAGAATTGATACCTTGAGGACCTGCTCCATGATTTTTCCAGGGACTGAGGTGAGGCTGACTGGCCTGTAGTTCCCCAGATCCTCCTTCTTCCCTTTTTTAAAGATGGGCACTACATTAGCCTTTTTCCAGTCGTCCAGGACTTCCCCGGATCGCCATGAGTTTTCAAAGATAATGGTCAATGGCTCTGCAATCACATCAGCTAACTCCTTTAGCACTCTTGGATGCAGCGCATCCGGCCCCATGGACTTGTGCTCATCCAGCTTTTCTAAATAGTCCCGAACCACTTCTTTCTCCACAGAGGGCTGGTCATCTCCTCCCCATGCTGTGCTGCCCAGTGCAGTAGTCTGGGAGCTGACCTTGTTCGTGAAGACAGAGGCAAAAATAGCATTGAGTACATTAGCTTTTTCCACATCCTCTGTCACTAGGTTGCCTCCCTCATTCAGTAAGGGGCCCACACTTTCCTTGACTTTCTTCTTGTTGCTAACATACCTGAAGAAACCCTTTTGTTACTCTTAACATCTCTTGCTAGCTGCAACTCCAGGTGTGATTTGGCCTTCCTGATTTCACTCCTGCATGCCCGAGCAATATTTTTATACTCTTCCCTGGCCATTTGTCCAATCTTCCACTTCTTGTAAGCTTCATTTTTGTGTTCAAGATCAGCAAGGATTTCACTGTTAAGCCAAGCCTGTCGCCTGCCATATTTATTATTCTTTCTACACATCGGGATGGTTGTCCCTGTAACCTCAGTAAGGATTCTTTAAGATACAGCCAGCTCTCCTGGACTCCTTTTCCCCTCATGTTATTCTCCCAGGGGACCCTGCCCATCAGTTCCCTGAGGGAGTCAAAGTCTGCTTTTCTGAAGTCCAGGGTTCGTATTCTGCTGCTCTCCTTTCTTCCCTGTGTCAGGATCCTGAACTCGACCATCTCATGGTCACTGCCTCCCAGGTTCCCATCCGCTTTAGCTTCCCCTACTAATTCTTCCTGGTTTGTGAGCAGCAGGTCAAGAAGAGCTCTGCCCCTAGTTGGTTCCTCCAGCACTTGCACCAGGAAATTGTCCCCTACATTTTCCAAAAACTTCCTGGACTGTCTGTGCACCACTGTATTGCTCTCCCAGAAGATATCACGGTGACCAAAGTCTCCCATGAGAACCAGGGCCTGCGATCTAGTAACTTCCGTGAGTTGCCGGAAGAAAGCCTCGTCCACCTCATCCCCCTGGTCCAGTGATCTATAGCAGATTCCCACCACGACATCACCCTTGTTGCTCACACTTCTAAACTTAATCCCGAGACACTCAGGTTTTTCTGCAGTTTCATACTTGAGCTCTGAGCAGTCATACTGCTCCCTTACATACAGTGCAACTCCCCCACCTTTTCTGCCCTGCCTGTCCTTCCTGAACAGTTTATATCCATCCATGACAGTACTCCAGTCATGTGAGTTATCCCACCAAGTCTCTGTTATTCCAGTCATACCATAATTCCTTGACTGTGCCAGGACTTCCAGTTCTCCCTGCTTGTTTCCCAGGCTTCTTGCATTTGTATATAGGCACTTGAGATAACTCGCTGATCGTCCCTCTTTCTCAGTATGAGGCAGGAGCCCTGCCCTCTCGCGCGCTCCTGCTCGTGCTTCCTCCCGGTATCCCACTTCCCCACTTACCTCAGGGCTTTGGTCTCCTTCCCCCGGTGAATCTAGTTTAAAGCCCTCCTCACTAGGTTAGCCAGCTTGCGAAGATGTTCTTCCCTCTCTTCGTTAAGTGGAGCCCATCTCTGCCTAGCACTCCTCCTTCTTGGAACACCATCCCATGGTCAAAGAATCCAAAGCCTTCTCTCCGACACCACCTGTGTAGCCATTCGTTGACTTGCACAATTCGACGGTCTCTACCCAGGCCTTTTCCTTCCACGGGGATGAGAAGGCTAGAACTTTTTAAAATTGAAAAAGACTCCCCTTTTGTCTGTCTGTTGTTGTTCTCCCAGGGAGAGGTGGACAGGGCAGCAGCTATGCTGTAAGAAGCTTGGTCCAGGTATGAAAAAATCATACCTAGAAACTACTCCTTTAAAACCCCAGACACGTAAATGGATCAGGAAATGTCTAGGAAGACACAATTAGGTTTATCCCTTTGATTTTGTTATGGCTTGTGGATTCCTCTGTGCTAACCCCAGGTGCTTTTGTTTTGCTTGTAACCTTTAAGCTGGACCTTAGGAAAGCTATTCTTGGTGCTTAATCCTTGTAGTTGCTCTTTTAAAATCTAGCAATAGCCTGAGTTCCCATGTGTATTTTCTTTCTTTTTTCATTAATAAAATTTACCCTTTTTAAGAACAGAATTGGATTCTTTTGTGCACATATTGTTTACTTAGCTGGTTGCAACAGCTGATTTCCTTCCCCCTCCCCCGGTCATCTTTTCCCAGGAGGGGGTGTGAAAGGGCTTGAGGGTACCTGACAGGAAGGAATTCCCAAGTGCACCTTCCTGGGCTCCCAAAGGGGTTCTGCACTTGGATGGTGGCAACATCTACTAATCCAAGGTCAGAGAAAAGCTGTAACCCTGGGAGTTTAATACTAACCTGGAGTGGCCAGTATTAATTTTTAGAATCCTTGCCAGAGTGGGGAGTGCCAGAGTGGGGAATTAGCCTTGACAGAGCTTTAAAAAGGGAGACTTTGAGGACCAAACTGGCAGAGCAGACCTCTAGGATTCCCTGGGAAAAGGTTGACAGCTTCTACTTCGCTCCAGAGACTCTGTCTTTGTTGCTGAGCTTCAGTCATTGGGATGTCCAGGCTGGCATGTCAGTGAGGGCACCTGGCCATCAGCACTGGACAATCAAGGACCCCAGCCTCGTGCACATGAGATCCTGCCCTGTCTTCCCTTCCCTCCTGTGCTCCTTTCCACCCTCGCTATCTTCCTCCCATCCTCCCCCTCTGCTCTTTTCCTGAGTCATTTTGCAAGAGTCACATTCCTAGATTGCAAGGTCAGCAGGGACTCTTGTGACCATCCAGTCTGACCTTCTGCATAGCACAGGCCAGAGATCCTCCCCCGGCAAGCCCTGTATCTAACCCCTAGCTTGTGGCTGGGCTGGAGCATGTCATAGAAAGACATCCAAGATTATCCAGTCCCCTTCAGGTAGCCCCCTCCCGACCTCCCTGCATGGCCCTTCCTCAGCCTCCTCCCCCCAAGAACCCTCCATCACCTGCATGACCCCAAACTGATACTGCCCATTCTTGGCGTGAATGGCCCCAAACAGCCAGTTCCATCCCCCCAGCTCCCAAACAGTCAATCACATTCTGGACACACCCACAGCTTTGGGAATGGGCGGGGCAGGATGCACGCTATGAATGGGGGGCGCTAAGCAGAGCTGGGCAGCATGGGGCTGAGCCCCTCCCCTTTGTGCAGGACAGAGCGGCTGGGCCTTGCTTCCCAGGCCGGCTCCATTTTCTTCCCTGTGGACACAGGCTCCGGCTCTGTCCCAGTCCAGTTAGCGCCTCCCATTGGCGGAGCCCAGCCACCATCACTACTGGGAGTGGGGGGATGCCCAGAATGGGGCTGGCTCCCAGCTCCAAACACTCAGGCTGTGGGGAGGCGTAACTGGAGCAGGGGTCGCAGGGGAGCCAGAGCCTGTGTCAATGGGGCAGCGGAGCCTGGGGAGCCCTATGAGGCAGCAGCTTTGCTAGCAGCCTGCACCCCACAGCGACCCAGCTTAGGGTTCCCAAGTATTTCCCTGGCTCTGCGACCCCCCCGGCATGATTCCACCCCACACTGTGATCTCTGAGCAGCGTGGCTGTGGCTGGGGTCACCGGGCCTGGCACAGAGGAGGAGAAAAGGCACTTATTGTGGGGCTGGCCAGGCAAACCATCCCGGCTTGGTGTCACAGGGAGGGGGAGTGACACACCAGAACGGCTACCCCGGGGCTGGGGGATTTACCACCACAAGGAACCTGTCAGTCAGGATGTGGGATGTGGGTGTGATGGGATGGGTCACAGAGACCCCTTTGGTGTGGCGGTTCAATGACAAGACGGGACACAGCTTTTAGCAAGCAAGCGGCTGGTCTGCTAACGGGCTTCTGCCTGTCAGCTTTCCACCCTCTCCTTTATTCTTTTCTCTCCCCCCGCGCATTACATTCTCCAACAGATAAAAGGAATACACTGGCTTTGTTTAACATTCTTATTTACCAATTTCTATCTACCGCATTCCTTGCTCTCGGGCCTTGAGCCCAGTCCTGGGAGGCTTCCCACGGTTCATGTCATCTGGGCGAGATTCCAAGGTTCATGCCCTTGAGAGGAGCTGTGTGTGCGCAGCTCCTGCACAACACTCCGGGTGTGCCCTGAATGTTGCCAAGCGCATGAACCTTGTATGAATCCTACACCTTTGGGACTGTCGCCTGATGTGCTGAGTCTACCTCTGAGCCTGTTTTCCCTGCCAGCTTGGGACTCCAGAACCCTGTCTTGTTGAGCCAGACACGCTAGCCTGCTGAAAACACGGACCCAGGTCTGAGCCACGTCCCCCAAAGCTGCAGGCTTTAACTAAAAACCACTTAGGAGGTACTCCTGTCTCCAGCACCCAGATACCCAGTTCCCAATGGGATCCAAACCCGAAATAAATCTGTTTTACTCTGTATAAAGCTTATACAGGGTAAACTCATAAATTGTCCGCCCTCTATAACACTGATAGAGAGATACGCACAGCTGTTTGCTTCCCCAGGTATTAATTGCTTACTCTGGGTTAATTAATAAACAAAAATGATTTTATTAAATATAAAAAGTAGGATTTAAGTGGTTTCAAGTAATAACAGACAGAACAAAGTAAGTTACCAAGCAAAATAAAACAAAACACGCAAGTCAAGCCTAATACATTAAGAAACTGATTACAGATGAAATCTCATCCTCAGAGATGTTCCAATAAGCTTCTTTCATAGACTGGACTCCTTCCTCGTCTGGGCCCAATCCTTTTCAGACCAACATTGTAATTTATGGCCTGGTTCCAGCAATCACTCACACCCCCGTAGTTACAGTCCTTTGTTCCAGTTTTTTTCAGGCATTTCTTTGGGGTGGAAGGGCCATCTCTTGAGCCAGCTGAAGACAAAATGGAGAGGCTTCCAGGGCCTTTTATATTCTCTCTTGTGGGCGGAAACCCCTTTGTTCTACTATGCAAAGTCACAGCAACAAGATGGAGTTTGTAGCCACCTGGGCAAATCACATGTCCATGAATGATTCAGCTTTTTGCAGGCTGATGCCATTGTTTACATGTTAGTTTGAACGTTCCCAGGAAAGATCAGGTGTGGATTGGTGTCTCCCAAAGTCCATTGTCAGTTAAGTGTTTCTTGGTTGGGCACTTACTGAGAATAGTCCTCTCTCAAGAAGCTGACTAAATGCTTCACTGAGGCTACTTAGAATCAAGCATAAAGAGATATAAGTACATAGCCAATATTCATAACTTCAAATACAAAAATGATACACACATACAGACAGCTTAATCATAACCAGCAAACTACAACCTTTCCATAGACACCCCACTTGGCCTCCTCTGTACAAGACCTGGTGCAACCATAGGACAATGATCTATATGGTCACAGGTTTCAGAGTAGCAGCCGTGTTAGTCTGTATTCGCAAAAAGAACAGGAGGACTTGTGGCACCTTAGAGACTAACCAATTCATTTGAGCATAAGCTTTCATGAGCTACAGCTCATTTCATCGGATGCATTCAGTTCATGTCACAGTTCATGTCAATAATGTCACAGTGGGACTCTGCAGTCCAGCCCCCCCTCTGCAGTCCAGCCCCCCCAGTGCCTCCCTCAGAGCTCCTGACACCAAGAGCTGGAGGCACTCTGCCTTCTAATGTAACCCAGTTGGGGACAGTGTAGGTGGCAAGCCAGGAGCACGGGCCTAGCAAAGGAATTTCCTAACTTCAGTTATTTCACTCTTCCAAAGCACTAGAGAGTTACAGACGCCTGCTGACGTCTGATCTCACCCTATCCGTGAGTCTAAGGTCTGGCCCAGCTGGGCTGAATCCCTCCAGCCTTCTTCTCCAGCCCAGCCTCCCTGCTTGTGGCAATGGACAACCCCTGACCCTCACAGAGAAACCCTCTTAAATGCAGCCTCTGTCCTTTCTGCCCCATGCTCCACTAGAATGCTTGTCCCATCTCCCCGCTGGACTCCTGTGTAGAGCCCACTGCTCCGCTGTGCTGGTAGCTGAGAGACCTTCAGAGCTGGTGGCCCTAGGGTTGCAAACTTCATGGCTTCTCTGAGATTGTCCTTCAAGGAAGAGTCAAGCCCCTTTCCTGGGCAGGGCAGCTGATGGCCATACACCACCAGGGCCTTGCTAGGGCGTGGTCAGACCAGAGCTCAACTCGTAACACCAAGTGGAGACCCTATTTGACCATGGAGGCAACAAGACAGAACAGATTGACCCTGATGTTTCCCACTGTGCCACAGGCCTCACTAAATGCCCCACTCTAGCTCCAACAGCAGCTACTGGGCTGGGTGCAGGAGTCACTGGGCGCAATTGTCTGGCCTGGGAGTGGCAGGGCCCAGACTGGGGGATAGGAGCAGTTCCTGCTGGCCTCTACGTCGAGGGATCTGTGCCCTGCACATGCCAGCGGTTCAGGAAGTGCTGGTACCTCACCAAAGGGAGGAGAGAGGCCGGGATGAACTTTCCCCCTGAGGTGAATTGTGGGCAGCCCCGTTGCAGGCAGGGAACTGAACCATTGATACTGGGGTGCATCTGGCCCACAGGGAAGGAGCTGGCCAATCCCGAGTGCAGAGAAGGGAGAGGCTCCAGCCATCACCACCAGAGGCATGAGACGGGGAGGAGAGTCCTGCCCGCAGGCACAGGTCATCTCCAGTCCCCCTTCTCCAAAAGTGATACCTAGGGTTTGCGGGGATTGCTGAGCGGCTCTGGGGCTGGAGAGGGTGGCTGTGCTGACTGCACTGATGGGATTAATGCTGTGGGTCCCAGTCCAGCCAGGCACAGCCCTGACTCCCTGTGTCACCTCTGGGTTATGGCTAATATAGCTCTTCCTTCTTCTGCAGACCTTGGGTCTCTCTGTCCCCACTGGGGCTCAGGACAGCCTGATTCAGCAGCTGCTGCAGCTGCCCCCACCTGACCCCCAGCTTAGACATAGGAGCCAGCTGGTTTGCAGGGACTGAGGGCGCTGAGTCTTCCAGCACCTCCCTAAGGATTCACAGGGACTGGTACCAGCTCAGTACTTCTGAACCTGGTGACTCCAGGGGGGGACCAGGCCAGAGAGGGGAAGGGGGGTTATTTAGATTGTTTCAAATGCTTTGGGATGGGTTAACCCTATTTAATTCCGATGCTGAATGTACATTGGGGAGAAAAGACCTCTCAGTTAAAGATGCTGAACCCTCTTCCCTGCAATGACAGCCTGAGCTCTCGAGTCCACGCTCTCTCTGACAGCTCTCACTTATCCCCCTCTGGGAGCTCTCACCCAGCCCTAGGAGATTCCCAAGGGCTCCTCCCACATGGCCGAGGGAAGCAGCACGGCCACTCATGGGGGCTGTAAACAAACTCCAGCCAGAATAATCCTTTTGTGCCGCCACTGCACTTTGGGATCTTTACATGGGACAGAGGAGCTGCCAGAGCAGAGCAGACCAGGGTCCCACCCAGCCCAGGCGCCTCTCTGTTGCTGGGGCAGAACCAGCTGCGTCAGAGGAAGCTGCAGGAAGCCAAGCCAGAGGGAAGAACCTGCCCCTGGGGGACTCTAGGGTTGCCAGGTGTCTGGTTTTCAACCAGAACACCCAGTCAAAAATGGACCCTGACGGCTCCGGTCAGCAGCACTGACCGGGCCTTTAGAAGTCTGGTTGGCAGTGCAGCAGGATAAGGCAGGCCCCCTGCCTGCCATGGCTCCGTGTGGCTCTCAGATGCAGTGGCATGTCCCCCCTCCAGCTCCTACACATAGGGGCAGCCAGGGGGCTCCACATGCAGCCCCCGCCACAAGCATCGGCTCAGCAGCTCCCATTGGCTGGGAACTGCAGCCAATCGGAGCTGCGAGGGTGGCACCCGCAGACAGAGCAGCACATAGAGCCACCCCGAGCGCCTTCAGAAGCTAGCCAGAGACTGAGTCGTGTAACGCTCGATCTGCAAGGAGGCCACGTCCTTTTGGGATTTGCCGAGATGATAACATGGGAAGGTGGCTTGGGTGTAAACTCAGGTGTGAATGGACCCGCTCTAGGTACACGGGGGGGGGGGGGTCCCCACGGGGGGAGGCCAATGCAGTGACGCCCCGTCCCTGGGCAGACAAGGGCTGTGTCTACACCACAACCGCAGCAGGGCCACAGCCCAGCGCTGCGGCTTCACCGCTGTGGTGTCGTGATGCAGACACTGCAGCACTGGAAGGGGCTTTGCCGTCACCGTAGTTAATCCACCCTCCAAGCGGCAGTAGCCAGGCCGATGGGAGAATTCTTCACTCCATCTTCTGATGTCTGCACTAGGGCTTAGGTCGGCTTAATCCTGTCTCCAGGGGTCTGAATTTTTCACACCCCTGAGCAATGTTGCTGGGTCGACCTAAGCTTTAGGTGTAGATCAGGCCAAGCCTCAGCTTCCTTCATCTGGAGTTAGGGCATCCACACAGCCCTCAGCATCGCTTTAACTGCATGGGCTGATCCTCGCACCCGCAGTCAAACCCGTGCGCCTGTCCCGTGTCCACCAGGCCTCCGTGGATCAGTTCTGCTGACTCCCGGTGAACCAGCTCTGGGAACAGTCCTGCACCCCATTGTGTCCCAGAACCAGCTGTTGCAAGAGGGGTTTGTTTGCTCAGCATGTTCCAGGAACACGTATTTCACAATCCAATGATATAAATAAAGCCACAGCGCAGAGCACAAGGGTCACTTCTCCTCTGTGGGCTCAGTTGCACACACCCACTGGGTCACTGCAGGGGGGCGTGGAGGGAGGGGTCTCCTCAGTGACAGCCCTGTCACATTCCCTGCCCCCTTGGGTGCCTGCCCCATCTCCCCAGCCCCCCAGCCTGTGACTGTCACACCGAGCTCAGCCTGCCTCTCTCACAAGGACGATTGCCTGCCCTAACGCCTGGCCACGCTGCCCCACAAGGACTGTGCTATGAACATGGGGTTTCCCGGGTGCCTCCTGCTCCCAGATGGGCACCCCCTTGGCAGGAGCTCAGCTGCCTATGCTGGAGCCGGGAACACAAAGGTCCCCATCCTCCTGGCTTGGTTTTGGGGTGAGTGGCCTTTTCCCTTTGCTCTGGCTTTGAATAGCCCTGGGGGCAACCTGTGATTCTCCAGCCCCACCCATCAGCTACGGCATAGCTGTGTCCTGGGAGCCAGAACTCCTGGGGTCTATTCTGCCTTGGGAAGCGGAGTGAGGTCTAGTGATTTCAGCAGGGAGTGGAACCAGGATCTATCTAGCTGCATGTCCGATTTTACAATACAATTAGTTTAACTTTTGTTAAATGTTAAAAGAGTAAAAAGAAACTCGCATGTCTCTGAGTCCTGGAGGTGTTTCTCAGCTGCCCTGGGCTGGTCTCTTTAGGAACATGGGACACAGGGCTGGAAGGGCATGTTATATAATCCCAGTCACACACTTATCAAGTGCCATCTTCACGTGAGTTAGCACGTTCTCCCCTCACCCATTAGGAGGCTGTTCCTGAACCTTCTTCTCATTTCCAGCCTAAAGTAACTCCTGGCCAGTTCATGATTCTATGGCAGTGGGGAGCACAGGCCACTAGTTGCATGGAGGTGGGAGATTACCTGCAGCCTCCCCCCACCCCTCCCTGGGACAGGGACTCGGCAGTGAGGCTGCACCTGACCCTGACACAGTGCAAGGGCCAGGCTGGCCTCAGAAACACCCTGGGCCCTGCCCCCCTGCGCCAGGTGCACCAGGTGTGGGTGAGCAGGCTCTGGCCGGCAGCAGGATCCAAGTGCAGAGGGACTTAGTGTGGGGGTATCCAGGTAGGGGTAAGAGAGTTCTCTGTGGGGCAATCTGGGTGTGGGTGGCTCAGTGGGAGATCTGGATGCACAGATGCTCACTGAGGGGTTGCAGGGCAGTGGGATTCTGCAGGGGATCCAGGTGAAGGTGTTTGGGGCTCAGCAGGGGGGGTCTAGGTGCAGGGGAGGTGGGGTTCATTTAGGTGGGGGTGGTACAGATGCAGGGGAGGTGGGGCTTGTCAGGGTGAAGTTTCGATGGGCCTGCTTAACGGGGGAGCCCCAGCTTCTGCCAAGGGGATGCCACACGCTGGGCTCCAGCCTCCCCGCACTTCCCCCATTCCCTTCTCTTCCCCATCCCATGCCCCTTCCCCATTGCTCCATCTCCTCCCCTCCCCACTGCCTCTTTCCCCCAGCCCCCACTTCCCCCATCCCATGCCCCTTCCCCACTGCTCCATCTCCTCCCCTCCCCTCCATCTCCTCCTCATCCCACCCCCTTCGTCCCCACTGCCTCTTTCCCACAGCCCCCACTTCCCCCAGCCCCTTCTCTTCCCCACTGCCCCATCTCCTCCCCAGGCCGGGGCAAGGTCACTCTACAACCCGCCGCCCGGTGAGTGCCGGTGGCGCCTGACCCCTGCTGCTGCCCCCGGGACACGTAGCTCAGAGGAGGGGGTTGAGGGGGAGGGCTGGAGAGGCGGCGGGGCTGGGTAGCTTTCCTGGCCGGCCGGGGGATCGGGCTGCCTGGGGCCCCTTCTGACTCCGGGCATCGCCACCTAGCGGCTGCGCGGGTATCACACCGCTCCGCTCTCCGCTCCACGGCCACGGCAGGGGTGGCGTGTCGTGTGGGCCGCTGGTGAATCACAGAATATCAGGGCTGGAAGGGACCTCAGGTCTCTAGTCCAACCCCCTGCTCAAAGCAGGACCGATCCCCAATTTCTGCCCTGATCCCTAAATGGCCCCCTTAAGGATCGAACTCACAACCCTGGGTTTAGCAGGCCAATGCTCACACCACTGAGCTATCCCTCCCCCCAGCAATGTTTGGGCCGGGTCTCTCCCCCGGCCCCGCCTGCTGCCCCCCCCCCGCACCTCCCCCGAGTGTCCCGCGGCCCCCACTTACTGCCCCCGCGCACCTGCCCCGAGCCTGCGGCTCACGCGGACTCTGCTCTGCGGGCTCCCCGCATCAACTGCTGCCGCAGGGTCCTAGTGCCCCCTATTCACTCATGGCAGGGCAGGCTGCCCTTACTCTGCCCTTCCGCCCTAGCCCTGAGCCTCTCCAATGTCCCAAACCCCTCAACGCCAGCCCCAGACAGAGCCCTCATCCCCCCACACCCTAATCCTCTGTCCCAGCCCTGAGCCCCTCCCACACCCCAAACCCCTCATCCCCAGCCCCAGAGAGAGCCCTCATCCCCCCGCACCCTAATCCTCCGCCCCAGCCCTGAGCCCCTCCCAGACCCCAAACCCCTCATCCCCACCCCCGGTGAGAGCCCTCATCCCCCCGCACCCTAAGCCTCTGTCCCAGCCCTGAGCCCCTCCCACACCCCAAACCCCTCATCCCCAGCCCCACAGCCCTCACCCCTGAACCTCCTCCTATCCCCATCTCCCTCCCAGAGCCTGCACCTCCTCCCCCTTCCCACACACCCCCTCCGTCCCCCAAACGCTGTCCTAGAGCCTGAACCCCCTCCCTCTGCACCCCTCCACCCCCAAACGCAGTCCCAGAGCCTGCACCCCTCATCCCCTCCTGCACCCCCACCCCCTGCCCCAGCCCGGAGCCTACACCCAGCACCCAAACTCCATCCCAGAGCCTGCACCCCAGACCCCCTCCCACAACCAAACTCCCTCCCAGAGCCTGCACCCCTCCTGCACCCTAATCCCCAGGCCAGGGCCTGCACCCCAGACCTCCTCCCCCTACCCAAACTCCCTCCCAGAGCCTTAGGCAGGTGGGGGGTGGAGTTTGGGGGGCGGGTTCTGGGCACCACCAAAATTTCTACAAACCTGCCAATCCAGTGGGCCTGCACACTCAAGGTCGGGGCGGGAAGCCGAGTGTGGGGGTCCTTCAGCGATGCAGGCAGTGTGAAAGCAGGTGGCTTGGTTTGGAAAGTGTAGTGCAGTATCACTGGTTCTGACGTCACTAACCACGTCTTGTCTTTTGCCGGCTACTTAGGGCTCTTCTGCACTTGAAACATTACAGTGGCAGCTCTGCAGCTAAAGCATTTCTGGGTCGACGCTACTGACGCTGACCGGAGGGGCAGGAGGGGCAACCCACCGCCCCGAGAGGCAGTAGATAGGTCACTGAAATACAACATGCCTCTGAGTCTTTTCTCTCAGTGCATCAGGAGATGGCAAGGGAGAGCTCACTCAGGCCGCAGCTTACATCAGCCTTGTTTGGAGATCCCCAAGGTGTCCAGCCATGGAGACAGAGACTTATCTCATCTCTTTGCTTTCTTTCAGTTTCCATGACAGGATTCCCCATGGCAGGTAAATACAAACATAGGCAGAGGGTGCGGGGTCTGTCCGTATGTGTGGGGTGCATGCTGCAGTGTGCAGCTATCTCATAAATTGGGGCAAGGAAGGGCAGAGTTAAGGTTATTTAATCTAGTCATTCAAGTGTAGAACTGGAATCTGGGTTCAAATCCTGCCTCCTCCAGACTCACCCCATGGTCTCAGCCCATCTCTTCCTCGCTACATGCCTCAGTTTCCCCACCAGTGAATTGTTAACAAGGTGCACTGTGTGGCAGAGTGAGCAAGGCACAGGGCATCCTGGCTGTTGGGTACCTGTGGAAATGCCACAGCAATTCAGCGTCTCAAGGGCTCACCCTTGCCCAGTAAGACCGATTGAAATTTGGGCTCTGGCAGCGGCTGGCTGAGCTGCATCAGTCTGGGGTGACCCCAGATTTATCCTGGGGTATGATCTGCCCCAACAGATATTTTTGCCTTTAGTTATTGCTAGAGCAGTTTCAGCTCAGCCCTGGCTGTGGCTGGTGAATGGCCTCACCCTGCAAAGGGCAAATGGAGGTGCTGTGTACCGACACTGGGGTGCCGTGATGCTAGCTGGGGCCTGTGAGAGGTGGCGGTGGGGTACCAGGAGCTGGGCTGCCGTGGTGCTGTCACCACAGGAGGGTGCTCTGTCTGGAAGGCCCTGTCTGTCTGGACACTGTGGAATATAGAGGAGCTGAGTCAGCCCCAGTCAGGGCCAGTGGAGGCTTTGGGGGAGCAGAACTACAGCCCTTCGGAGCTGCTGCTGTTGGCTCTGGTCAGGCAGGGGCATCAGGGCGCAGACGGGGAGGGAGCCCAGGCAGGGGCAAAGGGCAGTTCAGTCTCCTGACCAGTTACGCCCTTTGCCCCTCGGCTGGGAGCCGCTCGGACTGAGGGCTGGGCTGGGCTGCACACACCTGTCCTGTCATGGAGGGGAATTAACCCCAGCAGCTCATTTCACATTTTGGGCATCAGAGAGCTGCAATGGCTGCAACTTACACTCACTACCAGCTTGGACCCAGGGCCCCAAGACGTGAAAGTGCAGTGCCTGTTCCCCCCACGCCAGCCACAGCCCCTGCCTGAGCTGGGGCCAAACGGGAACCGGTGCCCTCCAGGGGAAAAGATCCAGGTCTCCTTCCCCCAATGTACTGCGTCACCTCATCCTCCTCGCACAGACTTTATTGGAGCCAGAGTCCCCTGGGGGAAAGACCCTGTGTCCCATCCTCCATCCCACGAGTCAGCCATTCCACCGTGCATGGGGCTGGATCAGAGCTGGTGACCTCCAGAGAGGAACCCCCCAGTGTCCCATTCTCAGCCCCCCGGAGCCAGCCAGTCTGCCACACTGAGACTGAATGGGAGCCAGAGCAAACGATAGCGAACAAGCCCCATATTCCTTTCCTCTAGCGCATCCCTGAGTGTTTATCCCCTTGGGGTGTTTGCAGACTCTGGCATTTCAGAAGTGGCTCAGCTCCGACTGGTGAACGGCCGGAGTCGCTGTGCTGGGAGAGTCGAGGTGCTTCACAACGAGCAGTGGGGAACCGTGTGTGATGACAGCTGGGATTTAACTGAGGCCAGAGTTGTGTGCAGGCAGCTGGGCTGTGGGACGGCGTTATCAGCCCCACGTGAGTCTCGGTTTGGACAGGGATCTGACCGTATCTGGCTGGATGAGGTTAACTGCACAGGGACAGAAGCTGCCCTCTCCGAATGCAAGGCTCGGCCTTGGGGAGAGCATAACTGTAACCACGTGGAAGATGCCAGTGTTGTGTGCTCAGGTAAGCCTCATCTCTTCTGTCACGGTGGGTGCTGCAGGGAGTGGATTAGGAAGCTTTCAGCCCAGCCCCTGGTTCCCCATCTGAGTTCCCGTGCCCCAGCGCAGCGCTATGGGCCTGTACTGAAGGGAGCAGGCTGGGAACACAGGAGGGGGTGCTCTCCCCTAGCAGTCTGGGCTGACCCCAGTCCTCCCGCTGGCTGACAAAAAGTCTGTGCTGCAGGGTATGGGGCTCTCGCCTCACAGTCAGCGATGCTCAGAGTTCCCCAGAGCGGCGCTAGGGGGCGTGAGCTGCAGAGGGTGGAGTGTGGGGCACAGTGAGAGGCCTTCTGATCGCTCTGATCCCCCACCCTCCCTGGCACAATGGGGCGCTGGGTAAGCATGGATCCCAGCTGTGGGACTTGGTGTCAAACAGAGCTTGCAGTCACTCCTGGGGACTAGAAACCCAGGGTCACTTTGACAAGAGATGGGCTCCTAACTCAGCCATGCTGGACAATTTGCACCACAAACAATTAGCCCTGAACCTGTAACGTCCCCCGCAGCTCTGACTGGACAAACATTTCCCCCAACTTCCTGTCTGCACAGTCACCATATTTCTGTGCCCTGACTCTCAGCTGCCTTGTCCCACCCCGAAGTGGCAGCATGTCAGCGGTGGGGACTGAGCCCTTGGCATGGAGGGGCTGTGTGAGGAGGCCAGTCACACCCATCCGTGGTAGGCGATACAGTCATCAGCATCACTTGTGATCAGATGCACAGGCATCTCCTTGAGTATTTATTGCATTTGCAGACTCGGTCATTCCAGACCCAGGTCCTCTCCAACTGGTGAATGGCCCCAATCGCTGCGCTGGGAGAGTCGAGGTGCTTCACAACCATCAGTGGGGAACCGTGTGTGATGAGGGCTGGGACTTAACTGATGCTGGAGTTGTGTGCAGGCAGCTGGGCTGTGGGACGGCGTTATCAGCCCCAGGGAGGGCTCAATTTGGACAAGGATCTGGGCCAATTTGGCTGGCTGAGGTTAACTGCGCAGGGTCAGAAGCTGCCCTCTCCGAATGCAGGACTAAGTCTTGGGGAGACCATAACTGTCACCACAGAGAAGATGCCAGTGTTGTGTGCTCAGGTAACCCTCCTTTGTCATGCCCCTGTAAGTGCTGCAAGAAGCAGTTCGGGGACTCACTGGGGCGCTCTCCCCTCACAGTGAGTTCTGACCCTGATGCAAAATGCTGGGCTGGGGCTCAGCGGAGGCTGCTTTCCCTGCAGACTCCTGCATTACCACAAAGCCCCAGGTCGTGTCTAAGGGCCTTGCTGCAGGGAGCAGTTTGGAGATGACAGGAGGGGGCTGCTCTCTCTCTGAGTCAGTGCTGAGCCCAATGCCCCAGCGTGGTGCTAGGGCACCGTGCTGCAGGCTGAGGTGTATACACCGCTGTGAGTGTCCCTCTGCCATGTCTGCTCACTCTGATCCCCCCACCCAACTCCAGCCCTATGGGCGCTCTGTGACCAGTGAGTTCTCATCAGACTCACTTGCTGTCTTATTCTGATGAGATGAGAGGTTTGGTTGCCTAAAGGAAGAGCCCTGATGTGCTCTGCTTAGACATCTGCCATTTTTGTACGCAGTGTAGTTGCAGTCATGTTGGTCCCAGGATACAAGAGAGACAAGGTGGGTGAGGAAATGTCTTTTGCTGGCTCAACTTCTCTTGGTGAGAGAGACAAGCTTTCGAGCCACACAGAGCCCAGCCCTGAAGAGTAAGCTCCAAAGCTTGTCTCTCTCACCAACAGAAGCTGGTCCAATAAAAGACATTACCTCACTCACCTCATCTCTCTAGATCGGGGTGGGCAAACTTTTTGGCCCGAGGGCCACAGCTGGGTGGGGAAATTGCATGCACTGCCATGAATGTAGGGCTGGGGTGGGGGTTGGGGTGCGGGAGGGAGTGCAGGGTGTGGGAGGGGTGCGGCGTGCAGGAAGGGGCTCAGGGCAAGGAGTTGGGGTGGATGAGGGATGCAGGGTGTAAGAGGGGGCTCAGGGCAGGGGGTTGGGGTGAGGGGAGCGGTGCAGAGTATGGGAGGGGGCTCAGGGCAGGGGGTGGAGGGTTGGGGTGCAGGAGCGGTGTGGGGTGCGGCCGCAGGCTCAGGGCAGGGGGTTGGGGTGTGTGATGCAGGAGGGGTTTGGGGTGCGGGCTCTGGCCCAGGCCGCTTACCTGGAGCAGCTCCAGGGTGGCAGTGGTGCGGAACCAGTAAGGCAGGCTCCCTGCCTGCCCTGGCCCTGCGCCACTCTCAGGAATGGAGAACTGCAGCCAATGGGAGCTTGGGGTGTGGAACCCACGGGTGAGGGCTGTGCACGGAGTCCTCTGCCACCCTCCCCCCGCCCAGGGGCTGCAGGGACGTGGTGATAGCTGCTTCCGGGAGCAGCACGGCACCCACAGCGCCACAGGGGTGGCAATCCCGCAGGCTGGATCCAAAGCCCTGAGGGGCCAGATCCAGCCCATGGGTCGTAGTTTGCCCACTCCTGCTCTAGATTCCTGTAAGGTTTTTGACTTGGCACTGCACGAGAACGATGCAAAATCGACATTGTACATGATAAATCAATTAAAAACTGGCCAACTTCCTGGTCTCAAAATGTAATTGTGAATGGGGAATCATCATCGAGCAAATGTGTTTGACTGGGGTCCTGAGGGATCACTTCTTGGCTCTACACTATTTAACAATTTTATCAAGGGACTAGAGAAAAACATAAAAACATCACTAAGAAAGTTTGCAGATGACACAAAATTTGGGAGACTGGTAAATAGTGAAGAGGACAGGTCCCTGACACAGAGTGATCTAAATCACTAGGTAAGCTGAGTGCAAGCAAACAAGGTGCCTTTTAACATGACCGAATGTAAAATTATACATCTCGAAACACAGAATGCAGGCTGTACTTACAGGAGGGGGGACTCTCTCCTGGGAAGCCCTAACTCTGAGAAAGATTTGGGAGTGGGTGGTGGATAATCAGCTGAACAGGAGCTCCCAGTATGACTCTGTGACCAAAATGGCTAGTGCAATCCTGGGATGCACTTACAGGGGAATCTCGAGTAGCTGTATAGAGGTTATTTTACCTCTGTAGTTGGTGCTGGGGCAACCACTGCGGGAATCTTGTGTCCAGTTCTCTCGCCCACAATTCAAGAAGGATGCTGATAAATTTAAGAAGGTTCAGAGAAGAACCATGAGAATGATCAAAGGATTAGAAAACCTGCTTTGTGGTGACAGACGCAAGGAGCGCAATCTGTTTAGTTTAACAAAGAGAAGGTGAAGGGACCACTTGATCACAGTCTATAATTACCATCATGGGGAACAGAAATGTGATAATAAAGGACTCTTCAATCTTACAGGCCAGTGATTAATAAGATCCGATGGCTGGAAGCTGAAGAGAGACAAATTTAGATTACAAATAAAGAATAAATTTGTAACGATGAGGATTATTAATTGTTGGAACATCTTACCAAGGGCTGTGGGGGATCCTCCCTCCCTGGTAATTTTTAAATCAAGATTGGCTGTTTCTCAAAGATCTGCCTGAGGAATTACTCCAGGGCAGGTCTCTGGCCTGTGCTACACAGGAGGTCAGACTAGGTGGTCACAGTGGGCACTTTGGGTCTTGGGATGTATGAATCCCGCTGATCAGATTCAGTGTCAGATGGAGCCTGCAGCCATTCACAAGGAGTAGGGACCCTGGGATACTTTGTCGAGCATCAGGCTCTTAACCCCATTGCCCCGGCCAATTAGCATCTTAGCTGATGAGCCAATAACTTTTAATTTTTGGCACCATGGTGACTGGATGCAGAATTCTTCCCCATGTCCTCCCTAAATGACTGGGCCAGATTTCTCTTGCCTGTTTCTCAGCTGCACCCTAGTGGTGGCTGCATATCTGTGGTGGGGAGTGAGACCCTGATAGGTGGTAGCTGTGTGTGGAGGCTGTTCAGACCTGTCAGTGGGAGGCTCTACGTTCCCCAGCATCACTACTGATCAGATGCACAGGAACCTCCCTGCGTGTTTATTCCATTGGGGTGTTTGCAGACTCCGATATCTCAGAAGTGGCTCAGCTCCGACTGGTGAACGGCCCGAGTCGCTGCGCTGGGAGAGTCGAGGTGCTTCACAACCAGCAGTGGGGAACCGTGTGTGATGACAGCTGGGATTTAACTGAGGCCAGAGTCGTGTGCAGGCAGCTGGGCTGTGGGACGGCGTTATCAGCCCCAGGAAGGGCTCAATTTGGGCGAGGATCTGACCGTATATGGCTGGACGATGTTCAGTGCAAAGGGACAGAAACTGGCCTTTCCGAATGCAGAGCTCGGCCTTGGGGAGACAATAACTGTCACCACGGAGAAGATGCTGGTGTTGTTTGCACAGGTAATCCTCATTTCACAGTGCGTGTTGCAGGGAGCAGGGTGGGAAGCTCATTACAGGGCATTGTCCCCTCACAGCCATTACTAACCCCAGCATGGTGCTTGAGGCCTGTGCTACAGGGAGCTATATGGTGGTTCCAGTAGGGGACACTCTCCTCTCACACGCTGTGGTGACCCTAATTCCCCTCTACGGATCTATAGGCCTGTGCTGCAGGGAGCGACATGGGGCTCAGTAGGGGGTGCTCTCCCCGTGAAGTCAGTGCTGGCCCCTGTGCCCCAGTGCAGTGACAAGGGGCCTGTGCTGCAGGGAGGAGGCCTGGGTGTCAGTAGGGGGTGCTCTCCCCTTGCAGTTGTGCTTGCCCTAATGCCCCAGTGCAGTGCCATGGGCCCCTAGCATGAGGAAGCCTTGTCTGTGCCCGCTGGGGGGCAGCTCCCCAACTCCCTCAGCCATAGGCCACACAAGCTGTGCCCTCTAGGCGTTGAGGCATGGCCTCTCTCCAGGTTGGCAATAGGCACACTCCAGCCCCCAGCCCTCCGAGTGTCCCCCTACAGCTCCCAGCCCCTGTCCCACTGGGCATTCACAGCAGTCACAGATCCGCTGCTCCCAAAGGAACAGGGCCCCCAGCTGACCAGCTCCACCTCCCATCTCTTCCCCAATCAATGCACAGCCCTAGTTCACTTCATAGTGACAAGGACAAGTGATTTCACAGAGAGTAGAGATTTGAGGAGTAGCAAGGAGAAGGGTTGGAAAGAAATGGTTCCATGGCCAATAAAATCATACCACCTTGACTAGAGCCTAGACTCACTGAACGAGATACTTTTCTGTCTGGTAGAGCAACGCTCACCCCACAGTCCTTCCAGGGTTTTACTCCAGGCTTGGCTGTGATCTCCTGTTCCTGGGACAAACACTGTCAGCCACCCCCTGAGTGAAAGGGAGCTCTTGTCCCCTCTCCTCTTTCTTTGTAGGTACAGACCATTGTCTCTTCCCAGAGGAGGTCTCTCTTCGGAGACTTATCCTGGGGCTCTTTGTCTTTGTAAATTCTCAGGCCCCTACTGGGCCCAGACAGTGAATATAGCCCGTCTCCACGGCTGTGCTTTGTTCTGTGTGCTCATTGACTTAGCCGAAGGGATTGCCATGGCGAAGATGACAAGCTTCACTTCAGCACTTCTGCAGCCTCATATTCCACATTTTACATCTCTCTTCAGCTATGTCCCATACAAACATCTTGCCCCCATTAGGGTGACGAGTGTGCTGCTGGCTCTTGGTAGAGACCTCACATGCCACCTTTGATGATCTATTGTGCATATATCTCACCCAGGGGATCCCCATGTAACTCTAGGCATCCCTATGCCCTCTGCCAGTTGGCATCTAGTTATCCCTGGGCCAGACCCCTCTGCAGCACAATGCGGGGCTGGGTAACTATAGCTTCCACTGGTTGGATTTGGTGTCAATGGAGCCTGCAGCCGCTCACTCAAACTAAAAATCCAGGGCCAATTTCTCAAGAACCAATTTCTATAATCACTGTGTTCCGAAGGATTTGCATCTCAGGAAATTAGCCCAGAACCTGTAACTTCCCCAACAGCTGGATATAGGACACTTCCTGTCCTACACAGCCTAAATATTTCCCTGTCCTGTTTCTCAGCTGCTTTGTCCTACCCCAGAAGCGGCTGCCTGTCAGTGGCAGGAGTCTTCTTCTTTTGCATATTTCACAAGTCAATATCTATGTAACCCTTCTGCCAGGTGGAGTCGGCAGCGACCAGGGCTGAATTCAATATTTAGGGGTTCCTTTTCAGCAATACCACAGAACTGGCTTGAGTTCCCATCCAGTAGCCTGGGACAATTACACACCACCCCCTGGGTGCCTCTATGAGGCAAAGCTTCCCCGCTCGCAGGCACAGAGTCTCAGTGCAGAAAAGAAACTTTTTAATAAAAGGAGGGAAGTAACCGAGCATTAACTTGAGAAAACGCCGGAAATAGGTTTAATCATGACCAAACCACCTATCCCAGAGTACATCGGACAGTGTCTTGCCTCAGGTTCTTTAGTCCAGCAACCAAAAGTTCCTTTAACATGCCCCTCCCTTTTCTCTCCACCACACCCCACTCACAGTGGTTGTCCTTAGTTAGTGAAGATGCAGAGGTGCACCTGTGTGAGTTCAGCTCCCACCATGGGGGTGGGGAGGAGAGGGCCTGGCTCGCTGTGCTGTCTGGGTGCTTGCTCTGGTGGCAGCTGCCCTGCCAGCAGCTGCCCTGCCAGCCACTCACCACTCTGCTCGCCCTCACCGCCTGCTGCCCCCAGCCTCTCTTCTGTGACCTCTGCAGGTCTAGCTCTTGAGTCTCCACCCAGCTCTCAGTGACTGTCAGCTCTTAGTGGAGAGACCTCGGTGCTGAAGCAGGCTGGGCAGAAACACTGTCTCACAGCAGGTGATTTCAGCTCGAATGATCATTTAAACCAAAAAGACTCCTAATGGAGCCTTAATTAGCTCTACCTTTGAAGCGGGGGGGTAGCAGATTGAATCATGCCTAGACCTCTTACACAGAGCCCTCAGCAGGAAAAGCCATCTTCACTCCTTCTCACTCTTGATAGGGGTCTGGTGTCTGAGCCCCCTGGTTAATGAGTTCAGTTCAGTTGTGGGTGACCCCCTCAGTCAGGGCAAGCTAAGCACAGTTGTGCTGCCCTTTACTCACACAATCAGGGTAACAACATTTCATTGCGCCTGTATTCAGTACTACAGTGATTTGTAACCCAACACCAGCCAACACAGCTCTCTCTACTGGATACCTAGGCAGAGTGGGTGTGTTCATGTAAATACCATCTGGTCCTGAACCCTTTTCCCCTCCCCAGCTCATCACTAGCTGTCAGGGGATAGCTCATTCCAACCTTGCTTACCTCTAGCTTAGGGATCGGCAACCTTTGGTACGCGGCCCATCAGAGAAAGCCGCTGGCGGGCTGGGCTGGTTTGTTTACCTGCAGCGTCTGCAGGTTTGGCCAATTGCAGCTCCCACTGGCCGCGGTTTGCCGTTCCAGGCCAATGGGGGCTGCGGGAAGCGGCAGCCAGCACATCCCTCGGCCTGTGCCGCTTCCCACAGCCCCCATTGGCCTGGAACGGCGAACCGCGGCCAGTGGGAGCTGCGATCGGCCGAATCTGCAGATGCTGCAGGTAAACACACCATCCTGGCCTGCCAGCGGATTTCTCTGACGGGCCGCGTGCCAAAGGTTGCCGATCCCTGCTCTAGCTTGTTCAGCCATCTGACTGTGCATCCTCAAGGTCCAGTCTTCTAACGGGGCTCTCCTCCATCACGTGTGACCATCTGTATTGCTGCCCCACCTCTTGTTTCATTAACCTTTGCTCTCTCTCGTCCTCCCACTCTGTTCCCTGGTCACTCCTTACTGTTCTTTTTACAGCTTCTGCCACTATTAAAAAAAGCTACCTATCACTTACCAGAACAATTTACCTTTCCCCTGCTCTATGCAAACCTTAATTTTAAAACAACACCTTTATGAAATGGTGGGTAGCTATTATCCACACTTAACAGAAGAAGGAACCCAAACACAGAGGATTGCCCCGGATCACTTTGTGAGCCCATGGAACAGCCTGGGCTAGAACCCAGGCACTTCTACTTGTTGTATTATTATTTCTAATTTGAATTCCAGTCGCTCTTTGAAGATGTAACGGCTGCTTGAGAAGATCAGGCTAAGCCAAAACCCTGCATTGCAGCAGTCCCTCTGGCCAGTCCTGTCAGGGGCCCGTGAAGCCTAGTCCAGGATATGTGTCCCAGGTTGCAAATAGGAAGATAGAAGTTAGGGCTTCTGAAATTCATCAGCAAGCCAGTCTCTGTACCCCAGAGTTGCCGCCCCTCTGTGAGGACACAGCTTCTCAGCCCAGCTCTGCCGTCATTCATCTGAGATTGGTCCTGGGCTGGCAGCACTAGACATGAGTGCAGCAATAGCTGCCACAAAACGATGTTGCCAAGTCAGTCGTGGCAAGTCAGGAGGAATTGCAGGGGCAGGTGTTTCCTTCAGGAGGGGGCCGATCTGCTTGGAGGAAGTGTGCATTGCCTCTGCACTGGGCGCAACCCTTGTCAGCCTGGAGCGCAGCAGGTTGCTGCCAGCCGTCACTGCGCTCCAGTCAGTTCTCACGGGGGATCATAGAATCATAGAATATCAGGGTTGGAAGGGACCTCAGGCGGTATCTAGTCCAACCCCCTGCTCAAAGCAGGACCAATCCCCAACCAAATCATCCCAGCCAGGGCTTTGTCAAGCCTGACCTTAAAAACTTCTAAGGAAGGAGATTCCACCACCTCCCTAGGTAACGCATTCCAGTGGTTCACCACCCTCCTAGTGAAAAAGTTTTTCCTAATATCTAACCTAGACCTCCCCCACTGCAACTTGAGACCATTGTTCCTTGTTCTGACATCAGTCACCACTGAGAACAGTCTAGATCCATCCTCTTTGGAACCCCAAATGGCTCTGCAATCACATCCGCAAACTCTTTTAGCATTCTCGGATGCAGCACATCTGGCCCCATGGACTTGTGCTTGTCCAGCTTTTCTAAATAGTCCTGAACCACTTCTTTCTCCACAGAGGGCTGGTCACCTCCTCTCCATGCTGTGCTGCCCAGTGCAGTAATCTGGGAGCTGACCTTGTTCGTGAAGACAGAGGGAAAAAAAGCGTTGAGTACATTAGCTTTTTCCACATCCTCTGCCTCCCCCGTTCAGTAAGGGACCCACACTTTCCCTGATCTTCTTGTTGCTAACATACCTATGGAAACCCTTCTTGTTACTCTTAACATCTCTTGCTAGCTGCAACTCCAATTGTGATTTGGCCTTCCTGATTTCACTCCTGCATGCCTGAGCAATATTTTTGTAGTCCTCCATGGTCATTTGTCCAATCTTCCCCTTCTTGTGAGCTTCTTTTTTGTGTTTAAGATCAGCAAGGATTTCACTGTTAAGCCAAGCAGGTCGCCTGCCATATTTAATATTCTTTCTACACATTGGGATGGTTTGTTCCTGGACTCTGGGTGACGTTTTCAGGGAGCTATGGAGCCAACACATGTAAATTCGATGCTGAGGTCAGGCTAAGGCAACCACTAATGACACGGGTGACTGTGTTCATCTCCCAATCACCAAGATGCTTATGACAGCATCTGCCCTGCAGTACTGCACAGTATCCCACTGGAGGGAATACCAGCACCAGGAGTGAGGGTGTAAATCTGCTCCCCAGGAGGTTCCTGCCAGTAGTGTGGGGGGTGATCTTTTTCATTAAGTGCTCTAGTGGGAGCAGTAGGTCAGACTGCAGTCCAGTCTGCCTAACTAGGTGAGAGCTGGCTGGGAGGGGAGTGGACAAACTTCAACATTGCCCAAGTGATTAGCCTGGTCAGTGGTGGGGAGCCCTTGACAGGCAGTGGTTGTGTGCAGAGACCGGTCAGATCCATTGGCAGGAGGCACTACGTTCCCCAGCGACACGAGAGATCAGATGCCCAGGAACCTCCCTGAGTGTTTATTCCCTTGGGCGTTTGCAGACTCTGGCATCTCAGAAGTGACTCAGCTGCGATTGGTGAATGGTTCGAGTCGCTGCGCTGGGAGAGTCGAGGTGTTTCATAACAAGAAGTGGGGAACCGTGTGTAATGACAGCTGGGACCTACAGGATGCTGGAGTTGTGTGCAGGCAGCTGGGCTGTGGGACGGCGTTATCAGCCCCCGCCGGGGCTCACTTTGGGCAAGGATCTGAGCATATCTGGCTGGCTAATGTGAACTGCACAGGGTCAGAAGTTGCCCTCTCCGATTGCAGGGCTCGGCCTTGGGGAGACAGTAACTGTACCCACGGAGAAGATGCTGGTGTCGAGTGCTCAGGTAACCTTCATCCATCATGTCACTGTGGGTGGTGCAGGGATTGGGCTGGGAAGCTTTCAGCACAGACCCAGCTCTCCTGTCTGAGTCAGCGCTGACCCCAGTGCCCCAGCATGGTGCTAAGGGCCTGTACTGCAGGGAGCCCGTTGATGGCCACAGGAAATGTCGCTCTTCCAATGTTGTCAGCACTGACCCCATTTTCCCCACACAGTTCTACATGCCTGCGCTCCAGGGAGCTGGATGGCGGCTCAGTAGGGGGCGCTCTGCCCTCGCAGTCAGTGCTGAGCCCAGTGTCCCAGCACAGCACTTAGGGCCTGCGCTGCAGGGAGCAGTACGTGCGCCTCAGTGAGGGACCCTCCCCGTCGCTGATTGCTCTGATCCACCTGCCCCGCTACAGCACAATGGGGCGCTCGGTAACTGTGGATCCCTTTTGCAGGATTTGGTGTCCAATGGCGCCTGCAGCCACTCAGGGGCCCCTTTTTAAAGTGTAGGGTTCCTACCACCGTCACTCCAGGTGATTTCCATCTCAACTAATTTGCCTGAACCTGTAACGTCCCGCACAGCTGTGACTGGAGACTGGGTTCTTCCTCACTTCCTCTCCTACACAGCCCATGAGTTTCTGTGCTCTGTCTCTCAGCAGCCTTGTTCCACCCCAGAGGTGGCTGCATATCAGAGGAGGGGAGTGAGTCCTTGAAAGGCAGGTGCTCTGTTTAGAGGCTGTTCAGACCTGTCAGTGGGAGGCCCTAAGTTCCACAGCATTACTAGCAATAAGATGCACAGGAACCTACCTGAGTGTTTATTCCTTTGGGGCATTTGCAGACTCAGACATTTCAGAGCAGACTTCGCTCCGACTGGTGAACGGCCCAAATCGCTGCACTGGGAGAGTCGAGGTGCTTCACAACCAGCAGTGGGGAACTGTGTGTGATGATGACTGGAACCTGCAGAATGCCAGAGTCGTGTGCAGGCAGCTGGGCTGTGGGACGGCGTTATCAGCCCCACGCGGGTCTCGGTTTGGACAGGGAACTGACCGTATCTGGCTGGATGAGGTTAACTGCACAGGGACAGAAGCTGCCCTCTCCGAATGCAAGGCTAGGCCTTGGGGAGAGCATAACTGTAACCACGTGGAAGATGCCAGTGTTGTGTGCTCAGGTAAGCCTCATCTCTTCTGTCACAGTGGGTGCTGCAGGGAGTGGATTAGGAAGCTTTCAGCCCAGCCCCTGGTTCCCCATCTGAGTTCCCGTGCCCAGCGCAGCGCTATGGGCCCGTACTGAAGGGAGCAGGCTGGGACCACAGGAGGGGGTGCTCTCCCCTAGCAGTCTGGGCTGACCCCAGTCCTCCCGCTGGCTGACAAAAGGTCTGTGCTGCAGGGTATGGGGCTCTCGCCTCGCAGTCAGCGACGCTCACAGTTCCCCAGAGCGGCGCTAGGGGGCGTGAGCTGCAGAGGGTGGAGTGTGGGGCACAGTGAGAGGCCCTCTCCCCGCTCTGATCACTCTGATCCCCCGCCCTCCCTGGCACAATGGGGCGCTGGGTAAGCATGGATCCCAGCTGTGGGACTTGGTGTCAAACAGACACTCCTGTGGGACTAGAAACCCAGGGTCACTTTGACAAGAGTTGCGCTCCTAACTCAGCCATGCTGGACAATTTGCACCACAAACAATTAGCCCTGAACCTGTAACGTCCCCCCCAGCTCTGACTGGACAAACATTTCCCCCAACTTCCTGTCTGCACAGTCACCATATTTCTGTGCCCTGACTCTCAGCTGCCTTGTCCCACCCCGAAGTGGCAGCATGTCAGCGGTGGGGACTGAGCCCTTGGCATGGAGGGGCTGTGTGAGGAGGCCAGTCACACCCATCCGTGGTAGGCGATACAGTCATCAGCATCACTTGTGATCAGATGCACAGGCATCTCCTTGAGTATTTATTGCATTTGCAGACTCGGTCATTCCAGACCCAGGTCCTCTCCAACTGGTGAATGGCCCCAATCGCTGCGCTGGGAGAGTCGAGGTGCTTCACAACCATCAGTGGGGAACCGTGTGTGATGAGGGCTGGGACTTAACTGATGCTGGAGTCGTGTGCAGGCAGCTGGGCTGTGGGACGGCGTTATCAGCCCCAGGGCGGGCTCACTTTGGACAAGGATCTGGGCCAATTTGGCTGGCTGAGGTTAACTGCGCAGGGTCAGAAGCTGCCCTGTCCGAATGCAGTACTAAGTCTTCGGGAGACCATAACTGTCACCACAGAGAAGATGCCAGTGTTGTGTGCTCAGGTAACCCTCCTTTGTCATGCCCCTGTTAGTGCTGCGAGAAGCAGTTCGGGGACTCACTGGGGCTCTCTCCCCTCACAGTGAGTTCTGACCCTGATGCAAAATGCTAGGCTGGGGCTTAGCGGAGGCTGCTCTCCCTGCAGGCTCCTGCGTTACCACAAAGCCCAGGTCGTGTCTAAGGGCCTTGCTGCAGGGGGCAGTTTGGGGATGACAGGAGGGGGCTGCTCTCTCTCTGAGTCAGTGCTGACCCCAATGCCCCAGCGTGGTGCTAGGGCACCGTGCTGCAGGCTGAGGTGTATACATCGCTGTGAGTGTCCCTCTGCCATGTCTGCTCACTCTGATCCCCCCACCCAACTCTAGCCCTATGGGTGCTCTGTGACCAGTGAGTTCTCGTCAGACTCACTTGCTGTCTTATTCTGATGAGATGAGAGGTTTGGTTGCTTCAGGACATAGCCCTGATGTGCCCTGCTTAGACATCTGCCATTTTTGTATGCAGTTTATTTGCAGCCATGTCGGTCCCAGGATACAAGAGAGATAAGGTGGGTGAGGAAATGTCTTTTATTGGACCAGTTTCTCTTGGTGAGAGAGACGAGCTTTCAAGGTTACACAGAGCCCAGACCCAAAGAAGAGTTCTGCGTGAGCTCCAAAGCTTGTTTCTCTCACCAACTGAAGCTGGTCCAATGAAAGATATTGCCTCACCCACCGTGTCTCCCTAGATTTCTGTAAGGCATTCGACTTAACACTGCACAAGAACGATGCAAAATCAATGTGTCACCCGTTAAAAATTGCACAACTTACTGGTCTCAAAACATAATTGGGAATGGAGAATCATCATTGGGAAATGTGTTTTGACTGGGGCCCTGCGGGATCACTGCTTGGCTTTACGCTACTTATCATTTTTATCAATGAACTGGAAGAAAACATAAAAACATCAGTCAGAAAGTTTGCAGATAACACAAAAATTGGGAGACTAGTAAATAGAGAACAGGACAGGTCACTGACACATAGGCATCTGGATCGCTAGGTAAGCTGGGTACAAGGAAACAAGATTCCTTTTAATACGACCAAATGTAAAATTATACATCTAGGAACACAGAACGCAGGCTGTACTTAGAGGAGTGGGGAAGCAGTGACCCTGAGAAAGATTTGTGGGTGGGGGGTGGATAATCAGAAGAAAAGGAGCTCCCAGAGTGATACTGTGATGAGTAGGACTAATGCAATCCTGGGATGCGTACACAGGGGAATCTTGAGTAGCTGTAGAGAGGTTATTTTACCTCTGTAGTTGGTGCGAACGCTGCGGGAATCCTGTTTCCAGTGTGATGGGATCCCCGGGGTGCAGCCTGGGACTGTGGGACCGTTGTGCCCCCTTAACTCTCTCCAGCCTGGTTTGTCTCACACAATGCTTTGCTAGTGACAAGCAGCAAACCCCTCCAGGCACTGTGATCACTCAGCACAACCGCATGTGGAGCCCCCACACCCAGCTAGATTGCATGAATGCTCCTAGAGACATTAATGAATCACACTGAGAAAGGCACCAGCCAAATCCCCCCAGCTACCACCCTTGTACCTCAGGAATATACCGTCTTGTACTGCTCAAGATGAAGAGTGCAAATTTATTAATTGGTTCACTACTTCATCAATGGAAAGTGGATATACACCAGCCTTTGTAAATCTTAGGAGATTTACCAAACACTTCAGGCAAATTTAGTGGTAAAGATAAATAGTTAAACAAATTTATTGATGACAAAAGATATATTTTAATTGATTATAAGTGATAGGCAAAAAATCAGAGTTCGTTACCAAAATAAAATAAAATATAAGCACGCAGCCTAAACTCTCAACCCTATTAGACTGGGCAACAACTAGACTAAGCAGTTTTTCTCACCCCACTGGATATTGCAGTTCTTAGTACACAGATATCGCCCTTGAAACCTGGGCCAGTCTCCTCTGTTGGAGTCTTCAGTCTTCTGAGTGTCCTTGTTGCTTGCAGCATAGGTGGGGCGGGGGAGGAGGAGAAAAGGCCAAGCATGGGCCCCCTGTGTTCTGTTTTATACACTTAGTCCCATGTGCTTGGAGAACACAAGTCCAGGCATGTCTGGTCCCCAGTCAAGGTTGAACAATTTCCCAGGTGTGGTCTTATGCAGCTGAGTCACTGAATTGTAACTCTCTTGCTGGACAATGGCTATTGATGGTTGTTGGACATCCACCTGCGCATTTGTTAGCTCTTTTGTCATTGTCTCTGGCGAGCTAGTATCTGGGTGCTTCCCAAACCCACAGCATATTTTAGTGAAAACTATACAACTCAATTCTTATAATATTATATGCATTAATGATACACATATTTAGATGGAACAATGGCTTTCAGCAGATCATAACCTTTCCCATGATACCTCACGTGGCATGCTTTATATGCAATATCACAATTATATGTAAATGAGGAATATGGGGGTTACAGGGCGCTCCCACAAGGTATAGAATATCACATCCAGTTCTGGTTCCCACAATTCAAGAAGGATGCTGATAAATTTAAGAAGGTTCAGAGAAGAGCCATGAGAATGATCAAAGGATTAGAAAACCTGCCTTGTGGTGACAGACGCAACGAGCTCAGTCTGTTTAGTTTAACAAAGAGAAGGTGAAGGGGTCACTTGATCACAGTCTATAATTACCATCATGGGGAACAGAAATGTGATAATAGAGGACTCTTCAATCTTACAGGAAAGTGTTTCATAAGATCCGAAGGCTGGAAGTTGAAGAGAGACACATTTAGATTACAAATAAAGTGCAAATTTGTAATGATGAGGACTATTAACTGTTGGAACTGTTTACCAATGGCTGTGGGGGATCCTCCCTCACTGGCAATCTTTAAATGAGGATTGGATGTTTCTGAAAGATCTGCCCTAGGAATTACTCTGGGGCAGGTCTCTGGCCTGTGCTACATAGGAGGTCAGACTAGGTGGTCAGAGTGGGCATTTTGGGCCTTGGGGATCTATGAATCCCGCTGATCAGATTCAGTGCCAGATAGAGCCTGCAGCCATTCACAAGGAGTAGGGACTCTGGGTCACTTTGTTAAGCATCAGGCTCCTAACCCCATTGCCCCGGCCAATTAGCATCTTAGCTGATGAGCCATGAACCTTTAATATTTGGCACCATGGTGACTGGATGCAGAATTCTTCCCCATGTCCTGCCTAAATGACTGGGCCAGATTTCCCTCGCCTGTTTCTCAGCTGCACCCTTGTGGCGGCTGCATATCTGTGGTGGGAAGTGAGACCCTGATAGGCGGTAGCTGTGTGTGGAGGCTGTTCAGACCCACCAGTGGGAGGCGCTACGTTCTGCAGCATCACTACTGATCAGATGCAAAGGAACCTCCCTGAGAGTTTATTCCATTGGCGTGTTTGCAGACTCTGGCATTTCAGAAGAGGCTCAGCTCCGACTGGTGAACGGCCCGAGTCGCTGCGCTGGGAGAGTCGAGGTGCTTCACAACCAACGGTGGGGAACCGTGTGTGATGACAGCTGGGACATAACTGATGCTGGAGTCGTGTGCAGGGAGCTGGGCTGTGGAATGGCGTTATCAGCCCCAGGAGGGGCTCGATTTGGGCGAGGATCAGACCATATCTGGCTGGATGACGTCAACTGCGCAGGGACAGAAGCTGCCCTCACCAAATGCAGGGCTCGGCCTTGGGGAGACAATAACTGCAACCATGGAGAAGATGCTGGTGCTGTGTGCTCAGGTAACTCTCATCTAGCACCGTGCATGTTGCAGGGAGGAGGGTGGGAAGCTCATTACAGGGCACTGTCCCCTCACAACCGTTACTAACCCCAGCATGGTGCTTGGGGCCTGTGCTTCAGGGAGCTATATGGCGGTTCCAATTGGGGGTGCTCTCCTCTCACACGCTGTGCTGACCCTAATTCCCCTGAGCGGTTCTATAGGCCTGTGCTGCAGAGAGCAGGGTGGAGGCTCAGTAGGGGGCGCTCTCTCCTTGAAGTCTGTGCTGGCACCAGTACCCTAGTGCAGTGCCAAGGGGCCGGTGCTGCAGATAGGGGGATGGGGTGTCAGTAGGGGGTGCTTTCCCCTTGCAGTTGTGCTGACACCAATGCCCCAGTGTGGTGCCATGGGTCCCTGGCATGAGGAAACCTTGTCTGTGCCCGCTGGGGGGAAGCTCCCCGACTCTCCTGGCCACAGAACACAAGCTGTGCCCTTTAGGCCTCACGGGGTGGTTTCTCTCTGGATTGTGAGAGGCACACTCCAGGCCCAGCCCTCCACGTGTCTCCCTGCAGCCCCCAGCCCTTGTCCCGCTGTGCATTCACAGCAGTCACAGATCCGCTGCTCCCAAAGGAACAGAGCCCCCAGCTGACCAGCTCTAGCTCCCATCTCTGCCCCAATCAACACACAGCTCTAGATCCCTTCATAGGCACACCAAGGACAAGTGATTTCACAGAGTGTAGAGTTTCGAGGAGTAGCAAGGAGAAGGGTTGGAAAGAAATGGTTCCATGGCCAATAAAATCAAACCACCTTGACTAGACCCTAGACTCATTGAACGAGATACTTTTCTGTCTGGTAGAGCAAAGCTCACCCCACAGTCCTTCCGGGGTTTTACTCCAGGCTTGGCTGTGATCTCCTGTTCCTGAGACAAACACTGTCAGCCACCTCCTGGCTGAAAGGGAGCTCTTGTCCCCTCTCCTCTTTCTTTGTAGGTACAGACCATTGTCTCTTCCCAGAGGAGGTCTCTCTTCGGAGACTTGTGCTGAGGGTCCTTGGTCTTTGCTAATTCTCAGGCCCCCACTGGGCCCAGACAGTGAATATAGCCTGTCTCCATGGCTGTGCTTTGTTCTATGTGCTGATTGGCTCAGCCAAAGGGATTGCCATGGTGCAGGTGACAAGTGTCACTTCCACACTTCTGGAGCGTCATATTCCACATTTTACATCTCTCTTCAGCTATGTCCCATACAAACATCTTGCTCCCATCAGGGCGACCAGCGGGCTGCTGGCTGTTGGTAGAGACCTCACATGCCACCTCTGGTGAGATATTGTGCATATATCTCACCTAGGGGATCCCCGTAAAACTCTAGGCATCCCTCTGCTCTCTGCCAGTTGGTGTCTAGTTATCTCTGGGCCAGCGTCCACAATGGGGACCTGGGTATCTGCAGCTTCCACTGGTTGGATTTTGTGTCAATGGAGCCTGCAGCCGCTCACTCAGACTAAAAATCCAGGGCCAATTTCTCAAGAGTTCGGTTCCTAATCACTTTATTCTGGCTAATTTCCATCTCAGGAAATTAGCCAAGAACCTGTAATTTTCCCAAGAGCTGAGACATAGGACATGTGATTCTTCCTCACTTCCTGTCCTACACAGCATACATATTTCCTTGTCCTGTTTCTCAGCTGCCCTGTCCTGCCCCAGAAGTGGCTGCATGTCAGTGCGGGGAGTCTTCTTCTTTTGTGTATGTCACAAGCCGATATCTATGTAACCCTTCTGCCAGTGGAGTTGGCAGCGACCAGGGCCGGGTTCAATATCTAGGGGTTCCTTTCCAGGAATATAACACAGGTCTGGTTTGAGCACCCACCCCAGTAACCGGGGACAATTACACACCACCCCCTGGGTGCTTCTACGAGGCAAAGCTTCCCCTCTTGTGAGCACAGTCTTAGTGCAAAAAAGAAACTTTTTAATAAAAGCAGGGAAGCCCAGCGGCATTAACTTTGGAAAACGCCGGAAACAGATAAAACCATGAGCAAAACACCTATCCCAGCTTATGCTGGGCAGTATCTTTTGCCTCAGAATCTTGAATCCAGCAACCCAAAGTTCCTTTAATATGCCCCTCCCTTGTCCCTCCACTGACCCCACTCACAGTGGTTGTCTTTGGTTAGTGAAGACCCAGAGTTCAGAGGTGCACCTGTGTGAGTTCAGCTCCCACCATGGGGGTGGGGAGGAGAGGGCTGGCTCGCTCTCCTGTCTGGGTGCTTGCTCTGGTGGCAGCTGCCCTGCCAGCCACTCACCACTCTGCTCGCCCTCACCTCCTGCTGCCCCCAGCCTCTCTACTGTGACCTCTGCAGGTCGCTTTCTTGAGGCTCCCCCCAGCTCTCAGTGACTATCAGCTCTTAGTGGAGATACCTCAATGCTGAAGCAGGCTGGGCAGAAACACTGTCTCAGAGCAGGTAGATTTCTGCTCTAGTGATCACTTAATCCCAAAAGACTCCTAATGGAGCCTTAATTAGCTCTACCTTTGAAGAGTGGTGAGGGGCAGATTAAACTATGCCTAGACCTCTTACACAGAGCCCACACGCCTCAGCCGGAACACCCATCTCCACCCCGTCTCACTCTTGATAGGGGTCTGGTGTCTAAGCCCCCTGGTTAGTGGGTTTAGTTAAGTTGTGGGTGACCCCCTCAGTCAGGGCAGGCTAAGCCCAGTTCTGCTGCCATTTACTCAATCAGGACAACAACATTTCACTAGCCCTGCATTCAAATACACAGTGATTTGTAACCCAGCTCCAGCCAACACAGCTCTGTCTGCTGGATATCTAGGCAGAGTGGGTGTGTGCATGTAAATACCGTCTGGTCCTGAAGCCTTTCCCCCTCCCCAGCTCATCACTAGCTGTCAGGGAAGAGGGTCTTTCAGACCTTGCTTATGTAATGCCAACAGACCCTGGTCATCTGTGGGCAGGATCAAACTGGGCCCTCTGGAGCTCAGTGCATGAGCGTCGATCACATGAGCTAAAAGCCAACTGGCTGTTAGCTAAGGCTGTAGAGCAGACTCATTAATTGCTCTCTCCTAAGTGGTCTCAGTGCCAGTAGATGGGACACAACACCACACCCAGGAGGTGTGTGGGTTACGCTTATCTCTAGCTTGTTCAGCCATCTGACTGTGCATCCTCAAAGTCCACTCTTCTGACGGGGCTCTCCTCCACTACGACCACGTGTGACTATCTGTATTGCTGCCCCACAGGCACAGTGAGAAGATCAGGCTAAGCCACATTTCTGCATTCTAGCAATTCCTCGGGCCAGTCCAGTCAGGGCCCATTAAGCCTAGTCCAGGATCTGTATCCCAGGTTGCAAATACGCAGATACAAGTTAGGGCTTCTGAAAATCCATGAGCAAGCCAGTCTCTCCAGAGTTGCTGCCCCTCTGTGAGGGCACAGTTGTCAACCCAGCTGTGCCATCATTCATCTGAGACTGGTCCTGGACTGGCAGCACTAGACCCCACTGCAGCAATGGTTGCCACAAAACGATGTTGCCAAGTCAGTCGTGGCAAGTCAGGAGGAATCGCAGGGGCAGGTGTTTGCTTCAGGAGGGGTCCGATCTGCTTGGAGGAAGTGTGCATTGCCTCTGCACTGGGCGCAAACCTTGTCAGCCTGGAGCGCAGCAGATTCCTGGCAGCCGTCACTGCGCTCCAGGCAGTTCTCAGGGGGATGGACTCTGGGTGATGTTTTCAGGGAGCTATGGAGCCAACACATGTAAATTTGATGCTGATGTCAGGCTAAGGCAGCCACTAATGACACGGGTGACTGTGTTCAACTCCCAATCTCGAATATGCTTATGGCAGCGTCTATCCCCCAGCACTGCACAGTATCCCACTGGAGCGAATACCAGCCCCAGGAGTGAGGATGTAAATCTGCTCCCCAGGAGGTTCCCGCCAGCTTCTACATCAAGGCAGTGCGGGAGAGGGGGGATGATCTTTTTCATTAAGTGCTTTAGTGGGAGCAGTAGGTCAGACTGCAGTCCAGTCTGCATAACTAGGTGAGAGCTGGCTGGGAGGGGAGTGGAAAAACTTCAACACTGCCCCAGTGATTAGCCTGGTCAGTGGTGGGGAGCCCTTGATAGGTAGTTGCTGTGTGCAGAGACTGGTCAGACCCATCAGCAGAAAGCGCTACATTCCCCAGCGACACGAGAGATTAGACGCACAGGAGCCTCGCTGAGTGTTTATTCCCTTGGGTGATTGCAGAATCCGGCATCTCAGAAGTGGCTCAGCTCCGACTGGTGAACGGTTCAAGTCGCTGCGCTGGGAGAGTGGAGGTGTTTCATAACAAGAAGTGGGGAACTGTCTGTGATGACAGCTGGGATTTACAGGATGCTGGAGTCGTGTGCAGGCAGCTGGGCTGTGGGACGGCGTTATCCGCCCCCGCCGGGGCTCACTTTGGGCAAGGATCTGAGCATATCTGGCTGGCTAATGTGAACTGCACAGGGTCAGAAGTTGCCCTCTCCGATTGCAGGGCTCGGCCTTGGGGAGACAGTAACTGTACCCACGGAGAAGATGCTGGTGTCGAGTGCTCAGGTAACCTTCATCCATCATGTCACTGTGGGTGGTGCAGGGATTGGGCTGGGAAGCTTTCAGCACAGACCCAGCTCTCCTGAATCAGCGCTGACCCCAGTGCCCCAGCATGGTGCTAAGGGAGACAGTTCGGGGTCACAGTAAGTGTCGCTCTTCCCACGGTCTCAGTGCTGACCCCATTGTCCCCACAGAGTTCTACATGCCTGCACTGCAGGGAGCAGGATGGGGGCTCAGTGGGGGGCGCTCTCCCCTCGCAGTCAGTGCTGGCCTCAGTGCCCCAGCACAGCACTTAGGGCCTGCGCTGCAGGGAGCAGTACGTGCGCCTCTGTGAGAGACCCTCCTCGTCGCTGATCGCTCTGATCCCCTGCCCCACTACAGCACGAATGGGGTGCTGGGTAACCATGGGTTCCATTTATGGGATTTGGGGTTGAATGAATCCTGTAGCCACTGAGGGATCCCTTTATGAAGTGTGGGGTTCCTACCACCATCACTCCGGGTGATTTCCATCTCAGCTAATTACTCCTGAACCTGTAATATGCCCCAATGATGTGGCTGGAGACAGGGTTCTTCCTCACTTCCTCTCCTACACAGCCCATGAGTTTCTGTGCCCTGTCTCTCATCTACCCTGTTCCACCCTATAGGTGACTGCATGGTCGTGGTGGGGAGTAGGGCTGTCAAGTTATTAAGAAAATCATAATTAATTGTGAGATTAAAAAATTAATCATGATTAAACATGCAATTAATCGCAGCTTTACACAATAATAGCATACCCTCACTTTATATTAATTTTTTATTACAAATATTTGTACTGTGAAAAAGAAACAAAAGAAATAATATTTTCAATTCACCTCATACAAGTACTGTAGTGCAATCTCTTTATCAGGAAAGGAGAATGATTTACAAATAATAACTGCAATCAAAAATAAAACAATGTAAAATTTTAGATCCTACACATCCACTCAGTCCTACATCTCATTCAGCCAATTGTTCAGACAGACAAGTTTGTTTACATTTGCAGGAGATAATGCTGCTTGCTTCTTGTTTTCAATGTTACCTGAAAATGAGAACAGGCATTCATTCACATGGCACTATTGTACCCAGCGTTACAAAATATTTACGTGCCAGATGTGCTAAAAATTCATATGTCCCTTCATACTTCGACCACCATTCTAGAGGACATGTGTCCATGCTGATGATGGGTTCTGCTCGATAATGATCCAAAGCAGTGCAGACCTACAAATGTTCATTTTCATCATCTGAGTCAGATGCCACCAGGAGAAGGTTGATTTTCTTTTTTGGTGGTTCAGGTTCTGTAGTGTCTGCATTGTAGTGTTGCTCTTTTAAGAGTTCTGAAGGCATGCTCCACACCTTGTCCCTCTCAGATTTTAGAAGGCACTTCAGATTCTTAAAGCTTGGGTCGAGTGCTGTATCTAGCTTTAGAAATCTCACATTGGTACCTTCTTTGCGTTTTGTCAAATCTTCAGTGAACGTGTTCTTAAAACGAACAACATGTAATGAATCATCATCCGAGACTACTGTAACAGGAAAGATATGGCAAAATGCCGGTAAAATACATCGCAGGAGATACACAATTCTCTCCCAAGAATTTCAGTCACAAATTAAATTAACACATTACTTTTTTAACGAGCATCATCAGCATGGAAGCATGTCGTATGGAATGGTGGCTGAAGCATGAAGGGGCATGTGAATGTTTAGCATATGTGGCACGTAAATACCTTGCAATGCTACCTGCAAAAGTGCCATGCAAACCCCTCTTCTCACTTTCGGGTGACATTGCGAATAAGAAATAGGCAGCATTATCTCTCGTAAGTGTAAACAAACTTGTTTATCCGAGTGATTGGCTGAACAAGAAGTAAGACTGAGAGGATGTGTAGGCTCTAAGTTTTCCATTGTTTTTTTTCTGAGTGCAATTATGTAACAAAAAAAATTCTACATTTGTAAGTTGCACTTTCACAGTAAAGAGTTTGCACTACAGGACTTGTATGAGGTGAACTGAAAAATACTATTTCTTTTACCATTTTTACAGCGCTAATATTGTTAATCCAAAATACAGTAAAAGCTGTTTTATCCAACACTTCACCAACTGGAAAGCTCTATAAATCAGCATTTCTGATCTTCATTGAAATGCTGACTTATAGTCCGGTTGGTGCGGGGCTAACAGGGCATTGGGGCGCAGGATGGGGTGCAGATTAAGGGCTCTGGGAAGGACTTTGGGTGTGGGAGGGGGCTTAGTACAGGAGAGGGGGTGCGGGGTGTTGGATCCAGTTGGATCCAAGTTGGATCCAAGGAGGAAGGGCAGTGTGGATACCAGTCTAATAGGTCATACTGGCTGTAGAATGACCGTGCCTAATCGGGTACAGAATGTGAGCGAGGCCAAACGGCAAAAATTAAGATGTTTGTACACCAGTGCGAGGAGCCTAGGTAACAAAATGGAGGAACTAGAGCTACTGGTGCAGAAAGTGAAACCAGATATTATAGGGATAACAGAAACATGGTGGAATAGTAGTTATGACTGGACTACAGGTATTGAAGGGTATGTGCAGTTTAGGAAAGACCGAAATAAAGGTAAAGGTGATGGAGTAGCATTGTATATCAATGATGAGGTAGATCGTAAAGAGATAAGAAGCGATGGAATGGATAAGACAGAGTCCGTCTGGGCAAAAATCACATTGGGGAAGAAAACTACCAGAGCCTCCCCTGGGATAGTGCTTGGGGTGTGCTATAGACCGCCGGGATCTAATTTGGATATGGATAGAGCCCTCTTTAATGTTTTTAATGAAGTAAATAGTAATGGAAACTGCGTGATCATGGGAGACTTTAACTTCCCAGATATAGACTGGAGGACAAGTGCTAGTAATAATAAAAGGGCTCAGATTTTCTTAGATGCGATAGCTGATGGATTCCTTCATCAAGTAGTTGCTGAACCGACTAGAGGGGATGCCATTTTAGATTTGGTTTTGGTGAGTAGTGAGGACCTCATAGAAGAAATGGTTGTAGGGGACAATCTTGGTTCAAGTGATCATGAGCTAATTCAGTTCAAACTGAATGGAAGGATTAACAAAAAGAAATCTGTGACTAGGGTTTTTGATTTCAAAAGGGCTGACTTTCAAAAATTAAGGAAATTAGTTAGGGAAGTGGATTGGACTGAAGAACGTATGGATCTAAAGGCAGAGGAGGCCTGGGATTACTTTAAGTCAAAGCTGCAGAAGCTATCGGAAGCCTGCATCCCAAGAAAGGGGAAAAAATTCATAGGCAGGAGTTGTAAACCAAGCTGGATGAGCAAGCATCTCAGAGAGGTGATTAAGAAAAAGCAGAAAGTATATAGGGAGTGGAAGATGGGAGAGATCAGCAAGGAAAGCTACCTTATTGAGGTCAGAACATGTAGGGATAAAGTGAGAAAGGCTAAAAGTCAAGTAGAGTTGGACCTTGCAAAGGGAATTAAAACCAATAGTAAAAGGTTCTGTAGCCATATAAATAAGAAGAAAACAAAGAAAGAAGAAGTGGGACTGCGAAACACTGAGGATGGAGTGGAGGTGAAGGATAATCTAGGCATGGCCCAATATCTAAACAAATACTTTGCCTCAGTCTTTAATGAGGCTAATGAGGATCTTAGGGATAATGGTAGCATGACAAATGGGAATGAGGATATAGAGGTAGATATTACCATATCTGAGGTAGAAGCGAAACTCAAACAGCTTAATAGGACTAAATCGGGGGGTCCAGATAATCTTCATCCAAGAATATTAAAGGAATTGGCACATGAAATTGCAAGCCCATTAGCAAGAATTTTTAATGAATCTGTAAACTCAGGGGTTGTACCGTATGACTGGAGAATTGCTAACATAGTTCCTATTTTTAAGAAAGGAAAAAAAAGTGATCGGGGTAACTACAGGCCTGGAGACTTTGACATCTGTAGTATGCAAGGTCTTGGAAAAAATTTTGAAGGAGAAAGTAGTTAAGGACATTGAGGTCAATGGTAAATGGGACAAAATGCAACATGGTTTTACAAAAGGTAGATCGTGCCAAACCAACCTGATCTCCTTCTTTGAGAAAGTAACAAATTTTTTAGACAAAGGAAACGCAATGGATCTAATTTACCTAGATTTCAGTAAGGCGTTTGATATGGTGCCAATTGGGGAATTATTAGTTAAATTGGTTTCAGAGTAACAGCCGTGTTAGTCTGTATTCGCAAAAAGAAAAGGAGTACTTGTGGCACCTTAGAGACTAACCAATTTATTTGAGCATAAGCTTTCGTGAGCTACAGCTCACTTCATCGGATGCATACTGTGGAAAGTGTAGAAGATCTTTTTATACATACAAAGCATGAAAAAATACCTCCCCCCACCCCACTCTCCTGCTGGTAATAGCTTATCTAAAGTGATCACTCTCTTTACAATGTGTATGATAATCAAGTTGGGCCATTTCCAGCACAAATCCAGGTTTTCTCACCCCCACCCCACAACCCACTCTCCTGCTGGTAATAGCTTATCTAAAGTGACCACTCTCCTTACAATGTGTATGATAATCAAGGTGGGCCATTTCCAGCACAAATCCAGGGTTTAACAAGAACGTCTGAGGGGCGGGGGGAAAAAACAAGGGGAAACAGGTTACCTTGCATAATGACTTAGCCACTCCCAGTCTCTATTCAAGCCTAAATTAATTGTATCCAATTTGCAAATGAATTCCAATTCAACAGTTTCTCGCTGGAGTCTGGATTTGAAGTTTTTTTGTTGTAATATCACAACTTTCATGTCTGTAATCGCGTGACCAGAGAGATTGAAGTGTTCTCCGACTGGTTTATGAATGTTATAATTCTTGACATCTGATTTGTGTCCATTTATTCTTTTACGTAGAGACTGTCCAGTTTGACCAATGTACATGGCAGAGGGGCATTGCTGGCACATGATGGCATATATCACATTGGTGGATGTGCAGGTGAACGAGCCTCTGATAGTGTGGCTGATGTTATTAGGCCCTGTCATGGTGTCCCCTGAATAGATATGTGGGCACAGTTGGCAATGGGCTTTGTTGCAAGGATAGGTTCCTGGGTTAGTGGTTCTGTTGTGTGGTATGTGGTTGCTGGTGAGTATTTGCTTCAGGTTGAGGGGCTGTCTGTAGGCAAGGACTGGCCTGTCTCCCAAGATTTGTGAGAGTGTTCGGTCATCCTTCAGGATAGGTTGTAGATCCTTAATAATGCGTTGGAGGGGTTTTAGTTGGGGGCTGAAGGTGACGGCTAGTGGCGTTCTGTTATTTTCTTTGTTAGGCCTGTCCTGTAGTAGGTGACTTCTGGGAACTCTTCTGTCTCTATCAATCTGTTTCTTCACTTCCGCAGGTGGGTATTGTAGTTGTAAGAATGCTTGATAGAGATCTTGTAGGTGTTTGTCTCTGTCTGAGGGGTTGGAACAAATGCGGTTGTATCGCAGAGCTTGGCTGTAGACGATGGATTGTGTGGTGTGGTCAGGGTGAAAGCTGGAGGCATGTAGGTAGGAATAGCGGTCAATAGGTTTCCGGTATAGGGTGGTGGTTATGTGACCATCGTTTATTAGCACTGTAGTACCCAGGAAGTGGATCTCTTGTGTGGACTGGAACAGGCTGAGGTTGATGGTGGGATGGAAATTGTTGAAATCATGGTGGAATTCCTCAAGGGCTTCTTTTCCATGGGTCCAGATGATGAAGATGTCATCAATATAGCGCAAGTAGAGTAGGGGCGTTAGGAGACGAGAGCTGAGGAAGCGTTGTTCTAAGTCAGCCATAAAAATGTTGGCATACTGTGGGGCCATGCGGGTACCCATAGCAGTGCCGCTGATCTGAAGGTATACATTGTCCCCAAATGTAAAATAGTTATGGGTAAGGACAAAGTCACAAAGTTCCATCACCAGGTTAGCCGTGACATTATCGGGGATAGTGTTCTTGACGGCTTGTAGTCCATCTTTGTGTGGAATGTTGGTGTAGAGGGCTTCTACATCCATAGTGGCCAGGATGGTGTTATCAGGAAGATCACCGATGGATTGTAGTTTCCTCAGGAAGTCAGTGGTGTCTCGAAGGTAGCTGGGGGTGCTGGTAGCATAGGGCCTGAGGAGGGAGTCTACATAGCCAGACAATCCTGCTGTCAGGGTGAGAATGCATGAGATGATGGGGCGCCCAGGATTTCCAGGTTTATGGATCTTGGGTAGTAGATAGAATATCCCAGGTCGGGGTTCCAGGGGTGTGTCTGTGCGGATTTGATCTTGTGCTTTTTCAGGGAGTTTCTTGAGCAAATGCTATAGTTTCTTTTGGTAACTCTCAGTGGGATCAGAGGGTAATGGCTTGTAGAAAGTGGTGTTGGAGAGCTGCCGAGCAGCCTCTTGTTCATATTCCGACCTATTCATGATGACAACAGCACCTCCTTTGTCAGCCTTTTCGATTATGATGTCAGAGTTGTTTCTGAGGCTGTGGATGGCATTGTGTTCTGCACGTCTGAGGTTGTGGGGCAAGTGATGCTGCTTTTCCACAATTTCAGCCCGTGCACGTCGGCGGAAGTATTCTATGTAGAAGTCCAGTCTGCTGTTTCGACCTTCAGAAGGAGTCCACCTAGAATCCTTCTTTTTGTAGTGTTGGTAGGGAGGTCTCTGTGGATTAGTATGTTGTTCAGAGGTATGTTGGAAATATTCCTTGAGTCGGAGACGTCGAAAATAGGATTCTAGGTCACCACAGAACTGTATCATGTTCGAGGGGGTGGAGGGGCAGAAGGAGAGACCCCGAGATAGGACAGCTGCTTCTGCTGGGCTGAGAGTATAGTTGGATAGGTTAACAATATTGCTGGGTGGATTAAGGGAACCATTGCTGTGGCCCCTTGTGGCATGTAGTAGTTTAGAAAGTTTAGTGTCCTTTTTCTTTTGTAGAGAAGCAAAGTGTGTGTTGTAAATGGCTTGTCTAGTTTTAGTAAAGTCCAGCCACGAGGAAGTTTGTGTGGAAGGTTGTTTTTTTATGAGAGTATCCATTTTTGAGAGCTCATTCTTAATCTTTCCCTGTTTGCTGTAGAGGATGTTGATCAGGTGATTCCTCAGTTTCTTTGAGAGCGTGTGGCACAAGCTGTCAGCATAGTGTGTGTGGTATGTAGATTGTAATGGATTTTTTACCTTCAGTCCTTTTGGTACGATGTCCATCTGTTTGCATTTGGAAAGGAAGATGATGTCTGTCTGTATCTGTACAAGTTTTTTCATGCAGTTGATAGATTTCCACTCCAAAGTTGCGATATTACAACAAAAAAACTTCAAATCCAGACTCCAGCGAGAAACTGTTGAATTAGAATTCATTTGCAAATTGGATACAATTAACTTAGGCTTGAATAGAGACTGGGAGTGGCTAAGTCATTATGCAAGGTAACCTATTTCCCCTTGTCTTTTCCTCCCCCCCGCCCCTCAGACGTTCTTGTTAAACCCTGGATTTGTGCTGGAAATGGCCCACCTTGATTATCATACACATTGTAAGGAGAGTGGTCACTTTAGATAAGCTATTACCAGCAGGAGAGTGGGTTGTGGCGGGGGGGGTGAGAAAACCTGGATTTGTGCTGGAAATGGCCCAACTTGATTATCATACACATTGTAAAGAGAGTGATCACTTTAGATAAGCTATTACCAGCAGGAGAGTGGGGTGGGGGGAGGTATTTTTTCATGCTTTGTGTGTATAAAAAGATCTTCTACACTTTCCACAGTATGCATCCGATGAAGTGAGCTGTAGCTCACGAAAGCTTATGCTCAAATAAATTGGTTAGTCTCTATAAGGTGCCACAAGTACTCCTTTTCTTTTTAGTTAAATTGGGAAAGATGGGGATCAATATGAAAATTGAAAGGTGGATAAGGAATTGGTTAAAGGGGAGACTACAGCGGGTCATACTGAAAGGTGAACTGTCAGGCTGGACGGAGGTTACCAGTGGAGTTCCTCAGGGATCGGTTTTGGGACCAATCTTATTTAATCTTTTTATTATTGACCTCGGCACAAAAAGAGAGAGTGTGCTAATAAAGTTTGCGAATGATACAAAGCTGGGAGGTATTGCCAATTGAGAGAAGGACCGGCATATCATACAGGAGGATCTGGATGACCTTGTAAACTGGAGTAATAGTAATAGGATGAAATGTAATAGTGAGAAGTGTAAGGTCATACATTTAGGGATTAATAACAAGAATTTTAGTTATAAGCTGGGGACGCATCAATTAGAAGTAACGGAGGAGGAGAAAGACCTCGGCGTATTGGTTGACCACCGGATGACTATGAGCCGCCAATGTGATATGGCCGTGAAAAAAGCTAATGCGGTCTTGGGATGCATCGGGCGAGGTATTTCCAGTAGGGATAAGGAGGTGTTAGTACCGTTATACAAGGCACTCGTGAGACCTCACCTGGAGTACTGTGTGCAGTTCTGTTCTCCCATGTTCAAGAAGGATGAATTCAAACTGGAACAGGTACAGAGAAGGGCTACTAGGATGATCTGAGGAATGGAAAACCTGTCTTATGAAAGGAGACTCAAGGAGCTTGGCTTGTTTAGCCTAACCAAAAGAAGGTTGAGGGGAGATCTGATTGCTCTCTATAAATATATTAGAGGGATAAATACTGGAGAGGGGGAGGAATTCTTTAAGCTCAGTACCAGTGTGGACACAAGAAAAAATGGATATAAACTGGCCATCAGGAAGTTTAGACTTGAAATTAGACAAAAGTTTCTAACCATCAAAGGAGTGAAGTTCTGGAACAGCCTTCCAAGGGAAGCAGTGGGGGCAAAAGACCTATCTGGCTTCAAGATTAAACTCGATAAGTTTATGGAGGAGATGGTTTGATGGGATAACATGATTTTGGCAATTAATTGATCTTTAACTATTCATGGTAAATAGGCCCAATGGCCTGTGATGGGATGTTAGAGGGGGTGGGATCTGAGTTACTACAGAGAATTTTTTCCTGGGTATCTGGCTGGTGACTCTTGCCCACATGCTCAGGGTTCAGCTGATCGCCATATTTGGGGTCGGGAAGGAATTTTCCTCCAGGGCAGATTGGAAGAGACCCTGGGGGTTTTTCGCCTTCCTCTGTAGCATGGGGCACGGGTCACGGGTCACTTGCTGGAGGATTCTCTGCACCTTGAAGTCTTTAAACCATGATTTGAGGACTTCAGTAGCTCAGACATAGGTGAGAGATTTTTTGCAGGAGTGGGTGGGTGAGATTCTGTGGCCTGCATTGTGCAGGAGGTCAGACTAGATGATCATAATGGTCCCTTCTGACCTTAATATCTATGAATCTATGAATCCAGGGGCCGCTCACCTCGGATGGCTCCCCGCAAGCGGCGACCTGTCCCAGGGTCTGGCTAATCCTAAGCGGAGGCGCGTCAGGCGGCTCAGCATGCTGCCCCTCCCAGTGCTGGCTGCACAGGTCCTATTGGCTGGGAACCATGGTCAATGGGAGCTGCGGGGGTGGTGCCTGCAGATGAAGGGAGCGCGCCAAGCCACCTGCCACTCCTCCGCCTAGGAGCAGGTGGGACAAGTTGCCGTTTCCGGGGTGCCACCTGAGGTGAATGGCCCCCAGATCCAGCACCCTGCACCCTACCTTGTGCCCCAACTGCCTGTCCCGAGCCCCCGCCCGCATCCAAACTTCCTCGCGGAACCCGTGCTCCACACCCCCTCCCGTGCTCCAACCCCCAGCCCCGCAGACACTCCCGCACCCAAACTCCCTCCCTCTTAGTTAACTGGCATTTTTCATTTACCGGCATCCCCCATTTCCCAGCATGCTGGATAAAACAACTTTAACTGTAATAGTATAAAGTAGGAACTGTACACATTGTATTCTGTGTTGTAATTGAAATCAACATATTTGAAAACATAGAAAAACATCCAAAATATTTAATACATTTCATTTGGTATTCTATTGTTTAACAGTGTGATTAAAACTGCGATTAATAATGATTACTTTTTTAAATCATGATTAATTTTTTGAGTTAATCGCGTGAATTAACTGCGATTAATTGACAGGGAGTGAATCCCTAACAGGCTGTTGCAGAGACTGCTCAGACCCGTCAGTGGGAGGAGCTACATCCCCCCCAGCATCACTAGTGATCGGATGCACAGGAACCTCTCTGAGTGTTTATTCCCTTGGGGTGTTTGCAGACTCAGGCATTTCAGAAGTGGCTCAGCTCCGACTGGTGAATGGTCCGAGTAGATGCGCTGGGAGAGTCGAGGTGCTTCACAACGAGCAGTGGGGAACCGTGTGTGATGACAGCTGGGATTTAACTGAGGCCAGAGTTGTGTGCAGGCAGCTGGGCTGTGGAACAGCGTTATCAGCCCCAGGAAGGGCTCGATTTGGGCAAGGATCAGACTGTATCTGGCTGGATGACGTTCACTGCACAGGGACAGAAGCTTCCCTCACCGAATGCAGGGCTCGGCCTTGGGGAGACAATAACTGTAACCACAGAGAAGATGCCGGTGTTGTGTGCTCAGGTAACCTTCATCTACCACCCTGCGTGTTGTAGGGAGCAGGGTGGGAAGCTCATTACAGAGCATTGTAACCCAGCACCAGCCAACACAGCTCTTTCTGCTGGATACTATGCAGAGTGGGTGTGTTCATATAAATACCGTCTGGTCCTGAATCCTTTTCCCCTCCTCAGCTCATCACTAGCTGTCAGGGGAGAGGTCATTCAGATCTTGCTTCCATCTAGCTTGTTCAGCCATCTGACTGTGCATCCTCAAAGTCCCGTCTTCTAACAGGTCTCTCCTCCATCATGTATGTGACCATCTGTACTGGTGCCCTACAGACACATAGAGAAGAGCGGGCTAAGCCAAATCTCTGCATTGCAGCAATTCCTCTGGCCAGTCCAGTCCGGGGCCTGTTAAGCCTAGTCCAGGATCTGCATCCCAGGTTCCAAATAGGCAGATACAAGTTAGGGCTTAGAAAAACATCCAAAATATTTAATACATTTCATTTGGTAGGCTATTGTTTAACAGTGCGATTAAAACTACGATTAATAGTGATTAGTTTTTTAAATCACAATTAATTTTTTGAGTTAATCGCGTGAGTTAACTGCGATTAATTGACAGGGAGTGAACCCTTAACAGGCTGTTGCAGAGGCTGTTCAGACCTGTCAGCGGGAGGCTCTACGTTCCCCAGCATCACTACTGATCAGATGCACAGGAACCTCCCTGAGTGTTTATTCCCTTGGGGTGTTTGCAGACTCTGGCATCTCAGAAGTGGCTCAGCTCCGACTGGTGAACGGTCTGAATAGATGCTCTGGGAGAGTCGAGGTGCTTCACAACCAGCTGTGGGGAACCGTGTGTGATGACCGCTGGGATTTAACTGAGGCCAGAGTTGTGTGCAGGCAGCTGGGCTGTGGTATGGCGTTATCAGCCCCAGGAGGGGCTCGATTTGGGCAAGGATCAGACCGTATCTGGCTGGATGATGTTCACTGCACAGGGACAGAAGCTTCCCTCACCGACTGCAGGGCTCGGCCTTGGGGAGACAATAACTGTAACCACGGAGAAGATGCCGGTGTTGTGTGCTCAGGTAACCTTCATCTACCACCCTGCGTGTTGTAGGGAGCGGTGTGGGGGCTCAGTAGGGGACGCTTATGCTCTCCCCTTGAAGTCAGCGCTGGCCCCAGTGCCCTAGTGCAGTGCTAGGGGGCCTGTGCTATTGGTAGGGAGATGTCAGTAGGGGGCGCTCTCCATTTGTAGTTGTGCTGGCCCTAATGCCCCAGTGCAGTTCCATGGGCCCCTAGCATGAGGAAGCCTTGTCTGTGCCCACTGAGGGGCAGCTCCCCAACTCCCTCGGCCACACGCCACACAAGCTGTGCCCTCTAGGCCTTTTGTGGGGGAGTGACCTCCTTCCAGGTTGGCAATAGGCACACTTCACCCCTCGGTCCTCCGAGCGTCCCCCTGCAGCACCTATTCCCTGTCCCACAGGGCACTCACAGCAGTCACAGATCTGCTGCTCCCAAAGGAACAGGGCCCCAAGGTGACCAGCTCCACCTCCCATCTCTGCCCCAGTCAACACACAGCTTTAGATCCCTTCAGAGTGACACCAAGGACAAGTGATTTCACAGAGAGTAGAGATTCGAGGGGTAGCAAGGAGAAGGGTTAGAAAGAAATTGTTCCATGGGAAATAAAATCAAACTACGTTGACTAGAGCCTAGACCAGGGGTCTCAAACATGCGGCCCGTGGGCCGCATGCATCCTGTGGAGTTATTTCCTGCGGCTGCCAAGCTCCCCTCACCCGCCGCCCCAGCACGCTGTGTCCCAGCTCCTCTGCCTACCTCCAGGTGCTTCTCTCCACCAAACAGCTGTTTGGTGGCGCTTAGCGCTTTCCAAGAGGGATGGCGGAGGAGCGGGGAGCTGCGTGCTCAGGGGAGGAGGCGGAGAAGTGGCAGGGCAGGGATGGGGATTTGGGGAAGGGGTTGGAATAGGGGCAGGGAGGGGAAAGAGTTGGGGTTGGGACTTTGGGGAAGGGGTTGGATTGGGGGTGGGGAAGGGGTGGGAAGAGGCAGGGCAGGGCCGAGGCCTCATGGATGGGGTGAAATGGGGGTGGGGCCGGGGGCAGCGGGTGGGGGGCTTTTGTACCTTGATATGGGTATGTCTACACTACGAAATTAGGTCGAATTTATAGAAGTCGGTTTTGTAGAAAGCGTTTTTATATAGTCGATTGTGTGTGTCCCCACACAAATGCTCTAAGTGCATGTAGTCGGCGGAGTGTGTCCACATACCGGGGCAACCATCGACTTCCAGAGCATTGCACTATGGGTAGCTATCCCGCAATCTCCGCCACCCATTTGAATTCTGGGTAGAAATCCCAGTGCCTGATGGGGCTAAAACATTGTCGCGGGTGGTTCTGGGTACATATCGTCAGGCCCCCCTTTTCTCCCTCCCTCCGTGAAAGCAAGGGCAGACAATCGTTTTGTGCCTTTTTTCTTGAGTTACCTGTGCAGACGCCATACCACGGCAAGCATGGAGCCCGCTCAGCTAACCGTCACCGTATGTCTCCTGGGTGTCCCCTCAGCACCAGTGATGACCCCCGCATGGTGCTTGGGGCCTGTGCTTCAGGGAGCAATATGGAGGTTCCAGTAGGGAGCGCTCTCCTCTCAGTCTGGGCTGACCGTAATTCCCCTGTGCGTTTCTATGGACCTGTGCTGCAGGGAGCGGTGTGGGGGCTCGGTGCGAGACACGGAAGCTCTCCCCTGGAAGTCAGCGCTGGCCCCAGTGCCCTCGTGCGGTGCTAGGGGGACTGTGCTGCAGGCAGAGGGTGTCAGAAGGGGGCGCTCTCCATTTGCAGTTCTGCTGGCCCTAATGCTGGAAACAGGTAAAACCATAAGCAAAACACCTATCCCAGGGTATGTTGGGCGGTGTCTATTGCTTCAGGATCTTGAATCGAGCAACCAAAATTCCCTTTAATGTGCCCCTCCCTTCTCCCTCTGCCGCACCCCACTCACAGTGGTTGTCCTTGGTTAGTGAAGACCCAGAGTTCAGAGGTGCACCTGTGTGAGTTCAGCTCCCACCATGGGGGCAGGGAGGAGAGGGCCTGGTTGGCTCTGCTGTCTGGGTGCTTGCTCTGGTGGCAGCTGCCCTGCCAGCAGCTGCCCTGCCAGCCACTCACCACTCTGCTCGCCCTCACCGCCTGCTGCCCCCGGCCTCTCTACTGTGACCTCTGCAGGTCGCTCTCTTGAGGCTCCCCCCAGCTCTCAGTGACTGTCAGCTCTTAGTGGGGAAACCTCAGTGCTGAAGCAGGCTGGGCAGAAACACTGTCTCACAGCAGGTGATTTCAGCTCTAGTGATTACTTAATCCCAAAAAGAAATTAATCCCAAAAGACTCCTAATGGAGCCTTAATTAGCTCTATCTTTGAAGAGTGGTGAGGGGCAGATTAAACCATGCCTAGACCTCTTACACACAACGCACACCTCATCTCCACCCCCTCTCACTTTTAATAGGTGTCTGGTGTCTGATACCTGGTTAGTGGGTTTAGTACAGTTGTGGGTGACCCCCTCAGTCAGGGCAGGCTAAGCCCAGTTCTGCTGCCCTTTACTCAGACAATCAGAACAACAACATTACACTACCCCTGCATTCAAGTACTACAGTGATTTGTAACCCAGCACCAGCCAACACAGCTCTGTCTGCTGGATACCTAGGCAGAGTGGGTGTGTTCATGTAAATACCGTCTGGTCCTGAAGCCCTTTCTCCTCCCCAGTTTATCACTAGCTGTCAGGGGAGAGCTCATTCCAACCTTGCTTACCTTTAGCTTGTTCAGCCATCTGACTGTGCATCCTCAAAGCCCACTCTTCTGACGGGGCTCTCCTCCACCACGACCACGTGTGACTATCTGTATTGCTGCCCCACAGGCAGACGGAGAATATCGGACTAAGCCACATTTCTGCATTGTAGCAATTCCTCGGGTCAGTCCAGTCAGGGGCCCATTAAGCCTAGTCCAGGATCTGTATCCCAGGTTGCAAATACGCAGATACAAGTTAGGGCTTCTGAAAATCCATGAGCAAGCCAGTCTCTGTATCCCAGAGTTGCTACCCCTCTGTGAGGGCACAGTTGTCAACCCAGCTCTGCCATCATTCATCTGAGACTGGTCCTGGACCGGCAGCACTAGACCCCACTGCAGCAATAGCTGCCACAAAACGATGTTGCCAAGTCAGTCGTGACAAGTGAGGAGGAATCGCAGGGGCAGGTGTTTGCTTCAGGAGGGGGCCAACCTGCTTGCAGGAAGTGTGCATTGCCTCTGCACTGGGCACAACCCTTGTCAGCCTGGTGACATGGCCGGCCCACAGCATTTTGGCACCTGAGGCGGGGAGCTCAAATGATGCCCCCATACCTCCTCGCTTGGGCCAAAACTTTGAAAGGTCTCAATTCTGCCTTCTTCCTGTTCTACTCCTCTCATGGTACTGCTCTGCTACCTACCCCAATAAAGGAGAACTAACAACTTAGAATGCCTTGTTCAAAAATTTTAAGAAACACTTAACTTTCAAACACCTGAACAGCAAATGTAATGTTTCTTGTCTGCATAGTAAACACTGGCATTTTTATCTGTTTGAATAATGAAAGTGGTGCTTTCCGTGCCTTCTTGGTTGCAAAGATTTGAACTGCTTCCTGCTGAAGGTCCGCAGTCTGGGCCAGCTCATGCTCTATTGAGATGGTTGCAAGGCCGACCAGCCTCTCCTGTGTCATTGTGGAGTGTAGACGTGTTTTTATTAACTTCAGCTTCAACATCACGCATGTCATCATGTGTCAACACTGTCTCTAGTGCCTGCTTTGCTGGTGTAGGTCTTCTTGAGGTATAGTGAGGAGTTTTGGAATATCATACAACATCCCAAATATACTGCTGTGTTCCTTGAGCTGCCTGAAACGTTCTTCAACAGATTGTATTGCACAGTCTAGCATCTGGTTAAAGAATTCAACTTTAAATTGTTGTTTGGGGTCTCTTGTGGGATTATCCCGTGCCTCGTAATCAAAATGTCTTCTTCTTTGGTGACTCTTGTATTCTTGAATGGGTGGGAAAATAGCTTCAGTGTTGTGGTGGAAAAATTAACCACGCGTTCTGTTTGGATCAGAACCAAGCCTGAGGCTCCTTTATTGATTACAAGAGCAGGGGGGTAACAGCTCTAAATAGCTGCCCCGCTGCATACAGAAAATACAGGAGCTTATATTGCTGAAAACTGCAATTTGTTAAGCCCACTTTCTTCAACAGCATTTTCCTTAGAATCATAGAATCATAGAATATCAGGGTTGGAAGGGACCCCAGAAGGTCATCTAGTCCAACCCCCTGCTCGAAGCAGGACCAATTCCCAGTTAAATCATCCCAGCCAGGGCTTTGTCAAGCCTGACCTTAAAAACCTCTAAGGAAGGAGATTCTACCACCTCCCTAGGTAACGCATTCCAGTGTTTCACCACCCTCTTAGTGAAAAAGTTTTTCCTAATATCCAATCTAAACCTCCCCCATTGCAACTTGAGACCATTACTCCTCGTTCTGTCATCTGCTACCATTGAGAACAGTCTAGAGCCATCCTCTTTGGAACCCCCTTTCAGGTAGTTGAAAGCAGCTATCAAATCCCCCCTCATTCTTCTCTTCTGCAGACTAAACAATCCCAGCTCCCTCAGCCTCTCTTCATAACTCATGTGCTCTAGACCCCTAATCATTTTTGTTGCCCTTCGCTGGACTCTCTCCAATTTATCCACATCCGTCTTGTAGTGTGGGGCCCAAAACTGGACACAGTACTCCAGATGAGGCCTCACCAGTGTCGAATAGAGGGGAACGATCACATCCCTCGATCTGCTCGCTATGCCCCTACTTATACATCCCAAAATGCCATTGGCCTTCTTGGCAACAAGGGCACACTGTTGACTCATATCCAGCTTCTCGTCCACTGTCACCCCTAGGTCCTTTTCCGCAGAACTGCTGCCTAGCCATTCGGTCCCTAGTCTGTAGCGGTGCATTGGATTCTTCCATCCTAAGTGCAGGACCCTGCACTTATCCTTATTGAACCTCATCAGATTTCTTTTGGCCCAATCCTCCAATTTGTCTAGGTCCTTCTGTATCCTATCCCTCCCCTCCAGCGTATCTACCACTCCTCCCAGTTTAGTATCATCTGCAAATTTGCTGAGAGTGCAATCCACACCATCCTCCAGATCATTTATGAAGATATTGAACAAAACCGGCCCCAGGACCGACCCCTGGGGCACTCCACTTGACACCGGCTGCCAACTAGACATGGAGCCATTTATCACTACCCGTTGAGCCCGACAATCTAGCCAGCTTTCTACCCACCTTATAGTGCATTCATCTAGCCCATACTTCCTTAACTTGCTGACAAGAATACTGTGGGAGACCGTGTCAAAAGCTTTGCTAAAGTCAAGAAACAATACATCCACTGCTTTCCCTTCATCCACAGAACCAGTAATCTCATCATAAAAGGCGATTAGATTAGTCAGGCATGACCTTCCCTTGGTGAATCCATGCTGACTGTTCCTGATCACTTTCCTCTCATGTAAGTGCTTCAGGATTGATTCTTTGAGGACCTGCTCCATGATTTTTCCATGATTTTTCCTTATTTGGCATATAGTGCAAGTTTCAACAGTAGCTTTGCCTTATTTGGAGTTTAGCAAAAACAAGCTTTTCCTGTTATTGACAGGTGTTTTCTTTGCGGTTAATGGTTTTTTTCTAACTTCTGGCGGTTATGGTTACATTTCTTAAGCTGTGCTGTTTGCAATCGCCCCTTAATGGAATTTTCCACACTCTTTTCTTATGCTTCATATACACAGTTAGCTTGACCAAAGTTTTAGGCCTACTTGGGAAATTTAGGCCTACTTGGGTCCACTGAATTTTTCCTCCACAGTGTGAAGTTCCTCTGCCAACTTCTGTGCACTCTTCAGAATGTTTTGAAATCCCGCATCTGACCGGTAAAACTGTAGGTATTACTTTGCTTTGTCCAGTTGTTCCATTGCTCCAGATATATCAAGGTCAGCAGCTTGGAGTCTCTTGCTTAGAACATTTATTTCGAACAGTATGTCATGTCACAACACTAAGCCACAGAGAAATTTGAAGTTATGTGTATTTCTGGTGATTCCATTTCCCTCTGCCACTGTTCTCCCACAGACAGTTCCTGTCATAGCATTATCCTCCATAATGGCAACTGTGGCATCATCTGTCTTCCCAATTTGGTGTTTGGTAGGCTTTATCGCCTCCACTCGATTTTCCCATCGTGTGGCACTCGGTGGTTTCAGTGTCAGAGAGGATGTTCCCAGAAGTTGCTTCAAAATTTGCCATCGATGAGGTGATGCAGAGAAAAATACATAGATGCTTCGAATTACATTAAAAAATTCAGCAGCCTCACTAGAAGCTGATGCTGCATCACTGACCACCAAGTTCAATGAATGAGAACTGCATGGGACAAAAAAAGCTCGAGGGTTTAACTCTCGGATCCGTGTCTGCACTCCTCTGTTCTTTCCGCTCATGTTGGCACCATTATCGTAGCCCTGACCTCGCGTGTCAGGTATCAGAATTCCCGTATCTTCCAGCTTTTTAAGAAGTACATTTGTCATACCAGCTCCTGTAGTATCATCAATGTCAATAAATTCTAGAAAATGCTCTGACAGTCATCATTGCCGGGACATTTTCACTAGGTTCTGTTGATGTTACAAAATGCACCATTAAAGTCATTTGTTCCGTATGGCTGATGTCAGGTGTGCAGTCCAGAATAACAGAGTAATAGCTTGCTGACTTCAGATCTGCCACAATCTTCTGTTTGGCTTTTGTTGCCAGTAACTGTATGATCTCATTTTGAATTGTTTTTCCAAAGTAGTGGTGTGTGCCATCAGCTCCACAGTGTTAAGGAAGTTTTCATTGTTTGGCACATCCAGCTGATCTGAAGTGCCACACAGTGCTAGGTTTTGGGTAGCAAGTGTTCTCACAATGGCAATGAGCCTTTTCCGAACATTTTGCCAGTAAAGAGACTCTGATGCAATCTTCTCTTGATGCTGATCATCTATGGTGGCCTTTAACCTTAGTCTCATCTCAAGCTCTTTCCACCTATGGAATGAATGCTCTCTGGTGATTTGCTGCCTTCTCATGGCATGCCAGATTTCTAGCCAGATTTTTCCAGTCCTTTGTTCCTGTAGAACCCAATGTGGCTGGAACATTAGACTGGAAGAGTTTGCAACAAAAAGAGTATGCAGCATTTTGGGTTTTTGAGTACATAAGCCCTGGCCTCTCCACTTTGTCACCATTGGGGATTTCATGCCAGTAATGTGTTGGATGGAAACTTCTATTTTCATTGTCTTTGGGGAACATGAAGTTTTTCACTTGCTGTGGCCCATGCAGTACAAGGAAGTCCCTCAGGCTACTGCTCAAGAGGGTCCACAGTCCTGGATCATCTAGACTTCGATGCTGATGTCAGGCTAAGGCAACCACTAATGACACGGGTGACTGTGTTCAGCTCCCAATCACCAAGATGCTTATGCCAGTGTCTGCCCTGCAACACTGCACAGTATCCTACTGGAGCGAATACCAGCCCCAGGAGTGAGGGTGTAAATCTGCTCCCCAGGAGGTTCCCACCAGCTTCTACATGAAGGCAGTGGGGGGGAAGGGGGATGATCTTTTTCATTAAGTGCTCTAGTGGGAGCAGTAGGTCAGACTGCAGTCCAGTCTGCCTAACTAGGTGACAGCTGGCCGGAACGGGAGTGGAAAAAGCCTGGTCAGTGGTGGGGAGCTCTTGACAGGACCTCACTGTGTGCAGAGACTGGTCAGACCCATCAGCAGGAGGGGCTATATTCCCCATTGACACGAGTGATCAGATGTAGAGGAACGTCCCTGAGTGTTTATTCCCTTGGGGTGTTTGCAGACTCTGGCATCTCAGAAGTGGCTCAGGTCCGACTGGTGAATGGTTCGAGTCGCTGCGCTGGGAGAGTGGAGGTGTTTCATAACAAGAAGTGGGGAACCGTGTGTGATGGCGGCTGGGACTTACAGGATGCTGGAATCGTGTGCAGGCAGTTGGGCTGTGGGACGGCGCTATCAGCCCCCACCGGGGCTCACTTTGGGCAAGGATCTGACCATATCTGGCTGGATAATGTCACCTGCACAGGGACAGAAGTTGCCCTCTCTGATTGCAGGGCTCGGTCTTGGGGAGACAGTAACTGTACGCACGGAGAAGATGCTGGTGTCGAGTGCTCCGGTAACTTGCATCCATGACGTCACTGTGGGTGTTGCAGGTTGGGAAGTTTTCAGCACAGATCCAGCTCTCCTGTCTGAGTCAGCGCTGACCCCAGTGCCCCAGCATGGTGCTGAGGGCCTGTACTGCAGCGAGCAGGATGGGTTCTCAGTAGGGGGCTCTCTGCCCTTTCACTCAGTGCTGGCCCCAGTGCCCCAGCACAGCACTTAGGGCCTGTGCTGCAGGGAACAGTGCGTGTGCCTCTGTGAAAGACTCTCCCCATCGCTGATCGCTGTGATCCCCCTGCCCCACTCCAGCACAATGAGGTGCTGGGTAACCGTAGATCCCATTTGTGGGATTTGGGGTCGAATGGAGCCTGCAGCCGCTCAGGGGTCCCTTTATGTGGGTGTCCTACCCCTGCCACCCCCGGTGATTTGCAGCTCAGCTAATTACCCCTGAACCTGTAATATACCCCACTGCTGTGACTGGAGATAGGGTTCTTCTTCACTTCCTCTCCTACACAGCCCATCAGTTTCTGTGCCCTGTCTCTCAGCTACTCTGTTCCACCCCAGAAGTGGCTGCATGGCAGTGGTGGGGAGTAGGTCTGTCAAGTGACTAAAAAAATGAATCGTGATTAATCGCTCAATTAATTGCGCCTTTACACAACAATAGAATACCATTTATTTCAATTTTGGGGGAATGTTTTCTTCATTTTCTAATATATTGAATTCAATTACACTACAGAATACAAAGTGTACAGTGCTCACTTTATATTTATTTTTGAGTACAAATATTTGCACTGTGAAAAAGAAACAAAAGAAATAGTATTTTCAATTCACGTTATACAAGTACTGTAGTGCAATCTCTTTATCAGGAAAGTTGAACTTACAAACGTAGAATTATGTACAAAAAATAACTGCACTCAAAAATAAAACAATGTAAAACTTTAGATTCTACAAGTCCACTCAGTCCTACGTCTTGTTCAGCCAATAACTCAGACAGAGAAGTTTGTTCATATTTGCAGGAGATATTACTGCCTGCTTCTTGTTTACAATGTTATCTGAAAGTGAGAACAGGCGTTCGCATGGCACTGTAGTAGCTGGGGTCACAAAGTATTTATGCATCAGATGCGCTAAAGATTCATATGTCCCATGCTTCAGCCATCATTCCAGAGGACGTGTATCCATGCTTATGATGGGTTCTGCTCGATAATGATCCAAAACAGTGTGGACCAACACATGTTCATTTTCATCATCTGAGTCAGATGCCACCAGCAGAAGGTTGATTTTCTTCCTTGGTTGTTCAGGTTCTGTAGTTTGCGCATTGGAGTGTTGCTCTTTCAAGACTTCTGAAAGCATGCTCCACACTTGGTCCCGCTCAGATTTTGGAAGGCACTTCAGAGTCTTAAACCTTGGGTCGAGTGCTGTATCTAGCTTTAGAAATCTCACATTGGTTCCTTCTTTGCATTTTGTCACATCTGCAGTGAAAGTTCTGAAAACAAACAACATGTACTGTCATCGTGCAAGACTGGTTTAATATGAAATATATGGCAGAATGCAGGTAAAACACAGAGCAGGAGATATACAATTCTCCCCCAAGGATTTCAGTCAGAAATTAAATTAACACATAATTTATTTAACGATCGTCATCACCATGGATGCATGTCGTCTGGAATGGTGGCCGAAGCAAGAAGGGGCATGTGAATGGTTAGCATATCTAGCACATAAATAACTTCCAATGCCAGCTACAAAAGTGCCATGTGAATGCCTCTTCTCACTTTCTGGTGACACTGTAAATAAGAAGCAGGCAGCATTATCTCCCGTAAATGTAAATAAACTTGTTTGTCTTAGCAATTGGCTGAACAAGAAGTTGGAGTGAGTGGGACATGTAGGCTCTAAGTTTTACATTGTTAAGTGCAGTTATACAACAACAAAAAAATCTACATTGTACTTTGCACTTACACGAGAAAGAGATTGCCCTACAGTACTTTTATGAGGTGAATTGAACAATACTATTTCTTTTATCATGTTTACAGTGCAAATATTTGTAATTCAAAATAGTAATAAAAAGTGAGCACTCTACACTTTGTATTCTGTGTTGTAATTGAAATCAATATGCTTGAAAATGAAGAAAAACATCCAAAAGTATTTAATAAATTTCAAGTGGTATTCCATTGTTTAACAGTGTGATTAAAACTGCGATTAATTTTTAAAATTGTGATTAACATTTTAGTGTTGATTGCGTGAGTTAACTGCGATTAATTGACAGCCTTGTTTTAAAATAAAATGTTTCAGGTATTCCACATGTGGATTCATTTTCCACTAGCCTCCTAGAATGTTCTGGACCTTTGTAGAATCTCTTGAAACCTTCCAGACTTTCTGAGAATGACATTTTCCTCAAACCTCCTCTAGCTTTTCTGTTTCTGGTGTTGACGCTCGCTTACCTCCTCACTGCTGGAGAAACACAGGCCCAGCACACGAGATAACCCGTAACTGCCGATACTTGGAAGGAGCGAATTAACATGCTCAGTATAAGGCAAGCAGCAACTTGTGGGTGGGGTTGGGGGGCATGTGACCCCGCACCCAGGCTGATCAGCTGCTCTGAGACAGAGTTAACTGTGATTAATTGATAGCCTTAGTGGGGAGTGAATGCAGTTGCAGAGGTTATTCAGACCAGGCAGTGGGAGGGGCTATGTCCCCCAGCATCACTAGTGATCAGATGCACAGGAACCTCCCTGAATGTTTATTCCTTTGGGGTGTTTGCAGACTCAGGCATTTCAGAAGTGGCTCAGCTCCGACTGGTGAACAGCTCCAGTCACTGCGCTGGGAGAGTCGAGGTGCTTCACAACCAGCAGTGGGGAACCGTTTGTGATGACGGCTGGGATTTAACTGAGGCCAGAGTCGTGTGCAGGCAGCTGGGCTGTGGGACGGCGTTATCAGCCCCAGGAAGAGCTCGATTTGGGCGAGGATCAGATCGTGTCTGGCTGGATGATGTTCACTGCACAGGGACAGAAGCTGCCCTCTCTGATTGCAGGTCTCGGCCTTGGGGAGACAATAACTGTAACCATGGAGAAGATGCCGGTGTTGTGTGCTCCGGTAAACTTCTTTCACCACTGTTGCAGGGAGCAGAGTGGGAAGCTCATTATGGGGCATTGTCCTCTCACAGCCAGTGCTGACCCCAGCATCGTGCTTTGGGGCCTGAGCTTCAGGGAGTAATATGGCAGTTCCAGTAGGGGGCGCTCTCCTTTCACAGTTTGTACTGAACCTAATTCCCTTGTGCGTTCTATGGGCTTGTGCTGTAGGGAGTGTGGGGGGGACTCAGTAGGGGGCACTCTTCCTTTGAAGGCAGTGCTGGCCCCAGTTCCCCAGTGCGGTGCCAAGGGCCCCTGGCATGAGGAAGCCTTGTCTGTGCCCACTGGGGGGAAGCTCCTCGACTCCCTTGGACTCAGGCCATACAAGCCATGCCCTCTAGGCCTTGTGGGGTGGCCTCTCTCCAGGTTGATGATAGGCAAACTCCAGCCCCCAGCCCTCCAAATGTCCCCCTGCAGCACCCAGGCCCTGTCCCGCTGGGCATTCACAGCAGTCACAGATCCGCTGCTCCGAAAGGAACAGGGCCCCCAGCTGACCAGCTCCAACTCCCATCTCTGCCCCGATCAAAACACAGCTCTAGATCCCTTCATAGGCACACCAAGGACAAGTGATTTCACAGAGTGTAGAGATTCAAGGAGTAGCAAGGAGAAGGGTTGGAAAGAAATGGTTCCATAGCCAATAAAATCAAACCACCTTGACTAGAGCCTAGACTTATTGAACGAGATACTTTTCTGTCTGGTAGAGCAACGCTCACCCCACAGTCCTTCCAGGGTTTTACTCCAGGCTTGGCTGTGATCTCCTGTTCCTGAGACAAACGCTGTCAGCCACCTCCTGGGTGAAAGGGAGCTCTTGTCCCCTCTCCCCTTTCTTCGTAGGTATATGACACTGATAGACCCCGGTCATCAGCAGGCGCGATCAAACCTGGGACCTCTGGAGCTTAGTGCATGAGTCTCTGCCGCATAAGCTGTAGAGGAGACTCATTTTATCTCTCTGTGTGGTCTTGGTGAAACTAGATGGGACAGAACACAGCACCCACAAGGTGTGGGGGTTACAGATATAGACCATTGTCTTCTCAGAGGAGGTCTCTCTTCCGAGACTTGTTCTGAGGGTCCTTTGTTTTTGCATATTCTCAGGCCCCCGCAGGGCCCAGACAGTGAATATAGCCTGTCTCCACGGCTGTGCTTTGTTCTATGCGCTGATTGGCTCGGCCGAAGGGATTGCCATGGCACAGGTGACAAGCTTTACTGCAACACTTCTGCAACCTCATATTTTACATTTTACATCTCTCTTCAACTGTGTCCCATACAAAGATCTTGCCCCTATTAGGGAGACCAGCGGGCTGCTGGCTCTTGGTAGAGACCTCACATACCACCTTTGGTGAGCTATTGTGCACACAGTATATCTCACCCAGGGGATCCCCGTATCACTCTAGGCATCCCTGTGTCCTCTTCCAGTTGGCATCTAGTTATACCTGGGCCAGACCCTGCTGCGGCACTTTGGGGACCTGGGTAACTGCAGCTTCTACTGTTTGGATTTGGTGTTGACAGAGCCTGCAGCCGCTCACTCAAACTAAAAATCCAGGGCCAGTTTCTCAAGAGTCCGGTTCCTAATCACTGTGTTCTGGTGGATTTGCATTTCAGGAATTTGGCCCTAAATTTGTAACTTCCCCAAAGGCTGGACACAGGACACGCAATTCTTTGTTACTTCCTGTCCTGCACAGCCAACATATTTCCCTGTCCTCTTTCTCAACTGCCGTGTCCTACCCCAGGCTGCATATCAGTGGGGGGAGTCTTCTTCTTTTGTGTATGTCACAAGTTGATACCTAAGTAACCCTTCCACCAGTGGTGTCAGAAGTGACCAGGGATGGGTTTAATATCTCGGAGTTCCTTCTCAGCAATATAACACAGATCCGGCTTGAGCATCCACCCAGTAACCAGGGGCAATTACACACCACCCCGTGGGTGCTTCTATGAGGCAAAGCTTTCCCTCTTGCAAGCACAGAGTGTCAGTGCAGAAAAAAACTTTTTAATAAAAGGAGGAAAATCCCCTCGCATTAACTTGAGAAAACGCCGGAAGAGCAAAACAGCTATCCCAGAGTATGTTGGGCAGTGTCTTTTGCCTTAGGATCTTGAGTCCAGCAACCAAACGTTCCTTTAACGTGTCCCTCCCTTCTCCCTCCACTGACCCCACTCACAGTGGTTGTCCTTGGTTAGTGAAGACCCCGAGTTCAGAGGTGCACCTGTGTGAGTTCAGCTCCCACCATGGGGACGGGGAGGAGAGCGCCTGGCTCGCTCTGCTGTCTGGGTGCTTGCTCTGGTGGCAGCTACCCTGCCAGCCACTCATCATTCTGCTCACCCTCACCTCCTCCTGCCCCCGGCCTCTCTACTGTGACCTCTGCAGGTCGCTCTCTTGAGGCTCCCCCCAGCTCTCAGTGACTGTCAGTTTTTAGTGGAGAGACCTCGGTGCTTAAGCAGGCTGGGCAGAAACACTGTCTCACAGCAGGTGATTTCTGCTCTAGTGATCACTTAATCCCAAAAGATTCCTAATGGAGCCTTAATTAGCTCTACCTTTGAAGAGTGGTGAGGGCATAGGCGCCAACTTTCCCTGGTGCTGGTGGGTGCTCGTGCCCACCCGGCCCTGCCCTGACTCCACCCCTTCCCTGCCCCCATTCCAACCCCTTCCCCAAAGTCATTGTCCCAACTCTGCCCCCCCACCCCTATTGGACCTCTTCCCCAAATCCCCTCCCTGGGCCCGCCTCTTTCCCGAGCACGCCACGTTCCCCTTCCCCGCCCCCCAGCCGCATGAAACAGGTGTTTCGTGGCGCAAGTGCTGGAAGCTAGGGGGAAAAGCGGGCACGCGGTGCGCTCAGGGGAGGAGGCGGACATGGAGTGGAGGCAGAAGGGAGCTGGGTGGGGAGGTGGGGAGCTGCCGGTGGTGCAGAGCACCCACCAATTTTTTCCCATGGGTGCTTCAGCCCCGGAGCACCCACGGAGTCGGTGCCTATGGGTGAGGGGCAGATTAAATCATATCTAGACCTCTTACACACATCCCACACCCCTCAGCAGGAACACCCATGTCCACCCCGTCTCACTCTTGATAGGGGTCTGGTGTCTGAGCCCCCTGGTTAGTGAGTTCATTTCAGTTTGTGGGTGACCAACACAGCTCTTTCTGCTGGATACTATGCAGAGTGGGTGTGTTCATATAAATACCGTCTGGTCCTGAATCCTTTCCCCCTCCTCAGCTCATCACTAGCTGTCAGGGGAGAGGTCATTCAGATCTTGCTTCCATCTAGCTTGTTCAGCCATCTGACTGTACATCCTCAAAGTCCCGTCTTCTAACAGGTCTCTCCTCCATCACGTGTGTGACCATCTGTACTGGTGCCCTACAGACATACTGAGAAGAGCGGGCTAAGCCAAATCTCTGCATTGCAGCAATTCCTCTGGCCAGTCCAGTCCGGGGCCTGTTAAGCCTAGTCCAGGATCTGCATCCCAGGTTCCAAATAGGCAGATACAAGTTAGGGCTTAGAAAAACATCCAAAATATTTAATACATTTCATTTGGTAGTCTATTGTTTAACAGTGTGATTAAAATTACGATTAATAGTGATTAGTTTTTTAAATCACAATTAATTTTTTGAGTTAATCGCGTGAGTTAACTGCGATTAATTGACAGGGAGTGAACCCCTAACAGGCTGTTGCAGAGACTGTTCAGACCTGTCAGTGGGAGGCTCTACGTTCCCCAGCATCACTACTGATCAGATGCACAGGAACCTCCCTGAGTGTTTATTCCCTTGGGGTGTTTGCAGACTCTGGCATCTCAGAAGTGGCTCAGCTCCGACTGGTGAACGGCCCGAGTCGCTGTGCTGGGAGAGTCGAGGTGCTTCACAACCAGCAGTGGGGAACCGTGTGTGATGACAGCTGGGATTTAACTGAGGCCAGAGTCGTGTGCAGGCAGCTGGGCTGTGGTACGGCGTTATCAGCCCCAGGAGGGGCTCGATTTGGGCAAGGATCAGACCGTATCTGGCTGGATGATGTTCACTGCAGAGGGACAGAAGCTTCCCTCACCGAATGCAGGGCTCGGCCTTGGGGAGACAATAACTGTAACCACGGAGAAGATGCCGGTGTTGTGTGCTCAGGTAACCTTCATCTACCACCCTGCGTGTTGTAGGGAGCAGGGTGGGAAGCTCATTACAGGGCATTGTCCTCTCACAGCCAGAGCTGACCCTAGTATGATGCTTTGGGGCCTGTTCTTTAGGGGGCAATATGGCAGTTCCAGTACGGAGTGTTCTCTCAGTCTGTGCTGCCCCTAATTCCCCTGTGCGGTTCTATGGGCCTGTGCTTCAGGGAGCGGTGTGGGGGCTCAGTAGGGGACGCTCACGCTCTCTCCTGGAAGTCAGCGCTGGCCCCAGTGCCCTAGTGCAGTGATAGGGGGCCTGTGCTGTTGGTAGGGGGATGTCAGTAGGGGGCACTCTGCATTTGTAGTTGTGCTGGCCCTAATGCCCCAGTGCAGTTCCATGGGTCCCTAGCATGAGGAAGCCTTGTCTGTGCCCACTGAGAGGCAGCTCCCCAACTCCCTCGGCCACACGCCACACAAGCTGTGCCCTCTAGGCCTTTTGTGGGGGAGTGACCTCCTTCCAGGTTGGCAATAGGCACACTTCACCCCTCGGTCCTCCGAGCGTCCCCCTGCAGCACCTATTCCCTGTCCCACAGGGCACTCACAGCAGTCACAGATCTGCTGCTCCCAAAGGAACAGGACCCCCAAGATGACCAGCTCTACCTCCCATCTCTGCCCCAATCAACACACAGCTCTAGATCCCTTCAGAGTGACACCAAGGACAAGTGATTTCACAGAGAGTAGAGATTCGAGGGGTAGCAAGGAGAAGGGTTGGAAAGAAATTGTTCCATGGGAAATAAAATCAAACTACGTTGACTAGAGCCTAGACCAGGGGTCTCAAACACACGGCCCGTGGGCCGCATGCATCCTGTGGAGTTATTTCCTGCGGCTGCCAAGCTCCCCTCACCCGCCGCCCAAGCACGATGGGTCCCAGCTCCTGTGCCTACCTCCAGGTGCTTCTTGCCACCAAACAGCTGTTTGGTGGTGCTTAGCGCTTTCCAAGAGGGATGGCGGAGGAGCGGGGAGCTGCGTGCTCAGGGGAGGAGGCGGAGAAGCAGCAGGGCAGGGGTAGGGATTTGGGGAAGGGGTTGGAATAGGGGCAGGGAGGGAAAGGAGTTGGGGTTGGGACTTTGGGGAAGGGGTTGGAATGGGGGTGGGGAAGGGGTGGGAAGAGGCAGGGCAGGGGCGGGGCCTCATGGAAGGGGTGAAATGGGGGTGGGGCTGGGGGCAGCGGGTGGGGGGCTTTTGTACCTTTATATAGGTATGTCTACACTACGAAATTAGGTCGAATTTATAGAAGTCAGTTTTGTAGAAAATGTTTTTATATAGTCGATTGTGTGTGTCCCCACACAAATGCTCTAAGTGCATGTAGTCGGTGGAGTGCGTCCACAGTACCGAGGCAACCATCGACTTCCAGAGCATTGCACTATGGGTAGCTATCCAGCAGTCTCCGCCGCCCATTTGAATTCTGGGTAGAAATCCCAGTGCCTGATGGGGCTAAAACATTGTTGCGGGTGGTTCTGGGTACATATCGTCAGGCCCCCCTTCTCTCCCTGCCTCTGTGAAAGCAAGGGCAGACAGTCATTTTGTTCCTTTTTTCTTGAGTTACCTGTGCAGACGCCATACCACGGCAAGCATGGAGCCCGCTCAGCTAATTGTCACCGTTTGTCTCCCGGGTGTTGGCAGACGTGGTACTGCATTGCTACACAGCAGCAGTTTATTGCCTTTTGGCAGCAGACACTGCAGTATGACTGGCAGCCATAGTTGACGTAGTCCAGGGTGCTCTTTTAACCGATCTCAATGAGGTCAGGGGCGCCTGGACAAACATGGGTGGGATTCAGCCAAGTCATTTCCCTTTTAAGTTTCTTTTAATCTGCAGCCAGCAGAAGACGATGGCCAGCAGTCATACTGCACCGTCTTCTGCCAAGCACCCAGGAGATGACGATGGCTAGTGGTCGTACTGCACAGTCTGCTGCCAGCAAGATGTATAAAGATAGATGAAGTGGATCAAAACAAGATATAGACCAGATTTGTTTTGTATTCATTTTCTCCTCCCTTCCTCCGTGAAATCAATAAACCCAGTTTTGAGTTCTATCCTTGAGGGGACCATTCTGTTTCTCACAAAGCCACCCCCTTTGTTGATTTTAATTCCCTGTAAGCCATGTCGTCAGTCGCCCCTCCCTCCGTCAGAGCAACGGCAGACAATTGTTCCGCGTCTTTTTTCTGCGTACACGCCATACCATGGCAAGCATGGAGTCCGCTCAGATCACTTTGGCAATTAAGAGCACATTAAACACCACATGCATTATCCAGCAGTATATGCAGCACCAGAACCTGGCAAAGTGAAACTGGGCGAGTAGACGACGTCAGCGCGGTGACGAGAGTGATGAGGACATGGACACAGACTTCTCTCAAAGCACGGGCCCTGCCAATGTGGGCATCATGGTGCTAATGGGGCAGGTTCATGCGGTGGAACGCTGATTCTTGGCTCGGGAAACAAGCAGAGACTGGTGGGACTGCATAGTGTTGCAGGTCTGGGATGATTCCCAGTGGCTGGAAAACTTTCGCATGTGTAAGGGCACTTTCATGGAACTCTGTGACTTGCTTTCCCCTGCCCTGAGGCGCAAGAATACCAAGATGAGAGCAGCCCTCACAGTTGAGAAGCAAGTGGCAATAGCCCTGTGGAAGCTTGCAACGCCAGACAGCTACCGGTTAGTCGGGAATCAATTTGGAGTGGGCAAATCTACTGTGGTGGCTGCTGTGATGCAAGTAGCCAATGCAATCAAAGATCTGCTGATATCAAGGGTAGTGACCCTGGGAAATGTGCAGGTCATAGTGGATGGCTTTGCTGCAATGGGATTCCCTAACTGTGGTGGGGCCATAGATGGAACCCATATCCCTATCTTGGCACCAGAGCACCAAACCAGCGAGTACGTAAACTGCAAGGGGTACTTTTCAATAGTGCTGCAAGCACTGGTGGATCACAAGGGACGTTTGAATACAAGTCAGTCGTGGCAAGTCAGGAGGAACCGCAGGGGCAGGTGTTTGCTTCAGCTTTCACTGCACTCCAGGCAGTTCTCAGGGGGATGGACTCCGGGCGATGTTTTCAGGGAGCTATGGAGCCAACACATGTAAATTCGATGCTGATGTCAGGCTAAGGCAACTATTAATGACACTGGTGTCTGTGTTTAACTCCCAATCACCAAGATGCTTATGACAGCGTCTGTCCCGCAGCACTGCACAGTATCCCACTGGAGCAAATACCAGTACCAGGAGTGAGGGTGTAAATCTGCTCCCCAGGAGATTCCTATCAGCAGTGCGGAGGGTGATCTTTTTAAGTGCTCTAGTGGAAGTGGTAGGTCAGACTGCAGTCCAGTCTGCCTAACTAGGTGACAGCTGGCTGGGAGAAGAGTAGACAAATTTCAACATTGCCCAAGTGATTAGCTTGATCAATGGTGGGGAGCCCTTGACAGGCAGTCGCTGTGTGCAGTGACCGGTCAGATTCGTTGGCGGGAGGCGCTACATTCCCCAGCGACACGAGAGATCAGATGCACAGGAACCTTCCTGAGTGTTTATTCCCTTGGGAGTTTTCAGACTTTGGCATCTCAGAAGTGGCTCAGGTCCGATTGGTGAATGGTTCGAGTCACTGCATTGGGAGAATCGAGGTGTTTTATAAACAAGAAGTGGGGAACCGTGTTTGATGACAGCTGGAACTTACAGGATGCCTCAGTCGTGTGCAGGCAGCTGGGCTGTGGGATGGCGTTATCAGCCCCCGCCCGGGCTCATTTTGGGCAAGGAGCTGACCGTATCTGACTGGATGACGTCAACTGCACAGGGACAGAAGCTGCCCTCTCCGATTGCAGGGGTCGGCCTTGGGGAGACAATAACTGTCACCATGGAGAAGATGCTGGTGTCAAGTGCTCAGGTAACCTTCATCCATCACGTCACTGTCAGTGCTCCAGGGATCGGGCTGGGAAGCTTTCAGCACAGACCCAGCTCTCCTGTCTGAGTCAGCGCTGACCCCAGTGCCCCAGCATGGTGCTAAGGGCCTGTACTGCAGGGAGCCGGTTCGGGGTCACAGTAAGTGTTGCTCTTCCCATGGTGTCAGTGCTGACCCCATTTCCCCCACACAGTTCTACATGCCTGTGCTGCAGGGAGCGGGAAGGGGGCTCAGTAGGGGGGTGCTCTCCCCTCAGTCAGTTCTGAGCCCAGTGCCCCAGCACAGCACTTAGGGCCTGCACTGCAGGGAGCAGTACGTGCGCCTCTGTGAGAGACCCTCCCCGTCACTGATCGCTCTGATCCCCTTCCCCATTACAGTACAATGGGGGCCTCTGTAACCGTAGATTCTTTTTGTGGGATGTGGGGTCGAATGGAGCCTGCAGCCGCTCCGGAGCAGTAGAAACCTGGTGTCCTTTTATGAAGTGTGGGGCTCCTTCCCCCGTCACTCCGGGTGAGTTCCATCTCAGCTAATTACCCCTGAACCTGTAATATCCCCCACTGCTGTTCTGGAGACAGGGTTCTTCCTCACTCCCTCTCCTACACAGCCCACGAGTTTCTGTGCCTGGTCTCTCAGTTGCCCTGTCCCACTCCAGAGGTGGCTGCATGTCAGTGGTGGCGAGTAAACCACTAACAGGCAGTTGCAGAGGCTGTTCAGAACTCTCCATGCGAGCCGCTACATTCCCCAGGGCAGCGTTTTCCCCAGGAATTGAAATTAGGGGGGTATTTGAATTTACCAGGGAGGGGCAGGACCGACGAGGGGAGAGACCGTGAGGGTGAAGGTGCGCTGTATGGCATCATAGTAAAAACGGAAAAATGTTTCATGACCATTAGATTTAACTCAACTCATCTTTTAAAATCTTCACACAAATTAAAGTTGGCTACTCAAGCCTTCTATGAAGCACTACATCTACATCCTTCTTGCTTTCTTGTTATAATTTTGCACAACTCTGTTAATGAACTTCTTGAATGCAATGCCTTCATCTTTGGTGGCTTCTCGTGTGTCTGGTACTTCCATTCTTTCAATTGATACGCTCATTGGTTCATTCACATGATCAGACAGAAGGCGACTTTTCAGAACACAAAATTCTATTCAATGATGATGAAGAACACTCAGCTGTAGCTGTTGTGACTGGGAGTAGCAAGAGATGAATTCCTACTTCTTTCATCCCAGGAAACACAGCACAAAGATCAGGCTGAGCCACTAGTGATGAGAAAAAAGAAGTTGAAGTCAAATCTTCATTCATTTGTCGTATGATATTCCACTCTGTGTTCAAATTCTCTATTCTGTCCTGAGCACATGGCAGCCCCATTGCTGGTAGTGCCTCACTCCACTCAACGGTTGGTGTTTTATAGGACAGGGATCTGTAAAAGCTACGTAGAGGTTGAGTAGAATCTAGAAGTCGCTGCTGTAGATTTTTAAGAATCAAGTCTGTGTACTTTTTCAGTTGTCTTAACAAACACTTCTTGTCCTCTTCACTTAAGGGATTCAAGATAAATGCCTTCATTAGTCAACTTCTGGACAGAAATCTTTGCTTCTTCCAGTACTTTTTCCATGGATAGCTCTCTGATTGATCCAAATGTAGCTTCTGTTGCTGGACAAAGATCTACTACTGTTGTAGCAGATGCCTGGATGGCATTGTTTAATGACCCAAGTGGTTCAACAGTAGACTTGCAAGAGAGAGAATGGCCATAGGCACCATGGGTGCTCCGGGGCTGGGGAAAAATTGGTGGGTGCTCTACACCCACTGGCAGCCAAGCTCCCCTCCCCGCCTCCCCACCCCCTCTCACCTCACCTCCGCCTCCACCTGCTCCCCTGAGTGCGCCGTGTCCCCGCTCCTCCGCCTACTTCCCAGCTCTTGCCGCCGCAAAACAGCTGTTTCGTGGTCTAACAAGCTCCGGGAGGGAGGGGGAGGAGTGGGAACAGGGCGCACTCGGGACAAGGCGGGGCTGGGGCAGGGATTTGGGGAAGAGGTTGGAATAGGGGCAGGGAGGGTTTGGAGTTGGGGCGGGGACAAGCACTCACCAGCGCCAGCAGAAGTCAGTGCCTATGAGAATGGCAATAGTCTTCTCTGAACGTAGTAGCAAAAGTAATCCACAAGCCTCACTACTTAGATCCATCCCATCTTGGTAGATACTTTCCAAAGCCAGTAACAATGGCTGGAGTAATTTTAAGACAACAGCCAAGGATCGCTCATGAAAAAGCCAGCGGGATTTCCCAGGTTGGACTAATTTGAACTTCAGTCCCAGTGTAACTTCTATATTTTCCAACATATTCAGTCTTTTTGGACTCTTGTTGAAAAAAGACTATAATGAAGACATTAAATTTATAACTTTTTAAATGCCTTTTGAAGAGTCTGTAGCTCGTACTACTGCTAGGTGGAGTAGATGGCCTCTGCAGTGTGTGTAGGAGAGATTAGGGTTGCACTTTTCTCTGAGCAAAGCTTGTACTCCACCATGTCTTCCAGGGAAGTTTGCAGCTCCATCAAATGCACAAGCAGCCATCTCTTTGGGGTCCAATTGACAAGCATTTAACTCTTCTAAAAGATATGGCTTGTCACAGATGCAGCGGATGTGTCTTCTATAAAACTTGAACATCTAGAAATGCATCTACTGGCCTACCACTGACATCAAGATAATGTATACAGTGACTTAAAACTTGATGCCCATTTGCATCGGTGCATTCATCAGCCATGTATGCAAATATTTTGAATGTGGTGAGAGCGTTCTTCACTTTTTCAAATGTTGAGTCTTTCACTGTTGCACCGCATGCTTCTAGCCAGTCAGTTGAGTTTCTTGCAGAAAGATAGTGAGCATTTGCTGGTCTTGTTCGGAACCAGCGTTCAACTTCAGGATGAACAAGTGACCATGCACTTAACATTGGCCTCCAGTTTGTAGTGTGTGGTATCTCTTGCTTAAATAGAAAGTAGGATTCCACAGCCATGTTTGTTCACATGAACTGTGTTGTGTCTCCAGCATTCTTAACAGCCTCATTAAGTACTTCTAAAATTGGCTTTGAAAGGGGGCTTATAAGGCTTTCTGCATGTTGATGCACTCCAGAGGCATGGTGTTTTGCAGCCTTTTCACGTAGTTTGTCAGCATTGGCTTTGCTGATCCATCTGACAAACCAAAGTCCTCCATCTTTACCAATTATAGCATTGGAAAGCTTTCCTTCTTCGTAAGCTTTTTTGCAAGAGGTGCACCAGTAGCCATCTTTTGTAACTTAAATGGGAACACTTTGACCGACAAACATCAGGAACTGCCTTTAGGTTTCGGAGACACTGTTTCTTCAGTAGGTAGCTGTATTTGTGCTTCGGGCTGGCTGCATGTAGATGCACCACTTGAACCTTCAGATGACACGTTGATATATTCTTGGTTCTTGATGTGTTCTTCACCTTGGTTAGTTTTTGAGGCCTTTGAGTGGAAAAATTATTGTTTTTTTTTGTCTTTTCATTTTCACTTTGACCTGCAACATATAAAAGAGATATTCATAACTTAAATGTTTTGTTAGGGTAATGCAAATTTAACGTAAGGATAATGCAGATTACACCAAAACACATAATAGTTCTAGATTTCTAAAACAAAATATAACTTTTTAAAAAAATGTATTTAATTTAAATTGACTTTTGAAAAGTAAGCCATCATGGGATAAGAGGGAAGTCCTCTCATGGATCAGTAACTGGTTAAAAGATGGTAAACAAAGGGTACGAATAAGTTATTAGTTTTCAGAATGGAGAGAGATAAATATAGTGGTATCCCTGAGGGGTCATTGGTATGGGGACCATTACTGTTCAACATATTCATAAATGATCTGGAAAAATGGGTAAACAGTGAGGTGGCAAAATTTGCAGATGATACAAAACTATTCAAGATAGTTAAGTCCAAAGCAGACTGTGAAGAGTTACAAAGGGATCTCACAAAACTGGGTGACTGGGCAACAAAATGGCAGATGAAATTCAGTGTTGATAAATGCAAAGTAATGCAGATTGGAAAACATAATCGCAACTATACATACAAAATGATGGGGTCTAAATTAGTTGTTAACACTCAAGAAAGAGATGTTGGAGTCATTGTGGATGGTTCTCTGAAAATATCCACTCAATGTGCAGCGGCAGTCAAAAAAGCAAACAGAATGTTGGGAATCATTAATGACAGGTTTCAGAGTAACAGCCGTGTTAGTCTGTATTCGCAAAAAGAAAAGGAGTACTTGTGGCACCTTAGAGACTAACCAATTTATTTGAGCATAAGCTTTCGTGAGCTACTTTCCACAGTATGCATCCGATGAAGTGAGCTGTAGCTCACGAAAGCTTATGCTCAAATAAATTGGTTAGTCTCTAAGGTGCCACAAGTACTCCTTTTCTTTTTGGGAATCATTAAGAAAGGGATAGATAATAAGACAGAAAATATCATATTGCCTCTATATAAATCCATGGTACATGCACACCTTGAATACTGTGCAGAAGTGGTCACTCCATCCGAAAAAAGATATATTGGAATTGGAAAAGGTACAGAGATGGGCAACTAAAATGATTAGGGGTATGAAACAGGAGGAGAGATTAAAATGACTGGGAATTTTCAGCTTAGAAAAGAGATGACTAGGGAGGGATATGATAGAGGTCTATAAAATATTGACTGGTGTGAAGAAAGTGAATAAGGAAATGTTATTTAATCCTTCACATAACACAAGAACTAGCAGTCACCCAATGAAATTGATAGGCAATAGGTTTTAAAAAAACAAAAGGAAGTACTTCTTCACACAACATATTGTCAACCCATAGAGCTCTTTGCCAGGGGATGCTGTGAAGACCAAAACCAGGATTAAAAAAGGAACTAGAAAAATTCTTGGAGAATAGGCCCATCAGTGGCTATTAGCTAGGATGGGGAGGGATGCAACACCATGCTCTGAGTGTCCCTAGCCTGTTTGCCAGAAACTGGGAATGGGCAACAGGGGATGGATCACTTGATGATTACCTGTTCTGTTCATTCCCTCTCAAGCATCTGGCCTTGACCACTGTCGGAAGACAGGATATTGGGCTGTATGGACCATTGGTCTGATCCAGTATGGCCATCCTTATGTAAAAATTAATTATAATAATAAAAATGTTTAGTACAGAAACTCTCCAACATAATGACCTCTCAAGATAGCAACAATGTCAGATAACAACGTTGGCAAATAATGGATTTTAAAAATCTTGGCCTACTAGGAAACATATTTATATAAGTTTCCATTCCCAGTCATAAATCTAGCATTCTGGAGCAAAGTCACTAAAATATAGTCCAACAAACGTTTATGTAACGTGCCCCTCACTTTTCCCTCCATCACACCCCACTTATCAGTGTTGTCCTTGGTCAGTGGAGACTCAAGAGTTCAGAGGTGCTTTCACATGAGTTTACCTCCCAGGTGGGGGGCAAGAAGGCACCTTGCTTGTTTCTCCAGCTGCTCACTGTTCGCTCTGGCCACTGTTGTTGGTTGTGCCATGTTCACTCCATCGCTCTGTTGCCAATGGACCTGTGCCATCACCTTCTGCTGCCACCAGCCACTGTGACCTCTGCGAGTTGGTCTCTTGAGGTTCCACCCAGCTCTCAGTGATTTCAGCTCAGTGGGGGAACCTCACAGCTAGTGCAGGCTGGGCCATCTCTTCCACAGAAACACTGTCCCACAGCAGGTCTAAGCACTTAGACCTCATTGTCAGTGATTTCAGCTGCAGTGGTCACTTAACAAAACAAAAGACTCTCTATGGAGCCTAATCAGCTCTGTCTTTAAACAGTGGAGAGGGGCAGGTCAAATAGTACTTGTGACTCAGGCAGACCATCAAGCAAAACACCTGTCCCCACCCTCTCTCCTGATGCCCTCAATCAGCACAGGCTAGGTACAGTTCTACTGCCCTTTACTCAGACAATAAGAATAATTAATAACAAGATTAATAACAAGAATTTTAGTTATAAGCTAGGGATGCATCAATTAGAAGTAACGGAGGAGGAAAAGGACTTTGGAGTATTGGTTGATCATAGGATGACTATGAGCCGCCAATGTGATATGGCCGTGAAAAAAGCTAATGCGGTCTTGGGATGCATCAGGAGAGGTATTTCCAGTAGGGATAAGGAGGTTTTAGTACCGTTATACAAGGCACTGGTGAGACCTCACCTGGAATACTGTGTGCAGTTCTGGTCTCCCATGTTTAAGAAGGATGAATTCAAACTGGAACAGGTACAGAGAAGGGCTACTAGGATGATCCGAGGAATGGAAAACTTGTCTTATGAAAGGAGACTCAGGGAGCTTGGCTTGTTTAGCCTAACTAAAAGAAGGTTGAGGGGAGATATGATTGCTCTCTATAAATATATCAGAGGGATAAATACCAGAGAGGGAGAGGAATTATTTAAGCTCAGTACCAGTGTGGACACAAGAACAAATGGATATAAACTGGCCACTAGGAAATTTAGACTAGAAATTAGACGAAGGTTTTTAACCATTAGAGGAGTGAAGTTTTGGAATAGCCTTCCAAAGGAAGCAGTGGGGGCAAAAGATCTATCTGGCTTTAAGATTAAACTCAATAAGTTTATGGAGGAGATGGTATGATGGGATAACATGGTTTTGGTAATTAAATATTCATGGTAAATAGGCCCAATGGCCTGTGATGGGCTATTAGATGGGGTGAGATCCGAGTTACCCAGGAAAGAATTTTCTGTAGTATCTGGCTGATGAATCTTGCCCATATGCTCAGGGTTTAGCTGATCGCCATTTTGGGGTCGGGAAGGAATTTTCCTCCAGGGCAGATTGGAAGAGGCCCTGGAGGTTTTTCGCCTTCCTCTGTAGCATGGGGCACGGGTCACTTGCTGGAGGATTCTCTGCTCCTTGACGTCTTTAAACTACGATTTGAGGACTTCAATAGCACAGATATAGGTGTGAGGTTTTTTTTGTAGGAGTGGTGGGTGAAATTCTGTGGCCTGCGTTGTGCAGGAGGTCAGACTAGATGATCATAATGGTCCCTTCTGACCTAAATATCTATGAATCTATGAATAACAACATGTCATTACCCCCGCATTCAAGTGATTTGTAACCCAACCCCAGCCAAAATCTATCACTTGGGCAACACAGCTCTATTTGCTGGATACCTAGGTAGATTAGGTGTGAATGTAAATGCAATCTGGTCCTGAAGCCTTTCCCCCCAGCCCCTAGCTCATCACTAGCTCTCAGGGAGAGCTCATTTTGACTTTGCTTACAAATAATAATTTGAAATTATTAGGTTGGCCATCATCACCAAAATGAATGCACTGACATTGTCATAAAAAACAACAGCTGTATAAGGAAGCTAGTCTATGTTCATACTTTTCAAATCTATTTTACTTTTTTCAGATACACATATTTTATCATACACTGTATATGCTTTTAAAGTGTGTATTAATGTTTCAATTTCAATTCAAATTTCCAAACAATTACAAAATTGGCAACACTGCATGTAACTAGTTCACAAAACTGGGGGGGAAGCGGGGGGCACGTGTTGGGAAATTCATGGGGGGTGTAGGGAAATCCTTAGTGATCAGATGCACAGGAACCTCCCTGAACGTTTATTCCTTGGGACATTTGCAGACTCCGCCATTCCTGAGCAGACTCCGCTCCGACTGGTGAATGGTCCAAGTAACTGCTCTGGGAGAGTCGAGGTGTTTCACAACCAGCTGTGGGGAACCGTGTGTGATGACAACTGGGATTTAACTGAGGCCAGAGTCGTGTGCAGGCAGCTGGGCTGTGGGACGGCGTTATCAGCCCCTGGAAGAGCTCAGTTTGGGCGAGGCTCTGACCGTATCTGGCTGGATGACGTTCACTGCACAGGGACAGAAGCTGCCCTCTCCGATTGCAGGTCTCGGCCTTGGGGAGACAACAACTGTCACCATGGAGAAGATGCCGGTGCTGTGTGCTCAGGTAACTCTCATCCATAGGGGTTGCTCACCCCTGGCAGTCACTACTAACCTGAATGACCCAGTGCAGCGGTGTGCAGAGTTCTGCAGGGACTGGAGGGGGCGCTCTCCCCTCGCTGTCAGTGCTGAGCCCAGTGTCCCAGCACAGCACTTAGGGCCTGCGCTGCAGGGAGCGGTACGTGTGCCTCAATGAGAGACCTTCCCCGTCGCTGATCGCTCTGATCCCCTGCCCCACTACAGCACAATGGGGTGCTGGGTAACTGTAGATCCCATTTGTGGGATTTGGGGTTGAATGGAGCCTCCAGCCACTCAGGGCCAGTAGAAACACTGGGTCCCTTTATGAAGTGTGGGGCTTCTGACAGTGGCCAAGGCCAGGTGCTTCAGAGGGAATGAACAGAACAGGCAATCATCAAGTGATCCATCCCCTGTTGCCTGTTCCCAGCTTCTGGCAAAGAGGCTAGGGACACTCCGAGCATGGTGTTGCATCCCTCCCCATCCTGGCTAATAGCCACGGATGGAACTATTCTCCACGCATTTCTCGAGTTCTTTTTTTAATCCTGGCAAATAATGCATTTTAAAAATCTTGGCCTACTAGGAAACATATTTATACAAGTTTCCATTCCCAGTCACAAACATTCCACTATTCTATCAGGAGGATGTTAAAATAGAAGCTATGTAAGTTAGGTAGTTTAAAATCAGCAAGTCCAGGTAATTTGCATCCAAGGATTTTAAAACAGCCGAGGAAGGAGCATACTGGACCATTAATATTTATTTTCAATAAGTCTTTGAGCGCTAGGAAAGCTCCAGCAGCCTGGAAGAAAGCTAAAGTTATTCCATTTTTTTAAAAGGGTAAAAGGGATAACTCAGCTAATTACAGGCCTGTCAGCCTGACATCAATCCCAGGCAAGACAATGGAGGGACTGACATGGGAGTAGAACAATAAAGAATTAAAGGAGGGTAATGTAATTGATGGAAATGAACGTGGGTTTAATGGAAACTAGATCTTGTCAAACTAACTTGATATCTAACTAACTTGATATCTTTTTTTTGATGAGATTACCAGTTTGGTTGATAAAGGTAATAGTGTGGATGAAATAGACTTAGACTTCTGTAAGGTACCGCAAAAGTTTGCTTCCCCAAAGGGCAGGTGGTGCCATGCGCTGGGACTTTTGTGCCAGAATAAGAGCTGTGGTTTGATTCCCAGGTCGGGGGTGGGGGACAGTTGGATGAATGTCACTGGTAAGAAAAGCTGACTTGGGGGGAGGGTGTATCTCGGGCCCAATCCGCTCAAACAGCCCCAAATGTGGGCTACTCAGCCTATCCTTCGCCCACACGAGGGGCACTGAATTTCAAGGCAATCTGAGTAACCGTGCGGATTTGTCACTTGTTTTAACACCCGCCCCTTTAATCCTGGCACAGACTCCGGCACAGGCCGGTGGCTGGGACCAGCTTTTCACATTGCTTTTCTGTCTCTTTCCCCTCCCACCTTTCACCGGTCTAGACTGTGAACTCCTTAGGGTAGAGACTGTCCGACTAGGTGTCTGTCCAGCACCCCATAAAGCCGGGGTTTTCACAGGCCCCACAGCCAAGCCCCGGGGGCTGCCATCATCTCAGTCAGCCTGACTGGGCACCGTTGCTCTGCAGCATTTCAATTAACAGGGACACAGCGACAGGCTTCCCTTGAAAGCTCCTGTCCCTCTTCTGATGGCGACTGACTTGGGCTCCGAGCCTGGGCTACAGATCACTGCTAAGTTTGGCCACCTTTCCCAGCACCACGCCCACGTTCCGGCTAGGCCCTTGGGAGAGGAGCTTCCGCAAGCATTCGCTGGAGTCAACGCAGCCTTCAGAGCAGAAACGCCGCGCCTAACCCCCCGGCCGGCTCAAAAAAGCCGACAAAGCACTTCCTGCTGGGTGACCCAGTTTGCTAGAGAGACCAGCCTTCGATGGGAACCAAAGCCCGGTCGTGGGGCGGGGCCCGTCCGTACACACCCTGCTTGGCGAGCCCTGTGATCCTACCCCACCAGACGTCTCAGGAGGACTGCAGGCCAGTGGGCCCCCACCGCTCCAGGTTGGCTGCCTTAACTTGGCAAAACAACTGGAACCTGGATGCTGGCTGCTCCCAGAGCCTGCTGCTCCTCTTTGCTCCAGCCGCAGGCCCTGGGGCTGTGGGGCAGATTGCGTTAGCTCGCTCCTCTCCTTGCACTGGCTGGTTTTAAAAGCCACCTGGCCACACTTCCGCACAGCTCCCAGCTGAGCTAGGGCTGCTGCTCCGATGATAGGCTTCCCCCAGCTGGGCACTGCCCACAGACACCCACCCTTCGCTACCCCTCGAGGAGCCATGCTCCAGCCTGAAACTGAAAGCCAAAACTCCCACGGCATCCCCAGCTGAAGAGCCTGGGCCGGTAGCTCCCAGCTGCACAGAGCACGGCCGACACTCACCAGACTGCCCCATGGCAAGAGACCTATGCGTCCACTTCCCACAGTCAAATCTGTTCAGATCAGACTGATCAGGAAGCCAGTCTCCTCCTGCCCCCCACCCCCAGCAACACTGGACACCCTAGAAGGGACCAAAGCGTCGTCCTCCACAGACTTCCTCCCAGGGGATTTGCAGACAGACACCTTGCAACCCGCAGCTGCTTAGTCACGGCCATGACTCCACGAGGAGTTTTCGTTTCGGTTCTGGAACAAGAGAGCCCTCAGCCCCCGCCTAATAAATAGCTGTCCACTCACGCGGCAACGCCAAAAATATAGGACAAACCGGGAGCACACCAGGGCTTCCAGCCCCATCTCTTGCATCCTGCCTACTGCGACTCACGGCTCCAGCAGCAGTATCTTCCGAGACCAGCCGTGCTGTAGCTAACTGGCGCTAGACAAACCCCCTGTGCTGTGGAGCGGGGAGCTGCTGGGGCTCTGAAGCTCAGAGCCTTCCCCACCCAAAACTCCCCCAGCAAAGGGGCAGCAAGGAACAGCATGTGGAGGACGGAATGAAGCGGGCGGCCTGGGTTTGATCCCTGGCTTTTAGATACTTATACGCCCATCCCCTGTGTGGGGTCTCTCAATCTGCAGGTTACTGATCCTCAACCTCCCTGTCAGGAAGGGCAGTGCCAGTAGCAGCTCTGCCTCAGTTTCCCAACCTAAGAGACTTGCCCCCGCAGTCTCAGTTCCCAAGCTAGCACCCTAACTGCCAGACAGTCCTGCTAAGGCCAGAGGGGCGCATGGCGTTCATCCCACCTGAGACCCCGGACAGGCCTGAATTAATTCCTGCTGGAACCAGAACAGAGCTCTTTGAAAACATCCCGGACAGACTTTGCCAGCGCTCGCGAATCCAGTGTGACCTTCAGCAAGCGGTTAATTCGCCTCCCTGTGCATCTCATTTTTGCTCTGAATTTGTTCAGCTCCAATGGTTGGATGGAGCTGAGAGGGCTCTTCAAACTGGGATCGAGTCACCCCTTAGCCTTCTTTGTGAGGTTAACCAGAAAGAGCAAAAACAACGAGGAGTCCTTGTGGCACCTTAGAGACTAAAATTTGGGCATAAGCACAAATCAGACATCAAGAATTATAATATTCAAAAACCAGTAGAACACCTCAATCTCCCTGGACGCTCAATAAGACTTAAAAGTGGCAATTCTTCAACAAAAAACTTCAAAAACAGACTTCAACAAGAAACTGAAGAACTGGAATTAATTTGCAAACTGGACACCATCAAATTAGGCCTGAATCAAGACTGGGAGTGGCTGGGTCACTACATAAAACTAATTTCCCCCCTGCTGACACTCACACCTTATTGTCAACTGTTTGAAATGGGCCACCTTGATTACATTGGCATCATTAGCACTACAAAAGTGATTTTTCCTCCCTTGGTATTTACCCCTTCTTGTCAACTGTTGAGACTAGCCCACTTCCATCTTAATTGGATTGGCTTGTTAGCACTGACACCCCACTTGGTAAGGCAACACCCATCTTTTCACGGGCTGTGTATTTATACCTTCTTACTGTATTTTCCACTCCATGCATCTGATGAAGTGGGTTTTAGCCCACGAAAGCTTATGCCCCAATACATTTGTTAGTCTCTAAAGTGCCACAAGGACTCCTCATTTTTGCTGATACAGACTAACACGGCTACCCCTCCGAAACCTGTCAGAAAGAGAGAAACACTCTGGGAGCTCAAAGGCAAGTTTTCCAATCCGTTCTCTCCAGCTGATCGACACCCGCCTTGAATCATGGGCACCAGAGTGGGACACACTATTCCAGCAGTGGTCACACCAGTGTCAGATCCAAAGGAAACAATCTCAGTCCTTCCCGTGTGAAGCTGGCCAAGTCAGGCGTGTCTCAAGTCCCCATCTCCACAGAAGGTTTCCTAGCCTAGCGAGAACATCAGCTCTTTGGGGCGGGGACCGTCTCTTCTAGGGACACTGCTCAGCAAGCAGCACTTAGTCATTCTGCTCACACCCAAGCCCCAAAAAGCCTGCTGGGCAACACGCTGCATTCAATGCAAAACCCCCACAGGTGCAAGTCTGGTGACGATTTTAGTTGCAGTGGTTTGGGCATTACGGTAGCCACTTTGTACAAAGACAATGAGACGCAGGATGGGAGAGGGACAGCGGCACCGACAGTGAAGAGTCTCCAGATGGGGCAGCGGGAACAGACCCCACCCGCTACGCTACGTTGCTTCAGCCTGCAAGAGCCCCCACTCACACCCATGGCACGTTGATCCGACTGTGCAGTGACACTTGTGACTTAACACGCGGCACGGGGGCAGGGGCCTGGCTGCTGTGAGCACTCTGTTGCCGGAGGTTTTGAAGTCTTGGACGAAATACAGCACTGCATGGCTCCAACGTTATCAGACTAAAAGGCGTTTTTCCCCCCAAGTCCCTGGCCTTCTGTGTCATGTTAATGCGAACAGTCGGGCTGTGGAATCTGAGAAATCTCCGATGCAGAAGGAAGTGCAGCCACCTCTGGTGCAGAGAGCGGCAGCTAAACAGAACACAGCAAGCTGCAGGACAGTGAGGGAGGGGGAATTCTGGGCCACCAAGGAAGCCCCATGAAGAGCAATACAGGATCTTTAGCAGCTTACTTAAGACTCTGGACTCTTTTTGTTCTGCGTTTGTGAAGCGGCTAAAACAAGGGGCTCCCGGGACTGCCACCATACAAGTAACCTGTGCAGAGCAGAAGGGACCTTGGCTGAAGATGCTAACAAAGTGAGACGCAAGATGCTCTGGGAGAGATCAATGCAGGTTGAGTCCAGTGTGACCTGGGAGTCAAGCTGGTTTCAGGGAAGACAGCGTGCTTAAATCCAACAGGGGAGGTGGCAAACTCTTCAGGGTCAGTACCCCTGTTTGAGCTACAAATCCTGCTCGGCCATCTCCACTCTTCAAATGTTGCTGGGGTCTTCAAATACACTTTCTGGCTTGCTGTTTTCAAACAGGATGGTTTGCTTCAGTCCTTGATAGCAAAGCAGAGTGTGACCACAAGTCACCCGCCGGTAAAGACGAGTGAGCCCTTTGAGCCAAGATCCAACCAGAGACATTCCGGCCCAACACGGCCCACCTGTGAGAAGCAGAGCCGGAAAGAGAGACCTACGGATCTGTCATTGAACGCCTTCATTCCAGGTCTTGAAGGACATTGTTAGCCGCCAGTTACAGGCCCTGCCCCACTGCTGAGCTGGCTAGGAGATCGTGGACAGGCAGCGGGGCTGCCGGTCTTGTGAGGTCACAGGCCAAACGTTCCGAATCCACCCAACCAGGCCTGCCCTTCCAAAGGCAGCCATCCCCTCGGAAGCGTTAAGGCTAGAAAGGAACCGTAGATCTAGTCTGATCTCTTGTACAGTGAGACCACAGGACCCCTGTGCTGAGCTCAACAAACTGCAGTTGAGCAAACATCCCTCTTAGGAATACACCCAGTCTCGACTGAAGACCTGCGTGATGGAGACACTCGTACCACATCCCTGCACAGGTCTGTCCCAATGGCCAGCCAGCTTACTCCTGACTTTCATCCATCGCGGATCAGCTCCAAGCCAGCGATCTCAACCTGCCTCCTGGGCGAGATTCAAGAGCTGTCTGAGGTCCCATCTCTTCTCCCCAGGCTGTGGTTAAGTCACCTCTTAACCTTCATTTCCATAAAGCTACTTCAGTTGTTCACCACGCGAAACTTGATTGAAAAGCTAGAACAGTATAAAATTATCATGGCAGGGAGTGGTTCTTCGGTCTATGTTATTTAACATTTTTATCAATGACTTGGAAAAAATATAAAATTGTAGGTGTTAAAGTTTGCAGATGATACAAAAATTGGGGGAGGACAGGTCACTGATTCAGAGTGATCTGGATAACATGGTAAGCTAGGTGCAAGCAAAGAATATGCATTTTGACCTGGCTGAATGTAAATATCTACATCTAGCAACAAAGAATGCAGATCATGTTTACATGGTGGGGGATTATATCCTGAGAAACAGTGGATCAGAAACAGATTTCCAGGTCGTGGTGGACAATCAGCTGGGCATGAGCTCTCACTGAGACTCTGTGGTCAAAAGGGCTATGCAATCCTGGGATGTATTAAGAGAGGAATCATGAGCAGGAGTAGAGAGGATATTTTGCCTCTATATTTGGCACTGCTGTGGCCATTGCAGGAATACTATATTCAGTTCTGGTGCCCACAATCCAGGAAGGATGTTGATAAATTGGAGCGGGTGGTAGAAGAGCCATAAGAATGATTAAAGGATAAGAAAACCTGCCTTACAGTAATTGGCTCAAGGAGCTCAGTCTATTAACAAAGAAGGGTAAGAGGTGACTTGATCACAGTCCACAAAAATCAACCCAGGGAACAAACATTTAATAATGGGCTCTTCAGTCTAGCAGAGAAAGGTAGAACAAGATCCAATGGCTGGAAGCTGAAGCTAGACAAATTCAGAGTGGAAATGAAGCATACATTTAGAATAATGAGGGTAGTTAACTACTGACAATTTACCACGGGTTGTGGTGGATTCTCCATCGCTGGCAATTGTTGAGTCAAGAATGGATGTTTCTGTAAAAGCTCTGCTCTAGGAATTATTTAGGGAGAAGTTCTCTGCCCTGTACTGGAGATCAGACTAGATGATCACAAAGGTACGTTCTAGCCTTGGAGTCAATGAACCTATGATCCCCTGCCCTGCTATGGCACAATGGGGCACTGTGTAATCACAGGCCTCACTGGCTGGACATGGTGTCAAATTGAGCCCGTAGCCAATTACATGGACTAGAAACGAGGGTCACTTTGTCCAGAGTAGGTCTGGTATCGCCCATTGTTGTGGCCAATTTGCATCTTAGCTAATTAATCCCGAATGTTCTCCGGGAGCTATGATTGGGCTTAGGCTGCTTCCTCACTTCCTGTTTTAAACAGCTGGGCCATATTTCCCTGTCCTATTTCTCAGCTGCCTGGCCCTACCCAAGAGGTGGCTTCATTTCAGTGGTGAGGAGAGATCCTGTTCTCCCATTCTCATGCAGTCTCGGTGGGTGGAGCCTGTTCAGACTAACAGAGTTTAAGGCTGGAAGGGAGCATTTTGAGCATTGAGTCAGGCCATTGGCAAAACATGGTGAGAGAATCTCTCGAGCCAAGGGCACAACTCAACCTATCCTGAAGGATGATCCCTCACTTTCACAGACCTTGGGAGACAGGCCAGTCCTCGCTTACAAACAGCCCCCCAACCTGAAGCAAATACTCACCAGCAGCTACACATCACACAACAAAAACACTAACCCAGGAATCAATCCCTGCAACAAACCCCGTTGCCAACTCTGTCTGCATAGTTATTCAAGGGACACCATCATAGGACCTAACCACATCAGCCATACCATCAGGGGCTCGTTCACCTGCACATCTACCAATGTGATATATGCCATCATGTACCAGCAATACCCCTCTGCGAAGTACATTGGCCAGACCAGACAGTCTCTATGCAAAAGAATAAATGGGCACAAATCAGACATCAAAAATTGTAACATTCAAAAACCAGTAGAACACTACTTCAATCTCCCTGGACACTCAATAACAGATTAAAAGAGGCAATTTTTCAACAAAAAAACTTCAAAAACAAACTCCAACAAGAAATTGAAGAACTGGAATTAATTTGCAAACTGGATACCATCAAATTAGGCCTGAATAAAGACTGGGAGTGGATGGGTCACTACAAAAAGTAATTTTCCCTCTGCTGATACTCACACCTTCTTGTCAGCTGTTGGAAATGGGCCACCTTGATTACATTGGCCTTGTTAGCACTACAAAAGTAATTTTCCCTTCCTTGGTATTCGCCCCTTCTTGTCAACTGTTGAGACTAGGCCACTTCCACCTTAATTGAATTGGCTTGTTAGAACTGACCCCCACTTGGTAAGGCAACTCCCATCTTTTCATGTGCTAGAATATATATTCTGCTTACTGTATTTTTCACTTCAGGCATCTGATGAAATGGGTTTTAGCCCACGAAGGCTTATGCCCAGATAAATTCATTAGTCTCTAAGGTGCCACAAGGACTCCTCGTTGTTTTCACAGATACAGACTAACACGGCTACTGCTCTGGAACTTTTGAGTTACCACAGATTTTTAAGAAAGATGCCCAGTCTTCTTCTTTCTGTATAGACTTAAAGTGCCAGATGATCTTACATGTCCCTAGATACATTGTTCAAGTAATTAATTAAACTCACTGGTATCAATGCCCTGATATTTCTGAATATATCTAGCGTCAGTCACTGGATCTCATTCTGTTTTTGTCTGCTGGATTCGAGAGCCCTCTGTGCCTAAAATCTCATCCCCCGAAAGGTACTGAGAGAGTGTAATCAAGTCACCTCTTAACTTTCTCTTGATTAAACTAAATAGACAGAGTGTCTTATGTTTTTCATTGTGATGCAGGTTTTCCAGACCTCAGACCCTACTTGGTACTCTTTTCTGAACTGTTTCCAGTTGGTCACCATCCCGTTTAAAGAGTGGACACCAGAGCTGGATACAATATCCAGTAATGGTCTCACTAATGCCGTTTACGGAGGTGATATCACTTTCCTGATCCTACTCAACATCATTCTCCAATTTATACATTCTCGGATTGCGGTGGCCCTCCTAGCTACAGCACCGAGCAGAGAGCTCATGTTCAGTTGGTTTCTACCATGACCACTACATTCTTTGCGGCATCATTCCTTTCCACATTACAGTCCCCTGTACTGTACATGTGACCTACATTCTTTGGCCTATATCCCAAAAGGGAGCCTTGAAGACATGGGCCTTTGTTTCTAGGTGTGTGACCTCACACTTGTCTGTACTTAAATACATGTTGTTCAAATGAGTCCATCTTACAAAGTGACCCAGTTTGCTGTGTAGAAAGGACCTGGCCTCATCACTATTTACCGCTCCACTGTGTGTCCCCTGCAGACTTTACCAACAGTGAATTGATATGCTCTTCTAGATCACTGATAAAGATATTGAATAGCACTGGATCAAGACCACCTCCCTGTGAGACCCCCACCAGAAACACCCCCTGTGGGATGACAATTCCCCATTTACAATTATTTTTGAGAGCCACTTTTTAATCCATTTGATCTGGGCTATGTTGGTTCTGCATAGTGTTAATGTTTCTTATCAGAATGTCAGACTCCTTACAGAATTTAAGTATGTGCAGCCTTCTGGCAGGTGGAGCCGGCAGCAAGGGTCAGGGTCCATACAAAACAGAAGAAACAAAGCAAAACAGAACCGGCTCAAGCCCCCACCCACTGATCTGGGAAAATTAAACACCACCTCGGGCGCCTTGCAAAGGCAATAGTATGATGATAGGGTGATAGTTACTCCTTTTTGATCAGAGCAGTTAGCTAATTTTCAGGATCAAGTGGGTTGTTTCTGCTAGAAGGGGAGATTGGAGATGCTGTAGCTAAGCGGGCAAACGTGATCCTGCGATGTATAAGTGGAGGAATATCAAGTAAGAGGAGGGAGACAGTTATTAACATTGCTGGATTTCTGCAGCGCAGCCCTGGTTATGTACAAAGCATGTACAAAGTCCCGTCTCGCTGAACACAGTGGAAATCAAACAAAGGGGGAGATTTTCGTTGCTCACAGTTCAAAGTCTCTCTCAGCTCACCCTGACCCCAAGGCTCTTAACAGGTTTCAGAAGGTCACATGATCAGCGATTCTCTGGCTGTGTCTGGGCTTCTTTGCTCCTTCTCTGCGTCATTCTCTGTAACTTAGACTCAGATAAAGATCCAGCATCAGCCCCATCTATTGGTATTGGTGCTGTCTGCACTGATCACTAGAGCTTTCCCCTCCCCACTGCCAGTTAAATGAGAATTTAAAACAATAACTCCTAGGAACCCAGGCACTCTGCCATCCACACAGGTTTCCTTGTCTCCATGAGCGACTACAGGACTCGAGCAGGCAGAGTGATATCAGTCATAGCTGGACCTAGATTATCAGTGAGTTCAGGGCTCATGCCCTCTCGGTGAGGCCTATCTGTTGTGGACAGGCTGTCTGTAGAAGATGGCAGTGTGCTGAGGTAAGCTGCATGCTCTTGCTTTTGGTATCAGCGAGGATAAGTCCCCTCCAAAAAGGAGTACGTTTGGGATTGTTTTCCAGGAGGCTTTTTCTAGTCGTGTAGCCGCTGCTGCACCTTCCGTCCTTCCTGCACGGGCATTCCATTCTCCTCTCTCCTGGCATCTCGTGTCTGCCACGCTCCCTTCCGGCTCCTCTTTTCCTCCACCTGCTGGAATGCTGTCCTCCGGCCACTGAGACAAGGCCAGGGTTATGCTACACAATTACTTCAGTATAACTACATTGCTCAGGGCTGTGAAAAATCCTCACCCCTGAGAGACGTAGCTATACAGACCTCAGCTCCCCATGTAGAAAGTGCTATGTTGGCAGGAGAGCGTCTCCCGTGGACATACCTACTGCCTCTCATGGAGATGGAGTTAGTAAATGTGACAAAGTGGGAATGTTCTTAATGTTTTCTCTGAATATTGTGGGGGTGCCTCAGTTTCCCCTATGCAGTTCTTAAGTATCTAGGTGGTGGGATAAGGGTGTATGATCGTTGCAGAGCCCTAGAGGGCAGGTGTGTGCAGGGGTCTGGACACAGAGAATGGCTGACACCCTGTTTCTGGCAACTGATGGCCTGGCCCTTCCCCCCTGCAAGGTGAGAGCTAAAATGTTGGGAAAAAAAAGGAATCAGGTGACCTCCTGGCCCAGGAAAGGGACAAAGCCCAGAGGAGGAGGGGCTGGCGGGTGAGTCAGTTTGGGACTGGCTGGGGACATGGAGTGAAGTGCAGACGGGGTTGTCTGGCTCACTGCCCTCCCCCGCCCCAAAATGGACCCAGCTGAGGGGTCCTGTTCTCTGTACCTACAAGCTCTGTTTTAGACCATGTTCCTGTCATCTAATAAACCTCTGTTGTACTGGCTGGCTAAGAGTCACGTCTGACTGCAAAGTTGGGGTGCAGGACCCTCTGGCTTCCCCAGGAGCCTGCCTGGGCGGACTCGCTGTGGGAAGCACACGGAGGGGCAGAGGATGCTGAATGCTCCGACGTCAGACCCAGGAAGGTGGAAGCTGTGTGAGCTTTTTGCCCTGCAGACAGTCTGCTCACAGATAGGAGACTTCACCAGAGTCCTGCCTGGCTTCGTAGGGAGCAGTTCCAGAGCATCGCCCGGGGACTCTGACAGTAAGCCGAACAGAGAGCTTGTCCCTCGGCTGAGAGTGGTGGTTTTCAGTCTGTGGTCCGCTGGTCCTGGGTGTTTGCAGACTATGCCTAAGGGGTCAACAAAAGGTTGTTGTTACCACAGAACTGTGGTTTTCAGCCTGTGATCCATGAATGCTTGATGGTCCACAGTCTATGTCTGAGATTTCCAAAGGGGTCCCCACCTCCATTTGAAATTTTTTCAGGGTCCACAAATGAAAAAAGGTGGAAAACCCCTGGCTTAGAGCATCCTCATTAGAAGCACCACAGCAGTGCAGCTACAGTGGTGCAGCTGCAAGTTTGTAGCGTCCACCTGCCCTAAGACTCCACTGTATCTCTGACTTGTGTAGGAGCAGGGGGCCTGGCCGGTTCTTGCTGCCTGAACATCAAGTCACTAGGAAGCGGCCCGGGGCAGGGACTAGCTATATTCCTGTGGGAAGTTGGCATGTTTCAGTTGGAGCCCCACTGACTCAGTGGCAGAATGCTCCACCACTGTTAGGGCCCTAGACTGGGACCCAGTGGAGCCTGGTGGGCCCGAGTCCCCCTACTCCAGCCACCTCTTCCTCTCAGGTGGTGGCCCATTGGCTCTGGCTGCAAAGCCTTAGTCCCCTGTGAGTAAGGGCAACTCTGCTGATTCTGGCCATTGGGCCACACAGCCCTGAGGGAGAGGGCATCCATATCAACCCTTACCGTTAGGTCCTCTACCCCTGAGGACAAGGGTAGCCAAATTGACTCTGACCACTAGGCCATACAGTCCTGGAGACAGAGCCAATCATATCAACTCTAGCCATTTGGCCTCACTAACGTGAGGCAGAGGGTAGTTCAGAGGATGGGGTGCACTCACCCCACACTGGATGGGGTTCCCTCACCACCATCACAGGTGACTTGATCAGTCTGTAAGTACCTATTGTGGCAAGATGGCAAATTTTAGTTTGGTGGGTCCTGTGCTTTTCTTGGTGGGGAGCTAAGATGCCACCCTTTGCCCCTGCTCTTGGGTGCTGAGGGCCCCACTACTAGCCCTGGGAAGGTGGTAGAGGAGGGAAGCAGGGAAGGGGTCTGGGTTTGCTCCTTGCTCTGAGTCCCAGCCCCTTTCAACCACTGTGGGTTTCTTACCCTCAGTCCTTTGATGCTGGGGGGGAGGGAGTCTCCCTGTCCTGCTGTGCAGGGTCTCCCTTACTCCAATTCTCAGGTGTTCCAGATCTCTCAACACACCTCCAAGCTCTAGTCCTTCCTTTTTCCTCCTTTATCTGCCTGACACAGGGGGTTTTATTAGGTTCCTAAAAGGGCCTTAATTGACTGCAGGTGCTCCAATTAACCTGCAGCCACCTTCTCTAGTCTACAGGGAACCACGCCTTAATTAGCCTTGAGCTTATATGTCTAGCATTCCCTCTCTCCCTAGCCCTCCTGTATCACACTATATAGGGAACAAACTGTTCAGCTGAGAAGGGTATAGTACAATCCAATGGCTGGAAGTTGAAGCTGGACAAATTCAGACAGGAAATAAGGTATACATGAGAGTAATTAAGCATTGGAACAATTTTCCAAGGGTTGTGGTGGATTCTCCATTGCTGGCAATTTTTGAATCAAGATTGGACATTTTTCTAAACCATCTGCTCTAGGAATTATTTCATGGCAGTTCGGTCTTGTGCGATTAGAAAGTTGGCAACCCTGCCCTGTTGCCATGTCTCCATGGGAACAGTGTTCCCTACACTTTCCATGTCCGACACTGCTGAGCGCTCACTAACTGTAAAGCAAGTCAGGGTGCCATCCCCCCCCTGCTCTTCCTAAATGAGGAGTGTTGCCTATTTGTTGCATGAGCCATAGTGGGGCCTTGACGGGTGTTTCTGGGAAGAGGAGAAATTGATTACACAAGTCAAGTGTTTCTTTTGTGCAGTCTGGTTTATTTACAAAGTTCTGTTTCCCTGAACACAGTAGAGACAAGCAACAGCTGGCAGTTTCCTTGCTCTCAATTTCCAGAGTCTGCCTCTCCAGCCAGTCCTGTGTCTCAAGGCGCTACGTTCCCTGTGTCACTACAGATCAGATGCACAGGAACCTCCCTAAGTCTTTATTCCCTTGGGGTATTTGCAGGCTCAGGCATTTCAGAAGTGGCTTCGCTCCGACTGGTGAACGGCCCGAGTCGCTGCGCTGGGAGAGTGGAGGTGCTTCATAACCAGCAGTGGGGAACTGTGTGTGATGACGGCTGGGGCTTGTTCGAGGCTGAAGTCGTGTGCAGGCAGCTGGGCTGTGGGACAGCGTTATCAGCGCCACATGGGGCTCACTTTGGGCAAGGATCTAACCGTATGTGGCTGGATGAGGTTCAGTGCACAGGGGCAGAAGCTGCCCTCACCGAATGCAGGGCTAAGCCTTGGGGAGAGCATGGCTGTAACCCCGGAGAAGATGCCAGTGTTGTGTGCTCAGGTAACACCCAGGGTGGTAGGAGCTTGTGCTGCTGGAAGTGGGGTGCAGGCTCTGCAGAGGGTGCTAACCCCTGGAAGTCAACCTACATGTGGTGGTGTGTGTGTGCATCTCTGTACCTGTTTGTGGCAGTGTTTGTGCAGGTGTGTGTGTGAAGGGGTGTGCATGAGACAGTCTATGAATATTTGCATACATGTGCAGCAGTGCGTGTGTGCATGTGGCAGTTTGTGTGTTTGAGGCAATGTGTGGGTGTGCCTAGGGGCCTATGAGGGTTATGCATGGGATTGTATGTGTGTCTGCTTGTGTGGCATTGCGTGGGGGGGGTGCAGTGTGTGTGTCTGTCTGTGAGTGCGTGTGCATGCACACAGGTGGGGTGATATAGAAATGCTCCTCTCTGCTCTGTGCAGACACACACCCCCCATCCACGTGCGGTGCCGGGTATTCGGGCGTCTGGCAGCAGGGAACAGCCTCTCATGCCCTGTGCTTTGTGTTTCAGATCAGGGCCAGCTGAGGCTGCGGCTGACAAGTGGCCCAAGCTCCTGCTCCGGGCGAGTGGAGGTGCTGATTAACGACACCTGGGGTGCCGTGTGTGACGCCGGCTGGGGCCTGCCGGAGGCGGGGGTTGTGTGCAAGCAGCTGGGCTGCGGCACGGCGCTGTCGGCCCCAGGTGTTGCTCAGTTTGGTCACGGGGCCGGCGACGTCTGGCTGGAGGGCGTGAGCTGCTTGGGCCAGGAGTCTCTCATCACTGAGTGCCAGCTGAGCCGGCTGGGTCCCGGGCTGTGTGGCCGTGGCTCCGAGGCCAGCGTGGTGTGTGCTGGGCAGGCCGGTGAGTGACCAGCGCTGTGCGCCGTAGCCATGCCCATGTTCCTGCAGACATGGGGTGGGCGGGAGTGACACCCTGGCCATGCCAGGGGGTGGCCAGGCTCCAGGGGGGCAGCGCCAGGGCTCCTGCTCACCACACCGAGGATGTCCCAGCGGTTCCGACAGCCCTGCTCAGCCTGGGGCACCACTCCTGGGTCTCTGAGCAGCCTCCTCTGCCACGGGGCTCCCTCTCCTGCCAGCCCTGGCTCCGGTGCTGGAGGCTGTAACCCCTGCAGGCAAACCCAGAGCACAGATCTGGGGGGCAGAGAGCCTGTGGGGCCTGGGAGAGGAGACTAAGGGACAGGGCCTGTGGGAGCAGCTGGGGAGAGGCCTCTGGGAGCTAGTGCCCCCAACCCTCTCTCTAACCCATCCCCCCCCCCACTCCTTGGGCTGGGAATGGTCCCTGCACCCCCAGTTTTTGACTAGAACATCTGGTCCAAAAGGGATCCTGGTGGCTACGGTCAGCACTGCTGACCGTGCCATTGACTGTCCGATTGGCAGCGCTGTGCAGCAGGGCTGGCAGGCTCCCTGTGGCTTCCGGAAAGCAGCTGGCATGTCCCCTCTCTGGATCCTACACTTTGGGCATCCAGGGAGCTCCACATGCTACCCCCGCCCCAAGCACTGCCTCTGCAGCTCCCATTGGCCAGGAACCACGGGCAATGGGAGCAGTGCCTGTGGACCAGGCAGCATACAGAGCCTCCTGGCCGCGCCACCACGTAGGAGCCAAAGTGGGGACATGCCGCTGCTTCCAGGAGCAGCTTGAGGTAAGTGCTGCCTGGAGCCTGCACCCCTGACTCCCTCCCAGACCCCAATCCCCTGCCCCAGCTCTAGCCCTGATCCCCCTCCTGCCCTCTGAACCCCTTGATCCCAGCTGAGCGCACCCTCCTACACCCCAAACCCCTCATCCACAGCCCCACGCCAGAGCCCGCACCCCCAGCCGGAGCCCTCACTCTCCCCTGCTGTGCCCCAACTCCCTGCCCCAGCCCTGATCATCCTCCCACCCTCCGGACCCCTCAGTCCCAGCCCGGAGCACCCTCCTACACCCCAAATCCCTCATCCCCAGCTTCACCGTAGAGTCTGCACCCCCAGCCAGAGCCCTCACACCCCCTGTACCCCAACGCCCTGCCCCAACCCAGAGCCATCTGAACCCCTGAGCCCAAGCCCAGAGCCCTCTTCTGCACCCCAAACCCCGCATCCCTAGCCCCATCCCAGAGCCTGCACCCCCAGCCAGAGCCCTCACTCTCCCCCGCCATGCCCCAACTCCCTGCCCCAGCCCTGAGCCAGCTCGGTGAAAATGAGTGAGTGAGGGTGGGGAGAGCGAGCGATGGAGTGGGGGAGGAATGGAGGGAGAGGGCAGGGGGCCTCAGAGAAGGGGTGGGGCATGGGCAGGGCCTCAGAGGAGGAGCGGGGCAGGGGGCGGGGCAAGGGTGTTCAGTTTTGTGCTAGTAGAAAGTTGGCAACCGCTGCGGCCCCGGGCCTGGAGGAGCGCGCCCTCTCCCCACTGCGGCCCCGGGCCTGTGGCAGCGGGGACAGAGCTTCTCCGGCCTTGGGGCTGAAGTTGGGAGGGGCCGAGAGGAGCAAATGTATTGTGGGGGCCGCAGTGCAGGGGGTGGAGTGGGTCAGGACAGTGGGTGCAAGAGGCGCAGGGCTGCGGGGGAAGGGGCAGAACGGGATGGGGCCGTGGGCGGGGTTGCAGGCAGAAGAGTTAGGGAGGGGCCCCAGGAAACCTTAATCTGCCTCTGGCTGTTGGGGGGGCCCGTGGGGTAGGGTGACCATATTTCCCAAAGGGAAAACAGCACACCACATGGGAATAGACCAAGCCCTCCTCCCCAACCATGCGGGGCTGGTCCGAGCCGCTCACCTGAGTCCTGCCTGCCCCCTCATACCAGGCTGGGGCTGGCATTGCTGCTCGCTTGAGCCCTGCCTGCCCCCCACCTGACCCCTGCCTGTCCCTCTGTACGGGGCTGGCATCGCTGCCTGCCCCCGCAATGTTCCTCTGCACCCCACTTTTTGACATATGCCCACTTTTGCCAAAAAAGTTGGAACGGCTGGGACAGGGCTTAAGAAAGGGACTGTCCTGGCCAAAACGGGATGTACGGTCACCCTACTGTGCATGGGGGACAGAGTCGGGCCCAGGCAGGTTATGGGGCAGGGGAGGGAGTCAGCCTAGGCAGGGGCCTGCGCGTGTGGAGGGAGTCGGACTCAGGGGCTGTGGGGCAGAGACAAGGCACAGCTCATTGCCTGGCTCTCTCCCTAGGCCCTGGGCTACTCTGCTCTGTGCTCCTCGGCCTGGGTGCCCTCGTGGTGCTGATCTGTGGGGCCCTGCTCTGCTGGAGGAGGCGTCGGGACAGAGCCGCTGGGAACCCCCTGGGTAAGAACCCTGGACCCCTGCAGGGGAGAGAAAGGGGGGGCTGGGACAAGGGTTGCCCTGCTGTCCTGACCCAGGAATCCAACCCCAGCTGGAGCCCAGTATCCCTGAGCTGCAGGCCAGTGCCCTGTCCATGCCCTGTGCTGCCTCCCTGCATGGGAACCTTCTGCCCTCACAGCTACTGGGATCTCTGCTCTGACTGCCATGCCCAGGCCCACAGTCCAGGCCTGCGGGTGCCCCGTCCCTACAGCCCTGCCCTGGCAGTGGGGTCCCATTCACAAGGTGCCCTGGCATGCTGGCTTGGGGGGAGGGTGGGCTAGGGTTGCCAGGCATCCGTTTTCTGACTGGAACGCCCAGTCGAAAAGGGACCCTGGTGGCTCGGGTCAGCACCACTGACTGGGCCGTTAAAAGTCCGGTCGGTGGCGCAGCAGGGCTAAGGCAGGCTCCCTCCCTGCCCTGGATCTGCGCAGCTCCCCAAAGTGGCCGCCATGTCCCTGCGATCCCTAGGTGCAGGGGTGACCAGGGAAACGCCGCATGCTGCCCCTGCCCCCAACGCTGGCTCCGCAGCTCTCATTGGCCGGGAACCAAGGTCTATGGGAGATGTGGGGGCAGTGCCTGCTAGAGCAGGCAGAATGCACCATGCGGAGCCGCCTGGTGGCTGCGCTTCTGCCTCGGGGCCGGACATGCCGGCCGCTTCCAGGAGCAGCGTGGAGCCAGGATAGGCAGGGAGCCTGCCTTAAGCCCGCTGCGCTGCCGACCGGGAGCTGCCTGAGGTAAGTGCTGCCTGGCCGGAGCCTGCACCCCGAACCTCCTGCCCCAGGTCAGAACCCTCTCCTGCACCCTAACTCCCTCCCAGAGCCCGCACCCTCACCCCAACCCCCTGCCCTAGGTCAGAACCCCCTCCTGCACCCTAACTCCCTCCCAGAGCCTGCACCCTCACCCCAATACCCTGCCCTAACTCGGAACCCCCTCCTGCACCCTAACTCCCTCCCAGAGCCCACACCCTCACCCCAACCCCCTGCCCTAGGTCAGAACCCCCTCCTGCACCCTAACTCCCTCCCAGAGCCTGCACCTTCACCCCAACCCCCTGCCCTAGGTCAGAACCCCCTCCTGCACCCTAACTCCCTCCCAGAGCCCGCACCCTCACCCCAACCCCCTGCCCTAGGTCAGAACCCCCTCCTGCACCCTAACTCCCTCCCTGACCCCACACACCCTCCCACACCTCAACCCGCTACCCCAGCCCTGAGCCCCCTCCCACACTCCAAATCCCTTGGCCCCAGCCTGGAGCCCCCCTCTTGCACCTCAAACCCCTCATTCCCAGCCCCACCCCAGAGCCCACACCCCCAGCCAGAGCCCTCACCCACTCCCACGCCCCAACCCCCTGCCCTAGCCCCAGCCCAGTGAAAGTGAGTGAGGGTGGGGGACAGCAAGTGATGGAGGGAGGAGGGCTGGAGGGAGTGGGGGGTGGGGCCTCATAGAAGGGCAGGGGTGGGGCCTCGGGGCACGGGGTGGGAAAGGGTGTTTGGTTTTGTGCAATTAGAAAGTTGGCAACCCTAGCCTGGGCCCTTCATCCTGTCCTCTTGCTTGCAGGTCATGTGCACCTGGAGGAGCTGGGGGCTCCAGGGACCCCGGCCCGGCCCCAGGGAGTGGCAAATCCAGAGCCCCCTGAGGAGCCCCACAGCGAGATGACCTGGCTGGTGAGGGAAGACGCGGTGCTGTGAGAGCCGCATGCCGGCCAGGCTGGGCTGGGCTCGGCTCAGCCTGCAGTGAGAGACGGGCCGGTGGGACCCTGCACAGAGCAGCCCCAGGGCTGCCAGCTGCCTGGGTTGTGGGGATGCTGATGGGGCTCGTCCTGGGGCTGGGGCTGCTGGCTGGAGGTCTCAGCTCCCCCATTACCTTCCCCAGCTGCCTTGGAAAGCTCCCCTGCTCTGTCCCACCCCCACAGCTTTCCCTGGTGCAGCTCCCATGTCCATCCCTGAGCAGCCTGTGCCCAGCCATGTAGATAGCATGTGGTGCGCCATGCAGAACCACTGTCCGGTGCACAGGGACAGCCGGCTCCTTCCCCACATTCAGACGAGCTATGGAGAGAGACTGACTACGGGTGTCTGCCTATGTCCGATGCGCCAGGCCCTGTCTGTCTATACTGGATGTGCCAGGCCCTGTCTGTGTCCGATGCCCCTGAGCTCGGGGAGCCAGGCCCTGTCTGTCTGTCTGTGCCCAATGCACTCTGAGCTCGGGGCGTCAGACCCCGTCTGTCTGTCTGTGCCTGATGCCCCCTGAGCTCAGGGCACCAGGCCCACCAGTCTGTGCAGCAGCCAGCCTGGGTCCCCAGTAAATGATCGTTACTGTTTCTAGTGTGTAGATAAGGTGCAGCTGCATGATGGTGCCTTGCTTATTGGAAAGGAATGGGCCAGCTTACAGATACAGAAAGCTCCCCTCTATCCTTCCCTCCCCGACCCTGTCCTTGTGCTGTATAAACACCCTGCAGTACTATTACACAGCTAGACTCGGAGACAGCAGCTGCATCCAGGCGCGAGCCCTGTTGTGCATTTCACTGCAATGTGCAGGTCAGCCTAAATGATCACGATGGTCCCTTCTGGCCTTAAGGTCGATAGCTCTGTGGAACTGTGTGTATAACGGTAACGAAGCACTATCGGCAAGTCATCCTCTTCCATCCCTGGGGCATGAAATTAGTAGAGCCCCACGTGGATACAAAATTTGTATCTGCATCCGAGCCGCAATCCACAAAAATGATCCCTGGATATCTGGATCCATGGATCCGTGGCTATAAAGCAGATATCCGCGTGCGCGCAGGGCTCCAGGAATTGGGTACTTCCATCTTTCTGCAAAAGGCCTGTTCAAGCGGCTCTGCCTCTTTTAGACAACACTTGTGAAACACGTTCTTAGCGGATGCTTCAAAAGTCCATTGGCCTCTCCCTAGGTAGGGTAACCATAGTTTAGGTTCCCCCAAAGAGGACACTATTGTGGGGGGAAGGGGGGAATCTGGGGGGAACAGGAGGGAGTGCCTGGGGGGTGCTGGCAGGGATGTTTGGGGGGTACTGGAGGGGTGTGTGTGTACTGGGAGGGGTACCTGGGGGAATGTTGGAGGGGGTCCTGCAGCCTCACTCTCGAGGTGGGGGGCAGTGTCACTCCCTGTCACAGTGGCAGGGTGGCTGCGCAGACCCGGGACACAGTGCCAACTGTTAGTCAGCATCTCCCTGCAGGCCTCTCCCTCTCCCCAGGACTATGTGGGTGGGATCCCGGAGCACCAGAAGTTTCCTAAAAGTGGGGGGGCCACCGGCGACCGAACAGTGGTCCCACCCTCCATGCCACCCATTCCTCCCAAGTCCCCACCCTCGCGCTGCCCCTTCCCCCCAGGCCCGTGCCCTAGCATCACCCCTTCTCCCAGAGCCCCTGCCCACACACCGCCCCTTCCCCGAGACCCTGCTCTTGCACTGCCCCTCCCCCCGAGTCCACGCCCTCCTGCTGCCCCATCTCCCCAAGACCCTGCCCTCGTTCCGCCCCTTCACCCCGAGCCCCCGCCCTCACACCACCCTTCCTCTGAGTCCCTGCCCTCACGCTGCCCCATCTCCCCGGGCCCCTGCCCTCGTTTCGCTCCTTCCCCCAGAGCCCCTGCCCTCACACAGCCCCTTCCCCCCAAACTCCCTCCCTTGCATCATCCCTTTCCCCAGGACCCCTGCCCTCTTTCTGCCCCTTCCCCCCCGGGCCCCTGCCCCCTCTCCCCATCGCTCATCCTTACAGCTGGTCAAAAGTGGCCCCCCATTCCGGCATCCATGATGGGATCCAGCTGCTGTGGCTGCAGGGAAGGGACCAATCATAGATCCGTCTGAGTTGCGACCTTGGCTCACAAAAATTCCAGACGTTGCCTCTTATTTGACAAATCCGCCAGGACAGAGGGCGGTGGATCAAAAAAGAGGAAATATCCGGGAAAACCCGGACGTATGGTAATCCTAATGCTAGGTAAGGAGAAACTTCCATCTGTGCTCCAGAGTCTGGGGAAGGAGGGTTGTGAGGGCAGTAGGCTGCCCTCCTCCCCACGGTGCCCAGTACTCTCCATGCTGGTGATGGGGAGCAGGCCAAACGTGACCCAGGCTCTGGCTTTCATTGGGTGTTCAGAACTGGTGCCCGGGGATGTCAGGAGCCCGTGCTGCTAAAACCCGATCCTCTATCACAGAGCAGCTGTGTAGGCGCCGGATCTGGGCCCCCTGGCTTTCATGGAGCATTGATCTCTGGCACAGGGCCTGCGTGGGCTAAACTCCTCCAGTGATTGGTCACCTAAGTGTGTCTGTCACCAGGGAGGCTAGCAGTGAGCCCAGATGTGCCGAAATGCACGGCACTCAGCCAGCGAGGGGTTGCCAAGCCCGGGAACAGAGAGGTTCCCCTTCACAGAGGGGTTCCCAAGCCCCAGGATCTCTTTGTAACTCTGTGTGAGGCACTGATGGAGCGGTTCGGTTCCTTGCTGGGTGGGTGGGTGTCCTGGGGCTCTGTCCGGCTGAGAGCCCTGTTCTCCCTGTGGAAGAGCTGAGCGTTTTGGGCTCAGGGCAGGATGGCAGGGGTGCATTGCTTTGGCATGTGGGCTGTGTGTGTGTGTGTGGGGTCTGCGCTAATATTCCCGCCAGAGCTAGGCTATGGGTGGGCCTGGAGCCTGTGTGTGTTTCAGCAGAGGAAGGCGTTCACAGGGGGTATGTTTTCCAGCAGGGAGCAGGCTCACAGGCATACATTTGGATTATCATGTCCTCTAGAGAGGCAACTAGGCCCAGGGGGAGGGCAGCCCCTCTTTGACTCCCGTGGCAGGAGAGATCTCCCCTCCAGGTGTGGAGCGGCCCAGGGGGAAACTTAGAGCTCTATAGCATAGAGCCCATCATAGAATCTCCTGCTGCCTGCCCTAAGGTGCAGGGCATTCCTGGTGTTCGCTGGCATGTGACTGAGTGTGACTGCTGCTAGGGTGTCCCTTGGTTGTGCTCTGCCAGGGAGTGGAGTCTGTGGAAAAGGCATCTGTGTCTGTGTGACCGGGCAGTTCAGCTCACCCCCCCTATTCTGCTCGGCCCCACCGCTCTGCTCCCTGCATATGGAATGGATCATAAGTCCCGGTGGCATTTTGGGAGGATTTTTAAGTGTGGAGGTTGTGGCCTGGGTGTCCAGCATTCTGGGGGTACAGCGCTGGGTAGGTGCAGCTCCACACAGATGGTGCAGGTTGAGTGAAATGATGTTTTTGTAGAGGAGTGGGAACCCCGCCCCGACCCCCGGGACAATCCATGTCGCTCTGCTTGTCTGTGCGTGTCAGGGAGAGGCTGTCCAGTCCCTCCCAGTTTCAAAGCTGCCATGTGTGGGCCTCGCCGTGCCCCCAGGCTAGCCTGGGCCGGTGGAACCCTAACAGGGAGCTCTTTGAGCCTGGCTGTGTGAGGCACCTCTGGCTCTCCATTCATTGTGTGGGTGCGTTGGGTGCCTAACTCAGGCTGTGAGCAACTCTGTGATTTTTTTTTTTTTAGCCTCCAAACTCCTTGTGAGTATCCAGCCCTTTCATAGAATCATAGAAGATTAGAGTTGGAAGAGACCTCAGGAGGTCATCTAGTCCAACCTCCTGCTCAAAGCTGGACCAACACCTAGTAAATCCTCCCAGCCAGGGTTTTGTCAAGTCAGGCCTTAAAAACCTCTACAGATGGAGATTCCACCATCTCCCTAGGTAACCCATTCCAGTGCTTCAGCACCCTCCTAGTGAAATAGTTTTTTTCCTAATATCCAACCTAGACCTCCCCCACTGCAACTTGAGACCATTGCTCCTTTTTCTGTCATCTGCCACCACTGAGAACAGCTGAGCTCCATCCTCTTTGGAACCCCCCTTCAGGAAGTTGAAGGCTGCTATCAAATCCTGACCCCCCCACTCTTCTCTTCTGCAGACTAAATAAGCCCAGTTTTCTCAGACTCTCCTCGTAAGTGATGTGTCCCAGCCCCCTAATAATTTTCGTTGCCCTCCACTGGACTCTCTCCAATTTCTTCACATCCTTTCTGTAGTGGGGGGCCCAAAGCTGGATGCAGTACTCCAGCTGTGGCCTCACCAGTGCCAAATAGAGGGGAATACTCACTTCCCTTGATCTGCTGGCAATGCTCCTACTAATGCAGCCCAATATGCTGTTAGCCTTCCTGGTGACAAGGGTACACTGTTGACTCATATCCAGCTTCTCATCCACTATAATCCCCAGGTCCTTTTCTACAGAATTGCCACTTAGCCAGTCCGTCCCCAGCCTGTAGCGGTGCATGGGATTCTTCCTTCCTAAGTGCAGGACTCTGCACTTGTCCTTGTTGAACCTCATCAGATTTATTTTGGCCCAATCCTCCAATTTGTCTAGGTCACTCTGGACCCTATCCCTACCCTCCAGCATATCTACCTCTCCCCACAGTTTAGTGTCATCCACAAACTTGCCGAGTGTGCAATCCATCCCATCATCCAGATCATTAATAAAGATGTTGAACAAAACCGGCCCCAGGACTGACCCCGGGACACTCCGCTAGATCCAGGCTGCCAACTAGACATTGAGCCATTGATCATTACCTGTTGAGCCCTTTGCTTGAAACCATTTTGTCTTTATCCCTTGTACTTCAACTCATTTAAAACCTTTTAATTCAATCAACTTGTTTTGCTTTTAATCTAAACCAGCCCAGAGCTGAGTTTGAAGTGAAGTGACTGTTCACTCCAGTGAAAGTCAGAAGCTGTGCTTTTGTTTCTCTAAAGGCTCAGTCAGCTGTGGTATTTCTCTGAACTGGCCAGGTGAGGGCTGGCCACTGTGGGGCAGATGGTTGGGGGAAATTCAGGACTAGGAGAATGCTGGGGTCCCCCTGCACATAGTAACCAAGCTGGCAGAGAGCAGGGTGGGGCTGCTGTGCTGTAAGCAGGCTGTGGGGGCCCAAGCGCTGCCCCAGGGCTGAACAGCACATAGACACTCAGGGCCCTGCATGCTTATCTGCTGGCTATGGGTGTCCAGACTGTGAGCCTCAGCAGCAGAGCATTTAAGGCACCCAGAGTTACAGGGCAGGAGGTGACACAACCCCTCACCCCCAGAACGTGACCAAGCATGAGGGCCTCAGTCTATGTAGCGGTTGCTGAGAAAGTTCAGGGGGATGTCACAGGGCCGAGGGATCTTTAATCCAGAAGACACTGACAGAGCACACTGCAGTGGGTGGAGGCTGCAGCTGGACACAGTCACAGGGGCAATTGGAGATGCAGTGGGCCCCAGGAGGCTGGGACCAGGCTGACTGGCCAGGTGGGATGAAGGGGCGTTGGAGGCAGTGCTGGCAGAGGACAGCTGAGCCGGACAATGCTCCTGGCACTGGTCCATCCTGCTAGGCCGGAGCCATGCCCTCCCATGGCCTGTGTGAATCATGGCAGACAGCTGTCCTCAGTAACTCAGCCCGGCTCCCTGCGGTTCCATGCTTTGCTTTATTCCCGCTGTTCATTCCTAATGTGCACCCCATGGGAATGCCTCCATCAGGCTCCCCATCCGGTCCTGGTATATCCTGTCGAAGGCCTCGCTCTGCGCCACCGTGAAATGGTTCTTCCAGTCCCCACAGATGCCTGTGAAATCAGGAGAGGCGTCAACTCGGCATTTGCACCGTGGCCATCGAGGGGGTTGGGTCAGAGCATCTCTCCCCGCACCCTGCACATCAAGGGGAGCTTGCTCCCAGAAGGAGGGGCTGAGCCCACCCAGCTCCCAGCAAGGACTCCTGGCTCTGCTCCCTGGCTTATCCCCCTGGAGGGCTGCAGTGGAGTTGCCAGAGCCTGACTCCCCAGAGATGGGGTCAACCCCATCGGGCTGGCTCACAGCAGCTCCCCTCACTGTCACTATGGGGGGGCCCAGACTCACCACCCCCAGCAGCTTGGGGGGAGTGCCCCAGGGCACCCATCTCCTCACCCTTCCTCAGGAACGTGCCCTTCTCCTGATCCATGATGTCCTTGGGGAGCAGCGTCGAGTTGCACATCTTGTTCTCCTGCATGGCCCTGAAGGAGGCGTTCTCCACCACCGAGGTGATAGCTCCCTCATCCAGCTCCTGCTCCAGGAACTGGCAGAGTCGCCGCACGCTGCCCCTCAGGTCCTGGGGGAAAACAACAGCCTCAGTAACCATGGCACGGGTTGGTGGAGCCCCCCACGCTGCTCCCAGTGACAGTAATTGGGGCGTGGCGTGGCAGAGCCCCGCTCCCCCAACCTCTGGCAGACAGGGTCGGTGACATTACCTGGGGCCTGGCCTGGCAGAGCCCCCCCATGCTGCTCTTGGCAGGCGGTGACAGTAACCATGGCACAGCCTGGCAGAGCCCCCCATACTGCCCTGGGCAGGTGGTGACAGTAACCATGGCACAGCCTGGCAGAGCCCCCCATGCTGCCCTGGGCAGGTGGTGACAGTAACCATGGCACAGCCTGGCAGAGCCCCCTATGTTGCCCTGGGCAGGTGGTGACTAGGGTTTGCCAGGAGTCTCCCAGAATCAGGCTCTATCTCCTGGAGGCTACGAGATTTTAGGGTGCTAAAAGTCCAGTGGTGCAGCGGGATAAGGCAGGCTCCCTGCCTGCCCTCGCCCCGCACTGCTGCCAGAATTGGCAACATGTCCCCGTGCCCCGCGGGGGGGGGGAGAAGGAGAGGGGGTCTCTGCATGCTCCCTGCACCCCATGTGCCAACTCCCATAGCTCCCATTGGCCGGGAACTGCACCAATGGGAGCTCCGGGGGTGGTGCCTGCCTGCAGGGAGTAGCATGCGGAGCCCCCTGCCCGCCCCCCCCCCCAAGGGGCCACAGGGATGTTCTGGCTGCTTCTGGGAGCAGCACAGGGGCAGGGAGCCTGCCTCACCCTGCTGCCCCCCAACTGGGAGCCACCCAAGGTATGTGCCACCTGGCCGGAGCACGGACCTCTTCCTGCACCCAAACCCTCTGTAGCCCCCTCCTGAACCCAACTCCCTCCCAGAGCCCACACCCCTCATCCCTTCAAACACACTAATCCCTTGACCCCGCCCAGAGCCCCCTCCCAGAGCCTGCACCCCAACCGCTTCACTCAGCCCTGAGCCCCCTCCAGTGCCCAAATTCCCTCCCAGAGCTTGCACCCTGCATCCCCTCCTGCACCCCAATGCTCTCCCCCAGGCACAGCCTGGAGCCCCCTCTCACACTCTGAACCTCTCCCGCACCCCCTCCCGCACCCCAACCCCCTGCCCCAACCCGGTGAAAGTGAGCGAGGGTGGGGGCAGACAGGGACGGTTACAGTAACCGGGGCCTGGCCCCCCTGCCGCTCCCTGGCAGACAGGGACAGTTACAGTAATGAGGGCTTGGTCCAGCAGAGCCCCCCTGACTGAAGCTATTCTGGGAGATTTCCCCCCACCCTAACATTACGTAATGTCATTTTCATTTTCTCAAAATATCCTATTAAAGTCTCCCGGATTGCTTTCAGTAGTCACTGGGAGACCAATGCTGAATCTGGGAGTCTCCCAGCCAATGCTGGAGGATTGACAACCCTAGGGCATAGTGACAGTAACCAGGACAGGGCCTGGCAGACAGGGCCGGGGGATGAGGACAATTTCCAAAACCTGGGTTGTGTCTGCACTGAAATGCTGTGAAACATGGATGTCAACGGAGCAGCTGGACAGGCATGGAGCTGATTCACCCCCCCACTCCCACTAGTTCACATGGCGCAGCTTACTGGACCTTAATGCGGTGACTCCCGATTTACATCATGATGAATAAAGGGAATTAGGGGAATCAGCCCCGTTGACTCCAGTTCAGTTACTCTTGATTTACCCCAGCCGGGGAGCTGGCCAATTGACTCCAGTGGAGCTATGGCCAGTCTATAACAGCGGGGGATGTGGCTGGGTCACTTTACCTGCTGCAGCTCTTCGTAAGTGATGAAGAAGAAATTCTTTTTGCCCTTCATTTCCATCCAGCCTCTGACATGATCAAACCAGGACCCGTGGGGCACTGCAGGGGCAGAGAGCAGAGCGGGGTGGGGCTGTGAGTGTCAGCCAGAGAGTCAGCACAGCGGGGACTCTCATGTGGGCAGGGAATGCTCCTGCCAGGCTGCGAGGAGACACTCCGATGGAGACTCCTAGAAACATCAGGCTGGAAGGGCCCTCAAGAGGTCATCACGTCCATCCCCCTGCACCAAGGCAGGGACGAGTCACCCTAGATCAGCCCTGGGAGGGGTTTGTTCAACCTGTTCTTGGAAACCTCCAGTGACAGGATCCCACAGGGTCACCTGTTCCAGAGCTGTGGTATCCATGGAAAGTTTGTCCTACTATCTAACCTACATCTCCCTTGCTGCACACTGAGCGGATTCCTTCTTGTCCTCCCCTGGGTGAACACAGAGAACAGAGGATCCCCATCCTCTTTACAGCAACCTTTCCCAGCTTCCTCCTCTCTGGACTGAACACGCCCTATTCTTCCAACCTTTCCTCATAGGCTGAGGCTGCCAAACCTCTTAGAACCTTTGTTGCTCTTCTCTGGACTCGCCTCAGTTTCTTCCCGTCTTTTCTAAGGACACAGTCCCCCAGCTGACGCCTCACCAGTGCCTAGTGCGGGGCAATGTCCTGGCAGACGAACACTCCTGTTAACATCCCCCAGAACGATAGCAGCCTTTTGTGCAGCTGTCCCATTGCTGACTCACATTGAATTCGTAAGCCACTCTAACCCTCAGATCCTTTGCAGCAGTGCCACCCCCTAGCCAGTTATTCCCCACTGTGTAGCTGGGCAGTTAGTTTGACATGTGATGGACTCGCTGCTCACGTCACCCAAATGAGATGAGACTAAAGAGCCCCAATACCATTAGGCCCGTGCCCTGGGACACATGGAGAACCCCCTCTCCCCCCAGGGAATGGCTAGGGGCAGGAGCTGGGACCAGAGAGCCCTGGTGAATACCCCCCCCAACACACACACAAGGCTGCAGAGTGATGGGATTGTGGAATCATTGGGATCTGCTCTCTGCCCTGGCAGCAATGTGGGGCAGACTGCGTCTGGGGCTGGCCAGGCTTCAATCTGGTCTGGCACCTCCCATGTCCCAAGACGTCCCAGGCCCTGAAGCCGCACTCACCGTCCCCGCTCAGAAAGTCCCGCAGGAACTGCTCAAAGGACTCGGGGTCCTCGTACGAGCTGCACATCTTGGAGAAATAGAAATAGGAGACCAGGACGTCCTTGGGATTGCGGAGTGTGTAGACCACCTGGAGGGGAGCGCAGGCAGGGTCGGACCGGCAGCGTATTAACGCCTAGGCCGACAAGGTCTAGGCCTAGGGCAGCAAATTTGCAGGGGTGGCAAATTTATAATAACAGCCAGAGGCTGCTTCCCCCGGCACCTGTTCACGCCCTCTGCCCCCGGCCCCGCCCCAACTCCACCCCTTCCCCGCCCTGCCCCTATTGGTCCGCTTCCCCAAATCCCCGCCCCAGCCCCGCCTCCTCTCCCGAGTGCGCCCCATTCCCCCCTCTTTCCCCCTCCTTCGCGAGCCTGTTTCGTGCACAAGGACTGGCAGGGAGGGGGGAGAAGCAGGACCCGGCGGCGCGCTCAGGGAGGAGGCGGAGTCGGAGCGGAGGTGAGCTGGGGCGGGGGGAGCTGCTGGGGGGGGACAATTATTTCAGGGCCTAGGGGTGGCAAAATCATTAATCTGCCACTGGGTCGGACCAAGACATAGGCTGGGGGGAAAGGGCAGGGACTTGCACAGGAAATGCTGTTCTGCTATTACCTCTCCTACGGGTCAGGGAGCCCCTGAAGCGCTCTGCAGAGCAGAGCTGCCAGCATCACCCTCCCGGCTTGACTGTCCCCGGGCGTCCAGCCGTTGGCCCCAGAGCCAGGTAAACACCCGTTGCTCCATGGCGGCAGGGTTAAAGCACTTGGAATTCAGGCACAAGCTTAAGGCACATGCCCCACACCCTAGTCCCTATGTGTGACACTCTGCACCCCAAAGAGACACTCTGCACCCATATTCACCATGGTGATATGATTCGGATAGGTTTTGTACAAAGCATGCCTTGTGAGGTGTCATTCTAAAAGTCTTAATCTGTTGCACATTAATATCCTGTTAAATTCTATGTGCTATGATTGTATGTGAAGTTATGAAGTTTGGCGATGTGTGTGCCACTGAAACCTGTTGTAAGGTTGGGGACACCCACAAGCAGCCTGTGAGATACAACAATAAAAAGGCCAAACAGTGTTGATGACCTACTGAGGAAATACACCCACTCACAAGGATTACCCCAGGAACTGTGTAGAATAGAAACCTCTCAGAGATAGCACCGGACAATGGGAACTGTTTGACTCAGCAAAAGAGCTTTCCAGCAAGTTGGAAGAAGATATAAAAGGGGGAAGTGACATCATGACTGGACCTCACTCTCCCTACAACAGAATACCCAAGAATACCAGAGGAAAAGACTGAATTGGGGGGCAAGAGCTGGTGCCAGTCAGGAAAGAAGAAAGCCCTGCCTGTGTATGAAACATCAGCAAATTGCTCGTACTATGTATGTAACAGGGTGAGACACTGCTTGATTCAGATCCTATTTAGTATATTAGGCTTAGATTGCATTTTTGTTTTATTATGGTAACTATCTTTGATCTGTTTGCTATCATTTATAATCACCTAAAATCTACATTTCTGTGGTTAATAAATCAATTTTATATTTTTTATATAAAACAGTGTGGTTTAAGTGAAGTTCTTGGGGTGGGGAAAGCTCAGCTCAGTTATTAAAGGCTTTGTGCATATACCTCTCCACATCGAGGGAGGGGGAAGACGGGGTAATAACTAATATACCGTTCATGTTTTTGACCAGGGCAAGACAGTACAGCTCTGGGGTCCTAGTCTGGGGAGTATTTTGGCCAAAGCCTCTCTATTGTTGGCTGGTAGAGCATTCATGAACACAGCCGGGTGTGGCCACTGCCTGTGGATGTTGCTGTGAGTGCAAGTTTGGAGGGCTTTGCAGCTTGCCACAACATCACAGTGTGAGAGGGAACCCACACTGGTAAAACAGAAGGCTTGGCTGTACTCCAGTTCCAGGTGGCACCCTGGGGAGGACCCATCACACTATGGATCTGCACCTTAGCCCCTGCCACCCTGGCTCTGTACTGTAACCCCCATGCGCAGCCTGCCTGGTCTACCTTGGCCCTGGAGCCAAAGAAGGATGTGGGGAAGAGCTGGACGGGGAGGTGGCAGGTCAACAGACGGGGTCGGGGATAGCTCAGTGCAGACTCTAGCCCCAGGCGGGTAGTGAACCAGGGCACGCGGGTGGAGTTGAGGACGGCTCGGTTCCAGGCTGGGTCCCCGCCGCTGCGGATCAGGCTCAAGATCTCGATCATCCACACTGTGCCTGGAGGACAGGGGGCTTCTGTCACAGGTGCCTTGTGGGGTGTGGAGCTGTCTCTGGGCACAGCATGCCTCCCTGGGCCAGTGGAGCCAACAGGGCTGAGCCCCACCACTGCCCCTATAGCCCTCCCAGCCTTCTCCTATAGCCCTCCCCACCATCCTCCCCATAGCCATCCAAGCCTCCTCACCCCATCCCCTATAGCCATCTCAATGCCCCCGAGCCATCCCCAACCCCCAATAGACACCCCAGACACACTCAGCCCTCCCCATCCCCTCCCTGATAGCTGTGCTGGCCACACCCAGCCCTCCCCATGCCCCACATAACCGGATTCCAGGATAACAGGTTGCCCCTCCCCTCCTTCCCAGGGCCCTCTCCCACCACCCTGACTCAGGATGATCCCCCATCCATGCCTGCAGCACCCTACCTGATTTGGGGTAGGTGACATTGAAGACATCATCATCCTGCACCTGGAACTCCTTGTGGGCGAAGCGCAGGCTCTGCTCAGAGTTATATGCAGGGGGGAACTTGATGCCCTGGTATGTGACGTACTCTACTACCATTGCCTGGCCTCACAATGCCTGAGATGATCAGCCCCGCAGGGAGACACAGGAGCCTGTCACCACGCACAAGGGCCTGTGTCTACCTGATTGCAGACCCATCTCCCGCCCTCCTCCCCCCTCCAGCACTGTGCACCCTGACACAGGGCATCGGGCCTTGCATCAACCCTCCTGCAGACCCATCTCCCCTCCTGCGCAGCACTGTGCACCCTGCCGAGGGGGCATCGGGCCTGCATCTACCTGACTGCAGATCCATCGCTCCCCCCCCCGTTGTTCGCTGCCTGGGCAGCGCTGATATGCAGCCCCAGTAGGCAAGGGTTAAAAGCAGCCCTGGAGAGGGCTGCAATTGGGAAAAGGACTGAAAGTAGCTGAGGGAGTAGCTGACCACAGGTGTGGCCAGCCCAATCAGGCCACAGCTGGCCCTATAAAGGGGCTGTGAGCCAGCTGCTAGAGGAGTTTGACTCTAGGCCTGGATTGAGAAGGACCTGGTTGCAAGGTGCCTGGAGCAGAGCAGAGCAGAGCAGTGAAAGGGCCAAGGGAGCTGGGCAGCTCCAGCCTAATAAAACCCCAGGCTGCAAGTTTTCTTGAAGGCCTATGCAGGTACTGGGGCTGAGAGGGGCACTCTGGGGATAGACAGAGGCAGCAGATCCAGCCTCCTTGCCAATGATGAGTGGCCATTACAGACTGCAATCTGCCCCGGTGAGGTGGGCTTAGAGGGTTGGGGTCTCCCCTGGGAGGGGAGACCCAGAGTGTGGGGGTACTCCTGGGGCACCCTGAGGTAAAGGGCACTGGGGTCTGTGAGGGACATGGGGCCTAAGGCAGGTGAGACACTGGCCAGCAGGAGGTGCTCCAGAGCTGGGAAAGAACTAATTCCCAGACACCAGCAGGAGGTGCTGCACCAGTAAGTTGGCTCTTTGCTACAAGCCCCCATGGGCATCTCCTACCCAGCCCCAACCCTGAGCATGCCTCACCACTGCAATGGGTGCCCCATGCACATCTCCCTGCTGGGCACCCCTCCCCCTGGTTACCCTCTACCCAGCCCCATCCCTGCTTGGCACCCCTCCCCTAGGCATCCCCTGCCCAACCCCTCCCCAGAAAAGAGCTTCCCCCTTGCCAGGATTAATGGCTCACTGCACTGGGGAGTGCTTGCTCCAGCCCTGCCAGGCCCCTGGTTATAGTCTCCCTCCCCTGCAAGCCATGTACCCACCTGCCCAGATGGCTCTGCCTGGGGGTGTGGGAGGCAGCAGTCAGGGTGTGAGGTCCCTGGGAGCTCAGGGGATTGACCCCTGCCAGGGAAGAGATGCCAGAACAGAAGGTCTCTCCGCAGCACCCCAAACCCTGGCCTGGCACAGCTCTTGGAGATGTGGGGACGAAGGTCTGCCACGGGGAGGGATCAGGGAGCCAGGCCCTGCCCAGCCCCTGAGGCCAATGATTTCCAGGAGAGACAAAGTCCAAGTGGTCAACCCTTTCCTGAGCACAGAGGTGGAGACACACGTAGGGACAGAGTTCTCTGCCCGTGCACCACAGAAACCAGCCGAGGGGGTGGGTGTGCGGGCAGGGGGCGAGAATGGGAGAAGGTGGATGGGGATAGAGATAGAAAGGGGGTGGGGGGGAGGGAGAAGATGGAGGGTATGGACGCAGTCAGAGAGAGAGGGCAAGAGACAGACCAACCTAGACAGGAGGGGCTGTGGCGGCTGCCGTTCCCCTTCGGAGCCAGCAGGAAGGGCCGGGAGAAGATGGGCACAGAGCGTTGTCTGTGTGCGCCATAAAAGGTTGAAAGGGGTTTCATTGGTGATTCTTCTCAGGGGACTGGGCAGGACATCCCTGACCACACTGAATGGGGGGTTGTTGTAAGAGTGAGCGACCAAGGATTGGTTACCACTGTATCATTGGCCCTGGGGACACCCCTGTATCGCCACAGCTGGCCCCATTCCAGGGGCTGACTCCCCCTCTCTCAGGCCCCTTTATGCTGCCAGAGGCACTGAGTGTCACCAAGAAGCCGCTCTGGGTGTTGGGCGCTAAATTAGGAAGCGGTCACTTGCTCCCTGGCTCTGGGAGAAGCAGGGGAGGCTGCAGAGGCAGGGACAAGCCGGCTATGGCACAGGCAGGCGGCAATGCCAAGCTGGAGAGCAGTGAGGCCAGGCTGGGCCCAGACACCTCTGCCCCACTCTCGTCTACACCATGCCTCCTCCTCAGCTTCCCTTGTGGGGGTTTGCTGCTGGTGTCGGGACAGCTGTCTGCAGCCATAGGGCAGGGTGAGTGGGGCTAAGGGCTGGATTTTCAAGGGTATTTTGATGGCCAGAGATGCAGATAGGTGCCTTGTGATATTTTCAAAAGCACCTTGGCACAACCGGGCACTGCTCTGTGTCTTCAGGCGCCTAAAAATCAGGCCCAAGGTGCTTTGCTTTGTTTGTGTAGGACCTGGGCCACGTGTCGGGGTGTGTGTACATGTCAGCACCTGGCACCATGGGCACACAGCTGCTAGGGCTACTGCCAGATAAGTATTAAACAATACATGAGCCTTGCTCAAAGGGTGGGTTCAGGATCCCCGGCCTGTGCCTGAGCATGAAGGATCCTCCAAGCCTGGAGGAGGCAGAGAAAAAGGGGAGCCCTGGCTGTGAGCAGTGGTAGATTAGGCAATGGACTGCTGGGGCCTGGGCCGGGCCCTGGCCAACTGGGGGGCTCCCTGGAAAAAATTATTTGCAGTAGCAGACCAGGGTGGGGGAAGTCCCCAGCGGCCCCCATCCCCAGCAGAAGCCATGGGATAGAAGAAGCCCCCCCTGTTTTGTCCCTTCACCCATCCCCAGCAGAAGCCGGAGGGTGGCAGGGCAAGCCCCCTGCCCAACACGCTCTCCGGCAAAAACGCCAAGCAGGCGAAGTGGGAACCGTTCCAGTGTCCCGACCCTGGTCCCCTGTGGAAAGCGCAGGGGGCAGCGGCGGAAGCCCCAGCACCTGGACCCCCCACTGCGGCCCTGGGACTGGAGGAGCTCTCACTCCCTGCTGCGGCCCTGGGCCGTGTTGCAGGGACAGAGCTTCTCTGGTCTTGGGGCCACAGTGGAGGGGGTGGGGCAGAAAGGAGCAAAACTGGGTTGCAAGGCTGCAGTTGGGTGGGGGGGGCCGAACGGGGACCAGTGTGTCCCTCTGCTTTTTCCCACATGTGCGGAATGAATATTGTTATGTGCACACCACCTCCATATCGGTGCACATAACAAAATTCATGTGGCAGGGCCGGGGCAGAGGGGTCTGGTGTGTGGGAGGGGGCTCAGGGCTAGGGCAAAGGGTTGGGGGGTGTGTGTGTGTGTGGGGGGGTGAGGGCTCCAGCTGGGAGGTGTGGTCTCTGGAGTGGGGCCAAGGATGAGGGGTTTAGGGCATAGGATTCCCCAGGGCTGCAGTGGGGAGACAGGATTCCCCTCAGCTCTCTCTTGCCTCAGCAGCACCTGGGCTGGGGTGTGTTAGCCGATGGCCAAGGATGTTTGGTGAGGTGCCAGCTATGCCCGTTTTATACCATCCGTGACTTTAACCACTAGGACGCACTGTCCCTTCGCGGCAGGCTGCCCGGGCTAGGCTGACGGATGCCCTAAGGTCCTAACCACCCGTGACTTTAACTGCTAGAGCTCAGAGCTCCTTCGCAGCGGGCAGTCAGGATTGACTGACAGGCGCCCCAAGAGTTTGCCCCGTGGAGGCGGCACAACTCAACGCTAGGCTCTTAGTACTCTCACCTAATGGCCAGGCTTTATAGCCAAAACGGCTGAGGTTCTTTAATTGTGTTGGCTGCTTTACAGTAAACCAGAGAAACAAGTCAGCCTTATGCACAAATGGTTACCAAAATTTATTAAACTAGATTCTAATCATGTGGTTACAAAATTGCTAGTGCCTACTTATTTAAATGTAGAGATGTTACACACACAAACAAGTTACAAAACTGAAGCTACAATCCCAAAGAAAGAAAACAAAGTATAGAGCTCTATTTCAAAATATGTGTACACTAAAGATAGGAGATCAGGTGTGGGTGCTTCTTACCCTCCTTGCATCTCTCGATTCCAGCGGTGCCAAGCCAGGATCGGTCACTCAATTCCGCGGAAAGACGAATAAGGGACAAGGCTTAGGGACCCTCTTAGCTGCAGAAGCCTTGGGAGGCTGTCACTTATCTGACCAGCAGATAGATAGTGAAAAGCACTCAAAAATCATGGTGCTGTAGGTCCCCTACTTATGCCTCTGTACTCCTTTATTCTCTTTCTCCTTTCTTATGCCAAATTGGGGCTGGTCTGTCTGGGCGATGCCAGCTCTCGCAAGAGTAGTTTACACTTGCAAGGGAGAGAAACAATAAGTTTCGACTACTGGACATTCCTTTTATTAGGGTAAATATTTTCCCACCCAGGATGTTGGTGTGTGTGCATCATGCTATTTAGAAGGGGCTAAGAGCCATGTCTGTCACAGCGCCTCTGCCTGCTGTCAGCCTAATCGTTGTATATGTTCCCAGAGGCACATTGTAGCAGCACACCTGTGCTTCTCACAGCTTCAAAGGCTGTGCTGGAATTTATGTTAAGTGCCCTGTTTTGGCTCCCGTGTGTTCCCAGCAATGCTGGTCTGAGAGGGGGGGGCTGGCTGTCTGGCTACAGGGTGGGAGAGGCACCTCTCCCTGCTGCGGCAGGTCTGGGTTGGGGCCGGGGGAAGGGCAGATCTTCCCGCTGTGGCAGGTCCGGGGGTGGGGGGGAGGCATCTCTCCCCATCACAGCCCTGAGTGCCTGTGCGGTGTTGGGGAGGACCCAGGGTGGAACAGGGGCGGGCCTGAGGAAGGGGCAGAAAAGGGTGGGGCATGGGTAGGACCGCAGGCGGAAGGGGCCGAACTTGGGCTGGGCTGCAGGCAGAAGGGGTCAGGAGGGGCCCCCAGTTGCTCTGGCCTAGGGCCCCAGGGAAACGTCATCCGCCTCTGGCTGTGAGGGCCAGGATCTCCGGAAGGGCTCAGCACGGAAGGAGCCCTGTGGATAAAGCCATACCTATGGGTGCTGAGCCGTTCTGGAGATCCAGGTCTCTCGCTCGCCAGTTCTGCCCCCCCCCCCCCCCCCCAGCAAACTTGGCTGGCCGTGCCCAGGGACCTGTCCGGGAGCCCCAGGGACGAGCTAGCGGCTGTGGCTGGAGCACGGCCATTCCCCAGGTTCCATCCCATCCCACCGCCCGGCTCCTTGGGAGAACTGGCCCCTGGAGACACTTAGTGAAAGGCTGGTGACGCCGCAGCTCTGATGGGCAGCCTCCGCTCTCCCTGCAGCTGGAGTCTGACCATCGTCAGAAGCCACTGCCAAGTCACACTTCTTACAGTGAGGAAACGAGCACCAGCGCCATGGCTCGGCCCCCAGCGCGGCCAGGGACGAACTTGGCAAGGGAGAGGGGCTGAAAAGTTTTCACCAGGCACCCAAAGGTGCAGTGTCCAGCCTGGATCGTCCCAGTGTTGTGCAGAGGAAGCATGTTTCTGTGTGAAACCCTCCAGGAAGTGCAGCGGGTGGGGTCTTGAAACAGCCTTGTTGTTGTTTTTAATTCTGCTGTTGGCAGCTGTGCAGGAAGCCAGGGGAGGTGCCCGAAAAGCAAGGACTTCACCGAGAGTCTGCTCAGCCCGGAGCAGCAAACCATAGAGCAGCATTGCTCAGGCCTGCTCTGCACTGCACTCCCCGCCCTAGACTCAGCTCTGCAAAACTCTGTCAGCGTCGCTAAGGCTGGAAGGGGCGGGGGTGTAGCTGTGTCGGCAGAGGAATGCCCTCTGTCAGCTCACGCTGCAGCTCCCTGGCGTGAGTTGCCGGCATAGCTATACCATCCACGGCTGTGTAGTGTAGGCAAGCCCTCAGGTTGTAAGCAGGGAGGAATACACTCCTCCAGCCTACAGAGCCCCTGCTGCTGGGGATAGTGAGTCACATATGCTAGGATCTACGGAGGGACTTAGGCACTGTGACGCTGAGGGTTGCAATGCCTGCCTTTTAGGCGCCTAGAAAATCACAAGCGCACACTGCAATTCCCAAAGGCTAGCTTGGCACTTGCACTCCCTGTGTGATGTGTGGGGAGAGATGGCAGCTGGGAATGGGATCCCCAAAGCCAGCACCTGGAGTGGCTCCCTGCCTACACCAGCTACAGGGAGATGCTGATGGGAGGGGTGTGAGCTAAGCCCTGACCATTTCACTGCATTCAATGCCTGTGTCCGGGCTGCAGGGAGGGGCCTAGTGCAGTGCCCCTTGGCTAAGCTATGCTCTGCCCTCCCTCCCTCCCAGTCCGGTCAGGTCCCCTTTCAGGATCTCGAAGGCCCAACAGCGTCATGAGGGATCCCACAAGACAGTGGGGGCAACAGCCATGACGGTGAAGCTTGCTCCTTCCAGTCTGCTGCCCCGTCCCTGCACTCCAGTGTGACGCGTACCCTCCTCTCCCACCTCCCCAAAGGTACACACAGGCCGGCTGTGGGCGGCTGCCCCATCCTGTTGGCACAAACTGATCAGGCACATTTTGGTGACTTTTGAATCCCTTTTCCAGAATCTCTGGGCATGTTGCCATGCCAGCCAGGACACTGATCTCAGCTCTTCTCAGGGACACAAACCAGACCGTCTGCCACCCTCCACCTGGCTGCCTTTCGTAAACAGGGGCTGAGCTGGCTTTTCATGCCTCAGACAGCTCAGTGCAGGAGCCTTGGCAAAGCCAGCCTGGCATGAGGGGTGTGCCCAGCCCCTGGCTGTGGGGCAGCACGGGGTATGGCCAGAATGCATTGCGTAGTGGCTGTTCTCTGCTCCCCAGCAGCCACAGGGGGAGCAGAGTGTGAGTTAGAGCCACCCTGTCAGGGTTCCTTCCCCACTCTGAACTCTAGGGTACAGGTGGGGGGACCTGCATGAAAAGGCCCCCTAAGCTTATTTCTACCACCTGAGGTTAAAACTTCCCCAAGGCACAAAGTCATTGACCTTGGATTAAACGCTGCCACCACCAAGTGATTTAACAAACAATCAGGAAAAGGACCACTTGGAGTTCCTATTTCCCTAAAATATCCCCCCAGGCCCTTACACCCCGTTTCCTGGTGAGGCTTGAGAATAAACAAGATGAGCACAAACCAGCCTTGGATTTTTAAGACCCAAAAACCCCAATCAGATTCTAAAAAACAGGACTTTATTAGACAAAGAGGATAAGAGAATAACTCTGTAAGATCAGAATGGAAGATAATCTTACAGGCAGTCAGATTCAAAACATAGAGAATCCCTCTAGGCAAAACCTTAAGTTACAAAAAGACACAGGAACAGGAATACACACTTCCTCCAGCACAGCGAATTTCACAAGCCAAAACAAAGAAAACCTAATGCATTTTCTAGCTAGATTACTTACTAACTTTACAGGAGTTGGAGGGCTTGCATCCTTGATCTGTTCCCGGCAAAGGTATCACACAGACAGACAAAAGCCTTTTCCCCCCCTCCAGATTTGAAAGTATCTTGTCCCCTCATTAGTTGTTTTGGGTCAGATGCCAGCCAGGTTACCTGAGCTTCTTAACCCTTTATAGGTGAAAGGACTTTGCCTCTGGCCAGGAGGGATTTTATAGCACTGTATACAGAAAGGTGGTTACCCTTCCCTTGATATTTGACACACCCCAAGGTTGCTCTCCAGGGACCAGGCAAGGGAGCACAAAGGTGGCTTAGAGCAATGGTTCTCAACCAGGGATACGTGTACCCCTGGGGGTACTCGGTCTTCCAGGGAGTATATCAACTTATCTAGACGTTTGCCTAGTTTTACAACAGGCTACAGAAAAAGCACTAGCGAAGTCAGTGCAAATTAAAATTTCATACAGACAATGACTGGTTTATACTGCTCTGTAGACTATACACTGAAATGTAAGTACAATATTTATATTCCACTAGATTGATTTTATAATTATATGGTAAAAATGAGAAAGGGAGCCATTTTTCAGTAATTGTGTGCTGGGACGTTTTTGTATTTCTGTCTCATTTTGTAAGCAAGTAGTTTTTCAGTGAGATGAAACTTGGAGGTACACAAGACAAATGTGACTCCTGAAAGGGGTACAGTAGTCTGGAAAGACTGAGACACTGGCTTAGAGCCCCCCTCCCTTTGTGCCTTCCCCAAGTGCAGAGTCACTGAGGGTCAAGGCATGGAGCCAGGCTGCCCTTCACTCAAGAGACCTGCCTCCACCGGACCCCATAAGCGCGTGTCTGCCAGCAAAGCCGCACTGCATTCTCTCGCTGATGGATCAGGCCCTTCCCCCTTTGTGACAGCCCAGTTGCTGAGGTGCGGGGCATTCCCAACCACTTTCCCCAGTGCTCAGCCATCTTGCCGTGCCCCTGGGTGGGCAGATGCCTTGTCGGAGCCGCTCTTCTCAGCAGGCCACTGATAGCTCCTGCCACAAATAACCCAGCCAGGCAGAGAAGCAGCTACAGCCATTAAAGGAGCCCCACAGAGAGAGATACAGTGCGGTTGTGCCCCCTTTGGGGTGCTGGGCACAGAGGCCTGGCAGTTTTGTTGATGTTTAAAGGAGTCTCTTTCCTTCAGCTTGTTTTTCCCACGAGGGCAGGACTTTTCTACCCGTCTACATGCCTGGCAAGCTGCAGGGCTGGCAGGGTCCCCCCACCACAGCCAGCTTGGAAGTGCCACCAGGCCAGGGAAAGGGGCGTGGGTGTTACTGGATTCTTTAGAACTCATTGGTCTTACTGGTGCCTATTTGACTCTGCCACCCTTCAAACAGCTGGGAGACACGATCTCTTTGTTAAAGACTCAGCGCCCTGCCTCACAAGTGTGGGCCGAGTCAGCTCACGGTCCCCTCCTCAGACTCTCCCAGCCCACTCTCCAGCAACAGCAGGACAGACAAGTCTTGAGACCCCTGTTATTTCTAAGGTTAAAAAATAAGGAAGGAATCCCCCCACCCCTTTATAGGCTCCTGGAGGAATGACCCTGCAGAAGGAAGTGAAAATATTCCCTTTATTTTTAACCCAACTTTAAATAGGCAGCAGATATTTCTCTTTGTGGGTCTTCTGGAAGCCTTGTTTTGCCCCAAGGGCTCACGGCAAAGGAGCATTCTGGGCCACAACCAAAAGAAGGGTGACCGGCTCTGCACAGAGATTGGCTGCCTCTCATCCTCAGTCCCCAGCTGTTGGGCTCGGGGCAGGGAGTGCCCAGTGCTGTTCCCAGGTCGGACTGGATGGTCACAATAGGCCTTTGGGCCTCACAATTTAGTGATCTGGCTGGGCGAAGGCAGCCAGAAGGGGTGACTAGGGATCTCTGTTTGGGGCTGCCTCACCCTACAGACAGGGCCAGGGCCACGGCCACAAAGCCACGCTCACCTGAGCTATCCTGCGGGTACGTCCCCAGGCAGCTGGAAGGATGCCTCCCAGCCTGGGTAGACAGACACGCGCTAGCACGCTAAACACAGCAGTGCAGCCCCTGAGTCTGGGGCAGCGGCTCAGGCCACACACCCAGGGGTGGCTGGCTCCTCCTGCAGCACAGGCCTCTGTGGCCGCACTGGGGCGAGCGCAAGCAGAGCAAGCCCGTGTCTGTGCACGTGGGCTGGGAAAGAAAGTCACTGTTTCCTGGCGTTCCCAGCCATGCCCCCCTCGTCTGTCACACTAGGTCAATTCTGTGTGCTCTCCAGGCTGGCTGAGTGGGCAGCATCGGATGGGCAGCGGTCTCCCTGCTCGATCTGCACTTTAATGATGGACTTCTTCTTGTTGGACATGGTGGCCTTCACCAGGATCTCCTGGTTGGTCACCTCCAGCTGGCCGTCCTGGTCATCAGTAAGCCTTGTTTTCTGGAAGGACTCGCACTTATAAGGAGGGTTGTGGCCGTACATATAATGGTAGAGGCGCTCCATGCTGTGGAAGTGTGTCCTGCCAGCGAAGAGCTCAATGGCAAACTCAATGCTGTAGAGGAAGCGGTCGAAGGGGTTGGAGAACATGATGGCCAGGGTGAAGGCATCAGATTCGTAGCTCAGCACCCCGACGCTCCCGCAGGCCGTGTAGCTTGTTTTCTTAAACAGGAAGCTCTCCGAGGAGCTGGGGGGGATCTGGGGCACAGGGTCTATCATGGCACTGCCGCTGAAACAGTAAGTCCTGGAGGAAAACACCACAGGGGTCCTTCATTACACAACATCCCTAACAATAATTAATAACTGCGTCCCAGCAGCAGGGGAATCCTGACACTAGGGCCTGGGGTGGGTCACAGCCTGGCCGCTCTTCTGCAGAGGGGACACCCAAGTCACCGGACAAGGGAGTGCAGCCCCACCTGGGCCAGCCCCCAGGGCAGATGGGTCTTTCTGCATGACCAATGCACAAGGTGGTACTGGTTCCTAGCTGATAAAATGTTACGTGGTCATGCACATTGTTATTAACTACAGCGTAGAGGCCACACACAGTCAGACGGACATCTCATACAGCTGCATATGAGTGTGTAAGTACACATGTACCTGTGTAGGTAAGCATGTGGGTAATGTACATGTGTGTATGTGGTGGTGGTGAACTAAATACACTGAACACCTTTACAATTAATCACAGGCCTATTGCCATGTCATCTGCCCCCAGTCCATCTCCCTGGGACTTACTCTCCAACCTCCCAGGTGGCTTCCAACAGCCGTTTCCTCTCAAATCAACTGCCCAGGGAAATGTTTCTCCCCACCCTGAAAAAAAGTGTTTTGCCCCCTAAAATACCCTCAGTCCTGGACACACAAAATATCCTGGCTCGAAGGTCGAATACAATCTTGTGCCCCTGCAGGGATAGAAACTTTAAATATAACCCAGAGGGCAGGGGGATTTGTGGGGACCCAATGGGACATACAGCACTGACGTAATATACAGGGATGGATAGATAGATAGATGGGGTGTATGGGGATGGATAGACAGACAGACAGATATTCAGTAGCAGACACATACCCCACACCCTGGCACATCTGTCTAGACACCAGCCACAGGCTGACTTGGGAAGCCGCGTGGACGGGGCTATGGGAACCTGCTTACCTGGGGTTCTCGAGGGTCATGTCTCTGGTGTTGTTGATTATCTGGATGCCCACACACCGGCCTGCATCTGTCTCCTGTACCAGCTTTTCAACGTAAGCCATCTCGCAGCAATGAGGGATTGTTCAGCAATAGCTCCTGCGGAACACCACCAGCCCCTCCCTGGGCAGAGCCGACTCCCAGCCCTCCCAGCCCCTGGCCTAGCACCAGGTCCAGCGCTGGCTGCGTGTGCTTCCTGGTAGCTGAGGTGGAGCCCAGGCTTTGCCTGTGGGGCAGGGCTGTGGACGGGCAGGATGTGACGGGGCAGGAAGTGTGGGCAGGGGCTAATCTGCAAAAGGAAATCCTGGCTAATCAATATTGGGGAGAGCCAACACAATGGTTGGGGAGGCTCATTGCTACCAGTGTGGGTTTCTTGACAGTTCTCAACAATCAGTTTGTCCTTCTCCTTACAGGGATCGACATGACCTGTACCAGTGCAGGACGGGGGCGCAGGGCACATCTGCTGGCAGCTCAATGGGCAGTCGTGGGCACACAAAGAAAACCGGTGCTGGAGGCGCCTAGGGAACAGGATGGCTGCACCAGGATCCTGTGTGCAGAAAAGGACAAGAATGATCCAGGAGCTGGAAAAGCTCTCGTACAGAGACAGCTTGGAAAGCCGGGGATTGTTACCTTAGATGGGATGGAGGAGAGAGGACAGGAAAAGAAGATCCATAAATAATGAAGGGTCAGCAGAGAGATGATTGGGAGCTTCTGGTCTCCCTGTCTCATCACAGAGGAAGGGGACTCTCAATGCCACTAAAAGATGGGAAATTCAAAACCGAGAAAAGGAAATCTTTTATCACATGACATGCCATTTGCCAGTGGAACTCACTGCCACAGGAAGTCATTGAGGCCAAGAATTTAGCAACATTCAAAATGAGATTAGAGGAAGTGTCACTCAGTGGCTAGTACATTGGATGGGAACTCAGGAGTCCTAGGCTGTGCTCCCGGCTCTGCCACTGGTCTGCTGGGTGACCTTGGGAGAGTCACTTTGCTGCTATGTTCCTCAGTTTCCCCAACTGTGCAATGGTGAAACTATCCCTTTGTCCATCCCTGTATACACCTCTCTACCCATCTGCTCACCCTTCTCCATATTGATCCATCTAGAGTCCATCACTCTAACATGGCACAGTAGCTCAGCTCTCCATGTGGGCGTTGGGGAGGGTAAATTGGCCCCTCTCTCACCGGGTGCTGTGAGTCTGTAACTCACTGTGGGACCCTGAGGTGGAGCAGGCCATGGCCCTGTGAAGCAGCAGCAGCTGTACGGATCCAGGTGGGGTGAGGGCATCATCACGTGGCTATAGAACGTAGACAGGTCCCAGGGCTGCAATAGGAGCTGCCTGCAAAGCAGCCGGGGCTCACTCCTTTCCCCCCTGAGGTCAGATTTAGGGGCAGACGACCCAGGCAGATGACCCTGGGGTGCTGGGCTTGAGGGGCACTGGGCTCGGGGTGCTGTTTGTGGCAAAAGGGAAAATAGAATGTTTGAATGTGACAAATGTAACAATACACCCCATATTCTTTATAGAAATATGGTTATGATATGAATATGATATAACTAAGATATACTTTATGCAAGATGGATCTTGTAAGGTATCATTGGAAAGGCTATGATTTACTGAATGTGTTTATCCAGTTTGTATGCATGTATCATTTTTGTATCTGAAGCTGGGAATATTGACCATGTTTCTGTATTTCAAATGTGCTGCGTTGGGTAAGGCCAAACAATGTTAGTGGTTTATTGAAGAAATGCACACAAGCATAAGGATTACCTCAGGAACTGTGTGCAACAGAAACCTCTCAGAGATAGCTCGACACAATGGGAACTGTTTGACCCTTGGGAAACCCAAAGCAACTTGTGCCTTAAGAATCTGCCAGCCTGTTTATCACTCAGGATGAGAATTTGCTAATTTGTACCCTAGCTAGCTAGTGTGTTAAACTCAGTTTGCGGCTTTTGTTTATTTACTAAGGTAATCTGTTTTGTTCTGTTTGCTATCCCTTTAACCGCTTAAAATATATCTGTAGTAGGAAGAGGACCTGAAACATAAGACCATGTATCAGAGACCTGGTGTGAGGCCTGAGGCCTGGGCTAAAGTAATCAAAACCTTGCTGATAATAAGCAAAGTTAAATTGTGAGCAAGAGGCAGGCCCTGCTCACAGAATTTGGCAAGAACAGGACTGATATTGCAAAAAACCATATTCCTAAGAGTTGCTCGGCACAAAGCACTCACGCAAGCACATTCCGGAAAGGTGGTACCAGAACACCCCGATAAACACATTCCCCAAAGATAACAGGAACATGCCGACCTATCTTAAGGATAAGGTCAGGATAACAGCATGATGAATATAGAAGTTTTGATCAAACCTACAGGTACATGGCAATGGGTGGCACCTGATATATCAAGGGTGATAGGTAACTTGTTTATATTGGTGTATAAAGATGTATCTCAGAGGGATTGTCTTTGTCCAGCCAAGGGGGCAGTGGAAAGTCCTGCCACTGACTGAGCTGCGTCCATTGTCATGGGCATCCATGTGCTAGTATAACTGTAGACCTTGACCCAGGGGCTAGGACCGTGCTTTGCTGACAATAAACCTGACCAAGCGTCTTCGCACCTTAACGGATTTTGTGGTCATTGGGCAGTTCGCTTGAGATCTGCTGTACCAGCTATCTGCGCAGAGCTGGGACAACACACAGGGAGAACACACACACACACAAACACAGCCGAACATCTGACAACACTACCTTTCATAGTTAATAAACTTGTTTTGTTTATTATTAAACCCAGTTTATGTAATTTCTAAATCTGGGGGGCAAGAAGTCATGCACATCTCTCCACACTGAGGAAGAGGGCAGATTTTTATGAGCTTGCACTGTGCAAGACAGTATTATTTTGGGTTGTTAGGCAAAAAGATTCTTTTCCCCAAGAATCAGGCAAGCACAGACAATACTGAAGGGGGTTTATTCACGGTACCCGGAAGACTGACAAGCAGCTTCGAAGATATGGTGCCATAGTGGCCAGTTATATAAATTCTCTTATCAATTCATTTGCATTTATTTGTATGTAAGCAGAGTCAGGATGAGCTCTACCCTGACATTTGGTGGCGAGTCATGGTGGGTTGTGGAAAAGAACTTCAGGGGCTGATCTCATTTGCATAGGCACACCCACCCGGCCTAGATGGTTACTTTGGCTGCTGTAGGAGCCCCAGTTTCTCTGTTATTGGGGCAGGAATATACTGTTATTATCCTGATTATGTGAATCAAGGACAGTGGAACTGTACTCGGCCTTTTGTTAGGATGGAGGGACTCACCATCAACTAAGCAGCACTCGCTAGGCAAGGGTCATGGGTTCCAAAACCCAGTGAATGAAGAGAGGCTGGAGATAGGTATTAGTATCTGGTGGTATGAGCTCCAAGGTGAGGGCCTCATATGCTAATTGCACTTCATCTTCTTTCTACTGTAGAATATCTGAGCTAATTTTGATTCCATTAGGAGTCTAGTTACAGGCTGCTGAGCTGAATTCACTTTGGGCTAATGGTGCACCAGCACTGAGGCTCCCCTACTACAAGCTGAAATCACAAAAGAGCTGAACTGACTAAGAGATGAAATCACTGAGTGTTGTGTTAAGTAGGGGGGAAGCCTGAAGATATATTGCAGAGTAGTTTGCAGGATGGCTGGCAGAGCAGAGCGGCTCTTGGAGCAGAGCTGTTTGTGGGATGGTGGGAGTGGCTCGTGGGATGGCTGGCAGAGCAAAGCAGCTGGTGGAGCGGAGCAGTTGGTTGGATGCCTGGAGCAGCTCATGGAGGTGGCTGGCAGAGCGGAGCGATTTGTGGGACGGCTGGTGGAGCAGAGTGGAGCCCCATGGAGAGGTGGGGCAATTGGCTTTGGACCACGTAAGGTGCCCCTTAACCCCCCCCCCCCATCTCCACCCAGGTCAGGAGGTAAAACTCTGCAGATAAACTTTTGAACTCTGGGGCTGCACTGACCAGGGACAGAGACTTTTGGGGTGTTGGACTTTTGGGACTTTGGGTGATTTTGGGTTGCTGGACTCAAGAACCAAAGGGAAAGGATATGCCCCAGTTTGCTTGGGGTGGGTTTTTTGCTCATGGGTTGTGTTATGAATCCTGTTGGTGGTGAAGTATTGCCTCTTGGAGGCGCCCAGCAGGGGTGGTATATATTTGTCCCAGGTCACTGGGTGGGGGCTCGAGCTGGTTTTGCATTGTGTTATTGGAATGGAACCCCTAGATACTGAACCTGGCCCTTGTTGCTGCCAACTCTGACAGGCAGAAGGGTTACATGTACATACAGAGACAGACATTGTTACAAGTCAAGAGAGAACCCTGTACAAAGATAAAAATAAGAACAGTATGTACATATAGAGGTTATCCTAATTGCATCAAATGTCTATGGCTACCTTGCGGGGGAAGGAGGCGGGGTGGGGTCAGGGGTAGGAATGAGTGCTCACAGATATCCGGTGGGTTGTGCAGGGATAGTTAGCATTGTTCTAAGAACTGAGATACTGGGCGGGCATTGACCATATAAGCTTAACAATTGTTTACAGTTGTCAGTGTCTTTTGAGTTACTGAAACATTCCTGCTTGGTCTGCAGTTTCTGTCTTAGCTGTTAGCTAAATTTTATCTCCCAAAAGGGGTGTGCACGTGAGTGCTGGGGGAGTCCTCTCACACAGAGCTGACTTCAGGCTGTGTCTGCAGCTGGGTGTGGCCCTACCTGTGTGTGAGTGCTGCAAGAGGCCAGAGAGCCTAATTCAGCAAAGCAGGGAGAGGGAACCCAGGCTGGTTGAGCCGGAGAGGCTTAGTGAAATCCGAATACATCAGATGGCATCCTAGAATGGGGGGGGTCTAACCCATCACAGTGGCGCAGCAAGCAGGGTGGCACTGTGCTTCCAGGTGTGGGAAAGGCAGAGTCAGGCCTCTGCCTAACTGAAAGCCACCGGTCCCCAGGGCCGGGGGCAGGAGGGATGTTGTGAGTGTCTCAGGACTTTATCCCAAGGGTTAGCTGTCAGGAATTTGCAGCTAAGTGAAAGATTGAACTTCCCTAGAGAGCATAAGGAAGTGTATCCTAGAGGGAACTCCAGGAAGGGATGGGGGGGAGAAGATTTTTGAAGAGGATGGGATTTTTGAGGAGGCTCCCATGGGAAGGAACAGTTGGTTGTACCAGCCAGCACCGGGAGAAATTAATGCTGCGGGTAACTTGAGGGTACAGAGGACTTGTGGCAGGCTGAGGAGGAATTTCTACTGACCAGGAATATAGAATGATGTGAGAGATCACTGAAGGTCTTGTGTGGTATGTCAGGAGAGGAAAAAACCTGTAGGACCCCAGAGGGCTGCCCTGCTTCCCTTATCTGTCATACAGGAGGCATTCCTGAGGATGGCAATGGACATTGTGGGTCCCATGCCATGTCCCACTCGGAGGGGAACAAGTATATCTTGGTGGTGGTGGATTTTGCCGTAGTTATCCTGAGGCAGACGCTCTGTCCAATATAGAAGCTTAAACAGTGGCAAGAGCCCTGCTCACTGTATTCAGCAGAGTTGGCTTCCCTAAGGAAATTTTGTCTGATCGGGGGGCAAACTTTATGTTGAAGTTGTTCAATGAGCTATGGAAGGTGTGTGGCGTGAAACAACTTAAGACTGCCCCCCTATCACTCCCAGGCCAGTGGGTTGGTGGAAAGGTTCAATGGGACCCTAAAATCCATGCTGGGAATGTATGCCAAGAAAAGAGGCCATAGTTGGGACAAGTTATTGCCATTCCTGCTATACGCTTACAGGGAGGTATCCCAAGAGTCCACAAGGTTTTCTCCATTTGACCTTCTATATGGAAGAAAAGTGAGGGGACCCCTCAATCTCAATAAGGACACATGGGAAGGGTGCCATGAGGTGAGGGAAGAACCAGTGACTGAGTATGTTCAAAGGTTCAGGAAGGAGTTAAAGAATATGATGGAAGTGGTCCAAAACAACCTCCAAGACAGTCAGGCCAAACAAAAGGTGTGGTATGATAAAAATACTTGTAAATGCAATTTTGGCATAGGGGACTTGGTGAGGGTACTCAACCCTGCGAAAAGGTTCACAATGCAAAACTCCTAGGAGGGGCCCTATGAGGTGGCGGAAGTGGCAAATGAGAACACATATCAAGTTAAAAAGCCTCATGATTATGACCGCTAGTGGGCGTCCCCTGTGGTCTTGGTCCCCAAAAGGGATGGCGCTGTAAGATTTTGAGTTGACTGTAGAAAACCTAATGCTGTTACTGTAAGAGACACATGCCCCATGCCAAGAACTGATGATATGCTGGATGTGCTGAGCCAAGCCAAACACCTCAGTACCTTTGATTTCACTAGAGGTTACTGGCAGATCCCTCTGGAGGAGAAGGCAGAACAAAAATCTGCTTTTATCACTGACATAGGGCTCTATGAATTCACAGCGTTACCTTTTGGTTTGGTAAATGCTGGTGCAACCTTCCAGAGATTGGTCAACAAAGTGTTAAATGGTTTACAGAACTACACAAGGGCATACATAGATGACATCACTGTATTCAGTAACACCTGGGGGTTGTGCTATCAAAACGCAAGGACGTTGGTCTAACCATAAAACCCTCCAAGTGCAAGATGGGGGCAGCCAAAGTCCCTTATCTAGGACATTGGGTTGGGGGCGGGAGGGGATGACAAATATCCCCCGACCCTCTTAAGGTGGAAGTCATTGTCAAGTGGCCTTTGCCCCAAACAAAAAGGCAGGTCCAATCCTTCATAGGCTTGACAAACTATTACAGGAGGTTTGGGGGGCGGGGGGTTAAGAAACATTGAATCCCCAATCACAGATTTATCTAAAAATCACCAACCTACTCAGGTGATTTGGTCAGAGGCGTGCCAGAAGAGTTTTGATAAGGTAAAGGCACTCTTGTCTGCAGAGCCTGTGCTGGCCAGCCCTGACTTTGATAAGATTTTTGAATTGTGCACCAATGCATCTGACACTGGGTTGGGTGCTGTACTGATGCAAACAGGGAAGGACAGCAAGAAGCACCCCATTGCCTTCTTAAGCAAAAAGCTGTCCCCTGCCGAACAGAATTACTCTGTCATAATTTTTTTTATCGTGTCATTAATTGCCATTCATTTTTTTAATCGCTTGACAGCCTTAATTTCCATAAAGAACACTGGGTGTAACATCACAGTACGGTTAGCAAGCGATTAAAAAAATGAATGGCTATTAATCGTGTGATTAATTGCGCTGTTAATCAATAATAGAATACTATTTATTTAACTATTTGTGGATGTTTTCTACATTTTCAAATATATTGATTTCAATTACAACACAGAATACAAAGTGCACAGTGCTCACTTTATATTTATTTTTGATTACCAGTATTTGCATTGTAAGAAAACAAAAGAAATAGTATTTTTCAATTCACCTAATACAAGTACTGTAGTGCAATCTCTTTATCATGAAAGTTGAACTTACAAATGTAGGATTATGTACAAAAAAACCTGCATTCAAAAATAAAACTATGTAAAATTTTAGAGCCTGCAAGTCTACTCAGTCAAACTCCTTGTCAGCCAGTCACTCAGACAAACAAGTTCGTTTATGTTTGCAGGAGGTAATGCTGCCTGCTTCTTGTTTACAATGTCACATGAAAGTGAGAACAAGCGTTCACATGGCATTGTTGTAGGCAGCATCGCAAGATATTTCTGTGCCAAATGTGTCAAAGAGTTGTATGTCCCTTCATGCTTCAACCACCATTCCAGGCGACATGCATCCATGCTGATGACAGGTTCTGCTTGATAACAGTCCAAAGCAGTGAGGACTGACGCACGTTCATTTTCATCATCTGAGTCTGATGCCAACTGCGTAAGGTTGATTTTCTTTTTTAGTGGTTCAGGTGCTGTAGTTTCCACATCGGAGTGTTGCTCTTTTAAGACTTCTAAAGCATGCTCCACACCTCGTCCCTCTCAGACTGTGGAAGGCACGTCAAATTCTTAAACCATGTGTAGAGTGCTGTATCTAACTTTAGAAATCTCACATTGGTACCTTCTTTCTGTTTTGTCAAATCTCCAGTGAAAACGAACATGTGCTGGGTCATCATCCGCGACTGCTATAACATGAAATGTATGGCAGAATGCGAGTAAAACAGAGTAGGGGACATACAATTCTCCCCCAAGGAGTTCAATCACAAATTTAATTAACACATTATTTTTTTAACCACTGTCATCAGCATGGAAGCACGTCCTCTGGAATGGTGGCGAAGCATGAAGGGACATGCAAATGTTTAGCATATCTGGCATGTAAATACCTTGAAATGCCAGCTACAAAATGCCATGCAAATGCCTGTTCTCACTTTCTGGTGACATTGTAAATAAGAAGAGGGCAGCATTATCTCCTGCAAATGTAAACAAACTTGTTTGTCTTAGCGATTCGATGAACAAGAAGTAGGCCTGAGTGGACTTGTAGGCTCTGAAGTTTTACATTGTTTTGTTTTTGTGTGCAGTTATGTAACAAAAAAAATCTGCATTTGTAAGTTGCATTTTCACGACAAAGAGATGGCACTACAGGTCTTGTATGAGGTGAACTGAAAAATACGATTTCTTTTGTTTATCATTTTTACAGTGCAAATGTTTGTAATCAAAAATAATACACACCTTGATTTCAGTTACAACACGGAACACAATATATATGAAAATGTAGAAAAACATCCAAAACTTGTAATAAATTTCAATTGGTATTCTATTGTTTAACAGTGCGATTAAAAAACTGATTAATCACGATTAATTTTTTAAATTGTGATTAATTTTTTTTAGTTAATGGCGCGAGTTAACTGCGATTAATCGACAGATCTAGTTTGAAGTAAAATGTTTCAGGTATTCTTTATGTGGATTCATTTTGCACTAGGCTTCTAGAATGTTCTGGACATTTGTAGAATCTTGTGGAACCTTCCAGACTTACTGAGAACAACATTTTCCTCGAACCTCCTCTAGCCTTTCTGTTTCTGGTGTTGACGTTCACAGGCCCAGCACCAGAGACAACCCATAACTGCGGATAGTTGTGGGGGAGTGAATGAACATGCAACTCGGGGGGGGCATGTGACCCCAGACTGAGACCAAGCAAATTTGCACCAACATTGGGCTGTTTAAGGCTTTTCAGTGCCTCTTTCTGGTCACAGGCTTGCAGCAGTGTTGCAAAGTATACAGTCTTGTTTCAGAGTGGCAGCCGTGTTAGTCTGTATCAGCAAAAACAATGAGGAGTCCTTGTGGCACCTTAGAGACTAACAAATTTATTTGGGCATAAGCTTTCGTGAGCTAAAACCCACTTCATTGGATTCTTGGAGTGGAAAATACAGAAGACAGGTATAAATACACAGCACATGAAAAGATGGGAGTTGCCTTACCAAGTGGAGGGTTGTAGCGGGTCAACTACCCCGCTCCTGAAAAAGGCTAGGCTGACTGGGGAAGCAGCCCAGCTGGGGCCACTCCCCAATCAGGCCGCAGCTGGCCCTATTATAAGGGGGCCAGGAGGAGGTGCTTCAGAGCTGAAAAGAGCTAATTCCCAGGATGACCAGCAGGAGGCGCTGCACCGGTGAGTCTTGCTTCCCTACAGGGGTCAGTGCTAACAAGCCAATTCAATTAAGGTGGAAGTGGCTTATTCTCAACAGTTGACAAGAAGGGGTGAATACCAAGGGAGGGAAAATCACTTTTGTAGTGCTCATGAGGCCAACGCAATCAAGGTGGCCCATTTCAAACAGTTGACAAGAAGGTGTGAGTATCAGGAGAGGGAAATTGCTTTTTGTAGTGACTCATCCACTCCCACTCTTTATTCGGGCCTAATTTGATGGTATCCAGTTTGCAAATTAATTCCAGTTCTGCAGTTTCTTGTTGGAGTCTGTTTTTGAATTGTTTTGTTGTTGAAGAATTGCCACTTTTAAGTCTGTTATTGAGTGTACAGGGAGGCTGAAGTTTCTCCTACTGGTTTTTGAATGATGTCTGATTTGTGTCCATTTATTCTTTTGCAGAGAGACTGTCTGGTTTGGCCAATGTACATGGCAGAGGGGCACTGCTGGCACATGTGAAAAGAAGGCTCAGCTGGTGTGGTAGGTAGGAGCATTTGCCTGTGTTATCTGACAACGTGTCATTTGCCGTCACGTAGAGCAACCCATTGGACTACAACTTGTACTGCACAGAGTGGAAATCTTCTGGGGTAAAACTGACTTCCGCAAAATGGGAAGTGTTTACTACAGGTTGCATGAGGCTGAGTGGAAAACTGAAACATGTAGAAAGATTGTACTTGACAGAAGCGCTCTTGCTCTTGTTGTTTCTGAGAATGGGGCTCAGATTTCAGCCACTATGTCTAATGATCACAAAGCAATCATATCATTACTTATTGAATCCTCATCCTCATCATCTTGCCTCCTGCCTGATGCCGGGACCATCCTTTCTCTCTCAAACCCATCTTTGTCTAAGGATCTGTCTTCTCTCAACAATCCCTTGTTTCAGAAACATAAGCAATAAAATCACTGAATTTTTTACAAATGACTCAAAATCTAAATGGAAGTAAAAATTCTCTCTCACTTTGGACCATATTTACACCTATTTTAGCAGTCAAGGACTATATTTATTATGGAAAACTAGTAATGCCCATGTTAAGGAAGTAAAAATAAATGTCTGTGCAAAAACCACAAAAATGTCTATAGCACAGATATACCTGCTTTAGAATTGGAAAACTCGGAATGAAAAGGAAAAAAAAATTTTAACAAAGGAAGAAAAAAAGAGTAAACAACCAGGTCATTCTTCTGTCATATGTTGTACTAAAGCATAGCTTGTGCTATAAATGACTTGTGGCTATTACATTGTAAATAAACTAAGTTCATCTGTGTATAAATCTGGGGTACTGAAAACAAGAGAATTGTAAAACAAAGTTTTGTCATGTTAACCAACATAAGCTGTGTAAGGGTGCATCCTCCAGAATGGAGACACCAGTATATGTCAGTGCACAGTGAAGAAACCCCCAGGCATTGGAAGAAGAAAAGATTAAATGTGTTATAACAGACTGGTCAACTACACTTCAACCTACCTTACGTGGACAATTGAGTATGCAATCAACTATAGAGACATTATATAGCTCACAAACTGGGCCAGGTCTAACTGTTATTTAAACTGTATATTATTAAGCAAAGTGAGTTTATACCTATACCGCTTACATTTATTGATTACATTTCAGGATTCTTTGAATATGGAATGTCTGTTTGGAACAGGGGTAATATGAAAAAATTAGTTTAAAAGACCCACTAACTATTTTGAGCATCAGGCAGCAGAAACCATCTCTAAACCCATAATTCATGGCATTGAGGGCTAGCTATTAAAAGAACCAAACACTATATTATGCAAAACATCACTAAGATGTTTAACCAAACACAAGCAAAACTTAATACATTAATTGCAACAAATAATAAAAAAGTAAAGGAAAATCAGGAAAGTAAAGAAATTATTTGTACTGCTTATGGAAGTTATGTGTTAACTACCACAACCAATCAAGTCTATTATCCAAAGTGAGCCCTAATACCAGGATGAAGTTGAAACTTACCTACCAGTTTTTAATGTGCATATTAATCTACTTACTTTAAATTAAAAACATTACTAGGCAGGAAAGAAACAGACATTATCCAGATTAGTAATGACATGCACAAAGCAAAACAGCCTTATCTATGATGGGAATCTTGGAATCTTGATTTCCCACACTTGGATAGAAGTTGCATTTAAGGCTTCCCTTGTGTTACAAAGTGGATTTTAGCTGTGTTAATTATGTAATGCTGCTTTTGCACAGTTGTTAAAACACTTTAAATCACATTTAAAGGCCCTCACCACTGCTTCACATATTAATTTGGCAAAGGTGTCACCTTGACTATAAAAATACAAGGTGACAACTGGGGCTTGTTGACTAATATATGGTGGCTAGTATAGATAGCTAAATAGACACACAGATATAGATTGCTAACTTATATAATCTGCACTATGTATGTGTGTATATATTAAGCACCAGTAACATTAAGCACAAATATTATAACAGTGATATAGCCTAAATCTTGTTCACTTATGCTAAGTATCCCATAACACCTTGCGTTTCCTGAAGTAAACATTTGGCATAAGCAGACAGGAAACTTGTCAAAATCAAGATATATTCATTCTATGTCTTAGTAGAAGCTAGGGCAGCTACCTTCACAGACCAGTATCTGGAATGCTGGTACCCACAACAAAGACAAGGAAGGACCAGAACTGGGACAAACCGATGGGTTAGATTTTAGTGACGTTAAAGAGAAGTGTAACCTATAAAATCATCTTATAAATAGACCTTGTTGTCAGTTAGATGTGTGTGTTCTCTCCATATGTTGTTCCAGCCCAGTGCAGATAGTTGGTTCCGCAGACTTCGAGGGTACTGCCCAGAAAGACCCCAGACTCTGTTCGGTGACAAAGGCACTCGGTCAGGTTTATTGCCCTCAAGACACAATCCTAGCACCACGTAGGCACTCCGGGCATGCTAACACAAGTGCCCTGTGGCAAGGGGCAGCTCAGTCAGCTGCAGGAATTTCTGCTGTCCCCCAGGCTGCACAAAGGGTTAAGGGGAGGTACCCAGATTTTTATAGACTGAAACAAACAACTCTCATACCACCTTATGAGTTTCATGACATCTGCTTGTTCCCTCCCCTTGTATCATGCTCCAGGTGTTTTGGGCACAACATCCCTATTTATTACTTCCAGCAGACCCTCTTATCCGGTGGTAGGCTGGGATGTCCCTGGGCTAATCACCTGGAGTGTGTCTCACACGTACCCAAAATCTGTTGCTTCTTAGGAGGGCCTGTGTTTCAGCCACCCTAGCAATGCTTTTGCCAAAGTCATATGATGAACTGGTAAACATCTACTTCAATACATGGCCTAACTTTGGCTCCCAGCCTCTGGTTCAGGGCTCGGATTTTGCACCAGACCCAATGCTCTCTTTCTCCTACACACAGCGTGTAACTTTGGGAGTGCACCTTCTGTGTAAGGTGAGTGTAATGATGCTGCACAAGAGGGTTTACTGGAGACTGGTATTGTATTCCACCTTTCCCCGGGTCTGTAGTCTGATTAGTTCATTATGAAATATATTCAAGAGATCAAATAACCTAGTGAAGGAGAAACAGAGCTCAAGAGCAGGTTTGCAGAGTTGAAAAATGAAGACGGGGCTCAGCAGGTGGTCACCGAAGGTGGAAGTACAAGGAAGAAGAGAAGAGCGGCTAGTCCTATAGGAAAAGGGGAAGAGTCAATGGAGACTACACCAAATATGAGCCCCGGGAGGATACAGGATGGGTTGAAGAAGATTACAAGGGAGAATAGGAATGGAAAGCACTTACAGCCAGAGGGAACAGGGGATAGACTGGAGAATAGCACTGTCACCAGAAAAAGGCAGGTCTACGTAATCGGGGACCTTTACTGAGAAGAATAGACAGGCCTGTAACCAGAGCTGATCCAGAGAATAGAAGGGTATGCTGTCTTCCATGTGCTAAGATAGGGGATGTAGACCTGAGGTTGAAAAGGATCCTAAAGGGAGCAGGAAAGAATCGCCTAATTATCCTTCATGTGGGAACAAATGATACGGCTAGATTCTCACTGGAAAGTATTAAGGGAGACTATGCTAGGCTGGGGAAGGTGCTTAAGGAAATCGAGGCTCAGGTAATCTTTAGTGGAATTCTGCCTGTTCCTAGAGAAGGCCAACAAAGGTGTGACAAGATTATGACTATCAACAGATGGCTTAGGCAGTTAAAGGGACAATCAGCAAAAAATTGAAAGGCCAAAATAACAGCAGCTAATTCCAAGGACTAGTAAAGCTCTCCAAGCGCTGTGCATGCAAATATTGTTGTACAAGTGAATGAAGCGCTTTCAGCTTTTCTAGAGGGAGGGGCCACTGGTCAATCCATATGGGCTCTAAGGATTGCCATATCAATGGTAATGCGGATGGCAAGGTGGGTGAGGGAGGATTTTGGGCCATTATATATTAATATCGAGGGTGGTGTCCAGCTTTGTAAGTAAATCACGGCCCCAAATATTGAGGTGGACAGGGAGTACAAAAGGGCGGATTGTAGCAAGGGCACAGCCTTCTGGTTTAGAGACCGTGACCCAAGACAAACTTTGGCGCCCGGGTTTGCTACCTCCAATCCCCCACAACTCTTTAGAAGGAACTGTTGGCCAACCGACTGGCCACTCCGGATCACGAATCACCGTAACGTCAGCTCCAGTGTCCACCAACCCTGTAAAAGGAACATTATTTAAGAGAAGTGTTAACTGAGGTTTCGAGGGGCAGACCGACATTGTCAGAGCAACAAGTGGAGAGGACGTATTGTGAGACGGCGACTGAGACAGCGTCGATCCAAAGCCGTTCCCGCCCCGGGTTCGATCCTCTGCGGCTGGCACCTGATAGGGGACTAAAATCAATTGTGCAATTGACCGTCCACGCGGGAGCAACTGTGGAAGATGGGTCCATACCTGAACCTTAATAACGCCGGTGTAATCGGCGTCAATGACTCCTGGGATGACAAAAAACACCCTGTTTCCCAGCGTGTGAGCGAGGGAGAACCAGACCCACAAATCCGGCAGGGAGAGGTCCTGTCACCTGTGTAGGTATGGCGCAAACCTCCCCTGGCAACTGAAAATCAGCGTCCTCCTGCATAATCAAATCAAGCCCTGCACTTCTGGCAGTCGCCGCCCTCATGGAGTCTATGGATTGTAAGGCAGAGGAACAGTTGTCTGAGTGGGAAACACCCCCGTTCGGCCCTGGGTTCGGGGGGGACCCGTCGTGCGGTTTCCCGACCCGCTACGACACTGATTAGCCCAGTGATAGCCCTTCCGACACTTGGGGCACTTCTTTGAGGGGCGGGCGGGCACCGTCGATGAGCGGCACTCCCTCTGAAAGTGACCCTCCTTACCACAGCGGTAACAACGCTTCCCCTCCTTCCCGCTTTTCCGCAGGGCGGCGGCCATAACCCCAGCTTTATGTGCTTGGGTTCCGATGTTTTGGCACGCCCGCAGCATGTCCGACAGCTCTAGAATTCCAGAGGCTTGTGCAGCCTGGAGAGCACGGCGGCAATCCTCATTTGCATTTTCAACCGCCATTTTTAACAGGATCTCCTGAGCTGCCGCAGGGTTATCCACCTGTCGGAGGATAGCCTCCTGCAATCTGTTGGTAAAATCCATACAGGACTCTGATGCACCCTGACGGATACTAACAAAGCTTTTAGTAGGCCTGCCCGAATCCGGGACCTTCCGGAAGGCATGCTGGGCGCAGGCGGAAATAATGGGGAAGACGGCCTGAGGGAGTTGCGACTGCAGCTGAACAGTAGCAAACTGGCCCTCCCCTGCCAACTGCTCATAAATGACACCTTGCTCTCTATATACCTGGGCTTGGCGTTCCGCCATCTGCCGATACTCACTAAGCCAAATAACATACTGACTGGGTGTCAGCATCATGCGCAACAGCGCCTTCTAATCTTCAGGGATCAGGGTGTACCCACTACCTAGCCCTTCAATGAGACCACGCACATACGTGCTAGTCAGGCCGAACTCGCGAATCGCTTTCTTTACCTCTCTGATCACCGAGTAAGGCAAACTGACCCAGTCTGCAACCTGGTTGCCCTGGCCATCGTCCTGCCAGGTCACCGGACAAACTGAGACCAGATCAGCCAGCTCCTCTGCTGTAAGATCTGAGCGAGTCCTCGCTGCGTAAACCATTTGTTGCACCAGCGAAAGCCCCTGAGCAGATGCAGACGACCCCCCGGGGGGCCCTGGAGCATGGGGCCCCATGGGCGGAGGGCGATCACACACCGGCTCCGGTGGGGAAGGCCAGGGAGGCGGTGGTAATAAAGGCATTGGGGGCGAAGCAGGGAGAGGGATAACTGCAGGAGCAGACGGGGGTGGCGAAATCAGCAGCCCCTCTGTTGGCGCAGGAGAGGGTCTTTCCGAGGTGACACACTGTGTTGCATCGGTAGGAGGGGGGATGGCTGCAGGAGCCGACGGACGTGGCGAAATTACCAGCCTCGTGAGAGAGGGCCTGTCCGAGGCGACACGCAGTATCGCATTGCGACAGAGGTGCCAGGCATGTAAAGCCTGCACGGGTGCCCGAGGCTCTTCGTGCAATATCTGGCCCAATCGCTCCCAGTCTGCTAGCTTAAGGGTTCCTGCTTCAGGGTACTACGGGCATTGGGCACTCACCTCCTGTAGCAGGAGAGTGAGTTCTCGAGTGGGGCAGTCATGCTGAGCCTTACGCAGCAAATACTGTAGCTCATTGCGGTGTTGCACTTGCAAAGCAGAGAGGGAGCTTCCCATACTTACCACAACGAAAAATACTCACCGGGATCCACGAAGCGGATGAGTGACGCGTCTGAAACCCTTGCCGGGCGAGGTGAGTGCTGAGGGCCCCACGTTGGGCGCCAGTTGTGGCGGTTCAATGACAAGACAGAACACAGCTTTTAGCAAGCAAGCAGGCTGGTCTCTGCTAACGGGCTTCTGCCTGTCAGCTTTCCACCTTCCCCTTTATTCTCTCTCTCTCCCCCCGCGCATTACATTCTCCAACAGATAAAAGGAATACATTGGCTTTGTTTAACATTCTTATTTACCAATTTCTATCTACCGCATTCCTTGCTCTCGGGCCTTGAGCCCAGTCCTGGGAGGCTTCCAACGGTTCATGTCATCTGGGCGAGATTCCAAGGTTGATGCCCTTGGATGGAGCAGTGTGTGCACTACTCCTACACAACACTCCGGGTGTGCCCTGAATGTTGCCAAGCGCATAAACCTTTATGAATCCTACAGGCAGTGGTGCTATAAGGAGGGCTTTGGGATGTATGGCCACTGGGAGGCATTCATGGACAGAGGACAGTTCTCTCGGGATGGACTTTATCTGAGTAGGGAAGGAAATAGACTTCTAGGATGGAGGCTGGCACAACTATTAAGAGAGCTTTAAACTAGGAATTTGGGGGAGATGGTTGGGAGATGTCCAGGTAATCTCCACGCCGGATTTTAGCATTGAGAGGGAAGAAAACAAAGTAAGAGAGGATACAGCCGTGGGTAGGAGAATGGACATAAGGAGGACGGGCAGTGTGGATGCCAGTCTAATAGGTCATACTGGCTGTAGAATGACCGTGCCTAATAGGGTACAGAATGTGAGCGAGGCCAAACAGCAAAAATTAAGATGTTTGTACACCAGTGCGAGGAGCCTAGGTAACAAAATGGAGGAACTAGAGCTACTGGTGCAGGAAGTGAAACCAGATATTGTAGGGATAACAGAAACATGGTGGAACAGTAGTTATGACTGGACTACAGGTATTGAAGGGTATGTGCTATTTAGGAAAGACAGAAATAAAGGTAAAGGTGGTGGAGTAGCATTGTCTATCAATGATGAGGTAGATCGTAAAGAGATAAGAAGCGATGGAATGGATAAGACAGAGTCCGTCTGGGCAAAAATCACATTGGGGAAGAAAACTACCAGAGCCTCCCCTGGGATAGTGCTTGGGGTGTGCTATAGACCGCCGGGATCTAATTTGGATATGGATAGAGCCCTCTTTAATGTTTTTAATAAAGTAAATACTATGGAAACTGCATGATCATGGGAGACTCTAACTTCCCAGATATAGACTGGAGGACGAGTGCTAGTAATAATAAAAGGGCTCAGATTTTCCTAGATGCGATAGCTGATGGATTCCTTCATCAAGTAGTTGCTGAACCGACTAGAGGGGATGCCATTTTAGATTTGGTTTTGGTGAGTAGTGAGGACCTCATAGAAGAAATGGTTGTAGGGGACAATCTTGGTTCAAGTGATCATGAGCTAATTCAGTTCAAACTGAATGGAAGGATTAACAAAAAGAAATCTGTGACTAGGGTTTTTGATTTCAAAAGGGCTGACTTTCAAAAATTAAGGAAATTAGTTAGGGAAGTGGATTGGACTGAAGAATGTATGGATCTAAAGGCAGAGGAGGCCTGGGATTACTTTAAATCAAAGCTGCAGAAGCTATCGGAAGCCTGCATCCCAAGAAAGGGGAAAAAATTCATCGGCAGGAGTTGCAGACCAAGCTGGATGAGCAAGCATCTCAGAGAGGTGATTAAGAAAAAGCGGAAAGCATACAGGGAGTGGAAAAAGGGAGGGATCAGCAAGGAAAGCTACCTTATTGAGGTCAGAACATGTAGGGATAAAGTGAGAAAGGCTAAAAGTCAAGCAGAGTTGGACCTTGCAAAGGGAATTAAAACCAACAGTAAAAGGTTCTGTAGCCATATAAATAAGAAGAAAACAAAGAAAGAAGAAGTGGGAACGCTAAACACTGAGGATGGAGTGGAGGTGAAGGATAATCTAGGCATGGCCCAATATCTAAACAAATACTTTGCCTCAGTCTTTAATAAGGCTAAAGAGGATCTTAGGGATAATGGTAGCATGACAAATGGGAATGAGGATATAGAGGTAGATATTACCATATCTGAGGTAGAAGCGAAACTCAAACAGCTTAATGGGACTAAATCAGGGGGCCCAGATAATCTTCATCCAAGAATATTAAAGGAATTGGCACATGAAATTGCAAGCCCATTAGCAAGAATTTTTAATGAATCTGTAAACTCAGGGGTTGTACCGTATGACTGGAGAATTGCTAACATAGTTCCTATTTTTAAGAAAGGGAAAAAACGTGATCGGGGTAACTACAGGCCTGTTAGTTTGACATCTGTAGTATGCAAGGTCTTGGAAAAAATTTTGAAGGAGAAAGTAGTTAAGGACATTGAAGTCAATGGTAAATGGGACAAAATACAACATGGTTTTACAAAAGGTAGATCGTGCCAAACCAACCTGATCTCCTTCTTTGAGAAAGTAACAGATTTTTTTAGACAAAGGAAACGCAATGGATCTAATTTACCTAGATTTCAGTAAGGCGTTTGATACTGTGCCACTTGGGGAATTATTAGTTAAATTGGAAAAGATGGGGATCAATATGAACATTGAAAAGTGGATAAGGAACTGGTTAAAGGGGAGACTACAACGGGTCCTACTGAACGTGAACTGTCAGGCTGGAGGGAGGTTACCAGTGGAGTTCCTCAAGGATCAGTTTTGGGACCAATCTTATTTAATCTTTTTATTACTGACCTCGGCACAAAAAGTGGGAGTGTGCTAATAAAGTTTCAGAGTAACAGCCGTGTTAGTCTGTATGCGCAAAAAGAAAAGGAGTACTTGTGGCAGTTGTGCATCCGATGAAGTGAGCTGTAGCTCACGAAAGCTTACGCTCAAATAAATTGATTAGTCTCTAAGGTGCCACAAGTACTCCTTTTCTTTTTGCTAATAAAGTTTGCGGATGATACAAAGCTGGGAGGTATTGCCAATTGAGAGAAGGACCGGCATATCATACAGGAGGATCTGGATGACCTTGTAAACTGGAGTAATAGTAATAGGATGAAATTTAATAGTGAGAAGTGTAAGGTTATGCATTTAGGGATTAATAACAAGAATTTTAGTTATAAGCTGGGGACGCATCAATTAGAAGTAACGGAGGAGGAGAAGGACCTTGGAGTATTGGTTGATCATAGGATGACTATGAGCCGCCAATGTGATATGGCCATGGAAAAAGCTAATGCGGTCTTGGGATGCATCGGGCGAGGTATTTCCAGTAGGGATAAGGAGGTGTTAGTACCGTTATACAAGGCACTGGTGAGACCTCACCTGGAATACTGTGTGCAGTTCTGGTCTCCCATGTTTAAGAAGGATGAATTCAAACTGGAACAGGTACAGAGAAGGGATGATCTGAGGAATGGAAAACCTGTCTTATGAAAGGAGACTCAAGGATCTTGGCTTGTTTAGCCTAACTAAAAGAAGGTTGAGGGGAGATATGATTGCTCTCTATAAATATATCAGAGGGATAAATACCGGAGAGGGAGAGGAATTATTTAAGCTCAGTAGCAATGTGGACACAGGAACAAATGGATATAAACTGGTCATTGGGAAGTTTAGACTTGAAATTAGACAAAGGTTTTTAACCATCAGAGGAGTGAAGTTCTGGAATAGCCTTCCAAGGGAAGCAGTGGGGGCAAAAGATCTACCTGGCTTTAAGATTAAACTCAATAAGTTTATGGAGGAGATGGTATGATGGGATAACATGATTTTGGTAATTAATTGATCTTTAAATATTCGTGGTAAATAGGCCTAATGGCCTGTGATGCGATGTTAGATGGGGTGGGATCTGAGTTACCCAGGAAAGAATTTTCTGTAGTATCTGGCTGGTGAATCTTGCCCATATGCTCAGGGTTTAGCTGATCACCATATTTGGGGTCGGGAAGGAATTTTCTTCCAGGGCAGATTGGAAGAGGCCCTGGAGGTTTTTCGCCTTCCTCTGTAACATGGGGCACGGGTCACTTGCTGGAGGATTCTCTGCTCCTTGAAGTCTTTAAACCATGATTTGAGGACTTCAATAGCTCAGACATAGGTGAGAGGTTTTTTTGCAGGAGTGGGTGGGTGAGATTCTGTGGCCTGCGTTGTGCAGGAGGTCAGACTAGATGATCATAATGGTCCCTTCTGACCTTAGTATCTATAAATATCAGTCAGGTGTATTGCTAAAAGCCAAAATATGGCCAAGAAATTGACTGTACAATTTATCAACAATGAGTAACAGAAGCTGGCCCTAAGAAACTCTCCAAGCAAATTGCATTCTGGTGATGACTTTCAGTGCTCTTATTTCATCGGCTAATATGGCACAGAAAATTAGAGTTAGGTGGATTTCAGGTTAATTAATGGAAATCTAAAATAGTTTCAGCATGTGTGTGTGAAGTGGGAGTTTAAAAAAAGCCCAGAGCCCCCTCCCACACTCTGAAACCCTTGGCCTCTGCCAGCCCGGAGCCCCCTCCTTCACTCCAAACCCCTCATCCCCAGCCCCACCCCAGAGCCCACACCCCCAGCCTGGAGCTCTCACCTCCTCCTGCACCCCAACACCCTGCTCCAGCCCGGAGCCCCCTCCTGTACCCTGAACCCCTCATTTCTGCCCCACCCCGGAGCCTACCCCCCAGTCTCTGCCCAAAGCCCATACCCTTTCCTGCAAACCAACCCCCTGCTCCAGCCTGGAGCCCTCTCCCACATCCCAAACCCCTTGGTCCCACCTCCCCAGCCCAGAGCCCCAAACCCCTCATCCCCGGCCCCACCCCAGAGCCTGCACTCCCAGTCCAGAGCCCTCACCCCATCCCAAACCCCACCCTGCTTCCCCAGCCTGGAGCCCCCTCCTACAGTCCGAACTCCTCATCCCTGGCCCTACCCCAGAGCCCACACCCCCAGCCCGGAGCCCTTACCCCTTCCTTCATCCCAACCCCCCTGCCCTGCCCCGGAGACCCCTTCTGCACCCTGAACCCCTGATTTCTGGCCCCACCCCTGGAGCCTGCACCCCCAGCTGGAGCCATCACCCCCTTCCACACCTCAACCTTCTACTCCCCAGCCTACATCCCTAACCTACTCCCATGCCCCCAGCACCCTCCTGCTCTTCCTAGCAGCTGCCCCAATTAAGTGGTCTGGCTCCCCACAAGCAGCTGGTGGCTGCTTGGGGTGGAGGGGTCAGGTGAAGATGCTCTGAATTTGCAGCTCCCTTCCCTGGTAGCCCCTCTGAGCTCTCCGTGGTATGTCTACATTGCAATTAAATGCCCTGCTGGCCTGGCTCAGTGGACTGGGGCTGTAACATTTTGGTGTAGACATTTAGGTTCTCTGAGTCCCTGCCCCCACGAGGGGTCTCAGAGCTTGGGGTTCAGCTAACCCAAACACAGCCCCACAGTGAGCAGCAGACAGGGGCCAGCCAGCTTTAATTGTTGTGTAGATACACCCACCCCCGCCCCGCCCAGCAAGTGGGAGACAGCAGCTGCTAGCCTCGGTGGCTGTGCAGGCCAGTCCCTCCTGCAGGAGGTGCGTGTAGCTTAGTGTGGTTTGGGGTGTGTCTCTGTCACTGCATCCAGGGGCAGTGCACTGGGGCTGGTCCAGCCTCTGCCAATGGGGTGGCTACGGCAACCCACCCAGTCAGTGGGGCACATCAGGAGTCACGCCAGCAGCCAGACATCGCTGTGTGCAGAGCCTGGCGCTTCACACGGGTGGGTGCCCACCGGAGTCTGCAAAAAGTAAGAGGGCCATAGGGTGTGGTGGTGCCAACACCACAGGCAGCACAATGGGGGCCTGGCACCAGGGGATGCATCGCTTCGCTAGGACTGATATTCCTGAAACAGAAGAGCTAGTCCCACCCTGGCTACGGTAATCGCCCTTCCACCCCTATACAGACCCTTTATGCTTTAATTAAAGGACTACTTGGAAATTATAGGAGAACGTTTATTTTTAAGGGCACATCCCCAATGTTTTATTTGTGACACACACTCATATACAAATGACACCTTGCATTACAGTGTACAATCCTTTGCACGATTAGTGGTGTGTACACGACAATATTTATTGATTGGATGTGGAACCGAAGTGGGCACCGAATGACGGACAGGTGGTCAGGCTGTGTGTGGCTTTGTAACATATTTCCTCTCCACTTGCTTTGGGACAAATCTGGGACACAATACAGGTGAAAAAACTTGAAACAAAGAACACTAGCAAATCTATTGGTTAGCAGGATGGTAAAATAGGGAGGGGTCAGTTTCTGCGGCATGAATTTCATTTTATGCAACCTCATCTTAACACTGAAGAGCTATAATAAATTCATAAAATAACATTAATGCCATATTAAGGTTATATATTTAAACATAAGTGTCAGGAAATGTTAACATTAAGACTCCCATAACATTAATTTGTCCACATTGCATATATTGTCTATTAAAGTGAACATTTAAACAATTTAGTCATTAAAGATGGAACAGCATAACGTTTTCCCCTGGCTATCCAGGTCATTGTCAGGTAGGGAAGGAATCAGTCAGTGGCTGCAGCGCGACTGGATCCCCTACCCGGACAGTTGGGTGAAGGCAAGAAAAATCACGCTCCTGCAATAGTCTCTTCAGTCTCGCTCATTGCGAGTGAGTGGGACTCTTTTGGGGGGCAGTTCATTTTACCATGGTGTTTAAAATCTCCCCCTGGTGAGGTGAAGGGCATTTGAATCACACATTCCATCTCCCACATGCAAACTGTTGCCGCTCCTGGCCTTCTCCTGGTGCCTGCTTGGGCCTTGCAGTCAAAATGAGTGAGTGAGCGAGGGGACGGGGCCGTAGAGAGCGAGCGAAAGAGGGAGGGGGGATGGAGTGAGCTGGGTCAGGGCCTCAGGAAGGGGTGGGGCAGGGAGCGGGGCAAGGGGGTTCGGTTTTCTGCAATTAGAAAGTTGGCAACCCTAGTTAGGGCACTTCCCTGAGAGGTGGAGGATTCCTTTCTTATCAGACAAAGAGGGTTTGAACTCAGTTCTCCCACTTCTCAGGTGAGTACCCGAATCACTGGGCTACAAATTATGAGGGAGGGTGGGGTTCTCACCTGTGTGGTTAGAGACCTGCGTTCAAGTCCCCTCTTCTGTCTGAGGGGTCAAAGGGATTTGACCAAAGCTAAATCTATGTGTGCAGCTGGGTGCCTGATTATTTATTATTTGTCTGATCATTGCACCTAGCATCCCCCGCCACTGACCAGGCCCCCGTTGTGCCAGGCGCTGTGCAAACCCAGAACTAAAGGACAGTCCCTGACCTGAAGAACTGACAATATAAGTGTGAGACAAGAGACAACAGATGGATCCAGAGAGACCAACTGGGCGGGTACCAGGAAACAATGAGACAATATTGGCCAGCATGACAGGCAGTGGTCTCAGCGCAGCAGTGGGCTAACCATTGTCAAGCTTTTATAGGCCTCATGTGAAAGGCGAATTAAATGGAGGGTTTTGAAGGAGGATAATGAGGTGGTTTTGTGGCTGTTTACAGGGGGCTCCTCCCAGGTGTGTGGGGCAGCAGGGGAGAAAGCACAAAGCGGCTGGTTTGAGAATTTTACAAGTGGTGATGGTGGCTGGCATCGGTGGGCCAGTCTGAGGCTGGAGAGAGAGATGCTAGGTTGGGTGGGGACAGGCTGAAAGTGAAGACAAGTAGTTTGTTTGATACGACAGAGAAGGGGGAGCTAGTGGAGGGTAGGACTGCTACTATTTAATCGCACAAACCCAGACACCTTTGCTCCACCCCTTCCCTGAGGCCACGCCCTTTCCCCACCCCTTCTCTCTCTGTCACTCGAGCAGCCACCTGTGGCGCCGCGGCCATGCTGCTATTGGTTGTGCATCTGTCATTTGGGGCTGGGAATCACCCTCCCAGCTGCTGTGAGGGCACATCCTCGGGGTCAGTCATTGATTCCAGTTTCACAGTTCTTTCCTTCTGATGCAAATAACAGTCAGTGAGCGGTTTGGATCTCAAGATCACCAAGATGGGGGGAGTTTTGGTTTGTGCCCCCACCAAAGGGAGTAGGCATTAGTTGAGCAGGAACAAGAAGAAACAGGGAAACTGGGGCTCTCTTAATTCCCCCTACCACACACACTGCTCTTTACATGAAAATTGTAGTCAGTCCTTTCACCGTTAGGTGTCAGTAATGCTCTTTCTACTTTAACCCAAAGAAACAGCAGCTGAGGTTAAGTTTGCCTTTAGTTTTGTACATTCCTCCTTTTTGATCTCACAACTGGAAAAAGCATCACAACAGTCAAAGCTCAGCCCCCTGGCATGCTAGATGAAGACGTTCACAACATGATCTGGCTGCCGCTTCTCTGCTTACTGTACAGTAACTCATGTATGGAGAAAAACAAGACCGGTATATGTCCCATTTCTGCTCTTTCTCCAAATTATACCAATGTGAGTAGTCAGCTTGCAGGGAAGAGAGGCTAATATTGGAGGAATTGGTTAAGCAGACATTGCTCTGATGGGAAAATTGTGAAAAGCTAAAGGGCTTTTGTTATTTCATCACCTGCTAATTGAGAACATCCACTCGCCAACACAATTTCAAAAAACCTGCCTGATAATAAAATCCCCTGTAAACTTTTAATGGATCCTTTGGTGGAATACTGGGGGACCAAAGAATCTCTTTGCAAGCCAAAATATAGAGAGAAGATCTGGAAGGCAATATGCATACACAGAAGTCAGGAAGAAGCAGAGGAGCAAAAAGGCCAGGCCAATTGTTCTGGGAGGTCACAGAGAGCACCCTCCAAGCCTGGGGCAGAAGGTTGGGGTGCAGGAGGGGGTGCAGGGTGTGGGCTCCGGCTGGCTACCTCAGGCGGCTCCAGGAAGCGACCGGCATGTCCAGCTTCTAGGTGCAGGGACAGACAGGCAGCTCCATGCACTGTCCCGTCCTGCAGGCACAGCTCCCACTGCCTGTGGTTCCCGGCCAATGGGAGCTGTGGAGTTGGCATCAGGGCAGTGCAGAGACCCCATGGCCACCCCTGTGCCTAGGAGATGGACATGGCGGCCGCTTCCGGGAGCCGCACGGAGCCAGGTATGGAGCCAGCCTTAGCCTCACTGCACCGCCGACTGGACTTCGGCCTATTAAAGTTTCCCGGATAGCTTTCAATAGCCACTGGGAGATCGAGGCCGATTCTGGGAAACTCGCAACAAATCCGGGAGGGTTGGCAACCCTAGTTGCAGGGATGCAAAGAGAAGGTAGGGCATAGGTGCTGGAACTAGGGGTGCTGGGGGTGCTGCAGCATCCCCTGGCTTGAAGTGGTTTCCTTTATATAAAGGGTTTACAGTTTGGTTTAATGGCTCTCAGCATCCCCACTATACAAATTGTTCCAGCGCCCCTGGGTAGGGTATGAAGTAGAGTATAAGGCCTGACTGTCCTCTCAGTTGCACAGCAGGAAATCAGGAGTAATTCACTGGAGTCACATTGTGGTAAAACTGCTGCAAGTGGGATCAGTATCCAGTTCATTGTCTGTAATGACGCAATCTCGTGCTATTTCATCCGTAGGATTCTGCCTCATTCAGTGCACACCATGGACAATGTTTAGGGAACAGGAAGGAGAACATTTGGGGGCAAACTATATTTGTATCTCCTAAAGTATAAAACTAGAGTAAATCCAGATGGACACATGAAATACTCAAAGACTATTACATCAGCTTGGTAAAGGCTATATGTAAATGCATGAGACAGCTCGAGAGTGGGTTCCTGGCTTGACAGGGGAGCTAAAGAGTTTCCTGTAGTATCTAAAATCACCGTGGGTGATTAATGCAAATTTGTGGGCAGGTTACAAGTCTGGGGACTTCGGGGAAATTGCATGGACTGATTTGACTGGGATCAAGAGGACTGACAAACAGAGCACTGAGAACTGCATGAAGTGACCACCCTGCTGTCAGGAGAAAGGCCGCTCTCGCTGACACTCGATCCAAGAACTGACAGGAGACTGTGACCAAGAGGGCCAGGATCTGTGGAAAGGACCTGAAGGAACTCTAGAACCGACCAGGGTCCCCAGATGGAAGATGGTGACCTCTGGGAAGCTAGGCATGTGTATCAGCTGGTTATTATTTTTGAGATCTGTTTTCTCTAGAATGCTTTTGTTCTGAATAAATAATGCTTTGCCATAGGGAGGCTGGCTGGTCACTGGTTAACCCTGTCATTGCCCTGAGGGGAACAGAACTACAGAAGCTGGACTGAAGTCAGGCCTCACATGGAATTGTGGGGGGTCTGCAACCTAAAACCCAGATTTGAAAAGAAAGGGATGCAGGGCCCAGCCCTGAGAAAGGTGATGTTTAGAGACCTGAGACATAAGTGTAGTTCCCTCAAGGAGGCCACAAGGGAGTCAGAGGTGTAGTTACCTGAGGAAAGTACAGATTCTAAGGCCAGAAGGGGCCTTTGTGTTCATCTAGTTTGACCTCTTGTATAACACAAGCCAGAGAACTGCCCCAAACAATCCCTGGAGCAGACCTCTTAGATGTGACCCTTCGTCCAGTCTGAGTCAGCAGCAGCAAGGGCCAGATTCAATATCTAGGGGTTCCTTTTCAACAATGCCACACAAAACCAGCTCGAGCCCCCACCCAGTAACCTGGGACAATTACATAACACGCCCTGGGTGTCTCTCAGAGGCAAAACTTCCCCTCTTGTAAGCACAGAGTGCAGAAAATAATCTTTTAATAAAAGGAGGGAAGCCACCCGGCATTAACTTGGGAAAACACCACAAGCAGGTTTCATAAACAGGAAACCACGAGGAAAAGACTCACCCCAGCATTTGTTGGGCAGTGCCCTTTTGCCTCAGGTTCTTAACTCCAGCAACCGAAAGTTCCTTTAACGCAGTGCTCCCCAACCTTTCTTGTGGGAATAGCAATATGAAGAAGACTGTGGTGGGCACCAGACACCCCACCACCGAAATGCTGCTTCTGGCGGGCACCATGGCACCCACGGGCACCAGGTTGGAGACCCCTGCTTTAACGTGTCCCTCCCTTCTCCACACCCCACTCACAGTTGTTGTCCTTGGTCAGCGCAGACCCAGAGTTCAGAAGTGCACCTGCAGACTTCACCTCACACCGTGGCTGGGGTGCACAGCAAGAAGATACCTTGCTCATTCCCCATCCAGGCTCACTGCTCCACCAGCCACCCTCCCTTTCATTGGGATGTCTTCAGGTCCCGCCAATTAACACAGCTCTCAGGGATTTCACCTGTTAGTGGGGGAACCTCACCGCTAATGCAGACTGGGCAGTCACTTACACCAGAGACACTACCCCAAAGCAGGTCTAATGCCTAGATTTGGCTATCAGCAATTTGGGCTCTGCAGTGCATAACAAGACTTTCCACTGAGTCTAAATTAGCTCTGTTTTTACACACTGGAAAGAGAAAGGGCCAGATGATGCCTAGGACCCTTAAACAAGGCCTCCACCACCAGGTATGGGAGTCCTGTGACTGTCCCAGTCCCCCCCACTCTCAACTCACTGGGCTTTGGCACCCATGGGCCCCGCCTAGCAAATGAAGTTTAGTTGAGGGTGAGTCCCTCAATCAGGGTATGCCAAGCACAGTTCCACTGCCCTGGATTCACACAACAAGGATAACCACGCTTTAGTGCCCCTGGACCCAATAACAAGGAGAGTGGTGATCCAACACCAGCCAAAAGTGATCATTTGGGCAGAGCAGTCCCCTCATGCCGAGCACCTAGGCAGGGTGGGTGTGCCCCTGCAAACAAGATCAGCTTCTGAAGTCCTCTTTCCCAGCTCTTCACTAGCTCATTCAGATCCTGATTACATAGAAAAACATCCATTCTTGATTTAAAAATCGTCAGTGATGGAGAATCCACCATGGCCCTTGGTAAATTCTTCTAGTGGTTAAATACCCTCACAGTTAAAAATGTACACCTTATTTCTAGGGCTGTCAAGTGATTAAAAAAATGAATCACGATTAGTCGCGATGTTAAACAATAAGAGAATACAATTTATTTAAATTTTTTGGATGTTTTTCTACATTTTCAAATATATTGATTTCAATTACAAAGTGTACAGCACTCACTTTATATTTATTTTTATTACAAATATTTGCACTGTAAAAACTAAAAGAAATAGTATTTTTCAATTCACAAGTACTGCAGTATAATCTCTTAATCATGAAAGCTGAACTTACAAATGTTCTGAAAGCATGCTCCACACCTCATCCTTCTCAGATTTTGGAAGGCACTTCAGATTTTTAAACCTAGGGTCAAGTGCTGTCACTATCTTTAGAAATCTCACATTGATACTTTCTTTGTGTTTTGTCAAATCTGCAGTGAAAGTGTTCTTAAAACAGATTGTGCTGGGTCACCATCTGAGACTGCTATAACATGAAATATAGGGCAGAATGTCGGTAAAACAGAGCAGGAGACATGAATTCCTCCCCTGAGGAGTTCAGTCACAAATTTAATTAATGCATTATTTTTTTAACAAGCATCATCAGCATAGAAGCGTGTCCTCTGGAATGGTGGCCAAAGCCTGAAGGGGCATATGAATGTTTAGCATATCTGACATGTAAATAACTTGCAATGCCAGCTACAGAAGTGCCATGTGAATGCCTGTTCTCACTTTCAGGTTACATTGAAAACAAGAAGCAAGCAGCATTATCTCCCATACATGTGAACAAACTTGTTTGTCTTAGCAAGAAGTAGGACTGAGTGGACGTGTAGTCTCTAAAGTTTTACACTGTTTTGTTTCTGAGTGCAGTTATGTACCCAAAAAAATCTACATTTGTAAATTGCATTTTCATGATAAAAAGATTGCACTACAGTACTTGTATGAGCTGAACTGAAAACTATTTCTTTTGTTCATCATTTTACAGTGAAAATATTGGTAATAAAAATGATAATATAAAGTGAGCACTGTACACTTTGTATTCTGTCTCGTAATTAAAATCAATATATTTGAAAATGTAGAAAAACATTCACAAATATTTAATAAATTTCAATTGGTATTCAATTGTTTAATGATAAAAACTGTGGTTAATTTTTTTAATTGTGATTCATTTTTTTGAGTTAATTGCATGAGTTAACTGCGATTAATCAACATCCCTTCTTATTTCCAGTCTGAATTTGTCTTGCTAAAATTTCCATTGAATCATGTTATACCCTTCTTTGCTAAATTGAAGAGCCCATTATTAAATATGTGTTCCCCAGGTACGTATTTAGAGACTGTGATCAAGTCACCCCTAACCTTCTCTTTTGTAAACTAACTAGATTGAGCTCCTTGGGTCTATCATTATAAGGCAGGTTTTCCAATCTTTTAATCATTCTTGTGGCTCTTCTCTGACCCCTCTCCAATGTATCAACATCCTTCTTGAATTGTGGACCCCAGAACTGGACACGATATTCCAGCAGCAGTCATATTAATGCCAAATACAGACGTAAAATAACCTCTCCGCTCCTATGCAAGATTCCCTTGTTTATACATCCCACGTTCGCCCTTTTGACCACAGTGTTGCACTGGCAGCACATGTCCAGCTGATTATCCCCCACAACCCCCAAACCTTTTTCAAAGTCACTGCTTCCCAGAAGAGAGTCTCCCAACCTGTAAATTTGGCCTGCATTCTTTGTTCTTAGGTGTATATTTACATTTAGCCATGTTAAAACACATATTGTTTGCTTGTGCCCACTTTACCAATCAATCCAGATGACTCTGTATCAGTGACCTGTCCTCTTCACTATTTACCATTCCCCCAATTTTTGTGTCATTTGCAAACTTTATCAGTGATGATTTTAAGTTTTCTTCCAGGTCATTGATAAAAACTTTAAACTGATGCTTGCAGGACCCCACTGGAAACATATGGTTCCCTGTTTATAGTTACATTTTGAGACCTATTAGTTAGCCAGTATTTAATCCATTTAATGTGTTTCATGTTAATTTTATGCAGTATTGTTGTAGCCATGTTGGTTCCGGGATATTAGAGAGACAAGGTGGGTGAGGTAATATCTGTTAGTGGACCAACTTCTGTTGGTGAGAGAGACAAGCTTTCGAGTTTACACTGACCTCTTCTTCACGTCTCGGAAATGTACTCAGAGAGTCACAGCTAAATAAAAGGTAGAACAGGTTGTTTAGCATAAATCTTTTACACATATTCTAGGGACCATTTGAGATGTTAATTTTATATCATTTTATATCATTCTAATGTTTTAATAAAAATGTTGGCCTGTAATAAGTCAAACATCTTACAGAAGTCTAAGTATATTACATCAACACTGTTACCTTTGCCAACCGGTAGCCTTTTATTTGATTTAAAGTGAATTTTGTAATGTGGTATTACACCCCCATGGGTTCGGCTCTGACGTCTACAGTTTCAAGCTTAACAGAGTACAAGTCACCACTGCTACTTGCTTCAGATTTAGAGTCTCCAGGAACACATAAAGACCAGGGTAGTGACCACACAGACATTCGCACGTACAAGGTCTTGTCTGTTTTACAAGATTTATTAAAGTTACAATTAAAGTTATGATTACCCAACCGTCTATACAGACCTATGCACAAGTCACAAATATAGTTATACACACACCCTTAACAATAGTGTTAGGGTCTGGTGGGTCTCTCATGGATTGATCATCAGTGGAGCGATGGTTCCTGCTGGAGTTTCCCATAGGAGGCTCAATTTTTCTGTTCTCGGCATCCTCTTTTATAATGTGATTCTGTCTATACCTTCATTCGGCACATGTCCAAAAAAGTGTCAGCCCTCTTTTTCCTTATTAGTCTGATGTCCCCTAGAGACTTAAGGGAGCCCGATTTCTCGTAGACTCTCTTTATTCTCATCAACACTGACGCACAACCTGTATCATATGGTTTAGACACATGTTGGAAACAGCTGTGCCTTTACAATATTTTTATGATTTAAAATTAAACTTCCGGATATTTTTTTTGCAATATTACCACTTGGTACCTCTTTTCCCATAACCTTAGGGCATCGGGTTAGTCTTCGGTCATTTACTTATGTCAGCATTTCTTAGCTCCAAGACCTAAAATAGCTAAGCTAAAATCTTGCAGTCCTCAGCCTACAGGCCTTGCATTTCAACTCTACTTAATTAGATACCTAATACATGATTATTCCCTCTACATACTGATCAGTCTTGTATTTCTCTACTCCTACAACTTAACTCTATTTAGCATACAATGATTATTTATAACATAACATGTTAGTTAATTATAACATCACACTATAAATGAACAATAAACTACAATTATTGGCTACGTCTTCCCCCCCTTGACAGGGTGTGTGTTATCTCACTATCAAAATGATAATTAGATAATAGGATTCCTGTCACATACATATTACATGACAGTATACAGCAATGATTAATACAATTGTACACATAGTGAGGATACTATGTACAATAATTCACTCCTTTCATTCAATTTTCATCCCTCTTGGTGCAGTGAATACTTTATGTGAACTGCTACTGTCCAAAATTTCACACAGTGCTTGGTTTGCCTTATTTATGTCATTCCTAATTTTAATTAAATGTGAATCTTTTATTTTTACAATTGTTTTAGCTGTAAAGTTAATGGTGATATGCATGAAGCACTGGTGTACTTTGTGTAATCAGATTCTGATAATCTGGGTTGCTAAGAATAACAGTTTCATTTTCAAAAAGGTACCGCAGATATTGTCGTGTGCCCAATAACTGTGGGTACCTTTCCAGCTAGCCACACAGTGGGGTCTTTACCTCAAACACATTATACCTACAGATCCATTGATGCCCCTTTTGAGAGCAACAAGGAATCTGTGGGACTTTCCATAGTTGGGCATTTTGGTGATACCCCACCAGCAGAGGGATTTGCATACATTCCTTATAGATGGGTGGCCTATGGAATGGACAGCTAATTGGTTAAACACATCCTTATTTGTATGGGCGAGTAATGATAATGTGACCGAGACGTATAAGGATTGTAAAATATCACAGGTTTTGATTAAATAATGTATCATGATTTGGAGGTGGTGTCACAGATCCCAAGTTTCTAATTGAACCAAATAGTATTTTTTTTTTATTTGGTTTGGCATTTGACATTCTCTCCTCCGTGTTTTTGAATACAATGTGGAAAATGCCAATTCAAAATTTGTTGATCTCTGATTAATTTGGGTACTTCTCTCTTTGTTCCAAGAATTGTCAGGTGTTATCAATAGTGTCTATTACATAGTCATCGTATAATGAACAAATAATTTCTTTTCCAAGTTAATGATTTTTTTTTCTGATCATTATATTTTATCAATTGATTAATCTTCTTCTGAGTTTCATTAAACAATTTGGTTATTTCATGCATATCACACACTGTGTATCATTGCTCAGTTGCTACACTATAAATTCCCTTTAACGTGGGGTCCACGACTTGAGTTAGCTTTGTCCTGAATCACATAACTGATATGCCTTTTGATTCTTTTAACATGAACCTTATTTCAAATGAGCACTTTTGTACTAAATAAACCTGTGATAGTGTTTAAAACTTCAAAAAAGGATTAATTCCTCCTTTTCTTCCGGAAACACAAAGGTTGGTTTGTATCTTAATACCTAAACTGGTAATAGTCTGTACTCATTGTTGATGAGCAGTAATCTCATCTATGAGAAGTACTGAAAAGAAAGATGCACGCTTACTATTCTTACGATACTAAATTCACTCATTTACCAATTAGATAAATTTAATACAACAGGGATATGAATAAATTGTACTCAGTTGATTAATATCCCTGGTATGGACGAAGCTGTGAGACCACTAACAGGGCCTTCTTGTAGAACTGGACATTTCACAGGGTTCTGTGAATCCTAATCCTTTCTCATTACTATTGCCTGTACCTTTACTTTAATATGTTTATTAATAACTTTTACACTACCCAACAACTTCATTTGATACAAGCTTCATATTCTCCTTTATTTTCATTATTTAGGTTACATATGACCAATGCTCCATTTTTTTTACTGAGCTTTGACATTTGGTTTTGTTTTTCCATAATCCATATGGGATTCCATTACTTATTGGTGAAGATTTACCTTCCCTTGTAGTATGTTTTATATCCTCGCCCCTGGATTCCTTAGTTAAGGGAGTTTTTTTTTCCAATTTACAAAATACATTTGCTTTTATGTTATATTTAAGAACAAATTTCTTCCCTGCATGCAGGGGTGTAATCAGGAAGGCCAAAGCACAGCTGGAGTTGCAACTAGCAAGGGATGTGAAGGGTAACAAGAAGGGTTTCTGCAGGTATGTTAGCAATGAGAAAAAGGTCAGGGAAAGTGTGGGGCCCTTAATGAATGGGGGAGGCAACCTAGTGACAGATGATGTGGAAAAAGCTGAAGTACTCAGTGCTTTTTTTGCCTCGGTCTTCACAGACAAGGTCAGCTCCCAGACTGCTGTCCTGGGCAACATAGTATGGGGAGGAGGTGAGCAGCCCTCAGTGGTGAAAGAACAGGTTAAGGACTATTTAGAAAAGCTGGATATGCACAAGTCCATGGGTCCAGATCTAATGCATCCGAGGGTGCAGAGGGAATTGGCTGATGTGATTGCAGAGCCATCGGCCATTATCTTTGAAAACTCGTGGTGATTAAGAAAGGTCCTGGATGAGTGGAAAAAAGGCAAATATAATGCCCATCTTTAAGAAAGAGAAGAAGGAGAACCTGGGGAACTACAGACTGGTCAACCTCACCTCAGTCCCTGGAAAAATCATGGAGCAGGTCCTCAAGGAAACCGTTTTAAAGCACTTGGAGGAGAGGAAGGTGATCAGGAACAGTCAACATGAATTCACCAAGGGCAAGTCATGCCTGACCAACCTGATTGCCTTCTATGATGAGATAATTGGCTCTGTGGATATGGGGAAAGCAGTGGACGTTATATATCTTGACTTTAGCAAAGCTTTTGATACGGTCTCCCACAGTATTCTTGCCAGCAAGTTAAAGAAGTATGGATTGGATAAGGTGTTTAGAAAGCTGGTTAGATTGTCGGGCTCAACAGGTAGTGATCAATGGCTTGATGTCTAGTTGGCAGCCAGTATCAAGTGGAGTGTCCCAGGGGTCAGTCCTGGGGCCGGTTTTGTTCAACATCTTTATTAATGATCTGGATGATGGGATAGATTACACCCTCAGCAAGTCTGTGGATGACACTAAGCTGTGGGGGAGAGGTAGATACACTGGAGGGTAGGGATAGAATTAAGAGTGACCTAGACAAATTGGAGGATTGGGCCAAAAGAAATCTGATGAGGTTCAACAAGGACAAGTGCAGAGTCCTGCACTTAGGAAGGAAGAATCCCATGCACTGCTGCAGGCTGGGGACGGACTGGCTAAGAAGCAGTTCTGCAGAAAAGGACCTGGGGATTACAGTGGATGAGAAGCTGGATATGAGTCAACAGTGTGCCCTTGTTGCCAAGAAGGCTAACGGCATATTGGGCTGTATAAGTAGGAGCAATGCCAGCATTTTGAGGGAAGTGATTATTCCCCTGTATTCGGCACTGGTGAGGCCACATCTGGAGTATTGCGTCCAGTTTTGGGTACCCCACTACAGAAAAGATGTGAACAAATTGGAGAGAGTCCAGTGGAAGGCAACGAAAATTATCAGGGGGCTGGGACACATGACTTACAGGGAGAGGCTGAGGGAACTGAGCTTGTTTAGTCTGCAGAAGAGACGAGTGAGAAGGGATTTGATAGCTGCTTTCAGCTACCTGAAGGGGGTTTCCAAAGAGGATGGATCTAGACTGTTCTCAGTGGTGGCAGATGACAGAACAAGGAGCAATGGGCTCATGTTGCAGTGGGGGCGGTCTAGGTTGGATATTAGAAAACACTATTTCACTAGGAGGGTGATGAAGCACTGGAATGGGTTACCCAGGGAGGTGGTGGGAGCTCCATCCTTAGAGGTTTTTAAGGCCCGGCTTGACAAACCTTAATCTTCTATGATTCTATAATTCTCTGAAAACACTGACACCCTCTAGCAATGGGGCTGCCACGCGATCAGGACAGAATAAAGAATTTGAACATTTGACTGGAATATCATATGATGAATGAATGAAGATTTGACTTCAACTTCTTTTTTCTCATCCCTGGGGGCTCAACATGACCTTTGTGCTACGTTTCCTGGGATGAAAGACGTAGGAATTCCTCTCTTGTTACTCCCAATCACAACAGCTACAGCTGCGTGGGCTTTTCTATCACTGAAATCTGTGTTCTGAAAGAAGTCTCCTTCTGCCTGATCATGTGAATGAACTAATGAGCATATGAATTGAAGGAGTGGAAGTACCAGATACATGAGAAGCCACCAAAGATGAACGCACTGAATTTGAGAAGTTCGTTCACAGAATTGTGCAAAATTATAACAAGAAACCAAGAAGGATGTAGATATAGTGCTTCACAGAAGGCTTGAACAGCCAACTTTAATTTGTGTGATGATTTTAAAACATGAGTTAAATCCAATAAAATGGCCATGAAACACCTTTCAGTTTTTACTATGGTGCTATACAGCCCACCTGTGGCCTCATGGGCTCACCCTTCATTGGCCCTCCCCCTCTCCCCCAGTAAATTCAAATACCCCCCTAGATTCCATTCCTGGGGAAAACACTGGGCCCATGTGCCCTCCCCAAACACTGATCTCCAATTGTGTCACTTGGCAGGGTCAGGCCCAGCATGAGCGGGAGGAGGAGTGCCCCTCAGTGCCCACCATGGAGCAGGTTGGCCCACAGCCTGGGTGAGCCCTTGTGTGCTGGGAGCCTCTCACTGCACACTGAGCCCTGATTCTGACTCAGGTTTGATCCCAAGCCCCCCTTCCGTCCACACACCAATCACATCAGCAAAGACTCAGGACCTGGGTCCCAGGACCCTGCTGGGGAATGGGTCAGAGCCTGAGTCCTGTCCAAGCCCTGTTGTGTCACAGTGTGGATACAGGTCAAGCCACAGACCCAAGGCAGTAGGTCTGCATAGTACAGTATGGATGTGTTAGCATGGCTGTGAGACCCAGCTCCAGCAATTGTAAACTCCCACAGCCTACACCCTCCTCCCCACAGTCTCCAGTCATTCTTGTTGTTACTTATTTTCTGATTCCTCTTAACCAGTAAAAGTCCCTGTTATTCATCAGAAAGGCTTGACCAGCTTGTGCGGGCATATCATATGATGAATGAATGAAGATTTGACTTCAACTTCTTTTTTCTCATCCCTGGGGGCTCAACACTACCTTTGTGCTACGTTTCCTGGGATGAAAGACGTAGGAATTCCTCTCTTGTTACTCCCAATCACAACAGCTACAGCTGCGTGGGCTTTTCTATCACTGAAATCTGTGTTCTGAAAGAAGTCTCCTTCTGCCTGATCATGTGAATGAACTAATGAGCATATGAATTGAAGGAGTGGAAGTACCAGATACATGAGAAGCCACCAAAGATGAACGCACTGAATTTGAGAAGTTCGTTCACAGAATTGTGCAAAATTATAACAAGAAACCAAGAAGGACACAGCCAGGGGTATGAGATCTCCAGTCCTATCTCCAGACACTCAGCCTCTACAGACGCCCTTCCCACCCCTCTCTGTCACCCCCTTTGCTGCCCTCTCCTCCTGTTCTCCCCAGGACGCTCCCCAAGCACCTGCCACCCCTGGCTCTCTAATAATCACAACAGCTGTGTCGCACCCACGTGAATTGCAGAGGGAACGGCTGTTCAGCCTCTTTGATTGCATCCAGCTTCCCTTACTGCTGCACTTTGCACCAGCATGTAAATGTGGCTACAAACCATGGGTGGCTAAGCCTCCCCAAACCTCATGCTGCCAGGGGGAGGGGGCACAGTGGCGGATTTGGGGTCCCCAGAAAAATCTTCACCCTGCCATGGCCCCGGGGCTGGCAGAGCTCTTGCTCCCTGCTGCAGCCCCAGCTTTTCTGGTCTCAGGGTGCTTGAGGTGCAGGGGGGTTGCCAGGTGTCCAGTTTTTGACCGGAACGTCCCTTTGAAAAGGGAGCCTGGCAGCGTTCAGTCAGCACAGCTGACCTGATGCTAAAAGTCCGGTTGGCCGCAGTAACTGGCCACCGCCACTGGGGGCGGGAAGAGCAGCAGCTGTGGTTGGAGCCACATGGAGGAGCAGTTCGCGGCAGGCGAGCACTGGCTGGCTTGCGCACCAGGCTCCAAGAAGTAGGTGCCGCCACCCGGGGGGATCCTGTCCACCCCCCTTCTGCCCTGTCATGCCCTGATTGCCCCGGCCCTCGCCACCGGGACCGACCCCTCCCCACCCATGCCCCTGGTTCCGGGGACTGACTCCCGCTGTGCCCCGATTGCTCCTCCCAGCCTGGCTCTGCAGGCAGCAGGTGAGTCCAGGGAGAGGGGAGCATCAGCGAGGCGGGGGTAAGGAGTGACTGGGGGGCAGGGCCTCAGGGGAAGAGGCAGAGCAGGGGGGACAAGGGTGTTCAGGTTTCAGCAATTAGAAAGCTGGCAACCCGGGAGGGGGGGATGTAGTGAGTGAGGAGCGGGGCTGTCAAGGTTCCTTTTCCACTCTGAACTCTAGGGTACAGATGTGGGGACCTGCATGAAAACCTCCTAAGCTTACTTTTACCAGCTTAGGTTAAAACTTCCCCAAGGTACAAATTAATTTTACCCTTTGCCCTTGGATTTCCACTGCCACCACCAAACTTTATCTGGGTTCCTGAAAAAAACAGAATTTGGACACGTCTTTCCCCCCAAAATCCTCCCAACCCTTGCACCCCACTTCCTGGGGAAGGTTTGGTAAAAATCCTCACCAATTTGCGTAGGTGACCACAGACCCAAACCCTTGGATCTTAGAACAATGAAAAAGCATTCAGTTTTCTTACAAGAAGACTTTTAATAGAAGTAAAGGAATCACCTCTGTAAAATCAGGATGGTAAATACCTTACAGAGTAATTAGATTCAAAACATAGAGAATCCCTCTAGGCAAAACCTTAAGTTACAAAAAAGACACACAGACAGGAATATTCATTCTATTCAGCACAGCTCTTTTCTCAGCCATGTAAAGAAATCATAATCTAACACATACCTAGCTAGATTACGTATTAAAAGTTTTAAGACTCCATTCCTGTTCTGTCCCCGGCAAAAGCAGCATACAGACAGACACAGACCCTTTGTTTCTCTCCCTCCTCCCAGCTTTCGAAAGTATCTTGTCTCCTCATTGGTCATTTTGGTCAGGTGCCAGCGAGGTTACCTTTAGCTTCTTAACCCTTTACAGGTGAGAGGATTTTTCCTCTGGCCAGGAGGGATTTTAAAGGGGTTTACCCTTCTCTTTATATTTATGACAGGGGCCATGAGGAAAGGGGCAGAATGGGGTGGGGCCATGGGTGGGGCCACAGGTGATAGGGGTGGAATGGGGGAGGGGCTCCTGCCAGGGCCAAGAGCTCTGCCGCGGTCCCGGCGGAGGCTGAGTGCTAGCTCTCATCCCCCACCCCGTGGCCCTGACCGAGCTCTCATCGCCTCCCGCCCCAGCCGCGGCCACGGGAGGGGGCTGACGCTGGCCAGCTGTGGGGTGGCCTTGGCCGAAAGAGGCTGGGCAGGGCGGGAGTCAGGCTGAGCGTGGCTGAGGGGTACATGCCTGGGAAAGGCACCAGCACCTTGCGGTCCCACTGAGCAGGGAAAAGAGACGGGGCTTCCTTCCTTTGAGGTTTTTAAGGCCCAGCTTGACAGAGCCCTGGCTGGGATTTAGTTGGGGATTGGTCCTGCTTGGAGCAGGGGGTTGGACTAGATACCTCCTGAGGTCCCTTCCAACCCTGATCTTCTATGATTCTATGGCTAGCAGCACAGCTCCACCAGACAGAGTGCAGGAAGCCCGCTGAGTCCCGTCTCTTCCTTGCCCGCAGCCACAGTGCCCTCGGCAGTAGGTGTCTGATGCCGCAGCGCGCCCAGGCCTGGGTCACGTCCGCAGTGGGAGGCGATGGGAGAAGTGAGTGGGGGAGGAGCTGTGAGGGAAGTGGGGACAAGGTGGTGCCAGCTTGGAGTGGGTGTGGGGAGGGTGTGAAAGGTATGCCATGGTTACCCTGCACATGATTAATTCATCTTAGCTGTCAGGCACAATGAAGTAGCCCGAGCAATGCTTTGTCTTTCAATAATTTACAGCCGTGGTTCTCAACCTGTTTATCATTGTGGGCTGCATATGTGGCCCACAAAGTGTTTCCTGGGCTGCTGGTTGAGAACCACATTGCCCCCCCACCTAATCCCCCCCCAAACCCCTATGCCCAATGCCCTCCTCCCAGAGACCCCTCCACAGAGTGGCACCAGGGGCAGAGGGCTGGGTGGGTGGCAGGGACCCCCACCCCCGGACCCTGACCCTGCAGGTGTGTGGGGCCGGGCAGCAGCTGGGACCCCAGACCCCAACCCCAACCCTACCACTGTGTGGGGCTGGGTGGCAGTCAGCTGCCCAGACCCTGACCCTGCCACTGTGTGGGGCTGGGTGGCGGCCCAGAGCCCACAGCCTGGATCCTGACCATGCTGTCTGGGGTCAGGTGGCACTGGGACCTCAGACCCCAAGCCTGCCGCGTGGCAGGCAGGACCCCAGGCTGCGAGCCCACTGCACTAGGCCAGGCAGCAGCCTGGAGCCCCGAGTGTGGCAGGGCTGCTGGCCCTGCCCCATGGCCTTTAACACACAGCTGAACTAGGCTGCAGCTGTGTGCTAACTGGGCTGCATGCAGCCCACAGGCCACAGGTTGAGAACTGGTGATCTACAGCTGTGTGCCTAAATAAGCACTTTAGGTGCCTTTAAAAGATACAGCTGGCAGCTGCTTAAGCTGATATAAGATCACTATATGGTGATTAATTCCTTGGTGGCATCTTCTTTAGATGAATTCATGCTGGTAATGGACACTGCACTGTGAGAACCCAGTTCCCAGTACAAGTAGATCCAGTGCTTTAGAGGGGCCTGGAAAAGGAAACTTTGTTTTGGTTGTTTAAACCCACGCCCAAGAGTTACATGCTGCCTCTGCCTGAGTTCCCATCCTGCACTCTACCCACATGGTGACACCTCCTCTAGCCGTGTTTCGAGGCTTGCTAAGTGCTTGGCCTCAGTGGCTTCCTGCGCTAGTGCATTCCCCCTCCCCAGGCACATTGCACATTATGCAATACAGGATTTCCCTTTCTCAGCTCTGAATTTCCCATCTTTTAGTGCCCCCTTCATGTGTGATGAGACAGGGAGAACAGAAGCTCCTGATCACCTCTTTCTGCAGACCCTCCGTTATCTATATTAGCGTGTGCTTAACACCTACCGGCAGCCAAGCTCCCCTCTCTCCCCCGCAGCACCTCCTGCTTGCTGGCAGCCCCGCCGGTCAGCTCCTTCCCCACCCTCCCAGCACCTCCCGCCCACCTGGATCAGCTGTTCCACAGTGTGCAGGAGGTGCTGGGAGGGAGGGGGAGGTGCATTGACGGGGCATGCTCGGGGGAGGGGGCGGAAGTGGGCAGGAAGAGGTGGGATGGGGTGGGGCCTTGGGGGAAGCGGTGGAGTAGGGGCGGGGCCTGGGGAGGAGGGCGGGTAGGAAGAAGCGGGGTGGGGGTTTGGGGGAAGGGGTCGAGTGGGGGTGGGACCTGGGGCTGAGCAGGGGTTGTGCACCCCAGGGAAAGTTGGAAGCCGGTGCCTGTGGATGGGGATGTTTTGTTTGAACTTTCAGGTACAAGGTGTAGGGTTGGTAACTAGCCACATCTGGCGTGGAACACGTAACTTGTTGGTATCAATGTTTAAAAAGAGGAGTCACAGGAGGGGCGTCTTTGCCCAGCCGAGGGGGCAGCGTCCTGGTGCCCTGACTGAGCTGGTCCCATGGTCAGGGGCATACGCGTGTTAGTGCGCTGGTAACCGCGGAGCCCGGCGCTGGTACCCTGCTGTTAAGTGCTGAGGACTGTTGTTGCTGCCCCAACACAGGCCAGGCTGCCAAGCTCTTACAGCTGCTCTGTGCTGCTGTTCTTGGAGCTCCGGTGTCAGCTGCACGAGCAGAGAGCAGCCTGCTAACTCAGCAGACCTCGATGGGACTCGTTAAGAGAGACCACAGGCTCGGTTTGGTGGCCAAGGTTTACTGTCGACGAAGCACGGTCCTAGTGCCCTCGCTCCATGGTTACAGGTACCCTAACACATGTATGCCCCCAACACTGGTACCAGCTCGGTCTCATAGACTCTTAGGCTTTAAGGCCAGAGGGGACCATCATGATCATCTAGTCTGACCTCCTGCACATCTCAGGCCACAGAACCTCACCCACTCCTATACCAGACCCCTAACCTCCGGCTGAGTTACTGAAGTCCTCAGATCATGAATTAAAGACTTCAGGTTACAGAGAATCCACCATTTACATTAGTTTAAACCTGCAGGTGACCCATGCCCAACTATGCTGCCCCCTCAGCTGGCCAAAGTTGCCCCTCCTATGGCTTCTCCTTTTCTACACTGATACCAACGAGTTAAGTGTTCCACGCCAGACATGGCTAGTTACCAACCCTACACCTTGCACCTGAAAGTTCAAACAAAACGTCCCCATCCATTGTCCTGTCATCTCATCCTTATCTTATGAGAGGTGGGTGCGTTCCTCTGAAGGAGGTGTTGTTTATGTATCTAGTTACCTGGGAACTCTGGGTGTTCCTGTACCATACTCCTCAGTCAGGAACATGCTTACTAGGTTAGCTAATACCTGGGGTGTTGCTATTCTGCCAAGGCCAGGCCTACTCTTGTTCACAGCCTCTGGTTCACACTGCTAGTTATGCCTACGGCTCCAGCAAGGACTACACCTGTCTTTCCAAGCTCTCTTTGTACGTGAGTTTTTCCGTTTCCTGCATCATTCTTGTCCTTTTCTGCACACGGGACCCAGGTGTAGCTGCACCATTGATTTCGATAACAGCATGAGCATATTCACCATCCCATTCCCCATGTCCATCCAGGACCAGGTTTGCTTTGTGCCGACCGATTGAGCTGCCTGCAGAGATGCCCGGGCTCCCACCCTGCACTGTACGGGTAGTGTAAGGAGCAGGAGAAGTGGATTGCCAGAAAATAGTGTCTATTTCTCGACAGTTCCCCACCTTGGTTAGACAGGACTTCCTTTTGCAAAAACGCTGATGACTAGAGATCTTCACATCCTGCCACTATCGTTTATAGACCCTGCCCCACAGGCAAAGGCTGGGCTGCACCTCAGCTAGCAGGAAGCGTACGCAGCTGGTGCTGGTCTTGAATGCTTGGCTGAGGCCTGGGAAGGCAGTGAGTTGGCTCTGCCCAGAGAGGGGCTGGTGGTGCTCTGCAGGAGCTGCTGCTGAACAATCCCTCATTGCTGTGAGATGGCTAACGTTGGAGAGCTGATTGCGTCAGTGGCTGCAGGCCGGTGTGTGGGCATCCAGATAACCAACAACACCAGAGATGTGACCCTCGAGAACCCCAGGTAAGCAGGTTCCCATAGCCCCATCCACGTGGCTTCCCAAGTCCATTGTATAGGGTATATGTCTGCTACTGAATATCTGTCTGTCTGTCTATCCGTCCCCATACACCCCATCTAATCTATCTATCTATCTATCTATCTATCCCCATACACCTCCTCCCTCTCTCTCCCCTACATATTGGGTGAGTGATATATGTCACTTTGGGTCACTGCAAATCCCGCTGCCCTCTGGGCTGAATTTGCTGTTTCTAGCCCTGCGGAGGCAAAAGATTGTAATGGACCTTCGAGCCAGGACATTTTATATAATGTGTCCAGGACTAGGGTTGGGGGAGTTCGGAGGGAAATGACACTTTTGTGTGGGGGAGGGGGAAGGGGATTTGAGAGAAAACAGCTGCTGGAAGCCTCTTGGGAGGTTGGAAAGTCTGAGTAAGTCCCAGGGAGATGGACTGGGGGCAGGTGACGTGGTGATAAGCCTGTGATGTATTGTAAAGGTGTTCAGTGTATTTATTTCACATTGATACCACCTCCACATACATGTATGTATGTGTCTGTCATGTACACTCACACGTATACACCCACACAAACATGTACACACACATACACGTGTACTCAAACACTCATATACAGCCGTATGATGTGTGTGTCTGTCTGTGTATGGCCCTGAATGCTTTAGTTAATAACATAATGTGCAGGACCATGTAACGCTTTCAGGGTTGCCAGATTTCTACTGCATTAATAGCCCAAAGTTATTTAAATATTAGCCCCAAAGTAGCCCAATACATTTATTGAAACAAAGGTGTTTATTTATTTATTAACCCATTGATCTGTACATCAAATAACAAAGGAAAGCTTTCGTTAGATACCCAGTACAGATTTAATTAAAAAAAAAAAAGCTACAAGCCCCAGCTGGCGTTCATCCAGATTAGCAACAAAGCTGTGAGAAAACAATCACATTCAAAATCAAAACCCCAAGGGGAATTTTGACAGGAAGGTCATTCCACCAGCTGGCCCCCACCTCAACCATATTAAATTCCCCTTGACAGTCAGATCGCTACACACCCAGCCCAGATGAGACCCCCTACAAAAACCGTGACAGCCAGTGACCCCACTAAAATCCTTCCACCCAGAGTCCCCTACATCCTAGGGAAACCCAGAACTGCAGTATAAGCTCTGTCACCCAGACTCCACCTTTTTGCCCCCCAAGTAAACAACCTGATGCCCAGAGCTTCCTGCCATCCAGTAAAAACCCAGAGCCCCCCAAGAGACACCCTGCCACCTAGACCCCCCTCGCCCAGCCCTGTCATGTGCACCCCAGAGAGGCAGCTCTGGCTCCTCCCCCTGCCTTAGATCCAGCCTGGCTGCTGCTATCCCCGAGGCCAGAGGGCTCCTCCTTGCCCAATCCCGGAGCCTGCAGGATGCTGCTGGGCTCCAGCAGCTCAGGCCAGGCTCTGCAGCAGGCACTCCCACCAGGCAGGCTGCAGCTGTGTGAGCAGGGAGCAGGGCAGTGGGGGAGGCAGAGCCCAGCCCAGCCCAGGTCAGGTCAGAGTGTGGGGCCAGTCTGGCCCCACTTATCTTATCTCCACTACCTTATGCCTTGATCATGCAGGAAAGACCCTTCTGCCCTGGGGGCTGGCCAAGGTGGGGCTGTGCTCTCTTGTCCAGCAACCTGTGTGTCCGCTCTGCAGAAGAGTGGGTGGGCTGTGATCTTCCCCAGCCCCTCAGGTCAGGATTCCCCTGCTGCTGGGACGCAGTTATTAATTATTGTTAGGGATGTTGTGTAATGAAGGAACCTCGTGGTGTTTTCCTCCAGGACTTACTGTTTCAGCGGCCGTGCCATGATAGACCCTGTGCCCCAGATCCCCCCCAGCTCTTCGGGGAGCTGCGTGTTTGTGAAAACAAGCTACACGGCCCGCGGGAGCGTCGGGGTGCTGAGCTACGAGTCCGATGCCTTCACCCTGGCCATCATGTTCTCCAACCCCTTCGACCGCATGCTCTACAACTCTGAGTTTGCCATCCAGCTCTTCTCTGGCAGGAAACACTTCCACAGCATGGAGCGCCTCTACCATTATATGTTCAGCGACGGCCCTCCCTATACGTGCAAGTCCTACAGGAAAGTGAAGCTCGAGGTCCAGGACGGCCAGCTGGAGGTGACCAACGAGGAGATCCAGGTGGAGGCCTCCATGTCCAGCAATGATAAGTCCATCATTAAAGTGGAGATTAAGCACCCTACCACCCTACCACCACCCTACTCAGCCAACCCAGGCAGCCCAAGGAAGTCCCCAGTGTGACGGACAAGGAGGCTGCTGGTGGGAAATAGTGACTCTCTTTCTCCCAGCTTGAGTAGGCAGCGATGTGCTAGCTCTGCTCGAGTTAGTGCACTAAGAATGGCCAGAGCGGCATGCGTGGTGGGAAGAGCTAGACACCCAAGTGCACTCGCACCTGAGTCCCTGACCCCCGTGCCACAGTGTCCACACTGCTATTTTTAGTGTACTCGTGCATGTCTGTCTACCCAGCTGGGCGGTATCCAGGGTTTTGTCATCATTTCATAAAAAAACTTCTGTTTCTTGCTTATTTTTTAACCTCAGAAATAACAGGTGTTGGCCTATGAAGACCTGAAGCTTCAGCATTTATCATGGTGATAAAACTCCCAGAAAGCTTTGCAAAAAGTAATGCTAAAAAAGATAACATAGAATTATTAGCAAATAAGAGCTAAACTTCTTGCAAGTGGAAATATGTTTAAGAGCGTGACCTTTTGGTATAGCTGTATAAGGTGGTTTTTAATTGCATGTGTGCTTGTTAGGTAAAATATAACTGGCTAAGCAGCTTAAAATAAAAGTTATAAATTGTAATGGAAAACCAAAGAAAGGGATAAGTAGATAAGATCATAACATAAGAATATAAGAATGGCCATACTGGATCTGCCCAATGGTCCATCTAGCCCAGTGCAAGATGCTTCAGAGGGAATGAACAGAACAGGGCAATTTCGAGTGATCCATCCCTTGTTGTCCAGTCCCAGCTTCTGGCAGTCAGAGGTTTAGGGATACCAGGAGCATGGGGTTGTGTCCTTGACCATCTTGACTAGTAGCTGTGATGTGTTCCCCCCAGGGTGCAACCTGGAACTGGGGCACCACTGAACCCGCCTGACCCACAAGCCTGGGCTCCCTTACACTGTCCTGCTGAGACAGGCCCTCAAGCCCCATCCAGCACACACACAGGTAGGGACACACCCTGCTGCAGCAACATACAAACGCTGAGATCAGCCCTGAATGGGAAGGCTTAAGCTAAGGAACTGCCCAGCACTCAAGTGAACACCCCCCAACATTATACCATCCTGCACTGCACAGGGACCTGTACAGCGTACGCTCATGAAATTCGTCCCTCCTTCAATGTGGAGAGGAATATACACAGCTTTCTGCCCCCTGGTTATGATTTCCACACGCTGGTTTTAGACAAAACAAAATAAGTGTATTAACTACAAAAGATATATTTTAAGTTATTATAAGGGATAGCAAAGAGATCAAAGCAGATTACCTAGCAAATACACAAAAATACAGTCTAAGCTTAATATACTAAGGAGATGGGATATGAGTAGCAAATTCTCACCCTAACTGTTGATTTAGGCAGTTTGTAGAGATTCTTGAGGGCAAGCTGCACTTGTTTGCAGCTTAAAACCACAGGTATTTCTCTCACAGGCCAGAAATGTCTCTAGCCTGTGTCCAACAGTTCTCCTGCAGTTCAGTCCTTGTTTCTCAGGTGTTTTCAAGCATTTCCTTTGGGCAGGGAGTCAATGAAGTACCACGATGATGTCACTCCTCCACCTTAAATAGCTTTTGCATATCGTGGGAACCCTTTTTCTCCCAGTTTCGTTCACATGCCAGTCAGTGGAAAAACACTGGCATGGAAGGAGTCCAGTACCAGGTGACCTTGTCGTGTCAAAGCAGCCATGAGTCAGAGGCTGTTTGTAGCATCCTCAGGAAGGCTCCCAGTGGGAGATTAGCTTCTTTTAAGACCTGTTCTTGCTAATAGCCCTTTCCAGCTAGCCATCTAGATTGATTGCATTCTGTCTAGTGGGCATTCCCCAGGTGTAAACATATTTGTAATAGATGCATAGACAATATTCCTAACGTTAGATACCACAATGATACATGCATACAAATAGGATAATCATATTCAGTGAACTATAACTTTTCCAATTATATCTTACAGGACCTATCTTGCATAAAATACATTATAGTTATGCCATAATCATATCATAACAATATTACTATTAAGAATAGGGGATGTAATGCCACACTATCCATTTATCCTCCATGAACTTATGTATTTCTTTCTTTAACCCCATTATAATTTTGTCCTTCACAACATCATCTGGCAACGAGTTTCGCAGGTTGTGTGTATGTTGTGTGAAGAAGTATTTCCTTTTCTTTATTTTAAACCTGCTGTCTATTAATTTCATTGGGTGATCCCCTAGTTCTTGTGTTAGGAAAAAGATAACCTTTCCCTAGTTGATAAATAACATTTCCCTATTTGCTTTCTCTGCACCATTCATGATTTTATAGACCTCTATCATACCCCAGTGGTGGTCTGTACCCTGTATTCACCACTTTCACACTGTTGTAATAATCTTTGTACAAAATTTGAAAACTCATAACTCGCTGGTCAATATTGTCCTCAAGGGTGAACATGCTGTTGGGGGAGGCTAGCCCCCAGCCCCTCCCACTCTGCCCGAGGCCCCACCCTTCTGCCCCCCTCCTCCACTGGAGCCTGGAGCACACACCCCCAGCCCTCCCATGCAACCCCAGCCCCAGTGCGCCAGGCAGGCGGCTTGGCTGGAGCATCCCCAGCCCCAGTGCTGGGCGGGCGGGCAGTGTGACCGGAGCACCTCCAGCCCTGGAGCGCTGGGCGGGCAGTCCGGTCCCAGCGCCGGGAAGATGGGTGGCATGGTGCGGCGAGGCCTCAGCCTGGGGGTGTTGTGTGCACCGTGGCACCCAGCCTGCCACAGAAAGGAACAGCAGGCAGGAGGGAGCTTGGGGGTGAAGCATGGGCGAGGCCACGCCAGCCTGTTTGGGGAGGCACAGCCTTCCCCTGCCTATGATACCTGCCGCCCATGATTGTTCTGATAAAATGTGTGTAGCAACATTGTATGTAAAGTTATAAGATTCCATTGCATGGTGTTAGTAAGAAATATTCCAAGTCTGGGGAGCAGCCAAAAAAATCTACATCTTAAAAAGAAATATCTTGGCGTTTCCATCCACACAGCCTCTTTATCTCCTGAACCTCAGCTGGAGATGCTTCTCAAAGTAGGGAAAGCACAATAAGAAGGAAGGGCAGATGCCCCAAATCATTCTTCCCTTTCTCTCTGCCCATGACATCCGTGACACCTGGAGAACAAAGGGAGCAGCACTGGAGCAGGGGAGGAATCCTGACTGAAAGTTCAGCCAGTAGAACTGCTGGAACGTGTGGAGACAGAGAGCTTGCTTTGAATTCAGTCGAGTTTGTTAAGTTAGGCATTAGGTGCATTTTACTCTTATTTTTCTTTTAACCAATTCTGACTTGTGTCCTATTACTTGTGTTCACTTAAAGTCTATCCTTTTGTATTTAATAAACTTGTTTTATTGTTTTTTTTCTAAACCAGTGTGTTTGCATTGAAGGGTCTGGGGAAACTCCATTTGGGATAACAGGATTGGTGCATATCATTTTCTTTTAATAAATGCCGGACTTCCTATGAGCTTGTATTGTCCAGGAGGGTGCGGGGCAGTAGAAGATGCACATATCTGGGGAAAGTCTGGGACTGGGAGTTTCCTGGTGTCCCTCTGCAGTGTAATTCATGAGCGGCTGGCTGCAGCACTCACACAATAGCAGTGTAAAAGGCACCGCAGGTTAGCGAGGTGAGGGGACACAGCAGTTCATCAGTCCAGAGTGTAGCCTGGGTATGTCACAATCCCCCCTTAGTTGTCTCTTTTCTTTTTAATCTTTCCTTGCACTGAAGCTGTTCCTTACCCCTAATCATTTTTGTTGCCCTTTTCTGAACCTTTTCCATTTCCAACATATGTTTTCCGAGATGGGACGACCACATCCGCACACAGTATTCAAGATATGGGCTTAGCATGGATTTATATAGAGGCAACATGATATTTTCTGTCTTATTATCTGTCCCTTTCCTAATGATTCCCAACATTCTGTTCGCTTTTTTGACGGCTGCTGCACACTGAGCAGATGTTTTCAGAGAACCATCCAGGAGGACTCCAAGATCTCTTTTTTGAGTGGTAACAGCTAATTTACACCCCATCTGTTGTTTTTTTTTTTGTATATGTGGGATTATGCTTTCCAATGTGCATTACTTTTCACTTATCAACACTGAATTATGTTTGCCATTTTGTTGCCTAGTCACCCAGTTTTGTGAAATTCCTTTGTAACTCTTTTCAAAGAGTAATCTTTTCTCTCTTGAGTAATTTAGTATCATCTGCAATCTTTGCCATCTCACTTTTACCCCTTTCTCTAGGTCAGGGGTTCTCAAACTTCATTTCACCGTGACCCCCTTCTGACAACAAAAATTACTACATGACCCCAAGAGGGGGGACCAAAGCCTGAACCCATCTGAGCCCTGCCACCCCTGGTGGGGGGCCACAGCCCAAGTCCCGCCACCCAGGTTGGAGGCAGGCCCAAAGCCAAGACTGAGCCCACTGCCCCACATGGGGGGGCCGAAGCCCAAGGGCTTTAGCCCCAGGCGGGGGGGTTTATAACCTGAGCCCCGCCATGCAGGGCTGAAGCTCTCGGGCTTCAGGCCCAGGCAGTGGGGCTCGGGCTTCAGCTTCGGCCCGAGGCCCCAGCAAGTCTAAAACCAGCTCTGGTGACCCCAATAAAACAGGGACGTGACCCACTTTGGGGTCCTGACCACAGTTGCCAACTTTCATATGATAAATAGGCACCCTGACTTTCATAATAAACCAAAAATCAAGCTAATCCCATTTCAAAACAAGGCCAAAACAAGCCAATCCCTAAGAACCCCACCACTCTTGTGACTAGATCCCCGCGGCGTGCAGTCAGGAACTGTGGTCGGCCCACTGTGCACCCCTGACTCTCTCCCGCCCAGCCCCTGCTTGCCCCTTGCCCCTGCTTGCCCCTCCTTTCCCCTGCTTGCCGGGAGTTGATCAAAAAAAAGAGCAACAAGCTACAAGCCAAACAAGGAACACGCTACAAGCCAAAAACTAGCCAACAAGCAACTCACAAACCAATTAAGCCTAAAACAAGCCCATTTTCAGAGGTTTTTTCTGCAGGTTTGGCATGGCTGGTCCTGACCCACAGTTTGAGAACCACTGGTCTAGATAATTTATGGTTGAATGGCAGTGGTCCAAGTACAGATCCTTGTGGGACCCTCATATTTACCTCTCTTCTATGTGAAAACTGACCATTGATTCCTACCCTTTGTTTCCTGTCTGTTAACCAGTTACCAACCCATGAGAGGACATTTCATTACCTTGTTTAAGAGCTTTTGTTGAAGGATGTTGTCAAAGGCTTTCTAACAGTCCAAGTATATTACATCCATTGGATCACCCTTGTCTACCTGTTTGTTGGCCCCCTCAAAGAATTCTAATAGATTGGTGAGGTACCATTGCCCTTTAAAAAGTTTTGTCGATTCTTCCTCAACATATTGTGTTTATCTCTGCGTGTGACAATTTTGTTCTTTACTATAGTTTCCAACCACATTGCCTGGTACTCAAGTTAGGCTTACTGGCCTGTAATTGCCAGGATCACCTCTGGAACCATTTTAAAAGATAGGTATGACATTAGCTACCCTCTAGTCATCTGGACAGAGCCTGATTTAAGGGGTAGGTAACATACCATAGTTAGTAATTCTGGAATTTCATATTTGAGTTCCTTCAGCATTCTGGGACAGTTCCTGAGATCTGTCACCTGAAAAGAATGGCTGAAGTGTTGGAATCTCCCTCACATTCTCTGCAGTGAAGACCAATGAGAAAAAAAATCATTTAGCTTCACCGCAATGGACTTTTTCTTCCTTGAGTGCTCCTTTAGCACCTCAACCATCCAGTGGCTCCACTGATTGTTTGGCAGGCTTCCCGCTTCTGATGTAATTAACAAAAAATTTGCTCTTAGTTTTTGTGTCTTTAGCTGGTTGCCCTACACATTCTTTTTTGGACTGCCTTATTATACTTTTACAGTTGACTTGCCAGAGTTGATGCTCCTTTCTATTTTTCTCAGTAGGATTTGACTTCAACTTTTTAAAGGATGCTTTTTTGCCTCTAACCATTTCTTGTACATTGTTGTTTATTCCTGGTGGCATTTTTTTGGTCCTCTTGTATTTTTTTTATTTGGAGTATACACTTTGTTGAGTCTCTATTATGGCATTTTAAAATAGTCTACATGCAGTTTGCAGGCACTTATCACTTGTGACTGTTCCTTTTAATTTCCATTTAACTAGTTTCCTCATTTTTGTGTCGTTCCCCTTTCTGAAGTTAAATGCTACTGCTATGGGATCCTTACATATTTCCCCCCCTACACGGATGTTAAATTTAAATATATTATGGTTGCTATTACTGAGTGATATAGTGACCTCTTGGGCCAGATCCTGTGCTCTACTTAGCACTAAATCAAGAATTGTCTCTCTCCTTGTGGGATCCAAGACTAGTTGCTCTTAGAAGCAGTCATTAACGGTGCCAAGAAATGTTATCCCTGCATCCCGTCCTGAGATGACATGTACACAGCCAATATGGGGATAGTTGAAATCACCCATTATTATTGAGTTTTCTGTTTTTGTAGACTCTCTAATATCCCTGAGCCTTTCACTGTCACCATCCTGGTCAGGTGGTTGGTAGTAGATTCCAGTTGCTATTCTCTTATTATTCAAGCATGGAATTTCTCTCCATAGAGATTTTATGGTACAGTTTGATTCATTAAAATTTTTTTACTATCTTTGACTCTATGATTTCTTTCACATAATCTGCCATTCCCCCACCAGGGTCACCTGCTCTGTCATGCCTGCATATTTTGTACGCTGATATTACCATGTCCCATTCATTATCATCGTTCCACCAAGTTTTTGTGATGCCTATTGTACCAGTATCCTCACTTCATACCAGGCACTCAAGTCACCCATCTTCGTATTTAAACTTCTAACATTTGTACACAAGCACTTATAAAATTTGTCAATATTTAGTTGTCTGCCTTCTTGTGATGTAATTGAATGGGACTCTTTTTCATTTGATTGTTGCTCTTCAGTTCCTACATGAGCTTTATCAACTTCCATACTCTCCTCCTTACTAGGATGTAGACAGTCCACTTTAATAAATCCCCCCCAAGGGATGTCTCTGTCTGAACCATGTACTTCTCCATATTTGTCAGCTTTCTCCCAGCCCTTAGTGTAAAAGCTCCTCTACAACCTTTTTTATTTTACATACCGACAGTCTTGTTCCATTTCGGTTTAGGTGGAGCCTATCCTTCCTGTATAGGCTCCTCCTTTTCCAAAGGTTCCCTAGTTCCTAATAAACCTGAATCCCTCCTCCCTATGCCATTGTCTCATCCACGCATTGAGACCCTGCAGATCTGCCCCTCTAACTGACACTGTGCATGGAACTGGAAGGATTTCAGAGAATGCTACGATGGAGGTCCAGGATTTTACTCTCTCACCTAGCAGCCTAAATTTGGCCTCCAGGACCTCTCTACTACCTTTTCCTATGCTACTGGTACCTACATGTGAAATCACAAAAGCAGCGGTTTATTCGAGCTGCTTACAGACATAGGTGGTTCTTGCAACACACCCAGCACATCTGTCAGCGGACTCCTTTCAGGGAACTATATATACATAAGAAATAGATACGAGATTCAAAACTGTACTGATAGCGAAATGCTAAGAAATGGCAAATGCCAGAACACCTGATTACAAAGAAATAAAAATAAGATTGGCCAGTGAGACTGGGATGATTGACTCCTTTGTAGTAAGTATATAATTGACCGTAGGAGCATTTTATTTGCATGGGACACAAAGTCTGAGAAATGCTTCTGGGGTTATGCTTGTTCTTTGTATAACTCAGAGGAAGAGGACAAAAGTAAACAGGAAAAGAAAACAAAAGCGTTCAAGCAGCTGGCTGATGGTTCTAGAAACAGAAAAAGCTTCCTCTCTTGCAAAGTTTATAAAAAGCAAGAGATAAGATCAGTAAAAATTTCAGCTACAGCATACTCAGAAAACCCAGTAGAATGTTAGAAGGTCAAAGAGAGGTCGAGACAGTTATGAAACAAATAGTTAGCTGTGGTAAAGCAGGAAGCTTCCACAAATTATGCAAAACGTGGACAGGAAACCTCGTATGAAAACAACTGAAATATCGTGCTGCTTTATCTAGTGTATTAAAATGCTTTGCTTTTTCTCTTTCTAGTTTTATGAATTCCTTCTTTTCTGACATTTCCTTAATAGGTACTTGCTTGTTTTCTTTCTTTTCTTTAATTTTGCATATGCAAAGCAGACATAAGCAAAAACTTTTTTCCTAAAATGTATAATTGGACTAAGTAATAGGATTTCAATCGAACACCTCATTGTTTCGTATTTGTGTCTAAATTCAGTCATTTAGTTTTACTTAGAGACCACTGTAATTTTGGATTTTTGTGTATTAAGACTAATTTAGCAATTACCGGCTACTAAAACTATTCTGCTGTTTTCTAAAAGGAACTAGTGTATTTTTCAAAATGTGGAATTGTACTGTGTGGTGTTAAACCTCTGTGCAAATGTATTATGCAACGGTTAACCTTGATCTGTTGTTTAAATTTACATGCAACTTAAAACTAACAATTATGCTAAATCTACTCTCTGCGTGTTACGCACTCAGTTCATGTAGCTGAATTGTCTCTGTGGGTGAAGATCACCACCTGATATGAAAAAGGGATTTTTTTATGTAACATTATACCATGTTAAATAATTTGTCACTTCAAAGACTAAAATAACTGTGTTAATTTGGCTATTGTGACAGACCCAGACCAGTGGGGTACAGGAGTCTGGTAGAAGGCAAATATACTGGCCACTGGATGAAGAGTTTTCTGTTCCCTGAGTGACCAGAGCAGGGGCTGCCCTCGAGCAATCAGGAACCTGCTAGAACCAATTAAAACAGGCAAGCTAATTAAGACACCTGGAGCCAATTAAGAACTTACTAGAATCAATTATGGCAGGCAGCTAATCAGGACACCTGGTTTAAAAAGGACCTCCCATCAGTCAGTGGGGGGTGTGCAAGGAGCAGGGAGTGAGATACAAATGCTGCTGGAGGACTGAGGAGTACAAGTGTGATCAGGCTTCAGGAGGAAGATCCTGCGGTGAGGATAAGAAGGTGCTGAGGGCAGGCCATGGGGAAGTAGCCCAGGGAGTTATAGCTGTAGCTATTACGCAGCTGATACAGGAGACATTGTAGACAGCTACTATCCACAGGGCCCTGGGCTGGAACCTGGTGTAGAGGGTGCGCCTGGGTTCCCCCCATCCTCCCCAACTCCTGAGGAGGAGGGGTTGACCTGGTTCTGTGAGCAACACCAGAAGGGAAGGTCTAATTTGGAAAGGGATCTGGCCTGTCCCTAACCCACTAGGTGGGACAACAGAAACTGCAGAGATCGTTCTCCGTATCCCCAATGCTGGCCAGTGATGAGGTTAGCTGAGTGAATGGCAGGTTTGAGCTCTAGCAGAAGTGGCCAAACTGAGGGCTGCCGTGAACCTCTGAGGTGAGCAAATCCACCAAAAAGCGCAGGACCCACCAAGGCAAAGGAGGAATTTTGTCACACTATCTATATTTCATGTATAAATGTGTTTTATTCATAACAATCTCTATCTAAATGTTCCTTTTTCTGTACCCCTTCCTTTGGTCTTAAAAAAAAAGTCAATTCTTTTACAAAACCGAATGTGCAAAAGAGGGAGGACGGTGACGGAAACTATCCTTTAAGTGTAAATCGTCTGCTGTACTAGCAAGTCACAGTGGTAAAGAACACAATACATAAAAAGCAGGTGCAGGAAGAAAAAAAAACCCTGCTGCAAGACTCACTTTTAAAATCTTACAAACCAAATTAATCTCAACAAGGAAGAAACTGAAAAAAAAAAAAAAAGCCCCAAAGGAATTACCAAAATGCTAAAGTTAAAAAAACTTTATTGTAACAAGTTCAGTAAAGCTAATTATTTTAACCTTGAAAAATCCAAATGTCAATCTTGTACTATAATTTCTAAGCAACAAAATGTTGACTTTGTTTCTAAGCCTAAACTCTTGCCTTCTTTCTATATGTACAGCAGTGCTCATGAGGTGAGGAAAACAACAGTAAAATGAAAATAAAGTTTTGTTTCATTTTCATTTCTTTTTTGGGAGGAAGGGTTCTTCCTCTTTCTCTCACTTTTTAAAAAATTTTTCCAGTGAAGAAAAAAAAAGGAAGAAAAATATAAAGAAGTGAGAGAAAGTAAAATTTAAAAAAAAGTATTTTCACACATTCCCATGGGAAAAAGTCAGAAAGCAGAAGGGCAGAAGAAACTGAAAACCAAACAGAAAAACCAACACTTCCTTACCTCCAAGCAAGAATGAATTTTTCTGAAAGGAAATGAATATTCTCATTTCATTTTTTTCTTTTGGTTGCAAAAACACACATCGACCGTGAACATTTCCCCTTTTTCAAAGAGTCAGTTTTCCTCAAAAGCTGTTTTTTCTTTAAGATCCAACTTAGCCCAGTTCTCCTGGTAGCACTGTGGCTCTGAGAACAATTCTTCATTCAGCCTGTGGTCTCACCCTGATGCTGCCCAGCCGCAGGCTCCATTCGTCCCACTTCCTTTGTGAGCAGGATGCCAGGCGGTCACAGACAGGGCAGAGACTGTGAAGCCTGTTTTCCAGGGTGAGGAGCTGCTGAGCAGGCATCGGATACTGTGGTGCAGCATGGACACAAGAAGTGCCGCTTTTTATGAGACAACGAGCCCTGAGGTGCTGGGTCCTGCAGCTCCTGTTGCCTCTAGCTGGAGCAGAGGGATCTGAGCCTCCCGAGAACCCAGGTGTCTTGGGCTGGACACAGCCACATCAAAGCAGGTCTTGGGCTCCAAGAGTGCATGATAAATAGAAATGCCACCACGGCCTAAGCAGTTCTGCAGCAAGGGTCACCTAGCAGCATCGGAGAGTTGCAGGGTCTGCAAATAGCTCTGCAAATTCCAAACGCAGCCGAAGGATGCGCAGGGGGCCTGGGCTGCAGAATAGGAACACGTCGCACCCCAGAACAGCGGTCCCAACACACACAAACACACAAATGAAGCAAGACACACAGGTAAGTTGTCCATCATCATGGTATCTGAGCACCTCTCAACATCAAATTTCTTTACCCTCACACAGCCCTGGCAGGGGTGCCCCGGACTCCTCTACCCATGATCCCGAGAACTTGCAGGGATTCCCAGGAGTGGGGCTCTCTGGCTAGCAGGAGACCTCTGCCAGTTGAGTGTAGGGCCTTGCTTTGCTCAGCAAAACACCCAAAACAATGTGTTGTCCTGCATGAATAATTGGAGAGGAAGCTGTAACAGCCCCAGGGATTTCTATATGTTTTTATTCCATATTTGTTGTTCGAAAGCAAGTATTACGGCTGTTAATTAAAGATTAACAGAATTGTTGATATCGTTATGTCAGAGTTAGATAAGAGGGATCAAACACAGAGGGTAGGGAGACCAGCAAAGACAACGCATTGTAGGTTACGTGTCCCCAGGAGGGATTCGTACTGAGTTTCTAAAAGTTCTGTTGATGAATTTTAAAAAATCAGTTCATCCCATGTGGCCCATGTTTTCTGAGGTGGGTCAATTATTCATCTGATGCAGGCAGCACATCCATTTCTCTTCAGTCTTTTGTTCTGGTTTTGGAGACAGTATGTGTTTTTGCAGTCAAAGTGATAAACTGCATGTTTTGGGGTGCCACCATGACGGCTCTAAGCAGATGCCTGTCTCTATTAACTTGTTCCTAGCACCGTGGCTATGGGAAGGTGGTTGGTGTAGGCCCTGAAATAACTCTTGCATCAATTTTCTAATATCAGATCAGTAAAAAAAATGCTTGTATTTTCAATGTTTATATTTATATTCATTATAACCCTTATAACGACTAATGGAGAAACTCAAGATTCCCTTTTACACACACACCAGCTCTGGTGACCCTTTCCGAAGTTCTCATGGGCTTCATAAAGCTCCCTACCAGCCCTGACATAATCTAGAAAGTTCTCAGAAGACATGGCAGACTCTAGAAAGTCTCCTGGTCCTAGACTCATGATTCTCCATGGCCCTGTGTCCATGTGTCACCCCAGAGGTGGCTGCACTCCCTATTGGATAACATTATCGCTGTGGATATTTTCTATTTCCGTTTGTTACATCTGTAAATGCGCTGGCATCCTTTGACCTGAAAAGCCCTATTGAACTCTCCAGCCTTTGTTCTTCATCTTCTTATCATCATCACCATTATCAATCATCATCATCATCACTGCTGTATTTACCCCGTTAGACTACAACCTCTCCTCAATTAACAATCTGGCATCACTCCTTGAGTGGCCCAGTGTGACGGTGCACCCCATAAGGCTTTATGGAAATATGCTTATGAATGTATATATGACATAACTGGAATATGTTTTATGCTACATATGCCATGTAACATATCTCTGTAAAGGTTATGATCTACTCAATCTATTCATCCTATTTGTATGCATGTATCATTTTTGTATTCGAAGTTAGGAATATTGGCTGTGTACTTGCTTGCTTTTTAAGTAGCCTTAGTAAAGCATTTGGTCAGCTTCTTGAGAAAGGAATGTGCAAATTAAATGCCCAGTCAAGAAACACTTAACCAACAATGGATCTTGGAAGGCTCCAATCCACATAAAAAGTCTTCTTGGAGACATTCAAGACAGGATGTGGGCAATGGCTGCTGCCTGTAAAAACTGAGTTATGCATGGACATGTAACTTGCCCATGTGACTCCAAAACTCCATCTTGGAGCTAGACTTTGCATAGGAGAGAGGAGGGGGTCTCCACCCATAAGAGAAAGTCTATTTAAGCCTGCGGGGGACCCCTCCATTTTGTCTTCAGCTGGCTCAAGAGATAGCCTCTCCACCCCCAAAGGATACCTGAAAGAAACTGGAACAAAGGACAGTAACCATGGGGGGTGAGAGTGATTGCTGGACCCAGACTAGGAGACTAGTCTGTAAAAGGAACACCTCTGAGGGTGAGGTTTTATCTGTATTCAGTATTCAGTTTTCTTACTGTATTAGATGTAGACTTGCGTGTTCTATTTTATTTTGCTTGGTAATTCACTTTGTTCTGTCTGTTACTATTTGGAACCACTTAAATCCTACTTTCTGTATTTAATAAAATCACTTTTTACTTATGAATTAACCCAGAGCATGTATTAATACCTGGAGGGTGTGTAGGGGGGCAAACAGCTTTGCATATTAATCATAGAATATCAGGGTTGCAAGGGACCTCAGGAGATCATCTAGTCCAACCCCCCCTGCTCAAAGCAGAACCAATCCCCAATTTTTGCCCCAGATCCCTAAATGGCCCCCTCAAGGATTGAACTCACAACGCTGGGTTTAGAAGGCCAATGCTCAAACCACTGAGCTATCCCACCCCCGTATCTCTCTATCAGTGTTATAGAGGGTGAACAATTTATGAGTTTACCCTATATAAGCAGTGGCTCCTAGGCGGGGGGGTCGGGGGGTCTCCGTGCACCGCTGCCCACAGGCACCACCCCCGCAGCTCCTATTGGCTGCAGTTGCTGGCCAATGGGAGCTCAGAGTCGGTGCTCGAGGTGGAGGCAGGGCACGGAGACGACCTCCCCCAGGGCCGTGGGGCCGTTCCAGCCACTTCCAGTAGTGGTGTGCAGAGAGGCTGGGCAGGAAGCCGCCTTAGCCCCACTGCACTTCAGGTGGTGGCGGCAGTGGCCAGGAGCCCCTGGGCCCTTTTAAATTGCCCAGTGGCGGCAGGTGGGGCCAGAAGATGCTCCAGGGGAGGTGCGTGGGGGCAGCAGGCAGGGCCGGGGGAGAGACCTGGCCCCGAACATTGGTGGAGCTGGGCCCCCGGGCCCTGAATATTCCTGGAGCACAGGCACTGTGGGCCCATATAACTCGCCTCCCCTGCAGACTCTTGATTCGGTGTCTCGCCAAAAGCGGTGAAGTCAGGCAACTCAACTGAAGATGTGTCCTGAGGACTGGTATGACCTGGCAACAGCTGATCTACATGTCACCACCAGGTGAGATCCCCTGCAGTTCGGACTGTGTAGGAAACAGGTCCTGTTTGAGCGATGACAGTGGCAGGGACCCATTTAGCTCCAGAAGTATAATTCCAAGCCAAAACTGGCTGTCCCAGGCTAAAGTTTTGGTCTTTTGCTCTGGGTGCTCACCTGATGACTTGATCTTGCTGCTGACATTGCACAATTTGTTGGGGTTCAGAAGGTTTCAGCAGATCGAAGCAAGTGCACAGCTGTCATGCCATCGTTAGAAAGGCCGGGGATGCCTTGGTCGTAGTATGAGGTGTGTTTCTGTAGGACAGTAAGAAGGTGTCCAGACGCTTTTGAATGGATAATTGTCCCCTTGCTGATTTCAAAGCTTGTTTCATTGTCTGCACAAATCTTTCAGCTAATCCATTGGTGGATGGATGATATGGTGCTGAAGTGATGTGGTGTATCCCATTTGCCTTCATAAAATTTTGAAACTCCTGAGAGATGAACTGCGGTCTGTTGTCGCTCACGAGTTGTTCTGGCAGACCGAAATGACTAAAGAGTCCCCGTAGTTTTTGGATAGTACTCTCTGCAGTAGTGGACTGCATTATAGAGACTTCTGGCCATTTAGAATTGGGCGTCTACCACTACTAAGGACATGCTTCCTTCAAGTGGGCCAGCGAAGTCAACATGCATATGTTGCCACCAGTTTTCAGGCCAGTCCCATGGGTGTAGGGGTGCCCACTGGGGTGCATTCCTCACACCCTGACATGACATACAAGCTCTTGCCTTCTCTTCAATAGCACTATCCAATCCAGGCCACCAAAAATAGCTTCGTGCAATTTCCTTCATTCCACAGTGACCGGAATGTAGCTGTTCTAACATCGGTGATCTCAATGGTGGTGGGATAATGACACATCTCCCCCACAACAAACAACCAGACTGGGCATCTTGTTGCCAAGAAGGCCAATGGCATTTTGGGATGTATAAGTAAGGGCATTGCCAGCAGATCGAGGGAGGTCATCTTTCCCCTCTATTCGGCATTGGTGAGGCCTCATCTGGAGTACTGTGTCCAGTTTTGGGCCCCACACTGCAAGAAGGATGTGAATAAATTGGAGAGAGTCCAGCGGAGGGCAACAAAAATAATGAGGGGACTGGAACACATGACTTATGAGGAGAGGCTGAGGGAACTGGGATTGTTTAGTCTGTGGAAGAGAAGAATGAGGGGGGATTTGATAGCTGCTTTCAACTACCTGAAAGGGGGTTCCAAAGAGGATGGATCTAGACTGTTCTCAGTGGTAGCAGATGACAGAACGAGGAGTAATGGTCTGAAGTTGCAGTGGGGGAGGTTTAGGTTGGATATTAGGAAAAACTTTTTCACTAGGAGGGTGGTGAAACACTGGAATGCGTTACCTAGGGAGGTGGTGGAATCTCCTTCCTTAGAAGTTTTTAAGGTCAGGCTTGACAAAGCCCTGGCTGGGATGATTTAGTTGGGGCTTGGTCCTGCTTTGAGCAGGGGGTTGGACTAGATGACCTCCTGAAGTCCCTTCCAACCCTGATATTCTATGATTCTATGATCGATAACTCCGTCCTCCTGGACATGTAGGTAACAAGGTCGGTTGAGACCGGACAGGTTCGTCGAGATGTTCCATACATCACCAGGTCCATAACTTGGGACAATACTGGGTCAACGTGAGTTGCCTTCTTTATCTGAGTAGCAGTGATGGGCGTGTTCTCTACCTGTTCAAAGTAACAGATTTCCTTCTGGGCAATATCTTGACATTTGACTGGCAAAGGCAGCCTTGAGAGACCATCTGCATTGTCATGCAGAGTGGATTTCCAATATTTGATTTCATATGTGTGCGCGGAAAGCAACAATGCCCAATGCTGCATACGACTAGCAGCTAATGGGGGAATGCTTGTGTGGGGTCCAAAAATTGAAGTCAGAGGTTGAAGGTCTGTGAGAAGAGTAAACTTCCGTCCGAACAGGTACTGATGAAACTTCCGAATTCCGAAAACAATTCCCAATGCCTCATGTTCTATTTGGGCATAGTTAGTTTCTGCTTTGCTTAGAGTGCATGAAGCAAAAGCAATAGGTCTCTCTTCTCCCGAAGGCATAATGTGTGACACGACCACTCCCACTCCATAAGGGGAGGCATCGCAGGCCAACTGTAGGGGTAAGGAGGGATCAAAGTGTGTCAGAACTTCAGAATTTAGCAATGCACCCTTAGCTTTGTTAAATGCAACAGCACAGGCTTCAGTCCAGTTCCAGGCCTTGTTCTGCCCAAGGAGTTTGTGAACTGGTTTTAGCAGTGTGGCTAACTATGAGATGAACTTTCCATAATAGTTTAATGGTCCTAGAAACGAGTGAAGCTGGCTAACATTTTGAGGAGGGGGAGCCTCCACAATAGCTTTAACTTTTGCAGGGGCCTTACGAAGACCCATAGCATCAATGATGTATCCCAAATATTCAACAGAGGGCTGGAAGAATTCACACTTGTCTTTGCGGACTCATAGGCCATACTCTTCCAGTCTTTGTAGGGTAGCCTCTAAATTCATTAGGTGATCCTCCTCATTCCTTCCAGTGGCAAGGATGTCATCCAGATAGCACTGGACTCCTGGCAAGCCACACAAGATCAAGTCCATAGCCCTCTGGAACAGGGCAGGAGCAGACATTTTTCCAAAGGGCAGGCGACAGTATCGATAAAGCCCTTTTGCATCACAATAGTCAACAGCTCTTGGCACTTTCATCGATGTGCATCTGTAAATATGCTTGACTCAGATCAATCTTACTGAACTTTTGTCCCCCAGCCAGGCCTGCAAAGATGTCATCGATGCAGGGAAGTGGGTATTGCTCTGCACACAACACCAGGTTGACAGTGACTTTAAAATCACCACAGATCTGGAGGGAGACATCTTTCTTCACTACTGGAATGATAGGAGTTGCCCATGGGCTATGGCTATCTGGTATTAGGACTCCATTTGTGACCAGGAACTCCAGGTCCACTTCAACTTTCAGCCTGATGGCATATGGCACAGTTCTGGCTTTCAGATATTTTGATTGACTGTCAGGTTTAATGTTCAATGTCACCGTGATTCCCTTCATACTTCCCAGATCTTCTCCAAAAACAGCAGCATGTTTCCTTAGTATAGCGGTCAGACCGGTTTCTTCTTTAGTCATTCGGTGCACTTCTGCTCAGTTCAGCTGAATCTTCCTAAGCCAAGACCTACCCATTAAGGCTGGGTAATTACCTCTCACCACAAACAGTGGCAGTTTAGCAGCCTGTCCATTGAGCTCCACCTTAACGTCAGTAGTGCCCAACATGGGCACAGCTTCTCCCGTGTACGTCTTCAGAACAGTTTTTGTTGCCTTAAGTGGAAGATGCTGTAGCTTTTCTTTATACACAGTCTCAGAGACCAGCGAGACGGCTGCCCCGGTGTCCAGCTCCATGCGTATAGGTTTGCCGTCCAACAACGGGGTTACCCAGTATTCATGTGAGCCCACTGCCAAAGACAAAATGTGCAATGGCACTTCTTCTTGTGATGAGGTGTCACCTTGGTCACCCTGCATCTGCTCTAGGGTGTGCAGGTTCCCCTTTTTGGTCGGCCAGACCACGGGCCTCTTTTTCTTTTGTTTACAGGCACATGCAATGTGTCCCTTTTTGCCACAGTGTCGACACACCAGGTCCTGACACCAGTTTCCTGATGCACGGTGACCCGTCCTGACTCCCTACAGTTTTGTGAGTAGGTTCTTGTGACACTTTATGCACCTTAGGGGATGCTCCGATGTATTGCGCCTCCTTTGTAGCCAGTTCCATGGAGACTACAATATCAAAAGCCTTCGGTAAGGTAAGCTGAGCCTCTGTCAATAAGTGCTTCCGTACAGCTTCACTGTGCAGGCCACACACTAACCTGTCACGCAGGGCGTCATTTAACATCTCCTTAAATTCACAGTGTTCTGCAAGCTTTTTCAAAGTTGATACAAATTGTACAACTGTTTCCTCTTCTTTTTGGTCTCTTTTGTGGAACCTATATCTTTCCGCAATTACCAGTGGTTTTGGAGAAAAATGGGACCCCAGGATTTCCACAATGTCAGTGTAAGAGTTGGTCTCAGGCTTAACAGAGTGTAGTAAGCTGCGTAGCAGGGAGTAGGTCTTAGCCCCTACAACACTTAAGAATATTGGCACGTTCTTCTCTTCTGTAATGTCATTTGCAATAACAAAGAGCTCAAAATGCTCAGTATATATGTACCATTGCACTATAGTCTCCTCAAAAGGTTCCAGTGGCCCCATGAGCGTAGCCATGGTTTTAGTTTCAGTTTGTACAGTCAGTGCAAACAAGCCAGTTCTCACCCCCTTCCAACAGCAAAAGGGTTTTGTTTGTTTTTATCTTGACTTCTGCTTCCTTGTTTTGCTAGGGCAGCACAGGGATCCCACCCTTGTCACCACATTGTTATATCCTTGGGGGCAACAATTTTAGGAAGAAATCACTTGAGACACAGAGAGCTGTAAACCTTAAAAGCAGCGATTTATTGCCATACACTGAACTAACCAAAAACCAGCCAAAACTGGCTGGGCTATCCCCTAATAATCTAACTCAGTTGCCATAGCAACAACAAGGTTCTATTAACATGAAAACCAAATACACATGTAACCCTTCTGCCAGGCCAAGTTGATAGCAGCAAGGGCCGGGTTCAGTACACAGGGGTTCCCTCTCATCAAAGCAAATGCAAAACTGGCTCGAGCCCCCACCCAGTGACCTGGGAAAATCTTACACACCCCCTGGGTGCCTCAAAGAGGCAATACTTCCCCTCTCGCAAGCACAGAGTCTCGGTGTAGCAGAGAATCTTTAATAACATGAGGTAAATGACATCAGCATTAAATTGGGAAAACACCACAACTAGTGTTCAATTAACCAAACCATGAGCAAAGACCCACCCCAGCAAATTGGGCCACATCCTTTCCCTCTGGTTCTTGAGTCCCTGAACCCAAACGTCTCTTGAGTCCAGCAATCCACAAATCACCCAAAGTCCAAAAAAAGTCCAGCCCCAGAGTTCAAAAGTTCATCTGTAGAGTGTTACTCCCCAGTCTGGCTAAAATGTGCCTGTGTGTGAGGGAGAGAGGTAAGGGGTACCTTACGTGTCCTGAAGCTGACTGCCCCACAGGGCTCTGCTCTGCTGTCTCTCGAACGGCTCCGCTCTGCACAGCTCGCCATCTCACAAACAGGTCCGCTCTGCACAGCTTGCCTCGCCGTCTCACGAACGCTCCGCTGTCTCACGAACAGCTCCGCTCTGCTCTGCTCGCCATCTCACGAACAGCTCCGTTCTGCACAGCTCACCGTCTCACGAACGCTCCGCCAGCCTATCCACGAACAGCACCACTGCACTCTAGATCTTCCGGCTCCCCACTACTTGACACAGCGCTCAGTGATTTCAGCTCATAGTAGTGGGAGCCTTAGTGCTGGTGCACCATAAGGCCAAAGTGAATTCAGCACAGTACCTGTAGCAAGACTCTTAATAGACCCAAAATTAGCTCTGACATTCCACAGTGGAGAGAGACAGAGGTACAATTGGTGTTTCAGGCCCTCACAAAGGGGCCCACACCACCAGGTACTAATACCTGTCTCAAGCCTCTCTCAATTCACAGAGTTTTGGAACCCATGTCCCTTGCCTAGCGAGTGCTACTTAGTTGATGGTGAGTCCCTCCATCATAACAAAAGGCCAAGTACAGTTCCAAGCACAGTTCCCATAATCAGGGTAATAACAATTTATTCTTCCCGCCCCAATAACAGAGACACTGGGGATCCCACAACAGCCAAAGTGACCATTTGGGCAGTTATGGCCTCATTCTAGGTGGGGTGGGTGTGCCTATGCAAATGAGATCGGCCCCTGAAGTTCTTTTCCACAACTTGCCACACCTCACCACCAGATGTCAGGTTGGAGCTCATCCTGACTCTGCTTACACACAACAGTCAGCACAGTCAAGATCAATTTACCCTGCACGTCTCCCACCCGCTCATTTCCCGTAAATGCTGGCAGAGGTTCCTCCCTTTCTCTTGTGATTTGGATAGACAGGCCTAGAGTTGATTAAACACCAGAGCTGGGCTCTGCCTCCCAATAAAAAAAGCAAGAGCCACAACCTCTGAGGCACAGAGAGAATCTGGAAAGCCCCAAGTAACTCACAAGAAGGAGGCTGTTGATCAGCTACAGTTCCAGGTAAGTAGGTTCCCATTGCCCCTCAGCAATGCTTTCCGAGTGAGTCCACAGCTGCTGTCTTTGTGCAGGCTTGGAAGGGTGAGATTTTAATCAGGGAATGTCAATAAATGTCGATTTCGCTGTGTGCACACGCAAACCGACGAAACAATATTTCCCACAATAATAATCAACTTTTACTGCTAGGCAGACGAAGAAAAATGCTGCTTGAGAAATAGTTGGAATTTGCTTAGAGGCAATTTACTTTGTATATTTTGGTATCTAATGTTGACGATTTGTATTATAGAGGCCACGGAGCTTTAACTTTTTGAATCTCATTCTCTACTGTTGTTAAATAATTATTGTCTGACACCTCCATAATTTCCTGCAACTGTGAAAATTTAAATTGATAAAAATAAACATAAAAATAAACATCGATATTATCCATAGAAATTAAAAGAAACCCTCGAATTCTGCCGAGCCTATCTATGTACCATTGTGCAGAGAGTCCGTCTCTCTAGCTATGCAGTCACCACAGTAGCTAGGCTCTGTCCTACGGAGGTGCTGCTAGCAACTCCATCCTTACTGTTCCACTTAAAGCAGGGCTAAAATCCCCACTGCCACGACTGAAGTTCCAGATCTGGCCCAGTAACAACCCTGTAAGGGCAGCTTGAATGGCTGATGTGAAGTCCCCAGTAACCTCTTCATGGGAAACATCAGAGTGCTCCTAGAGACCAACCCTGCTGCTTGCATTCCCTGGGGTTCTGGTAATGTGCCGATCTCTGTGTGCGGCCTTCCACCTGGCCCCTGGCCGCACCCAGGAGACTGGTAACCAGACAAGCGCAGGGAGCAGTCTGTGTGTCTGAGCACAGGGACTGCCGTCCGTGGAGCAGCTTTTCCCAGATGGGCTGAACTGCCCACATTGCAACCAGAGCCAAAACTCACCATGACTGTCCTGGGCCAGGATTCCACCCCAGGGGGGTGATGTATTGGAGAGTATAAAATGGGGCTCCCTTTAGCACCCCCAGTTACTCCCAGCCAGACCTATCCTCACATCCCTGGCCCACCCCCTAACACCCTCTGCCCCCCATCCCTAGACCGCCCCCTAACACCCACTCACCCCTTGCCCCCCACATCCCCAGACCTCTCGCAAATACCCACTGCCCCCCGTCCCCAGACCTCCCCCTAACACCCACTCACCCCCTGCCCCCCTCATCCCCAGGCCTCCCCCTAGCACCCACTCACTCCATGCCCCCCACATCCCCAGACCTCCCCCAACACCCTCTGCTCCATGCCCCCCATCCTCAGACCTCCCCCTAACATCCTCTGCCCCCTGCCCCCCTACATCCCCAGACCTCCCCCTAAAACCCACTCACCCCTGCCCCCCACATCCCTGGGCCTCTCCCTAGGAGCACAGTGGGCTGGAGAGTGAGTGCAGAGGCCTAGTGAAGCTGAAATTGAAACTGCAGGTACTGGGCCAACCAGCTCTAGGGTTGCCACCTTTCTAAAGGCTGTTAACCTGACTCCTGAGGCACCACCCCTGCTCCACCTCTTCCCCCAAGGCCCCACCCTTGCTCCTCCTCTTCCCACCCAGATAAAAAACCAGACATCAGGGCTTGTTAAGTGGCACCTGGACACACAAGCCAAAACCAGGACTGTCCGGGTGAAAACCAGACTGGTGGCATCACTAACCGGCTCGTTCAGGAGAAAATCAAACCTGGGTTAAGCGTGGGGAGTTGTTTGAGGCTGGAGTTCATCAGTTATGTTTTGGAAACCTGCCAGCATGTGAGGCTTTGCCAGGCCATCTGAAGGTCTCTGAGCCACCCTCTCCCAAAGGATGCGGGAACTGCTCGCATCACAACAGGGAGGTTTAGCAGATGTCGCGTACAGTCCCGGGTTACCTCCACTGTAGTAGCATGAGGAGTTCCCCGTGTGTGTTTTTAGCAGCAGTGAAGTGTTGTGCAACTTTACCTCCTTAAATCATTTCTGATCATCCTTCTTGGAGAGCACAAACCCAGCAGCGTGTCTATTAAGAGCTTTTTTTTTTTTTTTTTTGGTCTTTCTCCTTCTGCTTGCAAGGGAATCCAAATAACACTTGTTTATTGTCTTCTAAATTAAACAGATGTATAGAGAGGCTGCTAGGGCTGCGCAGAAAATGGATTTTACATCCTAAGAAAAAATGTTGAGGTTTCAGAACAAAACAAAACAAAAAAAACCCCTTGTCCTGAATCGGGGCAACATTTTACATTTTTTTTGCTAAACGAAATTCTGAAAATAACACTCAGAATTTGGATCAATCAAAATGTTTCATTTTGATAAATTCAAAACCTTTCATTTCAGTTTTGACCTTTTTTTTTTTCTTCACTTTTTTAATATAAAACGAAATGGATTTAGAAAGGAAAAGTCATTTGACAAGGAAAAATCAAATTGGTTAATTATGAAAATGTTGAAATGGGGTGTTTTGAAAAAATTCCCCCCCCCTTTTTTTTTTCAAAAGGAAATTTAATCAAAATCTAAATGAGTTTGTGCGACATGTTGGTTTTGTCCAATTGGCACTTTCTGAGAGAACACTGGTTTGACATAAACTCCCCAGCCAGCTGTAGATGCTACAACATTCTGTGTGGACGACACTGATCAATCTAAAATCCTCTGCCGAGTGCCCTCATGAGACAGGGATTGTGCATTGTGCACTGTCCTCCACATTTCTAGGGTCTGCCCCAATTAGTTGCAGTTTCCACAGCTTGTGACCTTGAACCAACAGTCGTTTGCATTGTGAGACTGTTTGATACACGGGAGGCACTGTCTCTGAGTGTTCGCCATGTTGTGCTTTCTTCTTAAGCCCCTTCTTTATTTGTTGTACATGACGCTGTTGCTGCTTCCTGGCATCTTTAGTCACTGCCTCCATTGATGCATCAATTTCCAGTGCACATTTTAGAGTCAAATCCGCCTCAGTCAATAATCATTCTTGGGTTGCTTCATTTTCTTTAGGATTGTCCTGGAGTCGCCAGGAATCAAAGATTAATCATTAATTAAAGATTATGTCATGTGATGAAAGCTCCGGGAATATGTCCAGTTAAAATTAGCAACCCTACGGTCTCTTAATGCATCACTTAAACCTTCTCCACACTCACAATGCTCTGTTAATTTCCTTGGCCCAGCTATAAATTCAGGAATTATTTCATTTTCTTTTTGACGCCATGTATAAAAGCGGAAAATCTTTGCAACTCCCAGTGGCTTTGGGGAGAGGTGACTTGAGAGAATTTCCAGAATTTTGATGAATGTTTTGTCCACTGGTTCAATGGGGGGCTATCAGGCTATGCAGGAGGTTGGAGGTTTTAATGCCTGTTTTGCTCAGTATAACAACCACCATGTTCTCATCACTGATCCTGTCATAAATATAAAGGGAAGGGTAACCACCTTTCTGTATACAGTGCTATAAAATCCCTCCTGGCCAGAGGCAAAATCCTTTTACCTGTAAAGGGTTAAGAAGCTCAGGTAACTTGGCTGGCACCTGACCCAAAATGACCAATGAGGGGACAAGATACTTTCAAATCTGGAGGGGGGGAAAAGGCTTTTGTCTGCCTGTGTGATACCTTTGCTGGGAACAGATCAAGGATCTTTTACTGTTTTCAGGATCTGGTTTAATCTCACACAACTTTTTCATCAATTCCCTTTTCCATGAATTAATTTCCTTTCAGTTTTTTTCCCCTTGATACTCACTCTCTGGTACGTCTATAGATTTTATTTCCCTCTACTTCCCTCCTCTAAGAGAACCTGATCACATACCTAAGACCTTTCCCCCCTTCTTCTCCTGACCTAACACCTTTCCTATTTACCTTCTTTCCTCCTCCTCACTTCCCTGTCCCCTCCTTCTATTCTCCTGTTCTTCTTTTGTCACCTTCCCACCTACCCCAGTTCTGGTTCATCCGCTAGCTCACCATCTCAATTATTCTCTTTCTCCAACAGCTTTTTCCAACTGCCCTTTCGGGTGGATCCCGAACCCCCTCCCCAGCTTGAGTTGCCTTCTCACTGGCTAATCTCTTTCATCAGATGTGTCCTTGTTTGTTCACAATAAATCTAAAAAGTCCTGTTTCCCTGAATACAGTAGAGACAAACAACAGCAGGAATTATAGGCAAACAGGATAATACCAACCAGTAATATATATACATATGGTGCTTCAATAGGCCTAACTCCCCAAAATTAGGCAAATAATGAGCTAAATTGATTGGAAGGAAAAAATATAGTCAGAAAAATGTGACTGAAAATTGGGAGTTTTCTAATAAAAGATTATTAAAGGGCCAAAAAGCCACAATGCCACAATCAAGAAAGAGAACAACCCCAGACAAAAGCCCATCCTGATTTCAGTGGCAAAATAAGGCAGCAATTATAAGTAAAAAAGCAATATATAAAATTTTAAGAAGGAGAAATAGCTAGCGATCAATATAAATTAGAAATTATGAAGTGCAGAACATTGATAAGGGATTCTAAAGACATTAGGGGAAAATCCATGGCTGGAAGCACTGGATAGTACAAAGGAGTTTTAAAAGTGTATTAGTAACAAAATAAATCTTAGCAACAGTATAATCCCATTAGTAGATGGAAATGGAAATTGTTTACTAATTATTAAGAAAAGGCGTAAGTGTTCAATAAATATTTCGGCTCTGTATTCAGAAAGAAGCAGGATGATGTGCTTGCATCATATAAGGAAGATGAAATACTGTCATGACTGGGACATGGGCGGTCTGACCTAGTGGTCAGAGCAGGAATCAGGAGCCAGGCTGGGTCAGATACCAGGAGATCAGAGTCATAGTATCATAGAATCATAGAATATCAGGGTTGGAAGGGACCTCAGGAGGTCATCTAGTTCAACCCCCTGCTCAAAGCAGGACCAATCCCCAACTAAATCATCCCAGCCAGGGCTTTGTCAAGCCTGACCTTAAAAACTTCTAAGGAAGGAGATTCCACCACCTCCCTAGGTAACGCATTCCAGTGTTTCACCACCCTCCTAGTGAAAAAGTTTTTCCTAATATCCAACCTAAACCTCCCCCACTGCAACTTGAGACCATTACTTCTCGTTCTGTCATCTGCTACCACTGAGAACAGTCTAGATCCATCCTCTTTGGAACCCCCTTTCAGGTAGTTGAAAGCAGCTATCAAAGCCCCCCTCATTCTTCTCTTCTGTAGACTAAATATCCCCAGTTCCCTCAGCCTCTCCTCAAAAGTCATGTGTTCCAGTCCCCTCATCATTTTTGTTGCCCTCCGCTGGACTCTTTCCAATTTTTCCACATCCTTCTTGTAGTGTGGAGCCCAAAACTGGACACAGTACTCCAGATGAGGCCTCACCAATGTCGAATAGAGGGGGACGATCACATCCCTCGATCTGCTGGCAATGCCCCTACTTATACATCCCAAAATACCATTGGCCTTCTTGGCAACAAGGGCACACTGTTAACTCATATCCAGCTTCTTGTCCACTGTAACCCCTAGGTCCTTTTCTGCAGAACTGCTGCCTAGCCATTTGGTCCCTAGTCTGTAGTGGTGCATTGGATTCTTCTGTCCTAAGTGCAGGACTCTGCACTTGTCCTTGTGAAACCTCATCAGATTTCTTCAGTCAGAGACAGGCCAGAAGGCATACCAAGAGACAGGTGAGTCACGTTATCAGGAGATCAGAGTAGTGCAAGGGAAACAGCCCTAAGCAGGGGAAACCCAGTTACATAGACAATTTCCTGTTCCTGTGCTTGGTTTAAATAGAAGCAGGGAACCAGTCAGGACCCCCAGAGTTCTGTTAATCAGATCCCAGCACTGGAGTCATAGAATCATAGAATCATAGAATATCAGGGTTGGAAGGGACCTCAGGAGGTCATCTAGTCCAACCCCCTGCTCAAAGCAGGACCAATCCCCAATCAAATCATCCTCTGTCCTCTGACAGAGAGTCCTCTGTCAGAGGTGAGCTTCCAGTTCTGGCAACTGTTAATGTAAGCCTGAGACTTACACCAGCTAAACCCCCGCAACGCACCATCCCCACAGCCTGAGACCTGCACCAACTAAACCCCCTCAACGCACCATCCCCGCAGCCTGAGACCTGCACCAGCTAAACCCCCTCAATGCACCATCCCCACAGCCTGAGACCTGCACCAGCTAACGCCCCACAAGGCACCATACGGACAGCCTAAGATAGGCACCAGCTAAACCCCTGCAATGCATCATCAAGATAGCCTGAGACCTACACCAGCTAGAGGGACAGAACCACATTGGAAATAGCAGCAGTGATGGGGTTAAAGAAGGGCAAAGGTTGCTATTTCTGCTTTCTGTAGTAATGTTGGTTGGCCCCTGCCCTTTCTCCCCACATCACCTCTCATGTCTACAGGAAGACACTAAGTCCCTGGGTGCATGGACTGTACCCTTGTGTCTGTCCCAGACAAAGGCACGTACATTCTGGGTGCTGTGACATCTAATAAAACTTCATAATACTAAAAACTGTCCTGAGGAGAGTCACATCTAAACAAAGACCAGAACTAATTGTTTTGTTCACATAAATACAGAGGGTCCAAGTCACCACTGATATCAATTGGCCATAGCTCCATTGTAGTCAAAGGGCCAGATCCCCAGCTGCAGTAAACTGGTCCTGCTCCATTGGAGACAATGGGCCAATTTACGTCAGTTGGAGGTCTGGCCCAGAGATCAGCCCAAGCCTATTGCCGCGGACTCCATGGACTGTCTGAGTTTCTCACCTGTAGCTGGACTCTCACTTCAGCCCAGCTCTACTCAAACACACAAAGAGCAATCACAATCACACTGGGAAGACTACTGACTTTTCTACCATCTCCTCTTTATGGCAGAGGCTTAAGGTAATAAGCTCACAGAAATCTTAGACCCCCAGCAGCAAGATGTTCCACCGGGAAGCTGACACATCTCCAAATGCTGCTTGTGGCGGAGTGGGCTGTATCTGTATCCAATGACAAGCTCCCTTTTGTATTTGGTGGTGAACACAACTTGCCCAAGGCAACCTATTGTGTTGTGTTAATCTTTGTCCCCTGACCTGAGCTCAGGTGGCCATTTATATCTTAGAAAGTGTTAAGATGTTTGCTCAATGAGCGTAAATGAAATTAAAGCAACAAACACTAGCAGGAGTCAGCGAAGAAACATAACAATTGTTTTAAAATAAGGTTTTACAGCGGGCCTGATGGCTAGTATGTAGCTAGCAGTAGTAATAGCTAGCACAAGGCCACGTTATGCCAAGTTTAGTAAGTAACCTTTGTTTAGCAGATTTAACAATATATAACTTGTGATAGACTGTCTAGACCATGGGTGATCAATTATTTTTTGTCAAGGTCCACATTTCTTGGTCAAAGTATAGTCAAGGTCCAGTCTCCAGAGAAAATACAAAAATAATAATAATGATAATAAGAAAATAAAAAGATTTTGGGGTCCATTCAAAAGTGTCTGGTGGTCCAGATTTGGCCCGCAGTAATCCTATTGACTACCCCGGTCTAGACCACAGAGGCTTTATTTAGTCAGCCTTCATCAACCACATTGTACAGAAAACTAGCTGTCTGTGCGACTGCGTACAAGAATAACTGTAACCCCATACAGGCAGCAGGAATGACGCGTGTGGCTTAGAGGCCAAGACTTAATTGAATATGGTCTCAGAAATAGGTGGGTGTAAGGAATAGGGGCATAAAAAGGAAACAAACCTCAGCTTCGGGGGCAACCTCAGAATGTAGGACGATGACAACTTTAATGCCTATTTCACCTTAAGGCGAACCCGCAACCCTGTGCATTGGTTAGTACACATCTGCTGTTCTTCTTCTCGTGTTTTTCTAGTGTAAGCAGAGTCTGTGCCCTTTGCCAGTTGGCATAAAGGGGTTTTTGGGGTTACACTGCCATGGTGTTACGAGGTTTACACGGTCAGTGTGTTTAGTTTTGTCTGGGGAAAGGACCTGGTATGTAACCTTACAGCCAGGTTGAACTGAGCCCTGGGCTGACATCTCACAGTGTGCCTGGTGTGGGAGAGGCAGCGGGAGGTGGCTGGATCCCTATAGACATGCTCCAGAGAGCCACTGTTGAGAGGAAGTGTAACACGGAGCCAAAGGAAGGGCAGGAGGTGGAGCTGAGTGTATCTGAACCGAGAGTTCCCACACTGCCTGGGGAGGGGACAGAGCTGTGATAGTGACAGACCAAAGCATGGCTAAGATGAGACTCCGCAATGATGTGGGATATGTGGTGACCCCGAGCAGGAACGGCAGAAGGTCCCTAAAAGCAGCGCCCAAACCCCTGTGCCGCCCCTTCTCCCTAGGCTCCCTTCCCCACACCACCCCTTCACCTGATGCCCCACCCTCGTGCCACTCCTTCTCTCAGATGCCCTGCCTTTATGCTGCCCCTTCCCCCTGATTCCCCACCCTCGCACTACCCCTTACCATGAGGCCCGTCTGTGACATTGCACTCCATATGATTTTATGAAAATATGCTAATGAGTGTGAATATAATGTAACTGGAATATGCTTCATGCAAAAGGTCTCTTGTGACATATCATTACAAAGCTTATAATCTACTGCGTGTGTTCATCCTATTTGTATGAATGTATCATTCTTGTATCTGAAACTAGGAATATAAAATATAACTCTGAGGTCCTATTATAGTTATGCAAAGTGTGGGCCATTAATTGTGGTTTAGAATCTTGATGACTCCTATCAACTAGGACAATTGACTGTAGATGGCTCTGTTTACTTTTAAGTCTTCCTGAGTCAGGCCGGGAAGAATGAAGGCTTGGGGTCTCACAGAACATGTGACCATGTCACCTGGTACTGGAATCCATCTTAAACCTGATGCTTTTCCATTTAGAAGGAGGGGTGGGGACCCAAAGAGACAAAAGATTCCTGCCTTGTGCCAAAGGCATATAAGGCGGTGGAACAGAACAAAGGGGGCTGCAGTCATGAGAAATCCCCTAGCTACCACCTGAGCTGGAACAAGGACTGTACCAGGGGAAAGGATTGGGCCCAGATTAGAGAGGAGTCTAGTCTGTGAAAGCTTATTGGAACATCACTGAGGGTGAGATTTAGCTGTAATCAGTTTCTTACTGTATTAGGCTTAGACTTACATGTTTTTGTTTTATTTTGCTTCCTAATTTACTTTGTTCTGTCTGTTATTACTTGGAACCACTTAAATCCTACTTTTTATATTTAATAAAATCACTTTTACTTATTAATTAACCCGGAGCAAGTAATTAATTCCGGGGAGAGCAAACAGCTGTGCATATCTATCAATATTATAGATGGTGGACACTTTATGAGTTTACCTGTATAAGCTTTATACAGAGTAAAACGGATTTATTTGGGGTTTGGATCCCATTGGGAGCTGGGTGTCCAGGTGCTAGAGACAGGAGCACTTGCTAAGCTGTTTTCAGTTAAGTCTGCAGCTTTTGCGGGATGTGGTTCAAACCTGGGTCTGTGTTTGCAGCAGGCTAGCGCGTCTGGCTCAACAAGGCAGGCTTCTGGAGGCCCAAACTGACAAAAAAGAAAAAGGGCTCAGAGATAGTCTCAGGACATCAGGTGGAAGTCCCAACGGGGTCTCTGTGACCCAACCCATCACACCATCCTCCACTCATTCCTCTCCAACCCTTCCCCCACCCCGGACCCTTATGGCCAGTAAAAAGTGCAAGGCCCCTGACCCTGAGACCCTCCAGCACCATCCACGCCAGCTTTCTGGCTTCTCGGGGATCTTCCCCTCCCTGCTACATTGGACCAGGGCATGGTGGGTACTGCAGCTGCTGAGCTCTGGGTTACCCCTGTGCAGTGCAGCCCCCATGGTGCAGAAGTGCAGGTGACCCCAGCCCTGTGTTCTGACGGGCAGAATGTCCAACAGCTGTTTCCTCGCAGCAACACCCAGCATGCCCAGATGTATTCAGGCCTCTGGTTTCAGTCTCCATGGTGCGTTGCACATGTGAGCTACAGTGCTTGCAGCTGTATGCACATTTTAAGCACAGTGCAGTTTGCCCCAGATCCTTGTCTGAGGAGCCCCCCCAAACCAAGTGGCATTGTGACCTGGCACATGGAGGTTTCAGTGCCACTCAGGATGGACCCATCCAGCTTACTCTGCTACCCAGCGGGGGCTAAGAGTACTGTGGACTCAGCGGGCTGATGTGTGGGGCTCAGTGGCTGAAGCAGGGGTGGCTCCATAGGGTTTGGTGGTGACTGGGATCTCCCTGGCTCACACCATACATGTGCATACCATGGGAACCATTTATAGGGGCATCCCTGATCTGAGCAAAGCAGCCTCTGTGTCCAAGAGAGAATAAAATGAAAGTGAAAGAGGTTTGTCACAGTTACGGGAATCCAGTTATGCTCCTGGGAAAATGTTTTGTCATCCTTGAAAATCTATCACTTCATTGCAATCTGTGTCAGCAGGGTCTGAGTGAGCTCTCCCCTGCTATCTAGTGATGAGCTGGGGGAATCCTTTGGGAAAAGACTGGTTTTGCATAAACACGCCCACTCTTCGCACCGCCCAGAGCGGCTGACAGCCAGGTGGGCATATCTGGTTGTGATCCCGTTTTCATGAATGTGCTGCCATCTACTGCTATCAGGCAGGATAACAGGGCCCTTTCTGTGTCCCCCAGTTACAGTCCAGGAAACCTTTGCAGTGCACCCCCAGATATAACTCTTTCCCCCCTGCTGTTCTTCCCTTCCTGTTAAATCTCACAATCCTTCATCTGCGTTTGGTGCAGACTGGTGCTAGTGACTGTGAACGAGACAACACCCAATTTATATTGCACCAGATGGATAAACATCTCTCGTCTGGCAGGAAACTAACTTTTCATCTCTGCTGGGGCTCAATCCTTTCTTGATACAAATGCTCAGAAGATAATTCCAGTATATAGACATAACTCCTTACATAGTAGCTGCACATATATTTTACGATGATATTCACAACCAGCGTGACATCAGCCTTCCTTTAATACCTGACACAACACTCTTTGATGAACCAGGATGTACACAATTTTACCAGGTGGCATTGAGGGGAGCAGGCAATTCATCTCCTCTGTGGATTGGCATGGAGGGACATCTGTGACACACACTCCCCACTGGGTTACAGGGGCACCTGGGAAGCAACAGGAGGACTGAAAGGGAACAAGAACTGAGTGGCTGGGAAGAGCCTCTTTGGGACGTGGCTCCAGGACAAGGTCAGGAAAGGCAAATTATGTTCACACAGACAACTACTTAGTTTAGTGATGGCATCGGGATGTACCCACCCACCCAAGCCTTAAAAGGAGGGAGATGAGGCGTTAAAAGGAAAGACTTGTGTATTTGCACATTACCCACAATGCTGTGGGTCATGGCTTCTACCCTCCAAAAAACCCACACGTCCTCCAATTCTATCCCACTCGCTCTCCGGCACAAACCCTTAATGGGGCCCACAGAAGCTCAGACACACAGATCTGCCCACCTGGCTATCAGCCGCTCTGGCCGGTGGGGAAGCTACTCTGCCTTAACAGTGCTCAGGGGCCCCTGTGACAGGTTTGCACCAGCTAGCGAGTTGGATGCCATTGCAGGGTGTGTTGCTGTTTGGTCTCTGTTAGAGAGGGCAGCGAGAGCCAGAGGGCAGCCCCTTTGGGACTGAGTTGTTCAACTGATATTCAGGGCTTTACAGGGCATTTCTGTTAGGACGAAAATCTGTGAGACGAGTCAGGGAGATTCTCAGTGTCATCCTGGTTTCCCTGAGCACCTCAGAGTCTAACAGCAGCAGGCAGCTTCCTCACTGTGCAATCCCCGAGTCTACCCCTCCAGCGAGCTCTGTGCCCAAGAAGCTCTGTGTCACGAAGCCGAGCCTGCATCAAAGCCAGTCTCTGGGCAATGGAAAGAGCGTGGCTGGCCTGTAGCAGGTTGCCTGTCTGGCTACGCCGCCTGACTGATTGGAAGAGTCAGCAGCCCGGCTCCTGAGCCCAGCAACAGCAGCTGCTCAAAACATTCGCCCAGGGCTGCGATAGGCGCTGCTCCTGCTTGTTCCTAGCCGTACTCCTGCCTGGTTCCAGCCCTGCTCCCGCCATGCCTCACATCAGGTAGCCCCGACCTGACCCTCGGCTCCAGTTTCCTGGGCTCTGGCATCTGGACTCTGACTCCTCCTCTGCCCCTGGACCTTGATTCCTAATGTCAGGGGGCTGTTGAGCTTTCACTGAATCATAGTGGTTTTTTTCAGTGGGTCCTTTTCCAATGCCAAGAGAAAGGGGAGACACTGAGACTGACAGTCCCCAGGGACAATGGGGAGAGGACAACACTCCAGGTCAGCTGGATTGGCAGAGCAGGCAGGCCAATGAAGGAGTCAGGAGCCCGGGGCCCCGTCCTCGGAGTGAGCTGCAGTTGACTGAGCCAGAGCAGGGCAGGGCTAAGAGGAGAGCAGCAGCCCGAGCTGAGCTGGAGGCGGAGCTGGGGAGCTGGAGCTGGAGCAGTGCAGACCAGTCGTGCCGATTGGGAGCAAGGGATGAGCTGCGGGGCCAGAGCCGGGACAGCAGACCCTGGCCGGGACATGAGTAACACCGGAGCTGGGTGCAGCAAGTGGCTGGGGCCAAGCAGGGGGCCCTGGGCAGAGGGCACAATGCAGGGACATGTCAGACAAGAGGACCATGAAGGCTGGACTGGGAGGGGGGTCGTGACCCTGACAGGAGGGACAATGCTGGGGAGAAGGGTCCTGCCACCTAGCACCTGAGGGCATGTGGCCACCACCAGAGCAAGTGTCTGACCCACAATATCACTGGAGCGCAGCCAGGGCCTGGGAGGAAGGCCTGGGACATGGGAGGAACAGACTGTGACCTTGTCTCATGTCCCAGCGACGGCTGTTTGTGGTGTTCCCCATGCCCACAGTGTGGGATCCCTTGTTCCTTTAACCTCTTCCATTTCCCCTTATTTGTCTTACAGTTGCTGTTTAATAAATTGTATTTGCTTGAACTGTATGTAATGATCAGTGGGTCAGGGAAGTGTCCAGTGCGGAGATAGTACACCAGAGTGGGGACACCTTAAGTGACCACGACAAGGTTGGGGGTCAAGCCCCCCAGGAATCCTGGGCCCAGCCTTGTCGGGGTTACGAGGACTCTGCCACACAAGAGAGTGTAAGGGGAGCCCTCGAGGTCAGGCAGGCCTCTGGGTGAAGAGAGTGGGAGCGAGGACTCAGATCCTTTCACTATCCAAATTTCCCCACAGTAACAGGACCATTCCGCCGCTTACACTGGCTACTGACTCCTGTTCTAACCAGTAGGCACAACCACCCATGTCCCGGTAACTTGGTCTCTCTGTTCTCCTCCTGGCTTCCTGGCTCCAGTCCCCACAGCCTGCACCCAATATCCCAGCCCTCGCATCTGCAACTGGGGAAACACCCCCATCCCTGCTCATAGCCCATTGTTTGCAGTTGTCTCTAGTACCTAAAGGGGCTTTATTACTTCTTCTGCTGAGCCTGAAGGAGGGAGCTTGGCACTCACTTGCTCAACAAGGTCTGTGGTTGTCTGGATCCAACATGACGCTATGTTGGATACAGCATACAGCATGACGGTATGGACGTGGAAAGGAATGCACATGCCTTGTGCCCTGCCAGTACGGTTTGGCTGAGCGCCTGCTACAACTTTCACTAAATGGATTTTTTGTTGGTGTTAATATAAATATGGAAAATGGAAGTACAAATTTCAGCAATAATGGCACTGTTCAGTCTGTAGCCCGGCCCAGGGCGCTGTTCGGCCTGGTCCCTGGCTGTTTTGGATCTGGTTTTTCCCCTTTTTTCCTCTTCCTCTGCTCCGACTCCCCCAGGCATTCGCCCGAGATGCTCACTTCTAAATGCTGATGCTGCTTACTACTATTCCAAAGGGGGCTTTACCTTTCCTTGGCATCCAGAGAGATTTCTGGCTGAACTATTCGGAACAATTGGTGGTGAAGACAAGTCACAGACATCAGAGAAATGTAGGGTTGGAAGGGATCTCAAGAGGTCATCTAGCCCATCCTCCACGCTGAAGCAGGACCCTATAAATCTAGACCATCCCTGGCAGGGGTTTGTCCAACCTGTCCTTAAAAACCTCCATTGATGGGGATCCCACAGCCTCCCTAGGTCACCGGTTCCACCTGGCCCCTGGCTGTTTTGGGTCTGGAGCCCAGCCCCGGGGCACTGTTCAGTCTGGACACAGGCTCTAAACCCCCTCCCCTCCTGACCTGGGTCAGCTAGCATGGGCTTAAAGCCCCTGCGAACCCTGGTCAGAGGGCAGCGCACTGGAACAATTTGTATAGTGGGGGGGCTGAGAGCCATTGAACCAAACTGTAAACCCTGGATATGATGGAAACCACTTCAAGCCGAGGGGTGCTGCCACAGCCCCAGCACTCCTAGTTCCAGCCCCCCCTCAGAGGGTCTCTGTGTAGATGGTGGGGGTTTGGGCTAAAACCTGGGTAAGAGGCAGGATTATCTGTGCAGTGAAGACAGAACCTGTGAGAGCTGCCAAGGCTGATTCCCCACTCTGGCACTTCGAATTAACACTAGCCACTCCAGGCTTGTATTAAACTTCTCTCTGACCTTGGATGGGTAGATGCTGCCACCACCCAAGGGCAAAAAACTCCTTTGGACCAAGGAAGGACTTGGGAATTCCTCCCTGTGTGGTACCCTCAAGCCTTTCACACACCCCTCTGGGGAAGAGCTGAGAAAGTAAACAAAGGAAATCAGCTGTTGGCAGCAGCTAATCAAACAATATATGCACAAACCTCTGAGGACACAAAAACCCAATCCTGTTCTCAAAAAAGGTACATTTTATTAAAAACAAAAAGAAAGAAAATACATCTGGAACTTAGGCTTTTGCTAGATTTTAAAAACCCACTTACAAAAATTAAACATCAAGAATAACCTTCTTGAGGTCCAGCTTAAAGGTTACAAGCAAAAGTATTTGGGGTTAGCACAGAGGAGTCCACTAGCCAGTAAGAAATAAACAGAGATAAATCTAATCACATCTTTCTAGACATTTTCTGATTTACTTACATATCTGGGGTCTCAAATGGGGTGAACTGATGATTTCCATACCTGACAGAATGCTTATTTCCAGATGCTCTCTCTGTACATCTAGAGCAGTGTATATTTCTCTCGGTAGCTTCCCCAAACGTCAGCTCCCATCTAGTTTCTTTTCACAAAGCCTCTTTATTTTGTGTAGCTCAAAAGCTTGTCTCTATCACCTCTATCACCTCTCCCACCATGTCTCTCTAAAGTAGGTGGGACGGGGAGCTGCTTGGATGGGAAGGGCGCAAGATTGAAGAAAGTGGTGCTTAAATAGGGAAGGCCTTCGTCCAGCAGGGGCCTGAAAACAGATGATTCAATAAAAAAGGAAGGATAAAGAAGAATCAAGGGCATTGTGCATCTCCACCAGGGGCAGAGTTAAGGGTGCATTGTGCCACTTTGATATTTGCTACTTACTATTTTGGTATGTGTAAATAAAGATATTGGGCAGGTGCTACCATATCAAATGCCAGATAGTGTCAGGGCAAAGGTCTTCAAGTGAAAGTCCACAGGGAATGACTTTTTAAGGGAAAAGATCTTTGAATCTACAAATATCAGCCAGACCTGGTGAGACATTCCTGGCTAAACGCAGACACTAGAAGCTGACTTCTTGTTCAGGGAAAGACAGCTGGGGAACTGCATAGCTACAGCCCCAAAGTGGGTTAACCCAAGGAGATGGAACTTCCTGCTCCATGCATGGAGTACAATCAGCCCGTTCATTCTGGGGATCAAACGTCATGTCTGCTTTGCTAACAGCTAGTGATTATAGTAATCCACTGTTGAGGGTGCAACATAACAAGTCAATTTCCTATCTCCCCACAGCGTTTTCTGTTACAGCGGTCACACCTTCAGTCCTGTCCCACCATCTATCGGTCCCCAAAGCAAGGAGACCTGTGTGTTTGTGAAAAGGAACTTCAGCACTTGGGGGATTGCAGGAATCTTCACCTATGAGTCAGACAGGTTCTCATTTATCTCCATGTTCTCCAACCCCTTTGACAACAACCTGAACGAACTTGAGTATGGACTGGAAATCTTTGAAGGCAAAAAGAACTTCAGGGAAAATGTGCTGAAGTTAAAGTACGAAGAAATGCGCAGCTCCAGGGTTCAAAAGGAACATACGTAAGCGAGAAACTTGGCAGAAATTCAACAGCTCTTGTTGTTAAGCTAGGGCAGTTTAAAATTTCTGGCACCATGTCCAACCACAGCAAAGCTGTTTTTAAGATACTGATTGAAGAAATTGATTCCCCTCCCGCCTACTCTCTAGCATCTAATGAGCCCAAATCCTTATTTCAGAAACCTAAGCAATAAAATCCCCGCAAATGATTGAACTGCCCCATGGTGCATTTCAGATGAGCGGGAAATGTCCCCCAACTTTTGAATCCCTTTGAACGTGCTGCAGAATTCAGGCTGCTTTTCCCCTAAGAAGTTCCCTCCTTTTTGTCTGGTTGGGAACTTCTAATGAACAAACTCTGAGATTTGCAAACTGTTTGAGTTTGGTCATTTTTCACCTACAACTTTTAATGAAGATTCCCCCCCCCCCTCACCCGCCCTGTTTGTTTGTCTGCATATGTTGCATTTTAATCTATTTTTTTTTATTTCCAATTGCTGCCAGTTATGCTCGCTCCTCAGCTGTCCAAAATCCTGTCACCTTTATCCCAAATAATAGTTTGAAAAGAACATTTTCCTACAAAAATATTTTTGACTAAATCCCATTTTTTGGTGGGAAAATGATTCTGATAAAAAAAGTTTTAATTAGTGGCAGTGCAGTGGTTTGACAGACTCCTCAAAACTAGAGCAGGGGCTTGTTAGGTTATAAGGCACAATATTGATCAAAAAATTAATGGAAACGAAGAGAGATTTGCTAGGGTGTGTGTATTTAGTAATGGCTATTTTGTCTGTATGTTGTAAAAAATTAAAATCTTATGATCCTAGGCTGGGCTTTTCCCATGTCAATAAAAGAAATTGAAACAGAAGTGAAAAGCCTAAATCAAGAGAGATTGCACATCTGCATTACTTTGATGATGATGATGATGCTCATTAGAATGTTTTGCAGTTTGTTTCCTTTTGCTTTTGTGCTTTTCTTGACAGAGGCAGGTTTTATTTTTTTCAAATGGAGAAGACTCAAACTGCCCTGGGTTAAACAGAACAGTCCCTCAGTACATTTCTAGCACTGAGTGAGTGAGAGGTCGGCGTGGGGGTAGGCATGGGACAGGGTCGGTGGGTATTAGCCAGGTTGTGTTTGTGACTACTTGTGCTGTGTAATGAAGGGAGCAGGGCATGTTCCAGCCTCCAGGGGCTATCGTCTGGCACTGTGGGAGAGTCCTGGAGCTGCTCTTTTTGAGCAGTAAAACAATCCAGATGGGAAAGAGCCCCCCATGGGAATGAGATCTTGACACGCACAGCTGCCCACTGGGTCCTTGGCTATGCTGCTGCAGGGGAGGGTGCGGGAGGCTTGGAGCTGCAGGCCAGGTGCTCTGGCTGGGGACACACACAGTGGGAGGCACCATGATAGCAGGGGGGGGAGTGACGCCTCTAATATCCTGGGACTGGCTTCCCTAGGGGTTGTTGGTGCACAAGAGCCCCCAGCCTGACTCTAAACCTCCAGACTTCTTGGCTGAATTGGCAGGGGGGATGAAACCTACACATCCGCACCAGCTCACAGGACACCAGCAGGGGCGACAGAGCCCTAGGCACACCCCACAGGCCTGCCCCTAGGACATGGCCCTGCCGCTCATTGCTTGGCAATTGCCGGGGTCCCCCCACTGGGTTCGTCAGGGAATTGCCACACGTCCTGTTTGGTTCAGCCCCTGCATGCCTAAGCAGAGAGCTCTGGGGGCTGGAGGGGTGGGGGGGGGGGCTTTGCGAGCCATCCCAGCAGAGCCACAACAGGAAGGCAGCAGCGAACAACGGGCCCTCTGCTGGGGAGGTGTTGCTGGTGCCCAACCAGAACGGCGAGTGTCACAGAGCACACCTCTGGGAGCTCTTGTCACAGGCTCCCTGCACACTCAGGCAGGTCACATTTCCAAGCCTTTCTCCCCAACTCAAAAGGCCTGAAAAATGTCATCCAATTGTCATCCCATAGTTTCAGGAGATGAGCCCTGGGCACAGGGGTCTGTGCCTTTCTCCAGCGCTGGAGAGGGCCAAATTCAAAACACAGTCCCACAGGCACGCAAGGCTGATCAGGTGCGAGAGGTAACTGCAAGACCCAGCATGCCTGCAGCATGCCAGAGGAGGATGCAGCCTGTGCTATTTCTATGGCCCATTGGTAACCAAGAGAGGGGCACGGCGGGGCTGGTGTGAAACCCCAATGAGGACCTGAGTTGGTGGCAAAAATACTGTCTTAGAAAGAAGGAGCAAAATGAGCATCACCCCAACTGGACGGGCAGCTCTGGGGCACAGCACAGGGTCTGGGGATGTGTCTAGAAATGGTCCCAAGCTAGGAGCTTTTCAGTCAGTGCTAAACCCCTCCAAGTGAGTTACCCCAAACAGCTCAGCGCCAGCTGGCCAGGGGTCTGCACTGAGAGCCAGGGGCTAAAGGCAGCTTCTAGGGCCCTGAGGCACACTGAGCTGTGAGAGCGTGTTGGTTATTTGAACCCAGAGTGCCCCCTGCTGTCAGCTCAGGAAGCTGGTTCGCTGGCATTTCATGGATGGGGAAGGGGCTCCCAGCACACCCCAAAGGCTGAGAGGAATTGGGCTGCCTGCCCTCAATGGAGCTAAGGAGAGTCACCATCTGAGGGTCCCCCACAGCATTATTTGGGGGGCAGTGAAATTCCTATAGCCCAAGGCCAGAAGGGACCACTGTGATCATCTAGCCTGAGTTCCTGTTTGGCACAGGCCAGAGACCTACTCCACATAATGGCAGCAATTCCTCAGCTCACAGGCCCCTGGTGAACGTGCTGCGCCAAGGGCAGCCAGCTACAGAAACGGGCTCAGACTTGAGGCACAATACACCAGGTACAAGCCTCTGGGGCAGCATGATCCCCCTTCCCACCAGCAGCACAGCAGCCCTTCTCAGCACCCCACCCCAAGAGCAACTTGTCTCGAGCAGTGAATAGCTGCATGCTGCCTCTACCGTGAAGAGCTGGGACCCCAATGAACAGTGCTGACAACTTGCATTGCCATCCTTACACTTCAGAATCAACACCCCACTGAGATGAATGGGGCTGGTTCACACCCCTCTGGAAAGCCAGGCTGGCTGCAGACTCAGGCACCATCACTGCATTAGGGCACACTCATGTCAGTGCTGGCAACGCTCAGGATCTCATTGTGAGTCTGGCAGGATTCTGTGTATTTCTGAAAGCCTGAGCCGCTGGCACCATGAGCATAAGCCAGAATTCCAGCTTTTATTTTTTAAAAATGGTTTGTAGCCCTCGTGGTTGCAAAGAAAAGCTTCAAAATGTGACCACTAAAGGCTCAGAAGACACAGCAAATAAAAAGAATTCCAGGTTTTTTAACTGCATGATTTTTAAGCCAATCCCATGATTTCAGGGACCCAAATCATGATTTTTGAAGTCCTGGGGCTGGCAATACTCAGTGCAGGCTTGGGGGTTTCTTTGCCCTGTGTGAGGCCATCAATTCCAATGGCCCCCTGGTGTTGGGATGGGGGAAGCTCTCACTTAGTTACACCTGACCATGGCTTGCAAACAGGCTCAAAATCTGGGCAGCTGGCTCATTTCTACATGGTCTACTGGCTAGTGCAGAGGGCCCTATACAACCCAGCACTGCTATAGACCTGCAGTGAATGGGTGACTCTGGCTTGACCCTGGAGGAGCTGAGATCAGAATCCAGTCCGATGGATTTAGGCCACATTTATCCATTAGGGTTGTACTAGGCTGAGCACCAACCTGGCTCCTACACTCACCCCACCCCCCATGCCCGTGGCAGGAGGCTGCAGTTCCACTGATGTCGGAGAGGCAAGGTTGGGAACAGTTGGCATCTTTTGGGTTAGCACCGTTGCCATTCCAAGCAGTAGCCAGGCCATAAGGGGCCCTGCCTTCGGCCGAGCCCCATGGAAACCTGTGACACAAGGAAGATCAACCACCCACAGAGCAAACAGATGCACTCCAGCTTGCACCACTTCTGTGACACAAGACCCTGCTCCACTCTCTGCATTTGGCCATAAAAGTGGGTCATTTTATGCTGGAGCCCACTTGTGCATGTCACAAAGCCACTGTACAGCACCCTGCTTTTCAGGAGTGGCCTAGCACTGCAGGAGGGAGAGGAGGATGGCTATGGGTCAGGATTGAGGGGCACCAGCAGAGCTAGGCAGGGGGTGCGGGGAGCCCAGGGATGAACAGGGGGCTATGGGTCAGGATTGAGGGGCATCAGCAGAGCTAGGCGGGGGAGGGAGGGGAGCCGAGGGCTAGGACAGCAGGGGGCTATGGGTCAGGATTGAGGGGCACCAGCAGAGCTGGGGAGGGACGGACCCAGGGCTGGGATAGGATTGAGGGGCACCTCGGGGCTGGGAAGGCAGGGGTTGAGGGTTGGGACACCAGCATTACTCTGGGAGGTGGATTAGGTAACACCTGCCCGTTCTCCCCGTCCCTGCCCTACCCCCTCTTCCACAAGCACCAAACTGAGCCCACATTTAAAACCAGCGGCTCTGGGGCAGGTGGCAGTAGATCCCCCTGGAATAGCTGTGATCAGGCCTGGCCCACAGAGCAGAGATGACACAGAGACACAGTTAAATAACTGTCCTGTAATTAGTGTCGAGGAGCTGAGCGGGGATCCCCCACCCTTCCCTACAGTAGCAATACAAAAGGGGGACCCAGGGCAGTGAGAGTCCACGCACAGAGTCCCATGGCTTCGGTGCTGGGGAGTTTAGTGTGGAGCCAGGCACCTCCAGGCCAGCACAGATGCAGGGTGAGTCTGGGTGCAGGGGGTTTTGCTGGCCCCCAGTGTGACCTTCTCTGGGACAGGTCCTTCCCCATCCTCCCCCTGCTGATGGGCAGGCACAGCCGTAAGTCCACAGGAACCAGAGCGGAGCTTAGCAGCAGCCGGAGCCCAGAGACGCTGCCTGGCAGTTGCCCCGTGAAGCAGGCAGGCCCAGCGGTGTAGTGACGAGGCACCTGACTCTCCCCGAGGCTGGATGAGTTTCTGGCACAGGCAGGGCCCATTCCCTCCACCCCACACTCCTTCCTGGCTGCAGGCAATGCAGGACCTGCCCAGGAACTTGAAATGTCCCATGACCACTTAAATAATTATCTGTGCCCAGAGGCTGCCCTGCCCCCAACTTCCTGAAGGAGGGCATGGGCCCCGGGCATGCTGGGATAGTGTCCTCAGCCAGGCCCTGCAGATGCCAACCAGCTGTGGATGGGCAGCCCCGGCAAGGCCCGGGCACCCAGCAGCCAGGCCCGGGCATCCAGCAGCCAGGCCCGGCCCCTGCGGAGGGGTGGGGATTAGTGTTTGGAATCTATACGCATTGGGTGTGGCACATGCTGAACCAAACATGCCCACTACAGCGTGAACACAGTGCCCTCAGACCATGGGCCGCACACTGCCAAGTGCCAACCCACCGGGCCACACCTCACTGCCTAAAACGGAGCAGGGCACGGCCACCACAGCACGGGGATGCAGCACACAGCGACAGGCTGCAGCTGTCAGGTGAACTCCCTGGGCACGGCGTGGGTGACCTGCTCTACCTGCTGCTCCCTGGGGCAGAGCCCAGTGCTGCCACCTCCCCTGCCAGGTCACATCCCCTATGCACCCCACAGAGGCTGGAGGGGTGTGTGCACGACAGGAGAACATCCCATCGCCAGCAACAGGGCAAGTTACTCCTCCCTGCAGCAGGTTCTAGGTGGGCCCAGCTCACCGACCTGTCCCTAGCATCCATCCATCCCTGGGCCGCCCATTAAGTGGCGCCAACCCCGTGGGGACAGTGCCCCTTGCGGGGGAACAACCCCATCAGCCAGCTGCACCTGCCTCGGCTCCCTGCCCCTCACCCCAGCAACTGGGCTCTTGCAGGGTATCTTGCAGCAGGCCGGCAGGACACATCCAGACTGCCCCTTAGTTCATACAGCACCCAGCACGACGGAGCCCTAGGCACCATTGTAACGAACGTGATCCTGCGTCTGCTCCGCTGAGCTCCCTGCTGCATGGCACGACCCACGGGCAGCGAGGTGCCCTGCTGCTGGGTGGCCAGAGCCGGCAGGCATCTCCTCGCAGGCACAGCACCGGCTGGCACGACTCCCACCCGCCCTGCAGGAGCTGCGTGTCTGAGCGCGTCTTCACCTCAGCTACAGCCCTTTGAATTGGGGAGGGGCCTGTTCTGGACTGCCCCCCAGGCTCTTCCCACGCTAGCAGTAACCCTCCCCCCACTCAGCCCCAAAACGCAGCCCTGGAGAGAACTGCTGGCTGATGGGCGCAATCAGCAGCCCCAGAAGAACCTGGCTCGCCCCACACCCTGCTCCCCTGGAGTGGGAGGCTGTAAACCCTTCTGCTACTACACATGTGGCTCCGCTGGTCCCATCTCACACATTCTTGCCCTTTCTCTGCTTGGGGGTCCCTCTGAGCAGCCTTAGCTACAGGAACGCACCCCATTTGAGCAGAGAAGGGGGTACTGCAGGGGGGGCACCTGCCTCATTGACCCTGTTCTAAAAGGGAACTTCACAGGGGGTGGGGGACACACTGTGTGCCCTGGGGGGAGCTAAGGGCAGGAAAGGGCCTGAGCTGGGTTCCCTGAGGGTCTCCTCAGAAGGCTTGGAGAGGCAGATGGATCAGGAGCTCTCTCAGCCCCAAATGGGACAAGGCTGCTAGGGCATTAACCAGGGGACTCCCCTCCCAGCGTCCTGTTGGCATGAGTTAAATGGGTGCAGGAAAGGGGGCCCATCCGTGCTGTCCCTGTAGGAGGACTGGCCATTTGAGGAACTGGCTCCACATCTCCTAACCCCCGAGAACAGGGCTGTGTGACACAAGGGCAAGGACCCCACAGCCCCATCTACATTCCCTCAGCACTAGCACAGAGGTGGTGGGGACACATCCTGCTGCCTACTCCCCACACAGCCAGGCCTGCTGGCTCTGGGTCCACCCTCAGGGGCCAGCAGCACCCAACGGCTGCAACTGAACCTCGTCCTCACTAGCCAGGTCCTGCCAGGACGGGGGCTGGAGGGCCGAGGTGACTGACACCATGCCCGGTGTAACTCAGCACAGACGGGACCAGAGCTCCAGCAGGGTGACACTCCCTGGGACTGGTGCTAATGCAGGAAAGCCCCTCCCCAGGGTGAGGTACTGTCCTCGGGCGGCCCGGCCGCTCCGTAACAAAAGGCAGTGCAGGATCCCATGAGAACAAGCTGCTGTGCTGGGCAGGCAGGGCCCGGTGCCAGCCGCCCCTCGGCTCGTGTGGGTCACCCAGGGGCCAGGCTCTGGCTCAGCTAGCAGGGCCCCCTAAACTCCCGCCGGCTGCACAGCTCTGCAGTCTGGCACGACTGGCATCTTTAACTCCTGCCTTCCCAGGACAGAGGGGCCAGGAACCAGCCCGGCAAGGGGGGCCTCATTCAACCCCTCTTTGTACCTTCTTGTGTCTCCAAAGGGACACTCAGAGCTGAGAACTTCCCCGGGCCAACTCGCCAGTTCCCAAGGGAGCCCTCCAGCCCAGCAGAGCAGACAGCACATCGGGGTGGGCCTCGCACCAGCTAGCAGCAAGTGGCTCTGGGCTGCAATTCACATTGTACGCCATTCTGGCGCGTTCACACTTAGTGCAGGCTGAGAGAGCCTGCTCTGGATCTAGTGTAACTTGTTTTCTTACTGTGACACCAAGAGGGGGGAAAAGGTTTGAGCTGATCCCGTTACCTCCCCTTCTGTCTGTGGAGCGATAGGTGCGACTTGGTCACATGCACATCCCAGCGCCTATGGGCTGCAGATGCCAGACGAGAGGAGGGGCTGCGGCCCAGCCCTTGCCCTGTGGGTTCAGTTCCCACAAGAAAGCAACCCAGCATCCTAAACCGGGTGGATGGGCCTCCCTGTTGCACTGGGGGAATGAGTCAGAGGTGTGCAGCGAGCATAAGCTCCGCTCAGCTGGAGGCAGCTGGGAGCTCTGTTGCTGACCGAGAAGGAGCCTGCTTTCCCATTCGCCTGGGGCTCCCCCAGGAGCCCAGAGAGCCCCTCCCAGCTACTTGGGGAGTTGCCAGCTCGCAACCCCCTGGCAGGGACCATGCTATCCAAGGAGAGGAACACTGGGCCACAGGGATGCTGATGGAGCATCCCCAAGGGGCCTGGCGAGGGGCCGCCCTGGCTGTGCCCAGTCTGTTTGTTGACCCTCTCGGGAGGCTGCCATGGGGCGATGGCACAGAGGTGGGGCTCACAAACCCCCTCCTAGCCAGGGAGCACAGAGGAGACAGTCTGGTCCCCTGCTCAGTATTCACCAAACTGCAGCTCCCTGTGGGGAGGGGGAGCTCCCCCCAGCTGGATCTAGCGTTGCCCTGCTGAGCAGACGGGTAGAGCTCAGGGGGCTTTTCCCTGCTGTCCGACCTGACTTCTCTCTCTCCAGCCCAGCCCCCATGACAGGCATGGAGCAAACCCCTCCCAGGGGACATGACGCTGAGAAGCCAACCATTCTTCCCTTTCCCCGAGCTCCAGGGAATGCCCAGAGAAGGGTCACCGGGCCCTGGAGCCAAGCAGAGACTCAGGCCAGGGCAACCCAGCCCTCCGCAGACCTATAGCCCATACCCGATGCGCACATAGGAGCTTTCATCACCCCTTATCGCGAGGGGGTGTGGCTGGCTGGACTGCTCCTCCCAGCATGCACTGCTTCACCCTGACACACGAGGGACCGCAGTGCACACTGGGAGATGTAGTCTCCATGGGCCCCCCGGCCGGCACAGTGCCCGCTGGCAGCTGTCTCCCACGAGGGCCCAGCCAGGGCGGCACCCACTGGGAGCTGCACGTAGCCTGGGCTGCACTCCCTGCCGGGGCACGTTGGAGCAAGAGCCGGGTCAGCCGTCACGGTGCACGCGCTGGTGCTGCAGCAGGTTGGAGGGGTGGGCGAAGCCCTTGTCGCAGACGCTGCACTTGTAGGGGGTCTCGCCCGTGTGCACTTTCTCGTGCACCGTCAGATAGGCCAGGTCCTTGAAGAACTTGTCACAGAAGCTGCACTTGTAGGGGCGCTCCTCGCTGTGCACCCGGTGGTGCTGCAGCAGCAGGGAGGGCCGGGCGAAGGCCTTCTGGCACACCTCGCACTTGTAGGGCCGCTCGCCCGTGTGCGAGCGCTCGTGGATCACCAGGTAGGACGACTGCTTGAAGGCCTTGCCGCAGGTCTTGCAGACGAAGGGACGCTCGCCGGTGTGCACCCGCTCGTGCGAGGAGAGGGCGTTGGACTGCTTGAAGCCTTTGCCGCAGATGGGGCAGACGAAGGGCCGGTCGCCGGTGTGAACCCGCTCGTGCACCTTGAGGCTGTGGCCGTAGGTGAACTTCTTGCCGCAGATGCCGCAGACGTGGGGCTTGTCGTCGCAGTGCTGGCGCTGATGCAGCAGCAGCGAGTTGGAGGTGGGGAAGTCCTTCCCGCAGTCGCCGCATTTGAAGGGCTTCTCAGTGCAGTGGGTGAGCATGTGGCGCTGCAGCTCGTAGGGCGTCTTGAAGCTCTTGTCGCAGCAGGCGCACTGGTAGGGGCGCTCGCCGGTGTGAATGCGCCGGTGCTCCTGGAGGTTGGACGAGCGTTTGAACTTCTTGCCGCACATCTCGCAGTGGAAAGGCCGCTCCTCGGTGTGCACCAGGCGGTGGCTCTTGAAGTCCGAGTGGCGCTTGAAGGAGGCCTCGCAGAGGTCGCAGTGGAAGGGCCGCTCCTCGTTGTGCACCACCTCGTGGCTGAACAGCTCCCAGGCCCGCTTGAAGGTCTTCTCGCACACGCCGCACGCAAAGGGCTTGTCGTCCACGATCACCTCCCGGATCTCCAGCTGGGGGCCTGCCCGCCTCAGGTGTGGTGGCAGCACCACCCCCTCGTCCAGCTCGCCCGCCGCGCCACCCAGCACCAGCTTGGCCGTGGAGTAGATCCCGTGCTCATCGATCAGCTGCACGAAGTCCGGCTTGGGGCGGGCGGTGCCAGGCCCAGCCAGCCTGGGGGAGTCGAACTTCTTCTCCTCCTCCTCCTCCTCCTCCTCCCCCCACTCCAATGCCAGGCCCTGCTCTTGCTCCTCCTCCCGCTTCAATGCCAGGCCTTGCCCCTCCTCCTCCTCCCGCTTCAATGCCAAGCCCTGCCCCTCCTCCTCCCCCTCCGGTGCAGGGTCCTGCCCCTCCTCCCCACTGCACTGGGGGAGTGGGAGGGAAGGCCCCACGTCACCAGGCCCCGCCTCCTGGCCATTCTCCAAGGGTCTTTTCTTCCTCCGGAAGTTGCTGGCTTGGCCTCGCAGCAGCCGCAGCCTTTTGCCCTGGGAGGGCCCTGGCTCCTCAGCAGTGGCTGGCTGCCTGCGGTCCTGGCTTGGGGACACAGTGACCTGGCCAGGGGCCAGCTTCATGTACAGCCGGTGCTTCCGCCGGAACGGCCTGCGGGGCTGTGGCTCCCGGCACAGAGGGGACACCACCTCCTCTTCTCCCCCATTCTGGTTCTGGCCTGTCCCATCAGTGTCCCAGCAGGTTGCAGGGCTATGCCTCCCTTGGCACCGGCTGGGTGGGCAAGGAGAGGGAGAACTCCTGGGTTGCGCCGGGGAGCTCTCCACCATCTCTGGATCCTGCACGCTTCTGCTCTGCTCCCAGGCCGCATCCTCCTTCTCCGACCAGCCCGCCTGGACCATCCGGATACAGCTCAGCGGGGACGGGGCCTTGCTGGCAGAAGAAGCCGGATCATCCTCCATGACTGTGCCAGCCCCCGTCCCAGGTAGGATCCTCTGCAAGAGACCAGGATGGAGAGTTAAGAGCCTGGCACGGCCACCTTCACCCTGGCAAGGCCCACTACTCCTGCCCTAGCGCTACCCCTGCAGCCTGCCTCCCCCTCTGCCCAGCTCTCTGCCCAATCTCCAGGCTCCTATCCCAGTAAGAAAGGGGTTTTCCATGGCTCACCTGCAGCAGTTACCATGCTAATCACCTCACCAGAGGCAGAGAGGGAACAGGGGCAGCACCTGCACCAGCCGGACACGTGGAGGGGAGGGAGGTGCATGGTGAATGATTTGGGGAGGAGAGTGTACAGGGCATGGCCCTTTCCCCCAATCCCAAATCGGCCATTACCCTGGTCTATGCTGTTTCCACACATGATGTCCTACCACCCCCTTGGGTGCGACGGAGTAGGTCAGACATGGGCACAACCGTTCCAGGGGCGGGAGGGTGAAAACCAAAGCTAGGTGGGTGAGAGCTGGGAAAGCACACGGACAGGGATGGGAGTAGAGAACAAGGAGCGGGACAGGAGGGGATGCAGAGCATGGTCAGGATGACGTGTGGCCCACATCCATATAATGCTCCCTCCAGGATGCTCTCCCTCCCCAGGGGTTCCCAGGTTCCCTTGCCCCCACTCCTCCCCTGTGTGTGTGGGTGTCCCCGCCCCGTGGTCCCCTAGAGGAAGTATCCAGGACAGGACAGGGCTCTCAGGACAGGGTCACTGCACCAGGGTCTAGCACTCTGCCCTGAATGACTGGAGGCCTCGGCCGTGGGGGCAGTCTGGGTCCAGCTCATTCTGGTGGGACCCATCAGCCTCAGCAACTCTCTTGGGGATGGGGGGCAGGCCCAGGGGAGCAGGCAGCAGGGAGCTGTCCTGCACTGGCTCCTGCTGCATGGACCAGGCAGGATCCAATGAGCTCGCCCAGCACGATAACCCCCTGCCAGATGGCTGAGCCTGCTGCCCAAGGCAGCACATCGCTCCCTGGCAGGGAGCCTGTGGGGCCCACACCCAAGGCCACCAGAGAAAGAGTGAGCTTCTGCATTCGAGGGGGAGGGGAGGGGAAAAAGGGGTGGTGGTGGGGCAAGGTCCTGCCATGACTACATCCAGCCAGTGCGGAGGGGCCGGCTCTCACCAGCAGAGGCCAGGAAGTTCACAGCTCACTCACGCTGAGGGAAAGGCAAAAGATACCCGACGCCCTGTGCAGGGCAGGATCCAACCCCACTCCTCCCGCACCCACTGGCTCAGGAGCTTGGGGGGCCTGCATGCCTCTATCTGGGGCCACCCACACCCCCGGAAAGGTCCCACAACAGCAGGAAAGGATCCTGTTAAAGCATTTCAGGGCCAGGCTCAGTTCACATGACACCAAGCATGACAGTATGGACCTGCGTCACCCATGTCCCAACCATCACCTCCGCGGTCTCCTCAGCAGCACCAGGACAACAGGGGCCTGTCTCTACACAGAGTTGTGCCCGTTCAACCATAAGAACGGCCATGCTGGGTCCGACCAAAGGTCCATCTAGCCCAGTGTCCTGCCTTCCGACAGTGGACAGTGCCAGGTGCCCCAGAGGGAATGAACAGAACAGGGCAATTCTTGAGTGATCCATCCCCGGTAATCCACTCCCAGTTTATGGCAGTCAGAGGTTTAGGGACACTCTGAGCATGGGGTTGCATCCCTGCCCATGTTGGATAATAGCCATTGATGGACCTATCCTCCATCAAGCTTCTCTAATTTATTTTTGAACCCAGTTATACTTTTGGCATTCATAACATCCCCTGGCAATGAGTTCCAGAGGCTGACTGTGCATTGCATGAAGAAGTACTTCCCTATGATTGTTTTAAACCTGCTGCCTATTCATTACATTGGGTGACCCCTAGTTCTTGTGTTATGTGAAGGGGTAAATAACACTTGCCCATTCATTTTCTCCACACCAGTCATGATTTTACAAACGTCTATTGCATCTCCCCTTCGTTATCTCGTTTCTAAGCTGACCATTTCCAGTTTTTTTAATCTCCCCTAAAAGGAAGCTGTTACATATGTGTAATCTTTGTGTTACCCTTCTCTGTACCCCTTCCAATTCTAAAATAGCTTTTTTGAGATGGGGCAATCAGAACCGCATGCAGTATTCAAGGTGTGGGCATACCATGGATTTATACAGAGGCATTATGGTATTTTCTGTCTTATTACCTATCCTTGCCTAATGATTCATAACACTGTCAGCTTTTTTGACTGCTGCTATACACTGAGTGGATGTTTTCAGAGATCTCTTTCTTGAGTGGTAACAGCTAATTTAGACCCCATCGTTTTGTATGTATTGTCAGGATTAAGTTTTACAATGTGTATTACTTTGCATTTATCAACACTGAATTTCATCTGCCATTTTGTTGCCTGTCACCTCATTTTGTGAGATCCCTCTGTAACTCTTCAGAGTCAGCTTTGGACTTAACTATCTTGAGTAATTTTGTATCATCTGGAATCTTTACCACCTCACTGTTTACCCCTTTTTCCAGATCATTTATGAATATGTTGAACAGCACTGGTCCCAATACAGATCTGCTATTTTCCTCTCTCCACTGTGAAAACTGACCATTTATTCCTACCCTTTGTTTCCCATCTTTTAACCAGTTACTGATCCATGAGAGGACCTTCCCGCTTATCCCAAAACTGCTTACTTTGCTTAAGAGCCTTTGGTGAGGGACCTTGTCAAAGGCTTTCTGAAAGTCCAAGTACACAATATCCACTGGATCACCCATGTGCACATTTGTTAACTCCCTCAAAGAATTCTAAAAAGCTTTGCTGACAGTTCCCAAACTAGGAATCTAGTTAATCTAGATAATTCTGTTCTTTACTATAATTTCAACCAATATATCTGGTACTGGAGTCAGGCTTACCAGCCTATAATTGCCAGGATCGCCTCTGGAGCCTTTTTTAAAAATTAGCATTACATTGGCTATCCTCTAGTCAGCTGGTAGGCTGATTTAAGCGATAGGTTACATACCACGGTTAGTATTTCTGCAATTTCATATTTGAGTTCCTTCAGAACTCTTGGTTGAATAAACAATAAAAAATTCTCAGGAGGAGATGGTAATTTATCAATTTGTTCCAAAACCTCCTCTATCAACACCTCAATCTGGGACAGTTCTTCAGATTTCTCACCTAAAAAGAATGACTCAGGTGTGGGAATCTCCCTCACATCCTCTGCAGTGAAGACTGATGCAAAGAATTAATTTAGCTTCTCCACAACAACCTTTATTTCCTTGAATACTCCTTTAGCACCTTGATCATCCAGAAGCTCCAATGATTGTTTGACAGGCTTCCTGCTTCTGATGTACTTACAATTTCCTTTTTGCTGTTAGTTGCTGTCTTTTGTTAGCTGCTCTTCAAATTCTTTTTTGGCCTGCCTCATTACACTTTTACACTCAACTTGCCAGAATTTATACTCCTTTATATTTTCCTCAGTAGGATTTGACTTCCAATTTTTAAAAAGACATCTTTGTTGCCTATAACTCTCTCTTTTACTCTGTTGTTTAGCCATGGTGGCATTTTTTGGTCCTCTTACTGTTCTCTTTAAACTATTATTTGGGGTATACATATAGTTTTTATATATAGTAATATATAAAATTACATATAGTAATTGGATAGGACTCTTTTGTTTGACTGTTTCTCTTTGGTTCCTACCTGTAGTTATCAACTTCTATCCTCACCTCTCTACTGGAATATAGAGTATCCTCTAATAAATCCTCAAGTAAGGGACGTGTCTGTCTGAACTGCATGCTTCTGCACACCAGCACTACCACTGCAAACCAGTTCAGTTAAACTGGTGCCTAAGGCCCCATGGATGCCCCTACTGGACACAAGGCACTCCCACAGTTTGGTTTGGGCCAGTCCCCTGCAAGCCAGGATCATGGTTGTAGCAAGAAAAGAGCCTCCATGTGCCAGCTAGCTATCCTCGCTGAGCTGAGGGGCACAGGTGGTCACCCTGATGGGCAGGCAACCAACATGCAGCAGTGACATCAAGAACAGTGACATGAGGTGCCTGAAGCAATTCACAGGTCGACACGGACTCTGCCGCAATGCACAGAAGGCTGATCCACCCCCAGAGGATGCACACAGTGGTTTCTTCCTTCTCAGAGGGTGCACACTGTGGTCTCCCCTATCCCCATCCCATGCCCCCACATAGGACACACACACACTGGTCTCCCCCATAGGGTACATTCACAGACAATGGTCTCCCCCATCTCCATGCCATAGAGTGCACGTGCACACGCATACACACACACACAATGGTCTCCCCCATCTGGTGCATTCACACAATGGTCTCCCCCATCCCCACGCCATAGAGCGCACACACACACAGGTTTCCCCGATAGGGTGCATTCATACACAGTGGTCTCCCCCATCCCCGTGCCATAGAGCGTGCAAACACACACACAGGTCTCCCCCATCGGGCGCACACACAGGCTTGAAGGTTGGCTTTCACCAAGTTAACCTTTCAAGAGTCCTGTTTAAACCTCATTTCATCAAGCCTTGGACAATATCCATAGATATCATACCACAGGTCTTTGGGATCTCTTGGAGATGCTCAACCCAGATTGGCGGCCTCCCTTGGTTTGGGTTAACTCAAATTCCCCTTCTGGGGCAACTGTGTGATGACCCCCCCTTCTAGGTACCCAACCTGGGCCTTAGTGTTCTCCTCACCACCGGGCCCTACCATCCACAAACTCATCACCCAGTTGGCCTGCGCTACACTGCGCTACAATGTTCACTGACCACATTTTAAACTCATGGGGACAGATCCCACAGAGTTGTTTCAACCCAATAGGTTATATAAATCCTTCAGTGTAGCGATGTAAGAACAGCCAAACTGGGTCAGATCAATGGTCCGTCTAGCCCAGTATCCTGTTTTCTGACAATGGCCACTGCCAGAGGCTTCAGAGGGAATGAACAGAACAGGACAATTATTGATTAATTTGCCCTTTGTCGTCCAGTCCCAGCTTCTGGAAGTGAGAGGTTTAGGGACACCCAGAGCATGGAGTTGTGTCTCTGACCATCTTGGCTAACAGCCATTGATAGACCTATCCTCCATCAACTTCTCTAATTCTTTTTCGAACCCAGTTATATTTTTGGCCTTCAGAACATCCCTTGGCGACGAGTTGCACAGACTTACTGTGCACTGTGTGAAGAAGTACTTCCTTATGTTTGTTTTAAACCTCCTGCCTATTAATTTCATCAGGAGACCCCTGCTTCTTGTGTTACGTGAAGGGGGAAATAACACTTCCTTCACACCAGTCGTGATTTTATAGACCTCTGTCATTACCCCCAGTAGTTGTCTGTGTTCTAAGCTGAACAGTCCGTCTTTTTAATCTCTCCTCATATGGAAGTTGTTCCAAACCCCTCATCATTTTTGATGCCCTTCTCTGCACTTTTTCCAATTCTAATATCTTTTTTGATACCTGCACCTTTTTACCCCATTTGTAGAGAGATTCTCCCATCAGGGTAGTGGCTTCCAAATACGTCACACCCTGGGTCTTTTGTGCACACTGAAACCTTTTCCTAGAAGCTCCAGGTGTCGATTCAAATGTAAGCAACAAAGCTCCCAGTGTCAACTCCACCCATCTGGCTATATGCCTCTTATAGCTTTGGGACCAGGTAACAGCGTGAGGCAGTGAAGCCAGTCCACAGAGTCAACCAAGTTCAAATTGCAAGCCTTTTCAATGGCATCTATATCCCACCTCCCAATAAACTGGAGCAATTTGGTATCTAGACTCCTTGCGGAACTGGCTTCCCATGGTCTCTCCCCACCTACCCTTGTATGGGACCTTGTGCTCCTTCACTTCTCCCTAGCCAGTTCATGCTGGAGCTGTTCCTCCTCATGTTTGTACTGTTTCTATCAATCAGCTCACTCCTTTTCATGGTCCTTTAGTGTCTGTTCCTTTAGCTGAAGCTTTCTCACTTCCAGCTCCAACTTCCACTGTTCCAACTCTGGCGATGGGGAGTCAGGTCGTAAAGACACCCTGCTACTGCCTCTGTTGCCCTCAGACTCTCTCATGACTCCCTGGGCCTGGACCCTGGCTCGATCACTCTTCTCAAGACAGGCAATGAGCTGGGCCTTGTTTAACTTCCCAACATTTAACTCTCTTTCCCTACACAGCTCTTCTTAGGGAGGTGGATATACATCACTGTCTTGCCTTTTCTTTTGACTAATCTTGTTTTTATTGCTGCAAGTCACTTACTGCAAAATATTATTGGTGCATTCAGCATCCCACGGCTCCCACCAAGCGTCCCAGGCCCGTGGGATCTGTGCTATACCCCAGATTTTGAACAGCCCCTTGCAGGAACACCATCAGTGTGCCAGACCCCCAAGGGGTCTCACTCATCCTTAAGGGTAGGCCACACAGCTTCAATGCCTCAAAGCCTCAGACTCTGGGCTCCAGCCCTCCTGCTTCACCCTGTGAGCTCTGCCCAACAAGTCTCACTGAGACAGACTCCTGTTCAGAGACTTTCTGCCCTCTTCAGGGATCAATGCACCTCATCAAGGATTTCCACTGACACCAGGCAGCCCTTTCAAAACAGAGCAGGGTTTATTAGCCAACTGGAACACAGCAGGGCAGTCCTTAGGTTAGCACAGAGAAGCAAAGGTGAAGACAGAGTTCAGACTGGCCAAGGCCAGGGCTCCACCCAGTCAAGCTGCTAGAATCCATTTTGGCTGTCTCTTTGTCCGTCCGTCTTAGGTGACAGCATCTGTTTCTTTCCAAAGACTAGCTCTTAACATAGCCACCTGATACCTCCCCCTTTGTTCTCCAGCTCAGGGTCTTTCTTTGGTCTGCTTCCTTCCTTTTGGCTGTTGGTTGCTAGGCATGAAAGTCCCTGCCATTCGGGTTTCCATTGTTTTTCAGGATGCTCCACTGGTCTGGGTTGGTTTCAGCTAGTCCTTTAACAACCCATTGATACCATCCCAGACAATTACTAGGGGAAGCAAAAGTGGAGGGGAACCTGGGAGGTAGTGACCATGAGATGGTCGACTTCAGGATCCTGACTCGGAAAAAAAGAGAGAAGCAGAATACGGACTTGGACTTTAGAAAAGCAGACTTTGACTCCCTCAGGGAACTGATGGGCAGGATCCCCTGGGAGAATAACATGAGGGGGAAAGGAGTCCAGGAGAGCTGGCTGTATTTTAAAGAATCTTTATTGAGGTTACAGGAACAAACCATCCTGATGTGTAGAAAGGATAGTAAATATGGCAGGCGACAGCTTGGCTTAACAGTGAAATCCTTGCTGATCTTAAACACAAAAAGGAAGCTTACAAGAAGTGGAAGATTGGACAAATGACCAGGGAGGAGTACAAAAATATTGCTCGGGCATGCAGGAGTGAAATCAGGAAGGCCAAATCACACCTGGAGTTGCAGCTAGCAAGAGATGTTAAGAATAACAAGAAGGGTTTCTTCAGGTATGTTAGCAACAAGAAGAAAGTCAAGGAAAGTGTGGGCCCCTTACTGAATGAGGGAGGCAACCTAGTGACAGAGGATGTGGAAAATGCTAAAGTACTCAATGCTTTTTTTGCCTCTGTCTTCACGAACAAGGTCAGCTCCCAGACTGCTGCACTGGGCAGCACAGCATGGGGAGGAGGTGACCAGCCCTCTGTGGAGAAAGAAGTGGTTCGGGACTATTTAGTAAAGCTGGACGAGCACAAGTCCATGGGGCCGGATGCGCTGCACCAGAGTGGTAAAGGAGTTGGCCAATGTGATTGCAGAGCCATTGGCCATTATCTTTGAAAACTCATGGCGATCGGGGGAGGTCCCGGACGACAGGAAAAAGGCTAATGTAGTGCCCATCTTTAAAAAAGGGAAGGAGGAGGATCCTGGGAACTACAGGCCAGTCAGCCTCACCTCAATCCCTGGAAAAATCATGGAGCAGGTCCTCAAGAAATCAATTCTGAAGCACTTAGAGGAGAGGAAAGTGATCAGGAACAGTCAGCATGGATTCACCAAGGGCAAGTCATGCCTGACTAATCTAATTGCCTTCTATGATGAGATAACTGGCTCTGTGGATGAGGGGAAAAGCAGTGGACGTGTTATTCCTTGATTTTAGCAAAGCCTTTGATACAGTCTCCCACAGTATTGTTGCCAGCAAGTTAAAGAAGTATGGGCTGGATAAATGGACTATAAGATGGATAGAAAGCTGGCTAGATCATCGGGCTCAACAGGTAGTGATCAATGGCTCCATGTCTAGTTGGCAGCCGGTATCAAGTGGAGTGCCCTAAGGGTCAGTTCTGGGGCCAGTTTTGTTCAATATCTTCATTAATGATCTGGAGGATGGTGTGGATTGTACCCTCAGCAACTTTGCAGATGACACTAAACTGGGAGGAGAGGTAGATACGCTGGAGGGTAGGGATAGGATACAGAGGGACCTAGATAAATTAGAGGATTGGGACAAAGAAATGTGATGAGATTCAACAAAGACAAGTGCAGAGTCCTGCACTTAGGATGGAAGAATCCCATGCACTGCTATAGACTAGGGACCGAATGGCTAGGCAGCAGTTCTGCAGAAAAAGACCTAGGAGTTACAGTGGATGAGAAGCTGGATATCAGTCAACAGTGTGCCCTTGTTGCCAAGAAGGCTAACAGCATTTTGGGCTGTATAAGTCGGGGCATTGCCAGCAGATCGAGGGAGGTCATCTTTCCCCTCTATTCGGCATTGGTGAGGCCTCATCTGGAGTACTGTGTCCAGTTTTGGGCCCCACACTGCAAGAAGGATGTGAATAAATTGGAGAGAGTCCAGCGGAGGGCAACAAAAATAATGAGGGGACTGGAACACATGACTTATGAGGAGAGGCTGAGGGAACTGGGATTGTTTAGTCTGCAGAAGAGAAGAATGAGGGGGGATTTGATAGCTGCTTTCAACTACCTGAAAGGTGGTTCCAAAGAGGATGGCTCTAGACTGTTCTCAGTGGTAGCAGATGACAGAACAAGGAGTAATGGTCTCAAGTTCCAGTGGGGGAGGTTTAGATTGGATATTAGGAAAAACTTTTTCACTAGGAGGGTGGTGAAGCATTGGAATGCGTTACCTAGGAAGGTGGTGGAATCTCCTTCCTTTGACGTTTTTAAGGTCAGGCTTGACAAAGCCCTGGCTGGGATGATTTAGTTGGTGATTGGTCCTGCTTTGAGCAGGGGGTTGGACTAGATGACCTCCTGAGGTCCCTTCCAACCCTGATATTCTGTGATTCTATGAATAGTTACCTGACCCAATGTCTTATGTCATGTCTCCTGCTCTGTCCCTAAAGCAGCTTTTTAACCCTTTACATTCCATCCACAGCAATGCAAAACACGGAGAGAAACTGAGGCACACATACAAATCATACAGATATTAGCAAAATTCCCACATTTGTCACACCCTACAGAAGTCGGAGGGGGAATGAGGAGGATTCTCCGAAGGACATGGTGAAGGAGTGATTAGAGAGGTAGGAGGAGAACCAGGAGAGGACAGAGTCACAGAAGCCCAAGGAGGACTAGACTGCAAGAAAAATAGCATGGTCAACTGCATCAAAGGTCGGTGGCTGGCTGGAGAAGAAGGATGAGGATGGAGCAGTGACTCTGAGATTTGGCTAGAGACAGGTCACTGGAGATTTTGGTGAGAGCTGCGCCAGTGTAGCGTTGGGACTGGAAGCCAGATTGGAGAGGGTCTCGGATGGAACTGGAGGAAAGGAATTGAGAGAAGAGTGGGCTCAAGGACTTTTGTTTTGTTTTAAAATGGAACCGACATGGGGAACAAATATTTAACAACATGCTCTTCAGTCTAGGAGAGAAAGCTCGAACATGACCCAATGGCTGGAAGCTGAAGCCAGACAAATTCAGTCTGGCAATAAGGCGTAACTGTACAATGGGGAAGGTGACGAATCATTGGAAGAAGGTGCCTGGGGTGGTGGCGGATTCTCCATCAGTTGCCATTTCTGAACCCGGATAGGATGTTTTCGTAAGAGCTCTGCCCCGGGGATCAGTGTGGGGCAGTTCTCTGGGCCGTGCTAGCTTACGGGAAGGGTCCCTTCTACCTCGGGATCTAGGACTCCCCACAGGGCACGCACAGAGTGGTCTTCCCGCCCCATCCACACCCACTCCGTAGGGTTCATACAATGGTCTCCCCCATCCACCCCCCACAATGGTCTCCCCCATCTCCTCCCTGCCCCCCCCACATTAGTATCCCCCATCTGCTACCCCATCCCCACCAGGTGCACAAGATGGTCTCCCCCATCCCCTTCCTGCCTCCCCCCCATGTGCAACCACATCCCCTCCCCCCTCAGGGTGCACACAATAGTATCCCCCGTCTCCATCCACTCCCCGCCCCAATCACCCTCAACACATCATAATCCTCCCCACATAATGGTCTCCCCCATCCGCAAGTCCATCCTCCCCCTGGTCTCCCCGATCCTCCCCGGGCGCATAAATGGTCTCGCCCGCCCCGCTCTGTGCATGAGGCGCGGACGATCCCATTCTCTCCCGGGGAGGGGTGTTTATCCCCGGGCGGGCGGTCAGGGAACTCACCGGGCCACCACCAGCTCGCTCCCTTCTACCCTTCACATCCGGCCGGTGTTTCAGCAAAACGACTCCCCCGCTCCGCCGACCGCTCAACCAGCCCTTCCCCCCAGCAACACTTCCGAGCGGCAGCGCCCGAGCCCACGTGACTAGGGGCAGCCCCGCTTCCGGCGCCAAGGAGGCAGCCGGAGCTTCAGCCCCGCTTTTGCTCGGAGCTCGACTCGCTGGGGGCCGGCTGTGCACATGCGCAGTGACCGCCCCGACGCTGGGGTGGGGCGTGAGGGGCCCGAGCCCCCTGCGCCTGCGCCGCGACTCAGCGATAGCCGGTGTCTGTCTGGTGCCGGCAAACGGCCACCGCTCCCCAGTCGCCAGATCAAAAGCTTCGTTCAGGGGCGGTTTGAGTCGGGGGGTCGCGGCCTCCTGCCCCCTCGGGACCACCCCGAGGCGGAATATTGGGGCCTTATGAGCGGATGGACTGATCCTGAAAGGGGCGCAGGGCAGCCCTGAAGCGCAGCATCGCTACGGGGAGCTGAGCTCCGGTCTCCAGTCAAGCCGGCTGGACCCTGCTCTCTTAACCAGTGCTCTCTGCCGAGTCTTTGCCATCCAGCTTCGTTTAGTTCACGGGGGTTGGCTGCGGGCACTAGGGCAAGAGCTGAAATAGTCACTGACCTGGGAGGTAAGGTGTCCCAGCCTTTAGGCTTGGCACAGCTTTCTATATGATGAACCAGGTTTTCAGTAATCCTCATCATATCTGACTTGGCTCTGTGGGTGGACGCCCAGGGCTGGGTTGCTTTAAAGGAACTATTTTTGCCTGCTGGGTAACCAGTAAAGCATTGTGGAAGCTGTTTTTGTTGCTGGCAATAACCATCAGTTTTGGGGATTCTCTGCCCCATTCTTTGCAATTTGCAATTAAGCAATCTCAGGGTGACCCCCCTGGGACCCCAGTCACACCCTCTTTTATACTTCTTCAGCTTGCTGGAAAGATCTTTGCTGTGAAGTGGGGATCAGGCAGTCCCCAGTGGTCAAGCAGTCTCCGTTGCATATGTGCCTTCTCTAAGGGGTCTCTGGGATAGTGGATTCTTTTTTTGAGGGGTGTTGATGAGCCATTAACGCTGTCTGGCTACTGATGGCTACTCCTTTGTTGTAACTGAAAGGCTGGTTGTGGGTGTTCCCAACTTCACAACCTATTTCAGTAACACACATATAGAAATGCTTCATAACTTCACAAACCATGCTAGTTCATACAATCCAACGGGATATTAATGTTCAACAGATCAAGACTTTTAAAATGATACCTTACAAGGTTTACTTTGTAGAAAACATATCGTAATCATATCACCATGGTGAATATGGAGGTTCAAGGCTGCTACTTTGAGGTACAGACTGTCACACAAATCCAATTATCATTCATACTAAGATAAACACTTATTTTCTGCTGATCAATTATATTTGGGGATAGATTCTGTTAGGATATAGATATTCAGGCCTGTTGGTAAAGGCCTGTACTCGAAGAATTTAGGTGTATTCTTATCACTTGGCTAGTTATAGAGATATAAAAGAAAGAATCAAAATCACTGTCTGCTGGTGTAAGGGCCTTCTCTTACTGTGACAGTCTGAGGCCCTGTTCTTAGGCTAAGGCCTTTGGCTAAGCACCAGAGGCAGCCATAAGCTGGGAAGTGTATGGTCACATCCTCACATTCCAAACTAGTCACATTGAAATAAGGTGCTATTGGGTTGTTAGGAATACAATCCTGTCCTGATAGTGCCTATCGCCTCCAGAGAAAGGGAAGTGCCTAGAAAATGTAAAAGGAAACTTAGTTTGATAGCATCCTGTCTGGCAAGAACTCACTTATCAATAGCTGGGATGTGAAATCCTCACTTCTGTATTGTTTTGTCATTATAGTTCCCACTTTGGTATTGTTTATCTGTGTAATCTCTGTCTGGTTCTGTGATTGTTCCTGTCTGCTGTATAATTAATTTTGCTGGGTGTAAACTAATTAAGGTGGTGGGATATAATTGGTTACAATATGTTAGGATCGGTTAGTTAAATTTCAGGAAAATGATTGGTTAAGATATAGCAAAGCAGAACTCAAGTTTTACTATATAGTCTGCAGTCAATCAGGAAGTGCGGGTTGGGGGGGGAAATGGGAACAGGGAATGGGGGTAAAGAAACTGGAATCATGTTTTGCTAAAGGGGGAAATGGGAACAGGGAATGGGGGTAAAGAAACTGGAATCATGTTTTGCTAAAGGGGGAAATGGGAACAGGGACACAGGTGTAAGGCTCTGTGGTGTAAGAGCTGGGAAGGGGGACAAAATTGGAATCATTGCTTGCTGGAAGTTCACCCCAATAAACATCGAATTGTTTGCACCTTTGGACTTCGGGTATTGTTGCTCTCTGTTCATGCGAGAAGGACCAGGGAAGTAAGCGGGTGAAGGAATAAGCCCCCTAACAGATTCACAAACGAATTTCGGTGTGGCACTGCTCAGGAAGGGGATTCCTTCACTCTCTCATATTGAAGCTGTTCCAGTGTGGATAAACAATGGAAAACTCATGGGGCTAGAGGGAAAACAAGAATGACTGAGTAGTCTAGTGCTTGGTACACTCATCGGAGAGGTGGGAGACCTGGGATCCAGACACCCTGCTCCGATAACTTTTTAAATTATTTCTCCACAGTGGCACAGCTTCAATAAGAGTGACTGGGGGCTTTTCCCCAGATAAGGGTATCCTCAAGCCCAGTGGTTACAACACCCATGTGGAGGGTGGCAGATCCTAATTCTCCTCCCCTCTCTCAGATGGAAAGGGGAGTTGAACTGGGGATCTCCCATGCCTTAGGTGAGTACCCTAACCACTGGGCTAAAAGTCACGAGCAAGGGCCTCTGCCCCCCTCCCTGTAGTTGTTTTGTGTTAGCTTGGCTATAGGGGCCTGATCCAGTAGGCAAGCTCTGAGTATGCTGACCAGATCAAGCCCCAGGCTAGTTAAGTGGAAGAACTCCTATTTTCCCGGTTCATGCATGGCTCTGGGACTTAGGCATCCAGATGCCTGGCGTGGAGCTGCAGTGCGCGGGCTCAGAAGCAGGAACATAGGTACCTAAGGAATTTTTATTTCAAAAATTCAGGCGCCAGGTGAGTTAAGGCAACTTCAGGGTTCACGAGCAGCTGAGCAGAGGTTTGGTGACTCTCAGTGTGATCTGATTCTGGGATTTAGCCGCCTGAAGTGGCAATTAGGTGCCTACGTCCCTTTGTGAATCCGGCCCACATTGATTATCAGTCTCCTTTACTAAGATTGGCTATTGCTGCCAAATACTGAAGAATATTCCTCATTCCTAGTTATTGGTTACTATGGATTACTGTTTACTTACTACCAATTCTGATCAGTTATTATTAATACTGATATCTACAGCTAACTATTATTGCTATTCAGTTATAGATTCCTATGCTAATTGCTTTTTGATTATTTTTACTAACAATTATTTTGATAAGTAATTAAACGATTACTGATTTTTTGTTACTGATTGCTGATTATTTATATTGATCACTGCTATTATAACCTAGTAATGATCAATTATTGCTTATTCACTAATAAGCTGGACACTGATTAGTGATTATTATAACTGATTATTAAGATGATTGCTTGCTGATTGCTGTGATGTAATACTGATTATTGTAATTGATTATTACTATTACTGATTATTGATTGTTGGATGATTGATTACTCCTGACTCTAATTGATAATAGTTACTATTATCAGTCGCTAAGTGCTATGATGGGGCACATCACTGATTACTCTAGTTAATTATTGATTGCTGTCGATTGCTGGTTGCTTTGATGGTGGCTGATTCTTGATGACTAATTGGTTATTGATGGCTATTATCAATAGCTGCGACGGGAGGGTTGATTACTGATGGCTCGAATTGATTACTACGGATGGCTGATTGCTGTAATGTAGAGCAGATTATTGGTGACCTATAAAGGATTGCAAAAAGGAGTACTTGTGGCACCTTAGAGACTAACCAATTTATTTGAGCATAAGCTTTTGTGAGCTACAGCTCACTTCATCGGATGCATAAAGTGAGCTGTAGCTCACGAAAGCTTATGCTCAAATAAATTGGTTAGTCTCTAAGGTGCCACAAGTCCTCCTTTTCTTTTTGCAAATACAGACTAACGTGGCTGCTACTCTGAAACCTATAAAGGATCGGTTACTGACAGGGGTTGTTAGTGGCTGGTGATTGGTTACTGATTGCCGGGGATTGGCCGTTGGGGTTGTTAGTGGTTGGTGATGGGTTCCTGATTGTTGGGGACTGGCTGTTGGGGCTGTTATGGTTGGTTGTCGGTTACCGATTGCTGGGGACTGTTTGCGGTTGGTTGTTGGTTGCTGATTGTTGGGGACTGGCCGTTGGGGCGGTTAGTGGTTGGTTGTTGGTTAGTGATTGCTGAGGACTGGCCGGTGGTGCTGTTACAGTTGGTTGTCAGTTGACTGTTTACATGGTTAACATTAACAAGCCATAAGTAAACACATACAATTAGTATTACCTCTAATTCTTTAACAATACAGGTTTGCATTTCAAAGCCTTAGTTCATTTAACATGGCTATGTTAACTATTTATAAGGAATAGCCCTAATTACCATTTATATACTTCTCTAACATGTCTCTAAAGGCTGAATTTGGGTCAGTTTGCTAGTTGTGTAACCCTTTCTGGTCCTGTGTCACAGAGTGGAAGTGACATCATCACTTGGCCTTTCTCCCTCCCAAATCAACACCTGGAAGAATGTCTGTCAGAAAAAGCCTTTGAACTGGGGAAGAGTGGTTCCAGGTTGGAAAGGGAATCCAGCCTGTGTATTGAGGAACTGTAACCTGCTTGTACCATCTGTCAGGGTGAAAAAAGCTGTTCAATTCAACTCTTGCTTAGGCTAAAAGTTTAGGATTTAGAAACCATGCTTACTTTTTATGTTCTTAAGGTAACTATCTCTGACCTTTATGCCTAACCCTTATAATCACTTAAAACCTATCTTTCTGCAGTTAATAAACTTATTTTTATGTTTTATCCTTACCAGCGAGTTTGTCTAAAGTGCTTGGGGAATCTGCTCATATTGCAAAGGCTGGTGAATGTCCACTAGCCTTTGATGAAGTGGCAAACTAATTAATTACTGTGCATTGTTTAAGGGAAGGTCTTGAGCAATGTAAGATAGTACATTTCTAGGGTGCAAGGCTGTGGCTGGGGGGATTTGCTGGTGTCTTCCTGTGTATAGTTCATGAGAGGCTGTGAGAGCCGTGGGTATGCCTTCACAGGCTAATGGTTGTGTGAGAATGAAGCCTGAAGGGGTTGCTTGTCACTAGCAGAGCAGTATGAGAGGAACCCTGATCCAAAAAGTAAAAGGGGACACCGTGGTCCCACAGTCCAGGTTGTACCCTGTGGGTGTCACAATAGCCTATGCAGGAAACTAGGCTATGGACCTGAAAGAATTGATTGCAGATGTCACATGCCCTTTCATTATGTGTGCTGATCTGAGTAGTCACAGCAGATTGTGGGGAAGTAAGGAAAAAGATAACAGTGGAAAATATTTACAGAAATTCCTTGAAGAGAATAACTTTGTGACATTAAATGATGGAGTACCTACCAGGTTCAATACGGCAGACAGAAGTTTCTCATGTCTGGAACTGGGAAGAACTTCTAGCACCATAGCAAGTGAATGCAGCAGGGAAATGTACAGAGAGGAAGGACTGGGTAGTGACCACTTCCTGACATTAACTATAGATCAAGGAAATACTGAAGGCAAGGATAATATCCCCACTAAATAGGCAATTTGGAAATTCTTTAGAAGCAAAAGTGAGGAATATGTGAATGAGCAATGCATCAGTGAAGATATTGAGGAATTCTGTAGTAATGTTACTAAGGGAATCAGAAGGACGGCCAGCCATGGGTGGTGGGTATAATAGGCCAGGGCAGGCTCAGCCTTCCCTGGTGCTGCTGCGGCCGCCGAACCCCCAGTTGCTGGGTTTTGGGGGGGAAGTTTTTGATTTATTATGCCCTATGCAGGTTCCAGGGTGGCTGAGGAGGCGGTATGTGCTATTCAGCTTCAGCACATACCACCTCCTCAGCCACCCCAGAACCTGCATGAGGCTCATCAAAAGCTTCTTCTGGAGGAAAGTCTGGGAGATGCTTTTCTTCAGGGTCTGGGGAGGGAAGGCACAGCACGATGTGGCTGCAGCTGACCCTGGACTCCTCTGAGCAGGTTGGGGGGTGATGGGATCCCCTCCTGGGGTGCAGCCCGGGCCTGTGGGACTGCTGTGCCCCCTTAACCCTCTCCAGCCTGGGCTGTCTCTCACAATGTCTTGCTAGTGACCAGTAGCAAACCCCTCCAGGTGCTGTGATCACTCAGCACAACCGCATGTGGAACCCCACACCCAGCTAGATTGCATGAATGCTCCCAGAGCCACTCATGAATCACACAGAGAAAGGCACCAGCCAAATCCCCCCAGCTCCTGGCACTGTACCTCAAGAATATACCATCTTGCACTGCTCAAGATGGGCAGTGCAAATTTATTAATTGGTTCACCACTTCAATAATGGAAAGTGGACATACACCAGCCTTTGTCAAACCTGAGCAGATTTACCCCACGCTTCATACAAACTCACTGGTAAAGATAAACAATTAAACAAATTTATTGACTATAAACTATGGATTTTAAGTGATATTAAGTGGTAGGCAAAAAGTCAGAGTTAGTTACCAAAGGAAATAAAATATAAGTACACAGTCTAAACTCTCAACCCTATTAGACTGGACAACATCTAGATTAAGCAGTTTTTCTCACCCCACTGGATACTGCAGTCCTTAATATACAGGTTTGGCCCAGATTTAAGGAACAATCTCCTCTGTTGGAGTCTTGTTTTCTTCTCAGTGTCTTAGGTGCTTGCAGCATAGGTGGGGCAGGAGAAGGGCCCAGAACATGGCTTCTGTGTCTGTTTTATGCCCTCAGTCCATGTGCTTAGAAAACAAAAGTCCAGGAATGTCTGGGGCATTGCTGAGTCCCCAGACAAAGTTGAGCAATTCCCCTGGTGTGGCCTTATGCAGGTGAGTCATTGAATTGCAGCTCCCTTGCTGGACAGTGGCTGTTGATGGATGTTGTAACCCAGGCGTTGGTTACTTTCCTTGTTGCCTCCGGGGAGCTAATATCTGGCGGATTCCTGAACTTACAGCATGTTTTAGTGACAATCATACAACACAATTCTCATAACTTCATATGTATTAATGATATACATATATGGATAAAGAAATGGCTTTCAGCAGGTCATAACCTTTCCCCTGATACCTTACAAGACATGCTTTATATGTAAGATCATGATTATATGAATATGGGGGTTCCAGGATGGTCCCCCAAGGTATAGAATGTCACAGAGGGGCTTGAGGCTTTGGCTGGCCCCAGGCTCCTCCAGAGCTGGGGGGACTCCTCCGGCCGAGAGGGGTGTCTCAGGGCTCCTCCGGGGGAGCGGTCTGGGGGTCCCGGTGTAGTGCGAGAAACTGCTAGCTCTAGGAATTTGCTACCTGTAGCAGTTACTCATATGTAAGGGATTGTAAAAAAAATGCTATCAGATGTAGCAAATTCCTACAGGTAGCAGTTTCTCGCACTACGCTTGCTGCGGGGTGGGGAGGAGGTCTCGGGGCTCCAGCCATGGGAGGGGGGTGGAAGTGGCGGAGCCGGGGCTAGCCTCCCCGAAGGGGGGACTCTACCCATCGCCCATGCAGCCAGATGGCTCCAGCCTCCTCCTGAAAACCTCCAGTGAAGGAGCTTCCACAACCTTCCTAGGCGTCTGTTCCATTGTCCTACTGCTCTTACATTTATTTTGTGTGGTGAGCACTTTAAGGATGGTTTCTATGAATCCCGATATTCCTTCAGTAAGAGTGCCATAGCCAGCTATGATGGGTCTGCCTGGGTTCCCCTGTTTGTGTATCTTGGGAAGCATGTAGACCAGGAGTGAGCAAGAGTAACAAAGGAACGCTTGTCCAACTCAAGCTGCACGTTTTCAATGGATAAAGGGGCTAAGACGTTGCAAACGATTGCCTCAGATTTTGTGCGAGCAGAGGAAAACTTAGGGCTTGGCTACGCTTGCAAGTTAGAGTGCATTAAAGCAGCCCCAGGTGCCCTAACTCCCAACCCGTCCACACTGGCAAGGCACTTAGAGTGCCTGGACTCTGCAGCTGGAGCGCGCCTGGTAATCCACCTCCCCGAGAAGCATAACGCTGGTTGCGCCTCGGCTGAAATGCCCCGGCGTCCGTGTGGACGAGGTGTTGCATTACTGCGCTGCGATCGGCCTCCCGAAACACCCCGTAATCCCCTTAAGTCAAGTGACTAGTCAGTGTTTTGGAGTCGGCTGGAGGAATGCGGCTATCCCCTTTCAAAGCTCCGTTTCTGACAGCCAGCTGCTTATCTGCCCTGGGACAAAGCAACTGTTAGTGTGGAATGTTGCTTGCTGTGAGGGTGTGAGAGAGGCAGGGGGAGGGGGGTCTGAACTTACAAGACAGCACGCTGACACACTCTCAGCACCCCAAAAACCCACTCTCTCTCCCTCCACATACACATTCCACCCCACCCTCCTCATTTTGAAAAGCATGTTGCAGACACTTGAACGCTGGGATAGCTACCACAGTGCACTGCTCTTTGTGGCATTGCAAGAGCTGCTAATGTGGCCATGCCAGTGCACTTCCAGCTGAGCGTGTAAACACTCGGCAGCGTTTTCCCTGCTGTGGTCTCCGAAGGGTGGTTTAACTCCCAGCCTTCTACATCTGCAAGTGTCGTCATGCCCTTAGATTAGCATAGTTTCCTAATTAACTGTGATGTACAGTCACTAGAAAAAAGAAAAGGAGGACTTGTGGCACCTTAGAGACTGACAAATTTATTTGAGCATAAGCTTGAATGATGAAGCATCCAATGAAGTGAGCTGTAGCTCACGAAAGCTTATGCTCAAATAAATTGGTTAGTCTCTAAGGTGCCACAAGTCCTCCTTTTCTTTTTGCGGATACAGACTAACACGGCTGCTACTCTGAAACCAGCCACTAGAAAGGAAACTGTGTCCGTGCTGCACTGAGTGGTAAGCAAACACTCCCTCACTGGCAAAAACTTTTAGTTTCTGTGTCTTGCCTCAGAAAAAATCCAGAAACACTTGGTGTTAAACACTTACTTTTACTAGCATAAGTGTGTTTCTTGCTTTGAAGGTGCTGGGTAATGTCATTTTGACCACCATTAGCAATGGAGACATGTGCTCTTCATGTTTCACATACAACTTTGCTGTTGTCTAATGTTGAAGTGTCTCTGAAACCTGTCTTTTTTTTAAAAACTTGAACTGTTTTTGGAGGTCTTCATTACAATTGCACAGATGTTTCCTAGACATTTTTATAGCAAAAAATGACCACACACAAACTATTGATTCTTCTAAGGACACAGGTATGCACAAGTCCTTCCTCCCCCCCTCTCTCCCCCCAAAAAAGAATAAAAGCATCACCTGGCAACATCATGTGACTGGTGGCAGCATTGCCTTCACAGCTGAGCAATGGAGAGCATCAGCTGCTTGCTGGCGTGCCTGGCTCTGAAGACAGTGCCCCCCCAGCAGCAGCACAGAAGTAAGAGTAGCATGGTGGTATTGCCACCCTTACTTGTAACATAACCAGCCCTTGACAAAGGAGATCATATGTGTGAATGAACTGTGTGCGCTCCTTGTAGGGATGTTTTGGATACATGATGTCAGATGGGTGGCAGGTCTGTAGAAATTTTGGTGGTGCCCAGAACCTGTGTCTTCCCCCCCCAACTCCACCCCCCACCTGTCTAAGGCTCTGGGAGGGAGTTTGGGTGGGGGGAGGAGGTCTGGGGTGCAGGCCCTGGGCTGGGGATTAGGGTGCAGGAGGGCTGCAGGCCCTGGGCTGGAGTTTGGGTGCTGGGTGTAGGCTCCGGGCTGGGGCAGGGGGTGGGGGTGCAGGAGGGGATGAGGGGTGCAGGGTCTGGGACAGTGTTTGGGGGTGGAGGGGGTGCAGGCTCTGGGATGGCATTTGGGGGACGGAGGGGGTGTGTGGGAAGGGGGAGGGGTGCAGGCTCTGGGAGGGAATTTGGGGATAGGAGCAGGTTCAGGGGTGAGGGCTGTGGGGCCGAGGATGAGAGGTTTGGGGTATGGGAGAGGCTCAGGGCTGGGGCAGAGGATTAGGGTGTGGGGGGATGAGGGCTGGGGATGAGGGGTTTGGGGTATGGGAGGGGCTCAGGGCTGGGACAGAGGATTAGGGTGTGGGGGGATGAGGGCTCTGTCTGGGGCTGGCATTGAGGGGTTTGGGACATTGGAGAGGCTCAAGGCTAGGGCGGAAGGGCAGGGTAAGGGCAGCCTGCCCTGCCATTAGTGAAAGTCGGCGGCACTAGGACCCTGCAGCAGCAGTTGATGCGGGGAGCCCGCAGAGCAGAGTCCGTGTGAGCTGCAGTCTCAGGGGCCAGGGCAGGTGCGCGGGGGCAGCAAGTGGGGGCTGGGGCACATTTGGGGGAGGTGCAGAAGGGCAGTTGGCAGGGCTGGGGGAGAGACCTGGCCCCAAATGTTGGTGGAGCCAGGCCCTGTATATTTCTGGAGCCCAGGCACCATGAGTGTATATAACTCGCGGCCCCTGATGTCAGTCTGCCTCTGGCTGGGACCCAGCTCCTGCTAGCCCCTGTTTTGCTGAACCAATTTCTTGCTATGGGCCAAGTTAATCTCCAAGTCGAAGGGTTTACACCAGAGATCTCCATGGCCTGGTAAATCCGCTACTGAAGCACCAGGGTAGAATTGATTTGCAAGTGTTCCTTCACAGGGCTCTCTCAGAACACTGGCCCAGCCCAGCAGCTGAACACAGCACTCTGCCTATACGGCAGGCAGCCTGTTTGGCTCAGGGGGACTCTTAGCTGCCACAAAATGTGCAATTAAAAGCCCTTCCTATTTCACACTGTCTCAACACTCAGGCTCCCAAGCGAGGCAAACACTGGAGCTGGGAAGAGACCATCTCGCTGCTTTCAGCCTGTGGCTGCAACTCAGCCAACCAGTAAAAATCAGCGTTTACGAATTAGAGCACTGCCACCAACCCCATCGGATGACCCGCATGCGACACCCTTCAACCCTGCGGATGCTGACAATCCATGTAGCCATGATCTGTGCCCATCAGTTCCTACTTTCTTGGGGCTGACCTTGCACTGAGCTGATAAGAAAATTAATTTAGTGCTTCTGTACAGCCTCCGGTTAAGTTGCTCAAAGCATTCTGTAGTGAGCCTCACAGTAAGGAAGGCTCAGACTCGGAGGCAGCGCAGAAGTAAGGGTGGCAATACCATGTCACCCTTACTTCTCTGCTCTGCCCTGCAGCCAGCAAGTGGGGATGCTTCCCTGGGGGCCAGGTCTGAAATTAGCACCGCCTGACAGCAGCAAATTTCTCTGCTACTGCTGGCGGGCATCGCTGCCTTCAGAGCTGATCCCCCTGGCAGCAGCCACAGCTCTCTGCTCTCCACTCTGTCACCCTACTCTTCGGGCGTCCTACTCAAAGACCAGTCACGACTGCAGTCACTGAGCTCAGGGAGGAGTGCACCATTTTAATGTGTGCAGCACACTCATTTTACCAGAACACCAGGCTCCTTGGGAAGGGATTATACATTGCTGAGGTTCAATCCTTTTAAGAAAACTCTTCACTATCCTGTAATGCAAGCAGTGAAGAGCTGTCCTAGGTTGACCTAGCCATAATAACTGCCTGTCGTGACAAGCGGAGAGCGGGGACTGCTGCCCAGGGGGACAGCGCTGCCTTCACAAATCAGGGCAAATGTCCAGTTTTAGTGAAAAAGTAGGGACGGCCAGAACAGAGCTGAAAAAGGGGACTGTCCCTGCCAAAACAGGACATATGGTCATCCTACTACAGAGGGGGTGAGAGTGGGGCATTTTGAGGAGTGGGGAGCCATTGACACCTTGTGGAAGCTTTTGGTAATTACAAGAAATCAGAAAGGTTTCAGCTGTCAATATGCTACTCACACAAAGAGAAGGGGGAATAATGTGGATGTTCCCGAACATCATCCCCTGTGAAATGTGCAGTGGGGCTCGTGTCTGGATGCAACTGCCGTCTCCAGGTCTAGCTGTGTAGTATTACTGCAGGGTGTTTATACAGCACAAGGAGGGGACGGGGAGGGACTGAGGGGCCAGGACAGAGTGGGGAGTGAATTTGGGAAGGTTAGAGGGAAGCTCTCTGTATCTGTAACCTAACCCATTCCTTTCCATTAAGCAAGGCACCATCCTGCAGCTGCACTCAGTTCTGCACCTTATCTACACACTAGAAACTGTAATCATCATTTACTGGGGGCCCAGGCTGGCTGCTGCACAGACAGACATGGTCTGGTGCCCTGAGCTCAGGGTGTATTTGGCACAGACAGACAGATGGGGCCTGGTGCCCCGAGTTCAGGGGGCATTGGGTACAGACAGATAAGAACACCAGGCTTTACCAGGGTCTGGCGCATCGGGCACAGGCAGACACCCATAGTCAGTCTCTCCCCATAGCTCATTTAAATGTTGGGATGGTCATTGCGTGGGGACGGAACCGGCTGTCCTGTGCACCTGACAATGGTTCTGCATGGCGCACCACATGCTGTCTGCATGACGGGCACAGGCTACTCAGGGATGGGCATGGGAGCTGCTGGGAGCTACACCAGGGAAAGCTGGGGGTGGGGTGGAGCAGGGAACCTTCCAGGTGAGCTGCGGGGGACAATGGAGCCAGGGGCTCCACAGGGGGAGCGGAGACTCCCAGCCCCAACCCCCAGAGGAGCCCCATCAGCGTCCCCACAACCCAGGCAGCTGGCAGCCCTGGGGCTGCTCTGTGCAGGATCCCACTGGCCCGTCTCTCACTGCAGGCTGAGCCCAGCCCAGCCTGGCTGGCATGCGGCTCTCACAGCACCACGTCTTCCCTCACCAGCCAGGTCATCTCGTTGTCGGTCTCCTCGGGGGTTTCTGGATTTGCCACTTCCTGGGTCTGGGGTGGGGTACCTGGAGCCTCCAGCTCCTCCAGATGCACATGGCCTGCAAGCAAGAGGACAGGATGAAGCACCCAGGCCAATGACCTTTGCCCCTGGCACCACCTCACCCAGGTGCCAGGGGACCTTTTAAATAGAACCTCACCGTAGGGTTGCCAACTTTTGAATCACACAAAGCTGAACACCCCTGCCCCTCCCCTTCTCCAAGGCCCCGCCCCCACTCGCTTCATGCCCCCTCCCTCCATTGCTCACTCTCCCCCACCCTCACGCACTTTCACTTGGCTGGAGCAGGGGGTTGGGGTGCAGAAGAGGGTGTGGGCTCCAGCTGGGACTGTGGGCTCTGGAGTGGAGATGGGGATGAGGGGTTTGGAGAGCAGGAGGGGGCTGGGGCAGGAGGTTGGGATGTATGGGGCAGGGGGTACGGGCTCCAGGAGGGAGTTTGAGTGAGGGGACTCCAGGCTGGAGCAGGGGGTGGGGGTCTAGGAGGGGGTTAGAGGTGCGAGGTCCTGGCGCCGCTTACCGCGGCTCCTGGGAAGCAGCCACCAGGTCCTTGTGGCCCCTAGGTGCATGAGCGACCAGGGAGGGTCTATGCACTGTTTTCATGTCTGCAGGCACTGCCCCCACAGCTCCCACTGGTTGCAGTTCCCGTCCAATGGGAGCTGTGGAGCAAGCACTCGGGGCGGAGGCAGCGCGTGGAGCCTGCCATAGCCCCAGGCCCCCGCTGAGCCACTGACCGGAGCTGCCATGGTCATTTTTTGAACAGGCGTTCTGGTTGAAAACTGGATGCCTGGCACCCCAACCCCACTGCCAGGGCAGGGCTGTAGGGACGGGGCACCCGCAGGCTGGGACCGTGGGCCTGTGCGTGGCAGTCAGAGCAGGGTCCCAGTAGCTGTGAGAGCAGCAGGGCCCCATGCAGGGAGGCAGCACAGGGCATGGACAGGGCACTGGGTTCCAGCTGGCGCTGTACTCCTGGGTTAGGATAGCAACCCTCATCCTAGCCCCGCTTCCTTGCAGCACTGTGCTCAGGGTCCAGGCCTCTTACCCAGGGGGTTCCTAGCAGCTCTGCCCCGACGCCTCCTCCAGCAGAGCAGGGCCCCGCAGATCAGCACCACGACAGCACCCAGGCTGAGGAGCACGGACCAGAGCAGCCCAGAGCCTGGGGAGAGAGCCAGGCAGTGAGCTGTGCCCCCCTCCACGGACCTGCCACAACCATGGGGCTGATCCCTGACTCTGCCCCACAGCCCCTGAGACTGACTCTCTCCCCGCCCACAGCCCCCTGCCAAAGCTGACTCCATCCCCTCGCCTATAACCCCCCATGGCCCGACTGTCCCTACCCCACAGCCACCACCCCCCCACCGGCTGACTCCCTCCCCTGCCCCACAGTCCCTATGGAGCTGATTCTGTTCTGCTCTCCACAGCCCCCATCCTGAGGCCACCTCCCTGCCCCACCCCACAGCCCGACCTGGGATTGAGTTTCTTGCGCTCAGAACCTTGGCTGCCAAGCCCACGCCCTCTGCCACAGGCCCTGAGGAGGAGGGCGAAGTGTGGGACAGTGCAGGACCCTGCGTGGGGGATGGCTAAGGGGTTGTCAACTGTCAATCACACAAACCCAAACACCCTTGCCCCGCCCCTTCCCCAGGCCTCACCCCTTCTCACTCCGTTCCCCCCCCAGCCTCCATGGCTCGCTCTCCCCCACCCTCACTCACTTTCACCAGGCTGAGGCAGGGGGTTGGGTGCAGGAGGGGGTATGGGCTCTGGGAGGGAGTTTGGGTGCAGGAGGGGGCTCAGGGCTGGGGCACGGAGTTGGGGTGTGGGAAGGGGCTCAGGGCTGGGCTGCCCCCAGGGAACACTCCCAGCCCAAGGAGTCTGGGGGAGGGTGGGGGGATGTGTTAGAGAGAGGGTTGGGGGCACTAGCTCCCAGAGGCCCTGCCCCCCAGACTCCTCCCCAGGCCCCACAGGCTCTCTGCCCCCCAGATCTGTGCTCTGGGTTTGCCTGCAGGGGTTGCAGCCTCCAGCACCGGAGCCAGGGCTGGCAGGAGAGGGAGCCCCGTGGCAGAGGAGGCTGCTCAGAGACCCAGGAGTGGTGCCCCAGGCTGAGCAGGGCTGTCGGAACCGCTGGGACATCCTCGGTGTGGTGAGCAGGAGCCCTGGCGCTGCCCCCCTGGAGCCCGGCCACCCCCTGGCATGGCCAGGGTGTCCCTCCCGCCCACCCCATGTCTGCAGGAACATGGGCATGGCTACGGCGCACAGCGCTGGTCACTCACCGGCCTGCCCAGCACACACCACGCTGGCCTCGGAGCCACGGCCACACAGCCCGGGACCCAGCCGGCTCAGCTGGCACTCAGTGATGAGAGACTCCTGGCCCAAGCAGCTCACGCCCTCCAGCCAGACGTCGCCGGCCCCGTGACCGAACTGAGCAACACCCGGGGCCGACAGCGCCGTGCCGCAGCCCAGCTGCTTGCACACAACCCCCGCCTCCGGCAGGCCCCAGCCGGCATCACACACGGCACCCCAGGTGTCGTTAATCAGCACCTCCACTCGCCCAGAGCAGGAGCTTGGGCCACTTGTCAGCCGCAGCCTCAGCTGGCCCTGATCTGAAACACAAAGCACGAGAGGCTGTTCCCTGCTGCCAGACGCCCGAATACCCGACACTGCACGCGGATGGGGTGTGTGTGTCTGCACAGAGCATAGAGGAGCGTTTCTATTTCATCCAACCTTTGTACATGTGTGCGCGCATTCACTCACACACACACAAACCCCCCCCCATACATATGCTGCTACACAAGCAGACACACACAGAATCCCATGCACAACTGCTATATGGCCCTGTTCACCCATACACACATTGCCTCAAATACACACATACTGCCATTAGGGTTGCCAACTGTCTAATCGCACAAACCCAAACACTCTTGCCCTGCCCCCTTCTCCGAGGTTCTGCCCCCACTCACTCCATCCTCCCTTCTTCTGTCGCTCACTCTCCCCCACCCACTTTCATCTGGTTGGGACAGGCAGTTAGGGTGCAGGAGGGGGTGTGGGGTGCAGGCTTCGGGAGGGAGTTTGGGTGCGGGAGGGGGCTTAGGGCTGGGCAGGCGGTTGGGGTGCAGAAGGGGGATGGGAGCTGCAGCCAATGGGAGCTGCGGAGTCAGCACTCAGGATCAGGCAGCGCATAGAGACTGCCTGGCCACCCCTGTGCCTAGGAGTCAGAGGGACGTGGTACTTGCTTCCGGGAGCCATGCGGAGCCAGGGCAGGTAGGGAGCCTGCCTTAGCCCTGTTGCGCTGCTGGACTTTACCTCCTAAAATCTCCTGGATTGGTTTCAGTAGCCTCAGAGATCAAGGCCAATTCCGGGAGACTCCCGGGCAGTCTGGGAGGGTTGGCAACCCTAACTGCCACACATGTATGCAAGTATTCATAGACTGTCCTGTGCACACCCCTTCACACACACACACAGATGCTGCCACAAACAGGTACAGAGACAATCACACACAAACCCCAAAACACACACATACACCACCACACCTAGGCTGACTCTCAGGGGTTAGCACCCTCTTCAGAGCCCCCACCCCACTTCCAGCAGCACAGGCTCCTACCACCCTGTTTGTTACCTGAGCACACAACACTGGCATCTTCTCCAGGGTTACAGCCATGCTCTCCCCAAGGCTTAGCCTTGCATTCGGTGAGGGCAGCTTCTGCCCCTGTGCACTGAACCTCATCCAGCCACACATGGTCAGATCCTTGTCCAAAGTGAGCCCCATGTGGTGCTGATAATGCCGTCCCACAGCCCAGCTGCCTGCACACAACTTCAGCCTCGGACAAGCCCCAGCCATCATCACACACAGTTCCCCACTGCTGGTTATGAAGCACCTCCACTCTCCCAGCACAGCGACTCGGGCCGTTCACCAGTCGGAGCGAAGCCACTTCTGAAATGCCTGAGCCTGCAAATACCCCAAGGGAATAAAGACTTAGGGAGGTTCCTGTGCATCTGATCTGTAGTGACACAGGGAACGTAGCGCCTTGAGACACAGGACTGGCTGGAGAGGCAGACTCTGGAAATTGAGAGCAAGGAAAATGCCAGCTGTTGCTTGTCTCTACTGTGTTCAGGGAAACAGAACTTTGTAAATAAACCAGACTGCACAAAAGAAACACTTGACTTGTGTAATCAATTTCTTCTCTACCCAGAAACACCCGTCAAGGCCCCACTATGGAAAATGCAACAAATGGGCAACACTCCTCATTTAGGAAGAGCAGAGGGGGCACGTGGCAGTGGGGGGGTGGCACCCTGACTTGCTTTACAGTTAGTGAGCACTCAACAGTGCTGGACATGGAAAGCATAGGGAACACTGTTCCCATTGAGACATGGCAAGAGGGGGTACCACTGGGATCTGCAACGCCCCCCAAATCAAAAAGACTAGGGTGAACAGCACTTTGAACGCCTGCTGCAATGTGTTGAAAGACACTCTGTGTTGCTCTGGGGAATCAGTGTATGGGAGCCTGCAGGGATCTTGTGCTGCCACGAGAAAAACATCCCTGGAGTTTCTAAGAATGATCAGTGATAATTTTCTAACACAACAAGTATGGCCCCTGCCTCGGGCTGGCCCTACAGGAGACTGACGGATAAAGGAGAATTTATCACAGAATTACAAATGGGAAGGTGCAGAGGTGCAAGTGATCCAGACCTGATTACACTGGCTATGTGCAAACACAAAACTGCCCTGACAGTGATGATGGGGGGTACTAGATGTTTGCTGCCCTCTGCTGGACACCCCACCACTTTGGCACACCCTGCCCTGACAGGCTGCCCTGCTGGAAGGGAAGAGCAGTGATTTCAGATCGCCAGGGGATGCCTTGAGAGGTCTCCCACGATCAGCTGCAGGCAGAATCAGCGAGAGTTGGTCCCTCAGCACCTAGAAGCATGGGGAGCAGAGAGAGATCAGGGCCCAGCAGGGCAGATGAAAAGGGCTGGCTCCTTCTAGCGGCCTGTTCTGGTGAAGCTGGGACAGGGAGGGCAGGTGGGCCAGTTTCCCAAAGCTGAAAACAATTATGAGCAAAAATTGATTGAGAAGAAAGGTTTAAACCCAAACTGTGAATGATAATTGGAAAATGTTTAGGATGCCCTAGTGATTGCTCTGAATGATCCCAGCTAACATTGCAACCCCCCCCCAGCTCCAGCTGTCAACTCCACAATCACAGAAGATGGATTAGTTGGTTAAAAAAATATTCTGGTTAAGAAGGGAAGTAATGCAGCAACAAATAATAATGATGATGAATAATTAAAAACAATATCTAACAAACAGAAAATGAGGGAAGCTGAAAGCGAAGGCTATAAATTAGCAGTAAGGAGATGCAGACAGTTGATAAGGGAACCTAAAGTATCAGTGTATATAATCTATGGCCAGTGCACTTCAGTACAGTTATGCTGGGGCTGGTGGGGATTGCAGGGTTAGTTGGGATCATTCAGCGCGATCACTAGGGGCACAGGGCAAATAGGTAAGAGTCTCTGTGTGTAAACAGGAACTGAAGGCAGCCCTGGGTATCTGTCATCTCTACAGGGTGTGAGGGGTGGGATCGAAGAAAAGCCCAAGAGATCACAGTGCACCCCCTCAGAAAGGGGAAAGGGAGAAAGGAAAACAAACACACCAGTTGGCTTTCCAGCAAGGCCAGAACAGCCCAAAGCTGCAGAGCTAACAGCCGAGCAGATGGAGAAGAGGCCTAAATGCACAGAGGGCCCAGAGAGACGGGTTGTGGTGAGTCCAGGCTGCAGCAGGGAATGAGGGTGGGTGAGTAAGGGATGCAGAAGCTAAGATGAGGGTTGCCAACATTGTATTTAAAAATACAGGCCAGACCTCAGATGTCCCCAGTCTTGACTTGAACCCCTGGTGGCAAGTCCCTTCCTCCCACCCCCGACTTCCTAGGGCTTGTCTCTCTCCAGCTCCAGATGCTGCAGAGATCCCAGGGCCTCAGGTGCTGGGTCAGCAGCTGCTGCGACTCCTCTTCAGGTTCTGCGTGGGCGCCAGGTGCCGAGTTGGAGGCTGCAGTTGCTGGTCTTTGCCTGCTGCAGGGCTGTGAACCCTACGGGGGACGTTGGCAAGACTCTGCGAGCGGGGAGGCTACACCCCGGGAGTACTGACCCCCCTGCCAGACAGAGCCCCTTCCTGACCCTGGCCCTTCAGCACAGCTCCATGGACACAGCCCCGTCCACTCACCCTCTTAGACGGAGCCTGCACCGGGGCCGTGCTCAAGGGCTGGAGTCAGCAGGGGCCCTGTCCAGCAGGGGTCCAGTATTCACAGGCGCATCTTTCTACTCCCCTCCCGACCCTGAGCGCAGCCTTGTCTGCTTTCCCTGAGAAGCACTGAAGGGTCGGGAGGGGAGTGGAAAGATGTGTCTGTGAGTACTGGCCCCTGCCGTTGGGATACAGGATTAAAGGTGTCCCGTGCTGACTCAGTACGGGACAGGCAATTTTCTGTTTAAATAAGCTACATCCCTTGTAATATGGGACTGTTGGCAACCCTAGATGAGACCCAGAGCAACATCTGTCAACAAATGCTTCCTTACTGGGCCACATCACCCTAGGCTACACAAAGGCAGCACAGAAAAAGGGGAAGGGTCTGGTAACACAGCAGAAACAGCTCCATCTGACCCAGCCGTTTCCAAACTCCACCCCTGCAGAATGTGATTGACAGCACCCTGCGGGTTGGCCACTCTGGGTAGGCAGATTGCAGAAATTCCCTCAGGTGTAAGTCTTTCTGAGCTCAGCAATCAGAGGAGAAACAAGGGAATGCCGTGCACTGTACAATGGGCCTGCAGCAGAGTCGTTGTCCCTCCCAGAAGCTTCACAGCTGCTCAGATGAAACCGTTCAAGACAGTGAAGGAAGAACTGGATGAGCATTTCATGCCACGCTGCACGGTGGTGTCTGAACAGGAACAATTTCACTTATGTAAGCCAGAGAAGGGGGAGCCAGCGAATGAGTTATAAGAGCCCAGGAGCACCTAGTCGAACACTGTGGCTATTGGGTGGTGAGTGAAGAACGTATCAGAGACAGGCTCATGGTAGGGCTGAGGGTCAGCCAACTATCAGAATGACCCCAAAATGTACCCAACTAGACTGTTGCTGGTCTGAGTTCCAGAGAGTTCAGGAGAAGGAAGATGAATAGAAAACTCAGCAGAAGAGGGACTTTGACAGGGGCCACAGAGTCAAATCCTTGGGAACACCGAATCCCAGCGATCACACTGGGGTGGAAGATTCTCGAGAAAAGGGAGCAGCACTGGGATGTGCTGGGACCCCTTGATCCTACTTTGTTAGGGAATCATCTGTTGGAACTGGTGTCAGTTTTGTAGGTTCTAAAGCCAGAAGGGACCATCGTGATCATCTATTCTCACCTCCGGTATAACACAGGCCAGAGAACTGTCCAGAAACAATTCCTAGAGCAGATGGTTTAGAAAAACGTCCAATCTTGATTAAAAAATTGCCAGCAATGGAGAATCCACCACAACCCTTGGAAAATTGTTCCAGTGCTTAATTACTGTCACTGGTACAAATGTATGCTTTATTTCCAGTCTGAATTTGTCCAGCTTCATCTTCCAGCCACTGGATTGTACTATACCCTTCTCGGCTAGACTGTTCCCTATGTAGGGACTTATAGATTGTGATCAAATCACCTGTGACGGGGTGGGGGACCCCCATCCAGTGTGGGGTGAGTGCACCCCCATCCTCCGAGCTGCCTCAGGTCGGTGAGGCCAAATGGCTAGAGTCAATACAATTGCCTCTGCCTCCAGTACTGTATAGCCTAGTGATCAGAGTCAATTCGGCTGCCCTTGTCCTCAGGGGGTAGAAAACCTGATGGTAAGCGTTGATATGGATCCTTTATCCCTCAGGGCTGTGTGGCCCAATGGCCAGAGTCAATAGGACTTCCCCTGCACCTCAGAGCTGTGTGGTCCAGCCTCAAGAGGACCGTCAACTAGCAGTCCAAGCTCTGGTTTGGAGGAATAGGGGTTGATAAGGAGGGCCCCCCTAGCTTTCCATGCCTTCAGCAGATTAACATGATACATGCGCATTGCACGACATCACACTGGTAGCTAGATTTCATAATCTACTGGTCTGACCCGCCGAGTGACCTTGAAGGGACCTTGCCACTTAGCCAGGAGTTTGGATTCCATCGAAGGTAACAGGAGTAGAACCCGGTTTGAAACTCGGTAAGTGGGCCCCTCTGTTATATTGCTGAGCCTGGGTCCTCTGGGCCTGTGTTAAATTTTCTCTTGCAAAGGTCCCCAGCATCAGGAATCGTTCCCGCAACTGCAACACATGATGAGCCACTCCCTTCACCCTCTCGATGGATGCCAGGCCAGAAGAACCTCCGTGATACCCTCTGGAGGGTTTTTTCTCTGAGTGGGCCACATGTAAAAGGCCCCAGTACAATTTTCAAATAACCAACAGCTGTCAGAGCATTTCTTAGGTCTGGGGTTCCTCCACTACCCTATAGAGGCAGTCCCATCTTGAAGTAGGGCCCCAAGAGGTCTGGGGCATACCCTCTTCCTCCTGGTCCTTAAGTATGGCCTGTTCCCAGGCTCGACTAAGAGTCAGGTCCTCTCGTTGTTTGCGGACGAAATCACCATCACTCTCAAGTTCTGCATGTGAATCTTCTTGTCTCTCACTCAGGCAGACACACCCATAGATCAGGGATCCTCACAAGCTGAGAGGGTCTTCTAGGCTGTGACTGAGGAGCTCCCTCAGTGTTGTCCCATCATTTTCCGCTATTAGCGAGTAATGGGTGCATCCTTGCAAGAGTTTCCAAAACCACAGCTAGTCCCACCCCAAGATCACTGGATAGTCCAGTTTAGGGGCCACACCAACTGGAAGGGCTGCACTACGGTGGGAGATGTCTAGCGTTGCCCAGGTAGTTGGATAAGAGCGCACATCTCCATGGATGCATTGTAATGGTATTTGGGTCTTGTTTGGCTCAGGATCTGGGATCAGTTCACCCTGGAAAAGGGTCTGGCTACATCCAGAGACAATCAGCGCCACCGCGGGTGTCCCATTTACAAGCACAGGGACTCCGAGCATCCCCGGGGTCCTCTTTCAAGTGCGTGGTCTGGATACCCAAACAGTTACTATCCATATAGTGACAATCCCAGAGGAAATATCCCTCTTGGCCACACACACAAGAACAGTCCCGGGCTTCCTCAGCTGATGGGTATGCTTTTACCAAGCCAGTCTCTGCTCAGGGGTCTTCCTCCTGCCGAGTTGAGACTCGGGTGGCCATCAACCTCCGGGTCAGGTCTGAGGTAATGCCCGGGCACCCAGATGAATGTCATGGCCCTCCAGGTTTAGTCTGGTGTGTACTTTCCCCAACGGCTTACCTCTTCCCCCTGACTCACCAGTCGTGTGAGATTGCTCCACACTTTCGGCTGTTAAGTAATCTTCCAGCAGTACAACGGCATCCACAGGTGTCACAGGCTGGTGTCACTATACCCTTTTCTTCCCTCCTGCCAGGAGGATTTGGGTGAACTGCTCGAGGTTTACAGCCTCTGCCTCCTGGGCTCCAGACCTCTTGTTGGGCTCCAGCCACCTCCAGGCATAATCTCTGAGGCATTGGGCTCCTGCACCTCGGTCTAGCCCCGGTGGGGAACCGCTCACGATGGGACCACTGCTGGTACCAGTCTGGTCAAGGATGGCCACCTTCACCTTGACATAATCCAAGTTTTGGTAAGACAGCTGGGCTGGCCCCAGGTATGGGGCTAGAAGGGTAGCCCAGTGTTCTGGAGGTCACTGAGCTGCCATGGCCACCCTTTAAAAGTCACTGGGAAGGCCTTGGGGTCATCCCCAGGCCCCATCTTGGCAAGTTGCAGTGGGAGGCCAGGCAGCATGGACCCTGGGTTGGACTCTGTCGGGGTGACAGTCAAAGCCCCCCAGGCCACAGTAGCATTGCCATCTGCTGAACTAGCCTTTGCTGCTGGCCCTGTGGCTGCACAGGCCATTCACTCATCAGTAGCTGTTGCTAGTTAGCAATCGGTTGCAACAGCTCCGCCTGGTGCTGCTGTTGCTTGTGGTCGCTGGCTCTCAGGTAACCACTGCAAGACTTTGTCAAACTCCACTTCTAATCCTAATATTCTCCCAGTGCTAATGCACTACAACACACACATGGAAAACCCGTCCCTCTGTCAGGTTCCTAGCGTAAGCCTATCAGGAGGCTTCGATCGGTGCCCACGTTCTGCACCATGTGTGACGGGGTGAGAGAACCACAGCGAATGTGGGTGAGTGCACCCCATACTCTGAGCTGCCCTCTGCCTCAGCGCCATGAGGCCAATGGCTACGGTCGATGTAATTGCCTCTGCCTCTGGGATGGTATGGCTGAGTGGTCAGAGTCAATTCTTCTCCCCTTGTCCTCGGATAGAAAACCTAATGGTAAAGGTCGATACAGATGCCCTCTCCCTCAGGGCTGGATGGCCCAAAGGCCAGAGCCAATAGGACTGCCCGTGTCTCAGGGCTGTGTGGCCCAATGGCCAGAGTCAGCAGAGTTGCCCTCACTCGCAGGGCAGTAAGGCCTTGTGGCCAGAGTCAGCAGAGTCGCCCTGATCTGCAGGGCAGTAAGGTCCTGCAGTCAGTGCCAATGGGCCACCAGCTGGGGGTGTGTGAGGCGGCCAGGGTAGGAGGACCCAGGCCCACCCTGCTCCACTGGGTCCCAGCCCAGGGCCCCCTACCAGTGGCGGAGCGCTCCGTCACTGAGTCAGCAGAGCTCCAACCAAAATACACCAACTTCCCACAGGACTATAGCTCGTCCCCCCCGGGCCACTTCCTACCATGTCTCTTGGAGCTGCCGTCAAGATCACCAGGCTTCTCGAGCATGCGGTTCCCAGTGACTCTGATCCCTCTCGGGTGTCCACATGCACTTGGGCATATCTCTGGTCTCGGTGCCTCCGGCATCCACAGTCAGGGGTTCCAGCTGTTCCTGGGCAGGAGCCAGCAAGGAACATCTTTCCTCCTCAGTGGTCAGCCCAAACTGAGCCTAGCTGCTCCCTTTTATACTAGGGCTGCACCTGGAGCATGCCCAGTAGGGACCTGGGGATATGACTTCCTCAGCTCACAGCAGGGAGTTAACACTTCCCCTTCCAGTATGGGGTGAGTGCACCCCCCCCCACATCACCCTTTAACCTTCTCTTTGTTAAATAGATTGAGCTCCTTGAGTCTACCATTACAAAGCATGTTTTCTAATGCTTTAATCAGTCTCGTGGCTCTTCGCTGAACCCTCTCCAATTGATCAACATCCTTCTTTAATTCTGGACACCAGAACTGGACACAGGATTCCAGAAGCAGTCACACCAGTGCCAAGTACAGAGGTAAAATCACCTCTCTGCTCCCATTTGAGATTCCCCTGTTTATGCATCCCAGGATCACAATAGATCTATTGCCCATAGTGTCACACACCCTGAGCAGGGCCAGGCAGGAGATTCCTCCTCTGGCACAGTAAGGCAGGAGATCATTAACACTACCTCAGGCACAGCAAGGCAATAGATCGCTCAAACTCCCTCGGGCAGGGCGAGGCAGGAAATCTCTCACACTGCCTCGGACACAGTGAGGCAGGAGATTACTCACACTCCCTAAGCAAGGCGAGGCAGGAGATCGCTCACCCTCCCTTGGGCAAAGGTGTCCTCCTCTCATCTCCCCTCCAATTGGCTCAGTCATCCTTCCATCCCCCTGGGTTCACGCTATCACAGAGCTCAACATCCTTGGCAAATTGATACACTGCAGTATTCTCCAGTTCCCATGTATGCCACAAGAAGCTTGTCTCCCTTTTTCGTCAGACCCAATAACCTGAGTTATGTATCCAACACATGTTCTTGCTGCTCCTCTCTGCAGATATTAAGGATCTGATACTTTCCTGTCTTATCTGTCAGCAGGGAGAGGCAAAAGTCCTTTGGGAGTCATGCCCTGCCCCAACCTACTAATGGTCACACAGATGGACTTGAAAAGCCCACTGCCAGAAACACTGCTTGGAAATTGGTAGTCACTGACCATGTACGACACTTTCCCAAAGCATGTGGTGCTGCAGTGACTGAAGGGTGAAAGGACTGAAACAGCTATGACTGCACTGATGAAACAGATAGGGTTGCAGTTCATCCCACCAGGCTGCGTCTGCAGTTATGAGGAGAAGGACTTTGTATCACGGTTACTGCACGAGGTTTGCTGAGAACTCCAGATAACCAAGGTGAGTACCCGTGTTGCCTATCCTGTGAGTAAAGGGGCAGTGGAGAGAGTAAACCACACCACTGGTTCCATTCTTACAGCCTGAGTCGATGAAGACCAACAAGATTGGGAAATGAAGATATCATCTGTTATCTTAGCACAGCCATCAATCAACTATCCCTTACTCTGCTTCTGAGATAATTTGTGGACCCTGAAAACCCAGGCTTCTCAGGGACTTGCTGTTCAGCAGCAAGCACTGGCCAGGCCCCCTGCACCCTCACAGCTCAGAGATGCAGTGGAGTCTTAGGGCAGGTCGACACTACCAACTCATTGTAGCTGCGCTGCTGTAGCGCTTCTGATGAAGACGCTCTAAGCCAGGGGGTTTCAACCTTTTTTCATTTGCGAACCTTGAAATATTTCGAATGGAGGAGGGGACCCCTTTGGAAATCTCAGAAATAGTCTGTGGTCCCCCAAGGGTTCATGGACCACAGGCTGAAAACCACGGTTCTATGGTAACGACAACCTTTTGTTGACCCGTTAGGCACAGTCTGCAAACACCCGGGGCCCGCGGACCACAGATTGAAAGCCACTGCTCTCAGCCGAGGGGAGAGCTCTCCGGATGGCTTACTAACTCCGTCTCCGTGAGAGGCAGTAGGTATGTCCACGGGAGACGCTCTCCTGCCAACATAGCACTGTCTACATGGGGAGCTGAGGTCTGTATAGCTACGTCACTCAGGGGTGCGGATTTTTCACAGCCCTGAGCAACGTAGTTATACCGAAGTAATTGTGTAGTGTAACCCTGGCCTTGTCTCAGTGGCCTGAGGACAGCATTCCAGCAGGTGGAGGAAAAGAGGAGCCGGAAGGGAGCGTGGCAGACACGAGATGCCAGGAGAGAGGAGAATGGAATGCCCGTGCAGGAAGGACAGAAGGTGCAGCAGCGGCTACACGACTGGAAAAAGCCTCCTGGAAAACAATCCCAAACGTACTCCTTTTTGGAGGGGACTTTACGTGGTCATTAACAGCTGAACAACTTATCCTTGCTGATACCGAAAGCTAGAGCATGCAGCTTACCTCAGCACACTGCCATCTTCTACAGACCGCCTGTCCACAACACTGATACTCTTCTACAGACAGCCTGTCCACCACAGATAGGCCTCACCGAGAGGGCATGAGCCCTGAACTCACTGATAATCTAGGTCCAGCTATGACTGATGTCTCCATGAGCGAATACAGAACTCGAGCAGGCAGAGTGACAAGGAAACCTGTGTGGATGGCAGAGTACCTGGGTTCCTAGGAGTTATTGTTTTAAATTCTCATTTAACTGGCAGTAGGGAGGGGAAAGCTCTAGTGATCAGTGCAGACAGCACCAATACCAACAGATGGGGCTGATGCTGGATCTTTATCTGAGTCTTAAGTTACAGAGAATGACGCAGAGAAGGAGCAAAGAAGCCCAGACACAGCCAGAGAATCGCTGATCATGTGACCTTCTGAAACCTGCTAAGAGCTTTGGGGTCAGGGTGAGCTGAGAGAGACTTTGAACTGTGAGCAACAAAACTCTCCCCCTTTGTTTGATTTCTGCTGTGTTCAGCGAGACGGGACTTTGTACATGCTTTGTACATAACCAGGGCTGCGTTGCAGAAATCCAGCAATGTTAATAACTGTCTCCCTCCTCTTACTTGATATTCCTCCACTTATACATCTCAGGATCACGTTTGCCCGCTTAGCTACAGCATCTTCAATCTCCCCTTCTATCAGAAACAACCCACTTGATCCTGAAAATTAGCTAACTGCTCCGATCAAAAAGGAATAACTACAGTAAAAAGTAGTGTTTGTAATGTATCAGGAACAAACAGAAATTCTAGGAATGGCCTAGAGCCGATGCATGGCAGGGATGGTAAAATTGTCAATAAGGATGCAGAAAAGGCAGACATGGGAGATCAGTATTTCTGTTTTGCCTTTGGGAAGAAGCAGGATTACAGGTTCGGTTGATAAATATAACAGTATTTATGTACTATATGTAAGCACGATCTGAATGAGGGAAAGGACACTTGCCCAACATACTCTGGGGTGGGTATTTGCTCATGGTCATATGCTTTTGAATGGTGGTTGTGGTGTTTTCCCAAACTAATGCGGGTTCCTTTTGCCTTTTCATTAGATATTATCTTTGCTATACGCAGAGTCAGTGCTTGCAAGTTGGCAAGTATTGCCTTTGCGAGGCGCCCAAGGTGGTGTTTAATTTTCCCAGATCAGTGGGTGGGGGCTTGAGCCGGTTCTGTTTTGCTTTGTTTTGTATTGTGTTTTTTCTGTTTTGTATGGACCCTGACCCTTGCTGCCAGCTCCACCTGCCAGAAGCTTGCCCATACTTAGACTCTGTAAGGAGTTAGATATTCTGATAAGAAACATTAACACTATACAGAACCAACATAGCCCAGATCAAATGGATTAAAAAGTGGCTCTCAAAAATAATTGTAAATGGGGATTTGTCATCCGTGTGTGTGGGGGGGTTGTTTCTGGTGGGGTCTCACAGGGATCTGGTCTTGATCCCGTGCTATTCAATATCTTTATCAGTGATCTAGAAGAGTATATCAATTCCTTGTTGGTAAAGTCTGCAGGAGACACACAGACTAGTGGAGCGGTAAATAATGATGAGGCCAGGTCCTTTCTACACAGCAAACTGGGTCACTTCGTAAGATGGACTCATTTGGACAACATGTATTTAAACACAGACAAGTGTGAGGTCACACACCTAGGAACAAAGGCCCATGTCTTCAAGGGTATTTAGGTGCCTAAGTCCCATTGACTGCACTGGGATGTGGCTGCCTGAGTCCCTTTTGGGATATAGGCCAAATAACATAGGTCACGTGTACAGTACAGGGGACTGTAATGTGGAAAGGAATGACTCTGCAAAGAATGTAGTGGTCGTGGTAGAAACCAACTGAACATGAGCTCTCTGCTCGGTGCTGTAGCTAGGAGGGCCACTGCAATCCCAGGATGTATAAATTGGAGAATGATGTTGAGTGGGATCAGGGAAGTGGTATCACCTCCGTAAACGGCATTAGCGAGACCATTACTAGATATTGTATCCAGCTCTGGTGTCCACTCTTCAAACGGGATGATGACCAATTGGAAAGGGTTTAGAAAAGAGCGCCAAGTAGGGTCTGAGTTCTGGAAAACCTGCATCACAATGAAAAAACGTAGGAAGCTCTGTCATAGAATCACAGAATATCAGGGTTGGAAGAGACCTCAGGAGGTCATCTAGTCCAACCCCCTGCTCAAAGAAGGACCAATCCCAACTAAATCATCCCAGCCACGGCTTTGTCAAGCCAGGCCTTAAAAACCTCTAAGGATGGAGATTCCACCACCTGCCTAGGTAACCCATTCCAGTGCTTCACCACCCTTCTAGTGAAATAGTGTTAAATTTGCAAATGAATTTTAGTTCTGCAGTTTCTCTTTGAAGTCTGTTTCTGACGTTTTTTTGTTCAAGTATGGCTACTTTTAAATCTGTTATAGAATGTCCAGGAAGACTGAAGTGTTCTCCTACTGGCTTTTGTATGTTACCATTTCTGATGTCCTGATGTCTTCTTCTTCATTTGCAAATTTAACACCATTAATTAGGGCTTGAATAGGAACTGGGAGTGGCTGGCTCACTACAAAAGCAGCTTTCCCTCTCCTGGAATTGACACCTCCTTATCAATTATTGGGAGTGGACTACATCCACCCTGATCGAATTGGCCCTGTCAACACTGGTTCTCCACTTGTAAGGTAACTCCCTTCTCTTCATGTGTCAGTATATAATCCCTGCATCTCTAATTTTCACTCCATGGATCTGAAGAAGTGGGTTTTTTTACCCACAAAAGCTTATGCCTAAATAAATCTGTTAGTCTTTAAGGAGCCACTGGACGCCTTGTTGTCCTCTTCATACCAGCTGCCAACTAGACATTGAGCTGTTGATCACTACTCGTTGAGCCCGACGAACTAGACAGCTTTCTATCCACCTTATAGTTCATTCATCCTATTTAGTTTAATTAAGAGAAAGTTAAGACATGACTTGATTACACTCTATCAGTACCTATTGGAGGACATAGAGGGCTCTTGAATCCAGCAGGCAAAAACAGAATGAGATCCAGTGACTGAAGCTAGATATATTCAGAAATATCAGGGCATTGATACCAGTGAGGTTAATTAATTCCTGAAACAATGTATCTAGGGACATGTGAGATCCTCTGGCACTTTAAGTCTATACAGGAAGAAGAAGACTGGCATTTTTCTTAAAAATCTGTTATAACTCAAACAGAAGTTATGGCCTTGGCTCAAGAGAGATTCTCTCTAGCCTTGTTTTGCTGATGGCCTGACTCAATGCTCAAAACGCTCCCCTCCAGCCTTAAACTCTGTTAGTCTGAACAGGCTCCACCCACCGAGACTGCATGAGAATGGGAGAACAGGATCTCTCCTCACCACTGAAATGAAGCCATCTCTTGGGTAGGGCCAGGCAGCTGAGAAACAGGACAGGGAAATATGGCTCAGCTGTTTAGAACAGGAAGTGGGGAAGCAGCCTGAGTCCAATCATAGCTCCTGAAGAACATTACAGGTTCAGGATTAATTAACTAAGATGCAAATTGGCCACAAGAATGGGGATCCAAGACCTACTCTTGACAAAGTGACTCTCATTTCTAGTCCATGTAATTGGCTATGGGCTCAATTTGACACCATATCCAACCAGTGGGGTCTGTGATTACACAGTGCCCCATTGTGCCATAGCAGGGCAGGGGGTCATAGATTCATCGACTCCAAGGCTACGATGTACCTTTTTGAGCATCTAGTCTGATCCTCGAGCAGAGCTTTTACAGAAACATCCATTCTTGACTCAACAATTGTCAGTAATGAAGAATCCACCACAACCTGTGGTAATTTGTGCCAGTGGTTAATTACCCTCACCATTCTAAATGTATACCTCATTTCCACTCTGAATTTGTCTAGCTTCAACTTCCAGCCATTGGATCCTGTTCTACCTTTCTCTGCTAGATTGAAGAGCCCTTTATTAAATAGGTTTCAGAGTAGCAGCCGTGTTAGTCTGTATTCGCAAAAAGAAAAGGAGTACTTGTGGCACCTTAGAGACTAACAAATTTATTTGAGCATAAGCTTTCGTGAGCTACAGTTCACTTCATCGAATGCATCTGATGAAGTGAACTGTAGCTCATGAAAGCTTATGCTCAAATAAATTTGTTAGTCTCTAAGGTGCCACAAGTACTCCTTTTCTTTATTAAATATTTATTCCCCAGGTAGATTCTTGTAGACTGTGATCAAGTCACCTCTTACCCTTCTCTTTGTTAATAGATTGAGCTCCTTGAGCCTATCACTGTAAGGCTCTTATCCTTTAATCATTCTTGTGGCTCTTCTATGACTCTCTCCAATTTATCAACATCCTTCCTGGATTGTGGGCACCAGAACTGAATACAGTATTCCTGCAATGGCCACAGCAGTGCCAAATATACAGGTAAAATATCCTCTCTACTCCTGCTCATGATTCCTCTCTTAATACATCCCAGGATTGCATTAGCCCTTTTGACCACAGAGTCTCAGTGGGAGCTCATGCCCAGCTGATTGTCCACCACAACCTGGAAATCTTTTTCTGAGTCACTGTTTCCCAGGATATAATCCCCCATCATGTAAACATGATCCGCATTCTTTGTTCCTAGATATAGATATTTACATTTAAATGTACACTGTTTGCTTGCACCTAGTTTACCAAGCAATCCAGATCAGGCTGAATCAGTAACCTATGCACTTCATTATTTACCGCTCCCCCAATTTGTATCGTCTGCAAATTTTAATGCCTATGATTTTATATTTTCTTCTCAGTCATTGATAAAAATGTTAAATGTCATAGGTCCAAGAACCACTCCCTGCCATGTTAATTTTATACTGTTCTAAATTTTTTAATCAAAATGTTTTGCGGTACCTTACAGAAGTCTAAGTCTATTTCATCCACACTATTACCTTTGTCAAGCAAACTGGTAATCTCATCCAAAAAAAAAAAAAAAAAATCAAGTTAGTCTGACAAGATCTATTTTCCATAAACCCATGTTCATTTCCATCAATTACATTACCCTCCTTTAATTCTTTATTGTTTGACTCCCATATCAGCCACTTCATTATCTTCCCTGGGACTGACCTTAGGTTGACAGGCCTTTAATTAGCCGAGTTATCCCTTTTACTCTTTTTAAAAATTGGCACAACATTAGCTTTCTTCCTGGCTGCTGGAGCTTTGCCAGTGCTCCAAGACTTATTGAAAATCAATAATAACAGTCCAGCTCCTTACTTGGCTGTTTTAAAACCCTTGGATACAAATGATCTGGACCTGCTGATTTTAAACTATCTACCTTTTGTGGCTTCTGTTTAACATCCTCCTGACAGATCAGTGGAATGGACAGAGTATTATCATCACCATATGGTGAGACTATACGATCTCTTTTTCCCAAATACAGAACGAAAATATTTATTGAACACTTCTGCTCATTCTGCATTGTTATTGATATTTCTCCCATTTCCATCTAAGCATGGACCGATATCATTGTTAGGATTCTTTTGGTTCTTAATATATTTTAAAAACACCTTCTTGTTGCCATTAACTCTGCTGGCCATAGATGTCTTATTCTGCCCCTTTGCTTCCCTTATCAATTTTCTACTAACTAGAACAATCAAATGGGGATGAAGGCCTCTCCACACAGCACACACACCCCTCTCTGCAGTAGAGGCTCACAGCACAGTGGTGGGGTGCTGGGGTCAGCACTAACTCAGACAGGAAAGCATGCTCTATTGAGCTTCCCAACAGGCTCTCTGCAGCATCAACAGTGCAAGGGAAGGTGAGAGTTACCTGAGCACACAACACTGGCATCTTCTGCATAACTGAAGTTATGATCTCCCCAAGGCCTAGCCCTGCATTCGGAGATGGCAGCTTCTGACCCCGTGCAGTTAACATCATTCAGCCAGGGACAGTCAGATCCATGTCCAAACTGAGCCCCATGTGGCACTGATAACGCCGTTCCACAGCCCAGCACACAACTCAAGCATCATGTAAGTCCCAGTTGCCATCACACCCAGTTTCCCACTGCTGGTTATGAAACATCTTGACTCTCCCAGCCCAGCGACTGTGGCCATTCGCTAGCTGGAGCAAAGACATTTCTGAGATGCCTGAGCCTTCAAACACCCAAGGGAATAAACACTGAGAGATTCCTGTCCCTCTGATTGCTAGAGATGCTGGGGAACGTAGCGCTGAGGGGTCTGAATGGCCTCCGCACACAGCGACTGCCTGTCCCGGGCTGAATCACCACCACTGACATCCAGCTCGCATGGTGGTCCCTGAGCTGCTCCCTGCAGCACAGGCTCTCAGCACCACACTGGAGTGTTGGGGTCAGCACTGACTGTGAGGGCAGAGTGCCCCCTACTGAGTTCCTATCCCCCTCCCTGCACCATGGTGATTGATGTGGGTTACCTGAGCACATAACACTGGCGTCTTTTCTGTGGTGAAAGTTATGGTTTCCCCAAGGCTTAGCCATGCATTCACTGAGGGAAGCTTCTGATCCTGTGCAGTGAACATCATCCAGCCAGATGGGATCAGACCCTAGCCCAAATCAAGCCCTGCCTGGGGCTGATAGTGCCGTCCCACAGCCCAGCTGCCTCCACATGATGGCAGCTTCACATAACTGCGAGTTGTCGTCACACATAGTCCCCACTGCTGATTGTGAGGCACCTCAACTCTCCCAGCACAGGGATTTGGGCCATTCACCAGTTGGAGTGGAGCAAAGCCTAGACTGACTGAGCCTGTAAAAACCCCAAGGGTATAATGACTCAGAGAGATTCCTGTGCCTCTGATCTCTAGTGACGCTGGGGAACTTAGCGCCTTCTGCTGACCGGTCTGAACAGCCTCTATACGCAGCGCCTGCCTATCAAGGACTCACTCCCCAAATCTGACATGCAGCCACCGCTAGGATGAAACAGGGCAGCTGAGAGACCAGGCACAGAAATTCATTGGCTGTGTAGGAGAGGAAGTGAGGAAGAACCATGTCTCCAGTCACAGCTTTAAGGGATGTTACAAAGGTCCAGGAGTAATTAGCTGAGATGGAAATCACCCCGAGTGATGAGGGGAGGAACCCCACACTTCATAAAGGGATCCCAGGTTTCTACTGCCCCTGAGTGGCTGCAGGCTCCATTCAACCCCAAATCCCACAAATGGGATCTACGGTTACCCAGCGCCCCATTGTACTGTCGTGGGGCAGGGGGATCAGAGTGATCAGCGCCAGGACAGGGTCTCTCACTGAGGCGCACGTACTGCTCCCTGCAGCGCAGGGCCTAAGTGCTGTGCTGGGGCACTGGCTCAGCACTGACTGTGAGGGGAGAGCGCCCCCTATTGAGCCCCCACCCCGCTCCCTGCAGTACAGGCACATAGACTTGTGCGGGGGAAATGGGGTCAGCACTGACACCATGGGAAAAGCGACACTTACTGTGACCCCGAACCGGGTCCCTGCAGTACAGGCCCTTAGCACCATGCTGGGGCACTGGGGTCAGCGCTGACTCAGACAGGAGAGCTGGGTCTGTGCTGAAAGCTTCCCAGCCTGATCCCTGCAGCACTGACAGTGACGTGATGGAGGAGGGTTACCTGAGCACTTGACACCAGCATCTTCTCCATGGTGACAGTTATTGTCTCCCCAAGGCCGAGCCCTGCATTCGGAGAGGGCAGCTTCTGTTCCTGTGCAGTGAACGTCATCCAGCCAGATACGGTCAGCTCCTCGCCCAAACTGAGCTCTTCCAGGGGCTGATAACGCCGTCCCACAGCCCAGCTGCCTGCACACGACGCCGGCATCGGTTATGTCCCAGCGGTCATCACACACGGTTCCCCACTGCTGGTTGTGAAGCACCTCGACTCTCCCAGCACAGCGACTAGAACCATCAACCAGTCGGACTGGAGCCTGCTCTGGAATGGCTGAGTCTGCAAATGCGCCAAGGGAATAAACACTCAGGGAGATTCCAGAGTGCCTCTGATCACTAGTGACATTGGGGAACGTGGCGCCTCGGATCTGATCAGTCTCTACACATACCAATTGCCTGGCAGGGGCTCATTCTGCCCTACTAATACACAGCCACCTCTGGGGTGGGAACGGGCAGCTGAGAGACAGGCCATGAAAACTCATGGGCTGTGTAGGAGAGGGAGTGAGGAAGAACCCTGTCTCCAGTCACACCAGTGGGAGATGTTACAGACTGAGGGGTAATTAGCTGAGATTGAAATCACTATGATGGGGGTCGGAGCCCCACACTTTATAAAGGGACCCAGGGTTTCTACTGCCCCTGAGTGCCTGGAGGCTCCATTCGACCCCAAATCCCACAAATGGGATCTATGCGCCCCATTGTGCTGTAATGGGGCAGGAGATCAGAGTGATCAGCGACGGGGAGGGTCCCTCACTGAGGCGCACGTACTGCTCCCTGCAGTGCAGGCCCTAAGTGCTGTGCTGGGACACGGGGCTCAGCACTGATTGCGAGGGGAGAGCGCCCCCTACTGAGCCCCCATCCCGCTCCCCACAACACCCACAGTGATGGATGAGAGTTACCTGAGCACACAACACTGGCATCTTCTCCGTGGTGACAGTTATGGATTCCCCAAGGCCGAGCCCTGCATTCGGAGAGGGCAGCTTCTGTCCCTGTGCAGTGAACGTTATCCAGCCAGATGGGATCAGAGCCTCGCCCAAATTGAGACCCGCCTGGGGCTGATAATGCCGTCCCACAGCCCAGCTGCCAGCACACGACTCTGGCCTCAGTTAAATCCCAGCTGTCATCACACACGGTTCCCCACTGCTGGTTGTGAAGCACCTCGACTCTCCCAGCGCAGCGACTCGGGCCATTCACGAGTCGGAGCTGAGTCTGCTCTGAAATGTCTGAGTCTGCAAACACCCGAAGGGAATAAACACTCAAGTAAGTTGCTGTGCATCTGATCACTAGTGACCCTGGGGAAAGTAGCACCTCCCACTGACGGCTGTGAACCACCTCTGCAACTGCCTGTCAGGGCTTCACTCCCCACCACTGACATTCAGCCACCTCTGGAGTGGGACAGGACTGCTGAGAGACCAGGCACAGAAACTCATGGGCTATGTAGGAGAGGGAGTGAGGAAGAACCCTGTCTCCAGTCACAGCAGTGGGGGATATAACAGGTTCAAGGGTAATTAGCTGAGATGGAAACCACCCAGAGTGACGGGGGAAGAAGCCCCACTCTTCATAAAGGGATCCCAGGTTTCTACTGCCTCTGAGCGGCTGCAGGCTCCATTCACCCCCAAATCCCACAAATGGGATCTACGGTTACCCAGCGCCCCACTGTGTTGTCATGGGTCACGGGGATCAGAGCGATCAGTGACCGGGAGGGTCTCTCACAGAGGCACACGTACCGCTCCCTGCAGCGCAGGCCCTAAGTGCTGTGCTGGGGCACTGGGGCCAGCACTGACTGCGAGGGGAGAGTGCCCCCTACTGAGCCCCCACCCCGCTCCCTGTAGTACAGGCCCTAAGTGCTGTGCTGGGGCACTGGGGCCAGCACTGCCTGCAATGGGAGGACGTTATTCTTGAAACCGCCACCCTGCCTCCTACAGCACAACAGCCGTCAGCACCCTGGGACACTGGGGTCAGCACGAACTCCAGAGGGAAAGGCCCCCTTGTGTGGTCCCCAAACGGCTCCCTACAGCACAGTACCTTCACCCACATGGGGGCCAGCACTGACTGCGAGGGCAGAGCAGTCTCTCAGGAGCCCGCACGCTTTCCCTACAGCACGGGCCCCTGGCACAGTGCTATTACATTGGGATCTGAACTGACTGCCCCGTATTGAGCTCCTACCCCACTCCCTGCAGCATCCACCAGGATGGCGGAGGGTTACCTGAGCACACAACACCGGCATCTTCTCTGTGGTGACAGTTATTGTCTCCCCAAGGCCGAGCCCTGCATTCGGTGAGGGCAGCTTCTGTCCCTGTGCAGTGAACGTCATCCAGCCAGATGGGGTCAGAGCCTCGCCCATAGTGAGCACTGCCTGGGGCTGATAACGCCGTCCCACAGCCCAGCTGCCTGCACACGACTCTGGCATTCTGCAGGTTCCAGTCATCATCACACACAGTTCCCCACTGCTGGTTGTGAAGCACCTCGACTCTCCCAGTGCAGCGATTTGGGCCGTTCACCAGTCGGAGAGAAGTCTGCTCTGAAATGTCTGAGTCTGCAAATGCCCCAAAGGAATAAACACTCAGGTAGGTTCCTGTGCATCTTATTGCTAGTAATGCTGTGGAACTTAGGGCCTCCCACTGACAGGTCTGAACAGCCTCTAAACAGAGCACCTGCCTTTCAAGGACTCACTCCCCACCTCTGATATGCAGCCACCTCTGGGGTGGAACAAGGCTGCTGAGAGACAGAGCACAGAAACTCATGGGCTGTGTAGGAGAGGAAGTGAGGAAGAACCCAGTCTCCAGTCACAGCTGTGCGGGGCGTTACAGGTTCAGGCAAATTAGTTGAGATGGAAATCACCCAGAGTGATGGTGGTAGGAACCCTACACTTTAAAAAGGGGCCCCTGAGTGGCTGCAGGCGCCATTGGACACCAAATCCTGCAAAAGGGATCCACAGTTACCGAGCGCCCCATTGTGCTGTAGCGGGGCAGGTGGATCAGAGCAATCAGCGACGGGGAGGGTCTCTCACTGAGGCACACGTACTGCTCCCTGCAGCGCAGGCCGTAAGTGCTGTGCTGGGACACTGGGCTCAGCACTGACTGCGAGGGCAGAGCGCCCCCTACTGAGCCGCCATCCAGCTCCCTGGAGCGCAGGCATGTAGAACTGTGTGGGGAAAATGGGGTCAGTGCTGACAACATTGGAAGAGCGACATTTCCTGTGGCCCTCAACGGGCTCCCTGCAGTACAGGCCCTTAGCACCATGCTGGGGCACTGGGGTCAGCGCTGACTCAGACAGGAGAGCTGGGTCTGTGCTGAAAGCTTCCCAGCCTGATCCCTGCAGCACCCACAGTGAAGTGATGGAGGAGGGTTACCTGAGCACACAACACTGGCATCTTCTTCGTGGGTACAGTTACTGTCTCCCCAAGGCCTAGTCCTGCATTGGGAGAGGGCAGCTTCTGTCCCTGTGCAGCTGACATTATCCAGCCAGATATGGTCAGATCCTTGCCCAAAGTGAGCCCCGGCGGGGGCTGATAACGCCGTCCCACAGCCCAGCTGCCTGCACACAACTCCAGCATCCTGTAGGTCCCAGCTGTCATTACACACGGTTCCCCACTTCTTGTTATGAAACACCTCGACTCTCCCAGCGCAGCGACTCGAACCATTCACCAATCGCAGCTGAGTCACTTCTGAGATGCCAGAGTCTGCAAACGCCCAAGGGAATAAACACTCAGGGAGGTTCCTGGGCATCTGATCTCTCGTGTCGCTGGGGAACGTAGTGCCTCCTGCCAATGGATCTGACCGGTCTCTGCACACAACCACTGCCCGTCAAGGGCTCCCCACCACTGACCAGGCTAATCACTTGGGCAATGTTGAAGTTTGTCCACTCCCCTCCCAGCCAGCTCTCACCTAGTTAGGCAGACTGGACTGCAGTCTGACCTACTGCTCCCACTAGAGCACTTAATGAAAAAGATCACCCCCCACACTACTGGCAGGAACCTCCTGGGGAGCAGATTTACACCCTCACTCCTGGGGCTGGTATTCCCTCCAGTGGGATACTGTGCAGTGCTGCAGGGCAGATGCTGTCATAAGCATCTTGGTGATTGGGAGATGAACACAGTCACCCGTGTCATTAGTGGTTGCCTTAGCCTGACCTCAGCATCGAATTTACATGTGTTGGCTCCATAGCTCCCTGAAAACGTCACCCAGAGTCCAGGAACAAACCATCCCAATGTGTAGAAAGAATATTAAATATGGCAGGCGACCTGCTTGGCTTAACAGTGAAATCCTTGCTGATCTTAAACACAAAAAAGAAGCTTACAAGAAGGGGAAGATTGGACAAATGACCAGGGAGGAGTACAAAAATATTGCTCAGGCATGCAGGAGTGAAATCAGGAAGGCCAAATCACAATTGGAGTTGCAGCTAGCAAGAGATGTTAAGAGTAACAAGAAGGGTTTCCATAGGTATGTTAGCAACAAGAAGATCAGGGAAAGTGTGGGTCCCTTACTGAACAGGGGAGGCAGAGGATGTGGAAAAAGCTAATGTACTCAATGCTTTTTTTCCCTCTGTCTTCACGAACAAGGTCAGCTCCCAGATTACTGCACTGGGCAGCACAGCATGGGGAGGAGGTGACCAGCCCTCTGTGGAGAAAGAAGTGGTTCAGGACTATTTAGAAAAGCTGGACAAGCACAAGTCCATGGGGCCAGATGTGCTGCATCCGAGAATGCTAAAGGAGTTTGCGGATGTGATTGCAGAGCCATTTGGGGTTCCAAAGAGGGTGGATCTAGACTGTTCTCAATGGTAGTAGATGACAGAATGAGGAATAATGGTCTCAAGTTGCAGTGGGGGAGGTCTAGGTTAGATATTAGGAACAACTTTTTCACTAGGAGGGAGGTGAAACACTGGAATGCGTTACCTAGGGAGGTGGTGGAATCTCCTTCCTTTGAGGTTTTTAAGGTCAGGCTTGACAAAGCCCTGGCTGGGATGATTTAGTTGGGGATTGGTCCTGCTTTGAGCAGGGGGTTGGACTAGATACCTCCTGAGGTCCCTTCCAACCCTGATATTCTATGATTCTATGATCCCCCGTGAGAACTGACTGGAGCGCAGTGACGGCTGGCAGCAACCTGCTGCGCTCCAGGCTGACAAGGGTTGCACCCAGTGCAGAGGCAATGCACACTTCCTCCAAGCAGATCGGCCCCCTCCTGAAGGAAACACCTGCCCCTGCGATTCCTCCTGACTTGCCACGACTGACTTGGCAACATCGTTTTGTGGCAGCTATTGCTGCACTCATGTCTAGTGCTGCCAGCCCAGGACCAGTCTCAGATGAATGACGGCAGAGCTGGGTTGAGAAGCTGTGTCCTCACAGAGGGGCAGCAACTCTGGGGTACAGAGACTGGCTTGCTGATGAATTTCAGAAGCCCTAACTTCTATCTTCCTATTTGCAACCTGGGACACATATCCTGGACTAGGCTTCACGGGCCCCTGACAGGACTGGCCAGAGGGACTGCTGCAATGCAGGGTTTTGGCTTAGCCTGATCTTCTCAAGCAGCCGTTACATCTTCAAAGAGCGACTGGAATTCAAATTAGAAATAATAATACAACAAGTAGAAGTGCCTGGGTTCTAGCCCAGGCTGTTCCATGGGCTCACAAAGTGATCCGGGGCAATCCTCTGTGTTTGGGTTCCTTCTTCTGTTAAGCGTGGATAATAGCTACCCACCATTTCATAAAGGTGTTGTTTTAAAATTAAGGTTTGCATAGAGCAGGGGAAAGGTAAATTGTTCTGGTAAGTGATAGGTAGCTTTTTTTAATAGTGGCAGAAGCTGTAAAAAGAACAGTAAGGAGTGACCAGGGAACAGAGTGGGAGGACGAGAGAGAGCAAAGGTTAATGAAACAAGAGGTGGGGCAGCAATACAGATGGTCACACGTGATGGAGGAGAGCCCCATTAGAAGACTGGACCTTGAGGATGCACAGTCAGATGGCTGAACAAGCTAGAGCAGGGATCGGCAACCTTTGGCACGCGGCCCGTCAGAGAAATCCGCTGGCGGGCCAGGATGGTGTGTTTACCTGCAGCATCTGCAGATTCGGCCGATCGCAGCTCCCACTGGCCGCGGTTCGCCGTTCCAGGCCAATGGGGGCTGTGGGAAGCGGCATGGGCCGAGGGATGTGCTGGCAGCCTCTTCCCGCAGCCCCCATTGGCCTGGAACGGCAAACCGCAGCCAGTGGGAGCTGCAATTGGCCAAACCTGCAGATACTGCAGTAAACAAACCAGCCCGGCCCGCCAGCGGCTTTCTCTGATGGGCCGCGTACCAAAGGTTGCCGATCCCTAAGCTAGAGGTAAGCAAGGTTGGAATGAGCTATCCCCTGACAGCTAGTGATGAGCTGGGGAGGGGAAAAGGGTTCAGGACCAGATGGTATTTACATGAACACACCCACTCTGCCTAGGTATCCAGTAGAGAGAGCTGTGTTGGCTGGTGTTGGGTTACAAATCACTGTAGTACTGAATACAGGCGCAATGAAATGTTGTTACCCTGATTATGTGAGTAAAGGGCAGCACAACTGTGCTTAGCTTGCCCTGACTGAGGGGGTCACCCACAACTGAACTGAACTCACTAACCAGGGGGCTCAGACACCAGACCCCTATCAAGAGTGAGAGGGAGTGAAGATGGTTTTTCCTGTTGAGGGCTCTGTGTAAGAGGTCTAGGCATGGTTCAATCTGCTACCCCCCCTCCCCCTTCAAAGGTAGAGCTAATTAAGGCTCCATTAGGAGTCTTTTTGGTTTAAATGATCACTAGAGCTGAAATCACCTGCTATGAGACAGTGTTTCTGCTCAGCCTGCTTCAGCACCGAGGTCTCTCCACTAAGAGCTGACAGTCGCTGGGTGGAGACTCAAGAGCTAGACCTGCAGAGGTCACAGTAGAGAGGCTGGGGGCAGCAGGCGGTGAGGGCGAGCAGAGTGGTGAGTGGCTGGCAGGGCAGCTGCTGGCAGGGCAGCTGCCACCAGAGCAAGCACCCAGACAGCACAGCGAGCCAGGCCCTCTCCTCCCCACCCCCATGGTGGGAGCTGAACTCACACAGGTGCACCTCTGCATCTTCACTAACTAAGGACAACCACTGTGAGTGGGGTGTGGTGGAGAGAGAAGGGAGGGGCATGTTAAAGGAACTTTTGGTTGCTGGACTAAAGAACCTGAGGCAAGACACTGTCCGATGTACTCTGGGATAGGTGGTTTGGTCATGATTAAACCTATTTCCGGCGTTTTCTCAAGTTAATGCTCGGTTACTTCCCTCCTTTTATTAAAAAGTTTCTTTTCTGCACTGAGACTCTGTGCCTGCGAGCGGGGAAGCTTTGCCTCATAGAGGCACCCGGGGGTGGTGTGTAATTGTCCCAGGCTACTGGATGGGAACTCAAGCCAGTTCTGTGGTATTGCTGAAAAGGAACCCCTAGATATTGAATTCAGCCCTGGTTGCTGCCGACTCCACCTGGCAGAAGGGTTACATAGATATTGACTTGTGAAATATGCAAAAGAAGAAGACTCCCGCCACTGACAGGCAGCCGCTTCTGGGGTAGGACAAAGCAGCTGAGAAACAGGACAGGGAAATATTTAGGCTGTGTAGGACAGGAAGTGTCCTATATCCAGCTGTTGGGGAAGTTACAGGTTCTGGGCTAATTTCCTGAGATGCAAATCCTTCGGAACACAGTGATTATAGAAATTGGTTCTTGAGAAATTGGCCCTGGATTTTTAGTTTGAGTGAGCGGCTGCAGGCTCCATTGACACCAAATCCAACCAGTGGAAGCTATAGTTACCCAGCCCCGCATTGTGCTGCAGAGGGGTCTGGCCCAGGGATAACTAGATGCCAACTGGCAGAGGGCATAGGGATGCCTAGAGTTATACGGGGGTCCCCTGGGTGAGATATATGCACAATAGATCATCAAAGGTGGCATGTGAGGTCTCTACCAAGAGCCAGCAGCACACTCGTCACCCTAATGGGGGCAAGATGTTTGTATGGGACATAGCTGAAGAGAGATGTAAAATGTGGAATATGAGGCTGCAGAAGTGCTGAAGTGAAGCTTGTCATCTTCGCCATGGCACTCCCTTCGGCTGAGTCAATGAGCACACAGAACAAAGCACAGCCGTGGAGACGGGCTATATTCACTGTCTGGGCCCAGTGGGGGCCTGAGAATTTACAAAGACAAAGAGCCCCAGGATAAGTCTCCGAAGAGAGACCTCCTCTGGGAAGAGACAATGGTCTGTACCTACAAAGAAAGAGGAGAGGGGACAAGAGCTCCCTTTCACTCAGGGGGTGGCTGACAGTGTTTGTCCCAGGAACAGGAGATCACAGCCAAGCCTGGAGTAAAACCCTGGAAGGACTGTGGGGTGAGCGTTGCTCTACCAGACAGAAAAGTATCTCGTTCAGTGAGTCTAGGCACTAGTCAAGGTGGTATGATTTTATTGGCCATGGAACCATTTCTTTCCAACCCTTCTCCTTGCTACTCCTCGAATCTCTACTCTCTGTGAAATCACTTGTCCTTGTCACTATGAAGTGAACTAGGGCTGTGCATTGATTGGGGAAGAGATGGGAGGTGGAGCTGGTCAGCTGGGGGCCCTGTTCCTTTGGGAGCAGCGGATCTGTGACTGCTGTGAATGCCCAGTGGGACAGGGGCTGGGAGCTGTAGGGGGACACTCGGAGGGCTGGGGGCTGGAGTGTGCCTATTGCCAACCTGGAGAGAGGCCATGCCTCAACGCCTAGAGGGCACAGCTTGTGTGGCCTATGGCTGAGGGAGTTGGGGAGCTGCCCCCCAGCGGGCACAGACAAGGCTTCCTCATGCTAGGGGCCCATGGCACTGCACTGGGGCATTAGGGCAAGCACAACTGCAAGGGGAGAGCACCCCCTACTGACACCCAGGCCTCCTCCCTGCAGCACAGGCCCCTTGTCACTGCACTGGGGCACAGGGGCCAGCACTGACTTCACGGGGAGAGCACCCCCTACTGAGCCCCATGTCGCTCCCTGCAGCACAGGCCTATAGATCCGTAGAGGGGAATTAGGGTCACCACAGCGTGTGAGAGGAGAGTGTCCCCTACTGGAACCACCATATAGCTCCCTGTAGCACAGGCCTCAAGCACCATGCTGGGGTTAGTAATGGCTGTGAGGGGACAATGCCCTGTAATGAGCTTCCCACCCTGCTCCCTGCAACACGCACTGTGAAATGAGGATTACCTGTGCAAACAACACCAGCATCTTCTCCGTGGTGACAGTTATTGTCTCCCCAAGGCCGAGCTCTGCATTCGGAAAGGCCAGTTTCTGTCCCTTTGCACTGAACATCGTCCAGCCATATACGGTCAGATCCTCGCCCAAATTGAGCCCTTCCTGGGGCTGATAACGCCGTCCCACAGCCCAGCTGCCTGCACACGACTCTGGCCTCAGTTAAATCCCAGGTGTCATCACACACGGTTCCCCACTGCTCGTTGTGAAGCACCTCGACTCTCCCAGCGCAGCGACTCGGGCCGTTCACCAGTCGGAGCTGAGCCACTTCTGAGATATCGGAGTCTGCAAACACCCCAATGGAATAAACACTCAGGTAGGTTCCTGTGCATCTGATCAGTAGTGATGCTGGGGAACGCAGAGCCTCCCACTCACAGGTCTGAACAGCCTCCACACACAGCTATCACCTATCAGGGTCTCACTCCCCACCACAGATATGCAGCCACCACTAGGGTGCAGCTGAGAAACAGGAGAGAGAAATCTGGCCCAGTCATTTAGGGAGGACATGGGGAAGAATTCTGCATCCAGTCACCATGGTGCCAAATATTAAAGGTTCATGGCTCATCAGCTAAGATGCTAATTGGCCGGGGCAATGGGGTTAAGAGCCTGATGCTTGACAAAGTATCCCAGGGTCCCTACTCCTTGTGAATGGCTGCAGGCTCCATCTGACACTGAATCTGATCAGCGGGATTCATACATCCCAAGACCCAAAGTGCCCACTGTGACCACCTAGTCTGACCTCCTGTGTAGCACAGGCCAGAGACCTGCCCTGGAGTAATTCCTCAGGCAGATCTTTGAGAAACAGCCAATCTTGATTTAAAAATTACCAGGGAGGGAGGATCCCCCACAGCCCTTGGTAAGATGTTCCAACAATTAATAATCCTCATCGTTACAAATTTATTCTTTATTTGTAATCTAAATTTGTCTCTCTTCAACTTCCAGCCATCGGATCTTATTAATCACTGGCCTGTAAGATTGAAGAGTCCTTTATTATCACATTTCTGTTCCCCATGATGGTAATTATAGACTGTGATCAAGTGGTCCCTTCACCTTCTCTTTGTTAAACTAAACAGATTGCGCTCCTTGCGTCTGTCACCACAAAGCAGGTTTTCTAATCCTTTGATCATTCTCATGGTTCTTCTCTGAACCTTCTTAAATTTATCAGCATCCTTCTTGAATTGTGGGCGAGAGAACTGGACACAAGATTCCCGCAGTGGTTGCACCAGCACCAACTACAGAGGTAAAATAACCTCTATACAGCTACTCGAGATTCCCCTGTAAGTGCATCCCAGGATTGCACTAGCCATTTTGGTCACAGAGTCATACTGGGAGCTCCTGTTCAGCTGATTATCCACCACCCACTCCCAAATCTTTCTCAGAGTTAGGGCTTCCCAGGAGAGAGTCCCCCCTCCTGTAAGTACAGCCTGCATTCTGTGTTTCGAGATGTATAATTTTACATTCGGTCATGTTAAAAGGCACCTTGTTTGCTTGCACCCAGCTTACCTAGTGATTTAGATCACTCTGTGTCAGGGACCTGTCCTCTTCACTATTTACCAGTCTCCCAAATTTTGTGTCATCTGCAAACTTTCTTAGTGATGTTTTTATGTTTTTCTCTAGTCCCTTGATAAAATTGTTAAATAGTGTAGAGCCAAGAAGTGATCCCTCAGGACCCCAGTCAAACACATTTGCTCGATGATGATTCCCCATTCACAATTACATTTTGAGACCAGGAAGTTGGCCAGTTTTTAATTGATTTATCATGTACAATGTGGATTTTGCATCGTTCTCGTGCAGTGCCAAGTCAAAAGCCTTACAGGAATCTAGAGCAGGAGTGGGCAAACTACGGCCCGTGGGCCGGATCTGGCCCCTCAGGGCTTTGGATCCAGCCTTCGGGATTGCCACCCCTGTGGCGCTGTGGGTGCCGCGCTGCTCCTGGAAGCAGCCAGCACCATGTCCCTGCAGCCCCTGGGTGAGGGGAGGGTGGCAGAGGACTCCGTGCACAGTCCTCACCCGTGGGTTCCACACCCCAAGCTCCCATTGGCTGCAGTTCCCCATTCCCGAGAGTGGCGCAGGGCCAGGGCAGACAGGGAGCTGCTCCAGGTAAGCGGCCTGGGCCAGAGCCCGCACCCCAAACCCCTCCTGCATCCCACACCCCAACCCCCTGCCCTGAGCCTGCGGCCGCACCCCACACCACTCCTGCACCCCAACCCCCCACCCCCTGCCCTGAGCCCCCTCCCATACTCTGCACCGCTCCCCTCACCCCAGCCCCCTGCCCTGAGCCCCCTCTTACACCCCGCATCCCTCATCCACCCCAACTCCTTGCCCTGAGCCCCTTCCTGCACGCCGCACCCCTCCCACACCCTGCACTCCCTCCCGCACCCCAACCCCCACCCCAGCCCTACATTCATGGCAGTGCATGCAATTTCCCCACCCAGCTGTGGCCCTCGGGCCAAAAAGTTTGCCCACCCCGATCTAGAGAGATGAGGTGAGTGAGGTAATGTCTTTTATTGGACCAGCTTCTGTTGGTGAGAGAGACAAGCTTTGGAGCTTACTCTTCAGGGCTGGGCTCTGTGTGGCTCGAAAGCTTGTCTCTCTCACCAAGAGAAGTTGAGCCAGCAAAAGACATTTCCTCACCCACCTTGTCTCTCTTGTATCCTGGGACCAACATGACTGCAACTACACTGCGTACAAAAATGGCAGATGTCTAAGCAGAGCACATCAGGGCTCTTCCTTTAGGCAACCAAACCTCTCATCTCATCAGAATAAGACAGCAAGTGAGTCTGATGAGAACTCACTGGTCACAGAGCGCCCATAGGGCTGGAGTTGGGTGGGGGGATCAGAGTGAGCAGACATGGCAGAGGGACACTCACAGCGGTGTATACACCTCAGCCTGCAGCACGGTGCCCTAGCACCACGCTGGGGCATTGGGCTCAGCACTGACTCAGAGAGAGAGCAGCCCCCTCCTGTCATCTCCAAACTGCTCCCTGCAGCAAGGCCCTTAGACACGACCTGGGGCTTTGTGGTAATGCAGGAGTCTGCAGGGAAAGCAGCCTCCGCTGAGCCCCAGCCCAGCATTTTGCATCAGGGTCAGAACTCACTGTGAGGGAAGAGCGCCCCAGTGAGTCCCCGAACTGCTTCTTGCAGCACTTACAGGGGCATGACAAAGGAGGGTTACCTGAGCACACAACACTGGCATCTTCTCTGTGGTGACAGTTATTGTCTCCCCAAGACTTAGTCCTGCATTCGGAGAGGGCAGCTTCTGACCCTGCGCAGTTAACCTCAGCCAGCCAAATTGGCCCAGATCCTTGTCCAAATTGAGCCCTCCCTGGGGCTGATAACGCCGTCCCACAGCCTAGCTGCCTGCACACGACGCCGGCATCGGTTATGTTCCAGCCGTCATCACACACTGTTCCCCACTGCTGGTTGTGAAACACCTCGACTCTCCCAGCACAGCGACTTGGGCTGTCCAGCAGTCGCACTTCAGCCAGGTGTGGAAGGGCTGAGTCTGCAAACATCCCAAGGGTGTAGTCAGAGAGATTCCTGTTCATCTTAACATTAGCAATGCTGGGGAACGCAGCACCTCCCACTGATGGGTCTAAACAGCATAAGCACACAGCGACTGACCATCAAGGGCTCACTCCCCACCACAGACATGCTACCACCTCTGGGGTGGAACAGGGCAGATGAGAGAGTTTACGGAAAGCTGGCCCAGTAGTTTAGGCAGGAAGTGGGGAAGAATTATGTCTTTCTTAGTTACTGCAGGTTTGAAAATTAGGCCTATGAGATTGCCCAACTAGAGCATAATGCGTCACTGCAGCCAATGGCCCACCAGCAGAGGCCACACCTGCTGACTTACCATGGTCGGGTAACTAGCTGCAGACTGTTGATTAGACATCTCCAGGTATAAAGATTCCTGTTCCCATCTTACCCCTTATCTGAACAACCCGTTGCTAGGCGGCTGCTGGCCAGATCCCTGGGACCTGCCCCAGTTCCTTATCCTTGTTCCTGACTCCTCCTTCCTCACCCAGTTCCTGTTCCTTGCTCCTGTTACCGTCCCTTGCTCCTGGCGCCTGTTTCCTGGCCCAGGGAGCGGTGTATGTCTCACAGGGACACAGCACACCCTGCAGCACAGCCCCCCAGCACCTCGCTGAGACACTAGGGTCAGAACTGGCTCAGACAGGAAAGAAGGGACTGTGCTGAAAGCTTCCCAGCCTGTTCCAGGCAGCACCCCAGTGACGTGACAGAGGAGGGTTACCTGAGCACACAACACTGGCATCTTCTCCGTGGTGACAGTTACTCTTTCCCCAAGAACTAGCCCTGCATTCGGTGAGGACAGCTTCTGTCCCTGTGCAGTTAACCTCATCCAGCCAGATACGGTCATATCCTCTCTCAAAGTGAGCCCGCCCTGGGGCTGATAACGCCGTCCCACAGCCCAGCTGCCTGCACACGACTCCAGCATCAGTTAAGTCCCAGCCGTCATCACACACGGTTCCCCACTGATGGTTGTGAAGCACCTCGACTCTCCCAGCGCAGCGATTGGGGCCATTCACCAGTTGGAGAGGACCTGGGTCTGGAATGACCGAGTCTGCAAATGCAATAAATACTCAAGGAGATTCCTGTGCATCTGATCACAAGTGATGCTGATGACTGTATCGCCTACCACGGATGGATGTGATTGGCCTCCTCACACAGCCCCTCCATGCCAAGGGCTCAGTCCCCACCGCTGACATGCTGCCACTTCGGGGTGGGACAGGGCAGCTGAGAGTCAGGGCACAGAAATATGGTGACTGTGCAGACAGGAAGTTGGGGGAAATGTTTGTCCAGTCAGAGCTGGGGGGGACGTTACAGGTTCAGGGCTAATTGTTTGTGGTGCAAATTGTCCAGCATGGCTGAGTTAGGAGCCCAACTCTTGTCAAAGTGACCCTGGGTTTCTAGTCCCCAGGAGCGACTGCAAGCTCTGTTTGACACCAAGTCCCACAGCTGGGATCCATGCTTACCCAGCGCCCCATTGTGCCAGGGAGGGCGGGGGATCAGAGCGATCAGAGCGGGGAGAGGGCCTCTCACTGTGCCCCACACTCCACCCTCTGCAGCTCACGCCCCCTAGCGCCGCTCTGGGGAACTGTGAGCGTCGCTGACTGTGAGGCGAGAGCCCCATACGCTGCAGCACAGACCTTTTGTCAGCCAGCGGGAGGACTGGGGTCAGCCCAGACTGCTAGGGGAGAGCACCCCCTCCTCTGTTCCCAGCCTGCTCCCTTCAGTACAGGCCCATAGCGCTGCGCTGGGGCATGGGAACTCAGATCGGGAACCAGGGGCTGGGCTGAAAGCTTCCTAATCCACTCCCTGCAGCACCCACCGTGACAGAAGAGATGAGGCTTACCTGAGCACACAACACTGGCATCTTCCACGTGGTTACAGTTATGCTCTCCCCAAGGCCGAGCCTTGCATTCGGAGAGGGCAGCTTCTGTCCCTGTGCAGTTAACCTCATCCAGCCAGATACGGTCAGATCCCTGTCCAAACCGAGACCCGCATGGGGCTGATAACGCTGTCCCACAGCCCAGCTGCCTGCACACGACTCTGGCCTCAGTTAAATCCCAGCGGTCATCACACACGGTTCCCCACTGCTCGTCGTGAAGCACCTCGACTCTCCCAGCACAGCGACTCGGGCCGTTCACCAGTCGGAGCTGAGCCACTTCTGAAATGCCAGAGTCTGCAAACACCCCAAGGGGATAAACACTCAGGGAGGTTCCTGTGCATCGGATCACTAGTGACACTGGAGAATGTAGTGCTTCCCACGTACGGGTCCACACAGTGAATACCCATCACGGGCTCACTCCCCACCACTGACATGCTCCTGCTTCTGGGGTGAATCAGGGCAGCTGAGAGACAAGCTCGGCAAAGTTGGCTGAGCTGTTTATGCAGGAAATGGGAAAGAATTAGGCACCTCCCATGCACTACAGGCCTCAAGCCCAGATCCACGAGTTTGCTGAACTGCAGCCTGACCTGTCACATCACCGTGAGATGCGGGAATTGTAGCTAATGGGTCACCAGCAGAGGCCCATCCACCACGAGCAGGTGACGAGAAGCAGATTGCTGATTGGACACTTCCAGCTGTAAAGCTCCCTGTTCCCATCCTACCCTTTGTCTGAGCAACTCCTTGCTAAGGCTGCTGCTGGCCAGACCCCTGGGACCAGATTCCTGCCACCTCACACGATTCCTGCTCCTTGCTCCTGTTACCACCCCTAGTTCCTGGCTCCAGCTGCCTGGCCTGGGCCAGTTCCTCCTCCTTGTTCCCGTTAGCACCCCTTGTTCCTGGCTTCTGCTGCCTGGCCGGGCCAGTTCCTCCTCCTTGTTCCCGTTACCGCCCCTAGTTCCTGGCTCCTGCTGCCTGGCCCGGGCCAGTTCCTCCTCCTCGTTCCCGTTACCACCCCTTGTTCCTGGCTCCTGCTGCTTGGCCCGGGCCAGTTCCTCCTCCTTGCTCCCGTTACCACCCCTTGTTCCTGGCTCCTGCTGCCTGGCCCGGGCCAGTTCCTCCTCCTTGCTCCCGTTACCACCCCTTGTTCCTGGCTCCTGCTGCCTGGCCCGGGCCAGTTCCTCCTCCTTGCTCCCGTTACCACCCCTTGTTCCTGGCTCCTGCTGCTTGGCCCGGGACAGTTCCTCCTCCTTGTTCCTGTTACCACCCCTTGTTCCTGGCTCTTGCTGCCTGGCCCTGTGCCTGCTCCTTGCTCCCATTACTGCCCCTTTTTCCTGCTTCCTCACCCTAACTCCAGGGACCAATTCTGACTGCGGCTTGACCTTGGGCAAGGCTTCGGACTCTGTTTCTGGCTTTCACCTTTTGTGTGACGTCCAGCCGTGATCCTGATGCCACCCTGGCTCTGACCACTAGGCCACACCACCTTGTTACTGGCCCTGACAGTGTCCAATCCCGTCTGCCCAAGGATAACATTAGTTAAGTTGCCAATTTCCCGGGACAATGCAGTCAGGAGCATGATGCTCAGCAAAGTGACGCAGGGTTCCCAGTCCCAGTGAACAACAGGCTCCAGCTGACACTGAATCTGACTGGAAGGACCAATGGCGACGGAGTGCCAGACTGTGCCATAGCTTGGAATGGAAATGGAGCAAGCAGAGATGGGGGAAGGTTTCTCAGAGGGACACATACACATCTCCCTGCAGCACAGCCCCCCAGCACCTCGCTGAGACACTAGGGTCAGCACTGGCTCAGACAGGAAAGCAGGGACTGTCCTGAAAGCTTCCCAGCCTGTTCCAGGCAGCACCCCCAGTGACGTGACAGAGGAGGGTTACCTGAGCACACAACACTGGCATCTTCTCCGTGGTGACAGTTACTCTTTCCCCAAGGCCTAGCCCTGCATTCGGTGAGGGCAGCTTCTGTCCCTGTGCAGTTAACCTCACCCAGCCAGATACGGTCATATCCTCTCTCAAAGTGAGCCCGCCCTGGGGCTGATAACGCCGTCCCACAGCCCAGCTGCCTGCACACGACTCCAGCATCAGTTAAGTCCCAGCCCTCATCACACACGGTTCCCCACTGATGGTTGTGAAGCACCTCGACTCTCCCAGCGCAGCGATTGGGGCCATTCACCAGTTGGAGAGGACCTGGGTCTGGAATGACCGAGTCTGCAAATGCAATAAATACTCAAGGAGATTCCTCTGCATCTGATCACAAGTGATGCTGATGACTGTATCGCCTACCACGGATGGGTGTGATTGGCCTCCTCACACAGCCCCTCCATGCCAAGGGCTCAGTCCCCACCGCTGACATGCTGCCACTTCGGGGTGGGACAAGGCAGCTGAGAGTCAGGGCACAGAAATATGGTGACTGTGCAGACAGGAAGCTGGGGGAAATGTTTGTCCAGTCAGAGCTGGGGGGGACGTTACAGGTTCAGGGATAATTGTTTGTGGTGCAAATTGTCCAGCATGGCTGAGTTAGGAGCCCAACTCTTGTCAAAGTGACCCTGGGTTTCTAGTCCCCAGGAGCGACTGCAAGCTCTGTTTGACACCAAGTCCCACAGCTGGGATCCATGCTTACCCAGCGCCCCATTGTGCCAGGGAGGTTGGGGGATCAGAGTGATCAGAGCGGGGAGAAGGCCTCTCACTGTGCCCCATACTCCACCCTCTGCAGCTCACGCCCCCTAGCGCCGCTCTGGGGAACTGTGAGCGTCGCTGACTGTGAGGCGAGAGCCCCATACGCTGCAGCACAGACCTTTTGTCAGCCAGCGGGAGGACTGGGGTCAGCCCAGACTGCTAGGGGAGAGCACCCCCTCCTCTGTTCCCAGCCTGCTCCCTTCAGTACAGGCCCATAGCGCTGCGCTGGGGCACGGGAACTCAGATGGGGAACCAGGGGCTGGGCTGAAAGCTTCCTAATCCACTCCCTGCAGCACCCACCGTGACAGAAGAGATGAGGCTTACCTGAGCACACAACACTGGCATCTTCCACGTGATTACAGTTATGCTCTCCCCAAGGCCGAGCCTTGCATTCGGAGAGGGCAGCTTCTGTCCCTGTGCAGTTAACCTCATCCAGCCAAATACGGTCAGATCCCTGTCCAAACCGAGACTCGCATGGGGCCAATAACGCCGTCCCACAGCCCAGCTGCCTGCACACGACTCTGGCCTCAGTTAAATCCCAGCGGTCATCACACACGGTTCCCCACTGCTCGTTGTGAAGCACCTCGACTCTCCCAGCACAGCGACTCGGGCCGTTCACCAGTCGGAGCTGAGCCACTTCTGAAATGCCTGAGTCTGCAAACACCCCAAGGGGATAAACACTCAGGGATGGGCTAGAGGAAAGGAATATGAGGCTTGTTCGCTATCGTTTGCTCTGGCTCCCATTCAGTCTCAGTGTGGCAGACTGGCTGGCTCCGGGGGGCTGGGAATGGGACACTGGGGGGTTCCTGTCTGGAGGTCACCAGCTCTGATCCAGCCCCAGGCACGGTGGAATGGCTGACTCGTGGGATGGAGGATGGGACACAGGGTCTTTCCCCCAGGGGACTCTGGCTCCAGTAAAGTCTGTGCGAGGAGGATGAGGTGACGCAGTACATTGGGGGAAGGAGACCTGGATCTTTTCCCCTGGAGGGCACCGGTTCCCGTTTGGCCCCAGCTCAGGCAGGGGCTGTGGCTGGTGTGGGGGGAACAGGTACTGCACTTTCACGTCTTGGGGCCCTGCGTCCAAGCTGGTAGTGAGTGGAAGTTGCAGCCATTGCAGCTCTCTGATGCCCAAAATGTGAAATGAGCTGCTGGGGTTAATTCCCCTCCATGACAGGACAGGTTTGTGCAGCCCAGCCCAGCCCAGCCCTCAGTCCGAGCGGCTCCTGGCCGAGGGACAAACGGCGTAACTGGTCAGGAGACTGAACTGCCCTTTGCCCCTGCCCGAGCCCCCTCCCCATCTGCGCCCCGATGCCCCCGTCTACCAGAGCCAACAGCAGCAGCCTCATGGGGCTGTAGTTCTGCTCCCCAAAAGCCTCCACTGGGGCTGACACGGCTCCTCTATATTCCACAGTATCCACATAGACAGGGCCAGCCCCGTGCTGAACAGAGCACTGTCCTGGTGCTGAGGGTGCCACAGCAGCCCAGCTCCTGGCACCCCACCGCCACCTCCTGCAGGCCCCAGCTGGTGTCACTCACGGCACCTCCACTCCCCCAGTGCAGGGACTGGGGCCATGCACCAGCTACAGCCAGAGCTGAGCTGAAATGGCTCTAACAATAACTAAAGGCAAAAATATCTCTTGGGGCAGATCCTATTCCAGGGGAAATCTGGGCCACCCCAGACTTAAGCGGCTCAGCCAGGAGCTGCCACAGCCCAAATGTAACTCGGACTTGCTAGGCAAGGCTGAGTTCTCGAGATGCTGGGTGGCCTGAGTATTTCCACAGGGACCCAATAGCCAGGATGCCCTTCACTCTGCCACACAGTCCACCTTGTTAACAATTCACTGGTGGGGAAACTGAGGCATGTAGTGAGGCAGTGATAGGCTGAGTCCACAGGGTGAGTCTGGCAGAGGCAGGATTTGAACCCAGATCTCCAGTTCTACATTTGAACCACTAGATTAAATCATCTTAACTCTGCCCTTCCCCACCCCGATTTATAAGCCAGCTGCACACAGAGCTGCACCTTGCAGCATGCACCCCACATACACCCCGCACCCTCTGCCTATGTTCGTATTTACCTGCCAAGGGGAATCCTGTCATGGAAGCTGAAAAAAAGCAAAGAGATGAGGTAAGTCTCTGCCTCCATGATTGGACATTTCAGGGATCTCCAAACACTGGCTGATGTAAGTAGTGGCCTGAGTAAGCACTGGGAGAAAAGGTCTCAGCTGCATGTTATATTTCAGTGACCCTAGCTACTGACTCTCAGGGAGGTGGATTGCCTACACTGATGGGAGAACCTCTTCTGTCAGCGTTGGTAGCATCTACACTGTAATGTTTCCAGTGCAGAGGAGCCCTAAGTAGCCGACAAAATACAAGATGTGGTGAGCGATGTCAGAACCAATGACACTGCACCCGCCCTTCCAAACCGAGCCACCTGCTTTCACACTGCCTGCATCACTGAAGGTCCCACACACCCTGCTCCCCCTAGGCCTTACTGGGGCTAGTATCCCCTGACCCTGGAGTGTTACAACCCCACACACCTTGTAATGGGATGCAAAAGTGTATTATATTGTTCAGCCACTAGGTGGTGATGTGTGTAAAATCCCTTATTTTAAGCTGATCTCAGCCATTCCTGGCAGAGCATTAAAGGATTGTGGTATGTAAAAGCAAGCTCTGTGATCAGTCCATGTCTGGTACAGAAGAACATGACATGGTGTGTGGAGTAACATAAGAACATAAACAGAAGGAACAAAGCTACAAAGGTTGCAGGATCTCAACACCATGCCACTCTTTAGTGCCCTAGAGAACTTTAGCTTTCACAAACTTCACCATGGATAGACTGGAAACAAGATTTCACGTTGCTGCCAAGCTGCACAAGGAAACTGGAGATATGCAGGTATCGTCTTTAATGTAGGCTATGGGAAGGAGGCAGAGCATATCTTTAAATCCTTTGACTTTACTGAAGACAGTCACAAAGGTGACTATGAAAGGGATCTGGCTCTGTTTGATGCATACATTATACATCAGAGAAATGTAGCTTATGAAAAAGCTTCTTTCCACCAGAGAACTCAAGAACCAGGGGAAAGTTTGGAATGTTTTATAAGAGCTCCACATATATTGGGAGAAAACTGTGATTTTGGGAATGCAAAGGTTGAAAATAACCCAATAATCAGCCTCTGTGTGCTAACAGATAAAAAAATTTCTGTGTGCTAACAGATAAAAAAATTTCACAGCAGCTACAACTGAGGAGAGATTTAACTCTAGCCACAGCTATTCAAATAGCAAACTAGTCTGAATTAGTCAAACAACAGAACAAAAGGCAGGAGCAAATTGATAAACCTGAAACTAGCTATGGTTTAGCTTAGGCTATGTCTACACTAGCACTTGCTGTGGTATAACTTATGTCACTCAGGAATGTGAAAAAGCCACCCCCTGCGCAATGTAAGTTACATCGACCTAAGCACAGTATGGACAGCGCTATGTGGGCAGAAGAAGCTGTCCTACCAACATAGCTACTGCCACTCATGGAACTGGAGTAGTGAAGCCAACTGGAGAGCTCTCCGTCAGCTTAGGGCATGACGACACTTGCAGATGTAGAGGGCTGAGAGTTAAACCAGCCTTCAGGAACCGCAGCAGGGAAAATGCTGCCGAGTGTTTACACTCTCAGCTGGAAGCGCACTGGCGTGGCCACATTAGCATCTCTTGCAACGCCACAAAGAGCAGTGCATTGTGGTAGATATCCAAGTGTTCAAGTGGCTGCAACATGCTTTTCAAATGCGGGGGGGGGTGAGTGTGACAGGGAGTGTGCAGTGTGTATGTGGGGGGAGAGAGAGTGGGTTTTTGGGGTGCTGAGAGTGTGTCAGCATGCTGTCTTGTAAGTTCAGATGCCCCTCCCCACCACCTCTCTCTCACACATTCACAGCAAGCAACATGCCACACTAATGGTTGCTTTGTCCCGGAACAGATAAGCAGCCGGCTGTCAGAAACGGAGCTTTGAAAGGGCATATCCGCATTCCTACAGCTGATTCCAAAACAATGGCAAGAGTGGCCACTTGACTTAAGGGGATTATGGGATGTTTCGGGAGGCCGATCACAGCGCAGTAAGGCAACACCTCGTTCACACTGATGCTGGGGTGTTTCAGCGGAGGCACAACAAGCGTCATACTTCTCGTGGAGGTGGATTACCAGGAGCGCTCCAGCTGCAGAGTCCAGGCGCTCTAAGTGCCTTGCCAGTGTGGACGGGTCGGGAGTTAGGGCGCCTGGGGCTGCTTTAATGCACTCTAACTTGCAAGCGTAGCCAAGCCCTTAGGCCATGGCTACTTTGAGCACTTTGAGTTAAACCAGCCTTCGTAGAGTGCAGTAGGGAAAGCGCTGCAGTCTGTCCACATTGACAGCTGCAAGCGCACTGGCGTATCCACTTTTGTGGCACTTGCAGTGGCATTGGGAGCAGTGCATTGTGGGCAGCTATCCCACAGAGCACCTCTTCCCATTCTGGCGCTGTGGCTTGTGGGAAGGAGGCGGGAGGTGCAGGGCATTCTGGGTTCTGTCCCAATGCCCCGTGATGCATCGGTTTGCATCCCAGCAATCCCTCTGCTTCCATCCACAATTGACGCCATCTTTCAATGGTTTTTGTACTGCACGCTCTGTCTTCCCTTTTGGTCTGTGGGATTGGAGCCCGAACTGCTGAGGAATATGCTGACGAGTCTCGCCAGCACATCACGTTTGGCAGTCGAGTTACTCCTTAAGATCCAAGTGACAGTGAGGACTCAGACAATGATATTGATGTGAGTAATGCATACAACACGAGATTGCTTGTGGTATTCATGGACATGCTCACCACCACGGAACAGTGCTGTACCCTCCATAACATTTGTGAAGGGAAGGGTGAAAGATTCACTCAGGCATGGAACTCGGAGGTTCAACACCTGGAGGCTGAATTTGACCAGCCACAGAGCAGGGCTATTAAAGGGGCCCAGCGTGGGGCTGCAAGGATTAGGGATGCCTCGAGGAAGCAATTTGAGGCTGAATGCCACCAGTAATGTCTGGTGCCCTGCACGGGAGTGAAGTGCAGTGGTTCCAATGTTAGTAGGAATCTGTGTTTGCTACGTATGATACACTGACTCGCAGTGCCTGTTGCTTTCCTGGGCTAAGGTATCTTTTATGTTATGCAATAATAAAGAATGTTTTCAAAGCAAAAAAATCCATTTAATGAAAAGAAAATGTATTTATTGAAAAGAAACACAACTGCTTGGGAAACACAAAGGGCAAAGGGGTGGGGTGGTGAATGGTTCAATCACAGGTTTGCGTATGTCCTGTTATCATACTCAGCCTTCCTGTCTGGAGTGCTGTGCAATGAGTGCTGCACTTCAGGATGGCTCTACTGCATGGTGATGGGGGTTGAGTGCAGTGGGTCAGGGTCCTAGTTTTCAGGGCTGGGTGGTGAAGCTACAGGTGTTAGAGGCAGCTGATTGCAATAAGAACTCGGATGTTGGGGAAAGTGGGTTGGAGGTGATATGGGGGCACAAGGGAAAGAGTTTTGGGACAAGGGCTGCCGTGGGGTTGGGCGCAGAAGTGCTCCATCTGCATGGCTACAAGCGCCTGGATTGAGTCTTCTTGGTGCTCCATGATGCTTATCAGCTGCTCTGTGCTTTGGTGCCGGTGATCCGCATTCTGCTGGAGGACTCTCCTTTCACTCTCCCGCCGCTCCTGCACTTTTTGATTTTCATTAAGGGAGTGCTGCATGACTTCATGCAGCATGTCCTCTTTGCTTCTACGTGGCCTCTTCCTGATTCTTTGCAGCCTCTCGGCCGGTGAGAACACAGATGGCTGAGATCTCAAGGTTGCATCTGTAAAGGCAAATGCAACACTTAACAGAGGCAGCATTGTTCACACCAGACAGAGCAATGATTCCCCCGTACTTAAGGAGGGCAAGCACAGTCTACACAATCGCATAACTTGCCTGTCCCAAAAGCGAGCGCACATAACCCCCAGGAGCCCCCAAATGGTGAGTAAGCACAGGGTCAAGGGAGACTGATTCTTTCATGGCTGTACTGTCCTCTGGGTTTCTGTGTCTTGGGGAGAGCCAACAGCTGCAGGGGGGTACCTATACTGAACACTGTCCCCACATTTTCCAAAGGAGTTCGTCCTAAAAGATATCTCGTTGCTGAGGGTGACTTGGGAAACAAGGGAGGGTCTTCTACTACAATCTAGCTTCCGCCCTGGCCCATAAGCCGCTTGCCTGTGTGCAGCAATGGCCCTCCCGCCCCTCATGGCACAGTGGCGCAGACATGTTAGCCTGACTGGGACAAGGACCACAGTGACTCTCCCATGAAACCTGCTTAAGCGCATTGCCCAAGTTCTGGATGAGACCTTTGAAGAGATCACTGAAGCCGATTACCAAGATGTGAGAGAGCACATCAATGCCATATTCCGCATCTAGGCATGCATGCAGTCCTAACCCTCCTTGCCCCAAGAGCCCGCACTGAATAACTTCCTTCCCAAAATAAAAGCCACTTACCGGGAACCTCCTCCGGAGTTTGTCCTTCCCCAAGCACCGTCTGCTGCAACTGGCTACCTTCCTCCTGGCTTGAGAACAGCTCCTGGCTGCAAGCATCTAGGGATGCCGGGGTGTCTTCCTCCTCCTGTGCACCCTCACTCCTGCTTTGCTCCTCCTCCTCCTGCCTTGTTGGACTGTGCTCTGAGGTGTCCATGGTGGTACTCGGAGTGGAGGTGGGGTCGCCCCCAAGTACCATGTCCAGCTCTTTGTAGAAATGGCAGGTTGCAGGAGCAGCACCGGAGCGGCTGTTTGCCTTGCGGGCTTTCTGGTAGGCATTCCGCAGCTCCTTCACTTTAACCCTACACTGCAGAGTGTCCTGGTCATGGCCCCTTTCCATCATGTCCCTTGGTATCTGCCCGAAGGTATCGTAATTCCTACGGCTGGAGTGAAGCTGGGACTGGACAGCTTCCTCCCCACAAACACGGATGATGTTCATCAGTGGGGATCTGCTTGATACATGCTGACTGCTGTAGGGACAATGGCTAGTCCTTCCCTGGGCTACTTCCTACTGTGACTCCTGTAGTCTTGGTCTAGACATCTTCTGGGTCTCCGGTCTCCCTAGGCTGTGCTGCTCCCGGTGGCTCCAACCTCCGAGTGGTGTCCTCAGGTACCTGGGCACGTGCCTGAGTCTTGGCACCTCTGGCTTGCACAGTCTGGGGCTTCGACAGCTCCCGGGCTGGAGCCTGGGGCGTGAGTCCTTCCTCTCCAGCAGTCTGCCCTGACTGAGCTGTGCTGCTCCCTTTTATAGAAGCGCTACCCTTGGTGCATGCCTGGTAGGGAATGGGGGTGTGGTCTCTTCTACCCACAGTGAGGAATTAACCCTTCCCCATCCAGTTTGGGGTAAGTGCACCCTGTCACATCCTCCCATAGCTGAAGTCACCTGAGGGCTGTGACTAGCCCTGGAGGTACTCTTAAATGCATGGGCCAGTTCACCACAGAAATGGCTTACTAAGACAAAAGCTTTGCATTCAGAGTGCATGTGATCAAAGAACCACAGAACATCAACCTTCTCAGCAGCAGGCTATCAACCACCATGGGCCTAGTGAGAAAGGTGGAAGAACTCACTGGAGGATTTGATGATATAACACAAAATCAACCTGTGGAACTCTTTGTGGGCAGATGTTGTGAAGGCCCAAACTATAACATGGTTCAAAAGTTAGCAAAGTTCATGGAGGATAGGTCCACCAAAGACTATTAGCCAGGAGGCCAGGGATGGTATCTATAGCCTCTTTTTGCCAGAAGCTGGGAATGGGTGACAGGGGATAGATCACTTGATGACTACCTGTTCTGTTCATTCCCTCTGGGGCACCTGGCATTGGCCACTGTTGGAAGACAAGATACTGGGCTAGATGGACCATTGCTCTGATCTAGTATGGCCATTCTTATATTCTTATGATACTGGGGTTTTGAAAGGAGATCCAGTACAGATCAATTTAAGAGACACTGCTGAACTGTACAGTGTACAAACATTTCTACCAGAGAGACCTTGAAGAGACTAGCTGCAGATTTATGGAAATTCAGAGACTGTCATTACCCAGTTATCATGTACTATTTTCCCAGGTATATAGAGATAATGTACTTGAAAGACATATCACAGTGTTATGGAGAAACTGAAGTGCATTTTTGCTCACTTTGGTATTCCAGAGCAACTAGTGAGAGACAACAGACCACAATTCAGAGCAGCAGAATTTGTCATTCCAAACTAAATATGATTTTGATCTTATTGTGAGCCTCCCACATTACCCCAAGCGAACGGAGAAGCTGAAAGAGCTGTACAGACAGCCAAGAAAATCCTACAGCAGGAAGTCCCATTCTTTGTTCTTCTGAGTTACAGATCAACGCCGATATCAGCTGCTGGATATAGTCCTGTACAACTCCTGATGGGAAAACAACTCAGAACAACAGGCTCTTTTCCAAAGTTGGACCAATCTCCAAAGGGGCCAGACATGAAGAGATTTGCCAAATCGGATAAAAAGGCAAAACTGAGATTATTGTAATGTCATTGGGGTGGGGTATTGTAAAATGGGGCCTGTCAGGGTTTCCTCCCCACTCTGAACTCTGGGGTACAGATGTGGGGACCTGCATGAAAGACCCCCTAAGCTTATACTCCACCAGTTTAGGTTAAAAACTTCCCCAAGGCACAAATTCCTTGTCCTTGGACGGTATTGCTGCCACCACCAAGTGATTTAAACAAAAATTTTGGGGGGGGCTACTTGGAGCCCTATCCCCCCCAAAATATCCCCCCAAACCCCTTCACCCCCTTTCCTGGGGATGCTTAAGAATAACATACCAACCAAATAGGTAAGCAAGGTGAGCACAGACCAGACCCTTGGGTTTTTAGGATACTAAAAACTAATCAGGTTCTTAAAAGCAGAACTTTATTATAAAGAAAAAAAGTAAAAGAAGCACCTCTGTAAAATCAGGATGAAAGGTAATTTTACAGGGTAATAAACAGATTTAAAACACAGAGGATTCCCCTCTAGGCTCAACTTCAAAGTTACAAAACAGGAATAAACCTCCCTCTTAGCATAGGGAAAATTCACAAGCTAAAACAAAAGATAATCTAACACATTTCCTTGCTATTACTTATAATTTCTGTAATGTTAGATGTATCATTTCAGTAGGAGCTGGATTACCTGCTTGGTCTCTCTCTTTGTCTCAAGAGGGAACACAAAGAGAGCACAAACAAAACCTTCCCCCTCCTCCCAGATTTGAAAGTATCTTCTTTCCCCACTGGTCCTTCTGGTCAGGTGCCAACTAGGTTAATTGAACTGATTAACCCCTTACAGGTAAGTGATTCTGTACCTCTGGCCAAGAGGGATTTTATATTACTGCATACATAAAGGTTGTTACCCTTCCCTTTATATTTATGACAGGACCCTACTCTACCCTAAGTTATCTCGGTGAGAAGCAACCCATCTCTTACCAACCCTAGTGTTACCCAGAGGAACAGACTGGGCATGGTGCACAGTCCTTGGGAAGGGGAGGGACACTAGTAACTCCAGGGGACTTCCTTACCCCAATTTACCTAGCAAGGCTACACCAGCAGGGCCTTGCCTACTGGGACCCGAGAACACCCTGGGATTGGGTTTAAGGCTGCAACCCAATTACCAGTCATCCTCCCTCTTGTGGGACCTCACAGCTACTTGTGAGACCTCAGGACTGAATCTGAACAATGGAAACTATTGCACAGGGGGTTCCAAATTGCCTCGTCCCCTCACCACAATACCTCCTCCCCAGCTTCTCCTCTTATCCATGTCGGGTCTATCTGTGAGCTGGAGTGCTCCTGCCTGGCTACTAGATAGATTCCCAATAAATAACATTCCCTTAACTGGGGTAGTAGGTTTATCCACACCTAAGCTGTTAAAAGGGGAACACACACAAAACACCAACTTAAATACAACAGATTAATCTCTCTCAGGAACAGCCTGAAACTGGGAAAAAACTTATTAGCAGGTTTCAGAATATACTAAGCAGCTGAAAGGTTTAAAATATACTAAAACCATCATCACACTACGACCTACACCTGGATGGGAAGCATACCAAACTATTTACTCTGTATATACACATACAAACCAACATACTTTTAACAGTAACAGTGTCTTCTCTGGGGTGCTGAAATTTCTCTGTTCAGTTTGCTAGTGCCAGAAAGGGGTGTGATGAGGGTGATGTCCCATTCCCTGGGCTAGGGCTTCCTTCGATGTTCCACAGAAATGATCACAGCAGTGTCCAGACTTTCCCCCTTTTTTTCTCTTTTTGTGCTAGCCCCACATCTTCCCCCCAACAGAGAGCCTAGTTCGGAAGGTCACTAGATATTGTTCCCCAGTAGTTTTTGTGAGTGACAAAGGCCCATCTCCCACACTGGTGAATGCCCCAGCCAAGTACTCACTGCGGGATCAGACCACTCAGCCCCTGAGGCCAAGGATCAACTGAAAAGGAGAGAAATCAAGAAAAGAAAAACCCATCCTCCTCTGAGCCACGGACTCCCTGACCTGCTGTGAGGTGGGGCTGCCTTAGTCCAGGCCGTGCATGGCTAACGCAGGGCCTTGCCTCAGGACCAGATCAGAGAAGTCTCTGCAGAGCTGGCTGCAGTCATCAGCCTGGCTCAAGGGCTGCCAGAAACCCCCCAGGCCGGGGTTGTCATGGCTCCCTGCATGGCAGGTCTCAGGGCAGTAAGGGGGACTGGCAGTTTCTAGGATACCACAGCTCAGCCCTCTCTGCTGCCCACTCACTCCCCCTCGTTAGGTCTCTGCCTGTCTCCTGCTCCCTCACAGCAAGGTCATGATGCCCCAGGCTCCCCTGCAGCCCCATCTCTGCTGCTGGGTTCGCTTCCCTCCATAGGGTCCTGCCAGGCTGGGCCTGTCACCATGTCACGGTGGGGCCCCGTCCCCTCACAAACTGTCATCCCACCCCCCTCACAAACCCTCATTCCACTCCTCGCTGAACCTCGCCCCACTCCTCACCCTGCCTCCTGACTGATCCTGGCCCTGCCACCCCACCGCCTCTCACCCCACTTGGCAACTCTTGCCCCACTCACAGGACATGCCCCACTCACCAACCCTGGCTCCAACCCCCCTCACCCTACCCTTGTCACTGACCCTGGCCCGGCTTCCCCGCGAACTCTCGCCCTGCCCCCCACATCAACTCTCACCCTGCTCACTGGCCCCACTCCCTGCCGCACCTCCAGACCCTCATCAAACCTCACCCTGCCCCCGTGCTGCCCCACCCTCTGAATGTCCCTGACCTCACCCCTCACTGACCTGTGACACCCCCCCTCAGCAATCCTGGCCCTGTCCCCTCACTGTTCATGGCCACATTCACTGGCCCCACCTCCCTAGCTGACTCTGGCTCCATTCCCCTCAGTGACCATGTCCCCATCCCCTCACACATCCTGCCTGCCTCACTGACCTTCACCCTGCCCTCCGACCAACCCTGGCCCCACCCCCTCACCAACCCTGGTGCTGTCCCCATCACTGACCCTCGCCGGATGCGCTGACCGCAGCCCAGCCCCGCCCCACTTGCCAGCTCCCACATGTGTTACTAGGTCTTTACTCAGCCCCACCCAGTCCCCGGCCTCTCCCTGGCCCCACCCCAGCTCCTCCCCGGGGGCTGCTCTCGCTGTCTCCTTCCCCAACATGCATGAAGGCTAGATCTGAGCTGGGCTCCCTGATTGGCCCGGCTGCCTGGTCAATCAGACTGACTTGGGGTGATGGCTACTGCCCATTGGCCCTACTCCACAGTTCTCTGATTGGCCAGAGGTCCTCTCAGTCCCAGGGTCTCAAATCCACCTTGTCCCCTCCCCTCTCTCCTGGCACGGGGAGAGGGCAGCCAAACAACCCACCCAGTGCCAGTGAGGGCAGCTGGTCCCTACACGACAAGACACGTTTACAAGAGCCATCACTCTGTTTGAGACCTGCCGGGTCTGGGACCCGGTGACCGTGTTCACATCGAATTGGAAGAAGAAAAAGGATGGATGACTCCAGCGGTCATCAAGGGAAAGAATGCAGCGCCCAGATTATGTGTGACTGAGACTGACAGGGGGGAATCCAACAGAAACCATCTGCAGCTACAGATAGTTCCTCAGAAGGAACAATCCACAGAGCAAACCTGACAGACAGCAGATGCAGAACAAATAGCCAACAACTCAAGGATTCCAAAACTACCCCACGCAGTCATTGCAACTAATGGCCAGCCAGATGGCCAAGCTGCTACACATTGGCATTTTACAGTTAGGAACCAGTTAGAGACACTGGGCAGACTGATCTGTCCTGAACTTCACAGCCAGCGTGACAGTGTGAATAAATGACAGGAGCATGGAAGTTAATGGGGGAGATGGACTGGGATGTTAACCTGTAGTGCTTGCTCAGCCACTGGGTGGCGCTGTGTGTAACATCCCTTATGGAGCCGAACCTCAGCCATACCTGGCAGGGCATTAAAGGATCTAACGATGAACTCAACTGGGGTGGGCGAACAAGTTCTGTAGTCAGATCACATCTGGAACAGGAGCATGACACACCCTGTTCCCCCCACGTCTGGCCAGGCCTTGCACTCTCCCTTGTGTGTGTGTGTGGGGCAGTTACAGTGTTTGAGCTCCCCCTGCCCGCCTAGTGTAGGTGGGCGTTGTTATCATAGCCCTCTTTCAAACAGCATGTTAACTCGAATTAGGAAACTTCAGTTCGCGCCAGCAACGTCCACACAGGGCAGTCCAAGTGCAGCTTTTTGGTGCGCTCTGCAATTCACACCCCCGCAGTACGCTCTGTGTGCAATGTAGACATGCCGCATGACTGGGGAGTGTGCGTCCTTCCAAAAATGGGGGAAATTGGGTTTGAAAATTGGAGCACTGGAGTTCGAGCAAGAAGCCAGGATCGTGGGTGAGTTAATAATTGGTTTGGATTTCACTGGGAGAGGTAGATAAGCTGGAGGGTAGGCATAAGGGCCAGAGTGACCTAGACAAATTGGAGGACTGGGCCAAAAGAAATCTGATGAGGTTCAACAAGGACAAGTGCAGAGTCCTGCACTTAGGATGGAAGAATCCCATGCATTGCTACAGGCTGGGGACCGACTGGCTAAGTGGCAGTTCTGAAAAAAAGGACCTGGGGATTACCGTGGACAAGAATTGGGATATGAGTCAACAGTGTGCCCTTGTTGCCAAGAAGGCCAATGGCATATTGGGCTGCATTAGTAGGAGCATTGCCAGCAGATCGAGGGAAGAGATTATTCCCCTCTGTCACTGGTGAGGCCACATCTGGAGTATTGCGTCCACTTTTGGGGCCCCTACTACAGAAAGGATGTGTACAAATTGGAGAGAGTCCAGTTGAGGGCAACGGAAATGATTAGGGGGCTGGGGCACATGACTTATGAGGCGAGGCTGAGGGAACTGGGCTTATTTAGTCTACAGAAGAGAAGAGTGAGGGGGGATTTGATAGCAGCCTTTAAGTACCTTAAGCAGGGTTCCAAAGAGGATGGAGCGTGGCTGTTCTCAGTGGTGGCAGATGACAGAACAAGGAGCAATGGTCTCAAGTTGCAGTGGGGGAGGTCTAGGTTGGATATTAGGAAAAAATATTTCACTAGGAGGGTGGTGAAGTACCGGAATGGGTTACCTAGGGAGGTGGTGGAATCTCCTTCCTTAGAGGGTTTTAAGGCCCGGCTTGACAAAGCCCTGGCTGGGATGATTTGGTTGGTGTTAGTCCTGCTTTGAGCAGAGGGTTGGACTAGATGGCTGCCTAAAGTCTCTTACAACCCTAATCTTCTATGATTCTATTATCCATCATGGCTAATAAGTATGTAATGAACCAATGTACTACGTTCAGTCTAGTGAATGAATTCTTTACCAGACTTGGAATCCTAGTGCGGTCGCAACGGCACTCGTCTCAAATCAAGGGAGAAACTTTGAATGCAAAGTGTTTCAGCAGCTTTGTGAGATTCCAGGGGCTTCGCAAAACCTTCTCCAGCCCCACACACCCAGCACAGTTTGATAGGATGGTAGAAAGTTTTAGTCTGACTCAGTAATTTTTACAGATTCATAGATTCCTAGGTCAAAAGGGACCACTGTGATCATCTAGTCTGAGTCCTGTATAGCACAGGCCAGAGACCTGCCCTGAAATAACTCCTAGAGCAGACTGTTTAGAAAAACATCCAATCTTGAGTTAAAAGCTGACAGTGATGGAGAATCCACCATGACCCTTGATAAATGAGTCATTTCCAGCGTGAATTTGTCTAGCTTCAACTTCCAGGTGTTGGATCCTGTTCTCCCTTTCTCTACTAGATCGAAGAACCCATTATGAAATACTTGTTCCATGAGTAGATACTCACAGACTGTGATCAAGTCACTCCTTAACCTTCTCTTTGTTAAGATCTAGCTCTTTGAGTCCATCATTATAAAGCAGGTTTTCTAATCCTTTCCTCATTCCCATGGCTCTTCTCTCAGCCCTCTCCAATTCTTCAGCCTCTTTCTTGAAATAGGGACACCAGAACTGGACACTGGATTCCAGCATCGGTCACACCAGTGCCCAATGCGGAGGTAAAATAAACTATCTACTCATACTAGAAATTCCCTTGGTCATGCATCCTATGATCACAGCAGATCTTTTGGCCATAGTGTCACACTGGGAGCTCACATTCATCCACCGTGACCCCAAACCTTTTCAGAGTCATTGCTTCCCAGGAGAGAGTTCAACATGTAAGTATGGCCAATGTTGTTGGTCCCTAGATATATACATTTGCATGTAGCTCTATTAAAATGCATATTGTTCGCTTGCACCCAGTTTACAAAGTGCCCAGATCACTCAATCAATGACCTGTCCTCTTCATTATTTACACTCCCACAATTGTGTCATCTGCAGCCTTTCTCACTGATGAGCTCTTCTTTCAGTGTCCAGCGACAGAGCCATCGTCTCTTTATTTGGGCTTACAAAGTTGGTTGCTGGCCCTCTGGAAATGCTGGTGGGTGCTGAGAGGGAGCTGAGATTTGTAATATTAACTTGTCCTTGTCTCACAGGCTAGGAAAGTGCCTACCTGAGTCTGAGAAGGGCTGTATCTAGGAACAGCACATTTCATGACTGACTGTGAGGCCAGCAGGATAATGGCTGTCTCTGGTTGTGTGTTGCGACACAACCAGGGAGGGGCACTGGGCTGGGAGTGATGAGACCAGGGTCCATTCCCAACAGCTGCTATCACATTCCCTCTCTGTGTCCCTATCCCCCTCTCTATCCTCTTCATTTAAACTGAGCTCTCGAGCACACAGACTGCCTGTCGTCCTGCCAGTGCAGAGCCCAGCACCACAGGGCCTTGAGCTCGGCATCCAGTGCTGCTGTAACATGAATTCTTGTGTTTGCATAATAAATAATAATTAAGAAATGAAGCGTCAAACACTGAACAACACAGTGAGAGCAGGACAGGAATCCTGGAATCCCGTGTGCAGTTCTGGTCACCTGAGTGCAAGACAGATGGATTCAGATGGGACCAGGTGCAGAGAAGGGCTGCTAGGACGGTCGGGGGATGGAGGCTGGTCAGACAAGAGGAGCTTGGCTAGTTTAGCTGGCATAGCACAGGCTGAGCAGGGATCTGGTTGCTCTGTATGAATCCATCATGGGAACCAGAGGGAGTGAGAAGAGCTACTCACAGAATCATAGAATATCAGGGTTGGAAGAGACCTCAGGAGGTCATCTAGTCCAACCCCCTGCTCAAAGCTGGATTAACTCCAAATAAAGCCAAAGGAAATTGTTGGCACAAGAACAAGTGGGGATAAACGGGCCAGGAGTCATGTTAGGCTGGAAATGAGAAGAAGGTTCAGAAACAACCTCCCAATGGGTAAGGGGACAATGTGCTAACTCACGTGAAGATGGCGCTTGATAAGTATGTGACTAGGATTATATGACGCGTCCTGTGTCCCGTGTTCCTAAAGAGACCAGCCCAGGGCATCTGGGAAACACCTCCAGGACTCAGAGACATGGCAATTTCTTTTTACTCTTTTAACACTTAACAAAAGTTAAACTAATTGTATTGTAAAATCATACATGCAGCTAGATAGATCCTGGTATCACCTCCTGCTCTATCCACTAGACCCCACTCTCCTTCCCAAGGCAGTAATATACCCCAGAAGTCCTGGCTTTCAGCCCCTCTGCTCTATCCACTAGACCCCATTCCACTTCCCAAGGCAGAATAGACCCCAAGAGTTCTGGCTCCCAGGACACAGTTAAGCCACGTCTGATGGGTGGGGCTGGAGAATCACAGGTTGCCCCCAGGGCTATTCAAAGCCAGAGCAAAGGGAAAAGGTCACTCACCCCAAAACCAGGCCAGAAGGATGGGGATCCTTGTGTTCCCAGCTCCAGCACAGGCAGCTGAGCTCCTGCCAAAGGGGTGCCCATCTGGGAGCAGGAGGCACCCGCGAAACCCCATGTTCATAGCACAGTCCTTGTGGGGCAGCGTGGCCAGGCGTTAGGACAGGCAATCGTCCTTGTGAGAGTGGCAGGCTGAGCTCAGTGTGCCAGGGGTGGCAGGTTTGTAGAAATTTTGGTGGTGCCCAGAACCCGCCCCTGCCCAAACTCCGCCCCCCACCTGCCCAAGGCTCTGGGAGGGAGTTTGGGTGGGAGAGGAGGTCTGGGGTGCAGGCCCTAGGCTGGGGAAGGGGATTGGGGTGCAGGCTCTGGGAGGGAGTTTGGGGATGGGTGGGGGTGCGGAGGGAGGGGGTGCAGGCTCTGGGAGGGAGTTTGGGGATGGGTGGGGGTGCGGAGGGAGGGGGTGCAGGTTCTGGGAGGGAGTTTGGGGATGGGAGGGGGTGCAGAGGGAGGGGGTGCAGGGTGAGGGCTGTGGGGTGTGGCTGCAGATGAGGGGTTTGGGGTATGGGAGAGGCTCAGGGCAAGAGTAGGGGTGTAGGGGGTGAGGGCTCTGTCTGGGGCTGGGAATGAGGGGTTTGGGGTGTGGGAGGGGCTCAGGGTGAGAGTAGGAGTGAGGGGGGTGAGGGCTTTGTCTGGGGCTGGTGGGTTTGGGGGGTTAGAGAGGCTCAGGGCTGGGGCAGAGGGTTGGAGTGCAGGGGGATGAGGGCTCTGTCTAGGGCTGGAGATGAGGGGTTTGTGGTGTTGGAGGGGCTCAGGGCTGGGGCAGAGGGTTGGGGGGATGAGGGCTCTGGCTGGGACTGGGGATAAGGTGTTTGGGATGTTGGAGGGCTCAGGGCGAGGGTTGAGGGTGTGGTGGAGAGGTGAAAGCTCTGGCTGGGGTGTGGGCTCTGGGGTGGGGCAGGGCTGGGGATGAGTTTGGGGTGCAGGCAGGCTGCTCCGGGAATGAGCCCAGAGAGGAGGACTCCCCCCAGCCTTTTCCCTGCTGGCAACAGCGAGCTCTGGGGGAGGAGCCCCCCTTTCCCACCCCCCCGTCAGCACACTCACCCCCACCACTGTCACTGCATGTGCTTCTAGGGCCCCTCTCAGGTCCAGGAATCTCCCTCGCCTCCAACGCGGTGGGTGCCGGTGGGTGCTGCGTGCGCCTCCTCCCCTGCTGTTGCCCCTGACTGTAGCCTCACTGGGGGTGAGGGATGGGGCTGCCTCCTTGCCCAGCATGGGAAAGAAGCAGTGACTGCGGGGGGCGGGGGGGCTGTGCTGGTGGAGGGTCCCGCCGGAAAAGGGAAGGGTCTGAGGTGGAAGGGCAGGCTCAGTCAGTCTGCCCTGGCAGTGGAGTTGGGGGGCACGAGGACCATGGAGCTGCTTGGAAGAGGCAGAGGCAGGGGCAGGGGCAGGGACGCTCTGCTCCAGGGCCCCGGGCAGGTGCGCGGGGGGCCGGGGGCAGCAAGAGAGGGCTGGGGGACACTTGGGGGGGACACCCGGCCCCAAATATTGGTGGAGCTGGGCCCCTGGGCTCTGAATATTGCTGGTGTTAAGGCACCACGTGGAGATATAACTCACCGCCCCTGCTTGTGACGGTCACAGGCTGGGAGGCTGGGGAGATGGGGCAGGCACCCAAGGAGGCAGGGATCCAAGGGGACAGGGGATGTGACAGGCCTCTCACTGCAGAGACCCCTCCCTCCACGCCCCCCTGCAGTGACCCAGTGTGTGTGCGCAACTGAGCCCACAGAGAAGTGACCCTTGTGCCCTGCGCTGTGGCTTTATTTATATCATTGGATTGTGAAATACGTGTTCCTGGAACATGCTGAGCAAACAAACCCCTCTTGGAACAGCTGGTTCTGGGACACATGGGGTGCAGGGACTGTTCCCAGAGCTGGTTCACCGGGAGTCAGCAGAACTGATTCACGGAGGCCTGGTGGACACGGGATGGGCGCACGGGTTGGACTGAGTGTGCGAGGATCATTCCATGCAGTTAAAGCGATGCTGAGGGCTGTGTGGGTGCCCTTATTCCAGTTGAAGGAGGCTGAGGCTTGGTCTGGTCGACACTTATAGCTTAGGTCGACCCAGCTTGCAGGGTGGATTAACTATGGTGACGGCAAAGCCCCTTCCAGTGCTGCAGCGTCTGCATCACGACACCACAGCGGCGAAGCCACAGCGCTGGGCTGTGGCCCTGCTGCGGTTGTGGTGTAGACACAGCCCTTGTCTGCCCAGGGAAGGGGCATCACTGCACTGGCCTCACCCATAGAGCGGGTCCATTCACATCTGAGCTTATGCCCAAGCCACGTTCCCATGTTGTCATCTCGGCAAATCCCGAGAGGACGCGGCCTCCTTGCAGATCGAGCGTCACGTGGCTCAGTCTCTGGCTAGCTCCTGAAGGTGCTCGGGGTGGATGTTTGGTCTATGCCCCTCCTTGGTGATCTCAGCGGAACAGGGAAGCATTTGATGCCTACGTGATCACTGTCTGCCTAGCATATTTCATTGGTAAACATGTTTCGTAATTCATTGGTCTCCTGTCCCAAGAGAGCAGCCGAAACTGAACCGAGAGCTGATGGAGGTGGGTGCTGGGTTTGGCTACCAAGGTCCTCTCTGCTGATATGGTCTAGCCCCTGCACAGGAAGCAGCTGACAAAGGTGACAAGAACTGAGAACGTTCCCATGGGGACAAGGCCTAATATGAGCTTTACCCCCAATCTGAATGGAGATGGTGTCTGAATGTGTAGCCGAGGCGTGCGGCTGCCAGGACATGCGGCTGTTCAGAGGTGTTCGCTCTGACACCCCACCAAGCCTGTTCCAAAGCCTGGTACAGACAGCGCCCTGACAACTCAGCCTGCACCGTGTGTGCTTCCCCTGGGCCTGGCCACACCCAGCTCACACGCGTTTAAAGGGCTCTGCTCAACCTGCACGAGGGTTTACAGCCGGGCTAGTTAACGTCTCAGCTGGCGAGCCTCCAACTGCAGCTACTGGCCTGGTGTGGACAGGGCCAAAGAGGAGCCCCCAGCGGTGACTCTCCCCCTAGCAGCAGGGAGATACGGCTTGGGCTCGTCCTGAGGTGGGTGTTTCACACATTTATTCCCCCTCTGGGAGCAGGGTGAGCGGGGGAAGGGGAGACCGGTGCAGAGGACACAGAGCTACCCAAGGAGTCCAGGGATGGGAGCAGGCTGGGGGATGGGCAGCACAATGGCAGGGAGCCAGGAGGCTGGTAAATGCTCAGGTGCCTGGGGCTGGGGGGAGCCATGTGAACCCCTCACCCTCATCCCCTGAGTCTGCACAAACTGTCACAGCACAGGGACAGGCCATGGGCGGCTGTATGGAAGTCAGGGCTCAGTGCGAGGCAGGGTCACTGGCACAGCGCTGGGTGCAGGAGGGCTGGACTGGGGCCCCACGAGAATGTGCCCTGCCTTTGGATAGAGCCTTGGGGTGCCCCCTGGAGACAGTGAACAGTGCACCCCTCTCCTTTCCAGTGCCGAGATCCCATCTGCAAAAGTCTCCAGCAGAGCTGAAGGGTCAGGGCCCGAGGGTGAGGATGGTTACAGCTGGGGGAGGGGGCTCCTCTGTGGGGGGACTGAACATCTGGGGCTGGTTAGTATACGGAGGGGGAAAGTCTGGGGGATGGGACAGAGGGACCCACAGCGTTGGATGGGACAGAGATGGGAGATGGGGTGTTTCCCATGAGGCAGAGAAGGGGAAATCCACACTGACCTTTGGTCCCTGCAAACCAGCTGGCTCCTCCATATAACCCAAGAGTTGGGGTGGGAGAGGGAGCCCAACTGAGTCCTGAATCTGGCTATCCCAAGCCCCACCCTGGGGGAGCTGCTCCACTCTCTCTCTTCCCTCCCTGTGACATCAGCCAGGCTGGTCTGGCTGGCTCAGCCCCTCAGTGAGCATCTTCCTCCTGGTCTGTGCCAGGCTTGGTGACCCTGGCCAGTGCCACACTGCTCAGAGCTCACAGTGTGTGTGTGAGCTAGGCCACCAAGGGCTGCAGGCTGCTTGCAAAGCTGCTGCCTCGTAGGGCTCCCCAGGCTCTGCTACCCCATCAACACAGGCTCCAGCTTCCCCCCGCCCCTCCACTCCAGTTACGCCACCCCACTGGCTGAGTGTTTGGAGCTGGGAGCCAGCCCCATTCTGGGCAACCCCCACTCCTGGCAGTGATGGCGGGTGGGCTCCCTCCACCAAGGGAGATGGTAACTGGAGTGGGGTGGCCTAGGACAGAGCTGGAGCCTGTGGAGACGGGGAACGGAGAGGAGCCAGCATGGGGAGCAGGAGCCCTTGTGTGGTTTTGCAGTGCCACCCACTGGCCGAGTTGCTCCTGTGCTGCATGCAGGGGAGGGGCTCGGCCCCACATTGCCCAGCTCTGCTTACTGCCCCCCATTGGGGGCGTGCATCCCTCCATTCTCCGAGCTGTGGGGATGGCCAGAATGTGATTGGCTGTTTGGGAGCTGGGGGGATGGGATTGGCTGTTTGGGGTCTGTCAGGCCTGGAATGGACAGTATCAGTTTGGGGTCACACAGGTGACGGAGGATCCCAGGCGGGAGGAGGCTGAGGAAGGGCCGTGCAGAGACACAAGAAGGGGGGCTTCCTTCAGGGGACTGGATAATTTTGGATGTCTTTCTATGACATGCTCCAGTCCAGCCACAAGCTAAGGGTTAGATGCAGGGCTTGCCGGGGGAGGGTCTCCGGCCTGTGCTATGTAGAAGGTCAGACTGGATGGTCACAAGAGTCCCTGCTGGCCTTGAAATCTAGAAATGTGACTCTTGCAAAATGGCTCAGGAAAAGAAGAGAGAGAGGGGGGTAGAATGGGACAGAGAGGGGGGTAGGACGGGACGAAGATAGCGAGGGCTGCAAAGGAGCACAGGAGGGAAGGGAAGACAGGGGAGGATCTCATGTGCATGCAGCTGGGGTCTTTATGATCCAGCTTTGAGGATGGTTTTCCTCACTGGTGTGCTGGCCTGGACATCCCAGTGAGTGAGTCCCACCTCTGAAGTCAGAGTCTCTGGAGTGAAGCAGTAGCTGTCAACCTCTCCCCAGGGAATCCCAGGGGTCTGCTCGGCCAGTTTGGTCCCCCAAATCTCCCTTTTTAAAGCTCCAAACAGGCAGAGGTAGCGGGCAAAATAGCCCTGTCAAAATTCAGGGCAACTGCACCTGTATTCCCCTCTCTGTTGTCCAGCAAGGGCACCCAGTCTAGGTTCCCAGCTCCCCAGCTGTCATCTCTCTTGGGTAGAGACCCTTGTCTCCCTCCCTCCTGACTGGGGTGTTTCCAGGCTGCTTTTGCTGCTTTTTGCCTTGTCTTCAGTGACTAACAGCAGTGTCATTGCACACTGATAAGTTAGCACCCAGCTCTTTCTAAGCAAGCACATTAACTCACAGGGTAAAAGCATTACAGAGAAAGCATGTTAAAACAGTAACAGAACCTACATGCATGCTAGTAATCTTACCTGAGATCACCCCAACTGCAGCGTGGGCTCTGGCATGTGATTAGTCCTTCAAACACCACCAAGGAATCGCTTCTGTGGTCACAAGTTCCTAACAGCCTCAGCTCAGAACTAGCACACTCATGAAAAGTTTAGACCACCCTTTCTACAGTTCAGTTGGATAGTTGGATCTGGGGTTTCCAGGTGCAGCTAATCAGCAGATAGTGGGCTTTTCTCCTCAGGGCATAGCTTCAAAAGGCCTCCCATGTGCCTGCTAGGAAACACACTTCACACGTATTGTCCCAGCCAGTTCTTTGAAGTGCTTAACATTTCCCAAGGTTTACATTAGTCACATCTCCTAGAAAAGTTACATATAATTCTACAACACATGAAACAATTGCATTTGGAATACAATGGACCACAAAGGTATTAAAATTAATTCAATAAGGTTTAACTTACTTCAGTAAGGTTTATCCAGGATATTGTCCTTTGTTACAAGCCCATTCAGTCATTATTTCATTCACCAATTAGGCCTAATTTCTGACACACGAACTTTGGTCCATTGATTTCCAGTCCCTACCCTTCCCTTATTTATCAGTCACAACGCTAACACAGACGTTTGGTGGCATCAATAGCTATTTCTGTTTGGACTAATCCAATCTTTGTCTCCTTTTCCTACCCCTTCTACCAACTTTCATTGTTATCAGTTATCAGTGAAGACTGATGCAAAGAATTCATTTAGCCTCTCCACAATGGCCTTGTGTTCCTTGAGTGCTCCTTTAGCACCTCAATCATTCAGTGTTCCCACTGCTTATTTGGCAGACTTCTGCTTATGATGTATTTAATTTTGTCATTGTTGTTACCTGTACCATCACCAGCTCCTCCTCAGCACTGCAGATAATTCTATCTGGATGTCTTGTACATCCAAAACCTTCACATTTGGCCCATAATTCACCATGCGATTCTCTTGGTTGTCACAAACCCAGCTATCTGTATTTCTAATAATCAAATCCCCATTACTTTTGCCTGTCTCTTCCTAATAACTAGCGTCCCTTTCCTCGTAGGGGAATCTTTAGTCTGGGAGAACATCCTGAGATCTGGAAGGAGGGTCTCAAGTAAGGGATCCTTTCCCTCAGCTCCAGCTTGATGATCTCCTTCCCTGAGACTTTCATCCTCCTCAACAGCAAATAGGGTTTCAGACTGAGAGAGGACCACATTATTGTGTGCCAGAAAGTCTCCTCCATGTACCTCTTTCTCTCTTTCCCTTAGCTCCCCCAGTTCAGCCACTCTTGCCTCAAGAGCTGACACTTGGTTTTTTGAGGGCCATGAGTTGCTTGCACTGAGTGCACGCGTATGCCATCTGCCCACTAGGCAGGTCATTGTACATGCTGCATTCAGTGCAAAAAACTGCATAGTCCCCTCTCTACTGCTGGATTTCTGCCTGCATTATTCTGATTCCTGCAGGATATTTTGTTTGTTAGTTCTTTGGGGGGGGGGTTGGGGGGGGCTATTGGTCTATGTTTACAGTAACTTTGTTAGATGTGTCTGACTGTCACATGCCCTTGCAAAACTGCCATTTGCTGCCCCCAAAAGAGTCCACACTAGAACTTCAATCCAGGAAGCACACAACAAGCAAACTACCAGACAACAACTCATCCCAAGCATCACGTAGTCTCTGGGTTCACTCCCTCTGGGATACCGGGCACTGGTCACTGTTGGAAGACAGGATACTGGGCTAGATGGACCTTTGGTCTGACCCAGTATGTCTGTTCTTATGTTCTTATGGACTTGGTACATCTGGACTGTCTAGGAGAGGGCTGGACAATGCAAACCCACGTTGTGGGGGTAAATACATGACTGGGAGTGCGTTGGGTTCACCCTGCAGTAGTCACTGAGGCTGGTGAGAGCCAGATTGTAAGCCGTGTGTGGCTAGCATCTGGCAGTTACATACAGATACTTAGGGGCACCTGCATGTTGGTGGCTGTTTGTGAGTGATCCAGGTTGCGAGCTACAGCAGCAAAGCATTACAGGAACCCCAGGTTACAGGTCAGGTGATGAGAGAGCCTCTCACTGGTCTGGATAACACCTGGATCAACATAGAGAGACAAGAGTCTCAGTCTAATTATGGTGATGGCTGAGGAGCCAGGATCCTTCATGACGCCATAGTGGGGAATACAGGTGCAGTTGTCCTGGGCTGTGGTGTTCCATTATTACAACAGGTCTGGGGTTAGATGAAGGGTTATGTCTCGGGTTAAAGGCAGCACTTGGCTTATGACTGCTTCCATTGTACTTAATGGCATGTTGGACACTGTGATGGGGTGGACTAGGTCCAGGGCCCCACTGCTGGAGGCCTCACGGCTTTGCAGCTCTGCACTCCAGAATAGAGTTGCAGAGAACTACAGTGGCTGCAGAGGAGCAACAAGCTGAGGGGCTGCTGGAGTGACCAATCAGGTGCCAGAAAAGCCATCTAAAAGGCAAGCAGCAGAGCAGAGAGTCTGGTTCCTGCCTGGGGGAGGGATAGCTCAGTGGTTTGAGCATTGGCCTGCTAAACCCAGGGTTGTGAGTTCAATCCTTGAGGGAGCCATTTAGGGATTGGGGCAAAAATTGGGGATTGGTCCTGCTCTAAGCAGGGAGTTGGACTAGATGACCTCCTGAGGTCCCTTCCAACCCTGATATTCTATGAAGCTTGAAGAGGGAGGACCAAGTGCCTGGCAGGACTGTGGACAGGTCAGTGCGGGCAGGCTGAGCCTGGGGGACTGAGCCCAGAACCTGGCCCTGCTGGTTTGGTTGCAGACTGAGCTCAGGGAGGACTGCTGAAAGGACACCAGCTGTGGGTACTGAGATGGGTTGTTTAAGAAGGCAGGGCCTCTGAGAAGAAGCCCTAGTGCTATAGCCCCTACCAGGGTTGGGAAATGAATCTGAGACAGTATACCCCAGAAGCAGGGGTCAGTGAATGTGGCTTGGGGTGATTTGCTGAAGACCTGTGATTGCAGGCACTATCAGCCAGGGAAGGGGGCACTTGTGAGAGGTGGGTGCTGACCCTCTTACAGACACCAACTTAAGCATGCAGGGAGCTAGGGCCAGTGTTATGTATTTCATAATGAAGTATTCTAGGTATTCATATGACACACCCACAAGTAGATCGCTGCAGAGCACATTGAGAACAGAAATTGGAACAAAAAAAAGCCCAGATCTGTTGGACCCTGAGACATCCACTTGGGCAAACAGTGCTGTTTTCATGGCTGTTACTTGGCAAGTGCTATAGAGCAGGTTAAACACAAACACTTCACCACAAAAGGACCAAGTTCTATTAGATTTTACAGACAGTTTGGACCCTAAAACACACATTCATTGGAATAGCACCAAATTCATGCTTTTAACTGTCATGTTAAAGTCAGAACAGAATCCCCCAAAGGCCTAGCTCTACTGGATTCCACAGCCTGTTGGATGCTAACACCACCATTCATAGAAATCATGGAAATGTGGAACTGGAAGGGACCTTAATAGGTCAACTAATCCAGTCCTCTGCACCGAGGAAGGACTAAATATTATCTAGACTAGTGGTCACCAACCGATCGATCATGATCAACTGGTTGATCCTAGAGGATCTCCCAGTTGATTGTGATCTCTGGCGGCACAGCGGGGCTGGTGACCACTGGGGTAGAGGTTTAGTGAGAAACATAAAGGAGAGAGAAAACAGAATCAAGAAGGAAAAATGAAAATTAAACCCTTTAAAACTATAAAGAGACTGAAAGTATTTGTCTCTTTGCTCTTCAGTGACCAGGGCTCTGGTCTTGAAGTTAGGACATCTGGGGTTTATTTCTGACTTAGTCAGTGACTTCCTTTGTAATGCTAGGTAAGTCACAGCCTCTCTCTGTGCCTCAGTTTCTCTTCCCACCCTTTGCTTCATCGATTTTTGAGCTCTCTGAAGCATCAACTGTCTTTTGCAATGTGTTTGTGCAGCATTTTGCACATATCCTTGATCTCATTTGGGGTCTGTGCAATACCTGAAACAATAGGATCCGGATCTTAGTTGGGATCAGAATTTGGGTGGACTCCTATCACAATTGTTGTGGTCACTCCAAATGGACTTTGGAGTAACTGAGGTTGAGATCTGATTCCTTGTTCCAAGATGCAGCTAAATCCCACGGCATTTCTGGTGTAAATCATTTGCAATATAAAAAACAAACAAACTAAAAAACACCCTATCAGAGCCAGTTTCTAAAAAGGACTAGGATGAATTTGGGGATTAGACCAATTCCGAAATCAGAATGAAGAACTTCCTGTAAGTGCCTGTGTCGCTGACTGTAGATTTACCTACTCTTCCCCTCCTGAGCTGGTGTAAATTGGCATAACTCCATGGGTTTCACTTTATCTGTGGCTGTTTTACACCATCTGGGGATCTGGCCTATTGATTCCAATAAGGCAACACTGCTTTATGCCACTTGTGGTTGTAATTTGTCTGTCTTTGATTTCTCTGTGTTTCACTTTCAGACTCAGGCTCTCCGACCTGCTCCTTCTCCTTTATTTACAAGGGGAAATCATACTCTTCATGCACTAGAGAGGGAAGCCAAGACAAGTGGCTCTGGTGCATGACCACCAACAACTATGACAATGACGGCCAGTGGAACATCTGCTCACCCAAGGGTGAGTGATTGCAGAGTCCACCTCCCACTCCATTCACCTGGATCACACAGCAGTCATTCTGCTGGGCAGTAATGCCTAGAAAGCAGCCCCACTTGGTTCAAGGAAACAGTCCCAGGGCCAAATCCTTTGGCCAAACTTTTCTGGGACTCGAGTTAATTGTTTCCCTCTTTCTCACTCCTGCTCTCTTTCCACTTGCAAGAATAATTTTTACTTCTTCATGTGCAAAAATACACCCCCACTCAGCACAAGTAAACAGTGATGTTCCCACAGTGTTATACACTAATGCCCTTAACTGTACATGTGCATGTATGCACAGACATGAGCGGAATGAGAAAGAACCCGTGATGGTGTCATGCATTAATACTAGCAGACTAAGGCAGAACCAGCTGCAATGGCTGGAAGCTGAAGCTAGACAAATGTAGACTGGAACTTAAATGTAGACTTGTAACAGTGGAGATAATTAATTCCTGGAACAACTTTTCACATGATGGAGAATCCAGCACATATCTAAGTGTCTCTATATGGCGACTGGACGGCTTTCTAAAAGATCTGTTCTAGCTCTGTTACAACTTATTGGCTGGATGCAGGAATTCCTGAGTGTAAATCTGTTAAGCAGGAGGTTAGGCTAGCTAATCAGGCTGGTCTTTAGGCACCTTAAAATTTATGAACCTACAAAGATTTTTTTTTATGCACCTGAGTTTGATTTGGCCACATTATTCCAAAAAGAAAAAGGAGGAGTTAATGTTTTCCTTCGTAAATTTATGCTGACAAAAGCTTCAACCCCTAGCATTGTGTGTCATGTACATGCTGCACAGTGGGTAGGAGGTACTTTAGGAAAGTTTCAGAGTCTGTAATAACCAGGGGTAGGTGACTTTCCATGGGACATAAACTTCACAGTCACGGAGGCATTTTTGAATCTCCCACCCTAGGCGGGTACAATCCTTCCTATCATGAACTGTGAAATTGTTGTGCTATTAGACCATCTGGAGCAGACTTAATGGGGAGCAAATAGAAAGAACACGTTTTAGAGGTGGGACTGGATGGGGTGCATGTGGGAAGGGCTGTAGGGTGGGGGAATCATGTGGGGGAGAGTAAACAGGCTTGTGAATAGAAAATAGAAAGCAAACCCTGTGAAAATACAGAAAATGTAAAAAGAGACAAAAAAAAGAGAGGAGTGGGGAAAAGACAAGAGAGAACCTTAGCTGGCTGCTGATAAACCTGTTCTAGCAGCAGGGAGGGCCAGGGCAGGAGGAAGAGTCACATCTTCAGAGGATGGAGAATGTCAGGATCCTCTGAGTTTGTTACTTTTAAATTTTGCCAATCTCTGTCCCTTCTCTGCAGCAGTTACTAACCCCAGACCTGTTGTAATAATGGGACATCACAGTCCAGGACAGCTGCGCACACAGCCCCCAGCTACTCCACTCTCTTCCCTCCCTGTGACATCAGCCAGGCTGGTCTGTGCTTTTACCTTAAGAATAAAGGTAAAAGGGAGGGGCTCTAGCCTGGGGTCTACAGGAGCTGGGACTAGAGGAGCCCAGCGGTCCCTTCCGGCCTAACGTCTGTGACTGTGGGGAGCGGAAGGTCCCTCCCATGACCCCGGTGGGGAAGGACAGGCTCTAAAGCCTCAGCGAGGCCAGAGCTAGTCTGGGCTGGGGCATCCCATGGCTGGGGAGTCACAAAGTGGCTGGCCTGTGACTCGTCTGCCTGCCCATTGTGACACGCCCCTGCTGGCTGGCACAGCCTCATCCCCTCACTGCCAGGCTTGGCTCTGGCAGAGCGAGAGCTGGCACATGCCGCTGGGGAACGCTGAGCCAGCAGTTCCAGCTCCGCCACCGGCAGCAGAAAGTGGGTGGCCCATTTACACGCAGGCTTCTGCCCACTCCTGACTCCAGGTAGGAGAATCTTCTAGTGCCCACCTCTGCTTTTCCATTGCATCGCCAACCACCCCGAGGCTTCCCCGAGCTCCTGGCTGGGCGGCGCACGTCTGCCAAGTGCCCCGGTGCCGGCCGTCTAGTCTGGTGCCAGTGAGGAAGCGGGCAGCGGCATGCGCACAGGAGGGAGTCTGGGGCGGCTCGACAGAAGGGGTCGCACCAGTCGAGCCCGGAGGGGACGGAGACAAGGAGGAGGGTTTGGCAGGGCTGGTGGGAAGGCACGGGAAGGCGGCACAGGTGGTTAGATGAGGCATTGGGCTGGGACCCAGGAGAGCTGTGTTCAGTTCCCCGCTCCTCTGTAAGTCTTCTGTGTGAGATCAGGTGAGTCCCCGCCGCCCCGGGCCTCAGCTAACGAGGGAGAGCAGGTCCCTGCTCTGCGGGGTGGGGAGGGGGGGTTGAGAGCCTAAATACCACAACACTTGTGTGCTCAGCCACTGGCATGATGGGGCCAGGTAAGAGCCCAGACCAGGAGGTAGCTGGTGGCCCTGCTCCTCGTCCTACTCCAGCCCTGCTCTCGCTCCAGCCTCACTCCACCCACGCCCTGGCCTCCTGAGTCCAGCTCCAACCACGAGGCCTGACCACCTCCAGCACCTTTCCTGAAACCATCACTTCCAGAGGGAATGGCACTGAGGTTGCCGGGGGAACAGGCATTCTCCGGCTGCCCGGAGCCATTGTTCCATTCACCAGGACAGTCCGATGCAGGACAGTCCCCCTGAGCTCTGGAGAGGACTAGAGGTGCCTTAGGACGCCTGCCGTGCAGCTGCTGGAGAGTCAGCAGGAGACATTGGGTGAAGAATGGAGACGCCCAGGGCAGAGGCCATTCAGGAGACCCAGTGTGGGGGGAATCAGGCCTGGGATTCTCTGCAGCGGCTGCTGCCACACAGGCCTTGGAGAGAGGAGCTGCGAAACCCCCACAAAGCCCCGTCCTGGCACAGAGCTCTGTAGCACTGGGACCCCGTATGCGTGAGCCGCAATGCAGCAGGGCCTTGGGCCAGCCCCACCCTCTCCCATTGCCCCGCTCGGGGAGGCCAGGGCACAGTTCACAATTTAGCACTGACCAACTGCAAGGATCCTGGTGGGCCCTGGTATGGTTGGAGCAGCATTTTCAATGTTCGGGAAAAGTGAGATCTGTGCAATAGGCAACGTAGCTCCATCTGGGCACCAGCCAGCTCCTGTGCCCCAGAGAGCTCCCACAGCTCCCACTGAACCAGGGACGAAGGGGGCAGGAGGTTGAAAGAGAAGGTGCCATCCTGGGACCCAGGAGACCCATGTTCATTTCCCAGCTCTGCCACAGATGCTCTTTTTGTCTTCGAGCAAGTCCCTTCTTCCCTCTGTGCTGTAGTTCCCTGTCTGTACAGTGAGGGTAGCTGCCAGACCCTGTCCTGAAGGGGGCAGTTAGAATAAATGCAATCGAGGTTGGGCAGTGCTCGAATGCCAGGGGGATGAGGGCCAGGATGGTGCCTAAGACAGACCGAAAGCAAGGGGGAGCTACAGAGCTGGTGGTGAGAGGGGTTTGGCCTTTGACAATCTGCTCTGAGTGCCTGGGGTGCCAGACCCCAGACAGCCACTGGCATTGCCAGACCTCTCTGATCTACAGTGCTGCTGCTCTCCCTGCTTCTAGGAGTCACTGCCTCCCCCTGGGCCGAGACCCCCGTGTCACGGAGTCCCTGGGCGATGCTCTGGAACTGCTCCCTACGAAGCCAGTCAGGACTCTGGGGAAGTCTCCTTTCTGTGAGCAGCCTGTCTGCAGGGCAAACAGCTCACACAGCTTCCACTTTCCTGGGTCTGACCTCGGAGCATTCAGCATCCTCTGCCCCTCCGTGAGCTTCCCACAGCGAGTCCACCCAGGCAGGCTCCTGGGGAAGCCAGAGGGTCCTGCACCCCAACTCCGCCATCAGACGTGACTCTCAGCCAGCCAGTAAAACAGAAGGTTTATTAGATGACAGGAACATGGTCTAACACAGAGCTTGTAGGTGCAGAGAACAGGACCCCTCAGCTGAGTCCATTTTGGGAGGTAGTGAGCCAGACAACCACGTCTGTACTTCACTCCATGTCCCCAGCCAGCCTCAACTGAAACTCTCTCCAGCCCCTCCTCCTCTGGGCTTTGTCCCTTTCCCGGGCCAGGAGGTCACCTGATTCCTTTGTTCTGCAACCCTTTTAGCTCTCACCTTGCAGGGGGGAAGGGCCAGGCCATCAGCATCCAGGAAACAGGGTGTCGGCCATTATCTGTGTCCAGACCCCTGCACATACCTGCCCTCTAGGGCTCTGCAATGATCATACACCTAGAGACTTAAGAACTGCCTAGGGGAAACTGAGGCACCCCCACACTATTCATAGGAAACATTAAGAACAGTCCCACTTCCTCACACACCACAGCAATCATCTTCTGGGGCTGTCATGGCACTGAGCATTAGCAAGATCTGAGACTCAGTTGGGAGGGGGCTGCTATTAAAGCAGCTTCTGCGTCATTGCAGTGGTGGGAGAGGAAGCAGAGATGGGACCATTTTACACCCCATGGCCAAAGCACCCGGCAGCTTGGGAAAGTGGAAAGAGCCTCCCATGTGGGCTGGGAGCTGGGGGTGGGGAGAGTTCATGAATCCCCGTTCTGCACTGTTACGAGAAGGAGGAACTGGGTAGGAACTGATTCTCCCACTCGGGGATCCAGAGACCCCCTGGCTCCAATAGCATGGACGCAGGGAGGAGCTCTGGCCTGGGGTCTGTAGAGCTGGGACTAGAGGAGCCCAGCGGTCCCTTCCAGCCTAAAGTCTGGGCTGGGGCATCCCCGGGCTGGGGAGTCACACAGTGGCTGGCCTGTGACTCGCCTGCCCATTGTGACACGCCCCTGCTGGCTGGCACAGCCTCATCCCCTCACTGCCAGGCTTGGCTCTGGCAGAGCGAGAGCTGGCACGTGCCGCTGGGGAACGCTGAGCCAGCAGTTCCAGCTCCGCCACCGGCAGCAGAAAGTGGGTGGCCCATTTACACGCAGGCTTCTGCCCACTCCTGACTCCAGGTAGGAGAATCTTCTAGTGCCCACCTCTGCTTTTCCATTGCATCGCCAACCACCCCGAGCCTTCCCCGAGCTCCTGGCTGGGTGGCGCACGTCTGCCAAGTGCCCCGGTGCCGGCCGTCTAGCCTGGTGCCAGTGAGGAAGCGGGCAGCAACATGCGCACAGGAGGGAGTCTGGGGCGGCTCAACAGAAGGGGTCGCACCAGTCGAGCCCGGAGGGGACGGAGACAAGGAGGAGGGTTTGGCAGGGCCGGTGGGAAGGCACGGGAAGGTGGCACAGGTTGTTAGATGAGGCATTGGGCTGGGACCCAGGAGAGCTGTGTTCAGTTCCCAGCTCCTCTGTAAGTCTTCTGCATGAGATCAGGTGAGTCCCCGCCGCCCCGGGCCTCAGCTAACGAGGGAGAGCACTTCCCTGCTCTGCGGAGGGGGGGTTGAGAGCCTAAATACCACAACACCCGTGTGCGAAGCCACTGGCATGGTGGGGCCAGGTAAGTGCCCAGACCTGGAGGTAGCTGGTGGCCCTGCCCCTCGTCCTACTCCAGCCCTGCTCTCGCTCCAGCCTCACTCCACCCACGCCCTGGCCTCCTGAGTCCAGCTCCAACCTCGAGGCCTGACCACCTCCAGCACCTTTGCTGACACCATCACTTCCAGAGGGAATGGCACTGAGGTTGCCGGGGGAGCAGGCATTCTCCGCTTGCCCGGAGCCATTGGTCCATTCACCAGGACAGTCCGATGCCAGGCCAGTCCCCCTGAGCTCTGGAGAGGACTAGAGGTGCCTTAGGACACCTGCCGTGCGGCTGCTGGGGAGTCAGCAGGAGACACTGGGTGAGGAATGGAGCCCCCCAGGGCAGGGGCCATTCAGGAGACCCAGCGTGGGGGGAATCAGGCCTGGGATTCTCTGCAGCAGCTGCTCCCACACAGGCCTTGGAGAGACGAGCTGCGAAATCGCCACAAAGCTCTGCCCCGGCACAGCCTGCCTGCCTGCTGCTCTCCCGCCTTCTGCTCCTTCCCCTTCACGGTGGTGTCAGAGCAACTCCTGCTGCTCACCAGCCCACCCCCCGCTCCCCCACCCCGCTTGCCTCCCCCACCTGGGACCTGCCACGGCCCCAAGATTCCTGGGGGAAGGGATCAGGGTAATTTCCCTGGGCAGGAAGAATCCTGAGTGGTTGGATGCAGCCTGTCTGCTGGGCAGTTTGTGAACCAGCAGAAGGAGAGGCGGGAGTGAGCCGGGGGAGGCCGTTTGCCCTGTGGGATGGGCCTGGGAGTCGGGAGACCTGGGTTCTAATCCTGCCTGTACTGCTGACTGCCTGGGTGACTTTGAGGCCATCCACTGGCTTGTTTCCCTGCTGGCTGCCTTGGCTAGTTAGAGTCTGAGCCCTACGGCCCAGGGATTGTCTGCAGCACCTGGGGCACCAGGGCCCTGATCTCAGCTGGCAGCTGTAGGCTCTGGTGGAACGGCAATACGTGGACTGGCCCTGATGCTGAACGGGGCAGTCGCCTCTCACCCCTCACAAGCAATGCCTTGTCCTGGCTTCTTGCAGGATGGCTGAGGAAGTCCGCAAGGTCCCCTTGAAACCCATCCGTGCCTGGGAGGAGACGAGACCTCCTCGAAGGAAGAGTCCGCGGAAGAGCCCACAGCAGCAGCAGGAGCTGTGTGTGCCTCAGCCCTTCCATGCTGGTGAGTGGGTGCCTCCTGGGTGGGCGGAGGGGGCTGCAAAAATGGCAGGGGCCATGGCCCTGCATTGCGGTGGGGCTTGGCCCCTCTGGGGGTTGGGGTTGCAAGACCAGGGTGTCAGTGGCGGGAGAAGACTCCATCACCTTTGTACAACTCTGGGCTGCCATGAGATGGAGAGACAGGAAAACCCAGGCAGGGGGGAATGGCCCCTCCTGCTGGCAGCAGCTGCAGCCCCTACATCTGATCGGGGCATTAGGGGCGGCAGCAGAAGCATCAGGTGGAGACTGACTGAATTGCTCACCCCCATCCATCACACTGCAGGGTCGGAAGATATTTTCCAATGGTCGAAGGGGATGCTCTGTGCACGGTGGGTTGTTCAGCCTAGGATTGCAGGGCGCCGGCCAAAGCATGAGATGCCCCCTGATGTTGCAGCCCCATCTGCTGGCTCCTTTGCAGGGGGGTGACGCATGGCACAGCACAGGGCATTTGGGTGGGGGGTTGTTGATGGGAGCCCAGGGCTTGCCCAGGTTACACCCCATGGCTGTCGATGGCAGGAGAGGCAGTCAGAGGAAGCAGAACGGGGAGGCCCTGGGTCCCCGTATCCTGTGCAGACTGGGTAGCTCCTCCCTCTCCCGCAGCTGGGAGCAGACCGATTCACTGCCAGTCCCTCTGCCCCCTTCAGCAATGGCCCGGAGAGTGGGGACACCACTCATAGCCTGACATCATGCCTCCTTCCAGGTGTGGCGCTCCCCAAGTCCCCAGGCTCAGCCTGCATGCTGGGTGCGGCGGGGAAGTGGGGTAGCAGCTGGGAACCAGGGCTCTGACTGGATCTTTGCTGGGCTGAGCAGCAAAGAGTTGGGGAAACCAGAGATGGCTGTGCCAGACCCTGTTGTGCATCGGGGCTGCTACCCTGCTGGGGTGGGAGCGGGGGGCAAGGGTTTCTGCTAAGATCTCTCTCACCCAGCCTGCAGCTTGGCAGCCTCAGGTATTACCACTGCTCTGTCTTTGATCAGATTCACCATCACGGGGGAATGCCTCCTGCTTTATGGGGCCAGACTCGCAGGAGAAAGAGACCCTAGACTACATCAACGCCTTTCTCAACGGCAATGAACAGGTACCAAGAGCCCTCCTCTGATCTCTCAGCTACTGCCCTGTCCACATGCACCATCCGTCCTTCTCCGGATGAGGCATGGATTCTAAGGCCAGACGGGACCACTGTGACCTCCTGTATAACACAGGCCAGAGACCTACCTGCCCCCAAATAATTCCTGTTGAAACTAGAGCATCTTAAAAACATCCTCTCTTGAGTTACAAAAGGCACCCACCATGCCCCTTGCCCACTTGTGCCCACTGGATTTGGCCAGTCCCCAGCGTGATGGGTTGCCCCCCTTTGAGGTGCCACCTGATTTACTGGCTTATCACTGAGCCTGCCTGTTCTGCCAGCCTGGGCCCCCGTTACCTTGTCTTGTTGGGCTCGGCTCACAAGCCTCTTCCAGCCATACACACAGGCAGGGCCACACCCAGCTGCAGAAAGACACAGACACTGAGATCAGCTCTGGGAAGACTCAGCTGAAGGGCCTTGTCCCAGTTCTCTGGTGCCCACCTCCTTTGGAGTACAGACCCAAAGGTTTTATGACATTCACCCCCTCCCTCGACATGGAGAGAGGTATGAACAACTCTTTGCCCCTCCTCCCACTTACTAATTTATACTACAAACTGGGTTGTGGTGTAAACAAGAAACAAGATAATTAACTACAAGAGGTAGATTTTAAGCGGTTATAAGAGATAGCAAACAGAACAAAGCAGATTACCGTAGTAAATAAACAAAACACACAAACGAAGCTTTACACACCAGATAGATAGGATAGACATTAGCAAATTCTCCCTGAGTGATAAACAGGTTGGCAGATTCTTAAGGCAGAAGCTGCCTTGGTTTTGCAGCTTGGATTTCCCAGGTTTTCTTGCACAGGCTAGGAATCTCTTTCTCTAGCCTGGGACCATCACTTCTCATGGTTCAATCTTTGTCTCTCAGGTGTTTCCAGGTATCTTATTGCAGGGAGTCTGAGGTCCCATCCCGTCCCCCCCGCGATGTCATTGTTTCCCTTTTATCTTCTCTTCCCACCTGCTGGAAAACTCTTTTGCTGTGACCTGGGTCCAACAGGTCCCGTTGTGTCGCGTTATCTCGAGGAGGTTTCTATTGCACGCAGTTCCTGGGGTAGCCCTAATGCTTGTGCATTTCCTCCAGGAGCCAGTGTTTGGCTTTTTTGCTGTTCTACCTGAAAGGCTGTTTTGAAGCTCACAGTGTTTTTCAGGAACACATACACAGCTGAACTTCAGAACGTCACATCCAACGATAGCACATGCAATCCAATGAGACATTAATGTCTAGCAGAGAAAGACTTTTAGAATGATACCTTACAAGACATACTTGGTACCAAACATATCCTAATTAGATGACAGTGGCGAATATTGGGGTGTCAGGGTGTCACACCCAGATGTTCCTCCCACTCTATCAAGCCCCCCAGTAAGACTGTCTGGCTGCTTAGCCCCCATCTTGCAGTTCCTCTTTGGACACCTACCCCGTGAGATCTGCTCCCTCTCTGCTCTGGTTTCACACAGAGCTGCCCTGCCCTCCCCACATAGTCACTCCTGTTGGGAGATGAATGGCCTTCTGGCCTTCGGCATATCAAAGCCTGAGCAGCGCTAGGGGGAAGCTTTCTGACATCTCTCCCACTGGCAGCTCCTTTCCACGCTAACCTTCCTGTTTTTGTCTAATCTCTGCGGGGCATAGGAGGAGGCCAAGAAACTTGAATTCTTGGATCGTGTCATCACCATCAGCAGGGCCGCCCTCACGAGGCACCCAGACAGAAACCTGTCAGCTTTTCTCGGCAAAGCCCTCCTTGTGGAGAAGATAAAGGTGAGTAAAACACACACTCGGGCTATGTTACTTGGCGGGTTTAGTGATTGGCCTGGAGAGCTCTGCAGATTTGTCTACCTTCAACTGCCAATCGCTGGATCGTGTTGGACGTTTGTCTGTTAGACTGAAGAGCCCATTTTCAAGCATTTGCTCCCTGTGTAGGTACTTACAGACTGTCATCAAGGCACCCTGTAACCTTCTCTTTGTGAAGCTGAACTGATTGATTTCTGGAGTCTCTCACTATAAGGCATGTTTCCCAGTCCTTCAGTCACTCTTGTGGCTCTTCTCTGACCCCTCTCCAATTTATCAACATTCTCCTTGAATTGTGGGCACCAGACCTGGACAGAGGATCCCAGCAGAGGTCGCACCAGTGCCAAATACCGAGGGAAAATAACCTCTCTAACAACTGGAGATTGCCCTGTTTGTGCAGCCCAGGATGGCATAAGCCCTTTTGGCCCCAGCCTCGCACTGGGCGCTCCTGGTCAGCTGATTACCATGCCTGCCAAGTCTTTTCCAGAGTCACCGCTTCCCAGGTTAGAGCCCCCCATGCTGTGAGTGTGGCCTGCGTTCTTTGGTCCTGAACATGTCACTGTATTGAAACATAGATTGTTCCCTTGCGCCCAGCTTCCCAAGTCACCGGGTCGCTCTGTATACACCAGTCTCCCTGCACAGAGCCCCAGCACTGCGCAGTCAGTGCCCACTAGGGAACTAGCAACAAATCTGCTCCGTAGATTTGGAAAGTCTTTGCTCTGCGGTGCTGCAGAAAGCTTTCCAGAGCTTACCTCCCTTCCCTGAACGTGGGACAGCGTGTGCTGGTGGGTGGTCCAGTGGGCTGGGGCTCAGTTCCTCAGTGAGACCTTTGGGCAAATCACTTCCCCCTCTGTGCCTCAGTTTCCCTCCCATGCCTTGTCTCGTCCAGTTCGCTCGTGAGTTCTCTGGGGCAGGGACTGGCTCTCACCGTGTGTGTGCAGCACCTGGCACAAGGAGCCTGGTCTCAGGTGGAGTCCCTGGGTGCTAATGCTGATGGAGCCTTTGCAGTGCACTGACGCGTGACGCTGGGGCACTGACCACAGGCCCTGCACTGCGCTCCCCAGCTGGAGCTCTGGACACCGTCAGCCCACAGTAGGACGACCTGTCTGCCGAGGCCACGTGTTGCAGGCCCTGCGCTTTGCTCCCCAGTCGGAGCCTTATGGGAGCTCGGAGCCCGGCTGGCACTTCCCCACATTGTCTCCCCAGGAGCTGATTGATCTTGAGTCCGTCGACTCCCTGACCAGCGGGGTGCGTCAGCAAGCGATGCTCGCCATCATGGAGCTGAGGTACCCGGCCTGCCCGCGCAGCCCCAGCTAGTGCTGTGTGCAGCCAGACACGCCAGCCTCTTGGCATGGACAGTTCTCCAGGGCATTGCCCCCTCTGCTCCTCCCCCGTCTTCTGATTCCCCCGGGCACGTGGCACCAGGCCATGGTGCTGGTGCATGTGCGCTGGCACCCGTGGGTTGGTGGTGGAGGATCCTTTCGGTGCCTTGCGACCTCTCCAAGTGGCCATGTGAAGATGTGGGGGAGGGAGCAAGGGGGTTGGACCGGTCCCCTCTGGGACCCGCAGGCGATGGCTCCGGGGGGAGAGGGGCAGTTGGGCACTGCTGGAGCGGAGCCACCGGAGTCGCCGCCAGCTGTGCCAGCTGCATCACACCGGCAGCTCAGCGACTCCCTGTGGCTCAGAGGCTGGGCAGGCTGAGCCCTGGCTCGTGGCACAGCCTGCGCCATGGGGGGCTCTCTCTCAGTGCCGCTGGCGCCCTGCTCTCAGCTTCTCAGAAGCCTGCCCAGCATGTCCTGGGAGCCTGAGGCCAACATCAGTGCATCAGTCTCGCCTCAGCCCTCCAATCCGCGCGTGTCTCTTCTCTTAGCAAAGTGAAGCCACTGCTGCGGGGAATGGAGCTATCCAGCCTGCTCACCGTCTGCTTCTCCAGCGTCTTCTCCCTGCCTCCAGCAGAGACCAACCAGGGCGTGGAGGCTGCTCTATACAAGAACGTAAGCCCCAAACTAGCCATGAGGAGCTGCCCCAAACCGAGGGGGACTCCTGCAAGTCACTTGTGTCCCTGCCCCCTGGGTTACCTGGCGCTGGCATAAGAGTGTAATGATCACAGCTCCTTGGCAGCGCTTCAGCTCAGGACCTGCAGTACCAAAGCACAAGCCCCACCGCCGCAGATAAAGGAGTAACTCCCTCATAGGGTAGCAGTAGTAGGCATTTATCCTTCACAGGCACCGGCAATTAGTGGGGAACAGACATTCCCTTCCCAAGCACATTCATCCCAAGTGCATGGCTGGGGGCACAGGCCTGAGATCGGCTGCTTGAGATGCACACAGGCCAGGGGAAGTGAAGCTTGGCTGGAAATCTCCCCTCCCCCTCAAATGCGGAGTCCTTCCTGACTCTTCTAATGCGTTAGACTGTGTGCAGTGTCCTCCCTGGGGACAGCAAAAGCGGGTGGGGTCCTGTTGCCAGGAGGAGTTTGCAGTAGGTCCCCTGCGGGTACAGGTGAGTGGGTGAGCTGGAATAGCAGGGGCTGCCGTGGCCTGGGGCGTGTCACACGCCAGGGCATTGGTTCGTGGCCTGGCTGGATAACGCCACTTGCTGTGGTTTCTCCTCTACTCTGCACACAGACTCTGAACACCATGGATGAGCTACTGAAGGCCTTGGTGTATGAGGATGAGAAGCCCAACCTTCTGGTGCTGCAGGACATCGTGGAGGTGTGGAGGCATGGGGGCAGGAAGGGGACGAGTCCTGTAGCTGGGGTGGGGCTCTGGGACCAAGGCTCCATTTAATCCCAAGCATGGGACTTCTGCTCCTCAGAGTACGTTCTATAAAAAGGTTCTTGGGCTGGAGGACCAAGTGCCCCCGCTATATCTGAAAAACGTCTGCATGGGGCGGGGGTGGAGGAGTGCGGGATCTGCCGTGTTCTCCACTGAGCCTCATCTAAGCCCGGGATTCATTTGTGTTCACCATGGGCCCCACCAATACTGGCCACAGCCCAGAGCTAGATTCCCCCAACGTTCTAGTTCTGGGGCCACAGGAAGTCGATTCTGTGGGTGGTTTGTGCTCCAAAAAGAGGGAAATGTCCTCGGCAGATATTCGGTCTTCTCGATCCCAGAGCTTGGGAAGAGGGAATCACAGAAGTGCAGGGCTGGAAGGGATCTCAAGAGGTCATCTACTCCACCCCCTGCACTGAGGCAGGGCCAAGCATTCCTCGACCATCCCTGAGGAGCGTTTGTTCAGCCTGTTTTTTTAAAACCTCCATGATGGGGAGTCCACCACTTCCCTAGGTCACCTGTTCCAGTGCTTAGCCACCCTTAGACTTTTTCTGAATATTTAACCTCAATCTCCCTTGCTGCAGATTAAGCCCATTACTTCTTGTCCTACCTTCATGGTACGTGGAGAACAATTAGTCACCATCCTCTGTAAAACAGCCCTTAACGTATTGGAAGAGTGTTAGGAGGTGCCCCCTCCGTCTTCTCAAGACGAAACATGCCCAAGTCGTTCACCCTTTCTTCATAGGTCAGGTTTTCTAGACCGCTGATCATTTTTGTCGCTGTCCTCTGGACGGGCCCCAGTTTGTTCACATCTTTCTTAAAGCGGGGTGCCAAGAACTGGACACAGTGCTCCAAGCTAATACACCTCAGAATGACATTTCCCTCTTTCACAACAGCATCACACTCTTGGTTCCTATTCAGTGTGAGATTCACGATAACCCCCAGATCCTTTTCTGCAGTCCTGCCACCTAGCCGGTTATCCTCCACTTTGTTTTTATGCATTTGATTTTTCCTTCCTAAGTGCGTTACGTCACATTGGTTTTGACTGAATTTCAGCTTGTTGACTTCAGACCAACTCTCCAATTTGGCAAGCTCATTCTGAATTCTAATCTGTCCTCCAAAGTGCTTGTAACTCTCCCCAGCTTGGTGTCATCCGCCAACTTGACAAGCATACTCTCCTCTCTGTTAACCAAGTTCTTCATGAAAATATTGAGCAGTACTGGACCCAGGCACACCCCTGAGGGACCCCACTTCAGACACCCTCCCAGTTTGCCAGTGAGTCAGTGATAACTCCTCTTTGAGGATTGCCTTTCCATCAGTTGTGCGCCCACTTTAGAGTAGTCTCATTTGGATCATATTGGCTTAGTTTGCTTATGAGAATGTCTTATGGACCTGTGTCAAAAGCCTTACAAAACTTCATATACATCATCACATACTGCCTCCCTCCATCCACTAGGCAAGTAACCCGGTCAAAGAAGGAAGTTACATTTGTTTGGCATGGTTTGTTGTAGACAAATTCATGGTGCTATTCCTTATCACCCTATTATCTCCTCTAGGTTCTTACAAACTGTTTAATCATTTGTTCAATGATCTTTCTGGGTACCAAAGATAGGCTGACAGGTGGATAATTCCTTGGCGCCTCCTTGTTCCCCTTTCTGAAGATAGGCTCTGTGGCTGCCCTTCTCCAGTCCTCTGGGACCTCAGCCCTCCGAAAGGTTCAGAGATTGCTTTGTCGAGCTCCATCTCGTGTGAATATCATGAGGCTCTGCCGACTTGAATACATCTAACTGACCTAAATTGTCTTTTATCTGTTCTCTCCCTAGTCTGGCCTGTATTCCTTCCCCCTTGTTCTTAATATTGTGTTCAGCATCTAGTCGCCATTAACCTTTTTAGTGAAAACTGAAGCAAAAAAGGCATTAAACACCTTGGCTTTGTCTGTATCATCCATTATTTGCTCTGCTTCCCTGCTGAGTAGTGGCCCCACACTTTCCTTTGTCTTTCTCTTAATGCATTTACAGAGCTGCTTCTGATTGCCTTTTATGTCCCTTGCCAGTTAGAACTCATTTTTGCCTTAGCCTTTCTGATTTTCACTCTATGTGCTTGTGCTATTTTTTGGTACTTCTCCTTCGCAATTTGTCCCAATCTGTTTCTCTCAGGTCCTGCTCCCCTGGACCGCATCCAAGGAGGTGCATGTGCGGCTGAGGGCAGTGAGAAGAATCACCTGGCTGACCAAATTCATCTCTGGTCAACAGGAATTCAAGGTGAGCAGCCTGTGACTCTGGCCGTCTCCTAAGTGCACTGAGCAGCCTCGTGGTGCAGCGCTCCCCGGCAGGGAAAACCCGGGCCTGGAATAGTGACTCAGCAAGATCCTCGGTAGTAGTCCAATCTAATGAGCCCTGATGTGGATGGGTCTGTCCTCTGACTCCAGTGGGCCTTGGGTGGAGCCCCATAATTCTATCTCCAAGGACTCTCCCCGCTGTTCCCCTAGGACCAAAGTCTGCTCCGCAGGGTCAGCGGATTTACACAGGATGGCCCTGAGAGCACCCTCTGAACCCAGGTGTCTCTTCAGCCCCTTTGTCAGTTGCCCCCGGGATGCTTTGGCATCAGCTCCTGCCAGGCTGCCAGATGAACACCCCCTGCTCTGGATGCTCAGGGCCATTGAGCTGCTCCAGCTGCTCCATCCCCCCTGTGGCAGGGCCTCCCCTCCGGCAGCTGGAGGGGGGCGCTTGGATGATATGCCCCCAGAGGCTGGGGCAGCAGAAGAGAAGGAGGGAGGTGGGAGGGGACACAGTGAAAGGGATGGGAGGGGCCAAAGGAGCCAGAGCAATGGGGAGTGGGTCAGGGGAGGCCGTGCAGACCCGGAGAGGAGGGCAAGGGGCTTGGTGCGACGACGTGGGGAAGAGCAGGGAGCGAGCGCAGGGGCTGCAGGAGGGGCAAGGGAAGGTCTGGCAGGAGGGGGAGGCTAGAGGACGAGGCTGCAGGAGAGAGCCGGCAGGAGAGAGCCGGAAGGCTGGTTGCGGCGCAGAAAGTGGGGGTTGTGGGGAGCTCCAGGATGGAGTGAGAGAGGCGCAATGCAGAGAAGAGGAGTCCAAGGTGACCTCACGCTCCTGGACCTGAGGTCAGTGGAGGGAGGAGGATGGGAGAAGGGGCTGGGATTAGGAGCTTGCCCTTGAGATGGAGACTGGACATTAGTTCATTCCTTACCCAGGTCCCCACTCCAGGGCAACGTTTGCTGACTTTGCTACCCAGACTTCCCATCCCTGCTGAGCTTCCCTCAGTCCCTGGTGATGGGCCCCATGGCTCCTCCTGCTCTCATTGTCCCCAGTCTCTCTGCGCTGGGCTCTGCCTCCCCCGGTTCTAGCCCCTTGCTAGTGCAATGCCAGGGGGACATGCTGCGCTGGGCCTGCAGGGGCGAGTGACTCCCCTTGCTCCCTCTCTCCGTCAGGGACTGGAGGAGTTCAGAGTCCTGGGCCAGCTGGTGGGCTGTCTCACTCTGCTCTGTGCTGAGCAGGAGCAGGAGATCTGCCGATCGGCTATGGAGGGACTTCACCACCTCTACGCCTTCCTGCTGTGGCAAAAACGTAAGAGCACTGGAGACCCTTGTCCTTCCTAAATACACTGACATGGGGTTTCCAAACATGGGAAACATATTTATTGAACACTTCTGCCTTTTCTGCATCCTTTTAAACAGTCTCCATCTAGTAATGAGTCTACACCATTGCTAGGATTTCTTTTGTTCCTAATACACTTTTTGAAAAAACCTCCTTAGTATCCATAGTCCTTCAAGCCATGGAGTTTCCCCTGATGTCTTTAGCTTCCCCTGTCCATATTCTACTCTTCATAACTCACATAAGAATGGACATACTGACTCAGATCAGTTCATCTAGCCCAGTATTGGGTCTTCTGATAACGGCCAGTGCCTCATGCTTCAGAGAGAATGAACTGAAAAGGGAAATTTGGAGTGATCCATCCCCTCTCATCCAGTCCCAGCTTCTGGTAGTCAGAGGTTTAGGGACATGCAGAGTCTGGGGTTGCATGGCCTAATTATCTTGAACCCAATTATCCTTTTAGGCTTCACAACATCCCACGGCAACAATTTCCACAGGTTGCCTGTGCATTGTGTGCAGAGATACCTTCTTTTCTTTGCTTTTAACTTGCTGCCTATTAATTTCAGAAAGTGACCCCTAGTTCCCGTGTTATGTGCAGGGGTAAATAACACTTCCCTATTCACTTTCTCCACACCAGTCATGATTTTATAGACCTCTGTCATCTCCCGCCTTAGTCAGCTCTTTTCTAAACTAAATGGTCCCAGGTCTACACTGCAGACCTATATTGTTATCACTCCATTGCTCAGGGCTGTGAAAAATCCACACCCCTGTTGGCAGAAGCACCCTCCCACTGACATAGCTAGCGCCTCTCCGGGAGGTGGATTAAGAGCTTGTTGGCAGAGGACCATCTTCTCTTCAACGCGACAGCGCCGGTGCAGCTATGGCAATAGAGTGGTTTAAGTGTAGACTTGCCCCCAGTCTTTTTAATCTTTCCTCATATGGAAGCTCTTCCATACCCCTAATCATTTTTGTCGCCCTTCTCTGCACCTTTTACAAGTCTGGTATATCTGTTTTGAGATGGGGCGACCAGAACTACACGCGGTATTCAAGGTGTGGGCGCACATTGGATTTGTATCGAGGCATTCTGACATTTGTCTGGTTTATTATCTATCCCTTTCCTAATGGTTCCCAACATTCTGCTGGCTTTTTTAACTGCCACTGCACGGTGAGCGGATGTTTTCGGAGAACTCTTTACGATGACTCCAAAATCTCTTTCTTGAGTGGTAATTTAAACCCCATAATTGTGTATGTATAGTTGGGATTGTGGTGTCCAGTTTGCATTTATCAATATTGAATGTCATCTGCCATTTTGTTGCCCAGTCCCCCAGTTTTGTGAGATCCCTTTGTAGCTCTTCGCAGTCTGCTTTGGATTTAACTATCTTGAGTCATTTTGTATCATCTGCAAATTTTGCTACCTCACTGGTTACCCCTTTTTCTGGATCATTGATGACTATGTTGAACTACACTGGTGTCAACACAGATCCTTGGGGTGCCCCACTCTTTACCTCTCTCCACTGTGAAAACTGACCATTTATCCCTCTTGTTTGCTTCCTATCTTTTAACCACTGACCTATGAGAGAACCTTCCCTCTTATCCCATGACAGCTTACTTTGGTTGGATTGGTGAGGCATGACTTCCCTTTACAAAAGCCATGTTGACTCTGCCCCAACAAATTGTGTTCACCTATGTGTCTGATAATTCTGTTCTTTCCTATCATTTCAACAATTTGCCTGGTGCTGAAGTCAGGCTTGCCAGGGATCACATCTGGAGACTTTTATAAACTTCACTGTCACATTCGCTATCTCGTACAGAGGCCGATTTAAACATTAGCTTACATACCACAGCACTGCACAGAAGTTTGTTTGGATGTCTTGTGAGAGCTGCAACCTTTGCACCAGGCAGGCAATTTACCATGCGGTTCTCCCACTCATCACAAACCCAACTGCTTATATGTCTATTGATTGAATCCCCCACTACTATTACCTGGCTTTTCTTTGTAACTGGGCTTCCCGCCTCAGGAGGGGCAGCCTCAGTGTGAGAGGATATCCTGACTTCATCTGGAAGGTGGGTCCCAACTATGGGATTGTCTCCCTCTGCTCCAGCTCGATGTTCTCCTTCCCAGAAACTTTCACCCTCCTCAGCAGCATAGAGGCTGTCAGACGGGGGGTGGGACCACTCTACTGCATCCCTAAAAGTCTCCTCTATGTACCTCGCTGTCTCCCTTGGCTCCACCAGTTCAGATCCTCTGGCCTCCTGGTCTCCGAGGGCAGTAGCTCCTTGGGCCAAATGCCCAGATGTGCTACCTGCCCACAGGGCTGGTAATCCTACATGCTGCATTCAGTGCAATCCACTGGAGAGCCTCACACTGCTGCTGCACTTCTGCCTGGTTTATTTTGACTCTTCCAGGGGGGTTAGTTTGTTTAGTTTTGTTCGGGGGTGGGGGGAGTTTATTGGCCTGAATTTACAGTATGTTTCTTCGATGTACTTGTCTGTAAACTTCCTTGCAAAACTCCCGTTTCCAAAGCTAACCTCTGATTTCTATTGCCTGCTGTCTGTTTCCCCTCCCTGGTTCAGGCACAACGCTGGCAAAGCAGAGTGCGGAGTATCTGCAGGTCTTCAGGGAGTGGCGAGTGGAGAACACCTTCTGGGTCACCTGGTTCACCAACACCAGCAATATCGCCATGGTAACTACTTTCAATGCTTCCTGGGATTGTTGTGCCCAGAGTCCTCAGGAGAGAGAAATTAACACCCTAGGAGTCAGGGGGAAGGGACAGACCCAGGCGTGTGACTGACCCCATCCAGCTGGGCCGGAGCCCTGCCTATGGCCCACTCCACCTCATAGAATCATAGACCTCAGGAGGTATCTAATCCAACCCCCTTCTCATAGCAGGACCAACCCCAACTAAATCATCCCAGCCAGGGCTTTGTCAAGCCTGACCTTAAAAATCTCGAAGGATGGAGATTCCCCACCTCCTTAGGTAACCCTTTCCAGTGCTTCACCACCCTCCTAGTGAAATAGTGTTTCCTCATATCCAACCTGGACCTCCCCCACTGCAACTTGAGACCATTGATGCTTGTTCTGTCACCTGCCACCACTGAGAACAGCTGAGCTCCAGCCTCTTTGGAACCCGCCCCCCTGCCCCCCGACCCCAGCAGGTAGTTGAAGGCTGCTATCAAATCCCCCCTCACTCTTCTCTTCTGCAGACTAAATAAGCCCACTTCCCTCAGTCTCTCCTCATAATTCATGTGCTTCAGCCCCCTAATCATTTTCGTTACCCTCTGCTGGACTCTCTCCGATTTCTCCACATCCTTTCTCTTGTGGGGGGTCAGATGTGACCTCACCAGTGCCGAATAGAGGGGAATAATCACTTCCCTCGATCTGCTGGCAAGGCTTCTACTATGGCGGGCCAATATGCCTCCTTCCGTGCCACATCCCAAGATGCACTGGGTCTCATCCAAACCTGATCCCAGCTCCTTGTCAGGTGTGGTGGGAGCTTCCCCAGAGATTAATGCTCTCCAAGACATCATTGCGTCCACGCACCAGTGCCAGCCCCTGCTGAGCACTAGAGAGTGTATCCGTGCTGTGCAGTATTGTGCCCCCGTGCACCGCCACGCCGGCCTCTGCCATGCACGACAGCTCCTGATTGCTGCTTGGGTACTGTGCATCCCAGGTGTAGTAACCCAGCCCTGTCCCGGCAGAGCGGGCTTTGCCTGCACTCCTGGCTGGGCCAGTCCTGGCTGCTCGGTCCGACTGGAACCGCACTGGGCAGCAAAAGGGGTTTCACTGGCAGGTTTGTTTCAGATGTTTGGGAAGTACTTCAACCCATCTGAGCGCATGGACTTCCTCCTCACTGCTATCGAGGGCATGAGAGACACCAGCGTCCATGACTCGGTGGCGGCCAGGCACATGCTGCATGTGATCCTGTGGGTCCCCAGCCCAAGCTTGGAGAGGGTAAGAGCTGCAGTGAGAACAGCCTGCTGGGGGAGCCCATCCGTGGGAGACTCTGTCTCTGGGCGCTCGGCATTACTGGGGGGCAGGTCCTGTGCAATGCGGGGGGTCAGTCTAGGTGATCTCCATGGCCGCTTGTGGTCTTGCAGTCTATGAATCGATAGGCCGGGAATTGGCCCTGTGTTCTAGGCCTGGAGCTGGAGAAGAGGATGTGGGAGGGCAGATGGCTCTCAGGTACGGCAGTTCCCTGGCACCCCAGATCAATAGCAGCGCGAGGAAGCCAAAGCCCCCATCTCCCCATTTCTCTTCCAGGTGTCGGAGGCTGTGACGAGCATATACCACAACCTGGACTCCATCAGCGAGCCTCTGGCCCAGCAGCAGCTGCTCAAGGCCCTTGTCGTGCTGGGCCACCGGTACAGCGAGGAGGTGGTCACAACCCTGCTGGGCTGCTCGCTGTCATGTGACAGGTACGGGCCTGGGGCTGCTGCCGCTTGCGCTCCGGCTGCCCCGGACTGGTCCCACTGCCAGGGTCAGGAGCGTGCAGAACCTTCCAGAGACCTCCTGCTCCCTGCAGAGCTTCTGCTTGTTCTGGAGGGTTTTGCAGGCTGACATGCCGTGGAGACAGGCCAGACTGCAAAACCCCAGATGGCAGCCCTCGGCCTCCCCCGGGGCTGACACTCAGAGCCGGCCCCCATGCAGCCTGCCCCAGGCAGTGGGGGCCCTTGCTGCAGCAGGAGGGCAACAAAGGGCCGGCCGGTGGCGGGAGACCCAGCAAGGTGCGGGTGGCGGTGGGTGCAGGAGGCTGGCGGGGCTCTGGCCAGGTGAAATCGGCTCTCTCCCTTTGCAGTGTTGCTATGGAGATGTGGAGGGTGCTGACATCCCACCCCAAGACCGCAGGAAAGGTCCTACGGGAGCTGCTCAACACGCTGCAGGAGCGACCGTTGCACCCTCATCACGACGTCTCTCAGCAAGAGGTTGGCGTCGCCCCCTTGGCCGTAAGTTCCAGCCCCTGCAGCAAGGGAAGGAGCGCCGTGTTTCCCCTCCACGGCCTCAGGGTGTCTCTCAGTCTCCCACTGGGTATCGCCATTGGGCGAAAGAGAGAGAGCGTGACTCTAGCCAGCGCTATAGTCGAGGCAGAACACACCAAAACCCTCTCCAGGTGCTCTGGGACAGCTCTCATAGAACCGCAGGGTGAGAAGGGATCGCAAGGTCAGCTTGTCCAGCCCCCTGCCAAGATGCAGGATTTGTTGTGTCTATCCCAGCCGAGATAGATGGTTCCAGCCTCCTTCTATAAACCTCCAGCAAAGGGGCTTCCACAAGCTCCCTAGTCGTCTGTCCCATTGTCCTACTCTTCTTACAGTTAGGAAGGTTTTCCTGAGATTTAATCTAAATCTGCAGTGCTGTCTTTTGAACCCATCACCTCTTGTCCTGCCCTCTGTGGCAAGAGAGAACAACTTTTCGCCATCTTTTTTTTGGCAGCCTTCGAAGAATCTGAAGACCATTAGCACGTCCCCCCTTAATCTCCTCTTTTCCAAACTAAACATAGCCAGTTCCTTCAATCTTTGCTCGTATGGCTTGTGTTCCATCCCTCTGATCATCTTTGTCACTCGCCTCTGGATCCATTACAGTTTCTCCACATCTTTTGTAGACATTGGTGACCAAAACTGGACACCGTACTCCAGCTGAGGCCTAACCAGCACTGAGTAGAGTGGTACTATCACCTCCCATGACTTGCAGGCTATACCTCTGTTAATGCAACCTAAAATTGCATTTGCTTTTTTTTTTTTTTTTTTTTTTTTTGCAACAGCATTGCTTTGCTGACTCATGCTGAGGCTGTGATCCACCGCAGCTCCCAGATCCTTCTCAGCAGTTCACCCGGTTATCCCCCATTCTGTTTCTGTGCATTTGCTTTTTCTTCTCTAAATGTAGCACCTCACTTTTGTCTTGGGTGAGTTTCATTTTGTTGTCTATAGCCCAGTCCTCCAATTTACCATGATCCCTCTGAATTTGAGCTCTTTCCTTCAAAGTCTTGGCAACTCCTTCATCAGGGAGCTGATGCAGGGCTGGGGTCATTGAAAGCTTCCCAGGGGACCTGGCCGTGGCCTGGAGTCAGGAGCCCTGGTTTCTAGTCCTGGCTCTGCCACTGACCTGCTGGGTGACCTTGGGCAAGTCCCTGCCTGGCTTTTGTCTGTTGTTCTGCAGGGCAGGGCCTGGCTCCTGCAGGGTGCGTCTCTGGCTGTGTGATCCAAAGAATCCTAGCACTAGAGTAGCAGCAGAGCTGTGGACTCTAGACCTCCAGGGATTGCTGGTGACACCAGTGATCCGGGACGCCCGGACAGAGCCATTTTGCTTCAATTGGAACCATTTTTTCCTACCAATCCCCTTTTTGAGCCTCGTAGGTTTTAACTGTTGACGTCACAGCTCTGTCCCGCAGCACTCGCTCCTCTGAAGAGCTCGAGAAGGGCCTTTTGCTGCTCAGACCTCATACCAAGTGTGATAGACACAGTATAGTGAAGGCAGAGAAAACCCTTGGGACTTAAATACACAGATCTGGCAGCCTGGTCAAAGAGGAGACAATCTGAAGGCAACTCTCCCTAATGATAATTTACTTCCCCTGAGAATAGCAGGTGAGTCCGGTTTATTAAAGCCGGACGATGAATCGATCAGACATGGAGAGGGCATGACTGTAATTCTCTTTGTTATCCACCATTCCCATTGTTCCATGTCCTCAGCCTGGTTTTCACTTGCTTGTGTTTTATTTTTCCTTCCGGAATCGGTAAGCCTGTATTGGACACTTTTCCCCCTGATCCCGGTTGAGGTTTTGTGGGGCTGTCTTTCAACAGTTCAAAAGCCAAATACAGAAATGATTGAATCTGGCTTTTAGTAACAGGCCAACCCTACAACTCGTGTACAAAATAGGCTCCCTCGCCGAGGCTGGGCTGTAAGGTCCGGGACTCAGGAGAACCCAAGTTCAGTTTCGGGCTCTGCCAGACTCCCTGGGTGACCATGGGTGAGTCACGTCGCCTCTCTGTGCCTGAGTTCCATGTCTGTACAACGGGGATAGAAATCCTTCCTTTGTGTGTCTAGCCTGTAAGCTCTAGGCCAGGGAATGTCTCTTTCTGTGCCTGGAAAGGCCCCAGCACACGCCCTGATTGCAGATAGGCGCTGGAGGTGCTATTCTAACCCTTATAAGAAGAATACACTTGATTTGTTTGGGGTCAAGGTGTTGTGCAGAGAAGTTTCCACAGATGATACCTGCTAATAAATACCACCCCCTGGGATGGGGGGTACAAGGAAGCAGCTGCTTATGTTGCAGGTAGCCGGCCCCGCTGCCTGCGATTCTAGCTGGGGCTGTGCAAGGGCTTTGAGGCTCTAACATGTCATCTGGAGGAGGGGTGCTAGAAGACTTTTGATAGTGGAGGTGCTGAGCACCCCCTTACACCTGTGCACACACCCCACCACCCCTAGAGCTGGGGTCAGGAGCAGGGCCATGGCTCCAGGGGGGCGGGAGATGGATGGGGCAAGGGGGCCGAGACTGGGGCCACAGCTGGGAGTTGGCGCAGGGCCGGCAGCTGGGACCTTGTGTGTGGGGCCAGCAGCAGAGCCCCGCGTAAAACCTTGGAGTGCTGCAGCACGCCCTGCACTCCTAGTTCCCGTGGCTCTGTCTGCAGGGGAGGCAGACGTTGTTTTGGAAATGGTTTGTTGGGTCACCGGAGGGTGTTTCGTAAAGCAGCTCCTCCTTTCACATAGATAGGGAAACTCCAGCGCCAACTCCCAGTCGTCGTGGAGCGGCTACACGAGGCACACAGGGACATCATCTCCAATGCCATCACGGTGCTGAGAGACATCCTCGCTGGCATGGACAGGCAGAGCGCCAGCCCCGTGGCTGTGCAAGTGGCTGAGAAACTCCTGCCTTTCTTTCATGATGTAAGGCCTGGCGGCCCGCGGGAGACCCTTTAAGCCACAGACGTATGAATGGGGGCTGGCGGGTGGGCTAGCGGGACCTATGCTATGGCCCTAGCCAGAAAAAGGATTGTCGTAAATGACATGAACCCATTCCCGCCTTCTTCTGCTAGCCCATTCTCCATCAGAGCATATGGCAGTAAGGGTGGGAACCCTGGTGTCCTGCAGGCCTGCTGACAAGGATCAGGGCAGCCTGGGGACGAGGCTCCCCTTGAGGGAAGGACATGCATTCCTGAGCCTGCATGCAGCGAGGGGGCCTCTGCAGCACAGGGTGCCGCAATGCTCCTGCTGGCTTCCAGGGTAACAAGTGATGGTACCCTGGTGAAAATCCTGCTCCTCCCCTCCCTGGCCAGGAATCCCACAGCTGGCCTGTCAGCTCCATAAGGAAACGGCTCCATCTGTAGGTTCTGCAGCTACCGCCCTTTCCTCTCCCCTTCGTTCTCATGGCAGGGCAGCATCAAAGGAGGGGCTAGTTCTCCCCAGGCCTTTTGTAACCACAAACGAGCCCCCACCAGCGTGTTCACCAGACTGATGTTCAGTCCCCCACTGCACGGCGAGAGCCAGCAAAGTGGGCGGGAGAAAGGGACCCATCCATTACTGCCTTCCAGGGGTAACGCCCCAGTGGGGGCTCCTGGAGGGACCACCCACCTCCCCAGCTCTCACAACGCTAAATCCTACCCTCAGCCCTCCCCAACTCTGCTGGGACCCGGCCACTCTTTATTTAGCAGTGGCACAGGCCCAGCTAAAGCTGTTCCCAGGGTCTCCTGGATCCCCAGCTGACCGAAGGGACAGGGCAGCCCAGACCGAAGATGCAGGATCTCGCCCTGGGGTGAGCCTTTAAACCAAAACCCTGTGGGGCCCGGGGGGAACAGAACAGGTTTTCTGGCCAAGAAGATACCAGGCCAGCCCCTCAGCTGGTGGAAACCTGCATCTCTTTTGCCTTCAATGGCTCTATGCTCATGAGACTCTGGCCCCCAGCTGTGCCTGTGACTGGGGCTGAGTTAGCAATACCCCCTGCAGGGCAGACATCTCTGTCACAGTGAGCGCTCACCCCGCTGAGTGAGCACGACCGTCACAGCGTCTCCTCCCCACATCCTCTCTTGCAGGAGTCCAGCAAACTCCGGGTGCTCTCCATCGCCCTCTTTAAACACCTGCTGGAGCTTGTAAGGGGGCCCAGCAGGAGGAAGATGAAGGAGCACGTCATCCGGAGCCTGGTCCCGCTGCTCCTCCTCCTGCATGATGAGCGTCCCAATGTGTCCCAGGTGAGGCCACGAGCTGGAGCCTGCAGCTGAGATTGTTACAGTGACCAGTAATTTGTTGGGGGGGGCCAACATGTGACACCCCCCTTTCAAGGGTCTGGCCGGCAGAGGACAGTGCTCAGTGCTGTGACAATCAGGTGCTCAAAATCACTTGAACGTTGAGTCCAGTAGCGCCATGACCATGGCGCCCCACCCAGCTGCTGAGTCTTCCCTGCCTCCTCTGAGCCCAACACTCCCCCCCTGCAGCCAGGCTGAGAGAATGGGTGGGCGGAGGGGTCAGCTCACCTCTCCTACAGCCACAGGCCTCCGCACATTCCCCTGGCTGTGCTGGTGGGAAGAGCACAACCCTGGCCATGGTCCCTACCCGGAGCAGAGCTACCCAGCCTCCGGATGGTGCCCAAGACCCAATGTGCCCTTGGCCAAGCAGCCCGGACAGCTCTTACTAGCCATGACATGCCCAAGCCCCCCCTCCGCCCCGCCCCAGGTGCCTGTGCCCACGCTCGCTCTCATGGCCCCAATCACTTGGGAGCCAAATGCTCCCAGCAGTAATGAATTCACCCTCCTACCCCCCAGGAGGTGGGGAACTAACGCACAGCGTGAGGCCTAGTGCCTCAGAAGTATTGAATGCCCATGGGCATTAGGCACCTAAATCCCTTTGTAGCCCTGGGCCGAAGCAACTTGCCTGAGTTCCTGCAGGAAGAGCTGGGAATTGAGTCAGGTCTCCAGCCATTGCCTTAGCCACACCTCCGCCTTTCCGCGAGCAGCCACGGGCCGGGAACCGTTCAGCACACACGGCCTCCGGAAACTATGTTAGTGGCTTCCAGCTGGGCTGTCCCTAGCCATTTAGGTGCCCTATCCAGCCCTCCCGCAGTGGGGCTGTGTGGGGTCCCAGGCCTCCCCCTCCCCCCGACCAGGGTCTGGGAGGCAGGAGCTGTGTGGGGCCACTTTTGGGGGGCCCACAGGCCCAGAGTGGCCTGGAGGATTAGCGGAGAACTGGGAGTAGCCCGCTCTGCTTCCCTCGCCCCGGCTCCAGCCCTGTCGCTCGAGGGAGGGGCTTTGGGGAAAGGGATCCCTCCCACACACACACTCACTGACAGCAGCGGGAAGCGGAGCAGCCTGGCCCCAGCCCGCTCTACTCTGCCAGCTCCCAGCCGCGGCACTCCGCTTCCCACCGCCGGTGAGTGCGGGGGGCAATCCTTTGGAGTAGAGCGGGCTGGGACCGGGTTGCTCCACTTCCTGCCACTGCCAGTGAATGTGGGGTCGCTGGGGGAAGAGGCTTGCAGAGAAGAGGTGGAATGGGGGCGGGCTGGGGACGGAGCAGGGGGGAAGGGGAAGAGGCAGGGCGGAGGGAGTTGTCCAGGCCCCCCCAGGGACAGCCCTGCCCTTTGTAGTGGGCGCAGCCCACGGCGGGGCTGGCCGAGGTATAGGGCGGGTCACTGGGGCTGGGGCTGCTGCATGTGCAGCATGCAGCCGCCTAGGGGCACCATGAAATTTAGGGCAATTTGGTGCCCCAAATTTCGTGGTCCCCTATGCAGCTGCATATGCTGAGGGACGGCCCTGGCTTCCAGCTCCCGTAACCGTGGCCGGCTCGCCCCGGCCCCTCTTGTTTTGCAGGTGTGTTGGGACACCCTCAGGAGTGCTCTGGAATTCCTCAGGTGGAACCAGCTCAGTGCTCTCGTCCAGAAGAAGGAGCTTTGGCGAGGCTGTGACTGCCTGGTGAGGGAGCCCTCCATTGCCCGGCTCCGTGCCCACACCGAGCCCCAGCCCCGGGACCACACCTGGCCCTGGCTGTAGTCCCTCTGCGTGATCCCCCCGGCACAGGAAAGAGGGCTGAAAGCAGGACACTCCACAGATCTGGAACCTGGCCTGCAGGATGGAAAGGCCTTTAATAACCTTGTGCTCCCTTCTTCTGGCTCCTAGGTGGCATGCTACAAGGGGAGGGCAGAAACCTTCCTCTGCCAGGCCATGGCCTTTCTGGAAGACCCACAGGATCCCATTAGAGAAGCAGCCATCAGGTTTCTAGGTAACCACAGAGCAGAGGGGTCCCTTAAGCAGAGGGGCTGGATCCAGTCCCAGGCTCTCCTCAGTCCCTGCCGGCAGCGAGAAGTAACCCCTGGGCTCCTGATTGCCGAATGAAGGCTCAGGGGTGTCAGAAACCCGCAGGAGCAAGCTCAGCCCAAACTGGCCTGATCGGCTGATGGGCCCCCTCGAACCCCACTGCTCCCCATGCGGTCCCCATCCCCCCCACCCCCACCCCACCATGGGCTCTTGGTAGTGGAACCTCAAGGCGCTATGCTGTCCTTTGGCAACTAGCCCCACAGCCATTCCTGGGGACTCGCCCTTTCCCCTGGGGACTCAGGAGTGCGTCCTGGACAACAAGGGGCAGGGGAAAGCCCCACGGCTTGGAGGGTGACAGAGGCTTTGACACCCTCTCTGGGGACGCAGGGATGTAATGAGCTGTTTGTGTGTGTAGGCCTCACTGCCCGGCAGCTGGACCAGCAGAGCCAGGAGAAGTTAGAGGCCATCTGCAATGGTGAGTGGTATCTGCCTTGAGCACTGAGCGCTAGAGGGACGAATGGCCCAGGGCCACGGGCTGGGTTCAATCTCTGACACCAGCAATGTGATCTTGGGCGAGAGCCACAAAGGGTTGCAAAATGTAGATCCCCAAACCCCTGATCAGCTTCCCCCTCACCCTGTGGTGTCTGCTGGTTGGCATGTGCCCAGGCACTTAGCCCTGACCTCAGAGCTGTGGCCTGGCAAATCCCCAAACTGGGCCTGAGCTGGCTGGCCTTCGCAGACGATTGCCCCCCCCCCGCCCCCGCAACACAGCAAGGGTGGGGTCCTGCCTCCCCCCCTTGCACTCACTAGCCCAGGGTTTGTTGCAGTCACCTCCAGGTGGGGTGCCTGGTGTCAAGCCACTGCTCCAAAGGAGACTGAGGTGACGTCCGGTCATCTACCTCCCTGCTGCATGCCCGGACCCCTGGGCCAGCGCAGGGCAGAGCAGCGTCTCCTCCACATTTGTTGGGGAAAAGGGGGACGGGGGGGGGTGACATAGCTCAGGCTCCTCACTCCCAGAGCAGTTTCACAGCTGGGCCCCAACCAGAGCTAGAGAATGGCAGAGCTCCCTCCTCGGCATTTCCTGGAGGGCAGCAGGGCACCGGAAGTTAGGCGTAGCCTAACAATGCCCAAGCCCCCTTTGTGAATCTCCCCCTCTCTGGGCTTGAGTGCCCATCTGTGCACTGGGGGGAAGGGGGAGCGTAAATACAGGCAGGGATGAGGCCATCAGATCCTGCAGGGACGGGGCAGTCCTGGAAATAGTGAGTGAATGGGGTTCATTGTGACTTCTTGCCTGTGTCTGGGGGCTCCCCCAGCTATGGAGGGCAGTGGGGATGTTAAGTGAGGGTTGGTGGTTGTTCCTGCTAGTCCCCTGCCTCCCGCCTCCCAGCCTGCTGCCTTCTTGTCACGGGCTGAGAGGTACAGCCCTGGCTTGGTGTGCCAGGGCTTTCCAGAGCACCATGGCTCTGACCTCCATTTCCTTCCTTTCAATCTTAGTCTTCAAAGGCTTGCAGCAGGACAGCAAGTCCTCTGTCAGGTGCCTGGCTTTGCAGACAATGCTCATCCTCAATGCCTGCAAGAAACATCGTCCAGCCCGCACCAGCCTACGGACACTCTTGCACAGGATGAGACTGATGCATACAAGGGAGAACCCAGTCATTGAAGCTGCCCAGCTGCCTGAGTAAAAGCCAGCCTCCCTACTCTGGGGGTTTGGTGCACCAGAGCCTGCCTGGAGCAGGGTGGAACACATCGTGCCGGACCATGGCCTTCTCCCCATTGGCCGCCTGCCCTGCCCAGCCACGTGAGTAGTTAACCGCTCAATAGCTTTTATCACCATGTACTTTTTGACAGGTTTCCATGCCCCGTGTAGAGTTTACGTCCCGCCCTCCGTCCCCGTTTCCGGTCGTGTACATTTTTGGCACCATCGGCCCTTCTGAACATTTATTTTGTATTATTTTTCTGTGTTTGGCCGGGGGAAGGTTGCGTGCTTGTGCTACAGTCAGGCAGGCAGAGCAGCAGAAGGTCCATTTGCTTGGCCCTTGATCAGGGCGGGGCAGCGATCAAGTAGGCTGCCACTCCTGACGGTGGGATGGCGGGGATAGGGGAACCCAGGTCCTCCCGCTCCACAGCGTCCCCGCCCAGGGCCCTAACAGCGTGCTGTGTTTTGACATATTTAGAGAAAAAGTATGAACGAGTAGAAAGAGAGGCTGTAGGGGGTTCGCGGCTCCCTTCCCATCTGTCTGGGCGGGAGACCACGCCCCTCGCTACGATACTTCCGGGGTACCTTGGTTCAGGGGAAATAGCTCAGTGTTCATGGTTCTGGCCTGCAGTCAGGCCGACCAACGGTAGAGAGTCTGTTTGCCCGGGGTCCTCATTCAGGACAGGGCTGCTGTCGAGTAGGGGCTCTGGCCTACAGTCAGGCAGGCAGAGCAGCAGAAGGTCCATTTGCCTGGCCCTTGGTCAGGGCAGGGCAGCAATCAAGTAGAGGGGCTCTGGCCTACAGTCCGGCAGAGCCGTCGTAGCCTGGGGGAGGTTAGCTCTCTGGTGGGAGATTCAGCACAACCGTCTGGCGTCCTGATTCAGGCGGGTGCCAGACCAATCAGGCCTCCTGACAAGCAAGTTGGGAGGCTGCTACTCCTGACGGTGGGGTGGCAGTGGTAGGGGAACCCAGGCCCTCTCACTCCACTGTGTCCCAGCCCAGGGCCCTAACAGCCGTGGAGCGGTCCGCCACTGCATCAGTGGGGAAAATCCGACAGCAACACGCTGGCCGGCTTGTAGTCAATAACACAGCTGAACCCAATTCGGCTGCCCTGGGCTCCTTGCTACACGCCATTCTGTGTGTACATGGGTTCAGGGGTGGCAAGTTTGTAGAAATTTTGGTGGTGCACAGAACCCGCCCCTACTTCGCCCCCCACCTCCCCAAGGCTCCAGGAGGGAGTTTGGGTGAGAAAGGACGTCTGGGGTGTAGGCCCTAGGCTTAGGCAGAGTATTGGGGTGCAGGCTGCAGGCTCTGGGAGGGAGTTTGGGGATGGGAGGGGGTGCAGAGGGAGGGGGTGCAGGGCTGAGGGGTTTGGGAGGGGCTCAGGGCAAGAGTCGGGGTGTAGGGGTTGAGGGTTCTGTTTGGGGCTGGGAGGTTTGGGGGGTTAGAGAGGCTCAGGGCTGGGGCAGAGGGTTGGAATGTAGGGAGTGGCAGCCGGTGTCAAGTGGAGTGCCCCAGGGGTCGGTCCTGGGGCCGGTTTTGTTCAATATCTTCATAAATGATCTGGAGGATGGTGTGGATTCCACCCTCAGCAAATTTGAGGATGATACTAAACTAGGAGTAGTGGTAGATATGCTGGAGGGCAGGGATAGGTTACAGAGGGACCTAGACAAATTGGAGGATTGGGCCAAAAGAAATCTGATGAGGTTCAATAAGGATAAGTGCAGGGTCCTGCACTTAGGAAGGAAGAACCCAATGCACCGCTACAGACTAGGGACTGAATGGCTAGGCAGCAGTTCTGCAGAAAAGGACCTAGGGGTGACAGTGGACGAGAAGCTGGATATGAGTCAGCAGTGTGCCCTTGTTGCCAAGAAGGCCAATGGCATTTTGGGATGTATAAGTAGGGGCATAGCGAGCAGATCGAGGGACGTGATCGTTCCCCTCTATTCGACATTGGTGAGGCCTCATCTGGAGTACTGTGTCCAGTTTTGGGCCCCACGCTACAAGAAGGATGTGGATAAATTGGAGAGAGTCCAGCAAAGGGCAACAAAAATGATTAGGGGTCTGGAACACATGACTTTTGAGAAGAGGCTGAGGGAACTGGGATTGTTTAGTCTGCAGAAGAGAAGAATGAGGGGGGATTTGATAGCTGCTTTCAACTACCTGAGAGGTGGTTCCAGAGAGGATGGTTCTAGACTATTCTCAGTGGTAGAAGAGGACAGGACAAGGAGTAATGGTCTCAAGTTGCAGTGGGGGAGGTTTAGGTTGGATATTAGGAAAAACTTTTTCACCAAGAGGGTGGTGAAACACTGGAATGTGTTACCTAAGGAGGTTGTAGAATCTCCTTCCTTAGAAGTTTTTAAGGTCAGGCTTGACAAAGCCCTGGCTGGGATGATTTAATTGGGGATTGGTCCTGCTTTGAGCAGGGGGTTGGACTAGATGACCTCCTGAGGTCCCTTCCAACCCTGATATTCTATGATTCTATGAGATGGGGTCTCTGTCTAGGGTTGGAGATGAGGGGTTTGTGGTGTTGGAAGAGGCTCAGGGCTGGGGCAGAGGGTTGGAGTGTGGGGGGATGAGGGCTCTGTCTAGGGCTGGAGATGAGGGGTTTGTGGTGTTGGAGGGGGCTCAGGGCTGGGGCAGAGGGTTGGGGTATGGGGGGATGAGGGCTCTGTCTAGGGCTGGAGATGAGGGGTTTGTGGTGTTGGAGGAGGCTCAGGGCTGGGGCAGAGGGTTGGGGTATGGGGGGATGAGGGCTCTGGCTAGGACTGGGGATAAGGTGTTTGGGGTGTTGGAGGGGCTCAGGGCGAGGGTTGAGGGTGTGGTGGAGAGGTGAAAGCTCTGGCTGGGGGTGTGGGCTCTGGGGTGGGGCAGGGCTGGGGATGAGTTGGGGTGCAGGCAGGCTGCTCCGGGATAGGGGCCAGAGAGGAGGACTCCCCCCAGCCCTTTCCCTGCCGGCAACAGTGAGCTTTGGGGGAGGACAGTGAGTGGCAGCCCCAACAGCTTCTCAGTGTCCCTGGCATCTGGCAGCCCCTCTGGGTCTCTGTCAGGATAGCGCTCTCCGTTAGCTCTGTGCTTCCACAGCGGGGAAGAGACGTGCTGCTCATCTGGCAGCTCTCTCCCATCTGAGCTGGAGGCCCGGCCTTTTATAAGGAACTCATTCCTCTAGGTCACACTGCAGTCACTCACAGAGACGGTGCAGCGAGGTAAATCTAGCCATGTATCAATCAGAGGCCAGACTAACCTCCTTGTTCCAATAAGAACAATAACTTAGGTGCACCATTTCTTATTGGAACCCTCCGTGAAGTCCTGCCTGAAATACTCCTTGATGTAAAGCCACCCCCTTTGCTGATTTTAGCTCCCTGAAGCCAACCCTGTAAGCCGTGTCGTCAGTAGCCCCTCCCTCTGTCACAGCAACGGCAGACAATCGTTCCGCGCCTTTTTTCTGTGCGGACGCCATACCAAGGCAAGCATGGAGGCCGCTCAGCTCACTTTGGCAATTAGGAGCACATTAAACACCACACGCATTATCCAGCACTATATGCAGCACCAGAACCTGGCAGAGCGATACCGGGCGAGGAGGCGACGTCAGCACGGTCGCGTGAGTGATCAGGACATGGACACAGATTTCTCTGAAAGCATGGGCCGTGCCAATGCATGCATCATGGTGCTAATGGGGCAGGTTCATGCTGTGGAACGCCGATTCTGTGCTCAGGAAACAAGCACAGACTGGTGGGACCGCATAGTGTTGCAGGTCTGGGACGATTCCCAGTGGCTGCGAAACTTTCGCATGCGTAAGGGCACTTTCATGGAACTTTGTGACTTGCTTTCCCCTGCCCTGAAGCGCATGAATACCAAGATGAGAGCAGCCCTCACAGTTGAGAAGCGAGTGGCGATAGCCCTGTGGAAGCTTGCAACGCCAGACAGCTACCGGTCAGTTGGGAATCAATTTGGAGTGAGCAAATCTACTGTGGGGGCTGCTGTGATGCAAGTAGCCCACGCAATCAAAGATCTGCTAATATCAAGGGTAGTGACCCTGGGAAATGTGCAGGTCATAGTGGATGGCTTTGCTGCAATGGGATTCCCTAACTGTGGTGGGGCCATAGACGGAACCCATATCCCTATCTTGGCACCGGAGCACCAAGCCGGCGAGTATATAAACCTCAAGGGGTACTTTTCAATAGCGCTGCAAGCTCTGGTGGATCACAAGGGACATTTCACCAACATCAGCGTGGGATGGCCGGGAAAGGTACATGACGCTCGCATCTTCAGGAACTCTGGTCTGTTTCAAAAGCTGCAGGAAGGGACTTTATTCCCAGACCAGAAAATAACTGTTGGGGATGTTGAAATGCCTATATGTATCCTTGGGGACCCAGCCTACCCCTTAATGCCATGGCTCATGAAGCCGTACACAGGCAGCCTGGACAGTAGTCAGGAGCTGTTCAACTACAGGCTGAGCAAGTGCAGAATGGTGATAGAATGTGCATTTGGACGTTTAAAGGCGCGCTGGCGCAGTTTACTGACTCACTTAGACCTCAGCGAAACCAATATTCCCACTTTTATTACTGCTTGCTGTGTGCTCCACAATATCTGTGCGAGTAAGGGGGAGACGTTTATGGCGGGGTGGGAGGTTGAGGCAAATTGCCTGGCTGCTGGTTACGCGCAGCCAGACACCAGGGCGGTTAGAAGAGCACAGGAGGGCGCGGTACGCATCAGAGAAGCTTTGAAAACCAGTTTCATGACTGGCCAGGCTACGGTGTGAAAGTTCTCTTTGTTTCTCCTTGATGAAACCCCCCGCCCCTTGGTTCACTCTACTTCCCTGTAAGCTAACCACTCTCCCCTCCTCCCTTCGATCACCGCTTGCAGAGGCAATAAAGTCATTGTTGCTTCACATTCATGCATTCTTTATTCATTCATCACACAAATAGGGGGATGACTACCAAGGTAGCCCAGGAGGGGTGGTGGAGGAGGGAAGGAAAATGCCACACAGCACTTTAGGCACAGCACTTTAAAAGTTTACAACTTTAAAATTTATTGAATGCCAGCCTTCTTTTTTGGGGGCAATCCTCTGTGGTGGAGTGGCTGGTTGGCCGGTGGCCCCCCCACCGTGTTCTTGAGCATCTGGGTGTGGAGGCTATGGAACTGGGGGAGGAGGGCGGTTGGTCGCACAGGGTCTGTAGTGGCAGTCTGTGCTCCAGCTGCCTTTGCTGCAGCTCAGCCATACACTGGAGCATACTGGTTTGATCCTCCAGCAGCCTCAGCATTGAATCCTGCCTCCTCTCATCACGCTGCCGCCACATTTGAGCTTCAGCCCTGTCTTCAGCCCGCCACTTACTCTCTTCAGCCTGCCACTTACTCTCTTCAGCCCGCCACCTCTCCTCCCGGTCATTTTGTGCTTTCCTGCACTCTGACATTATTTGCCTCCACGCATTCGTCTGTGCTCTGTCAGTGTGGGAGGACCGCATGAGCTCAGAGAACATTTCATCATGAGTGCGTTTTTTTTTTCTTTCTAATCTTCACTAGCCTCTGGGAAGGAGAAGATCCTGTGATCATTGAAACACAAGCAGCTCGTGGAGAAAAAAAAAGGGACAGCGGTATTTAAAAAGACACATTTTAGAAAACAGTGGCTACAGTCTTTCAGGGTAAACCTTGCTGTTAACATTACATACATAGCACGTGTGCTTTTGTTACAAGGTCGCATTTTGCCTCCCCCCACCGTGTGGCTACCCCCTCAACCCTCCCCCCTCCCCGTGGCTAACAGCGGGGAACATTTCTGTTCAGTAGCAGGCAAACAGCCCAGCAGGAACGGGCTCCTCTGAGTGTCCCCTGAAGAAAAGCACCCTATTTCAACCACGTGACCATGAATGATATCTCACTCTCCTGAGGATAACACAGAGAGATAAAGAACGGATGTTGTTTGAACGCCAGCAAACATACACTGCAATGCTTTGTTGTACAATGATTCCCGAGTACGTGTTACTGGCCTGGAGTGGTAAAGTGTCCTACCATGAAGGACGCAATAAGGCTGCCCTCCCCAGAAACCTTTTGCAAAGGCTTTGGGAGTACATCCAGGAGAGCCGCGAATGCCAGGGCAAATTAATCCTTTCACATGCTTGCTTTTAAACCACGTATAGTATTTTAAAAGGTACACTCACCGGAGGTCCCTTCTCCGCCTGCTGGGTCCAGGAGGCAGCCTTGGGTGGGTTTGGGGGGTACTGGCTCCAGGTCCAGAGTGAGAAACAGTTCCTGGCTGTCGGGAAAACCGGTTTCTCCGCTTGCTTGCTGTGGGCTATCTACAACCTCATCATCATCATCATCATCTTCTTCGTCCCCAAAACCTGCTTCCGTGTTGCCTCCATCTCCATTGAAGGAGTCAAAGAACACGGCTGGGGTAGAGGTGGCTGAACCCCCTAAAATGGCATGCAGCTCATCATAGAATTGCCATGTTTGGGGCTCTGACCCGGAGCGGCCGTTCGCCCCTCTGGTTTTCTGGTAGGCTTGCCTCAGCTCCTTAAGTTTCACACGGCACTGCTTCGGGTCCCTGTTATGGCCTCTGTCCTTCATGCCCTGGGAGATTTTGACAAAGGTTTTGGCATTTCGAAAACTGGAACGGAGTTCTGATAGCACGGATTCCTCTCCCCATACAGCGATCAGATTCCGTACCTCCCGTTCAGTCCATGCTGGAGCTCTTTTGCGATTCTGGGACTCCATCATGGTCACCTCTGCTGATGAGCTCTGCATGGTCACCTGCAGCTTCCCACGCTGGCCAAACAGGAAATGAGATTCAAAAGTTCGCAGTTCTTTTCCTGTCTACCTGGCCAGTGCATCTGAGTTGAGAGTGCTGTCCAGAGCGGTCACAATGGAGCACTCTGGGATAGCTCCCGGAGGCTAATACCGTCGAATTGTGTCCACAGTACCCCAAATTCGACCCGGCAAAGCCAATTTAAGCGCTAATCCACTTGTCAGGGGTGGAGTACGGAAATCAATTTTAAGAGCCCTTTAAGTCGAAATAAAGGGCTTCATCGTGTGGACGGGTGCAGGTTTACATCGATTTAATGCTGCTAAATTCGACCTAAAGTCCGAGTGTAGACCAGGGCTCAGAGAAGGAGAGTATAGAAAACAGGAAGAGATCCTTTTTGGTTAGTGAGACAAGCAAAGTATAAAGAAAAGGAGTCCTTGTGGCACCTTAGAGACTAACAAATTTATCTGAGCATAAGCTTTCATGAGCATCCGATGAAGTGAGCTGTAGCCCACGAAAGCTTATGCTCAAATAAATACATTGGTCTCTAAGGTGCCACAAGTCCTCCTTTTCTTTTTGCGAATACAGACTAACACAGCTGCTACTCTGAAACCTGTCATTATGCAAGGAAAGTATAGCAAGCTGCAGGGGGAGCAGAGGGGAGGGGAAAGAGAACGTACCCTTCATAGAATCATAGAATATCAGGGTTGGAAGGGACCTCAGGAGGTCATCTAGTCCAACCCCCTGCTCAAAGGAGGACCGATCCCCAATTAAATCATCCCAGCCAGGGCTTTGTCAAACCTGACCTTAAAAACTTCTAAGGAAGGAGATTCCACCACCTCCCTAGGTAACACATTCCAGTGTTTCACCACCCTCCTAGTGAAAAAGTTTTTCCTAATATCCAACCTAAATCTCCCCCACTGCAACTTGAGACCATTACTCCTTGTTCTGTCATCTGCTACCACTGAGAACAGTCTAGAGCCATCCTCTTTGGAACCCCCTTTCAGGTAGTTGAAAGCAGCTATCAAATCCCCCCTCATTCTCCTCTTCCGTAGACTAAACATCCCCAGTTCCCTCAGCCTCTCCTCAAAAGTCATGTGTTCCAGTCCCCTAATCATTTTTGTTGCCCTCCGCTGGACTCTTTCCAATTTTTCCACATCCTTCTTGTAGTGTGGAGCCCAAAACTGGACACACTATTCCAGATGAGGCCTCACCAATGTCGAATAGAGGGGAACGATCACGTCCCTCGATCTGCTGGCAATGCCCCTACTTATACATCCCAAAATGCCATTGGCCTTCTTGGCAACAAGGGCATACTGCTGACTCATATCCAGCTTCTCGTCCACTGTAACCCCTAGGTCCTTTTCTGCAGAACTGCTGCCGAGCCATTCGGTCCCTAGTCTGTAGCGGTGCATTGGATTCTTCCATCCTAAGTGCAGGACTCTGCACTTGTCCTTGCTGAACCTCATCAGATTTCTTTTGGCCCAATCCTCCAATTTGTCTAGGGCCCTCTGTATCCTATCCCTATCCTCCAGCGTATCTACCTCTCCTCCCAGTTTAGTGTCATCTGCAAACTTGCTGAGGGTGCAATCCACACCATCCTCCAGATCATTTATGAAGATATTGAACAAAACCGGCCCCAGGACCCACCCTTGGGGCACTCCACTTGACACCGGCTGCCAACTAGACATGGAGCCATTGAGCACTACCCGTTGAGCCCCACAATCTAGCCAGCTTTCTATCCACATTATAGTCCATTCATCCAGCCCATACTTCTTTAACTTGCTGGCAACAATACTGTGGGAGACAGTGTCAAAAGCTTTGCTAAAGTCAAGGAACAACACGTCCACCACTTTCCCCTCATCCACAGAGCCAGTTATCGCCTCATAGAAGGCCATTAGATTAGTCAGGCATGACTTGCCCTTGGTGAATCCATGCTGACTGTTCCTGATCACTTTCCTTTCCTCTCCTCTAAGTGCTACAGAAGTGATTCCTAGAGGACCTGCTCCACGATTTTTCCAGGGACTGAGGTGAGGCTGACTGGCCTGTAGTTCCCAGGATCCTCCTTCTTCCCTTTTTTAAAGATGGGCACTACATTAGCCTTTTTCTTGTCGTCCGGGACTTCCCCCGATCGCCATGCGTTTTCAAAGATAATGGCCAATGGCTCTGCAATCACATCCGCCAACTCCTTTAGGACTCTCGGATGCAACGCATCCGGCCCCATGGACTTGTGCTCGTCCAGCTTTTCTAAATAGTCCCGAACCACTTCTTTCTCCACAGAGGGCTGGTCACCTCCTCCCCATGCTGTGCTGCCCAGTGCAGTAGTCTAGGAGCTGACCTTGTTCGTGAAGACAGAGGCAAAAAAAGCATTGAGTACATTAGCTTTTTCCACATCCTCTGTCACTAGGTTGCCTCCCTCATTCAGTAAGGGGCCCACACTTTCCTTGACTTTCTTCTTGTTGCTAACATACCTGAAGAAACCCTTCTTGTTACTCTTAACATCTCTCGCTAGCTGCAACTCCAGGTGTGATTTGGCCTTCCTGATTTCACTCCTGCATGCCCAAGCAATATTTTTGTACTCCTCCCTGGTCATTTGTCCAATCTTCCACTTCTTGTAAGCTTCTTTTTTGTATTTAAGATTAGCAAGGATTTCACTGTTAAGCCAAGCTGGTCGCCTGCCATATTTACTATTCTTTCTACACATCGGGACGGTTTGTCCCTGTAGCCTCAATAAGGATTCTTTAAAATACAGCCAGCTCTCCTGGACTCCTTTCCCCCTCATGTTATTCTTCCAGGGGATCTTGCCCATCAGTTCCCTGAGGGAGTCAAAGTCTGCTTTTCTGAAGTCCAGGGTCCGTATTCTGCTGCTTTCCTTTCATCCTTGTGTCAGGATCCTGAACTCGACCATCTCATGGTCACTGCCTCCCAGGTTCCCATCCACTTTTGCTTCCCCTACTAATTCTTCCCTTGCGGCTGCCCCCGGGAAAAGAGGGAGCTCCCAAGGCTCACAGCCCCCAGCATGGTTATCTCTGCCTCTCGGGCGGACCAATCAGAAACTGTTCTACAGATGCATCATACAATGCATTTTCCTGAACCAATCCTATCAACCCAAGATTTTTAAACAAGAGCCCTCTCCCTCCCCTCCCCGCCCCTCCCTTCACTACCCACCCCTTTAACTGCATTATTCTTATCTAAAAAAACAGGCCCCAAGCACCTTTCCCACTAGATAGATAGATAGATAGATAGATAACCCCATTGGCTTTAAGGCCTTTTAAATTTTATGGGACTTTTCCCACTGGGGCTGACAAACAACAAAAATAAGTTTAGGGGTTTTTAGAGAGAGTTCCCTATTTTAAAATTTCACACTTTAATTAGGGCTTGTCTACACTGCCACTTACAGCGCTGAAACTTGTACCACTCAGGGGTGTGAAAAAACACCCTCCTGAGCTGGAGCCGCGAGGACACTGCCACCTTAAAGCCTTGTCGCGGCAGCGATTTAACGTGGGCAGTGTCGACACCTTCTTAAGAGTTTAAACCAGTTCGTGTTACAAAGGGGCCTCTTTATTTCACTACAGAACAAGGGAGTTCATTTCAAGGGTTACAAATGTGTTAAATAGATTGTGAATGGTAATATTGCTTTCTCTTTACCATTAACGTTCCTGTAAACAGGTGTTGATCTTACTAGTGTTCAGTAAAACTTGGCAGCCCTTTAGGTTTACATTTAGTTTTGATCCTCTGCCTTTGCTGCAAAAGAAATTTAAAAACAGAAGGGCCTGCTTCAAATAGGTCAAATTTGGCCTTTGGTTTACACTTAAAAAATCACTAGAAAAGAAAAATGTGTTGGGGGGGGCGGGAAGGAGGGCGACAAATACCTTATCTCTGGTTTAAAAAAAAAAGCTAACTGGTTCACATAAGCTGCTTTTTTTTGTGTTTTGTAGAAATCCATACTTTCAAAACGTGAGGTTTTTAACTGTACCCTGATTTTTAAAGCTTTCTTTACAATTTCAAGGTAACCAAAAAAAAAACCAACTTTCTCTTTTTGCATTCTTTGATATATTAAGTCCATTTAAACAGTTAAAAAAGAGCTTGTACCTGGGTCTCAGCACACGGACTGCAAACATTTAGAAGCAAAGACAGTCTGATAATGCAACAAACAATCATACTAAAATCCCTAAGTCAATAAAAACTTAATTTAACTTTAACAAATTACTTTTGTAAACTGCCTGTGGTTTTAACCCCGAGATGCTTCTTTATTTTACACTCTTAATAAGTTCAAAGGGTGTCTTTTGAAAAGCAATCTGCTGTGGGTTCTTGTTTGTTTTAAATTCATACATGTTCTGGCCATCTTTACAGTGAAACAACTTTGGTCACAGGACATGCGCGCTAAACAGGGGAAGGCAGCTATTTTTAAATCCTGCTTCATGCAGATTTTCTATAACAGGCCTAAAGCAAATTTGTTTGTCCTGGTTTACATTTCAAAAAAACATGAGAAAAGAAGAAGAACGTATGTGTGTGTATGTTGGGAACAGAACAAGCCCCTTATCTCTGTCAGAACTTTTTCACATCAGCTGCTTTTTCTTCTTTTTTGTCTAAATCCAAACCTTAACAACATGAGGGTTTTAACAGTACCCTGATTTTTAAAGCTTTCTTTACAATTTAAAGGTAAAACTGTTTTGGTATGGGTCTCTTTTTGTATTCTTTTATATAGTAAGTTTATTTAAAGAGTTAATAAAAAGATTTTGTAAATGGTGATCTGGCCATTCCCATTTCTGTAACCAGGAGGCTTTGAAATCTGCATGCCTCTTTCCTTTAATTAACGTTACGGCCCTGGCTTTTGCTTAATGGTAACTAGACATCTTTTGAAAACAAACTGGCTAATTCAAAAATGCCCCTGTCAAACTTATTACTAAAATGCTTTTTGTCTTCTTAGAAACACGAAGTACAAATGAAAAACCCTTTTTGTTTTTATAAAGCATTACTTTTACTACAGCTTCTAGACCCAAAACAAACAGAGAAGCATGTATCTATGTCTCAGCCCGTGGGCTGCAAACATTTAAGAACAAAAGCATTCTGATAATGCAACAAAAATCTAAAATGTTTAATAAGCTTAATATAACTTTCATCATGTGTTAAAACTGTTACAGCATTTTTAAAAGGTGCATTTTTATTCCACTCCAAAACACAGCCTTGTTTTTTTCCGGTAAACAGGAGGTTTAAAGTCATGGCACTGTTTCCTTAGGTCCTGTCTACGCTGGCAAGTTGCTGCGCGGTAAAGCAGCTTTCTGCGCTGCAACTGGTGAGGTGTACGCACGGCCACGCCACTCAGGGCGCGGAAACAGGGCAGTTGCAGAGCTTTAAAAAAAGCACTGCACAGTTTAAAAAACTTTCTGCACCGGGGCTACAGGGCTGCGGTGCCAGTGTAGACACCGAGGTCGATTACGGCGCTGCAATTGGCTTCCGGGAGGTGTCCCACAATGCCTGCTCTCGCCTCTCTGGTCATCGGTTTGAACTCTACTGCCCGGCCCTCAGGTGACCATCCATCAACCCCACTCCGTAACCTCCTTTGCCATTTTGAAAGTCCCCTTCCTGTTTGCTCAGTGATGCGTGCAGTGCATCTTTCCAGGTGGCCAGGCCTGCTCCATGCACCAGGCGATCCACCTGCTTGGAGCTCTGCTGAGCTGCTGGACCTCATCAGCGTTTGGGGAGAGGAGGCTGTACAGTCCCAGCTGCACTCCGGACGTAGCAATTATGATACCTCCTGTGACGTTATTGACTTGAACTGGGACCATATAGATCATTGTTGCAACCAAGGTCCTGTAGTGGCACCAAATCTTCTATAAAGGGGGGTCAAATAAGGTGTCTAAGGCAAGGTTATGGTTTGCTGGTTATGATTATGCTTTCTATATGCTTGTGTCATTTTTGTATTTTAAGTTATAAGTATTGACTCTATACTGTCTGTGGTTCAAACTTGTACTATGCTTCTGGGTGACACCCCAGACAAGTTCAAAAGGAGGACTTGTGGCCCTTAGAGACTAACAAATTTATTTGAGCATAAGCTTTCGTGAGCTACAGCTCACTTCATCGGATGCAATGCCTAGCCTGCTTGATGGCCGATTAAGGACCATCAGCTACACAATTGACCCATTGAGAAAAGGCAGAGAAGCTTTGGGACTCAGCACGGTGTGCAGGGACCTGCCTATGGACAGAACGCTGAGGTTTTTCCAGGCCACGTGATGGACAGCTTGTCTTGGGACAAAGAAAGAAAGACCACATGGCAAGAGAATATAAAAAGCTGCTGCAGCTCCTCCATCTTGTCTTCAGTCCTGCTTCATCCCTCTGGAGGGACTTTGCTACACTGAAGCTTTGCACCAAGAACTGAAAGACGCATCCCAGCTGTGGATGTTCTCCAGAGACTTGATTTGAACCTGCAGTTTATTCTGTCACTGCCGCAAGGCTGAACCAAGAAAATGGCCATGACTGTATGTCATTGATTCCATTTCACCAATTCTAGCTCTCATCTATAGCTTTTTCCTTTTATGAACAAACCTTTAGATTTTAGATTCTAAAGGATTGGCAACAGCGTGATTTGGGACAAGATCTGATTTGTATATTGACCTGGGTCTGGGGCTTGGTCCTTTGGGATCAAGAGAACCTTTTTTCTTTTCCTGGGGTCTTGGTTTTCGTAACCATTTGTCCCCATAACAATTGGTGATCCTGGGAAACTGGAGCGTCTAAGGGAATTGCTTGTGTGACTTGTGGTGAGCCAGTGGGGTGAGACCAAAGTCTGCTCTGTTTGGCTGGTTTGGTTTGCCTTAGAGGTGGAAAAGCCCCAGCCTTCGGCTGTAACTGCCCTGCTTGAAGGAGTTTGTCCTGAACTGGCACTCTCAGTTGGGTCCCACCAGAACCAGCATCATTACACCTACGGACAGATTTCACGATGCATGACAGAAAGGGGCGATGACCGGGACACACGGCAGTTTAGGATCAAAGTGAAGGAGCTGCGGAACGCCGACCACAGGGCGCGGGAGGCAAACCGCCACTCCGGTGCTGCGCCTATGAGCTGCCGGTTCTCCAAAGAGCTGGACATGATACTCCGCGGCGACCCCACCTCCATTGCTAACACCACTGTGGATACTTGGGTGGCTCGCGTGTCAGTTGAGAGTGGACCGAGCCAGGAGGAGGAAATCTTGGAGGAGGATGTGGAGGGGGACGCAGAGGCAGAAGATGACTCGGAGGTCAGAGATGCATGCGGCCAGGAGCTCTTTTCTACCCCGGATGTTGGCGAAGCGCAAAGAGGAGAGGAGGCGCCTGGTAAGTGGATTTGATTTTGGGACTCGCTGAAGTGGGTTGTTGGGGGCAGGAGGGTTGCAGAAAGCAGGCTTGTCTCCCACCGCATGCCACCCTGCCGGAAGCAGAGGGGCGGGACAGGAAGCGGAACTATAAAAGGCCGCCCCTCCAGCTGAGTTGGGGGAGAGCTGCTGGAGGAGCAGGACGTCTCTTCCCTGCTCCCCGAATGGAGAGCGCGATCCTGACAGAGAGCCAGAGGGGCTGCCGGAGCTGCCAGACGCCGGGGACTCCAAGGAGCTGGTGGGGCTGCCACTAGCCGTCTACCCCAGCGAAGCGAACAACAACCCTGGAACCCCTGTACCCACGGAATGGGTGTGTAGGAAGGAGCCCAGGGCAGCCGAATCGGGTTCAGCTGTTTTATTGACTACAAGCCGGCCAGCGTGTTGTGATCGGATTTTCCCCGCTGACCCAGTGGTGGACCACTCCACTGCTGTTTAGGGCCCTGGGTGGGGACTCAGTGGAGCGGGAAGGCCTTGGTTCCCCTACCACCGCCATGCCACCATCAGGAGTGGCAGGCTCCCCACCTGGTTGTCAGGAGGCCTGATTGGTCTGGCACCCGCCTGAATCAGGACGCCAGATGGTTGTGCTGACTCTCCCACCAGAGAGCTAACCTCCCCCAGACTGCGACGGCTCTGCCGGACTGTAGGCCGGAGCCCCCCTGCTTGATTGCTGCCCCGCCCTGATCAAGGGCCAGGCAAATGGACCTTCTGCTTCTCTGCCTGCCTGACTGTAGGCCAGAGCCCCAACTTGACTGCAGCCCTGCCCTGAATGAGGGCCCTAGGCAAACAGACTCTCTACCATTGCTCGGCCTGACTACAGGCCTGAACCATTAACACTGGGCTAATTTTCCCCTGAACCAAGGTACACCGGAAGTATCGTAGCAAGGGGCGTGGTCTCCCACCCTGATGGACAGGGAGGGAGCCGCGAACCCCTTACAGCCTTTCTTTCTACTTGTTCATACTTTTTCTCTAAATATGTCAAAACACAAGAACGCAACCTTCCCCCGGCCAAACACAGAAAACAATACAAAAGAAATGTTCAAAAGGGCCGACGGCGCCAAAAACGTATACGACCGGAAACGGGGACGGAGGGTGGGTCGTAAACCCTACACAGGGCGCGGAAACCTGTCAGAAAGTACACGGTGATGAAAGCTCTCGAGCAGTTAACTAGTCACGTGCAATCCCCCCTGTACATAGCAATCCCCCCTGTACATAGCAATCCTCTCTTTCATTTTGATGCTTTTTGATGTATTGTTCTGCTTTTATTTGATATATTAAATAACTGTATTTACAGTGATACATTGAGGTATAAACGATCTACACGCCTTGTCCTGTACAGAGCACACAGACGGCTCCCCTGCATCCCACACAGGGAGAAAGCTGTCGCTAGTGTCGGCATCTCCAAAATCGTATCAGGGCAAGAAAAGGCACCTGCTATTTCCCACCCTTGTACAGTGTAGACACAGGGTGAGGGCGAGACTCAGTGACCCCGGTTAGTCCTGCTCCATCTCTGCCATCTGGGTTTCCATCGACAGCTGTTCACACTCGAAACGCAGGGTGGGGTGAGGTTCGCCCGTCAGCCAAAGAACCTTAATGTAAAGCAGCGTTCTCCTGCCAGTGCCCGTGGCAGACCCCCATTCGAAGGGTGTGATCATTTCCACCCTGAGACGGACGAGACCTTGTGTCCTGGTGTTAGGGGGCGCTGTGCTCTGTACCCCACATATCCCCCCTCTCCCTGCCCCCCAGCCTGGTGTTAGGGGATGCTGTGCTCCGGATCCTACATATTCCCCCAGCTTCCAGGCCCCCTGGCTGGCGTTAGGAGGCGCTGTGCTCTGTACCCTACACCCCTATCTCTCAGCCCCCCTGCCAGGTATTAGAGGGCACTGTGCTCTGTATCATATGCATTTCCCAGCCCTCCTGCCCGGCCTTAGGGGGTGCTGTGCTCTGTACCCTACACATCCCCAGCCCCCAGCCTGGTGTTAGGCAGTTTCTAGTGTCTGTGAACTTACTGCATGTACCGGAGTCTATCAGCGCATGCTGGGTGCCACACGCTGTGGGTATGGACAGGGTCTGACACTGGAACCTGGCCTGAAGGTGGGATTGGCCACTGTCCTGGTGGTTAGGACACAGGCAGGGAGTAGAGGGGCTCTGTGCGGGGACCCGATTCTGCCTTTCTGTCTGGCCGATCCCTTCTAATGATGCTGAACCTGCCCATCTCCCCAGACTCAGCATAGCACAGGACTTGGGGGGCACCTCAGTCCCCACCGTACAGGCAGGGGTCATTCAGCTGGTGACAGCCCTTCTCTCAAGCCCCCAAGCACCTGTGTGTCATGGCTGCCTGCAGGAGTTTAGGGCCAACAACTGCCTGGGGGGAGGGAACAGGGCCTGGCTAGGCAGGGGCTCAAACCGGGGAGTGTCAGTTTGGATCCCCAGCTATCCGTAGGGGTGCAACACGCCGGGGGGCGGGGAGATCAACTCCAGCCGATTCATCATAAACCCTGTCCCTGAGGCCTCAGTAGAAATGGGGAGGTTCCCCTGGCAGTATGCAGGTGGGAAGGACTTGAGAGGGAGGTGGCAGACGTGCCCTTTTGATGGTGGTCCCTGAGCACACGGGGAGAGCAGGGGGCAAACGTCTGTTGGCAAATGTTCGTTGGCAAACGTCTGCGACTCACGGGCCCTGGGTGCACACACCCCTACAGGGGAACGCGTACAGGCCCAGCCCAGCCTGAAGAACACCAGCTCTTGTGTAAGCGAAGTCACCGTTTTTTTCACAAGAGCGGGAAACTGACGTTGGATAAGCCAGGAACTCCTGATGAGCACTTTCGTCCCTCCGGGAGCCCAACCCATCTAGCACAGAGAATGGGGGGACATAAAGGCTGAGCTGAAGCTAGATTCATGCTCTCCAGGATGCTGGGATGCCCTCATGCTTGAGCTGAAGACGGCCTGGGGGTTCCCAGCATTGCCCTCCTGCCGTTTCTCTCTGGAGCCCTCGCCCTGCACCCTGGCCTGTGTGTTCTCAGGAGGCTGCCTGCTGCCAGGTGCACATCCCCAGTGCGGAGTCCCGGGATTAATGCCAGGGGACGGGGACTGGGAAGGAAATGTACTGCCATGCCAAGACTGGGAACGGGCTGGTGATAATGCCCTGGGGTGCCTGGCATATCAGTAAGTAGGGAGAGCAGGTCCCTGCTCTGCGGGGGAGGTTGAGAGCCTAAAGACGACAACACCCATGTGCTCAGCCACTGGCATGATGGGGCCAGGTAAGTGCCCAGACCAGGAGGTAGCTGGTGGCCAACATGGGCCATGTGGGGGTGCTGAAAGGCAAATGGGAACAAGCATGAGAGGTGAGGGAGTTGAAGAGTCTGTGGGAAACCCCCCTCTCTTGTGAAATCAAACACCCCCAGACAGTGTGGGTCCCTCGCAGGCCTGGGGGTGCTGATCCAGGCTTTGCGTGCTACCCGGAGCTCTGCTCCTGGTTCACCCCAGGAAGCTGGGAGTGTGAGTGGCGGAGCTACCGGCTCTTGGAACCTCCCTTCCCAGCACGGGATTGTCTCTGGGGGAAGCCCACCCCAGGAGCTGGCATTTGTTGGCCTCTGTCACAGAGCGCTGGAGTCTCAGCCACTCCAGATCGGGGGGAGAGGCCAGCTGTGAATTGGGAGCCAGATCTGGGTTTAGATGTGAATCCTCCGGCGCTGCAGAGCATTCAGATGTGGGGAGCCAGCTCCCGCCTGCGCCAGATCACAAAGTGCCACTTCAGCCAGCCGCCTGCCAGGCTCTGGCAGCGCCCTGTGTGGAGCTGCAGCTGGGCCCTCCACAGCTGGATGCTGCTCCTCCTCCCTGCTGGCCAGCCGGCCGCAGCTCCTCAGCACATGCCCCCTCAGCCCCACCTCAGCGCTCCTGCCTCCCCAATGTCCTCCCTGGTGCTGCGCCTGGCCCCCTGCACCTGGCCTGTCAGTGCCCAGCGGGGCTGCGAGCCAAGTACCCCCTGGAGCCATGTGTCAGGCCCTGAGTCCCTCCTGTGCCGGGCTCCCGCCAATCCACAAGCCAGGAACAGGCCCGTGACTCCCGGATCAAGTATTTCAGTCTCACAGCAGCAGCTCAGTCTGCTCAACAGGACTCCAGGGCCAGGAACTCGCTCCTGCCTGACATTGGCAACAGTCTTAGGCTGCTCCAGCCCTGCCCCTCGTCCTGCTCCAGCCCTGCTCTCGCTCCAGCCTCGCTCCTCCCACGCCCCGGCCTCCTGAGTCCAGCTCCAACCACGAGGCCTGACCACCTCCAGCACCTTCGCTGACACCATCACTTCCAGAGGGAATGGCATTGAGGTTGCCGGGGGAACAGGCATTCTCCGACTGCCCGGAGCCATTGGTCCATTTAACCAGGACAGTCCGATGCCAGGCCAGTCCCCCTGAGCTCTGGAGAGGACTAGAGGTGTCTTCGGACACCTGCCGTGCAGCTGCTGGGGAGTCAGCAGGAGACACTGGGTGAGGAATGGAGCCCCCCAGGGCAGGGGCCATTCAGGAGACCCAGCGTGGGGGGAATCAGGCCTGGGATTCTCTGCAGCGGCTGCTCCCACACAGCCTTGGAGAGAGGAGCTGCGAAACCCCCACAAAGCGCCGTCCCGGCACAGAGCTCTGTAGTACTGGGACCCCGTACGCATGTGCCGCAATCCAGCAGGGCCTTGGGCCAGCCCCACCCTCTCCCATTGCCCCGCTCTGGGAGGCCAGGGCACAGTTCACAATTTAGCACGGACCAGCTGCAAGGATCCTGGTGGGCCCTGGTATGGTTGGAGCAGCATTTTCAATGTTCGGGAAAAGCGAGATCTGTGGAATAGGCAACGTAGCTCCATCTGGGCACCAGCCAGCTCCTGTGCCTCAGAGAGCTCCCACAGCTCCCACTGAACCAGGAACGAAGCAGGCAGAAGGTTGAACGAGAAGGTGCCATCCTGGGACCCAGGAGACCCATGTTCATTTCCCAGCTCTGCCACAGATGCTCTGTTTGGCTTCGAGCAAGTCCCTTATTCTCTCTCTGCAGTGGTTCCCTGTCTGTACAGTGGGGTTAGCAGCCAGGCCCTGCCCTGCAGGGGGCAGTTAGAATAAATGCAATCGAGGTTGGGCCGTGCTCGAATGCCAGGGGGATGAGGGCCAGGATGGTGCCTAAGACAGACCGAAAGCAAGGGAGAGCTACAGAGCCGGTGGTGAGAGGGTTTGGCCTTTGACAATCTGCTCTGAGTGCCAGGGCTGCCAGACCCCAGACAGCCACTGGCATTGCCAGACCTCCCTGATCTACGGTGCTGCTGCTCTCCCTGCTTCTAGGAGTCACTGCCTCCCCCTGGGCTGAGACCCCCGCAGCAATCATCTCCTGGGGCTGCCGTGGCACTGAGCAGTAGCAAGGCCTGAAACTCAGTTGGGCGTGTTGGGGGGGCGGGGGGAAGCTGCTATTAAAGCAGCTTCTGCACCGTTGCAGCGGTGGGAGAGGAAGTAGAGACGGGACCGTTTTACACCCCATGGCCAAAGCACCCGGCAGCTTGGGACCATTGGGTTCTATCACCAGCCCTGGGAGGGGAGTAGGTGTGATGAAGCGGGACTGTTCTTAATGTTTCCTCTGAAAATTGTGGGGGTGCCTCAGTTTCCCCTAGGCAGTTCTTAAGTATCTAGATGGTGGGATAAGGGTGTATGATGATTGCAGAGCCCTAGAGGGCAGGAGCGTGCAGGGGTCTGGACACAGAGAATGGCTGAAACCCTGTTTCCTGGCAACTGATGGCCTGGGCCCTTCCCCCCTGCAAGGTGAGAGCGAAAGGGTTGGAGAACAAAGGAATCCGGTGACCTCCTGGCCCGGGAAAGGGACAAAGCCCAGAGGAGGGCGGGGGCTGGAGATAGTTTCACTTTGGGGCTGGCTGGGGACATGGAGTGAAGTGCAGACGTGGTTCTCTGGCTCACTGCCGCCCAAAATGGATCCAGCTGAGGGGTCCTGTTCTCTGCACCTACAAGCTCTGTGTTAGATCATGTTCCTGTCGTCTAATAAACCTCTGTTTTATTGGCTGGCTGAGAGTCACGTCTGACTGCCAAGTTGTGGGGCAGGACCCTCTGGCTTCCCCAGGACTCCACCTGGGTGGACTCGCTGTGGGAAGCGCACAGAGGGGCAGAGGATGCTGAATGCTCCGAGGTCAGACCCAGGAAGGTGGAAGTTGTGTGAGCTGTGTGTCCTGAAGACCGGCTGCTCACAGAAAGGAGACTTCCCCAGAGTCCTGACTGGCTTCGTCTGGAGCAGTTCCAGAGCATCGCCAGGGGGCCCCATGACAGTGGGGTCTAGTGGTTAGAACGGGGGGCTGGGAGCCAGGACACCTGGGTTCTATCCCAGCCCTGGAAAAGGGATAGGAAACCCCTACCTGGATATGTCACCATATCACAAAACCCACCACCCCTGGCTCAGATTGACCTCCCCAGTGTGGATGCTGCCTTGGATTTGCATCACCAGGGTGCCATCTCGCCATTATTTTGCACCACTTGCATTTCATAGAATCACAGAATATCAGGGTTGGAAGAGACCTCAGGAGGTCATCTAGTCCAACCCCCTGCTCAAAGCAGGACCAACCCAAACTAAATCATCCCAGCCAGGGCGTTGTCAAGCCAGGCCTTAAAAACTTCTAAGGATGGAGATTCCACCACCTCCCTACGTAACCCATTCCAGTGCTTCACCAACCTCCTAGTGAAATAGTGTTTCCTAATATCCAACCTAGGTCTCCCGCACTGCAACTTGAGACCATTGCTCCTTGTTCTGTCATCTGCCACCACTGAGAACAGCCGAGCTCCATCCTCTTTGGAGCCCCCCTTCAGGTAGTTGAAGGCTGCTATCAAATCCCCCCTCGTTTTTCTCTTCTGCAGACTAAATAACCCCAGTTCCCTCAGCCTCTCCTCATGCGTCTTGTGCCCCGTTTTCATTTTCAATCATTTTCATTGCCCTCTGCTGGACTCTCTCCAATTTGTCCACATCCCTTCTGTAGTGGGGGGATCAAAACTGGACGCAATACTCCAGATGTGGCCTCACCAGTGCCGAATAGAGGGGAATAATCTCTTCCCTCGATCTGCTGGCAACACTCCTACTAATGCAGCCCAATATGCCTTTGGCCTTCTTGGCAACAAGGGCACTCTGCTACTCATATCCAGCTTCTCGTCCACTGTAATCCCCAAGGCCCTTTTCTGCAGAACTGCCGCTTAGCCAATCGGTCCCCAGCCTGTAGCAGTGCCTGGGATTCTTCCGTTCTAAGTACAGGACTCTGCACTTGTCCTTGTTGAACCTCATCAGATTTCTTTTGGCCCAATCCTCCAATTTGTCTAGGTCACTCTGGACCCTATCCCTACCCTCCAGTGTATCTACCTCTTCCCCCAGCTTAGTGTCATCTGTGAGTTTGCTGAAGGTGCAATTAATGCCATTATCCAGATCATTGATAAAGATGTTGAACAAAACCGGCCCCAGGACCGACCCCTGGGGCACTCCGCTTGATACCGGCTTCCAGCTAGACATCAAGCTGTTGATCACTACCCATTGAGCCCGACAATCTAGCCAGCTTTCTATCCACCTTATAGTCCATTCATCCAATCCATACTTTTTTAACTTGCTGGCAGTAATACTTTGGGAGACCGTATCAAAAGCTTTGCTAAAGTCAAGATGTATCACAACCACCACTTTCCCCATATCCACAGAGCTAGTTATCTCATCACAGAAGGCATGACTTGCCCTTGGTGAATCCACGTTGACTGGTCCTTATCCCCTTCCTCTTCTCCAAGTGGTTCAGAATGGATCCCTTGTGGACCTGCTCCATGATTTTGCTGGGGACTGAAGTGAGGCTGACCAGTCTGTAATTCCCCGGGTTCTCTTTTTTCCCTTTTTTAAAGATGGGCACTATATTTGTCTTTTTCCAATCGTCCGCGACCTCCCCTGATCACCATGAGTTTTCACAGATAATGGCCAATGTCTCTGCAATCACATCAGCCAAGTCCCTCAGCACCCTTGGATGCATTAGATCTGGACCCATGGGCTTGTGCACGTCCCGCTTTTCTAAATAGTCCTTAACCTGTTCTTTCACCACTGAGCACTGCTCACCTCCTCCCCATACTGTGTTGCCCAGTGCAGCAGTCTGAGAGCTGACCTTGTCTGTGAAGACTGAGGCAAATAAAGCAGAGTACTTCACCTTCTTGCACATCATGTGTCACTAGGCTGCCTCCCACTTTCAGGAAGGGGCCCACACATTCCCTGACCTTCTTCTTGTTGCTAACATACCCGTAGAAACCCTTCTTCTTACCTTTCACATCCCTTGCTAGCTGCAACTCCAGTTGTGCCTTGGACTTCCTGATTACACCCTTGCATACCCAAGCAATATTTTTATACTCCTCCCTAGTCATCTGTCCAAATTTCCACTGCTTGTGAGCTTCCTTTTGGAAGGAAGTTTAAGCACCAGCGCGTAGGGGCAGCCCAAGCAGAAATCCCCGCCCCCCCCGACACACATGAGAGAGGTGCTGGGGGCCGTGCTGGGGGCGATGACAATGGGGTCAGGCATCAGGGCATGTGGCTGTTGGGTGCGTTGCTGGATTCTGGAGAGACCTCCCCTTCTGCCACCAACCTGCCCCACTGGAGCCCAGCACAGCGCCCTCTGCTACCCATGGCTGCCACCATCTCTCCGCTCCACGAAGCTCCCATGACCTGCCTGGGGCAGCGACAGACCCTCTTGCTCCCCAGTTATAACACCTGGCCCTGAGCTAGCCCCTTTCTCCAGCAGATCTCAACGCCCTTCACAAAGGAAGTTGGCATCACTATCCCCACTTTATAGATGGGGAAACTGAGGCACACAAGGGGGACGTGACTCAACCAAGGTCACTCCACAGGCCGCCCATGTCTGTATGCAAAAGCCTGAGGACTTTAACTGGACCGGTCTACTTAAAACATTACAACACCACCCCACCCCATCCATGGGGATGCCGTTATACCAGTACAAAGGTTTGTTGACTGGTAGAGGCCAAATTACTATCAGACCTCAGGCCAACTGGTGACCCAGACTCCCAAGATGCTTTGGGAATGCTGCTAAACTCTCACAGGCTGTGAAAAATGCCAGTTTGCTAAAATTTGTAGCCTAGCGCCCTGTTATTTGCGTTGCCACGCAACTGTGCGAGAAATGTACTAACCACAAACAAATGGAAATGTATAAAGAACATAGTGATGGTAAAAGTTTATGCTTTAGCAGCAGATGTGTGATTGTGTGCTGGGAAGTCTATGATAGTTACCAGACACAAATTTTGCAGGCGACAGACTGATCCCCGTGATGTCTTTTGCCACGGCTTGCATACAGCTTGGACTACTTATAGGTAACTTAGTTCCAGCTTATCTCTTCCTCTTTCCCAATGCAAGGCTGTATGCAAGCCGTGGCAAAAGACATCACGGGGATCAGTCTGTCGTTTACGTCAATGGCTGGTTCAGCAGACTTGGTAATGGATCTGCCTTTCTGTTTGAGCGCTGTACTAATAACTAATAAATACTGGCCGGGGCTTGGGTCCTTGAGGTCTCTTTAAGCAGGAAGTAAGATCGAAGCTGAATTGGTAATAAATCTGCTTTCCTGGGGGATCCTCCAACCCAAGTTTACCGGCTGGAACCGGACCGGGCAGGGTAACAACCTCTGTGTCGGGAGTAAAGACCTAGCCGTGTGTGGAGACTCTGGCTGGGACGGTCTAGGGGCCTACAGGGGAGGGGAAAAGTTTGAAGAAGAGATGTAAGACTAGATCCAGCAAAATGTTAACTCCATCAAGAGTAAAATGCTGGCAAAGAATGGCCGAAATAGTAAAGGAGGGCTTGGATTGTTTGTAAAGAAATGTGCTGTTATGCATGCAGGTTCTGGGGCCGCACTGCGTCCGGCCGGCCCGTGGGATCACACGTGTGCGCTGCTTGTCTCTGAGGCTGACCAGAGAGTGGAGGGGAAAGCGTGACCTGGGGCGGCAGCTCAGCATCAGGTGCGAGAGGCTTTTAATCAGAAGCTTAAGAAAGTGACAGAAAATGCTCAGAAAGGGAAGCCGCAGAATGGGGAAGTCAAGGGGCGGCTGGCGAGCGCCGCAAGGAAAGGGGAAGGCAGGCGAGGGGAAGGAGCTGAGGAGACGGTGCAGTCGTGGGGTTGTCAGAAACGGGCGGAGGACGGTGGAAGTGCTCATTGGCCAGCACAGGAGCAATTGGCTGCGGAGACACTGGGAGCACCGGGGAAGCCGGCTGAGTGCAAGGAGCACCCGGAGGATGTGATGGAGCAGGACAAGCCTCATCGTTAATAATGCAGCTGAGCCGTGTCAGAAGTTAAGAAAATGAGCTGCGTGCTGGAAGGAAAAGATTTGGGGGCATCCCAAGTAAGGAGGGGCGTGGGAGAGATCGGCCCAGGGACTCTAGAGAGAACTGGGGTAGGAGGCTGCCAGCCGACCGGGCGGGTTTGTGAAGGCCGGGTGCTGGCGTGATGGCAGAATGCTTCTTAAATGCAACGTCAAAACGTGACATTGTGACAGGCCATAGCAGAAATGCCAGGCAGAGGAGAAACCTGTCCAGGCACTAAGTCAATGGGTTCCCCAAGGGTGCCGGACAGCACTTGGTTCCACCCATTTCTGTAGGGGGAAATGGGCCAGAGACGGCAGTTCCCTCCCAGACCCTGCACAAAGCTGGTTGGACGAAGTGTGGGTATTTCCGGAGTTCATTGTATTACAAATGCAAATGGGTCTGGAGTCTGGGGGGATGGGACGTGATTCTTCTGGGGGAGACGTGACTCCAGCAAACCCTGGGAAGGGTCAGGACCATCACAGGACACTTGTAAAACGACCGACCAGCCAAGGCGGGGATGCAAATTCCCACCTCTGCCCCCAGCCTTTCGAAGCGATGCCCTGGGGAGCAAGACACTTGCTGCGAATGACCTGTTCCCAGATCGAGGGACCGGCCTGCGGCACTCACAGATTCCCAGGGGTCGTGTTCGCAGCAGAAGCTGTGCTGAGCTTGGAAGCACTGAAAAGCCCGTAGGTGGCTTTGACGGGCTGCACCCCGACCGGAGCCCTGGCTGGAGTCAGGGGAGGGATCCCTGGTAAGCCCATTAGCAGGCGGGTGGGTTCGCTGATTGGTTTAACATGTGTTCTCGGCAGTGCTGTCACCGTAAGCACCGAGGATTGTACCCCCACCGGAGCTGTGATGTGTTAACTAGCCTGGTACAGTTACACTCCTACAGCATTTGTGGGTGGGGCTGGAGCCGTGGCAATGGGGTGGGGTGGGGGCCAGCAAAGGCCTCTGTGACAGCGCCCCATGCCGGCGTTATTGACACGTTTCCCTGCAGCCGGCCTGACGCCCCGCAACGAAAACCTGGCCACAGATTTTGCTCCGTGAAATGTTTTGAGTTGGTGATGTCGGGAGATGGAAACCCAGCTGCGAATTTCCAGCAGGGCAGCGGCTCCCAGTGCTGTTCTCCTGCCCCACATCTGGGCCCACTACAGCCCTCACTCCACCCCCAGCTCTGTCCAGGTGGGGCCCTTGGTGCCTTCCATAAGGGTGTTACACACAGCGCCACCTAATGGCCAAACAGTGCAATACAGGTTAGGGCCCCTCCATTCCAGTCCTTTTCCTCAGTGGGTCTTTAGCTCCATGGCAGAGGATTGAGCTTCTAGCTCTGATGGTCCCAGGTTCAAACCCAGGCCGGGCCAGCGATGACCCTGGGGGAGCTGCCAAGAGCGATGGGGAGGGGAGAGTGCGGCCGACATGCCTGTGCAGGTCTCACACTGTGCTCTGCCTGCAGCTTCCTGATCGGCGAAGATGACAGAGTCTAGGAGGGCAGAGGTTGGAGCACCATGGGGGCCCATGCCAAGAACTGGAAAAATAAGTCACTGGGAATCAGCTTCCTGGGCAGCTTCTCCAGTACGTGGTTCCCGTCTGTACGGATTTCCCTGCTAGGCCCCCAGGGGAACTAGGAAGTTCACAGCTGCTCTTGGTTCCACCACGGTGGGGCACTGGGCTGGGGCACAGGGTCAGGAAAGGGAGGGGGAGGGGGAGCGTGGCGAAGCAAATGTGTGTGTGGAGGCGGGGAGACGCATTACCAAACACAATGGTGGGGGGGGGACACTGACATGGCCAATCAAGAACGTGGCTAGAGAGTGTTTATTTACTCAGGCCACATTCACATCCCCTGAGCAGCAGAGAGGGGCCAGGGGCGGGTGTGAAATTAACAGGGGGCTGCTGGTGTCCTGCAGAAACAGCCCCTGACAACACCACCCTGACTGTTGCCAAGAGCCTGATCCAATGTGCTGTCTCCGGGGGCTTCCTGAGTGAAAGCTACACCCTGAAGGGGCATCGCGACGTGAAGTCAACCCAATGCCCTGGGGACGCCCTCTACGAGGCCATAAGCCAGTGGCCTGAGTTTGAAGCCTGAGTCCCTGCAGCCTCGGGGCAGCCCCTGCACCCATCGCTGACCCCGCCCACAGCTTCTGCCTGCTCGAGCAGCACCTCTGCCCCCCAGCAGGGGGCAGCCTCCCGCTTCTCGCCCACCTGCTGCCTCCTAGGGCCCGGAGAGCAGGGCTCTGAGAGTTGGGGTTACGCTCCCGTCTCCCCTGGGCTCTGCTGCCCCCCCCACCCCCGGGGCTCAGATTTCTAATGGCACCTGGGAGCCACCTGCCTCCCCCAGGCTGCTTCCTTCGGCAGATGCCAGGCCTAGCCCCTCGCTCCCGCCCGCAACGGGCATGTCAGCTTAGCCCGGGTCCACACACAGCCAGGCCCAGGGTCTTACAGCGTCCAGGGGGGTGGGGCCAAGCCTCAGCCGAGCTCTGTGGCGATGGCCCTGCCAATCCCCGGGCAGCTCAGGAAACGTCGCCTCCATTCCCGTGTGAAACGTCTGAGCAATTATCAATTCCAGAGTCAAATCCGCCTCTGCCCCCAGCCCCCCTGAGATCTGCAGCGAAGATTTCATCTGGAATCCCCCAGAAATCGGTCGCTATTTAACCCCCCCACAAAGGGAACCCAAGTGTCCCCGAGCCCTGACACTTGGCTCTGCCTGGCCCCCGCAGGGTTTGGCTCTCAAAGCTTTCAGCCCTTGACCCTTTCGTCCCGACAATCCATTCCCGTGAGCCTCTCTCACTGAGGGGGGCAAAGTGTTTGGATCTTCACACAGCAGGTGCCTGGGAAGTACCCGTAGGGTGGGTCACAGAGTCCCACAAAGGGGTTTTTAATTCAAGTGCAATTTGCCTTTAACCGAGTGCCCCTGCGGCTTAGCGCTTGCTTTGCTTGGGAGCTACTGAGCAGTGAAAATAAACCAGCTTCTAGCACATGAAAAGTTGAAGCGCCGGGAATCAGTTCATCTCCTGTTAAACCATAACCACCACCACCCTGCCGCTGGGCTGGGTGAGCTGAGAGGGTGTGATTATGGTCTGTCAGATTAACACTAAGAGGCCCCCTTGGGCTAGGTGCTATACACACAGAACATGAGACAGACAGTCCCTGCCCTAAAGAGCTCACAGTCTAATTAGACAAAGGATGGGAAGGGAAACTGAGGCACAGGGAGGGGAAAAGGGTTTTACCCAAACTCACAGGGCCAGTTAGTGGCATGGCGTGGAACAGATCCCATGGGTGCAGTCAAGTGCTCTGCCCACTAGGCTGTGCTGCCTCTCAATCCAGAGGGAGGAGGTGGAGCGAAACCAAGGGGGCGCTGGTTCCGCATGGCTCACACACAGTCAGGCCCGGCAGCCCTGAGCTTAAGGAAGGGGAGGGGAGCTGGAGTTTGCGCCTGCTGATGGGAGCTGGGGCTGCGGCTGGAGACCGGCAGGAGGGGCCGGAGCGGAGGGAACAGCCATGCCAGGAGCAGTGTCCCAGCGCCACAGTTCCCAGGGCTGCCCAGCATGTGGGAAGGGGGCAGCAGCACTGACGGGGCAGCTCTTTGTTACGAGAGTCGCTGTGGAGCAGCCCCCGAGCGAGGCTGGGAGCCCAGCACCTCAGGGCTGGACGGGCCCCGTAAACAGGGCCCCGTAAACAGCAACCCCTGGTGGGCTGGCAGCTGGAGGCCACGCTGCAGAGAGTGCAGGTCTGGCCCCCCCGCAGCCCCCGGTGTCCTGCCCCAGCACAGTCCAGGTTCAGCCCAGTTATTCCTGCTTCTGAGCCGTGGACCCCGGGGGACGCGACCAGCTGGGATCCAGGCTCCCCGTTGGGAAGAGGCTAGTCCAGGCCCTGGCGGCTGGAGCTCTGGAGGGCGTGTAAAGCCCAGGAAGGGGCTCAAGGGGCTCAAGCAAGAGGTTTCACCCCTGGGCCGGCCACAGCCCCACTGCAGCCCCGGAACAGACTCAGCACAATCTCCCTTCCCATCCTCCCAGCATTGTAACACCTCCCCAAGACCCTGCGGGGCTGCCACAGCCCGGGCCCCCCAAGCCACCTTGCCTGGTCCCTAGGGTGTTTTGGCTGCTGGCCCCATGGAGCTCGGCCCAGGAGGGGCGAAGGATCCTGCGAGGCCCAGGGAGGGGTTGGTTCCCTCCCCAGGGGAGGCTCTGGGTAGTCACAGCCACAGGTACTCGGCCAGGAAGGCAGCCAGGATCTTGCAGAGGTTCTCCACAGTTGGGGGGTGCAGATTCTGCTCCGTGTCCTCCATCGTGTGCCAGACCCACGGGAAAGGGGTGGCGATGAGATGCAGCACCGGCACTCCTGCAGCCAGACAGATACATGGATAGTCAGCAGGGATCCAACCCAGGATCTGCATCACTGCAAGCCCAGCCTCTAAAGAGTAATTCCACTATTGTCAGCAGTAGTAGACTATTATCCCCATGTGGCCCAGCCACTAGAGGGCGACGTGTGACATTCTAAACCCACACACTGTCTCAGTAGATGGAGCCAGGCCCTCAGGCACGACCTGACCTTACATCTAGGAGCCATGTGCTCCCCTGACCTTGCAACGAGCAGCTGGCCAGGTGCATTATGGGAACCAGATTGGCCAGAGACATCAAGGGAGTCAGGGCCAAGTGGCTAGATAGCAATGATATGTTTGTAAAGTCTTTCACCCCCAAGGATCCCAGAGCCTAAGTTCAAAATGCAGCCACCTCTGGGGTGAAGTGTGCCAGGGAGGCAAACATCATCTATAAAGCATTTTACCCCTGTAAATAACACCTAGCTCTTGCATAGCCCTTGTCCTCAGGGGATCCCAAAGCACTTTACAAAGGGGGTGAGAGTGATTCCTCCCACTTCACAGATGGGGAAACTGAGGAAGAGAGCAGCAAAGTCACCCAGCAGGGCAGTGGCAAAGCCAGGATCTGAACCCAGGTCTCAGTCCCTTGCTCCACTCATGAGGCCAGGCTTGTGTGGGAGCCTGGGGGAGTCTCACCACGCTTTGTCTGCACACATTCTGCCCTGGCTCCCCCGGGGAGGCCTCCCCAGCTGTCCATCCCACACTGCTCTGCGCCTGGACGCCCGGTAGCAAGGGGCAGGACAGGTACCTTTGCGAAGGAAGGGGACGTAGTCCTCTTCGACAGGCCCACAGGCAGGCTCCCGCTGGAAGTACGTCTGCTCCCGGGGGTGGGACTGCAGCAGGCCCACCCGGTGGAGACGCTTCTCTGGGCGACACAGAGAAGAGAGTGAGGAATGGGCTGGTTCCTGGGACCTGCCAGGCTGGGGGCGTGGCAGGACGAGCCCCACAGGGGGCCACACCTGGCCGCTCACACCAGAGCTCCCTGAGGACACGGAGACGCTGCCAGGGAGGGAGGGGGGATTTCAAACCTGACAAGTCGTGTTTGAGGGAAATAAAGTGTTGGTGAAAGATGCCAGGTCAACAGCCCTGGGGACTGAATCCCCAACTCCCAGCTCTGTCCCACAGCTGGGGATAGAACCCAGGAGTCCTGGTTCCCAGCCCCCCTGCTCTAACCCCACTCCCCTCCCAGAGCTGGGGCTAGAACCCAGGCACCTTTATTCATTGTCAGACAGACGCAGGACCATCAGGACTTGCGGGGAGGGGGAGGGAGGAAGTAGCTGTCCCACTACAGGTGCCTGGGGGGGCAAGCCCCCTCCCACCCCTGGAAGAAAGGAAGGTTTGCTATCGATGCCAACGAGCCGGTCGAACCAGGAGGCGGTGAAGGGGAAGTGGTTCTGGATGGTCGGGTGGTGGGCCCCCAGCAGGTCCAGCGAGATAAACAGGCTCTGCAAGGAGGCAACGAGGGGTTAAATCTGTAGGGGCCCAGTCACCCCAGGAGGAGCTGAGGTAGGGATTGGTACAAGATCCAGTGCAGACAGATTGAGCCCCCCGCCTACCACCGTCTCCCTTCAGCCTGAAAGATCCCCCAGGCAGAACTCCCCAGAGGGGCAGGCGGGCGGCTCTCACCATATCCTGGAGCTGGCTGGTGCCCGGCTGGTGCTGAGCCTTGGCCATGGACAGCCCCGTACAGGGAATCCCTCTCACTCCACTCCCCGAAGGCCTCCTTGCTGTCCAGGAACAGCAGCTGCAGCGTCACCTCAGAGCCCTGGGGAGAGACACGGGGCTCGCTCAACACCTGGCACTGCTGAACAGGTGAGGGGACTGCACCCAGGACAACAGCAGAGCTCGGGATAGAACCCAGGAGTCCTGGCTCCCAGCTCCCCTGCTCTAACCACTAGACCCCATTCCCCTCCCAGAGCCAGAGATAGAACCCAGGAGTCCTGGCTCCCATCCCCCCCGGTTTTACACACTAGACTCCATTCCTTTCCCCAAGACAAGAGTAGAACCCCCAACCTGGGAAGCTCTCACCTGCTCCTTGGCCTTCAGCAGCTTCGCGTCCAAGGCCGTGGCCAGTTCCAGCAGGATGGCACAGGGCACGGCTGAGTCGGTGGCCCCCAGGAAGGTGCGGCCCTGTCTTTCCCAAGCTGCCACCCCACCGGGCTTGAAACATCACCAGCTCCATCCAGCCCAGGGACCACATGGACAGGTACCGGGGCTGGGATGGGGACTCTGTGGAATCTCAGATTAAAGGAGCACCTTTAGATTTGGGATGGAGGGGCTAGCTGCAGAGCAGGGAGGTCTTTCCTAAATTCCCCAGGCTTACCCTGATCTTAGGCTGTACAGAGGAGGCTCCCCAGCCAGCAGCTGCCTTATCTGAACTGTGTTCATTAGATAGATAGATAGATAGATAGATAGATAGATAGATAGATAGATAGATTCAGGGTAATGTATCAGAATCTGGCCCTCACCCCATTGCACTCAGCGGGTTTCTCTCGTTTTACCCTGGGGGAGATGAGATCAGAACCCAAGACCGCCAGTTCCAAGAACTCCACAGACCTGTGTTGTCACTGGATTTATTACCAAGGGGACATTAGACAAGGGGAGGCACCAGAATACCCCTCTGTGGGACAGAATGAGGGGCAGGTTTTTTGTCTCCCGCTTTGAAGTCCTGTGTCTTTGTGCATGCAGCCCTGGGTGTTTCTAAGAAGCAATACTTCCTGTCTTGCAAGCACTGAGTCTGTGTGCGACAAAAGAAATATTTTATTAAGGAGAGAAGGAAGAATGGCATTAATTTGAGAAAACATGACAACAATGACTCAAATGTATGCAAACAACAAGTAAATCCCTGGCCCCAGGTGGAACAGTGGCTTTGCCTCAGTTTCCCCCTTTCTGAAAGACCAGCAGACAAATGTCCCGTTAACACACCACTCCCCTTTCTGTCCATGACACCGCACTCTTAGTTTGCTGTCCACCATAAGTGAAGTCCTAGGGTCTAGGGGTGCCGTTAGGTGCATTCAGCTCCAGCCTTAGGGGAGGAATGCAGGAAAATCAAATGATGCCTCTGCCCACTCCGGTCACTGCCCACTCTGCCACTGCACACTGCTGTCACCTTCTGAAGTTTCTGCACTGGTCCAGCCCCAAGTGTTCTCAGCTCTTAGGTTATGCCTACATTGCAAAAAATACCAGCAGCCACAAATCTCAAAGCCCAGGTCTACAGACCGGGGCTCTCATTATGGTACAAAAAATAGCCATGTAGTTGTTCCTACTGGGACTGGAGCCCAGGTTTCGGAGCCTGAGTAGGAATGTCTACACAGCCATTGTTAGGGCCGAAGCACAAGCCTGAGTCTGTAGACAAACCCTCAGTGATTTCACTGGGTAGTGCAGAGCTCCAGCTGCTGCTGCCGTTTCTGCACTGTCTGGACAGCAATTCTGTCCAACAATAACGAAGGCTCAGCCCTTAATCTAGCTTCTCTCAGACCAAATCATCACTGAGCAAAACCAAAATCCCCGTTGATCACTATCAAGTCTTTCTCAAAACACCAGAGGAAAAGAATCACAATTTTCCAAAACCCTAGAAGGAGGGATCACACCACCACACTGACGGAGCGAATTAGGTTCATCTTAAGGTGACCACATCTCTTAGGGAATAGTACATACAGTGCTGCTGGCCTCTAGTCACACTGTGTATTGTGGGCCTAGCATAGTCATGGATTAGAAACACAGACATGTGCGCACAGTGACTGATTCTGCACTGCATAGAGAAAAAACGTAACCCCTAGAGAACTGCAAATTCAACATAAGCAACTGCTTAGGTGTAACCCTTCTGCCGGGGGGAGTCAGCAGCAACCAGGGCTGGGTTCCTTTTGACAACACAACACAGAACCAGCTCGAGTCCCCACCCAGTAATCTGAAAAAAATTACACCCCCCACTTGGTACCTCTAAGAGCCAGTACTTCTCCTCTCACAAGCACTAAGTACATGTATAGAAGAGAAAACTTTGAATAAAAGGGGAAAGGAACCTGGCATTACTTGGGAAAACACCACAAGCATGATTTGAAAACATCTGACCATGAATAAAACACCCACCCCAGAGTACATTGGCAGCATCCGTTTCCTCAGTCTCTCACCTTGCAGTGTGACAGTCCGACAAACAAATGTCCCTTTAACACGCCAGTCCTCTCTCCCTCCACCGCACCCCACTCACAGTTGTCCTTGGTCAGTGAAAACCCAGTGTTTGGAGGTGTGTTTGCGTGAGTTAACCTCCCACCCCGGTGGGAGCGGGGGGGGCAGCACTGAGCAGTGATTCAGCAGCCGTCGCTGTGCCGCTGTTCACTCTGCATCGCTGTCTGCCTTTGTTCACTCCATAGCCGGCCACTCCACCATCATTGACTGCACCGCCAGCCACCCCCCAGTGTTCCCTCTGCCACTCTCCGGCGCTCTGCCACCAGTCACCCTGCCACGGCCCTCTCCACTGCAACCTCTGGGATGTTTTGAAGTTCCACCACTTAACTCAGCTCTCAGCAATTCCAATGCTCAGTGATTCCAGCAGTTAGCGAGGCAACCTCGTTCACCAGAGACACTGTCCCACAACGGACCTAAGGCTTCATATTTAGACTGGGCTATCAGTGATGTCAGCTCGAGTGATCCAAACCAAGAGACTCTCAACTGGGCCTTAAGAAGCTCTGTTATTAAACAGTGCAGAGTCAAATGGCACGTAAAGCCAGATGGGCACAAATACCCTCTCACATCTCCACTGGCCTTTGGCACCCCTACCTCCTGCTTATTGAATGCAGTTAACTTGAGAGTGACCCCCTCATTCATGACATACCAAGGCCAGTTCTGCTCCCTTTGATTCACAAAAGATAACCACACTTTATTACCTCTGCCTCCTCAATAACAAAGCGATTTGCAATCCAACACCAGACAAAAGTGATCATTTGGGCAAAGCAGCCCCATCATGTTGCTCACCTAGGCAGAGTGGGTGTGACTATTCAAACATGGTCAGTTCCTGATGTCTTCTCCCCAGCTCATCACTAGGTGTTGGGAAAGCTCATTCAGAGCCTGCTTACATAAGAACCTATAACTGCAATTTCACATAAACAGATTGAAAACTCTGCGCAATGTGTTCAAATGCATCACACATCCAATGAGGCTAACAACATTTCCTTATCCCTGGATCCAAGGGGATGCCTAGCTAGGCATGAGATAATATGATGGGTGACTTGTCCAATGAAGGGGGAGCAATAGCTGTTGATTTGGCAGAGGCAGGGGGGAACCCTTCCCCCAGGGGGAGCTGCGGAGCTTCCCAGGAGGATGCTCCTTCTCTGGGGACACACACAGAAGTCAGGCCCCGGTGACTACAGCATCGGCACTGCACCCTCCCTGGAGATTACAGTGACCATAAATCTTGAGCTGTGGGGGGAGAGTCCCAATTGCTGAGTCATTGTTTCCACCTTGTCACTCCCCCTGGGTGCCCATTTCACCCCCTGCCCCAACAGACTCTCATTCTAATCCCACAGGAAGAAACAACTCCAGTGGGCTTGAAACATCACCGACTCCAGCCAGCCTGGGGACCACACACACAGGTAAAGTGGGGCCTTGATGGGGACTCTCTGGAATCACAGATTAATGGGGTACCATATAGATCTGGGGGAGAGAAGGGGGATCCCTGCCCCCATGGAGAGCTGCAGAGCTTCCCAGGGGGATGCTCCTTCTCTGGGGACACACAGAGAAGTCAGGGCCCAGCGACTGCAGCACCGGCACGGCATCCTCCCCAGCTGATAATATGCACTAACCCCCCTGAATATTACAGGGACCATAAATCCTGAGCTGTGGGGGGGAGAGTCCCAATTGCTGAGTCATTGTTTCCATCTTGTCACTCCCCCTGGGTGCCCATTTCACCTCCTACCCCAACAGACTCTCATTGTACTCACACAGGTAGAAACTACTCCAGTGGGCTTGAAACATCCTCGACTCCAGCCAGCCCGGGGACCCCACACACAGGTAAAGTGGGGCCTCAATGGGGACTTTGTGGAATCACAGACTAATGGGGTACCTTATAGATTTTGGGGGGGAGAGGGAGGATCCCTGCCCCTGGGAGTGCCGCAGAGCAGGGAGGCCTTTCATAGGGGGATGCTTTCCTTGGCTGCTTCTGATCTGGGGATGCATAGAGGAGTCGGGACTTAGGGGCTGCCCAGCCAGCTCCTACCTTGTCAGAGCTGCATTCATTAATAGATCAATAGGTAGGTAGGTAGGTAGGTAGGTAGAGAGATAGATAGATATGGGGCAATGGATCAGAACCCATCTCTGACCCCACTGCAGTCACGAGGTAACTCCAGATTTATACTGGCAGAACTGAGATCAGAATCCAGCCCAGATGCTTCCAAGAACTCCACAGACCTGTGCTGTTGCTGGGTTTATAATGCAGGGAACATTAGACAAGGGGAGGCAGCTGAATGCCCTAGGGCTGGGCACAGAGAGATCAAATGACAGACAGACAGACTGAGGAGCAAGGGTATATGTCTCCCCCATAGAAGTCCTGTGTCTTTGTGCATGCAGAGTTCTATCCCAAACCTTCCATCTCTGTGAGCCCCAGGGAGGTAATGGCCATGGGGTGCACCGTGACCATCCAGTGTGAGTGTAGGTACCAGGGCTGAGGGTTGTTCTGTACAAAGGAGGAGACCACGCCACGCTGCATCACATGGAAAGTCCTGCAGACATGACTGTGTTTCCCATCCGCAGTGTTATACAGGATGACAGCAGGAGCTACACCTGACGTTATGGCAGCACATCACAAGCCTTCATCTGGTCAGATCCCAGTGACCCTGTGGAGCTGGTGGTGAGAGGTGAGGGGCCTGGTTTGGAGTCCCCGCTCTCAGCCCTTTACCCAGCCCAGCCTTCACAGAGTCCATGCCCCAAGGAGATGCTCACAGCCAGGATCTGCCTGGGGCCTTACAGAGGGGATGCCCAGTGTGGGATCAGGAAATCAGTGGATTTGTCATGCAGCCGGGGGAAGCTGCAGCAGCAGCTGTTGATGTAAGGCAGAGGGAAGGGGGAACCCTGCCCCCAGGGCAAGCTGCAGAACAGTGAGGCCTTTCCCAGGGGGATGCTCCCTCTCAGAGTATGCCCAGAGAAGTCAGGGCCAGCAGCTGCAGAACCAGTCCCTTCCCCAGCTGATAAAATCCACTAACCCCCTGGAGGTTAGAGTGACCATAAAGGCTGAGTCGAGGGGGGAGGGGCACAATTGCTGAGTCGCTTTTTCTACCTCTTAGCTCCCCCTGATTGCCCATTTCATCCCCTGCCCTGACAGGCTCTCATTCTAAACCTGCAGGTGGAAACAACCTCACTGGGCTTGAAACATCACCATATCCAATCAGCCCAGGGACCACACGGACAGGTACCTGAGTGGGGAAATCATGCCTCAGGAATCTACTACAATGCTTTGAAGGGTGATCCAGTGGGTATAGTGTAACTAGATTTTGAGAAAGCCTTTCACAAGTTCCCTCACCAAAGGCTTTTAAGCAAAGTAAGTTCTCATGGGATAAGAGGGAAGGTCCTCTCCTGGATCAGTAACTGGTTAAGAGGTAGGAAACAAAGGGTAGGAATAAATGGTCAATATCAGAATGGAGAGCGTAAATAGTGGTGTCTCCCAGGGATGTGTACTGTGACCAATATTATTCAACATATTCATCAATGATTTGGGAAAAGGGGTAAACAGTGAGGTGGCAAAATTTGAAGATGACACAAAACGACTCAAGATAGTTAAGTCCCAAGCGGACCATTAAGAGTTACAAAGGGATCTCACAAAACTGGGTGTCTGGGCAACAAAATGGCAGATGAAATTCCATGTTGAGAAATGCAAAGTAATGCTCATTGGAAAACATAATCCAAACTATACATATAAAATGGTGGGGTCTAAATTAGCTGTTATCATTCAGGAAAGAGACTGTAGAGTCATTGTGGATAGTTCTTTGAAAATATCCACTCAATGTGCAGCGGCAGTCAAAAATGTGAACAGAATTTAGGGAATCATTAAGAAAGGGATAGATAATAGAACAGAAAATATCATATTGCCCCTCTATAAATCCATGGTATGCCCACATCTTGAATACTGTGTGCAGATGTCGTTGTCCCATATCAAAAAAGATATGCTGGAACTGGAAAAGGTACAGAAAAGGGCAACAAAAATGATTGGGGGGCATGGAACAGTTCCATATGAGGGAAGATTAATAAGACAGGGACTTTTCAGCTTGGAAAAGAGACAACTAACGGGGTTGGGGGGGTGGTAGAGGTCTGTAAAATCATGACTGGTGTGGAGAAAGTAAATAAGGCAGTGTTATTTACTCCTTCTTATAACACAAGAACTAGGGGTCACCAAATGAAATTAGTAGGCAGCGGGTTTAAAAGAAACAAAAGGAAGTACTTCACACAACACACAGTCAACCTGTGGAACTCTTTGCCAGACGATGTTGTGAAGGCCAAGACTATAACAGGGTTCCAAAAAAACCCCTAGATAAATTGATGGAGGATAGGCCCATCCATGGCTCTTAGCCAAGATGGGCAGGAATGGTGTCCCTAGCCTCTGTTTGCCAGAAGCTGGGAATGGGTGACATGGGATGGGTCACTTGTTGATTACCTGTTCTGTTCATTCCTTCTGGGGCACCTGGCATTGGCCACTGTCCGAAGACAGGCTACTGGGCTAGATGGACCTTTGGTCTTACATAGTATGGCCACTCTTATGTTCTTATGGGATGGGGACTCTGTGGAATCACAGATTAAAGGGGCAACTCTAGATCTGAGGGAGGCGGAGGCGGGATCCCTGACCCCAGGGTTAGCTGCAGAGCAGAGAGGTCTTTCAGGTCTGTTCCTGTTCTGGGGGCGCACAGAGGAGTTGGGGCTCAGAGGCTGCCCAGCTGGCCTCTTCCATCTATCCTTCATTAAATAGCTAGATGGGTAGCTAGATCCAGGGGTAATGGATCAGAATCCGGCCCTCAACCCATTGCTGTCAGAGGGTGACTCTGGATTAACCCTGGAGGAGCTGAGTTCAGAATCCAGCCCTGATATTTCCAAGAACTCCACAGACCTGTGCTGTCCTTTCACAGCCCTCACGAGGCGCCTGGATTTCACCTGGGGCAACATCCTCCGTCTGGGTCTGGTCTCCGGGGTTCTGCTGGCCCTGGTGCTGATCATGGCCGAGGCTGGTTACTGCTGGAAGGAGACTCCAGGTGACATGACCCCCCTCTCTTATCCCTTCCCCCATCCCAGGACAAGGCCCCCCAAGTCTGCCAAGCCCCTCTGAACATGGGGGTACCTCATCTGCACATAACCCTTGGGCAGCTGGCCCAGCTCCTGTACCACCTGTCAGTGGGGGAAGGAGTCAGACCAGGGTGTCCCCTGCACACACTGAGGCTGCTATGAAGGGTGTGTGATGTCCAGAGATGCCCCTTCCCACTGTGAGCTGGAGCCACCCCAATGCCTGGCCCTACCCCACTCTGAGTGCCCCAGGTGGGTAGGTCTGTGGTGGCGGGGGGGGGCAGTGCACACAGACACTAGGTCTCTTTCTGGCCAGCAGCTCCCACCTCTCCAACCCCTGGAAACCTACCCACCCTGGGCAGCTGTCTTGTCCTCCCCTCCCCTCAATCCCATCCCAGTCAGGGGGCTTGGGCCTGTGGGGTGACACTGGCCCTCTAACCCGCCGTCTCTCTGTGCTTACAGGGGAGCCTGGATCCAGCCATGCAGAGATGAAGATCTCCTTAGGGGAAGAGCCCTATCTGCTTGGAGGGCTCCACAGGGCAGAAAAGCCACTCTCCCTTCCCCCAGGAAATCCCTGCTTCAGGGAATCTCACATTTATTCCATGGTGCTCCCAACTCAACAGCTGGACCCTTGGGAGCAAACTCTCGATCCCCGGCACCGAGCACACCAGCCCCTGTGTCACCAGCTAAGGGAGCACCTGCCAGGGCCCCAGGGGGTGGGGAAGAGGGCCGTAGCAGAGCCCCATGCAGGGAAGGTGCTGCCTATGTCTGTGGGAAGCCCAGGGTGGGGTGTGGGGGGCTGGGCGCTGTATAGGGCCCCCTCAGTAAATAACCTCTTCCCTGCCAGATTCCCTGCTCCTCCTGCTCCCTGCTGGGGATATGACCTGAGAAGATGAGGGAAGGCCGTTAGTGCTTCCTTAGCCAGAGCATTTGCTTCCCGACCTCAGGGGATGAGCCGGACCCCTGAGTATGCCCCGGAGCCAATGTCAGACTAGGGGGGTGGAGCAGAGCGAGATTCCCTGATCACAAGAATGGCCATACTGGGTCTGTTCAGCCCAGTGTCCTGTCTGCTGGGGGGCGCATGGGGCAGGGGATCTGGGTGCAGGGAGATGGGGACAGGAGACACCTCGGGGACATGTTAATGCCGGGGCCATTTCTCCCCAGTCTCAGGAATCACTCTGATACCAGAAAAAAGAAAAGGAGTACTTGTGGCACCTTAGAGACTAACCAATTTATTTAAGCATAAGCATCCGATGAAGTGAGCTGTAGCTCACGAAAGCTTATGCTCAAATAAATTGGTTAGTCTCTAAGGTGCCACAAGTCCTCCTTTTCTTTTTGCAGATACCGACTGACACGGCTGCTACTCTGAAATCTGGTACCAGAAGGGATCTGCTGGCCTGAGCCCGGCACCGTCCAGCCCAACATGTGGCTCTCCGTGCACATGCAGCCAATCTGTCACCTCCGGGGAAAACAGTCACCTCGGCCAATGTGTGAGCACGACCCAGCACCCACTTGGGAATGGGATGGGGCAAAGAAGAGCCGGAGACAGCCCTTCCTGGATGGGCACCGACACTGCCATTGCAGTGCAGGGATTCCAGCACACAACCTGTCCCGCACACAGAGCACCCCAGAACCCTGCAATCCCTCCCTCCGCATTGCCAGGCTGGGCTGGGAGCCAGGACCCCAACCCCCAGGGGAGTAAAGAGCCAGGAGCCTCTGTGTACAGGGGAATTGTCTCCCCCAAAGCAGAGCAGGGTCCCAGCCAGAAGGGGTGGCTCAGAGATGTTATCTCCCAGCAGGGCAAGGCTCCCCAGCACCCCATCCTGCAGAATCCCAGCTCCTGAGATAGAGTGACCGGCCCCCTGTGCATGGAGACATGAGGTCTGGCCCCTGGCACTGAAATAAAGTCATTTACTGCTCCCCCAACCCCGGGGTGTCTGTCCTGGTCTCTCTCTGGAGCTTCAGTTCTCTGTTGCCTCAGTCCCTGCAGTAGGGTCCCCCACTTTATACATCACCCGGCTCCCTCCCCCAGCTCTCACCCCCTCCCCAGTAGCTGATCCCATCTCTGTAGGGATGGACCCTACTGTCCTGGATCCCATCTGCCCCCTTGGACCTTCTCCCCAGCTCTCCTGGCCCCTGCTGGGTCACCAGGAGGATTTTTCTCCACCCCCCCTCCATCACCTCTCCTCAGCCTGGGTGGGAGGGAGTGTCTCTCAGCACCCCAGTCTCTGAAGAGCCCCCAGAATCCTCCCAGAATTTCCAGAGCATTCTCTGCCCTATATATCCCCTGGGTGGCTCCTGCCCCTACCTATGGAGCTGCCCCTCAGGCCATCGGGGGCAGAATTGTTCTTCCCAACCCTGCTGAGCCATGGCAGCACGAGCTGGTGTGTGGGGGGGGTGTCACGGAGTGCCCGGGCGATGCTCTGGAACTGCTCCCCATGAAGCCAGTCAGGACTCTGGGGCAGTCGCCTTCCGGTGAGCAGCCTGTCCGCAGGGCAAACAGCTCACACGGCTTCCACCTTCCTGGGTCTGACCTTGGAGCATTCAGCATCCTCTGCCCCTCCGTGTGCTTCCCACAGCGAGACTGCTCAGGCGGGGCTCCTGGGGAAGCCAGAGGGTCCTGCACCCCAACTTCGCAGTCAGACGGGACTCTCAGCCAGCCAGTAAAACAGAGGTTTATTAGACGACAGGAACATGGTCTAAAACAGAGCTTGCAGGTGCAGAGAACAGGACCCCTCAGCTGGGTCCATTTTGGAGGGCAGTGAGCCAGACAACCACGTCTGCCCTTCACTCCATGTCCTAGCCAGCCCCAAACTGAAACTCCCTCCAGCCCCCCCTCCTCTGGGCTTTGTTCCTTTCCCAGGCCAGGAGGTCACCTGATTCCTTTGTTCTCCAACCCTTTAGCTCTCACCTTGCAGGGGGGAAGGGTCCAGGCCATCAGTTGCCAGGAAACAGGGTGTCGGCCATTCTCTGTGTCCAGACCCCTGCACACACCTGCCCTCTAGGGCTCTGCAGTGATCATACACCCTTACCCCACCACCTAGATACTTAAGAACTGCATAAGGGAAATTGAGGCACCCCCACAATATTCGGAGGAACCATTAAGAACAGTCCCACTTCGTCACATCTCTCCCCCCTTCGAGATCGAACTGAGCGGGGTCACTTTAGGCGGTGACCTGGGGAAGTTCGAAGCCACCAACGTTCCCATGGATGCCCCAGCGTCTCTGCCATTCCTTGGTAGGAGTTACACCAGGCCCTTCCAGTTTCACGCCCTCCCTTAGGTCGGGGGTGGTCGATAGCACTCGCAGGCCGCATGTGGGAAGGTTTCTGCGGCCCGCCCTTTGGCCACCCCAAAACCCCAGGGGGTCAAACTTGGATTGGGTCTTCTCCCCAACAAGCTGGCCAAACACAGCCACTTGGTTATAGGACTGTTTAAGTTTCTTAACAGCTTTCACTCCATCTGAGACCTTCTCAAAGCTATCCACACTGGGTCTTTCAACAGGACAGTCAGTGGATCCATTCACAACAGAAAATTTCTGGCTGTTAGGAACTGAAACTTTCTTGATTAAATCACTTTCACACCCTTCAGTTGCAGTAAACTGCTTGCAAAGACTCCATGAGGATTCCTTTCCCGAGGGCTTTTCTATGCAACAATTCACCCCTCCCAGAAATTCTGCTCTTACCCTCTTTACCTAGGGCTTGCTCTAGAGGAACACGTTCCTGAGCAACAACAGACTCTTTCTGGGTCTCCCTTACATCCAGAATTACCTATGGCCCGTCCGGTGGATTCCTACACAATCCCCTTTCAGGCAAACTGACAGACTTCCTAGATAAATGGTCAGAAGCCTTCTCCTTCCCTTTGCCACACACAAGTTCAGGAATCTTTTCCTTCTTGCTACAGGTTTCCACACCCTCCATAGGTAACACAATCACATCACCTTCACGCTCTCCTTGTGCCCTGGCTAGGATCTCACCCTGATTAGACAGAGTTGCGACACCCTTTCCCAACCACACACGAGCAACAGGCAAAATACAAGCACCAGAATTGTCTGGTCTCTGGGATTTTACATAGACACTAACTGGATGCGACCTAGTTACAGGGCCATTCTCCTGAGCAGACACAAACTTAGGACCCTTCCCTTCCTGGGCTTTAGCTGAATCCAGAACCAGCTCTGAGACAACTGCACAACGCTCAACCATCACAGGCTGCAAGGCCCCTTCTGTCTGCTCCACAGACCAAGAAGAGCCGGACACACTTTCTCCTTTACCAGACACACAGCTTGGGATCTCATTCCCCTTGTCCCAGCACACAAGGCTGATCACAGACACCTGCTTGGAGATCAGGGTAGCTCCCTCCACAGGCAAGTCAATACCTCTGACAGGCACAGGCACGTTTCCTTCACTGTCCCAATTGTCCACCCAGCTAACAGGTAAGGTCCAGGGACACTCATCTTCCACTCTCCTCGCCTTCCCACCCTGCTGACTAGACAAAGCCATCAGATCACAAGGCTGCCTAGGCTCATCCAAACTTTCCTTACCAAGCACCTTGCCACTCCCCACAGATCCCCTCCCCTGCCTGTGTCTCCCCCCACTCAGCTGGGGTCTCAGCTCCCCCTGTGCTCAGCGCTGCCCTTGCTGTGCCAGTGGGGGTAGGCAGCGAGCTCGCTGCTTTCCTCACTGCATCAGAGCCAGCGTGAGCCCCCTCTCCGGAGTGCAAGGGCGCAGGGAGCATCTCTCTGTCCCACCCAGCCCCAGGGGTCTGCTTACAGGCAGGCAGGTAGCCTGAGCCTAGTGGCTCCTCCCTGCTGCCAGCCAGGTCATCTGCATTTTCACTGACCGTTTCCCTCTCCACCGATTGGTTCCCTGGATTCAAATTCAAACCCTTGGCCGTTACAGGAGCAGGGCCTGGATCCTGTCCCAACGAGACACAGTTGCCCCACAACAGGGTCTCGCAGCTGGTGTCCTGGAGCACCCCAAAGACCAGCCAGCCCCACCCCTCCTGGGTCTGCACAGGGATCTGGGCCATAGGCAGGGCGAGGGGCTTCGTCCCTGGGACCCTCACCCAGCTCACACAGCCCCTCAACCTCTGAGGCTGCACCACCCAGGGCCTGACAACAGTTCTCTCTGTCCCAGGATCTCGCCACCCCAGGAATGTCTCCCCATTGACCATCACCTTCCGCTCCCACTGGGGGTCCGAGGGGCCTGGCCCCAGGAAACTCCACACAGACCTATAGGTTGGGGTCAGGAGTGGGAGCCTGTCCACCTCCCCACCCATCTGGCCAACAGAGTCTATGGCCTTGGGACCCAGCAAGGGAGCTAGACACCGGGGCTTTTCCGCAGGGTCCCCCTGGTTCAAATCTCCAGCCTGCTCAAAGGCAGTGAGGTGGGCATCCACATCCCCCCCCCCTTAACCAGGGGCAGCAATTTAGTCTCGAGGTTCCCTGCGGAACTGGCCCCCCGGGGTCTATCCCCACTCACCCCGGGGAGGTTCCCTAGGCCTCTCCGCTCCCCCACCGCCAGTTCATGCTGCTGCTGCTTCTGCAGCTCTTTCTCGGGCTCTCGCTGTCTCTCACAGTCCTCTTGCTCTCTCGGACTCAGCTCCAATCCCGTCCATCTCCGATCCCCGGATGGGGAACCCGATCGTGAAGACCCTCGTCTGGTCGGGGACAGGAGTCTTGGCGATGCCTGGCTACTACTCCAGCTGCTCCCAGATCCTGCTATAGCCCCATTTGGGGTCAGGAATCTGTCCCTTAGAGCGGTCATCCTCCTCCAGCTGCACGATTAACTGTGCTTTGGTGAACTTTCCAATGCTCAACCCTCTCTTTCTGCACAGGGTTACAATGTCCTTCTTAAGAAGACGGTGACAGACCATCACTCCACTCTTCCCAAGTTGTTGTGGACTCACAGGCCTGTGTGCTCGCAGCTCCCCACGGTTTCCAGGGAGAACCCCTAGTGTGCCAGCCCTTCTCGAGGTCACCACCTCTTTGCCAGGGTCGAGCTGCAGACTCCTCCGCCCCTGGGACCGCTCGCTGCAGTCCCCCGGGGGACCCTGTTACTGCAAAAGTCCTTTTCTCTGGTCACACAATCCTAGGGGTTAACTGCCCCCTGAAACCGTCTCTCTCTGAATCTTCAGCACGCCTAGTCCCCATCAATCCCCCTTTGTTTTACTGCTCCCCAGTCACTTACTGCAGGAAGCGCCATCCACGGGGTGCAGTAGATCCCACCGCTGCCACCAGTTGTCACGGAGTGCCCGGGCGATGCTCTGGAACTGCTCCCCATGAAGCCAGTCAGGACTCTGGGGCAGTCGCCTTCCGGTGAGCAGCCTGTCCGCAGGGCAAACAGCTCACACGGCTTCCACCTTCCTGGGTCTGACCTTGGAGCATTCAGCATCCTCTGCCCCTCCGTGTGCTTCCCACAGCGAGACCGCTCAGGCGGGGCTCCTGGGGAAGCCAGAGGGTCCTGCACCCCAACTTCGCAGTCAGACGGGACTCTCAGCCAGCCAGTAAAACAGAGGTTTATTAGACGACAGGAACATGGTCTAAAACAGAGCTTGCAGGTGCAGAGAACAGGACCCCTCAGCTGGGTCCATTTTGGAGGGCAGTGAGCCAGACAACCACGTCTGCCCTTCACTCCATGTCCTAGCCAGCCCCAAACTGAAACTCCCTCCAGCCCCCCCTCCTCTGGGCTTTGTTCCTTTCCCAGGCCAGGAGGTCACCTGATTCCTTTGTTCTCCAACCCTTTAGCTCTCACCTTGCAGGGGGGAAGGGTCCAGGCCATCAGTTGCCAGGAAACAGGGTGTCGGCCATTCTCTGTGTCCAGACCCCTGCACACACCTGCCCTCTAGGGCTCTGCAGTGATCATACACCCTTACCCCACCACCTAGATACTTAAGAACTGCATAAGGGAAATTGAGGCACCCCCACAATATTCGGAGGAACCATTAAGAACAGTCCCACTTCGTCACAGGGGGTGATGCTCTGTACCTCGGAGGAACATCCTACACCCCCATGTTCATCCTTGTAAAATGACTGTGTGGTATCCAATCCAAAGTTTGTCAGGTCGGCTGTCTTCGGATGGAGAATCCAGTATGTCCTTTGGTCCATTGTTCCAGTGTTAATTACTCTCTCTCTTAACAAATTGTTGCTGTATTTTCAGTCTGAATTTGTTTGGCTTCAACTTCCAGCCAATGCATCTTGTTATACCTTTCAAAAGTGTTGCAGTTGATGTTTAACATCCTCGCTAGGTGCAACTGGAATAGAAAGTATTTCACTATTACTGCAGGATATGGATACGTCATTCCACTGCTTCCCAAATACAGAACAGAAATATTTGTAATACTTCTCCTTTTTCTGCATCATGATTTACAGTTGTACCATCCTCATCTCCAACTGCACTAAAACTGACGGCTAGGATATTTTGTTTTCCATATGTTTCAAGAACTCCTTATTGTCCTTATCCTAAAATGCCATAGATTTTTCATTGATATTGTTAGATTTTTCTTATCAAGTGTCTACAATTCCTAACTCCTCAGTTGCACCTATTGAGATGAAGTTCCCCATTTCCTAGTTGTTTAATATTATCATTTGTTATTTCTGCTTTCACTTCCACTGATAACCAGGACGGGGGTTTAGCTGAAGAAGCCACTTTCACAATTTGCTGAATTTTGTGTTTTGGGGGCATCTGATACATCTTAAACCACGCCCCAGCATGGGTCACATTTAGGGTTGCCAACTTTCTATTTGCAGACAACCGGACCTCCCTTCCCTGCCTCTTTCCCAAAGTCCCTGCCCCTTTCCCGCTGCTTTTCACAAGACCCCGCCAATGCCCCATCCTTTCCCTCAAGCCCCTACCCCTGTTCGCTCCTCTCCTCCCCATCCCCCCCCCCCCCCGCTGCTCTCTCTCCTCCCCCTTCCTTGTAGCTGGCCCCTCTCCTCTCCACTTCCCTTCTCCACTCCCACTGGGATCCCTCTGTCAGGGAGCTGCAGCCTGACATGAAGTCTCCTGCCTGCCCAGATGCAGGTAGGAGGCGGCCCCAGCTGAGCGGGGTCTGGCTCGGGTTGATGACCCGGCACCTCTCCCTTCCCGCCCGCAGTAACCAGACTATTGGTGTCTGGTCAGTACATCTGACTGGACACTGCCAAGTCCCCTTTTTGACCAGACTTTCTGGTTGAAAATTGGGTACCTGGCAACCCTAGTCACATTTTAATCGGTCAAAACAAGGTCGAATATCCAATTACCCTGACTAGGTTGCAATATTTATTTTTATTTACTCTGGGATGAAAGATGCGAATGTAGCCCCTGATCTAACTGCAGCCGTCAGGGACTCCAGAATGACCTGAGGGGAGCTGAGATCAGAATCTAGCCCTGTTGCCTTTGCAGGCGATGAGTGACTCTGGCTTGACCCCGGGCAACCTGATCAGGGTGCAGGATATTGTTTCCATTTTGGAGTGAAGGTTCAGGTCTCAGCTCCTCTTTTCCCTGACTCAGCTCCCCATTATTAATACAAACGTTCCCCCAGCCCTCTGGCCCCTTTGGTACTCAGCACCCAGCCTCCCACGCTGCCTGAACAGCCAACTCACCCTTGTCTCCGATCCTGCCCCACTGACACGAGTGCTGGCCTCAGACCCTCGCCCAAGCTGGCACTCATGGAGAAAAAGGGCAGTGAGCTCACACCACATGATGGGACAGTGAGGGACCCCTCAGTGCTGCTCCAAATACCCCAGTCCCCAGCTCCACGGAGCCTGATGCCCCAGGAGCTCAAATGAGGAACTGAGCAGGGGGCTGCAGGCACAGGGAGCCTGTGATGCTCAGTGAGAGCAAACCAAGGTCCCTGCCACTCCCAACAAACCACATCCCCATAAACTGCTGCCCACATCTCTGTGCTGCACAGGGGACACCCAGGGGAACTGGGGGGATGAGCTGTGTTAATTCCACCAATCTGACCAGACCAGAATCTGGGTGCAAGCTGTTACCCCCAACTCTGCTGGATCTGGGACTGTAGGGGTCTGGTGGTCAGAGCATGTGTTACACTGCAGACCAGGGATGGTTTTAAAAGTGGAATTTTATTAAACTTAATGTCCAACTCCCCAAACAAACGCAGGCTGCAACCCGCTGGGTCCCCCGGAGAACAACAGAAACCCTCCTGGGGGTGCAGCTTGCATCCCCACTGTTCCTCTTTAGCCTCGCTAGCAGATCTCCAAACCCTTAAAGGGACAGGGCACAGCCTTAGAGATACAGAATGCAGGTATGTAGAACCCTGACATTCCCATATCAGTGCTACACTCCTCCTGTGGAGATATAATATCCCCCAAATATTCCCATTAACAAAATATAAAACATTCCGTCCAGCCATTTGGCTTATTAGCAGACACCTACGACTTCCACAAGCTCGTGCTTTCGGTCTCAGATGAGCTTTTGTCTTGCTCCTTTTTCATCAGATCTGGAAACTTTTGCATCTCTCTTTGGTTTAATTCACATTAAGCAGGAAATGTCTGTGTCAAGGCTTGTTCCATTGCCCAACCAAATCGCCAGTTCTGAACAGTTTAAATCCCCAGAGATCCTCAGATCTTATGAGATACCAGCTCCCACATGGTAAGTGGTATAACCATGTGACACAAAGTCATTAGACATAAAAAACATCTACTCAAGAAACATAAAACTAACTATGTAGCGCTATCGACCCCTTTTGTAGAGCAATATCCAAACCAGAAGCCAATGTCTCTTCATTTACAATAATCTTGGAGAGAATGCAGGAGACGATACAGGAATAGGTACTAGGTACAGCATGTAAACACAAGGATAGAGCCATGGTGCATTCACCAGTAGCTGGAATTAGACACTGATGAGTAGGTTCATAGGTCAGTGTCTGGGGGGCTCTTCCCTCTCTAGTCAGAGGACCTCATGTGACAATGGGTTGTTCTCGAGATCTGTCTTCTTGTGCACTGATGGTTTCCGGGTCCATGGTCACATTTTGCCATTCATGTCTTTCATTGGCTGATGTGAATGTCACATCAGACTAGTCATCTGTCTTCAAGTTTACAAGATCAACAACACCCCCATTTCCCAGCCGTGGAAGGAATGTTTCTGCCTCTGAATTCAGAGTCACCATGCCATGGGTACCATGTTGTTTGTCTTCGCTCTCACGATCACAATCACTGGAGTCCAAATTCTGTCCTTAGAGAGGCTTGGTCTACACTACAGCCTACTTCAGTATCACTTACGTCACTCAGGGGTGTGATTAATCCACACCCTCTGAGTGACATAGTTATACCGACCGTAACCCCCTGTGTAGACAGTGCTCTCCCGCCGACATAGCTACTGCCTCTCGCAGGGGTGGACTTATTACGCTGACAGGAGAGCGCTCTCCCATCAGCATAGAGCATCTTCACCAGACGCGCCACAGTGGAGCAGCTGCATCGGTGCCTCTGTGCCGCTGTAGCGCTTCTAGCAGAGACTCGCCCTTAGATTCCAGTTTTGCTTATTTCCCTTGATCTCTGCATCTTCTGCCGTGGCGCTGTGCAGCACAGTGTCATCTCCAAGGGCAAGAAAACCCAGAGAAGCAAAAACTTGTGGTGACAAACTCTACCACCTCCTTCTCCACCTTCTGCCTTTACTCTGTGAACTCTCCCCTTTCCTTTCATCTTCTAACATGAATTTTATCTTCCCAATAGGATGTTAGTTTGCCCGGTCCCCTTCCTGACAAGTACTCCTGTCCCCTGGCCAGAGGGCAGCACCGTACACTTTCTGACCATAATGATTCGTACCACGAATAGCAGAGTTTTGAGAACATATTGAGGCCAGTTCATAAACGTCTTTCAATTGCTGTTTCTGTGTCTCAGCATATTCTTTATGGTTCCTAGGTGCAGATTCAGAGTTCATAGGTAGAGCAAATGCAATGACAATAGACAAATGTGATTATCTTCAAGATAATAAATAGAAGGGTGGGAACTCATAGCATCATTTTGTGTACAGTTATAGGCATAGATGGTCTTATGGTCTTATTAAGGGAGTCCTTCCAGTCTGATTTTTGTTCTTCTGGCAAGGTTATCAATGTAGCCAGCAGAATTTGATTCAGCCTTTCTACTTGCCCATTGCCCTGTGGGTGGTATGGGGTTATGGGAGAAGTTTAAATCTTACTGTAGTACTCTACCCTTTGGAAAAAAAACTATTTTCAAACTCTGCTCCTTATTGATGATGGATTCTTTTGGGGAAATCAAATCTTAAAACAAACTAATTGAAGATCTTGTCTGTCACTGTCTTTCCTGACTTTTTGGTGGTAGGGTAGACTTTGACAAACCAAGTAAAGTGATCCACCGAGGCTCAGATGTATTCCTATCTTTCTTTGCTTCTTCCTAGATGGAAGAAGCCTATGGATACAAGTACAAATGCTTCTGTTGTAACTAAGTAAGTAAGGTGCCACCAGACTCCTTGTTGTTTTTGTGGATACAGACTAACACGGCTACCCCTGGTACTTGTTGTAACTATGGTAGTTAGATGAAATCTGGTACGCTGGTGAGGTTTCCTTTGCTTGGTGCACATACAAACTCTAGTGACACAATGTTCGATGTTCAACATCCTCCTGTGTTCTCTTGGTTATTTGGTTTGTGCCCCAAAAACTTATACTGAAGCATTTTAGCAATAGCTGGATCTTTCTTCTGAGTTGCCAAAATGTCTTCTCCTGGAATAAGTTTTATGGTGGATGTAATGCCCATGAAGGAGACTTCTACTGTCAAAGGATTGGTAGTAATAACTACTAACCTGGACACCTTGCCATCAGTTTGTATATCCAAGGAGTTTGACTGCTTTAACAACACCTGTGTTCGTCTCTTCTGTGCATCCTGTCACTATCAAGGGGAATTCCTGATAAAGCGTTAGATTTCCCTAGATGATATTTAACTACAGTAGAACCTCAGAGTTACGAACACCCTGGGAAAGGAGGTTGTTCGTGACTCTGAAATGTTCGTAATGCTGAACAAAATGTTATGGTTGTTCTTTCAAAAGTTTACAACTGAGCATTGACTTAATAGAGCTTTGAAACTTTACTATGCCGAAGAAAAATCCTGCTTTCCCTTTATTTTTTTAGCAGTTTATGTTTAATACACTACTGTACTGTATTTGTTTTTTCTCTCTCTGTTGCTGCTGCCTGATTGTGTACTTCAGGTTCCAAATAAGGTGCATGGTTGGCTGGTCAGGTCATAACTCTGATGTTCATAACTCAGGTTTTCTACTGTATGAAGTTAAAGTCAGCTAATTCTGCAACCCACCGGAGCACTATGGGGTTCAGCCTGGCAGCGGTGGAGATGTAGGTTAGCACATTATTATCTCTGTTAACTGTGAAGGATTGTGCATCGCAGATTTAGTCTACTAAATAAATAAATGGTCAGTTTTCGGAGTGGAGAGAGGTAAATAGCAAGGTCCCCAGGGATCTGTACTGGGACCGGTGCTGTTCAACATATTCATCAATGATCTGGGAAAGGGGGTACACAATTTTGGCAGGCTCAGCTTAGTTTTTCACTCCAGCTAGCTCCTGAAGCTCAATCCTGGGCAAATTGCCCTGATTACAGTTTCCATTATCTCTGTCTCAGTGGTCCCCTTGGGAACACCATTTGCAATTTGATAAGCCAAACTGCTTTGGTTTAGTCTGTCCTTTTGCAGGGAGTTCCTAAACTGTCCTGTTATTTTAAAGTCTTTCTTTAACACTGGTTTTCTTTTCTGGGATGGGATTGACAGATCTTTTGCTCCTCTTTTGCTGTAGCAATGGCTTGTAAAATCTTCTCTCCTAATGCCAGCAATGTAAGACAATCCCTGATTTTCCAGCGGGTTTGGCTCTTCACTATTGAAATGAATTCTTATATATTTGGGTAAGGTCAAAGAGCTTTTGGCTGCAGTTTCACTGTGATGTGTCCCAGAAATGCCCAGGGAGTCACAGACTTCTCTTAAATGCTCATCCTTTAGCTGGTATCAGAGTCCTCCTACCTCCACTACTGGTCTTTTAACTCTCTCCCAGCCATAGCGCTTGCAACCAATGAAATCTTCCCTGGCAGCTTTCTCTGGAGCAGTCTGCAGCAGTTTGGTGGGTTCATCTCTTGGAGAGGTCAGATCTCTCCTGTCTGGGCTCACCAAATCTTACACTCCCGGAGCAGGGGCGGTTTGATTAGTGAAGTCTTATTAAACTTAGTATCCACAGAACAAACAAGAGCTTCAAGCCTTTTCTGGTTCCCTTGGGAGTGCTACACTGCAGCTGAATTGAGCCGAGGCGAACGTATGGCTCCTCTCAGAGAGTGCACTAAAGACACAAAGTGATGGGGCTTGTTTCCCTTCTGGGGAGCTGCATTCACTCAGCTGGGGGGGAGGGATAGCTCAGTAGTTTGAGCATTGGTCTGCTAAACCCAGGATTGTGAGTTCAATCCTTGAGGGAGCCATTTAGGGATCTGGGGCAAAAAGTAGGGATTGGCCCTGCTTTGAGCAGGGGGTTGGACTAGATGGCCTCCTGAGGTCCCTTCCAACCCTGATATTCTATGATGCTAGAACAGGCCAGCAGGGCAGCATCTCCTCTTGTGCAGGGAGTCATCTCAGGAGAAGCACAAGGAACAGAACAGCCTTTGGACTGTACACGTCTGTCCTAGACTACACAACACCTCTTCTCTCCTCCTCGCTTCATCTTCAGTGAGCAGTATTTTCCTGCACGCCGTCTGCTCTGACCCCTTCTGTTGATACACAAAAAGTGTTCATGGGAACACTGCTGGCGCCAGCACTGCCAGGGCACTAGCACGTGTGCACACTTAATCACCTTTGCCAGCGCTGGGCGTTTCCACAGCAACAGGCTGCGTCGGCAAGAGGTGTGTGGCTCCGGGGTCGTCATCCCAGCATCTCTCATGCCGCCATCAGGCACGTTGTCTTGTGTGGGCTTTTTGCAGTGCATTGTGGGATACGAGCACCCCTCTCAGGGAATTTTAGCGTTTAGGGTGCAGGACAGATATGGCAATGTCCTGGCACATCCTGGGCGAACCTACCTGAATTAAGTGTAAGTCACTTTGGAGTCCATTGTATTAAAAATGCAAAGTTTCTGTATTATTGGGGGTTGTCCAAAATTCCTCTAGGCGGGAGGCGTGGCCAGTGTAAACCTCCAGAAGCATTATGAGCTTCAAAGGACTATTTCAAACAACTCGCCAGACAAACAAAGTTACATGGGGTTCTGGGGAAATACCTGGGGGAGGCAAATGCACGTTACGAGGCATGGCAGGGTGTAGAGGATTCATGCATGAGTCCCTACTGACAAAAAAAACAACCACTTTGTTGGGAGCTGTTCTTCGTTTGGTCACTGTAAGAGTTGCTTTGGCAGGAAGGGGCAGAAGAGGAATGGAGGAAGGACCCAATAGCCATCACAGCCAAAACATGGAGTAAAAACAAAGGACAGATTTGTACCCACACATTCAGAACATACGAGATTGCCAGTCCATTGCTTTAATGACTTGGCTAACTCATCATGCGAAAGGACCCCATTGCCATCAGCTGTCCTTTGATCAGCCAAAGTCAGGAATAGAAGATATGGCCGTTAAAGCCTGCGGTGGTGCAGAGATATCTAGTAAGAGTCCCTGTGATAAATAAAGTTGGGGGGAGCTCCTTTTTATGAACACCCAGTCAGCCAGTTAGCTATGAAGTCCCTCTTGGTGGCTGTTCTCTGCTTGCTTTACCTGTAAAGGCTTAAAAAGTCCCCCAGGGAAAGGAAAGGGAGTGGGCACCTGACCAAAAGAGCCAATGGGAAGGCTAGAACTTTTTAAAATGGGGAAAAAACGTCTGATGTTGTTCTCCAGGAAAGAGGGGGACGGGGAGCAGTTACGCTATGAGAAGCTTTCAGCCAGATATGATCATAGAGCATCAGATCATACCTAGAACAACTTATCTGGAACCCCCAGATGTGTAAGTAGATCAGGATGTTTAGAAAGACACAATTAGGTTTATTTCTGTTTATTTCTTATGGCTAGTGGACTCCTCTGTGCTAACCCCAGGTGCTTTTGTTTGCTTGTAACCTTGAAGCTGAACCCCCAAGAAAGCTATTTTGGGTGCTTACTTTTTGGAATTGCTCTTTTAAAATCTAGCAAAAGCCTAAGTTCCAGGTGTATTTTCTTTCTTTTGGTTTCTAATAAAATTTACCTTTTTTAAGAGCAGGATTGAGTTCTTGGTGTCCTAAGAGGTTTGTGCAGGTTGTTTAATTAGCTGGGGGCAACAACTAATTTCCTTTGTTTTCTTTCTCAGCTCTTCCCCGGAGTGGGGGTGAAAGGGCTGGAGGGTACCCACAGGAAGGAATTCACAAGTGCGCCTTCCTGGGCTCTCAAAGGGCTTCTGCACTTGGGTGGTGGCAGCATCTATCCATCCAAGGTCAGAGAGAAGCTGGAACCTTGGGAGTTTAATACAAGCCTGGAGTGGCCAGTATTAATTTTTTGAATCCTAGCGGGCCCCCACCTTGTGCCAGAGTGGGGAATCAGCCTTGACAGTCCCAGTCTTTCAAGCAGGATTCAAGTTCCACTTAGTACAAGCCATGCTATGGCATCCGTTTTGTTGGAAGTTTTTCTTCTGCTGTTTATTGTAAGAGTTGCTTTGGCAGGAAGGACCAGAAGAGCAATGGAGGAATAACCCGGCCATGGCCGAGATAAGGAGCAAAGGCCAGTGACCACAAGGAGGGTTCGAATGCAGCCATACAGAGCACAACGGATTAGCAGTCCATCGCCTTAACCAGTCAGCCAGGCCATCAGTTAAAAGGGCTCTGGTGTCACCAGCTGTCCTTTGATCTGCTGAAGACAGTGCTGAAGCCTGTAATCATGCTAGTGTTGGGGAAGCCTCCTGCAAGATTCCCATTCTCGAGAGGTGGTTGTGAGTCCTTGGCGAGTGAAAGACATGCTACGGCAATTGCTCCCTAGCTGCTGCCACCAGAACAAGGAGGAAAGACCAGAGATAAATGTGGTGTTTGAAATCACATGGGCAGATCACAATGGAAGTGCTGGGACATCAGTTGGGGTGTGTGTATGGCTGAGTCACATGACTGACCCCATAACATGTGCTGTGTCTGTTTCTGGAGGATGCCCCAGGGTGGCTCCCGCAGGTCCCAGCCCTGGGTTATAAATAGGCTTCGTAGAACTCAAGTTTTAATTTTTTTTCTTTATAATTTTGACAATGTCAATGTTGATTTTTAAGGGTTTTTAAATTTTTGTTAGCGGTTTAAATGTCCACTATTGGTTAAAATCATGGGTTTTCGCAACGTTTTTATATTTATTGATTTATATTTCACAGTGGAGGGAATTAAAGGGGGGGTCAGACAATAATTATTTAATGGCAGTAGATGTTGAGATGCAAAGAGTTAAAGCTTTCTAACCATTAAGACACAAATTGGCATAATCACATGTCAAAATATACAGTAAATATCCCAAAATCAACCTCTAACAATGTCTCGAGCAGCATTTCTCTTCCTTTGCTTATCTGCAAATGTATGATTATTATCGATGGATATATTTTCTTGTGGGTTTGTGTGCATGCAGGGAACTTGATGTTTACTGATATTTACCAATAACAATCTCATCCATCCAAGCCTAGTTCTAAACAGAGCCCCGCGCTGTGCTTGAGATGAGCACGGAGCGCGGGCTGTGGTTGCAGGCTGTGGTCCCTGTTCCCAGCACAGGAGTGTCTCCTCCCCCAACCCCAACCCCATCCCCTCGGCCCTGGCATATTTATAGACACACAGCCCCAGGGAGGGCAAGCAAACAGCACCCTTTGGGACAGGCCCACAGCTCTCTCCTGCTGGATCCGGCTCCCTCTCCTCAGGCCAGGCCCTGCAGGAATGAAAATTAAACCCTTTTGAAGTGAATGTGTCACTGCTCACACACGGGGCCGGACTCTGTCCTGGGGACAGGAGCATGATCCCAGAATGACACTGCTGCAAGCCGTGGGGTTCCTCTGTAGTTACACACACACACAGAGCAGTGTGACTGACAAGCAGGGACTGGGGTGTGTGCGGGAGGGCTATTTCACATAGTCTCCTCGCAGTCTCTCCAGGACATGGGCACAGAGAACGGGAGCTGCCATAGCAATGTTCCCTCTAATTTTTTCCATCTATGTGCAGAATAAATTTTGTTATGTGCACCGAGGTATGTGCCTATGTGTGCCATCAGTAGAAACAAAAAAACTAGATATAATATATATTTTAAAAAAGTTACCATAGGGATAATTACTCCAGCCAGGACAGCTTAGGCATTTTAGAACTCACTACTCAAAGCATTAAATTTAAGTGTAAGAGAAATGAAAAATATGAAATGCACAAACCAGTCAAAACACTAAAATAACACACTTTGAAAGAATAAAATTACAGAGAATATATGCGCATTACAGGAAGTACGAAGAAGTAACAACAACAATAATACGAGTATGTGTTGGGAGGTGAGTGTGAAAGAGACAGTGTGTGTGTGTGAGAGAGAGAAAGAGAGACAGACAATGTGAGCTGGCTGCTGGGGAAATCTCAGAAACAGTGCACTGTCCCTTTAAGAAAGGCACTCAGTCACACTCACCATTCAGGGCTCTGTCTTTAAGGGCTTGTCTACACTGGCACTTTACAGTGCTGCAAGTTTCTCCCTCAGGGGTGTGAAAAAACACCCCCCTGAGCACTGCAAGTTTCAGCGCTGTAAAGTGCCAGTGTAGACAGTGCACCAGCGCTGGGAGCCGTGCTCCTCCGTGCTATTCCCCTCGTGGAGGTGGTTTTATTAGAGCGCTTTAACGTTGCCAGTGAAGACACGCCCTCAGATAAAGTTCAGATCTCACCACAGAGGAGCGCCTGCGGGCTGCTTCTTGGAGCTACTTCTTGTTGCCCCATGTTTATCAGTTACCCCCCCCCCCATCTATTCTCATTAGTGAGTTACTCCCCCAGCCCCAAGTCTCATGGACACATCGCTGCACAATTACGCAGCCCACAGACCCCTCTCTAATCCCAGCCGCCCTCTGGTCTGCCCCGGTGACCCAGGAACTTCTTGGTGCCAACTGACCGAGGGCAGAGGGGTGCAGAGAGTTTTATGGGATCCCCTGGGACAGATATATGCACAATAGCTCACCAAAGGGTGGCCTGAGAGGTCTCTACCAAGAGCCCGTAGCCCACCGGGCATCATCATTGCTGCAAGGTGTTTGTATGGGACATAGCTTAAGAGAGATGTGAAAAGTAAGAGATTAGGCTCCAGAAGTGTTGAAGAAAAGCTTGTCTCCTGCGCCATGGCAATCCCTTCGGCTGAGCCAATCAGCACAAAGCACAGCTGTGGAGACAGGTTATATGCACTGTCTGGGCCAGGTGTGGGCCTGAGAATCTACAAAGGGCTTATAGATCATAGAATATCGGGGTTGGAAGGGACCTCAGGAGGTCATCTAGTCCAACCCCCTGCTCAAAGCTGGACCAATCCCCAATTTTTGCCCCAGATCCCTAAATGGCCCCCTCAAGGATTGAACTCACAACCCTGGGTTTAGCAGGCCAATGCTCAAACCACTGAGCTATCCCTCCCCCCAGCTACACTTACAGTGGCTTGGCTACACTTACAGTGCTGCTTAGAGAAGACACTACCTATGAGAGAGTTTCTCAGCGTAGGTACTCCACCTCCATGAGAGGTGGTAGCTAGGCCAAAGGGAGAAGCCCTCCTGTGGACACAGTGCTGTCTGCACTGTGGGTTAGGTCAGTATAACTGCGTAGCTCAGGGATGTGGATTTTCCCCACCCTTGATCGATGTAGTTAGACTGGCATACACGGATAGTGTAGATCAAGCCTAGGACAAAGGACCCCGAGGGTAAGTCTGCGAAGAGAGACCTCCTCTGGGAAGAGACAATGGTCTGTACCTAAAAAGAAAGAGGAGAGGGGACAAGAGCTCCCTTTCACCCAGGAGGCGGCTGACAGTGTTTGTCTCAGGAACAGGAGATCACAGCCAAGCCTGGAGTAAAACCCTGGAAGGACTGTGGGGTGAGCGTTGCTCTACCAGACAAAAAAGAATCTCGTTCAGTGAGTCTAGGCTCTAGTCAAGGTGGTTTGATTTTATTGGCCATGGAACCGTTTTTTTCCAACCCTTCTCTTTGCTACTCCTTGAATCTCTACACTCTGTGAAATCACTTGTCCTTGGTGTCACTATGAAGGGATCTAGAGCTGTGTGTTGATCAGGGCAGTGATTGGAGGTGGAGCTGGTCAGCTGGGGGCCCTGTTCCTTTGGGAGCAGCGGATCTGTGACTGCTGTGAGTGCCCTGCGGGACAGGGGCTGGGTGCTGCAGCAGGACGCTTGGAGGGCTGGGGGCTGGAGTGTGCCTATTGCCAACCTGGAGAGAGGCCACCCCACGAGGCCTAGAGGGCACGGCTTGTGTGGCCTGTAGCTAGGGGAGTCGGAAAGCTGATCCCTGGTGGGCACAGACAATGCTTCCTCATGCCAGGGGCAGCTGGTAGTGAAGTGCCTCACTGCCCCGGGTCCCCCCAGGGACCATCACGGGCCCCCAGAACCTCCAGCCTCCTCTTCTTTCTCCTCCTCCCCACCATTCCCCTCAATATATGGGGGCTCTCCCCTGCCCTTCCCCGCAGGCCTCTCCTGTCGCTCCAGGTCAGGCTGAGCGACGGCTCTTTTCTCCATGATGCAGGTGATGATCGGGGCAGACGTCACGAGGAGCAGGACCAGGGTGGAGCGCAGGATCCAGACCCAGAGCTGAACAGCAGGTGCTGGAACATGGGAGAGAGCAGGGTGAGAGGTCACGTGCCATGGGGTTGAGTATGGGGACAAATGCACAAGACAAGCCTCACTCCCTGCCTGGCTGGAGGGGTCTTTGTTGAGTGCTTCCCCCCCACACCACACACTCTGGGCGTGTGTTGGGGAATTTCACCCAGCAATGACACATCCTGGACAAGCCAGGGGGAGGCCTTTGACTGACCCTGGTCTTACTGGTTAGAGACCTCATGTAATCCTGCCTGGCCCCGCTCCTGCGAGGATCTTCCTCACTGCTTCCTCTTTGCCCCCTGGTATCCAGCCCTAGTACCTGGTCAGCTGGTGTCAGCCCCCTGCTCTGCACCCTTGGGGCCCTTTCTGAGACATGCTGGCAACTGGAATCTGGGCTGATACATTGGGGACTGAACTGGGGACCTCCAGAGCCGAAAACATCAGCTGCCGTTTCATGAACTAAAGAACCAAGCCTCTGACATCGTCGGCTGTAACAAGCCACAGCCTCTGTGGCTAGGCAGTGAGAGAAACTTGTAACACACTCACCACTGGGTTAGGCTGTCGCCCTGGGGCTGCTCCCAATTAGGACAGGCCAAAATTGTCTAATCTCAGTGCAAGGCTTCCCCCTTCTTACAGAGAAATCACACAGAACTAAAGAAAACTGGTTACCTTTGGCAGAAGCTTCCCCTCCAGAGTTGCTGGCCCCAAGTATATCTGTAGGGTAGATGTACAGATTATGGTTCCCTTTAATAATCTGAAACCCGTATATAAATCAGAAGCAAAATGTCAGAAATTACCACAGAAGTACGTGGGCGTGAAAGCAATAGACTGGGGTTTCTTTCTAGGACACAGGCTTCGTAAAATCACCCCATAAATCTTAGATTCTATTCCTCAATGTCTGACTTAAGGAACATTGACATCACACAAAATTTCAGGTGTATATGCCCCCCCCCCCAAAAAAACCTGAAACTTTGTGTCATGTCAATGTATTAAACCTAACAGCTAAGATAATGCTATATAAACATATTCCCCCTGGGTGTGCAGGGGGGACAGAGGTGCTGGGGGGAGTGTGGCCTGGAGGGCACTGCGAGTGCTGAGGGGTAGCCCAGGGGGTGCCATGAGTGCTGGGGGGGTGGTCTGTGGGGGCTCCATGGGTGCTCAGGTGGGAGCAGCCCGGGACCCCCGCTGGTTATGTGGGGGGGATTGGCGGGGCTGACAGGCTCCCTACCCGGCTTCTCGGAAGTGGTGACGTGTCCCTCTCTAAGCTCCTAGCTCCGCAGGCTACCAGCTCCGCAGCTCCCATTGGCTGGGAACTACGGCTAATAGGAGCTGTTGAGGCGGCGCCTGCGGGCGGAGGTAGAGCACAAAGCTAGGCGCTGAGAGAGGGAGGGACATATTGTCGCTTCTGGGGAGCCCCCACAAGGTAAGCCCAGAACCCTTCCCCTCTCCTGTGCCCCAACCCCAAGCCTTGAGCCCCCTCCACACCCAAACTCCTGCTGCTGCGGGGGGCGGGGGGGAGGGGGCGGTGACCCAAGACTGCCCCAGCAGCAGCTGTTGTGTCTGGCCCAGGGGCTGCCTGAGCTGCTCGGGGAGCCCTGGAGCCACCCACACCGGGCGCTGCAGAAGTCACGGCGGTAACTTCCGTGACCTCCATGACAATCTTGCAGCCTTATCTATGACATGTCTTAGATGTTGGGTTCTGAGGTGTATTGAAAATTGTGGCAGAATTGAGGGCTATCACTTTAATTTGTGAGCTAGTTCTTAGTACTGCTTGTGGGCTTGTGGGCTCCGAGGGAAGTCATTTGATTTGTGACAGTCTGGATTGTAAGAGCCAGCCCAGAGTAAAGTTGTGTGAGGTGTGTCTCGCTTCCTTAGGGAGCAGCCTGCTTTGTCTCTCTCTGGTTTTGGTGGTGTCATTCTGAATTCTAAGAAATAAAGTTGTATTATGCTTTAACCTTCCAACAAGAGTACCGATGTTTTTATTTAACTTCTCTATGTATATGCTGGTAACAACACAGGGCAATCACCCATTTGATGGCCAGTCAGTAGGGGAGGAAGCATAGAGCATGATGTCACATGGCTTCTGGAGTTGATGGTTTAGGCAGGGACACCATCTGCCTCCACTTCTAAAGATTCATGGCCCCGCTTCCTCTGGAGTACTTTGACAATTCCACGGCACTGTCCATGGAGTTTTGTCCAATCAGGATTGATTAGGTCATCTTTTTATGACAGATTATTTACTCAATATAGTAAATGTCATGAAGAAATTGGAAGAAATCCAGAAGAATCATTCAATCTATAACTGTACATTGCTGGCTGTCTACTGGAAGTCCCAAAATATCAATCAGCCTCCATGGATCATGTCACTTTGAGGAAAATGATCGTAAGATCTTCTGATCATGAATGGAGTAAATGGTTAAACAACAAAATTGTTGAGCACTTGATAAAAGGTCTAAGCTAAAAATCTATTAAAATTTGAAAACCACAAATATGTAAAAAAATTCAGAGCTAGAGCTGAATTCTGCAGCTTAATTATTAACACACACATTCAAGCACCCAATCTGACATTTTACACCAAAAAGGTTTACGTCCTCCAGTTTAGGGCAAGCAAACAAACAAAGAATCATAGAATCTCAGGGTTGGAAGGGACCCCAGGAGGTCATCTAGTCCAACCCCCTGCTCAAAGCAGGACCAATCCCCAATTTTTGCCCCAGATCCTTAAATGGCCCCCTCAAGGATTGAACTCACAACCCTGGGTTTAGCAGACCAATGCTCAAACCACTGAGCTATCCCTCCCCCCAAAAAGTACTTCCTTTTGTTTGTTTTAAACCTGCTGCCTATTAATTTCATTTGGTGGCCCCTAGTTGTTGTGTTATGAGAAGGAATAAATAACACTTCCTTATCTGCTTTCCCTACATCAGTCATGAGTGTATACACCTCAATCATATCCCCCTTTAGTCGTCTATTTTCCAAGCTGAAAAGTCCCAGTCTTATTAATCTCTCCTCATATGGAAGCTGTTCCATACCCCTAATCATTTTTGTTGCCCTTTTCTGAACTAAGTCCAATATATCTTTTCTGAGATCATAGAATCTCAGGAATTCATTTAGTCCAATCCCCTGCTCAAAGCAGGACCAATCCCCAAATTTGCCCCAGATCCCTAAATGGCCCCCTCAAGGATTGAACTCACAACCCTGGGTTTAGGAGGCCAATGCTCAAACCACTGAGCTTTCCTTCCGCCCCCAAAGATCTCTTTGTAATCAGTAAATTAATTTCCCTTATTTTCCACTGACCTGAGTAAAAATCAAAAGAGTTGTTAAAACACCACTTTTACAGGCAAAAGAGCTTTCTTTATCTCAACACAAAGGTGGGATTTTAAATTCTCCCAGGATCCCACAAATTGTAGAGTCATCACATGTGACTGTTTGAAATCATCATATGGGGACACCAAAAAAATCAATGATCAAATAAATAAAAGAACGTCTTGTGCCACATGCAGACCAGAGGGCTCTAGCAGCTCTACTTTAACGCTTTACTGTTACTCAGAAAGTAGAAAACGGACCAGCTCCTCAGTTAGTCTGAATCTGTAGAGTTCCACCAAAGTCCAGGCGAGGAAAGATGAACTCAGAGCCCAAATCCGTATGAGGTGCTGGTTTCCCTCAGCTCCAGTTGGACCTACTGAGATTTGCAGCTGCTCAGCACCTTGCTTGATTAGTCCTTTAAGCTTTAAAGCATGTGACCAGGAAAACCACTGGTAAACTAAGGGAGTCACTGAAAAATTGAAGCTGATTTGAGAAACCCTAATGTGCTGAATTCACAGGCTATGCAACTGGTGGTGTGAACTGGACATTAGGAATACATTGTCAGGAAAACAGATACTAATTGGAACCCTACTGAACTGGGTCCCAAAACTCCTATTGACTTCAATGGGCTTTGGATCAGATTCTGAGTAATTGATATGCCTTTTTCACCTTGTGCCCAGCCTCACAAAGTAAAATATACAAAACCTAAATTTCTTCCATATGATACTGGGCAGAGACATATATATAAGGGGCTAACTCTGCTCTCACTGAAATCAATGGAAGCTTTTCTCTTGCATTCAAAGGAGTTAGGATCTAGTTGGTACTAGGACTAAAATATTTTAGCTCTATCTATTAATAGATTCATAGACATTAAAGGCCAGAAGGGACTTGATGATTTGACCTCCTGCATAACAGAAGCGATTTCTGTATCTCAAGCCCGCAACTTCTGTTGTGCTAGAACATGTCTTTTAGAAAGAGACATCGAGTCTTGCTTTAGAGACCTCAAGCCATGGAGAATCCACCACATATTAAATGAGTTCCCTGCCTGAGCACCTGTTCCCTTACCATGGAGTCTCTAATGAAATAAGCCCCAGAACATAAACAAGAGAGATGGGCCAGAGCTGCAATATTCAAAGGCAGATTTTGAACTTCCTCTTTCCCAGAGCCAAGAAAAGATGGAAGGGATTTTAACTCAGGGTTTTGACCAAGGTCATTAGATAGGGGAGAATTGCAGAATATGGGTCTGGATAATGTGTGCCCAGAACTTAGAGATGCAGCCACAAGTAGTTTATAATTTAGCATCATTTCCTGCTGTGCATGTGCCCGGGGTGTTTTTCAAATGGTCACAACCCGGTTAGTTTACCCCCATCTGCTCTGAACTTCAAGCAAAGTCCATATGGACATTCCTGACAATGCACCTGACAAATTTCTCATTTAAGGATTGATCAATTTTTTGAAGAGGTTAAACCTGTTCTTCACCTGCATAAAACTCAGAAAGGGCTGGTGGAATCTTGTTCAACCATTAAATAAAATAAAACAAAACAATTAGCGTTGAGCTGGACTTCAGGAATGGAGACTTCAGCACAAGAGATGGAAGTTTTGAAACTTACTCTAGTTGCCACTGGCTGCTCCCACTGCACCCCTGCTGGCTGCCCCCTGCGTGCTAAGCAGCCCTCCCTTCATTCAGCGTGTTCCCTGGCGCACTCAGGTACCGGCGGGCACTGGGGAGAGAAGTCTTCTCTTGGTTCCTGTCGTCCTTGTGCTGGTAGCGGCAGAAATACTCCCCTGGGCTCTCTGGAGACACGGGCTGGGCTGACTCAAAGATAAATTTGTTTCTGTCCTTGGGCAGCATTAAAATTTCCTTGCCGTCCTTACAGAAGATGACACGCATCACTGAGGTGTCCATAGGGACGAAGAACAGCAGTATGATGGTGTCCCCTTTGGGGGGTAGGGCCCTTGTTCAGGATCAGTGTCGGGGCAGGGAGGTCACCTTCATGGGGAGGAAACATTATTTGGTGAAACGGCTCCTCTCTCATGGAGCTGACATTTGAATTACGGCAGAGACTAGCCAGGCCCTTGGGTGTCACCCTGGACTGGGCTCACCTCAGCCTGGGACTTTCTGCCATGGGGAAGAAGGGTCTCACTCTCACGAGCCGGATTTGTAAATTCAAACCCAGATGCCCCACGTAACTCAGGGGGAGCTGCCCCCTCCTGCTTTACAGCCCCGTCAGCTCCCTCCAGCTCTTCTGCTTTTATCCCTCTTGGGCCAGCTCCTCATTGGGGGTAAATTGGCAAAGCTGCCCTGACTCCAGCAGGGCTACGCCTGTTTACTCCAGAGCCTTCACCTAGGGAAGGGGACTGGCAGGACACAACCTGGGAAAGCAGCTGGGTGGAGTCACTAGCCTTCACTTGATGACTTATCCCCACCGGCAGCCGTGTCCCTGGGGTCTGGTTCTCCCTGCCTGGCACTTTGCACATTGCAATCCCAAGTTGTGGCTGCAGTACGTGGAACAGACTCGCGTTGGCTTTGGTCGCACTAGCTTGAGTAGCCATAGGAGTGAAGCCACGGCAGAATGGGGTCGCTGCTCGAGGGTGAACCCAGTGTCTCAGGCTGCCGTGTTGTTACTGCTGTTGTTATCTGAACTAGCCCAGGTGTGTCTACACATGCTCTAATCACACCTCTGATTGCAGGGGGGACACGCCTCGAGTGAGGTCACTGCCATCTGTAAAATGGGTGAGAGAGATGAGCTCAGCCCCTGGTGTGTTGACCAAGGTGGTGTCCATCTTGTAAGTGGGGCTCATCCGGGAGTCAAACTGCTGGGGGCCTCCAATGCTCAGGAGAAGTTTGTTTTTATCAGAGGACTTGTGGGACCCTCTGGGGTGTGTGTGTCCTCTCTGGGCCATTCCACAGAGGGCGGAGGGTCTGTGACTTGAGCTTCAGCTTAAGATATAAAAACTCATGCCCTGCGTTCCAAGGAACTCTGGGTCTGAAACCCAGAGTGAGGCTCTGACACACTCACACCCTCTGTGGACCAGGCCCGGAGTGCGGCATGTACGCACCAAGCAGGGCATTACTGAAGCATGTGGAACTCCACTTGAGTTCAGTGGGAATTGCTCCCATTACACCAGTGGCCGAACTTGGTCCTCACCTGATGCCAAATTGGTGCAAATTCCACTGCTCTGCCGCGTACAACCTTTCATCTATTTTCAGATCAATTTACACCCGTGTGCTGCCATTTACACTCCCATTGGATTCGGGGCCCCCGCACTCATCCTGTGGGTCTGACTCTTCTCCCACTGAAGTCACAAGGAGTCGGGCCCAATGAATCAGCACCAGGCTTTTTTACAGTCAGTGGCAATATCCAAAGTGTCCCCCATGAGACCTGATTCCTGGTGCTCTGCCCCACCCGCCGGACACACAGGGCCTGCTTCTCATTTACACTAAAGCCCCATCCACGGGTAAAGTGAGTGTGAATTTACACCCTCTGTTAGCCTCCTTACACTGCCCAAGTGCTATTAAGAGGCCTTAGTGTGCCTGAGGATCGGGCCCCTCTGTTCTATAATTAACGTTGTTACACGGCACCGACACTCACCGGGAGAGCGGCAGATTTCCTGACTTCCTGATTTATATTTTATTGCCCCTGTGCACTAAAATATAAATTCCCATCGTTAGTGCAACCAGGTCAGTTGGGAGCTTATCAGAACTACACAAATTTAAAATACATGGAGCTTTTGCCATTATGGTAATGAGCACACGGGGCGTCCTCCTGGTCTCGCGCTGCCGAGCGTCTCTGGTGGCAATCTCGTCCCCAGGCAGGTTTCCTCCACTACAAATTTGTTCTGTCCTCCATCAGTTCTGCCGTCTTCCTAGTCAAGCACCTGCACCTCTCCTCTCAGATCAACAGCCACGCCCACAACCCCAGCCCTTTAGTCACCCTCCTCAGATTTTCCCACTCCCGCCTCCTCTTCTCTCTGCACAGGGTCTCACTAAGGTATTTAGAGGGAAAGCTGGCACAATATGATGTGACCTTCCCACTGCTTCCTTCCTCCCCACATCCTACACCTCTCTCCTTCTTCTCCCTTTCACAAACACAGAAGTTTCTCATCTACTTATCTCATCCCAGCTTCTAATCGCTCATCCCCTCCCTCCCTCTTCCGCTTCATCTCTCACTCTCTTCTGGTTCTTTCCCCTCGCAGTACAAACACTCATTAACTCTCCCAATAACCCCTCTCTTGTCCCTATACTTGGGAAGAATCCCCATAAACATCCACAAAGCTACCTCAGTATCCTCCAGATCCTTCCGTGAAACTCTCCATTGTCACGTTGCCTACAATAGACCTGACAATGGGGAGGCTGCTGGTGAGCTGAGACTGTATCGTCTCACTGGGTCCATCTACACTGCAGCTGGGCAAGAGCTTCCGAGCACGGGGAGATGGACACGCACTCGCTCTGCTCAAACTAGACTTACAACGAATGAAAATAATCTAAGTTAATATAAAAATATAAATGCTGCAGAAATCCTGCTGTCATCAGTACTAAAACTCATCTTTCTGGGTTACATGACTGCAAACAGAACATATCAGAACAAATCAGACGTCAAGAATTATAACATTCAATAACCAGTCGGAGAACACTTCAATCTCTTTGGTCACTCGATTACAGACCTAAAAGTTCGCAAAAAGAAAAGGAGTACTCGTGGCACCTTAGAGACTAACCAATTTATTTGAGCATAAGCTTTCGTGAGCTACAGCTCACTTCATCGGATGCATACTGTGGAAAATACAGAAGATGTTTTTATACACACAGACCATGAAAAAATGGGTGTTTATCACTACAAAAGGTTTTCTCTCCCCCCACCCCACTCTCCTGCTGGTAATAGCTTATCTAAAGTGATCACTCTCCTTACAATGTGTACGATAGTCAAGGTGGGCCATTTTCAGCACAAATCCAGGGTTTAACAAGAACGTCTGAGGAACAGTGGGGGCGGGGGGGGGGGAGGAATACACAAGGGGAAATAGGTTACTTTTTATAATGAATCAACCATTCCCAGTCTCTATTCACGCCTAAGTTAATTGTATCCAATTTGCAAATTAATTCCAATTCAGCAATCTCTCTTTGGTCAAACTGGACAGCCTCTACGTAAAAGAATAAATGGACACAAATCAGATGTCAAGAATTATAACATTCATAATCCAGTCAGAGAAAACTTCAATCTCCCTGGTCACGCGATTACAGACATGAAAGTTGCGATATTACAACAGAAAAACTTCAGAAACAGATTCCAAAGAGAGATTGCTGAATTGGAATTAATTTGCAAATTGGATACAATTAACTTAGGCTTGAACAGAGACTGGGAATGGTTGATTCATTATAAAAAGTAACCTATTTCCCTTGTTTATTCCTCCCCCACCCCCCATTCCTCAGACGTTCTTGTTAAACCCTGGATTTGTGCTGGAAATGGCCCACCTTGATTATCATACACATTGTAAGGAGAGTGATCACTTTAGATAAGCTATTACCAGCAGGTGAGTATGGTGGGGGGAGAGAAAACCTTTTGTAGTGATAAACACCCATTTTTTCATGGTCTGTGTGTATAAAAACATCTTCTGTATTTTCCACAGTATGCATCCGATGAAGTGAGCTGTAGCTCATGAAAGCTTATGCTCAAATAAATTGGTTAGTCTCTAAGGTGCCACAAGTCCTCCTTTTCTTTTTGCGAATACAGACTAACACGGCTGTTACCTGAGACCTAAAAGTTGCAATTCTTCAACAAAAAAACTTCAAAAACAGACTCCAAGGAGAGACTGCTGAATTGGAATTAATTTGCAAACTGGATACAACTAACTTAGGCTTGAATAAAGACTGGGAGTGGATGGGTCATTACACAAAGCAAAACTATTTCCCCATGTTTATCCCCACCCCCAACCCAACTGTTCCTCACAGGTTCTTGTCAACTGCAGGAAATGGCCCACCTTGATTATCACTACAAAAGGTTCCCCCACCACCACCCCTGCCACTCTCCTGCTGGTAATAGCTCACCTTACCTGATCACTCTTGTTACAGTCTGTATGGTAACACCCATTGTTTCATGTTCTCTGTGTATATAAATCTCCTCACTGTATTTTCCACTGCATGCATCCGATGAAGTGAGCTGTAGCTCACGAAAGCTTGTGCTCAAATAAATTTGTTAGTCTCTGAGGCGCCACAAGTACTCCTTTTCTTAGAACATACTTGGTGGCATTTGCCTCTGAATCAAAGCCAGCAGCAGAAATATGAGTTGGAATGAAGCATTGAAATCATTTTACAGTAGCTAAACATTGTGATTATCTAGTAGTGATGCTCAGCACAGTCCAGAGAACTTCCCTGAAATAATTCCTAGAACAGATCTGTTAGAAAAATGTCCAGTCTTGATTTGAAAATTGCCAGTGATGGAGAATCCACCGCAACCCTTGGTAACACGTGTCAATGGTAATTGATGGAGCTGTGGAAGCTAAAAAGAGGAGACCTTGAACATTCCTCCTAGAAATAATTAAGTGACTCATTAGCAGTTCTCAGTCCTCCCTTAAAGCCAAGCTAAACCCAGCCAGTTGTGTCCATACTCACAGAGCAGCCAGAGGCCCAGCGGCAGGAGCATTGGGAGAAGTGGTGAGAATCGCAGCAGCCCCTCAGGGATTCCGCAGAAGGGAAGGCCTGTCTCTCTCTGTTCCTCAGTGTCTCAGAGAGAGACGTCTCTGTGGCTTTCTGATCTGACCTCTCCCCTTCTGATCTGCAGGGAGCATAGAAGCTGCAGGCACTCTCTGATCTGCCACGTGCTCCCCGCGGTTCAGAGAGAAGAAAAGCCACAGACCTTTGAGAGACATGGCCGTGTCTGCTACCGGCCTTGCTGCGGCCAGAGGGACGCTGCTCTCCCAGCTCTTGTCACAGGCCTTACGCTGAACATTGTGGTTTTAACATTGAAACCAGACCCGAGCCAGGGTCACACCGGAGAGGAATGACAGCTGGGTGGTGAACCTCTCCAGAGTTCAAGTTGCAGATGTGTCCCTGCTTAAAGCTGAATTTGGCACCTTTTTTAAACCCCTATGAAAAGTCAGAGTGGTCTGAAAATTGGTAAATCAGGTCAGGGACTGGGGTAGAGATTGTGAGAAAATTGGAAGGGAATTTAACAAGACATTCCTCAGATAGCATCCATTCCAAAGCTGCAAAGTCCTTCTAGCAGCTACTAGACAAAAATTGTCAAAACCTTGAGACTAGGGAGGGTCTGTGATGGTGAGAACTTCCACTGATGCCCATGGCCAAGCTCTCACTGGCAGCTGTCAGATCAGGCCCTTTCTTTGAAACTTAGCAGAAGCGTTCAGTGTCCCTTCAACTTCAGTAAAGTCTCACTTATGCTTAAATACTACACCCTGGGCAGCATTTCTTATTGGCATTGCACTGTGGGTTTAGCCACACATCCTTGTGTTTCCAAGTTATTGAAGTCCTCTCCAATTGCTTGCCTACAGATTTAAAGTCTTTACGTGAAATGATCTTAGTGGCCTAGGAAAGAGAGAGCTCCCAAATCACTTCCCTTACGAATTTGCACTTACCAGGGCAATTCTGGGCAACTGCACCTGTATTCTCCCACTGTGGTCCATTAAGAGCACCTGCTCTAGGCTTCTGACTCCTGAACCATCACCTTTCATGCGTGGAGATCCCAGTGTCCCTCCTTGCTGCACAGTTCTCTGCCTACACTGTGCTACCCCCAGCAAGCCAGACTCCCTAAAAGGCCAATGTTTGAGCTCTGCTTTCTCTCCGAGGGCTATGGCCAGTGTCTCACCTGCAGTTACAAGTTGCCACACAGCTACTTCTAAACCACCACATTTATTCTGAAGCTGAAAGAGAGAAAACAGATTAAAACAATAAATGAACCTACACACAGGTTAAAAAGTTTAACAGAGATCAACCCCAGCTCCAAGCTAAGAAGAATATTATCAACCACCTAACTAGGGTGGTGATGGTGACTATGAAATGTTCCAGGAGATTACAGAAGGTATAAACATAGTAAACTCAATAATAATGGGGGATTTCAACTTTCCCATATTGACTGGGTGCATGTCACCTCAGAACAGGATGCAGAGATATAGTTTCTTGATACCATAAATGACTGCTTCTTGTAGCAGCTAGTTCTGGAAATCACAAGGGGAGAGGCAATTCCTCATTTTGTCCTAAGTGAAGAACAGGACCTATTATACTAGAGGACTACAGCTGAACTGCTTGGTAATAGCAACCATAATATAATTCAATTTAACATTCTTGTGTGTTGTGGGGCAGAGGGGGACACCAAAGAAACCCACCACAGTAGCATTTAACTTCAGAAAGGGGAACAATACAAAAATGAGGGAGCTAGTTAAAGGGAAATTAAAATATACAGTCGCAAATGTGGAATGCCTGCAAGCTGCACGGAAACTATGTAAAAACACTGTAATAGAGGCTCAAATTCAATGTATACACCAAATTTAAAAAAAAACATAGTAAGACCACCAGAAAAGTGCCACCGTGGCCAAACAACAAAGTAAAAGAAATGGCTAGAGGCAAAAAGACATCCTTTAAAAATTGGAAGTTCAATCCTACTGAGGAAAATAGAAAGGAGCATAAACACTGGCAGGTCAAGTGTAAGAGTAGAATTAGATAGGCCAATAAAGAATCTGAAGAGCAACTATCCAAAGATTCAAAACCTAGCAGCAATTAAGATTCCCACATCTGAGCCATTATTTTTAGGGGACAAATCTGAGGAACTGTCCCAGACTGAAGTGTCACTAGAGGAGGTATTGGAACAAATGGATAAATTAAAGAGTAACAAATCACCAGGACCAGATGATTTCACCCAAAAGTTCAGAAGTAACTCAAATGTGAAACTGCAGAACTACTAAGTGTGATCTGTAACCTGTCATTTAAATCAGCTTCTCTACCAGATGACCAGAGGATAACTAATGTGATGCCAATTTTTTAAAAAAGGCTCCAGAGCCAATACTGGCAATTACAGGCTGGTAAGCCTAATTTCACTACCAGGGAAATTGGTTGAAACTATAGGAAAGAACAGAATTGTCAGACAAGTAGACAAACGCGATTTGTTGGAGAAGAGTCAACATGGCTTTTGTAAAGGGAAATAGTGCCTCATTAGTCTATTAGAATTCTTTGAGGGGTCAAGAAAAATGTGTACAAGGGGGATCCAGTGGATATAATGTACTTGAAGTTTCAGAAAACTTTTGATAAGGTCCCTCACCAAAGGCACTTAAGCAAAGTGAGTGGTCATGGGATAAGAGGGAAAGTCCTCTCATGGATCAGGAATTGGTGAGAAGCTAGGAAACAAAGGAATGGAGAGACATAAATAGAGGTGTTCCCCTGGGATTGGGACTGGGACCAGTGCTGTTCAACATATTCATAAATGATCTAGAAAAGGGGGTGAATTGTGAGGTGGCATAATTTGCAGACAATACAAAATTACTCCGGATCGGGAAATCCAAAGCAGACTGCGAAGTGTTACAAAGGGATCTCACAAAACTGGGAAACTGGGCAAAAAAATGGAAGATAAAATTCATTGTTGATAATTGCAAAGTAATTCACATTGGAAAACTAATACCAACTATACATACAAAATGATGGAGTCTAAATTAGTCTAAATTAGAAAAAGATCTTGGAGACATTTGGATGGTTCTCTGAAATCATCTGCTCAGTGTGCAGCAGCAGTCAAAAAGGTGACCAGAATGTTGGGAACTACCAGGGAAAATATCACAATGCCTGGATATAAATCCATGGTACGCTCACATATTGAATACTGCGTGCAGTTCTGGTCATCCCATCTCAAAAAAAGATCTTTTAGAATTGGAAAAAGTACAAAAAAAGGACAACAAAAATTATTAAGAGTGTAGAACAGCTTTCATATGGGGAGAGATTAAAACGACTGGGCCTTTTCAGCTTAGACAAGAGATGACTGAGAAGGGATCTGATAAAGGTCTACAAAATCATGACTAGTGTGGAGAAAGTGAATAAGGAAATGTTATTTATTCCTTCAAATGACACAAGAACCAGGGACCACCCAATGAAATTAATAGGCAACAGGTTTAAAACAAACGAAAGGAAGTACGTCTTCACACAGCACACAGTCCATCTGTGGAACTCGTTGCCAGGGGTGTTGTGAAGGCCAAAAGTATAATGGGTTTCAAAGAATCATTAGATAAGTTCCTGGAGGATCGGTCCACCAATATTAGCCAAGATGGTCAGGGATGAAACCCGATGCTCTGTGTCTCACTAGCTTCTGACCACCAGCAGATGGGAGTGGATGACAGGGGACGTATCACTCACAAATTGCCTGCTCTGTTCAGAAAACAGGACACTGGGCTAGACGGAGCATTGTTCTGACCCAGTCTGGCTGTTCTCATGTTCTGATGTTCACCTCAGGCTGCAGAAGGTGTCAGTGCTTCCAAACTCACAACTGGATTTTCCCTGAGGTTACGAATTTTTAACTGTTTCATAACCAGAACCTAGACTGGGCAGATCAGCCTGTTTCTTTATGCAGATTGGGCCTTCGATTTCAGATTCCAGTAACAGATAATCAGTATATAATCATCTTCTCCTCAGCACGTAGATGCCACTTTCCCACCCCTCATCATCTGCTGACTCTAGTGCCCATTATATAATATAGCCGCCTGTTACAACATCCGGTTCCCTATGCTTTGGGGTTATGTATCTCCTGCCACCACCAAGCTTCACAAGTGGAAATTTTACTTGTGTCTTCCCCCACTGTTCTACCTTATCCAAGACCCCTACCCCCAGGAGTGGGATACTCGCTGATGAACATGGTAGGTGCTCTTCAAAGCCCGGGCAGAAACAGACAGTCACCATAATGCTACTCTGGGCTTGTTTAACAAACTCTTACTTGATTACTTGCACGTAAAGCCAGGAGAGAACTCAGTGACTGTCCATCTAGAGGTGCCCTCTTTACCCTCTTGAACACGGGAAAGTCTCACTGCAGATCCCAGGGCAGACGTCCTTCTCAGAAACTCCTGGGTCTTACGTCCTCAGAACTTGGTCTCAGTGCCGCCTTCCCAGTTGCCTGGACCATACAGCCCCCCATGGACTAGTCTCTGGTGTCTTGAGCATCCCTTCCTGGCACCTTCAGCCAGGCCCCAGAAAAAAACCATCTCTAGCCATCAACCCTCAACTCTCTCTTTGCACATTCCTTGCCCACCCGCTGGAACTGGCATGAACGTGCTACGGGGGCTCCTAGCAACCCAATCAACCTTTCCAGAGTCATCAGATATTAAATTGCTGTCTCTTGTCCAAACCCAGGTTTTAATTCCCACAGCTCCAGCCCCAGTAACATGAATTCACCACATTATTCGTTTGTCAGGCTTGTCAGTTCTGTGGCTGGCTTGCCCGGGTTGCCCGACTGAGGCTGCTTTTCTCTCTGGAACGGGGAGACGGCATTCTGTCTTGGCCGTGTCTAGCTAGGTGCCCTCACCGCTGTAGCATCTCAGCTCCTCCCAATCATACCTGGATTTCTCCCTCCCCACACCTCTGGCAGGCAGGGGAGAATTATTCCCATTTTATCAGGCCCAAGGAGATGACGCCACTTGCCCCAGTTCCCCCAGTCGGTAGCTGATTCTAGCAGGAATTCTCCCCCATGACAGGGGAACACAACACCTGCTCTGGGGGTGTCTGCAGAGAAGCTGCTTTAGCGGCATAGAACAGGGGAGGACACACTTGTGAGAGCTGCTTCTGGATCAGTCACTGACAAAACACGCTGGTAACGCAGGGTTCAGGGGCCCGGCGATAGCTCCTGCCCTGCCAGGGCACTGAGTCCAGCACCGCTCAGATTGTCAACCCCAGGAAATGCAAGGTTAAGGTTAACGCCCACGCACCTCACCTCTGCTCCCCTGGAGCTGGCAGCAGCCACTGGGAACCATGGGCCTGTGCTCCGGCTGCGTTCCCTGCGCTAGGTGCGGCTGTGTGAATGGTGGAGGGGTTTGTCTGAGAAGCGTGGCAGGGCTGTGATGAGCTTGGAGTCCACGGGGGACAGGTGGTGAGCGAAGGCCCAAGAGGTGTTTGTACTTGAGAGACCCAGTTTGCCCTGTGCAGCGCTGCGCTCTGCAGGCTGTGCCAGTCGCTGGGCTCGGGGGTGTTCTCGGCCCGGGGACTGTCAGCAGGGAGGTGGGGGTGGGGCTGCTCTGTGGGTTTGCTGAAGGGCGAGGGAAAGTCGAGCATTAAATGGCATCGTGCGCGTAGGAGTGAGGGGCTGGGGGAAGGGATGTAAATGTAGCAGAGGCGGAGTTCTTGGGGTGGAGCAGGCTGGGTCTGTGAGCGGAGAGCGGGTGCCTCTAGCTCCTGTTTGCTACAGCGCGAAGGCAGAGCCTGGGCGTATTGGGGCATCGATCAATGAGGGCAGAGTTAAGGTTGCACAGGCCTGACCCTTCCCTCGGTTTCCTGGTTTTAGGAAGCCTGAGTGTGAAATACCTGAACTCGGAATGTTCTGGGTTTCAGACGTGTGAGTTTGGCTGGTCTCAGCGTTCTGGACGGGAGCGAGATACCCCGGGGCAGCCTTGACTCTGTGCTAATGAAACTGTTTGTCAGAGTGTGTGTGTGTGTGTGTGTGTGTGTGTGTGAGAGAGAGATGGGGGGGAGCGGGGAGGAGGGAAAGGAGAGGGGAAGAGAGAGAGAGAGAATGTGTGCGTGTGAGAAAGAGGGAGAGTGTGTGTGTGAGTGTGTGTGTGCGTGTGTGAGAAAGAGAGATCAGGCCCTGTCCCCCTCAGTCAGAGATGTTCATGACTCTCTGTATCTGGGAGTCTCTGCGGCCCCTGTGGGGATGAGAAAACGTGGCTTGAACCGAGTCTGTGTAACCGCAAAGTTTCCGTGGGGCCCCAGCGGACTCGGGGAGGCAATTGCCGCATGTGTGTCTCACCGTAATGCCTGGCCCCAGGTGATGCTGTACGATGCTCCCAGGAGGCAGGCTGGGCAGAGAGAAGGCAAATCACTTTATTCATTGCACAGGAGCCAGCTCAGACCCAGCCTGCCAGAGACTCCTTGGGACCAGGTCTTTAAAGTGACTCAGGCACCTAACTCTCATTGACATCCATGGGAGTTAGGCACTTCAATACCATCAAAAATCTGCAGCCTTTTTCACCCTGGACATGCTCAGAGTCTCAGCCCAGACCCCAGCACATCCCCCGATAGCAACATTCCAGCGTGTCGCTGGCACAGCTACGCCCACGCAGGCATCCCCGCGCTGCCCCTCTCCCCGCCCCCACCATCAGGCCGGCACCAGAGAGACTTGGCTCAGCATCTGCTTCCTGGACCCTCAGTAAATGCAGGAGCCATTTGGGTCCACATTTTGAACCCATTTGGGACCCTGCATTTGCATTTCCCACAAACAGGTGTGCATGTCAGGTGTCCCTCCACATGAACAGTCTCTGAGGGTGGGAACTTCAGCCAGGAAGGTTCTGCCATAACGAGAACAACGGGCTGTGACGCGAAGTCTAACCTTGGCCACACCCAAGAAGAGTCGGAGCTTCCCCCGTGTCATCGATTGATCCAAACACTGGTTCTTGCTGGCTGGTTAACAGGTTCCATCACCATCTCCTTCCCTGGGGCTCCAATCAGGCTGGCAGCGAGTGTGGGGCTCATGCAGGCTTGTGGGGCACTGGGAATCCTGTGGGGAAGTGAGAGGGAATCCCAGTGACCAGCTCAAATGCAGCTGCTGCCCACCCCTTCCCCAGTAGCTCCCTGAGCGCTGGGCAGGGAAGCATTCCCCAGCAATGGGCTGGGGACAGCCCTGGGCATACTGTGTTATCTGCCTGTCCCCATATCTGCAAGGAGAGCTGGGGGAGTTCCCTGCTGTTGAGCCCCCCTGCTCAGATGCTGCTCACTCCCCAGTCTGAGCCCCTGGTCTTTGGGGTTATAAAATGCTGGGGAAGAGCAGGGGCTCAGGCTCCAGGTGAGTGAGCTCTGGGGCCTGGCAGGTGGAGCCAGTGAGTGGTCTCAACACAGATCTTGGTAGCAGGTGTGGGAGATGGAAGCTCTGAGTTGGCAGGGAGGCTGGGTTAGATCCTGCACCCCCAACCAGTCCCTGCACTGGCTTTGTGGGGAGAACAACCCCCATCCCACGTGGGACTATTCACAGAGTGTCGCCCTTACCCAGTGCTACGGAGCCGTCCGGGTGTCCCGCACTTGAGAGTGACCCTTTCCTGCCACCGCGTACGTCACTGCACCATCCCCGTCCATTCTGGGCTGCTGGGACATCAATACATTTACACAGTTAAACATTTACACCCTGTTTCCAGTCTGAATTTGTCTACAAGGGAACACCAGGGAGGGAGCCCTGAGCAGGGCCCAGGGACATGGTGAAGGGGAGGGGGAGGAACAGCTCCTCCTTAGACCTGGGGCAAGGGAGCGCCATGCTCAGGAGGCTGCTGGAGCACAGGTCTTAACTTTAACCACCTGCCTCAGTCCTATTGGAATCAATGGGAGGGATGCAAGCGCTTGGAGTCCCCATAGGATCAAGGGCTCCCATCAGCTGGGGCTTCCGGGGATGAGACAAGCCATGGGTCAGTCAGGGAAACTCCCCCAGCTGAGCTGGGATGTCATCAGGGACCAACAGACAAACCCTTCTCCTTTCTTCTATTGCATGTATGGGGCCAGATCCCCAGCTGGTGTAAATCAGCATCACTCCATTGCTGTCACAGGCGTGAGGCTGATTTACACTCACTGGGGATTTGGTTCATTGACATCAACGAAGCTACAGCTGATTTACACCAGTGCGGGATCTGATCCCATTGACTCCAATGGAGCTACAGTGGTATGAAACTGGCTGGAGAATTAAACTCAGATTCTTCAATTCTTTCTTCCTTCATGCCAAGACGGTCACTATTTATTCCCCAGGGCTAGGGTCACCCCACAGCGACCCTCACTACTGGCCAGACCAGGGGTGCTGGCACTGGGATCAGCCCAGGGGGTTCCCAGGTTTAGCTGTAACTCCTGGTGCCTCTTTCCATGGGAACGTTCTGCCCAAACCTGGCAAACTGCGGGCACCGGCACGGCGACTCACCTGGTCAGCGCGGGCTCCAGTGACCACGGTGTCTGGGGGAGAGAACCGAGGTCAGTGCATCCTCACCAGCCACCCCATGCCCCGGAGAGACACTGCCCCATGTCCCCCAGGGCCCCAGACCCTGACCCCAGCAGGGCCCATTGAGGAGAGACAGCGGCGGGCACCGCAGTGTGAGCACTAACGGGCTGGCTGGCCCAATGGACACTGGGTACCCAGCTTGCTGCCCGTGTTGGATAGGGTTGCCAGGTGTCTGGTTTTCGCTTGGAACGCCCGGTTGGAAAGCGACCCTGGTGGCTCCAGTCAGAACTGCCGACCAGGACATTATAAGTCCGGTCAGTGGCACAGCAGGGCTAAGGCAGGCTCCCTACCTGCCCTGGCTCCGTGCAGCATCTGGAAGCAGCGGCATGTCCCCTCTATGACTCCTATGCATAGGGGCAGCCAGGGGGCTCCGCACGCTGCCCCTGCCCCAAGTGCCAGCTCTGCAGCTCCCATTGGCTGGGAATTGCAGCCAGTGGGAGTTGTGGGGGTGGCACCTGCAGACGGGACAATGCACAGAGCCGCCTGGCAATGCCTCCACATAGGAGCTGGAGTGGGGACATGCCACTGCTTCCGGGATCTACTTGAAGTAAGCGTCACCTGAAATCTGCATCCCTGCCCCCCTGCAAGCCCCAACCCTTTGCCCCAGCCCAGAGCCCCCTCCTATACTCTGAACCCCTCGGATCCATCCCCCAGCCCGGAGCCCCCTCTTGCAACCCTAAACCCTCATCCCCTGCCCCACCCCAGAGCCCACATGCCCTGCCAGAGCCTTCACCCCTCTCACATCCCAATCCACTGCCTCAGCCCAGAGACCCCCACTCCACCATGAACTCCTCATTTCTGGCCCCACCTTGGAGCCCGCAACCCCCAGCCAGAGCCCTCACCCCCACCCCAATCCCCCTGAGCCAGCCCAGTGAAAATGACCTAGTGAGTGAGGGTGGGGAGAGTGACAGAGGGAGCGGGGATGGACTGAGCTGGGGCGGAGCCTCGGAGAAGGGGCAGGGCTTCAGAGGAGGGGCAGAGCAGGGGTGGGGCAAGGGTGTTCGGTTTTGTGTGAGTAGAAACTTGGCAACCCTAATGTTGGGGGAGAGGAGAGGAGAACTGGGCCAGGCCCCATGGATGCTGGGTGCCCAGACTGCTCCCCATATCAGCAGGGTGAGAACTGGGACAGGTCCCATGGACACTGGCTAACCACAGATAACGGGGCGATGCTGTTTGTTCCTGTCATGTGTCTCCTTTCTCCCCACACAGGGAGGTGTCTGCCCAAGTCCCTGCGCCCACCCTGCAGTTTGTGGCAGAAGCTGCCAGGCTCCAGCCAGTCCCGTTCCTGCCCACGGCCGACGGCTCCTGTCACCTTGTCATTGGGTTGGGCAGAGGCTGAGGAGACAGGGAGAACAGTCCCCATCAGGACAGGACTCTCTGGCCTGGCTACCCAGGGCCCCTTCTGGCCCCAACACCCCGGACTCTGACACCAGCCAACAGATGGACAAAAGGCAGGAGCCGAACTCCCCCCAGGGCAGTGCCGGAACAACAGGCTCTTACACTGGATCTGATCTTCAGCAGCCGGGCTGCTCCGCTCTGGGCCGGGTTCCCTGTGTGGAACGAGAGCTGCGTCAGTCCCACGTGCGGCAGCTGGGGCTGGGGCTGGGGCCCTGCTGCCGTTAGTGATGGGGCAGCAGCACCATCGCCATCACTAGGGCGGGGGGGTTACGAGGCTTCCAGAAAAGGGTCAGGCCCCGCAGAACCCCAGGAGAATTTGCACTGTGGGTAGCCGGGGGATACGGCCCAGGTCAGCTCCCCAGGGTGGAGTCCCAGACAGGGCAGCAATGGTCCCCCCCAGACCTGGGCATCACCTGGGGGAGCAACCCCAGAATGGAGCTGGGGGTCAGGGCGAGGTTCCCTCCTCCCTGTGAGTCCTGCAGCATGACACAACTACCGAGAGAAAGAAAAGAGCGTCAGGGAAGCTCAGCGCACATCACGGCCTGGGGCGACTGTCGGGGCCTGGCGGTGTGCACCTCTGCCCCCGATGTGCTGCACCTCCCCGCTGGTCTGTGGGGTCTAGCTACCCACAGAGCCCTGCAGCCGCAGATCCACGGAGGCAGCACAGGGCAGTGGTTAGTGCCGGGGACAGATGCCCAGAGACCTCAGTGCTGGGCGATCTCAGACCAGTCAGTTCTGCTCCCCGTGCCTCAGCCAGGTTACAGCTGGGTTACAGCCTCTCACTGCCATTGGAGTGAGATTTAAGATTTCAGAGCGATGCTCTGGAACAGCCGCCCATCTCAGCTCATGCTCCACCCCACCGGCACCTACCTGTCTTCATGAGAAAACAGCCCAGCAATGCCAGAGCGAGGCCGGCCATGATGGCGAGTCCCACAATGGGTCCCAGTCCTAGAAAACCATTGGAACAGCCGGGAACAGAGAGAAAAGCAAGGGATTAGGCTGGGGCAGAGGAGCCCAGGGACTGACGTGGGTGGGGCTGGGAGCATCCAGAACACAGAGGCAACACAAAAGGGATCGAGGATGACGGGTGAACCCCAGGGGTGGGGATACAGGATGGGGGAGGGGGGTGAGCCCCACGGGCAGGGATCCAGGACCAGGGATGAGCCCCACGGGCCAGGGACACTCGAACCAGGACCCCTCCTCCCTTTATGGGATCTCATTGATTAGATCTCTTACAGGGCACCAAATTTCTCCATCCCTGGTTCTGCTTTGATTCAAGGTTCCCACAGGCCTCCTTCTGTGGCCTGCGGAAGCTGCCTGTAACTTTCCCCCTTAGGAGAGGAATATTACAGCCCTTTTTCTGGGCTCTGAGCTGACATCTTGGGGAGCGAGTTCCCGTCCTGGGAGTCAGGAGTCCCACAGCCCTCGTTGCCGTGGCTGCAAGGGATCATTGAGGCCAACTTCAGCCCTCGCTCAGCTTCTCTGCGCCAGCCCCTTTTAACCCAGGCCAGCCATCTAGGATGACCAGATAGCAAGTGTGAAAAATGGGGACACTTTTTTTCCCCCCGGTGAGGGGGAGGGGGAGTATATTGGCCTATATAAAACAAAGCTCCAAATATCAGGATGGTCCTGATAATATCAGGACTTCTGGTCACCCCACATCCATCCATCTTCTCCTCCCGCCTTTGACTCCCTGGAGGCTTCTGTTATCCCAAGACTGGACTGACTTAGCCACATAGCCGACCTGGCACAGGGCTGCGATAATGTTCCCTAGCAGGGGAGAAATGCAGAGAGGGGCAGGACCAGTCACCTCATCACGGGGCCAGTCACCCTGGGACACCTGGGCTGCCATCACATTTCACAGTGAGATAACGAGTTGGCTTTAGCCATCTCCTTGTGAAACACCCTATTGCTCCTCATGGATTCTTACCCTGCAGCCCCTGCCCATCCAGGTGCCTACAGCAGGGTAATGGTCTTGCCACTGAGAGTGGTGGGTGCTCTCCTGTAATTTCAGATCAGCTCCCCCTCTCTCCTCCCCCACACACAGGGAAATCCCGCAGCCAAACCCTTTATCTTGGGGACATGCCTCCCCTCCAGAGGTGTCACTCCCCGAAGGGCTGGGTCCATCTGTGGGGCAGACACAGAGCGATCACAGATCCCCTCAAACAGCTGATACCCCAGTGTAGCATGGCAATGATTGCCAGTGAAATACGTGCGACCAGCTCTGGAGCCATCACACAGGGACATGGGAACATTCGATTAACAAAGTAATAAAGCACTCAGTAGAGTGGATAAAGCACTGGACTTGTATTCAGGAAACCCAGGTCCTATTTCAAGTTCTGCAGCTAGGTAACCTCGGGTAAATCATTTCCTCGCCCCATGCCTCAGTTTCCCCATCCGTAGAATGGGGATGATGATGCTACTGACCTACTCGGTAAAGGGCTTTGCGATCTATTCATTGAAAGAATTGATCGGCCTGATTACAGCGCTGCGGGTGTGACATTTTTCACAGCCCTGCACGGCATAGCTAGGTCAGTCTAATATTTCAGCTTATACCAGGCCTCGAACTGCACTTGGGTCTGGGTTGATTTTCAAATGTTAAAAAAAGTGGGGGGAAACCCCAGTTTCACAAAAAAAATTCAGACTATTGATGTTTCTGTTTTACAGGATTCAAATAGAGTAATTAAAACAAATATTTCAGAACATATGCAATAGTGACACCTCGGTGGGTCGTCACCAGTGGGGCTTAAACCTGGGACCTCTTGATCTTAATGCATGAGCATGTACTGCCCTAGCTGAAAAGATAAAAGCCTGTTTACCTGCCAGGAACTAGGCCCCTCACGGTCTCGCCGGCGTGTCCACCACTAGAGGGGGACAAAGTGCCAGACCGGGCAGGCAGGGCTTACACATATTTGTTCAAATCATAGAATCATAGAATATCAGGGTTGGAAGGGACCTCAGGAGGTCATCTACTCCAACCCCCTGCTCAAAGCAGGACCAATCCCCACCTAAATCATAAATAAATAAATGCTGAATGCTTGATTTTGCATTTCCCCCCCTTTTTCTATTTCCCCCATTTTTGGTTTTGCATTTTCCCCCATTCCCCCCCCCCCATTTTTCTAATTTCAAACTTTTTCTCTTCTTTCCCCCCCTCCCCCTTTTTGCCATAGAGTGTGATAATATAAATCATGGCCAGGGTAGGATTTTTGCTTTTCTCCTCTGCTTTTTCTGGGTCCCCCCCCACACACTTCTGCTCTGTAACTTTTCAGAATGGCTCCACGTTTGGAATAGTTACCCAGGGGCCAAAGGGAAAATGAGAGTTGGGCCCAGACCCTCCAAGGTATTTAGGCACCTAACTCCCACTGAAATCACTGGGCCCTTAGCGACCACCTGTGCAGATAACCCCCTCAGCGTAGCTTCAGATATAGCGGGGGGAAGAGTGTTTCTGTCGATGTAGCTAACACTGTCTGGGGACATGGTTTCCTCCACAGGGAGAACAACTGCTTCCGTCGGTGTACGCTGTGTGTCCACGCGGAGACTATGTTGGTAATGGTTCTGTAGTGTAGCCAGAGCCACGCTTTCGTTTTCCCGTTCAGTGAGTTTGCCGGCGTTGGAGATGTTTTGAAAAGTTACAGAGCAGAAAAAAGAGAAAAATAAAAAGGTAAAAATGAAAACAAAAAACCACCCCAGTCATCACTCATTCTGCTGCACTCGGGCAAAAAAAGGGGAATAGGGAGGCAGGGGCAGGGGAAAGAAATTTCAAAAAAAGCTGTGATTTTTTAAAATGGAAATAAAAAAAAATTCCATTAGGAATGAAACATTTTTGGCTATTTTGGAAAGTTCTCATTTAAAGCAAAATAAAAATGTCAAAAATAACATTTTTCAGTGAAATTTTTTTTTATTAAATCCTATTTTTTGGGTGGAATGTTTTTCAGGAGACATACTTCCAGCAATTCTAGTTTGGCATCGGTTAGTTCACAGCTTTGTTTTCTGAACTCCAGCAAAGCACGTGCAGGAGCAGCTGAATCGCAGCCAAACTGACAAGAATCACACCTGCCACTAGCACCTGTGCAGCAACCACGCTCCGGGCGCAAAGGTTCCTCTATTTACCTGCTACGCCCCCAAAACCCCTTCGCCCTGGGACAGAGGCAAGCATGGAAAATGTCCGCACAAGAGATGGAAGTTTCCCGGAGTGAGGAGTGACTGACGACAGGGGGTTATAACAGAAAGTGATTTCCCCGATTCACCCTTGTGTGATGCCAGCTTGACACCAGGGCAACACACTGATTGCAACAGATGACTGCGATGGAGTGACACCGATGGCAATCTGTGAGGGCACAGAGGTGACCTGAGCCCCCCGACTCTAGCTGGTGCTGCATTAACGGCCACTATCTGAATCCTCGTCACTTGGGCTGAGATTCTGTGCGAGGGCCAGGACAGGGCACCGGCTCAGTCCCTCTTTGCCCCTCTGCCCAGCAGGGTCTTCACCCTTTGTTAACACTAGCTGAGAGCATTACTGGCCACGAGCACATACCGGGGCTCACTGGGGAGCAGATGGTGGCATGTGGGGCTGCCTGGACATTTTACATTCCCCACATGGAGGTGAGCCCGTGGCCTCCTGCCCACCCAGGCACCTGTGGTGGGGTAAAGTCTCCCCTCTGAGATTGGCATGTGCTCCCCCCTTATCCCAGCCCAGCCCTCCAGCTTTCCTACAGGGAAATCCCACAGCACAGAGCAAACCCATTTACCTTGGGGCGATGCGTCCCCTCCAGAGCCATCACCACCTGTGGGCTAGGTACACAGCGATTACACATCACTTCAAACAGCCAAAAGCCTCATACAAAGGAGGGGTAGAAGACCAACCTCAAGCAGGTTTTTCTCAACTTTTTGATTCACTGAAAATTTTGGGGAAAAAAATTGTTTTCAAGTCAATCTGAAACAAGTTTCCCCACCCCCGGATTTTGTGAAATAGCCAGTGAACCAAAAAAATCAGCTAGTCTTTTGCTGCTCTGTTCCGTACTTGTATTTCATGAAGGTTTTAGTAAAGTAGACCATGATGAAAAGAAGTACTTGTGGCACCTTAGAGACTAACCAATTTATCTGAGCATGAGGTTTCGAGAGCTACAGCTCACTTCATCGGATGGATACTGTGGAAACTGTGGAAACTGTCACGAAAGCTCATGCTCAAATAAATTGGTTAGTCTCTAAGGTGCCACAAGTCCTCCTTTTCTTTTTGCAAATACAGACTAACACGGCTGTTACTCTGAAACCAAATATCTGTGTATCACACTCTGCCCTTCAGAGAAGATTGCGATATTTTGTCTTTTAATTAGTGGGAAAAACATCTCTCCCTCACCATGAAGCTCAGCAATGGCTAAGAGGATGGTTCTTCGTCACCCAAAAACATGTAAACATTGCCCCAGGGACAGAGTTCTCATCTGGGAAATGTCAGAGAAGGAGAGGGAAGTTTTACATATTAACTCTAGATATCATGGTGTGACCCCAGCCCGTCCCAGCTCCCTGACCCCTCTGCACCAAGCCCACCATTAGTGCATTGCATTACCATCCACATGCAGGTCCCAGGGGTCACTGGAGAGAGAATTGTTCTCCTGGTTATTCTCATCCTTGAGCTGGTAGCGGCAGGAAAAGGTCCCTGCACTCTCCCTGGACACTGTATAGGGTGAGTCGTAGACGAGTTTGTTTCCTTCCTTGGGCTGGACAGAAATCTCCTTCCCATCTTTGCAGAAGACAATGCGGGTCATGGGGGCGTCCAAAGGGACTAAACACGACAGCACGGCCATGTCCCCTTGGTGGGCAGACAGCCTGTCCAGGAACAGCCGCGGGGCAGGGAGAGTGCCTGGGGAGCAAACACATCAGTGTTAAACACCTGGGGCCAGATCCCCCGCTGGTGTCAATCAGCAAAGCTGCATTCACTCCTTTAGAGTGGGGCCAATCAACACCAGCTGGTGATCTGGCTCCATTGACTCCAATGAAGCAATGCTGATTTACACCAGCTGGGATCTGGCCCCTTGGTGGTGTCACTCCCTGAGGCTGTGGTGTCTGGAGGAAAGGACAGGATGCACTGGGAGTGTGCAGAGATTTTAGCCTTTGTTTGTCCCACTTTGGGGCCTGATGTCTCTGTGCAGGCTTCCCTTCCATGCCAGTGCAATGCTATGGATTACAAGGGTTCAGCCAGGAGACAGGCAGAGGGGCAGAGATTGCTATTTGCCCCCATTTGGGCAATCATCTCCAGGCTGTGTGCAAGGAAAAGCAGCCACCCCCACCCCCCAAATAGCCTGTCTCTCCACCTACACTGGTGTAAATCAGCAGTAACTCCCCTCAAGCCAGTGAAGTCCCACCCAAGAAAGGGGAGTCAGGCCCCAAGACACTTACACTGATGCTGCACCGACCCCAATACTCTGAGTCCTCAGGGTCAAACCCAGCTCTGGTCTAAGCAGGACAGGCACCCGCTTACGCCAGTGGCTGAATTCAGTCCCCACTGAATACCAAATGGGTGCAATTTCCACTGCTCGGCAAGGTTTGATCTATCACCTCTTACTGGCCACCTCACGCCCCTCATGTGTCACAGTGCTGTCGACACGGCCACTGGATTTGGCCCTCATTGGTTTAAATTAGGTGCTTTAACTTGATGGAACAAATTCTCAGTTGGTGTAAATGGATGCAGCTCCTTTGACTTCAGTGGAGATGCACCTGTTTACACCAACAGAGGATTTGTTCTGATCTTGTTCCCAATGAAGTTACAAGGAATTCTGCCACAGGAAGCAGGTTTGGGCTTTGTGTGTCAGAGTTAAAAATGGAACCCAGGAGTCCTGACCCCGCAGTGATCTGCTCTAACCCACTAGACCCCACTCCCCTCGCCGAGTCCTCACTCCCAGCCCACTGCACTCCTTATTAGGCACCTTCTCTTCTTCTAATGTAGCCAACACTCACCTGGAGAGCTACAAATTTCCTGGCTTGCAGCAAGCCAACCTTTTAAATAAAAGACACCACATTCCTGTTAGTAGCGCAGACAGATGTGCTGTAGAACACTTAATTCAGTTTAAAATCAATGGACATTCTCCCAGCAAGGCAACATACAGACACAGGATGGTGACAGCTGTGGAATCCCCTCCTTTAAATCTCTCCTGTGCAATAAACTGCATTTGTTAATCGCACTCTTCCAACTAATCCCTCTCCCTTGCAACGGCTTCTCACCCACCGAACTGCACTGCTGAGTAAAGGGGTCCCTAGGCTCATGGATTCTCAGGCCAGAAGGGACTATTGTGATCATCTGGTTCTGACTTCCTGCAAAGGACTCTACAGAGAACCTGACAAGATGATTCCTGCATCTAGGCAAGCACCTGTGTTTGAGCTAGACAGCATCTCTTAGAGACACATCCACTCCTCATTTATTAACTCCAAGTGACAGACAATCTAAATGCTTCCCTTATTAATCTGATCCAATGGTAAATGAGCCACCCTCCCTACGTGGGCCTTATTCCAGTTTGAATTAGTCTGACTTCACTTTCCAGCCGTTGGCTCTCATTCAGCCTTTGTCTGATCGATTCAAGAAATCTACCTCTGCTGTCAGAAATCTCCCTGCAGAGGGGCTTCTATGCTGTAATCTAGTCACCTTTTAACTTTCTCTCCCACCAGCTAACCAGACTGAGCTCCGTCAGCCTCTCACTGTCAGGCAGCTGTTCCAGACCTCGCATCATTCCTGTAGCTCTTCCCTGAACTCTCACCTTTCCCCCACGTGTGGATCAGGTGAATGAGTGATTTAAAACGGCCCTGGCAATATTCAGTGCTGGGTCCGTGCTAGGGCCAGGGCCTGAGATCGCACAGACATTGCAGCTGCTAAAATATGTGGATTTTGCTGGAAGGGTTGAAAGTGCTTTAAATCCCCTGATATAGAAAACAATAAGCAGGGAAAAGTGACAGTGTGTGGCAGTGCTAGGGATGTACTGGAGACCAGGGGTGTGTGAGCGGGGTGGGGGGTTGGCATAGGCCTCTGTCGGGTCTAGGGCAGTGATGCTAGTCTAATAGCCCACCTGGAACATGTCTCTCAGGACTATTTAAGCAAACAATTCTCTGCCTGTCTCATCTCAGCCTTCTCCTAAAACCCAACCAGGCCCGTTGTGCCCATACTCACAGAGAAGCCATAGGCCCAGCGGCAGGATCATGGGGAGAAGCCGTGATAACCCCACAGGCTGGCAATGCCACAGCAGCATCTGCCTCTCGGGGATCCAGGCGCCATCTCTCAGGCTCTGCTCCTTAGTGTCTCAGTGAGAGAAATGCCGTGGCTCTCTGATCTGGCCTCTCCGCTGCTGATCTGCAGGGACCAGAGAAGCCGCAGGTGCTCTCTGATCTGCCACGTGCTCCCCAAGGTTCAGAGAGAAGAAAAGCCACAGCCCCTGTGAGAGACGGGGCCGTGTCTGCTACCGGCCTCGCAATGGCCAGGGACCTCACTCCCTGGTGAGAGGGGGAGGTTGTTTGCACAGCTCCTCTCTCATGGGCTGGGCAGTTTCTCTGTTGTTCCCAAATGCCGAGGATTGAGGGGTTGATACCCGATCAGACCAGCCCCTCTGAGCCCAATTCTCTACCTTTGGGGTTTGATAATGGATCAGACCAGCCCATCTGAACCCAACTCTCCACCTTTGGGGTTTGATACTGGACTAGACCAGCCCCCCTGAGCCCAACTCCCAGGCGAGCCCAGAGTGAGAATTACAGAGCAATGGTGGCTTCCCATAGTTATTGCAGCAACAAAGTTTCTGTTTAAAGCAGAATTTTAAACTTTGCCTAAAATCCACAAGACAAGTCAAATCCACCTGAAAAGTGGAAGCCTGGGTGAGTGGCTGAGGCAGAGTGTGTGAAGGAAATCTGAGGCCCTTTGAGAAAGAGGTTCTCCAGATAAAGCCCCTAAAAATGGAGCTGTTTCCACAATAACAACATTATTTTAGGGTTAGGTGTTGAAAAGGCCCCAAAGGAGTCAGGCACCGCTCACTCCTGGGCTTTCATGGCAGTCAGCGCCTCAGACACTCAAGCCCCTTTGGAAATTCCTCCCTGCATGTCCTGCGCTCACAAATGGCAGCCATCTTTACTAAGGGCAGCTTCCCTTTCACATCCCAAGGGTATAGCAACATGGCAGCTATCTGTCTAGAGGGAAGCCTGAGACTTTAATGCCATTATAGAAAAAGCCTGAAGCTGCCCATGGGGAAGATGGCTGCCATGACACTATGGCCTTGGAATGTGAAATGGAAGTTGCCCCTAGGCAGGTTGCCCCTAGTAAAGATGGCTGCCATTTTCCATTGTTTCCGCTAGGACTGAAGATGTAGGCTGCCCTCTGGGTAATGGTTATCATTTCCCTAAAGCCTTGGGAGGCTGCCCATGGCATAGATGTCCAATTTCCTCCTTGTTTTCAAATGGAAGTGAAGCCATAAGCTGCCCTCAGAGAAGATGGCCACCCATGTCCCTGATGTGGCAGAGAGGTTGCCCTAGGTAAAAATGGCCACTCTTTCTTTTTGTGGCCTGCAGGATTGAAGACTGTGGCTTCATTCCCCTTAGAAACAATGGGAAATGGTGGCCATCTTTACTTGGGGCACCCTCCCTCTCATACCCTAAGGTATCACTGACATGGCAGTGCAGCTTCCCATTGTTTCCAATGGAAGCGGTGGCCATCCTCATAATGGTGGCCTCCATGTCCCCTCATGCATGAGTACCATCTGCTCCTGCCCTCCCCCCCGAGAATTCATCCCATTCCCCAGTTTGTTCCATTTCCCCAGCAGGGCTCTCCAGGGCTCTTCATAAAGAAGCAATCACCCCCCTTCCCCCCCGCCACCGGACAATCCCCTTGTCCCTTTTCTAGCCATGTGGGGGTGACACTGTGCCCTCTCTCCACACTGCCCCCGTGCCCTGGGAGAGGCCCCTGTTGAGCGTTTGCCTCCATCTAATTGCCAGGGTGCTGGATCCAGAGCACCCCATGTCCCATCCCTCTCTGTATGCTTAGTTGCCCATGGGCAGATCACAATGGGGGTCCTGGGACATCACTTGGGGGTGTGACTGAGTCACATGACTGACCCCATAACATATGCTGTGTCTGTTTCTGGATGACGTCCCCTGGTGGCTCCTGCAGGGTTATAAATAGGCTTCTCAGAATTCAATTTTTATTATAATTTTGACACATAATGTCGATATTGATTTTAAAGGTTTTTTTAACATTTCTTATCAATTTAAATGTTCACTATTGGTTAAAATCATGGGGTTTCGGCAACATTTTTATATTTATTGATTTATATTTCACAGTGGAGGAAATTACAACGGGGGGGTCAGACAATAATTATTTAATGACAGTAGACATTGAGATTCAAAAGGTTAAAGCTTCATAACCATTAAAACACAAATTGTCATAATCTTATGTCAAAATATACACAGTAAATATCCTTAAATCAGCCTCTAATAACGTCTCACACGGCATTTCACCTCCTTTGCTTAACTGCAAATTTCTATTATTATCAATAGAAATATTTTCTTGTGGGTTTGTGTGCGTGCTGGGAAATTGATGAGACCAGGACCATCCTGATATCTGGAGCTTTGTTTTATATAGGCCAATATACTCCCCCTGCCCCCCGACCAGGGGAAAAAAAGTGTCCCCATTTTTCACACTTGCTATCTGGTCATCCTAGATGGCCGGCCTGGGTTAAAAGGGACTGGCGCAGAGAAGCTGAGCGAGGGCTGAAGTTGGCCTCAATGATCCCTTGCAGCCCCGGGAACGAGGGCTGTGGGACTCCTGACTCCCAGGAGGGGAACTCCCTCCCCAAGATGTCAGCTCAGAGCCCAGAAAGAGCCAATTAAGCTCCCTGGAGCCAATTTCCTCTCAGCACAGTGGGGGATTTTCACAAGCACAAAGTGCACCTCGGTGTCCAGCTCCCAGTGTGGATCGGCCCCTGGAGGATCCCAGCTAGGGATCTGCCCCTTTTGGAGCAATGGAGCCAGGTGCATTTACACCAGCCGGGGATCTGACCCACAGTCCATAACTTGTTATTTGCCCGGGGAGAAGTCCAGGGTTAGCTGGTGCGTTTCAGTCTCAGTGCGGATAAGGAATGGCTCCCTGTACCAGCATGTAGAGCTCGCTGGACCCCAGACCCATGGCTGAAGGCTGGTGTGAGCATGCCAGAGACTCGCTGGAGATGGGTTAGGCCAACAGCTGACCCTGACCCCATGCCGTGTTATGGGCCAGATCCTGCACGATTGGGGTCACTGAGAGCTCTCTCGTTCATTGCAGTGGGAGCAGGGTCAGGGCTGACATGTCCATGGCCCTGATCCTGCAGGCCGATGATCCGTCCCTTCCACTCCTATGGGCATCCCTTGACTTGAATAGACTCTGGGCAGGCGTCAGGGCCTATACCAGAAAAACAATGTGCAGGATCAGGCCCATGAGCACATACACGCTGGGGAAACACAGCTAGGCGAGTCAGTGGGAGGCTGAACACAGGTTTGTCTCCTGATCCTCAGATCTTTAGCTCAGCATATTTTGCATTCACCATAAATATCAGCAAAGAGCCATGAGCAATTCATAGAACCCCCCATGCAGCAGGCAGAGCTGGTATCCCCTTTGTACGGAGCGGCTAAGTGACTGGCCCAGGGTCACCCAGGAAGTTTGTGGCAGAGCAGGGAATTCAGCCCTCGCCTCTAAAGTCCCAACCATGGACCAGCCTTCTGGTACTGGTAATGATCACAGTGATTAATGATTAACTGCTATTTTCATAGAATAGTAGAATCAGAGAATATTTTAATTAATTTCAGCTGGGCTTTTCAGATCCCAGGGAAATCCCATCGTTACCTCCTAAAATTTAATCACATTTGGCCGAGTATGCGGCATTTCTGCTGTTTGCGCCCGTGTGCGAGGTGAACATGTAGCATTTTCCCTTCCTGGACGTCATCTCCAGTTTAGGTTTCATCAAACGAAATGTCTGTCATCTTGAGCCAGTGATTTCATGCATGCCAAGATTTACACCTGAATCCGAGTGTGCAAAACAGCATCCCAGTGTGAAAATGGGCATCCCCTTCTGTGTCCAGCCCAGCCAGCTCGCACGGTCTAGTACCTTTTGTGTGTGCAGCGAGTGGGATGGTGCAAATCCGTTGTGCACACAGACATCTGCACCCCCATGTGACATGCTGTGGGTGTGAAGATGGCAAACACACCCACACGCTGGCAGCCTTGGGGTGTGAGTGCAGGGTGGTGTGTGCAGGCTCAGGGCCAGGGTGCAGCCCTTGGAAAACGACAGAGCATTTCGGGGTGACGCAACAACCTCGTTGCTGAGGTTCAGAGCTGGAATCTAACCAGCGATTTCTATCGTCCTTAACCCTGAGTCAGGTGGTGGTAATTAAACATGCAGTTGCTATTATTAAATCCCTTGGAAGCTTCGGTGCGAGGTGGCAAGCTCTGATCCCATCCCGGGCAGCGTTGGCACTTTCAGGTCCACACAGCACGTTACCAGAGGGCTCAGAACCTCACAGGATTGGAGCTTAATTAAGCAAACGATCCTCTGCCCCGTGATCTCACCCTTCCAGCTAAACCCGGCCAGTGCTGGCCATACTCACAGAGAAGCCAGAGACCCAGCGTCGGGATGCTCAGGGGACAAGGTGATAACAGCATGGTCTGGCGATGCAGCAGGGAAGGCCTGTCTCTCTGCTCCTCAGAGTCTCAGTGAGCCGTGTCTCTCTCATCTGACCTCTCCCCTTCTGATCTGCAAGAAGCAGAGAGCAGAGAAGCGGCAGGCGCTCTCTAGTCTGGATCTTGGCCCTAAGATTAATGTATGAAAAGCCACAGACTCTCTGCTAAGGTGGGGCTGTGTCTGCTATGGGCCTGGCTGCGGCCAGGGGGACACTCGCTCCCTTGTGCGGGTGGAAGTTGCTCTCCCAGCTCTTCTCTCACAGGTGCTGGGCAGGCTCTCTGCTGTCCCCAAGCTCTGAGTGTTGGGGGTTTGGGTACTGGGTCAGACCAGCCCTTCTGAGCCTAGCTCCCAGCCTTTGGGGTCTGATGCTGGATCAGATCAGCCCCTCTGAGCTGAACTCCCAGCATTGCAATTTTCATACAGACTGGATTTCCTCTGTATCAGACCCCAAACCCTCCGAGAACCCCAAAGACTGGGAGCTGCGTTCAGAAGGGCTGGTTTGATCCAGGATCAGATCCCTTCAGTAATCACTGGGCCTATCAATTTATCCTACTATGGGCCCAACTCTGGGAAAGAGGATAAACGTTTATGTAGTGCCACAAGACAGGCTGATGGGAAAAGCTGAAAAGGGGACACAGGAAGATTGAATTAAGCCAAATAAAAAGGCCTAGTGACATAATTCAAGGTCTGTATTAAGAGCATGCTTGATAAACAGGAGATGTGTGGGATGGGAAATTAATTAATCAAAATTGGTGTGTCAGAAATCAGGCCTGTTGGATAAGAATATGAGAACGGTCATACTGGGTGAGGCCAATGGTCCATCTAGCCCAGTATCGTGTCTTCTGACAGTGGCCAATGCCAGGTCCTTCAAAGGGAATGAACAGAACAGGCAATCAACGATGGATCCATCCCTTGTCATCCACTCCCAGCTTCTGGCAAGAAGCGGCTAGGGACACCCAGTGCATGGGATTGCATCCCAAACTATCTTGGCCAATAGCCATTGATAGACCTATCCTCCAGGAATGTATCTGTGTTGTTGTTTTTTTTTTTAACCCTGTAATAGTTTTGGCCTTCACAGCATCCCCTGGCAACAAGTTCCAAAGATGGACTGTGCGCTTTATGAAGAAATACTTCCTTTTGTTTGTTTTAAACTTGCTGCCTATTAATTTCATTGGGTGATTCTTGGTTCTTGTGTTATGTAAAGGAATAAATAACACTTCCTTATTCACTTTCTCCACATCATTCATAATTTTATAGACCTCTATCACGTCCCATCTTACTCTTCTCTTTTCCGAGATGAAAAGTCCCACTCTTTTTAATCTCCCCGCATATGGAAGCTGTTCCATACCCTTATTCAACTTTGTTGCCCTTCTCTGCACCTTTTCCAATTCTAATATATCTTTTTTGAGGTGGGACAACCGGAACTGCATGCAGTGTTCAAGATGTGGTCATATCATGGATTTATATAATGGCATTGTGATATTTTCTATCCCTTTCCTAATGGCTCCTAACATTCCCTTAGCTTTTTTGACTGCTGCTGCACATTGAGCAGATGTTTTAGAGAACTACCCACAATGACTCCAAGATCTCTTTCTTGAGTGATCACAGCTAATATAGACCCCATCATTTTGCATGTAGAATTGTGATTGTGTTTTCCAATGTGCATTACTTACAGAGGTGACATACAACTGTGGCTCATGGGGGAGCACAAATGAAATGTTCTGGGGGAGTCATGTGTCGTCCCCCCTGCATTTCTCAGCACACCGCTGGTGGGGATGCCTAGCAAGGAGGAGGCCGCACTCCCCCTGGCAGTGGCAGTCTCCCTGTGTCCATGCAGAGCGGGGAAGGGAGGAAGCAGCAAGGTGGCTGGCTGCTGACTGAGCCCCTCCCCTCCACATGGGGCTGCTTCATCTTCCCTGCTGCTGGAGTTCCACACCTTGCCTCTGCCTCTGCCCCCGACTCCGCGCATGGTCTGCAGAGCAGGCAGCATCGCTGGGACTCCAGCAGCGGGGAAGGAGAAGCAGCAGCTGTGAAGGGGGGGAGAACAAGGCCTAATTGGTGAACAAAATAGCGAGGGGGTGGGCTATGCTGCCCACCACACACTTTTGTGATCTTTTAAAGGCAGGGGTGGCAGGGGAGAATCAAGCTGTCTGTAGGCTACAACGCTGTCTGACGGAAGACCTGGAAGAAGCAAGCTTCACTGCTACAGCCGCTTACCCAGGGTGCCCGAAGTGGCGTGTTACTTTCGGGGACTATATGGGCCTAAAGCGTTAACATGCTGATGTGACTCGGTCACTGTTTAATATTAGAGCGTGACCGAGCCATGTCAACTCCTTGAGCCCTTTGGGCCCCTTTGCTGGAGCCCAACGCCCAGGCCATAGGCTGTGATATTGGATCACGTTAGCTCCTCTGGGCTGAGCTCTTGGGCTGTGGAATTTGAAACTGGAGAGGTGACTATTTCCAGACCAAACTGCAGCTCAGGGGCCAGCCATTTGGGGCCAGTCCCTGCAACGAACCCCACTCAGGTGCCTCCCTGGGAGCAGAGCACTGTGGAAACCCTGGCCCTGTGTCTATGGGGCAGCTCGAATAATGGCAGCGAGAATAGTTTGATCATTGGGGAATGAGCATTTTTCCATTTTCCTCCCACTCCAAAGCAGATCAGCTGTTTTTGCTCAAACTTTTATCTCTGGGCAGCGACCATGCCTGGTAATTTTCACCCCCACCGCCAAATTCTGAGCGAAGCTACAACCCCCTGAAAACAAGATTTACAGCAAAGCTGTTTTGGAAGGTACTCCTGCCGCGAGTTCTGACTGCACCGCGTCACACCTGATTGTGCAGTGTGGGAAAGTCACTGCCACCTCGTCCGTAACCAGGGCAGCTGGGGTTATAATACACTGGCAGGGCTGTATCAGATGTGCCCCTAGATTGCAGCAAAACAAGTCTAATGGGGATTCATCTCTGGAGAGGCAGCGCCTGACCCAGAAGGATGTCTATGGAGAGAGTGAGGGGGGAGAGTGGAGAGAGAGCAGGACATTTTGATGCCTTTAATAAAACATACACATGCAGCAGATGCTACCCCTTACAAATGCATCTAACCTACTGCCATGTGATGGCAGAGGGGTGCGACTGAGCTGGCATTGTATCAAAGACAGGGACTCTCAGAGTTACGGCACCTGCTTTAGCTGGAAGGAGGGTTCTTTGCTTTGATTTGGGGGGTTGGGGCTCATGTTTTGTAAATAAATAGAAATTTGGGGCTGGGTGTTAACAGGGGAGATGCTGAGAAATTTTTACTGTAGGATCAAAATATGGAATCTATAACCAGAGTTATTTTCATGATGCTGTTTTGGCAGCAGTCACCAGGTAGTGACACTACATAGTCTGACAAGTTCTTTTGCATGCAAGCTGTCCGCAGTCATTGAGGATGTGCTATATTGTTGTCAGCTTTATGATGCACGTTGCTTTGGGGTGAGCTGTGGCAAGTGGCGGGAGAATTTGCCCTTTGCCTTTATCTTTCTACATATTTGATTCTTGGAGCGGAGCTGGTCCCTGGAAACCAGGCACTGGTGTTGAACTGAGATCCCTGAAAGAAGGGTTTGTCTGTGTGCCATTTATGGCCATCTCTGTTCCAGGACTGGTGCATAGAGTGTAACTTAGCAAGCTGCACTAAGGCTCCGTACAAAGTCGACATCTCTGAATTCTCCTCCAATAAGAAACTGATATGCATGGCCCTGAGACCTGCCATCAGTTTCCAAAGGGCCACACTACGATGAAGCCTCACCGGCCAGCTGGGAATACAGTGCCCCCAATATGGAGCAATCACAGTTGGGTCACACTTGGGTCAAATCCGGAGCCTATTGAAGTCAAGGGCAAAACTCCTGTTGATTTTAATGGGGCCAAGATTTACCCCCTAGCTTTGGAGCTAGATTGCGTGCTGACTAATAGCAATGCTCTCACCAGAACCCCTCCTGATGGTGTTTAGTTGTTAGCGGGTTTTGTCAGCTGCAGATTGATGGACACCGGGGGTGCTGGAGTCACTTTAGAGGTCTCCTCTGAACTGGCAGGACTTGGAGATCAGGTTTTGTTTTAAAAAAACAGGCCCTTTGACTGTGGATTTTTGGGTCCCAGTCATTGTGTTAAGCATTGAAAGACACACACAGGGGACACTGCACTTTACACACATTGATTGCCAGGGCCAAACCACACACCAGCAGTAACAGCTGCGCTGCCAAGTGTGTTTCATTCCAAGACTGAGGATCTCCAGTGGAGGAGGCCTGAGAATGTGAAGCCAGAATCCGAGGCGCACCGGCAGAGCTGGGTGGGTGGGTGGCTGGGAGCCCAGCTCTGGGACAGCAGGGCACTGACTGTCAGGGTTGAGAAGAGAAAATATAACATGAGTAGAAATCGCAGGAAGAAAGAGCAGAGCCACAAGCCACCTATAAATAAGCCCAGCCTGAGCTGTGGTCAGGAAGCGAGTTGGTGCGACTCTGGAGACACGTGCTGCTGGTGCAATGCACAAACACAGAGACCCGGCCGCAGGCCACCCCTGGGCTGTGGTCACTGTATTACCAGAGGCATCTCCAGTGTAGAGTTGCTCCCCCCGCCCCTTCCGGGCCCGGCTTTGCTCGCAGCTCGTAGCCCTTTCTACCACGGCACTGAGGAGTATTTTTAACAACACAGACCCGGAGCGAGGCTGCTCCTGTGACACAGAGACCCCTCCTCTGGGGTATCATAGAATCATAGAATATCAGGGTTGGAAGGGACCTCAGGATGTATCTAGTCCAACCCCCTGCTCAAAGCAGGACCAATCCCCAACTAAATCATCCCAACCAGGGCTTTGTCAAGCCTGACCTTAAAAACTTCTAAGGAAGGAGATTCCACCACCTCCCTAGGTAACGCATTCCAGTGTTTCACCACCCTCCTAGTGAAAAAGTTTTTCCTAATATCCAACAGTAGGTGCAGCCCAGACCCTGAGTGATTCATTCCCTGATGATACCTAGCCCCTGTCACTGGCTACTCACAGAAATTCCAGAGCCTCTGCCCCCCACAGGAGCTAGGTACCCCAATTTACTGGTTTTACCTTAACCACCCATGCCTGTAAACCACACAGCGCTCATGAGCACTTACAATAAAACCCAGGCAGGGTTATTTAAGAAAGGATAAAGATTGAACTCGAAACAAGAGAAAGTAATGGCAACAAATGGTTATACCAGAGAACAAAATCATAAATGACAAACCCGGGTCTACACTGATTAAGTTACCTTTCCTAGCTAATAAAGTAGGCTCCCCTTATCTGAATGGGCCATTCCCGAGACATATTCTCCCCTGGTGACTAGTTTCTACTCCAAGTCTGGAAATAAATTCATTATTCCTTAAAGATTACCCGTACAAACATCTCACAATGATTATGAGTCGTGACAAGTTACTCGCTCTCTGTAGCTATCTTACACATTACTCTTTATGGATAATATCCTCTAAGATGTATGTTCAGTGTTGTGAGTTTGTCTGAGTTGAGGGTTGTTTGCAAAGAACAAGGAACCCTTTGCCCAGAAGTCTCTGTGTCTCTGCTCTGTCTTTGCCCTTTGGGGCTCTGGGTGTATCCACAGGGCTAGACTGTGAGAAAAATCAGTGTGAGAGGCAGGGTGTTCCTTTAACCTGGCTCTGTCACACCTGGGGGACCCTGTGCCTGTCACATCCAGGAGGCCCTGCCCCTGTCACTCCTGGGGGACCCTGCATCTGTCACATGGGGGAGACCCTGTGCCTGTCATATCTGCATGGAGGGGAGTGGTGGTGTCCTGCATCTGTCACATGGGGGAGACTCTGCACCTCTCATACCTGGGGGATCCTGTGTCTGTCACATCCAGGGGGGTCCTTCCCCTGTCAGACCAGGGGGACCATGTGCCTGTCATACAGGTGGCCCTGCCCCTGTCACATCTGAGGGGCCCTGCCCCATCACACATGGGGCACCCTGCCCCTATCACACCTGGGGATCCTGTGTCTGTCACATCCAGGGGGCCCTTCCCCCTCACACCTGGGGGACCCTGTGCCTGTCATATGGGGGAGGGCTGTCTCTGGGTAACCAGCGTGTCTGACACTCCAAGACACAGCCCATCCTGAGCCTCACAAGAGAAGCATCTGAGAGTCATTTCCATCTTGCCTTAGTGGGGGAGGGCCCCTCTGGCCACAGACACACGTCAGGGCTGCTCCCAGACACACTGCTAGAGCCCACAGCCCATCCAGTTCCTCTGCTCCCCACCCCGTGGTGAGCCAGTCCCCAGCTGGTGGAAGTCCATTCTGATGTCGGTGCCGTGTGCCCATTTCCACCAGTCGAGGCTCAGCCCCTGTATTGTTATATTTGTATTGATATTGTCTCAATTGCAACGGTATCTGCACTGGCGTGGGGGCTCCAATGGCAGGGTTAGGGCCAATTAAGTGACTGATCTTTCAATCAAATCCACGTGTCCTCTTGAAGGATTGGGGCCTACAAATCTTGCAATCTCCTTAACTTGGGGTTTTCTGGCTTTTATTTGCTTAACTATCAATGTTAACTTTGCCCCAGAGTAGCTGTGTGTATTGTCAGAGCCGCGGGGACTGCCACTCACCGCTCTCTTGCTGTCTGGTGCAGGTGCTGGGGTCACAGGCCAGGAGCCCTGCAGCTCCCCTGGTGAGTGACAGCTCAAGAGACGTGGAAGAAGGGGAGACACAGAAAGGAGTGAAACTCCTGACAATGGCAACAGGAGGCCAAATGGGAAGGTGTAGGAGGGGAATGGGTGGGAAATGCCTCTTGCATGATTGCTGCCTGAAATCCTCTTAATCAAACAGTAAATTGGACTTCTCACAGTGCCACACCATAAACATGACTGGAAATGAAGCACACTTGGGCCAGATCCTCAGCAGGTATAAATCAGCGTAGCTCTGCTGACTCCAATGGAGTGGTGCCGATTTACAGCAGCCGGGAATCTGGCCCAATGTCACTGGGATACATATCTAACAAACTTTCCATCTGTAAATCTTGGCAGGCTTGGAGCGAATACAGGAGTGTATTAATGAGACCAGGGTACTGCACTAGACTGAATTAGTCTTAAATCTCCTGCTTTGCACCATATTTATTTTAATTTCAATGAGAAGAGAGACAGCTCGTTCCATCAGCCAAGCGTGTTTCTCATCTAATTCATCACGGATTCCTAGTTCCCTGCCTGGCAGAGTTAAGTTATCCACCTCTGGTGACTCCCCGCGAGTTAGCCGAGCTCCTGCAAGAACAGCCACACTGCTGTGCGCCCACTGGCTCTGCACTCGCTCGCACGTGGGGCTGTGGATTCTGGGGGCCTGTCCCGTCGCTCTGAGCGATGAATTGTGGGAGAGCTTCTCTGTCCTTTCTGGGCACTCTAGGGGAACGGTGGGAGGGCAGCGGAGGACTGGTGACACGCAAGTGGCACATGCCTGGATCCACGCTACAGAGGGGTTGTGTTGACAACTGATAAGTTGATCTCACTTGAGTTTTCCCTGTACCCCCTCTTGGATGGGCCAGCTCCAGTTAACAGCACCACCACACTTGAGTTAAGGGATTTTTATGTGGATGGGATTCAAGTTACAGGCACATCGGAGACATAACTTGAGTTAATGCTGCAGTGAAGACAAGCCCTTAGTCTCCTCTGAGAGGCATATTTCAATCTATTCTTTTCGTTGCAGGTGACTTCCCATCTCCTACACTGTCCCTGAGCACCTCTTCAGCTCAGGTGGGGGACTCCGTCTTGGCTCAGTGTTCCCTTCATTCCAACAATGTAGCTGCTCTCGTTATTTTCTGTCAGGATGGCAAACAAATCTCAAGCCAATTGACCACGTCAGGCCGGTCACTGTATCGACATGACATCTCTGTGCGGAGCTCAGGCCAGTTTAGATGTATGTACCAGTACAGGATCAACCAGAACCAGGTGAACAATTCTCATCTCAGTCTCCCCCGGACCTTGAATGTAACAGGTGAGTTGTTGGACTCCTACACAATGTGAGGAGAGGGAAGGGAACAGCTGGCTGGTGTCAGACATTTTAAAATTTTGTGGGCTTCTGCCACAGGAACCTGTTCATGGCGAGGCAGGTAGTGAGCTGTGATCATTATCGAGCTGGACTGGGATTGTGCACAGCCTGTTAAATCTGAGGGTCTGTCCCAGATCAAGGTGTCAATTGATGAGGCTTTGGATAAAATGGATAAATTAAACAGCAATAAGTCCCCAGGACCAGATGGTCTTCACCCAAAAGTTCTGAAGAAATTCAAATATGAAACTGCAGAATTACTAGCTGTGATATGTACCCTATTGCTTAAATCAGCCTCTGGACCAGATGACTGGAGGGTAGCTAATATAATGCTGATTTTTTAAAAAAGGCTCTGAAGGCGATCCTGGCAATTACAAGGTGGTAAGCCTGACTTTGGTACTAGGCCAAATGGTTGAAACTATAGTAAAGAACAGAATTATCAGACACATAGATGAACACAATATGTTGGGGAGAATCAACACAGCTTTTATAAAGGGAAATGAGGCCTCATCAATGTGTTAGAAGGTCTATAAACTCATGAATGGTGTGAGGAAAGTGAGTAAGGAAGTGTTAAAAAGAACCAGGGGTCACAAGATGAAATTAATAGACAGCAGATTCAAAACAAACATAAAGTATTTCTTCACACAACATACAGTCAACCTGTGGAACTCGTTCCAGGGAGGTTGTGAAGGCCAAAAGGGTTACTGGGTTGAAAAAAAGTATGAGATAAGTTTCCGGAGGTTAGGTCCATCAATGGCTATTAGCCATGATCTGGATGTTTCTAAACCTCTGACTGCGAGTAGCTGGGACTGGATGACAGGGGATGGATCACTCATTAATTGTCCTGTTCTGCTCATTCCCTCTGAAGCACCCGGCATTGGCCCCAGTCAGAAGACAGGATACTGGGCTAGATGGACCATTGGTCTGATCAAGTCTGGCTGTTTTTATGTTCTTATTAGATTTCTAACTCCATTTTCCAACCCCGCCTCTTGGCCAGTTTCTCTGTCTCATCCACTCATGATCATTGTGGGCAGGGATTGACATTTATCCTGTCTATAAAGCTACCAGCTCAATGAGACCTGACCTGGATTTGACCGTCAGGTGCTAGTGCATTATGATTATTAACTATGATTACACCAGCTGGGAATCTGGCCCACTGATGTCAGTGCGGCGGGGCTGATCTACACCAGCTAGAGATCTGGCCCATTGACTCCAGTAGAGCGGGGCCAATTTACACCAGATGGGATCTGGCCCAGTGTGTCTGAGGCTCATCTGGAGAGACATGGTCTAGGGATTTGTAGCAGCAGTAAATAAACCCATTCGCAATCTATGGTCCTAGTGAATGGGAGCCATCAAGATTCCAAGCCACCATTAATGGCCCACACCTTGCATAATTACAATAGGACCTCAGAGTTATACTTCATATTTCTAGCTTCAGATACAAGAATGTTAAATACATACAAACAGAAGGAATATATTCAGTAGGTTGTAATCTTTGTTATGATACCTTACAAGAGAACTTTTGCATAAAGCATATTTCAGTTACATCATATTCCCACTTATAACCATATTTCCATAAAACATATGGAGTCAACGTCACACCCACTCTGAGCCTGAACACCCTAGAGCCATTTCCCTGCCGCCCAGCCTCCCATACAATGTCTCCTTGTGTGTTCCAGGCCCAGCCATGCCTGCCTACATCTGGATCCTGCGCTCCACCCTGGTCCTTTTCCTCCTCGTGTCTGCCCCGATCATCACCAATATCCTGGAGAGAACATGCCATCGCTCAGCCTGAGCCTCCAGACTGGAACTCCCATCCCAGGGGATGGAATACAGCCCCGTCCGCTCCATCCTCCTGCTCCCCCAGCCCCATCCACCCGGCTCCCAGTTTCTCAAAGCAGTTCCCACTGTGCTGCCTCCCACACACCCCTCTGCTCTGCGCTCCTCCCCAAGGCCCTCGGTTCTCCATATTTCAATCCCTCTGAGCAATCCCATTGCTTCACCTGCCTAGAGAAAAACATAGGGATTTTCACAGACAATTCTTGTCTTGCTCCCCTACCCCCGCTGTGTTTGTCTGCCCTTAGACTGCGAGCTCCTCAGGGACTGTCCCCTCTGCGGGGTCTGGGAGGTGACTGGCACATTGTGGGCGCTGCCCCACATAAACAGTAATAACTATGACCCAGGTTGGGGTGTGGCTCAGAAAGTTCAGCAAACAGGCCAAAGCAACTGGGCCCCTAGGGTCTCACAGGAGGTGGTGGCTAATGGGGGGGGGGCACAGCACTCACGTTTAATATGTTCATTCCCCCCCTCAAGGAGGGGCAGCTGCATTTCCCCAGCCTGCGCCCCATGCCCAGGTCCCACACGGTCACCACAGACAGTCCCTGGGCAGGGGCAGCGCTGGATCTGGACAGGTCCCACATGACAAACCACATGGAGAGTCCCTGGGAAGGGGCCCGGCATTTGTGAAACCCCCACCTGGGAGCTGAGTGTCAGCCATGCTTCCAGGACACTGTACCCCAAACTGCCCACTGCTCCCCAAATTATACACGGTGCAAGGAGTCAAACTCCAGCCCCGAACCCAGATCAGAATGTCCCAGCCCAGGCCCACCTCAGCACTGGGTCCCATCACATCCAGGGCTGGAGCGGCTCACACATATGGGGCCCCAGGCTCAGGCTGTAACCAGAGCCGGCCTTTGGTACGGCTAAAGGGGTAAAGACCCGAGTTGCCCTTCTCAGCAGGGCACCTCTGACTCAGGAGTGATCCTGCCCTGATGCTCTGCAGCCGTCTGCATCCGCTGCTGCTCCTGCCTCCTGCTTTGGAGACGCCCCTGGCCAGCTGCTCCCAGGAGCCTCCTGTTTGCTGTGCAGAGTGGGGGGTAAGGGTAGGAGGGGGCACTGATGTCAGGGTGTTCCCCCGTCCATGTACCCCATCTCTGTGATCTGGGGTGGGGGGGGTGACAGGAGTCAGGAGTGGGACAGAGAAACTGGCAGCTGCTGCTGTCCGAACAAGCCTTTAGACTGGTGAGTGCCACCCTGCTTAAAGGGGCAGTACGCTGTCTCTCATACACTCCCCCAGCACACACACACTCTCTCTCTCTCTCTCTCTCTCTCTCTCTCACACACACACACACATTGTCTTTCATACACTCCCCCAGCACTCTCTCTCTCTCTCTCTCTCTCTCTCTCTCACACACACACACAGACACAGTTTCTCTTTCACACTCCCCCAACACACACTGGCTCTTTTTCACACACACACTCTCACACACTTCTCCAACACAAACTGTCTCTCCTCACACACACACACATCCCAACACAAACTTGTATTATGTTTTTGTTATTACTTCTTGGTACTTCCTGCAAAGCACGTATATTCTCTGTAATTTTAGTCTTTCAAATTGCTGTTGTTTTAGGGGGGTTTTTACCAGTCTGTGCATTTCATAATTTTATTTCTCTCTTAGGCTTAATTTTAATTCTTTGTGTAGTGAGTTCTAAAATGCCTAACCTGTCCTGGCTGGAGTAATTATCATTATTACTTTTGTTATCATGTTGTGCTTTATCATTTATTATTTAAAATGGTACAATCAAATAATAGTATCCTTCTAGAATGTAACTTCAGCTTGTACTAACCTTAGCAGTGCCAGTTTAAAAAACATTAGCTAAAAACATAACTTTAGAAACCGGGCAGATGAAGGTTGCTTATTTTCAAATTGTATTTTTAGTTATATCTGTAAAATAATTTAAAATTTGCATGAAAACAGATGTTGTTCCAACTCAGACACCAAGAGCAATGATGGAGTTAAGTGTTAGTGAGTCACATACATGATTTTGATCAGTAAACCTAAACGCTAAAATAATTAGAAATATAAATTCCTTTTCTTAATAAACAAGAAAAAAACCTTAAGCGCATATGTTAAAATTAAGTATGTTTTTAGTGGAATGGAAAACAATTGACTAAAATAGAGCAGATAATGGCAGTAACGCAGAGTATGTGTGGTAGAGGAAGTAAGCAGATTTTAAGCAAATTTTATTTATTTTTATTTATCTCTACTAAAGATAGTGTACAAAGTATCTAACGTGTGTTTCTGGTATCTGTTCCACAACTGATACCTCAAGGTTTGGGATTGGGAATATCTGCTGTATTATCTCCTGATTGTTCTAAATTTACATATACCTTTAAACGTGGCTTTAACAATTAGATACAGTGCTCCTGACAGCTAATTCCTAGATTATTATCTGCAAAAACCCTAGAGTTTTCAGGTGGCTAAGCAATCCCTGGAATCATGATTAAAGTTTCCTCACCCTCCCCCAAAATCTGACAGGGTGCCCCGGTGAGCCAGGAGTGGCCAGAGGGCTGCAGGAGGGCCGTGGGCTATGGCAAGATGCAGCCCCTGTGTGACCGCGCAAAGCCCGCCTTGAGCCACATGCCAAGCACCAGACACCACAAGCCACAGCAGCAGCTCAGACATATGGGTGGCAATACCCCATATGCCTGGCCACCCTTACTTCTGCACTGCTGCTGGCGGTGGCATTGCCTTCAGAGCTGGGTGCCGGGCCAGGACCCACCAGTAACAGGCCGCCTTGCCAGGGCTTATTTTGTGCCAGGGCTGAGCTCTGGCACATCTTTCAATACAAATTAAACACTGGGGAGGCAGTGGAGACCAGATGTGATGGGGGGGAGCAGGGTGCCCATTGGGGCTGGATGATGGGGGGGCGCCAAAACACAAGTACGCCCAGGGTGCCATTTTCCCTAAGACCGGCCCTGGAATAACACAGCCACCCAAACCTCTCTGCCCCTGTGGGGCTCACCTCTCAGAACACATACAGCCCCACAGAGTCTCCAGCTAAATACAGCCCCTATATATGGGGTTTGCTCAGTTGTGGATATGTAGGTGCCCAGCCCCAAAGAGCCCCCAGGGCAAAGCCTCACCCCACCTGCAGCCTCTGGGGAGAGGGAGGAAAAACAGCATGAAAATGGGTAGGAAAAAAACAAGTGCTAGAAAGTGTTAGTGCAAGGGGAAGTGCAGTGGGGGAGGGGCAAGGCCTTCAGAGCTCTTGATCCAGTCCTGTTTTGGGGGCTAGGGCTAGTGAAACCCTGTACACATCCATCTCCAGGCTGTAACGCAGGCCAAAGGCAGCTCCCAAGCTAAGGGTGCAAGGCAGGGCTTAGTGCACTGGGATATTTACACCAGAAATACCCAGCTCTGTGGCCGATTCCCCTCTGCCTGGCACACGGGCTCAACCATCTCACCTGGGCACAGCGAGTGTGAAATGACCCCAGAGTTACACCCCCGCTGCACTGGTACAAATGGCACACTGTGGGCCAGGCAGGAGAGACGCAGACCCCTGAAATCCAGGATTAGTGAAAAAATCACGATTGGTACAAAGATGACGGCTGAGAGAGACTGGAGAGATCACACTCAATGGCACAGTTTGATAGAAAGTGACAATTAGATTAATTAAAACCTAGATGGTCCCGTCTAGCCTGAACATCTTTCAATTGCTGATGCCCTTTGGGGGAGTTTTTAACATCAGATTCAATAACGACAGACCCAGACAGGGCTCTCGCTGAGTGGCCTGTTGCACTGTTTTAACAGCTCCGCGCCACATTGCTCGGCCTGCGGACCACCCTAGAGCAGGTGTCCGAGTGCTCGGGAGAAGGAGCCGCTCTGAGCGGGTCACACATCACAGCCAGGCCACTCACAGGCAGGGCGAGAACCGACGGCTGGAAACCGATGCTAGAAAAATCCATTCTGGAATAAAGATGCAAGTGTTTAGCAGGGAGGGGAATTAACCATTAGAACAGCTCACCCAGGAACGTGGGGCACTCTCCCGTGCTGATGTCAGTGTCGTGTTAGAGGATGGCTGGTCAGACAGAGTAAACACTCATCCCAGGCCGTGAGATACAGAGTCTTTGCCACTGGGGACATGGATTCATAGATTCCTAGGCCAGAAGGGAGCATTGTGATCATCTAGTCTGACCTCCTGTGTAGCACAAGACTCAAAGTTTCCTCAAAATAATTCTCAGAACAGCTCTCTTAGGAAAACATCCTATCCTGATTTAAAAATTGTCAGTGATGGGGAATGCACCACACTCCTTGGTAACTTATTCCAGTGGGTAATTACCCTCACTGCTAAAAATGTACTGTGAAGCTGGCAGACCGGGTGCCAGCTCATGCCAAGGTCCTTAGGCCTCCAGTGAACACTGTCAAATGCATAGCTGGAAACCAGTCTGACGCACCAGTGTGTTAGTAGTGTTAAAATGGGTCTCAGACTTGTAACAATGTGTTTAGCATGTAGACTTTATTAAATGCTTGTAAATTGCCACCTGCATTATCCTCATTTATAATATCTGTAAGCCACGTTATAAGGTAATGCTTCAGTGTTTGTTCGGCAACTGAAAAAATCTTTCCTCTGAAACTGGAAATCCAGTCAGGAAAGAAGCATCACCTAGTGTGAAATACTGGTTTTGCACCCATGAGGAGGGCAAGACTATATAATCCAAATGGACCATTTTAAGCCACCAAAGAGGAAGGACTTTGTTGATTGCTCCTGGAACAGCCACGAAGAGGGGGATGTGCAGAAGCGCTCGACCCATCAGTTTGTACTCTAGGGAGATGGGGATAAAAATCCCTGACCAGTGACGGGTCTTTTGGGACTGGGAGTAACCTGAATATTTTGTGATCTTTGTTGTAAAGTGGCCATCTATCACAAAAGCAAGCTTGCCTGGGTAGCAAGATAGATTGGAGTGCCCAAGGGGACTGTCAAGGTTCCTTCCCCACTCTGAACTCTAGGGTACAGATGTGGGGACCTGCATGAAAACCCCCCTAAGCTTATTTTTACCAGCTTAGGTTAAAACTTCCCCAAGGTACAAACTATTTTTCCTTTTGTCCCTGGACTAGATTGCTGCCACCACAAAGCGTCTAACAAATATATAACAGGGAAAGAGCCTGCTTGGAAACCTCTTTCCCCCCAAAATCCTCCCAAACCCTACACCCCCTTTCCTGGGGAAGGCTTGATAAAAATCCTCACCAATTTGCATAGGTGAACACAGACCCGAACCCTTGGATCTTAAGAACAAGGAAAAAGCAATCAGGTTCTTAAAAGAAGAATTTTAATTGAAGAAAAAGTCAAAGAATCACCGCTGTAAAATCAGGATGGTAAATACCTTACAGGGTAATCAGATTCAAAACATAGAGAATCCCTCTAGGCAAAACCTTAAGTTACAAAAAGACACAAAAACAGGAATATACATTCCATTCAGCACAACTTATTTTATCAGCCATTTAAACAAAACAGAATCTAATGTATATCTAACTAGATTACTTATTAGCCCTTTACAGGAGTTCTGACCGGCATTCCTGCTCTGGTCCCGGCAAAAACAACATACAGACCAAGAGAACCTTTTTTTCTCCCCCCCTCCAGCTTTGAAAGTATCTTGTCTCCTCATTGGTCATTTTGGTCAGGTGCCAGCGAGGTTATCCTAGCTTCTTAACCCTTTACAGGTGAAAGGGTTTTTCCTCTGTCCAGGAGGGATTTAAAGGTGTTTACCCTTCCCTTTATGTTTATGACAGGGACTGTTTGTGACTCCATGATAAGGCTGTATAGTGCCTGAGAAGTTTACACTCGTTGCCGGGCTGGTGAAATGTAAGTATAGAACTCACAGCCAGTTTGGGGTTTGTGCCGCCCTTCTTAACCGTCTGCTCTGAGATTGGTATTCTCGCTTGCGAGCCGCTCCATGTGGTGTGCCATTTACACCTAATTATCAGTCTGAATTTGTCTAGCTTCCACTACTAGCCATTGGATCCTGTTATACCTTTCTCTGCCTGATTGAAGAGCCCATTATTAAACATTTTCCCCATTGTAGATACCTACAGACTGTAAACAAGTCACCCCTTAACCTTCTCTTTTTAAGCTACATAAATTCAGCTGCTTGAGTCTGTTCCTGTAAGGCAGGTTTTCTGATCCTTTAATCAGTCTTATGGATCTTCTCTGAACCCTCTTCAATTTATCTACAACTTTCTTGAATTGTGCGCATCAGAAATGAATACTGTATTCCAGGAATGGTCGCACGGTTACCAAATATAGAGGTAAAATGACATCTCTGCTCTTACTCAGGATTCCCCTGTTTATGCATCCCAGGATTGCTCAGGTTCAGCTGATTATCCACTACGACTCCCGAATCTTTTCAGAGTCACTGCTTCCCAGGAAAGAGTCCCCCACCCTGTAAGTAAGGCCTGAATTCTATGTACCTAGTTGTATATGTTACACTTAGCCATATTAAAACACATATTCTTCGCTTGCCATACACAGACCCAGAAACCCAGCCACAGGCCCCTCCCAGCTTGTGCTCACTGCATTATCAGAAGTGTTTGCAGTGCAGGATCCTCTCCCCTCACTGACCCCGTCCCCATGGCCCCGACTGCATGAGCAGCTCAGAGCAGCGTGTGCCACACGGCTTAGTGCCGTGTGTATAGCAGTGCAGACCCAGAGCGATGCTGCTCCCCTGAGGCAGAGACCTCCCCATCAGCCATCTGTTGTGCTCACTTTTATGTTGGGGACAGTCCCTGTGCTGTATTCTCAGCAGGGCCCGGTGGCTAGGAGAACGGCACCTCCATCCCCTGCACCTTGTCCCAGCCAACGCTGATGCCCTGGGACCCTGGTACAGAATCACTGAGCCAGACAGTCTCCTTCTGGGGAGTGGGGAGGATTGTAAACTGCACCTGCTGGCCCCAAAGGGACCTTAAATGGGGTCCTGGCATAGGGGAGTGGCCTGGGAAAGGGGGCAGAGATGGGACATTCCTCTGTCCAGCCAATCCCTGGCTGCTATATCACCCTGAACTTGGAGAGGGGGCCTGGCTTGGGAATGGGGGTGTGGCCAGGACTTTTCTGAAGCCATACAGTCCCCAGCTGTTGTTTCATCCCCAGCCAATGAGAGTACTGTCCACAGGCCACATGTCCCATAGAGCAGCACAGTCCCCGTTTTCCATGAGAAGCCCGAACACCTGGGATGTGCCAGGTTTTCATTCCCTCCTTGCTCATGTCTGGTTGCTTTACAGCCACACAGTGTCTTTGCGAGCCATGTGCCTGGGCTGAGTGGGACTGGCTCTGTGTGACAGGGACACAGAGCCCCTGGAGGGGCGCTTGGGGCCTGAGCTGGGGATGGAAATTGAAGAGCAGTGGATGGGGGCTGATGCTACCAGAGCGGGGCTGGAGGTCAGAGCCCAGGTTAATGTCACTTGCTCAGTGGTTGCTGATAAACTCACCCATGTACTAAGCTCCTGCTCTGGGTAAATGTGCCTTGGAGGCTGTGGCGACTGGAGCTGTGTGGACAGACACCAACTCACGCCAACCACATGCCCCTGTGTGTCCTGTCTGAGTATTTCACACTCCTAAAAATTGCCCCTGGGAATTCCCCAGTTAGTGATGCTGAACCTCGATGGATTTCACACTACTGGTGTAGGTCACTGCCTCTGGTGTGAGCCAGGGAGTCCCCCTTGGAGACACAGAGAGCACTGGCCTGGGGGTAGATGTGACTGCTCCCTGTGAGTGAAACCAGCCTTGGGCTGTGGCTAGTAGTCTGTGTGTTGCGAAATATAAATGGGAAACCAGCACATTCAGTCCTCAAAGACACCAGCCTGGGGTTGGGAGGGAATGGTGGATAATGATTCCACTCACATCTCTGGCCACACACATGTCACGGCTGCTCCCAGACATGCTACAAGAGGCCACAGCCCATCCGGTTCCTCTGCTGCTCCCCCTGGGGAGGAGGGGACTGGAGGCACAGAGCCTCGGGGGTTCTCCTCAGAGGCCCAGACGCTGCTGCAGAGTCCCCTGGCTCAGTCACCAGCTCTTGCTCCCCATGATCCTGCTGTGGCTGCTCTGTAAGTTTGGGGAGAGCTCTCTGCCCACGGGCTGGGGGAGCTTGTCTCCAGGTTGTTGGGAGCAGAGGGAGAGACAGGATAATGATGGTGCCTGGTCTGGGGAGATGTGGGGACCAGCCTGGGTTCAGAATTCCATTAGAAATATTGAATAGTTGAAATGGTGACTACACATGGCTACTTCACGGAGATCCAGACAATTAATTCATGTCAGAGTGAAAAGCTGGTTGTAAATTCATGGTGTGTGTCTCCTAACGATGTCTGACATGATTTTCAATACTCTTCCAATGTTTGCTGTAGCCTCCTGCTCTACATGCCATATAATATCATGCCCTTGTGAAGGCATCACAGGCTCATATATATAATGTACGCTCAGAGCAGCCTAGGGGTTGAGACACCCATTTCCCATTAAAAAATATGGAATTTGGATCTAAATCCCTTAGCTTTGAAAATTAGAGCCTGTATGTAACCCACACACCTTCTGGGTGTGGTGTTCTGTCCCGTGTAGTGGCACCGAGACCTCTTAGAGAGAGAGATAAAATGAGTTTGCACTACAGCCTTAGCTAACAGTATGTTGGCTTTTAGCTCATGGGGTAAAGGCTCCTATACTCAGCTCCCAAGGTCACCAGTTCAATCCTGCCCGCCAGCGACCGGGGTCTGTTGGCGTTACATGTAAATTTACATCGATTGTAAACTCTTTGGGGTAGGAGCCATCTTCTTGTTCTGTGTTGGTACGGCCCCGAGCGCAATGGGGTCCTGGTCTATAACAGGCACTCCTAGGTGCTACTGCAGTAGAGAATACGAATATTGCATATAAAGAAATTACATTAAAAGGATGTTACTGAGGTTTCAAATTCGAGAAGACTGATGTTAGGAAATGCCAGTATTAGGTTTGGCCACTCAGAGCTCATTATGATTGTGGGGCCAGAGAGTTTAGCATTCTTCTTGGGGAGCATATTGATGATAATCTGGGACTTTGTGAGAAAGTAGAAATATTGAAATTTTTACAATGCCATATGTTCTGAGTTTCCAAGGGCATTATGAGGGAGAGGGGTTCATTAAAATTAATGGTAATTTTTTTACACTCCGATCACTGAAGTCAAGGAGAGTTTTTTCCATTGACTTTAACCGACTTCTGGTCAAACCCTCAAACTGTACTGAAGACTTTGTAATCCTCCCCTGCAACTATTCAGACTTTGTCAGATTCCTAACCGGGTCTTTCCACCGATATCTGTGTTGAGACCTATTAAACATGCATTGATTGTGTCTTGATTATCAGACATTCTGGGAAGATTAATTAATCAAGTCTGCAGAAAACAAGGTCATTAGAGAGGATCACAACTTAGACAATGTTTTCAAATTTGGAAATAAATGGGAAATTTTTAGCCAAATATTTCCTATTCCCCACCCCACCCCACCCCCCCGCAATTTTTCATCCACCCTTTGTTTCTCCATCTGTACAAGGGGGGTACTGATACTGACCTCCAGCAGAAAGGCTATGATATTGAAAAGAAATCTGAGACTATTCTACAACAACTGGGAGACTTTGCAAAGAGCCCCCCTCATTAATATTATAAGACTGTTCAATTGTTTTATAGACAGACAAGAAGGGAAAAGTGACATTTCTCACTTAAAAACATTATTACAAAGAAGATTGTGCTTAAATTGATGACCTTTAAAATGTCACCCTTTCCACATGGTCATACCCCAGTGACGAATCCCAGCTTTGCTGGTTTGGTAGGAAAACACCCCTTAAATACTGAGACTCTGCGCCTGCTATCACTTGTGCAATTAGGTAACTTTACTCTTGTAAGTAATTCCATTGAAGATAATAGGGCTACTCAGAAGAGTTCAGTTCTGCATGTGCTTAAATGTCCGCAGGACCAGGGGCTAGAGTTGTTTGTTTTCTGCATATCTGTGTGTAGGGTTAAATCTCTCTTCAACTGTAGCTGCTGTGACAGGTTTTTAATCTGTTAATCCGATAACCAGCCTGTCTCTGATCGTTTCAAATTTTGCATTCCCAAAGTCACAGTTTTCAGACAATATATGCAGAGCTTTTATCAAACATTCGACATTTCCCTCTGCTTCTTGAATTCTCTGGCTGAAACGTGCTGTTTCATAAACCACACTTCTCTGAGCTCTAAAGTACGTATCAAGTATCACCTGGACCCTTTTGCAGTCTTCTCTGTGACTGTCTCCAGTAAAGTCAAAGGATTTTAAGATACGCTCTGCTTGTTTCCCCATAGCATAAATTAACAAAGGTACCCAGATATTTCCAGTTTCTTTGTGGAGCCTGTTTGCAATGTGAAATCTTGCACAATACTGGTTCCAGTTTGTCCATTGAGAAGGTTTGTCACTGGTGAAGTCCCCTGGAGCTTTGAAGAGTGGCATGTTGATGAGATCCTGCAACCTATGTTGCATTGTTCCCTCTGTCTGCAACCTTTGTTGCTGATTTCCTTCTGTTTCTGTTCTCCTCGGTCTCTAGTATACTTCTGACCCCATGTCATGTTCAGGTACCAGATATGGACTGGCCTCAGAGCTTCCTTCTTAGCAAAGTACACACCAGATGCGTTCATCATAAGATCTTGTAATGCTCTGCCAGGCATGTCTGAGGTTAGCTTAAATAAGATGTTTTCCATACAGTGCCAGTTAGTGGGTGAACAATATAATAGAATTCAGCAGTCCATTCCCTGATCTATGAAACCCTTCGCCTCCAGGGACCAATGCCCGGGGCTCAGAGCATCCAACAGTGGCCTGGGGGCGTCTAGGGCAGGAAGATGGGTCTGTTACCTGGGAAGGAAAAATGTGAGAATCATCCAGAGATAGGTTCAGGGTCTGGTTATCCCCCAATTCAATATCCTGATGCCTAGCTCCCATCCGTGGGCCTTCTCCAGGAGAAAAGTCAAGGAGAGCGCTTGTCCTGGTCTGACAGGCCCTGCTTAGTATCTCTTGGGGTCTCTATCCCAGTTTGTTAGTTCCCGTGTCCCCTCTGTCCTGAACGTGCTGCACGGCTCTGAGATGTCCCAGCCCCCTCGGGGGATTTAATCTGAGGTCTCATGACACTGGACTGCCTCTTTTCAGAGCACAGCCCCCAGGAGTTCTGGGGGGGATACAAACAACCTTGTACGTCCCCGCCCATGCTCCACCCCCAGGCCCCTTCCTACTTCCCAGCACTGTGCTGTAGGGGGCTCTTCCCCTGTGGCCAGGGCCCCAGGCTGGGGCTAATGGGGTCTGCCTGGTGCTGGGGGGGGGGCACCAAACACCTCTGCGGCTGGGGAAGGGCCGCGTCGCCTGCCCAGTGCACGGCGGGGGGGAGCACACCACTCGGCATGCTGTGGGGAGCCATGCCACCCACCCGCTGGGTGCTCTGGGGCTGGGGGAAGGGAACCATGTGGCCCACCCAGGAGGTTGCTGGGATGGGGGTGGCCTCCACGTCAGGGGAGCCTCTGGGCTTTGGCAGGAGGGGCTGGGCCTTGGGCAGAAGGGGCAGGACGGGTCAGGGGCTAGCCTTCCTGAGCCTGGGGTTCACTCACCATCTAGGTGGGGACAGCTGCCCAGCCGGAGGCAGAGCTGCTTTGTGGAGACCTCACTCTGAGCCTGCCCTCTCTAGAGCCATTTGCCTGCTCCCCAACCACCCATCAAATGTTCCCTATTCCAGGCCCAGCCATGTCTGTCTACATCTGGATCCTCCGCTATGCCCTGGTTCTTCTCCTCCTGGTGTCTTCCCTGATCATCACCTTCATCCTGTAGAGAACAAGCCATCGCTCTGCCTGAGCCACAAGACTCGAGTCCCCATGAGATATAACATGGCCCCGTCCCTTCAGCCTGCCTGCACCCCTAACCTTGTCCATCCAGCTCCCGGTTCCCCAACACAGTCCTCTCTGTGCTGCCTCCCATACACCCTCTTTGCTCTGTGCTCCTCCCCACAGCCCTCCTCTCTCCATGTCTCAATCCCTCTGAGCAATCCCATTGCTCCACCTGCCTAGAGCGAAACATGGGGATTTGCAGGGAAAATCTTTGTCTTGTTCCCCTTCCCCGATTCTCTCTTTCTGTCAATCCTCAGACTGTGATCTCCTCAGGGATTGTCCCCTCAACAGGGTCTGGGCGGTGCCGTGCACATTGTGGTCACCACCCTGAATAACCAATAATAACAATGTCCCAGGTGGGCATGTGGCTGAGAGAATCCAACAAACATTCCAAGGTGGCTGAGCCCCAGGGTTCTCACTGGGATGTACGGCCCATGAGGGACGCGGGACTCACGTGTAATATGCTCATTCCCTTCCCCTATGCAGAAGGGAGCAGCTGCATTTCCCAGCCTGCGCCCCATGCCAAGTGCACTGCACTGCAGGAGTGAGGTCTAGGGGTTACCCTGGCGATGGCCAGGTCTGAGGCCTTGTCTCTCTCTCAAACCCCAAGGAAAAGGATGTTTGTGGAGCCTGAGACAATCAGGAGTCCCCGAGCAGGGAGGAGTTTGGCCAGGCTCCATACAGCAAACTCCAGGCACAATCACTGAGCAGGGTCCCATTTTATATTTTGCACAGTGAGCACTGCACACACAGCTAGTGAGGCATAGGTCCTGCCCCAAAGATCTCATCATCTAGGTAGACCAGGAAGACAAAGCATGGGAGGGAAAACCAAGGCAAAGAGCAATGGGGTGACTTGCCCGCAGTTACCATGAAGTACCAGGACTAGAACCTAGGTCTGCTGATTCCCATGCCTGTGTCCTAGTCACTAAATTTCACTGCTTCTTCCTTATGTCTATGGGCCGTCCGTGCCTCTGGGTGAAGGAAAGGGCAGGTCACTCTCTGGGGTCATTCCAATGTCCACATTACTTCTGGGCTCAGAAACGGCCCATCCACTGAGTTCCATGGAGGGGACGATGTTATCCCCTAACAAAGGGCTGCCTCGGTCCATGTCGGAGAGCGACCAAACCAAAGAGGTCTCTACTTGGCTCATGTCTCATTCAGGGTTTCTCAAGACAAAGTTGTTGGGGACACTGGGGCATGGCCACTAGGTAACTCGAGGGGATGGAAGACCACGAATGTCGATGAAGCCCCCTCGCACTAGGTCCAGGTGTCCTTGGCCCCCGCTCCCACCTGGAGGCACTCGCAGCAGCTCTGCATACTAGGCCCAAGTGTCCTTGGCCCCCAGCCTGGAGGCACACACAGCAGTTCTGCTGAGAATCTGCAACAATATGCTGCGGAGTCAGACTGCCTGAAACTAAGCAAGGCCAAACAGGGGAGATATGGAAGAACAATGGTGAATGAAGCAGCTTTATGTATGGTTTAAGAAATGATACAGAGAACCAGGGAACTAGCTGGGAACTGGATTGGCTGGCTATATGGATACTTGGGGCAGCTTGCTATTGGATAAGTATTCTGGGAAAAAGGATGTATAAAAGCCTGTCTAACTTCCTGCTCTGTGTACAGGATTTGAGATTCAAATCTCCCTGTACCTATTTGAAGCTTCAAATAAACTTTTCTGCTTCTCCACCCCGTTGTGATTATTGGGTGTAGCACACCGGGTAACGAACCAACTCAAGCTGTTGTTCAGCCTCTCGGCACTGGGTGCCCGCAACAAAGTGAAATACATTTCCCAGAAATTCCCAATCATTCACTCTCCTCCATGAATGTTGGTCTCTACCAGTCATGCTGCTCCAGGCCTGGGCTTCTGGCTCAGCCAGGGGAGATGGGAAGAGCTGCTGGGAGAGCCCCCAAGAGACAGAGTGTTGCCGAATGTGGAGCTGGTGATTCAGTAGGGTTGTCCCTGGGAGCCAGCCCTGAGCCCAGGTGTCTGTGCAGTGTTAGGGGGCGCTGCTCTGTCTGAGGAAAAAGAAAAGAAGTACTTGTGGCATCTTAGAGACTAACAAATTTATTTGAGCATAAGCTTTTGTGAGCTACAGCGATGGCTGAGAATAGTGCAGTTGTCTCAGAGTTGGTTCTGGATTCCGCTAAAGCCCAGGAAGGGAATGGTCCTAAGTTTGTGTCTGCAAGGGAGAATGGCCCAGTAACTTGGTCGCATCCAGTTAGTGTCTATGCAAAATCGCAGACCAGAAAATTCTGGTGCTTGTATTTTGCCTGTTGCTAGTGTGTGGCTGGGAAAGGGTGTAGCAACTCTGTCTAATCAGGGTGAGATCCTAGCCAGGGCACAAGGAGAGCATAAAGGTGATTTGATTGTGTTACCTACTGAGGGTGTGGAAACCTGTAGCAAGAAGGAAAAGATTCCTGAACTTGTGTGTGGCAAAGGGAAGGGGAATGCTTCCAGCCTTTTATTTAGGAAGTCTGTAAGTTTGCCTGAAAGGGGATTGTGTAGGAATCCACCTGATGGGCCAGAGGTAATTCTGGATGTAATGAGACCCAGAAAGAGTCTGTTGTTGCTCAGAAAAGTGTTCCTCTAGAGCAAGCTCTAGGTGAAGAGGGTTAGGGCAGAATTTCTGTGAGGGGTGAATTGTTGCATAGAAAAGACCCTAGGGAAAGGAGTCCTCCTGGAGTCTTTGCAAGCAGTTTACTGCAACTGAAGGGTGTGAAAGTGATTTAATCAAGAAAGTTTCAGTTCCTAACAACCAGAAATTTTCTGTTGTGAATGAAGCCACTGACATTCCTGTTGAAAGATCCAGTGTGGAGAGCTTTGAGAAGGTCTCAGATGGAGTGAAAGCTGTTAAGAAAGTTAAACAGTCCTATAACCAAGTGGCTGTGTTTGGCCAGCTTGTTGGGGAGACAACTATGAATCCGATGAAGTGAGCTGTAGCTCACGAAAGCTTATGCTCAAATAAATTTGTTAGTCTCTAAGGTGCCACAAGTCCTCCTTTTCTTTTTGCGAATACAGACTGACACGGCTGCTACTCTGAAATCTGTCTGAGGAGGTGCTCATGCCTGGCCCTGGAGCCTTTGCCATTGGGGACACGGGGGATGGTCCAACACTCAGTGGTTGTAAATCAAGATTGTTGTTACCAGAAGACACTCTCCATCTCCACCACAGAGATTGGCTGGATGCAGGGATCACTGCATGGGATTCTCTGGCCTGGGTGATGCAGGGGGCCAGACAGATGAACACAATGGTCCCCTCTGGCTTTAACATCCCTGGATCTGTGTAGCCCGGGCTGTGGAAACCCCCAACCAGGGGGTTAAATTCCAAGGCACATTTTACAGAGAAAAAAATAGACGCAGGCACCTCTCCCTGCACTGACCCCATCCCCACAACCCAGATGCGCTAGCAGCTCAGAGCAGTGCACGCCACATGGCTCAGTGGGGTATATATAGATGCACAGACCCAGAGCGATGCTGCTCCCCTGATGCAGCGACCTTCTCATGGCCCATTTCCACGGACCTCTTGGTGCCAACCGGCAGGGGACATGGGGTACATGAGGGTTACAGGGATTCCTTGGGGGCAGTATCTACACATTAGTCTGCCAAAGAATGCCATGGAAGGGCTCGAATGGAAGCCTCTGTCACACTGGTCATCACAATCATTGTGAGACGTATGTACAGATAATACAGGAGGAGTCATCTCTAAATACTAGAAAGTATGTTCTCCAGGTCTGTGAGATAAGGCAGGTCACAGAAATGTGATTCCCAAGCTCCTGGCAGGCAGAGGAGAAGAAATGCTTCTCTCCTACTGGTTGGTCATGTGCTAATTGAGTATTGTCCAATTACAATCTGAGCAAAATACTAACCAATATACAGAGGGGTTTCTAGGAAGAAACAAAGCCAGCAGGGATTCTCCTGTTTAGAGGTAAGACAACAAACTTTTCAAACTATGTCTGGGGTGCAGACGAACCCCACCCCCATTTCCTTTCGTCTGTGAGGATAAGTTGCCAGTGGGCTGGATTGTCTGAGAAGGGATCTCAGCCAACCTGGTTGAAAATGCTGGGAGAATGGCTTAGGGTAAGCTATCTGGCAGGGGACAGGGGAATGCCTTGTTAGCTAAGTTTCAGCTCTAGCAAATATGTTGTGCTTCTGTTTGATAGGTAACCGCTTGTTTCCAATATTCTTACTTACTGTGACTCTAATCTTTGATCTTTCATAACAAACCTGTCCTTGTTTTCACTATGAATCTATCTCAGTGCTGCGTGTGAAGCAGAGTGGTGACCCTGTGTGGAACTTGGTAAGCCGGGGTGTGCTGTTCCTTTGGGAATGGCGAATCTGAGAGCTCTGTGCATGTCCATTGGAACAGGGCCTGGCACCCCAGAAGGACAATCGGAGGACTCGGGGGATGGAGGGTGTCCATCACAAGCCTATACAGAGATAGCGAGGCCTGCAGAGGTCTCGAAGGCCGTGATTGTGCTGCTGGAAGCTGGAGGATTCAAGGAGCTGGCCCACCTCAGATACAGACAAGACTCCCTCTCGCTAGGGTGTGACCCTTAGGATCCCTCAATTCCACCTGGCAAAGGGGTCTCTGCTCCGTCATTGTAGCCTCTGATAGTCCTGAAAAGCTCACTACACACAATACGCTGCAGTCACAGTATTTACGTATAAGGAATGTCCAATGAAAACTTAAATGAAAGCCAGAATCATACTGATTCCCAGAACTGTTGGGTGACATACGTAGGGGTGATATTGAAAGCTGTGTCTATGCACTAAACAATGGTTTGACGTCTAACTCAAGGCAGGACTGACAATGAGGGGCTGAGTTAGACAAAGGAAGCTGATTCCCCCCATCGCCCTCAACTTTGTAAATCAAGCTTTGTGAGCCAACACAATGGAAGCCAAACCTGCATAGGGAATAAACAGGGGGATGGAAAGACCCAGAAATAAAACCACAGGGGGTTGTCCTGACCTCAGGGACAAAGCAACCAACGTGGGGAGTACAAGAAGTCAAAAGGACTCAACTTTATCCATCGCTGATGAAGCAAAATGGACAGCTCTTTTTGCATTCATGGAAGGTGGATCTGAGCAATGCTGGCGGGTGATGCTGGGAGATTGCTTTGGGTGGGGAAAAGACTGTAGAAAAGGATTTTAGCCTGCGGCAGTTAAGCTTAGGTTCTAAGAAGCATGTTATACTTTTCGTTTTATATGGAACCATTACTATGTCCATTCTCCTTACATCTTTATCTTTGAGAATAACCTCATTATTGTTTTCACTCAAACTCAGTCTCTGTGCTGTGAGGTTTTAAAGGACTGTCCCTGAGTCGTACCAGTCAGGCTGTGTGTGCACTTTTCCCGTGGAGACAGTAAAGCTGGTGATTTCTGTGAGTCTCCAGTGGCATGGGCTGGATACTACAGGGGGAGGCTTTCCGAGGGGCACAGGGGCTGCAGTGCACCTGTTGTTCTCCTGCAAGGCTAGGTAAGGGCTGGCAGAACCCAGAAGAGATTGTGTGGGTGGCTGCCAGACTGGATGTGTCAGAGGAGCTGACACCCAGCTAAGAAGCAGCAAGTCTTCCTCTAGCTGGAAACAGGAGGGGGTAACCAGGTGATTCATGGTCCTGGACAACCCCAGTAAGTGTCATGTAAGGCCAGGTGGTAGCAAGATGCCTCACAACCTTGAGTACCCCTAGATAGCATCATACCGACACAATGCCCACCTGCTGCGCTCACTTCTATCCTGCAGATGGTCCCTGCACTGCATTCTCAGCAGGCCCAGGTGGCTGGGAGCATGGCACCTTCTCCCCAGCACCATTTCCCAGCCTATGCTGATCCCATGGGACCCTGGTACAGTCACTGAGCCAGATTTTCCCCTGTGCGGGAGTGTGGTTACATACAATGCACCTGCCGGTCCCAAAGTGACCCGAATGTAGGTGCATCTGGTCCCAGCAGGATGTCTCAAGCCTAGGGTCCTCTGGGGGCACAGTCCTGTCATAGAGACACCTGCATTAGCTCCATCCCAGCTAGTGACATAGGGGGTGTGGACCCTGAATGGGGGCAGAGCCAGGAAATTCACAGATTCATGGATTCCAAGGCCAGATCATCGAGTCTAACCTCCTATATAGCTCAGGCCAGAGAACTTCCCAAAGCAATCCCTATAGCAGAGCTTTTAGAAAAAAACATCCCATCTCCATTTAAAAGTTGTCAGTGACAGAGAATCCACCACAACCCTTGGTAGATTGTGCCAATGGTTAATTTATGCTTTATTCCAGGCTGAATTTGTCTGGCTTCAACTTCCAGCCATTGGATCATGTTTGACCTTCTCTACTAGCTGAAGAGCCTATTATTAAATATTTATTCTCCATGTAGGCACTTACAGACTGTGATCAAGTCACCCCTTAACCTTCTCTTTGTTAAAATAAACAGATGGAGCTCTTTGAGTCTGTCACTAAAGGCATGTTTTCTAATCCTTTAAGCATTTTTATGGATCTTTTCTGACCCCTCTCCAATTTATCAACATCCTTCTTAAATTGTGGACAGCAGGACTGGACAGAGGATTCCAGCAATGGTCACGTCAGTGCCAAATACAGAGGTCAAATAACCTCTCTACTCCTCTGCGAGATTCCCATTTATGCATCCAACCATCATATTTCCCTTTTTGGCCACAGTATCACACTGGGAGTTCATGTGCCACTGCTTATCCACCATGGCACTCCTATCTTTTTCAGGGTCACTGCTTCCCTGGAAAGAGTCCCACATTCTGTAAGTATGGCCCACATTCCTTGTTCCTAGGTGTATGCATTTACATTTAGCCATATTAAATGTATATTGTTTGCTTGTACCCAGCTTACCTTTCATTAATGATCTGGAGGATGGCGTGGACTGCACCCTCAGCAAGTTTGCAGATGACACTAAACTGGGAGGAGTGGTAGATATGCTGGAGGGTAGGGATAGGATACAGAGGGACCTGGACAAATTAGAGGATTGGGCCAAAAAGAAACCTGATGAGGTTCAACAAGGACAAGTGCAGAGTCCTGCACTTAGGACAGAAGAATCCCATGCACCGCTACAGACTAGGGACCGAATGGCTAGGCAGCAGTTCTGCAGAAAAGGACCTAGGGGTTACAGTGGACGAGAAGCTGGAAATGAGTCAGCAGTGTGCCCTTGTTGCCAAGAAGGCCAATGGCATTTTGGGATGTATAAGTAGGGGCATAGCGAGCAGATCGAGGGACGTGATCGTTCCCCTCTATTGGACATTGGTGAGGCCTCATCTGGAGTACTGTGTCCAGTTTTGGGCCCCACACTACAAGAAGGATGTGGATAAATTGGAGAGAGTCCAGCAAAGGGCAACAAAAATGATTAGGGGTCTGGAACACATGACTTATGAGGAGAGGCTGAGGGAACTGGGATTGTTTAGTCTGCAGAAGAGAAGAATGAGGGGGGATTTGATAGCTACTTTCAACTACCTGAGAGGTGGTTCCAGAGAGGATGGTTCTAGACTATTCTTCTTCTTCAGTGGTAGAAGAGGACAGGACAAGGCGTAATGGTCTCAAGTTGCAGTGGGGGAGGTTTAGGTTGGATATTAGGAAAAACTTTTTCACCAAGAGGGTGGTGAAATACTGGAATGTGTTACCTAGGGAGGTGGTAGAATCTCCTTCCTTAGAAGTTTTTAAGGTCAGGCTTGACAAAGCCCTGGCTGGGATGATTTAATTGGGGATTGGTCCTGCTTTGAGCAGGGGGTTGGAATAGATGACCTGCTGAGGTCCCTTCCAACCCTGAGATTCGGTGGTTCTATCCGTAGCCATTCAGAATGTGCTTTGTGTCCATGACCTGTGCTCGTGATTATTTACACCTCACCCTACTTTTTCAGTGATGATTTTATGTTTTTTTCTGGGTGTCAATGAAAATGGTAACTAGTTTACAGCCAAGAAGTGATCTCTGTGGGACCCCACTGGAAACACTCCCACTTGATACAGGAGTTCTGAAGGAACTCAAATGTGAAATTGCAGAACTACTAACTGTGGTATGTAACCTGTTGCTTAAATCAGACTCTGTACCATACGATTGGAGCTTAGTTAATGTAACTCTGATTTTTTTAAAAGACTTCAAAGGTGATACTGGCAATTACAGGCTGGAAAACCTAGCTTCAGTACCAGAGAAGTAGGTTGAAACTACAGTAAAGAACAGAATTATCAGGAACGTAGATGAACATGAATTGTTGAGAAAGAGTCAACATGGGGATTTGTAAAGGGAAATCATGCCTCACCAATCTATTAGAATTCTCTGAGGCGGGTCAACAAACATGTGGACAAAGGTAATCCAGTAGATATAGTGTACTTGGAGTTTCAGAAAGCCTTTCACAAGGTCCCACACCAAAGTCTACAGAGCAAAGTAAGTGGTCATGGGATAAGAGGGAAGGGCCTCTCATGGATCTCACTGGTGAAAAGATAGGAAACAAAGAGTAGGAATAAATGGTCAGTTTTCAGAATGGAGAGACATAAATAGAGGTGTTCCCCAGGGATCGGTATGGGGACAAGTACTGTTCAGCATATTCAGAAATGATCTGGAAAAGGGGGTAAACTCTGAGGTGGCAAAGTTTGTGTATGATACAACATTTGTCAAGATAGTTAAATCCAAAGCAGACTGCAAAGAGTTACAAAGGGATCTCACAAATATGGGTGAATGGGCAACAAAATGGTAAATGAAATTCAACGTGAATAAATGCAAAGTAATAGACATTAGAAAACATCATCTCAATGACATGTGCAAAATGATGGGATCAAAATTAGCTGTTACCACTCAAGAAAGAGATCTTGGAATCAATACAAGTTCTCTGAAAACATCTGCTCAGTGTGCAGTGGCAGTCAAAAAAGCTAACAAAATATTAGGAACAATTAGGAAAGGGATAGATAATAAGACAGAAATGATCACAAAGCCACTTTATAAATATAAAAAATAATATGGAACACTCAAGGACATGGAAACTCAAAAATATCACTTTATTGATCCATGGTACGCCCACATCTTAAATACGGCATGGAGTTCTGGTTATTTTATGTCAAAAAGATGTATTAGTATTGGGAAAAGGATACAGAAGGACAACAAAAATGAGTAGGGGTATGGGATAGCTTCCAGATGAGCAGAAATTAAAGACTTGGACTGTTCAGTTTAGAAAAGAGATGACTATGGGGGATACGATACAGGGGTATACAATCATTAATGGTGTGGAGAAAGTGAATAGGGAAGTGTTATTTCCCCGTTCACATAACACAAGAAGCCAATGAAATGTATTGTTGTCAGGTATAAAAGAAACAAAAGGAAATACTTCTTCACACAATGCACCATCAACCTGTGGAACTCATTGCCAGGGGATGTTGTGAAAGCCAAAAGTATAATGGGGTTCAGAAAACACTTAGATAAGTTCCTGGAGGACAGGTCTGTTAATGGCTATTAGCCAAGATAGCCTGTGACACAACCCCATGTTCTGGGAGTCTTTAAGTCCCTGACTGCCGGATGCTGGGACTGGAAGACTGAGGATGGATCACTTGATAATTTCCCTGTTTTGTTCATTCCCTCTGAAGGATCTGGCACCAGCCACTGTCAGATGACAGGATACTGGGCTAGATGGACCATCTGACCCAGTATGGCCTTTCTTACATTCTTATCTTACCCTCCTTTAATTCTAGCCACTCCATTATCTTGCCGGGAAGCCACATCAGACTGACAGTGCTACAGTTATCTGGGTCATCCCGTTTACCCTTTTTATATATTGGCACATTAGCTTTCCAATGCTAAGGTCCTGTGCCCAGCCAATTCCCGGCCTTTGTATCACCCCCAACCAAAGGGAGTGCTGTCCACAGACCACGTCCTGGTGTTACCGGCATGGTCCCCGTTTTCCATGTGTTTTCCATGTTTTCCATGTGTTTTCCATGCAGGCCGGGAGCTCAGAACAGATGTTAATGACCCCTGAGCATCATTTTGTGATAAATTCACCCCCACACACAAAGCCCGCCCTGGCAGTGGTGCGTGCGGCAGGCTGTGGAGGGTGGAGACGCCGAGACAGACACCAGCTCACACCAACAACATGCCATGTGTTTTCCATGTGTTTTCCATGTTTTCCATGTGTTTTCCATGCAGGCCGGGAGCTCAGAACAGATGTTAATGACCCCTGAGCATCATTTTGTGATAAATTCACCCCCACACACAAAGCCCGCCCTGGCAGTGGTGCGTGCGGCAGGCTGTGGAGGGTGGAGACGCCGAGACAGACACCAGCTCACACCAACAACATGCCCTGGTGTCTCCCGTCTCAGGGGACAGCTGGAGCTAGTGGTAAAATAGTGGAAATTGTCAAGAGGAATTTGCCCTGTTCCTGGGAATGGATTTAGAAATTCACTAGTTTTGGCTCAGCAGGACTGAGCCTGTCACAGGGAGGTTCCAATGGGAAACCAGGGGGTCCAGCTCTCCCCGATGCAGAGACCAGATGTGTGTGTGTGGGGGATGGTGAATAATGTTTCCATTCTCATCTCATGAGGGAGGGCCCCTCTGGCCACAGACACATCAGGGCCTCCCTGAGACACGCTACAAGAGCCCAGAGCCGGAAGAAGGAAGGGAGAAGGAGGGACCTGGGGCACAGAGCCCCAGTGGCTGCTCATCAGAGATGTAGACTCGATGCTGCTGTGGGATATTCAGGCTGAGTTGCCGGCTCTCGATCACCCCATGATCCTGCTGTGACTGCTCTGTGAGTTTGCAGTGAGCTCTCTGCCCAGCGGTTTAGGGGCAGGCAGGTTTATAGGTCTGCCTGTGCTGGGGGGCATGGGGAACAGCCTGGAGGGGAAGTTATGGTAAAAATGGTTTAAACGAACAGCTGCACATTGATGTTATACTGAGCTCTAAGCAGTTATTTCATGTTGGGTTTAAAAACTGGTTTGAAATTCATGGCCAAAGTTTCTTACCAATTTCTGAGAGAATATTTAATGCTCAGAACATTGTTTTGATATCTAGCTATTTTATTTAATATCTAATGTCCCTGTGTGTGTGTATTGTACTCACATATATATTACAACCTATGGCTGAGATTTTCAAAGCTGCCGACGGGATTTGGACACTTTGTTCAAATTCATGGCAACTGAGCATCCAAATCACCTATACAGCTCTGAAAGTCTGAGCCGGTGAGCAGATCTTTAATAGTACATAGAATGGACCTGCATCAAAAGGATGATATTGAGGTTACAAACCTGGAAATGACAGGGTTAGGACTGGCTGTGTGGGGCTCATTTCAGGGATGAGGACAAAGAGTTGAAGCTGATTAGGAAAGTAAAGACAGTGAGAAAATGTTTTGAAAATCATGAATTTCGTGTTTTTTGTTTTCAGCAGGTTACATGGTGAGGAGTGTTTTACTATTAGGACAAATTTCTTAGACGTTAATGGAAACTTTAATCCTGCCTTGCAAATATTCAAACTTTGTAAGATTCCCACTTGGGGCTTTCCATCGATAGCCATGGTGAGACCCAGGGCCCACAGATGGATCCAATTGTGGGATCGGGGTGTATGGCTCTTGCAACATGATCCTGAGTTGGGATTTTCTGGCTTGTCTTGGCTTAATTATTAATATTAATGTCACCCTAGTGTAGCTGGGGTGACATTAATATAGTTAGAGCTGCTGTGTCTGCCACTCACCCCCTCTCCTGTCTGGTGCAGGAGCTGGGGTCACAGGCCAGGAGCCCTGCAGCTCCCCAGGTGAGCGAGAGCACAAGAGACGTGGAAGAAGGGGAGACATAGAAAGGAGTGAAACCCCCAGACAATGGCAACGGGAGGGCGGCTGGGGAGGTGTAGGAGGCGGGTGGGTGGGCAATGCCTCTTGCACGATTCCTGCCTGAAATCCTGGTAATCGCACTGTAAATGGAACTTCCCACAGTGACAGACCATAAACTTTACTGGAAGTGAAACACATCTTGGCCAAATCCTCAGCAGGCATAAATCAGAATACCTCTGTTGACTCCAGTGGAGCAGGGCTGATTTACATGAGCCAGGGATCTGGCCCAGTGTCCCTGAGATACATGTTTAACAAACTTTCCATGTGTAAATCTTGGCAGAGTTGGTGCTAATAGAGGAGTGTATTGATGAGCCCAGGGCACTGCACTAGAATGAATTTGCAAAAAGAAAAGGAGTACTTGTGGCACCTTAGAGACGAATACAGACTAACACGGCTGTTACTCTGAAACCTGTTAGAATGAATTTGTCTTAAATCTCCTGTGTTGCACTGTATTTATTTTAATTCCAACGTGAAGAGAAACGGCTCTTTCAATCAGCCAAGCGTACTTCTCACTAATCCATCACTAATGCTTCCTTCCCTGCCTGGCTCTGCCTTCACTGCAGAGCTAACTCGAGTTATCCGCACACAGTGACTCCTCTCGAGTTAGCCGAGCTCCTGCGAGAACAGGCACCCTGCTGTGCCCACATTGATTCTGCTCTCCCTCGAGTGTGGGGCTACGTACAGCTTCTTGGGGCACGGCCCACGGGTCGGAGAGCTGCAGAAAACTGAGATGTGCTATGAATTCTTTGCCAGTCTGGCGTTTCTGGGCACACGATGGGAACTGTGGGAAGGCACTGGAGGACTAGTGGTACTCGTGGTACTCAGGTGCTGCTAGCCTGTGTCCACACTACAGCGAGAGTGTCCACACTTCAATTTTAGCCCCCTTGCGTGACTCTATGAGTCTGAGTCAGTTGCCCTGTCCTCTGAGACTTGCTGTCACGTTGGGTTTTTGCCATGTAGATGTACCCTTAGTCTCTCTTTCTTGTTGCAGGTGACTTCCCTTCTCCTAAATTGTCTCTGAGCACCTCTTCAGCTCAGGTCGGGGACTCCATTTCGGCTCAGTGTCACCTTCGTCTCAAGACTTTAGCTGCTTTAGTTATTTTCTGTCAGGATGGTAAAGAAATATCAAGCCAAAAGGTCATGCCAGGCCGGTCACTGTATCGACATGACATCTCTGTGCGGAGCTCAGGCCAGTTTCGATGTATGTACCAGTACAGGAACGACCAGAACCAGGTGAAAAATTCTCGTCCCAGTCTCCCCCAGACACTGAATGTACCAGGTGAGTTGTTGGACCCCAACACAATGTGAGGAGGGGGAAGGGAACAGCTGGATGGTGTCAGGCATTTTATAATTGTGTGGGCTTCTGCCATGGAACATGTGGATGTTGTGAAGGCCAAAAGGATAACTGGGTTGAAAAAAGTATGAGATAAGTTCCTGCAGGTTAGGTCCATCAATGGCTATTAGCCATGATCTGGGTGTTTCTAAACCTCTGACTGCCAGTAGCTGGGACTGGATGACAGGGGATGGATCACTCATTAATTGTCCTGTTCTGCTCATTCCCTCTGAAGCACCCGGCATTGGCCCCGGTCAGAAGACAAGATACTGGGCTAGATGGACCATTGGTCTGATCAAGTCTGGCTGTTTTTATGTTCTTATTAGATTTCTAACTCCATTTTCCAACCCCACCTCTTGGCCAGTTTCTCTTTCTCATCCACTCATGATCGTTGTGGGCAGGGATTGACATTTATCTTGTCTGTAAAGCTACCAGCTCAATGAGACCTGACCTGGATTTGACCGTCAGGTGCTAGTGCATTATGATTATTAATTATTATTACACCAGCTGGGAATCTGGCCCACTGATGTCAATGGAGCAGGGCTGATCTGCACCAGCTGGAGATCTGCCCATTGACTCCAGTAGAGTGGGACCAATTTACCCCAGCTGGGATTTGGCCCAGTGTGTCTGAGGCTCCTTTGGAGAGACATGGTCTAGGGATTTGTAGCAGCTGTGTCTCTGGGATGATCTCTGCTTGGCTGGCCACTGAACCGCTGAACGTCCCTGATGTTGTCTGTGTTTTTTGCCCAGGCCAGAAGCTGATCCCGAGCACCGGCCCCAGCCCTGAGGATCCACCGTCTCAGGAAGGTGAGTGACTAGGGTTGCCAACTTTCTAGTTTCAGAAAATTGAACATCCTTGGCCCGCCGCTGCCCCAAAGCCCCTCCCCCTACCCCATCCCTTCCCCACGGCCCCACCCCCACTCACTCCATCCCCCCTCCTCCGTCTCTCACTCTTCCCCACCCTCGCTCACTTTCACCAGGGCTGGGGCAGGGGATTGGCGTTTGTGGGGGAGTGAGGGATCCGGCTGGAGGTGTGGGCTCTGGGATGGGGCTAGGGACGAGGGGCTCAGGGTGTAGGAGGGTGCTCCAGCCTGGGGCCAAGGGGTTCGGAGCGCAGGAGGGAGCTCTGGGCTGGGGCAGGGGGTTGCGGTGTGGGGGGAAAGATGAGGGCTCCAGCTGGGGTGCGGGGTCTGGGGTGGGGCTGCGTATGAAGGGCTTGGGGTGTATGAGGGGGCTCTAGGTTGGGGCCAAGGGGTTCAGCGTGTGGGAGAAGGGTGTGGAGTCCTGGAAGGAATTCGGGTGTGGGAGGGAATGTGGGGTGCAGGCTCCAGGAGGGAGTATGGGTGTGTGAGGGGGCTCTGAGTTGTTGCAGGGGGTTGGGGCCCGGGATGGGGCTTGGAGTGCAGGCTCTGGGTGGCTCTGGATGGTGTGGTTTGTGGGGGTCTGGGAGGCATTGATGTCAGGTGGCCCCTTAAATAGCAGCCACACCAGCACTGCCCTGGCATTTCCCGGGTGTCAGAGGCTGCTCTAACAGCCATGAATCCTGGACACCTGGCTCGGTGAGGACAAAAGTTTTTCCTGTTCTCTGGAATGTGGGGAGGGGGGGAGAGAATTCCCCGCTAGTGACACACCCACCCCACTGCTGCCCCTGGCTCGCTGCTCCCCCAGCATAGTGCAAATCACAGCAGCTCGAGGGAGAGAGCTGCTGCAGGCCCCCCTCCTCCCCCTGCCATTTGCAGTGACTCCCAACCCCTCTCCTTCATTCTCCCCCACAGCCCGGCTGCTGGCTGGGGCCTCCACACTCAGCTGCTGCCCGACTCTGTTCGGACCAGTTCCCAATGGGAGCAGCCCAATTTTACCCCATGCTTCCACGCAGCCCATTCATCCCCGGGAGGAGAGTGACCTGCCCACAGCCCCTTACCTGCTGGCCGCATGGTCCCGAGTTGAACCCAGCAGAGTAGCCCCACAGAAAGCAGGTTGTGGGACCCAGGACAGGTGGCTGACCCCTCCTCTCTCAGCTCCCAACAGCTGGGGAGCAGTGGGCCGGGTAGGGAGGGGGCTGAAGACACTTCCTAAAGGCCACAGTGCCCGCTCTGCAGGGAACCCCTGGCCACTGCAGAGGCTGCTGCGGGGGGTTAACCCCGCCGGCCCCAGCCTGCAGCCAAATGCCTTTCCCAGCCTCTCCGCTGGTATCCACCCCCTGCCAGCAGGGGCTCGCACCGCCCCCGAGATCCACAGAGAGAGCTGCTGCAGGCCCCCTCCTCATCCCCTGCCGCCAACCAGACTTTTAACGGCCCAGTTGGCAGTGCTGACCGGAGCCGCCAGGGTCTCTTTTCGAAAGAGAAAACCGGATGCCTGGCAACCCTAAGAGTGACTGTGTTCAGGCCTAATTCCCCCAGCGCTCAGCACGCTGAGATCACGGTGGGTCTGAACTCTCAAGAATCTCACCCTGAGTCCCTGACCCACAGCCCATCGGCATCCCTGGGACCCTGGCACTGAGTCCAGTGGGCCGGGCTTCTCCTATGTTCAGAACTGGGAGGAGGTGTCCTGTTCTAGGCCGGTCCTTGAGCAGCCCCTCTCCAACCGCCCCCACAGCAGGGTGTGTGGGGAGGGGAACAGCACATATAGAAGCGTCCGCAGCTGAGGGAGACCCATCTGTCTCCCCACAGCCATTCCCCCCTCTCACCCTGCAGCTGGCAGCATCTCCTATTAAAGCAGCTTCTGCGTCGTTGCAGCGATGGGAGAGGAAGCAGAGATGGGACCATTTTACACCCCATGGCCAAAGCACCCGGCAGCTTGGGAAAGTGGAAAGAGCCTCCCCTGTGGGCTGGGAGCTGGGGGTGGGGAGAGTTCATGAATCCCCGTTCTGCACTGTTACGAGAAGGAGCAACCGGGATGGAACCAGAGGACCCCCGGAGGGCAGACTGGAATCCACCCAACAGCCTCAAGAATGGGAGAACCAAAGAACAAGATAACATCTAGCAGCAGGGAGCCGTCAGGAATGTGCTATCTGCTGATTGATTCAGCAACAGCATGATGAAGCAATTCCCATAGACTGGCATAGGAAGAAATTCCAATAAAAATAGACTCTAAAAAGTGAGAACTTGGGGGTCTGATTCTGCAAACCAACTTCCAGGAGCATCAGATGAGCATCTGACAAGGCCCTGCTCCCTCCTCATGTCCAGGCCACCTGGCCAATGGCTTGGCATGAGCAACTCTAAGGCTGGTAACTATGATAACAACCTTGCAGAACCTGTGTGTGTGTGTTTGTAGGAATGAATGTGTGACTAAATATGAGATTGAATGGAATGTTATAGCTATAACTAACTGCTTACTATGATTCTTTCTGTATTCACAATAAATGTGGTATTTTGCCTTTTTCCCTTTAATGAGATCCTGCTGGTTTTTATTTTATTGGTATAACAGCGGAAGGTCCCTCCCATGACCCCGGTGGGGAAGGACAGGCTCTAAAGCCTTGGCGAGGACAGAGCAAGTCTGGGCTGGAGCATCCCATGGCTGGGGAGTCACACAGTGGCTGGTCTGTGACTCGCCTGCCCATTGTGACACGCCCCTGCTGGCTGGCACAGCCTCATCCCCTCACTGCCAGGCTTGGCTCTGGCAGAGCGAGAGCTGGCACGTGCCGCTGGGGAACGCTGAGCCAGCAGTTCCAGCTCCGCCACCGGCAGCAGAAAGTGGGTGGCCCATTTACACGCAGGCTTCTGCCCACTCCTGACTCCAGGTAGGAGAATCTTCTAGTGCCCACCTCTGCTTTTCCATTGCATCGCCAACCACACCGAGCCTTCCCCGAGCTCCTGGCTGGGTGGCGCACGTCTGCCAAGTGCCCCGGTGCCGGCCGTCTAGCCTGGTGCCAGTGAGGAAGTGGGCAGCGGCATGCGCACAGGAGGGAGTCTGGGGCGGCTCGACAGAAGGGGTCGCACCAGTCGAGCCCGGAGGGGACGAAAACAAGGAGGAGGGTTTGGCAGGGCTGGTGGCACGGCACGGGAAGGCGGCACAGGTGGTTAGATGAGGCATTGGGCTGGGACCCAGGAGAGCTGTGTTCAGTTCCCCGCTCCTCTGTAAGTCTTCTGCGTGAGATCAGGTGAGTCCCCGCCGCTCCGGGCCTCAGCTAACGAGGGAGAGCACGTCCCTGCTCTGCGGAGGGGGCGTTGAGAGCCTAAATACCACAACACCCGTGTGCTAAGCCACTGGCATGATGGGGCCAGGTAAGTGCCCAGACACTGAGGTTGCCGGGGGAACAGGCATTCTCCGGTTGCCTGGAGCCATTGTTCCATTCACCAGGACAGTCCGATGCCAGGCCAGTCCCCCTGAGCTCTGGAGAGGACTAGAGGTGCCTTAGGACGCCTGCCGTGCAGCTGCTGGCGAGTCAGCAGGAGACATTGGGTGAGGAATGGAGCCCCCCAGGACAGGGGCCATTCAGGAGACCCAGCATGGGGGGAATCAGGCCTGGGATTCTCTGCAGCGGCTGCTCCCACACAGGCCTTGGAGAGAGGAGCTGTGAAACCCCCACAAAGCTCTGCCCCGGCACAGAGCTCTGTAGCACTGGGACCCCGTACGCGTGAGCCGCAATCCAGCAGGGCCTTGGGCCAGCCCCACCCTCTCCCATTGCCCCGCTCGGGGAGGCCAGGGCACAGTTCACAATTTAGCACTGAGCAGCTGCAAGGATCCTGGTGGGCCCTGGTATGGTTGGAGCAGCATTTTCAATGTTCGGGAAGAGCGAGATCTGTGCAATAGGCAACGTAGCTCCATCTGGGCACCAGCTAGCTCCTGTGCCCCAGAGAGCTCCCACAGCTCCCACTGAACCAGGGACGAAGGGGGCAGGAGGTTGGAAGAGAAGGTGCCATCCTGGAACCCAGGAGACCCATGTTCATTTCCCAGCTCTGCCACAGATGCTCTGTTTGTCTTCGAGCAAGTCCCTTCTTCCCTCTGTGCTGTAGTTCCCTGTCTGAACAGTGGGGGTAGCAGCCAGGCCCTGCCCTGCAGGGGGCAGTTAGAATAAAAGCTATTGAGGTTGGGTAGTGCTCGGATGCCAGAGGGATGAGGGCCAGGATGGTGCCTAAGACAGACCGAAAGCAAGGGGGAGCTACAGAGCCGGTGGTGAGAGGGGTTTGGCCTTTGACAATCTGCTCTGAGTGCCTGGGGTGCCAGACCCCAGGCAGCCACTGGCATTGCCAGACCTCCCTGATCTACGGTGCTGGTGCTCTCCCTGCTTCTAGGAGTCACTGCCTCCCCCTGGGCCGAGACCCCCGTCTCACGGAGTCCCCGGGCAATGCTCTGGAACTGCTCCCTACGAAGTCAGTCAGGACTCTAGGGAAGTCTCCTTTCTGTGAGCAGCCTGTCTGCAGGGCAAACAGCTCACACAGCTTCCACCTTCCTGGGTCTGACCTCGGAGCATTCAGCATCCTCTGCCCCTCCGTGAGCTTCCCACAGCGAGTCCGCCCAGGCAGGCTCCTGGGGAAGCCAGAAAGTCCTGCACCTCAACTCCGCAGTCAGACGTGACTCTCAGCCAGCCAGTAAAACAGAAGGTTTATTAGATGACAGGAACATGGTCTAACACAGAGCATGTAGGTGTAGAGAACAGGACCCCTCAGCTGAGTCCATTTTGGGAGGTAGTGAGCCAGAGAACCACATCTGTACTTCACTCCATGTCCCCAGCCAGCCTCAACTGAAACTCTCTCCAGCCCCTCCTCCTCTGGGCTTTGTCCCTTTCCTGGGCCAGGAGGTCACCTGATTCCTTTGTTCTCCAACCCTTTTAGCTCTCACCTTGCAGGGGGGAAGGGCCAGGCCATCAGCACCCAGGAAACAGGGTGTCGGCCATTCTCTGTGTCCAGACCCCTGCACATACCTGCCCTCTAGGGCTCTGCAATGATCATACACCCTTACCCCACCACCAAGAGACTTAAGAACTGCCTAGGGGAAACTGAGGCACCCCCACACAATTCAGAGGAAACATTAAGAACAGTCCCACTTCCTCACACACCACAGCAATCATCTCCTGGGGCTGTCATGGCACTGAGCGTTAGCAAGATCTGAGACTCAGTTGGGCGGGGGGGGGAGGGGGGCTGCTATTAAAGCAGCTTCTGCGTCGTTGCAGTGGTGGGAGAGGAAGCAGAGATGGGACCATTTTACACCCCATGGCCAAAGCACCCGGCAGCTTGGGAAAGTGGAAAGAGCCTCCCCTGTGGGCTGGGAGCTGGGGGTGGGGAGAGTTCATGAATCCCTTTCTGCACTGTCACGAGAAGGAGGAACCGGGATGGAACTGATTCTCCAACTCGGGAATCCAGAGACCCCCTGGCTCCAATAGCATGGACGCAGAGAGGGGCTCTGGCCTGGGGTCTGCAGGAGCCCAGCGGTCCCTTCCGGCCTCACGTCTGTGACTATGGGGAGCGGAAGGTCCCTCCCATGACCCCGGTGGGGAAGGACAGGCTCTAAAGCCTTGGCGAGGCCAGAGCAAGTCTGGGCTGGGGCATCCCATGGCTGGGGAGTCACACATTGGCTGGTCTGTGACTCGCCTGCCCATTGTGACACGCCCCTGCTGGCTGGCACAGCCTCATCCCCTCACTGCCAGGCTTGGCTCTGGCAGAGCGAGAGCTGGCACGTGCCGCTGGGGAACGCTGAGCCAGCAGCTCCAGCTCCGCCACCGGCAGCAGAAAGTGGGTGGCCCATTTACACGCAGGCTTCTGCCCACTCCTGACTCCAGGTAGGAGAATCTTCTAGTGCCCACCTCTGCTTTTCCATTGCATCGCCAACCACACCGAGCCTTCCCCAAGCTCCTGGCTGGGCGGCGCACGTCTTCAAAGTGCCCCGGTGCCGGCGGTCTAGTCTGGTGCCAGTGAGGAAGTGGGCAGCGGCATGCGCACAGGAGGGAGCCCGGGGCGGCTCGACAGAAGGGGTCGCACCAGTCGAGCCCGGAGGGGACGGAAACAAGGAGGAGGGTTTGGCAGGGCTGGTGGGAAGGCACGGGAAGGTGGCACAGGTTATTAGATGAGGCATTGGGCTGGGACCCAGGAGAGCTGTGTTCAGTTCCCCGCTCCTCTGTAAGTCTTCTGCGTGAGATCAGATGAGGGAGAGCAGGTCCTTGCTCTGTGGGGGGGTTGAGAGCCTAAATACCACAACACATGTGTGCTCAGCCACTGGCATGGGGGGCCAGGTAAGTGCCCAGACCGGGAGGTAGCTGATGGCCCTGCCCCTCGTCCTACTCCAGCCCTGCTCTCGCTCCAGCCTTGCTCCACCCACGCCCTGGCCTCCTGAGTCCAGCTCCAACCATGAGGCCTGACCACCTCCAGCACCTTTGCTGACACCATCACTTCCAGAGGGAATGGCACTGAGGTTGCCAGGGGAACAGGCATTCTCCGACTGCCCGGAGCCATTGGTCCGTTCACCAGGACAGTCCCCCTGAGCTCTGGAGAGGACTAGAGGTGCCTTAGGATGCCTGCCGTGCAGCTGCTGGAGAGTCAGCAGGAGACACTGGGTGAGGAATGGAGCCCCCCAGGGCAGGGGCCATTCAGGAGACCCAGCGTGGGGGGAATCAGGCCTCGGATTCTCTGCAGCAGCTGCTGCCACACAGGCCTTGGAGAGAGGAGCTGCGAATTCGCCACAAAGCTCTGCCCCGGCACAGTCTGCCTGCCTGCCGCTCTCCCGCCTTCTGCTCCTTCCCCTTCAAGGTGGTGTCAGAGCAACTCCTGCTGCTCACCAGCCCGCCCCCCGCTCCCCCACCCCACTTGCCTCCCCCACCTGGGACCTGCCACGGCCCCAAGATTCCTGGGGGAAGGGATCAGGGTAATTTCCCTGGGCAGGAAGAATCCTGAGTGGTTGGATGCAGCCTGTCTGCTGGGCAGTTTGTGAACCAGCAGAAGGAGAGGCGGGAGTGAGCCGGGGGAGGCTGTTTGGCCTGTGGGATGGGCCTGGGAGTCGGGAGACCTGGGTTCTAATCCTGCCTGTACTGCTGACTGACTGGGTGACTTTGAGGCCATCCACTGGCTTGTTTCCCTGCTGGCTGCCGTGGCTAGTTAGAGTCTGAGCCCTACGGCCCAGGGATTGTCTGCAGCACCTGGGGCACCAGGGCCCTGATCTCAGCTGGCAGCTGTAGGCTCTGGTGGAACGGCAGTACGTGGACTGGCCCTGATGCTGAACGGGGCAGTCGCCTCTCACCCCTCACAAGCAATGCCTTGTCCTGGCTTCTTGCAGGATGGCTGAGGAAGTCCGCAAGGTCCCTTTGAAGCCTATCCTTGCCTGGGAGGAGACGAGACCTCCTCCAGGGAAGAGTCCACAGAAGAGCCCACAGCAGCAGCAGGAGCTGTGTGTGCCTCAGCCCTTCCATGCTGGTGAGTGGATGCCTCCTGGGTGGGCGGAGGGGGCTGCAAAAATGGCAGGGGCCATGGCCCTGCATTGCGGTGGGGCTTGGCCCCTCTGGGGGTTGGGGTTGCAAGACCAGGGTGTCAGTGGCGGGAGAAGACTCCATCACCTTTGTACAACTCTGGGCTGCCATGAGATGGAGAGACAGGAAAACCCAGGCATAGGGAATGGCCCCTCCTGCTGGCAGCAGCTGCAGCCCCTACATCTGATCGGGGCATTAGGGGCAGCAGGAGAAGCATCAGGTGGAGACTGACTGAATTGCTCACCCCCATCCGTCACACTGCAGGGTCGGAAGATATTTTCCAGTGGTCGAAGGGGATGCTCTGTGCACGGTGGGTTGTTCAGCCTAGGATTGCAGGGCGCCGGCCAAAGCATGAGATGCCCCCTGATGTTGCAGCCCCATCTGCTGGCTCCTTTGCAGGGGGGTGACGCATGGCACAGCACAGGGCATTTGGGTGGCGGGGTTGTTGATGGGAGCCCAGGGCTTGCCCAGGTTACACCCCGTGGCTGTCGATGGCAGGAGAGGCAGTCAGAGGAAGCAGAACGGGGAGGCCCTGGGTCCCCGTATCCTGTGCAGACTGGGTAGCTCCTCCCTCTCCCGCAGCGGGGAGCAGACCGATTCACTGCCAGTCCCTCTGCCCCCTTCAGCAATGGCCCGGAGAGTGGGGACACCACTCATAGCCTGACATCATGCCTCCTTCCAGGTGTGGCGCTCCCCAAGTCCCCAGGCTCAGCCTGCATGCTGGGTGCGGCAGGGAAGTGGGGTAGCAGCTGGGAACCAGGGCTCTGACTGGATCTTTGCTGGGCTGAGCAGCAAAGAGTTGGGGAAACCAGGGATGGCTGTGCCAGACCCTCTTGTGCATCGGGGCTGCGACCCTCTGGGGTGGGAGCGGGGGGCAAGGGTTTCTGCTAAGATCTCTCTCACCCAGCCTGCAGCTTGGCAGCCTCAGGTATTACCACTGCTCTGTCTTTGATCAGATTCACCATCACGGGGGAATGCCTCCTGCTTTATGGGGCCAGACTCGCAGGAGAAAGAGACCCTAGAGTACATCAACGCCTTTCTCAATGGCAATGAACAGGTACCAAGAGCCCTCCTCTGATCTCTCAACTACTGCCCTGTCCACATGCACCATCCGTCCTTCTCCGGATGAGGCATGGATTCTAAGGCCAGACGGGACCACTGTGACCTCCTGTATAACACAGGCCAGAGACCTGCCCCCAAATAATTCCTGTTGAAACTACAGCATCTTAAAAACATCCTGTCTGGAGTTACAAAAGGCACCCACCATGCCCCTTGCCCACTTCTGCCCACTGGATTTGGCCAGTCCCCAGCGTGATGGGTTGCCCCCCTTTGAGGTGGCACCTGATGTACTGGCTTATCACTGAGCCCGCCTGTTCTGCCAGCCTGGGCCCCCGTTACCTTGTCTTGTTGGGCTCGGCTCACAAGCCTCTTCCAGCCATACACACAGGCAGGGCCACACCCAGCTGCAGAAAGACACAGACACTGAGATCAGCTCTGGGAAGACTCAGCTGAAGGGCCTTGTCCCAGTTCTCTGGTGCCCACCTCCTTTGGAGTACAGACCCAAAGGTTTTATGACATTCACCCCCTCCCTCGACGTGGAGAGAGGTATGAACAACTCTTTGCCCCTCCTCCCACTTACTAATTTATACTACAAACTGGGTTGTGGTGTAAACAAGAAACAAGATGATTAACTACAAGAGGTAGATTTTAAGCGGTTATAAGAGATAGCAAACAGAACAAAGCAGATTACCGTAGTAAATAAACAAAACACACAAACGAAGCTTTACACACCAGATAGATAGGATAGACATTAGCAAATTCTCCCCGAGTGATAAACAGGTTGGCAGATTCTTAAGGCAGAAGCTGCCTTGGTTTTGCAGCTTGGATTTCCCAGGTTTTCTTGCACAGGCTAGGAATCTCTTTCTCTAGCCTGGGACCATCACTTCTCATGGTTCAATCTTTGTCTCTCAGGTGTTTCCAGGTATCTTATTGCAGGGACTCTGAGGTCCCGTCCCGTCCCCCCCGCGATGTCATTGTTCCCCTTTTATCTTCTCTTCCCACCTGCTGGAAAACTCTTTTCCTGTGACCTGGGTCCAACAGGTCCCGTTGTGTCGCCTTATCTCGGGGAGGTTTCTATTGCACGCAGTTCCTGGGGTAGCCCTAATGCTTGTGCATTTCCTCCAGGAGCCAGTGTTTGGCTTTTTTGCTGTTCTACCTGAAAGGCTGTTTTGAACCTCACAGTGTTTTTCAGGAACACATACACAGCTGAACTTCAGAACGTCACATCCAACGATAGCACATGCAATCCAATGAGACATTAATGTCTAGCAGAGAAAGACTTTTAGAATGATACCTTACAAGACATACTTGGTACCAAACATATCCTAATTATATGACAGCGGCGAATATTGGGGTGTCAGGGTGTCACACCCAGATGTTCCTCCCACTCTATCAAGCCCCCCAGTAAGACTGTCTGGCTGCTTAGCCCCCATCTTGCAGTTCCTCTTTGGACACCTACCCCGTGAGATCTGCTCCCTCTCTGGTCTGGTTTCACACAGAGCTGCCCTGCCCTCCCCGCATAGTCACTCCTGTTGGGAGATGAATGGCCTTCTGGCATTCAGCATATCAAAGCCTGAGCAGCACTAGGGGGAAGCTTTCTGACATCTCTCCCACTGGCAGCTCCTTTCCACGCTAACCTTCCTGTTTTTGTCTAATCTCTGCGGGGCGTAGGAGGAGGCCAAGAAATTTGAATTCTTGGATTGTGTCATCACCATCAGCAGGGCCGCCCTCACGAGGCACCCAGAGAGAACCCTGGCAGCTTTTCTCGGCAAAGCCCTCCTAGTGGAGAAGATAAAGGTGAGTAAAACACACACTCGGGCTATGTTACTTGGCGGGTTTAGTGATTGGCCTGGAGAGATCTGCAGATTTGTCTACCTTCAACTGCCAATCGCTGGATCGTGTTGGACGTTTGTCTGTTAGACTGAAGAGCCCATTTTCAAGCATTTGCTCCCTGTGTAGGTACTTACAGACTGTCATCAAGGCACCCTGTAACCTTCTCTTTGTGAAGCTGAACTGATTGATTTCTGGAGTCTCTCACGATAAGGCATGTTTCCCAGTCCTTCAGTCACTCTTGTGGCTCTTCTCTGACCCCTCTCCAATTTATCAACATTCTCCTTGAATTGTGGGCACCAGACCTGGACAGAGGATCCCAGCAGAGGTCGCACCAGTGCCAAATACCGAGGGAAAATAACCTCTCTAACAACTGGAGATTGCCCTGTTTGTCCGGCCCAGGATGGCATAAGCCCCTTTGGCCCCAGCCTCGCACTGGGCGCTCCTGGTCAGCTGATTACCATGCCTGCCAAGTCTTTTCCAGAGTCACCGCTTCCCAGGTTAGAGCCCCCCATGCTGTGAGTGTGGCCTGCGTTCTTTGGTCCTGAACATGTCACTGTATTGAAACGTAGATTGTTCCCTTGCACCCAGCTTCCCAAGTCACCAGGTCGCTCTGTATACACCAGTCTCCCTGCACAGAGCCCCAACACTCTGCAGTCAGTGCCCACTAGGGAACTAGCAACAAATCTGCTCCGTAGATTTGGAAAGTCTTTGCTCTGCGGCGCTGCAGAAAGCTTTCCGGAGCTTACCTCCCTTCCCTGAACGTGGGACAGCGTGTGCTGGTGGGTGGTCCAGTGGGCTGGGGCTCAGTTCCTCAGTGAGACCTTTGGGCAAATCACTTCCCCCTCTGTGCCTCAGTTTCCCTCCCATGCCTTGTCTCGTCCACTTCGCTCGTGAGTTCTCTGGGGCAGGGACTGGCTCTCACTGTGTGTGCAGCACCTGGCACAAGGAGCCTGATCTCAGGTGGAGTCCCTGGGTGCTAATGCTGATGGAGCCTTTGCAGTGCACTGGCGCGTGACGCTGGGGCACTGACCACAGGTCCTGCACTGCGCTCCCCAGCTGGAGCCCTGCACACCGTCAGCCCACAGTAGGACGACCTGTCTGCCGAGGCCACGTGTTGCAGGCCCTGCGCTTTGCTCCCCAGTCGGAGCCTTATGGGAGCTCGGAGCCCGGCTGGCACTTCCCCACATTGTCTCCCCAGGAGCTGATTGATCTTGAGTCCGTCGACTTCCTGACCAGCGGGGTGCGTCAGCAAGCGATGCTCGCCATCATGGAGCTGAGGTACCCGGCCTGCCCGCGCAGCCCCAGCTAGTGCTGTGTGCAGCCAGACACGCCAGCCTCTTGGCATGGCCAGTTCTCCAGGGCATTGCCCCCTCTGCTCCTCCCCCGTCTTCTGATTCCCCCGGGCACGTGGCACCAGGCCATGGTGCTGGTGCATGTGCGCTGGCACCCGTGGGTTGGTGGTGGAGGATCCTTCGGTGCCTGGCGACCTCTCCAAGTGGCCGTGTGAAGATGTGGGGGAGGGAGAGAGGGGGTGGGACCGGTCCCCTCTGGGACCCGCAGGCGATGGCTCCGGGGGGAGAGGGGCAGTTGGGCACTGCTGGAGGGAGCCACCGGAGTCGCCGCCAGCTGTGCCAGCTGCATCCCACCGGCAGCTCAGCGACTCCCTGTGGCCCAGAGGCTGGGCAGGCTGAGCCCTGGCACGTGGCACAGCCTGCGCCATGGGGGGCTCTCTCTCAGTGCCGCTGGCGCCCTGCTCTGAGCTTCCCAGAAGCCTGCCCAGCATGTCCTGGGAGCCTGAGGCCAACATCAGTGCATCAGTCTCGCCTCAGCCCTCCAATTCGCGCGTGTCTCTTCTCTTAGCAAAGTGAAGCCACTGCTGCGGGGAATGGAGCTATCCAGCCTGCTCAACGTCTGCTTCTCCAGCACCTTCTCCCTGCCTCCAGCAAACACCAACCAGGGCATGGAGGCTGCTCTATACAACAACGTAAGCCCCAAACTAGCCATGAGGAGCTGCCCCAAACCGAGGGGGAATCCTGCAAGTCACTTGTGTCCCTGCCCCCTGGGTTACCTGGCGCTGGCATAAGAGTGTAATGATCACAGCTCCTTGGCAGCGCTTCAGCTCAGGACCTGCAGTACCAAAGCACAAACCCCACCGCCACAGATAAAGGAGTAACTCCCTCATAGGGTAGCAGTAGTAGGCATTTATCCTTCACAGGCACCGGCAATTAGTGGGGAACAGACACTCCCTTCCCAAGCACATTCATCCCCAGTGCATGGCTGGGGGCACAGGCCTGAGATCGGCTGCTTGAGATGCACACAGGCCAGGGGAAGTGAAGCTTGGCTGGAAATCTCCCCTCCCCCTCAAATGCGGAGTCCTTCCTGACTCTTCTAATGCCTTAGACTGTGTGCAGTGTCCTCCCTGGGGACAGCAAAAGCGGGTGGGGTCCTGTTGCCAGGAGGAGTTTGCAGTAGGTCCCCTGCGGGTACATGTGAGTGGGTGAGCTGGAATAGCAGGGGCTGCCGTGGCCTGGGGCGTGTCACACGCCAGGGCATTGGTTCGTGGCCTGGCTGGATAACGCCACTTGCTGTGGTTTCTCCTCTGCTCTGCACACAGACTCTGAACACCATGGATGAGCTGCTGAAGGCCTTGGTGTGTGAGGATGAGAAGCCGAACCTTGTGGTGCTGCAAAACATCTTGGAGGTGTGGAGGCATGGGGGCAGGAAGGGGACGAGTCCTGTAGCTGGGGTGGGGCTCTGGGACCAAGGCTCCATTTAATCCCAAGCATGGGACTTCTGCTCCTCAGAGTACATTCTATAAAAAGTTTCTTGGCCTGGAGGACCAAGTGCCCCCACTATATCTGAAAAACGTCTGCATGGGGCGGGGGTGGAGGAGTGCGGGATCTGCCGTGTTCTCCACTGAGCCTCATCTGAGCCCGGGATTCATTTGTGTTCACCATGGGCCCCACCAATACTGGCCAGAGCCCAGAGCTAGATTCCCCCAACGTTCTAGTTCTGGGGCCACAGGAAGTCAATTCTGTGGGTGGTTTGTGCTCCAAAAAGAGGGAAATGTCCTCGGCAGATATTCGGTCTTCTCGATCCCAGAGCTTGGGAAGAGGGAATCACAGAAGTGCAGGGCTGGAAGGGATCTCAAGAGGTCATCTACTCCACCCCCTGCACTGAGGCAGGGCCAAGCATTCCTCGACCGTCCCTGAGGAGCTTTTGTTCAGCCTGTTTTTTTAAAACCTCCATGATGGGGAGTCCATCACTTCCCTAGGTCACCTGTTCCAGTGCTTAGCCACCCTTAGACTTTTTCTGAATATTTAACCTCAATCTCCCTTGCTGCAGATTAAGCCCATTACTTCTTGTCCTACCTTCATGGTACGTGGAGAACAATTAGTCACCATCCTCTGTAAAACAGCCCTTAAAGTATTGCAAGAGTGTTAGGAGGTGCCCCCTCCGTCTTCTCAAGACGAAACATGCCCAAGTCGTTAACCTTTTCTTCATAGGTCAGGTTTTCTAAACCGCTGATCATTTTTGTCGCTGTCCTCTGGATGGGCCCCTGTTTGTTCACATCTTTCTTAAAGCGGGGTGCCAAGAACTGGACACAGTGCTCCAAGCTAATACATCTCAGAATGACATTTCCCTCTTTCACAACAGCATCACACTCTTGATTCCTATTCAGTGTGAGATTCACGATAACCCCCAGATCCTTTTCTGCAGTCCTGCCACCTAGCCGGTTATCCTCCACTTTGTTTTTATGCATTTGATTTTTCCTTCCTAAGTGCGTTACGTCACATTGGTTTTGACTGAATTTCATCTTGTTGACTTCAGACCAACTCTCCAATTTGGCAAGCTCATTCTGAATTCTAATTTGTCCTCCAAAGTGCTTGTAACTCTCCCCAGCTTGGTGTCATCCGCCAACTTGACAAGCATACTCTCCTCTCTGTTAACCAAGTTCTTCGTGAAAATATTGAGCAGTACTGGACCCAGGCACACCCCTGGGGGACCCCACTTCAGACACCCTCCCAGTTTGCCAGTGAATCAGTGATAACTCCTCTTTGAGGATTGCCTTTCCATCAGTTGTGCGCCCACTTTAGAGTAGTCTCATTTGGATCATATTGGCTTAGTTTGCTTATGAGAATGTCTTGTGGACAGTGTCAAAAGCCTTACGAAACTTCATATACATCATCACATACTGCCTCCCTCCATCCACTAGGCAAGTAACCCGGTCAAAGAAGGAAGTTACATTTGTTTGGCATGGTTTGTTGTAGCCAAATCCATGGTGCTATTCCTTATCACCCTATTATCTCCTCTAGGTTCTTACAAACTGTTGAATCATTTGTTCAGTGATCTTTCTGGGTACCAAAGATAGGCTGACAGGTGGATAATTCCTTGGGGCCTCCTTGTTCCCCTTTCTGAAGATAGGCTCTGTGGCTGCCCTTCTCCAGTCCTCTGGGACCTCAGCCCTCCGAAAGGTTCAGAGATTGCTTCGTCTAGCTCCATCTCGTGTGAATATCATGAGGCTCTGCCAACTTGAATACATCTAACTGACCTAAATTGTCTTTTATCTGTTCTCTCCCTAGTCTGGCCTGTATTCCTTCCCCCTTGTTGTTAATATTGTGTTCAGCATCTAGTCGCCATTAACCTTTTTAGTGAAAACTGAAGCAAAAAAGGCATTAAACACCTTGGCTTTGTCTGAATCATCCATTATTTGCTCTGCTTCCCTGCTGAGTAGTGGCCCCACACTTTCCTTTGTCTTTCTCTTAATGCATTTACAGAGCTGCTTCTGATTGCCTTTTATGTCCCTTGCCAGTTAGAACTCATTTTTGCCTTAGCCTTTCTGATTTTCACTCTATGTGCTTGTGCTATTTTTTGGTACTTCTCCTTCGCAATTTGTCCCAATCTGTTTCTCTCAGGTCCTGCTCCCCTGGACCGCATCCAAGGAGGTGCATGTGCGGCTGAGGGCAGTGGGAAGAATCACCTGGCTGACCAAATTCATCTCTGGTCAACACCAATTCAAGGTGAGCAGCCTGTGACTCTGGCCGTCTCCTAACTGCACTGAGCAGCCTCGTGGTGCAGCGCTCCCCGGCAGGGAAAACCCGGGCCTGAAATAGTGACTCAGCAAGATCCTCGGTAGGAGTCCAATCTAATGAGCCCTGATGTGGACGGGTCTGTCCTCTGACTCCAGTGGGCCTTGGGTGGAGCCCCATAATTCTATCTCCAAGGACTCTCCCCGCTGTTCCCCTAGGACCAAAGTCTGCTCCGCAGGGTCAGCGGATTTACACAGGATGGCCCTGAGAGCACCCTCTGAACCCAGGTGTCTGTTCAGCCCCTTTGTCAGTTGCCCCCGGGATGCTTTGGCATCAGCTCCTGCCAGGCTGCCAGATGAACACCCCCTGCTCTGGATGCTCAGGGCCATTGAGTTGCTCCAGCTGCTCCATCCCCCCTGTGGCAGGGCCTCCCCTCCGGCAGCTGGAGGGGGGCGCTTGGATGATATGCCCCCAGAGGCTGGGGCAGCAGAAGAGAAGGAGGGAGGTGGGAGGGGACACAGTGAAAGGGATGGGAGGGGCCAAAGGAGCCAGAGCAATGGGGAGTGGGTCAGGGGAGGCTGTGCAGACCCCAGGAGAGGAGGGCAAGGGGCTTGGTGCGACGTGGGGAAGAGCAGGGAGCGAGCGCAGGGGCTGCAGGAGGGGCAAGGGAAGGTCTGGCAGGAGGGGGAGGCTAGAGGGGGAGGCTGCAGGAGCGAGCCGGCAGGAGAGAGCCGACAGGCTGGGTGCGGTGCAGAAAGTGGGGGTTGTGGGGAGCTCCAGGATGGAGTGAGAGAGGCGCAATGCAGAGAAGAGGAGTCCAAGGTGACCTCACACTCCTGGACCTGAGGTCAGTGGAGGGAGGGGGATGGGAGAAGGGGCTGGGATTAGGAGCTTGCCCTTGAGATGGAGACTGGACTTTAGTTCATTCCTTACCCAGGTCCCCACCTGAGGGCAACGTTTGCTGACTTTGCTACCCAGACTTCCCATCCCTGCTGAGCTTCCCTCAGTCCCTGGTGATGGGCCCCATGGCTCCTCCTGCTCTCATTGTCCCCAGTCTCTCTGCGCTGGGCTCTGCCTGCCCCGGTTCTAGCCCCTTGCTAGTGCAATGCCAGGGGGACATGCTGCGCTGGGCCTGCAGGGGCGAGTGACTCCCCTTGCTCCCTCTCTCCGTCAGGGACTGGAGGAGTTCAGAGTCCTGGGCCAGCTGGTGGGCTGTCTCACTCTGCGCTGTGCTGAGCAGGAGCAGGAGATCTGCCGATCGGCTATGGAGGGACTTCACCACCTCTACGCCTTCCTGCTGTGGCAAAAACGTAAGAGCACTGGAGACCCTTGTCCTTCCTAAATACATTGACATGGGGTTTCCAAACATGGGAAACATATTTATTGAACACTTCTGCCTTTTCTGCATCCTTTTAAACAGTCTCCATCTAGTAATGAGTCTACACCATTGCTAGGATTTCTTTTGTTCCTAATACACTTTTTGAAAAAACCTCCTTAGTATCCATAGTCCTTCAAGCCATGGAGTTTCCCCTGATGTCTTTAGCTTCCCCTGTCCATATTCTACTCTTCATAACTCACATAAGAATGGACATACTGACTCAGATCAGTTCATCTAGCCCAGTATTGGGTCTTCTGATAACGGCCAGTGCCTCATGCTTCAGAGAGAATGAACTGAAAAGGGAAATTTGGAGTGATCCATCCCCTCTCATCCAGTCCCAGCTTCTGGTAGTCAGAGGTTTAGGGACATGCAGAGTCTGGGGTTGCATGGCCTAATTATCTTGAACCCAATTATCCTTTTAGGCTTCACAACATCCCACGGCAACAATTTCCACAGGTTGCCTGTGCATTGTGTGCAGAGATACCTTCTTTTCTTTGCTTTTAACTTGCTGCCTATTAATTTCAGAAAGTGACCCCTAGTTCCCGTGTTATGTGCAGGGGTAAATCACACTTCCCTATTCACTTTCTCCACACCAGTCATGATTTTATAGACCTCTGTCATCTCCCCCCTTAGTCAGCTCTTTTCTAAACTAAATGGTCCCAGGTCTACACTGCAGACCTATATTGTTATCACTCCATTGCTCAGGGGTGTGAAAAATCCACACCCCTGTTGGCAGAAGCACCCCTCCCACTGACATAGCTAGCGCCTCTCCGGGAGGTGGATTAAGAGCTTGTTGGCAGAGGACCATCTTCTCTTCAATGCTACAGCGCCGGTGCAGCTATGGCGATAGAGTGGTTTAAGTGTAGACTTGCCCCCAGTCTTTTTAATCTTTCCTCAAATGGAAGCTCTTCCATACCCCTAATCATTTTTGTCGCCCTTCTCTGCACCTTTTACAAGTCTGGTATATCTGTTTTGAGATGGGGCGACCAGAACTACACGCGGTATTCAAGGTGTGGGCGCGCACATTGGATTTGTATCGAGGCATTCTGACATTTGTCTGGTTTATTATCTATCCCTTTCCTAATGGTTCCCAACATTCTGCTGGCTTTTTTAACTGCCACTGCACGGTGAGCGGATGTTTTCGGAGAACTCTTTATGATGACTCCAAAATCTCTTTCTTGAGTGGTAATTTAAACCCCATAATTGTGTATGTATAGTTGGGATTGTGGTGTCCAGTTTGCATTTATCAATATTGAATGTCATCTGCCATTTTGTTGCCCAGTCCCCCAGTTTTGTGAGATCCCTTTGTAGCTCTTCGCAGTCTGCTTTGGATAACTATCTTGAGTCATTTTGTATCATCTGCAAATTTTGCTACCTCACTGGTTACCCCTTTTTCTGGATCATTGATGACTATGTTGAACTACACTGGTGTCAACACAGATCCTTGGGGTGCCCCGCTCTTTACCTCTCTCCACTGTGAAAACTGACCATTTATCCCTCTTGTTTGCTTCCTATCTTTTAACCACTGACCCATGAGAGAACCTTCCCTCTTATCCCATGACAGCTTACTTTGGTTGGATTGGTGAGGCATGACTTCCCTTTACAAAAGCCATGTTGACTCTGCCCCAACAAATTGTGTTCACCTATGTGTCTGATAATTCAGTTCTTTCCTATCATTTCAACAATTTGCCTGGTGCTGAAGTCAGGCTTGCCAGGGATCACATCTGGAGACTTTTATAAAATTCACTGTCAGATTCGCTATCTCGTACAGAGGCCGATTTAAACATTAGCTTACATACCACAGCACTGCACAGAAGTTTGTTTGGATGTCTCGTGAGAGCTGCAACCCTTGCACCAGGCAGGCAATTTACCATGCAGTTCTCCCACTCATCACAAACCCAACTGCTTATATGTCTATTGATTGAATCCCCCATTACTATTACCTGGCTTTTCTTTGTAACTGGGCTTCCCGCCTCAGGAGGGGCAGCCTCAGTGTGAGAGGATATCCTGACTTCATCTGGCAGGTGGGTCCCAACTATGGGATCGTCTCCCTCTGCTCCAGCTCGATGTTCTCCTTCCCAGAAACTTTCACCCTCCTCAGCAGCACAGAGGCTGTCAGACTGGGGGTGGAACCACTCTACTGCATCCCTAAAAGTCTCCTCTATGTACCTCGCTGTCTCCCTTGGCTCCACCAGTTCAGATCCTCTGGCCTCCTGGTCTCTGAGGGCAGTAGCTCCTTGGGCCAAATGCCCAGATGTGCTACCTGCCCACAGGGCTGGTAATCCTACATGCTGCATTCAGTGCAATCCACTGGAGAGCCTCACACTGCTGCTGCACTTCTGCCTGGTTTATTTTGACTCTTCCAGGGGGGTTAGTTTGTTTAGTTTTGTTCGGGGGTGGGGGGAGTTTATTGGCCTGAATTTACAGTATGTTTCTTAGATGTACTTGTCTGTAAACTTCCTTGCAAAACTCCCGTTTCCAAAGCTAACCTCTGATTTCTATTGCCTGCTGTCTGTTTCCCCTCCCTGGTTCAGGCACCACGCTGGCAAAGCAGAGTGCAGAGTATCTGCAGGTCTTCAGGGAGTGGCGAGCGGAGAACACCTTCTGGGTCACCTGGTTCACCAACACCAGCAATATCGCCATGGTAACTACTTTCAATGCTTCCTGGGATTGTTGTGCCCAGAGTCCTCAGGAGAGAGAAATTAACACCCCAGGAGTCAGGGAGAAGGGACAGACCCAGGCGTGTGACTGACCCCATCCAGCTGGGCCGGAGCCCTGCCTATGGCCCACTCCACCTCATAGAATCATAGACCTCAGGAGGTATCTAATCCAACCCCCTTCTCATAGCAGGACCAACCCCAACTAAATCATCCCAGCCAGGGCTTTGTCAAGCCTGACCTTAAAAATCTCGAAGGATGGAGATTCCCCACCTCCTTAGGTAACCCTTTCCAGTGCTTCACCACCCTCCTAGTGAAATAGTGTTTCCTCATATCCAACCTGGACCTCCCCCACTGCAACTTGAGACCATTGATGCTTGTTCTGTCACCTGCCACCACTGAGAACAGCCGAGCTCCAGCATCTTTGGAACCCGCCCCCCTGCCCCCCGACCCCAGCAGGTAGTTGAAGGCTGCTATCAAATCCCCCCTCACTCTTCTCTTCTGCAGACTAAATAAGCCCACTTCCCTCAGTCTCTCCTCATAATTCATGTGCTTCAGCCCCCTAATCATTTTCGTTACCCTCTGCTGGACTCTCTCCGATTTCTCCACATCCTTGGGGGGCCAGATGTGACCTCACCAGTGCCGAATAGAGGGGAATAATCACTTCCCTCGATCTGCTGGCAAGGCTTCTACTATGGCGGGCCAATATGCCTCCTTCCGTGCCACATCCCAAGATGCACTGGGTCTCATCCAAACCTGATCCCAGCTCCTTGTCAGGTGTGGTGGGAGCTTCCCCAGAGATTAATGCTCTCCAAGACATCATTGCGTCCACGCACCAGTGCCAGCCCCTGCTGAGCACTAGAGAGTGTATCCGTGCTGTGCAGTATTGTGCCCCCGTGCACTGCCACGCCGGCCTCTGCCATGTACGACAGCTCCTGATTGCTGCCTGGGTACTGTGCGTCCCAGGTTCAGTAACCCAGCCCTGTCCCGGCAGAGGAGGCTTTGCCTGCACTCCTGGCTGGGCCAGTCCTGGCTGCTCGGTCCGACTGGAACCGCACTGGGCAGCAAAAGGGGTTTCACTGGCAGGTTTCTTTCAGATGTTTGGGAAGTACTTCAACCCATCCGAGCGCATGGACTTCCTCCTCACTGCTATCGAGGGCATGAGAGACACCAGCGTCCATGACTCGGTGGCGGCCAGGCACATGCTGCATGTGATCCTGTGGGTCCCCAGCCCAAGCTTGGAGAGGGTAAGAGCTGCAGTGAGAACAGCCTGCTGGGGGAGCCCATCCGTGGGAGACTCTGTCTCTGGGCGCTCGGCATTACTGGGGGGCAGGTCCTGTGCAATGCGGGGGGGTCAGTCTAGGTGATCTCCATGGCCGCTTGTGGTCTTGCAGTCTATGAATCGATAGGCCGGGAATTGGCCCTGTGTTCTAGGCCTGGAGCTGGAGAAGAGGATGTGGGAGGGCAGATGGCTCTCAGGTACGGCAGCTCCCTAGCACCCCAGATCAATAGCAGCGCGAGGAAGCCAAAGCCCCCATCTCCCCATTTCCCTTCCAGGTGTCGGAGGCTGTGACGAGCATATACCACAACCTGGACTCCATCAGCGAGCCGCTGGCCCAGCAGCAGCTGCTCAAGGCCCTTGTCGTGCTGGGCGACCAGTACCGCGGGGAGGTGGTCACAACCCTGCTGGGCTGCTCGCTGTCATGTGACAGGTACGGGCCTGGGGCTGCTGCCGCTTGCGCTCCGGCTCCCCCGGACTGGTCCCGCTGCCAGGGACAGGGGCGTGCAGAACCTTCCAGAGACCTCCTGCTCCCTGCAGAGCTGCTGCTTCTTCTGGAGGGTTTTGCAGGCTGACATGCCATGGAGACAGGCCAGCCTGCAAAACCCCAGATGGCAGCCCTCGGCCTCCCCCGGGGCTGACACTCAGACCCAGCCCCCATGCAGCCTGCGCCAGGCAGTGGGGGCCCTTGCTGCAGCAGGAGGGCAACAAAGGGCTGGCCGGTGGCGGGAGACCCAGCAAGGTGCGGGTGGCGGTGGGTGCAGGAGGCTGGCGGGGCTCTGGCCAGGTGAAATCGGCTCTCTCCCTTTGCAGCATTGCTGTGGAGATGTGGAGGGTGCTGACATCCCACCCCAAGACCGCAGGAAAGGTCCTACGGGAGCTGCTCAACACGCTGCAGGAGCGACCGCTGCACCCTCATCACGACGTCTCTCAGCAAGAGGTTGGCGTCGCCCCCTTGGCCGTAAGTTCCAGCCCCTGCAGCAAGGGAAGGAGCGCCGTGTGTCCCCTCCACGGCCTGAGGGTGTCTCTCAGTCTCCCACTGGGTATCGTCATTGGGCCGAAGAGAGAGAGCGTGAATCTAGCCAGCGCTATAGTCGAGGCAGAACACGCCGAAACCCTCTCCTGGTGCTCTGGGACAGCTCTCATAGAACCGCAGGGTGAGAAGGGATCGCAAGGTCAGCTTGTCCAGCCCCCTGCCAAGATGCAGGATTTGTTGTGTCTATCCCAGCCCAGACAGATGGCTCCAGCCTCCTTCTATAAACCTCCAGCAAAGGGGCTTCCACAAGCTCCCTAGTCGTCTGTCCCATTGTCCTACTCTTCTTACAGTTAGGAAGGTTTTCCTGAGATTTAATCTAAATCTGCAGTGCTGTCTTTTGAACACATCACCTCTTGTCCTGCCCTCTGTGGCAAGAGAGAACAACTTTTCGCCATCTTTTTTTTGGCAGCCTCGAAGAATCTGAAGACCATTAGCACGTCCCCCCTTAATCTCCTCTTTTCCAAACTAAACATAGCCAGTTCCTTCAACCTTTGCTCGTATGGCTTGTGTTCCATCCCTCTGATCATCTTTGTCACTCGCCTCTGGATCCATTACAGTTTCTCCACATCTTTTGTAGACATTGGTGACCAAAAGTGGACACCGTACTCCAGCTGAGGCCTAACCAGCACTGAGTAGAGTGGTACTATCACCTCCCATGACTTGCAGGCTATACCTCTGTTAATGCAACCTAAGATTGCATTTGCTTTTTTTTCTTTTTTTTTTTTTTGCAACAGCATCGCTTTGCTGACTCATGCTGAGGCTGTGATCCACCGCAGCTCCCAGATCCTTCTCAGCAGTACAACCGGTTATCCCCCACTCTGTTTCTGTGCATTTGCTTTTTCTTCTCTAAATGTAGCACCTCACTTTTGTCTTGGGTGAGTTTCATTTTGTTGTCTATAGCCCAGTCCTCCAATTTACCATGATCCCTCTGAATTTGAGCTCTTTCCTTCAAAGTCTTGGCAACTCCTTCATCAGGGAGCTGATGCAGGGCTGGGGTCATTGAAAGCTTCCCAGGGGACCTGGCCGTGGCCTGGAGTCAGGAGCCCTGGTTTCTAGTCCTGGCTCTGCCACTGACCTGCTGGGTGACCTTGGGCAAGTCCCTGCCTGGCTTTTGTCTGTTGTTCTGCAGGGCAGGGCCTGGCTCCTGCAGGGTGCGTCTCTGGGTGTGTGATCCAAAGAACCCTAGCACTAGAGTAGCAGCAGAGCTGTGGACTCTAGACCTCCAGGGATTGCTGGTGACACCAGTGATCCGGGACGCCCGGAAAGAGCCATTTTGCTTCAATTGGAACCATTTTTTCCTACGAATCCCCTTTTTGAGCCTCGTAGGTTTTAACTGTTGACGTCACAGCTCTGTCCCGCAGCACTCGCTCCTCTGAAGAGCTTGAGAAGGGCCTTTTGCTGCTCAGACCTCATACCAAGTGTGATAGACACAGCATAGTGAAGGCAGAGAAAACCCTTGGGACTTAAATACACAGATCTGGCAGCCTGGTCAAAGAGGAGACAATCTGAAGGCAACTCTCCCTAATGATAATTTACTTCCCCTGAGAATAGCAGGTGAGTCCGGTTTATTAAAGCCGGACGATGAATCGATCAGACATGGAGAGGGCATGACTGTAATTCTCTTTGTTATCCACCATTCCCATTGTTCCATGTCCTCAGCCTGGTTTTCACTTGCTTGTGTTTTATTTTTCCTTCTGGAATCGGTAAGCCTGTATTGGACACTTTTCCCCCTGATCCCGGTTGAGGTTTTGTGGGGCTGTCTTTGAACAGTTCAAAAGCGAAATACAGAAATGATTGAATCTGGCTTTTAGTAACAGACCAAGCCTAGAACTCGTGTACAAAATCGGCTCCCTCGCCGAGGCTGGGCTGTAAGGCCCGGGACTCAGGAGAACCCAAGTTCAGTTTCGGGCTCTGCCAGACTCTGTTAGCCGATGGCCAGGGATGTTTGGTGAGGTGCCAGCTATGCCCGTTTATACCATCCGTGACTTTAACCGCTAGGACGCACTGTCCCTTCGCGGCGGGCAGCCCGGGCTAGGCTGACGGATGCCCCAAGGTCCTAACCACCCGTGACTTTAACTGCTAGAGCTCAGAGCTCCTTCGCAGCGGGCAGTCAACACTGACTGACAGGTGCCCCAATGGCAGCACTAAGAGCCTCTCCACACCCGTGACTTTAACTGCTAGAGCTCAGAGCTCCTTCGCAGCGGGCAGTCAGGATTGACTGACAGGTGCCCCAAGAGTTTGCCCCGTGGAGGCGGCACAACTCAACGCTAGGCTCTTAGTACTCTCACCTAATGGCCAGGCTTTATAGCCAAAACGGCTGAGGTTCTTTTAATTGTGTTGGCTGCTTTACAGTAAACCAGAGAAACAAGTCAGGCTTATGCATAAATGGTTACCAAAATTTATTAAACTAGATTCTAATCATGTGGTTACAAAATTGCTAGTGCCTACTTATTTAAGTGTAGAGATGTTACACACACAAACAAGTTACAAAACTGAAGCTACAATCCCAAAGAAAGAAAACAAAGTATAGAGCTCTATTTCAAAATATGTGTACACTAAAGATAGGAGATCAGGTGTGGGTGCTTCTTACCCTCCTTGCATCTCTCGATTCCAGCGGTGCCAAGCCAGGATCGGTCACTCAATTCCGCAGAAAGATGAATAAGGGACAAGGCTTAGGGACCCTCTTAGCTGCAGAAGCCTTGGGAGGCTGTCACTTATCTGACCAGCAGATAGATAGTGAAAAGCACTCAAAAATCATGGTGCTGTAGGTCCCCTACTTATACCTCTGTACTCCTTTATTCTCTTTCTCCTTTCTATGCTAAATTGGGGCTGGTCTGTCGGGGTGACGCCAGCTCTCGCAAGAGTAGTTCACACTTGCAAGGGAGAAACAATAAGTTTCGACTACTGGACACTTCTTTTATCAGGGTAAATATTTTCCCACCTAGGATGTTGGTGTGTGTGCATCATGCTGTTTTAGTAGGGGCTAAGAGCCATGTCTGTCACAGCGCCTCTGCCTGCTGTGAGCCCAATTGTTGAATACGTTCCCAGAGGCACATTGTCGCAGCACACCTGTGCTTCTCTCAGCTTCAAAGGCTGTGCTGGAGTGCCCTGGTGTTTTGGCTCCCGTGTGTTTCCAGCAATGCTGGTCTGAGGGGGGGGGCTGGCTGTCTGGCTACAGACTCCCCGGGTGACCATGGGTGAGTTACGTCGCCTCTCTGTGCCTGAGTTCCATGTCTGTACAATGGGGATAGAAATCCTTCCTTTGTGTGTCTAGCCTGTAAGCTCTAGGCCAGGGAATGTCTCTTTCTGTGCCTGGAAAGGCCCCAGCACACGCCCTGATTGCAGATAGGCGCTGGAGGTGCTATTCTAACCCTTATAAGAAGAATACACTTGATTTGTTTGGGGTCAAGGTGTTGTGCAGAGAAGTTTCCATAGATGATACCTCCAAATAAATACCACCCCCTGGGATCGGGGGTACAAGGAAGCAGCTGCTTATGTTGCAGGTAGCCGGCCCCGCTGCCTGCGATCCTAGCTGGGGCTGTGCAAGGGCTTTGAGGCTCTAACATGTCATCTGGAGGCGGGGCGCTAGAAGACTTTTGATAGTGGAGGTGCTGAGCACCCCCTTACACCTGTGCACACACCCCACCATCCCTAGAGCTGGGGTCAGGAGCAGGGCCATGGCTCCAGGGGGGCGGGAGAGGGATGGGGCAAGGGGGCCGAGGCTGGGGCCACAGCTGGGAGTTGGCGCAGGGCCGGCAGCTGGGACCTTGTGTGTGGGGCCAGGAGCAGAGCCCCGCGTAAAACCTTGGAGTGCTGCAGCACGCCCTGCACTCCTAGTTCCCGTGGCTCTGTCTGCAGGGGAGGCAGACGTTGTTTTGGAAATGTCTTGTTGGGTCACCGGAGGGTGTTTCGTAAAGCAGCTCCTCCTTTCACACAGATAGGGAAACTCCAGCGCCAACTCCCAGTCGTCGTGGAGCGGCTACACGAGGCAGACAGGGACATCATCTCCAATGCCATCACGGTGCTGAGAGACATCCTCGCTGGCATGGACAGGCAGAGCGCCAGCCCCGTGGCTGTGCAAGTGGCTGAGAAACTCCTGCCTTTCTTTCATGATGTAAGGCCTGGCGGCCCGCGGGAGACCCTTCAAGCCACAGAGGTATGAATGGGGGCTGGCGGATGGGCTGGCAGGACCTATGCTATGGCCCTAGCCAGAAAAAGGATTGTCGTAAATGACATGAACCCATTCCCGCCTTCTTCTGCTACCCCATTCTCCATCAGAGCATATGGCAGTAAGGGTGGGAACCCTGGTGTCCTGCAGGCCTGCTGACAAGGATCAGGGCAGCCTGGGGACGAGGCTCCCCTTGAGGGAAGGACATGCATTCCTGAGCCTGAATGCAGCGAGGGGGCCTATGCAAGCACAGGGTGCCGCAATGCTCCTGCTGGCTTCCAGGGTAACAAGTGATGGTACCCTGGTGAAAATCCTGCTCCTCCCCTCCCTGGCCAGGAATCCCACAGCTGGCCTGTCAGCTCCATAAGGAAACGGCTCAATCTGTAGGTTCTGCAGCTACCACCCTTTCCTCTCCCCTTCATTCTCATGGCAGGGCAGCATCAAAGGAGGTGCTAGTTCTCCCCAGGCCTTTTGTAACCACAAACGAGCCCCCGCCAGCGTGTTCACCAGACTGATGTTCAGTCCCCCACTGCACGGCGAGAGCCAGCAAAGTGGGCAGGAGAAAGGGACCCATCCATTACTGCCTTCCAGGGGTAACGTCCCAGTGGGGGCTCCTGGAGGGACCACCCACCTACCCAGCTCTCACAACGCTAAATCGTACCCTCAGCCCTCCCGAACTCTGCTGGGACCCGGCCGCTCTTTATTTAGTAGTGGCACAGGCCCAGCTAAAGCTGTTCCCAGGGTCTCCTGGATCCCCAGCTGACCGAAGGGACAGGGCAGCCCAGACCGAAGATGCAGGATCTCGCCCTGGGGTGAGCCTTTAAACCAAAACCCTGTGGGGCCCGGGGGGAACAGAACAGGTTTTCTGGCCAAGAAGATACCAGGCCAGCCCCTCAGCTGGTGGAAACCTGCATCTCTATTGCCTTCAGTGGCGCTATGCCCATGAGACTCTGGCCCCCAGCTGTGCCTGTGACTGGGGGTGAGTTAGCAATACCCCCTGCAGGGCAGACATCTCTGTCACAGTGAGCGCTCACCCCGCTGAGTGAGCACAACCGTCACAGCGTCTCCTCCCCACATCCTCTCTTGCAGGAGTCCAGCAAACTCCGGGTGCTCTCCATCGCCCTCTTTAAACACCTGCTGGAGCTTGTAAGGGGGCCCAGCAGGAGGAAGATGAAGGAGCACGTCCTCCAGAGCCTGGTCCCGCTGCTCCTCCTCCTGCATGATGAGCGTCCCAATGTGTCCCAGGTGAGGCCACGAGCTGGAGCCTGCAGCTGAGATCGTTACAGAGTGACCAGTAATTTGTTGGGGGGGCCAACATGTGACACCCCCCTTTCAAGGGTCTGGCCGGCAGAGGGCAGGTGCTCAGTGCTGTGACAATCAGGTGCTCAAAATCACTTGAACGTTGAGTCCAGTAGCGCCATGACCATGGCGCCCCACCCAACTGCTGAGTCTTCCCTGCCTCCTCTGAGCCCAACACTCCCCCCCTGCAGCCAGGCTGAGAGAATGGGTGAGCGGAGGGGTCAGCTCACCACTCCTACAGCCACTGGCCTCCGCACATTCCCCTGGCTGTGCTGGTGGGAAGAGCACAACCCTGGCCATGGTCCCTACCCAGAGCAGAGCTACCCAGCCTCCGGATGGTGCCCAAGACCCGATGTGCCCTTGGCCAAGCAGCCCGGACAGCTCTTACTAGCCATGACATGCCCAAGCCCCCCCCCCACCCCGCCCCAGGTGCCTGTGCACACGCTCGTTCTCATGGCCCCCATCACTTGGGAGCCAAATGCTCCCAGCAGTAATGAATTCACCCTCCTACCCCCCAGGAGGTGGGGAACTAAGGCACAGTGTGAGGCCTAGTGCCTCAAAAGTATTGAATGCCCATGGGCATTAGGCACCTAAATCCCTTTGTAGTCCTGGGCCGAAGCAACTTGCCTGAGTTCCTGCAGGAAGAGCTGGGAATTGAGTCAGGTCTCCAGCCATTGCCTTAGCCACACCTCCGCCCTTCCGCGAGCAGCCGCGGGCCGGGAACCGTTCAGCACACACGGCCTCCAGTAACTATGTTAGTGGCTTTCAGCTGGGCTGTCCCTAGGCATTTGGGTGCCGTATCCAGCCCTCCCGCAGTGGGGCTGTGTGGGGTCCCAGGCCTCCCCCTCCCCCCGACCAGGGTCTGGGAGGCAGGAGCTGTGTGGGGCCACTTTTGGGGGGCCCACAGGCCAGAGTGTCCTGGGGGATTAGAGGAGAGCTGGGAGTAGCCCGCTCTGCTTCCCTCGCCCCGGCTCCAGCCGTGTCGCTCGAGGGAGCGGCTTTGGGGAAAGGGATCCCTCCCACACACACACTCACTGACAGCAGCGGGAAGCGGAGCAGCCTGGCCCCAGTTCGCTCTACTTTGCCAGCTCCCAGCCGCGGCACTTCGCTTCCCACCGCCGGTGAGTGCGGGGGGCAATCCTTTGGAGTAGAGCGGGCAGGGACCGGGTTGCTCCACTTCCTGCCATTGCCGGTGAGTGTGGGGTTGCTGGGGGAAGAGGCTTGCGGAGAAGAGGTGGAATGGGGTCGGGCCAGGGGCGTAGCGGGGGGAAGGGGAAGAGTCCGGGCGGAGGGAGTTGTCCAGGCCCCCCCAGGGACGGCCCTGCCCTTTGTAGTGGGCGCAGCCCGTGGCGGGGCTAGCCGAGGTATAGGGCGGGTCGCTGGGGCTGGGGCTGCTGCACGTGCAGCATGCAGCCGCCTAGGGGCACCATGAAATTTAGGGCAATTTGGTGCCCCAAATTTCATGATCCCCTATGCAGCCGCGTATGCCGAGGGACGGCCCTGGCTTCCAGCTCCCGTAACCGTGGCCGGCTCGCCCCGGCCCCTCTTGTTTTACAGGTGTGTTGGGACACCCTCAGGAGTGCTCTGGAATTCCTCAGGTGGAACCAGCTCAGTGCTCTCGTCCAGAAGAAGGAGCTTTGGCGAGGCTGTGACTGCTTGGTGAGGGAGCCCTCCATTGCCCGGCTCCGTGCCCACACCGAGCCCCAGCCCCGGGACCACACCTGGCCCTGGCTGTAGTCCCTCTGCGTGATCCCCCCGGCACAGGAAAGAGGGCTGAAAGCAGGACACTCCACAGATCTGGAACCTGGCCTGCAGGATGGAAAGGCCTTTAGTAACCTTGTGCTCCCTTCTTCTGGCTCCTAGGTGGCGTGCTACAAGGGGAGGGCAGAAACCTTCCTCTGCCAGGCCATGACCTTTCTGGAAAACCCACAGGATCCCATTAGAGAAGCGGCCATCAGGTTTCTAGGTAACCACAGAGCAGAGGGGTCCCTTAAGCAGAGGGGCTGGATCCAGTCCCAGGCTCTCCTCAGTCCCTGCCAGCAGCGAGAAGTAACCCCTGGGCTCCTGATTGCCGAATGAAGGCTCAGGGGGGTCAGAAACCCGCAGGAGCAAGCTCACCCCAAACTGCCCTGATCGGCTGATGGGCCCCCTCCAACCCCACTGCTCCCCATGCAGTCCCCATCCCCCCCTCCCCCCACCCCACCATGGGCTCTTGGGAGTGGAACCTCAAGGCGCTATGCTCTCCTTTGGCAACCAGCCCCACAGCCATCCCTGGGGACTCGCCCTTTCCCCTGGGGACTCAGGAGTGCGTCCTGGACAACAAGGGGCAGGGGAAAGCCCCACTGCTTGGAGGGTGACAGAGGCTTTGACATCCTCTCTGGGGACGCAGGGATGTGATGAGCTGTTTGTGTGTGTAGGCCTCACTGCCCGGCAGCTGGACCAGCAGAGCCAGGAGAAGTTGGAGGCCATCTGCAATGGTGAGTGGTATCTGCCTTGAGCACTGAGCGCTAGAGGGACGAATGGCCCAGGGCCACGGGCTGGGTTCAATCTCCGACGCCAGCAATGTGATCTTGGGCAAGAGCCACAAAGGGTTGCAAAATGTAGATCCCCAAACCCCCGATCAGCTTCCCCCTCACCCTGTGGTGTCTGCTGGTTGGCATGTGCCCAGGCACTTAGCCCTGACCTCAGAGCTGTGGCCTGGCAAATCCCCAAACTGGGCCTGAGCTGGCTGGCCTTCGCAGACGATTGCCCCTCCCCCGCCCCCGCAACACAGCAAGGGTGGGGTCCTGCCTCCCCCCCTTGCACTCACTAGCCCAGGGTTTGTTGCAGTCACCTCCAGGTGGGGTGCCTGGTGTCAAGCCACTGCTCCAAAGGAGACTGAGGTGACGTCCGGTCATCTACCTCCCTGCTGCATGCCCGGACCCCAGGGCCAGCGCAGGGCAGAGCAGCGTCTCCTCCACATTTGTTGGGGAAAAGGGGGACGGGGGGGTGACATAGCTCAGGCTCCTCACTCCCAGAGCAGTTTCACAGCTGGGCCCCAACCAGAGCTAGAGAATGGCAGAGCTCCCTCCTCGGCATTTCCTGGAGGGCAGCAGGGCACCGGAAGTTAGGCATAGCCTAACAATGCCCAAGCCCCCTTTGTGAATCTCCCCCTCTCTGGGCTTGAGTGCCCATCTGTGCACTGGGGGGAAGGGGGAGCGTAAATACAGGCAGGGATGAGGCCATCAGATCCTGCAGGGACGGGGCAGTCCTGGAAATAGTGAGTGAATGGGGTTCATTGTGACTTCTTGCCAGTGTCTGGGGGCTCCCCCAGCTATGGAGGGCAGTGGTGATGTTAAGTGAGGGTTGGTGGTTGTTCCTGCTAGTCCCCTGCCTCCCGCATCCCAGCCTGCTGCCTTCTTGTCACGGGCTGAGAGGTACAGCCCTGGCTTGGTGTGCCAGGGCTTTCCAGAGCACCATGGCTCTGACCTCCATTTCCTTCCTTTCAGTCTTAGTCCTCCAAGGCTTGCAGCAGGACAGCAAGTCCTCTGTCAGGTGCCTGGCTTTGCAGACAATGCTCATCCTCAATGCCTGCAAGAAACATCGTCCAGCCCGCACCAGCCTACGGACACTCTTGCACAGGATGAGACTGATGCGTACAAGGGAGAACCCAGTCATTGAAGCTGCCCAGCTGCCTGAGTAAAAGCCAGCCTCCCTACTCTGGGGGTTTGGTGCACCAGAGCCCTCCTGGAGCAGGGTGGAACACATCGTGCCGGACCATGGCCTTCTCCCCATTGGCCGCCTGCCCTGCCCAGCCACGTGAGTAGTTAACCGCTCAATAGCTTTTATCACCATGTACTTTTTGACAGGTTTCCATGCCCCGTGTAGAGTTTACATCCCGCCCTCCGTCCCCGTTTCCGGTCGTGTACATTTTTGGCAGCATCGGCCCTTCTGAACATTTATTTTGTATTATTTTTCTGTGTTTGGCCGGGGGAAGGTTGCGTGCTTGTGCTACAGTCAGGCAGGCAGAGCAGCAGAAGGTCCATTTGCCTGGCCCTTGATCAGGGCGGGGCAGCGATCAAGTAAGCTGCCACTCCTGACGGTGGGGTGGCGGGGATAGGGGAACCCAGGTCCTCCCGCTGCACAGCGTCCCCGCCCAGGGCCCTAACAGCGTGCTGTGTTTTGACATATTTAGAGAAAAAGTATGAACAAGTAGAAAGAGAGGCTGTAGGGGGTTCGCGGCTCCCTCCCCATCTGTCTGGGCGGGAGACCACGGCCCTCGCTACGATACTTCCGGGGTACCTTGGTTCAGGGGAAATAGCTCAGTGTTCATGGTTCTGGCCTGCAGTCCGGCCGACCAACGGTAGAGAGTCTGTTTGCCCGGGGCCCTCATTCAGGACAGGGCTGCTGTCGAGTAGGGGCTCTGGCCTACAGTCAGGCAGGCAGAGCAGCAGAAGGTCCATTTGCCTGGCCCTTGATCAGGGCGGGGCAGCAATCAAGTAGGGGGGCTCTGGCCTACAGTCCGGCGGAGCCGTCGCAGCCTGGGGGAGGTTAGCTCTCTGGTGGGAGAGTCAGCACAACCGTCTGGCGTCCTGATTCAGGCGGGTGCCAGACCGATCAGGCCTCCTGACAACCAGGTGGGGAGCCTGCCACTCCTGACGGTGGGGTGGCAGTGGTAGGGGAACCCAGGCCCTCTCGCTCCACTGCGTCCCAGCCCAGGGCCCTAACAGCCGTGGAGCGATCCGCCACTGCGTCAGTGGGGAAAATCCGACAGCAACACACTGGCCGGCTTGTAGTCAATAAAACAGCTGAACCCGATTCGGCTGCCCTGGGCTCCTTGCTACACACCCATTCTGTGTGTACATGGGTTCAGGGGTGGCAGGTTTGTAGAAATTTTGGTGGTGCCCAGAACCCGCCCCTACTTGGCTCCCCACCTCCCCAAGGCTCCAGGAGGGAGTTTGGGTGAGGAAGGACGTCTGGGGTGCAGGCCCTAGGCTTAGGCAGAGTATTGGGGTGCAGGCTGCAGGCTCTGGGAGGGAGTTTGGGGATGGGAGGGGGTGCAGAGGGAGGGGGTGCAGGGCTGAGGGGTTTGGGAGGGGCTCAGGGCAAGAGTCGGGGTGTAGGGGGTAAGGGTTCTGTTTGGGGCTGGGAGGTTTGGGGGGTTAGAGAGGCTCAGGGCTGGGGCAGAGGGTTGGAATGTAGGGAGATGAGGGCTCTGTCTAGGGCTGGAGATGAGGGGTTTGTGGTGTTGGAAGGGGCTCAGGGCTGGGGCAGAGGTTTGGGATGTGGGGGGATGAGGGCTCTGTCTAGGGCTGGAGATGAGGGGTTTGTGGTGTTGGAGGGGGCTCAGGGCTGGGGCAGAGGGTTGGAATGTAGGGAGTGGCAGCCGGTGTCAAGTGGAGTGCCCCAGGGGTCGGTCCTGGGGCCGGTTTTGTTCAATATCTTCATAAATGATCTGGAGGATGGTGTGGATTGCACCCTCAGCAAATTTGCGGATGATACTAAACTAGGAGGAGTGGTAGATATGCTGGAGGGCAGGGATAGGATACAGAGGGACCTAGACAAATTGGAGGATTGGGCCAAAAGAAATCTGATGAGGTTCAATAAGGATAAGTGCAGGGTCCTGCACTTAGGAAGGAAGAACCCAATGCACCGCTACAGACTAGGGACTGAATGGCTAGGCAGCAGTTCTGCAGAAAAGGACCTAGGGGTGACAGTGGACAAGAAGCTGGAAATGAGTCAGCAGTGTGCCCTTTTTGCCAAGAAGGCCAATGGCATTTTGGGATGTATAAGTAGGGGCATAGCGAGCAGATCGAGGGACGTGATTGTTCCCCTCTATTCGACATTGGTGAGGCCTCATCTGGAGTACTGTGTCCAGTTTTGGGCCCCACACTACAAGAAGGATGTGGATAAATTGGAGAGAGTCCAGCAAAGGGCAACAAAAATGATTAGGGGTCTGGAACACATGACTTATGAGGAGAGGCTGAGGGAACTGGGATTGTTTAGTCTGCAGAAGAGAAGAATGAGGGGGAATTTGATAGCTACTTTCAACTACCTGAGAGGTGGTTCCAGAGAGGATGGTTCTAGACTATTCTCAGTGGTAGAAGAGGACAGGACAAGGAGTAATGGTCTCAAGTTGCAGTGGGGGAGGTTTAGGTTGGATATTAGGAAAAACTTTTTCACCAAGAGGGTGGTGAAACACTGGAATGTGTTACCTAGGGAGGTGGTAGAATCTCCTTCCTTAGAAGTTTTTAAGGTCAGGCTTGACAAAGCCCTGGCTGGGATGATTTAATTGGGGATTGGTCCTGCTTTGAGCAGGGGGCTGGACTAGATGACCTCCTGAGGTCCCTTCCAACCCTGATATTCTATGATTCTATGAGATGAGGGCTCTGTCTAGGGCTGGAGATGAGGGGTTTGTGGTGTTGGAAGAGGCTCAGGGCTGAGGCAGAGGGTTGGGGTATGGGGGGATGAGGGCTCTGTCTAGGGCTGGAGATGAGGGGTTTGTGGTGTTGGAGGGGGCTCAGGGTGAGGGTTGAGGGTGTGGTGGAGAGGTGAAAGCTGTGGCTGGGGGTGTGGGCTCTGGGGTGGGGCAGGGCTGGTGATGAGTTGGGGTGCAGGCAGGCTGCTCCGGGATAGGGGCCAGAGAGGAGGACTCCCCCCAGCCCTTTCCCCGCCGGCAACAGCGAGCTTTGGGGGAGGACAGTGAGTGGCAGCCCCAACAGCTTCTCGGTGTCCCTGGCATCTGGCAACCCCTCTGGGTCTCTGTCAGGATAGCGCTCTCCGTTAGGTCTGTGCTTCCACAGCGGGGAAGAGACGTGCTGCTCATCTGGCAGCTCTCTCCCATCTGAGCTGGAGGCCCGGCCTTTTATAAGGGACTCATTCCTCTAGGTCACACTGCAGTCACTCACAGAGACTGCAGTCACTCACAGAGACGGTGCAGCGAGGTAAATCTAGCCATGTATCAATCAGAGGCCAGACTAACCTCCTTGTTCCAATAAGAACAATAACTTAGGTGCACCATTTCTTATTGGAACCCTCCGTGAAGTCCTGTCTGAAATACTCCTTGATGTAAAGCCACCCCCTTTGCTGATTTTAGCTCCCTGAAGCCAACCCTGTGAGCCGTGTCGTCAGTAGCCCCTCCCTCCGTCACAGCAATGGCAGACAATCGTTCCGCGCCTTTTTTCTGTGCGGACGCCATACCAAGGCAAGCATGGAGGCCGCTCAGCTCACTTTGGCAATTAGGAGCACATTAAACACCACACGCATTATCCAGCACTATATGCAGCACCAGAACCTGGCAGAGCGATACCGGGCGAGGAGGCGATGTCAGCAAGGTCGCGTGTGTGATCAGGACATGGACACAGATTTTCTCTGAAAGCATGGGCCGAGCCAATGCATGCATCATGGTGCTAATGGGGCAGGTTCATGCTGTGGAACGCCGATTCTGTGCTCGGGAAACAAGCACAGACTGGTGGGACCACATAGTGTTGCAGGTCTGGGACGATTCCCAGTGGCTGCGAAACTTTCGCATGCGTAAGGGCACTTTCATGGAACTTTGTGACTTGCTTTCCCCTGCCCTGAAGCGCATGAATACCAAGATGAGAGCAGCCCTCACAGTTGAGAAGCGAGTGGCGATAGCCCTGTGGAAGCTTGCAACGCCAGACAGCTACCGGTCAGTTGGGAATCAATTTGGAGTGGGCAAATCTACTGTGGGGGCTGCTGTGATGCAAGTAGCCCACGCAATCAAAGATCTGCTAATATCAAGGGTAGTGACCCTGGGAAATGTGCAGGTCATAGTGGATGGCTTTGCTGCAATGGGATTCCCAAACTGTGGTGGGGCCATAGACGGAACCCATATCCCTATCTTGGCACCGGAGCACCAAGCCGGCGAGTACATAAACCGCAAGGGGTACTTTTCAATAGCGCTGCAAGCTCTGGTGGATCACAAGGGACGTTTCACCAACATCAACGTGGGATGGCCGGGAAAGGTACATGACGCTCGCATCTTCAGGAACTCTGGTCTGTTTCAAAAGCTGCAGGAAGGGACTTTATTCCCAGACCAGAAAATAACTGTTGGGGACGTTGAAATGCCTATATGTATCCTTGGGGACCCAGCCTACCCCTTAATGCCATGGCTCATGAAGCCGTACACAGGCAGCCTGGACAGCAGTCAGGAGCTGTTCAACTACAGGCTGAGCAAGTGCAGAATGGTGATAGAATGTGCATTTGGACGTTTAAAGGCGCGCTGGCGCAGTTTACTGACTCACTTAGACCTCAGCGAAACCAATATTCCCACTGTTATTACTGCTTGCTGTGTGCTCCACAATATCTGTGAGAGTAAGGGGGAGACGTTTATGGCGGGGTGGGAGGTTGAGGCAAATTGCCTGGCTGCTGGTTACGCGCAGCCAGACACCAGGGCGGTTAGAAGAGCACAGGAGGGCGCGGTACGCATCAGAGAAGCTTTGAAAACCAGTTTCATGACTGGCCAGGCTACGGTGTGAAAGTTCTCTTTGTTTCTCCTTGATGAAACCCCCCGCCCCTTGGTTCACTCTACTTCCCTGTAAGCTAACCACTCTCCCCTCCTCCCTTCGATCACCGCTTGCAGAGGCAATAAAGTCATTGTTGCTTCACATTCATGCATTCTTTATTCGTTCATCACACAAATAGGGGGATGACTACCAAGGTAGCCCAGGAGGGGTGGTGGAGGAGGGAAGGAAAATGCCACACAGCACTTTAGGCACAGCACTTTAAAAGTTTACAACTTTAAAATTTATTGAATGCCAGCCTTCTTTTTTTGGGGCAATCCTCTGTGGTGGAGTGGCTGATTGGCCGGTGGCCCCCCCACCGTGTTCTTGAGCATCTGGGTGTGGAGGCTATGGAACTGGGGGAGGAGGGCGGTTGGTCGCACAGGGTCTGTAGTGGCAGTCTGTGCTCCAGCTGCCTTTGCTGCAGCTCAGCCATACACTGGAGCATACTGGTTTGATCCTCCAGCAGCCTCAGCATTGAATCCTGCCTCCTCTCATCACGCTGCCGCCACATTTGAGCTTCAGCCCTGTCTTCAGCCCGCCACTTACTCTCTTCAGCCCACCACCTCTCCTCCCGGTCATTTTGTGCTTTCCTGCACTCTGACATTATTTGCCTCCACGCATTCGTCTGTGCTCTGTCAGTGTGGGAGGACCGCATGAGCTCAGAGAACATTTCATCATGAGTGCGTTTTTTTTTTCTTTCTAATCTTCACTAGCCTCTGGGAAGGAGAAGATCCTGTGATCATTGAAACACAAGCAGCTCATGGAGAAAAAAAAAGGGACAGCGGTATTTAAAAAGACACATTTTAGAAAACAGCAGCTACAGTCTTTCAGGGTAAACCTTGCTGTTAACATTACATACATAGCACATGTGCTTTCGTTACAAGGTCGCATTTTGCCTCCCCCCACCGTGTGGCTACCCCCTCAACCCTCCCCCCTCCCCGTGGCTAACAGCGGGGAACATTTCTGTTCAGCAGCAGGCAAACAGCCCAGCAGGAACAGGCTCCTCTGAGTGTCCCCTGAAGAAAAGCACCCTATTTCAACCACGTGACCATGAATGATATCTCACTCTCCTGAGGATAACACAGAGAGATAAAGAACGGATGTTGTTTGAACGCCAGCAAACATACACTGCAATGCTTTGTTGTACAATGATTCCTGAGTATGTGTTACTGGCCTGGAGTGGTAAAGTGTCCTACCATGAAGGACGCAATAAGGCTGCCCTCCCCAGAAACCTTTTGCAAAGGCTTTGGGAGTACATCCAGGAGAGCCGCGAATGCCAGGGCAAATTAATCCTTTCACATGCTTGCTTTTAAGCCATGTATAGTATTTTAAAAGGTACACTCACCGGAGGTCCCTTCTCCGCCTGCTGGGTCCAGGAGGCAGCCTTGGGTGGGTTCGGGGGGTACTGGCTCCAGGTCCAGAGTGAGAAACAGTTCCTGGCTGTCGGGAAAACCGGTTTCTCCGCTTGCTTGCTGTGGGCTATCTACAACCTCATCATCATCATCATCATCTTCTTCGTCCCCAAAACCTGCTTCCGTGTTGCCTCCATCTCCATTGAGGGAGTCAAAGAACACGGCTGGGGTAGAGGTGGCTGAACCCCCTAAAATGGCATGCAGCTCATCATAGAAGCGGCATGTTTGGGGCTCTGACCCGGAGCGGCCGTTCGCCCCTCTGGTTTTCTGGTAGGCTTGCCTCAGCTCCTTAAGTTTCACACGGCACTGCTTCGGGTCCCTGTTATGGCCTCTGTCCGTCATGCCCTGGGAGATTTTGACAAAGGTTTTGGCATTTCGAAAACTGGAACGGAGTTCTGATAGCACGGATTCCTCTCCCCATACAGCGATCAGATCCCGTACCTCCCGTTCAGTCCATGCTGGAGCTCTTTTGCGATTCTGGGACTCCATCATGGTCACCTCTGCTGATGAGCTCTGCATGGTCACCTGCAGCTTCCCACGCTGGCCAAACAGGAAATGAGATTCAAAAGTTCGCAGTTCTTTTCCTGTCTCCCTGGCCAGTGCATCTGAGTTGAGAGTGCTGTCCAGAGCGGTCACAATGGAGCACTCTGGGATAGCTCCCGGAGGCCAATACCGTCGAATTGTGTCCACAGTACCCCAAATTCGACCCGGCAAGGCCAATTTAAGCGCTAATCCACTTGTCAGGGGTGGAGTACGGAAATCAATTTTAAGAGCCCTTTAAGTCGAAATAAAGGGCTTCATCGTGTGGACGGGTGCAGGTTTACATCGATTTAACGCTGCTAAATTCGACCTAAAGTCCTAGTGTAGACCAGGGCTCAGAGAAGGAGAGTATAGAAAACAGGAAGAGATCCTTTTTGGTTAGTGAGACAAGGAAAGTATAAAGAAAAGGAGTCCTTGTGGCACCTTAGAGACTAACAAATTTATCTGAGCATAAGCTTTCATGAGCATCCGATGAAGTGAGCTGTAGCCCACGAAAGCTTATGCTCAAATAAATACATTGGTCTCTAAGGTGCCACAAGTCCTCCTTTTCTTTTTGCGAATACAGACTAACACAGCTGCTACTCTGAAACCTGTCATTATGCAAGGAAAGTATAGCAAGCTGCAGGGGGAGCGGAGGGGAGGGGAAAGAGAACGTACCCTTCATAGAATCATAGAATATCAGGGTTGGAAGGGACCTCAGGAGGTCATCTAGTCCAACCCCCTGCTCAAAGGAGGACCGATCCCCAATTAAATCATCCCAGCCAGGGCTTTGTCAAGCCTGACCTTAAAAACTTCTAAGGAAGGAGATTCCACCACCTCCCTAGGTAACACATTCCAGTGTTTCACCACCCTCCCAGTGAAAAAGTTTTTCCTAATATCCAACCTAAATCTCCCCCACTGCAACTTGAGACCATTACTCCTTGTTCTGTCATCTCCTACCACTGAGAACAGTCTAGAGCCATCCTCTTTGGAACCCGCTTTCAGGTAGTTGAAAGCAGCTATCAAATCCCCCCTCATTCTTCTCTTCCGTAGACTAAACATCCCCAGTTCCCGCAGCCTCTCCTCAAAAGTCATGTGTTCCAGTCCCCTAATCATTTTTGTTGCCCTCCGCTGGACTCTTTCCAATTTTTCCACATCCTTCTTGTAGTGTGGAGCCCAAAACTGGACACAGTACTCCAGATGAGGCCTCACCAATGTCGAATAGAGGGGAACGATCATGTCCCTCGATCTGCTGGCAATGCCCCTACTTATACATCCCAAAATGCCATTGGCCTTCTTGGCAAAAAGGGCACACTGTTGACACATATCCAGCTTCTCGTCCACTGTAACCCCTAGGTCCTTTTCTGCAGAACTGCTGCCGAGCCATTCGGTCCCTAGTCTGTAGCGGTGCATTGGATTCTTCCATCCTAAGTGCAGGACTCTGCACTTCTCCTTGCTGAACCTCATCAGATTTCTTTTGGCCCAATCCTCCAATTTGTCTAGGGCCCTCTGTATCCTATCCCTACCCTCCAGCGTATCTACCTCTCCTCCCAGTTTAGTGTCATCTGCAAACTTGCTGAGGGTGCAATCCACACCATCCTCCAGATCATTTATGAAGATATTGAACAAAACCAGCCCCAGGACCCACCCTTGGGGCACTCCACTTGATACCGGCTGCTAACTAGACATGGAGCCATTGAGCACTACCCGTTGAGCCCGACAATCTAGCCAGCTTTCTATCCACATTATAGTCCATTCATCCAGCCCATACTTCTTTAACTTGCTGGCAACAATACTGTGGGAGACAGTGTCAAAAGCTTTGCTAAAGTCAAGGAACAACACGTCCACCACTTTCCCCTCATCCACAGCCAGTTATCGCGTCATAGAAGGCAATTAGATTAGTCAGGCATGACTTGCCCTTGGTGAATCCATGCTGACTGTTCCTGATCACTTTCCTTTCCTCTCCTCTAAGTGCTTCAGAATTGATTCCTTGAGGACCTGCTCCACGATTTTTCCAGGGACTGAGGTGAGGCTGACTGGCCTGTAGTTCCCAGGATCCTCCTTCTTCCCTTTTTTAAAGATGGGCACTACATTAGCCTTTTTCCAGTCGTCCGGGACTTCCCCCGATCGCCATGAGTTTTCAAAGATAATGGCCAATGGCTCTGCAATCACATCCGCCAACTCCTTTAGGACTCTCGGGTGCAACGCATCCGGCCCCATGGACTTGTGCTCGTCCAGCTTTGCTAAATAGTCCCGAACCACTTCTTTCTCCACAGAGGGCTGGTCACCTCCTCCCCATGCTGTGCTGCCCAGTGCAGTAGTCTAGGAGCTGACCTTGTTCGTGAAGACAGAGGCAAAAAAAGCATTGAGTACATTAGCTTTTTCCACATCCTCTGTCACTAGGTTGCCTCCCTCATTCAGTAAGGGGCCCACACTTTCCTTGACTTTCTTCTTGTTGCTAACATACCTGAAGAAACCCTTCTTGTTACTCTTAACATCTCTTGCTAGCTGCAACTCCAGGTGTGATTTGGCCTTCCTGATTTCACTCCTGCATGCCCAAGCAATATTTTTATACTCCTCCCTGGTCATTTGTCCAATCTTCCACTTCTTGTAAGCTTCTTTTTTGTATTTAAGAGCAGCAAGGATTTCACTGTTAAGCCAAGCTGGTCGCCTGCCATATTTACTATTCTTTCTACACATCGGGACGCTTTGTCCCTGTAGCCTCAATAAGGATTCTTTAAAATACAGCCAGCTCTCCTGGACGCCTTTCCCCCTCATGTTATTCTTCCAGGGGATCTTGCCCATCAGTTCCCTGAGGGAGTCAAAGTCTGCTTTTCTCAAGTCCAGGGTCCGTATTCTGCTGCTTTCCTTTCTTCCTTGTGTCAGGATCCTGAACTCGACCATCTCATGGTCACTGCCTCCCAGGTTCCCATCCACTTTTGCTTCCCCTACTAATTCTTCCCTTGCGGTTGCCCCCGGGAAAAGAGGGAGCTCCCAAGGCTCACAGCCCCCAGCATGGTTATCTCTGCCTCTCGGGCGGACCAATCAGAAACTGTTCTACAGCTGCATCATACAATGCATTTTCCTGAACCAATCCTATCAACCCAAGATTTTTAAACAAGAGCCCTCTCCCTCCCCTCCCCGCCCCTCCCCTCACTACCCACCCCCTTTAACTGCCTTATTCTTAGCTAAAAAAACAGGCCCCAAGCACCTTTCCCACTAGATAGATAGATAGATAGATAACCCCATTGGCTTTAAGGCCTTTTAAATTTTATGGGACTTTTCCCACTGGGGCTGACAAACAACAAAAATAAGTTTAGGGGTTTTTAGAGAGAGTTCCCTGTTTTAAAATTTCACACTTTAATTAGGGCTTGTCTACACTGCCACTTACAGCGCTGAAACTTGCACCGCTCAGGGGTGTGAAAAAACACCCTCCTGAGCTGGAGCCGCGAGGACACTGCCACCTTAAAGCCTTGTCGCGGCAGCGATTTAACGTGGGCAGTGTAGACACCTTCTGAAGAGTTTAAACCAGTTCGTGTTACAAAGGGGCCTCTTTATTTCACTACAGAACAAGGGAGTTCATTTCAAGGGTTACAAATGTGTTAAATAGATTGTGAATGGTAATATTGCTTTCTCTTTACCATTAACGTTCCTGTAAACAGGTGTTGATCTTACTAGTGTTCAGTAAAACTTGGCAGCCCTTTAGGTTTACATTTAGTTTTAATCCTCTGCCTTTGCTGCAAAAGAAATTTAAAAGCAGAAGGGCCTGCTTCAAATAGGTCAAATTTGGCCTTTGGTTTACACTTAAAAAATCACTAGAAAAGAAAAATGTGTTTGGGGGGTGGGGGGGAAGGGGGGGGACAAATACCTTATCTCTGGTTTAAAAAAAAAAGCTAACTGGTTCACACAAGCTGCTTTTTCTTGTGTTTTGTAGAAATCCATACTTTGAAAATGTGAGGTTTTTAACTGTACCCTGATTTTTAAAGCTTTCTTTACAATTTCAAGGTAACCAAAAAACCCCCCAACTTTCTCTTTTTGCATTCTTTGATATATTAAATCCATTTAAACAGTTAAAAAAGAGCTTGTACCTGGGTCTCAGCACACGGACTGCAAACATTTAGAAGCAAAGACAGTCTGATAATGCAACAAACAATCATACTAAAATCCCTAAGTCAATAAAAACTTAATTTAACTTTAACAAATTACTTTTGTAAACTGCCTGTCATTTTAACCCCGAGATGCTTCTTTATTTTACCCTCTTAATAAGTTCAAAGGGTGTCTTTTGAAAAGCAATCTGCTGTGGGTTCTTGTTTGTTTTAAATTCATACATATTCTGGCCATCTTTACAGTGAAACAACTTTGGTCACAGGACATGCGAGCTAAACAGGGGAAGGCAGCTATTTTTAAATCCTGCTTCATGCAGACTTTCTATAACAGGCCTAAAGCAAACTAGTTTGTCCTGGTTTACATTTCAAAAAAACATCAGAAAAGAAGAAGAACGTATGTGTGTGTATGTTGGGAACAGAACAAGCCCCTGATCTCTGTCAGAACTTTTTCACATAAGCTGCTTTTTCTTCTTTTTTGTCTAAATCCAAACCTTAACAACATGAGGGTTTTAACAGTACCCTGATTTTTAAAGCTTTCTTTACAATTTAAAGGTAAAGCTGTTTTGGTTTGGGTCTCTTTTTGTATTCTTTTATATAGTAAGTTTATTTAAACAGTTAATAAAAAGGTTTTGTCACTGGTGATGTGGCCATTCCCATTTCTGTAACCAGGAGGCTTTGAAATCTACATGCCTGTTTCCTTTAATTAACTTTACGGCCCTGGCTTTTGCTTAATGGTAACTAGACATCTTTTGAAAACAAACTGGCTAATTCAAAAATGCCCCTGTCAAACTTATTACTAAAATGCTTTTTGTCTTCTTAGAAACACAAAGTACAAATGAAAAAGCCTTTTTCTTTTTATAAAGCATTGCTTTTAATACAGCTTCTAGACCCAAAACAAACACAGAAGCATGTATTTATGTCTCAGCCCGTGGGCTGCAAACATTTAAGAACAAAAGCATTCTGATAATGCAACAAAATTCTAAAATGTTTAATAAGCTTAATATAACGTTCATCGTGTGTTAAAACTGTTACAGCATTTTTAAAAGGTGCATTTTTATTCCACTCCAAAACACAGCCTTGTTTTTTTCCGGTAAACAGGAGGTTTAAAGTCATGGCACTGTTTCCTTAGGTCCTGTCTACGCTGGCAAGTTGCAGCGCGGTAAAGAAGCTTTCTGCGCTGCAACTGGCGAGGTGTATGCACGGCCACGCCACTCAGGGCGCGGAAACAGGGCAGTTGCAGCGCTTTAAAAAAAGCACTGCACAGTTTAAAAAACTTTCTGCACCGGGGCTACAGGGCTGCGGTGCCAGTGTAGACACCGAGGTCGATTACGGCGCTGCGATTGGCCTCCGGGAGGTGTCCCACAATGCCTGCTCTCGCCTCTCTGGTCATCGGTTTGAACTCTACTGCCCGGCCCTCAGGTGACCATCCATCATCCCCACTCTGTAAACTCCTTTGCCATTTTGAAAGTCCCCTTCCTGTTTGCTTGGTGATGCGTGCAGCGCATCTTTCCAGGTGGCCAGGCCTGCTCCACGCACCAGGTGATCCACCTGCTTGGAGCTCTGCTGAGCTGCTGGACCTCATCAGCATTTGGGGAGAGGAGGCTGTACAGTCCCAGCTGCACTCCGGACGTAGCAATTATGATACCAACTGTGACGTTATTGACTTGAACTGGGACCATATAGATCATTGTTGCAACCAAGGTCCTGTAGTGGCACCAAATCTTGTATAAAGTGGGGTCAAATAAGGTGTCTAAGGCAAGGTTATGGTTTGCTGGTTATGATTATGCTTTCTATATGCTTGTGTCATTTTTGTATTTTAAGTTATAAGTATTGACTCTATACTGTCTGTGGTTCAAACTTGTACTATGTTTCTGGGTGACACCCCAGACAAGTTCAAAAGGAGGACTTGTGGCCCTTAGAGACTAACAAATTTATTTGAGCATAAGCTTTTGTGAGCTACAGCTCACTTCATCGGATGCAATGCCTAGCCTGCTTGATGGCCGATTAAGGACCATCAGCTACACAATTGACCCATTGAGAGAAGGCAGAGAAGCCTTGGGACTCAGCACGGTGTGCAGGGACCTGCCTATGGACAGAACTCTGAGGGTTTTCCAGGCCACGTGATGGACAGCTTGTCTTGGGACAAAGAAAGAAAGACCACATGGCAAGAGAATATAAAAAGCTGCTGCAGCTCCTCCATCTTGTCTTCAGTCCTGCTTCATCCCTCTGGAGGGACTTTGCTACACTGAAGCTTTGAACCAAGAACTGAAAGATGCATCCCAGCTGAGGATGTTCTCCAGAGACTTGATTTGAACCTGCAGTTTATTCTGTCACTGCCGCAAGCCTGAACCAAGAACTTGGCCATGACTGTATGTCATTGATTCCATTTCACCAATCCTAGCTCTCATCTGTATCTTTTTCCTTTTATGAACAAACCTTTAGATTTTAGATTCTAAAGGATTGGCAACAGCGTGATTTGGGACAAGATCTGATTTGTATATTGACCTGGGTCTTGGGCTTGGTCCTTTCGGATCAAGAGAGCCTTTTTTCTTTTCCTGGGGTATTGGTTTTCATAACCATTTGTCCCCATAACAATTGGTGATACTGGGAAACTGGAGCGTCTAAGGGAATTGCTTGTGTGACTTGTGGTGAGCCAGTGGGGTGAGACCAAAGTCTGCTCTGTTTGGCTGGTTTGGTTTGCCTCAGAGGTGGAAACCCCCCAGCCTTCGGCTGTAACTGCCCTGCTTGAAGCAGTTTGTCCTGAACTGGCACTCTCAGTTGGGTCCCACCAGAACCAGCATCATTACACCTACAGACAGATTTCACGATGCGTGACAGAAAGGGGCGATGACCGGGACACACGGCAGTTTAGGATCAAAGTGAAGGAGCTGCGGAACGCCGACCACAGGGCGCGGGAGGCAAACGCCACTCCGGTGCTGCGCCTATGAGCTGCCGGTTCTCCAAAGAGCTGGACATGATACTCCGCGGCGACCCCACCTCCATTGCTAACACCACTGTGGATACTTGGGTGGCTCGCGTGTCAGTCGAGAGTGGACCGAGCCAGGAGGAGGAAATCTTGGACGAGGATGTGGAGGGGGACCCAGAGGCAGAAGATGACTCGGAGGTCAGAGATGCATGCGGCCAGGAGCTCTTTTCTACCCCGGATGTTGGCGAAGCGCAAAGAGGAGAGGAGGCCCCTGGTAAGTGGATTTGATTTTGGGACTCGCTGAAGTGGGTTGTTGGGGGCAGGAGGGTTGCAGAAAGCAGGCTTGTCTCCCACCGCATGCCACCCTGCCGGAAGCAGAGGGGCGGGACAGGAAGCGGAACTATAAAAGGCCGCCCCTCCAGCTGAGTTGGGAGAGAGCTGCTGGAGGAGCAGGACGTCTCTTCCCTGCTCCCCTAATGGAGAGCGCGATCCTGACAGAGAGCCAGAGGGGCTGCCGGAGCTGCCAGACGCCGGGGACTCCAAGGAGCTGGTGGGGCTGCCACTAGCCATCTACCCCAGCGAAGCGAACAACAACCCTGGAACCCCTGTACCCACGGAATGGGTGTGTAGGAAGGAGCCCAGGGCAGCCGAATCGGGTTCAGCTGTTTTATTGACTACAAGCCGGCCAGCGTGTTGTGATCGGATTTTCCCCTCTGACCCAGTGGCGGACCACTCCGCTGCTGTTTAGGGCCCTGGGTGGGGACGCAGTGGAGCGGGAAGGCCTGGGTTCCCCTACCACCGCCACCCCACCGTCAGGAGTGGCAGGCTCCCCACCTGGTTGTCAGGAGGCCTGACTGGTCTGGCACCCGCCTGAATCAGGACGCCAGACGGTTGTGCTGACTCTCCCACCAGAGAGCTAACCTCCCCTAGACGGCGACGGCTCTGCCGGACTGTAGGCCAGAGCCCCCCTGCTTGATTGCTGCCCCGCCCTGATCAAGGGCCAGGCAAATGGACCATCTGCTGCTCTGCCTGCCTGACTGTAGGCCAGAGCCCCTACTTGACTGCAGCCCTGCCCTGAATGAGGGCCCCGGGCAAACAGACTCTCTACCATTGGTCGGCCTGACTGCAGGCCTGAACCATTAACACTGGGCTAATTTTCCCCTGAACCAAGGTACCCCGGAAGTATCGTAGCAAGGGGCGTGGTCTCCCACCCTGATGGACAGGGAGGGAGCCGCGAACCCCTTACAGCCTTTCTTTCTACTTGTTCATACTTTTTCTCTAAATATGTCAAAACACAAGAACGCAACCTTCCCCCGGCCAAACACAGAAAACAATACAAAAGAAATGTTCAAAAGGGCCGACGGCGCCAAAAACGTACACAACCGGAAACGGGGACGGAGGGCGGGACGTAAACCCTACACAGGGCGCGGAAACCTGTCAGAAAGTACACGGTGATGAAAGCCCTCGAGCAGTTAACTAGTCACGTGCAATCCCCCCTGTACATAGCAATCCCCCCTGTACATAGCAATCCTCTGTTTCATTTTGATGCTTTTTGATGTATTGTTCTGCTTTTATTTGATATATTAAATGACTGTATTTACAGTGATACATTGAGGTATAAACGATCTACACGCCTTGTCCTGTACAGAGCACACAGACGGTTCCCCTGCATCCCACAACCCACACAGGGAGAAAGCTGTCGCTAGCGTCGGCATCTCCAAAATCGTATCAGGGCAAGAAAAGGCACCTGCTATTTCCCACCCTTGTACAGTGTAGACACGGGGTGAGAGCGAGACTCAGTGATCCCGGTTAGTCCTGCTCCATCTCTGCCGTCTGGGTTTCCATCGACAGCTGTTCACACTCGAAACGCAGGGTGGGGTGAGGTTCGCCCGTCAGCCAAAGAACCTTAATGTAAAGCAGCGTTCTCCTGCCAGTGCCCGTGGCAGACCCCCATTCGAAGGGTGTGATCATTTCCACCCTGAGACGGACGAGACCTTGTGTCCTGGTGTTAGGGGGCGCTGTGCTCTGTACCCCACATATCCCCCCTCTCCCTGCCCCCCAGCCTGGTGTTAGGGGATGCTGTGCTCCGGATCCTACATATTCCCCCAGCTTCCAGGCCCCCTGGCTGGCGTTAGGAGGCGCTGTGCTCTGTACCCTACACCCCCCATCTCTCAGCCCCCCTGCCAGGTGTTAGAGGGCACTGTGCTCTGGATCATATGCATTTCCCAGCCCTCCTGCCCGGCCTTAGGGGGTGCTGTGCTCTGTACCCTACACATCCCCAGCCCCCAGCCTGGTGTTAGGCAGTTTCTAGTGTCTGTGAACTTACTGCATGTACCAGAGTCTATCAGCGCATGCTGGGTGCCACACGCTGAGGGTATGGACAGGGCCCGACGCTGGAACCTGACCTGAAGATGGGATTGGCCACTGTCCTGGTGGTTAGGACACAGGCAGGGAGTAGAGGGGCTCTGTGCGGGGACCCGATTCTGCCTTTCTGTCTGGCCGATCCCTTCTAATGAGGCTGAACCTGCCCATCTCCCCAGACTCAGCATAGCACAGGACTTGGGGGGCACCTCAGTCCCCACCGTACAGGCAGGGGTCATTCAGCTGGTGACAGCCCTTCTCTCAAGCCCCCAAGCACCTGTGTGTCATGGCTGCCTGCAGGAGTTTAGAGCCAACAACTGCCTAGGGGGAGGGAAGAGGGCCTGGCTAGGCAGGGGCTCAAACCGGGGAGTGTCAGTTTGGATCCCCAGCTAGCCGTAGGGGTGGAACACCCCGGGGGGCGGGGAGATCAACTGCAGCCGGTTCATCATAAACCCTGTCCCTGAGGCCTCAGTAGAAATGGGGAGGTTCCCCTGGCAGTATGCAGGTGCGAAGGACTTGAGAGGGAGGTGGCAGACGTGCCCTTTTGATGGCGGTCCCTGAGCACACGGGGAGAGCAGGGGGCAAACGTCTGTTGGCAAATGTTCGTTGGCAAACGTCTGCGACTCACGGGCCCTGGGTGCACACACCCCTACAGGGGAACGTGTACAGGCCCAGCCCAGCCTGAAGAACACCAGCTCCTGTGTAAGCGAAGTCACCGTTTTTTTCACAAGAGCGGGAAACTGACGTTGGATAAGCCAGGAACTCCTGATGGGCACTTTCGTCCCTCCGGGAGCCCAACCCATCTAGCACAGAGAATGGGGGGACATAAAGGCTGAGCTGAAGCTAGATTCATGCTCTCCAGGATGCTGGGATGCCCTCATGCTTGAGCTGAAGACGGCCTGGGGGTTCCCAGCATTGCCCTCCTGCCGTTTCTCTCTGGAGCCCTCGCCCTGCACCCTGGCCTGTGTGTTCTCAGGAGCTGCGTGCTGCCAGGTGCACATCCCCAGTGCGGAGTCCCGGGATTAATGCCAGGGGATGGGGACTGGGAAGGAAATGTACTGCCATGCCAAGACTGGGAACAGGCTGGTGATAATGTCCTGGGGTGCCTGGCATATCAGTAACTAGGGAGAGCAGGTCCCTGCTAACTAGAGAGAGCAGGTCCCTGCTCTGCGGGGGAGGTTGAGAGCCTAAAGACGACAAGACCCATGTGCTCAGCCACTGGCATGATGGGGCCAGGTAAGTGCCCAGACCAGGAGGTAGCTGGTGGCCAACATGGGCCATGTGGGGGTGCTGAAACGCAAATGGGAACAAGCATGAGAGGTGAGGGAGTTGAAGAGTCTGTGGGAAACCCCCCTCTCTTGTGAAATCAAACACCCCCAGACAGTGCGGGTCCCTCGCAGGCCTGGGGGTGCTGATCCAGGCTTTGCGTGCTACCCGGAGCTCTGCTCCTGGCTCATCCCAGGAAGCTGGGAGTGTGAGTGGTGGAGCTGCCGGCTCTTGGAACCTCCCTTCCCAGCACAGCATTGTCTTTGGGGGAAGCCCACCCCAGGAGCTGGCATTTGTTGGCCTCTTCCACAGAGCGCTGGAGTCTCAGCCACTCCAGATCGGGGGGAGGGGCCAGCTGTGAATTGGGAGCCAGATCCGGGTTTAGATGTGAATCCGCCGGCGCTGCAGAGCATTCGGATATGGGGAGCCAGCTCCCGCCTGCAACAGATCACAAAGTGCCACTTCAGCCAGGCCCTCCACAGCTGGGTGCTGCTCCTCCTCCCTGCTGGCCAGCCGGCCGCAGCTCCTCAGCACCTGCCCGCTCAGCCCCACCTCAGTGCTCCTGCCTCCCCAATGTCCTCCCTGGTGCTGCGCCTGGCCCCCTGCACCTGGTCTGTCAGTGCCCAGCGGGGCCGGGAGCCAACTGCCCCCTGGAGCCATGTGTCAGGCCCTGAGTCCCTCCTGTGCCGGGCTCCCGCCAATCCACAAGCCAGGAACAGGCCCGTGACTCCCGGAGCAAGTATTTCAGTCTCACAGCAGCAGCTCAGTCTGCTCAACAGGACTCCAGGGCCAGGATCTCGCTCCTGCCTGACATTGGCAACAGTCTTAGGCTGCTCCAGCCCTGCTCCTGGTCCTGCTCCAGCCCTGCTCTCGCTCCAGCCTCGCTCCTCCCACGCCCCGGCCTCCTGAGTCCAGCTCCAACCACGAGGCCTGACCACCTCCAGCACCTTCGCTGACACCATCACTTCCAGAGGGAATGGCACTGAGGTTGCCAGGGGAACAGGCATTCTCCGGCTACCCGGAGCCATTGTTCCATTTAACCAGGACAGTCCGATGCCAGGCCAGTCCCCCTGAGCTCTGGAGAGGACTAGAGGTGCCTTCGGACACCTGCCGTGCAGCTGCTGGAGAGTTAGCAGGAGACACTGGGTGAGGAATGGAGCCCCCCAGGGCAGGGGCCATTCAGGAGACCCAGCGTGGGGGGAATCAGGCCTGGGATTCTCTGCAGCGGCTGCTCCCACACAGCCTTGGAGAGAGGAGCTGCGAACCCCCCACAAAGCGCCGTCCTGGCACAGAGCTCTGTAGCACTGGTACTCAGTACGCATGAGCCGCAATCCAGCAGGCCCTTGGGCCAGCCCCACCCTCTCCCATTGCCCCGCTCTGGGAGGCCAGGACACAGTTCACAATTTAGCACGGACCAGCTGCAAGGATCCTGGCGGGCCCTGGTATGGTTGGAGCAGCATCTTCAATGTTCGGGAAAAGCGAAATCTGTGCAATAGGCATCATAGCTCCATGTGGGCACCAGCCAGCTCCTGTGCCCCAGAGAGCTCCCACAGCTCCCACTGAACCAGGGACGAAGGGGGCAGGAGGTTGAAGGAGAAGGTGCCATCCTGGGACCCAGGAGACCCATGTTCATTTCCCACCTCTGCCACAGATGCTCTGTTTGGCTTCGAGCAAGTCCCTTATTCTCTCTCTGCAGCGGTTCCCTGTCTGTGCAGTGGGGTTAGCAGCCAGGCCCTGCCCTGCAGGGGCAGTTAGAATAAATGCAATCGAGGTTGGGCAGTGCTCGAATGCCAGGGGGATGAGGGCCAGGATGGTGCCTAAGACAGACCGAAAGCAAGGGGGAGCTACAGAGCCGGTGGTGAGAGGGTTTGGCCTTTGACAATCTGCTCTGAGTGCCAGGGCTGCCAGACCCCAGACAGCCACTTGCATTGCCAGACCTCCCTGATCTACAGTGCTGCTGCTCTCCCTGCTTCTAGGAGTCACTGCCTCCCCCTGGGCCGAGACCCCCGCAGTAATCATCTCCTGGGGCTGCCGTGGCACTGAGCGTTAGCAAGGCCTGGGACTCAGTTGGGCGTGGGGGGGGGGGGGTCGGGGGGAGGCTGCTATTAAAGCAGCTTCTGCACCGTTGCAGCGGTGGGAGAGGAAGCAGAGACGGGACCGTTTTACACCCCATGGCCAAAGCACCGGCAGCTTGGGACCCTTGGGTTCCATCACCAGCCCTGGAAGGGGAGTCAGTGTGTTGAAGCGGGACTGTTCTTAATGTTTCCTCTGAATATTGTGGGGGTGCCTCAGTTTCCCCTAGGCAGTTCTTAAGTATCTAGATGGTGGGATAAGGGTGTATGATGATTGCAGAGCCCTAGAGTGCAGGAGTGTGCAGGGGTCTGGACACAGAGAATGGCTGAAACCCCTGTTTCCTGGCAACTGATGGCCTGGGCCCTTCCCCCCTGCAAGGTGAGAGCGAAAGGGTTGGAGAACAAAGGAATCCGGTGACCTCATGGCCTGGGAAAGGGAGAAAGCCCAGAGGAGGGCGGGGGCTGGAGACATTGAGTGAAGTGCAGATGTGGTTCTCTGGCTCACTGCTGCCCAAAATGGATCCAGCTGAGGGGTTCTGTTCTCTGCACCTACAAGCTCTGTGTTAGATCATGTTCCTGTTGTCTAATAAACCTCTGTTTTACTGGCTGGCTGAGAGTCACATCTGACTGCGAAGTTGTGGGGCAGGACCCTCTGACTTCCCCAGGAAGTGCACAGAGGGGCAGAGGATGCTGAATGCTCCGAGGTCAGACCCAGGAAGGTGGAAGTTGTGTGAGCTGTGTGTCTTGAAGACCGGCTGCTCACAGAAAGGAGACTTCCCCAGAGTCCTGACTGGCTTCGTCTGGAGCAGTTCCAGAGCATCGCCAGGGGGCCCCATGACAGTGGGGTCTAGTGGTTAGAATGGGGGACTGGGAGCCAGGACTCCTGGGTTCTATCCCAGCCCTGGAAAAGGGATAGGAAACTCCTACCTGGATATGTCACCATATCACAAAACCCACCACCCCTGGCTCAGATTGACCGCCCCAGCGTGGATGCTGCCTTGGATTTGCATCACCAGGGTGCCATCTCGCCATTATTTTGCACCACTTGCATTTCATAGAATCACAGAATATCAGGGTTGGAAGAGACCTCAGGAGGTCATCTAGTCCAACCCCCTGCTCAAAGCAGGACCAACCCGAACTAAATCATCCCAGCCAGGGCGTTGTCAAGCCAGGCCTTAAAAACTTCTAAGGATGGAGATTCCACCACCTCCCTAGTTAACCCATTCCAGTGCTTCACCAACCTCCTAGTGAAATAGTTTTTCCTAATATCCAACCTAGATCTCCCGCACTGCAACTTGAGACCATTGCTCCTTGTTCTGTCATCTGCCACCACTGAGAACAGCCGAGCTCCATCCTCTTTGGAGCCCCCCTTCAGGTAGTTGAAGGCTGCTATCAAATCCCCCCTCGTTTTTCTCTTCTGCAGACTAAATAACCCCAGTTCCCTCAGCCTCTCCTCGTGCGTCATGTGCCCCGTTTTCATTTTCAATCATTTTCATTGCCCTCTGCTGGACTCTCTCCAATTTGTCCACATCCCTTCTGTAGTGGGGGGATCAAAACTGGACGCAATACTCCAGATGTGGCCTCACCAGTGCCGAATAGAGGGGAATAATCTCTTCCCTCAATCTGCTGGCAACACTCCTACTAATGCAGCCCAATATGCCTTTGGCCTTCTTGGCAACAAGGGCGCTCTGCTACTCATATCCAGCTTCTCGTCCACTGTAATCCCCAGGTCCTTTTCTGCAGAACTGCCGCTTAGCCAATCGGTCCCCAGCCTGTAGCAGTGCCTGGGATTCTTCCGTTCTAAGTACAGGACTCTGCACTTGTCCTTGTTGAACCTCATCAGATTTCTTTTCGCCCAATCCTCCAATTTGTCTAGGTCACTCTGGACCCTATCCCTACCCTCCAGTGTATCTACCTCTTCCCCCAGCTTAGTGTCATCTGTGAGTTTGCTGAAGGTGCAATTAATCCCATTATCCAGATCATTGATAAAGATGTTGAACAAAACCGGCCCCAGGACCGACCCCTGGGGCACTCCGCTTGATACCGGCTTCCAGCTAGACATCAAGCTGTTGATCACTACCCATTGAGCCCGACAATCTAGCCAGCTTTCTATCCACCTTATAGTCCATTCATCCAATCCATACTTTTTTAACTTGCTGGCAGTAATACTTTGGGAGACCGTATCAAAAGCTTCGCTAAAGTCAAGATGTATCACAACCACCACTTTCCCCATATCCACAGAGCTAGTTATCTCATCATAGAAGGCATGACTTGCCCTTGGTGAATCCACGTTGACTGGTCCTTATCACCTTCCTCTTCTCCAAGTGGTTCAAAATGGATCCCTTGTGGACCTGCTCCATGATTTTGCTGGGGACTGAAGTGAGGCTGACCAGTCTGTAATTCCCCGGGTTCTCTTTTTTCCCTTTTTTAAAGATGGGCACTATATTTGTCTTTTTCCAATCGTCCGCGACCTCCCCCGATCACCATGAGTTTTCAAAGATAATGGCCAATGTCTCTGCAATCACATCAGCCAAGTCCCTCAGCACCCTTGGATGCATTAGATCTGGACCCATGGGCTTGTGCATGTCCCGCTTTTCTAAATAGTCCTTAATCTGTTCTTTCACCACTGAGCACTGCTCACCTCCTCCCCATACTGTGTTGCCCAGTGCAGCAGTCTGGGAGCTGACCTTGTCTGTGAAGACTGAGGCAAATAAAGCATTGAGTACTTCACCTTCTTGCACATCATGTGTCACTAGGCTGCCTCCCACTTTCAGGAAGGGGCCCACACATTCCCTGACCTTCTTCTTGTTGCTAACATACCCGTAGAAACCCTTCTTCTTACCCTTCACATCCCTTGCTAGCTGCAACTCCAGTTGTGCCTTGGCCTTCCTGATTACACCCCTGCATACCCAAGCAATATTTTTATACTCCTCCCTAGTCATCTGTCCAAATTTCCACTGCTTGTGAGCTTCCTTTTGGAGTTTAAGCACCAGCGCGTAGGGGCAGCCCAAGCAGAAATCCCCTCCCCCCCCGACACACATGAGAGAGGTGCTGGGGGCCATGCTGGGGGCGATGACAATGGGGTCAGGCATCAGGGCACGTGGCTGTTGGGTGAGTTGCTGGATTCTGGAGAGACCTCCCCTTCTGCCACCAACCTGCCCCACTGGAGCCCAGCACAGCGCCCTCTGCTACCCATGGCTGCCACCATCTCTCCGCTCCACGAAGCTCCCACGACCTGCCTGGGGCAGCGACAGACCCTCTTGCTCCCCAGTTATAACACCTGGCCCTGAGCTAGCCCCTTTCTCCAGCAGATCTCAATGCCCTTCACAAAGGAAGTTGGCATCACTATCCCCACTTTATAGATGGGGAAACTGAGGCACACAAGGGGGACGTGACTCAACCAAGGTCACTCCACAGGCCGCCCATGTCTGTATGCAAAAGCCTGAGGACTTTAACTGGACCGGTCTAGTTAAAACATTACAACACCCCCCCACCCCATCCATGGGGATGCCGTTATACCAGTACAAAGGTTTGTTGACTGGTAGAGGCCAAATTACTATCAGACCTCAGGCCAACTGGTGACCCAGACTCCCAAGATGCTTTGGGAATGCTGCTAAACTCTCACAGGCTGTGAAAAATGCCAGTTTGCTAAAATTTGTAGTCTAGCGCCCTGTTATTTGTGTTGCCACGCAACTGTGCGAGAAATGTACTAACCACAAACAAATGGAAATGTATAAATAACATAGTGATGGTAAAAGTTTATGCTTTAGCAGCAGATGTGTGATTGTGTGCTGGGAAGTCTATGATAGTTACCAGACACAAATTTTGCAGGCGACAGACTGATCCCCGTGATGTCTTTTGCCACGGCTTGCATACAGCTTGGACTACTTATAGGTAACTTAGTTCCAGCTTATCTCTTCCTCTTTCCCAATGCAAGGCTGTATGCAAGCCGTGGCAAAAGACATCACGGGGATCAGTCTGTCGTTTACGTCAACGGCTGCAAAATTTGGTTCAGCAGACTTGGTAATGGATCTGCCTTTCTGTTTGAGCGCTGTACTAATAACTAATAAATACTGGCCGGGGCTTGGGTCCTTGAGGTCTCTTTAAGTAGGAAGTAAGATCGAAGCTGAATTGGTAATAAATCTGCTTCCCTGGGGGATCCTCCAACCCAAGTTTACCGGCTGGAACCGGACCGGGCAGGGTCACAACCTCTGTGTCGGGAGTAAAGACCTAGCCGTGTGTGGAGACTCTGGCTGGGACGGTCTAGGGGCCTACAGGGGCGGGGAAAAGTTTGAAGAAGAGATGTCAGACTAGATCCAGCAAAACGTTAACTCCATCAAGAGTAAAATGCGGGCAAAGAATGGCCGAAATAGTAAAGGAGGGCTTGGATTGTTTGTAAAGAAATGTGCTGTTATGCATGGAGGATCTGGGGCCGCACCACGTCCGGCCGGCCCGTGGGATCACACGTGTGCACTGCTTGTCTCTGAGGCTGACCAGAGAGTGGAGGGGAAAGCGTGACCCGGGGCGGCAGCTCAGCATCGGGCGCACGAGGCTTTTAATCAGAAGCTTAAGAAAGTGACAGAAAATGCTCAGAAAGGGAAGCTGCAGAATGGGGAAGTCAAGGGGCGGCTGGCGAGCGCCGCAAGGAAAGGGGAAGGCGGGCGAGGGGAAGGAGCTGAGGAGACGGTGCAGTCGTGGGGTTGTCAGAAACGGGTGGAGGATGGTGGAAGTGCTCATCATCCAGCACAGGAGCAATTGGCTGTGGAGACACTGGGAGCACCAGGGAAGTCGGCTGAGTGCAAGGAGGATCCGGAGGATGTGATGGAGCAGGACAAGCCTCATCGTTAATAATGCAGCTGAGCCGTGTCAGAAGTTAAGAAAATGAACTGCATGCTGGAAGGAAAAGGTTTGGGGGCACCCTGAGTAAGGAGGGGCGTGGGAGAGATCGGCCCAGGGACTCTAGAGAGAACTGGGGCAGGAGACTGCCAGCCGACCGGGCGGATTTGTGAAGGCCGGGTGCTGGCGTGATGGCAGAATGCTTCTTAAATGCAACGTCAAAACGTGACATTGTGACAGACCATAGCAGAAATGCCAGGCAGAGGAGAAACATGTCCAGACACTAAGTCAATGGGTTCCCCAAGGGTGCCGGACAGCACTTGGTTCCACCCACTTCTGTAGGGGGAGATGGGCCACAGACAGCAGTTTCCTCCCAGACCCTGCACAAAGCAGGTTGGACGAAGTGTGGGTATTTCCGGGTTCATTGTATTACAAATGCAAATGGGTCTGGAGTCTGGGGGGATGGGACGTGATTCCTCTGGGGGAGACGTGACTCCAGCAAACCCTGGGAAGGGTCAGGACCATCACAGAACACTTGTAAAATGACCGACCAGCCAAGGCGGGGATGCAAATTCCCACCTCTGCCCCCAGCCTTTCGAAGCAACGCCCTGGGGAGCGAGACACTGGCTGCGAATGACCTGTTCCCAGATCGAGGGACCGGCCTGCGGCACTCACAGATTCCCAGGGGTCATGTTCGCAGCAGAAGCTGTGCTGAGCTTGGAAGCACTGAAAAGCCCGTGGGTGGCTTTGACGGGCTGCACCTCGGCCGGAGCCCTGGCTGGAGTCAGGGGAGGGATCCCTGGTAAGCCCATTAGCAGGCGGGTGGGTTCGCTGATTGGTTTAACATGTGTTCTCGGCAGTGCTGTCACCGTAAGCACCGAGGATTGTACCCCCACCGGGGCTGTAATGTGTTAACTAGCCTGGTACAGTTACACTCCTACAGCATTTGTGTGGGGGGCTGGAGCCGTGGCAATGGGGTGGGGTGGGGGCCAGCAAAGGCCTCTGTGACACCGCCCCATGCCGGCGTTATTGACACGTTTCCCTGCAGCCGGCCTGACGCCCCGCAACGAAAACCTGGCCAGAGATTTTGCTCCGTGAAATGTTTTGAGTTGGTGATGTCGGGAGATGGAAACCCAGCTGGGAATTTCCAGCAGGGCAGCGGCTCCCAGTGCTGTTCTCCTGCCCCACATCTGGGCCCACTACAGCCCTCACTCCACCCCCAGCTCTGTCCAGGTGGGGCCCTTGGTGCCTTCCATAAGGGGTGTTACACACAGCGCCACCTAATGGCCAAACAGTGCAATACAGGTTAGGGCCCCTCCATTCCAGTCCTTTTCCTCAGTGGGTCTTTAGCTCCATGGCAGAGGATTGAGCTTCTAGCTCTGATGGTCCAAGGTTCAAACCCGGGCCGGGCCAGCCACGACCCTGGGGGAGCTGCCAAGAACGATGGGGAGGGGAGGGTGCGGCCGACATGCCTGTGCAGATCTCACACTGCGCTCTGCCTGCAGCTTCCTGATTGGCGAAGATGACAGAGTCTAGGAGGGCAGAGGTTGGAGCACCATGGGGGCCCATGCCAAGAATTGGAAAAATAAGTCACTGGGAATCAGCTTCCTGGGCAGCTTCTCCAGTACGTGGTTCCCGTCTGTACGGATTTCCCTGCTAGGCCCCCAGGGGAACTAGGAAGTTCACAGCTGCTCTTGGTTCCACCACGGTGGGGCACTGGGCTGGGGCACAGGGTCAGGAAAGGGAGGGGGAGGGGGAGCGTGGCGAAGCAAATGTGTGTGTGGAGGCGGGGAGACGCATTACCAAACACAATGGTCGGGGGGGGGACACTGACATGGCCAATCAAGAACGTGGCTAGAGAGTGTTTATTTACTCAGGCCACATTCACATCCCCTGAGCAGCAGCGAGGGGCCAGGGGCAGGTGTGAAATTAACAGGGGGCTGCTGGTGTCCTGCAGAAACAGCCCCTGACAACACCACCCTGACCGTTGCCAAGAGCCTGATCCAATGTGCTGTCTCCGGGGGCTTCCTGAGTGAAAGCTACACCCTGAAGGGGCATTGCGACGTGAAGTCAACCCAATGCCCTGGGGACACCCTCTACGAGGCCATAAGCCAGTGGCCTGAGTTTGAAGCCTGAGTCCCTGCAGCCTCGGGGCAGCCCCTGCACCCATCGCTGACCCCGCCCACAGCTTCTGCCTGCTCGAGCAGCACCTCTGCCCCCCAGCAGGGGGCAGCCTCCCGCTTCTCGCCCACCTGCTGCCTCCTAGGGCCCGGAGAGCAGGGCTCTGAGAGTTGGGGTTACGCTCCCGTCTCCCCTGGGCTCTGCTGCCCCCCCCCCGCATCCCCCCGGGGCTCAGATTTCTAATGGCGCCTGGGAGCCACCTGCCTCCCCCAGGCTGCTTCCTTCGGCAGATGCCAGGCCTAGCCCCTCGCTCCCACCCACAACGGGCATGTCAGCTTGGCCCAGGTCCACACACAGCCAGGCCCAGGGTCTTACAGCGTCCAGGGGGGTGGGGCCAAGCCTCAGCCGAGCTCTGTGGCGATGGCCCTGCCAATCCCTGGGCAGCTCAGGAAACGTCGCCTCCATTCCCGTGTGAAACATCTGAGCAATTATCAATTCCAGAGTCAAATCCGCCTCTGCTCCCAGCCCCCCTGAGATCTGCAGTGAAGATTTCATCTGGAATCCCCCAGAAATCGGTCGCTATTTAACCCCCCCACAAAGGGAACCCAAGTGTCCCCGAGCCCTGACACTTGGCTCTGCCTGGCCCCCGCAGGGTCTGGCTCTCAAAGCTTTCAGCCCTCGACCCTTTCGCCCCGACAATCCATTCCCGTGAGCCTCTCTCACCGAGGGGGGCAAAGTGTTTGGATCTTCACACAGCAGGTGCCTGGGAAGTACCCGTAGGGTGGGTCACAGAGTCCCACAAAGGGGTTTTTAATTCAAGTGCAATTTGCTTTTAACCCAGCGCCCCTGCGGCTTAGCGCTTGCTTTGCTTGGGAGCTACTGAGCAGTGAAAATAAACCAGCTTCTAGCACATGAAAAGTTGAAGCGCCGGGAATCAGTTCATCTCCTGTTAAACCATAACCACCACCACCCTGCCGCTGGGCTGGGCTGGGTGAGCTGAGAGGGTGTGATGATGGTCTGTCAGATTAGCACTAAGAGGCCCCCTTGGGCTAGGTGCTATACACACAGAACATGAGACAGACAGTCCCTGCCCTAAAGAGCTCACTGTCTAATTAGACAAAGGATGGGAGGGGAAACTGAGGCACAGGGAGGGGAAAAGGGTTTTACCCAAACTCACAGGGCCAGTTAGTGGCAGAGAGTGGAACAGATCCCATGGGTGAAGTCAAGTGCTCTGCCCACTAGGCTGTGCTGCCTCTCAATCCAGAGGGAGGAGGTGGAGCGAAACCAAGGGGGCGCTGGTTCCGCATGGCTCACACACAGTCAGGCCCGGCAGCCCTGAGATGAAGGAAGGGGAGGGGAGCTGGGGTTTGCGCCTGCTGATGGGAGCTGGGGCTGCGGCTGGAGACCGGCAGGAGGGGCCGGAGCGGAGGGAACAGCCATGCCAGGAGCAGTGTCCCAGCCCCACAGTGCCCAGGGCTGCCCGGCATGTGGGAAGGGGCAGCAGCACTGACGAGGCAGCTCTTTGTTACGAGAGTCGCTGTGGAGCAGCCCCCGAGCGAGGCTGGGAGCCCAGCACCTCAGGGCTGGACGGGCCCCGTAAACAGGAGCAACCCCTGGTGGGCTGGCAGCTGGAGGCCGCGCTGCAGAGAGTGCAGGTCTGGCCCCCCTGCAGCCCCCGGTGTCCTGCCCCAGCACAGTCCAGGTTCAGCCCAGTTATTCCTGCTTCTGAGCCGTGGACCCCAGGGGACGCGACCAGCTGGGATCCAGGCTCCCCGTTGGGAAGAGGCTAGTCTAGGCCCTGGCGGCTGGAGCTCTGGAGGGCGTGTAAAGCCCAGGACGGGGCTCAAGAGGCGCAAGCAAGAGGTTTCACCCCTGGGCCGGCCACAGCCCCACTGCAGCCCCAGAACAGACTCAGCACAATCTCCCTTCCCATCCTCCCAGTATTGTAACACCTCCCCAAGACCCTGCGGGGCTGCCACAGCCCGGGCCCCCCAAGCCACCTTGCCTGGTCCCTAGGGTGTTTTGGCTGCTGGCCCCATGGAGCTCGGCCCAGGAGGGGCGAAGGATCCTGCGAGGCCCAGGGAGGGGTTGGTTCCCTCCCCAGGGGAGGCTCTGGGTAGTCACAGCCACAGGTACTTGGCCAGGAAGGCAGCCAGGATCTTGCAGAGGTTCTCCACAGTTGGGCGGGGGGTGCAGATTCTGCTCCGTGTCCTCCATCATGTGCCAGACCCACGGGAAAGGGGTGGCGATGAGATGCAGCACCGGCACTCCTGCAGCCAGACAGACACATGGATAGTCAGCAGGGATCCAACCCAGGATCTGCATCACTGCAAGCCCAGCCTCTAAAGAGTAATTCCACTATTGTCAGCAGTAGTAGACTATTATCCCCATGTGGTCCAGCCACTAGAGGGCGACGTGTGACATTCTAAACCCACACACTGTCTCAGTAGATGGAGCCAGGCCCTCAGGCACGACCTGACCTTATATCTAGGAGCCATGTGCTCCCCTGACCTTGTAACGAGCAGCTGGCCAGGTGCATTATGGGAACCAGATTGGCCAGAGACATCAAGCGAGTCAGGGCCAAGTGGCTAGATAGCAATGATATGTTTGTAAAGTCTTTCACCCCCAAGGATCCCAGAGCCTAAGTTCAAAATGCAGCCACCTCTGGGGTGAAGTGTGCCAGGCAGGCAAACATCATCTATAAAGCATTTTACCCCTGTAAATAACACCTAGCTCTTGCATAGCCCTTGTCCTCAGGGGATCCCAAAGCAATTTACAAAGGGGGTCAGAGTGATTCCTCCCACTTCACAGATGGGGAAACTGAGGAAGAGAGCAGCAAAGTCACCCAGCAGGGCAGTGGCAAAGCCAGGATCTGAACCCAGGTCTCAGTCCCTTGCTCCACTCATGAGGCCAGGCTTGTGTGGGAGCCTGGGGGAGTCTCACCACGCTTTGACTGCACACATTCTGCCCTGGCTCCCCCGGGGAGGCCTCCCCAGTTGTCCATCCCACACTGCTCTGCGCCTGGACGCCCGGTAGCAAGGGGCAGGACAGGTACCTTTGCGAAGGAAGGGGACGTGGTCCTCTTCGACAGGCCCACAGGCAGGCTCCCGCTGGAAGTACGTCTGCTCCCGGGGGTGGGACTGCAGCAGGCCCACCCGGTGCAGACGCTTCTCTGGGCAACACAGAGAAGAGAGTGAGGAATGGGCTGGTTCCTGGGACCTGCCAGGCTGGGGGCGTGGCAGGACGAGCCCCACAGGGGGCCACACCTGGCCGCTCACACCAGAGCTCCCTGAGGACACGGAGACGCTGCCGGGGAGGGAGGGGGGATTTCAAACCTGACAAGTCGTGTTTGAGGGAAATAAAGTGTTGGTGAAAGATGCCAGGTCAACAGCCCTGGGGACTGAATCCCCAACTCCCAGCTCTGTCCCACAGCTGGGGATAGAACCCAGGAGTCCTGGTTCCCAGCCCCCCCCTGCTCTAACCACTAGACCCCACTCCCCTCCCAGAGCTGGGGCTAGAACCCAGGCACCTTTATTCATTGTCAGACAGACGCAGGACCATCAGGACTTGGGGGGGGGGGGGGAGGAAGTAGCTGTCCCACTACAGGTGCCTGGGGGGGCAAGCCCCCTCCCACCCCTGGAAGAAAGGAAGGTTTGGTATCGATGCCAACGAGCCGGTCGAACCAGGAGGCGGTGAAGGGGAAGTGGTTCTGGATGGTCGGGTGGTGGGCCCCCAGCAGGTCCAGCAAGATAAACAGGTTCTGCAAAGAGGCAACGAGGGGTTAAATCTGTAGGGGCCCAGTCACCCCAGGAGGAGCTGAGGTAGGGATTGGTACAAGATCCAGTGCAGACAGATTGAGCCCCCAGCCTACCCCGGACAGGCACCCCCACCATCTCCCTTCGGCTGAAAGATCCCCCAGGCAGAACTCCCCAGAGGGGCAGGCGGGCGGCTCTCACCATAGCCTGGAGCTGGCTGGTGCCCGGCTGGTGCTGAGCCTTGGCCATGGACAGCCCCGTACAGGGAATCCCTCTCACTCCACTCCCCGAAGGCCTCCTTGCTGTCCAGGAACAGCAGCTGCAGCGTCACCTCAGAGCCCTGGGGAGAGACACGGGGCTCGCTCAACACCTGGCACTGCTGGACAGGTGAGGGGACTGCACCCAGGACAGCAGCAGAGCTCGGGATAGAACCCAGGAGTCCTGGCTCCCAGCTCCCCTGCTCTAACCACTAGACCCCATTCCCCTCCCAGAGCCAGAGATAGAACCCAGGAGTCCTGGCTCCCATCCCCCCCGGTTTTACACACTAGACTCCATTCCTTTCCCCAAGACAAGAGTAGAACCCCCAACCTGGGAAGCTCTCACCTGCTCCTTGGCCTTCAGCAGCTTCGCGTCCAAGGCCGTGGCCAGTTCCAGCAGGATGGCACAGGGCACGGCTGAGTCGGTGGCCCCCAGGAAGGTGCGGCCCTGTCTTTCCCAAGCTGCCACCCCACCGGGCTTGTGTAGCCAGACAGCCAGCCCCCCCCCTCAGACCAGCATTGCGGAAGCCAAAACAGGGCACTTAACATGAATTCCAGCACAGCCTTTGAAGCTGTGAGAAGCACAGGTGTGCTGCTACAATGTGCCTCTGGGAACATATACAACGATTAGGCTCACAGCAGGCAGAGGCGCTGTGACAGACATCGCTCTTAGCCCCTACTAAATAGCATGATGCACACACACCAACATCCCAGGTGGGAAAATATTTACCCTAATAAAAGGAATGTCTGGTAGTCGAAACTTATTGTTTCTCTCCCTTGCAAGTGTGAACTACTCTTGCGAGAGCTGGCGTCGCCCAGACAGACCAGCCCCAATTTGGCATAAGAAAGGAGAAAGAGAATAAAGGAGTACAGAGGTATAAGTAGGGGACCTACAGCACCATGATTTTTGAGTGCTTTTCACTATCTATCTGCTGGTCAGATAAGTGACAGCCTCCCAAGGCTTCTGCAGCTAAGAGGGTCCCTAAGCCTTGTCCCTTATTCGTCTTTCCGCGGAATTGAGTGACCGATCCTGGTTTGGCACCGCTGGAATCGAGAGATGCAAGGAGGGTAAGAAGCACCCACACCTGATCTCCTATCTTTAGTGTACACATATTTTGAAATAGAGCTCTATACTTTGTTTTCTTTCTTTGGGATTGTAGCTTCAGTTTTGTAACTTGTTTGTGTGTGTAACATCTCTACATTTAAATAAGTAGGCACTAGCAATTTTGTAACCACATGATTAGAATCTAGTTTAATAAATTTTGGTAACCATTTGTACATAAGCCTGACTTGTTTCTCTGGTTTACTGTAAAGCAGCCAACACAATTAAAGAACCTCAGCCGTTTTGGCTATAAAGCCTGGCCATTAGGTGAGAGTACTAAGAGCCTAGCGTTGAGTTGTGCCGCCTCCACGGGGCAAACTCTTGGGGCACCTGTCAGTCAGTGTTGACTGCCTGCTGCGAAGGAGCTCTGAGCTCTAGCAGTTAAAGTCACGGGTGTGGAGAGGCTCTTAGTGCTGCCATTGGGGCACCTGTCAGTCAGTGTTGACTGCCTGCTGCGAAGGAGCTCTGAGCTCTAGCAGTTAAAGTCACGGGTGTGGAGAGGCTCTTAGTGCTGCCATTGGGGCACCTGTCAGTCAGTGTTGACTGCCCGCTGCGAAGGAGCTCTGAGCTCTAGCAGTTAAAGTCACGGGTGGTTAGGACCTTGGGGCATCCGTCAGCCTAGCCCGGGCTGCCCGCCGTGAAGGGACAGTGCGTCCTAGCGGTTAAAGTCACGGATGGTATAAACGGGCATAGCTGGCACCTCACCAAACATCCCTGGTGCCATCGGCTAACAGCTTGAAACATCACCAGCTCCATCCAGCCCAGGGACCACATGGACAGGTACCGGGGCTGGGATGGGGACTCTGTGGAATCTCAGATTAAAGGAGCACCTTTAGATTTGGGATGGAGGGGCTAGCTGCAGAGCAGGGAGGTCTTTCCTAAATTACCCAGGCTTACCCTGATCTGAGGCTGCACAGAGGAGGCTCCCCAGCCAGCAGCTGCCTTATCAGAACTGTGTTCATTAGATAGATAGATAGATAGATAGATAGATAGATAGATAGATAGATAGATAGATAGATAGATTCAGGGTAATGTATCAGAATCTGGCCCTCACCCCATTGCACTCAGCGGGTTTCTCTCGTTTTACCCTGGGGGAGATGAGATCAGAACCCAAGACCGCCAGTTCCAAGAACTCCACAGACCTGTGTTGTCACTGGATTTATTACCAAGGGGACATTAGACAAGGGGAGGCACCAGAATACCCCTCTGTGGGACAGAATGACAGACTGAGGGGCAGGGTTTGTGTCTCCCGCTTTGAAGTCCTGTGTCTTTGTGCATGCAGAGCTCTGTGCAAAACCCACCATCTCTGTGAGCCCCAGGGCGGATGATGGCCCTGGGAGGAGCTGTGACCATCCTCTGAAAGAGTCGGTGCCAGGGCATAAGGGTTGTTCTGTAGAAAGGAGGAGATTAAACTCCTCTGCAATACATATGTAACCCTTCTTCCAGTTCCAGCTCTGGCTTCAATATATAGGGGTTCCTCTCAAAATTACAACACAACACTGGCTTGAGCTCCCACCCAGAAATCTGGGAAAACTAAACACCAGCCCTGGGTGTTTCTAAGAAGCAATACTTCCTGTCTTGCAAGCACTGAGTCTGTGTGCGACAAAAGAAATATTTTATTAAGGAGAGAAGGAAGAATGGCATTAATTTGAGAAAACATGACAACAATGACTCAAACGTATGCAAACAACAAGTAAATCCCTGGCCCCAAGTGGAGCAGTGGCTTTGCCTCAGTTTCCCCCTTTCTGAAAGACCAGCGGACAAATGTCCCGTTAACACACCACTCCCCTTTCTGTCCATGACACCGCACTCTTAGTTTGCTGTCCACCTTAAGTGAAGTCCTAGGGTCTAGGGGTGCCGTTAGGTGCATTCAGCTCCAGCCTTAGGGGAGGAATGCAGGAAAATCAAATGATGCCTCTGCCCACTCCGGTCACTGCCCACTCTGCCACTGCACACTGCTGTCACCTTCTGAAGTTTCTGCACTGGTCCAGTCCCAAGTGTTCTCAGCTCTTAGGTTATGGCTACATTGCAAAAAATACCAGCAGCCACAAATCTCAAAGCCCAGGTCTACAGACTGGGGCTCTCATTATGGTACAAAAAATAGCCATGTAGTTGTTCCTACTGGGACTGGAGCCCAGGTTTCGGAGCCTGAGTAGGAATGTCTACACAGCCATTGTTAGGGCCGAAGCACAAGCCTGAGTCTGTAGACAAACCCTCAGTGATTTCACTGGGTAGTGCAGAGCTCCAGCTGCTGCTGCCGTTTCTGCACTGTCTGGACAGCAATTCTGTCCAACAATAACGAAGGCTCAGCCCTCAATCTAGCTTCTCTCAGACCAAATCATCACTGAGCAAAACCAAAAGCCCCGTTGATCACTATCAAGTCTTTACCAAAACACCAGAGGAAAAGAATCACAATTTTCCAAAACCCTAGAAGGAGGGATCACACCACCACACTGACGGAGCGAATTAGGTTCATCTTAAGGTGACCACATCTCTTAGGGAATAGTACATACAGTGCTGCTGGCCTCTAGTCACACTGTGTATTGTGGGCCTAGCATAGTCATGGATTAGAAACACAGACCATGTGCGCACAGTGACTGATTCTGCACTGCATAGAGAAAAAACGTAACCCCTAGAGAACTGCAAATTCAACATAAGCAACTGCTTAGGTGTAACCCTTCTGCCGGGGGGAGTCAGCAGCAACCAGGGCTGGGTTCCTTTTGACAACGTAACACAGAACCAGCTCGAGTCCACACCCAGTAATCTGAAAAAAATTACACCCCCCACTTGGTACCTCTAAGAGCCAGTACTTCTCCTCTCACAAGCACTAAGTACATGTATAGAAGAGAAAACTTTGAATAAAAGGGGAAAGGAACCTGGCATTACTTGGGAAAACACCACAAGCATGATTTGAAAACATCTGACCATGAATAAAACACCCACCCCAGAGTACATTGGCAGCATCCGTTTCCTCAGTCTCTCACCTTGCAGTGTGACAGTCCGACAAACAAATGTCCCTTTAACATGCCAGTCCTCTCTCCCTCCACCGCACCCCACTCACAGTTGTCCTTGGTCAGTGAAAACCCAGTGTTTGGAGGTGTGTTTGCGTGAGTTAACCTCCCACCCCGGGGGGGTGGGGGAGCGGGGGGGGGCAGCACTGAGCAGTGATTCAGCAGCCGTCGCTGTGCCGCTGTTCACTCTGCATCGCTGTCTGCCTTTGTTCACTCCATAGCCGGCCACTCCACCATCATTGACTGCACCGCCAGCCACCCCCCAGTGTTCCCTCTGCCACTCTCCGGCGCTCTGCCACCAGTCACCCTGCCACGGCCCTCTCCACTGCAACCTCTGGGATGTTTTGAAGTTCCACCACTTAACTCAGCTCTCAGCAATTCCAATGCTCAGTGATCCCAGCAGTTAGCGAGGCAACCTCGTTCACCAGAGACACTGTCCCACAACGGACCTAAGGCTTCATATTTAGACTGGGCTATCAGTGATGTCAGCTCGAGTGATCCAAACCAAGAGACTCTCAACTGGGCCTTAAGAAGCTCTGTTATTAAACAGTGCAGAGTCAAATGGCACGTAAAGCCAGATGGGCACAAATACCCTCTCACATCTCCACTGGCCTTTGGCACCCCTACCTCCTGCTTATTGAATGCAGTTAACTTGAGAGTGACCCCCTCATTCATGGCATACCAAGGCCAGTTCTGCTCCCTTTGATTCACAAAAGGATAACCACACTTTATTACCTCTGCCTCCTCAATAACAAAGCGATTTACAATCCAACACCAGACAAAAGTGATCATTTGGGCAAAGCAGCCCCATCATGTTGCTCACCTAGGCAGAGTGGGTGTGACTATTCAAACACGGTCAGTTCCTGATGTCTTCTCCCCAGCTCATCACTGGGTGTTGGGAAAGCTCATTCAGAGCCTGCTTACATAAGAACCTATAACTGCAATTTCACATAAACAGATTGAAAACTCTGCGCAATGCGTTCAAATGCATCACACATCCAATGAGGCTAACAACATTTCCTTATCCCTGGATCCAAGGGGATGCCTAGCTAGGCATGAGATAATATGATGGGTGACTTGTCCAATGAAGGGGGAGCAATAGCTGTTGATTTGGCAGAGGCAGGGGGGAACCCTTCCCCCAGGGGGAGCTGCGGAGCTTCCCAGGAGGATGCTCCTTCTCTGGGGACACACACAGAAGTCAGGCCCCGGTGACTACAGCATCGGCACTGCACCCTCCCTGGAGATTACAGTGACCATAAATCTTGAGCTGTGGGGGGAGAGTCCCAATTGCTGAGTCATTGTTTCCACCTTGTCACTCCCCCTGGGTGCCCATTTCACCCCCTGCCCCAACAGACTCTCATTCTAATCCCACAGGAAGAAACAACTCCAGTGGGCTTGAAACATCACCGACTCCAGCCAGCCTGGGGACCACACACACAGGTAAAGTGGGGCCTTGATGGGGACTCTCTGGAATCACAGATTAATGGGGTACCTTATAGATCTGGGGGAGAGAAGGGGGATCCCTTCCCCCATGGAGAGCTGCAGAGCTTCCCAGGGGGATGCTCCTTCTCTGGGGACACACAGAGAAGTCAGGGCCCAGCGACTGCAGCACCGGCACGGCACCCTCCCCAGCTGATAATATCCACTAACCCCCCTGAATATTACAGGGACCATAAATCCTGAGCTGTGGGGGGGAGAGTCCCAATTGCTGAGTCATTGTTTCCATCTTGTCACTCCCCCTGGGTGCCCATTTCACCTCCTACCCCAACAGACTCTCATTGTACTCACACAGGTAGAAACTACTCCAGTGGGCTTGAAACATCATCGACTCCAGCCAGCCCCGGTACCCCACACACAGGTAAAGTGGGGCCTCAATGGGGACTTTGTGGAATCACAGACTAATGGGGTACCTTATAGATTTTGGGGGGGAGAGGGAGGATCCCTGCCCCTGGGAGTGCCGCAGAGCAGGGAGGCCTTTCATAGGGGGATGCTTTCCTTGGCTGCTTCTGATCTGGGGATGCATAGAGGAGTCGGGACTTAGGGGCTGCCCAGCCAGCTTCTACCTTGTCAGAGTTGCATTCATTAATAGATCAATAGGTAGGTAGGTAGGTAGGTAGGTAGAGAGATAGATAGATATGGGGCAATGGATCAGAACCCATCTCTGACCCCACTGCAGTCACGAGGTAACTCCAGATTTTTACTGGCAGAACTGAGATCAGAATCCAGCCCAGATACTTCCAAGAACTCCACAGACCTGTGCTGTTGCTGGGTTTATAATGCAGGGAACATTAGACAAGGGGAGGCAGCTGAATGCCCTAGGGCTGGGCACAGAGAGATCAAATGACAGACAGACAGACTGAGGAGTAAGGGTATATGTCTCCCCCATAGAAGTCCTGTGTCTTTGTGCATGCAGAGTTCTATCCCAAACCCTCCATCTCTGTGAGCCCCAGGGAGGTAATGGCCATGGGGTGCACCGTGACCATCCAGTGTGAGTGTAGGTACCAGGGCTGAGGGTTGTTCTGTACAAAGGAGGAGACCACGCCACGCTGCATCACATGGAAAGTCCTGCAGACATGACTGCGTTTCCCATCCGCAGTGTTATACAGGATGACAACAGGAGCTACACCTGATTTTATGGCAGCACATCACAAGCCTTCATCTGGTCAGATCCCAGTGACCCTGTGGAGCTGGTGGTGAGAGGTGAGGGGCCTGGTTTGGAGTCCCCGCTCTCAGCCCTGTACCCAGCCCAGCCTTCACAGAGTCTATGCCCCAAGGAGATGCTCACAGCCAGGATCTGCCTGGGGCCTTACAGAGGGGATGCCCAGTGTGGGATCAGGAAATCAGTGGATTTGTCATGCAGCCGGGGGAAGCTGCAGCAGCAGCTGTTGATGTAAGGCAGAGGGAAGGGGGAACCCTGCCCCCAGGGCAAGCTGCAGAACAGTGAGGCTTTCCCCAGGGGGATGCTCCCTATCAGAGTATGCCCAGAGAAGTCAGGGCCAGCAGCTGCAGAACCAGTCCCTTCCCCAGCTGATAAAATCCACTAACCCCCTGGAGGTTAGAGTGACCATAAAGGCTGAGTCGAGGGGGGAGGGGCCCAATTGCTGAGTCGCTTTTTCTACCTCTTAGCTCCCCTGATTGCCCATTTCATCCCCTGCCCTGACAGGCTCTCATTCTAAACCTACAGGTGGAAACAACCTCACTGGGCTTGAAACATCACCATATCCAATCAGCCCGGGGACCACACGGACAGGTACCTGAGTGGGGAAATCATGCCTCAGGAATCTACTACAATGCTTTGAAGGGGTCCACAAGCATGTGGACAAGGGTGATCCAGTGGGTATAGTGTAATTAGATTTTGAGAAAGCCTTTCACAAGTTCCCTCACCAAAGGCTTTTAAGCAAAGTAAGTTCTCATGGGATAAGAGGGAAGGTCCTCTCCTGGATCAGTAACTGGTTAAGAGATAGGAAACAAAGGGTAGGAATAAATGGTCAATTATCAGAATGGAGAGAGTAAATAGTGGTGTCTCCCAGGGATGTGTACTGGGACCAATATTATTCAACATATTCATAAATGATTTGGGAAAAGGGGTAAACAGTGAGGTGGCAAAATTTGAAGATGACACAAAACGACTCAAGATAGTTAAGTCCCAAGCGGACCATTAAGAGTTACAAAGGGATCTCACAAAACTGGGTATCTGGGCAACAAAATGGCAGATGAAATTCCATGTTGAGAAATGCAAAGTAATGCTCATTGGAAAACATAATCCAAACTATACATATAAAATGGTGGGGTCTTAATTAACTGTTATCATTCAGGAAAGAGATCGTAGAGTCACTGTGGATAGTTCTTTGAAAATATCCACTCAATGTGCAGCGGCAGTCAAAAATGTGAACAGAATTTAGGGAATCATTAAGAAAGGGATAGATAATAAGACAGAAAATATCATATTGCCCCTCTATAAATCCATGGTATGCCCACATCTTGAATACTGTGTGCAGATGTAGTTGCCCCATATCAAAAAAGATATGCTGGAATTGGAAAAGGTACAGAAAAGGGCAACAAAAATGATTGGGGGGCATGGAACAGTTCCATATGAGGGAAGATTAATAAGACAGGGACTTTTCAGCTTGGAAAAGAGACAACTAACGGGGGGGTGGTGGTGGTAGAGGTCTGTAAAATCATGACTGGTGTGGAGAAAGTAAATAAGGCAGTGTTATTTACTCCTTCTCATAACACAAGAACCAGGGGTCACCAAATGAAATTAGTAGGCAGCGGGTTTAAAAGAAACAAAAGGAAGTACTTCTTCACACAACACACAGTCAACCTGTGGAACTCTTTGCCAGACGATGTTGTGAAGGCCAAGACTATAACAGGGTTCCAAAAAAAACCCCTAGATAAATTGATGGAGGATAGGCCCATCCATGGCTCTTAGCCAAGATGGGCAGGAATGGTGTCCCTAGCCTCTGTTTGCCAGAAGCTGGGAATGGGTGACATGGGATGGGTCACTTGTTGATTACCTGTTCTGTTCATTCCTTCTGGGGCACCTGGCATTGGCCACTGTCCGAAGACAGGTTACTGAGCTAGATGGACCTTTGGTCTTACATAGTATGGCCACTCTTATGTTCTTATGGGATGGGGACTCTGTGGAATCACAGATTAAAGGGGCAACTCTAGATCTGAGGGAGGCGGAGGCGGGATCCCTGACCCCAGGGTTAGCTGCAGAGCAGAGAGGTCTTTCAGGTCTGTTCCTGTTCTGGGGGCGCACAGAGGAGTTGGGGCTCAGAGGCTGCCCAGCTGGCCTCTTCCATCTATCCTTCATTAAATAGCTAGATGGGTAGCTAGATCCAGGGGTAATGGATCAGAATCCGGCCCTCAACCCATTGCTGTCAGAGGGTGACTCTGGATTAACCCTGGAGGAGCTGAGTTCAGAATCCAGCCCTGATACTTCCAAGAACTCCACAGACCTGTGCTGTCCTTTCACAGCCCTCACGAGGCGCCTGGATTTCACCTGGGGCAACATCCTCCGTCTGGGTCTGGTCTCCGGGGTTCTGCTGGCCCTGGTGCTGATCATGGCCGAGGCTGGTTACTGCTGGAAGGAGACTCCAGGTGACATGACCCCCCTCTCTTATCCCTTCCCCCACCCCAGGACAAGGCCCCCCAAGTCTGCCAAGCCCCTCTGAACATGGGGGTACCTCATCTGCACATAACCCTTGGGCAGCTGGCCCAGCTCCTGTACCACCTGTCAGTGGGGGGAGGAGTCAGACCAGGGTGTCCCCTGCACACACTGAGGCTGCTATGAAGGGTGTGTGATGTCCAGAGATGCCCCTTCCCACTGTGAGCTGGAGCCACCCCAATGCCTGGCCCTACCCCACTCTGAGTGCCCCAGGTGGGTAGGTCTGTGGTGGCGGGGGGGGGGGTGGGGGTCAGTGCACACAGACACTAGGTCTCTTTCTGGCCAGCAGCTCCCACCTCTCCAACCCCTGGAAACCTACCCACCCTGGGCAGCTGTCTTGTCCTCCCCTCCCCTCAATCCCATCCCAGTCAGGGGGCTTGGGCCTGTGGGGTGACACTGGCCCTCTAACCCGCCGTCTCTCTGTGCTTACAGGGGAGCCTGGGTCCAGCCATGCAGAGACGAAGATCTCCTTAGGGGAAGAGCCCTATCTGCTTGGAGGGCTCCACAGGGCAGAAAAGCCACTCTCCCTTCCCCCAGGAAATCCCTGCTTCAGGGAATCTCACATTTATTCCATGGTGCTCCCAACTCAACAGCTGGACCCTTGGGAGCAAACTCTCGACCCCCGGCACCAAGCACACCAGCCCCTGTGTCACCAGCTAAGGGAGCACCTGCCAGGGCCCCAGGGGGTGGGGAAGCAGGGCCGTAGCAGAGCCCCGTGCAGGGAAGGTGCTGCCTATGTCTGTGGGAAGCCCAGGGTGGGGTGTGGGGGGCTGGGCGCTGTATAGGGCCCCCTCAGTAAATAACCTCTTCCCTGCCAGATTCCCTGCTCCTCCTGCTCCCTGCTGGGGATATGACCTGAGAAGATGAGGGAAGGCCGTTAGTGCTTCCTTAGCCAGAGCATTTGCTTCCCAACCTCAGGGGATGAGCCGGATCCCTGAGTATGCCCCGGAGCCAATGTCAGACTAGGGGGGTGGAGCAGAGCGAGATTCCCTGATCATAAGAATGGCCATACTGGGTCTGTTCAGCCCAGTGTCCTGTCTGCTGGGGGGAGTGTGGGGCAGCGGATCTGGGTGCAGGGAGATGGGGACAGGAGACACCTCGGGGACATGTTAATGCCGGGGCCATTTCTCCCCAGACTCAGGAATCGCTCTGATACCAGAAAAAAGAAAAGGAGTACTTGTGGCACCTTAGAGACTAACCAATTTCTTTAAGCATAAGCATCCGATGAAGTGAGCTGTAGCTCACGAAAGCTTATGCTCAAATAAATTGGTTAGTCTCTAAGGTGCCACAAGTCCTCCTTTTCTTTTTGCAGATACCGACTGACACGGCTGCTACTCTGAAATCTGATACCAGAAGGGATCTGCTGGCCTGAGCCCGGCACCGTCCAGCCCAACATGTGGCTCTCCGTGCACATGCAGCCAATCTGTCACCTCCAGGGAAAACAGCCACCTCGGCCAATGTGTGAGCACGACCCAGCACCCACTTGGGAATGGGATGGGGCAAAGAAGAGCCGGAGACAGCCCTTCCTGGATGGGCACCGACACTGCCATTGCAGTGCAGGGATTCCAGCACACAACCTGTCCCGCACACAGAGCACCCCAGAACCCTGTAATCCCTCCCTCCGCATTGCCAGGCTGGGCTGGGAGCCAGGACCCCAACCCCCAGGGGAGAAAAGAGCCAGGAGCCTCTGTGTACAGGGGAATTGTCTCCCCCAAAGCAGAGCAGGGTCCCAGCCAGAAGGGGTGGCTCAGAGATGTTATCTCCCAGCAGGGCAAGGCTCCCCAGCACCCCATCCTGCAGAATCCCAGCTCCTGAGATAGAGTGACCGGCCCCCTGTGCATGGAGACATGAGGTCTGGCCCCTGGCACTGAGATAAAGTCATTTACTGCTCCCCCAACCCCGGGGTGTCTGTCCTGGTCTCTCTCTGGAGCTTCAGTTCTCTGTTGCCTCAGTCCCTGCAGTAGGGTCCCCCACTTTATACATCACCCGGCTCCCTCCCCCAGCTCTCACCCCCTCCCCAGTAGCTGATCCCATCTCTGTAGGGATGGACCCTACTGTCCTGGATCCCATCTGCCCCCTTGGACCTTCTCCCCAGCTCTCCTGGCCCCTGCTGGGTCACCAGGAAGATTTTTCTCCACCCCCCCTCCATCACCTCTCCTCAGCCTGGGTGGGAGGGAGTGTCTCTCAGCACCCCAGTCTCTGAAGAGCCCCCAGAATCCTCCCAGAATTTCCAGAGCATTCTCTGCCCTATATATCCCCTGGGTGGCTCCTGCCCCTACCTATGGAGCTGCCCCTCAGGCCATCGGGGGCAGAATTGTTCTTCCCAACCCTGCTGAGCCATGGCAGCACGAGCTGGTGTGTGGGGGGGGTGATGCTCTGTACCTCGGGGGAACATCCTACACCCCCATGTTCATCCTTGTAAAATGACTGTGTGGTATCCAATCCAAAGTTTGTCAGGTCGGCTGTCTTCGGATGGAGAATCCAGTATGTCCTTTGGTCCATTGTTCCAGTGTTAATTACTCTCTCTCTTAACAAATTGTTGCTGTATTTTCAGTCTGAATTTGTTTGGCTTCAACTTCCAGCCAATGCATCTTGTTATACCTTTCAAAAGTGTTGCATTCTAATAGTTGATGTTTAACATCCTCGCTAGGTGCAACTGGAATAGAAAGTATTTCACTATTACTGTAGGATATGGATACGTCATTCCACTGCTTCCCAAATACAGAGCAGAAATATTTGTAATACTTCTCCTTTTTCTGCATCATGATTTACAGTTGTACCATCCTCATCTCCAACTGCACTAAAACTGACTGCTAGGATATTTTGTTTTCCATATGTTTCAAGAACTCCTTATTGTCCTTATCCTAAAATGCCATAGATTTTTCATTGATATTATTAGATTTTTCTTATCAAGTGTCTACAATTCCTAACTCCTCAGTTGCACCTATTGAGATGAAGTTCCCCATTTCCTAGTTGTTTAATATTATCATTTGTTATTTCTGCTTTCACTTCCACTGATAACCAGGATGGGGGTTTAGCTGAAGAAGCCACTTTCACAATTTGCTGAATTTTGTGTTTTGGGGGCATCTGATACATCTTAAACCACGCCCCAGCATGGGTCACATTTAGGGTTGCCAAGTTTCTATTTGCAGACAACCGGACCTCCCTTCCCTGCCTCTTTCCCAAAGTCCCTGCCCCTTTCCCGCCGCTTTTCACAAGACCCCGCCCCTGCCCCATCCTTTCCCTCAAGCCCCTACCCCTGTTCGCTCCTCTCCTCCCCATCCCCCCCCCCCGCTGCTCTCTCTCCTCCCCCTTCCTTGTAGCTGGCCCCTTTCCTCTCCACTTCCCTTCTCCACTCCCACTGGGATCCCTCTGTCATGGAGCTGCAGCCTGACATGAAGTCTCCTGCCTGCCCAGATGCAGGTAGGAGGCGGCCCCAGCTGAGCGGGGTCTGGCTCGGGTTGATGACCCGGCACCTCTCCCTTCCCGCCCGCAGTAACCAGACTATTGGTGTCTGGTCAGTACATCTGACTGGACACTACCAAGTCCCCTTTTTGACCGGACTTTCTGGTTGAAAATTGGGTACCTGGCAACCCTAGTCACATTTTAATCGGTCAAAACAAGGTCTAATATCCAATTACCCTGACTAGGTTGCAATATTTATTTTTATTTACTCTGGGATGAAAGATGCGAATGTAGCCCCTGATCTAACTGCAGCCGTCAGGGACTCCAGAATGACCTGAGGGGAGCTGAGATCAGAATCTAGCCCTGCTGCCTTTGCAGGCGATGAGTGACTCTGGCTTGACCCCGGGCAACCTGATCAGGGTGCAGGATATTGTTTCCATTTTGGAGTGAAGATTCAGGTCTCAGCTCCTCTTTTCCCTGACTCAGCTCCCCATTATTAATACAAACGTTCCCCCAGCCCTCTGGCCCCTTTGGTACTCAGCTCCCAGCCTCTCAAGCTGCCTGAACAGCCAACTCACCCTTGTCTCCGATCCTGCCCCACGGACACAAGTGCTGGCCTCAGACCCTCGCCCCCAGGCACAAGCTGGCACTCATGGAGAAAAAGGGCAGTGAGCTCACACGACATGATGGGACAGTGAGGGACCCCTCAGTGCTGCTCCAAATACCCCAGTCCCCAGCTCCACGGAGCCTGATGCCCCAGGAGCTCAAATGAGGAACTGAGCAGGGGGCTGCAGGCACAGGGAGCCTGTGATGCTCAGTGAGAGCAAACCAAGGTCCATGCCACTCCCAACAAACTACATCCCCATAAACTGCTGCCCACGTCTCTGTGCTGCACAGGGGACACCCAGGGGAACTGGGGGGATGAGCTGTGTTAATTCCACCAATCTGACCAGACCAGAATCTGGGTGCAAGCTGTTACCCCCAACTCTGCTGGATCTGGGACTGTAGGGGTCTGGTGGTCAGAGCATGTGTTACACTGCCAGACCAGGGATGGTTTTAAAAATGGAATTTTATTAAACTTAATGTCCAGCTCCCCAAACAAACAAACAACTCTCCCGCTGGGTCCCCCGGAGAACAACAGAAACCCTCCTGGGGCTGCAGCTTGCATCCCCACTGTTCCTCTTTAGCCTCGCTAGCAGATCTCCAAACCCTTAAAGGGACAGGGCACAGCCTTAGAGATACAGGATACAGGTATGTAGAACCCTGATATTCCCGTATCAGTGCTACACTCCTCCTGTGGAAATATAATATCCCCCAAATATTCCCATTAACAAAATATAAAACGTTCCGTCCAGCCATTTGGCTTATTAGCAGACACCTACGACTTCCACAAGCTCGTGCTTTCGGTCTCAGATGAGCTTTTGTCTTGCTCCTTTTTCATCAGATCTGGAAACTTTTGCATCTCTCTTTGGTTTAATTCACATTAAGCAGGAAGTGTCTGTGTCAAGGCTTGTTCCATTGCCCAACCAAATAGCCAGTTCTGAACAGTGTAAATCCCCAGAGATCCTCAGATCTTATGAGATACCAGCTCCCACATGGTAAGCGGTATAACCATGTAACACAAAGTCATTAGACATAAAAAACATCTACTCAAGAAACATAAAACTAACTATGTAGCGCTATCGACCCCTTTTGTAGAGCAATATCCAAACCAGAAGCCAATGTCTCTTCATTTACATTAACCTTGGAGAGAATGCAGGAGAAGATACAGGAATAGGTACGAGGTACAGCATGTAAACACAAGGATAAAGCCATGGTGCATTCACCAGTAGCTGGAATTAGACACTGATGAGTAGGTTCATAGGTCAGTGTCTGGGGGGCTCTTCCCTCTCTAGTCAGAGGACCTCATGTGACAATGGGTTGTTCTTGAGATCTGTCCTCTTGTGCACTGATGGTTTCCGGGTCCATGGTCACATTTAGCCATTCATGTCTTTCATTGGCTGATGTGGATGTCACATCAGACTAGTCATCTGTCTTCAAGTTTACAAGATCAACAACACCCCCATTTCCCAGCCGTGGAAGGAATGTTTCTGCCTCTGAATTCAGAGTCACCATGCCATGGGTACCATGTTGTTTGTCTTCGCTCTCACGATCACAATCACTGGAGTCCAAATTCTGTCCTTAGAGAGGCTTGGTCTACACTACAGCCTACTTCAGTATCACTTACGTCGCTCAGGGGTGTGATTAATCCACACCCTCTGAGTGACATAGTTATACCGACCGTAACCCCCTGTGTAGACAGTGCTCTCCCGCCGACATAGCTACTGCCTCTCGCAGGGGTGGACTTACTACGCTGACAGGAGAGCGCTCTCCCATCAGCATAGAGCATCTTCACCAGACGCGCCACAGTGGAGCAGCTGCATCGGTGCCTCTGTGCCGCTGTAGCGCTTCTAGCAGAGACTCGCCCTTAGATTCCAGTTTTGCTTATTTCCCTTGATCTCTGCATCTTCTGCCGTGGCGCTGTGCAGCACAGTGTCATCTCCAAGGGCAAGAAAACCCAGAGAAGCAAAAACTTGTGGTGACAAACTCTACCACCTCCTTCTCCACCTTCTGCCTTTACTCTGTGAACTCTCCCCTTTCCTTTCATCTTCTAACATGAATTTTATCTTCCCAATAGGATGTTAGTTTGCCCGGTCCCCTTCCTGACAAGTACTCCTGTCCCCTGGCCAGAGGGCAGCACCGTACGCTTTCTGACCATAATGATTCGTACCACGAATAGCAGAGTTTTGAGAACATATTGAGGCCAGTTCATAAACGTCTTTCAATTGCTGTTTCTGTGTCTCAGCATATTCTTTATGCTTCCTAGGTGCAGATTCAGAGTTCATAGGTAGACCAAATGCAATGACAATAGACAAATGTGATTATCTTCAAGATAATAAATAGAAGGGTGGGAACTCATAGCATCATTTTGTGTACAGTTATAGGCATAGATGGTCTTACGGTCTTATTAAGGGAGTCCTTCCAGTCTGATTTTTGTTCTTCTGGAAAGGTTATCAATGTAGCCAGCAGAACTGATTCAGCCTTTCTACTTGCCCATTGCCCTGTGGGTGGTATGGGGTTATGGGAGAAGTTTAAATCTTACTGTAGTACTCTACCCTTTGGAAAAAAAACTATTTTCAAACTCTGCTCCTTATTGATGATGGATTCTTTTGGGGAAATCAAATCTTAAAACAAACTAATTGAAGATCTTGTCTGTCACTGTCTTTCCTGAGTTTTTGGTGGTAGGGTAGACTTTGACAAACCAAGTAAAGTGATCCACCGAGGCTCAGATGTATTCATATCTTTCTTTGCTTCTTCCTAGATGGAAGAAGCCTATGGTTACAAGTACAAATGCTTCTGTTGTAACTAAGTAAGTAAGGTGCCACCAAACTCCTTGTTGTTTTTGTGGATACAGACTAACACGGCTACCCCTGGTACTCGTTGTAACTATGGTAGTTAGATGAAATCTGGTACGCTGGTGAGGTTTCTTTTGCTTGGTGCACATACAAACTCTAGTGACACAATGTTCGATGTACAACATCCTCCTGTGTTCTCTTGGTTATTTGGTTTGTGCCCCCAAAAAGTTATACTGAAGCATTTTAGCAATAGCTGGATCTTTCTTCTGAGTTGCCAAAATGGTCTTCTCCTGGAATAAGTTTTATGGTGGATGTAATGCCCATGAAGGAGACTTCTACTGTCAAAGGATTGGTAGTAATAACTACTAACCTGGACACCTTGCCATCAGTTTGTATATCCAAGGAGTTTGACTGCTTTAACAACACCTGTGTTCTCCTCTCTTCTGTGCATCTTGTCAATATCAAGGGGAATTCCTGATAAAGCGTTAGATTTCCCTAGATGATATTTAACTACAGTAGAACCTCAGAGTTACGAACACCTTGGGAAAGGAGGTTGTTCGTAACTCTGAAATGTTCGTAATGCTGAACAAAATGTTATGGCTGTTCTTTCAAAAGTTTACAACTAAGCATTGACTTAATATAGCTTTGAAACTTTACTATGCCGAAGAAAAATCCTGCTTTCCCTTTATTTTTTTAGCAGTTTATATTTAATACACTACTGTACTGTATTTGTTTTTTCTCTCTCTGTTGCTGCTGCCTGATTTTGTACTTCAGGTTCCAAATAAGGTGCATGGTTGGCTGGTCAGTGCATAACTCTGATGTTCATAACTCAGGTTTTCTACTGTATGAAGTTAAAGTCAGCTAATTCTGTAACCCACCAGTGCACTATGGGGTTCAGCCTGGCAGTGGTGGAGATGTAGGTTAGCACATTATTATCTCTGTTAACTGTGAAGGATTGTGCATCGCAGATTTAGTCTACTAAATAAATAAATGGTCAGTTTTCGGAGTGGAGAGAGGTAAATAGCAAGGTCCCCAGGGATCTGTACTGGGACCGGTGCTGTTCAGCGTATTCATCAATGATCTGGGAAAGGGGGTACACAATTTTGGCAGGCTCAGCTTAGTTTTTCACTCCAGCTAGCTCCTGAAGCTCAATCCTGGGCAAACTGCCCTGATTACAGTTTCCATTATCTCTGTCTCTGTGGTCCCCTTGGGAACACCATTTGCAATTTGATAAGCCAAACTGCTTTGGTTTAGCCTGTCCTTTTGCAGGGAGTTCCTAAACTGTCCTGTTATTTTAAAGTCTTTCTTTAACACTGGTTTTCTTTTCTGGGATGGGATTGACAGATCTTTTGCTCCTCTTTTGCTGTAGCAATGGCTTGTAAAATCTTCTCTCTTAATGCCAGCAATGTAAGACAATCCCTGATTTTCCAGCGGGTTTGACTCTTCACTATTGAAATGAATTCTTATATATTTGGGTAAGGTCAAAGAGCTTTTGGCTGCAGTTTCACTGTGATGTGTCCCAGAAATGCCCAGGGAGTCACAGACTTCTCTTAAATGCTCATCCTTTAGCTGGTATCAGAGTCCTCCTACCTCCACTACTGGTCTTTTAACTCTCTCCCAGCCATAGCGCTTGCAACCAATGAAATCTTCCCTGGCAGCTTTCTCTGGAGCAGTCTGCAGCAGTTTGGTGGGTTCATCTCTTGGAGAGGTCAGATCATTGCAATTCAGCCTCTTCTGTCTGGGCTCACCAAATCTTACACTCCCGGAGCAGGGGCGGTTTGAATAGTGGAGTCTTATTAAACTTAGTATCCACAGAACAAACAAGAGCTTCAAGCCTTTTCTGGTTCCCTTGGGAGTGCTACACTGCAGCTGACTTGAGCCGAGGCGAACGTATGGCTCCTCTCAGAGAGTGCACTAAAGACACGAAGTGATGGGGCTTGTTTCCCTTCTGGGGAGCTGCATTCACTCAGCTGGGGGGGTGGAGGGATAGCTCAGTAGTTTGAGCATTGGTCTGCTAAACCCAGGATTGTGAGTTCAATGCTTGAGGGAGCCATTTAGGGATCTGGGGCAAAAAGTGGGGATTGGCCCTGCTTTGAGCAGGGGGTTGGACTAGATGGCCTCCTGAGGTCTCTTCCAACCCTGATATTCTATGATGCTAGAACAGACCAGCAGGGGAGCATCTCCTCTTGTGCAGGGAGTCATCTCAGGAGAAGCACAAGGAACAGAACAGCCTTTGGACAGTACACATCTGTCCTAGACTACACAACACCTCTTCTCTCCTCCTCGCTTCATCTTCAGTGAGCAGTATTTTCCTGCACGCCGTCTGCTCTGACCCCTTCTGTTGATACACAAAAAGTGTTCATGGGAACACTGCTGGCGCCAGCACTGCCAGGGCACTAGCGCGTGTGCACACTTAATCACCTTTGCCAGCGCTGGGCATTTCCACAGCAACAGGCTGCGTCGGCAAGAGGTGTGTGGCTCCGGGGTCGTCATCCCAGCATCCCTCATGCCGCCATCAGGCACGATGTCTTGTGTGGGCTTTTTGCAGTGCATTGTGGGATACGAGCACCCCTCTCAGGGAATTTTAGCGTTTAGGGTGCGGGACAGATATGGCAATGTCCTGGCACATCCTGGGCGAACCTACCTGAATTAAGTGTAAGTCACTTTGGAGTCCATTGTATTAAAAATGCAAAGTTTCTGTATTATTGGGGGTTGTCCAAAATTCCTCTAGGGGGGAGGCGTGGCCAGTGTAAACCTTCAGAAGCATTATGAGCTTCAAAGGACTATTTCAAACAGCTCGCCAGACAAACAAAGTTACATGGGGTTCTGGGGAAATACCTGGGGGAGGCAAATGCATGTTACGAGGCATGGCAGGGTGTAGAGGATTCATGCATGAGTCCCCACTGACAAAAAAAAAACCACTTTGTTGGGAGCTGTTCTTCGTTTGGTCACTGTAAGAGTTGCTTTGGCAGGAAGGGGCAGAAGAGGAATGGAGGAAGGACCCAATAGCCATCACAGCCAAAACATGGAGTAAAAACAAAGGACAGATTTGTACCCACACATTCAGAACACACGAGATTACCAGTCCATTGCTTTAAGGACTTGGCTAACTCATCATGCGAAAGGACCCCACTGCCACCAGCTGTCCTTTGATCAGCCAAAGTCAGGAATAGAAGACATGGCCGTTAAAGCCTGCGGTGGTGCAGAGATATCTAGTAAGAGTCCCTGTGATAAATGAAGGTGCTGGGAGCTCCTTTTTATGGACACCCAGCCAGCCAGTTAGCTATAAAGTCCCTCTTGGTGGCTGTTCTCTGCTTGCTTTACCTGTAAAGGCTTAAAAAGTCCCCCAGGTAAAGGAAAGGGAGTGGGCAGCTAACCAAAAGAGCCAATGGGAAGGCTAGAACTTTTTAAAATGGGGAAAAAACGTCTGATTTTGTTCTCCAGGAAAGAGGGGGACGGGGAGCAGTTACGCTATGAGAAGCTTTCAGCCAGATATGATCATAGAGCATCAGATCATACCTAGAACAACTTATCTGGAACCCCCAGATGTGTAAGTAGATCAGGATGTTTAGAAAGGCACAATTAGGTTTATTTCTGTTTATATCTTATGGCTAGTGGACTCCTCTGTGCTAACCCCAGGTGCTTTTGTTTGCTTGTAACCTTTAAGCTGAACCCCCAAGAAAGCTATTTTGGGTGCTTAATTTTTGGAATTGCTCTTTTAAAATCTAGCAAAAGCCTAAGCTCCAGATGTATTTTCTTTCTTTTTGTGTCTAATAAAATTTACCTTTTTTAAGAGCAGGATTGAGTTCTTGGTGTCCTAAGAGGTTTGTGCAGGTTGTTTAATTAGCTGGGGGCAACAACTAATTTCCTTTGTTTTCTTTCTCAACTCTTCCCCGGAGTGGGTGGGGTGAAAGGGCTGGAGGGTACCCACAGGAAGGAATTCACAAGTGCGCCTTCCTGGGCTCTCAAAGGGGTTCTGCACTTGGGTGGTGGCAGCATCTATCCATCCAAGGTCAGAGAGAAGCTGGAACCTTGGGAGTTTAATACAAGCCTGGAGTGGCCAGTATTAATTTTTTGAATCCTAGCGGGCCCCCACCTTGTGCCAGAGTGGGGAATCAGCCTTGACAGTCCCAGTCTTTCAAGCAGGATTCAAGTTCCGCTTAGTACAAGCCATGCTACGGCATCCGTTTTGTTGGAAGTTTTTCTTCTGCTGTTTATTGTAAGAGTTGCTTTGGCAGGAAGGACCAGAAGAGCAATGGAGGAATAACCCGGCCATGGCCGAGATAAGGAGCAAAGGCCAATGACCACAAGGGGGGTTCGAATGCAGCCATACAGAGCACAACGGATTAGCAGTCCATCGCCTTAACCAGTCAGCCAGGCCATCAGTTAAAAGGGCTCTGGTGTCACCAGCTGTCCTTTGATCTGCTGAAGACAGTGCTGAAGCCTGTAATCATGCTAGTGTTGGGGAAGCCTCCTGCAAGATTCCCATTCTCGAGAGGTGGTTGTGAGTCCTTGGCGAGTGAAAGACATGCTACGGCAATTGCTCCCTAGCTGCTGCCACCAGAACAAGGAGGAAAGACCAGAGATAAATGTGGTGTTTGAAATCACATGGGCAGATCACAATGGAAGTGCTGGGACATCAGTTGGGGTGTGTGTATGGCTGAGTCACATGACTGACCCCATAACATGTGCTGTGTCTGTTTCTGGAGGATGCCCCAGGGTGGCTCCCGCAGGTCCCAGCCCTGGGTTATAAATAGGCTTCGTAGAACTCAAGTTTTAATTTTTTTTCTTTATAATTTTGACAATGTCAATGTTGATTTTTAAGGGTTTTTAAATTTTTGTTAGCGGTTTAAATGTCCACTATTGGTTAAAATCATGGGTTTTCGCAACGTTTTTATATTTATTGATTTATATTTCACAGTGGAGGAAATTACAATGAGGGGTCAGACAATAATTATTTAATGACAGTAGACGTTGAGATTCAAAAAGTTAAAGCTTTATAACCATTAAAACACAAATTGTCATATATACACAGTATATATCCTTAAATCAGCCTCTAATAATGTCTCACACAGCATTTCTCTTACTTCGCTTAATTGCAGATTTCTATTAGTATCGATGGAAATATTTTCTCGTCGGTCTGTGTGCGTCCTGGGAAATTGATGTTTGCTGACATTTACCAATAAGAAGCAAATCCATCCAATCCTAGTTCTAAACAGAGCCCCCCGGGCTGTGAGGTGAGTAGAGAGACGGGCCTGTGGTTACTGGCTGTGGTCCTGTTCCCAGCGCAGGAGTCTCTCCCCCGCCCCCTGTGACTCTGTCCCCACAGCCCGGTAGTATTTATAGACACAGTCTCAGAGCGATGCTGCTCTCAAGACACAATGATCCCCCATCACTTGTCTGCCGTGCTCATTTCTGTCTCAGGGATGATTGCAGTGCTGCATTCGCAGCATGGCTGAGGGGCTGGAAGAATAACCCCCAGTCCAGCCCCTGGCAGAGCAGGTGACAGTGCGTATTGTTCAAGGTCTGGCCTGACAGAGTAAAACACCAAACCGCAGCTTATTTTCTGCAACCACTTGGAACGATTTCATATTTAGGCAACAAATATTTCAGCCTCTTTACAGCATAAACTTGTAGCGCACGCCTGTAATGCAGAGCAGAGTGGGACTCGGGGCTGTATGGAACAGGGCTTGTACTTCAATGTCTGCCCCTGTGCTACAATAACCAAGGATAGAAATCACAGCCTCTGGGGAACAGTGTGTGTGTGTGCACGCGCGTGGGGGTGTGTTCAAAGAGTTCAGCCATTGTGAAAATTCCAGCTATCACTGGGAGCTCCCAGCCCTCCCGTCTGTGTGTGTCGTACCGGAGCAGGGCCCACAGCTCTGGCCTGCTGGATCCGGCTCCCTGGCCCCAAGCCTGGCCCAGCAGGAGTGAAAATTAAACCCTTATTAAGCAAATATGTCTCTGCTCAAACACAGGGGCTGGATCCTGGCCTGGTGACATGCACGTGACCCCAGAGTAAAGCTGCTGCAGGCCATGAGGTTTTCTGGATTTACACACACACACACTGGTGTGACTGAAGGGCAGGGCAGTGTGAGGAGATGGGCCATGCTCACCACTGCTGCCCCAGGATACAGGCACAGAGAGCAGGAGCTGGCCTAGCCACCGGCCAGGGAAGAGGGGCAAATGGGTGTGTCTGGAGTTAAGCTAACTTTCATATCCCATGTAAGGGGAACTTACGGGGGCTGCTTGGTGTCACACATTTATCAGGGACCTCCCCTCCCGCCCCCCCCAAGTCTGATCAATGAGTTACTCCCCCTGAGCCTCATGGACAGGTTTCTGCACAAAAGCATAAACCACAGACCTCTCTGAAATCCCAGACAACCCTCCAACCTGCCCAGGACAGGGGAGACATCCAGAGCCATCGGTCACCTCTCCTTCCTTCTTCTCCCTGCCATTCCACCCAGAGCCCTCCGGATCGTACTGAGCGATGGCTCTTTTCCTCTGGATGCAGGTGACGATCGGGGCAGAAGTCAGCAGGAGCAGGACCAGGGCAGAGCAGAGGATCCAGACCCAGAGCGGGATAGCAGGCCCTGGGACAGGGGATGGAGCAGGGTGAGTGGTCTGAAGGTGGAGGTGAACTTGCAACGTGAGTCCTGCTCACAGACTGTCTGGAGGGGCCACTGCTGAGTGCTGGCCCTTCTGCACAGGGGACATTGCACCTGGCCTTGATACGTCCCTAACGAGCCTCGGGGAGCCTGTGAATGCCCAAGCCCAGCTGTTTAGAGACCTCATGCCTGGCTCCTAACCCCGCAGGGATCTCGCTCTGCCCTGGTTCTTTGCTGCTCTGTACCCAGCACCAAGGCAGGGGCATCTGGGGTCAGCCCCTCACCTGTGCCATGGAGCCCGTTGCAAGGGGCAGCACTGACACCATGGTCTGGGGTTACCATGTTTCAAGTTCCCAAATACAGGACACTACTGGGGGAAGGGGAAGCTGAAAGGGGAGAGAAGGTACAAAGATTCTTTCTGCTTTGAATGGGAAGGGGGCAGAGCCCTGCAGTGGGCTTAGCATTGCCTTCAGAGCAGCGCAAAAACAAGGGAGGACCAAAAGAGAGGTCATGTCCAGGGAAACCCGGATGTATGGGAACCCTGCCAGGGTCTGCTGCTGACCGGCACGGGGCAGGATCGCAGCCCGGCAGCCACTGACTCCCTGGCCAGATGTTTGTGCCTGATGCTGCCTCACAAAGCCAGAGCCCACACGGACCCTGCCTCCTTCCCAGGCCCCTGCCCCATGGACACACGTCCGTCCAGGCCATCGCTAGGGGCTCTGTGATAGGAGAACTGGCTAGTTCGTTTATCTCCTGGCTCCGCTGCCTGCGGAATCCGAACCCCTGTCTCTGCCCCCGCCAGGCTCTGCACAGCTGTGACCTCCATCGCCCTGGGGTAAGAGCCCAGCTCCCTCCACACCGCCAGCCACAGCATGGGGACATGGCAGCCCCCAGCCTCCTGGGGAGCAGACTGTAGCATGTGGGGCTGCCTGGACATTTTACATTCCCCACACGGAGGTGAGCCCCTGAGGCCTCCTGCCCCCCCCCCCCCCGCAGGCACCTGCGGTGGGGTAAAGTCTCCCCATTGAGATTGGCATGTGGTCCCCCCTCATCCCAGCCCAGCCCTCCCGCTTTCCTACAGGGAAATCCCACAGCAGGGAGCAAAACCATTTACCTTGGAGCAATGTCCCCTCTCCAGAGCCGTCACCGTCTGTGGGGCAGATACACAGCGATTACACATCACTTCAAACGCCAAAAGCCTCATACCAATGAGGTGTAGAATAGCAGCCTCAAGAAGGTTTTTTTTCCAACTTTTTGATTCACTGAAAATTTTGAAAAAAATTGTTTTCAAGTGAGTCCGAAACAATTCCCCCCCACCCAATTTTTTGAAATAGCCAGTGAGCCGAAAAAATCAGTTAGTCATGCTGCTCTGTTCCGTACTTGTACTTCATGAAGGTTTTAGTAAAGTAGACCATGATGACAATAAAACTGCTGAATATCTGTGACAGTTTGTCCATTTTCACACTCTGCCCTTCAGAGAAGATCACGATCTTTTGTCTTTTAATTAGTGGGAAAAACCTGCTCTTCCCCTTGATTATCATGCACATTGTAAGGAGAGTGATCACTTTAGATAAGCTATTACCAGCAGGAGAGTGGGGTGGGGGGAGTTATTTTTTCATGCTTTGTGTGTATAAAAAGATCTTCTACACTTTCCACAGTATGCATCTGATGAAGTGAGCTGTAGCTCACGAAAGCTTATGCTCAAATAAATTGGTTAGTCTCTAAGGTGCCACAAGTCCTCCTTTTCTTTTTGCAAATACAGACTAACACGGCTGTTACTCTGAAACCTGTCAGGATGAGAGGATGGTTCTTCATCACTAAAAACATGTAACCATTGCCCCAGGGACAGAGTTCTCACCTGGGAAATGTCAGGGAACGAGGGGGAAGTTTTACATCTTAACTCTAGATATCACAGTGTGTCCCCAGCCCGTCCTGGCTCCCTGACCCTCCACACCAAGCCCACCATTAGTGCTTTGCATTACCATCCACGTGTAGGTACCGGGCGTCACTGGGGAGAAAACTGTTCTCCTGGTTGTTGTCATCCTTGAGCTGGTAGCGGCAGGAAAAGGTCCCTGCACTCTCCCTGGACACTGTATAGGGTGAGTCCCATCTTTGCAGAGGACAATGCGGGTCATGGAGGCGTCCAAAGGGACTAAACACGACAGCACGGCTGTGTCCCCTTGGCGAGCAGACAGTCTGTCCAGGAACAGCCGCGGGGCGGGGAGAGTGCCTGGGGAGCAAACACATCTCTGTTAAACACCTGGGGCCAGATCCCCCGCTGGTGTCAATCAGCAAAGCTCCATTCACTCCATTGGAGCAGGGCCAATTTACACCTGCTAGGGACCTGACTCACTCACTCCAGTGGAACGTGTCTGAACCCGAACCCTCCAATCCCTGCTGTGCTCCCAGGACCAGTCACTCACCGGGAGAGCTGCAGATTTCCTGGCTTGTGACAAGGGAGCCTGTGAAATAAACACAAAGGGTCTCAGTGCAGGAGGGGAGGTGGAACAGGGAATTATAGTGACTGGAGCTGGAAATACAGTCGCATCCTCTAAAGGAAAGTGAGCATCTCTGGCTTTCGCAGGCCCAGGCAAATCTAGCTCCAGCCAGTAGAAAGAAATTCAGTCCCAGAAAAATGATGGGCCATGTTCTGCCCCTTTGTTTATCCCCTCGCCAGGGACAGAATGAATTTGCTGTTAAGCTCCCTGGAGCCAATTTCCTCTCAGCACAGTGGGGGATTTTCACAAGCACAAAGTGCAGCTTGGTGTCCAGCTCCCAGTGTGGATCGGCCCCTGGAGGATCCCAGCTAGGGATCTGCCCCTTTTGGAGCAATGGAGCCAGGTGCATTTACACCAGCCAGGGATCTGACCCACAGTCCATAACTTGTTATTTGCCCGGGGAGAAGTCCGGGATTTGCTGGTGCGTTTCAGTCTCAGTGCGGATAACGAACGGCTCCCTGTACCAGCATGTAGAGCTCGCTGGACCCCAGACCCATGGCTGAAGGCTGGTGTGAGCATGCCAGAGACTCGCTGGAGATGGGTTAGGCCAACAGCTGACCCTGACCCCATGTCATGTTATGGGCCAGATCCTGCACGATTGGGGTCACTGAGAGCTCTCCCATTCATTCCAGTGGGAGCAGGGTCAGGGCTGACATGTCTATGGCCCTGATCCTGCAGGCCGATGATCCATCCCTTCCACTCGCATAGACATCCCTTGACTTGAATAGACTCTGGGCAGGCGTCAGGGCCTATACCAGAAAAACAATCTGCAGGATCAGGCCCATGAGCACATACACGCTGGGGAAACGCAGCTGGGAGAGTCAGTGGGAGGCTGAACACAGGTTTGTCTCCTGATCCTCAGCTCTTTAGCTCAGCAAAGAGCCAGGAGCAATTCACAGAACCCCCCGTGCAGCAGGCAGAGCTGGTATCCCCTTTGTACCGAACGGGTAAGTGACTGGCCCAGGGTCACCCAGGAAGTTTGTGGCAGAGCAGGGAATTCATCCCTCGCCTCTAAAGTCCCAACCATGGACCAGCCTTCTGGTACTGGTAATGATCACAGTGATTAATGATTAACTGCTATTTTCATAGAATAGTAGAATCAGAGAATATTTTAATTAATTTCAGCTGGGCTTTTCAGATCCCAGGGAAATCCCATCGTTACCCCATAAAATCTAATCACATTTGGCCGCATATGCGGCATTTCTGCTATTTGCGCCCGTGTGCGAGGTGAACATGTAGCATTTTCCCTTCCTGGACGTCATCTCCAGTTTAGGTTTCATCAAACGAAATGTCTGTCATCTTGAGCCAGTGATTTCATGCATGCCAAGATTTACACCTGAATCCGAGTGTGCAAAACAGCATCCCAGTGTGAAAATGGGCATCCCCTTCTGTGTCCAGCCCAGCCAGCTCGCACGGTCTAGTACCTTTTGTGTGTGCAGCGAGTGGGATGGTGCAAATCCGTTGTGCTCACAGACATCTGCACCCCATGTGCCATGCTGTGGGTGTGAAGGTGGCAAACACACCCACACGCTGGCAGTCTTGGGGTGTGAGTGCAGGGTGGTGTGTGCGGGCTCAGGGCCAGGGTGCAGCCCTTGGAAAACGACAGAGCATTTCGGGGTGACCCAACGACCTCGTTGCTGAGGTTCAGAGCTGGAATCTAACCAGCGATTTCCATCGTCCTTAACCCTGAGTCAGGTGATGCTAATTAAACATGCAGTTGCTATTATTAAATCCCTTGGAAGCTTCGGTGCGAGGTGGCAAGCTCTGATCCCATCCCGGGCAGTGTTGGCACTTTCAGGTCCACACAGCATGTGACCAGAGGGCTCAGAACCTCACAGGATTGGAGCCTAATTAAGCAAACGATCCTCTGCCCCGTGATCTCACGCTTCCAGCTAAACCCGGCCAGTGCTGGCCATACTCACAGAGAAGCCAGAGACCCAGCGTCGGGATGCTCAGGGGACAAGGTGATAACAGCATGGTCTGGCGATGCAGCAGGGAAGGCCTGTCTGTCTCTGCTCCTCAGAGTCTCAGTGAGCTTTGTCTTTCTCATCTGACCACTCCTTGGAGTTCAGGTTATGTTTTAAAAAAACAGGCCCTTTGACTGTGGATTTTTGGGTCCCAGGCATTGTGTTAAGGATTGAAAGACACACACAGGGGACACTGCACTTTACACACACTGATTGCCAGGGCAAAACCACACACCAGCAGTAACAGCTGCGCTGCCAAGTGTGTTTCATTCCAAGACTGAGGATCTCCAGTGGAGGAGGCCTGAGAATGTGAAGCCAGAATCCGAGGGGCACCGGCAGAGCTGTGGGTGGGTGGCTGGGAGCCCAGCTCTGGGACAGCAGGGCACTGACTGTTAGGGTTGAGAAGAGAAAATATAAGATGAGAAGAAATCGCAGGAAGAAAGATCAGAGCCACAAGCCACCTATAAATAAGCCCAGCCTGAGCTGTGGTCAGGAAGCGAGTTTGTGCGACTCTGGAGACACGTGCTGCTGGTGCAATGCACAAACACAGAGACCCGGCCGCAGGCCGCCCCTGGGCTGTGGTCACTGTATTACCAGAGGCATCTCCAGTGCAGAGTTCCTCCCCCCGCCCCTGCCGGGCCCAACTTTGCTAGCAGCTCGTAGCCCTTTGTACCACGGCACTGAGGAGTATTTTTAACAACACAGACCCGGAGCGAGGCTGCTCCTGTGACACAGAGGCCCCTCCTCTGGGGTATCATAGAATCATAGAATATCAGGGTTGGAAGGGACCTCAGGACGTATCTAGTCCAACCCCCTGCTCAAAGCAGGACCAATCCCCAACTAAATCATCCCAGCCAGGGCTTTGTCAAGCCTGACCTTAAAAACTTCTAAGGAAGGAGATTCCACCACCTCCCTAGGTAACGCATTCCAGTGTTTCACCACCCTCCTAGTGAAAAAGTTTTTCCTAATATCCAACAGTAGGTGGAGCCCAGACCCTGAGTCCCTGTGATTCATTCCCTGGTGATACCTAGCCCCTGTCACTGGCTACTCACAGAAATTCCAGAGCCTCTGCCCCCCACAGGAGCAAGGTACCCCAATTTACTGGTTTTACCTTAACCACCCATGCCTGTAAACCACACAGCGCTCATGAGCACTTACAAAAAACCCAGGCAGGGTTATTTAAGAAAGGATAAAGATTGAACTAGAAACAAGAGAAAGTAATGGCAACAAATGGTTATACCAGAGAACAAAATCATAAACGACAAACCCGGGTCTACACTGATTAAGTTACCTTTCCTAGCTAATAAAGTAGGCTCCCCTTATCTGAATGGGCCATTACCGAGACATATTCTCCCCTGGTGACTAGTTTCTACTCCAAGTCTGGAAATAAATTCATTATTCCTTAAAGATTACCCGTACAAACATCTCACAATGATTATGAGTCGTGACAAGTTACTCGCTCTCTGTAGCTATCTTACACATTACTCTTTATGGATAATATCCTCTAAGATGTATGTTCAGTGTTGTGAGTTTGTCTGAGTTGAGGGTTGTTTGCAAAGAACAAGGAACCCTTTGCCCAGAAGTCTCTGTGTCTCTGCTCTGTCTTTGCCCTTTGGGGCTCTGGGTGTATCCACAGGGCTAGACTGTGAGAAAAATCAGTGTGAGAGGCAGGGTGTTCCTTTAACCTGGCTCTGTCACACCTGGGGGACCCTGTGCCTGTCACATCCAGGAGGCCCTGCCCCTGTCACTCCTGGGGGACCCTGCATCTGTCACATGGGGGAGACCCTGTGCCTGTCATATCTGCATGGAGGGGGGTGGTGGTGTCCTGCATCTGTCACATGGGGGAGACCCTGCGCCTCTCATACCTGGGGGATCCTGTGTCTGTCACATCCAGGGGGGTCCTTCCCCTGTCACACCGGGGGGACCATGTGCCTGTCATACAGGTGGCCCTGCCCCTGTCACATCTGAGGGGCCCTGCCCCATCACACAGGGGGGACCCTGCCCCTATCACACCTGGGGGATCCTGTGTCTGTCACATCCAGGGGGCCTTGCCCCCTCACACCTGGGGGACCCTGTGCCTGTCATATGGGGTAGGGCTGTCTCTGGGGAAGCAGCGTGTCTGACACTCCAAGACACAGCCCATCCTGAGCCTCACAAGAGAAGCATCTGAGAGTCGTTTCCATCTTGCCTCAGTGGGGGAGGGCCCCTCTGGCCACAGACACACGTCAGGGCTGCTCCCAGACACACTGCTAGAGCCCACAGCCCATCCAGTTCCTCTGCTCCCCACCCCGTGGTGAGCCAGTCCCCAGCTGGTGGAAGTCCATGCTGATGTCGGTGCCGTGTGCCCATTTCCACCAGTCGAGGCTCAGCCCCTGTATTGTTATATTTGTATTGATATTGTCTCAATTGCAACGGTATCTGCACTGGTGTGGGGGCTCCAATGGCAGGGTTAGGGCCAATTAAGTGACTGATCTTTCAATCAAATCCACATGTCCTGTTGAAGGATTGGGGCCTACAAATCTTGCAATCTCCTTAACTTGGGGTTTTCTGGCTTTTATTTGCTTAACTATCAATGTTAACTTTGCCCCAGAGTAGCTGTGTGTATTGTCAGAGCCGCGGGGACTGCCACTCACCGCTCTCTTGCTGTCTGGTGCAGGTGCTGGGGTCACAGGCCAGGAGCCCTGCAGCTCCCCTGGTGAGTGAGAGCATAAGAGACGTGGAAGAAGGGGAGACACAGAAAGGAGTGAAACTCCTGACAATGGCAACAAGAGGGCAGATGGGAAGGTGTAGGAGGGGGATGGGTGGGGAATGCCTCTTGCATGATTGCTGCCTGAAATCCTCTTAATCAAACAGTAAATTGGACTTCTCACAGTGCCACACCATAAACATGACTGGAAATGAAGCACACTTGGGCCAGATCCTCAGCAGGTATAAATCAGCGTAGCTCTGCTGACTCCAATGGAGTGGTGCCAATTTACAGCAGCCGGGAATCTGGCCCAATGTCACTGGGATACATATCTAACAAACTTTCCATCTGTAAATCTTGGCAGGCTTGGAGCTAATACAGGAGTGTATTAATGAGACCAGGGTACTGCACTAGACTGAATTAGTCTTAAATCTCCTGCTTTGCACCATATTTATTTTAATTTCAATGAGAAGAGAGACAGCTCGTTCCGTCAGCCAAGCGTGTTTCTCATCTAATTCATCACGGATGCCTAGTTCCCTGCCTGGCAGAGTTAAGTTATCCACCTCTGGTGACTCCCCGCGAGTTAGCCGAGCTCCTGCGAGAACAGCCACACTGCTGTGCGCCCACTGGCTCTGCACTCGCTCGCACGTGGGGCTGTGGATTCTGGGGGCCTGTCCCGTCGCTCTGAGCGATGAATTGTGGGAGAGCTTCTCTGTCCTTTCTGGGCACTCTAGGGGAACGGTGGGAGGGCACCGGAGGACTGGTGACACGCAAGTGGCACATGCCTGGATCCACGCTACAGAGGGGTTGGGTTGACAACTGATAAGTTGATTTCACTTGAGTTTTCCCTGTACCCCCTCTTGGACAGGCCAGCTCCAGGTAACAGCACCACCACACTTGAGTTAAGGGATTTTTATGTGGATGGGATTCAAGTTACAGGCACATCGGAGATATAACTTGAGTTAATGCTGCGGTGAAGACAAGCCCTTCGTCTCCTCTCAGAGGCATATTTCAATCTATTCTTTTTGTTGCAGGTGACTTCCCATCTCCTACACTGTCCCTGAGCACCTCTTCAGCTCAGGCGGGGGACTCTGTCTTGGCTCAGTGTTCCCTTCATCCCAACAATGTAGCTGCTCTAGTTATTTTCTGTCAGGATGGCAAACAAATCTCAAGCCAATTGACCACGTCAGGCCGGTCACTGCCTGTATTGACATGACATCTCTGTGCGGAGCTCAGGCCAGTTTAGATGTATGTACCAGTACAGGATCAACCAGAACCAGGTGAACAATTCTCGTCTCAGTCTCCCCCGGACCTTGAATGTACCAGGTGAGTTGTTGGACTCCTACACAATGTGAGGAGAGGGAAGGGAACAGCTGGCTGGTGTCAGACATTTTAAAATTTTGTGGGCTTCTGCCACAGGAACCTGTTCATGGCGAGGCAGGTGGTGAGCTGTGATCATTACCGAGCTGGACTGGGATTGTGCACAGCCTGTTAAATCTGAGGGTCTGTCCCAGATCAAGGTGTCAATTGATGAGGCTTTGGATAAAATGGATAAATTAAACAGTAATAAGTCCCCAGGAGCAGATGGTCTTCACCCAAAAGTTCTGAAGAAATACAAATATGAAACTGCAGAATTACTAGCTGTGATATGTACCCTTTTGCTTAAATCAGCCTCTGGACCAGATGACTGGAGGGTAGCTAATATAATGCTGATTTTTTTAAAAAGGCTCTGAAGGCGATCCTGGCACTTACAAGGTGGTAAACCTGACTTTGGTACTAGGCCAAATGGTTGAAACTATAGTAAAGAACAGAATTATCAGACACATAGATGAACACAATATGTAGGGGAGAATCAACACAGCTTTTATAAAGGGAAATCAGGCCTCATCAATGTGTTAGAAGGTCTATAAAGTCATGAATGGTGTGAGGAAAGTGAGTAAGGAAGTGTTATTATCCCTTCACATAACAGTAGAACTAGGGGTCACAAGATGAAATTAATAGACAGCAGATTCAAAACAAACATAAAGTATTTCTCCACACAACATACAGTCAACCTGTGGAACTTGTTCCAGGGAGGTTGTGAAGGCCAAAAGGATAACTGGGTTGAAAAAAAGTATGAGATAAGTTCCCGGAGGTTAGGTCCATCAATGGCTATTAGCCATGATCTGGATGTTTCTAAACCTCTGACTGCCAGTAGCTGGGACTGGATGACGGGGGATGGATCACTCATTAATTGTCCTGTTCTGCTCATTCCCTCTGAAGCACCCGGCATTGGCCCCGGTCAGAAGACAGGATACTGGGCTAGATGGACCATTGGTCTGATCAAGTCTGGCTGTTTTTATGTTCTTATTAGATTTCTAACTCCATTTTCCAACCCCACCTCTTGGCCAGTTTCTCTTTCTCATCCACTCATGATCGTTGTGGGCAGGGATTGACATTTATCCTGTCTGTAAAGCTACCAGCTCAATGAGACCTGACCTGGATTTGACCGTCAGGTGCTAGTGCATTATGATTATTAATTATTATTAAACCAGCTGGGAATCTGGATCACTGATGTCTATGCAGCGGGGCTGATCTGCACCAGCTAGAGATCTGGCCCATTGACTCCAGTAGAGCGGGGCCAATTTACACCAGATGGGATCTGGCCCAGTGTGTCTGAGGCTCATCTGGAGAGACATGGTCTAGGGATTTGTAGCAGCTGCGTCTCTGGGATGATCTCTGCTTGGCTGGCCACTGAACCGCTGAACGTCCCTGATGTTGTCTGTGTTTTTTGCCCAGGCCAGAAGCTGATCCCGAGCACCGGCCCCAGCCCTGAGGATCCACCATCTCAGGAAGGTAAGTGACTAGGGTTGCCAACTTTCTAGTTTCAGAAAATTGAACATCCTTGACCCGCCGCTGCCCCGAAGCCCCTCCCCCTACCCCATCCCTTCCCCACGGCCCCACCCCCACTCACTCCATCCCCCCTCCTCCGGTCTCTCACTCTTCCCCACCCTCGCTCACTTTCACCAGGGCTGGGGCAGGGGATTGGCGTTTGTGGGGGAGTGAGGGATCCGGCTGGAGGTGTGGGCTCTGGGATGGGGCTAGGGACGAGGGGCTCAGGGTGTAGGAGGGTGCTCCAGCCTGGGACCAAGGGGTTCGGAGGGCAGGAGGGAGCTCTGGGCTGGAGCAGGGGGTTGCAGTGTGGGGGGAAAGATGAGGGCTCCAGCTGGGGTGCGGGGTCTGGGGTGGGGCTGCGTATGAAGGGCTTGGGGTGTATGAGGGGGCTCTAGCTTGGGGCCAAGGGGTTCGGAGTGTGGGAGAGGGGTGTGGAGTCCTGGAAGGAATTCGGGTGTGGGAGGGAATGTGGGGTGCAGGCTCCAGGAGGGAGTATGGGTGTGTGAGGGGGCTCTGAGTTGTTGCAGGGGGTTGGGGCCCGGGAGGGGGCTTGGAGTGCAGGCTCTGGGTGGCTCTGGCTGGTGTGGTTTGTGGGGGTCTGGGAGGCATTGATGTCAGGTGGCCCCTTAAATAGCAGCCACACCAGCACTGCCCTGGCATTTCCCGGGTGTCAGAGGCTGCTCTAACAGCCATGAATCCTGGACACCTGGCTCGGTGAGGACAAAAGTTTTTCCTGTTCTCTGGAATGGGGGGGGGGGGGAGAGAATTCCCCGCTAGTGACACACCCACCCCACTGCTGCCCCTGGCTCGCTGCTCCCCCAGCATAGTGCAAATCACAGCAGCTCTAGGGAGAGAGCTGATGCAGGCCCCCCTCCTCCCCCTGCCATTTGCAGTGACTCCCAACCCCTCTCCTTCATTCTCCCCCACAGCCCGGCTGCTGGCTGGGGCCTCCACACTCAGCTGCTGCCCGACTCTGTTCGGACCCGTTCCCAAGCAGAGAAGCCCAATTTTACCCCATGCTTCCACGCAGCCCATTCATCCCCGGGAGGAGAGTGACCTGCCCACAGCCCCTTACCTGCTGGCCGCATGGTCCCGAGTTCAACCCAGCAGAGTAGCCCCACAGGGAGCAGGTTGTGGGACCCAGGACAGGTGGCTGACCCCTCCTCTCTCAGCTCCCAACAGCTGGGGAGCAGTGGGCCGGGTAGGGCGGGGGCTGAAGACACTTCCTAAAGGCCACAGTGCCCCCTCTGCAGGGAACCCCTGGCCACCGCAGAGGCTGCTGCCGGGGGTTAACCCCGCCGGCCCCAGCCTGCAGACAAATGCCTTTCCCAGCCTCTCCGCTGGTATCCACCCCCTGCCAGCGGGGGCTCGCACCGCCCCCGAGCTCCACAGAGAGAGCTGCTGCAGGCCCCCTCCTCATCCCCCTGCCGCCAACCAGACTTTTAACGGCCCAGTTGGCAGTGCTGACCGGAGCCGCCAGGGTCTCTTTTCGAAAGAGAACACCGGATGCCTGGCAACCCTAAGAGTGACTGTGTTCAGGCCTAATTCCCCCAGCGCTCAGCACGCTGAGATCACGTTGGGTCTGAACTCTCCAGAATCTCACCCTGATTCCCTGACCCACAGCCCATCGGCATCCCTGGGACCCTGGCACTGAGTCCAGTGGGCCGGGCTTCTCCTATGTTCAGAACTGGGAGGAGGTGTCCTGTTCTAGGCCGGTCCTTGAGCAGCCCCTCTCCAACCTCCCCCACAGCAGGGTGTGTGGGGAGGGGAACAGCACATATAGAAGCGTCCGCAGCTGAGGGAGACCCATCTGTCTTCCCACAGCCATTCCCCCCTCTCACCCTGCAGGTGGCAGGATCTCCTATTAAAGCAGCTTCTGCGTCGTTGCAGCGATGGGAGAGGAAGCAGAGATGGGACCATTTTACACCCCATGGCCAAAGCACCCGGCAGCTTGGGAAAGTGGAAAGAGCCTCCCCTGTGGGCTGGGAGCTGGGGGTGGGGAGAGTTCGTGAATCCCCGTTCTGCACTGTTACGAGAAGGAGCAACCGGGATGGAACCAGAGGACCCCCGGAGGGCAGACTGGAATCCACCCAACAGCCTCAAGAATGGGAGAACCAAAGAACAAGATAACATCTAGCAGCACGGAGCCGTCAGGAATGTGCTATCTGCTGATTGATTCAGCAACAGCATGATGAAGCAATTCCCATAGACTGGCATAGGAAGAAATTCCAATAAAAATAGACTCTAAAAAGTGAGAACTTTGGGGTCTGATTCTGCAAACCAACTTCCAGGAGCATCAGATGAGCATCTGACAAGGCCCTGCTCCCTCCTCATGTCCAGGCCACCTGGCCAGTGGCTTGGCATGAGCAACTCTAAGGCTGGTAACTATGATAACAACCTTGCAGAACCTGTGTGTGTGTGTTTGTAGGAATGAATGTGTGACTAAATATGAGATTGAATGGAATGTTATAGCTATAACTAACTGCTTACTATGATTCTTTCTGTATTCACAATAAATGTGGTATTTTGCCTTTTTCCCTTTAATGAGATCCTGCTGGTTTTTATTTTATTGGTATAACAGCAGAAGGTCCCTCCCATGACCCCGGTGGGGAAGGACAGGCTCTAAAGCCTTGGCGAGGCCAGAGCAAGTCTGGGCTGGGGCATCCCATGGCTGGGGAGTCACACAGTGGCTGGTCTGTGACTCGCCTGCCCATTGTGACACGCCCCTGCTGGCTGGCACAGCCTCATCCCCTCACTGCCAGGCTTGGCTCTGGCAGAGCGAGAGCTGGCACGTGCCGCTGGGGAACGCTGAGCCAGCAGTTCCAGCTCTGCCACCGGCAGCAGAAAGTGGGTGGGCCGTTTACACGCAGGCTTCTGCCCACTCCTGACTCCAGGTAGGAGAATCTTCTAGTGCCCACCTCTGCTTTTCCATTGCATCGCCAACCACCCCGAGCCTTCCCCAAGCTCCTGGCTGGGCGGCGCACGTCTGCCAAGCACCCCGGTGCCGGCCGTCTAGTCTGGTGCCAGTGAGGAAGTGGGCAGCAGCATGCGCACAGGAGGGAGCCCAGGGCGGCTCGACAGAAGGGGTCACACCAGTCGAGCCCAGAGGGGACGGAGACAAGGAGGAGGGTTTGGCAGGGCTGGTGGGAAGGCACGGGAAGGTGGCACAGGTTATTAGATGAGGCATTGGGCTGGGACCCAGGAGAGCTGTGTTCAGTTCCCCGCTCCTCTGTAAGTCTTCTGCGTGAGATCAGATGAGGGAGAGCAGGTCCTTGCTCTGCGGGGGGGTTGAGAGCCTAAATACCACAACACATGTGTGCTCAGCCACTGGCATGGGGGGACAGGTAAGTGCCCAGACCGGGAGGTAGTTGGTGGCCCTGCCCCTCGTCCTACTCCAGCCCTGCTCTCGCTCCAGCCTCGCTCCACCCACGCCCTGGCCTCCTGAGTCCAGCTCCAACCATGAGGCCTGACCACCTCCAGCACCTTTGCTGACACCATCACTTCCAGAGGGAATGGCACTGAGATTGCCGGGGGAACAGGAATTCTCCGACTGCCCGGAGCCATTCTTCCATTCACCAGGACAGTCCGATGCCAGGACAGTCCCCCTGAGCTCTGGAGAGGACTAGAGGTGCCTTAGGATGCCTGCCGTGCAGCTGCTGGAGAGTCAGCAGGAGACACTGGGTGAGGAATGGAGCCCCCCAGGGCAGGGGCCATTCAGGAGACCCAGCATGGGGGGAATCAGGCCTGGGATTCTCTGCAGCAGCTGCTGCCACACAGGCCTTGGAGAGAGGAGTTGCGAATTCGCCACAAAGCTCTGCCCCGGCACAGCCTGCCTGCCTGCCGCTCTCCCGCCTTCTGCTCCTTCCCCTTCACGGTGGTGTCAGAGCAACTCCTGCTGCTCACCAGGCCGCCCCCGCTCCCCCACCCCGCTTGCCTCCCCCACCTGGGACCTGCCACGGCCCCAAGATTCCTGGGGGAAGGGATCAGGGTAATTTCCCTGGGCAGGAAGAATCCTGAGTGGTTGGATGCAGCCTGTCTGCTGGGCAGTTTGTGAACCAGCAGAAGGAGAGGCGGGAGTGAGCCGGGGGAGGCCGTTTGGCCTGCGGGATGGGCCTGGGAGTCCGGAGACCTGGGTTCTAATCCTGCCTGTACTGCTGACTGCCTGGGTGACTTTGAGGCCATCCACTGGCTTGTTTCCCTGCTGGCTGCCGTGGCTAGTTAGAGTCTGAGCCCTACGGCCCAGGGATTGTCTGCAGCACCTGGGGCACCAGGGCCCTGATCTCAGCTGGCAGCTGTAGGCGCTGGTGGAATGGCAATACGTGGACTGGCCCTGATGCTGAACGGGGCAGTCGCCTCTCACCCCTCACAAGCAATGCCTTGTCCTGGCTTCTTACAGGATGGCTGAGGAAGTCCGCAAGGTCCCCTTGAAACCCATCCTTGCCTGGGAGGAGACGAGACCTCCTCGAAGGAAGAGTCCACAGAAGAGCCCACAGCAGCAGCAGGAGCTGTGTGTGCCTCAGCCCTTCCATGCTGGTGAGTGGGTGCCTCCTGGGTGGGCGGAGGGGGCTGCAAAAATGGCAGGGGCCATGGCCCTGCATTGCGGTGGGGCTTGGCCCCTCTGGGGGTTGGGGTTGCAAGACCAGGGTGTCAGTGGCGGGAGAAGACTCCATCACCTTTGTACAACTCTGGGCTGCCATGAGATGGAGAGACAGGAAAACCCAGGCAGGGGGGAATGGCCCCTCCTGCTGGCAGCAGCTGCAGCCCCTACATCTGATCGGGGCATTAGGGGCGGCAGCAGAAGCATCAGGTGGAGACTGACTGAATTGCCCACCCCGATCCGTCACACTGCAGGGTCGGAAGATGTTTCCACCGGTCGAAGGGGATGCTCTGTGCACTGTGGGTTGTTCAGCCTAGGATTGCAGGGCGCCGGCCAAAGCATGAGATGCTCCCTGATGTTGCAGCCCCATCTGCTGGCTCCTTTGCAGGGGGGTGACGCATGGCACAGCGCAGGGCATTTGGGTGGGGGGGTCGATGATGGGAAACCAGGGCCTGCCCAGGTTACACCCGGTGGCTGTCAATGGCAGGAGAGGCAGTCAGAGGAAGCAGAACGGGCAGGCCCTGGGTCCCCGTATCCCACGCAGACTGGGTAGCTCCTCCCTCTCCCACAGCGGGGAGCAGACCAATTCAGTGCCAGTCCCTCTGCCCCCTCCAGCAATGGCCCGGAGAGCAGGGACACCACTCAAAGCCTGACATCATGCCTCCTTCCAGGTGTGGCGCTCCCCAGATCCCCAGGCTCAGCCTGCATGCTGGGTGCGGGAGGGGAAGTGGGGTGGCCGCTGGGAACCAGGGCTCTGACTGGATCTTTGCTGGGCTGAGCAGCAAAGAGTTGGGGAAACCAGGGATGGCTGTGCCAGACCCTGTTGTGCATTAGGGCTGCTACCCTGCTGGGGTGGGAGCGGGGCGCAAGGGTTTCTGCTAAGATCTCTGTCATCCAGCCTGCAGCTTGGCAGCCCCAGGTATTACCACTGCTCTGTCTTTGATCAGATTCACCATCACCTGGGAATGCCTCCTGCTTTATGGGGCCAGACTCGCAGGAGAAAGAGACCCTAGAGTACATCAACACCTTTCTCAAGGGCAAGGAACAGGTACCAAGAGCCCTCCTCTGATCTCTCAGCTACTGCCCTGTCCACATGCACCATCCGTCCTTCTCCGGATGAGGCATGGATTCTAAGGCCAGACGGGACCACTGGGACCTCCTGTATAACACAGGCCAGAGACCTGCCCCCAAATAATTCCTGTTTAAATTACAGCATCTTAAAAACATCCTGTCTGGAGTTACAAAAGGCACCCACCATGCCCCTTGCCCACTTGTGCCCACTGGATTTGGCCAGTCCCCAGCGTGATGGGTTGCCCCCCTTTGAGGTGCCACCTGATTTACTGGCTTATCACTGAGCCCGCCTCTTCTGCCAGCCTGGGCCCCCGTTACCTTGTCTTGTTGGGCTCGGCTCACAAGCCTCTTCCAGCCATACACACAGGCAGGGCCACACCCAGCTGCAGAAAGACACAGACACTGAGATCAGCTCTGGGAAGACTCAGCTGAAGGGCCTTGTCCCAGTTCTCTGGTGCCCACCTCCTTTGGAGTACAGACCCAAAGGTTTTTTGACATTCACCCCCTCCCTCGACGTGGAGAGAGGTATGAACAACTCTTTGCCCCTCCTCCCACTTACTAATTTATACTACAAACTGGGTTGTGGTGTAAACAAGAAACAAGATGATTAACTACAAGAGGTAGATTTTAAGCGGTTATAAGAGATAGCAAACAGAACAAAGCAGATTACCGTAGTAAATAAACAAAACACACAAACGAAGCTTTACACACCAGATAGATAGGATAGACATTAGCAAATTCTCCCTGAGTGATAAACAGGTTGGCAGATTCTTAAGGCAGAAGCTGCCTTGGTTTTGCAGCTGGATTTCCCAGGTTTTCTTGCACAGGCTAGGAATCTCTTTCTCTAGCCTGGGACCATCACTTCTCATGGTTCAATCTTTGTCCCTCAGGTGTTTCCAGGTATCTTATTGCAGGGAGTCTGAGGTCCCGTCCCGTCCCCCCTGCGATGTCATTGTTCCCCTTTTATCTTCTCTTCCCACCTGCTGGAAAACTCTTTTGCTGTGACCTGGGTCCAACAGGTCCCGTTGTGTCGCGTTATCTCGGGGAGGTTTCTATTGCACGCAGTTCCTGGGGTAGCCCTAATGCTTGTGCATTTCCTCCAGGAGCCAGTGTTTGGCTTTTTTGCTGTTCTACCTGAAAGGCTGTTTTGAAGCTCACAGTGTTTTTCAGGAACACATACACAGCTGAACTTCAGAACGTCACATCCAACGATAGCACATGCAATCCAATGAGACATTAATGTCTAGCAGAGAAAGACTTTTAGAATGATACCTTACAAGACATACTTGGTACCAAACATATCCTAATTATATGACAGTGGCGAATATTGGGGTGCCAGGGTGTCACACCCAGATGTTCCTCCCACTCTATCAAGCCCCCCAGTAAGACTGTCTGGCTGCTTAGCGCCCATCTTGCAGTTCCTCTTTGGACACCTACCCCGTGAGATCTGCTCCCTCTCTGGTCTGGTTTCACACAGAGCTGCCCTGCCCTCCCCGCATAGTCACTCCTGTTGGGAGATGAATGGCCTTCTGGCCTTCGGCATATCAAAGCCTGAGCAGCGCTGGGGGGAAGCTTTCTGACATCTCTCCCACTGGCAGCTCCTTTCCACGCTAACCTTCCTGTTTTTGTCTAATCTCTGCGGGGCATAGGAGGAGGCCAAGAAACTTGAATTCTTGGATTGTGTCATCACCATCAGCAGGGCCGCCCTCACGAGGCGCCCAGAGAGAAACCTGGCAGCTTTTCTCGGCAAAGCCCTCCTTGTGGAGAAGATAAAGGTGAGTAAAACACACACTCGGGCTATGTTACTTGGCGGGTTTAGTGATTGGCCTGGAGAGCTCTGCAGATTTGTCTACCTTCAACTGCCAATCGCTGGATCGTGTTGGACGTTTCTCTGTTAGACTGAAGAGCCCATTTTCAAGCATTTACTCCCTGTGTAGGTACTTACAGACTGTCATCAAGGCACCCTGTAACCTTCTCTTTGTGAAGCTGAACTGATTGATTTCTGGAGTCTCTCACTATAAGGCATGTTTCCCAGTCCTTCAGTCACTCTTGCGGCTCTTCTCTGACCCCTCTCCAATTTATCAACATTCTCCTTGAATTGTGGGCACCAGACCTGGACAGAGGATCCCAGCAGAGGTCGCACCAGTGCCAAATACCAAGGGAAAATAACCTCTCTAACAACTGGAGATTTCCCTGTTTGTCCGGCCAAGGATGGCATAAGCCCCTTTGGCCCCAGCCTCGCACTGGGCGCTCCTGGTCAGCTGATTACCATGCCTGCCAAGTCTTTTCCAGAGTCACCGCTTCCCAGGTTAGAGCCCCCCATGCTGGGAGTGCGGCCTGCGTTCTTTGGTCCTGAACATGTCACTGTATTGAAACGTAGATTCTTCCCTTGCACCCAGCTTCCCAAGTCACCAGGTCGCTCTGTATACACCAGTCTCCCTGCACAGAGCCCCAGCACTGCGCAGTCAGTGCCCACTAGGGAACTAGCAACAAATCTGCTCCATAGATTTGGAAAGTCTTTGCTCTGCGGCACTGCAGAAAGCTTTCCGGAGCTTACCTCCCTTCCCTGAACGTGGGACAGCGTGTGCTGGTGGGTGATCCAGTGGGCTGGGGCTCAGTTCCTCAGTGAGACCTTTGGGCAAATCACTTCCCCCTCTGTGCCTCAGTTTCCCTCCCATGCCTTGTCTCGTCCAGTTAGCTCGTGAGTTCTGTGGGGCAGGGACTGGCTCTCACTGTGTGTGTGCAGCACCTGGCACAAGGAGCCTGATCTCAGGTGGAGTCCCTGGGTGCTAATGCTGATGGAGCCTTTGCAGTGCACTGGCGCGTGACGCTGGGGCACTGACCACAGGCCCTGCACTGCGCTCCCCAGCTGGAGCCCTGCACACCGTCAAGCCCACAGTAGGACGACCTGTCTGCCGAGGCCACGTGTTGCAGGCTCTGCGCTTTGCTCCCCAGTCGGAGCCTTACGGGAGCTCGGAGCCCGGCTGGCACTTCCCCACATTGTCTCCCCAGGAGCTGATTGATCTTGAGTCCGTCGACTCCCTGACCAGCGGGGTGCGTCAGCAAGCGATGCTCGCCATCATGGAGCTGAGGTACCCGGCCTGCCCGCGCAGCCCCAGCTAGTGCTGTGTGCAGCCAGACACGCCAGCCTCTTGGCATGGCCAGTTCTCCAGGGCATTGCCCCTCTGCTCCTCCCCGTCTTCTGATTCCCCCGGGCACGTGGCACCAGGCCATGGTGCTGGTGCATGTGCGCTGGCACCTGTGGGTTGGTGGTGGAGGATCCTTCGGTGCCTGGCGACCTCTGCAAGTGGCCATGTGAAGATGTGGGGGAGGGAGCGAGGGGGTTGGACCGGTCCCCTCTGGGACCCGCAGGCGATGGCTCCGGGGGGAGAGGGGCAGTTGGGCTCTGCTGGAGGGAGCCACCGGAGTCGCCGCCAGCTGTGCCAGCTGCATCACACCGGCAGCTCAGCGACTCCCTGCGGCTCAGAGGCTGGGCAGGCTGAGCCCTGGCACGTGGCACAGCCTGCGCCATGGGGGGCTCTCTCTCAGTGCCGCTGGCGCCCTGCTCTCAGCTTCCCAGAAGCCTGCCCAGCATGTCCTGGGAGCCTGAGGCCAACATCACTGCATCAGTCTCGCCTCAGCCCTCCAATCCGCGCGTTTCTCTTCTCTTAGCAAAGTGAAGCCACTGCTGCGGGGAATGGAACTATCCAGCCTGCTCAACCTCTGCTTTTCCAGCACCTTCTCCCTGCCTCCAGCAGAGACCAACCAGGGCATGGAGGCTGCTCTATACAACAACGTAAGCCCCAAACTAGCCATGAGGAGCTGCCCCAAACCGAGGGAGAATCCTGCAAGTTGTTCGTGTCCCTGCCCCCTGGGTTACCTGGCGCTGGCATAAGAGTGTAATGATCACAGCTCCTTGGCAGCGCTTCAGCTCAGGACCTGCAGTACCAAAGCACAAACCCCACCACCACAGATAAAGGAGTAACTCCCTCATAGGGTAGCAGTAGTAGGCATTTATCCTTCACAGGCACCGGCAATTAGTGGGGAACAGACACTCCCTTCCCAAGCACATTCATCCCCAGTGCATGGCTGGGGGCACAGGCCTGAGATCGGCTGCTTGAGACGCACACAGGCCAGGGGAAGTGAAGCTTGGCTGGAAATCTCCCCTCCCCCTCAAATGCGGAGTCCTTCCTGACTCTTCTAATTCGTTAGACTGTGTGCAGTGGCCTCCCTGGGGACAGCAAAAGCAGGTGGGGTCCTGTTGCCAGGAGAAGTTTGCAGTAGGTCCCCTGTGGGTACAGGTGAGTGGGTGAGCTGGAATAGCAGGGGCTGCCGTGGCCTGGGGCGTGTCACACGCCAGGGCATTGGTTCGTGGCCTGGCTGGATAACGCCACTTGCTGTGGTTTCTCCTCTGCTCTGCACACAGACTCTGAACACCATGGATGAGCTGCTGAAGGCCTTGGTGTGTGAGGATGAGAAGCCGAACCTTGTGGTGCTGCAAAATATCGTGGAGGTGTGGAGGCATGGGGGCAGGAAGGGGATGAGTCCTGTAGCTGGGGTGGGGCTCTGGGACCAAGGCTCCATTTAATCCCAAGCATGGGACTTCTGCTCCTCAGAGTACGTTCTATAAAAAGGTTCTTGGGCTGGAGGACCAAGTGCCCCCGCTATATCTGAAAAACGTCTGCATGGGGCGGGGGTGGAGGAGTGCGGGATCTGCCGTGTTCTCCACTGAGCCTCATCTGAGCCCGGGATTCATTTGTGTTCACCATGGGCCCCACCAATACTGGCCAGAGCCCAGAGCTAGATTCCCCCAACGTTCTAGTTCTGGGGCCACAGGAAGTCGATTCTGTGGGTGGTTTGTGCTCCAAAAAGAGGGAAATGTCTTCGGCAGATATTCGGTCTTCTCGATCCCAGAGCTTGGGAAGAGGGAATCACAGAAGTGCAGGGCTGGAAGGGATCTCAAGAGGTCATCTACTCCACCCCCTGCACTGAGGCAGGGCCAAGCATTCCTCGACCGTCCCTGAGGAGCGTTTGTTCAGCCTGTTTTTTTAAAACCTCCATGATGGGGAGTCCACCACTTCCCTAGGTCACCTGTTCCAGTGCTTAGCCACCCTTAGACTTTTTCTGAATATTTAACCTCAATCTCCCTTGCTGCAGATTAAGCCCATTACTTCTTGTCCTACCTTCATGGTACGTGGAGAACAATTAGTCACCATCCTCTGTAAAACAGCCCTTAACGTATTGGAAGAGTGTTAGGAGGTGCCCCCTCCGTCTTCTCAAGACGAAACATGCCCAGGTCATTCACCCTTTCTTCATAGGTCAGGTTTTCTAAACCGCTGATCATTTTTGTCGCTGTCCTCTGGACGGGCCCCAGTTTGTTCACATCTTTCTTAAAGCGGGGTGCCAAGAACTGGACACAGTGCTCCAAGCTAATACACCTCAGAATGACATTTCCCTCTTTCACAACAGCATCACACTCTTGATTCCTATTCAGTGTGAGATTCACGATAACCCCCAGATCCTTTTCTGCAGTCCTGCCACCTAGCCAGTTATCCTCCACTTTGTTTTTAATGCATTTCATTTTTCCTTCCTAAGTGCGTTACGTCACATTGGTTTTGACTGAATTTCATCTTGTTGACTTCAGACCAACTCTCCAATTTGGCAAGCTCATTCTGAATTCTAATCTGTCCTCCAAAGTGCTTGTAACTCTCCGCAGCTTGGTGTCATCCGCCAACTTGACAAGCATACTCTCCTCTCTGTTAACCAAGTTCTTCATGAAAATATTGAGCAGTACTGGACCCAGGCACACCCCTGGGGGACTCCACTTCAGACACCCTCCCAGTTTGCCAGTGAGTCAGTGATAACTCCTCTTTGAGGATTGCCTTTCCATCAGTTGTGCGCCCACTTTAGAGTAGTCTCATTTGGATCATATTGGCTTAGTTTGCTTATGAGAATGTCTTGTGGACCTGTGTCAAAAGCCTTACGAAACTTCATATACATCATCACATACTGCCTCCCTCCATCCACTAGGCAAGTAACCCGGTCAAAGAAGGAAGTTACATTTGTTTGGCATGGTTTGTTGTAGCCAAATCCATGGTGCTATTCCTTATCACCCTATTATCTCCTCTAGGTTCTTACAAACTGTTGAATCATTTGTTCAATGATCTTTCTGGGTACCAAAGATAGGCTGACAGGTGGATAATTCCTTGGGGCCTCCTTGTTCCCCTTTCTGAAGATAGGCTCTGTGGCTGCCCTTCTCCAGTCCTCTGGGACCTCAGCCCTCCGAAAGGTTCAGAGATTGCTTTGTCGAGCTCCATCTCATGTGAATATCATGAGGCTCTGCCAACTTGAATACATCTAACTGACCTAAATTGTCTTTTATCTGTTCTCTCCCTAGTCTGGCCTGTATTCCTTCCCCCTTGTTCTTAATATTGTGTTCAGCATCTAGTCGCCATTAACCTTTTTAGTGAAAACAGAAGCAAAAAAGGCATTAAACACCTTGGCTTTGTCTGTATCATCCATTATTTGCTCTGCTTCCCTGCTGAGTAGTGGCCCCACACTTTCCTTTGTCTTTCTCTTAATGCATTTACAGAGCTGCTTCTGATTGCCTTTTATGTCCCTTGCCAGTTAGAACTCATTTTTGCCTTAGCCTTTCTGATTTTCACTCTATGTGCTTGTGCTATTTTTTGGTACTTCTCCTTCGCAATTTGTCCCAATCTGTTTCTCTCAGGTCCTGCTCCCCTGGACCGCATCCAAGGAGGTGCATGTGCGGCTGAGGGCAGTGGGAAGAATCACCTGGCTGACAAAATTCATCTCTGGTCAACACCAATTCAAGGTGAGCAGCCTGTGACTCTGGCCGTCTCCAAACTGCACTGAGCAGCCTCGCGGTGCAGCGCTCCCTGGCAGGGAAAACCCGGGCCTGGAATAGTGACTTCAGCAAGATCCTCGGTAGGAGTCCAATCTAATGAGCCCTGATGTGGACGGGTCTGTCCTCTGACTCCAGTGGGCCTTGGGTGGAGCCCCATAATTCTATCTCCAAGGACTCTCCCCGCTGTTCCCCTAGGACCAAAGTCTGCTCCGCAGGGTCAGCGGATTTATAGAGGATGGCCCTGAGAGCACCCTCTGAACCCAGGTGTCTCTTCACCCCCTTTGTCAGTTGCCCCCGGGATGCTTTGGCATCAGCTCCTGCCAGGCTGCCAGATGAACACCCCCTGCTCTGGGTGCTCAGGGCCATTGAGCTGCTCCAGCTGCTCCATCCCCCTGTGGCAGGGCCTCCCCTCCGGCAGCTGGAGGGGGGCGCTTGGATGATATGCCCCCAGAGGCTGGGGCAGCAGAAGAGAAGGAGGGAGGTGGGAGGGGACACAGTGAAAGGGATGGGAGGGGCCAAAGGAGCCAGAGCAATGGGGAGTGGGTCAGGGGAGGCCGTGCAGACCCCAGGAGAGGAGGGCAAGGGGCTTGGTGCGACGTGGGGAAGAGCAGGGAGCGAGCGCAGGAGCTGCAGAAGGGGCAAGGGAAGGTCTGGAAGGAGGGGAAGGATAGAGGACAAGGCTGCAGGAGAGAGCCGGCAGGAGAGAGCCGGCAGGGTGGGTGCGGCGCAGAAAGTGGGGGCTGTGGGGAGCTCCAGGATGGAGTGAGAGAGGTGGAATGCAGAGAAGAGGAGTCCAAGGTGACCTCACGCTCCTGGACCTGAGGTCAGTGGAGGGAGGGGGATGGGAGAAGGGGCTGGGATTAGGAGCTTGCCCTTGAGATGGAGACTGGACGTTAGTTCATTCCTTACCCAGGTCCCCACTCGAGGGCAACGTTTGCTGACTTTGCTACCCAGACTTCCCGTCCCTGCTTAGCTTCCCTCAGTCCCTGGTGATGGGCCCCATGGCTCCTCCTGCTCTCATTGTCCCCAGTCTCTCTGCGCTGACCTCTGCCTCCCCCGGTTCTAGCCCCTTGCTAGTGCAATGCCAGGGGGACATGCTGCGCTGGGCCTGCAGGGGCGAGTGACTCCCCTTGCTCCCTCTCTCCGTCAGGGACTGGAGGAGTTCAGAGTCCTGGGCCAGCTGGTGGGCTGTCTCACTCTGCTCTGTGCTGAGCAGGAGCAGGAGATCTGCCGATCGGCTATGGAGGGACTTCACCACCTCTACGCCTTCCTGCTGTGGCAAAAACGTAAGAGCACTGGAGACCCTTGTCCTTCCTAAATACACTGACATGGGGTTTCCAAACATGGGAAACATATTTATTGAACACTTCTGCCTTTTCTGCATCCTTTTAAACAGTCTCCATCTAGTAATGAGTCTACACCATTGCTAGGATTTCTTTTGTTCCTAATACACTTTTTGAAAAAACCTCCTTAGTATCCATAGTCCTTCAAGCCATGGAGTTTCCCCTGATGTCTTTAGCTTCCCCTGTCCATATTCTACTCTTCATAACTCACATAAGAATGGACATACTGACTCAGCTCAGTTCATCTAGCCCAGTATTGGGTCTTCTGATAACGGCCAGTGCCTCATGCTTCAGAGAGAATGAACTGAAAAGGGAAATTTGGAGTGATCCATCCCCTCTCATCCAGTCCCAGCTTCTGGTAGTCAGAGGTTTAGGGACATGCAGAGTCTGGGGTTGCATGGCCTAATTATCTTGAACCCAATTATCCCTTTAGGCTTCACAACATCCCACGGCAACAATTGCCACAGGTTGCCTGTGCATTGTGTGCAGAGATACCTTCTTTTCTTTGCTTTTAACTTGCTGCCTATTAATTTCAGAAAGTGACCCCTAGTTCCCGTGTTATGTGCAGGGGTAAATAACACTTCCCTATTCACTTTCTCCACACCAGTCATGATTTTATAGACCTCTGTCATCTCCCCCCTTAGTCAGCTCTGTTCTAAACTAAATGGTCCCAGGTCTACACTGCAGACCTATATTGTTATCACTCCATTGCTCAGGGCTGTGAAAAATCCACACCTCTGTTGGCAGAAGCACCCTCCCACTGACATAGCTAGCGCCTCTCCGGGAGGTGGATTCAGAGCTTGTTGGCAGAGGACCATCTTCTCTTCAACGCGACAGCGCCGGTGCAGCTATGGCGATAGAGTGGTTTAAGTGTAGACTTGCCCCCAGTCTTTTTAATCTTTCCTCAAATGGAAGCTCTTCCATACCCCTAATCATTTTTGTCACCCTTCTCTGCACCTTTTACAATTCTGGTATATCTGTTTTGAGATGGGGAGACCAGAACTACACGCGGTATTCAAGGTGTGGGCGCACACATTGGATTTGTATCGAGGCATTCTGACATTTTTCTGGTTTATTATCTATCCCTTTCCTAATGGTTCCCAACATTCTGCTGGCTTTTTTAACTGCCACTGCACGGTGAGTGGAAGTTTTCCAAGAACTCTTTACGATGACTCCAAAATCTCTTTCTTGAGTGGTAATTTAAACCCCATAATTGTGTATGTATAGTTGGGATTGTGGTGTCCAGTTTGCATTTATCAATATTGAATGTCATCTGCCATTTTGTTGCCCAGTCCCCCAGTTTTGTGAGATCCCTTTGTAGCTCTTCGCAGTCTGCTTTGGATTTAACTATCTTGAGTCATTTTGTATCATCTGCAAATTTTGCTACCTCACTGGTTACCCCTTTTTCTGGATCATTGATGACTATGTTGAACTACACTGGTGTCAACACAGATCCTTGGGGTGCCCCGCTCTTTACCTCTCTCCACTGTGAAAACTGACCATTTATCCCTCTTGTTTGCTTCCTATCTTTTAACCACTGACCCATGAGAGAACCTTCCCTCTTATCCCATGACAGCTTACTTTGGTTGGATTGGTGAGGCATGACTTCCCTTTACAAAAGCCACGTTGACTCTGCCCCAACAAATTGTGTTCACCTATGTGTCTGATAATTCTCTTCTTTCCTATCATTTCAACAATTTGCCTGGTGCTGAAGTCAGGCTTGCCAGGGATCACATCTGGAGACTTTTATAAACTTCACTGTCACATTCGCTATCTCGTACAGAGGCCGATTTAAACATTAGCTTACATACCACAGCACTGCACAGAAGTTTGTTTGGATGTCTCGTGAGAGCTGCAACCTTTGCACCAGGCAGGCAATTTACCATGCGGTTCTCCCACTCATCACAAACCCAACTGCTTATATGTTTATTGATTGAATCCCCCATTACTATTACCTGGCTTTTCTTTGTAACTGGGCTTCCCGCCTCAGGAGGGGCAGCCTCAGTGTGAGAGGATATCCTGACTTCATCTGGCAGGTGGGTCCCAACTATGGGATCGTCTCCCTCTGCTCCAGCTCGATGTTCTCCTTCCCAGAAACTTTCACCCTCCTCAGCAGCACAGAGGCTGTCAGACTGGGGGTGGGACCACTCTACTGCATCCCTAAAAGTCTCCTCTATGTACCTCGCTGTCTCCCTTGGCTCCACCAGTTCAGATCCTCTGGCCTCCTGGTCTCCGAGGGCAGTAGCTCCTTGGGCCAAATGCCCAGATCTGCTACCTGCCCACAGGGCTGGTAATCCTACATGCTGCATTCAGTGCAATCCACTGGAGAGCCTCACACTGCTGCTGCACTTCTGCCTGGTTTATTTTGACTCTTCCAGGGGGGTTAGTTTGTTTAGTTTTGTTCGGGGGTGGGGGGAGTTTATTGGCCTGAATTTACAGTATGTTTCTTAGACGTACTTGTCTGTAAACTTCCTTGCAAAACTCCCGTTTCCAAAGCTAACCTCTGATTTCTATTGCCTGCTGTCTGTTTCCCCTCCCTGGTTCAGGCACCACGCTGGCAAAGCAGAGTGCAGAGTATCTGCAGGTCTTCAGGGAGTGGCGAGCGGAGAACACCTTCTGGGTCACCTGGTTCACCAACACCAGCAATATCGCCATGGTAACTACTTTCAATGCTTCCTGGGATTGTTGTGCCCAGAGTCCTCAGGAGAGAGAAATTAACACCCTAGGAGTCAGGGGGAAGGGACAGACCCAGGCGTGTGACTGACCCCACCCAGCTGGGCCGGAGCCCTGCCTATGGCCCACTCCACCTCATAGAATCATAGACCTCAGGAGGTATCTAATCCAACCCCCTTCTCATAGCAGGACCAACCCCAACTAAATCATCCCAGCCAGGGCTTTGTCAAGCCTGACCTTAAAAATCTCGAAGGATGGAGATTCCCCACCTCCTTAGGTAACCCTTTCCAGTGCTTCACCACCCTCCTAGTGAAATAGTGTTTCCTCATATCCAACCTGGACCTCCCCCACTGCAACTTGAGACCATTGATGCTTGTTCTGTCACCTGCCACCACTGAGAACAGCCGAGCTCCAGCCTCTTTGGAACCCGCCCCCCTGCCCCCCGACCCCAGCAGGTAGTTGAAGGCTGCTATCAAATCCCCCCTCACTCTTCTCTTCTGCAGACTAAATAAGCCCACTTCCCTCAGTCTCTCCTCATAATTCATGTGCTTCAGCCCCCTAATCATTTTCGTTACCCTCTGCTGGACTCTCTCCGATTTCTCCACATCCTTGGGGGGCCAGATGTGACCTCACCAGTGCCGAATAGAGGGGAATAATCACTTCTCTCGATCTGCTGGCAAGGCTTCTACTATGGAGGGCCAATATGCCTCCTTCTGTGCCACATCCCAAGATGCACTGGGTCTCATCCAAACCTGATCCCAGCTCCTTGTCAGGTGTGGTGGGAGCTTTCCCAGAGATTAATGCTCTCCAAGGCATCATTGCGTCCACGCACCAGTGCCAGCCCCTGCTGAGCACTAGAGAGTGTATCCGTGCTGTGCAGTATTGTGCCCCCGTGCACTGCCACACCGGCCTCTGCCATGTACGACAGCTCCTGATTGCTGGCTGGGTACTGTGCATCCCAGGTGCAGTAACCCAGCCCTGTCCCGGCAGAGCTGGCTTTGCCTGCACTCCTGGCTGGGCCAGTCCTGGCTGCTCGGTCCGACTGGAACCGCACTGGGCAGCAAAAGGGGTTTCACTGGCAGGTTTCTTTCAGATGTTTGGGAAGTACTTCAACCCCTCCGAGCGCATGGACTTTCTCCTCACGGCTATCGAGGGCATGAAAGACACCAGCGTCCATGACTCGGTGGCTGCCAGGCACATGCTGCATGTGATTCTGTGGGTCCCCAGCCCAAGCTTGGAGAGGGTAAGAGTTGCAGTGAGAACAGCCTGCTGGGGGAAACCATCCGTGGGAGACTCTGTCTCTGGGCGCTCGGCATTACTGGGGGGCAGGTCCTGTGCAATGCGGGGGGTTCAGTCTAGGTGATCTCCATGGCTGCTTGTGGTCTTGCAGTCTATGAATCGATAGGCCGGGAATTGGCCCTGTGTTCTAGGCCTGGAGCTGGAGAAGAGGATGTGGGAGGGCAGATGGCTCTCAGGTACGGCAGCTCCCTGGCACCCCAGATCAATAGCAGCGCGAGGAAGCCAAAGCCCCCATCTCCCCATATCTCTTCCAGGTGTCGGAGGCTGTGACGAGTATATACCACAACCTGGACTCCATCAGCGAGCCGCTGGCCCAGCAGCAGCTGCTCAAGGCCCTTGTCGTGCTGGGCCACCAGTACAGCGAGGAGGTGGTCACAACCCTGCTGGGCTGCTCGCTGTCATGTGACAGGTACGGGGCTGGGGCTGCTGCCGCTTGCGCTCCGGCTCCCCCGGACTGGTCCCACTGCCAGGGTCAGGGGCGTGCAGAACCTTCCAGAGACCTCCTGCTCCCTGCAGAGCTGCTGCTTCTTCTGGAGGGTTTTGCAGGCTGACATGCCGTGGAGACAGGCCAGCCTGCAAAACCCCAGATGGCAGCCCTCGGCCTCCCCCAGGGCTGACACTCAGACCCGGCCCCCATGCAGCCTGCGCCAGGCAGTGGGGGCCCTTGCTGCAGCAGGAGGGCAACAAAGGGTCGGCCGGTGGCGGGAGACCCAGCAGGGTGCGGGTGGCGGTGGGTGCAGGAGGCTGGCGGGGCTCTGGCCAGGTGAAATCGGCTCTCTCCCTTTGCAGCGTTGCTGTGGAGATGTGGAGGGTGCTGACATCCCACCCCAAGACCGCAGGAAAGGTCCTACGGGAGCTGCTCAACACGCTGCAGGAGCGACCGCTGCACCCTCATCACGACGTCTCTCAGCAAGAGGTTGGCGTCGCCCCCTTGGCCGTAAGTTCCAGCCCCTGCAGCAAGGGAAGGAGCGCCGTGTTTCCCCTCCACGGCCTCAGGGTGTCTCTCAGTCTCCCACTGGGTATCGCCATTGGGCCGAAGAGAGAGAGCGTGACTTTAGCCAGCGCTATGGTCGAGGCAGAACACGCCAAAACACTCTCCTGGTGCTCTGGGACAGCTCTCATAGAACCGCAGGGTGAGAAGGGATCGCAAGGTCAGCTTGTCCAGCCCCCTGCCAAGATGCAGGATTTGTTGTGTCTATCCCAGCCCAGACAGATGGCTCCAGCCTCCTTTTATAAACCTCCAGCAAAGGGGCTTCCACAAGCTCCCTAGTCGTCTGTCCCATTGTCCTACTCTTCTTACAGTTAGGAAGGTTTTCCTGAGATTTAATCTAAATCTGCAGTGCTGTCTTTTGAACCCATCACCTCTTGTCCTGCCCTCTGTGGCAAGAGAGAACAACTTTTCGCCATCTTTTTTTTGGCAGCCTTCGAAGAATCTGAAGACCATTAGCACGTCCCCCCTTAATCTCCTCTTTTCCAAACTAAACATAGCCAGTTCCTTCAATCTTTGCTCGTATGGCTTGTGTTCCATCCCTCTGATCATCTTTGTCACTCGCCTCTGGATCCATTACAGTTTCTCCACATCTTTTGTAGACATTGGTGACCAAAAGTGGACACCGTACTCCAGCTGAGGCCTAACCAGCACTGAGTAGAGTGGTACTATCACCTCCCATGACTTGCAGGCTATACCTCTGTTAATGCAACCTAAGATTGCATTTGCTTTTTTTTTTTTTTTTTTTTTTTGCAACAGCATCGCTTTGCTGACTCATGCTGAGGCTGTGATCCACCGCAGTTCCAAGATCCTTCTCAGCAGTACAACCGGTTATCCCCCATTCTGTTTCTGTGCATTTGCTTTTTCTTCTCTAAATGTAGCACCTCACTTTTGTCTTGGGTGAGTTTCATTTTGTTGTCTAGAGCCCAGTCCTCCAATTTACCATGATCCCTCTGAATTTGAGCTCTTTCCTTCAAAGTCTTGGCAACTCCTTCATCAGGGAGCTGATGCAGGGCTGGGGTCATTGAAAGCTTCCCAGGGGACCTGGCCGTGGCCTGGAGTCAGGAGCCCTGGTTTCTAGTCCTAGCTCTGCCACTGACCTGCTGGGTGACCTTGGGCAAGTCCCTGCCTGGCTTTTGTCTGTTGTTCTGCAGGGCAGGGCCTGGCTCCTGCAGGGTGCGTCTCTGGGTGTGTGATCCAAAGAATCCTAGCACTAGAGTAGCAGCAGAGCTGTGGACTCTAGAGCTCCAGGGATTGCTGGTGACACCAGTGATCCGGGACGCCCGGACAGAGCCATTTTGCTTCAATTGGAACCATTTTTTCCTACGAATCCCCTTTTTGAGCCTCGTAGGTTTTAACTGTTGACGTCACAGCTCTGTCCCGCAGCACTCGCTCCTCGAGAAGCTCGAGAAGGGCCTTTTGCTGCTCAGACCTCATACCAAGTGTGATAGACACAGTCTAGTGAAGGCAGAGAAAACCCTTGGGACTTAAATACACAGATCTGGCAGCCTGGTCAAAGAGGAGACAATCTGAAGGCAACTCTCCCTAATGATAATTTACTTCCCCTGAGAATAGCAGGTGAGTCCGGTTTATTAAAGCCGGACGATGAATCGATCAGACATGGAGAGGGCATGACTGTAATTCTCTTTGTTATCCACCATTCCCATTGTTCCATGTCCTCAGCCTGGTTTTCACTTGCTTGTGTTTTATTTTTCCTTCCGGAACCGGTAAGCCTGTATTGGACACTTTTCCCCCTGATCCCGGTTGAGGTTTTGTGGGGCTGTCTTTGAACAGTTCAAAAGCCAAATACAGAAATGATTGAATCTGGCTTTTAGTAACAGACCAACCCTACAACTCGTGTACAAAATCGGCTCCCTCGCCAAGGCTGGGCTGTAAGGCCCGGGACTCAGGAGAACCCAAGTTCAGTTTCAGGCTCTGCCAGACTCCCCGGGTGACCATGGGTGAGTCACGTCGCCTCTCTGTGCCTGAGTTCCATGTTTGTACAATGGGGATAGAAATCCTTCCTTTGTGTGTCTAGCCTGTAAGCTCTAGGCCAGGGAAAGTCTCTTTCTGTGCCTGGAAAGGCCCCAGCACACGCCCTGATTGCAGATAGGCGCTGGAGGTGCTATTCTAACCCTTATAAGAAGAATACACTTGATTTGTTTGGGGTTAAGGTGTTGTGCAGAGAAGTTTCCACAGATGATACCTGCTAATAAATACCACGCCCTGGGATGGGGGGTACAAGGAAGCAGCTGCTTATGTTGCAGGTAGCCGGCCCCGCTGCCTGCGATCCTAGCTGGGGCTGTGCAAGGGCTTTGAGGCTCTAACATGTCATCTGGAGGCGGGGCGCTAGAAGACTTTTGATAGTGGAGGTGCTGAGCACCCCCTTACACCTGTGCACACACCCCACCACCCCTAGAGCTGGGGTCAGGAGCAGGGCCATGGCTCCAGGGGGGCGGGAGATGGATGGGGCAAGGGGGCCGAGGCTGGGGCCACAGCTGGGAGTTGGCGCAGGGCCGGCAGCTGGGACCTTGTGTGTGGGGCCAGGAGCAGAGCCCTCCGTAAAACCTTGGAGTGCTGCAGCACACCCTGCACTCCTAGTTCCCGTGGCTCTGTCTGCAGGGGAGGCAGACGTTGTTTTGGAAATGGCTTGTTGGGTCACCGGAGGGTGTTTCGTAAAGCAGCTCCTCCTTTCACACAGATAGGGAAACTCCAGCGCCAACTCCCAGTCGTCGTGGAGCGGCTACACGAGGCAGACAGGGACATCATCTCCAATGCCATCGCGGTGCTGAGAGACATCCTCGCTGGCATGGACAGGCAGAGCGCCAGCCCCGTGGCTGTGCAAGTGGCTGAGAAACTCCTGCCTTTCTTTCATGATGTAAGGCCTGGCGGCCCGCGGGAGACCCTTTAAGCCACAGACGTATGAATGGGGGCTGGCGGGTGGGCTAGCGGGACCTATGCTATGGCCCTAGCCAGAAAAAGCATTGTCGTAAATGACATGAACCCATTCCCGCCTTCTTCTGCTAGCCCATTCTCCATTAGAGCATATGGCAGTAAGAGTGGGAACCCTGGTGTCCTGCAGGCCTGCTGACAAGGATCAGGGCAGCCTGGGGACGAGGCTCCCCTTGAGGGAAGGACATGCATTCCTGAGCCTGCATGCAGCGAGGGGGCCTCTGCAGCACAGGGTGCCGCAATGCTCCTGCTGGCTTCCAGGGTAACAAGTGATGGTACCCTGGTGAAAATCCTGCTCCTCCCCTCCCTGGCCAGGAATCCCACAGCTGGCCTGTCAGCTCCATAAGGAAACGGCTCCATCTGTAGGTTCTGCAGCTACCGCCCTTTCCTCTCCCCTTCGTTCTCATGGCAGGGCAGCATCAAAGGAGGGGCTAGTTCTCCCCAGGCCTTTTGTAACCACAAACGAGCCCCCGCCAGCGTGTTCACCAGACTGATGTTCAGTCCCCCACTGCACGGCGAGAGCCAGCAAAGTGGGCGGGAGAAAGGGACCCATCCATTACTGCCTTCCAGGGGTAACGCCCCAGTGGGGGCTCCTGGAGGGACCACCCACCTACCCAGCTCTCACAACGCTAAATCCTACCCTCAGCCCTCCCCAACTCTGCTGGGACCCGGCCACTCTTTATTTAGCAGTGGCACAGGCCCAGCTAAAGCTGTTCCCAGGGTCTCCTGGATCCCCAGCTGACCGAAGGGACAGGGCAGCCCAGACCGAAGATGCAGGATCTCGCCCTGGGGTGAGCCTTTAAACCAAAACCCTGTGGGGCCCGGGGGGAACAGAACAGGTTTTCTGGCCAAGAAGATACCAGGCCAGCCCCTCAGCTGGTGGAAACCTGCATCTCTTTTGCCTTCAGTGGCGCTATGCTCATGAGACTCTGGCCCCCAGCTGTGCCTGTATGACTGGGGGTGAGTTAGCAATACCCCCTGCAGGGCAGACATCTCTGTCACAGTGAGCGCTCACCCCGCTGAGTGAGCACGACCGTCACAGCGTCTCCTCCCCACATCCTCTCTTGCAGGAGTCCAGCAAACTCCGGGTGCTCTCCATCGCCCTCTTTAAACACCTGCTGGAGCTTGTAAGGGGGCCCAGCAGGAGGAAAATGAAGGAGCACATCATCCGGAGCCTGGTCCCGCTGCTCCTCCTCCTGCATGATGAGCGTCCCAATGTGTCCCAGGTGAGGCCACGAGCTGGAGCCTGCAGCTGAGATCGTTACAGAGTGACCAGTAATTTGTTGGGGGGGGCAACATGTGACACCCCCCTTTCAAGGGTCTGGCCGGCAGAGGGCAGGTGCTCAGTGCTGTGACAATCAGGTGCTCAAAATCACTTGAACGTTGAGTCCAGTAGCGCCATGACCATGTCGCCCCACCCAACTGCTGAGTCTTCCCTGCCTCCTCTGAGGCCAACCCTCCCCCCCTGCAGACAGGCTGAGAGAATGGGTGAGCGGAGGGGTCAGCTCACCTCTCCTACAGCCACTGGCCTCCACACATTCCCCTGGCTGTGCTGGTGGGAAGAGCACAACCCTGGCCATGGTCCCTACCCGGAGCAGAGCTACCCAGCCTCCGGATGGTGCCCAAGACCCAATGTGCCCTTGGCCAAGCAGCCCGGACAGCTCTTACTAGCCATGACATGCCCAAGCCCCCCGTCCGCCCCGCCCCAGGTGCCTGTGCCCACGCTCACTCTCATGGCCCCCATCACTTGGGAGCCAAATGCCCCCAGCAGTAATGAATTCACCCTCCTACCCCCCAGGAGGTGGGGAACTAAGGCGCAGCGTGAGGCCTAGCGCCTCAGAAGTATTGAATGCCCATGGGCATTAGGCACCTAAATCCCTTTGTAGCCCTGGGCCAAAGCAACTTGCCTGAGTTCCTGCAGGAAGAGCTGGGAATTGAGTCAGGTCTCCAGCCATTGCCTTAGCCACACCTCCGCCCTTCCGCGAGCAGCTGCGGGCCAGGAACCGTTCAGCACACACGGCCTCCGGAAGCTATGTTAGTGGCTTCCAGCTGGGCTGTCCCTAGCCATTTGGGTGCCCTATCCAGCCCTCCCGCAGTGGGGCTGTGTGGGGTCCCAGGCCTCCCCCTCCCCCCGACCAGGATCTGGGAGGCAGGAGCTGTGTGGGGCCACTTTTGGGGGGCCCACAGGCCCAGAGTGGCCTTGGGGGTTAGCGGAGAACTGGGAGTAGCCCGCTCTGCTTCCCTCGCCCCGGCTCCAGCCGTGTCGCTCGAGGGAGCGGCTTTGGGGAAAGGGATCCCTCCCACACACACACTCACTGACAGCAGCGGGAAGCGGAGCAGCCTGGCCCCAGTCCGCTCTACTCTGCCAGCTCCCAGCCACGGCACTCCGCTTCCCACCGCCGGTGAGTGCTGGGGGCAATCCTTTGGAGTAGAGCGGGCTGGGACCGGGTTGCTCCACTTCCTGCCACTGCCAGTGAATGTGGGGTCTCTGGGGGAAGAGGCTTGCGGAGAAGAGGTGGAATGGGGGTGGGCTGGGGACGGAGCAGGGGGGAAGGGGAAGAGTCCGGGCGGAGGGAGTTGTCCAGGCCCCCCCAGGGACGGCCCTGCCCTTTGTAGTGGGCGCAGGTCGCGGCGGGGCTGGCCGAGGTATAGGGCGGGTCACTGGGGCTGGGGCTGCTGCATGTGCAGCATGCAGCCGCCTAGGGGCACCATGAAATTTAGGGCAATTTGGTGCCCCAAATTTCGTGGTCCCCTATGCAGCCACCTATGCCGAGGGACAGCCCTGGCTTCCAGCTCCCGTAACTGTGGCCGGCCCCTCTTGTTTTGCAGGTGTGTTGGGACGCCCTCAGGAGTGCTCTGGAATTCCTCAGGTGGAGCCAGCTCGGTGCTCTCGTCCAGAAGAAGGAGCTTTGGCGAGGCTGTGACTGCCTGGTGAGGGAGCCCTCCATTGCCCGGCTCCGTGCCCACACCGAGCCCCAGCCCCGGGACCACACCTGGCCCTGGCTGTAGTCCCTCTGCGTGATCCCCCCGGCACAGGAAAGAGGGCTGAAAGCAGGACACTCCACAGATCTGGAACCTGGCCTGCAGGATGGAAAGGCCTTTAGTAACCTTGTGCTCCCTTCTTCTGGCTCCTAGGTGGCATGCTACAAGGGGAGGGCAGAAACCTTCCTCTGCCAGGCCATGGCCTTTCTGGAAGACCCACAGGATCCCATTAGAGAAGCGGCCATCAGGTTTCTAGGTAACCACAGAGCAGAGGGGTCCCTTAAGCAGGGGGGCTGGATCCAGTCCCAGGCTCTCCTCAGTCCCTGCCGGCAGCGAGAAGTAACCCCTGGGCTCCTGATTGCCGAATGAAGGCTCAGGGGTGTCAGAAACCCGCAGGAGCAAGCTCACCCCAAACTGCCCTGATCGGCTGATGGGCCCCCTCGAACCCACTGCTCCCCATGCGGTCCACATCCCCCCCACCCCCACCCCACCATGGGCTCTTGGTAGTGGAACCTCAAGGCGCTATGCTCTCCTTTGGCAACCAGCCCCACAGCCATCCCTGGGGACTCGCCCTTTCCCCTGGGGACTCAGGAGTGCGTCCTGGACAACAAGGGGCAGGGGAAAGCCCCACTGCTTGGAGGGTGACAGAGGCTTTGACACCCTCTCTGGGGACGCAGGGATGTAATGAGCTGTTTGTGTGTGTAGGCCTCACTGCCCGGCAGCTGGACCAGCAGAGCCAGGAGAAGTTAGAGGCCATCTGCAATGGTGAGTGGTATCTGCCTTGAGCACTGAGCGCTAGAGGGACGAATGGCCCAGCTATGGAAGGCAGTGGGGATGTTAAGTGAGGGTTGGTGGTTGTTCCTGCTAGTCCCCTGCCTCCTGCCTCCCAGCCTGCTGCCTTCTTGTCACGGGCTGAGAGGTACAGCCCTGGCTTGGTGTGCCAGGGCTTTCCAGAGCACCATGGCTCTGACCTCCATTTCCTTCCTTTCAATCTTAGTCCTCAAAGGCTTGCAGCAGGACAGCAAGTCCTCTGTCAGATGCCTGGCTTTGCAGACAATGCTCATCCTCAATGCCTGCAAGAAACATCGTCCAGCCCACACCAGCCTACGGACACTCTTGCACAGGATGAGACTGATGCATACAAGGGAGAACCCAGTCATTGAAGCTGCCCAGCTGCCTGAGTAAAAGCCAGCCTCCCTACTCTGGGGGTTTGGTGCACCAGAGCCCGCCTGGAGCAGGGTGGAACACATCGTGCCGGACCATGGCTTTCTCCCCATTGGCCGCCTGCCCTGCCCAGCCACGTGAGTAGTTAACCGCTCAATAGCTTTTATCACCATGTACTTTTTGACAGGTTTCCATGCCCCGTGTAGAGTTTACATCCCGCCCTCCGTCCCCGTTTCCGGTCGTGTACATTTTTGGCAGCATCGGCCCTTCTGAACATTTATTTTGTATTATTTTTCTGTGTTTGGCCGGGGGAAGGTTGCGTGCTTGTGCTACAGTCAGGCAGGCAGAGCAGCAGAAGGTCGATTTGCCTGGCCCTTGATCAGGGCGGGGCAGCGATCAAGTAGGCTGCCACTCCTGACGGCGGGGTGGCGGGGAGAGGGGAACCCAGGTCCTCCCGCTCCACAGCGTCCCCGCCCAGGGCCCTAACAGCGTGCTGTGTTTTGACATATTTAGAGAAAAAGTATGAAAGTGTAGAAAGAGAGGCTGTAGGGGGTTTGCGGCTCCCTCCCCATCTGTCTGGGCGGGAGACCACGCCCCTCGCTACGATACTTCCGGGGTACCTTGGTTCAGGGGAAATAGCTCAGTGTTCATGGTTCTGGCCTGCAGTCAGGCCGACCAATGGTAGAGAGTCTGTTTGCCCAGGGTCCTCATTCAGGACAGGGCTGCTGTCGAGTAGGGGCTCTGGCCTACAGTCAAGCAGGCAGAGCAGCAGAAGGTCCATTTGCCTGGCCCTTGATCAGGGCGGGGCAGCAATCAAGTAGGGGGGCTCTGGCCTACAGTCCGGCAGAGCCGTCGCAGCCTGGGGGAGGTTAGCTCTCTGGTGGGAGAGTCAGCACAACCGTCTGGCATCCTGATTCAGGCGGGTGCCAGACGAATCAGGCCTCCTGACAACCAAGTGGGGAGGCTGCTACTCCTGACGGTGGGGTGGCAGTGGTAGGGGAATCCAGGCCCCCTCACTCCACTGCGTCCCAGCCCAGGGCCCTAACAGCCGTGGAGCGGTCCGCCACTGCGTCAGTGGGGAAAATCCGACAGCAACACGCTGGCCGGCTTGTAGTCAATAACACAGCTGAACCCAATTCGGCTGTCCTGGGCTCCTTGCTACACGCCATTCCGTGTGTACATGGGTTCAGGGGTGGCAGGTTTGTAGAAATTTTGGTGGTGCCCAGAACCCGCCCCTATTTCGCCCCCCACCTGCCCAAGGCTCCAGGAGGGAATTTGGGTGAGAAAGGACGTCTGGGGTGCAGGCCCTAGGCTTAGGCAGAGTATTGGGGTGCAGGCTGCAGGCTCTGGGAGGGAGTTTGGGGATGGGAGGGGGTGCAGAGGGAGGGGGTGCAGGGCTGAGGGGTTTGGGAGGGGCTCAGGGCAAGAGTCGGGGTGTAGGGGGTGAGGGTTCTGTTTGGGGCTGGGAGGTTTGGGGGGTTAGAGAGGCTCAGGGCTGGGGCAGGGGGTTGGAATGTAGGGAGTGGCAGCCGGTGTCAAGTGGAGTGCCCCAGGGGTCGGTCCTGGGGCCGGTTTTGTTCAATATCTTCATAAATGATCTGGAGGATGGTGTGGATTGCACCCTCAGCAAATTTGCGGATGATACTAAACTAGGAGGAGTGGTAGATATGCTGGAGGGCAGGGATAGGTTACAGAGGGACCTAGACAAATTGGAGGATTGGGCCAAAAGAAATCTGATGAGGTTCAATAAGGATAAGTGCAGGGTCCTGCACTTAGGACGGAAGAACCCAATGCACCGCTACAGACTAGGGACTGAATGGCTAGGCAGCAGTTCTGCAGAAAAGGACCTAGGGGTGACAGTGGACGAGAAGCTGGATATGAGTCAGCAGTGTGCCCTTGTTGCCAAGAAGGCCAATGGCATTTTGGGATGTATAAGTAGGGGCATAGCGAGCAGATCGAGGGACGTGATCGTTCCCCTCTATTGGACATTGGTGAGGCCTCATCTGGAGTACTGTGTCCAGTTTTGGGCCCCACACTACAAGAAGGATTTGGATAAATTGGAGAGAGTCCAGCAAAGGGCAACAAAAATGATTAGGGGTCTGGAACACATGACTTTTGAGAAGAGGCTGAGGGAACTGGGATTGTTTAGTCTGCAGAAGAGAAGAATGAGGGGGGATTTGATAGCTGCTTTCAACTACCTGAGAGGTGGTTCCAGAGAGGATGGTTCTAGACTATTCTCAGTGGTAGAAGAGGACAGGACAAGGAGTAATGGTTTCAAGTTGCAGTGGGGGAGGTTTAGGTTGGATATTAGGAAAACCTTTTTCACCAAGAGGGTGGTGAAACACTGGAATGTGTTACCTAAGGAGGTGGTAGAATCTCCTTCCTTAGAAGTTTTTAAGGTCAGGCTTGACAAAGCCCTGGCTGGGATGATTTAATTGGGGATTGGTCCTGCTTTGAGCAGGGGGTTGGACTAGATGACCTCCTGAGGTCCCTTCCAACCCTGATATTCTATGATTCTATGAGATGAGGGCTCTGTCTAGGGCTGGAGATGAGGGGTTTGTGGTGTTGGAAGAGGCTCAGGGCTGGGGCAGAGGGTTGGAGTGTGGGGGGATGAGGGCTCTGTCTAGGGCTGGAGATGAGGGGTTTGTGGTGTTGGAGGGGGCTCAGGGCTGGGGCAGAGGGTTGGGGTATGGGGGGATGAGGGCTCTGTCTAGGGCTGGAGATGAGGGGTTTGTGGTGTTGGAGGGGGCTCAGGGCTGGGGCAGAGGGTTGGGGTATGGGGGGATGAAGGCTCTGTCTAGGGCTGGAGATGAGGGGTTTGTGGTGTTGGAGGGGGCTCAGGGCTGGAGCAGAGGATTGAGGTGTGGGGGGATGAGGGCTCTGGCTAGGACTGGGGATAAGGTGTTTGGGGTGTTGGAGGGGCTCAGGGCGAGGGTTGAGGGTGTGGTGGAGAGGTGAAAGCTCTGGCTGGGGGTGTGGGCTCTGGGGTGGGGCAGGGCTGGGGATGAGTTGGGGTGCAGGCAGGCTGCTCCGGGATAGGGGCCAGAGAGGAGGACTCCCCCCAGCCCTTTCCCCGCCGGCAACAGCGAGCTTTGGGGGAGGACAGTGAGTGGCAGCCCCAACAGCTTCTCAGTGTCCCTGGCATCTGGCAGCCCCTCTGGGTCTCTGTCAGGATAGCGCTCTCCGTTAGGTCTGTGCTTCCACAGCGGGGAAGAGACGTGCTGCTCATCTGGCAGCTCTCTCCCATCTGAGCTGGAGGCCCGGCCTTTTATAAGGGACTCATTCCTCTAGGTCACACTGCAGTCACTCACAGAGACGGTGCAGCGAGGTAAATCTAGCCATGTATCAATCAGAGGCCAGACTAACCTCCTTGTTCCAATAAGAACAATAACTTAGGTGCACCATTTCTTATTGGAACCCTCCGTGAAGTCCTGCCTGAAATACTCCTTGATGTAAAGCCACCCCCTTTGCTGATTTTAGCTCCCTGAAGCCAACCCTGTAAGCCGTGTCGTCAGTAGCCCCTCCCTCTGTCACAGCAACGGCAGAGAATTGTTCCGCGCCTTTTTTCTGTGCGGACGCCATACCAAGGCAAGCATGGAGGCCGCTCAGCTCACTTTGGCAATTAGGAGCAAATTAAATACCACACGCATTATCCAGCACTATATGCAGCACCAGAACCTGGCAGAGCGATACCGGGCGAGGAGGCGACGTCAGCACGGTCGCGTGAGTGATCAGGACATGGACACAGATTTCTCTGAAAGCATGGGCCGAGCCAATGCATGCATCATGGTGCTAATGGGGCAGGTTCATGCTGTGGAAGGCCGATTCTGTGCTCAGGAAACAAGCACAGACTGGTGGGACCGCATAGTGTTGCAGGTCTGGGACGATTCCCAGTGGCTGCGAAACTTTCGCATGCGTAAGGGCACTTTCATGGAACTTTGTGACTTGCTTTCCCCTGCCCTGAAGCGCATGAATACCAAGATGAGAGCAGCCCTCACAGTTGAGAAGCGAGTGGCGATAGCCCTGTGGAAGCTTGCAACGCCAGACAGCTACCGGTCAGTTGGGAATCAATTTGGAGTGGGCAAATCTACTGTGGGGGCTGCTGTGATGCAAGTAGCCCACGCAATCAAAGATCTGCTAATATCAAGGGTAGTGACCCTGGGAAATGTGCAGGTCATAGTGGATGGCTTTGCTGCAATGGGATTCCCTAACTGTGGTGGGGCCATAGACGGAACCCATATCCCTATCTTGGCACCGGAGCACCAAGCCGGCGAGTACATAAACCGCAAGGGGTACTTTTCAATAGTGCTGCAAGCTCTGGTGGATCACAAGGGACATTTCACCAACATCAGCATGGGATGGCCAGGAAAGGTACATGACGCTCGCATCTTCAGGAACTCTGGTCTGTTTCAAAAGCTGAAGGAAGGGACTTTATTCCCAGACCAGAAAATAACTGTTGGGGACGTTGAAATGACTATATGTATCCTTGGGGACCCAGCCTACCCCTTAATGCCATGGCTCATGAAGCCGTACACAGGCAGCCTGGACAGTAGTCAGGAGCTGTTCAACTACAGGCTGAGCAAGTGCAGAATGGTGATAGAATGTGCATTTGGACGTTTAAAGGCGCGCTGGCGCAGTTTACTGACTCACTTAGACCTCAGCGAAACCAATATTCCCACTGTTATTACTGTTTGCTGTGTGCTCCACAATATCTGTGAGAGTAAGGGGGAGACGTTTATGGCGGGGTGGGAGGTTGAGGCAAATTGCCTGGCTGCTGGTTACACGCAGCCAGACACCAGGGCGGTTAGAAGAGCACAGGAGGGCGCGGTACGCATCAGAGAAGCGTTGAAAACCAGTTTCATGACTGGCCAGGCTACGGTGTGAAAGTTCTCTTTGTTTCTCCTTGATGAAACCCCCCGCCCCTTGGTTCACTCTACTTCCCTGTAAGCTAACCACTCTCCCCTCCTCCCTTCGATCACCGCTTGCAGAGGCAATAAAGTCATTGTTGCTTCACATTCATACATTCTTTATTCATTCATCATACAAATAGGGGGATGACTACCAAGGTAGCCCAGGAGGGGTGGTGGAGGAGGGAAGGAAAATGCCACACAGCACTTTAGGCACAGCACTTTAAAAGTTTACAACTTTAAAATTTATTGAATGCCAGCCTTCTTTTTTGGGGGCAATCCTCTGTGGTGGAGTGGCTGGTTGGCCGGTGGCCCCCCCACCGTGTTCTTGAGCATCTGGGTGTGGAGGCTATGGAACTGGGGGAGAAGGGCGGTTGGTCGCACAGGGTCTGTAGTGGCAGTCTGTGCTCCAGCTGCCTTTGCTGCAGCTCAGCCATACACTGGAGCATACTGGTTTGATCCTCCAGCAGCCTCAGCATTGAATCCTGCCTCCTCTCATCACGCTGCCGCCACCTTTCAGCTTCAGCCCTGTCTTCAGCCAACCACTTACTCTCTTCAGCCTGCCACTTACTCTCTTCAGCCCGCCACCTCTCCTCCCAGTCATTTTGTGCTTTCCTGCACTCTGACATTTTTTGCCTCCACGCATTCGTCTGTGCTCTGTCAGTGTGGGAGGACCGCATGAGCTCAGAGAACATTTCATCATGAGTGCGTTTTTTTTTCTTTCTAATCTTCACTGGCCTCTGGGAAGGAGAAGATCCTGTGATCACTGAAACACAAGCAGCTCGTGGAGAAAAAAAAAGGGACAGCGGTATTTAAAAAGACACATTTTAGAAAACAGTGGCTACAGTCTTTCAGGGTAAACCTTGCTGTTAACATTACATACATAGCACGTGTGCTTTCGTTACAAGGTCGCATTTTGCCTCCCCCCACCGTGTGGCTACCCCCTCAACCCTCCCCCCTCCCCGTGGCTAACAGCGGGGAACATTTCTGTTCAGCAGCAGGCAAACAGCCCAGCAGGAACGGGCTCCTCTGAGTGTCCCCTGAAGAAAAGCACCCTATTTCAACCACGTGACCATGAATGATATCTCACTCTCCTGAGGATAACACAGAGAGATAAAGAACGGATGTTGTTTGAACGCCAGCAAACATACACTGCAATGCTTTGTTGTACAATGATTCCCGAGTACGTGTTACTGGCCTGGAGTGGTAAAGTGTCCTACCATGAAGGACGCAATAAGGCTGCCCTCCCCAGAAACCTTTTGCAAAGGCTTTGGGAGTACATCCAGGAGAGCCGCGAATGCCAGGGCAAATTAATCCTTTCACATGCTTGCTTTTAAACCAAGTATAGTATTTTAAAAGGTACACTCACCGGAGGTCCCTTCTCCGCCTGCCGGGTCCAGGAGGCAGCCTTGGGTGGGTTCGGGGGGTACTGGCTCCAGGTCCAGAGTGAGAAACAGTTCCTGGCTGTCGGGAAAACCAGTTTCTCCGCTTGCTTGCTGTGGGCTATCTACAACCTCCTCCTCCTCCTCCTCATCATCATCTTCTTCGTCCCCAAAACCTGCTTCCGTGTTGCCTCCATCTCCATTGAAGGAGTCAAAGAACACGGCTGGGGTAGTGGTGGCTGAACCCCCTAAAATGGCAGGCAGCTCATCATAGAAGCGGCATGTTTGGGGCTCTGACCCGGAGCGGCCGTTCGCCCCTCTGGTTTTCTGGTAGGCTTGCCTCAGCTCCTTAAGTTTCACATGGCACTGCTTCGGGTCCCTGTTATGGCCTCTGTCCTTCATGCCCTGGGAGATTTTGACAAAGGTTTTGGCATTTTGAAAACTGGAATGGAGTTCTGATAGCACGGATTCCTCTCCCCATACAGCGATCAGATCCCGTACCTCCCGTTCAGTCCATGCTAGAGCTCTTTTGCGATTCTGGGACTCCATCATGGTCACCTCTGCTGATGAGCTCTGCATGGTCACCTGCAGCTTCCCACGCTGGCCAAACAGGAAATGAGATTCAAAAGTTCGCAGTTCTTTTCCTGTCTACCTGGCCAGTGCATCTGAGTTGAGAGTGCTGTCCAGAGCGGAGCACTCTGGGATAGCTCCCGGAGGCCAATACCATCGAATTGTGTCCACAGTACCCCAGATTCGACCCGGCAAGGCCAATTTAAGCGCTAATCCACTTGTCAGGGGTGGAGTACGGAAATCAATTTTAAGAGCCCTTTAAGTCGAAATAAAGGGCTTCATCGTGTGGACGGGTGCAGGTTTACATCGATTTAATGCTGCTAAATTCGACCTAAAGTCCTAGTGTAGACCAGGGCTCAGAGAAGGAGAGTATAGAAAACAGGAAGAGATCCTTTTTGGTTAGTGAGACAAGGAAAGTATAAAGAAAAGAGTCCTTGTGGCACCTTAGAGACTAACAAATTTATCTGAGCATAAGCTTTCATGAGCATCCGATGAAGTGAGCTGTAGCCCACGAAAGCTTATGCTCAAATAAATACATTGGTCTCTAAGGTGCCACAAGTCCTCCTTTTCTTTTTGCGAATACAGACTAACACAGCTGCTACTCTGAAACCTGTCATTATGCAAGGAAAGTATAGCAAGCTGCAGGGGGAGCGGAGGGGAGGGGGAAGAGAACGTACCCTTCATAGAATCATAGAATATCAGGGTTGGAAGGGACCTCAGGAGGTCATCTAGTCCAACCCCCTGCTCAAAGCAGGACCGATCCCCAATTAAATCATCCCAGCCAGGGCTTTGTCAAACCTGACCTTAAAAACTTCTAAGGAAGGAGATTCCACCACCTCCCTAGGTAACACATTCCAGTGTTTCACCACCCTCCTAGTGAAAAAGTTTTTCCTAATATCCAACCTAAATCTCCCCCACTGCAACTTGAGACCATTACTCCTTGTTCTGTCATCTGCTACCACTGAGAACAGTCTAGAGCCATCCTCTTTGGAACCCCCTTTCAGGTAGTTGAAAGCAGCTATCAAATCCCCCCTCATTCTTCTCTTCCGTAGACTAAACATCCCCAGTTCCCTCAGCCTCTCCTCAAAAGTCATGTGTTCCAGTCCCCTAATCATTTTTGTTGCCCTCCGCTGGACTCTTTCCAATGTTTCCACATCCTTCTTGTAGTGTGGAGCCCCAAACTGGACACACTATTCCAGATGAGGCCTCACCAATGTCGAATAGAGGGGAACGATCACGTCCCTCGATCTGCTGGCAATGCCCCTACTTATACATCCCAAAATGCCATTGGCCTTCTTGGCAACAAGGGCACACTGCTGATTCATATCCAGCTTCTCGTCCACTGTAACCCCTAGGTCCTTTTCTGCAGAACTGCTGCCGAGCCATTTGGTCCCTAGTCTGTAGCGGTGCATTGGATTCTTCCATCCTAAGTGCAGGACTCTGCACTTGTCCTTGCTGAACCTCATCAGATTTCTTTTGGCCCAATCCTCCAATTTGTCTAGGGCCCTCTGTATCCTATCCCTACCCTCCAGCGTATCTACCTCTCCTCCCAGTTTAGTGTCATCTGCAAACTTGCTGAGGGTGCAATCCACACCATCCTCCAGATCATTTATGAAGATATTGAACAAAACCGGCCCCAGGACCCACCCTTGGGGCACTCCACTTGACACCGGCTGCCAACTAGACATGGAGCCATTGAGCACTACCCATTGAGCCCCACAATCTAGCCAGCTTTCTATCCACATTATAGTCCATTCATCCAGCCCATACTTCTTTAACTTGCTGGCAACAATACTGTGGGAGACAGTGTCAAAAGCTTTGCTAAAGTCAAGGAACAACACGTCCACCACTTTCCCCTCATCCACAGAGCCAGTTATCACATCATAGAAGGCAATTAGATTAGTCAGGCATGACTTGCCCTTGGTGAATCCATGCTGACTGTTCCTGATCACTTTCCTTTCCTCTCCTCTAAGTGCTTCAGAATTGATTCCTTGAGGACCTGCTCCACGATTTTTCCAGGGACTGAGGTGAGGCTGACTGGCCTGTAGTTCCCAGGATCCTCCTTCTTCCCTTTTTTAAAGATGGGCACTACATTAGCCTTTTTTCTGTCTTCCAGGAGTTCCCCCTATCACCATGAGTTTTCAAAGATAATGGCCAATGGCTCTGCAATCACATCCGCCAACTCCTTTAGGACTCTCGGATGCAACGCATCCGGCCCCATGGACTTGTGCTCGTCCAGCTTTGCTAAATAGTCCCGAACCACTTCTTTCTCCACAGAGGGCTGGTCACCTCCTCCCCATGCTGTCCTGCCCAGTGCAGTAGTCTAGGAGCTGACCTTGTTCGTGAAGAGAGAGGCAAAAAAAGCATTGAGTACATTAGCTTTTTCCACATCCTCTGTCACTAGGTTGCCTCCCTCATTCAGTAAGGGGCCCACACTTTCCTTGACTTTCTTCTTGTTGCTAACATACCTGAAGAAACCCTTCTTGTTACTCTTAACATCTCTCGCTAGCTGCAACTCCAGGTGTGATTTGGCCTTCCTGATTTCACTCCTGCATGCCCAAGCAATATTTTTATACTCCTCCCTGGTCATTTGTCCAATCTTCCACTTCTTGTAAGCTTCTTTTTTGTATTTAAGATTAGCAAGGATTTCACTGTTAAGCCAAGCTGGTCGCCTGCCATATTTACTATTCTTTCTACACATCGGGACGGTTTGTCCCTGTAGCCTCAATAAGGATTCTTTAAAATACAGCCAGCTCTCCTGGACTCCTTTCCCCCTCATGTTATTCTTCCAGGGGATCTTGCCCATCAGTTCCCTGAGGGAGTCAAAGTCTGCTTTTCTCAAGTCCAGAGTCCGTATTCTGCTGCTTTCCTTTCATCCTTGTGTCAGGATCCTGAACTCGACCATCTCATGGTCACTGCCTCCCAGGTTCCCATCCACTTTTGCTTCCCCTACTAATTCTTCCCTTGCGGCTGCCCCCGGGAAAAGAGGGAGCTCCCAAGGCTCACAGCCCCCAGCATGGTTATCTCTGCCTCTCGGGCGGACCAATCAGAAACTGTTCTACAGCTGCATCATACAATGCATTTTCCTGAACCAATCCTATCAACCCAAGATTTTTAAACAAGAGCCCTCTCCCTCCCCTCCCCGCCCCTCCCCTCACTACCCACCCCTTTAACTGCCTTATTCTTATCTAAAAAAACAGGCCCCAAGCACCTTTCCCACTAGATAGATAGATAGATAGATAGATAACCCCATTGGCTTTAAGGCCTTTTAAATTTTATGGGACTTTTCCCACTGGGGCTGACAAACAACAAAAATAAGTTTAGGGGTTTTTAGAGAGTGTTCCCTATTTTAAAATTTCACACTTTAATTAGGGCTTGTCTACACTGCCACTTACAGCCCTGAAACTTGCACTGCTCAGGGGTGTGAAAAAACACCCTCCTGAGCTGGAGCCGCGAGGACACTGCCACCTTAAAGCCTTGTCACGGCAGCGATTTAACGTGGGCAGTGTCGACACCTTCTGAAGAGTTTAAACCAGTTCGTGTTACAAAGGGGCCTCTTTATTTCACTACAGAACAAGGGAGTTCATTTCAAGGGTTACAAATGTGTTAAATAGATTGTGAATGGTAATATTGCTTTCTCTTTACCATTAACGTTCCTGTAAACAGGTGTTGATCTTACTAGTGTTCAGTAAAACTTGGCAGCCCTTTAGGTTTACATTTAGTTTTGATCCTCTGCCTTTGCTGCAAAAGAAATTTAAAAACAGAAGGGCCTGCTTCAAATAGGTCAAATTTGGCCTTTGGTTTACACTTAAAAAATCACTAGAAAAGAAAAATGTGTTTGGGGCGGGCGGGGGGGGCCGGGAAGGGGGGGGACAAATACCTTATCTCTGGTTTAAAAAAAAAAGCTGACTGGTTCACATAAGCTGCTTTTTCTTGTGTTTTGTAGAAATCCATACTTTCAAAACGTGAGGTTTTTAACTGTACCCTGATTTTTAAAGCTTTCTTTACAATTTCAAGGTAACAAAAAAAAAAAAAAACCCAACTTTCTCTTTTTGCATTCTTTGATATATTAAGTCCATTTAAACAGTTAAAAAAGAGCTTGTACCTGGGTCTCAGCACACGGACTGCAAACATTTAGAAGCAAAGACAGTCTGATAATGCAACAAACAATCATACTAAAATCCCTAAGTCAATAAAAACTTAATTTAACTTTAACAAATTACTTTTCTAAACTGCCTGTGGTTTTAACCCCGAGATGCTTCTTTATTTTACACTCTTAATAAGTTCAAAGGGTGTCTTTTGAAAAGCAATCTGCTGTGGGTTCTTGTTTGTTTTAAATTCATACATGTTCTGGCCATCTTTACAGTGAAACAACTTTGGTCACAGGACATGCGAGCTAAACAGGGGAAGGCAGCTATTTTTAAATCCTGCTTCATGCAGATTTTATATAACAGGCCTAAAGCAAACTTGTTTGTCCTGGTTTACATTTCAAAAAAACATGAGAAAAGAAGAAGAACGTATGTGTGTGTATGTTGGGAACAGAACAAGCCCCTTATCTCTGTCAGAACTTTTTCACATCAGCTGCTTTTTCTTCTTTTTTCTCTAAATCCAAACCTTAACAACATGAGGGTTTTAACAGTACCCTGATTTTTAAAGCTTTCTTTACAATTTAAAGATAAAACTGTTTTGGTTTGGGTCTCTTTTTGTATTCTTTTATATAGTAAGTTTATTTAAAGAGTTAATAAAAAGATTTTGTAAATGGTGATCTGGCCATTCCCATTTCTGTAACCAGGAGGCTTTGAAATCTACATGCCTGTTTCCTTTAATTAACGTTACGGCCCTGGCTTTTGCCTAATGGTAACTAGACATCTTTTGAAAACAAACTGGCTAATTCAAAAATGCCCCTGTCAAACTTATTACTAAAATGTTTTTTGTCTTCTTAGAAACATAAAGTACAAATGAAAAAGCCTTTTTGTTTTTATAAAGCATTACTTTTAATACAGCTTCTAGACCCAAAACAAACACAGAAACATGTATTTATGTCTCAGCCCGTGGGCTGCAAACATTTAAGAACAAAAGCATTCTGATAATGCAACAAAATTCTAAAATGTTTAATAAGCTTAATATAACTTTCATCATGTGTTAAAACTGTTACAGCATTTTTAAAAGGTGCATTTTTATTCCACTCCAAAACACATCCTTGTTTTTTTCCGGTAAACAGGAGGTTTAAAGTCATGGCACTGTTTCCTTAGGTCCTGTCTACGCTGGCAAGTTGCAGCGCGGTAAAGCAGCTTTCTGCGCTGCAACTGGCGAGGTGTACGCACGGACACGCCACTCAGGGCGCGGAAACAGGGCAGTTGCAGAGCTTTAAAAAAAGCACTACACAGTTTAAAAAACTTTCTGCACCGGGGCTACAGGGCTGCGGTGCCAGTGTAGACACCGAGGTCGATTACGGCGCTGCGATTGGCCTCCGGGAGGTGTCCCACAATGCCTGCTCTCGCCTCTCTGGTCATCGGTTTGAACTCTACTGCCCGGCCCTCAGGTGACCATCCATCATCCCCACTCCGTAAACTACTTTGCCATTTTGAAAGTCCCCTTCCTGTTTGCTCGGTGATGCGTGCAGCGCATCTTTCCAGGTGGCCAGGCCTGCTCCACGCACCAGGTGATCCACCTGCCTGGAGCTCTGCTGAGCTGCTGGACCTCATCAGCATTTGGGGAGAGGAGGCTGTACAGTCCCAGCTGCACTCCGGACGTAGCAATTATGATGCCTCCTGTGACGTTATTGACTTGAACTGGGACCATATAGATCATTGTTGCAACCAAGGTCCTGTAGTGGCACCAAATCTTGTATAAAGGGGGGTCAAATAAGGTGTCTAAGGCAAGGTTATGGTTTGCTGGTTCTGACTGTGCTATCTATATGCTTGTGTCATTTTTGTATTTTAAGTTATAAGTATTGACTCTATACTGTCTGTGGTTCAAACTTGTACTATGTTTCTGGGTGACACCCCAGACAAGTTCAAAAGGAGGACTTGTGGCCCTTAGAGACTAACAAATTTATTTGAGCATAAGCTTTTGTGAGCTACAGCTCACTTCATCGGATGCAATGCCTAGCCTGCTTGATGGCCGATTAAGGACCATCAGCTACACAATTGACCCATTGAGAGAAGGCAGAGAAGCCTTGGGACTCAGCACGGTGTGCAGGGACCTGCCTATGGACAGAACTCTGAGGGTTTTCCAGGCCACGTGATGGACAGCTTGTCTTGGGACAAAGAAAGAAAGACCACATGGCAAGAGAATATAAAAAGCTGCTGCAGCTCCTCCATCTTGTCTTCAGTCCTGCTTCATCCCTCTGGGGGGACTTTGCTACACTGAAGCTTTGAAAGAAGAACTGAAAGATGCATCCCAGCTGAGGATGTTCTCCAGAGACTTGATTTGAACCTGCAGTTTATTCTGTCACTGCCGCAAGCCTGAACCAAGAACTTGGCCATGACTGTATGTCATTGATTCCATTTCACCAATTCTAGCTCTCATCTATAGCTTTTTCCTTTTATGAACAAACCTTTAGATTTTAGATTCTAAAGGATTGGCAACAGCGTGATTTGGGACAAGATCTGATTTGTATATTGACCTGGGTCTTGGGCTTGGTCCTTTGGGATCAAGAGAGCCTTTTTTCTTTTCCTGGGGTATTGGTTTTCATAACCATTTGTCCCCATAACAATTGGTGATACTGGGAAACTGGAGCGTCTAAGGGAATTGCTTGTGTGACTTGTGGTGAGCCAGTGGGGTGAGACCAAAGTCTGCTCTGTTTGGCTGGTTTGGTTTGCCTTAGCGGTGGAAAACCCCCAGCCTTCGGCTGTAACTGCCCTGCTTGAAGCAGTTTGTCCTGAACTGGCACTCTCAGTTGGGTCCCACCAGAACCAGCATCATTACACCTACGGACAGATTTCACGATGCATACAGAAAGGGGCGATGACCGGGACACACGGCAGTTCAGGATCAAAGTGAAGGAGCTGCGGAACGCCGACCACAGGGCGCTGGAGGCAAATCGCCACTCCGGTGCTGCGCCTATGAGCTGGAGGTTCTCCAAAGAGCTGGACATGATACTCCGCGGCGACCCCACCTCCATTGCGAACACCACTGTGGATACTTGGGTGGCTCGCGTGTCAGTTGAGAGTGGACCGAGCCAGGAGGAGGAAATCTTGGACGAGGATGTGGAGGGGGACGCAGAGGCAGAAGATGACTCGGAGGTCAGAGATGCATGCGGCCAGGAGCTCTTTTCTACCCCGGATGTTGGCGAAGCGCAAAGAGGAGAGGAGGCCCCTGGTAAGTGGATTTGATTTTGGGACTCGCTGAAGTGGGTTGTTGGGGGCAGGAGGGTTGCAGAAAGCAGGCTTGTCTCCCACCGCATGCCACCCTGCCGGAAGCAGAGGGGCGGGACAGGAAGCGGAACTATAAAAGGCCGCCCCTCCAGCTGAGTTGGGAGAGAGCTGCTGGAGGAGCAGGACGTCTCTTCCCTGCTCCCCTAATGGAGAGCGCGATCCTGACAGAGAGCCAGAGGGGCTGCCGGAGCTGCCAGACGCCGGGGACTCCAAGGAGCTGGTGGGGCTGCCACTAGCCATCTACCCCAGCGAAGCGAACAACAACCCTGCAACCCCTGTACCCACGGAATGGGTGTGTAGGAAGGAGCCCAGGGCAGCCGAATCGGGTTCAGCTGTGTTATTGACTACAAGCCGGCCAGCGTGTTGTGATCGGATTTTCCCCGCTGACCCAGTGGCGGACCACTCCGCTGCTGTTTAGGGCCCTGGGTGGGGACGCAGTGGAGCGGGAAGGCCTGGGTTCCCCTACCACTGCCATGTCACCATCAGGAGTGGCAGGCTCCCCACCTGGTTGTCAGGAGGCCTGACTGGTCTGGCACCTGCCTGAATCAGGACGCCAGACGGTTGTGCTGACTCTCCCACCAGAGAGCTAACCTCCCCCCGACTGCAACGGCTCTGCCGGACTGTAGGCCAGAGCCCCCCTGCTTGATTGCTGCCCCGCCCTGATCAAGGGCCAGGCAAATGGACCTTCTGCTTCTCTGCCTGCCTGACTGTAGGTCAGAGCCCCTACTTGACTGCAGCCCTGCCCTGAATGAGGGCCCTCGCCAAACAGACTCTCTACCGTTGCTCGGCCTGACTGCAGGCCTGAACCATTAACACTGGGCTAATTTTCCCCTGAACCAAGGTACCCCGGAAGTATCGTAGCGAGGGGCATGGTCTCCCACCCTGATGGACGGGGAGGGAGCCGCGAACCCCTTACAGCCTTTCTTTCTACTTGTTAATACTTTTTCTCTAAATATGTCAAAACACAAGAACGCAACCTTCCCCCGGCCAAACACAGAAAACAATACAAAAGAAATGTTCAAAAGGGCCAACGGCGCCAAAAACGTACACGACCGGAAACGGGGACGGAGGGCGGGACATAAACCCTACACAGGGCGCGGAAACCTGTCAGAAAGTACACGGTGATGAAAGCTCTCGAGCAGTTAACTAGTCACGTGCAATCCCCCCTGTACATAGCAATCCCCCCTGTACATAGCAATCCTCTCTTTCATTTTGATGCTTTTTGATGTATTGTTCTGCTTTTATTTGATATATTAAATAACTGTATTTACAGTGATACATTGAGGTATAAACGATCTATATGCCTTGTCCTGTACAGAGCACACAGACGGCTCCCCTGGATCCCACAACCCACACAGGGAGAAAGCTGTCGCTAGCGTCGGCATCTCCAAAATCTTATCAGGGCAAGAAAAGGCACCTGCTATTTCCCACCCTTGTACAGTGTAGACACGGGGTGAGAGCGAGACTCAGTGATCCCAGTTAGTCCTGCTCCATCTTTGCCGTCTGGGTTTCCACCGACAGCTGTTCACACTCGAAACGCAGGGCAGGGTGAGGTTCGCCCATCAGCCAAAGAACCTTAATGTAAAGCAGCGCGCTCCTGCCAGTGCCCGTGGCAGATCCCCCATTCGAAGGGTGTGATCATTTCCGCCCTGAGACGGACGAGACCTCGTGTCCTGGTGTTAGGGGGCGCTGTGCTCTACCCCGCATATCCCCCCTCTCCCTGCCCCCCAGCCTGGTGTTAGGGGATGCTGTGCTCCGGATCCTACATATTCCCCCAGCTTCCAGGCCCCCTGGCCAGCGTTAGGGGGCATTGTGCTCTGTACCCTACACCCCCCATCTCTCAGCCCCCCTGCCAGGTGTTAGAGGGTGTTGTGCTCTGTATCATATGCATTTCCCAGCCCTCCTGCCCAGCCTTAGGGGGTGCTGTGCTCTGTACCCTACACATCCCCAGCCCCCAGCCTGGTGTTAGGCAGTTTCTAGTGTCTGTGAACTTACTGCATGTACCGGAGTCTATCAGCGCATGCTGGGTGCCACACGCTGTGGGTATGGACAGGGCCCCAGACTCAGCATAGCACAGGACTTGCGGGGCACCTGCTGGCAAAGTGGCCTCAGTCCCCACCGTACAGGCAGGGGTCATTCAGCTGGTGATAGCCCTTCTCTCAAGCCCCCAAGCACCTGTGTGTCATGGCTGCCTGCAGGAGATCAGGGCCAACAACTGCCTGTGGGGAGGGAACAGGGCCTGGCTAGGCAGGGGCTCAAACCGGGGAGCGTCAGTTTGGATCCCCAGCTAGCCGTAGGGGTACAACTTGCGGGGGGGGGGAGAAGGGGGAGATCAACTCCAGCCAGTTCATCATAAACCCTGTCTTTGAGGCCTCAGTAGAAATGGGGATGTTCCCCTGGCAGTATGCAGGTGCGAAGGACTTGAGAGGGAGGTGGCAGACGTGCCCTTTTGATGGCGGTCCCTGAGCACACGGGGAGAGCAGGGGGCAAACGTCTGTTGGCAAATGTTCGTTGGCAAACGTCTGCGACTCACGGGCCCTGGGTGCACACACCCCTACAGGGGAACGTGTACAGGCCCAGCCCAGCCTGAAGAACACCAGCGCCTGTGTAAGGGAAGTCACCGTTTTTTTCACAAGAGCGGGAAACTGACGTTGGATAAGCCAGGAACTCCTGATGGGCACTTTCGTCCCTCCGGGAGACCAACCATCTAGCACAGAGAACGGGGGGACATAAAGGCTGAGCTGAAGCTAGATTCATGCTCTCCAGGATGCTGGGGTGCCCTCATGCTTGAGCTGAAGACGGCCTGGGGGTTCCCAGCATTGCCCTCCTGCCGTTTCTCGCTGGGAGCCCTCGCCCTGCACCCTGGCCTGTGTGTTCTCAGGAGGCTGCGTGCTGCCAGGTGCACATCCCCAGTGCGGAGTCCCGGGATTAATGCCAGGGGACGGGGACTGGGAAGGAAATGTACTGCCATGCCAAGACTGGGAACGGGCTGGTGATAATGTCCTGGGGTGCCTGACATATCAGTAACTAGGGAGAGCAGGTCCCTGCTAACTAGAGAGAGCAGGTCCCTGCTCTGCAGGGGAGGTTGAGAGCCTAAATACGATAACACCCATGTGCTCAGCCACTGGCATGATGGGGCCAGGTAAGTGCCCAGACCAGGAGGTAGCTGGTGGCCAACATGGGCCATGTGGGGGTGCTGAAAGGCAAATGGGAACAAGCATGAGAGGTGAGGGAGTTGAAGAGTCTGTGGGAAACCCCCCTCTCTTGTGAAATCAAACACCCCCAGACAGTGCGGGTCTCTCGCAGGCCTGGGGGTGCTGATCCAGGCTTTGCGTGCTACCCAGAGCTCTGCTCCTGGCTCATTCCCAGGAAGCTGGGAGTGTGAGTGGTGGAGCTGCCGGCTCTTGGAACCTCCCTTCGCAGCACGGGATTGTCTCTGGGGAAAGCCCACCCCAGGAGCTGGCATTTGTTGGCCTCTTCCACAGAGCGCTGGAGTCTCAGCCACTCCAGATCGGGGGGAGGGGCCAGCTGTGAATTGGGAGCCAGATCCGGGTTTAGATGTGAATCCGCCGGCGCTGCAGAGCGTTCGGATGTGGGGAGCCAGCTCCCGCCTGCAACAGATCACAAAGTGCCACTTCAGCCGGGCCCTCCACATCTGGGTGCTGCTCCTCCTCCCTGCTGGCCAGCCGGCCGCAGCTCCTCAGCACCTGCCCGCTCAGCCCCACCTCAGTGCTCCTGCCTCCCCAGTGTCCTCCCTGGTGCTGCTCCTGGCCCCCTGCACCTGGCCTGTCAGTGCCCAGCGGGGCCGGGAGCCAACTGCCCCCTGGAGCCATGTGTCAGGCCCTGAGTCCCTCCTGTGCCGGGCTCCTGCCAATCCACAAGCCAGGAACAGGCCCGTGACTCTCGGAGCAAGTATTTCAGTCTCACAGCAGCAGCTCAGTCTGCTCAACAGGACTCCAGGGCCAGGAACTCGCTCCTGCCTGACATTGGCAACAGTCTTAGGCTGCTCCAGCCCTGCCCCTCGTCCTGCTCCAGCCCTGCTCTAGCTCCAGCCTCGCTCCACCCAAACCCCGGCCTCCTGAGTCCAGCTCCAACCACGAGGCCTGACCACCTCCAGCACCTTCGCTGACACCATCACTTCCAGAGGGAATGGCACTGAGGTTGCCGGGGGAACAGGCATTCTCCGGCTGCCCGGAGCCATTGTTCCATTCACCAGGACAGTCCGATGCCAGGCCAGTCCCCCTGAGCTCTAGAGAGGACAAGAGGTGCCTTCGGACACCTGCCGTGCAGCTGCTGGAGAGTCAGCAGGAGACACTGGGTGAGGAATGGAGCCCCCCAGGGCAGGGGCCATTCAGGAGACCCAGCGTGGGGGGAATCAGGCCTGGGATTCTCTGCAGCGGCTGCTCCCACACAGCCTTGGAGAGAGGAGCTGCGAAACCCCCACAAAGCGCCGTCCTGGCACAGAGCTCTGTAGCACTGGTACTCCGTACGCATGAGCCGCAATCCAGCAGACCCTTGGGCCAGCCCCACCCTCTCCCATTGCCCCGCTCGGGGAGGCCAGGGCACAGTTCACAATTTAGCACAGACCAGCTGCTAGGATCCTGGCGGGCCCTGGTATGGTTGGAGCAGCATCTTCAATGTTCGGGAAAAGCGAGATCTGTGCAATAGGCAACATAGCTCCATGTGGGCACCAGCCAGCTCCTGTGCCCCAGAGAGCTCCCACAGCTCCCACTGAACCAGGGACGAAGGGGGCAGGAGGTTGAACGAGAAGGTGCCATCCTGGGACCCAGGAGACCCATGTTCATTTCCCACCTCTGCCACAGATGCTCTGTTTGGCTTCGAGCAAGTCCCTTATTCTCTCTCTGCAGCGGTTCCCTGTCTGTACAGTGGGGGTAGCAGCCAGGCCCTGCCCTGCAGGGGGCAGTTAGAATAAATGCAATCGAGGTTGGGCAGTGCTCGAATGCCAGGGGGATGAGGGCCAGGATGGTGCCTAAGACAGACCGAAAGCAAGGGGGAGCTACAGAGCCGGTGGTGAGAGGGTTTGGCCATTGACAATCTGCTCTGAGTGCCAGGGCTGCCAGACCCCAGACAGCCACTTGCATTGCCAGACCTCCCTGATCTACAGTGCTGCTGCTCTCCCTGCTTCTAGGAGTCACTGCCTCCCCCTGGGCTGACACCCCCGTAGCAATCATCTCCTGGGGCTGCTGTGGCACTGAGCGTTAGCAAGGCCTGGGACTCAGTTGGGCGTGGGGGGGGGGGTCGGGGGGAAGCTGCTATTAAAGCAGCTTCTGCACCGTTGCAGCGGTGGGAGAGGAAGTAGAGACGGGACCGTTTTACACCCCATGGCCAAAGCACCGGCAGCTTGGGACCCTTGGGTTCCATAACCAGCCCTGGAAGGGGAGTAGGTGTGTTGAAGCGGGACTGTTCTTAATGTTTCCTCTGAATAGTGTGGGGTGCCTCAGTTTCCCCTAGGCAGTTCTTAAGTCTCTAGATGGTGGGATAAGGGTGTATGATGATTGCAGAGCCCTAGAGGGCAGGAGTGTGCAGGGGTCTGGACACAGAGAATGGCTGAAACCCTGTTTCCTGGCAACTGATGGCCTGGGCCCTTCCCCCCTGCAAGGTGAGAGCGAAAGGGTTGGAGAACAAAGGAATCCGGTGACCTCCTGGCCTGGGAAAGGGAGAAAGCCCAGAGGAGGGCGGGGGCTGGAGACATTGAGTGAAGTGCAGACGTGGTTCTCTGGCTCACTGCTGCCCAAAATGGATCCAGCTGAGGGGTTCTGTTCTCTGCACCTACAAGCTCTGTGTTAGATCATGTTCCTGTCGTCTAATAAACCTCTGTTTTACTGGCTGGCTGAGAGTCACATCTGACTGCGAAGCTGTGGGGCAGGACCCTCTGACTTCCCCAGGAAGTGCACAGAGGGGCAGAGGATGCTGAATGCTCCGAGGTCAGACCCAGGAAGGTGGAAGTTGTGTGAGCTGTGTGTCTTGAAGACCGGCTGCTCACAGAAAGGAGACTTCCCCAGAGTCCTGACTGGCTTCGTCTGGAGCAGTTCCAGAGCATCGCCAGGGGGCCCCATGACAGTGGGGTCTAGTGGTTAGAATGGGGGGCTGGGAGCCAGGACTCCTGGGTTCTATCCCAGCCCTGGAAAAGGGATAGGAAACCCCTACCTGGATATGTCACCATATCACAAAACCCACCACCCCTGGCTCAGATTGACCGCCCCAGCGTGGATGCTGCCTTGGATTTGCATCACCAGGGTGCCATCTCACCATTATTTTGCACCACTTGCATTTCATAGAATCACAGAATATCAGGGTTGGAAGAGAGCTCAGGAGGTCATCTAGTCCAACCCCCTGCTCAAAGCAGGACCAACCCGAACTAAATCATCCCAGCCAGGGCGTTGTCAAGCCAGGCCTTAAAAACTTCTAAGGATGGAGATTCCACCACCTCCCTAGTTAACCCATTCCAGTGCTTCACCAACCTCCTAGTGAAATAGTGTTTCCTAATATCCAACCTAGATCTCCCGCACTGCAACTTGAGACCATTGCTCCTTGTTCTGTCATCTGCCACCACTGAGAACAGCCAAGCTCCATCCTCTTTGGAGCCCCCCTTCAGGTAGTTGAAGGCTGCTATCAAATCCCCCCTCGTTTTTCTCTTCTGCAGACTAAATAACCCCAGTTCCCTCAGCCTCTCCTCGTGCGTCATGTGCCCCGTTTTCATTTTCAATCATTTTCATTGCCCTCTGCTGGACTCTCTCCAATTTGTCCACATCCCTTCTGTAGTGGGGGGATCAAAACTGGACGCAATACTCCAGACGTGGCCTCACCAGTGCCGAATAGAGGGGAATAATCTCTTCCCTCGATCTGCTGGCAACACTCCTACTAATGCAGCCCAATATGCCTTTGACCTTCTTGGCAACAAGGGCACTCTGCTACTCATATCCACTGTAATCCCCAGGTCCTTTTCTGCAGAACTGCCGCTTAGCCAATCGGTCCCCAGCCTGTAGCAGTGCCTGGGATTCTTCCGTTCTAAGTACAGGACTCTGCACTTGTCCTTGTTGAACCTCATCAGATTTCTTTTGGCCCAATCCTCCAATTTGTCTAGGTCACTCTGGACCCTATCCCTACCCTCCAGTGTATCTACCTCTTCCCCCAGCTTAGTGTCATCTGTGAGTTTGCTGAAGGTGCAATTAATCCCATTATCCAGATCATTGATAAAGATGTTGAACAAAACCGGCCCCAGGACCGACCCCTGGGGCACTCCGCTTGATACCGGCTTCCAGCTAGACATCAAGCTGTTGATCACTACCCATTGAGCCCGACAATCTAGCCAGCTTTCTATCCACCTTATAGTCCATTCATCCAATCCATACTTTTTTAACTTGCTGGCAGTAATACTTTGGGAGACCGTATCAAAAGCTTTGCTAAAGTCAAGATGTATCACAACCACCACTTTCCCCATATCCACAGAGCTAGTTATCTCATCACAGAAGGCATGACTTGCCCTTGGTGAATCCACGTTGACTGGTCCTTATCACCTTCCTCTTCTCCAAGTGGTTCAAAATGGATCCCTTGTGGACCTGCTCCATGATTTTGCTGGGGACTGAAGTGAGGCTGACCAGTCTGTAATTCCCCGGGTTCTCTTTTTTCCCTTTTTTAAAGATGGGCACTATATTTGTCTTTTTCCAATGGTCCGCGACCTCCACCGATCACCATGAGTTTTCAAAGATAATGGCCAATGTCTCTGCAATCACATCAGCCAAGTCCCTCAGCACCCTTGGATGCATTAGATCTGGACCCATGGGCTTGTGCATGTTCCGCTTTTCTAAATAGTCCTTAATCTGTTCTTTCACCACTGAGCACTGCTCACCTCCTCCCCATACTGTGTTGCCCAGTGCTGCAGTCTGGGAGCTGACCTTGTCTGTGAAGACTGAGGCAAATAAAGCATTGAGTACTTCACCTTCTTGCACATCATGTGTCACTAGGCTGCCTCCCACTTTCAGGAAGGGGCCCACACATTCCCTGACCTTCTTCTTGTTGCTAACATACCCGTAGAAACCCTTCTTCTTACCCTTCACATCCCTTGCTAGCTGCAACTCCAGTTGTGCCTTGGCCTTCCTGATTACACCCCTGCATACCCAAGCAATATTTTTATACTCCTCCCTAGTCATCTGTCCAAATTTCCACTGCTTGTGAGCTTCCTTTTGGAGTTTAAGCACCAGCGCGTAGGGGCAGCCCAAGCAGAAATCCCCTCCCCCCCCGACACACATGAGAGAGGTGCTGGGGGCCATGCTGGGGGCGATGACAATGGGGTCAGGCATCAGGGCACGTGGCTGTTGGGTGCGTTGCTGGATTCTGGAGAGACCTCCCCTTCTGCCACCAACCTGCCCCACTGGAGCCCAGCACAGCGCCCTCTGCTACCCATGGCTGCCACCATCTCTCCGCTCCACGAAGCTCCCACGACCTGCCTGGGGCAGCGACAGACCCTCTTGCTCCCCAGTTATAACACCTGGCCCTGAGCTAGCCCCTTTCTCCAGCAGATCTCAATGCCCTTCACAAAGGAAGTTGGCATCACTATCCCCACTTTATAGATGGGGAAACTGAGGCACACAAGGGGGACGTGACTCAACCAAGGTCACTCCACAGGCCGCCCATGTCTGTATGCAAAAGCCTGAGGACTTTAACTGGACCGGTCTAGTTAAAACATTACAACACCCCCCCACCCCATCCATGGGGATGCCGTTATACCAGTACAAAGGTTTGTTGACTGGTAGAGGCCAAATTACTATCAGACCTCAGGCCAACTGGTGACCCAGACTCCCAAGATGCTTTGGGAATGCTGCTAAACTCTCACAGGCTGTGAAAAATGCCAGTTTGCTAAAATTTGTAGTCTAGCGCCCTGTTATTTGTGTTGCCACGCAACTGTGCGAGAAATGTACTAACCACAAACAAATGGAAATGTATAAATAACATAGTGATGGTAAAAGTTTATGCTTAAGCAGCAGATGTGTGATTGTGTGCTGGGAAGTCTATGATAGTTACCAGACACAAATTTTGCAGGCGACAGACTGATCCCCGTGATGTCTTTTGCCACGGCTTGCATACAGCTTGGACTACTTATAGGTAACTTAGTTCCAGCTTATCTCTTCCTCTTTCCCAATGCAAGGCTGTATGCAAGCCGTGGCAAAAGACATCACGGGGATCAGTCTGTCGTTTACGTCAACGGCTGCAAAATTTGGTTCAGCAGACTTGGTAATGGATCTGCCTTTCTGTTTGAGCGCTGTACTAATAACTAATAAATACTGGCCGGGGCTTGGGTCCTTGAGGTCTCTTTAAGTAGGAAGTAAGATCGAAGCTGAATTGGTAATAAATCTGCTTCCCTGGGGGATCCTCCAACCCAAGTTTACCGGCTGGAACCGGACCGGGCAGGGTCACAACCTCTGTGTTGGGAGTAAAGACCTAGCCGTGTGTGGAGACTCTGGCTGGGACGGTCTAGGGGCCTACAGGGGCGGGGAAAAGTTTGAAGAAGAGATGTCAGACTAGATCCAGCAAAACGTTAACTCCATCAAGAGTAAAATGCGGGCAAAGAATGGCCGAAATAGTAAAGGAGGGCTTGGATTGTTTGTAAAGAAATGTGCTGTTATGCATGGAGGATCTGGGGCCGCACCGCGTCCGGCCGGCCCGTGGGATCACACGTGTGCACTGCTTGTCTCTGAGGCTGACCAGAGAGTGGAGGGGAAAGCGTGACCCGGGGCGGCAGCTCAGCATCGGGCGCACGAGGCTTTTAATCAGAAGCTTAAGAAAGTGACAGAAAATGCTCAGAAAGGGAAGCTGCAGAATGGGGAAGTCAAGGGGCGGCTGGCGAGCGCCGCAAGGAAAGGGGAAGGCGGGCGAGGGGAAGGAGCTGAGGAGACGGTGCAGTCATGGGGTTGTCAGAAACGGGTGGAGGATGGTGGAAGTGCTCATCATCCAGCACAGGAGCAATTGGCTGTGGAGACACTGGGAGCACCAGGGAAGTCGGCTGAGTGCAAGGAGGATCCGGAGGATGTGATGGAGCAGGACAAGCCTCATCGTTAATAATGCAGCTGAGCCGTGTCAGAAGTTAAGAAAATGAACTGCATGCTGGAAGGAAAAGGTTTGGGGGCACCCTGAGTAAGGAGGGGCGTGGGAGAGATCGGCCCAGGGACTCTAGAGAGAACTGGGGCAGGAGACTGCCAGCCGACCGGGCGGATTTGTGAAGGCCGGGTGCTGGCGTGATGGCAGAATGCTTCTTAAATGCAACGTCAAAACGTGACATTGTGACAGACCATAGCAGAAATGCCAGGCAGAGGAGAAACATGTCCAGACACTAAGTCAATGGGTTCCCCAAGGGTGCCGGACAGCACTTGGTTCCACCCACTTCTGTAGGGGGAGATGGGCCACAGACAGCAGTTTCCTCCCAGACCCTGCACAAAGCAGGTTGGACGAAGTGTGGGTATTTCCGGAGTTCATTGTATTACAAATGCAAATGGGTCTGGAGTCTGGGGGGATGGGACGTGATTCCTCTGGGGGAGACGTGACTCCAGCAAACCCTGGGAAGGGTCAGGACCATCACAGGATACTTGTAAAATGACCGACCAGCCAAGGCGGGGATGCAAATTCCCACCTCTGCCCCCAGCCTTTCGAAGCGATGCCCTGGGGAGCGAGACACTGGCTGCGAATGACCTGTTCCCAGATCGAGGGACCGGCCTGCGGCACTCACAGATTCCCAGGGGTCATGTTCGCAGCAGAAGCTGTGCTGAGCTTGGAAGCACTGAAAAGCCCGTGGGTGGCTTTGACGGGCTGCACCCCGGCCGGAGCCCTGGCTGGAGTCAGGGGAGGGATCCCTGGTAAGCCCATTAGCAGGCGGGTGGGTTCGCTGATTGGTTTAACATGTGTTCTCGGCAGTGCTGTCACCGTAAGCACCGAGGATTGTACCCCCACCGGGGCTGTAATGTGTTAACTAGCCTGGTACAGTTACACTCCTACAGCATTTGTGTGGGGGGCTGGAGCCGTGGCAATGGGGTGGGGTGGGGGCCAGCAAAGGCCTCTGTGACACCGCCCCATGCCGGCGTTATTGACACGTTTCCCTGCAGCCGGCCTGACGCCCCGCAACGAAAACCTGGCCACAGATTTTGCTCCGTGAAATGTTTTGAGTTGGTGATGTCGGGAGATGGAAACCCAGCTGCGAATTTCCAGCAGGGCAGTGGCTCCCAGTGCTGTTCTCCTGCCCCACATCTGGGCCCGCTACAGCCCTCACTCCACCCCCAGCTCTGTCCAGGTGGGGCCCTTGGTGCCTTCCATAAGGGGTGTTACACACAGCGCCACCTAATGGCCAAACAGTGCAATACAGGTTAGGGCCCCTCCATTCCAGTCCTTTTCCTCAGTGGGTCTTTAGCTCCATGGCAGAGGATTGAGATTCTAGCTCTGATGGTCCAAGGTTCAAACCCGGGCCGGGCCAGCCACGACCCTGGGGGAGCTGCCAAGAACGATGGGGAGGGGAGGGTGCGGCCGACATGCCTGTGCAGATCTCACACTGCGCTCTGCCTGCAGCTTCCTGATCGGCGAAGATGACAGAGTCTAGGAGGGCAGAGGTTGGAGCACCATGGGGGCCCATGCCAAGAATTGGAAAAATAAGTCACTGGGAATCAGCTTCCTGGGCAGCTTCTCCAGTACGTGGGTCCCGTCTGTACGGATTTCCCTGCTAGGCCCCCAGGGGAACTAGGAAGTTCACAGCTGCTCTTGGTTCCACCACGGTGGGGCACTGGGCTGGGGCACAGGGTCAGGAAAGGGAGGGGGAGAGGGAGCGTGGGGAAGCAAATGTGTGTGTGGAGGCGGGGAGACGCATTACCAAACACAATGGTGGGGGGGGGGACACTGACATGGCCAATCAAGAACGTGGCTAGAGAGTGTTTATTTACTCAGGCCACATTCACATCCCCTGAGCAGCAGCGAGGGGCCAGGGGCGGGTGTGAAATTAACAGGGGGCTGCTGGTGTCCTGCAGAAACAGCCCCTGACAACACCACCCTGACCGTTGCCAAGAGCCCGATCCAATGTGCTGTCTCCGGGGGCTTCCTGAGTGAAAGCTACACCCTGAAGGGGCATCGCGACGTGAAGTCAACCCAATGCCCTGGGGACGCCCTCTACGAGGCCATAAGCCAGTGGCCTGAGTTTGAAGCCTGAGTCTCTGCAGCCTCGGGGCAGCCCCTGCACCCATCGCTGACCCCGCCCACAGCTTCTGCCTGCTCGAGCAGCACCTCTGCCCCCCAGCAGGGGGCAGCCTCCCGCTTCTCGCCCACCTGCTGCCTCCTAGGGCCCGGAGAGCAGGGCTCTGAGAGTTGGGGTTACGCTCCCGTCTCCCCTGGGCTCTGCTGCCCCCCCCCCCCCGCGTCCCCCCGGGGCTCAGATTTCTAATGGCGCCTGGGAGCCACCTGCCTCCCCCAGGCTGCTTCCTTCGGCAGATGCCAGGCCTAGCCCCTCGCTCCCGCCCACAACGGGCATGTCAGCTTGGCCCAGGTCCACACACAGCCAGGCCCAGGGTCTTACAGCGTCCAGGGGGGTGGGGCCAAGCCTCAGCCGAGCTCTGTGGCGATGGCCCTGCCAATCCCTGGGCAGCTCAGGAAACGTCGCCTCCATTCCCGTGTGAAACATCTGAGCAATTATCAATTCCAGAGTCAAATCCGCCTCTGCTCCCAGCCCCCCTGAGATCTGCAGCGAAGATTTCATCTGGAATCCCCCAGAAATCGGTCGCTATTTAACCCCCCCACAAAGGGAACCCAAGTGTCCCCGAGCCCTGACACTTGGCTCTGCCTGGCCCCCGCAGGGTCTGGCTCTCAAAGCTTTCAGCCCTCGACCCTTTCGCCCCGACAATCCATTCCCGTGAGCCTCTCTCACCGAGGGGGGCAAAGTGTTTGGATCTTCACACAGCAGGTGCCTGGGAAGTACCCGTAGGGTGGGTCACAGAGTCCCACAAAGGGGTTTTTAATTCAAGTGCAATTTGCTTTTAACCCAGCGCCCCTGCGGCTTAGCGCTTGCTTTGCTTGGGAGCTACTGAGCAGTGAAAATAAACCAGCTTCTAGCACATGAAAAGTTGAAGCGCCGGGAATCAGTTCATCTCCTGTTAAACCATAACCACCACCACCCTGCCGCTGGGCTGGGCTGGGTGAGCTGAGAGGGTGTGATGATGGTCTGTCAGATTAGCACTAAGAGGCCCCCTTGGGCTAGGTGCTATACACACAGAACATGAGACAGACAGTCCCTGCCCTAAAGAGCTCACTGTCTAATTAGACAAAGGATGGGAGGGGAAACTGAGGCACAGGGAGGGGAAAAGGGTTTTACCCAAACTCACAGGGCCAGTTAGTGGCAGAGAGTGGAACAGATCCCATGGGTGAAGTCAAGTGCTCTGCCCACTAGGCTGTGCTGCCTCTCAATCCAGAGGGAGGAGGTGGAGCGAAACCAAGGGGGCGCTGGTTCCGCATGGCTCACACACAGTCAGGCCCGGCAGCCCTGAGATGAAGGAAGGGGAGGGGAGCTGGGGTTTGCGCCTGCTGATGGGAGCTGGGGCTGCGGCTGGAGACCGGCAGGAGGGGCCGGAGCGGAGGGAACAGCCATGCCAGGAGCAGTGTCCCAGCCCCACAGTGCCCAGGGCTGCCCGGCATGTGGGAAGGGGCAGCAGCACTGACGAGGCAGCTCTTTGTTACGAGAGTCGCTGTGGAGCAGCCCCCGAGCGAGGCTGGGAGCCCAGCACCTCAGGGCTGGACGGGCCCCGTAAACAGGAGCAACCCCTGGTGGGCTGGCAGCTGGAGGCCGCGCTGCAGAGAGTGCAGGTCTGGCCCCCCTGCAGCCCCCGGTGTCCTGCCCCAGCACAGTCCAGGTTCAGCCCAGTTATTCCTGCTTCTGAGCCGTGGACCCCAGGGGACGCGACCAGCTGGGATCCAGGCTCCCCGTTGGGAAGAGGCTAGTCTAGGCCCTGGCGGCTGGAGCTCTGGAGGGCGTGTAAAGCCCAGGACGGGGCTCAAGAGGCGCAAGCAAGAGGTTTCACCCCACAGCCCCACTGCAGCCCCAGAACAGACTCAGCACAATCTCCCTTCCCATCCTCCCAGTATTGTAACACCTCCCCAAGACCCTGCGGGGCTGCCACAGCCCGGGCCCCCCAAGCCACCTTGCCTGGTCCGTAGGGTGTTTTGGCTGCTGGCCCCATGGAGCTCGGCCCAGGAGGGGCGAAGGATCCTGCGAGGCCCAGGGAGGGGTTGGTTCCCTCCCCAGGGGAGGCTCTGGGTAGTCACAGCCACAGGTACTTGGCCAGGAAGGCAGCCAGGATCTTGCAGAGGTTCTCCACAGTTGGGCGGGGGGTGCAGATTCTGCTCCGTGTCCTCCATCATGTGCCAGACCCACGGGAAAGGGGTGGCGATGAGATGCAGCACCGGCACTCCTGCAGCCAGACAGACACATGGATAGTCAGCAGGGATCCAACCCAGGATCTGCATCACTGCAAGCCCAGCCTCTAAAGAGTAATTCCACTATTGTCAGCAGTAGTAGACTATTATCCCCATGTGGTCCAGCCACTAGAGGGCGACGTGTGACATTCTAAACCCACACACTGTCTCAGTAGATGGAGCCAGGCCCTCAGGCACGACCTGACCTTATATCTAGGAGCCATGTGCTCCCCTGACCTTGTAACGAGCAGCTGTCCAGGTGCATTATGGGAACCAGATTGGCCAGAGACATCAAGCGAGTCAGGGCCAAGTGGCTAGATAGCAATGATATGTTTGTAAAGTCTTTCACCCCCAAGGATCCCAGAGCCTAAGTTCAAAATGCAGCCACCTCTGGGGTGAAGTGTGCCAGGCAGGCAAACATCATCTATAAAGCATTTTACCCCTGTAAATAACACCTAGCTCTTGCATAGCCCTTGTCCTCAGGGGATCCCAAAGCAATTTACAAAGGGGGTCAGAGTGATTCCTCCCACTTCACAGATGGGGAAACTGAGGAAGAGAGCAGCAAAGTCACCCAGCAGGGCAGTGGCAAAGCCAGGATCTGAACCCAGGTCTCAGTCCCTTGCTCCACTCATGAGGCCAGGCTTGTGTGGGAGCCTGGGGGAGTCTCACCACGCTTTGACTGCACACATTCTGCCCTGGCTCCCCCGGGGAGGCCTCCCCAGCTGTCCATCCCACACTGCTCTGCGCCTGGACGCCCGGTAGCAAGGGGCAGGACAGGTACCTTTGCGAAGGAAGGGGACGTAGTCCTCTTCGACAGGCCCACAGGCAGGCTCCCGCTGGAAGTACGTCTGCTCCCGGGGGTAGGACTGCAGCAGGCCCACCCGGTGCAGACGCTTCTCTGGGCAACACAGAGAAGAGAGTGAGGAATGGGCTGGTTCCTGGGACCTGCCAGGCTGGGGGCGTGGCAGGACGAGCCCCACAGGGGGCCACACCTGGCCGCTCACACCAGAGCTCCCTGAGGACACGGAGACGCTGCCGGGGAGGGAGGGGGGATTTCAAACCTGACAAGTCGTGTTTGAGGGAAATAAAGTGTTGGTGAAAGATGCCAGGTCAACAGCCCTGGGGACTGAATCCCCAACTCCCAGCTCTGTCCCACAGCTGGGGATAGAACCCAGGAGTCCTGGTTCCCAGCCCCCCCTTGCTCTAACCACTAGACCCCACTCCCCTCCCAGAGCTGGGGCTAGAACCCAGGCACCTTTATTCATTGTCAGACAGACGCAGGACCATCAGGACTTGGGGGGGGGGGGGGAGGAAGTAGCTGTCCCACTACAGGTGCCTGGGGGGGCAAGCCCCCTCCCACCCCTGGAAGAAAGAAAGGTTTGGTATCGATGCCAACGAGCCGGTCGAACCAGGAGGCGGTGAAGGGGAAGTGGTTCTGGATGGTCGGGTGGTGGGCCCCCAGCAGGTCCAGCAAGATAAACAGGTTCTGCAAAGAGGCAACGAGGGGTTAAATCTGTAGGGGCCCAGTCACCCCAGGAGGAGCTGAGGTAGGGATTGGTACAAGATCCAGTGCAGACAGATTGAGCCCCCAGCCTACCCCGGACAGGCACCCCCACCATCTCCCTTCGGCTGAAAGATCCCCCAGGCAGAACTCCCCAGAGGGGCAGGCGGGCGGCTCTCACCATAGCCTGGAGCTGGCTGGTGCCCGGCTGGTGCTGAGCCTTGGCCATGGACAGCCCCGTACAGGGAATCCCTCTCACTCCACTCCCCGAAGGCCTCCTTGCTGTCCAGGAACAGCAGCTGCAGCGTCACCTCAGAGCCCTGGGGAGAGACACGGGGCTCGCTCAACACCTGGCACTGCTGGACAGGTGAGGGGACTGCACCCAGGACAGCAGCAGAGCTCGGGATAGAACCCAGGAGTCCTGGCTCCCAGCTCCCCTGCTCTAACCACTAGACCCCATTCCCCTCCCAGAGCCAGAGATAGAACCCAGGAGTCCTGGCTCCCATCCCCCCCGGTTTTACACACTAGACTCCATTCCTTTCCCCAAGACAAGAGTAGAACCCCCAACCTGGGAAGCTCTCACCTGCTCCTTGGCCTTCAGCAGCTTCGCGTCCAAGGCCGTGGCCAGTTCCAGCAGGATGGCACAGGGCACGGCTGAGTCGGTGGCCCCCAGGAAGGTGCGGCCCTGTCTTTCCCAAGCTGCCACCCCACCGGGCTTGTGTAGCCAGACAGCCAGCCCCCCCCCTCAGACCAGCATTGCGGAAGCCAAAACAGGGCACTTAACATGAATTCCAGCACAGCCTTTGAAGCTGAGAGAAGCACAGGTGTGCTGCTACAATGTGCCTCTGGGAACATATACAACGATTGGGCTCACAGCAGGCAGAGGCGCTGTGACAGACATGGCTCTTAGCCCCTACTAAATAGCATGATGCACACACACCAACATCCCAGGTGGGAAAATATTTACCCTAATAAAAGGAATGTCTGGTAGTCGAAACTTATTGTTTCTCTCCCTTGCAAGTGTGAACTACTCTTGCGAGAGCTGGCGTCGCCCAGACAGACCAGCCCCAATTTGGCATAAGAAAGGAGAAAGAGAATAAAGGAGTACAGAGGTATAAGTAGGGGACCTACAGCACCATGATTTTTGAGTGCTTTTCACTATCTATCTGCTGGTCAGATAAGTGACAGCCTCCCAAGGCTTCTGCAGCTAAGAGGGTCCCTAAGCCTTGTCCCTTATTCGTCTTTCTGCGGAATTGAGTGACCGATCCTGGTTTGGCACCGCTGGAATCGAGAGATGCAAGGAGGGTAAGAAGCACCCACACCTGATCTCCTATCTTTAGTGTACACATATTTTGAAATAGAGCTCTATACTTTGTTTTCTTTCTTTGGGATTGTAGCTTCAGTTTTGTAACTTGTTTGTGTGTGTAACATCTCTACACTTAAATAAGTAGGCACTAGCAATTTTGTAACCACATGATTAGAATCTAGTTTAATAAATTTTGGTAACCATTTGTACATAAGCCTGACTTGTTTCTCTGGTTTACTGTAAAGCAGCCAACACAATTAAAGAACCTCAGCCGTTTTGGCTATAAAGCCTGGCCATTAGGTGAGAGTACTAAGAGCCTAGCGTTGAGTTGTGCCGCCTCCACGGGGCAAACTCTTGGGGCACCTGTCAGTCAGTGTTGACTGCCCGCTGCGAAGGAGCTCTGAGCTCTAGCAGTTAAAGTCACGGGTGGTTAGGACCTTGGGGCATCCGTCAGCCTAGCCCGGGCTGCCCGCCGTGAAGGGACAGTGCGTCCTAGCGGTTAAAGTCACGGATGGTATAAACGGGCATAGCTGGCACCTCACCAAACATCCCTGGTGCCATCGGCTAACAGCTTGAAACATCACCAGCTCCATCCAGCCCAGGGACCACATGGACAGGTACCGGGGCTGGGATGGGGACTCTGTGGAATCTCAGATTAAAGGAGCACCTTTAGATTTGGGATGGAGGGGCTAGCTGCAGAGCAGGGAGGTCTTTCCTAAATTACCCAGGCTTACCCTGATCTGAGGCTGCACAGAGGAGGCTCCCCAGCCAGCAGCTGCCTTATCAGAACTGTGTTCATTAGATAGATAGATAGATAGATAGATAGATAGATAGATAGATTCAGGGTAATGTATCAGAATCTGGCCCTCACCCCATTGCACTCAGCGGGTTTCTCTCGTTTTACCCTGGGGGAGATGAGATCAGAACCCAAGACCGCCAGTTCCAAGAACTCCACAGACCTGTGTTGTCACTGGATTTATTACCAAGGGGACATTAGACAAGGGGAGGCACCAGAATACCCCTCTGTGGGACAGAATGACAGACTGAGGGGCAGGGTTTGTGTCTCCCGCTTTGAAGTCCTGTGTCTTTGTGCATGCAGAGCTCTGTGCAAAACCCACCATCTCTGTGAGCCCCAGGGCGGATGATGGCCCTGGGAGGAGCTGTGACCATCCTCTGAAAGAGTCGGTGCCAGGGCATAAGGGTTGTTCTGTAGAAAGGAGGAGATTAAACTCCTCTGCAATACATATGTAACCCTTCTTCCAGTTCCAGCTCTGGCTTCAATATATAGGGGTTCCTCTCAAAATTACAACACAACACTGGCTTGAGCTCCCACCCAGAAATCTGGGAAAACTAAACACCAGCCCTGGGTGTTTCTAAGAAGCAATACTTCCTGTCTTGCAAGCACTGAGTCTGTGTGCGACAAAAGAAATATTTTATTAAGGAGAGAAGGAAGAATGGCATTAATTTGAGAAAACATGACAACAATGACTCAAACGTATGCAAACAACAAGTAAATCCCTGGCCCCAAGTGGAGCAGTGGCTTTGCCTCAGTTTCCCCCTTTCTGAAAGACCAGCGGACAAATGTCCCGTTAACACACCACTCCCCTTTCTGTCCATGACACCGCACTCTTAGTTTGCTGTCCACCTTAAGTGAAGTCCTAGGGTCTAGGGGTGCCGTTAGGTGCATTCAGCTCCAGCCTTAGGGGAGGAATGCAGGAAAATCAAATGATGCCTCTGCCCACTCCGGTCACTGCCCACTCTGCCACTGCACACTGCTGTCACCTTCTGAAGTTTCTGCACTGGTCCAGTCCCAAGTGTTCTCAGCTCTTAGGTTATGGCTACATTGCAAAAAATACCAGCAGCCACAAATCTCAAAGCCCAGGTCTACAGACTGGGGCTCTCATTATGGTACAAAAAATAGCCATGTAGTTGTTCCTACTGGGACTGGAGCCCAGGTTTCGGAGCCTGAGTAGGAATGTCTACACAGCCATTGTTAGGGCCGAAGCACAAGCCTGAGTCTGTAGACAAACCCTCAGTGATTTCACTGGGTAGTGCAGAGCTCCAGCTGCTGCTGCCGTTTCTGCACTGTCTGGACAGCAATTCTGTCCAACAATAACGAAGGCTCAGCCCTTAATCTAGCTTCTCTCAGACCAAATCATCACTGAGCAAAACCAAAAGCCCCGTTGATCACTATCAAGTGTTTCTCAAAACACCAGAGGAAAAGAATCACAATTTTCCAAAACCCTAGAAGGAGGGATCACACCACCACACTGACGGAGCGAATTAGGTTCATCTTAAGGTGACCACATCTCTTAGGGAATAGTACATACAGTGCTGCTGGCCTCTAGTCACACTGTGTATTGTGGGCCTAGCATAGTCATGGATTAGAAACACAGACCATGTGCGCACAGTGACTGATTCTGCACTGCATAGAGAAAAAACGTAACCCCTAGAGAACTGCAAATTCAACATAAGCAACTGCTTAGGTGTAACCCTTCTGCCGGGGGGAGTCAGCAGCAACCAGGGCTGGGTTCCTTTTGACAACACAACACAGAACCAGCTCGAGTCCACACCCAGTAATCTGAAAAAAATTACACCCCCCACTTGGTACCTCTAAGAGCCAGTACTTCTCCTCTCACAAGCACTAAGTACATGTATAGAAGAGAAAACTTTGAATAAAAGGGGAAAGGAACCTGGCATTACTTGGGAAAACACCACAAGCATGATTTGAAAACATCTGACCATGAATAAAACACCCACCCCAGTACATTGGCAGCATCCGTTTCCTCAGTCTCTCACCTTGCAGTGTGACAGTCCGACAAACAAATGTCCCTTTAACATGCCAGTCCTCTCTCCCTCCACCGCACCCCACTCACAGTTGTCCTTGGTCAGTGAAAACCCAGTGTTTGGAGGTGTGTTTGCGTGAGTTAACCTCCCACCCCGGGGGGGGGGAGCGGTGGGGGCAGCACTGAGCAGTGATTCAGCAGCCGTCGCTGTGCCGCTGTTCACTCTGCATCGCTGTCTGCCTTTGTTCACTCCATCGCCGGCCACTCCACCATCATTGACTGCACCGCCAGCCACCCCCCAGTGTTCCCTCTGCCACTCTCCGGCGCTCTGCCACCAGTCACCCTGCCACGGCCCTCTCCACTGCAGCCTCTGGGATGTTTTGAAGTTCCACCACTTAACTCAGCTCTCAGCAATTCCAATGCTCAGTGATTCCAGCAGTTAGCGAGGCAACCTCGTTCACCAGAGACACTGTCCCACAACGGACCTAAGGCTTCATATTTAGACTGGGCTATCAGTGATGTCAGCTCGAGTGATCCAAACCAAGAGACTCTCAACTGGGCCTTAAGAAGCTCTGTTATTAAACAGTGCAGAGTCAAATGGCACGTAAAGCCAGATGGGCACAAATACCCTCTCACATCTCCACTGGCCTTTGGCACCCCTACCTCCTGCTTATTGAATGCAGTTAACTTGAGAGTGACCCCCTCATTCATGGCATACCAAGGCCAGTTCTGCTCCCTTTGATTCACAAAAGGATAACCACACTTTATTACCTCTGCCTCCTCAATAACAAAGCGATTTGCAATCCAACACCAGACAAAAGTGATCATTTGGGCAAAGCAGCCCCATCATGTTGCTCACCTAGGCAGAGTGGGTGTGTCTATTCAAACACGGTCAGTTCCTGATGTCTTCTCCCCAGCTCATCACTGGGTGTTGGGAAAGCTCATTCAGAGCCTGCTTACATAAGAACCTATAACTGCAATTTCACATAAACAGATTGAAAACTCTGCGCAATGTGTTCAAATGCATCACACATCCAATGAGGCTAACAACATTTCCTTATCCCTGGATCCAAGGGGATGCCTAGCTAGGCATGAGATAATATGATGGGTGACTTGTCCAATGAAGGGGGAGCAATAGCTGTTGATTTGGCAGAGGCAGGGGGGAACCCTTCCCCCAGGGGGAGCTGCGGAGCTTCCCAGGAGGATGCACCTTCTCTGGGGACACACACAGAAGTCAGGCCCCGGTGACTACAGCATCGGCACTGCACCCTCCCTGGAGATTACAGTGACCATAAATCTTGAGCTGTGGGGGGAGAGTCCCAATTGCTGAGTCATTGTTTCCACCTTGTCACTCCCCCTGGGTGCCCATTTCACCCCCTGCCCCAACAGACTCTCATTCTAATCCCACAGGAAGAAACAACTCCAGTGGGCTTGAAACATCACCGACTCCAGCCAGCCTGGGGACCACACACACAGGTAAAGTGGGGCCTTGATGGGGACTCTCTGGAATCACAGATTAATGGGGTACCTTATAGATCTGGGGGAGAGAAGGGGGATCCCTGCCCCCATGGAGAGCTGCAGAGCTTCCCAGGGGGATGCTCCTTCTCTGGGGACACACAGAGAAGTCAGGGCCCAGCGACTGCAGCACCGGCACGGCACCCTCCCCAGCTGATAATATGCACTAACCCCCCTGAATATTACAGGGACCATAAATCCTGAGCTGTGGGGGGGAGAGTCCCAATTGCTGAGTCATTGTTTCCATCTTGTCACTCCCCCTGGGTGCCCATTTCACCTCCTACCCCAACAGACTCTCATTGTACTCACACAGGTAGAAACTACTCCAGTGGGCTTGAAACATCCTCGACTCCAGCCAGCCCGGGGACCCCACACACAGGTAAAGTGGGGCCTCAATGGGGACTTTGTGGAATCACAGACTAATGGGGTACCTTATAGATTTTGGGGGGGAGAGGGAGGATCCCTGCCCCTGGGAGTGCCGCAGAGCAGGGAGGCCTTTCATAGGGGGATGCTTTCCTTGGCTGCTTCTGATCTGGGGATGCATAGAGGAGTCGGGACTTAGGGGCTGCCCAGCCAGCTCCTACCTTGTCAGAGCTGCATTCATTAATAGATCAATAGGTAGGTAGGTAGGTAGGTAGGTAGAGAGATAGATAGATATGGGGCAATGGATCAGAACCCATCTCTGACCCCACTGCAGTCACGAGGTAACTCCAGATTTATACTGGCAGAACTGAGATCAGAATCCAGCCCAGATGCTTCCAAGAACTCCACAGACCTGTGCTGTTGCTGGGTTTATAATGCAGGGAACATTAGACAAGGGGAGGCAGCTGAATGCCCTAGGGCTGGGCACAGAGAGATCAAATGACAGACAGACAGACTGAGGAGTAAGGGTATATGTCTCCCCCATAGAAGTCCTGTGTCTTTGTGCATGCAGAGTTCTATCCCAAACCCTCCATCTCTGTGAGCCCCAGGGAGGTAATGGCCATGGGGTGCACCGTGACCATCCAGTGTGAGTGTAGGTACCAGGGCTGAGGGTTGTTCTGTACAAAGGAGGAGACCACGCCACGCTGCATCACATGGAAAGTCCTGCAGACATGACTGCGTTTCCCATCCGCAGTGTTATACAGGATGACAACAGGAGCTACACCTGACGTTATGGCAGCACATCACAAGCCTTCATCTGGTCAGATCCCAGTGACCCTGTGGAGCTGGTGGTGAGAGGTGAGGGGCCTGGTTTGGAGTCCCCGCTCTCAGCCCTGTACCCAGCCCAGCCTTCACAGAGTCTATGCCCCAAGGAGATGCTCACAGCCAGGATCTGCCTGGGGCCTTACAGAGGGGATGCCCAGTGTGGGATCAGGAAATCAGTGGATTTGTCATGCAGCCGGGGGAAGCTGCAGCAGCAGCTGTTGATGTAAGGCAGAGGGAAGGGGGAACCCTGTCCCCAGGGCAAGCTGCAGAACAGTGAGGCCTTTCCCAGGGGGATGCTCCCTCTCAGAGTATGCCCAGAGAAGTCAGGGCCAGCAGCTGCAGAACCAGTCCCTTCCCCAGCTGATCAAATCCACTAACCCCCTGGAGGTTAGAGTGACCATAAAGGCTGAGTCGAGGGGGGAGGGGCCCAATTGCTGAGTCGCTTTTTCTACCTCTTAGCTCCCCCTCATTGCCCATTTCATCCCCTGCCCTGACAGGCTCTCATTCTAAACCTGCAGGTGGAAACAACCTCACTGGGCTTGAAACATCACCATATCCAATCAGCCCAGGGACCACACGGACAGGTACCTGAGTGGGGAAATCATGCCTCAGGAATCTACTACAATGCTTTGAAGGGTGATCCAGTGGGTATAGTGTAACTAGATTTTGAGAAAGCCTTTCACAAGTTCCCTCACCAAAGGCTTTTAAGCAAAGTAAGTTCTCATGGGATAAGAGGGAAGGTCCTCTCCTGGATCAGTAACTGGTTAAGAGATAGGAAACAAAGGGTAGGAATAAATGGTCAATTATCAGAATGGAGAGAGTAAATAGTGGTGTCTCCCAGGGATGTGTACTGGGACCAATATTATTCAACATATTCATCAATGATTTGGGAAAAGGGGTAAACAGTGAGGTGGCAAAATTTGAAGATGACACAAAACGACTCAAGATAGTTAAGTCCCAAGCGGACCATTAAGAGTTACAAAGGGATCTCACAAAACTGGGTGTCTGGGCAACAAAATGGCAGATGAAATTCCATGTTGAGAAATGCAAAGTAATGCTCATTGGAAAACATAATCCAAACTATACATATAAAATGGTGGGGTCTAAATTAGCTGTTATCATTCAGGAAAGAGATTGTAGAGTCATTGTGGATAGTTCTTTGAAAATATCCACTCAATGTGCAGCGGCAGTCAAAAATGTGAACAGAATTTAGGGAATCATTAAGAAAGGGATAGATAATAAGACAGAAAATATCATATTGCCCCTCTATAAATCCATGGTATGCCCACATCTTGAATACTGTGTGCAGATGTCGTTGTCCCATATCAAAAAAGATATGCTGGAACTGGAAAAGGTACAGAAAAGGGCAACAAAAATGATTGGGGGGCATGGAACAGTTCCATATGAGGGAAGATTAATAAGACAGGGACTTTTCAGCTTGGAAAAGAGACAACTAACGGGGTGGGGGTGGTGGTAGAGGTCTGTAAAATCATGACTGGTGTGGAGAAAGTAAATAAGGCAGTGTTATTTACTCCTTCTCATAACACAAGAACCAGGGGTCACCAAATGAAATTAGTAGGCAGCGGGTTTAAAAGAAACAAAAGGAAGTACTTCACACAACACACAGTCAACCTGTGGAACTCTTTGCCAGACGATGTTGTGAAGGCCAAGACTATAACAGGGTTCCAAAAAAACCCCCTAGATAAATTGATGGAGATAGGCCCATCCATGTCTCTTAGCCAAGATGGTCAGGAATGGTGTCCCTAGCCTCTGTTTGCCAGAAGCTGGGAATGGGTGACATGGGATGGGTCACTTGTTGATTACCTGTTCTGTTCATTCCTTCTGGGGCACCTGGCATTGGCCACTGTCCGAAGACAGGTTACTGGGCTAGATGGACCTTTGGTCTTACATAGTATGGCCACTCTTATGTTCTTATGGGATGGGGACTCTGTGGAATCACAGATGAAAGGGGCAACTCTAGATCTGAGGGAGGCGGAGGCTGGATCCCTGACCCCAGGGTTAGCTGCAGAGCAGAGAGGTCTTTCAGGTCTGTTCCTGTTCTGGGGGCGCACAGAGGAGTTGGGGCTCAGAGGCTGCCCAGCTGGCCTCTTCCATCTATCCTTCATTAAATAGCTAGATGGGTAGCTAGATCCAGGGGTAATGGATCAGAATCCGGCCCTCAACCCATTGCTGTCAGAGGGTGACTCTGGATTAACCCTGGAGGAGCTGAGTTCAGAATCCAGCCCTGATACTTCCAAGAACTCCACAGACCTGTGCTGTCCTTTCACAGCCCTCACGAGGCGCCTGGATTTCACCTGGGGCAACATCCTCCGTCTGGGTCTGGTCTCCGGGGTTCTGCTGGCCCTGGTGCTGATCATGGCCGAGGCTGGTTACTGCTGGAAGGAGACTCCAGGTGACATGACCCCCCTCTCTTATCCCTTCCCCCACCCCAGGACAAGGCCCCCCAAGTCTGCCAAGCCCCTCTGAACATGGGGGTACCTCATCTGCACATAACCCTTGGGCAGCTGGCCCAGCTCCTGTACCACCTGTCAGTGGGGGAAGGAGTCAGACCAGGGTGTCCCCTGCACACACTGAGGCTGCTATGAAGGGTGTGTGATGTCCAGAGATGCCCCTTCCCACTGTGAGCTGGAGCCACCCCAATGCCTGGCCCTACCCCACTCTGAGTGCCCCAGGTGGGTAGGTCTGTGGTGGCGGGGGGGGGGGGGCAGTGCACACAGACACTAGGTCTCTTTCTGGCCAGCAGCTCCCACCTCTCCAACCCCTGGAAACCTACCCACTCTGGGCAGCTGTCTTGTCCTCCCCTCCCCTCAATCCCATCCCAGTCAGGGGGCTTGGGCCTGTGGGGTGACACTGGCCCTCTAACCCGCCGTCTCTCTGTGCTTACAGGGGAGCCTGGATCCAGCCATGCAGAGATGAAGATCTCCTTAGGGGAAGAGCCCTATCTGCTTGGAGGGCTCCACAGGGCAGAAAAGCCACTCTCCCTTCCCCCAGGAAATCCCTGCTTCAGGGAATCTCACATTTATTCCATGGTGCTCCCAACTCAACAGCTGGACCCTTGGGAGCAAACTCTCGATCCCCGGCACCGAGCACACCAGCCCCTGTGTCACCAGCTAAGGGAGCACCTGCCAGGGCCCCAGGGGGTGGGGAAGAGGGCCGTAGCAGAGCCCCATGCAGGGAAGGTGCTGCCTATGTCTGTGGGAAGCCCAGGGTGGGGTGTGGGGGGCTGGGCGCTGTATAGGGCCCCCTCAGTAAATAACCTCTTCCCTGCCAGATTCCCTGCTCCTCCTGCTCCCTGCTGGGGATATGACCTGAGAAGATGAGGGAAGGCCGTTAGTGCTTCCTTAGCCAGAGCATTTGCTTCCCGACCTCAGGGGATGAGCCGGACCCCTGAGTATGCCCCGGAGCCAATGTCAGACTAGGGGGGTGGAGCAGAGCGAGATTCCCTGATCACAAGAATGGCCATACTGGGTCTGTTCAGCCCAGTGTCCTGTCTGCTGGGGGGCACATGGGGCAGGGGATCTGGGTGCAGGGAGATGGGGACAGGAGACACCTCGGGGACATGTTAATGCCGGGGCCATTTCTCCCCAGTCTCAGGAATCACTCTGATACCAGAAAAAAGAAAAGGAGTACTTGTGGCACCTTAGAGACTAACCAATTTCTTTAAGCATAAGCATCCGATGAAGTGAGCTGTAGCTCACGAAAGCTTATGCTCAAATAAATTGGTTAGTCTCTAAGGTGCCACAAGTCCTCCTTTTCTTTTTGCAGATACCGACTGACACGGCTGCTACTCTGAAATCTGATACCAGAAGGGATCTGCTGGCCTGAGCCCGGCACCGTCCAGCCCAACATGTGGCTCTCCGTGCACATGCAGCCAATCTGTCACCTCCAGGGAAAACAGTCACCTCGGCCAATGTGTGAGCACGACCCAGCACCCACTTGGGAATGGGATGGGGCAAAGAAGAGCCGGAGACAGCCCTTCCTGGATGGGCACCGACACTGCCATTGCAGTGCAGGGATTCCAGCACACAACCTGTCCCGCACACAGAGCACCCCAGAACCCTGCAATCCCTCCCTCCGCATTGCCAGGCTGGGCTGGGAGCCAGGACCCCAACCCCCAGGGGAGAAAAGAGCCAGGAGCCTCTGTGTACAGGGGAATTGTCTCCCCCAAAGCAGAGCAGGGTCCCAGCCAGAAGGGGTGGCTCAGAGATGTTATCTCCCAGCAGGGCAAGGCTCCCCAGCACCCCATCCTGCAGAATCCCAGCTCCTGAGATAGAGTGACCGGCCCCCTGTGCATGGAGACATGAGGTCTGGCCCCTGGCACTGAGATAAAGTCATTTACTGCTCCCCCAACCCCGGGGTGTCTGTCCTGGTCTCTCTCTGGAGCTTCAGTTCTCTGTTGCCTCAGTCCCTGCAGTAGGGTCCCCCACTTTATACATCACCCGGCTCCCTCCCCCAGCTCTCACCCCCTCCCCAGTAGCTGATCCCATCTCTGTAGGGATGGACCCTACTGTCCTGGATCCCATCTGCCCCCTTGGACCTTCTCCCCAGCTCTCCTGGCCCCTGCTGGGTCACCAGGAGGATTTTTCTCCACCCCCCCTCCATCACCTCTCCTCAGCCTGGGTGGGAGGGAGTGTCTCTCAGCACCCCAGTCTCTGAAGAGCCCCCAGAATCCTCCCAGAATTTCCAGAGCATTCTCTGCCCTATATATCCCCTGGGTGGCTCCTGCCCCTACCTATGGAGCTGCCCCTCAGGCCATCGGGGGCAGAATTGTTCTTCCCAACCCTGCTGAGCCATGGCAGCACGAGCTGGTGTGTGGGGGGGGTGATGCTCTGTACCTCGGAGGAACATCCTACACCCCCATGTTCATCCTTGTAAAATGACTGTGTGGTATCCAATCCAAAGTTTGTCAGGTCGGCTGTCTTCGGATGGAGAATCCAGTATGTCCTTTGGTCCATTGTTCCAGTGTTAATTACTCTCTCTCTTAACAAATTGTTGCTGTATTTTCAGTCTGAATTTGTTTGGCTTCAACTTCCAGCCAATGCATCTTGTTATACCTTTCAAAAGTGTTGCATTCTAATAGTTGATGTTTAACATCCTCGCTAGGTGCAACTGGAATAGAAAGTATTTCACTATTACTGCAGGATATGGATACGTCATTCCACTGCTTCCCAAATACAGAGCAGAAATATTTGTAACGCTTCTCCTTTTTCTGCATCATGATTTACAGTTGTACCATCCTCATCTCCAACTGCACTAAAACTGACTGCTAGGATATTTTGTTTTCCATATGTTTCAAGAACTCCTTATTGTCCTTATCCTAAAATGCCATAGATTTTTCATTGATATTGTTAGATTTTTCTTATCAAGTGTCTACAATTCCTAACTCCTCAGTTGCACCTACTGAGATGAAATTCCCCATTTCCTAGTTGTTTAATATTATCATTTGTTATTTCTGCTTTCACTTCCACTGATAACCAGGACGGGGGTTTAGCTGAAGAAGCCACTTTCACAATTTGCTGAATTTTGTGTTTTGGGGGCATCTGATACATCTTAAACCACGCCCCAGCATGGGTCACATTTAGGGTTGCCAACTTTCTATTTGCAGACAACCGGACCTCCCTTCCCTGCCTCTTTCTCAAAGTCCCTGCCCCTTTCCCGCCGCTTTTCACAAGACCCCGCCCCTGCCCCATCCTTTCCCTCAAGCCTCTACCCCTGTTCGCTCCTCTCCTCCCCATCCCCCCCCCCCCCGCTGCTCTCTCTCCTCCCCCTTCTTTGTAGCTGGCCCCTCTCCTCTCCACTTCCCTTCTCCACTCCCACTGGGATCCCTCTGTCATGGAGCTGCAGCCTGACATGAAGTCTCCTGCCTGCCCAGATGCAGGTAGGAGGCGGCCCCAGCTGAGCGGGGTCTGGCTCGGGTTGATGACCCGGCACCTCTCCCTTCCCGCCCGCAGTAACCAGACTATTGGTGTCTGGTCAGTACATCTGACTGGACACTGCCAAGTCCCCTTTTTGACCGGACTTTCTGGTTGAAAATTGGGTACCTGGCAACCCTAGTCACATTTTAATCGGTCAAAACAAGGTCGAATATCCAATTACCCTGACTAGGTTGCAATATTTATTTTTATTTACTCTGGGATGAAAGATGCGAATGTAGCCCCTGATCTAACTGCAGCCGTCAGGGACTCCAGAATGACCTGAGGGGAGCTGAGATCAGAATCTAGCCCTGTTGCCTTTGCAGGCGATGAGTGACTCTGGCTTGACCCCGGGCAACCTGATCAGGGTGCAGGATATTGTTTCCATTTTGGAGTGAAGGTTCAGGTCTCAGCTCCTCTTTTCCCTGACTCAGCTCCCCATTATTAATACAAACGTTCCCCCAGCCCTCTGGCCCCTTTGGTACTCAGCACCCAGCCTCCCACGCTGCCTGAACAGCCAACTCACCCTTGTCTCCGATCCTGCCCCACTGACACGAGTGCTGGCCTCAGACCCTCGCCCAAGCTGGCACTCATGGAGAAAAAGGGCAGTGAGCTCACACCACATGATGGGACAGCGAGGGACCCCTCAGTGCTGCTCCAAATACCCCAGTCCCCAGCTCCACGGAGCCTGATGCCCCAGGAGCTCAAATGAGGAACTGAGCAGGGGGCTGCAGGCACAGGGAGCCTGTGATGCTCAGTGAGAGCAAACCAAGGTCCCTGCCACTCCCAACAAACCACATCCCCATAAACTGCTGCCCACGTCTCTGTGCTGCACAGGGGACACCCAGGGGAACTGGGGGGATGAGCTGTGTTAATTCCACCAATCTGACCAGACCAGAATCTGGGTGCAAGCTGTTACCCCCAACTCTGCTGGATCTGGGACTGTAGGGGTCTGGTGGTCAGAGCATGTATTACACTGCAGACCAGGGATGGTTTTAAAAGTGGAATTTTATTAAACTTAATGTCCAACTCCCCGAACAAACGCAGGCTGCAACCCGCTGGGTCCCCCGGAGAACAACAGAAACCCTCCTGGGGGTGCAGCTTGCATCCCCACTGTTCCTCTTTAGCCTCGCTAGCAGATCTCCAAACCCTTAAAGGGACAGGGCACAGCCTTAGAGATACAGGATGCAGGTATGTAGAACCCTGACATTCCCGTATCAGTGCTACACTCCTCCTGTGGAGATATAATATCCCCCAAATATTCCCATTAACAAAATATAAAACATTCCGTCCAGCCATTTGGCTTATTAGCAGACACCTACGACTTCCACAAGCTCGTGCTTTCGGTCTCAGATGAGCTTTTGTCTTGCTCCTTTTTCATCAGATCTGGAAACTTTTGCATCTCTCTTTGGTTTAATTCACATTAAGCAGGAAATGTCTGTGTCAAGGCTTGTTCCATTGCCCAACCAAATAGCCAGTTCTGAACAGTTTAAATCCCCAGAGATCCTCAGATCTTATGAGATACCAGCTCCCACATGGTAAGTGGTATAACCATGTGACACAAAGTCATTAGACATAAAAAACATCTACTCAAGAAACATAAAACTAACTATGTAGCGCTATCGACCCCTTTTGTAGAGCAATATCCAAACCAGAAGCCAATGTCTCTTCATTTACAATAATCTTGGAGAGAATGCAGGAGACGATACAGGAATAGGTACTAGGTACAGCATGTAAACACAAGGATAAAGCCATGGTGCATTCACCAGTAGCTGGAATTAGACACTGATGAGTAGGTTCATAGGTCAGTGTCTGGGGGGCTCTTCCCTCTCTAGTCAGAGGACCTCATGTGACAATGGGTTGTTCTCGAGATCTGTCTTCTTGTGCACTGATGGTTTCCGGGTCCATGGTCACATTTTGCCATTCATGTCTTTCATTGGCTGATGTGAATGTCACATCAGACTAGTCATCTGTCTTCAAGTTTACAAGATCAACAACACCCCCATTTCCCAGCCGTGGAAGGAATGTTTCTGCCTCTGAATTCAGAGTCACCATGCCATGGGTACCATGTTGTTTGTCTTCGCTCTCACGATCACAATCACTGGAGTCCAAATTCTGTCCTTAGAGAGGCTTGGTCTACACTACAGCCTACTTCAGTATCACTTACGTCACTCAGGGGTGTGATTAATCCACACCCTCTGAGTGACATAGTTATACCGACCGTAACCCCCTGTGTAGACAGTGCTCTCCCGCCGACATAGCTACTGCCTCTCGCAGGGGTGGACTTACTACGCTGACAGGAGAGCGCTCTCCCATCAGCATAGAGCATCTTCACCAGACGCGCCACAGTGGAGCAGCTGCATCGGTGCCTCTGTGCCGCTGTAGCGCTTCTAGCAGAGACTCGCCCTTAGATTCCAGTTTTGCTTATTTCCCTTGATCTCTGCATCTTCTGCCGTGGCGCTGTGCAGCACAGTGTCATCTCCAAGGGCAAGAAAACCCAGAGAAGCAAAAACTTGTGGTGACAAACTCTACCACCTCCTTCCCCACCTTCTGCCTTTACTCTGTGAACTCTCCCCTTTCCTTTCATCTTCTAACATGAATTTTATCTTCCCAATAGGATGTTAGTTTGCCCGGTCCCCTTCCTGACAAGTACTCCTGTCCCCCGGCCAGAGGGCAGCACCGTACGCTTTCTGACCATAATGATTCGTACCACGAATAGCAGAGTTTTGAGAACATATTGAGGCCAGTTCATAAACGTCTTTCAATTGCTGTTTCTGTGTCTCAGCATATTCTTTATGCTTCCTAGGTGCAGATTCAGAGTTCATAGGTAGACCAAATGCAATGACAATAGACAAATGTGATTATCTTCAAGATAATAAATAGAAGGGTGGGAACTCATAGCATCATTTTGTGTACAGTTATAGGAATAGATGGTCTTACGGTCTTATTAAGGGAGTCCTTCCAGTCTGATTTTTGTTCTTCTGGAAAGGTTATCAATGTAGCCAGCAGAACTGATTCAGCCTTTCTACTTGCCCATTGCCCTGTGGGTGGTATGGGGTTATGGGAGAAGTTTAAATCTTACTGTAGTACTCTACCCTTTGGGAAAAAAAACTATTTTCAAACTCTGCTCCTTATTGATGATGGATTCTTTTGGGGAAATCAAATCTTAAAACAAACTAATTGAAGATCTTGTCTGTCACTGTCTTTCCTGAGTTTTTGGTGGTAGGGTAGACTTTGACAAACCAAGTAAAGTGATCCACCGAGGCTCAGATGTATTCATATCTTTCTTTGCTTCTTCCTAGATGGAAGAAGCCTATGGTTACAAGTACAAATGCTTCTGTTGTAACTAAGTAAGTAAGGTGCCACCAAACTCCTTGTTGTTTTTGTGGATACAGACTAACACGGCTACCCCTGGTACTCGTTGTAACTATGGTAGTTAGATGAAATCTGGTACGCTGGTGAGGTTTCTTTTGCTTGGTGCACATACAAACTCTAGTGACACAATGTTCGATGTACAACATCCTCCTGTGTTCTCTTGGTTATTTGGTTTGTGCCCCCAAAAAGTTATACTGAAGCATTTTAGCAATAGCTGGATCTTTCTTCTGAGTTGCCAAAATGGTCTTCTCCTGGAATAAGTTTTATGGTGGATGTAATGCCCATGAAGGAGACTTCTACTGTCAAAGGATTGGTAGTAATAACTACTAACCTGGACACCTTGCCATCAGTTTGTATATCCAAGGAGTTTGACTGCTTTAACAACACCTGTGTTCTCCTCTCTTCTGTGCATCTTGTCAATATCAAGGGGAATTCCTGATAAAGCGTTAGATTTCCCTAGATGATATTTAACTACAGTAGAACCTCAGAGTTACGAACACCTTGGGAAAGGAGGTTGTTCGTAACTCTGAAATGTTCGTAATGCTGAACAAAATGTTATGGCTGTTCTTTCAAAAGTTTACAACTAAGCATTGACTTAATATAGCTTTGAAACTTTACTATGCCGAAGAAAAATCCTGCTTTCCCTTTATTTTTTTAGCAGTTTATATTTAATACACTACTGTACTGTATTTGTTTTTTCTCTCTCTGTTGCTGCTGCCTGATTTTGTACTTCAGGTTCCAAATAAGGTGCATGGTTGGCTGGTCAGTGCATAACTCTGATGTTCATAACTCAGGTTTTCTACTGTATGAAGTTAAAGTCAGCTAATTCTGTAACCCACCAGTGCACTATGGGGTTCAGCCTGGCAGTGGTGGAGATGTAGGTTAGCACATTATTATCTCTGTTAACTGTGAAGGATTGTGCATCGCAGATTTAGTCTACTAAATAAATAAATGGTCAGTTTTCGGAGTGGAGAGAGGTAAATAGCAAGGTCCCCAGGGATCTGTACTGGGACCGGTGCTGTTCAGCGTATTCATCAATGATCTGGGAAAGGGGGTACACAATTTTGGCAGGCTCAGCTTAGTTTTTCACTCCAGCTAGCTCCTGAAGCTCAATCCTGGGCAAACTGCCCTGATTACAGTTTCCATTATCTCTGTCTCAGTGGTCCCCTTGGGAACACCATTTGCAATTTGATAAGCCAAACTGCTTTGGTTTAGCCTGTCCTTTTGCAGGGAGTTCCTAAACTGTCCTGTTATTTTAAAGTCTTTCTTTAACACTGGTTTTCTTTTCTGGGATGGGATTGACAGATCTTTTGCTCCTCTTTTGCTGTAGCAATGGCTTGTAAAATCTTCTCTCTTAATGCCAGCAATGTAAGACAATCCCTGATTTTCCAGCGGGTTTGACTCTTCACTATTGAAATGAATTCTTATATATTTGGGTAAGGTCAAAGAGCTTTTGGCTGCAGTTTCACTGTGATGTGTCCCAGAAATGCCCAGGGAGTCACAGACTTCTCTTAAATGCTCATCCTTTAGCTGGTATCAGAGTCCTCCTACCTCCACTACTGGTCTTTTAACTCTCTCCCAGCCATAGCGCTTGCAACCAATGAAATCTTCCCTGGCAGCTTTCTCTGGAGCAGTCTGCAGCAGTTTGGTGGGTTCATCTCTTGGAGAGGTCAGATCATTGCAATTCAGCCTCTTCTGTCTGGGCTCACCAAATCTTACACTCCCGGAGCAGGGGCGGTTTGAATAGTGGAGTCTTATTAAACTTAGTATCCACAGAACAAACAAGAGCTTCAAGCCTTTTCTGGTTCCCTTGGGAGTGCTACACTGCAGCTGACTTGAGCCGAGGCGAACGTATGGCTCCTCTCAGAGAGTGCACTAAAGACACGAAGTGATGGGGCTTGTTTCCCTTCTGGGGAGCTGCATTCACTCAGCTGGGGGGGTGGAGGGATAGCTCAGTAGTTTGAGCATTGGTCTGCTAAACCCAGGATTGTGAGTTCAATGCTTGAGGGAGCCATTTAGGGATCTGGGGCAAAAAGTGGGGATTGGCCCTGCTTTGAGCAGGGGGTTGGACTAGATGGCCTCCTGAGGTCTCTTCCAACCCTGATATTCTATGATGCTAGAACAGACCAGCAGGGGAGCATCTCCTCTTGTGCAGGGAGTCATCTCAGGAGAAGCACAAGGAACAGAACAGCCTTTGGACAGTACACATCTGTCCTAGACTACACAACACCTCTTCTCTCCTCCTCGCTTCATCTTCAGTGAGCAGTATTTTCCTGCACGCCGTCTGCTCTGACCCCTTCTGTTGATACACAAAAAGTGTTCATGGGAACACTGCTGGCGCCAGCACTGCCAGGGCACTAGCGCGTGTGCACACTTAATCACCTTTGCCAGCGCTGGGCATTTCCACAGCAACAGGCTGCGTCGGCAAGAGGTGTGTGGCTCCGGGGTCGTCATCCCAGCATCCCTCATGCCGCCATCAGGCACGATGTCTTGTGTGGGCTTTTTGCAGTGCATTGTGGGATACGAGCACCCCTCTCAGGGAATTTTAGCGTTTAGGGTGCGGGACAGATATGGCAATGTCCTGGCACATCCTGGGCGAACCTACCTGAATTAAGTGTAAGTCACTTTGGAGTCCATTGTATTAAAAATGCAAAGTTTCTGTATTATTGGGGGTTGTCCAAAATTCCTCTAGGGGGGAGGCGTGGCCAGTGTAAACCTTCAGAAGCATTATGAGCTTCAAAGGACTATTTCAAACAGCTCGCCAGACAAACAAAGTTACATGGGGTTCTGGGGAAATACCTGGGGGAGGCAAATGCATGTTACGAGGCATGGCAGGGTGTAGAGGATTCATGCATGAGTCCCCACTGACAAAAAAACAACCACTTTGTTGGGAGCTGTTCTTCGTTTGGTCACTGTAAGAGTTGCTTTGGCAGGAAGGGGCAGAAGAGGAATGGAGGAAGGACCCAATAGCCATCACAGCCAAAACATGGAGTAAAAACAAAGGACAGATTTGTACCCACACATTCAGAACACACGAGATTACCAGTCCATTGCTTTAAGGACTTGGCTAACTCATCATGCGAAAGGACCCCACTGCCACCAGCTGTCCTTTGATCAGCCAAAGTCAGGAATAGAAGACATGGCCGTTAAAGCCTGCGGTGGTGCAGAGATATCTAGTAAGAGTCCCTGTGATAAATGAAGGTGCTGGGAGCTCCTTTTTATGGACACCCAGCCAGCCAGTTAGCTATAAAGTCCCTCTTGGTGGCTGTTCTCTGCTTGCTTTACCTGTAAAGGCTTAAAAAGTCCCCCAGGTAAAGGAAAGGGAGTGGGCAGCTAACCAAAAGAGCCAATGGGAAGGCTAGAACTTTTTAAAATGGGGAAAAAACGTCTGATTTTGTTCTCCAGGAAAGAGGGGGACGGGGAGCAGTTACGCTATGAGAAGCTTTAAGCCAGATATGATCATAGAGCATCAGATCATACCTAGAACAACTTATCTGGAACCCCCAGATGTGTAAGTAGATCAGGATGTTTAGAAAGGCACAATTAGGTTTATTTCTGTTTATATCTTATGGCTAGTGGACTCCTCTGTGCTAACCCCAGGTGCTTTTGTTTGCTTGTAACCTTTAAGCTGAACCCCCAAGAAAGCTATTTTGGGTGCTTAATTTTTGGAATTGCTCTTTTAAAATCTAGCAAAAGCCTAAGCTCCAGATGTATTTTCTTTCTTTTTGTGTCTAATAAAATTTACCTTTTTTAAGAGCAGGATTGAGTTCTTGGTGTCCTAAGAGGTTTGTGCAGGTTGTTTAATTAGCTGGGGGCAACAACTAATTTCCTTTGTTTTCTTTCTCAACTCTTCCCCGGAGTGGGTGGGGTGAAAGGGCTGGAGGGTACCCACAGGAAGGAATTCACAAGTGCGCCTTCCTGGGCTCTCAAAGGGGTTCTGCACTTGGGTGGTGGCAGCATCTATCCATCCAAGGTCAGAGAGAAGCTGGAACCTTGGGAGTTTAATACAAGCCTGGAGTGGCCAGTATTAATTTTTTGAATCCTAGCGGGCCCCCACCTTGTGCCAGAGTGGGGAATCAGCCTTGACAGTCCCAGTCTTTCAAGCAGGATTCAAGTTCCGCTTAGTACAAGCCATGCTACGGCATCCGTTTTGTTGGAAGTTTTTCTTCTGCTGTTTATTGTAAGAGTTGCTTTGGCAGGAAGGACCAGAAGAGCAATGGAGGAATAACCCGGCCATGGCCGAGATAAGGAGCAAAGGCCAATGACCACAAGGGGGGTTCGAATGCAGCCATACAGAGCACAAAGGATTAGCAGTCCATCGCCTTAACCAGTCAGCCAGGCCATCAGTTAAAAGGGCTCTGGTGTCACCAGCTGTCCTTTGATCTGCTGAAGACAGTGCTGAAGCCTGTAATCATGCTAGTGTTGGGGAAGCCTCCTGCAAGATTCCCATTCTCGAGAGGTGGTTGTGAGTCCTGGCGCGTGAAAGACATGCTACGGCAATTGCTCCCTAGCTGCTGCCACCAGAACAAGGAGGAAAGGCCAAAGATAAATGTGGTGTTTGAAATCACATGGGCAGATCACAATGGAAGTGCTGGGACATCAGTTGGGGTGTGTGTGTGGCTGAGTCACATGACTGACCCCATAACATGTGCTGTGTCTGTTTCTGGATGATGTCCCCTGGTGGCTCCCGCAGGTCCCAGCCCAGGGTTATAAATAGGCTTCTCAGAATTCAATTTTTATTATAATTTTGACACATAATGTCGATATTGATTTTAAAGGTTTTTTTTAACATTTGTTATCAATTTAAATGTTCACTATTGGTTAAAATCATGGGGTTTCGGCAACGTCTTTATATTTATTGATTTATATTTCACAGTGGAGGAAATTACAATGAGGGGTCAGACAATAATTATTTAATGACAGTAGACGTTGAGATTCAAAAAGTTAAAGCTTTATAACCATTAAAACACAAATTGTCATATATACACAGTATATATCCTTAAATCAGCCTCTAATAATGTCTCACACAGCATTTCTCTTACTTCGCTTAATTGCAGATTTCTATTAGTATCGATGGAAATATTTTCTCGTCGGTCTGTGTGCGTCCTGGGAAATTGATGTTTGCTGACATTTACCAATAAGAAGCAAATCCATCCAATCCTAGTTCTAAACAGAGCCCCCCGGGCTGTGAGGTGAGTAGAGAGACGGGCCTGTGGTTACTGGCTGTGGTCCTGTTCCCAGCGCAGGAGTCTCTCCCCCGCCCCCTGTGACTCTGTCCCCACAGCCCGGTAGTATTTATAGACACAGTCTCAGAGCGATGCTGCTCTCAAGACACAATGATCCCCCATCACTTGTCTGCCGTGCTCATTTCTGTCTCAGGGATGATTGCAGTGCTGCATTCGCAGCATGGCTGAGGGGCTGGAAGAATAACCCCCAGTCCAGCCCCTGGCAGAGCAGGTGACAGTGCGTATTGTTCAAGGTCTGGCCTGACAGAGTAAAACACCAAACCGCAGCTTATTTTCTGCAACCACTTGGAACGATTTCATATTTAGGCAACAAATATTTCAGCCTCTTTACAGCATAAACTTGTAGCGCACGCCTGTAATGCAGAGCAGAGTGGGACTCGGGGCTGTATGGAACAGGGCTTGTACTTCAATGTCTGCCCCTGTGCTACAATAACCAAGGATAGAAATCACAGCCTCTGGGGAACAGTGTGTGTGTGTGCACGCGCGTGGGGGTGTGTTCAAAGAGTTCAGCCATTGTGAAAATTCCAGCTATCACTGGGAGCTCCCAGCCCTCCCGTCTGTGTGTGTCGTACCGGAGCAGGGCCCACAGCTCTGGCCTGCTGGATCCGGCTCCCTGGCCCCAAGCCTGGCCCAGCAGGAGTGAAAATTAAACCCTTATTAAGCAAATATGTCTCTGCTCAAACACAGGGGCTGGATCCTGGCCTGGTGACATGCACGTGACCCCAGAGTAAAGCTGCTGCAGGCCATGAGGTTTTCTGGATTTACACACACACACACTGGTGTGACTGAAGGGCAGGGCAGTGTGAGGAGATGGGCCATGCTCACCACTGCTGCCCCAGGATACAGGCACAGAGAGCAGGAGCTGGCCTAGCCACCGGCCAGGGAAGAGGGGCAAATGGGTGTGTCTGGAGTTAAGCTAACTTTCATATCCCATGTAAGGGGAACTTACGGGGGCTGCTTGGTGTCACACATTTATCAGGGACCTCCCCTCCCGCCCCCCCCAAGTCTGATCAATGAGTTACTCCCCCTGAGCCTCATGGACAGGTTTCTGCACAAAAGCATAAACCACAGACCTCTCTGAAATCCCAGACAACCCTCCAACCTGCCCAGGACAGGGGAGACATCCAGAGCCATCGGTCACCTCTCCTTCCTTCTTCTCCCTGCCATTCCACCCAGAGCCCTCCGGATCGTACTGAGCGATGGCTCTTTTCCTCTGGATGCAGGTGACGATCGGGGCAGAAGTCAGCAGGAGCAGGACCAGGGCAGAGCAGAGGATCCAGACCCAGAGCGGGATAGCAGGCCCTGGGACAGGGGATGGAGCAGGGTGAGTGGTCTGAAGGTGGAGGTGAACTTGCAACGTGAGTCCTGCTCACAGACTGTCTGGAGGGGCCACTGCTGAGTGCTGGCCCTTCTGCACAGGGGACATTGCACCTGGCCTTGATACGTCCCTAACGAGCCTCGGGGAGCCTGTGAATGCCCAAGCCCAGCTGTTTAGAGACCTCATGCCTGGCTCCTAACCCCGCAGGGATCTCGCTCTGCCCTGGTTCTTTGCTGCTCTGTACCCAGCACCAAGGCAGGGGCATCTGGGGTCAGCCCCTCACCTGTGCCATGGAGCCCGTTGCAAGGGGCAGCACTGACACCATGGTCTGGGGTTACCATGTTTCAAGTTCCCAAATACAGGACACTACTGGGGGAAGGGGAAGCTGAAAGGGGAGAGAAGGTACAAAGATTCTTTCTGCTTTGAATGGGAAGGGGGCAGAGCCCTGCAGTGGGCTTAGCATTGCCTTCAGAGCAGCGCAAAAACAAGGGAGGACCAAAAGAGAGGTCATGTCCAGGGAAACCCGGATGTATGGGAACCCTGCCAGGGTCTGCTGCTGACCGGCACGGGGCAGGATCGCAGCCCGGCAGCCACTGACTCCCTGGCCAGATGTTTGTGCCTGATGCTGCCTCACAAAGCCAGAGCCCACACGGACCCTGCCTCCTTCCCAGGCCCCTGCCCCATGGACACACGTCCGTCCAGGCCATCGCTAGGGGCTCTGTGATAGGAGAACTGGCTAGTTCGTTTATCTCCTGGCTCCGCTGCCTGCGGAATCCGAACCCCTGTCTCTGCCCCCGCCAGGCTCTGCACAGCTGTGACCTCCATCGCCCTGGGGTAAGAGCCCAGCTCCCTCCACACCGCCAGCCACAGCATGGGGACATGGCAGCCCCCAGCCTCCTGGGGAGCAGACGGTGGCATGTGGGGCTGCCTGGACATTTTACATTCCCCACACGGAGGTGAGCCCCTGAGGCCTCCTGCCCCCCCCCCCCCCGCAGGCACCTGCGGTGGGGTAAAGTCTCCCCATTGAGATTGGCATGTGGTCCCCCCTCATCCCAGCCCAGCCCTCCCGCTTTCCTACAGGGAAATCCCACAGCAGGGAGCAAAACCATTTACCTTGGAGCAATGTCCCCTCTCCAGAGCCGTCACCGTCTGTGGGGCAGATACACAGCGATTACACATCACTTCAAACGCCAAAAGCCTCATACCAATGAGGTGTAGAATAGCAGCCTCAAGAAGGTTTTTTTTCCAACTTTTTGATTCACTGAAAATTTTGAAAAAAATTGTTTTCAAGTGAGTCCGAAACAATTCCCCCCCACCCAATTTTTTGAAATAGCCAGTGAGCCGAAAAAATCAGTTAGTCATGCTGCTCTGTTCCGTACTTGTACTTCATGAAGGTTTTAGTAAAGTAGACCATGATGACAATAAAACTGCTGAATATCTGTGACAGTTTGTCCATTTTCACACTCTGCCCTTCAGAGAAGATCACGATCTTTTGTCTTTTAATTAGTGGGAAAAACCTGCTCTTCCCCTTGATTATCATGCACATTGTAAGGAGAGTGATCACTTTAGATAAGCTATTACCAGCAGGAGAGTGGGGTGGGGGGAGTTATTTTTTCATGCTTTGTGTGTATAAAAAGATCTTCTACACTTTCCACAGTATGCATCTGATGAAGTGAGCTGTAGCTCACGAAAGCTTATGCTCAAATAAATTGGTTAGTCTCTAAGGTGCCACAAGTCCTCCTTTTCTTTTTGCAAATACAGACTAACACGGCTGTTACTCTGAAACCTGTCAGGATGAGAGGATGGTTCTTCATCACTAAAAACATGTAACCATTGCCCCAGGGACAGAGTTCTCACCTGGGAAATGTCAGGGAACGAGGGGGAAGTTTTACATCTTAACTCTAGATATCACAGTGTGTCCCCAGCCCGTCCTGGCTCCCTGACCCTCCACACCAAGCCCACCATTAGTGCTTTGCATTACCATCCACGTGTAGGTACCGGGCGTCACTGGGGAGAAAACTGTTCTCCTGGTTGTTGTCATCCTTGAGCTGGTAGCGGCAGGAAAAGGTCCCTGCACTCTCCCTGGACACTGTATAGGGTGAGTCCCATCTTTGCAGAGGACAATGCGGGTCATGGAGGCGTCCAAAGGGACTAAACACGACAGCACGGCTGTGTCCCCTTGGCGAGCAGACAGTCTGTCCAGGAACAGCCGCGGGGCGGGGAGAGTGCCTGGGGAGCAAACACATCTCTGTTAAACACCTGGGGCCAGATCCCCCGCTGGTGTCAATCAGCAAAGCTCCATTCACTCCATTGGAGCAGGGCCAATTTACACCTGCTGGGGACCTGACTCACTCACTCCAGTGGAACGTGTCTGAACCCGAACCCTCCAATCCCTGCTGTGCTCCCAGGACCAGTCACTCACCGGGAGAGCTGCAGATTTCCTGGCTTGTGACAAGGGAGCCTGTGAAATAAACACAAAGGGTCTCAGTGCAGGAGGGGAGGTGGAACAGGGAATTATAGTGACTGGAGCTGGAAATACAGTCGCATCCTCTAAAGGAAAGTGAGCATCTCTGGCTTTCGCAGGCCCAGGCAAATCTAGCTCCAGCCAGTAGAAAGAAATTCAGTCCCAGAAAAATGATGGGCCATGTTCTGCCCCTTTGTTTATCCCCTCGCCAGGGACAGAATGAATTTGCTGTTAAGCTCCCTGGAGCCAATTTCCTCTCAGCACAGTGGGGGATTTTCACAAGCACAAAGTGCAGCTTGGTGTCCAGCTCCCAGTGTGGATCGGCCCCTGGAGGATCCCAGCTAGGGATCTGCCCCTTTTGGAGCAATGGAGCCAGGTGCATTTACACCAGCCAGGGATCTGACCCACAGTCCATAACTTGTTATTTGCCCGGGGAGAAGTCCGGGATTTGCTGGTGCGTTTCAGTCTCAGTGCGGATAACGAACGGCTCCCTGTACCAGCATGTAGAGCTCGCTGGACCCCAGACCCATGGCTGAAGGCTGGTGTGAGCATGCCAGAGACTCGCTGGAGATGGGTTAGGCCAACAGCTGACCCTGACCCCATGTCATGTTATGGGCCAGATCCTGCACGATTGGGGTCACTGAGAGCTCTCCCATTCATTCCAGTGGGAGCAGGGTCAGGGCTGACATGTCTATGGCCCTGATCCTGCAGGCCGATGATCCATCCCTTCCACTCGCATAGACATCCCTTGACTTGAATAGACTCTGGGCAGGCGTCAGGGCCTATACCAGAAAAACAATCTGCAGGATCAGGCCCATGAGCACATACACGCTGGGGAAACGCAGCTGGGAGAGTCAGTGGGAGGCTGAACACAGGTTTGTCTCCTGATCCTCAGCTCTTTAGCTCAGCAAAGAGCCAGGAGCAATTCACAGAACCCCCCGTGCAGCAGGCAGAGCTGGTATCCCCTTTGTACCGAACGGGTAAGTGACTGGCCCAGGGTCACCCAGGAAGTTTGTGGCAGAGCAGGGAATTCATCCCTCGCCTCTAAAGTCCCAACCATGGACCAGCCTTCTGGTACTGGTAATGATCACAGTGATTAATGATTAACTGCTATTTTCATAGAATAGTAGAATCAGAGAATATTTTAATTAATTTCAGCTGGGCTTTTCAGATCCCAGGGAAATCCCATCGTTACCCCATAAAATCTAATCACATTTGGCCGCATATGCGGCATTTCTGCTATTTGCGCCCGTGTGCGAGGTGAACATGTAGCATTTTCCCTTCCTGGACGTCATCTCCAGTTTAGGTTTCATCAAACGAAATGTCTGTCATCTTGAGCCAGTGATTTCATGCATGCCAAGATTTACACCTGAATCCGAGTGTGCAAAACAGCATCCCAGTGTGAAAATGGGCATCCCCTTCTGTGTCCAGCCCAGCCAGCTCGCACGGGCTAGTACCTTTTGTGTGTGCAGCGAGTGGGATGGTGCAAATCCGTTGTGCTCACAGACATCTGCACCCCATGTGCCATGCTGTGGGTGTGAAGGTGGCAAACACACCCACACGCTGGCAGTCTTGGGGTGTGAGTGCAGGGTGGTGTGTGCGGGCTCAGGGCCAGGGTGCAGCCCTTGGAAAACGACAGAGCATTTCGGGGTGACCCAACGACCTCGTTGCTGAGGTTCAGAGCTGGAATCTAACCAGCGATTTCCATCGTCCTTAACCCTGAGTCAGGTGATGCTAATTAAACATGCAGTTGCTATTATTAAATCCCTTGGAAGCTTCGGTGCGAGGTGGCAAGCTCTGATCCCATCCCGGGCAGTGTTGGCACTTTCAGGTCCACACAGCATGTGACCAGAGGGCTCAGAACCTCACAGGATTGGAGCCTAATTAAGCAAACGATCCTCTGCCCCGTGATCTCACGCTTCCAGCTAAACCCGGCCAGTGCTGGCCATACTCACAGAGAAGCCAGAGACCCAGCGTCGGGATGCTCAGGGGACAAGGTGATAACAGCATGGTCTGGCGATGCAGCAGGGAAGGCCTGTCTGTCTCTGCTCCTCAGAGTCTCAGTGAGCTTTGTCTTTCTCATCTGACCACTCCTTGGAGTTCAGGTTATGTTTTAAAAAAACAGGCCCTTTGACTGTGGATTTTTGGGTCCCAGGCATTGTGTTAAGGATTGAAAGACACACACAGGGGACACTGCACTTTACACACACTGATTGCCAGGGCAAAACCACACACCAGCAGTAACAGCTGCGCTGCCAAGTGTGTTTCATTCCAAGACTGAGGATCTCCAGTGGAGGAGGCCTGAGAATGTGAAGCCAGAATCCGAGGGGCACCGGCAGAGCTGTGGGTGGGTGGCTGGGAGCCCAGCTCTGGGACAGCAGGGCACTGACTGTTAGGGTTGAGAAGAGAAAATATAAGATGAGAAGAAATCGCAGGAAGAAAGATCAGAGCCACAAGCCACCTATAAATAAGCCCAGCCTGAGCTGTGGTCAGGAAGCGAGTTTGTGCGACTCTGGAGACACGTGCTGCTGGTGCAATGCACAAACACAGAGACCCGGCCGCAGGCCGCCCCTGGGCTGTGGTCACTGTATTACCAGAGGCATCTCCAGTGCAGAGTTCCTCCCCCCGCCCCTGCCGGGCCCAACTTTGCTAGCAGCTCGTAGCCCTTTGTACCACGGCACTGAGGAGTATTTTTAACAACACAGACCCGGAGCGAGGCTGCTCCTGTGACACAGAGGCCCCTCCTCTGGGGTATCATAGAATCATAGAATATCAGGGTTGGAAGGGACCTCAGGACGTATCTAGTCCAACCCCCTGCTCAAAGCAGGACCAATCCCCAACTAAATCATCCCAGCCAGGGCTTTGTCAAGCCTGACCTTAAAAACTTCTAAGGAAGGAGATTCCACCACCTCCCTAGGTAACGCATTCCAGTGTTTCACCACCCTCCTAGTGAAAAAGTTTTTCCTAATATCCAACAGTAGGTGGAGCCCAGACCCTGAGTCCCTGTGATTCATTCCCTGGTGATACCTAGCCCCTGTCACTGGCTACTCACAGAAATTCCAGAGCCTCTGCCCCCCACAGGAGCAAGGTACCCCAATTTACTGGTTTTACCTTAACCACCCATGCCTGTAAACCACACAGCGCTCATGAGCACTTACAATAAAACCCAGGCAGGGTTATTTAAGAAAGGATAAAGATTGAACTAGAAACAAGAGAAAGTAATGGCAACAAATGGTTATACCAGAGAACAAAATCATAAACGACAAACCCGGGTCTACACTGATTAAGTTACCTTTCCTAGCTAATAAAGTAGGCTCCCCTTATCTGAATGGGCCATTACCGAGACATATTCTCCCCTGGTGACTAGTTTCTACTCCAAGTCTGGAAATAAATTCATTATTCCTTAAAGATTACCCGTACAAACATCTCACAATGATTATGAGTCGTGACAAGTTACTCGCTCTCTGTAGCTATCTTACACATTACTCTTTATGGATAATATCCTCTAAGATGTATGTTCAGTGTTGTGAGTTTGTCTGAGTTGAGGGTTGTTTGCAAAGAACAAGGAACCCTTTGCCCAGAAGTCTCTGTGTCTCTGCTCTGTCTTTGCCCTTTGGGGCTCTGGGTGTATCCACAGGGCTAGACTGTGAGAAAAATCAGTGTGAGAGGCAGGGTGTTCCTTTAACCTGGCTCTGTCACACCTGGGGGACCCTGTGCCTGTCACATCCAGGAGGCCCTGCCCCTGTCACTCCTGGGGGACCCTGCATCTGTCACATGGGGGAGACCCTGTGCCTGTCATATCTGCATGGAGGGGGGTGGTGGTGTCCTGCATCTGTCACATGGGGGAGACCCTGCGCCTCTCATACCTGGGGGATCCTGTGTCTGTCACATCCAGGGGGGTCCTTCCCCTGTCACACCGGGGGGACCATGTGCCTGTCATACAGGTGGCCCTGCCCCTGTCACATCTGAGGGGCCCTGCCCCATCACACAGGGGGGACCCTGCCCCTATCACACCTGGGGGATCCTGTGTCTGTCACATCCAGGGGGCCTTGCCCCCTCACACCTGGGGGACCCTGTGCCTGTCATATGGGGTAGGGCTGTCTCTGGGGAAGCAGCGTGTCTGACACTCCAAGACACAGCCCATCCTGAGCCTCACAAGAGAAGCATCTGAGAGTCATTTCCATCTTGCCTCAGTGGGGGAGGGCCCCTCTGGCCACAGACACACGTCAGGGCTGCTCCCAGACACACTGCTAGAGCCCACAGCCCATCCAGTTCCTCTGCTCCCCACCCCGTGGTGAGCCAGTCCCCAGCTGGTGGAAGTCCATGCTGATGTCGGTGCCGTGTGCCCATTTCCACCAGTCGAGGCTCAGCCCCTGTATTGTTATATTTGTATTGATATTGTCTCAATTGCAACGGTATCTGCACTGGTGTGGGGGCTCCAATGGCAGGGTTAGGGCCAATTAAGTGACTGATCTTTCAATCAAATCCACATGTCCTGTTGAAGGATTGGGGCCTACAAATCTTGCAATCTCCTTAACTTGGGGTTTTCTGGCTTTTATTTGCTTAACTATCAATGTTAACTTTGCCCCAGAGTAGCTGTGTGTATTGTCAGAGCCGCGGGGACTGCCACTCACCGCTCTCTTGCTGTCTGGTGCAGGTGCTGGGGTCACAGGCCAGGAGCCCTGCAGCTCCCCTGGTGAGTGAGAGCATAAGAGACGTGGAAGAAGGGGAGACACAGAAAGGAGTGAAACTCCTGACAATGGCAACAAGAGGGCAGATGGGAAGGTGTAGGAGGGGGATGGGTGGGGAATGCCTCTTGCATGATTGCTGCCTGAAATCCTCTTAATCAAACAGTAAATTGGACTTCTCACAGTGCCACACCATAAACATGACTGGAAATGAAGCACACTTGGGCCAGATCCTCAGCAGGTATAAATCAGCGTAGCTCTGCTGACTCCAATGGAGTGGTGCCAATTTACAGCAGCCGGGAATCTGGCCCAATGTCACTGGGATACATATCTAACAAACTTTCCATCTGTAAATCTTGGCAGGCTTGGAGCTAATACAGGAGTGTATTAATGAGACCAGGGTACTGCACTAGACTGAATTAGTCTTAAATCTCCTGCTTTGCACCATATTTATTTTAATTTCAATGAGAAGAGAGACAGCTCGTTCCGTCAGCCAAGCGTGTTTCTCATCTAATTCATCACGGATGCCTAGTTCCCTGCCTGGCAGAGTTAAGTTATTCACCTCTGGTGACTCCCCGCGAGTTAGCCGAGCTCCTGCGAGAACAGCCACACTGCTGTGTGCCCACTGGCTCTGCACTCGCTCGCACGTGGGGCTGTGGATTCTGGGGGCCTGTCCCGTCGCTCTGAGCGATGAATTGTGGGAGAGCTTCTCTGTCCTTTCTGGGCACTCTAGGGGAACGGTAGGAGGGCACCGGAGGACTGGTGACACGCAAGTGGCACATGCCTGGATCCACGCTACAGAGGGGTTGTGTTGACAACTGATAAGTTGATCTCACTTGAGTTTTCCCTGTACCCCCTCTTGGACGGGCCAGCTCCAGTTAACAGCACCACCACACTTGAGTTAAGGGATTTTTATGTGGATGGGATTCAAGATATAACTTGAGTTAATGCTGCAGTGAAGACAAGCCCTTCGTCTCCTCTCAGAGGCATATTTCAATCTATTTTTTTTTGTTGCAGGTGACTTCCCATCTCCTACACTGTCCCTGAGCACCTCTTCAGCTCAAGTGGGGGACTCCGTCTTGGCTCAGTGTTCCCTTCATCCCAACAATGTAGCTGCTCTAGTTATTTTCTGTCAGGATGGCAAACAAATCTCAAGCCAATTGACCACGTCAGGCCGGTCACTGTATCGACATGACATCTCTGTGCGGAGCTCAGGCCAGTTTCGATGTATGTACCAGTACAGGATCAACCAGAACCAGGTGAACAATTCTCGTCTCAGTCTCCCCCGGACCTTGAATGTAACAGGTGAGTTGTTGGACTCCTACACAATATGAGGAGAGGGAAGAGAACATCTGGCTGGCTGGTGTCAGACATCCTTCTGCCACAGGAACCTGTTCATGGCGAGGAGGTAGTGAGCTGTGATCATTACCGAGCTGGACTGGGATTGTGCACACCCTGTTAAATCTGAGGGTCTGTCCCAGATCAAGATGTCAATTGATGAGGCTTTGGATAAAATGGATAAATTAAACAGTAATAAGTCCCCAGGACCAGATGGTCTTCACCCAAAAGTTCTGAAGAAATTCAAATATGAAACTGCAGAATTACTAGCTGTGATATGTACCCTATTGCTTAAATCAGCCTCTGGACCAGATGACTGGAGGGTAGCTAATATAATGCTGATGTTTTAAAAAAGGCTCTGAAGGCGATCCTGGCAATTACAAGGTGGTAAGCCTGACTTCGGTACTAGGCCAAATGGTTGAAACTCTAGTAAAGAACAGAATTATCAGACACATAGATGAACACAATATGTTCACAGCTTTTATACAACACAACACAGCTTTTATAAAGGGAAATGAGGCCTCATCAATGTGTTAGAAGGTCTATAAACTCATGAATGGTGTGAGGAAAGTGAGTAAGGAAGTGTTATTATCCCTTCACATAACAGAAGAACCAGGGGTCACAAGATGAAATTAATAGACAGCAGATTCAAAAGAAACATAAAGTATTTCTTCACACAACATACAGTCAACCTGTGGAACTTGTTCCAGGGAGGTTGTGAAGGCCAAAAGGATAACTGGGTTGCAAAAAAGTATGAGATAAGTTCCCGGAGGTTAGGTCCATCAATGGCTATTAGCCATGATCTGGGTGTTTCTAAACCTCTGACTGCCAGTAGCTGGGAGAGGATGACACGGGATGGATCACTCATTAATTGTCCTGTTCTGCTCATTCCCTCTGAAGCACCTGGCATTGGCCCCGGTCAGAAGACAGGATACTGGGCTAGATGGACTATTGGTCTGATCAAGTCTGGCTGTTTTTATGTTCTTATTAGATTTCTAACTCCATTTTCCAACCCCACCTCTTGGCCAGTTTCTCTGTCTCATCCACTCATGATCGTTGTGGGCAGGGATTGACATTTATCCTGTCTGTAAAGCTACCAGCTCAATGAGACCTGACCTGGATTTGACTGTCAGGTGCTAGTGCATTATGATTATTAACTATGATTACATCAGCTGGGAATCTGGATCACTGATGTCTATGCAGTGGGGCTGATCTGCACCAGCTAGAGATCTGGCCCATTGACTCCAGTAGAGTGGGGCCAATTTACACCAGATGGGATCTGGCCCAGTGTGTCTGAGGCTCCTTTGGAGAGACATGGTCTAGGGATTTGTAGCAGCTGCATCTCTGGGATGATCTCTGCTTGGCTGGCCACTGAACCGCTGAACGTCCCTGATGTTGTCTGTGTTTTTTGCCCAGGCCAGAAGCTGATCCCGAGCACCGGCCCCAGCCCTGAGGATCCACCGTCTCAGGAAGGTGAGTGACTAGGGTTGCCAACTTTCTAGTTTCAGAAAATTGAACATCCTTGCCCCGCCGCTGCCCCAAAGCCCCTCCCCGTACCCCATCCCTTCCCCACGGCCCCACCCCCACTCACTCCATCCCCCCTCCTCCGGTCTCTCACTCTTCCCCACCCTCGCTCACTTTCACCAGGGCTGGGGCAGGGGATTGGCGTTTGTGGGGGAGTGAGGGATCCGGCTGGAGGTGTGGGCTCTGGGATGGGGCTAGGGACGAGGGGCTCAGGGTGTAGGAGGGTGCTCCAGCCTGGGGCCAAGGGGTTCGGAGCGCAGGAGGGAGCTCTGGGCTGGGGCAGGGGGTTGCGGTGTGGGGGGAAAGATGAGGGCTCCAGCTGGGGTGCGGGGTCTGGGGTGGGGCTGCGTATGAAGGGCTTGGGGTGTATGAGGGGGCTCTAGGTTGGGGCCAAGGGGTTCGGCGTGTGGGAGAGGGGTGTGGAGTCCTGGAAGGAATTCGGGTGCGGGAGGGAATGTGGGGTGCAGGCTCCAGGAGGGAGTATGGGTGTGTGAGGGGGCTCTGAGTTGTTGCAGGGGGTTGGGGCCCGGGATGGGGCTTGGAGTGCAGGCTCTGGGTGGCTCTGGCTGGTGTGGTTTGTGGGGGTCTGGGAGGCATTGATGTCAGGTGGCCCCTTAAATAGCAGCCACACCAGCACTGCCCTGGCATTTCCCGGGCGTCAGAGGCTGCTCTAACAGCCATGAATCCTGGACACCTGGCTCGGTGAGGACAAAAGTTTTTCCTGTTCTCTGGAATGTGGGGAGGGGGGGAGAGAATTCCCCGCTAGTGACACACCCACCCCACTGCTGCCCCTGGCTCGCTGCTCCCCCAGCATAGTGCAAATCACAGCAGCTCTAGGGAGAGAGCTGATGCAGGCCCCCCTCCTCCTCCTGCCATTTGCAGTGGCCCCCAACCCCTCTCCTTCATTCTCACCCACAGCCCGGCTGCTGGCTGGGGCCTCCACACCCAGCTGCTGCCCGACTCTGTTCGGACCAGTTCCCAAGCAGAGCAGCCCAATTTTACCCCATGCTTCCACGCAGCCCATTCATCCCCAGGAGGAGAGTGACCTGCCCACAGCCCCTTACCTGCTGTCCGCATGGTCCTGAGTTCAACCCAGCAGAGTAGCCCCACAGGGAGCAGGTTGTGGGACCCAGGACAGGTGGCTGACCCCTCCTCTCTCAGCTCCCAACAGCTGGGGAGCAGTGGGCCGGGTAGGGAGGGGGCTGAAGACACTTCCTAAAGGCCACAGTGCCCGCTCTGCAGGGAACCCCTGGCCACCGCAGAGGCTGCTGCCGGGGGTTAACCCCGCCAGCCCCAGCCTGCAGCCAAATACCTTTCCCAGCCTCTCCGCTGGTATCCACCCCCTGCCAGCGGGGGCTCGCACCGCCCCCGAGCTCCACAGAGAGAGCTGCTGCAGGCCCCCTCCTCATCCCCCTGCCGCCAACCAGACTTTTAACGGCCCAGTTGGCAGTGCTGACCGGAGCCACCAGGGTCTCTTTTCGAAAGAGAAAACTGGATGCCTGGCAACCCTAAGAGTGACTGTGTTCAGGCCTAATTCCCCCAGCGCTCAGCACGCTGAGATCACGGTGGGTCTGAACTCTCAAGAATCTCACCCTGATTCCCTGACCCACAGCCCATCAGCATCCCTGGGACCCTGGCACTGAGTCCAGTGGGCCGGGCTTCTCCTATGTTCAGAACTGGGAGGAGGTGTCCTGTTCTAGGCCGGTCCTTGAGCAGCCCCTCTCCAACCTCCCCCACAGCAGGGTGTGTGGGGAGGGGAACAGCACATATAGAAGCGTCCGCAGCTGAGGGAGACCCATCTGTCTCCCCACAGCCATTCCCCCCTCTCACCCTGCAGCTGGCAGCATCTCCTACTAAAGCAGCTTCTGCGTCGTTGCAGCGATGGGAGAGGAAGTAGAGATGGGACCATTTTACACCCCATGGCCAAAGCACCCGGCAGCTTGGGAAAGTGGAAAGAGCCTCCCCTGTGGGCTGGGAGCTGGGGGTGGGGAGAGTTCAGGAATCCCCGTTCTGCACTGTTACGAGAAGGAGGAACCGGGATGGAACCAGAGGACCCCCAGAGGGCAGACTGGAATCCACCCAACAGCCTCAAGAATGGGAGAACCAAAGAACAAGATAAAATCTAGCAGCACGGAGCCGTCAGGAATGTGCTATCTGCTGATTGATTCAGCAACAGCATGATGAAGCAATTCCCATAGACTGGCATAGGAAGAAATTCCAATAAAAATAGACTCTAAAAAGTGAGAACTTTGGGGTCTGATTCTGCAAACCAACTTCCAGGAGCATCAGATGAGCATCTGACAAGGCCCTGCTCCCTCCTCATGTCCAGGCCACCTGGCCAGTGGCTTGGCATGAGCAACTCTAAGGCTGGTAACTATGAAAACAACCTTGCAGAACCTGTGTGTGTGTGTTTGTAGGAATGAATGTGTGAATAAATACGAGATTGAATGGAATGTTATAGCTATAACTAACTGCTTACTATGATTCTTTCTGTATTCACAATAAATGTGGTATTTTGCCTTTTTCCCTTTAATGAGATCCTGCTGGTTTTTATTTTATTGGTATAACAGCGGAAGGTCCCTCCCATGACCCCGGTGGGGAAGGACAGGCTCTAAAGCCTTGGCGAGGCCAGAGCAAGTCTGGGCTGGGGCATCCCCGGGCTGGGGAGTCACACAGTGGCTGGCCTGTGACTCGTCTGCCTGCCCATTGTGACACGCCCCTGCTGGCTGGCACAGCCTCATCCCCTCACTGCCAGGCTTGGCTCTGGCAGAGCGAGAGCTGGCACGTGCCGCTGGGGAACGCTGAGCCAGCAGTTCCAGCTCCGCCACCGGCAGCAGAAAGTGGGTGGCCCATTTACACGCAGGCTTCTGCCCACTCCTGACTCCAGGTAGGAGAATCTTCTAGTGCCCACCTCTGCTTTTCCATTGCATCGCCAACCACACCGAGCCTTCCCCGAGCTCCTGGCTGGGTGGCGCACGTCTGCCAAGTGCCCCAGTGCCAGCCGTCTAGCCTGGTGCCAGTGAGGAAGTGGGCAGCGGCATGCGCACAGGAGGGAGCCCGGGGCGGCTCGACAGAAGGGGTCACACCAGTCGAGCCCGGAGGGGACGGAGACAAGGAGGAGGGTTTGGCAGGGCTGGTGGGAAGGCACGGGAAGGCGGCACAGGTGGTTAGATGAGGCATTGGGCTGGGACCCAGGAGAGCTGTGTTCAGTTCCCCGCTCCTCTGTAAGTCTTCTGCGTGATATCAGGTGAGTCCCTGTCGCTCCGGGCCTCAGCTAACGAGGGAGAGCACGTCCCTGCTCTGCGGAGGGGGCGTTGAGAGCCTAAATACCACAACACCCGTGTGCTAAGCCACTGGCATGGTGGGGCCAGGTAAGTGCCCAGACACTGAGGTTGCCGGGGGAACAGGCATTCTCCGGTTGCCTGGAGCCATTGTTCCATTCACCAGGACAGTCCGATCCCAGGACAGTCCCCCTGAGCTCCGGAGAGGACTAGAGGTGCTTTAGGACGCCTGCCGTGCAGCTGCTGGCGAGTCAGCAGGAGACATTGGGTGAGGAATGGAGCCCCCCAGGACAGGGGCCATTCAGGAGACCCAGCGTGGGGGGAATCAGGCCTGGGATTCTCTGCAGCGGCTGCTCCCACACAGGCCTTGGAGAGAGGAGCTGTGAAACCCCCACAAAGCGCTGCCCCGGCACAGAGCTCTGTAGCACTGGGACCCTGTACGCGTGAGCCGCAATCCAGCAGGGCCTTGGGCCAGCCCCACCCTCTCCCATTGCCCCGCTCGGGGAGGCCAGGGCACAGTACACAATTTAGCACTGACCAGCTGCAAGGATCCTGGCGGGCCCTGGTATGGTTGGAGCAGCATCTTCAATGTTCGGGAAGAGCGAGATCTGTGCAATAGGCAACGTAGCTCCATCTGGGCACCAGCCAGCTCCTGTGCCCCAGAGAGCTCCCACAGCTCCCACTGAACCAGGGACGAAGGGGGCAGGAGGTTGGAAGAGAAGGTGCCATCCTGGAACCCAGGAGACCCATGTTCATTTCCCAGCTCTGCCACAGATGCTCTGTTTGTCTTCGAGCAAGTCCCTTCTTCCCTCTGTGCTGTAGTTCCCTGTCTGAACAGTGGGGGTAGCTGCCAGACCCTGCCCTGCAGGGGGCAGTTAGAATAAATGCTATTGAGGTTGGGTAGTGCTCGGATGCCAGGGGGATGCGGGCCAGGATGGTGCCTAAGACAGACCGAAAGCAAGGGGGAGCTACAGAGCTGGTGGTGAGAGGGGTTTGGCCTTTGACAATCCGCTCTGAGTGCCTGGGGTGCCAGACCCCAGGCAGCCACTGGCATTGCCAGACCTCCCTGATCTACGGTGCTGCTGCTCTCCCTGCTTCTAGGAGTCACTGCCTCCCCCTGGGCCGAGACCCCCGTGTCACGGAGTCACCGGGCAATGCTCTGGAACTGCTCCCTACGAAGTCAGTCAGGACTCTGGGGAAGTCTCCTTTCTGTGAGCAGCCTGTCTGCAGGGCAAACAGCTCACACAGCTTCCACCTTCCTGGGTCTGACCTCGGAGCATTCAGCATCCTCTGCCCCTCCGTGAGCTTCCCACAGCGAGTCCGCCCAGGCAGGCTCCTGGGGAAGCCAGAAAGTCCTGCACCCCAACTCCGCAGTCAGACGTGACTCTCAGCCAGCCAGTAAAACAGAAGGTTTATTAGATGACAGGAACATGGTCTAACACAGAGCATGTAGGTGCAGAGAACAGGACCCCTCAGCTGAGTCCATTTTGGGATGTAGTGAGCCAGAGAACCACGTCTGTACTTCACTCCATGTCCCCAGCCAGCCTCAACTGAAACTCTCTCCAGCCCCTCCTCCTCTGGGCTTTGTCCCTTTCCTGGGCCAGGAGGTCACCTGATTCCTTTGTTCTCCAGCCCTTTTAGCTCTCACCTTGCAGGGGGGAAGGGCCAGGCCATCAGCACCCAGGAAACAGGGTGTCGGCCATTCTCTGTGTCCAGACCCCTGCACATACCTGCCCTCTAGGGCTCTGCAATGATCATACACCCTTACCCCACCACCTAGAGACTTAAGAACTGCCTAGGGGAAACTGAGGCACCCCCACACTATTCAGAGGAAACATTAAGAACAGTCCCACTTCCTCACACACCACAGCAATCATCTCCTGGGGCTGTCATGGCACTGAGCATTAGCAAGATCTGAGACTCAGTTGGGGGGGGGGGCGGGGGGCTGCTATTAAAGCAGCTTCTGCGTCATTGCAGTGGTGGGAGAGGAAGCAGAGATGGGACCATTTTACACCCCATGGCCAAAGCACCCGGCAGCTTGGGAAAGTGGAAAGAGCCTCCCGTGTGTGCTGGGAGCTGGGGGTGGGGAGAGTTCATGAATCCCTTTCTGCACTGTCACGAGAAGGAGGAACCGGCATGGAACTGATTCTCCCACTCGGGGATCCAGAGACCCCCTGGATCCAATAGCATGGACGCAGGGAGGAGCTCTGGCCTGGGGTCTGCAGGAGCTGGGACTAGAGGAGCCCAGCGGTCCCTTCCGGCCTCACGTCTGTGACTGTGGGGAACGGAAGGTCCCTGCCATGACCCCGGTGGGGAAGGACAGGCTCTAAAGCCTTGGCGAGGCCAGAGCAAGTCTGGGCTGGGGCATCCCATGGCTGGGGAGTCACACAGTGGCTGGCCTGTGACTCGCCTGCCCATTGTGACACGCCCCTGCTGGCTGGCACAGCCTCATCCCCTCACTGCCAGGCTTGGCTCTGGCAGAGCGAGAGCTGGCACGTGCCGCTGGGGAACGCTGAGCCAGCAGTTCCAGCTCCGGCACCGGCAGCAGAAAGTGGGTGGCCCATTTACACGCAGGCTTCTGCCCACTCCTGACTCCAGGTAGGAGAATCTTCTAGTGCCCACCTCTGCTTTTCCATTGCATCGCCAACCACACCGAGCCTTCCCCGAGCTCCTGGCTGGGCGGCGCACGTCTGCCAAGTGCCCAGGTGCCGGCCGTCTCGCCTGGTGCCAGTGAGGAAGTGGGCAGCGGCATGCGCACAGGAGGGAGTCTGGGGCGGCTCAACAGAAGGGGTCGCACCAGTCGAGCCTCGCTCCACCCACACCCTGGCCTCCTGAGTCCAGCTCCAACCATGAGGCCTGACCACCTCCAGCACCTTTGCTGACACCATCACTTCCAGAGGGAATGGCACTGAGGTTGCCGGGGGAACAGGCATTCTCCGGCTGCCCGGAGCCATTGTTCCATTCACCAGGACAGTCCGATCCCAGGACAGTCCCCCTGAGCTCTGGAGAGGACTAGAGGTGCCTTAGGACACCTGCCGTGCAGCTGCTGGGGAGTCAGCAGGAGACACTGGGTGAGGAATGGAGCCCCCCAGGGCAGGGACCATTCAGGAGACCCAGCGTGGGGGGAATCAGGCCTGGGATTCTCTGCAGCAGCAGCTGCCACACAGGCCTTGGAGAGAGGAGTTGCGAAATCGCCACAAAGGTCTGCCCCGGCACAGCCTGCCTGCCTGCCGCTCTCCCGCCTTCTGCTCCTTCCCCTTCACGGTGGTGTCAGAGCAACTCCTGCTGCTCACCAGCCCGCCCCCGCTCCCCGACCCCGCTTGCCTCCCCCACCTGGGACCTGCCAAGGCCCCAAGATTCCTGGGGGAAGGGATCAGGGTAATTTCCCTGGGCAGGAAGAATCCTGAGTGGTTGGATGCAGCCTGTCTGCTGGGCAGTTTGTGAACCAGCAGAAGGAGAGGCGGGATTGAGCCGGGGGAGGCTGTTTGTCCTGCGGGATGGGCCTGGGAGTCGGGAGACCTGGGTTCTAATCCTGCCTGTACTGCTGACTGCCTGGGTGACTTTGAGGCCATCCACTGGCTTGTTTCCCTGCTGGCTGCCTTGGCTAGTTAGAGTCTGAGCCCTACGGCCCAGGGATTGTCTGCAGCACCTGGGGCAACAGGGCCCTGATCTCAGCTGGCAGCTGTAGGCTCTGGTGGAACGGCAATACGTGGACTGGCCCTGATGCTGAACGGGGCAGTCGCCTCTCACCCCTCACAAGCAATGCCTTGTCCTGGCTTCTTGCAGGATGGCTGAGGAAGTCCGCAAGGTCCCCTTGAAGCCTATCCTTGCCTGGGAGGAGACGAGACCTCCTCGAAGGAAGAGTCCGCGGAAGAGCCCACAGCAGCAGCAGGAGCTGTGTGTGCCTCAGCCCTTCCATGCTGGTGAGTGGGTGCCTCCTGGGTGGGCGGAGGGGGCTGCAAAAATGGCAGAGGCCATGGCCCTGCATTGCGGTGGGACTTGGCCCTGCATTGCGGTTGGGGTTGCAAGACCAGGGTGTCAGTGGCGGGAGAAGACTCCATCACCTTTGTACAACTCTGGACTGCCATAAGATGGAGAGACAGGAAAACCCAGGCAGGGGGGAATGGCCCCTCCTGCTGGCAGCAGCTGCAGCCCCTACATCTGATCGGGGCATTAGGGGCGGCAGCAGAAGCATCAGGTGGAGACTGACTGAATTGCTCACCCCCATCCATCACACTGCAGGGTCGGAAGATGTTTTCCACCAGTCGAAGGGGATGCTCTGTGCACGGTGGGTTGTTAAGCCTAGGATTGCAGGGCGCCGGCCAAAGCATGAGATGCCCCCTGATGTTGCAGCCCCATCTGCTGGCTCCTTTGCAGGGGGGTGACGCATGGCACAGCACAGGGCATTTGGGTGGTGGGGTTGTTGATGGGCGCCCAGGGCTTGCCCAGGTTACACCCCGTGGCTGTCGATGGCAGGAGAGGCAGTCAGAGGACGCAGAACGGGGAGGCCCTGGATCCCCGTATCCTGTGCAGACTGGGTAGCTCCTCCCTCTCCCGCAGCTGGGAGCAGACCGATTCACTGCCAGTCCCTCTCCCCCTTCAGCAATGGCCCGGAGAGTGGGGACACCACTCATAGCCTGACATCATGCCTCCTTCCAGGTGTGGCGCTCCCCAGATCCCCAGGCTCAGCCTGCATGCTGGGTGCGGCGGGGAAGTGGGGTAGCAGCTGGGAACCAGGGCTCTGACTGGATCTTTGCTGGGCTGAGCAGTAAAGAGTTGGGGAAACCAGGGATGGCTGTGCCAGACCCTGTTGTGCATCGGGGCTGCTACCCTGCTGGGGTGGGAGCGGGGGGCAAGGGTTTCTGCTAAGATCTCTCTCACCCAGCCTGCAGCTTGGCAGCCTCAGGTATTACCACTGCTCTGTCTTTGATCAGATTCACCATCACGGGGGAATGCCTCCTGCTTTATGGGGCCAGACTCACAGGAGAAAGAGACCCTAGAGTACATCAACGCCTTTCTCAAGGGCAATGAACAGGTACCAAGAGCCCTCCTCTGATCTCTCAGCTACTGCCCTGTCCACATGCACCATCCGTCCTTCTCCGGATGAGGCATAGATTCTAAGGCCAGATGGGACCACTGTGACCTCCTGTATAACACAGGCCAGAGACCTGCCCCCAAATAATTCCTGTTTAAACTACAGCATCTTAAAAACATCCTGTCTGGAGTTACAAAAGGCACCCACCATGCCCCTTGCCCACTTGTGCCCACTGGATTTGGCCAGTCCCCAGCGTGATGGGTTGCCCCCCTTTGAGGTGCCACCTGATGTACTGGCTTATCACTGAGCCCGCCTGTTCTGCCAGCCTGGGCCCCCGTTACCTTGTCTTGTTGGGCTCGGCTCACAAGCCTCTTCCAGCCATACACACAGGCAGGGCCACACCCAGCTGCAGAAAGACACAGACACTGAGATCAGCTCTGGGAAGACTCAGCTGAAGGGCTTTGTCCCAGTTCTCTGGTGCCCACCTCCTTTGGAGTACAGACCCAAAGGTTTTATAACATTCACCCCCTCCCTCGACGTGGAGAGAGGTATGAACAACTCTTTGCCCCTCCTCCCACTTACTAATTTATACTACAAACTGGGTTGTGGTGTAAACAAGAAACAAGATAATTAACTACAAGAGGTAGATTTTAAGCGGTTATAAGAGATATCAAACAGAACAAAGCAGATTACCATTGTAAATAAAGAAAACACACAAACGAAGCTTTACACACCAGATAGATAGGATAGACATTAGCAAATTCTCCCTGAGTGATAAACAGGTTGGCAGATTCCTAAGGCAGAAGCTGCCTTGGTTTTGCAGCTTGGATTTCCCAGGTTTTCTTGCACAGGCTAGGAATCTCTTTCTCTAGCCTGGGACCATCACTTCTCATGGTTCAATCTTTGTCTCTCAGGTGTTTCCAGGTATCTTATTGCAGGGAATCTGAGGTCCCATCCCGTCCCCCCTGCGATGTCATTGTTCCCCTTTTATCTTCTCTTCCCACCTGCTGGAAAACTCTTTTGCTGTGACCTGGGTCCAACAGGTCCCGTTGTGTCCGCGTTATCTCGGGGAGGTTTCTATTGCACGCAGTTCCTGGGGTAGCCCTAATGCTTGTACATTTCCTCCAGGAGCCAGTGTTTGGCTTTTTTGCTGTTCTACCTGAAAGGCTGTTTTGAAGCTCACAGTGTTTTTCAGGAACACATACACAGCTGAACTTCAGAACGTCACATCCAACGATAGCACATGCAATCCAATGAGACATTAATGTCTAGCAGAGAAAGACTTTTAGAATGATACCTTACAAGACATACTTGGTACCAAACATATCCTAATTAGATGACAGTGGCAAATATTGGGGTGTCAGGGTGTCACACCCAGATGTTCCTCCCACTCTATCAAGCCCCCCAGTAAGACTGTCTGGCTGCTTAGCCCCCACCTTGCAGTTCCTCTTTGGACACCTACCCCATGAGATCTGCTCCCTCTCTGCTCTGGTTTCACACAGAGCTGCCCTGCCCAACCCACATAGTCACTCCTGTTGGGAGATGAATGGCCTTCTGGCCTTCGGCATATCAAAGCCTGAGCAGCGCTAGGGGGAAGCTTTCTGACATCTCTCCCACTGGCAGCTCCTTTCCACGCTTGGATCGTGTCATCACCATCAGCAGGGCCGCCCTCACGCGGCACCCAGAGAGAAACCTGGCAGCTTTTCTCGGCAAAGCCCTCCTTGTGGAGAAGATAAAGGTGAGTAAAACACACACTCGGGCTATGTTACTTGGGGGGTTTAGTGGTTTCACACAGAGCTGCCCTGCCCAACCCACATAGTCACTCCTGTTGGGAGATGAATGGCCTTCTGGCCTTCGGCATATCAAAGCCTTCGGCATATCAAAGCCCTCCTTGTGGAGAAGATAAAGGTGAGTAAAACACACACTCGGGCTATGTTACTTGGGGGGTTTTCTGGTTTCACACAGAGCTGCCCTGCCCAACCCACATAGTCACTCCTGTTGGGAGATGAATGGCCTTCTGGCCTTTGGCATATCAAAGCCTGAGCAGCGCTAGGGGGAAGCTTTCTGACATCTCTCCCACTGGCAGCTCCTTTCCACGCTTGGATCGTGTCATCACCATCAGCAGGGCTGCCCTCACGCGGCACCCAGAGAGAAACCTGGCAGCTTTTCTCGGCAAAGCCCTCCTTGTGGAGAAGATAAAGGTGAGTAAAACACACACTCGGGCTATGTTACTTGGGGGCTTTAGTGATTGGCCTGGAGAGCTCTGCAGATTTGTCTACCTTCAACTGCCAATCGCTGGATCGTGTTGGACGTTTGTCCGTTAGACTGAAGAGCCCATTTTCAAGCATTTGCTCCCTGTGTAGGTACTTACAGACTGTCATCAAGGCACCCTGTAACCTTCTCTTTGTGAAGCTGAACTGATTGATTTCTGGAGTCTCTCACTATAAGGCATGTTTCCCAGTCCTTCAGTCACTCTTGTGGCTCTTCTCTGACCCCTCTCCAATTTATCAACATTCTCCTTGAATTGTGGGCACCAGACCTGGACAGAGGATCCCAGCAGAGGTCGCACCAGTGCCAAATACCGAGGGAAAATAACCTCTCTAACAACTGGAGATTGCCCTGTTTGTACAGCCCAGGATGGCATAATCCTTTTTGGCCCCAGCCTCGCACTGGGTGCTCCTGTGCAGCTGATTACCATGACTGCCAAGTCTTTTCCAGAGTCACCGCTTCCCAGGTTAGAGCCCCCCATGCTGTGAGTGCGGCCTGCGTTCTTTGGTCCTGAACATGTCACTGTATTGAAACGTAGATTGTTCCCTTGCACCCAGCTTCCCAAGTCACCGGGTCGCTCTGTATACACCAGTCTCCCTGCACAGAGCCCCAGCACTGCGCAGTCAGTGCCCACTAGGGAACTAGCAACAAATCTGCTCCGTAGATTTGGAAAGTCTTTGCTCTGCGGCGCTGCAGAAAGCTTTCCGGAGCTTACCTCCCTTCCCTGAACGTGGGACAGCGTGTGCTGGTGGGTGGTCCAGTGGGCTGGGGCCCAGTTCCTCAGTGAGACCTTTGGGCAAATCACTTCCCCCTCTGTGCCTCAGTTTCCCTCCCATGCCTTGTCTCATCCAGTTCGCTCGTGAGTTCTCTGGGGCAGGGACTGGCTCTCACTGTGTGTGTGCAGCACCTGGCACAAGGAGCCTGGTCTCAGGTGGAGTCCCTGCGTGCTAATGCTGATGGAGCCTTTGCAGTGCACTGGCGCGTGACGCTGGGGCACTGACCACAGGCCCTGCACTGCGCTCCCCAGCTGGAGCCCTGGACACCATCAAGCCCACAGTAGGACGACCTGTCTGCCGAGGCCACGTGTTGCAGGCCCTACGCTTTGCTCCCCAGTCGGAGCCTTATGTGAGCTCGGAGCCCGGCTGGCACTTCCCCACATTGTCTCCCCAGGAGCTGATTGATCTTGAGTCCGTCGACTCCCTGACCAGCGGGGTGCGTCAGCAAGCGATGCTCGCCATCATGGAGCTGAGGTACCCGGCCTGCCCGCGCAGCCCCAGCTAGTGCTGTGTGCAGCCAGACACGCCAGCCTCTTGGCATGGCCAGTTCTCCAGGGCATTCCCCCCTCTGCTCCTCCCCGTCTTCTGATTCCCCCGGGCACGTGGCACCAGGCCATGGTGCTGGTGCATGTGCGCTGGCACCCGTGGGTTGGTGGTGGAGGATCCTTCGGTGCCTGGCGACCTCTCCAAGTGGCCGTGTGAAGATGTGGGGGAGGGAGCGAGGGGGTTGGACCGGTCCCCTCTGGGACCCGCAGGCGATGGCTCCGGGGGGAGAGGGGCAGTTGGGCACTGCTGGAGCGGCGCCACCGGAGTCGCCGCCAGCTGTGCCAGCTGCATCACACCGGCAGCTCAGCAACTCCCTGTGGCTCAGAGGCTGGGCAGGCTGAGCCCTGGCACGTGGCACAGCCTGCGCCATGGAGGGCTCTCTCTCAGTGCCGCTGGCACCCTGCTCAGTGCATCAGTGCATCAGTGCATCAGTGCATCAGTGCATCAGTCTCGCCTCAGCCCTCCAATCCGCGCGTGTCTCTTCTCTTAGCAAAGTGAAGCCACTGCTGCGGGGAATGGAGCTATCCAGCCTGCTCAACCTCTGCTTCTCCAGCACCTTCTCCCTGCCTCCAGCAGAGACCAACCAGGGCGTGGAGGCTGCTCTATACAACAACGTAAGCCCCAAACTAGCCATGAGGAGCTGCCCCAAACCGAGGGGGAATCCTGCAAGTCACTTGTGTCCCTGCCCCCTGGGTTACCTGGCGCTGGCATAAGAGTGTAATGATCACAGCTCCTTGGCAGCGCTTCAGCTCAGGACCTGCAGTACCAAAGCACAAGCCCCACCGCCGCAGATAAAGGAGTAACTCCCTCATAGGGTAGCAGTAGTAGGCATTTATCCTTCACAGGCACCGGCAATTAGTGGGGAACAGACACTCCCTTCCCAAGCACATTCATCCCCAGTGCATGGCTGGGGGCACAGGCCTGAGATCGGCTGCTTGAGATGCACACAGGCCAGGGGAAGTGAAGCTTGGCTGGAAATCTCCCCTCCCCCTCAAATGCGGAGTCCTTCCTGACTCTTCTAATGCGTTAGACTGTGTGTAGTGTCCTCCCTGGGGACAGCAAAAGCGGGTGGGGTCCTGTTGCCAGGAGGAGTTTGCAGTAGGTCCCCTGCAGGTACAAGTGAGTGGGTGAGCTGGAATTGCAGGGGCTGCCATGGCCTGGGGCGTGTCACACGCCAGGGCATTGGTTCGTGGCCTGGCTGGGTAACGCCACTTGCTGTGGTTTCTCCTCTGCTCTGCACACAGACTCTGAACACCATGGATGAGCTGCTGAAGGCCTTGGTGTGTGAGGATGAGAAGCCCAACCTTGTGGTGCTGCAAAATATCGTGGAGGTGTGGAGGCATGGGGGCAGGAAGGGGACGAGTCCTGTAGCTGGGGTGGGGCTCTGGGACCAAGGCTCCATTTAATCCCAAGCATGGGACTTCTGCTCCTCAGAGTATGTTCTATAAAAAGGTTCTTGGGCTGGAGGACCAAGTGCCCCCGCTATATCTGAAAAACGTCTGCATGGGGCGGAAGTGGAGGAGTGCGGGATCTGCCGTGTTCTCCACTGAGCCTCATCTGAGCCCGGGATTCATTTGTGTTCACCATGGGCCCCACCAATACTGGCCACAGCCCAGAGCTAGATTCCCCCAATGTTCTAGTTCTGGGGCCACAGGAAGTCGATTCTGTGGGTGGTTTTGTGCTCCAAAAAGAGGGAAATGTCCTCGGCAGATATTCAGTCTACTGAATATTCAGATACTGAATATTCTGAATATTCAGTATATTCAGATACTCAGTATCAGTATATTCAGATATTCAGATACTCAGATGTCCCTTGCCAGTTAGAACTCATTTTTGCCTTAGCCTTTCTGATTTTCACTCTATGTGCTTGTGCTATTTGTTGGTACTTCTCCTTCGCAATTTGTCCCAATCTGTTTCTCTCAGGTCCTGCTCCCCTGGACCGCATCCAAGGAGGTGCATGTGCGGCTGAGGGCAGTGGGAAGAATCACCTGGCTGACCAAATTCATCTCTGGTCAACACCAATTCAAGGTGAGCAGCCTGTGACTCTGGCCGTCTCCTAAGTGCACTGAGCAGCCTCGCGGTGCAGCGCTCCCTGGCAGGGAAAACCCGGGCCTGGAATAGTGACTGTGATGATGTGACGCAGCAGGGAGGGGGGAGTGTTGACCTGGGAATGTGCCCTGGGGACGGGAGACCTGAGAGCCTGTCACCTGAGCCAGGAGGGGGAGGGGGAGGTGACACCTCTGCCCAGGAATGTGGATGGAGGCTGCAGCAGGGAACCTGCTCGGTGGTTTTAGTTTCAGTTTGGGGCTGGGTGGAGGAACACAGGGAACCCCAGGGCTGGGGTCTAAGCTCCCTGCTCCCCCAGAAGGACTTCACTGAGGGGTCCTGGGTGTACCCACAAGCTCTGTTTTGGACTGTGTTCCTGTTGTCCAATAAACCTTCTGTTTTACTGGCTGGCTGAGAGTCTCAGTGAATCCCAGGAAGAGGGGTGCAGGGCCTGGACTCCCCCACACTCCGTGGGGAGATCCTCAGTAGGAGTCCAATCTAATGAGCCCTGATGTGGACGGGTCTGTCCTCTGACTCCAGTGGGCCTTGGGTGGAGCCCCATAATTCTATCTCCAAGGACTCTCCCCGCTGTTCCCCTAGGACCAAAGTCTGCTCCGCAGGGTCAGCGGATTTACACAGGATGGCCCTGAGAGCACCCTCTGAACCCAGGTGTCTGTTCAGCCCCTTTGTCAGTTGCCCCCGGGATGCTTTGGCATCAGCTCCTGCCAGGCTGCCAGATGAACACCCCCTGCTCTGGGTGCTCAGGGCCATTGAGCTGCTCCAGCTGCTCCATCCCCCCTGTGGCAGGGCCTCCCCTCCAGCAGCTGGAGGGGGGCGCTTGGATGATATGCCCCCAGAGGCTGGGGCAGCAGAAGAGAAGGAGGGAAGTGGAAGGGGACACAGTGAAAGGGATGGGAGGGGCCAAAGGAGCCAGAGCAATGGGGAGTGGGTCAGGGGAGGCCGTGCAGACCCCAGGAGAGGAGGGCAAGGGGCTTGGTGCGACGTGGGGAAGAGCAGGGAGCGAGCGCAGGGGCTGCAGGAGGGGCAAGGGAAGGTCTGGCAGGAGGGGGAGGCTAGAGGGGGAGGCTGCAGGAGAGAACTGGTAGGAGAGAGCCGGCAGGCTGGGTGCGGCGCAGAAAGTGGGGGCTGTGGGGAGCTCCAGGATGGAGTGAGAGAGGCGGAATGCAGAGAAGAGGAGTCCAAGGTGACCTCACGCTCCTGGACCTGAGGTCAGTGGAGGGAGGGGGATGGGAGAAGGGGCTGGGATTAGGAGCTTGCCCTTGAGATGGAGACTGGACGTTAGTTCATTCCTTACCCAGGTCCCCACCTGCGGGCAACGTTTGCTGACTTTGCTACCCAGACTTCCCATCCCTGCTTAGCTTCCCTCAGTCCCTGGTGATGGGCCCCATGGCTCCTCCTGCTCTCATTGTCCCCAGTCTCTCTGCGCTGGGCTCTGCCTCGCCCGGTTCTAGCCCCTTGCTAGTGCAATGCCAGGGGGACATGCTGCGCTGGGCCTGCAGGGGCGAGTGACTCCCCTTGCTCCCTCTCTCCGTCAGGGACTGGAGGAGTTCAGAGTCCTGGGCCAGCTGGTGGGCTGTCTCACTCTGCGCTGTGCTGAGCAGGAGCAGGAGATCTGCCGATCGGCTATGGAGGGACTTCACCACCTCTACGCCTTCCTGCTGTGGCAAAAACGTAAGAGCACTGGAGACCCTTGTCCTTCCTAAATACATTGACATGGGGTTTCCAAACATGGGAAACATATTTATTGAACACTTCTGCCTTTTCTGCATCCTTTTAAACAGTCTCCATCTAGTAATGAGTCTACACCATTGCTAGGATTTCTTTTGTTCCTAATACACTTTTTGAAAAAACCTCCTTAGTATCCATAGTCCTTCAAGCCATGGAGTTTCCCCTGATGTCTTTAGCTTCCCCTGTCCATATTCTACTCTTCATAACTCACATAAGAATGGACATACTGACTCAGATCAGTTCATCTAGCCCAGTATTGGGTCTTCTGATAACGGCCAGTGCCTCATGCTTCAGAGAGAATGAACTGAAAAGGGAAATTTGGAGTGATCCATCCCCTCTCATCCAGTCCCAGCTTCTGGTAGTCAGAGGTTTAGGGACATGCAGAGTCTGGGGTTGCATGGCCTAATTATCTTGAACCCAATTATCCTTTTAGGCTTCACAACATCCCACGGCAACAATTTCCACAGGTTGCCTGTGCATTGTGTGCAGAGATACCTTCTTTTCTTTGCTTTTAACTTGCTGCCTATTAATTTCAGAAAGTGACCCCTAGTTCCCGTGTTATGTGCAGGGGTAAATCACACTTCCCTATTCACTTTCTCCACACCAGTCATGATTTTATAGACCTCTGTCATCTCCCCCCTTAGTCAGCTCTTTTCTAAACTAAATGGTCCCAGGTCTACACTGCAGACCTATATTGTTATCACTCCATTGCTCAGGGCTGTGAAAAATCCACACCCCTGTTGGCAGAAGCACCCCTCCCACTGACATAGCTAGCGCCTCTCCGGGAGGTGGATTAAGAGCTTGTTGGCAGAGGACCATCTTCTCTTCAACGTTACAGCGCCGGTGCAGCTATGGCGATAGAGTGGTTTAAGTGTAGACTTGCCCCCAGTCTTTTTAATCTTTCCTCATATGGAAGCTCTTCCATACCCCTAATCATTTTTGTCGCCCTTCTCTGCACCTTTTACAAGTCTGGTATATCTGTTTTGAGGTGGGGCGACCAGAACTACACGCGGTATTCAAGGTGTGGGCGCGCACATTGGATTTGTATCGAGGCATTATGACATTTTTCTGGTTTATTATCTATCCCTTTCCTAATGGTTCCCAACATTCTGCTGGCTTTTTTAACTGCCACTGCACGGTGAGCGGATGTTTTCGGAGAACTCTTTACGATGACTCCAAAATCTCTTTCTTGAGTGGTAATTTAAACCCCATAATTGTGTATGTATAGTTGGGATTGTGGTGTCCAGTTTGCATTTATCAATATTGAATGTCATCTGCCATTTTGTTGCCCAGTCCCCCAGTTTTGTGAGATCCCTTTGTAGCTCTTCGCAGTCTGCTTTGGATTTAACTATCTTGAGTCATTTTGTATCATCTGCTAATTTTGCTACCTCACTGGTTACCCCTTTTTCTGGATCATTGATGACTATGTTGAACTACACTGGTGTCAACACAGATCCTTGGGGTGCCCCGCTCTTTACCTCTCTCCACTGTGAAAACTGACCATTTATCCCTCTTGTTTGCTTCCTATCTTTTAACCACTGACCCATGAGAGAACCTTCCCTCTTATCCCATGACAGCTTACTTTGGTTGGATTGGTGAGGCATGACTTCCCTTTACAAAAGCCATGTTGACTCTGCCCCAACAAATTGTGTTCACCTATGTGTCTGATAATTCTGTTCTTTCCTATCATTTCAACAAGTTGCCTGGTGCTGAAGTCAGGCTTGCCAGGGATCACATCTGGAGACTTTTATAAACTTCACTGTCACGTTCGCTATCTCGTACAGAGGCCGATTTAAACATTAGCTTACATACCACAGCACTGCACAGAAGTTTGTTTGGATGTCTCGTGAGAGCTGCAACCTTTGCACCAGGCAGGCAATTTACCATGCGGTTCTCCCACTCATCACAAACCCAACTGCTTATATGTTTATTGATTGAATCCCCCATTATTATTACCTGGCTTTTCTTTGTAACTGGGCTTCCCGCCTCAGGAGGGGCAGCCTCAGTGTGAGAGGATATCCTGACTTCATCTGGCAGGTGGGTCCCAACTATGGGATCGTCTCCCTCTGCTCCAGCTCGATGTTCTCCTTCCCAGAAACTTTCACCCTCCTCAGCAGCACAGAGGCTGTCAGACTGGGGGTGGGACCACTCTACTGCATCCCTAAAAGTCTCCTCTATGTACCTCGCTGTCTCCCTTGGCTCCACCAGTTCAGATCCTCTGGCCTCCTGGTCTCCGAGGGCAGTAGCTCCTTGGGCCAAATGCCCAGATGTGCTACCTGCCCACAGGGCTGGTAATCCTACATGCTGCATTCAGTGCAATCCACTGGAGAGCCTCACACTGCTGCTGCACTTCTGCCTGGTTTATTTTCACTCTTCCAGGGGGGTTAGTTTGTTTAGTTTTGTTCCGGGGGTGGGGGGAGTTTATTGGCCTGAATTTACAGTATGTTTCTTAGATGTACTTGTCTGTAAACTTCCTTGCAAAACTCCCGTTTCCAAAGCTAACCTCTGATTTCTATTGCCTGCTGTCTGTTTCCCCTCCCTGGTTCAGGCACCACGCTGGCAAAGCAGAGTGCAGAGTATCTGCAGGTCTTCAGGGAGTGGCGAGCGGAGAACACCTTCTGGGTCACCTGGTTCACCAACACCAGCAATATCGCCATGGTAACTACTTTCAATGCTTCCTGGGATTGTTGTGCCCAGAGTCCTCAGGAGAGAGAAATTAACACCCTAGGAGTCAGGGGGAAGGGACAGACCCAGGCGTGTGACTGACCCCATCCAGCTGGGCCGGAGCCCTGCCTATGGCCCACTCCACCTCATAGAATCATAGACCTCAGGAGGTATATAATCCAATCCCCTTCTCATAGCAGGACCAACCCCAACTAAATCATCCCAGCCAGGGCTTTGTCAAGCCTGACCTTAAAAATCTCGAAGGATGGAGATTCCCCACCTCCTTAGATAACCCTTTCCAGTGCTTCACCACCCTCCTAGTGAAATAGTGTTTCCTCATATCCAACCTGGACCTCCCCCACTGCAACTTGAGACCATTGATGCTTGTTCTGTCACCTGCCACCACTGAGAACAGCCAAGCTCCAGCCTCTTTGGAACACGCCCCCCTGCCCCCCGACCCCAGCAGGTAGTTGAAGGCTGCTATCAAATCCCCCCTCACTCTTCTCTTCTGCAGACTAAATAAGCCCACTTCCTTCAGTCTCTCCACATAATTCATGTGCTTCAGCCCCCTAATCATTTTCGTTACCCTCTGCTGGACTCTCTCCGATTTCTCCACATCCTTGGGGGGCCAGATGTGACCTCACCAGTGCCGAATAGAGGGGAATAATCACTTCTCTCGATCTGCTGGCAAGGCTTCTACTATGGAGGGCCAATATGCCTCCTTCTGTGCCACATCCCAAGATGCACTGGGTCTCATCCAAACCTGATCCCAGCTCCTTGTCAGGTGTGGTGGGAGCTTCCCCAGAGATTAATGCTCTCCAAGGCATCATTGCGTCCATGCACCAGTGCCAGCCCCTGCTGAGCACTAGAGAGTGTATCCGTGCTGTGCAGTATTGTGCCCCCGTGCACTGCCACGCCGGCCTCTGCCATGTACGACAGCTCCTGATTGCTGGCTGGGTACTGTGCATCCCAGGTGCAGTAACCCAGCCCTGTCCCGGCAGAGCAGGCTTTGCCTGCACTCCTGGCTGGGCCACTCCTGGCTGCTCGGTCCGACTGGAACCGCACTGGGCAGCAAAAGGGGTTTCACTGGCAGGTTTCTTTCAGATGTTTGGGAAGTACTTCAACCCCTCCGAGCGCATGGACTTCCTCCTCACGGCTATCGAGGGCATGAAAGACACCAGCGTCCATGACTCGGTGGCGGCCAGGCACATGCTGCATGTGATCCTGTGGGTCCCCAGCCCAAGCTTGGAGAGGGTAAGAGTTGCAGTGAGAACAGCCTGCTGGGGGAGCCCATCCGTGGGAGACTCTGTCTCTGGGCGCTCGGCATTACTGGGGGGCAGGTCCTGTGCAATGCGGGGGGTCAGTCTAGGTGATCTCCATGGCCGCTTGTGGTCTTGCAGTCTATGAATCGATAGGCCGGGAATTGGCCCTGTGTTCTAGGCCTGGAGCTGGAGAAGAGGATGTGGGAGGGCAGATGGCTCTCAGGTACGGCAGCTCCCTGGCACCCCAGATCAATAGCAGCACGAGGAAGCCAAAGCCCCCATCTCCCCATTTCTCTTCCAGGTGTCGGAGGCTGTGACGAGCATATACCACAACCTGGACTCCATCAGCGAGCCGCTGGCCCAGCAGCAGCTGCTCAAGGCCCTTGTCGTGCTGGGCCACCAGTACAGCGAGGAGGTGGTCACAACCCTGCTGGGCTGCTCGCTGTCATGTGACAGGTACGGGGCTGGGGCTGCTGCCGCTTGCGCTCCGGCTGCCCCGGACTGGTCCCGCTGCCAGGGTCAGGGGCGTGCAGAACCTTCCAGAGACCTCCTGCTCCCTGCAGAGCTGCTGCTTGTTCTGGAGGGTTTTGCAGGCTGACATGCCGTGGAGACAGGCCAGACTGCAAAACCCCAGATGGCAGCCCTCGGCCTCCCCCGGGGCTGACACTCAGACCCGGCCCCCATGCAGCCTGCCCCAGGCAGTGGGGGCCCTTGCTGCAGCAGGAGGGCAACAAAGGGCCGGCCGGTGGCGAGAGACCAAGCAGGGTGAAGGTGGCAGTGGGTGCAGGAGGCTGGCGGGGCTCTGGCCAGGTGAAATCGGCTCTCTCCCTTTGCAGCGTTGCTGTGGAGATGTGGAGGGTGCTGACATCCCACCCCAAGACCGCAGGAAAGGTCCTACGGGAGCTGCTCGACAGGCTGCAGAAATGGCCGCTGCGCCACCATCACGATGTCTCTCAGCAAGAGGTTGGCGTCGCCCCCTTGGCCGTAAGTTCCAGCCCCTGCAGCAAGGGAAGGAGCGCTGTGTTTCCCCTCCACGGCCTGAGGGTGTCTCTCAGTCTCCCACTGGGTATCGCCATTGGGCCGAAGAGAGAGAGCGTGACTCTAGCCAGCGCTAAAGTCGAGGCAGAACACACCAAAACCCTCTCCTGGTGCTCTGGGACAGCTCTCATAGAACCGCAGGGTGAGAAGGGATCGCAAGGTCAGCTTGTCCAGCCCCCTGCCAAGATGCAGGATTTGTTGTGTCTATCCCAGCCGAGATAGATGGCTCCAGCCTCCTTCTATAAACCTCCAGCAAAGGGGCTTCCACAAGCTCCCTAGTCATCTGTCCCATTGTCCTACTCTTCTTACAGTTAGGAAGGTTTTCCTGAGATTTAATCTAAATCTGCAGTGCTGTCGTTTGAACCCATCCCCTCTTGTCCTGCCCTCTGTGGCAAGAGAGAACAACTTTTCGCCATCTTTTTTTTGGCAGCCTTCGAAGAATCTGAAGACCATTAGCATGTCCCCCCTTAATCTCCTCTTTTCCAAACTAAACATAGCCAGTTCCTTCAACCTTTGCTCGTATGGCTTGTGTTCCATCCCTCTGATCATCTTTGTCACTCGCCCCTGGATCCATTACAGTTTCTCCACATCTTTTGTAGACATTGGTGACCAAATGTGGACACCGTACTCCAGCTGAGGCCTAACCAGCACTGAGTAGAGTGGTACTATCACCTCCCATGACTTGCAGGCTATACCTCTGTTAATGGAACCTAAGATTGCATTTGCTTGTTTTTTTTGTTTTTTTTTTTTGCAACAGCATCGCTTTGCTGACTCATGCTGAGGCTGTGATCCACCGCAGCTCCCAGATCCTTCTCAGCAGTACAACCGGTTATCCCCCATTCTGTTTCTGTGCATTTGCTTTTTCTTCTCTAAATGTAGCACCTCACTTTTGTCTTGGGTGAGTTTGATTTTGTTGTCTAGAGCCCAGTCCTCCAATTTACCATGATCCCTCTGAATTTGAGCTCTTTCCTTCAAAGTCTTGGCAACTCCTTCATCAGGGAGCTGATGCAGGGCTGGGGTCATTGAAAGCTTCCCAGGGGACCTGGCCGTGGCCTGGAGTCAGGAGCCCTGGTTTCTAGTCCTGGCTCTGCCACTGACCTGCTGGGTGACCTTGGGCAAGTCCCTGCCTGGCTTTTGTCTGTTGTTCTGCAGGGCAGGGCCTGGCTCCTGCAGGGTGCGTCTCTGGGTGTGTGATCCAAAGAACCCTAGCACTAGAGTAGCAGCAGAGCTGTGGACTCTAGAGCTCCAGGGATTGCTGGTGACACCAGTGATCCGGGACGCCCGGAAAGAGCCATTTTGCTTCAATTGGAACCATTTTTTCCTACCAATCCCCTTTTTGAGCCTCGTAGGTTTTAACTGTTGACGTCACAGCTCTGTCCCGCAGCACTCGCTCCTCTGAAGAGCTCGAGAAGGGCCTTTTGCTGCTCAGACCTCATACCAAGTGTGATAGACACAGCATAGTGAAGGCAGAGAAAACCCTTGGGACTTAAATACACAGATCTGGCAGCCTGGTCAAAGAGGAGACAATCTGAAGGCAACTCTCCCTAATGATAATTTACTTCCCCTGAGAATAGCAGGTCAGTCCGGTTTATTAAAGCCGGACGATGAATCGATCAGACATGGAGAGGGCATGACTGTAATTCTCTTTGTTATCCACCATTCCCATTGTTCCATGTCCTCAGCCTGGTTTTCACTTGCTTGTGTTTTATTTTTCCTTCTGGAATCGGTAAGCCTGTATTGGACACTTTTCCCCCTGATCCCGGTTGAGGTTTTGTGGGGCTGTCTTTGAACAGTTCAAAAGCCAAATACAAAAATGATTGAATCTGGCTTTTAGTAACAGACCAAGCCTAGAACTCGTGTACAAAATCGGCTCCCTCACCGAGGCTGGGCTGTAAGGCCCGGGACTCAGGAGAACCCAAGTTCAGTTTCGGGCTCTGCCAGACTCCCCGGGTGACCATGGGTGAGTCACGTCGCCTCTCTGTGCCTGAGTTCCATGTCTGTACAATGGGGATAGAAATCCTTCCTTTGTGTGTCTAGCCTGTAAGCTCTAGGCCAGGGAATGTCTCTTTCTGTGCCTGGGAAGCCCCCAGCACACACCCTGATTGCAGATAGGCGCTGGAGGTGCTATTCTAACCCTTATAACAAGAATACACTTGATTTGTTTGGAGTCAAGGTGTTGTGCAGAGAAGTTTCCACAGATGATACCTGCTAATAAATACCACCCCCTGGGATCGGGGGTACAAGGAAGCAGCTGCTTATGTTGCAGGTAGCCGGCCCCGCTGCCTGCGATCCTAGCTGGGGCTGTGCAAGGGCTTTGAGGCTCTAACATGTCATCTGGAGGAGGGGCGCTAGAAGACTTTTGATAGTGGAGGTGCTGAGCACCCCCTTACACCTGTGCACACACCCCACCACCCCTAGAGCTGGGGTCAGGAGCAGGGCCATGGCTCCAGGGGGGCGGGAGATGGATGGGGCAAGGGGGCCGAGGCTGGGGCCACAGCTGGGAGTTGGCGCAGGGCCGGCAGCTGGGACCTTGTGTGTGGGGCCAGGAGCAGAGCCCCGCGTAAAACCTTGGAGTGCTGCAGCACGCCCTGCACTCCTAGTTCCCGTGGCTCTGTCTGCAGGGGAGGCAGACGTTGTTTTGGAAATGGCTTGTTGGGTCACCGGAGGGTGTTTCGTAAAGCAGCTCCTCCTTTCACACAGATAGGGAAACTCCAGCGCCAACTCCCAGTCGTCGTGGAGCGGCTACACGAGGCACACAGGGACATCATCTCCAATGCCATCGCGGTGCTGAGAGACATCCTCGCTGGCATGGACAGGCAGAGCGCCAGCCCCATGGCTGTGCAAGTGGCTGAGAAACTCCTGCCGTTCTTTCATGATGTAAGGCCTGGCGGCCCGCGGGAGACCCTTTAAGCCACAGACGTATGAATGGGGGCTGGCGGGTGGGCTAGCGGGACCTATGCTATGGCCCTAGCCAGAAAAAGGATTGTCGTAAATGACATGAACCCATTCCCGCCTTCTTCTGCTAGCCCATTCTCCATTAGAGCATATGGCAGTAAGAGTGGGAACCCTGGTGTCCTGTAGGCCTGCTGACAAGGATCAGGGCAGCCTGGGGACGAGGCTCCCCTTGAGGGAAGGACATGCATTCCTGAGTCTGCATGCAGCGAGGGGGCCTCTGCAGCACAGGGTGCCGCAATGCTCCTGCTGGCTTCCAGGGTAACAAGTGATGGTACCCTGGTGAAAATCCTGCCCCTCCCCTCCCTGGCCAGGAATCCCACAGCTGGCCTGTCAGCTCCATAAGGAAACGGCTCCATCTGTAGGTTCTGCAGCTACCACCCTTTCCTCTCCCCTTCGTTCTCATGGCAGGGCAGCATCAAAGGAGGGGCTAGTTCTCCCCAGGCCTTTCGTAACCACAAACGAGCCCCCGCCAGCGTGTTCACCAGACTGATGTTCAGTCTCCCACTGCACGGCGAGAGCCAGCAAAGTGGGCGGGAGAAAGGGACCCATCCATTACTGCCTTCCAGGGGTAACGCCCCAGTGGGGGCTCCTGGAGGGACCACCCACCTCCCCAGCTCTCACAACGCTAAATCCTACCCTCAGCCCTCCCCAACTCTGCAGGGACCCGGCCACTCTTTATTTAGCAGTGGCACAGGTCCAGCTAAAGCTGTTCCCAGGGTCTCCTGGATCCCCAGCTGACCGAGGGGACAGGACAGCCCAGACCGAAGATGCAGGATCTCGCCCTGGGGTGAGCCTTTAAACCAAAACCCTGTGGGGCCCGGGGGGAACAGAACAGGTTTTCTGGCCAAGAAGATACCAGGCCAGCCCCTCAGCTGGTGGAAACCTGCATCTCTTTTGCCTTCAGTGGCGCTATGCTCATGAGACTCTGGCCCCCAGCTGTGCCTGTATGACTGGGGGTGAGTTAGCAATACCCCCTGCAGGGCAGACATCTCTGTCACAGTGAGCGCTCACCCCGCTGAGTGAGCACGACCGTCACAGCCTCTCCTCCCCACATCCTCTCTTGCAGGAGTCCAGCAAACTCCGGGTGCTCTCCATCGCCCTCTTTAAACACCTGCTGGAGCTTGTAAGGGGGCCCAGCAGGAGGAAGATGAAGGAGCACGTCATCCGGAGCCTGGTCCCGCTGCTCCTCCTCCTGCATGATGAGCGTCCCAATGTGTCCCAGGTGAGGCCACGAGCTGGAGCCTGCAGCTGAGATCGTTACAGAGTGACCAGTAATTTGTTGGGGGGGGCAACATGTGACACCCCCCTTTCAAGGGTCTGGCCGGCAGAGGGCAGGTGCTCAGTGCTGTGACAATCAGGTGCTCAAAATCACTTGAACGTTGAGTCCAGTAGCGCCATGACCATGTCGCCCCAGCCAATTGCTGAGTCTTCCCTGCCTCCTCTGAGCCCAACACTCCCCCCCTGCAGCCAGGCTGAGAGAATGGGTGGGCGGAGGGGTCAGCTCACCTCTCCTACAGCCACAGGCCTCCGCACATTCCCCTGGCTGTGCTGGTGGGAAGAGCACAACCCTGGCCATGGTCCCTACCCGGAGCAGAGCTACCCAGCCTCCAGATGGTGCCCAAGACCCAATGTACCCTTGGCCAAGCAGCCCGGACAGCTCTTACTAGCCATGACATGCCCAAGCCCTCCCTCCGCCCCGCCCCAGCTGCCTGTGCCCACGCTCGCTCTCATGGCCCCCATCACTTGGGAGCCAAATGCTCCCAGCTGTAATGAATTCACCCTCCTACCCCCCAGGAGGTGGGGAACTAACGCACAGCGTGAGGCCTAGTGCCTCAGAAGTATTGAATGCCCATGGGCATTAGGCACCTAAATCCCTTTGTAGCCCTGGGCCGAAGCAACTTGCCTGAGTTCCTGCAGGAAGAGCTGGGAATTGAGTCAGGTCTCCAGCCATTGCCTTAGCCACACCTCCGCTCTTCCGCGAGCAGCCGCGGGCCGGGAACCGTTTAGCACACACGGCCTCCGGAAACTATGTTAGTGGCTTCCAGCTGGGCTGTCCCTAGCCATTTGGGTGCCCTATCCAGCCCTCTCGCAGTGGGGCTGTGTGGGGCCCCAGGCCTCCCCCTCCCCCCGACCAGGGTCTGGGAGGCAGGAGCTGTGTGGGGCCACTTTTGGGGGCCCACAGGCCCAGAGTGGCCTGGGAGATTAGCGGAGAACTGGGAGTAGCCCGCTCTGCTTCCCTCGCCCTGGCTCCAGCCGTGTTGCTCAAGGGAGGGGGTTTGGGGAAAGGGATCCCTCCCACACACACACTCACTGACAGCAGCGGGAAGCGGAGCAGCCTGGCCCCAGCCCGCTCTACTCTGCCAGCTCCCAGCCACGGCACTCCGCTTCCCACCGCCGGTGAGTGCGGGGGGCAATCCTTTGGAGTAGAGCGGGCTGGGACCGGGTTGCTCCACTTCCTGCCACTGCCAGTGAATGTGGGGTCGCTGGGGGAAGAGGCTTGAGGAGAAGAGGTGGAATGGGGGCGGGCTGGGGACGGAGCAGGGGGGAAGGGGAAGAGGCAGGGCGGAGGGAGTTGTCCAGGCCCCCCCAGGGACGGCCCTGCCCATTGTAGTGGACGCAGCCCGCGGCAGGGCTGGCCGAGGTATAGGGCAGGTCACTGGGGCTGGTGCTGCTGCATGTGCAGCATGCAGCCGCCTAGGGGCACCATGAAATTTAGGGCAATTTGGTGCCCCAAATTTCGTGGTCCCCTATGCAGCCGCATATGCCGAGGGACGGCCCTGGCTTCCAGCTCCTGTAACTGTGGCCGGCCCCTCTTGTTTTGCAGGTGTGTTGGGACACCCTCAGGAGTGCTCTGGAATTCCTCAGGTGGAGCCAGCTCGGTACTCTCGTCCAGAAGAAGGAGCTTTGGCGAGGCTGTGACTGCCTGGTGAGGGAGCCCTCCATTGCCCAGCTCCGTGCCCACACCGAGCCCCAGCCCCGGGACCACACCTGGCCCTGGCTGTAGTCCCTCTGCGTGATCCCCCCGGCACAGGAAAGAGGGCTGAAAGCAGGACACTCCACAGATCTGGAACCTGGCCTGCAGGATGGAAAGGCCTTTAATAACCTTGTGCTCCCTTCTTCTGGCTCCTAGGTGGCATGCTACAAGGGGAGGGCAGAAACCTTCCTCTGCCAGGCCATGGCCTTTCTGGAAGACCCACAGGATCCCATTAGAGAAGCGGCCATCAGGTTTCTAGGTAACCACAGAGCAGAGGGGTCCCTTAAGCAGAGGGGCTGGATCCAGTCCCAGGCTCTCCTCAGTCCCTGCCGGCAGCGAGAAGTAACCCCTGGGCTCCTGATTGCCGAATGAAGGCTCAGGGGTGTCAGAAACCCGCAGGAGCAAGCTCACCCCAAACTGCCCTGATCGGCTGATGGGCCCCCTCGAACCCCACTGCTCCCCATGCAGTCCCCATCCCCCCTCCCCCCACCCCACCATGGGCTCTTGGTAGTGGAACCTCAAGGCGCTATGCTCTCCTTTGGCAACCAGCCCCACAGCCATCCCTGGGGACTCGCCCTTTCCCCTAGGGACTCAGGAGTGCGTCCTGGACAGCAAGGGGCAGGGGAAAGCCCCACTGCTTGGAGGGTGACATACACTTTGACGCCCTCGCTGGGGACGCAGGGATGTAATGAGCTGTTTGTGTGTGTAGGCCTCACTGCCCGGCAGCTGGACCAGCAGAGCCAGGAGAAGTTAGAGGCCATCTGCAATGGTGAGTGGTATCTGCCTTGAGCACTGAGCGCTAGAGGGACAAATGGCCCAGGGCCAAAGGCTGGGTTCAATCTCCGACGCCAGCAATGTGATCTTGGGCAAGAGCCACAAAGGGTTGCAAAATGTAGATCCCCAAACCCCCGATCAGCTTCCCCCTCACCCTGTGGTGTCTGCTGGTTGGCATGTGCCCAGGCACTTAGCCCTGACCTCAGAGCTGTGGCCTGGAAAATCCCCAAACTGGGCCTGAGCTGGCTGGCCTTCGCAGATGATTGCCCCCCCCCGCCCCCGCAACAAAGCAAGGGTGGGGTCCTGCCTCCCCCCCTTGCACTCACTAGCCCAGGGTTTCTTGCAGTCACCTCCAGGTGGGGTGCCTGGTGTCAAGCCACTGCTCCAAAGGAGACTGAGGTGATGTCCGGTCATCTACCTCCCTGCTGCGTGCCCGGACCCCTGGGCCAGCGCAGGGCAGAGCAGCGCCTCCTCCACATTTTTTGGGGAAGAGGGGGACGGGGGGGGTGACATAGCTCAGGCTCCTCACTCCCAGAGCAGTTTCACAGCTGGGCCCCAACCAGAGCTAGAGAATGGCTGAGCTCCCTCCTCGGCATTTCCTGGAGGGCAGCAGGGCACCGGAAGTTAGGCGTAGCCTAACAATGCCCAAGCCCCCTTTGTGAATCTCCCCCTCTCTGGTCTTGAGTGCCCATCTGTGCACTGGGGGGAAGGGGGAGCGTAAATACAGGCAGGGATGAGGCCATCAGATCCTGCAGGGACGGGGCAGTCCTGGAAATAGTGAGTGAATGGGGTTCATTGTGACTTCTTGCCTGTGTCTGGGGGCTCCCCCAGCTATGGAGGGCAATGGGGATGTTAAGTGAGGGTTGGTGGTTGTTCCTGCTAGTCCCCTGCCTCCCGCCTCCCAGCCTGCTGCCTTCTTGTCACGGGCTGAGAGGTACAGCCCTGGCTTGGTGTGCCAGGGCTTTCCAGAGCACCATGGCTCTGACCTCCATTTCCTTCCTTTCAATCTTAGTCCTCAAAGGCTTGCAGCAGGACAGCAAGTCCTCTGTCAGGTGCCTGGCTTTGCAGACAATGCTCATCCTCAATGCCTGCAAGAAACATCGTCCAGCCCACACCAGCCTACGGACACTCTTGCACAGGATGAGACTGATGCATACAAGGGAGAACCCAGTCATTGAAGCTGCCCAGCTGCCTGAGTAAAAGCCAGCCTCCCTACTCTGGGGGTTTGGTGCACCAGAGCCCGCCTGGAGCAGGGTGGAACACATCGTGCCGGACCATGGCTTCCTCCCCATTGGCGGCCTGCCCTGCCCAGCCACGTGAGTAGTTAACCGCTCAATAGCTTTTATCACCATGTACTTTTTGACAGGTTTCCATGCCCCGTGTAGAATTTACGTCCCGCCCTCCGTCCCCGTTTCCGGTCGTGTACATTTTTGGCACCATCGGCCCTTCTGAACATTTATTTTGTATTATTTTTCTGTGTTTGGCCGGGGGAAGGTTGCGTGCTTGTGCTACAGTCAGGCAGGCAGAGCAGCAGAAGGTCGATTTGCCTGGCCCTTGATCAGGGCAGGGCAGCGATCAAGGAGGCTGCCACTCCTGACAGTGGGGTGGCGGAGATAGGGGAACCCAGGTCCTCCCGCTACACTTCGTCCCCGCCCAGGGCCCGAACAGCGTGGTGTGTTTTGACATATTTAGAGAAAAAGTATGAACGAGTAGAAAGAGAGGCTGTAGGGGGTTCGCGGCTCCCTCCCCATCCGTCTGGGCGGGAGACCACGGCCCTCGCTACGATACTTCCGGGGTACCTTGGTTCAGGGGAAATAGCTCAGTGTTCATGGTTCTGGCCTGCAGTCAGGCCGACCAACGGTAGAGAGTCTGTTTGCCCGGGGTCCTCATTCAGGACAGGGCTGCTGTCGAGTAGGGGCTCTGGCCTACAGTCAGGCAGGCAGAGCAGCAGAAGGTCCATTTGCCTGGCCCTTGATCAGGGCGGGGCAGCAATCAAGTAGGGGGGCTCTGGCCTACAGTCCGGCAGAGCCGTCGCAGCCTGGGGGAGGTTAGCTCTCTGGTGGGAGAGTCAGCACAACCGTCTGGCATCCTGATTCAGGCGGGTGCCAGACGAATCAGGCCTCCTGACAACCAAGTGGGGAGGCTGCTACTCCTGACGGTGGGGTGGCAGTGGTAGGGGAATCCAGGCCCCCTCACTCCACTGCGTCCCAGCCCAGGGCCCTAACAGCCGTGGAGCGGTCCGCCACTGCGTCAGTGGGGAAAATCCGACAGCAACACGCTGGCCGGCTTGTAGTCAATAACACAGCTGAACCCAATTCGGCTGTCCTGGGCTCCTTGCTACACGCCATTCCGTGTGTACATGGGTTCAGGGGTGGCAGGTTTGTAGAAATTTTGGTGGTGCACAGAACCCGCCCCTACTTCGCCCCGCACCTGCCCAAGGCTCCAGGAGGGAGTTTGGGTGAGAAAGGACATCTGGGGTGCAGGCCCTAGGCTTAGGCAGAGTATTGGGGTGCAGGCTGCAGGCTCTGGGAGGGAGTTTGGGGATGGGAGGGGGTGCAGAGGGAGGGGGTGCAGGGCTGAGGGGTTTGGGAGGGGCTCAGGGCAAGAGTCGGGGTGTAGGGGGTGAGGGTTCTGTTTGGGGCTGGGAGGTTTGGGGGGTTAGAGAGGCTCAGGGCTGGGGCAGGGGGTTGGAATGTAGGGAGTGGCAGCCGGTGTCAAGTGGAGTCCCCCAGGGGTCGGTCCTGGGGCCGGTTTTGTTCAATATCTTCATAAATGATCTGGAGGATGGTGTGGATTGCACCCTCAGCAAATTTGCGGATGATACTAAACTAGGAGGAGTGGTAGATATGCTGGAGGGCAGGGATAGGTTACAGAGGGACCTAGACAAATTGGAGGATTGGGCCAAAAGAAATCTGATGAGGTTCAATAAGGATAAGTGCAGGGTCCTGCACTTAGGACGGAAGAACCCAATGCACCGCTACAGACTAGGGACTGAATGGCTAGGCAGCAGTTCTGCAGAAAAGGACCTAGGGGTTACAGTGGACGAGAAGCTGGATATGAGTCAGCAGTGTGCCCTTGTTGCCAAGAAGGCCAATGGCATTTTGGGATGTATAAGTAGGGGCATAGCGAGCAGATCGAGGGACGTGATCGTTCCCCTCTATTGGACATTGGTGAGGCCTCATCTGGAGTACTGTGCCCAGTTTTGGGCCCCACACTACAAGAAGGATGTGGATAAATTGGAGAGAGTCCAGCAAAGGGCAACAAAAATGATTAGGGGTCTGGAACACATGACTTTTGAGAAGAGGCTGAGGGAACTGGGATTGTTTAGTCTGCAGAAGAGAAGAATGAGGGGGGATTTGATAGCTGCTTTCAACTACCTGAGAGGTGGTTCCAGAGAGGATGGTTCTAGACTATTCTCAGTGGTAGAAGAGGACAGGACAAGGAGTAATGGTCTCAAGTTGCAGTGGGGGAGGTTTAGGTTGGATATTAGGAAAACCTTTTTCACCAAGAGGGTGGTGAAACACTGGAATGTGTTACCTAAGGAGGTGGTAGAATCTCCTTCCTTAGAAGTTTTTAAGGTCAGGCTTGACAAAGCCCTGGCTGGGATGATTTAATTGGGGATTGGTCCTGCTTTGAGCAGGGGGTTGGACTAGATGACCTCCTGAGGTCCCTTCCAACCCTGATATTCTATGATTCTATGAGATGAGGGCTCTGTCTAGGGCTGGAGATGAGGGGTTTGTGGTGTTGGAAGAGGCTCAGGGCTGGGGCAGAGGGTTGGAGTGTGGGGGGATGAGGGCTCTGTCTCGGGCTGGAGATGAGGGGTTTGTGGTGTTGGAGGGGGCTCAGGGCTGGGGCAGAGGGTTGGGGTATGGGGGGATGAGGGCTCTGTCTAGGGCTGGAGATGAGGGGTTTGTGGTGTTGGAGGGGGCTCAGGGCTGGGGCAGAGGGTTGGGGTATGGGGGGATGAGGGCTCTGTCTAGGGCTGGAGATGAGGGGTTTGTGGTGTTGGAGGGGGCTCAGGGCTGGAGCAGAGGGTTGAGGTATGGGGGGATGAGGGCTCTGGCTAGGACTGGGGATAAGGTGTTTGGGGTGTTGGAGGGGCTCAGGGCGAGGGTTGAGGGTGTGGTGGAGAGGTGAAAGCTCTGGCTGGGGGTGTGGGCTCTGGGGTGGGGCAGGGCTGGGGATGAGTTGGGGTGCAGGCGGGCTGCTCCGGGATAGGGGCCAGAGAGGAGGACTCCCCCCAGCCCTTTCCCTGCCGGCAACAGCGAGCTTTGGGGGAGGACAGTGAGTGGCAGCCCCAACAGCTTCTCAGTGTCCCTGGCATCTGGCAGCCCCTCTGGGTCTCTGTCAGGATAGCGCTCTCCGTTAGGTCTGTGCTTCCACAGCGGGGAAGAGACGTGCTGCTCATCTGGCAGCTCTCTCCCATCTGAGCTGGAGGCCCGGCCTTTTATAAGGGACTCATTCCTCTAGGTCACACTGCAGTCACTCACAGAGACGGTGCAGCGAGGTAAATCTAGCCATGTATCAATCAGAGGCCAGACTAACCTCCTTGTTCCAATAAGAACAATAACTTAGGTGCACCATTTCTTATTGGAACACTCCGTGAAGTCCTGCCTGAAATACTCCTTGATGTAAAGCCACCCCCTTTGCTGATTTTAGCTCCCTGAAGCCAACCCTGTAAGCCGTGTCGTCAGTAGCCCCTCCCTCTGTCACAGCAACGGCAGAGAATTGTTCCGCGCCTTTTTTCTGTGCGGACGCCATACCAAGGCAAGCATGGAGGCCGCTCAGCTCACTTTGGCAATTAGGAGCAAATTAAATACCACACGCATTATCCAGCACTATATGCAGCACCAGAACCTGGCAGAGTGATACCGGGCGAGGAGGCGACGTCAGGACGGTCGCGTGAGCGATCAGGACATGGACACAGATTTCTCTGAAAGCGTGGGCCGAGCCAATGCATGCATCATGGTGCTAATGGGGCAGGTTCATGCTGTGGAAGGCCGATTCTGTGCTCAGGAAACAAGCACAGACTGGTGGGACCGCATAGTGTTGCAGGTCTGGGACGATTCCCAGTGGCTGCGAAACTTTCGCATGCGTAAGGGCACTTTCATGGAACTTTGTGACTTGCTTTCCCCTGCCCTGAAGCGCATGAATACCAAGATGAGAGCAGCCCTCACAGTTGAGAAGCGAGTGGCGATAGCCCTGTGGAAGCTTGCAACGCCAGACAGCTACCGGTCAGTTGGGAATCAATTTGGAGTGGGCAAATCTACTGTGGGGGTGCTGTGATGCAAGTAGCCCACGCAATCAAAGATCTGCTAATATCAAGGGTAGTGACCCTGGGAAATGTGCAGGTCATAGTGGATGGCTTTGCTGCAATGGGATTCCCTAACTGTGGTGGGGCCATAGACGGAACCCATATCCCTATCTTGGCACCGGAGCACCAAGCCGGCGAGTACATAAACCGCAAGGGGTACTTTTCAATAGTGCTGCAAGCTCTGGTGGATCACAAGGGACATTTCACCAACATCAGCGTGGGATGGCCAGGAAAGGTACATGACGCTCGCATCTTCAGGAACTCTGGTCTGTTTCAAAAGCTGCAGGAAGGGACTTTATTCCCAGACCAGAAAATAACTGTTGGGGACGTTGAAATGCCTATATGTATCCTTGGGGACCCAGCCTACCCCTTAATGCCATGGCTCATGAAGCCGTACACAGGCAGCCTGGACAGTAGTCAGGAGCTGTTCAACTACAGGCTGAGCAAGTGCAGAATGGTGATAGAATGTGCATTTGGACGTTTAAAGGCGCGCTGGCGCAGTTTACTGACTCACTTAGACCTCAGCGAAACCAATATTCCCACTGTTATTACTGTTTGCTGTGTGCTCCACAATATCTGTGAGAGTAAGGGGGAGACGTTTATGGCGGGGTGGGAGGTTGAGGCAAATTGCCTGGCTGCTGGTTACTCGCAGCCAGACACCAGGGCGGTTAGAAGAGCACAGGAGGGCGCGGTACGCATCAGAGAAGCTTTGAAAACCAGTTTCATGACTGGCCAGGCTACGGTGTGAAAGTTCTCTTTGTTTCTCCTTGATGAAACCCCCCGCCCCTTGGTTCACTCTACTTCCCTGTAAGCTAACCACTCTCCCCTCCTCCCTTCGATCACCGCTTGCAGAGGCAATAAAGTCATTGTTGCTTCACATTCATACATTCTTTATTCATTCATCATACAAATAGGGGGATGACTACCAAGGTAGCCCAGGAGGGGTGGTGGAGGAGGGAAGGAAAATGCCACACAGCACTTTAGGCACAGCACTTTAAAAGTTTACAACTTTAAAATTTATTGAATGCCAGCCTTCTTTTTTGGGGGCAATCCTCTGTGGTGGAGTGGCTGGTTGGCCGGTGGCCCCCCCACCGTGTTCTTGAGCATCTGGGTGTGGAGGCTATGGAACTGGGGGAGGAGGGCGGTTGGTCGCACAGGGTCTGTAGTGGCAGTCTGTGCTCCAGCTGCCTTTGCTGCAGCTCAGCCATACACTGGAGCATACTGGTTTGATCCTCCAGCTGCCTCAGCATTGAATCCTGCCTCCTCTCATCACGCTGCCGCCACCTTTCAGCTTCAGCCCTGTCTTCAGCCAACCACTTACTCTCTTCAGCCTGCCACTTACTCTCTTCAGCCCGCCACCTCTCCTCCTGGTCATTTTGTGCTTTCCTGCACTCTGACATTTTTTGCCTCCACGCATTCGTCTGTGCTCTGTCAGTGTGGGAGGACCGCATGAGCTCAGAGAACATTTCATCATGAGTGCGTTTTTTTTTCTTTCTAATCTTCACTAGCCTCTGGGAAGGAGAAGATCCTGTGATCACTGAAACACAAGCAGCTCGTGGAGAAAAAAAAAGGGACAGCGGTATTTAAAAAGACACATTTTAGAAAACAGTGGCTACAGTCTTTCAGGGTAAACCTTGCTGTTAACATTACATACATAGCACGTGTGCTTTCGTTAGAAGGTCGCATTTTGCCTCCCCCCACCGTGTGGCTACCCCCTCAACCCTCCCCCCTCCCCGTGGCTAACAGCGGGGAACATTTCTGTTCAGCAGCAGGCAAACAGCCCAGCAGGAACGGGCTCCTCTGAGTGTCCCCTGAAGAAAAGCACCCTATTTCAACCACGTGACCATGAATGATATCTCACTCTCCTGAGGATAACACAGAGAGATAAAGAACGGATGTTGTTTGAACGCCAGCAAACATATACTGCAATGCTTTGTTGTACAATGATTCCCGAGTACGTGTTACTGGCCTGGAGTGGTAAAGTGTCCTACCATGAAGGACGCAATAAGGCTGCCCTCCCCAGAAACCTTTTGCAAAGGCTTTGGGAGTACATCCAGGAGAGCCGCGAATGCCAGGGCAAATTAATCCTTTCACATGCTTGCTTTTAAACCATGTATAGTATTTTAAAAGGTACACTCACCGGAGGTCCCTTCTCCGCCTGCCGGGTCCAGGAGGCAGCCTTGGGTGGGTTCGGGGGGTACTGGCTCCAGGTCCAGAATGAGAAACAGTTCCTGGCTGTCGGGAAAACCAGTTTCTCCGCTTGCTTGCTGTGGGCTATCTACAACCTCCTCCTCCTCCTCCTCCTCATCATCTTCTTCGTCCCCAAAACCTGCTTCCGTGTTGCCTCCATCTCCATTGAAGGAGTCAAAGAACACGGCTGGGGTAGTGGTGGCTGAACCCCCTAAAATGGCAGGCAGCTCATCATAGAAGCGGCATGTTTGGGGCTCTGACCCGGAGCGGCCGTTCGCCCCTCTGGTTTTCTGGTAGGCTTGCCTCAGCTCCTTAAGTTTCACATGGCACTGCTTCGGGTCCCTGTTATGGCCTCTGTCCTTCATGCCCTGGGAGATTTTGACAAAGGTTTTGGCATTTTGAAAACTGGAATGGAGTTCTGATAGCACGGATTCCTCTCCCCATACAGCGATCAGATCCCGTACCTCCCGTTCAGTCCATGCTGGAGCTCTTTTGCGATTCTGGGACTCCATCATGGTCACCTCTGCTGATGAGCTCTGCATGGTCACCTGCAGCTTCCCACGCTGGCCAAACAGGAAATGAGATTCAAAAGTTCGCAGTTCTTTTCCTGTCTACCTGGCCAGTGCATCTGAGTTGAGAGTGCTGTCCAGAGCGGAGCACTCTGGGATAGCTCCCGGAGGCCAATACCATCGAATTGTGTCCACAGTACCCCAGATTCGACCCGGCAAGGCCAATTTAAGTGCTAATCCACTTGTCAGGGGTGGAGTACGGAAATCAATTTTAAGAGCCCTTTAAGTCGAAATAAAGGGCTTCATCGTGTGGACGGGTGCAGGTTTACATCGATTTAATGCTGCTAAATTCGACCTAAAGTCCTAGTGTAGACCAGGGCTCAGAGAAGGAGAGTATAGAAAACAGGAAGAGATCCTTTTTGGTTAGTGAGACAAGGAAAGTATAAAGAAAAGAGTCCTTGTGGCACCTTAGAGACTAACAAATTTATCTGAGCATAAGCTTTCATGAGCATCCGATGAAGTGAGCTGTAGCCCACGAAAGCTTATGCTCAAATAAATACATTGGTCTCTAAGGTGCCACAAGTCCTCCTTTTCTTTTTGCGAATACAGACTAACACAGCTGCTACTCTGAAACCTGTCATTATGCAAGGAAAGTATAGCAAGCTGCAGGGGGAGCGGAGGGGAGGGGGAAGAGAACGTACCCTTCATAGAATCATAGAATATCAGGGTTGGAAGGGACCTCAGGAGGTCATCTAGTCCAACCCCCTGCTCAAAGCAGGACCGATCCCCAATTAAATCATCCCAGCCAGGGCTTTGTCAAACCTGACCTTAAAAACTTCTAAGGAAGGAGATTCCACCACCTCCCTAGGTAACACATTCCAGTGTTTCACCACCCTCCTAGTGAAAAAGTTTTTCCTAATATCCAACCTAAATCTCCCCCACTGCAACTTGAGACCATTACTCCTTGTTCTGTCATCTGCTACCACTGAGAACAGTCTAGAGCCATCCTCTTTGGAACCCCCTTTCAGGTAGTTGAAAGCAGCTATCAAATCCCCCCTCATTCTTCTCTTCCGTAGACTAAACATCCCCAGTTCCCTCAGCCTCTCCTCAAAAGTCATGTGTTCCAGTCCCCTAATCATTTTTGTTGCCCTCCGCTGGACTCTTTCCAATGTTTCCACATCCTTCTTGTAGTGTGGAGCCCCAAACTGGACACACTATTCCAGATGAGGCCTCACCAATGTCGAATAGAGGGGAACGATCACGTCCCTCGATCTGCTGGCAATGCCCCTACTTATACATCCCAAAATGCCATTGGCCTTCTTGGCAACAAGGGCACACTGCTGATTCATATCCAGCTTCTCGTCCACTGTAACCCCTAGGTCCTTTTCTGCAGAACTGCTGCCGAGCCATTTGGTCCCTAGTCTGTAGCGGTGCATTGGATTCTTCCATCCTAAGTGCAGGACTCTGCACTTGTCCTTGCTGAACCTCATCAGATTTCTTTTGGCCCAATCCTCCAATTTGTCTAGGGCCCTCTGTATCCTATCCCTACCCTCCAGCGTATCTACCTCTCCTCCCAGTTTAGTGTCATCTGCAAACTTGCTGAGGGTGCAATCCACACCATCCTCCAGATCATTTATGAAGATATTGAACAAAACCGGCCCCAGGACCCACCCTTGGGGCACTCCACTTGACACCGGCTGCCAACTAGACATGGAGCCATTGAGCACTACCCATTGAGCCCCACAATCTAGCCAGCTTTCTATCCACATTATAGTCCATTCATCCAGCCCATACTTCTTTAACTTGCTGGCAACAATACTGTGGGAGACAGTGTCAAAAGCTTTGCTAAAGTCAAGGAACAACACGTCCACCACTTTCCCCTCATCCACAGAGCCAGTTATCACATCATAGAAGGCAATTAGATTAGTCAGGCATGACTTGCCCTTGGTGAATCCATGCTGACTGTTCCTGATCACTTTCCTTTCCTCTCCTCTAAGTGCTTCAGAATTGATTCCTTGAGGACCTGCTCCACGATTTTTCCAGGGACTGAGGTGAGGCTGACTGGCCTGTAGTTCCCAGGATCCTCCTTCTTCCCTTTTTTAAAGATGGGCACTACATTAGCCTTTTTTCTGTCTTCCAGGAGTTCCCCCTATCACCATGAGTTTTCAAAGATAATGGCCAATGGCTCTGCAATCACATCCGCCAACTCCTTTAGGACTCTCGGATGCAACGCATCCGGCCCCATGGACTTGTGCTCGTCCAGCTTTGCTAAATAGTCCCGAACCACTTCTTTCTCCACAGAGGGCTGGTCACCTCCTCCCCATGCTGTCCTGCCCAGTGCAGTAGTCTAGGAGCTGACCTTGTTCGTGAAGAGAGAGGCAAAAAAAGCATTGAGTACATTAGCTTTTTCCACATCCTCTGTCACTAGGTTGCCTCCCTCATTCAGTAAGGGGCCCACACTTTCCTTGACTTTCTTCTTGTTGCTAACATACCTTAAGAAACCCTTCTTGTTACTCTTAACATCTCTCGCTAGCTGCAACTCCAGGTGTGATTTGGCCTTCCTGATTTCACTCCTGCATGCCCAAGCAATATTTTTATACTCCTCCCTGGTCATTTGTCCAATCTTCCACTTCTTGTAAGCTTCTTTTTTGTATTTAAGAGCAGCAAGGATTTCACTGTTAAGCCAAGCTGGTCGCCTGCCATATTTACTATTCTTTCTACACATCGGGACGGTTTGTCCCTGTAGCCTCAATAAGGATTCTTTAAAATACAGCCAGGTCTCCTGGACTCCTTTCCCCCTCATGTTATTCTTCCAGGGGATCTTGCCCATCAGTTCCCTGAGGGAGTCAAAGTCTGCTTTTCTCAAGTCCAGAGTCCGTATTCTGCTGCTTTCCTTTCATCCTTGTGTCAGGATCCTGAACTCGACCATCTTATGGTCACTGCCTCCCAGGTTCCCATCCACTTTTGCTTCCCCTACTAATTCTTCCCTTGCAGCTGCCCCCGGGAAAAGAGGGAGCTCCCAAGGCTCACAGCCCCCAGCATGGTTATCTCTGCCTCTCGGGCGGACCAATCAGAAACTGTTCGACAGCTGCATCATACAATGCATTTTCCTGAACCAATCCTATCAACCCAAGATTTTTAAACAAGAGCCCTCTCCCTCCCCTCCCCGCCCCTCCCCTCACTACCCACCCCTTTAACTGCCTTATTCTTATCTAAAAAAACAGGCCCCAAGCACCTTTCCCACTAGATAGATAGATAGATAGATAGATAGATAGATAGATAACCCCATTGGCTTTAAGGCCTTTTAAATTTTATGGGACTTTTCCCACTGGGGCTGACAAACAACAAAAATAAGTTTAGGGGTTTTTAGAGAGTGTTCCCTATTTTAAAATTTCACACTTTAATTAGGGCTTGTCTACACTGCCACTTACAGCCCTGAAACTTGCACTGCTCAGGGGTGTGAAAAAACACCCTCCTGAGCTGGAGCCGCGAGGACACTGCCACCTTAAAGCCTTGTCGCGGCAGCGATTTAACGTGGGCAGTGTCGACACCTTCTGAAGAGTTTAAACCAGTTCGTGTTACAAAGGGGCCTCTTTATTTCACTACAGAACAAGGGAGTTCATTTCAAGGGTTACAAATGTGTTAAATAGATTGTGAATGGTAATATTGCTTTCTCTTTACCATTAACGTTCCTGTAAACAGGTGTTGATCTTACTAGTGTTCAGTAAAACTTGGCAGCCCTTTAGGTTTACATTTAGTTTTGATCCTCTGCCTTTGCTGCAAAAGAAATTTAAAAACAGAAGGGCCTGCTTCAAATAGGTCAAATTTGGCCTTTGGTTTACACTTAAAAAATCACTAGAAAAGAAAAATGTGTTTGTGGCGGGCGGGGGGGGGCCGGGAAGGGGGGGGACAAATACCTTATCTCTGGTTTAAAAAAAAAAGCTGACTGGTTCACATAAGCTGCTTTTTCTTGTGTTTTGTAGAAATCCATACTTTCAAAACGTGAGGTTTTTAACTGTACCCTGATTTTTAAAGCTTTCTTTACAATTTCAAGGTAACAAAAAAAAAAAACCCCAACTTTCTCTTTTTGCATTCTTTGATATATTAAGTCCATTTAAACAGTTAAAAAAGAGCTTGTACCTGGGTCTCAGCACACGGACTGCAAACATTTAGAAGCAAAGACAGTCTGATAATGCAACAAACAATCATACTAAAATCCCTAAGTCAATAAAAACTTAATTTAACTTTAACAAATTACTTTTCTAAACTGCCTGTGGTTTTAACCCCGAGATGCTTCTTTATTTTACACTCTTAATAAGTTCAAAGGGTGTCTTTTGAAAAGCAATCTGCTGTGGGTTCTTGTTTGTTTTAAATTCATACATGTTCTGGCCATCTTTACAGTGAAACAACTTTGGTCACAGGACATGCGAGCTAAACAGGGGAAGGCAGCTATTTTTAAATCCTGCTTCATGCAGATTTTATATAACAGGCCTAAAGCAAACTTGTTTGTCCTGGTTTACATTTCAAAAAAACATGAGAAAAGAAGAAGAACGTATGTGTGTGTATGTTGGGAACAGAACAAGCCCCTTATCTCTGTCAGAACTTTTTCACATAAGCTGCTTTTTCTTCTTTTTTGTCTAAATCCAAACCTTAACAACATGAGGGTTTTAACAGTACCCTGATTTTTAAAGCTTTCTTTACAATTTAAAGGTAAAACTGTTTTGGTTTGGGTCTCTTTTTGTATTCTTTTATATAGTAAGTTTATTTAAAGAGTTAATAAAAAGATTTTGTAAATGGTGATCTGGCCATTCCCATTTCTGTAACCAGGAGGCTTTGAAATCTACATGCCTGTTTCCTTTAATTAACGTTACGGCCCTGGCTTTTGCCTAATGGTAACTAGACATCTTTTGAAAACAAACTGGCTAATTCAAAAATGCCCCTGTCAAACTTATTACTAAAATGTTTTTTGTCTTCTTAGAAACATAAAGTACAAATGAAAAAGCCTTTTTGTTTTTATAAAGCATTACTTTTAATCAGCTTCTAGACCCAGAACAAACACAGAAACATGTATTTATGTCTCAGCCCGTGGGCTGCAAACATTTAAGAACAAAAGCAGTCTGATAATGCAACAAAAATCTAAAATGTTTAATAAGCTTAATATAACTTTCATCATGTGTTAAAACTGTTACAGCATTTTTAAAAGGTGCATTTTTATTCCACTCCAAAACACATCCTTGTTTTTTTCCGGTAAACAGGAGGTTTAAAGTCATGGCACTGTTTCCTTAGGTCCTGTCTACGCTGGCAAGTTGCAGCGCGGTAAAGCAGCTTTCTGCGCTGCAACTGGTGAGGTGTACGCACGGACACGCCACTCAGGGCGCGGAAACAGGGCAGTTGCAGAGCTTTAAAAAAAGCACTGCACAGTTTAAAAAACTTTCTGCACCGGGGCTACAGGGCTGCGGTGCCAGTGTAGACACCGAGGTCGATTACGGCGCTGCGATTGGCCTCCGGGAGGTGTCCCACAATGCCTGCTCTCCCCTCTCTGGTCATCGGTTTGAACTCTACTGCCCGGCCCTCAGGTGACCATCCATCATCCCCACTCCGTAAACTACTTTGCCATTTTGAAAGTCCCCTTCCTGTTTGCTCGGTGATGCGTGCAGCGCATCTTTCCAGGTGGCCAGGCCTGCTCCACGCACCAGGTGATCCACCTGCTTGGAGCTCTGCTGAGCTGCTGGACCTCATCAGCATTTGGGGAGAGGAGGCTGTACAGTCCCAGCTGCACTCCGGACGTAGCAATTATGATACCTCCTGTGACGTTATTGACTTGAACTGGGACCATATAGATCATTGTTGCAACCAAGGTCCTGTAGTGGCACCAAATCTTGTATAAAGGGGGGTCAAATAAGGTGTCTAAGGCAAGGTTATGGTTTGCTGGTTCTGACTGTGCTATCTATATGCTTGTGTCATTTTTGTATTTTAAGTTATAAGTATTGACTCTATACTGTCTGTGGTTCAAACTTGTACTATGCTTCTGGGTGACACCCCAGACAAGTTCAAAAGGAGGACTTGTGGCCCTTAGAGACTAACAAATTTATTTGAGCATAAGCTTTCGTGAGCTACAGCTCACTTCATCGGATGCAATGCCTAGCCTGCTTGATGGCCGATTAAGGACCATCAGCTACACAGTTGACCCATTGAGAGAAGGCAGAGAAGCCTTGGGACTCAGCACGGTGTGCAGGGACCTGCCTATGGACAGAACGCTGAGGTTTTTCCAGGCCACGTGATGGACAGCTTGTCTTGGGACAAAGAAAGAAAGACCACATGGCAAGAGAATATAAAAAGCTGCTGCAGCTCCTCCATCTTGTCTTCAGTCCTGCTTCATCCCTCTGGAGGGACTTTGCTATACTGAAGCTTTGAAAGAAGAACTGAAAGATGCATCCCAGCTGAGGATGTTCTCCAGAGACTTGATTTGAACCTGCAGTTTATTCTGTCACTGCCGCAAGCCTGAACCAAGAACTTGGCCATGACTGTATGTCATTGATTCCATTTCACCAATTCTAGCTCTCATCTATAGCTTTTTCCTTTTATGAACAAACCTTTAGATTTTAGATTCTAAAGGATTGGCAACAGCGTGATTTGGGACAAGATCTGATTTGTATATTGACCTGGGTCTTGGGCTTGGTCCTTTGGGATCAAGAGAGCCTTTTTTCTTTTCCTGGGGTATTGGTTTTCATAACCATTTGTCCCCATAACAATTGGTGATACTGGGAAACTGGAGCGTCTAAGGGAATTGCTTGTGTGACTTGTGGTGAGCCAGTGGGGTGAGACCAAAGTCTGCTCTGTTTGGCTGGTTTGGTTTGCCTTAGCGGTGGAAAACCCCCAGCCTTCGGCTGTAACTGCCCTGCTTGAAGCAGTTTGTCCTGAACTGGCACTCTCAGTTGGGTCCCACCAGAACCAGCATCATTACACCTACGGACAGATTTCACGATGCATGACAGAAAGGGGCGATGACCGGGACACACGGCAGTTCAGGATCAAAGTGAAGGAGCTGCGGAACGCCGACCACAGGGCGCTGGAGGCAAACCGCCACTCCGGTGCTGCGCCTATGAGCTGGAGGTTCTCCAAAGAGCTGGACATGATACTCCGCGGCGACCCCACCTCCATTGCGAACACCACTGTGGATACTTGGGTGGCTCGCGTGTCAGTTGAGAGTGGACCGAGCCAGGAGGAGGAAATCTTGGAGGAGGATGTGGAGGGGGACCCAGAGGCAGAAGATGACTCGGAGGTCAGAGATGCATGCGGCCAGGAGCTCTTTTCTACCCCGGATGTTGGCGAAGCGCAAAGAGGAGAGGAGGCCCCTGGTAAGTGGATTTGATTTTGGGACTCGCTGAAGTGGGTTGTTGGGGGCAGGAGGGTTGCAGAAAGCAGGCTTGTCTCCCACCGCATGCCACCCTGCCGGAAGCAGAGGGGCGGGACAGGAAGCGGAACTATAAAAGGCCGCCCCTCCAGCTGAGTTGGGAGAGAGCTGCTGGAGGAGCAGGACGTCTCTTCCCTGCTCCCCTAATGGAGAGCGCGATCCTGACAGAGAGCCAGAGGGGCTGCCGGTGCTGCCAGATGCCGGGGACTCCAAGGAGCTGGTGGGGCTGCCACTAGCCATCTACCCCAGCGAAGCGAACAACAACCCTGGAACCCCTGTACCCACGGAATGGGTGTGTAGGAAGGAGCCCAGGGCAGCCGAATCGGGTTCAGCTGTGTTATTGACTACAAGCCGGCCAGCGTGTTGTGATCGGATTTTCCCCGCTGACCCAGTGGCGGACCACTCCGCTGCTGTTTAGGGCCCTGGGTGGGGACGCAGTGGAGCGGGAAGGCCTGGGTTCCCCTACCACCGCCACCCCACCGTCAGGAGTGGCAGGCTCCCCACCTGGTTGTCAGGAGGCCTGACTGGTCTGGCACCCGCCTGAATCAGGACGCCAGACGGTTGTGCTGACTCTCCCACCAGAGAGCTAACCTCCCCCCGACTGCGACGGCTCTGCCGGACTGTAGGCCGGAGCCCCCCTGCTTGATTGCTGCCCCGCCCTGATCAAGGGCCAGGCAAATGGGCCTTCTGCTTCTCTGCCTGCCTGACTGTAGGTCAGAGCCCCTACTTGACTGCAGCCCTGCCCTGAATGAGGGCCCTCGCCAAACAGACTCTCTACCGTTGCTCGGCCTGACTGCAGGCCTGAACCATTAACACTGGGCTAATTTTCCCCTGAACCAAGGTACCCCGGAAGTATCGTAGCAAGGGGCGTGGTCTCCCACCCTGATGGACGGGGAGGGAGCCGCGAACCCCTTACAGCCTTTCTTTCTACTTGTTAATACTTTTTCTCTAAATATGTCAAAACACAAGAACGCAACCTTCCCCCGGCCAAACACAGAAAACAATACAAAAGAAATGTTCAAAAGGGCCAACGGCGCCAAAAACGTACACGACCGGAAACGGGGACGGAGGGCGGGACATAAACCCTACACAGGGCGCGGAAACCTGTCAGAAAGTACACGGTGATGAAAGCTCTCGAGCAGTTAACTAGTCACGTGCAATCCCCCCTGTACATAGCAATCCCCCCTGTACATAGCAATCCTCTCTTTCATTTTGATGCTTTTTGATGTATTGTTCTGCTTTTATTTGATATATTAAATAACTGTATTTACAGTGATACATTGAGGTATAAACGATCTATATGCCTTGTCCTGTACAGAGCACACAGACGGCTCCCCTGGATCCCACAACCCACACAGGGAGAAAGCTGTCGCTAGCGTCGGCATCTCCAAAATCGTATCAGGGCAAGAAAAGGCACCTGCTATTTCCCACCCTTGTACAGTGTAGACACGGGGTGAGAGCGAGACTCAGTGATCCCAGTTAGTCCTGCTCCATCTTTGCCGTCTGGGTTTCCACCGACAGCTTTTCACACTCGAAACGCAGGGCAGGGTGAGGTTCGCCCATCAGCCAAAGAACCTTAATGTAAAGCAGCGCGCTCCTGCCAGTGCCCGTGGCAGATCCCCCATTCGAAGGTTGTGATCATTTCCGCCCTGAGACGGACGAGACCTCGTGTCCTGGTGTTAGGGGGCGCTGTGCTCTACCCCGCATATCCCCCCTCTCCCTGCCCCCCAGCCTGGTGTTAGGGGATGCTGTGCTCCGGATCCTACATATTCCCCCAGCTTCCAGGCCCCCTGGCCAGCGTTAGGGGGCACTGTGCTCTGTACCCTACACCCCCCATCTCTCAGCCCCCCTGCCAGGTGTTAGAGGGTGTTGTGCTCTGTATCATATGCATTTCCCAGCCCTCCTGCCCAGCCTTAGGGGGTGCTGTGCTCTGTACCCTACACATCCCCAGCCCCCAGCCTGGTGTTAGGCAGTTTCTAGTGTCTGTGAACTTACTGCATGTACCGGAGTCTATCAGCGCATGCTGGGTGCCACACGCTGTGGGTATGGACAGGGCCCCAGACTCAGCATAGCACAGGACTTGCGGGGCACCTGCTGGCAAAGTGGCCTCAGTCCCCACCGTACAGGCAGGGGTCATTCAGCTGGTGATAGCCCTTCTCTCAAGCCCCCAAGCACCTGTGTGTCATGGCTGCCTGCAGGAGTTTAGGGCCAACAACTGCCTGGGGGGAGGGAACAGGGCCTGGCTAGGCAGGGGCTCAAACCGGGGAGCGTCAGTTTGGATCCCCAGCTAGCCGTAGGGGTACAACTTGCGGGGGGGGGGGAGAAGGGGGAGATCAACTCCAGCCAGTTCATCATAAACCCTGTCTTTGAGGCCTCAGTAGAAATGGGGATGTTCCCCTGGCAGTATGCAGGTGCGAAGGACTTGAGAGGGAGGTGGCAGACGTGCCCTTTTGATGGCGGTCCCTGAGCACACGGGGAGAGCAGGGGGCAAACGTCTGTTGGCAAATGTTCGTTGGCAAACGTCTGCGACTCACGGGCCCTGGGTGCACACACCCCTACAGGGGAACGTGTACAGGCCCAGCCCAGTCTGAAGAACACCAGCTCTTGTGTAGGCGAAGTCACCGTTTTTTTCACAAGAGTGGGAAACTGACGTTGGATAAGCCAGGAACTCCTGATGGGCACTTTCGTCCCTCCGGGAGACCAACCATCTAGCACAGAGAACGGGGGGACATAAAGGCTGAGCTGAAGCTAGATTCATGCTCTCCAGGATGCTGGGGTGCCCTCATGCTTGAGCTGAAGACGGCCTGGGGGTTCCCAGCATTGCCCTCCTGCCGTTTCTCGCTGGGAGCCCTCGCCCTGCACCCTGGCCTGTGTGTTCTCAGGAGGCTGCGTGCTGCCAGGTGCACATCCCCAGTGCGGAGTCCCGGGATTAATGCCAGGGGACGGGGACTGGGAAGGAAATGTACTGCCATGCCAAGACTGGGAACGGGCTGGTGATAATGTCCTGGGGTGCCTGACATATCAGTAACTAGGGAGAGCAGGTCCCTGCTAACTAGAGAGAGCAGGTCCCTGCTCTGCAGGGGAGGTTGAGAGCCTAAATACGATAACACCCATGTGCTCAGCCACTGGCATGATGGGGCCAGGTAAGTGCCCAGACCAGGAGGTAGCTGGTGGCCAACATGGGCCATGTGGGGGTGCTGAAAGGCAAATGGGAACAAGCATGAGAGGTGAGGGAGTTGAAGAGTCTGTGGGAAACCCCCCTCTCTTGTGAAATCAAACACCCCCAGACAGTGCGGGTCTCTCGCAGGCCTGGGGGTGCTGATCCAGGCTTTGCGTGCTACCCGGAGCTCTGCTCCTGGCTCATTCCCAGGAAGCTGGGAGTGTGAGTGGTGGAGCTGCCGGCTCTTGGAACCTCCCTTCGCAGCACGGGATTGTCTCTGGGGGAAGCCCACCCCAGGAGCTGGCATTTGTTGGCCTCTTCCACAGAGCGCTGGAGTCTCAGCCACTCCAGATCGGGGGGAGGGGCCAGCTGTGAATTGGGAGCCAGATCCGGGTTTAGATGTGAATCCGCCGGCGCTGCAGAGCGTTCGGATGTGGGGAGCCAGCTCCCGCCTGCAACAGATCACAAAGTGCCACTTCAGCCGGGCCCTCCACAGCTGGGTGCTGCTCCTCCTCCCTGCTGGCCAGCCGGCCGCAGCTCCTCAGCACCTGCCCGCTCAGCCCCACCTCAGTGCTCCTGCCTCCCCAGTGTCCTCCCTGGTGCTGCTCCTGGCCCCCTGCACCTGGCCTGTCAGTGCCCAGCGGGGCCGGGAGCCAACTGCCCCCTGGAGCCATGTGTCAGGCCCTGAGTCCCTCCTGTGCCGGGCTCCCGCCAATCCACAAGCCAGGAACAGGCCCGTGACTCCCGGAGCAAGTATTTCAGTCTCACAGCAGCAGCTCAGTCTGCTCAACAGGACTCCAGGGCCAGGAACTCGCTCCTGCCTGACATTGGCAACAGTCTTAGGCTGCTCCAGCCCTGCCCCTCGTCCTGCTCCAGCCCTGCTCTCGCTCCAGCCTCGCTCCACCCAAACCCCGGCCTCCTGAGTCCAGCTCCAACCACGAGGCCTGACCACCTCCAGCACCTTCGCTGACACCATCACTTCCAGAGGGAATGGCATTGAGGTTGCCGGGGGAACAGGCATTCTCCGGCTACCCGGAGCCATTGTTCCATTTAACCAGGACAGTCCGATGCCAGGCCAGTCCCCCTGAGCTCTGGAGAGGACTAGAGGTGCCTTCGGACACCTGCCGTGCAGCTGCTGGAGAGTCAGCAGGAGACACTGGGTGAGGAATGAAGCCCCCCAGGGCAGGGGCCATTCAGGAGACCCAGCGTGGGGGGAATCAGGCCTGGGATTCTCTGCAGCGGCTGCTCCCACACAGCCTTGGAGAGAGGAGCTGCGAAACCCCCACAAAGCGCCGTCCTGGCACAGAGCTCTGTAGCACTGGTACTCCGTACGCATGAGCCGCAATCCAGCAGACCCTTGGGCCAACCCCACCCTCTCCCATTGCCCCGCTCGGGGAGGCCAGGGCACAGTTCACAATTTAGCACAGACCAGCTGCAAGGATCCTGGCGGGCCCTGGTATGGTTGGAGCAGCATCTTCAATGTTCGGGAAAAGCGAGATCTGTGCAATAGGCAACATAGCTCCATGTGGGCACCAGCCAGTTCCTGTGCCCCAGAGAGCTCCCACAGCTCCCACTGAACCAGGGACGAAGGGGGCAGGAGGTTGAACGAGAAGGTGGCATCCTGGGACCCAGGAGACCCATGTTCATTTCCCACCTCTGCCACAGATGCTCTGTTTGGCTTCGAGCAAGTCCCTTATTCTCTCTCTGCAGCGGTTCCCTGTCTGTACAGTGGGGGTAGCAGCCAGGCCCTGCCCTGCAGGGGGCAGTTAGAATAAATGCAATCGAGGTTGGGCAGTGCTCGAATGCCAGGGGGATGAGGGCCAGGATGGTGCCTAAGACAGACCGAAAGCAAGGGGGAGCTACAGAGCCGGTGGTGAGAGGGTTTGGCCTTTGACAATCTGCTCTGAGTGCCAGGGCTGCCAGACCCCAGACAGCCACTTGCATTGCCAGACCTCCCTGATCTACAGTGCTGCTGCTCTCCCTGCTTCTAGGAGTCACTGCCTCCCCCTGGGCTGACACCCCCGTAGCAATCATCTCCTGGGGCTGCTGTGGCACTGAGCGTTAGCAAGGCCTGGGACTCAGTTGGGCGTGGGGGGGGGGTCGGGGGGAAGCTGCTATTAAAGCAGCTTCTGCACCGTTGCAGCGGTGGGAGAGGAAGTAGAGACGGGACCGTTTTACACCCCATGGCCAAAGCACCGGCAGCTTGGGACCGTTGGGTTCCATCACCAGCCCTGGAAGGGGAGTAGGTGTGATGAAGCGGGACTGTTCTTAATGTTTCCTCTGAATAGTGTGGGGGTGCCTCAGTTTCCCCTAGGCAGTTCTTAAGTCTCTAGATGGTGGGATAAGGGTGTATGATGATTGCAGAGCCCTAGAGGGCAGGAGTGTGCAGGGGTCTGGACACAGAGAATGGCTGAAACCCTGTTTCCTGGCAACTGATGGCCTGGGCCCTTCCCCCCTGCAAGGTGAGAGCGAAAGGGTTGGAGAACAAAGGAATCCGGTGACCTCCTGGCCTGGGAAAGGGAGAAAGCCCAGAGGAGGGCGGGGGCTGGAGACATTGAGTGAAGTGCAGACGTGGTTCTCTGGCTCACTGCTGCCCAAAATGGATCCAGCTGAGGGGTTCTGTTCTCTGCACCTACAAGCTCTGTGTTAGATCATGTTCCTGTCGTCTAATAAACCTCTGTTTTACTGGCTGGCTGAGAGTCACATCTGACTGCGAAGCTGTGGGGCAGGACCCTCTGACTTCCCCAGGAAGTGCACAGAGGGGCAGAGGATGCTGAATGCTCCGAGGTCAGACCCAGGAAGGTGGAAGTTGTGTGAGCTGTGTGTCTTGAAGATCGGCTGCTCACAGAAAGGAGACTTCCCCAGAGTCCTGACTGGCTTGGTCTGGAGCAGTTCCAGAGCATCGCCAGGGGGCCCCATGACAGTGGGGTCTAGTGGTTAGAATGGGGGGCTGGGAGCCAGGACTCCTGGGTTCTATCCCAGCCCTGGAAAAGGGATAGGAAACCCCTACCTGGATATGTCACCATATCACAAAACCCACCACCCCTGGCTCAGATTGACCGCCCCAGCGTGGATGCTGCCTTGGATTTGCATCACCAGGGTGCCATCTCACCATTATTTTGCACCACTTGCATTTCATAGAATCACAGAATATCAGGGTTGGAAGAGACCTCAGGAGGTCATCTAGTCCAACCCCCTGCTCAAAGCAGGACTAACCCGAACTAAATCATCCCAGCCAGGGCGTTGTCAAGCCAGGCCTTAAAAACTTCTAAGGATGGAGATTCCACCACCTCCCTAGTTAACCCATTCCAGTGCTTCACCAACCTCCTAGTGAAATAGTGTTTCCTAATATCCAACCTAGATCTCCCGCACTGCAACTTGAGACCATTGCTCCTTGTTCTGTCATCTGCCACCACTGAGAACAGCCGAGCTCCATCCTCTTTGGAGCCCCCCTTCAGGTAGTTGAAGGCTGCTATCAAATCCCCCCTCGTTTTTCTCTTCTGCAGACTAAATAACCCCAGTTCCCTCAGCCTCTCCTCGTGCGTCATGTGCCCCGTTTTCATTTTCAATCATTTTCATTGCCCTCTGCTGGACTCTCTCCAATTTGTCCACATCCCTTCTGTAGTGGGGGGATCAAAACTGGATGCAATACTCCAGACGTGGCCTCACCAGTGCCGAATAGAGGGGAATAATCTCTTCCCTCAATCTGCTGGCAACACTCCTACTAATGCAGCCCAATATGCCTTTGGCCTTCTTGGCAACAAGGGCGCTCTGCTACTCATATCCAGCTTCTCGTCCACTGTAATCCCCAGGTCCTTTTCTGCAGAACTGCCGCTTAGCCAATCGGTCCCCAGCCTGTAGCAGTGCCTGGGATTCTTCCGTTCTAAGTACAGGACTCTGCACTTCTCCTTGTTGAACCTCATCAGATTTCTTTTGGCCCAATCCTCCAATTTGTCTAGGTCACTCTGGACCCTATCCCTACCCTCCAGTGTATCTACCTCTTCCCCCAGCTTAGTGTCATCTGTGAGTTTGCTGAAGGTGCAATTAATCCCATTATCCAGATCATTGATAAAGATGTTGAACAAAACCGGCCCCAGGACCGACCCCTGGGGCACTCCGCTTGATACCGGCTTCCAGCTAGACATCAAGCTGTTGATCACTACCCATTGAGCCCGACAATCTAGCCAGCTTTCTATCCACCTTATAGTCCATTCATCCAATCCATACTTTTTTAACTTGCTGGCAGTAATACTTTGGGAGACCGTATCAAAAGCTTCGCTAAAGTCAAGATGTATCACAACCACCACTTTCCCCATATCCACAGAGCTAGTTATCTCATCATAGAAGGCATGACTTGCCCTTGGTGAATCCACGTTGACTGGTCCTTATCACCTTCCTCTTCTCCAAGTGGTTCAAAATGGATCCCTTGTGGACCTGCTCCATGATTTTGCTGGGGACTGAAGTGAGGCTGACCAGTCTGTAATTCCCCGGGTTCTCTTTTTTCCCTTTTTTAAAGATGGGCACTATATTTGTCTTTTTCCAATGGTCCGCGACCTCCCCCGATCACCATGAGTTTTCAAAGATAATGGCCAATGTCTCTGCAATCACATCAGCCAAGTCCCTCAGCACCCTTGGATGCATTAGATCTGGACCCATGGGCTTGTGCATGTCCCGCTTTTCTAAATAGTCCTTAATCTGTTCTTTCACCACTGAGCACTGCTCACCTCCTCCCCATACTGTGTTGCCCAGTGCAGCAGTCTGGGAGCTGACCTTGTCTGTGAAGACTGAGGCAAATAAAGCATTGAGTACTTCACCTTCTTGCACATCATGTGTCACTAGGCTGCCTCCCACTTTCAGGAAGGGGCCCACACATTCCCTGACCTTCTTCTTGTTGCTAACATACCCGTAGAAACCCTTCTTCTTACCCTTCACATCCCTTGCTAGCTGCAACTCCAGTTGTGCCTTGGCCTTCCTGATTACACCCCTGCATACCCAAGCAATATTTTTATACTCCTCCCTAGTCATCTGTCCAAATTTCCACTGCTTGTGAGCTTCCTTTTGGAGTTTAAGCACCAGCGCGTAGGGGCAGCCCAAGCAGAAATCCCCTCCCCCCCCGACACACATGAGAGAGGTGCTGGGGGCCGTGCTGGGGGCGATGACAATGGGGTCAGGCATCAGGGCACGTGGCTGTTGGGTGCGTTGCTGGATTCTGGAGAGACCTCCCCTTCTGCCACCAACCTGCCCCACTGGAGCCCAGCACAGCGCCCTCTGCTACCCATGGCTGCCACCATCTCTCCGCTCCACGAAGCTCCCACGACCTGCCTGGGGCAGCGACAGACCCTCTTGCTCCCCAGTTATAACACCTGGCCCTGAGCTAGCCCCTTTCTCCAGCAGATCTCAATGCCCTTCACAAAGGAAGTTGGCATCACTATCCCCACTTTATAGATGGGGAAACTGAGGCACACAAGGGGGACGTGACTCAACCAAGGTCACTCCACAGGCCGCCCATGTCTGTATGCAAAAGCCTGAGGACTTTAACTGGACCGGTCTAGTTAAAACATTACAACACCCCCCCACCCCATCCATGGGGATGCCGTTATACCAGTACAAAGGTTTGTTGACTGGTAGAGGCCAAATTACTATCAGACCTCAGGCCAACTGGTGACCCAGACTCCCAAGATGCTTTGGGAATGCTGCTAAACTCTCACAGGCTGTGAAAAATGCCAGTTTGCTAAAATTTGTAGTCTAGCGCCCTGTTATTTGTGTTGCCACGCAACTGTGCGAGAAATGTACTAACCACAAACAAATGGAAATGTATAAATAACATAGTGATGGTAAAAGTTTATGCTTAAGCAGCAGATGTGTGATTGTGTGCTGGGAAGTCTATGATAGTTACCAGACACAAATTTTGCAGGCGACAGACTGATCCCCGTGATGTCTTTTGCCACGGCTTGCATACAGCTTGGACTACTTATAGGTAACTTAGTTCCAGCTTATCTCTTCCTCTTTCCCAATGCAAGGCTGTATGCAAGCCGTGGCAAAAGACATCACGGGGATCAGTCTGTCGTTTACGTCAACGGCTGCAAAATTTGGTTCAGCAGACTTGGTAATGGATCTGCCTTTCTGTTTGAGCGCTGTACTAATAACTAATAAATACTGGCCGGGGCTTGGGTCCTTGAGGTCTCTTTAAGTAGGAAGTAAGATCGAAGCTGAATTGGTAATAAATCTGCTTCCCTGGGGGATCCTCCAACCCAAGTTTACCGGCTGGAACCGGACCGGGCAGGGTCACAACCTCTGTGTCGGGAGTAAAGACCTAGCCGTGTGTGGAGACTCTGGCTGGGACGGTCTAGGGGCCTACAGGGGCGGGGAAAAGTTTGAAGAAGAGATGTCAGACTAGATCCAGCAAAACGTTAACTCCATCAAGAGTAAAATGCGGGCAAAGAATGGCCGAAATAGTAAAGGAGGGCTTGGATTGTTTGTAAAGAAATGTGCTGTTATGCATGGAGGATCTGGGGCCGCACCGCGTCCGGCCGGCCCGTGGGATCACACGTGTGCACTGCTTGTCTCTGAGGCTGACCAGAGAGTGGAGGGGAAAGCGTGACCCGGGGCGGCAGCTCAGCATCGGGCGCACGAGGCTTTTAATCAGAAGCTTAAGAAAGTGACAGAAAATGCTCAGAAAGGGAAGCTGCAGAATGGGGAAGTCAAGGGGCGGCTGGCGAGCGCCGCAAGGAAAGGGGAAGGCGGGCGAGGGGAAGGAGCTGAGGAGACGGTGCAGTCGTGGGGTTGTCAGAAACGGGTGGAGGATGGTGGAAGTGCTCATCATCCAGCACAGGAGCAATTGGCTGTGGAGACACTGGGAGCACCAGGGAAGTCGGCTGAGTGCAAGGAGGATCCGGAGGATGTGATGGAGCAGGACAAGCCTCATCGTTAATAATGCAGCTGAGCCGTGTCAGAAGTTAAGAAAATGAACTGCATGCTGGAAGGAAAAGGTTTGGGGGCACCCTGAGTAAGGAGGGGCGTGGGAGAGATCGGCCCAGGGACTCTAGAGAGAACTGGGGCAGGAGACTGCCAGCCGACCGGGCGGATTTGTGAAGGCCGGGTGCTGGCGTGATGGCAGAATGCTTCTTAAATGCAACATCAAAACGTGACATTGTGACAGACCATAGCAGAAATGCCAGGCAGAGGAGAAACATGTCCAGACACTAAGTCAATGGGTTCCCCAAGGGTGCCGGACAGCACTTGGTTCCACCCACTTCTGTAGGGGGAGATGGGCCACAGACAGCAGTTTCCTCCCAGACCCTGCACAAAGCAGGTTGGACGAAGTGTGGGTATTTCCGGAGTTCATTGTATTACAAATGCAAATGGGTCTGGAGTCTGGGGGGATGGGACGTGATTCCTCTGGGGGAGACGTGACTCCAGCAAACCCTGGGAAGGGTCAGGACCATCACAGGACACTTGTAAAATGACCGACCAGCCAAGGCGGGGATGCAAATTCCCACCTCTGCCCCCAGCCTTTCGAAGCAACGCGCTGGGGAGCGAAACACTGGCTGCGAATGACCTGTTCCCAGATCGAGGGACCGGCCTGCGGCACTCACAGATTCCCAGGGGTCATGTTCGCAGCAGAAGCTGTGCTGAGCTTGGAAGCACTGAAAAGCCCGTGGGTGGCTTTGACGGGCTGCACCCCGGCCGGAGCCCTGGCTGGAGTCAGGGGAGGGATCCCTGGTAAGCCCATTAGCAGGCGGGTGGGTTCGCTGATTGGTTTAACATGTGTTCTCGGCAGTGCTGTCACCGTAAGCACCGAGGATTGTACCCCCACCGGGGCTGTAATGTGTTAACTAGCCTGGTACAGTTACACTCCTACAGCATTTGTGTGGGGGGCTGGAGCCGTGGCAATGGGGTGGGGTGGGGGCCAGCAAAGGCCTCTGTGACACCGCCCCATGCCGGCGTTATTGACACATTTCCCTGCAGCCGGCCTGACGCCCCGCAACGAAAACCTGGCCAGAGATTTTGCTCCGTGAAATGTTTTGAGTTGGTGATGTCGGGAGATGGAAACCCAGCTGGGAATTTCCAGCAGGGCAGCGGCTCCCAGTGCTGTTCTCCTGCCCCACATCTGGGCCCGCTACAGCCCTCACTCCACCCCCAGCTCTGTCCAGGTGGGGCCTTTGGTGCCTTCCATAAGGGGTGTTACACACAGCGCCACCTAATGGCCAAACAGTGCAATACAGGTTAGGGCCCCTCCATTCCAGTCCTTTTCCTCAGTGGGTCTTTAGCTCCATGGCAGAGGATTGAGCTTCTAGCTCTGATGGTCCAAGGTTCAAACCCGGGCCGGGCCAGCCACAACCCTGGGGGAGCTGCCAAGAACGATGGGGAGGGGAGGGTGCGGCCGACATGCCTGTGCAGATCTCACACTGCGCTCTGCCTGCAGCTTCCTGATCGGCGAAGATGACAGAGTCTAGGAGGGCAGAGGTTGGAGCACCATGGGGGCCCATGCCAAGAACTGGAAAAATAAGTCACTGGGAATCAGCTTCCTGGGCAGCTTCTCCAGTACGTGGTTCCCGTCTGTATGGATTTCCCTGCTAGGCCCCCAGGGGAACTAGGAAGTTCACAGCTGCTCTTGGTTCCACCACGGTGGGGCACTGGGCTGGGGCACAGGGTCAGGAAAGGGAGGGGGAGGGGGAGCGTGGCGAAGCAAATGTGTGTGTGGAGGCGGGGAGACGCATTACCAAACACAATGGTGGGGGGGGGACACTGACATGGCCAATCAAGAACGTGGCTAGAGAGTGTTTATTTACTCAGGCCACATTCACATCCCCTGAGCAGCAGCGAGGGGCCAGGGGCAGGTGTGAAATTAACAGGGGGCTGCTGGTGTCCTGCAGAAACAGCCCCTGACAACACCACCCTGACCGTTGCCAAGAGCCTGATCCAATGTGCTGTCTCCGGGGGCTTCCTGAGTGAAAGCTACACCCTGAAGGGGCATCGCGACGTGAAGTCAACCCAATGCCCTGGGGACGCCCTCTACGAGGCCATAAGCCAGTGGCCTGAGTTTGAAGCCTGAGTCCCTGCAGCCTCGGGGCAGCCCCTGCACCCATCGCTGACCCCGCCCACAGCTTCTGCCTGCTCGAGCAGCACCTCTGCCCCCCAGCAGGGGGCAGCCTCCCGCTTCTCGCCCACCTGCTGCCTCCTAGGGCCCGGAGAGCAGGGCTCTGAGAGTTGGGGTTACGCTCCCGTCTCCCCTGGGCTCTGCTGCCCCCCCCCGCGTCCCCCCGGGGCTCAGATTTCTAATGGCGCCTGGGAGCCACCTGCCTCCCCCAGGCTGCTTCCTTCGGCAGATGCCAGGCCTAGCCCCTCGCTCCCGCCCACAACGGGCATGTCAGCTTGGCCCAGGTCCACACACAGCCAGGCCCAGGGTCTTACAGCGTCCAGGGGGGTGGGGCCAAGCCTCAGCCGAGCTCTGTGGCGATGGCCCTGCCAATCCCTGGGCAGCTCAGGAAACGTCGCCTCCATTCCCGTGTGAAACATCTGAGCAATTATCAATTCCAGAGTCAAATCCGCCTCTGCTCCCAGCCCCCCTGAGATCTGCAGCGAAGATTTCATCTGGAATCCCCCAGAAATCGGTCGCTATTTAACCCCCCCACAAAGGGAACCCAAGTGTCCCCGAGCCCTGACACTTGGCTCTGCCTGGCCCCCGCAGGGTCTGGCTCTCAAAGCTTTCAGCCCTCGACCCTTTCGCCCCGACAATCCATTCCCGTGAGCCTCTCTCACCGAGGGGGGCAAAGTGTTTGGATCTTCACACAGCAGGTGCCTGGGAAGTACCCGTAGGGTGGGTCACAGAGTCCCACAAAGGGGTTTTTAATTCAAGTGCAATTTGCTTTTAACCCAGCGCCCCTGCGGCTTAGCGCTTGCTTTGCTTGGGAGCTACTGAGCAGTGAAAATAAACCAGCTTCTAGCACATGAAAAGTTGAAGCGCCGGGAATCAGTTCATCTCCTGTTAAACCATAACCACCACCACCCTGCCGCTGGGCTGGGCTGGGTGAGCTGAGAGGGTGTGATGATGGTCTGTCAGATTAGCACTAAGAGGCCCCCTTGGGCTAGGTGCTATACACACAGAACATGAGACAGACAGTCCCTGCCCTAAAGAGCTCACAGTCTAATTAGACAAAGGATGGGAGGGGAAACTGAGGCACAGGGAGGGGAAAAGGGTTTTACCCAAACTCACAGGGCCAGTTAGTGGCAGAGAGTGGAACAGATCCCATGGGTGCAGTCAAGTGCTCTGCCCACTAGGCTGTGCTGCCTCTCAATCCAGAGGGAGGAGGTGGAGCGAAACCAAGGGGGCGCTGGTTCCGCATGGCTCACACACAGTCAGGCCCGGCAGCCCTGAGCTGAAGGAAGGGGAGGGGAGCTGGGGTTTGCGCCTGCTGATGGGAGCTGGGGCTGCGGCTGGAGACCGGCAGGAGGGGCCGGAGCGGAGGGAACAGCCATGCCAGGAGCAGTGTCCCAGCCCCACAGTGCCCAGGGCTGCCCGGCATGTGGGAAGGGGCAGCAGCACTGACGAGGCAGCTCTTTGTTACGAGAGTCGCTGTGGAGCAGCCCCCGAGCGAGGCTGGGAGCCCAGCACCTCAGGGCTGGACGGGCCCCATAAACAGGAGCAACCCCTGGTGGGCTGGCAGCTGGAGGCCGCGCTGCAGAGAGTGCAGGTCTGGCCCCCCTGCAGCCCCCAGTGTCCTGCCCCAGCACAGTCCAGGTTCAGCCCAGTTATTCCTGCTTCTGAGCCGTGGACCCCAGGGGACGCGACCAGCTGGGATCCAGGCTCCCCGTTGGGAAGAGGCTAGTCTAGGCCCTGGCGGCTGGAGCTCTGGAGGGCGTGTAAAGCCCAGGACGGGGCTCAAGAGGCGCAAGCAAGAGGTTTCACCCCTGGGCCGGCCACAGCCCCACTGCAGCCCCAGAACAGACTCAGCACAATCTCCCTTCCCATCCTCCCAGTATTGTAACACCTCCCCAAGACCCTGCGGGGCTGCCACAGCCCGGGCCCCCCAAGCCACCTTGCCTGGTCCCTAGGGTGTTTTGGCTGCTGGCCCCATGGAGCTCGGCCCAGGAGGGGCGAAGGATCCTGCGAGGCCCAGGGAGGGGTTGGTTCCCTCCCCAGGGGAGGCTCTGGGTAGTCACAGCCACAGGTACTTGGCCAGGAAGGCAGCCAGGATCTTGCAGAGGTTCTCCACAGTTGGGCGGGGGGTGCAGATTCTGCTCCGTGTCCTCCATCATGTGCCAGACCCACGGGAAAGGGGTGGCGATGAGATGCAGCACCGGCACTCCTGCAGCCAGACAGACACATGGATAGTCAGCAGGGATCCAACCCAGGATCTGCATCACTGCAAGCCCAGCCTCTAAAGAGTAATTCCACTATTGTCAGCAGTAGTAGACTATTATCCCCATGTGGTCCAGCCACTAGAGGGCGACGTGTGACATTCTAAACCCACACACTGTCTCAGTAGATGGAGCCAGGCCCTCAGGCACGACCTGACCTTATATCTAGGAGCCATGTGCTCCCCTGACCTTGTAACGAGCAGCTGGCCAGGTGCATTATGGGAACCAGATTGGCCAGAGACATCAAGCGAGTCAGGGCCAAGTGGCTAGATAGCAATGATATGTTTGTAAAGTCTTTCACCCCCAAGGATCCCAGAGCCTAAGTTCAAAATGCAGCCACCTCTGGGGTGAAGTGTGCCAGGCAGGCAAACATCATCTATAAAGCATTTTACCCCTGTAAATAACACCTAGCTCTTGCATAGCCCTTGTCCTCAGGGGATCCCAAAGCAATTTACAAAGGGGGTCAGAGTGATTCCTCCCACTTCACAGATGGGGAAACTGAGGAAGAGAGCAGCAAAGTCACCCAGCAGGGCAGTGGCAAAGCCAGGATCTGAACCCAGGTCTCAGTCCCTTGCTCCACTCATGAGGCCAGGCTTGTGTGGGAGCCTGGGGGAGTCTCACCACGCTTTGACTGCACACATTCTGCCCTGGCTCCCCCGGGGAGGCCTCCCCAGCTGTCCATCCCACACTGCTCTGCGCCTGGACGCCCGGTAGCAAGGGGCAGGACAGGTACCTTTGCGAAGGAAGGGGACGTAGTCCTCTTCGACAGGCCCACAGGCAGGCTCCCGCTGGAAGTACGTCTGCTCCCGGGGGTGGGACTGCAGCAGGCCCACCCGGTGCAGACGCTTCTCTGGGCAACACAGAGAAGAGAGTGAGGAATGGGCTGGTTCCTGGGACCTGCCAGGCTGGGGGCGTGGCAGGACGAGCCCCACAGGGGGCCACACCTGGCCGCTCACACCAGAGCTCCCTGAGGACACAGAGACGCTGCCGGGGAGGGAGGGGGGATTTCAAACCTGACAAGTCGTGTTTGAGGGAAATAAAGTGTTGGTGAAAGATGCCAGGTCAACAGCCCTGGGGACTGAATCCCCAACTCCCAGCTCTGTCCCACAGCTGGGGATAGAACCCAGGAGTCCTGGTTCCCAGCCCCCCCTTGCTCTAACCACTAGACCCCACTCCCCTCCCAGAGCTGGGGCTAGAACCCAGGCACCTTTATTCATTGTCAGACAGACGCAGGACCATCAGGACTTGGCGGGGGGGGGAGGAAGTAGCTGTCCCACTACAGGTGCCTGGGGGGGCAAGCCCCCTCCCACCCCTGGAAGAAAGGAAGGTTTGGTATCGATGCCAACGAGCCGGTCGAACCAGGAGGCGGTGAAGGGGAAGTGGTTCTGGATGGTCGGGTGGTGGGCCCCCAGCAGGTCCAGCAAGATAAACAGGTTCTGCAAAGAGGCAACGAGGGGTTAAATCTGTAGGGGCCCAGTCACCCCAGGAGGAGCTGAGGTAGGGATTGGTACAAGATCCAGTGCAGACAGATTGAGCCCCCAGCCTACCCCGGACAGGCACCCCCACCATCTCCCTTCGGCTGAAAGATCCCCCAGGCAGAACTCCCCAGAGGGGCAGGCGGGCGGCTCTCACCATAGCCTGGAGCTGGCTGGTGCCCGGCTGGTGCTGAGCCTTGGCCATGGACAGCCCCGTACAGGGAATCCCTCTCACTCCACTCCCCGAAGGCCTCCTTGCTGTCCAGGAACAGCAGCTGCAGCGTCACCTCAGAGCCCTGGGGAGAGACACGGGGCTCGCTCAACACCTGGCACTGCTGGACAGGTGAGGGGACTGCACCCAGGACAGCAGCAGAGCTCGGGATAGAACCCAGGAGTCCTGGCTCCCAGCTCCCCTGCTCTAACCACTAGACCCCATTCCCCTCCCAGAGCCAGAGATAGAACCCAGGAGTCCTGGCTCCCATCCCCCCCGGTTTTACACACTAGACTCCATTCCTTTCCCCAAGACAAGAGTAGAACCCCCAACCTGGGAAGCTCTCACCTGCTCCTTGGCCTTCAGCAGCTTCGCGTCCAAGGCCGTGGCCAGTTCCAGCAGGATGGCACAGGGCACGGCTGAGTCGGTGGCCCCCAGGAAGGTGCGGCCCTGTCTTTCCCAAGCTGCCACCCCACCGGGCTTGTGTAGCCAGACAGCCAGCCCCCCCCCTCAGACCAGCATTGCGGAAGCCAAAACAGGGCACTTAACATGAATTCCAGCACAGCCTTTGAAGCTGAGAGAAGCACAGGTGTGCTGCTACAATGTGCCTCTGGGAACATATACAACGATTAGGCTCACAGCAGGCAGAGGCGCTGTGACAGACATGGCTCTTAGCCCCTACTAAATAGCATGATGCACACACACCAACATCCCAGGTGGGAAAATATTTACCCTAATAAAAGGAATGTCTGGTAGTCGAAACTTATTGTTTCTCTCCCTTGCAAGTGTGAACTACTCTTGCGAGAGCTGGCGTCGCCCAGACAGACCAGCCCCAATTTGGCATAAGAAAGGAGAAAGAGAATAAAGGAGTACAGAGGTATAAGTAGGGGACCTACAGCACCATGATTTTTGAGTGCTTTTCACTATCTATCTGCTGGTCAGATAAGTGACAGCCTCCCAAGGCTTCTGCAGCTAAGAGGGTCCCTAAGCCTTGTCCCTTATTCGTCTTTCTGCGGAATTGAGTGACCGATCCTGGTTTGGCACCGCTGGAATCGAGAGATGCAAGGAGGGTAAGAAGCACCCACACCTGATCTCCTATCTTTAGTGTACACATATTTTGAAATAGAGCTCTATACTTTGTTTTCCTTCTTTGGGATTGTAGCTTCAGTTTTGTAACTTGTTTGTGTGTGTAACATCTCTACATTTAAATAAGTAGGCACTAGCAATTTCGTAACCACATGATTAGAATCTAGTTTGATAAATTTTGGTAACCATTTGTACATAAGCCTGACTTGTTTCTCTGGTTTACTGTAAAGCAGCCAACACAATTAAAGAACCTCAGCCGTTTTGGCTATAAAGCCTGGCCATTAGGTGAGAGTACTAAGAGCCTAGCGTTGAGTTGTGCCGCCTCCACGGGGCAAACTCTTGGGGCACCTGTCAGTCAGTGTTGACTGCCTGCTGCGAAGGAGCTCTGAGCTCTAGCAGTTAAAGTCACGGGTGGTTAGGACCTTGGGGCATCCGTCAGCCTAGCCCGGGCTGCCCGCCGTGAAGGGACAGTGCGTCCTAGCGGTTAAAGTCACGGATGGTATAAACGGGCATAGCTGGCACCTCACCAAACATCCCTGGTGCCATCGGCTAACAGCTTGAAACATCACCAGCTCCATCCAGCCCAGGGACCACATGGACAGGTACCGGGGCTGGGATGGGGACTCTGTGGAATCTCAGATTAAAGGAGCACCTTTAGATTTGGGATGGAGGGGCTAGCTGCAGAGCAGGGAGGTCTTTCCTAAATTACCCAGGCTTACCCTGATCTGAGGCTGCACAGAGGAGGCTCCCCAGCCAGCAGCTGCCTTATCAGAACTGTGTTCATTAGATAGATAGATAGATAGATAGATAGATAGATTCAGGGTAATGTATCAGAATCTGGCCCTCACCCCATTGCACTCAGCGGGTTTCTCTCGTTTTACCCTGGGGGAGATGAGATCAGAACCCAAGACCGCCAGTTCCAAGAACTCCACAGACCTGTGTTGTCACTGGATTTATTACCAAGGGGACATTAGACAAGGGGAGGCATCAGAATACCCCTCTGTGGGACAGAATGACAGACTGAGGGGCAGGGTTTGTGTCTCCCGCTTTGAAGTCCTGTGTCTTTGTGCATGCAGAGCTCTGTGCAAAACCCACCATCTCTGTGAGCCCCAGGGCGGATGATGGCCCTGGGAGGAGCTGTGACCATCCTCTGAAAGCGTCGGTGCCAGGGCATAAGGGTTGTTCTGTAGAAAGGAGGAGATTAAACTCCTCTGCAATACATATGTAACCCTTCTTCCAGTTCCAGCTCTGGCTTCAATATACAGGGGTTCCTCTCAAAATTACAACACAACACTGGCTTGAGCTCCCACCCAGAAATCTGGGAAAACTAAACACCAGCCCTGGGTGTTTCTAAGAAGCAATACTTCCTGTCTTGCAAGCACTGAGTCTGTGTGCGACAAAAGAAATATTTTATTAAGGGGAGAAGGAAGAATGGCATTAATTTGAGAAAACATGACAACAATGACTCAAACGTATGCAAACAACAAGTAAATCCCTGGCCCCAAGTGGAGCAGTGGCTTTGCCTCAGTTTCCCCCTTTCTGAAAGACCAGCGGACAAATGTCCCGTTAACACACCACTCCCCTTTCTGTCCATGACACCGCACTCTTAGTTTGCTGTCCACCTTAAGTGAAGTCCTAGGGTCTAGGGGTGCCGTTAGGTGCATTCAGCTCCAGCCTTAGGGGAGGAATGCAGGAAAATCAAATGATGCCTCTGCCCACTCCGGTCACTGCCCACTCTGCCACTGCACACTGCTGTCACCTTCTGAAGTTTCTGCACTGGTCCAGTCCCAAGTGTTCTCAGCTCTTAGGTTATGGCTACATTGCAAAAAATACCAGCAGCCACAAATCTCAAAGCCCAGGTCTACAGACTGGGGCTCTCATTATGGTACAAAAAATAGCCATGTAGTTGTTCCTACTGGGACTGGAGCCCAGGTTTCGGAGCCTGAGTAGGAATGTCTACACAGCCATTGTTAGGGCCGAAGCACAAGCCTGAGTCTGTAGACAAACCCTCAGTGATTTCACTGGGTAGTGCAGAGCTCCAGCTGCTGCTGCCGTTTCTGCACTGTCTGGACAGCAATTCTGTCCAACAATAACGAAGGCTCAGCCCTTAATCTAGCTTCTCTCAGACCAAATCATCACTGAGCAAAACCAAAAGCCCCGTTGATCACTATCAAGTGTTTCTCAAAACACCAGAGGAAAAGAATCACAATTTTCCAAAACCCTAGAAGGAGGGATCACACCACCACACTGACGGAGCGAATTAGGTTCATCTTAAGGTGACCACATCTCTTAGGGAATAGTACATACAGTGCTGCTGGCCTCTAGTCACACTGTGTATTGTGGGCCTAGCATAGTCATGGATTAGAAACACAGACCATGTGCGCACAGTGACTGATTCTGCACTGCATAGAGAAAAAACGTAACCCCTAGAGAACTGCAAATTCAACATAAGCAACTGCTTAGGTGTAACCCTTCTGCCGGGGGGGAGTCAGCAGCAACCAGGGCTGGGTTCCTTTTGACAACACAACACAGAACCAGCTCGAGTCCACACCCAGTAATCTGAAAAAAATTACACCCCCCACTTGGTACCTCTAAGAGCCAGTACTTCTCCTCTCACAAGCACTAAGTACATGTATAGAAGAGAAAACTTTGAATAAAAGGGGAAAGGAACCTGGCATTACTTGGGAAAACACCACAAGCATGATTTGAAAACATCTGACCATGAATAAAACACCCACCCCAGAGTACATTGGCAGCATCCGTTTCCTCAGTCTCTCACCTTGCAGTGTGACAGTCCGACAAACAAATGTCCCTTTAACATGCCAGTCCTCTCTCCCTCCACCGCACCCCACTCACAGTTGTCCTTGGTCAGTGAAAACCCAGTGTTTGGAGGTGTGTTTGCGTGAGTTAACCTCCCACCCCGGGGGGGTGGGGGAGCGGGGGGGGGCAGCACTGAGCAGTGATTCAGCAGCCGTCGCTGTGCCGCTGTTCACTCTGCATCGCTGTCTGCCTTTGTTCACTCCATAGCCGGCCACTCCACCATCATTGACTGCACCGCCAGCCACCCCCCAGTGTTCCCTCTGCCACTCTCCGGCGCTCTGCCACCAGTCACCCTGCCACGGCCCTCTCCACTGCAACCTCTGGGATGTTTTGAAGTTCCACCACTTAACTCAGCTCTCAGCAATTCCAATGCTCAGTGATTCCAGCAGTTAGCGAGGCAACCTCGTTCACCAGAGACACTGTCCCACAACGGACCTAAGGCTTCATATTTAGACTGGGCTATCAGTGATGTCAGCTCGAGTGATCCAAACCAAGAGACTCTCAACTGGGCCTTAAGAAGCTCTGTTATTAAACAGTGCAGAGTCAAATGGCACGTAAAGCCAGATGGGCACAAATACCCTCTCACATCTCCACTGGCCTTTGGCACCCCTACCTCCTGCTTATTGAATGCAGTTAACTTGAGAGTGACCCCCTCATTCATGGCATACCACGGCCAGTTCTGCTCCCTTTGATTCACAAAAGGATAACCACACTTTATTACCTCTGCCTCCTCAATAACAAAGCGATTTGCAATCCAACACCAGACAAAAGTGATCATTTGGGCAAAGCAGCCCCATCATGTTGCTCACCTAGGCAGAGTGGGTGTGACTATTCAAACACGGTCAGTTCCTGATGTCTTCTCCCCAGCTCATCACTAGGTGTTGGGAAAGCTCATTCAGAGCCTGCTTACATAAGAACCTATAACTGCAATTTCACATAAACAGATTGAAAACTCTGCGCAATGTGTTCAAATGCATCACACATCCAATGAGGCTAACAACATTTCCTTATCCCTGGATCCAAGGGGATGCCTAGCTAGGCATGAGATAATATGATGGGTGACTTGTCCAATGAAGGGGGAGCAATAGCTGTTGATTTGGCAGAGGCAGGGGGGAACCCTTCCCCCAGGGGGAGCTGCGGAGCTTCCCAGGAGGATGCACCTTCTCTGGGGACACACACAGAAGTCAGGCCCCGGTGACTACAGCATCGGCACTGCACCCTCCCTGGAGATTACAGTGACCATAAATCTTGAGCTGTGGGGGGAGAGTCCCAATTGCTGAGTCATTGTTTCCACCTTGTCACTCCCCCTGGGTGCCCATTTCACCCCCTGCCCCAACAGACTCTCATTCTAATCCCACAGGAAGAAACAACTCCAGTGGGCTTGAAACATCACCGACTCCAGCCAGCCTGGGGACCACACACACAGGTAAAGTGGGGCCTTGATGGGGACTCTCTGGAATCACAGATTAATGGGGTACCTTATAGATCTGGGGGAGAGAAGGGGGATCCCTGCCCCCATGGAGAGCTGCAGAGCTTCCCAGGGGGATGCTCCTTCTCTGGGGACACACAGAGAAGTCAGGGCCCAGCGACTGCAGCACCGGCACGGCACCCTCCCCAGCTGATAATATGCACTAACCCCCCTGAATATTACAGGGACCATAAATCCTGAGCTGTGGGGGGGAGAGTCCCAATTGCTGAGTCATTGTTTCCATCTTGTCACTCCCCCTGGGTGCCCATTTCACCTCCTACCCCAACAGACTCTCATTGTACTCACACAGGTAGAAACTACTCCAGTGGGCTTGAAACATCCTCGACTCCAGCCAGCCCGGGGACCCCACACACAGGTAAAGTGGGGCCTCAATGGGGACTTTGTGGAATCACAGACTAATGGGGTACCTTATAGATTTTGGGGGGGAGAGGGAGGATCCCTGCCCCTGGGAGTGCCGCAGAGCAGGGAGGCCTTTCATAGGGGGATGCTTTCCTTGGCTGCTTCTGATCTGGGGATGCACAGAGGAGTCGGGACTTAGGGGCTGCCCAGCCAGCTCCTACCTTGTCAGAGCTGCATTCATTAATAGATCAATAGGTAGGTAGGTAGGTAGGTAGGTAGAGAGATAGATAGATATGGGGCAATGGATCAGAACCCATCTCTGACCCCACTGCAGTCACGAGGTAACTCCAGATTTATACTGGCAGAACTGAGATCAGAATCCAGCCCAGATGCTTCCAAGAACTCCACAGACCTGTGCTGTTGCTGGGTTTATAATGCAGGGAACATTAGACAAGGGGAGGCAGCTGAATGCCCTAGGGCTGGGCACAGAGAGATCAAATGACAGACAGACAGACTGAGGAGCAAGGGTATATGTCTCCCCCATAGAAGTCCTGTGTCTTTGTGCATGCAGAGTTCTATCCCAAACCCTCCATCTCTGTGAGCCCCAGGGAGGTAATGGCCATGGGGTGCACCGTGACCATCCAGTGTGAGTGTAGGTACCAGGGCTGAGGGTTGTTCTGTACAAAGGAGGAGACCACGCCACGCTGCATCACATGGAAAGTCCTGCAGACATGACTGCGTTTCCCATCCGCAGTGTTATACAGGATGACAACAGGAGCTACACCTGATTTTATGGCAGCACATCACAAGCCTTCATCTGGTCAGATTCCAGTGACCCTGTGGAGCTGGTGGTGAGAGGTGAGGGGCCTGGTTTGGAGTCCCCGCTCTCAGCCCTGTACCCAGCCCAGCCTTCACAGAGTCTATGCCCCAAGGAGATGCTCACAGCCAGGATCTGCCTGGGGCCTTACAGAGGGGATGCCCAGTGTGGGATCAGGAAATCAGTGGATTTGTCATGCAGCCGGGGGAAGCTGCAGCAGCAGCTGTTGATGTAAGGCAGAGGGAAGGGGGAACCCTGTCCCCAGGGCAAGCTGCAGAACAGTGAGGCCTTTCCCAGGGGGATGCTCCCTCTCAGAGTATGCCCAGAGAAGTCAGGGCCAGCAGCTGCAGAACCAGTCCCTTCCCCAGCTGATCAAATCCACTAACCCCCTGGAGGTTAGAGTGACCATAAAGGCTGAGTCGAGGGGGGAGGGGCCCAATTGCTGAGTCGCTTTTTCTACCTCTTAGCTCCCCCTCATTGCCCATTTCATCCCCTGCCCTGACAGGCTCTCATTCTAAACCTGCAGGTGGAAACAACCTCACTGGGCTTGAAACATCACCATATCCAATCAGCCCAGGGACCACACGGACAGGTACCTGAGTGGGGAAATCATGCCTCAGGAATCTACTACAATGCTTTGAAGGGTGATCCAGTGGGTATAGTGTAACTAGATTTTGAGAAAGCCTTTCACAAGTTCCCTCACCAAAGGCTTTTAAGCAAAGTAAGTTCTCATGGGATAAGAGGGAAGGTCCTCTCCTGGATCAGTAACTGGTTAAGAGATAGGAAACAAAGGGTAGGAATAAATGGTCAATTATCAGAATGGAGAGAGTAAATAGTGGTGTCTCCCAGGGATGTGTACTGGGACCAATATTATTCAACATATTCATCAATGATTTGGGAAAAGGGGTAAACAGTGAGGTGGCAAAATTTGAAGATGACACAAAACGACTCAAGATAGTTAAGTCCCAAGCGGACCATTAAGAGTTACAAAGGGATCTCACAAAACTGGGTGTCTGGGCAACAAAATGGCAGATGAAATTCCATGTTGAGAAATGCAAAGTAATGCTCATTGGAAAACATAATCCAAACTATACATATAAAATGGTGGGGTCTAAATTAGCTGTTATCATTCAGGAAAGAGATTGTAGAGTCATTGTGGATAGTTCTTTGAAAATATCCACTCAATGTGCAGCGGCAGTCAAAAATGTGAACAGAATTTAGGGAATCATTAAGAAAGGGATAGATAATAGAACAGAAAATATCATATTGCCCCTCTATAAATCCATGGTATGCCCACATCTTGAATACTGTGTGCAGATGTCGTTGTCCCATATCAAAAAAGATATGCTGGAACTGGAAAAGGTACAGAAAAGGGCAACAAAAATGATTGGGGGGCATGGAACAGTTCCATATGAGGGAAGATTAATAAGACAGGGACTTTTCAGCTTGGAAAAGAGACAACTAACGGGGTGGGGGGGGGTGGTAGAGGTCTGTAAAATCATGACTGGTGTGGAGAAAGTAAATAAGGCAGTGTTATTTACTCCTTCTTATAACACAAGAACTAGGGGTCACCAAATGAAATTAGTAGGCAGCGGGTTTAAAAGAAACAAAAGGAAGTACTTCACACAACACACAGTCAACCTGTGGAACTCTTTGCCAGACGATGTTGTGAAGGCCAAGACTATAACAGGGTTCCAAAAAAACCCCCTAGATAAATTGATGGAGATAGGCCCATCCATGTCTCTTAGCCAAGATGGTCAGGAATGGTGTCCCTAGCCTCTGTTTGCCAGAAGCTGGGAATGGGTGACATGGGATGGGTCACTTGTTGATTACCTGTTCTGTTCATTCCTTCTGGGGCACCTGGCATTGGCCACTGTCCGAAGACAGGTTACTGGGCTAGATGGACCTTTGGTCTTACATAGTATGGCCACTCTTATGTTCTTATGGGATGGGGACTCTGTGGAATCACAGATTAAAGGGGCAACTCTAGATCTGAGGGAGGCGGAGGCAGGATCCCTGACCCCAGGGTTAGCTGCAGAGCAGAGAGGTCTTTCAGGTCTGTTCCTGTTCTGGGGGCGCACAGAGGAGTTGGGGCTCAGAGGCTGCCCAGCTGGCCTCTTCCATCTATCCTTCATTAAATAACTAGATGGGTAGCTAGATCCAGGGGTAATGGATCAGAATCCGGCCCTCAACCCATTGCTGTCAGAGGGTGACTCTGGATTAACCCTGGAGGAGCTGAGTTCAGAATCCAGCCCTGATACTTCCAAGAACTCCACAGACCTGTGCTGTCCTTTCACAGCCCTCACGAGGCGCCTGGATTTCACCTGGGGCAACATCCTCCGTCTGGGTCTGGTCTCCGGGGTTCTGCTGGCCCTGGTGCTGATCATGGCCGAGGCTGGTTACTGCTGGAAGGAGACTCCAGGTGACATGACCCCCCTCTCTTATCCCTTCCCCCACCCCAGGACAAGGCCCCCCAAGTCTGCCAAGCCCCTCTGAACATGGGGGTACCTCATCTGCACATAACCCTTGGGCAGCTGGCCCAGCTCCTGTACCACCTGTCAGTGGGGGAAGGAGTCAGACCAGGGTGTCCCCTGCACACACTGAGGCTGCTATGAAGGGTGTGTGATGTCCAGAGATGCCCCTTCCCACTGTGAGCTGGAGCCACCCCAATGCCTGGCCCTACCCCACTCTGAGTGCCCCAGGTGGGTAGGTCTGTGGTGGCGGGGGGGGGGGGGGCAGTGCACACAGACACTAGGTCTCTTTCTGGCCAGCAGCTCCCACCTCTCCAACCCCTGGAAACCTACCCACCCTGGGCAGCTGTCTTGTCCTCCCCTCCCCTCAATCCCATCCCAGTCAGGGGGCTTGGGCCTGTGGGGTGACACTGGCCCTCTAACCCGCCGTCTCTCTGTGCTTACAGGGGAGCCTGGATCCAGCCATGCAGAGATGAAGATCTCCTTAGGGGAAGAGCCCTATCTGCTTGGAGGGCTCCACAGGGCAGAAAAGCCACTCTCCCTTCCCCCAGGAAATCCCTGCTTCAGGGAATCTCACATTTATTCCATGGTGCTCCCAACTCAACAGCTGGACCCTTGGGAGCAAACTCTCGATCCCCGGCACCGAGCACACCAGCCCCTGTGTCACCAGCTAAGGGAGCACCTGCCAGGGCCCCAGGGGGTGGGGAAGAGGGCCGTAGCAGAGCCCCATGCAGGGAAGGTGCTGCCTATGTCTGTGGGAAGCCCAGGGTGGGGTGTGGGGGGCTGGGCGCTGTATAGGGCCCCCTCAGTAAATAACCTCTTCCCTGCCAGATTCCCTGCTCCTCCTGCTCCCTGCTGGGGATATGACCTGAGAAGATGAGGGAAGGCCGTTAGTGCTTCCTTAGCCAGAGCATTTGCTTCCCGACCTCAGGGGATGAGCCGGACCCCTGAGTATGCCCCGGAGCCAATGTCAGACTAGGGGGGTGGAGCAGAGCGAGATTCCCTGATCACAAGAATGGCCATACTGGGTCTGTTCAGCCCAGTGTCCTGTCTGCTGGGGGGCGCATGGGGCAGGGGATCTGGGTGCAGGGAGATGGGGACAGGAGACACCTCGGGGACATGTTAATGCCGGGGCCATTTCTCCCCAGTCTCAGGAATCACTCTGATACCAGAAAAAAGAAAAGGAGTACTTGTGGCACCTTAGAGACTAACCAATTTATTTAAGCATAAGCATCCGATGAAGTGAGCTGTAGCTCACGAAAGCTTATGCTCAAATAAATTGGTTAGTCTCTAAGGTGCCACAAGTCCTCCTTTTCTTTTTGCAGATACCGACTGACACGGCTGCTACTCTGAAATCTGGTACCAGAAGGGATCTGCTGGCCTGAGCCCGGCACCGTCCAGCCCAACATGTGGCTCTCCGTGCACATGCAGCCAATCTGTCACCTCCAGGGAAAACAGTCACCTTGGCCAATGTGTGAGCACGACCCAGCACCCACTTGGGAATGGGATGGGGCAAAGAAGAGCCGGAGACAGCCCTTCCTGGATGGGCACCGACACTGCCATTGCAGTGCAGGGATTCCAGCACACAACCTGTCCCGCACACAGAGCACCCCAGAACCCTGCAATCCCTCCCTCCGCATTGCCAGGCTGGGCTGGGAGCCAGGACCCCAACCCCCAGGGGAGAAAAGAGCCAGGAGCCTCTGTGTACAGGGGAATTGTCTCCCCCAAAGCAGAGCAGGGTCCCAGCCAGAAGGGGTGGCTCAGAGATGTTATCTCCCAGCAGGGCAAGGCTCCCCAGCACCCCATCCTGCAGAATCCCAGCTCCTGAGATAGAGTGACCGGCCCCCTGTGCATGGAGACATGAGGTCTGGCCCCTGGCACTGAAATAAAGTCATTTACTGCTCCCCCAACCCCGGGGTGTCTGTCCTGGTCTCTCTCTGGAGCTTCAGTTCTCTGTTGCCTCAGTCCCTGCAGTAGGGTCCCCCACTTTATACATCACCCGGCTCCCTCCCCCAGCTCTCACCCCCTCCCCAGTAGCTGATCCCATCTCTGTAGGGATGGACCCTACTGTCCTGGATCCCATCTGCCCCCTTGGACCTTCTCCCCAGCTCTCCTGGCCCCTGCTGGGTCACCAGGAGGATTTTTCTCCACCCCCCCTCCATCACCTCTCCTCAGCCTGGGTGGGAGGGAGTGTCTCTCAGCACCCCAGTCTCTGAAGAGCCCCCAGAATCCTCCCAGAATTTCCAGAGCATTCTCTGCCCTATATATCCCCTGGGTGGCTCCTGCCCCTACCTATGGAGCTGCCCCTCAGGCCATCGGGGGCAGAATTGTTCTTCCCAACCCTGCTGAGCCATGGCAGCACGAGCTGGTGTGTGTGGGGGGGTGATGCTCTGTACCTCGGAGGAACATCCTACACCCCCATGTTCATCCTTGTAAAATGACTGTGTGGTATCCAATCCAAAGTTTGTCAGGTCGGCTGTCTTCGGATGGAGAATCCAGTATGTCCTTTGGTCCATTGTTCCAGTGTTAATTACTCTCTCTCTTAACAAATTGTTGCTGTATTTTCAGTCTGAATTTGTTTGGCTTCAACTTCCAGCCAATGCATCTTGTTATACCTTTCAAAAGTGTTGCATTCTAATAGTTGATGTTTAACATCCTCGCTAGGTGCAACTGGAATAGAAAGTATTTCACTATTACTGCAGGATATGGATACGTCATTCCACTGCTTCCCAAATACAGAGCAGAAATATTTGTAACGCTTCTCCTTTTTCTGCATCATGATTTACAGTTGTACCATCCTCATCTCCAACTGCACTAAAACTGACTGCTAGGATATTTTGTTTTCCATATGTTTCAAGAACTCCTTATTGTCCTTATCCTAAAATGCCATAGATTTTTCATTGATATTGTTAGATTTTTCTTATCAAGTGTCTACAATTCCTAACTCCTCAGTTGCACCTACTGAGATGAAATTCCCCATTTCCTAGTTGTTTAATATTATCATTTGTTATTTCTGCTTTCACTTCCACTGATAACCAGGACGGGGGTTTAGCTGAAGAAGCCACTTTCACAATTTGCTGAATTTTGTGTTTTGGGGGCATCTGATACATCTTAAACCACGCCCCAGCATGGGTCACATTTAGGGTTGCCAACTTTCTATTTGCAGACAACCGGACCTCCCTTCCCTGCCTCTTTCTCAAAGTCCCTGCCCCTTTCCCGCCGCTTTTCACAAGACCCCGCCCCTGCCCCATCCTTTCCCTCAAGCCCCTACCCCTGTTCGCTCCTCTCCTCCCCATCCCCCCCCCCCGCTGCTCTCTCTCCTCCCCCTTCTTTGTAGCTGGCCCCTCTCCTCTCCACTTCCCTTCTCCACTCCCACTGGGATCCCTCTGTCATGGAGCTGCAGCCTGACATGAAGTCTCCTGCCTGCCCAGATGCAGGTAGGAGGCGGCCCCAGCTGAGCGGGGTCTGGCTCGGGTTGATGACCCGGCACCTCTCCCTTCCCGCCCGCAGTAACCAGACTATTGGTGTCTGGTCAGTACATCTGACTGGACACTGCCAAGTCCCCTTTTTGACCGGACTTTCTGGTTGAAAATTGGGTACCTGGCAACCCTAGTCACATTTTAATCGGTCAAAACAAGGTCGAATATCCAATTACCCTGACTAGGTTGCAATATTTATTTTTATTTACTCTGGGATGAAAGATGCGAATGTAGCCCCTGATCTAACTGCAGCCGTCAGGGACTCCAGAATGACCTGAGGGGAGCTGAGATCAGAATCTAGCCCTGTTGCCTTTGCAGGCGATGAGTGACTCTGGCTTGACCCCGGGCAACCTGATCAGGGTGCAGGATATTGTTTCCATTTTGGAGTGAAGGTTCAGGTCTCAGCTCCTCTTTTCCCTGACTCAGCTCCCCATTATTAATACAAACGTTCCCCCAGCCCTCTGGCCCCTTTGGTACTCAGCACCCAGCCTCCCACGCTGCCTGAACAGCCAACTCACCCTTGTCTCCGATCCTGCCCCACTGACACGAGTGCTGGCCTCAGACCCTCGCCCAAGCTGGCACTCATGGAGAAAAAGGGCAGTGAGCTCACACCACATGATGGGACAGCGAGGGACCCCTCAGTGCTGCTCCAAATACCCCAGTCCCCAGCTCCACGGAGCCTGATGCCCCAGGAGCTCAAATGAGGAACTGAGCAGGGGGCTGCAGGCACAGGGAGCCTGTGATGCTCAGTGAGAGCAAACCAAGGTCCCTGCCACTCCCAACAAACCACATCCCCATAAACTGCTGCCCACGTCTCTGTGCTGCACAGGGGACACCCAGGGGAACTGGGGGGATGAGCTGTGTTAATTCCACCAATCTGACCAGACCAGAATCTGGGTGCAAGCTGTTACCCCCAACTCTGCTGGATCTGGGACTGTAGGGGTCTGGTGGTCAGAGCATGTGTTACACTGCAGACCAGGGATGGTTTTAAAAGTGGAATTTTATTAAACTTAATGTCCAACTCCCCGAACAAACGCAGGCTGCAACCCGCTGGGTCCCCCGGAGAACAACAGAAACCCTCCTGGGGGTGCAGCTTGCATCCCCACTGTTCCTCTTTAGCCTCGCTAGCAGATCTCCAAACCCTTAAAGGGACAGGGCACAGCCTTAGAGATACAGGATGCAGGTATGTAGAACCCTGACATTCCCGTATCAGTGCTACACTCCTCCTGTGGAGATATAATATCCCCCAAATATTCCCATTAACAAAATATAAAACATTCCGTCCAGCCATTTGGCTTATTAGCAGACACCTACGACTTCCACAAGCTCGTGCTTTCGGTCTCAGATGAGCTTTTGTCTTGCTCCTTTTTCATCAGATCTGGAAACTTTTGCATCTCTCTTTGGTTTAATTCACATTAAGCAGGAAATGTCTGTGTCAAGGCTTGTTCCATTGCCCAACCAAATAGCCAGTTCTGAACAGTTTAAATCCCCAGAGATCCTCAGATCTTATGAGATACCAGCTCCCACATGGTAAGTGGTATAACCATGTGACACAAAGTCATTAGACATAAAAAACATCTACTCAAGAAACATAAAACTAACTATGTAGCGCTATCGACCCCTTTTGTAGAGCAATATCCAAACCAGAAGCCAATGTCTCTTCATTTACAATAATCTTGGAGAGAATGCAGGAGACGATACAGGAATAGGTACTAGGTACAGCATGTAAACACAAGGATAAAGCCATGGTGCATTCACCAGTAGCTGGAATTAGACACTGATGAGTAGGTTCATAGGTCAGTGTCTGGGGGGCTCTTCCCTCTCTAGTCAGAGGACCTCATGTGACAATGGGTTGTTCTCGAGATCTGTCTTCTTGTGCACTGATGGTTTCCGGGTCCATGGTCACATTTTGCCATTCATGTCTTTCATTGGCTGATGTGAATGTCACATCAGACTAGTCATCTGTCTTCAAGTTTACAAGATCAACAACACCCCCATTTCCCAGCCGTGGAAGGAATGTTTCTGCCTCTGAATTCAGAGTCACCATGCCATGGGTACCATGTTGTTTGTCTTCGCTCTCACGATCACAATCACTGGAGTCCAAATTCTGTCCTTAGAGAGGCTTGGTCTACACTACAGCCTACTTCAGTATCACTTACGTCACTCAGGGGTGTGATTAATCCACACCCTCTGAGTGACATAGTTATACCGACCGTAACCCCCTGTGTAGACAGTGCTCTCCCGCCGACATAGCTACTGCCTCTCGCAGGGGTGGACTTACTACGCTGACAGGAGAGCGCTCTCCCATCAGCATAGAGCATCTTCACCAGACGCGCCACAGTGGAGCAGCTGCATCGGTGCCTCTGTGCCGCTGTAGCGCTTCTAGCAGAGACTCGCCCTTAGATTCCAGTTTTGCTTATTTCCCTTGATCTCTGCATCTTCTGCCGTGGCGCTGTGCAGCACAGTGTCATCTCCAAGGGCAAGAAAACCCAGAGAAGCAAAAACTTGTGGTGACAAACTCTACCACCTCCTTCCCCACCTTCTGCCTTTACTCTGTGAACTCTCCCCTTTCCTTTCATCTTCTAACATGAATTTTATCTTCCCAATAGGATGTTAGTTTGCCCGGTCCCCTTCCTGACAAGTACTCCTGTCCCCCGGCCAGAGGGCAGCACCGTACGCTTTCTGACCATAATGATTCGTACCACGAATAGCAGAGTTTTGAGAACATATTGAGGCCAGTTCATAAACGTCTTTCAATTGCTGTTTCTGTGTCTCAGCATATTCTTTATGCTTCCTAGGTGCAGATTCAGAGTTCATAGGTAGACCAAATGCAATGACAATAGACAAATGTGATTATCTTCAAGATAATAAATAGAAGGGTGGGAACTCATAGCATCATTTTGTGTACAGTTATAGGAATAGATGGTCTTACGGTCTTATTAAGGGAGTCCTTCCAGTCTGATTTTTGTTCTTCTGGAAAGGTTATCAATGTAGCCAGCAGAACTGATTCAGCCTTTCTACTTGCCCATTGCCCTGTGGGTGGTATGGGGTTATGGGAGAAGTTTAAATCTTACTGTAGTACTCTACCCTTTGGGAAAAAAAACTATTTTCAAACTCTGCTCCTTATTGATGATGGATTCTTTTGGGGAAATCAAATCTTAAAACAAACTAATTGAAGATCTTGTCTGTCACTGTCTTTCCTGAGTTTTTGGTGGTAGGGTAGACTTTGACAAACCAAGTAAAGTGATCCACCGAGGCTCAGATGTATTCATATCTTTCTTTGCTTCTTCCTAGATGGAAGAAGCCTATGGTTACAAGTACAAATGCTTCTGTTGTAACTAAGTAAGTAAGGTGCCACCAAACTCCTTGTTGTTTTTGTGGATACAGACTAACACGGCTACCCCTGGTACTCGTTGTAACTATGGTAGTTAGATGAAATCTGGTACGCTGGTGAGGTTTCTTTTGCTTGGTGCACATACAAACTCTAGTGACACAATGTTCGATGTACAACATCCTCCTGTGTTCTCTTGGTTATTTGGTTTGTGCCCCCAAAAAGTTATACTGAAGCATTTTAGCAATAGCTGGATCTTTCTTCTGAGTTGCCAAAATGGTCTTCTCCTGGAATAAGTTTTATGGTGGATGTAATGCCCATGAAGGAGACTTCTACTGTCAAAGGATTGGTAGTAATAACTACTAACCTGGACACCTTGCCATCAGTTTGTATATCCAAGGAGTTTGACTGCTTTAACAACACCTGTGTTCTCCTCTCTTCTGTGCATCTTGTCAATATCAAGGGGAATTCCTGATAAAGCGTTAGATTTCCCTAGATGATATTTAACTACAGTAGAACCTCAGAGTTACGAACACCTTGGGAAAGGAGGTTGTTCGTAACTCTGAAATGTTCGTAATGCTGAACAAAATGTTATGGCTGTTCTTTCAAAAGTTTACAACTAAGCATTGACTTAATATAGCTTTGAAACTTTACTATGCCGAAGAAAAATCCTGCTTTCCCTTTATTTTTTTAGCAGTTTATATTTAATACACTACTGTACTGTATTTGTTTTTTCTCTCTCTGTTGCTGCTGCCTGATTTTGTACTTCAGGTTCCAAATAAGGTGCATGGTTGGCTGGTCAGTGCATAACTCTGATGTTCATAACTCAGGTTTTCTACTGTATGAAGTTAAAGTCAGCTAATTCTGTAACCCACCAGTGCACTATGGGGTTCAGCCTGGCAGTGGTGGAGATGTAGGTTAGCACATTATTATCTCTGTTAACTGTGAAGGATTGTGCATCGCAGATTTAGTCTACTAAATAAATAAATGGTCAGTTTTCGGAGTGGAGAGAGGTAAATAGCAAGGTCCCCAGGGATCTGTACTGGGACCGGTGCTGTTCAGCGTATTCATCAATGATCTGGGAAAGGGGGTACACAATTTTGGCAGGCTCAGCTTAGTTTTTCACTCCAGCTAGCTCCTGAAGCTCAATCCTGGGCAAACTGCCCTGATTACAGTTTCCATTATCTCTGTCTCAGTGGTCCCCTTGGGAACACCATTTGCAATTTGATAAGCCAAACTGCTTTGGTTTAGCCTGTCCTTTTGCAGGGAGTTCCTAAACTGTCCTGTTATTTTAAAGTCTTTCTTTAACACTGGTTTTCTTTTCTGGGATGGGATTGACAGATCTTTTGCTCCTCTTTTGCTGTAGCAATGGCTTGTAAAATCTTCTCTCTTAATGCCAGCAATGTAAGACAATCCCTGATTTTCCAGCGGGTTTGACTCTTCACTATTGAAATGAATTCTTATATATTTGGGTAAGGTCAAAGAGCTTTTGGCTGCAGTTTCACTGTGATGTGTCCCAGAAATGCCCAGGGAGTCACAGACTTCTCTTAAATGCTCATCCTTTAGCTGGTATCAGAGTCCTCCTACCTCCACTACTGGTCTTTTAACTCTCTCCCAGCCATAGCGCTTGCAACCAATGAAATCTTCCCTGGCAGCTTTCTCTGGAGCAGTCTGCAGCAGTTTGGTGGGTTCATCTCTTGGAGAGGTCAGATCATTGCAATTCAGCCTCTTCTGTCTGGGCTCACCAAATCTTACACTCCCGGAGCAGGGGCGGTTTGAATAGTGGAGTCTTATTAAACTTAGTATCCACAGAACAAACAAGAGCTTCAAGCCTTTTCTGGTTCCCTTGGGAGTGCTACACTGCAGCTGACTTGAGCCGAGGCGAACGTATGGCTCCTCTCAGAGAGTGCACTAAAGACACGAAGTGATGGGGCTTGTTTCCCTTCTGGGGAGCTGCATTCACTCAGCTGGGGGGGTGGAGGGATAGCTCAGTAGTTTGAGCATTGGTCTGCTAAACCCAGGATTGTGAGTTCAATGCTTGAGGGAGCCATTTAGGGATCTGGGGCAAAAAGTGGGGATTGGCCCTGCTTTGAGCAGGGGGTTGGACTAGATGGCCTCCTGAGGTCTCTTCCAACCCTGATATTCTATGATGCTAGAACAGACCAGCAGGGGAGCATCTCCTCTTGTGCAGGGAGTCATCTCAGGAGAAGCACAAGGAACAGAACAGCCTTTGGACAGTACACATCTGTCCTAGACTACACAACACCTCTTCTCTCCTCCTCGCTTCATCTTCAGTGAGCAGTATTTTCCTGCACGCCGTCTGCTCTGACCCCTTCTGTTGATACACAAAAAGTGTTCATGGGAACACTGCTGGCGCCAGCACTGCCAGGGCACTAGCGCGTGTGCACACTTAATCACCTTTGCCAGCGCTGGGCATTTCCACAGCAACAGGCTGCGTCGGCAAGAGGTGTGTGGCTCCGGGGTCGTCATCCCAGCATCCCTCATGCCGCCATCAGGCACGATGTCTTGTGTGGGCTTTTTGCAGTGCATTGTGGGATACGAGCACCCCTCTCAGGGAATTTTAGCGTTTAGGGTGCGGGACAGATATGGCAATGTCCTGGCACATCCTGGGCGAACCTACCTGAATTAAGTGTAAGTCACTTTGGAGTCCATTGTATTAAAAATGCAAAGTTTCTGTATTATTGGGGGTTGTCCAAAATTCCTCTAGGGGGGAGGCGTGGCCAGTGTAAACCTTCAGAAGCATTATGAGCTTCAAAGGACTATTTCAAACAGCTCGCCAGACAAACAAAGTTACATGGGGTTCTGGGGAAATACCTGGGGGAGGCAAATGCATGTTACGAGGCATGGCAGGGTGTAGAGGATTCATGCATGAGTCCCCACTGACAAAAAAACAACCACTTTGTTGGGAGCTGTTCTTCGTTTGGTCACTGTAAGAGTTGCTTTGGCAGGAAGGGGCAGAAGAGGAATGGAGGAAGGACCCAATAGCCATCACAGCCAAAACATGGAGTAAAAACAAAGGACAGATTTGTACCCACACATTCAGAACACACGAGATTACCAGTCCATTGCTTTAAGGACTTGGCTAACTCATCATGCGAAAGGACCCCACTGCCACCAGCTGTCCTTTGATCAGCCAAAGTCAGGAATAGAAGACATGGCCGTTAAAGCCTGCGGTGGTGCAGAGATATCTAGTAAGAGTCCCTGTGATAAATGAAGGTGCTGGGAGCTCCTTTTTATGGACACCCAGCCAGCCAGTTAGCTATAAAGTCCCTCTTGGTGGCTGTTCTCTGCTTGCTTTACCTGTAAAGGCTTAAAAAGTCCCCCAGGTAAAGGAAAGGGAGTGGGCAGCTAACCAAAAGAGCCAATGGGAAGGCTAGAACTTTTTAAAATGGGGAAAAAACGTCTGATTTTGTTCTCCAGGAAAGAGGGGGACGGGGAGCAGTTACGCTATGAGAAGCTTTAAGCCAGATATGATCATAGAGCATCAGATCATACCTAGAACAACTTATCTGGAACCCCCAGATGTGTAAGTAGATCAGGATGTTTAGAAAGGCACAATTAGGTTTATTTCTGTTTATATCTTATGGCTAGTGGACTCCTCTGTGCTAACCCCAGGTGCTTTTGTTTGCTTGTAACCTTTAAGCTGAACCCCCAAGAAAGCTATTTTGGGTGCTTAATTTTTGGAATTGCTCTTTTAAAATCTAGCAAAAGCCTAAGCTCCAGATGTATTTTCTTTCTTTTTGTGTCTAATAAAATTTACCTTTTTTAAGAGCAGGATTGAGTTCTTGGTGTCCTAAGAGGTTTGTGCAGGTTGTTTAATTAGCTGGGGGCAACAACTAATTTCCTTTGTTTTCTTTCTCAACTCTTCCCCGGAGTGGGTGGGGTGAAAGGGCTGGAGGGTACCCACAGGAAGGAATTCACAAGTGCGCCTTCCTGGGCTCTCAAAGGGGTTCTGCACTTGGGTGGTGGCAGCATCTATCCATCCAAGGTCAGAGAGAAGCTGGAACCTTGGGAGTTTAATACAAGCCTGGAGTGGCCAGTATTAATTTTTTGAATCCTAGCGGGCCCCCACCTTGTGCCAGAGTGGGGAATCAGCCTTGACAGTCCCAGTCTTTCAAGCAGGATTCAAGTTCCGCTTAGTACAAGCCATGCTACGGCATCCGTTTTGTTGGAAGTTTTTCTTCTGCTGTTTATTGTAAGAGTTGCTTTGGCAGGAAGGACCAGAAGAGCAATGGAGGAATAACCCGGCCATGGCCGAGATAAGGAGCAAAGGCCAATGACCACAAGGGGGGTTCGAATGCAGCCATACAGAGCACAAAGGATTAGCAGTCCATCGCCTTAACCAGTCAGCCAGGCCATCAGTTAAAAGGGCTCTGGTGTCACCAGCTGTCCTTTGATCTGCTGAAGACAGTGCTGAAGCCTGTAATCATGCTAGTGTTGGGGAAGCCTCCTGCAAGATTCCCATTCTCGAGAGGTGGTTGTGAGTCCTGGCGCGTGAAAGACATGCTACGGCAATTGCTCCCTAGCTGCTGCCACCAGAACAAGGAGGAAAGGCCAAAGATAAATGTGGTGTTTGAAATCACATGGGCAGATCACAATGGAAGTGCTGGGACATCAGTTGGGGTGTGTGTGTGGCTGAGTCACATGACTGACCCCATAACATGTGCTGTGTCTGTTTCTGGATGATGTCCCCTGGTGGCTCCCGCAGGTCCCAGCCCAGGGTTATAAATAGGCTTCTCAGAATTCAATTTTTATTATAATTTTGACACATAATGTCGATATTGATTTTAAAGGTTTTTTTTAACATTTGTTATCAATTTAAATGTTCACTATTGGTTAAAATCATGGGGTTTCGGCAACGTCTTTATATTTATTGATTTATATTTCACAGTGGAGGAAATTACAATGAGGGGTCAGACAATAATTATTTAATGACAGTAGACGTTGAGATTCAAAAAGTTAAAGCTTTATAACCATTAAAACACAAATTGTCATATATACACAGTATATATCCTTAAATCAGCCTCTAATAATGTCTCACACAGCATTTCTCTTACTTCGCTTAATTGCAGATTTCTATTAGTATCGATGGAAATATTTTCTCGTCGGTCTGTGTGCGTCCTGGGAAATTGATGTTTGCTGACATTTACCAATAAGAAGCAAATCCATCCAATCCTAGTTCTAAACAGAGCCCCCCGGGCTGTGAGGTGAGTAGAGAGACGGGCCTGTGGTTACTGGCTGTGGTCCTGTTCCCAGCGCAGGAGTCTCTCCCCCGCCCCCTGTGACTCTGTCCCCACAGCCCGGTAGTATTTATAGACACAGTCTCAGAGCGATGCTGCTCTCAAGACACAATGATCCCCCATCACTTGTCTGCCGTGCTCATTTCTGTCTCAGGGATGATTGCAGTGCTGCATTCGCAGCATGGCTGAGGGGCTGGAAGAATAACCCCCAGTCCAGCCCCTGGCAGAGCAGGTGACAGTGCGTATTGTTCAAGGTCTGGCCTGACAGAGTAAAACACCAAACCGCAGCTTATTTTCTGCAACCACTTGGAACGATTTCATATTTAGGCAACAAATATTTCAGCCTCTTTACAGCATAAACTTGTAGCGCACGCCTGTAATGCAGAGCAGAGTGGGACTCGGGGCTGTATGGAACAGGGCTTGTACTTCAATGTCTGCCCCTGTGCTACAATAACCAAGGATAGAAATCACAGCCTCTGGGGAACAGTGTGTGTGTGTGCACGCGCGTGGGGGTGTGTTCAAAGAGTTCAGCCATTGTGAAAATTCCAGCTATCACTGGGAGCTCCCAGCCCTCCCGTCTGTGTGTGTCGTACCAGAGCAGGGCCCACAGCTCTGGCCTGCTGGATCCGGCTCCCTGGCCCCAAGCCTGGCCCAGCAGGAGTGAAAATTAAACCCTTATTAAGCAAATATGTCTCTGCTCAAACACAGGGGCTGGATCCTGGCCTGGTGACATGCACGTGACCCCAGAGTAAAGCTGCTGCAGGCCATGAGGTTTTCTGGATTTACACACACACACACTGGTGTGACTGAAGGGCAGGGCAGTGTGAGGAGATGGGCCATGCTCACCACTGCTGCCCCAGGATACAGGCACAGAGAGCAGGAGCTGGCCTAGCCACCGGCCAGGGAAGAGGGGCAAATGGGTGTGTCTGGAGTTAAGCTAACTTTCATATCCCATGTAAGGGGAACTTACGGGGGCTGCTTGGTGTCACACATTTATCAGGGACCTCCCCTCCCGCCCCCCCCAAGTCTGATCAATGAGTTACTCCCCCTGAGCCTCATGGACAGGTTTCTGCACAAAAGCATAAACCACAGACCTCTCTGAAATCCCAGACAACCCTCCAACCTGCCCAGGACAGGGGAGACATCCAGAGCCATCGGTCACCTCTCCTTCCTTCTTCTCCCTGCCATTCCACCCAGAGCCCTCCGGATCGTACTGAGCGATGGCTCTTTTCCTCTGGATGCAGGTGACGATCGGGGCAGAAGTCAGCAGGAGCAGGACCAGGGCAGAGCAGAGGATCCAGACCCAGAGCGGGATAGCAGGCCCTGGGACAGGGGATGGAGCAGGGTGAGTGGTCTGAAGGTGGAGGTGAACTTGCAACGTGAGTCCTGCTCACAGACTGTCTGGAGGGGCCACTGCTGAGTGCTGGCCCTTCTGCACAGGGGACATTGCACCTGGCCTTGATACGTCCCTAACGAGCCTCGGGGAGCCTGTGAATGCCCAAGCCCAGCTGTTTAGAGACCTCATGCCTGGCTCCTAACCCCGCAGGGATCTCGCTCTGCCCTGGTTCTTTGCTGCTCTGTACCCAGCACCAAGGCAGGGGCATCTGGGGTCAGCCCCTCACCTGTGCCATGGAGCCCGTTGCAAGGGGCAGCACTGACACCATGGTCTGGGGTTACCATGTTTCAAGTTCCCAAATACAGGACACTACTGGGGGAAGGGGAAGCTGAAAGGGGAGAGAAGGTACAAAGATTCTTTCTGCTTTGAATGGGAAGGGGGCAGAGCCCTGCAGTGGGCTTAGCATTGCCTTCAGAGCAGCGCAAAAACAAGGGAGGACCAAAAGAGAGGTCATGTCCAGGGAAACCCGGATGTATGGGAACCCTGCCAGGGTCTGCTGCTGACCGGCACGGGGCAGGATCGCAGCCCGGCAGCCACTGACTCCCTGGCCAGATGTTTGTGCCTGATGCTGCCTCACAAAGCCAGAGCCCACACGGACCCTGCCTCCTTCCCAGGCCCCTGCCCCATGGACACACGTCCGTCCAGGCCATCGCTAGGGGCTCTGTGATAGGAGAACTGGCTAGTTCGTTTATCTCCTGGCTCCGCTGCCTGCGGAATCCGAACCCCTGTCTCTGCCCCCGCCAGGCTCTGCACAGCTGTGACCTCCATCGCCCTGGGGTAAGAGCCCAGCTCCCTCCACACCGCCAGCCACAGCATGGGGACATGGCAGCCCCCAGCCTCCTGGGGAGCAGACGGTGGCATGTGGGGCTGCCTGGACATTTTACATTCCCCACACGGAGGTGAGCCCCTGAGGCCTCCTGCCCCCCCCCCCCCCGCAGGCACCTGCGGTGGGGTAAAGTCTCCCCATTGAGATTGGCATGTGGTCCCCCCTCATCCCAGCCCAGCCCTCCCGCTTTCCTACAGGGAAATCCCACAGCAGGGAGCAAAACCATTTACCTTGGAGCAATGTCCCCTCTCCAGAGCCGTCACCGTCTGTGGGGCAGATACACAGCGATTACACATCACTTCAAACGCCAAAAGCCTCATACCAATGAGGTGTAGAATAGCAGCCTCAAGAAGGTTTTTTTTCCAACTTTTTGATTCACTGAAAATTTTGAAAAAAATTGTTTTCAAGTGAGTCCGAAACAATTCCCCCCCACCCAATTTTTTGAAATAGCCAGTGAGCCGAAAAAATCAGTTAGTCATGCTGCTCTGTTCCGTACTTGTACTTCATGAAGGTTTTAGTAAAGTAGACCATGATGACAATAAAACTGCTGAATATCTGTGACAGTTTGTCCATTTTCACACTCTGCCCTTCAGAGAAGATCACGATCTTTTGTCTTTTAATTAGTGGGAAAAACCTGCTCTTCCCCTTGATTATCATGCACATTGTAAGGAGAGTGATCACTTTAGATAAGCTATTACCAGCAGGAGAGTGGGGTGGGGGGAGTTATTTTTTCATGCTTTGTGTGTATAAAAAGATCTTCTACACTTTCCACAGTATGCATCTGATGAAGTGAGCTGTAGCTCACGAAAGCTTATGCTCAAATAAATTGGTTAGTCTCTAAGGTGCCACAAGTCCTCCTTTTCTTTTTGCAAATACAGACTAACACGGCTGTTACTCTGAAACCTGTCAGGATGAGAGGATGGTTCTTCATCACTAAAAACATGTAACCATTGCCCCAGGGACAGAGTTCTCACCTGGGAAATGTCAGGGAACGAGGGGGAAGTTTTACATCTTAACTCTAGATATCACAGTGTGTCCCCAGCCCGTCCTGGCTCCCTGACCCTCCACACCAAGCCCACCATTAGTGCTTTGCATTACCATCCACGTGTAGGTACCGGGCGTCACTGGGGAGAAAACTGTTCTCCTGGTTGTTGTCATCCTTGAGCTGGTAGCGGCAGGAAAAGGTCCCTGCACTCTCCCTGGACACTGTATAGGGTGAGTCCCATCTTTGCAGAGGACAATGCGGGTCATGGAGGCGTCCAAAGGGACTAAACACGACAGCACGGCTGTGTCCCCTTGGCGAGCAGACAGTCTGTCCAGGAACAGCCGCGGGGCGGGGAGAGTGCCTGGGGAGCAAACACATCTCTGTTAAACACCTGGGGCCAGATCCCCCGCTGGTGTCAATCAGCAAAGCTCCATTCACTCCATTGGAGCAGGGCCAATTTACACCTGCTGGGGACCTGACTCACTCACTCCAGTGGAACGTGTCTGAACCCGAACCCTCCAATCCCTGCTGTGCTCCCAGGACCAGTCACTCACCGGGAGAGCTGCAGATTTCCTGGCTTGTGACAAGGGAGCCTGTGAAATAAACACAAAGGGTCTCAGTGCAGGAGGGGAGGTGGAACAGGGAATTATAGTGACTGGAGCTGGAAATACAGTCGCATCCTCTAAAGGAAAGTGAGCATCTCTGGCTTTCGCAGGCCCAGGCAAATCTAGCTCCAGCCAGTAGAAAGAAATTCAGTCCCAGAAAAATGATGGGCCATGTTCTGCCCCTTTGTTTATCCCCTCGCCAGGGACAGAATGAATTTGCTGTTAAGCTCCCTGGAGCCAATTTCCTCTCAGCACAGTGGGGGATTTTCACAAGCACAAAGTGCAGCTTGGTGTCCAGCTCCCAGTGTGGATCGGCCCCTGGAGGATCCCAGCTAGGGATCTGCCCCTTTTGGAGCAATGGAGCCAGGTGCATTTACACCAGCCAGGGATCTGACCCACAGTCCATAACTTGTTATTTGCCCGGGGAGAAGTCCGGGATTTGCTGGTGCGTTTCAGTCTCAATGCGGATAACGAACGGCTCCCTGTACCAGCATGTAGAGCTCGCTGGACCCCAGACCCATGGCTGAAGGCTGGTGTGAGCATGCCAGAGACTCGCTGGAGATGGGTTAGGCCAACAGCTGACCCTGACCCCATGTCATGTTATGGGCCAGATCCTGCACGATTGGGGTCACTGAGAGCTCTCCCATTCATTCCAGTGGGAGCAGGGTCAGGGCTGACATGTCTATGGCCCTGATCCTGCAGGCCGATGATCCATCCCTTCCACTCGCATAGACATCCCTTGACTTGAATAGACTCTGGGCAGGCGTCAGGGCCTATACCAGAAAAACAATCTGCAGGATCAGGCCCATGAGCACATACACGCTGGGGAAACGCAGCTGGGAGAGTCAGTGGGAGGCTGAACACAGGTTTGTCTCCTGATCCTCAGCTCTTTAGCTCAGCAAAGAGCCAGGAGCAATTCACAGAACCCCCCGTGCAGCAGGCAGAGCTGGTATCCCCTTTGTACCGAACGGGTAAGTGACTGGCCCAGGGTCACCCAGGAAGTTTGTGGCAGAGCAGGGAATTCATCCCTCGCCTCTAAAGTCCCAACCATGGACCAGCCTTCTGGTACTGGTAATGATCACAGTGATTAATGATTAACTGCTATTTTCATAGAATAGTAGAATCAGAGAATATTTTAATTAATTTCAGCTGGGCTTTTCAGATCCCAGGGAAATCCCATCGTTACCCCATAAAATCTAATCACATTTGGCCGCATATGCGGCATTTCTGCTATTTGCGCCCGTGTGCGAGGTGAACATGTAGCATTTTCCCTTCCTGGACGTCATCTCCAGTTTAGGTTTCATCAAACGAAATGTCTGTCATCTTGAGCCAGTGATTTCATGCATGCCAAGATTTACACCTGAATCCGAGTGTGCAAAACAGCATCCCAGTGTGAAAATGGGCATCCCCTTCTGTGTCCAGCCCAGCCAGCTCGCACGGGCTAGTACCTTTTGTGTGTGCAGCGAGTGGGATGGTGCAAATCCGTTGTGCTCACAGACATCTGCACCCCATGTGCCATGCTGTGGGTGTGAAGGTGGCAAACACACCCACACGCTGGCAGTCTTGGGGTGTGAGTGCAGGGTGGTGTGTGCGGGCTCAGGGCCAGGGTGCAGCCCTTGGAAAACGACAGAGCATTTCGGGGTGACCCAACGACCTCGTTGCTGAGGTTCAGAGCTGGAATCTAACCAGCGATTTCCATCGTCCTTAACCCTGAGTCAGGTGATGCTAATTAAACATGCAGTTGCTATTATTAAATCCCTTGGAAGCTTCGGTGCGAGGTGGCAAGCTCTGATCCCATCCCGGGCAGTGTTGGCACTTTCAGGTCCACACAGCATGTGACCAGAGGGCTCAGAACCTCACAGGATTGGAGCCTAATTAAGCAAACGATCCTCTGCCCCGTGATCTCACGCTTCCAGCTAAACCCGGCCAGTGCTGGCCATACTCACAGAGAAGCCAGAGACCCAGCGTCGGGATGCTCAGGGGACAAGGTGATAACAGCATGGTCTGGCGATGCAGCAGGGAAGGCCTGTCTGTCTCTGCTCCTCAGAGTCTCAGTGAGCTTTGTCTTTCTCATCTGACCACTCCTTGGAGTTCAGGTTATGTTTTAAAAAAACAGGCCCTTTGACTGTGGATTTTTGGGTCCCAGGCATTGTGTTAAGGATTGAAAGACACACACAGGGGACACTGCACTTTACACACACTGATTGCCAGGGCAAAACCACACACCAGCAGTAACAGCTGCGCTGCCAAGTGTGTTTCATTCCAAGACTGAGGATCTCCAGTGGAGGAGGCCTGAGAATGTGAAGCCAGAATCCGAGGGGCACCGGCAGAGCTGTGGGTGGGTGGCTGGGAGCCCAGCTCTGGGACAGCAGGGCACTGACTGTTAGGGTTGAGAAGAGAAAATATAAGATGAGAAGAAATCGCAGGAAGAAAGATCAGAGCCACAAGCCACCTATAAATAAGCCCAGCCTGAGCTGTGGTCAGGAAGCGAGTTTGTGCGACTCTGGAGACACGTGCTGCTGGTGCAATGCACAAACACAGAGACCCGGCCGCAGGCCGCCCCTGGGCTGTGGTCACTGTATTACCAGAGGCATCTCCAGTGCAGAGTTCCTCCCCCCGCCCCTGCCGGGCCCAACTTTGCTAGCAGCTCGTAGCCCTTTGTACCACGGCACTGAGGAGTATTTTTAACAACACAGACCCGGAGCGAGGCTGCTCCTGTGACACAGAGGCCCCTCCTCTGGGGTATCATAGAATCATAGAATATCAGGGTTGGAAGGGACCTCAGGACGTATCTAGTCCAACCCCCTGCTCAAAGCAGGACCAATCCCCAACTAAATCATCCCAGCCAGGGCTTTGTCAAGCCTGACCTTAAAAACTTCTAAGGAAGGAGATTCCACCACCTCCCTAGGTAACGCATTCCAGTGTTTCACCACCCTCCTAGTGAAAAAGTTTTTCCTAATATCCAACAGTAGGTGGAGCCCAGACCCTGAGTCCCTGTGATTCATTCCCTGGTGATACCTAGCCCCTGTCACTGGCTACTCACAGAAATTCCAGAGCCTCTGCCCCCCACAGGAGCAAGGTACCCCAATTTACTGGTTTTACCTTAACCACCCATGCCTGTAAACCACACAGCGCTCATGAGCACTTACAATAAAACCCAGGCAGGGTTATTTAAGAAAGGATAAAGATTGAACTAGAAACAAGAGAAAGTAATGGCAACAAATGGTTATACCAGAGAACAAAATCATAAACGACAAACCCGGGTCTACACTGATTAAGTTACCTTTCCTAGCTAATAAAGTAGGCTCCCCTTATCTGAATGGGCCATTACCGAGACATATTCTCCCCTGGTGACTAGTTTCTACTCCAAGTCTGGAAATAAATTCATTATTCCTTAAAGATTACCCGTACAAACATCTCACAATGATTATGAGTCGTGACAAGTTACTCGCTCTCTGTAGCTATCTTACACATTACTCTTTATGGATAATATCCTCTAAGATGTATGTTCAGTGTTGTGAGTTTGTCTGAGTTGAGGGTTGTTTGCAAAGAACAAGGAACCCTTTGCCCAGAAGTCTCTGTGTCTCTGCTCTGTCTTTGCCCTTTGGGGCTCTGGGTGTATCCACAGGGCTAGACTGTGAGAAAAATCAGTGTGAGAGGCAGGGTGTTCCTTTAACCTGGCTCTGTCACACCTGGGGGACCCTGTGCCTGTCACATCCAGGAGGCCCTGCCCCTGTCACTCCTGGGGGACCCTGCATCTGTCACATGGGGGAGACCCTGTGCCTGTCATATCTGCATGGAGGGGGGTGGTGGTGTCCTGCATCTGTCACATGGGGGAGACCCTGCGCCTCTCATACCTGGGGGATCCTGTGTCTGTCACATCCAGGGGGGTCCTTCCCCTGTCACACCGGGGGGACCATGTGCCTGTCATACAGGTGGCCCTGCCCCTGTCACATCTGAGGGGCCCTGCCCCATCACACAGGGGGGACCCTGCCCCTATCACACCTGGGGGATCCTGTGTCTGTCACATCCAGGGGGCCTTGCCCCCTCACACCTGGGGGACCCTGTGCCTGTCATATGGGGTAGGGCTGTCTCTGGGGAACCAGCGTGTCTGACACTCCAAGACACAGCCCATCCTGAGCCTCACAAGAGAAGCATCTGAGAGTCGTTTCCATCTTGCCTCAGTGGGGGAGGGCCCCTCTGGCCACAGACACACGTCAGGGCTGCTCCCAGACACACTGCTAGAGCCCACAGCCCATCCAGTTCCTCTGCTCCCCACCCCGTGGTGAGCCAGTCCCCAGCTGGTGGAAGTCCATGCTGATGTCGGTGCCGTGTGCCCATTTCCACCAGTCGAGGCTCAGCCCCTGTATTGTTATATTTGTATTGATATTGTCTCAATTGCAACGGTATCTGCACTGGTGTGGGGGCTCCAATGGCAGGGTTAGGGCCAATTAAGTGACTGATCTTTCAATCAAATCCACATGTCCTGTTGAAGGATTGGGGCCTACAAATCTTGCAATCTCCTTAACTTGGGGTTTTCTGGCTTTTATTTGCTTAACTATCAATGTTAACTTTGCCCCAGAGTAGCTGTGTGTATTGTCAGAGCCGCGGGGACTGCCACTCACCGCTCTCTTGCTGTCTGGTGCAGGTGCTGGGGTCACAGGCCAGGAGCCCTGCAGCTCCCCTGGTGAGTGAGAGCATAAGAGACGTGGAAGAAGGGGAGACACAGAAAGGAGTGAAACTCCTGACAATGGCAACAAGAGGGCAGATGGGAAGGTGTAGGAGGGGGATGGGTGGGGAATGCCTCTTGCATGATTGCTGCCTGAAATCCTCTTAATCAAACAGTAAATTGGACTTCTCACAGTGCCACACCATAAACATGACTGGAAATGAAGCACACTTGGGCCAGATCCTCAGCAGGTATAAATCAGCGTAGCTCTGCTGACTCCAATGGAGTGGTGCCAATTTACAGCAGCCGGGAATCTGGCCCAATGTCACTGGGATACATATCTAACAAACTTTCCATCTGTAAATCTTGGCAGGCTTGGAGCTAATACAGGAGTGTATTAATGAGACCAGGGTACTGCACTAGACTGAATTAGTCTTAAATCTCCTGCTTTGCACCATATTTATTTTAATTTCAATGAGAAGAGAGACAGCTCGTTCCGTCAGCCAAGCGTGTTTCTCATCTAATTCATCACGGATGCCTAGTTCCCTGCCTGGCAGAGTTAAGTTATTCACCTCTGGTGACTCCCCGCGAGTTAGCCGAGCTCCTGCGAGAACAGCCACACTGCTGTGTGCCCACTGGCTCTGCACTCGCTCGCACGTGGGGCTGTGGATTCTGGGGGCCTGTCCCGTCGCTCTGAGCGATGAATTGTGGGAGAGCTTCTCTGTCCTTTCTGGGCACTCTAGGGGAACGGTGGGAGGGCACCGGAGGACTGGTGACACGCAAGTGGCACATGCCTGGATCCACGCTACAGAGGGGTTGTGTTGACAACTGATAAGTTGATCTCACTTGAGTTTTCCCTGTACCCCCTCTTGGACGGGCCAGCTCCAGTTAACAGCACCACCACACTTGAGTTAAGGGATTTTTATGTGGATGGGATTCAAGATATAACTTGAGTTAATGCTGCAGTGAAGACAAGCCCTTCGTCTCCTCTCAGAGGCATATTTCAATCTATTTTTTTTTGTTGCAGGTGACTTCCCATCTCCTACACTGTCCCTGAGCACCTCTTCAGCTCAAGTGGGGGACTCCGTCTTGGCTCAGTGTTCCCTTCATCCCAACAATGTAGCTGCTCTAGTTATTTTCTGTCAGGATGGCAAACAAATCTCAAGCCAATTGACCACGTCAGGCCGGTCACTGTATCGACATGACATCTCTGTGCGGAGCTCAGGCCAGTTTCGATGTATGTACCAGTACAGGATCAACCAGAACCAGGTGAACAATTCTCGTCTCAGTCTCCCCCGGACCTTGAATGTAACAGGTGAGTTGTTGGACTCCTACACAATATGAGGAGAGGGAAGAGAACATCTGGCTGGCTGGTGTCAGACATCCTTCTGCCACAGGAACCTGTTCATGGCGAGGAGGTAGTGAGCTGTGATCATTACCGAGCTGGACTGGGATTGTGCACACCCTGTTAAATCTGAGGGTCTGTCCCAGATCAAGATGTCAATTGATGAGGCTTTGGATAAAATGGATAAATTAAACAGTAATAAGTCCCCAGGACCAGATGGTCTTCACCCAAAAGTTCTGAAGAAATTCAAATATGAAACTGCAGAATTACTAGCTGTGATATGTACCCTATTGCTTAAATCAGCCTCTGGACCAGATGACTGGAGGGTAGCTAATATAATGCTGATGTTTTAAAAAAGGCTCTGAAGGCGATCCTGGCAATTACAAGGTGGTAAGCCTGACTTCGGTACTAGGCCAAATGGTTGAAACTCTAGTAAAGAACAGAATTATCAGACACATAGATGAACACAATATGTTCACAGCTTTTATACAACACAACACAGCTTTTATAAAGGGAAATGAGGCCTCATCAATGTGTTAGAAGGTCTATAAACTCATGAATGGTGTGAGGAAAGTGAGTAAGGAAGTGTTATTATCCCTTCACATAACAGAAGAACCAGGGGTCACAAGATGAAATTAATAGACAGCAGATTCAAAAGAAACATAAAGTATTTCTTCACACAACATACAGTCAACCTGTGGAACTTGTTCCAGGGAGGTTGTGAAGGCCAAAAGGATAACTGGGTTGCAAAAAAGTATGAGATAAGTTCCCGGAGGTTAGGTCCATCAATGGCTATTAGCCATGATCTGGGTGTTTCTAAACCTCTGACTGCCAGTAGCTGGGAGAGGATGACACGGGATGGATCACTCATTAATTGTCCTGTTCTGCTCATTCCCTCTGAAGCACCTGGCATTGGCCCCGGTCAGAAGACAGGATACTGGGCTAGATGGACTATTGGTCTGATCAAGTCTGGCTGTTTTTATGTTCTTATTAGATTTCTAACTCCATTTTCCAACCCCACCTCTTGGCCAGTTTCTCTGTCTCATCCACTCATGATCGTTGTGGGCAGGGATTGACATTTATCCTGTCTGTAAAGCTACCAGCTCAATGAGACCTGACCTGGATTTGACTGTCAGGTGCTAGTGCATTATGATTATTAACTATGATTACATCAGCTGGGAATCTGGATCACTGATGTCTATGCAGTGGGGCTGATCTGCACCAGCTAGAGATCTGGCCCATTGACTCCAGTAGAGTGGGGCCAATTTACACCAGATGGGATCTGGCCCAGTGTGTCTGAGGCTCCTTTGGAGAGACATGGTCTAGGGATTTGTAGCAGCTGCATCTCTGGGATGATCTCTGCTTGGCTGGCCACTGAACCGCTGAACGTCCCTGATGTTGTCTGTGTTTTTTGCCCAGGCCAGAAGCTGATCCCGAGCACCGGCCCCAGCCCTGAGGATCCACCGTCTCAGGAAGGTGAGTGACTAGGGTTGCCAACTTTCTAGTTTCAGAAAATTGAACATCCTTGCCCCGCCGCTGCCCCAAAGCCCCTCCCCGTACCCCATCCCTTCCCCACGGCCCCACCCCCACTCACTCCATCCCCCCTCCTCCGGTCTCTCACTCTTCCCCACCCTCGCTCACTTTCACCAGGGCTGGGGCAGGGGATTGGCGTTTGTGGGGGAGTGAGGGATCCGGCTGGAGGTGTGGGCTCTGGGATGGGGCTAGGGACGAGGGGCTCAGGGTGTAGGAGGGTGCTCCAGCCTGGGGCCAAGGGGTTCGGAGCGCAGGAGGGAGCTCTGGGCTGGGGCAGGGGGTTGCGGTGTGGGGGGAAAGATGAGGGCTCCAGCTGGGGTGCGGGGTCTGGGGTGGGGCTGCGTATGAAGGGCTTGGGGTGTATGAGGGGGCTCTAGGTTGGGGCCAAGGGGTTCGGCGTGTGGGAGAGGGGTGTGGAGTCCTGGAAGGAATTCGGGTGCGGGAGGGAATGTGGGGTGCAGGCTCCAGGAGGGAGTATGGGTGTGTGAGGGGGCTCTGAGTTGTTGCAGGGGGTTGGGGCCCGGGATGGGGCTTGGAGTGCAGGCTCTGGGTGGCTCTGGCTGGTGTGGTTTGTGGGGGTCTGGGAGGCATTGATGTCAGGTGGCCCCTTAAATAGCAGCCACACCAGCACTGCCCTGGCATTTCCCGGGCGTCAGAGGCTGCTCTAACAGCCATGAATCCTGGACACCTGGCTCGGTGAGGACAAAAGTTTTTCCTGTTCTCTGGAATGTGGGGAGGGGGGGAGAGAATTCCCCGCTAGTGACACACCCACCCCACTGCTGCCCCTGGCTCGCTGCTCCCCCAGCATAGTGCAAATCACAGCAGCTCTAGGGAGAGAGCTGATGCAGGCCCCCCTCCTCCTCCTGCCATTTGCAGTGGCCCCCAACCCCTCTCCTTCATTCTCACCCACAGCCCGGCTGCTGGCTGGGGCCTCCACACCCAGCTGCTGCCCGACTCTGTTCGGACCAGTTCCCAAGCAGAGCAGCCCAATTTTACCCCATGCTTCCACGCAGCCCATTCATCCCCAGGAGGAGAGTGACCTGCCCACAGCCCCTTACCTGCTGTCCGCATGGTCCTGAGTTCAACCCAGCAGAGTAGCCCCACAGGGAGCAGGTTGTGGGACCCAGGACAGGTGGCTGACCCCTCCTCTCTCAGCTCCCAACAGCTGGGGAGCAGTGGGCCGGGTAGGGAGGGGGCTGAAGACACTTCCTAAAGGCCACAGTGCCCGCTCTGCAGGGAACCCCTGGCCACCGCAGAGGCTGCTGCCGGGGGTTAACCCCGCCGGCCCCAGCCTGCAGCCAAATACCTTTCCCAGCCTCTCCGCTGGTATCCACCCCCTGCCAGCGGGGGCTCGCACCGCCCCCGAGCTCCACAGAGAGAGCTGCTGCAGGCCCCCTCCTCATCCCCCTGCCGCCAACCAGACTTTTAACGGCCCAGTTGGCAGTGCTGACCGGAGCCACCAGGGTCTCTTTTCGAAAGAGAAAACTGGATGCCTGGCAACCCTAAGAGTGACTGTGTTCAGGCCTAATTCCCCCAGCGCTCAGCACGCTGAGATCACGGTGGGTCTGAACTCTCAAGAATCTCACCCTGATTCCCTGACCCACAGCCCATCAGCATCCCTGGGACCCTGGCACTGAGTCCAGTGGGCCGGGCTTCTCCTATGTTCAGAACTGGGAGGAGGTGTCCTGTTCTAGGCCGGTCCTTGAGCAGCCCCTCTCCAACCTCCCCCACAGCAGGGTGTGTGGGGAGGGGAACAGCACATATAGAAGCGTCCGCAGCTGAGGGAGACCCATCTGTCTCCCCACAGCCATTCCCCCCTCTCACCCTGCAGCTGGCAGCATCTCCTACTAAAGCAGCTTCTGCGTCGTTGCAGCGATGGGAGAGGAAGTAGAGATGGGACCATTTTACACCCCATGGCCAAAGCACCCGGCAGCTTGGGAAAGTGGAAAGAGCCTCCCCTGTGGGCTGGGAGCTGGGGGTGGGGAGAGTTCAGGAATCCCCGTTCTGCACTGTTACGAGAAGGAGGAACCGGGATGGAACCAGAGGACCCCCAGAGGGCAGACTGGAATCCACCCAACAGCCTCAAGAATGGGAGAACCAAAGAACAAGATAAAATCTAGCAGCACGGAGCCGTCAGGAATGTGCTATCTGCTGATTGATTCAGCAACAGCATGATGAAGCAATTCCCATAGACTGGCATAGGAAGAAATTCCAATAAAAATAGACTCTAAAAAGTGAGAACTTTGGGGTCTGATTCTGCAAACCAACTTCCAGGAGCATCAGATGAGCATCTGACAAGGCCCTGCTCCCTCCTCATGTCCAGGCCACCTGGCCAGTGGCTTGGCATGAGCAACTCTAAGGCTGGTAACTATGAAAACAACCTTGCAGAACCTGTGTGTGTGTGTTTGTAGGAATGAATGTGTGAATAAATACGAGATTGAATGGAATGTTATAGCTATAACTAACTGCTTACTATGATTCTTTCTGTATTCACAATAAATGTGGTATTTTGCCTTTTTCCCTTTAATGAGATCCTGCTGGTTTTTATTTTATTGGTATAACAGCGGAAGGTCCCTCCCATGACCCCGGTGGGGAAGGACAGGCTCTAAAGCCTTGGCGAGGCCAGAGCAAGTCTGGGCTGGGGCATCCCCGGGCTGGGGAGTCACACAGTGGCTGGCCTGTGACTCGTCTGCCTGCCCATTGTGACACGCCCCTGCTGGCTGGCACAGCCTCATCCCCTCACTGCCAGGCTTGGCTCTGGCAGAGCGAGAGCTGGCACGTGCCGCTGGGGAACGCTGAGCCAGCAGTTCCAGCTCCGCCACCGGCAGCAGAAAGTGGGTGGCCCATTTACACGCAGGCTTCTGCCCACTCCTGACTCCAGGTAGGAGAATCTTCTAGTGCCCACCTCTGCTTTTCCATTGCATCGCCAACCACACCGAGCCTTCCCCGAGCTCCTGGCTGGGTGGCGCACGTCTGCCAAGTGCCCCAGTGCCAGCCGTCTAGCCTGGTGCCAGTGAGGAAGTGGGCAGCGGCATGCGCACAGGAGGGAGCCCGGGGCGGCTCGACAGAAGGGGTCACACCAGTCGAGCCCGGAGGGGACGGAGACAAGGAGGAGGGTTTGGCAGGGCTGGTGGGAAGGCACGGGAAGGCGGCACAGGTGGTTAGATGAGGCATTGGGCTGGGACCCAGGAGAGCTGTGTTCAGTTCCCCGCTCCTCTGTAAGTCTTCTGCGTGATATCAGGTGAGTCCCTGTCGCTCCGGGCCTCAGCTAACGAGGGAGAGCACGTCCCTGCTCTGCGGAGGGGGCGTTGAGAGCCTAAATACCACAACACCCGTGTGCTAAGCCACTGGCATGGTGGGGCCAGGTAAGTGCCCAGACACTGAGGTTGCCGGGGGAACAGGCATTCTCCGGTTGCCTGGAGCCATTGTTCCATTCACCAGGACAGTCCGATCCCAGGACAGTCCCCCTGAGCTCCGGAGAGGACTAGAGGTGCTTTAGGACGCCTGCCGTGCAGCTGCTGGCGAGTCAGCAGGAGACATTGGGTGAGGAATGGAGCCCCCCAGGACAGGGGCCATTCAGGAGACCCAGCGTGGGGGGAATCAGGCCTGGGATTCTCTGCAGCGGCTGCTCCCACACAGGCCTTGGAGAGAGGAGCTGTGAAACCCCCACAAAGCGCTGCCCCGGCACAGAGCTCTGTAGCACTGGGACCCTGTACGCGTGAGCCGCAATCCAGCAGGGCCTTGGGCCAGCCCCACCCTCTCCCATTGCCCCGCTCGGGGAGGCCAGGGCACAGTACACAATTTAGCACTGACCAGCTGCAAGGATCCTGGCGGGCCCTGGTATGGTTGGAGCAGCATCTTCAATGTTCGGGAAGAGCGAGATCTGTGCAATAGGCAACGTAGCTCCATCTGGGCACCAGCCAGCTCCTGTGCCCCAGAGAGCTCCCACAGCTCCCACTGAACCAGGGACGAAGGGGGCAGGAGGTTGGAAGAGAAGGTGCCATCCTGGAACCCAGGAGACCCATGTTCATTTCCCAGCTCTGCCACAGATGCTCTGTTTGTCTTCGAGCAAGTCCCTTCTTCCCTCTGTGCTGTAGTTCCCTGTCTGAACAGTGGGGGTAGCTGCCAGACCCTGCCCTGCAGGGGGCAGTTAGAATAAATGCTATTGAGGTTGGGTAGTGCTCGGATGCCAGGGGGATGCGGGCCAGGATGGTGCCTAAGACAGACCGAAAGCAAGGGGGAGCTACAGAGCTGGTGGTGAGAGGGGTTTGGCCTTTGACAATCCGCTCTGAGTGCCTGGGGTGCCAGACCCCAGGCAGCCACTGGCATTGCCAGACCTCCCTGATCTACGGTGCTGCTGCTCTCCCTGCTTCTAGGAGTCACTGCCTCCCCCTGGGCCGAGACCCCCGTGTCACGGAGTCACCGGGCAATGCTCTGGAACTGCTCCCTACGAAGTCAGTCAGGACTCTGGGGAAGTCTCCTTTCTGTGAGCAGCCTGTCTGCAGGGCAAACAGCTCACACAGCTTCCACCTTCCTGGGTCTGACCTCGGAGCATTCAGCATCCTCTGCCCCTCCGTGAGCTTCCCACAGCGAGTCCGCCCAGGCAGGCTCCTGGGGAAGCCAGAAAGTCCTGCACCCCAACTCCGCAGTCAGACGTGACTCTCAGCCAGCCAGTAAAACAGAAGGTTTATTAGATGACAGGAACATGGTCTAACACAGAGCATGTAGGTGCAGAGAACAGGACCCCTCAGCTGAGTCCATTTTGGGATGTAGTGAGCCAGAGAACCACGTCTGTACTTCACTCCATGTCCCCAGCCAGCCTCAACTGAAACTCTCTCCAGCCCCTCCTCCTCTGGGCTTTGTCCCTTTCCTGGGCCAGGAGGTCACCTGATTCCTTTGTTCTCCAGCCCTTTTAGCTCTCACCTTGCAGGGGGGAAGGGCCAGGCCATCAGCACCCAGGAAACAGGGTGTCGGCCATTCTCTGTGTCCAGACCCCTGCACATACCTGCCCTCTAGGGCTCTGCAATGATCATACACCCTTACCCCACCACCTAGAGACTTAAGAACTGCCTAGGGGAAACTGAGGCACCCCCACACTATTCAGAGGAAACATTAAGAACAGTCCCACTTCCTCACACACCACAGCAATCATCTCCTGGGGCTGTCATGGCACTGAGCATTAGCAAGATCTGAGACTCAGTTGGGGGGGGGGGGCGGGGGGCTGCTATTAAAGCAGCTTCTGCGTCATTGCAGTGGTGGGAGAGGAAGCAGAGATGGGACCATTTTACACCCCATGGCCAAAGCACCCGGCAGCTTGGGAAAGTGGAAAGAGCCTCCCGTGTGTGCTGGGAGCTGGGGGTGGGGAGAGTTCATGAATCCCTTTCTGCACTGTCACGAGAAGGAGGAACCGGCATGGAACTGATTCTCCCACTCGGGGATCCAGAGACCCCCTGGATCCAATAGCATGGACGCAGGGAGGAGCTCTGGCCTGGGGTCTGCAGGAGCTGGGACTAGAGGAGCCCAGCGGTCCCTTCCGGCCTCACGTCTGTGACTGTGGGGAACGGAAGGTCCCTGCCATGACCCCGGTGGGGAAGGACAGGCTCTAAAGCCTTGGCGAGGCCAGAGCAAGTCTGGGCTGGGGCATCCCATGGCTGGGGAGTCACACAGTGGCTGGCCTGTGACTCGCCTGCCCATTGTGACACGCCCCTGCTGGCTGGCACAGCCTCATCCCCTCACTGCCAGGCTTGGCTCTGGCAGAGCGAGAGCTGGCACGTGCCGCTGGGGAACGCTGAGCCAGCAGTTCCAGCTCCGGCACCGGCAGCAGAAAGTGGGTGGCCCATTTACACGCAGGCTTCTGCCCACTCCTGACTCCAGGTAGGAGAATCTTCTAGTGCCCACCTCTGCTTTTCCATTGCATCGCCAACCACACCGAGCCTTCCCCGAGCTCCTGGCTGGGCGGCGCACGTCTGCCAAGTGCCCAGGTGCCGGCCGTCTCGCCTGGTGCCAGTGAGGAAGTGGGCAGCGGCATGCGCACAGGAGGGAGTCTGGGGCGGCTCAACAGAAGGGGTCGCACCAGTCGAGCCTCGCTCCACCCACACCCTGGCCTCCTGAGTCCAGCTCCAACCATGAGGCCTGACCACCTCCAGCACCTTTGCTGACACCATCACTTCCAGAGGGAATGGCACTGAGGTTGCCGGGGGAACAGGCATTCTCCGGCTGCCCGGAGCCATTGTTCCATTCACCAGGACAGTCCGATCCCAGGACAGTCCCCCTGAGCTCTGGAGAGGACTAGAGGTGCCTTAGGACACCTGCCGTGCAGCTGCTGGGGAGTCAGCAGGAGACACTGGGTGAGGAATGGAGCCCCCCAGGGCAGGGACCATTCAGGAGACCCAGCGTGGGGGGAATCAGGCCTGGGATTCTCTGCAGCAGCAGCTGCCACACAGGCCTTGGAGAGAGGAGTTGCGAAATCGCCACAAAGGTCTGCCCCGGCACAGCCTGCCTGCCTGCCGCTCTCCCGCCTTCTGCTCCTTCCCCTTCACGGTGGTGTCAGAGCAACTCCTGCTGCTCACCAGCCCGCCCCCGCTCCCCGACCCCGCTTGCCTCCCCCACCTGGGACCTGCCAAGGCCCCAAGATTCCTGGGGGAAGGGATCAGGGTAATTTCCCTGGGCAGGAAGAATCCTGAGTGGTTGGATGCAGCCTGTCTGCTGGGCAGTTTGTGAACCAGCAGAAGGAGAGGCGGGATTGAGCCGGGGGAGGCTGTTTGTCCTGCGGGATGGGCCTGGGAGTCGGGAGACCTGGGTTCTAATCCTGCCTGTACTGCTGACTGCCTGGGTGACTTTGAGGCCATCCACTGGCTTGTTTCCCTGCTGGCTGCCTTGGCTAGTTAGAGTCTGAGCCCTACGGCCCAGGGATTGTCTGCAGCACCTGGGGCAACAGGGCCCTGATCTCAGCTGGCAGCTGTAGGCTCTGGTGGAACGGCAATACGTGGACTGGCCCTGATGCTGAACGGGGCAGTCGCCTCTCACCCCTCACAAGCAATGCCTTGTCCTGGCTTCTTGCAGGATGGCTGAGGAAGTCCGCAAGGTCCCCTTGAAGCCTATCCTTGCCTGGGAGGAGACGAGACCTCCTCGAAGGAAGAGTCCGCGGAAGAGCCCACAGCAGCAGCAGGAGCTGTGTGTGCCTCAGCCCTTCCATGCTGGTGAGTGGGTGCCTCCTGGGTGGGCGGAGGGGGCTGCAAAAATGGCAGAGGCCATGGCCCTGCATTGCGGTGGGACTTGGCCCTGCATTGCGGTTGGGGTTGCAAGACCAGGGTGTCAGTGGCGGGAGAAGACTCCATCACCTTTGTACAACTCTGGACTGCCATAAGATGGAGAGACAGGAAAACCCAGGCAGGGGGGAATGGCCCCTCCTGCTGGCAGCAGCTGCAGCCCCTACATCTGATCGGGGCATTAGGGGCGGCAGCAGAAGCATCAGGTGGAGACTGACTGAATTGCTCACCCCCATCCATCACACTGCAGGGTCGGAAGATGTTTTCCACCAGTCGAAGGGGATGCTCTGTGCACGGTGGGTTGTTAAGCCTAGGATTGCAGGGCGCCGGCCAAAGCATGAGATGCCCCCTGATGTTGCAGCCCCATCTGCTGGCTCCTTTGCAGGGGGGTGACGCATGGCACAGCACAGGGCATTTGGGTGGTGGGGTTGTTGATGGGCGCCCAGGGCTTGCCCAGGTTACACCCCGTGGCTGTCGATGGCAGGAGAGGCAGTCAGAGGACGCAGAACGGGGAGGCCCTGGATCCCCGTATCCTGTGCAGACTGGGTAGCTCCTCCCTCTCCCGCAGCTGGGAGCAGACCGATTCACTGCCAGTCCCTCTCCCCCTTCAGCAATGGCCCGGAGAGTGGGGACACCACTCATAGCCTGACATCATGCCTCCTTCCAGGTGTGGCGCTCCCCAGATCCCCAGGCTCAGCCTGCATGCTGGGTGCGGCGGGGAAGTGGGGTAGCAGCTGGGAACCAGGGCTCTGACTGGATCTTTGCTGGGCTGAGCAGTAAAGAGTTGGGGAAACCAGGGATGGCTGTGCCAGACCCTGTTGTGCATCGGGGCTGCTACCCTGCTGGGGTGGGAGCGGGGGGCAAGGGTTTCTGCTAAGATCTCTCTCACCCAGCCTGCAGCTTGGCAGCCTCAGGTATTACCACTGCTCTGTCTTTGATCAGATTCACCATCACGGGGGAATGCCTCCTGCTTTATGGGGCCAGACTCGCAGGAGAAAGAGACCCTAGAGTACATCAACGCCTTTCTCAAGGGCAATGAACAGGTACCAAGAGCCCTCCTCTGATCTCTCAGCTACTGCCCTGTCCACATGCACCATCCGTCCTTCTCCGGATGAGGCATAGATTCTAAGGCCAGATGGGACCACTGTGACCTCCTGTATAACACAGGCCAGAGACCTGCCCCCAAATAATTCCTGTTTAAACTACAGCATCTTAAAAACATCCTGTCTGGAGTTACAAAAGGCACCCACCATGCCCCTTGCCCACTTGTGCCCACTGGATTTGGCCAGTCCCCAGCGTGATGGGTTGCCCCCCTTTGAGGTGCCACCTGATTTACTGGCTTATCACTGAGCCCGCCTCTTCTGCCAGCCTGGGCCCCCGTTACCTTGTCTTGTTGGGCTCGGCTCACAAGCCTCTTCCAGCCATACACACAGGCAGGGCCACACCCAGCTGCAGAAAGACACAGACACTGAGATCAGCTCTGGGAAGACTCAGCTGAAGGGCTTTGTCCCAGTTCTCTGGTGCCCACCTCCTTTGGAGTACAGACCCAAAGGTTTTATAACATTCACCCCCTCCCTCGACGTGGAGAGAGGTATGAACAACTCTTTGCCCCTCCTCCCACTTACTAATTTATACTACAAACTGGGTTGTGGTGTAAACAAGAAACAAGATAATTAACTACAAGAGGTAGATTTTAAGCGGTTATAAGAGATATCAAACAGAACAAAGCAGATTACCATTGTAAATAAAGAAAACACACAAACGAAGCTTTACACACCAGATAGATAGGATAGACATTAGCAAATTCTCCCTGAGTGATAAACAGGTTGGCAGATTCCTAAGGCAGAAGCTGCCTTGGTTTTGCAGCTTGGATTTCCCAGGTTTTCTTGCACAGGCTAGGAATCTCTTTCTCTAGCCTGGGACCATCACTTCTCATGGTTCAATCTTTGTCTCTCAGGTGTTTCCAGGTATCTTATTGCAGGGAATCTGAGGTCCCATCCCGTCCCCCCTGCGATGTCATTGTTCCCCTTTTATCTTCTCTTCCCACCTGCTGGAAAACTCTTTTGCTGTGACCTGGGTCCAACAGGTCCCGTTGTGTCCGCGTTATCTCGGGGAGGTTTCTATTGCACGCAGTTCCTGGGGTAGCCCTAATGCTTGTACATTTCCTCCAGGAGCCAGTGTTTGGCTTTTTTGCTGTTCTACCTGAAAGGCTGTTTTGAAGCTCACAGTGTTTTTCAGGAACACATACACAGCTGAACTTCAGAACGTCACATCCAACGATAGCACATGCAATCCAATGAGACATTAATGTCTAGCAGAGAAAGACTTTTAGAATGATACCTTACAAGACATACTTGGTACCAAACATATCCTAATTAGATGACAGTGGCAAATATTGGGGTGTCAGGGTGTCACACCCAGATGTTCCTCCCACTCTATCAAGCCCCCCAGTAAGACTGTCTGGCTGCTTAGCCCCCACCTTGCAGTTCCTCTTTGGACACCTACCCCATGAGATCTGCTCCCTCTCTGCTCTGGTTTCACACAGAGCTGCCCTGCCCAACCCACATAGTCACTCCTGTTGGGAGATGAATGGCCTTCTGGCCTTCGGCATATCAAAGCCTGAGCAGCGCTAGGGGGAAGCTTTCTGACATCTCTCCCACTGGCAGCTCCTTTCCACGCTTGGATCGTGTCATCACCATCAGCAGGGCCGCCCTCACGCGGCACCCAGAGAGAAACCTGGCAGCTTTTCTCGGCAAAGCCCTCCTTGTGGAGAAGATAAAGGTGAGTAAAACACACACTCGGGCTATGTTACTTGGGGGGTTTAGTGGTTTCACACAGAGCTGCCCTGCCCAACCCACATAGTCACTCCTGTTGGGAGATGAATGGCCTTCTGGCCTTCGGCATATCAAAGCCTTCGGCATATCAAAGCCCTCCTTGTGGAGAAGATAAAGGTGAGTAAAACACACACTCGGGCTATGTTACTTGGGGGGTTTTCTGGTTTCACACAGAGCTGCCCTGCCCAACCCACATAGTCACTCCTGTTGGGAGATGAATGGCCTTCTGGCCTTTGGCATATCAAAGCCTGAGCAGCGCTAGGGGGAAGCTTTCTGACATCTCTCCCACTGGCAGCTCCTTTCCACGCTTGGATCGTGTCATCACCATCAGCAGGGCCGCCCTCACGCGGCACCCAGAGAGAAACCTGGCAGCTTTTCTCGGCAAAGCCCTCCTTGTGGAGAAGATAAAGGTGAGTAAAACACACACTCGGGCTATGTTACTTGGGGGCTTTAGTGATTGGCCTGGAGAGCTCTGCAGATTTGTCTACCTTCAACTGCCAATCGCTGGATCGTGTTGGACGTTTGTCCGTTAGACTGAAGAGCCCATTTTCAAGCATTTGCTCCCTGTGTAGGTACTTACAGACTGTCATCAAGGCACCCTGTAACCTTCTCTTTGTGAAGCTGAACTGATTGATTTCTGGAGTCTCTCACTATAAGGCATGTTTCCCAGTCCTTCAGTCACTCTTGTGGCTCTTCTCTGACCCCTCTCCAATTTATCAACATTCTCCTTGAATTGTGGGCACCAGACCTGGACAGAGGATCCCAGCAGAGGTCGCACCAGTGCCAAATACCGAGGGAAAATAACCTCTCTAACAACTGGAGATTGCCCTGTTTGTACAGCCCAGGATGGCATAATCCTTTTTGGCCCCAGCCTCGCACTGGGTGCTCCTGTGCAGCTGATTACCATGACTGCCAAGTCTTTTCCAGAGTCACCGCTTCCCAGGTTAGAGCCCCCCATGCTGTGAGTGCGGCCTGCGTTCTTTGGTCCTGAACATGTCACTGTATTGAAACGTAGATTGTTCCCTTGCACCCAGCTTCCCAAGTCACCGGGTCGCTCTGTATACACCAGTCTCCCTGCACAGAGCCCCAGCACTGCGCAGTCAGTGCCCACTAGGGAACTAGCAACAAATCTGCTCCGTAGATTTGGAAAGTCTTTGCTCTGCGGCGCTGCAGAAAGCTTTCCGGAGCTTACCTCCCTTCCCTGAACGTGGGACAGCGTGTGCTGGTGGGTGGTCCAGTGGGCTGGGGCCCAGTTCCTCAGTGAGACCTTTGGGCAAATCACTTCCCCCTCTGTGCCTCAGTTTCCCTCCCATGCCTTGTCTCATCCAGTTCGCTCGTGAGTTCTCTGGGGCAGGGACTGGCTCTCACTGTGTGTGTGCAGCACCTGGCACAAGGAGCCTGGTCTCAGGTGGAGTCCCTGCGTGCTAATGCTGATGGAGCCTTTGCAGTGCACTGGCGCGTGACGCTGGGGCACTGACCACAGGCCCTGCACTGCGCTCCCCAGCTGGAGCCCTGGACACCATCAAGCCCACAGTAGGACGACCTGTCTGCCGAGGCCACGTGTTGCAGGCCCTACGCTTTGCTCCCCAGTCGGAGCCTTATGTGAGCTCGGAGCCCGGCTGGCACTTCCCCACATTGTCTCCCCAGGAGCTGATTGATCTTGAGTCCGTCGACTCCCTGACCAGCGGGGTGCGTCAGCAAGCGATGCTCGCCATCATGGAGCTGAGGTACCCGGCCTGCCCGCGCAGCCCCAGCTAGTGCTGTGTGCAGCCAGACACGCCAGCCTCTTGGCATGGCCAGTTCTCCAGGGCATTCCCCCCTCTGCTCCTCCCCGTCTTCTGATTCCCCCGGGCACGTGGCACCAGGCCATGGTGCTGGTGCATGTGCGCTGGCACCCGTGGGTTGGTGGTGGAGGATCCTTCGGTGCCTGGCGACCTCTCCAAGTGGCCGTGTGAAGATGTGGGGGAGGGAGCGAGGGGGTTGGACCGGTCCCCTCTGGGACCCGCAGGCGATGGCTCCGGGGGGAGAGGGGCAGTTGGGCACTGCTGGAGCGGCGCCACCGGAGTCGCCGCCAGCTGTGCCAGCTGCATCACACCGGCAGCTCAGCAACTCCCTGTGGCTCAGAGGCTGGGCAGGCTGAGCCCTGGCACGTGGCACAGCCTGCGCCATGGAGGGCTCTCTCTCAGTGCCGCTGGCACCCTGCTCTCAGCTTCCCAGAAGCCTGCCCGTCATGTCCTGGGAGCCTGAGGCCAACATCAGTGCATCAGTCTCGCCTCAGCCCTCCAATCCGCGCGTGTCTCTTCTCTTAGCAAAGTGAAGCCACTGCTGCGGGGAATGGAGCTATCCAGCCTGCTCAACCTCTGCTTCTCCAGCACCTTCTCCCTGCCTCCAGCAGAGACCAACCAGGGCGTGGAGGCTGCTCTATACAACAACGTAAGCCCCAAACTAGCCATGAGGAGCTGCCCCAAACCGAGGGGGAATCCTGCAAGTCACTTGTGTCCCTGCCCCCTGGGTTACCTGGCGCTGGCATAAGAGTGTAATGATCACAGCTCCTTGGCAGCGCTTCAGCTCAGGACCTGCAGTACCAAAGCACAAGCCCCACCGCCGCAGATAAAGGAGTAACTCCCTCATAGGGTAGCAGTAGTAGGCATTTATCCTTCACAGGCACCGGCAATTAGTGGGGAACAGACACTCCCTTCCCAAGCACATTCATCCCCAGTGCATGGCTGGGGGCACAGGCCTGAGATCGGCTGCTTGAGATGCACACAGGCCAGGGGAAGTGAAGCTTGGCTGGAAATCTCCCCTCCCCCTCAAATGCGGAGTCCTTCCTGACTCTTCTAATGCGTTAGACTGTGTGTAGTGTCCTCCCTGGGGACAGCAAAAGCGGGTGGGGTCCTGTTGCCAGGAGGAGTTTGCAGTAGGTCCCCTGCAGGTACAAGTGAGTGGGTGAGCTGGAATTGCAGGGGCTGCCATGGCCTGGGGCGTGTCACACGCCAGGGCATTGGTTCGTGGCCTGGCTGGGTAACGCCACTTGCTGTGGTTTCTCCTCTGCTCTGCACACAGACTCTGAACACCATGGATGAGCTGCTGAAGGCCTTGGTGTGTGAGGATGAGAAGCCCAACCTTGTGGTGCTGCAAAATATCGTGGAGGTGTGGAGGCATGGGGGCAGGAAGGGGACGAGTCCTGTAGCTGGGGTGGGGCTCTGGGACCAAGGCTCCATTTAATCCCAAGCATGGGACTTCTGCTCCTCAGAGTATGTTCTATAAAAAGGTTCTTGGGCTGGAGGACCAAGTGCCCCCGCTATATCTGAAAAACGTCTGCATGGGGCGGAAGTGGAGGAGTGCGGGATCTGCCGTGTTCTCCACTGAGCCTCATCTGAGCCCGGGATTCATTTGTGTTCACCATGGGCCCCACCAATACTGGCCACAGCCCAGAGCTAGATTCCCCCAATGTTCTAGTTCTGGGGCCACAGGAAGTCGATTCTGTGGGTGGTTTTGTGCTCCAAAAAGAGGGAAATGTCCTCGGCAGATATTCAGTCTACTGAATATTCAGATACTGAATATTCTGAATATTCAGTATATTCAGATACTCAGTATCAGTATATTCAGATATTCAGATACTCAGATGTCCCTTGCCAGTTAGAACTCATTTTTGCCTTAGCCTTTCTGATTTTCACTCTATGTGCTTGTGCTATTTGTTGGTACTTCTCCTTCGCAATTTGTCCCAATCTGTTTCTCTCAGGTCCTGCTCCCCTGGACCGCATCCAAGGAGGTGCATGTGCGGCTGAGGGCAGTGGGAAGAATCACCTGGCTGACCAAATTCATCTCTGGTCAACACCAATTCAAGGTGAGCAGCCTGTGACTCTGGCCGTCTCCTAAGTGCACTGAGCAGCCTCGCGGTGCAGCGCTCCCTGGCAGGGAAAACCCGGGCCTGGAATAGTGACTGTGATGATGTGACGCAGCAGGGAGGGGGGAGTGTTGACCTGGGAATGTGCCCTGGGGACGGGAGACCTGAGAGCCTGTCACCTGAGCCAGGAGGGGGAGGGGGAGGTGACACCTCTGCCCAGGAATGTGGATGGAGGCTGCAGCAGGGAACCTGCTCGGTGGTTTTAGTTTCAGTTTGGGGCTGGGTGGAGGAACACAGGGAACCCCAGGGCTGGGGTCTAAGCTCCCTGCTCCCCCAGAAGGACTTCACTGAGGGGTCCTGGGTGTACCCACAAGCTCTGTTTTGGACTGTGTTCCTGTTGTCCAATAAACCTTCTGTTTTACTGGCTGGCTGAGAGTCTCAGTGAATCCCAGGAAGAGGGGTGCAGGGCCTGGACTCCCCCACACTCCGTGGGGAGATCCTCAGTAGGAGTCCAATCTAATGAGCCCTGATGTGGACGGGTCTGTCCTCTGACTCCAGTGGGCCTTGGGTGGAGCCCCATAATTCTATCTCCAAGGACTCTCCCCGCTGTTCCCCTAGGACCAAAGTCTGCTCCGCAGGGTCAGCGGATTTACACAGGATGGCCCTGAGAGCACCCTCTGAACCCAGGTGTCTGTTCAGCCCCTTTGTCAGTTGCCCCCGGGATGCTTTGGCATCAGCTCCTGCCAGGCTGCCAGATGAACACCCCCTGCTCTGGGTGCTCAGGGCCATTGAGCTGCTCCAGCTGCTCCATCCCCCCTGTGGCAGGGCCTCCCCTCCAGCAGCTGGAGGGGGGCGCTTGGATGATATGCCCCCAGAGGCTGGGGCAGCAGAAGAGAAGGAGGGAAGTGGAAGGGGACACAGTGAAAGGGATGGGAGGGGCCAAAGGAGCCAGAGCAATGGGGAGTGGGTCAGGGGAGGCCGTGCAGACCCCAGGAGAGGAGGGCAAGGGGCTTGGTGCGACGTGGGGAAGAGCAGGGAGCGAGCGCAGGGGCTGCAGGAGGGGCAAGGGAAGGTCTGGCAGGAGGGGGAGGCTAGAGGGGGAGGCTGCAGGAGAGAACTGGTAGGAGAGAGCCGGCAGGCTGGGTGCGGCGCAGAAAGTGGGGGCTGTGGGGAGCTCCAGGATGGAGTGAGAGAGGCGGAATGCAGAGAAGAGGAGTCCAAGGTGACCTCACGCTCCTGGACCTGAGGTCAGTGGAGGGAGGGGGATGGGAGAAGGGGCTGGGATTAGGAGCTTGCCCTTGAGATGGAGACTGGACGTTAGTTCATTCCTTACCCAGGTCCCCACCTGCGGGCAACGTTTGCTGACTTTGCTACCCAGACTTCCCATCCCTGCTTAGCTTCCCTCAGTCCCTGGTGATGGGCCCCATGGCTCCTCCTGCTCTCATTGTCCCCAGTCTCTCTGCGCTGGGCTCTGCCTCGCCCGGTTCTAGCCCCTTGCTAGTGCAATGCCAGGGGGACATGCTGCGCTGGGCCTGCAGGGGCGAGTGACTCCCCTTGCTCCCTCTCTCCGTCAGGGACTGGAGGAGTTCAGAGTCCTGGGCCAGCTGGTGGGCTGTCTCACTCTGCTCTGTGCTGAGCAGGAGCAGGAGATCTGCCGATCGGCTATGGAGGGACTTCACCACCTCTACGCCTTCCTGCTGTGGCAAAAACGTAAGAGCACTGGAGACCCTTGTCCTTCCTAAATACATTGACATGGGGTTTCCAAACATGGGAAACATATTTATTGAACACTTCTGCCTTTTCTGCATCCTTTTAAACAGTCTCCATCTAGTAATGAGTCTACACCATTGCTAGGATTTCTTTTGTTCCTAATACACTTTTTGAAAAAACCTCCTTAGTATCCATAGTCCTTCAAGCCATGGAGTTTCCCCTGATGTCTTTAGCTTCCCCTGTCCATATTCTACTCTTCATAACTCACATAAGAATGGACATACTGACTCAGATCAGTTCATCTAGCCCAGTATTGGGTCTTCTGATAACGGCCAGTGCCTCATGCTTCAGAGAGAATGAACTGAAAAGGGAAATTTGGAGTGATCCATCCCCTCTCATCCAGTCCCAGCTTCTGGTAGTCAGAGGTTTAGGGACATGCAGAGTCTGGGGTTGCATGGCCTAATTATCTTGAACCCAATTATCCTTTTAGGCTTCACAACATCCCACGGCAACAATTTCCACAGGTTGCCTGTGCATTGTGTGCAGAGATACCTTCTTTTCTTTGCTTTTAACTTGCTGCCTATTAATTTCAGAAAGTGACCCCTAGTTCCCGTGTTATGTGCAGGGGTAAATCACACTTCCCTATTCACTTTCTCCACACCAGTCATGATTTTATAGACCTCTGTCATCTCCCCCCTTAGTCAGCTCTTTTCTAAACTAAATGGTCCCAGGTCTACACTGCAGACCTATATTGTTATCACTCCATTGCTCAGGGCTGTGAAAAATCCACACCCCTGTTGGCAGAAGCACCCCTCCCACTGACATAGCTAGCGCCTCTCCGGGAGGTGGATTAAGAGCTTGTTGGCAGAGGACCATCTTCTCTTCAACACTACAGCGCCGGTGCAGCTATGGCGATAGAGTGGTTTAAGTGTAGACTTGCCCCCAGTCTTTTTAATCTTTCCTCATATGGAAGCTCTTCCATACCCCTAATCATTTTTGTCGCCCTTCTCTGCACCTTTTACAAGTCTGGTATATCTGTTTTGAGGTGGGGCGACCAGAACTACACGCGGTATTCAAGGTGTGGGCGCGCACATTGGATTTGTATCGAGGCATTATGACATTTTTCTGGTTTATTATCTATCCCTTTCCTAATGGTTCCCAACATTCTGCTGGCTTTTTTAACTGCCACTGCACGGTGAGCGGATGTTTTCGGAGAACTCTTTACGATGACTCCAAAATCTCTTTCTTGAGTGGTAATTTAAACCCCATAATTGTGTATGTATAGTTGGGATTGTGGTGTCCAGTTTGCATTTATCAATATTGAATGTCATCTGCCATTTTGTTGCCCAGTCCCCCAGTTTTGTGAGATCCCTTTGTAGCTCTTCGCAGTCTGCTTTGGATTTAACTATCTTGAGTCATTTTGTATCATCTGCTAATTTTGCTACCTCACTGGTTACCCCTTTTTCTGGATCATTGATGACTATGTTGAACTACACTGGTGTCAACACAGATCCTTGGGGTGCCCCGCTCTTTACCTCTCTCCACTGTGAAAACTGACCATTTATCCCTCTTGTTTGCTTCCTATCTTTTAACCACTGACCCATGAGAGAACCTTCCCTCTTATCCCATGACAGCTTACTTTGGTTGGATTGGTGAGGCATGACTTCCCTTTACAAAAGCCATGTTGACTCTGCCCCAACAAATTGTGTTCACCTATGTGTCTGATAATTCTGTTCTTTCCTATCATTTCAACAAGTTGCCTGGTGCTGAAGTCAGGCTTGCCAGGGATCACATCTGGAGACTTTTATAAACTTCACTGTCACGTTCGCTATCTCGTACAGAGGCCGATTTAAACATTAGCTTACATACCACAGCACTGCACAGAAGTTTGTTTGGATGTCTCGTGAGAGCTGCAACCTTTGCACCAGGCAGGCAATTTACCATGCGGTTCTCCCACTCATCACAAACCCAACTGCTTATATGTTTATTGATTGAATCCCCCATTATTATTACCTGGCTTTTCTTTGTAACTGGGCTTCCCGCCTCAGGAGGGGCAGCCTCAGTGTGAGAGGATATCCTGACTTCATCTGGCAGGTGGGTCCCAACTATGGGATCGTCTCCCTCTGCTCCAGCTCGATGTTCTCCTTCCCAGAAACTTTCACCCTCCTCAGCAGCACAGAGGCTGTCAGACTGGGGGTGGGACCACTCTACTGCATCCCTAAAAGTCTCCTCTATGTACCTCGCTGTCTCCCTTGGCTCCACCAGTTCAGATCCTCTGGCCTCCTGGTCTCCGAGGGCAGTAGCTCCTTGGGCCAAATGCCCAGATGTGCTACCTGCCCACAGGGCTGGTAATCCTACATGCTGCATTCAGTGCAATCCACTGGAGAGCCTCACACTGCTGCTGCACTTCTGCCTGGTTTATTTTCACTCTTCCAGGGGGGTTAGTTTGTTTAGTTTTGTTCCGGGGGTGGGGGGAGTTTATTGGCCTGAATTTACAGTATGTTTCTTAGATGTACTTGTCTGTAAACTTCCTTGCAAAACTCCCGTTTCCAAAGCTAACCTCTGATTTCTATTGCCTGCTGTCTGTTTCCCCTCCCTGGTTCAGGCACCACGCTGGCAAAGCAGAGTGCAGAGTATCTGCAGGTCTTCAGGGAGTGGCGAGCGGAGAACACCTTCTGGGTCACCTGGTTCACCAACACCAGCAATATCGCCATGGTAACTACTTTCAATGCTTCCTGGGATTGTTGTGCCCAGAGTCCTCAGGAGAGAGAAATTAACACCCTAGGAGTCAGGGGGAAGGGACAGACCCAGGCGTGTGACTGACCCCATCCAGCTGGGCCGGAGCCCTGCCTATGGCCCACTCCACCTCATAGAATCATAGACCTCAGGAGGTATATAATCCAATCCCCTTCTCATAGCAGGACCAACCCCAACTAAATCATCCCAGCCAGGGCTTTGTCAAGCCTGACCTTAAAAATCTCGAAGGATGGAGATTCCCCACCTCCTTAGATAACCCTTTCCAGTGCTTCACCACCCTCCTAGTGAAATAGTGTTTCCTCATATCCAACCTGGACCTCCCCCACTGCAACTTGAGACCATTGATGCTTGTTCTGTCACCTGCCACCACTGAGAACAGCCAAGCTCCAGCCTCTTTGGAACACGCCCCCCTGCCCCCCGACCCCAGCAGGTAGTTGAAGGCTGCTATCAAATCCCCCCTCACTCTTCTCTTCTGCAGACTAAATAAGCCCACTTCCTTCAGTCTCTCCACATAATTCATGTGCTTCAGCCCCCTAATCATTTTCGTTACCCTCTGCTGGACTCTCTCCGATTTCTCCACATCCTTGGGGGGCCAGATGTGACCTCACCAGTGCCGAATAGAGGGGAATAATCACTTCTCTCGATCTGCTGGCAAGGCTTCTACTATGGAGGGCCAATATGCCTCCTTCTGTGCCACATCCCAAGATGCACTGGGTCTCATCCAAACCTGATCCCAGCTCCTTGTCAGGTGTGGTGGGAGCTTCCCCAGAGATTAATGCTCTCCAAGGCATCATTGCGTCCACGCACCAGTGCCAGCCCCTGCTGAGCACTAGAGAGTGTATCCGTGCTGTGCAGTATTGTGCCCCCGTGCACTGCCACGCCGGCCTCTGCCATGTACGACAGCTCCTGATTGCTGGCTGGGTACTGTGCATCCCAGGTGCAGTAACCCAGCCCTGTCCCGGCAGAGCAGGCTTTGCCTGCACTCCTGGCTGGGCCACTCCTGGCTGCTCGGTCCGACTGGAACCGCACTGGGCAGCAAAAGGGGTTTCACTGGCAGGTTTCTTTCAGATGTTTGGGAAGTACTTCAACCCCTCCGAGCGCATGGACTTCCTCCTCACGGCTATCGAGGGCATGAAAGACACCAGCGTCCATGACTCGGTGGCGGCCAGGCACATGCTGCATGTGATCCTGTGGGTCCCCAGCCCAAGCTTGGAGAGGGTAAGAGTTGCAGTGAGAACAGCCTGCTGGGGGAGCCCATCCGTGGGAGACTCTGTCTCTGGGCGCTCGGCATTACTGGGGGGCAGGTCCTGTGCAATGCGGGGGGTCAGTCTAGGTGATCTCCATGGCCGCTTGTGGTCTTGCAGTCTATGAATCGATAGGCCGGGAATTGGCCCTGTGTTCTAGGCCTGGAGCTGGAGAAGAGGATGTGGGAGGGCAGATGGCTCTCAGGTACGGCAGCTCCCTGGCACCCCAGATCAATAGCAGCACGAGGAAGCCAAAGCCCCCATCTCCCCATTTCTCTTCCAGGTGTCGGAGGCTGTGACGAGCATATACCACAACCTGGACTCCATCAGCGAGCCGCTGGCCCAGCAGCAGCTGCTCAAGGCCCTTGTCGTGCTGGGCCACCAGTACAGCGAGGAGGTGGTCACAACCCTGCTGGGCTGCTCGCTGTCATGTGACAGGTACGGGGCTGGGGCTGCTGCCGCTTGCGCTCCGGCTGCCCCGGACTGGTCCCGCTGCCAGGGTCAGGGGCGTGCAGAACCTTCCAGAGACCTCCTGCTCCCTGCAGAGCTGCTGCTTGTTCTGGAGGGTTTTGCAGGCTGACATGCCGTGGAGACAGGCCAGACTGCAAAACCCCAGATGGCAGCCCTCGGCCTCCCCCGGGGCTGACACTCAGACCCGGCCCCCATGCAGCCTGCCCCAGGCAGTGGGGGCCCTTGCTGCAGCAGGAGGGCAACAAAGGGCCGGCCGGTGGCGAGAGACCAAGCAGGGTGAAGGTGGCAGTGGGTGCAGGAGGCTGGCGGGGCTCTGGCCAGGTGAAATCGGCTCTCTCCCTTTGCAGCGTTGCTGTGGAGATGTGGAGGGTGCTGACATCCCACCCCAAGACCGCAGGAAAGGTCCTACGGGAGCTGCTCGACAGGCTGCAGAAATGGCCGCTGCGCCACCATCACGATGTCTCTCAGCAAGAGGTTGGCGTCGCCCCCTTGGCCGTAAGTTCCAGCCCCTGCAGCAAGGGAAGGAGCGCTGTGTTTCCCCTCCACGGCCTGAGGGTGTCTCTCAGTCTCCCACTGGGTATCGCCATTGGGCCGAAGAGAGAGAGCGTGACTCTAGCCAGCGCTAAAGTCGAGGCAGAACACACCAAAACCCTCTCCTGGTGCTCTGGGACAGCTCTCATAGAACCGCAGGGTGAGAAGGGATCGCAAGGTCAGCTTGTCCAGCCCCCTGCCAAGATGCAGGATTTGTTGTGTCTATCCCAGCCGAGATAGATGGCTCCAGCCTCCTTCTATAAACCTCCAGCAAAGGGGCTTCCACAAGCTCCCGAGTCATCTGTCCCATTGTCCTACTCTTCTTACAGTTAGGAAGGTTTTCCTGAGATTTAATCTAAATCTGCAGTGCTGTCGTTTGAACCCATCCCCTCTTGTCCTGCCCTCTGTGGCAAGAGAGAACAACTTTTCGCCATCTTTTTTTTGGCAGCCTTCGAAGAATCTGAAGACCATTAGCATGTCCCCCCTTAATCTCCTCTTTTCCAAACTAAACATAGCCAGTTCCTTCAACCTTTGCTCGTATGGCTTGTGTTCCATCCCTCTGATCATCTTTGTCACTCGCCCCTGGATCCATTACAGTTTCTCCACATCTTTTGTAGACATTGGTGACCAAATGTGGACACCGTACTCCAGCTGAGGCCTAACCAGCACTGAGTAGAGTGGTACTATCACCTCCCATGACTTGCAGGCTATACCTCTGTTAATGGAACCTAAGATTGCATTTGCTTGTTTTTTTTTGTTTTTTTTTTTTGCAACAGCATCGCTTTGCTGACTCATGCTGAGGCTGTGATCCACCGCAGCTCCCAGATCCTTCTCAGCAGTACAACCGGTTATCCCCCATTCTGTTTCTGTGCATTTGCTTTTTCTTCTCTAAATGTAGCACCTCACTTTTGTCTTGGGTGAGTTTCATTTTGTTGTCTAGAGCCCAGTCCTCCAATTTACCATGATCCCTCTGAATTTGAGCTCTTTCCTTCAAAGTCTTGGCAACTCCTTCATCAGGGAGCTGATGCAGGGCTGGGGTCATTGAAAGCTTCCCAGGGGACCTGGCCGTGGCCTGGAGTCAGGAGCCCTGGTTTCTAGTCCTGGCTCTGCCACTGACCTGCTGGGTGACCTTGGGCAAGTCCCTGCCTGGCTTTTGTCTGTTGTTCTGCAGGGCAGGGCCTGGCTCCTGCAGGGTGCGTCTCTGGGTGTGTGATCCAAAGAACCCTAGCACTAGAGTAGCAGCAGAGCTGTGGACTCTAGAGCTCCAGGGATTGCTGGTGACACCAGTGATCCGGGACGCCCGGAAAGAGCCATTTTGCTTCAATTGGAACCATTTTTTCCTACCAATCCCCTTTTTGAGCCTCGTAGGTTTTAACTGTTGACGTCACAGCTCTGTCCCGCAGCACTCACTCCTCTGAAGAGCTCGAGAAGGGCCTTTTGCTGCTCAGACCTCATACCAAGTGTGATAGACACAGTCTAGTGAAGGCAGAGAAAACCCTTGGGACTTAAATACACAGATCTGGCAGCCTGGTCAAAGAGGAGACAATCTGAAGGCAACTCTCCCTAATGATAATTTACTTCCCCTGAGAATAGCAGGTCAGTCCGGTTTATTAAAGCCGGACGATGAATCGATCAGACATGGAGAGGGCATGACTGTAATTCTCTTTGTTATCCACCATTCCCATTGTTCCATGTCCTCAGCCTGGTTTTCACTTGCTTGTGTTTTATTTTTCCTTCTGGAATCGGTAAGCCTGTATTGGACACTTTTCCCCCTGATCCCGGTTGAGGTTTTGTGGGGCTGTCTTTGAACAGTTCAAAAGCCAAATACAAAAATGATTGAATCTGGCTTTTAGTAACAGACCAAGCCTAGAACTCGTGTACAAAATCGGCTCCCTCACCGAGGCTGGGCTGTAAGGCCCGGGACTCAGGAGAACCCAAGTTCAGTTTCGGGCTCTGCCAGACTCCCCGGGTGACCATGGGTGAGTCACGTCGCCTCTCTGTGCCTGAGTTCCATGTCTGTACAATGGGGATAGAAATCCTTCCTTTGTGTGTCTAGCCTGTAAGCTCTAGGCCAGGGAATGTCTCTTTCTGTGCCTGGGAAGCCCCCAGCACACGCCCTGATTGCAGATAGGCGCTGGAGGTGCTATTCTAACCCTTATAACAAGAATACACTTGATTTGTTTGGAGTCAAGGTGTTGTGCAGAGAAGTTTCCACAGATGATACCTGCTAATAAATACCACCCCCTGGGATCGGGGGTACAAGGAAGCAGCTGCTTATGTTGCAGGTAGCCGGCCCCGCTGCCTGCGATCCTAGCTGGGGCTGTGCAAGGGCTTTGAGGCTCTAACATGTCATCTGGAGGAGGGGCGCTAGAAGACTTTTGATAGTGGAGGTGCTGAGCACCCCCTTACACCTGTGCACACACCCCACCACCCCTAGAGCTGGGGTCAGGAGCAGGGCCATGGCTCCAGGGGGGCGGGAGATGGATGGGGCAAGGGGGCCGAGGCTGGGGCCACAGCTGGGAGTTGGCGCAGGGCCGGCAGCTGGGACCTTGTGTGTGGGGCCAGGAGCAGAGCCCCGCGTAAAACCTTGGAGTGCTGCAGCACGCCCTGCACTCCTAGTTCCCGTGGCTCTGTCTGCAGGGGAGGCAGACGTTGTTTTGGAAATGGCTTGTTGGGTCACCGGAGGGTGTTTCGTAAAGCAGCTCCTCCTTTCACACAGATAGGGAAACTCCAGCGCCAACTCCCAGTCGTCGTGGAGCGGCTACACGAGGCACACAGGGACATCATCTCCAATGCCATCGCGGTGCTGAGAGACATCCTCGCTGGCATGGACAGGCAGAGCGCCAGCCCCATGGCTGTGCAAGTGGCTGAGAAACTCCTGCCGTTCTTTCATGATGTAAGGCCTGGCGGCCCGCGGGAGACCCTTTAAGCCACAGACGTATGAATGGGGGCTGGCGGGTGGGCTAGCGGGACCTATGCTATGGCCCTAGCCAGAAAAAGGATTGTCGTAAATGACATGAACCCATTCCCGCCTTCTTCTGCTAGCCCATTCTCCATTAGAGCATATGGCAGTAAGAGTGGGAACCCTGGTGTCCTGTAGGCCTGCTGACAAGGATCAGGGCAGCCTGGGGACGAGGCTCCCCTTGAGGGAAGGACATGCATTCCTGAGTCTGCATGCAGCGAGGGGGCCTCTGCAGCACAGGGTGCCGCAATGCTCCTGCTGGCTTCCAGGGTAACAAGTGATGGTACCCTGGTGAAAATCCTGCCCCTCCCCTCCCTGGCCAGGAATCCCACAGCTGGCCTGTCAGCTCCATAAGGAAACGGCTCCATCTGTAGGTTCTGCAGCTACCACCCTTTCCTCTCCCCTTCGTTCTCATGGCAGGGCAGCATCAAAGGAGGGGCTAGTTCTCCCCAGGCCTTTCGTAACCACAAACGAGCCCCCGCCAGCGTGTTCACCAGACTGATGTTCAGTCCCCCACTGCACGGCGAGAGCCAGCAAAGTGGGCGGGAGAAAGGGACCCATCCATTACTGCCTTCCAGGGGTAACGCCCCAGTGGGGGCTCCTGGAGGGACCACCCACCTCCCCAGCTCTCACAACGCTAAATCCTACCCTCAGCCCTCCCCAACTCTGCAGGGACCCGGCCACTCTTTATTTAGCAGTGGCACAGGTCCAGCTAAAGCTGTTCCCAGGGTCTCCTGGATCCCCAGCTGACCGAGGGGACAGGACAGCCCAGACCGAAGATGCAGGATCTCGCCCTGGGGTGAGCCTTTAAACCAAAACCCTGTGGGGCCCGGGGGGAACAGAACAGGTTTTCTGGCCAAGAAGATACCAGGCCAGCCCCTCAGCTGGTGGAAACCTGCATCTCTTTTGCCTTCAGTGGCGCTATGCTCATGAGACTCTGGCCCCCAGCTGTGCCTGTATGACTGGGGGTGAGTTAGCAATACCCCCTGCAGGGCAGACATCTCTGTCACAGTGAGCGCTCACCCCGCTGAGTGAGCACGACCGTCACAGCCTCTCCTCCCCACATCCTCTCTTGCAGGAGTCCAGCAAACTCCGGGTGCTCTCCATCGCCCTCTTTAAACACCTGCTGGAGCTTGTAAGGGGGCCCAGCAGGAGGAAGATGAAGGAGCACGTCATCCGGAGCCTGGTCCCGCTGCTCCTCCTCCTGCATGATGAGCGTCCCAATGTGTCCCAGGTGAGGCCACGAGCTGGAGCCTGCAGCTGAGATCGTTACAGAGTGACCAGTAATTTGTTGGGGGGGGCAACATGTGACACCCCCCTTTCAAGGGTCTGGCCGGCAGAGGGCAGGTGCTCAGTGCTGTGACAATCAGGTGCTCAAAATCACTTGAACGTTGAGTCCAGTAGCGCCATGACCATGTCGCCCCAGCCAATTGCTGAGTCTTCCCTGCCTCCTCTGAGCCCAACACTCCCCCCCTGCAGCCAGGCTGAGAGAATGGGTGGGCGGAGGGGTCAGCTCACCTCTCCTACAGCCACAGGCCTCCGCACATTCCCCTGGCTGTGCTGGTGGGAAGAGCACAACCCTGGCCATGGTCCCTACCCGGAGCAGAGCTACCCAGCCTCCAGATGGTGCCCAAGACCCAATGTACCCTTGGCCAAGCAGCCCGGACAGCTCTTACTAGCCATGACATGCCCAAGCCCTCCCTCCGCCCCGCCCCAGCTGCCTGTGCCCACGCTCGCTCTCATGGCCCCCATCACTTGGGAGCCAAATGCTCCCAGCTGTAATGAATTCACCCTCCTACCCCCCAGGAGGTGGGGAACTAACGCACAGCGTGAGGCCTAGTGCCTCAGAAGTATTGAATGCCCATGGGCATTAGGCACCTAAATCCCTTTGTAGCCCTGGGCCGAAGCAACTTGCCTGAGTTCCTGCAGGAAGAGCTGGGAATTGAGTCAGGTCTCCAGCCATTGCCTTAGCCACACCTCCGCTCTTCCGCGAGCAGCCGCGGGCCGGGAACCGTTTAGCACACACGGCCTCCGGAAACTATGTTAGTGGCTTCCAGCTGGGCTGTCCCTAGCCATTTGGGTGCCCTATCCAGCCCTCCCGCAGTGGGGCTGTGTGGGGCCCCAGGCCTCCCCCTCCCCCCGACCAGGGTCTGGGAGGCAGGAGCTGTGTGGGGCCACTTTTGGGGGCCCACAGGCCCAGAGTGGCCTGGGAGATTAGCGGAGAACTGGGAGTAGCCCGCTCTGCTTCCCTCGCCCTGGCTCCAGCCGTGTTGCTCAAGGGAGGGGGTTTGGGGAAAGGGATCCCTCCCACACACACACTCACTGACAGCAGCGGGAAGCGGAGCAGCCTGGCCCCAGCCCGCTCTACTCTGCCAGCTCCCAGCCACGGCACTCCGCTTCCCACCGCCGGTGAGTGCGGGGGGCAATCCTTTGGAGTAGAGCGGGCTGGGACCGGGTTGCTCCACTTCCTGCCACTGCCAGTGAATGTGGGGTCGCTGGGGGAAGAGGCTTGAGGAGAAGAGGTGGAATGGGGGCGGGCTGGGGACGGAGCAGGGGGGAAGGGGAAGAGGCAGGGCGGAGGGAGTTGTCCAGGCCCCCCCAGGGACGGCCCTGCCCATTGTAGTGGACGCAGCCCGCGGCAGGGCTGGCCGAGGTATAGGGCAGGTCACTGGGGCTGGTGCTGCTGCATGTGCAGCATGCAGCCGCCTAGGGGCACCATGAAATTTAGGGCAATTTGGTGCCCCAAATTTCGTGGTCCCCTATGCAGCCGCATATGCCGAGGGACGGCCCTGGCTTCCAGCTCCTGTAACTGTGGCCGGCCCCTCTTGTTTTGCAGGTGTGTTGGGACACCCTCAGGAGTGCTCTGGAATTCCTCAGGTGGAGCCAGCTCGGTACTCTCGTCCAGAAGAAGGAGCTTTGGCGAGGCTGTGACTGCCTGGTGAGGGAGCCCTCCATTGCCCAGCTCCGTGCCCACACCGAGCCCCAGCCCCGGGACCACACCTGGCCCTGGCTGTAGTCCCTCTGCGTGATCCCCCCGGCACAGGAAAGAGGGCTGAAAGCAGGACACTCCACAGATCTGGAACCTGGCCTGCAGGATGGAAAGGCCTTTAATAACCTTGTGCTCCCTTCTTCTGGCTCCTAGGTGGCATGCTACAAGGGGAGGGCAGAAACCTTCCTCTGCCAGGCCATGGCCTTTCTGGAAGACCCACAGGATCCCATTAGAGAAGCGGCCATCAGGTTTCTAGGTAACCACAGAGCAGAGGGGTCCCTTAAGCAGAGGGGCTGGATCCAGTCCCAGGCTCTCCTCAGTCCCTGCCGGCAGCGAGAAGTAACCCCTGGGCTCCTGATTGCCGAATGAAGGCTCAGGGGTGTCAGAAACCCGCAGGAGCAAGCTCACCCCAAACTGCCCTGATCGGCTGATGGGCCCCCTCGAACCCCACTGCTCCCCATGCAGTCCCCATCCCCCCTCCCCCCACCCCACCATGGGCTCTTGGTAGTGGAACCTCAAGGCGCTATGCTCTCCTTTGGCAACCAGCCCCACAGCCATCCCTGGGGACTCGCCCTTTCCCCTGGGGACTCAGGAGTGCGTCCTGGACAGCAAGGGGCAGGGGAAAGCCCCACTGCTTGGAGGGTGACATACACTTTGACGCCCTCGCTGGGGACGCAGGGATGTAATGAGCTGTTTGTGTGTGTAGGCCTCACTGCCCGGCAGCTGGACCAGCAGAGCCAGGAGAAGTTAGAGGCCATCTGCAATGGTGAGTGGTATCTGCCTTGAGCACTGAGCGCTAGAGGGACAAATGGCCCAGGGCCAAAGGCTGGGTTCAATCTCCGACGCCAGCAATGTGATCTTGGGCAAGAGCCACAAAGGGTTGCAAAATGTAGATCCCCAAACCCCCGATCAGCTTCCCCCTCACCCTGTGGTGTCTGCTGGTTGGCATGTGCCCAGGCACTTAGCCCTGACCTCAGAGCTGTGGCCTGGAAAATCCCCAAACTGGGCCTGAGCTGGCTGGCCTTCGCAGATGATTGCCCCCCCCCCGCCCCCGCAACAAAGCAAGGGTGGGGTCCTGCCTCCCCCCCTTGCACTCACTAGCCCAGGGTTTCTTGCAGTCACCTCCAGGTGGGGTGCCTGGTGTCAAGCCACTGCTCCAAAGGAGACTGAGGTGATGTCCGGTCATCTACCTCCCTGCTGCGTGCCCGGACCCCTGGGCCAGCGCAGGGCAGAGCAGCGCCTCCTCCACATTTTTTGGGGAAGAGGGGGACGGGGGGGGTGACATAGCTCAGGCTCCTCACTCCCAGAGCAGTTTCACAGCTGGGCCCCAACCAGAGCTAGAGAATGGCTGAGCTCCCTCCTCGGCATTTCCTGGAGGGCAGCAGGGCACCGGAAGTTAGGCGTAGCCTAACAGTGCCCAAGCCCCCTTTGTGAATCTCCCCCTCTCTGGTCTTGAGTGCCCATCTGTGCACTGGGGGGAAGGGGGAGCGTAAATACAGGCAGGGATGAGGCCATCAGATCCTGCAGGGACGGGGCAGTCCTGGAAATAGTGAGTGAATGGGGTTCATTGTGACTTCTTGCCTGTGTCTGGGGGCTCCCCCAGCTATGGAGGGCAATGGGGATGTTAAGTGAGGGTTGGTGGTTGTTCCTGCTCGTCCCCTGCCTCCCGCCTCCCAGCCTGCTGCCTTCTTGTCACGGGCTGAGAGGTACAGCCCTGGCTTGGTGTGCCAGGGCTTTCCAGAGCACCATGGCTCTGACCTCCATTTCCTTCCTTTCAATCTTAGTCCTCAAAGGCTTGCAGCAGGACAGCAAGTCCTCTGTCAGGTGCCTGGCTTTGCAGACAATGCTCATCCTCAATGCCTGCAAGAAACATCGTCCAGCCCACACCAGCCTACGGACACTCTTGCACAGGATGAGACTGATGCATACAAGGGAGAACCCAGTCATTGAAGCTGCCCAGCTGCCTGAGTAAAAGCCAGCCTCCCTACTCTGGGGGTTTGGTGCACCAGAGCCCGCCTGGAGCAGGGTGGAACACATCGTGCCGGACCATGGCTTCCTCCCCATTGGCGGCCTGCCCTGCCCAGCCACGTGAGTAGTTAACCGCTCAATAGCTTTTATCACCATGTACTTTTTGACAGGTTTCCATGCCCCGTGTAGAATTTACGTCCCGCCCTCCGTCCCCGTTTCCGGTCGTGTACATTTTTGGCACCATCGGCCCTTCTGAACATTTATTTTGTATTATTTTTCTGTGTTTGGCCGGGGGAAGGTTGCGTGCTTGTGCTACAGTCAGGCAGGCAGAGCAGCAGAAGGTCGATTTGCCTGGCCCTTGATCAGGGCAGGGCAGCGATCAAGGAGGCTGCCACTCCTGACAGTGGGGTGGCGGAGATAGGGGAACCCAGGTCCTCCCGCTACACTTCGTCCCCGCCCAGGGCCCGAACAGCGTGGTGTGTTTTGACATATTTAGAGAAAAAGTATGAACGAGTAGAAAGAGAGGCTGTAGGGGGTTCGCGGCTCCCTCCCCATCCGTCTGGGCGGGAGACCACGGCCCTCGCTACGATACTTCCGGGGTACCTTGGTTCAGGGGAAATAGCTCAGTGTTCATGGTTCTGGCCTGCAGTCAGGCCGACCAACGGTAGAGAGTCTGTTTGCCCGGGGTCCTCATTCAGGACAGGGCTGCTGTCGAGTAGGGGCTCTGGCCTACAGTCAGGCAGGCAGAGCAGCAGAAGGTCCATTTGCCTGGCCCTTGATCAGGGCGGGGCAGCAATCAAGTAGGGGGGCTCTGGCCTACAGTCCGGCAGAGCCGTCGCAGCCTGGGGGAGGTTAGCTCTCTGGTGGGAGAGTCAGCACAACCGTCTGGCATCCTGATTCAGGCGGGTGCCAGACGAATCAGGCCTCCTGACAACCAAGTGGGGAGGCTGCTACTCCTGACGGTGGGGTGGCAGTGGTAGGGGAATCCAGGCCCCCTCACTCCACTGCATCCCAGCCCAGGGCCCTAACAGCCGTGGAGCGGTCCGCCACTGCGTCAGTGGGGAAAATCCGACAGCAACACGCTGGCCGGCTTGTAGTCAATAACACAGCTGAACCCAATTCGGCTGTCCTGGGCTCCTTGCTACACGCCATTCCGTGTGTACATGGGTTCAGGGGTGGCAGGTTTGTAGAAATTTTGGTGGTGCACAGAACCCGCCCCTACTTCGCCCCGCACCTGCCCAAGGCTCCAGGAGGGAGTTTGGGTGAGAAAGGACGTCTGGGGTGCAGGCCCTAGGCTTAGGCAGAGTATTGGGGTGCAGGCTGCAGGCTCTGGGAGGGAGTTTGGGGATGGGAGGGGGTGCAGAGGGAGGGGGTGCAGGGCTGAGGGGTTTGGGAGGGGCTCAGGGCAAGAGTCGGGGTGTAGGGGGTGAGGGTTCTGTTTGGGGCTGGGAGGTTTGGGGGGTTAGAGAGGCTCAGGGCTGGGGCAGGGGGTTGGAATGTAGGGAGTGGCAGCCGGTGTCAAGTGGAGTCCCCCAGGGGTCGGTCCTGGGGCCGGTTTTGTTCAATATCTTCATAAATGATCTGGAGGATGGTGTGGATTGCACCCTCAGCAAATTTGCGGATGATACTAAACTAGGAGGAGTGGTAGATATGCTGGAGGGCAGGGATAGGTTACAGAGGGACCTAGACAAATTGGAGGATTGGGCCAAAAGAAATCTGATGAGGTTCAATAAGGATAAGTGCAGGGTCCTGCACTTAGGACGGAAGAACCCAATGCACCGCTACAGACTAGGGACTGAATGGCTAGGCAGCAGTTCTGCAGAAAAGGACCTAGGGGTTACAGTGGACGAGAAGCTGGATATGAGTCAGCAGTGTGCCCTTGTTGCCAAGAAGGCCAATGGCATTTTGGGATGTATAAGTAGGGGCATAGCGAGCAGATCGAGGGACGTGATCGTTCCCCTCTATTGGACATTGGTGAGGCCTCATCTGGAGTACTGTGCCCAGTTTTGGGCCCCACACTACAAGAAGGATGTGGATAAATTGGAGAGAGTCCAGCAAAGGGCAACAAAAATGATTAGGGGTCTGGAACACATGACTTTTGAGAAGAGGCTGAGGGAACTGGGATTGTTTAGTCTGCAGAAGAGAAGAATGAGGGGGGATTTGATAGCTGCTTTCAACTACCTGAGAGGTGGTTCCAGAGAGGATGGTTCTAGACTATTCTCAGTGGTAGAAGAGGACAGGACAAGGAGTAATGGTCTCAAGTTGCAGTGGGGGAGGTTTAGGTTGGATATTAGGAAAACCTTTTTCACCAAGAGGGTGGTGAAACACTGGAATGTGTTACCTAAGGAGGTGGTAGAATCTCCTTCCTTAGAAGTTTTTAAGGTCAGGCTTGACAAAGCCCTGGCTGGGATGATTTAATTGGGGATTGGTCCTGCTTTGAGCAGGGGGTTGGACTAGATGACCTCCTGAGGTCCCTTCCAACCCTGATATTCTATGATTCTATGAGATGAGGGCTCTGTCTAGGGCTGGAGATGAGGGGTTTGTGGTGTTGGAAGAGGCTCAGGGCTGGGGCAGAGGGTTGGAGTGTGGGGGGATGAGGGCTCTGTCTCGGGCTGGAGATGAGGGGTTTGTGGTGTTGGAGGGGGCTCAGGGCTGGGGCAGAGGGTTGGGGTATGGGGGGATGAGGGCTCTGTCTAGGGCTGGAGATGAGGGGTTTGTGGTGTTGGAGGGGGCTCAGGGCTGGGGCAGAGGGTTGGGGTATGGGGGGATGAGGGCTCTGTCTAGGGCTGGAGATGAGGGGTTTGTGGTGTTGGAGGGGGCTCAGGGCTGGAGCAGAGGGTTGAGGTATGGGGGGATGAGGGCTCTGGCTAGGACTGGGGATAAGGTGTTTGGGGTGTTGGAGGGGCTCAGGGCGAGGGTTGAGGGTGTGGTGGAGAGGTGAAAGCTCTGGCTGGGGGTGTGGGCTCTGGGGTGGGGCAGGGCTGGGGATGAGTTGGGGTGCAGGCGGGCTGCTCCGGGATAGGGGCCAGAGAGGAGGACTCCCCCCAGCCCTTTCCCTGCCGGCAACAGCGAGCTTTGGGGGAGGACAGTGAGTGGCAGCCCCAACAGCTTCTCAGTGTCCCTGGCATCTGGCAGCCCCTCTGGGTCTCTGTCAGGATAGCGCTCTCCGTTAGGTCTGTGCTTCCACAGCGGGGAAGAGACGTGCTGCTCATCTGGCAGCTCTCTCCCATCTGAGCTGGAGGCCCGGCCTTTTATAAGGGACTCATTCCTCTAGGTCACACTGCAGTCACTCACAGAGACGGTGCAGCGAGGTAAATCTAGCCATGTATCAATCAGAGGCCAGACTAACCTCCTTGTTCCAATAAGAACAATAACTTAGGTGCACCATTTCTTATTGGAACACTCCGTGAAGTCCTGCCTGAAATACTCCTTGATGTAAAGCCACCCCCTTTGCTGATTTTAGCTCCCTGAAGCCAACCCTGTAAGCCGTGTCGTCAGTAGCCCCTCCCTCTGTCACAGCAACGGCAGAGAATTGTTCCGCGCCTTTTTTCTGTGCGGACGCCATACCAAGGCAAGCATGGAGGCCGCTCAGCTCACTTTGGCAATTAGGAGCAAATTAAATACCACACGCATTATCCAGCACTATATGCAGCACCAGAACCTGGCAGAGTGATACCGGGCGAGGAGGCGACGTCAGGACGGTCGCGTGAGCGATCAGGACATGGACACAGATTTCTCTGAAAGCGTGGGCCGAGCCAATGCATGCATCATGGTGCTAATGGGGCAGGTTCATGCTGTGGAAGGCCGATTCTGTGCTCAGGAAACAAGCACAGACTGGTGGGACCGCATAGTGTTGCAGGTCTGGGACGATTCCCAGTGGCTGCGAAACTTTCGCATGCGTAAGGGCACTTTCATGGAACTTTGTGACTTGCTTTCCCCTGCCCTGAAGCGCATGAATACCAAGATGAGAGCAGCCCTCACAGTTGAGAAGCGAGTGGCGATAGCCCTGTGGAAGCTTGCAACGCCAGACAGCTACCGGTCAGTTGGGAATCAATTTGGAGTGGGCAAATCTACTGTGGGGGTGCTGTGATGCAAGTAGCCCACGCAATCAAAGATCTGCTAATATCAAGGGTAGTGACCCTGGGAAATGTGCAGGTCATAGTGGATGGCTTTGCTGCAATGGGATTCCCTAACTGTGGTGGGGCCATAGACGGAACCCATATCCCTATCTTGGCACCGGAGCACCAAGCCGGCGAGTACATAAACCGCAAGGGGTACTTTTCAATAGTGCTGCAAGCTCTGGTGGATCACAAGGGACATTTCACCAACATCAGCGTGGGATGGCCAGGAAAGGTACATGACGCTCGCATCTTCAGGAACTCTGGTCTGTTTCAAAAGCTGCAGGAAGGGACTTTATTCCCAGACCAGAAAATAACTGTTGGGGACGTTGAAATGCCTATATGTATCCTTGGGGACCCAGCCTACCCCTTAATGCCATGGCTCATGAAGCCGTACACAGGCAGCCTGGACAGTAGTCAGGAGCTGTTCAACTACAGGCTGAGCAAGTGCAGAATGGTGATAGAATGTGCATTTGGACGTTTAAAGGCGCGCTGGCGCAGTTTACTGACTCACTTAGACCTCAGCGAAACCAATATTCCCACTGTTATTACTGTTTGCTGTGTGCTCCACAATATCTGTGAGAGTAAGGGGGAGACGTTTATGGCGGGGTGGGAGGTTGAGGCAAATTGCCTGGCTGCTGGTTACTCGCAGCCAGACACCAGGGCGGTTAGAAGAGCACAGGAGGGCGCGGTACGCATCAGAGAAGCTTTGAAAACCAGTTTCATGACTGGCCAGGCTACGGTGTGAAAGTTCTCTTTGTTTCTCCTTGATGAAACCCCCCGCCCCTTGGTTCACTCTACTTCCCTGTAAGCTAACCACTCTCCCCTCCTCCCTTCGATCACCGCTTGCAGAGGCAATAAAGTCATTGTTGCTTCACATTCATACATTCTTTATTCATTCATCATACAAATAGGGGGATGACTACCAAGGTAGCCCAGGAGGGGTGGTGGAGGAGGGAAGGAAAATGCCACACAGCACTTTAGGCACAGCACTTTAAAAGTTTACAACTTTAAAATTTATTGAATGCCAGCCTTCTTTTTTGGGGGCAATCCTCTGTGGTGGAGTGGCTGGTTGGCCGGTGGCCCCCCCACCGTGTTCTTGAGCATCTGGGTGTGGAGGCTATGGAACTGGGGGAGGAGGGCGGTTGGTCGCACAGGGTCTGTAGTGGCAGTCTGTGCTCCAGCTGCCTTTGCTGCAGCTCAGCCATACACTGGAGCATACTGGTTTGATCCTCCAGCTGCCTCAGCATTGAATCCTGCCTCCTCTCATCACGCTGCCGCCACCTTTCAGCTTCAGCCCTGTCTTCAGCCAACCACTTACTCTCTTCAGCCTGCCACTTACTCTCTTCAGCCCGCCACCTCTCCTCCTGGTCATTTTGTGCTTTCCTGCACTCTGACATTTTTTGCCTCCACGCATTCGTCTGTGCTCTGTCAGTGTGGGAGGACCGCATGAGCTCAGAGAACATTTCATCATGAGTGCGTTTTTTTTTCTTTCTAATCTTCACTAGCCTCTGGGAAGGAGAAGATCCTGTGATCACTGAAACACAAGCAGCTCGTGGAGAAAAAAAAAGGGACAGCGGTATTTAAAAAGACACATTTTAGAAAACAGTGGCTACAGTCTTTCAGGGTAAACCTTGCTGTTAACATTACATACATAGCACGTGTGCTTTCGTTAGAAGGTCGCATTTTGCCTCCCCCCACCGTGTGGCTACCCCCTCAACCCTCCCCCCTCCCCGTGGCTAACAGCGGGGAACATTTCTGTTCAGCAGCAGGCAAACAGCCCAGCAGGAACGGGCTCCTCTGAGTGTCCCCTGAAGAAAAGCACCCTATTTCAACCACGTGACCATGAATGATATCTCACTCTCCTGAGGATAACACAGAGAGATAAAGAACGGATGTTGTTTGAACGCCAGCAAACATATACTGCAATGCTTTGTTGTACAATGATTCCCGAGTACGTGTTACTGGCCTGGAGTGGTAAAGTGTCCTACCATGAAGGACGCAATAAGGCTGCCCTCCCCAGAAACCTTTTGCAAAGGCTTTGGGAGTACATCCAGGAGAGCCGCGAATGCCAGGGCAAATTAATCCTTTCACATGCTTGCTTTTAAACCATGTATAGTATTTTAAAAGGTACACTCACCGGAGGTCCCTTCTCCGCCTGCCGGGTCCAGGAGGCAGCCTTGGGTGGGTTCGGGGGGTACTGGCTCCAGGTCCAGAATGAGAAACAGTTCCTGGCTGTCGGGAAAACCAGTTTCTCCGCTTGCTTGCTGTGGGCTATCTACAACCTCCTCCTCCTCCTCCTCCTCATCATCTTCTTCGTCCCCAAAACCTGCTTCCGTGTTGCCTCCATCTCCATTGAAGGAGTCAAAGAACACGGCTGGGGTAGTGGTGGCTGAACCCCCTAAAATGGCAGGCAGCTCATCATAGAAGCGGCATGTTTGGGGCTCTGACCCGGAGCGGCCGTTCGCCCCTCTGGTTTTCTGGTAGGCTTGCCTCAGCTCCTTAAGTTTCACATGGCACTGCTTCGGGTCCCTGTTATGGCCTCTGTCCTTCATGCCCTGGGAGATTTTGACAAAGGTTTTGGCATTTTGAAAACTGGAATGGAGTTCTGATAGCACGGATTCCTCTCCCCATACAGCGATCAGATCCCGTACCTCCCGTTCAGTCCATGCTGGAGCTCTTTTGCGATTCTGGGACTCCATCATGGTCACCTCTGCTGATGAGCTCTGCATGGTCACCTGCAGCTTCCCACGCTGGCCAAACAGGAAATGAGATTCAAAAGTTCGCAGTTCTTTTCCTGTCTACCTGGCCAGTGCATCTGAGTTGAGAGTGCTGTCCAGAGCGGAGCACTCTGGGATAGCTCCCGGAGGCCAATACCATCGAATTGTGTCCACAGTACCCCAGATTCGACCCGGCAAGGCCAATTTAAGCGCTAATCCACTTGTCAGGGGTGGAGTACGGAAATCAATTTTAAGAGCCCTTTAAGTCGAAATAAAGGGCTTCATCGTGTGGACGGGTGCAGGTTTACATCGATTTAATGCTGCTAAATTCGACCTAAAGTCCTAGTGTAGACCAGGGCTCAGAGAAGGAGAGTATAGAAAACAGGAAGAGATCCTTTTTGGTTAGTGAGACAAGGAAAGTATAAAGAAAAGAGTCCTTGTGGCACCTTAGAGACTAACAAATTTATCTGAGCATAAGCTTTCATGAGCATCCGATGAAGTGAGCTGTAGCCCACGAAAGCTTATGCTCAAATAAATACATTGGTCTCTAAGGTGCCACAAGTCCTCCTTTTCTTTTTGCGAATACAGACTAACACAGCTGCTACTCTGAAACCTGTCATTATGCAAGGAAAGTATAGCAAGCTGCAGGGGGAGCGGAGGGGAGGGGGAAGAGAACGTACCCTTCATAGAATCATAGAATATCAGGGTTGGAAGGGACCTCAGGAGGTCATCTAGTCCAACCCCCTGCTCAAAGCAGGACCGATCCCCAATTAAATCATCCCAGCCAGGGCTTTGTCAAACCTGACCTTAAAAACTTCTAAGGAAGGAGATTCCACCACCTCCCTAGGTAACACATTCCAGTGTTTCACCACCCTCCTAGTGAAAAAGTTTTTCCTAATATCCAACCTAAATCTCCCCCACTGCAACTTGAGACCATTACTCCTTGTTCTGTCATCTGCTACCACTGAGAACAGTCTAGAGCCATCCTCTTTGGAACCCCCTTTCAGGTAGTTGAAAGCAGCTATCAAATCCCCCCTCATTCTTCTCTTCCGTAGACTAAACATCCCCAGTTCCCTCAGCCTCTCCTCAAAAGTCATGTGTTCCAGTCCCCTAATCATTTTTGTTGCCCTCCGCTGGACTCTTTCCAATGTTTCCACATCCTTCTTGTAGTGTGGAGCCCCAAACTGGACACACTATTCCAGATGAGGCCTCACCAATGTCGAATAGAGGGGAACGATCACGTCCCTCGATCTGCTGGCAATGCCCCTACTTATACATCCCAAAATGCCATTGGCCTTCTTGGCAACAAGGGCACACTGCTGATTCATATCCAGCTTCTCGTCCACTGTAACCCCTAGGTCCTTTTCTGCAGAACTGCTGCCGAGCCATTTGGTCCCTAGTCTGTAGCGGTGCATTGGATTCTTCCATCCTAAGTGCAGGACTCTGCACTTGTCCTTGCTGAACCTCATCAGATTTCTTTTGGCCCAATCCTCCAATTTGTCTAGGGCCCTCTGTATCCTATCCCTACCCTCCAGCGTATCTACCTCTCCTCCCAGTTTAGTGTCATCTGCAAACTTGCTGAGGGTGCAATCCACACCATCCTCCAGATCATTTATGAAGATATTGAACAAAACCGGCCCCAGGACCCACCCTTGGGGCACTCCACTTGACACCGGCTGCCAACTAGACATGGAGCCATTGAGCACTACCCATTGAGCCCCACAATCTAGCCAGCTTTCTATCCACATTATAGTCCATTCATCCAGCCCATACTTCTTTAACTTGCTGGCAACAATACTGTGGGAGACAGTGTCAAAAGCTTTGCTAAAGTCAAGGAACAACACGTCCACCACTTTCCCCTCATCCACAGAGCCAGTTATCACATCATAGAAGGCAATTAGATTAGTCAGGCATGACTTGCCCTTGGTGAATCCATGCTGACTGTTCCTGATCACTTTCCTTTCCTCTCCTCTAAGTGCTTCAGAATTGATTCCTTGAGGACCTGCTCCACGATTTTTCCAGGGACTGAGGTGAGGCTGACTGGCCTGTAGTTCCCAGGATCCTCCTTCTTCCCTTTTTTAAAGATGGGCACTACATTAGCCTTTTTTCTGTCTTCCAGGAGTTCCCCCTATCACCATGAGTTTTCAAAGATAATGGCCAATGGCTCTGTAATCACATCCGCCAACTCCTTTAGGACTCTCGGATGCAACGCATCCGGCCCCATGGACTTGTGCTCGTCCAGCTTTGCTAAATAGTCCCGAACCACTTCTTTCTCCACAGAGGGCTGGTCACCTCCTCCCCATGCTGTCCTGCCCAGTGCAGTAGTCTAGGAGCTGACCTTGTTCGTGAAGAGAGAGGCAAAAAAAGCATTGAGTACATTAGCTTTTTCCACATCCTCTGTCACTAGGTTGCCTCCCTCATTCAGTAAGGGGCCCACACTTTCCTTGACTTTCTTCTTGTTGCTAACATACCTTAAGAAACCCTTCTTGTTACTCTTAACATCTCTCGCTAGCTGCAACTCCAGGTGTGATTTGGCCTTCCTGATTTCACTCCTGCATGCCCAAGCAATATTTTTATACTCCTCCCTGGTCATTTGTCCAATCTTCCACTTCTTGTAAGCTTCTTTTTTGTATTTAAGAGCAGCAAGGATTTCACTGTTAAGCCAAGCTGGTCGCCTGCCATATTTACTATTCTTTCTACACATCGGGACGGTTTGTCCCTGTAGCCTCAATAAGGATTCTTTAAAATACAGCCAGCTCTCCTGGACTCCTTTCCCCCTCATGTTATTCTTCCAGGGGATCTTGCCCATCAGTTCCCTGAGGGAGTCAAAGTCTGCTTTTCTCAAGTCCAGAGTCCGTATTCTGCTGCTTTCCTTTCATCCTTGTGTCAGGATCCTGAACTCGACCATCTTATGGTCACTGCCTCCCAGGTTCCCATCCACTTTTGCTTCCCCTACTAATTCTTCCCTTGCAGCTGCCCCCGGGAAAAGAGGGAGCTCCCAAGGCTCACAGCCCCCAGCATGGTTATCTCTGCCTCTCGGGCGGACCAATCAGAAACTGTTCGACAGCTGCATCATACAATGCATTTTCCTGAACCAATCCTATCAACCCAAGATTTTTAAACAAGAGCCCTCTCCCTCCCCTCCCCGCCCCTCCCCTCACTACCCACCCCTTTAACTGCCTTATTCTTATCTAAAAAAACAGGCCCCAAGCACCTTTCCCACTAGATAGATAGATAGATAGATAGATAGATAGATAGATAGATAGATAACCCCATTGGCTTTAAGGCCTTTTAAATTTTATGGGACTTTTCCCACTGGGGCTGACAAACAACAAAAATAAGTTTAGGGGTTTTTAGAGAGTGTTCCCTATTTTAAAATTTCACACTTTAATTAGGGCTTGTCTACACTGCCACTTACAGCCCTGAAACTTGCACTGCTCAGGGGTGTGAAAAAACACCCTCCTGAGCTGGAGCCGCGAGGACACTGCCACCTTAAAGCCTTGTCGCGGCAGCGATTTAACGTGGGCAGTGTCGACACCTTCTGAAGAGTTTAAACCAGTTCGTGTTACAAAGGGGCCTCTTTATTTCACTACAGAACAAGGGAGTTCATTTCAAGGGTTACAAATGTGTTAAATAGATTGTGAATGGTAATATTGCTTTCTCTTTACCATTAACGTTCCTGTAAACAGGTGTTGATCTTACTAGTGTTCAGTAAAACTTGGCAGCCCTTTAGGTTTACATTTAGTTTTGATCCTCTGCCTTTGCTGCAAAAGAAATTTAAAAACAGAAGGGCCTGCTTCAAATAGGTCAAATTTGGCCTTTGGTTTACACTTAAAAAATCACTAGAAAAGAAAAATGTGTTTGTGGCGGGCGGGGGGGGGGCCGGGAAGGGGGGGGACAAATACCTTATCTCTGGTTTAAAAAAAAAAGCTGACTGGTTCACATAAGCTGCTTTTTCTTGTGTTTTGTAGAAATCCATACTTTCAAAACGTGAGGTTTTTAACTGTACCCTGATTTTTAAAGCTTTCTTTACAATTTCAAGGTAACAAAAAAAAAAAACCCCAACTTTCTCTTTTTGCATTCTTTGATATATTAAGTCCATTTAAACAGTTAAAAAAGAGCTTGTACCTGGGTCTCAGCACACGGACTGCAAACATTTAGAAGCAAAGACAGTCTGATAATGCAACAAACAATCATACTAAAATCCCTAAGTCAATAAAAACTTAATTTAACTTTAACAAATTACTTTTCTAAACTGCCTGTGGTTTTAACCCCGAGATGCTTCTTTATTTTACACTCTTAATAAGTTCAAAGGGTGTCTTTTGAAAAGCAATCTGCTGTGGGTTCTTGTTTGTTTTAAATTCATACATGTTCTGGCCATCTTTACAGTGAAACAACTTTGGTCACAGGACATGCGAGCTAAACAGGGGAAGGCAGCTATTTTTAAATCCTGCTTCATGCAGATTTTATATAACAGGCCTAAAGCAAACTTGTTTGTCCTGGTTTACATTTCAAAAAAACATGAGAAAAGAAGAAGAACGTATGTGTGTGTATGTTGGGAACAGAACAAGCCCCTTATCTCTGTCAGAACTTTTTCACATAAGCTGCTTTTTCTTCTTTTTTGTCTAAATCCAAACCTTAACAACATGAGGGTTTTAACAGTACCCTGATTTTTAAAGCTTTCTTTACAATTTAAAGGTAAAACTGTTTTGGTTTGGGTCTCTTTTTGTATTCTTTTATATAGTAAGTTTATTTAAAGAGTTAATAAAAAGATTTTGTAAATGGTGATCTGGCCATTCCCATTTCTGTAACCAGGAGGCTTTGAAATCTACATGCCTGTTTCCTTTAATTAACGTTACGGCCCTGGCTTTTGCCTAATGGTAACTAGACATCTTTTGAAAACAAACTGGCTAATTCAAAAATGCCCCTGTCAAACTTATTACTAAAATGTTTTTTGTCTTCTTAGAAACATAAAGTACAAATGAAAAAGCCTTTTTGTTTTTATAAAGCATTACTTTTAATCAGCTTCTAGACCCAGAACAAACACAGAAACATGTATTTATGTCTCAGCCCGTGGGCTGCAAACATTTAAGAACAAAAGCAGTCTGATAATGCAACAAAAATCTAAAATGTTTAATAAGCTTAATATAACTTTCATCATGTGTTAAAACTGTTACAGCATTTTTAAAAGGTGCATTTTTATTCCACTCCAAAACACATCCTTGTTTTTTTCCGGTAAACAGGAGGTTTAAAGTCATGGCACTGTTTCCTTAGGTCCTGTCTACGCTGGCAAGTTGCAGCGCGGTAAAGCAGCTTTCTGCGCTGCAACTGGTGAGGTGTACGCACGGACACGCCACTCAGGGCGCGGAAACAGGGCAGTTGCAGAGCTTTAAAAAAAGCACTGCACAGTTTAAAAAACTTTCTGCACCGGGGCTACAGGGCTGCGGTGCCAGTGTAGACACCGAGGTCGATTACGGCGCTGCGATTGGCCTCCGGGAGGTGTCCCACAATGCCTGCTCTCCCCTCTCTGGTCATCGGTTTGAACTCTACTGCCCGGCCCTCAGGTGACCATCCATCATCCCCACTCCGTAAACTACTTTGCCATTTTGAAAGTCCCCTTCCTGTTTGCTCGGTGATGCGTGCAGCGCATCTTTCCAGGTGGCCAGGCCTGCTCCACGCACCAGGTGATCCACCTGCTTGGAGCTCTGCTGAGCTGCTGGACCTCATCAGCATTTGGGGAGAGGAGGCTGTACAGTCCCAGCTGCACTCCGGACGTAGCAATTATGATACCTCCTGTGACGTTATTGACTTGAACTGGGACCATATAGATCATTGTTGCAACCAAGGTCCTGTAGTGGCACCAAATCTTGTATAAAGGGGGGTCAAATAAGGTGTCTAAGGCAAGGTTATGGTTTGCTGGTTCTGACTGTGCTATCTATATGCTTGTGTCATTTTTGTATTTTAAGTTATAAGTATTGACTCTATACTGTCTGTGGTTCAAACTTGTACTATGCTTCTGGGTGACACCCCAGACAAGTTCAAAAGGAGGACTTGTGGCCCTTAGAGACTAACAAATTTATTTGAGCATAAGCTTTCGTGAGCTACAGCTCACTTCATCGGATGCAATGCCTAGCCTGCTTGATGGCCGATTAAGGACCATCAGCTACACAGTTGACCCATTGAGAGAAGGCAGAGAAGCCTTGGGACTCAGCACGGTGTGCAGGGACCTGCCTATGGACAGAACGCTGAGGTTTTTCCAGGCCACGTGATGGACAGCTTGTCTTGGGACAAAGAAAGAAAGACCACATGGCAAGAGAATATAAAAAGCTGCTGCAGCTCCTCCATCTTGTCTTCAGTCCTGCTTCATCCCTCTGGGGGGACTTTGCTATACTGAAGCTTTGAAAGAAGAACTGAAAGATGCATCCCAGCTGAGGATGTTCTCCAGAGACTTGATTTGAACCTGCAGTTTATTCTGTCACTGCCGCAAGCCTGAACCAAGAACTTGGCCATGACTGTATGTCATTGATTCCATTTCACCAATTCTAGCTCTCATCTATAGCTTTTTCCTTTTATGAACAAACCTTTAGATTTTAGATTCTAAAGGATTGGCAACAGCGTGATTTGGGACAAGATCTGATTTGTATATTGACCTGGGTCTTGGGCTTGGTCCTTTGGGATCAAGAGAGCCTTTTTTCTTTTCCTGGGGTATTGGTTTTCATAACCATTTGTCCCCATAACAATTGGTGATACTGGGAAACTGGAGCGTCTAAGGGAATTGCTTGTGTGACTTGTGGTGAGCCAGTGGGGTGAGACCAAAGTCTGCTCTGTTTGGCTGGTTTGGTTTGCCTTAGCGGTGGAAAACCCCCAGCCTTCGGCTGTAACTGCCCTGCTTGAAGCAGTTTGTCCTGAACTGGCACTCTCAGTTGGGTCCCACCAGAACCAGCATCATTACACCTACGGACAGATTTCACGATGCATGACAGAAAGGGGCGATGACCGGGACACACGGCAGTTCAGGATCAAAGTGAAGGAGCTGCGGAACGCCGACCACAGGGCGCTGGAGGCAAACCGCCACTCCGGTGCTGCGCCTATGAGCTGGAGGTTCTCCAAAGAGCTGGACATGATACTCCGCGGCGACCCCACCTCCATTGCGAACACCACTGTGGATACTTGGGTGGCTCGCGTGTCAGTTGAGAGTGGACCGAGCCAGGAGGAGGAAATCTTGGAGGAGGATGTGGAGGGGGACCCAGAGGCAGAAGATGACTCGGAGGTCAGAGATGCATGCGGCCAGGAGCTCTTTTCTACCCCGGATGTTGGCGAAGCGCAAAGAGGAGAGGAGGCCCCTGGTAAGTGGATTTGATTTTGGGACTCGCTGAAGTGGGTTGTTGGGGGCAGGAGGGTTGCAGAAAGCAGGCTTGTCTCCCACCGCATGCCACCCTGCCGGAAGCAGAGGGGCGGGACAGGAAGCGGAACTATAAAAGGCCGCCCCTCCAGCTGAGTTGGGAGAGAGCTGCTGGAGGAGCAGGACGTCTCTTCCCTGCTCCCCTAATGGAGAGCGCGATCCTGACAGAGAGCCAGAGGGGCTGCCGGTGCTGCCAGATGCCGGGGACTCCAAGGAGCTGGTGGGGCTGCCACTAGCCATCTACCCCAGCGAAGCGAACAACAACCCTGGAACCCCTGTACCCACGGAATGGGTGTGTAGGAAGGAGCCCAGGGCAGCCGAATCGGGTTCAGCTGTGTTATTGACTACAAGCCGGCCAGCGTGTTGTGATCGGATTTTCCCCGCTGACCCAGTGGCGGACCACTCCACTGCTGTTTAGGGCCCTGGGTGGGGACGCAGTGGAGCGGGAAGGCCTGGGTTCCCCTACCACCGCCACCCCACCGTCAGGAGTGGCAGGCTCCCCACCTGGTTGTCAGGAGGCCTGACTGGTCTGGCACCCGCCTGAATCAGGACGCCAGACGGTTGTGCTGACTCTCCCACCAGAGAGCTAACCTCCCCCCGACTGCGACGGCTCTGCCGGACTGTAGGCCGGAGCCCCCCTGCTTGATTGCTGCCCCGCCCTGATCAAGGGCCAGGCAAATGGGCCTTCTGCTTCTCTGCCTGCCTGACTGTAGGTCAGAGCCCCTACTTGACTGCAGCCCTGCCCTGAATGAGGGCCCTCGCCAAACAGACTCTCTACCGTTGCTCGGCCTGACTGCAGGCCTGAACCATTAACACTGGGCTAATTTTCCCCTGAACCAAGGTACCCCGGAAGTATCGTAGCAAGGGGCGTGGTCTCCCACCCTGATGGACGGGGAGGGAGCCGCGAACCCCTTACAGCCTTTCTTTCTACTTGTTAATACTTTTTCTCTAAATATGTCAAAACACAAGAACGCAACCTTCCCCCGGCCAAACACAGAAAACAATACAAAAGAAATGTTCAAAAGGGCCAACGGCGCCAAAAACGTACACGACCGGAAACGGGGACGGAGGGCGGGACATAAACCCTACACAGGGCGCGGAAACCTGTCAGAAAGTACACGGTGATGAAAGCTCTCGAGCAGTTAACTAGTCACGTGCAATCCCCCCTGTACATAGCAATCCCCCCTGTACATAGCAATCCTCTCTTTCATTTTGATGCTTTTTGATGTATTGTTCTGCTTTTATTTGATATATTAAATAACTGTATTTACAGTGATACATTGAGGTATAAACGATCTATATGCCTTGTCCTGTACAGAGCACACAGACGGCTCCCCTGGATCCCACAACCCACACAGGGAGAAAGCTGTCGCTAGCGTCGGCATCTCCAAAATCGTATCAGGGCAAGAAAAGGCACCTGCTATTTCCCACCCTTGTACAGTGTAGACACGGGGTGAGAGCGAGACTCAGTGATCCCAGTTAGTCCTGCTCCATCTTTGCCGTCTGGGTTTCCACCGACAGCTTTTCACACTCGAAACGCAGGGCAGGGTGAGGTTCGCCCATCAGCCAAAGAACCTTAATGTAAAGCAGCGCGCTCCTGCCAGTGCCCGTGGCAGATCCCCCATTCGAAGGTTGTGATCATTTCCGCCCTGAGACGGACGAGACCTCGTGTCCTGGTGTTAGGGGGCGCTGTGCTCTACCCCGCATATCCCCCCTCTCCCTGCCCCCCAGCCTGGTGTTAGGGGATGCTGTGCTCCGGATCCTACATATTCCCCCAGCTTCCAGGCCCCCTGGCCAGCGTTAGGGGGCACTGTGCTCTGTACCCTACACCCCCCATCTCTCAGCCCCCCTGCCAGGTGTTAGAGGGTGTTGTGCTCTGTATCATATGCATTTCCCAGCCCTCCTGCCCAGCCTTAGGGGGTGCTGTGCTCTGTACCCTACACATCCCCAGCCCCCAGCCTGGTGTTAGGCAGTTTCTAGTGTCTGTGAACTTACTGCATGTACCGGAGTCTATCAGCGCATGCTGGGTGCCACACGCTGTGGGTATGGACAGGGCCCCAGACTCAGCATAGCACAGGACTTGCGGGGCACCTGCTGGCAAAGTGGCCTCAGTCCCCACCGTACAGGCAGGGGTCATTCAGCTGGTGATAGCCCTTCTCTCAAGCCCCCAAGCACCTGTGTGTCATGGCTGCCTGCAGGAGATCAGGGCCAACAACTGCCTGTGGGGAGGGAACAGGGCCTGGCTAGGCAGGGGCTCAAACCGGGGAGCGTCAGTTTGGATCCCCAGCTAGCCGTAGGGGTACAACTTGCGGGGGGGGGGAGAAGGGGGAGATCAACTCCAGCCAGTTCATCATAAACCCTGTCTTTGAGGCCTCAGTAGAAATGGGGATGTTCCCCTGGCAGTATGCAGGTGCGAAGGACTTGAGAGGGAGGTGGCAGACGTGCCCTTTTGATGGCGGTCCCTGAGCACACGGGGAGAGCAGGGGGCAAACGTCTGTTGGCAAATGTTCGTTGGCAAACGTCTGCGACTCACGGGCCCTGGGTGCACACACCCCTACAGGGGAACGTGTACAGGCCCAGCCCAGCCTGAAGAACACCAGCGCCTGTGTAAGGGAAGTCACCGTTTTTTTCACAAGAGCGGGAAACTGACGTTGGATAAGCCAGGAACTCCTGATGGGCACTTTCGTCCCTCCGGGAGACCAACCATCTAGCACAGAGAACGGGGGGACATAAAGGCTGAGCTGAAGCTAGATTCATGCTCTCCAGGATGCTGGGGTGCCCTCATGCTTGAGCTGAAGACGGCCTGGGGGTTCCCAGCATTGCCCTCCTGCCGTTTCTCGCTGGGAGCCCTCGCCCTGCACCCTGGCCTGTGTGTTCTCAGGAGGCTGCGTGCTGCCAGGTGCACATCCCCAGTGCGGAGTCCCGGGATTAATGCCAGGGGACGGGGACTGGGAAGGAAATGTACTGCCATGCCAAGACTGGGAACGGGCTGGTGATAATGTCCTGGGGTGCCTGACATATCAGTAACTAGGGAGAGCAGGTCCCTGCTAACTAGAGAGAGCAGGTCCCTGCTCTGCAGGGGAGGTTGAGAGCCTAAATACGATAACACCCATGTGCTCAGCCACTGGCATGATGGGGCCAGGTAAGTGCCCAGACCAGGAGGTAGCTGGTGGCCAACATGGGCCATGTGGGGGTGCTGAAAGGCAAATGGGAACAAGCATGAGAGGTGAGGGAGTTGAAGAGTCTGTGGGAAACCCCCCTCTCTTGTGAAATCAAACACCCCCAGACAGTGCGGGTCTCTCGCAGGCCTGGGGGTGCTGATCCAGGCTTTGCGTGCTACCCGGAGCTCTGCTCCTGGCTCATTCCCAGGAAGCTGGGAGTGTGAGTGGTGGAGCTGCCGGCTCTTGGAACCTCCCTTCGCAGCACGGGATTGTCTCTGGGGGAAGCCCACCCCAGGAGCTGGCATTTGTTGGCCTCTTCCACAGAGCGCTGGAGTCTCAGCCACTCCAGATCGGGGGGAGGGGCCAGCTGTGAATTGGGAGCCAGATCCGGGTTTAGATGTGAATCCGCCGGCGCTGCAGAGCGTTCGGATGTGGGGAGCCAGCTCCCGCCTGCAACAGATCACAAAGTGCCACTTCAGCCGGGCCCTCCACATCTGGGTGCTGCTCCTCCTCCCTGCTGGCCAGCCGGCCGCAGCTCCTCAGCACCTGCCCGCTCAGCCCCACCTCAGTGCTCCTGCCTCCCCAGTGTCCTCCCTGGTGCTGCTCCTGGCCCCCTGCACCTGGCCTGTCAGTGCCCAGCGGGGCCGGGAGCCAACTGCCCCCTGGAGCCATGTGTCAGGCCCTGAGTCCCTCCTGTGCCGGGCTCCCGCCAATCCACAAGCCAGGAACAGGCCCGTGACTCCCGGAGCAAGTATTTCAGTCTCACAGCAGCAGCTCAGTCTGCTCAACAGGACTCCAGGGCCAGGAACTCGCTCCTGCCTGACATTGGCAACAGTCTTAGGCTGCTCCAGCCCTGCCCCTCGTCCTGCTCCAGCCCTGCTCTCGCTCCAGCCTCGCTCCACCCAAACCCCGGCCTCCTGAGTCCAGCTCCAACCACGAGGCCTGACCACCTCCAGCACCTTCGCTGACACCATCACTTCCAGAGGGAATGGCACTGAGGTTGCCGGGGGAACAGGCATTCTCCGGCTGCCCGGAGCCATTGTTCCATTTAACCAGGACAGTCCGATGCCAGGCCAGTCCCCCTGAGCTCTGGAGAGGACTAGAGGTGCCTTCGGACACCTGCCGTGCAGCTGCTGGAGAGTCAGCAGGAGACACTGGGTGAGGAATGAAGCCCCCCAGGGCAGGGGCCATTCAGGAGACCCAGCGTGGGGGGAATCAGGCCTGGGATTCTCTGCAGCGGCTGCTCCCACACAGCCTTGGAGAGAGGAGCTGCGAAACCCCCACAAAGCGCCGTCCTGGCACAGAGCTCTGTAGCACTGGTACTCCGTACGCATGAGCCGCAATCCAGCAGACCCTTGGGCCAACCCCACCCTCTCCCATTGCCCCGCTCGGGGAGGCCAGGGCACAGTTCACAATTTAGCACAGACCAGCTGCAAGGATCCTGGCGGGCCCTGGTATGGTTGGAGCAGCATCTTCAATGTTCGGGAAAAGCGAGATCTGTGCAATAGGCAACATAGCTCCATGTGGGCACCAGCCAGCTCCTGTGCCCCAGAGAGCTCCCACAGCTCCCACTGAACCAGGGACGAAGGGGGCAGGAGGTTGAACGAGAAGGTGGCATCCTGGGACCCAGGAGACCCATGTTCATTTCCCACCTCTGCCACAGATGCTCTGTTTGGCTTCGAGCAAGTCCCTTATTCTCTCTCTGCAGCGGTTCCCTGTCTGTACAGTGGGGGTAGCAGCCAGGCCCTGCCCTGCAGGGGGCAGTTAGAATAAATGCAATCGAGGTTGGGCAGTGCTCGAATGCCAGGGGGATGAGGGCCAGGATGGTGCCTAAGACAGACCGAAAGCAAGGGGGAGCTACAGAGCCGGTGGTGAGAGGGTTTGGCCTTTGACAATCTGCTCTGAGTGCCAGGGCTGCCAGACCCCAGACAGCCACTTGCATTGCCAGACCTCCCTGATCTACAGTGCTGCTGCTCTCCCTGCTTCTAGGAGTCACTGCCTCCCCCTGGGCTGACACCCCCGTAGCAATCATCTCCTGGGGCTGCTGTGGCACTGAGCGTTAGCAAGGCCTGGGACTCAGTTGGGCGTGGGGGGGGGTCGGGGGGAAGCTGCTATTAAAGCAGCTTCTGCACCGTTGCAGCGGTGGGAGAGGAAGTAGAGACGGGACCGTTTTACACCCCATGGCCAAAGCACCGGCAGCTTGGGACCGTTGGGTTCCATCACCAGCCCTGGAAGGGGAGTAGGTGTGATGAAGCGGGACTGTTCTTAATGTTTCCTCTGAATAGTGTGGGGGTGCCTCAGTTTCCCCTAGGCAGTTCTTAAGTCTCTAGATGGTGGGATAAGGGTGTATGATGATTGCAGAGCCCTAGAGGGCAGGAGTGTGCAGGGGTCTGGACACAGAGAATGGCTGAAACCCTGTTTCCTGGCAACTGATGGCCTGGGCCCTTCCCCCCTGCAAGGTGAGAGCGAAAGGGTTGGAGAACAAAGGAATCCGGTGACCTCCTGGCCTGGGAAAGGGAGAAAGCCCAGAGGAGGGCGGGGGCTGGAGACATTGAGTGAAGTGCAGACGTGGTTCTCTGGCTCACTGCTGCCCAAAATGGATCCAGCTGAGGGGTTCTGTTCTCTGCACCTACAAGCTCTGTGTTAGATCATGTTCCTGTCGTCTAATAAACCTCTGTTTTACTGGCTGGCTGAGAGTCACATCTGACTGCGAAGCTGTGGGGCAGGACCCTCTGACTTCCCCAGGAAGTGCACAGAGGGGCAGAGGATGCTGAATGCTCCGAGGTCAGACCCAGGAAGGTGGAAGTTGTGTGAGCTGTGTGTCTTGAAGACCGGCTGCTCACAGAAAGGAGACTTCCCCAGAGTCCTGACTGGCTTCGTCTGGAGCAGTTCCAGAGCATCGCCAGGGGGCCCCATGACAGTGGGGTCTAGTGGTTAGAATGGGGGGCTGGGAGCCAGGACTCCTGGGTTCTATCCCAGCCCTGGAAAAGGGATAGGAAACCCCTACCTGGATATGTCACCATATCACAAAACCCACCACCCCTGGCTCAGATTGACCGCCCCAGCGTGGATGCTGCCTTGGATTTGCATCACCAGGGTGCCATCTCACCATTATTTTGCACCACTTGCATTTCATAGAATCACAGAATATCAGGGTTGGAAGAGACCTCAGGAGGTCATCTAGTCCAACCCCCTGCTCAAAGCAGGACCAACCCGAACTAAATCATCCCAGCCAGGGCGTTGTCAAGCCAGGCCTTAAAAACTTCTAAGGATGGAGATTCCACCACCTCCCTAGTTAACCCATTCCAGTGCTTCACCAACCTCCTAGTGAAATAGTGTTTCCTAATATCCAACCTAGATCTCCCGCACTGCAACTTGAGACCATTGCTCCTTGTTCTGTCATCTGCCACCACTGAGAACAGCCGAGCTCCATCCTCTTTGGAGCCCCCCTTCAGGTAGTTGAAGGCTGCTATCAAATCCCCCCTCGTTTTTCTCTTCTGCAGACTAAATAACCCCAGTTCCCTCAGCCTCTCCTCGTGCGTCATGTGCCCCGTTTTCATTTTCAATCATTTTCATTGCCCTCTGCTGGACTCTCTCCAATTTGTCCACATCCCTTCTGTAGTGGGGGGATCAAAACTGGATGCAATACTCCAGACGTGGCCTCACCAGTGCCGAATAGAGGGGAATAATCTCTTCCCTCAATCTGCTGGCAACACTCCTACTAATGCAGCCCAATATGCCTTTGGCCTTCTTGGCAACAAGGGCGCTCTGCTACTCATATCCAGCTTCTCGTCCACTGTAATCCCCAGGTCCTTTTCTGCAGAACTGCCGCTTAGCCAATCGGTCCCCAGCCTGTAGCAGTGCCTGGGATTCTTCCGTTCTAAGTACAGGACTCTGCACTTCTCCTTGTTGAACCTCATCAGATTTCTTTTCGCCCAATCCTCCAATTTGTCTAGGTCACTCTGGACCCTATCCCTACCCTCCAGTGTATCTACCTCTTCCCCCAGCTTAGTGTCATCTGTGAGTTTGCTGAAGGTGCAATTAATCCCATTATCCAGATCATTGATAAAGATGTTGAACAAAACCGGCCCCAGGACCGACCCCTGGGGCACTCCGCTTGATACCGGCTTCCAGCTAGACATCAAGCTGTTGATCACTACCCATTGAGCCCGACAATCTAGCCAGCTTTCTATCCACCTTATAGTCCATTCATCCAATCCATACTTTTTTAACTTGCTGGCAGTAATACTTTGGGAGACCGTATCAAAAGCTTCGCTAAAGTCAAGATGTATCACAACCACCACTTTCCCCATATCCACAGAGCTAGTTATCTCATCATAGAAGGCATGACTTGCCCTTGGTGAATCCACGTTGACTGGTCCTTATCACCTTCCTCTTCTCCAAGTGGTTCAAAATGGATCCCTTGTGGACCTGCTCCATGATTTTGCTGGGGACTGAAGTGAGGCTGACCAGTCTGTAATTCCCCGGGTTCTCTTTTTTCCCTTTTTTAAAGATGGGCACTATATTTGTCTTTTTCCAATGGTCCGCGACCTCCCCCGATCACCATGAGTTTTCAAAGATAATGGCCAATGTCTCTGCAATCACATCAGCCAAGTCCCTCAGCACCCTTGGATGCATTAGATCTGGACCCATGGGCTTGTGCATGTCCCGCTTTTCTAAATAGTCCTTAATCTGTTCTTTCACCACTGAGCACTGCTCACCTCCTCCCCATACTGTGTTGCCCAGTGCAGCAGTCTGGGAGCTGACCTTGTCTGTGAAGACTGAGGCAAATAAAGCATTGAGTACTTCACCTTCTTGCACATCATGTGTCACTAGGCTGCCTCCCACTTTCAGGAAGGGGCCCACACATTCCCTGACCTTCTTCTTGTTGCTAACATACCCGTAGAAACCCTTCTTCTTACCCTTCACATCCCTTGCTAGCTGCAACTCCAGTTGTGCCTTGGCCTTCCTGATTACACCCCTGCATACCCAAGCAATATTTTTATACTCCTCCCTAGTCATCTGTCCAAATTTCCACTGCTTGTGAGCTTCCTTTTGGAGTTTAAGCACCAGCGCGTAGGGGCAGCCCAAGCAGAAATCCCCTCCCCCCCCGACACACATGAGAGAGGTGCTGGGGGCCATGCTGGGGGCGATGACAATGGGGTCAGGCATCAGGGCACGTGGCTGTTGGGTGCGTTGCTGGATTCTGGAGAGACCTCCCCTTCTGCCACCAACCTGCCCCACTGGAGCCCAGCACAGCGCCCTCTGCTACCCATGGCTGCCACCATCTCTCCGCTCCACGAAGCTCCCACGACCTGCCTGGGGCAGCGACAGACCCTCTTGCTCCCCAGTTATAACACCTGGCCCTGAGCTAGCCCCTTTCTCCAGCAGATCTCAATGCCCTTCACAAAGGAAGTTGGCATCACTATCCCCACTTTATAGATGGGGAAACTGAGGCACACAAGGGGGACGTGACTCAACCAAGGTCACTCCACAGGCCGCCCATGTCTGTATGCAAAAGCCTGAGGACTTTAACTGGACCGGTCTAGTTAAAACATTACAACACCCCCCCACCCCATCCATGGGGATGCCGTTATACCAGTACAAAGGTTTGTTGACTGGTAGAGGCCAAATTACTATCAGACCTCAGGCCAACTGGTGACCCAGACTCCCAAGATGCTTTGGGAATGCTGCTAAACTCTCACAGGCTGTGAAAAATGCCAGTTTGCTAAAATTTGTAGCCTAGCGCCCTGTTATTTGCGTTGCCACGCAACTGTGCGAGAAATGTACTAACCACAAACAAATGGAAATGTATAAAGAACATAGTGATGGTAAAAGTTTATGCTTTAGCAGCAGATGTGTGATTGTGTGCTGGGAAGTCTATGATAGTTACCAGACACAAATTTTGCAGGCGACAGACTGATCCCCGTGATGTCTTTTGCCACGGCTTGCATACAGCTTGGACTACTTATAGGTAACTTAGTTCCAGCTTATCTCTTCCTCTTTCCCAATGCAAGGCTGTATGCAAGCCGTGGCAAAAGACATCACGGGGATCAGTCTGTCGTTTACGTCAACGGCTGCAAAATTTGGTTCAGCAGACTTGGTAATGGATCTGCCTTTCTGTTTGAGCGCTGTACTAATAACTAATAAATACTGGCCGGGGCTTGGGTCCTTGAGGTCTCTTTAAGTAGGAAGTAAGATCGAAGCTGAATTGGTAATAAATCTGCTTCCCTGGGGGATCCTCCAACCCAAGTTTACCGGCTGGAACCGGACCGGGCAGGGTCACAACCTCTGTGTCGGGAGTAAAGACCTAGCCGTGTGTGGAGACTCTGGCTGGGACGGTCTAGGGGCCTACAGGGGCGGGGAAAAGTTTGAAGAAGAGATGTCAGACTAGATCCAGCAAAACGTTAACTCCATCAAGAGTAAAATGCGGGCAAAGAATGGCCGAAATAGTAAAGGAGGGCTTGGATTGTTTGTAAAGAAATGTGCTGTTATGCATGGAGGATCTGGGGCCGCACCGCGTCCGGCCGGCCCGTGGGATCACACGTGTGCACTGCTTGTCTCTGAGGCTGACCAGAGAGTGGAGGGGAAAGCGTGACCCGGGGCGGCAGCTCAGCATCGGGCGCACGAGGCTTTTAATCAGAAGCTTAAGAAAGTGACAGAAAATGCTCAGAAAGGGAAGCTGCAGAATGGGGAAGTCAAGGGGCGGCTGGCGAGCGCCGCAAGGAAAGGGGAAGGCGGGCGAGGGGAAGGAGCTGAGGAGACGGTGCAGTCATGGGGTTGTCAGAAACGGGTGGAGGATGGTGGAAGTGCTCATCATCCAGCACAGGAGCAATTGGCTGTGGAGACACTGGGAGCACCAGGGAAGTCGGCTGAGTGCAAGGAGGATCCGGAGGATGTGATGGAGCAGGACAAGCCTCATCGTTAATAATGCAGCTGAGCCGTGTCAGAAGTTAAGAAAATGAACTGCATGCTGGAAGGAAAAGGTTTGGGGGCACCCTGAGTAAGGAGGGGCGTGGGAGAGATCGGCCCAGGGACTCTAGAGAGAACTGGGGCAGGAGACTGCCAGCCGACCGGGCGGATTTGTGAAGGCCGGGTGCTGGCGTGATGGCAGAATGCTTCTTAAATGCAACGTCAAAACGTGACATTGTGACAGACCATAGCAGAAATGCCAGGCAGAGGAGAAACATGTCCAGACACTAAGTCAATGGGTTCCCCAAGGGTGCCGGACAGCACTTGGTTCCACCCACTTCTGTAGGGGGAGATGGGCCACAGACAGCAGTTTCCTCCCAGACCCTGCACAAAGCAGGTTGGACGAAGTGTGGGTATTTCCGGAGTTCATTGTATTACAAATGCAAATGGGTCTGGAGTCTGGGGGGATGGGACGTGATTCCTCTGGGGGAGACGTGACTCCAGCAAACCCTGGGAAGGGTCAGGACCATCACAGAACACTTGTAAAATGACCGACCAGCCAAGGCGGGGATGCAAATTCCCACCTCTGCCCCCAGCCTTTCGAAGCAACGCCCTGGGGAGCGAGACACTGGCTGCGAATGACCTGTTCCCAGATCGAGGGACCGGCCTGCGGCACTCACAGATTCCCAGGGGTCATGTTCGCAGCAGAAGCTGTGCTGAGCTTGGAAGCACTGAAAAGCCCGTGGGTGGCTTTGACGGGCTGCACCCCGGCCGGAGCCCTGGCTGGAGTCAGGGGAGGGATCCCTGGTAAGCCCATTAGCAGGCGGGTGGGTTCGCTGATTGGTTTAACATGTGTTCTCGGCAGTGCTGTCACCGTAAGCACCGAGGATTGTACCCCCACCGGGGCTGTAATGTGTTAACTAGCCTGGTACAGTTACACTCCTACAGCATTTGTGTGGGGGGCTGGAGCCGTGGCAATGGGGTGGGGTGGGGGCCAGCAAAGGCCTCTGTGACACCGCCCCATGCCGGCGTTATTGACACATTTCCCTGCAGCCGGCCTGACGCCCCGCAACGAAAACCTGGCCAGAGATTTTGCTCCATGAAATGTTTTGAGTTGGTGATGTCGGGAGATGGAAACCCAGCTGGGAATTTCCAGCAGGGCAGCGGCTCCCAGTGCTGTTCTCCTGCCCCACATCTGGGCCCGCTACAGCCCTCACTCCACCCCCAGCTCTGTCCAGGTGGGGCCCTTGGTGCCTTCCATAAGGGGTGTTACACACAGCGCCACCTAATGGCCAAACAGTGCAATACAGGTTAGGGCCCCTCCATTCCAGTCCTTTTCCTCAGTGGGTCTTTAGCTCCATGGCAGAGGATTGAGCTTCTAGCTCTGATGGTCCAAGGTTCAAACCCGGGCCGGGCCAGCCACAACCCTGGGGGAGCTGCCAAGAACGATGGGGAGGGGAGGGTGCGGCCGACATGCCTGTGCAGATCTCACACTGCGCTCTGCCTGCAGCTTCCTGATCGGCGAAGATGACAGAGTCTAGGAGGGCAGAGGTTGGAGCACCATGGGGGCCCATGCCAAGAACTGGAAAAATAAGTCACTGGGAATCAGCTTCCTGGGCAGCTTCTCCAGTACGTGGTTCCCGTCTGTATGGATTTCCCTGCTAGGCCCCCAGGGGAACTAGGAAGTTCACAGCTGCTCTTGGTTCCACCACGGTGGGGCACTGGGCTGGGGCACAGGGTCAGGAAAGGGAGGGGGAGGGGGAGCGTGGCGAAGCAAATGTGTGTGTGGAGGCGGGGAGACGCATTACCAAACACAATGGTGGGGGGGGGGACACTGACATGGCCAATCAAGAACGTGGCTAGAGAGTGTTTATTTACTCAGGCCACATTCACATCCCCTGAGCAGCAGCGAGGGGCCAGGGGCGGGTGTGAAATTAACAGGGAGCTGCTGGTGTCCTGCAGAAACAGCCCCTGACAACACCACCCTGACCGTTGCCAAGAGCCTGATCCAATGTGCTGTCTCCGGGGGCTTCCTGAGTGAAAGCTACACCCTGAAGGGGCATCGCGACGTGAAGTCAACCCAATGCCCTGGGGACGCCCTCTACGAGGCCATAAGCCAGTGGCCTGAGTTTGAAGCCTGAGTCCCTGCAGCCTCGGGGCAGCCCCTGCACCCATCGCTGACCCCGCCCACAGCTTCTGCCTGCTCGAGCAGCACCTCTGCCCTCCAGCAGGGGGCAGCCTCCCGCTTCTCGCCCACCTGCTGCCTCCTAGGGCCCAGAGAGCAGGGCTCTGAGAGTTGGGGTTACGCTCCCGTCTCCCCTGGGCTCTGCTGCCCCCCCCCCCCCGCGTCCCCCCGGGGCTCAGATTTCTAATGGCGCCTAGGAGCCACCTGCCTCCCCCAGGCTGCTTCCTTCGGCAGATGCCAGGCCTAGCCCCTCGCTCCCACCCACAACGGGCATGTCAGCTTGGCCCAGGTCCACACACAGCCAGGCCCAGGGTCTTACAGCGTCCAGGGGGGTGGGGCCAAGCCTCAGCCGAGCTCTGTGGCGATGGCCCTGCCAATCCCTGGGCAGCTCAGGAAACGTCGCCTCCATTCCCGTGTGAAACATCTGAGCAATTATCAATTCCAGAGTCAAATCCGCCTCTGCTCCCAGCCCCCCTGAGATCTGCAGCGAAGATTTCATCTGGAATCCCCCAGAAATCGGTCGCTATTTAACCCCCCCACAAAGGGAACCCAAGTGTCCCCGAGCCCTGACACTTGGCTCTGCCTGGCCCCCGCAGGGTCTGGCTCTCAAAGCTTTCAGCCCTCGACCCTTTCGCCCCGACAATCCATTCCCGTGAGCCTCTCTCACCGAGGGGGGCAAAGTGTTTGGATCTTCACACAGCAGGTGCCTGGGAAGTACCCGTAGGGTGGGTCACAGAGTCCCACAAAGGGGTTTTTAATTCAAGTGCAATTTGCTTTTAACCCAGCGCCCCTGCGGCTTAGCGCTTGCTTTGCTTGGGAGCTACTGAGCAGTGAAAATAAACCAGCTTCTAGCACATGAAAAGTTGAAGCGCCGGGAATCAGTTCATCTCCTGTTAAACCATAACCACCACCACCCTGCCGCTGGGCTGGGCTGGGTGAGCTGAGAGGGTGTGATGATGGTCTGTCAGATTAGCACTAAGAGGCCCCCTTGGGCTAGGTGCTATACACACAGAACATGAGACAGACAGTCCCTGCCCTAAAGAGCTCACAGTCTAATTAGACAAAGGATGGGAGGGGAAACTGAGGCACAGGGAGGGGAAAAGGGTTTTACCCAAACTCACAGGGCCAGTTAGTGGCAGAGAGTGGAACAGATCCCATGGGTGCAGTCAAGTGCTCTGCCCACTAGGCTGTGCTGCCTCTCAATCCAGAGGGAGGAGGTGGAGCGAAACCAAGGGGGCGCTGGTTCCGCATGGCTCACACACAGTCAGGCCCGGCAGCCCTGAGCTGAAGGAAGGGGAGGGGAGCTGGGATTTGCGCCTGCTGATGGGAGCTGGGGCTGCGGCTGGAGACCGGCAGGAGGGGCCGGAGCGGAGGGAACAGCCATGCCAGGAGCAGTGTCCCAGCCCCACAGTGCCCAGGGCTGCCCGGCATGTGGGAAGGGGCAGCAGCACTGACGAGGCAGCTCTTTGTTACGAGAGTCGCTGTGGAGCAGCCCCCGAGCGAGGCTGGGAGCCCAGCACCTCAGGGCTGGACGGGCCCCATAAACAGGAGCAACCCCTGGTGGGCTGGCAGCTGGAGGCCGCGCTGCAGAGAGTGCAGGTCTGGCCCCCCTGCAGCCCCCGGTGTCCTGCCCCAGCACAGTCCAGGTTCAGCCCAGTTATTCCTGCTTCTGAGCCGTGGACCCCAGGGGACGCGACCAGCTGGGATCCAGGCTCCCCGTTGGGAAGAGGCTAGTCTAGGCCCTGGCGGCTGGAGCTCTGGAGGGCGTGTAAAGCCCAGGACGGGGCTCAAGAGGCGCAAGCAAGAGGTTTCACCCCTGGGCCGGCCACAGCCCCACTGCAGCCCCAGAACAGACTCAGCACAATCTCCCTTCCCATCCTCCCAGTATTGTAACACCTCCCCAAGACCCTGCGGGGCTGCCACAGCCCGGGCCCCCCAAGCCACCTTGCCTGGTCCGTAGGGTGTTTTGGCTGCTGGCCCCATGGAGCTCGGCCCAGGAGGGGCGAAGGATCCTGCGAGGCCCAGGGAGGGGTTGGTTCCCTCCCCAGGGGAGGCTCTGGGTAGTCACAGCCACAGGTACTTGGCCAGGAAGGCAGCCAGGATCTTGCAGAGGTTCTCCACAGTTGGGCGGGGGGTGCAGATTCTGCTCCGTGTCCTCCATCCTGTGCCAGACCCACGGGAAAGGGGTGGCGATGAGATGCAGCACCGGCACTCCTGCAGCCAGACAGACACATGGATAGTCAGCAGGGATCCAACCCAGGATCTGCATCACTGCAAGCCCAGCCTCTAAAGAGTAATTCCACTATTGTCAGCAGTAGTAGACTATTATCCCCATGTGGTCCAGCCACTAGAGGGCGACGTGTGACATTCTAAACCCACACACTGTCTCAGTAGATGGAGCCAGGCCCTCAGGCACGACCTGACCTTATATCTAGGAGCCATGTGCTCCCCTGACCTTGTAACGAGCAGCTGTCCAGGTGCATTATGGGAACCAGATTGGCCAGAGACATCAAGCGAGTCAGGGCCAAGTGGCTAGATAGCAATGATATGTTTGTAAAGTCTTTCACCCCCAAGGATCCCAGAGCCTAAGTTCAAAATGCAGCCACCTCTGGGGTGAAGTGTGCCAGGCAGGCAAACATCATCTATAAAGCATTTTACCCCTGTAAATAACACCTAGCTCTTGCATAGCCCTTGTCCTCAGGGGATCCCAAAGCAATTTACAAAGGGGGTCAGAGTGATTCCTCCCACTTCACAGATGGGGAAACTGAGGAAGAGAGCAGCAAAGTCACCCAGCAGGGCAGTGGCAAAGCCAGGATCTGAACCCAGGTCTCAGTCCCTTGCTCCACTCATGAGGCCAGGCTTGTGTGGGAGCCTGGGGGAGTCTCACCACGCTTTGACTGCACACATTCTGCCCTGGCTCCCCCGGGGAGGCCTCCCCAGCTGTCCATCCCACACTGCTCTGCGCCTGGACGCCCGGTAGCAAGGGGCAGGACAGGTACCTTTGCGAAGGAAGGGGACGTGGTCCTCTTCGACAGGCCCACAGGCAGGCTCCCGCTGGAAGTACGTCTGCTCCCGGGGGTGGGACTGCAGCAGGCCCACCCGGTGCAGACGCTTCTCTGGGCAACACAGAGAAGAGAGTGAGGAATGGGCTGGTTCCTGGGACCTGCCAGGCTGGGGGCGTGGCAGGACGAGCCCCACAGGGGGCCACACCTGGCCGCTCACACCAGAGCTCCCTGAGGACACAGAGACGCTGCCGGGGAGGGAGGGGGGATTTCAAACCTGACAAGTCGTGTTTGAGGGAAATAAAGTGTTGGTGAAAGATGCCAGGTCAACAGCCCTGGGGACTGAATCCCCAACTCCCAGCTCTGTCCCACAGCTGGGGATAGAACCCAGGAGTCCTGGTTCCCAGCCCCCCCTTGCTCTAACCACTAGACCCCACTCCCCTCCCAGAGCTGGGGCTAGAACCCAGGCACCTTTATTCATTGTCAGACAGACGCAGGACCATCAGGACTTGGCGGGGGGGGGAGGAAGTAGCTGTCCCACTACAGGTGCCTGGGGGGGCAAGCCCCCTCCCACCCCTGGAAGAAAGGAAGGTTTGGTATCGATGCCAACGAGCCGGTCGAACCAGGAGGCGGTGAAGGGGAAGTGGTTCTGGATGGTCGGGTGGTGGGCCCCCAGCAGGTCCAGCAAGATAAACAGGTTCTGCAAAGAGGCAACGAGGGGTTAAATCTGTAGGGGCCCAGTCACCCCAGGAGGAGCTGAGGTAGGGATTGGTACAAGATCCAGTGCAGACAGATTGAGCCCCCAGCCTACCCCGGACAGGCACCCCCACCATCTCCCTTCGGCTGAAAGATCCCCCAGGCAGAACTCCCCAGAGGGGCAGGCGGGCGGCTCTCACCATAGCCTGGAGCTGGCTGGTGCCCGGCTGGTGCTGAGCCTTGGCCATGGACAGCCCCGTACAGGGAATCCCTCTCACTCCACTCCCCGAAGGCCTCCTTGCTGTCCAGGAACAGCAGCTGCAGCGTCACCTCAGAGCCCTGGGGAGAGACACGGGGCTCGCTCAACACCTGGCACTGCTGGACAGGTGAGGGGACTGCACCCAGGACAGCAGCAGAGCTCGGGATAGAACCCAGGAGTCCTGGCTCCCAGCTCCCCTGCTCTAACCACTAGACCCCATTCCCCTCCCAGAGCCAGAGATAGAACCCAGGAGTCCTGGCTCCCATCCCCCCCGGTTTTACACACTAGACTCCATTCCTTTCCCCAAGACAAGAGTAGAACCCCCAACCTGGGAAGCTCTCACCTGCTCCTTGGCCTTCAGCAGCTTCGCGTCCAAGGCCGTGGCCAGTTCCAGCAGGATGGCACAGGGCACGGCTGAGTCGGTGGCCCCCAGGAAGGTGCGGCCCTGTCTTTCCCAAGCTGCCACCCCACCGGGCTTGTGTAGCCAGACAGCCAGCCCCCCCCCTCAGACCAGCATTGCGGAAGCCAAAACAGGGCACTTAACATGAATTCCAGCACAGCCTTTGAAGCTGTGAGAAGCACAGGTGTGCTGCTACAATGTGCCTCTGGGAACATATACAACGATTAGGCTCACAGCAGGCAGAGGCGCTGTGACAGACATGGCTCTTAGCCCCTACTAAATAGCATGATGCACACACACCAACATCCCAGGTGGGAAAATATTTACCCTAATAAAAGGAATGTCTGGTAGTCGAAACTTATTGTTTCTCTCCCTTGCAAGTGTGAACTACTCTTGCGAGAGCTGGCGTCGCCCAGACAGACCAGCCCCAATTTGGCATAAGAAAGGAGAAAGAGAATAAAGGAGTACAGAGGTATAAGTAGGGGACCTACAGCACCATGATTTTTGAGTGCTTTTCACTATCTATCTGCTGGTCAGATAAGTGACAGCCTCCCAAGGCTTCTGCAGCTAAGAGGGTCCCTAAGCCTTGTCCCTTATTCGTCTTTCTGCGGAATTGAGTGACCGATCCTGGTTTGGCACCGCTGGAATCGAGAGATGCAAGGAGGGTAAGAAGCACCCACACCTGATCTCCTATCTTTAGTGTACACATATTTTGAAATAGAGCTCTATACTTTGTTTTCTTTCTTTGGGATTGTAGCTTCAGTTTTGTAACTTGTTTGTGTGTGTAACATCTCTACATTTAAATAAGTAGGCACTAGCAATTTTGTAACCACATGATTAGAATCTAGTTTGATAAATTTTGGTAACCATTTGTACATAAGCCTGACTTGTTTCTCTGGTTTACTGTAAAGCAGCCAACACAATTAAAGAACCTCAGCCGTTTTGGCTATAAAGCCTGGCCATTAGGTGAGAGTACTAAGAGCCTAGCGTTGAGTTGTGCCGCCTCCACGGGGCAAACTCTTGGGGCACCTGTCAGTCAGTGTTGACTGCCTGCTGCGAAGGAGCTCTGAGCTCTAGCAGTTAAAGTCACGGGTGGTTAGGACCTTGGGGCATCCGTCAGCCTAGCCCGGGCTGCCCGCCGTGAAGGGACAGTGCGTCCTAGCGGTTAAAGTCACGGATGGTATAAACGGGCATAGCTGGCACCTCACCAAACATCCCTGGTGCCATCGGCTAACAGCTTGAAACATCACCAGCTCCATCCAGCCCAGGGACCACATGGACAGGTACCGGGGCTGGGATGGGGACTCTGTGGAATCTCAGATTAAAGGAGCACCTTTAGATTTGGGATGGAGGGGCTAGCTGCAGAGCAGGGAGGTCTTTCCTAAATTACCCAGGCTTATCCTGATCTGAGGCTGCACAGAGGAGGCTCCCCAGCCAGCAGCTGCCTTATCAGAACTGTGTTCATTAGATAGATAGATAGATAGATAGATAGATAGATAGATAGATTCAGGGTAATGTATCAGAATCTGGCCCTCACCCCATTGCACTCAGCGGGTTTCTCTCGTTTTACCCTGGGGGAGATGAGATCAGAACCCAAGACCGCCAGTTCCAAGAACTCCACAGACCTGTGTTGTCACTGGATTTATTACCAAGGGGACATTAGACAAGGGGAGGCATCAGAATACCCCTCTGTGGGACAGAATGACAGACTGAGGGGCAGGGTTTGTGTCTCCCGCTTTGAAGTCCTGTGTCTTTGTGCATGCAGAGCTCTGTGCAAAACCCACCATCTCTGTGAGCCCCAGGGCGGATGATGGCCCTGGGAGGAGCTGTGACCATCCTCTGAAAGCGTCGGTGCCAGGGCATAAGGGTTGTTCTGTAGAAAGGAGGAGATTAAACTCCTCTGCAATACATATGTAACCCTTCTTCCAGTTCCAGCTCTGGCTTCAATATACAGGGGTTCCTCTCAAAATTACAACACAACACTGGCTTGAGCTCCCACCCAGAAATCTGGGAAAACTAAACACCAGCCCTGGGTGTTTCTAAGAAGCAATACTTCCTGTCTTGCAAGCACTGAGTCTGTGTGCGACAAAAGAAATATTTTATTAAGGGGAGAAGGAAGAATGGCATTAATTTGAGAAAACATGACAACAATGACTCAAACGTATGCAAACAACAAGTAAATCCCTGGCCCCAAGTGGAGCAGTGGCTTTGCCTCAGTTTCCCCCTTTCTGAAAGACCAGCGGACAAATGTCCCGTTAACACACCACTCCCCTTTCTGTCCATGACACCGCACTCTTAGTTTGCTGTCCACCTTAAGTGAAGTCCTTGGGTCTAGGGGTGCCGTTAGGTGCATTCAGCTCCAGCCTTAGGGGAGGAATGCAGGAAAATCAAATGATGCCTCTGCCCACTCCGGTCACTGCCCACTCTGCCACTGCACACTGCTGTCACCTTCTGAAGTTTCTGCACTGGTCCAGTCCCAAGTGTTCTCAGCTCTTAGGTTATGGCTACATTGCAAAAAATACCAGCAGCCACAAATCTCAAAGCCCAGGTCTACAGACTGGGGCTCTCATTATGGTACAAAAAATAGCCATGTAGTTGTTCCTACTGGGACTGGAGCCCAGGTTTCGGAGCCTGAGTAGGAATGTCTACACAGCCATTGTTAGGGCCGAAGCACAAGCCTGAGTCTGTAGACAAACCCTCAGTGATTTCACTGGGTAGTGCAGAGCTCCAGCTGCTGCTGCCGTTTCTGCACTGTCTGGACAGCAATTCTGTCCAACAATAACGAAGGCTCAGCCCTTAATCTAGCTTCTCTCAGACCAAATCATCACTGAGCAAAACCAAAAGCCCCGTTGATCACTATCAAGTGTTTCTCAAAACACCAGAGGAAAAGAATCACAATTTTCCAAAACCCTAGAAGGAGGGATCACACCACCACACTGACGGAGCGAATTAGGTTCATCTTAAGGTGACCACATCTCTTAGGGAATAGTACATACAGTGCTGCTGGCCTCTAGTCACACTGTGTATTGTGGGCCTAGCATAGTCATGGATTAGAAACACAGACCATGTGCGCACAGTGACTGATTCTGCACTGCATAGAGAAAAAACGTAACCCCTAGAGAACTGCAAATTCAACATAAGCAACTGCTTAGGTGTAACCCTTCTGCCGGGGGGGAGTCAGCAGCAACCAGGGCTGGGTTCCTTTTGACAACACAACACAGAACCAGCTCGAGTCCACACCCAGTAATCTGAAAAAAATTACACCCCCCACTTGGTACCTCTAAGAGCCAGTACTTCTCCTCTCACAAGCACTAAGTACATGTATAGAAGAGAAAACTTTGAATAAAAGGGGAAAGGAACCTGGCATTACTTGGGAAAACACCACAAGCATGATTTGAAAACATCTGACCATGAATAAAACACCCACCCCAGAGTACATTGGCAGCATCCGTTTCCTCAGTCTCTCACCTTGCAGTGTGACAGTCCGACAAACAAATGTCCCTTTAACATGCCAGTCCTCTCTCCCTCCACCGCACCCCACTCACAGTTGTCCTTGGTCAGTGAAAACCCAGTGTTTGGAGGTGTGTTTGCGTGAGTTAACCTCCCACCCCGGGGGGGTGGGGGAGCGGGGGGGGGCAGCACTGAGCAGTGATTCAGCAGCCGTCGCTGTGCCGCTGTTCACTCTGCATCGCTGTCTGCCTTTGTTCACTCCATAGCCGGCCACTCCACCATCATTGACTGCACCGCCAGCCACCCCCCAGTGTTCCTTCTGCCACTCTCCGGCGCTCTGCCACCAGTCACCCTGCCACGGCCCTCTCCACTGCAACCTCTGGGATGTTTTGAAGTTCCACCACTTAACTCAGCTCTCAGCAATTCCAATGCTCAGTGATTCCAGCAGTTAGCGAGGCAACCTCGTTCACCAGAGACACTGTCCCACAACGGACCTAAGGCTTCATATTTAGACTGGGCTATCAGTGATGTCAGCTCGAGTGATCCAAACCAAGAGACTCTCAACTGGGCCTTAAGAAGCTCTGTTATTAAACAGTGCAGAGTCAAATGGCACGTAAAGCCAGATGGGCACAAATACCCTCTCACATCTCCACTGGCCTTTGGCACCCCTACCTCCTGCTTATTGAATGCAGTTAACTTGAGAGTGACCCCCTCATTCATGGCATACCACGGCCAGTTCTGCTCCCTTTGATTCACAAAAGGATAACCACACTTTATTACCTCTGCCTCCTCAATAACAAAGCGATTTGCAATCCAACACCAGACAAAAGTGATCATTTGGGCAAAGCAGCCCCATCATGTTGCTCACCTAGGCAGAGTGGGTGTGACTATTCAAACACGGTCAGTTCCTGATGTCTTCTCCCCAGCTCATCACTGGGTGTTGGGAAAGCTCATTCAGAGCCTGCTTACATAAGAACCTATAACTGCAATTTCACATAAACAGATTGAAAACTCTGCGCAATGTGTTCAAATGCATCACACATCCAATGAGGCTAACAACATTTCCTTATCCCTGGATCCAAGGGGATGCCTAGCTAGGCATGAGATAATATGATGGGTGACTTGTCCAATGAAGGGGGAGCAATAGCTGTTGATTTGGCAGAGGCAGGGGGGAACCCTTCCCCCAGGGGGAGCTGCGGAGCTTCCCAGGAGGATGCACCTTCTCTGGGGACACACACAGAAGTCAGGCCCCGGTGACTACAGCATCGGCACTGCACCCTCCCTGGAGATTACAGTGACCATAAATCTTGAGCTGTGGGGGGAGAGTCCCAATTGCTGAGTCATTGTTTCCACCTTGTCACTCCCCCTGGGTGCCCATTTCACCCCCTGCCCCAACAGACTCTCATTCTAATCCCACAGGAAGAAACAACTCCAGTGGGCTTGAAACATCACCGACTCCAGCCAGCCTGGGGACCACACACACAGGTAAAGTGGGGCCTTGATGGGGACTCTCTGGAATCACAGATTAATGGGGTACCTTATAGATCTGGGGGAGAGAAGGGGGATCCCTGCCCCCATGGAGAGCTGCAGAGCTTCCCAGGGGGATGCTCCTTCTCTGGGGACACACAGAGAAGTCAGGGCCCAGCGACTGCAGCACCGGCACGGCACCCTCCCCAGCTGATAATATGCACTAACCCCCCTGAATATTACAGGGACCATAAATCCTGAGCTGTGGGGGGGAGAGTCCCAATTGCTGAGTCATTGTTTCCATCTTGTCACTCCCCCTGGGTGCCCATTTCACCTCCTACCCCAACAGACTCTCATTGTACTCACACAGGTAGAAACTACTCCAGTGGGCTTGAAACATCCTCGACTCCAGCCAGCCCGGGGACCCCACACACAGGTAAAGTGGGGCCTCAATGGGGACTTTGTGGAATCACAGACTAATGGGGTACCTTATAGATTTTGGGGGGGAGAAGGAGGATCCCTGCCCCTGGGAGTGCCGCAGAGCAGGGAGGCCTTTCATAGGGGGATGCTTTCCTTGGCTGCTTCTGATCTGGGGATGCATAGAGGAGTCGGGACTTAGGGGCTGCCCAGCCAGCTCCTACCTTGTCAGAGCTGCATTCATTAATAGATCAATAGGTAGGTAGGTAGGTAGGTAGGTAGAGAGATAGATAGATATGGGGCAATGGATCAGAACCCATCTCTGACCCCACTGCAGTCACGAGGTAACTCCAGATTTATACTGGCAGAACTGAGATCAGAATCCAGCCCAGATGCTTCCAAGAACTCCACAGACCTGTGCTGTTGCTGGGTTTATAATGCAGGGAACATTAGACAAGGGGAGGCAGCTGAATGCCCTAGGGCTGGGCACAGAGAGATCAAATGACAGACAGACAGACTGAGGAGTAAGGGTATATGTCTCCCCCATAGAAGTCCTGTGTCTTTGTGCATGCAGAGTTCTATCCCAAACCCTCCATCTCTGTGAGCCCCAGGGAGGTAATGGCCATGGGGTGCACCGTGACCATCCAGTGTGAGTGTAGGTACCAGGGCTGAGGGTTGTTCTGTACAAAGGAGGAGACCACGCCACGCTGCATCACATGGAAAGTCCTGCAGACATGACTGCGTTTCCCATCCGCAGTGTTATACAGGATGACAACAGGAGCTACACCTGATTTTATGGCAGCACATCACAAGCCTTCATCTGGTCAGATCCCAGTGACCCTGTGGAGCTGGTGGTGAGAGGTGAGGGGCCTGGTTTGGAGTCCCCGCTCTCAGCCCTGTACCCAGCCCAGCCTTCACAGAGTCTATGCCCCAAGGAGATGCTCACAGCCAGGATCTGCCTGGGGCCTTACAGAGGGGATGCCCAGTGTGGGATCAGGAAATCAGTGGATTTGTCATGCAGCCGGGGGAAGCTGCAGCAGCAGCTGTTGATGTAAGGCAGAGGGAAGGGGGAACCCTGTCCCCAGGGCAAGCTGCAGAACAGTGAGGCCTTTCCCAGGGGGATGCTCCCTCTCAGAGTATGCCCAGAGAAGTCAGGGCCAGCAGCTGCAGAACCAGTCCCTTCCCCAGCTGATCAAATCCACTAACCCCCTGGAGGTTAGAGTGACCATAAAGGCTGAGTCGAGGGGGGAGGGGCCCAATTGCTGAGTCGCTTTTTCTACCTCTTAGCTCCCCCTCATTGCCCATTTCATCCCCTGCCCTGACAGGCTCTCATTCTAAACCTGCAGGTGGAAACAACCTCACTGGGCTTGAAACATCACCATATCCAATCAGCCCAGGGACCACACGGACAGGTACCTGAGTGGGGAAATCATGCCTCAGGAATCTACTACAATGCTTTGAAGGGTGATCCAGTGGGTATAGTGTAACTAGATTTTGAGAAAGCCTTTCACAAGTTCCCTCACCAAAGGCTTTTAAGCAAAGTAAGTTCTCATGGGATAAGAGGGAAGGTCCTCTCCTGGATCAGTAACTGGTTAAGAGATAGGAAACAAAGGGTAGGAATAAATGGTCAATTATCAGAATGGAGAGAGTAAATAGTGGTGTCTCCCAGGGATGTGTACTGGGACCAATATTATTCAACATATTCATCAATGATTTGGGAAAAGGGGTAAACAGTGAGGTGGCAAAATTTGAAGATGACACAAAACGACTCAAGATAGTTAAGTCCCAAGCGGACCATTAAGAGTTACAAAGGGATCTCACAAAACTGGGTGTCTGGGCAACAAAATGGCAGATGAAATTCCATGTTGAGAAATGCAAAGTAATGCTCATTGGAAAACATAATCCAAACTATACATATAAAATGGTGGAGTCTAAATTAGCTGTTATCATTCAGGAAAGAGATTGTAGAGTCATTGTGGATAGTTCTTTGAAAATATCCACTCAATGTGCAGCGGCAGTCAAAAATGTGAACAGAATTTAGGGAATCATTAAGAAAGGGATAGATAATAGAACAGAAAATATCATATTGCCCCTCTATAAATCCATGGTATGCCCACATCTTGAATACTGTGTGCAGATGTCGTTGTCCCATATCAAAAAAGATATGCTGGAACTGGAAAAGGTACAGAAAAGGGCAACAAAAATGATTGGGGGGCATGGAACAGTTCCATATGAGGGAAGATTAATAAGACAGGGACTTTTCAGCTTGGAAAAGAGACAACTAACGGGGTGGGGGGGGTGGTAGAGGTCTGTAAAATCATGACTGGTGTGGAGAAAGTAAATAAGGCAGTGTTATTTACTCCTTCTTATAACACAAGAACTAGGGGTCACCAAATGAAATTAGTAGGCAGCGGGTTTAAAAGAAACAAAAGGAAGTACTTCACACAACACACAGTCAACCTGTGGAACTCTTTGCCAGACGATGTTGTGAAGGCCAAGACTATAACAGGGTTCCAAAAAAACCCCCTAGATAAATTGATGGAGATAGGCCCATCCATGTCTCTTAGCCAAGATGGTCAGGAATGGTGTCCCTAGCCTCTGTTTGCCAGAAGCTGGGAATGGGTGACATGGGATGGGTCACTTGTTGATTACCTGTTCTGTTCATTCCTTCTGGGGCACCTGGCATTGGCCACTGTCCGAAGACAGGTTACTGGGCTAGATGGACCTTTGGTCTTACATAGTATGGCCACTCTTATGTTCTTATGGGATGGGGACTCTGTGGAATCACAGATGAAAGGGGCAACTCTAGATCTGAGGGAGGCGGAGGCAGGATCCCTGACCCCAGGGTTAGCTGCAGAGCAGAGAGGTCTTTCAGGTCTGTTCCTGTTCTGGGGGCGCACAGAGGAGTTGGGGCTCAGAGGCTGCCCAGCTGGCCTCTTCCATCTATCCTTCATTAAATAACTAGATGGGTAGCTAGATCCAGGGGTAATGGATCAGAATCCGGCCCTCAACCCATTGCTGTCAGAGGGTGACTCTGGATTAACCCTGGAGGAGCTGAGTTCAGAATCCAGCCCTGATACTTCCAAGAACTCCACAGACCTGTGCTGTCCTTTCACAGCCCTCACGAGGCGCCTGGATTTCACCTGGGGCAACATCCTCCGTCTGGGTCTGGTCTCCGGGGTTCTGCTGGCCCTGGTGCTGATCATGGCCGAGGCTGGTTACTGCTGGAAGGAGACTCCAGGTGACATGACCCCCCTCTCTTATCCCTTCCCCCACCCCAGGACAAGGCCCCCCAAGTCTGCCAAGCCCCTCTGAACATGGGGGTACCTCATCTGCACATAACCCTTGGGCAGCTGGCCCAGCTCCTGTACCACCTGTCAGTGGGGGGAGGAGTCAGACCAGGGTGTCCCCTGCACACACTGAGGCTGCTATGAAGGGTGTGTGATGTCCAGAGATGCCCCTTCCCACTGTGAGCTGGAGCCACCCCAATGCCTGGCCCTACCCCACTCTGAGTGCCCCAGGTGGGTAGGTCTGTGGTGGCGGGGGGGGGGGGGGGTCAGTGCACACAGACACTAGGTCTCTTTCTGGCCAGCAGCTCCCACCTCTCCAACCCCTGGAAACCTACCCACCCTGGGCAGCTGTCTTGTCCTCCCCTCCCCTCAATCCCATCCCAGTCAGGGGGCTTGGGCCTGTGGGGTGACACTGGCCCTCTAACCCGCCGTCTCTCTGTGCTTACAGGGGAGCCTGGATCCAGCCATGCAGAGACGAAGATCTCCTTAGGGGAAGAGCCCTATCTGCTTGGAGGGCTCCACAGGGCAGAAAAGCCACTCTCCCTTCCCCCAGGAAATCCCTGCTTCAGGGAATCTCACATTTATTCCATGGTGCTCCCAACTCAACAGCTGGACCCTTGGGAGCAAACTCTCGACCCCCGGCACCGAGCACACCAGCCCCTGTGTCACCAGCTAAGGGAGCACCTGCCAGGGCCCCAGGGGGTGGGGAAGCAGGGCCGTAGCAGAGCCCCGTGCAGGGAAGGTGCTGCCTATGTCTGTGGGAAGCCCAGGGTGGGGTGTGGGGGGCTGGGCGCTGTATAGGGCCCCCTCAGTAAATAACCTCTTCCCTGCCAGATTCCCTGCTCCTCCTGCTCCCTGCTGGGGATATGACCTGAGAAGATGAGGGAAGGCCGTTAGTGCTTCCTTAGCCAGAGCATTTGCTTCCCGACCTCAGGGGATGAGCCGGACCCCTGAGTATGCCCCGGAGCCAATGTCAGACTAGGGGGGTGGAGCAGAGCGAGATTCCCTGATCACAAGAATGGCCATACTGGGTCTGTTCAGCCCAGTGTCCTGTCTGCTGGGGGGCGCATGGGGCAGGGGATCTGGGTGCAGGGAGATGGGGACAGGAGACACCTCGGGGACATGTTAATGCCGGGGCCATTTCTCCCCAGTCTCAGGAATCACTCTGATACCAGAAAAAAGAAAAGGAGTACTTGTGGCACCTTAGAGACTAACAAATTTCTTTAAGCATAAGCATCCGATGAAGTGAGCTGTAGCTCACGAAAGCTTATGCTCAAATAAATTGGTTAGTCTCTAAGGTGCCACAAGTCCTCCTTTTCTTTTTGCAGATACCGACTGACACGGCTGCTACTCTGAAATCTGGTACCAGAAGGGATCTGCTGGCCTGAGCCCGGCACCGTCCAGCCCAACATGTGGCTCTCCGTGCACATGCAGCCAATCTGTCACCTCCAGGGAAAACAGTCACCTCGGCCAATGTGTGAGCACGACCCAGCACCCACTTGGGAATGGGATGGGGCAAAGAAGAGCCGGAGACAGCCCTTCCTGGATGGGCACCGACACTGCCATTGCAGTGCAGGGATTCCAGCACACAACCTGTCCCGCACACAGAGCACCCCAGAACCCTGCAATCCCTCCCTCCGCATTGCCAGGCTGGGCTGGGAGCCAGGACCCCAACCCCCAGGGGAGAAAAGAGCCAGGAGCCTCTGTGTACAGGGGAATTGTCTCCCCCAAAGCAGAGCAGGGTCCCAGCCAGAAGGGGTGGCTCAGAGATGTTATCTCCCAGCAGGGCAAGGCTCCCCAGCACCCCATCCTGCAGAATCCCAGCTCCTGAGATAGAGTGACCGGCCCCCTGTGCATGGAGACATGAGGTCTGGCCCCTGGCACTGAAATAAAGTCATTTACTGCTCCCCCAACCCCGGGGTGTCTGTCCTGGTCTCTCTCTGGAGCTTCAGTTCTCTGTTGCCTCAGTCCCTGCAGTAGGGTCCCCCACTTTATACATCACCCGGCTCCCTCCCCCAGCTCTCACCCCCTCCCCAGTAGCTGATCCCATCTCTGTAGGGATGGACCCTACTGTCCTGGATCCCATCTGCCCCCTTGGACCTTCTCCCCAGCTCTCCTGGCCCCTGCTGGGTCACCAGGAGGATTTTTCTCCACCCCCCCTCCATCACCTCTCCTCAGCCTGGGTGGGAGGGAGTGTCTCTCAGCACCCCAGTCTCTGAAGAGCCCCCAGAATCCTCCCAGAATTTCCAGAGCATTCTCTGCCCTATATATCCCCTGGGTGGCTCCTGCCCCTACCTATGGAGCTGCCCCTCAGGCCATCGGGGGCAGAATTGTTCTTCCCAACCCTGCTGAGCCATGGCAGCACGAGCTGGTGTGTGGGGGGGGTGATGCTCTGTACCTCGGAGGAACATCCTACACCCCCATGTTCATCCTTGTAAAATGACTGTGTGGTATCCAATCCAAAGTTTGTCAGGTCGGCTGTCTTCGGATGGAGAATCCAGTATGTCCTTTGGTCCATTGTTCCAGTGTTAATTACTCTCTCTCTTAACAAATTGTTGCTGTATTTTCAGTCTGAATTTGTTTGGCTTCAACTTCCAGCCAATGCATCTTGTTATACCTTTCAAAAGTGTTGCATTCTAATAGTTGATGTTTAACATCCTCGCTAGGTGCAACTGGAATAGAAAGTATTTCACTATTACTGCAGGATATGGATACGTCATTCCACTGCTTCCCAAATACAGAGCAGAAATATTTGTAACGCTTCTCCTTTTTCTGCATCATGATTTACAGTTGTACCATCCTCATCTCCAACTGCACTAAAACTGACTGCTAGGATATTTTGTTTTCCATATGTTTCAAGAACTCCTTATTGTCCTTATCCTAAAATGCCATAGATTTTTCATTGATATTGTTAGATTTTTCTTATCAAGTGTCTACAATTCCTAACTCCTCAGTTGCACCTACTGAGATGAAATTCCCCATTTCCTAGTTGTTTAATATTATCATTTGTTATTTCTGCTTTCACTTCTACTGATAACCAGGACGGGGGTTTAGCTGAAGAAGCCACTTTCACAATTTGCTGAATTTTGTGTTTTGGGGGCATCTGATACATCTTAAACCACGCCCCAGCATGGGTCACATTTAGGGTTGCCAACTTTCTATTTGCAGACAACCGGACCTCCCTTCCCTGCCTCTTTCTCAAAGTCCCTGCCCCTTTCCCGCCGCTTTTCACAAGACCCCGCCCCTGCCCCATCCTTTCCCTCAAGCCCCTACCCCTGTTCGCTCCTCTCCTCCCCATCCCCCCCCCCCCCGCTGCTCTCTCTCCTCCCCCTTCTTTGTAGCTGGCCCCTCTCCTCTCCACTTCCCTTCTCCACTCCCACTGGGATCCCTCTGTCATGGAGCTGCAGCCTGACATGAAGTCTCCTGCCTGCCCAGATGCAGGTAGGAGGCGGCCCCAGCTGAGCGGGGTCTGGCTCGGGTTGATGACCCGGCACCTCTCCCTTCCCGCCCGCAGTAACCAGACTATTGGTGTCTGGTCAGTACATCTGACTGGACACTGCCAAGTCCCCTTTTTGACCGGACTTTCTGGTTGAAAATTGGGTACCTGGCAACCCTAGTCACATTTTAATCGGTCAAAACAAGGTCGAATATCCAATTACCCTGACTAGGTTGCAATATTTATTTTTATTTACTCTGGGATGAAAGATGCGAATGTAGCCCCTGATCTAACTGCAGCCGTCAGGGACTCCAGAATGACCTGAGGGGAGCTGAGATCAGAATCTAGCCCTGTTGCCTTTGCAGGCGATGAGTGACTCTGGCTTGACCCCGGGCAACCTGATCAGGGTGCAGGATATTGTTTCCATTTTGGAGTGAAGGTTCAGGTCTCAGCTCCTCTTTTCCCTGACTCAGCTCCCCATTATTAATACAAACGTTCCCCCAGCCCTCTGGCCCCTTTGGTACTCAGCACCCAGCCTCCCACGCTGCCTGAACAGCCAACTCACCCTTGTCTCCGATCCTGCCCCACTGACACGAGTGCTGGCCTCAGACCCTCGCCCAAGCTGGCACTCATGGAGAAAAAGGGCAGTGAGCTCACACCACATGATGGGACAGCGAGGGACCCCTCAGTGCTGCTCCAAATACCCCAGTCCCCAGCTCCACGGAGCCTGATGCCCCAGGAGCTCAAATGAGGAACTGAGCAGGGGGCTGCAGGCACAGGGAGCCTGTGATGCTCAGTGAGAGCAAACCAAGGTCCCTGCCACTCCCAACAAACCACATCCCCATAAACTGCTGCCCACGTCTCTGTGCTGCACAGGGGACACCCAGGGGAACTGGGGGGATGAGCTGTGTTAATTCCACCAATCTGACCAGACCAGAATCTGGGTGCAAGCTGTTACCCCCAACTCTGCTGGCTCTGGGACTGTAGGGGTCTGGTGGTCAGAGCATGTGTTACACTGCAGACCAGGGATGGTTTTAAAAGTGGAATTTTATTAAACTTAATGTCCAACTCCCCGAACAAACGCAGGCTGCAACCCGCTGGGTCCCCCGGAGAACAACAGAAACCCTCCTGGGGGTGCAGCTTGCATCCCCACTGTTCCTCTTTAGCCTCGCTAGCAGATCTCCAAACCCTTAAAGGGACAGGGCACAGCCTTAGAGATACAGGATACAGGTATGTAGAACCCTGATATTCCCGTATCAGTGCTACACTCCTCCTGTGGAAATATAATATCCCCCAAATATTCCCATTAACAAAATATAAAACGTTCCGTCCAGCCATTTGGCTTATTAGCAGACACCTACGACTTCCACAAGCTCGTGCTTTCGGTCTCAGATGAGCTTTTGTCTTGCTCCTTTTTCATCAGATCTGGAAACTTTTGCATCTCTCTTTGGTTTAATTCACATTAAGCAGGAAGTGTCTGTGTCAAGGCTTGTTCCATTGCCCAACCAAATAGCCAGTTCTGAACAGTTTAAATCCCCAGAGATCCTCAGATCTTATGAGATACCAGCTCCCACATGGTAAGCGGTATAACCATGTAACACAAAGTCATTAGACATAAAAAACATCTACTCAAGAAACATAAAACTAACTATGTAGCGCTATCGACCCCTTTTGTAGAGCAATATCCAAACCAGAAGCCAATGTCTCTTCATTTACATTAACCTTGGAGAGAATGCAGGAGAAGATACAGGAATAGGTACGAGGTACAGCATGTAAACACAAGGATAAACCCATGGTGCATTCACCAGTAGCTGGAATTAGACACTGATGAGTAGGTTCATAGGTCAGTGTCTGGGGGGCTCTTCCCTCTCTAGTCAGAGGACCTCATGTGACAATGGGTTGTTCTCGAGATCTGTCCTCTTGTGCACTGATGGTTTCCGGGTCCATGGTCACATTTAGCCATTCATGTCTTTCATTGGCTGATGTGGATGTCACATCAGACTAGTCATCTGTCTTCAAGTTTACGAGATCAACAACACCCCCATTTCCCAGCCGTGGAAGGAATGTTTCTGCCTCTGAATTCAGAGTCACCACGCCATGGGTACCATGTTGTTTGTCTTCGCTCTCACTATCAGAATCACTGGAGTCCAAATTCTGTCCTTAGAGAGGCTTGGTCTACACTACAGCCTACTTCAGTATCACTTACGTCCCTCAGGGGTGTGATTAATCCACACCCTCTGAGTGACATAGTTATACCGACCGTAACCCCCTGTGTAGACAGTGCTCTCCCGCCGACATAGCTACTGCCTCTCGCAGGGGTGGACTTACTATGGTGACAGGAGAGCGCTCTCCCATCAGCATAGAGCATCTTCACCAGACGCGCCACAGTGGAGCAGCTGCATCGGTGCCTCTGTGCCGCTGTAGCACTTCTAGCAGAGACTCGCCCTTAGATTCCAGTTTTGCTTATTTCCCTTGATCTCTGCATCTTCTGCCGTGGCGCTGTGCAGCACAGTGTCATCTCCAAGGGCAAGAAAACCCAGAGAAGCAAAAACTTGTGGTGACAAACTCTACCACCTCCTTCTCCACCTTCTGCCTTTACTCTGTGAACTCTCCCCTTTCCTTTCATCTTCTAACATGAATTTTATCTTCCCAATAGGATGTTAGTTTGCCTGGTCCCCTTCCTGACAAGTACTCCTGTCCCCTGGCCAGAGGGCAGCACCGTACACTTTCTGACCATAATGATTCGTACCACGAATAGCAGAGTTTTGAGAACATATTGAGGCCAGTTCATAAACATCTTTCAATTGCTGTTTCTGTGTCTCAGCATATTCTTTATGGTTCCTAGGTGCAGATTCAGAATTCATAGGTAGAGCAAATGCAATGACAATAGACAAATGTGATTATCTTCAAGATAATAAATAGAAGGGTGGGAACTCATAGCATCATTTTGTGTACAGTTATAGGCATAGATGGTCTTATGGTCTTATTAAGGGAGTCCTTCCAGTCTGATTTTTGTTCTTCTGGCAAGGTTATCAATGTAGCCAGCAGAATTTGATTCAGCCTTTCTACTTGCCCATTGCCCTGTGGGTGGTATGGGGTTATGGGAGAAGTTTAAATCTTACTGTAGTACTCTACCCTTTGGAAAAAAAACTATTTTCAAACTCTGCTCCTTATTGATGATGGATTCTTTTGGGGAAATCAAATCTTAAAACAAACTAATTGAAGATCTTGTCTGTCACTGTCTTTCCTGACTTTTTGGTGGTAGGGTAGACTTTGACAAACCAAGTAAAGTGATCCACCGAGGCTCAGATGTATTCCTATCTTTCTTTGCTTCTTCCTAGATGGAAGAAGCCTATGGATACAAGTACAAATGCTTCTGTTGTAACTAAGTAAGTAAGGTGCCACCAGACTCCTTGTTGTTTTTGTGGATACAGACTAACACGGCTACCCCTGGTACTTGTTGTAACTATGGTAGTTAGATGAAATCTGGTACGCTGGTGAGGTTTCCTTTGCTTGGTGCACATACAAACTCTAGTGACACAATGTTCGATGTACAACATCCTCCTGTGTTCTCTTGGTTATTTGGTTTGTGCCCCAAAAACTTATACTGAAGCATTTTAGCAATAGCTGGATCTTTCTTCTGAGTTGCCAAAATGTCTTCTCCTGGAATAAGTTTTATGGTGGATGTAATGCCCATGAAGGAGACTTCTACTGTCAAAGGATTGGTAGTAACAACTACTAACCTGGACACCTTGCCATCAGTTTGTATATCCAAGGAGTTTGACTGCTTTAACAACACCTGTGTTCGTCTCTTCTGTGCATCCTGTCACTATCAAGGGGAATTCCTGATAAAGCGTTAGATTTCCCTAGATGATATTTAACTACAGTAGAACCTCAGAGTTACGAACACCCTGGGAAAGGAGGTTGTTCGTAACTCTGAAATGTTCGTAATGCTGAACAAAATGTTATGGTTGTTCTTTCAAAAGTTTACAACTGAGCATTGACTTAATAGAGCTTTGAAACTTTACTATGCAGAAGAAAAATCCTGCTTTCCCTTTATTTTTTTAGCAGTTTATGTTTAATACACTACTGTACTGTATTTGTTTTTTCTCTCTCTGTTGCTGCTGCCTGATTGTGTACTTCAGGTTCCAAATAAGGTGCATGGTTGGCTGGTCAGGTCATAACTCTGATGTTCATAACTCAGGTTTTCTACTGTATGAAGTTAAAGTCAGCTAATTCTGCAACCCACGGGTGCACTATGGGGTTCAGCCTGGCAGTGGTGGAGATGTAGGTTAGCACATTATTATCTCTGTTAACTGTGAAGGATTGTGCATCGCAGATTTAGTCTACTAAATAAATAAATGGTCAGTTTTCGGAGTGGAGAGAGGTAAATAGCAAGGTCCCCAGGGATCTGTACTGGGACCGGTGCTGTTCAACATATTCATCAATGATCTGGGAAAGGGGGTACACAATTTTGGCAGGCTCAGCTTAGTTTTTCACTCCAGCTAGCTCCTGAAGCTCAATCCTGGGCAAACTGCCCTGATTACAGTTTCCATTATCTCTGTCTCAGTGGTCCCCTTGGGAACACCATTTGCAATTTGATAAGCCAAACTGCTTTGGTTTAGCCTGTCCTTTTGCAGGGAGTTCCTAAACTGTCCTGTTATTTTAAAGTCTTTCTTTAACACTGGTTTTCTTTTCTGGGATGGGATTGACAGATCTTTTGCTCCTCTTTTGCTGTAGCAATGGCTTGTAAAATCTTCTCTCCTAATGCCAGCAATGTAAGACAATCCCTGATTTTCCAGCGGGTTTGGCTCTTCACTATTGAAATGAATTCTTATATATTTGGGTAAGGTCAAAGAGCTTTTGGCTGCAGTTTCACTGTGATGTGTCCCAGAAATGCCCAGGGAGTCACAGACTTCTCTTAAATGCTCATCCTTTAGCTGGTATCTGAGTCCTCCTACCTCCACTACTGGTCTTTTAACTCTCTCCCAGCCATAGCGCTTGCAACCAATGAAATCTTCCCTGGCAGCTTTCTCTGGAGCAGTCTGCAGCAGTTTGGTGGGTTCATCTCTTGGAGAGGTCAGATCATTGCAATTCAGCCTCTCCTGTCTGGGCTCACCAAATCTTACACTCCCGGAGCAGGGGCGGTTTGAATAGTGAAGTCTTTTTAAACTTAGTATCCACAGAACAAACAAGAGCTTCAAGCCTTTTCTGGTTCCCTTGGGAGTGCTACACTGCAGCTGAATTGAGCCGAGGGGAACGTATGGCTCCTCTCAGAGAGTGCACTAAAGACACGAAGTGATGGGGCTTGTTTCCCTTCTGGGGAGGTGCATTCACTCAGCTGGGGGGGAGGGATAGCTCAGTAGTTTGAGCATTGGTCTGCTAAACCCAGGATTGTGAGTTCAATCCTTGAGGGAGCCATTTAGGGATCTGGGGCAAAAAGTGGGGATTGGCCCTGCTTTGAGTAGGGGGTTGGACTAGATGGCCTCCTGAGGTCCCTTCCAACCCTGATATTCTATGATGCTAGAACAGGCCAGCAGGGGAGCATCTCCTCTTGTGCAGGGAGTCATCTCAGGAGAAGCACAAGGAACAGAACAGCCTTTGGACTGTACACGTCTGTCCTAGACTACACAACACCTCTTCTCTCCTCCTCGCTTCATCTTCAGTGAGCAGTATTTTCCTGCACGCCGTCTGCTCTGACCCCTTCTGTTGATACACAAAAAGTGTTCATGGGAACACTGCTGGCGCCAGCACTGCCAGGGCACTAGCGCGTGTGCACACTTAATCACCTTTGCCAGCGCTGGGCGTTTCCACAGCAACAGGCTGCGTCGGCAAGAGGTGTGTGGCTCCGGGGTCGTCATCCCAGCATCCCTCATGCCGCCATCAGGCACGTTGTCTTGTGTGGGCTTTTTGCAGTGCATTGTGGGATACGAGCACCCCTCTCAGGGAATTTTAGCGTTTAGGGTGCGGGACAGATATGGCAATGTCCTGGCACATCCTGGGTGAACCTACCTGAATTAAGTGTAAGTCACTTTGGAGTCCATTGTATTAAAAATGCAAAGTTTCTGTATTATTGGGGGTTGTCCAAAATTCCTCTAGGGGGGAAGCGTGGCCAGTGTAAACCTCCAGAAGCATTATGAGCTTCAAAGGACTATTTCAAGCAGCTCGCCAGACAAACAAAGTTACATGGGGTTCTGGGGAAATACCTGGGGGAGACAAATGCACGTTACTAGGCATGGCAGGGTGTAGAGGATTCATGCATGAGTCCCCACTGACAAAAAAAACAACCACTTTGTTGGGAGCTGTTCTTCGTTTGGTCACTGTAAGAGTTGCTTTGGCAGGAAGGACCAGAAGAGCAATGGAGGAATAACCCGGCCATGGCCGAGATAAGAAGCAAAGGCCAATGACCACAAGGGGGGTTCGAATGCAGCCATACAGAGCACAAAGGATTAGCAGTCCATCGCCTTAACCAGTCAGCCAGGCCATCAGTTAAAAGGGCTCTGGTGTCACCAGCTGTCCTTTGATCTGCTGAAGACAGTGCTGAAGCCTGTAATCATGCTAGTGTTGGGGAAGCCTCCTGCAAGATTCCCATTCTCGAGAGGTGGTTGTGAGTCCTGGCGAGTGAAAGACATGCTACGGCAATTGCTCCCTAGCTGCTGCCACCAGAACAAGGAGGAAAGGCCAGAGATAAATGTGGTGTTTGAAATCACATGGGCAGATCACAATGGAAGTGCTGGGACATCAGTTGGGGTGTGTGTGTGGCTGAGTCACATGACTGACCCCATAACATGTGCTGTGTCTGTTTCTGGAGGATGCCCCAGGGTGGCTCCCGCAGGTCCCAGCCCTGGGTTATAAATAGGCTTCGTAGAACTCAAGTTTTAATTTTTTTTCTTTATAATTTTGACAATGTCAATGTTGATTTTTAAGGGTTTTTAAATTTTTGTTATCGGTTTAAATGTCCACTATTGGTTAAAATCATGGGTTTTCGCAACGTTTTTATATTTATTGATTTATATTTCACAGTGGAGGGAATTAAAGGGGGGGTCAGACAATAATTATTTAATGGCAGTAGATGTTGAGATGCAAAAAGTTAAAGCTTTATAACCATTAAGACAAAAATTGGCATAATCACATGTCAAAATATACAGTAAATATCCCAAAATCAACCTCTAACAATGTCTCGAGCAGCATTTCTCTTACTTTGCTTATCTGCAAATGTATGATTATTATTGATGGAAATATTTTCTTGTGGGTTTGTGTGCATGCAGGGAACTTGATGTTTACTGATATTTACCAATAACCATCTCATCCTTCCAAGCCTAGTTCTAAACAGAGCCCCGCGCTGTGCTTGAGATGAGCACGGAGCGTGGGCTGTGGTTGCAGGCTGTGGTCCCTGTTCCCAGCACAGGAGTGTCTCCTCCCCCAACCCCAACCCCATCCCCTCGGCCCTGGCAGTATTTATAGACACACAGCCCCAGGGAGGGCAAGCAAACAGCACCCTTTGGGACAGGCCCACAGCTCTCTCCTGCTGGATCCGGCTCCCTCTCCCCAAGCCAGGCCCTGCAGGAATGAAAATTAAACCCTTTTGAAGTGAATGTGTCACTGCTCACACACAGGGCTGGACTCTGTCCTGGGGACAGGAGCATGATCCCAGAATGACACTGCTGCAAGCCGTGGGGTTCCTCTGTATTTACACACACACAGAGAGCAGTGTGACTGAAGAGCATTGACTGGGGTGTGTGCGGGATGGCCATTTTACATAGTCTCCTCGCAGTCTTTCCAGGACATGGGCACAGAGAGCGGGAGCTGCCATAGCAATGTTCCCTCTAATTTTTTCCATCCACGTGCAGAATAAATTTTGTTATGTGCACCGAGGTATGTGCCTATGTGTGCCATCAGTAGAAACAAAAAAACTAGATATAATACATATTTTTAAAAAGTTACCATATGGATAATTACTCCAGCCAGGACAGGTTAGGCATTTTAGAACTCACTACTTAAAGCATTAAATTTAAGTGTAAGAGAAATGAAAAATATGAAATGCACAAACCAGTCAAAACACTAAAATCACATACTTTGAAAGAATAAAATTACAGAGAATATATGTGCATTACAGGAAGTACGAAGAAGTAACAACAACAATAATACGAGTATGTGTTGGGAGGTGAGTGTGAAAGAGACTGTGTGTGTGTGTGTGTGTGTGAGAGAGAGAGACAGACAATGTGAGCTGGCTGCTGGGGAAATCTCAGAAACAGTGCACTGTCCCTTTAAGAAAGGCGCTCAGTCACACTCACCGTTCAGGGCTCTGTCTTTAAGGGCTTGTCTACACTGGCACTTTACAGCGCTGCAAGTTTCTCACTCAGGGGTGTGAAAAAACACCCCCCTGAGCACTGCAAGTTTCAGCGCTGTAAAGTGCCAGTGTAGACAATGCACCAGCGCTGGGAGCCGTGCTCCTCCGTGCTATTCCCCTCGTGGAGGTGGGTTTTTTAGAGCGCTTTAACGTTGCCAGTGAAGACACGCCCTCAGATAAAGTTCAGATCTCACCACAGAGGAGCGCCTGCGGGCTGCTTCTTGGAGCTACTTCTTGTTGCCCCATGTTTATCAGTTACCCCCCCCCCATCTATTCTCATTAGTGAGTTACTCCCCCGGCCCCAAGTCTCATGGACACATCGCTGCACAATTATGCAGCCCACAGACCCTTCTCTAATCCCAGCCGCCCTCTGGTCTGCCCCGGTGACCCAGGAACTTCTTGGTGCCCACTGACGGAGGGCAGAGGGGTGCATAGAGTTTTATGGGATCCCTGGGACAGATATATGCACAATAGCTCACCAAAGGGTGGCCTGAGAGGTCTCTACCAAGAGCCCGTAGCCCACTGGGCATCATCATTGCTGCAAGGTGTTTGTATGGGACATAGCTTAAGAGAGATGTGAAAAGTCAGAGATTAGGCTCCAGAAGTGTTGAAGAAAAGCTCATCTCCTGCGCCATGGCAATCCCTTCGGCTGAGCCAATCAGCACACAGAACAAAGCCCAGCCGTGGAGACAGGCTATATTCACTGTCTGGGCCAGGTGCAAGCCTGAGAATCTACAAAGGGCTTGGCTACACTTACAGTGCTGCTTAGTGAAGACGCTACCTATGAGAGAGCTCAGCGTAGGTACTCCACCTCCATGAGAGGTGGTAGCTAGACCAAAGGGAGAAGCCCTCCTGTCGACACAGTGCTGTCTGCACTGTGGGATAGGTCAGTATAACTGCGTAGCTCAGGGATGTGGATTTTCCCCACCCTTGATCGATGTAGTTAGACTGACATACACTGATAGTGTAGACCAAGCCTAGGACAAAGGACCCCGAGTGTAAGTCTGCGAAGAGAGACTTCCTCTGGGAAGAGACAATGGTCTGAACCTAGAAAGAAAGAGGAGAAGGGACAAGAGCTCCCTTTCACCCAGGAGATGGCTGACAGTGTTTGTCTCAGGAACAGGAGATCACAGCCAAGCCTGGAGTAAAACCCTGGAAGGACTGTGGGGTGAGCATTGCTCTACCAGACATAAAAATATCTCGTTCAGTGAGTCTAGGCTCTAGTCAAGGTGGTTTGATTTGATTGGCCATGGAACCATTTCTTTCCAACCCTTCTCTTTGCTACTCCTCGAATCTCTACACTCTGTGAAATCACTTGTCCTTGGTGTCACTATGAAGGGATCTAGAGCTGTGCGTTGATCGGGGTGGTGATTGGAGTTGGAGCTGGTCAGCTGGGGGCCCTGTTCCTTTGGGAGCAGCGGATCTGTGACTGCTGTGAGTGCCCTGCGGGACAGGGGCTGGGTGCTGCAGGGGGATGCTCGGAGGGCTGGGGGCTGGAGTGTGCCTATTGCCAACCTGGAGAGAGATCACCCTGCGAGGCCTAGAGGGCACGGCTTGTGTGGCCTGTAGCCGGGGGAATCGGAGAGCTGATCCCTGGTGGGCACAGATAAGGCTTGATCATGCCAGGGGCAGCTGGTAGTGAAGTGCCCCACAGCCCCGGGTGCCCCCAGGGACTGTCATGGGCCCCCAGAACCTCCAAATTCCTCTTCTTACTCCTCCTCCCTGCCATTCCTCTCAGCATATGGGGGCTCTCCCCTGCCATTCCCTGCAGGCCTCTCCTGTTGCTCTGGGTCAGGCTGAGTGACAGCTCTTTTCTCCACGTTGCAGGTGATGATCCGGGCAGATGTCACGAGAAGCAGGACCAGGGTGGAGCGCAGGATCCAGACCCAGAGCAGAACAGCAGGCGCTGGAACATGGGAGAGAGCAAGGTGAGAGATCACGTGCCATGGGGCTGAGTGTGGGAGCAAATGCACAGGACAAGGCCCACTCCCCGCCTGGCTGGACGGGTCTTTGTTGAGTGCTTCCCACCCACACCACATACATGGGGTGTGTGTTGGGGGCATTTCACCCAGCAACGATGCATCCTGGACAAGCCAGGGGGAGGCCTTTGACTGACCCCAGCCCTACTGGTTAGAGGTCTCATGTAACCCTTCCTGGCTCCGCTCCTGCAAGGATCTTCCTCACTGCTTCCTCTTTGCCCCCTGGTATCCTGCCCTAGCACCTGGTCAGCTGGTGTCAGCCCCCTGCTCTGCACCCTTGGGGCCCTTTCTGAGACGCGCCGGCAACTGGAATCTGGGCTGATACATTGGGGACTGAACTGGGGACCTCCAGAGCCGAAAACATCAGCTGCCGTTTCATGAACTAAAGAACCAAGCCTCTGACATCGTCGGCTGTAACAAGCCACAGCCTCTGTGGCTAGGCAGTGAGAGAAACTTGTAACACACTCACCACTGGGTTAGGCTGTCACCCTGGGGCTGCTCCCAATTAGGACAGGCCAAAATTGTCTAATCTCAGTGCAAGGCTTCCCCCTTCTTACAGAGAAATCACACAGAACTAAAGAAAACCGGTTACCTTTGGCAGAAGCTTCCCCTCCAGAGTTGCTGGCCCCAAGTATATCTGTAGGGTAGATGTACAGTAGATTATGGTTCCCTTCAATAATCTGAAACCCGTATATAAATCAGGAGCAAAATGTCAGAAATTACCACAGAAGTACGTGGGCGTGAAAGCAATAGACTAGGGTTTCTTTCTAGGACACAGGTTTCGTAAAATCACCCCATAAATCTTAAATTCTATTCTTCAATGTCTGACTTAAGGAACATTGACATCACACAAAATTTCAGGTGTATATGCCCCCGCCTCCCAGAAAAACCCTGAAACTTTGTGTCATGTCAATGTACTAAACCTAACAACTAAGATAATGCTATATAAACATATTCCCCCTAGATGTGCAGGGGGGAGGGAGGTGCTGGGGGGGGATGGCCTGGGGGGCACTGCGAGTGCTGAGGGGCAGCCCAGGGGGTGCCATGAGTGCTGGGGGGGTGGTCTGTGGGGGCTCCGCGGGTGCTCAGTTGGGAGCAGCCCGGGACCCCCGCTGGTGATGTGGGGGGGATTGGCGGGGCTGACAGGCTCCCTACCTGGCTTCTTGGAAGTGGTGACATGTCCCTCCCTAAGCTCCTCGCTCCGCAGGCTACCAGCTCCGCAGCTCCCATTGGCTGGGAACTACGGCTAATAGGAGCTGTGGAGGCGGCGCCTGTGGGCGGAAGTAGAGCACAGAGCTAAGCGCTGAGAGAGGGAGGGACATGTTGTCGCTTCTGGGGAGCCCCCACAAGGTAAGCCCGGAGCCCTTCCCCTCTCCTATGCCCCAACCCTGAGCCCCCTCCACACCCAAACTCCTGCTGCTGCCGGGCTCGGGGGGGCAGTGACCCAAGACTGCCCCAGCAGCAGCTGTTGTGTCTGGCCCAGGGGCTGCCTGAGCTGCTCGGGCAGCCCTGGAGCCAGCCACACCGGGCGCTGCAGAAGTCACGGCGGTAATTTCCGTGACCTCCATGACAATCTCGCAGCCTTATCTATGACATGTCTTAGATGTTGGGTTCTGAGGTGTATTGAAAACTGTGGCAGAATTGAGGTCTATCACTTTAATTTGTGAGCTAGTTCCTAGTACTGCTTGTGGGCTTGTGGGTTCCGAGGGAAGTCATATGATTTGTGACAGTCTGGATTGTAAGAGCCAGCCCAGAGTAAAGTTGTGTGAGGTGTGTCTCGCTTCCTTAGGGAGCAGCCTGCTTTGTCTCTCTCTGGTTTTGGTGGTGTCATTCTGAATTCTAAGAAATAATCATCGTATTATGCTTTAACCTTCCAACAAGAGTACTGATGTTTTTATTTAACTTTTCTATGTATATGCTGGTAACATCACAGGGCAATCACCCATTTGATGGCCAGTCAGTAGGGGAGGAAGCATAGGGCATGATGTCACATGGCTTCTGGAGTTGATGGTTTAGGCAGGGACACCGTCTGCCTCCACTTCTAAAGATTCATGGCCCCGCTTCCTCTGGAGTACTTTGACAATTCCACGGCACTGTCCATGGAGTTTTGTCCAATCAGGATTGATTAGGTCATCTTTTTATGACAGATTATTTACTCAATATAGTAAATGTCATGAAGAAATTGGAAGAAATCCAGAAGAATCATTCAATCTATCACTGTACATTGCTGGCTGTCTACTGGAAGTCCCAAAATATCAATCAGCCTCCATGGATCGTGTCACTTTGAGGAAAATGATCGTAAGATCTTCTGATCATGAATGGAGTAAATGGTTAAACAACAAAATTGTTGAGCACTTGATAAAAGGTCTAAGCTAAAAATCTATTAAAATTTGAAAACCACAAATATGTAAAAAAATTCAGAGCTAGAGCTGAATTCTGCAGCTTAATTATTAACACACACATTCAAGCACCCAATCTGACATTTTACACCAAAAAGGTTTACGTCCTCCAGTTTAGGGCAAGCAAACAAACAAAGAATCATAGAATCTCAGGGTTGGAAGGGACCTCAGGAGGTCATCTAGTCCAACCCCCTGCTCAAAGCAGGACCAATCCCCAATTTTTGCCCCAGATCCTTAAATGGCCCCCTCAAGGATTGAACTCACAACCCTGGGTTTAGCAGGCCAATGCTTAAACCACTGAGCTATCCCTCCCCCCAAAAAGTACTTCCTTTTGTTTGTTTGAAACCTGCTGCCTATTAATTTCATTTGGTGGTCCCTAGTTGTTGTGTTATGAGAAGGAATAAATAACACTTCCTTATCTACTTTCCCTACATCAGTCATGATTGTATACACCTCAATCATATCCCCCTTTAGTCGTCCATTTTCCAAGCTGAAAAGTCCCAGTCTTATTAATCTCTCCTCATACGGAAGCTGTTCCATACCCCTAATCATTTTTGTTGCCCTTTCTGAACTAAGTCCAATATATCTTTTCTGAGATCATAGAATCTCAGGAAGTCATTTAGTCCAATCCCCTGCTCAAAGCAGGACCAATCCCCAAATTTGCCCCAGATCCCTAAATGGCCCCCTCAAGGATTGAACTCACAACCCTGGGTTTAGGAGGCCAATGCTCAAACCACTGAGCTTTCCTTCCGCCCCCAAAGATCTCTTTGTAATCAGTAAATTAATTTCCCTTATTTTCCACTGACCTGAGTAAAAGTCAAAATAGTTGTTAAAACACCACTTTTACAGGCAAAAGAGCTTTCTTTATCTCAACACAAAGGTGGGATTTTAAATTCTCCCAGGATCCCACAAATTGTAGAGTCATCACATGTGACTGTTTGAAATCACCATATGGGGACACCAAAAAAATCAATGATCAAATAAATAAAAGAACATCTTGTGCCACATGCAGACCAGAGGGCTCTAGCAGCTCTACTTTAACGCTTTACTGTTACTCAGAAAGTAGAAAACGGACCAGCTCCTCAGTTGGTCTGAATCTATAGAGTTCCACCAAGGTCCAGGCGAGGAAAGATGAACTCAGAGCCCAAATCCGCATGAGGTGCTGGTTTCCCTCAGCTCCAGTTGGGCCTACTGAGATTTGCAGCTGCTCAGCACCTTGCTTGATTAGTCCTTTAAGCTTTAAAGCATGTGACCAGGAAAACCACTGGTAAACTAAGGGAGTCACTGAAAAATTGAAGCTGATTTGAGAAACCCTAATGTGCTGAATTCACAGGCTATGCAACTGGTGGTGTGAACTGGACATTAGGAATACATTGTCCGGAAAACAGATACTAATTGGAACCCTACTGAACTGGATCCCAAAACTCCTATTGACTTCAGTGGGCTTTGGATCAGACTCTGAGTAATTGATATGCCTTTTTCACCTTGTGCCCGGCCTCACAAAGTAAAATATACAAAACCTAAATTTCTTCCACATGATACTGGGCAGAGACATATATATAAGGGGCTAACTCTGCTCTCACTGAAATCAATGGAAGCTTTTCTCTTGCATTCAAAGGAGTTAGGATCTAGTTGGTACTAGGACTAAAATATTTTAGCTCTATCTATTAATAGATTCATAGACATTAAAGGCCAGAAGGGACTTGATGATTTGACCTCCTGCATAACAGAAGCGATTTCTGTATCTCAAGCCCGCAACTTCTGTTGTGCTAGAACATGTCTTTTAGAAAGAGACATCGAGTCTTGCTTTAGAGACTTCAAGCCATGGAGAATCCACCACATATTAAATGAGTTCCCTGCCTGAGCACCTGTTCCCTTACCATGGAGTCTCTAATGAAATAAGCCCCAGAACATAAACGAGAGAGATGGGCCAGAGCTGCAATATTCAAAGGCAGATTTTGAACTTCCTCTTTCCCAGCGCCAAGAAAAGATGGAAGGGATTTTAACTCAGGGTTTTAACCAAGGTCATTAGATAGGGGAGAATTGCAGAATATGGGTCTGGATAATGTGTGCCCAGAACTTAGAGATGCAGCCACAAGTAGTTTATAATTTAGCATCATTTCCTGCAGTGCATGTGCCCGGGGTGTTTTTCAAATGGTCACAACCCGGTGAGTTTACCCCCATCTGCTCTGAACTTCAAGCAAAGTCCATATGGACATTCCTGACAATGCACCTGACAAATTTCTCATTTAAGGATTGATCAATTTTTTGAAGAGGTTAAACCTGTTCTTCACCTGCATAAAACTCAGAAAGGGCTGGTGGAATCTTGTTCAACCATTAAATAAAATAAAACAAAACAATTAGCGTTGAGCTGGACTTCAGGAATGGAGACTTCAGCACGAGAGATGGAAGTTTTGAAACTTTTACTCTAGTTGCCACTGGCTGCTCCCACTGCGCCCCCGCTGCCTGCCCCCTGTGTGCTAAGCAGCCCTCCCTTCATTCAGCGTGTTCCCTGGTGCACTCAGGTACCGGCGGGCACTGGGGAGAGAAGTCTTCTCCTGGTTCCTGTCGTCCTTGTGCTGGTAGCGGCAGAAATACTCCCCTGGGCTCTCTGGAGACACGGGCTGGGCTGACTCAAAGATGAATTTGTTTCTGTCCTTGGGCAGCATTAAAATTTCCTTGCCGTCCTTACAGAAGATGACGCGCATCACTGAGGTGTCCATAGGGACGAAGCACAGCAGTATGATGGTGTCCCCTTGGGGGGTAGGGCCCTTGTTCAGGATCAGTGTCGGGGCAGGGAGGTCACCTTCATGGGGAGGAAACATTATTTGGTGAAACGGCTCCTCTCTCATGGAGATGACATTTGAATTATGGCAGAGACTAGCCAGGCCCTTGTGTGTCACCCTGGACTGGGCTCACCTCAGCCTGGGGCTTTATGCCATGGGGAAGAAGGGTCTCACTCTCACGAGCCGGATTTGTAAATTCAAACCCAGATGCCCCACGTAACTCAGGGGGAGCTGCCCCCTCCTGCTTTACAACCCCGTTAGCTCCCTCCAGCTCTTCTGCTTTTATCCCTCTTGGGCCAGCTCCTCATTGGGGGTAAATTGGCAAAGCTGCCCTGACTCCAACAGGGCTACGCCTGTTTACTCCAGAGCCTTCACCTAGGGAAGGGGACTGGCAGGACACAACCTGGGAAAGCAGCTGGGTGGAGTCACTAGCCTTCACTTGATGACTTATCCCCACCGGCAGCCGTGTCCCTGGGGTCTGGTTCTCCCTGCCTGGCACTTTGCACATTGCAATCCCAAGTTGTGGCTGCAGTACGTGGAGCAGACTCGCGTTGGCTTTGGTCGCACTAGCTTGAGTAGCCATAGGAGTGAAGCCACGGCAGAATGGGGTCGCTGCTCGAGGGTGAACCCAGTGTCTCAGGCTGCCGTGTTGTTACTGCTGTTGTTATCTGAACTAGCCCAGGTGTGTCTACACATGCTCTAATCACACCTCTGATTGCAGGGGGGACACGCCTCGAGTGAGGTCACTGCCATCTGTAAAATGGGTGAGAGAGATGAGCTCAGCCCCTGGTGTGTTGACCAAGGTGGTGTCCATCTTGTAAGTGGGGCTCATCCGGGAGTCAAACTGCTGGGGGCCTCCAATGCTCAGGAGAAGTTTGTTTTTATCAGAGGACTTGTGGGACCCTCTGGGGTGTGTGTGTCCTCTCTGGGCCATTCCACAGGGGGCGGAGGGTCTGTGACTTGAGCTTCAGCTTAAGATGTAAAAACTCATGCCCTGCGTTCCAAGGAACTCTGGGTCTGAAACCCAGCTGAACCCTCATTTACACAACCGTCGTCATGGCCAGAACCCCCAGGACTTCCAGAGCTGAAAGCATAAGTGAGTGAGGCTCTGACACACTCACACCCTCTGTGGACCAGGCCCGGAGTGCGGCATGTACGCACCAAGCAGGGCATTACTGAAGCATGTGGAACTCCACTTGAGTTCAGTGGGAATTGCTCCCATTACGCCGGTGGCCGAACTTGGTCCTCACCTGATGCCAAATTGGTGCAAATTCCACTGCTCTGCCGCGTACAACCTTTCATCTATTTTCAGATCAATTTACACCCGATCCCGTGTGCTGCCATTTACACTCCCATTGGATTCGGGGCCCCCGCGCTCATCCCGTGGGTCTGACTCTTCTCCCACTGAAGTCACAAGGAGTCGGGCCCAATGAATCAGCGGCAGGCTTTTTTACAGTCAGTGGCAATATCCAAAGTGTCCCCCATGAGACCTGATTCCTGGTGCTCTGCCCCACCCGCCAGACACACAGGGCCTGCTTCTCATTTACACTAAAGCCCCGTCCACGGGTAAAGTGAGTGTGAATTTACACCCTCTGTTAGCCTCCTTACACTGCCCAAGTGCTATTAAGAGGCCTTAGTGTGCCTGAGGATCGGGCCTCTCTGTTCTATAATTAACGTTGTTACACGGCACCGACACTCACCGGGAGAGCGGCAGATTTCCTGACTTGCAGCCAGCGCCCCTGTGCACTAAAATATAAATTCCCATCGTTAGTGCAGCCAGGTCAGTTGGGAGCTTATCAGAGCTACACAAATTTAAAATACATGGAGCTTTTGCCATTATAGTAATGAGCACACGGGGCGTCCTCCTGGTCTCGCGCTGCCGAGCGTCTCTGGTGGGAATCTCGTCCCCAGGCAGGTTTCCTCCACTACAAATTTGTTCTGTCCTCCATCAGTTCTGCCGTCTTCCTAGTCAAGCACCTGCACCTCTCCTCTCAGATCAACAGCCACGCCCACAACCCCAGCCCTTTAGTCACCCTCCTCAGATTTTCCCACTCCCGCCTCCTCTTCTCTCTGCACAGGGTCTCACTAAGGTATTTAGGGGGAAAGCTGGCACAATATGATGTGACCTTCCCACTGCTTCCTTCCTCCCCACATCCTACAGCTCTCTCCTTTTTCTCCCTTTCACAGACACAGAAGTTTCTCATCTACTCATCTCATCCCAGCTTCTAGTCGCTCATCCCCTCCCTCCCTCTTCCGCTTCATCTCTCACTCTCCTCTGGCTCTTTCCCCTCGCAGTACAAACACTCATTAACTCTCCCAATAACCCCTCTCTTGTCCCTACACTTGGGAAGAATCCCCATAAACATCCACAAAGCTACCTCAGTATCCTCCAGAGCCTGCCGTGAAACTCTCCATTGTCACGCTGCCTACAATAGACCTGACAATGGGGAGGCTGCTGGTGAGCTGAGACTGTATCGTCTCACTGGGTCCATCTACACTGCAGCTGGGCAAGAGCTTCCCAGCACGGGGAGATGGACACGCGCTCGCTCTGCTCAAACTAGACTTACAACGAATGAAAATAATCTAAGTTAATATAAAAATATAAATGCTGCAGAAATCCTGCTGTCATCAGTACTAAAACTCATCTTTCTGGGTTACATGACTGCAAACAGAACATATCAGAACAAATCAGACGTCAAGAATTATAACATTCAATAACCAGTCGGAGAACACTTCAATCTCTTTGGTCACTCGATTACAGACCTAAAAGTTCACAAAAAGAAAAGGAGTACTCGTGGCACCTTAGAGACTAACCAATTTATTTGAGCATAAGCTTTCGTGAGCTACAGCTCACTTCATCGGATGCATACTGTTGAAAATACAGAAGATGTTTTTATACACACAGACCATGAAAAAATGGGTGTTTATCACTACAAAAGGTTTTCTCTCCCCCCACCCCACTCTCCTGCTGGTAATAGCTTATCTAAAGTGATCACTCTCCTTACAATGTGTACGATAATCAAGGTGGGCCATTTCCAGCACAAATCCAGGGTTTAACAAGAACGTCTGAGGAACAGTGGGGGCGGGGGGGGGGGGAAGGAATACACAAGGGGAAATAGGTTACTTTTTATAATGAATCAACCATTCCCAGTCTCTATTCACGCCTAAGTTAATTGTATCCAATTTGCAAATTAATTCCAATTCAGCAATCTCTCTTTGGTCAAACTGGACAGTCTCTACATAAAAGAATAAATGGACACAAATCAGATGTCAAGAATTATAACATTCATAAACCAGTCGGAGAACACTTCAATCTCCCTGGTCACGCGATTACAGACATGAAAGTTGCGATATTACAACAGAAAAACTTCAGAAACAGACTCCAAAGAGAGATTGCTGAATTGGAATTAATTTGCAAATTGGATACAATTAACTTAGGCTTGAATAGAGACTGGGAATGGTTGATTCATTATAAAAAGTAACCTATTTCCCCTTGTTTATTCCTTCCCCCCCACCCCCCACCCCCACTGTTCCTCAGACGTTCTTGTTAAACCCTGGATTTGTGCTGGAAATGGCCCACCTTGATTATCGTACAGATTGTAAGGAGAGTGATCACTTTAGATAAGCTATTACCAGCAGGAGAGTGGGTTTTGGGGGTGGGGTGGGGTGGGGAGAAAACCTGGATTTGCCCTGGAAATGGCCCACCTCGATTATCGTACACATTGTAAGGAGAGCGATCACTTTAGATAAGCTATTACCAGCAGGAGAGTGCGGTGGGAGGATGCAAGTTTGCAGATGACACTAAACTGGGAGGAGTGGTAGATATGCTGGAGGGTAGGGATAGTATACAGAGGGACCTGGACAAATTAGAGGATTGGGCCAAAAAGAAACTTGATGAGGTTCAAGAAGGACAAGTGCAGAGTCCTGCACTTAGGACAGAAGAATCCCATGCACCGCTACAGACTAGGGACCAAATGGCTAGGCAGCAGTTCTGCAGAAAAGGACCTCGTGGTTGCAGTCGACGAGAAGCTGGGTATGAGTCAACAGTGTGTCGTTGTTGCCAAGAAGGCTAACGGCATTTTGGGCTGTATAAGTAGGGGCATTGCCAGCAGATCGAGGGACATGATCGTTCCCCTCTATTTGAAATTGGTGAGGCCTCATGTGGAGTACTGTGTCTAGTTTTGGGCCCCACACTACAAGAAAGATGTGAACAAATGGGAAAGCATCCAGTGGAAGGCAACAAAAATGATTAGGGGACTGGAACACAGGACTTATGAGGAGAGGCTGAGGGAACTGGGATTGTTTAGTCTGCAGAAGAGAAGAATGAGGGGGGATTTGATAGCTGCTTTCAACTACCTGAAAGGGGGTTGCAAAGAGGATGGATCTAGTCTGTTCTCAGTGGTGGCAGATGACAGAACAAGGCGTAATGGTCTCAAGTTGCAGTGCGGGAGGTTTAGGTTGGATATTAGGAAAAACTTTTTCACTAGGAGGGTGGTGAAGCACTGGAATGCGTTACCTAGGGAGGTGGTGGAATCTCCTTCCTTTGAGGTTTTTAAGGTCAGGCTTGACAAAACCCTGGCTGGAATGATTTAGTTGGAGATTGGTCCTGCTTTGAGCAGGGGGTTGGAATAGATAACCTGCTGAGGTCCCTTCCAACCCTGAGATTCGGTGGTTCTATCTCTAGCCATTCAGAATGTGCTTTGTGTCTGTGACCTGTGCTCGTGATTATTTACACCTCACCCTACTTTTTCAGTGATGATTTTATGTTTTTTCTGGGTGTTAATGAAAATGGTAACTAGTTTACAGCCAAGAAGTGATCCCTGTGGGACCCCACTGGAAACACTCCCACTTGATACAGGAGTTCTGAAGGAACTCAAATGTGAAATTGCAGAGCTATTAACTGTGGTATGTAACCTGTTGCTTAAATCAGACTCTGTACCAGATGATTGGAGGTTAGTTAATGTAACTCCGATTTTTTAAAAAGACTTCAAAGGTGACACTGGCAATTACAGGCTGGAAAACCTAGCTTCAGTACCAGAGAAGTAGGTTGAAACTACAGTAAAGAACGGAATTATCAGGAATGTAGATGAACATGAATTGTTGAGAAAGTGTCAACATGGGATTTGTAAAGGGAAACCATGCCTCACCAATCTATTAGAATTCTTTGAGGCGGGTCAACAAACATGTGGACAAAGGTAATCCAGTAGATATAGTGTACTTGGAGTTTCAGAAAGCCTTTCACAAGGTCCCACACCAAAGTCTACAGAGCAAAGTAAGTGGTCATGGGATAAGAGGGAAGGGCCTCTCATGGATCTCACTGGTGAAAAGATAGGAAACAAACAGTAGGAATAAATGGTCAGGTTTCAGAATGGAGAGACATAAATAGAGGTGTTCCCCACGGATCGGTATGGGGACAAGTACTGTTCAGCATATTCAGAAATGATCTGGAAAAGGGGGTAAACTCTGAGGTGGCAAAGTTTGTGTATGATACAACATTTGTCAAGATAGTTAAATCCAAAGCAGACTGCAAAGAGTTACAAAGGGATCTCACAAATATGGGTGAATGGGCAACAAAATGGTAAATGAAATTCAACGTGAATAAATGCAAAGTAATAGACATTAGAAAACATCATCTCAATGACATGTGCAAAATGATGGGATCAAAATTAGCTGTTACCACTCAAGAAAGAGATCTTGGAATTAATACAAGTTCTCTGAAAACATCTGCTCAGTGTGCAGTGGCAGTCAAAAAAGCTAACAAAATATTAGGAACAATTAGGAAAGGGATAGATAATAAGACAGAAATGATCACAAAGCCACTATATAAATATAATAAATAATATGGAACACTCAAGGACATGGAAACTCAAAAATATCACTTTATTGATCCATGGTACGCCCACATCTTAAATACTGCATGGAGTTCTGGTTATTTTATGTCAAAAAGATGTATTAATATTGGGAAAAGGATACAGAAGGACAACAAAAATGAGTAGGGGTATGGGATAGCTTCCAGATGAGCAGAAATTAAAGACTTGGACTGTTCAGTTTAGAAAAGAGATGACTATGGGGGATACGATACAGGGGTATACAATCATTAATGGTGTGGAGAAAGTGAATAGGGAAGTGTTATTTCCCCGTTCACATAACACAAGAAGCCAATGAAATGTATTGCTGTCAGGTATAAAAGAAACAAAAGGAAATACTTCTTCACACAATGCACCATCAACCTGTGGAACTCATTGCCAGGGGATGTTGTGAAAGCCAAAATTATAATGGGGTTCAAAAAACACTTAGATAAGTTCCTGGAGGACAGGTCTGTTAATGGCTCTTAGCCAATATAGCCGGTGACACAACCCCATGTTCTGGGAGTCTTTAAATCCCTGACTGCCGGATGCTGGGACTGGAAGACTGAGGATGGATCACTTGATAATTTCCCTGTTTTTTTCATTCCCTCTGAAGGATCTGGCACCAGCCACTGTCAGATGACAGGATACTGGGCTAGATGGACCATCTGACCCAGTATGGCCGTTCTTACATTCTTATCTTACCCTCCTTTAATTCTAGCCACTCCATTATCTTGCCGGGAAGCCACCTCAGACTGACAGCGCTACAGTTATCTGGGTCATCCCGTTTACCCTTTTTAACATATTGGCACATTAGCTTTCCAATGCTAAGGTCCTGTGCCCAGCCAATTCCCGGCCTTTGTATCACCCCCAACCAAAGGGAGTGCTGTCCACAGACCACGTCCTGGTGTTACCGGCATGGTCCCCGTTTTCCATGTGATGCCAGTGTCTCAGGTCCCCTTCACACGAACACCTGGGGCATGCTGGGTTTTCATTCCTTCCCTCTCCATGGCTGGGTGTTCTACAGGCACAGTGTCTGCCCGAGCCCTATGCCTGGGCCGGGCAGGCCTGGGTCAGTGTGACAGGGACACACGGCCCCTGGGGGCAGGGCTGAGGGGGCGCAGTGAAGAGGCCAGTGGAGTGAGAGCTCACACTGCCAGAGCAGGCTGGGAGCTCAGAACAGATGTTAATGACCCCTGCGCATCATTTTGTGATAAATTCACCCCCCCACACAACGCCCGCCCTGGCAGTGGTGCGTGCGGCAGGCTGTGGAGGGTGGAGACGCCGAGACAGACACCAGCTCACACCAACAACATGCCCTGGTGTCTCCCGTCTCAGGGGACAGCTGGAGCTAGTGGTAAAATAGTGGAAATTGTCAAGAGGAATTTGCCCTTTTCCTGGGAATGGATTTAGAAATTCACTAGTTTTGGCTCAGCAGGACTGAGCCTGTCACAGGGAGGTTCCAATGGGAAACCAGGGGGTCCAGCTCTCCCCGATGCAGAGACCAGATGTGTGTGTGTGGGGGGTGGTGAATAATGTTTCCATTCTCATCTCATGAGGGAGGGCCCCTCTGGCCACAGACACATCAGGGCCTCCCTGAGACATGCTACAAGAGCCCAGAGCCTGTACGGGCCAGAAGAAGGAAGGGAGAAGGAGGGACCTGGGGCACAGAGCCCCAGTGGCTGCTCATCAGAGATGTAGACTCGATGCTGCTGTGGGATATTCAGGCTGAGTCGCCGGCTCTCGATCACCCCATGATCCTGCTGTGACTGCTCTGTGAGTTTGCAGTGAGCTCTCTGCCCAGCGGTTTAGGGGCAGGCAGGTTTATAGGTCTGCCTGTGCTGGGGGGACATGGGGAACAGCCTGGAGGGGAAGTTATGGTAAAAATGGTTTAAACGAACAGCTGCACGTTGATGTTATACTGAGCTCTAAGCAGTTATTTCATGTTGGGTTTAAAAACTGGTTTGAAATTCATGGCCAAAGTTTCTTACTAATTTCTGAGAGAATATTTAATGCTCAGAACATTGTTTTGATATCTAGCTATTTTATTTAATATCTAATGTCCCTGTGTGTGTGTATTGTACTCACATATATATTACAACCTATGGCTGAGATTTTCAAAGCTGCCGACGGGATTTGGACACTTTGTTCAAATTCATGGCAACTGAGCATCCAAATCACCTATACAGCTCTGAAAGTCTGAGCCGGTGAGCAGATCTCTAATAGTACATAGAATGGACCTGCATTAAAAGGATGATATTGAGGTTACAAACCTGGAAATGACAGGGTTAGGACTGGCTGTGTGGGGCTTATTTCAGGGACGAGGACAAAGAGTTGAAGCTGATTAGGAAAGTAAAGACAGTGAGAAAATGTTTTGAAGATCATGAATGTTCGTGTTCTTTGTTTTCAGCAGGTTACATGGTGAGGAGTGTTTTAGTATTAGAACAAACATTAAACATTAATGGAAACTTTAATCCTGCCTTGCAAATATTCAAACTTTGTAAGATTCCCACTTGGGGCTTTCCATCGATAGCCATGGTGAGACCCAGGGCCCACAGATGGATCCAATTGTGGGATCGGGGCGTATGGCTCTTGCAACATGATCCTGAGTTGGGATTTTCTGGCTTGTCTTGGCTTAATTATTAATATTAATGTCACCCTAGTGTAGCTGGGGTGACATTAATATAGTTAGAGCTGCTGTGTCTGCCAGTCACCCCCTCTCCTGTCTGGTGCAGGTGCTGGGGTCACAGGCCAGGAGCCCTGCAGCTCCCCAGGTGAGTGAGAGCACAAGAGACGTGGAAGAAGGGGAGACATAGAAAGGAGTGAAACCCCCAGACAATGGCAACGGGAGGGTGGCTGGGGAGGTGTAGGAGGCGGGTGGGTGGGCAATGCCTCTTGCACAATTCCTGCCTGAAATCCTGGTAATCGCACTGTAAATGGAACTTCCCACAGTGAGAGACCATAAACTTTACTGGAAGTGAAACACATCTTGGCCAAATCCTCAGCAGGCATAAATCAGAATACCTCTGTTGACTCCAATGGAGCAGGGCTGATTTACATGAGCCAGGGATCTGGCCCAGTGTCCCTGAGATACACGTGTAACAAACTTTCCGTGTGTAAATCTTGGCAGAGTTGGTGCTAATAGAGGAGTGTATTGATGAGCCCAGGGCACTGCACTAGAATGAATTTGCAAAAAGAAAAGGAGTACTTGTGGCACCTTAGAGACGAATACAGACTAACACGGCTGTTACTCTGAAACCTGTTAGAATGAATTTGTCTTAAATCTCCTGTGTTGCACTGTATTTATTTTAATTCCAACGTGAAGAGAAACGGCTCTTTCAATCAGCCAAGCGTACTTCTCACTAATCCATCACTAATGCTTCGTTCCCTGCCTGGCTCTGCCTTCACTGCAGAGCTAACTCGAGTTATCCGCACACAATGACTCCTCTTGAGTTAGCCGAGCTCGTGCGAGAACAGGCACCCTGCTGTACCCACACTGATTCTGCTCTCCCTCGAGTGTGGGGCTACGTACAGCTTCTTGGGGCACGGCCCACGGCTCGGAGAGCTGCAGAAAACTGAGATGTGCTATGAATTCTTTACCAGTCTGGCGTTTCTGGGCACACGATGGGAACTGTGGGAAGGCACTGGAGGACTAGTGGGACTCGGGTTACTCAAGTGGTGCTAGCCTGTGTCCACACTACAGCGAGAGTGTCCACACTTCAATTTTAGCCCCCTTGCGTGACTCTATGAGTCTGAGTCAGTTGCCCTGTCCTCTGAGACTTGCTGTCACGTTGGGTTTTTGCCATGTAGATGTACCCTTAGTCTCTCTTTCTTGTTGCAGGTGACTTCCCTTCTCCTAAATTGTCTCTGAGCACCTCTTCAGCTCAGGTCGGGGACTCCATTTCGGCTCAGTGTCACCTTCGTCTCAAGACTTTAGCTGCTTTAGTTATTTTCTGTCAGGATGGTAAAGAAATATCAAGCCAAAAGGTCACGCCAGGCCGGTCACTGTATCGACATGACATCTCTGTGCGGAGCTCAGGCCAGTTTCGATGTATGTACCAGTACAGGAACGACCAGAACCAGGTGAAAAATTCTCGTCCCAGTCTCCCCCAGACACTGAATGTACCAGGTGAGTTGTTGGACCCCAACACAATGTGAGGAGGGGGAAGGGAACAGCTGGATGGTGTCAGGCATTTTATAATTGTGTGGGCTTCTGCCATGGAATGTGTGGATGTTGTGAAGGCCAAAAGGATAACTGGGTAGAAAAAAGTATGAGATAAGTTCCTGGAGGTTAGGTCCGTCAATGGCTATTAGCCATGATCTGGGTGTTTCTAAACCTCTGACTGCCAGTAGCTGGGAGAGGATGACAGGGGATGGATCACTCATTAATTGTCCTGTTCTGCTCATTCCCTCTGAAGCACCCGGCATTGGCCCCGGTCAGAAGACAGGATACTGGGCTAGATGGACCATTGGTCTGATCAAGTCTGGCTGTTTTTATGTTCTTATTAGATTTCTAACTCCATTTTCCAACCCCACCTCTTGGCCAGTTTCTCTGTCTCATCCACTCATGATCGTTGTGGGCAGGGATTGACATTTATCTTGTCTGTAAAGCTACCAGCTCAATGAGACCTGACCTGGATTTGACTGTCAGGTGCTAGTGCATTATGATTATTAATTATTATTACACCAGCTGGGAATCTGGCCCACTGATGTCAATGGAGCAGGGCTGATCTGCACCAGCTGGAGATCTGGCCCATTTACTCCAGTAGAGCGGGGCCAATTTACCCCAGCTCGGATTTGGCCCAGTGTGTCTGAGGCTCCTTTGGAGAGACATGGTCTAGGGATTTGTAGCAGCTGCATCTCTGGGATGATCTCTGCTTGGTTGGCCACTGAACGCTGAACGTCCCTGATGTTGTCTGTGTTTTTTGCCCAGGCCAGAAGCTGATCCCGAGCACCGGCCCCAGCCCTGAGGATCCACCGTCTCAGGAAGGTGAGTGACTAGGGTTGCCAACTTTCTAGTTTCAGAAAATTGAACATCCTTGGCCCGCCGCTGCCCCAAAGCCCCTCCCCGTACCCCATCCCTTCTCCACGGCCCCACCCCCACTCACTCCATCCCCCCTTCTCCGTCTCTCACTCTTCCCCACCCTCGCTCACTTTCACCAGGGCTGGGGCAGGGGATTGGCATTTGTGGGGGAGTGAGGGATCCGGCTGGAGGTGTGGGCTCTGGGATGGGGCTAGGGACGAGGGGCTCAGGCTGTAGGAGGGTGCTCCAGCCTGGGGCCAAGGGGTTCGGAGCGCAGGAGGGAGCTCTGGGCTGGGGCAGGGGGTTGCGGTGTGGGGGGAAAGATGAGGGCTCCAGCTGGGGTGCGGGGTCTGGGGTGGGGCTGTGTATGAAGGGCTTGGGGTGTATGAGGGGGCTCTAGGTTGGGGCCAAGGGGTTCAGCGTGTGGGAGAGGGGTGTGGAGTCCTGGAAGGAATTCGGGTGTGGGAGGGAATGTGGGGTGCAGGCTCCAGGAGGGAGTATGGGTGTGTGAGGGGGCTCTGAGTTGTTGCAAGGGGTTGGGGCCCGGGAGGGGGCTTGGAGTGCAGGCTCTGGGTGGCTCTGGCTGGTGTGGTTTGTGGGGGTCTGGGAGGCATTGATGTCAGGTGGCCCCTTAAATAGCAGCCACACCAGCACTGCCCTGGCATTTCCCGGGTGTCAGAGGCTGCTCTAACAGCCATGAATCCTGGACACCTGGCTCGGTGAGGACAAAAGTTTTTCCTGTTCTCTGGAATGGGGGGGGGGGGGGGAGAGAATTCCCCGCTAGTGACACACCCACCCCACTGCTGCCCCTGGCTCGCTGCTCCCCCAGCACAGTGCAAATCACAGCAGCTCGAGGGAGAGAGCTGATGCAGGCCCCCCTCCTCCTCCTGCCATTTCCAGTGGCCCCCAACCCCTCTCCTTCATTCTCCCCCACAGCCGGGCCACTGGCTGGGGCCTCCACATTCAGCTGCTGCCCGACTCTGTTCGGACCCGTTCCCAATGGGAGCAGCCCAATTTTACCCCATGCTTCCACGCAGCCCATTCATCCCCGGGAGGAGAGTGACCTGCCCACAGCCCCTTACCTGCTGGCCGCATGGTCCCGAGTTGAACCCAGCACAGTAGCCCCACAGGGCGCAGGTTGTGGGACCCAGGACAGGTGGCTGACCCCTCCTCTCTCAGCTCCCAACAGCTGGGGAGCAGTGGGCCGGGTAGGGAGGGGGCTGAAGACACTTCCTAAAGGCCACAGTGCCCGCTCTGCAGGGAACCCCTGGCCACCGCAGAGGCTGCTGCCGGGGGTTAACCCCGCCAGCCCCAGCCTGCAGCCAAATGCCTTTCCCAGCCTCTCCGCTGGTATCCACCCCCTGCCAGCGGGGGCTCGCACCGCCCCAGAGCTCCACAGAGAGAGCTGCTGCAGGCCCCCTCATCATCCCCCTGCCGCCAACCAGACTTTTAACGGCCCAGTTGGCAGTGCTGACCGGAGCCGCCAGGGTCTCTTTTCGAAAGAGAAAACCGGATGCCTGGCAACCCTAAGAGTGACTGTGTTCAGGCCTAATTCCCCCAGCGCTCAGCACGCTGAGATCACGGTGGGTCTGAACTCTCAAGAATCTCACCCTGAGTCCCTGACCCACAGCCCATCGGCATCCCTGGGACCCTGGCACTGAGTCCAGTGGGCCGGGCTTCTCCTATGTTCAGAACTGGGAGGAGGTGTCCTGTTCTAGGCCGGTCCTTGAGCAGCCCCTCTCCAACCTCCCCCACAGCAGGGTGTGTGGGGAGGGGAACAGCACATATAGAAGCGTCCGCAGCTGAGGGAGACCCATCTGTCTCCCCACAGCCATTCCCCCCTCTCACCCTGCAGCTGGCAGCATCTCCTACTAAAGCAGCTTCTGCGTCGTTGCAGCGATGGGAGAGGAAGCAGAGATGGGACCATTTTACACCCCATGGCCAAAGCACCCGGCAGCTTGGGAAAGTGGAAAGAGCCTCCCCTGTGGGCTGGGAGCTGGGGGTGGGGAGAGTTCAGGAATCCCCATTCTGCACTGTTACAAGAAGGAGGAACCGGGATGGAACCAGAGGACCCCCGGAGGGCAGACTGGAATCCACCCAACAGCCTCAAGAATGGGAGAACCAAAGAACAAGATAAAATCTAGCAGCACGGAGCCGTCAGGAATGTGCTATCTGCTGATTGATTCAGCAACAGCATGATGAAGCAATTCCCATAGACTGGCATAGGAAGAAATTCCAATAAAAATAGACTCTAAAAAGTGAAAACTTTGGGGTCTGATTCTGCAAACCAACTTCCAGGAGCATCAGATGAGCATCTGACAAGGCCCTGCTCCCTCCTCATGTCCAGGCCACCTGGCCAGTGGCTTGGCATGAGCAACTCTAAGGCTGGTAACTATGATAACAACCTTGCAGAACCTGTGTGTGTGTGTTTGTAGGAATGAATGTGTGACTAAATATGAGATTGAATGGAATGTTATAGCTATAACTAACTGCTTACTATGATTCTTTCTGTATTCACAATAAATGTGGTATTTTGCCTTTTTCCCTTTAATGAGATCCTGCTGGTTTTTATTTTATTGGTATAACAACGGAAGGTCCCTCCCATGACCCCGGTGGGGAAGGACAGGCTCTAAAGCCTTGGCGAGGCCAGAGCAAGTCTGGGGAGTCACACAGTGGCTGGCCTGTGACTCGCCTGCCTGCCCATTGTGACACATCCCTGCTGGCTGGCACAGCCTCATCCCCTCACTGCCAGGCTTGGCTCTGGCAGAGCGAGAGCTGGCACGTGCCGCTGGGGAACGCTGAGCCAGCAGCTCCAGCTCCGCCACCGGCAGCAGAAAGTGGGTGGCCCATTTACACGCAGGCTTCTGCCCACTCCTGACTCCAGGTAGGAGAATCTTCTAGTGTCCACCTCTGCTTTTCCATTGCATCGCCAACCACCCCGAGGCTTCCCCGAGCTCCTGGCTGGGTGGCGCACGTCTGCCAAGTGCCCCGGTGCCGGCCGTCTAGCCTGGTGCCAGTGAGGAAGTGGGCAGCGGCATGCGCACAGGAGGGAGTCTGGGGCGGCTCGACAGAAGGGGTCGCACCAGTCGAGCCCAGAGGGGACGGAGAAAAGGAGGAGGGTTTGGCAGGGCTGGTGGCACGGCACGGGAAGGCGGCACAGGTGGTTAGATGAGGCATTGGGCTGGGACCCAGGAGAGCTGTGTTCAGTTCCCCGCTCCTCTGTAAGTCTTCTGCGTGATATCAGGTGAGTCACTCCGGGCCTCAGCTAACGAGGGAGAGCACGTCCCTGCTCTGCGGAGGGGGCGTTGAAAGCCTAAATACCACAACACCCGTGTGCTAAGCCACTGGCATGATGGGGCCAGGTAAGTGCCCAGACACTGAGGTTGCCGGGGGAACAGGCATTCTCCGGTTGCCTGGAGCCATTGTTCCATTCACCAGGACAGTCCGATGCCAGAACAGTCCCCCTGAACTCCGGAGAGGACTAGAGGTGCCTTAGGACGCCTGCCGTGCAGCTGCTGGCGAGTCAGCAGGAGACATTGGGTGAGGAATGGAGCCCCCCAGGACAGGGGCCATTCAGGAGACCCAGCATGGGGGGAATCAGGCCTGGGATTCTCTGCAGCGGCTGCTCCCACACAGGCCTTGGAGAGAGGAGCTGTGAAACCCCCACAAAGCGCTGCCCCAGCACAGAGCTCTGTAGCACTGGGACCCCGTACGCGTGAGCCGCAATCCAGCAGGGCCTTGGGCCAACCCCACCCTCTCCCATTGCCCCACTCTGGGAGGCCAGGGCACAGTTCACAATTTAGCACGGACCAGCTGCAAGGATCCTGGCAGGTCCTGGTATGGTTGGAGCAGCATTTTCAATGTTCGGGAAGAGCGAGATCTGTGCAATAGGCAACGTAGCTCCATCTGGGCACCAGCCAGCTCCTGTGCCCCAGAGAGCTCCCACAGCTCCCACTGAACCAGGGACGAAGGGGGCAGGAGGTTGAAAGAGCAGGTGCCATCCTGGAACCCAGGAGACCCATGTTCATTTCCCAGCTCTGCCACAGATGCTCTGTTTGTCTTCGAGCAAGTCCCTTCTTCCCTCTGTGCTGTAGTTCCCTGTCTGTACAGTGGGGGTAGCAGCCAGGCCCTGCCCTGCAGGGGGCAGTTAGAATAAATGCTATTGAGGTTGGGTAGTGCTCGGATGCCAGGGGGATGAGGGCCAGGATGGTGCCTAAGACAGACCGAAAGCAAGGGGGAGTTACAGAGCCGGTGGTGAGAGGGGTTTGGCCTTTGACAATCTGCTCTGAGTGCCTGGGCTGCCAGATCCCAGCCAGCCGCTGGCATTGCCAGACCTCCCTGATCTACGGTGCTGGTGCTCTCCCTGCTTCTAGGAGTCACTGCCTCCCCCTGGGCCGAGACCCCCATGTCACGGAGTCCCCGGGCAATGCTCTGGAACTGCTCCCTACGAAGTCAGTCAGGACTCTGGGGAAGTCTCCTTTCTGTGAGCAGCCTGTCTGCAGGGCAAACAGCTCACACGGCTTCCACCTTCCTGGGTCTGATCTCGGAGCATTCAGCATCCTCTGCCCCTCCATGAGCTTCCCACAGTGAGTCCGCCCAGGCAGGCTCCTGGGGAAGCCAGAGAGTCCTGCACCCCAACTCCGCAGTCAGACGTGACTCTCAGCCAGCCAGTAAAACAGAAGGTTTATTAGATGACAGGAACATGGTCTAACACAGAGCATGTAGGTGCAGAGAACAGGACCCCTCAGCTGAGTCCATTTTGAGAGGTAGTGAGCCAGAGAACCACCTCTGTACTTCACTCCATGTCCCCAGCCAGCCTCAACTGAAACTCCCTCCAGCCCCTCCTCCTCTGGGCTTTGTCCCTTTCCTGGGCCAGGAGGTCACCTGATTCCTTTGTTCTCCAACCCTTTTAGCTCTCACCTTGCAGGGGGGAAGGGCCAGGCCATCAGCAGCCAGGAAACAGGGTGTCGGCCATTCTCTGTGTCCAGACCCCTGCACATACCTGCCCTCTAGGGCTCTGCAATGATCATACACCCTTACCCCACCACCTAGAGACTTAAGAACTGCCTAGGGGAAACTGAGGCACCCCCACACTATTCAGAGGAAACATTAAGAACAGTCCCACTTCCTCACACACCACAGCAATCATCTCCTGGGGCTGTCATGGCACTGAGCATTAGCAAGGTCTGAGACTCAGTTGGGCGGGCGGGGGGGGGGGGGGTTTGCTATTAAAGCAGCTTCTGCGTCGTTGCAGCGGTGGGAGAGGAAGCAGAGATGGGACCATTTTACACCCCATGGCCAAAGCACCCGGCAGCTTGGGAAAGTGGAAAGAGCCTCCCGTGTGGGCTGGGAGCTATGGGTGGGGAGAGTTCATGAATCCCTTTCTGCACTGTCACGAGAAGGAGGAACCGGAATGGAACTGATTCTCCCACTCGGGGATCCAGAGACCCCCTGGCTCCAATAGCATGGACGCAGGGAGGAGCTCTGGCCTGGGGTCTGCAGGAGCTGGGACTAGAGGAGCCCAGCGGTCCCTTCCGGCCTCACGTCTGTGACTGTGGGGAGCGGAAGGTCCCTGCCATGACCCCGGTGGGGAAGGACGGGCTCTAAAGCCTTGGCGAGGCCAGAGCAAGTCTGGGCTGGGGCATCCCATGGCTGGGGAGTCACACAGTGGCTGGCCTGTGACTCGCCTGCCCATTGTGACACGTCCCTGCTGGCTGGCACAGCCTCATCCCCTCACTGCCAGGCTTGGCTCTGGCAGAGCGAGAGCTGGCACGTGCCGCTGGGGAACGCTGAGCCAGCAGTTCCAGCTCCGCCACCGGCAGCAGAAAGTGGGTGGCCCATTTACACGCAGGCTTCTGCCCACTCCTGACTCCAGGTAGGAGAATCTTCTAGTGCCCACCTCTGCTTTTCCATTGTATCGCCAACCACCCCGAGCCTTCCCCGAGCTCCTGGCTGGGCGGTGCACGTCTGCCAAGTGCCCCGGTGCCAGCCATCTAGCCTGGTGCCAGTCAGGAAGCGGGCAGCGGCATGCGCACAGGAGGGAGCCCGGGGCGTCTCGACAGAAGGGGTCGCACCAGTCGAGCCCGGAGGGGACGGAGACAAGGAGGAGGGTTTGGCAGGGCTGGTGGGAAGGCACGGGAAGGTGGCACAGGTTATTAGATGAGGCATTGGGCTGGGACCCAGGAGAGCTGTGTTCAGTTCCCCGCTCCTCTGTAAGTCTTCTGTGTGAGATCAGATGAGGGAGAGCAGGTCCTTGCTCTGCGGGGGGGGTTGAGAGCCTAAATACCACAACACATGTGTGCTCAGCCACTGGCATGATGGGGCCAGGTAAGTGCCCAGACACTGAGGTTGCCGGGGGAACAGGCATTCTCCGGTTGCCTGGAGCCATTGTTCCATTCACCAGGACAGTCCGATGCCAGGACAGTCCCCCTGAGCTCTGGAGAGGACTAGAGGTGCCTTAGGATGCCTGCCGTGCAGCTGCTGGCGAGTCAGCAGGAGACACTGGGTGAGGAATGGAGCCCCCCAGGGCAGGGGCCATTCAGGAGACCCAGCGTGGGGGGAATCAGGCCTGGGATTCTCTGCAGCAGCTGCTCCCACACAGGCCTTGGAGAGAGGAGCTGCGAATTCGCCACAAAGCTCTGCCCCGGCACAGCCTGCCTGCCTGCCGCTCTCCCGCCATCTGCTCCTTCCCCTTCACGGTGGTGTCAGAGCAACTCCTGCTGCTCACCAGCCCGCCCCCGCTCCCCCACCCCGCTTGCCTCCCCCACCTGGGACCTGCCACGGACCCAAGATTCCTGGGGGAAGGGATCAGGGTAATTTCCCTGGGCAGGAAGAATCCTGAGTGGTTGGATGCAGCCTGTCTGCTGGGCAGTTTGTGAACCAGCAGAAGGAGAGGCGGGATTGAGCCGGGGGAGGCCGTTTGGCCTGTGGGATGGGCCTGGGAGTCGGGAGACCTGGGTTCTAATCCTGCCTGTACTGCTGACTGCCTGGGTGACTTTGAGGCCATCCACTGGCTTGTTTCCCTGCTGGCTGCCTTGGCTAGTTAGAGTCTGAGCCCTACGGCCCAGGGATTTTCTGCAGCACCTGGGGCAACAGGGCCCTGATCTCAGCTGGCAGCTGTAGGCGCTGGTGGAATGGCAGTACGTGGACTGGCCCTGATGCTGAACGGGGCAGTCGCCTCTCACCCCTCACAAGCAATGCCTTGTCCTGGCTTCTTGCAGGATGGCTGAGGAAGTCCGCAAGGTCCCCTTGAAGCCCATCCTTGCCTGGGAGGAGACGAGACCTCCTCCAGGGAAGAGTCCACAGAAGAGCCCACAGCAGCAGCAGGAGCTGTGTGTGCCTCAGCCCTTCCATGCTGGTGAGTGGGTGCCTCCTGGGTGGGCGGAGGGGGCTGCAAAAATGGCAGGGGCCATGGCCCTGCATTGCGGTGGGGCTTGGCCCCTCTGGGGGTTGGGGTTGCAAGACCAAGGTGTCAGTGGCGGGAGAAGACTCCATCACCTTTGTACAACTCTGGGCTGCCATGAGATGGAGAGACAGGAAAACCCAGGCAGGGGGGAATGGCCCCTCCTGCTGGCAGCAGCTGCAGCCCCTACATCTGATCGGGGCATTAGGGGTGGCAGCAGAAGCATCAGGTGGAGACTGACTGAATTGCTCACCCCCATCCGTCACACTGCAGGGTCGGAAGATATTTTCCAATGGTCGAAGGGAATGCTCTGTGCACGGTGGGTTGTTCAGCCTAGGATTGCAGGGCGCCGGCCAAAGCATGAGATGCCCCCTGATGTTGCAGCCCTATCTGCTGGCTCCTTTGCAGGGGGGTGACGCATGGCACAGCACAGGGCATTTGGGTGGCGGGGTTGTTGATGGGAGCCCAGGGCTTGCCCAGGTTACACCCCATGGCTGTCGATGGCAGGAGAGGCAGTCAGAGGAAGCAGAACGGGGAGGCCCTGGGTCCCCGTATCCTGTGCAGACTGGGTAGCTCCTCCCTCTCCCGCAGCTGGGAGCAGACCGATTCACTGCCAGTCCCTCTGCCCCCTTCAGCAATGGCCCGGAGAGTGGGGACACCACTCATAGCCTGACATCATGCCTCCTTCCAGGTGTGGCGCTCCCCAAGTCCCCAGGCTCAGCCTGCATGCTGGGTGCGGCAGGGAAGTGGGGTAGCAGCTGGGAACCAGGGCTCTGACTGGATCTTTGCTGGGCTGAGCAGCAAAGAGTTGGGGAAACCAGGGATGGCTGTGCCAGACCCTCTTGTGCATCGGGGCTGCTACCCTGCTGGGGTGGGAGCGGGGGGCAAGGGTTTCTGCTAAGATCTCTCTCACCCAGCCTGCAGCTTGGCAGCCTCAGGTATTACCACTGCTCTGTCTTTGATCAGATTCACCATCACGGGGGAATGCTTCCTGCTTTATGGGGCCAGACTCGCAGGAGAAAGAGACCCTAGAGTACATCAACGCCTTTCTCAATGGCAATGAACAGGTACCAAGAGCCCTCCTCTGATCTCTCAGCTACTGCCCTGTCCACATGCACCATCCGTCCTTCTCCGGATGAGGCATGGATTCTAAGGCCAGACGGGACCACTGTGACCTCCTGTATAACACAGGCCAGAGACCTGCCCCCAAATAATTCCTGTTTAAACTACAGCATCTTAAAAACATCCTGTCTGGAGTTACAAAAGGCACCCACCATGCCCCTTGCCCACTTGTGCCCACTGGATTTGGCCAGTCCCCAGCGTGATGGGTTGCCCCCCTTTGAGGTGCCACCTGATTTACTGGCTTATCACTGAGCCCGCCTCTTCTGCCAGCCTGGGCCCCCGTTACCTTGTCTTGTTGGGCTCGGCTCACAAGCCTCTTCCAGCCATACACACAGGCAGGGCCACACACAGCTGCAGAAAGACACAGACACTGAGATCAGCTCTGGGAAGACTCAGCTGAAGGGCCTTGTCCCAGTTCTCTGGTGCCCACCTCCTTTGGAGTACAGACCCAAAGGTTTTTTGACATTCACCCCCTCCCTCGACGTGGAGAGAGGTATGAACAACTCTTTGCCCCTCCTCCCACTTACTAATTTATACTACAAACTGGGTTGTGGTGTAAACAAGAAACAAGATGATTAACTACAAGAGGTAGATTTTAAGCGGTTATAAGAGATAGCAAACAGAACAAAGCAGATTACCGTAGTAAATAAAGAAAACACACAAACGAAGCTTTACACACCAGATAGATAGGATAGACATTAGCAAATTCTCCCTGAGTGATAAACAGGTTGGCAGATTCTTAAGGCAGAAGCTGCCTTGGTTTTGCAGCTTGGATTTCCCAGGTTTTCTTGCACAGGCTAGGAATCTCTTTCTCTAGTCTGGGACCATCACTTCTCATGGTTCAATCTTTGTCTCTCAGGTGTTTCCAGGTATCTTATTGCAGGGAGTCTGAGGTCCCGTCCCATCCCCCCCGCGATGTCATTGTTCCCCTTTTATCTTCTCTTCCCACCTGCTGGAAAACTCTTTTCCTGTGACCTGGGTCCAACAGGTCCCGTTGTGTCGCCTTATCTCGGGGAGGTTTCTATTGCACGCAGTTCCTGGGGTAGCCCTAATGCTTGTGCATTTCCTCCAGGAGCCAGTGTTTGGCTTTTTTGCTGTTCTACCTGAAAGGCTGTTTTGAACCTCACAGTGTTTTTCAGGAACACATACACAGCTGAACTTCAGAACGTCACATCCAACGATAACACATGCAATCCAATGAGACATTAATGTCTAGCAGACAAAGACTTTTAGAATGATACCTTACAAGACATACTTGGTACCAAACATATCCTAATTAGATGACAGTGGCGAATATTGGGGTGTCAGGGTGTCACACCCAGATGTTCCTCCCACTCTATCAAGCCCCCCAGTAAGACTGTCTGGCTGCTTAGCCCCCATCTTGCAGTTCCTCTTTCGACACCTACCCCGTGAGATCTGCTCCCTCTCTGGTCTGGTTTCACACAGAGCTCCCCTGCCCTCCCCGCATAGTCACTCCTGTTGGGAGATGAATGGCCTTCTGGCCTTCGGCATATCAAAGCCTGAGCAGCGCTGGGCGGAAGCTTTCTGACATCTCTCCCACTGGCAGCTCCTTTCCACGCTAACCTTCCTGTTTTTGTCTAATCTCTGCGGGGATAGGAGGAGGCCAAGAAACTTGAATTCTTGGATCGTGTCATCACCATCAGCAGGGCCGTCCTCACGAGGCACCCAGACAGAAACCTGTCAGCTTTTCTCGGCAAAGCCCTCCTTGTGGAGAAGATAAAGGTGAGTAAAACGCACACTCGGGCTATGTTACTTGGCGGGTTTAGTGATTGGCCTGGAGAGCTCTGCAGATTTGTCTACCTTCAACTGCCAATCGCTGGATCGTGTTGGACGTTTGTCTGTTAGACTGAAGAGCCCATTTTCAAGCATTTGCTCCCTGTGTAGGTACTTACAGACTGTCATCAAGGCACCCTGTAACCTTCTCTTTGTGAAGCTGAACTGATTGATTTCTGGAGTCTCTCACTATAAGGCATGTTTCCCAGTCCTTCAGTCACTCTTGTGGCTCTTCTCTGACCCCTCTCCAATTTATCAACATTCTCCTTGAATTGTGGGCACCAGACCTGGACAGAGGATCCCAGCAGAGGTCGCACCAGTGCCAAATACCGAGGGAAAATAACCTCTCTAACAACTGGAGATTGCCCTGTTTGTCCAGCCCAGGATGGCATAAGCCCTTTTGGCCCCAGCCTCGCACTGGGTGCTCCTGGTCAGCTGATTACCATGCCTGCCAAGTCTTTTCCAGAGTCACCGCTTCCCAGGTTAGAGCCCCCCATGCTGTGAGCGTGGCCTGCGTTCTTTGTTCCTGAACATGTCACTGTATTGAAACGTAGATTGTTCCCTTGCACCCAGCTTCCCAAGTCACCGGGTCGCTCTGTATACACCAGTCTCCCTGCACAGAGCCCCAACACTCCGCAGTCAGTGCCCACTAGGGAACTAGCAACAAATCTGCTCCGTAGATTTGGAAAGTCTTTGCTCTGCGGCACTGCAGAAAGCTTTCCGGAGCTTACCTCCCTTCCCTGAACGTGGGACAGCGTGTGCTGGTGGGTGGTCCAGTGGGCTGGGGCTCAGTTCCTCAGTGAGACCTCTGGGCAAATCACTTCCCCCTCTGTGCCTCAGTTTCCCTCCCATGCCTTGTCTCGTCCAGTTAGCTCGTGAGTTCTCTGGGGCAGGGACTGGCTCTCACTGTGTGTGTGCAGCACCTGGCACAAGGAGCCTGATCTCAGGTGGAGTCCCTTGGTGCTAATGCTGATGGAGCCTTTGCAGTGCACTGGCGCGTGACGCTGGGGCACTGACCACAGGCCCTGCCCTGCGCTCCCCAGCTGGAGCCCTGCACACCATCAAGCCCACAGTAGGACGACCTGTCTGCCGAGGCCACGTGTTGCAGGCCCTGCGCTTTGCTCCCCAGTCGGAGCCTTACGGGAGCTCAGAGCCCGGCTGGCACTTCCCCACATTGTCTCCCCAGGAGCTGATTGATCTTGAGTCCGTCGACTCCCTGACCAGCGGGGTGCGTCAGCAAGCGATGCTCGCCATCATGGAGCTGAGGTACCCGGCCTGCCCGCGCAGCCCCAGCTAGTGCTGTGTGCAGCCAGACACGCCAGCCTCTTGGCATGGCCAGTTCTCCAGGGCATTCCCCCCTCTGCTCCTCCCCGTCTTCTGATTCCCCCGGGCACGTGGCACCAGGCCATGGTGCTGGTGCATGTGCGCTGGCACCAATGGGTTGGTGGTGGAGGATCCTTCGGTGCCTGGCGACCTCTCCAAGTGGCCGTGTGAAGATGTGGGGGAGGGAGCGAGGGGGTGGGACCGGTCCCCTCTGGGACCCGCAGGCGAGGGCTCCGGGGGGAGAGGGGCAGTTGGGCACTGCTGGAGCGGCGCCACCGGAGTCGCCGCCAGCTGTGCCAGCTGCATCACACCGGCAGTTCAGTGACTCCCTGCGGCTCAGAGGCTGGGCAGGCTGAGCCCTGCCTCGTGGCACAGCCTGCGCCATGGGGGGCTCTCTCTCAGTGCCGCTGGCGCCCTGCTCTCAGCTTCCCAGAAGCCTGCCCGTCATGTCCTGGGAGCCTGAGGCCAACATCAGTGCATCAGTCTCGCCTCAGCCCTCCAATCCGCGCGTGTCTCTTCTCTTAGCAAAGTGAAGCCACTGCTGCGGGGAATGGAGCTATCCAGCCTGCTCAACCTCTGCTTCTCCAGCACCTTCTCCCTGCCTCCAGCAGAGACCAACCAGGGCGTGGAGGCTGCTCTATACAACAACGTAAGCCCCAAACTAGCCATGAGGAGCTGCCCCAAACCGAGGGGGAATCCTGCAAGTCACTTGTGTCCCTGCCCCTGGGTTACCTGGCGCTGGCATAAGAGGGTAATGATCACAGCTCCTTGGCAGCGCTTCAGCTCAGGACCTGCAGTACCAAAGGACAAGCCCCACTGCCGCAGATAAAGGAGTAACTCCCTCATAGGGTAGCAGTAGTAGGCATTTATCCTTCACAGGCACCGGCAATTAGTGGGGAACAGACACTCCCTTCCCAAGCACATTCATCCCCAGTGCATGGCTGGGGGCACAGGCCTGAGATCGGTTGCTTGAGATGCACACAGGCCAGGGGAAGTGAAGCTTGGCTGGAAATCTCCCCTCCCCCTCAAATGCGGAGTCCTTCCTGACTCTTCTAATGCCTTAGACTGTGTGCAGTGTCCTCCCTGGGGACAGCAAAAGCGGGTGGGGTCCTGTTGCCAGGAGGAGTTTGCAGTAGGTCCCCTGCAGGTACAAGTGAGTGGGTGAGCTGGAATAGCAGGGGCTGCCATGGCCTGGGGCGTGTCACACGCCAGGGCATTGGTTCGTGGCCTGGCTGGGTAACGCCACTTGCTGTGGTTTCTCCTCTGCTCTGCACACAGACTCTGAACACCATGGATGAGCTGCTGAAGGCCTTGGTGTGTGAGGATGAGAAGCCCAACCTTGTGGTGCTGCAAAACATCGTGGAGGTGTGGAGGCATGGGGGCAGGAAGGGGACGAGTCCTGTAGCTGGGGTGGGGCTCTGGGACCAAGGCTCCATTTAATCCCAAGCATGGGACTTCTGCTCCTCAGAGTATGTTCTATAAAAAGGTTCTTGGGCTGGAGGACCAAGTGCCCCCGCTATATCTGAAAAACGTCTGCATGGGGCGGAAGTGGAGGAGTGCGGGATCTGCCGTGTTCTCCACTGAGCCTCATCTGAGCCCGGGATTCATTTGTGTTCACCATGGGCCCCACCAATACTGGCCACAGCCCAGAGCTAGATTCCCACAATGTTCTAGTTCTGGGGCCACAGGAAGTCGATTCTGTGGGTGGTTTGTGCTCCAAAAAGAGGGAAATGTCCTCGGCAGATATTCAGTCTACTGAATATTCAGATACTGAATATTCTGAATATTCAGTATATTCAGATACTCAGTATCAGTATATTCAGATATTCAGATACTCAGATGTCCCTTGCCAGTTAGAACTCATTTTTGCCTTAGCCTTTCTGATTTTCACTCTATGTGCTTGTGCTATTTTTTGATACTTCTCCTTCGCAATTTGTCCCAATCTGTTTCTCTCAGGTCCTGCTCCCCTGGACCGCATCCAAGGAGGTGCATGTGTGGCTGAGGGCAGTGGGAAGAATCACCTGGCTGACCAAATTCATCTCTGGTCAACACCAATTCAAGGTGAGCAGCCTGTGACTCTGGCCGTCTCCTAACTGCACTGAGCAGCCTCGCGGTGCAGCGCTCCCTGGCAGGGAAAACCCAGGCCTGGAATAGTGACTTCAGCAAGATCCTCGGTAGGAGTCCAATCTAATGAGCCCTGATGTGGACGGGTCTGTCCTCTGACTCCAGTGGGCCTTGGGTGGAGCCCCATAATTCTATCTCCAAGGACTCTCCCCGCTGTTCCCCTAGGACCAAAGTCTGCTCCGCAGGGTCAGCGGATTTACAGAGGATGGCCCTGAGAGCACCCTCTGAACCCAGGTGTCTCTTCACCCCCTTTGTCAGTTGCCCCCGGGATGCTTTGGCATCAGCTCCTGCCAGGCTGCCAGATGAACACCCCCTGCTCTGGGTGCTCAGGGCCATTGAGCTGCTCCAGCTGCTCCATCCCCCCTGTGGCAGGGCCTCCCCTCCAGCAGCTGGAGGGGGGCGCTTGGATGATATGCCCCCAGAGGGTGGGGCAGCAGAAGAGAAGGGGTCGGTCCTGGGGCCGGTTTTGTTCAATATCTTCATAAATGATCTGGAGGATGGTGTGGATTGCACTCTCAGCAAATTTGCAGATGATACTAAACTGGGAGGAGTGGTAGATACGCTGGAGGGGAGGGATAGGATACAGAAAGACCTAGACAAATTGGAGGATTGGGCCAAAAGAAATCTGATGAGGTTCAATAAGGATAAGTGCAGGGTCCTGCACTTAGGATGGAAGAATCCAATGCACCGCTACAGACTAGGGACCGAATGGCTAGGCAGCAGTTCTGCGGAAAAGGACCTAGGGGTGACAGTGGACGAGAAGCTGGATATGAGTCAACAGTGTGCCCTTGTTGCCAAGAAGGCCAATGGCATTTTGGGATGTATAAGTAGGGGCATAGCGAGCAGATCGAGGGATGTGATCGTTCCCCTCTATTCGACACTGGTGAGGCCTCATCTGGAGTACTGTGTCCAGTTTTGGGCCCCCCACTACAAGAAGGATGTGGATAAATTGGAGAGAGTCCAGCGAAGGGCAACAAAAATGATTAGGGGTCTAGAGCACATGACTTATGAAGAGAGGCTGAGGGAGCTGGGATTGTTTAGTCTGCAGAAGAGAAGAATGAGGGGGGATTTGATAGCTGCTTTCAACTACCTGAAAGGGGGTTCCAAAGAGGATGGCTCTAGACTGTTCTCAATGGTAGCAGATGACAGAACGAGGAGTAATGGTCTCAAGTTGCAATGGGGGAGGTTTAGATTGGATATTAGGAAAAACTTTTTCACTAAGAGGGTGGTGAAACACTGGAATGCGTTACCTAGGGAGGTGGTAGAATCTCCTTCCTTAGAGGTTTTAAAGGTCAGGCTTGACAAAGCCCTGGCTGGGATGATTTAACTGGGAATTGGTCCTGCTTTGAGCAGGGGGTTGGACTAGATGACCTTCTGGGGTCCCTTCCAACCCTGATATTCTATGATTCTATGATTCTAAGGAGGGAGGTGGAAGGGGACACAGTGAAAGGGATGGGAGGGGCCAAAGGAGCCAGAGCAATGGGGAGTGGGTCAGGGGAGGCCGTGCAGACCCCAGGAGAAGAGGGCAAGGGGCTTGGTGCGACGTGGGGAAGAGCAGGGAGCGAGCGCAGGGGCTGCAGGAGGGGCAAGGGAAGGTCTGGCAGGAGGGGGAGGCTAGAGGGGGAGGCTGCAGGAGAGAACCGGCAGGAGAGAGCCGGCAGGCTGGGTGCGGCGCAGAAAGTGGGGGTTGTGGGGAGCTCCAGGATGGAGTGAGAGAGGCGGAATGCAGAGAAGAGGAGTCCAAGGTGACCTCACGCTCCTGGACCTGAGGTCAGTGGAGGGAGGGGGATGGGAGAAGGGGCTGGGATTAGGAGCTTGCCCTTGAGATGGAGACTGGACGTTAGTTCATTCCTTAACCAGGTCCCCACCTGAGGGCAACGTTTGCTGACTTTGCTACCCAGACTTCCCGTCCCTGCTTAGCTTCCCTCAGTCCCTGGTGATGGGCCCCATGGCTCCTCCTGCTCTCATTGTCCCCAGTCTCTCTGCGCTGGGCTCTGCCTCGCCCGGTTCTAGCCCCTTGCTAGTGCAATGCCAGGGGGACATGCTGCGCTGGGCCTGCAGGGGCGAGTGACTCCCCTTGCTCCCTCTCTCCGTCAGGGACTGGAGGAGTTCAGAGTCCTGGGCCAGCTGGTGGGCTGTCTCACTCTGCTCTGTGCTGAGCAGGAGCAGGAGATCTGCCGATCGGCTATGGAGGGACTTCACCACCTCTACGCCTTCCTGCTGTGGCAAAAACGTAAGAGCACTGGAGACCCTTGTCCTTCCTAAATACATTGACATGGGGTTTCCAAACATGGGAAACATATTTATTGAACACTTCTGCCTTTTCTGCATCCTTTTAAACAGTCTCCATCTAGTAATGAGTCTACACCATTGCTAGGATTTCTTTTGTTCCTAATACACTTTTTGAAAAAACCTCCTTAGTATCCATAGTCCTTCAAGCCATGGAGTTTCCCCTGATGTCTTTAGCTTCCCCTGTCCATATTCTACTCTTCATAACTCACATAAGAATGGACATACTGACTCAGATCAGTTCATCTAGCCCAGTATTGTGTCTTCTGATAACGGCCAGTGCCTCATGCTTCAGAGAGAATGAACTGAAAAGGGAAATTTGGAGTGATCCATCCCCTCTCATCCAGTCCCAGCTTCTGGTAGTCAGAGGTTTAGGGACATGCAGAGTCTGGGGTTGCATGGCCTAATTATCTTGAACCCAATTATCCTTTTAGGCTTCACAACATCCCACGGCAACAATTTCCACAGGTTGCCTGTGCATTGTGTGCAGAGATACCTTCTTTTCTTTGCTTTTAACTTGCTGCCTATTAATTTCAGAAAGTGACCCCTAGTTCCCGTGTTATGTGCAGGGGTAAATAACACTTCCCTATTCACTTTCTCCACACCAGTCATGATTTTATAGACCTCTGTCATCTCCCCCCTTAGTCAGCTCTGTTCTAAACTAAATGGTCCCAGGTCTACACTGCAGACCTATATTGTTATCACTCCATTGCTCAGGGGTGTGAAAAATCCACACCCCTGTTGGCAGAAGCACCCTCCCACTGACATAGCTAGCGCCTCTCCGGGAGGTGGATTAAGAGCTTGTTGGCAGAGGACCATCTTCTCTTCAACGCTACAGCGCCGGTGCAGCTATGGCGATAGAGTGGTTTAAGTGTAGACTTGCCCCCAGTCTTTTTAATCTTTCCTCATATGGAAGCTCTTCCATACCCCTAATCATTTTTGTCGCCCTTCTCTGCACCTTTTACAAGTCTGGTATATCTGTTTTGAGATGGGGCGACCAGAACTACACGCGGTATTCAAGGTGTGGGCGCGCACATTGGATTTGTATCGAGGCATTCTGACATTTTTCTGGTTTATTATCTATCCCTTTCCTAATGGTTCCCAACATTCTGTTGGCTTTTTTAACTGCCACTGCACGGTGAGCGGATGTTTTCGGAGAACTCTTTACGATGACTCCAAAATCTCTTTCTTGAGTGGTAATTTAAACCCCATAATTGTGTATGTATAGTTGGGATTGTGGTGTCCAGTTTGCATTTATCAATATTGAATGTCATCTGCCATTTTGTTGCCCAGTCCCCCAGTTTTGTGAGATCCCTTTGTAGCTCTTCGCAGTCTGCTTTGGATTTAACTATCTTGAGTCATTTTGTATCATCTGCAAATTTTGCTACCTCACTGGTTACCCCTTTTTCTGGATCATTGATGACTATGTTGAACTACACTGGTGTCAACACAGATCCTTGGGGTGCCCCGCTCTTTACCTCTCTCCACTGTGAAAACTGACCATTTATCCCTCTTGTTTGCTTCCTATCTTTTAACCACTGACCCATGAGAGAACCTTCCCTCTTATCCCATGACAGCTTACTTTGGTTGGATTGGTGAGGCATGAGTTCCCTTTACAAAAGCCATGTTGACTCTGCCCCAACAAATTGTGTTCACCTATGTGTCTGATAATTCTCTTCTTTCCTATCATTTCAACAAGTTGCCTGGTGCTGAAGTCAGGCTTGCCAGGGATCACATCTGGAGACTTTTATAAAATTCACTGTCACATTCGCTATCTCGTACAGAGGCCGATTTAAACATTAGCTTACATACCACAGCACTGCACATAAGTTTGTTTGGATGTCTCGTGAGAGCTGCAACCTTTGCACCAGGCAGGCAATTTACCATGCGGTTCTCCCACTCATCACAAACCCAACTGCTTATATGTTTATTGATTGAATCCCCCATTACTATTACCTGGCTTTTCTTTGTAACTGGGCTTCCCGCCTCAGGAGGGGCAGCCTCAGTGTGAGAGGATATCCTGACTTCATCTGGCAGGTGGGTCCCAACTATGGGATCGTCTCCCTCTGCTCCAGCTCGATGTTCTCCTTCCCAGAAACTTTCACCCTCCTCAGCAGCACAGAGGCTGTCAGACTGGGGGTGGGACCACTCTACTGCATCCCTAAAAGTCTCCTCTATGTACCTCGCTGTCTCCCTTGGCTCCACCAGTTCAGATCCTCTGGCCTCCTGGTCTCCGAGGGCAGTAGCTCCTTGGGCCAAATGCCCAGATGTGCTACCTGCCCACAGGGCTGGTAATCCTACATGCTGCATTCAGTGCAATCCACTGGAGAGCCTCACAATGCTGCTGCACTTCTGCCTGGTTTATTTTGACTCTTCCAGGGGGGTTAGTTTGTTTAGTTTTGTTCGGGGGTGGGGGGAGTTTATTGGCCTGAATTTACAGTATGTTTCTTAGACGTACTTGTCTGTAAACTTCCTTGCAAAACTCCCGTTTCCAAAGCTAACCTCTGATTTCTATTGCCTGCTGTCTGTTTCCCCTCCCTGGTTCAGGCACCACGCTGGCAAAGCAGAGTGCAGAGTATCTGCAGGTCTTCAGGGAGTGGCGAGCGGAGAACACCTTCTGGGTCACCTGGTTCACCAACACCAGCAATATCGCCATGGTAACTACTTTCAATGCTTCCTGGGATTGTTGTGCCCAGAGTCCTCAGGAGAGAGAAATTAACACCCTAGGAGTCAGGGGGAAGGGACAGACCCAGGCGTGTGACTGACCCCACCCAGCTGGGCCGGAGCCCTGCCTATGGCCCACTCCACCTCATAGAATCATAGACCTCAGGAGGTATCTAATCCAATCCCCTTCTCATAGCAGGACCAACCCCAACTAAATCATCCCAGCCAGGGCTTTGTCAAGCCTGACCTTAAAAATCTCGAAGGATGGAGATTCCCCACCTCCTTAGGTAACCCTTTCCAATGCTTCACCACCCTCCTAGTGAAATAGTGTTTCCTCATATCCAACCTGGACCTCCCCCACTGCAACTTGAGACCATTGATGCTTGTTCTGTCACCTGCCACCACTGAGAACAGCCGAGCTCCAGCCTCTTTGGAACCCGCCCCCCTGCCCCCCGACCCCAGCAGGTAGTTGAAGGCTGCTATCAAATCCCCCCTCACTCTTCTCTTCTGCAGACTAAATAAGCCCACTTCCCTCAGTCTCTCCTCATAATTCATGTGCTTCAGCCCCCTAATCATTTTCGTTACCCTCTGCTGGACTCTCTCCGATTTCTCCACATCCTTGGGGGGCCAGATGTGACCTCACCAGTGCCGAATAGAGGGGAATAATCACTTCTCTCGATCTGCTGGCAAGGCTTCTACTATGGAGGGCCAATATGCCTCCTTCTGTGCCACATCCCAAGATGCACTGGGTCTCATCCAAACCTGATCCCAGCTCCTTGTCAGGTGTGGTGGGAGCTTCCCCAGAGATTAATGCTCTCCAAGGCATCATTGCGTCCACGCACCAGTGCCAGCCCCTGCTGAGCACTAGAGAGTGTATCCGTGCTGTGCAGTATTGTGCCCCCGTGCACTGCCACGCCGGCCTCTGCCATGTACGACAGCTCCTGATTGCTGGCTGGGTACTGTGCATCCCAGGTGCAGTAACCCAGCCCTGTCCCGGCAGAGCGGGCTTTGCCTGCACTCCTGGCTGGGCCACTCCTGGCTGCTCGGTCCGACTGGAACCGCACTGGGCAGCAAAAGGGGTTTCACTGGCAGGTTTCTTTCAGATGTTTGGGAAGTACTTCAACCCCTCCGAGCGCATGGACTTCCTCCTCACGGCTATCGAGGGCATGAAAGACACCAGCGTCCATGACTCGGTGGCGGCCAGGCACATGCTGCATGTGATCCTGTGGGTCCCCAGCCCAAGCTTGGAGAGGGTAAGAGCTGCAGTGAGAACAGCCTGCTGGGGGAGCCCATCCGTGGGAGACTCTGTCTCTGGGCGCTCGGCATTACTGGGGGGCAGGTCCTGTGCAATGCGGGGGGTCAGTCTAGGTGATCTCCATGGCCGCTTGTGGTCTTGCAGTCTATGAATCGATAGGCCGGGAATTGGCCCTGTGTTCTAGGCCTGGAGCTGGAGAAGAGGATGTGGGAGGGCAGATGGCTCTCAGGTACGGCAGCTCCCTGGCACCCCAGATCAATAGCAGCACGAGGAAGCCAAAGCCCCCATCTCCCCATTTCCCTTCCAGGTGTCGGAGGCTGTGACGAGCATATACCACAACCTGGACTCCATCAGCGAGCCGCTGGCCCAGCAGCAGCTGCTCAAGGCCCTTGTCGTGCTGGGCCACCAGTACAGCGAGGAGGTGGTCACAACCCTGCTGGGCTGCTCGCTGTCATGTGACAGGTACGGGGCTGGGGCTGCTGCCGCTTGCGCTCCGGCTCCCCCGGACTGGTCCCGCTGCCAGGGTCAGGGGCGTGCAGAACCTTCCAGAGACCTCCTGCTCCCTGCAGAGCTTCTGCTTCTTCTGGAGGGTTTTGCAGGCTGACATGCCGTGGAGACAGGCCAGCCTGCAAAACCCCAGATGGCAGCCCTTGACCTCCCCCGGGGCTGACACTCAGACCCGGCCCCCATGCAGCCTGCGCCAGGCAGTGGGGGCCCTTGCTGCAGCAGGAGGGCAACAAAGGGCCGGCCGGTGGCGGGAGACCCAGCAGGGTGCGGGTGGCGGTGGGTGCAGGAGGCTGGCGCGGCTCTGGCCAGGTGAAATCGGCTCTCTCCCTTTGCAGCGTTGCTGTGGAGATGTGGAGGGTGCTGACATCCCACCCCAAGACCGCAGGAAAGGTCCTACGGGAGCTGCTCAACACGCTGCAGGAGCGACCGCTGCATCTTCATCACGACGTCTCTCAGCAAGAGGTTGGTGTCGCCCCCTTGGCCATAAGTTCCAGCCCCTGCAGCAAGGGAAGGAGCGCTGTGTTTCCCCTCCACGGCCTGAGGGTGTCTCTTAGTCTCCCACTGGGTATCGTCATTGGGCCGAAGAGAGAGAGCGTGACTCTAGCCAGCGCTATAGTCGAGGCAGAACACACCAAAACCCTCTCCTGGTGCTCTGGGACATCTCTCATTGAACCGCAGGGTGAGAAGGGATCGCAAGGTCAGCTTGTCCAGCCCCCTGCCAAGATGCAGGATTTGTTGTGTCTATCCCAGCCGAGACAGATGGCTCCAGCCTCCTTCTATAAACCTCCAGCACAGGGGCTTCCACAAGCTCCCTAGTCGTCTGTCCCATTGTCCTACTCTTCTTACAGTTAGGAAGGTTTTCCTGAGATTTAATCTAAATCTGCAGTGCTGTCTTTTGAACCCATCACCTCTTGTCCTGCCCTCTGTGGCAAGAGAGAACAACTTTTCGCCATCTTTTTTTTGGCAGCCTTCGAAGAATCTGAAGACCATTAGCACGTCCCCCCTTAATCTCCTCTTTTCCAAACTAAACATAACCAGTTCCTTCAACCTTTGCTCGTATGGCTTGTGTTCCATCCCTCTGATCATCTTTGTCACTCGCCTCTGGATCCATTACAGTTTCTCCACATCTTTTGTAGACATTGGTGACCAAAAGTGGACACCGTACTCCAGCTGAGGCCTAACCAGCACTGAGTAGAGTGGTACTATCACCTCCCATGACTTGCAGGCTATACCTCTGCTAATGCAACCTAAAATTGCATTTGCTTTTTTTTTTTTTTTTTTTTTTTGCAACAGCATCGCTTTGCTGACTCATGCTGAGGCTGTGATCCACCGCAGCTCCCAGATCCTTCTCAGCAGTACAACCGGTTATCCCCCATTCTGTTTCTGTGCATTTGCTTTTTCTTCTCTAAATGTAGCACCTCACTTTTGTCTTGGGTGAGTTTGATTTTGTTGTCTAGAGCCCAGTCCTCCAATTTACCATGATCCCTCTGAATTTGAGCTCTTTCCTTCAAAGTCTTGGCAACTCCTTCATCAGGGAGCTGATGCAGGGCTGGGGTCATTGAAAGCTTCCCAGGGGACCTGGCCGTGGCCTGGAGTCAGGAGCCCTGGTTTCTAGTCCTGGCTCTGCCACTGACCTGCTGGGTGACCTTGGGCAAGTCCCTGCCTGGCTTTTGTCTGTTGTTCTGCAGGGCAGGGCCTGGCTCCTGCAGGGTGCGTCTCTGGCTGTGTGATCCAAAGAACCCTAGCACTAGAGTAGCAGCAGAGCTGTGGACTCTAGACCTCCAGGGAATGCTGGTGACACCAGTGATCCGGGACGCCCGGAAAGAGCCATTTTGCTTCAATTGGAACCATTTTTTCCTACGAATCCCCTTTTTGAGCCTTGTAGGTTTTAACTGTTGACGTCACAGCTCTGTCCCGCAGCACTCGCTCCTCTGAAGAGCTCGAGAAGGGCCTTTTGCTGCTCAGACCTCATACCAAGTGTGATAGACACAGCATAGTGAAGGCAGAGAAAACCCTTGGGACTTAAATACACAGATCTGGCAGCCTGGTCAAAGAGGAGACAATCTGAAGGCAACTCTCCCTAATGATAATTTACTTCCCCTGAGAATAGCAGGTGAGTCCGGTTTATTAAACCCGGACGATGAATCGATCAGACATGGAGAGGGCATGACTGTAATTCTCTTTGTTATCCACCATTCCCATTGTTCCATGTCCTCAGCCTGGTTTTCACTTGCTTGTGTTTTATTTTTCCTTCCGGAACCGGTAAGCCTGTATTGGACACTTTTTCCCCTGATCCCGGTTGAGGTTTTGTGGGGCTGTCTTTGAACAGTTCAAAAGCCAAATACAGAAATGATTGAATCTGGCTTTTAGTAACAACCAACCCTACAAAATCGGCTCCCTCGCCGAGGCTGGGCTGTAAGGCCCGGGACTCAGGAGAACCCAAGTTCAGTTTCGGGCTCTGCCAGACTCCCCGGGTGACCATGGGTGAGTCACGTCGCCTCTCTGTGCCTGAGTTCCATGTCTGTACAATGGGGATAGAAATCCTTCCTTTGTGTGTCTAGCCTGTAAGCTCTAGGCCAGGGAATGTCTCTTTCTGTGCCTGGAAAGGCCCCAGCACATGCCCTGATTGCAGATAGGCGCTGGAGGTGCTATTCTAACCCTTATAAGAAGAATACACTTGATTTGTTTGGGGTCAAGGTGTTGTGCAGAGAAGTTTCCACAGATGATACCTGCTAATAAATACCACCCCCTGAGATCGGGGGTACAAGGAAGCAGCTGCTTATGTTGCAGGTAGCCGGCCCCGCTGCCTGCGATCCTAGCTGGGGCTGTGCAAGGGCTTTGAGGCTCTAACATGTCATCTGGAGGAGGGGCGCTAGAAGACTTTTGATAGTGGAGGTGCTGAGCACCCTCTTACACCTGTGCACACACCCCACCACCCCTAGAGCTGGGGTCAGGAGCAGGGCCATGGCTCCAGGGGGGCGGGAGATGGATGGGGCAAGGGGGCCGAGGCTGGGGCCACAGCTGGGAGTTGGCGCAGGGCCGGCAGCTGGGACCTTGTGTGTGGGGCCAGGAGCAGAGCCCCGCGTAAAACCTTGGAGTGCTGCAGCACGCCCTGCACTCCTAGTTCCCGTGGCTCTGTCTGCAGGGGAGGCAGACGTTGTTTTGGAAATGGCTTGTTGGGTCACCGGAGGGTGTTTCGTAAAGCAGCTCCTCCTTTCACACAGATAGGGAAACTCCAGCGCCAACTCCCAGTCGTCGTGGAGCGGCTACACGAGGCAGACAGGGACATCATCTCCAATGCCATCACGGTGCTGAGAGACATCCTCGCTGGCATGGACAGGCAGAGCGCCAGCCCCGTGGCTGTGCAAGTGGCTGAGAAACTCCTGCCCTTCTTTCATGATGTAAGGCCTGGCGGCCCACGGGAGACCCTTCAAGCCACAGACGTGTGAATGGGGGCTGGTGGGTGGGCTAGCGGGACCTATGCTATGGCCCTAGCCAGAAAAAGGATTGTCGTAAATGACATGAACCCATTCCCGCCTTCTTCTGCTACCCCATTGTCCATCAGAGCATATGGCAGTAAGGGTGGGAACCCTGGTGTCCTGCAGGCCTGCTGACAAGGATCAGGGCAGCCTGGGGACGAGGCTCCCCTTGAGGGAAGGACATGCATTCCTGAGCCTGCATGCAGCGAGGGGGCCTCTGCAGCACAGGGTGCCGCAATGCTCCTCCTGGCTTCCAGGGTAACAAGTGATGGTACCCTGGTGAAAATCCTGCCCCTCCCTTCCCTGGCCAGGAATCCCACAGCTGGCCTGTCAGCTCCATAAGGAAACGGCTCCATCTGTAGGTTCTGCAGCTACCGCCCTTTCCTCTCCCCTTCGTTCTCATGGCAGGGCAGCATCAAAGGAGGAGCTAGTTCTCCCCAGGCCTTTTGTAACCACAAACGCCAGCATGTTTGTAACTCCCGCCAGCATGTTCACCAGACTGATGTTCACTCCCCCACTGCACGGCGAGAGCCAGCAAAGTGGGCGGGAGAAAGGGACCCATCCATTACTGCCTTCCAGGGGTAACGTCCCAGTGGGGGCTCCTGGAGGGACCACCCTCCTCCCCAGCTCTCACAAGGCTAAATCCTATCCTCAGCCCTCCCGAACTCTGCTGGGACCCGGCCGCTCTTTATTTAGTAGTGGCACAGGCCCAGCTAAAGCTGTTCCCAGGGTCTCCTGGATCCCCAGCTGACCGAAGGGACAGGGCAGCCCAGACCGAAGATGCAGGATCTCGCCCTGGGGTGAGCCTTTAAACGAGAACCCTGTGGGGCCCGGGGGGAACAGAACAGGTTTTCTGGCCAAGAAGATACCAGGCCAGACCCTCAGCTGGTGGAAACCTGCATCTCTATTGCCTTCAGTGGCGCTATGCCCATGAGACTCTGGCCCCCAGCTGTGCCTGTATGACTGGGGGTGAGTTAGCAATACCCCCTGCAGGGCAGACATCTCTGTCACAGTGCGCGCTCACCCCGCTGAGTGAGCACGACCGTCACAGCCTCTCCTCCCCACATCCTCTCTTGCAGGAGTCCAGCAAACTCCGGGTGCTCTCCATCGCCCTCTTTAAACACCTGCTGGAGCTTGTAAGGGGGCCCAGCAGGAGGAAGATGAAGGAGCACGTCCTCCGGAGCCTGGTCCCGCTGCTCCTCCTCCTGCATGATGAGCGTCCCAATGTGTCCCAGGTGAGGCCACGAGCTGGAGCCTGCAGCTGAGATCGTTACAGAGTGACCAGTAATTTGTTGGGGGGGGCCAACATGTGACACCCCCCTTTCAAGGGTCTGGCCGGCAGAGGGCAGGTGCTCAGTGCTGTGACAATCAGGTGCTCAAAATCACTTGAACGTTGAGTCCAGTAGCGCCATGACCATGGCGCCCCACCCAACTGCTGAGTCTTCCCTGCCTCCTCTGAGGCCAACACTCCCCCCCTGCAGCCAGGCTGAGAGAATGGGTGGGCGGAGGGGTCAGCTCACCTCTCCTACAGCCACTGGCCTCCGCACATTCCCCTGGCTGTGCTGGTGGGAAGAGCACAACCCTGGCCATGGTCCCTACCCGGAGCAGAGCTACCCAGCCTCCGGATGGTGCCCAAGACCCAATGTACCCTTGGCCAAGCAGCCCGGACAGCTCTTACTAGCCATGACATGCCCAAGCCCCCCCTCCGCCCCGCCCCAGGTGCCTGTGCCCACGCTCGCTCTCATGGTCCCCATCACTTGGGAGCCAAATGCTCCCAGCAGTAATGAATTCACCCTCCTACCCCACAGGAGGTGGGGAACTAACGCACAGCGTGAGGCCTAGTGCCTCAAAAGTATTGAATGCCCATGGGCATTAGGCACCTAAATCCCTTTGTAGCCCTGGGCCGAAGCAACTTGCCTGAGTTCCTGCAGGAAGAGCTGGGAATTGAGTCAGGTCTCCAGCCATTGCCTTAGCCACACCTCCGCCCTTCCGCAAGCAGCCGCGGGCCGGGAACCGTTCAGCACACACGGCCTCCAGTAACTATGTTAGTGGCTTCCAGCTGGGCTGTCCCTAGCCATTTGGGTGCCCTATCCAGCCCCCCCGCAGTGGGGCTGTGTGGGGTCCCAGGCCTCCCCCTCCCTCCCACCAGAGTCTGGGAGGCAGGAGCTGTGTGGGGCCACTTTTGGGGGGCCCACAGGCCAGAGTGTCCTTGGGGGATTAGCGGAGAACTGGGAGTAGCCCGCTCTGCTTCCCTCGCCCCGGCTCCAGCCGTGTCGCTCGAGGGAGGGGCTTTGGGGAAAGGGATCCCTCCCACACACACACTCACTGACAGCAGCGGGAAGCGGAGCAGCCTGGCCCCAGCCCGCTCTACTCTGCCAGCTCCCAGCCGTGGCACTCCGCTTCCCACCGCCGGTGAGTGCGGGGGGCAATCCTTTGGAGTAAAGCGGGCTGGGACCGGGTTGCTCCACTTCCTGCCACTGCCAGTGAATGTGGGGTCGCTGGGGGAAGAGGCTTGCAGAGAAGAGGTGGAATGGGGGCGGGCTGGGGACGGAGCAGGGGGGAAGGGGAAGAGGCAGGGTGGAGGGAGTTGTCCAGGCCCCCCCAGGGACGGCCCTGCCCTTTGTAGTGGGCGCAGCCCGCGGCGGGGCTGGCCGAGGTATAGGGCGGGTCGCTGGGGCTGGTGCTGCTGCATGTGCAGCATGCAGCCGCCTAGTGGCACCATGAAATTTAGGGCAATTTGGTGCCCCAAATTTCGTGATCCCCTTTGCAGCCGCGTATGCCGAGGGACGGCCCTGGCTTCCAGCTCCCGTAACCGTGGCCGGCTCGCCCCGGCCCCTCTTGTTTTGCAGGTGTGTTGGGACACCCTCAGGAGTGCTCTGGAATTCCTCAGGTGGAGCCAGCTCGGTGCTCTCGTCCAGAAGAAGGAGCTTTGGCGAGGCTGTGACTGCCTGGTGAGGGAGTCCTCCATTGCCCGGCTCCGTGCCCACACCGAGCCCCAGCCCCGGGACCACAGCTGGCCCTGGCTGTAGTCCCTCTGCATGATCCCCCCGGCACAGGAAAGAGGGCTGAAAGCAGGACACTCCACAGATCTGGAACCTGGCCTGCAGGATGGAAAGGCCTTTAATAACCTTGTGCTCCCTTGTTCTGGCTCCTAGGTGGCGTGCTACAAGGGAAGGGCAGAAACCTTCCTCTGCCAGGCCATGGCCTTTCTGGAAGACCCACAGGATCCCATTAGAGAAGCGGCCATCAGGTTTCTAGGTAACCACAGAGCAGAGGGGTCCCTTAAGCAGAGGGGCTGGATCCAGTCCCAGGCTCTCCTCAGTCCCTGCCGGCAGCGAGAAGTAACCCCTGGGCTCCTGATTGCCGAATGAAGGCTCAGGGGGGTCAGAAACCCGCAGGAGCAAGCTCACCCCAAACTGCCCTGATCGGCTGATGGGCCCCCTCCAACCCCACTGCTCCCCATGCGGTCCCCATCCCCCCCACCCCCACCCCACCATGGGTTCTTGGTAGTGGAACCTCAAGGCGCTATGCTCTCCTTTGGCAACCAGCCCCACAGCCATTCCTGGGGACTCGCCCTTTCCCCTGGGGACTCAGGAGTGCGTCCTGGACAACAAGGGGCAGGGGAAAGCCCCACTGCTTGGAGGGTGACAGAGGCTTTGACACCCTCTCTGGGGACGCAGGGATGTAATGAGCTGTTTGTGTGTGTAGGGCTGACTGCCCGGCAGCTGGACCAGCAGAGCCAGGAGAAGTTAGACGCCATCTGCAATGGTGAGTGGTATCTGCCTTGAGCACTGAGCGCTAGAGGGACGAATGGCCCAGGGCCACGGGCTGGGTTCAATCTCCGACGCCAGCAATGTGATCTTGGGTGAGAGCCACAAAGGGTTGCAAAATGTAGATCCCCAAACCCCCGATCAGCTTCCCCCTCACCCTGTGGTGTCTGCTGGTTGGCATGTGCCCAGGCACTTAGCCCTGACCTCAGAGCTGTGGCCTGGCAAATCCCCAAACTGGGCCTGAGCTGGCTGGCTTTCGCAGACGATTGCCCCCCCCCCGCCCCCGCAACACAGCAAGGGTGGGGTCCTGCCTCCCCCCCTTGCACTCACTAGCCCAGGGTTTCTTGCAGTCACCTCCAGGTGGGGTGCCTGGTGTCAAGCCACTGCTCCAAAGGAGACTGAGGTGACGTCCGGTCATCTACCTCCCTGCTGCATGCCCGGACCCCAGGGCCAGCGCAGGGCAGAGCAGCGTCTCCTCCACATTTGTTGGGGAAAAGGGGGACGGGGGGTGTGACATAGCTCAGGCTCCTCACTCCCAGAGCAGTTTCACAGCTGGGCCCCAACCAGAGCTAGAGAATGGCAGAGCTCCCTCCTCGGCATTTCCTGGAGGGCAGCAGGGCACCAGAAGTTAGGCATAGCCTAACAATGCCCAAGCCCCCTTTGTGAATCTCCCCCTCTCTGGGCTTGAGTGCCCATCTGTGCACTGGGGGGAAGGGGGAGCGTAAATATAGGCAGGGATGAGGCCATCAGATCCTGCAGGGACGGGGCAGTCCTGGAAATAGTGAGTGAATGGGGTTCATTGTGACTTCTTGCCTGTGTCTGGGGGCTCCCCCAGCTATGGAAGGCAGTGGGGATGTTAAGTGAGGGTTGGTGGTTGTTCCTGCTAGTCCCCTGCCTCCCGCCTCCCAGCCTGCTGCCTTCTTGTCACGGGCTGAGAGGTACAGCCCTGGCTTGGTGTGCCAGGGCTTTCCAGAGCACCATGGCTCTGACCTCCATTTCCTTCCTTTCAATCTTAGTCCTCAAAGGCTTGCAGCAGGACAGCAAGTCCTCTGTCAGATGCCTGGCTTTGCAGACAATGCTCATCCTCAATGCCTGCAAGAAACATCGTCCAGCCCGCACCAGCCTACGGACACTCTTGCACAGGATGAGACTGATGCATACAAGGGAGAACCCAGTCATTGAAGCTGCCCAGCTGCCTGAGTAAAAGCCAGCCTCCCTACTCTGGGGGTTTGGTGCACCAGAGCCCGCCTGGAGCAGGGTGGAACACATCCTGCCGGACCATGGCTTTCTCCCCATTGGCCGCCTGCCCTGCCCAGCCACGTGAGTAGTTAACCGCTCAATAGCTTTTATCACCATGTACTTTTTGACAGGTTTCCATGCCCCGTGTAGAGTTTACATCCCGCCCTCCGTCCCCGTTTCCGGTCGTGTACATTTTTGGCACCATCGGCCCTTCTGAACATTTATTTTGTATTATTTTTCTGTGTTTGGCCGGGGGAAGGTTGCGTGCTTGTGCTACAGTCAGGCAGGCAGAGCAGCAGAAGGTCGATTTGCCTGGCCCTTGATCAGGGCGGGGCAGCGATCAAGTAGGCTGCCACTCCTGACGGCGGGGTGGCGGGGATAGGGGAACCCAGGTCCTCCCGCTCCACAGCGTCCCCGCCCAGGGCCCTAACAGCGTGCTGTGTTTTGACATATTTAGAGAAAAAGTATGAAAGAGTAGAAAGAGAGGCTGTAGGGGGTTCGCGGCTCCCTCCCCATCTGTCTGGGCGGGAGACCACGCCCCTTGCTACGATACTTCCGGGGTACCTTGGTTCAGGGGAAATAGCTCAGTGTTCATGGTTCTGGCCTGCAGTCAGGCCGACCAATGGTAGAGAGTCTGTTTGCCCGGGGTCCTCATTCAGGACAGGGCTGCTGTCGAGTAGGGGCTCTGGCCTACAGTCAGGCAGGCAGAGCAGCAGAAGGTCCATTTGCCTGGCCCTTCATCAGGGCGGGGCAGCAATCAAGTAGCGGGGCTCTGGCCTACAGTCCGGCAGAGCCGTCGCAGACTGGGGGAGGTTAGCTCTCTGGTGGGAGAGTCAGCACAACCGTCTGGCATCCTGATTCAGGCGGGTGCCAGACCAATCAGGCCTCCTGACAACCAAGTGGGGAGGCTGCTACTCCTGACGGTGGGGTGGCAGTGGTAGGGGAACCCAGGCCCTCTCGCTCCACTGCGTCCCAGCCCAGGGCCCTAACAGCCGTGGAGCGGTCCGCCACTGCGTCAGTGGGGAAAATCCGACAGCAACACGCTGGCCGGCTTGTAGTCAATATCACAGCTGAACCCAATTCGGCTGTCCTGGGCTCCTTGCTACACGTCATTCCGTGTGTACATGGGTTCAGGGGTGGCAGGTTTGTAGAAATTTTGGTGGTGCCCAGAACCCGCCCCTACTTCGCCCCCCACCTGCCCAAGGCTCCAGGAGAGAGTTTGGGTGAGAAAGGACGTCTGGGGTGCAGGCCCTAGGCTTAGGCAGAGTATTGGGGTGCAGGCTGCAGGCTCTGGGAGGGAGTTTGGGGATGGGAGGGGGTGCAGAGGGAGGGGGTGCAGGGCTGAGGGGTTTGAGAGGGGCTCAGGGCAAGAGTCGGGGTGTAGGGGGTGAGGGTTCTGTTTGGGGCTGGGAGGTTTGGGGGGTTAGAGAGGCTCAGGGCTGGGGCAGGGGGTTGGAATGTAGGGAGTGGCAGCCGGTGTCAAGTGGAGTCCCCCAGGGGTCGGTCCTGGGGCCGGTTTTGTTCAATATCTTCATAAATGATCTGGAGGATGGTGTGGATTGCACCCTCAGCAAATTTGCGGATGATACTAAACTAGGAGGAGTGGTAGATATGCTGGAGGGCAGGGATAGGTTACAGAGGGACCTAGACAAATTGGAGGATTGGGCCAAAAGAAATCTGATGAGGTTCAATAAGGATAAGTGCAGGGTCCTGCACTTAGGACGGAAGAACCCAATGCACCGCTACAGACTAGGGACTGAATGGCTAGGCAGCAGTTCTGCAGAAAAGGACCTAGGGGTGACAGTGGACGAGAAGCTGGATATGAGTCAGCAGTGTGCCCTTGTTGCCAAGAAGGCCAATGGCATTTTGGGATGTATAAGTAGGGGCATAGCGAGCAGATCGAGAGACGTGATCGTTCCCCTCTATTCGACATTGGTGAGGCCTCATCTGGAGTACTGTGTCCAGTTTTGGGCCCCACACTACAAGAAGGATGTGGATAAATTGGAGAGAGTCCAGCAAAGGGCAACAAAAATGATTAGGGGTCTGGAACACATGACTTTTGAGAAGAGGCTGAGGGAACTGGGATTGTTTAGTCTGCAGAAGAGAAGAATGAGGGGGGATTTGATAGCTGCTTTCAACTACCTGAGAGGTGGTTCCAGAGAGGATGGTTCTAGACTATTCTCAGTGGTAGAAGAGGACAGGACAAGGAGTAATGGTCTCAAGTTGCAGTGGGGGAGGTTTAGGTTGGATATTAGGAAAAACTTTTTCACCAAGAGGGTGGTGAAACACTGGAATGTGTTACCTAAGGAGGTGGTAGAATCTCCTTCCTTAGAAGTTTTTAAGGTCAGGCTTGACAAAGCCCTGGCTGGGATGATTTAATTGGGGATTGGTCCTGCTTTGAGCAGGGGGTTGGACTAGATGACCTCCTGAGGTCCCTTCCAACCCTGATATTCTATGATTCTATGAGATGAGGGCTCTGTCTAGGGCTGGAGATGAGGGGTTTGTGGTGTTGGAGGGGGCTCAGGGCTGGGGCAGAGGGTTGGGGTATGGGGGGATGAGGGCTCTGTCTAGGGCTGGAGATGAGGGGTTTGTGGTGTTGGAGGGGGCTCAGGGCTGGGGCAGAGGGTTGGGGTATGGGGGGATGAGGGCTCTGTCTAGGGCTGGAGATGAGGGGTTTGTGGTGTTGGAGGGGGCTCAGGGCTGGGGCAGAGGGTTGAGGTATGGGGGGATGAGGGCTCTGGCTAGGACTGGGGATAAGGTGTTTGGGGTGTTGGAGGGGCTCAGGGCGAGGGTTGAGGGTGTGGTGGAGAGGTGAAAGCTCTGGCTGGGGGTGTGGGCTCTGGGGTGGGGCAGGGCTGGGGATGAGTTGGGGTGCAGGCAGGCTGCTCCGGGATAGGGGCCAGAGAGGAGGACTCCCCCCAGCCCTTTCCCTGCCGGCAACAGCGAGCTTTGGGGGAGGACAGTGAGTGGCAGCCCCAACAGCTTCTCAGTGTCCCTGGCATCTGGCAGCCCCTCTGGGTCTCTGTCAGGATAGCGCTCTCCGTTAGGTCTGTGCTTCCACAGCGGGGAAGAGACATGCTGCTCATCTGGCAGCTCTCTCCCATCTGAGCTGGAGGCCCGGCCTTTTATAAGGAACTCATTCCTCCAGGTCACACTGCAGTCACTCACAGAGATGGTGCAGCGAGGTAAATCTAGCCATGTACCAATCAGAGGCTAGACTAACCTCCTTCTTCAAATAAGAACAATAACTTAGGTGCACCATTTCTTATTGGAACCCTCCGTGAAGTCCTGCCTGAAATACTCCTTGATGTAAAGCCACCCCCTTTGCTGATTTTAGCTCCCTGAAGCCAACCCTGTAAGCCGTGTCGTCAGTAGCCCCTCCTTCTGTCACAGCAACGGCAGAGAATTGTTCCGCGCCTTTTTTCTGTGCGGACGCCATACCAAGGCAAGCATGGAGGCCGCTCAGCTCACTTTGGCAATTAGGAGCAAATTAAATACCACACGCATTATCCAGCACTATATGCAGCACCAGAACCTGGCAGAGCGATACCGGGCGAGGAGGCGACGTCAGCACGGTCGCGTGAGTGATCAGGACATGGACACAGATTTCTCTGAAAGCATGGGCCGTGCCAATGCATGCATCATGGTGCTAATGGGGCAGGTTCATGCTGTGGAAGGCCGATTCTGTGCTCAGGAAACAAGCACAGACTGGTGGGACCGCATAGTGTTGCAGGTCTGGGACGATTCCCAGTGGCTGCGAAACTTTCGCATGCGTAAGGGCACTTTCATGGAACTTTGTGACTTGCTTTCCCCTGCCCTGAAGCGCATGAATACCAAGATGAGAGCAGCCCTCACAGTTGAGAAGCGAGTGGCGATAGCCCTGTGGAAGCTTGCAACGCCAGACAGCTACCGGTCAGTTGGGAATCAATTTGGAGTGGGCAAATCTACTGTGGGGGCTGCTGTGATGCAAGTAGCCCACGCAATCAAAGATCTGCTAATATCAAGGGTAGTGACCCTGGGAAATGTGCAGGTCATAGTGGATGGCTTTGCTGCAATGGGATTCCCTAACTGTGGTGGGGCCATAGACGGAAGCCATATCCCTATCTTGGCACCGGAGCACCAAGCCGGCGAGTATATAAACCTCAAGGGGTACTTTTCAATAGCGCTGCAAGCTCTGGTGGATCACAAGGGACATTTCACCAACATCAGCGTGGGATGGCCGGGAAAGGTACATGACGCTCGCATCTTCAGGAACTCTGGTCTGTTTCAAAAGCTGCAGGAAGGGACTTTATTCCCAGACCAGAAAATAACTGTTGGGGACGTTGAAATGCCTATATGTATCCTTGGGGACCCAGCCTACCCCTTAATGCCATGGCTCATGAAGCCGTACACAGGCAGCCTGGACAGTAGTCAGGAGCTGTTCAACTACAGGCTGAGCAAGTGCAGAATGGTGATAGAATGTGCATTTGGACGTTTAAAGGCGCGCTGGCGCAGTTTACTGACTCACTTAGACCTCAGCGAAACCAATATTCCCACTGTTATTACTGCTTGCTGTGTGCTCCACAATATCTGTGCGAGTAAGGGGGAGACGTTTATGGCGGGGTGGGAGGTTGAGGCAAATTGCCTGGCTGCTGGTTACGCGCAGCCAGACACCAGGGCGGTTAGAAGAGCACAGGAGGGCGCGGTACGCATCAGAGAAGCTTTGAAAACCAGTTTCATGACTGGCCAGGCTACGGTGTGAAAGTTCTCTTTGTTTCTCCTTGATGAAACCCCCCGCCCCTTGGTTCACTCTACTTCCCTGTAAGCTAACCACTCTCCCCTCCTCCCTTCGATCACCGCTTGCAGAGGCAATAAAGTCATTGTTGCTTCACATTCATGCATTCTTTATTCATTCATCACACAAATAGGGGGATGACTACCAAGGTAGCCCAGGAGGGGTGGTGGAGGAGGGAAGGAAAATGCCACACAGCACTTTAGGCACAGCACTTTAAAAGTTTACAACTTTAAAATTTATTGAATGCCAGCCTTCTTTTTTGGGGGCAATCCTCTGTGGTGGAGTGGCTGGTTGGCCGGTGGCCCCCCCACCGTGTTCTTGAGCATCTGGGTGTGGAGGCTATGGAACTGGGGGAGGAGGGCGGTTGGTCGCACAGGGTCTGTAGTGGCAGTCTGTGCTCCAGCTGCCTTTGCTGCAGCTCAGCCATACACTGGAGCATACTGGTTTGATCCTCCAGCAGCCTCAGCATTGAATCCTGCCTCCTCTCATCACGCTGCCGCCACATTTGAGCTTCAGCCCTGTCTTCAGCCCGCCACTTACTCTCTTCAGCCTGCCACTTACTCTCTTCAGCCCGCCACCTCTCCTCCCGGTCATTTTGTGCTTTCCTGCACTCTGACATTATTTGCCTCCACGCATTCGTCTGTGCTCTGTCAGTGTGGGAGGACCGCATGAGCTCAGAGAACATTTCATCATGAGTGCGTTTTTTTTTTCTTTCTAATCTTCACTAGCCTCTGGGAAGGAGAAGATCCTGTGATCATTGAAACACAAGCAGCTCGTGGAGAAAAAAAAAGGGACAGCGGTATTTAAAAAGACACATTTTAGAAAACAGTGGCTACAGTCTTTCAGGGTAAACCTTGCTGTTAACATTACATACATAGCACGTGTGCTTTCGTTACAAGGTCGCATTTTGCCTCCCCCCACCGTGTGGCTACCCCCTCAACCCTCCCCCCTCCCCGTGGCTAACAGCGGGGAACATTTCTGTTCAGCAGCAGGCAAACAGCCCAGCAGGAACGGGCTCCTCTGAGTGTCCCCTGAAGAAAAGCACCCTATTTCAACCACGTGACCATGAATGATATCTCACTCTCCTGAGGATAACACAGAGAGATAAAGAACGGATGTTGTTTGAACGCCAGCAAACATACACTGCAATGCTTTGTTGTACAATGATTCCCGAGTACGTGTTACTGGCCTGGAGTGGTAAAGTGTCCTACCATGAAGGACGCAATAAGGCTGCCCTCCCCAGAAACCTTTTGTAAAGGCTTTGGGAGTACATCCAGGAGAGCCGCGAATGCCAGGGCAAATTAATCCTTTCACATGCTTGCTTTTAAACCACGTATAGTATTTTAAAAGGTACACTCACCGGAGGTCCCTTCTCCGCCTGCTGGGTCCAGGAGGCAGCCTTGGGTGGGTTTGGGGGGTACTGGCTCCAGGTCCAGAGTGAGAAACAGTTCCTGGCTGTCGGGAAAACCGGTTTCTCCGCTTGCTTGCTGTGGGCTATCTACAACCTCATCATCATCATCATCATCTTCTTCGTCCCCAAAACCTGCTTCCGTGTTGCCTCCATCTCCATTGAGGGAGTCAAAGAACACGGCTGGGGTAGAGGTGGCTGAACCCCCTAAAATGGCATGCAGCTCATCATAGAATTGCCATGTTTGGGGCTCTGACCCGGAGCGGCCGTTCGCCCCTCTGGTTTTCTGGTAGGCTTGCCTCAGCTCCTTAAGTTTCACACGGCACTGCTTCGGGTCCCTGTTATGGCCTCTGTCCTTCATGCCCTGGGAGATTTTGACAAAGGTTTTGGCATTTCGAAAACTGGAACGGAGTTCTGATAGCACGGATTCCTCTCCCCATACAGCGATCAGATCCCGTACCTCCCGTTCAGTCCATGCTGGAGCTCTTTTGCGATTCTGGGACTCCATCATGGTCACCTCTGCTGATGAGCTCTGCATGGTCACCTGCAGCTTCCCACGCTGCCCAAACAGGAAATGAGATTCAAAAGTTCGCAGTTCTTTTCCTGTCTACCTGGCCAGTGCATCTGAGTTGAGAGTGCTGTCCAGAGCGGTCACAATGGAGCACTCTGGGATAGCTCCCGGAGGCTAATACCGTCGAATTGTGTCCACAGTACCCCAAATTCGACCCGGCAAGGCCAATTTAAGCGCTAATCCACTTGTCAGGGGTGGAGTACGGAAATCAATTTTAAGAGCCCTTTAAGTCGAAATAAAGGGCTTCATCGTGTGGACGGGTGCAGGTTTACATCGATTTAATGCTGCTAAATTCGACCTAAAGTCCGAGTGTAGACCAGGGCTCAGAGAAGGAGAGTATAGAAAACAGGAAGAGATCCTTTTTGGTTAGTGAGACAAGCAAAGTATAAAGAAAAGGAGTCCTTGTGGCACCTTAGAGACTAACAAATTTATCTGAGCATAAGCTTTCATGAGCATCCGATGAAGTGAGCTGTAGCCCACGAAAGCTTATGCTCAAATAAATACATTGGTCTCTAAGGTGCCACAAGTCCTCCTTTTCTTTTTGCGAATACAGACTAACACAGCTGCTACTCTGAAACCTGTCATTATGCAAGGAAAGTATAGCAAGCTGCAGGGGGAGCGGAGGGGAGGGGAAAGAGAACGTACCCTTCATAGAATCATAGAATATCAGGGTTGGAAGGGACCTCAGGAGGTCATCTAGTCCAACCCCCTGCTCAAAGGAGGACCGATCCCCAATTAAATCATCCCAGCCAGGGCTTTGTCAAACCTGACCTTAAAAACTTCTAAGGAAGGAGATTCCACCACCTCCCTAGGTAACACATTCCAGTGTTTCACCACCCTCCTAGTGAAAAAGTTTTTCCTAATATCCAACCTAAATCTCCCCCACTGCAACTTGAGACCATTACTCCTTGTTCTGTCATCTGCTACCACTGAGAACAGTCTAGAGCCATCCTCTTTGGAACCCCCTTTCAGGTAGTTGAAAGCAGCTATCAAATCCCCCCTCATTCTCCTCTTCCGTAGACTAAACATCCCCAGTTCCCTCAGCCTCTCCTCAAAAGTCATGTGTTCCAGTCCCCTAATCATTTTTGTTGCCCTCCGCTGGACTCTTTCCAATTTTTCCACATCCTTCTTGTAGTGTGGAGCCCAAAACTGGACACACTATTCCAGATGAGGCCTCACCAATGTCGAATAGAGGGGAACGATCACGTCCCTCGATCTGCTGGCAATGCCCCTACTTATACATCCCAAAATGCCATTGGCCTTCTTGGCAACAAGGGCATACTGCTGACTCATATCCAGCTTCTCGTCCACTGTAACCCCTAGGTCATTTTCTGCAGAACTGCTGCCGAGCCATTCGGTCCCTAGTCTGTAGCGGTGCATTGGATTCTTCCATCCTAAGTGCAGGACTCTGCACTTGTCCTTGCTGAACCTCATCAGATTTCTTTTGGCCCAATCCTCCAATTTGTCTAGGGCCCTCTGTATCCTATCCCTATCCTCCAGCGTATCTACCTCTCCTCCCAGTTTAGTGTCATCTGCAAACTTGCTGAGGGTGCAATCCACACCATCCTCCAGATCATTTATGAAGATATTGAACAAAACCGGCCCCAGGACCCACCCTTGGGGCACTCCACTTGACACCGGCTGCCAACTAGACATGGAGCCATTGAGCACTACCCGTTGAGCCCCACAATCTAGCCAGCTTTCTATCCACATTATAGTCCATTCATCCAGCCCATACTTCTTTAACTTGCTGGCAACAATACTGTGGGAGACAGTGTCAAAAGCTTTGCTAAAGTCAAGGAACAACACGTCCACCACTTTCCCCTCATCCACAGAGCCAGTTATCGCCTCATAGAAGGCCATTAGATTAGTCAGGCATGACTTGCCCTTGGTGAATCCATGCTGACTGTTCCTGATCACTTTCCTTTCCTCTCCTCTAAGTGCTTCAGAATTGATTCCTAGAGGACCTGCTCCACGATTTTTCCAGGGACTGAGGTGAGGCTGACTGGCCTGTAGTTCCCAGGATCCTCCTTCTTCCCTTTTTTAAAGATGGGCACTACATTAGCCTTTTTCTTGTCGTCCGGGACTTCCCCCGATCGCCATGCGTTTTCAAAGATAATGGCCAATGGCTCTGCAATCACATCCGCCAACTCCTTTAGGACTCTCGGATGCAACGCATCCGGCCCCATGGACTTGTGCTCGTCCAGCTTTTCTAAATAGTCCCGAACCACTTCTTTCTCCACAGAGGGCTGGTCACCTCCTCCCCATGCTGTGCTGCCCAGTGCAGTAGTCTAGGAGCTGACCTTGTTCGTGAAGACAGAGGCAAAAAAAGCATTGAGTACATTAGCTTTTTCCACATCCTCTGTCACTAGGTTGCCTCCCTCATTCAGTAAGGGGCCCACACTTTCCTTGACTTTCTTCTTGTTGCTAACATACCTGAAGAAACCCTTCTTGTTACTCTTAACATCTCTCGCTAGCTGCAACTCCAGGTGTGATTTGGCCTTCCTGATTTCACTCCTGCATGCCCAAGCAATATTTTTGTACTCCTCCCTGGTCATTTGTCCAATCTTCCACTTCTTGTAAGCTTCTTTTTTGTATTTAAGATTAGCAAGGATTTCACTGTTAAGCCAAGCTGGTCGCCTGCCATATTTACTATTCTTTCTACACATCGGGACGGTTTGTCCCTGTAGCCTCAATAAGGATTCTTTAAAATACAGCCAGCTCTCCTGGACTCCTTTCCCCCTCATGTTATTCTTCCAGGGGATCTTGCCCATCAGTTCCCTGAGGGAGTCAAAGTCTGCTTTTCTGAAGTCCAGGGTCCGTATTCTGCTGCTTTCCTTTCATCCTTGTGTCAGGATCCTGAACTCGACCATCTCATGGTCACTGCCTCCCAGGTTCCCATCCACTTTTGCTTCCCCTACTAATTCTTCCCTTGCGGCTGCCCCCGGGAAAAGAGGGAGCTCCCAAGGCTCACAGCCCCCAGCATGGTTATCTCTGCCTCTCGGGCGGACCAATCAGAAACTGTTCTACAGATGCATCATACAATGCATTTTCCTGAACCAATCCTATCAACCCAAGATTTTTAAACAAGAGCCCTCTCCCTCCCCTCCCCGCCCCTCCCCTCACTACCCACCCCTTTAACTGCATTATTCTTATCTAAAAAAACAGGCCCCAAGCACCTTTCCCACTAGATAGATAGATAGATAGATAGATAACCCCATTGGCTTTAAGGCCTTTTAAATTTTATGGGACTTTTCCCACTGGGGCTGACAAACAACAAAAATAAGTTTAGGGGTTTTTAGAGAGAGTTCCCTATTTTAAAATTTCACACTTTAATTAGGGCTTGTCTACACTGCCACTTACAGCGCTGAAACTTGCACCACTCAGGGGTGTGAAAAAACACCCTCCTGAGCTGGAGCCGCGAGGACACTGCCACCTTAAAGCCTTGTCGCGGCAGCGATTTAACGTGGGCAGTGTCGACACCTTCTTAAGAGTTTAAACCAGTTCGTGTTACAAAGGGGCCTCTTTATTTCACTACAGAACAAGGGAGTTCATTTCAAGGGTTACAAATGTGTTAAATAGATTGTGAATGGTAATATTGCTTTCTCTTTACCATTAACGTTCCTGTAAACAGGTGTTGATCTTACTAGTGTTCAGTAAAACTTGGCAGCCCTTTAGGTTTACATTTAGTTTTGATCCTCTGCCTTTGCTGCAAAAGAAATTTAAAAACAGAAGGGCCTGCTTCAAATAGGTCAAATTTGGCCTTTGGTTTACACTTAAAAAATCACTAGAAAAGAAAAATGTGTTGGGGGGGGGCGGGAAGGGGGGCGACAAATACCTTATCTCTGGTTTAAAAAAAAAAGCTAACTGGTTCACATAAGCTGCTTTTTTTTGTGTTTTGTAGAAATCCATACTTTCAAAACATGAGGTTTTTAACTGTACCCTGATTTTTAAAGCTTTCTTTACAATTTCAAGGTAACCAAAAAAACCCCCAACTTTCTCTTTTTGCATTCTTTGATATATTAAGTCCATTTAAACAGTTAAAAAAGAGCTTGTACCTGGGTCTCAGCACACGGACTGCAAACATTTAGAAGCAAAGACAGTCTGATAATGCAACAAACAATCATACTAAAATCCCTAAGTCAATAAAAACTTAATTTAACTTTAACAAATTACTTTTGTAAACTGCCTGTGGTTTTAACCCCGAGATGCTTCTTTATTTTACACTCTTAATAAGTTCAAAGGGTGTCTTTTGAAAAGCAATCTGCTGTGGGTTCTTGTTTGTTTTAAATTCATACATGTTCTGGCCATCTTTACAGTGAAACAACTTTGGTCACAGGACATGCGAGCTAAACAGGGGAAGGCAGCTATTTTTAAATCCTGCTTCATGCAGATTTTATATAACAGGCCTAAAGCAAATTTGTTTGTCCTGGTTTACATTTCAAAAAAACATGAGAAAAGAAGAAGAACGTATGTGTGTGTATGTTGGGAACAGAACAAGCCCCTTATCTCTGTCAGAACTTTTTCACATCAGCTGCTTTTTCTTCTTTTTTGTCTAAATCCAAACCTTAACAACATGAGGGTTTTAACAGTACCCTGATTTTTAAAGCTTTCTTTACAATTTAAAGGTAAAACTGTTTTGGTTTGGGTCTCTTTTTGTATTCTTTTATATAGTAAGTTTATTTAAACAGTTAATAAAAAGATTTTGTAAATGGTGATCTGGCCATTCCCATTTCTGTAACCAGGAGGCTTTGAAATCTGCATGCCTCTTTCCTTTAATTAACGTTACGGCCCTGGCTTTTGCTTAATGGTAACTAGACATCTTTTGAAAACAAACTGGCTAATTCAAAAATGCCCCTGTCAAACTTATTACTAAAATGCTTTTTGTCTTCTTAGAAACACGAAGTACAAATGAAAAACCCTTTTTGTTTTTATAAAGCATTACTTTTACTACAGCTTCTAGACCCAAAACAAACAGAGAAGCATGTATCTATGTCTCAGCCCGTGGGCTGCAAACATTTAAGAACAAAAGCAGTCTGATAATGCAACAAAAATCTAAAATGTTTAATAAGCTTAATATAACTTTCATCATGTGTTAAAACTGTTACAGCATTTTTAAAAGGTGCATTTTTATTCCACTCCAAAACACAGCCTTGTTTTTTTCCGGTAAACAGGAGGTTTAAAGTCATGGCACTGTTTCCTTAGGTCCTGTCTACGCTGGCAAGTTGCTGCGCGGTAAAGCAGCTTTCTGCGCTGCAACTGGTGAGGTGTACGCACGGACACGCCACTCAGGGCGCGGAAACAGGGCAGTTGCAGAGCTTTAAAAAAAGCACTGCACAGTTTAAAAAACTTTCTGCACCGGGGCTACAGGGCTGCGGTGCCAGTGTAGACACCGAGGTCGATTACGGCGCTGCAATTGGCCTCCGGGAGGTGTCCCACAATGCCTGCTCTCGCCTCTCTGGTCATCGGTTTGAACTCTACTGCCCGGCCCTCAGGTGACCATCCATCAACCCCACTCCGTAAACTCCTTTGCCATTTTGAAAGTCCCCTTCCTGTTTGCTCAGTGATGCGTGCAGTGCATCTTTCCAGGTGGCCAGGCCTGCTCCACGCACCAGGCGATCCACCTGCTTGGAGCTCTGCTGAGCTGCTGGACCTCATCAGCGTTTGGGGAGAGGAGGCTGTACAGTCCCAGCTGCACTCCGGACGTAGCAATTATGATACCTCCTGTGACGTTATTGACTTGAACTGGGACCATATAGATCATTGTTGCAACCAAGGTCCTGTAGTGGCACCAAATCTTCTATAAAGGGGGGTCAAATAAGGTGTCTAAGGCAAGGTTATGGTTTGCTGGTTATGATTATGCTTTCTATATGCTTGTGTCATTTTTGTATTTTAAGTTATAAGTATTGACTCTATACTGTCTGTGGTTCAAACTTGTACTATGCTTCTGGGTGACACCCCAGACAAGTTCAAAAGGAGGACTTGTGGCCCTTAGAGACTAACAAATTTATTTGAGCATAAGCTTTCGTGAGCTACAGCTCACTTCATCGGATGCAATGCCTAGCCTGCTTGATGGCCGATTAAGGACCATCAGCTACACAATTGACCCATTGAGAGAAGGCAGAGAAGCTTTGGGACTCAGCACGGTGTGCAGGGACCTGCCTATGGACAGAACGCTGAGGTTTTTCCAGGCCACGTGATGGACAGCTTGTCTTGGGACAAAGAAAGAAAGACCATATGGCAAGAGAATATAAAAAGCTGCTGCAGCTCCTCCATCTTGTCTTCAGTCCTGCTTCATCCCTCTGGAGGGACTTTGCTACACTGAAGCTTTGCACCAAGAACTGAAAGACGCATCCCAGCTGTGGATGTTCTCCAGAGACTTGATTTGAACCTGCAGTTTATTCTGTCACTGCCGCAAGGCTGAACCAAGAAAATGGCCATGACTGTATGTCATTGATTCCATTTCACCAGTTCTAGCTCTCATCTATAGCTTTTTCCTTTTATGAACAAACCTTTAGATTTTAGATTCTAAAGGATTGGCAACAGCGTGATTTGGGACAAGATCTGATTTGTATATTGACCTGGGTCTGGGGCTTGGTCCTTTGGGATCAAGAGAACCTTTTTTCTTTTCCTGGGGTCTTGGTTTTCGTAACCATTTGTCCCCATAACAATTGGTGATCCTGGGAAACTGGAGCGTCTAAGGGAATTGCTTGTGTGACTTGTGGTGAGCCAGTGGGGTGAGACCAAAGTCTGCTCTGTTTGGCTGGTTTGGTTTGCCTTAGAGGTGGAAAAGCCCCAGCCTTCGGCTGTAACTGCCCTGCTTGAAGCAGTTTGTCCTGAACTGGCACTCTCAGTTGGGTCCCACCAGAACCAGCATCATTACACCTACGGACAGATTTCATGATGCGTGACAGAAAGGGGCGATGACCGGGACACACGGCAGTTTAGGATCAAAGTGAAGGAGCTGCGGAACGCCGACCACAGGGCGCGGGAGGCAAACCGCCACTCCGGTGCTGCGCCTATGAGCTGCCGGTTCTCCAAAGAGCTGGACATGATACTCCGCGGCGACCCCACCTCCATTGCTAACACCACTGTGGATACTTGGGTGGCTCGCGTGTCAGTCGAGAGTGGACCGAGCCAGGAGGAGGAAATCTTGGAGGAGGATGTGGAGGGGGACCCAGAGGCAGAAGATGACTCGGAGGTCAGAGATGCATGTGGCCAGGAGCTCTTTTCTACCCCGGATGTTGGCGAAGCGCAAAGAGGAGAGGAGGCCCCTGGTAAGTGGATTTGATTTTGGGACTCGCTGAAGTGGGTTGTTGGGGGCAGGAGGGTTGCAGAAAGCAGGCTTGTCTCCCACCGCATGCCACCCTGCCGGAAGCAGAGGGGCGGGACAGGAAGCGGAACTATAAAAGGCCGCCCCTCCAGCTGAGCTGGGAGAGAGCTGCTGGAGGAGCAGGACGTCTCTTCCCTGCTCCCCTAATGGAGAGCGCGATCCTGACAGAGAGCCAGAGGGGCTGCCGGAGCTGCCAGACGCCGGGGACTCCAAGGAGCTGGTGGGGCTGCCACTAGCCGTCTACCCCAGCGAAGCGAACAACAACCCTGGAACCCCTGTACACACGGAATGGGTGTGTAGGAAGGAGCCCAGGGCAGCCGAATCGGGTTCAGCTGTTTTATTGACTACAAGCCGGCCAGCGTGTTGTGATCGGATTTTCCCCGCTGACGCAGTGGCAGACCACTCCACTACTGTTTAGGGCCCTGGGTGGGGACTCAGTGGAGCGGGAAGGCCTGGGTTCCCCTACCACCGCCATGCCACCATCAGGAGTGGCAGGCTCCCCACCTGGTTGTCAGGAGGCCTGATTGGTCTGGCACCCGCCTGAATCAGGACGCCAGATGGTTGTGCTGACTCTCCCACCAGAGAGCTAACCTCCCCTAGACGGCGACGGCTCTGCCGGACTGTAGGCCAGAGCCCCCCTACTTGATTGCTGCCCCGCCCTGATCAAGGGCCAGGCAAATGGACCATCTGCTTCTCTGCCTGCCTGACTGTAGGCCAGACCCCCAACTTGACTGCAGCCCTGCCCTGAATGAGGGCCCTAGGCAAACAGACTCTCTACCATTGCTCGGCCTGACTACAGGCCTGAACCATTAACACTGGGCTAATTTTCCCCTGAACCAAGGTACACCGGAAGTATCGTAGCAAGGGGCGTGGTCTCCCACCCTGATGGACAGGGAGGGAGCCGCGAACCCCTTACAGCCTTTCTTTCTACTTGTTCATACTTTTTCTCTAAATATGTCAAAACACAAGAACGCAACCTTCCCCCGGCCAAACACAGAAAACAATACAAAAGAAATGTTCAAAAGGGCCGACGGCGCCAAAAACGTACACGACCGGAAACGGGGACGGAGGGTGGGTCGTAAACCCTACACAGGGCGCGGAAACCTGTCAGAAAGTACACGGTGATGAAAGCTCTCGAGCAGTTAACTAGTCACGTGCAATCCCCCCTGTACATAGCAATCCCCCCTGTACATAGCAATCCTCTCTTTCATTTTGATGCTTTTTGATGTATTGTTCTGCTTTTATTTGATATATTAAATAACTGTATTTACAGTGATACATTGAGGTATAAACGATCTACACGCCTTGTCCTGTACAGAGCACACAGACGGCTCCCCTGCATCCCACACAGGGAGAAAGCTGTCGCTAGTGTCGGCATCTCCAAAATCGTATCAGGGCAAGAAAAGGCACCTGCTATTTCCCACCCTTGTACAGTGTAGACACAGGGTGAGGGCGAGACTCAGTGACCCCGGTTAGTCCTGCTCCATCTCTGCCATCTGGGTTTCCATCGACAGCTGTTCACACTCGAAACGCAGGGTGGGGTGAGGTTCGCCCGTCAGCCAAAGAACCTTAATGTAAAGCAGCGTTCTCCTGCCAGTGCCCGTGGCAGACCCCCATTCGAAGGGTGTGATCATTTCCACCCTGAGACGGACGAGACCTTGTGTCCTGGTGTTAGGGGGCGCTGTGCTCTGTACCCCACATATCCCCCCTCTCCCTGCCCCCCAGCCTGGTGTTAGGGGATGCTGTGCTCCGGATCCTACATATTCCCCCAGCTTCCAGGCCCCCTGGCTGGTGTTAGGAGGCGCTGTGCTCTGTACCCTACACCCCTATCTCTCAGCCCCCCTGCCAGGTATTAGAGGGCACTGTGCTCTGTATCATATGCATTTCCCAGCCCTCCTGCCCGGCCTTAGGGGGTGCTGTGCTCTGTACCCTACACATCCCCAGCCCCCAGCCTGGTGTTAGGCAGTTTCTAGTGTCTGTGAACTTACTGCATGTACCGGAGTCTATCAGCGCATGCTGGGTGCCACACGCTGTGGGTATGGACAGGGTCTGACGCTGGAACCTGGCCTGAAGGTGGGATTGGCCACTGTCCTGGTGGTTAGGACACAGGCAGGGAGTAGAGGGGCTCTGTGCGGGGACCCGATTCTGCATTTCTGTCTGGCCGATCCCTTCTAATGAGGCTGAACCTGCCCATCTCCCCAGACTCAGCATAGCACAGGACTTGGGGGGCACCTCAGTCCCCACCGTACAGGCAGGGGTCATTCAGCTGGTGACAGCCCTTCTCTCAAGCCCCCAAGCACCTGTGTGTCATGGCTGCCTGCAGGAGTTTAGGGCCAACAACTGCCTGGGGGGAGGGAACAGGGCCTGGCTAGGCAGGGGCTCAAACCGGGGAGTGTCAGTTTGGATCCCCAGCTATCCGTAGGGGTGCAACACGCCGGGGGGCGGGGAGATCAACTCCAGCCGATTCATCATAAACCCTGTCCCTGAGGCCTCAGTAGAAATGGGGAGGTTCCCCTGGCAGTATGCAGGTGGGAAGGACTTGAGAGGGAGGTGGCAGACGTGCCCTTTTGATGGTGGTCCCTGAGCACACGGGGAGAGCAGGGGGCAAACGTCTGTTGGCAAATGTTCGTTGGCAAACGTCTGCGACTCACGGGCCCTGGGTGCACACACCCCTACAGGGGAACGCGTACAGGCCCAGCCCAGCCTGAAGAACACCAGCTCTTGTGTAAGCGAAGTCACCGTTTTTTTCACAAGAGCGGGAAACTGACGTTGGATAAGCCAGGAACTCCTGATGAGCACTTTCGTCCCTCCGGGAGCCCAACCCATCTAGCACAGAGAATGGGGGGACATAAAGGCTGAGCTGAAGCTAGATTCATGCTCTCCAGGATGCTGGGATGCCCTCATGCTTGAGCTGAAGACGGCCTGGGGGTTCCCAGCATTGCCCTCCTGCCGTTTCTCTCTGGAGCCCTCGCCCTGCACCCTGGCCTGTGTGTTCTCAGGAGGCTGCCTGCTGCCAGGTGCACATCCCCAGTGCGGAGTCCCGGGATTAATGCCAGGGGACGGGGACTGGGAAGGAAATGTACTGCCATGCCAAGACTGGGAACGGGCTGGTGATAATGCCCTGGGGTGCCTGGCATATCAGTAAGTAGGGAGAGCAGGTCCCTGCTCTGCGGGGGAGGTTGAGAGCCTAAAGACGACAACACCCATGTGCTCAGCCACTGGCATGATGGGGCCAGGTAAGTGCCCAGACCAGGAGGTAGCTGGTGGCCAACATGGGCCATGTGGGGGTGCTGAAAGGCAAATGGGAACAAGCATGAGAGGTGAGGGAGTTGAAGAGTTTGTGGGAAACCCCCCTCTCTTGTGAAATGAAACACCCCCAGACAGTGTGGGTCCCTCGCAGGCCTGGGGGTGCTGATCCAGGCTTTGCGTGCTACCCGGAGCTCTGCTCCTGGCTCATCCCAGGAAGCTGGGAGTGTGAGTGGCGGAGCTACCGGCTCTTGGAACCTCCCTTCCCAGCACGGGATTGTCTCTGGGGGAAGTCCACCCCAGGAGCTGGCATTTGTTGGCCTCTGTCACAGAGCGCTGGAGTCTCAGCCACTCCAGATCGGGGGGAGAGGCCAGCTGTGAATTGGGAGCCAGATCTGGGTTTAGATGTGAATCCTCCGGCGCTGCAGAGCGTTCAGATGTGGGGAGCCAGCTCCCGCCTGCGCCAGATCACAAAGTGCCACTTCAGCCAGCCGCCTGCCAGGCTCTGGCAGCGCCCTGTGTGGAGCTGCAGCTGGGCCCTCCACAGCTGGGTGCTGCTCCTCCTCCCTGCTGGCCAGCCGGCCGCAGCTCCTCAGCACCTGCCCCCTCAGCCCCACCTCAGCGCTCCTGCCTCCCCAATGTCCTCCCTGGTGCTGCGCCTGGCCCCCTGCACCTGGCCTGTCAGTGCCCAGCGGGGCTGCGAGCCAAGTACCCCCTGGAGCCATGTGTCAGGCCCTGAGTCCCTCCTGTGCCGGGCTCCCGCCAATCCACAAGCCAGGAACAGGCCCGTGACTCCCGGATCAAGTATTTCAGTCTCACAGCAGCAGCTCAGTCTGCTCAACAGGACTCCAGGGCCAGGAACTCGCTCCTGCCTGACATTGGCAACAGTCTTAGGCTGCTCCAGCCCTGCCCCTCGTCCTGCTCCAGCCCTGCTCTCGCTCCAGCCTCGCTCCTCCCACGCCCCGGCCTCCTGAGTCCAGCTCCAACCACGAGGCCTGACCACCTCCAGCACCTTCGCTGACACCATCACTTCCAGAGGGAATGGCATTGAGGTTGCCGGGGGAACAGGCATTCTCCGACTGCCCGGAGCCATTGGTCCATTTAACCAGGACAGTCCGATGCCAGGCCAGTCCCCCTGAGCTCTGGAGAGGACTAGAGGTGTCTTCGGACACCTGCCGTGCAGCTGCTGGGGAGTCAGCAGGAGACACTGGGTGAGGAATGGAGCCCCCCAGGGCAGGGGCCATTCAGGAGACCCAGCGTGGGGGGAATCAGGCCTGGGATTCTCTGCAGCGGCTGCTCCCACACAGCCTTGGAGAGAGGAGCTGCGAAACCCCCACAAAGCGCCGTCCCGGCACAGAGCTCTGTAGTACTGGGACCCCGTACGCATGTGCCGCAATCCAGCAGGGCCTTGGGCCAGCCCCACCCTCTCCCATTGCCCCGCTCTGGGAGGCCAGGGCACAGTTCACAATTTAGCACGGACCAGCTGCAAGGATCCTGGTGGGCCCTGGTATGGTTGGAGCAGCATTTTCAATGTTCGGGAAAAGCGAGATCTGTGGAATAGGCAACGTAGCTCCATCTGGGCACCAGCCAGCTCCTGTGCCCCAGAGAGCTCCCACAGCTCCCACTGAACCAGGAACGAAGCAGGCAGAAGGTTGAACGAGAAGGTGCCATCCTGGGACCCAGGAGACCCATGTTCATTTCCCAGCTCTGCCACAGATGCTCTGTTTGGCTTCGAGCAAGTCCCTTGTTCTCTCTCTGCAGCGGTTCCCTGTCTGTACAGTGGGGTTAGCAGCCAGGCCCTGCCCTGCAGGGGGCAGTTAGAATAAATGCAATCGAGGTTGGGCCGTGCTCGAATGCCAGGGGGATGAGGGCCAGGATGGTGCCTAAGACAGACCGAAAGCAAGGGAGAGCTACAGAGCCGGTGGTGAGAGGGTTTGGCCTTTGAAAATCTGCTCTGAGTGCCAGGGCTGCCAGACCCCAGACAGCCACTGGCATTGCCAGACCTCCCTGATCTACGGTGCTGCTGCTCTCCCTGCTTCTAGGAGTCACTGCCTCCCCCTGGGCTGAGACCCCCGCAGCAATCATCTCCTGGGGCTGCCGTGGCACTGAGCATTAGCAAGGCCTGAAACTCAGTTGGGCGTGTTGGGGGGGCGGGGGGAAGCTGCTATTAAAGCAGCTTCTGCACCGTTGCAGCGGTGGGAGAGGAAGTAGAGACGGGACCGTTTTACACCCCATGGCCAAAGCACCCGGCAGCTTGGGACCATTGGGTTCTATCACCAGCCCTGGGAGGGGAGTAGGTGTGATGAAGCGGGACTGTTCTTAATGTTTCCTCTGAAAATTGTGGGGGTGCCTCAGTTTCCCCTAGGCAGTTCTTAAGTATCTAGATGGTGGGATAAGGGTGTATGATGATTGCAGAGCCCTAGAGGGCAGGAGCGTGCAGGGGTCTGGACACAGAGAATGGCTGAAACCCTGTTTCCTGGCAACTGATGGCCTGGGCCCTTCCCCCCTGCAAGGTGAGAGCGAAAGGGTTGGAGAACAAAGGAATCCGGTGACCTCCTGGCCCGGGAAAGGGACAAAGCCCAGAGGAGGGCGGGGGCTGGAGATAGTTTCACTTTGGGGCTGGCTGGGGACATGGAGTGAAGTGCAGACGTGGTTCTCTGGCTCACTGCCGCCCAAAATGGATCCAGCTGAGGGGTCCTGTTCTCTGCACCTACAAGCTCTGTGTTAGATCATGTTCCTGTCGTCTAATAAACCTCTGTTTTATTGGCTGGCTGAGAGTCACGTCTGACTGCCAAGTTGTGGGGCAGGACCCTCTGGCTTCCCCAGGACTCCACCTGGGTGGACTCGCCGTGGGAAGCGCACAGAGGGGCAGAGGATGCTGAATGCTCCGAGGTCAGACCCAGGAAGGTGGAAGTTGTGTGAGCTGTGTGTCCTGAAGACCGGCTGCTCACAGAAAGGAGACTTCCCCAGAGTCCTGACTGGCTTCGTCTGGAGCAGTTCCAGAGCATCGCCAGGGGGCCCCATGACAGTGGGGTCTAGTGGTTAGAACGGGGGGCTGGGAGCCAGGACTCCTGGGTTCTATCCCAGCCCTGGAAAAGGGATAGGAAACCCCTACCTGGATATGTCACCATATCACAAAACCCACCACCCCTGGCTCAGATTGACCTCCCCAGTGTGGATGCTGCCTTGGATTTGCATCACCAGGGTGCCATCTCGCCATTATTTTGCACCACTTGCATTTCATAGAATCACAGAATATCAGGGTTGGAAGAGACCTCAGGAGGTCATCTAGTCCAACCCCCTGCTCAAAGCAGGACCAACCCAAACTAAATCATCCCAGCCAGGGCGTTGTCAAGCCAGGCCTTAAAAACTTCTAAGGATGGAGATTCCACCACCTCCCTACGTAACCCATTCCAGTGCTTCACCAACCTCCTAGTGAAATAGTGTTTCCTAATATCCAACCTAGGTCTCCCGCACTGCAACTTGAGACCATTGCTCCTTGTTCTGTCATCTGCCACCACTGAGAACAGCCGAGCTCCATCCTCTTTGGAGCCCCCCTTCAGGTAGTTGAAGGCTGCTATCAAATCCCCCCTCGTTTTTCTCTTCTGCAGACTAAATAACCCCAGTTCCCTCAGCCTCTCCTCATGCGTCTTGTGCCCCGTTTTCATTTTCAATCATTTTCATTGCCCTCTGCTGGACTCTCTCCAATTTGTCCACATCCCTTCTGTAGTGGGGGGATCAAAACTGGACGCAATACTCCAGATGTGGCCTCACCAGTGCCGAATAGAGGGGAATAATCTCTTCCCTCGATCTGCTTGCAACACTCCTACTAATGCAGCCCAATATGCCTTTGGCCTTCTTGGCAACAAGGGCACTCTGCTACTCATATCCAGCTTCTCGTCCACTGTAATCCCCAGGTCCTTTTCTGCAGAACTGCCGCTTAGCCAATCGGTCCCCAGCCTGTAGCAGTGCCTGGGATTCTTCCGTTTTAAGTGCAGGACTCTGCACTTGTCCTTGTTGAACCTCATCAGATTTCTTTTGGCCCAATCCTCCAATTTGTCTAGGTCACTCTGGACCCTATCCCTACCCTCCAGTGTATCTACCTCTTCCCCCAGCTTAGTGTCATCTGTGAGTTTGCTGAAGGTGCAATTAATGCCATTATCCAGATCATTGATAAAGATGTTGAACAAAACTGGCCCCAGGACCGACCCCTGGGGCACTCCGCTTGATACCGGCTTCCAGCTAGACATCAAGCTGTTGATCACTACCCATTGAGTCCGACAATCTAGCCAGCTTTCTATCCACCTTATAGTCCATTCATCCAATCCATACTTTTTTAACTTGCTGGCAGTAATACTTTGGGAGACCGTATCAAAAGCTTTGCTAAAGTCAAGATGTATCACAACCACCACTTTCCCCATATCCACAGAGCTAGTTATCTCATCACAGAAGGCATGACTTGCCCTTGGTGAATCCACGTTGACTGGTCCTTATCCCCTTCCTCTTCTCCAAGTGGTTCAGAATGGATCCCTTGTGGACCTGCTCCATGATTTTGCTGGGGACTGAAGTGAGGCTGACCAGTCTGTAATTCCCCGGGTTCTCTTTTTTCCCTTTTTTAAAGATGGGCACTATATTTGTCTTTTTCCAATCGTCCGGGACCTCCCCCGATCACCATGAGTTTTCACAGATAATGGCCAATGTCTCTGCAATCACATCAGCCAAGTCCCTCAGCACCCTTGGATGCATTAGATCTGGACCCATGGGCTTGTGCACATCCCGCTTTTCTAAATAGTCCTTAACCTGTTCTTTCACCACTGAGCACTGCTCACCTCCTCCCCATACTGTGTTGCCCAGTGCAGCAGTCTGAGAGCTGACCTTGTCTGTGAAGACTGAGGCAAATAAAGCATTGAGTACTTCACCTTCTTGCACATCATGTGTCACTAGGCTGCCTCCCACTTTCAGGAAGGGGCCCACACATTCCCTGACCTTCTTCTTGTTGCTAACATACCCGTAGAAACCCTTCTTCTTACCTTTCACATCCCTTGCTAGCTGCAACTCCAGTTGTGCCTTGGACTTCCTGATTACACCCTTGCATACCCAAGCAATATTTTTATACTCCTCCCTAGTCATCTGTCCAAATTTCCACTGCTTGTGAGCTTCCTTTTGGAAGGAAGTTTAAGCACCAGCGCGTAGGGGCAGCCCAAGCAGAAATCCCCACCCCCCCCGACACACATGAGAGAGGTGCTGGGGGCCGTGCTGGGGGCGATGACAATGGGGTCAGGCATCAGGGCACGTGGCTGTTGGGTGCGTTGCTGGATTCTGGAGAGACCTCCCCTTCTGCCACCAACCTGCCCCACTGGAGCCCAGCACAGCGCCCTCTGCTACCCATGGCTGCCACCATCTCTCCGCTCCACGAAGCTCCCATGACCTGCCTGGGGCAGCGACAGACCCTCTTGCTCCCCAGTTATAACACCTGGCCCTGAGCTAGCCCCTTTCTCCAGCAGATCTCAACGCCCTTCACAAAGGAAGTTGGCATCACTATCCCCACTTTATAGATGGGGAAACTGAGGCACACAAGGGGGACGTGACTCAACCAAGGTCACTCCACAGGCCGCCCATGTCTGTATGCAAAAGCCTGAGGACTTTAACTGGACCGGTCTAGTTAAAACATTACAACACCCCCCCACCCCATCCATGGGGATGCCGTTATACCAGTACAAAGGTTTGTTGACTGGTAGAGGCCAAATTACTATCAGACCTCAGGCCAACTGGTGACCCAGACTCCCAAGATGCTTTGGGAATGCTGCTAAACTCTCACAGGCTGTGAAAAATGCCAGTTTGCTAAAATTTGTAGTCTAGCGCCCTGTTATTTGTGTTGCCACGCAACTGTGCGAGAAATGTACTAACCACAAACAAATGGAAATGTATAAATAACATAGTGATGGTAAAAGTTTATGCTTTAGCAGCAGATGTGTGATTGTGTGCTGGGAAGTCTATGATAGTTACCAGACACAAATTTTGCAGGCGACAGACTGATCCCCGTGATGTCTTTTGCCACGGTTTGCATACAGCTTGGACTACTTATAGGTAACTTAGTTCCAGCTTATCTCTTCCTCTTTCCCAATGCAAGGCTGTATGCAAGCCGTGGCAAAAGACATCACGGGGATCAGTCTGTCGTTTACGTCAACGGCTGCAAAATTTGGTTCAGCAGACTTGGTAATGGATCTGCCTTTCTGTTTGAGCGCTGTACTAATAACTAATAAATACTGGCCGGGGCTTGGGTCCTTGAGGTCTCTTTAAGTAGGAAGTAAGATCGAAGCTGAATTGGTAATAAATCTGCTTCCCTGGGGGATCCTCCAACCCAAGTTTACCGGCTGGAACCGGACCGGGCAGGGTCACAACCTCTGTGTCGGGAGTAAAGACCTAGCCGTGTGTGGAGACTCTGGCTGGGACGGTCTAGGGGCCTACAGGGGCGGGGAAAAGTTTGAAGAAGAGATGTCAGACTAGATCCAGCAAAACGTTAACTCCATCAAGAGTAAAATGCGGGCAAAGAATGGCCGAAATAGTAAAGGAGGGCTTGGATTGTTTGTAAAGAAATGTGCTGTTATGCATGGAGGATCTGGGGCCGCACCGCGTCCGGCCGGCCCGTGGGATCACACGTGTGCACTGCTTGTCTCTGAGGCTGACCAGAGAGTGGAGGGGAAAGCGTGACCCGGGGCGGCAGCTCAGCATCGGGCGCACGAGGCTTTTAATCAGAAGCTTAAGAAAGTGACAGAAAATGCTCAGAAAGGGAAGCTGCAGAATGGGGAAGTCAAGGGGCGGCTGGCGAGCGCCGCAAGGAAAGGGGAAGGCGGGCGAGGGGAAGGAGCTGAGGAGACGGTGCAGTCATGGGGTTGTCAGAAACGGGTGGAGGATGGTGGAAGTGCTCATCATCCAGCACAGGAGCAATTGGCTGTGGAGACACTGGGAGCACCAGGGAAGTCGGCTGAGTGCAAGGAGGATCCGGAGGATGTGATGGAGCAGGACAAGCCTCATCGTTAATAATGCAGCTGAGCCGTGTCAGAAGTTAAGAAAATGAACTGCATGCTGGAAGGAAAAGGTTTGGGGGCACCCTGAGTAAGGAGGGGCATGGGAGAGATCGGCCCAGGGACTCTAGAGAGAACTGGGGCAGGAGACTGCCAGCCGACCGGGCGGATTTGTGAAGGCCGGGTGCTGGCGTGATGGCAGAATGCTTCTTAAATGCAACGTCAAAACGTGACATTGTGACAGGCCATAGCAGAAATGCCAGGCAGAGGAGAAACATGTCCAGACACTAAGTCAATGGGTTCCCCAAGGGTGCCGGACAGCACTTGGTTCCACCCACTTCTGTAGGGGGAGATGGGCCACAGACAGCAGTTTCCTCCCAGACCCTGCACAAAGCAGGTTGGACGAAGTGTGGGTATTTCCGGAGTTCATTGTATTACAAATGCAAATGGGTCTGGAGTCTGGGGGGATGGGACGTGATTCCTCTGGGGGAGACGTGACTCCAGCAAACCCTGGGAAGGGTCAGGACCATCACAGGACACTTGTAAAATGACCGACCAGCCAAGGCGGGGATGCAAATTCCCACCTCTGCCCCCAGCCTTTCGAAGCAACGCGCTGGGGAGCGAGACACTGGCTGCGAATGACCTGTTCCCAGATCGAGGGACCGGCCTGCGGCACTCACAGATTCCCAGGGGTCATGTTCGCAGCAGAAGCTGTGCTGAGCTTGGAAGCACTGAAAAGCCCGTGGGTGGCTTTGACGGGCTGCACCTCGGCCGGAGCCCTGGCTGGAGTCAGGGGAGGGATCCCTGGTAAGCCCATTAGCAGGCGGGTGGGTTCGCTGATTGGTTTAACATGTGTTCTCGGCAGTGCTGTCACCGTAAGCACCGAGGATTGTACCCCCACCGGGGCTGTAATGTGTTAACTAGCCTGGTACAGTTACACTCCTACAGCATTTGTGTGGGGGGCTGGAGCCGTGGCAATGGGGTGGGGTGGGGGCCAGCAAAGGCCTCTGTGACACCGCCCCATGCCGGCGTTATTGACACGTTTCCCTGCAGCCGGCCTGACGCCCCGCAACGAAAACCTGGCCAGAGATTTTGCTCCGTGAAATGTTTTGAGTTGGTGATGTCGGGAGATGGAAACCCAGCTGGGAATTTCCAGCAGGGCAGCGGCTCCCAGTGCTGTTCTCCTGCCCCACATCTGGGCCCGCTACAGCCCTCACTCCACCCCCAGCTCTGTCCAGGTGGGGCCCTTGGTGCCTTCCATAAGGGGTGTTACACACAGCGCCACCTAATGGCCAAACAGTGCAATACAGGTTAGGGCCCCTCCATTCCAGTCCTTTTCCTCAGTGGGTCTTTAGCTCCATGGCAGAGGATTGAGCTTCTAGCTCTGATGGTCCAAGGTTCAAACCCGGGCCGGGCCAGCCACGACCCTGGGGGAGCTGCCAAGAACGATGGGGAGGGGAGGGTGCGGCCGACATGCCTGTGCAGATCTCACACTGCGCTCTGCCTGCAGCTTCCTGATTGGCGAAGATGACAGAGTCTAGGAGGGCAGAGGTTGGAGCACCATGGGGGCCCATGCCAAGAATTGGAAAAATAAGTCACTGGGAATCAGCTTCCTGGGCAGCTTCTCCAGTACGTGGTTCCCGTCTGTACGGATTTCCCTGCTAGGCCCCCAGGGGAACTAGGAAGTTCACAGCTGCTCTTGGTTCCACCACGGTGGGGCACTGGGCTGGGGCACAGGGTCAGGAAAGGGAGGGGGAGGGGGAGCGTGGCGAAGCAAATGTGTGTGTGGAGGCGGGGAGACGCATTACCAAACACAATGGTGGGGGGGGGGACACTGACATGGCCAATCAAGAACGTGGCTAGAGAGTGTTTATTTACTCAGGCCACATTCACATCCCCTGAGCAGCAGCGAGGGGCCAGGGGCGGGTGTGAAATTAACAGGGGGCTGCTGGTGTCCTGCAGAAACAGCCCCTGACAACACCACCCTGACCGTTGCCAAGAGCCTGATCCAATGTGCTGTCTCCGGGGGCTTCCTGAGTGAAAGCTACACCCTGAAGGGGCATTGAGACGTGAAGTCAACCCAATGCCCTGGGGACGCCCTCTATGAGGCCATAAGCCAGTGGCCTGAGTTTGAAGCCTGAGTCCCTGCAGCCTCGGGGCAGCCCCTGCACCCATCGCTGACCCCGCCCACAGCTTCTGCCTGCTCGAGCAGCACCTCTGCCCCCCAGCAGGGGGCAGCCTCCCGCTTCTCGCCCACCTGCTGCCTCCTAGGGCCCGGAGAGCAGGGCTCTGAGAGTTGGGGTTACGCTCCCGTCTCCCCTGGGCTCTGCTGCCCCCCCCCGCGTCCCCCCGGGGCTCAGATTTCTAATGGCGCCTGGGAGCCACCTGCCTCCCCCAGGCTGCTTCCTTCGGCAGATGCCAGGCCTAGCCCCTCGCTCCCACCCACAACGGGCATGTCAGCTTGGCCCAGGTCCACACACAGCCAGGCCCAGGGTCTTACAGCGTCCAGGGGGGTGGGGCCAAGCCTCAGCCGAGCTCTGTGGCGATGGCCCTGCCAATCCCTGGGCAGCTCAGGAAACGTCGCCTCCATTCCCGTGTGAAACATCTGAGCAATTATCAATTCCAGAGTCAAATCCGCCTCTGCTCCCAGCCCCCCTGAGATCTGCAGCGAAGATTTCATCTGGAATCCCCCAGAAATCGGTCGCTATTTAACCCCCCCACAAAGGGAACCCAAGTGTCCCCGAGCCCTGACACTTGGCTCTGCCTGGCCCCCGCAGGGTCTGGCTCTCAAAGCTTTCAGCCCTCGACCCTTTCGCCCCGACAATCCATTCCCGTGAGCCTCTCTCACCGAGGGGGGCAAAGTGTTTGGATCTTCACACAGCAGGTGCCTGGGAAGTACCCGTAGGGTGGGTCTGTGACGATGTGACGCAGCAGGGAGGGGGGAGTGTTGACCTGGGAATGTGCCCTGGGGACCGGAGACCTGAGAGCCTGTCACCTGAGCCAGGAGGGGGAGGGGGAGGTGACACCTCTGCCCAGGAATGTGGATGGAGGCTGCAGCAGGGAACCTGCTTGGTGGGTTTAGTTTCAGTTTGGGGCTGGGTGGAGGAACACAGGGAACCCCAGGGCTGGGGTCTAAGCTCCCTGCTCCCCCAGAAGGACTTCACTGAGGGGTCCTGGGTGTACCCACAAGCTCTGTTTTGGACTGTGTTCCTGTTGTCCAATAAACCTTCTGTTTTACTGGCTGGCTGAGAGTCTCAGTGAATCCCAGGAAGAGGGGTGCAGGGCCTGGACTCCCCCACACTCCGTGACAGGGTCACAGAGTCCCACAAAGGGGTTTTTAATTCAAGTGCAATTTGCTTTTAACCCAGCGCCCCTGCGGCTTAGCGCTTGCTTTGCTTGGGAGCTACTGAGCAGTGAAAATAAACCAGCTTCTAGCACATGAAAAGTTGAAGCGCCGGGAATCAGTTCATCTCCTGTTAAACCATAACCACCACCACCCTGCCGCTGGGCTGGGCTGGGTGAGCTGAGAGGGTGTGATGATGGTCTGTCAGATTAGCACTAAGAGGCCCCCTTGGGCTAGGTGCTATACACACAGAACATGAGACAGACAGTCCCTGCCCTAAAGAGCTCACTGTCTAATTAGACAAAGGATGGGAGGGGAAACTGAGGCACAGGGAGGGGAAAAGGGTTTTACCCAAACTCACAGGGCCAGTTAGTGGCAGAGAGTGGAACAGATCCCATGGGTGAAGTCAAGTGCTCTGCCCACTAGGCTGTGCTGCCTCTCAATCCAGAGGGAGGAGGTGGAGCGAAACCAAGGGGGCGCTGGTTCCGCATGGCTCACACACAGTCAGGCCCGGCAGCCCTGAGATGAAGGAAGGGGAGGGGAGCTGGGGTTTGCGCCTGCTGATGGGAGCTGGGGCTGCGGCTGGAGACCGGCAGGAGGGGCCGGAGCGGAGGGAACAGCCATGCCAGGAGCAGTGTCCCAGCCCCACAGTGCCCAGGGCTGCCCGGCATGTGGGAAGGGGCAGCAGCACTGACGAGGCAGCTCTTTGTTACGAGAGTCGCTGTGGAGCAGCCCCCGAGCGAGGCTGGGAGCCCAGCACCTCAGGGCTGGATGGGCCCCGTAAACAGGAGCAACCCCTGGTGGGCTGGCAGCTGGAGGCCGCGCTGCAGAGAGTGCAGGTCTGGCCCCCCTGCAGCCCCCGGTGTCCTGCCCCAGCACAGTCCAGGTTCAGCCCAGTTATTCCTGCTTCTGAGCCGTGGACCCCAGGGGACGCGACCAGCTGGGATCCAGGCTCCCCGTTGGGAAGAGGCTAGTCTAGGCCCTGGCGGCTGGAGCTCTGGAGGGCGTGTAAAGCCCAGGACGGGGCTCAAGAGGCGCAAGCAAGAGGTTTCACCCCTGGGCCGGCCACAGCCCCACTGCAGCCCCAGAACAGACTCAGCACAATCTCCCTTCCCATCCTCCCAGCATTGTAACACCTCCCCAAGACCCTGCGGGGCTGCCACAGCCCGGGCCCCCCAAGCCACCTTGCCTGGTCCCTAGGGTGTTTTGGCTGCTGGCCCCATGGAGCTCGGCCCAGGAGGGGCGAAGGATCCTGCGAGGCCCAGGGAGGGGTTGGTTCCCTCCCCAGGGGAGGCTCTGGGTAGTCACAGCCACAGGTACTTGGCCAGGAAGGCAGCCAGGATCTTGCAGAGGTTCTCCACAGTTGGGCGGGGGGTGCAGATTCTGCTCCGTGTCCTCCATCATGTGCCAGACCCACGGGAAAGGGGTGGCGATGAGATGCAGCACCGGCACTCCTGCAGCCAGACAGACACATGGATAGTCAGCAGGGATCCAACCCAGGATCTGCATCACTGCAAGCCCAGCCTCTAAAGAGTAATTCCACTATTGTCAGCAGTAGTAGACTATTATCCCCATGTGGTCCAGCCACTAGAGGGCGACGTGTGACATTCTAAACCCACACACTGTCTCAGTAGATGGAGCCAGGCCCTCAGGCACGACCTGACCTTATATCTAGGAGCCATGTGCTCCCCTGACCTTGTAACGAGCAGCTGGCCAGGTGCATTATGGGAACCAGATTGGCCAGAGACATCAAGCGAGTCAGGGCCAAGTGGCTAGATAGCAATGATATGTTTGTAAAGTCTTTCACCCCCAAGGATCCCAGAGCCTAAGTTCAAAATGCAGCCACCTCTGGGGTGAAGTGTGCCAGGCAGGCAAACATCATCTATAAAGCATTTTACCCCTGTAAATAACACCTAGCTCTTGCATAGCCCTTGTCCTCAGGGGATCCCAAAGCAATTTACAAAGGGGGTCAGAGTGATTCCTCCCACTTCACAGATGGGGAAACTGAGGAAGAGAGCAGCAAAGTCACCCAGCAGGGCAGTGGCAAAGCCAGGATCTGAACCCAGGTCTCAGTCCCTTGCTCCACTCATGAGGCCAGGCTTGTGTGGGAGCCTGGGGGAGTCTCACCACGCTTTGTCTGCACACATTCTGCCCTGGCTCCCCCGGGGAGGCCTCCCCAGTTGTCCATCCCACACTGCTCTGCGCCTGGACGCCCGGTAGCAAGGGGCAGGACAGGTACCTTTGCGAAGGAAGGGGACGTGGTCCTCTTCGACAGGCCCACAGGCAGGCTCCCGCTGGAAGTACGTCTGCTCCCGGGGGTGGGACTGCAGCAGGCCCACCCGGTGCAGACGCTTCTCTGGGCAACACAGAGAAGAGAGTGAGGAATGGGCTGGTTCCTGGGACCTGCCAGGCTGGGGGCGTGGCAGGACGAGCCCCACAGGGGGCCACACCTGGCCGCTCACACCAGAGCTCCCTGAGGACACGGAGACGCTGCCGGGGAGGGAGGGGGGATTTCAAACCTGACAAGTCGTGTTTGAGGGAAATAAAGTGTTGGTGAAAGATGCCAGGTCAACAGCCCTGGGGACTGAATCCCCAACTCCCAGCTCTGTCCCACAGCTGGGGATAGAACCCAGGAGTCCTGGTTCCCAGCCCCCCCCTGCTCTAACCACTAGACCCCACTCCCCTCCCAGAGCTGGGGCTAGAACCCAGGCACCTTTATTCATTGTCAGACAGACGCAGGACCATCAGGACTTGGGGAGGGGGGGAGGAAGTAGCTGTCCCACTACAGGTGCCTGGGGGGGCAAGCCCCCTCCCACCCCTGGAAGAAAGGAAGGTTTGGTATCGATGCCAACGAGCCGGTCGAACCAGGAGGCGGTGAAGGGGAAGTGGTTCTGGATGGTCGGGTGGTGGGCCCCCAGCAGGTCCAGCAAGATAAACAGGTTCTGCAAAGAGGCAACGAGGGGTTAAATCTGTAGGGGCCCAGTCACCCCAGGAGGAGCTGAGGTAGGGATTGGTACAAGATCCAGTGCAGACAGATTGAGCCCCCAGCCTACCCCGGACAGGCACCCCCACCATCTCCCTTCGGCTGAAAGATCCCCCAGGCAGAACTCCCCAGAGGGGCAGGCGGGCGGCTCTCACCATAGCCTGGAGCTGGCTGGTGCCCGGCTGGTGCTGAGCCTTGGCCATGGACAGCCCCGTACAGGGAATCCCTCTCACTCCACTCCCCGAAGGCCTCCTTGCTGTCCAGGAACAGCAGCTGCAGCGTCACCTCAGAGCCCTGGGGAGAGACACGGGGCTCGCTCAACACCTGGCACTGCTGGACAGGTGAGGGGACTGCACCCAGGACAGCAGCAGAGCTCGGGATAGAACCCAGGAGTCCTGGCTCCCAGCTCCCCTGCTCTAACCACTAGACCCCATTCCCCTCCCAGAGCCAGAGATAGAACCCAGGAGTCCTGGCTCCCATCCCCCCCGGTTTTACACACTAGACTCCATTCCTTTCCCCAAGACAAGAGTAGAACCCCCAACCTGGGAAGCTCTCACCTGCTCCTTGGCCTTCAGCAGCTTCGCGTCCAAGGCCGTGGCCAGTTCCAGCAGGATGGCACAGGGCACGGCTGAGTCGGTGGCCCCCAGGAAGGTGCGGCCCTGTCTTTCCCAAGCTGCCACCCCACCGGGCTTGTGTAGCCAGACAGCCAGCCCCCCCCCTCAGACCAGCATTGCGGAAGCCAAAACAGGGCACTTAACATGAATTCCAGCACAGCCTTTGAAGCTGTGAGAAGCACAGGTGTGCTGCTACAATGTGCCTCTGGCAACATATACAAGGATTGGGCTCACAGCAGGCAGAGGCGCTGTGACAGACATGGCTCTTAGCCCCTACTAAATAGCATGATGCACACACACCAACATCCCAGGTGGGAAAATATTTACCCTAATAAAAGGAATGTCTGGTAGTCGAAACTTATTGTTTCTCTCCCTTGCAAGTGTGAACTACTCTTGCGAGAGCTGGCGTCGCCCAGACAGACCAGCCCCAATTTGGCATAAGAAAGGAGAAAGAGAATAAAGGAGTACAGAGGTATAAGTAGGGGACCTACAGCACCATGATTTTTGAGTGCTTTTCACTATCTATCTGCTGGTCAGATAAGTGATAGCCTCCCAAGGCTTCTGCAGCTAAGAGGGTCCCTAAGCCTTGTCCCTTATTCGTCTTTCCGCGGAATTGAGTGACCGATCCTGGTTTGGCACCGCTGGAATCGAGAGATGCAAGGAGGGTAAGAAGCACCCACACCTGATCTCCTATCTTTAGTGTACACATATTTTGAAATAGAGCTCTATACTTTGTTTTCTTTCTTTGGGATTGTAGCTTCAGTTTTGTAACTTGTTTGTGTGTGTAACATCTCTACATTTAAATAAGTAGGCACTAGCAATTTTGTAACCACATGATTAGAATCTAGTTTAATAAATTTTGGTAACCATTTGTACATAAGCCTGACTTGTTTCTCTGGTTTACTGTAAAGCAGCCAACACAATTAAAGAACCTCAGCCGTTTTGGCTATAAAGCCTGGCCATTAGGTGAGAGTACTAAGAGCCTAGCGTTGAGTTGTGCCGCCTCCACGGGGCAAACTCTTGGGGCACCTGTCAGTCAGTGTTGACTGCCTGCTGCGAAGGAGCTCTGAGCTCTAGCAGTTAAAGTCACGGGTGTGGAGAGGCTCTTAGTGCTGCCATTGGGGCACCTGTCAGTCAGTGTTGACTGCCCGCTGCGAAGGAGCTCTGAGCTCTAGCAGTTAAAGTCACGGGTGTGGAGAGGCTCTTAGTGCTGCCATTGGGGCACCTGTCAGTCAGTGTTGACTGCCCGCTGCGAAGGAGCTCTGAGCTCTAGCAGTTAAAGTCACGGGTGGTTAGGACCTTGGGGCATCCGTCAGCCTAGCCCGGGCTGCCCGCCGTGAAGGGACAGTGCGTCCTAGCGGTTAAAGTCACGGATGGTATAAACGGGCATAGCTGGCACCTCACCAAACATCCCTGGTGCCATCGGCTAACAGCTTGAAACATCACCAGCTCCATCCAGCCCAGGGACCACATGGACAGGTACCGGGGCTGGGATGGGGACTCTGTGGAATCTCAGATTAAAGGAGCACCTTTAGATTTGGGATGGAGGGGCTAGCTGCAGAGCAGGGAGGTCTTTCCTAAATTACCCAGGCTTACCCTGATCTGAGGCTGCACAGAGGAGGCTCCCCAGCCAGCAGCTGCCTTATCAGAACTGTGTTCATTAGATAGATAGATAGATAGATAGATAGATAGATAGATAGATAGATAGATAGATAGATAGATAGATAGATAGATAGATAGATAGATTCAGGGTAATGTATCAGAATCTGGCCCTCACCCCATTGCACTCAGCGGGTTTCTCTCGTTTTACCCTGGGGGAGATGAGATCAGAACCCAAGACCGCCAGTTCCAAGAACTCCACAGACCTGTGTTGTCACTGGATTTATTACCAAGGGGACATTAGACAAGGGGAGGCACCAGAATACCCCTCTGTGGGACAGAATGACAGACTGAGGGGCAGGGTTTGTGTCTCCTGCTTTGAAGTCCTGTGTCTTTGTGCATGCAGAGCTCTGTGCAAAACCCACCATCTCTGTGAGCCCCAGGGCGGATGATGGCCCTGGGAGGAGCTGTGACCATCCTCTGAAAGAGTCGGTGCCAGGGCATAAGGGTTGTTCTGTAGAAAGGAGGAGATTAAACTCCTCTGCAATACATATGTAACCCTTCTTCCAGTTCCAGCTCTGGCTTCAATATATAGGGGTTCCTCTCAAAATTACAACACAACACTGGCTTGAGCTCCCACCCAGAAATCTGGGAAAACTAAACACCAGCCCTGGGTGTTTCTAAGAAGCAATACTTCCTGTCTTGCAAGCACTGAGTCTGTGTGCGACAAAAGAAATATTTTATTAAGGAGAGAAGGAAGAATGGCATTAATTTGAGAAAACATGACAACAATGACTCAAACGTATGCAAACAACAAGTAAATCCCTGGCCCCAAGTGGAGCAGTGGCTTTGCCTCAGTTTCCCCCTTTCTGAAAGACCAGCGGACAAATGTCCCGTTAACACACCACTCCCCTTTCTGTCCATGACACCGCACTCTTAGTTTGCTGTCCACCTTAAGTGAAGTCCTAGGGTCTAGGGGTGCCGTTAGGTGCATTCAGCTCCAGCCTTAGGGGAGGAATGCAGGAAAATCAAATGATGCCTCTGCCCACTCCGGTCACTGCCCACTCTGCCACTGCACACTGCTGTCACCTTCTGAAGTTTCTGCACTGGTCCAGTCCCAAGTGTTCTCAGCTCTTAGGTTATGGCTACATTGCAAAAAATACCAGCAGCCACAAATCTCAAAGCCCAGGTCTACAGACTGGGGCTCTCATTATGGTACAAAAAATAGCCATGTAGTTGTTCCTACTGGGACTGGAGCCCAGGTTTCGGAGCCTGAGTAGGAATGTCTACACAGCCATTGTTAGGGCCGAAGCACAAGCCTGAGTCTGTAGACAAACCCTCAGTGATTTCACTGGGTAGTGCAGAGCTCCAGCTGCTGCTGCCGTTTCTGCACTGTCTGGACAGCAATTCTGTCCAACAATAACGAAGGCTCAGCCCTTAATCTAGCTTCTCTCAGACCAAATCATCACTGAGCAAAACCAAAAGCCCCGTTGATCACTATCAAGTGTTTCTCAAAACACCAGAGGAAAAGAATCACAATTTTCCAAAACCCTAGAAGGAGGGATCACACCACCACACTGACGGAGCGAATTAGGTTCATCTTAAGGTGACCACATCTCTTAGGGAATAGTACATACAGTGCTGCTGGCCTCTAGTCACACTGTGTATTGTGGGCCTAGCATAGTCATGGATTAGAAACACAGACCATGTGCGCACAGTGACTGATTCTGCACTGCATAGAGAAAAAACGTAACCCCTAGAGAACTGCAAATTCAACATAAGCAACTGCTTAGGTGTAACCCTTCTGCCGGGGGGAGTCAGCAGCAACCAGGGCTGGGTTCCTTTTGACAACACAACACAGAACCAGCTCGAGTCCACACCCAGTAATCTGAAAAAAATTACACCCCCCACTTGGTACCTCTAAGAGCCAGTACTTCTCCTCTCACAAGCACTAAGTACATGTATAGAAGAGAAAACTTTGAATAAAAGGGGAAAGGAACCTGGCATTACTTGGGAAAACACCACAAGCATGATTTGAAAACATCTGACCATGAATAAAACACCCACCCCAGAGTACATTGGCAGCATCCGTTTCCTCAGTCTCTCACCTTGCAGTGTGACAGTCCGACAAACAAATGTCCCTTTAACATGCCAGTCCTCTCTCCCTCCACCGCACCCCACTCACAGTTGTCCTTGGTCAGTGAAAACCCAGTGTTTGGAGGTGTGTTTGCGTGAGTTAACCTCCCACCCCGGGGGGGTGGGGGAGCGGGGGGGGGCAGCACTGAGCAGTGATTCAGCAGCCGTCGCTGTGCCGCTGTTCACTCTGCATCGCTGTCTGCCTTTGTTCACTCCATAGCCGGCCACTCCACCATCATTGACTGCACCGCCAGCCACCCCCCAGTGTTCCCTCTGCCACTCTCCGGCGCTCTGCCACCAGTCACCCTGCCACGGCCCTCTCCACTGCAACCTCTGGGATGTTTTGAAGTTCCACCACTTAACTCAGCTCTCAGCAATTCCAGTGCTCAGTGATTCCAGCAGTTAGCGAGGCAACCTCGTTCACCAGAGACACTGTCCCACAACGGACCTAAGGCTTCATATTTAGACTGGGCTATCAGTGATGTCAGCTCGAGTGATCCAAACCAAGAGACTCTCAACTGGGCCTTAAGAAGCTCTGTTATTAAACAGTGCAGAGTCAAATGGCACGTAAAGCCAGATGGGCACAAATACCCTCTCACATCTCCACTGGCCTTTGGCACCCCTACCTCCTGCTTATTGAATGCAGTTAACTTGAGAGTGACCCCCTCATTCATGGCATACCAAGGCCAGTTCTGCTCCCTTTGATTCACAAAAGGATAACCACACTTTATTACCTCTGCCTCCTCAATAACAAAGCGATTTACAATCCAACACCAGACAAAAGTGATCATTTGGGCAAAGCAGCCCCATCATGTTGCTCACCTAGGCAGAGTGGGTGTGACTATTCAAACACGGTCAGTTCCTGATGTCTTCTCCCCAGCTCATCACTGGGTGTTGGGAAAGCTCATTCAGAGCCTGCTTACATAAGAACCTATAACTGCAATTTCACATAAACAGATTGAAAACTCTGCGCAATGCGTTCAAATGCATCACACATCCAATGAGGCTAACAACATTTCCTTATCCCTGGATCCAAGGGGATGCCTAGCTAGGCATGAGATAATATGATGGGTGACTTGTCCAATGAAGGGGGAGCAATAGCTGTTGATTTGGCAGAGGCAGGGGGGAACCCTTCCCCCAGGGGGAGCTGCAGAGCTTCCCAGGAGGATGCTCCTTCTCTGGGGACACACACAGAAGTCAGGCCCCGGTGACTACAGCATCGGCACTGCACCCTCCCTGGAGATTACAGTGACCATAAATCTTGAGCTGTGGGGGGAGAGTCCCAATTGCTGAGTCATTGTTTCCACCTTGTCACTCCCCCTGGGTGCCCATTTCACCCCCTGCCCCAACAGACTCTCATTCTAATCCCACAGGAAGAAACAACTCCAGTGGGCTTGAAACATCACCGACTCCAGCCAGCCTGGGGACCACACACACAGGTAAAGTGGGGCCTTGATGGGGACTCTCTGGAATCACAGATTAATGGGGTACCTTATAGATCTGGGGGAGAGAAGGGGGATCCCTTCCCCCATGGAGAGCTGCAGAGCTTCCCAGGGGGATGCTCCTTCTCTGGGGACACACAGAGAAGTCAGGGCCCAGCGACTGCAGCACCGGCACGGCACCCTCCCCAGCTGATAATATCCACTAACCCCCCTGAATATTACAGGGACCATAAATCCTGAGCTGTGGGGGGGAGAGTCCCAATTGCTGAGTCATTGTTTCCATCTTGTCACTCCCCCTGGGTGCCCATTTCACCTCCTACCCCAACAGACTCTCATTGTACTCACACAGGTAGAAACTACTCCAGTGGGCTTGAAACATCCTCGACTCCAGCCAGCCCGGGGACCCCACACACAGGTAAAGTGGGGCCTCAATGGGGACTTTGTGGAATCACAGACTAATGGGGTACCTTATAGATTTGGGGGGGGAGAGGGAGGATCCCTGCCCCTGGGAGTGCCGCAGAGCAGGGAGGCCTTTCATAGGGGGATGCTTTCCTTGGCTGCTTCTGATCTGGGGATGCATAGAGGAGTCGGGACTTAGGGGCTGCCCAGCCAGCTTCTACCTTGTCAGAGTTGCATTCATTAATAGATCAATAGGTAGGTAGGTAGGTAGGTAGGTAGGTAGAGAGATAGATAGATATGGGGCAATGGATCAGAACCCATCTCTGACCCCACTGCCGTCACGAGGTAACTCCAGATTTTTACTGGCAGAACTGAGATCAGAATCCAGCCCAGATACTTCCAAGAACTCCACAGACCTGTGCTGTTGCTGGGTTTATAATGCAGGGAACATTAGACAAGGGGAGGCAGCTGAATGCCCTAGGGCTGGGCACAGAGAGATCAAATGACAGACAGACAGACTGAGGAGCAAGGGTATATGTCTCCCCCATAGAAGTCCTGTGTCTTTGTGCATGCAGAGTTCTATCCCAAACCCTCCATCTCTGTGAGCCCCAGGGAGGTAATGGCCATGGGGTGCACCGTGACCATCCAGTGTGAGTGTAGGTACCAGGGCTGAGGGTTGTTCTGTACAAAGGAGGAGACCACGCCACGCTGCATCACATGGAAAGTCCTGCAGACATGACTGCGTTTCCCATCCGCAGTGTTATACAGGATGACAACAGGAGCTACACCTGATTTTATGGCAGCACATCACAAGCCTTCATCTGGTCAGATCCCAGTGACCCTGTGGAGCTGGTGGTGAGAGGTGAGGGGCCTGGTTTGGAGTCCCCGCTCTCAGCCCTGTACCCAGCCCAGCCTTCATAGAGTCTATGCCCCAAGGAGATGCTCACAGCCAGGATCTGCCTGGGGCCTTACAGAGGGGATGCCCAGTGTGGGATCAGGAAATCAGTGGATTTGTCATGCAGCCGGGGGAAGCTGCAGCAGCAGCTGTTGATGTAAGGCAGAGGGAAGGGGGAACCCTGCCCCCAGGGCAAGCTGCAGAACAGTGAGGCTTTCCCCAGGGGGATGCTCCCTATCAGAGTATGCCCAGAGAAGTCAGGGCCAGCAGCTGGAGAACCAGTCCCTTCCCCAGCTGATAAAATCCACTAACCCCCTGGAGGTTAGAGTGACCATAAAGGCTGAGTCGAGGGGGGAGGGGCCCAATTGCTGAGTCGCTTTTTCTACCTCTTAGCTCCCCTGATTGCCCATTTCATCCCCTGCCCTGACAGGCTCTCATTCTAAACCTACAGGTGGAAACAACCTCACTGGGCTTGAAACATCACCATATCCAATCAGCCCGGGGACCACACGGACAGGTACCTGAGTGGGGAAATCATGCCTCAGGAATCTACTACAATGCTTTGAAGGGGTCCACAAGCATGTGGACAAGGGTGATCCAGTGGGTATAGTGTAATTAGATTTTGAGAAAGCCTTTCACAAGTTCCCTCACCAAAGGCTTTTAAGCAAAGTAAGTTCTCATGGGATAAGAGGGAAGGTCCTCTCCTGGATCAGTAACTGGTTAAGAGATAGGAAACAAAGGGTAGGAATAAATGGTCAATTATCAGAATGGAGAGAGTAAATAGTGGTGTCTCCCAGGGATGTGTACTGGGACCAATATTATTCAACATATTCATCAATGATTTGGGAAAAGGGGTAAACAGTGAGGTGGCAAAATTTGAAGATGACACAAAACGACTCAAGATAGTTAAGTCCCAAGCGGACCATTAAGAGTTACAAAGGGATCTCACAAAACTGGGTATCTGGGCAACAAAATGGCAGATGAAATTCCATGTTGAGAAATGCAAAGTAATGCTCATTGGAAAACATAATCCAAACTATACATATAAAATGGTGGGGTCTTAATTAACTGTTATCATTCAGGAAAGAGATCGTAGAGTCACTGTGGATAGTTCTTTGAAAATATCCACTCAATGTGCAGCGGCAGTCAAAAATGTGAACAGAATTTAGGGAATCATTAAGAAAGGGATAGATAATAAGACAGAAAATATCATATTGCCCCTCTATAAATCCATGGTATGCCCACATCTTGAATACTGTGTGCAGATGTAGTTGCCCCATATCAAAAAAGATATGCTGGAATTGGAAAAGGTACAGAAAAGGGCAACAAAAATGATTGGGGGGCATGGAACAGTTCCATATGAGGGAAGATTAATAAGACAGGGACTTTTCAGCTTGGAAAAGAGACAACTAACGGGGGGGGTGGTGGTAGAGGTCTGTAAAATCATGACTGGTGTGGAGAAAGTAAATAAGGCAGTGTTATTTACTCCTTCTCATAACACAAGAACCAGGGGTCACCAAATGAAATTAGTAGGCAGCGGGTTTAAAAGAAACTAAAGGAAGTACTTCTTCACACAACACACAGTCAACCTGTGGAACTCTTTGCCAGACGATGTTGTGAAGGCCAAGACTATAACAGGGTTCCAAAAAAAACCCCTAGATAAATTGATGGAGGATAGGCCCATCCATGGCTCTTAGCCAAGATGAGCAGGAATGGTGTCCCTAGCCTCTGTTTGCCAGAAGCTGGGAATGGGTGACATGGGATGGGTCACTTGTTGATTACCTGTTCTGTTCATTCCTTCTGGGGCACCTGGCATTGGCCACTGTCCGAAGACAGGTTACTGAGCTAGATGGACCTTTGGTCTTACATAGTATGGCCACTCTTATGTTCTTATGGGATGGGGACTCTGTGGAATCACAGATTAAAGGGGCAACTCTAGATCTGAGGGAGGCGGAGGCGGGATCCCTGACCCCAGGGTTAGCTGCAGAGCAGAGAGGTCTTTCAGGTCTGTTCCTGTTCTGGGGGCGCACAGAGGAGTTGGGGCTCAGAGGCTGCCCAGCTGGCCTCTTCCATCTATCCTTCATTAAATAGCTAGATGGGTAGCTAGATCCAGGGGTAATGGATCAGAATCCGGCCCTCAACCCATTGCTGTCAGAGGGTGACTCTGGATTAACCCTGGAGGAGCTGAGTTCAGAATCCAGCCCTGATACTTCCAAGAACTCCACAGACCTGTGCTGTCCTTTCACAGCCCTCACGAGGCGCCTGGATTTCACCTGGGGCAACATCCTCCGTCTGGGTCTGGTCTCCGGGGTTCTGCTGGCCCTGGTGCTGATCATGGCCGAGGCTGGTTACTGCTGGAAGGAGACTCCAGGTGACATGACCCCCCTCTCTTATCCCTTCCCCCACCCCAGGACAAGGCCCCCCAAGTCTGCCAAGCCCCTCTGAACATGGGGGTACCTCATCTGCACATAACCCTTGGGCAGCTGGCCCAGCTCCTGTACCACCTGTCAGTGGGGGGAGGAGTCAGACCAGGGTGTCCCCTGCACACACTGAGGCTGCTATGAAGGGTGTGTGATGTCCAGAGATGCCCCTTCCCACTGTGAGCTGGAGCCACCCCAATGCCTGGCCCTACCCCACTCTGAGTGCCCCAGGTGGGTAGGTCTGTGGTGGCGGGGGGGGGGGGGGGGTCAGTGCACACAGACACTAGGTCTCTTTCTGGCCAGCAGCTCCCACCTCTCCAACCCCTGGAAACCTACCCACCCTGGGCAGCTGTCTTGTCCTCCCCTCCCCTCAATCCCATCCCAGTCAGGGGGCTTGGGCCTGTGGGGTGACACTGGCCCTCTAACCCGCCGTCTCTCTGTGCTTACAGGGGAGCCTGGGTCCAGCCATGCAGAGACGAAGATCTCCTTAGGGGAAGAGCCCTATCTGCTTGGAGGGCTCCACAGGGCAGAAAAGCCACTCTCCCTTCCCCCAGGAAATCCCTGCTTCAGGGAATCTCACATTTATTCCATGGTGCTCCCAACTCAACAGCTGGACCCTTGGGAGCAAACTCTCGACCCCCGGCACCAAGCACACCAGCCCCTGTGTCACCAGCTAAGGGAGCACCTGCCAGGGCCCCAGGGGGTGGGGAAGCAGGGCCGTAGCAGAGCCCCGTGCAGGGAAGGTGCTGCCTATGTCTGTGGGAAGCCCAGGGTGGGGTGTGGGGGGCTGGGCGCTGTATAGGGCCCCCTCAGTAAATAACCTCTTCCCTGCCAGATTCCCTGCTCCTCCTGCTCCCTGCTGGGGATATGACCTGAGAAGATGAGGGAAGGCCGTTAGTGCTTCCTTAGCCAGAGCATTTGCTTCCCGACCTCAGGGGATGAGCCGGATCCCTGAGTATGCCCCGGAGCCAATGTCAGACTAGGGGGGTGGAGCAGAGCGAGATTCCCTGATCATAAGAATGGCCATACTGGGTCTGTTCAGCCCAGTGTCCTGTCTGCTGGGGGGAGTGTGGGGCAGGGGATCTGGGTGCAGGGAGATGGGGACAGGAGACACCTCGGGGACATGTTAATGCCGGGGCCATTTCTCCCCAGACTCAGGAATCGCTCTGATACCAGAAAAAAGAAAAGGAGTACTTGTGGCACCTTAGAGACTAACCAATTTCTTTAAGCATAAGCATCCGATGAAGTGAGCTGTAGCTCACGAAAGCTTATGCTCAAATAAATTGGTTAGTCTCTAAGGTGCCACAAGTCCTCCTTTTCTTTTTGCAGATACCGACTGACACGGCTGCTACTCTGAAATCTGATACCAGAAGGGATCTGCTGGCCTGAGCCCGGCACCGTCCAGCCCAACATGTGGCTCTCCGTGCACATGCAGCCAATCTGTCACCTCCAGGGAAAACAGCCACCTCGGCCAATGTGTGAGCACGACCCAGCACCCACTTGGGAATGGGATGGGGCAAAGAAGAGCCGGAGACAGCCCTTCCTGGATGGGCACCGACACTGCCATTGCAGTGCAGGGATTCCAGCACACAACCTGTCCCGCACACAGAGCACCCCAGAACCCTGTAATCCCTCCCTCCGCATTGCCAGGCTGGGCTGGGAGCCAGGACCCCAACCCCCAGGGGAGAAAAGAGCCAGGAGCCTCTGTGTACAGGGGAATTGTCTCCCCCAAAGCAGAGCAGGGTCCCAGCCAGAAGGGGTGGCTCAGAGATGTTATCTCCCAGCAGGGCAAGGCTCCCCAGCACCCCATCCTGCAGAATCCCAGCTCCTGAGATAGAGTGACCGGCCCCCTGTGCATGGAGACATGAGGTCTGGCCCCTGGCACTGAGATAAAGTCATTTACTGCTCCCCCAACCCCGGGGTGTCTGTCCTGGTCTCTCTCTGGAGCTTCAGTTCTCTGTTGCCTCAGTCCCTGCAGTAGGGTCCCCCACTTTATACATCACCCGGCTCCCTCCCCCAGCTCTCACCCCCTCCCCAGTAGCTGATCCCATCTCTGTAGGGATGGACCCTACTGTCCTGGATCCCATCTGCCCCCTTGGACCTTCTCCCCAGCTCTCCTGGCCCCTGCTGGGTCACCAGGAAGATTTTTCTCCACCCCCCCTCCATCACCTCTCCTCAGCCTGGGTGGGAGGGAGTGTCTCTCAGCACCCCAGTCTCTGAAGAGCCCCCAGAATCCTCCCAGAATTTCCAGAGCATTCTCTGCCCTATATATCCCCTGGGTGGCTCCAGCCCCTACCTATGGAGCTGCCCCTCAGGCCATCGGGGGCAGAATTGTTCTTCCCAACCCTGCTGAGCCATGGCAGCACGAGCTGGTGTGTGTGGGGGGTGATGCTCTGTACCTCGGGGGAACATCCTACACCCCCATGTTCATCCTTGTAAAATGACTGTGTGGTATCCAATCCAAAGTTTGTCAGGTCGGCTGTCTTCGGATGGAGAATCCAGTATGTCCTTTGGTCCATTGTTCCAGTGTTAATTACTCTCTCTCTTAACAAATTGTTGCTGTATTTTCAGTCTGAATTTGTTTGGCTTCAACTTCCAGCCAATGCATCTTGTTATACCTTTCAAAAGTGTTGCATTCTAATAGTTGATGTTTAACGTCCTCGCTAGGTGCAACCTGAATAGAAAGTATTTCACTATTACTGTAGGATATGGATACGTCATTCCACTGCTTCCCAAATACAGAGCAGAAATATTTGTAATACTTCTCCTTTTTCTGCATCATGATTTACAGTTGTACCATCCTCATCTCCAACTGCACTAAAACTGATTGCTAGGATATTTTGTTTTCCATATGTTTCAAGAACTCCTTATTGTCCTTATCCTAAAATGCCATAGATTTTTCATTGATATTATTAGATTTTTCTTATCAAGTGTCTACAATTCCTAACTCCTCAGTTGCACCTATTGAGATGAAGTTCCCCATTTCCTAGTTGTTTAATATTATCATTTGTTATTTCTGCTTTCACTTCCACTGATAACCAGGATGGGGGTTTAGCTGAAGAAGCCACTTTCACAATTTGCTGAATTTTGTGTTTTGGGGGCATCTGATACATCTTAAACCACGCCCCAGCATGGGTCACATTTAGGGTTGCCAACTTTCTATTTGCAGACAACCGGACCTCCCTTCCCTGCCTCTTTCCCAAAGTCCCTGCCCCTTTCCCGCCGCTTTTCACAAGACCCCGCCCCTGCCCCATCCTTTCCCTCAAGCCCCTACCCCTGTTCGCTCCTCTCCTCCCCATCCCCCCCCCCCCCCGCTGCTCTCTCTCCTCCCCCTTCCTTGTAGCTGGCCCCTCTCCTCTCCACTTCCCTTCTCCACTCCCACTGGGATCCCTCTGTCAGGGAGCTGCAGCCTGACATGAAGTCTCCTGCCTGCCCAGATGCAGGTAGGAGGCGGCCCCAGCTGAGCGGGGTCTGGCTCGGGTTGATGACCCGGCACCTCTCCCTTCCCGCCCGCAGTAACCAGACTATTGGTGTCTGGTCAGTACATCTGACTGGACACTACCAAGTCCCCTTTTTGACCGGACTTTCTGGTTGAAAATTGGGTACCTGGCAACCCTAGTCACATTTTAATCGGTCAAAACAAGGTCTAATATCCAATTACCCTGACTAGGTTGCAATATTTATTTTTATTTACTCTGGGATGAAAGATGCGAATGTAGCCCCTGATCTAACTGCAGCCGTCAGGGACTCCAGAATGACCTGAGGGGAGCTGAGATCAGAATCTAGCCCTGCTGCCTTTGCAGGCGATGAGTGACTCTGGCTTGACCCCGGGCAACCTGATCAGGGTGCAGGATATTGTTTCCATTTTGGAGTGAAGATTCAGGTCTCAGCTCCTCTTTTCCCTGACTCAGCTCCCCATTATTAATACAAACGTTCCCCCAGCCCTCTGGCCCCTTTGGTACTCAGCTCCCAGCCTCTCAAGCTGCCTGAACAGCCAACTCACCCTTGTCTCCGATCCTGCCCCACGGACACAAGTGCTGGCCTCAGACCCTCGCCCCCAGGCACAAGCTGGCACTCATGGAGAAAAAGGGCAGTGAGCTCACACGACATGATGGGACAGTGAGGGACCCCTCAGTGCTGCTCCAAATACCCCAGTCCCCAGCTCCACGGAGCCTGATGCCCCAGGAGCTCAAATGAGGAACTGAGCAGGGGGCTGCAGGCACAGGGAGCCTGTGATGCTCAGTGAGAGCAAACCAAGGTCCCTGCCACTCCCAACAAACTACATCCCCATAAACTGCTGCCCACATCTCTGTGCTGCACAGGGGACACCCAGGGGAACTGGGGGGATGAGCTGTGTTAATTCCACCAATCTGACCAGACCAGAATCTGGGTGCAAGCTGTTACCCCCAACTCTGCTGGATCTGGGACTGTAGGGGTCTGGTGGTCAGAGCATGTGTTACACTGCCAGACCAGGGATGGTTTTAAAAATGGAATTTTATTAAACTTAATGTCCAGCTCCCCAAACAAACAAACAACTCTCCCGCTGGGTCCCCCGGAGAACAACAGAAACCCTCCTGGGGCTGCAGCTTGCATCCCCACTGTTCCTCTTTAGCCTCGCTAGCAGATCTCCAAACCCTTAAAGGGACAGGGCACAGCCTTAGAGATACAGGATACAGGTATGTAGAACCCTGATATTCCCGTATCAGTGCTACACTCCTCCTGTGGAAATATAATATCCCCCAAATATTCCCATTAACAAAATATAAAACGTTCCGTCCAGCCATTTGGCTTATTAGCAGACACCTACGACTTCCACAAGCTCGTGCTTTCGGTCTCAGATGAGCTTTTGTCTTGCTCCTTTTTCATCAGATCTGGAAACTTTTGCATCTCTCTTTGGTTTAATTCACATTAAGCAGGAAGTGTCTGTGTCAAGGCTTGTTCCATTGCCCAACCAAATAGCCAGTTCTGAACAGTTTAAATCCCCAGAGATCCTCAGATCTTATGAGATACCAGCTCCCACATGGTAAGCGGTATAACCATGTAACACAAAGTCATTAGACATAAAAAACATCTACTCAAGAAACATAAAACTAACTATGTAGCGCTATCGACCCCTTTTGTAGAGCAATATCCAAACCAGAAGCCAATGTCTCTTCATTTACATTAACCTTGGAGAGAATGCAGGAGAAGATACAGGAATAGGTACGAGGTACAGCATGTAAACACAAGGATAAACCCATGGTGCATTCACCAGTAGCTGGAATTAGACACTGATGAGTAGGTTCATAGGTCAGTGTCTGGGGGGCTCTTCCCTCTCTAGTCAGAGGACCTCATGTGACAATGGGTTGTTCTCGAGATCTGTCCTCTTGTGCACTGATGGTTTCCGGGTCCATGGTCACATTTAGCCATTCATGTCTTTCATTGGCTGATGTGGATGTCACATCAGACTAGTCATCTGTCTTCAAGTTTACGAGATCAACAACACCCCCATTTCCCAGCCGTGGAAGGAATGTTTCTGCCTCTGAATTCAGAGTCACCACGCCATGGGTACCATGTTGTTTGTCTTCGCTCTCACTATCAGAATCACTGGAGTCCAAATTCTGTCCTTAGAGAGGCTTGGTCTACACTACAGCCTACTTCAGTATCACTTACGTCCCTCAGGGGTGTGATTAATCCACACCCTCTGAGTGACATAGTTATACCGACCGTAACCCCCTGTGTAGACAGTGCTCTCCCGCCGACATAGCTACTGCCTCTCGCAGGGGTGGACTTATTACGCTGACAGGAGAGCGCTCTCCCATCAGCATAGAGCATCTTCACCAGACGCGCCACAGTGGAGCAGCTGCATCGGTGCCTCTGTGCCGCTGTAGCACTTCTAGCAGAGACTCGCCCTTAGATTCCAGTTTTGCTTATTTCCCTTGATCTCTGCATCTTCTGCCGTGGCGCTGTGCAGCACAGTGTCATCTCCAAGGGCAAGAAAACCCAGAGAAGCAAAAACTTGTGGTGACAAACTCTACCACCTCCTTCTCCACCTTCTGCCTTTACTCTGTGAACTCTCCCCTTTCCTTTCATCTTCTAACATGAATTTTATCTTCCCAATAGGATGTTAGTTTGCCCGGTCCCCTTCCTGACAAGTACTCCTGTCCCCTGGCCAGAGGGCAGCACCGTACACTTTCTGACCATAATGATTCGTACCACGAATAGCAGAGTTTTGAGAACATATTGAGGCCAGTTCATAAACGTCTTTCAATTGCTGTTTCTGTGTCTCAGCATATTCTTTATGGTTCCTAGGTGCAGATTCAGAGTTCATAGGTAGAGCAAATGCAATGACAATAGACAAATGTGATTATCTTCAAGATAATAAATAGAAGGGTGGGAACTCATAGCATCATTTTGTGTACAGTTATAGGCATAGATGGTCTTATGGTCTTATTAAGGGAGTCCTTCCAGTCTGATTTTTGTTCTTCTGGCAAGGTTATCAATGTAGCCAGCAGAATTTGATTCAGCCTTTCTACTTGCCCATTGCCCTGTGGCTGGTATGGGGTTATGGGAGAAGTTTAAATCTTACTGTAGTACTCTACCCTTTGGAAAAAAAAACTATTTTCAAACTCTGCTCCTTATTGATGATGGATTCTTTTGGGGAAATCAAATCTTAAAACAAACTAATTGAAGATCTTGTCTGTCACTGTCTTTCCTGACTTTTTGGTGGTAGGGTAGACTTTGACAAACCAAGTAAAGTGATCCACCGAGGCTCAGATGTATTCCTATCTTTCTTTGCTTCTTCCTAGATGGAAGAAGCCTGTGGATACAAGTACAAATGCTTCTGTTGTAACTAAGTAAATAAGGTGCCGCCAGACTCCTTGTTGTTTTTGTGGATACAGACTAACACGGCTACCCCTGGTACTTGTTGTAACTATGGTAGTTAGATGAAATCTGGTACGCTGGTGAGGTTTCCTTTGCTTGGTGCACACACAAACTCTAGTGACACAATGTTCGATGTACAACATCCTCCTGTGTTCTCTTGGTTATTTGGTTTGTGCCCCAAAAACTTATACTGAAGCATTTTAGCAATAGCTGGATCTTTCTTCTGAGTTGCCAAAATGTCTTCTCCTGGAATAAGTTTTATGGTGGATGTAATGCCCATGAAGGAGACTTCTACTGTCAAAGGATTGGTAGTAACAACTACTAACCTGGACACCTTGCCATCAGTTTGTATATCCAAGGAGTTTGACTGCTTTAACAACACCTGTGTTCGTCTCTTCTGTGCATCCTGTCACTATCAAGGGGAATTCCTGATAAAGCGTTAGATTTCCCTAGATGATATTTAACTACAGTAGAACCTCAGAGTTACGAACACCCTGGGAAAGGAGGTTGTTCGTAACTCTGAAATGTTCGTAATGCTGAACAAAATGTTATGGTTGTTCTTTCAAAAGTTTACAACTGAGCATTGACTTAATAGAGCTTTGAAACTTTACTATGCAGAAGAAAAATCCTGCTTTCCCTTTATTTTTTTAGCAGTTTATGTTTAATACACTACTGTACTGTATTTGTTTTTTCTCTCTCTGTTGCTGCTGCCTGATTGTGTACTTCAGGTTCCAAATAAGGTGCATGGTTGGCTGGTCAGGTCATAACTCTGATGTTCATAACTCAGGTTTTCTACTGTATGAAGTTAAAGTCAGCTAATTCTGCAACCCACGGGTGCACTATGGGGTTCAGCCTGGCAGTGGTGGAGATGTAGGTTAGCACATTATTATCTCTGTTAACTGTGAAGGATTGTGCATCGCAGATTTAGTCTACTAAATAAATAAATGGTCAGTTTTCGGAGTGGAGAGAGGTAAATAGCAAGGTCCCCAGGGATCTGTACTGGGACCGGTGCTGTTCAACATATTCATCAATGATCTGGGAAAGGGGGTACACAATTTTGGCAGGCTCAGCTTAGTTTTTCACTCCAGCTAGCTCCTGAAGCTCAATCCTGGGCAAACTGCCCTGATTACAGTTTCCATTATCTCTGTCTCAGTGGTCCCCTTGGGAACACCATTTGCAATTTGATAAGCCAAACTGCTTTGGTTTAGCCTGTCCTTTTGCAGGGAGTTCCTAAACTGTCCTGTTATTTTAAAGTCTTTCTTTAACACTGGTTTTCTTTTCTGGGATGGGATTGACCGATCTTTTGCTCCTCTTTTGCTGTAGCAATGGCTTGTAAAATCGTCTCTCTTAATGCCAGCAATGTAAGACAATCCCTGATTTTCCAGCGGGTTTGGCTCTTCACTATTGAAATGAATTCTTATATATTTGGGTAAGGTCAAAGAGCTTTTGGCTGCAGTTTCACTGTGATGTGTCCCAGAAATGCCCAGGGAGTCACAGACTTCTCTTAAATGCTCATCCTTTAGCTGGTATCAGAGTCCTCCTACCTCCACTACTGGTCTTTTAACTCTCTCCCAGCCATAGCGCTTGCAACCAATGAAATCTTCCCTGGCAGCTTTCTCTGGAGCAGTCTGCAGCAGTTTGGTGGGTTCATCTCTTGGAGAGGTCAGATCATTGCAATTCAGCCTCTTCTGTCTGGGCTCACCAAATCTTACACTCCCGGAGCAGGGACGGTTTGAATAGTGGAGTCTTATTAAACTTAGTATCCACAGAACAAACAAGAGCTTCAAGCCTTTTCTGGTTCCCTTGGGAGTGCTACACTGCAGCTGAATTGAGCCGAGGGGAACGTATGGCTCCTCTCAGAGAGTGCACTAAAGACACGAAGTGATGGGGCTTGTTTCCCTTCTGGGGAGGTGCATTCACTCAGCTGGGGGGGAGGGATAGCTCAGTAGTTTGAGCATTGGTCTGCTAAACCCAGGATTGTGAGTTCAATCCTTGAGGGAGCCATTTAGGGATCTGGGGCAAAAAGTGGGGATTGGCCCTGCTTTGAGTAGGGGGTTGGACTAGATGGCCTCCTGAGGTCCCTTCCAACCCTGATATTCTATGATGCTAGAACAGGCCAGCAGGGGAGCATCTCCTCTTGTGCAGGGAGTCATCTCAGGAGAAGCACAAGGAACAGAACAGCCTTTGGACTGTACACGTCTGTCCTAGACTACACAACACCTCTTCTCTCCTCCTCGCTTCATCTTCAGTGAGCAGTATTTTCCTGCACGCCGTCTGCTCTGACCCCTTCTGTTGATACACAAAAAGTGTTCATGGGAACACTGCTGGCGCCAGCACTGCCAGGGCACTAGCGCGTGTGCACACTTAATCACCTTTGCCAGCGCTGGGCGTTTCCACAGCAACAGGCTGCGTCGGCAAGAGGTGTGTGGCTCCGGGGTCGTCATCCCAGCATCCCTCATGCCGCCATCAGGCACGTTGTCTTGTGTGGGCTTTTTGCAGTGCATTGTGGGATACGAGCACCCCTCTCAGGGAATTTTAGCGTTTAGGGTGCGGGACAGATATGGCAATGTCCTGGCACATCCTGGGTGAACCTACCTGAATTAAGTGTAAGTCACTTTGGAGTCCATTGTATTAAAAATGCAAAGTTTCTGTATTATTGGGGGTTGTCCAAAATTCCTCTAGGGGGGAAGCGTGGCCAGTGTAAACCTCCAGAAGCATTATGAGCTTCAAAGGACTATTTCAAGCAGCTCGCCAGACAAACAAAGTTACATGGGGTTCTGGGGAAATACCTGGGGGAGACAAATGCACGTTACTAGGCATGGCAGGGTGTAGAGGATTCATGCATGAGTCCCCACTGACAAAAAAAACAACCACTTTGTTGGGAGCTGTTCTTCGTTTGGTCACTGTAAGAGTTGCTTTGGCAGGAAGGACCAGAAGAGCAATGGAGGAATAACCCGGCCATGGCCGAGATAAGAAGCAAAGGCCAATGACCACAAGGGGGGTTCGAATGCAGCCATACAGAGCACAAAGGATTAGCAGTCCATCGCCTTAACCAGTCAGCCAGGCCATCAGTTAAAAGGGCTCTGGTGTCACCAGCTGTCCTTTGATCTGCTGAAGACAGTGCTGAAGCCTGTAATCATGCTAGTGTTGGGGAAGCCTCCTGCAAGATTCCCATTCTCGAGAGGTGGTTGTGAGTCCTGGCGAGTGAAAGACATGCTACGGCAATTGCTCCCTAGCTGCTGCCACCAGAACAAGGAGGAAAGGCCAGAGATAAATGTGGTGTTTGAAATCACATGGGCAGATCACAATGGAAGTGCTGGGACATCAGTTGGGGTGTGTGTGTGGCTGAGTCACATGACCGACCCCATAACATGTGCTGTGTCTCTTTCTGGAGGATGCCCCAGGGTGGCTCCCGCAGGTCCCAGCCCTGGGTTATAAATAGGCTTCGTAGAACTCAAGTTTTAATTTTTTTTCTTTATAATTTTGACAATGTCAATGTTGATTTTTAAGGGTTTTTAAATTTTTGTTATCGGTTTAAATGTCCACTATTGGTTAAAATCATGGGTTTTCGCAACGTTTTTATATTTATTGATTTATATTTCACAGTGGAGGGAATTAAAGGGGGGGTCAGACAATAATTATTTAATGGCAGTAGATGTTGAGATGCAAAAAGTTAAAGCTTTATAACCATTAAGACAAAAATTGGCATAATCACATGTCAAAATATACAGTAAATATCCCAAAATCAACCTCTAACAATGTCTCGAGCAGCATTTCTCTTACTTTGCTTATCTGCAAATGTATGATTATTATTGATGGAAATATTTTCTTGTGGGTTTGTGTGCATGCAGGGAACTTGATGTTTACTGATATTTACCAATAACCATCTCATCCTTCCAAGCCTAGTTCTAAACAGAGCCCCGCGCTGTGCTTGAGATGAGCACGGAGCGTGGGCTGTGGTTGCAGGCTGTGGTCCCTGTTCCCAGCACAGGAGTGTCTCCTCCCCCAACCCCAACCCCATCCCCTCGGCCCTGGCAGTATTTATAGACACACAGCCCCAGGGAGGGCAAGCAAACAGCACCCTTTGGGACAGGCCCACAGCTCTCTCCTGCTGGATCCGGCTCCCTCTCCCCAAGCCAGGCCCTGCAGGAATGAAAATTAAACCCTTTTGAAGTGAATGTGTCACTGCTCACACACAGGGCTGGACTCTGTCCTGGGGACAGGAGCATGATCCCAGAATGACACTGCTGCAAGCCGTGGGGTTCCTCTGTATTTACACACACACAGAGAGCAGTGTGACTGAAGAGCATTGACTGGGGTGTGTGCGGGATGGCCATTTTACATAGTCTCCTCGCAGTCTTTCCAGGACATGGGCACAGAGAGCGGGAGCTGCCATAGCAATGTTCCCTCTAATTTTTTCCATCCACGTGCAGAATAAATTTTGTTATGTGCACCGAGGTATGTGCCTATGTGTGCCATCAGTAGAAACAAAAAAACTAGATATAATACATATTTTTAAAAAGTTACCATAGGGATAATTACTCCAGCCAGGACAGGTTAGGCATTTTAGAACTCACTACTTAAAGCATTAAATTTAAGTGTAAGAGAAATGAAAAATATGAAATGCACAAACCAGTCAAAACACTAAAATCACATACTTTGAAAGAATAAAATTACAGAGAATATATGTGCATTACAGGAAGTACGAAGAAGTAACAACAACAATAATACGAGTATGTGTTGGGAGGTGAGTGTGAAAGAGACTCTGTGTGTGTGTGTGTGTGTGTGTGAGAGAGAGAGAGACAGACAATGTGAGCTGGCTGCTGGGGAAATCTCAGAAACAGTGCACTGTCCCTTTAAGAAAGGCGCTCAGTCACACTCACCGTTCAGGGCTCTGTCTTTAAGGGCTTGTCTACACTGGCACTTTACAGCGCTGCAAGTTTCTCACTCAGGGGTGTGAAAAAACACCCCCCTGAGCACTGCAAGTTTCAGCGCTGTAAAGTGCCAGTGTAGACAATGCACCAGCGCTGGGAGCCGTGCTCCTCCGTGCTATTCCCCTCGTGGAGGTGGGTTTTTTAGAGCGCTTTAACGTTGCCAGTGAAGACACGCCCTCAGATAAAGTTCAGATCTCACCACAGAGGAGCGCCTGCGGGCTGCTTCTTGGAGCTACTTCTTGTTGCCCCATGTTTATCAGTTACCCCCCCCATCTATTCTCATTAGTGAGTTACTCCCCCGGCCCCAAGTCTCATGGACACATCGCTGCACAATTATGCAGCCCACAGACCCTTCTCTAATCCCAGCCGCCCTCTGGTCTGCCCCGGTGACCCAGGAACTTCTTGGTGCCAACTGACGGAGGGCAGAGGGGTGCATAGAGTTTTATGGGATCCCTGGGACAGATATATGCACAATAGCTCACCAAAGGGTGGCCTGAGAGGTCTCTACCAAGAGCCCGTAGCCCACTGGGCATCATCATTGCTGCAAGGTGTTTGTATGGGACATAGCTTAAGAGAGATGTGAAAAGTCAGAGATTAGGCTCCAGAAGTGTTGAAGAAAAGCTCATCTCCTGCGCCATGGCAATCCCTTTGGCGGAGCCAATCAGCACACAGAACAAAGCCCAGCCGTGGAGACAGGCTATCTTCACTGTCTGGGCCAGGTGCGGGCCTGAGAATCTACAAAGGGCTTGGCTACACTTACAGTGCTGCTTAGTGAAGACGCTACCTATGAGAGAGCTCAGCGTAGGTACTCCACCTCCATGAGAGGTGGTAGCTAGGCCAAAGGGAGAAGCCCTCCTGTCGACACAGTGCTGTCTGCACTGTGGGATAGGTCAGTATAACTGCGTAGCTCAGGGATGTGGATTTTCCCCACCCTTGATCGATGTAGTTAGACTGACATACACTGATAGCCTAGGACAAAGGACCCCGAGTGTAAGTCTGCGAAGAGAGACTTCCTCTGGGAAGAGACAATGGTCTGAACCTAGAAAGAAAGAGGAGAAGGGACAAGAGCTCCCTTTCACCCAGGAGATGGCTGACAGTGTTTGTCTCAGGAACAGGAGATCACAGCCAAGCCTGGAGTAAAACCCTGGAAGGACTGTGGGGTGAGCATTGCTCTACCAGACATAAAAATATCTCGTTCAGTGAGTCTAGGCTGTAGTCAAGGTGGTTTGATTTTATTGGCCATGGAACCATTTCTTTCCAACCCTTCTCTTTGCTACTCCTCGAATCTCTACACTCTGTGAAATCACTTGTCCTTGGTGTCACTATGAAGGGATCTAGAGCTGTGCGTTGATCGGGGTGGTGATTGGAGTTGGAGCTGGTCAGCTGGGGGCCCTGTTCCTTTGGGAGCAGCGGATCTGTGACTGCTGTGAGTGCCCTGCGGGACAGGGGCTGGGTGCTGCAGGGGGATGCTCGGAGGGCTGGGGGCTGGAGTGTGCCTATTGCCAACCTGGAGAGAGATCACCCTGTGAGGCCTAGAGGGCACGGCTTGTGTGGCCTGTAGCCGGGGGAATCGGAGAGCTGATCCCTGGTGGGCACAGATAAGGCTTGATCATGCCAGGGGCAGCTGGTAGTGAAGTGCCCCACAGCCCCGGGTGCCCCCAGGGACTGTCATGGGCCCCCAGAACCTCCAAATTCCTCTTCTTACTCCTCCTCCCTGCCATTCCTCTCAGCATATGGGGGCTCTCCCCTGCCATTCCCTGCAGGCCTCTCCTGTTGCTCTGGGTCAGGCTGAGTGACAGCTCTTTTCTCCACGTTGCAGGTGATGATCCGGGCAGATGTCACGAGAAGCAGGACCAGGGTGGAGCGCAGGATCCAGACCCAGAGCAGAACAGCAGGCGCTGGAACATGGGAGAGAGCAAGGTGAGAGATCACGTGCCATGGGGCTGAGTGTGGGAGCAAATGCACAGGACAAGGCCCACTCCCCGCCTGGCTGGACGGGTCTTTGTTGAGTGCTTCCCACCCACACCACATACATGGGGTGTGTGTTGGGGGCATTTCACCCAGCAACGATGCATCCTGGACAAGCCAGGGGGAGGCCTTTGACTGACCCCAGCCCTACTGGTTAGAGGTCTCATGTAACCCTTCCTGGCTCCGCTCCTGCAAGGATCTTCCTCACTGCTTCCTCTTTGCCCCCTGGTATCCTGCCCTAGCACCTGGTCAGCTGGTGTCAGCCCCCTGCTCTGCACCCTTGGGGCCCTTTCTGAGACGCGCCGGCAACTGGAATCTGGGCTGATACATTGGGGACTGAACTGGGGACCTCCAGAGCCGAAAACATCAGCTGCCGTTTCATGAACTAAAGAACCAAGCCTCTGACATCGTCGGCTGTAACAAGCCACAGCCTCTGTGGCTAGGCAGTGAGAGAAACTTGTAACACACTCACCACTGGGTTAGGCTGTCACCCTGGGGCTGCTCCCAATTAGGACAGGCCAAAATTGTCTAATCTCAGTGCAAGGCTTCCCCCTTCTTACAGAGAAATCACACAGAACTAAAGAAAACCGGTTACCTTTGGCAGAAGCTTCCCCTCCAGAGTTGCTGGCCCCAAGTATATCTGTAGGGTAGATGTACAGTAGATTATGGTTCCCTTCAATAATCTGAAACCCGTATATAAATCAGGAGCAAAATGTCAGAAATTACCACAGAAGTACGTGGGCGTGAAAGCAATAGACTAGGGTTTCTTTCTAGGACACAGGTTTCGTAAAATCACCCCATAAATCTTAAATTCTATTCTTCAATGTCTGACTTAAGGAACATTGACATCACACAAAATTTCAGGTGTATATGCCCCCGCCTCCCAGAAAAACCCTGAAACTTTGTGTCATGTCAATGTACTAAACCTAACAACTAAGATAATGCTATATAAACATATTCCCCCTAGATGTGCAGGGGGGAGGGAGGTGCTGGGGGGGGATGGCCTGGGGGGCACTGCGAGTGCTGAGGGGCAGCCCAGGGGGTGCCATGAGTGCTGGGGGGGTGGTCTGTGGGGGCTCCGCGGGTGCTCAGTTGGGAGCAGCCCGGGACCCCCGCTGGTGATGTGGGGGGGATTGGCGGGGCTGACAGGCTCCCTACCCGGCTTCTTGGAAGTGGTGACATGTCCCTCCCTAAGCTCCTCGCTCCGCAGGCTACCAGCTCCGCAGCTCCCATTGGCTGGGAACTACGGCTAATAGGAGCTGTGGAGGCGGCGCCTGTGGGCGGAAGTAGAGCACAGAGCTAAGCGCTGAGAGAGGGAGGGACATGTTGTCGCTTCTGGGGAGCCCCCACAAGGTAAGCCCGGAGCCCTTCCCCTCTCCTATACCCCAACCCTGAGCCCCCTCCACACCCAAACTCCTGCTGCTGCCGGGCTCGGGGGGCAGTGACCCAAGACTGCCCCAGCAGCAGCTGTTGTGTCTGGCCCAGGGGCTGCCTGAGCTGCTCGGGCAGCCCTGGAGCCACCCACACCGGGCGCTGCAGAAGTCACGGCGGTAACTTCCGTGACCTCCATGACAATCTCGCAGCCTTATCTATGACATGTCTTAGATGTTGGGTTCTGAGGTGTATTGAAAACTGTGGCAGAATTGAGGTCTATCACTTTAATTTGTGAGCTAGTTCCTAGTACTGCTTGTGGGCTTGTGGGTTCCGAGGGAAGTCATATGATTTGTGACAGTCTGGATTGTAAGAGCCAGCCCAGAGTAAAGTTGTGTGAGGTGTGTCTCGCTTCCTTAGGGAGCAGCCTGCTTTGTCTCTCTCTGGTTTTGGTGGTGTCATTCTGAATTCTAAGAAATAATCATCCTATTATGCTTTAACCTTCCAACAAGAATACTGATGTTTTTATTTAACTTTTCTATGTATATGCTGGTAACATCACAGGGCAATCACCCATTTGATGGCCAGTCAGTAGGGGAGGAAGCATAGGGCATGATGTCACATGGCTTCTGGAGTTGATGGTTTAGGCAGGGACACCATCTGCCTCCACTTCTAAAGATTCATGGCCCCGCTTCCTCTGGAGTACTTTGACAATTCCACGGCACTGTCCATGGAGTTTTGTCCAATCAGGATTGATTAGGTCATCTTTTTATGACAGATTATTTACTCAATATAGTAAATGTCATGAAGAAATTGGAAGAAATCCAGAAGAATCATTCAATCTATCACTGTACATTGCTGGCTGTCTACTGGAAGTCCCAAAATATCAATCAGCCTCCATGGATCGTGTCACTTTGAGGAAAATGATCGTAAGATCTTCTGATCATGAATGGAGTAAATGGTTAAACAACAAAATTGTTGAGCACTTGATAAAAGGTCTAAGCTAAAAATCTATTAAAATTTGAAAACCACAAATATGTAAAAAAATTCAGAGCTAGAGCTGAATTCTGCAGCTTAATTATTAACACACACATTCAAGCACCCAATCTGACATTTTACACCAAAAAGGTTTACGTCCTCCAGTTTAGGGCAAGCAAACAAACAAAGAATCATAGAATCTCAGGGTTGGAAGGGACCTCAGGAGGTCATCTAGTCCAACCCCCTGCTCAAAGCAGGACCAATCCCCAATTTTTGCCCCAGATCCTTAAATGGCCCCCTCAAGGATTGAACTCACAACCCTGGGTTTAGCAGGCCAATGCTTAAACCACTGAGCTATCCCTCCCCCCAAAAAGTACTTCCTTTTGTTTGTTTGAAACCTGCTGCCTATTAATTTCATTTGGTGGTCCCTAGTTGTTGTGTTATGAGAAGGAATAAATAACACTTCCTTATCTACTTTCCCTACATCAGTCATGATTGTATACACCTCAATCATATCCCCCTTTAGTCGTCCATTTTCCAAGCTGAAAAGTCCCAGTCTTATTAATCTCTCCTCATACGGAAGCTGTTCCATACCCCTAATCATTTTTGTTGCCCTTTCTGAACTAAGTCCAATATATCTTTTCTGAGATCATAGAATCTCAGGAAGTCATTTAGTCCAATCCCCTGCTCAAAGCAGGACCAATCCCCAAATTTGCCCCAGATCCCTAAATGGCCCCCTCAAGGATTGAACTCACAACCCTGGGTTTAGGAGGCCAATGCTCAAACCACTGAGCTTTCCTTCCGCCCCCAAAGATCTCTTTGTAATCAGTAAATTAATTTCCCTTATTTTCCACTGACCTGAGTAAAAGTCAAAATAGTTGTTAAAACACCACTTTTACAGGCAAAAGAGCTTTCTTTATCTCAACACAAAGGTGGGATTTTAAATTCTCCCAGGATCCCACAAATTGTAGAGTCATCACATGTGACTGTTTGAAATCACCATATGGGGACACCAAAAAAATCAATGATCAAATAAATAAAAGAACGTCTTGTGCCACATGCAGACCAGAGGGCTCTAGCAGCTCTACTTTAACGCTTTACTGTTACTCAGAAAGTAGAAAACGGACCAGCTCCTCAGTTGGTCTGAATCTATAGAGTTCCACCAAGGTCCAGGCGAGGAAAGATGAACTCAGAGCCCAAATCCGCATGAGGTGCTGGTTTCCCTCAGCTCCAGTTGGGCCTACTGAGATTTGCAGCTGCTCAGCACCTTGCTTGATTAGTCCTTTAAGCTTTAAAGCATGTGACCAGGAAAACCACTGGTAAACTAAGGGAGTCACTGAAAAATTGAAGCTGATTTGAGAAACCCTAATGTGCTGAATTCACAGGCTATGCAACTGGTGGTGTGAACTGGACATTAGGAATACATTGTCCGGAAAACAGATACTAATTGGAACCCTACTGAACTGGATCCCAAAACTCCTATTGACTTCAGTGGGCTTTGGATCAGACTCTGAGTAATTGATATGCCTTTTTCACCTTGTGCCCGGCCTCACAAAGTAAAATATACAAAACCTAAATTTCTTCCACATGATACTGGGCAGAGACATATATATAAGGGGCTAACTCTGCTCTCACTGAAATCAATGGAAGCTTTTCTCTTGCATTCAAAGGAGTTAGGATCTAGTTGGTACTAGGACTAAAATATTTTAGCTCTATCTATTAATAGATTCATAGACATTAAAGGCCAGAAGGGACTTGATGATTTGACCTCCTGCATAACAGAAGCGATTTCTGTATCTCAAGCCCGCAACTTCTGTTGTGCTAGAACATGTCTTTTAGAAAGAGACATCGAGTCTTGCTTTAGAGACTTCAAGCCATGGAGAATCCACCACATATTAAATGAGTTCCCTGCCTGAGCACCTGTTCCCTTACCATGGAATCTCTAATGAAATAAGCCCCAGAACATAAACGAGAGAGATGGGCCAGAGCTGCAATATTCAAAGGCAGATTTTGAACTTCCTCTTTCCCAGCGCCAAGAAAAGATGGAAGGGATTTTAACTCAGGGTTTTAACCAAGGTCATTAGATAGGGGAGAATTGCAGAATATGGGTCTGGATAATGTGTGCCCAGAACTTAGAGATGCAGCCACAAGTAGTTTATAATTTAGCATCATTTCCTGCAGTGCATGTGCCCGGGGTGTTTTTCAAATGGTCACAACCCGGTGAGTTTACCCCCATCTGCTCTGAACTTCAAGCAAAGTCCATATGGACATTCCTGACAATGCACCTGACAAATTTCTCATTTAAGGATTGATCAATTTTTTGAAGAGGTTAAACCTGTTCTTCACCTGCATAAAACTCAGAAAGGGCTGGTGGAATCTTGTTCAACCATTAAATAAAATAAAACAAAACAATTAGCGTTGAGCTGGACTTCAGGAATGGAGACTTCAGCACGAGAGATGGAAGTTTTGAAACTTTTACTCTAGTTGCCACTGGCTGCTCCCACTGCGCCCCCGCTGCCTGCCCCCTGTGTGCTAAGCAGCCCTCCCTTCATTCAGCGTGTTCCCTGGTGCACTCAGGTACCGGCGGGCACTGGGGAGAGAAGTCTTCTCCTGGTTCCTGTCGTCCTTGTGCTGGTAGCGGCAGAAATACTCCCCTGGGCTCTCTGGAGACACGGGCTGGGCTGACTCAAAGATGAATTTGTTTCTGTCCTTGGGCAGCATTAAAATTTCCTTGCCGTCCTTACAGAAGATGACGCGCATCACTGAGGTGTCCATAGGGACGAAGCACAGCAGTATGATGGTGTCCCCTTGGGGGGTAGGGCCCTTGTTCAGGATCAGTGTCGGGGCAGGGAGGTCACCTTCATGGGGAGGAAACATTATTTGGTGAAACGGCTCCTCTCTCATGGAGATGACATTTGAATTATGGCAGAGACTAGCCAGGCCCTTGTGTGTCACCCTGGACTGGGCTCACCTCAGCCTGGGGCTTTATGCCATGGGGAAGAAGGGTCTCACTCTCACGAGCCGGATTTGTAAATTCAAACCCAGATGCCCCACGTAACTCAGGGGGAGCTGCCCCCTCCTGCTTTACAACCCCGTTAGCTCCCTCCAGCTCTTCTGCTTTTATCCCTCTTGGGCCAGCTCCTCATTGGGGGTAAATTGGCAAAGCTGCCCTGACTCCAACAGGGCTACGCCTGTTTACTCCAGAGCCTTCACCTAGGGAAGGGGACTGGCAGGACACAACCTGGGAAAGCAGCTGGGTGGAGTCACTAGCCTTCACTTGATGACTTATCCCCACCGGCAGCCGTGTCCCTGGGGTCTGGTTCTCCCTGCCTGGCACTTTGCACATTGCAATCCCAAGTTGTGGCTGCAGTACGTGGAGCAGACTCGCGTTGGCTTTGGTCGCACTAGCTTGAGTAGCCATAGGAGTGAAGCCACGGCAGAATGGGGTCGCTGCTTGAGGGTGAACCCAGTGTCTCAGGCTGCCGTGTTGTTACTGCTGTTGTTATCTGAACTAGCCCAGGTGTGTCTACACATGCTCTAATCACACCTCTGATTGCAGGGGGGACACGCCTTGAGTGAGGTCACTGCCATCTGTAAAATGGGTGAGAGAGATGAGCTCAGCCCCTGGTGTGTTGACCAAGGTGGTGTCCATCTTGTAAGTGGGGCTCATCCGGGAGTCAAACTGCTGGGGGCCTCCAATGCTCAGGAGAAGTTTGTTTTTATCAGAGGACTTGTGGGACCCTCTGGGGTGTGTGTGTCCTCTCTGGGCCATTCCACAGGGGGCGGAGGGTCTGTGACTTGAGCTTCAGCTTAAGATGTAAAAACTCATGCCCTGCGTTCCAAGGAACTCTGGGTCTGAAACCCAGCTGAACCCTCATTTACACACCCGTTGTCATGGCCAGAACCCCCAGGACTTCCAGAGCTGAAAGCATAAGTGAGTGAGGCTCTGACACACTCACACCCTCTGTGGACCAGGCCTGGAGTGCGGCATGTACGCACCAAGCAGGGCATTACTGAAGCATGTGGAACTCCACTTGAGTTCAGTGGGAATTGCTCCCATTACGCCGGTGGCCGAACTTGGTCCTCACCTGATGCCAAATTGGTGCAAATTCCACTGCTCTGCCGCGTACAACCTTTCATCTATTTTCAGATCAATTTACACCCGATCCCGTGTGCTGCCATTTACACTCCCATTGGATTCGGGGCCCCCACGCTCATCCCGTGGGTCTGACTCTTCTCCCACTGAAGTCACAAGGAGTCGGGCCCAATGAATCAGCGGCAGGCTTTTTTACAGTCAGTGGCAATATCCAAAGTGTCCCCCATGAGACCTGATTCCTGGTGCTCTGCCCCACCCGCCAGACACACAGGGCCTGCTTCTCATTTACACTAAAGCCCCATCCACGGGTAAAGTGAGTGTGAATTTACACCCTCTGTTAGCCTCCTTACACTGCCCAAGTGCTATTAAGAGGCCTTAGTGTGCCTGAGGATCGGGCCTCTCTGTTCTATAATTAACGTTGTTACATGGCACCGACACTCACCGGGAGAGCGGCAGATTTCCTGACTTGCAGCCAGCGCCCCTGTGCACTAAAATATAAATTCCCATCGTTAGTGCAGCCAGGTCAGTTGGGAGCTTATCAGAGCTACACAAATTTAAAATACATGGAGCTTTTGCCATTATAGTAATGAGCACACGGGGCGTCCTCCTGGTCTCGCGCTGCCGAGCGTCTCTGGTGGGAATCTCGTCCCCAGGCAGGTTTCCTCCACTACAAATTTGTTCTGTCCTCCATCAGTTCTGCCGTCTTCCTAGTCAAGCACCTGCACCTCTCCTCTCAGATCAACAGCCACGCCCACAACCCCAGCCCTTTAGTCACCCTCCTCAGATTTTCCCACTCCCGCCTCCTCTTCTCTCTGCACAGGGTCTCACTAAGGTATTTAGGGGGAAAGCTGGCACAATATGATGTGACCTTCCCACTGCTTCCTTCCTCCCCACATCCTACAGCTCTCTCCTTTTTCTCCCTTTCACAGACACAGAAGTTTCTCATCTACTCATCTCATCCCAGCTTCTAGTCGCTCATCCCCTCCCTCCCTCTTCCGCTTCATCTCTCACTCTCCTCTGGCTCTTTCCCCTCGCAGTACAAACACTCATTAACTCTCCCAATAACCCCTCTCTTGTCCCTACACTTGGGAAGAATCCCCATAAACATCCACAAAGCTACCTCAGTATCCTCCAGAGCCTGCCGTGAAACTCTCCATTGTCACGCTGCCTACAATAGACCTGACAATGAGGAGGCTGCTGGTGAGCTGAGACTGTATCGTCTCACTGGGTCCATCTACACTGCAGCTGGGCAAGAGCTTCCCAGCACGGGGAGATGGACACGCGCTCGCTCTGCTCAAACTAGACTTACAACGAATGAAAATAATCTAAGTTAATATAAAAATATAAATGCTGCAGAAATCCTGCTGTCATCAGTACTAAAACTCATCTTTCTGGGTTACATGACTGCAAACAGAACATATCAGAACAAATCAGACGTCAAGAATTATAACATTCAATAACCAGTCGGAGAACACTTCAATCTCTTTGGTCACTCGATTACAGACCTAAAAGTTCACAAAAAGAAAAGGAGTACTCGTGGCACCTTAGAGACTAACCAATTTATTTGAGCATAAGCTTTCGTGAGCTACAGCTCACTTCATCGGATGCATACTGTTGAAAATACAGAAGATGTTTTTATACACACAGACCATGAAAAAATGGGTGTTTATCACTACAAAAGGTTTTCTCTCCCCCCACCCCACTCTCCTGCTGGTAATAGCTTATCTAAAGTGATCACTCTCCTTACAATCTGTACGATAATCAAGGTGGGCCATTTCCAGCACAAATCCAGGGTTTAACAAGAACGTCTGAGGAACAGTGGGGGCGGGGGGGGGGGAAGGAATACACAAGGGGAAATAGGTTACTTTTTATAATGAATCAACCATTCCCAGTCTCTATTCACGCCTAAGTTAATTGTATCCAATTTGCAAATTAATTCCAATTCAGCAATCTCTCTTTGGTCAAACTGGACAGTCTCTACATAAAAGAATAAATGGACACAAATCAGATGTCAAGAATTATAACATTCATAAACCAGTCGGAGAACACTTCAATCTCCCTGGTCACGCGATTACAGACATGAAAGTTGCGATATTACAACAGAAAAACTTCAGAAACAGACTCCAAAGAGAGATTGCTGAATTGGAATTAATTTGCAAATTGGATACAATTAACTTAGGCTTGAATAGAGACTGGGAATGGTTGATTCATTATAAAAAGTAACCTATTTCCCCTTGTTTATTCCTTCCCCCCCACCCCCCACCCCCACTGTTCCTCAGACGTTCTTGTTAAACCCTGGATTTGTGCTGGAAATGGCCCACCTTGATTATCGTACAGATTGTAAGGAGAGTGATCACTTTAGATAAGCTATTACCAGCAGGAGAGTGGGTTTTGGGGGTGGGGTGGGGTGGGGAGAAAACCTGGATTTGCCCTGGAAATGGCCCACCTCGATTATCGTACACATTGTAAGGAGAGCAATCACTTTAGATAAGCTATTACCAGCAGGAGAGTGCGGTGGGAGGATGCAAGTTTGCAGATGACACTAAACTGGGAGGAGTGGTAGATATGCTGGAGGGTAGGGATAGTATACAGAGGGACCTGGACAAATTAGAGGATTGGGCCAAAAAGAAACTTGATGAGGTTCAAGAAGGACAAGTGCAGAGTCCTGCACTTAGGACAGAAGAATCCCATGCACCGCTACAGACTAGGGACCAAATGGCTAGGCAGCAGTTCTGCAGAAAAGGACCTCGTGGTTGCAGTCGACGAGAAGCTGGGTATGGGTCAACAGTGTGTCGTTGTTGCCAAGAAGGCTAACGGCATTTTGGGCTGTATAAGTAGGGGCATTGCCAGCAGATCGAGGGACATGATCGTTCCCCTCTATTTGAAATTGGTGAGGCCTCATGTGGAGTACTGTGACTAGTTTTGGGCCCCACACTACAAGAAGGATGTGAACAAATGGGAAAGCATCCAGTGGAAGGCAACAAAAATGATTAGGGGACTGGAACACAGGACTTATGAGGAGAGGCTGAGGGAACTGGGATTGTTTAGTCTGCAGAAGAGAAGAATGAGGGGGGATTTGATAGCTGCTTTCAACTACCTGAAAGGGGGTTGCAAAGAGGATGGATCTAGTCTGTTCTCAGTGGTGGCAGATGACAGAACAAGGCGTAATGGTCTCAAGTTGCAGTGCGGGAGGTTTAGGTTGGATATTAGGAAAAACTTTTTCACTAGGAGGGTGGTGAAGCACTGGAATGCGTTACCTAGGGAGGTGGTGGAATCTCCTTCCTTTGAGGTTTTTAAGGTCAGGCTTGACAAAACCCTGGCTGGAATGATTTAGTTGGAGATTGGTCCTGCTTTGAGCAGGGGGTTGGAATAGATAACCTGCTGAGGTCCCTTCCAACCCTGAGATTCGGTGGTTCTATCTCTAGCCATTCAGAATGTGCTTTGTGTCTGTGACCTGTGCTCGTGATTATTTACACCTCACCCTACTTTTTCAGTGATGATTTTATGTTTTTTCTGGGTGTTAATGAAAATGGTAACTAGTTTACAGCCAAGAAGTGATCCCTGTGGGACCCCACTGGAAACACTCCCACTTGATACAGGAGTTCTGAAGGAACTCAAATGTGAAATTGCAGAGCTATTAACTGTGGTATGTAACCTGTTGCTTAAATCAGACTCTGTACCAGATGATTGGAGGTTAGTTAATGTAACTCCGATTTTTTAAAAAGACTTCAAAGGTGACACTGGCAATTACAGGCTGGAAAACCTAGCTTCAGTACCAGAGAAGTAGGTTGAAACTACAGTAAAGAACGGAATTATCAGGAATGTAGATGAACATGAATTGTTGAGAAAGTGTCAACATGGGATTTGTAAAGGGAAACCATGCCTCACCAATCTATTAGAATTCTTTGAGGCGGGTCAACAAACATGTGGACAAAGGTAATCCAGTAGATATAGTGTACTTGGAGTTTCAGAAAGCCTTTCACAAGGTCCCACACCAAAGTCTACAGAGCAAAGTAAGTGGTCATGGGATAAGAGGGAAGGGCCTCTCATGGATCTCACTGGTGAAAAGATAGGAAACAAACAGTAGGAATAAATGGTCAGGTTTCAGAATGGAGAGACATAAATAGAGGTGTTCCCCACGGATTGGTATGGGGACAAGTACTGTTCAGCATATTCAGAAATGATCTGGAAAAGGGGGTAAACTCTGAGGTGGCAAAGTTTGTGTATGATACAACATTTGTCAAGATAGTTAAATCCAAAGCAGACTGCAAAGAGTTACAAAGGGATCTCACAAATATGGGTGAATGGGCAACAAAATGGTAAATGAAATTCAACGTGAATAAATGCAAAGTAATAGACATTAGAAAACATCATCTCAATGACATGTGCAAAATGATGGGATCAAAATTAGCTGTTACCACTCAAGAAAGAGATCTTGGAATTAATACAAGTTCTCTGAAAACATCTGCTCAGTGTGCAGTGGCAGTCAAAAAAGCTAACAAAATATTAGGAACAATTAGGAAAGGGATAGATAATAAGACAGAAATGATCACAAAGCCACTATATAAATATAATAAATAATATGGAACACTCAAGGACATGGAAACTCAAAAATATCACTTTATTGATCCATGGTACGCCCACATCTTAAATACTGCATGGAGTTCTGGTTATTTTATGTCAAAAAGATGTATTAATATTGGGAAAAGGATACAGAAGGACAACAAAAATGAGTAGGGGTATGGGATAGCTTCCAGATGAGCAGAAATTAAAGACTTGGACTGTTCAGTTTAGAAAAGAGATGACTATGGGGGATACGATACAGGGGTATACAATCATTAATGGTGTGGAGAAAGTGAATAGGGAAGTGTTATTTCCCCGTTCACATAACACAAGAAGCCAATGAAATGTATTGCTGTCAGGTATAAAAGAAACAAAAGGAAATACTTCTTCACACAATGCACCATCAACCTGTGGAACTCATTGCCAGGGGATGTTGTGAAAGCCAAAATTATAATGGGGTTCAAAAAACACTTAGATAAGTTCCTGGAGGACAGGTCTGTTAATGGCTCTTAGCCAATATAGCCGGTGACACAACCTCATGTTCTGGGAGTCTTTAAATCCCTGACTGCCGGATGCTGGGACTGGAAGACTGAGGATGGATCACTTGATAATTTCCCTGTTTTTTTCATTCCCTCTGAAGGATCTGGCACCAGCCACTGTCAGATGACAGGATACTGGGCTAGATGGACCATCTGACCCAGTATGGCCGTTCTTACATTCTTATCTTACCCTCCTTTAATTCTAGCCACTCCATTATCTTGCCGGGAAGCCACCTCAGACTGACAGCGCTACAGTTATCTGGGTCATCCCGTTTACCCTTTTTAATATATTGGCACATTAGCTTTCCAATGCTAAGGTCCTGTGCCCAGCCAATTCCCGGCCTTTGTATCACCCCCAACCAAAGGGAGTGCTGTCCACAGACCACGTCCTGGTGTTACCGGCATGGTCCCCGTTTTCCATGTGATGCCAGTGTCTCAGGTCCCCTTCACACGAACACCTGGGGCATGCTGGGTTTTCATTCCTTCCCTCTCCATGGCTGGGTGTTCTACAGGCACAGTGTCTGCCCGAGCCCTATGCCTGGGCCGGGCAGGCCTGGGTCAGTGTGACAGGGACGCACGGCCCCTGGGGGCAGGGCTGAGGGGGCGCAGTGAAGAGGCCAGTGGAGTGAGAGCTCACACTGCCAGAGCAGGCTGGGAGCTCAGAACAGATGTTAATGACCCCTGCGCATCATTTTGTGATAAATTCACCCCCCCACACAAAGCCCGCCCTGGCAGTGGTGCGTGCGGCAGGCTGTGGAGGGTGGAGACGCCGAGACAGACACCAGCTCACACCAACAACATGCCCTGGTGTCTCCCGTCTCAGGGGACAGCTGGAGCTAGTGGTAAAATAGTGGAAATTGTCAAGAGGAATTTGCCCTTTTCCTGGGAATGGATTTAGAAATTCACTAGTTTTGGCTCAGCAGGACTGAGCCTGTCACAGGGAGGTTCCAATGGGAAACCAGGGGGTCCAGCTCTCCCCGATGCAGAGACCAGATGTGTGTGTGTGGGGGGTGGTGAATAATGTTTCCATTCTCATCTCATGAGGGAGGGCCCCTCTGGCCACAGACACATCAGGGCCTCCCTGAGACACGCTACAAGAGCCCAGAGCCTGTACGGGCCAGAAGAAGGAAGGGAGAAGGAGGGACCTGGGGCACAGAGCCCCAGTGGCTGCTCATCAGAGATGTAGACTCGATGCTGCTGTGGGATATTCAGGCTGAGTCGCCGGCTCTCGATCACCCCATGATCCTGCTGTGACTGCTCTGTGAGTTTGCAGTGAGCTCTCTGCCCAGCGGTTTAGGGGCAGGCAGGTTTATAGGTCTGCCTGTGCTGGGGGGACATGGGGAACAGCCTGGAGGGGAAGTTATGGTAAAAATGGTTTAAACGAACAGCTGCACGTTGATGTTATACTGAGCTCTAAGCAGTTATTTCATGTTGGGTTTAAAAACTGGTTTGAAATTCATGGCCAAAGTTTCTTACTAATTTCTGAGAGAATATTTAATGCTCAGAACATTGTTTTGATATCTAGCTATTTTATTTAATATCTAATGTCCCTGTGTGTGTGTATTGTACTCACATATATATTACAACCTATGGCTGAGATTTTCAAAGCTGCCGACGGGATTTGGACACTTTGTTCAAATTCATGGCAACTGAGCATCCAAATCACCTATACAGCTCTGAAAGTCTGAGCCGGTGAGCAGATCTCTAATAGTACATAGAATGGACCTGCATTAAAAGGATGATATTGAGGTTACAAACCTGGAAATGACAGGGTTAGGACTGGCTGTGTGGGGCTTATTTCAGGGACGAGGACAAAGAGTTGAAGCTGATTAGGAAAGTAAAGACAGTGAGAAAATGTTTTGAAGATCATGAATGTTCGTGTTCTTTGTTTTCAGCAGGTTACATGGTGAGGAGTGTTTTAGTATTAGAACAAACATTAAACATTAATGGAAACTTTAATCCTGCCTTGCAAATATTCAAACTTTGTAAGATTCCCACTTGGGGCTTTCCATCGATAGCCATGGTGAGACCCAGGGCCCACAGATGGATCCAATTGTGGGATCGGGGTGTATGGCTCTTGCAACATGATCCTGAGTTGGGATTTTCTGGCTTGTCTTGGCTTAATTATTAATATTAATGTCACCCTAGTGTAGCTGGGGTGACATTAATATAGTTAGAGCTGCTGTGTCTGCCACTCACCCCCTCTCCTGTCTGGTGCAGGTGCTGGGGTCACAGGCCAGGAGCCCTGCAGCTCCCCAGGTAAGCGAGAGCACAAGAGACATGGAAGAAGGGGAGACATAGAAAGGAGTGAAACCCCCAGACAATGGCAACGGGAGGGCGGCTGGGGAGGTGTAGGAGGCGGGTGGGTGGGCAATGCCTCTTGCACGATTCCTGCCTGAAATCCTGGTAATCGCACTGTAAATGGAACTTCCCACAGTGACAGACCATAAACTTTACTGGAAGTGAAACACATCTTGGCCAAATCCTCAGCAGGCATAAATCAGAATACCTCTGTTGACTCCAATGGAGCAGGGCTGATTTACATGAGCCAGGGATCTGGCCCAGTGTCCCTGAGATACATGTTTAACAAACTTTCCATGTGTAAATCTTGGCAGAGTTGGTGCTAATAGAGGAGTGTATTGATGAGCCCAGGGCACTGCACTAGAATGAATTTGCAAAAAGAAAAGGAGTTCTTGTGGCACCTTAGAGACGAATACAGACTAACACGGCTGTTACTCTGAAACCTGTTAGAATGAATTTGTCTTAAATCTCCTGTGTTGCACTGTATTTATTTTAATTCCAACGTGAAGAGAAACGGCTCTTTCAATCAGCCAAGCGTACTTCTCACTAATCTATCACTAATGCTTCGTTCCCTGCCTGGCTCTGCCTTCACTGCAGAGCTAACTCGAGTTATCCGCACACAGTGACTCCTCTCGAGTTAGCCAAGCTCGTGCGAGAACAGGCACCCTGCTGTGCCCACATTGATTCTGCTCTCCCTCGAGTGTGGGGCTACGTACAGCTTCTTGGGGCACGGCCCACGGCTCGGAGAGCTGCAGAAAACTGAGATGTGCTATGAATTCTTTGCCAGTCTGGCGTTTCTGGGCACACGACGGGAACTGTGGGAAGGCATTGGAGGACTAGTGGTACTCGTGGTACTCAGGTGCTGCTAGCCTGTGTCCACACTACAGCGAGAGTGTCTACACTTCAATTTTAGCCCCCTTGCGTGACTCTATGAGTCTGAGTCAGTTGCCCTGTCCTCTGAGACTTGCTGTCACGTTGGGTTTTTGCCATGTAGATGTACCCTTAGTCTCTCTTTCTTGTTGCAGGTGACTTCCCTTCTCCTAAATTGTCTCTGAGCACCTCTTCAGCTCAGGTCGGGGACTCCATTTCGGCTCAGTGTCACCTTCGTCTCAAGACTTTAGCTGCTTTAGTTATTTTCTGTCAGGATGGTAAAGAAATATCAAGCCAAAAGGTCATGCCAGGCCGGTCACTGTATCGACATGACATCTCTGTGCGGAGCTCAGGCCAGTTTCGATGTATGTACCAGTACAGGAACGACCAGAACCAGGTGAAAAATTCTCGTCTCAGTCTCCCCCAGACACTGAATGTACCAGGTGAGTTGTTGGACCCCAACACAATGTGAGGAGGGGGAAGGGAACAGCTGGATGGTGTGAGGCATTTTATAATTGTGTGGGCTTCTGCCATGGAACGTGTGGATGTTGTGAAGGCCAAAAGGATAACTGGGTTGAAAAAAGTATGAGATAAGTTCCTGGAGGTTAGGTCCATCAATGGCTATTAGCCATGATCTGGGTGTTTCTAAACCTCTGACTGCCAGTAGCTGGGAGAGGATGAGAGGGGATGGATCACTCATTAATTGTCCTGTTCTGCTCATTCCCTCTGAAGCACCCGGCATTGGCCCCGGTCAGAAGACAGGATACTGGGCTAGATGGACCATTGGTCTGATCAAGTCTTGCTGTTTTTATGTTCTTATTAGATTTCTAACTCCATTTTCCAACCCCACCTCTTGGCCAGTTTCTCTGTCTCATCCACTCATGATCGTTGTGGGCAGGGATTGACATTTATCTTGTCTGTAAAGCTACCAGCTCAATGAGACCTGACCTGGATTTGACCGTCAGGTGCTAGTGCATTATGATTATTAATTATTATTACACCAGCTGGGAATCTGGCCCACTGATGTCAATGGAGCAGGGCTGATCTGCACCAGCTGGAGATCTGGCCCATTGACTCCAGTAGAGTGGGACCAATTTACCCCAGATGGGATTTGGCCCAGTGTGTCTGAGGCTCCTTTGGAGAGACATGGTCTAGGGATTTGTAGCAGCTGCGTCTCTGGGATGATCTCTGCTTGGCTGGCCACTGAACCGCTGAACGTCCCTGATGTTGTCTGTGTTTTTTGCCCAGGCCAGAAGCTGATCCCGAGCACCGGCCCCAGCCCTGAGGATCCATCGTCTCAGGAAGGTGAGTGACTAGGGTTGCCAACTTTCTAGTTTCAGAAAATTGAACATCCTTGCCCCGCCGCTGCCCCAGAGCCCCTCCCCGTACCCCATCCCTTCCCCACGGCCCCACCCCCGTCACTCCATCCCCCCTCCTCCGTCTCTCACTCTTCCCCACCCTCGCTCACTTTCACCAGGGCTGGGGCCAGAGGATTGGCATTTGTGGGGGAGTGAGGGATCCGGCTGGAGGTGTGGGCTCTGCGATGGGGCTAGGGATGAGGGGCTCAGGGTGTAGGAGGGTGCTCCAGCCTGGGGCCAAGGGGTTCGGAGTGCAGGAGGGAGCTCTGGGCTGGGGCAGGGGGTTGCAGTGTGGGGGGAAAGATGAGGGCTCCAGCTGGGGTGCGGGGTCTGGGGTGGGGCTGCGTATGAAGGGCTTGGGGTGTATGAGGGGGCTCTAGGTTGGGGCCAAGGGATTCGGCGTGTGGGAGAGGGGTGTGGAGTCCTGGAAGGAATTCGGGTGTGGGAGGGAATGTGGGGTGCAGGCTCCAGGAGGGAGTATGGGTGTGTGAGGGGGCTCTGAGTTGTTGCAGGGGGTTGGGGCCCGGGAGGGGGCTTGGAGTGCAGGCTCTGGGTGGCTCTGGCTGGTGTGGTTTGTGGGGGTCTGGGAGGCATTGATGTCAGGTGGCCCCTTAAATAGCAGCCACACCAGCACTGCCCTGGCATTTCCCGGGTGTCAGAGGCTGCTCTAACAGCCATGAATCCTGGACACCTGGCTCGGTGAGGACAAAAGTTTTTCCTGTTCTCTGGAATGTGGGGGGTGGAGAGAATTCCCCGCTAGTGACACACCCACCCCACTGCTGCCCCTGGCTCGCTGCTCCCCCAGCATAGTGCAAATCACAGCAGCTCTAGGGAGAGAGCTGATGCAGGCCCCCCTCCTCCTCCTGCCATTTCCAGTGGCCCCCAACCCCTCTCCTTCATTCTCCCCCACAGCCGGGCCACTGGCTGGGGCCTCCACATTCAGCTGCTGCCCGACTCTGTTCGGACCCGTTCCCAATGGGAGCAGCCCAATTTTACCCCATGCTTCCACGCAGCCCATTCATCCCCGGGAGGAGAGTGACCTGCCCACAGCCCCTTACCTGCTGGCCGCATGGTCCCGAGTTGAACCCAGCACAGTAGCCCCACAGGGAGCAGGTTGTGGGAGCCAGGACAGGTGGCTGACCCCTCCTCTCTCAGCTCCCAACAGCTGGGGAGCAGTGGGCCGGGTAGGGAGGGGGCTGAAGACACTTCCTAAAGGCCACAGTGCCCGCTCTGCAGGGAACCCCTGGCCACCGCAGAGGCTGCTGCTGGGGGTTAACCCTGCCGGCCCCAGCCTGCAGCCGAATGCCTTTCCCAGCCCCTCCGCTGGGATCCACCCCCTGCCAGCAGGGGCTCGCACCGCCCCCGAGCTCCACAGAGAGAGCTGCTGCAGGCCCCCTCCTCATCCCCCTGCCGCCAACCAGACTTTTAACGGCCCAGTTGGCAGTGCTGACCGGAGCCACCAGGGTCTCTTTTCGAAAGAAAAAACCGGATGCCTGGCAACCCTAAGAGTGACTGTGTTCAGGCCTAATTCCCCCAGCACTCAGCACGCTGAGATCACGGTGGGTCTGAACTCTCAAGAATCTCACCCTGAGTCCCTGACCCACAGCCCATCGGCATCCCTGGGACCCTGGCACTGAGTCCAGTGGGCCGGGCTTCTCCTATGTTCAGAACTGGGAGGAGGTGTCCTGTTCTAGGCCGGTCCTTGAGCAGCCCCTCTCCAACCTCCCCCACAGCAGGGTGTGTGGGGAGGGCAACAGCACATATAGAAGCGTCCGCACCTGAGGGAGACCCATCTGTCTCCCCACAGCCATTCCCCCCTCTCACCCTGCAGCTGGCAGCATCTCCTATTAAAGCAGCTTCTGCGTCGTTGCAGCGATGGGAGAGGAAGCAGAGATGGGACCATTTTACACCCCATGGCCAAAGCACCCGGCAGCTTGGGAAAGTGGAAAGAGCCTCCCCTGTGGGCTGGGAGCTGGGGGTGGGGAGAGTTCAGGAATCCCCGTTCTGCACTGTTACAAGAAGGAGCAACCGGGATGGAACCAGAGGACCCCCGGAGGGCAGACTGGAATCCACCCAACAGCCTCAAGAATGGGAGAACCAAAGAACAAGATAAAATCTAGCAGCACGGAGCCGTCAGGAATGTGCTATCTGCTGATTGATTCAGCAACAGCATGATGAAGCAATTCCCATAGACTGGCATAGGAAGAAATTCCAATAAAAATAGACTCTAAAAAGTGAGAACTTTGGGGTCTGATTCTGCAAACCAACTTCCAGGAGCATCAGATGAGCATCTGACAAGGCCCTGCTCCCTCCTCATGTCCAGGCCACCTGGCCAGTGGCTTGGCATGAGCAACTCTAAGGCTGGTAACTATGATAACAACCTTGCAGAACCTGTGTGTGTGTGTTTGTAGGAATGAATGTGTGACTAAATATGAGATTGAATGGAATGTTATAGCTATAACTAACTGCTTACTATGATTCTTTCTGTATTCACAATAAATGTGGTATTTTGCCTTTTTCCCTTTAATGAGATCCTGCTGGTTTTTATTTTATTCGTATAACAGCGGAAGGTCCCTGCCATGACCCCGGTGGGGAAGGACAGGCTCTAAAGCCTTGGCGAGGCCAGAGCAAGTCTGGGCTGGGGCATCCCCGGGCTGGGGAGTCACACAGTGGCTGGTCTGTGACTCGCCTGCCCATTGTGACACGCCCCTGCTGGCTGGCACAGCCTCATCCCCTCACTGCCAGGCTTGGCTCTGGCAGAGCGAGAGCTGGCACGTGCCGCTGGGGAACGCTGAGCCAGCAGTTCCAGCTCCGGCACCGGCAGCAGAAAGTGGGTGGCCCATTTACACGCAGGCTTCTGCCCACTCCTGACTCCAGGTAGGAGAATCTTCTAGTGCCCACCTCTGCTTTTCCATTGCATCGCCAACCACACCGAGCCTTCCCCGAGCTCCTGGCTGGGTGGCGCACGTCTGCCAAGTGCCCCGGTGCCGGCCGTCTAGCCTGGTGCCAGTGAGGAAGCGGGCAGCGGCATGCGCACAGGAGGGAGTCTGGGGCGGCTCGACAGAAGGGGTCGCACCAGTCGAGCCCGGAGGGGACGGAGACAAGGAGGAGGGTTTGGCAGGGCTGGTGGCACGGCACGGGAAGGCGGCACAGGTGGTTAGATGAGGCATTGGGCTGGGACCCAGGAGAGCTGTGTTCAGTTCCCCGCTCCTCTGTAAGTCTTCTGTGTGAGATCAGATGAGTCCCCGCTGCCCCGGGCCTCAGCTAACGAGGGAGAGCACGTCCCTGCTCTGCGGGGGGGTTGAGAGCCTAAATACCACAACACCCGTGTCCTAAGCCACAGGCATGATGGGGCCAGGTAAGTGCCCAGACACTGAGGTTGCCGGGGGAACAGGCATTCTCCGGTTGCCTGGAGCCATTGTTCCATTCACCAGGACAGTCCGATGCCAGGCCAGTCCCCCTGAGCTCTGGAGAGGACTAGAGGTGCCTTAGGACGCCTGCCGTGCAGCTGCTGGGGAGTCAGCAGGAGACACTGGGTGAGGAATGGAGCCCCCCAGGGCACGGGCCATTCAGGAGACCCAGCATGGGGGGAATCAGGCCTGCGATTCTCTGCAGCGGCTGCTCCCACACAGACCTTGGAGAGAGGAGCTGTGAAACCCCCACAAAGCGCTGCCCCGGCACAGAGCTCTGTAGCACTGGGACCCCGTACGCGTGAGCCGCAATCCAGCAGGGCCTTGGGCCAGACCCACCCTCTCCCATTGCCCCGCTCTGGGAGGCCAGGGCACAGTTCACAATTTAGCACGGACCAGCTGCAAGGATCCTGGCAGGCCCTGGTATGGTTGGAGCAGCATTTTCAATGTTCGGGAAGAGCGAGATCTGTGCAATAGGCAACGTAGCTCCATCTGGGCACCAGCCAGCTCCTGTGCCCCAGAGAGCTCCCACAGCTCCCACAGAACCAGGGACGAAGGGGGCAGGAGGTTGGAAGACAAGGTGCCATCCTGGAACCCAGGAGACCCATGTTCATTTCCCAGCTCTGCCACAGATGCTCTGTTTGTCTTCGAGCAAGTCCCTTCTTCCCTCTGTGCTGTAGTTCCCTGTCTGTACAGTGGGGGTAGCTGCCAGACCCTGCCCTGAAGGGGGCAGTTAGAATAAATGCTATTGAGGTTGGGTAGTGCTCGGATGCCAGGGGGATGAGGGCCAGGATGGTGCCTAAGACAGACCGAAAGCAAGGGGGAGCTACAGAGCCGGTGGTGAGAGGGGTTTGGCCTTTGACAATCTGCTCTGAGTGCCTGGGGTGCCAGACCCCAGACAGCCACTGGCATTGCCAGACCTCCCTGATCTACGGTGCTGCTGCTCTCCCTGCTTCTAGGAGTCACTGCCTCCCCCTGGGCCGAGACCCCCATGTCACGGAGTCCCCGGGCAATGCTCTGGAACTGCTCCCTACGAAGTCAGTCAGGACTCTGGGGAAGTCTCCTTTCTGTGAGCAGCCTGTCTGCAGGGCAAACAGCTCACACAGCTTCCACCTTCCTGGGTCTGACCTTGGAGCATTCAGCATCCTCTGCCCCTCCATGAGCTTCCCACAGTGAGTCCGCCCAGGCAGGCTCCTGGGGAAGCCAGAGGGTCCTGCACCCCAACTCCGCCGTCAGACGGGACTCTCAGCCAGCCAGTAAAACAGAAGGTTTATTAGACGACAGGAACATGGTCTAATACAGAGCTTGTAGGTGCAGAGAACCGGACTCCTCAGCTGGGTCCATTTTTGGGGGCAGTGAGCCAGACAACCACGTCTGCCCTTCACTCCATGTCTCCAGCCAGCCCCAAACTGAAACTCCCTCCAGCCCCCCCTCCTCTGGGCTTTGTTCCTTTCCCTGGCCAGGAGGTCACCTGATTCCTTTCTTCTCCAATCCTTTAGCTCTCACCTTGCAGGGGGGAAGGGCCAGGCCATCAGCCCCCAGGAAACAGGGTGTCGGCCATTATCTGTGTCCAGACTCCTGCACATAGCTGCCCTCTTGGGCTCTGCAGTGATCATACACCCTTACCCCACCACCTAGAGACTTAAGAACTGCCTAGGGGAAACTGAGGCACCCCCACACTATTCAGAGGAAACATTAAGAACAGTCCCACTTCGTCACATGCCACAGCAATCATCTCCTGGGGCTGTCATGGCACTGAGCATTAGCAAGATCTGAGACTCAGTTGGGTGGGGGGGGGCAGGGGGGGGTTGCTATTAAAGCAGCTTCTGCGTCATTGCAGTGGTGGGAGAGGAAGCAGAGATGGGACCATTTTACACCCCATGGCCAAAGCACCCGGCAGCTTGGGAAAGTGGAAAGAGCCTCCCATGTGGGCTGGGAGCTGGGGGTGGGGAGAGTTCATGAATCCCCGTTACGAGAAGGAGGAACCGGGATGGAACTGATTCTCCAACTCGGGGATCCAGAGACCCCCTGGCTCCAATAGCATGGACGCAGGGAGGAGCTCTGGCCTGGGGTCTGCAGGAGCTGGGACTAGAGGAGCCCAGCGGTCCCTTCCGGCCTCACGTCTGTGACTGTGGGGAGCGGAAGGTCCCTGCCATGACCCCGGTGGGGAAGGACAGGCTCTAAAGCCTTGGCGAGGCCAGAGCAAGTCTGGGCTGGGGCATCCCATGGCTGGGGAGTCACACAGTGGCTGGTCTGTGACTCGCCTGCCCATTGTGACACGCCCCTGCTGGCTGGCACAGCCTCATCCCCTCACTGCCAGGCTTGGCTCTGGCAGAGCGAGAGCTGGCACGTGCCGCTGGGGAACGCTGAGCCAGCAGTTCCAGCTCCGGCACCGGCAGCAGAAAGTGGGTGGCCCATTTACACGCAGGCTTCTGCCCACTCCTGACTCCAGGTAGGAGAATCTTCTAGTGCCCACCTCTGCTTTTCCATTGCATCGCCAACCACACCGAGCCTTCCCCGAGCTCCTGGCTGGGCGGCACACGTCTGCCAAGCACCCCGGTGCCGGCCGTCTAGTCTGGTGCCAGTCAGGAAGTGGGCAGCAGCATGCGCACAGGAGGGAGCCCGGGGCGGCTCGACAGAAGGGGTCGCACCAGTCGAGCCCGGAGGGGACGGAGACAAGGAGGAGGGTTTGGCAGGGCTGGTGGGAAGGCACGGGAAGGTGGCACAGGTTATTAGATGAGGCATTGGGCTGGGACCCAGGAGAGCTGTGTTCAGTTCCCCGCTCCTCTGTAAGTCTTCTGTGTGAGATCAGATGAGTCCCCGCTGCCCCGGGCCTCAGCTAACGAGGGAGAGCACGTCCCTGCTCTGCGGGGGGGTTGAGAGCCTAAATACCACAACACGTGTGTGCTCAGCCACTGGCATGGTGGGGCCAGGTAAGTGCCCAGACCTGGAGGTAGCTGGTGGCCCTGTCCCTCGTCCTACTCCAGCCCTGCTCTCGCTCCAGCCTCGCTCCACCTACGCCCTGGCCTCCTGAGTCCAGCTCCAACCTCGAGGCCTGACCACCTCCAGCACCTTTGCTGACACCATCACTTCCAGAGGGAATGGCACTGAGGTTGCCGGGGGAACAGGCATTCTCCGGCTGCCCGGAGCCATTGGTCCATTCACCAGGACAGTCCGATGCCAGGCCAGTCCCCCTGAGCTCTGGAGAGGACTAGAGGTGCCTTAGGACACCTGCCGTGCAGCTGCTGGAGAGTCAGCAGGAGACACTGGGTGAGGAATGGAGCCCCCCAGGGCAGGGGCCATTCAGGAGACCCAGCGTGGGGGGAATCAGGCCTGGGATTCTCTGCAGCAGCTGCTGCCACACAGGCCTTGGAGAGACGAGCTGTGAAATCGCCACAAAGCTCTGCCCCGGCACAGCCTGCCTGCCTGCCGCTCTCCCGCCTTCTGCTCCTTCCCCTTCACGGTGGTGTCAGAGCAACTCCTGCTGCTCACCAGCCCGCCCCCGCTCCCCCACCCGGCTTGCCTCCCCCACCTGGGACCTGCCACGGCCCCAAGATTCCTGGGGGAAGGGATCAGGGTAATTTCCCTGGGCAGGAAGAATCCTGAGTGGTTGGATGCAGCCTGTCTGCTGGGCAGTTTGTGAACCAGCAGAAGGAGAGGCGGGAGTGAGCCGGGGGAGGCCGTTTGGCCTGCGGGATGGGCCTGGGAGTCGGGAGACCTGGGTTCTAATCCTGCCTGTACTGCTGACTGCCTGGGTGACTTTGAGGCCATCCACTGGCTTGTTTCCCTGCTGGCTGCCTTGGCTAGTTAGAGTCTGAGCCCTACGGCCCAGGGATTGTCTGCAGCACCTGGGGCAACAGGGCCCTGATCTCAGCTGGCAGCTGTAGGCTCTGGTGGAACGGCAGTACGTGGACTGGCCCTGATGCTGAACGGGGCAGTCGCCTCTCACCCCTCACAAGCAATGCCTTGTCCTGGCTTCTTGCAGGATGGCTGAGGAAGTCCGCAAGGTCCCCTTGAAGCCCATCCGTGCCTGGGAGGAGACGAGACCTCCTCGAAGGAAGAGTCCGCGGAAGAGCCCACAGCAGCGGCAGGAGCTGTGTGTGCCTCAGCCCTTCCATGCTGGTGAGTGGGTGCCTCCTGGGTGGGCGGAGGGGGCTGCAAAAATGGCAGGGGCCATGGCCCTGCATTGCGGTGGGGCTTGGCCCCTCTGGGGGTTGGGGTTGCAAGACCAGGGTGTCAGTGGCGGGAGAAGACTCCATGACCTTTGTACAACTCTGGGCTGCCATGAGATGGAGAGACAGGAAAACCCAGGCAGGGGGGAATGGCCCCTCCTGCTGGCAGCAGCTGCAGCCCCTACATCTGATCGGGGCATTAGGGGCGGCAGCAGAAGCATCAGGTGGAGACTGACCGAATTGCCCACCCCGATCCGTCACACTGCAGGGTCGGAAGATGTTTTCCACCGGTCAAAGGGGATGCTCTGTGCACGGTGGGTTGTTAAGCCTAGGACTGCAGGGCGCCGACCAAAGCATGAGATGCCCCCTGATGTTGCAGCCCCATCTGCTGGCTCCTTTGCAAGGGGGTGACACATGGCACAGCACAGGGCATTTGGGTGGGGGGGTTGATGATGGGAGCCCAGGGCTTGCCCAGGTTACACCCCGTGGCTGTCGATGGCAGGAGAGGCAGTCAGAGGAAGCAGAACGGGCAGGCCCTGGGTCCCCGTATCCCGTGCAGACTGGGTAGCTCCTCCCTCTCCCGCAGCGGGGAGCAGACCGATTCACTGCCAGTCCCTCTGCCCCCTCCAGCAATGGCCCGCAGAGCGGGGACACCACTCATAGCCTGACATCATGCCTCCTTCCAGGTGTGGGGCTCCCCAAGTCCCCAGGCTCAGCCTGCATTCTGGGTGCGGGCGGGGAAGTGGGGTGGCCGCTGGGAACCAGGGCTCTGACTGGATCTTTGCTGGGCTGAGCAGCAAAGAGTTGGGGAAACTAGGGATGGCTGTGCCATACCCTGTTGTGCATCGGGGCTGCTACCCTGCTGGGGCGGGAGCGGGGGGCAAGGGTTTCTGCTAAGATCTCTGTCACCCAGCCTGCAGCTTGGCAGCCCCAGGTATTACCACTGCTCTCTCTTTGATCAGATTCACCATCACCTGGGAATGCCTCCTGCTTTATGGGGCCAGACTCGCAGGAGAAAGAGAGCCTAGAGCACATCAACGCCTTTCTCAAGGGCAATGAACAGGTACCAAGAGCCCTCCTCTGATCTCTCAGCTACTGCCCTGTCCACATGCACCATCCATCCTTCTCCGGATGAGGCATGGATTCTAAGGCCAGACGGGACCACTGTGACCTCCTGTATAACACAGGCCAGAGACCTGCCCCCAAATAATTCCTGTTGAAACTAGAGCATCTTAAAAACATCCTCTCTTGAGTTACAAAAGGCACCCACCATGCCCCTTGCCCACTTGTGCCCACTGGATTTGGCCAGTCCCCAGCGTGATGGGTTGCCCCCCTTTGAGGTGCCACCTGATGTACTGGCTTATCACTGATCCCGCCTGTTCTGCCAGCCTGGGCCCCCGTTACCTTGTCTTGTTGGGCTCGGCTCACAAGCCTCTTCCAGCCACACACACAGGCAGGGCCACACCCAGCTGCAGAAAGACACAGACACTGAGATCAGCTCTGGGAAGACTCAGCTGAAGGGCCTTGTCCCAGTTCTCTGGTGCCCACCTCCTTTGGAGTACAGACCCAAAGGTTTTATGACATTCGCCCCCTCCCTCGATGTGGAGAGAGGTATGAACAACTCTTTGCCCCTCCTCCCACCTACTAATTTATACTACAAACTGGGTTGTGGTGTAAACAAGAAACAAGATGATTAACTACAAGAGGTAGATTTTAAGTGGTTATAAGAGATAGCAAACAGAACAAAGCAGATTACCGTAGTATATAAACAAAACACACAAACGAAGCTTTACACACCAGATAGATAGGATAGACATTAGCAAATTCTCCCTGAGTGATAAACAGGTTGGCAGATTCTTAAGGCAGAAGCTGCCTTGGTTTTGCCGCTTGGATTTCCCGTTTTTTCTTGCACAGGCTAGGAATCTCTCTCTCTAGCCTGGGTCCATTACTTCTCATGGTTCAATCTTTGTCTCTCAGGTGTTTCCAGGTATCTTATTGCAGGGAGTCTGAGGTCCCGTCCCGTCCCCCCCGCGATGTCATTGTTCCCCTTTTATCTTCTCTTCCCACCTGCTGGAAAACTCTTTTGCTGTGACCTGGGTCCAACAGGTCCCGTTGTGTCGCGTTATCTCAGGGAGGTTTCTATTGCACGCAGTTCCTGGGGTAGCCCTAATGCTTGTGCATTTCCTCCAGGAGCCAGTGTTTGGCTTTTTTGCTGTTCTACCTGAAAGGCTGTTTTGAACCTCACAGTGTTTTTCAGGAACACATACACAGCTGAACTTCAGAACGTCACATCCAACGATAGCACATGCAATCCAATGAGACATTAATGTCTAGCAGAGAAAGACTTTTAGACTGATATCTTACAAGACATACTTGGTACCAAACATATCCTAATTATATGACAGTGGCGAATATTGGGGTGTCAGGGTGTCACACCCAGATGTTCCTCCCACTCTATCAAGCCCCCCAGTAAGACTGTCTGGCTGCTTAGCCCCCATCTTGCAGTTCCTCTTTGGACACCTACCCCGTGAGATCTGCTCCCTCTCTGGTCTGGTTTCACACAGAGCTGCCCTGCCCTCCCCACATAGTCACTCCTGTTGGGAGATGAATGGCCTTCTGGCCTTCGGCATATCAAAGCCTGAGCAGCGCTGGGCGGAAGCTTTCTGACATCTCTCCCACTGGCAGCTCCTTTCCACGCTAACCTTCCTGTTTTTGTCTAATCTCTGCGGGGCATAGGAGGAGGCCAAGAAACTTGAATTCTTGGATCGTGTCATCACCATCAGCAGGGCCGCCCTCACGAGGCACCCAGAGAGAAACCTGGCAGCTTTTCTCGGCAAAGCCCTCCTTGTGGAGAAGATAAAGGTGAGAAAAACACACACTCGGGCTATGTTACTTGGCGGGTTTAGTGATTGGCCTGGAGAGCTCTGCAGATTTGTCTACCTTCAACTGCCAATCGCTGGATCGTGTTGGACGTTTGTCTGTTAGACTGAAGAGCCCATTATCAAGCGTTTGCTCCCTGTGTAGGTACTTACACACTGTCATCAAGGCACCCTGTAACCTTCTCTTTGTGAAGCTGAACTGATTGATTTCTGGAGTCTCTCACTATAAGGCATGTTTCCCAGTCCTTCAGTCACTCTTGTGGCTCTTCTCTGACCCCTCTCCAATTTATCAACATTCTCCTTGAATTGTGGGCACCAGACCTGGACAGAGGATCCCAGCAGAGGTCACACCAGTGCCAAATACCGAGGGAAAATAACCTCTCTAACAACTGGAGATTGCCCTGTTTGTACAGCCCAGGATGGCATAATCCCTTTTGGCCCCAGCCTCGCACTGGGTGCTCCTGGTCAGCTGATTACCATGCCTGCCAAGTCTTTTCCAGAGTCACCGCTTCCCAGGTTAGAGCCCCCCATGCTGTGAGTGCGGCCTGCGTTCTTTGGTCCTGAACATGTCACTGTATTGAAACGTAGATTGTTCCCTTGCACCCAGCTTCCCAAGTCACCGGGTCGCTCTGTATACACCAGTCTCCCTGCACAGAGCCCCAGCACTGCGCAGTCAGTGCCCACTAGGGAACTAGCAACAAATCTGCTCTGTAGATTTGGAAAGTCTTTGCTCTGCGGCACTGCAGAAAGCTTTCCGGAGCTTACCTCCCTTCCCTGAACGTGGGACAGCGTGTGCTGGTGGGTGGTCCAGTGGGCTGGGGCCCAGTTCCTCAGTGAGACCTTTGGGCAAATCACTTCCCCCTCTGTGCCTCAGTTTCCCTCCCATGCCTTGTCTCGTCCAGTTCGCTCGTGAGTTCTCTGGGGCAGGGACTGGCTCTCACCGTGTGTGTGCAGCACCTGGCACAAGGAGCCTGGTCTCAGGTGGAGTCCCTGGGTGCTAATGCTGATGGAGCCTTTGCAGTGCACTGGTGCGTGACGCTGGGGCACTGACCACAGGCCCTGCACTGTGCTCCCCAGCTGGAGCCCTGGACACCGTCAGCCCACAGTAGGACGACCTGTCTGCCGAGGCCACGTGTTGCAGGCCCTGCGTTTTGCTCCCCAGTCGGAGCCTTATGGGAGCTCGGAGCCCGGCTGGCACTTCCCCACATTGTCTCCCCAGGAGCTGATTGATCTTGAGTCCGTCGACTCCCTGACCAGCGGGGTGCGTCAGCAAGCGATGCTCGCCATCATGGAGCTGAGGTACCCGGCCTGCCCGCGCAGCCCCAGCTAGTGCTGTGTGCAGCCAGACACGCCAGCCTCTTGGCATGGCCAGTTCTCCAGGGCATTCCCCCCTCTGCTCCTCCCCGTCTTCTGATTCCCCCGGGCACGTGGCACCAGGCCATGGTGCTGGTGCATGTGCGCTGGCACCCGTGGGTTGGTGGTGGAGGATCCTTCGGTGCCTGGCGACCTCTCCAAGTGGCCGTGTGAAGATGTGGGGGAGGGAGCGAGGGGGTGGGACCGGTCCCCTCTGGGACCCGCAGGCGATGGCTCCGGGGGGAGAGGGGCAGTTGGGCACTGCTGGAGCGGCGCCACCGGAGTCGCTGCCAGCTGTGCCAGCTGCATCACACTGGCAGCTCAGCGACTCCCTGTGGCTCAGAGGCTGGGCAGGCTGAGCCCTGGCTCGTGGCACAGCCTGCGCCATGGGGGGCTCTCTCTCAGTGCTGCTGGCACCCTGCTCTCAGCTTCCCAGAAGCCTGCCCGTCATGTCCTGGGAGCCTGAGGCCAACATCAGTGCATCAGTCTCGCCTCAGCCCTCCAATCCGCGCGTGTCTCTTCTCTTAGCAAAGTCAAGCCACTGCTGCGGGGAATGGAGCTATCCAGCCTGCTCAACCTCTGCTTTTCCAGCACCTTCTCCCTGCCTCCAGCAGAGACCAACCAGGGCGTGGAGGCTGCTCTATACAACAACGTAAGCCCCAAACTAGCCATGAGGAGCTGCCCCAAACCGAGAGGGAATCCTGCAAGTCACTTGTGTCCCTGCCCCCTGGGTTACCTGGCGCGGGCATAAGAGTGTAATGATCACAGCTCCTTGGCAGCGCTTCAGCTCAGGACCTGCAGTACCAAAGCACAAGCCCCACCGCCGCAGATAAAGGAGTAACTCCCTCATAGGGTAGCAGTAGTAGGCATTTATCCTTCACAGGCACCAGCAATTAGTGGGGAACAGACACTCCCTTCCCAAGCACATTCATCCCCAGTGCATGGCTGGGGGCACAGGCCTGAGATCGGTTGCTTGAGATGCACACAGGCCAGGGGAAGTGAAGCTTGGCTGGAAATCTCCCCTCCCCCTCAAATGCGGAGTCCTTCCTGACTCTTCTAATGCGTTAGACTGTGTGCAGTGTCCTCCCTGGGGACAGCAAAAGCGGGTGGGGTCCTGTTGCCAGGAGGAGTTTGCAGTAGGTCCCCTGCAGGTACAAGTGAGTGGGTGAGCTGGAATAGCAGGGGCTGCCGTGGCCTGGGGCGTGTCACACGCCAGGGCATTGGTTCGTGGCCTGGCTGGATAACGCCACTTGCTGTGGTTTCTCCTCTGCTCTGCACACAGACTCTGAACACCATGGATGAGCTGCTGAAGGCCTTGGTGTGTGAGGATGAGAAGCCCAACCTTGTGGTGCTGCAAAACATCGTGGAGGTGTGGAGGCATGGGGGCAGGAAGGGGACGAGTCTTGTAGCTGGGGTGGGGCTCTGGGACCAAGGCTCCATTTAATCCCAAGCATGGGACTTCTGCTCCTCAGAGTATGTTTTATAAAAAGGTTCTTGGGCTGGAGGACCAAGTGCCCCCGCTATATCTGAAAAACGTCTGCATGGGGCGGAAGTGGAGGAGTGCGGGATCTGCCGTGTTCTCCACTGAGCCTCATCTGAGCCCGGGATTCATTTGTGTTCACCATGGGCCCCACCAATACTGGCCACAGCCCAGAGCTAGATTCCCCCAATGTTCTAGTTCTGGGGCCACAGGAAGTCGATTCTGTGGGTGGTTTGTGCTCCAAAAAGAGGGAAATGTCCTCGGCAGATATTCAGTCTACTGAATATTCAGATACTGAATATTCTGAATATTCAGTATATTCAGATACTCAGTATCAGTATATTCAGATATTCAGATACTCAGATGTCCCTTGCCAGTTAGAACTCATTTTTGCCTTAGCCTTTCTGATTTTCACTCTATGTGCTTGTGCTATTTTTTGGTACTTCTCCTTCGCAATTTGTCCCAATCTGTTTCTCTCAGGTCCTGCTCCCCTGGACCGCATCCAAGGAGGTGCATGTGCGGCTGAGGGCAGTGGGAAGAATCACCTGGCTGACCAAATTCATCTCTGGTCAACACCAATTCAAGGTGAGCAGCCTGTGACTCTGGCCGTCTCCTAACTGCACTGAGCAGCCTCGCGGTGCAGCGCTCCCTGGCAGGGAAAACCCGGGCCTGGAATAGTGACTCAGCAAGATCCTCGGTAGGAGTCCAATCTAATGAGCCCTGATGTGGACGGTCTGTCCTCTGACTCCAGTGGGCCTTGGGTGGAGCCCCATAATTCTATCTCCAAGGACTCTCCCCGCTGTTCCCCTAGGACCAAAGTCTGCTCCGCAGGGTCAGCGGATTTACACAGGATCGCCCTGAGAGCACCCTCTGAATGCAGGTGTCTGTTCAGCCCCTTTGTCAGTTGCCCCCGGGATGCTTTGGCATCAGCTCCTGCCAGGCTGCCAGATGAACACCCCCTGCTCTGGGTGCTCAGGGCCATTGAGCTGCTCCAGCTGCTCCATCCCTCCTGTGGCAGGGCCTCCCCTCCAGCAGCTGGAGGGGGGCGCTTGGATGATATGCCCCCAGAGGCTGGGGCAGCAGAAGAGAAGGAGGGAGGTGGGAGGGGACACAGTGAAAGGGATGGGAGGGGCCAAAGGAGCCAGAGCAATGGGGAGTGGGTCAGGGGAGGCCGTGCAGACCCCAGGAGAGGAGGGCAAGGGGCTTGGTGCGACGTAGGGAAGAGCAGGGAGCGAGCGCAGGGGCTGCAGGAGGGGCAAGGGAAGGTCTGGCAGGAGGGGGAGGCTAGAGGACGAGGCTGCAGGAGAGAGCCGGCAGGCTGGGTGCGGCGCAGAAAGTGGGGGCTGTGGGGAGCTCCAGGATGGAGTGAGAGAGGTGGAATGCAGAGAAGAGGAGTCCAAGGTGACCTCACGCTCCTGGACCTGAGGTCAGTGGAGGGAGGGGGATGGGAGAAGGGGCTGGGATTAGGAGCTTGCCCTTGAGATGGAGACTGGACGTTAGTTCATTCCTTACCCAGGTCCCCACCTGAGGGCAACATTTGCTGACTTTGCTACCCAGACTTCCCGTCCCTGCTTAGCTTCCCTCAGTCCCTGGTGATGGGCCCCATGGCTCCTCCTGCTCTCATTGTCCCCAGTCTCTCTGCGCTGGGCTCTGCCTCCCCCGGTTCTAGCCCCTTGCTAGTGCAATGCCAGGGGGACATGCTGCGCTGGGCCTGCAGGGGCGAGTGACTCCCCTTGCTCCCTCTCTCCGTCAGGGACTGGAGGAGTTCAGAGTCCTGGGCCAGCTGGTGGGCTGTCTCACTCTGCGCTGTGCTGAGCAGGAGCAGGAGATCTGCCGATCGGCTATGGAGGGACTTCACCACCTCTACGCCTTCCTGCTGTGGCAAAAACGTAAGAGCACTGGAGACCCTTGTCCTTCCTAAATACATTGACATGGGGTTTCCAAACATGGGAAACATATTTATTGAACACTTCTGCCTTTTCTGCATCCTTTTAAACAGTCTCCATCTAGTAATGAGTCTACACCATTGCTAGGATTTCTTTTGTTCCTAATACACTTTTTGAAAAAACCTCCTTAGTGTCCATAGTCCTTCAAGCCATGGAGTTTCCCCTGATGTCTTTAGCTTCCCCTGTCCATATTCTACTCTTCATAACTCACATAAGAATGGACATACTGACTCAGCCCAGTTCATCTAGCCCAGTATTGGGTCTTCTGATAACGGCCAGTGCCTCATGCTTCAGAGAGAATGAACTGAAAAGGGAAATTTGGAGTGATCCATCCCCTCTCATCCAGTCCCAGCTTCTGGTAGTCAGAGGTTTAGGGACATGCAGAGTCTGGGGTTGCATGGCCTAATTATCTTGAACCCAATTATCCTTTTAGGCTTCACAACATCCCACGGCAACAATTGCCACAGGTTGCCTGTGCATTGTGTGCAGAGATACCTTCTTTTCTTTGCTTTTAACTTGCTGCCTATTAATTTCAGAAAGTGACCCCTAGTTCCCGTGTTATGTGCAGGGGTAAATAACACTTCCCTATTCACTTTCTCCACACCAGTCATGATTTTATAGACCTCTGTCATCTCCCCCCTTAGTCAGCTCTGTTCTAAACTAAATGGTCCCAGGTCTACACTGCAGACCTATATTGTTATCACTCCATTGCTCAGGGGTGTGAAAAATCCACACCCCTGTTGGCAGAAGCACCCTCCCACTGACATAGCTAGCGCCTCTCCGGGAGGTGGATTCAGAGCTTGTTGGCAGAGGACCATCTTCTCTTCAACGCGACAGCGCCGGTGCAGCTATGGCGATAGAGTGGTTTAAGTGTAGACTTGCCCCCAGTCTTTTTAATCTTTCCTCAAATGGAAGCTCTTCCATACCCCTAATCATTTTTGTCGCCCTTCTCTGCACCTTTTACAAGTCTGGTATATCTGTTTTGAGATGGGGCGACCAGAACTACACGCGGTATTCAAGGTGTGGGCGCACATTGGATTTGTATCGAGGCATTCTGACATTTTTCTGGTTTATTATCTATCCCTTTCCTAATGGTTCCCAACATTCTGTTGGCTTTTTTAACTGCCACTGCACGGTGAGCGGATGTTTTCGGAGAACTCTTTACGATGACTCCAAAATCTCTTTCTTGAGTGGTAATTTAAACCCCATAATTGTGTATGTATAGTTGGGATTGTGGTGTCCAGTTTGCATTTATCAATATTGAATGTCATCTGCCATTTTGTTGCCCAGTCCCCCAGTTTTGTGAGATCCCTTTGTAGCTCTTCGCAGTCTGCTTTGGATTTAACTATCTTGAGTCATTTTGTATCATCTGCAAATTTTGCTACCTCACTGGTTACCCCTTTTTCTGGATCATTGATGACTATGTTGAACTACACTGGTGTCAACACAGATCCTTGGGGTGCCCCGCTCTTTACCTCTCTCCACTGTGAAAACTGACCATTTATCCCTCTTGTTTGCTTCCTATCTTTTAACCACTGACCCATGAGAGAACCTTCCCTCTTATCCCATGACAGCTTACTTTGGTTGGATTGGTGAGGCATGAGTTCCCTTTACAAAAGCCATGTTGACTCTGCCCCAACAAATTGTGTTCACCTATGTGTCTGATAATTCTGTTCTTTCCTATCATTTCAACAAGTTGCCTGGTGCTGAAGTCAGGCTTGCCAGGGATCACATCTGGAGACTTTTATAAACTTCACTGTCACATTCGCTATCTCGTACAGAGGCCGATTTAAACATTAGCTTACATACCACAGCACTGCACATAAGTTTGTTTGGATGTCTCGTGAGAGCTGCAACCTTTGCACCAGGCAGGCAATTTACCATGCGGTTCTCCCACTCATCACAAACCCAACTGCTTATATGTTTATTGATTGAATCCCCCATTACTATTACCTGGCTTTTCTTTGTAACTGGGCTTCCCGCCTCAGGAGGGGCAGCCTCAGTGTGAGAGGATATCCTGACTTCATCTGGCAGGTGGGTCCCAACTATGGGATCGTCTCCCTCTGCTCCAGCTCGATGTTCTCCTTCCCAGAAACTTTCACCCTCCTCAGCAGCACAGAGGCTGTCAGACTGGGGGTGGGACCACTCTACTGCATCCCTAAAAGTCTCCTCTATGTACCTCGCTGTCTCCCTTGGCTCCACCAGTTCAGATCCTCTGGCCTCCTGGTCTCCGAGGGCAGTAGCTCCTTGGGCCAAATGCCCAGATGTGCTACCTGCCCACAGGGCTGGTAATCCTACATGCTGCATTCAGTGCAATCCACTGGAGAGCCTCACAATGCTGCTGCACTTCTGCCTGGTTTATTTTGACTCTTCCAGGGGGGTTAGTTTGTTTAGTTTTGTTCGGGGGTGGGGGGAGTTTATTGGCCTGAATTTACAGTATGTTTCTTAGACGTACTTGTCTGTAAACTTCCTTGCAAAACTCCCGTTTCCAAAGCTAACCTCTGATTTCTATTGCCTGCTGTCTGTTTCCCCTCCCTGGTTCAGGCACCATGCTGGCAAAGCAGAGTGCAGAGTATCTGCAGGTCTTCAGGGAGTGGCGAGCGGAGAACACCTTCTGGGTCACCTGGTTCACCAACACCAGCAATATCGCCATGGTAACTACTTTCAATGCTTCCTGGGATTGTTGTGCCCAGAGTCCTCAGGAGAGAGAAATTAACACCCTAGGAGTCAGGGGGAAGGGACAGACCCAGGCGTGTGACTGACCCCACCCAGCTGGGCCGGAGCCCTGCCTATGGCCCACTCCACCTCATAGAATCATAGACCTCAGGAGGTATCTAATCCAATCCCCTTCTCATAGCAGGACCAACCCCAACTAAATCATCCCAGCCAGGGCTTTGTCAAGCCTGACCTTAAAAATCTCGAAGGATGGAGATTCCCCACCTCCTTAGGTAACCCTTTCCAATGCTTCACCACCCTCCTAGTGAAATAGTGTTTCCTCATATCCAACCTGGACCTCCCCCACTGCAACTTGAGACCATTGATGCTTGTTCTGTCACCTGCCACCACTGAGAACAGCCGAGCTCCAGCCTCTTTGGAACCCGCCCCCCTGCCCTCCGACCCCAGCAGGTAGTTGAAGGCTGCTATCAAATCCCCCCTCACTCTTCTCTTCTGCAGACTAAATAAGCCCACTTCCCTCAGTCTCTCCTCATAATTCATGTGCTTCAGCCCCCTAATCATTTTCGTTACCCTCTGCTGGACTCTCTCCGATTTCTCCACATCCTTGGGGGGCCAGATGTGACCTCACCAGTGCCGAATAGAGGGGAATAATCACTTCTCTCGATCTGCTGGCAAGGCTTCTACTATGGAGGGCCAATATGCCTCCTTCTGTGCCACATCCCAAGATGCACTGGGTCTCATCCAAACCTGATCCCAGCTCCTTGTCAGGTGTGGTGGGAGCTTCCCCAGAGATTAATGCTCTCCAAGGCATCATTGCGTCCACGCACCAGTGCCAGTCCCTGCTGAGCACTAGAGAGTGTATCCGTGCTGTGCAGTATTGTGCCCCCGTGCACTGCCACGCCGGCCTCTGCCATGTACGACAGCTCCTGATTGCTGGCTGGGTACTGTGCATCCCAGGTGCAGTAACCCAGCCCTGTCCCGGCAGAGCGGGCTTTGCCTGCACTCCTGGCTGGGCCACTCCTGGCTGCTCGGTCCGACTGGAACCGCACTGGGCAGCAAAAGGGGTTTCACTGGCAGGTTTCTTTCAGATGTTTGGGAAGTACTTCAACCCCTCCGAGCGCATGGACTTCCTCCTCACGGCTATCGAGGGCATGAAAGACACCAGCGTCCATGACTCGGTGGCGGCCAGGCACATGCTGCATGTGATCCTGTGGGTCCCCAGCCCAAGCTTGGAGAGGGTAAGAGCTGCAGTGAGAACAGCCTGCTGGGGGAGCCCATCCGTGGGAGACTCTGTCTCTGGGCGCTCGGCATTACTGGGGGGCAGGTCCTGTGCAATGCGGGGGGTCAGTCTAGGTGATCTCCATGGCCGCTTGTGGTCTTGCAGTCTATGAATCGATAGGCCGGGAATTGGCCCTGTGTTCTAGGCCTGGAGCTGGAGAAGAGGATGTGGGAGGGCAGATGGCTCTCAGGTACGGCAGCTCCCTGGCACCCCAGATCAATAGCAGCACGAGGAAGCCAAAGCCCCCATCTCCCCATTTCCCTTCCAGGTGTCGGAGGCTGTGACGAGCATATACCACAACCTGGACTCCATCAGCGAGCCGCTGGCCCAGCAGCAGCTGCTCAAGGCCCTTGTCGTGCTGGGCCACCAGTACAGCGAGGAGGTGGTCACAACCCTGCTGGGCTGCTCGCTGTCATGTGACAGGTACGGGGCTGGGGCTGCTGCCGCTTGCGCTCCGGCTGCCCCGGACTGGTCCCGCTGCCAGGGTCAGGAGCGTGCAGAACCTTCCAGAGACCTCCTGCTCCCTGCAGAGCTTCTGCTTCTTCTGGAGGGTTTTGCAGGCTGACATGCCGTGGAGACAGGCCAGCCTGCAAAACCCCAGATGGCAGCCCTTGACCTCCCCCGGGGCTGACACTCAGACCCGGCCCCCATGCAACCTGCGCCAGGCAGTGGGGGCCCTTGCTGCATCTGGAGGGCAACAAAGGGCCGGCCGGTGGCGGGAGACCCAGCAAGGTGCGGGTGGCGGTGGGTGCAGGAGGCTGGCGGGGCTCTGGCCAGGTGAAATCGGCTCTCTCCCTTTGCAGCATTGCTGTGGAGATGTGGAGGGTGCTGACATCCCACCCCAAGACCGCAGGAAAGGTCCTACGGGAGCTGATCAACACGCTGCAGGAGCGACCGCTGCATCTTCATCACGACGTCTCTCAGCAAGAGGTTGGTGTCGCCCCCTTGGCCATAAGTTCCAGCCCCTGCAGCAAGGGAAGGAGCGCTGTGTTTCCCCTCCACGGCCTGAGGGTGTCTCTTAGTCTCCCACTGGGTATCGTCATTGGGCCGAAGAGAGAGAGCGTGACTCTAGCCAGCGCTATAGTCGAGGCAGAACACACCAAAACCCTCTCCTGGTGCTCTGGGACATCTCTCATTGAACCGCAGGGTGAGAAGGGATCGCAAGGTCAGCTTGTCCAGCCCCCTGCCAAGATGCAGGATTTGTTGTGTCTATCCCAGCCCAGACAGATGGCTCCAGCCTCCTTCTATAAACCTCCAGCACAGGGGCTTCCACAAGCTCCCTAGTTGTCTGTCCCATTGTCCTACTCTTCTTACAGTTAGGAAGGTTTTCCTGAGATTTAATCTAAATCTGCAGTGCTGTCTTTTGAACCCATCACCTCTTGTCCTGCCCTCTGTGGCAAGAGAGAACAACTTTTCGCCATCTTTTTTTTGGCAGCCTTCGAAGAATCTGAAGACCATTAGCACGTCCCCCCTTAATCTCCTCTTTTCCAAACTAAACATAACCAGTTCCTTCAACCTTTGCTCGTATGGCTTGTGTTCCATCCCTCTGATCATCTTTGTCACTCGCCTCTGGATCCATTACAGTTCTCCACATCTTTTGTAGACATTGGTGACCAAAACTGGACACCGTACTCCAGCTGAGGCCTAACCAGCACTGAGTAGAGTGGTACTATCACCTCCCATGACTTGCAGGCTATACCTCTGCTAATGCAACCTAAAATTGCATTTGCTTTTTTTTTTTTTTTTTTTTTGCAACAGCATCGCTTTGCTGACTCATGCTGAGGCTGTGATCCACCGCAGCTCCCAGATCCTTCTCAGCAGTACAACCGGTTATCCCCCATTCTGTTTCTGTGCATTTGCTTTTTCTTCTCTAAATGTAGCACCTCACTTTTGTCTTGGGTGAGTTTGATTTTGTTGTCTAGAGCCCAGTCCTCCAATTTACCATGATCCCTCTGAATTTGAGCTCTTTCCTTCAAAGTCTTGGCAACTCCTTCATCAGGGAGCTGATGCAGGGCTGGGGTCATTGAAAGCTTCCCAGGGGACCTGGCCGTGGCCTGGAGTCAGGAGCCCTGGTTTCTAGTCCTGGCTCTGCCACTGACCTGCTGGGTGACCTTGGGCAAGTCCCTGCCTGGCTTTTGTCTGTTGTTCTGCAGGGCAGGGCCTGGCTCCTGCAGGGTGCGTCTCTGGCTGTGTGATCCAAAGAACCCTAGCACTAGAGTAGCAGCAGAGCTGTGGACTCTAGACCTCCAGGGAATGCTGGTGACACCAGTGATCCGGGACGCCCGGAAAGAGCCATTTTGCTTCAATTGGAACCATTTTTTCCTACGAATCCCCTTTTTGAGCCTTGTAGGTTTTAACTGTTGACGTCACAGCTCTGTCCCGCAGCACTCGCTCCTCTGAAGAGCTCGAGAAGGGCCTTTTGCTGCTCAGACCTCATACCAAGTGTGATAGACACAGCATAGTGAAGGCAGAGAAAACCCTTGGGACTTAAATACACAGATCTGGCAGCCTGGTCAAAGAGGAGACAATCTGAAGGCAACTCTCCCTAATGATAATTTACTTCCCCTGAGAATAGCAGGTGAGTCCGGTTTATTAAACCCGGACGATGAATCGATCAGACATGGAGAGGGCATGACTGTAATTCTCTTTGTTATCCACCATTCCCATTGTTCCATGTCCTCAGCCTGGTTTTCACTTGCTTGTGTTTTATTTTTCCTTCCGGAACCGGTAAGCCTGTATTGGACACTTTTTCCCCTGATCCCGGTTGAGGTTTTGTGGGGCTGTCTTTGAACAGTTCAAAAGCCAAATACAGAAATGATTGAATCTGGCTTTTAGTAACAACCAACCCTACAAAATCGGCTCCCTCGCCGAGGCTGGGCTGTAAGGCCCGGGACTCAGGAGAACCCAAGTTCAGTTTCGGGCTCTGCCAGACTCCCCGGGTGACCATGGGTGAGTCACGTCGCCTCTCTGTGCCTGAGTTCCATGTCTGTACAATGGGGATAGAAATCCTTCCTTTGTGTGTCTAGCCTGTAAGCTCTAGGCCAGGGAATGTCTCTTTCTGTGCCTGGAAAGGCCCCAGCACATGCCCTGATTGCAGATAGGCGCTGGAGGTGCTATTCTAACCCTTATAAGAAGAATACACTTGATTTGTTTGGGGTCAAGGTGTTGTGCAGAGAAGTTTCCACAGATGATACCTGCTAATAAATACCACCCCCTGAGATCGGGGGTACAAGGAAGCAGCTGCTTATGTTGCAGGTAGCCGGCCCCGCTGCCTGCGATCCTAGCTGGGGCTGTGCAAGGGCTTTGAGGCTCTAACATGTCATCTGGAGGAGGGGCGCTAGAAGACTTTTGATAGTGGAGGTGCTGAGCACCCTCTTACACCTGTGCACACACCCCACCACCCCTAGAGCTGGGGTCAGGAGCAGGGCCATGGCTCCAGGGGGGCGGGAGATGGATGGGGCAAGGGGGCCGAGGCTGGGGCCACAGCTGGGAGTTGGCGCAGGGCCGGCAGCTGGGACCTTGTGTGTGGGGCCAGGAGCAGAGCCCCGCGTAAAACCTTGGAGTGCTGCAGCACGCCCTGCACTCCTAGTTCCCGTGGCTCTCTCTGCAGGGGAGGCAGACGTTGTTTTGGAAATGGCTTGTTGGGTCACCGGAGGGTGTTTCGTAAAGCAGCTCCTCCTTTCACACAGATAGGGAAACTCCAGCGCCAACTCCCAGTCGTCGTGGAGCGGCTACACGAGGCAGACAGGGACATCATCTCCAATGCCATCACGGTGCTGAGAGACATCCTCGCTGGCATGGACAGGCAGAGCGCCAGCCCCGTGGCTGTGCAAGTGGCTGAGAAACTCCTGCCCTTCTTTCACGATGTAAGGCCTGGCGGCCCACGGGAGACCCTTCAAGCCACAGACGTGTGAATGGGGGCTGGCGGGTGGGCTAGCGGGACCTATGCTATGGCCCTAGCCAGAAAAAGGATTGTCGTAAATGACATGAACCCATTCCCGCCTTCTTCTGCTACCCCATTGTCCATCAGAGCATATGGCAGTAAGGGTGGGAACCCTGGTGTCCTGCAGGCCTGCTGACAAGGATCAGGGCAGCCTGGGGACGAGGCTCCCCTTGAGGGAAGGACATGCATTCCTGAGCCTGCATGCAGCGAGGGGGCCTCTGCAGCACAGGGTGCCGCAATGCTCCTCCTGGCTTCCAGGGTAACAAGTGATGGTACCCTGGTGAAAATCCTGCCCCTCCCTTCCCTGGCCAGGAATCCCACAGCTGGCCTGTCAGCTCCATAAGGAAACGGCTCCATCTGTAGGTTCTGCAGCTACCGCCCTTTCCTCTCCCCTTCGTTCTCATGGCAGGGCAGCATCAAAGGAGGGGCTAGTTCTCCCCAGGCCTTTTGTAACCACAAACGCCAGCATGTTTGTAACTCCCGCCAGCATGTTCACCAGACTGATGTTCAGTCCCCCACTGCACGGCGAGAGCCAGCAAAGTGGGCGGGAGAAAGGGACCCATCCATTACTGCCTTCCAGGGGTAACGTCCCAGTGGGGGCTCCTGGAGGGACCACCCTCCTCCCCAGCTCTCACAAGGCTAAATCCTACCCTCAGCCCTCCCGAACTCTGCTGGGACCCGGCCGCTCTTTATTTAGTAGTGGCACAGGCCCAGCTAAAGCTGTTCCCAGGGTCTCCTGGATCCCCAGCTGACCGAAGGGACAGGGCAGCCCAGACCGAAGATGCAGGATCTCGCCCTGGGGTGAGCCTTTAAACGAGAACCCTGTGGGGCCCGGGGGGAACAGAACAGGTTTTCTGGCCAAGAAGATACCAGGCCAGACCCTCAGTTGGTGGAAACCTGCATCTCTATTGCCTTCAGTGGCGCTATGCCCATGAGACTCTGGCCCCCAGCTGTGCCTGTATGACTGGGGGTGAGTTAGCAATACCCCCTGCAGGGCAGACATCTCTGTCACAGTGCGCGCTCACCCCGCTGAGTGAGCACGACCGTCACAGCCTCTCCTCCCCACATCCTCTCTTGCAGGAGTCCAGCAAACTCCGGGTGCTCTCCATCGCCCTCTTTAAACACCTGCTGGAGCTTGTAAGGGGGCCCAGCAGGAGGAAGATGAAGGAGCACGTCCTCCGGAGCCTGGTCCCGCTGCTCCTCCTCCTGCATGATGAGCGTCCCAATGTGTCCCAGGTGAGGCCACGAGCTGGAGCCTGCAGCTGAGATCGTTACAGAGTGACCAGTAATTTGTTGGGGGGGGCCAACATGTGACACCCCCCTTTCAAGGGTCTGGCCGGCAGAGGGCAGGTGCTCAGTGCTGTGACAATCAGGTGCTCAAAATCACTTGAACGTTGAGTCCAGTAGCGCCATGACCATGGCGCCCCACCCAACTGCTGAGTCTTCCCTGCCTCCTCTGAGGCCAACACTCCCCCCCTGCAGCCAGGCTGAGAGAATGGGTGGGCGGAGGGGTCAGCTCACCTCTCCTACAGCCACTGGCCTCCGCACATTCCCCTGGCTGTGCTGGTGGGAAGAGCACAACCCTGGCCATGGTCCCTACCCGGAGCAGAGCTACCCAGCCTCCGGATGGTGCCCAAGACCCAATGTACCCTTGGCCAAGCAGCCCGGACAGCTCTTACTAGCCATGACATGCCCAAGCCCCCCCTCCGCCCCGCCCCAGGTGCCTGTGCCCACGCTCGCTCTCATGGTCCCCATCACTTGGGAGCCAAATGCTCCCAGCAGTAATGAATTCACCCTCCTACCCCCCAGGAGGTGGGGAACTAACGCACAGCGTGAGGCCTAGTGCCTCAAAAGTATTGAATGCCCATGGGCATTAGGCACCTAAATCCCTTTGTAGCCCTGGGCCGAAGCAACTTGCCTGAGTTCCTTCAGGAAGAGCTGGGAATTGAGTCAGGTCTCCAGCCATTGCCTTAGCCACACCTCCGCCCTTCCGCAAGCAGTCGCGGGCCGGGAACCGTTCAGCACACACGGCCTCCAGTAACTGTGTTAGTGGCTTCCAGCTGGGCTGTCCCTAGCCATTTGGGTGCCCTATCCAGCCCCCCCGCAGTGGGGCTGTGTGGGGTCCCAGGCCTCCCCCTCCCCCCCACCAGGGTCTGGGAGGCAGGAGCTGTGTGGGGCCACTTTTGGGGGGCCCACAGGCCAGAGTGGCCTGGGGGATTAGCGGAGAACTGGGAGTAGCCCGCTCTGCTTCCCTCGCCCCGGCTCCAGCCGTGTCGCTCGAGGGAGGGGCTTTGGGGAAAGGGATCCCTCCCACACACACACTCACTGACAGCAGCGGGAAGCGGAGCAGCCTGGCCCCAGCCCGCTCTACTCTGCCAGCTCCCAGCCGTGGCACTCTGCTCCCCACCGCCGGTGAGTGCGGGGGGCAATCCTTTGGAGTAAAGCGGGCTGGGACCGGGTTGCTCCACTTCCTGCCACTGCCAGTGAATGTGGGGTCGCTGGGGGAAGAGGCTTGCAGAGAAGAGGTGGAATGGGGGCGGGCTGGGGACGGAGCAGGGGGGAAGGGGAAGAGGCAGGGTGGAGGGAGTTGTCCAGGCCCCCCCAGGGACGGCCCTGCCCTTTGTAGTGGGCGCAGCCCGCGGCGGGGCTGGCCGAGGTATAGGGCGGGTCGCTGGTGCTGGTGCTGCTGCATGTGCAGCATGCAGCCGCCTAGTGGCACCATGAAATTTAGGGCAATTTGGTGCCCCAAATTTCGTGATCCCCTATGCAGCCGCGTATGCCGAGGGACGGCCCTGGCTTCCAGCTCCCGTAACCGTGGCCGGCTCGCCCCGGCCCCTCTTGTTTTGCAGGTGTGTTGGGACACCCTCAGGAGTGCTCTGGAATTCCTCAGTTGGAGCCAGCTCGGTGCTCTCGTCCAGAAGAAGGAGCTTTGGCGAGGCTGTGACTGCCTGGTGAGGGAGTCCTCCATTGCCCGGCTCCGTGCCCACACCGAGCCCCAGCCCCGGGACCACACCTGGCCCTGGCTGTAGTCCCTCTGCATGATCCCCCCGGCACAGGAAAGAGGGCTGAAAGCAGGACACTCCACAGATCTGGAACCTGGCCTGCAGGATGGAAAGGCCTTTAATAACCTTGTGCTCCCTTGTTCTGGCTCCTAGGTGGCGTGCTACAAGGGAAGGGCAGAAACCTTCCTCTGCCAGGCCATGGCCTTTCTGGAAGACCCACAGGATCCCATTAGAGAAGCGGCCATCAGGTTTCTAGGTAACCACAGAGCAGAGGGGTCCCTTAAGCAGAGGGGCTGGATCCAGTCCCAGGCTCTCCTCAGTCCCTGCCGGCAGCGAGAAGTAACCCCTGGGCTCCTGATTGCCGAATGAAGGCTCAGGGGGGTCAGAAACCCGCAGGAGCAAGCTCACCCCAAACTGCCCTGATCGGCTGATGGGCCCCCTCCAACCCCACTGCTCCCCATGCGGTCCCCATCCCCCCCACCCCCACCCCACCATGGGTTCTTGGTAGTGGAACCTCAAGGCGCTATGCTCTCCTTTGGCAACCAGCCCCACAGCCATTCCTGGGGACTCGCCCTTTCCCCTGGGGACTCAGGAGTGCGTCCTGGACAACAAGGGGCAGGGGAAAGCCCCACTGCTTGGAGGGTGACAGAGGCTTTGACACCCTCTCTGGGGACGCAGGGATGTAATGAGCTGTTTGTGTGTGTAGGGCTGACTGCCCGGCAGCTGGACCAGCAGAGCCAGGAGAAGTTAGACGCCATCTGCAATGGTGAGTGGTATCTGCCTTGAGCACTGAGCGCTAGAGGGACGAATGGCCGAGGGCCACGGGCTGGGTTCAATCTCCGACGCCAGCAATGTGATCTTGGGCGAGAGCCACAAAGGGTTGCAAAATGTAGATCCCCAAACCCCCGATCAGCTTCCCCCTCACCCTGTGGTGTCTGCTGGTTGGCATGTGCCCAGGCACTTAGCCCTGACCTCAGAGCTGTGGCCTGGCAAATCCCCAAACTGGGCCTGAGCTGGCTGGCTTTCGCAGACGATTGCCCCCCCCCCCCGCCCCCGCAACACAGCAAGGGTGGGGTCCTGCCTCCCCCCCTTGCACTCACTAGCCCAGGGTTTCTTGCAGTCACCTTCAGGTGGGGTGCCTGGTGTCAAGCCACTGCTCCAAAGGAGACTGAGGTGACGTCCGGTCATCTACCTCCCTGCTGCATGCCCGGACCCCTGGGCCAGCGCAGGGCAGAGCAGCGTCTCCTCCACATTTGTTGGGGAAAAGGGGGACGGGGGGGGTGACATAGCTCAGGCTCCTCACTCCCAGAGCAGTTTCACAGCTGGGCCCCAACCAGAGCTAGAGAATGGCAGAGCTCCCTCCTCGGCATTTCCTGGAGAGCAGCAGGGCACCAGAAGTTAGGCATAGCCTAACAATGCCCAAGCCCCCTTTGTGAATCTCCCCCTCTCTGGGCTTGAGTGCCCATCTGTGCACTGGGGGGAAGGGGGAGCGTAAATACAGGCAGGGATGAGGCCATCAGATCCTGCAGGGACGGGGCAGTCCTGGAAATAGTGAGTGAATGGGGTTCATTGTGACTTCTTGCCTGTGTCTGGGGGCTCCCCCAGCTATGGAAGGCAGTGGGGATGTTAAGTGAGGGTTGGTGGTTGTTCCTGCTAGTCCCCTGCCTCCCGCCTCCCAGCCTGCTGCCTTCTTGTCACGGGCTGAGAGGTACAGCCCTGGCTTGGTGTGCCAGGGCTTTCCAGAGCACCATGGCTCTGACCTCCATTTCCTTCCTTTCAATCTTAGTCCTCAAAGGCTTGCAGCAGGACAGCAAGTCCTCTGTCAGATGCCTGGCTTTGCAGACAATGCTCATCCTCAATGCCTGCAAGAAACATCGTCCAGCCCGCACCAGCCTACGGACACTCTTGCACAGGATGAGACTGATGCATACAAGGGAGAACCCAGTCATTGAAGCTGCCCAGCTGCCTGAGTAAAAGCCAGCCTCCCTACTCTGGGGGTTTGGTGCACCAGAGCCCGCCTGGAGCAGGGTGGAACACATCGTGCCGGACCATGGCTTTCTCCCCATTGGCCGCCTGCCCTGCCCAGCCACGTGAGTAGTTAACCGCTCAATAGCTTTTATCACCATGTACTTTTTGACAGGTTTCCATGCCCCGTGTAGAGTTTACGTCCCGCCCTCCGTCCCCGTTTCCGGTCGTGTACATTTTTGGCACCATCGGCCCTTCTGAACATTTATTTTGTATTATTTTTCTGTGTTTGGCCGGGGGAAGGTTGCGTGCTTGTGCTACAGTCAGGCAGGCAGAGCAGCAGAAGGTCGATTTGCCTGGCCCTTGATCAGGGCGGGGCAGCGATCAAGTAGGCTGCCACTCCTGACGGTGGGGTGGCGGGGATAGGGGAACCCAGGTCCTCCCGCTCCACAGCGTCCCCGCCCAGGGCCCTAACAGCGTGCTGTGTTTTGACATATTTAGAGAAAAAGTATGAAAGAGTAGAAAGAGAGGCTGTAGGGGGTTCGCGGCTCCCTCCCCATCTGTCTGGGCGGGAGACCACGCCCCTCGCTACGATACTTCCGGGGTACCTTGGTTCAGGGGAAATAGCTCAGTGTTCATGGTTCTGGCCTGCAGTCAGGCCGACCAATGGTAGAGAGTCTGTTTGCCCGGGGTCCTCATTCAGGACAGGGCTGCTGTCGAGTAGGGGCTCTGGCCTACAGTCAGGCAGGCAGAGCAGCAGAAGGTCCATTTGCCTGGCCCTTCATCAGGGCGGGGCAGCAATCAAGTAGCGGGGCTCTGGCCTACAGTCCGGCAGAGCCGTCGCAGACTGGGGGAGGTTAGCTCTCTGGTGGGAGAGTCAGCACAACCGTCTGGCATCCTGATTCAGGCGGGTGCCAGACCAATCAGGCCTCCTGACAACCAAGTGGGGAGGCTGCTACTCCTGACGGTGGGGTGGCAGTGGTAGGGGAACCCAGGCCCTCTCGCTCCACTGCGTCCCAGCCCAGGGCCCTAACAGCCGTGGAGCGGTCCGCCACTGCGTCAGTGGGGAAAATCCGACAGCAACACGCTGGCCGGCTTGTAGTCAATATCACAGCTGAACCCAATTCGGCTGTCCTGGGCTCCTTGCTACACGTCATTCCGTGTGTACATGGGTTCAGGGGTGGCAGGTTTGTAGAAATTTTGGTGGTGCACAGAACCCGCCCCTACTTCGCCCCCCACCTGCCCAAGGCTCCAGGAGAGAGTTTGGGTGAGAAAGGACGTCTGGGGTGCAGGCCCTAGGCTTAGGCAGAGTATTGGGGTGCAGGCTGCAGGCTCTGGGAGGGAGTTTGGGGATGGGAGGGGGTGCAGAGGGAGGGGGTGCAGGGCTGAGGGGTTTGGGAGGGGCTCAGGGCAAGAGTCGGGGTGTAGGGGGTGAGGGTTCTGTTTGGGGCTGGGAGGTTTGGGGGGTTAGAGAGGCTCAGGGCTGGGGCAGGGGGTTGGAATGTAGGGAGTGGCAGCCGGTGTCAAGTGGAGTCCCCCAGGGGTCGGTCCTGGGGCCGGTTTTGTTCAATATCTTCATAAATGATCTGGAGGATGGTGTGGATTGCACCCTCAGCAAATTTGCGGATGATACTAAACTAGGAGGAGTGGTAGATATGCTGGAGGGCAGGGATAGGTTACAGAGGGACCTAGACAAATTGGAGGATTGGGCCAAAAGAAATCTGATGAGGTTCAATAAGGATAAGTGCAGGGTCCTGCACTTAGGACGGAAGAACCCAATGCACCGCTACAGACTAGGGACTGAATGGCTAGGCAGCAGTTCTGCAGAAAAGGACCTAGGGGTGACAGTGGACGAGAAGCTGGATATGAGTCAGCAGTGTGCCCTTGTTGCCAAGAAGGCCAATGGCATTTTGGGATGTATAAGTAGGGGCATAGCGAGCAGATCGAGGGACGTGATCGTTCCCCTCTATTCGACATTGGTGAGGCCTCATCTGGAGTACTGTGTCCAGTTTTGGGCCCCACACTACAAGAAGGATGTGGATAAATTGGAGAGAGTCCAGCAAAGGGCAACAAAAATGATTAGGGGTCTGGAACACATGACTTATGAGAAGAGGCTGAGGGAACTGGGATTGTTTAGTCTGCAGAAGAGAAGAATGAGGGGGGATTTGATAGCTGCTTTCAACTACCTGAGAGGTGGTTCCAGAGAGGATGGTTCTAGACTATTCTCAGTGGTAGAAGAGGACAGGACAAGGAGTAATGGTCTCAAGTTGCAGTGGGGGAGGTTTAGGTTGGATATTAGGAAAACCTTTTTCACCAAGAGGGTGGTGAAACACTGGAATGTGTTACCTAAGGAGGTGGTAGAATCTCCTTCCTTAGAAGTTTTTAAGGTCAGGCTTGACAAAGCCCTGGCTGGGATGATTTAATTGGGGATTGGTCCTGCTTTGAGCAGCGGGTTGGACTAGATGACCTCCTGAGGTCCCTTCCAACCCTGATATTCTATGATTCTATGAGATGGGGTCTCTGTCTAGGGCTGGAGATGAGGGGTTTGTGGTGTTGGAGGGGGCTCAGGGCTGGGGCAGAGGGTTGAGGTATGGGGGGATGAGGGCTCTGGCTAGGACTGGGGATAAGGTGTTTGGGGTGTTGGAGGGGCTCAGGGCGAGGGTTGAGGGTGTGGTGGAGAGGTGAAAGCTCTGGCTGGGGGTGTGGGCTCTGGGGTGGGGCAGGGCTGGGGATGAGTTGGGGTGCAGGCAGGCTGCTCCGGGATAGGGGCCAGAGAGGAGGACTCCCCCCAGCCCTTTCCCTGCCGGCAACAGCGAGCTTTGGGGGAGGACAGTGAGTGGCAGCCCCAACAGCTTCTCAGTGTCCCTGGCATCTGGCAGCCCCTCTGGGTCTCTGTCAGGATAGCGCTCTCCGTTAGGTCTGTGCTTCCACAGTGGGGAAGAGACATGCTGCTCATCTGGCAGCTCTCTCCCATCTGAGCTGGAGGCCCGGCCTTTTATAAGGAACTCATTCCTCCAGGTCACACTGCAGTCACTCACAGAGATGGTGCAGCGAGGTAAATCTAGCCATGTACCAATCAGAGGCTAGACTAACCTCCTTGTTCAAATAAGAACAATAACTTAGGTGCACCATTTCTTATTGGAACCCTCCGTGAAGTCCTGCCTGAAATACTCCTTGATGTAAAGCCACCCCCTTTGCTGATTTTAGCTCCCTGAAGCCAACCCTGTAAGCCGTGTCGTCAGTAGCCCCTCCCTCTGTCACAGCAACGGCAGAGAATTGTTCCGCGCCTTTTTTCTGTGCGGACGCCATACCAAGGCAAGCATGGAGGCCGCTCAGCTCACTTTGGCAATTAGGAGCAAATTAAATACCACACGCATTATCCAGCACTATATGCAGCACCAGAACCTGGCAGAGCGATACCGGGCGAGGAGGCGACGTCAGCACGGTCGCGTGAGTGATCAGGACATGGACACAGATTTCTCTGAAAGCATGGGCCGTGCCAATGCATGCATCATGGTGCTAATGGGGCAGGTTCATGCTGTGGAAGGCCGATTCTGTGCTCAGGAAACAAGCACAGACTGGTGGGACCGCATAGTGTTGCAGGTCTGGGACGATTCCCAGTGGCTGCGAAACTTTCGCATGCGTAAGGGCACTTTCATGGAACTTTGTGACTTGCTTTCCCCTGCCCTGAAGCGCATGAATACCAAGATGAGAGCAGCCCTCACAGTTGAGAAGCGAGTGGCGATAGCCCTGTGGAAGCTTGCAACGCCAGACAGCTACCGGTCAGTTGGGAATCAATTTGGAGTGGGCAAATCTACTGTGGGGGCTGCTGTGATGCAAGTAGCCCACGCAATCAAAGATCTGCTAATATCAAGGGTAGTGACCCTGGGAAATGTGCAGGTCATAGTGGATGGCTTTGCTGCAATGGGATTCCCTAACTGTGGTGGGGCCATAGACGGAACCCATATCCCTATCTTGGCACCGGAGCACCAAGCCGCCGAGTACATAAACCGCAAGGGGTACTTTTCAATAGCGCTGCAAGCTCTGGTGGATCACAAGGGACATTTCACCAACATCAGCGTGGGATGGCCGGGAAAGGTACATGACGCTCGCATCTTCAGGAACTCTGGTCTGTTTCAAAAGCTGCAGGAAGGGACTTTATTCCCAGACCAGAAAATAACTGTTGGGGACGTTGAAATGACTATATGTATCCTTGGGGACCCAGCCTACCCCTTAATGCCATGGCTCATGAAGCCGTACACAGGCAGCCTGGACAGTAGTCAGGAGCTGTTCAACTACAGGCTGAGCAAGTGCAGAATGGTGATAGAATGTGCATTTGGACGTTTAAAGGCGCGCTGGCGCAGTTTACTGACTCACTTAGACCTCAGCGAAACCAATATTCCCACTGTTATTACTGCTTGCTGTGTGCTCCACAATATCTGTGAGAGTAAGGGGGAGACGTTTATGGCGGGGTGGGAGGTTGAGGCAAATTGCCTGGCTGCTGGTTACACGCAGCCAGACACCAGGGCGGTTAGAAGAGCACAGGAGGGCGCGGTACGCATCAGAGAAGCGTTGAAAACCAGTTTCATGACTGGCCAGGCTACGGTGTGAAAGTTCTCTTTGTTTCTCCTTGATGAAACCCCCCGCCCCTTGGTTCACTCTACTTCCCTGTAAGCTAACCACTCTCCCCTCCTCCCTTCGATCACCGCTTGCAGAGGCAATAAAGTCATTGTTGCTTCACATTCATACATTCTTTATTCATTCATCATACAAATAGGGGGATGACTACCAAGGTAGCCCATGAGGGGTGGTGGAGGAGGGAAGGAAAATGCCACACAGCACTTTAGGCACAGCACTTTAAAAGTTTACAACTTTAAAATTTATTGAATGCCAGCCTTCTTTTTTGGGGGCAATCCTCTGTGGTGGAGTGGCTGGTTGGCCGGTGGCCCCCCCACCGTGTTCTTGAGCATCTGGGTGTGGAGGCTATGGAACTGGGGGAGGAGGGCGGTTGGTCGCACAGGGTCTGTAGTGGCAGTCTGTGCTCCAGCTGCCTTTGCTGCAGCTCAGCCATACACTGGAGCATACTGGTTTGATCCTCCAGCAGCCTCAGCATTGAATCCTGCCTCCTCTCATCACGCTGTCGCCACCTTTCAGCTTCAGCCCTGTCTTCAGCCAACCACTTACTCTCTTCAGCCTGCCACTTACTCTCTTCAGCCCGCCACCTCTCCTCCCAGTCATTTTGTGCTTTCCTGCACTCTGACATTTTTTGCCTCCACGCATTCGTCTGTGCTCTGTCAGTGTGGGAGGACCGCATGAGCTCAGAGAACATTTCATCATGAGTGCGTTTTTTTTTCTTTCTAATCTTCACTAGCCTCTGGGAAGGAGAAGATCCTGTGATCACTGAAACACAAGCAGCTCGTGGAGAAAAAAAAAGGGACAGCGGTATTTAAAAAGACACATTTTAGAAAACAGTGGCTACAGTCTTTCAGGGTAAACCTTGCTGTTAACATTACATACATAGCACGTGTGCTTTCGTTACAAGGTCGCATTTTGCCTCCCCCCACCGTGTGGCTACCCCCTCAACCCTCCCCCCTCCCCGTGGCTAACAGCGGGGAACATTTCTGTTCAGCAGCAGGCAAACAGCCCAGCAGGAACGGGCTCCTCTGAGTGTCCCCTGAAGAAAAGCACCCTATTTCAACCACGTGACCATGAATGATATCTCACTCTCCTGAGGATAACACAGAGAGATAAAGAACGGATGTTGTCTGAACGCCAGCAAACATACACTGCAATGCTTTGTTGTACAATGATTCCCGAGTACGTGTTACTGGCCTGGAGTGGTAAAGTGTCCTACCATGAAGGACGCAATAAGGCTGCCCTCCCCAGAAACCTTTTGCAAAGGCTTTGGGAGTACATCCAGGAGAGCCGCGAATGCCAGGGCAAATTAATCCTTTCACATGCTTGCTTTTAAACCATGTATAGTATTTTAAAAGGTACACTCACCGGAGGTCCCTTCTCCGCCTGCCGGGTCCAGGAGGCAGCCTTGGGTGGGTTCGGGGGGTACTGGCTCCAGGTCCAGAGTGAGAAACAGTTCCTGGCTGTCGGGAAAACCAGTTTCTCCGCTTGCTTGCTGTGGGCTATCTACAACCTCATCATCATCATCATCATCATCATCTTCTTCGTCCCCAAAACCTGCTTCCGTGTTGCCTCCATCTCCATTGAAGGAGTCAAAGAACACGGCTGGGGTAGTGGTGGCTGAACCCCCTAAAATGGCAGGCAGCTCATCATAGAAGCGGCATGTTTGGGGCTCTGACCCGGAGCGGCCGTTCGCCTCTCTGGTTTTCTGGTAGGCTTGCCTCAGCTCCTTAAGTTTCACACGGCACTGCTTCGGGTCCCTGTTATGGCCTCTGTCCTTCATGCCCTGGGAGATTTTGACAAAGGTTTTGGCATTTTGAAAACTGGAATGGAGTTCTGATAGCACGGATTCCTCTCCTCATACAGCGATCAGATCCCGTACCTCCCGTTCGGTCCATGCTGGAGCTCTTTTGCGATTCTGGGACTCCATCATGGTCACCTCTGCTGATGAGCTCTGCATGGTCACCTGCAGCTTCCCACGCTGGCCAAACAGGAAATGAGATTCAAAAGTTCGCAGTTCTTTTCCTGTCTACCTGGCCAGTGCATCTGAGTTGAGAGTGCTGTCCAGAGCGGAGCACTCTGGGATAGCTCCCGGAGGCCAATACCATCGAATTGTGTCCACAGTACCCCAAATTCGACCCGGCAAGGCCAATTTAAGCGCTAATCCACTTGTCAGGGGTGGAGTACGGAAATCAATTTTAAGAGCCCTTTAAGTCGAAATAAAGGGCTTCATCGTGTGGACGGGTGCAGGTTTACATCGATTTAATGCTGCTAAATTCGACCTAAAGTCCTAGTGTAGACCAGGGCTCAGAGAAGGAGAGTATAGAAAACAGGAAGAGATCCTTTTTGGTTAGTGAGACAAGGAAAGTATAAAGAAAAGAGTCCTTGTGGCACCTTAGAGACTAACAAATTTATCTGAGCATAAGCTTTCATGAGCATCCGATGAAGTGAGCTGTAGCCCACGAAAGCTTATGCTCAAATAAATACATTGGTCTCTAAGGTGCCACAAGTCCTCCTTTTCTTTTTGCGAATACAGACTAACACAGCTGCTACTCTGAAACCTGTCATTATGCAAGGAAAGTATAGCAAGCTGCAGGGGGAGCGGAGGGGAGGGGGAAGAGAACGTACCCTTCATAGAATCATTGAATCATAGAATATCAGGGTTGGAAGGGACCTCAGGAGGTCATCTAGTCCAACCCCCTGCTCAAAGGAGGACCGATCCCCAATTAAATCATCCCAGCCAGGGCTTTGTCAAGCCTGACCTTAAAAACTTCTAAGGAAGGAGATTCCACCACCTCCCTAGGTAACACATTCCAGTGTTTCACCACCCTCTTGGTGAAAAAGTTTTTCCTAATATCCAACCTAAATCTCCCCCACTGCAACTTGAGACCATTACTCCTTGTTCTGTCATCTCCTACCACTGAGAACAGTCTAGAGCCATCCTCTTTGGAACCCGCTTTCAGGTAGTTGAAAGCAGCTATCAAATCCCCCCTCATTCTTCTCTTCCGTAGACTAAACATCCCCAGTTCCCGCAGCCTCTCCTCAAAAGTCATGTGTTCCAGTCCCCTAATCATTTTTGTTGCCCTCCGCTGGACTCTTTCCAATTTTTCCACATCCTTCTTGTAGTGTGGAGCCCAAAACTGGACACAGTACTCCAGATGAGGCCTCACCAATGTCGAATAGAGGGGAACGATCACGTCCCTCGATCTGCTGGCAATGCCCCTACTTATACATCCCAAAATGCCATTGGCCTTCTTGGCAACAAGGGCACGTTGCTGACTCATATCCAGCTTCTCGTCCACTGTAACCCCTAGGTCCTTTTCTGCAGAACTGCTGCCGAGCCATTTGGTCCCTAGTCTGTAGCGGTGCATTGGATTCTTCCATCCTAAGTGCAGGACTCTGCACTTGTCCTTGCTGAACCTCATCAGATTTCTTTTGGCCCAATCCTCCAATTTGTCTAGGGCCCTCTGTATCCTATCCCTACCCTCCAGCGTATCTACCTCTCCTCCCAGTTTAGTGTCATCTGCAAACTTGCTGAGGGTGCAATCCACACCATCCTCCAGATCATTTATGAAGATATTGAACAAAACCGGCCCCAGGACCCACCCTTGGGGCACTCCACTTGACACCGGCTGCCAACTAGACATGGAGCCATTGAGCACTACCCGTTGAGCCCCACAATCTAGCCAGCTTTCTATCCACATTATAGTCCATTCATCCAGCCCATACTTCTTTCACTTGCTGGCAACAATACTGTGGGAGACAGTGTCAAAAGCTTTGCTAAAGTCAAGGAACAACACGTCCACCACTTTCCCCTCATCCACAGAGCCAGTTATCGCATCATAGAAGGCAATTAGATTAGTCATGCATGACTTGCCCTTGGTGAATCCATGCTGACTGTTCCTGATCACTTTCCTTTCCTCTCCTCTAAGTGCTTCAGAATTGATTCCTTGAGGACCTGCTCCACGATTTTTCCAGGGACTGAGGTGAGGCTGACTGGCCTGTAGTTCCCAGGATCCTCCTTCTTCCCTTTTTTAAAGATGGGCACTACATTAGTCTTTTTTCTGTCGTCCAGGAGTTCCCCCTATCACCATGAGTTTTCAAAGATAATGGCCAATGGCTCTGCAATCACATCCGCCAACTCCTTTAGGACTCTCGGATGCAACGCATCCGGCCCCATGGACTTGTGCTCGTCCAGCTTTGCTAAATAGTCCCGAACCACTTCTTTCTCCACAGAGGGCTGGTCACCTCCTCCCCATGCTGTCCTGCCCAGTGCAGTAGTCTAGGAGCTGACCTTGTTCGTGAAGAGAGAGGCAAAAAAAGCATTGAGTACATTAGCTTTTTCCACATCCTCTGTCACTAGGTTGCCTTCCTCATTCAGTAAGGGGCCCACACTTTCCTTGACTTTCTTCTTGTTGCTAACATACCTTAAGAAACCCTTCTTGTTACTCTTAACATCTCTCGCTAGCTGCAACTCCAGGTGTGATTTGGCCTTCCTGATTTCACTCCTGCATGCCCAAGCAATATTTTTATACTCCTCCCTGGTCATTTGTCCAATCTTCCACTTCTTGTAAGCTTCTTTTTTGTATTTAAGATTAGCAAGGATTTCACTGTTAAGCCAAGCTGGTCGCCTGCCATATTTACTATTCTTTCTACACATCGGGACGGTTTGTCCCTGTAGCCTCAATAAGGATTCTTTAAAATACAGCCAGCTCTCCTGGACTCCTTTCCCCCTCATGTTATTCTTCCAGGGGATCTTGCCCATCAGTTCCCTGAGGGAGTCAAAGTCTGCTTTTCTGAAGTCCAGGGTCTGTATTCTGCTGCTTTCCTTTCATCCTTGTGTCAGGATCCTGAACTCGACCATCTCATGGTCACTGCCTCCCAGGTTCCCATCCACTTTTGCTTCCCCTACTAATTCTTCCCTTGAGGCTGCCCCCGGGAAAAGAGGGAGCTCCCAAGGCTCACAGCCCCCAGCATGGTTATCTCTGCCTCTCGGGCGGACCAATCAGAAACTGTTCGACAGCTGCATCATACAATGCATTTTCCTGAACCAATCCTATCAACCCAAGATTTTTAAAGAAGAGCCCTCTCCCTCCCCTCCCCGCCCCTCCCCTCACTACCCACCCCTTTAACTGCCTTATTCTTATCTAAAAAAACAGGCCCCAAGCACCTTTCCCACTAGATAGATAGATAGATAGATAACCCCATTGGCTTTAAGGCCTTTTAAATTTTATGGGACTTTTCCCACTGGGGCTGACAAACAACAAAAATAAGTTTAGGGGTTTTTAGAGAGTGTTCCCTATTTTAAAATTTCACACTTTAATTAGGGCTTGTCTACACTGCCACTTACAGCCCTGAAACTTGCACTGCTCAGGGGTGTGAAAAAACACCCTCCTGAGCTGGAGCCGCGAGGACACTGCCACCTTAAAGCGTTGTCGCGGCAGCGATTTAACGTGGGCAGTGTCGACACCTTCTTAAGAGTTTAAACCAGTTTGTGTTACAAAGGGGCCTCTTTATTTCACTACAGAACAAGGGAGTTCATTTCAAGGGTTACAAATGTGTTAAATAGATTGTGAATGGTAATATTGCTTTCTCTTTACCATTAACGTTCCTGTAAACAGGTGTTGATCTTACTTGTGTTCAGTAAAACTTGGCAGCCCTTTAGGTTTACATTTAGTTTTGATCCTCTGCCTTTGCTGCAAAAGAAATTTAAAAACAGAAGGGCCTGCTTCAAATAGGTCAAATTTGGCCTTTGGTTTACACTTAAAAAATCACTAGAAAAGAAAAATGTGTTTGGGGCGGGCGGGGGGGGCCGGGAAGGGTGGGGACAAATACCTTATCTCTGGTTTAAAAAAAAAAGCTAACTGGTTCACATAAGCTGCTTTTTCTTGTGTTTTGTAGAAATCCATACTTTCAAAACGTGAGGTTTTTAACTGTACCCTGATTTTTAAAGCTTTCTTTACAATTTCAAGGTAACAAAAAAAAAAAAAACCCAACTTTCTCTTTTTGCATTCTTTGATATATTAAGTCCATTTAAACAGTTAAAAAAGAGCTTGTACCTGGGTCTCAGCACACGGACTGCAAACATTTAGAAGCAAAGACAGTCTGATAATGCAACAAACAATCATACTAAAATCCCTAAGTCAATAAAAACTTAATTTAACTTTAACAAATTACTTTTGTAAACTGCCTGTGGTTTTAACCCCGAGATGCTTCTTTATTTTACACTCTTAATAAGTTCAAAGGGTGTCTTTTGAAAAGCAATCTGCTGTGGGTTCTTGTTTGTTTTAAATTCATACATGTTCTGGCCATCTTTACAGTGAAACAACTTTGGTCACAGGACATGCGAGCTAAACAGGGGAAGGGAGCTATTTTTAAATCCTGCTTCATGCAGATTTTATATAACAGGCCTAAAGCAAACTTGTTTGTCCTGGTTTACATTTCAAAAAAACATGAGAAAAGAAGAAGAACGTATGTGTGTGTATGTTGGGAACAGAACAAGCCCCTTATTTCTGTCAGAACTTTTTCACATCAGCTGCTTTTTCTTCTTTTTTCTCTAAATCCAAACCTTAACAACATGAGGGTTTTAACAGTACCCTGATTTTTAAAGCTTTCTTTATAATTTAAAGGTAAAACTGTTTTGGTTTGGGTCTCTTTTTGTATTCTTTTATATAGTAAGTTTATTTAAAGAGTTAATAAAAAGATTTTGTAAATGGTGATCTGGCCATTCCCATTTCTGTAACCAGGAGGCTTTGAAATCTACATGCCTGTTTCCTTTAATTAACGTTACGGCCCTGGCTTTTGCTTAATGGTAACTAGACATCTTTTGAAAACAAACTGGCTAATTCAAAAATGCCCCTGTCAAACTTATTACTAAAATGTTTTTTGTCTTCTTAGAAACACAAAGTACAAATGAAAAAGCCTTTTTGTTTTTATAAAGCATTACTTTTACTACAGCTTCTAGACCCAAAACAAACACAGAAGCATGTATCTATGTCTCAGCCCGTGGGCTGCAAACATTTAAGAACAAAAGCATTCTGATAATGCAACAAAAATCTAAAATGTTTAATAAGCTTAATATAACTTTCATCATGTGTTAAAACTGTTACAGCATTTTTAAAACGTACATTTTTATTCCACTCCAAAACACATCCTTGTTTTTTTCCGGTAAACAGGAGGTTTAAAGTCATGGCACTGTTTCCTTAGGTCCTGTCTACGCTGGCAAGTTGCTGCGGGGTAAAGCAGCTTTCTGCGCTGCAACTGGTGAGGTGTACGCACGGCCACGTCACTCAGGGCGTGGAAACAGGGCAGTTGCAGAGCTTTAAAAAAAGCACTGCACAGTTTAAAAAACTTTCTGCACCGGGGCTACAGGGCTGCGGTGCCAGTGTAGACACCGAGGTCGATTACGGCGCTGCGATTGGCCTCCGGGAGGTGTCCCACAATGCCTGCTCTCGCCTCTCTGGTCATCGGTTTGAACTCTACTGCCCGGCCCTCAGGTGACCATCCATCATCCCCACTCCGTAAACTCCTTTGCCATTTTGAAAGTCCCCTTCCTGTTTGCTCGGTGATGCGTGCAGCGCATCTTTCCAGGTGGCCAGGCCTGCTCCACGCACCAGGCGATCCACCTGCTTGGAGCTCTGCTGAGCTGCTGGACCTCATCAGCATTTGGGGAGAGGAGGCTGTACAGTCCCAGCTACACTCTGGACGTAGCAATTATGATACCTCCTGTGACGTTATTGACTTGAACTGGGACCATATAGATCATTGTTGCAACCAAGGTCCTGTAGTGGCACCAAATCTTCTATAAAGGGGGGTCAAATAAGGTGTCTAAGGGAAGGTTATGGTTTGCTGGTTCTGACTGTGCTATCTATATGCTTGTGTCATTTTTGTATTTTAAGTTATAAGTATTGACTCTATACTGTCTGTGGTTCAAACTTGTACTATGCTTCTGGGTGACATCCCAGACAAGTTCAAAAGGAGGACTTGTGGCCCTTAGAGACTAACAAATTTATTTGAGCATAAGCTTTCGTGAGCTACAGCTCACTTCATCGGATGCAATGCCTAGCCTGCTTGATGGCCGATTAAGGACCATCAGCTACACAATTGACCCATTGAGAGAAGGCAGAGAAGCCTTGGGACTCAGCACGGTGTGCAGGGACCTGCCTATGGACAGAACGCTGAGGTTTTTCCAGGCCACGTGATGGACAGCTTGTCTTGGGACAAAGAAAGAAAGACCACATGGCAAGAGAATATAAAAAGCTGCTGCAGCTCCTCCATCTTGTCTTCAGTCCTGCTTCATCCCTCTGGAGGGACTTTGCTACACTGAAGCTTTGAAAGAAGAACTGAAAGATGCATCCCAGCTGAGGATGTTCTACAGAGACTTGATTTGAACCTGCAGTTTATTCTGTCACTGCTGCAAGCCTGAACCAAGAACTTGGCCATGACTGTATGTCATTGATTCCATTTCACCAATTCTAGCTCTCATCTATAGCTTTTTCCTTTTATGAACAAACCTTTAGATTTTAGATTCTAAAGGATTGGCAACAGCGTGATTTGGGACAAGATCTGATTTGTATATTGACCTGGGTCTGGGGCTTGGTCCTTTGGGATCAAGAGAGCCTTTTTTCTTTTCCTGGGGTATTGGTTTTCATAACCATTTGTCCCCATAACAATTGGTGATACTGGGAAACTGGAGCGTCTAAGGGAATTGCTTGTGTGACTTGTGGTGAGCCAGTGGGGTGAGACCAAAGTCTGCTCTGTTTGGCTGGTTTGGTTTGCCTTAGCGGTGGAAAACCCCCAGCCTTCGGCTGTAACTGCCCTGCTTGAAGGAGTTTGTCCTGAACTGGCACTCTCAGTTGGGTCCCACCAGAACCAGCATCATTACACCTACGGACAGATTTCACGATGCATGACAGAAAGGGGCGATGACCGGGACACACGGCAGTTCAGGATCAAAGTGAAGGAGCTGCGGAACGCCGACCACAGGGCGCGGGAGGCAAACCGCCACTCCGGTGCTGCGCCTATGAGCTGCCGGTTCTCCAAAGAGCTGGACATGATACTCCGCGGCTACCCCACCTCCATTGCGAACACCACTGTGGATACTTGGGTGGCTCGTGTGTCAGTCGAGAGTGGACCGAGCCAGGAGGAGGAAATCTTGGAGGAGGATGTGGAGGGGGACCCAGAGGCAGAAGATGACTCGGAGGTCAGAGATGCATGCGGCCAGGAGCTCTTTTCTACCCCGGATGTTGGCGAAGCGCAAAGAGGAGAGGAGGCCCCTGGTAAGTGGATTTGATTTTGGGACTCGCTGAAGTGGGTTGTTGGGGGCAGGAGGGTTGCAGAAAGCAGGCTTGTCTCCCACCGCATGCCACCCTGTCGGAAGCAGAGGGGCGGGACAGGAAGCGGAACTATAAAAGGCCGCCCCTCCAGCTGAGTTGGGGGAGAGCTGCTGGAGGAGCAGGACGTCTCTTCCCTGCTCCCCTAATGGAGAGCGCGATCCTGACAGAGAGCCAGAGGGGCTGCCGGAGCTGCCAGACGCCGGGGACTCCAAGGAGCTGGTGGGGCTGCCACTAGCCGTCTACCCCAGCGAAGCGAACAACAACCCTGGAACCCCTGTACCCACGGAATGGGTGTGTAGGAAGGAGCCCAGGGCAGCCGAATCGGGTTCAGCTGTGTTACTGACTACAAGCCGGCCAGCGTGTTGTGATCGGATTTTCCCCGCTGACCCAGTGGCGGACCACTCCGCTGCTGTTTAGGGCCCTGGGTGGGGACGCAGTGGAGCGGGAAGGCCTGGGTTCCCCTACCACCGCCACCCCACCGTCAGGAGTGGCAGGCTCCCCACCTGGTTGTCAGGAGGCCTGACTGGTCTGGCACCCGCCTGAATCAGGACGCCAGACGGTTGTGCTGACTCTCCCACCAGAGAGCTAACCTCCCCCCGACTGCGACGGCTCTGCCGGACTGTAGGCCAGAGCCCCCCTGCTTGATTGCTGCCCCGCCCTGATCAAGGGCCAGGCAAATGGACCTTCTGCTTCTCTGCCTGCCTGACTGTAGGTCAGAGCCCCTACTTGACTGCAGCCCTGCCCTGAATGAGGGCCCTCGCCAAACAGACTCTCTACCGTTGCTCGGCCTGACTGCAGGCCTGAACCATTAACACTGGGCTAATTTTCCCCTGAACCAAGGTACCCCGGAAGTATCGTAGCGAGGGGCATGGTCTCCCACCCTGATGGACGGGGAGGGAGCCGCGAACCCCTTACAGCCTTTCTTTCTACTTGTTAATACTTTTTCTCTAAATATGTCAAAACACAAGAACGCAACCTTCCCCCGGCCAAACACAGAAAACAATACAAAAGAAATGTTCAAAAGGGCCAACGGCGCCAAAAACGTACACGACCGGAAACGGGGACGGAGGGCGGGACATAAACCCTACACAGGGCGCGGAAACCTGTCAGAAAGTACACGGTGATGAAAGCTCTCGAGCAGTTAACTAGTCACGTGCAATCCCCCCTGTACATAGCAATCCCCCCTGTACATAGCAATCCTCTCTTTCATTTTGATGCTTTTTGATGTATTGTTCTGCTTTTATTTGATATATTAAATAACTGTATTTACAGTGATACATTGAGGTATAAACGATCTATATGCCTTGTCCTGTACAGAGCACACAGACGGCTCCCCTGGATCCCACAACCCACACAGGGAGAAAGCTGTCGCTAGCGTCGGCATCTCCAAAATCGTATCAGGGCAAGAAAAGGCACCTGCTATTTCCCACCCTTGTACAGTGTAGACACGGGGTGAGAGCGAGACTCAGTGATCCCAGTTAGTCCTGCTCCATCTTTGCCGTCTGGGTTTCCACCGACAGCTGTTCACACTCGAAACGCAGGGCAGGGTGAGGTTCGCCCATCAGCCAAAGAACCTTAATGTAAAGCAGCGCGCTCCTGCCAGTGCCCGTGGCAGATCCCCCATTCGAAGGGTATGATCATTTCCGCCCTGAGACGGACGAGACCTCGTGTCCTGGTGTTAGGGGACGCTGTGCTCTACCCCACATATCCCCCCTCTCCCTTCCCCCCAGCCTGGTGTTAAGGGATGCTGTGCTCCGGATCCTACATATTCCCCCAGCTTCCAGGCCCCCTGGCCAGCGTTAGGGGGCGCTGTGCTCTGTACCCTACACCCCCATCTCTCAGCCCCCCTGCCAGGTGTTAGAGGGCGCTGTGCTCTGTATCATATGCATTTCCCAGCCCTCCTGCCCAGCCTTAGGGGGTGCTGTGCTCTGTACCCTACACATCCCCAGCCCCCAGCCTGGTGTTAGGCAGTTTCTAGTGTCTGTGAACTTACTGCATGTACCGGAGTCTATCAGCGCATGCTGGGTGCCACACGCTGTGGGTATGGACAGGGCCCCAGACTCAGCATAGCACAGGACTTGCGGGGCACCTGCTGGCAAAGTGGCCTCAGTCCCCACCGTACAGGCAGGGGTCATTCAGCTGGTGATAGCCCTTCTCTCAAGCCCCCAAGCACCTGTGTGTCATGGCTGCCTGCAGGAGATCAGGGCCAACAACTGCCTGTGGGGAGGGAACAGGGCCTGGCTAGGCAGGGGCTCAAACCGGGGAGCGTCAGTTTGGATCCCCAGCTAGCCGTAGGGGTGCAACTTGCGGGGGGGGGGAGAAGGGGGAGATCAACTCCAGCCAGTTCATCATAAACCCTGTCTTTGAGGCCTCAGTAGAAATGGGGATGTTCCCCTGGCAGTATGCAGGTGCGAAGGACTTGAGAGGGAGGTGGCAGACGTGCCCTTTTGATGGCGGTCCCTGAGCACACGGGGAGAGCAGGGGGCAAACGTCTGTTGGCAAATGTTCGTTGGCAAACGTCTGCGACTCACGGGCCCTGGGTGCACACACCCCTACAGGGGAACGTGTACAGGCCCAGCCCAGTCTGAAGAACACCAGCTCTTGTGTAGGCGAAGTCACCGTTTTTTTCACAAGAGCGGGAAACTGACGTTGGATAAGCCAGGAACTCCTGATGGGCACTTTCGTCCCTCCGGGAGACCAACCATCTAGCACAGAGAACGGGGGGACATAAAGGCTGAGCTGAAGCTAGATTCATGCTCTCCAGGATGCTGGGGTGCCCTCATGCTTGAGCTGAAGACGGCCTGGGGGTTCCCAGCATTGCCCTCCTGCCGTTTCTCGCTGGGAGCCCTCGCCCTGCACCCTGGCCTGTGTGTTCTCAGGAGGCTGCGTGCTGCCAGGTGCACATCCCCAGTGCGGAGTCCCGGGATTAATGCCAGGGGACGGGGACTGGGAAGGAAATGTACTGCCATGCCAAGACTGGGAACGGGCTGGTGATAATGCCCTGGGGTGCCTGGCATATCAGTAAGTAGGGAGAGCAGGTCCCTGCTCTGCGGGGGAGGTTGAGAGCCTAAAGACGACAACACCCATGTGCTCAGCCACTGGCATGATGGGGCCAGGTAAGTGCCCAGACCAGGAGGTAGCTGGTGGCCAACATGGGCCATGTGGGGGTGCTGAAAGGCAAATGGGAACAAGCATGAGAGGTGAGGGAGTTGAAGAGTCTGTGGGAAACCCCCCTCTCTTGTGAAATCAAACACCCCCAGACAGTGTGGGTCCCTCGCAGGCCTGGGGGTGCTGATCCAGGCTTTGCGTGCTACCCGGAGCTCTGCTCCTGGTTCACCCCAGGAAGCTGGGAGTGTGAGTGGCGGAGCTACCGGCTCTTGGAACCTCCCTTCCCAGCACGGGATTGTCTCTGGGGGAAGTCCACCCCAGGAACTGGCATTTGTTGGCCTCTGTCACAGAGCGCTGGAGTCTCAGCCACTCCAGATCGGGGGGAGAGGCCAGCTGTGAATTGGGAGCCAGATCTGGGTTTAGATGTGAATCCTCCGGCGCTGCAGAGCATTCAGATGTGGGGAGCCAGCTCCCGCCTGCGCCAGATCACAAAGTGCCACTTCAGCCAGCCGCCTGCCAGGCTCTGGCAGCGCCCTGTGTGGAGCTGCAGCTGGGCCCTCCACAGCTGGGTGCTGCTCCTCCTCCCTGCTGGCCAGCCGGCCGCAGCTCCTCAGCACATGCCCCCTCAGCCCCACCTCAGCGCTCCTGCCTCCCCAATGTCCTCCCTGATGCTGCCCCTGGCCCCCTGCACCTGGCCTGTCAGTGCCCAGCGGGGCTGCGAGCCAAGTACCCCCTGGAGCCATGTGTCAGGCCCTGAGTCCCTCCTGTGCCGGGCTCCCGCCAATCCACAAGCCAGGAACAGGCCCGTGACTCCCGGAGCAAGTATTTCAGTCTCACAGCAGCAGCTCAGTCTGCTCAACAGGACTCCAGGGCCAGGAACTCGCTCCTGCCTGACATTAGCAACAGTCTTAGGCTGCTCCAGCCCTGCCCCTCGTCCTGCTCCAGCCCTGCTCTCGCTTCAGCCTCGCTCCACCCAAACCCCGGCCTCCTGAGTCCAGCTCCAACCACGAGGCCTGACCACCTCCAGCACCTTCGCTGACACCATCACTTCCAGAGGGAATGGCACTGAGGTTGCCGGGGGAACAGGCATTCTCCGGCTGCCCGGAGCCATTGTTCCATTTAACCAGGACAGTCCGATGCCAGGCCAGTCCCCCTGAGCTCTGGAGAGGACTAGAGGTGCCTTCGGACACCTGCCGTGCAGCTGCTGGAGAGTCAGCAGGAGACACTGGGTGAGGAATGGAGCCCCCCAGGGCAGGGGCCATTCAGGAGACCCAGCGTGGGGGGAATCAGGCCTGGGATTCTCTGCAGCGGCTGCTCCCACACAGCCTTGGAGAGAGGAGCTGCGAAACCCCCACAAAGCGCCGTCCTGGCACAGAGCTCTGTAGCACTGGTACTCCGTACGCATGAGCCGCAATCCAGCAGACCCTTGGGCCAGCCCCACCCTCTCCCATTGCCCCGCTCGGGGAGGCCAGGGCACAGTTCACAATTTAGCACAGACCAGCTGCAAGGATCCTGGCGGGCCCTGGTATGGTTGGAGCAGCATCTTCAATGTTCGGGAAAAGCGAGATCTGTGCAATAGGCAACATAGCTCCATGTGGGCACCAGCCAGCTCCTGTGCCCCAGAGAGCTCCCACAGCTCCCACTGAACCAGGGACGAAGGGGGCAGGAGGTTGAACGAGAAGGTGGCATCCTGGGACCCAGGAGACCCATGTTCATTTCCCACCTCTGCCACAGATGCTCTGTTTGGCTTCGAGCAAGTCCCTTATTCTCTCTCTGCAGCGGTTCCCTGTCTGTACAGTGGGGGTAGCAGCCAGGCCCTGCCCTGCAGGGGGCAGTTAGAATAAATGCAATCGAGGTTGGGCAGTGCTCGAATGCCAGGGGGATGAGGGCCAGGATGGTGCCTAAGACAGACCGAAAGCAAGGGGGAGCTACAGAGCCGGTGGTGAGAGGGTTTGGCCTTTGACAATCTGCTCTGAGTGCCAGGGCTGCCAGACCCCAGACAGCCACTTGCATTGCCAGACCTCCCTGATCTACAGTGCTGCTGCTCTCCCTGCTTCTAGGAGTCACTGCCTCCCCCTGGGCTGACACCCCCGTAGCAATCATCTCCTGGGGCTGCTGTGGCACTGAGCGTTAGCAAGGCCTGGGACTCAGTTGGGCGTGGGGGGGGGGGGGTCGGGGGGAAGCTGCTATTAAAGCAGCTTCTGCACCGTTGCAGCGGTGGGAGAGGAAGTAGAGACGGGACCGTTTTACACCCCATGGCCAAAGCACCGGCAGCTTGGGACCCTTGGGTTCCATAACCAGCCCTGGAAGGGGAGTAGGTGTGTTGAAGCGGGACTGTTCTTAATGTTTCCTCTGAATAGTGTGGGGTGCCTCAGTTTCCCCTAGGCAGTTCTTAAGTCTCTAGATGGTGGGATAAGGGTGTATGATGATTGCAGAGCCCTAGAGGGCAGGAGTGTGCAGGGGTCTGGACACAGAGAATGGCTGAAACCCTGTTTCCTGGCAACTGATGGCCTGGGCCCTTCCCCCCTGCAAGGTGAGAGCGAAAGGGTTGGAGAACAAAGGAATCCGGTGACCTCCTGGCCTGGGAAAGGGAGAAAGCCCAGAGGAGGGCGGGGGCTGGAGACATTGAGTGAAGTGCAGACGTGGTTCTCTGGCTCACTGCTGCCCAAAATGGATCCAGCTGAGGGGTTCTGTTCTCTGCACCTACAAGCTCTGTGTTAGATCATGTTCCTGTCGTCTAATAAACCTCTGTTTTACTGGCTGGCTGAGAGTCACATCTGACTGCGAAGCTGTGGGGCAGGACCCTCTGACTTCCCCAGGAAGTGCACAGAGGGGCAGAGGATGCTGAATGCTCCGAGGTCAGACCCAGGAAGGTGGAAGTTGTGTGAGCTGTGTGTCTTGAAGACCGGCTGCTCACAGAAAGGAGACTTCCCCAGAGTCCTGACTGGCTTCGTCTGGAGCAGTTCCAGAGCATCGCCAGGGGGCCCCATGACAGTGGGGTCTAGTGGTTAGAATGGGGGGCTGGGAGCCAGGACTCCTGGGTTCTATCCCAGCCCTGGAAAAGGGATAGGAAACCCCTACCTGGATATGTCACCATATCACAAAACCCACCACCCCTGGCTCAGATTGACCGCCCCAGCGTGGATGCTGCCTTGGATTTGCATCACCAGGGTGCCATCTCACCATTATTTTGCACCACTTGCATTTCATAGAATCACAGAATATCAGGGTTGGAAGAGACCTCAGGAGGTCATCTAGTCCAACCCCCTGCTCAAAGCAGGACTAACCCGAACTAAATCATCCCAGCCAGGGCGTTGTCAAGCCAGGCCTTAAAAACTTCTAAGGATGGAGATTCCACCACCTCCCTAGTTAACCCATTCCAGTGCTTCACCAACCTCCTAGTGAAATAGTGTTTCCTAATATCCAACCTAGATCTCCCGCACTGCAACTTGAGACCATTGCTCCTTGTTCTGTCATCTGCCACCACTGAGAACAGCCGAGCTCCATCCTCTTTGGAGCCCCCCTTCAGGTAGTTGAAGGCTGCTATCAAATCCCCCCTCGTTTTTCTCTTCTGCAGACTAAATAACCCCAGTTCCCTCAGCCTCTCCTCGTGCGTCATGTGCCCCGTTTTCATTTTCAATCATTTTCATTGCCCTCTGCTGGACTCTCTCCAATTTGTCCACATCCCTTCTGTAGTGGGGGGATCAAAACTGGACGCAATACTCCAGACGTGGCCTCACCAGTGCCGAATAGAGGGGAATAATCTCTTCCCTTGATCTGCTGGCAACACTCCTACTAATGCAGCCCAATATGCCTTTGACCTTCTTGGCAACAAGGGCACTCTGCTACTCATATCCACTGTAATCCCCAGGTCCTTTTCTGCAGAACTGCCGCTTAGCCAATCGGTCCCCAGCCTGTAGCAGTGCCTGGGATTCTTCCGTCCTAAGTGCAGGACTCTGCACTTGTCCTTGTTGAACCTCATCAGATTTCTTTTGGCCCAATCCTCCAATTTGTCTAGGTCACTCTGGACCCTATCCCTACCCTCCAGTGTATCTACCTCTTCCCCCAGCTTAGTGTCATCTGTGAGTTTGCTGAAGGTGCAATTAATCCCATTATCCAGATCATTGATAAAGATGTTGAACAAAACCGGCCCCAGGACCGACCCCTGGGGCACTCCGCTTGATACCGGCTTCCAGCTAGACATCAAGCTGTTGATCACTACCCATTGAGCCCGACAATCTAGCCAGCTTTCTATCCACCTTATAGTCCATTCATCCAATCCATACTTTTTTAACTTGCTGGCAGTAATACTTTGGGAGACCGTATCAAAAGCTTCGCTAAAGTCAAGATGTATCACAACCACCACTTTCCCCATATCCACAGAGCTAGTTATCTCATCATAGAAGGCATGACTTGCCCTTGGTGAATCCACGTTGACTGGTCCTTATCACCTTCCTCTTCTCCAAGTGGTTCAAAATGGATCCCTTGTGGACCTGCTCCATGATTTTGCTGGGGACTGAAGTGAGGCTGACCAGTCTGTAATTCCCCGGGTTCTCTTTTTTCCCTTTTTTAAAGATGGGCACTATATTTGTCTTTTTCCAATCGTCCGCGACCTCCCCCGATCACCATGAGTTTTCAAAGATAATGGCCAATGTCTCTGCAATCACATCAGCCAAGTCCCTCAGCACCCTTGGATGCATTAGATCTGGACCCATGGGCTTGTGCATGTCCCGCTTTTCTAAATAGTCCTTAATCTGTTCTTTCACCACTGAGCACTGCTCACCTCCTCCCCATACTGTGTTGCCCAGTGCAGCAGTCTGGGAGCTGACCTTGTCTGTGAAGACTGAGGCAAATAAAGCATTGAGTACTTCACCTTCTTGCACATCATGTGTCACTAGGCTGCCTCCCACTTTCAGGAAGGGGCCCACACATTCCCTGACCTTCTTCTTGTTGCTAACATACCCGTAGAAACCCTTCTTCTTACCCTTCACATCCCTTGCTAGCTGCAACTCCAGTTGTGCCTTGGCCTTCCTGATTACACCCCTGCATACCCAAGCAATATTTTTATACTCCTCCCTAGTCATCTGTCCAAATTTCCACTGCTTGTGAGCTTCCTTTTGGAGTTTAAGCACCAGCGCGTAGGGGCAGCCCAAGCAGAAATCCCCTCCCCCCCCGACACACATGAGAGAGGTGCTGGGGGCCATGCTGGGGGCGATGACAATGGGGTCAGGCATCAGGGCACGTGGCTGTTGGGTGCGTTGCTGGATTCTGGAGAGACCTCCCCTTCTGCCACCAACCTGCCCCACTGGAGCCCAGCACAGCGCCCTCTGCTACCCATGGCTGCCACCATCTCTCCGCTCCACGAAGCTCCCACGACCTGCCTGGGGCAGCGACAGACCCTCTTGCTCCCCAGTTATAACACCTGGCCCTGAGCTAGCCCCTTTCTCCAGCAGATCTCAATGCCCTTCACAAAGGAAGTTGGCATCACTATCCCCACTTTATAGATGGGGAAACTGAGGCACACAAGGGGGACGTGACTCAACCAAGGTCACTCCACAGGCCGCCCATGTCTGTATGCAAAAGCCTGAGGACTTTAACTGGACCGGTCTAGTTAAAACATTACAACACCCCCCCACCCCATCCATGGGGATGCCGTTATACCAGTACAAAGGTTTGTTGACTGGTAGAGGCCAAATTACTATCAGACCTCAGGCCAACTGGTGACCCAGACTCCCAAGATGCTTTGGGAATGCTGCTAAACTCTCACAGGCTGTGAAAAATGCCAGTTTGCTAAAATTTGTAGTCTAGCGCCCTGTTATTTGTGTTGCCACGCAACTGTGCGAGAAATGTACTAACCACAAACAAATGGAAATGTATAAATAACATAGTGATGGTAAAAGTTTATGCTTAAGCAGCAGATGTGTGATTGTGTGCTGGGAAGTCTATGATAGTTACCAGACACAAATTTTGCAGGCGACAGACTGATCCCCGTGATGTCTTTTGCCACGGTTTGCATACAGCTTGGACTACTTATAGGTAACTTAGTTCCAGCTTATCTCTTCCTCTTTCCCAATGCAAGGCTGTATGCAAGCCGTGGCAAAAGACATCACGGGGATCAGTCTGTCGTTTACGTCAACGGCTGCAAAATTTGGTTCAGCAGACTTGGTAATGGATCTGCCTTTCTGTTTGAGCGCTGTACTAATAACTAATAAATACTGGCCGGGGCTTGGGTCCTTGAGGTCTCTTTAAGTAGGAAGTAAGATCGAAGCTGAATTGGTAATAAATCTGCTTCCCTGGGGGATCCTCCAACCCAAGTTTACCGGCTGGAACCGGACCGGGCAGGGTCACAACCTCTGTGTCGGGAGTAAAGACCTAGCCGTGTGTGGAGACTCTGGCTGGGACGGTCTAGGGGCCTACAGGGGCGGGGAAAAGTTTGAAGAAGAGATGTCAGACTAGATCCAGCAAAACGTTAACTCCATCAAGAGTAAAATGCGGGCAAAGAATGGCCGAAATAGTAAAGGAGGGCTTGGATTGTTTGTAAAGAAATGTGCTGTTATGCATGGAGGATCTGGGGCCGCACCGCGTCCGGCCGGCCCGTGGGATCACACGTGTGCACTGCTTGTCTCTGAGGCTGACCAGAGAGTGGAGGGGAAAGCGTGACCCGGGGCGGCAGCTCAGCATCGGGCGCACGAGGCTTTTAATCAGAAGCTTAAGAAAGTGACAGAAAATGCTCAGAAAGGGAAGCTGCAGAATGGGGAAGTCAAGGGGCGGCTGGCGAGCGCCGCAAGGAAAGGGGAAGGCGGGCGAGGGGAAGGAGCTGAGGAGACGGTGCAGTCGTGGGGTTGTCAGAAACGGGTGGAGGATGGTGGAAGTGCTCATCATCCAGCACAGGAGCAATTGGCTGTGGAGACACTGGGAGCACCAGGGAAGTCGGCTGAGTGCAAGGAGGATCCGGAGGATGTGATGGAGCAGGACAAGCCTCATCGTTAATAATGCAGCTGAGCCGTGTCAGAAGTTAAGAAAATGAACTGCATGCTGGAAGGAAAAGGTTTGGGGGCACCCTGAGTAAGGAGGGGCGTGGGAGAGATCGGCCCAGGGACTCTAGAGAGAACTGGGGCAGGAGACTGCCAGCCGACCGGGCGGATTTGTGAAGGCCGGGTGCTGGCGTGATGGCAGAATGCTTCTTAAATGCAACGTCAAAACGTGACATTGTGACAGACCATAGCAGAAATGCCAGGCAGAGGAGAAACATGTCCAGACACTAAGTCAATGGGTTCCCCAAGGGTGCCGGACAGCACTTGGTTCCACCCACTTCTGTAGGGGGAGATGGGCCACAGACAGCAGTTTCCTCCCAGACCCTGCACAAAGCAGGTTGGACGAAGTGTGGGTATTTCCGGAGTTCATTGTATTACAAATGCAAATGGGTCTGGAGTCTGGGGGGATGGGACGTGATTCCTCTGGGGGAGACGTGACTCCAGCAAACCCTGGGAAGGGTCAGGACCATCACAGAACACTTGTAAAATGACCGACCAGCCAAGGCGGGGATGCAAATTCCCACCTCTGCCCCCAGCCTTTCGAAGCAACGCCCTGGGGAGCGAGACACTGGCTGCGAATGACCTGTTCCCAGATCGAGGGACCGGCCTGCGGCACTCACAGATTCCCAGGGGTCATGTTCGCAGCAGAAGCTGTGCTGAGCTTGGAAGCACTGAAAAGCCCGTGGGTGGCTTTGACGGGCTGCACCTCGGCCGGAGCCCTGGCTGGAGTCAGGGGAGGGATCCCTGGTAAGCCCATTAGCAGGCGGGTGGGTTCGCTGATTGGTTTAACATGTGTTCTCGGCAGTGCTGTCACCGTAAGCACCGAGGATTGTACCCCCACCGGGGCTGTAATGTGTTAACTAGCCTGGTACAGTTACACTCCTACAGCATTTGTGTGGGGGGCTGGAGCCGTGGCAATGGGGTGGGGTGGGGGCCAGCAAAGGCCTCTGTGACACCGCCCCATGCCGGCGTTATTGACACGTTTCCCTGCAGCCGGCCTGACGCCCCGCAACGAAAACCTGGCCAGAGATTTTGCTCCGTGAAATGTTTTGAGTTGGTGATGTCGGGAGATGGAAACCCAGCTGGGAATTTCCAGCAGGGCAGCGGCTCCCAGTGCTGTTCTCCTGCCCCACATCTGGGCCCACTACAGCCCTCACTCCACCCCCAGCTCTGTCCAGGTGGGGCCCTTGGTGCCTTCCATAAGGGGTGTTACACACAGCGCCACCTAATGGCCAAACAGTGCAATACAGGTTAGGGCCCCTCCATTCCAGTCCTTTTCCTCAGTGGGTCTTTAGCTCCATGGCAGAGGATTGAGCTTCTAGCTCTGATGGTCCAAGGTTCAAACCCGGGCCGGGCCAGCCACGACCCTGGGGGAGCTGCCAAGAACGATGGGGAGGGGAGGGTGCGGCCGACATGCCTGTGCAGATCTCACACTGCGCTCTGCCTGCAGCTTCCTGATTGGCGAAGATGACAGAGTCTAGGAGGGCAGAGGTTGGAGCACCATGGGGGCCCATGCCAAGAATTGGAAAAATAAGTCACTGGGAATCAGCTTCCTGGGCAGCTTCTCCAGTATGTGGTTCCCGTCTGTACGGATTTCCCTGCTAGGCCCCCAGGGGAACTAGGAAGTTCACAGCTGCTCTTGGTTCCACCACGGTGGGGCACTGGGCTGGGGCACAGGGTCAGGAAAGGGAGGGGGAGGGGGAGCGTGGCGAAGCAAATGTGTGTGTGGAGGCGGGGAGACGCATTACCAAACACAATGGTGGGGGGGGGACACTGACATGGCCAATCAAGAACGTGGCTAGAGAGTGTTTATTTACTCAGGCCACATTCACATCCCCTGAGCAGCAGCGAGGGGCCAGGGGCAGGTGTGAAATTAACAGGGGGCTGCTGGTGTCCTGCAGAAACAGCCCCTGACAACACCACCCTGACCGTTGCCAAGAGCCTGATCCAATGTGCTGTCTCCGGGGGCTTCCTGAGTGAAAGCTACACCCTGAAGGGGCATTGCGACGTGAAGTCAACCCAATGCCCTGGGGACGCCCTCTACGAGGCCATAAGCCAGTGGCCTGAGTTTGAAGCCTGAGTCCCTGCAGCCTCGGGGCAGCCCCTGCACCCATCGCTGACCCCGCCCACAGCTTCTGCCTGCTCGAGCAGCACCTCTGCCCCCCAGCAGGGGGCAGCCTCCCGCTTCTCGCCCACCTGCTGCCTCCTAGGGCCCGGAGAGCAGGGCTCTGAGAGTTGGGGTTACGCTCCCGTCTCCCCTGGGCTCTGCTGCCCCCCCCCGCGTTCCCCCGGGGCTCAGATTTCTAATGGCGCCTGGGAGCCACCTGCCTCCCCCAGGCTGCTTCCTTCGGCAGATGCCAGGCCTAGCCCCTCGCTCCCACCCACAACGGGCATGTCAGCTTGGCCCAGGTCCACACACAGCCAGGCCCAGGGTCTTACAGCGTCCAGGGGGGTGGGGCCAAGCCTCAGCCGAGCTCTGTGGCGATGGCCCTGCCAATCCCTGGGCAGCTCAGGAAACGTCGCCTCCATTCCCGTGTGAAACATCTGAGCAATTATCAATTCCAGAGTCAAATCCGCCTCTGCTCCCAGCCCCCCTGAGATCTGCAGTGAAGATTTCATCTGGAATCCCCCAGAAATCGGTCGCTATTTAACCCCCCCACAAAGGGAACCCAAGTGTCCCCGAGCCCTGACACTTGGCTCTGCCTGGCCCCCGCAGGGTCTGGCTCTCAAAGCTTTCAGCCCTCGACCCTTTCGCCCCGACAATCCATTCCCGTGAGCCTCTCTCACCGAGGGGGGCAAAGTGTTTGGATCTTCACACAGCAGGTGCCTGGGAAGTACCCGTAGGGTGGGTCTGTGACGATGTGACGCAGCAGGGAGGGGGGAGTGTTGACCTGGGAATGTGCCCTGGGGACCGGAGACCTGAGAGCCTGTCACCTGAGCCAGGAGGGGGAGGGGGAGGTGACACCTCTGCCCAGGAATGTGGATGGAGGCTGCAGCAGGGAACCTGCTCGGTGGGTTTAGTTTCAGTTTGGGGCTGGGTGGAGGAACACAGGGAACCCCAGGGCTGGGGTCTAAGCTCCCTGCTCCCCCAGAAGGACTTCACTGAGGGGTCCTGGGTGTACCCACAAGCTCTGTTTTGGACTGTGTTCCTGTTGTCCAATAAACCTTCTGTTTTACTGGCTGGCTGAGAGTCTCAGTGAATCCCAGGAAGAGGGGTGCAGGGCCTGGACTCCCCCACACTCCGTGACAGGGTCACAGAGTCCCACAAAGGGGTTTTTAATTCAAGTGCAATTTGCTTTTAACCCAGCGCCCCTGCGGCTTAGCGCTTGCTTTGCTTGGGAGCTACTGAGCAGTGAAAATAAACCAGCTTCTAGCACATGAAAAGTTGAAGCGCCGGGAATCAGTTCATCTCCTGTTAAACCATAACCACCACCACCCTGCCGCTGGGCTGGGCTGGGTGAGCTGAGAGGGTGTGATGATGGTCTGTCAGATTAGCACTAAGAGGCCCCCTTGGGCTAGGTGCTATACACACAGAACATGAGACAGACAGTCCCTGCCCTAAAGAGCTCACAGTCTAATTAGACAAAGGATGGGAGGGGAAACTGAGGCACAGGGAGGGGAAAAGGGTTTTACCCAAACTCACAGGGCCAGTTAGTGGCAGAGAGTGGAACAGATCCCACGGGTGAAGTCAAGTGCTCTGCCCACTAGGCTGTGCTGCCTCTCAATCCAGAGGGAGGAGGTGGAGCGAAACCAAGGGGGCGCTGGTTCCGCATGGCTCACACACAGTCAGGCCCGGCAGCCCTGAGATGAAGGAAGGGGAGGGGAGCTGGGGTTTGCGCCTGCTGATGGGAGCTGGGGCTGCGGCTGGAGACCGGCAGGAGGGGCCGGAGCGGAGGGAACAGCCATGCCAGGAGCAGTGTCCCAGCCCCACAGTGCCCAGGGCTGCCCGGCATGTGGGAAGGGGCAGCAGCACTGACGAGGCAGCTCTTTGTTACGAGAGTCGCTGTGGAGCAGCCCCCGAGCGAGGCTGGGAGCCCAGCACCTCAGGGCTGGATGGGCCCCGTAAACAGGAGCAACCCCTGGTGGGCTGGCAGCTGGAGGCCGCGCTGCAGAGAGTGCAGGTCTGGCCCCCCTGCAGCCCCCGGTGTCCTGCCCCAGCACAGTCCAGGTTCAGCCCAGTTATTCCTGCTTCTGAGCCGTGGACCCCAGGGGACGCGACCAGCTGGGATCCAGGCTCCCCGTTGGGAAGAGGCTAGTCTAGGCCCTGGCGGCTGGAGCTCTGGAGGGCGTGTAAAGCCCAGGACGGGGCTCAAGAGGCGCAAGCAAGAGGTTTCACCCCTGGGCCGGCCACAGCCCCACTGCAGCCCCAGAACAGACTCAGCACAATCTCCCTTCCCATCCTCCCAGTATTGTAACACCTCCCCAAGACCCTGCGGGGCTGCCACAGCCCGGGCCCCCCAAGCCACCTTGCCTGGTCCCTAGGGTGTTTTGGCTGCTGGCCCCATGGAGCTCGGCCCAGGAGGGGCGAAGGATCCTGCGAGGCCCAGGGAGGGGTTGGTTCCCTCCCCAGGGGAGGCTCTGGGTAGTCACAGCCACAGGTACTTGGCCAGGAAGGCAGCCAGGATCTTGCAGAGGTTCTCCACAGTTGGGCGGGGGGTGCAGATTCTGCTCCGTGTCCTCCATCATGTGCCAGACCCACGGGAAAGGGGTGGCGATGAGATGCAGCACCGGCACTCCTGCAGCCAGACAGACACATGGATAGTCAGCAGGGATCCAACCCAGGATCTGCATCACTGCAAGCCCAGCCTCTAAAGAGTAATTCCACTATTGTCAGCAGTAGTAGACTATTATCCCCATGTGGTCCAGCCACTAGAGGGCGACGTGTGACATTCTAAACCCACACACTGTCTCAGTAGATGGAGCCAGGCCCTCAGGCACGACCTGACCTTATATCTAGGAGCCATGTGCTCCCCTGACCTTGTAACGAGCAGCTGTCCAGGTGCATTATGGGAACCAGATTGGCCAGAGACATCAAGCGAGTCAGGGCCAAGTGGCTAGATAGCAATGATATGTTTGTAAAGTCTTTCACCCCCAAGGATCCCAGAGCCTAAGTTCAAAATGCAGCCACCTCTGGGGTGAAGTGTGCCAGGCAGGCAAACATCATCTATAAAGCATTTTACCCCTGTAAATAACACCTAGCTCTTGCATAGCCCTTGTCCTCAGGGGATCCCAAAGCAATTTACAAAGGGGGTCAGAGTGATTCCTCCCACTTCACAGATGGGGAAACTGAGGAAGAGAGCAGCAAAGTCACCCAGCAGGGCAGTGGCAAAGCCAGGATCTGAACCCAGGTCTCAGTCCCTTGCTCCACTCATGAGGCCAGGCTTGTGTGGGAGCCTGGGGGAGTCTCACCACGCTTTGACTGCACACATTCTGCCCTGGCTCCCCCGGGGAGGCCTCCCCAGTTGTCCATCCCACACTGCTCTGCGCCTGGACGCCCGGTAGCAAGGGGCAGGACAGGTACCTTTGCGAAGGAAGGGGACGTGGTCCTCTTCGACAGGCCCACAGGCAGGCTCCCGCTGGAAGTACGTCTGCTCCCGGGGGTGGGACTGCAGCAGGCCCACCCGGTGCAGACGCTTCTCTGGGCAACACAGAGAAGAGAGTGAGGAATGGGCTGGTTCCTGGGACCTGCCAGGCTGGGGGCGTGGCAGGACGAGCCCCACAGGGGGCCACACCTGGCCGCTCACACCAGAGCTCCCTGAGGACACGGAGACGCTGCCGGGGAGGGAGGGGGGATTTCAAACCTGACAAGTCGTGTTTGAGGGAAATAAAGTGTTGGTGAAAGATGCCAGGTCAACAGCCCTGGGGACTGAATCCCCAACTCCCAGCTCTGTCCCACAGCTGGGGATAGAACCCAGGAGTCCTGGTTCCCAGCCCCCCCTTGCTCTAACCACTAGACCCCACTCCCCTCCCAGAGCTGGGGCTAGAACCCAGGCACCTTTATTCATTGTCAGACAGACGCAGGACCATCAGGACTTGGGGGGGGGGGGGGGAGGAAGTAGCTGTCCCACTACAGGTGCCTGGGGGGGCAAGCCCCCTCCCACCCCTGGAAGAAAGGAAGGTTTGGTATCGATGCCAACGAGCCGGTCGAACCAGGAGGCGGTGAAGGGGAAGTGGTTCTGGATGGTCGGGTGGTGGGCCCCCAGCAGGTCCAGCAAGATAAACAGGTTCTGCAAAGAGGCAACGAGGGGTTAAATCTGTAGGGGCCCAGTCACCCCAGGAGGAGCTGAGGTAGGGATTGGTACAAGATCCAGTGCAGACAGATTGAGCCCCCAGCCTACCCCGGACAGGCACCCCCACCATCTCCCTTCGGCTGAAAGATCCCCCAGGCAGAACTCCCCAGAGGGGCAGGCGGGCGGCTCTCACCATAGCCTGGAGCTGGCTGGTGCCCGGCTGGTGCTGAGCCTTGGCCATGGACAGCCCCGTACAGGGAATCCCTCTCACTCCACTCCCCGAAGGCCTCCTTGCTGTCCAGGAACAGCAGCTGCAGCGTCACCTCAGAGCCCTGGGGAGAGACACGGGGCTCGCTCAACACCTGGCACTGCTGGACAGGTGAGGGGACTGCACCCAGGACAGCAGCAGAGCTCGGGATAGAACCCAGGAGTCCTGGCTCCCAGCTCCCCTGCTCTAACCACTAGACCCCATTCCCCTCCCAGAGCCAGAGATAGAACCCAGGAGTCCTGGCTCCCATCCCCCCCGGTTTTACACACTAGACTCCATTCCTTTCCCCAAGACAAGAGTAGAACCCCCAACCTGGGAAGCTCTCACCTGCTCCTTGGCCTTCAGCAGCTTCGCGTCCAAGGCCGTGGCCAGTTCCAGCAGGATGGCACAGGGCACGGCTGAGTCGGTGGCCCCCAGGAAGGTGCGGCCCTGTCTTTCCCAAGCTGCCACCCCACCGGGCTTGTGTAGCCAGACAGCCAGCCCCCCCCCTCAGACCAGCATTGCGGAAGCCAAAACAGGGCACTTAACATGAATTCCAGCACAGCCTTTGAAGCTGTGAGAAGCACAGGTGTGCTGCTACAATGTGCCTCTGGGAACATATACAAGGATTGGGCTCACAGCAGGCAGAGGCGCTGTGACAGACATGGCTCTTAGCCCCTACTAAATAGCATGATGCACACACACCAACATCCCAGGTGGGAAAATATTTACCCTAATAAAAGGAATGTCTGGTAGTCGAAACTTATTGTTTCTCTCCCTTGCAAGTGTGAACTACTCTTGCGAGAGCTGGCGTCGCCCAGACAGACCAGCCCCAATTTGGCATAAGAAAGGAGAAAGAGAATAAAGGAGTACAGAGGTATAAGTAGGGGACCTACAGCACCATGATTTTTGAGTGCTTTTCACTATCTATCTGCTGGTCAGATAAGTGACAGCCTCCCAAGGCTTCTGCAGCTAAGAGGGTCCCTAAGCCTTGTCCCTTATTCGTCTTTCCGCGGAATTGAGTGACCGATCCTGGTTTGGCACCGCTGGAATCGAGAGATGCAAGGAGGGTAAGAAGCACCCACACCTGATCTCCTATCTTTAGTGTACACATATTTTGAAATAGAGCTCTATACTTTGTTTTCTTTCTTTGGGATTGTAGCTTCAGTTTTGTAACTTGTTTGTGTGTGTAACATCTCTACATTTAAATAAGTAGGCACTAGCAATTTTGTAACCACATGATTAGAATCTAGTTTAATAAATTTTGGTAACCATTTGTACATAAGCCTGACTTGTTTCTCTGGTTTACTGTAAAGCAGCCAACACAATTAAAGAACCTCAGCCGTTTTGGCTATAAAGCCTGGCCATTAGGTGAGAGTACTAAGAGCCTAGCGTTGAGTTGTGCCGCCTCCACGGGGCAAACTCTTGGGGCACCTGTCAGTCAGTGTTGACTGCCTGCTGCGAAGGAGCTCTGAGCTCTAGCAGTTAAAGTCACGGGTGTGGAGAGGCTCTTAGTGCTGCCATTGGGGCACCTGTCAGTCAGTGTTGACTGCCCGCTGCGAAGGAGCTCTGAGCTCTAGCAGTTAAAGTCACGGGTGTGGAGAGGCTCTTAGTGCTGCCATTGGGGCACCTGTCAGTCAGTGTTGACTGCCCGCTGCGAAGGAGCTCTGAGCTCTAGCAGTTAAAGTCACGGGTGTGGAGAGGCTCTTAGTGCTGCCATTGGGGCACCTGTCAGTCAGTGTTGACTGCCCGCTGCGAAGGAGCTCTGAGCTCTAGCAGTTAAAGTCACGGGTGGTTAGGACCTTGGGGCATCCGTCAGCCTAGCCCGGGCTGCCCGCCGTGAAGGGACAGTGCGTCCTAGCGGTTAAAGTCACGGATGGTATAAACGGGCATAGCTGGCACCTCACCAAACATCCCTGGTGCCATCGGCTAACAGCTTGAAACATCACCAGCTCCATCCAGCCCAGGGACCACATGGACAGGTACCGGGGCTGGGATGGGGACTCTGTGGAATCTCAGATTAAAGGAGCACCTTTAGATTTGGGATGGAGGGGCTAGCTGCAGAGCAGGGAGGTCTTTCCTAAATTACCCAGGCTTACCCTGATCTGAGGCTGCACAGAGGAGGCTCCCCAGCCAGCAGCTGCCTTATCAGAACTGTGTTCATTAGATAGATAGATAGATAGATAGATAGATAGATTCAGGGTAATGTATCAGAATCTGGCCCTCACCCCATTGCACTCAGCGGGTTTCTCTCGTTTTACCCTGGGGGAGATGAGATCAGAACCCAAGACCGCCAGTTCCAAGAACTCCACAGACCTGTGTTGTCACTGGATTTATTACCAAGGGGACATTAGACAAGGGGAGGCACCAGAATACCCCTCTGTGGGACAGAATGACAGACTGAGGGGCAGGGTTTGTGTCTCCCGCTTTGAAGTCCTGTGTCTTTGTGCATGCAGAGCTCTGTGCAAAACCCACCATCTCTGTGAGCCCCAGGGCGGATGATGGCCCTGGGAGGAGCTGTGACCATCCTCTGAAAGAGTCGGTGCCAGGGCATAAGGGTTGTTCTGTAGAAAGGAGGAGATTAAACTCCTCTGCAATACATATGTAACCCTTCTTCCAGTTCCAGCTCTGGCTTCAATATATAGGGGTTCCTCTCAAAATTACAACACAACACTGGCTTGAGCTCCCACCCAGAAATCTGGGAAAACTAAACACCAGCCCTGGGTGTTTCTAAGAAGCAATACTTCCTGTCTTGCAAGCACTGAGTCTGTGTGCGACAAAAGAAATATTTTATTAAGGAGAGAAGGAAGAATGGCATTAATTTGAGAAAACATGACAACAATGACTCAAACGTATGCAAACAACAAGTAAATCCCTGGCCCCAAGTGGAGCAGTGGCTTTGCCTCAGTTTCCCCCTTTCTGAAAGACCAGCGGACAAATGTCCCGTTAACACACCACTCCCCTTTCTGTCCATGACACCGCACTCTTAGTTTGCTGTCCACCTTAAGTGAAGTCCTAGGGTCTAGGGGTGCCGTTAGGTGCATTCAGCTCCAGCCTTAGGGGAGGAATGCAGGAAAATCAAATGATGCCTCTGCCCACTCCGGTCACTGCCCACTCTGCCACTGCACACTGCTGTCACCTTCTGAAGTTTCTGCACTGGTCCAGTCCCAAGTGTTCTCAGCTCTTAGGTTATGGCTACATTGCAAAAAATACCAGCAGCCACAAATCTCAAAGCCCAGGTCTACAGACTGGGGCTCTCATTATGGTACAAAAAATAGCCATGTAGTTGTTCCTACTGGGACTGGAGCCCAGGTTTCGGAGCCTGAGTAGGAATGTCTACACAGCCATTGTTAGGGCCGAAGCACAAGCCTGAGTCTGTAGACAAACCCTCAGTGATTTCACTGGGTAGTGCAGAGCTCCAGCTGCTGCTGCCGTTTCTGCACTGTCTGGACAGCAATTCTGTCCAACAATAACGAAGGCTCAGCCCTTAATCTAGCTTCTCTCAGACCAAATCATCACTGAGCAAAACCAAAAGCCCCGTTGATCACTATCAAGTGTTTCTCAAAACACCAGAGGAAAAGAATCACAATTTTCCAAAACCCTAGAAGGAGGGATCACACCACCACACTGACGGAGCGAATTAGGTTCATCTTAAGGTGACCACATCTCTTAGGGAATAGTACATACAGTGCTGCTGGCCTCTAGTCACACTGTGTATTGTGGGCCTAGCATAGTCATGGATTAGAAACACAGACCATGTGCGCACAGTGACTGATTCTGCACTGCATAGAGAAAAAACGTAACCCCTAGAGAACTGCAAATTCAACATAAGCAACTGCTTAGGTGTAACCCTTCTGCCGGGGGGAGTCAGCAGCAACCAGGGCTGGGTTCCTTTTGACAACACAACACAGAACCAGCTCGAGTCCACACCCAGTAATCTGAAAAAAATTACACCCCCCACTTGGTACCTCTAAGAGCCAGTACTTCTCCTCTCACAAGCACTAAGTACATGTATAGAAGAGAAAACTTTGAATAAAAGGGGAAAGGAACCTGGCATTACTTGGGAAAACACCACAAGCATGATTTGAAAACATCTGACCATGAATAAAACACCCACCCCAGAGTACATTGGCAGCATCCGTTTCCTCAGTCTCTCACCTTGCAGTGTGACAGTCCGACAAACAAATGTCCCTTTAACATGCCAGTCCTCTCTCCCTCCACCGCACCCCACTCACAGTTGTCCTTGGTCAGTGAAAACCCAGTGTTTGGAGGTGTGTTTGCGTGAGTTAACCTCCCACCCCGGGGGGGTGGGGGAGCGGGGGGGGGCAGCACTGAGCAGTGATTCAGCAGCCGTCGCTGTGCCGCTGTTCACTCTGCATCGCTGTCTGCCTTTGTTCACTCCATAGCCGGCCACTCCACCATCATTGACTGCACCGCCAGCCACCCCCCAGTGTTCCCTCTGCCACTCTCCGGCGCTCTGCCACCAGTCACCCTGCCACGGCCCTCTCCACTGCAACCTCTGGGATGTTTTGAAGTTCCACCACTTAACTCAGCTCTCAGCAATTCCAATGCTCAGTGATTCCAGCAGTTAGCGAGGCAACCTCGTTCACCAGAGACACTGTCCCACAACGGACCTAAGGCTTCATATTTAGACTGGGCTATCAGTGATGTCAGCTCGAGTGATCCAAACCAAGAGACTCTCAACTGGGCCTTAAGAAGCTCTGTTATTAAACAGTGCAGAGTCAAATGGCACGTAAAGCCAGATGGGCACAAATACCCTCTCACATCTCCACTGGCCTTTGGCACCCCTACCTCCTGCTTATTGAATGCAGTTAACTTGAGAGTGACCCCCTCATTCATGGCATACCAAGGCCAGTTCTGCTCCCTTTGATTCACAAAAGGATAACCACACTTTATTACCTCTGCCTCCTCAATAACAAAGCGATTTACAATCCAACACCAGACAAAAGTGATCATTTGGGCAAAGCAGCCCCATCATGTTGCTCACCTAGGCAGAGTGGGTGTGACTATTCAAACACGGTCAGTTCCTGATGTCTTCTCCCCAGCTCATCACTGGGTGTTGGGAAAGCTCATTCAGAGCCTGCTTACATAAGAACCTATAACTGCAATTTCACATAAACAGATTGAAAACTCTGCGCAATGCGTTCAAATGCATCACACATCCAATGAGGCTAACAACATTTCCTTATCCCTGGATCCAAGGGGATGCCTAGCTAGGCATGAGATAATATGATGGGTGACTTGTCCAATGAAGGGGGAGCAATAGCTGTTGATTTGGCAGAGGCAGGGGGGAACCCTTCCCCCAGGGGGAGCTGCGGAGCTTCCCAGGAGGATGCTCCTTCTCTGGGGACACACACAGAAGTCAGGCCCCGGTGACTACAGCATCGGCACTGCACCCTCCCTGGAGATTACAGTGACCATAAATCTTGAGCTGTGGGGGGAGAGTCCCAATTGCTGAGTCATTGTTTCCACCTTGTCACTCCCCCTGGGTGCCCATTTCACCCCCTGCCCCAACAGACTCTCATTCTAATCCCACAGGAAGAAACAACTCCAGTGGGCTTGAAACATCACCGACTCCAGCCAGCCTGGGGACCACACACACAGGTAAAGTGGGGCCTTGATGGGGACTCTCTGGAATCACAGATTAATGGGGTACCTTATAGATCTGGGGGAGAGAAGGGGGATCCCTTCCCCCATGGAGAGCTGCAGAGCTTCCCAGGGGGATGCTCCTTCTCTGGGGACACACAGAGAAGTCAGGGCCCAGCGACTGCAGCACCGGCACGGCACCCTCCCCAGCTGATAATATGCACTAACCCCCCTGAATATTACAGGGACCATAAATCCTGAGCTGTGGGGGGGAGAGTCCCAATTGCTGAGTCATTGTTTCCATCTTGTCACTCCCCCTGGGTGCCCATTTCACCTCCTACCCCAACAGACTCTCATTGTACTCACACAGGTAGAAACTACTCCAGTGGGCTTGAAACATCATCGACTCCAGCCAGCCCCGGTACCACACACACAGGTAAAGTGGGGCCTCAATGGGGACTTTGTGGAATCACAGACTAATGGGGTACCTTATAGATTTTGGGGGGGAGAGGGAGGATCCCTGCCCCTGGGAGTGCCGCAGAGCAGGGAGGCCTTTCATAGGGGGATGCTTTCCTTGGCTGCTTCTGATCTGGGGATGCATAGAGGAGTCGGGACTTAGGGGCTGCCCAGCCAGCTTCTACCTTGTCAGAGTTGCATTCATTAATAGATCAATAGGTAGGTAGGTAGGTAGGTAGGTAGAGAGATAGATAGATATGGGGCAATGGATCAGAACCCATCTCTGACCCCACTGCAGTCACGAGGTAACTCCAGATTTTTACTGGCAGAACTGAGATCAGAATCCAGCCCAGATACTTCCAAGAACTCCACAGACCTGTGCTGTTGCTGGGTTTATAATGCAGGGAACATTAGACAAGGGGAGGCAGCTGAATGCCCTAGGGCTGGGCACAGAGAGATCAAATGACAGACAGACAGACTGAGGAGCAAGGGTATATGTCTCCCCCATAGAAGTCCTGTGTCTTTGTGCATGCAGAGTTCTATCCCAAACCCTCCATCTCTGTGAGCCCCAGGGAGGTAATGGCCATGGGGTGCACCGTGACCATCCAGTGTGAGTGTAGGTACCAGGGCTGAGGGTTGTTCTGTACAAAGGAGGAGACCACGCCACGCTGCATCACATGGAAAGTCCTGCAGACATGACTGCGTTTCCCATCCGCAGTGTTATACAGGATGACAACAGGAGCTACACCTGATTTTATGGCAGCACATCACAAGCCTTCATCTGGTCAGATCCCAGTGACCCTGTGGAGCTGGTGGTGAGAGGTGAGGGGCCTGGTTTGGAGTCCCCGCTCTCAGCCCTGTACCCAGCCCAGCCTTCACAGAGTCTATGCCCCAAGGAGATGCTCACAGCCAGGATCTGCCTGGGGCCTTACAGAGGGGATGCCCAGTGTGGGATCAGGAAATCAGTGGATTTGTCATGCAGCCGGGGGAAGCTGCAGCAGCAGCTGTTGATGTAAGGCAGAGGGAAGGGGGAACCCTGCCCCCAGGGCAAGCTGCAGAACAGTGAGGCTTTCCCCAGGGGGATGCTCCCTATCAGAGTATGCCCAGAGAAGTCAGGGCCAGCAGCTGCAGAACCAGTCCCTTCCCCAGCTGATAAAATCCACTAACCCCCTGGAGGTTAGAGTGACCATAAAGGCTGAGTCGAGGGGGGAGGGGCCCAATTGCTGAGTCGCTTTTTCTACCTCTTAGCTCCCCTGATTGCCCATTTCATCCCCTGCCCTGACAGGCTCTCATTCTAAACCTACAGGTGGAAACAACCTCACTGGGCTTGAAACATCACCATATCCAATCAGCCCGGGGACCACACGGACAGGTACCTGAGTGGGGAAATCATGCCTCAGGAATCTACTACAATGCTTTGAAGGGGTCCACAAGCATGTGGACAAGGGTGATCCAGTGGGTATAGTGTAATTAGATTTTGAGAAAGCCTTTCACAAGTTCCCTCACCAAAGGCTTTTAAGCAAAGTAAGTTCTCATGGGATAAGAGGGAAGGTCCTCTCCTGGATCAGTAACTGGTTAAGAGATAGGAAACAAAGGGTAGGAATAAATGGTCAATTATCAGAATGGAGAGAGTAAATAGTGGTGTCTCCCAGGGATGTGTACTGGGACCAATATTATTCAACATATTCATAGATCGTAGAGTCACTGTGGATAGTTCTTTGAAAATATCCACTCAATGTGCAGCGGCAGTCAAAAATGTGAACAGAATTTAGGGAATCATTAAGAAAGGGATAGATAATAAGACAGAAAATATCATATTGCCCCTCTATAAATCCATGGTATGCCCACATCTTGAATACTGTGTGCAGATGTCGTTGCCCCATATCAAAAAAGATATGCTGGAATTGGAAAAGGTACAGAAAAGGGCAACAAAAATGATTGGGGGGCATGGAACAGTTCCATATGAGGGAAGATTAATAAGACAGGGACTTTTCAGCTTGGAAAAGAGACAACTAACGGGGGGGTGGTGGTGGTAGAGGTCTGTAAAATCATGACTGGTGTGGAGAAAGTAAATAAGGCAGTGTTATTTACTCCTTCTCATAACACAAGAACCAGGGGTCACCAAATGAAATTAGTAGGCAGCGGGTTTAAAAGAAACAAAAGGAAGTACTTCTTCACACAACACACAGTCAACCTGTGGAATTCTTTGCCAGACGATGTTGTGAAGGCCAAGACTATAACAGGGTTCCAAAAAAAACCCCTAGATAAATTGATGGAGGATAGGCCCATCCATGGCTCTTAGCCAAGATGGGCAGGAATGGTGTCCCTAGCCTCTGTTTGCCAGAAGCTGGGAATGGGTGACATGGGATGGGTCACTTGTTGAATACCTGTTCTGTTCATTCCTTCTGGGGCACCTGGCATTGGCCACTGTCCGAAGACAGGTTACTGAGCTAGATGGACCTTTGGTCTTACATAGTATGGCCACTCTTATGTTCTTATGGGATGGGGACTCTGTGGAATCACAGATTAAAGGGGCAACTCTAGATCTGAGGGAGGCGGAGGCGGGATCCCTGACCCCAGGGTTAGCTGCAGAGCAGAGAGGTCTTTCAGGTCTGTTCCTGTTCTGGGGGCGCACAGAGGAGTTGGGGCTCAGAGGCTGCCCAGCTGGCCTCTTCCATCTATCCTTCATTAAATAGCTAGATGGGTAGCTAGATCCAGGGGTAATGGATCAGAATCCGGCCCTCAACCCATTGCTGTCAGAGGGTGACTCTGGATTAACCCTGGAGGAGCTGAGTTCAGAATCCAGCCCTGATACTTCCAAGAACTCCACAGACCTGTGCTGTCCTTTCACAGCCCTCACGAGGCGCCTGGATTTCACCTGGGGCAACATCCTCCGTCTGGGTCTGGTCTCCGGGGTTCTGCTGGCCCTGGTGCTGATCATGGCCGAGGCTGGTTACTGCTGGAAGGAGACTCCAGGTGACATGACCCCCCTCTCTTATCCCTTCCCCCACCCCAGGACAAGGCCCCCCAAGTCTGCCAAGCCCCTCTGAACATGGGGGTACCTCATCTGCACATAACCCTTGGGCAGCTGGCCCAGCTCCTGTACCACCTGTCAGTGGGGGGAGGAGTCAGACCAGGGTGTCCCCTGCACACACTGAGGCTGCTATGAAGGGTGTGTGATGTCCAGAGATGCCCCTTCCCACTGTGAGCTGGAGCCACCCCAATGCCTGGCCCTACCCCACTCTGAGTGCCCCAGGTGGGTAGGTCTGTGGTGGCGGGGGGGGTGGGGGTGGGGGTCAGTGCACACAGACACTAGGTCTCTTTCTGGCCAGCAGCTCCCACCTCTCCAACCCCTGGAAACCTACCCACCCTGGGCAGCTGTCTTGTCCTCCCCTCCCCTCAATCCCATCCCAGTCAGGGGGCTTGGGCCTGTGGGGTGACACTGGCCCTCTAACCCGCCGTCTCTCTGTGCTTACAGGGGAGCCTGGGTCCAGCCATGCAGAGACGAAGATCTCCTTAGGGGAAGAGCCCTATCTGCTTGGAGGGCTCCACAGGGCAGAAAAGCCACTCTCCCTTCCCCCAGGAAATCCCTGCTTCAGGGAATCTCACATTTATTCCATGGTGCTCCCAACTCAACAGCTGGACCCTTGGGAGCAAACTCTCGACCCCCGGCACCAAGCACACCAGCCCCTGTGTCACCAGCTAAGGGAGCACCTGCCAGGGGCCCAGGGGGTGGGGAAGCAGGGCCGTAGCAGAGCCCCGTGCAGGGAAGGTGCTGCCTATGTCTGTGGGAAGCCCAGGGTGGGGTGTGGGGGGCTGGGCGCTGTATAGGGCCCCCTCAGTAAATAACCTCTTCCCTGCCAGATTCCCTGCTCCTCCTGCTCCCTGCTGGGGATATGACCTGAGAAGATGAGGGAAGGCCGTTAGTGCTTCCTTAGCCAGAGCATTTGCTTCCCAACCTCAGGGGATGAGCCGGATCCCTGAGTATGCCCCGGAGCCAATGTCAGACTAGGGGGGTGGAGCAGAGCGAGATTCCCTGATCATAAGAATGGCCATACTGGGTCTGTTCAGCCCAGTGTCCTGTCTGCTGGGGGGAGTGTGGGGCAGGGGATCTGGGAGCAGGGAGATGGGGACAGGAGACACCTCGGGGACATGTTAATGCCGGGGCCATTTCTCCCCAGACTCAGGAATCGCTCTGATACCAGAAAAAAGAAAAGGAGTACTTGTGGCACCTTAGAGACTAACCAATTTCTTTAAGCATAAGCATCCGATGAAGTGAGCTGTAGCTCACGAAAGCTTATGCTCAAATAAATTGGTTAGTCTCTAAGGTGCCACAAGTCCTCCTTTTCTTTTTGCAGATACCGACTGACACGGCTGCTACTCTGAAATCTGATACCAGAAGGGATCTGCTGGCCTGAGCCCGGCACCGTCCAGCCCAACATGTGGCTCTCCGTGCACATGCAGCCAATCTGTCACCTCCAGGGAAAACAGTCACCTCGGCCAATGTGTGAGCACGACCCAGCACCCACTTGGGAATGGGATGGGGCAAAGAAGAGCCGGAGACAGCCCTTCCTGGATGGGCACCGACACTGCCATTGCAGTGCAGGGATTCCAGCACACAACCTGTCCCGCACACAGAGCACCCCAGAACCCTGTAATCCCTCCCTCCGCATTGCCAGGCTGGGCTGGGAGCCAGGACCCCAACCCCCAGGGGAGAAAAGAGCCAGGAGCCTCTGTGTACAGGGGAATTGTCTCCCCCAAAGCAGAGCAGGGTCCCAGCCAGAAGGGGTGGCTCAGAGATGTTATCTCCCAGCAGGGCAAGGCTCCCCAGCACCCCATCCTGCAGAATCCCAGCTCCTGAGATAGAGTGACCGGCCCCCTGTGCATGGAGACATGAGGTCTGGCCCCTGGCACTGAAATAAAGTCATTTACTGCTCCCCCAACCCCGGGGTGTCTGTCCTGGTCTCTCTCTGGAGCTTCAGTTCTCTGTTGCCTCAGTCCCTGCAGTAGGGTCCCCCACTTTATACATCACCCGGCTCCCTCCCCCAGCTCTCACCCCCTCCCCAGTAGCTGATCCCATCTCTGTAGGGATGGACCCTACTGTCCTGGATCCCATCTGCCCCCTTGGACCTTCTCCCCAGCTCTCCTGGCCCCTGCTGGGTCACCAGGAAGATTTTTCTCCACCCCCCCTCCATCACCTCTCCTCAGCCTGGGTGGGAGGGAGTGTCTCTCAGCACCCCAGTCTCTGAAGAGCCCCCAGAATCCTCCCAGAATTTCCAGAGCATTCTCTGCCCTATATATCCCCTGGGTGGCTCCAGCCCCTACCTATGGAGCTGCCCCTCAGGCCATCGGGGGCAGAATTGTTCTTCCCAACCCTGCTGAGCCATGGCAGCACGAGCTGGTGTGTGGGGGGGGTGATGCTCTGTACCTCGGAGGAACATCCTACACCCCCATGTTCATCCTTGTAAAATGACTGTGTGGTATCCAATCCAAAGTTTGTCAGGTCGGCTGTCTTCGGATGGAGAATCCAGTATGTCCTTTGGTCCATTGTTCCAGTGTTAATTACTCTCTCTCTTAACAAATTGTTGCTGTATTTTCAGTCTGAATTTGTTTGGCTTCAACTTCCAGCCAATGCATCTTGTTATACCTTTCAAAAGTGTTGCATTCTAATAGTTGATGTTTAACATCCTCGCTAGGTGCAACTGGAATAGAAAGTATTTCACTATTACTGCAGGATATGGATACGTCATTCCACTGCTTCCCAAATACAGAGCAGAAATATTTGTAATACTTCTCCTTTTTCTGCATCATGATTTACAGTTGTACCATCCTCATCTCCAACTGCACTAAAACTGACTGCTAGGATATTTTGTTTTCCATATGTTTCAAGAACTCCTTATTGTCCTTATCCTAAAATGCCATAGATTTTTCATTGATATTATTAGATTTTTCTTATCAAGTGTCTACAATTCCTAACTCCTCAGTTGCACCTATTGAGATGAAGTTCCCCATTTCCTAGTTGTTTAATATTATCATTTGTTATTTCTGCTTTCACTTCCACTGATAACCAGGATGGGGGTTTAGCTGAAGAAGCCACTTTCACAATTTGCTGAATTTTGTGTTTTGGGGGCATCTGATACATCTTAAACCACGCCCCAGCATGGGTCACATTTAGGGTTGCCAACTTTCTATTTGCAGACAACCGGACCTCCCTTCCCTGCCTCTTTCCCAAAGTCCCTGCCCCTTTCCCGCCGCTTTTCACAAGACCCCGCCCCTGCCCCATCCTTTCCCTCAAGCCCCTACCCCTGTTCGCTCCTCTCCTCCCCATCCCGCCCCCCGCTGCTCTCTCTCCTCCCCCTTCCTTGTAGCTGGCCCCTCTCCTCTCCACTTCCCTTCTCCACTCCCACTGGGATCCCTCTGTCACAGAGCTGCAGCCTGACATGAAGTCTCCTGCCTGCCCAGATGCAGGTAGGAGGCGGCCCCAGCTGAGCGGGGTCTGGCTCGGGTTGATGACCCGGCACCTCTCCCTTCCCGCCCGCAGTAACCAGACTATTGGTGTCTGGTCAGTACATCTGACTGGACACTGCCAAGTCCCCTTTTTGACCGGACTTTCTGGTTGAAAATTGGGTACCTGGCAACCCTAGTCACATTTTAATCGGTCAAAACAAGGTCTAATATCCAATTATCCTGACTAGGTTGCAATATTTATTTTTATTTACTCTGGGATGAAAGATGCGAATGTAGCCCCTGATCTAACTGCAGCCGTCAGGGACTCCAGAATGACCTGAGGGGAGCTGAGATCAGAATCTAGCCCTGCTGCCTTTGCAGGCGATGAGTGACTCTGGCTTGACCCCGGGCAACCTGATCAGGATGCAGGATATTGTTTCCATTTTGGAGTGAAGGTTCAGGTCTCAGCTCCTCTTTTCCCTGACTCAGCTCCCCATTATTAATACAAACGTTCCCCCAGCCCTCTGGCCCCTTTGGTACTCAGCTCCCAGCCTCTCAAGCTGCCTGAACAGCCAACTCACCCTTGTCTCCGATCCTGCCCCACGGACACAAGTGCTGGCCTCAGACCCTCGCCCCCAGGCACAAGCTGGCACTCATGGAGAAAAAGGGCAGTGAGCTCACACGACATGATGGGACAGTGAGGGACCCCTCAGTGCTGCTCCAAATACCCCAGTCCCCAGCTCCACGGAGCCTGATGCCCCAGGAGCTCAAATGAGGAACTGAGCAGGGGGCTGCAGGCACAGGGAGCCTGTGATGCTCAGTGAGAGCAAACCAAGGTCCCTGCCACTCCCAACAAACTACATCCCCATAAACTGCTGCCCACGTCTCTGTGCTGCACAGGGGACACCCAGGGGAACTGGGGGGATGAGCTGTGTTAATTCCACCAATCTGACCAGACCAGAATCTGGGTGCAAGCTGTTACCCCCAACTCTGCTGGATCTGGGACTGTAGGGGTCTGGTGGTCAGAGCATGTGTTACACTGCCAGACCAGGGATGGTTTTAAAAATGGAATTTTATTAAACTTAATGTCCAGCTCCCCAAACAAACAAACAACTCTCCCGCTGGGTCCCCCGGAGAACAACAGAAACCCTCCTGGGGGTGCAGCTTGCATCCCCACTGTTCCTCTTTAGCCTCGCTAGCAGATCTCCAAACCCTTAAAGGGACAGGGCACAGCCTTAGAGATACAGGATGCAGGTATGTAGAACCCTGACATTCCCGTATCAGTGCTACACTCCTCCTGTGGAGATATAATATCCCCCAAATATTCCCATTAACAAAATATAAAACATTCCGTCCAGCCATTTGGCTTATTAGCAGACACCTACGACTTCCACAAGCTCGTGCTTTCGGTCTCAGATGAGCTTTTGTCTTGCTCCTTTTTCATCAGATCTGGAAACTTTTGCATCTCTCTTTGGTTTAATTCACATTAAGCAGGAAGTGTCTGTGTCAAGGCTTGTTCCATTGCCCAACCAAATAGCCAGTTCTGAACAGTTTAAATCCCCAGAGATCCTCAGATCTTATGAGATACCAGCTCCCACATGGTAAGCGGTATAACCATGTAACACAAAGTCATTAGACATAAAAAACATCTACTCAAGAAACATAAAACTAACTATGTAGCGCTATCGACCCCTTTTGTAGAGCAATATCCAAACCAGAAGCCAATGTCTCTTCATTTACATTAACCTTGGAGAGAATGCAGGAGAAGATACAGGAATAGGTACGAGGTACAGCATGTAAACACAAGGATAAAGCCATGGTGCATTCACCAGTAGCTGGAATTAGACACTGATGAGTAGGTTCATAGGTCAGTGTCTGGGGGGCTCTTCCCTCTCTAGTCAGAGGACCTCATGTGACAATGGGTTGTTCTCGAGATCTGTCCTCTTGTGCACTGATGGTTTCCGGGTCCATGGTCACATTTAGCCATTCATGTCTTTCATTGGCTGATGTGGATGTCACATCAGACTAGTCATCTGTCTTCAAGTTTACAAGATCAACAACACCCCCATTTCCCAGCCGTGGAAGGAATGTTTCTGCCTCTGAATTCAGAGTCACCATGCCATGGGTACCATGTTGTTTGTCTTCGCTCTCACGATCACAATCACTGGAGTCCAAATTCTGTCCTTAGAGAGGCTTGGTCTACACTACAGCCTACTTCAGTATCACTTACGTCACTCAGGGGTGTGATTAATCCACACCCTCTGAGTGACATAGTTATACCGACCTTAACCCCCTGTGTAGACAGTGCTCTCCCGCCGACATAGCTACTGCCTCTCGCAGGGGTGGACTTATTACGCTGACAGGAGAGCGCTCTCCCATCAGCATAGAGCATCTTCACCAGACGCGCCACAGTGGAGCAGCTGCATCGGTGCCTCTGTGCCGCTGTAGCGCTTCTAGCAGAGACTCGCCCTTAGATTCCAGTTTTGCTTATTTCCCTTGATCTCTGCATCTTCTGCCGTGGCGCTGTGCAGCACAGTGTCATCTCCAAGGGCAAGAAAACCCAGAGAAGCAAAAACTTGTGGTGACAAACTCTACCACCTCCTTCTCCACCTTCTGCCTTTACTCTGTGAACTCTCCCCTTTCCTTTCATCTTCTAACATGAATTTTATCTTCCCAATAGGATGTTAGTTTGCCCGGTCCCCTTCCTGACAAGTACTCCTGTCCCCTGGCCAGAGGGCAGCACCGTACGCTTTCTGACCATAATGATTCGTACCACGAATAGCAGAGTTTTGAGAACATATTGAGGCCAGTTCATAAACGTCTTTCAATTGCTGTTTCTGTGTCTCAGCATATTCTTTATGCTTCCTAGGTGCAGATTCAGAGTTCATAGGTAGAGCAAATGCAATGACAATAGACAAATGTGATTATCTTCAAGATAATAAATAGAAGGGTGGGAACTCATAGCATCATTTTGTGTACAGTTATAGGAATAGATGGTCTTACGGTCTTATTAAGGGAGTCCTTCCAGTCTGATTTTTGTTCTTCTGGAAAGGTTATCAATGTAGCCAGCAGAACTGATTCAGCCTTTCTACTTGCCCATTGCCCTGTGGGTGGTATGGGGTTATGGGAGAAGTTTAAATCTTACTGTAGTACTCTACCCTTTGGGAAAAAAAACTATTTTCAAACTCTGCTCCTTATTGATGATGGATTCTTTTGGGGAAATCAAATCTTAAAACAAACTAATTGAAGATCTTGTCTGTCACTGTCTTTCCTGAGTTTTTGGTGGTAGGGTAGACTTTGACAAACCAAGTAAAGTGATCCACCGAGGCTCAGATGTATTCATATCTTTCTTTGCTTCTTCCTAGATGGAAGAAGCCTATGGTTACAAGTACAAATGCTTCTGTTGTAACTAAGTAAGTAAGGTGCCACCAAACTCCTTGTTGTTTTTGTGGATACAGACTAACACGGCTACCCCTGGTACTCGTTGTAACTATGGTAGTTAGATGAAATCTGGTACGCTGGTGAGGTTTCTTTTGCTTGGTGCACATACAAACTCTAGTGACACAATGTTCGATGTACAACATCCTCCTGTGTTCTCTTGGTTATTTGGTTTGTGCCCCCAAAAAGTTATACTGAAGCATTTTAGCAATAGCTGGATCTTTCTTCTGAGTTGCCAAAATGGTCTTCTCCTGGAATAAGTTTTATGGTGGATGTAATGCCCATGAAGGAGACTTCTACTGTCAAAGGATTGGTAGTAATAACTACTAACCTGGACACCTTGCCATCAGTTTGTATATCCAAGGAGTTTGACTGCTTTAACAACACCTGTGTTCTCCTCTCTTCTGTGCATCTTGTCAATATCAAGGGGAATTCCTGATAAAGCGTTAGATTTCCCTAGATGATATTTAACTACAGTAGAACCTCAGAGTTACGAACACCTTGGGAAAGGAGGTTGTTCGTAACTCTGAAATGTTCGTAATGCTGAACAAAATGTTATGGCTGTTCTTTCAAAAGTTTACAACTAAGCATTGACTTAATATAGCTTTGAAACTTTACTATGCCGAAGAAAAATCCTGCTTTCCCTTTATTTTTTTAGCAGTTTATATTTAATACACTACTGTACTGTATTTGTTTTTTCTCTCTCTGTTGCTGCTGCCTGATTTTGTACTTCAGGTTCCAAATAAGGTGCATGGTTGGCTGGTCAGTGCATAACTCTGATGTTCATAACTCAGGTTTTCTACTGTATGAAGTTAAAGTCAGCTAATTCTGTAACCCACCAGTGCACTATGGGGTTCAGCCTGGCAGTGGTGGAGATGTAGGTTAGCACATTATTATCTCTGTTAACTGTGAAGGATTGTGCATCGCAGATTTAGTCTACTAAATAAATAAATGGTCAGTTTTCGGAGTGGAGAGAGGTAAATAGCAAGGTCCCCAGGGATCTGTACTGGGACCGGTGCTGTTCAGCGTATTCATCAATGATCTGGGAAAGGGGGTACACAATTTTGGCAGGCTCAGCTTAGTTTTTCACTCCAGCTAGCTCCTGAAGCTCAATCCTGGGCAAACTGCCCTGATTACAGTTTCCATTATCTCTGTCTCAGTGGTCCCCTTGGGAACACCATTTGCAATTTGATAAGCCAAACTGCTTTGGTTTAGCCTGTCCTTTTGCAGGGAGTTCCTAAACTGTCCTGTTATTTTAAAGTCTTTCTTTAACACTGGTTTTCTTTTCTGGGATGGGATTGACAGATCTTTTGCTCCTCTTTTGCTGTAGCAATGGCTTGTAAAATCTTCTCTCTTAATGCCAGCAATGTAAGACAATCCCTGATTTTCCAGCGGGTTTGACTCTTCACTATTGAAATGAATTCTTATATATTTGGGTAAGGTCAAAGAGCTTTTGGCTGCAGTTTCACTGTGATGTGTCCCAGAAATGCCCAGGGAGTCACAGACTTCTCTTAAATGCTCATCCTTTAGCTGGTATCAGAGTCCTCCTACCTCCACTACTGGTCTTTTAACTCTCTCCCAGCCATAGCGCTTGCAACCAATGAAATCTTCCCTGGCAGCTTTCTCTGGAGCAGTCTGCAGCAGTTTGGTGGGTTCATCTCTTGGAGAGGTCAGATCATTGCAATTCAGCCTCTTCTGTCTGGGCTCACCAAATCTTACACTCCCGGAGCAGGGGCGGTTTGAATAGTGGAGTCTTATTAAACTTAGTATCCACAGAACAAACAAGAGCTTCAAGCCTTTTCTGGTTCCCTTGGGAGTGCTACACTGCAGCTGACTTGAGCCGAGGCGAACGTATGGCTCCTCTCAGAGAGTGCACTAAAGACACGAAGTGATGGGGCTTGTTTCCCTTCTGGGGAGCTGCATTCACTCAGCTGGGGGGGTGGAGGGATAGCTCAGTAGTTTGAGCATTGGTCTGCTAAACCCAGGATTGTGAGTTCAATGCTTGAGGGAGCCATTTAGGGATCTGGGGCAAAAAGTGGGGATTGGCCCTGCTTTGAGCAGGGGGTTGGACTAGATGGCCTCCTGAGGTCTCTTCCAACCCTGATATTCTATGATGCTAGAACAGACCAGCAGGGGAGCATCTCCTCTTGTGCAGGGAGTCATCTCAGGAGAAGCACAAGGAACAGAACAGCCTTTGGACAGTACACATCTGTCCTAGACTACACAACACCTCTTCTCTCCTCCTCGCTTCATCTTCAGTGAGCAGTATTTTCCTGCACGCCGTCTGCTCTGACCCCTTCTGTTGATACACAAAAAGTGTTCATGGGAACACTGCTGGCGCCAGCACTGCCAGGGCACTAGCGCGTGTGCACACTTAATCACCTTTGCCAGCGCTGGGCATTTCCACAGCAACAGGCTGCGTCGGCAAGAGGTGTGTGGCTCCGGGGTCGTCATCCCAGCATCCCTCATGCCGCCATCAGGCACGATGTCTTGTGTGGGCTTTTTGCAGTGCATTGTGGGATACGAGCACCCCTCTCAGGGAATTTTAGCGTTTAGGGTGCGGGACAGATATGGCAATGTCCTGGCACATCCTGGGCGAACCTACCTGAATTAAGTGTAAGTCACTTTGGAGTCCATTGTATTAAAAATGCAAAGTTTCTGTATTATTGGGGGTTGTCCAAAATTCCTCTAGGGGGGAGGCGTGGCCAGTGTAAACCTTCAGAAGCATTATGAGCTTCAAAGGACTATTTCAAACAGCTCGCCAGACAAACAAAGTTACATGGGGTTCTGGGGAAATACCTGGGGGAGGCAAATGCATGTTACGAGGCATGGCAGGGTGTAGAGGATTCATGCATGAGTCCCCACTGACAAAAAAACAACCACTTTGTTGGGAGCTGTTCTTCGTTTGGTCACTGTAAGAGTTGCTTTGGCAGGAAGGGGCAGAAGAGGAATGGAGGAAGGACCCAATAGCCATCACAGCCAAAACATGGAGTAAAAACAAAGGACAGATTTGTACCCACACATTCAGAACACACGAGATTACCAGTCCATTGCTTTAAGGACTTGGCTAACTCATCATGCGAAAGGACCCCACTGCCACCAGCTGTCCTTTGATCAGCCAAAGTCAGGAATAGAAGACATGGCCGTTAAAGCCTGCGGTGGTGCAGAGATATCTAGTAAGAGTCCCTGTGATAAATGAAGGTGCTGGGAGCTCCTTTTTATGGACACCCAGCCAGCCAGTTAGCTATAAAGTCCCTCTTGGTGGCTGTTCTCTGCTTGCTTTACCTGTAAAGGCTTAAAAAGTCCCCCAGGTAAAGGAAAGGGAGTGGGCAGCTAACCAAAAGAGCCAATGGGAAGGCTAGAACTTTTTAAAATGGGGAAAAAACGTCTGATTTTGTTCTCCAGGAAAGAGGGGGACGGGGAGCAGTTACGCTATGAGAAGCTTTAAGCCAGATATGATCATAGAGCATCAGATCATACCTAGAACAACTTATCTGGAACCCCCAGATGTGTAAGTAGATCAGGATGTTTAGAAAGGCACAATTAGGTTTATTTCTGTTTATATCTTATGGCTAGTGGACTCCTCTGTGCTAACCCCAGGTGCTTTTGTTTGCTTGTAACCTTTAAGCTGAACCCCCAAGAAAGCTATTTTGGGTGCTTAATTTTTGGAATTGCTCTTTTAAAATCTAGCAAAAGCCTAAGCTCCAGATGTATTTTCTTTCTTTTTGTGTCTAATAAAATTTACCTTTTTTAAGAGCAGGATTGAGTTCTTGGTGTCCTAAGAGGTTTGTGCAGGTTGTTTAATTAGCTGGGGGCAACAACTAATTTCCTTTGTTTTCTTTCTCAACTCTTCCCCGGAGTGGGTGGGGTGAAAGGGCTGGAGGGTACCCACAGGAAGGAATTCACAAGTGCGCCTTCCTGGGCTCTCAAAGGGGTTCTGCACTTGGGTGGTGGCAGCATCTATCCATCCAAGGTCAGAGAGAAGCTGGAACCTTGGGAGTTTAATACAAGCCTGGAGTGGCCAGTATTAATTTTTTGAATCCTAGCGGGCCCCCACCTTGTGCCAGAGTGGGGAATCAGCCTTGACAGTCCCAGTCTTTCAAGCAGGATTCAAGTTCCGCTTAGTACAAGCCATGCTACGGCATCCGTTTTGTTGGAAGTTTTTCTTCTGCTGTTTATTGTAAGAGTTGCTTTGGCAGGAAGGACCAGAAGAGCAATGGAGGAATAACCCGGCCATGGCCGAGATAAGGAGCAAAGGCCAATGACCACAAGGGGGGTTCGAATGCAGCCATACAGAGCACAAAGGATTAGCAGTCCATCGCCTTAACCAGTCAGCCAGGCCATCAGTTAAAAGGGCTCTGGTGTCACCAGCTGTCCTTTGATCTGCTGAAGACAGTGCTGAAGCCTGTAATCATGCTAGTGTTGGGGAAGCCTCCTGCAAGATTCCCATTCTCGAGAGGTGGTTGTGAGTCCTGGCGCGTGAAAGACATGCTACGGCAATTGCTCCCTAGCTGCTGCCACCAGAACAAGGAGGAAAGGCCAAAGATAAATGTGGTGTTTGAAATCACATGGGCAGATCACAATGGAAGTGCTGGGACATCAGTTGGGGTGTGTGTGTGGCTGAGTCACATGACTGACCCCATAACATGTGCTGTGTCTGTTTCTGGATGATGTCCCCTGGTGGCTCCCGCAGGTCCCAGCCCAGGGTTATAAATAGGCTTCTCAGAATTCAATTTTTATTATAATTTTGACACATAATGTCGATATTGATTTTAAAGGTTTTTTTTAACATTTGTTATCAATTTAAATGTTCACTATTGGTTAAAATCATGGGGTTTCGGCAACGTCTTTATATTTATTGATTTATATTTCACAGTGGAGGAAATTACAATGAGGGGTCAGACAATAATTATTTAATGACAGTAGACGTTGAGATTCAAAAAGTTAAAGCTTTATAACCATTAAAACACAAATTGTCATATATACACAGTATATATCCTTAAATCAGCCTCTAATAATGTCTCACACAGCATTTCTCTTACTTCGCTTAATTGCAGATTTCTATTAGTATCGATGGAAATATTTTCTCGTCGGTCTGTGTGCGTCCTGGGAAATTGATGTTTGCTGACATTTACCAATAAGAAGCAAATCCATCCAATCCTAGTTCTAAACAGAGCCCCCCGGGCTGTGAGGTGAGTAGAGAGACGGGCCTGTGGTTACTGGCTGTGGTCCTGTTCCCAGCGCAGGAGTCTCTCCCCCGCCCCCTGTGACTCTGTCCCCACAGCCCGGTAGTATTTATAGACACAGTCTCAGAGCGATGCTGCTCTCAAGACACAATGATCCCCCATCACTTGTCTGCCGTGCTCATTTCTGTCTCAGGGATGATTGCAGTGCTGCATTCGCAGCATGGCTGAGGGGCTGGAAGAATAACCCCCAGTCCAGCCCCTGGCAGAGCAGGTGACAGTGCGTATTGTTCAAGGTCTGGCCTGACAGAGTAAAACACCAAACCGCAGCTTATTTTCTGCAACCACTTGGAACGATTTCATATTTAGGCAACAAATATTTCAGCCTCTTTACAGCATAAACTTGTAGCGCACGCCTGTAATGCAGAGCAGAGTGGGACTCGGGGCTGTATGGAACAGGGCTTGTACTTCAATGTCTGCCCCTGTGCTACAATAACCAAGGATAGAAATCACAGCCTCTGGGGAACAGTGTGTGTGTGTGCACGCGCGTGGGGGTGTGTTCAAAGAGTTCAGCCATTGTGAAAATTCCAGCTATCACTGGGAGCTCCCAGCCCTCCCGTCTGTGTGTGTCGTACCAGAGCAGGGCCCACAGCTCTGGCCTGCTGGATCCGGCTCCCTGGCCCCAAGCCTGGCCCAGCAGGAGTGAAAATTAAACCCTTATTAAGCAAATATGTCTCTGCTCAAACACAGGGGCTGGATCCTGGCCTGGTGACATGCACGTGACCCCAGAGTAAAGCTGCTGCAGGCCATGAGGTTTTCTGGATTTACACACACACACACTGGTGTGACTGAAGGGCAGGGCAGTGTGAGGAGATGGGCCATGCTCACCACTGCTGCCCCAGGATACAGGCACAGAGAGCAGGAGCTGGCCTAGCCACCGGCCAGGGAAGAGGGGCAAATGGGTGTGTCTGGAGTTAAGCTAACTTTCATATCCCATGTAAGGGGAACTTACGGGGGCTGCTTGGTGTCACACATTTATCAGGGACCTCCCCTCCCGCCCCCCCCAAGTCTGATCAATGAGTTACTCCCCCTGAGCCTCATGGACAGGTTTCTGCACAAAAGCATAAACCACAGACCTCTCTGAAATCCCAGACAACCCTCCAACCTGCCCAGGACAGGGGAGACATCCAGAGCCATCGGTCACCTCTCCTTCCTTCTTCTCCCTGCCATTCCACCCAGAGCCCTCCGGATCGTACTGAGCGATGGCTCTTTTCCTCTGGATGCAGGTGACGATCGGGGCAGAAGTCAGCAGGAGCAGGACCAGGGCAGAGCAGAGGATCCAGACCCAGAGCGGGATAGCAGGCCCTGGGACAGGGGATGGAGCAGGGTGAGTGGTCTGAAGGTGGAGGTGAACTTGCAACGTGAGTCCTGCTCACAGACTGTCTGGAGGGGCCACTGCTGAGTGCTGGCCCTTCTGCACAGGGGACATTGCACCTGGCCTTGATACGTCCCTAACGAGCCTCGGGGAGCCTGTGAATGCCCAAGCCCAGCTGTTTAGAGACCTCATGCCTGGCTCCTAACCCCGCAGGGATCTCGCTCTGCCCTGGTTCTTTGCTGCTCTGTACCCAGCACCAAGGCAGGGGCATCTGGGGTCAGCCCCTCACCTGTGCCATGGAGCCCGTTGCAAGGGGCAGCACTGACACCATGGTCTGGGGTTACCATGTTTCAAGTTCCCAAATACAGGACACTACTGGGGGAAGGGGAAGCTGAAAGGGGAGAGAAGGTACAAAGATTCTTTCTGCTTTGAATGGGAAGGGGGCAGAGCCCTGCAGTGGGCTTAGCATTGCCTTCAGAGCAGCGCAAAAACAAGGGAGGACCAAAAGAGAGGTCATGTCCAGGGAAACCCGGATGTATGGGAACCCTGCCAGGGTCTGCTGCTGACCGGCACGGGGCAGGATCGCAGCCCGGCAGCCACTGACTCCCTGGCCAGATGTTTGTGCCTGATGCTGCCTCACAAAGCCAGAGCCCACACGGACCCTGCCTCCTTCCCAGGCCCCTGCCCCATGGACACACGTCCGTCCAGGCCATCGCTAGGGGCTCTGTGATAGGAGAACTGGCTAGTTCGTTTATCTCCTGGCTCCGCTGCCTGCGGAATCCGAACCCCTGTCTCTGCCCCCGCCAGGCTCTGCACAGCTGTGACCTCCATCGCCCTGGGGTAAGAGCCCAGCTCCCTCCACACCGCCAGCCACAGCATGGGGACATGGCAGCCCCCAGCCTCCTGGGGAGCAGACGGTGGCATGTGGGGCTGCCTGGACATTTTACATTCCCCACACGGAGGTGAGCCCCTGAGGCCTCCTGCCCCCCCCCCCCCCGCAGGCACCTGCGGTGGGGTAAAGTCTCCCCATTGAGATTGGCATGTGGTCCCCCCTCATCCCAGCCCAGCCCTCCCGCTTTCCTACAGGGAAATCCCACAGCAGGGAGCAAAACCATTTACCTTGGAGCAATGTCCCCTCTCCAGAGCCGTCACCGTCTGTGGGGCAGATACACAGCGATTACACATCACTTCAAACGCCAAAAGCCTCATACCAATGAGGTGTAGAATAGCAGCCTCAAGAAGGTTTTTTTTCCAACTTTTTGATTCACTGAAAATTTTGAAAAAAATTGTTTTCAAGTGAGTCCGAAACAATTCCCCCCCACCCAATTTTTTGAAATAGCCAGTGAGCCGAAAAAATCAGTTAGTCATGCTGCTCTGTTCCGTACTTGTACTTCATGAAGGTTTTAGTAAAGTAGACCATGATGACAATAAAACTGCTGAATATCTGTGACAGTTTGTCCATTTTCACACTCTGCCCTTCAGAGAAGATCACGATCTTTTGTCTTTTAATTAGTGGGAAAAACCTGCTCTTCCCCTTGATTATCATGCACATTGTAAGGAGAGTGATCACTTTAGATAAGCTATTACCAGCAGGAGAGTGGGGTGGGGGGAGTTATTTTTTCATGCTTTGTGTGTATAAAAAGATCTTCTACACTTTCCACAGTATGCATCTGATGAAGTGAGCTGTAGCTCACGAAAGCTTATGCTCAAATAAATTGGTTAGTCTCTAAGGTGCCACAAGTCCTCCTTTTCTTTTTGCAAATACAGACTAACACGGCTGTTACTCTGAAACCTGTCAGGATGAGAGGATGGTTCTTCATCACTAAAAACATGTAACCATTGCCCCAGGGACAGAGTTCTCACCTGGGAAATGTCAGGGAACGAGGGGGAAGTTTTACATCTTAACTCTAGATATCACAGTGTGTCCCCAGCCCGTCCTGGCTCCCTGACCCTCCACACCAAGCCCACCATTAGTGCTTTGCATTACCATCCACGTGTAGGTACCGGGCGTCACTGGGGAGAAAACTGTTCTCCTGGTTGTTGTCATCCTTGAGCTGGTAGCGGCAGGAAAAGGTCCCTGCACTCTCCCTGGACACTGTATAGGGTGAGTCCCATCTTTGCAGAGGACAATGCGGGTCATGGAGGCGTCCAAAGGGACTAAACACGACAGCACGGCTGTGTCCCCTTGGCGAGCAGACAGTCTGTCCAGGAACAGCCGCGGGGCGGGGAGAGTGCCTGGGGAGCAAACACATCTCTGTTAAACACCTGGGGCCAGATCCCCCGCTGGTGTCAATCAGCAAAGCTCCATTCACTCCATTGGAGCAGGGCCAATTTACACCTGCTGGGGACCTGACTCACTCACTCCAGTGGAACGTGTCTGAACCCGAACCCTCCAATCCCTGCTGTGCTCCCAGGACCAGTCACTCACCGGGAGAGCTGCAGATTTCCTGGCTTGTGACAAGGGAGCCTGTGAAATAAACACAAAGGGTCTCAGTGCAGGAGGGGAGGTGGAACAGGGAATTATAGTGACTGGAGCTGGAAATACAGTCGCATCCTCTAAAGGAAAGTGAGCATCTCTGGCTTTCGCAGGCCCAGGCAAATCTAGCTCCAGCCAGTAGAAAGAAATTCAGTCCCAGAAAAATGATGGGCCATGTTCTGCCCCTTTGTTTATCCCCTCGCCAGGGACAGAATGAATTTGCTGTTAAGCTCCCTGGAGCCAATTTCCTCTCAGCACAGTGGGGGATTTTCACAAGCACAAAGTGCAGCTTGGTGTCCAGCTCCCAGTGTGGATCGGCCCCTGGAGGATCCCAGCTAGGGATCTGCCCCTTTTGGAGCAATGGAGCCAGGTGCATTTACACCAGCCAGGGATCTGACCCACAGTCCATAACTTGTTATTTGCCCGGGGAGAAGTCCGGGATTTGCTGGTGCGTTTCAGTCTCAATGCGGATAACGAACGGCTCCCTGTACCAGCATGTAGAGCTCGCTGGACCCCAGACCCATGGCTGAAGGCTGGTGTGAGCATGCCAGAGACTCGCTGGAGATGGGTTAGGCCAACAGCTGACCCTGACCCCATGTCATGTTATGGGCCAGATCCTGCACGATTGGGGTCACTGAGAGCTCTCCCATTCATTCCAGTGGGAGCAGGGTCAGGGCTGACATGTCTATGGCCCTGATCCTGCAGGCCGATGATCCATCCCTTCCACTCGCATAGACATCCCTTGACTTGAATAGACTCTGGGCAGGCGTCAGGGCCTATACCAGAAAAACAATCTGCAGGATCAGGCCCATGAGCACATACACGCTGGGGAAACGCAGCTGGGAGAGTCAGTGGGAGGCTGAACACAGGTTTGTCTCCTGATCCTCAGCTCTTTAGCTCAGCAAAGAGCCAGGAGCAATTCACAGAACCCCCCGTGCAGCAGGCAGAGCTGGTATCCCCTTTGTACCGAACGGGTAAGTGACTGGCCCAGGGTCACCCAGGAAGTTTGTGGCAGAGCAGGGAATTCATCCCTCGCCTCTAAAGTCCCAACCATGGACCAGCCTTCTGGTACTGGTAATGATCACAGTGATTAATGATTAACTGCTATTTTCATAGAATAGTAGAATCAGAGAATATTTTAATTAATTTCAGCTGGGCTTTTCAGATCCCAGGGAAATCCCATCGTTACCCCATAAAATCTAATCACATTTGGCCGCATATGCGGCATTTCTGCTATTTGCGCCCGTGTGCGAGGTGAACATGTAGCATTTTCCCTTCCTGGACGTCATCTCCAGTTTAGGTTTCATCAAACGAAATGTCTGTCATCTTGAGCCAGTGATTTCATGCATGCCAAGATTTACACCTGAATCCGAGTGTGCAAAACAGCATCCCAGTGTGAAAATGGGCATCCCCTTCTGTGTCCAGCCCAGCCAGCTCGCACGGGCTAGTACCTTTTGTGTGTGCAGCGAGTGGGATGGTGCAAATCCGTTGTGCTCACAGACATCTGCACCCCATGTGCCATGCTGTGGGTGTGAAGGTGGCAAACACACCCACACGCTGGCAGTCTTGGGGTGTGAGTGCAGGGTGGTGTGTGCGGGCTCAGGGCCAGGGTGCAGCCCTTGGAAAACGACAGAGCATTTCGGGGTGACCCAACGACCTCGTTGCTGAGGTTCAGAGCTGGAATCTAACCAGCGATTTCCATCGTCCTTAACCCTGAGTCAGGTGATGCTAATTAAACATGCAGTTGCTATTATTAAATCCCTTGGAAGCTTCGGTGCGAGGTGGCAAGCTCTGATCCCATCCCGGGCAGTGTTGGCACTTTCAGGTCCACACAGCATGTGACCAGAGGGCTCAGAACCTCACAGGATTGGAGCCTAATTAAGCAAACGATCCTCTGCCCCGTGATCTCACGCTTCCAGCTAAACCCGGCCAGTGCTGGCCATACTCACAGAGAAGCCAGAGACCCAGCGTCGGGATGCTCAGGGGACAAGGTGATAACAGCATGGTCTGGCGATGCAGCAGGGAAGGCCTGTCTGTCTCTGCTCCTCAGAGTCTCAGTGAGCTTTGTCTTTCTCATCTGACCACTCCTTGGAGTTCAGGTTATGTTTTAAAAAAACAGGCCCTTTGACTGTGGATTTTTGGGTCCCAGGCATTGTGTTAAGGATTGAAAGACACACACAGGGGACACTGCACTTTACACACACTGATTGCCAGGGCAAAACCACACACCAGCAGTAACAGCTGCGCTGCCAAGTGTGTTTCATTCCAAGACTGAGGATCTCCAGTGGAGGAGGCCTGAGAATGTGAAGCCAGAATCCGAGGGGCACCGGCAGAGCTGTGGGTGGGTGGCTGGGAGCCCAGCTCTGGGACAGCAGGGCACTGACTGTTAGGGTTGAGAAGAGAAAATATAAGATGAGAAGAAATCGCAGGAAGAAAGATCAGAGCCACAAGCCACCTATAAATAAGCCCAGCCTGAGCTGTGGTCAGGAAGCGAGTTTGTGCGACTCTGGAGACACGTGCTGCTGGTGCAATGCACAAACACAGAGACCCGGCCGCAGGCCGCCCCTGGGCTGTGGTCACTGTATTACCAGAGGCATCTCCAGTGCAGAGTTCCTCCCCCCGCCCCTGCCGGGCCCAACTTTGCTAGCAGCTCGTAGCCCTTTGTACCACGGCACTGAGGAGTATTTTTAACAACACAGACCCGGAGCGAGGCTGCTCCTGTGACACAGAGGCCCCTCCTCTGGGGTATCATAGAATCATAGAATATCAGGGTTGGAAGGGACCTCAGGACGTATCTAGTCCAACCCCCTGCTCAAAGCAGGACCAATCCCCAACTAAATCATCCCAGCCAGGGCTTTGTCAAGCCTGACCTTAAAAACTTCTAAGGAAGGAGATTCCACCACCTCCCTAGGTAACGCATTCCAGTGTTTCACCACCCTCCTAGTGAAAAAGTTTTTCCTAATATCCAACAGTAGGTGGAGCCCAGACCCTGAGTCCCTGTGATTCATTCCCTGGTGATACCTAGCCCCTGTCACTGGCTACTCACAGAAATTCCAGAGCCTCTGCCCCCCACAGGAGCAAGGTACCCCAATTTACTGGTTTTACCTTAACCACCCATGCCTGTAAACCACACAGCGCTCATGAGCACTTACAATAAAACCCAGGCAGGGTTATTTAAGAAAGGATAAAGATTGAACTAGAAACAAGAGAAAGTAATGGCAACAAATGGTTATACCAGAGAACAAAATCATAAACGACAAACCCGGGTCTACACTGATTAAGTTACCTTTCCTAGCTAATAAAGTAGGCTCCCCTTATCTGAATGGGCCATTACCGAGACATATTCTCCCCTGGTGACTAGTTTCTACTCCAAGTCTGGAAATAAATTCATTATTCCTTAAAGATTACCCGTACAAACATCTCACAATGATTATGAGTCGTGACAAGTTACTCGCTCTCTGTAGCTATCTTACACATTACTCTTTATGGATAATATCCTCTAAGATGTATGTTCAGTGTTGTGAGTTTGTCTGAGTTGAGGGTTGTTTGCAAAGAACAAGGAACCCTTTGCCCAGAAGTCTCTGTGTCTCTGCTCTGTCTTTGCCCTTTGGGGCTCTGGGTGTATCCACAGGGCTAGACTGTGAGAAAAATCAGTGTGAGAGGCAGGGTGTTCCTTTAACCTGGCTCTGTCACACCTGGGGGACCCTGTGCCTGTCACATCCAGGAGGCCCTGCCCCTGTCACTCCTGGGGGACCCTGCATCTGTCACATGGGGGAGACCCTGTGCCTGTCATATCTGCATGGAGGGGGGTGGTGGTGTCCTGCATCTGTCACATGGGGGAGACCCTGCGCCTCTCATACCTGGGGGATCCTGTGTCTGTCACATCCAGGGGGGTCCTTCCCCTGTCACACCGGGGGGACCATGTGCCTGTCATACAGGTGGCCCTGCCCCTGTCACATCTGAGGGGCCCTGCCCCATCACACAGGGGGGACCCTGCCCCTATCACACCTGGGGGATCCTGTGTCTGTCACATCCAGGGGGCCTTGCCCCCTCACACCTGGGGGACCCTGTGCCTGTCATATGGGGTAGGGCTGTCTCTGGGGAACCAGCGTGTCTGACACTCCAAGACACAGCCCATCCTGAGCCTCACAAGAGAAGCATCTGAGAGTCGTTTCCATCTTGCCTCAGTGGGGGAGGGCCCCTCTGGCCACAGACACACGTCAGGGCTGCTCCCAGACACACTGCTAGAGCCCACAGCCCATCCAGTTCCTCTGCTCCCCACCCCGTGGTGAGCCAGTCCCCAGCTGGTGGAAGTCCATGCTGATGTCGGTGCCGTGTGCCCATTTCCACCAGTCGAGGCTCAGCCCCTGTATTGTTATATTTGTATTGATATTGTCTCAATTGCAACGGTATCTGCACTGGTGTGGGGGCTCCAATGGCAGGGTTAGGGCCAATTAAGTGACTGATCTTTCAATCAAATCCACATGTCCTGTTGAAGGATTGGGGCCTACAAATCTTGCAATCTCCTTAACTTGGGGTTTTCTGGCTTTTATTTGCTTAACTATCAATGTTAACTTTGCCCCAGAGTAGCTGTGTGTATTGTCAGAGCCGCGGGGACTGCCACTCACCGCTCTCTTGCTGTCTGGTGCAGGTGCTGGGGTCACAGGCCAGGAGCCCTGCAGCTCCCCTGGTGAGTGAGAGCATAAGAGACGTGGAAGAAGGGGAGACACAGAAAGGAGTGAAACTCCTGACAATGGCAACAAGAGGGCAGATGGGAAGGTGTAGGAGGGGGATGGGTGGGGAATGCCTCTTGCATGATTGCTGCCTGAAATCCTCTTAATCAAACAGTAAATTGGACTTCTCACAGTGCCACACCATAAACATGACTGGAAATGAAGCACACTTGGGCCAGATCCTCAGCAGGTATAAATCAGCGTAGCTCTGCTGACTCCAATGGAGTGGTGCCAATTTACAGCAGCCGGGAATCTGGCCCAATGTCACTGGGATACATATCTAACAAACTTTCCATCTGTAAATCTTGGCAGGCTTGGAGCTAATACAGGAGTGTATTAATGAGACCAGGGTACTGCACTAGACTGAATTAGTCTTAAATCTCCTGCTTTGCACCATATTTATTTTAATTTCAATGAGAAGAGAGACAGCTCGTTCCGTCAGCCAAGCGTGTTTCTCATCTAATTCATCACGGATGCCTAGTTCCCTGCCTGGCAGAGTTAAGTTATTCACCTCTGGTGACTCCCCGCGAGTTAGCCGAGCTCCTGCGAGAACAGCCACACTGCTGTGTGCCCACTGGCTCTGCACTCGCTCGCACGTGGGGCTGTGGATTCTGGGGGCCTGTCCCGTCGCTCTGAGCGATGAATTGTGGGAGAGCTTCTCTGTCCTTTCTGGGCACTCTAGGGGAACGGTGGGAGGGCACCGGAGGACTGGTGACACGCAAGTGGCACATGCCTGGATCCACGCTACAGAGGGGTTGTGTTGACAACTGATAAGTTGATCTCACTTGAGTTTTCCCTGTACCCCCTCTTGGACGGGCCAGCTCCAGTTAACAGCACCACCACACTTGAGTTAAGGGATTTTTATGTGGATGGGATTCAAGATATAACTTGAGTTAATGCTGCAGTGAAGACAAGCCCTTCGTCTCCTCTCAGAGGCATATTTCAATCTATTTTTTTTTGTTGCAGGTGACTTCCCATCTCCTACACTGTCCCTGAGCACCTCTTCAGCTCAAGTGGGGGACTCCGTCTTGGCTCAGTGTTCCCTTCATCCCAACAATGTAGCTGCTCTAGTTATTTTCTGTCAGGATGGCAAACAAATCTCAAGCCAATTGACCACGTCAGGCCGGTCACTGTATCGACATGACATCTCTGTGCGGAGCTCAGGCCAGTTTCGATGTATGTACCAGTACAGGATCAACCAGAACCAGGTGAACAATTCTCGTCTCAGTCTCCCCCGGACCTTGAATGTAACAGGTGAGTTGTTGGACTCCTACACAATATGAGGAGAGGGAAGAGAACATCTGGCTGGCTGGTGTCAGACATCCTTCTGCCACAGGAACCTGTTCATGGCGAGGAGGTAGTGAGCTGTGATCATTACCGAGCTGGACTGGGATTGTGCACACCCTGTTAAATCTGAGGGTCTGTCCCAGATCAAGATGTCAATTGATGAGGCTTTGGATAAAATGGATAAATTAAACAGTAATAAGTCCCCAGGACCAGATGGTCTTCACCCAAAAGTTCTGAAGAAATTCAAATATGAAACTGCAGAATTACTAGCTGTGATATGTACCCTATTGCTTAAATCAGCCTCTGGACCAGATGACTGGAGGGTAGCTAATATAATGCTGATGTTTTAAAAAAGGCTCTGAAGGCGATCCTGGCAATTACAAGGTGGTAAGCCTGACTTCGGTACTAGGCCAAATGGTTGAAACTCTAGTAAAGAACAGAATTATCAGACACATAGATGAACACAATATGTTCACAGCTTTTATACAACACAACACAGCTTTTATAAAGGGAAATGAGGCCTCATCAATGTGTTAGAAGGTCTATAAACTCATGAATGGTGTGAGGAAAGTGAGTAAGGAAGTGTTATTATCCCTTCACATAACAGAAGAACCAGGGGTCACAAGATGAAATTAATAGACAGCAGATTCAAAAGAAACATAAAGTATTTCTTCACACAACATACAGTCAACCTGTGGAACTTGTTCCAGGGAGGTTGTGAAGGCCAAAAGGATAACTGGGTTGCAAAAAAGTATGAGATAAGTTCCCGGAGGTTAGGTCCATCAATGGCTATTAGCCATGATCTGGGTGTTTCTAAACCTCTGACTGCCAGTAGCTGGGAGAGGATGACACGGGATGGATCACTCATTAATTGTCCTGTTCTGCTCATTCCCTCTGAAGCACCTGGCATTGGCCCCGGTCAGAAGACAGGATACTGGGCTAGATGGACTATTGGTCTGATCAAGTCTGGCTGTTTTTATGTTCTTATTAGATTTCTAACTCCATTTTCCAACCCCACCTCTTGGCCAGTTTCTCTGTCTCATCCACTCATGATCGTTGTGGGCAGGGATTGACATTTATCCTGTCTGTAAAGCTACCAGCTCAATGAGACCTGACCTGGATTTGACTGTCAGGTGCTAGTGCATTATGATTATTAACTATGATTACATCAGCTGGGAATCTGGATCACTGATGTCTATGCAGTGGGGCTGATCTGCACCAGCTAGAGATCTGGCCCATTGACTCCAGTAGAGTGGGGCCAATTTACACCAGATGGGATCTGGCCCAGTGTGTCTGAGGCTCCTTTGGAGAGACATGGTCTAGGGATTTGTAGCAGCTGCATCTCTGGGATGATCTCTGCTTGGCTGGCCACTGAACCGCTGAACGTCCCTGATGTTGTCTGTGTTTTTTGCCCAGGCCAGAAGCTGATCCCGAGCACCGGCCCCAGCCCTGAGGATCCACCGTCTCAGGAAGGTGAGTGACTAGGGTTGCCAACTTTCTAGTTTCAGAAAATTGAACATCCTTGCCCCGCCGCTGCCCCAAAGCCCCTCCCCGTACCCCATCCCTTCCCCACGGCCCCACCCCCACTCACTCCATCCCCCCTCCTCCGGTCTCTCACTCTTCCCCACCCTCGCTCACTTTCACCAGGGCTGGGGCAGGGGATTGGCGTTTGTGGGGGAGTGAGGGATCCGGCTGGAGGTGTGGGCTCTGGGATGGGGCTAGGGACGAGGGGCTCAGGGTGTAGGAGGGTGCTCCAGCCTGGGGCCAAGGGGTTCGGAGCGCAGGAGGGAGCTCTGGGCTGGGGCAGGGGGTTGCGGTGTGGGGGGAAAGATGAGGGCTCCAGCTGGGGTGCGGGGTCTGGGGTGGGGCTGCGTATGAAGGGCTTGGGGTGTATGAGGGGGCTCTAGGTTGGGGCCAAGGGGTTCGGCGTGTGGGAGAGGGGTGTGGAGTCCTGGAAGGAATTCGGGTGCGGGAGGGAATGTGGGGTGCAGGCTCCAGGAGGGAGTATGGGTGTGTGAGGGGGCTCTGAGTTGTTGCAGGGGGTTGGGGCCCGGGATGGGGCTTGGAGTGCAGGCTCTGGGTGGCTCTGGCTGGTGTGGTTTGTGGGGGTCTGGGAGGCATTGATGTCAGGTGGCCCCTTAAATAGCAGCCACACCAGCACTGCCCTGGCATTTCCCGGGCGTCAGAGGCTGCTCTAACAGCCATGAATCCTGGACACCTGGCTCGGTGAGGACAAAAGTTTTTCCTGTTCTCTGGAATGTGGGGAGGGGGGGAGAGAATTCCCCGCTAGTGACACACCCACCCCACTGCTGCCCCTGGCTCGCTGCTCCCCCAGCATAGTGCAAATCACAGCAGCTCTAGGGAGAGAGCTGATGCAGGCCCCCCTCCTCCTCCTGCCATTTGCAGTGGCCCCCAACCCCTCTCCTTCATTCTCACCCACAGCCCGGCTGCTGGCTGGGGCCTCCACACCCAGCTGCTGCCCGACTCTGTTCGGACCAGTTCCCAAGCAGAGCAGCCCAATTTTACCCCATGCTTCCACGCAGCCCATTCATCCCCAGGAGGAGAGTGACCTGCCCACAGCCCCTTACCTGCTGTCCGCATGGTCCTGAGTTCAACCCAGCAGAGTAGCCCCACAGGGAGCAGGTTGTGGGACCCAGGACAGGTGGCTGACCCCTCCTCTCTCAGCTCCCAACAGCTGGGGAGCAGTGGGCCGGGTAGGGAGGGGGCTGAAGACACTTCCTAAAGGCCACAGTGCCCGCTCTGCAGGGAACCCCTGGCCACCGCAGAGGCTGCTGCCGGGGGTTAACCCCGCCGGCCCCAGCCTGCAGCCAAATACCTTTCCCAGCCTCTCCGCTGGTATCCACCCCCTGCCAGCGGGGGCTCGCACCGCCCCCGAGCTCCACAGAGAGAGCTGCTGCAGGCCCCCTCCTCATCCCCCTGCCGCCAACCAGACTTTTAACGGCCCAGTTGGCAGTGCTGACCGGAGCCACCAGGGTCTCTTTTCGAAAGAGAAAACTGGATGCCTGGCAACCCTAAGAGTGACTGTGTTCAGGCCTAATTCCCCCAGCGCTCAGCACGCTGAGATCACGGTGGGTCTGAACTCTCAAGAATCTCACCCTGATTCCCTGACCCACAGCCCATCAGCATCCCTGGGACCCTGGCACTGAGTCCAGTGGGCCGGGCTTCTCCTATGTTCAGAACTGGGAGGAGGTGTCCTGTTCTAGGCCGGTCCTTGAGCAGCCCCTCTCCAACCTCCCCCACAGCAGGGTGTGTGGGGAGGGGAACAGCACATATAGAAGCGTCCGCAGCTGAGGGAGACCCATCTGTCTCCCCACAGCCATTCCCCCCTCTCACCCTGCAGCTGGCAGCATCTCCTACTAAAGCAGCTTCTGCGTCGTTGCAGCGATGGGAGAGGAAGTAGAGATGGGACCATTTTACACCCCATGGCCAAAGCACCCGGCAGCTTGGGAAAGTGGAAAGAGCCTCCCCTGTGGGCTGGGAGCTGGGGGTGGGGAGAGTTCAGGAATCCCCGTTCTGCACTGTTACGAGAAGGAGGAACCGGGATGGAACCAGAGGACCCCCAGAGGGCAGACTGGAATCCACCCAACAGCCTCAAGAATGGGAGAACCAAAGAACAAGATAAAATCTAGCAGCACGGAGCCGTCAGGAATGTGCTATCTGCTGATTGATTCAGCAACAGCATGATGAAGCAATTCCCATAGACTGGCATAGGAAGAAATTCCAATAAAAATAGACTCTAAAAAGTGAGAACTTTGGGGTCTGATTCTGCAAACCAACTTCCAGGAGCATCAGATGAGCATCTGACAAGGCCCTGCTCCCTCCTCATGTCCAGGCCACCTGGCCAGTGGCTTGGCATGAGCAACTCTAAGGCTGGTAACTATGAAAACAACCTTGCAGAACCTGTGTGTGTGTGTTTGTAGGAATGAATGTGTGAATAAATACGAGATTGAATGGAATGTTATAGCTATAACTAACTGCTTACTATGATTCTTTCTGTATTCACAATAAATGTGGTATTTTGCCTTTTTCCCTTTAATGAGATCCTGCTGGTTTTTATTTTATTGGTATAACAGCGGAAGGTCCCTCCCATGACCCCGGTGGGGAAGGACAGGCTCTAAAGCCTTGGCGAGGCCAGAGCAAGTCTGGGCTGGGGCATCCCCGGGCTGGGGAGTCACACAGTGGCTGGCCTGTGACTCGTCTGCCTGCCCATTGTGACACGCCCCTGCTGGCTGGCACAGCCTCATCCCCTCACTGCCAGGCTTGGCTCTGGCAGAGCGAGAGCTGGCACGTGCCGCTGGGGAACGCTGAGCCAGCAGTTCCAGCTCCGCCACCGGCAGCAGAAAGTGGGTGGCCCATTTACACGCAGGCTTCTGCCCACTCCTGACTCCAGGTAGGAGAATCTTCTAGTGCCCACCTCTGCTTTTCCATTGCATCGCCAACCACACCGAGCCTTCCCCGAGCTCCTGGCTGGGTGGCGCACGTCTGCCAAGTGCCCCAGTGCCAGCCGTCTAGCCTGGTGCCAGTGAGGAAGTGGGCAGCGGCATGCGCACAGGAGGGAGCCCGGGGCGGCTCGACAGAAGGGGTCACACCAGTCGAGCCCGGAGGGGACGGAGACAAGGAGGAGGGTTTGGCAGGGCTGGTGGGAAGGCACGGGAAGGCGGCACAGGTGGTTAGATGAGGCATTGGGCTGGGACCCAGGAGAGCTGTGTTCAGTTCCCCGCTCCTCTGTAAGTCTTCTGCGTGATATCAGGTGAGTCCCTGTCGCTCCGGGCCTCAGCTAACGAGGGAGAGCACGTCCCTGCTCTGCGGAGGGGGCGTTGAGAGCCTAAATACCACAACACCCGTGTGCTAAGCCACTGGCATGGTGGGGCCAGGTAAGTGCCCAGACACTGAGGTTGCCGGGGGAACAGGCATTCTCCGGTTGCCTGGAGCCATTGTTCCATTCACCAGGACAGTCCGATCCCAGGACAGTCCCCCTGAGCTCCGGAGAGGACTAGAGGTGCTTTAGGACGCCTGCCGTGCAGCTGCTGGCGAGTCAGCAGGAGACATTGGGTGAGGAATGGAGCCCCCCAGGACAGGGGCCATTCAGGAGACCCAGCGTGGGGGGAATCAGGCCTGGGATTCTCTGCAGCGGCTGCTCCCACACAGGCCTTGGAGAGAGGAGCTGTGAAACCCCCACAAAGCGCTGCCCCGGCACAGAGCTCTGTAGCACTGGGACCCTGTACGCGTGAGCCGCAATCCAGCAGGGCCTTGGGCCAGCCCCACCCTCTCCCATTGCCCCGCTCGGGGAGGCCAGGGCACAGTACACAATTTAGCACTGACCAGCTGCAAGGATCCTGGCGGGCCCTGGTATGGTTGGAGCAGCATCTTCAATGTTCGGGAAGAGCGAGATCTGTGCAATAGGCAACGTAGCTCCATCTGGGCACCAGCCAGCTCCTGTGCCCCAGAGAGCTCCCACAGCTCCCACTGAACCAGGGACGAAGGGGGCAGGAGGTTGGAAGAGAAGGTGCCATCCTGGAACCCAGGAGACCCATGTTCATTTCCCAGCTCTGCCACAGATGCTCTGTTTGTCTTCGAGCAAGTCCCTTCTTCCCTCTGTGCTGTAGTTCCCTGTCTGAACAGTGGGGGTAGCTGCCAGACCCTGCCCTGCAGGGGGCAGTTAGAATAAATGCTATTGAGGTTGGGTAGTGCTCGGATGCCAGGGGGATGCGGGCCAGGATGGTGCCTAAGACAGACCGAAAGCAAGGGGGAGCTACAGAGCTGGTGGTGAGAGGGGTTTGGCCTTTGACAATCCGCTCTGAGTGCCTGGGGTGCCAGACCCCAGGCAGCCACTGGCATTGCCAGACCTCCCTGATCTACGGTGCTGCTGCTCTCCCTGCTTCTAGGAGTCACTGCCTCCCCCTGGGCCGAGACCCCCGTGTCACGGAGTCACCGGGCAATGCTCTGGAACTGCTCCCTACGAAGTCAGTCAGGACTCTGGGGAAGTCTCCTTTCTGTGAGCAGCCTGTCTGCAGGGCAAACAGCTCACACAGCTTCCACCTTCCTGGGTCTGACCTCGGAGCATTCAGCATCCTCTGCCCCTCCGTGAGCTTCCCACAGCGAGTCCGCCCAGGCAGGCTCCTGGGGAAGCCAGAAAGTCCTGCACCCCAACTCCGCAGTCAGACGTGACTCTCAGCCAGCCAGTAAAACAGAAGGTTTATTAGATGACAGGAACATGGTCTAACACAGAGCATGTAGGTGCAGAGAACAGGACCCCTCAGCTGAGTCCATTTTGGGATGTAGTGAGCCAGAGAACCACGTCTGTACTTCACTCCATGTCCCCAGCCAGCCTCAACTGAAACTCTCTCCAGCCCCTCCTCCTCTGGGCTTTGTCCCTTTCCTGGGCCAGGAGGTCACCTGATTCCTTTGTTCTCCAGCCCTTTTAGCTCTCACCTTGCAGGGGGGAAGGGCCAGGCCATCAGCACCCAGGAAACAGGGTGTCGGCCATTCTCTGTGTCCAGACCCCTGCACATACCTGCCCTCTAGGGCTCTGCAATGATCATACACCCTTACCCCACCACCTAGAGACTTAAGAACTGCCTAGGGGAAACTGAGGCACCCCCACACTATTCAGAGGAAACATTAAGAACAGTCCCACTTCCTCACACACCACAGCAATCATCTCCTGGGGCTGTCATGGCACTGAGCATTAGCAAGATCTGAGACTCAGTTGGGGGGGGGGGGCGGGGGGCTGCTATTAAAGCAGCTTCTGCGTCATTGCAGTGGTGGGAGAGGAAGCAGAGATGGGACCATTTTACACCCCATGGCCAAAGCACCCGGCAGCTTGGGAAAGTGGAAAGAGCCTCCCGTGTGTGCTGGGAGCTGGGGGTGGGGAGAGTTCATGAATCCCTTTCTGCACTGTCACGAGAAGGAGGAACCGGCATGGAACTGATTCTCCCACTCGGGGATCCAGAGACCCCCTGGATCCAATAGCATGGACGCAGGGAGGAGCTCTGGCCTGGGGTCTGCAGGAGCTGGGACTAGAGGAGCCCAGCGGTCCCTTCCGGCCTCACGTCTGTGACTGTGGGGAACGGAAGGTCCCTGCCATGACCCCGGTGGGGAAGGACAGGCTCTAAAGCCTTGGCGAGGCCAGAGCAAGTCTGGGCTGGGGCATCCCATGGCTGGGGAGTCACACAGTGGCTGGCCTGTGACTCGCCTGCCCATTGTGACACGCCCCTGCTGGCTGGCACAGCCTCATCCCCTCACTGCCAGGCTTGGCTCTGGCAGAGCGAGAGCTGGCACGTGCCGCTGGGGAACGCTGAGCCAGCAGTTCCAGCTCCGGCACCGGCAGCAGAAAGTGGGTGGCCCATTTACACGCAGGCTTCTGCCCACTCCTGACTCCAGGTAGGAGAATCTTCTAGTGCCCACCTCTGCTTTTCCATTGCATCGCCAACCACACCGAGCCTTCCCCGAGCTCCTGGCTGGGCGGCGCACGTCTGCCAAGTGCCCAGGTGCCGGCCGTCTCGCCTGGTGCCAGTGAGGAAGTGGGCAGCGGCATGCGCACAGGAGGGAGTCTGGGGCGGCTCAACAGAAGGGGTCGCACCAGTCGAGCCTCGCTCCACCCACACCCTGGCCTCCTGAGTCCAGCTCCAACCATGAGGCCTGACCACCTCCAGCACCTTTGCTGACACCATCACTTCCAGAGGGAATGGCACTGAGGTTGCCGGGGGAACAGGCATTCTCCGGCTGCCCGGAGCCATTGTTCCATTCACCAGGACAGTCCGATCCCAGGACAGTCCCCCTGAGCTCTGGAGAGGACTAGAGGTGCCTTAGGACACCTGCCGTGCAGCTGCTGGGGAGTCAGCAGGAGACACTGGGTGAGGAATGGAGCCCCCCAGGGCAGGGACCATTCAGGAGACCCAGCGTGGGGGGAATCAGGCCTGGGATTCTCTGCAGCAGCAGCTGCCACACAGGCCTTGGAGAGAGGAGTTGCGAAATCGCCACAAAGGTCTGCCCCGGCACAGCCTGCCTGCCTGCCGCTCTCCCGCCTTCTGCTCCTTCCCCTTCACGGTGGTGTCAGAGCAACTCCTGCTGCTCACCAGCCCGCCCCCGCTCCCCGACCCCGCTTGCCTCCCCCACCTGGGACCTGCCAAGGCCCCAAGATTCCTGGGGGAAGGGATCAGGGTAATTTCCCTGGGCAGGAAGAATCCTGAGTGGTTGGATGCAGCCTGTCTGCTGGGCAGTTTGTGAACCAGCAGAAGGAGAGGCGGGATTGAGCCGGGGGAGGCTGTTTGTCCTGCGGGATGGGCCTGGGAGTCGGGAGACCTGGGTTCTAATCCTGCCTGTACTGCTGACTGCCTGGGTGACTTTGAGGCCATCCACTGGCTTGTTTCCCTGCTGGCTGCCTTGGCTAGTTAGAGTCTGAGCCCTACGGCCCAGGGATTGTCTGCAGCACCTGGGGCAACAGGGCCCTGATCTCAGCTGGCAGCTGTAGGCTCTGGTGGAACGGCAATACGTGGACTGGCCCTGATGCTGAACGGGGCAGTCGCCTCTCACCCCTCACAAGCAATGCCTTGTCCTGGCTTCTTGCAGGATGGCTGAGGAAGTCCGCAAGGTCCCCTTGAAGCCTATCCTTGCCTGGGAGGAGACGAGACCTCCTCGAAGGAAGAGTCCGCGGAAGAGCCCACAGCAGCAGCAGGAGCTGTGTGTGCCTCAGCCCTTCCATGCTGGTGAGTGGGTGCCTCCTGGGTGGGCGGAGGGGGCTGCAAAAATGGCAGAGGCCATGGCCCTGCATTGCGGTGGGACTTGGCCCTGCATTGCGGTTGGGGTTGCAAGACCAGGGTGTCAGTGGCGGGAGAAGACTCCATCACCTTTGTACAACTCTGGACTGCCATAAGATGGAGAGACAGGAAAACCCAGGCAGGGGGGAATGGCCCCTCCTGCTGGCAGCAGCTGCAGCCCCTACATCTGATCGGGGCATTAGGGGCGGCAGCAGAAGCATCAGGTGGAGACTGACTGAATTGCTCACCCCCATCCATCACACTGCAGGGTCGGAAGATGTTTTCCACCAGTCGAAGGGGATGCTCTGTGCACGGTGGGTTGTTAAGCCTAGGATTGCAGGGCGCCGGCCAAAGCATGAGATGCCCCCTGATGTTGCAGCCCCATCTGCTGGCTCCTTTGCAGGGGGGTGACGCATGGCACAGCACAGGGCATTTGGGTGGTGGGGTTGTTGATGGGCGCCCAGGGCTTGCCCAGGTTACACCCCGTGGCTGTCGATGGCAGGAGAGGCAGTCAGAGGACGCAGAACGGGGAGGCCCTGGATCCCCGTATCCTGTGCAGACTGGGTAGCTCCTCCCTCTCCCGCAGCTGGGAGCAGACCGATTCACTGCCAGTCCCTCTCCCCCTTCAGCAATGGCCCGGAGAGTGGGGACACCACTCATAGCCTGACATCATGCCTCCTTCCAGGTGTGGCGCTCCCCAGATCCCCAGGCTCAGCCTGCATGCTGGGTGCGGCGGGGAAGTGGGGTAGCAGCTGGGAACCAGGGCTCTGACTGGATCTTTGCTGGGCTGAGCAGTAAAGAGTTGGGGAAACCAGGGATGGCTGTGCCAGACCCTGTTGTGCATCGGGGCTGCTACCCTGCTGGGGTGGGAGCGGGGGGCAAGGGTTTCTGCTAAGATCTCTCTCACCCAGCCTGCAGCTTGGCAGCCTCAGGTATTACCACTGCTCTGTCTTTGATCAGATTCACCATCACGGGGGAATGCCTCCTGCTTTATGGGGCCAGACTCGCAGGAGAAAGAGACCCTAGAGTACATCAACGCCTTTCTCAAGGGCAATGAACAGGTACCAAGAGCCCTCCTCTGATCTCTCAGCTACTGCCCTGTCCACATGCACCATCCGTCCTTCTCCGGATGAGGCATAGATTCTAAGGCCAGATGGGACCACTGTGACCTCCTGTATAACACAGGCCAGAGACCTGCCCCCAAATAATTCCTGTTTAAACTACAGCATCTTAAAAACATCCTGTCTGGAGTTACAAAAGGCACCCACCATGCCCCTTGCCCACTTGTGCCCACTGGATTTGGCCAGTCCCCAGCGTGATGGGTTGCCCCCCTTTGAGGTGCCACCTGATTTACTGGCTTATCACTGAGCCCGCCTCTTCTGCCAGCCTGGGCCCCCGTTACCTTGTCTTGTTGGGCTCGGCTCACAAGCCTCTTCCAGCCATACACACAGGCAGGGCCACACCCAGCTGCAGAAAGACACAGACACTGAGATCAGCTCTGGGAAGACTCAGCTGAAGGGCTTTGTCCCAGTTCTCTGGTGCCCACCTCCTTTGGAGTACAGACCCAAAGGTTTTATAACATTCACCCCCTCCCTCGACGTGGAGAGAGGTATGAACAACTCTTTGCCCCTCCTCCCACTTACTAATTTATACTACAAACTGGGTTGTGGTGTAAACAAGAAACAAGATAATTAACTACAAGAGGTAGATTTTAAGCGGTTATAAGAGATATCAAACAGAACAAAGCAGATTACCATTGTAAATAAAGAAAACACACAAACGAAGCTTTACACACCAGATAGATAGGATAGACATTAGCAAATTCTCCCTGAGTGATAAACAGGTTGGCAGATTCCTAAGGCAGAAGCTGCCTTGGTTTTGCAGCTTGGATTTCCCAGGTTTTCTTGCACAGGCTAGGAATCTCTTTCTCTAGCCTGGGACCATCACTTCTCATGGTTCAATCTTTGTCTCTCAGGTGTTTCCAGGTATCTTATTGCAGGGAATCTGAGGTCCCATCCCGTCCCCCCTGCGATGTCATTGTTCCCCTTTTATCTTCTCTTCCCACCTGCTGGAAAACTCTTTTGCTGTGACCTGGGTCCAACAGGTCCCGTTGTGTCCGCGTTATCTCGGGGAGGTTTCTATTGCACGCAGTTCCTGGGGTAGCCCTAATGCTTGTACATTTCCTCCAGGAGCCAGTGTTTGGCTTTTTTGCTGTTCTACCTGAAAGGCTGTTTTGAAGCTCACAGTGTTTTTCAGGAACACATACACAGCTGAACTTCAGAACGTCACATCCAACGATAGCACATGCAATCCAATGAGACATTAATGTCTAGCAGAGAAAGACTTTTAGAATGATACCTTACAAGACATACTTGGTACCAAACATATCCTAATTAGATGACAGTGGCAAATATTGGGGTGTCAGGGTGTCACACCCAGATGTTCCTCCCACTCTATCAAGCCCCCCAGTAAGACTGTCTGGCTGCTTAGCCCCCACCTTGCAGTTCCTCTTTGGACACCTACCCCATGAGATCTGCTCCCTCTCTGCTCTGGTTTCACACAGAGCTGCCCTGCCCAACCCACATAGTCACTCCTGTTGGGAGATGAATGGCCTTCTGGCCTTCGGCATATCAAAGCCTGAGCAGCGCTAGGGGGAAGCTTTCTGACATCTCTCCCACTGGCAGCTCCTTTCCACGCTTGGATCGTGTCATCACCATCAGCAGGGCCGCCCTCACGCGGCACCCAGAGAGAAACCTGGCAGCTTTTCTCGGCAAAGCCCTCCTTGTGGAGAAGATAAAGGTGAGTAAAACACACACTCGGGCTATGTTACTTGGGGGGTTTAGTGGTTTCACACAGAGCTGCCCTGCCCAACCCACATAGTCACTCCTGTTGGGAGATGAATGGCCTTCTGGCCTTCGGCATATCAAAGCCTTCGGCATATCAAAGCCCTCCTTGTGGAGAAGATAAAGGTGAGTAAAACACACACTCGGGCTATGTTACTTGGGGGGTTTTCTGGTTTCACACAGAGCTGCCCTGCCCAACCCACATAGTCACTCCTGTTGGGAGATGAATGGCCTTCTGGCCTTTGGCATATCAAAGCCTGAGCAGCGCTAGGGGGAAGCTTTCTGACATCTCTCCCACTGGCAGCTCCTTTCCACGCTTGGATCGTGTCATCACCATCAGCAGGGCCGCCCTCACGCGGCACCCAGAGAGAAACCTGGCAGCTTTTCTCGGCAAAGCCCTCCTTGTGGAGAAGATAAAGGTGAGTAAAACACACACTCGGGCTATGTTACTTGGGGGCTTTAGTGATTGGCCTGGAGAGCTCTGCAGATTTGTCTACCTTCAACTGCCAATCGCTGGATCGTGTTGGACGTTTGTCCGTTAGACTGAAGAGCCCATTTTCAAGCATTTGCTCCCTGTGTAGGTACTTACAGACTGTCATCAAGGCACCCTGTAACCTTCTCTTTGTGAAGCTGAACTGATTGATTTCTGGAGTCTCTCACTATAAGGCATGTTTCCCAGTCCTTCAGTCACTCTTGTGGCTCTTCTCTGACCCCTCTCCAATTTATCAACATTCTCCTTGAATTGTGGGCACCAGACCTGGACAGAGGATCCCAGCAGAGGTCGCACCAGTGCCAAATACCGAGGGAAAATAACCTCTCTAACAACTGGAGATTGCCCTGTTTGTACAGCCCAGGATGGCATAATCCTTTTTGGCCCCAGCCTCGCACTGGGTGCTCCTGTGCAGCTGATTACCATGACTGCCAAGTCTTTTCCAGAGTCACCGCTTCCCAGGTTAGAGCCCCCCATGCTGTGAGTGCGGCCTGCGTTCTTTGGTCCTGAACATGTCACTGTATTGAAACGTAGATTGTTCCCTTGCACCCAGCTTCCCAAGTCACCGGGTCGCTCTGTATACACCAGTCTCCCTGCACAGAGCCCCAGCACTGCGCAGTCAGTGCCCACTAGGGAACTAGCAACAAATCTGCTCCGTAGATTTGGAAAGTCTTTGCTCTGCGGCGCTGCAGAAAGCTTTCCGGAGCTTACCTCCCTTCCCTGAACGTGGGACAGCGTGTGCTGGTGGGTGGTCCAGTGGGCTGGGGCCCAGTTCCTCAGTGAGACCTTTGGGCAAATCACTTCCCCCTCTGTGCCTCAGTTTCCCTCCCATGCCTTGTCTCATCCAGTTCGCTCGTGAGTTCTCTGGGGCAGGGACTGGCTCTCACTGTGTGTGTGCAGCACCTGGCACAAGGAGCCTGGTCTCAGGTGGAGTCCCTGCGTGCTAATGCTGATGGAGCCTTTGCAGTGCACTGGCGCGTGACGCTGGGGCACTGACCACAGGCCCTGCACTGCGCTCCCCAGCTGGAGCCCTGGACACCATCAAGCCCACAGTAGGACGACCTGTCTGCCGAGGCCACGTGTTGCAGGCCCTACGCTTTGCTCCCCAGTCGGAGCCTTATGTGAGCTCGGAGCCCGGCTGGCACTTCCCCACATTGTCTCCCCAGGAGCTGATTGATCTTGAGTCCGTCGACTCCCTGACCAGCGGGGTGCGTCAGCAAGCGATGCTCGCCATCATGGAGCTGAGGTACCCGGCCTGCCCGCGCAGCCCCAGCTAGTGCTGTGTGCAGCCAGACACGCCAGCCTCTTGGCATGGCCAGTTCTCCAGGGCATTCCCCCCTCTGCTCCTCCCCGTCTTCTGATTCCCCCGGGCACGTGGCACCAGGCCATGGTGCTGGTGCATGTGCGCTGGCACCCGTGGGTTGGTGGTGGAGGATCCTTCGGTGCCTGGCGACCTCTCCAAGTGGCCGTGTGAAGATGTGGGGGAGGGAGCGAGGGGGTTGGACCGGTCCCCTCTGGGACCCGCAGGCGATGGCTCCGGGGGGAGAGGGGCAGTTGGGCACTGCTGGAGCGGCGCCACCGGAGTCGCCGCCAGCTGTGCCAGCTGCATCACACCGGCAGCTCAGCAACTCCCTGTGGCTCAGAGGCTGGGCAGGCTGAGCCCTGGCACGTGGCACAGCCTGCGCCATGGAGGGCTCTCTCTCAGTGCCGCTGGCACCCTGCTCTCAGCTTCCCAGAAGCCTGCCCGTCATGTCCTGGGAGCCTGAGGCCAACATCAGTGCATCAGTCTCGCCTCAGCCCTCCAATCCGCGCGTGTCTCTTCTCTTAGCAAAGTGAAGCCACTGCTGCGGGGAATGGAGCTATCCAGCCTGCTCAACCTCTGCTTCTCCAGCACCTTCTCCCTGCCTCCAGCAGAGACCAACCAGGGCGTGGAGGCTGCTCTATACAACAACGTAAGCCCCAAACTAGCCATGAGGAGCTGCCCCAAACCGAGGGGGAATCCTGCAAGTCACTTGTGTCCCTGCCCCCTGGGTTACCTGGCGCTGGCATAAGAGTGTAATGATCACAGCTCCTTGGCAGCGCTTCAGCTCAGGACCTGCAGTACCAAAGCACAAGCCCCACCGCCGCAGATAAAGGAGTAACTCCCTCATAGGGTAGCAGTAGTAGGCATTTATCCTTCACAGGCACCGGCAATTAGTGGGGAACAGACACTCCCTTCCCAAGCACATTCATCCCCAGTGCATGGCTGGGGGCACAGGCCTGAGATCGGCTGCTTGAGATGCACACAGGCCAGGGGAAGTGAAGCTTGGCTGGAAATCTCCCCTCCCCCTCAAATGCGGAGTCCTTCCTGACTCTTCTAATGCGTTAGACTGTGTGTAGTGTCCTCCCTGGGGACAGCAAAAGCGGGTGGGGTCCTGTTGCCAGGAGGAGTTTGCAGTAGGTCCCCTGCAGGTACAAGTGAGTGGGTGAGCTGGAATTGCAGGGGCTGCCATGGCCTGGGGCGTGTCACACGCCAGGGCATTGGTTCGTGGCCTGGCTGGGTAACGCCACTTGCTGTGGTTTCTCCTCTGCTCTGCACACAGACTCTGAACACCATGGATGAGCTGCTGAAGGCCTTGGTGTGTGAGGATGAGAAGCCCAACCTTGTGGTGCTGCAAAATATCGTGGAGGTGTGGAGGCATGGGGGCAGGAAGGGGACGAGTCCTGTAGCTGGGGTGGGGCTCTGGGACCAAGGCTCCATTTAATCCCAAGCATGGGACTTCTGCTCCTCAGAGTATGTTCTATAAAAAGGTTCTTGGGCTGGAGGACCAAGTGCCCCCGCTATATCTGAAAAACGTCTGCATGGGGCGGAAGTGGAGGAGTGCGGGATCTGCCGTGTTCTCCACTGAGCCTCATCTGAGCCCGGGATTCATTTGTGTTCACCATGGGCCCCACCAATACTGGCCACAGCCCAGAGCTAGATTCCCCCAATGTTCTAGTTCTGGGGCCACAGGAAGTCGATTCTGTGGGTGGTTTTGTGCTCCAAAAAGAGGGAAATGTCCTCGGCAGATATTCAGTCTACTGAATATTCAGATACTGAATATTCTGAATATTCAGTATATTCAGATACTCAGTATCAGTATATTCAGATATTCAGATACTCAGATGTCCCTTGCCAGTTAGAACTCATTTTTGCCTTAGCCTTTCTGATTTTCACTCTATGTGCTTGTGCTATTTGTTGGTACTTCTCCTTCGCAATTTGTCCCAATCTGTTTCTCTCAGGTCCTGCTCCCCTGGACCGCATCCAAGGAGGTGCATGTGCGGCTGAGGGCAGTGGGAAGAATCACCTGGCTGACCAAATTCATCTCTGGTCAACACCAATTCAAGGTGAGCAGCCTGTGACTCTGGCCGTCTCCTAAGTGCACTGAGCAGCCTCGCGGTGCAGCGCTCCCTGGCAGGGAAAACCCGGGCCTGGAATAGTGACTGTGATGATGTGACGCAGCAGGGAGGGGGGAGTGTTGACCTGGGAATGTGCCCTGGGGACGGGAGACCTGAGAGCCTGTCACCTGAGCCAGGAGGGGGAGGGGGAGGTGACACCTCTGCCCAGGAATGTGGATGGAGGCTGCAGCAGGGAACCTGCTCGGTGGTTTTAGTTTCAGTTTGGGGCTGGGTGGAGGAACACAGGGAACCCCAGGGCTGGGGTCTAAGCTCCCTGCTCCCCCAGAAGGACTTCACTGAGGGGTCCTGGGTGTACCCACAAGCTCTGTTTTGGACTGTGTTCCTGTTGTCCAATAAACCTTCTGTTTTACTGGCTGGCTGAGAGTCTCAGTGAATCCCAGGAAGAGGGGTGCAGGGCCTGGACTCCCCCACACTCCGTGGGGAGATCCTCAGTAGGAGTCCAATCTAATGAGCCCTGATGTGGACGGGTCTGTCCTCTGACTCCAGTGGGCCTTGGGTGGAGCCCCATAATTCTATCTCCAAGGACTCTCCCCGCTGTTCCCCTAGGACCAAAGTCTGCTCCGCAGGGTCAGCGGATTTACACAGGATGGCCCTGAGAGCACCCTCTGAACCCAGGTGTCTGTTCAGCCCCTTTGTCAGTTGCCCCCGGGATGCTTTGGCATCAGCTCCTGCCAGGCTGCCAGATGAACACCCCCTGCTCTGGGTGCTCAGGGCCATTGAGCTGCTCCAGCTGCTCCATCCCCCCTGTGGCAGGGCCTCCCCTCCAGCAGCTGGAGGGGGGCGCTTGGATGATATGCCCCCAGAGGCTGGGGCAGCAGAAGAGAAGGAGGGAAGTGGAAGGGGACACAGTGAAAGGGATGGGAGGGGCCAAAGGAGCCAGAGCAATGGGGAGTGGGTCAGGGGAGGCCGTGCAGACCCCAGGAGAGGAGGGCAAGGGGCTTGGTGCGACGTGGGGAAGAGCAGGGAGCGAGCGCAGGGGCTGCAGGAGGGGCAAGGGAAGGTCTGGCAGGAGGGGGAGGCTAGAGGGGGAGGCTGCAGGAGAGAACTGGTAGGAGAGAGCCGGCAGGCTGGGTGCGGCGCAGAAAGTGGGGGCTGTGGGGAGCTCCAGGATGGAGTGAGAGAGGCGGAATGCAGAGAAGAGGAGTCCAAGGTGACCTCACGCTCCTGGACCTGAGGTCAGTGGAGGGAGGGGGATGGGAGAAGGGGCTGGGATTAGGAGCTTGCCCTTGAGATGGAGACTGGACGTTAGTTCATTCCTTACCCAGGTCCCCACCTGCGGGCAACGTTTGCTGACTTTGCTACCCAGACTTCCCATCCCTGCTTAGCTTCCCTCAGTCCCTGGTGATGGGCCCCATGGCTCCTCCTGCTCTCATTGTCCCCAGTCTCTCTGCGCTGGGCTCTGCCTCGCCCGGTTCTAGCCCCTTGCTAGTGCAATGCCAGGGGGACATGCTGCGCTGGGCCTGCAGGGGCGAGTGACTCCCCTTGCTCCCTCTCTCCGTCAGGGACTGGAGGAGTTCAGAGTCCTGGGCCAGCTGGTGGGCTGTCTCACTCTGCTCTGTGCTGAGCAGGAGCAGGAGATCTGCCGATCGGCTATGGAGGGACTTCACCACCTCTACGCCTTCCTGCTGTGGCAAAAACGTAAGAGCACTGGAGACCCTTGTCCTTCCTAAATACATTGACATGGGGTTTCCAAACATGGGAAACATATTTATTGAACACTTCTGCCTTTTCTGCATCCTTTTAAACAGTCTCCATCTAGTAATGAGTCTACACCATTGCTAGGATTTCTTTTGTTCCTAATACACTTTTTGAAAAAACCTCCTTAGTATCCATAGTCCTTCAAGCCATGGAGTTTCCCCTGATGTCTTTAGCTTCCCCTGTCCATATTCTACTCTTCATAACTCACATAAGAATGGACATACTGACTCAGATCAGTTCATCTAGCCCAGTATTGGGTCTTCTGATAACGGCCAGTGCCTCATGCTTCAGAGAGAATGAACTGAAAAGGGAAATTTGGAGTGATCCATCCCCTCTCATCCAGTCCCAGCTTCTGGTAGTCAGAGGTTTAGGGACATGCAGAGTCTGGGGTTGCATGGCCTAATTATCTTGAACCCAATTATCCTTTTAGGCTTCACAACATCCCACGGCAACAATTTCCACAGGTTGCCTGTGCATTGTGTGCAGAGATACCTTCTTTTCTTTGCTTTTAACTTGCTGCCTATTAATTTCAGAAAGTGACCCCTAGTTCCCGTGTTATGTGCAGGGGTAAATCACACTTCCCTATTCACTTTCTCCACACCAGTCATGATTTTATAGACCTCTGTCATCTCCCCCCTTAGTCAGCTCTTTTCTAAACTAAATGGTCCCAGGTCTACACTGCAGACCTATATTGTTATCACTCCATTGCTCAGGGCTGTGAAAAATCCACACCCCTGTTGGCAGAAGCACCCCTCCCACTGACATAGCTAGCGCCTCTCCGGGAGGTGGATTAAGAGCTTGTTGGCAGAGGACCATCTTCTCTTCAACACTACAGCGCCGGTGCAGCTATGGCGATAGAGTGGTTTAAGTGTAGACTTGCCCCCAGTCTTTTTAATCTTTCCTCATATGGAAGCTCTTCCATACCCCTAATCATTTTTGTCGCCCTTCTCTGCACCTTTTACAAGTCTGGTATATCTGTTTTGAGGTGGGGCGACCAGAACTACACGCGGTATTCAAGGTGTGGGCGCGCACATTGGATTTGTATCGAGGCATTATGACATTTTTCTGGTTTATTATCTATCCCTTTCCTAATGGTTCCCAACATTCTGCTGGCTTTTTTAACTGCCACTGCACGGTGAGCGGATGTTTTCGGAGAACTCTTTACGATGACTCCAAAATCTCTTTCTTGAGTGGTAATTTAAACCCCATAATTGTGTATGTATAGTTGGGATTGTGGTGTCCAGTTTGCATTTATCAATATTGAATGTCATCTGCCATTTTGTTGCCCAGTCCCCCAGTTTTGTGAGATCCCTTTGTAGCTCTTCGCAGTCTGCTTTGGATTTAACTATCTTGAGTCATTTTGTATCATCTGCTAATTTTGCTACCTCACTGGTTACCCCTTTTTCTGGATCATTGATGACTATGTTGAACTACACTGGTGTCAACACAGATCCTTGGGGTGCCCCGCTCTTTACCTCTCTCCACTGTGAAAACTGACCATTTATCCCTCTTGTTTGCTTCCTATCTTTTAACCACTGACCCATGAGAGAACCTTCCCTCTTATCCCATGACAGCTTACTTTGGTTGGATTGGTGAGGCATGACTTCCCTTTACAAAAGCCATGTTGACTCTGCCCCAACAAATTGTGTTCACCTATGTGTCTGATAATTCTGTTCTTTCCTATCATTTCAACAAGTTGCCTGGTGCTGAAGTCAGGCTTGCCAGGGATCACATCTGGAGACTTTTATAAACTTCACTGTCACGTTCGCTATCTCGTACAGAGGCCGATTTAAACATTAGCTTACATACCACAGCACTGCACAGAAGTTTGTTTGGATGTCTCGTGAGAGCTGCAACCTTTGCACCAGGCAGGCAATTTACCATGCGGTTCTCCCACTCATCACAAACCCAACTGCTTATATGTTTATTGATTGAATCCCCCATTATTATTACCTGGCTTTTCTTTGTAACTGGGCTTCCCGCCTCAGGAGGGGCAGCCTCAGTGTGAGAGGATATCCTGACTTCATCTGGCAGGTGGGTCCCAACTATGGGATCGTCTCCCTCTGCTCCAGCTCGATGTTCTCCTTCCCAGAAACTTTCACCCTCCTCAGCAGCACAGAGGCTGTCAGACTGGGGGTGGGACCACTCTACTGCATCCCTAAAAGTCTCCTCTATGTACCTCGCTGTCTCCCTTGGCTCCACCAGTTCAGATCCTCTGGCCTCCTGGTCTCCGAGGGCAGTAGCTCCTTGGGCCAAATGCCCAGATGTGCTACCTGCCCACAGGGCTGGTAATCCTACATGCTGCATTCAGTGCAATCCACTGGAGAGCCTCACACTGCTGCTGCACTTCTGCCTGGTTTATTTTCACTCTTCCAGGGGGGTTAGTTTGTTTAGTTTTGTTCCGGGGGTGGGGGGAGTTTATTGGCCTGAATTTACAGTATGTTTCTTAGATGTACTTGTCTGTAAACTTCCTTGCAAAACTCCCGTTTCCAAAGCTAACCTCTGATTTCTATTGCCTGCTGTCTGTTTCCCCTCCCTGGTTCAGGCACCACGCTGGCAAAGCAGAGTGCAGAGTATCTGCAGGTCTTCAGGGAGTGGCGAGCGGAGAACACCTTCTGGGTCACCTGGTTCACCAACACCAGCAATATCGCCATGGTAACTACTTTCAATGCTTCCTGGGATTGTTGTGCCCAGAGTCCTCAGGAGAGAGAAATTAACACCCTAGGAGTCAGGGGGAAGGGACAGACCCAGGCGTGTGACTGACCCCATCCAGCTGGGCCGGAGCCCTGCCTATGGCCCACTCCACCTCATAGAATCATAGACCTCAGGAGGTATATAATCCAATCCCCTTCTCATAGCAGGACCAACCCCAACTAAATCATCCCAGCCAGGGCTTTGTCAAGCCTGACCTTAAAAATCTCGAAGGATGGAGATTCCCCACCTCCTTAGATAACCCTTTCCAGTGCTTCACCACCCTCCTAGTGAAATAGTGTTTCCTCATATCCAACCTGGACCTCCCCCACTGCAACTTGAGACCATTGATGCTTGTTCTGTCACCTGCCACCACTGAGAACAGCCAAGCTCCAGCCTCTTTGGAACACGCCCCCCTGCCCCCCGACCCCAGCAGGTAGTTGAAGGCTGCTATCAAATCCCCCCTCACTCTTCTCTTCTGCAGACTAAATAAGCCCACTTCCTTCAGTCTCTCCACATAATTCATGTGCTTCAGCCCCCTAATCATTTTCGTTACCCTCTGCTGGACTCTCTCCGATTTCTCCACATCCTTGGGGGGCCAGATGTGACCTCACCAGTGCCGAATAGAGGGGAATAATCACTTCTCTCGATCTGCTGGCAAGGCTTCTACTATGGAGGGCCAATATGCCTCCTTCTGTGCCACATCCCAAGATGCACTGGGTCTCATCCAAACCTGATCCCAGCTCCTTGTCAGGTGTGGTGGGAGCTTCCCCAGAGATTAATGCTCTCCAAGGCATCATTGCGTCCACGCACCAGTGCCAGCCCCTGCTGAGCACTAGAGAGTGTATCCGTGCTGTGCAGTATTGTGCCCCCGTGCACTGCCACGCCGGCCTCTGCCATGTACGACAGCTCCTGATTGCTGGCTGGGTACTGTGCATCCCAGGTGCAGTAACCCAGCCCTGTCCCGGCAGAGCAGGCTTTGCCTGCACTCCTGGCTGGGCCACTCCTGGCTGCTCGGTCCGACTGGAACCGCACTGGGCAGCAAAAGGGGTTTCACTGGCAGGTTTCTTTCAGATGTTTGGGAAGTACTTCAACCCCTCCGAGCGCATGGACTTCCTCCTCACGGCTATCGAGGGCATGAAAGACACCAGCGTCCATGACTCGGTGGCGGCCAGGCACATGCTGCATGTGATCCTGTGGGTCCCCAGCCCAAGCTTGGAGAGGGTAAGAGTTGCAGTGAGAACAGCCTGCTGGGGGAGCCCATCCGTGGGAGACTCTGTCTCTGGGCGCTCGGCATTACTGGGGGGCAGGTCCTGTGCAATGCGGGGGGTCAGTCTAGGTGATCTCCATGGCCGCTTGTGGTCTTGCAGTCTATGAATCGATAGGCCGGGAATTGGCCCTGTGTTCTAGGCCTGGAGCTGGAGAAGAGGATGTGGGAGGGCAGATGGCTCTCAGGTACGGCAGCTCCCTGGCACCCCAGATCAATAGCAGCACGAGGAAGCCAAAGCCCCCATCTCCCCATTTCTCTTCCAGGTGTCGGAGGCTGTGACGAGCATATACCACAACCTGGACTCCATCAGCGAGCCGCTGGCCCAGCAGCAGCTGCTCAAGGCCCTTGTCGTGCTGGGCCACCAGTACAGCGAGGAGGTGGTCACAACCCTGCTGGGCTGCTCGCTGTCATGTGACAGGTACGGGGCTGGGGCTGCTGCCGCTTGCGCTCCGGCTGCCCCGGACTGGTCCCGCTGCCAGGGTCAGGGGCGTGCAGAACCTTCCAGAGACCTCCTGCTCCCTGCAGAGCTGCTGCTTGTTCTGGAGGGTTTTGCAGGCTGACATGCCGTGGAGACAGGCCAGACTGCAAAACCCCAGATGGCAGCCCTCGGCCTCCCCCGGGGCTGACACTCAGACCCGGCCCCCATGCAGCCTGCCCCAGGCAGTGGGGGCCCTTGCTGCAGCAGGAGGGCAACAAAGGGCCGGCCGGTGGCGAGAGACCAAGCAGGGTGAAGGTGGCAGTGGGTGCAGGAGGCTGGCGGGGCTCTGGCCAGGTGAAATCGGCTCTCTCCCTTTGCAGCGTTGCTGTGGAGATGTGGAGGGTGCTGACATCCCACCCCAAGACCGCAGGAAAGGTCCTACGGGAGCTGCTCGACAGGCTGCAGAAATGGCCGCTGCGCCACCATCACGATGTCTCTCAGCAAGAGGTTGGCGTCGCCCCCTTGGCCGTAAGTTCCAGCCCCTGCAGCAAGGGAAGGAGCGCTGTGTTTCCCCTCCACGGCCTGAGGGTGTCTCTCAGTCTCCCACTGGGTATCGCCATTGGGCCGAAGAGAGAGAGCGTGACTCTAGCCAGCGCTAAAGTCGAGGCAGAACACACCAAAACCCTCTCCTGGTGCTCTGGGACAGCTCTCATAGAACCGCAGGGTGAGAAGGGATCGCAAGGTCAGCTTGTCCAGCCCCCTGCCAAGATGCAGGATTTGTTGTGTCTATCCCAGCCGAGATAGATGGCTCCAGCCTCCTTCTATAAACCTCCAGCAAAGGGGCTTCCACAAGCTCCCGAGTCATCTGTCCCATTGTCCTACTCTTCTTACAGTTAGGAAGGTTTTCCTGAGATTTAATCTAAATCTGCAGTGCTGTCGTTTGAACCCATCCCCTCTTGTCCTGCCCTCTGTGGCAAGAGAGAACAACTTTTCGCCATCTTTTTTTTGGCAGCCTTCGAAGAATCTGAAGACCATTAGCATGTCCCCCCTTAATCTCCTCTTTTCCAAACTAAACATAGCCAGTTCCTTCAACCTTTGCTCGTATGGCTTGTGTTCCATCCCTCTGATCATCTTTGTCACTCGCCCCTGGATCCATTACAGTTTCTCCACATCTTTTGTAGACATTGGTGACCAAATGTGGACACCGTACTCCAGCTGAGGCCTAACCAGCACTGAGTAGAGTGGTACTATCACCTCCCATGACTTGCAGGCTATACCTCTGTTAATGGAACCTAAGATTGCATTTGCTTGTTTTTTTTTGTTTTTTTTTTTTGCAACAGCATCGCTTTGCTGACTCATGCTGAGGCTGTGATCCACCGCAGCTCCCAGATCCTTCTCAGCAGTACAACCGGTTATCCCCCATTCTGTTTCTGTGCATTTGCTTTTTCTTCTCTAAATGTAGCACCTCACTTTTGTCTTGGGTGAGTTTCATTTTGTTGTCTAGAGCCCAGTCCTCCAATTTACCATGATCCCTCTGAATTTGAGCTCTTTCCTTCAAAGTCTTGGCAACTCCTTCATCAGGGAGCTGATGCAGGGCTGGGGTCATTGAAAGCTTCCCAGGGGACCTGGCCGTGGCCTGGAGTCAGGAGCCCTGGTTTCTAGTCCTGGCTCTGCCACTGACCTGCTGGGTGACCTTGGGCAAGTCCCTGCCTGGCTTTTGTCTGTTGTTCTGCAGGGCAGGGCCTGGCTCCTGCAGGGTGCGTCTCTGGGTGTGTGATCCAAAGAACCCTAGCACTAGAGTAGCAGCAGAGCTGTGGACTCTAGAGCTCCAGGGATTGCTGGTGACACCAGTGATCCGGGACGCCCGGAAAGAGCCATTTTGCTTCAATTGGAACCATTTTTTCCTACCAATCCCCTTTTTGAGCCTCGTAGGTTTTAACTGTTGACGTCACAGCTCTGTCCCGCAGCACTCACTCCTCTGAAGAGCTCGAGAAGGGCCTTTTGCTGCTCAGACCTCATACCAAGTGTGATAGACACAGTCTAGTGAAGGCAGAGAAAACCCTTGGGACTTAAATACACAGATCTGGCAGCCTGGTCAAAGAGGAGACAATCTGAAGGCAACTCTCCCTAATGATAATTTACTTCCCCTGAGAATAGCAGGTCAGTCCGGTTTATTAAAGCCGGACGATGAATCGATCAGACATGGAGAGGGCATGACTGTAATTCTCTTTGTTATCCACCATTCCCATTGTTCCATGTCCTCAGCCTGGTTTTCACTTGCTTGTGTTTTATTTTTCCTTCTGGAATCGGTAAGCCTGTATTGGACACTTTTCCCCCTGATCCCGGTTGAGGTTTTGTGGGGCTGTCTTTGAACAGTTCAAAAGCCAAATACAAAAATGATTGAATCTGGCTTTTAGTAACAGACCAAGCCTAGAACTCGTGTACAAAATCGGCTCCCTCACCGAGGCTGGGCTGTAAGGCCCGGGACTCAGGAGAACCCAAGTTCAGTTTCGGGCTCTGCCAGACTCCCCGGGTGACCATGGGTGAGTCACGTCGCCTCTCTGTGCCTGAGTTCCATGTCTGTACAATGGGGATAGAAATCCTTCCTTTGTGTGTCTAGCCTGTAAGCTCTAGGCCAGGGAATGTCTCTTTCTGTGCCTGGGAAGCCCCCAGCACACGCCCTGATTGCAGATAGGCGCTGGAGGTGCTATTCTAACCCTTATAACAAGAATACACTTGATTTGTTTGGAGTCAAGGTGTTGTGCAGAGAAGTTTCCACAGATGATACCTGCTAATAAATACCACCCCCTGGGATCGGGGGTACAAGGAAGCAGCTGCTTATGTTGCAGGTAGCCGGCCCCGCTGCCTGCGATCCTAGCTGGGGCTGTGCAAGGGCTTTGAGGCTCTAACATGTCATCTGGAGGAGGGGCGCTAGAAGACTTTTGATAGTGGAGGTGCTGAGCACCCCCTTACACCTGTGCACACACCCCACCACCCCTAGAGCTGGGGTCAGGAGCAGGGCCATGGCTCCAGGGGGGCGGGAGATGGATGGGGCAAGGGGGCCGAGGCTGGGGCCACAGCTGGGAGTTGGCGCAGGGCCGGCAGCTGGGACCTTGTGTGTGGGGCCAGGAGCAGAGCCCCGCGTAAAACCTTGGAGTGCTGCAGCACGCCCTGCACTCCTAGTTCCCGTGGCTCTGTCTGCAGGGGAGGCAGACGTTGTTTTGGAAATGGCTTGTTGGGTCACCGGAGGGTGTTTCGTAAAGCAGCTCCTCCTTTCACACAGATAGGGAAACTCCAGCGCCAACTCCCAGTCGTCGTGGAGCGGCTACACGAGGCACACAGGGACATCATCTCCAATGCCATCGCGGTGCTGAGAGACATCCTCGCTGGCATGGACAGGCAGAGCGCCAGCCCCATGGCTGTGCAAGTGGCTGAGAAACTCCTGCCGTTCTTTCATGATGTAAGGCCTGGCGGCCCGCGGGAGACCCTTTAAGCCACAGACGTATGAATGGGGGCTGGCGGGTGGGCTAGCGGGACCTATGCTATGGCCCTAGCCAGAAAAAGGATTGTCGTAAATGACATGAACCCATTCCCGCCTTCTTCTGCTAGCCCATTCTCCATTAGAGCATATGGCAGTAAGAGTGGGAACCCTGGTGTCCTGTAGGCCTGCTGACAAGGATCAGGGCAGCCTGGGGACGAGGCTCCCCTTGAGGGAAGGACATGCATTCCTGAGTCTGCATGCAGCGAGGGGGCCTCTGCAGCACAGGGTGCCGCAATGCTCCTGCTGGCTTCCAGGGTAACAAGTGATGGTACCCTGGTGAAAATCCTGCCCCTCCCCTCCCTGGCCAGGAATCCCACAGCTGGCCTGTCAGCTCCATAAGGAAACGGCTCCATCTGTAGGTTCTGCAGCTACCACCCTTTCCTCTCCCCTTCGTTCTCATGGCAGGGCAGCATCAAAGGAGGGGCTAGTTCTCCCCAGGCCTTTCGTAACCACAAACGAGCCCCCGCCAGCGTGTTCACCAGACTGATGTTCAGTCCCCCACTGCACGGCGAGAGCCAGCAAAGTGGGCGGGAGAAAGGGACCCATCCATTACTGCCTTCCAGGGGTAACGCCCCAGTGGGGGCTCCTGGAGGGACCACCCACCTCCCCAGCTCTCACAACGCTAAATCCTACCCTCAGCCCTCCCCAACTCTGCAGGGACCCGGCCACTCTTTATTTAGCAGTGGCACAGGTCCAGCTAAAGCTGTTCCCAGGGTCTCCTGGATCCCCAGCTGACCGAGGGGACAGGACAGCCCAGACCGAAGATGCAGGATCTCGCCCTGGGGTGAGCCTTTAAACCAAAACCCTGTGGGGCCCGGGGGGAACAGAACAGGTTTTCTGGCCAAGAAGATACCAGGCCAGCCCCTCAGCTGGTGGAAACCTGCATCTCTTTTGCCTTCAGTGGCGCTATGCTCATGAGACTCTGGCCCCCAGCTGTGCCTGTATGACTGGGGGTGAGTTAGCAATACCCCCTGCAGGGCAGACATCTCTGTCACAGTGAGCGCTCACCCCGCTGAGTGAGCACGACCGTCACAGCCTCTCCTCCCCACATCCTCTCTTGCAGGAGTCCAGCAAACTCCGGGTGCTCTCCATCGCCCTCTTTAAACACCTGCTGGAGCTTGTAAGGGGGCCCAGCAGGAGGAAGATGAAGGAGCACGTCATCCGGAGCCTGGTCCCGCTGCTCCTCCTCCTGCATGATGAGCGTCCCAATGTGTCCCAGGTGAGGCCACGAGCTGGAGCCTGCAGCTGAGATCGTTACAGAGTGACCAGTAATTTGTTGGGGGGGGCAACATGTGACACCCCCCTTTCAAGGGTCTGGCCGGCAGAGGGCAGGTGCTCAGTGCTGTGACAATCAGGTGCTCAAAATCACTTGAACGTTGAGTCCAGTAGCGCCATGACCATGTCGCCCCAGCCAATTGCTGAGTCTTCCCTGCCTCCTCTGAGCCCAACACTCCCCCCCTGCAGCCAGGCTGAGAGAATGGGTGGGCGGAGGGGTCAGCTCACCTCTCCTACAGCCACAGGCCTCCGCACATTCCCCTGGCTGTGCTGGTGGGAAGAGCACAACCCTGGCCATGGTCCCTACCCGGAGCAGAGCTACCCAGCCTCCAGATGGTGCCCAAGACCCAATGTACCCTTGGCCAAGCAGCCCGGACAGCTCTTACTAGCCATGACATGCCCAAGCCCTCCCTCCGCCCCGCCCCAGCTGCCTGTGCCCACGCTCGCTCTCATGGCCCCCATCACTTGGGAGCCAAATGCTCCCAGCTGTAATGAATTCACCCTCCTACCCCCCAGGAGGTGGGGAACTAACGCACAGCGTGAGGCCTAGTGCCTCAGAAGTATTGAATGCCCATGGGCATTAGGCACCTAAATCCCTTTGTAGCCCTGGGCCGAAGCAACTTGCCTGAGTTCCTGCAGGAAGAGCTGGGAATTGAGTCAGGTCTCCAGCCATTGCCTTAGCCACACCTCCGCTCTTCCGCGAGCAGCCGCGGGCCGGGAACCGTTTAGCACACACGGCCTCCGGAAACTATGTTAGTGGCTTCCAGCTGGGCTGTCCCTAGCCATTTGGGTGCCCTATCCAGCCCTCCCGCAGTGGGGCTGTGTGGGGCCCCAGGCCTCCCCCTCCCCCCGACCAGGGTCTGGGAGGCAGGAGCTGTGTGGGGCCACTTTTGGGGGCCCACAGGCCCAGAGTGGCCTGGGAGATTAGCGGAGAACTGGGAGTAGCCCGCTCTGCTTCCCTCGCCCTGGCTCCAGCCGTGTTGCTCAAGGGAGGGGGTTTGGGGAAAGGGATCCCTCCCACACACACACTCACTGACAGCAGCGGGAAGCGGAGCAGCCTGGCCCCAGCCCGCTCTACTCTGCCAGCTCCCAGCCACGGCACTCCGCTTCCCACCGCCGGTGAGTGCGGGGGGCAATCCTTTGGAGTAGAGCGGGCTGGGACCGGGTTGCTCCACTTCCTGCCACTGCCAGTGAATGTGGGGTCGCTGGGGGAAGAGGCTTGAGGAGAAGAGGTGGAATGGGGGCGGGCTGGGGACGGAGCAGGGGGGAAGGGGAAGAGGCAGGGCGGAGGGAGTTGTCCAGGCCCCCCCAGGGACGGCCCTGCCCATTGTAGTGGACGCAGCCCGCGGCAGGGCTGGCCGAGGTATAGGGCAGGTCACTGGGGCTGGTGCTGCTGCATGTGCAGCATGCAGCCGCCTAGGGGCACCATGAAATTTAGGGCAATTTGGTGCCCCAAATTTCGTGGTCCCCTATGCAGCCGCATATGCCGAGGGACGGCCCTGGCTTCCAGCTCCTGTAACTGTGGCCGGCCCCTCTTGTTTTGCAGGTGTGTTGGGACACCCTCAGGAGTGCTCTGGAATTCCTCAGGTGGAGCCAGCTCGGTACTCTCGTCCAGAAGAAGGAGCTTTGGCGAGGCTGTGACTGCCTGGTGAGGGAGCCCTCCATTGCCCAGCTCCGTGCCCACACCGAGCCCCAGCCCCGGGACCACACCTGGCCCTGGCTGTAGTCCCTCTGCGTGATCCCCCCGGCACAGGAAAGAGGGCTGAAAGCAGGACACTCCACAGATCTGGAACCTGGCCTGCAGGATGGAAAGGCCTTTAATAACCTTGTGCTCCCTTCTTCTGGCTCCTAGGTGGCATGCTACAAGGGGAGGGCAGAAACCTTCCTCTGCCAGGCCATGGCCTTTCTGGAAGACCCACAGGATCCCATTAGAGAAGCGGCCATCAGGTTTCTAGGTAACCACAGAGCAGAGGGGTCCCTTAAGCAGAGGGGCTGGATCCAGTCCCAGGCTCTCCTCAGTCCCTGCCGGCAGCGAGAAGTAACCCCTGGGCTCCTGATTGCCGAATGAAGGCTCAGGGGTGTCAGAAACCCGCAGGAGCAAGCTCACCCCAAACTGCCCTGATCGGCTGATGGGCCCCCTCGAACCCCACTGCTCCCCATGCAGTCCCCATCCCCCCTCCCCCCACCCCACCATGGGCTCTTGGTAGTGGAACCTCAAGGCGCTATGCTCTCCTTTGGCAACCAGCCCCACAGCCATCCCTGGGGACTCGCCCTTTCCCCTGGGGACTCAGGAGTGCGTCCTGGACAGCAAGGGGCAGGGGAAAGCCCCACTGCTTGGAGGGTGACATACACTTTGACGCCCTCGCTGGGGACGCAGGGATGTAATGAGCTGTTTGTGTGTGTAGGCCTCACTGCCCGGCAGCTGGACCAGCAGAGCCAGGAGAAGTTAGAGGCCATCTGCAATGGTGAGTGGTATCTGCCTTGAGCACTGAGCGCTAGAGGGACAAATGGCCCAGGGCCAAAGGCTGGGTTCAATCTCCGACGCCAGCAATGTGATCTTGGGCAAGAGCCACAAAGGGTTGCAAAATGTAGATCCCCAAACCCCCGATCAGCTTCCCCCTCACCCTGTGGTGTCTGCTGGTTGGCATGTGCCCAGGCACTTAGCCCTGACCTCAGAGCTGTGGCCTGGAAAATCCCCAAACTGGGCCTGAGCTGGCTGGCCTTCGCAGATGATTGCCCCCCCCCCGCCCCCGCAACAAAGCAAGGGTGGGGTCCTGCCTCCCCCCCTTGCACTCACTAGCCCAGGGTTTCTTGCAGTCACCTCCAGGTGGGGTGCCTGGTGTCAAGCCACTGCTCCAAAGGAGACTGAGGTGATGTCCGGTCATCTACCTCCCTGCTGCGTGCCCGGACCCCTGGGCCAGCGCAGGGCAGAGCAGCGCCTCCTCCACATTTTTTGGGGAAGAGGGGGACGGGGGGGGTGACATAGCTCAGGCTCCTCACTCCCAGAGCAGTTTCACAGCTGGGCCCCAACCAGAGCTAGAGAATGGCTGAGCTCCCTCCTCGGCATTTCCTGGAGGGCAGCAGGGCACCGGAAGTTAGGCGTAGCCTAACAGTGCCCAAGCCCCCTTTGTGAATCTCCCCCTCTCTGGTCTTGAGTGCCCATCTGTGCACTGGGGGGAAGGGGGAGCGTAAATACAGGCAGGGATGAGGCCATCAGATCCTGCAGGGACGGGGCAGTCCTGGAAATAGTGAGTGAATGGGGTTCATTGTGACTTCTTGCCTGTGTCTGGGGGCTCCCCCAGCTATGGAGGGCAATGGGGATGTTAAGTGAGGGTTGGTGGTTGTTCCTGCTCGTCCCCTGCCTCCCGCCTCCCAGCCTGCTGCCTTCTTGTCACGGGCTGAGAGGTACAGCCCTGGCTTGGTGTGCCAGGGCTTTCCAGAGCACCATGGCTCTGACCTCCATTTCCTTCCTTTCAATCTTAGTCCTCAAAGGCTTGCAGCAGGACAGCAAGTCCTCTGTCAGGTGCCTGGCTTTGCAGACAATGCTCATCCTCAATGCCTGCAAGAAACATCGTCCAGCCCACACCAGCCTACGGACACTCTTGCACAGGATGAGACTGATGCATACAAGGGAGAACCCAGTCATTGAAGCTGCCCAGCTGCCTGAGTAAAAGCCAGCCTCCCTACTCTGGGGGTTTGGTGCACCAGAGCCCGCCTGGAGCAGGGTGGAACACATCGTGCCGGACCATGGCTTCCTCCCCATTGGCGGCCTGCCCTGCCCAGCCACGTGAGTAGTTAACCGCTCAATAGCTTTTATCACCATGTACTTTTTGACAGGTTTCCATGCCCCGTGTAGAATTTACGTCCCGCCCTCCGTCCCCGTTTCCGGTCGTGTACATTTTTGGCACCATCGGCCCTTCTGAACATTTATTTTGTATTATTTTTCTGTGTTTGGCCGGGGGAAGGTTGCGTGCTTGTGCTACAGTCAGGCAGGCAGAGCAGCAGAAGGTCGATTTGCCTGGCCCTTGATCAGGGCAGGGCAGCGATCAAGGAGGCTGCCACTCCTGACAGTGGGGTGGCGGAGATAGGGGAACCCAGGTCCTCCCGCTACACTTCGTCCCCGCCCAGGGCCCGAACAGCGTGGTGTGTTTTGACATATTTAGAGAAAAAGTATGAACGAGTAGAAAGAGAGGCTGTAGGGGGTTCGCGGCTCCCTCCCCATCCGTCTGGGCGGGAGACCACGGCCCTCGCTACGATACTTCCGGGGTACCTTGGTTCAGGGGAAATAGCTCAGTGTTCATGGTTCTGGCCTGCAGTCAGGCCGACCAACGGTAGAGAGTCTGTTTGCCCGGGGTCCTCATTCAGGACAGGGCTGCTGTCGAGTAGGGGCTCTGGCCTACAGTCAGGCAGGCAGAGCAGCAGAAGGTCCATTTGCCTGGCCCTTGATCAGGGCGGGGCAGCAATCAAGTAGGGGGGCTCTGGCCTACAGTCCGGCAGAGCCGTCGCAGCCTGGGGGAGGTTAGCTCTCTGGTGGGAGAGTCAGCACAACCGTCTGGCATCCTGATTCAGGCGGGTGCCAGACGAATCAGGCCTCCTGACAACCAAGTGGGGAGGCTGCTACTCCTGACGGTGGGGTGGCAGTGGTAGGGGAATCCAGGCCCCCTCACTCCACTGCATCCCAGCCCAGGGCCCTAACAGCCGTGGAGCGGTCCGCCACTGCGTCAGTGGGGAAAATCCGACAGCAACACGCTGGCCGGCTTGTAGTCAATAACACAGCTGAACCCAATTCGGCTGTCCTGGGCTCCTTGCTACACGCCATTCCGTGTGTACATGGGTTCAGGGGTGGCAGGTTTGTAGAAATTTTGGTGGTGCACAGAACCCGCCCCTACTTCGCCCCGCACCTGCCCAAGGCTCCAGGAGGGAGTTTGGGTGAGAAAGGACGTCTGGGGTGCAGGCCCTAGGCTTAGGCAGAGTATTGGGGTGCAGGCTGCAGGCTCTGGGAGGGAGTTTGGGGATGGGAGGGGGTGCAGAGGGAGGGGGTGCAGGGCTGAGGGGTTTGGGAGGGGCTCAGGGCAAGAGTCGGGGTGTAGGGGGTGAGGGTTCTGTTTGGGGCTGGGAGGTTTGGGGGGTTAGAGAGGCTCAGGGCTGGGGCAGGGGGTTGGAATGTAGGGAGTGGCAGCCGGTGTCAAGTGGAGTCCCCCAGGGGTCGGTCCTGGGGCCGGTTTTGTTCAATATCTTCATAAATGATCTGGAGGATGGTGTGGATTGCACCCTCAGCAAATTTGCGGATGATACTAAACTAGGAGGAGTGGTAGATATGCTGGAGGGCAGGGATAGGTTACAGAGGGACCTAGACAAATTGGAGGATTGGGCCAAAAGAAATCTGATGAGGTTCAATAAGGATAAGTGCAGGGTCCTGCACTTAGGACGGAAGAACCCAATGCACCGCTACAGACTAGGGACTGAATGGCTAGGCAGCAGTTCTGCAGAAAAGGACCTAGGGGTTACAGTGGACGAGAAGCTGGATATGAGTCAGCAGTGTGCCCTTGTTGCCAAGAAGGCCAATGGCATTTTGGGATGTATAAGTAGGGGCATAGCGAGCAGATCGAGGGACGTGATCGTTCCCCTCTATTGGACATTGGTGAGGCCTCATCTGGAGTACTGTGCCCAGTTTTGGGCCCCACACTACAAGAAGGATGTGGATAAATTGGAGAGAGTCCAGCAAAGGGCAACAAAAATGATTAGGGGTCTGGAACACATGACTTTTGAGAAGAGGCTGAGGGAACTGGGATTGTTTAGTCTGCAGAAGAGAAGAATGAGGGGGGATTTGATAGCTGCTTTCAACTACCTGAGAGGTGGTTCCAGAGAGGATGGTTCTAGACTATTCTCAGTGGTAGAAGAGGACAGGACAAGGAGTAATGGTCTCAAGTTGCAGTGGGGGAGGTTTAGGTTGGATATTAGGAAAACCTTTTTCACCAAGAGGGTGGTGAAACACTGGAATGTGTTACCTAAGGAGGTGGTAGAATCTCCTTCCTTAGAAGTTTTTAAGGTCAGGCTTGACAAAGCCCTGGCTGGGATGATTTAATTGGGGATTGGTCCTGCTTTGAGCAGGGGGTTGGACTAGATGACCTCCTGAGGTCCCTTCCAACCCTGATATTCTATGATTCTATGAGATGAGGGCTCTGTCTAGGGCTGGAGATGAGGGGTTTGTGGTGTTGGAAGAGGCTCAGGGCTGGGGCAGAGGGTTGGAGTGTGGGGGGATGAGGGCTCTGTCTCGGGCTGGAGATGAGGGGTTTGTGGTGTTGGAGGGGGCTCAGGGCTGGGGCAGAGGGTTGGGGTATGGGGGGATGAGGGCTCTGTCTAGGGCTGGAGATGAGGGGTTTGTGGTGTTGGAGGGGGCTCAGGGCTGGGGCAGAGGGTTGGGGTATGGGGGGATGAGGGCTCTGTCTAGGGCTGGAGATGAGGGGTTTGTGGTGTTGGAGGGGGCTCAGGGCTGGAGCAGAGGGTTGAGGTATGGGGGGATGAGGGCTCTGGCTAGGACTGGGGATAAGGTGTTTGGGGTGTTGGAGGGGCTCAGGGCGAGGGTTGAGGGTGTGGTGGAGAGGTGAAAGCTCTGGCTGGGGGTGTGGGCTCTGGGGTGGGGCAGGGCTGGGGATGAGTTGGGGTGCAGGCGGGCTGCTCCGGGATAGGGGCCAGAGAGGAGGACTCCCCCCAGCCCTTTCCCTGCCGGCAACAGCGAGCTTTGGGGGAGGACAGTGAGTGGCAGCCCCAACAGCTTCTCAGTGTCCCTGGCATCTGGCAGCCCCTCTGGGTCTCTGTCAGGATAGCGCTCTCCGTTAGGTCTGTGCTTCCACAGCGGGGAAGAGACGTGCTGCTCATCTGGCAGCTCTCTCCCATCTGAGCTGGAGGCCCGGCCTTTTATAAGGGACTCATTCCTCTAGGTCACACTGCAGTCACTCACAGAGACGGTGCAGCGAGGTAAATCTAGCCATGTATCAATCAGAGGCCAGACTAACCTCCTTGTTCCAATAAGAACAATAACTTAGGTGCACCATTTCTTATTGGAACACTCCGTGAAGTCCTGCCTGAAATACTCCTTGATGTAAAGCCACCCCCTTTGCTGATTTTAGCTCCCTGAAGCCAACCCTGTAAGCCGTGTCGTCAGTAGCCCCTCCCTCTGTCACAGCAACGGCAGAGAATTGTTCCGCGCCTTTTTTCTGTGCGGACGCCATACCAAGGCAAGCATGGAGGCCGCTCAGCTCACTTTGGCAATTAGGAGCAAATTAAATACCACACGCATTATCCAGCACTATATGCAGCACCAGAACCTGGCAGAGTGATACCGGGCGAGGAGGCGACGTCAGGACGGTCGCGTGAGCGATCAGGACATGGACACAGATTTCTCTGAAAGCGTGGGCCGAGCCAATGCATGCATCATGGTGCTAATGGGGCAGGTTCATGCTGTGGAAGGCCGATTCTGTGCTCAGGAAACAAGCACAGACTGGTGGGACCGCATAGTGTTGCAGGTCTGGGACGATTCCCAGTGGCTGCGAAACTTTCGCATGCGTAAGGGCACTTTCATGGAACTTTGTGACTTGCTTTCCCCTGCCCTGAAGCGCATGAATACCAAGATGAGAGCAGCCCTCACAGTTGAGAAGCGAGTGGCGATAGCCCTGTGGAAGCTTGCAACGCCAGACAGCTACCGGTCAGTTGGGAATCAATTTGGAGTGGGCAAATCTACTGTGGGGGTGCTGTGATGCAAGTAGCCCACGCAATCAAAGATCTGCTAATATCAAGGGTAGTGACCCTGGGAAATGTGCAGGTCATAGTGGATGGCTTTGCTGCAATGGGATTCCCTAACTGTGGTGGGGCCATAGACGGAACCCATATCCCTATCTTGGCACCGGAGCACCAAGCCGGCGAGTACATAAACCGCAAGGGGTACTTTTCAATAGTGCTGCAAGCTCTGGTGGATCACAAGGGACATTTCACCAACATCAGCGTGGGATGGCCAGGAAAGGTACATGACGCTCGCATCTTCAGGAACTCTGGTCTGTTTCAAAAGCTGCAGGAAGGGACTTTATTCCCAGACCAGAAAATAACTGTTGGGGACGTTGAAATGCCTATATGTATCCTTGGGGACCCAGCCTACCCCTTAATGCCATGGCTCATGAAGCCGTACACAGGCAGCCTGGACAGTAGTCAGGAGCTGTTCAACTACAGGCTGAGCAAGTGCAGAATGGTGATAGAATGTGCATTTGGACGTTTAAAGGCGCGCTGGCGCAGTTTACTGACTCACTTAGACCTCAGCGAAACCAATATTCCCACTGTTATTACTGTTTGCTGTGTGCTCCACAATATCTGTGAGAGTAAGGGGGAGACGTTTATGGCGGGGTGGGAGGTTGAGGCAAATTGCCTGGCTGCTGGTTACTCGCAGCCAGACACCAGGGCGGTTAGAAGAGCACAGGAGGGCGCGGTACGCATCAGAGAAGCTTTGAAAACCAGTTTCATGACTGGCCAGGCTACGGTGTGAAAGTTCTCTTTGTTTCTCCTTGATGAAACCCCCCGCCCCTTGGTTCACTCTACTTCCCTGTAAGCTAACCACTCTCCCCTCCTCCCTTCGATCACCGCTTGCAGAGGCAATAAAGTCATTGTTGCTTCACATTCATACATTCTTTATTCATTCATCATACAAATAGGGGGATGACTACCAAGGTAGCCCAGGAGGGGTGGTGGAGGAGGGAAGGAAAATGCCACACAGCACTTTAGGCACAGCACTTTAAAAGTTTACAACTTTAAAATTTATTGAATGCCAGCCTTCTTTTTTGGGGGCAATCCTCTGTGGTGGAGTGGCTGGTTGGCCGGTGGCCCCCCCACCGTGTTCTTGAGCATCTGGGTGTGGAGGCTATGGAACTGGGGGAGGAGGGCGGTTGGTCGCACAGGGTCTGTAGTGGCAGTCTGTGCTCCAGCTGCCTTTGCTGCAGCTCAGCCATACACTGGAGCATACTGGTTTGATCCTCCAGCTGCCTCAGCATTGAATCCTGCCTCCTCTCATCACGCTGCCGCCACCTTTCAGCTTCAGCCCTGTCTTCAGCCAACCACTTACTCTCTTCAGCCTGCCACTTACTCTCTTCAGCCCGCCACCTCTCCTCCTGGTCATTTTGTGCTTTCCTGCACTCTGACATTTTTTGCCTCCACGCATTCGTCTGTGCTCTGTCAGTGTGGGAGGACCGCATGAGCTCAGAGAACATTTCATCATGAGTGCGTTTTTTTTTCTTTCTAATCTTCACTAGCCTCTGGGAAGGAGAAGATCCTGTGATCACTGAAACACAAGCAGCTCGTGGAGAAAAAAAAAGGGACAGCGGTATTTAAAAAGACACATTTTAGAAAACAGTGGCTACAGTCTTTCAGGGTAAACCTTGCTGTTAACATTACATACATAGCACGTGTGCTTTCGTTAGAAGGTCGCATTTTGCCTCCCCCCACCGTGTGGCTACCCCCTCAACCCTCCCCCCTCCCCGTGGCTAACAGCGGGGAACATTTCTGTTCAGCAGCAGGCAAACAGCCCAGCAGGAACGGGCTCCTCTGAGTGTCCCCTGAAGAAAAGCACCCTATTTCAACCACGTGACCATGAATGATATCTCACTCTCCTGAGGATAACACAGAGAGATAAAGAACGGATGTTGTTTGAACGCCAGCAAACATATACTGCAATGCTTTGTTGTACAATGATTCCCGAGTACGTGTTACTGGCCTGGAGTGGTAAAGTGTCCTACCATGAAGGACGCAATAAGGCTGCCCTCCCCAGAAACCTTTTGCAAAGGCTTTGGGAGTACATCCAGGAGAGCCGCGAATGCCAGGGCAAATTAATCCTTTCACATGCTTGCTTTTAAACCATGTATAGTATTTTAAAAGGTACACTCACCGGAGGTCCCTTCTCCGCCTGCCGGGTCCAGGAGGCAGCCTTGGGTGGGTTCGGGGGGTACTGGCTCCAGGTCCAGAATGAGAAACAGTTCCTGGCTGTCGGGAAAACCAGTTTCTCCGCTTGCTTGCTGTGGGCTATCTACAACCTCCTCCTCCTCCTCCTCCTCATCATCTTCTTCGTCCCCAAAACCTGCTTCCGTGTTGCCTCCATCTCCATTGAAGGAGTCAAAGAACACGGCTGGGGTAGTGGTGGCTGAACCCCCTAAAATGGCAGGCAGCTCATCATAGAAGCGGCATGTTTGGGGCTCTGACCCGGAGCGGCCGTTCGCCCCTCTGGTTTTCTGGTAGGCTTGCCTCAGCTCCTTAAGTTTCACATGGCACTGCTTCGGGTCCCTGTTATGGCCTCTGTCCTTCATGCCCTGGGAGATTTTGACAAAGGTTTTGGCATTTTGAAAACTGGAATGGAGTTCTGATAGCACGGATTCCTCTCCCCATACAGCGATCAGATCCCGTACCTCCCGTTCAGTCCATGCTGGAGCTCTTTTGCGATTCTGGGACTCCATCATGGTCACCTCTGCTGATGAGCTCTGCATGGTCACCTGCAGCTTCCCACGCTGGCCAAACAGGAAATGAGATTCAAAAGTTCGCAGTTCTTTTCCTGTCTACCTGGCCAGTGCATCTGAGTTGAGAGTGCTGTCCAGAGCGGAGCACTCTGGGATAGCTCCCGGAGGCCAATACCATCGAATTGTGTCCACAGTACCCCAGATTCGACCCGGCAAGGCCAATTTAAGCGCTAATCCACTTGTCAGGGGTGGAGTACGGAAATCAATTTTAAGAGCCCTTTAAGTCGAAATAAAGGGCTTCATCGTGTGGACGGGTGCAGGTTTACATCGATTTAATGCTGCTAAATTCGACCTAAAGTCCTAGTGTAGACCAGGGCTCAGAGAAGGAGAGTATAGAAAACAGGAAGAGATCCTTTTTGGTTAGTGAGACAAGGAAAGTATAAAGAAAAGAGTCCTTGTGGCACCTTAGAGACTAACAAATTTATCTGAGCATAAGCTTTCATGAGCATCCGATGAAGTGAGCTGTAGCCCACGAAAGCTTATGCTCAAATAAATACATTGGTCTCTAAGGTGCCACAAGTCCTCCTTTTCTTTTTGCGAATACAGACTAACACAGCTGCTACTCTGAAACCTGTCATTATGCAAGGAAAGTATAGCAAGCTGCAGGGGGAGCGGAGGGGAGGGGGAAGAGAACGTACCCTTCATAGAATCATAGAATATCAGGGTTGGAAGGGACCTCAGGAGGTCATCTAGTCCAACCCCCTGCTCAAAGCAGGACCGATCCCCAATTAAATCATCCCAGCCAGGGCTTTGTCAAACCTGACCTTAAAAACTTCTAAGGAAGGAGATTCCACCACCTCCCTAGGTAACACATTCCAGTGTTTCACCACCCTCCTAGTGAAAAAGTTTTTCCTAATATCCAACCTAAATCTCCCCCACTGCAACTTGAGACCATTACTCCTTGTTCTGTCATCTGCTACCACTGAGAACAGTCTAGAGCCATCCTCTTTGGAACCCCCTTTCAGGTAGTTGAAAGCAGCTATCAAATCCCCCCTCATTCTTCTCTTCCGTAGACTAAACATCCCCAGTTCCCTCAGCCTCTCCTCAAAAGTCATGTGTTCCAGTCCCCTAATCATTTTTGTTGCCCTCCGCTGGACTCTTTCCAATGTTTCCACATCCTTCTTGTAGTGTGGAGCCCCAAACTGGACACACTATTCCAGATGAGGCCTCACCAATGTCGAATAGAGGGGAACGATCACGTCCCTCGATCTGCTGGCAATGCCCCTACTTATACATCCCAAAATGCCATTGGCCTTCTTGGCAACAAGGGCACACTGCTGATTCATATCCAGCTTCTCGTCCACTGTAACCCCTAGGTCCTTTTCTGCAGAACTGCTGCCGAGCCATTTGGTCCCTAGTCTGTAGCGGTGCATTGGATTCTTCCATCCTAAGTGCAGGACTCTGCACTTGTCCTTGCTGAACCTCATCAGATTTCTTTTGGCCCAATCCTCCAATTTGTCTAGGGCCCTCTGTATCCTATCCCTACCCTCCAGCGTATCTACCTCTCCTCCCAGTTTAGTGTCATCTGCAAACTTGCTGAGGGTGCAATCCACACCATCCTCCAGATCATTTATGAAGATATTGAACAAAACCGGCCCCAGGACCCACCCTTGGGGCACTCCACTTGACACCGGCTGCCAACTAGACATGGAGCCATTGAGCACTACCCATTGAGCCCCACAATCTAGCCAGCTTTCTATCCACATTATAGTCCATTCATCCAGCCCATACTTCTTTAACTTGCTGGCAACAATACTGTGGGAGACAGTGTCAAAAGCTTTGCTAAAGTCAAGGAACAACACGTCCACCACTTTCCCCTCATCCACAGAGCCAGTTATCACATCATAGAAGGCAATTAGATTAGTCAGGCATGACTTGCCCTTGGTGAATCCATGCTGACTGTTCCTGATCACTTTCCTTTCCTCTCCTCTAAGTGCTTCAGAATTGATTCCTTGAGGACCTGCTCCACGATTTTTCCAGGGACTGAGGTGAGGCTGACTGGCCTGTAGTTCCCAGGATCCTCCTTCTTCCCTTTTTTAAAGATGGGCACTACATTAGCCTTTTTTCTGTCTTCCAGGAGTTCCCCCTATCACCATGAGTTTTCAAAGATAATGGCCAATGGCTCTGTAATCACATCCGCCAACTCCTTTAGGACTCTCGGATGCAACGCATCCGGCCCCATGGACTTGTGCTCGTCCAGCTTTGCTAAATAGTCCCGAACCACTTCTTTCTCCACAGAGGGCTGGTCACCTCCTCCCCATGCTGTCCTGCCCAGTGCAGTAGTCTAGGAGCTGACCTTGTTCGTGAAGAGAGAGGCAAAAAAAGCATTGAGTACATTAGCTTTTTCCACATCCTCTGTCACTAGGTTGCCTCCCTCATTCAGTAAGGGGCCCACACTTTCCTTGACTTTCTTCTTGTTGCTAACATACCTTAAGAAACCCTTCTTGTTACTCTTAACATCTCTCGCTAGCTGCAACTCCAGGTGTGATTTGGCCTTCCTGATTTCACTCCTGCATGCCCAAGCAATATTTTTATACTCCTCCCTGGTCATTTGTCCAATCTTCCACTTCTTGTAAGCTTCTTTTTTGTATTTAAGAGCAGCAAGGATTTCACTGTTAAGCCAAGCTGGTCGCCTGCCATATTTACTATTCTTTCTACACATCGGGACGGTTTGTCCCTGTAGCCTCAATAAGGATTCTTTAAAATACAGCCAGCTCTCCTGGACTCCTTTCCCCCTCATGTTATTCTTCCAGGGGATCTTGCCCATCAGTTCCCTGAGGGAGTCAAAGTCTGCTTTTCTCAAGTCCAGAGTCCGTATTCTGCTGCTTTCCTTTCATCCTTGTGTCAGGATCCTGAACTCGACCATCTTATGGTCACTGCCTCCCAGGTTCCCATCCACTTTTGCTTCCCCTACTAATTCTTCCCTTGCAGCTGCCCCCGGGAAAAGAGGGAGCTCCCAAGGCTCACAGCCCCCAGCATGGTTATCTCTGCCTCTCGGGCGGACCAATCAGAAACTGTTCGACAGCTGCATCATACAATGCATTTTCCTGAACCAATCCTATCAACCCAAGATTTTTAAACAAGAGCCCTCTCCCTCCCCTCCCCGCCCCTCCCCTCACTACCCACCCCTTTAACTGCCTTATTCTTATCTAAAAAAACAGGCCCCAAGCACCTTTCCCACTAGATAGATAGATAGATAGATAGATAGATAGATAGATAGATAGATAACCCCATTGGCTTTAAGGCCTTTTAAATTTTATGGGACTTTTCCCACTGGGGCTGACAAACAACAAAAATAAGTTTAGGGGTTTTTAGAGAGTGTTCCCTATTTTAAAATTTCACACTTTAATTAGGGCTTGTCTACACTGCCACTTACAGCCCTGAAACTTGCACTGCTCAGGGGTGTGAAAAAACACCCTCCTGAGCTGGAGCCGCGAGGACACTGCCACCTTAAAGCCTTGTCGCGGCAGCGATTTAACGTGGGCAGTGTCGACACCTTCTGAAGAGTTTAAACCAGTTCGTGTTACAAAGGGGCCTCTTTATTTCACTACAGAACAAGGGAGTTCATTTCAAGGGTTACAAATGTGTTAAATAGATTGTGAATGGTAATATTGCTTTCTCTTTACCATTAACGTTCCTGTAAACAGGTGTTGATCTTACTAGTGTTCAGTAAAACTTGGCAGCCCTTTAGGTTTACATTTAGTTTTGATCCTCTGCCTTTGCTGCAAAAGAAATTTAAAAACAGAAGGGCCTGCTTCAAATAGGTCAAATTTGGCCTTTGGTTTACACTTAAAAAATCACTAGAAAAGAAAAATGTGTTTGTGGCGGGCGGGGGGGGGGCCGGGAAGGGGGGGGACAAATACCTTATCTCTGGTTTAAAAAAAAAAGCTGACTGGTTCACATAAGCTGCTTTTTCTTGTGTTTTGTAGAAATCCATACTTTCAAAACGTGAGGTTTTTAACTGTACCCTGATTTTTAAAGCTTTCTTTACAATTTCAAGGTAACAAAAAAAAAAAACCCCAACTTTCTCTTTTTGCATTCTTTGATATATTAAGTCCATTTAAACAGTTAAAAAAGAGCTTGTACCTGGGTCTCAGCACACGGACTGCAAACATTTAGAAGCAAAGACAGTCTGATAATGCAACAAACAATCATACTAAAATCCCTAAGTCAATAAAAACTTAATTTAACTTTAACAAATTACTTTTCTAAACTGCCTGTGGTTTTAACCCCGAGATGCTTCTTTATTTTACACTCTTAATAAGTTCAAAGGGTGTCTTTTGAAAAGCAATCTGCTGTGGGTTCTTGTTTGTTTTAAATTCATACATGTTCTGGCCATCTTTACAGTGAAACAACTTTGGTCACAGGACATGCGAGCTAAACAGGGGAAGGCAGCTATTTTTAAATCCTGCTTCATGCAGATTTTATATAACAGGCCTAAAGCAAACTTGTTTGTCCTGGTTTACATTTCAAAAAAACATGAGAAAAGAAGAAGAACGTATGTGTGTGTATGTTGGGAACAGAACAAGCCCCTTATCTCTGTCAGAACTTTTTCACATAAGCTGCTTTTTCTTCTTTTTTGTCTAAATCCAAACCTTAACAACATGAGGGTTTTAACAGTACCCTGATTTTTAAAGCTTTCTTTACAATTTAAAGGTAAAACTGTTTTGGTTTGGGTCTCTTTTTGTATTCTTTTATATAGTAAGTTTATTTAAAGAGTTAATAAAAAGATTTTGTAAATGGTGATCTGGCCATTCCCATTTCTGTAACCAGGAGGCTTTGAAATCTACATGCCTGTTTCCTTTAATTAACGTTACGGCCCTGGCTTTTGCCTAATGGTAACTAGACATCTTTTGAAAACAAACTGGCTAATTCAAAAATGCCCCTGTCAAACTTATTACTAAAATGTTTTTTGTCTTCTTAGAAACATAAAGTACAAATGAAAAAGCCTTTTTGTTTTTATAAAGCATTACTTTTAATCAGCTTCTAGACCCAGAACAAACACAGAAACATGTATTTATGTCTCAGCCCGTGGGCTGCAAACATTTAAGAACAAAAGCAGTCTGATAATGCAACAAAAATCTAAAATGTTTAATAAGCTTAATATAACTTTCATCATGTGTTAAAACTGTTACAGCATTTTTAAAAGGTGCATTTTTATTCCACTCCAAAACACATCCTTGTTTTTTTCCGGTAAACAGGAGGTTTAAAGTCATGGCACTGTTTCCTTAGGTCCTGTCTACGCTGGCAAGTTGCAGCGCGGTAAAGCAGCTTTCTGCGCTGCAACTGGTGAGGTGTACGCACGGACACGCCACTCAGGGCGCGGAAACAGGGCAGTTGCAGAGCTTTAAAAAAAGCACTGCACAGTTTAAAAAACTTTCTGCACCGGGGCTACAGGGCTGCGGTGCCAGTGTAGACACCGAGGTCGATTACGGCGCTGCGATTGGCCTCCGGGAGGTGTCCCACAATGCCTGCTCTCCCCTCTCTGGTCATCGGTTTGAACTCTACTGCCCGGCCCTCAGGTGACCATCCATCATCCCCACTCCGTAAACTACTTTGCCATTTTGAAAGTCCCCTTCCTGTTTGCTCGGTGATGCGTGCAGCGCATCTTTCCAGGTGGCCAGGCCTGCTCCACGCACCAGGTGATCCACCTGCTTGGAGCTCTGCTGAGCTGCTGGACCTCATCAGCATTTGGGGAGAGGAGGCTGTACAGTCCCAGCTGCACTCCGGACGTAGCAATTATGATACCTCCTGTGACGTTATTGACTTGAACTGGGACCATATAGATCATTGTTGCAACCAAGGTCCTGTAGTGGCACCAAATCTTGTATAAAGGGGGGTCAAATAAGGTGTCTAAGGCAAGGTTATGGTTTGCTGGTTCTGACTGTGCTATCTATATGCTTGTGTCATTTTTGTATTTTAAGTTATAAGTATTGACTCTATACTGTCTGTGGTTCAAACTTGTACTATGCTTCTGGGTGACACCCCAGACAAGTTCAAAAGGAGGACTTGTGGCCCTTAGAGACTAACAAATTTATTTGAGCATAAGCTTTCGTGAGCTACAGCTCACTTCATCGGATGCAATGCCTAGCCTGCTTGATGGCCGATTAAGGACCATCAGCTACACAGTTGACCCATTGAGAGAAGGCAGAGAAGCCTTGGGACTCAGCACGGTGTGCAGGGACCTGCCTATGGACAGAACGCTGAGGTTTTTCCAGGCCACGTGATGGACAGCTTGTCTTGGGACAAAGAAAGAAAGACCACATGGCAAGAGAATATAAAAAGCTGCTGCAGCTCCTCCATCTTGTCTTCAGTCCTGCTTCATCCCTCTGGGGGGACTTTGCTATACTGAAGCTTTGAAAGAAGAACTGAAAGATGCATCCCAGCTGAGGATGTTCTCCAGAGACTTGATTTGAACCTGCAGTTTATTCTGTCACTGCCGCAAGCCTGAACCAAGAACTTGGCCATGACTGTATGTCATTGATTCCATTTCACCAATTCTAGCTCTCATCTATAGCTTTTTCCTTTTATGAACAAACCTTTAGATTTTAGATTCTAAAGGATTGGCAACAGCGTGATTTGGGACAAGATCTGATTTGTATATTGACCTGGGTCTTGGGCTTGGTCCTTTGGGATCAAGAGAGCCTTTTTTCTTTTCCTGGGGTATTGGTTTTCATAACCATTTGTCCCCATAACAATTGGTGATACTGGGAAACTGGAGCGTCTAAGGGAATTGCTTGTGTGACTTGTGGTGAGCCAGTGGGGTGAGACCAAAGTCTGCTCTGTTTGGCTGGTTTGGTTTGCCTTAGCGGTGGAAAACCCCCAGCCTTCGGCTGTAACTGCCCTGCTTGAAGCAGTTTGTCCTGAACTGGCACTCTCAGTTGGGTCCCACCAGAACCAGCATCATTACACCTACGGACAGATTTCACGATGCATGACAGAAAGGGGCGATGACCGGGACACACGGCAGTTCAGGATCAAAGTGAAGGAGCTGCGGAACGCCGACCACAGGGCGCTGGAGGCAAACCGCCACTCCGGTGCTGCGCCTATGAGCTGGAGGTTCTCCAAAGAGCTGGACATGATACTCCGCGGCGACCCCACCTCCATTGCGAACACCACTGTGGATACTTGGGTGGCTCGCGTGTCAGTTGAGAGTGGACCGAGCCAGGAGGAGGAAATCTTGGAGGAGGATGTGGAGGGGGACCCAGAGGCAGAAGATGACTCGGAGGTCAGAGATGCATGCGGCCAGGAGCTCTTTTCTACCCCGGATGTTGGCGAAGCGCAAAGAGGAGAGGAGGCCCCTGGTAAGTGGATTTGATTTTGGGACTCGCTGAAGTGGGTTGTTGGGGGCAGGAGGGTTGCAGAAAGCAGGCTTGTCTCCCACCGCATGCCACCCTGCCGGAAGCAGAGGGGCGGGACAGGAAGCGGAACTATAAAAGGCCGCCCCTCCAGCTGAGTTGGGAGAGAGCTGCTGGAGGAGCAGGACGTCTCTTCCCTGCTCCCCTAATGGAGAGCGCGATCCTGACAGAGAGCCAGAGGGGCTGCCGGTGCTGCCAGATGCCGGGGACTCCAAGGAGCTGGTGGGGCTGCCACTAGCCATCTACCCCAGCGAAGCGAACAACAACCCTGGAACCCCTGTACCCACGGAATGGGTGTGTAGGAAGGAGCCCAGGGCAGCCGAATCGGGTTCAGCTGTGTTATTGACTACAAGCCGGCCAGCGTGTTGTGATCGGATTTTCCCCGCTGACCCAGTGGCGGACCACTCCACTGCTGTTTAGGGCCCTGGGTGGGGACGCAGTGGAGCGGGAAGGCCTGGGTTCCCCTACCACCGCCACCCCACCGTCAGGAGTGGCAGGCTCCCCACCTGGTTGTCAGGAGGCCTGACTGGTCTGGCACCCGCCTGAATCAGGACGCCAGACGGTTGTGCTGACTCTCCCACCAGAGAGCTAACCTCCCCCCGACTGCGACGGCTCTGCCGGACTGTAGGCCGGAGCCCCCCTGCTTGATTGCTGCCCCGCCCTGATCAAGGGCCAGGCAAATGGGCCTTCTGCTTCTCTGCCTGCCTGACTGTAGGTCAGAGCCCCTACTTGACTGCAGCCCTGCCCTGAATGAGGGCCCTCGCCAAACAGACTCTCTACCGTTGCTCGGCCTGACTGCAGGCCTGAACCATTAACACTGGGCTAATTTTCCCCTGAACCAAGGTACCCCGGAAGTATCGTAGCAAGGGGCGTGGTCTCCCACCCTGATGGACGGGGAGGGAGCCGCGAACCCCTTACAGCCTTTCTTTCTACTTGTTAATACTTTTTCTCTAAATATGTCAAAACACAAGAACGCAACCTTCCCCCGGCCAAACACAGAAAACAATACAAAAGAAATGTTCAAAAGGGCCAACGGCGCCAAAAACGTACACGACCGGAAACGGGGACGGAGGGCGGGACATAAACCCTACACAGGGCGCGGAAACCTGTCAGAAAGTACACGGTGATGAAAGCTCTCGAGCAGTTAACTAGTCACGTGCAATCCCCCCTGTACATAGCAATCCCCCCTGTACATAGCAATCCTCTCTTTCATTTTGATGCTTTTTGATGTATTGTTCTGCTTTTATTTGATATATTAAATAACTGTATTTACAGTGATACATTGAGGTATAAACGATCTATATGCCTTGTCCTGTACAGAGCACACAGACGGCTCCCCTGGATCCCACAACCCACACAGGGAGAAAGCTGTCGCTAGCGTCGGCATCTCCAAAATCGTATCAGGGCAAGAAAAGGCACCTGCTATTTCCCACCCTTGTACAGTGTAGACACGGGGTGAGAGCGAGACTCAGTGATCCCAGTTAGTCCTGCTCCATCTTTGCCGTCTGGGTTTCCACCGACAGCTTTTCACACTCGAAACGCAGGGCAGGGTGAGGTTCGCCCATCAGCCAAAGAACCTTAATGTAAAGCAGCGCGCTCCTGCCAGTGCCCGTGGCAGATCCCCCATTCGAAGGTTGTGATCATTTCCGCCCTGAGACGGACGAGACCTCGTGTCCTGGTGTTAGGGGGCGCTGTGCTCTACCCCGCATATCCCCCCTCTCCCTGCCCCCCAGCCTGGTGTTAGGGGATGCTGTGCTCCGGATCCTACATATTCCCCCAGCTTCCAGGCCCCCTGGCCAGCGTTAGGGGGCACTGTGCTCTGTACCCTACACCCCCCATCTCTCAGCCCCCCTGCCAGGTGTTAGAGGGTGTTGTGCTCTGTATCATATGCATTTCCCAGCCCTCCTGCCCAGCCTTAGGGGGTGCTGTGCTCTGTACCCTACACATCCCCAGCCCCCAGCCTGGTGTTAGGCAGTTTCTAGTGTCTGTGAACTTACTGCATGTACCGGAGTCTATCAGCGCATGCTGGGTGCCACACGCTGTGGGTATGGACAGGGCCCCAGACTCAGCATAGCACAGGACTTGCGGGGCACCTGCTGGCAAAGTGGCCTCAGTCCCCACCGTACAGGCAGGGGTCATTCAGCTGGTGATAGCCCTTCTCTCAAGCCCCCAAGCACCTGTGTGTCATGGCTGCCTGCAGGAGATCAGGGCCAACAACTGCCTGTGGGGAGGGAACAGGGCCTGGCTAGGCAGGGGCTCAAACCGGGGAGCGTCAGTTTGGATCCCCAGCTAGCCGTAGGGGTACAACTTGCGGGGGGGGGGAGAAGGGGGAGATCAACTCCAGCCAGTTCATCATAAACCCTGTCTTTGAGGCCTCAGTAGAAATGGGGATGTTCCCCTGGCAGTATGCAGGTGCGAAGGACTTGAGAGGGAGGTGGCAGACGTGCCCTTTTGATGGCGGTCCCTGAGCACACGGGGAGAGCAGGGGGCAAACGTCTGTTGGCAAATGTTCGTTGGCAAACGTCTGCGACTCACGGGCCCTGGGTGCACACACCCCTACAGGGGAACGTGTACAGGCCCAGCCCAGCCTGAAGAACACCAGCGCCTGTGTAAGGGAAGTCACCGTTTTTTTCACAAGAGCGGGAAACTGACGTTGGATAAGCCAGGAACTCCTGATGGGCACTTTCGTCCCTCCGGGAGACCAACCATCTAGCACAGAGAACGGGGGGACATAAAGGCTGAGCTGAAGCTAGATTCATGCTCTCCAGGATGCTGGGGTGCCCTCATGCTTGAGCTGAAGACGGCCTGGGGGTTCCCAGCATTGCCCTCCTGCCGTTTCTCGCTGGGAGCCCTCGCCCTGCACCCTGGCCTGTGTGTTCTCAGGAGGCTGCGTGCTGCCAGGTGCACATCCCCAGTGCGGAGTCCCGGGATTAATGCCAGGGGACGGGGACTGGGAAGGAAATGTACTGCCATGCCAAGACTGGGAACGGGCTGGTGATAATGTCCTGGGGTGCCTGACATATCAGTAACTAGGGAGAGCAGGTCCCTGCTAACTAGAGAGAGCAGGTCCCTGCTCTGCAGGGGAGGTTGAGAGCCTAAATACGATAACACCCATGTGCTCAGCCACTGGCATGATGGGGCCAGGTAAGTGCCCAGACCAGGAGGTAGCTGGTGGCCAACATGGGCCATGTGGGGGTGCTGAAAGGCAAATGGGAACAAGCATGAGAGGTGAGGGAGTTGAAGAGTCTGTGGGAAACCCCCCTCTCTTGTGAAATCAAACACCCCCAGACAGTGCGGGTCTCTCGCAGGCCTGGGGGTGCTGATCCAGGCTTTGCGTGCTACCCGGAGCTCTGCTCCTGGCTCATTCCCAGGAAGCTGGGAGTGTGAGTGGTGGAGCTGCCGGCTCTTGGAACCTCCCTTCGCAGCACGGGATTGTCTCTGGGGGAAGCCCACCCCAGGAGCTGGCATTTGTTGGCCTCTTCCACAGAGCGCTGGAGTCTCAGCCACTCCAGATCGGGGGGAGGGGCCAGCTGTGAATTGGGAGCCAGATCCGGGTTTAGATGTGAATCCGCCGGCGCTGCAGAGCGTTCGGATGTGGGGAGCCAGCTCCCGCCTGCAACAGATCACAAAGTGCCACTTCAGCCGGGCCCTCCACATCTGGGTGCTGCTCCTCCTCCCTGCTGGCCAGCCGGCCGCAGCTCCTCAGCACCTGCCCGCTCAGCCCCACCTCAGTGCTCCTGCCTCCCCAGTGTCCTCCCTGGTGCTGCTCCTGGCCCCCTGCACCTGGCCTGTCAGTGCCCAGCGGGGCCGGGAGCCAACTGCCCCCTGGAGCCATGTGTCAGGCCCTGAGTCCCTCCTGTGCCGGGCTCCCGCCAATCCACAAGCCAGGAACAGGCCCGTGACTCCCGGAGCAAGTATTTCAGTCTCACAGCAGCAGCTCAGTCTGCTCAACAGGACTCCAGGGCCAGGAACTCGCTCCTGCCTGACATTGGCAACAGTCTTAGGCTGCTCCAGCCCTGCCCCTCGTCCTGCTCCAGCCCTGCTCTCGCTCCAGCCTCGCTCCACCCAAACCCCGGCCTCCTGAGTCCAGCTCCAACCACGAGGCCTGACCACCTCCAGCACCTTCGCTGACACCATCACTTCCAGAGGGAATGGCACTGAGGTTGCCGGGGGAACAGGCATTCTCCGGCTGCCCGGAGCCATTGTTCCATTTAACCAGGACAGTCCGATGCCAGGCCAGTCCCCCTGAGCTCTGGAGAGGACTAGAGGTGCCTTCGGACACCTGCCGTGCAGCTGCTGGAGAGTCAGCAGGAGACACTGGGTGAGGAATGAAGCCCCCCAGGGCAGGGGCCATTCAGGAGACCCAGCGTGGGGGGAATCAGGCCTGGGATTCTCTGCAGCGGCTGCTCCCACACAGCCTTGGAGAGAGGAGCTGCGAAACCCCCACAAAGCGCCGTCCTGGCACAGAGCTCTGTAGCACTGGTACTCCGTACGCATGAGCCGCAATCCAGCAGACCCTTGGGCCAACCCCACCCTCTCCCATTGCCCCGCTCGGGGAGGCCAGGGCACAGTTCACAATTTAGCACAGACCAGCTGCAAGGATCCTGGCGGGCCCTGGTATGGTTGGAGCAGCATCTTCAATGTTCGGGAAAAGCGAGATCTGTGCAATAGGCAACATAGCTCCATGTGGGCACCAGCCAGCTCCTGTGCCCCAGAGAGCTCCCACAGCTCCCACTGAACCAGGGACGAAGGGGGCAGGAGGTTGAACGAGAAGGTGGCATCCTGGGACCCAGGAGACCCATGTTCATTTCCCACCTCTGCCACAGATGCTCTGTTTGGCTTCGAGCAAGTCCCTTATTCTCTCTCTGCAGCGGTTCCCTGTCTGTACAGTGGGGGTAGCAGCCAGGCCCTGCCCTGCAGGGGGCAGTTAGAATAAATGCAATCGAGGTTGGGCAGTGCTCGAATGCCAGGGGGATGAGGGCCAGGATGGTGCCTAAGACAGACCGAAAGCAAGGGGGAGCTACAGAGCCGGTGGTGAGAGGGTTTGGCCTTTGACAATCTGCTCTGAGTGCCAGGGCTGCCAGACCCCAGACAGCCACTTGCATTGCCAGACCTCCCTGATCTACAGTGCTGCTGCTCTCCCTGCTTCTAGGAGTCACTGCCTCCCCCTGGGCTGACACCCCCGTAGCAATCATCTCCTGGGGCTGCTGTGGCACTGAGCGTTAGCAAGGCCTGGGACTCAGTTGGGCGTGGGGGGGGGTCGGGGGGAAGCTGCTATTAAAGCAGCTTCTGCACCGTTGCAGCGGTGGGAGAGGAAGTAGAGACGGGACCGTTTTACACCCCATGGCCAAAGCACCGGCAGCTTGGGACCGTTGGGTTCCATCACCAGCCCTGGAAGGGGAGTAGGTGTGATGAAGCGGGACTGTTCTTAATGTTTCCTCTGAATAGTGTGGGGGTGCCTCAGTTTCCCCTAGGCAGTTCTTAAGTCTCTAGATGGTGGGATAAGGGTGTATGATGATTGCAGAGCCCTAGAGGGCAGGAGTGTGCAGGGGTCTGGACACAGAGAATGGCTGAAACCCTGTTTCCTGGCAACTGATGGCCTGGGCCCTTCCCCCCTGCAAGGTGAGAGCGAAAGGGTTGGAGAACAAAGGAATCCGGTGACCTCCTGGCCTGGGAAAGGGAGAAAGCCCAGAGGAGGGCGGGGGCTGGAGACATTGAGTGAAGTGCAGACGTGGTTCTCTGGCTCACTGCTGCCCAAAATGGATCCAGCTGAGGGGTTCTGTTCTCTGCACCTACAAGCTCTGTGTTAGATCATGTTCCTGTCGTCTAATAAACCTCTGTTTTACTGGCTGGCTGAGAGTCACATCTGACTGCGAAGCTGTGGGGCAGGACCCTCTGACTTCCCCAGGAAGTGCACAGAGGGGCAGAGGATGCTGAATGCTCCGAGGTCAGACCCAGGAAGGTGGAAGTTGTGTGAGCTGTGTGTCTTGAAGACCGGCTGCTCACAGAAAGGAGACTTCCCCAGAGTCCTGACTGGCTTCGTCTGGAGCAGTTCCAGAGCATCGCCAGGGGGCCCCATGACAGTGGGGTCTAGTGGTTAGAATGGGGGGCTGGGAGCCAGGACTCCTGGGTTCTATCCCAGCCCTGGAAAAGGGATAGGAAACCCCTACCTGGATATGTCACCATATCACAAAACCCACCACCCCTGGCTCAGATTGACCGCCCCAGCGTGGATGCTGCCTTGGATTTGCATCACCAGGGTGCCATCTCACCATTATTTTGCACCACTTGCATTTCATAGAATCACAGAATATCAGGGTTGGAAGAGACCTCAGGAGGTCATCTAGTCCAACCCCCTGCTCAAAGCAGGACCAACCCGAACTAAATCATCCCAGCCAGGGCGTTGTCAAGCCAGGCCTTAAAAACTTCTAAGGATGGAGATTCCACCACCTCCCTAGTTAACCCATTCCAGTGCTTCACCAACCTCCTAGTGAAATAGTGTTTCCTAATATCCAACCTAGATCTCCCGCACTGCAACTTGAGACCATTGCTCCTTGTTCTGTCATCTGCCACCACTGAGAACAGCCGAGCTCCATCCTCTTTGGAGCCCCCCTTCAGGTAGTTGAAGGCTGCTATCAAATCCCCCCTCGTTTTTCTCTTCTGCAGACTAAATAACCCCAGTTCCCTCAGCCTCTCCTCGTGCGTCATGTGCCCCGTTTTCATTTTCAATCATTTTCATTGCCCTCTGCTGGACTCTCTCCAATTTGTCCACATCCCTTCTGTAGTGGGGGGATCAAAACTGGATGCAATACTCCAGACGTGGCCTCACCAGTGCCGAATAGAGGGGAATAATCTCTTCCCTCAATCTGCTGGCAACACTCCTACTAATGCAGCCCAATATGCCTTTGGCCTTCTTGGCAACAAGGGCGCTCTGCTACTCATATCCAGCTTCTCGTCCACTGTAATCCCCAGGTCCTTTTCTGCAGAACTGCCGCTTAGCCAATCGGTCCCCAGCCTGTAGCAGTGCCTGGGATTCTTCCGTTCTAAGTACAGGACTCTGCACTTCTCCTTGTTGAACCTCATCAGATTTCTTTTCGCCCAATCCTCCAATTTGTCTAGGTCACTCTGGACCCTATCCCTACCCTCCAGTGTATCTACCTCTTCCCCCAGCTTAGTGTCATCTGTGAGTTTGCTGAAGGTGCAATTAATCCCATTATCCAGATCATTGATAAAGATGTTGAACAAAACCGGCCCCAGGACCGACCCCTGGGGCACTCCGCTTGATACCGGCTTCCAGCTAGACATCAAGCTGTTGATCACTACCCATTGAGCCCGACAATCTAGCCAGCTTTCTATCCACCTTATAGTCCATTCATCCAATCCATACTTTTTTAACTTGCTGGCAGTAATACTTTGGGAGACCGTATCAAAAGCTTCGCTAAAGTCAAGATGTATCACAACCACCACTTTCCCCATATCCACAGAGCTAGTTATCTCATCATAGAAGGCATGACTTGCCCTTGGTGAATCCACGTTGACTGGTCCTTATCACCTTCCTCTTCTCCAAGTGGTTCAAAATGGATCCCTTGTGGACCTGCTCCATGATTTTGCTGGGGACTGAAGTGAGGCTGACCAGTCTGTAATTCCCCGGGTTCTCTTTTTTCCCTTTTTTAAAGATGGGCACTATATTTGTCTTTTTCCAATGGTCCGCGACCTCCCCCGATCACCATGAGTTTTCAAAGATAATGGCCAATGTCTCTGCAATCACATCAGCCAAGTCCCTCAGCACCCTTGGATGCATTAGATCTGGACCCATGGGCTTGTGCATGTCCCGCTTTTCTAAATAGTCCTTAATCTGTTCTTTCACCACTGAGCACTGCTCACCTCCTCCCCATACTGTGTTGCCCAGTGCAGCAGTCTGGGAGCTGACCTTGTCTGTGAAGACTGAGGCAAATAAAGCATTGAGTACTTCACCTTCTTGCACATCATGTGTCACTAGGCTGCCTCCCACTTTCAGGAAGGGGCCCACACATTCCCTGACCTTCTTCTTGTTGCTAACATACCCGTAGAAACCCTTCTTCTTACCCTTCACATCCCTTGCTAGCTGCAACTCCAGTTGTGCCTTGGCCTTCCTGATTACACCCCTGCATACCCAAGCAATATTTTTATACTCCTCCCTAGTCATCTGTCCAAATTTCCACTGCTTGTGAGCTTCCTTTTGGAGTTTAAGCACCAGCGCGTAGGGGCAGCCCAAGCAGAAATCCCCTCCCCCCCCGACACACATGAGAGAGGTGCTGGGGGCCATGCTGGGGGCGATGACAATGGGGTCAGGCATCAGGGCACGTGGCTGTTGGGTGCGTTGCTGGATTCTGGAGAGACCTCCCCTTCTGCCACCAACCTGCCCCACTGGAGCCCAGCACAGCGCCCTCTGCTACCCATGGCTGCCACCATCTCTCCGCTCCACGAAGCTCCCACGACCTGCCTGGGGCAGCGACAGACCCTCTTGCTCCCCAGTTATAACACCTGGCCCTGAGCTAGCCCCTTTCTCCAGCAGATCTCAATGCCCTTCACAAAGGAAGTTGGCATCACTATCCCCACTTTATAGATGGGGAAACTGAGGCACACAAGGGGGACGTGACTCAACCAAGGTCACTCCACAGGCCGCCCATGTCTGTATGCAAAAGCCTGAGGACTTTAACTGGACCGGTCTAGTTAAAACATTACAACACCCCCCCACCCCATCCATGGGGATGCCGTTATACCAGTACAAAGGTTTGTTGACTGGTAGAGGCCAAATTACTATCAGACCTCAGGCCAACTGGTGACCCAGACTCCCAAGATGCTTTGGGAATGCTGCTAAACTCTCACAGGCTGTGAAAAATGCCAGTTTGCTAAAATTTGTAGCCTAGCGCCCTGTTATTTGCGTTGCCACGCAACTGTGCGAGAAATGTACTAACCACAAACAAATGGAAATGTATAAAGAACATAGTGATGGTAAAAGTTTATGCTTTAGCAGCAGATGTGTGATTGTGTGCTGGGAAGTCTATGATAGTTACCAGACACAAATTTTGCAGGCGACAGACTGATCCCCGTGATGTCTTTTGCCACGGCTTGCATACAGCTTGGACTACTTATAGGTAACTTAGTTCCAGCTTATCTCTTCCTCTTTCCCAATGCAAGGCTGTATGCAAGCCGTGGCAAAAGACATCACGGGGATCAGTCTGTCGTTTACGTCAACGGCTGCAAAATTTGGTTCAGCAGACTTGGTAATGGATCTGCCTTTCTGTTTGAGCGCTGTACTAATAACTAATAAATACTGGCCGGGGCTTGGGTCCTTGAGGTCTCTTTAAGTAGGAAGTAAGATCGAAGCTGAATTGGTAATAAATCTGCTTCCCTGGGGGATCCTCCAACCCAAGTTTACCGGCTGGAACCGGACCGGGCAGGGTCACAACCTCTGTGTCGGGAGTAAAGACCTAGCCGTGTGTGGAGACTCTGGCTGGGACGGTCTAGGGGCCTACAGGGGCGGGGAAAAGTTTGAAGAAGAGATGTCAGACTAGATCCAGCAAAACGTTAACTCCATCAAGAGTAAAATGCGGGCAAAGAATGGCCGAAATAGTAAAGGAGGGCTTGGATTGTTTGTAAAGAAATGTGCTGTTATGCATGGAGGATCTGGGGCCGCACCGCGTCCGGCCGGCCCGTGGGATCACACGTGTGCACTGCTTGTCTCTGAGGCTGACCAGAGAGTGGAGGGGAAAGCGTGACCCGGGGCGGCAGCTCAGCATCGGGCGCACGAGGCTTTTAATCAGAAGCTTAAGAAAGTGACAGAAAATGCTCAGAAAGGGAAGCTGCAGAATGGGGAAGTCAAGGGGCGGCTGGCGAGCGCCGCAAGGAAAGGGGAAGGCGGGCGAGGGGAAGGAGCTGAGGAGACGGTGCAGTCATGGGGTTGTCAGAAACGGGTGGAGGATGGTGGAAGTGCTCATCATCCAGCACAGGAGCAATTGGCTGTGGAGACACTGGGAGCACCAGGGAAGTCGGCTGAGTGCAAGGAGGATCCGGAGGATGTGATGGAGCAGGACAAGCCTCATCGTTAATAATGCAGCTGAGCCGTGTCAGAAGTTAAGAAAATGAACTGCATGCTGGAAGGAAAAGGTTTGGGGGCACCCTGAGTAAGGAGGGGCGTGGGAGAGATCGGCCCAGGGACTCTAGAGAGAACTGGGGCAGGAGACTGCCAGCCGACCGGGCGGATTTGTGAAGGCCGGGTGCTGGCGTGATGGCAGAATGCTTCTTAAATGCAACGTCAAAACGTGACATTGTGACAGACCATAGCAGAAATGCCAGGCAGAGGAGAAACATGTCCAGACACTAAGTCAATGGGTTCCCCAAGGGTGCCGGACAGCACTTGGTTCCACCCACTTCTGTAGGGGGAGATGGGCCACAGACAGCAGTTTCCTCCCAGACCCTGCACAAAGCAGGTTGGACGAAGTGTGGGTATTTCCGGAGTTCATTGTATTACAAATGCAAATGGGTCTGGAGTCTGGGGGGATGGGACGTGATTCCTCTGGGGGAGACGTGACTCCAGCAAACCCTGGGAAGGGTCAGGACCATCACAGAACACTTGTAAAATGACCGACCAGCCAAGGCGGGGATGCAAATTCCCACCTCTGCCCCCAGCCTTTCGAAGCAACGCCCTGGGGAGCGAGACACTGGCTGCGAATGACCTGTTCCCAGATCGAGGGACCGGCCTGCGGCACTCACAGATTCCCAGGGGTCATGTTCGCAGCAGAAGCTGTGCTGAGCTTGGAAGCACTGAAAAGCCCGTGGGTGGCTTTGACGGGCTGCACCCCGGCCGGAGCCCTGGCTGGAGTCAGGGGAGGGATCCCTGGTAAGCCCATTAGCAGGCGGGTGGGTTCGCTGATTGGTTTAACATGTGTTCTCGGCAGTGCTGTCACCGTAAGCACCGAGGATTGTACCCCCACCGGGGCTGTAATGTGTTAACTAGCCTGGTACAGTTACACTCCTACAGCATTTGTGTGGGGGGCTGGAGCCGTGGCAATGGGGTGGGGTGGGGGCCAGCAAAGGCCTCTGTGACACCGCCCCATGCCGGCGTTATTGACACATTTCCCTGCAGCCGGCCTGACGCCCCGCAACGAAAACCTGGCCAGAGATTTTGCTCCATGAAATGTTTTGAGTTGGTGATGTCGGGAGATGGAAACCCAGCTGGGAATTTCCAGCAGGGCAGCGGCTCCCAGTGCTGTTCTCCTGCCCCACATCTGGGCCCGCTACAGCCCTCACTCCACCCCCAGCTCTGTCCAGGTGGGGCCCTTGGTGCCTTCCATAAGGGGTGTTACACACAGCGCCACCTAATGGCCAAACAGTGCAATACAGGTTAGGGCCCCTCCATTCCAGTCCTTTTCCTCAGTGGGTCTTTAGCTCCATGGCAGAGGATTGAGCTTCTAGCTCTGATGGTCCAAGGTTCAAACCCGGGCCGGGCCAGCCACAACCCTGGGGGAGCTGCCAAGAACGATGGGGAGGGGAGGGTGCGGCCGACATGCCTGTGCAGATCTCACACTGCGCTCTGCCTGCAGCTTCCTGATCGGCGAAGATGACAGAGTCTAGGAGGGCAGAGGTTGGAGCACCATGGGGGCCCATGCCAAGAACTGGAAAAATAAGTCACTGGGAATCAGCTTCCTGGGCAGCTTCTCCAGTACGTGGTTCCCGTCTGTATGGATTTCCCTGCTAGGCCCCCAGGGGAACTAGGAAGTTCACAGCTGCTCTTGGTTCCACCACGGTGGGGCACTGGGCTGGGGCACAGGGTCAGGAAAGGGAGGGGGAGGGGGAGCGTGGCGAAGCAAATGTGTGTGTGGAGGCGGGGAGACGCATTACCAAACACAATGGTGGGGGGGGGGACACTGACATGGCCAATCAAGAACGTGGCTAGAGAGTGTTTATTTACTCAGGCCACATTCACATCCCCTGAGCAGCAGCGAGGGGCCAGGGGCGGGTGTGAAATTAACAGGGAGCTGCTGGTGTCCTGCAGAAACAGCCCCTGACAACACCACCCTGACCGTTGCCAAGAGCCTGATCCAATGTGCTGTCTCCGGGGGCTTCCTGAGTGAAAGCTACACCCTGAAGGGGCATCGCGACGTGAAGTCAACCCAATGCCCTGGGGACGCCCTCTACGAGGCCATAAGCCAGTGGCCTGAGTTTGAAGCCTGAGTCCCTGCAGCCTCGGGGCAGCCCCTGCACCCATCGCTGACCCCGCCCACAGCTTCTGCCTGCTCGAGCAGCACCTCTGCCCTCCAGCAGGGGGCAGCCTCCCGCTTCTCGCCCACCTGCTGCCTCCTAGGGCCCAGAGAGCAGGGCTCTGAGAGTTGGGGTTACGCTCCCGTCTCCCCTGGGCTCTGCTGCCCCCCCCCCCCCGCGTCCCCCCGGGGCTCAGATTTCTAATGGCGCCTAGGAGCCACCTGCCTCCCCCAGGCTGCTTCCTTCGGCAGATGCCAGGCCTAGCCCCTCGCTCCCACCCACAACGGGCATGTCAGCTTGGCCCAGGTCCACACACAGCCAGGCCCAGGGTCTTACAGCGTCCAGGGGGGTGGGGCCAAGCCTCAGCCGAGCTCTGTGGCGATGGCCCTGCCAATCCCTGGGCAGCTCAGGAAACGTCGCCTCCATTCCCGTGTGAAACATCTGAGCAATTATCAATTCCAGAGTCAAATCCGCCTCTGCTCCCAGCCCCCCTGAGATCTGCAGCGAAGATTTCATCTGGAATCCCCCAGAAATCGGTCGCTATTTAACCCCCCCACAAAGGGAACCCAAGTGTCCCCGAGCCCTGACACTTGGCTCTGCCTGGCCCCCGCAGGGTCTGGCTCTCAAAGCTTTCAGCCCTCGACCCTTTCGCCCCGACAATCCATTCCCGTGAGCCTCTCTCACCGAGGGGGGCAAAGTGTTTGGATCTTCACACAGCAGGTGCCTGGGAAGTACCCGTAGGGTGGGTCACAGAGTCCCACAAAGGGGTTTTTAATTCAAGTGCAATTTGCTTTTAACCCAGCGCCCCTGCGGCTTAGCGCTTGCTTTGCTTGGGAGCTACTGAGCAGTGAAAATAAACCAGCTTCTAGCACATGAAAAGTTGAAGCGCCGGGAATCAGTTCATCTCCTGTTAAACCATAACCACCACCACCCTGCCGCTGGGCTGGGCTGGGTGAGCTGAGAGGGTGTGATGATGGTCTGTCAGATTAGCACTAAGAGGCCCCCTTGGGCTAGGTGCTATACACACAGAACATGAGACAGACAGTCCCTGCCCTAAAGAGCTCACAGTCTAATTAGACAAAGGATGGGAGGGGAAACTGAGGCACAGGGAGGGGAAAAGGGTTTTACCCAAACTCACAGGGCCAGTTAGTGGCAGAGAGTGGAACAGATCCCATGGGTGCAGTCAAGTGCTCTGCCCACTAGGCTGTGCTGCCTCTCAATCCAGAGGGAGGAGGTGGAGCGAAACCAAGGGGGCGCTGGTTCCGCATGGCTCACACACAGTCAGGCCCGGCAGCCCTGAGCTGAAGGAAGGGGAGGGGAGCTGGGATTTGCGCCTGCTGATGGGAGCTGGGGCTGCGGCTGGAGACCGGCAGGAGGGGCCGGAGCGGAGGGAACAGCCATGCCAGGAGCAGTGTCCCAGCCCCACAGTGCCCAGGGCTGCCCGGCATGTGGGAAGGGGCAGCAGCACTGACGAGGCAGCTCTTTGTTACGAGAGTCGCTGTGGAGCAGCCCCCGAGCGAGGCTGGGAGCCCAGCACCTCAGGGCTGGACGGGCCCCATAAACAGGAGCAACCCCTGGTGGGCTGGCAGCTGGAGGCCGCGCTGCAGAGAGTGCAGGTCTGGCCCCCCTGCAGCCCCCGGTGTCCTGCCCCAGCACAGTCCAGGTTCAGCCCAGTTATTCCTGCTTCTGAGCCGTGGACCCCAGGGGACGCGACCAGCTGGGATCCAGGCTCCCCGTTGGGAAGAGGCTAGTCTAGGCCCTGGCGGCTGGAGCTCTGGAGGGCGTGTAAAGCCCAGGACGGGGCTCAAGAGGCGCAAGCAAGAGGTTTCACCCCTGGGCCGGCCACAGCCCCACTGCAGCCCCAGAACAGACTCAGCACAATCTCCCTTCCCATCCTCCCAGTATTGTAACACCTCCCCAAGACCCTGCGGGGCTGCCACAGCCCGGGCCCCCCAAGCCACCTTGCCTGGTCCGTAGGGTGTTTTGGCTGCTGGCCCCATGGAGCTCGGCCCAGGAGGGGCGAAGGATCCTGCGAGGCCCAGGGAGGGGTTGGTTCCCTCCCCAGGGGAGGCTCTGGGTAGTCACAGCCACAGGTACTTGGCCAGGAAGGCAGCCAGGATCTTGCAGAGGTTCTCCACAGTTGGGCGGGGGGTGCAGATTCTGCTCCGTGTCCTCCATCCTGTGCCAGACCCACGGGAAAGGGGTGGCGATGAGATGCAGCACCGGCACTCCTGCAGCCAGACAGACACATGGATAGTCAGCAGGGATCCAACCCAGGATCTGCATCACTGCAAGCCCAGCCTCTAAAGAGTAATTCCACTATTGTCAGCAGTAGTAGACTATTATCCCCATGTGGTCCAGCCACTAGAGGGCGACGTGTGACATTCTAAACCCACACACTGTCTCAGTAGATGGAGCCAGGCCCTCAGGCACGACCTGACCTTATATCTAGGAGCCATGTGCTCCCCTGACCTTGTAACGAGCAGCTGTCCAGGTGCATTATGGGAACCAGATTGGCCAGAGACATCAAGCGAGTCAGGGCCAAGTGGCTAGATAGCAATGATATGTTTGTAAAGTCTTTCACCCCCAAGGATCCCAGAGCCTAAGTTCAAAATGCAGCCACCTCTGGGGTGAAGTGTGCCAGGCAGGCAAACATCATCTATAAAGCATTTTACCCCTGTAAATAACACCTAGCTCTTGCATAGCCCTTGTCCTCAGGGGATCCCAAAGCAATTTACAAAGGGGGTCAGAGTGATTCCTCCCACTTCACAGATGGGGAAACTGAGGAAGAGAGCAGCAAAGTCACCCAGCAGGGCAGTGGCAAAGCCAGGATCTGAACCCAGGTCTCAGTCCCTTGCTCCACTCATGAGGCCAGGCTTGTGTGGGAGCCTGGGGGAGTCTCACCACGCTTTGACTGCACACATTCTGCCCTGGCTCCCCCGGGGAGGCCTCCCCAGCTGTCCATCCCACACTGCTCTGCGCCTGGACGCCCGGTAGCAAGGGGCAGGACAGGTACCTTTGCGAAGGAAGGGGACGTGGTCCTCTTCGACAGGCCCACAGGCAGGCTCCCGCTGGAAGTACGTCTGCTCCCGGGGGTGGGACTGCAGCAGGCCCACCCGGTGCAGACGCTTCTCTGGGCAACACAGAGAAGAGAGTGAGGAATGGGCTGGTTCCTGGGACCTGCCAGGCTGGGGGCGTGGCAGGACGAGCCCCACAGGGGGCCACACCTGGCCGCTCACACCAGAGCTCCCTGAGGACACAGAGACGCTGCCGGGGAGGGAGGGGGGATTTCAAACCTGACAAGTCGTGTTTGAGGGAAATAAAGTGTTGGTGAAAGATGCCAGGTCAACAGCCCTGGGGACTGAATCCCCAACTCCCAGCTCTGTCCCACAGCTGGGGATAGAACCCAGGAGTCCTGGTTCCCAGCCCCCCCTTGCTCTAACCACTAGACCCCACTCCCCTCCCAGAGCTGGGGCTAGAACCCAGGCACCTTTATTCATTGTCAGACAGACGCAGGACCATCAGGACTTGGCGGGGGGGGGAGGAAGTAGCTGTCCCACTACAGGTGCCTGGGGGGGCAAGCCCCCTCCCACCCCTGGAAGAAAGGAAGGTTTGGTATCGATGCCAACGAGCCGGTCGAACCAGGAGGCGGTGAAGGGGAAGTGGTTCTGGATGGTCGGGTGGTGGGCCCCCAGCAGGTCCAGCAAGATAAACAGGTTCTGCAAAGAGGCAACGAGGGGTTAAATCTGTAGGGGCCCAGTCACCCCAGGAGGAGCTGAGGTAGGGATTGGTACAAGATCCAGTGCAGACAGATTGAGCCCCCAGCCTACCCCGGACAGGCACCCCCACCATCTCCCTTCGGCTGAAAGATCCCCCAGGCAGAACTCCCCAGAGGGGCAGGCGGGCGGCTCTCACCATAGCCTGGAGCTGGCTGGTGCCCGGCTGGTGCTGAGCCTTGGCCATGGACAGCCCCGTACAGGGAATCCCTCTCACTCCACTCCCCGAAGGCCTCCTTGCTGTCCAGGAACAGCAGCTGCAGCGTCACCTCAGAGCCCTGGGGAGAGACACGGGGCTCGCTCAACACCTGGCACTGCTGGACAGGTGAGGGGACTGCACCCAGGACAGCAGCAGAGCTCGGGATAGAACCCAGGAGTCCTGGCTCCCAGCTCCCCTGCTCTAACCACTAGACCCCATTCCCCTCCCAGAGCCAGAGATAGAACCCAGGAGTCCTGGCTCCCATCCCCCCCGGTTTTACACACTAGACTCCATTCCTTTCCCCAAGACAAGAGTAGAACCCCCAACCTGGGAAGCTCTCACCTGCTCCTTGGCCTTCAGCAGCTTCGCGTCCAAGGCCGTGGCCAGTTCCAGCAGGATGGCACAGGGCACGGCTGAGTCGGTGGCCCCCAGGAAGGTGCGGCCCTGTCTTTCCCAAGCTGCCACCCCACCGGGCTTGTGTAGCCAGACAGCCAGCCCCCCCCCTCAGACCAGCATTGCGGAAGCCAAAACAGGGCACTTAACATGAATTCCAGCACAGCCTTTGAAGCTGTGAGAAGCACAGGTGTGCTGCTACAATGTGCCTCTGGGAACATATACAACGATTAGGCTCACAGCAGGCAGAGGCGCTGTGACAGACATGGCTCTTAGCCCCTACTAAATAGCATGATGCACACACACCAACATCCCAGGTGGGAAAATATTTACCCTAATAAAAGGAATGTCTGGTAGTCGAAACTTATTGTTTCTCTCCCTTGCAAGTGTGAACTACTCTTGCGAGAGCTGGCGTCGCCCAGACAGACCAGCCCCAATTTGGCATAAGAAAGGAGAAAGAGAATAAAGGAGTACAGAGGTATAAGTAGGGGACCTACAGCACCATGATTTTTGAGTGCTTTTCACTATCTATCTGCTGGTCAGATAAGTGACAGCCTCCCAAGGCTTCTGCAGCTAAGAGGGTCCCTAAGCCTTGTCCCTTATTCGTCTTTCTGCGGAATTGAGTGACCGATCCTGGTTTGGCACCGCTGGAATCGAGAGATGCAAGGAGGGTAAGAAGCACCCACACCTGATCTCCTATCTTTAGTGTACACATATTTTGAAATAGAGCTCTATACTTTGTTTTCTTTCTTTGGGATTGTAGCTTCAGTTTTGTAACTTGTTTGTGTGTGTAACATCTCTACATTTAAATAAGTAGGCACTAGCAATTTTGTAACCACATGATTAGAATCTAGTTTGATAAATTTTGGTAACCATTTGTACATAAGCCTGACTTGTTTCTCTGGTTTACTGTAAAGCAGCCAACACAATTAAAGAACCTCAGCCGTTTTGGCTATAAAGCCTGGCCATTAGGTGAGAGTACTAAGAGCCTAGCGTTGAGTTGTGCCGCCTCCACGGGGCAAACTCTTGGGGCACCTGTCAGTCAGTGTTGACTGCCTGCTGCGAAGGAGCTCTGAGCTCTAGCAGTTAAAGTCACGGGTGGTTAGGACCTTGGGGCATCCGTCAGCCTAGCCCGGGCTGCCCGCCGTGAAGGGACAGTGCGTCCTAGCGGTTAAAGTCACGGATGGTATAAACGGGCATAGCTGGCACCTCACCAAACATCCCTGGTGCCATCGGCTAACAGCTTGAAACATCACCAGCTCCATCCAGCCCAGGGACCACATGGACAGGTACCGGGGCTGGGATGGGGACTCTGTGGAATCTCAGATTAAAGGAGCACCTTTAGATTTGGGATGGAGGGGCTAGCTGCAGAGCAGGGAGGTCTTTCCTAAATTACCCAGGCTTATCCTGATCTGAGGCTGCACAGAGGAGGCTCCCCAGCCAGCAGCTGCCTTATCAGAACTGTGTTCATTAGATAGATAGATAGATAGATAGATAGATAGATAGATAGATTCAGGGTAATGTATCAGAATCTGGCCCTCACCCCATTGCACTCAGCGGGTTTCTCTCGTTTTACCCTGGGGGAGATGAGATCAGAACCCAAGACCGCCAGTTCCAAGAACTCCACAGACCTGTGTTGTCACTGGATTTATTACCAAGGGGACATTAGACAAGGGGAGGCATCAGAATACCCCTCTGTGGGACAGAATGACAGACTGAGGGGCAGGGTTTGTGTCTCCCGCTTTGAAGTCCTGTGTCTTTGTGCATGCAGAGCTCTGTGCAAAACCCACCATCTCTGTGAGCCCCAGGGCGGATGATGGCCCTGGGAGGAGCTGTGACCATCCTCTGAAAGCGTCGGTGCCAGGGCATAAGGGTTGTTCTGTAGAAAGGAGGAGATTAAACTCCTCTGCAATACATATGTAACCCTTCTTCCAGTTCCAGCTCTGGCTTCAATATACAGGGGTTCCTCTCAAAATTACAACACAACACTGGCTTGAGCTCCCACCCAGAAATCTGGGAAAACTAAACACCAGCCCTGGGTGTTTCTAAGAAGCAATACTTCCTGTCTTGCAAGCACTGAGTCTGTGTGCGACAAAAGAAATATTTTATTAAGGGGAGAAGGAAGAATGGCATTAATTTGAGAAAACATGACAACAATGACTCAAACGTATGCAAACAACAAGTAAATCCCTGGCCCCAAGTGGAGCAGTGGCTTTGCCTCAGTTTCCCCCTTTCTGAAAGACCAGCGGACAAATGTCCCGTTAACACACCACTCCCCTTTCTGTCCATGACACCGCACTCTTAGTTTGCTGTCCACCTTAAGTGAAGTCCTTGGGTCTAGGGGTGCCGTTAGGTGCATTCAGCTCCAGCCTTAGGGGAGGAATGCAGGAAAATCAAATGATGCCTCTGCCCACTCCGGTCACTGCCCACTCTGCCACTGCACACTGCTGTCACCTTCTGAAGTTTCTGCACTGGTCCAGTCCCAAGTGTTCTCAGCTCTTAGGTTATGGCTACATTGCAAAAAATACCAGCAGCCACAAATCTCAAAGCCCAGGTCTACAGACTGGGGCTCTCATTATGGTACAAAAAATAGCCATGTAGTTGTTCCTACTGGGACTGGAGCCCAGGTTTCGGAGCCTGAGTAGGAATGTCTACACAGCCATTGTTAGGGCCGAAGCACAAGCCTGAGTCTGTAGACAAACCCTCAGTGATTTCACTGGGTAGTGCAGAGCTCCAGCTGCTGCTGCCGTTTCTGCACTGTCTGGACAGCAATTCTGTCCAACAATAACGAAGGCTCAGCCCTTAATCTAGCTTCTCTCAGACCAAATCATCACTGAGCAAAACCAAAAGCCCCGTTGATCACTATCAAGTGTTTCTCAAAACACCAGAGGAAAAGAATCACAATTTTCCAAAACCCTAGAAGGAGGGATCACACCACCACACTGACGGAGCGAATTAGGTTCATCTTAAGGTGACCACATCTCTTAGGGAATAGTACATACAGTGCTGCTGGCCTCTAGTCACACTGTGTATTGTGGGCCTAGCATAGTCATGGATTAGAAACACAGACCATGTGCGCACAGTGACTGATTCTGCACTGCATAGAGAAAAAACGTAACCCCTAGAGAACTGCAAATTCAACATAAGCAACTGCTTAGGTGTAACCCTTCTGCCGGGGGGGAGTCAGCAGCAACCAGGGCTGGGTTCCTTTTGACAACACAACACAGAACCAGCTCGAGTCCACACCCAGTAATCTGAAAAAAATTACACCCCCCACTTGGTACCTCTAAGAGCCAGTACTTCTCCTCTCACAAGCACTAAGTACATGTATAGAAGAGAAAACTTTGAATAAAAGGGGAAAGGAACCTGGCATTACTTGGGAAAACACCACAAGCATGATTTGAAAACATCTGACCATGAATAAAACACCCACCCCAGAGTACATTGGCAGCATCCGTTTCCTCAGTCTCTCACCTTGCAGTGTGACAGTCCGACAAACAAATGTCCCTTTAACATGCCAGTCCTCTCTCCCTCCACCGCACCCCACTCACAGTTGTCCTTGGTCAGTGAAAACCCAGTGTTTGGAGGTGTGTTTGCGTGAGTTAACCTCCCACCCCGGGGGGGTGGGGGAGCGGGGGGGGGCAGCACTGAGCAGTGATTCAGCAGCCGTCGCTGTGCCGCTGTTCACTCTGCATCGCTGTCTGCCTTTGTTCACTCCATAGCCGGCCACTCCACCATCATTGACTGCACCGCCAGCCACCCCCCAGTGTTCCTTCTGCCACTCTCCGGCGCTCTGCCACCAGTCACCCTGCCACGGCCCTCTCCACTGCAACCTCTGGGATGTTTTGAAGTTCCACCACTTAACTCAGCTCTCAGCAATTCCAATGCTCAGTGATTCCAGCAGTTAGCGAGGCAACCTCGTTCACCAGAGACACTGTCCCACAACGGACCTAAGGCTTCATATTTAGACTGGGCTATCAGTGATGTCAGCTCGAGTGATCCAAACCAAGAGACTCTCAACTGGGCCTTAAGAAGCTCTGTTATTAAACAGTGCAGAGTCAAATGGCACGTAAAGCCAGATGGGCACAAATACCCTCTCACATCTCCACTGGCCTTTGGCACCCCTACCTCCTGCTTATTGAATGCAGTTAACTTGAGAGTGACCCCCTCATTCATGGCATACCACGGCCAGTTCTGCTCCCTTTGATTCACAAAAGGATAACCACACTTTATTACCTCTGCCTCCTCAATAACAAAGCGATTTGCAATCCAACACCAGACAAAAGTGATCATTTGGGCAAAGCAGCCCCATCATGTTGCTCACCTAGGCAGAGTGGGTGTGACTATTCAAACACGGTCAGTTCCTGATGTCTTCTCCCCAGCTCATCACTGGGTGTTGGGAAAGCTCATTCAGAGCCTGCTTACATAAGAACCTATAACTGCAATTTCACATAAACAGATTGAAAACTCTGCGCAATGTGTTCAAATGCATCACACATCCAATGAGGCTAACAACATTTCCTTATCCCTGGATCCAAGGGGATGCCTAGCTAGGCATGAGATAATATGATGGGTGACTTGTCCAATGAAGGGGGAGCAATAGCTGTTGATTTGGCAGAGGCAGGGGGGAACCCTTCCCCCAGGGGGAGCTGCGGAGCTTCCCAGGAGGATGCACCTTCTCTGGGGACACACACAGAAGTCAGGCCCCGGTGACTACAGCATCGGCACTGCACCCTCCCTGGAGATTACAGTGACCATAAATCTTGAGCTGTGGGGGGAGAGTCCCAATTGCTGAGTCATTGTTTCCACCTTGTCACTCCCCCTGGGTGCCCATTTCACCCCCTGCCCCAACAGACTCTCATTCTAATCCCACAGGAAGAAACAACTCCAGTGGGCTTGAAACATCACCGACTCCAGCCAGCCTGGGGACCACACACACAGGTAAAGTGGGGCCTTGATGGGGACTCTCTGGAATCACAGATTAATGGGGTACCTTATAGATCTGGGGGAGAGAAGGGGGATCCCTGCCCCCATGGAGAGCTGCAGAGCTTCCCAGGGGGATGCTCCTTCTCTGGGGACACACAGAGAAGTCAGGGCCCAGCGACTGCAGCACCGGCACGGCACCCTCCCCAGCTGATAATATGCACTAACCCCCCTGAATATTACAGGGACCATAAATCCTGAGCTGTGGGGGGGAGAGTCCCAATTGCTGAGTCATTGTTTCCATCTTGTCACTCCCCCTGGGTGCCCATTTCACCTCCTACCCCAACAGACTCTCATTGTACTCACACAGGTAGAAACTACTCCAGTGGGCTTGAAACATCCTCGACTCCAGCCAGCCCGGGGACCCCACACACAGGTAAAGTGGGGCCTCAATGGGGACTTTGTGGAATCACAGACTAATGGGGTACCTTATAGATTTTGGGGGGGAGAAGGAGGATCCCTGCCCCTGGGAGTGCCGCAGAGCAGGGAGGCCTTTCATAGGGGGATGCTTTCCTTGGCTGCTTCTGATCTGGGGATGCATAGAGGAGTCGGGACTTAGGGGCTGCCCAGCCAGCTCCTACCTTGTCAGAGCTGCATTCATTAATAGATCAATAGGTAGGTAGGTAGGTAGGTAGGTAGAGAGATAGATAGATATGGGGCAATGGATCAGAACCCATCTCTGACCCCACTGCAGTCACGAGGTAACTCCAGATTTATACTGGCAGAACTGAGATCAGAATCCAGCCCAGATGCTTCCAAGAACTCCACAGACCTGTGCTGTTGCTGGGTTTATAATGCAGGGAACATTAGACAAGGGGAGGCAGCTGAATGCCCTAGGGCTGGGCACAGAGAGATCAAATGACAGACAGACAGACTGAGGAGTAAGGGTATATGTCTCCCCCATAGAAGTCCTGTGTCTTTGTGCATGCAGAGTTCTATCCCAAACCCTCCATCTCTGTGAGCCCCAGGGAGGTAATGGCCATGGGGTGCACCGTGACCATCCAGTGTGAGTGTAGGTACCAGGGCTGAGGGTTGTTCTGTACAAAGGAGGAGACCACGCCACGCTGCATCACATGGAAAGTCCTGCAGACATGACTGCGTTTCCCATCCGCAGTGTTATACAGGATGACAACAGGAGCTACACCTGATTTTATGGCAGCACATCACAAGCCTTCATCTGGTCAGATCCCAGTGACCCTGTGGAGCTGGTGGTGAGAGGTGAGGGGCCTGGTTTGGAGTCCCCGCTCTCAGCCCTGTACCCAGCCCAGCCTTCACAGAGTCTATGCCCCAAGGAGATGCTCACAGCCAGGATCTGCCTGGGGCCTTACAGAGGGGATGCCCAGTGTGGGATCAGGAAATCAGTGGATTTGTCATGCAGCCGGGGGAAGCTGCAGCAGCAGCTGTTGATGTAAGGCAGAGGGAAGGGGGAACCCTGTCCCCAGGGCAAGCTGCAGAACAGTGAGGCCTTTCCCAGGGGGATGCTCCCTCTCAGAGTATGCCCAGAGAAGTCAGGGCCAGCAGCTGCAGAACCAGTCCCTTCCCCAGCTGATCAAATCCACTAACCCCCTGGAGGTTAGAGTGACCATAAAGGCTGAGTCGAGGGGGGAGGGGCCCAATTGCTGAGTCGCTTTTTCTACCTCTTAGCTCCCCCTCATTGCCCATTTCATCCCCTGCCCTGACAGGCTCTCATTCTAAACCTGCAGGTGGAAACAACCTCACTGGGCTTGAAACATCACCATATCCAATCAGCCCAGGGACCACACGGACAGGTACCTGAGTGGGGAAATCATGCCTCAGGAATCTACTACAATGCTTTGAAGGGTGATCCAGTGGGTATAGTGTAACTAGATTTTGAGAAAGCCTTTCACAAGTTCCCTCACCAAAGGCTTTTAAGCAAAGTAAGTTCTCATGGGATAAGAGGGAAGGTCCTCTCCTGGATCAGTAACTGGTTAAGAGATAGGAAACAAAGGGTAGGAATAAATGGTCAATTATCAGAATGGAGAGAGTAAATAGTGGTGTCTCCCAGGGATGTGTACTGGGACCAATATTATTCAACATATTCATCAATGATTTGGGAAAAGGGGTAAACAGTGAGGTGGCAAAATTTGAAGATGACACAAAACGACTCAAGATAGTTAAGTCCCAAGCGGACCATTAAGAGTTACAAAGGGATCTCACAAAACTGGGTGTCTGGGCAACAAAATGGCAGATGAAATTCCATGTTGAGAAATGCAAAGTAATGCTCATTGGAAAACATAATCCAAACTATACATATAAAATGGTGGAGTCTAAATTAGCTGTTATCATTCAGGAAAGAGATTGTAGAGTCATTGTGGATAGTTCTTTGAAAATATCCACTCAATGTGCAGCGGCAGTCAAAAATGTGAACAGAATTTAGGGAATCATTAAGAAAGGGATAGATAATAGAACAGAAAATATCATATTGCCCCTCTATAAATCCATGGTATGCCCACATCTTGAATACTGTGTGCAGATGTCGTTGTCCCATATCAAAAAAGATATGCTGGAACTGGAAAAGGTACAGAAAAGGGCAACAAAAATGATTGGGGGGCATGGAACAGTTCCATATGAGGGAAGATTAATAAGACAGGGACTTTTCAGCTTGGAAAAGAGACAACTAACGGGGTGGGGGGGGTGGTAGAGGTCTGTAAAATCATGACTGGTGTGGAGAAAGTAAATAAGGCAGTGTTATTTACTCCTTCTTATAACACAAGAACTAGGGGTCACCAAATGAAATTAGTAGGCAGCGGGTTTAAAAGAAACAAAAGGAAGTACTTCACACAACACACAGTCAACCTGTGGAACTCTTTGCCAGACGATGTTGTGAAGGCCAAGACTATAACAGGGTTCCAAAAAAACCCCCTAGATAAATTGATGGAGATAGGCCCATCCATGTCTCTTAGCCAAGATGGTCAGGAATGGTGTCCCTAGCCTCTGTTTGCCAGAAGCTGGGAATGGGTGACATGGGATGGGTCACTTGTTGATTACCTGTTCTGTTCATTCCTTCTGGGGCACCTGGCATTGGCCACTGTCCGAAGACAGGTTACTGGGCTAGATGGACCTTTGGTCTTACATAGTATGGCCACTCTTATGTTCTTATGGGATGGGGACTCTGTGGAATCACAGATGAAAGGGGCAACTCTAGATCTGAGGGAGGCGGAGGCAGGATCCCTGACCCCAGGGTTAGCTGCAGAGCAGAGAGGTCTTTCAGGTCTGTTCCTGTTCTGGGGGCGCACAGAGGAGTTGGGGCTCAGAGGCTGCCCAGCTGGCCTCTTCCATCTATCCTTCATTAAATAACTAGATGGGTAGCTAGATCCAGGGGTAATGGATCAGAATCCGGCCCTCAACCCATTGCTGTCAGAGGGTGACTCTGGATTAACCCTGGAGGAGCTGAGTTCAGAATCCAGCCCTGATACTTCCAAGAACTCCACAGACCTGTGCTGTCCTTTCACAGCCCTCACGAGGCGCCTGGATTTCACCTGGGGCAACATCCTCCGTCTGGGTCTGGTCTCCGGGGTTCTGCTGGCCCTGGTGCTGATCATGGCCGAGGCTGGTTACTGCTGGAAGGAGACTCCAGGTGACATGACCCCCCTCTCTTATCCCTTCCCCCACCCCAGGACAAGGCCCCCCAAGTCTGCCAAGCCCCTCTGAACATGGGGGTACCTCATCTGCACATAACCCTTGGGCAGCTGGCCCAGCTCCTGTACCACCTGTCAGTGGGGGGAGGAGTCAGACCAGGGTGTCCCCTGCACACACTGAGGCTGCTATGAAGGGTGTGTGATGTCCAGAGATGCCCCTTCCCACTGTGAGCTGGAGCCACCCCAATGCCTGGCCCTACCCCACTCTGAGTGCCCCAGGTGGGTAGGTCTGTGGTGGCGGGGGGGGGGGGGGGTCAGTGCACACAGACACTAGGTCTCTTTCTGGCCAGCAGCTCCCACCTCTCCAACCCCTGGAAACCTACCCACCCTGGGCAGCTGTCTTGTCCTCCCCTCCCCTCAATCCCATCCCAGTCAGGGGGCTTGGGCCTGTGGGGTGACACTGGCCCTCTAACCCGCCGTCTCTCTGTGCTTACAGGGGAGCCTGGATCCAGCCATGCAGAGACGAAGATCTCCTTAGGGGAAGAGCCCTATCTGCTTGGAGGGCTCCACAGGGCAGAAAAGCCACTCTCCCTTCCCCCAGGAAATCCCTGCTTCAGGGAATCTCACATTTATTCCATGGTGCTCCCAACTCAACAGCTGGACCCTTGGGAGCAAACTCTCGACCCCCGGCACCGAGCACACCAGCCCCTGTGTCACCAGCTAAGGGAGCACCTGCCAGGGCCCCAGGGGGTGGGGAAGCAGGGCCGTAGCAGAGCCCCGTGCAGGGAAGGTGCTGCCTATGTCTGTGGGAAGCCCAGGGTGGGGTGTGGGGGGCTGGGCGCTGTATAGGGCCCCCTCAGTAAATAACCTCTTCCCTGCCAGATTCCCTGCTCCTCCTGCTCCCTGCTGGGGATATGACCTGAGAAGATGAGGGAAGGCCGTTAGTGCTTCCTTAGCCAGAGCATTTGCTTCCCGACCTCAGGGGATGAGCCGGACCCCTGAGTATGCCCCGGAGCCAATGTCAGACTAGGGGGGTGGAGCAGAGCGAGATTCCCTGATCACAAGAATGGCCATACTGGGTCTGTTCAGCCCAGTGTCCTGTCTGCTGGGGGGCGCATGGGGCAGGGGATCTGGGTGCAGGGAGATGGGGACAGGAGACACCTCGGGGACATGTTAATGCCGGGGCCATTTCTCCCCAGTCTCAGGAATCACTCTGATACCAGAAAAAAGAAAAGGAGTACTTGTGGCACCTTAGAGACTAACAAATTTCTTTAAGCATAAGCATCCGATGAAGTGAGCTGTAGCTCACGAAAGCTTATGCTCAAATAAATTGGTTAGTCTCTAAGGTGCCACAAGTCCTCCTTTTCTTTTTGCAGATACCGACTGACACGGCTGCTACTCTGAAATCTGGTACCAGAAGGGATCTGCTGGCCTGAGCCCGGCACCGTCCAGCCCAACATGTGGCTCTCCGTGCACATGCAGCCAATCTGTCACCTCCAGGGAAAACAGTCACCTCGGCCAATGTGTGAGCACGACCCAGCACCCACTTGGGAATGGGATGGGGCAAAGAAGAGCCGGAGACAGCCCTTCCTGGATGGGCACCGACACTGCCATTGCAGTGCAGGGATTCCAGCACACAACCTGTCCCGCACACAGAGCACCCCAGAACCCTGCAATCCCTCCCTCCGCATTGCCAGGCTGGGCTGGGAGCCAGGACCCCAACCCCCAGGGGAGAAAAGAGCCAGGAGCCTCTGTGTACAGGGGAATTGTCTCCCCCAAAGCAGAGCAGGGTCCCAGCCAGAAGGGGTGGCTCAGAGATGTTATCTCCCAGCAGGGCAAGGCTCCCCAGCACCCCATCCTGCAGAATCCCAGCTCCTGAGATAGAGTGACCGGCCCCCTGTGCATGGAGACATGAGGTCTGGCCCCTGGCACTGAAATAAAGTCATTTACTGCTCCCCCAACCCCGGGGTGTCTGTCCTGGTCTCTCTCTGGAGCTTCAGTTCTCTGTTGCCTCAGTCCCTGCAGTAGGGTCCCCCACTTTATACATCACCCGGCTCCCTCCCCCAGCTCTCACCCCCTCCCCAGTAGCTGATCCCATCTCTGTAGGGATGGACCCTACTGTCCTGGATCCCATCTGCCCCCTTGGACCTTCTCCCCAGCTCTCCTGGCCCCTGCTGGGTCACCAGGAGGATTTTTCTCCACCCCCCCTCCATCACCTCTCCTCAGCCTGGGTGGGAGGGAGTGTCTCTCAGCACCCCAGTCTCTGAAGAGCCCCCAGAATCCTCCCAGAATTTCCAGAGCATTCTCTGCCCTATATATCCCCTGGGTGGCTCCTGCCCCTACCTATGGAGCTGCCCCTCAGGCCATCGGGGGCAGAATTGTTCTTCCCAACCCTGCTGAGCCATGGCAGCACGAGCTGGTGTGTGGGGGGGGTGATGCTCTGTACCTCGGAGGAACATCCTACACCCCCATGTTCATCCTTGTAAAATGACTGTGTGGTATCCAATCCAAAGTTTGTCAGGTCGGCTGTCTTCGGATGGAGAATCCAGTATGTCCTTTGGTCCATTGTTCCAGTGTTAATTACTCTCTCTCTTAACAAATTGTTGCTGTATTTTCAGTCTGAATTTGTTTGGCTTCAACTTCCAGCCAATGCATCTTGTTATACCTTTCAAAAGTGTTGCATTCTAATAGTTGATGTTTAACATCCTCGCTAGGTGCAACTGGAATAGAAAGTATTTCACTATTACTGCAGGATATGGATACGTCATTCCACTGCTTCCCAAATACAGAGCAGAAATATTTGTAACGCTTCTCCTTTTTCTGCATCATGATTTACAGTTGTACCATCCTCATCTCCAACTGCACTAAAACTGACTGCTAGGATATTTTGTTTTCCATATGTTTCAAGAACTCCTTATTGTCCTTATCCTAAAATGCCATAGATTTTTCATTGATATTGTTAGATTTTTCTTATCAAGTGTCTACAATTCCTAACTCCTCAGTTGCACCTACTGAGATGAAATTCCCCATTTCCTAGTTGTTTAATATTATCATTTGTTATTTCTGCTTTCACTTCTACTGATAACCAGGACGGGGGTTTAGCTGAAGAAGCCACTTTCACAATTTGCTGAATTTTGTGTTTTGGGGGCATCTGATACATCTTAAACCACGCCCCAGCATGGGTCACATTTAGGGTTGCCAACTTTCTATTTGCAGACAACCGGACCTCCCTTCCCTGCCTCTTTCTCAAAGTCCCTGCCCCTTTCCCGCCGCTTTTCACAAGACCCCGCCCCTGCCCCATCCTTTCCCTCAAGCCCCTACCCCTGTTCGCTCCTCTCCTCCCCATCCCCCCCCCCCCCGCTGCTCTCTCTCCTCCCCCTTCTTTGTAGCTGGCCCCTCTCCTCTCCACTTCCCTTCTCCACTCCCACTGGGATCCCTCTGTCATGGAGCTGCAGCCTGACATGAAGTCTCCTGCCTGCCCAGATGCAGGTAGGAGGCGGCCCCAGCTGAGCGGGGTCTGGCTCGGGTTGATGACCCGGCACCTCTCCCTTCCCGCCCGCAGTAACCAGACTATTGGTGTCTGGTCAGTACATCTGACTGGACACTGCCAAGTCCCCTTTTTGACCGGACTTTCTGGTTGAAAATTGGGTACCTGGCAACCCTAGTCACATTTTAATCGGTCAAAACAAGGTCGAATATCCAATTACCCTGACTAGGTTGCAATATTTATTTTTATTTACTCTGGGATGAAAGATGCGAATGTAGCCCCTGATCTAACTGCAGCCGTCAGGGACTCCAGAATGACCTGAGGGGAGCTGAGATCAGAATCTAGCCCTGTTGCCTTTGCAGGCGATGAGTGACTCTGGCTTGACCCCGGGCAACCTGATCAGGGTGCAGGATATTGTTTCCATTTTGGAGTGAAGGTTCAGGTCTCAGCTCCTCTTTTCCCTGACTCAGCTCCCCATTATTAATACAAACGTTCCCCCAGCCCTCTGGCCCCTTTGGTACTCAGCACCCAGCCTCCCACGCTGCCTGAACAGCCAACTCACCCTTGTCTCCGATCCTGCCCCACTGACACGAGTGCTGGCCTCAGACCCTCGCCCAAGCTGGCACTCATGGAGAAAAAGGGCAGTGAGCTCACACCACATGATGGGACAGCGAGGGACCCCTCAGTGCTGCTCCAAATACCCCAGTCCCCAGCTCCACGGAGCCTGATGCCCCAGGAGCTCAAATGAGGAACTGAGCAGGGGGCTGCAGGCACAGGGAGCCTGTGATGCTCAGTGAGAGCAAACCAAGGTCCCTGCCACTCCCAACAAACCACATCCCCATAAACTGCTGCCCACGTCTCTGTGCTGCACAGGGGACACCCAGGGGAACTGGGGGGATGAGCTGTGTTAATTCCACCAATCTGACCAGACCAGAATCTGGGTGCAAGCTGTTACCCCCAACTCTGCTGGCTCTGGGACTGTAGGGGTCTGGTGGTCAGAGCATGTGTTACACTGCAGACCAGGGATGGTTTTAAAAGTGGAATTTTATTAAACTTAATGTCCAACTCCCCGAACAAACGCAGGCTGCAACCCGCTGGGTCCCCCGGAGAACAACAGAAACCCTCCTGGGGGTGCAGCTTGCATCCCCACTGTTCCTCTTTAGCCTCGCTAGCAGATCTCCAAACCCTTAAAGGGACAGGGCACAGCCTTAGAGATACAGGATACAGGTATGTAGAACCCTGATATTCCCGTATCAGTGCTACACTCCTCCTGTGGAAATATAATATCCCCCAAATATTCCCATTAACAAAATATAAAACGTTCCGTCCAGCCATTTGGCTTATTAGCAGACACCTACGACTTCCACAAGCTCGTGCTTTCGGTCTCAGATGAGCTTTTGTCTTGCTCCTTTTTCATCAGATCTGGAAACTTTTGCATCTCTCTTTGGTTTAATTCACATTAAGCAGGAAGTGTCTGTGTCAAGGCTTGTTCCATTGCCCAACCAAATAGCCAGTTCTGAACAGTTTAAATCCCCAGAGATCCTCAGATCTTATGAGATACCAGCTCCCACATGGTAAGCGGTATAACCATGTAACACAAAGTCATTAGACATAAAAAACATCTACTCAAGAAACATAAAACTAACTATGTAGCGCTATCGACCCCTTTTGTAGAGCAATATCCAAACCAGAAGCCAATGTCTCTTCATTTACATTAACCTTGGAGAGAATGCAGGAGAAGATACAGGAATAGGTACGAGGTACAGCATGTAAACACAAGGATAAACCCATGGTGCATTCACCAGTAGCTGGAATTAGACACTGATGAGTAGGTTCATAGGTCAGTGTCTGGGGGGCTCTTCCCTCTCTAGTCAGAGGACCTCATGTGACAATGGGTTGTTCTCGAGATCTGTCCTCTTGTGCACTGATGGTTTCCGGGTCCATGGTCACATTTAGCCATTCATGTCTTTCATTGGCTGATGTGGATGTCACATCAGACTAGTCATCTGTCTTCAAGTTTACGAGATCAACAACACCCCCATTTCCCAGCCGTGGAAGGAATGTTTCTGCCTCTGAATTCAGAGTCACCACGCCATGGGTACCATGTTGTTTGTCTTCGCTCTCACTATCAGAATCACTGGAGTCCAAATTCTGTCCTTAGAGAGGCTTGGTCTACACTACAGCCTACTTCAGTATCACTTACGTCCCTCAGGGGTGTGATTAATCCACACCCTCTGAGTGACATAGTTATACCGACCGTAACCCCCTGTGTAGACAGTGCTCTCCCGCCGACATAGCTACTGCCTCTCGCAGGGGTGGACTTACTATGGTGACAGGAGAGCGCTCTCCCATCAGCATAGAGCATCTTCACCAGACGCGCCACAGTGGAGCAGCTGCATCGGTGCCTCTGTGCCGCTGTAGCACTTCTAGCAGAGACTCGCCCTTAGATTCCAGTTTTGCTTATTTCCCTTGATCTCTGCATCTTCTGCCGTGGCGCTGTGCAGCACAGTGTCATCTCCAAGGGCAAGAAAACCCAGAGAAGCAAAAACTTGTGGTGACAAACTCTACCACCTCCTTCTCCACCTTCTGCCTTTACTCTGTGAACTCTCCCCTTTCCTTTCATCTTCTAACATGAATTTTATCTTCCCAATAGGATGTTAGTTTGCCTGGTCCCCTTCCTGACAAGTACTCCTGTCCCCTGGCCAGAGGGCAGCACCGTACACTTTCTGACCATAATGATTCGTACCACGAATAGCAGAGTTTTGAGAACATATTGAGGCCAGTTCATAAACATCTTTCAATTGCTGTTTCTGTGTCTCAGCATATTCTTTATGGTTCCTAGGTGCAGATTCAGAATTCATAGGTAGAGCAAATGCAATGACAATAGACAAATGTGATTATCTTCAAGATAATAAATAGAAGGGTGGGAACTCATAGCATCATTTTGTGTACAGTTATAGGCATAGATGGTCTTATGGTCTTATTAAGGGAGTCCTTCCAGTCTGATTTTTGTTCTTCTGGCAAGGTTATCAATGTAGCCAGCAGAATTTGATTCAGCCTTTCTACTTGCCCATTGCCCTGTGGGTGGTATGGGGTTATGGGAGAAGTTTAAATCTTACTGTAGTACTCTACCCTTTGGAAAAAAAACTATTTTCAAACTCTGCTCCTTATTGATGATGGATTCTTTTGGGGAAATCAAATCTTAAAACAAACTAATTGAAGATCTTGTCTGTCACTGTCTTTCCTGACTTTTTGGTGGTAGGGTAGACTTTGACAAACCAAGTAAAGTGATCCACCGAGGCTCAGATGTATTCCTATCTTTCTTTGCTTCTTCCTAGATGGAAGAAGCCTATGGATACAAGTACAAATGCTTCTGTTGTAACTAAGTAAGTAAGGTGCCACCAGACTCCTTGTTGTTTTTGTGGATACAGACTAACACGGCTACCCCTGGTACTTGTTGTAACTATGGTAGTTAGATGAAATCTGGTACGCTGGTGAGGTTTCCTTTGCTTGGTGCACATACAAACTCTAGTGACACAATGTTCGATGTACAACATCCTCCTGTGTTCTCTTGGTTATTTGGTTTGTGCCCCAAAAACTTATACTGAAGCATTTTAGCAATAGCTGGATCTTTCTTCTGAGTTGCCAAAATGTCTTCTCCTGGAATAAGTTTTATGGTGGATGTAATGCCCATGAAGGAGACTTCTACTGTCAAAGGATTGGTAGTAACAACTACTAACCTGGACACCTTGCCATCAGTTTGTATATCCAAGGAGTTTGACTGCTTTAACAACACCTGTGTTCGTCTCTTCTGTGCATCCTGTCACTATCAAGGGGAATTCCTGATAAAGCGTTAGATTTCCCTAGATGATATTTAACTACAGTAGAACCTCAGAGTTACGAACACCCTGGGAAAGGAGGTTGTTCGTAACTCTGAAATGTTCGTAATGCTGAACAAAATGTTATGGTTGTTCTTTCAAAAGTTTACAACTGAGCATTGACTTAATAGAGCTTTGAAACTTTACTATGCAGAAGAAAAATCCTGCTTTCCCTTTATTTTTTTAGCAGTTTATGTTTAATACACTACTGTACTGTATTTGTTTTTTCTCTCTCTGTTGCTGCTGCCTGATTGTGTACTTCAGGTTCCAAATAAGGTGCATGGTTGGCTGGTCAGGTCATAACTCTGATGTTCATAACTCAGGTTTTCTACTGTATGAAGTTAAAGTCAGCTAATTCTGCAACCCACGGGTGCACTATGGGGTTCAGCCTGGCAGTGGTGGAGATGTAGGTTAGCACATTATTATCTCTGTTAACTGTGAAGGATTGTGCATCGCAGATTTAGTCTACTAAATAAATAAATGGTCAGTTTTCGGAGTGGAGAGAGGTAAATAGCAAGGTCCCCAGGGATCTGTACTGGGACCGGTGCTGTTCAACATATTCATCAATGATCTGGGAAAGGGGGTACACAATTTTGGCAGGCTCAGCTTAGTTTTTCACTCCAGCTAGCTCCTGAAGCTCAATCCTGGGCAAACTGCCCTGATTACAGTTTCCATTATCTCTGTCTCAGTGGTCCCCTTGGGAACACCATTTGCAATTTGATAAGCCAAACTGCTTTGGTTTAGCCTGTCCTTTTGCAGGGAGTTCCTAAACTGTCCTGTTATTTTAAAGTCTTTCTTTAACACTGGTTTTCTTTTCTGGGATGGGATTGACAGATCTTTTGCTCCTCTTTTGCTGTAGCAATGGCTTGTAAAATCTTCTCTCCTAATGCCAGCAATGTAAGACAATCCCTGATTTTCCAGCGGGTTTGGCTCTTCACTATTGAAATGAATTCTTATATATTTGGGTAAGGTCAAAGAGCTTTTGGCTGCAGTTTCACTGTGATGTGTCCCAGAAATGCCCAGGGAGTCACAGACTTCTCTTAAATGCTCATCCTTTAGCTGGTATCTGAGTCCTCCTACCTCCACTACTGGTCTTTTAACTCTCTCCCAGCCATAGCGCTTGCAACCAATGAAATCTTCCCTGGCAGCTTTCTCTGGAGCAGTCTGCAGCAGTTTGGTGGGTTCATCTCTTGGAGAGGTCAGATCATTGCAATTCAGCCTCTCCTGTCTGGGCTCACCAAATCTTACACTCCCGGAGCAGGGGCGGTTTGAATAGTGAAGTCTTTTTAAACTTAGTATCCACAGAACAAACAAGAGCTTCAAGCCTTTTCTGGTTCCCTTGGGAGTGCTACACTGCAGCTGAATTGAGCCGAGGGGAACGTATGGCTCCTCTCAGAGAGTGCACTAAAGACACGAAGTGATGGGGCTTGTTTCCCTTCTGGGGAGGTGCATTCACTCAGCTGGGGGGGAGGGATAGCTCAGTAGTTTGAGCATTGGTCTGCTAAACCCAGGATTGTGAGTTCAATCCTTGAGGGAGCCATTTAGGGATCTGGGGCAAAAAGTGGGGATTGGCCCTGCTTTGAGTAGGGGGTTGGACTAGATGGCCTCCTGAGGTCCCTTCCAACCCTGATATTCTATGATGCTAGAACAGGCCAGCAGGGGAGCATCTCCTCTTGTGCAGGGAGTCATCTCAGGAGAAGCACAAGGAACAGAACAGCCTTTGGACTGTACACGTCTGTCCTAGACTACACAACACCTCTTCTCTCCTCCTCGCTTCATCTTCAGTGAGCAGTATTTTCCTGCACGCCGTCTGCTCTGACCCCTTCTGTTGATACACAAAAAGTGTTCATGGGAACACTGCTGGCGCCAGCACTGCCAGGGCACTAGCGCGTGTGCACACTTAATCACCTTTGCCAGCGCTGGGCGTTTCCACAGCAACAGGCTGCGTCGGCAAGAGGTGTGTGGCTCCGGGGTCGTCATCCCAGCATCCCTCATGCCGCCATCAGGCACGTTGTCTTGTGTGGGCTTTTTGCAGTGCATTGTGGGATACGAGCACCCCTCTCAGGGAATTTTAGCGTTTAGGGTGCGGGACAGATATGGCAATGTCCTGGCACATCCTGGGTGAACCTACCTGAATTAAGTGTAAGTCACTTTGGAGTCCATTGTATTAAAAATGCAAAGTTTCTGTATTATTGGGGGTTGTCCAAAATTCCTCTAGGGGGGAAGCGTGGCCAGTGTAAACCTCCAGAAGCATTATGAGCTTCAAAGGACTATTTCAAGCAGCTCGCCAGACAAACAAAGTTACATGGGGTTCTGGGGAAATACCTGGGGGAGACAAATGCACGTTACTAGGCATGGCAGGGTGTAGAGGATTCATGCATGAGTCCCCACTGACAAAAAAAACAACCACTTTGTTGGGAGCTGTTCTTCGTTTGGTCACTGTAAGAGTTGCTTTGGCAGGAAGGACCAGAAGAGCAATGGAGGAATAACCCGGCCATGGCCGAGATAAGAAGCAAAGGCCAATGACCACAAGGGGGGTTCGAATGCAGCCATACAGAGCACAAAGGATTAGCAGTCCATCGCCTTAACCAGTCAGCCAGGCCATCAGTTAAAAGGGCTCTGGTGTCACCAGCTGTCCTTTGATCTGCTGAAGACAGTGCTGAAGCCTGTAATCATGCTAGTGTTGGGGAAGCCTCCTGCAAGATTCCCATTCTCGAGAGGTGGTTGTGAGTCCTGGCGAGTGAAAGACATGCTACGGCAATTGCTCCCTAGCTGCTGCCACCAGAACAAGGAGGAAAGGCCAGAGATAAATGTGGTGTTTGAAATCACATGGGCAGATCACAATGGAAGTGCTGGGACATCAGTTGGGGTGTGTGTGTGGCTGAGTCACATGACTGACCCCATAACATGTGCTGTGTCTGTTTCTGGAGGATGCCCCAGGGTGGCTCCCGCAGGTCCCAGCCCTGGGTTATAAATAGGCTTCGTAGAACTCAAGTTTTAATTTTTTTTCTTTATAATTTTGACAATGTCAATGTTGATTTTTAAGGGTTTTTAAATTTTTGTTATCGGTTTAAATGTCCACTATTGGTTAAAATCATGGGTTTTCGCAACGTTTTTATATTTATTGATTTATATTTCACAGTGGAGGGAATTAAAGGGGGGGTCAGACAATAATTATTTAATGGCAGTAGATGTTGAGATGCAAAAAGTTAAAGCTTTATAACCATTAAGACAAAAATTGGCATAATCACATGTCAAAATATACAGTAAATATCCCAAAATCAACCTCTAACAATGTCTCGAGCAGCATTTCTCTTACTTTGCTTATCTGCAAATGTATGATTATTATTGATGGAAATATTTTCTTGTGGGTTTGTGTGCATGCAGGGAACTTGATGTTTACTGATATTTACCAATAACCATCTCATCCTTCCAAGCCTAGTTCTAAACAGAGCCCCGCGCTGTGCTTGAGATGAGCACGGAGCGTGGGCTGTGGTTGCAGGCTGTGGTCCCTGTTCCCAGCACAGGAGTGTCTCCTCCCCCAACCCCAACCCCATCCCCTCGGCCCTGGCAGTATTTATAGACACACAGCCCCAGGGAGGGCAAGCAAACAGCACCCTTTGGGACAGGCCCACAGCTCTCTCCTGCTGGATCCGGCTCCCTCTCCCCAAGCCAGGCCCTGCAGGAATGAAAATTAAACCCTTTTGAAGTGAATGTGTCACTGCTCACACACAGGGCTGGACTCTGTCCTGGGGACAGGAGCATGATCCCAGAATGACACTGCTGCAAGCCGTGGGGTTCCTCTGTATTTACACACACACAGAGAGCAGTGTGACTGAAGAGCATTGACTGGGGTGTGTGCGGGATGGCCATTTTACATAGTCTCCTCGCAGTCTTTCCAGGACATGGGCACAGAGAGCGGGAGCTGCCATAGCAATGTTCCCTCTAATTTTTTCCATCCACGTGCAGAATAAATTTTGTTATGTGCACCGAGGTATGTGCCTATGTGTGCCATCAGTAGAAACAAAAAAACTAGATATAATACATATTTTTAAAAAGTTACCATATGGATAATTACTCCAGCCAGGACAGGTTAGGCATTTTAGAACTCACTACTTAAAGCATTAAATTTAAGTGTAAGAGAAATGAAAAATATGAAATGCACAAACCAGTCAAAACACTAAAATCACATACTTTGAAAGAATAAAATTACAGAGAATATATGTGCATTACAGGAAGTACGAAGAAGTAACAACAACAATAATACGAGTATGTGTTGGGAGGTGAGTGTGAAAGAGACTGTGTGTGTGTGTGTGTGTGTGAGAGAGAGAGACAGACAATGTGAGCTGGCTGCTGGGGAAATCTCAGAAACAGTGCACTGTCCCTTTAAGAAAGGCGCTCAGTCACACTCACCGTTCAGGGCTCTGTCTTTAAGGGCTTGTCTACACTGGCACTTTACAGCGCTGCAAGTTTCTCACTCAGGGGTGTGAAAAAACACCCCCCTGAGCACTGCAAGTTTCAGCGCTGTAAAGTGCCAGTGTAGACAATGCACCAGCGCTGGGAGCCGTGCTCCTCCGTGCTATTCCCCTCGTGGAGGTGGGTTTTTTAGAGCGCTTTAACGTTGCCAGTGAAGACACGCCCTCAGATAAAGTTCAGATCTCACCACAGAGGAGCGCCTGCGGGCTGCTTCTTGGAGCTACTTCTTGTTGCCCCATGTTTATCAGTTACCCCCCCCCCATCTATTCTCATTAGTGAGTTACTCCCCCGGCCCCAAGTCTCATGGACACATCGCTGCACAATTATGCAGCCCACAGACCCTTCTCTAATCCCAGCCGCCCTCTGGTCTGCCCCGGTGACCCAGGAACTTCTTGGTGCCCACTGACGGAGGGCAGAGGGGTGCATAGAGTTTTATGGGATCCCTGGGACAGATATATGCACAATAGCTCACCAAAGGGTGGCCTGAGAGGTCTCTACCAAGAGCCCGTAGCCCACTGGGCATCATCATTGCTGCAAGGTGTTTGTATGGGACATAGCTTAAGAGAGATGTGAAAAGTCAGAGATTAGGCTCCAGAAGTGTTGAAGAAAAGCTCATCTCCTGCGCCATGGCAATCCCTTCGGCTGAGCCAATCAGCACACAGAACAAAGCCCAGCCGTGGAGACAGGCTATATTCACTGTCTGGGCCAGGTGCAAGCCTGAGAATCTACAAAGGGCTTGGCTACACTTACAGTGCTGCTTAGTGAAGACGCTACCTATGAGAGAGCTCAGCGTAGGTACTCCACCTCCATGAGAGGTGGTAGCTAGACCAAAGGGAGAAGCCCTCCTGTCGACACAGTGCTGTCTGCACTGTGGGATAGGTCAGTATAACTGCGTAGCTCAGGGATGTGGATTTTCCCCACCCTTGATCGATGTAGTTAGACTGACATACACTGATAGTGTAGACCAAGCCTAGGACAAAGGACCCCGAGTGTAAGTCTGCGAAGAGAGACTTCCTCTGGGAAGAGACAATGGTCTGAACCTAGAAAGAAAGAGGAGAAGGGACAAGAGCTCCCTTTCACCCAGGAGATGGCTGACAGTGTTTGTCTCAGGAACAGGAGATCACAGCCAAGCCTGGAGTAAAACCCTGGAAGGACTGTGGGGTGAGCATTGCTCTACCAGACATAAAAATATCTCGTTCAGTGAGTCTAGGCTCTAGTCAAGGTGGTTTGATTTGATTGGCCATGGAACCATTTCTTTCCAACCCTTCTCTTTGCTACTCCTCGAATCTCTACACTCTGTGAAATCACTTGTCCTTGGTGTCACTATGAAGGGATCTAGAGCTGTGCGTTGATCGGGGTGGTGATTGGAGTTGGAGCTGGTCAGCTGGGGGCCCTGTTCCTTTGGGAGCAGCGGATCTGTGACTGCTGTGAGTGCCCTGCGGGACAGGGGCTGGGTGCTGCAGGGGGATGCTCGGAGGGCTGGGGGCTGGAGTGTGCCTATTGCCAACCTGGAGAGAGATCACCCTGCGAGGCCTAGAGGGCACGGCTTGTGTGGCCTGTAGCCGGGGGAATCGGAGAGCTGATCCCTGGTGGGCACAGATAAGGCTTGATCATGCCAGGGGCAGCTGGTAGTGAAGTGCCCCACAGCCCCGGGTGCCCCCAGGGACTGTCATGGGCCCCCAGAACCTCCAAATTCCTCTTCTTACTCCTCCTCCCTGCCATTCCTCTCAGCATATGGGGGCTCTCCCCTGCCATTCCCTGCAGGCCTCTCCTGTTGCTCTGGGTCAGGCTGAGTGACAGCTCTTTTCTCCACGTTGCAGGTGATGATCCGGGCAGATGTCACGAGAAGCAGGACCAGGGTGGAGCGCAGGATCCAGACCCAGAGCAGAACAGCAGGCGCTGGAACATGGGAGAGAGCAAGGTGAGAGATCACGTGCCATGGGGCTGAGTGTGGGAGCAAATGCACAGGACAAGGCCCACTCCCCGCCTGGCTGGACGGGTCTTTGTTGAGTGCTTCCCACCCACACCACATACATGGGGTGTGTGTTGGGGGCATTTCACCCAGCAACGATGCATCCTGGACAAGCCAGGGGGAGGCCTTTGACTGACCCCAGCCCTACTGGTTAGAGGTCTCATGTAACCCTTCCTGGCTCCGCTCCTGCAAGGATCTTCCTCACTGCTTCCTCTTTGCCCCCTGGTATCCTGCCCTAGCACCTGGTCAGCTGGTGTCAGCCCCCTGCTCTGCACCCTTGGGGCCCTTTCTGAGACGCGCCGGCAACTGGAATCTGGGCTGATACATTGGGGACTGAACTGGGGACCTCCAGAGCCGAAAACATCAGCTGCCGTTTCATGAACTAAAGAACCAAGCCTCTGACATCGTCGGCTGTAACAAGCCACAGCCTCTGTGGCTAGGCAGTGAGAGAAACTTGTAACACACTCACCACTGGGTTAGGCTGTCACCCTGGGGCTGCTCCCAATTAGGACAGGCCAAAATTGTCTAATCTCAGTGCAAGGCTTCCCCCTTCTTACAGAGAAATCACACAGAACTAAAGAAAACCGGTTACCTTTGGCAGAAGCTTCCCCTCCAGAGTTGCTGGCCCCAAGTATATCTGTAGGGTAGATGTACAGTAGATTATGGTTCCCTTCAATAATCTGAAACCCGTATATAAATCAGGAGCAAAATGTCAGAAATTACCACAGAAGTACGTGGGCGTGAAAGCAATAGACTAGGGTTTCTTTCTAGGACACAGGTTTCGTAAAATCACCCCATAAATCTTAAATTCTATTCTTCAATGTCTGACTTAAGGAACATTGACATCACACAAAATTTCAGGTGTATATGCCCCCGCCTCCCAGAAAAACCCTGAAACTTTGTGTCATGTCAATGTACTAAACCTAACAACTAAGATAATGCTATATAAACATATTCCCCCTAGATGTGCAGGGGGGAGGGAGGTGCTGGGGGGGGATGGCCTGGGGGGCACTGCGAGTGCTGAGGGGCAGCCCAGGGGGTGCCATGAGTGCTGGGGGGGTGGTCTGTGGGGGCTCCGCGGGTGCTCAGTTGGGAGCAGCCCGGGACCCCCGCTGGTGATGTGGGGGGGATTGGCGGGGCTGACAGGCTCCCTACCTGGCTTCTTGGAAGTGGTGACATGTCCCTCCCTAAGCTCCTCGCTCCGCAGGCTACCAGCTCCGCAGCTCCCATTGGCTGGGAACTACGGCTAATAGGAGCTGTGGAGGCGGCGCCTGTGGGCGGAAGTAGAGCACAGAGCTAAGCGCTGAGAGAGGGAGGGACATGTTGTCGCTTCTGGGGAGCCCCCACAAGGTAAGCCCGGAGCCCTTCCCCTCTCCTATGCCCCAACCCTGAGCCCCCTCCACACCCAAACTCCTGCTGCTGCCGGGCTCGGGGGGGCAGTGACCCAAGACTGCCCCAGCAGCAGCTGTTGTGTCTGGCCCAGGGGCTGCCTGAGCTGCTCGGGCAGCCCTGGAGCCAGCCACACCGGGCGCTGCAGAAGTCACGGCGGTAATTTCCGTGACCTCCATGACAATCTCGCAGCCTTATCTATGACATGTCTTAGATGTTGGGTTCTGAGGTGTATTGAAAACTGTGGCAGAATTGAGGTCTATCACTTTAATTTGTGAGCTAGTTCCTAGTACTGCTTGTGGGCTTGTGGGTTCCGAGGGAAGTCATATGATTTGTGACAGTCTGGATTGTAAGAGCCAGCCCAGAGTAAAGTTGTGTGAGGTGTGTCTCGCTTCCTTAGGGAGCAGCCTGCTTTGTCTCTCTCTGGTTTTGGTGGTGTCATTCTGAATTCTAAGAAATAATCATCGTATTATGCTTTAACCTTCCAACAAGAGTACTGATGTTTTTATTTAACTTTTCTATGTATATGCTGGTAACATCACAGGGCAATCACCCATTTGATGGCCAGTCAGTAGGGGAGGAAGCATAGGGCATGATGTCACATGGCTTCTGGAGTTGATGGTTTAGGCAGGGACACCGTCTGCCTCCACTTCTAAAGATTCATGGCCCCGCTTCCTCTGGAGTACTTTGACAATTCCACGGCACTGTCCATGGAGTTTTGTCCAATCAGGATTGATTAGGTCATCTTTTTATGACAGATTATTTACTCAATATAGTAAATGTCATGAAGAAATTGGAAGAAATCCAGAAGAATCATTCAATCTATCACTGTACATTGCTGGCTGTCTACTGGAAGTCCCAAAATATCAATCAGCCTCCATGGATCGTGTCACTTTGAGGAAAATGATCGTAAGATCTTCTGATCATGAATGGAGTAAATGGTTAAACAACAAAATTGTTGAGCACTTGATAAAAGGTCTAAGCTAAAAATCTATTAAAATTTGAAAACCACAAATATGTAAAAAAATTCAGAGCTAGAGCTGAATTCTGCAGCTTAATTATTAACACACACATTCAAGCACCCAATCTGACATTTTACACCAAAAAGGTTTACGTCCTCCAGTTTAGGGCAAGCAAACAAACAAAGAATCATAGAATCTCAGGGTTGGAAGGGACCTCAGGAGGTCATCTAGTCCAACCCCCTGCTCAAAGCAGGACCAATCCCCAATTTTTGCCCCAGATCCTTAAATGGCCCCCTCAAGGATTGAACTCACAACCCTGGGTTTAGCAGGCCAATGCTTAAACCACTGAGCTATCCCTCCCCCCAAAAAGTACTTCCTTTTGTTTGTTTGAAACCTGCTGCCTATTAATTTCATTTGGTGGTCCCTAGTTGTTGTGTTATGAGAAGGAATAAATAACACTTCCTTATCTACTTTCCCTACATCAGTCATGATTGTATACACCTCAATCATATCCCCCTTTAGTCGTCCATTTTCCAAGCTGAAAAGTCCCAGTCTTATTAATCTCTCCTCATACGGAAGCTGTTCCATACCCCTAATCATTTTTGTTGCCCTTTCTGAACTAAGTCCAATATATCTTTTCTGAGATCATAGAATCTCAGGAAGTCATTTAGTCCAATCCCCTGCTCAAAGCAGGACCAATCCCCAAATTTGCCCCAGATCCCTAAATGGCCCCCTCAAGGATTGAACTCACAACCCTGGGTTTAGGAGGCCAATGCTCAAACCACTGAGCTTTCCTTCCGCCCCCAAAGATCTCTTTGTAATCAGTAAATTAATTTCCCTTATTTTCCACTGACCTGAGTAAAAGTCAAAATAGTTGTTAAAACACCACTTTTACAGGCAAAAGAGCTTTCTTTATCTCAACACAAAGGTGGGATTTTAAATTCTCCCAGGATCCCACAAATTGTAGAGTCATCACATGTGACTGTTTGAAATCACCATATGGGGACACCAAAAAAATCAATGATCAAATAAATAAAAGAACATCTTGTGCCACATGCAGACCAGAGGGCTCTAGCAGCTCTACTTTAACGCTTTACTGTTACTCAGAAAGTAGAAAACGGACCAGCTCCTCAGTTGGTCTGAATCTATAGAGTTCCACCAAGGTCCAGGCGAGGAAAGATGAACTCAGAGCCCAAATCCGCATGAGGTGCTGGTTTCCCTCAGCTCCAGTTGGGCCTACTGAGATTTGCAGCTGCTCAGCACCTTGCTTGATTAGTCCTTTAAGCTTTAAAGCATGTGACCAGGAAAACCACTGGTAAACTAAGGGAGTCACTGAAAAATTGAAGCTGATTTGAGAAACCCTAATGTGCTGAATTCACAGGCTATGCAACTGGTGGTGTGAACTGGACATTAGGAATACATTGTCCGGAAAACAGATACTAATTGGAACCCTACTGAACTGGATCCCAAAACTCCTATTGACTTCAGTGGGCTTTGGATCAGACTCTGAGTAATTGATATGCCTTTTTCACCTTGTGCCCGGCCTCACAAAGTAAAATATACAAAACCTAAATTTCTTCCACATGATACTGGGCAGAGACATATATATAAGGGGCTAACTCTGCTCTCACTGAAATCAATGGAAGCTTTTCTCTTGCATTCAAAGGAGTTAGGATCTAGTTGGTACTAGGACTAAAATATTTTAGCTCTATCTATTAATAGATTCATAGACATTAAAGGCCAGAAGGGACTTGATGATTTGACCTCCTGCATAACAGAAGCGATTTCTGTATCTCAAGCCCGCAACTTCTGTTGTGCTAGAACATGTCTTTTAGAAAGAGACATCGAGTCTTGCTTTAGAGACTTCAAGCCATGGAGAATCCACCACATATTAAATGAGTTCCCTGCCTGAGCACCTGTTCCCTTACCATGGAGTCTCTAATGAAATAAGCCCCAGAACATAAACGAGAGAGATGGGCCAGAGCTGCAATATTCAAAGGCAGATTTTGAACTTCCTCTTTCCCAGCGCCAAGAAAAGATGGAAGGGATTTTAACTCAGGGTTTTAACCAAGGTCATTAGATAGGGGAGAATTGCAGAATATGGGTCTGGATAATGTGTGCCCAGAACTTAGAGATGCAGCCACAAGTAGTTTATAATTTAGCATCATTTCCTGCAGTGCATGTGCCCGGGGTGTTTTTCAAATGGTCACAACCCGGTGAGTTTACCCCCATCTGCTCTGAACTTCAAGCAAAGTCCATATGGACATTCCTGACAATGCACCTGACAAATTTCTCATTTAAGGATTGATCAATTTTTTGAAGAGGTTAAACCTGTTCTTCACCTGCATAAAACTCAGAAAGGGCTGGTGGAATCTTGTTCAACCATTAAATAAAATAAAACAAAACAATTAGCGTTGAGCTGGACTTCAGGAATGGAGACTTCAGCACGAGAGATGGAAGTTTTGAAACTTTTACTCTAGTTGCCACTGGCTGCTCCCACTGCGCCCCCGCTGCCTGCCCCCTGTGTGCTAAGCAGCCCTCCCTTCATTCAGCGTGTTCCCTGGTGCACTCAGGTACCGGCGGGCACTGGGGAGAGAAGTCTTCTCCTGGTTCCTGTCGTCCTTGTGCTGGTAGCGGCAGAAATACTCCCCTGGGCTCTCTGGAGACACGGGCTGGGCTGACTCAAAGATGAATTTGTTTCTGTCCTTGGGCAGCATTAAAATTTCCTTGCCGTCCTTACAGAAGATGACGCGCATCACTGAGGTGTCCATAGGGACGAAGCACAGCAGTATGATGGTGTCCCCTTGGGGGGTAGGGCCCTTGTTCAGGATCAGTGTCGGGGCAGGGAGGTCACCTTCATGGGGAGGAAACATTATTTGGTGAAACGGCTCCTCTCTCATGGAGATGACATTTGAATTATGGCAGAGACTAGCCAGGCCCTTGTGTGTCACCCTGGACTGGGCTCACCTCAGCCTGGGGCTTTATGCCATGGGGAAGAAGGGTCTCACTCTCACGAGCCGGATTTGTAAATTCAAACCCAGATGCCCCACGTAACTCAGGGGGAGCTGCCCCCTCCTGCTTTACAACCCCGTTAGCTCCCTCCAGCTCTTCTGCTTTTATCCCTCTTGGGCCAGCTCCTCATTGGGGGTAAATTGGCAAAGCTGCCCTGACTCCAACAGGGCTACGCCTGTTTACTCCAGAGCCTTCACCTAGGGAAGGGGACTGGCAGGACACAACCTGGGAAAGCAGCTGGGTGGAGTCACTAGCCTTCACTTGATGACTTATCCCCACCGGCAGCCGTGTCCCTGGGGTCTGGTTCTCCCTGCCTGGCACTTTGCACATTGCAATCCCAAGTTGTGGCTGCAGTACGTGGAGCAGACTCGCGTTGGCTTTGGTCGCACTAGCTTGAGTAGCCATAGGAGTGAAGCCACGGCAGAATGGGGTCGCTGCTCGAGGGTGAACCCAGTGTCTCAGGCTGCCGTGTTGTTACTGCTGTTGTTATCTGAACTAGCCCAGGTGTGTCTACACATGCTCTAATCACACCTCTGATTGCAGGGGGGACACGCCTCGAGTGAGGTCACTGCCATCTGTAAAATGGGTGAGAGAGATGAGCTCAGCCCCTGGTGTGTTGACCAAGGTGGTGTCCATCTTGTAAGTGGGGCTCATCCGGGAGTCAAACTGCTGGGGGCCTCCAATGCTCAGGAGAAGTTTGTTTTTATCAGAGGACTTGTGGGACCCTCTGGGGTGTGTGTGTCCTCTCTGGGCCATTCCACAGGGGGCGGAGGGTCTGTGACTTGAGCTTCAGCTTAAGATGTAAAAACTCATGCCCTGCGTTCCAAGGAACTCTGGGTCTGAAACCCAGCTGAACCCTCATTTACACAACCGTCGTCATGGCCAGAACCCCCAGGACTTCCAGAGCTGAAAGCATAAGTGAGTGAGGCTCTGACACACTCACACCCTCTGTGGACCAGGCCCGGAGTGCGGCATGTACGCACCAAGCAGGGCATTACTGAAGCATGTGGAACTCCACTTGAGTTCAGTGGGAATTGCTCCCATTACGCCGGTGGCCGAACTTGGTCCTCACCTGATGCCAAATTGGTGCAAATTCCACTGCTCTGCCGCGTACAACCTTTCATCTATTTTCAGATCAATTTACACCCGATCCCGTGTGCTGCCATTTACACTCCCATTGGATTCGGGGCCCCCGCGCTCATCCCGTGGGTCTGACTCTTCTCCCACTGAAGTCACAAGGAGTCGGGCCCAATGAATCAGCGGCAGGCTTTTTTACAGTCAGTGGCAATATCCAAAGTGTCCCCCATGAGACCTGATTCCTGGTGCTCTGCCCCACCCGCCAGACACACAGGGCCTGCTTCTCATTTACACTAAAGCCCCGTCCACGGGTAAAGTGAGTGTGAATTTACACCCTCTGTTAGCCTCCTTACACTGCCCAAGTGCTATTAAGAGGCCTTAGTGTGCCTGAGGATCGGGCCTCTCTGTTCTATAATTAACGTTGTTACACGGCACCGACACTCACCGGGAGAGCGGCAGATTTCCTGACTTGCAGCCAGCGCCCCTGTGCACTAAAATATAAATTCCCATCGTTAGTGCAGCCAGGTCAGTTGGGAGCTTATCAGAGCTACACAAATTTAAAATACATGGAGCTTTTGCCATTATAGTAATGAGCACACGGGGCGTCCTCCTGGTCTCGCGCTGCCGAGCGTCTCTGGTGGGAATCTCGTCCCCAGGCAGGTTTCCTCCACTACAAATTTGTTCTGTCCTCCATCAGTTCTGCCGTCTTCCTAGTCAAGCACCTGCACCTCTCCTCTCAGATCAACAGCCACGCCCACAACCCCAGCCCTTTAGTCACCCTCCTCAGATTTTCCCACTCCCGCCTCCTCTTCTCTCTGCACAGGGTCTCACTAAGGTATTTAGGGGGAAAGCTGGCACAATATGATGTGACCTTCCCACTGCTTCCTTCCTCCCCACATCCTACAGCTCTCTCCTTTTTCTCCCTTTCACAGACACAGAAGTTTCTCATCTACTCATCTCATCCCAGCTTCTAGTCGCTCATCCCCTCCCTCCCTCTTCCGCTTCATCTCTCACTCTCCTCTGGCTCTTTCCCCTCGCAGTACAAACACTCATTAACTCTCCCAATAACCCCTCTCTTGTCCCTACACTTGGGAAGAATCCCCATAAACATCCACAAAGCTACCTCAGTATCCTCCAGAGCCTGCCGTGAAACTCTCCATTGTCACGCTGCCTACAATAGACCTGACAATGGGGAGGCTGCTGGTGAGCTGAGACTGTATCGTCTCACTGGGTCCATCTACACTGCAGCTGGGCAAGAGCTTCCCAGCACGGGGAGATGGACACGCGCTCGCTCTGCTCAAACTAGACTTACAACGAATGAAAATAATCTAAGTTAATATAAAAATATAAATGCTGCAGAAATCCTGCTGTCATCAGTACTAAAACTCATCTTTCTGGGTTACATGACTGCAAACAGAACATATCAGAACAAATCAGACGTCAAGAATTATAACATTCAATAACCAGTCGGAGAACACTTCAATCTCTTTGGTCACTCGATTACAGACCTAAAAGTTCACAAAAAGAAAAGGAGTACTCGTGGCACCTTAGAGACTAACCAATTTATTTGAGCATAAGCTTTCGTGAGCTACAGCTCACTTCATCGGATGCATACTGTTGAAAATACAGAAGATGTTTTTATACACACAGACCATGAAAAAATGGGTGTTTATCACTACAAAAGGTTTTCTCTCCCCCCACCCCACTCTCCTGCTGGTAATAGCTTATCTAAAGTGATCACTCTCCTTACAATGTGTACGATAATCAAGGTGGGCCATTTCCAGCACAAATCCAGGGTTTAACAAGAACGTCTGAGGAACAGTGGGGGCGGGGGGGGGGGGAAGGAATACACAAGGGGAAATAGGTTACTTTTTATAATGAATCAACCATTCCCAGTCTCTATTCACGCCTAAGTTAATTGTATCCAATTTGCAAATTAATTCCAATTCAGCAATCTCTCTTTGGTCAAACTGGACAGTCTCTACATAAAAGAATAAATGGACACAAATCAGATGTCAAGAATTATAACATTCATAAACCAGTCGGAGAACACTTCAATCTCCCTGGTCACGCGATTACAGACATGAAAGTTGCGATATTACAACAGAAAAACTTCAGAAACAGACTCCAAAGAGAGATTGCTGAATTGGAATTAATTTGCAAATTGGATACAATTAACTTAGGCTTGAATAGAGACTGGGAATGGTTGATTCATTATAAAAAGTAACCTATTTCCCCTTGTTTATTCCTTCCCCCCCACCCCCCACCCCCACTGTTCCTCAGACGTTCTTGTTAAACCCTGGATTTGTGCTGGAAATGGCCCACCTTGATTATCGTACAGATTGTAAGGAGAGTGATCACTTTAGATAAGCTATTACCAGCAGGAGAGTGGGTTTTGGGGGTGGGGTGGGGTGGGGAGAAAACCTGGATTTGCCCTGGAAATGGCCCACCTCGATTATCGTACACATTGTAAGGAGAGCGATCACTTTAGATAAGCTATTACCAGCAGGAGAGTGCGGTGGGAGGATGCAAGTTTGCAGATGACACTAAACTGGGAGGAGTGGTAGATATGCTGGAGGGTAGGGATAGTATACAGAGGGACCTGGACAAATTAGAGGATTGGGCCAAAAAGAAACTTGATGAGGTTCAAGAAGGACAAGTGCAGAGTCCTGCACTTAGGACAGAAGAATCCCATGCACCGCTACAGACTAGGGACCAAATGGCTAGGCAGCAGTTCTGCAGAAAAGGACCTCGTGGTTGCAGTCGACGAGAAGCTGGGTATGAGTCAACAGTGTGTCGTTGTTGCCAAGAAGGCTAACGGCATTTTGGGCTGTATAAGTAGGGGCATTGCCAGCAGATCGAGGGACATGATCGTTCCCCTCTATTTGAAATTGGTGAGGCCTCATGTGGAGTACTGTGTCTAGTTTTGGGCCCCACACTACAAGAAAGATGTGAACAAATGGGAAAGCATCCAGTGGAAGGCAACAAAAATGATTAGGGGACTGGAACACAGGACTTATGAGGAGAGGCTGAGGGAACTGGGATTGTTTAGTCTGCAGAAGAGAAGAATGAGGGGGGATTTGATAGCTGCTTTCAACTACCTGAAAGGGGGTTGCAAAGAGGATGGATCTAGTCTGTTCTCAGTGGTGGCAGATGACAGAACAAGGCGTAATGGTCTCAAGTTGCAGTGCGGGAGGTTTAGGTTGGATATTAGGAAAAACTTTTTCACTAGGAGGGTGGTGAAGCACTGGAATGCGTTACCTAGGGAGGTGGTGGAATCTCCTTCCTTTGAGGTTTTTAAGGTCAGGCTTGACAAAACCCTGGCTGGAATGATTTAGTTGGAGATTGGTCCTGCTTTGAGCAGGGGGTTGGAATAGATAACCTGCTGAGGTCCCTTCCAACCCTGAGATTCGGTGGTTCTATCTCTAGCCATTCAGAATGTGCTTTGTGTCTGTGACCTGTGCTCGTGATTATTTACACCTCACCCTACTTTTTCAGTGATGATTTTATGTTTTTTCTGGGTGTTAATGAAAATGGTAACTAGTTTACAGCCAAGAAGTGATCCCTGTGGGACCCCACTGGAAACACTCCCACTTGATACAGGAGTTCTGAAGGAACTCAAATGTGAAATTGCAGAGCTATTAACTGTGGTATGTAACCTGTTGCTTAAATCAGACTCTGTACCAGATGATTGGAGGTTAGTTAATGTAACTCCGATTTTTTAAAAAGACTTCAAAGGTGACACTGGCAATTACAGGCTGGAAAACCTAGCTTCAGTACCAGAGAAGTAGGTTGAAACTACAGTAAAGAACGGAATTATCAGGAATGTAGATGAACATGAATTGTTGAGAAAGTGTCAACATGGGATTTGTAAAGGGAAACCATGCCTCACCAATCTATTAGAATTCTTTGAGGCGGGTCAACAAACATGTGGACAAAGGTAATCCAGTAGATATAGTGTACTTGGAGTTTCAGAAAGCCTTTCACAAGGTCCCACACCAAAGTCTACAGAGCAAAGTAAGTGGTCATGGGATAAGAGGGAAGGGCCTCTCATGGATCTCACTGGTGAAAAGATAGGAAACAAACAGTAGGAATAAATGGTCAGGTTTCAGAATGGAGAGACATAAATAGAGGTGTTCCCCACGGATCGGTATGGGGACAAGTACTGTTCAGCATATTCAGAAATGATCTGGAAAAGGGGGTAAACTCTGAGGTGGCAAAGTTTGTGTATGATACAACATTTGTCAAGATAGTTAAATCCAAAGCAGACTGCAAAGAGTTACAAAGGGATCTCACAAATATGGGTGAATGGGCAACAAAATGGTAAATGAAATTCAACGTGAATAAATGCAAAGTAATAGACATTAGAAAACATCATCTCAATGACATGTGCAAAATGATGGGATCAAAATTAGCTGTTACCACTCAAGAAAGAGATCTTGGAATTAATACAAGTTCTCTGAAAACATCTGCTCAGTGTGCAGTGGCAGTCAAAAAAGCTAACAAAATATTAGGAACAATTAGGAAAGGGATAGATAATAAGACAGAAATGATCACAAAGCCACTATATAAATATAATAAATAATATGGAACACTCAAGGACATGGAAACTCAAAAATATCACTTTATTGATCCATGGTACGCCCACATCTTAAATACTGCATGGAGTTCTGGTTATTTTATGTCAAAAAGATGTATTAATATTGGGAAAAGGATACAGAAGGACAACAAAAATGAGTAGGGGTATGGGATAGCTTCCAGATGAGCAGAAATTAAAGACTTGGACTGTTCAGTTTAGAAAAGAGATGACTATGGGGGATACGATACAGGGGTATACAATCATTAATGGTGTGGAGAAAGTGAATAGGGAAGTGTTATTTCCCCGTTCACATAACACAAGAAGCCAATGAAATGTATTGCTGTCAGGTATAAAAGAAACAAAAGGAAATACTTCTTCACACAATGCACCATCAACCTGTGGAACTCATTGCCAGGGGATGTTGTGAAAGCCAAAATTATAATGGGGTTCAAAAAACACTTAGATAAGTTCCTGGAGGACAGGTCTGTTAATGGCTCTTAGCCAATATAGCCGGTGACACAACCCCATGTTCTGGGAGTCTTTAAATCCCTGACTGCCGGATGCTGGGACTGGAAGACTGAGGATGGATCACTTGATAATTTCCCTGTTTTTTTCATTCCCTCTGAAGGATCTGGCACCAGCCACTGTCAGATGACAGGATACTGGGCTAGATGGACCATCTGACCCAGTATGGCCGTTCTTACATTCTTATCTTACCCTCCTTTAATTCTAGCCACTCCATTATCTTGCCGGGAAGCCACCTCAGACTGACAGCGCTACAGTTATCTGGGTCATCCCGTTTACCCTTTTTAACATATTGGCACATTAGCTTTCCAATGCTAAGGTCCTGTGCCCAGCCAATTCCCGGCCTTTGTATCACCCCCAACCAAAGGGAGTGCTGTCCACAGACCACGTCCTGGTGTTACCGGCATGGTCCCCGTTTTCCATGTGATGCCAGTGTCTCAGGTCCCCTTCACACGAACACCTGGGGCATGCTGGGTTTTCATTCCTTCCCTCTCCATGGCTGGGTGTTCTACAGGCACAGTGTCTGCCCGAGCCCTATGCCTGGGCCGGGCAGGCCTGGGTCAGTGTGACAGGGACACACGGCCCCTGGGGGCAGGGCTGAGGGGGCGCAGTGAAGAGGCCAGTGGAGTGAGAGCTCACACTGCCAGAGCAGGCTGGGAGCTCAGAACAGATGTTAATGACCCCTGCGCATCATTTTGTGATAAATTCACCCCCCCACACAACGCCCGCCCTGGCAGTGGTGCGTGCGGCAGGCTGTGGAGGGTGGAGACGCCGAGACAGACACCAGCTCACACCAACAACATGCCCTGGTGTCTCCCGTCTCAGGGGACAGCTGGAGCTAGTGGTAAAATAGTGGAAATTGTCAAGAGGAATTTGCCCTTTTCCTGGGAATGGATTTAGAAATTCACTAGTTTTGGCTCAGCAGGACTGAGCCTGTCACAGGGAGGTTCCAATGGGAAACCAGGGGGTCCAGCTCTCCCCGATGCAGAGACCAGATGTGTGTGTGTGGGGGGTGGTGAATAATGTTTCCATTCTCATCTCATGAGGGAGGGCCCCTCTGGCCACAGACACATCAGGGCCTCCCTGAGACATGCTACAAGAGCCCAGAGCCTGTACGGGCCAGAAGAAGGAAGGGAGAAGGAGGGACCTGGGGCACAGAGCCCCAGTGGCTGCTCATCAGAGATGTAGACTCGATGCTGCTGTGGGATATTCAGGCTGAGTCGCCGGCTCTCGATCACCCCATGATCCTGCTGTGACTGCTCTGTGAGTTTGCAGTGAGCTCTCTGCCCAGCGGTTTAGGGGCAGGCAGGTTTATAGGTCTGCCTGTGCTGGGGGGACATGGGGAACAGCCTGGAGGGGAAGTTATGGTAAAAATGGTTTAAACGAACAGCTGCACGTTGATGTTATACTGAGCTCTAAGCAGTTATTTCATGTTGGGTTTAAAAACTGGTTTGAAATTCATGGCCAAAGTTTCTTACTAATTTCTGAGAGAATATTTAATGCTCAGAACATTGTTTTGATATCTAGCTATTTTATTTAATATCTAATGTCCCTGTGTGTGTGTATTGTACTCACATATATATTACAACCTATGGCTGAGATTTTCAAAGCTGCCGACGGGATTTGGACACTTTGTTCAAATTCATGGCAACTGAGCATCCAAATCACCTATACAGCTCTGAAAGTCTGAGCCGGTGAGCAGATCTCTAATAGTACATAGAATGGACCTGCATTAAAAGGATGATATTGAGGTTACAAACCTGGAAATGACAGGGTTAGGACTGGCTGTGTGGGGCTTATTTCAGGGACGAGGACAAAGAGTTGAAGCTGATTAGGAAAGTAAAGACAGTGAGAAAATGTTTTGAAGATCATGAATGTTCGTGTTCTTTGTTTTCAGCAGGTTACATGGTGAGGAGTGTTTTAGTATTAGAACAAACATTAAACATTAATGGAAACTTTAATCCTGCCTTGCAAATATTCAAACTTTGTAAGATTCCCACTTGGGGCTTTCCATCGATAGCCATGGTGAGACCCAGGGCCCACAGATGGATCCAATTGTGGGATCGGGGCGTATGGCTCTTGCAACATGATCCTGAGTTGGGATTTTCTGGCTTGTCTTGGCTTAATTATTAATATTAATGTCACCCTAGTGTAGCTGGGGTGACATTAATATAGTTAGAGCTGCTGTGTCTGCCAGTCACCCCCTCTCCTGTCTGGTGCAGGTGCTGGGGTCACAGGCCAGGAGCCCTGCAGCTCCCCAGGTGAGTGAGAGCACAAGAGACGTGGAAGAAGGGGAGACATAGAAAGGAGTGAAACCCCCAGACAATGGCAACGGGAGGGTGGCTGGGGAGGTGTAGGAGGCGGGTGGGTGGGCAATGCCTCTTGCACAATTCCTGCCTGAAATCCTGGTAATCGCACTGTAAATGGAACTTCCCACAGTGAGAGACCATAAACTTTACTGGAAGTGAAACACATCTTGGCCAAATCCTCAGCAGGCATAAATCAGAATACCTCTGTTGACTCCAATGGAGCAGGGCTGATTTACATGAGCCAGGGATCTGGCCCAGTGTCCCTGAGATACACGTGTAACAAACTTTCCGTGTGTAAATCTTGGCAGAGTTGGTGCTAATAGAGGAGTGTATTGATGAGCCCAGGGCACTGCACTAGAATGAATTTGCAAAAAGAAAAGGAGTACTTGTGGCACCTTAGAGACGAATACAGACTAACACGGCTGTTACTCTGAAACCTGTTAGAATGAATTTGTCTTAAATCTCCTGTGTTGCACTGTATTTATTTTAATTCCAACGTGAAGAGAAACGGCTCTTTCAATCAGCCAAGCGTACTTCTCACTAATCCATCACTAATGCTTCGTTCCCTGCCTGGCTCTGCCTTCACTGCAGAGCTAACTCGAGTTATCCGCACACAATGACTCCTCTTGAGTTAGCCGAGCTCGTGCGAGAACAGGCACCCTGCTGTACCCACACTGATTCTGCTCTCCCTCGAGTGTGGGGCTACGTACAGCTTCTTGGGGCACGGCCCACGGCTCGGAGAGCTGCAGAAAACTGAGATGTGCTATGAATTCTTTACCAGTCTGGCGTTTCTGGGCACACGATGGGAACTGTGGGAAGGCACTGGAGGACTAGTGGGACTCGGGTTACTCAAGTGGTGCTAGCCTGTGTCCACACTACAGCGAGAGTGTCCACACTTCAATTTTAGCCCCCTTGCGTGACTCTATGAGTCTGAGTCAGTTGCCCTGTCCTCTGAGACTTGCTGTCACGTTGGGTTTTTGCCATGTAGATGTACCCTTAGTCTCTCTTTCTTGTTGCAGGTGACTTCCCTTCTCCTAAATTGTCTCTGAGCACCTCTTCAGCTCAGGTCGGGGACTCCATTTCGGCTCAGTGTCACCTTCGTCTCAAGACTTTAGCTGCTTTAGTTATTTTCTGTCAGGATGGTAAAGAAATATCAAGCCAAAAGGTCACGCCAGGCCGGTCACTGTATCGACATGACATCTCTGTGCGGAGCTCAGGCCAGTTTCGATGTATGTACCAGTACAGGAACGACCAGAACCAGGTGAAAAATTCTCGTCCCAGTCTCCCCCAGACACTGAATGTACCAGGTGAGTTGTTGGACCCCAACACAATGTGAGGAGGGGGAAGGGAACAGCTGGATGGTGTCAGGCATTTTATAATTGTGTGGGCTTCTGCCATGGAATGTGTGGATGTTGTGAAGGCCAAAAGGATAACTGGGTAGAAAAAAGTATGAGATAAGTTCCTGGAGGTTAGGTCCGTCAATGGCTATTAGCCATGATCTGGGTGTTTCTAAACCTCTGACTGCCAGTAGCTGGGAGAGGATGACAGGGGATGGATCACTCATTAATTGTCCTGTTCTGCTCATTCCCTCTGAAGCACCCGGCATTGGCCCCGGTCAGAAGACAGGATACTGGGCTAGATGGACCATTGGTCTGATCAAGTCTGGCTGTTTTTATGTTCTTATTAGATTTCTAACTCCATTTTCCAACCCCACCTCTTGGCCAGTTTCTCTGTCTCATCCACTCATGATCGTTGTGGGCAGGGATTGACATTTATCTTGTCTGTAAAGCTACCAGCTCAATGAGACCTGACCTGGATTTGACTGTCAGGTGCTAGTGCATTATGATTATTAATTATTATTACACCAGCTGGGAATCTGGCCCACTGATGTCAATGGAGCAGGGCTGATCTGCACCAGCTGGAGATCTGGCCCATTTACTCCAGTAGAGCGGGGCCAATTTACCCCAGCTCGGATTTGGCCCAGTGTGTCTGAGGCTCCTTTGGAGAGACATGGTCTAGGGATTTGTAGCAGCTGCATCTCTGGGATGATCTCTGCTTGGTTGGCCACTGAACGCTGAACGTCCCTGATGTTGTCTGTGTTTTTTGCCCAGGCCAGAAGCTGATCCCGAGCACCGGCCCCAGCCCTGAGGATCCACCGTCTCAGGAAGGTGAGTGACTAGGGTTGCCAACTTTCTAGTTTCAGAAAATTGAACATCCTTGGCCCGCCGCTGCCCCAAAGCCCCTCCCCGTACCCCATCCCTTCTCCACGGCCCCACCCCCACTCACTCCATCCCCCCTTCTCCGTCTCTCACTCTTCCCCACCCTCGCTCACTTTCACCAGGGCTGGGGCAGGGGATTGGCATTTGTGGGGGAGTGAGGGATCCGGCTGGAGGTGTGGGCTCTGGGATGGGGCTAGGGACGAGGGGCTCAGGCTGTAGGAGGGTGCTCCAGCCTGGGGCCAAGGGGTTCGGAGCGCAGGAGGGAGCTCTGGGCTGGGGCAGGGGGTTGCGGTGTGGGGGGAAAGATGAGGGCTCCAGCTGGGGTGCGGGGTCTGGGGTGGGGCTGTGTATGAAGGGCTTGGGGTGTATGAGGGGGCTCTAGGTTGGGGCCAAGGGGTTCAGCGTGTGGGAGAGGGGTGTGGAGTCCTGGAAGGAATTCGGGTGTGGGAGGGAATGTGGGGTGCAGGCTCCAGGAGGGAGTATGGGTGTGTGAGGGGGCTCTGAGTTGTTGCAAGGGGTTGGGGCCCGGGAGGGGGCTTGGAGTGCAGGCTCTGGGTGGCTCTGGCTGGTGTGGTTTGTGGGGGTCTGGGAGGCATTGATGTCAGGTGGCCCCTTAAATAGCAGCCACACCAGCACTGCCCTGGCATTTCCCGGGTGTCAGAGGCTGCTCTAACAGCCATGAATCCTGGACACCTGGCTCGGTGAGGACAAAAGTTTTTCCTGTTCTCTGGAATGGGGGGGGGGGGGGGAGAGAATTCCCCGCTAGTGACACACCCACCCCACTGCTGCCCCTGGCTCGCTGCTCCCCCAGCACAGTGCAAATCACAGCAGCTCGAGGGAGAGAGCTGATGCAGGCCCCCCTCCTCCTCCTGCCATTTCCAGTGGCCCCCAACCCCTCTCCTTCATTCTCCCCCACAGCCGGGCCACTGGCTGGGGCCTCCACATTCAGCTGCTGCCCGACTCTGTTCGGACCCGTTCCCAATGGGAGCAGCCCAATTTTACCCCATGCTTCCACGCAGCCCATTCATCCCCGGGAGGAGAGTGACCTGCCCACAGCCCCTTACCTGCTGGCCGCATGGTCCCGAGTTGAACCCAGCACAGTAGCCCCACAGGGCGCAGGTTGTGGGACCCAGGACAGGTGGCTGACCCCTCCTCTCTCAGCTCCCAACAGCTGGGGAGCAGTGGGCCGGGTAGGGAGGGGGCTGAAGACACTTCCTAAAGGCCACAGTGCCCGCTCTGCAGGGAACCCCTGGCCACCGCAGAGGCTGCTGCCGGGGGTTAACCCCGCCAGCCCCAGCCTGCAGCCAAATGCCTTTCCCAGCCTCTCCGCTGGTATCCACCCCCTGCCAGCGGGGGCTCGCACCGCCCCAGAGCTCCACAGAGAGAGCTGCTGCAGGCCCCCTCATCATCCCCCTGCCGCCAACCAGACTTTTAACGGCCCAGTTGGCAGTGCTGACCGGAGCCGCCAGGGTCTCTTTTCGAAAGAGAAAACCGGATGCCTGGCAACCCTAAGAGTGACTGTGTTCAGGCCTAATTCCCCCAGCGCTCAGCACGCTGAGATCACGGTGGGTCTGAACTCTCAAGAATCTCACCCTGAGTCCCTGACCCACAGCCCATCGGCATCCCTGGGACCCTGGCACTGAGTCCAGTGGGCCGGGCTTCTCCTATGTTCAGAACTGGGAGGAGGTGTCCTGTTCTAGGCCGGTCCTTGAGCAGCCCCTCTCCAACCTCCCCCACAGCAGGGTGTGTGGGGAGGGGAACAGCACATATAGAAGCGTCCGCAGCTGAGGGAGACCCATCTGTCTCCCCACAGCCATTCCCCCCTCTCACCCTGCAGCTGGCAGCATCTCCTACTAAAGCAGCTTCTGCGTCGTTGCAGCGATGGGAGAGGAAGCAGAGATGGGACCATTTTACACCCCATGGCCAAAGCACCCGGCAGCTTGGGAAAGTGGAAAGAGCCTCCCCTGTGGGCTGGGAGCTGGGGGTGGGGAGAGTTCAGGAATCCCCATTCTGCACTGTTACAAGAAGGAGGAACCGGGATGGAACCAGAGGACCCCCGGAGGGCAGACTGGAATCCACCCAACAGCCTCAAGAATGGGAGAACCAAAGAACAAGATAAAATCTAGCAGCACGGAGCCGTCAGGAATGTGCTATCTGCTGATTGATTCAGCAACAGCATGATGAAGCAATTCCCATAGACTGGCATAGGAAGAAATTCCAATAAAAATAGACTCTAAAAAGTGAAAACTTTGGGGTCTGATTCTGCAAACCAACTTCCAGGAGCATCAGATGAGCATCTGACAAGGCCCTGCTCCCTCCTCATGTCCAGGCCACCTGGCCAGTGGCTTGGCATGAGCAACTCTAAGGCTGGTAACTATGATAACAACCTTGCAGAACCTGTGTGTGTGTGTTTGTAGGAATGAATGTGTGACTAAATATGAGATTGAATGGAATGTTATAGCTATAACTAACTGCTTACTATGATTCTTTCTGTATTCACAATAAATGTGGTATTTTGCCTTTTTCCCTTTAATGAGATCCTGCTGGTTTTTATTTTATTGGTATAACAACGGAAGGTCCCTCCCATGACCCCGGTGGGGAAGGACAGGCTCTAAAGCCTTGGCGAGGCCAGAGCAAGTCTGGGGAGTCACACAGTGGCTGGCCTGTGACTCGCCTGCCTGCCCATTGTGACACATCCCTGCTGGCTGGCACAGCCTCATCCCCTCACTGCCAGGCTTGGCTCTGGCAGAGCGAGAGCTGGCACGTGCCGCTGGGGAACGCTGAGCCAGCAGCTCCAGCTCCGCCACCGGCAGCAGAAAGTGGGTGGCCCATTTACACGCAGGCTTCTGCCCACTCCTGACTCCAGGTAGGAGAATCTTCTAGTGTCCACCTCTGCTTTTCCATTGCATCGCCAACCACCCCGAGGCTTCCCCGAGCTCCTGGCTGGGTGGCGCACGTCTGCCAAGTGCCCCGGTGCCGGCCGTCTAGCCTGGTGCCAGTGAGGAAGTGGGCAGCGGCATGCGCACAGGAGGGAGTCTGGGGCGGCTCGACAGAAGGGGTCGCACCAGTCGAGCCCAGAGGGGACGGAGAAAAGGAGGAGGGTTTGGCAGGGCTGGTGGCACGGCACGGGAAGGCGGCACAGGTGGTTAGATGAGGCATTGGGCTGGGACCCAGGAGAGCTGTGTTCAGTTCCCCGCTCCTCTGTAAGTCTTCTGCGTGATATCAGGTGAGTCACTCCGGGCCTCAGCTAACGAGGGAGAGCACGTCCCTGCTCTGCGGAGGGGGCGTTGAAAGCCTAAATACCACAACACCCGTGTGCTAAGCCACTGGCATGATGGGGCCAGGTAAGTGCCCAGACACTGAGGTTGCCGGGGGAACAGGCATTCTCCGGTTGCCTGGAGCCATTGTTCCATTCACCAGGACAGTCCGATGCCAGAACAGTCCCCCTGAACTCCGGAGAGGACTAGAGGTGCCTTAGGACGCCTGCCGTGCAGCTGCTGGCGAGTCAGCAGGAGACATTGGGTGAGGAATGGAGCCCCCCAGGACAGGGGCCATTCAGGAGACCCAGCATGGGGGGAATCAGGCCTGGGATTCTCTGCAGCGGCTGCTCCCACACAGGCCTTGGAGAGAGGAGCTGTGAAACCCCCACAAAGCGCTGCCCCAGCACAGAGCTCTGTAGCACTGGGACCCCGTACGCGTGAGCCGCAATCCAGCAGGGCCTTGGGCCAACCCCACCCTCTCCCATTGCCCCACTCTGGGAGGCCAGGGCACAGTTCACAATTTAGCACGGACCAGCTGCAAGGATCCTGGCAGGTCCTGGTATGGTTGGAGCAGCATTTTCAATGTTCGGGAAGAGCGAGATCTGTGCAATAGGCAACGTAGCTCCATCTGGGCACCAGCCAGCTCCTGTGCCCCAGAGAGCTCCCACAGCTCCCACTGAACCAGGGACGAAGGGGGCAGGAGGTTGAAAGAGCAGGTGCCATCCTGGAACCCAGGAGACCCATGTTCATTTCCCAGCTCTGCCACAGATGCTCTGTTTGTCTTCGAGCAAGTCCCTTCTTCCCTCTGTGCTGTAGTTCCCTGTCTGTACAGTGGGGGTAGCAGCCAGGCCCTGCCCTGCAGGGGGCAGTTAGAATAAATGCTATTGAGGTTGGGTAGTGCTCGGATGCCAGGGGGATGAGGGCCAGGATGGTGCCTAAGACAGACCGAAAGCAAGGGGGAGTTACAGAGCCGGTGGTGAGAGGGGTTTGGCCTTTGACAATCTGCTCTGAGTGCCTGGGCTGCCAGATCCCAGCCAGCCGCTGGCATTGCCAGACCTCCCTGATCTACGGTGCTGGTGCTCTCCCTGCTTCTAGGAGTCACTGCCTCCCCCTGGGCCGAGACCCCCATGTCACGGAGTCCCCGGGCAATGCTCTGGAACTGCTCCCTACGAAGTCAGTCAGGACTCTGGGGAAGTCTCCTTTCTGTGAGCAGCCTGTCTGCAGGGCAAACAGCTCACACGGCTTCCACCTTCCTGGGTCTGATCTCGGAGCATTCAGCATCCTCTGCCCCTCCATGAGCTTCCCACAGTGAGTCCGCCCAGGCAGGCTCCTGGGGAAGCCAGAGAGTCCTGCACCCCAACTCCGCAGTCAGACGTGACTCTCAGCCAGCCAGTAAAACAGAAGGTTTATTAGATGACAGGAACATGGTCTAACACAGAGCATGTAGGTGCAGAGAACAGGACCCCTCAGCTGAGTCCATTTTGAGAGGTAGTGAGCCAGAGAACCACCTCTGTACTTCACTCCATGTCCCCAGCCAGCCTCAACTGAAACTCCCTCCAGCCCCTCCTCCTCTGGGCTTTGTCCCTTTCCTGGGCCAGGAGGTCACCTGATTCCTTTGTTCTCCAACCCTTTTAGCTCTCACCTTGCAGGGGGGAAGGGCCAGGCCATCAGCAGCCAGGAAACAGGGTGTCGGCCATTCTCTGTGTCCAGACCCCTGCACATACCTGCCCTCTAGGGCTCTGCAATGATCATACACCCTTACCCCACCACCTAGAGACTTAAGAACTGCCTAGGGGAAACTGAGGCACCCCCACACTATTCAGAGGAAACATTAAGAACAGTCCCACTTCCTCACACACCACAGCAATCATCTCCTGGGGCTGTCATGGCACTGAGCATTAGCAAGGTCTGAGACTCAGTTGGGCGGGCGGGGGGGGGGGGGGTTTGCTATTAAAGCAGCTTCTGCGTCGTTGCAGCGGTGGGAGAGGAAGCAGAGATGGGACCATTTTACACCCCATGGCCAAAGCACCCGGCAGCTTGGGAAAGTGGAAAGAGCCTCCCGTGTGGGCTGGGAGCTATGGGTGGGGAGAGTTCATGAATCCCTTTCTGCACTGTCACGAGAAGGAGGAACCGGAATGGAACTGATTCTCCCACTCGGGGATCCAGAGACCCCCTGGCTCCAATAGCATGGACGCAGGGAGGAGCTCTGGCCTGGGGTCTGCAGGAGCTGGGACTAGAGGAGCCCAGCGGTCCCTTCCGGCCTCACGTCTGTGACTGTGGGGAGCGGAAGGTCCCTGCCATGACCCCGGTGGGGAAGGACGGGCTCTAAAGCCTTGGCGAGGCCAGAGCAAGTCTGGGCTGGGGCATCCCATGGCTGGGGAGTCACACAGTGGCTGGCCTGTGACTCGCCTGCCCATTGTGACACGTCCCTGCTGGCTGGCACAGCCTCATCCCCTCACTGCCAGGCTTGGCTCTGGCAGAGCGAGAGCTGGCACGTGCCGCTGGGGAACGCTGAGCCAGCAGTTCCAGCTCCGCCACCGGCAGCAGAAAGTGGGTGGCCCATTTACACGCAGGCTTCTGCCCACTCCTGACTCCAGGTAGGAGAATCTTCTAGTGCCCACCTCTGCTTTTCCATTGTATCGCCAACCACCCCGAGCCTTCCCCGAGCTCCTGGCTGGGCGGTGCACGTCTGCCAAGTGCCCCGGTGCCAGCCATCTAGCCTGGTGCCAGTCAGGAAGCGGGCAGCGGCATGCGCACAGGAGGGAGCCCGGGGCGTCTCGACAGAAGGGGTCGCACCAGTCGAGCCCGGAGGGGACGGAGACAAGGAGGAGGGTTTGGCAGGGCTGGTGGGAAGGCACGGGAAGGTGGCACAGGTTATTAGATGAGGCATTGGGCTGGGACCCAGGAGAGCTGTGTTCAGTTCCCCGCTCCTCTGTAAGTCTTCTGTGTGAGATCAGATGAGGGAGAGCAGGTCCTTGCTCTGCGGGGGGGGTTGAGAGCCTAAATACCACAACACATGTGTGCTCAGCCACTGGCATGATGGGGCCAGGTAAGTGCCCAGACACTGAGGTTGCCGGGGGAACAGGCATTCTCCGGTTGCCTGGAGCCATTGTTCCATTCACCAGGACAGTCCGATGCCAGGACAGTCCCCCTGAGCTCTGGAGAGGACTAGAGGTGCCTTAGGATGCCTGCCGTGCAGCTGCTGGCGAGTCAGCAGGAGACACTGGGTGAGGAATGGAGCCCCCCAGGGCAGGGGCCATTCAGGAGACCCAGCGTGGGGGGAATCAGGCCTGGGATTCTCTGCAGCAGCTGCTCCCACACAGGCCTTGGAGAGAGGAGCTGCGAATTCGCCACAAAGCTCTGCCCCGGCACAGCCTGCCTGCCTGCCGCTCTCCCGCCATCTGCTCCTTCCCCTTCACGGTGGTGTCAGAGCAACTCCTGCTGCTCACCAGCCCGCCCCCGCTCCCCCACCCCGCTTGCCTCCCCCACCTGGGACCTGCCACGGACCCAAGATTCCTGGGGGAAGGGATCAGGGTAATTTCCCTGGGCAGGAAGAATCCTGAGTGGTTGGATGCAGCCTGTCTGCTGGGCAGTTTGTGAACCAGCAGAAGGAGAGGCGGGATTGAGCCGGGGGAGGCCGTTTGGCCTGTGGGATGGGCCTGGGAGTCGGGAGACCTGGGTTCTAATCCTGCCTGTACTGCTGACTGCCTGGGTGACTTTGAGGCCATCCACTGGCTTGTTTCCCTGCTGGCTGCCTTGGCTAGTTAGAGTCTGAGCCCTACGGCCCAGGGATTTTCTGCAGCACCTGGGGCAACAGGGCCCTGATCTCAGCTGGCAGCTGTAGGCGCTGGTGGAATGGCAGTACGTGGACTGGCCCTGATGCTGAACGGGGCAGTCGCCTCTCACCCCTCACAAGCAATGCCTTGTCCTGGCTTCTTGCAGGATGGCTGAGGAAGTCCGCAAGGTCCCCTTGAAGCCCATCCTTGCCTGGGAGGAGACGAGACCTCCTCCAGGGAAGAGTCCACAGAAGAGCCCACAGCAGCAGCAGGAGCTGTGTGTGCCTCAGCCCTTCCATGCTGGTGAGTGGGTGCCTCCTGGGTGGGCGGAGGGGGCTGCAAAAATGGCAGGGGCCATGGCCCTGCATTGCGGTGGGGCTTGGCCCCTCTGGGGGTTGGGGTTGCAAGACCAAGGTGTCAGTGGCGGGAGAAGACTCCATCACCTTTGTACAACTCTGGGCTGCCATGAGATGGAGAGACAGGAAAACCCAGGCAGGGGGGAATGGCCCCTCCTGCTGGCAGCAGCTGCAGCCCCTACATCTGATCGGGGCATTAGGGGTGGCAGCAGAAGCATCAGGTGGAGACTGACTGAATTGCTCACCCCCATCCGTCACACTGCAGGGTCGGAAGATATTTTCCAATGGTCGAAGGGAATGCTCTGTGCACGGTGGGTTGTTCAGCCTAGGATTGCAGGGCGCCGGCCAAAGCATGAGATGCCCCCTGATGTTGCAGCCCTATCTGCTGGCTCCTTTGCAGGGGGGTGACGCATGGCACAGCACAGGGCATTTGGGTGGCGGGGTTGTTGATGGGAGCCCAGGGCTTGCCCAGGTTACACCCCATGGCTGTCGATGGCAGGAGAGGCAGTCAGAGGAAGCAGAACGGGGAGGCCCTGGGTCCCCGTATCCTGTGCAGACTGGGTAGCTCCTCCCTCTCCCGCAGCTGGGAGCAGACCGATTCACTGCCAGTCCCTCTGCCCCCTTCAGCAATGGCCCGGAGAGTGGGGACACCACTCATAGCCTGACATCATGCCTCCTTCCAGGTGTGGCGCTCCCCAAGTCCCCAGGCTCAGCCTGCATGCTGGGTGCGGCAGGGAAGTGGGGTAGCAGCTGGGAACCAGGGCTCTGACTGGATCTTTGCTGGGCTGAGCAGCAAAGAGTTGGGGAAACCAGGGATGGCTGTGCCAGACCCTCTTGTGCATCGGGGCTGCTACCCTGCTGGGGTGGGAGCGGGGGGCAAGGGTTTCTGCTAAGATCTCTCTCACCCAGCCTGCAGCTTGGCAGCCTCAGGTATTACCACTGCTCTGTCTTTGATCAGATTCACCATCACGGGGGAATGCTTCCTGCTTTATGGGGCCAGACTCGCAGGAGAAAGAGACCCTAGAGTACATCAACGCCTTTCTCAATGGCAATGAACAGGTACCAAGAGCCCTCCTCTGATCTCTCAGCTACTGCCCTGTCCACATGCACCATCCGTCCTTCTCCGGATGAGGCATGGATTCTAAGGCCAGACGGGACCACTGTGACCTCCTGTATAACACAGGCCAGAGACCTGCCCCCAAATAATTCCTGTTTAAACTACAGCATCTTAAAAACATCCTGTCTGGAGTTACAAAAGGCACCCACCATGCCCCTTGCCCACTTGTGCCCACTGGATTTGGCCAGTCCCCAGCGTGATGGGTTGCCCCCCTTTGAGGTGCCACCTGATTTACTGGCTTATCACTGAGCCCGCCTCTTCTGCCAGCCTGGGCCCCCGTTACCTTGTCTTGTTGGGCTCGGCTCACAAGCCTCTTCCAGCCATACACACAGGCAGGGCCACACACAGCTGCAGAAAGACACAGACACTGAGATCAGCTCTGGGAAGACTCAGCTGAAGGGCCTTGTCCCAGTTCTCTGGTGCCCACCTCCTTTGGAGTACAGACCCAAAGGTTTTTTGACATTCACCCCCTCCCTCGACGTGGAGAGAGGTATGAACAACTCTTTGCCCCTCCTCCCACTTACTAATTTATACTACAAACTGGGTTGTGGTGTAAACAAGAAACAAGATGATTAACTACAAGAGGTAGATTTTAAGCGGTTATAAGAGATAGCAAACAGAACAAAGCAGATTACCGTAGTAAATAAAGAAAACACACAAACGAAGCTTTACACACCAGATAGATAGGATAGACATTAGCAAATTCTCCCTGAGTGATAAACAGGTTGGCAGATTCTTAAGGCAGAAGCTGCCTTGGTTTTGCAGCTTGGATTTCCCAGGTTTTCTTGCACAGGCTAGGAATCTCTTTCTCTAGTCTGGGACCATCACTTCTCATGGTTCAATCTTTGTCTCTCAGGTGTTTCCAGGTATCTTATTGCAGGGAGTCTGAGGTCCCGTCCCATCCCCCCCGCGATGTCATTGTTCCCCTTTTATCTTCTCTTCCCACCTGCTGGAAAACTCTTTTCCTGTGACCTGGGTCCAACAGGTCCCGTTGTGTCGCCTTATCTCGGGGAGGTTTCTATTGCACGCAGTTCCTGGGGTAGCCCTAATGCTTGTGCATTTCCTCCAGGAGCCAGTGTTTGGCTTTTTTGCTGTTCTACCTGAAAGGCTGTTTTGAACCTCACAGTGTTTTTCAGGAACACATACACAGCTGAACTTCAGAACGTCACATCCAACGATAACACATGCAATCCAATGAGACATTAATGTCTAGCAGACAAAGACTTTTAGAATGATACCTTACAAGACATACTTGGTACCAAACATATCCTAATTAGATGACAGTGGCGAATATTGGGGTGTCAGGGTGTCACACCCAGATGTTCCTCCCACTCTATCAAGCCCCCCAGTAAGACTGTCTGGCTGCTTAGCCCCCATCTTGCAGTTCCTCTTTCGACACCTACCCCGTGAGATCTGCTCCCTCTCTGGTCTGGTTTCACACAGAGCTCCCCTGCCCTCCCCGCATAGTCACTCCTGTTGGGAGATGAATGGCCTTCTGGCCTTCGGCATATCAAAGCCTGAGCAGCGCTGGGCGGAAGCTTTCTGACATCTCTCCCACTGGCAGCTCCTTTCCACGCTAACCTTCCTGTTTTTGTCTAATCTCTGCGGGGATAGGAGGAGGCCAAGAAACTTGAATTCTTGGATCGTGTCATCACCATCAGCAGGGCCGTCCTCACGAGGCACCCAGACAGAAACCTGTCAGCTTTTCTCGGCAAAGCCCTCCTTGTGGAGAAGATAAAGGTGAGTAAAACGCACACTCGGGCTATGTTACTTGGCGGGTTTAGTGATTGGCCTGGAGAGCTCTGCAGATTTGTCTACCTTCAACTGCCAATCGCTGGATCGTGTTGGACGTTTGTCTGTTAGACTGAAGAGCCCATTTTCAAGCATTTGCTCCCTGTGTAGGTACTTACAGACTGTCATCAAGGCACCCTGTAACCTTCTCTTTGTGAAGCTGAACTGATTGATTTCTGGAGTCTCTCACTATAAGGCATGTTTCCCAGTCCTTCAGTCACTCTTGTGGCTCTTCTCTGACCCCTCTCCAATTTATCAACATTCTCCTTGAATTGTGGGCACCAGACCTGGACAGAGGATCCCAGCAGAGGTCGCACCAGTGCCAAATACCGAGGGAAAATAACCTCTCTAACAACTGGAGATTGCCCTGTTTGTCCAGCCCAGGATGGCATAAGCCCTTTTGGCCCCAGCCTCGCACTGGGTGCTCCTGGTCAGCTGATTACCATGCCTGCCAAGTCTTTTCCAGAGTCACCGCTTCCCAGGTTAGAGCCCCCCATGCTGTGAGCGTGGCCTGCGTTCTTTGTTCCTGAACATGTCACTGTATTGAAACGTAGATTGTTCCCTTGCACCCAGCTTCCCAAGTCACCGGGTCGCTCTGTATACACCAGTCTCCCTGCACAGAGCCCCAACACTCCGCAGTCAGTGCCCACTAGGGAACTAGCAACAAATCTGCTCCGTAGATTTGGAAAGTCTTTGCTCTGCGGCACTGCAGAAAGCTTTCCGGAGCTTACCTCCCTTCCCTGAACGTGGGACAGCGTGTGCTGGTGGGTGGTCCAGTGGGCTGGGGCTCAGTTCCTCAGTGAGACCTCTGGGCAAATCACTTCCCCCTCTGTGCCTCAGTTTCCCTCCCATGCCTTGTCTCGTCCAGTTAGCTCGTGAGTTCTCTGGGGCAGGGACTGGCTCTCACTGTGTGTGTGCAGCACCTGGCACAAGGAGCCTGATCTCAGGTGGAGTCCCTTGGTGCTAATGCTGATGGAGCCTTTGCAGTGCACTGGCGCGTGACGCTGGGGCACTGACCACAGGCCCTGCCCTGCGCTCCCCAGCTGGAGCCCTGCACACCATCAAGCCCACAGTAGGACGACCTGTCTGCCGAGGCCACGTGTTGCAGGCCCTGCGCTTTGCTCCCCAGTCGGAGCCTTACGGGAGCTCAGAGCCCGGCTGGCACTTCCCCACATTGTCTCCCCAGGAGCTGATTGATCTTGAGTCCGTCGACTCCCTGACCAGCGGGGTGCGTCAGCAAGCGATGCTCGCCATCATGGAGCTGAGGTACCCGGCCTGCCCGCGCAGCCCCAGCTAGTGCTGTGTGCAGCCAGACACGCCAGCCTCTTGGCATGGCCAGTTCTCCAGGGCATTCCCCCCTCTGCTCCTCCCCGTCTTCTGATTCCCCCGGGCACGTGGCACCAGGCCATGGTGCTGGTGCATGTGCGCTGGCACCAATGGGTTGGTGGTGGAGGATCCTTCGGTGCCTGGCGACCTCTCCAAGTGGCCGTGTGAAGATGTGGGGGAGGGAGCGAGGGGGTGGGACCGGTCCCCTCTGGGACCCGCAGGCGAGGGCTCCGGGGGGAGAGGGGCAGTTGGGCACTGCTGGAGCGGCGCCACCGGAGTCGCCGCCAGCTGTGCCAGCTGCATCACACCGGCAGTTCAGTGACTCCCTGCGGCTCAGAGGCTGGGCAGGCTGAGCCCTGCCTCGTGGCACAGCCTGCGCCATGGGGGGCTCTCTCTCAGTGCCGCTGGCGCCCTGCTCTCAGCTTCCCAGAAGCCTGCCCGTCATGTCCTGGGAGCCTGAGGCCAACATCAGTGCATCAGTCTCGCCTCAGCCCTCCAATCCGCGCGTGTCTCTTCTCTTAGCAAAGTGAAGCCACTGCTGCGGGGAATGGAGCTATCCAGCCTGCTCAACCTCTGCTTCTCCAGCACCTTCTCCCTGCCTCCAGCAGAGACCAACCAGGGCGTGGAGGCTGCTCTATACAACAACGTAAGCCCCAAACTAGCCATGAGGAGCTGCCCCAAACCGAGGGGGAATCCTGCAAGTCACTTGTGTCCCTGCCCCTGGGTTACCTGGCGCTGGCATAAGAGGGTAATGATCACAGCTCCTTGGCAGCGCTTCAGCTCAGGACCTGCAGTACCAAAGGACAAGCCCCACTGCCGCAGATAAAGGAGTAACTCCCTCATAGGGTAGCAGTAGTAGGCATTTATCCTTCACAGGCACCGGCAATTAGTGGGGAACAGACACTCCCTTCCCAAGCACATTCATCCCCAGTGCATGGCTGGGGGCACAGGCCTGAGATCGGTTGCTTGAGATGCACACAGGCCAGGGGAAGTGAAGCTTGGCTGGAAATCTCCCCTCCCCCTCAAATGCGGAGTCCTTCCTGACTCTTCTAATGCCTTAGACTGTGTGCAGTGTCCTCCCTGGGGACAGCAAAAGCGGGTGGGGTCCTGTTGCCAGGAGGAGTTTGCAGTAGGTCCCCTGCAGGTACAAGTGAGTGGGTGAGCTGGAATAGCAGGGGCTGCCATGGCCTGGGGCGTGTCACACGCCAGGGCATTGGTTCGTGGCCTGGCTGGGTAACGCCACTTGCTGTGGTTTCTCCTCTGCTCTGCACACAGACTCTGAACACCATGGATGAGCTGCTGAAGGCCTTGGTGTGTGAGGATGAGAAGCCCAACCTTGTGGTGCTGCAAAACATCGTGGAGGTGTGGAGGCATGGGGGCAGGAAGGGGACGAGTCCTGTAGCTGGGGTGGGGCTCTGGGACCAAGGCTCCATTTAATCCCAAGCATGGGACTTCTGCTCCTCAGAGTATGTTCTATAAAAAGGTTCTTGGGCTGGAGGACCAAGTGCCCCCGCTATATCTGAAAAACGTCTGCATGGGGCGGAAGTGGAGGAGTGCGGGATCTGCCGTGTTCTCCACTGAGCCTCATCTGAGCCCGGGATTCATTTGTGTTCACCATGGGCCCCACCAATACTGGCCACAGCCCAGAGCTAGATTCCCACAATGTTCTAGTTCTGGGGCCACAGGAAGTCGATTCTGTGGGTGGTTTGTGCTCCAAAAAGAGGGAAATGTCCTCGGCAGATATTCAGTCTACTGAATATTCAGATACTGAATATTCTGAATATTCAGTATATTCAGATACTCAGTATCAGTATATTCAGATATTCAGATACTCAGATGTCCCTTGCCAGTTAGAACTCATTTTTGCCTTAGCCTTTCTGATTTTCACTCTATGTGCTTGTGCTATTTTTTGATACTTCTCCTTCGCAATTTGTCCCAATCTGTTTCTCTCAGGTCCTGCTCCCCTGGACCGCATCCAAGGAGGTGCATGTGTGGCTGAGGGCAGTGGGAAGAATCACCTGGCTGACCAAATTCATCTCTGGTCAACACCAATTCAAGGTGAGCAGCCTGTGACTCTGGCCGTCTCCTAACTGCACTGAGCAGCCTCGCGGTGCAGCGCTCCCTGGCAGGGAAAACCCAGGCCTGGAATAGTGACTTCAGCAAGATCCTCGGTAGGAGTCCAATCTAATGAGCCCTGATGTGGACGGGTCTGTCCTCTGACTCCAGTGGGCCTTGGGTGGAGCCCCATAATTCTATCTCCAAGGACTCTCCCCGCTGTTCCCCTAGGACCAAAGTCTGCTCCGCAGGGTCAGCGGATTTACAGAGGATGGCCCTGAGAGCACCCTCTGAACCCAGGTGTCTCTTCACCCCCTTTGTCAGTTGCCCCCGGGATGCTTTGGCATCAGCTCCTGCCAGGCTGCCAGATGAACACCCCCTGCTCTGGGTGCTCAGGGCCATTGAGCTGCTCCAGCTGCTCCATCCCCCCTGTGGCAGGGCCTCCCCTCCAGCAGCTGGAGGGGGGCGCTTGGATGATATGCCCCCAGAGGGTGGGGCAGCAGAAGAGAAGGGGTCGGTCCTGGGGCCGGTTTTGTTCAATATCTTCATAAATGATCTGGAGGATGGTGTGGATTGCACTCTCAGCAAATTTGCAGATGATACTAAACTGGGAGGAGTGGTAGATACGCTGGAGGGGAGGGATAGGATACAGAAAGACCTAGACAAATTGGAGGATTGGGCCAAAAGAAATCTGATGAGGTTCAATAAGGATAAGTGCAGGGTCCTGCACTTAGGATGGAAGAATCCAATGCACCGCTACAGACTAGGGACCGAATGGCTAGGCAGCAGTTCTGCGGAAAAGGACCTAGGGGTGACAGTGGACGAGAAGCTGGATATGAGTCAACAGTGTGCCCTTGTTGCCAAGAAGGCCAATGGCATTTTGGGATGTATAAGTAGGGGCATAGCGAGCAGATCGAGGGATGTGATCGTTCCCCTCTATTCGACACTGGTGAGGCCTCATCTGGAGTACTGTGTCCAGTTTTGGGCCCCCCACTACAAGAAGGATGTGGATAAATTGGAGAGAGTCCAGCGAAGGGCAACAAAAATGATTAGGGGTCTAGAGCACATGACTTATGAAGAGAGGCTGAGGGAGCTGGGATTGTTTAGTCTGCAGAAGAGAAGAATGAGGGGGGATTTGATAGCTGCTTTCAACTACCTGAAAGGGGGTTCCAAAGAGGATGGCTCTAGACTGTTCTCAATGGTAGCAGATGACAGAACGAGGAGTAATGGTCTCAAGTTGCAATGGGGGAGGTTTAGATTGGATATTAGGAAAAACTTTTTCACTAAGAGGGTGGTGAAACACTGGAATGCGTTACCTAGGGAGGTGGTAGAATCTCCTTCCTTAGAGGTTTTAAAGGTCAGGCTTGACAAAGCCCTGGCTGGGATGATTTAACTGGGAATTGGTCCTGCTTTGAGCAGGGGGTTGGACTAGATGACCTTCTGGGGTCCCTTCCAACCCTGATATTCTATGATTCTATGATTCTAAGGAGGGAGGTGGAAGGGGACACAGTGAAAGGGATGGGAGGGGCCAAAGGAGCCAGAGCAATGGGGAGTGGGTCAGGGGAGGCCGTGCAGACCCCAGGAGAAGAGGGCAAGGGGCTTGGTGCGACGTGGGGAAGAGCAGGGAGCGAGCGCAGGGGCTGCAGGAGGGGCAAGGGAAGGTCTGGCAGGAGGGGGAGGCTAGAGGGGGAGGCTGCAGGAGAGAACCGGCAGGAGAGAGCCGGCAGGCTGGGTGCGGCGCAGAAAGTGGGGGTTGTGGGGAGCTCCAGGATGGAGTGAGAGAGGCGGAATGCAGAGAAGAGGAGTCCAAGGTGACCTCACGCTCCTGGACCTGAGGTCAGTGGAGGGAGGGGGATGGGAGAAGGGGCTGGGATTAGGAGCTTGCCCTTGAGATGGAGACTGGACGTTAGTTCATTCCTTAACCAGGTCCCCACCTGAGGGCAACGTTTGCTGACTTTGCTACCCAGACTTCCCGTCCCTGCTTAGCTTCCCTCAGTCCCTGGTGATGGGCCCCATGGCTCCTCCTGCTCTCATTGTCCCCAGTCTCTCTGCGCTGGGCTCTGCCTCGCCCGGTTCTAGCCCCTTGCTAGTGCAATGCCAGGGGGACATGCTGCGCTGGGCCTGCAGGGGCGAGTGACTCCCCTTGCTCCCTCTCTCCGTCAGGGACTGGAGGAGTTCAGAGTCCTGGGCCAGCTGGTGGGCTGTCTCACTCTGCTCTGTGCTGAGCAGGAGCAGGAGATCTGCCGATCGGCTATGGAGGGACTTCACCACCTCTACGCCTTCCTGCTGTGGCAAAAACGTAAGAGCACTGGAGACCCTTGTCCTTCCTAAATACATTGACATGGGGTTTCCAAACATGGGAAACATATTTATTGAACACTTCTGCCTTTTCTGCATCCTTTTAAACAGTCTCCATCTAGTAATGAGTCTACACCATTGCTAGGATTTCTTTTGTTCCTAATACACTTTTTGAAAAAACCTCCTTAGTATCCATAGTCCTTCAAGCCATGGAGTTTCCCCTGATGTCTTTAGCTTCCCCTGTCCATATTCTACTCTTCATAACTCACATAAGAATGGACATACTGACTCAGATCAGTTCATCTAGCCCAGTATTGTGTCTTCTGATAACGGCCAGTGCCTCATGCTTCAGAGAGAATGAACTGAAAAGGGAAATTTGGAGTGATCCATCCCCTCTCATCCAGTCCCAGCTTCTGGTAGTCAGAGGTTTAGGGACATGCAGAGTCTGGGGTTGCATGGCCTAATTATCTTGAACCCAATTATCCTTTTAGGCTTCACAACATCCCACGGCAACAATTTCCACAGGTTGCCTGTGCATTGTGTGCAGAGATACCTTCTTTTCTTTGCTTTTAACTTGCTGCCTATTAATTTCAGAAAGTGACCCCTAGTTCCCGTGTTATGTGCAGGGGTAAATAACACTTCCCTATTCACTTTCTCCACACCAGTCATGATTTTATAGACCTCTGTCATCTCCCCCCTTAGTCAGCTCTGTTCTAAACTAAATGGTCCCAGGTCTACACTGCAGACCTATATTGTTATCACTCCATTGCTCAGGGGTGTGAAAAATCCACACCCCTGTTGGCAGAAGCACCCTCCCACTGACATAGCTAGCGCCTCTCCGGGAGGTGGATTAAGAGCTTGTTGGCAGAGGACCATCTTCTCTTCAACGCTACAGCGCCGGTGCAGCTATGGCGATAGAGTGGTTTAAGTGTAGACTTGCCCCCAGTCTTTTTAATCTTTCCTCATATGGAAGCTCTTCCATACCCCTAATCATTTTTGTCGCCCTTCTCTGCACCTTTTACAAGTCTGGTATATCTGTTTTGAGATGGGGCGACCAGAACTACACGCGGTATTCAAGGTGTGGGCGCGCACATTGGATTTGTATCGAGGCATTCTGACATTTTTCTGGTTTATTATCTATCCCTTTCCTAATGGTTCCCAACATTCTGTTGGCTTTTTTAACTGCCACTGCACGGTGAGCGGATGTTTTCGGAGAACTCTTTACGATGACTCCAAAATCTCTTTCTTGAGTGGTAATTTAAACCCCATAATTGTGTATGTATAGTTGGGATTGTGGTGTCCAGTTTGCATTTATCAATATTGAATGTCATCTGCCATTTTGTTGCCCAGTCCCCCAGTTTTGTGAGATCCCTTTGTAGCTCTTCGCAGTCTGCTTTGGATTTAACTATCTTGAGTCATTTTGTATCATCTGCAAATTTTGCTACCTCACTGGTTACCCCTTTTTCTGGATCATTGATGACTATGTTGAACTACACTGGTGTCAACACAGATCCTTGGGGTGCCCCGCTCTTTACCTCTCTCCACTGTGAAAACTGACCATTTATCCCTCTTGTTTGCTTCCTATCTTTTAACCACTGACCCATGAGAGAACCTTCCCTCTTATCCCATGACAGCTTACTTTGGTTGGATTGGTGAGGCATGAGTTCCCTTTACAAAAGCCATGTTGACTCTGCCCCAACAAATTGTGTTCACCTATGTGTCTGATAATTCTCTTCTTTCCTATCATTTCAACAAGTTGCCTGGTGCTGAAGTCAGGCTTGCCAGGGATCACATCTGGAGACTTTTATAAAATTCACTGTCACATTCGCTATCTCGTACAGAGGCCGATTTAAACATTAGCTTACATACCACAGCACTGCACATAAGTTTGTTTGGATGTCTCGTGAGAGCTGCAACCTTTGCACCAGGCAGGCAATTTACCATGCGGTTCTCCCACTCATCACAAACCCAACTGCTTATATGTTTATTGATTGAATCCCCCATTACTATTACCTGGCTTTTCTTTGTAACTGGGCTTCCCGCCTCAGGAGGGGCAGCCTCAGTGTGAGAGGATATCCTGACTTCATCTGGCAGGTGGGTCCCAACTATGGGATCGTCTCCCTCTGCTCCAGCTCGATGTTCTCCTTCCCAGAAACTTTCACCCTCCTCAGCAGCACAGAGGCTGTCAGACTGGGGGTGGGACCACTCTACTGCATCCCTAAAAGTCTCCTCTATGTACCTCGCTGTCTCCCTTGGCTCCACCAGTTCAGATCCTCTGGCCTCCTGGTCTCCGAGGGCAGTAGCTCCTTGGGCCAAATGCCCAGATGTGCTACCTGCCCACAGGGCTGGTAATCCTACATGCTGCATTCAGTGCAATCCACTGGAGAGCCTCACAATGCTGCTGCACTTCTGCCTGGTTTATTTTGACTCTTCCAGGGGGGTTAGTTTGTTTAGTTTTGTTCGGGGGTGGGGGGAGTTTATTGGCCTGAATTTACAGTATGTTTCTTAGACGTACTTGTCTGTAAACTTCCTTGCAAAACTCCCGTTTCCAAAGCTAACCTCTGATTTCTATTGCCTGCTGTCTGTTTCCCCTCCCTGGTTCAGGCACCACGCTGGCAAAGCAGAGTGCAGAGTATCTGCAGGTCTTCAGGGAGTGGCGAGCGGAGAACACCTTCTGGGTCACCTGGTTCACCAACACCAGCAATATCGCCATGGTAACTACTTTCAATGCTTCCTGGGATTGTTGTGCCCAGAGTCCTCAGGAGAGAGAAATTAACACCCTAGGAGTCAGGGGGAAGGGACAGACCCAGGCGTGTGACTGACCCCACCCAGCTGGGCCGGAGCCCTGCCTATGGCCCACTCCACCTCATAGAATCATAGACCTCAGGAGGTATCTAATCCAATCCCCTTCTCATAGCAGGACCAACCCCAACTAAATCATCCCAGCCAGGGCTTTGTCAAGCCTGACCTTAAAAATCTCGAAGGATGGAGATTCCCCACCTCCTTAGGTAACCCTTTCCAATGCTTCACCACCCTCCTAGTGAAATAGTGTTTCCTCATATCCAACCTGGACCTCCCCCACTGCAACTTGAGACCATTGATGCTTGTTCTGTCACCTGCCACCACTGAGAACAGCCGAGCTCCAGCCTCTTTGGAACCCGCCCCCCTGCCCCCCGACCCCAGCAGGTAGTTGAAGGCTGCTATCAAATCCCCCCTCACTCTTCTCTTCTGCAGACTAAATAAGCCCACTTCCCTCAGTCTCTCCTCATAATTCATGTGCTTCAGCCCCCTAATCATTTTCGTTACCCTCTGCTGGACTCTCTCCGATTTCTCCACATCCTTGGGGGGCCAGATGTGACCTCACCAGTGCCGAATAGAGGGGAATAATCACTTCTCTCGATCTGCTGGCAAGGCTTCTACTATGGAGGGCCAATATGCCTCCTTCTGTGCCACATCCCAAGATGCACTGGGTCTCATCCAAACCTGATCCCAGCTCCTTGTCAGGTGTGGTGGGAGCTTCCCCAGAGATTAATGCTCTCCAAGGCATCATTGCGTCCACGCACCAGTGCCAGCCCCTGCTGAGCACTAGAGAGTGTATCCGTGCTGTGCAGTATTGTGCCCCCGTGCACTGCCACGCCGGCCTCTGCCATGTACGACAGCTCCTGATTGCTGGCTGGGTACTGTGCATCCCAGGTGCAGTAACCCAGCCCTGTCCCGGCAGAGCGGGCTTTGCCTGCACTCCTGGCTGGGCCACTCCTGGCTGCTCGGTCCGACTGGAACCGCACTGGGCAGCAAAAGGGGTTTCACTGGCAGGTTTCTTTCAGATGTTTGGGAAGTACTTCAACCCCTCCGAGCGCATGGACTTCCTCCTCACGGCTATCGAGGGCATGAAAGACACCAGCGTCCATGACTCGGTGGCGGCCAGGCACATGCTGCATGTGATCCTGTGGGTCCCCAGCCCAAGCTTGGAGAGGGTAAGAGCTGCAGTGAGAACAGCCTGCTGGGGGAGCCCATCCGTGGGAGACTCTGTCTCTGGGCGCTCGGCATTACTGGGGGGCAGGTCCTGTGCAATGCGGGGGGTCAGTCTAGGTGATCTCCATGGCCGCTTGTGGTCTTGCAGTCTATGAATCGATAGGCCGGGAATTGGCCCTGTGTTCTAGGCCTGGAGCTGGAGAAGAGGATGTGGGAGGGCAGATGGCTCTCAGGTACGGCAGCTCCCTGGCACCCCAGATCAATAGCAGCACGAGGAAGCCAAAGCCCCCATCTCCCCATTTCCCTTCCAGGTGTCGGAGGCTGTGACGAGCATATACCACAACCTGGACTCCATCAGCGAGCCGCTGGCCCAGCAGCAGCTGCTCAAGGCCCTTGTCGTGCTGGGCCACCAGTACAGCGAGGAGGTGGTCACAACCCTGCTGGGCTGCTCGCTGTCATGTGACAGGTACGGGGCTGGGGCTGCTGCCGCTTGCGCTCCGGCTCCCCCGGACTGGTCCCGCTGCCAGGGTCAGGGGCGTGCAGAACCTTCCAGAGACCTCCTGCTCCCTGCAGAGCTTCTGCTTCTTCTGGAGGGTTTTGCAGGCTGACATGCCGTGGAGACAGGCCAGCCTGCAAAACCCCAGATGGCAGCCCTTGACCTCCCCCGGGGCTGACACTCAGACCCGGCCCCCATGCAGCCTGCGCCAGGCAGTGGGGGCCCTTGCTGCAGCAGGAGGGCAACAAAGGGCCGGCCGGTGGCGGGAGACCCAGCAGGGTGCGGGTGGCGGTGGGTGCAGGAGGCTGGCGCGGCTCTGGCCAGGTGAAATCGGCTCTCTCCCTTTGCAGCGTTGCTGTGGAGATGTGGAGGGTGCTGACATCCCACCCCAAGACCGCAGGAAAGGTCCTACGGGAGCTGCTCAACACGCTGCAGGAGCGACCGCTGCATCTTCATCACGACGTCTCTCAGCAAGAGGTTGGTGTCGCCCCCTTGGCCATAAGTTCCAGCCCCTGCAGCAAGGGAAGGAGCGCTGTGTTTCCCCTCCACGGCCTGAGGGTGTCTCTTAGTCTCCCACTGGGTATCGTCATTGGGCCGAAGAGAGAGAGCGTGACTCTAGCCAGCGCTATAGTCGAGGCAGAACACACCAAAACCCTCTCCTGGTGCTCTGGGACATCTCTCATTGAACCGCAGGGTGAGAAGGGATCGCAAGGTCAGCTTGTCCAGCCCCCTGCCAAGATGCAGGATTTGTTGTGTCTATCCCAGCCGAGACAGATGGCTCCAGCCTCCTTCTATAAACCTCCAGCACAGGGGCTTCCACAAGCTCCCTAGTCGTCTGTCCCATTGTCCTACTCTTCTTACAGTTAGGAAGGTTTTCCTGAGATTTAATCTAAATCTGCAGTGCTGTCTTTTGAACCCATCACCTCTTGTCCTGCCCTCTGTGGCAAGAGAGAACAACTTTTCGCCATCTTTTTTTTGGCAGCCTTCGAAGAATCTGAAGACCATTAGCACGTCCCCCCTTAATCTCCTCTTTTCCAAACTAAACATAACCAGTTCCTTCAACCTTTGCTCGTATGGCTTGTGTTCCATCCCTCTGATCATCTTTGTCACTCGCCTCTGGATCCATTACAGTTTCTCCACATCTTTTGTAGACATTGGTGACCAAAAGTGGACACCGTACTCCAGCTGAGGCCTAACCAGCACTGAGTAGAGTGGTACTATCACCTCCCATGACTTGCAGGCTATACCTCTGCTAATGCAACCTAAAATTGCATTTGCTTTTTTTTTTTTTTTTTTTTTTTGCAACAGCATCGCTTTGCTGACTCATGCTGAGGCTGTGATCCACCGCAGCTCCCAGATCCTTCTCAGCAGTACAACCGGTTATCCCCCATTCTGTTTCTGTGCATTTGCTTTTTCTTCTCTAAATGTAGCACCTCACTTTTGTCTTGGGTGAGTTTGATTTTGTTGTCTAGAGCCCAGTCCTCCAATTTACCATGATCCCTCTGAATTTGAGCTCTTTCCTTCAAAGTCTTGGCAACTCCTTCATCAGGGAGCTGATGCAGGGCTGGGGTCATTGAAAGCTTCCCAGGGGACCTGGCCGTGGCCTGGAGTCAGGAGCCCTGGTTTCTAGTCCTGGCTCTGCCACTGACCTGCTGGGTGACCTTGGGCAAGTCCCTGCCTGGCTTTTGTCTGTTGTTCTGCAGGGCAGGGCCTGGCTCCTGCAGGGTGCGTCTCTGGCTGTGTGATCCAAAGAACCCTAGCACTAGAGTAGCAGCAGAGCTGTGGACTCTAGACCTCCAGGGAATGCTGGTGACACCAGTGATCCGGGACGCCCGGAAAGAGCCATTTTGCTTCAATTGGAACCATTTTTTCCTACGAATCCCCTTTTTGAGCCTTGTAGGTTTTAACTGTTGACGTCACAGCTCTGTCCCGCAGCACTCGCTCCTCTGAAGAGCTCGAGAAGGGCCTTTTGCTGCTCAGACCTCATACCAAGTGTGATAGACACAGCATAGTGAAGGCAGAGAAAACCCTTGGGACTTAAATACACAGATCTGGCAGCCTGGTCAAAGAGGAGACAATCTGAAGGCAACTCTCCCTAATGATAATTTACTTCCCCTGAGAATAGCAGGTGAGTCCGGTTTATTAAACCCGGACGATGAATCGATCAGACATGGAGAGGGCATGACTGTAATTCTCTTTGTTATCCACCATTCCCATTGTTCCATGTCCTCAGCCTGGTTTTCACTTGCTTGTGTTTTATTTTTCCTTCCGGAACCGGTAAGCCTGTATTGGACACTTTTTCCCCTGATCCCGGTTGAGGTTTTGTGGGGCTGTCTTTGAACAGTTCAAAAGCCAAATACAGAAATGATTGAATCTGGCTTTTAGTAACAACCAACCCTACAAAATCGGCTCCCTCGCCGAGGCTGGGCTGTAAGGCCCGGGACTCAGGAGAACCCAAGTTCAGTTTCGGGCTCTGCCAGACTCCCCGGGTGACCATGGGTGAGTCACGTCGCCTCTCTGTGCCTGAGTTCCATGTCTGTACAATGGGGATAGAAATCCTTCCTTTGTGTGTCTAGCCTGTAAGCTCTAGGCCAGGGAATGTCTCTTTCTGTGCCTGGAAAGGCCCCAGCACATGCCCTGATTGCAGATAGGCGCTGGAGGTGCTATTCTAACCCTTATAAGAAGAATACACTTGATTTGTTTGGGGTCAAGGTGTTGTGCAGAGAAGTTTCCACAGATGATACCTGCTAATAAATACCACCCCCTGAGATCGGGGGTACAAGGAAGCAGCTGCTTATGTTGCAGGTAGCCGGCCCCGCTGCCTGCGATCCTAGCTGGGGCTGTGCAAGGGCTTTGAGGCTCTAACATGTCATCTGGAGGAGGGGCGCTAGAAGACTTTTGATAGTGGAGGTGCTGAGCACCCTCTTACACCTGTGCACACACCCCACCACCCCTAGAGCTGGGGTCAGGAGCAGGGCCATGGCTCCAGGGGGGCGGGAGATGGATGGGGCAAGGGGGCCGAGGCTGGGGCCACAGCTGGGAGTTGGCGCAGGGCCGGCAGCTGGGACCTTGTGTGTGGGGCCAGGAGCAGAGCCCCGCGTAAAACCTTGGAGTGCTGCAGCACGCCCTGCACTCCTAGTTCCCGTGGCTCTGTCTGCAGGGGAGGCAGACGTTGTTTTGGAAATGGCTTGTTGGGTCACCGGAGGGTGTTTCGTAAAGCAGCTCCTCCTTTCACACAGATAGGGAAACTCCAGCGCCAACTCCCAGTCGTCGTGGAGCGGCTACACGAGGCAGACAGGGACATCATCTCCAATGCCATCACGGTGCTGAGAGACATCCTCGCTGGCATGGACAGGCAGAGCGCCAGCCCCGTGGCTGTGCAAGTGGCTGAGAAACTCCTGCCCTTCTTTCATGATGTAAGGCCTGGCGGCCCACGGGAGACCCTTCAAGCCACAGACGTGTGAATGGGGGCTGGTGGGTGGGCTAGCGGGACCTATGCTATGGCCCTAGCCAGAAAAAGGATTGTCGTAAATGACATGAACCCATTCCCGCCTTCTTCTGCTACCCCATTGTCCATCAGAGCATATGGCAGTAAGGGTGGGAACCCTGGTGTCCTGCAGGCCTGCTGACAAGGATCAGGGCAGCCTGGGGACGAGGCTCCCCTTGAGGGAAGGACATGCATTCCTGAGCCTGCATGCAGCGAGGGGGCCTCTGCAGCACAGGGTGCCGCAATGCTCCTCCTGGCTTCCAGGGTAACAAGTGATGGTACCCTGGTGAAAATCCTGCCCCTCCCTTCCCTGGCCAGGAATCCCACAGCTGGCCTGTCAGCTCCATAAGGAAACGGCTCCATCTGTAGGTTCTGCAGCTACCGCCCTTTCCTCTCCCCTTCGTTCTCATGGCAGGGCAGCATCAAAGGAGGAGCTAGTTCTCCCCAGGCCTTTTGTAACCACAAACGCCAGCATGTTTGTAACTCCCGCCAGCATGTTCACCAGACTGATGTTCACTCCCCCACTGCACGGCGAGAGCCAGCAAAGTGGGCGGGAGAAAGGGACCCATCCATTACTGCCTTCCAGGGGTAACGTCCCAGTGGGGGCTCCTGGAGGGACCACCCTCCTCCCCAGCTCTCACAAGGCTAAATCCTATCCTCAGCCCTCCCGAACTCTGCTGGGACCCGGCCGCTCTTTATTTAGTAGTGGCACAGGCCCAGCTAAAGCTGTTCCCAGGGTCTCCTGGATCCCCAGCTGACCGAAGGGACAGGGCAGCCCAGACCGAAGATGCAGGATCTCGCCCTGGGGTGAGCCTTTAAACGAGAACCCTGTGGGGCCCGGGGGGAACAGAACAGGTTTTCTGGCCAAGAAGATACCAGGCCAGACCCTCAGCTGGTGGAAACCTGCATCTCTATTGCCTTCAGTGGCGCTATGCCCATGAGACTCTGGCCCCCAGCTGTGCCTGTATGACTGGGGGTGAGTTAGCAATACCCCCTGCAGGGCAGACATCTCTGTCACAGTGCGCGCTCACCCCGCTGAGTGAGCACGACCGTCACAGCCTCTCCTCCCCACATCCTCTCTTGCAGGAGTCCAGCAAACTCCGGGTGCTCTCCATCGCCCTCTTTAAACACCTGCTGGAGCTTGTAAGGGGGCCCAGCAGGAGGAAGATGAAGGAGCACGTCCTCCGGAGCCTGGTCCCGCTGCTCCTCCTCCTGCATGATGAGCGTCCCAATGTGTCCCAGGTGAGGCCACGAGCTGGAGCCTGCAGCTGAGATCGTTACAGAGTGACCAGTAATTTGTTGGGGGGGGCCAACATGTGACACCCCCCTTTCAAGGGTCTGGCCGGCAGAGGGCAGGTGCTCAGTGCTGTGACAATCAGGTGCTCAAAATCACTTGAACGTTGAGTCCAGTAGCGCCATGACCATGGCGCCCCACCCAACTGCTGAGTCTTCCCTGCCTCCTCTGAGGCCAACACTCCCCCCCTGCAGCCAGGCTGAGAGAATGGGTGGGCGGAGGGGTCAGCTCACCTCTCCTACAGCCACTGGCCTCCGCACATTCCCCTGGCTGTGCTGGTGGGAAGAGCACAACCCTGGCCATGGTCCCTACCCGGAGCAGAGCTACCCAGCCTCCGGATGGTGCCCAAGACCCAATGTACCCTTGGCCAAGCAGCCCGGACAGCTCTTACTAGCCATGACATGCCCAAGCCCCCCCTCCGCCCCGCCCCAGGTGCCTGTGCCCACGCTCGCTCTCATGGTCCCCATCACTTGGGAGCCAAATGCTCCCAGCAGTAATGAATTCACCCTCCTACCCCACAGGAGGTGGGGAACTAACGCACAGCGTGAGGCCTAGTGCCTCAAAAGTATTGAATGCCCATGGGCATTAGGCACCTAAATCCCTTTGTAGCCCTGGGCCGAAGCAACTTGCCTGAGTTCCTGCAGGAAGAGCTGGGAATTGAGTCAGGTCTCCAGCCATTGCCTTAGCCACACCTCCGCCCTTCCGCAAGCAGCCGCGGGCCGGGAACCGTTCAGCACACACGGCCTCCAGTAACTATGTTAGTGGCTTCCAGCTGGGCTGTCCCTAGCCATTTGGGTGCCCTATCCAGCCCCCCCGCAGTGGGGCTGTGTGGGGTCCCAGGCCTCCCCCTCCCTCCCACCAGAGTCTGGGAGGCAGGAGCTGTGTGGGGCCACTTTTGGGGGGCCCACAGGCCAGAGTGTCCTTGGGGGATTAGCGGAGAACTGGGAGTAGCCCGCTCTGCTTCCCTCGCCCCGGCTCCAGCCGTGTCGCTCGAGGGAGGGGCTTTGGGGAAAGGGATCCCTCCCACACACACACTCACTGACAGCAGCGGGAAGCGGAGCAGCCTGGCCCCAGCCCGCTCTACTCTGCCAGCTCCCAGCCGTGGCACTCCGCTTCCCACCGCCGGTGAGTGCGGGGGGCAATCCTTTGGAGTAAAGCGGGCTGGGACCGGGTTGCTCCACTTCCTGCCACTGCCAGTGAATGTGGGGTCGCTGGGGGAAGAGGCTTGCAGAGAAGAGGTGGAATGGGGGCGGGCTGGGGACGGAGCAGGGGGGAAGGGGAAGAGGCAGGGTGGAGGGAGTTGTCCAGGCCCCCCCAGGGACGGCCCTGCCCTTTGTAGTGGGCGCAGCCCGCGGCGGGGCTGGCCGAGGTATAGGGCGGGTCGCTGGGGCTGGTGCTGCTGCATGTGCAGCATGCAGCCGCCTAGTGGCACCATGAAATTTAGGGCAATTTGGTGCCCCAAATTTCGTGATCCCCTTTGCAGCCGCGTATGCCGAGGGACGGCCCTGGCTTCCAGCTCCCGTAACCGTGGCCGGCTCGCCCCGGCCCCTCTTGTTTTGCAGGTGTGTTGGGACACCCTCAGGAGTGCTCTGGAATTCCTCAGGTGGAGCCAGCTCGGTGCTCTCGTCCAGAAGAAGGAGCTTTGGCGAGGCTGTGACTGCCTGGTGAGGGAGTCCTCCATTGCCCGGCTCCGTGCCCACACCGAGCCCCAGCCCCGGGACCACAGCTGGCCCTGGCTGTAGTCCCTCTGCATGATCCCCCCGGCACAGGAAAGAGGGCTGAAAGCAGGACACTCCACAGATCTGGAACCTGGCCTGCAGGATGGAAAGGCCTTTAATAACCTTGTGCTCCCTTGTTCTGGCTCCTAGGTGGCGTGCTACAAGGGAAGGGCAGAAACCTTCCTCTGCCAGGCCATGGCCTTTCTGGAAGACCCACAGGATCCCATTAGAGAAGCGGCCATCAGGTTTCTAGGTAACCACAGAGCAGAGGGGTCCCTTAAGCAGAGGGGCTGGATCCAGTCCCAGGCTCTCCTCAGTCCCTGCCGGCAGCGAGAAGTAACCCCTGGGCTCCTGATTGCCGAATGAAGGCTCAGGGGGGTCAGAAACCCGCAGGAGCAAGCTCACCCCAAACTGCCCTGATCGGCTGATGGGCCCCCTCCAACCCCACTGCTCCCCATGCGGTCCCCATCCCCCCCACCCCCACCCCACCATGGGTTCTTGGTAGTGGAACCTCAAGGCGCTATGCTCTCCTTTGGCAACCAGCCCCACAGCCATTCCTGGGGACTCGCCCTTTCCCCTGGGGACTCAGGAGTGCGTCCTGGACAACAAGGGGCAGGGGAAAGCCCCACTGCTTGGAGGGTGACAGAGGCTTTGACACCCTCTCTGGGGACGCAGGGATGTAATGAGCTGTTTGTGTGTGTAGGGCTGACTGCCCGGCAGCTGGACCAGCAGAGCCAGGAGAAGTTAGACGCCATCTGCAATGGTGAGTGGTATCTGCCTTGAGCACTGAGCGCTAGAGGGACGAATGGCCCAGGGCCACGGGCTGGGTTCAATCTCCGACGCCAGCAATGTGATCTTGGGTGAGAGCCACAAAGGGTTGCAAAATGTAGATCCCCAAACCCCCGATCAGCTTCCCCCTCACCCTGTGGTGTCTGCTGGTTGGCATGTGCCCAGGCACTTAGCCCTGACCTCAGAGCTGTGGCCTGGCAAATCCCCAAACTGGGCCTGAGCTGGCTGGCTTTCGCAGACGATTGCCCCCCCCCCGCCCCCGCAACACAGCAAGGGTGGGGTCCTGCCTCCCCCCCTTGCACTCACTAGCCCAGGGTTTCTTGCAGTCACCTCCAGGTGGGGTGCCTGGTGTCAAGCCACTGCTCCAAAGGAGACTGAGGTGACGTCCGGTCATCTACCTCCCTGCTGCATGCCCGGACCCCAGGGCCAGCGCAGGGCAGAGCAGCGTCTCCTCCACATTTGTTGGGGAAAAGGGGGACGGGGGGTGTGACATAGCTCAGGCTCCTCACTCCCAGAGCAGTTTCACAGCTGGGCCCCAACCAGAGCTAGAGAATGGCAGAGCTCCCTCCTCGGCATTTCCTGGAGGGCAGCAGGGCACCAGAAGTTAGGCATAGCCTAACAATGCCCAAGCCCCCTTTGTGAATCTCCCCCTCTCTGGGCTTGAGTGCCCATCTGTGCACTGGGGGGAAGGGGGAGCGTAAATATAGGCAGGGATGAGGCCATCAGATCCTGCAGGGACGGGGCAGTCCTGGAAATAGTGAGTGAATGGGGTTCATTGTGACTTCTTGCCTGTGTCTGGGGGCTCCCCCAGCTATGGAAGGCAGTGGGGATGTTAAGTGAGGGTTGGTGGTTGTTCCTGCTAGTCCCCTGCCTCCCGCCTCCCAGCCTGCTGCCTTCTTGTCACGGGCTGAGAGGTACAGCCCTGGCTTGGTGTGCCAGGGCTTTCCAGAGCACCATGGCTCTGACCTCCATTTCCTTCCTTTCAATCTTAGTCCTCAAAGGCTTGCAGCAGGACAGCAAGTCCTCTGTCAGATGCCTGGCTTTGCAGACAATGCTCATCCTCAATGCCTGCAAGAAACATCGTCCAGCCCGCACCAGCCTACGGACACTCTTGCACAGGATGAGACTGATGCATACAAGGGAGAACCCAGTCATTGAAGCTGCCCAGCTGCCTGAGTAAAAGCCAGCCTCCCTACTCTGGGGGTTTGGTGCACCAGAGCCCGCCTGGAGCAGGGTGGAACACATCCTGCCGGACCATGGCTTTCTCCCCATTGGCCGCCTGCCCTGCCCAGCCACGTGAGTAGTTAACCGCTCAATAGCTTTTATCACCATGTACTTTTTGACAGGTTTCCATGCCCCGTGTAGAGTTTACATCCCGCCCTCCGTCCCCGTTTCCGGTCGTGTACATTTTTGGCACCATCGGCCCTTCTGAACATTTATTTTGTATTATTTTTCTGTGTTTGGCCGGGGGAAGGTTGCGTGCTTGTGCTACAGTCAGGCAGGCAGAGCAGCAGAAGGTCGATTTGCCTGGCCCTTGATCAGGGCGGGGCAGCGATCAAGTAGGCTGCCACTCCTGACGGCGGGGTGGCGGGGATAGGGGAACCCAGGTCCTCCCGCTCCACAGCGTCCCCGCCCAGGGCCCTAACAGCGTGCTGTGTTTTGACATATTTAGAGAAAAAGTATGAAAGAGTAGAAAGAGAGGCTGTAGGGGGTTCGCGGCTCCCTCCCCATCTGTCTGGGCGGGAGACCACGCCCCTTGCTACGATACTTCCGGGGTACCTTGGTTCAGGGGAAATAGCTCAGTGTTCATGGTTCTGGCCTGCAGTCAGGCCGACCAATGGTAGAGAGTCTGTTTGCCCGGGGTCCTCATTCAGGACAGGGCTGCTGTCGAGTAGGGGCTCTGGCCTACAGTCAGGCAGGCAGAGCAGCAGAAGGTCCATTTGCCTGGCCCTTCATCAGGGCGGGGCAGCAATCAAGTAGCGGGGCTCTGGCCTACAGTCCGGCAGAGCCGTCGCAGACTGGGGGAGGTTAGCTCTCTGGTGGGAGAGTCAGCACAACCGTCTGGCATCCTGATTCAGGCGGGTGCCAGACCAATCAGGCCTCCTGACAACCAAGTGGGGAGGCTGCTACTCCTGACGGTGGGGTGGCAGTGGTAGGGGAACCCAGGCCCTCTCGCTCCACTGCGTCCCAGCCCAGGGCCCTAACAGCCGTGGAGCGGTCCGCCACTGCGTCAGTGGGGAAAATCCGACAGCAACACGCTGGCCGGCTTGTAGTCAATATCACAGCTGAACCCAATTCGGCTGTCCTGGGCTCCTTGCTACACGTCATTCCGTGTGTACATGGGTTCAGGGGTGGCAGGTTTGTAGAAATTTTGGTGGTGCCCAGAACCCGCCCCTACTTCGCCCCCCACCTGCCCAAGGCTCCAGGAGAGAGTTTGGGTGAGAAAGGACGTCTGGGGTGCAGGCCCTAGGCTTAGGCAGAGTATTGGGGTGCAGGCTGCAGGCTCTGGGAGGGAGTTTGGGGATGGGAGGGGGTGCAGAGGGAGGGGGTGCAGGGCTGAGGGGTTTGAGAGGGGCTCAGGGCAAGAGTCGGGGTGTAGGGGGTGAGGGTTCTGTTTGGGGCTGGGAGGTTTGGGGGGTTAGAGAGGCTCAGGGCTGGGGCAGGGGGTTGGAATGTAGGGAGTGGCAGCCGGTGTCAAGTGGAGTCCCCCAGGGGTCGGTCCTGGGGCCGGTTTTGTTCAATATCTTCATAAATGATCTGGAGGATGGTGTGGATTGCACCCTCAGCAAATTTGCGGATGATACTAAACTAGGAGGAGTGGTAGATATGCTGGAGGGCAGGGATAGGTTACAGAGGGACCTAGACAAATTGGAGGATTGGGCCAAAAGAAATCTGATGAGGTTCAATAAGGATAAGTGCAGGGTCCTGCACTTAGGACGGAAGAACCCAATGCACCGCTACAGACTAGGGACTGAATGGCTAGGCAGCAGTTCTGCAGAAAAGGACCTAGGGGTGACAGTGGACGAGAAGCTGGATATGAGTCAGCAGTGTGCCCTTGTTGCCAAGAAGGCCAATGGCATTTTGGGATGTATAAGTAGGGGCATAGCGAGCAGATCGAGAGACGTGATCGTTCCCCTCTATTCGACATTGGTGAGGCCTCATCTGGAGTACTGTGTCCAGTTTTGGGCCCCACACTACAAGAAGGATGTGGATAAATTGGAGAGAGTCCAGCAAAGGGCAACAAAAATGATTAGGGGTCTGGAACACATGACTTTTGAGAAGAGGCTGAGGGAACTGGGATTGTTTAGTCTGCAGAAGAGAAGAATGAGGGGGGATTTGATAGCTGCTTTCAACTACCTGAGAGGTGGTTCCAGAGAGGATGGTTCTAGACTATTCTCAGTGGTAGAAGAGGACAGGACAAGGAGTAATGGTCTCAAGTTGCAGTGGGGGAGGTTTAGGTTGGATATTAGGAAAAACTTTTTCACCAAGAGGGTGGTGAAACACTGGAATGTGTTACCTAAGGAGGTGGTAGAATCTCCTTCCTTAGAAGTTTTTAAGGTCAGGCTTGACAAAGCCCTGGCTGGGATGATTTAATTGGGGATTGGTCCTGCTTTGAGCAGGGGGTTGGACTAGATGACCTCCTGAGGTCCCTTCCAACCCTGATATTCTATGATTCTATGAGATGAGGGCTCTGTCTAGGGCTGGAGATGAGGGGTTTGTGGTGTTGGAGGGGGCTCAGGGCTGGGGCAGAGGGTTGGGGTATGGGGGGATGAGGGCTCTGTCTAGGGCTGGAGATGAGGGGTTTGTGGTGTTGGAGGGGGCTCAGGGCTGGGGCAGAGGGTTGGGGTATGGGGGGATGAGGGCTCTGTCTAGGGCTGGAGATGAGGGGTTTGTGGTGTTGGAGGGGGCTCAGGGCTGGGGCAGAGGGTTGAGGTATGGGGGGATGAGGGCTCTGGCTAGGACTGGGGATAAGGTGTTTGGGGTGTTGGAGGGGCTCAGGGCGAGGGTTGAGGGTGTGGTGGAGAGGTGAAAGCTCTGGCTGGGGGTGTGGGCTCTGGGGTGGGGCAGGGCTGGGGATGAGTTGGGGTGCAGGCAGGCTGCTCCGGGATAGGGGCCAGAGAGGAGGACTCCCCCCAGCCCTTTCCCTGCCGGCAACAGCGAGCTTTGGGGGAGGACAGTGAGTGGCAGCCCCAACAGCTTCTCAGTGTCCCTGGCATCTGGCAGCCCCTCTGGGTCTCTGTCAGGATAGCGCTCTCCGTTAGGTCTGTGCTTCCACAGCGGGGAAGAGACATGCTGCTCATCTGGCAGCTCTCTCCCATCTGAGCTGGAGGCCCGGCCTTTTATAAGGAACTCATTCCTCCAGGTCACACTGCAGTCACTCACAGAGATGGTGCAGCGAGGTAAATCTAGCCATGTACCAATCAGAGGCTAGACTAACCTCCTTCTTCAAATAAGAACAATAACTTAGGTGCACCATTTCTTATTGGAACCCTCCGTGAAGTCCTGCCTGAAATACTCCTTGATGTAAAGCCACCCCCTTTGCTGATTTTAGCTCCCTGAAGCCAACCCTGTAAGCCGTGTCGTCAGTAGCCCCTCCTTCTGTCACAGCAACGGCAGAGAATTGTTCCGCGCCTTTTTTCTGTGCGGACGCCATACCAAGGCAAGCATGGAGGCCGCTCAGCTCACTTTGGCAATTAGGAGCAAATTAAATACCACACGCATTATCCAGCACTATATGCAGCACCAGAACCTGGCAGAGCGATACCGGGCGAGGAGGCGACGTCAGCACGGTCGCGTGAGTGATCAGGACATGGACACAGATTTCTCTGAAAGCATGGGCCGTGCCAATGCATGCATCATGGTGCTAATGGGGCAGGTTCATGCTGTGGAAGGCCGATTCTGTGCTCAGGAAACAAGCACAGACTGGTGGGACCGCATAGTGTTGCAGGTCTGGGACGATTCCCAGTGGCTGCGAAACTTTCGCATGCGTAAGGGCACTTTCATGGAACTTTGTGACTTGCTTTCCCCTGCCCTGAAGCGCATGAATACCAAGATGAGAGCAGCCCTCACAGTTGAGAAGCGAGTGGCGATAGCCCTGTGGAAGCTTGCAACGCCAGACAGCTACCGGTCAGTTGGGAATCAATTTGGAGTGGGCAAATCTACTGTGGGGGCTGCTGTGATGCAAGTAGCCCACGCAATCAAAGATCTGCTAATATCAAGGGTAGTGACCCTGGGAAATGTGCAGGTCATAGTGGATGGCTTTGCTGCAATGGGATTCCCTAACTGTGGTGGGGCCATAGACGGAAGCCATATCCCTATCTTGGCACCGGAGCACCAAGCCGGCGAGTATATAAACCTCAAGGGGTACTTTTCAATAGCGCTGCAAGCTCTGGTGGATCACAAGGGACATTTCACCAACATCAGCGTGGGATGGCCGGGAAAGGTACATGACGCTCGCATCTTCAGGAACTCTGGTCTGTTTCAAAAGCTGCAGGAAGGGACTTTATTCCCAGACCAGAAAATAACTGTTGGGGACGTTGAAATGCCTATATGTATCCTTGGGGACCCAGCCTACCCCTTAATGCCATGGCTCATGAAGCCGTACACAGGCAGCCTGGACAGTAGTCAGGAGCTGTTCAACTACAGGCTGAGCAAGTGCAGAATGGTGATAGAATGTGCATTTGGACGTTTAAAGGCGCGCTGGCGCAGTTTACTGACTCACTTAGACCTCAGCGAAACCAATATTCCCACTGTTATTACTGCTTGCTGTGTGCTCCACAATATCTGTGCGAGTAAGGGGGAGACGTTTATGGCGGGGTGGGAGGTTGAGGCAAATTGCCTGGCTGCTGGTTACGCGCAGCCAGACACCAGGGCGGTTAGAAGAGCACAGGAGGGCGCGGTACGCATCAGAGAAGCTTTGAAAACCAGTTTCATGACTGGCCAGGCTACGGTGTGAAAGTTCTCTTTGTTTCTCCTTGATGAAACCCCCCGCCCCTTGGTTCACTCTACTTCCCTGTAAGCTAACCACTCTCCCCTCCTCCCTTCGATCACCGCTTGCAGAGGCAATAAAGTCATTGTTGCTTCACATTCATGCATTCTTTATTCATTCATCACACAAATAGGGGGATGACTACCAAGGTAGCCCAGGAGGGGTGGTGGAGGAGGGAAGGAAAATGCCACACAGCACTTTAGGCACAGCACTTTAAAAGTTTACAACTTTAAAATTTATTGAATGCCAGCCTTCTTTTTTGGGGGCAATCCTCTGTGGTGGAGTGGCTGGTTGGCCGGTGGCCCCCCCACCGTGTTCTTGAGCATCTGGGTGTGGAGGCTATGGAACTGGGGGAGGAGGGCGGTTGGTCGCACAGGGTCTGTAGTGGCAGTCTGTGCTCCAGCTGCCTTTGCTGCAGCTCAGCCATACACTGGAGCATACTGGTTTGATCCTCCAGCAGCCTCAGCATTGAATCCTGCCTCCTCTCATCACGCTGCCGCCACATTTGAGCTTCAGCCCTGTCTTCAGCCCGCCACTTACTCTCTTCAGCCTGCCACTTACTCTCTTCAGCCCGCCACCTCTCCTCCCGGTCATTTTGTGCTTTCCTGCACTCTGACATTATTTGCCTCCACGCATTCGTCTGTGCTCTGTCAGTGTGGGAGGACCGCATGAGCTCAGAGAACATTTCATCATGAGTGCGTTTTTTTTTTCTTTCTAATCTTCACTAGCCTCTGGGAAGGAGAAGATCCTGTGATCATTGAAACACAAGCAGCTCGTGGAGAAAAAAAAAGGGACAGCGGTATTTAAAAAGACACATTTTAGAAAACAGTGGCTACAGTCTTTCAGGGTAAACCTTGCTGTTAACATTACATACATAGCACGTGTGCTTTCGTTACAAGGTCGCATTTTGCCTCCCCCCACCGTGTGGCTACCCCCTCAACCCTCCCCCCTCCCCGTGGCTAACAGCGGGGAACATTTCTGTTCAGCAGCAGGCAAACAGCCCAGCAGGAACGGGCTCCTCTGAGTGTCCCCTGAAGAAAAGCACCCTATTTCAACCACGTGACCATGAATGATATCTCACTCTCCTGAGGATAACACAGAGAGATAAAGAACGGATGTTGTTTGAACGCCAGCAAACATACACTGCAATGCTTTGTTGTACAATGATTCCCGAGTACGTGTTACTGGCCTGGAGTGGTAAAGTGTCCTACCATGAAGGACGCAATAAGGCTGCCCTCCCCAGAAACCTTTTGTAAAGGCTTTGGGAGTACATCCAGGAGAGCCGCGAATGCCAGGGCAAATTAATCCTTTCACATGCTTGCTTTTAAACCACGTATAGTATTTTAAAAGGTACACTCACCGGAGGTCCCTTCTCCGCCTGCTGGGTCCAGGAGGCAGCCTTGGGTGGGTTTGGGGGGTACTGGCTCCAGGTCCAGAGTGAGAAACAGTTCCTGGCTGTCGGGAAAACCGGTTTCTCCGCTTGCTTGCTGTGGGCTATCTACAACCTCATCATCATCATCATCATCTTCTTCGTCCCCAAAACCTGCTTCCGTGTTGCCTCCATCTCCATTGAGGGAGTCAAAGAACACGGCTGGGGTAGAGGTGGCTGAACCCCCTAAAATGGCATGCAGCTCATCATAGAATTGCCATGTTTGGGGCTCTGACCCGGAGCGGCCGTTCGCCCCTCTGGTTTTCTGGTAGGCTTGCCTCAGCTCCTTAAGTTTCACACGGCACTGCTTCGGGTCCCTGTTATGGCCTCTGTCCTTCATGCCCTGGGAGATTTTGACAAAGGTTTTGGCATTTCGAAAACTGGAACGGAGTTCTGATAGCACGGATTCCTCTCCCCATACAGCGATCAGATCCCGTACCTCCCGTTCAGTCCATGCTGGAGCTCTTTTGCGATTCTGGGACTCCATCATGGTCACCTCTGCTGATGAGCTCTGCATGGTCACCTGCAGCTTCCCACGCTGCCCAAACAGGAAATGAGATTCAAAAGTTCGCAGTTCTTTTCCTGTCTACCTGGCCAGTGCATCTGAGTTGAGAGTGCTGTCCAGAGCGGTCACAATGGAGCACTCTGGGATAGCTCCCGGAGGCTAATACCGTCGAATTGTGTCCACAGTACCCCAAATTCGACCCGGCAAGGCCAATTTAAGCGCTAATCCACTTGTCAGGGGTGGAGTACGGAAATCAATTTTAAGAGCCCTTTAAGTCGAAATAAAGGGCTTCATCGTGTGGACGGGTGCAGGTTTACATCGATTTAATGCTGCTAAATTCGACCTAAAGTCCGAGTGTAGACCAGGGCTCAGAGAAGGAGAGTATAGAAAACAGGAAGAGATCCTTTTTGGTTAGTGAGACAAGCAAAGTATAAAGAAAAGGAGTCCTTGTGGCACCTTAGAGACTAACAAATTTATCTGAGCATAAGCTTTCATGAGCATCCGATGAAGTGAGCTGTAGCCCACGAAAGCTTATGCTCAAATAAATACATTGGTCTCTAAGGTGCCACAAGTCCTCCTTTTCTTTTTGCGAATACAGACTAACACAGCTGCTACTCTGAAACCTGTCATTATGCAAGGAAAGTATAGCAAGCTGCAGGGGGAGCGGAGGGGAGGGGAAAGAGAACGTACCCTTCATAGAATCATAGAATATCAGGGTTGGAAGGGACCTCAGGAGGTCATCTAGTCCAACCCCCTGCTCAAAGGAGGACCGATCCCCAATTAAATCATCCCAGCCAGGGCTTTGTCAAACCTGACCTTAAAAACTTCTAAGGAAGGAGATTCCACCACCTCCCTAGGTAACACATTCCAGTGTTTCACCACCCTCCTAGTGAAAAAGTTTTTCCTAATATCCAACCTAAATCTCCCCCACTGCAACTTGAGACCATTACTCCTTGTTCTGTCATCTGCTACCACTGAGAACAGTCTAGAGCCATCCTCTTTGGAACCCCCTTTCAGGTAGTTGAAAGCAGCTATCAAATCCCCCCTCATTCTCCTCTTCCGTAGACTAAACATCCCCAGTTCCCTCAGCCTCTCCTCAAAAGTCATGTGTTCCAGTCCCCTAATCATTTTTGTTGCCCTCCGCTGGACTCTTTCCAATTTTTCCACATCCTTCTTGTAGTGTGGAGCCCAAAACTGGACACACTATTCCAGATGAGGCCTCACCAATGTCGAATAGAGGGGAACGATCACGTCCCTCGATCTGCTGGCAATGCCCCTACTTATACATCCCAAAATGCCATTGGCCTTCTTGGCAACAAGGGCATACTGCTGACTCATATCCAGCTTCTCGTCCACTGTAACCCCTAGGTCATTTTCTGCAGAACTGCTGCCGAGCCATTCGGTCCCTAGTCTGTAGCGGTGCATTGGATTCTTCCATCCTAAGTGCAGGACTCTGCACTTGTCCTTGCTGAACCTCATCAGATTTCTTTTGGCCCAATCCTCCAATTTGTCTAGGGCCCTCTGTATCCTATCCCTATCCTCCAGCGTATCTACCTCTCCTCCCAGTTTAGTGTCATCTGCAAACTTGCTGAGGGTGCAATCCACACCATCCTCCAGATCATTTATGAAGATATTGAACAAAACCGGCCCCAGGACCCACCCTTGGGGCACTCCACTTGACACCGGCTGCCAACTAGACATGGAGCCATTGAGCACTACCCGTTGAGCCCCACAATCTAGCCAGCTTTCTATCCACATTATAGTCCATTCATCCAGCCCATACTTCTTTAACTTGCTGGCAACAATACTGTGGGAGACAGTGTCAAAAGCTTTGCTAAAGTCAAGGAACAACACGTCCACCACTTTCCCCTCATCCACAGAGCCAGTTATCGCCTCATAGAAGGCCATTAGATTAGTCAGGCATGACTTGCCCTTGGTGAATCCATGCTGACTGTTCCTGATCACTTTCCTTTCCTCTCCTCTAAGTGCTTCAGAATTGATTCCTAGAGGACCTGCTCCACGATTTTTCCAGGGACTGAGGTGAGGCTGACTGGCCTGTAGTTCCCAGGATCCTCCTTCTTCCCTTTTTTAAAGATGGGCACTACATTAGCCTTTTTCTTGTCGTCCGGGACTTCCCCCGATCGCCATGCGTTTTCAAAGATAATGGCCAATGGCTCTGCAATCACATCCGCCAACTCCTTTAGGACTCTCGGATGCAACGCATCCGGCCCCATGGACTTGTGCTCGTCCAGCTTTTCTAAATAGTCCCGAACCACTTCTTTCTCCACAGAGGGCTGGTCACCTCCTCCCCATGCTGTGCTGCCCAGTGCAGTAGTCTAGGAGCTGACCTTGTTCGTGAAGACAGAGGCAAAAAAAGCATTGAGTACATTAGCTTTTTCCACATCCTCTGTCACTAGGTTGCCTCCCTCATTCAGTAAGGGGCCCACACTTTCCTTGACTTTCTTCTTGTTGCTAACATACCTGAAGAAACCCTTCTTGTTACTCTTAACATCTCTCGCTAGCTGCAACTCCAGGTGTGATTTGGCCTTCCTGATTTCACTCCTGCATGCCCAAGCAATATTTTTGTACTCCTCCCTGGTCATTTGTCCAATCTTCCACTTCTTGTAAGCTTCTTTTTTGTATTTAAGATTAGCAAGGATTTCACTGTTAAGCCAAGCTGGTCGCCTGCCATATTTACTATTCTTTCTACACATCGGGACGGTTTGTCCCTGTAGCCTCAATAAGGATTCTTTAAAATACAGCCAGCTCTCCTGGACTCCTTTCCCCCTCATGTTATTCTTCCAGGGGATCTTGCCCATCAGTTCCCTGAGGGAGTCAAAGTCTGCTTTTCTGAAGTCCAGGGTCCGTATTCTGCTGCTTTCCTTTCATCCTTGTGTCAGGATCCTGAACTCGACCATCTCATGGTCACTGCCTCCCAGGTTCCCATCCACTTTTGCTTCCCCTACTAATTCTTCCCTTGCGGCTGCCCCCGGGAAAAGAGGGAGCTCCCAAGGCTCACAGCCCCCAGCATGGTTATCTCTGCCTCTCGGGCGGACCAATCAGAAACTGTTCTACAGATGCATCATACAATGCATTTTCCTGAACCAATCCTATCAACCCAAGATTTTTAAACAAGAGCCCTCTCCCTCCCCTCCCCGCCCCTCCCCTCACTACCCACCCCTTTAACTGCATTATTCTTATCTAAAAAAACAGGCCCCAAGCACCTTTCCCACTAGATAGATAGATAGATAGATAGATAACCCCATTGGCTTTAAGGCCTTTTAAATTTTATGGGACTTTTCCCACTGGGGCTGACAAACAACAAAAATAAGTTTAGGGGTTTTTAGAGAGAGTTCCCTATTTTAAAATTTCACACTTTAATTAGGGCTTGTCTACACTGCCACTTACAGCGCTGAAACTTGCACCACTCAGGGGTGTGAAAAAACACCCTCCTGAGCTGGAGCCGCGAGGACACTGCCACCTTAAAGCCTTGTCGCGGCAGCGATTTAACGTGGGCAGTGTCGACACCTTCTTAAGAGTTTAAACCAGTTCGTGTTACAAAGGGGCCTCTTTATTTCACTACAGAACAAGGGAGTTCATTTCAAGGGTTACAAATGTGTTAAATAGATTGTGAATGGTAATATTGCTTTCTCTTTACCATTAACGTTCCTGTAAACAGGTGTTGATCTTACTAGTGTTCAGTAAAACTTGGCAGCCCTTTAGGTTTACATTTAGTTTTGATCCTCTGCCTTTGCTGCAAAAGAAATTTAAAAACAGAAGGGCCTGCTTCAAATAGGTCAAATTTGGCCTTTGGTTTACACTTAAAAAATCACTAGAAAAGAAAAATGTGTTGGGGGGGGGCGGGAAGGGGGGCGACAAATACCTTATCTCTGGTTTAAAAAAAAAAGCTAACTGGTTCACATAAGCTGCTTTTTTTTGTGTTTTGTAGAAATCCATACTTTCAAAACATGAGGTTTTTAACTGTACCCTGATTTTTAAAGCTTTCTTTACAATTTCAAGGTAACCAAAAAAACCCCCAACTTTCTCTTTTTGCATTCTTTGATATATTAAGTCCATTTAAACAGTTAAAAAAGAGCTTGTACCTGGGTCTCAGCACACGGACTGCAAACATTTAGAAGCAAAGACAGTCTGATAATGCAACAAACAATCATACTAAAATCCCTAAGTCAATAAAAACTTAATTTAACTTTAACAAATTACTTTTGTAAACTGCCTGTGGTTTTAACCCCGAGATGCTTCTTTATTTTACACTCTTAATAAGTTCAAAGGGTGTCTTTTGAAAAGCAATCTGCTGTGGGTTCTTGTTTGTTTTAAATTCATACATGTTCTGGCCATCTTTACAGTGAAACAACTTTGGTCACAGGACATGCGAGCTAAACAGGGGAAGGCAGCTATTTTTAAATCCTGCTTCATGCAGATTTTATATAACAGGCCTAAAGCAAATTTGTTTGTCCTGGTTTACATTTCAAAAAAACATGAGAAAAGAAGAAGAACGTATGTGTGTGTATGTTGGGAACAGAACAAGCCCCTTATCTCTGTCAGAACTTTTTCACATCAGCTGCTTTTTCTTCTTTTTTGTCTAAATCCAAACCTTAACAACATGAGGGTTTTAACAGTACCCTGATTTTTAAAGCTTTCTTTACAATTTAAAGGTAAAACTGTTTTGGTTTGGGTCTCTTTTTGTATTCTTTTATATAGTAAGTTTATTTAAACAGTTAATAAAAAGATTTTGTAAATGGTGATCTGGCCATTCCCATTTCTGTAACCAGGAGGCTTTGAAATCTGCATGCCTCTTTCCTTTAATTAACGTTACGGCCCTGGCTTTTGCTTAATGGTAACTAGACATCTTTTGAAAACAAACTGGCTAATTCAAAAATGCCCCTGTCAAACTTATTACTAAAATGCTTTTTGTCTTCTTAGAAACACGAAGTACAAATGAAAAACCCTTTTTGTTTTTATAAAGCATTACTTTTACTACAGCTTCTAGACCCAAAACAAACAGAGAAGCATGTATCTATGTCTCAGCCCGTGGGCTGCAAACATTTAAGAACAAAAGCAGTCTGATAATGCAACAAAAATCTAAAATGTTTAATAAGCTTAATATAACTTTCATCATGTGTTAAAACTGTTACAGCATTTTTAAAAGGTGCATTTTTATTCCACTCCAAAACACAGCCTTGTTTTTTTCCGGTAAACAGGAGGTTTAAAGTCATGGCACTGTTTCCTTAGGTCCTGTCTACGCTGGCAAGTTGCTGCGCGGTAAAGCAGCTTTCTGCGCTGCAACTGGTGAGGTGTACGCACGGACACGCCACTCAGGGCGCGGAAACAGGGCAGTTGCAGAGCTTTAAAAAAAGCACTGCACAGTTTAAAAAACTTTCTGCACCGGGGCTACAGGGCTGCGGTGCCAGTGTAGACACCGAGGTCGATTACGGCGCTGCAATTGGCCTCCGGGAGGTGTCCCACAATGCCTGCTCTCGCCTCTCTGGTCATCGGTTTGAACTCTACTGCCCGGCCCTCAGGTGACCATCCATCAACCCCACTCCGTAAACTCCTTTGCCATTTTGAAAGTCCCCTTCCTGTTTGCTCAGTGATGCGTGCAGTGCATCTTTCCAGGTGGCCAGGCCTGCTCCACGCACCAGGCGATCCACCTGCTTGGAGCTCTGCTGAGCTGCTGGACCTCATCAGCGTTTGGGGAGAGGAGGCTGTACAGTCCCAGCTGCACTCCGGACGTAGCAATTATGATACCTCCTGTGACGTTATTGACTTGAACTGGGACCATATAGATCATTGTTGCAACCAAGGTCCTGTAGTGGCACCAAATCTTCTATAAAGGGGGGTCAAATAAGGTGTCTAAGGCAAGGTTATGGTTTGCTGGTTATGATTATGCTTTCTATATGCTTGTGTCATTTTTGTATTTTAAGTTATAAGTATTGACTCTATACTGTCTGTGGTTCAAACTTGTACTATGCTTCTGGGTGACACCCCAGACAAGTTCAAAAGGAGGACTTGTGGCCCTTAGAGACTAACAAATTTATTTGAGCATAAGCTTTCGTGAGCTACAGCTCACTTCATCGGATGCAATGCCTAGCCTGCTTGATGGCCGATTAAGGACCATCAGCTACACAATTGACCCATTGAGAGAAGGCAGAGAAGCTTTGGGACTCAGCACGGTGTGCAGGGACCTGCCTATGGACAGAACGCTGAGGTTTTTCCAGGCCACGTGATGGACAGCTTGTCTTGGGACAAAGAAAGAAAGACCATATGGCAAGAGAATATAAAAAGCTGCTGCAGCTCCTCCATCTTGTCTTCAGTCCTGCTTCATCCCTCTGGAGGGACTTTGCTACACTGAAGCTTTGCACCAAGAACTGAAAGACGCATCCCAGCTGTGGATGTTCTCCAGAGACTTGATTTGAACCTGCAGTTTATTCTGTCACTGCCGCAAGGCTGAACCAAGAAAATGGCCATGACTGTATGTCATTGATTCCATTTCACCAGTTCTAGCTCTCATCTATAGCTTTTTCCTTTTATGAACAAACCTTTAGATTTTAGATTCTAAAGGATTGGCAACAGCGTGATTTGGGACAAGATCTGATTTGTATATTGACCTGGGTCTGGGGCTTGGTCCTTTGGGATCAAGAGAACCTTTTTTCTTTTCCTGGGGTCTTGGTTTTCGTAACCATTTGTCCCCATAACAATTGGTGATCCTGGGAAACTGGAGCGTCTAAGGGAATTGCTTGTGTGACTTGTGGTGAGCCAGTGGGGTGAGACCAAAGTCTGCTCTGTTTGGCTGGTTTGGTTTGCCTTAGAGGTGGAAAAGCCCCAGCCTTCGGCTGTAACTGCCCTGCTTGAAGCAGTTTGTCCTGAACTGGCACTCTCAGTTGGGTCCCACCAGAACCAGCATCATTACACCTACGGACAGATTTCATGATGCGTGACAGAAAGGGGCGATGACCGGGACACACGGCAGTTTAGGATCAAAGTGAAGGAGCTGCGGAACGCCGACCACAGGGCGCGGGAGGCAAACCGCCACTCCGGTGCTGCGCCTATGAGCTGCCGGTTCTCCAAAGAGCTGGACATGATACTCCGCGGCGACCCCACCTCCATTGCTAACACCACTGTGGATACTTGGGTGGCTCGCGTGTCAGTCGAGAGTGGACCGAGCCAGGAGGAGGAAATCTTGGAGGAGGATGTGGAGGGGGACCCAGAGGCAGAAGATGACTCGGAGGTCAGAGATGCATGTGGCCAGGAGCTCTTTTCTACCCCGGATGTTGGCGAAGCGCAAAGAGGAGAGGAGGCCCCTGGTAAGTGGATTTGATTTTGGGACTCGCTGAAGTGGGTTGTTGGGGGCAGGAGGGTTGCAGAAAGCAGGCTTGTCTCCCACCGCATGCCACCCTGCCGGAAGCAGAGGGGCGGGACAGGAAGCGGAACTATAAAAGGCCGCCCCTCCAGCTGAGCTGGGAGAGAGCTGCTGGAGGAGCAGGACGTCTCTTCCCTGCTCCCCTAATGGAGAGCGCGATCCTGACAGAGAGCCAGAGGGGCTGCCGGAGCTGCCAGACGCCGGGGACTCCAAGGAGCTGGTGGGGCTGCCACTAGCCGTCTACCCCAGCGAAGCGAACAACAACCCTGGAACCCCTGTACACACGGAATGGGTGTGTAGGAAGGAGCCCAGGGCAGCCGAATCGGGTTCAGCTGTTTTATTGACTACAAGCCGGCCAGCGTGTTGTGATCGGATTTTCCCCGCTGACGCAGTGGCAGACCACTCCACTACTGTTTAGGGCCCTGGGTGGGGACTCAGTGGAGCGGGAAGGCCTGGGTTCCCCTACCACCGCCATGCCACCATCAGGAGTGGCAGGCTCCCCACCTGGTTGTCAGGAGGCCTGATTGGTCTGGCACCCGCCTGAATCAGGACGCCAGATGGTTGTGCTGACTCTCCCACCAGAGAGCTAACCTCCCCTAGACGGCGACGGCTCTGCCGGACTGTAGGCCAGAGCCCCCCTACTTGATTGCTGCCCCGCCCTGATCAAGGGCCAGGCAAATGGACCATCTGCTTCTCTGCCTGCCTGACTGTAGGCCAGACCCCCAACTTGACTGCAGCCCTGCCCTGAATGAGGGCCCTAGGCAAACAGACTCTCTACCATTGCTCGGCCTGACTACAGGCCTGAACCATTAACACTGGGCTAATTTTCCCCTGAACCAAGGTACACCGGAAGTATCGTAGCAAGGGGCGTGGTCTCCCACCCTGATGGACAGGGAGGGAGCCGCGAACCCCTTACAGCCTTTCTTTCTACTTGTTCATACTTTTTCTCTAAATATGTCAAAACACAAGAACGCAACCTTCCCCCGGCCAAACACAGAAAACAATACAAAAGAAATGTTCAAAAGGGCCGACGGCGCCAAAAACGTACACGACCGGAAACGGGGACGGAGGGTGGGTCGTAAACCCTACACAGGGCGCGGAAACCTGTCAGAAAGTACACGGTGATGAAAGCTCTCGAGCAGTTAACTAGTCACGTGCAATCCCCCCTGTACATAGCAATCCCCCCTGTACATAGCAATCCTCTCTTTCATTTTGATGCTTTTTGATGTATTGTTCTGCTTTTATTTGATATATTAAATAACTGTATTTACAGTGATACATTGAGGTATAAACGATCTACACGCCTTGTCCTGTACAGAGCACACAGACGGCTCCCCTGCATCCCACACAGGGAGAAAGCTGTCGCTAGTGTCGGCATCTCCAAAATCGTATCAGGGCAAGAAAAGGCACCTGCTATTTCCCACCCTTGTACAGTGTAGACACAGGGTGAGGGCGAGACTCAGTGACCCCGGTTAGTCCTGCTCCATCTCTGCCATCTGGGTTTCCATCGACAGCTGTTCACACTCGAAACGCAGGGTGGGGTGAGGTTCGCCCGTCAGCCAAAGAACCTTAATGTAAAGCAGCGTTCTCCTGCCAGTGCCCGTGGCAGACCCCCATTCGAAGGGTGTGATCATTTCCACCCTGAGACGGACGAGACCTTGTGTCCTGGTGTTAGGGGGCGCTGTGCTCTGTACCCCACATATCCCCCCTCTCCCTGCCCCCCAGCCTGGTGTTAGGGGATGCTGTGCTCCGGATCCTACATATTCCCCCAGCTTCCAGGCCCCCTGGCTGGTGTTAGGAGGCGCTGTGCTCTGTACCCTACACCCCTATCTCTCAGCCCCCCTGCCAGGTATTAGAGGGCACTGTGCTCTGTATCATATGCATTTCCCAGCCCTCCTGCCCGGCCTTAGGGGGTGCTGTGCTCTGTACCCTACACATCCCCAGCCCCCAGCCTGGTGTTAGGCAGTTTCTAGTGTCTGTGAACTTACTGCATGTACCGGAGTCTATCAGCGCATGCTGGGTGCCACACGCTGTGGGTATGGACAGGGTCTGACGCTGGAACCTGGCCTGAAGGTGGGATTGGCCACTGTCCTGGTGGTTAGGACACAGGCAGGGAGTAGAGGGGCTCTGTGCGGGGACCCGATTCTGCATTTCTGTCTGGCCGATCCCTTCTAATGAGGCTGAACCTGCCCATCTCCCCAGACTCAGCATAGCACAGGACTTGGGGGGCACCTCAGTCCCCACCGTACAGGCAGGGGTCATTCAGCTGGTGACAGCCCTTCTCTCAAGCCCCCAAGCACCTGTGTGTCATGGCTGCCTGCAGGAGTTTAGGGCCAACAACTGCCTGGGGGGAGGGAACAGGGCCTGGCTAGGCAGGGGCTCAAACCGGGGAGTGTCAGTTTGGATCCCCAGCTATCCGTAGGGGTGCAACACGCCGGGGGGCGGGGAGATCAACTCCAGCCGATTCATCATAAACCCTGTCCCTGAGGCCTCAGTAGAAATGGGGAGGTTCCCCTGGCAGTATGCAGGTGGGAAGGACTTGAGAGGGAGGTGGCAGACGTGCCCTTTTGATGGTGGTCCCTGAGCACACGGGGAGAGCAGGGGGCAAACGTCTGTTGGCAAATGTTCGTTGGCAAACGTCTGCGACTCACGGGCCCTGGGTGCACACACCCCTACAGGGGAACGCGTACAGGCCCAGCCCAGCCTGAAGAACACCAGCTCTTGTGTAAGCGAAGTCACCGTTTTTTTCACAAGAGCGGGAAACTGACGTTGGATAAGCCAGGAACTCCTGATGAGCACTTTCGTCCCTCCGGGAGCCCAACCCATCTAGCACAGAGAATGGGGGGACATAAAGGCTGAGCTGAAGCTAGATTCATGCTCTCCAGGATGCTGGGATGCCCTCATGCTTGAGCTGAAGACGGCCTGGGGGTTCCCAGCATTGCCCTCCTGCCGTTTCTCTCTGGAGCCCTCGCCCTGCACCCTGGCCTGTGTGTTCTCAGGAGGCTGCCTGCTGCCAGGTGCACATCCCCAGTGCGGAGTCCCGGGATTAATGCCAGGGGACGGGGACTGGGAAGGAAATGTACTGCCATGCCAAGACTGGGAACGGGCTGGTGATAATGCCCTGGGGTGCCTGGCATATCAGTAAGTAGGGAGAGCAGGTCCCTGCTCTGCGGGGGAGGTTGAGAGCCTAAAGACGACAACACCCATGTGCTCAGCCACTGGCATGATGGGGCCAGGTAAGTGCCCAGACCAGGAGGTAGCTGGTGGCCAACATGGGCCATGTGGGGGTGCTGAAAGGCAAATGGGAACAAGCATGAGAGGTGAGGGAGTTGAAGAGTTTGTGGGAAACCCCCCTCTCTTGTGAAATGAAACACCCCCAGACAGTGTGGGTCCCTCGCAGGCCTGGGGGTGCTGATCCAGGCTTTGCGTGCTACCCGGAGCTCTGCTCCTGGCTCATCCCAGGAAGCTGGGAGTGTGAGTGGCGGAGCTACCGGCTCTTGGAACCTCCCTTCCCAGCACGGGATTGTCTCTGGGGGAAGTCCACCCCAGGAGCTGGCATTTGTTGGCCTCTGTCACAGAGCGCTGGAGTCTCAGCCACTCCAGATCGGGGGGAGAGGCCAGCTGTGAATTGGGAGCCAGATCTGGGTTTAGATGTGAATCCTCCGGCGCTGCAGAGCGTTCAGATGTGGGGAGCCAGCTCCCGCCTGCGCCAGATCACAAAGTGCCACTTCAGCCAGCCGCCTGCCAGGCTCTGGCAGCGCCCTGTGTGGAGCTGCAGCTGGGCCCTCCACAGCTGGGTGCTGCTCCTCCTCCCTGCTGGCCAGCCGGCCGCAGCTCCTCAGCACCTGCCCCCTCAGCCCCACCTCAGCGCTCCTGCCTCCCCAATGTCCTCCCTGGTGCTGCGCCTGGCCCCCTGCACCTGGCCTGTCAGTGCCCAGCGGGGCTGCGAGCCAAGTACCCCCTGGAGCCATGTGTCAGGCCCTGAGTCCCTCCTGTGCCGGGCTCCCGCCAATCCACAAGCCAGGAACAGGCCCGTGACTCCCGGATCAAGTATTTCAGTCTCACAGCAGCAGCTCAGTCTGCTCAACAGGACTCCAGGGCCAGGAACTCGCTCCTGCCTGACATTGGCAACAGTCTTAGGCTGCTCCAGCCCTGCCCCTCGTCCTGCTCCAGCCCTGCTCTCGCTCCAGCCTCGCTCCTCCCACGCCCCGGCCTCCTGAGTCCAGCTCCAACCACGAGGCCTGACCACCTCCAGCACCTTCGCTGACACCATCACTTCCAGAGGGAATGGCATTGAGGTTGCCGGGGGAACAGGCATTCTCCGACTGCCCGGAGCCATTGGTCCATTTAACCAGGACAGTCCGATGCCAGGCCAGTCCCCCTGAGCTCTGGAGAGGACTAGAGGTGTCTTCGGACACCTGCCGTGCAGCTGCTGGGGAGTCAGCAGGAGACACTGGGTGAGGAATGGAGCCCCCCAGGGCAGGGGCCATTCAGGAGACCCAGCGTGGGGGGAATCAGGCCTGGGATTCTCTGCAGCGGCTGCTCCCACACAGCCTTGGAGAGAGGAGCTGCGAAACCCCCACAAAGCGCCGTCCCGGCACAGAGCTCTGTAGTACTGGGACCCCGTACGCATGTGCCGCAATCCAGCAGGGCCTTGGGCCAGCCCCACCCTCTCCCATTGCCCCGCTCTGGGAGGCCAGGGCACAGTTCACAATTTAGCACGGACCAGCTGCAAGGATCCTGGTGGGCCCTGGTATGGTTGGAGCAGCATTTTCAATGTTCGGGAAAAGCGAGATCTGTGGAATAGGCAACGTAGCTCCATCTGGGCACCAGCCAGCTCCTGTGCCCCAGAGAGCTCCCACAGCTCCCACTGAACCAGGAACGAAGCAGGCAGAAGGTTGAACGAGAAGGTGCCATCCTGGGACCCAGGAGACCCATGTTCATTTCCCAGCTCTGCCACAGATGCTCTGTTTGGCTTCGAGCAAGTCCCTTGTTCTCTCTCTGCAGCGGTTCCCTGTCTGTACAGTGGGGTTAGCAGCCAGGCCCTGCCCTGCAGGGGGCAGTTAGAATAAATGCAATCGAGGTTGGGCCGTGCTCGAATGCCAGGGGGATGAGGGCCAGGATGGTGCCTAAGACAGACCGAAAGCAAGGGAGAGCTACAGAGCCGGTGGTGAGAGGGTTTGGCCTTTGAAAATCTGCTCTGAGTGCCAGGGCTGCCAGACCCCAGACAGCCACTGGCATTGCCAGACCTCCCTGATCTACGGTGCTGCTGCTCTCCCTGCTTCTAGGAGTCACTGCCTCCCCCTGGGCTGAGACCCCCGCAGCAATCATCTCCTGGGGCTGCCGTGGCACTGAGCATTAGCAAGGCCTGAAACTCAGTTGGGCGTGTTGGGGGGGCGGGGGGAAGCTGCTATTAAAGCAGCTTCTGCACCGTTGCAGCGGTGGGAGAGGAAGTAGAGACGGGACCGTTTTACACCCCATGGCCAAAGCACCCGGCAGCTTGGGACCATTGGGTTCTATCACCAGCCCTGGGAGGGGAGTAGGTGTGATGAAGCGGGACTGTTCTTAATGTTTCCTCTGAAAATTGTGGGGGTGCCTCAGTTTCCCCTAGGCAGTTCTTAAGTATCTAGATGGTGGGATAAGGGTGTATGATGATTGCAGAGCCCTAGAGGGCAGGAGCGTGCAGGGGTCTGGACACAGAGAATGGCTGAAACCCTGTTTCCTGGCAACTGATGGCCTGGGCCCTTCCCCCCTGCAAGGTGAGAGCGAAAGGGTTGGAGAACAAAGGAATCCGGTGACCTCCTGGCCCGGGAAAGGGACAAAGCCCAGAGGAGGGCGGGGGCTGGAGATAGTTTCACTTTGGGGCTGGCTGGGGACATGGAGTGAAGTGCAGACGTGGTTCTCTGGCTCACTGCCGCCCAAAATGGATCCAGCTGAGGGGTCCTGTTCTCTGCACCTACAAGCTCTGTGTTAGATCATGTTCCTGTCGTCTAATAAACCTCTGTTTTATTGGCTGGCTGAGAGTCACGTCTGACTGCCAAGTTGTGGGGCAGGACCCTCTGGCTTCCCCAGGACTCCACCTGGGTGGACTCGCCGTGGGAAGCGCACAGAGGGGCAGAGGATGCTGAATGCTCCGAGGTCAGACCCAGGAAGGTGGAAGTTGTGTGAGCTGTGTGTCCTGAAGACCGGCTGCTCACAGAAAGGAGACTTCCCCAGAGTCCTGACTGGCTTCGTCTGGAGCAGTTCCAGAGCATCGCCAGGGGGCCCCATGACAGTGGGGTCTAGTGGTTAGAACGGGGGGCTGGGAGCCAGGACTCCTGGGTTCTATCCCAGCCCTGGAAAAGGGATAGGAAACCCCTACCTGGATATGTCACCATATCACAAAACCCACCACCCCTGGCTCAGATTGACCTCCCCAGTGTGGATGCTGCCTTGGATTTGCATCACCAGGGTGCCATCTCGCCATTATTTTGCACCACTTGCATTTCATAGAATCACAGAATATCAGGGTTGGAAGAGACCTCAGGAGGTCATCTAGTCCAACCCCCTGCTCAAAGCAGGACCAACCCAAACTAAATCATCCCAGCCAGGGCGTTGTCAAGCCAGGCCTTAAAAACTTCTAAGGATGGAGATTCCACCACCTCCCTACGTAACCCATTCCAGTGCTTCACCAACCTCCTAGTGAAATAGTGTTTCCTAATATCCAACCTAGGTCTCCCGCACTGCAACTTGAGACCATTGCTCCTTGTTCTGTCATCTGCCACCACTGAGAACAGCCGAGCTCCATCCTCTTTGGAGCCCCCCTTCAGGTAGTTGAAGGCTGCTATCAAATCCCCCCTCGTTTTTCTCTTCTGCAGACTAAATAACCCCAGTTCCCTCAGCCTCTCCTCATGCGTCTTGTGCCCCGTTTTCATTTTCAATCATTTTCATTGCCCTCTGCTGGACTCTCTCCAATTTGTCCACATCCCTTCTGTAGTGGGGGGATCAAAACTGGACGCAATACTCCAGATGTGGCCTCACCAGTGCCGAATAGAGGGGAATAATCTCTTCCCTCGATCTGCTTGCAACACTCCTACTAATGCAGCCCAATATGCCTTTGGCCTTCTTGGCAACAAGGGCACTCTGCTACTCATATCCAGCTTCTCGTCCACTGTAATCCCCAGGTCCTTTTCTGCAGAACTGCCGCTTAGCCAATCGGTCCCCAGCCTGTAGCAGTGCCTGGGATTCTTCCGTTTTAAGTGCAGGACTCTGCACTTGTCCTTGTTGAACCTCATCAGATTTCTTTTGGCCCAATCCTCCAATTTGTCTAGGTCACTCTGGACCCTATCCCTACCCTCCAGTGTATCTACCTCTTCCCCCAGCTTAGTGTCATCTGTGAGTTTGCTGAAGGTGCAATTAATGCCATTATCCAGATCATTGATAAAGATGTTGAACAAAACTGGCCCCAGGACCGACCCCTGGGGCACTCCGCTTGATACCGGCTTCCAGCTAGACATCAAGCTGTTGATCACTACCCATTGAGTCCGACAATCTAGCCAGCTTTCTATCCACCTTATAGTCCATTCATCCAATCCATACTTTTTTAACTTGCTGGCAGTAATACTTTGGGAGACCGTATCAAAAGCTTTGCTAAAGTCAAGATGTATCACAACCACCACTTTCCCCATATCCACAGAGCTAGTTATCTCATCACAGAAGGCATGACTTGCCCTTGGTGAATCCACGTTGACTGGTCCTTATCCCCTTCCTCTTCTCCAAGTGGTTCAGAATGGATCCCTTGTGGACCTGCTCCATGATTTTGCTGGGGACTGAAGTGAGGCTGACCAGTCTGTAATTCCCCGGGTTCTCTTTTTTCCCTTTTTTAAAGATGGGCACTATATTTGTCTTTTTCCAATCGTCCGGGACCTCCCCCGATCACCATGAGTTTTCACAGATAATGGCCAATGTCTCTGCAATCACATCAGCCAAGTCCCTCAGCACCCTTGGATGCATTAGATCTGGACCCATGGGCTTGTGCACATCCCGCTTTTCTAAATAGTCCTTAACCTGTTCTTTCACCACTGAGCACTGCTCACCTCCTCCCCATACTGTGTTGCCCAGTGCAGCAGTCTGAGAGCTGACCTTGTCTGTGAAGACTGAGGCAAATAAAGCATTGAGTACTTCACCTTCTTGCACATCATGTGTCACTAGGCTGCCTCCCACTTTCAGGAAGGGGCCCACACATTCCCTGACCTTCTTCTTGTTGCTAACATACCCGTAGAAACCCTTCTTCTTACCTTTCACATCCCTTGCTAGCTGCAACTCCAGTTGTGCCTTGGACTTCCTGATTACACCCTTGCATACCCAAGCAATATTTTTATACTCCTCCCTAGTCATCTGTCCAAATTTCCACTGCTTGTGAGCTTCCTTTTGGAAGGAAGTTTAAGCACCAGCGCGTAGGGGCAGCCCAAGCAGAAATCCCCACCCCCCCCGACACACATGAGAGAGGTGCTGGGGGCCGTGCTGGGGGCGATGACAATGGGGTCAGGCATCAGGGCACGTGGCTGTTGGGTGCGTTGCTGGATTCTGGAGAGACCTCCCCTTCTGCCACCAACCTGCCCCACTGGAGCCCAGCACAGCGCCCTCTGCTACCCATGGCTGCCACCATCTCTCCGCTCCACGAAGCTCCCATGACCTGCCTGGGGCAGCGACAGACCCTCTTGCTCCCCAGTTATAACACCTGGCCCTGAGCTAGCCCCTTTCTCCAGCAGATCTCAACGCCCTTCACAAAGGAAGTTGGCATCACTATCCCCACTTTATAGATGGGGAAACTGAGGCACACAAGGGGGACGTGACTCAACCAAGGTCACTCCACAGGCCGCCCATGTCTGTATGCAAAAGCCTGAGGACTTTAACTGGACCGGTCTAGTTAAAACATTACAACACCCCCCCACCCCATCCATGGGGATGCCGTTATACCAGTACAAAGGTTTGTTGACTGGTAGAGGCCAAATTACTATCAGACCTCAGGCCAACTGGTGACCCAGACTCCCAAGATGCTTTGGGAATGCTGCTAAACTCTCACAGGCTGTGAAAAATGCCAGTTTGCTAAAATTTGTAGTCTAGCGCCCTGTTATTTGTGTTGCCACGCAACTGTGCGAGAAATGTACTAACCACAAACAAATGGAAATGTATAAATAACATAGTGATGGTAAAAGTTTATGCTTTAGCAGCAGATGTGTGATTGTGTGCTGGGAAGTCTATGATAGTTACCAGACACAAATTTTGCAGGCGACAGACTGATCCCCGTGATGTCTTTTGCCACGGTTTGCATACAGCTTGGACTACTTATAGGTAACTTAGTTCCAGCTTATCTCTTCCTCTTTCCCAATGCAAGGCTGTATGCAAGCCGTGGCAAAAGACATCACGGGGATCAGTCTGTCGTTTACGTCAACGGCTGCAAAATTTGGTTCAGCAGACTTGGTAATGGATCTGCCTTTCTGTTTGAGCGCTGTACTAATAACTAATAAATACTGGCCGGGGCTTGGGTCCTTGAGGTCTCTTTAAGTAGGAAGTAAGATCGAAGCTGAATTGGTAATAAATCTGCTTCCCTGGGGGATCCTCCAACCCAAGTTTACCGGCTGGAACCGGACCGGGCAGGGTCACAACCTCTGTGTCGGGAGTAAAGACCTAGCCGTGTGTGGAGACTCTGGCTGGGACGGTCTAGGGGCCTACAGGGGCGGGGAAAAGTTTGAAGAAGAGATGTCAGACTAGATCCAGCAAAACGTTAACTCCATCAAGAGTAAAATGCGGGCAAAGAATGGCCGAAATAGTAAAGGAGGGCTTGGATTGTTTGTAAAGAAATGTGCTGTTATGCATGGAGGATCTGGGGCCGCACCGCGTCCGGCCGGCCCGTGGGATCACACGTGTGCACTGCTTGTCTCTGAGGCTGACCAGAGAGTGGAGGGGAAAGCGTGACCCGGGGCGGCAGCTCAGCATCGGGCGCACGAGGCTTTTAATCAGAAGCTTAAGAAAGTGACAGAAAATGCTCAGAAAGGGAAGCTGCAGAATGGGGAAGTCAAGGGGCGGCTGGCGAGCGCCGCAAGGAAAGGGGAAGGCGGGCGAGGGGAAGGAGCTGAGGAGACGGTGCAGTCATGGGGTTGTCAGAAACGGGTGGAGGATGGTGGAAGTGCTCATCATCCAGCACAGGAGCAATTGGCTGTGGAGACACTGGGAGCACCAGGGAAGTCGGCTGAGTGCAAGGAGGATCCGGAGGATGTGATGGAGCAGGACAAGCCTCATCGTTAATAATGCAGCTGAGCCGTGTCAGAAGTTAAGAAAATGAACTGCATGCTGGAAGGAAAAGGTTTGGGGGCACCCTGAGTAAGGAGGGGCATGGGAGAGATCGGCCCAGGGACTCTAGAGAGAACTGGGGCAGGAGACTGCCAGCCGACCGGGCGGATTTGTGAAGGCCGGGTGCTGGCGTGATGGCAGAATGCTTCTTAAATGCAACGTCAAAACGTGACATTGTGACAGGCCATAGCAGAAATGCCAGGCAGAGGAGAAACATGTCCAGACACTAAGTCAATGGGTTCCCCAAGGGTGCCGGACAGCACTTGGTTCCACCCACTTCTGTAGGGGGAGATGGGCCACAGACAGCAGTTTCCTCCCAGACCCTGCACAAAGCAGGTTGGACGAAGTGTGGGTATTTCCGGAGTTCATTGTATTACAAATGCAAATGGGTCTGGAGTCTGGGGGGATGGGACGTGATTCCTCTGGGGGAGACGTGACTCCAGCAAACCCTGGGAAGGGTCAGGACCATCACAGGACACTTGTAAAATGACCGACCAGCCAAGGCGGGGATGCAAATTCCCACCTCTGCCCCCAGCCTTTCGAAGCAACGCGCTGGGGAGCGAGACACTGGCTGCGAATGACCTGTTCCCAGATCGAGGGACCGGCCTGCGGCACTCACAGATTCCCAGGGGTCATGTTCGCAGCAGAAGCTGTGCTGAGCTTGGAAGCACTGAAAAGCCCGTGGGTGGCTTTGACGGGCTGCACCTCGGCCGGAGCCCTGGCTGGAGTCAGGGGAGGGATCCCTGGTAAGCCCATTAGCAGGCGGGTGGGTTCGCTGATTGGTTTAACATGTGTTCTCGGCAGTGCTGTCACCGTAAGCACCGAGGATTGTACCCCCACCGGGGCTGTAATGTGTTAACTAGCCTGGTACAGTTACACTCCTACAGCATTTGTGTGGGGGGCTGGAGCCGTGGCAATGGGGTGGGGTGGGGGCCAGCAAAGGCCTCTGTGACACCGCCCCATGCCGGCGTTATTGACACGTTTCCCTGCAGCCGGCCTGACGCCCCGCAACGAAAACCTGGCCAGAGATTTTGCTCCGTGAAATGTTTTGAGTTGGTGATGTCGGGAGATGGAAACCCAGCTGGGAATTTCCAGCAGGGCAGCGGCTCCCAGTGCTGTTCTCCTGCCCCACATCTGGGCCCGCTACAGCCCTCACTCCACCCCCAGCTCTGTCCAGGTGGGGCCCTTGGTGCCTTCCATAAGGGGTGTTACACACAGCGCCACCTAATGGCCAAACAGTGCAATACAGGTTAGGGCCCCTCCATTCCAGTCCTTTTCCTCAGTGGGTCTTTAGCTCCATGGCAGAGGATTGAGCTTCTAGCTCTGATGGTCCAAGGTTCAAACCCGGGCCGGGCCAGCCACGACCCTGGGGGAGCTGCCAAGAACGATGGGGAGGGGAGGGTGCGGCCGACATGCCTGTGCAGATCTCACACTGCGCTCTGCCTGCAGCTTCCTGATTGGCGAAGATGACAGAGTCTAGGAGGGCAGAGGTTGGAGCACCATGGGGGCCCATGCCAAGAATTGGAAAAATAAGTCACTGGGAATCAGCTTCCTGGGCAGCTTCTCCAGTACGTGGTTCCCGTCTGTACGGATTTCCCTGCTAGGCCCCCAGGGGAACTAGGAAGTTCACAGCTGCTCTTGGTTCCACCACGGTGGGGCACTGGGCTGGGGCACAGGGTCAGGAAAGGGAGGGGGAGGGGGAGCGTGGCGAAGCAAATGTGTGTGTGGAGGCGGGGAGACGCATTACCAAACACAATGGTGGGGGGGGGGACACTGACATGGCCAATCAAGAACGTGGCTAGAGAGTGTTTATTTACTCAGGCCACATTCACATCCCCTGAGCAGCAGCGAGGGGCCAGGGGCGGGTGTGAAATTAACAGGGGGCTGCTGGTGTCCTGCAGAAACAGCCCCTGACAACACCACCCTGACCGTTGCCAAGAGCCTGATCCAATGTGCTGTCTCCGGGGGCTTCCTGAGTGAAAGCTACACCCTGAAGGGGCATTGAGACGTGAAGTCAACCCAATGCCCTGGGGACGCCCTCTATGAGGCCATAAGCCAGTGGCCTGAGTTTGAAGCCTGAGTCCCTGCAGCCTCGGGGCAGCCCCTGCACCCATCGCTGACCCCGCCCACAGCTTCTGCCTGCTCGAGCAGCACCTCTGCCCCCCAGCAGGGGGCAGCCTCCCGCTTCTCGCCCACCTGCTGCCTCCTAGGGCCCGGAGAGCAGGGCTCTGAGAGTTGGGGTTACGCTCCCGTCTCCCCTGGGCTCTGCTGCCCCCCCCCGCGTCCCCCCGGGGCTCAGATTTCTAATGGCGCCTGGGAGCCACCTGCCTCCCCCAGGCTGCTTCCTTCGGCAGATGCCAGGCCTAGCCCCTCGCTCCCACCCACAACGGGCATGTCAGCTTGGCCCAGGTCCACACACAGCCAGGCCCAGGGTCTTACAGCGTCCAGGGGGGTGGGGCCAAGCCTCAGCCGAGCTCTGTGGCGATGGCCCTGCCAATCCCTGGGCAGCTCAGGAAACGTCGCCTCCATTCCCGTGTGAAACATCTGAGCAATTATCAATTCCAGAGTCAAATCCGCCTCTGCTCCCAGCCCCCCTGAGATCTGCAGCGAAGATTTCATCTGGAATCCCCCAGAAATCGGTCGCTATTTAACCCCCCCACAAAGGGAACCCAAGTGTCCCCGAGCCCTGACACTTGGCTCTGCCTGGCCCCCGCAGGGTCTGGCTCTCAAAGCTTTCAGCCCTCGACCCTTTCGCCCCGACAATCCATTCCCGTGAGCCTCTCTCACCGAGGGGGGCAAAGTGTTTGGATCTTCACACAGCAGGTGCCTGGGAAGTACCCGTAGGGTGGGTCTGTGACGATGTGACGCAGCAGGGAGGGGGGAGTGTTGACCTGGGAATGTGCCCTGGGGACCGGAGACCTGAGAGCCTGTCACCTGAGCCAGGAGGGGGAGGGGGAGGTGACACCTCTGCCCAGGAATGTGGATGGAGGCTGCAGCAGGGAACCTGCTTGGTGGGTTTAGTTTCAGTTTGGGGCTGGGTGGAGGAACACAGGGAACCCCAGGGCTGGGGTCTAAGCTCCCTGCTCCCCCAGAAGGACTTCACTGAGGGGTCCTGGGTGTACCCACAAGCTCTGTTTTGGACTGTGTTCCTGTTGTCCAATAAACCTTCTGTTTTACTGGCTGGCTGAGAGTCTCAGTGAATCCCAGGAAGAGGGGTGCAGGGCCTGGACTCCCCCACACTCCGTGACAGGGTCACAGAGTCCCACAAAGGGGTTTTTAATTCAAGTGCAATTTGCTTTTAACCCAGCGCCCCTGCGGCTTAGCGCTTGCTTTGCTTGGGAGCTACTGAGCAGTGAAAATAAACCAGCTTCTAGCACATGAAAAGTTGAAGCGCCGGGAATCAGTTCATCTCCTGTTAAACCATAACCACCACCACCCTGCCGCTGGGCTGGGCTGGGTGAGCTGAGAGGGTGTGATGATGGTCTGTCAGATTAGCACTAAGAGGCCCCCTTGGGCTAGGTGCTATACACACAGAACATGAGACAGACAGTCCCTGCCCTAAAGAGCTCACTGTCTAATTAGACAAAGGATGGGAGGGGAAACTGAGGCACAGGGAGGGGAAAAGGGTTTTACCCAAACTCACAGGGCCAGTTAGTGGCAGAGAGTGGAACAGATCCCATGGGTGAAGTCAAGTGCTCTGCCCACTAGGCTGTGCTGCCTCTCAATCCAGAGGGAGGAGGTGGAGCGAAACCAAGGGGGCGCTGGTTCCGCATGGCTCACACACAGTCAGGCCCGGCAGCCCTGAGATGAAGGAAGGGGAGGGGAGCTGGGGTTTGCGCCTGCTGATGGGAGCTGGGGCTGCGGCTGGAGACCGGCAGGAGGGGCCGGAGCGGAGGGAACAGCCATGCCAGGAGCAGTGTCCCAGCCCCACAGTGCCCAGGGCTGCCCGGCATGTGGGAAGGGGCAGCAGCACTGACGAGGCAGCTCTTTGTTACGAGAGTCGCTGTGGAGCAGCCCCCGAGCGAGGCTGGGAGCCCAGCACCTCAGGGCTGGATGGGCCCCGTAAACAGGAGCAACCCCTGGTGGGCTGGCAGCTGGAGGCCGCGCTGCAGAGAGTGCAGGTCTGGCCCCCCTGCAGCCCCCGGTGTCCTGCCCCAGCACAGTCCAGGTTCAGCCCAGTTATTCCTGCTTCTGAGCCGTGGACCCCAGGGGACGCGACCAGCTGGGATCCAGGCTCCCCGTTGGGAAGAGGCTAGTCTAGGCCCTGGCGGCTGGAGCTCTGGAGGGCGTGTAAAGCCCAGGACGGGGCTCAAGAGGCGCAAGCAAGAGGTTTCACCCCTGGGCCGGCCACAGCCCCACTGCAGCCCCAGAACAGACTCAGCACAATCTCCCTTCCCATCCTCCCAGCATTGTAACACCTCCCCAAGACCCTGCGGGGCTGCCACAGCCCGGGCCCCCCAAGCCACCTTGCCTGGTCCCTAGGGTGTTTTGGCTGCTGGCCCCATGGAGCTCGGCCCAGGAGGGGCGAAGGATCCTGCGAGGCCCAGGGAGGGGTTGGTTCCCTCCCCAGGGGAGGCTCTGGGTAGTCACAGCCACAGGTACTTGGCCAGGAAGGCAGCCAGGATCTTGCAGAGGTTCTCCACAGTTGGGCGGGGGGTGCAGATTCTGCTCCGTGTCCTCCATCATGTGCCAGACCCACGGGAAAGGGGTGGCGATGAGATGCAGCACCGGCACTCCTGCAGCCAGACAGACACATGGATAGTCAGCAGGGATCCAACCCAGGATCTGCATCACTGCAAGCCCAGCCTCTAAAGAGTAATTCCACTATTGTCAGCAGTAGTAGACTATTATCCCCATGTGGTCCAGCCACTAGAGGGCGACGTGTGACATTCTAAACCCACACACTGTCTCAGTAGATGGAGCCAGGCCCTCAGGCACGACCTGACCTTATATCTAGGAGCCATGTGCTCCCCTGACCTTGTAACGAGCAGCTGGCCAGGTGCATTATGGGAACCAGATTGGCCAGAGACATCAAGCGAGTCAGGGCCAAGTGGCTAGATAGCAATGATATGTTTGTAAAGTCTTTCACCCCCAAGGATCCCAGAGCCTAAGTTCAAAATGCAGCCACCTCTGGGGTGAAGTGTGCCAGGCAGGCAAACATCATCTATAAAGCATTTTACCCCTGTAAATAACACCTAGCTCTTGCATAGCCCTTGTCCTCAGGGGATCCCAAAGCAATTTACAAAGGGGGTCAGAGTGATTCCTCCCACTTCACAGATGGGGAAACTGAGGAAGAGAGCAGCAAAGTCACCCAGCAGGGCAGTGGCAAAGCCAGGATCTGAACCCAGGTCTCAGTCCCTTGCTCCACTCATGAGGCCAGGCTTGTGTGGGAGCCTGGGGGAGTCTCACCACGCTTTGTCTGCACACATTCTGCCCTGGCTCCCCCGGGGAGGCCTCCCCAGTTGTCCATCCCACACTGCTCTGCGCCTGGACGCCCGGTAGCAAGGGGCAGGACAGGTACCTTTGCGAAGGAAGGGGACGTGGTCCTCTTCGACAGGCCCACAGGCAGGCTCCCGCTGGAAGTACGTCTGCTCCCGGGGGTGGGACTGCAGCAGGCCCACCCGGTGCAGACGCTTCTCTGGGCAACACAGAGAAGAGAGTGAGGAATGGGCTGGTTCCTGGGACCTGCCAGGCTGGGGGCGTGGCAGGACGAGCCCCACAGGGGGCCACACCTGGCCGCTCACACCAGAGCTCCCTGAGGACACGGAGACGCTGCCGGGGAGGGAGGGGGGATTTCAAACCTGACAAGTCGTGTTTGAGGGAAATAAAGTGTTGGTGAAAGATGCCAGGTCAACAGCCCTGGGGACTGAATCCCCAACTCCCAGCTCTGTCCCACAGCTGGGGATAGAACCCAGGAGTCCTGGTTCCCAGCCCCCCCCTGCTCTAACCACTAGACCCCACTCCCCTCCCAGAGCTGGGGCTAGAACCCAGGCACCTTTATTCATTGTCAGACAGACGCAGGACCATCAGGACTTGGGGAGGGGGGGAGGAAGTAGCTGTCCCACTACAGGTGCCTGGGGGGGCAAGCCCCCTCCCACCCCTGGAAGAAAGGAAGGTTTGGTATCGATGCCAACGAGCCGGTCGAACCAGGAGGCGGTGAAGGGGAAGTGGTTCTGGATGGTCGGGTGGTGGGCCCCCAGCAGGTCCAGCAAGATAAACAGGTTCTGCAAAGAGGCAACGAGGGGTTAAATCTGTAGGGGCCCAGTCACCCCAGGAGGAGCTGAGGTAGGGATTGGTACAAGATCCAGTGCAGACAGATTGAGCCCCCAGCCTACCCCGGACAGGCACCCCCACCATCTCCCTTCGGCTGAAAGATCCCCCAGGCAGAACTCCCCAGAGGGGCAGGCGGGCGGCTCTCACCATAGCCTGGAGCTGGCTGGTGCCCGGCTGGTGCTGAGCCTTGGCCATGGACAGCCCCGTACAGGGAATCCCTCTCACTCCACTCCCCGAAGGCCTCCTTGCTGTCCAGGAACAGCAGCTGCAGCGTCACCTCAGAGCCCTGGGGAGAGACACGGGGCTCGCTCAACACCTGGCACTGCTGGACAGGTGAGGGGACTGCACCCAGGACAGCAGCAGAGCTCGGGATAGAACCCAGGAGTCCTGGCTCCCAGCTCCCCTGCTCTAACCACTAGACCCCATTCCCCTCCCAGAGCCAGAGATAGAACCCAGGAGTCCTGGCTCCCATCCCCCCCGGTTTTACACACTAGACTCCATTCCTTTCCCCAAGACAAGAGTAGAACCCCCAACCTGGGAAGCTCTCACCTGCTCCTTGGCCTTCAGCAGCTTCGCGTCCAAGGCCGTGGCCAGTTCCAGCAGGATGGCACAGGGCACGGCTGAGTCGGTGGCCCCCAGGAAGGTGCGGCCCTGTCTTTCCCAAGCTGCCACCCCACCGGGCTTGTGTAGCCAGACAGCCAGCCCCCCCCCTCAGACCAGCATTGCGGAAGCCAAAACAGGGCACTTAACATGAATTCCAGCACAGCCTTTGAAGCTGTGAGAAGCACAGGTGTGCTGCTACAATGTGCCTCTGGCAACATATACAAGGATTGGGCTCACAGCAGGCAGAGGCGCTGTGACAGACATGGCTCTTAGCCCCTACTAAATAGCATGATGCACACACACCAACATCCCAGGTGGGAAAATATTTACCCTAATAAAAGGAATGTCTGGTAGTCGAAACTTATTGTTTCTCTCCCTTGCAAGTGTGAACTACTCTTGCGAGAGCTGGCGTCGCCCAGACAGACCAGCCCCAATTTGGCATAAGAAAGGAGAAAGAGAATAAAGGAGTACAGAGGTATAAGTAGGGGACCTACAGCACCATGATTTTTGAGTGCTTTTCACTATCTATCTGCTGGTCAGATAAGTGATAGCCTCCCAAGGCTTCTGCAGCTAAGAGGGTCCCTAAGCCTTGTCCCTTATTCGTCTTTCCGCGGAATTGAGTGACCGATCCTGGTTTGGCACCGCTGGAATCGAGAGATGCAAGGAGGGTAAGAAGCACCCACACCTGATCTCCTATCTTTAGTGTACACATATTTTGAAATAGAGCTCTATACTTTGTTTTCTTTCTTTGGGATTGTAGCTTCAGTTTTGTAACTTGTTTGTGTGTGTAACATCTCTACATTTAAATAAGTAGGCACTAGCAATTTTGTAACCACATGATTAGAATCTAGTTTAATAAATTTTGGTAACCATTTGTACATAAGCCTGACTTGTTTCTCTGGTTTACTGTAAAGCAGCCAACACAATTAAAGAACCTCAGCCGTTTTGGCTATAAAGCCTGGCCATTAGGTGAGAGTACTAAGAGCCTAGCGTTGAGTTGTGCCGCCTCCACGGGGCAAACTCTTGGGGCACCTGTCAGTCAGTGTTGACTGCCTGCTGCGAAGGAGCTCTGAGCTCTAGCAGTTAAAGTCACGGGTGTGGAGAGGCTCTTAGTGCTGCCATTGGGGCACCTGTCAGTCAGTGTTGACTGCCCGCTGCGAAGGAGCTCTGAGCTCTAGCAGTTAAAGTCACGGGTGTGGAGAGGCTCTTAGTGCTGCCATTGGGGCACCTGTCAGTCAGTGTTGACTGCCCGCTGCGAAGGAGCTCTGAGCTCTAGCAGTTAAAGTCACGGGTGGTTAGGACCTTGGGGCATCCGTCAGCCTAGCCCGGGCTGCCCGCCGTGAAGGGACAGTGCGTCCTAGCGGTTAAAGTCACGGATGGTATAAACGGGCATAGCTGGCACCTCACCAAACATCCCTGGTGCCATCGGCTAACAGCTTGAAACATCACCAGCTCCATCCAGCCCAGGGACCACATGGACAGGTACCGGGGCTGGGATGGGGACTCTGTGGAATCTCAGATTAAAGGAGCACCTTTAGATTTGGGATGGAGGGGCTAGCTGCAGAGCAGGGAGGTCTTTCCTAAATTACCCAGGCTTACCCTGATCTGAGGCTGCACAGAGGAGGCTCCCCAGCCAGCAGCTGCCTTATCAGAACTGTGTTCATTAGATAGATAGATAGATAGATAGATAGATAGATAGATAGATAGATAGATAGATAGATAGATAGATAGATAGATAGATAGATAGATTCAGGGTAATGTATCAGAATCTGGCCCTCACCCCATTGCACTCAGCGGGTTTCTCTCGTTTTACCCTGGGGGAGATGAGATCAGAACCCAAGACCGCCAGTTCCAAGAACTCCACAGACCTGTGTTGTCACTGGATTTATTACCAAGGGGACATTAGACAAGGGGAGGCACCAGAATACCCCTCTGTGGGACAGAATGACAGACTGAGGGGCAGGGTTTGTGTCTCCTGCTTTGAAGTCCTGTGTCTTTGTGCATGCAGAGCTCTGTGCAAAACCCACCATCTCTGTGAGCCCCAGGGCGGATGATGGCCCTGGGAGGAGCTGTGACCATCCTCTGAAAGAGTCGGTGCCAGGGCATAAGGGTTGTTCTGTAGAAAGGAGGAGATTAAACTCCTCTGCAATACATATGTAACCCTTCTTCCAGTTCCAGCTCTGGCTTCAATATATAGGGGTTCCTCTCAAAATTACAACACAACACTGGCTTGAGCTCCCACCCAGAAATCTGGGAAAACTAAACACCAGCCCTGGGTGTTTCTAAGAAGCAATACTTCCTGTCTTGCAAGCACTGAGTCTGTGTGCGACAAAAGAAATATTTTATTAAGGAGAGAAGGAAGAATGGCATTAATTTGAGAAAACATGACAACAATGACTCAAACGTATGCAAACAACAAGTAAATCCCTGGCCCCAAGTGGAGCAGTGGCTTTGCCTCAGTTTCCCCCTTTCTGAAAGACCAGCGGACAAATGTCCCGTTAACACACCACTCCCCTTTCTGTCCATGACACCGCACTCTTAGTTTGCTGTCCACCTTAAGTGAAGTCCTAGGGTCTAGGGGTGCCGTTAGGTGCATTCAGCTCCAGCCTTAGGGGAGGAATGCAGGAAAATCAAATGATGCCTCTGCCCACTCCGGTCACTGCCCACTCTGCCACTGCACACTGCTGTCACCTTCTGAAGTTTCTGCACTGGTCCAGTCCCAAGTGTTCTCAGCTCTTAGGTTATGGCTACATTGCAAAAAATACCAGCAGCCACAAATCTCAAAGCCCAGGTCTACAGACTGGGGCTCTCATTATGGTACAAAAAATAGCCATGTAGTTGTTCCTACTGGGACTGGAGCCCAGGTTTCGGAGCCTGAGTAGGAATGTCTACACAGCCATTGTTAGGGCCGAAGCACAAGCCTGAGTCTGTAGACAAACCCTCAGTGATTTCACTGGGTAGTGCAGAGCTCCAGCTGCTGCTGCCGTTTCTGCACTGTCTGGACAGCAATTCTGTCCAACAATAACGAAGGCTCAGCCCTTAATCTAGCTTCTCTCAGACCAAATCATCACTGAGCAAAACCAAAAGCCCCGTTGATCACTATCAAGTGTTTCTCAAAACACCAGAGGAAAAGAATCACAATTTTCCAAAACCCTAGAAGGAGGGATCACACCACCACACTGACGGAGCGAATTAGGTTCATCTTAAGGTGACCACATCTCTTAGGGAATAGTACATACAGTGCTGCTGGCCTCTAGTCACACTGTGTATTGTGGGCCTAGCATAGTCATGGATTAGAAACACAGACCATGTGCGCACAGTGACTGATTCTGCACTGCATAGAGAAAAAACGTAACCCCTAGAGAACTGCAAATTCAACATAAGCAACTGCTTAGGTGTAACCCTTCTGCCGGGGGGAGTCAGCAGCAACCAGGGCTGGGTTCCTTTTGACAACACAACACAGAACCAGCTCGAGTCCACACCCAGTAATCTGAAAAAAATTACACCCCCCACTTGGTACCTCTAAGAGCCAGTACTTCTCCTCTCACAAGCACTAAGTACATGTATAGAAGAGAAAACTTTGAATAAAAGGGGAAAGGAACCTGGCATTACTTGGGAAAACACCACAAGCATGATTTGAAAACATCTGACCATGAATAAAACACCCACCCCAGAGTACATTGGCAGCATCCGTTTCCTCAGTCTCTCACCTTGCAGTGTGACAGTCCGACAAACAAATGTCCCTTTAACATGCCAGTCCTCTCTCCCTCCACCGCACCCCACTCACAGTTGTCCTTGGTCAGTGAAAACCCAGTGTTTGGAGGTGTGTTTGCGTGAGTTAACCTCCCACCCCGGGGGGGTGGGGGAGCGGGGGGGGGCAGCACTGAGCAGTGATTCAGCAGCCGTCGCTGTGCCGCTGTTCACTCTGCATCGCTGTCTGCCTTTGTTCACTCCATAGCCGGCCACTCCACCATCATTGACTGCACCGCCAGCCACCCCCCAGTGTTCCCTCTGCCACTCTCCGGCGCTCTGCCACCAGTCACCCTGCCACGGCCCTCTCCACTGCAACCTCTGGGATGTTTTGAAGTTCCACCACTTAACTCAGCTCTCAGCAATTCCAGTGCTCAGTGATTCCAGCAGTTAGCGAGGCAACCTCGTTCACCAGAGACACTGTCCCACAACGGACCTAAGGCTTCATATTTAGACTGGGCTATCAGTGATGTCAGCTCGAGTGATCCAAACCAAGAGACTCTCAACTGGGCCTTAAGAAGCTCTGTTATTAAACAGTGCAGAGTCAAATGGCACGTAAAGCCAGATGGGCACAAATACCCTCTCACATCTCCACTGGCCTTTGGCACCCCTACCTCCTGCTTATTGAATGCAGTTAACTTGAGAGTGACCCCCTCATTCATGGCATACCAAGGCCAGTTCTGCTCCCTTTGATTCACAAAAGGATAACCACACTTTATTACCTCTGCCTCCTCAATAACAAAGCGATTTACAATCCAACACCAGACAAAAGTGATCATTTGGGCAAAGCAGCCCCATCATGTTGCTCACCTAGGCAGAGTGGGTGTGACTATTCAAACACGGTCAGTTCCTGATGTCTTCTCCCCAGCTCATCACTGGGTGTTGGGAAAGCTCATTCAGAGCCTGCTTACATAAGAACCTATAACTGCAATTTCACATAAACAGATTGAAAACTCTGCGCAATGCGTTCAAATGCATCACACATCCAATGAGGCTAACAACATTTCCTTATCCCTGGATCCAAGGGGATGCCTAGCTAGGCATGAGATAATATGATGGGTGACTTGTCCAATGAAGGGGGAGCAATAGCTGTTGATTTGGCAGAGGCAGGGGGGAACCCTTCCCCCAGGGGGAGCTGCAGAGCTTCCCAGGAGGATGCTCCTTCTCTGGGGACACACACAGAAGTCAGGCCCCGGTGACTACAGCATCGGCACTGCACCCTCCCTGGAGATTACAGTGACCATAAATCTTGAGCTGTGGGGGGAGAGTCCCAATTGCTGAGTCATTGTTTCCACCTTGTCACTCCCCCTGGGTGCCCATTTCACCCCCTGCCCCAACAGACTCTCATTCTAATCCCACAGGAAGAAACAACTCCAGTGGGCTTGAAACATCACCGACTCCAGCCAGCCTGGGGACCACACACACAGGTAAAGTGGGGCCTTGATGGGGACTCTCTGGAATCACAGATTAATGGGGTACCTTATAGATCTGGGGGAGAGAAGGGGGATCCCTTCCCCCATGGAGAGCTGCAGAGCTTCCCAGGGGGATGCTCCTTCTCTGGGGACACACAGAGAAGTCAGGGCCCAGCGACTGCAGCACCGGCACGGCACCCTCCCCAGCTGATAATATCCACTAACCCCCCTGAATATTACAGGGACCATAAATCCTGAGCTGTGGGGGGGAGAGTCCCAATTGCTGAGTCATTGTTTCCATCTTGTCACTCCCCCTGGGTGCCCATTTCACCTCCTACCCCAACAGACTCTCATTGTACTCACACAGGTAGAAACTACTCCAGTGGGCTTGAAACATCCTCGACTCCAGCCAGCCCGGGGACCCCACACACAGGTAAAGTGGGGCCTCAATGGGGACTTTGTGGAATCACAGACTAATGGGGTACCTTATAGATTTGGGGGGGGAGAGGGAGGATCCCTGCCCCTGGGAGTGCCGCAGAGCAGGGAGGCCTTTCATAGGGGGATGCTTTCCTTGGCTGCTTCTGATCTGGGGATGCATAGAGGAGTCGGGACTTAGGGGCTGCCCAGCCAGCTTCTACCTTGTCAGAGTTGCATTCATTAATAGATCAATAGGTAGGTAGGTAGGTAGGTAGGTAGGTAGAGAGATAGATAGATATGGGGCAATGGATCAGAACCCATCTCTGACCCCACTGCCGTCACGAGGTAACTCCAGATTTTTACTGGCAGAACTGAGATCAGAATCCAGCCCAGATACTTCCAAGAACTCCACAGACCTGTGCTGTTGCTGGGTTTATAATGCAGGGAACATTAGACAAGGGGAGGCAGCTGAATGCCCTAGGGCTGGGCACAGAGAGATCAAATGACAGACAGACAGACTGAGGAGCAAGGGTATATGTCTCCCCCATAGAAGTCCTGTGTCTTTGTGCATGCAGAGTTCTATCCCAAACCCTCCATCTCTGTGAGCCCCAGGGAGGTAATGGCCATGGGGTGCACCGTGACCATCCAGTGTGAGTGTAGGTACCAGGGCTGAGGGTTGTTCTGTACAAAGGAGGAGACCACGCCACGCTGCATCACATGGAAAGTCCTGCAGACATGACTGCGTTTCCCATCCGCAGTGTTATACAGGATGACAACAGGAGCTACACCTGATTTTATGGCAGCACATCACAAGCCTTCATCTGGTCAGATCCCAGTGACCCTGTGGAGCTGGTGGTGAGAGGTGAGGGGCCTGGTTTGGAGTCCCCGCTCTCAGCCCTGTACCCAGCCCAGCCTTCATAGAGTCTATGCCCCAAGGAGATGCTCACAGCCAGGATCTGCCTGGGGCCTTACAGAGGGGATGCCCAGTGTGGGATCAGGAAATCAGTGGATTTGTCATGCAGCCGGGGGAAGCTGCAGCAGCAGCTGTTGATGTAAGGCAGAGGGAAGGGGGAACCCTGCCCCCAGGGCAAGCTGCAGAACAGTGAGGCTTTCCCCAGGGGGATGCTCCCTATCAGAGTATGCCCAGAGAAGTCAGGGCCAGCAGCTGGAGAACCAGTCCCTTCCCCAGCTGATAAAATCCACTAACCCCCTGGAGGTTAGAGTGACCATAAAGGCTGAGTCGAGGGGGGAGGGGCCCAATTGCTGAGTCGCTTTTTCTACCTCTTAGCTCCCCTGATTGCCCATTTCATCCCCTGCCCTGACAGGCTCTCATTCTAAACCTACAGGTGGAAACAACCTCACTGGGCTTGAAACATCACCATATCCAATCAGCCCGGGGACCACACGGACAGGTACCTGAGTGGGGAAATCATGCCTCAGGAATCTACTACAATGCTTTGAAGGGGTCCACAAGCATGTGGACAAGGGTGATCCAGTGGGTATAGTGTAATTAGATTTTGAGAAAGCCTTTCACAAGTTCCCTCACCAAAGGCTTTTAAGCAAAGTAAGTTCTCATGGGATAAGAGGGAAGGTCCTCTCCTGGATCAGTAACTGGTTAAGAGATAGGAAACAAAGGGTAGGAATAAATGGTCAATTATCAGAATGGAGAGAGTAAATAGTGGTGTCTCCCAGGGATGTGTACTGGGACCAATATTATTCAACATATTCATCAATGATTTGGGAAAAGGGGTAAACAGTGAGGTGGCAAAATTTGAAGATGACACAAAACGACTCAAGATAGTTAAGTCCCAAGCGGACCATTAAGAGTTACAAAGGGATCTCACAAAACTGGGTATCTGGGCAACAAAATGGCAGATGAAATTCCATGTTGAGAAATGCAAAGTAATGCTCATTGGAAAACATAATCCAAACTATACATATAAAATGGTGGGGTCTTAATTAACTGTTATCATTCAGGAAAGAGATCGTAGAGTCACTGTGGATAGTTCTTTGAAAATATCCACTCAATGTGCAGCGGCAGTCAAAAATGTGAACAGAATTTAGGGAATCATTAAGAAAGGGATAGATAATAAGACAGAAAATATCATATTGCCCCTCTATAAATCCATGGTATGCCCACATCTTGAATACTGTGTGCAGATGTAGTTGCCCCATATCAAAAAAGATATGCTGGAATTGGAAAAGGTACAGAAAAGGGCAACAAAAATGATTGGGGGGCATGGAACAGTTCCATATGAGGGAAGATTAATAAGACAGGGACTTTTCAGCTTGGAAAAGAGACAACTAACGGGGGGGGTGGTGGTAGAGGTCTGTAAAATCATGACTGGTGTGGAGAAAGTAAATAAGGCAGTGTTATTTACTCCTTCTCATAACACAAGAACCAGGGGTCACCAAATGAAATTAGTAGGCAGCGGGTTTAAAAGAAACTAAAGGAAGTACTTCTTCACACAACACACAGTCAACCTGTGGAACTCTTTGCCAGACGATGTTGTGAAGGCCAAGACTATAACAGGGTTCCAAAAAAAACCCCTAGATAAATTGATGGAGGATAGGCCCATCCATGGCTCTTAGCCAAGATGAGCAGGAATGGTGTCCCTAGCCTCTGTTTGCCAGAAGCTGGGAATGGGTGACATGGGATGGGTCACTTGTTGATTACCTGTTCTGTTCATTCCTTCTGGGGCACCTGGCATTGGCCACTGTCCGAAGACAGGTTACTGAGCTAGATGGACCTTTGGTCTTACATAGTATGGCCACTCTTATGTTCTTATGGGATGGGGACTCTGTGGAATCACAGATTAAAGGGGCAACTCTAGATCTGAGGGAGGCGGAGGCGGGATCCCTGACCCCAGGGTTAGCTGCAGAGCAGAGAGGTCTTTCAGGTCTGTTCCTGTTCTGGGGGCGCACAGAGGAGTTGGGGCTCAGAGGCTGCCCAGCTGGCCTCTTCCATCTATCCTTCATTAAATAGCTAGATGGGTAGCTAGATCCAGGGGTAATGGATCAGAATCCGGCCCTCAACCCATTGCTGTCAGAGGGTGACTCTGGATTAACCCTGGAGGAGCTGAGTTCAGAATCCAGCCCTGATACTTCCAAGAACTCCACAGACCTGTGCTGTCCTTTCACAGCCCTCACGAGGCGCCTGGATTTCACCTGGGGCAACATCCTCCGTCTGGGTCTGGTCTCCGGGGTTCTGCTGGCCCTGGTGCTGATCATGGCCGAGGCTGGTTACTGCTGGAAGGAGACTCCAGGTGACATGACCCCCCTCTCTTATCCCTTCCCCCACCCCAGGACAAGGCCCCCCAAGTCTGCCAAGCCCCTCTGAACATGGGGGTACCTCATCTGCACATAACCCTTGGGCAGCTGGCCCAGCTCCTGTACCACCTGTCAGTGGGGGGAGGAGTCAGACCAGGGTGTCCCCTGCACACACTGAGGCTGCTATGAAGGGTGTGTGATGTCCAGAGATGCCCCTTCCCACTGTGAGCTGGAGCCACCCCAATGCCTGGCCCTACCCCACTCTGAGTGCCCCAGGTGGGTAGGTCTGTGGTGGCGGGGGGGGGGGGGGGGTCAGTGCACACAGACACTAGGTCTCTTTCTGGCCAGCAGCTCCCACCTCTCCAACCCCTGGAAACCTACCCACCCTGGGCAGCTGTCTTGTCCTCCCCTCCCCTCAATCCCATCCCAGTCAGGGGGCTTGGGCCTGTGGGGTGACACTGGCCCTCTAACCCGCCGTCTCTCTGTGCTTACAGGGGAGCCTGGGTCCAGCCATGCAGAGACGAAGATCTCCTTAGGGGAAGAGCCCTATCTGCTTGGAGGGCTCCACAGGGCAGAAAAGCCACTCTCCCTTCCCCCAGGAAATCCCTGCTTCAGGGAATCTCACATTTATTCCATGGTGCTCCCAACTCAACAGCTGGACCCTTGGGAGCAAACTCTCGACCCCCGGCACCAAGCACACCAGCCCCTGTGTCACCAGCTAAGGGAGCACCTGCCAGGGCCCCAGGGGGTGGGGAAGCAGGGCCGTAGCAGAGCCCCGTGCAGGGAAGGTGCTGCCTATGTCTGTGGGAAGCCCAGGGTGGGGTGTGGGGGGCTGGGCGCTGTATAGGGCCCCCTCAGTAAATAACCTCTTCCCTGCCAGATTCCCTGCTCCTCCTGCTCCCTGCTGGGGATATGACCTGAGAAGATGAGGGAAGGCCGTTAGTGCTTCCTTAGCCAGAGCATTTGCTTCCCGACCTCAGGGGATGAGCCGGATCCCTGAGTATGCCCCGGAGCCAATGTCAGACTAGGGGGGTGGAGCAGAGCGAGATTCCCTGATCATAAGAATGGCCATACTGGGTCTGTTCAGCCCAGTGTCCTGTCTGCTGGGGGGAGTGTGGGGCAGGGGATCTGGGTGCAGGGAGATGGGGACAGGAGACACCTCGGGGACATGTTAATGCCGGGGCCATTTCTCCCCAGACTCAGGAATCGCTCTGATACCAGAAAAAAGAAAAGGAGTACTTGTGGCACCTTAGAGACTAACCAATTTCTTTAAGCATAAGCATCCGATGAAGTGAGCTGTAGCTCACGAAAGCTTATGCTCAAATAAATTGGTTAGTCTCTAAGGTGCCACAAGTCCTCCTTTTCTTTTTGCAGATACCGACTGACACGGCTGCTACTCTGAAATCTGATACCAGAAGGGATCTGCTGGCCTGAGCCCGGCACCGTCCAGCCCAACATGTGGCTCTCCGTGCACATGCAGCCAATCTGTCACCTCCAGGGAAAACAGCCACCTCGGCCAATGTGTGAGCACGACCCAGCACCCACTTGGGAATGGGATGGGGCAAAGAAGAGCCGGAGACAGCCCTTCCTGGATGGGCACCGACACTGCCATTGCAGTGCAGGGATTCCAGCACACAACCTGTCCCGCACACAGAGCACCCCAGAACCCTGTAATCCCTCCCTCCGCATTGCCAGGCTGGGCTGGGAGCCAGGACCCCAACCCCCAGGGGAGAAAAGAGCCAGGAGCCTCTGTGTACAGGGGAATTGTCTCCCCCAAAGCAGAGCAGGGTCCCAGCCAGAAGGGGTGGCTCAGAGATGTTATCTCCCAGCAGGGCAAGGCTCCCCAGCACCCCATCCTGCAGAATCCCAGCTCCTGAGATAGAGTGACCGGCCCCCTGTGCATGGAGACATGAGGTCTGGCCCCTGGCACTGAGATAAAGTCATTTACTGCTCCCCCAACCCCGGGGTGTCTGTCCTGGTCTCTCTCTGGAGCTTCAGTTCTCTGTTGCCTCAGTCCCTGCAGTAGGGTCCCCCACTTTATACATCACCCGGCTCCCTCCCCCAGCTCTCACCCCCTCCCCAGTAGCTGATCCCATCTCTGTAGGGATGGACCCTACTGTCCTGGATCCCATCTGCCCCCTTGGACCTTCTCCCCAGCTCTCCTGGCCCCTGCTGGGTCACCAGGAAGATTTTTCTCCACCCCCCCTCCATCACCTCTCCTCAGCCTGGGTGGGAGGGAGTGTCTCTCAGCACCCCAGTCTCTGAAGAGCCCCCAGAATCCTCCCAGAATTTCCAGAGCATTCTCTGCCCTATATATCCCCTGGGTGGCTCCAGCCCCTACCTATGGAGCTGCCCCTCAGGCCATCGGGGGCAGAATTGTTCTTCCCAACCCTGCTGAGCCATGGCAGCACGAGCTGGTGTGTGTGGGGGGTGATGCTCTGTACCTCGGGGGAACATCCTACACCCCCATGTTCATCCTTGTAAAATGACTGTGTGGTATCCAATCCAAAGTTTGTCAGGTCGGCTGTCTTCGGATGGAGAATCCAGTATGTCCTTTGGTCCATTGTTCCAGTGTTAATTACTCTCTCTCTTAACAAATTGTTGCTGTATTTTCAGTCTGAATTTGTTTGGCTTCAACTTCCAGCCAATGCATCTTGTTATACCTTTCAAAAGTGTTGCATTCTAATAGTTGATGTTTAACGTCCTCGCTAGGTGCAACCTGAATAGAAAGTATTTCACTATTACTGTAGGATATGGATACGTCATTCCACTGCTTCCCAAATACAGAGCAGAAATATTTGTAATACTTCTCCTTTTTCTGCATCATGATTTACAGTTGTACCATCCTCATCTCCAACTGCACTAAAACTGATTGCTAGGATATTTTGTTTTCCATATGTTTCAAGAACTCCTTATTGTCCTTATCCTAAAATGCCATAGATTTTTCATTGATATTATTAGATTTTTCTTATCAAGTGTCTACAATTCCTAACTCCTCAGTTGCACCTATTGAGATGAAGTTCCCCATTTCCTAGTTGTTTAATATTATCATTTGTTATTTCTGCTTTCACTTCCACTGATAACCAGGATGGGGGTTTAGCTGAAGAAGCCACTTTCACAATTTGCTGAATTTTGTGTTTTGGGGGCATCTGATACATCTTAAACCACGCCCCAGCATGGGTCACATTTAGGGTTGCCAACTTTCTATTTGCAGACAACCGGACCTCCCTTCCCTGCCTCTTTCCCAAAGTCCCTGCCCCTTTCCCGCCGCTTTTCACAAGACCCCGCCCCTGCCCCATCCTTTCCCTCAAGCCCCTACCCCTGTTCGCTCCTCTCCTCCCCATCCCCCCCCCCCCCCGCTGCTCTCTCTCCTCCCCCTTCCTTGTAGCTGGCCCCTCTCCTCTCCACTTCCCTTCTCCACTCCCACTGGGATCCCTCTGTCAGGGAGCTGCAGCCTGACATGAAGTCTCCTGCCTGCCCAGATGCAGGTAGGAGGCGGCCCCAGCTGAGCGGGGTCTGGCTCGGGTTGATGACCCGGCACCTCTCCCTTCCCGCCCGCAGTAACCAGACTATTGGTGTCTGGTCAGTACATCTGACTGGACACTACCAAGTCCCCTTTTTGACCGGACTTTCTGGTTGAAAATTGGGTACCTGGCAACCCTAGTCACATTTTAATCGGTCAAAACAAGGTCTAATATCCAATTACCCTGACTAGGTTGCAATATTTATTTTTATTTACTCTGGGATGAAAGATGCGAATGTAGCCCCTGATCTAACTGCAGCCGTCAGGGACTCCAGAATGACCTGAGGGGAGCTGAGATCAGAATCTAGCCCTGCTGCCTTTGCAGGCGATGAGTGACTCTGGCTTGACCCCGGGCAACCTGATCAGGGTGCAGGATATTGTTTCCATTTTGGAGTGAAGATTCAGGTCTCAGCTCCTCTTTTCCCTGACTCAGCTCCCCATTATTAATACAAACGTTCCCCCAGCCCTCTGGCCCCTTTGGTACTCAGCTCCCAGCCTCTCAAGCTGCCTGAACAGCCAACTCACCCTTGTCTCCGATCCTGCCCCACGGACACAAGTGCTGGCCTCAGACCCTCGCCCCCAGGCACAAGCTGGCACTCATGGAGAAAAAGGGCAGTGAGCTCACACGACATGATGGGACAGTGAGGGACCCCTCAGTGCTGCTCCAAATACCCCAGTCCCCAGCTCCACGGAGCCTGATGCCCCAGGAGCTCAAATGAGGAACTGAGCAGGGGGCTGCAGGCACAGGGAGCCTGTGATGCTCAGTGAGAGCAAACCAAGGTCCCTGCCACTCCCAACAAACTACATCCCCATAAACTGCTGCCCACATCTCTGTGCTGCACAGGGGACACCCAGGGGAACTGGGGGGATGAGCTGTGTTAATTCCACCAATCTGACCAGACCAGAATCTGGGTGCAAGCTGTTACCCCCAACTCTGCTGGATCTGGGACTGTAGGGGTCTGGTGGTCAGAGCATGTGTTACACTGCCAGACCAGGGATGGTTTTAAAAATGGAATTTTATTAAACTTAATGTCCAGCTCCCCAAACAAACAAACAACTCTCCCGCTGGGTCCCCCGGAGAACAACAGAAACCCTCCTGGGGCTGCAGCTTGCATCCCCACTGTTCCTCTTTAGCCTCGCTAGCAGATCTCCAAACCCTTAAAGGGACAGGGCACAGCCTTAGAGATACAGGATACAGGTATGTAGAACCCTGATATTCCCGTATCAGTGCTACACTCCTCCTGTGGAAATATAATATCCCCCAAATATTCCCATTAACAAAATATAAAACGTTCCGTCCAGCCATTTGGCTTATTAGCAGACACCTACGACTTCCACAAGCTCGTGCTTTCGGTCTCAGATGAGCTTTTGTCTTGCTCCTTTTTCATCAGATCTGGAAACTTTTGCATCTCTCTTTGGTTTAATTCACATTAAGCAGGAAGTGTCTGTGTCAAGGCTTGTTCCATTGCCCAACCAAATAGCCAGTTCTGAACAGTTTAAATCCCCAGAGATCCTCAGATCTTATGAGATACCAGCTCCCACATGGTAAGCGGTATAACCATGTAACACAAAGTCATTAGACATAAAAAACATCTACTCAAGAAACATAAAACTAACTATGTAGCGCTATCGACCCCTTTTGTAGAGCAATATCCAAACCAGAAGCCAATGTCTCTTCATTTACATTAACCTTGGAGAGAATGCAGGAGAAGATACAGGAATAGGTACGAGGTACAGCATGTAAACACAAGGATAAACCCATGGTGCATTCACCAGTAGCTGGAATTAGACACTGATGAGTAGGTTCATAGGTCAGTGTCTGGGGGGCTCTTCCCTCTCTAGTCAGAGGACCTCATGTGACAATGGGTTGTTCTCGAGATCTGTCCTCTTGTGCACTGATGGTTTCCGGGTCCATGGTCACATTTAGCCATTCATGTCTTTCATTGGCTGATGTGGATGTCACATCAGACTAGTCATCTGTCTTCAAGTTTACGAGATCAACAACACCCCCATTTCCCAGCCGTGGAAGGAATGTTTCTGCCTCTGAATTCAGAGTCACCACGCCATGGGTACCATGTTGTTTGTCTTCGCTCTCACTATCAGAATCACTGGAGTCCAAATTCTGTCCTTAGAGAGGCTTGGTCTACACTACAGCCTACTTCAGTATCACTTACGTCCCTCAGGGGTGTGATTAATCCACACCCTCTGAGTGACATAGTTATACCGACCGTAACCCCCTGTGTAGACAGTGCTCTCCCGCCGACATAGCTACTGCCTCTCGCAGGGGTGGACTTATTACGCTGACAGGAGAGCGCTCTCCCATCAGCATAGAGCATCTTCACCAGACGCGCCACAGTGGAGCAGCTGCATCGGTGCCTCTGTGCCGCTGTAGCACTTCTAGCAGAGACTCGCCCTTAGATTCCAGTTTTGCTTATTTCCCTTGATCTCTGCATCTTCTGCCGTGGCGCTGTGCAGCACAGTGTCATCTCCAAGGGCAAGAAAACCCAGAGAAGCAAAAACTTGTGGTGACAAACTCTACCACCTCCTTCTCCACCTTCTGCCTTTACTCTGTGAACTCTCCCCTTTCCTTTCATCTTCTAACATGAATTTTATCTTCCCAATAGGATGTTAGTTTGCCCGGTCCCCTTCCTGACAAGTACTCCTGTCCCCTGGCCAGAGGGCAGCACCGTACACTTTCTGACCATAATGATTCGTACCACGAATAGCAGAGTTTTGAGAACATATTGAGGCCAGTTCATAAACGTCTTTCAATTGCTGTTTCTGTGTCTCAGCATATTCTTTATGGTTCCTAGGTGCAGATTCAGAGTTCATAGGTAGAGCAAATGCAATGACAATAGACAAATGTGATTATCTTCAAGATAATAAATAGAAGGGTGGGAACTCATAGCATCATTTTGTGTACAGTTATAGGCATAGATGGTCTTATGGTCTTATTAAGGGAGTCCTTCCAGTCTGATTTTTGTTCTTCTGGCAAGGTTATCAATGTAGCCAGCAGAATTTGATTCAGCCTTTCTACTTGCCCATTGCCCTGTGGCTGGTATGGGGTTATGGGAGAAGTTTAAATCTTACTGTAGTACTCTACCCTTTGGAAAAAAAAACTATTTTCAAACTCTGCTCCTTATTGATGATGGATTCTTTTGGGGAAATCAAATCTTAAAACAAACTAATTGAAGATCTTGTCTGTCACTGTCTTTCCTGACTTTTTGGTGGTAGGGTAGACTTTGACAAACCAAGTAAAGTGATCCACCGAGGCTCAGATGTATTCCTATCTTTCTTTGCTTCTTCCTAGATGGAAGAAGCCTGTGGATACAAGTACAAATGCTTCTGTTGTAACTAAGTAAATAAGGTGCCGCCAGACTCCTTGTTGTTTTTGTGGATACAGACTAACACGGCTACCCCTGGTACTTGTTGTAACTATGGTAGTTAGATGAAATCTGGTACGCTGGTGAGGTTTCCTTTGCTTGGTGCACACACAAACTCTAGTGACACAATGTTCGATGTACAACATCCTCCTGTGTTCTCTTGGTTATTTGGTTTGTGCCCCAAAAACTTATACTGAAGCATTTTAGCAATAGCTGGATCTTTCTTCTGAGTTGCCAAAATGTCTTCTCCTGGAATAAGTTTTATGGTGGATGTAATGCCCATGAAGGAGACTTCTACTGTCAAAGGATTGGTAGTAACAACTACTAACCTGGACACCTTGCCATCAGTTTGTATATCCAAGGAGTTTGACTGCTTTAACAACACCTGTGTTCGTCTCTTCTGTGCATCCTGTCACTATCAAGGGGAATTCCTGATAAAGCGTTAGATTTCCCTAGATGATATTTAACTACAGTAGAACCTCAGAGTTACGAACACCCTGGGAAAGGAGGTTGTTCGTAACTCTGAAATGTTCGTAATGCTGAACAAAATGTTATGGTTGTTCTTTCAAAAGTTTACAACTGAGCATTGACTTAATAGAGCTTTGAAACTTTACTATGCAGAAGAAAAATCCTGCTTTCCCTTTATTTTTTTAGCAGTTTATGTTTAATACACTACTGTACTGTATTTGTTTTTTCTCTCTCTGTTGCTGCTGCCTGATTGTGTACTTCAGGTTCCAAATAAGGTGCATGGTTGGCTGGTCAGGTCATAACTCTGATGTTCATAACTCAGGTTTTCTACTGTATGAAGTTAAAGTCAGCTAATTCTGCAACCCACGGGTGCACTATGGGGTTCAGCCTGGCAGTGGTGGAGATGTAGGTTAGCACATTATTATCTCTGTTAACTGTGAAGGATTGTGCATCGCAGATTTAGTCTACTAAATAAATAAATGGTCAGTTTTCGGAGTGGAGAGAGGTAAATAGCAAGGTCCCCAGGGATCTGTACTGGGACCGGTGCTGTTCAACATATTCATCAATGATCTGGGAAAGGGGGTACACAATTTTGGCAGGCTCAGCTTAGTTTTTCACTCCAGCTAGCTCCTGAAGCTCAATCCTGGGCAAACTGCCCTGATTACAGTTTCCATTATCTCTGTCTCAGTGGTCCCCTTGGGAACACCATTTGCAATTTGATAAGCCAAACTGCTTTGGTTTAGCCTGTCCTTTTGCAGGGAGTTCCTAAACTGTCCTGTTATTTTAAAGTCTTTCTTTAACACTGGTTTTCTTTTCTGGGATGGGATTGACCGATCTTTTGCTCCTCTTTTGCTGTAGCAATGGCTTGTAAAATCGTCTCTCTTAATGCCAGCAATGTAAGACAATCCCTGATTTTCCAGCGGGTTTGGCTCTTCACTATTGAAATGAATTCTTATATATTTGGGTAAGGTCAAAGAGCTTTTGGCTGCAGTTTCACTGTGATGTGTCCCAGAAATGCCCAGGGAGTCACAGACTTCTCTTAAATGCTCATCCTTTAGCTGGTATCAGAGTCCTCCTACCTCCACTACTGGTCTTTTAACTCTCTCCCAGCCATAGCGCTTGCAACCAATGAAATCTTCCCTGGCAGCTTTCTCTGGAGCAGTCTGCAGCAGTTTGGTGGGTTCATCTCTTGGAGAGGTCAGATCATTGCAATTCAGCCTCTTCTGTCTGGGCTCACCAAATCTTACACTCCCGGAGCAGGGACGGTTTGAATAGTGGAGTCTTATTAAACTTAGTATCCACAGAACAAACAAGAGCTTCAAGCCTTTTCTGGTTCCCTTGGGAGTGCTACACTGCAGCTGAATTGAGCCGAGGGGAACGTATGGCTCCTCTCAGAGAGTGCACTAAAGACACGAAGTGATGGGGCTTGTTTCCCTTCTGGGGAGGTGCATTCACTCAGCTGGGGGGGAGGGATAGCTCAGTAGTTTGAGCATTGGTCTGCTAAACCCAGGATTGTGAGTTCAATCCTTGAGGGAGCCATTTAGGGATCTGGGGCAAAAAGTGGGGATTGGCCCTGCTTTGAGTAGGGGGTTGGACTAGATGGCCTCCTGAGGTCCCTTCCAACCCTGATATTCTATGATGCTAGAACAGGCCAGCAGGGGAGCATCTCCTCTTGTGCAGGGAGTCATCTCAGGAGAAGCACAAGGAACAGAACAGCCTTTGGACTGTACACGTCTGTCCTAGACTACACAACACCTCTTCTCTCCTCCTCGCTTCATCTTCAGTGAGCAGTATTTTCCTGCACGCCGTCTGCTCTGACCCCTTCTGTTGATACACAAAAAGTGTTCATGGGAACACTGCTGGCGCCAGCACTGCCAGGGCACTAGCGCGTGTGCACACTTAATCACCTTTGCCAGCGCTGGGCGTTTCCACAGCAACAGGCTGCGTCGGCAAGAGGTGTGTGGCTCCGGGGTCGTCATCCCAGCATCCCTCATGCCGCCATCAGGCACGTTGTCTTGTGTGGGCTTTTTGCAGTGCATTGTGGGATACGAGCACCCCTCTCAGGGAATTTTAGCGTTTAGGGTGCGGGACAGATATGGCAATGTCCTGGCACATCCTGGGTGAACCTACCTGAATTAAGTGTAAGTCACTTTGGAGTCCATTGTATTAAAAATGCAAAGTTTCTGTATTATTGGGGGTTGTCCAAAATTCCTCTAGGGGGGAAGCGTGGCCAGTGTAAACCTCCAGAAGCATTATGAGCTTCAAAGGACTATTTCAAGCAGCTCGCCAGACAAACAAAGTTACATGGGGTTCTGGGGAAATACCTGGGGGAGACAAATGCACGTTACTAGGCATGGCAGGGTGTAGAGGATTCATGCATGAGTCCCCACTGACAAAAAAAACAACCACTTTGTTGGGAGCTGTTCTTCGTTTGGTCACTGTAAGAGTTGCTTTGGCAGGAAGGACCAGAAGAGCAATGGAGGAATAACCCGGCCATGGCCGAGATAAGAAGCAAAGGCCAATGACCACAAGGGGGGTTCGAATGCAGCCATACAGAGCACAAAGGATTAGCAGTCCATCGCCTTAACCAGTCAGCCAGGCCATCAGTTAAAAGGGCTCTGGTGTCACCAGCTGTCCTTTGATCTGCTGAAGACAGTGCTGAAGCCTGTAATCATGCTAGTGTTGGGGAAGCCTCCTGCAAGATTCCCATTCTCGAGAGGTGGTTGTGAGTCCTGGCGAGTGAAAGACATGCTACGGCAATTGCTCCCTAGCTGCTGCCACCAGAACAAGGAGGAAAGGCCAGAGATAAATGTGGTGTTTGAAATCACATGGGCAGATCACAATGGAAGTGCTGGGACATCAGTTGGGGTGTGTGTGTGGCTGAGTCACATGACCGACCCCATAACATGTGCTGTGTCTCTTTCTGGAGGATGCCCCAGGGTGGCTCCCGCAGGTCCCAGCCCTGGGTTATAAATAGGCTTCGTAGAACTCAAGTTTTAATTTTTTTTCTTTATAATTTTGACAATGTCAATGTTGATTTTTAAGGGTTTTTAAATTTTTGTTATCGGTTTAAATGTCCACTATTGGTTAAAATCATGGGTTTTCGCAACGTTTTTATATTTATTGATTTATATTTCACAGTGGAGGGAATTAAAGGGGGGGTCAGACAATAATTATTTAATGGCAGTAGATGTTGAGATGCAAAAAGTTAAAGCTTTATAACCATTAAGACAAAAATTGGCATAATCACATGTCAAAATATACAGTAAATATCCCAAAATCAACCTCTAACAATGTCTCGAGCAGCATTTCTCTTACTTTGCTTATCTGCAAATGTATGATTATTATTGATGGAAATATTTTCTTGTGGGTTTGTGTGCATGCAGGGAACTTGATGTTTACTGATATTTACCAATAACCATCTCATCCTTCCAAGCCTAGTTCTAAACAGAGCCCCGCGCTGTGCTTGAGATGAGCACGGAGCGTGGGCTGTGGTTGCAGGCTGTGGTCCCTGTTCCCAGCACAGGAGTGTCTCCTCCCCCAACCCCAACCCCATCCCCTCGGCCCTGGCAGTATTTATAGACACACAGCCCCAGGGAGGGCAAGCAAACAGCACCCTTTGGGACAGGCCCACAGCTCTCTCCTGCTGGATCCGGCTCCCTCTCCCCAAGCCAGGCCCTGCAGGAATGAAAATTAAACCCTTTTGAAGTGAATGTGTCACTGCTCACACACAGGGCTGGACTCTGTCCTGGGGACAGGAGCATGATCCCAGAATGACACTGCTGCAAGCCGTGGGGTTCCTCTGTATTTACACACACACAGAGAGCAGTGTGACTGAAGAGCATTGACTGGGGTGTGTGCGGGATGGCCATTTTACATAGTCTCCTCGCAGTCTTTCCAGGACATGGGCACAGAGAGCGGGAGCTGCCATAGCAATGTTCCCTCTAATTTTTTCCATCCACGTGCAGAATAAATTTTGTTATGTGCACCGAGGTATGTGCCTATGTGTGCCATCAGTAGAAACAAAAAAACTAGATATAATACATATTTTTAAAAAGTTACCATAGGGATAATTACTCCAGCCAGGACAGGTTAGGCATTTTAGAACTCACTACTTAAAGCATTAAATTTAAGTGTAAGAGAAATGAAAAATATGAAATGCACAAACCAGTCAAAACACTAAAATCACATACTTTGAAAGAATAAAATTACAGAGAATATATGTGCATTACAGGAAGTACGAAGAAGTAACAACAACAATAATACGAGTATGTGTTGGGAGGTGAGTGTGAAAGAGACTCTGTGTGTGTGTGTGTGTGTGTGTGAGAGAGAGAGAGACAGACAATGTGAGCTGGCTGCTGGGGAAATCTCAGAAACAGTGCACTGTCCCTTTAAGAAAGGCGCTCAGTCACACTCACCGTTCAGGGCTCTGTCTTTAAGGGCTTGTCTACACTGGCACTTTACAGCGCTGCAAGTTTCTCACTCAGGGGTGTGAAAAAACACCCCCCTGAGCACTGCAAGTTTCAGCGCTGTAAAGTGCCAGTGTAGACAATGCACCAGCGCTGGGAGCCGTGCTCCTCCGTGCTATTCCCCTCGTGGAGGTGGGTTTTTTAGAGCGCTTTAACGTTGCCAGTGAAGACACGCCCTCAGATAAAGTTCAGATCTCACCACAGAGGAGCGCCTGCGGGCTGCTTCTTGGAGCTACTTCTTGTTGCCCCATGTTTATCAGTTACCCCCCCCATCTATTCTCATTAGTGAGTTACTCCCCCGGCCCCAAGTCTCATGGACACATCGCTGCACAATTATGCAGCCCACAGACCCTTCTCTAATCCCAGCCGCCCTCTGGTCTGCCCCGGTGACCCAGGAACTTCTTGGTGCCAACTGACGGAGGGCAGAGGGGTGCATAGAGTTTTATGGGATCCCTGGGACAGATATATGCACAATAGCTCACCAAAGGGTGGCCTGAGAGGTCTCTACCAAGAGCCCGTAGCCCACTGGGCATCATCATTGCTGCAAGGTGTTTGTATGGGACATAGCTTAAGAGAGATGTGAAAAGTCAGAGATTAGGCTCCAGAAGTGTTGAAGAAAAGCTCATCTCCTGCGCCATGGCAATCCCTTTGGCGGAGCCAATCAGCACACAGAACAAAGCCCAGCCGTGGAGACAGGCTATCTTCACTGTCTGGGCCAGGTGCGGGCCTGAGAATCTACAAAGGGCTTGGCTACACTTACAGTGCTGCTTAGTGAAGACGCTACCTATGAGAGAGCTCAGCGTAGGTACTCCACCTCCATGAGAGGTGGTAGCTAGGCCAAAGGGAGAAGCCCTCCTGTCGACACAGTGCTGTCTGCACTGTGGGATAGGTCAGTATAACTGCGTAGCTCAGGGATGTGGATTTTCCCCACCCTTGATCGATGTAGTTAGACTGACATACACTGATAGCCTAGGACAAAGGACCCCGAGTGTAAGTCTGCGAAGAGAGACTTCCTCTGGGAAGAGACAATGGTCTGAACCTAGAAAGAAAGAGGAGAAGGGACAAGAGCTCCCTTTCACCCAGGAGATGGCTGACAGTGTTTGTCTCAGGAACAGGAGATCACAGCCAAGCCTGGAGTAAAACCCTGGAAGGACTGTGGGGTGAGCATTGCTCTACCAGACATAAAAATATCTCGTTCAGTGAGTCTAGGCTGTAGTCAAGGTGGTTTGATTTTATTGGCCATGGAACCATTTCTTTCCAACCCTTCTCTTTGCTACTCCTCGAATCTCTACACTCTGTGAAATCACTTGTCCTTGGTGTCACTATGAAGGGATCTAGAGCTGTGCGTTGATCGGGGTGGTGATTGGAGTTGGAGCTGGTCAGCTGGGGGCCCTGTTCCTTTGGGAGCAGCGGATCTGTGACTGCTGTGAGTGCCCTGCGGGACAGGGGCTGGGTGCTGCAGGGGGATGCTCGGAGGGCTGGGGGCTGGAGTGTGCCTATTGCCAACCTGGAGAGAGATCACCCTGTGAGGCCTAGAGGGCACGGCTTGTGTGGCCTGTAGCCGGGGGAATCGGAGAGCTGATCCCTGGTGGGCACAGATAAGGCTTGATCATGCCAGGGGCAGCTGGTAGTGAAGTGCCCCACAGCCCCGGGTGCCCCCAGGGACTGTCATGGGCCCCCAGAACCTCCAAATTCCTCTTCTTACTCCTCCTCCCTGCCATTCCTCTCAGCATATGGGGGCTCTCCCCTGCCATTCCCTGCAGGCCTCTCCTGTTGCTCTGGGTCAGGCTGAGTGACAGCTCTTTTCTCCACGTTGCAGGTGATGATCCGGGCAGATGTCACGAGAAGCAGGACCAGGGTGGAGCGCAGGATCCAGACCCAGAGCAGAACAGCAGGCGCTGGAACATGGGAGAGAGCAAGGTGAGAGATCACGTGCCATGGGGCTGAGTGTGGGAGCAAATGCACAGGACAAGGCCCACTCCCCGCCTGGCTGGACGGGTCTTTGTTGAGTGCTTCCCACCCACACCACATACATGGGGTGTGTGTTGGGGGCATTTCACCCAGCAACGATGCATCCTGGACAAGCCAGGGGGAGGCCTTTGACTGACCCCAGCCCTACTGGTTAGAGGTCTCATGTAACCCTTCCTGGCTCCGCTCCTGCAAGGATCTTCCTCACTGCTTCCTCTTTGCCCCCTGGTATCCTGCCCTAGCACCTGGTCAGCTGGTGTCAGCCCCCTGCTCTGCACCCTTGGGGCCCTTTCTGAGACGCGCCGGCAACTGGAATCTGGGCTGATACATTGGGGACTGAACTGGGGACCTCCAGAGCCGAAAACATCAGCTGCCGTTTCATGAACTAAAGAACCAAGCCTCTGACATCGTCGGCTGTAACAAGCCACAGCCTCTGTGGCTAGGCAGTGAGAGAAACTTGTAACACACTCACCACTGGGTTAGGCTGTCACCCTGGGGCTGCTCCCAATTAGGACAGGCCAAAATTGTCTAATCTCAGTGCAAGGCTTCCCCCTTCTTACAGAGAAATCACACAGAACTAAAGAAAACCGGTTACCTTTGGCAGAAGCTTCCCCTCCAGAGTTGCTGGCCCCAAGTATATCTGTAGGGTAGATGTACAGTAGATTATGGTTCCCTTCAATAATCTGAAACCCGTATATAAATCAGGAGCAAAATGTCAGAAATTACCACAGAAGTACGTGGGCGTGAAAGCAATAGACTAGGGTTTCTTTCTAGGACACAGGTTTCGTAAAATCACCCCATAAATCTTAAATTCTATTCTTCAATGTCTGACTTAAGGAACATTGACATCACACAAAATTTCAGGTGTATATGCCCCCGCCTCCCAGAAAAACCCTGAAACTTTGTGTCATGTCAATGTACTAAACCTAACAACTAAGATAATGCTATATAAACATATTCCCCCTAGATGTGCAGGGGGGAGGGAGGTGCTGGGGGGGGATGGCCTGGGGGGCACTGCGAGTGCTGAGGGGCAGCCCAGGGGGTGCCATGAGTGCTGGGGGGGTGGTCTGTGGGGGCTCCGCGGGTGCTCAGTTGGGAGCAGCCCGGGACCCCCGCTGGTGATGTGGGGGGGATTGGCGGGGCTGACAGGCTCCCTACCCGGCTTCTTGGAAGTGGTGACATGTCCCTCCCTAAGCTCCTCGCTCCGCAGGCTACCAGCTCCGCAGCTCCCATTGGCTGGGAACTACGGCTAATAGGAGCTGTGGAGGCGGCGCCTGTGGGCGGAAGTAGAGCACAGAGCTAAGCGCTGAGAGAGGGAGGGACATGTTGTCGCTTCTGGGGAGCCCCCACAAGGTAAGCCCGGAGCCCTTCCCCTCTCCTATACCCCAACCCTGAGCCCCCTCCACACCCAAACTCCTGCTGCTGCCGGGCTCGGGGGGCAGTGACCCAAGACTGCCCCAGCAGCAGCTGTTGTGTCTGGCCCAGGGGCTGCCTGAGCTGCTCGGGCAGCCCTGGAGCCACCCACACCGGGCGCTGCAGAAGTCACGGCGGTAACTTCCGTGACCTCCATGACAATCTCGCAGCCTTATCTATGACATGTCTTAGATGTTGGGTTCTGAGGTGTATTGAAAACTGTGGCAGAATTGAGGTCTATCACTTTAATTTGTGAGCTAGTTCCTAGTACTGCTTGTGGGCTTGTGGGTTCCGAGGGAAGTCATATGATTTGTGACAGTCTGGATTGTAAGAGCCAGCCCAGAGTAAAGTTGTGTGAGGTGTGTCTCGCTTCCTTAGGGAGCAGCCTGCTTTGTCTCTCTCTGGTTTTGGTGGTGTCATTCTGAATTCTAAGAAATAATCATCCTATTATGCTTTAACCTTCCAACAAGAATACTGATGTTTTTATTTAACTTTTCTATGTATATGCTGGTAACATCACAGGGCAATCACCCATTTGATGGCCAGTCAGTAGGGGAGGAAGCATAGGGCATGATGTCACATGGCTTCTGGAGTTGATGGTTTAGGCAGGGACACCATCTGCCTCCACTTCTAAAGATTCATGGCCCCGCTTCCTCTGGAGTACTTTGACAATTCCACGGCACTGTCCATGGAGTTTTGTCCAATCAGGATTGATTAGGTCATCTTTTTATGACAGATTATTTACTCAATATAGTAAATGTCATGAAGAAATTGGAAGAAATCCAGAAGAATCATTCAATCTATCACTGTACATTGCTGGCTGTCTACTGGAAGTCCCAAAATATCAATCAGCCTCCATGGATCGTGTCACTTTGAGGAAAATGATCGTAAGATCTTCTGATCATGAATGGAGTAAATGGTTAAACAACAAAATTGTTGAGCACTTGATAAAAGGTCTAAGCTAAAAATCTATTAAAATTTGAAAACCACAAATATGTAAAAAAATTCAGAGCTAGAGCTGAATTCTGCAGCTTAATTATTAACACACACATTCAAGCACCCAATCTGACATTTTACACCAAAAAGGTTTACGTCCTCCAGTTTAGGGCAAGCAAACAAACAAAGAATCATAGAATCTCAGGGTTGGAAGGGACCTCAGGAGGTCATCTAGTCCAACCCCCTGCTCAAAGCAGGACCAATCCCCAATTTTTGCCCCAGATCCTTAAATGGCCCCCTCAAGGATTGAACTCACAACCCTGGGTTTAGCAGGCCAATGCTTAAACCACTGAGCTATCCCTCCCCCCAAAAAGTACTTCCTTTTGTTTGTTTGAAACCTGCTGCCTATTAATTTCATTTGGTGGTCCCTAGTTGTTGTGTTATGAGAAGGAATAAATAACACTTCCTTATCTACTTTCCCTACATCAGTCATGATTGTATACACCTCAATCATATCCCCCTTTAGTCGTCCATTTTCCAAGCTGAAAAGTCCCAGTCTTATTAATCTCTCCTCATACGGAAGCTGTTCCATACCCCTAATCATTTTTGTTGCCCTTTCTGAACTAAGTCCAATATATCTTTTCTGAGATCATAGAATCTCAGGAAGTCATTTAGTCCAATCCCCTGCTCAAAGCAGGACCAATCCCCAAATTTGCCCCAGATCCCTAAATGGCCCCCTCAAGGATTGAACTCACAACCCTGGGTTTAGGAGGCCAATGCTCAAACCACTGAGCTTTCCTTCCGCCCCCAAAGATCTCTTTGTAATCAGTAAATTAATTTCCCTTATTTTCCACTGACCTGAGTAAAAGTCAAAATAGTTGTTAAAACACCACTTTTACAGGCAAAAGAGCTTTCTTTATCTCAACACAAAGGTGGGATTTTAAATTCTCCCAGGATCCCACAAATTGTAGAGTCATCACATGTGACTGTTTGAAATCACCATATGGGGACACCAAAAAAATCAATGATCAAATAAATAAAAGAACGTCTTGTGCCACATGCAGACCAGAGGGCTCTAGCAGCTCTACTTTAACGCTTTACTGTTACTCAGAAAGTAGAAAACGGACCAGCTCCTCAGTTGGTCTGAATCTATAGAGTTCCACCAAGGTCCAGGCGAGGAAAGATGAACTCAGAGCCCAAATCCGCATGAGGTGCTGGTTTCCCTCAGCTCCAGTTGGGCCTACTGAGATTTGCAGCTGCTCAGCACCTTGCTTGATTAGTCCTTTAAGCTTTAAAGCATGTGACCAGGAAAACCACTGGTAAACTAAGGGAGTCACTGAAAAATTGAAGCTGATTTGAGAAACCCTAATGTGCTGAATTCACAGGCTATGCAACTGGTGGTGTGAACTGGACATTAGGAATACATTGTCCGGAAAACAGATACTAATTGGAACCCTACTGAACTGGATCCCAAAACTCCTATTGACTTCAGTGGGCTTTGGATCAGACTCTGAGTAATTGATATGCCTTTTTCACCTTGTGCCCGGCCTCACAAAGTAAAATATACAAAACCTAAATTTCTTCCACATGATACTGGGCAGAGACATATATATAAGGGGCTAACTCTGCTCTCACTGAAATCAATGGAAGCTTTTCTCTTGCATTCAAAGGAGTTAGGATCTAGTTGGTACTAGGACTAAAATATTTTAGCTCTATCTATTAATAGATTCATAGACATTAAAGGCCAGAAGGGACTTGATGATTTGACCTCCTGCATAACAGAAGCGATTTCTGTATCTCAAGCCCGCAACTTCTGTTGTGCTAGAACATGTCTTTTAGAAAGAGACATCGAGTCTTGCTTTAGAGACTTCAAGCCATGGAGAATCCACCACATATTAAATGAGTTCCCTGCCTGAGCACCTGTTCCCTTACCATGGAATCTCTAATGAAATAAGCCCCAGAACATAAACGAGAGAGATGGGCCAGAGCTGCAATATTCAAAGGCAGATTTTGAACTTCCTCTTTCCCAGCGCCAAGAAAAGATGGAAGGGATTTTAACTCAGGGTTTTAACCAAGGTCATTAGATAGGGGAGAATTGCAGAATATGGGTCTGGATAATGTGTGCCCAGAACTTAGAGATGCAGCCACAAGTAGTTTATAATTTAGCATCATTTCCTGCAGTGCATGTGCCCGGGGTGTTTTTCAAATGGTCACAACCCGGTGAGTTTACCCCCATCTGCTCTGAACTTCAAGCAAAGTCCATATGGACATTCCTGACAATGCACCTGACAAATTTCTCATTTAAGGATTGATCAATTTTTTGAAGAGGTTAAACCTGTTCTTCACCTGCATAAAACTCAGAAAGGGCTGGTGGAATCTTGTTCAACCATTAAATAAAATAAAACAAAACAATTAGCGTTGAGCTGGACTTCAGGAATGGAGACTTCAGCACGAGAGATGGAAGTTTTGAAACTTTTACTCTAGTTGCCACTGGCTGCTCCCACTGCGCCCCCGCTGCCTGCCCCCTGTGTGCTAAGCAGCCCTCCCTTCATTCAGCGTGTTCCCTGGTGCACTCAGGTACCGGCGGGCACTGGGGAGAGAAGTCTTCTCCTGGTTCCTGTCGTCCTTGTGCTGGTAGCGGCAGAAATACTCCCCTGGGCTCTCTGGAGACACGGGCTGGGCTGACTCAAAGATGAATTTGTTTCTGTCCTTGGGCAGCATTAAAATTTCCTTGCCGTCCTTACAGAAGATGACGCGCATCACTGAGGTGTCCATAGGGACGAAGCACAGCAGTATGATGGTGTCCCCTTGGGGGGTAGGGCCCTTGTTCAGGATCAGTGTCGGGGCAGGGAGGTCACCTTCATGGGGAGGAAACATTATTTGGTGAAACGGCTCCTCTCTCATGGAGATGACATTTGAATTATGGCAGAGACTAGCCAGGCCCTTGTGTGTCACCCTGGACTGGGCTCACCTCAGCCTGGGGCTTTATGCCATGGGGAAGAAGGGTCTCACTCTCACGAGCCGGATTTGTAAATTCAAACCCAGATGCCCCACGTAACTCAGGGGGAGCTGCCCCCTCCTGCTTTACAACCCCGTTAGCTCCCTCCAGCTCTTCTGCTTTTATCCCTCTTGGGCCAGCTCCTCATTGGGGGTAAATTGGCAAAGCTGCCCTGACTCCAACAGGGCTACGCCTGTTTACTCCAGAGCCTTCACCTAGGGAAGGGGACTGGCAGGACACAACCTGGGAAAGCAGCTGGGTGGAGTCACTAGCCTTCACTTGATGACTTATCCCCACCGGCAGCCGTGTCCCTGGGGTCTGGTTCTCCCTGCCTGGCACTTTGCACATTGCAATCCCAAGTTGTGGCTGCAGTACGTGGAGCAGACTCGCGTTGGCTTTGGTCGCACTAGCTTGAGTAGCCATAGGAGTGAAGCCACGGCAGAATGGGGTCGCTGCTTGAGGGTGAACCCAGTGTCTCAGGCTGCCGTGTTGTTACTGCTGTTGTTATCTGAACTAGCCCAGGTGTGTCTACACATGCTCTAATCACACCTCTGATTGCAGGGGGGACACGCCTTGAGTGAGGTCACTGCCATCTGTAAAATGGGTGAGAGAGATGAGCTCAGCCCCTGGTGTGTTGACCAAGGTGGTGTCCATCTTGTAAGTGGGGCTCATCCGGGAGTCAAACTGCTGGGGGCCTCCAATGCTCAGGAGAAGTTTGTTTTTATCAGAGGACTTGTGGGACCCTCTGGGGTGTGTGTGTCCTCTCTGGGCCATTCCACAGGGGGCGGAGGGTCTGTGACTTGAGCTTCAGCTTAAGATGTAAAAACTCATGCCCTGCGTTCCAAGGAACTCTGGGTCTGAAACCCAGCTGAACCCTCATTTACACACCCGTTGTCATGGCCAGAACCCCCAGGACTTCCAGAGCTGAAAGCATAAGTGAGTGAGGCTCTGACACACTCACACCCTCTGTGGACCAGGCCTGGAGTGCGGCATGTACGCACCAAGCAGGGCATTACTGAAGCATGTGGAACTCCACTTGAGTTCAGTGGGAATTGCTCCCATTACGCCGGTGGCCGAACTTGGTCCTCACCTGATGCCAAATTGGTGCAAATTCCACTGCTCTGCCGCGTACAACCTTTCATCTATTTTCAGATCAATTTACACCCGATCCCGTGTGCTGCCATTTACACTCCCATTGGATTCGGGGCCCCCACGCTCATCCCGTGGGTCTGACTCTTCTCCCACTGAAGTCACAAGGAGTCGGGCCCAATGAATCAGCGGCAGGCTTTTTTACAGTCAGTGGCAATATCCAAAGTGTCCCCCATGAGACCTGATTCCTGGTGCTCTGCCCCACCCGCCAGACACACAGGGCCTGCTTCTCATTTACACTAAAGCCCCATCCACGGGTAAAGTGAGTGTGAATTTACACCCTCTGTTAGCCTCCTTACACTGCCCAAGTGCTATTAAGAGGCCTTAGTGTGCCTGAGGATCGGGCCTCTCTGTTCTATAATTAACGTTGTTACATGGCACCGACACTCACCGGGAGAGCGGCAGATTTCCTGACTTGCAGCCAGCGCCCCTGTGCACTAAAATATAAATTCCCATCGTTAGTGCAGCCAGGTCAGTTGGGAGCTTATCAGAGCTACACAAATTTAAAATACATGGAGCTTTTGCCATTATAGTAATGAGCACACGGGGCGTCCTCCTGGTCTCGCGCTGCCGAGCGTCTCTGGTGGGAATCTCGTCCCCAGGCAGGTTTCCTCCACTACAAATTTGTTCTGTCCTCCATCAGTTCTGCCGTCTTCCTAGTCAAGCACCTGCACCTCTCCTCTCAGATCAACAGCCACGCCCACAACCCCAGCCCTTTAGTCACCCTCCTCAGATTTTCCCACTCCCGCCTCCTCTTCTCTCTGCACAGGGTCTCACTAAGGTATTTAGGGGGAAAGCTGGCACAATATGATGTGACCTTCCCACTGCTTCCTTCCTCCCCACATCCTACAGCTCTCTCCTTTTTCTCCCTTTCACAGACACAGAAGTTTCTCATCTACTCATCTCATCCCAGCTTCTAGTCGCTCATCCCCTCCCTCCCTCTTCCGCTTCATCTCTCACTCTCCTCTGGCTCTTTCCCCTCGCAGTACAAACACTCATTAACTCTCCCAATAACCCCTCTCTTGTCCCTACACTTGGGAAGAATCCCCATAAACATCCACAAAGCTACCTCAGTATCCTCCAGAGCCTGCCGTGAAACTCTCCATTGTCACGCTGCCTACAATAGACCTGACAATGAGGAGGCTGCTGGTGAGCTGAGACTGTATCGTCTCACTGGGTCCATCTACACTGCAGCTGGGCAAGAGCTTCCCAGCACGGGGAGATGGACACGCGCTCGCTCTGCTCAAACTAGACTTACAACGAATGAAAATAATCTAAGTTAATATAAAAATATAAATGCTGCAGAAATCCTGCTGTCATCAGTACTAAAACTCATCTTTCTGGGTTACATGACTGCAAACAGAACATATCAGAACAAATCAGACGTCAAGAATTATAACATTCAATAACCAGTCGGAGAACACTTCAATCTCTTTGGTCACTCGATTACAGACCTAAAAGTTCACAAAAAGAAAAGGAGTACTCGTGGCACCTTAGAGACTAACCAATTTATTTGAGCATAAGCTTTCGTGAGCTACAGCTCACTTCATCGGATGCATACTGTTGAAAATACAGAAGATGTTTTTATACACACAGACCATGAAAAAATGGGTGTTTATCACTACAAAAGGTTTTCTCTCCCCCCACCCCACTCTCCTGCTGGTAATAGCTTATCTAAAGTGATCACTCTCCTTACAATCTGTACGATAATCAAGGTGGGCCATTTCCAGCACAAATCCAGGGTTTAACAAGAACGTCTGAGGAACAGTGGGGGCGGGGGGGGGGGAAGGAATACACAAGGGGAAATAGGTTACTTTTTATAATGAATCAACCATTCCCAGTCTCTATTCACGCCTAAGTTAATTGTATCCAATTTGCAAATTAATTCCAATTCAGCAATCTCTCTTTGGTCAAACTGGACAGTCTCTACATAAAAGAATAAATGGACACAAATCAGATGTCAAGAATTATAACATTCATAAACCAGTCGGAGAACACTTCAATCTCCCTGGTCACGCGATTACAGACATGAAAGTTGCGATATTACAACAGAAAAACTTCAGAAACAGACTCCAAAGAGAGATTGCTGAATTGGAATTAATTTGCAAATTGGATACAATTAACTTAGGCTTGAATAGAGACTGGGAATGGTTGATTCATTATAAAAAGTAACCTATTTCCCCTTGTTTATTCCTTCCCCCCCACCCCCCACCCCCACTGTTCCTCAGACGTTCTTGTTAAACCCTGGATTTGTGCTGGAAATGGCCCACCTTGATTATCGTACAGATTGTAAGGAGAGTGATCACTTTAGATAAGCTATTACCAGCAGGAGAGTGGGTTTTGGGGGTGGGGTGGGGTGGGGAGAAAACCTGGATTTGCCCTGGAAATGGCCCACCTCGATTATCGTACACATTGTAAGGAGAGCAATCACTTTAGATAAGCTATTACCAGCAGGAGAGTGCGGTGGGAGGATGCAAGTTTGCAGATGACACTAAACTGGGAGGAGTGGTAGATATGCTGGAGGGTAGGGATAGTATACAGAGGGACCTGGACAAATTAGAGGATTGGGCCAAAAAGAAACTTGATGAGGTTCAAGAAGGACAAGTGCAGAGTCCTGCACTTAGGACAGAAGAATCCCATGCACCGCTACAGACTAGGGACCAAATGGCTAGGCAGCAGTTCTGCAGAAAAGGACCTCGTGGTTGCAGTCGACGAGAAGCTGGGTATGGGTCAACAGTGTGTCGTTGTTGCCAAGAAGGCTAACGGCATTTTGGGCTGTATAAGTAGGGGCATTGCCAGCAGATCGAGGGACATGATCGTTCCCCTCTATTTGAAATTGGTGAGGCCTCATGTGGAGTACTGTGACTAGTTTTGGGCCCCACACTACAAGAAGGATGTGAACAAATGGGAAAGCATCCAGTGGAAGGCAACAAAAATGATTAGGGGACTGGAACACAGGACTTATGAGGAGAGGCTGAGGGAACTGGGATTGTTTAGTCTGCAGAAGAGAAGAATGAGGGGGGATTTGATAGCTGCTTTCAACTACCTGAAAGGGGGTTGCAAAGAGGATGGATCTAGTCTGTTCTCAGTGGTGGCAGATGACAGAACAAGGCGTAATGGTCTCAAGTTGCAGTGCGGGAGGTTTAGGTTGGATATTAGGAAAAACTTTTTCACTAGGAGGGTGGTGAAGCACTGGAATGCGTTACCTAGGGAGGTGGTGGAATCTCCTTCCTTTGAGGTTTTTAAGGTCAGGCTTGACAAAACCCTGGCTGGAATGATTTAGTTGGAGATTGGTCCTGCTTTGAGCAGGGGGTTGGAATAGATAACCTGCTGAGGTCCCTTCCAACCCTGAGATTCGGTGGTTCTATCTCTAGCCATTCAGAATGTGCTTTGTGTCTGTGACCTGTGCTCGTGATTATTTACACCTCACCCTACTTTTTCAGTGATGATTTTATGTTTTTTCTGGGTGTTAATGAAAATGGTAACTAGTTTACAGCCAAGAAGTGATCCCTGTGGGACCCCACTGGAAACACTCCCACTTGATACAGGAGTTCTGAAGGAACTCAAATGTGAAATTGCAGAGCTATTAACTGTGGTATGTAACCTGTTGCTTAAATCAGACTCTGTACCAGATGATTGGAGGTTAGTTAATGTAACTCCGATTTTTTAAAAAGACTTCAAAGGTGACACTGGCAATTACAGGCTGGAAAACCTAGCTTCAGTACCAGAGAAGTAGGTTGAAACTACAGTAAAGAACGGAATTATCAGGAATGTAGATGAACATGAATTGTTGAGAAAGTGTCAACATGGGATTTGTAAAGGGAAACCATGCCTCACCAATCTATTAGAATTCTTTGAGGCGGGTCAACAAACATGTGGACAAAGGTAATCCAGTAGATATAGTGTACTTGGAGTTTCAGAAAGCCTTTCACAAGGTCCCACACCAAAGTCTACAGAGCAAAGTAAGTGGTCATGGGATAAGAGGGAAGGGCCTCTCATGGATCTCACTGGTGAAAAGATAGGAAACAAACAGTAGGAATAAATGGTCAGGTTTCAGAATGGAGAGACATAAATAGAGGTGTTCCCCACGGATTGGTATGGGGACAAGTACTGTTCAGCATATTCAGAAATGATCTGGAAAAGGGGGTAAACTCTGAGGTGGCAAAGTTTGTGTATGATACAACATTTGTCAAGATAGTTAAATCCAAAGCAGACTGCAAAGAGTTACAAAGGGATCTCACAAATATGGGTGAATGGGCAACAAAATGGTAAATGAAATTCAACGTGAATAAATGCAAAGTAATAGACATTAGAAAACATCATCTCAATGACATGTGCAAAATGATGGGATCAAAATTAGCTGTTACCACTCAAGAAAGAGATCTTGGAATTAATACAAGTTCTCTGAAAACATCTGCTCAGTGTGCAGTGGCAGTCAAAAAAGCTAACAAAATATTAGGAACAATTAGGAAAGGGATAGATAATAAGACAGAAATGATCACAAAGCCACTATATAAATATAATAAATAATATGGAACACTCAAGGACATGGAAACTCAAAAATATCACTTTATTGATCCATGGTACGCCCACATCTTAAATACTGCATGGAGTTCTGGTTATTTTATGTCAAAAAGATGTATTAATATTGGGAAAAGGATACAGAAGGACAACAAAAATGAGTAGGGGTATGGGATAGCTTCCAGATGAGCAGAAATTAAAGACTTGGACTGTTCAGTTTAGAAAAGAGATGACTATGGGGGATACGATACAGGGGTATACAATCATTAATGGTGTGGAGAAAGTGAATAGGGAAGTGTTATTTCCCCGTTCACATAACACAAGAAGCCAATGAAATGTATTGCTGTCAGGTATAAAAGAAACAAAAGGAAATACTTCTTCACACAATGCACCATCAACCTGTGGAACTCATTGCCAGGGGATGTTGTGAAAGCCAAAATTATAATGGGGTTCAAAAAACACTTAGATAAGTTCCTGGAGGACAGGTCTGTTAATGGCTCTTAGCCAATATAGCCGGTGACACAACCTCATGTTCTGGGAGTCTTTAAATCCCTGACTGCCGGATGCTGGGACTGGAAGACTGAGGATGGATCACTTGATAATTTCCCTGTTTTTTTCATTCCCTCTGAAGGATCTGGCACCAGCCACTGTCAGATGACAGGATACTGGGCTAGATGGACCATCTGACCCAGTATGGCCGTTCTTACATTCTTATCTTACCCTCCTTTAATTCTAGCCACTCCATTATCTTGCCGGGAAGCCACCTCAGACTGACAGCGCTACAGTTATCTGGGTCATCCCGTTTACCCTTTTTAATATATTGGCACATTAGCTTTCCAATGCTAAGGTCCTGTGCCCAGCCAATTCCCGGCCTTTGTATCACCCCCAACCAAAGGGAGTGCTGTCCACAGACCACGTCCTGGTGTTACCGGCATGGTCCCCGTTTTCCATGTGATGCCAGTGTCTCAGGTCCCCTTCACACGAACACCTGGGGCATGCTGGGTTTTCATTCCTTCCCTCTCCATGGCTGGGTGTTCTACAGGCACAGTGTCTGCCCGAGCCCTATGCCTGGGCCGGGCAGGCCTGGGTCAGTGTGACAGGGACGCACGGCCCCTGGGGGCAGGGCTGAGGGGGCGCAGTGAAGAGGCCAGTGGAGTGAGAGCTCACACTGCCAGAGCAGGCTGGGAGCTCAGAACAGATGTTAATGACCCCTGCGCATCATTTTGTGATAAATTCACCCCCCCACACAAAGCCCGCCCTGGCAGTGGTGCGTGCGGCAGGCTGTGGAGGGTGGAGACGCCGAGACAGACACCAGCTCACACCAACAACATGCCCTGGTGTCTCCCGTCTCAGGGGACAGCTGGAGCTAGTGGTAAAATAGTGGAAATTGTCAAGAGGAATTTGCCCTTTTCCTGGGAATGGATTTAGAAATTCACTAGTTTTGGCTCAGCAGGACTGAGCCTGTCACAGGGAGGTTCCAATGGGAAACCAGGGGGTCCAGCTCTCCCCGATGCAGAGACCAGATGTGTGTGTGTGGGGGGTGGTGAATAATGTTTCCATTCTCATCTCATGAGGGAGGGCCCCTCTGGCCACAGACACATCAGGGCCTCCCTGAGACACGCTACAAGAGCCCAGAGCCTGTACGGGCCAGAAGAAGGAAGGGAGAAGGAGGGACCTGGGGCACAGAGCCCCAGTGGCTGCTCATCAGAGATGTAGACTCGATGCTGCTGTGGGATATTCAGGCTGAGTCGCCGGCTCTCGATCACCCCATGATCCTGCTGTGACTGCTCTGTGAGTTTGCAGTGAGCTCTCTGCCCAGCGGTTTAGGGGCAGGCAGGTTTATAGGTCTGCCTGTGCTGGGGGGACATGGGGAACAGCCTGGAGGGGAAGTTATGGTAAAAATGGTTTAAACGAACAGCTGCACGTTGATGTTATACTGAGCTCTAAGCAGTTATTTCATGTTGGGTTTAAAAACTGGTTTGAAATTCATGGCCAAAGTTTCTTACTAATTTCTGAGAGAATATTTAATGCTCAGAACATTGTTTTGATATCTAGCTATTTTATTTAATATCTAATGTCCCTGTGTGTGTGTATTGTACTCACATATATATTACAACCTATGGCTGAGATTTTCAAAGCTGCCGACGGGATTTGGACACTTTGTTCAAATTCATGGCAACTGAGCATCCAAATCACCTATACAGCTCTGAAAGTCTGAGCCGGTGAGCAGATCTCTAATAGTACATAGAATGGACCTGCATTAAAAGGATGATATTGAGGTTACAAACCTGGAAATGACAGGGTTAGGACTGGCTGTGTGGGGCTTATTTCAGGGACGAGGACAAAGAGTTGAAGCTGATTAGGAAAGTAAAGACAGTGAGAAAATGTTTTGAAGATCATGAATGTTCGTGTTCTTTGTTTTCAGCAGGTTACATGGTGAGGAGTGTTTTAGTATTAGAACAAACATTAAACATTAATGGAAACTTTAATCCTGCCTTGCAAATATTCAAACTTTGTAAGATTCCCACTTGGGGCTTTCCATCGATAGCCATGGTGAGACCCAGGGCCCACAGATGGATCCAATTGTGGGATCGGGGTGTATGGCTCTTGCAACATGATCCTGAGTTGGGATTTTCTGGCTTGTCTTGGCTTAATTATTAATATTAATGTCACCCTAGTGTAGCTGGGGTGACATTAATATAGTTAGAGCTGCTGTGTCTGCCACTCACCCCCTCTCCTGTCTGGTGCAGGTGCTGGGGTCACAGGCCAGGAGCCCTGCAGCTCCCCAGGTAAGCGAGAGCACAAGAGACATGGAAGAAGGGGAGACATAGAAAGGAGTGAAACCCCCAGACAATGGCAACGGGAGGGCGGCTGGGGAGGTGTAGGAGGCGGGTGGGTGGGCAATGCCTCTTGCACGATTCCTGCCTGAAATCCTGGTAATCGCACTGTAAATGGAACTTCCCACAGTGACAGACCATAAACTTTACTGGAAGTGAAACACATCTTGGCCAAATCCTCAGCAGGCATAAATCAGAATACCTCTGTTGACTCCAATGGAGCAGGGCTGATTTACATGAGCCAGGGATCTGGCCCAGTGTCCCTGAGATACATGTTTAACAAACTTTCCATGTGTAAATCTTGGCAGAGTTGGTGCTAATAGAGGAGTGTATTGATGAGCCCAGGGCACTGCACTAGAATGAATTTGCAAAAAGAAAAGGAGTTCTTGTGGCACCTTAGAGACGAATACAGACTAACACGGCTGTTACTCTGAAACCTGTTAGAATGAATTTGTCTTAAATCTCCTGTGTTGCACTGTATTTATTTTAATTCCAACGTGAAGAGAAACGGCTCTTTCAATCAGCCAAGCGTACTTCTCACTAATCTATCACTAATGCTTCGTTCCCTGCCTGGCTCTGCCTTCACTGCAGAGCTAACTCGAGTTATCCGCACACAGTGACTCCTCTCGAGTTAGCCAAGCTCGTGCGAGAACAGGCACCCTGCTGTGCCCACATTGATTCTGCTCTCCCTCGAGTGTGGGGCTACGTACAGCTTCTTGGGGCACGGCCCACGGCTCGGAGAGCTGCAGAAAACTGAGATGTGCTATGAATTCTTTGCCAGTCTGGCGTTTCTGGGCACACGACGGGAACTGTGGGAAGGCATTGGAGGACTAGTGGTACTCGTGGTACTCAGGTGCTGCTAGCCTGTGTCCACACTACAGCGAGAGTGTCTACACTTCAATTTTAGCCCCCTTGCGTGACTCTATGAGTCTGAGTCAGTTGCCCTGTCCTCTGAGACTTGCTGTCACGTTGGGTTTTTGCCATGTAGATGTACCCTTAGTCTCTCTTTCTTGTTGCAGGTGACTTCCCTTCTCCTAAATTGTCTCTGAGCACCTCTTCAGCTCAGGTCGGGGACTCCATTTCGGCTCAGTGTCACCTTCGTCTCAAGACTTTAGCTGCTTTAGTTATTTTCTGTCAGGATGGTAAAGAAATATCAAGCCAAAAGGTCATGCCAGGCCGGTCACTGTATCGACATGACATCTCTGTGCGGAGCTCAGGCCAGTTTCGATGTATGTACCAGTACAGGAACGACCAGAACCAGGTGAAAAATTCTCGTCTCAGTCTCCCCCAGACACTGAATGTACCAGGTGAGTTGTTGGACCCCAACACAATGTGAGGAGGGGGAAGGGAACAGCTGGATGGTGTGAGGCATTTTATAATTGTGTGGGCTTCTGCCATGGAACGTGTGGATGTTGTGAAGGCCAAAAGGATAACTGGGTTGAAAAAAGTATGAGATAAGTTCCTGGAGGTTAGGTCCATCAATGGCTATTAGCCATGATCTGGGTGTTTCTAAACCTCTGACTGCCAGTAGCTGGGAGAGGATGAGAGGGGATGGATCACTCATTAATTGTCCTGTTCTGCTCATTCCCTCTGAAGCACCCGGCATTGGCCCCGGTCAGAAGACAGGATACTGGGCTAGATGGACCATTGGTCTGATCAAGTCTTGCTGTTTTTATGTTCTTATTAGATTTCTAACTCCATTTTCCAACCCCACCTCTTGGCCAGTTTCTCTGTCTCATCCACTCATGATCGTTGTGGGCAGGGATTGACATTTATCTTGTCTGTAAAGCTACCAGCTCAATGAGACCTGACCTGGATTTGACCGTCAGGTGCTAGTGCATTATGATTATTAATTATTATTACACCAGCTGGGAATCTGGCCCACTGATGTCAATGGAGCAGGGCTGATCTGCACCAGCTGGAGATCTGGCCCATTGACTCCAGTAGAGTGGGACCAATTTACCCCAGATGGGATTTGGCCCAGTGTGTCTGAGGCTCCTTTGGAGAGACATGGTCTAGGGATTTGTAGCAGCTGCGTCTCTGGGATGATCTCTGCTTGGCTGGCCACTGAACCGCTGAACGTCCCTGATGTTGTCTGTGTTTTTTGCCCAGGCCAGAAGCTGATCCCGAGCACCGGCCCCAGCCCTGAGGATCCATCGTCTCAGGAAGGTGAGTGACTAGGGTTGCCAACTTTCTAGTTTCAGAAAATTGAACATCCTTGCCCCGCCGCTGCCCCAGAGCCCCTCCCCGTACCCCATCCCTTCCCCACGGCCCCACCCCCGTCACTCCATCCCCCCTCCTCCGTCTCTCACTCTTCCCCACCCTCGCTCACTTTCACCAGGGCTGGGGCCAGAGGATTGGCATTTGTGGGGGAGTGAGGGATCCGGCTGGAGGTGTGGGCTCTGCGATGGGGCTAGGGATGAGGGGCTCAGGGTGTAGGAGGGTGCTCCAGCCTGGGGCCAAGGGGTTCGGAGTGCAGGAGGGAGCTCTGGGCTGGGGCAGGGGGTTGCAGTGTGGGGGGAAAGATGAGGGCTCCAGCTGGGGTGCGGGGTCTGGGGTGGGGCTGCGTATGAAGGGCTTGGGGTGTATGAGGGGGCTCTAGGTTGGGGCCAAGGGATTCGGCGTGTGGGAGAGGGGTGTGGAGTCCTGGAAGGAATTCGGGTGTGGGAGGGAATGTGGGGTGCAGGCTCCAGGAGGGAGTATGGGTGTGTGAGGGGGCTCTGAGTTGTTGCAGGGGGTTGGGGCCCGGGAGGGGGCTTGGAGTGCAGGCTCTGGGTGGCTCTGGCTGGTGTGGTTTGTGGGGGTCTGGGAGGCATTGATGTCAGGTGGCCCCTTAAATAGCAGCCACACCAGCACTGCCCTGGCATTTCCCGGGTGTCAGAGGCTGCTCTAACAGCCATGAATCCTGGACACCTGGCTCGGTGAGGACAAAAGTTTTTCCTGTTCTCTGGAATGTGGGGGGTGGAGAGAATTCCCCGCTAGTGACACACCCACCCCACTGCTGCCCCTGGCTCGCTGCTCCCCCAGCATAGTGCAAATCACAGCAGCTCTAGGGAGAGAGCTGATGCAGGCCCCCCTCCTCCTCCTGCCATTTCCAGTGGCCCCCAACCCCTCTCCTTCATTCTCCCCCACAGCCGGGCCACTGGCTGGGGCCTCCACATTCAGCTGCTGCCCGACTCTGTTCGGACCCGTTCCCAATGGGAGCAGCCCAATTTTACCCCATGCTTCCACGCAGCCCATTCATCCCCGGGAGGAGAGTGACCTGCCCACAGCCCCTTACCTGCTGGCCGCATGGTCCCGAGTTGAACCCAGCACAGTAGCCCCACAGGGAGCAGGTTGTGGGAGCCAGGACAGGTGGCTGACCCCTCCTCTCTCAGCTCCCAACAGCTGGGGAGCAGTGGGCCGGGTAGGGAGGGGGCTGAAGACACTTCCTAAAGGCCACAGTGCCCGCTCTGCAGGGAACCCCTGGCCACCGCAGAGGCTGCTGCTGGGGGTTAACCCTGCCGGCCCCAGCCTGCAGCCGAATGCCTTTCCCAGCCCCTCCGCTGGGATCCACCCCCTGCCAGCAGGGGCTCGCACCGCCCCCGAGCTCCACAGAGAGAGCTGCTGCAGGCCCCCTCCTCATCCCCCTGCCGCCAACCAGACTTTTAACGGCCCAGTTGGCAGTGCTGACCGGAGCCACCAGGGTCTCTTTTCGAAAGAAAAAACCGGATGCCTGGCAACCCTAAGAGTGACTGTGTTCAGGCCTAATTCCCCCAGCACTCAGCACGCTGAGATCACGGTGGGTCTGAACTCTCAAGAATCTCACCCTGAGTCCCTGACCCACAGCCCATCGGCATCCCTGGGACCCTGGCACTGAGTCCAGTGGGCCGGGCTTCTCCTATGTTCAGAACTGGGAGGAGGTGTCCTGTTCTAGGCCGGTCCTTGAGCAGCCCCTCTCCAACCTCCCCCACAGCAGGGTGTGTGGGGAGGGCAACAGCACATATAGAAGCGTCCGCACCTGAGGGAGACCCATCTGTCTCCCCACAGCCATTCCCCCCTCTCACCCTGCAGCTGGCAGCATCTCCTATTAAAGCAGCTTCTGCGTCGTTGCAGCGATGGGAGAGGAAGCAGAGATGGGACCATTTTACACCCCATGGCCAAAGCACCCGGCAGCTTGGGAAAGTGGAAAGAGCCTCCCCTGTGGGCTGGGAGCTGGGGGTGGGGAGAGTTCAGGAATCCCCGTTCTGCACTGTTACAAGAAGGAGCAACCGGGATGGAACCAGAGGACCCCCGGAGGGCAGACTGGAATCCACCCAACAGCCTCAAGAATGGGAGAACCAAAGAACAAGATAAAATCTAGCAGCACGGAGCCGTCAGGAATGTGCTATCTGCTGATTGATTCAGCAACAGCATGATGAAGCAATTCCCATAGACTGGCATAGGAAGAAATTCCAATAAAAATAGACTCTAAAAAGTGAGAACTTTGGGGTCTGATTCTGCAAACCAACTTCCAGGAGCATCAGATGAGCATCTGACAAGGCCCTGCTCCCTCCTCATGTCCAGGCCACCTGGCCAGTGGCTTGGCATGAGCAACTCTAAGGCTGGTAACTATGATAACAACCTTGCAGAACCTGTGTGTGTGTGTTTGTAGGAATGAATGTGTGACTAAATATGAGATTGAATGGAATGTTATAGCTATAACTAACTGCTTACTATGATTCTTTCTGTATTCACAATAAATGTGGTATTTTGCCTTTTTCCCTTTAATGAGATCCTGCTGGTTTTTATTTTATTCGTATAACAGCGGAAGGTCCCTGCCATGACCCCGGTGGGGAAGGACAGGCTCTAAAGCCTTGGCGAGGCCAGAGCAAGTCTGGGCTGGGGCATCCCCGGGCTGGGGAGTCACACAGTGGCTGGTCTGTGACTCGCCTGCCCATTGTGACACGCCCCTGCTGGCTGGCACAGCCTCATCCCCTCACTGCCAGGCTTGGCTCTGGCAGAGCGAGAGCTGGCACGTGCCGCTGGGGAACGCTGAGCCAGCAGTTCCAGCTCCGGCACCGGCAGCAGAAAGTGGGTGGCCCATTTACACGCAGGCTTCTGCCCACTCCTGACTCCAGGTAGGAGAATCTTCTAGTGCCCACCTCTGCTTTTCCATTGCATCGCCAACCACACCGAGCCTTCCCCGAGCTCCTGGCTGGGTGGCGCACGTCTGCCAAGTGCCCCGGTGCCGGCCGTCTAGCCTGGTGCCAGTGAGGAAGCGGGCAGCGGCATGCGCACAGGAGGGAGTCTGGGGCGGCTCGACAGAAGGGGTCGCACCAGTCGAGCCCGGAGGGGACGGAGACAAGGAGGAGGGTTTGGCAGGGCTGGTGGCACGGCACGGGAAGGCGGCACAGGTGGTTAGATGAGGCATTGGGCTGGGACCCAGGAGAGCTGTGTTCAGTTCCCCGCTCCTCTGTAAGTCTTCTGTGTGAGATCAGATGAGTCCCCGCTGCCCCGGGCCTCAGCTAACGAGGGAGAGCACGTCCCTGCTCTGCGGGGGGGTTGAGAGCCTAAATACCACAACACCCGTGTCCTAAGCCACAGGCATGATGGGGCCAGGTAAGTGCCCAGACACTGAGGTTGCCGGGGGAACAGGCATTCTCCGGTTGCCTGGAGCCATTGTTCCATTCACCAGGACAGTCCGATGCCAGGCCAGTCCCCCTGAGCTCTGGAGAGGACTAGAGGTGCCTTAGGACGCCTGCCGTGCAGCTGCTGGGGAGTCAGCAGGAGACACTGGGTGAGGAATGGAGCCCCCCAGGGCACGGGCCATTCAGGAGACCCAGCATGGGGGGAATCAGGCCTGCGATTCTCTGCAGCGGCTGCTCCCACACAGACCTTGGAGAGAGGAGCTGTGAAACCCCCACAAAGCGCTGCCCCGGCACAGAGCTCTGTAGCACTGGGACCCCGTACGCGTGAGCCGCAATCCAGCAGGGCCTTGGGCCAGACCCACCCTCTCCCATTGCCCCGCTCTGGGAGGCCAGGGCACAGTTCACAATTTAGCACGGACCAGCTGCAAGGATCCTGGCAGGCCCTGGTATGGTTGGAGCAGCATTTTCAATGTTCGGGAAGAGCGAGATCTGTGCAATAGGCAACGTAGCTCCATCTGGGCACCAGCCAGCTCCTGTGCCCCAGAGAGCTCCCACAGCTCCCACAGAACCAGGGACGAAGGGGGCAGGAGGTTGGAAGACAAGGTGCCATCCTGGAACCCAGGAGACCCATGTTCATTTCCCAGCTCTGCCACAGATGCTCTGTTTGTCTTCGAGCAAGTCCCTTCTTCCCTCTGTGCTGTAGTTCCCTGTCTGTACAGTGGGGGTAGCTGCCAGACCCTGCCCTGAAGGGGGCAGTTAGAATAAATGCTATTGAGGTTGGGTAGTGCTCGGATGCCAGGGGGATGAGGGCCAGGATGGTGCCTAAGACAGACCGAAAGCAAGGGGGAGCTACAGAGCCGGTGGTGAGAGGGGTTTGGCCTTTGACAATCTGCTCTGAGTGCCTGGGGTGCCAGACCCCAGACAGCCACTGGCATTGCCAGACCTCCCTGATCTACGGTGCTGCTGCTCTCCCTGCTTCTAGGAGTCACTGCCTCCCCCTGGGCCGAGACCCCCATGTCACGGAGTCCCCGGGCAATGCTCTGGAACTGCTCCCTACGAAGTCAGTCAGGACTCTGGGGAAGTCTCCTTTCTGTGAGCAGCCTGTCTGCAGGGCAAACAGCTCACACAGCTTCCACCTTCCTGGGTCTGACCTTGGAGCATTCAGCATCCTCTGCCCCTCCATGAGCTTCCCACAGTGAGTCCGCCCAGGCAGGCTCCTGGGGAAGCCAGAGGGTCCTGCACCCCAACTCCGCCGTCAGACGGGACTCTCAGCCAGCCAGTAAAACAGAAGGTTTATTAGACGACAGGAACATGGTCTAATACAGAGCTTGTAGGTGCAGAGAACCGGACTCCTCAGCTGGGTCCATTTTTGGGGGCAGTGAGCCAGACAACCACGTCTGCCCTTCACTCCATGTCTCCAGCCAGCCCCAAACTGAAACTCCCTCCAGCCCCCCCTCCTCTGGGCTTTGTTCCTTTCCCTGGCCAGGAGGTCACCTGATTCCTTTCTTCTCCAATCCTTTAGCTCTCACCTTGCAGGGGGGAAGGGCCAGGCCATCAGCCCCCAGGAAACAGGGTGTCGGCCATTATCTGTGTCCAGACTCCTGCACATAGCTGCCCTCTTGGGCTCTGCAGTGATCATACACCCTTACCCCACCACCTAGAGACTTAAGAACTGCCTAGGGGAAACTGAGGCACCCCCACACTATTCAGAGGAAACATTAAGAACAGTCCCACTTCGTCACATGCCACAGCAATCATCTCCTGGGGCTGTCATGGCACTGAGCATTAGCAAGATCTGAGACTCAGTTGGGTGGGGGGGGGCAGGGGGGGGTTGCTATTAAAGCAGCTTCTGCGTCATTGCAGTGGTGGGAGAGGAAGCAGAGATGGGACCATTTTACACCCCATGGCCAAAGCACCCGGCAGCTTGGGAAAGTGGAAAGAGCCTCCCATGTGGGCTGGGAGCTGGGGGTGGGGAGAGTTCATGAATCCCCGTTACGAGAAGGAGGAACCGGGATGGAACTGATTCTCCAACTCGGGGATCCAGAGACCCCCTGGCTCCAATAGCATGGACGCAGGGAGGAGCTCTGGCCTGGGGTCTGCAGGAGCTGGGACTAGAGGAGCCCAGCGGTCCCTTCCGGCCTCACGTCTGTGACTGTGGGGAGCGGAAGGTCCCTGCCATGACCCCGGTGGGGAAGGACAGGCTCTAAAGCCTTGGCGAGGCCAGAGCAAGTCTGGGCTGGGGCATCCCATGGCTGGGGAGTCACACAGTGGCTGGTCTGTGACTCGCCTGCCCATTGTGACACGCCCCTGCTGGCTGGCACAGCCTCATCCCCTCACTGCCAGGCTTGGCTCTGGCAGAGCGAGAGCTGGCACGTGCCGCTGGGGAACGCTGAGCCAGCAGTTCCAGCTCCGGCACCGGCAGCAGAAAGTGGGTGGCCCATTTACACGCAGGCTTCTGCCCACTCCTGACTCCAGGTAGGAGAATCTTCTAGTGCCCACCTCTGCTTTTCCATTGCATCGCCAACCACACCGAGCCTTCCCCGAGCTCCTGGCTGGGCGGCACACGTCTGCCAAGCACCCCGGTGCCGGCCGTCTAGTCTGGTGCCAGTCAGGAAGTGGGCAGCAGCATGCGCACAGGAGGGAGCCCGGGGCGGCTCGACAGAAGGGGTCGCACCAGTCGAGCCCGGAGGGGACGGAGACAAGGAGGAGGGTTTGGCAGGGCTGGTGGGAAGGCACGGGAAGGTGGCACAGGTTATTAGATGAGGCATTGGGCTGGGACCCAGGAGAGCTGTGTTCAGTTCCCCGCTCCTCTGTAAGTCTTCTGTGTGAGATCAGATGAGTCCCCGCTGCCCCGGGCCTCAGCTAACGAGGGAGAGCACGTCCCTGCTCTGCGGGGGGGTTGAGAGCCTAAATACCACAACACGTGTGTGCTCAGCCACTGGCATGGTGGGGCCAGGTAAGTGCCCAGACCTGGAGGTAGCTGGTGGCCCTGTCCCTCGTCCTACTCCAGCCCTGCTCTCGCTCCAGCCTCGCTCCACCTACGCCCTGGCCTCCTGAGTCCAGCTCCAACCTCGAGGCCTGACCACCTCCAGCACCTTTGCTGACACCATCACTTCCAGAGGGAATGGCACTGAGGTTGCCGGGGGAACAGGCATTCTCCGGCTGCCCGGAGCCATTGGTCCATTCACCAGGACAGTCCGATGCCAGGCCAGTCCCCCTGAGCTCTGGAGAGGACTAGAGGTGCCTTAGGACACCTGCCGTGCAGCTGCTGGAGAGTCAGCAGGAGACACTGGGTGAGGAATGGAGCCCCCCAGGGCAGGGGCCATTCAGGAGACCCAGCGTGGGGGGAATCAGGCCTGGGATTCTCTGCAGCAGCTGCTGCCACACAGGCCTTGGAGAGACGAGCTGTGAAATCGCCACAAAGCTCTGCCCCGGCACAGCCTGCCTGCCTGCCGCTCTCCCGCCTTCTGCTCCTTCCCCTTCACGGTGGTGTCAGAGCAACTCCTGCTGCTCACCAGCCCGCCCCCGCTCCCCCACCCGGCTTGCCTCCCCCACCTGGGACCTGCCACGGCCCCAAGATTCCTGGGGGAAGGGATCAGGGTAATTTCCCTGGGCAGGAAGAATCCTGAGTGGTTGGATGCAGCCTGTCTGCTGGGCAGTTTGTGAACCAGCAGAAGGAGAGGCGGGAGTGAGCCGGGGGAGGCCGTTTGGCCTGCGGGATGGGCCTGGGAGTCGGGAGACCTGGGTTCTAATCCTGCCTGTACTGCTGACTGCCTGGGTGACTTTGAGGCCATCCACTGGCTTGTTTCCCTGCTGGCTGCCTTGGCTAGTTAGAGTCTGAGCCCTACGGCCCAGGGATTGTCTGCAGCACCTGGGGCAACAGGGCCCTGATCTCAGCTGGCAGCTGTAGGCTCTGGTGGAACGGCAGTACGTGGACTGGCCCTGATGCTGAACGGGGCAGTCGCCTCTCACCCCTCACAAGCAATGCCTTGTCCTGGCTTCTTGCAGGATGGCTGAGGAAGTCCGCAAGGTCCCCTTGAAGCCCATCCGTGCCTGGGAGGAGACGAGACCTCCTCGAAGGAAGAGTCCGCGGAAGAGCCCACAGCAGCGGCAGGAGCTGTGTGTGCCTCAGCCCTTCCATGCTGGTGAGTGGGTGCCTCCTGGGTGGGCGGAGGGGGCTGCAAAAATGGCAGGGGCCATGGCCCTGCATTGCGGTGGGGCTTGGCCCCTCTGGGGGTTGGGGTTGCAAGACCAGGGTGTCAGTGGCGGGAGAAGACTCCATGACCTTTGTACAACTCTGGGCTGCCATGAGATGGAGAGACAGGAAAACCCAGGCAGGGGGGAATGGCCCCTCCTGCTGGCAGCAGCTGCAGCCCCTACATCTGATCGGGGCATTAGGGGCGGCAGCAGAAGCATCAGGTGGAGACTGACCGAATTGCCCACCCCGATCCGTCACACTGCAGGGTCGGAAGATGTTTTCCACCGGTCAAAGGGGATGCTCTGTGCACGGTGGGTTGTTAAGCCTAGGACTGCAGGGCGCCGACCAAAGCATGAGATGCCCCCTGATGTTGCAGCCCCATCTGCTGGCTCCTTTGCAAGGGGGTGACACATGGCACAGCACAGGGCATTTGGGTGGGGGGGTTGATGATGGGAGCCCAGGGCTTGCCCAGGTTACACCCCGTGGCTGTCGATGGCAGGAGAGGCAGTCAGAGGAAGCAGAACGGGCAGGCCCTGGGTCCCCGTATCCCGTGCAGACTGGGTAGCTCCTCCCTCTCCCGCAGCGGGGAGCAGACCGATTCACTGCCAGTCCCTCTGCCCCCTCCAGCAATGGCCCGCAGAGCGGGGACACCACTCATAGCCTGACATCATGCCTCCTTCCAGGTGTGGGGCTCCCCAAGTCCCCAGGCTCAGCCTGCATTCTGGGTGCGGGCGGGGAAGTGGGGTGGCCGCTGGGAACCAGGGCTCTGACTGGATCTTTGCTGGGCTGAGCAGCAAAGAGTTGGGGAAACTAGGGATGGCTGTGCCATACCCTGTTGTGCATCGGGGCTGCTACCCTGCTGGGGCGGGAGCGGGGGGCAAGGGTTTCTGCTAAGATCTCTGTCACCCAGCCTGCAGCTTGGCAGCCCCAGGTATTACCACTGCTCTCTCTTTGATCAGATTCACCATCACCTGGGAATGCCTCCTGCTTTATGGGGCCAGACTCGCAGGAGAAAGAGAGCCTAGAGCACATCAACGCCTTTCTCAAGGGCAATGAACAGGTACCAAGAGCCCTCCTCTGATCTCTCAGCTACTGCCCTGTCCACATGCACCATCCATCCTTCTCCGGATGAGGCATGGATTCTAAGGCCAGACGGGACCACTGTGACCTCCTGTATAACACAGGCCAGAGACCTGCCCCCAAATAATTCCTGTTGAAACTAGAGCATCTTAAAAACATCCTCTCTTGAGTTACAAAAGGCACCCACCATGCCCCTTGCCCACTTGTGCCCACTGGATTTGGCCAGTCCCCAGCGTGATGGGTTGCCCCCCTTTGAGGTGCCACCTGATGTACTGGCTTATCACTGATCCCGCCTGTTCTGCCAGCCTGGGCCCCCGTTACCTTGTCTTGTTGGGCTCGGCTCACAAGCCTCTTCCAGCCACACACACAGGCAGGGCCACACCCAGCTGCAGAAAGACACAGACACTGAGATCAGCTCTGGGAAGACTCAGCTGAAGGGCCTTGTCCCAGTTCTCTGGTGCCCACCTCCTTTGGAGTACAGACCCAAAGGTTTTATGACATTCGCCCCCTCCCTCGATGTGGAGAGAGGTATGAACAACTCTTTGCCCCTCCTCCCACCTACTAATTTATACTACAAACTGGGTTGTGGTGTAAACAAGAAACAAGATGATTAACTACAAGAGGTAGATTTTAAGTGGTTATAAGAGATAGCAAACAGAACAAAGCAGATTACCGTAGTATATAAACAAAACACACAAACGAAGCTTTACACACCAGATAGATAGGATAGACATTAGCAAATTCTCCCTGAGTGATAAACAGGTTGGCAGATTCTTAAGGCAGAAGCTGCCTTGGTTTTGCCGCTTGGATTTCCCGTTTTTTCTTGCACAGGCTAGGAATCTCTCTCTCTAGCCTGGGTCCATTACTTCTCATGGTTCAATCTTTGTCTCTCAGGTGTTTCCAGGTATCTTATTGCAGGGAGTCTGAGGTCCCGTCCCGTCCCCCCCGCGATGTCATTGTTCCCCTTTTATCTTCTCTTCCCACCTGCTGGAAAACTCTTTTGCTGTGACCTGGGTCCAACAGGTCCCGTTGTGTCGCGTTATCTCAGGGAGGTTTCTATTGCACGCAGTTCCTGGGGTAGCCCTAATGCTTGTGCATTTCCTCCAGGAGCCAGTGTTTGGCTTTTTTGCTGTTCTACCTGAAAGGCTGTTTTGAACCTCACAGTGTTTTTCAGGAACACATACACAGCTGAACTTCAGAACGTCACATCCAACGATAGCACATGCAATCCAATGAGACATTAATGTCTAGCAGAGAAAGACTTTTAGACTGATATCTTACAAGACATACTTGGTACCAAACATATCCTAATTATATGACAGTGGCGAATATTGGGGTGTCAGGGTGTCACACCCAGATGTTCCTCCCACTCTATCAAGCCCCCCAGTAAGACTGTCTGGCTGCTTAGCCCCCATCTTGCAGTTCCTCTTTGGACACCTACCCCGTGAGATCTGCTCCCTCTCTGGTCTGGTTTCACACAGAGCTGCCCTGCCCTCCCCACATAGTCACTCCTGTTGGGAGATGAATGGCCTTCTGGCCTTCGGCATATCAAAGCCTGAGCAGCGCTGGGCGGAAGCTTTCTGACATCTCTCCCACTGGCAGCTCCTTTCCACGCTAACCTTCCTGTTTTTGTCTAATCTCTGCGGGGCATAGGAGGAGGCCAAGAAACTTGAATTCTTGGATCGTGTCATCACCATCAGCAGGGCCGCCCTCACGAGGCACCCAGAGAGAAACCTGGCAGCTTTTCTCGGCAAAGCCCTCCTTGTGGAGAAGATAAAGGTGAGAAAAACACACACTCGGGCTATGTTACTTGGCGGGTTTAGTGATTGGCCTGGAGAGCTCTGCAGATTTGTCTACCTTCAACTGCCAATCGCTGGATCGTGTTGGACGTTTGTCTGTTAGACTGAAGAGCCCATTATCAAGCGTTTGCTCCCTGTGTAGGTACTTACACACTGTCATCAAGGCACCCTGTAACCTTCTCTTTGTGAAGCTGAACTGATTGATTTCTGGAGTCTCTCACTATAAGGCATGTTTCCCAGTCCTTCAGTCACTCTTGTGGCTCTTCTCTGACCCCTCTCCAATTTATCAACATTCTCCTTGAATTGTGGGCACCAGACCTGGACAGAGGATCCCAGCAGAGGTCACACCAGTGCCAAATACCGAGGGAAAATAACCTCTCTAACAACTGGAGATTGCCCTGTTTGTACAGCCCAGGATGGCATAATCCCTTTTGGCCCCAGCCTCGCACTGGGTGCTCCTGGTCAGCTGATTACCATGCCTGCCAAGTCTTTTCCAGAGTCACCGCTTCCCAGGTTAGAGCCCCCCATGCTGTGAGTGCGGCCTGCGTTCTTTGGTCCTGAACATGTCACTGTATTGAAACGTAGATTGTTCCCTTGCACCCAGCTTCCCAAGTCACCGGGTCGCTCTGTATACACCAGTCTCCCTGCACAGAGCCCCAGCACTGCGCAGTCAGTGCCCACTAGGGAACTAGCAACAAATCTGCTCTGTAGATTTGGAAAGTCTTTGCTCTGCGGCACTGCAGAAAGCTTTCCGGAGCTTACCTCCCTTCCCTGAACGTGGGACAGCGTGTGCTGGTGGGTGGTCCAGTGGGCTGGGGCCCAGTTCCTCAGTGAGACCTTTGGGCAAATCACTTCCCCCTCTGTGCCTCAGTTTCCCTCCCATGCCTTGTCTCGTCCAGTTCGCTCGTGAGTTCTCTGGGGCAGGGACTGGCTCTCACCGTGTGTGTGCAGCACCTGGCACAAGGAGCCTGGTCTCAGGTGGAGTCCCTGGGTGCTAATGCTGATGGAGCCTTTGCAGTGCACTGGTGCGTGACGCTGGGGCACTGACCACAGGCCCTGCACTGTGCTCCCCAGCTGGAGCCCTGGACACCGTCAGCCCACAGTAGGACGACCTGTCTGCCGAGGCCACGTGTTGCAGGCCCTGCGTTTTGCTCCCCAGTCGGAGCCTTATGGGAGCTCGGAGCCCGGCTGGCACTTCCCCACATTGTCTCCCCAGGAGCTGATTGATCTTGAGTCCGTCGACTCCCTGACCAGCGGGGTGCGTCAGCAAGCGATGCTCGCCATCATGGAGCTGAGGTACCCGGCCTGCCCGCGCAGCCCCAGCTAGTGCTGTGTGCAGCCAGACACGCCAGCCTCTTGGCATGGCCAGTTCTCCAGGGCATTCCCCCCTCTGCTCCTCCCCGTCTTCTGATTCCCCCGGGCACGTGGCACCAGGCCATGGTGCTGGTGCATGTGCGCTGGCACCCGTGGGTTGGTGGTGGAGGATCCTTCGGTGCCTGGCGACCTCTCCAAGTGGCCGTGTGAAGATGTGGGGGAGGGAGCGAGGGGGTGGGACCGGTCCCCTCTGGGACCCGCAGGCGATGGCTCCGGGGGGAGAGGGGCAGTTGGGCACTGCTGGAGCGGCGCCACCGGAGTCGCTGCCAGCTGTGCCAGCTGCATCACACTGGCAGCTCAGCGACTCCCTGTGGCTCAGAGGCTGGGCAGGCTGAGCCCTGGCTCGTGGCACAGCCTGCGCCATGGGGGGCTCTCTCTCAGTGCTGCTGGCACCCTGCTCTCAGCTTCCCAGAAGCCTGCCCGTCATGTCCTGGGAGCCTGAGGCCAACATCAGTGCATCAGTCTCGCCTCAGCCCTCCAATCCGCGCGTGTCTCTTCTCTTAGCAAAGTCAAGCCACTGCTGCGGGGAATGGAGCTATCCAGCCTGCTCAACCTCTGCTTTTCCAGCACCTTCTCCCTGCCTCCAGCAGAGACCAACCAGGGCGTGGAGGCTGCTCTATACAACAACGTAAGCCCCAAACTAGCCATGAGGAGCTGCCCCAAACCGAGAGGGAATCCTGCAAGTCACTTGTGTCCCTGCCCCCTGGGTTACCTGGCGCGGGCATAAGAGTGTAATGATCACAGCTCCTTGGCAGCGCTTCAGCTCAGGACCTGCAGTACCAAAGCACAAGCCCCACCGCCGCAGATAAAGGAGTAACTCCCTCATAGGGTAGCAGTAGTAGGCATTTATCCTTCACAGGCACCAGCAATTAGTGGGGAACAGACACTCCCTTCCCAAGCACATTCATCCCCAGTGCATGGCTGGGGGCACAGGCCTGAGATCGGTTGCTTGAGATGCACACAGGCCAGGGGAAGTGAAGCTTGGCTGGAAATCTCCCCTCCCCCTCAAATGCGGAGTCCTTCCTGACTCTTCTAATGCGTTAGACTGTGTGCAGTGTCCTCCCTGGGGACAGCAAAAGCGGGTGGGGTCCTGTTGCCAGGAGGAGTTTGCAGTAGGTCCCCTGCAGGTACAAGTGAGTGGGTGAGCTGGAATAGCAGGGGCTGCCGTGGCCTGGGGCGTGTCACACGCCAGGGCATTGGTTCGTGGCCTGGCTGGATAACGCCACTTGCTGTGGTTTCTCCTCTGCTCTGCACACAGACTCTGAACACCATGGATGAGCTGCTGAAGGCCTTGGTGTGTGAGGATGAGAAGCCCAACCTTGTGGTGCTGCAAAACATCGTGGAGGTGTGGAGGCATGGGGGCAGGAAGGGGACGAGTCTTGTAGCTGGGGTGGGGCTCTGGGACCAAGGCTCCATTTAATCCCAAGCATGGGACTTCTGCTCCTCAGAGTATGTTTTATAAAAAGGTTCTTGGGCTGGAGGACCAAGTGCCCCCGCTATATCTGAAAAACGTCTGCATGGGGCGGAAGTGGAGGAGTGCGGGATCTGCCGTGTTCTCCACTGAGCCTCATCTGAGCCCGGGATTCATTTGTGTTCACCATGGGCCCCACCAATACTGGCCACAGCCCAGAGCTAGATTCCCCCAATGTTCTAGTTCTGGGGCCACAGGAAGTCGATTCTGTGGGTGGTTTGTGCTCCAAAAAGAGGGAAATGTCCTCGGCAGATATTCAGTCTACTGAATATTCAGATACTGAATATTCTGAATATTCAGTATATTCAGATACTCAGTATCAGTATATTCAGATATTCAGATACTCAGATGTCCCTTGCCAGTTAGAACTCATTTTTGCCTTAGCCTTTCTGATTTTCACTCTATGTGCTTGTGCTATTTTTTGGTACTTCTCCTTCGCAATTTGTCCCAATCTGTTTCTCTCAGGTCCTGCTCCCCTGGACCGCATCCAAGGAGGTGCATGTGCGGCTGAGGGCAGTGGGAAGAATCACCTGGCTGACCAAATTCATCTCTGGTCAACACCAATTCAAGGTGAGCAGCCTGTGACTCTGGCCGTCTCCTAACTGCACTGAGCAGCCTCGCGGTGCAGCGCTCCCTGGCAGGGAAAACCCGGGCCTGGAATAGTGACTCAGCAAGATCCTCGGTAGGAGTCCAATCTAATGAGCCCTGATGTGGACGGTCTGTCCTCTGACTCCAGTGGGCCTTGGGTGGAGCCCCATAATTCTATCTCCAAGGACTCTCCCCGCTGTTCCCCTAGGACCAAAGTCTGCTCCGCAGGGTCAGCGGATTTACACAGGATCGCCCTGAGAGCACCCTCTGAATGCAGGTGTCTGTTCAGCCCCTTTGTCAGTTGCCCCCGGGATGCTTTGGCATCAGCTCCTGCCAGGCTGCCAGATGAACACCCCCTGCTCTGGGTGCTCAGGGCCATTGAGCTGCTCCAGCTGCTCCATCCCTCCTGTGGCAGGGCCTCCCCTCCAGCAGCTGGAGGGGGGCGCTTGGATGATATGCCCCCAGAGGCTGGGGCAGCAGAAGAGAAGGAGGGAGGTGGGAGGGGACACAGTGAAAGGGATGGGAGGGGCCAAAGGAGCCAGAGCAATGGGGAGTGGGTCAGGGGAGGCCGTGCAGACCCCAGGAGAGGAGGGCAAGGGGCTTGGTGCGACGTAGGGAAGAGCAGGGAGCGAGCGCAGGGGCTGCAGGAGGGGCAAGGGAAGGTCTGGCAGGAGGGGGAGGCTAGAGGACGAGGCTGCAGGAGAGAGCCGGCAGGCTGGGTGCGGCGCAGAAAGTGGGGGCTGTGGGGAGCTCCAGGATGGAGTGAGAGAGGTGGAATGCAGAGAAGAGGAGTCCAAGGTGACCTCACGCTCCTGGACCTGAGGTCAGTGGAGGGAGGGGGATGGGAGAAGGGGCTGGGATTAGGAGCTTGCCCTTGAGATGGAGACTGGACGTTAGTTCATTCCTTACCCAGGTCCCCACCTGAGGGCAACATTTGCTGACTTTGCTACCCAGACTTCCCGTCCCTGCTTAGCTTCCCTCAGTCCCTGGTGATGGGCCCCATGGCTCCTCCTGCTCTCATTGTCCCCAGTCTCTCTGCGCTGGGCTCTGCCTCCCCCGGTTCTAGCCCCTTGCTAGTGCAATGCCAGGGGGACATGCTGCGCTGGGCCTGCAGGGGCGAGTGACTCCCCTTGCTCCCTCTCTCCGTCAGGGACTGGAGGAGTTCAGAGTCCTGGGCCAGCTGGTGGGCTGTCTCACTCTGCGCTGTGCTGAGCAGGAGCAGGAGATCTGCCGATCGGCTATGGAGGGACTTCACCACCTCTACGCCTTCCTGCTGTGGCAAAAACGTAAGAGCACTGGAGACCCTTGTCCTTCCTAAATACATTGACATGGGGTTTCCAAACATGGGAAACATATTTATTGAACACTTCTGCCTTTTCTGCATCCTTTTAAACAGTCTCCATCTAGTAATGAGTCTACACCATTGCTAGGATTTCTTTTGTTCCTAATACACTTTTTGAAAAAACCTCCTTAGTGTCCATAGTCCTTCAAGCCATGGAGTTTCCCCTGATGTCTTTAGCTTCCCCTGTCCATATTCTACTCTTCATAACTCACATAAGAATGGACATACTGACTCAGCCCAGTTCATCTAGCCCAGTATTGGGTCTTCTGATAACGGCCAGTGCCTCATGCTTCAGAGAGAATGAACTGAAAAGGGAAATTTGGAGTGATCCATCCCCTCTCATCCAGTCCCAGCTTCTGGTAGTCAGAGGTTTAGGGACATGCAGAGTCTGGGGTTGCATGGCCTAATTATCTTGAACCCAATTATCCTTTTAGGCTTCACAACATCCCACGGCAACAATTGCCACAGGTTGCCTGTGCATTGTGTGCAGAGATACCTTCTTTTCTTTGCTTTTAACTTGCTGCCTATTAATTTCAGAAAGTGACCCCTAGTTCCCGTGTTATGTGCAGGGGTAAATAACACTTCCCTATTCACTTTCTCCACACCAGTCATGATTTTATAGACCTCTGTCATCTCCCCCCTTAGTCAGCTCTGTTCTAAACTAAATGGTCCCAGGTCTACACTGCAGACCTATATTGTTATCACTCCATTGCTCAGGGGTGTGAAAAATCCACACCCCTGTTGGCAGAAGCACCCTCCCACTGACATAGCTAGCGCCTCTCCGGGAGGTGGATTCAGAGCTTGTTGGCAGAGGACCATCTTCTCTTCAACGCGACAGCGCCGGTGCAGCTATGGCGATAGAGTGGTTTAAGTGTAGACTTGCCCCCAGTCTTTTTAATCTTTCCTCAAATGGAAGCTCTTCCATACCCCTAATCATTTTTGTCGCCCTTCTCTGCACCTTTTACAAGTCTGGTATATCTGTTTTGAGATGGGGCGACCAGAACTACACGCGGTATTCAAGGTGTGGGCGCACATTGGATTTGTATCGAGGCATTCTGACATTTTTCTGGTTTATTATCTATCCCTTTCCTAATGGTTCCCAACATTCTGTTGGCTTTTTTAACTGCCACTGCACGGTGAGCGGATGTTTTCGGAGAACTCTTTACGATGACTCCAAAATCTCTTTCTTGAGTGGTAATTTAAACCCCATAATTGTGTATGTATAGTTGGGATTGTGGTGTCCAGTTTGCATTTATCAATATTGAATGTCATCTGCCATTTTGTTGCCCAGTCCCCCAGTTTTGTGAGATCCCTTTGTAGCTCTTCGCAGTCTGCTTTGGATTTAACTATCTTGAGTCATTTTGTATCATCTGCAAATTTTGCTACCTCACTGGTTACCCCTTTTTCTGGATCATTGATGACTATGTTGAACTACACTGGTGTCAACACAGATCCTTGGGGTGCCCCGCTCTTTACCTCTCTCCACTGTGAAAACTGACCATTTATCCCTCTTGTTTGCTTCCTATCTTTTAACCACTGACCCATGAGAGAACCTTCCCTCTTATCCCATGACAGCTTACTTTGGTTGGATTGGTGAGGCATGAGTTCCCTTTACAAAAGCCATGTTGACTCTGCCCCAACAAATTGTGTTCACCTATGTGTCTGATAATTCTGTTCTTTCCTATCATTTCAACAAGTTGCCTGGTGCTGAAGTCAGGCTTGCCAGGGATCACATCTGGAGACTTTTATAAACTTCACTGTCACATTCGCTATCTCGTACAGAGGCCGATTTAAACATTAGCTTACATACCACAGCACTGCACATAAGTTTGTTTGGATGTCTCGTGAGAGCTGCAACCTTTGCACCAGGCAGGCAATTTACCATGCGGTTCTCCCACTCATCACAAACCCAACTGCTTATATGTTTATTGATTGAATCCCCCATTACTATTACCTGGCTTTTCTTTGTAACTGGGCTTCCCGCCTCAGGAGGGGCAGCCTCAGTGTGAGAGGATATCCTGACTTCATCTGGCAGGTGGGTCCCAACTATGGGATCGTCTCCCTCTGCTCCAGCTCGATGTTCTCCTTCCCAGAAACTTTCACCCTCCTCAGCAGCACAGAGGCTGTCAGACTGGGGGTGGGACCACTCTACTGCATCCCTAAAAGTCTCCTCTATGTACCTCGCTGTCTCCCTTGGCTCCACCAGTTCAGATCCTCTGGCCTCCTGGTCTCCGAGGGCAGTAGCTCCTTGGGCCAAATGCCCAGATGTGCTACCTGCCCACAGGGCTGGTAATCCTACATGCTGCATTCAGTGCAATCCACTGGAGAGCCTCACAATGCTGCTGCACTTCTGCCTGGTTTATTTTGACTCTTCCAGGGGGGTTAGTTTGTTTAGTTTTGTTCGGGGGTGGGGGGAGTTTATTGGCCTGAATTTACAGTATGTTTCTTAGACGTACTTGTCTGTAAACTTCCTTGCAAAACTCCCGTTTCCAAAGCTAACCTCTGATTTCTATTGCCTGCTGTCTGTTTCCCCTCCCTGGTTCAGGCACCATGCTGGCAAAGCAGAGTGCAGAGTATCTGCAGGTCTTCAGGGAGTGGCGAGCGGAGAACACCTTCTGGGTCACCTGGTTCACCAACACCAGCAATATCGCCATGGTAACTACTTTCAATGCTTCCTGGGATTGTTGTGCCCAGAGTCCTCAGGAGAGAGAAATTAACACCCTAGGAGTCAGGGGGAAGGGACAGACCCAGGCGTGTGACTGACCCCACCCAGCTGGGCCGGAGCCCTGCCTATGGCCCACTCCACCTCATAGAATCATAGACCTCAGGAGGTATCTAATCCAATCCCCTTCTCATAGCAGGACCAACCCCAACTAAATCATCCCAGCCAGGGCTTTGTCAAGCCTGACCTTAAAAATCTCGAAGGATGGAGATTCCCCACCTCCTTAGGTAACCCTTTCCAATGCTTCACCACCCTCCTAGTGAAATAGTGTTTCCTCATATCCAACCTGGACCTCCCCCACTGCAACTTGAGACCATTGATGCTTGTTCTGTCACCTGCCACCACTGAGAACAGCCGAGCTCCAGCCTCTTTGGAACCCGCCCCCCTGCCCTCCGACCCCAGCAGGTAGTTGAAGGCTGCTATCAAATCCCCCCTCACTCTTCTCTTCTGCAGACTAAATAAGCCCACTTCCCTCAGTCTCTCCTCATAATTCATGTGCTTCAGCCCCCTAATCATTTTCGTTACCCTCTGCTGGACTCTCTCCGATTTCTCCACATCCTTGGGGGGCCAGATGTGACCTCACCAGTGCCGAATAGAGGGGAATAATCACTTCTCTCGATCTGCTGGCAAGGCTTCTACTATGGAGGGCCAATATGCCTCCTTCTGTGCCACATCCCAAGATGCACTGGGTCTCATCCAAACCTGATCCCAGCTCCTTGTCAGGTGTGGTGGGAGCTTCCCCAGAGATTAATGCTCTCCAAGGCATCATTGCGTCCACGCACCAGTGCCAGTCCCTGCTGAGCACTAGAGAGTGTATCCGTGCTGTGCAGTATTGTGCCCCCGTGCACTGCCACGCCGGCCTCTGCCATGTACGACAGCTCCTGATTGCTGGCTGGGTACTGTGCATCCCAGGTGCAGTAACCCAGCCCTGTCCCGGCAGAGCGGGCTTTGCCTGCACTCCTGGCTGGGCCACTCCTGGCTGCTCGGTCCGACTGGAACCGCACTGGGCAGCAAAAGGGGTTTCACTGGCAGGTTTCTTTCAGATGTTTGGGAAGTACTTCAACCCCTCCGAGCGCATGGACTTCCTCCTCACGGCTATCGAGGGCATGAAAGACACCAGCGTCCATGACTCGGTGGCGGCCAGGCACATGCTGCATGTGATCCTGTGGGTCCCCAGCCCAAGCTTGGAGAGGGTAAGAGCTGCAGTGAGAACAGCCTGCTGGGGGAGCCCATCCGTGGGAGACTCTGTCTCTGGGCGCTCGGCATTACTGGGGGGCAGGTCCTGTGCAATGCGGGGGGTCAGTCTAGGTGATCTCCATGGCCGCTTGTGGTCTTGCAGTCTATGAATCGATAGGCCGGGAATTGGCCCTGTGTTCTAGGCCTGGAGCTGGAGAAGAGGATGTGGGAGGGCAGATGGCTCTCAGGTACGGCAGCTCCCTGGCACCCCAGATCAATAGCAGCACGAGGAAGCCAAAGCCCCCATCTCCCCATTTCCCTTCCAGGTGTCGGAGGCTGTGACGAGCATATACCACAACCTGGACTCCATCAGCGAGCCGCTGGCCCAGCAGCAGCTGCTCAAGGCCCTTGTCGTGCTGGGCCACCAGTACAGCGAGGAGGTGGTCACAACCCTGCTGGGCTGCTCGCTGTCATGTGACAGGTACGGGGCTGGGGCTGCTGCCGCTTGCGCTCCGGCTGCCCCGGACTGGTCCCGCTGCCAGGGTCAGGAGCGTGCAGAACCTTCCAGAGACCTCCTGCTCCCTGCAGAGCTTCTGCTTCTTCTGGAGGGTTTTGCAGGCTGACATGCCGTGGAGACAGGCCAGCCTGCAAAACCCCAGATGGCAGCCCTTGACCTCCCCCGGGGCTGACACTCAGACCCGGCCCCCATGCAACCTGCGCCAGGCAGTGGGGGCCCTTGCTGCATCTGGAGGGCAACAAAGGGCCGGCCGGTGGCGGGAGACCCAGCAAGGTGCGGGTGGCGGTGGGTGCAGGAGGCTGGCGGGGCTCTGGCCAGGTGAAATCGGCTCTCTCCCTTTGCAGCATTGCTGTGGAGATGTGGAGGGTGCTGACATCCCACCCCAAGACCGCAGGAAAGGTCCTACGGGAGCTGATCAACACGCTGCAGGAGCGACCGCTGCATCTTCATCACGACGTCTCTCAGCAAGAGGTTGGTGTCGCCCCCTTGGCCATAAGTTCCAGCCCCTGCAGCAAGGGAAGGAGCGCTGTGTTTCCCCTCCACGGCCTGAGGGTGTCTCTTAGTCTCCCACTGGGTATCGTCATTGGGCCGAAGAGAGAGAGCGTGACTCTAGCCAGCGCTATAGTCGAGGCAGAACACACCAAAACCCTCTCCTGGTGCTCTGGGACATCTCTCATTGAACCGCAGGGTGAGAAGGGATCGCAAGGTCAGCTTGTCCAGCCCCCTGCCAAGATGCAGGATTTGTTGTGTCTATCCCAGCCCAGACAGATGGCTCCAGCCTCCTTCTATAAACCTCCAGCACAGGGGCTTCCACAAGCTCCCTAGTTGTCTGTCCCATTGTCCTACTCTTCTTACAGTTAGGAAGGTTTTCCTGAGATTTAATCTAAATCTGCAGTGCTGTCTTTTGAACCCATCACCTCTTGTCCTGCCCTCTGTGGCAAGAGAGAACAACTTTTCGCCATCTTTTTTTTGGCAGCCTTCGAAGAATCTGAAGACCATTAGCACGTCCCCCCTTAATCTCCTCTTTTCCAAACTAAACATAACCAGTTCCTTCAACCTTTGCTCGTATGGCTTGTGTTCCATCCCTCTGATCATCTTTGTCACTCGCCTCTGGATCCATTACAGTTCTCCACATCTTTTGTAGACATTGGTGACCAAAACTGGACACCGTACTCCAGCTGAGGCCTAACCAGCACTGAGTAGAGTGGTACTATCACCTCCCATGACTTGCAGGCTATACCTCTGCTAATGCAACCTAAAATTGCATTTGCTTTTTTTTTTTTTTTTTTTTTGCAACAGCATCGCTTTGCTGACTCATGCTGAGGCTGTGATCCACCGCAGCTCCCAGATCCTTCTCAGCAGTACAACCGGTTATCCCCCATTCTGTTTCTGTGCATTTGCTTTTTCTTCTCTAAATGTAGCACCTCACTTTTGTCTTGGGTGAGTTTGATTTTGTTGTCTAGAGCCCAGTCCTCCAATTTACCATGATCCCTCTGAATTTGAGCTCTTTCCTTCAAAGTCTTGGCAACTCCTTCATCAGGGAGCTGATGCAGGGCTGGGGTCATTGAAAGCTTCCCAGGGGACCTGGCCGTGGCCTGGAGTCAGGAGCCCTGGTTTCTAGTCCTGGCTCTGCCACTGACCTGCTGGGTGACCTTGGGCAAGTCCCTGCCTGGCTTTTGTCTGTTGTTCTGCAGGGCAGGGCCTGGCTCCTGCAGGGTGCGTCTCTGGCTGTGTGATCCAAAGAACCCTAGCACTAGAGTAGCAGCAGAGCTGTGGACTCTAGACCTCCAGGGAATGCTGGTGACACCAGTGATCCGGGACGCCCGGAAAGAGCCATTTTGCTTCAATTGGAACCATTTTTTCCTACGAATCCCCTTTTTGAGCCTTGTAGGTTTTAACTGTTGACGTCACAGCTCTGTCCCGCAGCACTCGCTCCTCTGAAGAGCTCGAGAAGGGCCTTTTGCTGCTCAGACCTCATACCAAGTGTGATAGACACAGCATAGTGAAGGCAGAGAAAACCCTTGGGACTTAAATACACAGATCTGGCAGCCTGGTCAAAGAGGAGACAATCTGAAGGCAACTCTCCCTAATGATAATTTACTTCCCCTGAGAATAGCAGGTGAGTCCGGTTTATTAAACCCGGACGATGAATCGATCAGACATGGAGAGGGCATGACTGTAATTCTCTTTGTTATCCACCATTCCCATTGTTCCATGTCCTCAGCCTGGTTTTCACTTGCTTGTGTTTTATTTTTCCTTCCGGAACCGGTAAGCCTGTATTGGACACTTTTTCCCCTGATCCCGGTTGAGGTTTTGTGGGGCTGTCTTTGAACAGTTCAAAAGCCAAATACAGAAATGATTGAATCTGGCTTTTAGTAACAACCAACCCTACAAAATCGGCTCCCTCGCCGAGGCTGGGCTGTAAGGCCCGGGACTCAGGAGAACCCAAGTTCAGTTTCGGGCTCTGCCAGACTCCCCGGGTGACCATGGGTGAGTCACGTCGCCTCTCTGTGCCTGAGTTCCATGTCTGTACAATGGGGATAGAAATCCTTCCTTTGTGTGTCTAGCCTGTAAGCTCTAGGCCAGGGAATGTCTCTTTCTGTGCCTGGAAAGGCCCCAGCACATGCCCTGATTGCAGATAGGCGCTGGAGGTGCTATTCTAACCCTTATAAGAAGAATACACTTGATTTGTTTGGGGTCAAGGTGTTGTGCAGAGAAGTTTCCACAGATGATACCTGCTAATAAATACCACCCCCTGAGATCGGGGGTACAAGGAAGCAGCTGCTTATGTTGCAGGTAGCCGGCCCCGCTGCCTGCGATCCTAGCTGGGGCTGTGCAAGGGCTTTGAGGCTCTAACATGTCATCTGGAGGAGGGGCGCTAGAAGACTTTTGATAGTGGAGGTGCTGAGCACCCTCTTACACCTGTGCACACACCCCACCACCCCTAGAGCTGGGGTCAGGAGCAGGGCCATGGCTCCAGGGGGGCGGGAGATGGATGGGGCAAGGGGGCCGAGGCTGGGGCCACAGCTGGGAGTTGGCGCAGGGCCGGCAGCTGGGACCTTGTGTGTGGGGCCAGGAGCAGAGCCCCGCGTAAAACCTTGGAGTGCTGCAGCACGCCCTGCACTCCTAGTTCCCGTGGCTCTCTCTGCAGGGGAGGCAGACGTTGTTTTGGAAATGGCTTGTTGGGTCACCGGAGGGTGTTTCGTAAAGCAGCTCCTCCTTTCACACAGATAGGGAAACTCCAGCGCCAACTCCCAGTCGTCGTGGAGCGGCTACACGAGGCAGACAGGGACATCATCTCCAATGCCATCACGGTGCTGAGAGACATCCTCGCTGGCATGGACAGGCAGAGCGCCAGCCCCGTGGCTGTGCAAGTGGCTGAGAAACTCCTGCCCTTCTTTCACGATGTAAGGCCTGGCGGCCCACGGGAGACCCTTCAAGCCACAGACGTGTGAATGGGGGCTGGCGGGTGGGCTAGCGGGACCTATGCTATGGCCCTAGCCAGAAAAAGGATTGTCGTAAATGACATGAACCCATTCCCGCCTTCTTCTGCTACCCCATTGTCCATCAGAGCATATGGCAGTAAGGGTGGGAACCCTGGTGTCCTGCAGGCCTGCTGACAAGGATCAGGGCAGCCTGGGGACGAGGCTCCCCTTGAGGGAAGGACATGCATTCCTGAGCCTGCATGCAGCGAGGGGGCCTCTGCAGCACAGGGTGCCGCAATGCTCCTCCTGGCTTCCAGGGTAACAAGTGATGGTACCCTGGTGAAAATCCTGCCCCTCCCTTCCCTGGCCAGGAATCCCACAGCTGGCCTGTCAGCTCCATAAGGAAACGGCTCCATCTGTAGGTTCTGCAGCTACCGCCCTTTCCTCTCCCCTTCGTTCTCATGGCAGGGCAGCATCAAAGGAGGGGCTAGTTCTCCCCAGGCCTTTTGTAACCACAAACGCCAGCATGTTTGTAACTCCCGCCAGCATGTTCACCAGACTGATGTTCAGTCCCCCACTGCACGGCGAGAGCCAGCAAAGTGGGCGGGAGAAAGGGACCCATCCATTACTGCCTTCCAGGGGTAACGTCCCAGTGGGGGCTCCTGGAGGGACCACCCTCCTCCCCAGCTCTCACAAGGCTAAATCCTACCCTCAGCCCTCCCGAACTCTGCTGGGACCCGGCCGCTCTTTATTTAGTAGTGGCACAGGCCCAGCTAAAGCTGTTCCCAGGGTCTCCTGGATCCCCAGCTGACCGAAGGGACAGGGCAGCCCAGACCGAAGATGCAGGATCTCGCCCTGGGGTGAGCCTTTAAACGAGAACCCTGTGGGGCCCGGGGGGAACAGAACAGGTTTTCTGGCCAAGAAGATACCAGGCCAGACCCTCAGTTGGTGGAAACCTGCATCTCTATTGCCTTCAGTGGCGCTATGCCCATGAGACTCTGGCCCCCAGCTGTGCCTGTATGACTGGGGGTGAGTTAGCAATACCCCCTGCAGGGCAGACATCTCTGTCACAGTGCGCGCTCACCCCGCTGAGTGAGCACGACCGTCACAGCCTCTCCTCCCCACATCCTCTCTTGCAGGAGTCCAGCAAACTCCGGGTGCTCTCCATCGCCCTCTTTAAACACCTGCTGGAGCTTGTAAGGGGGCCCAGCAGGAGGAAGATGAAGGAGCACGTCCTCCGGAGCCTGGTCCCGCTGCTCCTCCTCCTGCATGATGAGCGTCCCAATGTGTCCCAGGTGAGGCCACGAGCTGGAGCCTGCAGCTGAGATCGTTACAGAGTGACCAGTAATTTGTTGGGGGGGGCCAACATGTGACACCCCCCTTTCAAGGGTCTGGCCGGCAGAGGGCAGGTGCTCAGTGCTGTGACAATCAGGTGCTCAAAATCACTTGAACGTTGAGTCCAGTAGCGCCATGACCATGGCGCCCCACCCAACTGCTGAGTCTTCCCTGCCTCCTCTGAGGCCAACACTCCCCCCCTGCAGCCAGGCTGAGAGAATGGGTGGGCGGAGGGGTCAGCTCACCTCTCCTACAGCCACTGGCCTCCGCACATTCCCCTGGCTGTGCTGGTGGGAAGAGCACAACCCTGGCCATGGTCCCTACCCGGAGCAGAGCTACCCAGCCTCCGGATGGTGCCCAAGACCCAATGTACCCTTGGCCAAGCAGCCCGGACAGCTCTTACTAGCCATGACATGCCCAAGCCCCCCCTCCGCCCCGCCCCAGGTGCCTGTGCCCACGCTCGCTCTCATGGTCCCCATCACTTGGGAGCCAAATGCTCCCAGCAGTAATGAATTCACCCTCCTACCCCCCAGGAGGTGGGGAACTAACGCACAGCGTGAGGCCTAGTGCCTCAAAAGTATTGAATGCCCATGGGCATTAGGCACCTAAATCCCTTTGTAGCCCTGGGCCGAAGCAACTTGCCTGAGTTCCTTCAGGAAGAGCTGGGAATTGAGTCAGGTCTCCAGCCATTGCCTTAGCCACACCTCCGCCCTTCCGCAAGCAGTCGCGGGCCGGGAACCGTTCAGCACACACGGCCTCCAGTAACTGTGTTAGTGGCTTCCAGCTGGGCTGTCCCTAGCCATTTGGGTGCCCTATCCAGCCCCCCCGCAGTGGGGCTGTGTGGGGTCCCAGGCCTCCCCCTCCCCCCCACCAGGGTCTGGGAGGCAGGAGCTGTGTGGGGCCACTTTTGGGGGGCCCACAGGCCAGAGTGGCCTGGGGGATTAGCGGAGAACTGGGAGTAGCCCGCTCTGCTTCCCTCGCCCCGGCTCCAGCCGTGTCGCTCGAGGGAGGGGCTTTGGGGAAAGGGATCCCTCCCACACACACACTCACTGACAGCAGCGGGAAGCGGAGCAGCCTGGCCCCAGCCCGCTCTACTCTGCCAGCTCCCAGCCGTGGCACTCTGCTCCCCACCGCCGGTGAGTGCGGGGGGCAATCCTTTGGAGTAAAGCGGGCTGGGACCGGGTTGCTCCACTTCCTGCCACTGCCAGTGAATGTGGGGTCGCTGGGGGAAGAGGCTTGCAGAGAAGAGGTGGAATGGGGGCGGGCTGGGGACGGAGCAGGGGGGAAGGGGAAGAGGCAGGGTGGAGGGAGTTGTCCAGGCCCCCCCAGGGACGGCCCTGCCCTTTGTAGTGGGCGCAGCCCGCGGCGGGGCTGGCCGAGGTATAGGGCGGGTCGCTGGTGCTGGTGCTGCTGCATGTGCAGCATGCAGCCGCCTAGTGGCACCATGAAATTTAGGGCAATTTGGTGCCCCAAATTTCGTGATCCCCTATGCAGCCGCGTATGCCGAGGGACGGCCCTGGCTTCCAGCTCCCGTAACCGTGGCCGGCTCGCCCCGGCCCCTCTTGTTTTGCAGGTGTGTTGGGACACCCTCAGGAGTGCTCTGGAATTCCTCAGTTGGAGCCAGCTCGGTGCTCTCGTCCAGAAGAAGGAGCTTTGGCGAGGCTGTGACTGCCTGGTGAGGGAGTCCTCCATTGCCCGGCTCCGTGCCCACACCGAGCCCCAGCCCCGGGACCACACCTGGCCCTGGCTGTAGTCCCTCTGCATGATCCCCCCGGCACAGGAAAGAGGGCTGAAAGCAGGACACTCCACAGATCTGGAACCTGGCCTGCAGGATGGAAAGGCCTTTAATAACCTTGTGCTCCCTTGTTCTGGCTCCTAGGTGGCGTGCTACAAGGGAAGGGCAGAAACCTTCCTCTGCCAGGCCATGGCCTTTCTGGAAGACCCACAGGATCCCATTAGAGAAGCGGCCATCAGGTTTCTAGGTAACCACAGAGCAGAGGGGTCCCTTAAGCAGAGGGGCTGGATCCAGTCCCAGGCTCTCCTCAGTCCCTGCCGGCAGCGAGAAGTAACCCCTGGGCTCCTGATTGCCGAATGAAGGCTCAGGGGGGTCAGAAACCCGCAGGAGCAAGCTCACCCCAAACTGCCCTGATCGGCTGATGGGCCCCCTCCAACCCCACTGCTCCCCATGCGGTCCCCATCCCCCCCACCCCCACCCCACCATGGGTTCTTGGTAGTGGAACCTCAAGGCGCTATGCTCTCCTTTGGCAACCAGCCCCACAGCCATTCCTGGGGACTCGCCCTTTCCCCTGGGGACTCAGGAGTGCGTCCTGGACAACAAGGGGCAGGGGAAAGCCCCACTGCTTGGAGGGTGACAGAGGCTTTGACACCCTCTCTGGGGACGCAGGGATGTAATGAGCTGTTTGTGTGTGTAGGGCTGACTGCCCGGCAGCTGGACCAGCAGAGCCAGGAGAAGTTAGACGCCATCTGCAATGGTGAGTGGTATCTGCCTTGAGCACTGAGCGCTAGAGGGACGAATGGCCGAGGGCCACGGGCTGGGTTCAATCTCCGACGCCAGCAATGTGATCTTGGGCGAGAGCCACAAAGGGTTGCAAAATGTAGATCCCCAAACCCCCGATCAGCTTCCCCCTCACCCTGTGGTGTCTGCTGGTTGGCATGTGCCCAGGCACTTAGCCCTGACCTCAGAGCTGTGGCCTGGCAAATCCCCAAACTGGGCCTGAGCTGGCTGGCTTTCGCAGACGATTGCCCCCCCCCCCCGCCCCCGCAACACAGCAAGGGTGGGGTCCTGCCTCCCCCCCTTGCACTCACTAGCCCAGGGTTTCTTGCAGTCACCTTCAGGTGGGGTGCCTGGTGTCAAGCCACTGCTCCAAAGGAGACTGAGGTGACGTCCGGTCATCTACCTCCCTGCTGCATGCCCGGACCCCTGGGCCAGCGCAGGGCAGAGCAGCGTCTCCTCCACATTTGTTGGGGAAAAGGGGGACGGGGGGGGTGACATAGCTCAGGCTCCTCACTCCCAGAGCAGTTTCACAGCTGGGCCCCAACCAGAGCTAGAGAATGGCAGAGCTCCCTCCTCGGCATTTCCTGGAGAGCAGCAGGGCACCAGAAGTTAGGCATAGCCTAACAATGCCCAAGCCCCCTTTGTGAATCTCCCCCTCTCTGGGCTTGAGTGCCCATCTGTGCACTGGGGGGAAGGGGGAGCGTAAATACAGGCAGGGATGAGGCCATCAGATCCTGCAGGGACGGGGCAGTCCTGGAAATAGTGAGTGAATGGGGTTCATTGTGACTTCTTGCCTGTGTCTGGGGGCTCCCCCAGCTATGGAAGGCAGTGGGGATGTTAAGTGAGGGTTGGTGGTTGTTCCTGCTAGTCCCCTGCCTCCCGCCTCCCAGCCTGCTGCCTTCTTGTCACGGGCTGAGAGGTACAGCCCTGGCTTGGTGTGCCAGGGCTTTCCAGAGCACCATGGCTCTGACCTCCATTTCCTTCCTTTCAATCTTAGTCCTCAAAGGCTTGCAGCAGGACAGCAAGTCCTCTGTCAGATGCCTGGCTTTGCAGACAATGCTCATCCTCAATGCCTGCAAGAAACATCGTCCAGCCCGCACCAGCCTACGGACACTCTTGCACAGGATGAGACTGATGCATACAAGGGAGAACCCAGTCATTGAAGCTGCCCAGCTGCCTGAGTAAAAGCCAGCCTCCCTACTCTGGGGGTTTGGTGCACCAGAGCCCGCCTGGAGCAGGGTGGAACACATCGTGCCGGACCATGGCTTTCTCCCCATTGGCCGCCTGCCCTGCCCAGCCACGTGAGTAGTTAACCGCTCAATAGCTTTTATCACCATGTACTTTTTGACAGGTTTCCATGCCCCGTGTAGAGTTTACGTCCCGCCCTCCGTCCCCGTTTCCGGTCGTGTACATTTTTGGCACCATCGGCCCTTCTGAACATTTATTTTGTATTATTTTTCTGTGTTTGGCCGGGGGAAGGTTGCGTGCTTGTGCTACAGTCAGGCAGGCAGAGCAGCAGAAGGTCGATTTGCCTGGCCCTTGATCAGGGCGGGGCAGCGATCAAGTAGGCTGCCACTCCTGACGGTGGGGTGGCGGGGATAGGGGAACCCAGGTCCTCCCGCTCCACAGCGTCCCCGCCCAGGGCCCTAACAGCGTGCTGTGTTTTGACATATTTAGAGAAAAAGTATGAAAGAGTAGAAAGAGAGGCTGTAGGGGGTTCGCGGCTCCCTCCCCATCTGTCTGGGCGGGAGACCACGCCCCTCGCTACGATACTTCCGGGGTACCTTGGTTCAGGGGAAATAGCTCAGTGTTCATGGTTCTGGCCTGCAGTCAGGCCGACCAATGGTAGAGAGTCTGTTTGCCCGGGGTCCTCATTCAGGACAGGGCTGCTGTCGAGTAGGGGCTCTGGCCTACAGTCAGGCAGGCAGAGCAGCAGAAGGTCCATTTGCCTGGCCCTTCATCAGGGCGGGGCAGCAATCAAGTAGCGGGGCTCTGGCCTACAGTCCGGCAGAGCCGTCGCAGACTGGGGGAGGTTAGCTCTCTGGTGGGAGAGTCAGCACAACCGTCTGGCATCCTGATTCAGGCGGGTGCCAGACCAATCAGGCCTCCTGACAACCAAGTGGGGAGGCTGCTACTCCTGACGGTGGGGTGGCAGTGGTAGGGGAACCCAGGCCCTCTCGCTCCACTGCGTCCCAGCCCAGGGCCCTAACAGCCGTGGAGCGGTCCGCCACTGCGTCAGTGGGGAAAATCCGACAGCAACACGCTGGCCGGCTTGTAGTCAATATCACAGCTGAACCCAATTCGGCTGTCCTGGGCTCCTTGCTACACGTCATTCCGTGTGTACATGGGTTCAGGGGTGGCAGGTTTGTAGAAATTTTGGTGGTGCACAGAACCCGCCCCTACTTCGCCCCCCACCTGCCCAAGGCTCCAGGAGAGAGTTTGGGTGAGAAAGGACGTCTGGGGTGCAGGCCCTAGGCTTAGGCAGAGTATTGGGGTGCAGGCTGCAGGCTCTGGGAGGGAGTTTGGGGATGGGAGGGGGTGCAGAGGGAGGGGGTGCAGGGCTGAGGGGTTTGGGAGGGGCTCAGGGCAAGAGTCGGGGTGTAGGGGGTGAGGGTTCTGTTTGGGGCTGGGAGGTTTGGGGGGTTAGAGAGGCTCAGGGCTGGGGCAGGGGGTTGGAATGTAGGGAGTGGCAGCCGGTGTCAAGTGGAGTCCCCCAGGGGTCGGTCCTGGGGCCGGTTTTGTTCAATATCTTCATAAATGATCTGGAGGATGGTGTGGATTGCACCCTCAGCAAATTTGCGGATGATACTAAACTAGGAGGAGTGGTAGATATGCTGGAGGGCAGGGATAGGTTACAGAGGGACCTAGACAAATTGGAGGATTGGGCCAAAAGAAATCTGATGAGGTTCAATAAGGATAAGTGCAGGGTCCTGCACTTAGGACGGAAGAACCCAATGCACCGCTACAGACTAGGGACTGAATGGCTAGGCAGCAGTTCTGCAGAAAAGGACCTAGGGGTGACAGTGGACGAGAAGCTGGATATGAGTCAGCAGTGTGCCCTTGTTGCCAAGAAGGCCAATGGCATTTTGGGATGTATAAGTAGGGGCATAGCGAGCAGATCGAGGGACGTGATCGTTCCCCTCTATTCGACATTGGTGAGGCCTCATCTGGAGTACTGTGTCCAGTTTTGGGCCCCACACTACAAGAAGGATGTGGATAAATTGGAGAGAGTCCAGCAAAGGGCAACAAAAATGATTAGGGGTCTGGAACACATGACTTATGAGAAGAGGCTGAGGGAACTGGGATTGTTTAGTCTGCAGAAGAGAAGAATGAGGGGGGATTTGATAGCTGCTTTCAACTACCTGAGAGGTGGTTCCAGAGAGGATGGTTCTAGACTATTCTCAGTGGTAGAAGAGGACAGGACAAGGAGTAATGGTCTCAAGTTGCAGTGGGGGAGGTTTAGGTTGGATATTAGGAAAACCTTTTTCACCAAGAGGGTGGTGAAACACTGGAATGTGTTACCTAAGGAGGTGGTAGAATCTCCTTCCTTAGAAGTTTTTAAGGTCAGGCTTGACAAAGCCCTGGCTGGGATGATTTAATTGGGGATTGGTCCTGCTTTGAGCAGCGGGTTGGACTAGATGACCTCCTGAGGTCCCTTCCAACCCTGATATTCTATGATTCTATGAGATGGGGTCTCTGTCTAGGGCTGGAGATGAGGGGTTTGTGGTGTTGGAGGGGGCTCAGGGCTGGGGCAGAGGGTTGAGGTATGGGGGGATGAGGGCTCTGGCTAGGACTGGGGATAAGGTGTTTGGGGTGTTGGAGGGGCTCAGGGCGAGGGTTGAGGGTGTGGTGGAGAGGTGAAAGCTCTGGCTGGGGGTGTGGGCTCTGGGGTGGGGCAGGGCTGGGGATGAGTTGGGGTGCAGGCAGGCTGCTCCGGGATAGGGGCCAGAGAGGAGGACTCCCCCCAGCCCTTTCCCTGCCGGCAACAGCGAGCTTTGGGGGAGGACAGTGAGTGGCAGCCCCAACAGCTTCTCAGTGTCCCTGGCATCTGGCAGCCCCTCTGGGTCTCTGTCAGGATAGCGCTCTCCGTTAGGTCTGTGCTTCCACAGTGGGGAAGAGACATGCTGCTCATCTGGCAGCTCTCTCCCATCTGAGCTGGAGGCCCGGCCTTTTATAAGGAACTCATTCCTCCAGGTCACACTGCAGTCACTCACAGAGATGGTGCAGCGAGGTAAATCTAGCCATGTACCAATCAGAGGCTAGACTAACCTCCTTGTTCAAATAAGAACAATAACTTAGGTGCACCATTTCTTATTGGAACCCTCCGTGAAGTCCTGCCTGAAATACTCCTTGATGTAAAGCCACCCCCTTTGCTGATTTTAGCTCCCTGAAGCCAACCCTGTAAGCCGTGTCGTCAGTAGCCCCTCCCTCTGTCACAGCAACGGCAGAGAATTGTTCCGCGCCTTTTTTCTGTGCGGACGCCATACCAAGGCAAGCATGGAGGCCGCTCAGCTCACTTTGGCAATTAGGAGCAAATTAAATACCACACGCATTATCCAGCACTATATGCAGCACCAGAACCTGGCAGAGCGATACCGGGCGAGGAGGCGACGTCAGCACGGTCGCGTGAGTGATCAGGACATGGACACAGATTTCTCTGAAAGCATGGGCCGTGCCAATGCATGCATCATGGTGCTAATGGGGCAGGTTCATGCTGTGGAAGGCCGATTCTGTGCTCAGGAAACAAGCACAGACTGGTGGGACCGCATAGTGTTGCAGGTCTGGGACGATTCCCAGTGGCTGCGAAACTTTCGCATGCGTAAGGGCACTTTCATGGAACTTTGTGACTTGCTTTCCCCTGCCCTGAAGCGCATGAATACCAAGATGAGAGCAGCCCTCACAGTTGAGAAGCGAGTGGCGATAGCCCTGTGGAAGCTTGCAACGCCAGACAGCTACCGGTCAGTTGGGAATCAATTTGGAGTGGGCAAATCTACTGTGGGGGCTGCTGTGATGCAAGTAGCCCACGCAATCAAAGATCTGCTAATATCAAGGGTAGTGACCCTGGGAAATGTGCAGGTCATAGTGGATGGCTTTGCTGCAATGGGATTCCCTAACTGTGGTGGGGCCATAGACGGAACCCATATCCCTATCTTGGCACCGGAGCACCAAGCCGCCGAGTACATAAACCGCAAGGGGTACTTTTCAATAGCGCTGCAAGCTCTGGTGGATCACAAGGGACATTTCACCAACATCAGCGTGGGATGGCCGGGAAAGGTACATGACGCTCGCATCTTCAGGAACTCTGGTCTGTTTCAAAAGCTGCAGGAAGGGACTTTATTCCCAGACCAGAAAATAACTGTTGGGGACGTTGAAATGACTATATGTATCCTTGGGGACCCAGCCTACCCCTTAATGCCATGGCTCATGAAGCCGTACACAGGCAGCCTGGACAGTAGTCAGGAGCTGTTCAACTACAGGCTGAGCAAGTGCAGAATGGTGATAGAATGTGCATTTGGACGTTTAAAGGCGCGCTGGCGCAGTTTACTGACTCACTTAGACCTCAGCGAAACCAATATTCCCACTGTTATTACTGCTTGCTGTGTGCTCCACAATATCTGTGAGAGTAAGGGGGAGACGTTTATGGCGGGGTGGGAGGTTGAGGCAAATTGCCTGGCTGCTGGTTACACGCAGCCAGACACCAGGGCGGTTAGAAGAGCACAGGAGGGCGCGGTACGCATCAGAGAAGCGTTGAAAACCAGTTTCATGACTGGCCAGGCTACGGTGTGAAAGTTCTCTTTGTTTCTCCTTGATGAAACCCCCCGCCCCTTGGTTCACTCTACTTCCCTGTAAGCTAACCACTCTCCCCTCCTCCCTTCGATCACCGCTTGCAGAGGCAATAAAGTCATTGTTGCTTCACATTCATACATTCTTTATTCATTCATCATACAAATAGGGGGATGACTACCAAGGTAGCCCATGAGGGGTGGTGGAGGAGGGAAGGAAAATGCCACACAGCACTTTAGGCACAGCACTTTAAAAGTTTACAACTTTAAAATTTATTGAATGCCAGCCTTCTTTTTTGGGGGCAATCCTCTGTGGTGGAGTGGCTGGTTGGCCGGTGGCCCCCCCACCGTGTTCTTGAGCATCTGGGTGTGGAGGCTATGGAACTGGGGGAGGAGGGCGGTTGGTCGCACAGGGTCTGTAGTGGCAGTCTGTGCTCCAGCTGCCTTTGCTGCAGCTCAGCCATACACTGGAGCATACTGGTTTGATCCTCCAGCAGCCTCAGCATTGAATCCTGCCTCCTCTCATCACGCTGTCGCCACCTTTCAGCTTCAGCCCTGTCTTCAGCCAACCACTTACTCTCTTCAGCCTGCCACTTACTCTCTTCAGCCCGCCACCTCTCCTCCCAGTCATTTTGTGCTTTCCTGCACTCTGACATTTTTTGCCTCCACGCATTCGTCTGTGCTCTGTCAGTGTGGGAGGACCGCATGAGCTCAGAGAACATTTCATCATGAGTGCGTTTTTTTTTCTTTCTAATCTTCACTAGCCTCTGGGAAGGAGAAGATCCTGTGATCACTGAAACACAAGCAGCTCGTGGAGAAAAAAAAAGGGACAGCGGTATTTAAAAAGACACATTTTAGAAAACAGTGGCTACAGTCTTTCAGGGTAAACCTTGCTGTTAACATTACATACATAGCACGTGTGCTTTCGTTACAAGGTCGCATTTTGCCTCCCCCCACCGTGTGGCTACCCCCTCAACCCTCCCCCCTCCCCGTGGCTAACAGCGGGGAACATTTCTGTTCAGCAGCAGGCAAACAGCCCAGCAGGAACGGGCTCCTCTGAGTGTCCCCTGAAGAAAAGCACCCTATTTCAACCACGTGACCATGAATGATATCTCACTCTCCTGAGGATAACACAGAGAGATAAAGAACGGATGTTGTCTGAACGCCAGCAAACATACACTGCAATGCTTTGTTGTACAATGATTCCCGAGTACGTGTTACTGGCCTGGAGTGGTAAAGTGTCCTACCATGAAGGACGCAATAAGGCTGCCCTCCCCAGAAACCTTTTGCAAAGGCTTTGGGAGTACATCCAGGAGAGCCGCGAATGCCAGGGCAAATTAATCCTTTCACATGCTTGCTTTTAAACCATGTATAGTATTTTAAAAGGTACACTCACCGGAGGTCCCTTCTCCGCCTGCCGGGTCCAGGAGGCAGCCTTGGGTGGGTTCGGGGGGTACTGGCTCCAGGTCCAGAGTGAGAAACAGTTCCTGGCTGTCGGGAAAACCAGTTTCTCCGCTTGCTTGCTGTGGGCTATCTACAACCTCATCATCATCATCATCATCATCATCTTCTTCGTCCCCAAAACCTGCTTCCGTGTTGCCTCCATCTCCATTGAAGGAGTCAAAGAACACGGCTGGGGTAGTGGTGGCTGAACCCCCTAAAATGGCAGGCAGCTCATCATAGAAGCGGCATGTTTGGGGCTCTGACCCGGAGCGGCCGTTCGCCTCTCTGGTTTTCTGGTAGGCTTGCCTCAGCTCCTTAAGTTTCACACGGCACTGCTTCGGGTCCCTGTTATGGCCTCTGTCCTTCATGCCCTGGGAGATTTTGACAAAGGTTTTGGCATTTTGAAAACTGGAATGGAGTTCTGATAGCACGGATTCCTCTCCTCATACAGCGATCAGATCCCGTACCTCCCGTTCGGTCCATGCTGGAGCTCTTTTGCGATTCTGGGACTCCATCATGGTCACCTCTGCTGATGAGCTCTGCATGGTCACCTGCAGCTTCCCACGCTGGCCAAACAGGAAATGAGATTCAAAAGTTCGCAGTTCTTTTCCTGTCTACCTGGCCAGTGCATCTGAGTTGAGAGTGCTGTCCAGAGCGGAGCACTCTGGGATAGCTCCCGGAGGCCAATACCATCGAATTGTGTCCACAGTACCCCAAATTCGACCCGGCAAGGCCAATTTAAGCGCTAATCCACTTGTCAGGGGTGGAGTACGGAAATCAATTTTAAGAGCCCTTTAAGTCGAAATAAAGGGCTTCATCGTGTGGACGGGTGCAGGTTTACATCGATTTAATGCTGCTAAATTCGACCTAAAGTCCTAGTGTAGACCAGGGCTCAGAGAAGGAGAGTATAGAAAACAGGAAGAGATCCTTTTTGGTTAGTGAGACAAGGAAAGTATAAAGAAAAGAGTCCTTGTGGCACCTTAGAGACTAACAAATTTATCTGAGCATAAGCTTTCATGAGCATCCGATGAAGTGAGCTGTAGCCCACGAAAGCTTATGCTCAAATAAATACATTGGTCTCTAAGGTGCCACAAGTCCTCCTTTTCTTTTTGCGAATACAGACTAACACAGCTGCTACTCTGAAACCTGTCATTATGCAAGGAAAGTATAGCAAGCTGCAGGGGGAGCGGAGGGGAGGGGGAAGAGAACGTACCCTTCATAGAATCATTGAATCATAGAATATCAGGGTTGGAAGGGACCTCAGGAGGTCATCTAGTCCAACCCCCTGCTCAAAGGAGGACCGATCCCCAATTAAATCATCCCAGCCAGGGCTTTGTCAAGCCTGACCTTAAAAACTTCTAAGGAAGGAGATTCCACCACCTCCCTAGGTAACACATTCCAGTGTTTCACCACCCTCTTGGTGAAAAAGTTTTTCCTAATATCCAACCTAAATCTCCCCCACTGCAACTTGAGACCATTACTCCTTGTTCTGTCATCTCCTACCACTGAGAACAGTCTAGAGCCATCCTCTTTGGAACCCGCTTTCAGGTAGTTGAAAGCAGCTATCAAATCCCCCCTCATTCTTCTCTTCCGTAGACTAAACATCCCCAGTTCCCGCAGCCTCTCCTCAAAAGTCATGTGTTCCAGTCCCCTAATCATTTTTGTTGCCCTCCGCTGGACTCTTTCCAATTTTTCCACATCCTTCTTGTAGTGTGGAGCCCAAAACTGGACACAGTACTCCAGATGAGGCCTCACCAATGTCGAATAGAGGGGAACGATCACGTCCCTCGATCTGCTGGCAATGCCCCTACTTATACATCCCAAAATGCCATTGGCCTTCTTGGCAACAAGGGCACGTTGCTGACTCATATCCAGCTTCTCGTCCACTGTAACCCCTAGGTCCTTTTCTGCAGAACTGCTGCCGAGCCATTTGGTCCCTAGTCTGTAGCGGTGCATTGGATTCTTCCATCCTAAGTGCAGGACTCTGCACTTGTCCTTGCTGAACCTCATCAGATTTCTTTTGGCCCAATCCTCCAATTTGTCTAGGGCCCTCTGTATCCTATCCCTACCCTCCAGCGTATCTACCTCTCCTCCCAGTTTAGTGTCATCTGCAAACTTGCTGAGGGTGCAATCCACACCATCCTCCAGATCATTTATGAAGATATTGAACAAAACCGGCCCCAGGACCCACCCTTGGGGCACTCCACTTGACACCGGCTGCCAACTAGACATGGAGCCATTGAGCACTACCCGTTGAGCCCCACAATCTAGCCAGCTTTCTATCCACATTATAGTCCATTCATCCAGCCCATACTTCTTTCACTTGCTGGCAACAATACTGTGGGAGACAGTGTCAAAAGCTTTGCTAAAGTCAAGGAACAACACGTCCACCACTTTCCCCTCATCCACAGAGCCAGTTATCGCATCATAGAAGGCAATTAGATTAGTCATGCATGACTTGCCCTTGGTGAATCCATGCTGACTGTTCCTGATCACTTTCCTTTCCTCTCCTCTAAGTGCTTCAGAATTGATTCCTTGAGGACCTGCTCCACGATTTTTCCAGGGACTGAGGTGAGGCTGACTGGCCTGTAGTTCCCAGGATCCTCCTTCTTCCCTTTTTTAAAGATGGGCACTACATTAGTCTTTTTTCTGTCGTCCAGGAGTTCCCCCTATCACCATGAGTTTTCAAAGATAATGGCCAATGGCTCTGCAATCACATCCGCCAACTCCTTTAGGACTCTCGGATGCAACGCATCCGGCCCCATGGACTTGTGCTCGTCCAGCTTTGCTAAATAGTCCCGAACCACTTCTTTCTCCACAGAGGGCTGGTCACCTCCTCCCCATGCTGTCCTGCCCAGTGCAGTAGTCTAGGAGCTGACCTTGTTCGTGAAGAGAGAGGCAAAAAAAGCATTGAGTACATTAGCTTTTTCCACATCCTCTGTCACTAGGTTGCCTTCCTCATTCAGTAAGGGGCCCACACTTTCCTTGACTTTCTTCTTGTTGCTAACATACCTTAAGAAACCCTTCTTGTTACTCTTAACATCTCTCGCTAGCTGCAACTCCAGGTGTGATTTGGCCTTCCTGATTTCACTCCTGCATGCCCAAGCAATATTTTTATACTCCTCCCTGGTCATTTGTCCAATCTTCCACTTCTTGTAAGCTTCTTTTTTGTATTTAAGATTAGCAAGGATTTCACTGTTAAGCCAAGCTGGTCGCCTGCCATATTTACTATTCTTTCTACACATCGGGACGGTTTGTCCCTGTAGCCTCAATAAGGATTCTTTAAAATACAGCCAGCTCTCCTGGACTCCTTTCCCCCTCATGTTATTCTTCCAGGGGATCTTGCCCATCAGTTCCCTGAGGGAGTCAAAGTCTGCTTTTCTGAAGTCCAGGGTCTGTATTCTGCTGCTTTCCTTTCATCCTTGTGTCAGGATCCTGAACTCGACCATCTCATGGTCACTGCCTCCCAGGTTCCCATCCACTTTTGCTTCCCCTACTAATTCTTCCCTTGAGGCTGCCCCCGGGAAAAGAGGGAGCTCCCAAGGCTCACAGCCCCCAGCATGGTTATCTCTGCCTCTCGGGCGGACCAATCAGAAACTGTTCGACAGCTGCATCATACAATGCATTTTCCTGAACCAATCCTATCAACCCAAGATTTTTAAAGAAGAGCCCTCTCCCTCCCCTCCCCGCCCCTCCCCTCACTACCCACCCCTTTAACTGCCTTATTCTTATCTAAAAAAACAGGCCCCAAGCACCTTTCCCACTAGATAGATAGATAGATAGATAACCCCATTGGCTTTAAGGCCTTTTAAATTTTATGGGACTTTTCCCACTGGGGCTGACAAACAACAAAAATAAGTTTAGGGGTTTTTAGAGAGTGTTCCCTATTTTAAAATTTCACACTTTAATTAGGGCTTGTCTACACTGCCACTTACAGCCCTGAAACTTGCACTGCTCAGGGGTGTGAAAAAACACCCTCCTGAGCTGGAGCCGCGAGGACACTGCCACCTTAAAGCGTTGTCGCGGCAGCGATTTAACGTGGGCAGTGTCGACACCTTCTTAAGAGTTTAAACCAGTTTGTGTTACAAAGGGGCCTCTTTATTTCACTACAGAACAAGGGAGTTCATTTCAAGGGTTACAAATGTGTTAAATAGATTGTGAATGGTAATATTGCTTTCTCTTTACCATTAACGTTCCTGTAAACAGGTGTTGATCTTACTTGTGTTCAGTAAAACTTGGCAGCCCTTTAGGTTTACATTTAGTTTTGATCCTCTGCCTTTGCTGCAAAAGAAATTTAAAAACAGAAGGGCCTGCTTCAAATAGGTCAAATTTGGCCTTTGGTTTACACTTAAAAAATCACTAGAAAAGAAAAATGTGTTTGGGGCGGGCGGGGGGGGCCGGGAAGGGTGGGGACAAATACCTTATCTCTGGTTTAAAAAAAAAAGCTAACTGGTTCACATAAGCTGCTTTTTCTTGTGTTTTGTAGAAATCCATACTTTCAAAACGTGAGGTTTTTAACTGTACCCTGATTTTTAAAGCTTTCTTTACAATTTCAAGGTAACAAAAAAAAAAAAAACCCAACTTTCTCTTTTTGCATTCTTTGATATATTAAGTCCATTTAAACAGTTAAAAAAGAGCTTGTACCTGGGTCTCAGCACACGGACTGCAAACATTTAGAAGCAAAGACAGTCTGATAATGCAACAAACAATCATACTAAAATCCCTAAGTCAATAAAAACTTAATTTAACTTTAACAAATTACTTTTGTAAACTGCCTGTGGTTTTAACCCCGAGATGCTTCTTTATTTTACACTCTTAATAAGTTCAAAGGGTGTCTTTTGAAAAGCAATCTGCTGTGGGTTCTTGTTTGTTTTAAATTCATACATGTTCTGGCCATCTTTACAGTGAAACAACTTTGGTCACAGGACATGCGAGCTAAACAGGGGAAGGGAGCTATTTTTAAATCCTGCTTCATGCAGATTTTATATAACAGGCCTAAAGCAAACTTGTTTGTCCTGGTTTACATTTCAAAAAAACATGAGAAAAGAAGAAGAACGTATGTGTGTGTATGTTGGGAACAGAACAAGCCCCTTATTTCTGTCAGAACTTTTTCACATCAGCTGCTTTTTCTTCTTTTTTCTCTAAATCCAAACCTTAACAACATGAGGGTTTTAACAGTACCCTGATTTTTAAAGCTTTCTTTATAATTTAAAGGTAAAACTGTTTTGGTTTGGGTCTCTTTTTGTATTCTTTTATATAGTAAGTTTATTTAAAGAGTTAATAAAAAGATTTTGTAAATGGTGATCTGGCCATTCCCATTTCTGTAACCAGGAGGCTTTGAAATCTACATGCCTGTTTCCTTTAATTAACGTTACGGCCCTGGCTTTTGCTTAATGGTAACTAGACATCTTTTGAAAACAAACTGGCTAATTCAAAAATGCCCCTGTCAAACTTATTACTAAAATGTTTTTTGTCTTCTTAGAAACACAAAGTACAAATGAAAAAGCCTTTTTGTTTTTATAAAGCATTACTTTTACTACAGCTTCTAGACCCAAAACAAACACAGAAGCATGTATCTATGTCTCAGCCCGTGGGCTGCAAACATTTAAGAACAAAAGCATTCTGATAATGCAACAAAAATCTAAAATGTTTAATAAGCTTAATATAACTTTCATCATGTGTTAAAACTGTTACAGCATTTTTAAAACGTACATTTTTATTCCACTCCAAAACACATCCTTGTTTTTTTCCGGTAAACAGGAGGTTTAAAGTCATGGCACTGTTTCCTTAGGTCCTGTCTACGCTGGCAAGTTGCTGCGGGGTAAAGCAGCTTTCTGCGCTGCAACTGGTGAGGTGTACGCACGGCCACGTCACTCAGGGCGTGGAAACAGGGCAGTTGCAGAGCTTTAAAAAAAGCACTGCACAGTTTAAAAAACTTTCTGCACCGGGGCTACAGGGCTGCGGTGCCAGTGTAGACACCGAGGTCGATTACGGCGCTGCGATTGGCCTCCGGGAGGTGTCCCACAATGCCTGCTCTCGCCTCTCTGGTCATCGGTTTGAACTCTACTGCCCGGCCCTCAGGTGACCATCCATCATCCCCACTCCGTAAACTCCTTTGCCATTTTGAAAGTCCCCTTCCTGTTTGCTCGGTGATGCGTGCAGCGCATCTTTCCAGGTGGCCAGGCCTGCTCCACGCACCAGGCGATCCACCTGCTTGGAGCTCTGCTGAGCTGCTGGACCTCATCAGCATTTGGGGAGAGGAGGCTGTACAGTCCCAGCTACACTCTGGACGTAGCAATTATGATACCTCCTGTGACGTTATTGACTTGAACTGGGACCATATAGATCATTGTTGCAACCAAGGTCCTGTAGTGGCACCAAATCTTCTATAAAGGGGGGTCAAATAAGGTGTCTAAGGGAAGGTTATGGTTTGCTGGTTCTGACTGTGCTATCTATATGCTTGTGTCATTTTTGTATTTTAAGTTATAAGTATTGACTCTATACTGTCTGTGGTTCAAACTTGTACTATGCTTCTGGGTGACATCCCAGACAAGTTCAAAAGGAGGACTTGTGGCCCTTAGAGACTAACAAATTTATTTGAGCATAAGCTTTCGTGAGCTACAGCTCACTTCATCGGATGCAATGCCTAGCCTGCTTGATGGCCGATTAAGGACCATCAGCTACACAATTGACCCATTGAGAGAAGGCAGAGAAGCCTTGGGACTCAGCACGGTGTGCAGGGACCTGCCTATGGACAGAACGCTGAGGTTTTTCCAGGCCACGTGATGGACAGCTTGTCTTGGGACAAAGAAAGAAAGACCACATGGCAAGAGAATATAAAAAGCTGCTGCAGCTCCTCCATCTTGTCTTCAGTCCTGCTTCATCCCTCTGGAGGGACTTTGCTACACTGAAGCTTTGAAAGAAGAACTGAAAGATGCATCCCAGCTGAGGATGTTCTACAGAGACTTGATTTGAACCTGCAGTTTATTCTGTCACTGCTGCAAGCCTGAACCAAGAACTTGGCCATGACTGTATGTCATTGATTCCATTTCACCAATTCTAGCTCTCATCTATAGCTTTTTCCTTTTATGAACAAACCTTTAGATTTTAGATTCTAAAGGATTGGCAACAGCGTGATTTGGGACAAGATCTGATTTGTATATTGACCTGGGTCTGGGGCTTGGTCCTTTGGGATCAAGAGAGCCTTTTTTCTTTTCCTGGGGTATTGGTTTTCATAACCATTTGTCCCCATAACAATTGGTGATACTGGGAAACTGGAGCGTCTAAGGGAATTGCTTGTGTGACTTGTGGTGAGCCAGTGGGGTGAGACCAAAGTCTGCTCTGTTTGGCTGGTTTGGTTTGCCTTAGCGGTGGAAAACCCCCAGCCTTCGGCTGTAACTGCCCTGCTTGAAGGAGTTTGTCCTGAACTGGCACTCTCAGTTGGGTCCCACCAGAACCAGCATCATTACACCTACGGACAGATTTCACGATGCATGACAGAAAGGGGCGATGACCGGGACACACGGCAGTTCAGGATCAAAGTGAAGGAGCTGCGGAACGCCGACCACAGGGCGCGGGAGGCAAACCGCCACTCCGGTGCTGCGCCTATGAGCTGCCGGTTCTCCAAAGAGCTGGACATGATACTCCGCGGCTACCCCACCTCCATTGCGAACACCACTGTGGATACTTGGGTGGCTCGTGTGTCAGTCGAGAGTGGACCGAGCCAGGAGGAGGAAATCTTGGAGGAGGATGTGGAGGGGGACCCAGAGGCAGAAGATGACTCGGAGGTCAGAGATGCATGCGGCCAGGAGCTCTTTTCTACCCCGGATGTTGGCGAAGCGCAAAGAGGAGAGGAGGCCCCTGGTAAGTGGATTTGATTTTGGGACTCGCTGAAGTGGGTTGTTGGGGGCAGGAGGGTTGCAGAAAGCAGGCTTGTCTCCCACCGCATGCCACCCTGTCGGAAGCAGAGGGGCGGGACAGGAAGCGGAACTATAAAAGGCCGCCCCTCCAGCTGAGTTGGGGGAGAGCTGCTGGAGGAGCAGGACGTCTCTTCCCTGCTCCCCTAATGGAGAGCGCGATCCTGACAGAGAGCCAGAGGGGCTGCCGGAGCTGCCAGACGCCGGGGACTCCAAGGAGCTGGTGGGGCTGCCACTAGCCGTCTACCCCAGCGAAGCGAACAACAACCCTGGAACCCCTGTACCCACGGAATGGGTGTGTAGGAAGGAGCCCAGGGCAGCCGAATCGGGTTCAGCTGTGTTACTGACTACAAGCCGGCCAGCGTGTTGTGATCGGATTTTCCCCGCTGACCCAGTGGCGGACCACTCCGCTGCTGTTTAGGGCCCTGGGTGGGGACGCAGTGGAGCGGGAAGGCCTGGGTTCCCCTACCACCGCCACCCCACCGTCAGGAGTGGCAGGCTCCCCACCTGGTTGTCAGGAGGCCTGACTGGTCTGGCACCCGCCTGAATCAGGACGCCAGACGGTTGTGCTGACTCTCCCACCAGAGAGCTAACCTCCCCCCGACTGCGACGGCTCTGCCGGACTGTAGGCCAGAGCCCCCCTGCTTGATTGCTGCCCCGCCCTGATCAAGGGCCAGGCAAATGGACCTTCTGCTTCTCTGCCTGCCTGACTGTAGGTCAGAGCCCCTACTTGACTGCAGCCCTGCCCTGAATGAGGGCCCTCGCCAAACAGACTCTCTACCGTTGCTCGGCCTGACTGCAGGCCTGAACCATTAACACTGGGCTAATTTTCCCCTGAACCAAGGTACCCCGGAAGTATCGTAGCGAGGGGCATGGTCTCCCACCCTGATGGACGGGGAGGGAGCCGCGAACCCCTTACAGCCTTTCTTTCTACTTGTTAATACTTTTTCTCTAAATATGTCAAAACACAAGAACGCAACCTTCCCCCGGCCAAACACAGAAAACAATACAAAAGAAATGTTCAAAAGGGCCAACGGCGCCAAAAACGTACACGACCGGAAACGGGGACGGAGGGCGGGACATAAACCCTACACAGGGCGCGGAAACCTGTCAGAAAGTACACGGTGATGAAAGCTCTCGAGCAGTTAACTAGTCACGTGCAATCCCCCCTGTACATAGCAATCCCCCCTGTACATAGCAATCCTCTCTTTCATTTTGATGCTTTTTGATGTATTGTTCTGCTTTTATTTGATATATTAAATAACTGTATTTACAGTGATACATTGAGGTATAAACGATCTATATGCCTTGTCCTGTACAGAGCACACAGACGGCTCCCCTGGATCCCACAACCCACACAGGGAGAAAGCTGTCGCTAGCGTCGGCATCTCCAAAATCGTATCAGGGCAAGAAAAGGCACCTGCTATTTCCCACCCTTGTACAGTGTAGACACGGGGTGAGAGCGAGACTCAGTGATCCCAGTTAGTCCTGCTCCATCTTTGCCGTCTGGGTTTCCACCGACAGCTGTTCACACTCGAAACGCAGGGCAGGGTGAGGTTCGCCCATCAGCCAAAGAACCTTAATGTAAAGCAGCGCGCTCCTGCCAGTGCCCGTGGCAGATCCCCCATTCGAAGGGTATGATCATTTCCGCCCTGAGACGGACGAGACCTCGTGTCCTGGTGTTAGGGGACGCTGTGCTCTACCCCACATATCCCCCCTCTCCCTTCCCCCCAGCCTGGTGTTAAGGGATGCTGTGCTCCGGATCCTACATATTCCCCCAGCTTCCAGGCCCCCTGGCCAGCGTTAGGGGGCGCTGTGCTCTGTACCCTACACCCCCATCTCTCAGCCCCCCTGCCAGGTGTTAGAGGGCGCTGTGCTCTGTATCATATGCATTTCCCAGCCCTCCTGCCCAGCCTTAGGGGGTGCTGTGCTCTGTACCCTACACATCCCCAGCCCCCAGCCTGGTGTTAGGCAGTTTCTAGTGTCTGTGAACTTACTGCATGTACCGGAGTCTATCAGCGCATGCTGGGTGCCACACGCTGTGGGTATGGACAGGGCCCCAGACTCAGCATAGCACAGGACTTGCGGGGCACCTGCTGGCAAAGTGGCCTCAGTCCCCACCGTACAGGCAGGGGTCATTCAGCTGGTGATAGCCCTTCTCTCAAGCCCCCAAGCACCTGTGTGTCATGGCTGCCTGCAGGAGATCAGGGCCAACAACTGCCTGTGGGGAGGGAACAGGGCCTGGCTAGGCAGGGGCTCAAACCGGGGAGCGTCAGTTTGGATCCCCAGCTAGCCGTAGGGGTGCAACTTGCGGGGGGGGGGAGAAGGGGGAGATCAACTCCAGCCAGTTCATCATAAACCCTGTCTTTGAGGCCTCAGTAGAAATGGGGATGTTCCCCTGGCAGTATGCAGGTGCGAAGGACTTGAGAGGGAGGTGGCAGACGTGCCCTTTTGATGGCGGTCCCTGAGCACACGGGGAGAGCAGGGGGCAAACGTCTGTTGGCAAATGTTCGTTGGCAAACGTCTGCGACTCACGGGCCCTGGGTGCACACACCCCTACAGGGGAACGTGTACAGGCCCAGCCCAGTCTGAAGAACACCAGCTCTTGTGTAGGCGAAGTCACCGTTTTTTTCACAAGAGCGGGAAACTGACGTTGGATAAGCCAGGAACTCCTGATGGGCACTTTCGTCCCTCCGGGAGACCAACCATCTAGCACAGAGAACGGGGGGACATAAAGGCTGAGCTGAAGCTAGATTCATGCTCTCCAGGATGCTGGGGTGCCCTCATGCTTGAGCTGAAGACGGCCTGGGGGTTCCCAGCATTGCCCTCCTGCCGTTTCTCGCTGGGAGCCCTCGCCCTGCACCCTGGCCTGTGTGTTCTCAGGAGGCTGCGTGCTGCCAGGTGCACATCCCCAGTGCGGAGTCCCGGGATTAATGCCAGGGGACGGGGACTGGGAAGGAAATGTACTGCCATGCCAAGACTGGGAACGGGCTGGTGATAATGCCCTGGGGTGCCTGGCATATCAGTAAGTAGGGAGAGCAGGTCCCTGCTCTGCGGGGGAGGTTGAGAGCCTAAAGACGACAACACCCATGTGCTCAGCCACTGGCATGATGGGGCCAGGTAAGTGCCCAGACCAGGAGGTAGCTGGTGGCCAACATGGGCCATGTGGGGGTGCTGAAAGGCAAATGGGAACAAGCATGAGAGGTGAGGGAGTTGAAGAGTCTGTGGGAAACCCCCCTCTCTTGTGAAATCAAACACCCCCAGACAGTGTGGGTCCCTCGCAGGCCTGGGGGTGCTGATCCAGGCTTTGCGTGCTACCCGGAGCTCTGCTCCTGGTTCACCCCAGGAAGCTGGGAGTGTGAGTGGCGGAGCTACCGGCTCTTGGAACCTCCCTTCCCAGCACGGGATTGTCTCTGGGGGAAGTCCACCCCAGGAACTGGCATTTGTTGGCCTCTGTCACAGAGCGCTGGAGTCTCAGCCACTCCAGATCGGGGGGAGAGGCCAGCTGTGAATTGGGAGCCAGATCTGGGTTTAGATGTGAATCCTCCGGCGCTGCAGAGCATTCAGATGTGGGGAGCCAGCTCCCGCCTGCGCCAGATCACAAAGTGCCACTTCAGCCAGCCGCCTGCCAGGCTCTGGCAGCGCCCTGTGTGGAGCTGCAGCTGGGCCCTCCACAGCTGGGTGCTGCTCCTCCTCCCTGCTGGCCAGCCGGCCGCAGCTCCTCAGCACATGCCCCCTCAGCCCCACCTCAGCGCTCCTGCCTCCCCAATGTCCTCCCTGATGCTGCCCCTGGCCCCCTGCACCTGGCCTGTCAGTGCCCAGCGGGGCTGCGAGCCAAGTACCCCCTGGAGCCATGTGTCAGGCCCTGAGTCCCTCCTGTGCCGGGCTCCCGCCAATCCACAAGCCAGGAACAGGCCCGTGACTCCCGGAGCAAGTATTTCAGTCTCACAGCAGCAGCTCAGTCTGCTCAACAGGACTCCAGGGCCAGGAACTCGCTCCTGCCTGACATTAGCAACAGTCTTAGGCTGCTCCAGCCCTGCCCCTCGTCCTGCTCCAGCCCTGCTCTCGCTTCAGCCTCGCTCCACCCAAACCCCGGCCTCCTGAGTCCAGCTCCAACCACGAGGCCTGACCACCTCCAGCACCTTCGCTGACACCATCACTTCCAGAGGGAATGGCACTGAGGTTGCCGGGGGAACAGGCATTCTCCGGCTGCCCGGAGCCATTGTTCCATTTAACCAGGACAGTCCGATGCCAGGCCAGTCCCCCTGAGCTCTGGAGAGGACTAGAGGTGCCTTCGGACACCTGCCGTGCAGCTGCTGGAGAGTCAGCAGGAGACACTGGGTGAGGAATGGAGCCCCCCAGGGCAGGGGCCATTCAGGAGACCCAGCGTGGGGGGAATCAGGCCTGGGATTCTCTGCAGCGGCTGCTCCCACACAGCCTTGGAGAGAGGAGCTGCGAAACCCCCACAAAGCGCCGTCCTGGCACAGAGCTCTGTAGCACTGGTACTCCGTACGCATGAGCCGCAATCCAGCAGACCCTTGGGCCAGCCCCACCCTCTCCCATTGCCCCGCTCGGGGAGGCCAGGGCACAGTTCACAATTTAGCACAGACCAGCTGCAAGGATCCTGGCGGGCCCTGGTATGGTTGGAGCAGCATCTTCAATGTTCGGGAAAAGCGAGATCTGTGCAATAGGCAACATAGCTCCATGTGGGCACCAGCCAGCTCCTGTGCCCCAGAGAGCTCCCACAGCTCCCACTGAACCAGGGACGAAGGGGGCAGGAGGTTGAACGAGAAGGTGGCATCCTGGGACCCAGGAGACCCATGTTCATTTCCCACCTCTGCCACAGATGCTCTGTTTGGCTTCGAGCAAGTCCCTTATTCTCTCTCTGCAGCGGTTCCCTGTCTGTACAGTGGGGGTAGCAGCCAGGCCCTGCCCTGCAGGGGGCAGTTAGAATAAATGCAATCGAGGTTGGGCAGTGCTCGAATGCCAGGGGGATGAGGGCCAGGATGGTGCCTAAGACAGACCGAAAGCAAGGGGGAGCTACAGAGCCGGTGGTGAGAGGGTTTGGCCTTTGACAATCTGCTCTGAGTGCCAGGGCTGCCAGACCCCAGACAGCCACTTGCATTGCCAGACCTCCCTGATCTACAGTGCTGCTGCTCTCCCTGCTTCTAGGAGTCACTGCCTCCCCCTGGGCTGACACCCCCGTAGCAATCATCTCCTGGGGCTGCTGTGGCACTGAGCGTTAGCAAGGCCTGGGACTCAGTTGGGCGTGGGGGGGGGGGGGTCGGGGGGAAGCTGCTATTAAAGCAGCTTCTGCACCGTTGCAGCGGTGGGAGAGGAAGTAGAGACGGGACCGTTTTACACCCCATGGCCAAAGCACCGGCAGCTTGGGACCCTTGGGTTCCATAACCAGCCCTGGAAGGGGAGTAGGTGTGTTGAAGCGGGACTGTTCTTAATGTTTCCTCTGAATAGTGTGGGGTGCCTCAGTTTCCCCTAGGCAGTTCTTAAGTCTCTAGATGGTGGGATAAGGGTGTATGATGATTGCAGAGCCCTAGAGGGCAGGAGTGTGCAGGGGTCTGGACACAGAGAATGGCTGAAACCCTGTTTCCTGGCAACTGATGGCCTGGGCCCTTCCCCCCTGCAAGGTGAGAGCGAAAGGGTTGGAGAACAAAGGAATCCGGTGACCTCCTGGCCTGGGAAAGGGAGAAAGCCCAGAGGAGGGCGGGGGCTGGAGACATTGAGTGAAGTGCAGACGTGGTTCTCTGGCTCACTGCTGCCCAAAATGGATCCAGCTGAGGGGTTCTGTTCTCTGCACCTACAAGCTCTGTGTTAGATCATGTTCCTGTCGTCTAATAAACCTCTGTTTTACTGGCTGGCTGAGAGTCACATCTGACTGCGAAGCTGTGGGGCAGGACCCTCTGACTTCCCCAGGAAGTGCACAGAGGGGCAGAGGATGCTGAATGCTCCGAGGTCAGACCCAGGAAGGTGGAAGTTGTGTGAGCTGTGTGTCTTGAAGACCGGCTGCTCACAGAAAGGAGACTTCCCCAGAGTCCTGACTGGCTTCGTCTGGAGCAGTTCCAGAGCATCGCCAGGGGGCCCCATGACAGTGGGGTCTAGTGGTTAGAATGGGGGGCTGGGAGCCAGGACTCCTGGGTTCTATCCCAGCCCTGGAAAAGGGATAGGAAACCCCTACCTGGATATGTCACCATATCACAAAACCCACCACCCCTGGCTCAGATTGACCGCCCCAGCGTGGATGCTGCCTTGGATTTGCATCACCAGGGTGCCATCTCACCATTATTTTGCACCACTTGCATTTCATAGAATCACAGAATATCAGGGTTGGAAGAGACCTCAGGAGGTCATCTAGTCCAACCCCCTGCTCAAAGCAGGACTAACCCGAACTAAATCATCCCAGCCAGGGCGTTGTCAAGCCAGGCCTTAAAAACTTCTAAGGATGGAGATTCCACCACCTCCCTAGTTAACCCATTCCAGTGCTTCACCAACCTCCTAGTGAAATAGTGTTTCCTAATATCCAACCTAGATCTCCCGCACTGCAACTTGAGACCATTGCTCCTTGTTCTGTCATCTGCCACCACTGAGAACAGCCGAGCTCCATCCTCTTTGGAGCCCCCCTTCAGGTAGTTGAAGGCTGCTATCAAATCCCCCCTCGTTTTTCTCTTCTGCAGACTAAATAACCCCAGTTCCCTCAGCCTCTCCTCGTGCGTCATGTGCCCCGTTTTCATTTTCAATCATTTTCATTGCCCTCTGCTGGACTCTCTCCAATTTGTCCACATCCCTTCTGTAGTGGGGGGATCAAAACTGGACGCAATACTCCAGACGTGGCCTCACCAGTGCCGAATAGAGGGGAATAATCTCTTCCCTTGATCTGCTGGCAACACTCCTACTAATGCAGCCCAATATGCCTTTGACCTTCTTGGCAACAAGGGCACTCTGCTACTCATATCCACTGTAATCCCCAGGTCCTTTTCTGCAGAACTGCCGCTTAGCCAATCGGTCCCCAGCCTGTAGCAGTGCCTGGGATTCTTCCGTCCTAAGTGCAGGACTCTGCACTTGTCCTTGTTGAACCTCATCAGATTTCTTTTGGCCCAATCCTCCAATTTGTCTAGGTCACTCTGGACCCTATCCCTACCCTCCAGTGTATCTACCTCTTCCCCCAGCTTAGTGTCATCTGTGAGTTTGCTGAAGGTGCAATTAATCCCATTATCCAGATCATTGATAAAGATGTTGAACAAAACCGGCCCCAGGACCGACCCCTGGGGCACTCCGCTTGATACCGGCTTCCAGCTAGACATCAAGCTGTTGATCACTACCCATTGAGCCCGACAATCTAGCCAGCTTTCTATCCACCTTATAGTCCATTCATCCAATCCATACTTTTTTAACTTGCTGGCAGTAATACTTTGGGAGACCGTATCAAAAGCTTCGCTAAAGTCAAGATGTATCACAACCACCACTTTCCCCATATCCACAGAGCTAGTTATCTCATCATAGAAGGCATGACTTGCCCTTGGTGAATCCACGTTGACTGGTCCTTATCACCTTCCTCTTCTCCAAGTGGTTCAAAATGGATCCCTTGTGGACCTGCTCCATGATTTTGCTGGGGACTGAAGTGAGGCTGACCAGTCTGTAATTCCCCGGGTTCTCTTTTTTCCCTTTTTTAAAGATGGGCACTATATTTGTCTTTTTCCAATCGTCCGCGACCTCCCCCGATCACCATGAGTTTTCAAAGATAATGGCCAATGTCTCTGCAATCACATCAGCCAAGTCCCTCAGCACCCTTGGATGCATTAGATCTGGACCCATGGGCTTGTGCATGTCCCGCTTTTCTAAATAGTCCTTAATCTGTTCTTTCACCACTGAGCACTGCTCACCTCCTCCCCATACTGTGTTGCCCAGTGCAGCAGTCTGGGAGCTGACCTTGTCTGTGAAGACTGAGGCAAATAAAGCATTGAGTACTTCACCTTCTTGCACATCATGTGTCACTAGGCTGCCTCCCACTTTCAGGAAGGGGCCCACACATTCCCTGACCTTCTTCTTGTTGCTAACATACCCGTAGAAACCCTTCTTCTTACCCTTCACATCCCTTGCTAGCTGCAACTCCAGTTGTGCCTTGGCCTTCCTGATTACACCCCTGCATACCCAAGCAATATTTTTATACTCCTCCCTAGTCATCTGTCCAAATTTCCACTGCTTGTGAGCTTCCTTTTGGAGTTTAAGCACCAGCGCGTAGGGGCAGCCCAAGCAGAAATCCCCTCCCCCCCCGACACACATGAGAGAGGTGCTGGGGGCCATGCTGGGGGCGATGACAATGGGGTCAGGCATCAGGGCACGTGGCTGTTGGGTGCGTTGCTGGATTCTGGAGAGACCTCCCCTTCTGCCACCAACCTGCCCCACTGGAGCCCAGCACAGCGCCCTCTGCTACCCATGGCTGCCACCATCTCTCCGCTCCACGAAGCTCCCACGACCTGCCTGGGGCAGCGACAGACCCTCTTGCTCCCCAGTTATAACACCTGGCCCTGAGCTAGCCCCTTTCTCCAGCAGATCTCAATGCCCTTCACAAAGGAAGTTGGCATCACTATCCCCACTTTATAGATGGGGAAACTGAGGCACACAAGGGGGACGTGACTCAACCAAGGTCACTCCACAGGCCGCCCATGTCTGTATGCAAAAGCCTGAGGACTTTAACTGGACCGGTCTAGTTAAAACATTACAACACCCCCCCACCCCATCCATGGGGATGCCGTTATACCAGTACAAAGGTTTGTTGACTGGTAGAGGCCAAATTACTATCAGACCTCAGGCCAACTGGTGACCCAGACTCCCAAGATGCTTTGGGAATGCTGCTAAACTCTCACAGGCTGTGAAAAATGCCAGTTTGCTAAAATTTGTAGTCTAGCGCCCTGTTATTTGTGTTGCCACGCAACTGTGCGAGAAATGTACTAACCACAAACAAATGGAAATGTATAAATAACATAGTGATGGTAAAAGTTTATGCTTAAGCAGCAGATGTGTGATTGTGTGCTGGGAAGTCTATGATAGTTACCAGACACAAATTTTGCAGGCGACAGACTGATCCCCGTGATGTCTTTTGCCACGGTTTGCATACAGCTTGGACTACTTATAGGTAACTTAGTTCCAGCTTATCTCTTCCTCTTTCCCAATGCAAGGCTGTATGCAAGCCGTGGCAAAAGACATCACGGGGATCAGTCTGTCGTTTACGTCAACGGCTGCAAAATTTGGTTCAGCAGACTTGGTAATGGATCTGCCTTTCTGTTTGAGCGCTGTACTAATAACTAATAAATACTGGCCGGGGCTTGGGTCCTTGAGGTCTCTTTAAGTAGGAAGTAAGATCGAAGCTGAATTGGTAATAAATCTGCTTCCCTGGGGGATCCTCCAACCCAAGTTTACCGGCTGGAACCGGACCGGGCAGGGTCACAACCTCTGTGTCGGGAGTAAAGACCTAGCCGTGTGTGGAGACTCTGGCTGGGACGGTCTAGGGGCCTACAGGGGCGGGGAAAAGTTTGAAGAAGAGATGTCAGACTAGATCCAGCAAAACGTTAACTCCATCAAGAGTAAAATGCGGGCAAAGAATGGCCGAAATAGTAAAGGAGGGCTTGGATTGTTTGTAAAGAAATGTGCTGTTATGCATGGAGGATCTGGGGCCGCACCGCGTCCGGCCGGCCCGTGGGATCACACGTGTGCACTGCTTGTCTCTGAGGCTGACCAGAGAGTGGAGGGGAAAGCGTGACCCGGGGCGGCAGCTCAGCATCGGGCGCACGAGGCTTTTAATCAGAAGCTTAAGAAAGTGACAGAAAATGCTCAGAAAGGGAAGCTGCAGAATGGGGAAGTCAAGGGGCGGCTGGCGAGCGCCGCAAGGAAAGGGGAAGGCGGGCGAGGGGAAGGAGCTGAGGAGACGGTGCAGTCGTGGGGTTGTCAGAAACGGGTGGAGGATGGTGGAAGTGCTCATCATCCAGCACAGGAGCAATTGGCTGTGGAGACACTGGGAGCACCAGGGAAGTCGGCTGAGTGCAAGGAGGATCCGGAGGATGTGATGGAGCAGGACAAGCCTCATCGTTAATAATGCAGCTGAGCCGTGTCAGAAGTTAAGAAAATGAACTGCATGCTGGAAGGAAAAGGTTTGGGGGCACCCTGAGTAAGGAGGGGCGTGGGAGAGATCGGCCCAGGGACTCTAGAGAGAACTGGGGCAGGAGACTGCCAGCCGACCGGGCGGATTTGTGAAGGCCGGGTGCTGGCGTGATGGCAGAATGCTTCTTAAATGCAACGTCAAAACGTGACATTGTGACAGACCATAGCAGAAATGCCAGGCAGAGGAGAAACATGTCCAGACACTAAGTCAATGGGTTCCCCAAGGGTGCCGGACAGCACTTGGTTCCACCCACTTCTGTAGGGGGAGATGGGCCACAGACAGCAGTTTCCTCCCAGACCCTGCACAAAGCAGGTTGGACGAAGTGTGGGTATTTCCGGAGTTCATTGTATTACAAATGCAAATGGGTCTGGAGTCTGGGGGGATGGGACGTGATTCCTCTGGGGGAGACGTGACTCCAGCAAACCCTGGGAAGGGTCAGGACCATCACAGAACACTTGTAAAATGACCGACCAGCCAAGGCGGGGATGCAAATTCCCACCTCTGCCCCCAGCCTTTCGAAGCAACGCCCTGGGGAGCGAGACACTGGCTGCGAATGACCTGTTCCCAGATCGAGGGACCGGCCTGCGGCACTCACAGATTCCCAGGGGTCATGTTCGCAGCAGAAGCTGTGCTGAGCTTGGAAGCACTGAAAAGCCCGTGGGTGGCTTTGACGGGCTGCACCTCGGCCGGAGCCCTGGCTGGAGTCAGGGGAGGGATCCCTGGTAAGCCCATTAGCAGGCGGGTGGGTTCGCTGATTGGTTTAACATGTGTTCTCGGCAGTGCTGTCACCGTAAGCACCGAGGATTGTACCCCCACCGGGGCTGTAATGTGTTAACTAGCCTGGTACAGTTACACTCCTACAGCATTTGTGTGGGGGGCTGGAGCCGTGGCAATGGGGTGGGGTGGGGGCCAGCAAAGGCCTCTGTGACACCGCCCCATGCCGGCGTTATTGACACGTTTCCCTGCAGCCGGCCTGACGCCCCGCAACGAAAACCTGGCCAGAGATTTTGCTCCGTGAAATGTTTTGAGTTGGTGATGTCGGGAGATGGAAACCCAGCTGGGAATTTCCAGCAGGGCAGCGGCTCCCAGTGCTGTTCTCCTGCCCCACATCTGGGCCCACTACAGCCCTCACTCCACCCCCAGCTCTGTCCAGGTGGGGCCCTTGGTGCCTTCCATAAGGGGTGTTACACACAGCGCCACCTAATGGCCAAACAGTGCAATACAGGTTAGGGCCCCTCCATTCCAGTCCTTTTCCTCAGTGGGTCTTTAGCTCCATGGCAGAGGATTGAGCTTCTAGCTCTGATGGTCCAAGGTTCAAACCCGGGCCGGGCCAGCCACGACCCTGGGGGAGCTGCCAAGAACGATGGGGAGGGGAGGGTGCGGCCGACATGCCTGTGCAGATCTCACACTGCGCTCTGCCTGCAGCTTCCTGATTGGCGAAGATGACAGAGTCTAGGAGGGCAGAGGTTGGAGCACCATGGGGGCCCATGCCAAGAATTGGAAAAATAAGTCACTGGGAATCAGCTTCCTGGGCAGCTTCTCCAGTATGTGGTTCCCGTCTGTACGGATTTCCCTGCTAGGCCCCCAGGGGAACTAGGAAGTTCACAGCTGCTCTTGGTTCCACCACGGTGGGGCACTGGGCTGGGGCACAGGGTCAGGAAAGGGAGGGGGAGGGGGAGCGTGGCGAAGCAAATGTGTGTGTGGAGGCGGGGAGACGCATTACCAAACACAATGGTGGGGGGGGGACACTGACATGGCCAATCAAGAACGTGGCTAGAGAGTGTTTATTTACTCAGGCCACATTCACATCCCCTGAGCAGCAGCGAGGGGCCAGGGGCAGGTGTGAAATTAACAGGGGGCTGCTGGTGTCCTGCAGAAACAGCCCCTGACAACACCACCCTGACCGTTGCCAAGAGCCTGATCCAATGTGCTGTCTCCGGGGGCTTCCTGAGTGAAAGCTACACCCTGAAGGGGCATTGCGACGTGAAGTCAACCCAATGCCCTGGGGACGCCCTCTACGAGGCCATAAGCCAGTGGCCTGAGTTTGAAGCCTGAGTCCCTGCAGCCTCGGGGCAGCCCCTGCACCCATCGCTGACCCCGCCCACAGCTTCTGCCTGCTCGAGCAGCACCTCTGCCCCCCAGCAGGGGGCAGCCTCCCGCTTCTCGCCCACCTGCTGCCTCCTAGGGCCCGGAGAGCAGGGCTCTGAGAGTTGGGGTTACGCTCCCGTCTCCCCTGGGCTCTGCTGCCCCCCCCCGCGTTCCCCCGGGGCTCAGATTTCTAATGGCGCCTGGGAGCCACCTGCCTCCCCCAGGCTGCTTCCTTCGGCAGATGCCAGGCCTAGCCCCTCGCTCCCACCCACAACGGGCATGTCAGCTTGGCCCAGGTCCACACACAGCCAGGCCCAGGGTCTTACAGCGTCCAGGGGGGTGGGGCCAAGCCTCAGCCGAGCTCTGTGGCGATGGCCCTGCCAATCCCTGGGCAGCTCAGGAAACGTCGCCTCCATTCCCGTGTGAAACATCTGAGCAATTATCAATTCCAGAGTCAAATCCGCCTCTGCTCCCAGCCCCCCTGAGATCTGCAGTGAAGATTTCATCTGGAATCCCCCAGAAATCGGTCGCTATTTAACCCCCCCACAAAGGGAACCCAAGTGTCCCCGAGCCCTGACACTTGGCTCTGCCTGGCCCCCGCAGGGTCTGGCTCTCAAAGCTTTCAGCCCTCGACCCTTTCGCCCCGACAATCCATTCCCGTGAGCCTCTCTCACCGAGGGGGGCAAAGTGTTTGGATCTTCACACAGCAGGTGCCTGGGAAGTACCCGTAGGGTGGGTCTGTGACGATGTGACGCAGCAGGGAGGGGGGAGTGTTGACCTGGGAATGTGCCCTGGGGACCGGAGACCTGAGAGCCTGTCACCTGAGCCAGGAGGGGGAGGGGGAGGTGACACCTCTGCCCAGGAATGTGGATGGAGGCTGCAGCAGGGAACCTGCTCGGTGGGTTTAGTTTCAGTTTGGGGCTGGGTGGAGGAACACAGGGAACCCCAGGGCTGGGGTCTAAGCTCCCTGCTCCCCCAGAAGGACTTCACTGAGGGGTCCTGGGTGTACCCACAAGCTCTGTTTTGGACTGTGTTCCTGTTGTCCAATAAACCTTCTGTTTTACTGGCTGGCTGAGAGTCTCAGTGAATCCCAGGAAGAGGGGTGCAGGGCCTGGACTCCCCCACACTCCGTGACAGGGTCACAGAGTCCCACAAAGGGGTTTTTAATTCAAGTGCAATTTGCTTTTAACCCAGCGCCCCTGCGGCTTAGCGCTTGCTTTGCTTGGGAGCTACTGAGCAGTGAAAATAAACCAGCTTCTAGCACATGAAAAGTTGAAGCGCCGGGAATCAGTTCATCTCCTGTTAAACCATAACCACCACCACCCTGCCGCTGGGCTGGGCTGGGTGAGCTGAGAGGGTGTGATGATGGTCTGTCAGATTAGCACTAAGAGGCCCCCTTGGGCTAGGTGCTATACACACAGAACATGAGACAGACAGTCCCTGCCCTAAAGAGCTCACAGTCTAATTAGACAAAGGATGGGAGGGGAAACTGAGGCACAGGGAGGGGAAAAGGGTTTTACCCAAACTCACAGGGCCAGTTAGTGGCAGAGAGTGGAACAGATCCCACGGGTGAAGTCAAGTGCTCTGCCCACTAGGCTGTGCTGCCTCTCAATCCAGAGGGAGGAGGTGGAGCGAAACCAAGGGGGCGCTGGTTCCGCATGGCTCACACACAGTCAGGCCCGGCAGCCCTGAGATGAAGGAAGGGGAGGGGAGCTGGGGTTTGCGCCTGCTGATGGGAGCTGGGGCTGCGGCTGGAGACCGGCAGGAGGGGCCGGAGCGGAGGGAACAGCCATGCCAGGAGCAGTGTCCCAGCCCCACAGTGCCCAGGGCTGCCCGGCATGTGGGAAGGGGCAGCAGCACTGACGAGGCAGCTCTTTGTTACGAGAGTCGCTGTGGAGCAGCCCCCGAGCGAGGCTGGGAGCCCAGCACCTCAGGGCTGGATGGGCCCCGTAAACAGGAGCAACCCCTGGTGGGCTGGCAGCTGGAGGCCGCGCTGCAGAGAGTGCAGGTCTGGCCCCCCTGCAGCCCCCGGTGTCCTGCCCCAGCACAGTCCAGGTTCAGCCCAGTTATTCCTGCTTCTGAGCCGTGGACCCCAGGGGACGCGACCAGCTGGGATCCAGGCTCCCCGTTGGGAAGAGGCTAGTCTAGGCCCTGGCGGCTGGAGCTCTGGAGGGCGTGTAAAGCCCAGGACGGGGCTCAAGAGGCGCAAGCAAGAGGTTTCACCCCTGGGCCGGCCACAGCCCCACTGCAGCCCCAGAACAGACTCAGCACAATCTCCCTTCCCATCCTCCCAGTATTGTAACACCTCCCCAAGACCCTGCGGGGCTGCCACAGCCCGGGCCCCCCAAGCCACCTTGCCTGGTCCCTAGGGTGTTTTGGCTGCTGGCCCCATGGAGCTCGGCCCAGGAGGGGCGAAGGATCCTGCGAGGCCCAGGGAGGGGTTGGTTCCCTCCCCAGGGGAGGCTCTGGGTAGTCACAGCCACAGGTACTTGGCCAGGAAGGCAGCCAGGATCTTGCAGAGGTTCTCCACAGTTGGGCGGGGGGTGCAGATTCTGCTCCGTGTCCTCCATCATGTGCCAGACCCACGGGAAAGGGGTGGCGATGAGATGCAGCACCGGCACTCCTGCAGCCAGACAGACACATGGATAGTCAGCAGGGATCCAACCCAGGATCTGCATCACTGCAAGCCCAGCCTCTAAAGAGTAATTCCACTATTGTCAGCAGTAGTAGACTATTATCCCCATGTGGTCCAGCCACTAGAGGGCGACGTGTGACATTCTAAACCCACACACTGTCTCAGTAGATGGAGCCAGGCCCTCAGGCACGACCTGACCTTATATCTAGGAGCCATGTGCTCCCCTGACCTTGTAACGAGCAGCTGTCCAGGTGCATTATGGGAACCAGATTGGCCAGAGACATCAAGCGAGTCAGGGCCAAGTGGCTAGATAGCAATGATATGTTTGTAAAGTCTTTCACCCCCAAGGATCCCAGAGCCTAAGTTCAAAATGCAGCCACCTCTGGGGTGAAGTGTGCCAGGCAGGCAAACATCATCTATAAAGCATTTTACCCCTGTAAATAACACCTAGCTCTTGCATAGCCCTTGTCCTCAGGGGATCCCAAAGCAATTTACAAAGGGGGTCAGAGTGATTCCTCCCACTTCACAGATGGGGAAACTGAGGAAGAGAGCAGCAAAGTCACCCAGCAGGGCAGTGGCAAAGCCAGGATCTGAACCCAGGTCTCAGTCCCTTGCTCCACTCATGAGGCCAGGCTTGTGTGGGAGCCTGGGGGAGTCTCACCACGCTTTGACTGCACACATTCTGCCCTGGCTCCCCCGGGGAGGCCTCCCCAGTTGTCCATCCCACACTGCTCTGCGCCTGGACGCCCGGTAGCAAGGGGCAGGACAGGTACCTTTGCGAAGGAAGGGGACGTGGTCCTCTTCGACAGGCCCACAGGCAGGCTCCCGCTGGAAGTACGTCTGCTCCCGGGGGTGGGACTGCAGCAGGCCCACCCGGTGCAGACGCTTCTCTGGGCAACACAGAGAAGAGAGTGAGGAATGGGCTGGTTCCTGGGACCTGCCAGGCTGGGGGCGTGGCAGGACGAGCCCCACAGGGGGCCACACCTGGCCGCTCACACCAGAGCTCCCTGAGGACACGGAGACGCTGCCGGGGAGGGAGGGGGGATTTCAAACCTGACAAGTCGTGTTTGAGGGAAATAAAGTGTTGGTGAAAGATGCCAGGTCAACAGCCCTGGGGACTGAATCCCCAACTCCCAGCTCTGTCCCACAGCTGGGGATAGAACCCAGGAGTCCTGGTTCCCAGCCCCCCCTTGCTCTAACCACTAGACCCCACTCCCCTCCCAGAGCTGGGGCTAGAACCCAGGCACCTTTATTCATTGTCAGACAGACGCAGGACCATCAGGACTTGGGGGGGGGGGGGGGAGGAAGTAGCTGTCCCACTACAGGTGCCTGGGGGGGCAAGCCCCCTCCCACCCCTGGAAGAAAGGAAGGTTTGGTATCGATGCCAACGAGCCGGTCGAACCAGGAGGCGGTGAAGGGGAAGTGGTTCTGGATGGTCGGGTGGTGGGCCCCCAGCAGGTCCAGCAAGATAAACAGGTTCTGCAAAGAGGCAACGAGGGGTTAAATCTGTAGGGGCCCAGTCACCCCAGGAGGAGCTGAGGTAGGGATTGGTACAAGATCCAGTGCAGACAGATTGAGCCCCCAGCCTACCCCGGACAGGCACCCCCACCATCTCCCTTCGGCTGAAAGATCCCCCAGGCAGAACTCCCCAGAGGGGCAGGCGGGCGGCTCTCACCATAGCCTGGAGCTGGCTGGTGCCCGGCTGGTGCTGAGCCTTGGCCATGGACAGCCCCGTACAGGGAATCCCTCTCACTCCACTCCCCGAAGGCCTCCTTGCTGTCCAGGAACAGCAGCTGCAGCGTCACCTCAGAGCCCTGGGGAGAGACACGGGGCTCGCTCAACACCTGGCACTGCTGGACAGGTGAGGGGACTGCACCCAGGACAGCAGCAGAGCTCGGGATAGAACCCAGGAGTCCTGGCTCCCAGCTCCCCTGCTCTAACCACTAGACCCCATTCCCCTCCCAGAGCCAGAGATAGAACCCAGGAGTCCTGGCTCCCATCCCCCCCGGTTTTACACACTAGACTCCATTCCTTTCCCCAAGACAAGAGTAGAACCCCCAACCTGGGAAGCTCTCACCTGCTCCTTGGCCTTCAGCAGCTTCGCGTCCAAGGCCGTGGCCAGTTCCAGCAGGATGGCACAGGGCACGGCTGAGTCGGTGGCCCCCAGGAAGGTGCGGCCCTGTCTTTCCCAAGCTGCCACCCCACCGGGCTTGTGTAGCCAGACAGCCAGCCCCCCCCCTCAGACCAGCATTGCGGAAGCCAAAACAGGGCACTTAACATGAATTCCAGCACAGCCTTTGAAGCTGTGAGAAGCACAGGTGTGCTGCTACAATGTGCCTCTGGGAACATATACAAGGATTGGGCTCACAGCAGGCAGAGGCGCTGTGACAGACATGGCTCTTAGCCCCTACTAAATAGCATGATGCACACACACCAACATCCCAGGTGGGAAAATATTTACCCTAATAAAAGGAATGTCTGGTAGTCGAAACTTATTGTTTCTCTCCCTTGCAAGTGTGAACTACTCTTGCGAGAGCTGGCGTCGCCCAGACAGACCAGCCCCAATTTGGCATAAGAAAGGAGAAAGAGAATAAAGGAGTACAGAGGTATAAGTAGGGGACCTACAGCACCATGATTTTTGAGTGCTTTTCACTATCTATCTGCTGGTCAGATAAGTGACAGCCTCCCAAGGCTTCTGCAGCTAAGAGGGTCCCTAAGCCTTGTCCCTTATTCGTCTTTCCGCGGAATTGAGTGACCGATCCTGGTTTGGCACCGCTGGAATCGAGAGATGCAAGGAGGGTAAGAAGCACCCACACCTGATCTCCTATCTTTAGTGTACACATATTTTGAAATAGAGCTCTATACTTTGTTTTCTTTCTTTGGGATTGTAGCTTCAGTTTTGTAACTTGTTTGTGTGTGTAACATCTCTACATTTAAATAAGTAGGCACTAGCAATTTTGTAACCACATGATTAGAATCTAGTTTAATAAATTTTGGTAACCATTTGTACATAAGCCTGACTTGTTTCTCTGGTTTACTGTAAAGCAGCCAACACAATTAAAGAACCTCAGCCGTTTTGGCTATAAAGCCTGGCCATTAGGTGAGAGTACTAAGAGCCTAGCGTTGAGTTGTGCCGCCTCCACGGGGCAAACTCTTGGGGCACCTGTCAGTCAGTGTTGACTGCCTGCTGCGAAGGAGCTCTGAGCTCTAGCAGTTAAAGTCACGGGTGTGGAGAGGCTCTTAGTGCTGCCATTGGGGCACCTGTCAGTCAGTGTTGACTGCCCGCTGCGAAGGAGCTCTGAGCTCTAGCAGTTAAAGTCACGGGTGTGGAGAGGCTCTTAGTGCTGCCATTGGGGCACCTGTCAGTCAGTGTTGACTGCCCGCTGCGAAGGAGCTCTGAGCTCTAGCAGTTAAAGTCACGGGTGTGGAGAGGCTCTTAGTGCTGCCATTGGGGCACCTGTCAGTCAGTGTTGACTGCCCGCTGCGAAGGAGCTCTGAGCTCTAGCAGTTAAAGTCACGGGTGGTTAGGACCTTGGGGCATCCGTCAGCCTAGCCCGGGCTGCCCGCCGTGAAGGGACAGTGCGTCCTAGCGGTTAAAGTCACGGATGGTATAAACGGGCATAGCTGGCACCTCACCAAACATCCCTGGTGCCATCGGCTAACAGCTTGAAACATCACCAGCTCCATCCAGCCCAGGGACCACATGGACAGGTACCGGGGCTGGGATGGGGACTCTGTGGAATCTCAGATTAAAGGAGCACCTTTAGATTTGGGATGGAGGGGCTAGCTGCAGAGCAGGGAGGTCTTTCCTAAATTACCCAGGCTTACCCTGATCTGAGGCTGCACAGAGGAGGCTCCCCAGCCAGCAGCTGCCTTATCAGAACTGTGTTCATTAGATAGATAGATAGATAGATAGATAGATAGATTCAGGGTAATGTATCAGAATCTGGCCCTCACCCCATTGCACTCAGCGGGTTTCTCTCGTTTTACCCTGGGGGAGATGAGATCAGAACCCAAGACCGCCAGTTCCAAGAACTCCACAGACCTGTGTTGTCACTGGATTTATTACCAAGGGGACATTAGACAAGGGGAGGCACCAGAATACCCCTCTGTGGGACAGAATGACAGACTGAGGGGCAGGGTTTGTGTCTCCCGCTTTGAAGTCCTGTGTCTTTGTGCATGCAGAGCTCTGTGCAAAACCCACCATCTCTGTGAGCCCCAGGGCGGATGATGGCCCTGGGAGGAGCTGTGACCATCCTCTGAAAGAGTCGGTGCCAGGGCATAAGGGTTGTTCTGTAGAAAGGAGGAGATTAAACTCCTCTGCAATACATATGTAACCCTTCTTCCAGTTCCAGCTCTGGCTTCAATATATAGGGGTTCCTCTCAAAATTACAACACAACACTGGCTTGAGCTCCCACCCAGAAATCTGGGAAAACTAAACACCAGCCCTGGGTGTTTCTAAGAAGCAATACTTCCTGTCTTGCAAGCACTGAGTCTGTGTGCGACAAAAGAAATATTTTATTAAGGAGAGAAGGAAGAATGGCATTAATTTGAGAAAACATGACAACAATGACTCAAACGTATGCAAACAACAAGTAAATCCCTGGCCCCAAGTGGAGCAGTGGCTTTGCCTCAGTTTCCCCCTTTCTGAAAGACCAGCGGACAAATGTCCCGTTAACACACCACTCCCCTTTCTGTCCATGACACCGCACTCTTAGTTTGCTGTCCACCTTAAGTGAAGTCCTAGGGTCTAGGGGTGCCGTTAGGTGCATTCAGCTCCAGCCTTAGGGGAGGAATGCAGGAAAATCAAATGATGCCTCTGCCCACTCCGGTCACTGCCCACTCTGCCACTGCACACTGCTGTCACCTTCTGAAGTTTCTGCACTGGTCCAGTCCCAAGTGTTCTCAGCTCTTAGGTTATGGCTACATTGCAAAAAATACCAGCAGCCACAAATCTCAAAGCCCAGGTCTACAGACTGGGGCTCTCATTATGGTACAAAAAATAGCCATGTAGTTGTTCCTACTGGGACTGGAGCCCAGGTTTCGGAGCCTGAGTAGGAATGTCTACACAGCCATTGTTAGGGCCGAAGCACAAGCCTGAGTCTGTAGACAAACCCTCAGTGATTTCACTGGGTAGTGCAGAGCTCCAGCTGCTGCTGCCGTTTCTGCACTGTCTGGACAGCAATTCTGTCCAACAATAACGAAGGCTCAGCCCTTAATCTAGCTTCTCTCAGACCAAATCATCACTGAGCAAAACCAAAAGCCCCGTTGATCACTATCAAGTGTTTCTCAAAACACCAGAGGAAAAGAATCACAATTTTCCAAAACCCTAGAAGGAGGGATCACACCACCACACTGACGGAGCGAATTAGGTTCATCTTAAGGTGACCACATCTCTTAGGGAATAGTACATACAGTGCTGCTGGCCTCTAGTCACACTGTGTATTGTGGGCCTAGCATAGTCATGGATTAGAAACACAGACCATGTGCGCACAGTGACTGATTCTGCACTGCATAGAGAAAAAACGTAACCCCTAGAGAACTGCAAATTCAACATAAGCAACTGCTTAGGTGTAACCCTTCTGCCGGGGGGAGTCAGCAGCAACCAGGGCTGGGTTCCTTTTGACAACACAACACAGAACCAGCTCGAGTCCACACCCAGTAATCTGAAAAAAATTACACCCCCCACTTGGTACCTCTAAGAGCCAGTACTTCTCCTCTCACAAGCACTAAGTACATGTATAGAAGAGAAAACTTTGAATAAAAGGGGAAAGGAACCTGGCATTACTTGGGAAAACACCACAAGCATGATTTGAAAACATCTGACCATGAATAAAACACCCACCCCAGAGTACATTGGCAGCATCCGTTTCCTCAGTCTCTCACCTTGCAGTGTGACAGTCCGACAAACAAATGTCCCTTTAACATGCCAGTCCTCTCTCCCTCCACCGCACCCCACTCACAGTTGTCCTTGGTCAGTGAAAACCCAGTGTTTGGAGGTGTGTTTGCGTGAGTTAACCTCCCACCCCGGGGGGGTGGGGGAGCGGGGGGGGGCAGCACTGAGCAGTGATTCAGCAGCCGTCGCTGTGCCGCTGTTCACTCTGCATCGCTGTCTGCCTTTGTTCACTCCATAGCCGGCCACTCCACCATCATTGACTGCACCGCCAGCCACCCCCCAGTGTTCCCTCTGCCACTCTCCGGCGCTCTGCCACCAGTCACCCTGCCACGGCCCTCTCCACTGCAACCTCTGGGATGTTTTGAAGTTCCACCACTTAACTCAGCTCTCAGCAATTCCAATGCTCAGTGATTCCAGCAGTTAGCGAGGCAACCTCGTTCACCAGAGACACTGTCCCACAACGGACCTAAGGCTTCATATTTAGACTGGGCTATCAGTGATGTCAGCTCGAGTGATCCAAACCAAGAGACTCTCAACTGGGCCTTAAGAAGCTCTGTTATTAAACAGTGCAGAGTCAAATGGCACGTAAAGCCAGATGGGCACAAATACCCTCTCACATCTCCACTGGCCTTTGGCACCCCTACCTCCTGCTTATTGAATGCAGTTAACTTGAGAGTGACCCCCTCATTCATGGCATACCAAGGCCAGTTCTGCTCCCTTTGATTCACAAAAGGATAACCACACTTTATTACCTCTGCCTCCTCAATAACAAAGCGATTTACAATCCAACACCAGACAAAAGTGATCATTTGGGCAAAGCAGCCCCATCATGTTGCTCACCTAGGCAGAGTGGGTGTGACTATTCAAACACGGTCAGTTCCTGATGTCTTCTCCCCAGCTCATCACTGGGTGTTGGGAAAGCTCATTCAGAGCCTGCTTACATAAGAACCTATAACTGCAATTTCACATAAACAGATTGAAAACTCTGCGCAATGCGTTCAAATGCATCACACATCCAATGAGGCTAACAACATTTCCTTATCCCTGGATCCAAGGGGATGCCTAGCTAGGCATGAGATAATATGATGGGTGACTTGTCCAATGAAGGGGGAGCAATAGCTGTTGATTTGGCAGAGGCAGGGGGGAACCCTTCCCCCAGGGGGAGCTGCGGAGCTTCCCAGGAGGATGCTCCTTCTCTGGGGACACACACAGAAGTCAGGCCCCGGTGACTACAGCATCGGCACTGCACCCTCCCTGGAGATTACAGTGACCATAAATCTTGAGCTGTGGGGGGAGAGTCCCAATTGCTGAGTCATTGTTTCCACCTTGTCACTCCCCCTGGGTGCCCATTTCACCCCCTGCCCCAACAGACTCTCATTCTAATCCCACAGGAAGAAACAACTCCAGTGGGCTTGAAACATCACCGACTCCAGCCAGCCTGGGGACCACACACACAGGTAAAGTGGGGCCTTGATGGGGACTCTCTGGAATCACAGATTAATGGGGTACCTTATAGATCTGGGGGAGAGAAGGGGGATCCCTTCCCCCATGGAGAGCTGCAGAGCTTCCCAGGGGGATGCTCCTTCTCTGGGGACACACAGAGAAGTCAGGGCCCAGCGACTGCAGCACCGGCACGGCACCCTCCCCAGCTGATAATATGCACTAACCCCCCTGAATATTACAGGGACCATAAATCCTGAGCTGTGGGGGGGAGAGTCCCAATTGCTGAGTCATTGTTTCCATCTTGTCACTCCCCCTGGGTGCCCATTTCACCTCCTACCCCAACAGACTCTCATTGTACTCACACAGGTAGAAACTACTCCAGTGGGCTTGAAACATCATCGACTCCAGCCAGCCCCGGTACCACACACACAGGTAAAGTGGGGCCTCAATGGGGACTTTGTGGAATCACAGACTAATGGGGTACCTTATAGATTTTGGGGGGGAGAGGGAGGATCCCTGCCCCTGGGAGTGCCGCAGAGCAGGGAGGCCTTTCATAGGGGGATGCTTTCCTTGGCTGCTTCTGATCTGGGGATGCATAGAGGAGTCGGGACTTAGGGGCTGCCCAGCCAGCTTCTACCTTGTCAGAGTTGCATTCATTAATAGATCAATAGGTAGGTAGGTAGGTAGGTAGGTAGAGAGATAGATAGATATGGGGCAATGGATCAGAACCCATCTCTGACCCCACTGCAGTCACGAGGTAACTCCAGATTTTTACTGGCAGAACTGAGATCAGAATCCAGCCCAGATACTTCCAAGAACTCCACAGACCTGTGCTGTTGCTGGGTTTATAATGCAGGGAACATTAGACAAGGGGAGGCAGCTGAATGCCCTAGGGCTGGGCACAGAGAGATCAAATGACAGACAGACAGACTGAGGAGCAAGGGTATATGTCTCCCCCATAGAAGTCCTGTGTCTTTGTGCATGCAGAGTTCTATCCCAAACCCTCCATCTCTGTGAGCCCCAGGGAGGTAATGGCCATGGGGTGCACCGTGACCATCCAGTGTGAGTGTAGGTACCAGGGCTGAGGGTTGTTCTGTACAAAGGAGGAGACCACGCCACGCTGCATCACATGGAAAGTCCTGCAGACATGACTGCGTTTCCCATCCGCAGTGTTATACAGGATGACAACAGGAGCTACACCTGATTTTATGGCAGCACATCACAAGCCTTCATCTGGTCAGATCCCAGTGACCCTGTGGAGCTGGTGGTGAGAGGTGAGGGGCCTGGTTTGGAGTCCCCGCTCTCAGCCCTGTACCCAGCCCAGCCTTCACAGAGTCTATGCCCCAAGGAGATGCTCACAGCCAGGATCTGCCTGGGGCCTTACAGAGGGGATGCCCAGTGTGGGATCAGGAAATCAGTGGATTTGTCATGCAGCCGGGGGAAGCTGCAGCAGCAGCTGTTGATGTAAGGCAGAGGGAAGGGGGAACCCTGCCCCCAGGGCAAGCTGCAGAACAGTGAGGCTTTCCCCAGGGGGATGCTCCCTATCAGAGTATGCCCAGAGAAGTCAGGGCCAGCAGCTGCAGAACCAGTCCCTTCCCCAGCTGATAAAATCCACTAACCCCCTGGAGGTTAGAGTGACCATAAAGGCTGAGTCGAGGGGGGAGGGGCCCAATTGCTGAGTCGCTTTTTCTACCTCTTAGCTCCCCTGATTGCCCATTTCATCCCCTGCCCTGACAGGCTCTCATTCTAAACCTACAGGTGGAAACAACCTCACTGGGCTTGAAACATCACCATATCCAATCAGCCCGGGGACCACACGGACAGGTACCTGAGTGGGGAAATCATGCCTCAGGAATCTACTACAATGCTTTGAAGGGGTCCACAAGCATGTGGACAAGGGTGATCCAGTGGGTATAGTGTAATTAGATTTTGAGAAAGCCTTTCACAAGTTCCCTCACCAAAGGCTTTTAAGCAAAGTAAGTTCTCATGGGATAAGAGGGAAGGTCCTCTCCTGGATCAGTAACTGGTTAAGAGATAGGAAACAAAGGGTAGGAATAAATGGTCAATTATCAGAATGGAGAGAGTAAATAGTGGTGTCTCCCAGGGATGTGTACTGGGACCAATATTATTCAACATATTCATAGATCGTAGAGTCACTGTGGATAGTTCTTTGAAAATATCCACTCAATGTGCAGCGGCAGTCAAAAATGTGAACAGAATTTAGGGAATCATTAAGAAAGGGATAGATAATAAGACAGAAAATATCATATTGCCCCTCTATAAATCCATGGTATGCCCACATCTTGAATACTGTGTGCAGATGTCGTTGCCCCATATCAAAAAAGATATGCTGGAATTGGAAAAGGTACAGAAAAGGGCAACAAAAATGATTGGGGGGCATGGAACAGTTCCATATGAGGGAAGATTAATAAGACAGGGACTTTTCAGCTTGGAAAAGAGACAACTAACGGGGGGGTGGTGGTGGTAGAGGTCTGTAAAATCATGACTGGTGTGGAGAAAGTAAATAAGGCAGTGTTATTTACTCCTTCTCATAACACAAGAACCAGGGGTCACCAAATGAAATTAGTAGGCAGCGGGTTTAAAAGAAACAAAAGGAAGTACTTCTTCACACAACACACAGTCAACCTGTGGAATTCTTTGCCAGACGATGTTGTGAAGGCCAAGACTATAACAGGGTTCCAAAAAAAACCCCTAGATAAATTGATGGAGGATAGGCCCATCCATGGCTCTTAGCCAAGATGGGCAGGAATGGTGTCCCTAGCCTCTGTTTGCCAGAAGCTGGGAATGGGTGACATGGGATGGGTCACTTGTTGAATACCTGTTCTGTTCATTCCTTCTGGGGCACCTGGCATTGGCCACTGTCCGAAGACAGGTTACTGAGCTAGATGGACCTTTGGTCTTACATAGTATGGCCACTCTTATGTTCTTATGGGATGGGGACTCTGTGGAATCACAGATTAAAGGGGCAACTCTAGATCTGAGGGAGGCGGAGGCGGGATCCCTGACCCCAGGGTTAGCTGCAGAGCAGAGAGGTCTTTCAGGTCTGTTCCTGTTCTGGGGGCGCACAGAGGAGTTGGGGCTCAGAGGCTGCCCAGCTGGCCTCTTCCATCTATCCTTCATTAAATAGCTAGATGGGTAGCTAGATCCAGGGGTAATGGATCAGAATCCGGCCCTCAACCCATTGCTGTCAGAGGGTGACTCTGGATTAACCCTGGAGGAGCTGAGTTCAGAATCCAGCCCTGATACTTCCAAGAACTCCACAGACCTGTGCTGTCCTTTCACAGCCCTCACGAGGCGCCTGGATTTCACCTGGGGCAACATCCTCCGTCTGGGTCTGGTCTCCGGGGTTCTGCTGGCCCTGGTGCTGATCATGGCCGAGGCTGGTTACTGCTGGAAGGAGACTCCAGGTGACATGACCCCCCTCTCTTATCCCTTCCCCCACCCCAGGACAAGGCCCCCCAAGTCTGCCAAGCCCCTCTGAACATGGGGGTACCTCATCTGCACATAACCCTTGGGCAGCTGGCCCAGCTCCTGTACCACCTGTCAGTGGGGGGAGGAGTCAGACCAGGGTGTCCCCTGCACACACTGAGGCTGCTATGAAGGGTGTGTGATGTCCAGAGATGCCCCTTCCCACTGTGAGCTGGAGCCACCCCAATGCCTGGCCCTACCCCACTCTGAGTGCCCCAGGTGGGTAGGTCTGTGGTGGCGGGGGGGGTGGGGGTGGGGGTCAGTGCACACAGACACTAGGTCTCTTTCTGGCCAGCAGCTCCCACCTCTCCAACCCCTGGAAACCTACCCACCCTGGGCAGCTGTCTTGTCCTCCCCTCCCCTCAATCCCATCCCAGTCAGGGGGCTTGGGCCTGTGGGGTGACACTGGCCCTCTAACCCGCCGTCTCTCTGTGCTTACAGGGGAGCCTGGGTCCAGCCATGCAGAGACGAAGATCTCCTTAGGGGAAGAGCCCTATCTGCTTGGAGGGCTCCACAGGGCAGAAAAGCCACTCTCCCTTCCCCCAGGAAATCCCTGCTTCAGGGAATCTCACATTTATTCCATGGTGCTCCCAACTCAACAGCTGGACCCTTGGGAGCAAACTCTCGACCCCCGGCACCAAGCACACCAGCCCCTGTGTCACCAGCTAAGGGAGCACCTGCCAGGGGCCCAGGGGGTGGGGAAGCAGGGCCGTAGCAGAGCCCCGTGCAGGGAAGGTGCTGCCTATGTCTGTGGGAAGCCCAGGGTGGGGTGTGGGGGGCTGGGCGCTGTATAGGGCCCCCTCAGTAAATAACCTCTTCCCTGCCAGATTCCCTGCTCCTCCTGCTCCCTGCTGGGGATATGACCTGAGAAGATGAGGGAAGGCCGTTAGTGCTTCCTTAGCCAGAGCATTTGCTTCCCAACCTCAGGGGATGAGCCGGATCCCTGAGTATGCCCCGGAGCCAATGTCAGACTAGGGGGGTGGAGCAGAGCGAGATTCCCTGATCATAAGAATGGCCATACTGGGTCTGTTCAGCCCAGTGTCCTGTCTGCTGGGGGGAGTGTGGGGCAGGGGATCTGGGAGCAGGGAGATGGGGACAGGAGACACCTCGGGGACATGTTAATGCCGGGGCCATTTCTCCCCAGACTCAGGAATCGCTCTGATACCAGAAAAAAGAAAAGGAGTACTTGTGGCACCTTAGAGACTAACCAATTTCTTTAAGCATAAGCATCCGATGAAGTGAGCTGTAGCTCACGAAAGCTTATGCTCAAATAAATTGGTTAGTCTCTAAGGTGCCACAAGTCCTCCTTTTCTTTTTGCAGATACCGACTGACACGGCTGCTACTCTGAAATCTGATACCAGAAGGGATCTGCTGGCCTGAGCCCGGCACCGTCCAGCCCAACATGTGGCTCTCCGTGCACATGCAGCCAATCTGTCACCTCCAGGGAAAACAGTCACCTCGGCCAATGTGTGAGCACGACCCAGCACCCACTTGGGAATGGGATGGGGCAAAGAAGAGCCGGAGACAGCCCTTCCTGGATGGGCACCGACACTGCCATTGCAGTGCAGGGATTCCAGCACACAACCTGTCCCGCACACAGAGCACCCCAGAACCCTGTAATCCCTCCCTCCGCATTGCCAGGCTGGGCTGGGAGCCAGGACCCCAACCCCCAGGGGAGAAAAGAGCCAGGAGCCTCTGTGTACAGGGGAATTGTCTCCCCCAAAGCAGAGCAGGGTCCCAGCCAGAAGGGGTGGCTCAGAGATGTTATCTCCCAGCAGGGCAAGGCTCCCCAGCACCCCATCCTGCAGAATCCCAGCTCCTGAGATAGAGTGACCGGCCCCCTGTGCATGGAGACATGAGGTCTGGCCCCTGGCACTGAAATAAAGTCATTTACTGCTCCCCCAACCCCGGGGTGTCTGTCCTGGTCTCTCTCTGGAGCTTCAGTTCTCTGTTGCCTCAGTCCCTGCAGTAGGGTCCCCCACTTTATACATCACCCGGCTCCCTCCCCCAGCTCTCACCCCCTCCCCAGTAGCTGATCCCATCTCTGTAGGGATGGACCCTACTGTCCTGGATCCCATCTGCCCCCTTGGACCTTCTCCCCAGCTCTCCTGGCCCCTGCTGGGTCACCAGGAAGATTTTTCTCCACCCCCCCTCCATCACCTCTCCTCAGCCTGGGTGGGAGGGAGTGTCTCTCAGCACCCCAGTCTCTGAAGAGCCCCCAGAATCCTCCCAGAATTTCCAGAGCATTCTCTGCCCTATATATCCCCTGGGTGGCTCCAGCCCCTACCTATGGAGCTGCCCCTCAGGCCATCGGGGGCAGAATTGTTCTTCCCAACCCTGCTGAGCCATGGCAGCACGAGCTGGTGTGTGGGGGGGGTGATGCTCTGTACCTCGGAGGAACATCCTACACCCCCATGTTCATCCTTGTAAAATGACTGTGTGGTATCCAATCCAAAGTTTGTCAGGTCGGCTGTCTTCGGATGGAGAATCCAGTATGTCCTTTGGTCCATTGTTCCAGTGTTAATTACTCTCTCTCTTAACAAATTGTTGCTGTATTTTCAGTCTGAATTTGTTTGGCTTCAACTTCCAGCCAATGCATCTTGTTATACCTTTCAAAAGTGTTGCATTCTAATAGTTGATGTTTAACATCCTCGCTAGGTGCAACTGGAATAGAAAGTATTTCACTATTACTGCAGGATATGGATACGTCATTCCACTGCTTCCCAAATACAGAGCAGAAATATTTGTAATACTTCTCCTTTTTCTGCATCATGATTTACAGTTGTACCATCCTCATCTCCAACTGCACTAAAACTGACTGCTAGGATATTTTGTTTTCCATATGTTTCAAGAACTCCTTATTGTCCTTATCCTAAAATGCCATAGATTTTTCATTGATATTATTAGATTTTTCTTATCAAGTGTCTACAATTCCTAACTCCTCAGTTGCACCTATTGAGATGAAGTTCCCCATTTCCTAGTTGTTTAATATTATCATTTGTTATTTCTGCTTTCACTTCCACTGATAACCAGGATGGGGGTTTAGCTGAAGAAGCCACTTTCACAATTTGCTGAATTTTGTGTTTTGGGGGCATCTGATACATCTTAAACCACGCCCCAGCATGGGTCACATTTAGGGTTGCCAACTTTCTATTTGCAGACAACCGGACCTCCCTTCCCTGCCTCTTTCCCAAAGTCCCTGCCCCTTTCCCGCCGCTTTTCACAAGACCCCGCCCCTGCCCCATCCTTTCCCTCAAGCCCCTACCCCTGTTCGCTCCTCTCCTCCCCATCCCGCCCCCCGCTGCTCTCTCTCCTCCCCCTTCCTTGTAGCTGGCCCCTCTCCTCTCCACTTCCCTTCTCCACTCCCACTGGGATCCCTCTGTCACAGAGCTGCAGCCTGACATGAAGTCTCCTGCCTGCCCAGATGCAGGTAGGAGGCGGCCCCAGCTGAGCGGGGTCTGGCTCGGGTTGATGACCCGGCACCTCTCCCTTCCCGCCCGCAGTAACCAGACTATTGGTGTCTGGTCAGTACATCTGACTGGACACTGCCAAGTCCCCTTTTTGACCGGACTTTCTGGTTGAAAATTGGGTACCTGGCAACCCTAGTCACATTTTAATCGGTCAAAACAAGGTCTAATATCCAATTATCCTGACTAGGTTGCAATATTTATTTTTATTTACTCTGGGATGAAAGATGCGAATGTAGCCCCTGATCTAACTGCAGCCGTCAGGGACTCCAGAATGACCTGAGGGGAGCTGAGATCAGAATCTAGCCCTGCTGCCTTTGCAGGCGATGAGTGACTCTGGCTTGACCCCGGGCAACCTGATCAGGATGCAGGATATTGTTTCCATTTTGGAGTGAAGGTTCAGGTCTCAGCTCCTCTTTTCCCTGACTCAGCTCCCCATTATTAATACAAACGTTCCCCCAGCCCTCTGGCCCCTTTGGTACTCAGCTCCCAGCCTCTCAAGCTGCCTGAACAGCCAACTCACCCTTGTCTCCGATCCTGCCCCACGGACACAAGTGCTGGCCTCAGACCCTCGCCCCCAGGCACAAGCTGGCACTCATGGAGAAAAAGGGCAGTGAGCTCACACGACATGATGGGACAGTGAGGGACCCCTCAGTGCTGCTCCAAATACCCCAGTCCCCAGCTCCACGGAGCCTGATGCCCCAGGAGCTCAAATGAGGAACTGAGCAGGGGGCTGCAGGCACAGGGAGCCTGTGATGCTCAGTGAGAGCAAACCAAGGTCCCTGCCACTCCCAACAAACTACATCCCCATAAACTGCTGCCCACGTCTCTGTGCTGCACAGGGGACACCCAGGGGAACTGGGGGGATGAGCTGTGTTAATTCCACCAATCTGACCAGACCAGAATCTGGGTGCAAGCTGTTACCCCCAACTCTGCTGGATCTGGGACTGTAGGGGTCTGGTGGTCAGAGCATGTGTTACACTGCCAGACCAGGGATGGTTTTAAAAATGGAATTTTATTAAACTTAATGTCCAGCTCCCCAAACAAACAAACAACTCTCCCGCTGGGTCCCCCGGAGAACAACAGAAACCCTCCTGGGGGTGCAGCTTGCATCCCCACTGTTCCTCTTTAGCCTCGCTAGCAGATCTCCAAACCCTTAAAGGGACAGGGCACAGCCTTAGAGATACAGGATGCAGGTATGTAGAACCCTGACATTCCCGTATCAGTGCTACACTCCTCCTGTGGAGATATAATATCCCCCAAATATTCCCATTAACAAAATATAAAACATTCCGTCCAGCCATTTGGCTTATTAGCAGACACCTACGACTTCCACAAGCTCGTGCTTTCGGTCTCAGATGAGCTTTTGTCTTGCTCCTTTTTCATCAGATCTGGAAACTTTTGCATCTCTCTTTGGTTTAATTCACATTAAGCAGGAAGTGTCTGTGTCAAGGCTTGTTCCATTGCCCAACCAAATAGCCAGTTCTGAACAGTTTAAATCCCCAGAGATCCTCAGATCTTATGAGATACCAGCTCCCACATGGTAAGCGGTATAACCATGTAACACAAAGTCATTAGACATAAAAAACATCTACTCAAGAAACATAAAACTAACTATGTAGCGCTATCGACCCCTTTTGTAGAGCAATATCCAAACCAGAAGCCAATGTCTCTTCATTTACATTAACCTTGGAGAGAATGCAGGAGAAGATACAGGAATAGGTACGAGGTACAGCATGTAAACACAAGGATAAAGCCATGGTGCATTCACCAGTAGCTGGAATTAGACACTGATGAGTAGGTTCATAGGTCAGTGTCTGGGGGGCTCTTCCCTCTCTAGTCAGAGGACCTCATGTGACAATGGGTTGTTCTCGAGATCTGTCCTCTTGTGCACTGATGGTTTCCGGGTCCATGGTCACATTTAGCCATTCATGTCTTTCATTGGCTGATGTGGATGTCACATCAGACTAGTCATCTGTCTTCAAGTTTACAAGATCAACAACACCCCCATTTCCCAGCCGTGGAAGGAATGTTTCTGCCTCTGAATTCAGAGTCACCATGCCATGGGTACCATGTTGTTTGTCTTCGCTCTCACGATCACAATCACTGGAGTCCAAATTCTGTCCTTAGAGAGGCTTGGTCTACACTACAGCCTACTTCAGTATCACTTACGTCACTCAGGGGTGTGATTAATCCACACCCTCTGAGTGACATAGTTATACCGACCTTAACCCCCTGTGTAGACAGTGCTCTCCCGCCGACATAGCTACTGCCTCTCGCAGGGGTGGACTTATTACGCTGACAGGAGAGCGCTCTCCCATCAGCATAGAGCATCTTCACCAGACGCGCCACAGTGGAGCAGCTGCATCGGTGCCTCTGTGCCGCTGTAGCGCTTCTAGCAGAGACTCGCCCTTAGATTCCAGTTTTGCTTATTTCCCTTGATCTCTGCATCTTCTGCCGTGGCGCTGTGCAGCACAGTGTCATCTCCAAGGGCAAGAAAACCCAGAGAAGCAAAAACTTGTGGTGACAAACTCTACCACCTCCTTCTCCACCTTCTGCCTTTACTCTGTGAACTCTCCCCTTTCCTTTCATCTTCTAACATGAATTTTATCTTCCCAATAGGATGTTAGTTTGCCCGGTCCCCTTCCTGACAAGTACTCCTGTCCCCTGGCCAGAGGGCAGCACCGTACGCTTTCTGACCATAATGATTCGTACCACGAATAGCAGAGTTTTGAGAACATATTGAGGCCAGTTCATAAACGTCTTTCAATTGCTGTTTCTGTGTCTCAGCATATTCTTTATGCTTCCTAGGTGCAGATTCAGAGTTCATAGGTAGAGCAAATGCAATGACAATAGACAAATGTGATTATCTTCAAGATAATAAATAGAAGGGTGGGAACTCGTAGCATCATTTTGTGTACAGTTATAGGAATAGATGGTCTTACGGTCTTATTAAGGGAGTCCTTCCAGTCTGATTTTTGTTCTTCTGGAAAGGTTATCAATGTAGCCAGCAGAACTGATTCAGCCTTTCTACTTGCCCATTGCCCTGTGGGTGGTATGGGGTTATGGGAGAAGTTTAAATCTTACTGTAGTACTCTACCCTTTGGGAAAAAAAACTATTTTCAAACTCTGCTCCTTATTGATGATGGATTCTTTTGGGGAAATCAAATCTTAAAACAAACTAATTGAAGATCTTGTCTGTCACTGTCTTTCCTGAGTTTTTGGTGGTAGGGTAGACTTTGACAAACCAAGTAAAGTGATCCACCGAGGCTCAGATGTATTCATATCTTTCTTTGCTTCTTCCTAGATGGAAGAAGCCTATGGTTACAAGTACAAATGCTTCTGTTGTAACTAAGTAAGTAAGGTGCCACCAAACTCCTTGTTGTTTTTGTGGATACAGACTAACACGGCTACCCCTGGTACTCGTTGTAACTATGGTAGTTAGATGAAATCTGGTACGCTGGTGAGGTTTCTTTTGCTTGGTGCACATACAAACTCTAGTGACACAATGTTCGATGTACAACATCCTCCTGTGTTCTCTTGGTTATTTGGTTTGTGCCCCCAAAAAGTTATACTGAAGCATTTTAGCAATAGCTGGATCTTTCTTCTGAGTTGCCAAAATGGTCTTCTCCTGGAATAAGTTTTATGGTGGATGTAATGCCCATGAAGGAGACTTCTACTGTCAAAGGATTGGTAGTAATAACTACTAACCTGGACACCTTGCCATCAGTTTGTATATCCAAGGAGTTTGACTGCTTTAACAACACCTGTGTTCTCCTCTCTTCTGTGCATCTTGTCAATATCAAGGGGAATTCCTGATAAAGCGTTAGATTTCCCTAGATGATATTTAACTACAGTAGAACCTCAGAGTTACGAACACCTTGGGAAAGGAGGTTGTTCGTAACTCTGAAATGTTCGTAATGCTGAACAAAATGTTATGGCTGTTCTTTCAAAAGTTTACAACTAAGCATTGACTTAATATAGCTTTGAAACTTTACTATGCCGAAGAAAAATCCTGCTTTCCCTTTATTTTTTTAGCAGTTTATATTTAATACACTACTGTACTGTATTTGTTTTTTCTCTCTCTGTTGCTGCTGCCTGATTTTGTACTTCAGGTTCCAAATAAGGTGCATGGTTGGCTGGTCAGTGCATAACTCTGATGTTCATAACTCAGGTTTTCTACTGTATGAAGTTAAAGTCAGCTAATTCTGTAACCCACCAGTGCACTATGGGGTTCAGCCTGGCAGTGGTGGAGATGTAGGTTAGCACATTATTATCTCTGTTAACTGTGAAGGATTGTGCATCGCAGATTTAGTCTACTAAATAAATAAATGGTCAGTTTTCGGAGTGGAGAGAGGTAAATAGCAAGGTCCCCAGGGATCTGTACTGGGACCGGTGCTGTTCAGCGTATTCATCAATGATCTGGGAAAGGGGGTACACAATTTTGGCAGGCTCAGCTTAGTTTTTCACTCCAGCTAGCTCCTGAAGCTCAATCCTGGGCAAACTGCCCTGATTACAGTTTCCATTATCTCTGTCTCAGTGGTCCCCTTGGGAACACCATTTGCAATTTGATAAGCCAAACTGCTTTGGTTTAGCCTGTCCTTTTGCAGGGAGTTCCTAAACTGTCCTGTTATTTTAAAGTCTTTCTTTAACACTGGTTTTCTTTTCTGGGATGGGATTGACAGATCTTTTGCTCCTCTTTTGCTGTAGCAATGGCTTGTAAAATCTTCTCTCTTAATGCCAGCAATGTAAGACAATCCCTGATTTTCCAGCGGGTTTGACTCTTCACTATTGAAATGAATTCTTATATATTTGGGTAAGGTCAAAGAGCTTTTGGCTGCAGTTTCACTGTGATGTGTCCCAGAAATGCCCAGGGAGTCACAGACTTCTCTTAAATGCTCATCCTTTAGCTGGTATCAGAGTCCTCCTACCTCCACTACTGGTCTTTTAACTCTCTCCCAGCCATAGCGCTTGCAACCAATGAAATCTTCCCTGGCAGCTTTCTCTGGAGCAGTCTGCAGCAGTTTGGTGGGTTCATCTCTTGGAGAGGTCAGATCATTGCAATTCAGCCTCTTCTGTCTGGGCTCACCAAATCTTACACTCCCGGAGCAGGGGCGGTTTGAATAGTGGAGTCTTATTAAACTTAGTATCCACAGAACAAACAAGAGCTTCAAGCCTTTTCTGGTTCCCTTGGGAGTGCTACACTGCAGCTGACTTGAGCCGAGGCGAACGTATGGCTCCTCTCAGAGAGTGCACTAAAGACACGAAGTGATGGGGCTTGTTTCCCTTCTGGGGAGCTGCATTCACTCAGCTGGGGGGGTGGAGGGATAGCTCAGTAGTTTGAGCATTGGTCTGCTAAACCCAGGATTGTGAGTTCAATGCTTGAGGGAGCCATTTAGGGATCTGGGGCAAAAAGTGGGGATTGGCCCTGCTTTGAGCAGGGGGTTGGACTAGATGGCCTCCTGAGGTCTCTTCCAACCCTGATATTCTATGATGCTAGAACAGACCAGCAGGGGAGCATCTCCTCTTGTGCAGGGAGTCATCTCAGGAGAAGCACAAGGAACAGAACAGCCTTTGGACAGTACACATCTGTCCTAGACTACACAACACCTCTTCTCTCCTCCTCGCTTCATCTTCAGTGAGCAGTATTTTCCTGCACGCCGTCTGCTCTGACCCCTTCTGTTGATACACAAAAAGTGTTCATGGGAACACTGCTGGCGCCAGCACTGCCAGGGCACTAGCGCGTGTGCACACTTAATCACCTTTGCCAGCGCTGGGCATTTCCACAGCAACAGGCTGCGTCAGCAAGAGGTGTGTGGCTCCGGGGTCGTCATCCCAGCATCCCTCATGCCGCCATCAGGCACGATGTCTTGTGTGGGCTTTTTGCAGTGCATTGTGGGATACGAGCACCCCTCTCAGGGAATTTTAGCGTTTAGGGTGCGGGACAGATATGGCAATGTCCTGGCACATCCTGGGCGAACCTACCTGAATTAAGTGTAAGTCACTTTGGAGTCCATTGTATTAAAAATGCAAAGTTTCTGTATTATTGGGGGTTGTCCAAAATTCCTCTAGGGGGGAGGCGTGGCCAGTGTAAACCTTCAGAAGCATTATGAGCTTCAAAGGACTATTTCAAACAGCTCGCCAGACAAACAAAGTTACATGGGGTTCTGGGGAAATACCTGGGGGAGGCAAATGCATGTTACGAGGCATGGCAGGGTGTAGAGGATTCATGCATGAGTCCCCACTGACAAAAAAAAAACCACTTTGTTGGGAGCTGTTCTTCGTTTGGTCACTGTAAGAGTTGCTTTGGCAGGAAGGGGCAGAAGAGGAATGGAGGAAGGACCCAATAGCCATCACAGCCAAAACATGGAGTAAAAACAAAGGACAGATTTGTACCCACACATTCAGAACACACGAGATTACCAGTCCATTGCTTTAAGGACTTGGCTAACTCATCATGCGAAAGGACCCCACTGCCACCAGCTGTCCTTTGATCAGCCAAAGTCAGGAATAGAAGACATGGCCGTTAAAGCCTGCGGTGGTGCAGAGATATCTAGTAAGAGTCCCTGTGATAAATGAAGGTGCTGGGAGCTCCTTTTTATGGACACCCAGCCAGCCAGTTAGCTATAAAGTCCCTCTTGGTGGCTGTTCTCTGCTTGCTTTACCTGTAAAGGCTTAAAAAGTCCCCCAGGTAAAGGAAAGGGAGTGGGCAGCTAACCAAAAGAGCCAATGGGAAGGCTAGAACTTTTTAAAATGGGGAAAAAACGTCTGATTTTGTTCTCCAGGAAAGAGGGGGACGGGGAGCAGTTACGCTATGAGAAGCTTTAAGCCAGATATGATCATAGAGCATCAGATCATACCTAGAACAACTTATCTGGAACCCCCAGATGTGTAAGTAGATCAGGATGTTTAGAAAGGCACAATTAGGTTTATTTCTGTTTATATCTTATGGCTAGTGGACTCCTCTGTGCTAACCCCAGGTGCTTTTGTTTGCTTGTAACCTTTAAGCTGAACCCCCAAGAAAGCTATTTTGGGTGCTTAATTTTTGGAATTGCTCTTTTAAAATCTAGCAAAAGCCTAAGCTCCAGATGTATTTTCTTTCTTTTTGTGTCTAATAAAATTTACCTTTTTTAAGAGCAGGATTGAGTTCTTGGTGTCCTAAGAGGTTTGTGCAGGTTGTTTAATTAGCTGGGGGCAACAACTAATTTCCTTTGTTTTCTTTCTCAACTCTTCCCCGGAGTGGGTGGGGTGAAAGGGCTGGAGGGTACCCACAGGAAGGAATTCACAAGTGCGCCTTCCTGGGCTCTCAAAGGGCTTCTGCACTTGGGTGGTGGCAGCATCTATCCATCCAAGGTCAGAGAGAAGCTGGAACCTTGGGAGTTTAATACAAGCCTGGAGTGGCCAGTATTAATTTTTTGAATCCTAGCGGGCCCCCACCTTGTGCCAGAGTGGGGAATCAGCCTTGACAGTCCCAGTCTTTCAAGCAGGATTCAAGTTCCGCTTAGTACAAGCCATGCTACGGCATCCGTTTTGTTGGAAGTTTTTCTTCTGCTGTTTATTGTAAGAGTTGCTTTGGCAGGAAGGACCAGAAGAGCAATGGAGGAATAACCCGGCCATGGCCGAGATAAGGAGCAAAGGCCAATGACCACAAGGGGGGTTCGAATGCAGCCATACAGAGCACAAAGGATTAGCAGTCCATCGCCTTAACCAGTCAGCCAGGCCATCAGTTAAAAGGGCTCTGGTGTCACCAGCTGTCCTTTGATCTGCTGAAGACAGTGCTGAAGCCTGTAATCATGCTAGTGTTGGGGAAGCCTCCTGCAAGATTCCCATTCTCGAGAGGTGGTTGTGAGTCCTGGCGCGTGAAAGACATGCTACGGCAATTGCTCCCTAGCTGCTGCCACCAGAACAAGGAGGAAAGGCCAAAGATAAATGTGGTGTTTGAAATCACATGGGCAGATCACAATGGAAGTGCTGGGACATCAGTTGGGGTGTGTGTGTGGCTGAGTCACATGACTGACCCCATAACATGTGCTGTGTCTGTTTCTGGATGATGTCCCCTGGTGGCTCCCGCAGGTCCCAGCCCAGGGTTATAAATAGGCTTCTCAGAATTCAATTTTTATTATAATTTTGACACATAATGTCGATATTGATTTTAAAGGTTTTTTTTAACATTTGTTATCAATTTAAATGTTCACTATTGGTTAAAATCATGGGGTTTCGGCAACGTCTTTATATTTATTGATTTATATTTCACAGTGGAGGAAATTACAATGAGGGGTCAGACAATAATTATTTAATGACAGTAGACGTTGAGATTCAAAAAGTTAAAGCTTTATAACCATTAAAACACAAATTGTCATATATACACAGTATATATCCTTAAATCAGCCTCTAATAATGTCTCACACAGCATTTCTCTTACTTCGCTTAATTGCAGATTTCTATTAGTATCGATGGAAATATTTTCTCGTCGGTCTGTGTGCGTCCTGGGAAATTGATGTTTGCTGACATTTACCAATAAGAAGCAAATCCATCCAATCCTAGTTCTAAACAGAGCCCCCCGGGCTGTGAGGTGAGTAGAGAGACGGGCCTGTGGTTACTGGCTGTGGTCCTGTTCCCAGCGCAGGAGTCTCTCCCCCGCCCCCTGTGACTCTGTCCCCACAGCCCGGTAGTATTTATAGACACAGTCTCAGAGCGATGCTGCTCTCAAGACACAATGATCCCCCATCACTTGTCTGCCGTGCTCATTTCTGTCTCAGGGATGATTGCAGTGCTGCATTCGCAGCATGGCTGAGGGGCTGGAAGAATAACCCCCAGTCCAGCCCCTGGCAGAGCAGGTGACAGTGCGTATTGTTCAAGGTCTGGCCTGACAGAGTAAAACACCAAACCGCAGCTTATTTTCTGCAACCACTTGGAACGATTTCATATTTAGGCAACAAATATTTCAGCCTCTTTACAGCATAAACTTGTAGCGCACGCCTGTAATGCAGAGCAGAGTGGGACTCGGGGCTGTATGGAACAGGGCTTGTACTTCAATGTCTGCCCCTGTGCTACAATAACCAAGGATAGAAATCACAGCCTCTGGGGAACAGTGTGTGTGTGTGCACGCGCGTGGGGGTGTGTTCAAAGAGTTCAGCCATTGTGAAAATTCCAGCTATCACTGGGAGCTCCCAGCCCTCCCGTCTGTGTGTGTCGTACCGGAGCAGGGCCCACAGCTCTGGCCTGCTGGATCCGGCTCCCTGGCCCCAAGCCTGGCCCAGCAGGAGTGAAAATTAAACCCTTATTAAGCAAATATGTCTCTGCTCAAACACAGGGGCTGGATCCTGGCCTGGTGACATGCACGTGACCCCAGAGTAAAGCTGCTGCAGGCCATGAGGTTTTCTGGATTTACACACACACACACTGGTGTGACTGAAGGGCAGGGCAGTGTGAGGAGATGGGCCATGCTCACCACTGCTGCCCCAGGATACAGGCACAGAGAGCAGGAGCTGGCCTAGCCACCGGCCAGGGAAGAGGGGCAAATGGGTGTGTCTGGAGTTAAGCTAACTTTCATATCCCATGTAAGGGGAACTTACGGGGGCTGCTTGGTGTCACACATTTATCAGGGACCTCCCCTCCCGCCCCCCCCAAGTCTGATCAATGAGTTACTCCCCCTGAGCCTCATGGACAGGTTTCTGCACAAAAGCATAAACCACAGACCTCTCTGAAATCCCAGACAACCCTCCAACCTGCCCAGGACAGGGGAGACATCCAGAGCCATCGGTCACCTCTCCTTCCTTCTTCTCCCTGCCATTCCACCCAGAGCCCTCCGGATCGTACTGAGCGATGGCTCTTTTCCTCTGGATGCAGGTGACGATCGGGGCAGAAGTCAGCAGGAGCAGGACCAGGGCAGAGCAGAGGATCCAGACCCAGAGCGGGATAGCAGGCCCTGGGACAGGGGATGGAGCAGGGTGAGTGGTCTGAAGGTGGAGGTGAACTTGCAACGTGAGTCCTGCTCACAGACTGTCTGGAGGGGCCACTGCTGAGTGCTGGCCCTTCTGCACAGGGGACATTGCACCTGGCCTTGATACGTCCCTAACGAGCCTCGGGGAGCCTGTGAATGCCCAAGCCCAGCTGTTTAGAGACCTCATGCCTGGCTCCTAACCCCGCAGGGATCTCGCTCTGCCCTGGTTCTTTGCTGCTCTGTACCCAGCACCAAGGCAGGGGCATCTGGGGTCAGCCCCTCACCTGTGCCATGGAGCCCGTTGCAAGGGGCAGCACTGACACCATGGTCTGGGGTTACCATGTTTCAAGTTCCCAAATACAGGACACTACTGGGGGAAGGGGAAGCTGAAAGGGGAGAGAAGGTACAAAGATTCTTTCTGCTTTGAATGGGAAGGGGGCAGAGCCCTGCAGTGGGCTTAGCATTGCCTTCAGAGCAGCGCAAAAACAAGGGAGGACCAAAAGAGAGGTCATGTCCAGGGAAACCCGGATGTATGGGAACCCTGCCAGGGTCTGCTGCTGACCGGCACGGGGCAGGATCGCAGCCCGGCAGCCACTGACTCCCTGGCCAGATGTTTGTGCCTGATGCTGCCTCACAAAGCCAGAGCCCACACGGACCCTGCCTCCTTCCCAGGCCCCTGCCCCATGGACACACGTCCGTCCAGGCCATCGCTAGGGGCTCTGTGATAGGAGAACTGGCTAGTTCGTTTATCTCCTGGCTCCGCTGCCTGCGGAATCCGAACCCCTGTCTCTGCCCCCGCCAGGCTCTGCACAGCTGTGACCTCCATCGCCCTGGGGTAAGAGCCCAGCTCCCTCCACACCGCCAGCCACAGCATGGGGACATGGCAGCCCCCAGCCTCCTGGGGAGCAGACTGTAGCATGTGGGGCTGCCTGGACATTTTACATTCCCCACACGGAGGTGAGCCCCTGAGGCCTCCTGCCCCCCCCCCCCCGCAGGCACCTGCGGTGGGGTAAAGTCTCCCCATTGAGATTGGCATGTGGTCCCCCCTCATCCCAGCCCAGCCCTCCCGCTTTCCTACAGGGAAATCCCACAGCAGGGAGCAAAACCATTTACCTTGGAGCAATGTCCCCTCTCCAGAGCCGTCACCGTCTGTGGGGCAGATACACAGCGATTACACATCACTTCAAACGCCAAAAGCCTCATACCAATGAGGTGTAGAATAGCAGCCTCAAGAAGGTTTTTTTTCCAACTTTTTGATTCACTGAAAATTTTGAAAAAAATTGTTTTCAAGTGAGTCCGAAACAATTCCCCCCCACCCAATTTTTTGAAATAGCCAGTGAGCCGAAAAAATCAGTTAGTCATGCTGCTCTGTTCCGTACTTGTACTTCATGAAGGTTTTAGTAAAGTAGACCATGATGACAATAAAACTGCTGAATATCTGTGACAGTTTGTCCATTTTCACACTCTGCCCTTCAGAGAAGATCACGATCTTTTGTCTTTTAATTAGTGGGAAAAACCTGCTCTTCCCCTTGATTATCATGCACATTGTAAGGAGAGTGATCACTTTAGATAAGCTATTACCAGCAGGAGAGTGGGGTGGGGGGAGTTATTTTTTCATGCTTTGTGTGTATAAAAAGATCTTCTACACTTTCCACAGTATGCATCTGATGAAGTGAGCTGTAGCTCACGAAAGCTTATGCTCAAATAAATTGGTTAGTCTCTAAGGTGCCACAAGTCCTCCTTTTCTTTTTGCAAATACAGACTAACACGGCTGTTACTCTGAAACCTGTCAGGATGAGAGGATGGTTCTTCATCACTAAAAACATGTAACCATTGCCCCAGGGACAGAGTTCTCACCTGGGAAATGTCAGGGAACGAGGGGGAAGTTTTACATCTTAACTCTAGATATCACAGTGTGTCCCCAGCCCGTCCTGGCTCCCTGACCCTCCACACCAAGCCCACCATTAGTGCTTTGCATTACCATCCACGTGTAGGTACCGGGCGTCACTGGGGAGAAAACTGTTCTCCTGGTTGTTGTCATCCTTGAGCTGGTAGCGGCAGGAAAAGGTCCCTGCACTCTCCCTGGACACTGTATAGGGTGAGTCCCATCTTTGCAGAGGACAATGCGGGTCATGGAGGCGTCCAAAGGGACTAAACACGACAGCACGGCTGTGTCCCCTTGGCGAGCAGACAGTCTGTCCAGGAACAGCCGCGGGGCGGGGAGAGTGCCTGGGGAGCAAACACATCTCTGTTAAACACCTGGGGCCAGATCCCCCGCTGGTGTCAATCAGCAAAGCTCCATTCACTCCATTGGAGCAGGGCCAATTTACACCTGCTGGGGACCTGACTCACTCACTCCAGTGGAACGTGTCTGAACCCGAACCCTCCAATCCCTGCTGTGCTCCCAGGACCAGTCACTCACCGGGAGAGCTGCAGATTTCCTGGCTTGTGACAAGGGAGCCTGTGAAATAAACACAAAGGGTCTCAGTGCAGGAGGGGAGGTGGAACAGGGAATTATAGTGACTGGAGCTGGAAATACAGTCGCATCCTCTAAAGGAAAGTGAGCATCTCTGGCTTTCGCAGGCCCAGGCAAATCTAGCTCCAGCCAGTAGAAAGAAATTCAGTCCCAGAAAAATGATGGGCCATGTTCTGCCCCTTTGTTTATCCCCTCGCCAGGGACAGAATGAATTTGCTGTTAAGCTCCCTGGAGCCAATTTCCTCTCAGCACAGTGGGGGATTTTCACAAGCACAAAGTGCAGCTTGGTGTCCAGCTCCCAGTGTGGATCGGCCCCTGGAGGATCCCAGCTAGGGATCTGCCCCTTTTGGAGCAATGGAGCCAGGTGCATTTACACCAGCCAGGGATCTGACCCACAGTCCATAACTTGTTATTTGCCCGGGGAGAAGTCCGGGATTTGCTGGTGCGTTTCAGTCTCAGTGCGGATAACGAACGGCTCCCTGTACCAGCATGTAGAGCTCGCTGGACCCCAGACCCATGGCTGAAGGCTGGTGTGAGCATGCCAGAGACTCGCTGGAGATGGGTTAGGCCAACAGCTGACCCTGACCCCATGTCATGTTATGGGCCAGATCCTGCACGATTGGGGTCACTGAGAGCTCTCCCATTCATTCCAGTGGGAGCAGGGTCAGGGCTGACATGTCTATGGCCCTGATCCTGCAGGCCGATGATCCATCCCTTCCACTCGCATAGACATCCCTTGACTTGAATAGACTCTGGGCAGGCGTCAGGGCCTATACCAGAAAAACAATCTGCAGGATCAGGCCCATGAGCACATACACGCTGGGGAAACGCAGCTGGGAGAGTCAGTGGGAGGCTGAACACAGGTTTGTCTCCTGATCCTCAGCTCTTTAGCTCAGCAAAGAGCCAGGAGCAATTCACAGAACCCCCCGTGCAGCAGGCAGAGCTGGTATCCCCTTTGTACCGAACGGGTAAGTGACTGGCCCAGGGTCACCCAGGAAGTTTGTGGCAGAGCAGGGAATTCATCCCTCGCCTCTAAAGTCCCAACCATGGACCAGCCTTCTGGTACTGGTAATGATCACAGTGATTAATGATTAACTGCTATTTTCATAGAATAGTAGAATCAGAGAATATTTTAATTAATTTCAGCTGGGCTTTTCAGATCCCAGGGAAATCCCATCGTTACCCCATAAAATCTAATCACATTTGGCCGCATATGCGGCATTTCTGCTATTTGCGCCCGTGTGCGAGGTGAACATGTAGCATTTTCCCTTCCTGGACGTCATCTCCAGTTTAGGTTTCATCAAACGAAATGTCTGTCATCTTGAGCCAGTGATTTCATGCATGCCAAGATTTACACCTGAATCCGAGTGTGCAAAACAGCATCCCAGTGTGAAAATGGGCATCCCCTTCTGTGTCCAGCCCAGCCAGCTCGCACGGGCTAGTACCTTTTGTGTGTGCAGCGAGTGGGATGGTGCAAATCCGTTGTGCTCACAGACATCTGCACCCCATGTGCCATGCTGTGGGTGTGAAGGTGGCAAACACACCCACACGCTGGCAGTCTTGGGGTGTGAGTGCAGGGTGGTGTGTGCGGGCTCAGGGCCAGGGTGCAGCCCTTGGAAAACGACAGAGCATTTCGGGGTGACCCAACGACCTCGTTGCTGAGGTTCAGAGCTGGAATCTAACCAGCGATTTCCATCGTCCTTAACCCTGAGTCAGGTGATGCTAATTAAACATGCAGTTGCTATTATTAAATCCCTTGGAAGCTTCGGTGCGAGGTGGCAAGCTCTGATCCCATCCCGGGCAGTGTTGGCACTTTCAGGTCCACACAGCATGTGACCAGAGGGCTCAGAACCTCACAGGATTGGAGCCTAATTAAGCAAACGATCCTCTGCCCCGTGATCTCACGCTTCCAGCTAAACCCGGCCAGTGCTGGCCATACTCACAGAGAAGCCAGAGACCCAGCGTCGGGATGCTCAGGGGACAAGGTGATAACAGCATGGTCTGGCGATGCAGCAGGGAAGGCCTGTCTGTCTCTGCTCCTCAGAGTCTCAGTGAGCTTTGTCTTTCTCATCTGACCACTCCTTGGAGTTCAGGTTATGTTTTAAAAAAACAGGCCCTTTGACTGTGGATTTTTGGGTCCCAGGCATTGTGTTAAGGATTGAAAGACACACACAGGGGACACTGCACTTTACACACACTGATTGCCAGGGCAAAACCACACACCAGCAGTAACAGCTGCGCTGCCAAGTGTGTTTCATTCCAAGACTGAGGATCTCCAGTGGAGGAGGCCTGAGAATGTGAAGCCAGAATCCGAGGGGCACCGGCAGAGCTGTGGGTGGGTGGCTGGGAGCCCAGCTCTGGGACAGCAGGGCACTGACTGTTAGGGTTGAGAAGAGAAAATATAAGATGAGAAGAAATCGCAGGAAGAAAGATCAGAGCCACAAGCCACCTATAAATAAGCCCAGCCTGAGCTGTGGTCAGGAAGCGAGTTTGTGCGACTCTGGAGACACGTGCTGCTGGTGCAATGCACAAACACAGAGACCCGGCCGCAGGCCGCCCCTGGGCTGTGGTCACTGTATTACCAGAGGCATCTCCAGTGCAGAGTTCCTCCCCCCGCCCCTGCCGGGCCCAGCTTTGCTAGCAGCTCGTAGCCCTTTGTACCACGGCACTGAGGAGTATTTTTAACAACACAGACCCGGAGCGAGGCTGCTCCTGTGACACAGAGGCCCCTCCTCTGGGGTATCATAGAATCATAGAATATCAGGGTTGGAAGGGACCTCAGGACGTATCTAGTCCAACCCCCTGCTCAAAGCAGGACCAATCCCCAACTAAATCATCCCAGCCAGGGCTTTGTCAAGCCTGACCTTAAAAACTTCTAAGGAAGGAGATTCCACCACCTCCCTAGGTAACGCATTCCAGTGTTTCACCACCCTCCTAGTGAAAAAGTTTTTCCTAATATCCAACAGTAGGTGGAGCCCAGACCCTGAGTCCCTGTGATTCATTCCCTGGTGATACCTAGCCCCTGTCACTGGCTACTCACAGAAATTCCAGAGCCTCTGCCCCCCACAGGAGCAAGGTACCCCAATTTACTGGTTTTACCTTAACCACCCATGCCTGTAAACCACACAGCGCTCATGAGCACTTACAATAAAACCCAGGCAGGGTTATTTAAGAAAGGATAAAGATTGAACTAGAAACAAGAGAAAGTAATGGCAACAAATGGTTATACCAGAGAACAAAATCATAAACGACAAACCCGGGTCTACACTGATTAAGTTACCTTTCCTAGCTAATAAAGTAGGCTCCCCTTATCTGAATGGGCCATTACCGAGACATATTCTCCCCTGGTGACTAGTTTCTACTCCAAGTCTGGAAATAAATTCATTATTCCTTAAAGATTACCCGTACAAACATCTCACAATGATTATGAGTCGTGACAAGTTACTCGCTCTCTGTAGCTATCTTACACATTACTCTTTATGGATAATATCCTCTAAGATGTATGTTCAGTGTTGTGAGTTTGTCTGAGTTGAGGGTTGTTTGCAAAGAACAAGGAACCCTTTGCCCAGAAGTCTCTGTGTCTCTGCTCTGTCTTTGCCCTTTGGGGCTCTGGGTGTATCCACAGGGCTAGACTGTGAGAAAAATCAGTGTGAGAGGCAGGGTGTTCCTTTAACCTGGCTCTGTCACACCTGGGGGACCCTGTGCCTGTCACATCCAGGAGGCCCTGCCCCTGTCACTCCTGGGGGACCCTGCATCTGTCACATGGGGGAGACCCTGTGCCTGTCATATCTGCATGGAGGGGGGTGGTGGTGTCCTGCATCTGTCACATGGGGGAGACCATGCGCCTCTCATACCTGGGGGATCCTGTGTCTGTCACATCCAGGGGGGTCCTTCCCCTGTCACACCGGGGGGACCATGTGCCTGTCATACAGGTGGCCCTGCCCCTGTCACATCTGAGGGGCCCTGCCCCATCACACAGGGGGGACCCTGCCCCTATCACACCTGGGGGATCCTGTGTCTGTCACATCCAGGGGGCCTTGCCCCCTCACACCTGGGGGACCCTGTGCCTGTCATATGGGGTAGGGCTGTCTCTGGGGAAGCAGCGTGTCTGACACTCCAAGACACAGCCCATCCTGAGCCTCACAAGAGAAGCATCTGAGAGTCGTTTCCATCTTGCCTCAGTGGGGGAGGGCCCCTCTGGCCACAGACACACGTCAGGGCTGCTCCCAGACACACTGCTAGAGCCCACAGCCCATCCAGTTCCTCTGCTCCCCACCCCGTGGTGAGCCAGTCCCCAGCTGGTGGAAGTCCATGCTGATGTCGGTGCCGTGTGCCCATTTCCACCAGTCGAGGCTCAGCCCCTGTATTGTTATATTTGTATTGATATTGTCTCAATTGCAACGGTATCTGCACTGGTGTGGGGGCTCCAATGGCAGGGTTAGGGCCAATTAAGTGACTGATCTTTCAATCAAATCCACATGTCCTGTTGAAGGATTGGGGCCTACAAATCTTGCAATCTCCTTAACTTGGGGTTTTCTGGCTTTTATTTGCTTAACTATCAATGTTAACTTTGCCCCAGAGTAGCTGTGTGTATTGTCAGAGCCGCGGGGACTGCCACTCACCGCTCTCTTGCTGTCTGGTGCAGGTGCTGGGGTCACAGGCCAGGAGCCCTGCAGCTCCCCTGGTGAGTGAGAGCATAAGAGACGTGGAAGAAGGGGAGACACAGAAAGGAGTGAAACTCCTGACAATGGCAACAAGAGGGCAGATGGGAAGGTGTAGGAGGGGGATGGGTGGGGAATGCCTCTTGCATGATTGCTGCCTGAAATCCTCTTAATCAAACAGTAAATTGGACTTCTCACAGTGCCACACCATAAACATGACTGGAAATGAAGCACACTTGGGCCAGATCCTCAGCAGGTATAAATCAGCGTAGCTCTGCTGACTCCAATGGAGTGGTGCCAATTTACAGCAGCCGGGAATCTGGCCCAATGTCACTGGGATACATATCTAACAAACTTTCCATCTGTAAATCTTGGCAGGCTTGGAGCTAATACAGGAGTGTATTAATGAGACCAGGGTACTGCACTAGACTGAATTAGTCTTAAATCTCCTGCTTTGCACCATATTTATTTTAATTTCAATGAGAAGAGAGACAGCTCGTTCCGTCAGCCAAGCGTGTTTCTCATCTAATTCATCACGGATGCCTAGTTCCCTGCCTGGCAGAGTTAAGTTATTCACCTCTGGTGACTCCCCGCGAGTTAGCCGAGCTCCTGCGAGAACAGCCACACTGCTGTGCGCCCACTGGCTCTGCACTCGCTCACACGTGGGGCTGTGGATTCTGGGGGCCTGTCCCGTCGCTCTGAGCGATGAATTGTGGGAGAGCTTCTCTGTCCTTTCTGGGCACTCTAGGGGAACGGTGGGAGGGCACCGGAGGACTGGTGACACGCAAGTGGCACATGCCTGGATCCACGCTACAGAGGGGTTGGGTTGACAACTGATAAGTTGATTTCACTTGAGTTTTCCCTGTACCCCCTCTTGGACAGGCCAGCTCCAGGTAACAGCACCACCACACTTGAGTTAAGGGATTTTTATGTGGATGGGATTCAAGTTACAGGCACATCGGAGATATAACTTGAGTTAATGCTGCGGTGAAGACAAGCCCTTCGTCTCCTCTCAGAGGCATATTTCAATCTATTCTTTTTGTTGCAGGTGACTTCCCATCTCCTACACTGTCCCTGAGCACCTCTTCAGCTCAGGCGGGGGACTCCGTCTTGGCTCAGTGTTCCCTTCATCCCAACAATGTAGCTGCTCTAGTTATTTTCTGTCAGGATGGCAAACAAATCTCAAGCCAATTGACCACGTCAGGCCGGTCACTGCCTGTATTGACATGACATCTCTGTGCGGAGCTCAGGCCAGTTTAGATGTATGTACCAGTACAGGATCAACCAGAACCAGGTGAACAATTCTCATCTCAGTCTCCCCCGGACCTTGAATGTACCAGGTGAGTTGTTGGACTCCTACACAATGTGAGGAGAGGGAAGGGAACAGCTGGCTGGTGTCAGACATTTTAAAATTTTGTGGGCTTCTGCCACAGGAACCTGTTCATGGCGAGGCAGGTGGTGAGCTGTGATCATTACCGAGCTGGACTGGGATTGTGCACAGCCTGTTAAATCTGAGGGTCTGTCCCAGATCAAGGTGTCAATTGATGAGGCTTTGGATAAAATGGATAAATTAAACAGTAATAAGTCCCCAGGAGCAGATGGTCTTCACCCAAAAGTTCTGAAGAAATACAAATATGAAACTGCAGAATTACTAGCTGTGATATGTACCCTATTGCTTAAATCAGCCTCTGGACCAGATGACTGGAGGGTAGCTAATATAATGCTGATTTTTTAAAAAAGGCTCTGAAGGCGATCCTGGCAATTACAAGGTGGTAAGCCTGACTTCGGAACTAGGCCAAATGGTTGAAACTATAGTAAAGAACAGAATTATCAGACACATAGATGAACACAATATGTAGGGGAGAATCAACACAGCTTTTATAAAGGGAAATGAGGCCTCATCAATGTGTTAGAAGGTCTATAAAGTCATGAATGGTGTGAGGAAAGTGAGTAAGGAAGTGTTATTATCCCTTCACATAACAGAAGAACTAGGGGTCACAAGATGAAATTAATAGACAGCAGATTGAAAACAAACATAAAGTATTTCTTCACACAACATACAGTCAACCTGTGGAACTTGTTCCAGGGAGGTTGTGAAGGCCAAAAGGATAACTGGGTTGAAAAAAAGTATGAGATAAGTTCCCGGAGGTTAGGTCCATCAATGGCTATTAGCCATGATCTGGATGTTTCTAAACCTCTGACTGCCAGTAGCTGGGACTGGATGACGGGGGATGGATCACTCATTAATTGTCCTGTTCTGCTCATTCCCTCTGAAGCACCCGGCATTGGCCCCGGTCAGAAGACAGGATACTGGGCTAGATGGACCATTGGTCTGATCAAGTCTGGCTGTTTTTATGTTCTTATTAGATTTCTAACTCCATTTTCCAACCCCACCTCTTGGCCAGTTTCTCTTTCTCATCCACTCATGATCGTTGTGGGCAGGGATTGACATTTATCCTGTCTGTAAAGCTACCAGCTCAATGAGACCTGACCTGGATTTGACCGTCAGGTGCTAGTGCATTATGATTATTAACTATGATTACACCAGCTGGGAATCTGGCCCACTGATGTCAATGCAGCGGGGCTGATCTGCACCAGCTAGAGATCTGGCCAATTGACTCCAGTAGAGCGGGGCCAATTTACACCAGATGGGATCTGGCCCAGTGTGTCTGAGGCTCATCTGGAGAGACGTGGTCTAGGGATTTGTAGCAGCTGCGTCTCTGGGATGATCTCTGCTTGGCTGGCCACTGAACCGCTGAACGTCCCTGATGTTGTCTGTGTTTTTTGCCCAGGCCAGAAGCTGATCCCGAGCACCGGCCCCAGCCCTGAGGATCCACCATCTCAGGAAGGTGAGTGACTAGGGTTGCCAACTTTCTAGTTTCAGAAAATTGAACATCCTTGCCCCGCCGCTGCCCCGAAGCCCCTCCCCCTACCCCATCCCTTCCCCACGGCCCCACCCCCACTCACTCCATCCCCCCTCCTCCGTCTCTCACTCTTCCCCACCCTCGCTCACTTTCACCAGGGCTGGGGCAGGGGATTGGCGTTTGTGGGGGAGTGAGGGATCCGGCTGGAGGTGTGGGCTCTGGGATGGGGCTAGGGACGAGGGGCTCAGGGTGTAGGAGGGTGCTCCAGCCTGGGGCCAAGGGGTTCGGAGAGCAGGAGGGAGCTCTGGGCTGGGGCAGGGGGTTGCGGTGTGGGGGGAAAGATGAGGGCTCCAGCTGGGGTGCGGGGTCTGGGGTGGGGCTGCGTATGAAGGGCTTGGGGTGTATGAGGGGGATCTAGGTTGGGGCCAAGGGGTTCGGCGTGTGGGAGAGGAGTGTGGAGTCCTGGAAGGAATTCGGGTGTGGGAGGGAATGTGGGGTGCAGGCTCCAGGAGGGAGTATGGGTGTGTGAGGGGGCTCTGAGTTGTTGCAGGGGGTTGGGGCCCGGGAGGGGGCTTGGAGTGCAGGCTCTGGGTGGCTCTGGCTGGTGTGGTTTGTGGGGGTCTGGGAGGCATTGATGTCAGGTGGCCCCTTAAATAGCAGCCACACCAGCACTGCCCTGGCATTTCCCGGGCGTCAGAGGCTGCTCTAACAGCCATGAATCCTGGACACCTGGCTCGGTGAGGACAAAAGTTTTTCCTGTTCTCTGGAATGTGGGGAGGGGGGGAGAGAATTCCCCGCTAGTGACACACCCACCCCACTGCTGCCCCTGGCTCGCTGCTCCCCCAGCACAGTGCAAATCACAGCAGCTCTAGGGAGAGAGCTGATGCAGGCCCCCCTCCTCCTCCTGCCATTTCCAGTGGCCCCCAACCCCTCTCCGTCATTCTCCCCCACAGCCCGGCTGCTGGCTGGGGCCTCCACATTCAGCTGCTGCCCGACTCTGTTCGGACCCGTTCCCAATGGGAGCAGCCCAATTTTACCCCATGCTTCCACGCAGCCCATTCATCCCCGGGAGGAGAGTGACCTGCCCACAGCCCCTTACCTGCTGGCCGCATGGTCCCGAGTTGAACCCAGCACAGTAGCCCCACAGGGCGCAGGTTGTGGGACCCAGGACAGGTGGCTGACCCCTCCTCTCTCAGCTCCCAACAGCTGGGGAGCAGTGGGCCGGGTAGGGAGGGGGCTGAAGACACTTCCTAAAGGCCACAGTGCCCGCTCTGCAGGGAACCCCTGGCCACCGCAGAGGCTGCTGCCGGGGGTTAACCCCGCCGGCCCCAGCCTGCAGCCAAATGCCTTTCCCAGCCCCTCCGCTGGGATCCACCCCCTGCCAGCGGGGGCTCGCACTGCCCCCGAGCTCCACAGAGAGAGCTGCTGCAGGCCCCCTCCTCATCCCCCTGCCGCCAACCAGACTTTTAACGGCCCAGTTGGCAGTGCTGACCGGAGCCGCCAGGGTCTCTTTTCGAAAGAGAAAACCGGATGCCTGGCAACCCTGACAGTGACTGTGTTCAGGCCTAATTCCCCCAGCGCTCAGCACGCTGAGATCACTTTGGGTCTGAACTCTCAAGAATCTCACCCTGAGTCCCTGACCCACAGCCCATCGGCATCCCTGGGACCCTGGCACTGAGTCCAGTGGGCCGGGCTTCTCCTATGTTCAGAACTGGGAGGAGGTGTCCTGTTCTAGGCCGGTCCTTGAGCAGCCCCTCTCCAACCTCCCCCACAGCAGGGTGTGTGGGGAGGGGAACAGCACATATAGAAGCGTCCGCAGCTGAGGGAGACCCATCTGTCTTCCCACAGCCATTCCCCCCTCTCACCCTGCAGCTGGCAGCATCTCCTATTAAAGCAGCTTCTGCGTCGTTGCAGCGATGGGAGAGGAAGCAGAGATGGGACCATTTTACACCCCATGGCCAAAGCACCCGGCAGCTTGGGAAAGTGGAAAGAGCCTCCCCTGTGGGCTGGGAGCTGGGGGTGGGGAGAGTTCGTGAATCCCCGTTCTGCACTGTTACGAGAAGGAGGAACCGGGATGGAACCAGAGGACCCCCGGAGGGCAGACTGGAATCCACCCAACAGCCTCAAGAATGGGAGAACCAAAGAACAAGATAACATCTAGCAGCACGGAGCCGTCAGGAATGTGCTATCTGCTGATTGATTCAGCAACAGCACGATGAAGCAATTCCCATAGACTGGCATAGGAAGAAATTCCAATAAAAATAGACTCTAAAAAGTGAGAACTTTGGGGTCTGATTCTGCAAACCAACTTCCAGGAGCATCAGATGAGCATCTGACAAGGCCCTGCTCCCTCCTCATGTCCAGGCCACCTGGCCAGTGGCTTGGCATGAGCAACTCTAAGGTTGGTAACTATGATAAGAACCTTGCAGAACCTGTGTGTGTGTGTTTGTAGGAATGAATGTGTGAATAAATATGAGATTGAATGGAATGTTATAGCTATAACTAACTGCTTACTATGATTCTTTCTGTATTCACAATAAATGTGGTATTTTGCCTTTTTCCCTTTAATGAGATCCTGCTGGTTTTTATTTTATTGGTATAACAACGGAAGGTCCCTCCCATGACCCCGGTGGGGAAGGACAAGCTCTAAAGCCTTGGCGAGGCCAGAGCAAGTCTGGGCTGGGGCATTCCATGGCTGGGGAGTCACACACTGGCTGGTCTGTGACTCGCCTGCCTGCCCATTGTGACACGCCCCTGCTGGCTGGCACAGCCTCATCCCCTCACTGCCAGGCTTGGCTCTGGCAGAGCGAGAGCTGGCACGTGCCGCTGGGGAACGCTGAGCCAGCAGTTCCAGCTCCGCCACCGGCAGCAGAAAGTGGGTGGCCCATTTACACGCAGGCTTCTGCCCACTCCTGACTCCAGGTAGGAGAATCTTCTAGTGCCCACCTCTGCTTTTCCATTGCATCGCCAACCACCCCGAGCCTTCCCCGAGCTCCTGGCTGGGCGGCGCACGTCTGCCAAGTGCCCCGGTGCCGGCCGTCTAGCCTGGTGCCAGTCAGGAAGCGGGCAGCGGCATGCGCACAGGAGGGAGTCTGGGGCGGCTCGACAGAAGGGGTCGCACCGGTCGAGCCCAGAGGGGACGGAGACAAGGAGGAGGGTTTGGCAGGGCTGGTGGCACGGCACGGGAAGGCGGCACAGGTGGTTAGATGAGGCATTGGGCTGGGACCCAGGAGAGCTGTGTTCAGTTCCCCGCTCCTCTGTAAGTCTTCTACGTGAGATCAGGTGAGTCGCTCCGGGCCTCAGCTAACGAGGGAGAGCACGTCCCTGCTCTGCGGAGGGGGCGTTGAGAGCCTAAATACCACAACACGTGTGTGCTCAGCCACTGGCATGATGGGGCCAGGTAAGTGCCCAGACACTGAGGTTGCCGGGGGAACGGGCATTCTCCGGTTGCCTGGAGCCATTGTTCCATTCACCAGGACAGTCCGATGCCAGGACAGTCCCCCTGAGCTCCGGAGAGGACTAGAGGTGCCTTAGGACGCCTGCCGTGCAGCTGCTGGGGAGTCAGCAGGAGACACTGGGTGAGGAATGGAGCCCCCCAGGACAGGGGCCATTCAGGAGACCCAGCGTGGAGGGAATCAGGCCTGGGATTCTCTGCAGCGGCTGCTCCCACACAGCCTTGGAGAGAGGAGCTGTGAAACCCCCACAAAGCGCTGCCCCGGCACAGAGCTCTGTAGCACTGGGACCCCGTACGCGTGAGCCGCAATCCAGCAGGGCCTTGGGCCAGCCCCACCCTCTCCCATTGCCCCGCTCGGGGAGGCCAGGGCACAGTTCACAATTTAGCACGGACCAGCTGCAAGGATCCTGGCAGGTCCTGGTATGGTTGGAGCAGCATTTTCAATGTTCGGGAAGTGCGAGATCTGTGCAATAGGCAACGTAGCTCCATCTGGGCACCAGCCAGCTCCTGTGCCCCAGAGAGCTCCCAGGAGGTTGAAAGAGCAGGTGCCATCCTGGAACCCAGGAGACCCATGTTCATTTCCCAACTCTGCCACAGATGCTCTGTTTGTCTTCGAGCAAGTCCCTTCTTCCCTCTGTGCTGTAGTTCCCTGTCTGTACAGTGGGGGTAGCAGCCAGGCCCTGCCCTGCAGGGGGCAGTTAGAATAAATGCTATTGAGGTTGGGTAGTGCTCGGATGCCAGGGGGATGAGGGCCAGGATGGTGCCTAAGACAGACCGAAAGCAAGGGGGAGCTACAGAGCCGGTGGTGAGAGGGGTTTGGCCTTTGACAATCTGCTCTGAGTGCCTGGGCTGCCAGACCCCAGGCAGCCACTGGCATTGCCAGACCTCCCTGATCTACGGTGCTGCTGCTCTCCCTGCTTCTAGGAGTCACTGCCTCCCCCTGGGCCGAGACCCCCGTGTCACGGAGTCCCCGGGCGATGCTCTGGAACTGCTCCCTACGAAGTCAGTCAGGACTCTGGGGAAGTCTCCTTTCTGTGAGCAGCCTGTCTGCAGGGCAAACAGCTCACACGGCTTCCACCTTCCTGGGTCTGACCTCGGAGCATTCAGCATCCTCTGCCCCTCCGTGAGCTTCCCACAGCGAGTCCGCCCAGGCAGGCTCCTGGGGAAGCCAGAGGGTCCTGCACCCCAACTCCGCCGTCAGACGTGACTCTCAGCCAGCCAGTAAAACAGAAGGTTTATTAGATGACAGGAACATGGTCTAACACAGAGCATGTAGGTGCAGAGAACAGGACCCCTCAGCTGAGTCCATTTTGGGAGGTAGTGAGCCAGACAACCAAGTCTGTACTTCACTCCATGTCCCCAGCCAGCCTCAACTGAAACTCTCTCCAGCCCCTTCTCCTCTGGGCTTTGTCCCTTTCCCGTGCCAGGAGGTCACCTGATTCCTTTGTTCTCCAACCCTTTAGCTCTCACCTTGCAGGGGGGAAGGGCCAGGCCATCAGCACCCAGGAAACAGGGTGTCGGCCATTCTCTGTGTCCAGACCCCTGCACATACCTGCCCTCTAGGGCTCTGCAATGATCATACACCCTTACCCCACCACCTAGAGACTTAAGAACTGCCTAGGGGAAACTGAGGCACCCCCACACTATTCAGAGGAAACATTAAGAACAGTCCCACTTCCTCACACACCACAGCAATCATCTCCTGGGGCTGTCATGGCACTGAGCATTAGCAAGATCTGAGACTCAGTTGGGCGGGCGGGCGGGGGGGCTGCTATTAAAGCAGCTTCTGCGTCGTTGCAGCGATGGGAGAGGAAGCAGAGATGGGACCATTTTACACCCCATGGCCAAAGCACCCGGCAGCTTGGGAAAGTGGAAAGAGCCTCCCGTGTGGGCTGGGAGCTGGGGGTGGGGAGAGTTCATGAATCCCTGTTCTGCACTGTTACGAGAAGGAGGAACCCGGATGGAACTGATTCTCCCACTCGGGGATCCAGAGACCCCCTGGCTCCAATAGCATGGACGCAGGGAGGAGCTCTGGCCTGGGGTCTGCAGGAGCTGGGACTAGAGGAGCCCAGCGGTCCCTTCCGGCCTCACGTCTGTGACTGTGGGGAGCGGAAGGTCCCTGCCATGACCCCGGTGGGGAAGGACAGGCTCTAAAGCCTTGGCGAGGCCAGAGCAAGTCTGGGCTGGGGCATCCCAGGGCTGGGGAGTCACACAGTGGCTGGCCTGTGACTCGCCTGCCCATTGTGACACGTCCCTGCTGGCTGGCACAGCCTCATCCCCTCACTGCCAGGCTTGGCTCTGGCAGAGCGAGAGCTGGCACGTGCCGCTGGGGAACGCTGAGCCAGCAGTTCCAGCTCCGCCACCGGCAGCAGAAAGTGGGTGGCCCGTTTACACGCAGGCTTCTGCCCACTCCTGACTCCAGGTAGGAGAATCTTCTAGTGCCCACCTCTGCTTTTCCATTGCATCGCCAGCCACCCCGAGCCTTCCCCGAGCTCCTGGCTGGGCGGCGCACGTCTGCCAAGTGCCCCGGTGCCGGCTGTCTCGCCTGGTGCCAGTCAGGAAGCGGGCAGCGGCATGCGCACAGGAGGGAGCCCGGGGCGGCTCGACAGAAGGGGTCGCACCAGTCGAGCCCGGAGGGGACGGAAACAAGGAGGAGGGTTTGGCAGGGCTGGTGGGAAGGCACGGGAAGGTGGCACAGGTTATTAGATGAGGCATTGGGCTGGGACCCAGGAGAGCTGTGTTCAGTTCCCCACTCCTCTGTAAGTCTTCTGCGTGAGATCAGATGAGGGAGAGCAGGTCCTTGCTCTGCGGGGGGGTTGAGAGCCTAAATACCACAACACATGTGTGCTCAGCCACTGGCATGGGGGGCCAGGTAAGTGCCCAGACCGGGAGGTAGCTGGTGGCCCTGCCCCTCGTCCTACTCCAGCCCTGCTCTCGCTCCAGCCTCGCTCCACCCACGCCCTGGCCTCCTGAGTCCAGCTCCAACCACGAGGCCTGACCACCTCCAGCACCTTTGCTGACACCATCACTTCCAGAGGGAATGGCACTGAGGTTGCCAGGGGAACAGGCATTCTCCGACTGCCCGGAGCCATTGTTCCATTCACCAGGACAGTCCGATGCCAGGACAGTCCCCCTGAGCTCTGGAGAGGACTAGAGGTGCCTTAGGATGCCTGCCGTGCAGCTGCTGGAGAGTCAGCTGGAGACACTGGGTGAGGAATGGAGCCCCCCAGGGCAGGGGCCATTCAGGAGACCCAGCGTGGGGGGAATCAGGCCTGGGATTCTCTGCAGCAGCTGCTCCCACACAGGCCTTGGAGAGAGGAGCTGCGAATTCGCCGCAAAGCTCTGCCCTGGCACAGCGTGCCTGCCTGCCGCTCTCCCGCCTTCTGCTCCTTCCCCTTCACGGTGGTGTCAGAGCAATTCCTGCTGCTCACCAGCCCGCCCCCGCTCCCCCACCCCGCTTGCCTCCCCCACCTGGGACCTGCCACGGCCCCAAGATTCCTGGGGAAAGGGATCAGGGTAATTTCCCTGGGCAGGAAGAATCCTGAGTGGTTGGATGCAGCCTGTCTGCTGGGCAGTTTGTGAACCAGCAGAAGGAGAGGCGGGAGAGACCCGGGGGAGGCCGTTTGGCCTGCGGGATGGGCCTGGGAGTCCGGAGACCTGGGTTCTAATCCTGCCTGTACTGCTGACTGCCTGGGTGACTTTGAGCACATCCATTGGCTTGTTTCCCTGCTGGCTGCCTTGGCTAGTTAGAGTCTGAGCCCTACGGCCCAGGGATTGTCTGCAGCACCTGGGGCACCAGGGCCCTGATCTCAGCTGGCAGCTGTAGGCGCTGGTGGAATGGCAGTACGTGGACTGGCCCTGATGCTGAACGGGGCAGTCGCCTCTCACCCCTCACAAGCAATGCCTTGTCCTGGCTTCTTGCAGGATGGCTGAGGAAGTCCGCAAGGTCCCTTTGAAGCCTATCCTTGCCTGGGAGGAGACGAGACCTCCTCCAGGGAAGAGTCCACAGAAGAGCCCACAGCAGCAGCAGGAGCTGTGTGTGCCTCAGCCCTTCCATGCTGGTGAGTGGGTGCCTCCTGGGTGGGCGGAGGGGGCTGCAAAAATGGCAGGGGCCATGGCCCTGCATTGCGGTGGGGCTTGGCCCCTCTGGGGGTTGGGGTTGCAAGACCAGGGTGTCAGTGGCGGGAGAAGACTCCATCACCTTTGTACAACTCTGGGCTGCCATGAGATGGAGAGACAGGAAAACCCAGGCAGGGGGGAATGGCCCCTCCTGCTAGCAGCAGCTGCAGCCCCTACATCTGATCGGGGCATTAGGGGCGGCAGCAGAAGCATCAGGTGGAGACTGACTGAATTGCTCACCCCCATCCATCACACTGCAGGGTTGGAAGATATTTTCCAATGGTCGAAGGGGATGCTCTGTGCACGGTGGGTTGTTAAGCCTAGGATTGCTGGGCGCCGGCCAAAGCATGAGATGCCCCCTGATGTTGCAGCCCCATCTGCTGGCTCCTTTGCAGGGGGGTGACGCATGGCACAGCACAGGGCATTTGGGTGGCGGGGTTGTTGATGGGAGCCCAGGGCTTGCCCAGGTTACACCCCGTGGCTGTCGATGGCAGGAGAGGCAGTCAGAGGAAGCAGAACGGGGAGGCCCTGGGTCCCCGTATCCCACGCAGACTGGGTAGCTCCTCCCTCTCCCAGAGCTGGGAGCAGACCGATTCACTGCCAGTCCCTCTGCCCCCTCCAGCAATGGCCCGGAGAGCGGGGACACCACTCATAGCCTGACATCATGCCTCCTTCCAGGTGTGGTGCTCCCCAAGTCCCCAGGCTCAGCCTGCATGCTGGGTGCAGCGGGGAAGTGGGGTGGCCGCTGGGAACCAGGGCTCTGACTGGATCTTTGCTGGGCTGAGCAGTAAAGAGTTGGGGAAACCAGGGATGGCTGTGCCAGACCCTGTTGTGCATCGGGGCTGCTACCCTGCTGGGGTGGGAGCGGGGGGCCAGGGTTTCTGCTAAGATCTCTCTCACCCAGCCTGCAGCTTGGCAGCCTCAGGTATTACCACTGCTCTGTCTTTGATCAGATTCACCATCACGGGGGAATGCCTCCTGCTTTATGGGGCCAGACTCGCAGGAGAAAGAGACCCTAGAGTACATCAACGCCTTTCTCAACGGCAAGGAACAGGTACCAAGAGCCCTCCTCTGATCTCTCAGCTACTGCCCTGTCCACATGCACCATCCGTCCTTCTCCGCATGAGGCATGGATTCTAAGGCCAGATGGGACCACTGTGATCTCCTGTATAACACAGGCCAGAGACCTGCCCCCAAATAATTCCTGTTGAAACTAGAGCATCTTAAAAACATCCTGTGTTACAAAAGGCACCCACCATGCCCCTTGCCCACTTGTGCCCACTGGATTTGGCCAGTCCCCAGCGTGATGGGTTGCCCCCCTTTGAGGTGCCACCTGATTTACTGGCTTATCACTGAGCCCGCCTGTTCTGCCAGCCTGGGCCCCTGTTACCTTGTCTTGTTGGGCTCGGCTCACAAGCCTCTTCCAGCCATACACACAGGCAGGGCCACACCCAGCTGCAGAAAGACACAGACACTGAGATCAGCTCTGGGAAGACTCAGCTGAAGGGCCTTGTCCCAGTTCTCTGGTGCCCACCTCCTTTGGAGTACAGACCCAAAGGTTTTATGACATTCGCCCCCTCCCTCGATGTGGAGAGAGGTATGAACAACTCTTTGCCCCTCCTCCCACTTACTAATTTATACTACAAACTGGGTTGTGGTGTAAACAAGAAACAAGATGATGAACTACAAGAGGTAGATTTTAAGCAGTTATAAGAGATAGCAAATAGAACAAAGCAGATTACCGTAGTAAATAAACAAAACACACAAACAAAGCTTTACACACCAGATAGATAGGATAGACATTAGCAAATTCTCCCGGAGTGATAAACAGGTTGGCAGATTCTTAAGGCAGAAGCTGCCTTGGTTTTGCAGCTTGGATTTCCCAGGTTTTCTTGCATAGGCTAGGAATCTCTTTCTCTAGCCTGGGACCATCACTTCTCATGGTTCAATCTTTGTCTCTCGGGTGTTTCCAGGTATCTTATTGCAGGGAGTCTGAGGTCCCGTCCCATCCCCCCCGCGATGTCATTGTTCCCCTTTTATCTTCTCTTCCCACCTGCTGGAAAACTCTTTTCCTGTGACCTGGGTCCAACAGGTCCTGTTGTGTCGCCTTATCTTGGGGAGGTTTCTATTGCACGCAGTTCCTGGGGTAGCCCTAATGCTTGTGCATTTCCTCCAGGAGCCAGTGTTTGGCTTTTTTGCTGTTCTACCTGAAAGGCTGTTTTGAACCTCACAGTGTTTTTCAGGAACACATACACAGCTGAACTTCAGAACGTCACATCCAACGATAGCACATGCAATCCAATGAGACATTAATGTCTAGCAGAGAAAGACTTTTAGAATGTTACCTTACAAGACATACTTGGTACCAAACATATCCTAATTAGATGACAGTGGCGAATATTGGGGTGTCAGGGTGTCACACCCAGATGTTCCTCCCACTCTATCAAGCCCCCCAGTAAGACTGTCTGGCTGCTTCGCCCCCATCTTGCAGTTCCTCTTTCGACACCTACCCCGTGAGATCTGCTCCCTCTCTGGTCTGGTTTCACACAGAACTGCCCTGCCCTCCCCACATAGTCACTCCTCTTGGGAGATGAATGGCCTTCTGGCCTTCGGCATATCAAAGCCTGAGCAGCGCTAGGGGGAAGCTTTCTGACATCTCTCCCACTGGCAGCTCCTTTCCATGCTAACCTTCCTGTTTTTGTCTAATCTCTGCAGGGCATAGGAGGAGGCCAAGAAACTTGAATTCTTGGATTGTGTCATCACCATCAGCAGGGCCGCCCTCACGAGGCACCCAGACAGAAACCTGTCAGCTTTTCTCGGCAAAGCCCTCCTAGTGGAGAAGATAAAGGTGAGTAAAACACACACTCGGGCTATGTTACTTGGCGGGTTTAGTGATTGGCCTGGAGAGCTCTGCAGATTTGTCTACCTTCAACTGCCAATCGCTGGATCGTGTTGGACGTTTGTCTGTTAGACTGAAGAGTCCATTTTCAAGCATGTGCTCCCTGTGTAGGTACTTACAGACTGTCATCAAGGCACCCTGTAACCCTGTCTTTGTGAAGCTGAACTGATTGATTTTTGGAGTCTCTCACTATAAGGCATGTTTCCCAGTCCTTCAGTCACTCTTGTGGCTCTTCTCTGACCCCTCTCCAATTTATCAACATTCTCCTTGAATTGTGGGCACCAGACCTGGACAGAGGATCCCAGCAGAGGTCGCACCAGTGCCAAATACCGAGGGAAAATAACCTCTCTAACAACTGGAGATTGCCCTGTTTGTCCAGCCCAGGATGGCATAAGCCCTTTTGGCCCCAGCCTCGCACTGGGCGCTCCTGGTCAGCTGATTACCATGCCTGCCAAGTCTTTTCCAGAGTCACCGCTTCCCAGGTTAGAGCCCCCCATGCTGTGAGTGTGGCCTGCGTTCTTTGGTCCTGAACATGTCACTGTATTGAAATGTAGATTGTTCCCTTGCACTCAGCTTCCCAAGTCACCAGGTCGCTCTGTATACACCAGTCTCCCTGCACAGAGCCCCAACACTCCGTAGTCAGTGCCCGCTAGGGAACTAGCAACAAATCTGCTCCGTAGATTTGGAAAGTCTTTGCTCTGCGGCGCTGCAGAAAGCTTTCCGGAGCTTACCTCCCTTCCCTGAACGTGGGACAGCGTGTGCTGGTGGGTGGTCCAGTGGGCTGGGGCTCAGTTCCTCAGTAAGACCTTTGGGCAAATCACTTTCCCCTCTGTGCCTCAGTTTCCCTCCCATGCCTTGTCTCGTCCAGTTCGCTCGTGAGTTCTGTGGGGCAGGGACTGGCTCTCACTGTGTGTGTGCAGAACCTGGCACAAGGAGCTTGATCTCAGGTGGAGTCCCTGGGTGCTAATGCTGATGGAGCCTTTGCAGTGCACTGGCGCGTGACGCTGGGGCACTGACCACAGGCCCTGCCCTGCGCTCCCCAGCTGGAGCCCTGTACACCATCAAGCCCACAGTAGGACGGCCTGTCTGCCGAGGCCACGTGTTGCAGGCCCTGCGCTTAGCTCCCCAGTCGGAGCCTTATGGGAGCTCGGAGCCCGGCTGGCACTTCCCCACATTGTCTCCCCAGGAGCTGATTGATCTTGAGTCCGTCGACTCCCTGACCAGCGGGGTGCGTCAGCAAGCGATGCTCGCCATCATGGAGCTGAGGTACCCGGCCTGCCTGCCCAGCCCCAGCTAGTGCTGTGTGCAGCCAGACACGCCAGCCTCTTGGCATGGCCAGTTCTCCAGGGCATTCCCCCCTCTGCTCCTCCCCGTCTTCTGATTCCCCCGGGCACGTGGCACCAGGCCATGGTGCTGGTGCATGTGCGCTGGCACCAATGGGTTGGTGGTGGAGGATCCTTCGGTGCCTGGCGACCTCTCCAAGTGGCCGTGTGAAGATGTGGGAGAGGGAGCGAGGGGGTTGGACCGGTCCCCTCTGGGAACCGCAGGCGATGGCTCCGGGGGGAGAGGGGCAGTTGGGCACTGCTGGAGCGGAGCCACCGGAGTCGCCGCCATCTGTGCCAGCTGCATCACACCGGCAGCTCAGCGACTCCCTGTGGCTCAGAGGCTGGGCAGGCTGAGCCCTGGCTCGTGGCACAGCCTGCGCCATGGGGGGCTCTCTCTCAGTGCCGCTGGCACCCTGCTCTCAGCTTCCCAGAAGCCTGCCCGTCATGTCCTGGGAGCCTGAGGCCAACATCAGTGCATCAGTCTCGCCTCAGCCCTCCAATCCGCGCGTGTCTCTTCTCTTAGCAAAGTGAAGCCACTGCTGCGGGGAATGGAGCTATCCAGCCTGCTCAACCTCTGCTTCTCCAGCGTCTTCTCCCTGCCTCCAGCAGAGACCAACCAGGGCCTGGAGGCTGCTCTATACGACAATGTAAGCCCCAAACTAGCCATGAGGAGCTGCCCCAAACCGAGGGGGAATCCTGCAAGTCACTTGTGTCCCTGCCCCCTGGGTTACCTGGCGCTGGCATAAGAGTGTAATGATCACAGCTCCTTGGCAGCGCTTCAGCTCAGGACCTGCAGTACCAAAGCACAAGCCCCACCGCCGCAGATAAAGGAGTAACTCCCTCATAGGGTAGCAGTAGTAGGCATTTATCCTTCACAGGCACCGGCAATTAGTGGGGAACAGACACTCCCTTCCCAAGCACATTCACCCCAGTGCATGGCTGGGGGCACAGGCCTGAGATCGGCTGCTTGAGATGCACACAGGCCAGGGGAAGTGAAGCTTGGCTGGAAATCTCCCCTCCCCCTCAAATGCGGAGTCCTTCCTCACTCTTCTAATGCATTAGACTGTGTGCAGTGTCCTCCCTGGGGACAGCAAAAGCGGGTGGGGTCCTGTTGCCAGGAGGAGTTTGCAGTAGGTCCCCTGCGGGTACAAGTGAGTGGGTGAGCTGGAATAGCAGGGGCTGCCGTGGCCTGGGGCATGTCACACGCCAGGGCATTGGTTCGTGGCCTGGCTGGGTAACGCCACTTGCTGTGGTTTCTCCTCTGCTCTGCACACAGACTCTGAACACCATGGATGAGCTGCTGAAGGCCTTGGTGTGCGAGGAGGAGAAGCCCAACCTTGTGGTGCTGCAAAACATCGTAGAGGTGTGGAGGCATGGGGGCAGGAAGGGGACGAGTCCTGTAGCTGGGGTGGGGCTCTGGAACCAAGGCTCCATTTAATCCCAAGCATGGGACACCCCTGTGCCTTCTGCTTCTCAGAGTACGTTCTATACAAAGGTTCTTGGGCTGGAGGACCAAGTGCCCCTGCTATATCTGAAAAACGTCTGCATGGGGTGGGAGTGGAGGAATGCGGGATCTGCCGTGTTCTCCACTGAGCCTCATCTGAGCCTGGGATTCATTTGTGTTCACCATGGGCCCCACCAATACTGGCCACAGCCCAGAGCTAGATTCCCCCAACGTTCTAGTTCTGGGGCCACAGGAAGTTGATTCTGTGGGTGGTTTGTGCTCCAAAAAGAGGGAAATATCCTCGGCAGATATTCGGTCTTCTCGATCCCAGAGCTTGGGAAGAGGGAATCACAGAAGTGCAGGGCTGGAAGGGATCTCAAGAGGTCATCTACTCCACCCCCTGCACTGAGGCAGGGCCAGGCATTCCTCGACCGTCCCTGAGGAGTGTTTGTTCAGCCTGTTTTTTAAAAACGTCCATGATGGGGAGTCCACCACTTCCCTAGGTTCCAGTGCTTAGCCACCCTTAGACTTTTTCCGAATATTTAACCTCAATCTCCCTTGCTGCAGATTAAGCCCATTTCTTCTTGTCCTACCTTCAGGGGACGTGGAGAACATAGAATCATAGAATCATAGAATATCAGGGTTGGAAGGGACCTCAGAAGGTCATCTAGTCCAACCCCCTGCTCGAAGCAGGACCAAGTCCCAGTTAAATCATCCCAGCCAGGGCTTTGTCAAGCCTGATCTTAAAAACCTCTAAGGAAGGAGATTCTACCACCTCCCTAGGTAACGCATTCCAGTGTTTCACCACCCTCTTAGTGAAAAAGTCACCATCCTCTGTAAAAGAGCCCTTAACGTATTGGAGCCCTCCCAGTTTGCCAGCGAGTCAGTGATAACTCCTCTTTGAGGATTGCCTTTCCATCAGTTGTGCGCCCACTTTAGAGTAGTCTCATCTGGAGCATATTGGCTTAGTTTGCTTATGAGAATGTCTTATGGACCTGTGTCAAAAGCCTTACGAAACTTCATATACATCATCATATACTGCCTCCCTCCATCCACTAGGCAAGTAACCCGGTCAAAGAAGGAAGTTACATTTGTTTGGCATGGTTTGTTGTGGACAAGTCCATGGTGCTATTCCTTATCACCCTATTATCTCCTCTAGGTTCTTACAAACTGTTTAATAATTTGTTCAATAATCTTTCTGGGTACCAAAGATAGGCTGACAGGTGGATAATTCCTTGGGGCCTCCTTGTTCTCCTTTCTGAAGATAGGCTCTGTGGCTGCCCTTCTCCAGTCCTCTGGGACCTCAGCCCTCCGAAAGGTTCAGAGATTGCTTTGTCGAGCTCCATCTCGTGTGAATATCATGAGGCTCTGCCAACTTGAATACATCTAACTGACCTAAATTGTCTTTTATCTGTTCTCTCCCTAGGCTGGCCTGTATTCCTTCCCCCTTGTTGTTAATATTGTCTTCATCATCTAGTCGCCATTAACCTTTTTAGTGAAAACTGAAGCAAAAAAGGCATTAAACACCTTGGCTTTGTCTGTATCATCCATTATTTGCTCTGCTTCCCTGCTGAGTAGTCGCCCCACACTTTCCTTTGTCTTTCTCTTGCTCCTAATGCATTTACAGAGCTGCTTCTGATTGCCTTTTATGTCCCTTGCCAGTTAGAACTCATTTTTGCCTTAGCCTTTCTGATTTTCACTCTATGTGCTTGTGCTATTTTTTGGTACTTCTCCTTCGCAATTTGTCCCAATCTGTTTCTCTCAGGTCCTGCTCCCCTGGACTGCATCCAAGGAGGTGCATGTGCGGCTGAGGGCAGTGGGAAGAATCACCTGGCTGACCAAATTCATCTCTGGTCAACACAAATTCAAGGTGAGCAGCCTGTGATTCTGGCCGTCTCCTAACTGCACTGAGCAGCCTCGCGGTGCAGCGCTCCCTGGCAGGGAAAACCCGGGCCTGGAATAGTGACTCAGCAAGATCCTCGGTAGGAGTCCAATCTAATGAGCCCTGATGTGGACAGGTCTGTCCTCTGACTCCAGTGGGCCTTGGGTGGAGCCCCATAATTCTATCTCCAAGGAATCTCCCCGCTGTTCCCCTAGGACCAAAGTCTGCTCCGCAGGGTCAGCGGATTTACAGAGGATCGCTCTGAGAGCACCCTCTGAACCCAGGTGTCTCTTCACCCCCTTTGTCAGTTGCCCCCGGGATGCTTTGGCATCAGCTCCTGCCAGGCTGCCAGATGAACACCCCCTGCTCTGGGTGCTCAGGGCCATTGAGCTGCTCCAGCTGCTCCATCCCCCCTGTGGCAGGGCCTCCCCTCCGGCAGCTGGAGGGGGGCGCTTGGATGATATGCCCCCAGAGGCTAGGGCAGCAGAAGAGAAGGAGGGAGGTGGGAGGGGACACAGTGAAAGGGATGGGAGGGGCCAAAGGAGCCAGAGCAATGGGGAGTGGGTCAGGGGAGGCTGTGCAGACCCCAGGAGAGGAGGGCAAGGGGCTTGGTGCGATGTGGGGAAGAGCAGGGAGCGAGCGCAGGGGCTGCAGGAGGGGCAAGGGAAGGTCTGGCAGGAGGGGGAGGCTAGAGGGGGAGGCTGCAGGAGCGAGCCGGCAGGAGAGAGCCGGCAGGCTGGGTGCGGTGCAGAAAGTGGGGGTTGTGGGGAGCTCCAGGATGGAGTGAGAGAGGCGCAATGCAGAGAAGAGGAGTCCAAGGTGACCTCACGCTCCTGGACCTGAGGTCAGTGGAGGGAGGGGGATGGGAGAAGGGGCTGGGATTAGGAGCTTGCCCTTGAGATGGAGACTGGACGTTAGTTCATTCCTTATCCAGGTCCCCACTCGAGGGCAACGTTTGCTGACTTTGCTACCCAGACTTCCCATCCCTGCTGAGCTTCCCTCAGTCCCTGGTGATGGGCCCCATGGCTCCTCCTGCTCTCATTGTCCCCAGTCTCTCTGCGCTGGGCTCTGCCTCCCCCGGTTCTAGCCCCTTGCTAGTGCAATGCCAGGGGGACATGCTGCGCTGGGCCTGCAGGGGCGAGTGACTCCCCTTGCTCCCTCTCTCCGTCAGGGACTGGAGGAGTTCAGAGTCCTGGGCCAGCTGGTGGGCTGTCTCACTCTGCTCTGTGCTGAGCAGGAGCAGGAAATCTGCCGATCGGCTATGGAGGGACTTCACCACCTCTACGCCTTCCTGCTGTGGCAAAAACGTAAGAGCACTGGAGACCCTTGTCCTTCCTAAATACATTGACATGGGGTTTCCAAACATGGGAAACATATTTATTGAACACTTCTGCCTTTTCTGCATCCTTTTAAACAGTCTCCATCTAGTAATGAGTCTACACCATTGCTAGGATTTCTTTTGTTCCTAATACACTTTTTGAAAAAACCTCCTTAGTATCCATAGTCCTTCAAGCCATGGAGTTTCCCCTGATGTCTTTAGCTTCCCCTGTCCACATTCTACTCTTCATAACTCACATAAGAATGGACATACTGACTCAGATCAGTTCATCTAGCCCAGTATTGGGTCTTCTGATAACGGCCAGTGCCTCATGCTTCAGAGAGAATGAACTGAAAAGGGAAATTTGGAGTGATCCATCCCCTCTCATCCAGTCCCAGCTTCTGGTAGTCAGAGGTTTAGGGACATGCAGAGTCTGGGGTTGCATGGCCTAATTATCTTGAACCCAATTATCCTTTTAGGCTTCACAACATCCCACGGCAACAATTTCCACAGGTTGCCTGTGCATTGTGTGCAGAGATACCTTCTTTTCTTTGCTTTTAACTTGCTGCCTATTAATTTCAGAAAGTGACCCCTAGTTCCCGTGTTATGTGCAGGGGTAAATTACACTTCCCTAGTCACTTTCTCCACACCAGTCATGATTTTATAGACCTTTGTCATCTCCCCCCTTAGTCAGCTCTTTTCTAAACTAAATGGTCCCAGGTCTACACTGCAGACCTATATTGTTGTCACTCCATTGCTCAGGGCTGTGAAAAATCCACACCCCTGTTGGCAGAAGCACCCCTCCCACTGACATAGCTAGCGCCTCTCCGGGAGGTGGATTAAGAGCTTGTTGGCAGAGGACCATCTTCTCTTCAATGCTACAGCGCCGGTGCAGCTATGGCGATAGAGTGGTTTAAGTGTAGACTTGCCCCCAGTCTTTTTAATCTTTCCTCATATGGAAGCTCTTCCATACCCCTAATCATTTTTGTCGCCCTTCTCTGCACCTTTTACAAGTCTGGTATATCTGTTTTGAGATGGGGCGACCAGAACTACATGCGGTATTCAAGATGTGGGCGCGCACACTGGATTTGTATCGAGGCATTCTGACATTTGTCTGGTTTATTATCTATCCCTTTCCTAATGGTTCCCAACATTCTGCTGGCTTTTTTAACTGCCACTGCACGGTGAGCGGATGTTTTCCAAGAACTCTTTACGATGACACCAAAATTTCTTTCTTGAGTGGTAATTTAAACCCTATAATTGTGTATGTATAGTCGGGATTGTGGTGTCCAGTTTGCATTTATCAATATTGAATGTCATCTGCCATTTTGTTGCCCAGTCCCCCAGTTTTGTGAGATCCCTTTGGAGCTCTTCGCAGTCTGCTTTGGATTTAACTATCTTGAGTCATTTTGTATCATCTGCAAATTTTGCTACCTCACTGGTTACCCCTTTTTCTGGATCATTGATGACTATGTTGAACTACACTGGTGTCAACACAGATCCTTGGGGTGCCCCGCTCTTTACCTCTCTCCACTGTGAAAACTGACCATTTATCCCTCTTCTTTGCTTCCTATCTTTTAACCACTGACCCATGAGAGAACCTTCCCTCTTATCCCATGACAGCTTACTTTGGTTAAGAGCCTTTGGTGAGGGACCCTCTCAAAGGCTTTCTGAAAGTCCAAGTACACTATATCCACTGGATCACCCTTCTCCACATTCTTGTTGACCCCCTTCAAAGAATTCTAGTAGATTGGTGAGGCATGATTTCCCTTTACAAAAGCCATGTTGACTCTGCCCCCAACAAATTGTGTTCACCTATGTGTCTGATAATTCTGTTCTTTCCTATCATTTCAACAAGTTGCCTGGTACTGAAGTCAGGCTTGCCAGGGATCACATCTGGAGACTTTTATAAACTTCACTGTCACATTCACTATCTCGTACAGAGGCCGATTTAAACATTAGCTTACATACCACAGCACTGCACAGAAGTTTGTTTGGATGTCTCGTGAGAGCTGCAACCTTTGCACCAGGCAGGCAATTTACCATGCGGTTCTCCCACTCATCACAAACCCAACTGCTTATATGTCTATTGATTGAATCCCCCATTACTATTACCTGGCTTTTCTTTGTAACTTGGCTTCCCGCCTCAGGAGGGGCAGCCTCAGTGTGAGAGGATATCCTGACTTCATCTGGAAGGTGGGTCCCAACTATGGGATCGTCTCCCTCTGCTCCAGCTCGATGTTCTCCTTCCCAGAAACTTTCACCCTCCTCAGCAGCACAAAGGCTGTCAGACGGGGGGTGGGACCACTCTACTGCATCCCTAAAAGTCTCCTCTATGTACCTCGCTGTCTCCCTTGGCTCCACCAGTTCAGATCCTCTGGCCTCCTGGTCTCCGAGGGCAGTAGCTCCTTGGGCCAAATGCCCAGATGTGCTACCTGCCCACAGGGCTGGTAATCCTACATGCTGCATTCAGTGCAATCAACTGGAGAGCCTCACACTGCTGCTGCACTTCTGCCTGGTTTATTTTGACTCTTCAAGGGGGGTTAGTTTGTTTAGTTTTGTTGGGGGGGGAGTTTATTGGCCTGAATTTACAGTGTGTTTCTTAGATGTACTTGTCTCTAAACTTCCTTGCAAAACTCCCGTTTCCAAAGCTAACCTCTGATTTCTATTGCCTGCTGTCTGTTTCCCCTCCCTGGTTCAGGCACCACGCTGGCAAAGCAGAGTGCAGAGTATCTGCAGGTCTTCAGGGAGTGGCGAGCGGAGAACACCTTCTGGGTCACCTGGTTCACCAACACCAGCAATATCGCCATGGTAACTACTTTCAATGCTTTCTGGGATTGTTGTGCCCAGAGTTCTCAGGAGAGAGAAATTAACACCTTAGTCAGGGGGAAGGGACAGACCCAGGCGTGTGACTGACCCCATCCAGCTGGGCCGGAGCCCTGCCTATGGCCCACTCCACCTCATAGAATCATAGACCTCAGGAGGTATCTAATCCAACCCCCTTCTCATAGCAGGACCAACTCCAACTAAATCATCCCAGCCAGGGCTTTGTCAAGCCTGACCTTAAAAATCTCTAGGGATGGAGATTCCCCACCTCCCTAGGTAACCCTTTCCAGGGCTTCACCACCCTCCTAGAGAAATAGTTTCAGAGTAACAGCCGTGTTAGTCTGTATTCGCAAAAAGAAAAGGAGTACTTGTGGCACCTTAGAGACTAACCAATTTATTTGAGCTTAAGCTTTTGTGAGCTACAGCTCACTTCACGAAAGCTTATGCTCAAATAAATTGGTTAGTCTCTAAGGTGCCACAAGTACTCCTTTTCTTCTAGTGAAATAGTGTTTCCTCATATCCAACATTGGACCTCCCCCACTGCAACTTGAGACCATTGATGCTTGTTCTGTCACCTGCCACCACTAAGAACAGCGGAGCTCCAGCCTCTTTAGAACCCGCCCCCCGGCCCCCGCAGGTAGTTGAAGGCTGCTATCAAATCCCCCCTCACTCTTCTCTTCTGCAGACTAAATAAGCCCACTTCCCTCAGTCTCTCCTCATAATTCATGTGCTTCAGCCTGCTAATCATTTTCATTAGCCTCTGCTGGACTGTCTCCGATTTGTCCACATCCTTTCTCTTGTGGGGGGCCAGATGTGACCTCACCAGTGCCGAATAGAGGGGAATAATCACTTCCCTCGATCTGCTGGCAAGGCTTCTACTATTGCGGGCCAATATGCCTCCCTACATGCCACATCCCAAGATGCACTTGGTCTCATCCAAACCTGATCCCAGCACTGGGTCTCATCCAAACCTGATCCCAGCTCCTTGTCAGGTGCTGTGCAGTATTGTGCCTCCGTGCACTGCCACGCCGGCCTCTGCCATGCACAACAGCTCCTGATTGCTGGCTGGGTACTGTGCATCCCAGGTGCAGTAACCCAGCCCTGTCCCGGCAGAGCGGGCTTTACCTGCACTTCTGGCTGCTCGGTCCGACTGGAACTGCACTGGGCAGCAAAAGGGGTTTCACTGGCAGGTTTCTTTCAGATGTTTGGGAAGTACTTCAACCCATCCGAGCGCATGGACTTCCTCCTCACTGCTATCGAGGGCATGAGAGACACCAGCGTCCATGACTCGGTGGCGGCCAGGCACATGCTGCATGTGATCCTGTGGGTCCCCAGCCCAAGCTTGGAGAGGGTAAGAGCCGCAGTGAGAACAGCCTGCTGGGGGAGCCCATCCGTGGGAGACTCTGCCTCTGGGCGCTCGGCATTACTGGGGGGCAGGTCCTGTGCAATGCGGGGGGTCAGTCTAGGTGATCTCCATGGCCGTTTGTGGTCTTGCAGTCTATGAATCGATAGGCCGGGAATTGGCCCTGTGTTCTAGGCCTGGAGCTGGAGAAGAGGATGTGGGAGGGCAGATGGCTCTCAGGTACGGCAGCTCCCTGGCACCCCAGATCAATAGCAGCGCGAGGAAGCCAAAGCCCCCATCTCCCCATTTCTCTTCCAGGTGTCGGAGGCTGTGACCAGTATATACCACAACCTGGACTCCATCAGCGAGCCGCTGGCCCAGCAGCAGCTGCTCAAGGCCCTTGTCGTGCTGGGCCACCAGTACAGCGAGGAGGTGGTCACAACCCTGCTGGGCTGCTCGCTGTCATGTGACAGGTACGGGGCTGGGGCTGCTGCCGCTTGCGCTCCGGGTCCCCCGGACTGGTCCCGCTGCCAGGGTCAGGGGCGTGCAGAACCTTCCAGAGACCTCCTGCTCCCTGCAGAGCTTCTGCTTCTTCTGGAGGGTTTTGCAGGCTGACATGCCGTGGAGACAGGCCAGCCTGCAAAACCCCAGATGGCAGCCCTCGGCCTCCCCCGGGGCTGACACTCAGACCCGGCCCCCATGCAGCCTGCCCCAGGCAGTGGGGGCCCTTGCTGCAGCAGGAGGGCAACAAAGGGCTGGCCGGTGGCGGGAGACCCAGCAGGGTGCGGGTGGCGGTGGGTGCAGGAGGCTGGCGGGGCTCTGGCCAGGTGATATCGGCTCTCTCCCTTTGCAGCGTTGCTGTGGAGATGTGGAGGGTGCTGACATCCCACCCCAAGACCTCAGGAAAGGTCCTACGGGAGCTGCTCGACAGGCTGCAGGAGCAACCGCTGCCCCAGCATCACGACGTCTCTCAGCAAGAGGCTGGCGTCGCCCCCTTGGCCGTAAGTTCCAGCCCCTGCAGCAAGGGAAGGAGCGCCGTGTTCCCCCTCCACGGCCTCAGGGTGTCTCTCAGTCTCCCACTGGGTATCGCCATTGGGCCGAAGAGAGAGAGCGTGACTCTAGCCAGCGCTATGGTCGAGGCAGAACACACCCAAACCCTCTCCTGGTGCTCTGGGACAGCTCTCATAGAACCGCAGGGTGAGAAGGGATCGCAAGGTCAGCTTGTCCAGCCCCCTGCCAAGATGCAGGATTTGTTGTGTCTATCCCAGCCCAGACAGATGGCTCCAGCCTCCTTCTATAAACCTCCCGCAAAGGGGCTTCCACAAGCTCCCTAGTCGTCTGTCCCATTGTCCTACTCTTCTTACCGTCAGGAAGGTTTTCCTGAGATTTAATATAAATCTGCCATGCTGTCGTTTGAACCCATCCCCTCTTGTCCTGCCCTCTGTGGCAAGAGAGAACAACTTTTCGCCATCTTTTTTTTGGCAGCCTTCGAAGAATCTGAAGACCATTAGCACGTCCCCCCTTAATCTCCTCTTTTCCAAACTAAACATCGCCAGTTCCTTCAACCTTTGCTCCTATGGCTTGTGTTCCATCCCTCTGATCATCTTTGTCACTCGCCTCTGGATCCATTACAGTTTCTCCACATCTTTTGTAGACATTGGTGACCAAAACTGGACACCGTACTCCAGCTGAGGCCTAACCAGCACAGAGTAGAGTGGTACTATCACCTCCCATGACTTGCAGGCTATACCTCTGTTAATGCAACCTAAGATTGCATTTGCTTTTTTTTTTTTTTGCAACAGCATCGCTTTGCTGACTCATGCTGAGGCTGTGATCCACCGCAGCTCCCTCTCAGATCCTTCTCAGCAGTTCAACCGGTTCTCCCCCATTCTGTTTCTGTGCATTTGCTTTTTCTTCTCTAAATGTAGCACCTCACTTTTGTCTTGGGTGAGTTTCATTTTGTTGTCTATAGCCCAGTCCTCCAATTTACCATGATCCCTCTGAATTTGAGCTCTTTCCTTCAAAGTCTTGGCAACTCCTTCATCAGGGAGCTGATGCAGGGCTGGGGTCATTGAAAGCTTCCCAGGGGACCTGGCCGTGGCCTGGAGTCAGGAGCCCTGGTTTCTAGTCCTGGCTCTGCCACTGACCTGCTGGGTGACCTTGGGCAAGTCCCTGCCTGTCTTTTGTCTGTTGTTCTGCAAGGCAGGGCCTGGCTCCTGCAGGGTGCGTCTCTGGGTGTGTGATCCAAAGAACCCTAGCACTAGAGTAGCAGCAGAGCTGTGGACTCTAGAGCTCCAGGAATTGCTGGTGACACCAGTGATCCGGGACGCCCGGACAGAGCCATTTTGCTTCAATTGGAACCATTTTTTCCTACAAATCCCCTTTTTGAGCCTCGTAGGTTTTAACTGTTGACGTCACAGCTCTGTCCCACAGCACTCGCTCCTCTGAAGAGCTCGAGAAGGGCCTTTTGCTGCTCAGACCTCATACCAAGTGTGATAGACACAGTCTAGTGAAGGCAGAGAAAACCCTTGGGACTTAAATACACAGATCTGGCAGCCTGGTCAAAGAGGAGACAATCTGAAGGCAACTCTCCCTAATGATAATTTACTTCCCCTGAGAATAGCAGGTCAGTCCGGTTTATTAAACCCGGACGATGAATCGATCAGACATGGAGAGGGCATGACTCTAATTCTCTTTGTTATCCACCATTCCCATTGTTCCATGTCCTCAGCCTGGTTTTCACTTGCTTGTGTTTTATTTTTCCTTCCGGAACCGGTAAGCCTGTATTGGACACTTTTCCCCCTGATCCCGGTTGAGGTTTTGTGGGGCTGTCTTTGAACAGTTCAAAAGCCAAATACAGAAATGATTGAATCTGGCTTTTAGTAAAAGACCAACCCTACAACTCGTACAAAATCGGCTCCCTCGCCCAGGCTGGGCTGTAAGGCCCGGGACTCAGGAGAACCCAAGTTCAGTTTCGGGCTCTGCCAGACTCCCTGGGTGACCATGGGTGAGTCACGTCGCCTCTCTGTGCCTGAGTTCCATGTCTGTACAACGGGGATAGAAATCCTTCCTTTGTGTGTCTAGCCTGTAAGCTCTAGGCCAGGGAATGTCTCTTTCTGTGCCTGGGAAGCCCCCAGCACACGCCCTGATTGCAGATAGGCGCTGGAGGTGCTATTCTAAGCCTTATAAGAAGAATACACTTGATTTGTTTGGGGTCAAGGTGTTGTGCAGAGAAGTTTCCACAGATGATACCTGCTAATAAATACCACCCCCTGAGATCGGGGGTACAAGGAAGCAGCTGCTTATGTTGCAGGTAGCCGGCCCCGCTGCCTGCGATCCTAGCTGGGGCTGTGCAAGGGCTTTGAGGCTCTAACATGTCATCTGGAGGAGGGGCGCTAGAAGACTTTTTATTGTGGAGGTGCTGAGCACCCCCTTACACCTGTCCACACACCCCACCACCCCTAGAGCTGGGGTCAGGAGCACGGCCATGGCTCCAGGGGGGCGGGAGAGGGATGGGGCAAGGGGGCCGAGGCTGGGGCCACAGCTGGGAATTGGCGCAGGGCCGGCAGCTGAGACCTTGTGTGTGAGGCCAGGAGCAGAGCCCCGCGTAAAACCTTGGAGTGCTGCAGCACGCCCTGCACTCCTAGTTCCCGTGGCTCTGTCTGCAGGGGAGGCAGACGTTGTTTTGGAAATGGCTTGTTGGGTCACCGGAGGGTGTTTCATAAAGCAGCTCCTCCTTTCACACAGGTGGGGAAACTCCAGCGTCAGCAGCCAGTCATTGTGGAGCGGCTACACGAGGCAGACAGGGGCGTCATCTCCAATGCCATCACCGTGCTGAGAGACATCCTCGCCGGCATGGACAGGCAGAGCGCCAGCCCTGTGGCTGTGCAAGTGGCTGAGAAACTCCTCCCCTTCCTTCATGATGTAAGGCCTGGCGGCCCGCGGGAGACCCTTCACGCCACAGACGTGTGAATGGGGGCTGGCGGGGGGGCTAGTGGGAACTATGCTATGGCCCCAGCCAGAAAAAGGATTGTCGTAAATGACATGAACCCATTCCCGCCTTCTTCTGCTAGCCCATTCTCCATCAGAGCATATGGCAGTAAGAGTGGGAACCCTGGTGTCCTGCAGGCCTGCTGACAAGGATCAGGGCAGCCTGGGGACGAGGCTCCCCTTGAGGGAAGGACATGCATTCCTGAGCCTGCATGCAGCGAGGGGGCCTCTGCAACACAGGGTGCTGCAATGTTCCTGCTGGCTTCCAGGGTAACAAGTGATGGTACCCTGGTGAAAATCCTGCCCCTCCCCTCCCTGGCCAGGAATCCCACAGCTGGCCTGTCAGCTCCATAAGGAAACGGCTCCGTCTATAGGTTCTGCAGCTACCGCCCTTTCCTCTCCCCTTCGTTCTCATGGCAGGGCAGCATCAAAGGAGGGGCTAGTTCTCCCCAGGCCTTTTGTAACCACAAATGAGCCCCCGCCAGCGTGTTCACCAGACTGATGTTCAGTCCCCCACTGCACGGCGAGAGCCAGCAAAGTGGGTGGGAGAAAGGGACCCATCCATTACTACCTTCCAGGGGTAACGCCCCAGTGGGGGCTCCTGGAGGGACCACTCACCTCCCCAGCTCTCACAACGCTAAATCGTACCCTCAGCCCTCCCAAACTCTGCTGGGACCCGGCCGCTCTTGATTTAGCAGTGGCACAGGCCCAGCTAAAGATCAACACCAAGAGCAGCTCCTGCATCTAGTCCAGCACCCGCTCCTGATGGAAAGACAACTGAGAACTACTGTTCCAAGAACCTGTCTCCAAAGTGGCCAGACAGGAGAGCGCAGCCAAATAGATAAACAGACTAAAAGAACTTATGAACACTTTTACAACAGATGTCACTCAGAGAACTGCCTGGTCTAGAACCTGGTGCCCAGAGGCGACACGTAACTGCTGGTTGGGGGGGCACCATTTAAAGGTTCAACCACTCTCAGAACAGCTCAAGTCAACCCGCCCCCCCAGGCTGCCCCCCCTTACCCTCAGCCTCACCTCCCAGAAAGCAGTGGCCCCTCCCTACAGCCCCCAGCTATTGCTCCTGTTTCTCCCTGCTGGGCACAGCTCGCCCGGCCTCCCAGGTCACTGGACTGGTCCGGCTCTGCCAGCTGCCATGCAGCGAGGGGGCATCATGTGACCAAGTGGGGCCGACCCTGAGTTAACAAGAAACCCATGTGTAGGAGTGGGGCAGCCCTTGCTGAACCCCAAGCCCCTGGAGGCTGGGTGGTTTCCAGTCATGGCTTCCAAGGCCCCCTATCTGGGAGCTCCTGCACATTTACCACCCCTTGCTCCTGCTTAAATCCCCCCCAGGTCCCTGCGCATGGCCCGAACAAACAGCAGTGTAGGAATTTGCCCCCCATGCCTGGCCCCCTTGGCCTCGCTAGAGGGTTGCTGTGGGTGAGCACCAGTGTGAGTGGGGTACGCAAAGCGGGAGGACAAAGTACACACATCCCTTCGCTCTTTGAATCTTTCCTCATCGCTCCCTCTCTGCCGCCCCTGTCCTGGTGCTGCTCTGCCCTGAGCGTTTCCCCTTGGCTTGACAGGCGGGTGCTGATGTCAGTGTGCCCAGAGCTGGCTATGAGATCCCAGGGGCTGTCTCACCCCACCTTACTGCTCTCTCTGGCCAAGAAGTTGCCAGGCCATCCCCTAAGCTGGTGGAAACCTGCATCTCTATTGCCTTCAATGGCGCTATGCCCATGAGACTCTGGCCCCCAGCTGTGCCTGTATGACTGGGGGTGAGTTAGCAATACCCCCTGCTGGGCAAACATCTCTGTCACAGTGAGCGCTCACCCCGCTGAGTGAGCACGACCCTCACAGCGTCTCCTCCCCACATCCTCTCTTGCAGGAGTCCAGCAAACTCCGGGTGCTCTCCATCGCCCTCTTTAAACACCTGCTGGAGCTTGTAAGGGAGCCCAACAGAAAAAAGATGAAGGAGCTCGTCCTCCGGAGCCTGGTCCCGCTGCTCCTCCTGCTGCACGATGAGTGTCCCAATGTGTCCCAGGTGAGGCCACGAGCTGGAGCCTGCAGCTGAGATTGTTACAGTGACCAGGAATTTGTTGGGGGGGGCCAACATGTGACACCCCCCTTTAAAAGGTCTGGCCGGCAGAGGGCAGGTGCTCAGTGCTGTGACAATCAGGTGCTCAAAATCACTTGAACGTTGAGTCCAGTAGCGCCATGACCATGGTACCCCACCCAACTGCTGAGTCTTCCCTGCCTCCTCTGAGCCCAACACTCCCCCCCTGCAGCCAGGCTGAAAGAATGGGTGGGCGGAGGGGTCAGCTCACCTCTCCTACAGCCACTGGCCTCTGCACATTCCCCTGGCTGTGCTGGTGGGAAGAGCACAACCCTGGCCATGGTCCCTACCCGGAGCAGAGCTACCCAGCCTCTGGATGGTGCCCAAGACCCAATGTGCCCTTGGCCAAGCAGCCTGGACAGCTCTTACTAGCCATGACATGCCCAAGCCCCCCCTCCGCCCCGCCCCAGGTGCCTGTGCCCACGCTCGCTCTCATGGCCCCCATCACTTGGGAGCCAAATGCTCCCAGCAGTAATGAATTCACCCTCCTACCCCCCATGAGGTGGGGAACTAAGGCACAGCGTGAGGCCTAGCGCCTCAGAAGTATTGAATGCCCATGGGCATTAGGCACCTAAATCCCTTTGTAGCCCTGGGCCGAAGCAACTTGCCTGAGTTCCTGCAGGAAGAGCTGGGAATTGAGTCAGGTCTCCAGCCATTGCCTTAGCCACACCTCCGCCCTTCCGCGAGCAGCCGCGGGCCGGGAACCGTTCCGCACACACGGCCTCCGGTAACTAGGCTAGTGGCTTTCAGCCAGGCCGTCCCTAGCCATTCGGGTGCCCTATCCAGCCCCCCCACAATGGGGCTGTGTGGGGTCCCAGGCCTCCCCCTCCCCCCCACCAGGGTCTGGGAGGCAGGACCTGCGTGGGGCCACTTTTGGGGGGCCCACAGGCCCAGAGTGGCCTGGGGGATTAGCAGAGAGCTGGGAGTAGCCCGCTCTGCTTCCCTCGCCCCGGCTCCAGCCGTGTCGCTCAAGGGAGGGACTTTGGGGAAAGGGATCCCTCCCACACACACACTCACTGACAGCAGCGGGAAGCGGAGCAGCCTGGTCCCAGCCCGCTCTACTCTGCCAGCTCCCAGCCACGGCACTCCGCTTCCCACCGCCGGTGAGTGCGGGGGGCAATCCTTTGGAGTAGAGCGGGCTGGGACCGGGTTGCTCCACTTCCTGCCACTGCCGGTGAGTGTGGGGTTGCTGGGGGAAGACGCTTTCGGAGAAGAGGTGGAATGGGGGTGGGCCAGGGGCGTAGCAGGGGGGAAAGGGAAGAGGCAGGGCGGAGGGAGTTGTCCGGGCCCCCCCCAGGGACGGCCCTGCCCTTTGTAGTGGGCGCAGCCAGCGGCGGGGCTGGCCGAGGTATAGGGCGGGTCACTGGGGCTGGGGCTGCTGCATGTGCAGCATGCAGCCGCCTAGTGGCACCATGAAATTTGGGGCAATTTGGTGCCCCATATTTCGTGGTCCCCTATGCAGCCGCCTATGCCGAGGGACGGCCCTGGCTTCCACCTCCTGTAACCGTGGCCGGCTCGCCCTGGCCCCTCTTGTTTTGCAGGTGTGTTGGGACGCCCTCAGCCGTGCTGTGGAATTCCTAAGGTGGAGCCAGCTCAGTGCTCTCGTCCAGCGAAAGGAACTTTGGCGAGGCTGTGACTGCCTGGTGAGGGAGCCCTCCATTGCCTGGCTCCGTGCCCACACCGAGCCCCAGCCCCGGAACCACACCTGGCCCTGGGTGTAGTCCCGCTGCGTGATCCCCCCGGCAGAGGAAGGAGGGGGGAAAGCAGGACACTCCACAGATCTGGAACCTGGCCTGCAGGATGGAAAGGCCTTTAATAACCTTGTGCTCCCTTCTTCTGGCTCCTAGGTGGCGTGCTACAAGGAGAGGGCAGAAACCTTCCTCTGCCAGGCCATGGCCTTTCTGAAAAACCCGCAGGCTCCCATTCGAGAAGCGGCCATCAGGTTTCTAGGTAACCATAGAGCAGAGGGGTCCCTTAAGCAGGGGGGCTGGATCCAGTTTCAGGCTCTCCTCAGTCCCTGCCGGCAGCGAGAAGTAACCCCTGGGCTCCTGATTGCCGAATGAAGGCTCAGGGGTGTCAGAAACCCGCAAGAGCAAGCTCACCCCAAACTGCCCTGATCGGCTGATGGGCCCCCTCTAACCCCACTGCTCCCCATGCAGTCCCCATCCCCCCTCCCCCCACCCCACCATGGGCTCTTGGGAGTAGAACCTCAAGGCGCTATGCTCTCCTTTGGCAACCAGCCCCACAGCCATCCCTGGGGACTCGCCCTTTCCCTGGGGACTCAGGAGTCCGTCCTAGGCAGCAAGGGGCAGGGGAAAGCCCCGCTGCTTGGAGGGTGACAGACTCTTTGACACCCTCACTGGGGATGCAGGGATGTGATGAGCTGTTTGTGTGTGTAGGGCTCACTGCCCGGCAGCTGGACCAGAAGACTCAGGAGAAGTTGGATTCCATCTTCAACGTTTAGTAGTACCCGCTTTGAGCCCTGAGCGCTAGAGGGATGAATGGCCCAGGTCTGCGGGCTGTGTTCAATCTCCGACACCAGCAATGTGATCTTGGGCAAGAGCCACAAAGGGTTGCAAAATGTAGATCCCCAAACCCCTGATCAGCTTCCCCCTCACCCTGTGGTGTCTGCTGGTTGGCATGTGCCCAGGCACTTAGCCCTGACCTCAGAGCTGTGGCCTGGCAAATCCCCAAACTGGGCCGAAGCTGGCTGGCCTTCGCAGATGATTTCCCCCCGCCCCCCAACACAGCAAAGGTTTGGTCCTGCCTCCCCCCCTTGCACTCACTAGCCCAGGGTTTGTTGCAGTCACCTCCAGGTGGGGTGCCTGGTGTCAAGCCACTGCTCCAAAGGAGACTGAGGTGACATCCGGTCATCTACCTCCCTGCTGCGTGCCCGGACCCCTGGGCCAGCGCAGGGCAGAGCAGCGTCTCCTCCACATTTGTTGGGGAAAAGGGGGCGGGGGGGTGACATAGCTCAGGCTCCTCACTCCCAGAGCAGGTTCACAGCTGGGCCCCAACCAGAGCTAGGGAATGGCAGAGCTCCCTCCTCGGCATTTCCTGGAGGGCAGCAGGGCACCGGAAGTTAGGCATAGCCTAACAATGCCCAGCCCCCTTTGTGAATCTCCCCCTGTCTGGGCTTAAGTGCCCATCTGTGCACTGGGGGGAAGGGGGAGCTTAAATACAGGCAGGGATGAGGCCATCAGATACTGCAGGGGTGGGGCAGTCCTAGAAATAGTGAGTGAATGGGGTTCATTGTGGCTTGGTCTGCCAGGGCTTTCCAGAGCACCATGGCTCTGACCTCCATTTCCTTCCTTTCAATCTTAGTCCTCAAAGGCTTGCAGGAGGACAGCAAGTCCTCTGTCAGGTGCCTGGCTTTGCAGACCACGCTAATCCTCAATGCCTGCAAGAAACACCGTCCAGCCCGTGCCAGCCTACGAACACTCTTGCAAAGGATGAGACTGATGTGCACAAGGGAGAGCCCAGTCATTGAAGCTGCCCAGCTGTCCGAGTAAAAGCCAGCCTCCCTACTCTGGGGGTTTGGTGCACCAGAGCCCGCCTGGAGCAGGGTGGAACACATCGTGCCGGACCATGGCTTCCTCCCCATTGGCCGCCTGCCCTGCCCCGCCACGTGAGTAGTTAACCACTCAATAGCTTTTATCACCATGTACTTTTTGACAGGTTTCCATGCCCCATGTAGCGTTTACGTCCCGCCCTCCGTCCCCGTTTCCGGTCGTGTACATTTTTGGCACCATCGGCCCTTTTGAACATTTATTTTGTATTATTTTTCTGTGTCTGGCCGGGGGAAGGTTGCGTGCATGTGCTACAGTCAGGCAGGCAGAGCAGCAGAAGGCCTCCTGACGACCACATCGGGAGGCTGCCACTCCTGACGGAGGTGTGGCGGGGATAGGGGAACCCAGGTCCTCCCGCTCCACAGCGTCCCCGCCCAGGGCCCTAACAGCGTGCTGTGTTTTGACATATTTAGAGAAAAAGAATGAACGAGTAGAAAGAGAGGCTGTAGGGCGTTCGCGGCTCCCTCCCCATCCATCTGGGCGGGAGACCATGCCCCTTGCTACGATACTTCCGGGGTACCTTGGTTCAGGGGAAATAGCTCAGTGTTCATGGTTCTGGCCTGCAGTCAGGCCGACCAACGGTCAAGAGTCTGTTTCCCCAGGGACTTCATTCAGGGGGAGCTGCTGTCGAGTAGGGGCTCTGGCCTACAGTCAGGCAGGCAGAGAAGCAGAAGGTCCATTTGCCTGGCCCTTGATCAGGGTGGGGCAGCAATCAAGTAGGGGGGCTCTGGTCTACAGTCCGGCAGAGCCGTCGCAGTCTGGGGGAGGTTAGCTCTCTGGTGGGAGAGTCAGCACAACCGTCTGGCGTCCTGATTCAGGCGGGTGCCAGACCAATCAGGCCTCCTGACAACCAAGTGGGGAGGCTGCTACTCCTGACGGTGGGGTGGCGGTGGTAGGGGAACCCAGGCCCTCCCGCTCCACTGCGTCCCAGCCCAGGGCCCTAACAGCCGTGGAGCGATCCGCCACTGCGTCAGTGGGGAAAATCCGACCGCAACACGCTGGCCGGCTTGTAGTCAATAACACAGCTGAACCCCATTCGGCTGCCCTGGGCTCCTTGCTACACACCCATTCTGTGTGTACATGGGTTCAGGGGTGGCAGGTTTGTAGAAATTTTGCTGCTGCCCAGAACCCGCCCCTACTTTGCCCCCCCACCTGCCCAAGGCTCCAGGAGGGAGTTTGGGTGGGGAAGGACGTCTGGGGTGCAGGCCCTAGGCTTAGGCAGAGTATTGGGGTGCAGGCTGCAGGCTCTGGGAGGGAGTTTGGGGATGGAAGGGGGTGCAGAGGGAGGGGGTGCAGGGCTGAGGGGTTTGGGAGGGGCTCAGGGCAAGAGTAGGGGTGTAGAGGGTGAGGGTTCTGTTTGGGGCTGGGGGGGTTGGGGGGTTAGAGAGGCTCAGGGCTGGGGCAGAGGGTTGGAGTTCAGGAGGATGAGGGCTCTGTCTAGGGCTGGAGATGAGGGGTTTGTGGTGTTGGAGGGGGCTCAGGGCTGGGGCAGAGGGTTGGGGTATGGGGGGGGATGAGGGCTCTGTCTAGGGCTGGAGATGAGGGGTTTGTGGTGTTGGAGGGGGCTCAGGGCTGGGGCAGAAGGTTGGGGTGTGGGGGGATGAGGCCTCTGGCTAGGACTGGGGATAAGGTGTTTGGGGTGTTGGAGGGGCTCAGGGCGAGGGTTGAGGGTGCGGTGGGAGGTGAAAGCTCTGGCTGGGGGTGTGGGCTCTGGGGTGGGGCAGGGCTGGGGATGAGTTGGGGTGCAGGCAGGCTGCTCCGGGATAGGGGCCAGAGAGGAGGACTCCCCCCAGCCCTTTCCCTGCCGGCAACAGCGAGCTTTGGGGGAGGACAGTGAGTGGCAGCCCCAACAGCTTCTCAGTGTCCCTGGCATCTGGCAGCCCCTCTGGGTCTCTGTCAGGATAACGCTCTCCGTTAGCTCTGTCCTTCCGCAGCAGGGAAGAGACATGCTGCTCATCTGGCAGCTCTCTCCCATCTGAGCTGGAGGGCCGGCCTTTTATAGTGCCGCTTCCTGCCCCGCCCCTCTGCTGCCATGGGTGTCCCGGTTCTGCCCACCAGGGGGCGTTCGCGGCTCCCTCCCAGCCTGTCAGGGCAGGAGACCATGCCCCCTCGCGACAGAGGCCTTAAAGGAAAGGAGTTTTAACAAAAGAAAAATTGCTTAGCCTCAGAAGAAAAAAGGAAAGAAAGGTTATTTTAAATAGAAGGAAGAGGGGAAACTATAGAAAGCAACAAGAGAGAGGAGTGTTTTTGATAGATTAGTAAGAATGTGATAAAAGGTTATTTTTGTTGGGACTAAAAAATAATAAGAGTAAAAAAATTGAAATATATTTTAAAAAGCAAAGGCTCATTAAAGAAAAGAGGAAACTCTAAAGGAAGGTTGAGAAGGTCGGGTGAAAGAAATCACACGGCCGAAAAATGAGCTAGAGATCCTGTGTCAGTGACACAGGGCTGTGTAAAGTACAGAAAACAGAAAGAGAGAGAAAGATCCTTTTTTGTTAGTAAGCAGAACACAGAGCTGTGCAAAAGAGAGAAAGATCCTTTTTTTGGTTAATTAGCGAAGGAGAGTATAGAAAACAGGAAGAGATCCTTTTTGGTTGGTGAGACAAGGAAAGTATAAAGAAAAGGAGTCCTTGTGGCACCTTAGAGACTAACAAATTTATCTGAGCATAAGCTTTCGTGAGCATCCGATGAAGTGAGCTGTAGCTCACGAAAGCTTATGCTCAAATAAATGTGTTAATCTCTAAGGTGCCACAAGTCCTCCTTTTCTTTTTGCCAATACAGACTAACACGGCTGCTACTCTGAAACCTGTCATTATGCAAGGAAAGTATAGCAAGCTGCAGGGGGGCGGACGGGGAGGGGGAAGAGAACTTACCCTTGCGGCTGCCCCTGGGAAAAGAGGGAGCTCCCAAGGCTCCCAGCCCCCAGCATGGTTATCTCTGCCTCTCGGGCGGACCAATCAGAAACTGTTCGACAGCTGCATCATCGAATGCATTTTCCTGAACCAATCCTATCAACCCAAGATTTTTAAAGAAGAGCCCTCTCCCTCCCCTCCCCGCCCCTCCCCTCACTACCCATCCCCTTTAACTGCCTTATTCTTATGTAAAAAAACAGGCCCCAAGCACCTTTCCCACTAGATAGATAGATAGATAGATAGATAGATAGATAACCCCATTGGCTTTAAGCCCTTTTAAATTTTATGGGATTTTTCCCACTGGGGCTGACAGACAAACAACAAAAATGATTTCAGGGTTTTTTAGAGAGAGTTCCCTGTTTTAAAATTTCAGTTTAATTAGGGCTTGTCTACACTGCCACTTACAGCGCTGAAACTTGCACCGCTCAGGGGTGTGAAAAAACACCCTCCTGAGCTGGAGCCGCGAGGACACTGCCACCTTAAAGCCTTGTCGCGGCAGTGATTTAACGTGGGCAGTGTAGACACCTTCTGAACAGTTTATACCAGTTAGTATTAAAAGGGGGCCTCTTTATTTCACTACAGAACAAGGGAGTTCATTTCAAGGGTTCAAAAGGTGTTAAATAGACCGTGAATGGTAATATTGCTATGTCTTTACCATTAACGTTCCTGTAAACAGGTGTTGATCTTATTAGTCTTCAGTAAAACTTGGCAGCCCTTTAGTTTTAATCCTCTGCCTTTGCTGCAAAAAATTTTGAAAAGCAGAAGGGCCTGCTTCAAATAGGTCAAATCTCTTAGAAACTTTATTTGATATGATTAAACACTGTATGTTTAGCAAGTGTTAAGTGGCGGGGGAAAGGTCAGGAAAGGGGTGGGGTGGGGGTTTTCCAAAATCACCGGCAGGCAGGCCGGTGGCCTCATCACTGTGTGCTGGAAAACAAGTGTACCTAGTCAGAGGGCTGTTTCTTGTGCCTATCTGCTACCAGTAGATATAACAACTTATGACCACAGGCTATACAATGTGCTGTAGTAGGGTCCTCTCCCAGTAGAAAGCAGCATTCAGAGGAGAAGTACACACAGAATGCTGGATGCTTCTCTCCTAACAGTTGTGAAATTCGTGGGCTTGGACCATGAAAAAGTTCAAGGAGCTGAGTTTACAGAATCTAATTAAACTGTGACATTTTAAAACAGGGAACTCTCTCTAAAAACCCCCCAAATCATTTTTGTTGTTCGTCTGTGAGCCCCAGTGGGAAAAGTCCCATAAAATTTAAAAGGGATTAAAGACATTGGGGTTCTATAGACATCATGCTAAAGAGGTAAGGGGTTTAATAAAGAGTGTGAGCCTTTTTGTAGGTTTTTAAAAAATACAGCCTACAAAATTTGGTAGCCAGGATAAAAATTAGCATTCAATTCTATCAGGAGTTTAAAAAACCTCTGGAAAGGTTTCTTAAATTCATTAGGAATTTTCATAAGGGGCAGGAGCCACTGCATTGCTTGGTCACATATTCAAGAAATCATAGAAAAGTATTCGTAGGCAAATGCTTTAAAAAGAAACTAACGCTAGATTTTTGTACTCTGGTCAATTGACTTTCTCTTTTTGCATTCTTTGATATATTAAGTCCATTTAAACAGTTAAAAAAGAGCTTGTTCCTGGGTCTCAGCACACGGACTGCAAACATTTAGAAGCAAAGACAGTCTGATAATGCAACAAAAAATCATACTAAAATCCCTAAGTTAATAAAAACTTAATTTAACTTTAACAAATTACTTTTGTAAACTGCCTGTGGTTTTAACCCCGAGATGCTTCTTTATTTTACACTCTTAATAAGTTCAAAGGGTGTCTTTTGAAAAGCAATCTGCTGTGGGTTCTTGTTTGTTTTAAATTCATACATGTTCTGGCCATCTTTACAGTGAAACAACTTTGGTCACAGGACATGCGAGCTAAACAGGGGAAGGCAGCTATTTTTAAATCCTGCTCCATGCAGATTTTCTATAACAGGCCTAAAGCAAACTTGTGTGTCCTGATTTACATTTCAAAAAAACATGAGAAAAGAAGAAGAACGTATGTGTGTGTATGTTGGGAACAGAACAAGCCCCTTATCTCTGTCAGAACTTTTTCACATCAGCTGCTTTTTCTTCTTTTTTCTCTAAATCCATACTTTAAAAACATGAGGGTTTTAACTGTACCCTGATTTTTAAAGCTTTCTTTACAATTTAAAGGTAAAGCTGTTTTGGTTTGGGTCTCTTTTTGTATTCTTTTATATAGTAAGTTTATTTAAACAGTTAATAAAAAGATTTTGTAAATGGTGATGTGGCCATTCCCATTTCTGTAACCAGGAGGCTTTGAAATCTACATGCCTCTTTCCTTTAATTAACTTTATGGCCCTGGCTTTTGCTTAATGGTAGCTAGACATCTTTTGAAAACAAACTGACTAATTCAAAAATGACCCTGTCTAACTTATAACTAAAATGCTTTTTGTCTTCTTAGAAACACAAAGTACAAATGAAAAACCCTTTTTGTTTTTATAAAGCATTACTTTTACTACAGCTTCTAGACCCAAAACAAACACAGAAGCATGTATCTATGTCTCAGCCTGTGGGCTGCAAACATTTAAGAACAAAAGCAGTCTGACAATGCAACAAAAATCTAAAATGTTTAATAAGCTTAATATAACTTTCATCATGTGTTAAAACTGTTACAGCATTTTTAAAAGGTGCATTTTTATTCCACTCCAAAACACAGCCTTGCTTTTTCCGGAAAACAGGAGGTTTAAAGTCATGGCACTGTTTCCTTAGGTCCTGTCTACGCTGGCAAGTTGCTGCGCGGTAAAGCAGCTCTCTGCTCTGCAACTGGTGAGGTGTACACACGGCCACACCACTCAGGGCGCGGAAACAGGGCAGTTGCAGCGCTTTAAAAAAAGCACTGCACAGTTTAAAAAACTTTCTGCACCGGGGCTACAGGGCTGCGGTGCCAGTGTAGACACCGAGGTCGATTACGGCGCTGCGATTGGCCTCCGGGAGGTGTCCCACAATGCCTGCTCTCGCCTCTCTGGTCATCGGTTTGAACTCTACTGCCCGGCCCTCAGGTGACCATCCATCATCCCAACTCTGTAAACTCCTTTGCCATTTTGAAAGTCCCCTTCCTGTTTGCTCGGTGATGCGTGCAGCGCATCTTTCCAGGTGGCCAGGCCTGCTCCACGCACCAGGCGATCCACCTGCTTGGAGCTATGCCGAGCTGCTGGACCTCATCAGCGTTTGGGGAGAGGAGGCTGTACAGTCCCAGCTGCACTCTGGATGTAGCAATTATGATACCAACTGTGACATTATTGACTTGAACTGGGACCATATAGATCATTGTTGCAACCAAGGTCCTGTAGTGGCACCAAATCTTGTATAAAGGGGGGTCAAATAAGGTGTCTAAGGCAAGGTTATGGTTTGCTGGTTCTGACTGTGCTATCTATATGCTTGTGTCAGTTTTGTATTTTAAGTTATAAGTATTGGCTTTATACTGTCTGTGGTTCAAACTTGTACTATGTTTCTGGGTGACACCCCAGACAAGTTCAAAAGGAGGACTTGTGGCACCTTAGAGATGAACAAATTTATTTGAGCATAAGCTTTTGTGAGCTACAGCTCACTTCATCGGATGCAATGCCTAGCCTGCTTGATGGCCGATTAAGGACCATCAGCTACACAATTGACCCATTGAGAGAAGGCAGACAAGCCTTGGGACTCAGCAAGTTGTGCAGGGACCTTGTGCCTATGGACAGAACTCGGAGGTTTTTCCAGGCCACGTGATGGACAGCTTGTCTTTGGGACAAAGAAAGAAAGACCACATGGCAAGAGAATATTAAAAGCTGCTGCAGCTCCTCCATCTTGTCTTCAGTCCTGCTTCATCCCTCTGGAGGGACTTTGCTACACTGAAGCTTTGAACCAAGAACTGAAAGACGCATCCCAGCTGTGGATGTTCTCCAGAGACTTGATTTGAACCTGCAGTTTATTCTGTCGCTGCCGCAAGCCTGAACCAAGAACTTGGCCATGACTGTATGTCATTGATTCCATTTCACCAATTCTAGCTCTCTGCTATAGCTTTTTCCTTTCATGAACAAACCTTTAGATTTTAGATTCTAAAGGATTGGCAACAGCGTGATTTGGGACAAGATCTGATTTGTATATTGACCTGGGTCTGGGGCTTGGTCCTTTGGGATCAAGAGAACCTTTTTTCTTTTCCTGGGGTCTTGGTTTTCATAACCATTTGTCCCCATAAGAAGTGGTACTGTTAGGGATACTGGGAAACTGCAGTGTCTAAGGGAATTGCTTGTGTGACTTGTGGTGAGCCAGTGGGGTGAGACCAAAGTCTGCTCTGTTTGGCTGGTTTGGTTTGCCTTAGAGGTGGAAACCCCCCAGCCTTTGGCTGTAACTGCCCTGCTTGAAGCAGTTTGTCCTGAACTGGCACTCTCAGTTGGGTCCCACCAGAACCAGCCTCATTACACCTATGGACAGATTTCACGATGCATGACAGAAAGGGGCGATGACCGGGACACACGGCAGTTTAGGATCAAAGTGAAGGAGCTGCGGAACGCCGAACACAGGGCGCGGGAGGCAAACGCCACTCCGGTGCTGCGCCTATGAGCTGCCGGTTCTCCAAAGAGCTGGACATGATACTCCGCGGCGACCCCACCTCCATTGCTAACACCACTGTGGATACTTGGGTGGCTCGCGTGTCAGTTGAGAGTGGACCGAGCCAGAAGGAGGAAATCTTGGATGAGGATGTGGAGGGGGACGCAGAGGCAGAAGATGACTCGGAGGTCAGAGATGCATGCGGCCAGGAGCTCTTTTCTACCCCGGATGTTGGCGAAGCGCAAAGAGGAGAGGAGGCCCCTGGTAAGTGGATTTGATTTTGGGACTCGCTGAAGTGGGTTGTTGGGGGCAGGAGGGTTGCAGAAAGCAGGCTTGTCTCCCACCGCATGCCACCCTGCCGGAAGCAGAGGGGCGGGACAGGAAGCGGAACTATAAAAGGCCGCCCCTCCAGCTGAGTTGGGAGAGAGCTGCTGGAGGAGCAGGACGTCTCTTCCCTGCTCCCCTAATGGAGAGCGCTATCCTGACAGAGAGCCAGAGGGGCTGCCGGAGCTGCCAGACGCCGGGGACTCCAAGGAGCTGGTGGGGCTGCCACTAGCCGTCTACCCCAGCGAAGCGAACAGCAACCCTGGAACCCCTGTACCCACGGAATGGGTGTGTAGGAAGGAGCCCAGGGCAGCCGAATCGGGTTCAGCTGTTTTATTGACTACAAGCCGGCCAGCGTGTTGTGATCGGATTTTCCCCGCTGACCCAGTGGCAGACCACTCCACTGCTGTTTAGGGCCCTGGGTGGGGACTCAGTGGAGCGGGAAGGCCTGGGTTCCCCTACCACCGCCATGCCACCATCAGGAGTGGCAGGCTCCCCACCTGGTTGTCAGGAGGCCTGATTGGTCTGGCACCCCCGCCTGAATCAGGACGCCAGATGGTTGTGCTGACTCTCCCACCAGAGAGCTAAGCTCCCCTAGACGGCGACGGCTCTGCCGGACTGTAGGCCAGAGCCCCCCTACTTGATTGCTGCCCCGCCCTGATCAAGGGCCAGGCAAATGGACCATCTGCTTCTCTGCCTGCCTGACTGTAGGCCAGAGCCCCAACTTGACTGCAGCCCTGCCCTGAATGAGGGCCCTAGGCAAACAGACTCTCTACCATTGCTCGGCCTGACTACAGGCCTGAACCATTAACACTGGGCTAATTTTCCCCTGAACCAAGGTACACCGGAAGTATCGTAGCAAGGGGCGTGGTCTCCCACCCTGATGGACAGGGAGGGAGCCGCGAACCCCTTGCAGCCTTTCTTTCTACTTGTTCATACTTTTTCTCTAAATATGTCAAAACACAAGAACGCAACCTTCCCCCGGCCAAACACAGAAAACAATACAAAAGAAATGTTCAAAAGGGCCGACGGCGCCAAAAATGTACACGACCGGAAACGGGGACGGAGGGTGGGTCGTAAACCCTACACAGGGCGCGGAAACCTGTCAGAAAGTACACGGTGATGAAAGCTCTCGAGCAGTTAACTAGTCACGTGCAATCCCCCCTGTACATAGCAATCCCCCCTGTACATAGCAATCCTCTCTTTCATTTTGATGCTTTTTGATGTATTGTTCTGCTTTTATTTGATATATTAAATAACTGTATTTACAGTGATACATTGAGGTATAAACGATCTATATGCCTTGTCCTGTACAGAGCACACAGACGGCTCCCCTGGATCCCACAACCCACACAGGGAGAAAGCTGTCGCTAGCGTCGGCATCTCCAAAATCGTATCAGGGCAAGAAAAGGCACCTGCTATTTCCCACCCTTGTACAGTGTAGACACGGGGTGAGAGCGAGACTCAGTGATCCCAGTTAGTCCTGCTCCATCTTTGCCGTCTGGGTTTCCACCGACAGCTGTTCACACTCGAAACGCAGGGCAGGGTGAGGTTCGCCCATCAGCCAAAGAACCTTAATGTAAAGCAGCGCGCTCCTGCCAGTGCCCGTGGCAGATCCCCCATTCGAAGGGTGTGATCATTTCCGCCCTGAGACGGACGAGACCTCGTGTCCTGGTGTTAGGGGGCGCTGTGCTCTACCCCGCATATCCCCCCTCTCCCTGCCCCCCAGCCTGGTGTTAGGGGATGCTGTGCTCCGGATCCTACATATTCCCCCAGCTTCCAGGCCCCCTGGCCAGCGTTAGGGGGCACTGTGCTCTGTACCCTACACCCCCCATCTCTCAGCCCCCCTGCCAGGTGTTAGAGGGTGTTGTGCTCTGTATCATATGCATTTCCCAGCCCTCCTGCCCAGCCTTAGGGGGTGCTGTGCTCTGTACCCTACACATCCCCAGCCCCCAGCCTGGTGTTAGGCAGTTTCTAGTGTCTGTGAACTTACTGCATGTACCGGAGTCTATCAGCGCATGCTGGGTGCCACACGCTGTGGGTATGGACAGGGCCCCAGACTCAGCATAGCACAGGACTTGCAGGGCACCTGCTGGCAAAGTGGCCTCAGTCCCCACCGTACAGGCAGGGGTCATTCAGCTGGTGATAGCCCTTCTCTCAAGCCCCCAAGCACCTGTGTGTCATGGCTGCCTGCAGGAGATCTGGCCAACAACTGCCTGTGGGGAGGGAACAGGGCCTGGCTAGGCAGGGGCTCAAACCGGGGAGCGTCAGTTTGGATCCCCAGCTAGCCGTAGGGGTACAACTTGCGGGGGGGGGGGAGAAGGGGGAGATCAACTCCAGCCAGTTCATCATAAACCCTGTCTTTGAGGCCTCAGTAGAAATGGGGATGTTCCCCTGGCAGTATGCAGGTGCGAAGGACTTGAGAGGGAGGTGGCAGACGTGCCCTTTTGATGGCGGTCCCTGAGCACACGGGGAGAGCAGGGGGCAAACGTCTGTTGGCAAATGTTCGTTGGCAAACGTCTGCGACTCACAGGCCCTGGGTGCACACACCCCTACAGGGGAACGTGTACAGGCCCAGCCCAGTCTGAAGAACACCAGCTCTTGTGTAGGCGAAGTCACCGTTTTTTTCACAAGAGCGGGAAACTGACCTTGGATAAGCCAGGAACTCCTGATGGGCACTTTCGTCCCTCCGGGAGACCAACCATCTAGCACAGAGAACGGGGGGACATAAAGACTGAGCTGAAGCTAGATTCATGCTCTCCAGGATGCTGGGGTGCCCTCATGCTTGAGCTGAAGACGGCCTGGGGGTTCCCAGCATTGCCCTCCTGCCGTTTCTCGCTGGGAGCCCTCGCCCTGCACCCTGGCCTGTGTGTTCTCAGGAGGCTGCGTGCTGCCAGGTGCACATCCCCAGTGCGGAGTCCCGGGATTAATGCCAGGGGACGGGGACTGGGAAGGAAATGTACTGCCATGCCAAGACTGGGAACGGGCTGGTGATAATGTCCTGGGGTGCCTGACATATCAGTAACTAGGGAGAGCAGGTCCCTGCTAACTAGAGAGAGCAGGTCCCTGCTCTGCAGGGGAGGTTGAGAGCCTAAATACGATAACACCCATGTGCTCAGCCACTGGCATGATGGGGCCAGGTAAGTGCCCAGACCAGGAGGTAGCTGGTGGCCAACATGGGCCATGTGGGGGTGCTGAAAGGCAAATGGGAACAAGCATGAGAGGTGAGGGAGTTGAAGAGTCTGTGGGAAACCCCCCTCTCTTGTGAAATCAAACACCCCCAGACAGTGCGGGTCTCTCGCAGGCCTGGGGGTGCTGATCCAGGCTTTGCGTGCTACCCGGAGCTCTGCTCCTGGCTCATTCCCAGGAAGCTGGGAGTGTGAGTGGTGGAGCTGCCGGCTCTTGGAACCTCCCTTCCCAGCACGGGATTGTCTCTGGGGGAAGCCCACCCCAGGAGCTGGCATTTGTTGGCCTCTTCCACAGAGCGCTGGAGTCTCAGCCACTCCAGATCGAGGGGAGGGGCCAGCTGTGAATTGGGAGCCAGATCCGGGTTTAGATGTGAATCCGCCGGCGCTGCAGAGCGTTCGGATGTGGGGAGCCAGCTCCCGCCTGCAACAGATCACAAAGTGCCACTTCAGCCGGGCCCTCCACATCTGGGTGCTGCTCCTCCTCCCTGCTGGCCAGCCGGCCGCAGCTCCTCAGCACCTGCCCGCTCAGCCCCACCTCAGTGCTCCTGCCTCCCCAGTGTCCTCCCTGGTGCTGCGCCTGGCCCCCTGCACCTGGCCTGTCAGTGCCCAGCGGGGCCGGGAGCCAACTGCCCCCTGGAGCCATGTGTCAGGCCCTGAGTCCCTCCTGTGCCGGGCTCCCGCCAATCCACAAGCCAGGAACAGGCCCGTGACTCCCGGAGCAAGTATTTCAGTCTCACAGCAGCAGCTCAGTCTGCTCAACAGGACTCCAGGGCCAGGAACTCGCTCCTGCCTGACATTGGCAACAGTCTTAGGCTGCTCCAGCCCTGCCCCTCGTCCTGCTCCAGCCCTGCTCTCGCTCCAGCCTCGCTCCACCCAAACCCCGGCCTCCTGAGTCCAGCTCCAACCACGAGGCCTGACCACCTCCAGCACCTTCGCTGACACCATCACTTCCAGAGGGAATGGCACTGAGGTTGCCGGGGGAACAGGCATTCTCCGGCTGCCCGGAGCCATTGTTCCATTTAACCAGGACAGTCCGATGCCAGGCCAGTCCCCCTGAGCTCTGGAGAGGACTAGAGGTGCCTTCGGACACCTGCCGTGCAGCTGCTGGAGAGTCAGCAGGAGACACTGGGTGAGGAATGGAGCCCCCCAGGGCAGGGGCCATTCAGGAGACCCAGCGTGGGGGAAATCAGGCCTGAGATTCTCTGCAGCGGCTGCTCCCACACAGCCTTGGAGAGAGGAGCTGTGAAACCCCCACAAAGCGCCGTCCTGGCACAGAGCTCTGTAGCACTGGTACTCCGTACGCATGAGCCGCAATCCAGCAGACCCTTGGGCCAGCCCCACCCTCTCCCATTGCCCCGCTCGGGGAGGCCAGGGCACAGTTCACAATTTAGCACAGACCAGCTGCAAGGATCCTGGCGGGCCCTGGTATGGTTGGAGCAGCATCTTCAATGTTCGGGAAAAGCGAGATCTGTGCAATAGGCAACATAGCTCCATGTGGGCACCAGCCAGCTCCTGTGCCCCAGAGAGCTCCCACAGCTCCCACTGAACCAGGGACGAAGGGGGCAGGAGGTTGAACGAGAAGGTGGCATCCTGGGACCCAGGAGACCCATGTTCATTTCCCACCTCTGCCACAGATGCTCTGTTTGGCTTCGAGCAAGTCCCTTATTCTCTCTCTGCAGCGGTTCCCTGTCTGTACAGTGGGGGTAGCAGCCAGGCCCTGCCCTGCAGGGGGCAGTTAGAATAAATGCAATCGAGGTTGGGCAGTGCTCGAATGCCAGGGGGATGAGGGCCAGGATGGTGCCTAAGACAGACCGAAAGCAAGGGGGAGCTACAGAGCCGGTGGTGAGAGGGGTTTGGCCTTTGACAATCTGCTCTGAGTGCCAGGGCTGCCAGACCCCAGACAGCCACTTGCATTGCCAGACCTCCCTGATCTACAGTGCTGCTGCTCTCCCTGCTTCTAGGAGTCACTGCCTCCCCCTGGGCTGACACCCCCGTAGCAATCATCTCCTGGGGCTGCTGTGGCACTGAGCGTTAGCAAGGCCTGGGACTCAGTTGGGCGTGGGGGGGGGGGTCGGGGGGAAGCTGCTATTAAAGCAGCTTCTGCACCGTTGCAGCGGTGGGAGAGGAAGTAGAGACGGGACCGTTTTACACCCCATGGCCAAAGCACCGGCAGCTTGGGACCCTTGGGTTCCATAACCAGCCCTGGAAGGGGAGTAGGTGTGTTGAAGCGGGACTGTTCTTAATGTTTCCTCTGAATAGTGTGGGGTGCCTCAGTTTCCCCTAGGCAGTTCTTAAGTCTCTAGATGGTGGGATAAGGGTGTATGATGATTGCAGAGCCCTAGAGGGCAGGAGTGTGCAGGGGTCTGGACACAGAGAATGGCTGAAACCCTGTTTCCTGGCAACTGATGGCCTGGGCCCTTCCCCCCTGCAAGGTGAGAGCGAAAGGGTTGGAGAACAAAGGAATCCGGTGACCTCCTGGCCTGGGAAAGGGAGAAAGCCCAGAGGAGGGCGGGGGCTGGAGACATTGAGTGAAGTGCAGACATGGTTCTCTGGCTCACTGCTGCCCAAAATGGATCCAGCTGAGGGGTTCTGTTCTCTGCACCTACAAGCTCTGTGTTAGATCATGTTCCTGTCGTCTAATAAACCTCTGTTTTACTGGCTGGCTGAGAGTCACATCTGACTGCGAAGCTGTGGGGCAGGACCCTCTGACTTCCCCAGGAAGTGCACAGAGGGGCAGAGGATGCTGAATGCTCCGAGGTCAGACCCAGGAAGGTGGAAGTTGTGTGAGCTGTGTGTCTTGAAGACCGGCTGCTCACAGAAAGGAGACTTCCCCAGAGTCCTGACTGGCTTCGTCTGGAGCAGTTCCAGAGCATCGCCAGGGGGCCCCATGACAGTGGGGTCTAGTGGTTAGAATGGGGGGCTGGGAGCCAGGACTCCTGGGTTCTATCCCAGCCCTGGAAAAGGGATAGGAAACCCCTACCTGGATATGTCACCATATCACAAAACCCACCACCCCTGGCTCAGATTGACCGCCCCAGCGTGGATGCTGCCTTGGATTTGCATCACCAGGGTGCCATCTCACCATTATTTTGCACCACTTGCATTTCATAGAATCACAGAATATCAGGGTTGGAAGAGACCTCAGGAGGTCATCTAGTCCAACCCCCTGCTCAAAGCAGGACTAACCCGAACTAAATCATCCCAGCCAGGGCGTTGTCAAGCCAGGCCTTAAAAACTTCTAAGGATGGAGATTCCACCACCTCCCTAGTTAACCCATTCCAGTGCTTCACCAACCTCCTAGTGAAATAGTGTTTCCTAATATCCAACCTAGATCTCCCGCACTGCAACTTGAGACCATTGCTCCTTGTTCTGTCATCTGCCACCACTGAGAACAGCCGAGCTCCATCCTCTTTGGAGCCCCCCTTCAGGTAGTTGAAGGCTGCTATCAAATCCCCCCTCGTTTTTCTCTTCTGCAGACTAAATAACCCCAGTTCCCTCAGCCTCTCCTCGTGCGTCATGTGCCCCGTTTTCATTTTCAATCATTTTCATTGCCCTCTGCTGGACTCTCTCCAATTTGTCCACATCCCTTCTGTAGTGGGGGGATCAAAACTGGACGCAATACTCCAGACGTGGCCTCACCAGTGCCGAATAGAGGGGAATAATCTCTTCCCTCGATCTGCTGGCAACACTCCTACTAATGCAGCCCAATATGCCTTTGACCTTCTTGGCAACAAGGGCACTCTGCTACTCATATCCACTGTAATCCCCAGGTCCTTTTCTGCAGAACTGCCGCTTAGCCAATCGGTCCCCAGCCTGTAGCAGTGCCTGGGATTCTTCCGTTCTAAGTACAGGACTCTGCACTTGTCCTTGTTGAACCTCATCAGATTTCTTTTCGCCCAATCCTCCAATTTGTCTAGGTCACTCTGGACCCTATCCCTACCCTCCAGTGTATCTACCTCTTCCCCCAGCTTAGTGTCATCTGTGAGTTTGCTGAAGGTGCAATTAATCCCATTATCCAGATCATTGATAAAGATGTTGAACAAAACCGGCCCCAGGACCGACCCCTGGGGCACTCCGCTTGATACCGGCTTCCAGCTAGACATCAAGCTGTTGATCACTACCCATTGAGCCCGACAATCTAGCCAGCTTTCTATCCACCTTATAGTCCATTCATCCAATCCATACTTTTTTAACTTGCTGGCAGTAATACTTTGGGAGACCGTATCAAAAGCTTCGCTAAAGTCAAGATGTATCACAACCACCACTTTCCCCATATCCACAGAGCTAGTTATCTCATCATAGAAGGCATGACTTGCCCTTGGTGAATCCACGTTGACTGGTCCTTATCACCTTCCTCTTCTCCAAGTGGTTCAAAATGGATCCCTTGTGGACCTGCTCCATGATTTTGCTGGGGACTGAAGTGAGGCTGACCAGTCTGTAATTCCCCGGGTTCTCTTTTTTCCCTTTTTTAAAGATGGGCACTATATTTGTCTTTTTCCAATCGTCCGCGACCTCCCCCGATCACCATGAGTTTTCAAAGATAATGGCCAATGTCTCTGCAATCACATCAGCCAAGTCCCTCAGCACCCTTGGATGCATTAGATCTGGACCCATGGGCTTGTGCATGTCCCGCTTTTCTAAATAGTCCTTAATCTGTTCTTTCACCACTGAGCACTGCTCACCTCCTCCCCATACTGTGTTGCCCAGTGCAGCAGTCTGGGAGCTGACCTTGTCTGTGAAGACTGAGGCAAATAAAGCATTGAGTACTTCACCTTCTTGCACATCATGTGTCACTAGGCTGCCTCCCACTTTCAGGAAGGGGCCCACACATTCCCTGACCTTCTTCTTGTTGCTAACATACCCGTAGAAACCCTTCTTCTTCCCCTTCACATCCCTTGCTAGCTGCAACTCCAGTTGTGCCTTGGCCTTCCTGATTACACCCCTGCATACCCAAGCAATATTTTTATACTCCTCCCTAGTCATCTGTCCAAATTTCCACTGCTTGTGAGCTTCCTTTTGGAGTTTAAGCACCAGCGCGTAGGGGCAGCCCAAGCAGAAATCCCCTCCCCCCCCGACACACATGAGAGAGGTGCTGGGGGCCATGCTGGGGGCGATGACAATGGGGTCAGGCATCAGGGCACGTGGCTGTTGGGTGCGTTGCTGGATTCTGGAGAGACCTCCCCTTCTGCCACCAACCTGCCCCACTGGAGCCCAGCACAGCGCCCTCTGCTACCCATGGCTGCCACCATCTCTCCGCTCCACGAAGCTCCCACGACCTGCCTGGGGCAGCGACAGACCCTCTTGCTCCCCAGTTATAACACCTGGCCCTGAGCTAGCCCCTTTCTCCAGCAGATCTCAATGCCCTTCACAAAGGAAGTTGGCATCACTATCCCCACTTTATAGATGGGGAAACTGAGGCACACAAGGGGGACGTGACTCAACCAAGGTCACTCCACAGGACGCCCATGTCTGTATGCAAAAGCCTGAGGACTTTAACTGGACCGGTCTAGTTAAAACATTACAACACCCCCCCACCCCATCCATGGGGATGCCGTTATACCAGTACAAAGGTTTGTTGACTGGTAGAGGCCAAATTACTATCAGACCTCAGGCCAACTGGTGACCCAGACTCCCAAGATGCTTTGGGAATGCTGCTAAACTCTCACAGGCTGTGAAAAATGCCAGTTTGCTAAAATTTGTAGTCTAGCGCCCTGTTATTTGTGTTGCCACGCAACTGTGCGAGAAATGTACTAACCACAAACAAATGGAAATGTATAAATAACATAGTGATGGTAAAAGTTTATGCTTAAGCAGCAGATGTGTGATTGTGTGCTGGGAAGTCTATGATATTTACCAGACACAAATTTTGCAGGCGACAGACTGATCCCCGTGATGTCTTTTGCCACGGCTTGCATACAGCTTGGACTACTTATAGGTAACTTAGTTCCAGCTTATCTCTTCCTCTTTCCCAATGCAAGGCTGTATGCAAGCCGTGGCAAAAGACATCACGGGGATCAGTCTGTCGTTTACGTCAACGGCTGCAAAATTTGGTTCAGCAGACTTGGTAATGGATCTGCCTTTCTGTTTGAGCGCTGTACTAATAACTAATAAATACTGGCCAGGGCTTGGGTCCTTGAGGTCTCTTTAAGGAGGAAGTAAGATCGAAGCTGAATTGGTAATAAATCTGCTTCCCTGGGGGATCCTCCAACCCAAGTTTACCGGCTGGAACCGGACCGGGCAGGGTCACAACCTCTGTGTCGGGAGTAAAGACCTAGCCGTGTGTGGAGACTCTGGCTGGGACGGTCTAGGGGCCTACAGGGGCGGGGAAAAGTTTGAAGAAGAGATGTCAGACTAGATCCAGCAAAACGTTAACTCCATCAAGAGTAAAATGCGGGCAAAGAATGGCCGAAATAGTAAAGGAGGGCTTGGATTGTTTGTAAAGAAATGTGCTGTTATGCATGGAGGATCTGGGGCCGCACCGCGTCCGGCCGGCCCGTGGGATCACACGTGTGCACTGCTTGTCTCTGAGGCTGACCAGAGAGTGGAGGGGAAAGCGTGACCCGGGGCGGCAGCTCAGCATCGGGCGCACGAGGCTTTTAATCAGAAGCTTAAGAAAGTGACAGAAAATGCTCAGAAAGGGAAGCTGCAGAATGGGGAAGTCAAGGGGCGGCTGGCAAGCGCCGCAAGGAAAGGGGAAGGCAGGCGAGGGGAAGGAGCTGAGGAGACGGTGCAGTCGTGGGGTTGTCAGAAACGGGTGGAGGATGGTGGAAGTGCTCATCATCCAGCACAGGAGCAATTGGCTGTGGAGACACTGGGAGCACCAGGGAAGTCGGCTGAGTGCAAGGAGGATCCGGAGGATGTGATGGAGCAGGACAAGCCTCATCGTTAATAATGCAGCTGAGCCGTGTCAGAAGTTAAGAAAATGAACTGCATGCTGGAAGGAAAAGGTTTGGGGGCACCCTGAGTAAGGAGGGGCGTGGGAGAGATCGGCCCAGGGACTCTAGAGAGAACTGGGGCAGGAGACTGCCAGCCGACCGGGCGGATTTGTGAAGGCCGGGTGCTGGCGTGATGGCAGAATGCTTCTTAAATGCAACATCAAAACGTGACATTGTGACAGACCATAGCAGAAATGCCAGGCAGAGGAGAAACATGTCCAGACACTAAGTCAATGGGTTCCCCAAGGGTGCCGGACAGCACTTGGTTCCACCCACTTCTGTAGGGGGAGATGGGCCACAGACAGCAGTTTCCTCCCAGACCCTGCACAAAGCAGGTTGGACGAAGTGTGGGTATTTCCGGAGTTCATTGTATTACAAATGCAAATGGGTCTGGAGTCTGGGGGGATGGGACGTGATTCCTCTGGGGGAGACGTGACTCCAGCAAACCCTGGGAAGGGTCAGGACCATCACAGGACACTTGTAAAATGACCGACCAGCCAAGGCGGGGATGCAAATTCCCACCTCTGCCCCCAGCCTTTCGAAGCAACGCGCTGGGGAGCGAGACACTGGCTGCGAATGACCTGTTCCCAGATCGAGGGACCGGCCTGCGGCACTCACAGATTCCCAGGGGTCATGTTCGCAGCAGAAGCTGTGCTGAGCTTGGAAGCACTGAAAAGCCCGTGGGTGGCTTTGACGGGCTGCACCCCGGCCGGAGCCCTGGCTGGAGTCAGGGGAAGGATCCCTGGTAAGCCCATTAGCAGGCGGGTGGGTTCGCTGATTGGTTTAACATGTGTTCTCGGCAGTGCTGTCACCGTAAGCACCGAGGATTGTACCCCCACCGGGGCTGTAATGTGTTAACTAGCCTGGTACAGTTACACTCCTACAGCATTTGTGTGGGGGGCTGGAGCCGTGGCAATGGGGTGGGGTGGGGGCCAGCAAAGGCCTCTGTGACACCGCCCCATGCCGGCGTTATTGACACGTTTCCCTGCAGCCGGCCTGACGCCCCGCAACGAAAACCTGGCCAGAGATTTTGCTCCGTGAAATGTTTTGAGTTGGTGATGTCGGGAGATGGAAACCCAGCTGCGAATTTCCAGCAGGGCAGCGGCTCCCAGTGCTGTTCTCCTGCCCCACATCTGGGCCCGCTACAGCCCTCACTCCACCCCCAGCTCTGTCCAGGTGGGGCCCTTGGTGCCTTCCATAAGGGGTGTTACACACAGCGCCACCTAATGGCCAAACAGTGCAATACAGGTTAGGGCCCCTCCATTCCAGTCCTTTTCCTCAGTGGGTCTTTAGCTCCATGGCAGAGGATTGAGCTTCTAGCTCTGATGGTCCAAGGTTCAAAGCCGGGCCGGGCCAGCCACGACCCTGGGGGAGCTGCCAAGAACGATGGGGAGGGGAGGGTGCGGCCGACATGCCTGTGCAGATCTCACACTGCGCTCTGCCTGCAGCTTCCTGATCGGCGAAGATGACAGAGTCTAGGAGGGCAGAGGTTGGAGCACCATGGGGGCCCATGCCAAGAATTGGAAAAATAAGTCACTGGGAATCAGCTTCCTGGGCAGCTTCTCCAGTACGTGGTTCCCGTCTGTACGGATTTCCCTGCTAGGCCCCCAGGGGAACTAGGAAGTTCACAGCTGCTCTTGGTTCCACCACGGTGGGGCACTGGGCTGGGGCACAGGGTCAGGAAAGGGAGGGGGAGGGGGAGCGTGGCGAAGCAAATGTGTGTGTGGAGGCGGGGAGACGCATTACCAAACACAATGGTGGGGGGGGGACACTGACATGGCCAATCAAGAACGTGGCTAGAGAGTGTTTATTTACTCAGGCCACATTCACATCCCCTGAGCAGCAGCGAGGGGCCAGGGGCGGGTGTGAAATTAACAGGGGGCTGCTGGTGTCCTGCAGAAACAGCCCCTGACAACACCACCCTGACCGTTGCCAAGAGCCTGATCCAATGTGCTGTCTCCGGGGGCTTCCTGAGTGAAAGCTACACCCTGAAGGGGCATCGCGACGTGAAGTCAACCCAATGCCCTGGGGATGCCCTCTACGAGGCCATAAGCCAGTGGCCTGAGTTTGAAGCCTGAGTCCCTGCAGCCTCAGGGCAGCCCCTGCACCCATCGCTGACCCCGCCCACAGCTTCTGCCTGCTCGAGCAGCACCTCTGCCCCCCAGCAGGGGGCAGCCTCCCGCTTCTCGCCCACCTGCTGCCTCCTAGGGCCCGGAGAGCAGGGCTCTGAGAGTTGGGGTTACGCTCCCGTCTCCCCTGGGCTCTGCTGCCCCCCCCCCCGCGTCCCCCCGGGGCTCAGATTTCTAATGGCGCCTGGGAGCCACCTGCCTCCCCCAGGCTGCTTCCTTCGGCAGATGCCAGGCCTAGCCCCTCGCTCCCGCCCACAACGGGCATGTCAGCTTGGCCCAGGTCCACACACAGCCAGGCCCAGGGTCTTACAGCGTCCAGGGGGGTGGGGCCAAGCCTCAGCCGAGCTCTGTGGCGATGGCCCTGCCAATCCCTGGGCAGCTCAGGAAACGTCGCCTCCATTCCCGTGTGAAACGTCTGAGCAATTATCAATTCCAGAGTCAAATCCGCCTCTGCTCCCAGCCCCCCTGAGATCTGCAGCGAAGATTTCATCTGGAATCCCCCAGAAATCGGTCGCTATTTAACCCCCCCACAAAGGGAACCCAAGTGTCCCTGAGCCCTGACACTTGGCTCTGCCTGGCCCCCGCAGGGTCTGGCTCTCAAAACTTTCAGCCCTCGACCCTTTCGCCCCGACAATCCATTCCCGTGAGCCTCTCTCACCGAGGGGGGCAAAGTGTTTGGATCTTCACACAGCAGGTGCCTGGGAAGTACCCGTAGGGTGGGTCACAGAGTCCCACAAAGGGGTTTTTAATTCAAGTGCAATTTGCTTTTAACCCAGCGCCCCTGCGGCTTAGCGCTTGCTTTGCTTGGGAGCTACTGAGCAGTGAAAATAAACCAGCTTCTAGCACATGAAAAGTTGAAGCGCCGGGAATCAGTTCATCTCCTGTTAAACCATAACCACCACCACCCTGCCGCTGGGCTGGGCTGGGTGAGCTGAGAGGGTGTGATGATGGTCTGTCAGATTAGCACTAAGAGGCCCCCTTGGGCTAGGTGCTATACACACAGAACATGAGACAGACAGTCCCTGCCCTAAAGAGCTCACAGTCTAATTAGACAAAGGATGGGAGGGGAAACTGAGGCACAGGGAGGGGAAAAGGGTTTTACCCAAACTCACAGGGCCAGTTAGTGGCAGAGAGTGGAACAGATCCCATGGGTGCAGTCAAGTGCTCTGCCCACTAGGCTGTGCTGCCTCTCAATCCAGAGGGAGGAGGTGGAGCGAAACCAAGGGGGCGCTGGTTCCGCATGGCTCACACACAGTCAGGCCCGGCAGCCCTGAGATGAAGGAAGGGGAGGGGAGCTGGGGTTTGCGCCTGCTGATGGGAGCTGGGGCTGCGGCTGGAGACCGGCAGGAGGGGCCGGAGCGGAGGGAACAGCCATGCCAGGAGCAGTGTCCCAGCCCCACAGTGCCCAGGGCTGCCCGGCATGTGGGAAGGGGCAGCAGCACTGACGAGGCAGCTCTTTGTTACGAGAGTCGCTGTGGAGCAGCCCCCGAGCGAGGCTGGGAGCCCAGCACCTCAGGGCTGGATGGGCCCCGTAAACAGGAGCAACCCCTGGTGGGCTGGCAGCTGGAGGCCGCGCTGCAGAGAGTGCAGGTCTGGCCCCCCTGCAGCCCCCGGTGTCCTGCCCCAGCACAGTCCAGGTTCAGCCCAGTTATTCCTGCTTCTGAGCCGTGGACCCCAGGGGACGCGACCAGCTGGGATCCAGGCTCCCCGTTGGGAAGAGGCTAGTCTAGGCCCTGGCGGCTGGAGCTCTGGAGGGCGTATAAAGCCCAGGACGGGGCTCAAGAGGCGCAAGCAAGAGGTTTCACCCCTGGGCCGGCCACAGCCCCACTGCAGCCCCAGAACAGACTCAGCACAATCTCCCTTCCCATCCTCCCAGTATTGTAACACCTCCCCAAGACCCTGCGGGGCTGCCACAGCCCGGGCCCCCCAAGCCACCTTGCCTGGTCCGTAGGGTGTTTTGGCTGCTGGCCCCATGGAGCTCGGCCCAGGAGGGGCGAAGGATCCTGCGAGGCCCAGGGAGGGGTTGGTTCCCTCCCCAGGGGAGGCTCTGGGTAGTCACAGCCACAGGTACTTGGCCAGGAAGGCAGCCAGGATCTTGCAGAGGTTCTCCACAGTTGGGGGGTGCAGATTCTGCTCCGTGTCCTCCATCATGTGCCAGACCCACGGGAAAGGGGTGGCGATGAGATGCAGCACCGGCACTCCTGCAGCCAGACAGACACATGGATAGTCAGCAGGGATCCAACCCAGGATCTGCATCACTGCAAGCCCAGCCTCTAAAGAGTAATTCCACTATTGTCAGCAGTAGTAGACTATTATCCCCATGTGGTCCAGCCACTAGAGGGCGACGTGTGACATTCTAAACCCACACACTGTCTCAGTAGATGGAGCCAGGCCCTCAGGCACGACCTGACCTTATATCTAGGAGCCATGTGCTCCCCTGACCTTGTAACGAGCAGCTGTCCAGGTGCATTATGGGAACCAGATTGGCCAGAGACATCAAGCGAGTCAGGGCCAAGTGGCTAGATAGCAATGATATGTTTGTAAAGTCTTTCACCCCCAAGGATCCCAGAGCCTAAGTTCAAAATGCAGCCACCTCTGGGGTGAAGTGTGCCAGGCAGGCAAACATCATCTATAAAGCATTTTACCCCTGTAAATAACACCTAGCTCTTGCATAGCCCTTGTCCTCAGGGGATCCCAAAGCAATTTACAAAGGGGGTCAGAGTGATTCCTCCCACTTCACAGATGGGGAAACTGAGGAAGAGAGCAGCAAAGTCACCCAGCAGGGCAGTGGCAAAGCCAGGTTCTGAACCCAGGTCTCAGTCCCTTGCTCCACTCATGAGGCCAGGCTTGTGTGGGAGCCTGGGGGAGTCTCACCACGCTTTGACTGCACACATTCTGCCCTGGCTCCCCCGGGGAGGCCTCCCCAGCTGTCCATCCCACACTGCTCTGCGCCTGGACGCCCGGTAGCAAGGGGCAGGACAGGTACCTTTGCGAAGGAAGGGGACGTAGTCCTCTTCGACAGGCCCACAGGCAGGCTCCCGCTGGAAGTACGTCTGCTCCCGGGGGTGGGACTGCAGCAGGCCCACCCGGTGCAGACGCTTCTCTGGGCAACACAGAGAAGAGAGTGAGGAATGGGCTGGTTCCTGGGACCTGCCAGGCTGGGGGCGTGGCAGGACGAGCCCCACAGGGGGCCACACCTGGCCGCTCACACCAGAGCTCCCTGAGGACATGGAGACGCTGCCGGGGAGGGAGGGGGGATTTCAAACCTGACAAGTCGTGTTTGAGGGAAATAAAGTGTTGGTGAAAGATGCCAGGTCAACAGCCCTGGGGACTGAATCCCCAACTCCCAGCTCTGTCCCACAGCTGGGGATAGAACCCAGGAGTCCTGGTTCCCAGCCCCCCCTTGCTCTAACCACTAGACCCCACTCCCCTCCCAGAGCTGGGGCTAGAACCCAGGCACCTTTATTCATTGTCAGACAGACGCAGGACCATCAGGACTTGGCGGGGGGGGGAGGAAGTAGCTGTCCCACTACAGGTGCCTGGGGGGGCAAGCCCCCTCCCACCCCTGGAAGAAAGGAAGGTTTGGTATCGATGCCAACGAGCCAGTCGAACCAGGAGGCGGTGAAGGGGAAGTGGTTCTGGATGGTCGGGTGGTGGGCCCCCAGCAGGTCCAGCAAGATAAACAGGTTCTGCAAAGAGGCAACGAGGGGTTAAATCTGTAGGGGCCCAGTCACCCCAGGAGGAGCTGAGGTAGGGATTGGTACAAGATCCAGTGCAGACAGATTGAGCCCCCAGCCTACCCCGGACAGGCACCCCCACCATCTCCCTTCGGCTGAAAGATCCCCCAGGCAGAACTCCCCAGAGGGGCAGGCGGGCGGCTCTCACCATAGCCTGGAGCTGGCTGGTGCCCGGCTGGTGCTGAGCCTTGGCCATGGACAGCCCCGTACAGGGAATCCCTCTCACTCCACTCCCCGAAGGCTCCTTGCTGTCCAGGAACAGCAGCTGCAGCGTCACCTCAGAGCCCTGGGGAGAGACACGGGGCTCGCTCAACACCTGGCACTGCTGGACAGGTGAGGGGACTGCACCCAGGACAGCAGCAGAGCTCGGGATAGAACCCAGGAGTCCTGGCTCCCAGCTCCCCTGCTCTAACCACTAGACCCCATTCCCCTCCCAGAGCCAGAGATAGAACCCAGGAGTCCTGGCTCCCATCCCCCCCGGTTTTACACACTAGACTCCATTCCTTTCCCCAAGACAAGAGTAGAACCCCCAACCTGGGAAGCTCTCACCTGCTCCTTGGCCTTCAGCAGCTTCGCGTCCAAGGCCGTGGCCAGTTCCAGCAGGATGGCACAGGGCACGGCTGAGTCGGTGGCCCCCAGGAAGGTGCGGCCCTGTCTTTCCCAAGCTGCCACCCCACCGGGCTTGTGTAGCCAGACAGCCAGCCCCCCCCCTCAGACCAGCATTGCGGAAGCCAAAACAGGGCACTTAACATGAATTCCAGCACAGCCTTTGAAGCTGAGAGAAGCACAGGTGTGCTGCTACAATGTGCCTCTGGGAACATATACAACGATTAGGCTCACAGCAGGCAGAGGCGCTGTGACAGACATGGCTCTTAGCCCCTACTAAATAGCATGATGCACACACACCAACATCCCAGGTGGGAAAATATTTACCCTAATAAAAGGAATGTCCAGTAGTCGAAACTTATTGTTTCTCTCCCTTGCAAGTGTGAACTCCTCTTGCGAGAGCTGGCGTCACCCAGACAGACCAGCCCCAATTTGGCATAAGAAAGGAGAAAGAGAATAAAGGAGTACAGAGGTATAAGTAGGGGACCTACAGCACCATGATTTTTGAGTGCTTTTCACTATCTATCTGCTGGTCAGATAAGTGACAGCCTCCCAAGGCTTCTGCAGCTAAGAGGGTCCCTAAGCCTTGTCCCTTATTCGTCTTTCCGCGGAATTGAGTGACCGATCCTGGTTTGGCACCGCTGGAATCGAGAGATGCAAGGAGGGTAAGAAGCACCCACACCTGATCTCCTATCTTTAGTGTACACATATTTTGAAATAGAGCTCTATACTTTGTTTTCTTTCTTTGGGATTGTAGCTTCAGTTTTGTAACTTGTTTGTGTGTGTAACATCTCTACATTTAAATAAGTAGGCACTAGCAATTTTGTAACCACATGATTAGAATCTAGTTTGATAAATTTTGGTAACCATTTGTACATAAGCCTGACTTGTTTCTCTGGTTTACTGTAAAGCAGCCAACACAATTAAAGAACCTCAGCCGTTTTGGCTATAAAGCCTGGCCATTAGGTGAGAGTACTAAGAGCCTAGCGTTGAGTTGTGCCGCCTCCACGGGGCAAACTCTTGGGGCACCTGTCAGTCAGTGTTGACTGCCTGCTGCGAAGGAGCTCTGAGCTCTAGCAGTTAAAGTCACGGGTGTGGAGAGGCTCTTAGTGCTGCCATCGGGGCACCTGTCAGTCAGTGTTGACTGCCCGCTGCGAAGGAGATCTGAGCTCTAGCAGTTAAAGTCATGGGTGTGGAGAGGCTCTTAGTGCTGCCATTGGGGCACCTGTCAGTCAGTGTTGACTGCCCGCTGCGAAGGAGCTCTGAGCTCTAGCAGTTAAAGTCACGGGTGGTTAGGACCTTGGGGCATCCGTCAGCCTAGCCCGGGCTGCCCGCCGTGAAGGGACAGTGCGTCCTAGCGGTTAAAGTCACGGATGGTATAAACGGGCATAGCTGGCACCTCACCAAACATCCCTGGTGCCATCGGCTAACAGCTTGAAACATCACCAGCTCCATCCAGCCCAGGGACCACATGGACAGGTACCGGGGCTGGGATGGGGACTCTGTGGAATCTCAGATTAAAGGAGCACCTTTAGATTTGGGATGGAGGGGCTAGCTGCAGAGCAGGGAGGTCTTTCCTAAATTACCCAGGCTTACCCTGATCTGAGGCTGCACAGAGGAGGCTCCCCAGCCAGCAGCTGCCTTATCAGAACTGTGTTCATTAGATAGATAGATAGATAGATAGATAGATAGATAGATAGATAGATAGATAGATAGATAGATAGATAGATAGATTCAGGGTAATGTATCAGAATCTGGCCCTCACCCCATTGCACTCAGCGGGTTTCTCTCGTTTTACCCTGGGGGAGATGAGATCAGAACCCAAGACCGCCAGTTCCAAGAACTCCACAGACCTGTGTTGTCACTGGATTTATTACCAAGGGGACATTAGACAAGGGGAGGCATCAGAATACCCCTCTGTGGGACAGAATGACAGACTGAGGGGCAGGGTTTGTGTCTCCCGCTTTGAAGTCCTGTGTCTTTGTGCATGCAGAGCTCTGTGCAAAACCCACCATCTCTGTGAGCCCCAGGGCGGATGATGGCCCTGGGAGGAGCTGTGACCATCCTCTGAAAGCGTCGGTGCCAGGGCATAAGGGTTGTTCTGTAGAAAGGAGGAGATTAAACTCCTCTGCAATACATATGTAACCCTTCTTCCAGTTCCAGCTCTGGCTTCAATATACAGGGGTTCCTCTCAAAATTACAACACAACACTGGCTTGAGCTCCCACCCAGAAATCTGGGAAAACTAAACACCAGCCCTGGGTGTTTCTAAGAAGCAATACTTCCTGTCTTGCAAGCACTGAGTCTGTGTGCGACAAAAGAAATATTTTATTAAGGGGAGAAGGAAGAATGGCATTAATTTGAGAAAACATGACAACAATGACTCAAACGTATGCAAACAACAAGTAAATCCCTGGCCCCAAGTGGAGCAGTGGCTTTGCCTCAGTTTCCCCCTTTCTGAAAGACCAGCGGACAAATGTCCCGTTAACACACCACTCCCCTTTCTGTCCATGACACCGCACTCTTAGTTTGCTGTCCACCTTAAGTGAAGTCCTAGGGTCTAGGGGTGCCGTTAGGTGCATTCAGCTCCAGCCTTAGGGGAGGAATGCAGGAAAATCAAATGATGCCTCTGCCCACTCCGGTCACTGCCCACTCTGCCACTGCACACTGCTGTCACCTTCTGAAGTTTCTGCACTGGTCCAGTCCCAAGTGTTCTCAGCTCTTAGGTTATGGCTACATTGCAAAAAATACCAGCAGCCACAAATCTCAAAGCCCAGGTCTACAGACTGGGGCTCTCATTATGGTACAAAAAATAGCCATGTAGTTGTTCCTACTGGGACTGGAGCCCAGGTTTCGGAGCCTGAGTAGGAATGTCTACACAGCCATTGTTAGGGCCGAAGCACAAGCCTGAGTCTGTAGACAAACCCTCAGTGATTTCACTGGGTAGTGCAGAGCTCCAGCTGCTGCTGCCGTTTCTGCACTGTCTGGACAGCAATTCTGTCCAACAATAACGAAGGCTCAGCCCTTAATCTAGCTTCTCTCAGACCAAATCATCACTGAGCAAAACCAAAAGCCCCGTTGATCACTATCAAGTGTTTCTCAAAACACCAGAGGAAAAGAATCACAATTTTCCAAAACCCTAGAAGGAGGGATCACACCACCACACTGACGGAGCGAATTAGGTTCATCTTAAGGTGACCACATCTCTTAGGGAATAGTACATACAGTGCTGCTGGCCTCTAGTCACACTGTGTATTGTGGGCCTAGCATAGTCATGGATTAGAAACACAGACCATGTGCGCACAGTGACTGATTCTGCACTGCATAGAGAAAAAACGTAACCCCTAGAGAACTGCAAATTCAACATAAGCAACTGCTTAGGTGTAACCCTTCTGCCGGGGGGAGTCAGCAGCAACCAGGGCTGGGTTCCTTTTGACAACACAACACAGAACCAGCTCGAGTCCACACCCAGTAATCTGAAAAAAATTACACCCCCCACTTGGTACCTCTAAGAGCCAGTACTTCTCCTCTCACAAGCACTAAGTACATGTATAGAAGAGAAAACTTTGAATAAAAGGGGAAAGGAACCTGGCATTACTTGGGAAAACACCACAAGCATGATTTGAAAACATCTGACCATGAATAAAACACCCACCCCAGAGTACACTGGCAGCATCCGTTTCCTCAGTCTCTCACCTTGCAGTGTGACAGTCCGACAAACAAATGTCCCTTTAACACACCAGTCCTCTCTCCCTCCACCGCACCCCACTCACAGTTGTCCTTGGTCAGTGAAAACCCAGTGTTTGGAGGTGTGTTTGCGTGAGTTAACCTCCCACCCTGGGGGGAGCGGTGGGGGCAGCACTGAGCAGTGATTCAGCAGCCGTCGCTGTGCCGCTGTTCACTCTGCATCGCTGTCTGCCTTTGTTCACTCCATAGCCGGCCACTCCACCATCATTGACTGCACCGCCAGCCACCCCCCAGTGTTCCCTCTGCCACTCTCCGGCGCTCTGCCACCAGTCACCCTGCCACGGCCCTCTCCACTGCAACCTCTGGGATGTTTTGAAGTTCCACCACTTAACTCAGCTCTCAGCAATTCCAATGCTCAGTGATTCCAGCAGTTAGCGAGGCAACCTCGTTCACCAGAGACACTGTCCCACAACGGACCTAAGGCTTCATATTTAGACTGGGCTATCAGTGATGTCAGCTCGAGTGATCCAAACCAAGAGACTCTCAACTGGGCCTTAAGAAGCTCTGTTATTAAACAGTGCAGAGTCAAATGGCACGTAAAGCCAGATGGGCACAAATACCCTCTCACATCTCCACTGGCCTTTGGCACCCCTACCTCCTGCTTATTGAATGCAGTTAACTTGAGAGTGACCCCCTCATTCATGGCATACCAAGGCCAGTTCTGCTCCCTTTGATTCACAAAAGGATAACCACACTTTATTACCTCTGCCTCCTCAATAACAAAGCGATTTGCAATCCAACACCAGACAAAAGTGATCATTTGGGCAAAGCAGCCCCATCATGTTGCTCACCTAGGCAGAGTGGGTGTGACTATTCAAACACGGTCAGTTCCTGATGTCTTCTCCCCAGCTCATCACTGGGTGTTGGGAAAGCTCATTCAGAGCCTGCTTACATAAGAACCTATAACTGCAATTTCACATAAACAGATTGAAAACTCTGCGCAATGTGTTCAAATGCATCACACATCCAATGAGGCTAACAACATTTCCTTATCCCTGGATCCAAGGGGATGCCTAGCTAGGCATGAGATAATATGATGGGTGACTTGTCCAATGAAGGGGGAGCAATAGCTGTTGATTTGGCAGAGGCAGGGGGGAACCCTTCCCCCAGGGGGAGCTGCGGAGCTTCCCAGGAGGATGCACCTTCTCTGGGGACACACACAGAAGTCAGGCCCCGGTGACTACAGCATCGGCACTGCACCCTCCCTGGAGATTACAGTGACCATAAATCTTGAGCTGTGGGGGGAGAGTCCCAATTGCTGAGTCATTGTTTCCACCTTGTCACTCCCCCTGGGTGCCCATTTCACCCCCTGCCCCAACAGACTCTCATTCTAATCCCACAGGAAGAAACAACTCCAGTGGGCTTGAAACATCACCGACTCCAGCCAGCCTGGGGACCACACACACAGGTAAAGTGGGGCCTTGATGGGGACTCTCTGGAATCACAGATTAATGGGGTACCTTATAGATCTGGGGGAGAGAAGGGGGATCCCTGCCCCCATGGAGAGCTGCAGAGCTTCCCAGGGGGATGCTCCTTCTCTGGGGACACACAGAGAAGTCAGGGCCCAGCGACTGCAGCACCGGCACGGCACTCTCCCCAGCTGATAATATGCACTAACCCCCCTGAATATTACAGGGACCATAAATCCTGAGCTGTGGGGGGGAGAGTCCCAATTGCTGAGTCATTGTTTCCATCTTGTCACTCCCCCTGGGTGCCCATTTCACCTCCTACCCCAACAGACTCTCATTGTACTCACACAGGTAGAAACTACTCCAGTGGGCTTGAAACATCCTCGACTCCAGCCAGCCCGGGGACCCCACACACAGGTAAAGTGGGGCCTCAATGGGGACTTTGTGGAATCACAGACTAATGGGGTACCTTATAGATTTTGGGGGGGAGAGGGAGGATCCCTGCCCCTGGGAGTGCCGCAGAGCAGGGAGGCCTTTCATAGGGGGATGCTTTCCTTGGCTGCTTCTGATCTGGGGATGCATAGAGGAGTCGGGACTTAGGGGCTGCCCAGCCAGCTCCTACCTTGTCAGAGCTGCATTCATTAATAGATCAATAGGTAGGTAGGTAGGTAGGTAGGTAGGTAGGTAGAGAGATAGATAGATATGGGGCAAAGGATCAGAACCCATCTCTGACCCCACTGCAGTCACGAGGTAACTCCAGATTTATACTGGCAGAACTGAGATCAGAATCCAGCCCAGATGCTTCCAAGAACTCCACAGACCTGTGCTGTTGCTGGGTTTATAATGCAGGGAACATTAGACAAGGGGAGGCAGCTGAATGCCCTAGGGCTGGGCACAGAGAGATCAAATGACAGACAGACAGACTGAGGAGTAAGGGTATATGTCTCCCCCATAGAAGTCCTGTGTCTTTGTGCATGCAGAGTTCTATCCCAAACCCTCCATCTCTGTGAGCCCCAGGGAGGTAATGGCCATGGGGTGCACCGTGACCATCCAGTGTGAGTGTAGGTACCAGGGCTGAGGGTTGTTCTGTACAAAGGAGGAGACCACGCCACGCTGCATCACATGGAAAGTCCTGCAGACATGACTGCGTTTCCCATCCGCAGTGTTATACAGGATGACAACAGGAGCTACACCTGACGTTATGGCAGCACATCACAAGCCTTCATCTGGTCAGATCCCAGTGACCCTGTGGAGCTGGTGGTGAGAGGTGAGGGGCCTGGTTTGGAGTCCCCGCTCTCAGCCCTGTACCCAGCCCAGCCTTCACAGAGTCTATGCCCCAAGGAGATGCTCACAGCCAGGATCTGCCTGGGGCCTTACAGAGGGGATGCCCAGTGTGGGATCAGGAAATCAGTGGATTTGTCATGCAGCCGGGGGAAGCTGCAGCAGCAGCTGTTGATGTAAGGCAGAGGGAAGGGGGAACCCTGTCCCCAGGGCAAGCTGCAGAACAGTGAGGCCTTTCCCAGGGGGATGCTCCCTCTCAGAGTATGCCCAGAGAAGTCAGGGCCAGCAGCTGCAGAACCAGTCCCTTCCCCAGCTGATCAAATCCACTAACCCCCTGGAGGTTAGAGTGACCATAAAGGCTGAGTCGAGGGGGGAGGGGCCCAATTGCTGAGTCGCTTTTTCTACCTCTTAGCTCCCCCTCATTGCCCATTTCATCCCCTGCCCTGACAGGCTCTCATTCTAAACCTGCAGGTGGAAACAACCTCACTGGGCTTGAAACATCACCATATCCAATCAGCCCAGGGACCACACGGACAGGTACCTGAGTGGGGAAATCATGCCTCAGGAATCTACTACAATGCTTTGAAGGGTGATCCAGTGGGTATAGTGTAACTAGATTTTGAGAAAGCCTTTCACAAGTTCCCTCACCAAAGGCTTTTAAGCAAAGTAAGTTCTCATGGGATAAGAGGGAAGGTCCTCTCCTGGATCAGTAACTGGTTAAGAGATAGGAAACAAAGGGTAGGAATAAATGGTCAATTATCAGAATGGAGAGAGTAAATAGTGGTGTCTCCCAGGGATGTGTACTGGGACCAATATTATTCAACATATTCATCAATGATTTGGGAAAAGGGGTAAACAGTGAGGTGGCAAAATTTGAAGATGACACAAAACGACTCAAGATAGTTAAGTCCCAAGCGGACCATTAAGAGTTACAAAGGGATCTCACAAAACTGGGTGTCTGGGCAACAAAATGGCAGATGAAATTCCATGTTGAGAAATGCAAAGTAATGCTCATTGGAAAACATAATCCAAACTATACATATAAAATGGTGGGGTCTAAATTAGCTGTTATCATTCAGGAAAGAGATTGTAGAGTCATTGTGGATAGTTCTTTGAAAATATCCACTCAATGTGCAGCGGCAGTCAAAAATGTGAACAGAATTTAGGGAATCATTAAGAAAGGGATAGATAATAAGACAGAAAATATCATATTGCCCCTCTATAAATCCATGGTATGCCCACATCTTGAATACTGTGTGCAGATGTCGTTGTCCCATATCAAAAAAGATATGCTGGAACTGGAAAAGGTACAGAAAAGGGCAACAAAAATGATTGGGGGGCATGGAACAGTTCCATATGAGGGAAGATTAATAAGACAGGGACTTTTCAGCTTGGAAAAGAGACAACTAACGGGGTGGGGGTGGTGGTAGAGGTCTGTAAAATCATGACTGGTGTGGAGAAAGTAAATAAGGCAGTGTTATTTACTCCTTCTCATAACACAAGAACCAGGGGTCACCAAATGAAATTAGTAGGCAGCGGGTTTAAAAGAAACAAAAGGAAGTACTTCACACAACACACAGTCAACCTGTGGAACTCTTTGCCAGACGATGTTGTGAAGGCCAAGACTATAACAGGGTTCCAAAAAAACCCCCTAGATAAATTGATGGAGATAGGCCCATCCATGTCTCTTAGCCAAGATGGTCAGGAATGGTGTCCCTAGCCTCTGTTTGCCAGAAGCTGGGAATGGGTGACATGGGATGGGTCACTTGTTGATTACCTGTTCTGTTCATTCCTTCTGGGGCACCTGGCATTGGCCACTGTCCGAAGACAGGTTACTGGGCTAGATGGACCTTTGGTCTTACATAGTATGGCCACTCTTATGTTCTTATGGGATGGGGACTCTGTGGAATCACAGATGAAAGGGGCAACTCTAGATCTGAGGGAGGCGGAGGCTGGATCCCTGACCCCAGGGTTAGCTGCAGAGCAGAGAGGTCTTTCAGGTCTGTTCCTGTTCTGGGGGCGCACAGAGGAGTTGGGGCTCAGAGGCTGCCCAGCTGGCCTCTTCCATCTATCCTTCATTAAATAGCTAGATGGGTAGCTAGATCCAGGGGTAATGGATCAGAATCCGGCCCTCAACCCATTGCTGTCAGAGGGTGACTCTGGATTAACCCTGGAGGAGCTGAGTTCAGAATCCAGCCCTGATACTTCCAAGAACTCCACAGACCTGTGCTGTCCTTTCACAGCCCTCACGAGGCGCCTGGATTTCACCTGGGGCAACATCCTCCGTCTGGGTCTGGTCTCCGGGGTTCTGCTGGCCCTGGTGCTGATCATGGCCGAGGCTGGTTACTGCTGGAAGGAGACTCCAGGTGACATGACCCCCCTCTCTTATCCCTTCCCCCACCCCAGGACAAGGCCCCCCAAGTCTGCCAAGCCCCTCTGAACATGGGGGTACCTCATCTGCACATAACCCTTGGGCAGCTGGCCCAGCTCCTGTACCACCTGTCAGTGGGGGAAGGAGTCAGACCAGGGTGTCCCCTGCACACACTGAGGCTGCTATGAAGGGTGTGTGATGTCCAGAGATGCCCCTTCCCACTGTGAGCTGGAGCCACCCCAATGCCTGGCCCTACCCCACTCTGAGTGCCCCAGGTGGGTAGGTCTGTGGTGGCGGGGGGGGGGGGGCAGTGCACACAGACACTAGGTCTCTTTCTGGCCAGCAGCTCCCACCTCTCCAACCCCTGGAAACCTACCCACTCTGGGCAGCTGTCTTGTCCTCCCCTCCCCTCAATCCCATCCCAGTCAGGGGGCTTGGGCCTGTGGGGTGACACTGGCCCTCTAACCCGCCGTCTCTCTGTGCTTACAGGGGAGCCTGGATCCAGCCATGCAGAGATGAAGATCTCCTTAGGGGAAGAGCCCTATCTGCTTGGAGGGCTCCACAGGGCAGAAAAGCCACTCTCCCTTCCCCCAGGAAATCCCTGCTTCAGGGAATCTCACATTTATTCCATGGTGCTCCCAACTCAACAGCTGGACCCTTGGGAGCAAACTCTCGATCCCCGGCACCGAGCACACCAGCCCCTGTGTCACCAGCTAAGGGAGCACCTGCCAGGGCCCCAGGGGGTGGGGAAGAGGGCCGTAGCAGAGCCCCATGCAGGGAAGGTGCTGCCTATGTCTGTGGGAAGCCCAGGGTGGGGTGTGGGGGGCTGGGCGCTGTATAGGGCCCCCTCAGTAAATAACCTCTTCCCTGCCAGATTCCCTGCTCCTCCTGCTCCCTGCTGGGGATATGACCTGAGAAGATGAGGGAAGGCCGTTAGTGCTTCCTTAGCCAGAGCATTTGCTTCCCGACCTCAGGGGATGAGCCGGACCCCTGAGTATGCCCCGGAGCCAATGTCAGACTAGGGGGGTGGAGCAGAGCGAGATTCCCTGATCACAAGAATGGCCATACTGGGTCTGTTCAGCCCAGTGTCCTGTCTGCTGGGGGGCACATGGGGCAGGGGATCTGGGTGCAGGGAGATGGGGACAGGAGACACCTCGGGGACATGTTAATGCCGGGGCCATTTCTCCCCAGTCTCAGGAATCACTCTGATACCAGAAAAAAGAAAAGGAGTACTTGTGGCACCTTAGAGACTAACCAATTTATTTAAGCATAAGCATCCGATGAAGTGAGCTGTAGCTCACGAAAGCTTATGCTCAAATAAATTGGTTAGTCTCTAAGGTGCCACAAGTCCTCCTTTTCTTTTTGCAGATACCGACTGACACGGCTGCTACTCTGAAATCTGATACCAGAAGGGATCTGCTGGCCTGAGCCCGGCACCGTCCAGCCCAACATGTGGCTCTCCGTGCACATGCAGCCAATCTGTCACCTCCAGGGAAAACAGTCACCTCGGCCAATGTGTGAGCACGACCCAGCACCCACTTGGGAATGGGATGGGGCAAAGAAGAGCCGGAGACAGCCCTTCCTGGATGGGCACCGACACTGCCATTGCAGTGCAGGGATTCCAGCACACAACCTGTCCCGCACACAGAGCACCCCAGAACCCTGCAATCCCTCCCTCCGCATTGCCAGGCTGGGCTGGGAGCCAGGACCCCAACCCCCAGGGGAGAAAAGAGCCAGGAGCCTCTGTGTACAGGGGAATTGTCTCCCCCAAAGCAGAGCAGGGTCCCAGCCAGAAGGGGTGGCTCAGAGATGTTATCTCCCAGCAGGGCAAGGCTCCCCAGCACCCCATCCTGCAGAATCCCAGCTCCTGAGATAGAGTGACCGGCCCCCTGTGCATGGAGACATGAGGTCTGGCCCCTGGCACTGAGATAAAGTCATTTACTGCTCCCCCAACCCCGGGGTGTCTGTCCTGGTCTCTCTCTGGAGCTTCAGTTCTCTGTTGCCTCAGTCCCTGCAGTAGGGTCCCCCACTTTATACATCACCCGGCTCCCTCCCCCAGCTCTCACCCCCTCCCCAGTAGCTGATCCCATCTCTGTAGGGATGGACCCTACTGTCCTGGATCCCATCTGCCCCCTTGGACCTTCTCCCCAGCTCTCCTGGCCCCTGCTGGGTCACCAGGAGGATTTTTCTCCACCCCCCCTCCATCACCTCTCCTCAGCCTGGGTGGGAGGGAGTGTCTCTCAGCACCCCAGTCTCTGAAGAGCCCCCAGAATCCTCCCAGAATTTCCAGAGCATTCTCTGCCCTATATATCCCCTGGGTGGCTCCTGCCCCTACCTATGGAGCTGCCCCTCAGGCCATCGGGGGCAGAATTGTTCTTCCCAACCCTGCTGAGCCATGGCAGCACGAGCTGGTGTGTGGGGGGGGTGATGCTCTGTACCTCGGGGGAACATCCTACACCCCCATGTTCATCCTTGTAAAATGACTGTGTGGTATCCAATCCAAAGTTTGTCAGGTCGGCTGTCTTCGGATGGAGAATCCAGTATGTCCTTTGGTCCATTGTTCCAGTGTTAATTACTCTCTCTCTTAACAAATTGTTGCTGTATTTTCAGTCTGAATTTGTTTGGCTTCAACTTCCAGCCAATGCATCTTGTTATACCTTTCAAAAGTGTTGCATTCTAATAGTTGATGTTTAACATCCTCGCTAGGTGCAACTGGAATAGAAAGTATTTCACTATTACTGCAGGATATGGATACGTCATTCCACTGCTTCCCAAATACAGAGCAGAAATATTTGTAACGCTTCTCCTTTTTCTGCATCATGATTTACAGTTGTACCATCCTCATCTCCAACTGCACTAAAACTGACTGCTAGGATATTTTGTTTTCCATATGTTTCAAGAACTCCTTATTGTCCTTATCCTAAAATGCCATAGATTTTTCATTGATATTGTTAGATTTTTCTTATCAAGTGTCTACAATTCCTAACTCCTCAGTTGCACCTACTGAGATGAAATTCCCCATTTCCTAGTTGTTTAATATTATCATTTGTTATTTCTGCTTTCACTTCCACTGATAACCAGGACGGGGGTTTAGCTGAAGAAGCCACTTTCACAATTTGCTGAATTTTGTGTTTTGGGGGCATCTGATACATCTTAAACCACGCCCCAGCATGGGTCACATTTAGGGTTGCCAACTTTCTATTTGCAGACAACCGGACCTCCCTTCCCTGCCTCTTTCTCAAAGTCCCTGCCCCTTTCCCGCCGCTTTTCACAAGACCCCGCCCCTGCCCCATCCTTTCCCTCAAGCCCCTACCCCTGTTCGCTCCTCTCCTCCCCATCCCCCCCCCCCCCGCTGCTCTCTCTCCTCCCCCTTCTTTGTAGCTGGCCCCTCTCCTCTCCACTTCCCTTCTCCACTCCCACTGGGATCCCTCTGTCATGGAGCTGCAGCCTGACATGAAGTCTCCTGCCTGCCCAGATGCAGGTAGGAGGCGGCCCCAGCTGAGCGGGGTCTGGCTCGGGTTGATGACCCGGCACCTCTCCCTTCCCGCCCGCAGTAACCAGACTATTGGTGTCTGGTCAGTACATCTGACTGGACACTGCCAAGTCCCCTTTTTGACCAGACTTTCTGGTTGAAAATTGGGTACCTGGCAACCCTAGTCACATTTTAATCGGTCAAAACAAGGTCGAATATCCAATTACCCTGACTAGGTTGCAATATTTATTTTTATTTACTCTGGGATGAAAGATGCGAATGTAGCCCCTGATCTAACTGCAGCCGTCAGGGACTCCAGAATGACCTGAGGGGAGCTGAGATCAGAATCTAGCCCTGTTGCCTTTGCAGGCGATGAGTGACTCTGGCTTGACCCCGGGCAACCTGATCAGGGTGCAGGATATTGTTTCCATTTTGGAGTGAAGGTTCAGGTCTCAGCTCCTCTTTTCCCTGACTCAGCTCCCCATTATTAATACAAACGTTCCCCCAGCCCTCTGGCCCCTTTGGTACTCAGCACCCAGCCTCCCACGCTGCCTGAACAGCCAACTCACCCTTGTCTCCGATCCTGCCCCACTGACACGAGTGCTGGCCTCAGACCCTCGCCCAAGCTGGCACTCATGGAGAAAAAGGGCAGTGAGCTCACACCACATGATGGGACAGCGAGGGACCCCTCAGTGCTGCTCCAAATACCCCAGTCCCCAGCTCCACGGAGCCTGATGCCCCAGGAGCTCAAATGAGGAACTGAGCAGGGGGCTGCAGGCACAGGGAGCCTGTGATGCTCAGTGAGAGCAAACCAAGGTCCCTGCCACTCCCAACAAACCACATCCCCATAAACTGCTGCCCACGTCTCTGTGCTGCACAGGGGACACCCAGGGGAACTGGGGGGATGAGCTGTGTTAATTCCACCAATCTGACCAGACCAGAATCTGGGTGCAAGCTGTTACCCCCAACTCTGCTGGATCTGGGACTGTAGGGGTCTGGTGGTCAGAGCATGTGTTACACTGCAGACCAGGGATGGTTTTAAAAGTGGAATTTTATTAAACTTAATGTCCAACTCCCCGAACAAACGCAGGCTGCAACCCGCTGGGTCCCCCGGAGAACAACAGAAACCCTCCTGGGGGTGCAGCTTGCATCCCCACTGTTCCTCTTTAGCCTCGCTAGCAGATCTCCAAACCCTTAAAGGGACAGGGCACAGCCTTAGAGATACAGGATGCAGGTATGTAGAACCCTGACATTCCCGTATCAGTGCTACACTCCTCCTGTGGAGATATAATATCCCCCAAATATTCCCATTAACAAAATATAAAACATTCCGTCCAGCCATTTGGCTTATTAGCAGACACCTACGACTTCCACAAGCTCGTGCTTTCGGTCTCAGATGAGCTTTTGTCTTGCTCCTTTTTCATCAGATCTGGAAACTTTTGCATCTCTCTTTGGTTTAATTCACATTAAGCAGGAAATGTCTGTGTCAAGGCTTGTTCCATTGCCCAACCAAATAGCCAGTTCTGAACAGTTTAAATCCCCAGAGATCCTCAGATCTTATGAGATACCAGCTCCCACATGGTAAGCGGTATAACCATGTGACACAAAGTCATTAGACATAAAAAACATCTACTCAAGAAACATAAAACTAACTATGTAGCGCTATCGACCCCTTTTGTAGAGCAATATCCAAACCAGAAGCCAATGTCTCTTCATTTACAATAATCTTGGAGAGAATGCAGGAGACGATACAGGAATAGGTACTAGGTACAGCATGTAAACACAAGGATAAAGCCATGGTGCATTCACCAGTAGCTGGAATTAGACACTGATGAGTAGGTTCATAGGTCAGTGTCTGGGGGGCTCTTCCCTCTCTAGTCAGAGGACCTCATGTGACAATGGGTTGTTCTCGAGATCTGTCTTCTTGTGCACTGATGGTTTCCGGGTCCATGGTCACATTTTGCCATTCATGTCTTTCATTGGCTGATGTGAATGTCACATCAGACTAGTCATCTGTCTTCAAGTTTACAAGATCAACAACACCCCCATTTCCCAGCCGTGGAAGGAATGTTTCTGCCTCTGAATTCAGAGTCACCATGCCATGGGTACCATGTTGTTTGTCTTCGCTCTCACGATCACAATCACTGGAGTCCAAATTCTGTCCTTAGAGAGGCTTGGTCTACACTACAGCCTACTTCAGTATCACTTACGTCACTCAGGGGTGTGATTAATCCACACCCTCTCAGTGACATAGTTATACCGACCGTAACCCCCTGTGTAGACAGTGCTCTCCCGCCGACATAGCTACTGCCTCTCGCAGGGGTGGACTTATTACGCTGACAGGAGAGCGCTCTCCCATCAGCATAGAGCATCTTCACCAGACGCGCCACAGTGGAGCAGCTGCATCGGTGCCTCTGTGCCGCTGTAGCGCTTCTAGCAGAGACTCGCCCTTAGATTCCAGTTTTGCTTATTTCCCTTGATCTCTGCATCTTCTGCCGTGGCGCTGTGCAGCACAGTGTCATCTCCAAGGGCAAGAAAACCCAGAGAAGCAAAAACTTGTGGTGACAAACTCTACCACCTCCTTCCCCACCTTCTGCCTTTACTCTGTGAACTCTCCCCTTTCCTTTCATCTTCTAACATGAATTTTATCTTCCCAATAGGATGTTAGTTTGCCTGGTCCACTTCCTGACAAGTACTCCTGTCCCCTGGCCAGAGGGCAGCACCATACGCTTTCTGACCATAATGATTCGTACCACGAATAGCAGAGTTTTGAGAACATATTGAGGCCAGTTCATAAACGTCTTTCAATTGCTGTTTCTGTGTCTCAGCATATTCTTTATGGTTCCTAGGTGCAGATTCAGAATTCATAGGTAGAGCAAATGCAATGACAATAGACAAATGTGATTATCTTCAAGATAATAAATAGAAGGGTGGGAACTCATAGCATCATTTTGTGTACAGTTATAGGCATAGATGGTCTTATGGTCTTATTAAGGGAGTCCTTCCAGTCTGATTTTTGTTCTTCTGGCAAGGTTATCAATGTAGCCAGCAGAATTTGATTCAGCCTTTCTACTTGCCCATTGCCCTGTGGGTGGTATGGGGTTATGGGAGAAGTTTAAATCTTACTGTAGTACTCTACCCTTTGGAAAAAAAACTATTTTCAAACTCTGCTCCTTATTGATGATGGATTCTTTTGGGGAAATCAAATCTTAAAACAAACTAATTGAAGATCTTGTCTGTCACTGTCTTTCCTGACTTTTTGGTGGTAGGGTAGACTTTGACAAACCAAGTAAAGTGATCCACCGAGGCTCAGATGTATTCATATCTTTCTTTGCTTCTTCCTAGATGGAAGAAGCCTGTGGATACAAGTACAAATGCTTCTGTTGTAACTAAGTAAGTAAGGTGCCACCAGACTCCTTGTTGTTTTTGTGGATACAGACTAACACGGCTACCCCTGGTACTTGTTGTAACTATGGTAGTTAGATGAAATCTGGTACGCTGGTGAGGTTTCCTTTGCTTGGTGCACATACAAACTCTAGTGACACAATGTTCGATGTTCAACATCCTCCTGTGTTCTCTTGGTTATTTGGTTTGTGCCCCAAAAACTTATACTGAAGCATTTTAGCAATAGCTGGATCTTTCTTCTGAGTTGCCAAAATGTCTTCTCCTGGAATAAGTTTTATGGTGGATGTAATGCCCATGAAGGAGACTTCTACTGTCAAAGGATTGGTAGTAATAACTACTAACCTGGACACCTTGCCATCAGTTTGTATATCCAAGGAGTTTGACTGCTTTAACAACACCTGTGTTCGTCTCTTCTGTGCATCCTGTCACTATCAAGGGGAATTCCTGATAAAGCGTTAGATTTCCCTAGATGATATTTAACTACAGTAGAACCTCAGAGTTACGAACACCCTGGGAAAGGAGGTTGTTCGTGACTCTGAAATGTTCGTAATGCTGAACAAAATGTTATGGTTGTTCTTTCAAAAGTTTACAACTGAGCATTGACTTAATAGAGCTTTGAAACTTTACTATGCCGAAGAAAAATCCTGCTTTCCCTTTATTTTTTTAGCAGTTTATGTTTAATACACTACTGTACTGTATTTGTTTTTTCTCTCTCTGTTGCTGCTGCCTGATTGTGTACTTCAGGTTCCAAATAAGGTGCATGGTTGGCTGGTCAGGTCATAACTCTGATGTTCATAACTCAGGTTTTCTACTGTATGAAGTTAAAGTCAGCTAATTCTGCAACCCACCGGAGCACTATGGGGTTCAGCCTGGCAGCGGTGGAGATGTAGGTTAGCACATTATTATCTCTGTTAACTGTGAAGGATTGTGCATCGCAGATTTAGTCTACTAAATAAATAAATGGTCAGTTTTCGGAGTGGAGAGAGGTAAATAGCAAGGTCCCCAGGGATCTGTACTGGGACCGGTGCTGTTCAACATATTCATCAATGATCTGGGAAAGGGGGTACACAATTTTGGCAGGCTCAGCTTAGTTTTTCACTCCAGCTAGCTCCTGAAGCTCAATCCTGGGCAAATTGCCCTGATTACAGTTTCCATTATCTCTGTCTCAGTGGTCCCCTTGGGAACACCATTTGCAATTTGATAAGCCAAACTGCTTTGGTTTAGTCTGTCCTTTTGCAGGGAGTTCCTAAACTGTCCTGTTATTTTAAAGTCTTTCTTTAACACTGGTTTTCTTTTCTGGGATGGGATTGACAGATCTTTTGCTCCTCTTTTGCTGTAGCAATGGCTTGTAAAATCTTCTCTCCTAATGCCAGCAATGTAAGACAATCCCTGATTTTCCAGCGGGTTTGGCTCTTCACTATTGAAATGAATTCTTATATATTTGGGTAAGGTCAAAGAGCTTTTGGCTGCAGTTTCACTGTGATGTGTCCCAGAAATGCCCAGGGAGTCACAGACTTCTCTTAAATGCTCATCCTTTAGCTGGTATCAGAGTCCTCCTACCTCCACTACTGGTCTTTTAACTCTCTCCCAGCCATAGCGCTTGCAACCAATGAAATCTTCCCTGGCAGCTTTCTCTGGAGCAGTCTGCAGCAGTTTGGTGGGTTCATCTCTTGGAGAGGTCAGATCTCTCCTGTCTGGGCTCACCAAATCTTACACTCCCGGAGCAGGGGCGGTTTGATTAGTGAAGTCTTATTAAACTTAGTATCCACAGAACAAACAAGAGCTTCAAGCCTTTTCTGGTTCCCTTGGGAGTGCTACACTGCAGCTGAATTGAGCCGAGGCGAACGTATGGCTCCTCTCAGAGAGTGCACTAAAGACACAAAGTGATGGGGCTTGTTTCCCTTCTGGGGAGCTGCATTCACTCAGCTGGGGGGGAGGGATAGCTCAGTAGTTTGAGCATTGGTCTGCTAAACCCAGGATTGTGAGTTCAATCCTTGAGGGAGCCATTTAGGGATCTGGGGCAAAAAGTAGGGATTGGCCCTGCTTTGAGCAGGGGGTTGGACTAGATGGCCTCCTGAGGTCCCTTCCAACCCTGATATTCTATGATGCTAGAACAGGCCAGCAGGGCAGCATCTCCTCTTGTGCAGGGAGTCATCTCAGGAGAAGCACAAGGAACAGAACAGCCTTTGGACTGTACACGTCTGTCCTAGACTACACAACACCTCTTCTCTCCTCCTCGCTTCATCTTCAGTGAGCAGTATTTTCCTGCACGCCGTCTGCTCTGACCCCTTCTGTTGATACACAAAAAGTGTTCATGGGAACACTGCTGGCGCCAGCACTGCCAGGGCACTAGCACGTGTGCACACTTAATCACCTTTGCCAGCGCTGGGCGTTTCCACAGCAACAGGCTGCGTCGGCAAGAGGTGTGTGGCTCCGGGGTCGTCATCCCAGCATCTCTCATGCCGCCATCAGGCACGTTGTCTTGTGTGGGCTTTTTGCAGTGCATTGTGGGATACGAGCACCCCTCTCAGGGAATTTTAGCGTTTAGGGTGCAGGACAGATATGGCAATGTCCTGGCACATCCTGGGCGAACCTACCTGAATTAAGTGTAAGTCACTTTGGAGTCCATTGTATTAAAAATGCAAAGTTTCTGTATTATTGGGGGTTGTCCAAAATTCCTCTAGGCGGGAGGCGTGGCCAGTGTAAACCTCCAGAAGCATTATGAGCTTCAAAGGACTATTTCAAACAACTCGCCAGACAAACAAAGTTACATGGGGTTCTGGGGAAATACCTGGGGGAGGCAAATGCACGTTACGAGGCATGGCAGGGTGTAGAGGATTCATGCATGAGTCCCTACTGACAAAAAAAACAACCACTTTGTTGGGAGCTGTTCTTCGTTTGGTCACTGTAAGAGTTGCTTTGGCAGGAAGGGGCAGAAGAGGAATGGAGGAAGGACCCAATAGCCATCACAGCCAAAACATGGAGTAAAAACAAAGGACAGATTTGTACCCACACATTCAGAACATACGAGATTGCCAGTCCATTGCTTTAATGACTTGGCTAACTCATCATGCGAAAGGACCCCATTGCCATCAGCTGTCCTTTGATCAGCCAAAGTCAGGAATAGAAGATATGGCCGTTAAAGCCTGCGGTGGTGCAGAGATATCTAGTAAGAGTCCCTGTGATAAATAAAGTTGGGGGGAGCTCCTTTTTATGAACACCCAGTCAGCCAGTTAGCTATGAAGTCCCTCTTGGTGGCTGTTCTCTGCTTGCTTTACCTGTAAAGGCTTAAAAAGTCCCCCAGGGAAAGGAAAGGGAGTGGGCACCTGACCAAAAGAGCCAATGGGAAGGCTAGAACTTTTTAAAATGGGGAAAAAACGTCTGATGTTGTTCTCCAGGAAAGAGGGGGACGGGGAGCAGTTACGCTATGAGAAGCTTTCAGCCAGATATGATCATAGAGCATCAGATCATACCTAGAACAACTTATCTGGAACCCCCAGATGTGTAAGTAGATCAGGATGTTTAGAAAGACACAATTAGGTTTATTTCTGTTTATTTCTTATGGCTAGTGGACTCCTCTGTGCTAACCCCAGGTGCTTTTGTTTGCTTGTAACCTTGAAGCTGAACCCCCAAGAAAGCTATTTTGGGTGCTTACTTTTTGGAATTGCTCTTTTAAAATCTAGCAAAAGCCTAAGTTCCAGGTGTATTTTCTTTCTTTTGGTTTCTAATAAAATTTACCTTTTTTAAGAGCAGGATTGAGTTCTTGGTGTCCTAAGAGGTTTGTGCAGGTTGTTTAATTAGCTGGGGGCAACAACTAATTTCCTTTGTTTTCTTTCTCAGCTCTTCCCCGGAGTGGGGGTGAAAGGGCTGGAGGGTACCCACAGGAAGGAATTCACAAGTGCGCCTTCCTGGGCTCTCAAAGGGCTTCTGCACTTGGGTGGTGGCAGCATCTATCCATCCAAGGTCAGAGAGAAGCTGGAACCTTGGGAGTTTAATACAAGCCTGGAGTGGCCAGTATTAATTTTTTGAATCCTAGCGGGCCCCCACCTTGTGCCAGAGTGGGGAATCAGCCTTGACAGTCCCAGTCTTTCAAGCAGGATTCAAGTTCCACTTAGTACAAGCCATGCTATGGCATCCGTTTTGTTGGAAGTTTTTCTTCTGCTGTTTATTGTAAGAGTTGCTTTGGCAGGAAGGACCAGAAGAGCAATGGAGGAATAACCCGGCCATGGCCGAGATAAGGAGCAAAGGCCAGTGACCACAAGGAGGGTTCGAATGCAGCCATACAGAGCACAACGGATTAGCAGTCCATCGCCTTAACCAGTCAGCCAGGCCATCAGTTAAAAGGGCTCTGGTGTCACCAGCTGTCCTTTGATCTGCTGAAGACAGTGCTGAAGCCTGTAATCATGCTAGTGTTGGGGAAGCCTCCTGCAAGATTCCCATTCTCGAGAGGTGGTTGTGAGTCCTTGGCGAGTGAAAGACATGCTACGGCAATTGCTCCCTAGCTGCTGCCACCAGAACAAGGAGGAAAGACCAGAGATAAATGTGGTGTTTGAAATCACATGGGCAGATCACAATGGAAGTGCTGGGACATCAGTTGGGGTGTGTGTATGGCTGAGTCACATGACTGACCCCATAACATGTGCTGTGTCTGTTTCTGGAGGATGCCCCAGGGTGGCTCCCGCAGGTCCCAGCCCTGGGTTATAAATAGGCTTCGTAGAACTCAAGTTTTAATTTTTTTTCTTTATAATTTTGACAATGTCAATGTTGATTTTTAAGGGTTTTTAAATTTTTGTTAGCGGTTTAAATGTCCACTATTGGTTAAAATCATGGGTTTTCGCAACGTTTTTATATTTATTGATTTATATTTCACAGTGGAGGGAATTAAAGGGGGGGTCAGACAATAATTATTTAATGGCAGTAGATGTTGAGATGCAAAGAGTTAAAGCTTTCTAACCATTAAGACACAAATTGGCATAATCACATGTCAAAATATACAGTAAATATCCCAAAATCAACCTCTAACAATGTCTCGAGCAGCATTTCTCTTCCTTTGCTTATCTGCAAATGTATGATTATTATCGATGGATATATTTTCTTGTGGGTTTGTGTGCATGCAGGGAACTTGATGTTTACTGATATTTACCAATAACAATCTCATCCATCCAAGCCTAGTTCTAAACAGAGCCCCGCGCTGTGCTTGAGATGAGCACGGAGCGCGGGCTGTGGTTGCAGGCTGTGGTCCCTGTTCCCAGCACAGGAGTGTCTCCTCCCCCAACCCCAACCCCATCCCCTCGGCCCTGGCATATTTATAGACACACAGCCCCAGGGAGGGCAAGCAAACAGCACCCTTTGGGACAGGCCCACAGCTCTCTCCTGCTGGATCCGGCTCCCTCTCCTCAGGCCAGGCCCTGCAGGAATGAAAATTAAACCCTTTTGAAGTGAATGTGTCACTGCTCACACACGGGGCCGGACTCTGTCCTGGGGACAGGAGCATGATCCCAGAATGACACTGCTGCAAGCCGTGGGGTTCCTCTGTAGTTACACACACACACAGAGCAGTGTGACTGACAAGCAGGGACTGGGGTGTGTGCGGGAGGGCTATTTCACATAGTCTCCTCGCAGTCTCTCCAGGACATGGGCACAGAGAACGGGAGCTGCCATAGCAATGTTCCCTCTAATTTTTTCCATCTATGTGCAGAATAAATTTTGTTATGTGCACCGAGGTATGTGCCTATGTGTGCCATCAGTAGAAACAAAAAAACTAGATATAATATATATTTTAAAAAAGTTACCATAGGGATAATTACTCCAGCCAGGACAGCTTAGGCATTTTAGAACTCACTACTCAAAGCATTAAATTTAAGTGTAAGAGAAATGAAAAATATGAAATGCACAAACCAGTCAAAACACTAAAATAACACACTTTGAAAGAATAAAATTACAGAGAATATATGCGCATTACAGGAAGTACGAAGAAGTAACAACAACAATAATACGAGTATGTGTTGGGAGGTGAGTGTGAAAGAGACAGTGTGTGTGTGTGAGAGAGAGAAAGAGAGACAGACAATGTGAGCTGGCTGCTGGGGAAATCTCAGAAACAGTGCACTGTCCCTTTAAGAAAGGCACTCAGTCACACTCACCATTCAGGGCTCTGTCTTTAAGGGCTTGTCTACACTGGCACTTTACAGTGCTGCAAGTTTCTCCCTCAGGGGTGTGAAAAAACACCCCCCTGAGCACTGCAAGTTTCAGCGCTGTAAAGTGCCAGTGTAGACAGTGCACCAGCGCTGGGAGCCGTGCTCCTCCGTGCTATTCCCCTCGTGGAGGTGGTTTTATTAGAGCGCTTTAACGTTGCCAGTGAAGACACGCCCTCAGATAAAGTTCAGATCTCACCACAGAGGAGCGCCTGCGGGCTGCTTCTTGGAGCTACTTCTTGTTGCCCCATGTTTATCAGTTACCCCCCCCCCCATCTATTCTCATTAGTGAGTTACTCCCCCAGCCCCAAGTCTCATGGACACATCGCTGCACAATTACGCAGCCCACAGACCCCTCTCTAATCCCAGCCGCCCTCTGGTCTGCCCCGGTGACCCAGGAACTTCTTGGTGCCAACTGACCGAGGGCAGAGGGGTGCAGAGAGTTTTATGGGATCCCCTGGGACAGATATATGCACAATAGCTCACCAAAGGGTGGCCTGAGAGGTCTCTACCAAGAGCCCGTAGCCCACCGGGCATCATCATTGCTGCAAGGTGTTTGTATGGGACATAGCTTAAGAGAGATGTGAAAAGTAAGAGATTAGGCTCCAGAAGTGTTGAAGAAAAGCTTGTCTCCTGCGCCATGGCAATCCCTTCGGCTGAGCCAATCAGCACAAAGCACAGCTGTGGAGACAGGTTATATGCACTGTCTGGGCCAGGTGTGGGCCTGAGAATCTACAAAGGGCTTATAGATCATAGAATATCGGGGTTGGAAGGGACCTCAGGAGGTCATCTAGTCCAACCCCCTGCTCAAAGCTGGACCAATCCCCAATTTTTGCCCCAGATCCCTAAATGGCCCCCTCAAGGATTGAACTCACAACCCTGGGTTTAGCAGGCCAATGCTCAAACCACTGAGCTATCCCTCCCCCCAGCTACACTTACAGTGGCTTGGCTACACTTACAGTGCTGCTTAGAGAAGACACTACCTATGAGAGAGTTTCTCAGCGTAGGTACTCCACCTCCATGAGAGGTGGTAGCTAGGCCAAAGGGAGAAGCCCTCCTGTGGACACAGTGCTGTCTGCACTGTGGGTTAGGTCAGTATAACTGCGTAGCTCAGGGATGTGGATTTTCCCCACCCTTGATCGATGTAGTTAGACTGGCATACACGGATAGTGTAGATCAAGCCTAGGACAAAGGACCCCGAGGGTAAGTCTGCGAAGAGAGACCTCCTCTGGGAAGAGACAATGGTCTGTACCTAAAAAGAAAGAGGAGAGGGGACAAGAGCTCCCTTTCACCCAGGAGGCGGCTGACAGTGTTTGTCTCAGGAACAGGAGATCACAGCCAAGCCTGGAGTAAAACCCTGGAAGGACTGTGGGGTGAGCGTTGCTCTACCAGACAAAAAAGAATCTCGTTCAGTGAGTCTAGGCTCTAGTCAAGGTGGTTTGATTTTATTGGCCATGGAACCGTTTTTTTCCAACCCTTCTCTTTGCTACTCCTTGAATCTCTACACTCTGTGAAATCACTTGTCCTTGGTGTCACTATGAAGGGATCTAGAGCTGTGTGTTGATCAGGGCAGTGATTGGAGGTGGAGCTGGTCAGCTGGGGGCCCTGTTCCTTTGGGAGCAGCGGATCTGTGACTGCTGTGAGTGCCCTGCGGGACAGGGGCTGGGTGCTGCAGCAGGACGCTTGGAGGGCTGGGGGCTGGAGTGTGCCTATTGCCAACCTGGAGAGAGGCCACCCCACGAGGCCTAGAGGGCACGGCTTGTGTGGCCTGTAGCTAGGGGAGTCGGAAAGCTGATCCCTGGTGGGCACAGACAATGCTTCCTCATGCCAGGGGCAGCTGGTAGTGAAGTGCCTCACTGCCCCGGGTCCCCCCAGGGACCATCACGGGCCCCCAGAACCTCCAGCCTCCTCTTCTTTCTCCTCCTCCCCACCATTCCCCTCAATATATGGGGGCTCTCCCCTGCCCTTCCCCGCAGGCCTCTCCTGTCGCTCCAGGTCAGGCTGAGCGACGGCTCTTTTCTCCATGATGCAGGTGATGATCGGGGCAGACGTCACGAGGAGCAGGACCAGGGTGGAGCGCAGGATCCAGACCCAGAGCTGAACAGCAGGTGCTGGAACATGGGAGAGAGCAGGGTGAGAGGTCACGTGCCATGGGGTTGAGTATGGGGACAAATGCACAAGACAAGCCTCACTCCCTGCCTGGCTGGAGGGGTCTTTGTTGAGTGCTTCCCCCCCACACCACACACTCTGGGCGTGTGTTGGGGAATTTCACCCAGCAATGACACATCCTGGACAAGCCAGGGGGAGGCCTTTGACTGACCCTGGTCTTACTGGTTAGAGACCTCATGTAATCCTGCCTGGCCCCGCTCCTGCGAGGATCTTCCTCACTGCTTCCTCTTTGCCCCCTGGTATCCAGCCCTAGTACCTGGTCAGCTGGTGTCAGCCCCCTGCTCTGCACCCTTGGGGCCCTTTCTGAGACATGCTGGCAACTGGAATCTGGGCTGATACATTGGGGACTGAACTGGGGACCTCCAGAGCCGAAAACATCAGCTGCCGTTTCATGAACTAAAGAACCAAGCCTCTGACATCGTCGGCTGTAACAAGCCACAGCCTCTGTGGCTAGGCAGTGAGAGAAACTTGTAACACACTCACCACTGGGTTAGGCTGTCGCCCTGGGGCTGCTCCCAATTAGGACAGGCCAAAATTGTCTAATCTCAGTGCAAGGCTTCCCCCTTCTTACAGAGAAATCACACAGAACTAAAGAAAACTGGTTACCTTTGGCAGAAGCTTCCCCTCCAGAGTTGCTGGCCCCAAGTATATCTGTAGGGTAGATGTACAGATTATGGTTCCCTTTAATAATCTGAAACCCGTATATAAATCAGAAGCAAAATGTCAGAAATTACCACAGAAGTACGTGGGCGTGAAAGCAATAGACTGGGGTTTCTTTCTAGGACACAGGCTTCGTAAAATCACCCCATAAATCTTAGATTCTATTCCTCAATGTCTGACTTAAGGAACATTGACATCACACAAAATTTCAGGTGTATATGCCCCCCCCCCAAAAAAAACCTGAAACTTTGTGTCATGTCAATGTATTAAACCTAACAGCTAAGATAATGCTATATAAACATATTCCCCCTGGGTGTGCAGGGGGGACAGAGGTGCTGGGGGGAGTGTGGCCTGGAGGGCACTGCGAGTGCTGAGGGGTAGCCCAGGGGGTGCCATGAGTGCTGGGGGGGTGGTCTGTGGGGGCTCCATGGGTGCTCAGGTGGGAGCAGCCCGGGACCCCCGCTGGTTATGTGGGGGGGATTGGCGGGGCTGACAGGCTCCCTACCCGGCTTCTCGGAAGTGGTGACGTGTCCCTCTCTAAGCTCCTAGCTCCGCAGGCTACCAGCTCCGCAGCTCCCATTGGCTGGGAACTACGGCTAATAGGAGCTGTTGAGGCGGCGCCTGCGGGCGGAGGTAGAGCACAAAGCTAGGCGCTGAGAGAGGGAGGGACATATTGTCGCTTCTGGGGAGCCCCCACAAGGTAAGCCCAGAACCCTTCCCCTCTCCTGTGCCCCAACCCCAAGCCTTGAGCCCCCTCCACACCCAAACTCCTGCTGCTGCGGGGGGCGGGGGGGAGGGGGCGGTGACCCAAGACTGCCCCAGCAGCAGCTGTTGTGTCTGGCCCAGGGGCTGCCTGAGCTGCTCGGGGAGCCCTGGAGCCACCCACACCGGGCGCTGCAGAAGTCACGGCGGTAACTTCCGTGACCTCCATGACAATCTTGCAGCCTTATCTATGACATGTCTTAGATGTTGGGTTCTGAGGTGTATTGAAAATTGTGGCAGAATTGAGGGCTATCACTTTAATTTGTGAGCTAGTTCTTAGTACTGCTTGTGGGCTTGTGGGCTCCGAGGGAAGTCATTTGATTTGTGACAGTCTGGATTGTAAGAGCCAGCCCAGAGTAAAGTTGTGTGAGGTGTGTCTCGCTTCCTTAGGGAGCAGCCTGCTTTGTCTCTCTCTGGTTTTGGTGGTGTCATTCTGAATTCTAAGAAATAAAGTTGTATTATGCTTTAACCTTCCAACAAGAGTACCGATGTTTTTATTTAACTTCTCTATGTATATGCTGGTAACAACACAGGGCAATCACCCATTTGATGGCCAGTCAGTAGGGGAGGAAGCATAGAGCATGATGTCACATGGCTTCTGGAGTTGATGGTTTAGGCAGGGACACCATCTGCCTCCACTTCTAAAGATTCATGGCCCCGCTTCCTCTGGAGTACTTTGACAATTCCACGGCACTGTCCATGGAGTTTTGTCCAATCAGGATTGATTAGGTCATCTTTTTATGACAGATTATTTACTCAATATAGTAAATGTCATGAAGAAATTGGAAGAAATCCAGAAGAATCATTCAATCTATAACTGTACATTGCTGGCTGTCTACTGGAAGTCCCAAAATATCAATCAGCCTCCATGGATCATGTCACTTTGAGGAAAATGATCGTAAGATCTTCTGATCATGAATGGAGTAAATGGTTAAACAACAAAATTGTTGAGCACTTGATAAAAGGTCTAAGCTAAAAATCTATTAAAATTTGAAAACCACAAATATGTAAAAAAATTCAGAGCTAGAGCTGAATTCTGCAGCTTAATTATTAACACACACATTCAAGCACCCAATCTGACATTTTACACCAAAAAGGTTTACGTCCTCCAGTTTAGGGCAAGCAAACAAACAAAGAATCATAGAATCTCAGGGTTGGAAGGGACCCCAGGAGGTCATCTAGTCCAACCCCCTGCTCAAAGCAGGACCAATCCCCAATTTTTGCCCCAGATCCTTAAATGGCCCCCTCAAGGATTGAACTCACAACCCTGGGTTTAGCAGACCAATGCTCAAACCACTGAGCTATCCCTCCCCCCAAAAAGTACTTCCTTTTGTTTGTTTTAAACCTGCTGCCTATTAATTTCATTTGGTGGCCCCTAGTTGTTGTGTTATGAGAAGGAATAAATAACACTTCCTTATCTGCTTTCCCTACATCAGTCATGAGTGTATACACCTCAATCATATCCCCCTTTAGTCGTCTATTTTCCAAGCTGAAAAGTCCCAGTCTTATTAATCTCTCCTCATACGGAAGCTGTTCCATACCCCTAATCATTTTTGTTGCCCTTTTCTGAACTAAGTCCAATATATCTTTTCTGAGATCATAGAATCTCAGGAATTCATTTAGTCCAATCCCCTGCTCAAAGCAGGACCAATCCCCAAATTTGCCCCAGATCCCTAAATGGCCCCCTCAAGGATTGAACTCACAACCCTGGGTTTAGGAGGCCAATGCTCAAACCACTGAGCTTTCCTTCCGCCCCCAAAGATCTCTTTGTAATCAGTAAATTAATTTCCCTTATTTTCCACTGACCTGAGTAAAAATCAAAAGAGTTGTTAAAACACCACTTTTACAGGCAAAAGAGCTTTCTTTATCTCAACACAAAGGTGGGATTTTAAATTCTCCCAGGATCCCACAAATTGTAGAGTCATCACATGTGACTGTTTGAAATCATCATATGGGGACACCAAAAAAATCAATGATCAAATAAATAAAAGAACGTCTTGTGCCACATGCAGACCAGAGGGCTCTAGCAGCTCTACTTTAACGCTTTACTGTTACTCAGAAAGTAGAAAACGGACCAGCTCCTCAGTTAGTCTGAATCTGTAGAGTTCCACCAAAGTCCAGGCGAGGAAAGATGAACTCAGAGCCCAAATCCGTATGAGGTGCTGGTTTCCCTCAGCTCCAGTTGGACCTACTGAGATTTGCAGCTGCTCAGCACCTTGCTTGATTAGTCCTTTAAGCTTTAAAGCATGTGACCAGGAAAACCACTGGTAAACTAAGGGAGTCACTGAAAAATTGAAGCTGATTTGAGAAACCCTAATGTGCTGAATTCACAGGCTATGCAACTGGTGGTGTGAACTGGACATTAGGAATACATTGTCAGGAAAACAGATACTAATTGGAACCCTACTGAACTGGGTCCCAAAACTCCTATTGACTTCAATGGGCTTTGGATCAGATTCTGAGTAATTGATATGCCTTTTTCACCTTGTGCCCAGCCTCACAAAGTAAAATATACAAAACCTAAATTTCTTCCATATGATACTGGGCAGAGACATATATATAAGGGGCTAACTCTGCTCTCACTGAAATCAATGGAAGCTTTTCTCTTGCATTCAAAGGAGTTAGGATCTAGTTGGTACTAGGACTAAAATATTTTAGCTCTATCTATTAATAGATTCATAGACATTAAAGGCCAGAAGGGACTTGATGATTTGACCTCCTGCATAACAGAAGCGATTTCTGTATCTCAAGCCCGCAACTTCTGTTGTGCTAGAACATGTCTTTTAGAAAGAGACATCGAGTCTTGCTTTAGAGACCTCAAGCCATGGAGAATCCACCACATATTAAATGAGTTCCCTGCCTGAGCACCTGTTCCCTTACCATGGAGTCTCTAATGAAATAAGCCCCAGAACATAAACAAGAGAGATGGGCCAGAGCTGCAATATTCAAAGGCAGATTTTGAACTTCCTCTTTCCCAGAGCCAAGAAAAGATGGAAGGGATTTTAACTCAGGGTTTTGACCAAGGTCATTAGATAGGGGAGAATTGCAGAATATGGGTCTGGATAATGTGTGCCCAGAACTTAGAGATGCAGCCACAAGTAGTTTATAATTTAGCATCATTTCCTGCTGTGCATGTGCCCGGGGTGTTTTTCAAATGGTCACAACCCGGTTAGTTTACCCCCATCTGCTCTGAACTTCAAGCAAAGTCCATATGGACATTCCTGACAATGCACCTGACAAATTTCTCATTTAAGGATTGATCAATTTTTTGAAGAGGTTAAACCTGTTCTTCACCTGCATAAAACTCAGAAAGGGCTGGTGGAATCTTGTTCAACCATTAAATAAAATAAAACAAAACAATTAGCGTTGAGCTGGACTTCAGGAATGGAGACTTCAGCACAAGAGATGGAAGTTTTGAAACTTACTCTAGTTGCCACTGGCTGCTCCCACTGCACCCCTGCTGGCTGCCCCCTGCGTGCTAAGCAGCCCTCCCTTCATTCAGCGTGTTCCCTGGCGCACTCAGGTACCGGCGGGCACTGGGGAGAGAAGTCTTCTCTTGGTTCCTGTCGTCCTTGTGCTGGTAGCGGCAGAAATACTCCCCTGGGCTCTCTGGAGACACGGGCTGGGCTGACTCAAAGATAAATTTGTTTCTGTCCTTGGGCAGCATTAAAATTTCCTTGCCGTCCTTACAGAAGATGACACGCATCACTGAGGTGTCCATAGGGACGAAGAACAGCAGTATGATGGTGTCCCCTTTGGGGGGTAGGGCCCTTGTTCAGGATCAGTGTCGGGGCAGGGAGGTCACCTTCATGGGGAGGAAACATTATTTGGTGAAACGGCTCCTCTCTCATGGAGCTGACATTTGAATTACGGCAGAGACTAGCCAGGCCTTTGGGTGTCACCCTGGACTGGGCTCACCTCAGCCTGGGACTTTCTGCCATGGGGAAGAAGGGTCTCACTCTCACGAGCCGGATTTGTAAATTCAAACCCAGATGCCCCACGTAACTCAGGGGGAGCTGCCCCCTCCTGCTTTACAGCCCCGTCAGCTCCCTCCAGCTCTTCTGCTTTTATCCCTCTTGGGCCAGCTCCTCATTGGGGGTAAATTGGCAAAGCTGCCCTGACTCCAGCAGGGCTACGCCTGTTTACTCCAGAGCCTTCACCTAGGGAAGGGGACTGGCAGGACACAACCTGGGAAAGCAGCTGGGTGGAGTCACTAGCCTTCACTTGATGACTTATCCCCACCGGCAGCCGTGTCCCTGGGGTCTGGTTCTCCCTGCCTGGCACTTTGCACATTGCAATCCCAAGTTGTGGCTGCAGTACATGGAACAGACTCGCGTTGGCTTTGGTCGCACTAGCTTGAGTAGCCATAGGAGTGAAGCCACGGCAGAATGGGGTCGCTGCTCGAGGGTGAACCCAGTGTCTCAGGCTGCCGTGTTGTTACTGCTGTTGTTATCTGAACTAGCCCAGGTGTGTCTACACATGCTCTAATCACACCTCTGATTGCAGGGGGGACACGCCTCGAGTGAGGTCACTGCCATCTGTAAAATGGGTGAGAGAGATGAGCTCAGCCCCTGGTGTGTTGACCAAGGTGGTGTCCATCTTGTAAGTGGGGCTCATCCGGGAGTCAAACTGCTGGGGGCCTCCAATGCTCAGGAGAAGTTTGTTTTTATCAGAGGACTTGTGGGACCCTCTGGGGTGTGTGTGTCCTCTCTGGGCCATTCCACAGAGGGCGGAGGGTCTGTGACTTGAGCTTCAGCTTAAGATATAAAAACTCATGCCCTGCGTTCCAAGGAACTCTGGGTCTGAAACCCAGAGTGAGGCTCTGACACACTCACACCCTCTGTGGACCAGGCCCGGAGTGCGGCATGTACGCACCAAGCAGGGCATTACTGAAGCATGTGGAACTCCACTTGAGTTCAGTGGGAATTGCTCCCATTACGCCAGTGGCCGAACTTGGTCCTCACCTGATGCCAAATTGGTGCAAATTCCACTGCTCTGCCGCGTACAACCTTTCATCTATTTTCAGATCAATTTACACCCGTGTGCTGCCATTTACACTCCCATTGGATTCGGGGCCCCCGCACTCATCCTGTGGGTCTGACTCTTCTCCCACTGAAGTCACAAGGAGTCGGGCCCAATGAATCAGCACCAGGCTTTTTTACAGTCAGTGGCAATATCCAAAGTGTCCCCCATGAGACCTGATTCCTGGTGCTCTGCCCCACCCGCCGGACACACAGGGCCTGCTTCTCATTTACACTAAAGCCCCATCCACGGGTAAAGTGAGTGTGAATTTACACCCTCTGTTAGCCTCCTTACACTGCCCAAGTGCTATTAAGAGGCCTTAGTGTGCCTGAGGATCGGGCCCCTCTGTTCTATAATTAACGTTGTTACACGGCACCGACACTCACCGGGAGAGCGGCAGATTTCCTGACTTCCTGATTTATATTTTATTGCCCCTGTGCACTAAAATATAAATTCCCATCGTTAGTGCAACCAGGTCAGTTGGGAGCTTATCAGAACTACACAAATTTAAAATACATGGAGCTTTTGCCATTATGGTAATGAGCACACGGGGCGTCCTCCTGGTCTCGCGCTGCCGAGCGTCTCTGGTGGCAATCTCGTCCCCAGGCAGGTTTCCTCCACTACAAATTTGTTCTGTCCTCCATCAGTTCTGCCGTCTTCCTAGTCAAGCACCTGCACCTCTCCTCTCAGATCAACAGCCACGCCCACAACCCCAGCCCTTTAGTCACCCTCCTCAGATTTTCCCACTCCCGCCTCCTCTTCTCTCTGCACAGGGTCTCACTAAGGTATTTAGAGGGAAAGCTGGCACAATATGATGTGACCTTCCCACTGCTTCCTTCCTCCCCACATCCTACACCTCTCTCCTTCTTCTCCCTTTCACAAACACAGAAGTTTCTCATCTACTTATCTCATCCCAGCTTCTAATCGCTCATCCCCTCCCTCCCTCTTCCGCTTCATCTCTCACTCTCTTCTGGTTCTTTCCCCTCGCAGTACAAACACTCATTAACTCTCCCAATAACCCCTCTCTTGTCCCTATACTTGGGAAGAATCCCCATAAACATCCACAAAGCTACCTCAGTATCCTCCAGATCCTTCCGTGAAACTCTCCATTGTCACGTTGCCTACAATAGACCTGACAATGGGGAGGCTGCTGGTGAGCTGAGACTGTATCGTCTCACTGGGTCCATCTACACTGCAGCTGGGCAAGAGCTTCCGAGCACGGGGAGATGGACACGCACTCGCTCTGCTCAAACTAGACTTACAACGAATGAAAATAATCTAAGTTAATATAAAAATATAAATGCTGCAGAAATCCTGCTGTCATCAGTACTAAAACTCATCTTTCTGGGTTACATGACTGCAAACAGAACATATCAGAACAAATCAGACGTCAAGAATTATAACATTCAATAACCAGTCGGAGAACACTTCAATCTCTTTGGTCACTCGATTACAGACCTAAAAGTTCGCAAAAAGAAAAGGAGTACTCGTGGCACCTTAGAGACTAACCAATTTATTTGAGCATAAGCTTTCGTGAGCTACAGCTCACTTCATCGGATGCATACTGTGGAAAATACAGAAGATGTTTTTATACACACAGACCATGAAAAAATGGGTGTTTATCACTACAAAAGGTTTTCTCTCCCCCCACCCCACTCTCCTGCTGGTAATAGCTTATCTAAAGTGATCACTCTCCTTACAATGTGTACGATAGTCAAGGTGGGCCATTTTCAGCACAAATCCAGGGTTTAACAAGAACGTCTGAGGAACAGTGGGGGCGGGGGGGGGGGAGGAATACACAAGGGGAAATAGGTTACTTTTTATAATGAATCAACCATTCCCAGTCTCTATTCACGCCTAAGTTAATTGTATCCAATTTGCAAATTAATTCCAATTCAGCAATCTCTCTTTGGTCAAACTGGACAGCCTCTACGTAAAAGAATAAATGGACACAAATCAGATGTCAAGAATTATAACATTCATAATCCAGTCAGAGAAAACTTCAATCTCCCTGGTCACGCGATTACAGACATGAAAGTTGCGATATTACAACAGAAAAACTTCAGAAACAGACTCCAAAGAGAGATTGCTGAATTGGAATTAATTTGCAAATTGGATACAATTAACTTAGGCTTGAACAGAGACTGGGAATGGTTGATTCATTATAAAAAGTAACCTATTTCCCTTGTTTATTCCTCCCCCACCCCCCATTCCTCAGACGTTCTTGTTAAACCCTGGATTTGTGCTGGAAATGGCCCACCTTGATTATCATACACATTGTAAGGAGAGTGATCACTTTAGATAAGCTATTACCAGCAGGTGAGTATGGTGGGGGGAGAGAAAACCTTTTGTAGTGATAAACACCCATTTTTTCATGGTCTGTGTGTATAAAAACATCTTCTGTATTTTCCACAGTATGCATCCGATGAAGTGAGCTGTAGCTCATGAAAGCTTATGCTCAAATAAATTGGTTAGTCTCTAAGGTGCCACAAGTCCTCCTTTTCTTTTTGCGAATACAGACTAACACGGCTGTTACCTGAGACCTAAAAGTTGCAATTCTTCAACAAAAAAACTTCAAAAACAGACTCCAAGGAGAGACTGCTGAATTGGAATTAATTTGCAAACTGGATACAACTAACTTAGGCTTGAATAAAGACTGGGAGTGGATGGGTCATTACACAAAGCAAAACTATTTCCCCATGTTTATCCCCACCCCCAACCCAACTGTTCCTCACAGGTTCTTGTCAACTGCAGGAAATGGCCCACCTTGATTATCACTACAAAAGGTTCCCCCACCACCACCCCTGCCACTCTCCTGCTGGTAATAGCTCACCTTACCTGATCACTCTTGTTACAGTCTGTATGGTAACACCCATTGTTTCATGTTCTCTGTGTATATAAATCTCCTCACTGTATTTTCCACTGCATGCATCCGATGAAGTGAGCTGTAGCTCACGAAAGCTTGTGCTCAAATAAATTTGTTAGTCTCTGAGGCGCCACAAGTACTCCTTTTCTTAGAACATACTTGGTGGCATTTGCCTCTGAATCAAAGCCAGCAGCAGAAATATGAGTTGGAATGAAGCATTGAAATCATTTTACAGTAGCTAAACATTGTGATTATCTAGTAGTGATGCTCAGCACAGTCCAGAGAACTTCCCTGAAATAATTCCTAGAACAGATCTGTTAGAAAAATGTCCAGTCTTGATTTGAAAATTGCCAGTGATGGAGAATCCACCGCAACCCTTGGTAACACGTGTCAATGGTAATTGATGGAGCTGTGGAAGCTAAAAAGAGGAGACCTTGAACATTCCTCCTAGAAATAATTAAGTGACTCATTAGCAGTTCTCAGTCCTCCCTTAAAGCCAAGCTAAACCCAGCCAGTTGTGTCCATACTCACAGAGCAGCCAGAGGCCCAGCGGCAGGAGCATTGGGAGAAGTGGTGAGAATCGCAGCAGCCCCTCAGGGATTCCGCAGAAGGGAAGGCCTGTCTCTCTCTGTTCCTCAGTGTCTCAGAGAGAGACGTCTCTGTGGCTTTCTGATCTGACCTCTCCCCTTCTGATCTGCAGGGAGCATAGAAGCTGCAGGCACTCTCTGATCTGCCACGTGCTCCCCGCGGTTCAGAGAGAAGAAAAGCCACAGACCTTTGAGAGACATGGCCGTGTCTGCTACCGGCCTTGCTGCGGCCAGAGGGACGCTGCTCTCCCAGCTCTTGTCACAGGCCTTACGCTGAACATTGTGGTTTTAACATTGAAACCAGACCCGAGCCAGGGTCACACCGGAGAGGAATGACAGCTGGGTGGTGAACCTCTCCAGAGTTCAAGTTGCAGATGTGTCCCTGCTTAAAGCTGAATTTGGCACCTTTTTTAAACCCCTATGAAAAGTCAGAGTGGTCTGAAAATTGGTAAATCAGGTCAGGGACTGGGGTAGAGATTGTGAGAAAATTGGAAGGGAATTTAACAAGACATTCCTCAGATAGCATCCATTCCAAAGCTGCAAAGTCCTTCTAGCAGCTACTAGACAAAAATTGTCAAAACCTTGAGACTAGGGAGGGTCTGTGATGGTGAGAACTTCCACTGATGCCCATGGCCAAGCTCTCACTGGCAGCTGTCAGATCAGGCCCTTTCTTTGAAACTTAGCAGAAGCGTTCAGTGTCCCTTCAACTTCAGTAAAGTCTCACTTATGCTTAAATACTACACCCTGGGCAGCATTTCTTATTGGCATTGCACTGTGGGTTTAGCCACACATCCTTGTGTTTACAAGTTATTGAAGTCCTCTCCAATTGCTTGCCTACAGATTTAAAGTCTTTACGTGAAATGATCTTAGTGGCCTAGGAAAGAGAGAGCTCCCAAATCACTTCCCTTACGAATTTGCACTTACCAGGGCAATTCTGGGCAACTGCACCTGTATTCTCCCACTGTGGTCCATTAAGAGCACCTGCTCTAGGCTTCTGACTCCTGAACCATCACCTTTCATGCGTGGAGATCCCAGTGTCCCTCCTTGCTGCACAGTTCTCTGCCTACACTGTGCTACCCCCAGCAAGCCAGACTCCCTAAAAGGCCAATGTTTGAGCTCTGCTTTCTCTCCGAGGGCTATGGCCAGTGTCTCACCTGCAGTTACAAGTTGCCACACAGCTACTTCTAAACCACCACATTTATTCTGAAGCTGAAAGAGAGAAAACAGATTAAAACAATAAATGAACCTACACACAGGTTAAAAAGTTTAACAGAGATCAACCCCAGCTCCAAGCTAAGAAGAATATTATCAACCACCTAACTAGGGTGGTGATGGTGACTATGAAATGTTCCAGGAGATTACAGAAGGTATAAACATAGTAAACTCAATAATAATGGGGGATTTCAACTTTCCCATATTGACTGGGTGCATGTCACCTCAGAACAGGATGCAGAGATATAGTTTCTTGATACCATAAATGACTGCTTCTTGTAGCAGCTAGTTCTGGAAATCACAAGGGGAGAGGCAATTCCTCATTTTGTCCTAAGTGAAGAACAGGACCTATTATACTAGAGGACTACAGCTGAACTGCTTGGTAATAGCAACCATAATATAATTCAATTTAACATTCTTGTGTGTTGTGGGGCAGAGGGGGACACCAAAGAAACCCACCACAGTAGCATTTAACTTCAGAAAGGGGAACAATACAAAAATGAGGGAGCTAGTTAAAGGGAAATTAAAATATACAGTCGCAAATGTGGAATGCCTGCAAGCTGCACGGAAACTATGTAAAAACACTGTAATAGAGGCTCAAATTCAATGTATACACCAAATTTAAAAAAAAACATAGTAAGACCACCAGAAAAGTGCCACCGTGGCCAAACAACAAAGTAAAAGAAATGGCTAGAGGCAAAAAGACATCCTTTAAAAATTGGAAGTTCAATCCTACTGAGGAAAATAGAAAGGAGCATAAACACTGGCAGGTCAAGTGTAAGAGTAGAATTAGATAGGCCAATAAAGAATCTGAAGAGCAACTATCCAAAGATTCAAAACCTAGCAGCAATTAAGATTCCCACATCTGAGCCATTATTTTTAGGGGACAAATCTGAGGAACTGTCCCAGACTGAAGTGTCACTAGAGGAGGTATTGGAACAAATGGATAAATTAAAGAGTAACAAATCACCAGGACCAGATGATTTCACCCAAAAGTTCAGAAGTAACTCAAATGTGAAACTGCAGAACTACTAAGTGTGATCTGTAACCTGTCATTTAAATCAGCTTCTCTACCAGATGACCAGAGGATAACTAATGTGATGCCAATTTTTTAAAAAAGGCTCCAGAGCCAATACTGGCAATTACAGGCTGGTAAGCCTAATTTCACTACCAGGGAAATTGGTTGAAACTATAGGAAAGAACAGAATTGTCAGACAAGTAGACAAACGCGATTTGTTGGAGAAGAGTCAACATGGCTTTTGTAAAGGGAAATAGTGCCTCATTAGTCTATTAGAATTCTTTGAGGGGTCAAGAAAAATGTGTACAAGGGGGATCCAGTGGATATAATGTACTTGAAGTTTCAGAAAACTTTTGATAAGGTCCCTCACCAAAGGCACTTAAGCAAAGTGAGTGGTCATGGGATAAGAGGGAAAGTCCTCTCATGGATCAGGAATTGGTGAGAAGCTAGGAAACAAAGGAATGGAGAGACATAAATAGAGGTGTTCCCCTGGGATTGGGACTGGGACCAGTGCTGTTCAACATATTCATAAATGATCTAGAAAAGGGGGTGAATTGTGAGGTGGCATAATTTGCAGACAATACAAAATTACTCCGGATCGGGAAATCCAAAGCAGACTGCGAAGTGTTACAAAGGGATCTCACAAAACTGGGAAACTGGGCAAAAAAATGGAAGATAAAATTCATTGTTGATAATTGCAAAGTAATTCACATTGGAAAACTAATACCAACTATACATACAAAATGATGGAGTCTAAATTAGTCTAAATTAGAAAAAGATCTTGGAGACATTTGGATGGTTCTCTGAAATCATCTGCTCAGTGTGCAGCAGCAGTCAAAAAGGTGACCAGAATGTTGGGAACTACCAGGGAAAATATCACAATGCCTGGATATAAATCCATGGTACGCTCACATATTGAATACTGCGTGCAGTTCTGGTCATCCCATCTCAAAAAAAGATCTTTTAGAATTGGAAAAAGTACAAAAAAAGGACAACAAAAATTATTAAGAGTGTAGAACAGCTTTCATATGGGGAGAGATTAAAACGACTGGGCCTTTTCAGCTTAGACAAGAGATGACTGAGAAGGGATCTGATAAAGGTCTACAAAATCATGACTAGTGTGGAGAAAGTGAATAAGGAAATGTTATTTATTCCTTCAAATGACACAAGAACCAGGGACCACCCAATGAAATTAATAGGCAACAGGTTTAAAACAAACGAAAGGAAGTACGTCTTCACACAGCACACAGTCCATCTGTGGAACTCGTTGCCAGGGGTGTTGTGAAGGCCAAAAGTATAATGGGTTTCAAAGAATCATTAGATAAGTTCCTGGAGGATCGGTCCACCAATATTAGCCAAGATGGTCAGGGATGAAACCCGATGCTCTGTGTCTCACTAGCTTCTGACCACCAGCAGATGGGAGTGGATGACAGGGGACGTATCACTCACAAATTGCCTGCTCTGTTCAGAAAACAGGACACTGGGCTAGACGGAGCATTGTTCTGACCCAGTCTGGCTGTTCTCATGTTCTGATGTTCACCTCAGGCTGCAGAAGGTGTCAGTGCTTCCAAACTCACAACTGGATTTTCCCTGAGGTTACGAATTTTTAACTGTTTCATAACCAGAACCTAGACTGGGCAGATCAGCCTGTTTCTTTATGCAGATTGGGCCTTCGATTTCAGATTCCAGTAACAGATAATCAGTATATAATCATCTTCTCCTCAGCACGTAGATGCCACTTTCCCACCCCTCATCATCTGCTGACTCTAGTGCCCATTATATAATATAGCCGCCTGTTACAACATCCGGTTCCCTATGCTTTGGGGTTATGTATCTCCTGCCACCACCAAGCTTCACAAGTGGAAATTTTACTTGTGTCTTCCCCCACTGTTCTACCTTATCCAAGACCCCTACCCCCAGGAGTGGGATACTCGCTGATGAACATGGTAGGTGCTCTTCAAAGCCCGGGCAGAAACAGACAGTCACCATAATGCTACTCTGGGCTTGTTTAACAAACTCTTACTTGATTACTTGCACGTAAAGCCAGGAGAGAACTCAGTGACTGTCCATCTAGAGGTGCCCTCTTTACCCTCTTGAACACGGGAAAGTCTCACTGCAGATCCCAGGGCAGACGTCCTTCTCAGAAACTCCTGGGTCTTACGTCCTCAGAACTTGGTCTCAGTGCCGCCTTCCCAGTTGCCTGGACCATACAGCCCCCCATGGACTAGTCTCTGGTGTCTTGAGCATCCCTTCCTGGCACCTTCAGCCAGGCCCCAGAAAAAAACCATCTCTAGCCATCAACCCTCAACTCTCTCTTTGCACATTCCTTGCCCACCCGCTGGAACTGGCATGAACGTGCTACGGGGGCTCCTAGCAACCCAATCAACCTTTCCAGAGTCATCAGATATTAAATTGCTGTCTCTTGTCCAAACCCAGGTTTTAATTCCCACAGCTCCAGCCCCAGTAACATGAATTCACCACATTATTCGTTTGTCAGGCTTGTCAGTTCTGTGGCTGGCTTGCCCGGGTTGCCCGACTGAGGCTGCTTTTCTCTCTGGAACGGGGAGACGGCATTCTGTCTTGGCCGTGTCTAGCTAGGTGCCCTCACCGCTGTAGCATCTCAGCTCCTCCCAATCATACCTGGATTTCTCCCTCCCCACACCTCTGGCAGGCAGGGGAGAATTATTCCCATTTTATCAGGCCCAAGGAGATGACGCCACTTGCCCCAGTTCCCCCAGTCGGTAGCTGATTCTAGCAGGAATTCTCCCCCATGACAGGGGAACACAACACCTGCTCTGGGGGTGTCTGCAGAGAAGCTGCTTTAGCGGCATAGAACAGGGGAGGACACACTTGTGAGAGCTGCTTCTGGATCAGTCACTGACAAAACACGCTGGTAACGCAGGGTTCAGGGGCCCGGCGATAGCTCCTGCCCTGCCAGGGCACTGAGTCCAGCACCGCTCAGATTGTCAACCCCAGGAAATGCAAGGTTAAGGTTAACGCCCACGCACCTCACCTCTGCTCCCCTGGAGCTGGCAGCAGCCACTGGGAACCATGGGCCTGTGCTCCGGCTGCGTTCCCTGCGCTAGGTGCGGCTGTGTGAATGGTGGAGGGGTTTGTCTGAGAAGCGTGGCAGGGCTGTGATGAGCTTGGAGTCCACGGGGGACAGGTGGTGAGCGAAGGCCCAAGAGGTGTTTGTACTTGAGAGACCCAGTTTGCCCTGTGCAGCGCTGCGCTCTGCAGGCTGTGCCAGTCGCTGGGCTCGGGGGTGTTCTCGGCCCGGGGACTGTCAGCAGGGAGGTGGGGGTGGGGCTGCTCTGTGGGTTTGCTGAAGGGCGAGGGAAAGTCGAGCATTAAATGGCATCGTGCGCGTAGGAGTGAGGGGCTGGGGGAAGGGATGTAAATGTAGCAGAGGCGGAGTTCTTGGGGTGGAGCAGGCTGGGTCTGTGAGCGGAGAGCGGGTGCCTCTAGCTCCTGTTTGCTACAGCGCGAAGGCAGAGCCTGGGCGTATTGGGGCATCGATCAATGAGGGCAGAGTTAAGGTTGCACAGGCCTGACCCTTCCCTCGGTTTCCTGGTTTTAGGAAGCCTGAGTGTGAAATACCTGAACTCGGAATGTTCTGGGTTTCAGACGTGTGAGTTTGGCTGGTCTCAGCGTTCTGGACGGGAGCGAGATACCCCGGGGCAGCCTTGACTCTGTGCTAATGAAACTGTTTGTCAGAGTGTGTGTGTGTGTGTGTGTGTGTGTGTGTGAGAGAGAGATGGGGGGGAGCGGGGAGGAGGGAAAGGAGAGGGGAAGAGAGAGAGAGAGAATGTGTGCGTGTGAGAAAGAGGGAGAGTGTGTGTGTGAGTGTGTGTGTGCGTGTGTGAGAAAGAGAGATCAGGCCCTGTCCCCCTCAGTCAGAGATGTTCATGACTCTCTGTATCTGGGAGTCTCTGCGGCCCCTGTGGGGATGAGAAAACGTGGCTTGAACCGAGTCTGTGTAACCGCAAAGTTTCCGTGGGGCCCCAGCGGACTCGGGGAGGCAATTGCCGCATGTGTGTCTCACCGTAATGCCTGGCCCCAGGTGATGCTGTACGATGCTCCCAGGAGGCAGGCTGGGCAGAGAGAAGGCAAATCACTTTATTCATTGCACAGGAGCCAGCTCAGACCCAGCCTGCCAGAGACTCCTTGGGACCAGGTCTTTAAAGTGACTCAGGCACCTAACTCTCATTGACATCCATGGGAGTTAGGCACTTCAATACCATCAAAAATCTGCAGCCTTTTTCACCCTGGACATGCTCAGAGTCTCAGCCCAGACCCCAGCACATCCCCCGATAGCAACATTCCAGCGTGTCGCTGGCACAGCTACGCCCACGCAGGCATCCCCGCGCTGCCCCTCTCCCCACCCCCACCATCAGGCCGGCACCAGAGAGACTTGGCTCAGCATCTGCTTCCTGGACCCTCAGTAAATGCAGGAGCCATTTGGGTCCACATTTTGAACCCATTTGGGACCCTGCATTTGCATTTCCCACAAACAGGTGTGCATGTCAGGTGTCCCTCCACATGAACAGTCTCTGAGGGTGGGAACTTCAGCCAGGAAGGTTCTGCCATAACGAGAACAACGGGCTGTGACGCGAAGTCTAACCTTGGCCACACCCAAGAAGAGTCGGAGCTTCCCCCGTGTCATCGATTGATCCAAACACTGGTTCTTGCTGGCTGGTTAACAGGTTCCATCACCATCTCCTTCCCTGGGGCTCCAATCAGGCTGGCAGCGAGTGTGGGGCTCATGCAGGCTTGTGGGGCACTGGGAATCCTGTGGGGAAGTGAGAGGGAATCCCAGTGACCAGCTCAAATGCAGCTGCTGCCCACCCCTTCCCCAGTAGCTCCCTGAGCGCTGGGCAGGGAAGCATTCCCCAGCAATGGGCTGGGGACAGCCCTGGGCATACTGTGTTATCTGCCTGTCCCCATATCTGCAAGGAGAGCTGGGGGAGTTCCCTGCTGTTGAGCCCCCCTGCTCAGATGCTGCTCACTCCCCAGTCTGAGCCCCTGGTCTTTGGGGTTATAAAATGCTGGGGAAGAGCAGGGGCTCAGGCTCCAGGTGAGTGAGCTCTGGGGCCTGGCAGGTGGAGCCAGTGAGTGGTCTCAACACAGATCTTGGTAGCAGGTGTGGGAGATGGAAGCTCTGTGTTGGCAGGGAGGCTGGCTTAGATCCTGCACCCCCAACCAGTCCCTGCACTGGCTTTGTGGGGAGAACAACCCCCATCCCACGTGGGACTATTCACAGAGTGTCGCCCTTACCCAGTGCTACGGAGCCGTCCGGGTGTCCCGCACTTGAGAGTGACCCTTTCCTGCCACCGCGTACGTCACTGCACCATCCCCGTCCATTCTGGGCTGCTGGGACATCAATACATTTACACAGTTAAACATTTACACCCTGTTTCCAGTCTGAATTTGTCTACAAGGGAACACCAGGGAGGGAGCCCTGAGCAGGGCCCAGGGACATGGTGAAGGGGAGGGGGAGGAACAGCTCCTCCTTAGACCTGGGGCAAGGGAGCGCCATGCTCAGGAGGCTGCTGGAGCACAGGTCTTAACTTTAACCACCTGCCTCAGTCCTATTGGAATCAATGGGAGGGATGCAAGCGCTTGGAGTCCCCATAGGATCAAGGGCTCCCATCAGCTGGGGCTTCCGGGGATGAGACAAGCCATGGGTCAGTCAGGGAAACTCCCCCAGCTGAGCTGGGATGTCATCAGGGACCAACAGACAAACCCTTCTCCTTTCTTCTATTGCATGTATGGGGCCAGATCCCCAGCTGGTGTAAATCAGCATCACTCCATTGCTGTCACAGGCGTGAGGCTGATTTACACTCACTGGGGATTTGGTTCATTGACATCAACGAAGCTACAGCTGATTTACACCAGTGCGGGATCTGATCCCATTGACTCCAATGGAGCTACAGTGGTATGAAACTGGCTGGAGAATTAAACTCAGATTCTTCAATTCTTTCTTCCTTCATGCCAAGACGGTCACTATTTATTCCCCAGGGCTAGGGTCACCCCACAGCGACCCTCACTACTGGCCAGACCAGGGGTGCTGGCACTGGGATCAGCCCAGGGGGTTCCCAGGTTTAGCTGTAACTCCTGGTGCCTCTTTCCATGGGAACGTTCTGCCCAAACCTGGCAAACTGCGGGCACCGGCACGGCGACTCACCTGGTCAGCGCGGGCTCCAGTGACCACGGTGTCTGGGGGAGAGAACCGAGGTCAGTGCATCCTCACCAGCCACCCCATGCCCCGGAGAGACACTGCCCCATGTCCCCCAGGGCCCCAGACCCTGACCCCAGCAGGGCCCATTGAGGAGAGACAGCGGCGGGCACCGCAGTGTGAGCACTAACGGGCTGGCTGGCCCAATGGACACTGGGTACCCAGCTTGCTGCCCGTGTTGGATAGGGTTGCCAGGTGTCTGGTTTTCGCTTGGAACGCCCGGTTGGAAAGCGACCCTGGTGGCTCCAGTCAGAACTGCCGACCAGGACATTATAAGTCCGGTCAGTGGCACAGCAGGGCTAAGGCAGGCTCCCTACCTGCCCTGGCTCCGTGCAGCATCTGGAAGCAGCGGCATGTCCCCTCTATGACTCCTATGCATAGGGGCAGCCAGGGGGCTCCGCACGCTGCCCCTGCCCCAAGTGCCAGCTCTGCAGCTCCCATTGGCTGGGAATTGCAGCCAGTGGGAGTTGTGGGGGTGGCACCTGCAGACGGGACAATGCACAGAGCCGCCTGGCAATGCCTCCACATAGGAGCTGGAGTGGGGACATGCCACTGCTTCCGGGATCTACTTGAAGTAAGCGTCACCTGAAATCTGCATCCCTGCCCCCCTGCAAGCCCCAACCCTTTGCCCCAGCCCAGAGCCCCCTCCTATACTCTGAACCCCTCGGATCCATCCCCCAGCCCGGAGCCCCCTCTTGCAACCCTAAACCCTCATCCCCTGCCCCACCCCAGAGCCCACATGCCCTGCCAGAGCCTTCACCCCTCTCACATCCCAATCCACTGCCTCAGCCCAGAGACCCCCACTCCACCATGAACTCCTCATTTCTGGCCCCACCTTGGAGCCCGCAACCCCCAGCCAGAGCCCTCACCCCCACCCCAATCCCCCTGAGCCAGCCCAGTGAAAATGACCTAGTGAGTGAGGGTGGGGAGAGTGACAGAGGGAGCGGGGATGGACTGAGCTGGGGCGGAGCCTCGGAGAAGGGGAGGGCTTCAGAGGAGGGGCAGAGCAGGGGTGGGGCAAGGGTGTTCGGTTTTGTGTGAGTAGAAACTTGGCAACCCTAATGTTGGGGGAGAGGAGAGGAGAACTGGGCCAGGCCCCATGGATGCTGGGTGCCCAGACTGCTCCCCATATCAGCAGGGTGAGAACTGGGACAGGTCCCATGGACACTGGCTAACCACAGATAACGGGGCGATGCTGTTTGTTCCTGTCATGTGTCTCCTTTCTCCCCACACAGGGAGGTGTCTGCCCAAGTCCCTGCGCCCACCCTGCAGTTTGTGGCAGAAGCTGCCAGGCTCCAGCCAGTCCCGTTCCTGCCCACGGCCGACGGCTCCTGTCACCTTGTCATTGGGTTGGGCAGAGGCTGAGGAGACAGGGAGAACAGTCCCCATCAGGACAGGACTCTCTGGCCTGGCTACCCAGGGCCCCTTCTGGCCCCAACACCCCGGACTCTGACACCAGCCAACAGATGGACAAAAGGCAGGAGCCGAACTCCCCCCAGGGCAGTGCCGGAACAACAGGCTCTTACACTGGATCTGATCTTCAGCAGCCGGGCTGCTCCGCTCTGGGCCGGGTTCCCTGTGTGGAACGAGAGCTGCGTCAGTCCCACGTGCGGCAGCTGGGGCTGGGGCTGGGGCCCTGCTGCCGTTAGTGATGGGGCAGCAGCACCATCGCCATCACTAGGGCGGGGGGGTTACGAGGCTTCCAGAAAAGGGTCAGGCCCCGCAGAACCCCAGGAGAATTTGCACTGTGGGTAGCCGGGGGATACGGCCCAGGTCAGCTCCCCAGGGTGGAGTCCCAGACAGGGCAGCAATGGTCCCCCCCAGACCTGGGCATCACCTGGGGGAGCAACCCCAGAATGGAGCTGGGGGTCAGGGCGAGGTTCCCTCCTCCCTGTGAGTCCTGCAGCATGACACAACTACCGAGAGAAAGAAAAGAGCGTCAGGGAAGCTCAGCGCACATCACGGCCTGGGGCGACTGTCGGGGCCTGGCGGTGTGCACCTCTGCCCCCGATGTGCTGCACCTCCCCGCTGGTCTGTGGGGTCTAGCTACCCACAGAGCCCTGCAGCCGCAGATCCACGGAGGCAGCACAGGGCAGTGGTTAGTGCCGGGGACAGATGCCCAGAGACCTCAGTGCTGGGCGATCTCAGACCAGTCAGTTCTGCTCCCCGTGCCTCAGCCAGGTTACAGCTGGGTTACAGCCTCTCACTGCCATTGGAGTGAGATTTAAGATTTCAGAGCGATGCTCTGGAACAGCCGCCCATCTCAGCTCATGCTCCACCCCACCGGCACCTACCTGTCTTCATGAGAAAACAGCCCAGCAATGCCAGAGCGAGGCCGGCCATGATGGCGAGTCCCACAATGGGTCCCAGTCCTAGAAAACCATTGGAACAGCCGGGAACAGAGAGAAAAGCAAGGGATTAGGCTGGGGCAGAGGAGCCCAGGGACTGACGTGGGTGGGGCTGGGAGCATCCAGAACACAGAGGCAACACAAAAGGGATCGAGGATGACGGGTGAACCCCAGGGGTGGGGATACAGGATGGGGGAGGGGGGTGAGCCCCACGGGCAGGGATCCAGGACCAGGGATGAGCCCCACGGGCCAGGGACACTCGAACCAGGACCCCTCCTCCCTTTATGGGATCTCATTGATTAGATCTCTTACAGGGCACCAAATTTCTCCATCCCTGGTTCTGCTTTGATTCAAGGTTCCCACAGGCCTCCTTCTGTGGCCTGCGGAAGCTGCCTGTAACTTTCCCCCTTAGGAGAGGAATATTACAGCCCTTTTTCTGGGCTCTGAGCTGACATCTTGGGGAGCGAGTTCCCGTCCTGGGAGTCAGGAGTCCCACAGCCCTCGTTGCCGTGGCTGCAAGGGATCATTGAGGCCAACTTCAGCCCTCGCTCAGCTTCTCTGCGCCAGCCCCTTTTAACCCAGGCCAGCCATCTAGGATGACCAGATAGCAAGTGTGAAAAATGGGGACACTTTTTTTCCCCCCGGTGAGGGGGAGGGGGAGTATATTGGCCTATATAAAACAAAGCTCCAAATATCAGGATGGTCCTGATAATATCAGGACTTCTGGTCACCCCACATCCATCCATCTTCTCCTCCCGCCTTTGACTCCCTGGAGGCTTCTGTTATCCCAAGACTGGACTGACTTAGCCACATAGCCGACCTGGCACAGGGCTGCGATAATGTTCCCTAGCAGGGGAGAAATGCAGAGAGGGGCAGGACCAGTCACCTCATCACGGGGCCAGTCACCCTGGGACACCTGGGCTGCCATCACATTTCACAGTGAGATAACGAGTTGGCTTTAGCCATCTCCTTGTGAAACACCCTATTGCTCCTCATGGATTCTTACCCTGCAGCCCCTGCCCATCCAGGTGCCTACAGCAGGGTAATGGTCTTGCCACTGAGAGTGGTGGGTGCTCTCCTGTAATTTCAGATCAGCTCCCCCTCTCTCCTCCCCCACACACAGGGAAATCCCGCAGCCAAACCCTTTATCTTGGGGACATGCCTCCCCTCCAGAGGTGTCACTTCCCGAAGGGCTGGGTCCATCTGTGGGGCAGACACAGAGCGATCACAGATCCCCTCAAACAGCTGATACCCCAGTGTAGCATGGCAATGATTGCCAGTGAAATACGTGCGACCAGCTCTGGAGCCATCACACAGGGACATGGGAACATTCGATTAACAAAGTAATAAAGCACTCAGTAGAGTGGATAAAGCACTGGACTTGTATTCAGGAAACCCAGGTCCTATTTCAAGTTCTGCAGCTAGGTAACCTCGGGTAAATCATTTCCTCGCCCCATGCCTCAGTTTCCCCATCCGTAGAATGGGGATGATGATGCTACTGACCTACTCGGTAAAGGGCTTTGCGATCTATTCATTGAAAGAATTGATTGGCCTGAGTACAGCGCTGCGGGTGTGACATTTTTCACAGCCCTGCACGGCATAGCTAGGTCAGTCTAATATTTCAGCTTATACCAGGCCTCGAACTGCACTTGGGTCTGGGTTGATTTTCAAATGTTAAAAAAAGTGGGGGGAAACCCCAGTTTCACAAAAAAAATTCAGACTATTGATGTTTCTGTTTTACAGGATTCAAATAGAGTAATTAAAACAAATATTTCAGAACATATGCAATAGTGACACCTCGGTGGGTCGTCACCAGTGGGGCTTAAACCTGGGACCTCTTGATCTTAATGCATGAGCATGTACTGCCCTAGCTGAAAAGATAAAAGCCTGTTTACCTGCCAGGAACTAGGCCCCTCACGGTCTCGCCGGCGTGTCCACCACTAGAGGGGGACAAAGTGCCAGACCGGGCAGGCAGGGCTTACACATATTTGTTCAAATCATAGAATCATAGAATATCAGGGTTGGAAGGGACCTCAGGAGGTCATCTACTCCAACCCCCTGCTCAAAGCAGGACCAATCCCCACCTAAATCATAAATAAATAAATGCTGAATGCTTGATTTTGCATTTCCCCCCCTTTTTCTATTTCCCCCATTTTTGGTTTTGCATTTTCCCCCATTCCCCCCCCCCCATTTTTCTAATTTCAAACTTTTTCTCTTCTTTCCCCCCCTCCCCCTTTTTGCCATAGAGTGTGATAATATAAATCATGGCCAGGGTAGGATTTTTGCTTTTCTCCTCTGCTTTTTCTGGGTCCCCCCCCACACACTTCTGCTCTGTAACTTTTCAGAATGGCTCCACGTTTGGAATAGTTACCCAGGGGCCAAAGGGAAAATGAGAGTTGGGCCCAGACCCTCCAAGGTATTTAGGCACCTAACTCCCACTGAAATCACTGGGCCCTTAGCGACCACCTGTGCAGATAACCCCCTCAGCGTAGCTTCAGATATAGCGGGGGGAAGAGTGTTTCTGTCGATGTAGCTAACACTGTCTGGGGACATGGTTTCCTCCACAGGGAGAACAACTGCTTCCGTCGGTGTACGCTGTGTGTCCACGCGGAGACTATGTTGGTAATGGTTCTGTAGTGTAGCCAGAGCCACGCTTTCGTTTTCCCGTTCAGTGAGTTTGCCGGCGTTGGAGATGTTTTGAAAAGTTACAGAGCAGAAAAAAGAGAAAAATAAAAAGGTAAAAATGAAAACAAAAAACCACCCCAGTCATCACTCATTCTGCTGCACTCGGGCAAAAAAAGGGGAATAGGGAGGCAGGGGCAGGGGAAAGAAATTTCAAAAAAAGCTGTGATTTTTTAAAATGGAAATAAAAAAAAATTCCATTAGGAATGAAACATTTTTGGCTATTTTGGAAAGTTCTCATTTAAAGCAAAATAAAAATGTCAAAAATAACATTTTTCAGTGAAATTTTTTTTTATTAAATCCTATTTTTTGGGTGGAATGTTTTTCAGGAGACATACTTCCAGCAATTCTAGTTTGGCATCGGTTAGTTCACAGCTTTGTTTTCTGAACTCCAGCAAAGCACGTGCAGGAGCAGCTGAATCGCAGCCAAACTGACAAGAATCACACCTGCCACTAGCACCTGTGCAGCAACCACGCTCCGGGCGCAAAGGTTCCTCTATTTACCTGCTACGCCCCCAAAACCCCTTCGCCCTGGGACAGAGGCAAGCATGGAAAATGTCCGCACAAGAGATGGAAGTTTCCCGGAGTGAGGAGTGACTGACGACAGGGGGTTATAACAGAAAGTGATTTCCCCGATTCACCCTTGTGTGATGCCAGCTTGACACCAGGGCAACACACTGATTGCAACAGATGACTGCGATGGAGTGACACCGATGGCAATCTGTGAGGGCACAGAGGTGACCTGAGCCCCCCGACTCTAGCTGGTGCTGCATTAACGGCCACTATCTGAATCCTCGTCACTTGGGCTGAGATTCTGTGCGAGGGCCAGGACAGGGCACCGGCTCAGTCCCTCTTTGCCCCTCTGCCCAGCAGGGTCTTCACCCTTTGTTAACACTAGCTGAGAGCATTACTGGCCACGAGCACATACCGGGGCTCACTGGGGAGCAGATGGTGGCATGTGGGGCTGCCTGGACATTTTACATTCCCCACATGGAGGTGAGCCCGTGGCCTCCTGCCCACCCAGGCACCTGTGGTGGGGTAAAGTCTCCCCTCTGAGATTGGCATGTGCTCCCCCCTTATCCCAGCCCAGCCCTCCAGCTTTCCTACAGGGAAATCCCACAGCACAGAGCAAACCCATTTACCTTGGGGCGATGCGTCCCCTCCAGAGCCATCACCACCTGTGGGCCAGGTACACAGCGATTACACATCACTTCAAACAGCCAAAAGCCTCATACAAAGGAGGGGTAGAAGACCAACCTCAAGCAGGTTTTTCTCAACTTTTTGATTCACTGAAAATTTTGGGGAAAAAAATTGTTTTCAAGTCAATCTGAAACAAGTTTCCCCACCCCCGGATTTTGTGAAATAGCCAGTGAACCAAAAAAATCAGCTAGTCTTTTGCTGCTCTGTTCCGTACTTGTATTTCATGAAGGTTTTAGTAAAGTAGACCATGATGAAAAGAAGTACTTGTGGCACCTTAGAGACTAACCAATTTATCTGAGCATGAGGTTTCGAGAGCTACAGCTCACTTCATCGGATGGATACTGTGGAAACTGTGGAAACTGTCACGAAAGCTCATGCTCAAATAAATTGGTTAGTCTCTAAGGTGCCACAAGTCCTCCTTTTCTTTTTGCAAATACAGACTAACACGGCTGTTACTCTGAAACCAAATATCTGTGTATCACACTCTGCCCTTCAGAGAAGATTGCGATATTTTGTCTTTTAATTAGTGGGAAAAACATCTCTCCCTCACCATGAAGCTCAGCAATGGCTAAGAGGATGGTTCTTCGTCACCCAAAAACATGTAAACATTGCCCCAGGGACAGAGTTCTCATCTGGGAAATGTCAGAGAAGGAGAGGGAAGTTTTACATATTAACTCTAGATATCATGGTGTGACCCCAGCCCGTCCCAGCTCCCTGACCCCTCTGCACCAAGCCCACCATTAGTGCATTGCATTACCATCCACATGCAGGTCCCAGGGGTCACTGGAGAGAGAATTGTTCTCCTGGTTATTCTCATCCTTGAGCTGGTAGCGGCAGGAAAAGGTCCCTGCACTCTCCCTGGACACTGTATAGGGTGAGTCGTAGACGAGTTTGTTTCCTTCCTTGGGCTGGACAGAAATCTCCTTCCCATCTTTGCAGAAGACAATGCGGGTCATGGGGGCGTCCAAAGGGACTAAACACGACAGCACGGCCATGTCCCCTTGGTGGGCAGACAGCCTGTCCAGGAACAGCCGCGGGGCAGGGAGAGTGCCTGGGGAGCAAACACATCAGTGTTAAACACCTGGGGCCAGATCCCCCGCTGGTGTCAATCAGCAAAGCTGCATTCACTCCTTTAGAGTGGGGCCAATCAACACCAGCTGGTGATCTGGCTCCATTGACTCCAATGAAGCAATGCTGATTTACACCAGCTGGGATCTGGCCCCTTGGTGGTGTCACTCCCTGAGGCTGTGGTGTCTGGAGGAAAGGACAGGATGCACTGGGAGTGTGCAGAGATTTTAGCCTTTGTTTGTCCCACTTTGGGGCCTGATGTCTCTGTGCAGGCTTCCCTTCCATGCCAGTGCAATGCTATGGATTACAAGGGTTCAGCCAGGAGACAGGCAGAGGGGCAGAGATTGCTATTTGCCCCCATTTGGGCAATCATCTCCAGGCTGTGTGCAAGGAAAAGCAGCCACCCCCACCCCCCAAATAGCCTGTCTCTCCACCTACACTGGTGTAAATCAGCAGTAACTCCCCTCAAGCCAGTGAAGTCCCACCCAAGAAAGGGGAGTCAGGCCCCAAGACACTTACACTGATGCTGCACCGACCCCAATACTCTGAGTCCTCAGGGTCAAACCCAGCTCTGGTCTAAGCAGGACAGGCACCCGCTTACGCCAGTGGCTGAATTCAGTCCCCACTGAATACCAAATGGGTGCAATTTCCACTGCTCGGCAAGGTTTGATCTATCACCTCTTACTGGCCACCTCACGCCCCTCATGTGTCACAGTGCTGTCGACACGGCCACTGGATTTGGCCCTCATTGGTTTAAATTAGGTGCTTTAACTTGATGGAACAAATTCTCAGTTGGTGTAAATGGATGCAGCTCCTTTGACTTCAGTGGAGATGCACCTGTTTACACCAACAGAGGATTTGTTCTGATCTTGTTCCCAATGAAGTTACAAGGAATTCTGCCACAGGAAGCAGGTTTGGGCTTTGTGTGTCAGAGTTAAAAATGGAACCCAGGAGTCCTGACCCCGCAGTGATCTGCTCTAACCCACTAGACCCCACTCCCCTCGCCGAGTCCTCACTCCCAGCCCACTGCACTCCTTATTAGGCACCTTCTCTTCTTCTAATGTAGCCAACACTCACCTGGAGAGCTACAAATTTCCTGGCTTGCAGCAAGCCAACCTTTTAAATAAAAGACACCACATTCCTGTTAGTAGCGCAGACAGATGTGCTGTAGAACACTTAATTCAGTTTAAAATCAATGGACATTCTCCCAGCAAGGCAACATACAGACACAGGATGGTGACAGCTGTGGAATCCCCTCCTTTAAATCTCTCCTGTGCAATAAACTGCATTTGTTAATCGCACTCTTCCAACTAATCCCTCTCCCTTGCAACGGCTTCTCACCCACCGAACTGCACTGCTGAGTAAAGGGGTCCCTAGGCTCATGGATTCTCAGGCCAGAAGGGACTATTGTGATCATCTGGTTCTGACTTCCTGCAAAGGACTCTACAGAGAACCTGACAAGATGATTCCTGCATCTAGGCAAGCACCTGTGTTTGAGCTAGACAGCATCTCTTAGAGACACATCCACTCCTCATTTATTAACTCCAAGTGACAGACAATCTAAATGCTTCCCTTATTAATCTGATCCAATGGTAAATGAGCCACCCTCCCTACGTGGGCCTTATTCCAGTTTGAATTAGTCTGACTTCACTTTCCAGCCGTTGGCTCTCATTCAGCCTTTGTCTGATCGATTCAAGAAATCTACCTCTGCTGTCAGAAATCTCCCTGCAGAGGGGCTTCTATGCTGTAATCTAGTCACCTTTTAACTTTCTCTCCCACCAGCTAACCAGACTGAGCTCCGTCAGCCTCTCACTGTCAGGCAGCTGTTCCAGACCTCGCATCATTCCTGTAGCTCTTCCCTGAACTCTCACCTTTCCCCCACGTGTGGATCAGGTGAATGAGTGATTTAAAACGGCCCTGGCAATATTCAGTGCTGGGTCCGTGCTAGGGCCAGGGCCTGAGATCGCACAGACATTGCAGCTGCTAAAATATGTGGATTTTGCTGGAAGGGTTGAAAGTGCTTTAAATCCCCTGATATAGAAAACAATAAGCAGGGAAAAGTGACAGTGTGTGGCAGTGCTAGGGATGTACTGGAGACCAGGGGTGTGTGAGCGGGGTGGGGGGTTGGCATAGGCCTCTGTCGGGTCTAGGGCAGTGATGCTAGTCTAATAGCCCACCTGGAACATGTCTCTCAGGACTATTTAAGCAAACAATTCTCTGCCTGTCTCATCTCAGCCTTCTCCTAAAACCCAACCAGGCCCGTTGTGCCCATACTCACAGAGAAGCCATAGGCCCAGCGGCAGGATCATGGGGAGAAGCCGTGATAACCCCACAGGCTGGCAATGCCACAGCAGCATCTGCCTCTCGGGGATCCAGGCGCCATCTCTCAGGCTCTGCTCCTTAGTGTCTCAGTGAGAGAAATGCCGTGGCTCTCTGATCTGGCCTCTCCGCTGCTGATCTGCAGGGACCAGAGAAGCCGCAGGTGCTCTCTGATCTGCCACGTGCTCCCCAAGGTTCAGAGAGAAGAAAAGCCACAGCCCCTGTGAGAGACGGGGCCGTGTCTGCTACCGGCCTCGCAATGGCCAGGGACCTCACTCCCTGGTGAGAGGGGGAGGTTGTTTGCACAGCTCCTCTCTCATGGGCTGGGCAGTTTCTCTGTTGTTCCCAAATGCCGAGGATTGAGGGGTTGATACCCGATCAGACCAGCCCCTCTGAGCCCAATTCTCTACCTTTGGGGTTTGATAATGGATCAGACCAGCCCATCTGAACCCAACTCTCCACCTTTGGGGTTTGATACTGGACTAGACCAGCCCCCCTGAGCCCAACTCCCAGGCGAGCCCAGAGTGAGAATTACAGAGCAATGGTGGCTTCCCATAGTTATTGCAGCAACAAAGTTTCTGTTTAAAGCAGAATTTTAAACTTTGCCTAAAATCCACAAGACAAGTCAAATCCACCTGAAAAGTGGAAGCCTGGGTGAGTGGCTGAGGCAGAGTGTGTGAAGGAAATCTGAGGCCCTTTGAGAAAGAGGTTCTCCAGATAAAGCCCCTAAAAATGGAGCTGTTTCCACAATAACAACATTATTTTAGGGTTAGGTGTTGAAAAGGCCCCAAAGGAGTCAGGCACCGCTCACTCCTGGGCTTTCATGGCAGTCAGCGCCTCAGACACTCAAGCCCCTTTGGAAATTCCTCCCTGCATGTCCTGCGCTCACAAATGGCAGCCATCTTTACTAAGGGCAGCTTCCCTTTCACATCCCAAGGGTATAGCAACATGGCAGCTATCTGTCTAGAGGGAAGCCTGAGACTTTAATGCCATTATAGAAAAAGCCTGAAGCTGCCCATGGGGAAGATGGCTGCCATGACACTATGGCCTTGGAATGTGAAATGGAAGTTGCCCCTAGGCAGGTTGCCCCTAGTAAAGATGGCTGCCATTTTCCATTGTTTCCGCTAGGACTGAAGATGTAGGCTGCCCTCTGGGTAATGGTTATCATTTCCCTAAAGCCTTGGGAGGCTGCCCATGGCATAGATGTCCAATTTCCTCCTTGTTTTCAAATGGAAGTGAAGCCATAAGCTGCCCTCAGAGAAGATGGCCACCCATGTCCCTGATGTGGCAGAGAGGTTGCCCTAGGTAAAAATGGCCACTCTTTCTTTTTGTGGCCTGCAGGATTGAAGACTGTGGCTTCATTCCCCTTAGAAACAATGGGAAATGGTGGCCATCTTTACTTGGGGCACCCTCCCTCTCATACCCTAAGGTATCACTGACATGGCAGTGCAGCTTCCCATTGTTTCCAATGGAAGCGGTGGCCATCCTCATAATGGTGGCCTCCATGTCCCCTCATGCATGAGTACCATCTGCTCCTGCCCTCCCCCCCGAGAATTCATCCCATTCCCCAGTTTGTTCCATTTCCCCAGCAGGGCTCTCCAGGGCTCTTCATAAAGAAGCAATCACCCCCCTTCCCCCCCGCCACCGGACAATCCCCTTGTCCCTTTTCTAGCCATGTGGGGGTGACACTGTGCCCTCTCTCCACACTGCCCCCGTGCCCTGGGAGAGGCCCCTGTTGAGCGTTTGCCTCCATCTAATTGCCAGGGTGCTGGATCCAGAGCACCCCATGTCCCATCCCTCTCTGTATGCTTAGTTGCCCATGGGCAGATCACAATGGGGGTCCTGGGACATCACTTGGGGGTGTGACTGAGTCACATGACTGACCCCATAACATATGCTGTGTCTGTTTCTGGATGACGTCCCCTGGTGGCTCCTGCAGGGTTATAAATAGGCTTCTCAGAATTCAATTTTTATTATAATTTTGACACATAATGTCGATATTGATTTTAAAGGTTTTTTTAACATTTCTTATCAATTTAAATGTTCACTATTGGTTAAAATCATGGGGTTTCGGCAACATTTTTATATTTATTGATTTATATTTCACAGTGGAGGAAATTACAACGGGGGGGTCAGACAATAATTATTTAATGACAGTAGACATTGAGATTCAAAAGGTTAAAGCTTCATAACCATTAAAACACAAATTGTCATAATCTTATGTCAAAATATACACAGTAAATATCCTTAAATCAGCCTCTAATAACGTCTCACACGGCATTTCACCTCCTTTGCTTAACTGCAAATTTCTATTATTATCAATAGAAATATTTTCTTGTGGGTTTGTGTGCGTGCTGGGAAATTGATGAGACCAGGACCATCCTGATATCTGGAGCTTTGTTTTATATAGGCCAATATACTCCCCCTGCCCCCCGACCAGGGGAAAAAAAGTGTCCCCATTTTTCACACTTGCTATCTGGTCATCCTAGATGGCCGGCCTGGGTTAAAAGGGACTGGCGCAGAGAAGCTGAGCGAGGGCTGAAGTTGGCCTCAATGATCCCTTGCAGCCCCGGGAACGAGGGCTGTGGGACTCCTGACTCCCAGGAGGGGAACTCCCTCCCCAAGATGTCAGCTCAGAGCCCAGAAAGAGCCAATTAAGCTCCCTGGAGCCAATTTCCTCTCAGCACAGTGGGGGATTTTCACAAGCACAAAGTGCACCTCGGTGTCCAGCTCCCAGTGTGGATCGGCCCCTGGAGGATCCCAGCTAGGGATCTGCCCCTTTTGGAGCAATGGAGCCAGGTGCATTTACACCAGCCGGGGATCTGACCCACAGTCCATAACTTGTTATTTGCCCGGGGAGAAGTCCAGGGTTAGCTGGTGCGTTTCAGTCTCAGTGCGGATAAGGAATGGCTCCCTGTACCAGCATGTAGAGCTCGCTGGACCCCAGACCCATGGCTGAAGGCTGGTGTGAGCATGCCAGAGACTCGCTGGAGATGGGTTAGGCCAACAGCTGACCCTGACCCCATGCCGTGTTATGGGCCAGATCCTGCACGATTGGGGTCACTGAGAGCTCTCTCGTTCATTGCAGTGGGAGCAGGGTCAGGGCTGACATGTCCATGGCCCTGATCCTGCAGGCCGATGATCCGTCCCTTCCACTCCTATGGGCATCCCTTGACTTGAATAGACTCTGGGCAGGCGTCAGGGCCTATACCAGAAAAACAATGTGCAGGATCAGGCCCATGAGCACATACACGCTGGGGAAACACAGCTAGGCGAGTCAGTGGGAGGCTGAACACAGGTTTGTCTCCTGATCCTCAGATCTTTAGCTCAGCATATTTTGCATTCACCATAAATATCAGCAAAGAGCCATGAGCAATTCATAGAACCCCCCATGCAGCAGGCAGAGCTGGTATCCCCTTTGTACGGAGCGGCTAAGTGACTGGCCCAGGGTCACCCAGGAAGTTTGTGGCAGAGCAGGGAATTCAGCCCTCGCCTCTAAAGTCCCAACCATGGACCAGCCTTCTGGTACTGGTAATGATCACAGTGATTAATGATTAACTGCTATTTTCATAGAATAGTAGAATCAGAGAATATTTTAATTAATTTCAGCTGGGCTTTTCAGATCCCAGGGAAATCCCATCGTTACCTCCTAAAATTTAATCACATTTGGCCGAGTATGCGGCATTTCTGCTGTTTGCGCCCGTGTGCGAGGTGAACATGTAGCATTTTCCCTTCCTGGACGTCATCTCCAGTTTAGGTTTCATCAAACGAAATGTCTGTCATCTTGAGCCAGTGATTTCATGCATGCCAAGATTTACACCTGAATCCGAGTGTGCAAAACAGCATCCCAGTGTGAAAATGGGCATCCCCTTCTGTGTCCAGCCCAGCCAGCTCGCACGGTCTAGTACCTTTTGTGTGTGCAGCGAGTGGGATGGTGCAAATCCGTTGTGCACACAGACATCTGCACCCCCATGTGACATGCTGTGGGTGTGAAGATGGCAAACACACCCACACGCTGGCAGCCTTGGGGTGTGAGTGCAGGGTGGTGTGTGCAGGCTCAGGGCCAGGGTGCAGCCCTTGGAAAACGACAGAGCATTTCGGGGTGACGCAACAACCTCGTTGCTGAGGTTCAGAGCTGGAATCTAACCAGCGATTTCTATCGTCCTTAACCCTGAGTCAGGTGGTGGTAATTAAACATGCAGTTGCTATTATTAAATCCCTTGGAAGCTTCGGTGCGAGGTGGCAAGCTCTGATCCCATCCCGGGCAGCGTTGGCACTTTCAGGTCCACACAGCACGTTACCAGAGGGCTCAGAACCTCACAGGATTGGAGCTTAATTAAGCAAACGATCCTCTGCCCCGTGATCTCACCCTTCCAGCTAAACCCGGCCAGTGCTGGCCATACTCACAGAGAAGCCAGAGACCCAGCGTCGGGATGCTCAGGGGACAAGGTGATAACAGCATGGTCTGGCGATGCAGCAGGGAAGGCCTGTCTCTCTGCTCCTCAGAGTCTCAGTGAGCCGTGTCTCTCTCATCTGACCTCTCCCCTTCTGATCTGCAAGAAGCAGAGAGCAGAGAAGCGGCAGGCGCTCTCTAGTCTGGATCTTGGCCCTAAGATTAATGTATGAAAAGCCACAGACTCTCTGCTAAGGTGGGGCTGTGTCTGCTATGGGCCTGGCTGCGGCCAGGGGGACACTCGCTCCCTTGTGCGGGTGGAAGTTGCTCTCCCAGCTCTTCTCTCACAGGTGCTGGGCAGGCTCTCTGCTGTCCCCAAGCTCTGAGTGTTGGGGGTTTGGGTACTGGGTCAGACCAGCCCTTCTGAGCCTAGCTCCCAGCCTTTGGGGTCTGATGCTGGATCAGATCAGCCCCTCTGAGCTGAACTCCCAGCATTGCAATTTTCATACAGACTGGATTTCCTCTGTATCAGACCCCAAACCCTCCGAGAACCCCAAAGACTGGGAGCTGCGTTCAGAAGGGCTGGTTTGATCCAGGATCAGATCCCTTCAGTAATCACTGGGCCTATCAATTTATCCTACTATGGGCCCAACTCTGGGAAAGAGGATAAACGTTTATGTAGTGCCACAAGACAGGCTGATGGGAAAAGCTGAAAAGGGGACACAGGAAGATTGAATTAAGCCAAATAAAAAGGCCTAGTGACAGAATTCAAGGTCTGTATTAAGAGCATGCTTGATAAACAGGAGATGTGTGGGATGGGAAATTAATTAATCAAAATTGGTGTGTCAGAAATCAGGCCTGTTGGATAAGAATATGAGAACGGTCATACTGGGTGAGGCCAATGGTCCATCTAGCCCAGTATCGTGTCTTCTGACAGTGGCCAATGCCAGGTCCTTCAAAGGGAATGAACAGAACAGGCAATCAACGATGGATCCATCCCTTGTCATCCACTCCCAGCTTCTGGCAAGAAGCGGCTAGGGACACCCAGTGCATGGGATTGCATCCCAAACTATCTTGGCCAATAGCCATTGATAGACCTATCCTCCAGGAATGTATCTGTGTTGTTGTTTTTTTTTTTAACCCTGTAATAGTTTTGGCCTTCACAGCATCCCCTGGCAACAAGTTCCAAAGATGGACTGTGCGCTTTATGAAGAAATACTTCCTTTTGTTTGTTTTAAACTTGCTGCCTATTAATTTCATTGGGTGATTCTTGGTTCTTGTGTTATGTAAAGGAATAAATAACACTTCCTTATTCACTTTCTCCACATCATTCATAATTTTATAGACCTCTATCACGTCCCATCTTACTCTTCTCTTTTCCGAGATGAAAAGTCCCACTCTTTTTAATCTCCCCGCATATGGAAGCTGTTCCATACCCTTATTCAACTTTGTTGCCCTTCTCTGCACCTTTTCCAATTCTAATATATCTTTTTTGAGGTGGGACAACCGGAACTGCATGCAGTGTTCAAGATGTGGTCATATCATGGATTTATATAATGGCATTGTGATATTTTCTATCCCTTTCCTAATGGCTCCTAACATTCCCTTAGCTTTTTTGACTGCTGCTGCACATTGAGCAGATGTTTTAGAGAACTACCCACAATGACTCCAAGATCTCTTTCTTGAGTGATCACAGCTAATATAGACCCCATCATTTTGCATGTAGAATTGTGATTGTGTTTTCCAATGTGCATTACTTACAGAGGTGACATACAACTGTGGCTCATGGGGGAGCACAAATGAAATGTTCTGGGGGAGTCATGTGTCGTCCCCCCTGCATTTCTCAGCACACCGCTGGTGGGGATGCCTAGCAAGGAGGAGGCCGCACTCCCCCTGGCAGTGGCAGTCTCCCTGTGTCCATGCAGAGCGGGGAAGGGAGGAAGCAGCAAGGTGGCTGGCTGCTGACTGAGCCCCTCCCCTCCACATGGGGCTGCTTCATCTTCCCTGCTGCTGGAGTTCCACACCTTGCCTCTGCCTCTGCCCCCGACTCCGCGCATGGTCTGCAGAGCAGGCAGCATCGCTGGGACTCCAGCAGCGGGGAAGGAGAAGCAGCAGCTGTGAAGGGGGGGAGAACAAGGCCTAATTGGTGAACAAAATAGCGAGGGGGTGGGCTATGCTGCCCACCACACACTTTTGTGATCTTTTAAAGGCAGGGGTGGCAGGGGAGAATCAAGCTGTCTGTAGGCTACAACGCTGTCTGACGGAAGACCTGGAAGAAGCAAGCTTCACTGCTACAGCCGCTTACCCAGGGTGCCCGAAGTGGCGTGTTACTTTCGGGGACTATATGGGCCTAAAGCGTTAACATGCTGATGTGACTCGGTCACTGTTTAATATTAGAGCGTGACCGAGCCATGTCAACTCCTTGAGCCCTTTGGGCCCCTTTGCTGGAGCCCAACGCCCAGGCCATAGGCTGTGATATTGGATCACGTTAGCTCCTCTGGGCTGAGCTCTTGGGCTGTGGAATTTGAAACTGGAGAGGTGACTATTTCCAGACCAAACTGCAGCTCAGGGGCCAGCCATTTGGGGCCAGTCCCTGCAACGAACCCCACTCAGGTGCCTCCCTGGGAGCAGAGCACTGTGGAAACCCTGGCCCTGTGTCTATGGGGCAGCTCGAATAATGGCAGCGAGAATAGTTTGATCATTGGGGAATGAGCATTTTTCCATTTTCCTCCCACTCCAAAGCAGATCAGCTGTTTTTGCTCAAACTTTTATCTCTGGGCAGCGACCATGCCTGGTAATTTTCACCCCCACCGCCAAATTCTGAGCGAAGCTACAACCCCCTGAAAACAAGATTTACAGCAAAGCTGTTTTGGAAGGTACTCCTGCCGCGAGTTCTGACTGCACCGCGTCACACCTGATTGTGCAGTGTGGGAAAGTCACTGCCACCTCGTCCGTAACCAGGGCAGCTGGGGTTATAATACACTGGCAGGGCTGTATCAGATGTGCCCCTAGATTGCAGCAAAACAAGTCTAATGGGGATTCATCTCTGGAGAGGCAGCGCCTGACCCAGAAGGATGTCTATGGAGAGAGTGAGGGGGGAGAGTGGAGAGAGAGCAGGACATTTTGATGCCTTTAATAAAACATACACATGCAGCAGATGCTACCCCTTACAAATGCATCTAACCTACTGCCATGTGATGGCAGAGGGGTGCGACTGAGCTGGCATTGTATCAAAGACAGGGACTCTCAGAGTTACGGCACCTGCTTTAGCTGGAAGGAGGGTTCTTTGCTTTGATTTGGGGGGTTGGGGCTCATGTTTTGTAAATAAATAGAAATTTGGGGCTGGGTGTTAACAGGGGAGATGCTGAGAAATTTTTACTGTAGGATCAAAATATGGAATCTATAACCAGAGTTATTTTCATGATGCTGTTTTGGCAGCAGTCACCAGGTAGTGACACTACATAGTCTGACAAGTTCTTTTGCATGCAAGCTGTCCGCAGTCATTGAGGATGTGCTATATTGTTGTCAGCTTTATGATGCACGTTGCTTTGGGGTGAGCTGTGGCAAGTGGCGGGAGAATTTGCCCTTTGCCTTTATCTTTCTACATATTTGATTCTTGGAGCGGAGCTGGTCCCTGGAAACCAGGCACTGGTGTTGAACTGAGATCCCTGAAAGAAGGGTTTGTCTGTGTGCCATTTATGGCCATCTCTGTTCCAGGACTGGTGCATAGAGTGTAACTTAGCAAGCTGCACTAAGGCTCCGTACAAAGTCGACATCTCTGAATTCTCCTCCAATAAGAAACTGATATGCATGGCCCTGAGACCTGCCATCAGTTTCCAAAGGGCCACACTACGATGAAGCCTCACCGGCCAGCTGGGAATACAGTGCCCCCAATATGGAGCAATCACAGTTGGGTCACACTTGGGTCAAATCCGGAGCCTATTGAAGTCAAGGGCAAAACTCCTGTTGATTTTAATGGGGCCAAGATTTACCCCCTAGCTTTGGAGCTAGATTGCGTGCTGACTAATAGCAATGCTCTCACCAGAACCCCTCCTGATGGTGTTTAGTTGTTAGCGGGTTTTGTCAGCTGCAGATTGATGGACACCGGGGGTGCTGGAGTCACTTTAGAGGTCTCCTCTGAACTGGCAGGACTTGGAGATCAGGTTTTGTTTTAAAAAAACAGGCCCTTTGACTGTGGATTTTTGGGTCCCAGTCATTGTGTTAAGCATTGAAAGACACACACAGGGGACACTGCACTTTACACACATTGATTGCCAGGGCCAAACCACACACCAGCAGTAACAGCTGCGCTGCCAAGTGTGTTTCATTCCAAGACTGAGGATCTCCAGTGGAGGAGGCCTGAGAATGTGAAGCCAGAATCCGAGGCGCACCGGCAGAGCTGGGTGGGTGGGTGGCTGGGAGCCCAGCTCTGGGACAGCAGGGCACTGACTGTCAGGGTTGAGAAGAGAAAATATAACATGAGTAGAAATCGCAGGAAGAAAGAGCAGAGCCACAAGCCACCTATAAATAAGCCCAGCCTGAGCTGTGGTCAGGAAGCGAGTTGGTGCGACTCTGGAGACACGTGCTGCTGGTGCAATGCACAAACACAGAGACCCGGCCGCAGGCCACCCCTGGGCTGTGGTCACTGTATTACCAGAGGCATCTCCAGTGTAGAGTTGCTCCCCCCGCCCCTTCCGGGCCCGGCTTTGCTCGCAGCTCGTAGCCCTTTCTACCACGGCACTGAGGAGTATTTTTAACAACACAGACCCGGAGCGAGGCTGCTCCTGTGACACAGAGACCCCTCCTCTGGGGTATCATAGAATCATAGAATATCAGGGTTGGAAGGGACCTCAGGATGTATCTAGTCCAACCCCCTGCTCAAAGCAGGACCAATCCCCAACTAAATCATCCCAACCAGGGCTTTGTCAAGCCTGACCTTAAAAACTTCTAAGGAAGGAGATTCCACCACCTCCCTAGGTAACGCATTCCAGTGTTTCACCACCCTCCTAGTGAAAAAGTTTTTCCTAATATCCAACAGTAGGTGCAGCCCAGACCCTGAGTGATTCATTCCCTGATGATACCTAGCCCCTGTCACTGGCTACTCACAGAAATTCCAGAGCCTCTGCCCCCCACAGGAGCTAGGTACCCCAATTTACTGGTTTTACCTTAACCACCCATGCCTGTAAACCACACAGCGCTCATGAGCACTTACAATAAAACCCAGGCAGGGTTATTTAAGAAAGGATAAAGATTGAACTCGAAACAAGAGAAAGTAATGGCAACAAATGGTTATACCAGAGAACAAAATCATAAATGACAAACCCGGGTCTACACTGATTAAGTTACCTTTCCTAGCTAATAAAGTAGGCTCCCCTTATCTGAATGGGCCATTCCCGAGACATATTCTCCCCTGGTGACTAGTTTCTACTCCAAGTCTGGAAATAAATTCATTATTCCTTAAAGATTACCCGTACAAACATCTCACAATGATTATGAGTCGTGACAAGTTACTCGCTCTCTGTAGCTATCTTACACATTACTCTTTATGGATAATATCCTCTAAGATGTATGTTCAGTGTTGTGAGTTTGTCTGAGTTGAGGGTTGTTTGCAAAGAACAAGGAACCCTTTGCCCAGAAGTCTCTGTGTCTCTGCTCTGTCTTTGCCCTTTGGGGCTCTGGGTGTATCCACAGGGCTAGACTGTGAGAAAAATCAGTGTGAGAGGCAGGGTGTTCCTTTAACCTGGCTCTGTCACACCTGGGGGACCCTGTGCCTGTCACATCCAGGAGGCCCTGCCCCTGTCACTCCTGGGGGACCCTGCATCTGTCACATGGGGGAGACCCTGTGCCTGTCATATCTGCATGGAGGGGAGTGGTGGTGTCCTGCATCTGTCACATGGGGGAGACTCTGCACCTCTCATACCTGGGGGATCCTGTGTCTGTCACATCCAGGGGGGTCCTTCCCCTGTCAGACCAGGGGGACCATGTGCCTGTCATACAGGTGGCCCTGCCCCTGTCACATCTGAGGGGCCCTGCCCCATCACACATGGGGCACCCTGCCCCTATCACACCTGGGGATCCTGTGTCTGTCACATCCAGGGGGCCCTTCCCCCTCACACCTGGGGGACCCTGTGCCTGTCATATGGGGGAGGGCTGTCTCTGGGTAACCAGCGTGTCTGACACTCCAAGACACAGCCCATCCTGAGCCTCACAAGAGAAGCATCTGAGAGTCATTTCCATCTTGCCTTAGTGGGGGAGGGCCCCTCTGGCCACAGACACACGTCAGGGCTGCTCCCAGACACACTGCTAGAGCCCACAGCCCATCCAGTTCCTCTGCTCCCCACCCCGTGGTGAGCCAGTCCCCAGCTGGTGGAAGTCCATTCTGATGTCGGTGCCGTGTGCCCATTTCCACCAGTCGAGGCTCAGCCCCTGTATTGTTATATTTGTATTGATATTGTCTCAATTGCAACGGTATCTGCACTGGCGTGGGGGCTCCAATGGCAGGGTTAGGGCCAATTAAGTGACTGATCTTTCAATCAAATCCACGTGTCCTCTTGAAGGATTGGGGCCTACAAATCTTGCAATCTCCTTAACTTGGGGTTTTCTGGCTTTTATTTGCTTAACTATCAATGTTAACTTTGCCCCAGAGTAGCTGTGTGTATTGTCAGAGCCGCGGGGACTGCCACTCACCGCTCTCTTGCTGTCTGGTGCAGGTGCTGGGGTCACAGGCCAGGAGCCCTGCAGCTCCCCTGGTGAGTGACAGCTCAAGAGACGTGGAAGAAGGGGAGACACAGAAAGGAGTGAAACTCCTGACAATGGCAACAGGAGGCCAAATGGGAAGGTGTAGGAGGGGAATGGGTGGGAAATGCCTCTTGCATGATTGCTGCCTGAAATCCTCTTAATCAAACAGTAAATTGGACTTCTCACAGTGCCACACCATAAACATGACTGGAAATGAAGCACACTTGGGCCAGATCCTCAGCAGGTATAAATCAGCGTAGCTCTGCTGACTCCAATGGAGTGGTGCCGATTTACAGCAGCCGGGAATCTGGCCCAATGTCACTGGGATACATATCTAACAAACTTTCCATCTGTAAATCTTGGCAGGCTTGGAGCGAATACAGGAGTGTATTAATGAGACCAGGGTACTGCACTAGACTGAATTAGTCTTAAATCTCCTGCTTTGCACCATATTTATTTTAATTTCAATGAGAAGAGAGACAGCTCGTTCCGTCAGCCAAGCGTGTTTCTCATCTAATTCATCACGGATGCCTAGTTCCCTGCCTGGCAGAGTTAAGTTATCCACCTCTGGTGACTCCCCGCGAGTTAGCCGAGCTCCTGCGAGAACAGCCACACTGCTGTGCGCCCACTGGCTCTGCACTCGCTCGCACGTGGGGCTGTGGATTCTGGGGGCCTGTCCCGTCGCTCTGAGCGATGAATTGTGGGAGAGCTTCTCTGTCCTTTCTGGGCACTCTAGGGGAACGGTGGGAGGGCACCGGAGGACTGGTGACACGCAAGTGGCACATGCCTGGATCCACGCTACAGAGGGGTTGGGTTGACAACTGATAAGTTGATTTCACTTGAGTTTTCCCTGTACCCCCTCTTGGACAGGCCAGCTCCAGGTAACAGCACCACCACACTTGAGTTAAGGGATTTTTATGTGGATGGGATTCAAGTTACAGGCACATCGGAGATATAACTTGAGTTAATGCTGCGGTGAAGACAAGCCCTTCGTCTCCTCTCAGAGGCATATTTCAATCTATTCTTTTTGTTGCAGGTGACTTCCCATCTCCTACACTGTCCCTGAGCACCTCTTCAGCTCAGGCGGGGGACTCTGTCTTGGCTCAGTGTTCCCTTCATCCCAACAATGTAGCTGCTCTAGTTATTTTCTGTCAGGATGGCAAACAAATCTCAAGCCAATTGACCACGTCAGGCCGGTCACTGCCTGTATTGACATGACATCTCTGTGCGGAGCTCAGGCCAGTTTAGATGTATGTACCAGTACAGGATCAACCAGAACCAGGTGAACAATTCTCGTCTCAGTCTCCCCCGGACCTTGAATGTACCAGGTGAGTTGTTGGACTCCTACACAATGTGAGGAGAGGGAAGGGAACAGCTGGCTGGTGTCAGACATTTTAAAATTTTGTGGGCTTCTGCCACAGGAACCTGTTCATGGCGAGGCAGGTGGTGAGCTGTGATCATTACCGAGCTGGACTGGGATTGTGCACAGCCTGTTAAATCTGAGGGTCTGTCCCAGATCAAGGTGTCAATTGATGAGGCTTAGGATAAAATGGATAAATTAAACAGTAATAAGTCCCCAGGAGCAGATGGTCTTCACCCAAAAGTTCTGAAGAAATACAAATATGAAACTGCAGAATTACTAGCTGTGATATGTACCCTTTTGCTTAAATCAGCCTCTGGACCAGATGACTGGAGGGTAGCTAATATAATGCTGATTTTTTTAAAAAGGCTCTGAAGGCGATCCTGGCACTTACAAGGTGGTAAACCTGACTTTGGTACTAGGCCAAATGGTTGAAACTATAGTAAAGAACAGAATTATCAGACACATAGATGAACACAATATGTAGGGGAGAATCAACACAGCTTTTATAAAGGGAAATCAGGCCTCATCAATGTGTTAGAAGGTCTATAAAGTCATGAATGGTGTGAGGAAAGTGAGTAAGGAAGTGTTATTATCCCTTCACATAACAGTAGAACTAGGGGTCACAAGATGAAATTAATAGACAGCAGATTCAAAACAAACATAAAGTATTTCTCCACACAACATACAGTCAACCTGTGGAACTTGTTCCAGGGAGGTTGTGAAGGCCAAAAGGATAACTGGGTTGAAAAAAAGTATGAGATAAGTTCCCGGAGGTTAGGTCCATCAATGGCTATTAGCCATGATCTGGATGTTTCTAAACCTCTGACTGCCAGTAGCTGGGACTGGATGACGGGGGATGGATCACTCATTAATTGTCCTGTTCTGCTCATTCCCTCTGAAGCACCCGGCATTGGCCCCGGTCAGAAGACAGGATACTGGGCTAGATGGACCATTGGTCTGATCAAGTCTGGCTGTTTTTATGTTCTTATTAGATTTCTAACTCCATTTTCCAACCCCACCTCTTGGCCAGTTTCTCTTTCTCATCCACTCATGATCGTTGTGGGCAGGGATTGACATTTATCCTGTCTGTAAAGCTACCAGCTCAATGAGACCTGACCTGGATTTGACCGTCAGGTGCTAGTGCATTATGATTATTAATTATTATTAAACCAGCTGGGAATCTGGATCACTGATGTCTATGCAGTGGGGCTGATCTGCACCAGCTAGAGATCTGGCCCATTGACTCCAGTAGAGCGGGGCCAATTTACACCAGATGGGATCTGGCCCAGTGTGTCTGAGGCTCATCTGGAGAGACATGGTCTAGGGATTTGTAGCAGCTGCGTCTCTGGGATGATCTCTGCTTGGCTGGCCACTGAACCGCTGAACGTCCCTGATGTTGTCTGTGTTTTTTGCCCAGGCCAGAAGCTGATCCCGAGCACCGGCCCCAGCCCTGAGGATCCACCATCTCAGGAAGGTAAGTGACTAGGGTTGCCAACTTTCTAGTTTCAGAAAATTGAACATCCTTGACCCGCCGCTGCCCCGAAGCCCCTCCCCCTACCCCATCCCTTCCCCACGGCCCCACCCCCACTCACTCCATCCCCCCTCCTCCGGTCTCTCACTCTTCCCCACCCTCGCTCACTTTCACCAGGGCTGGGGCAGGGGATTGGCGTTTGTGGGGGAGTGAGGGATCCGGCTGGAGGTGTGGGCTCTGGGATGGGGCTAGGGACGAGGGGCTCAGGGTGTAGGAGGGTGCTCCAGCCTGGGACCAAGGGGTTCGGAGGGCAGGAGGGAGCTCTGGGCTGGAGCAGGGGGTTGCAGTGTGGGGGGAAAGATGAGGGCTCCAGCTGGGGTGCGGGGTCTGGGGTGGGGCTGCGTATGAAGGGCTTGGGGTGTATGAGGGGGCTCTAGCTTGGGGCCAAGGGGTTCGGAGTGTGGGAGAGGGGTGTGGAGTCCTGGAAGGAATTCGGGTGTGGGAGGGAATGTGGGGTGCAGGCTCCAGGAGGGAGTATGGGTGTGTGAGGGGGCTCTGAGTTGTTGCAGGGGGTTGGGGCCCGGGAGGGGGCTTGGAGTGCAGGCTCTGGGTGGCTCTGGCTGGTGTGGTTTGTGGGGGTCTGGGAGGCATTGATGTCAGGTGGCCCCTTAAATAGCAGCCACACCAGCACTGCCCTGGCATTTCCCGGGTGTCAGAGGCTGCTCTAACAGCCATGAATCCTGGACACCTGGCTCGGTGAGGACAAAAGTTTTTCCTGTTCTCTGGAATGGGGGGGGGGGGGGGGAGAGAATTCCCCGCTAGTGACACACCCACCCCACTGCTGCCCCTGGCTCGCTGCTCCCCCAGCACAGTGCAAATCACAGCAGCTCTAGGGAGAGAGCTGATGCAGGCCCCCCTCCTCCCCCTGCCATTTGCAGTGACTCCCAACCCCTCTCCTTCATTCTCCCCCACAGCCCGGCTGCTGGCTGGGGCCTCCACACTCAGCTGCTGCCCGACTCTGTTCGGACCCGTTCCCAAGCAGAGAAGCCCAATTTTACCCCATGCTTCCACGCAGCCCATTCATCCCCGGGAGGAGAGTGACCTGCCCACAGCCCCTTACCTGCTGGCCGCATGGTCCCGAGTTGAACCCAGCAGAGTAGCCCCACAGGGAGCAGGTTGTGGGACCCAGGACAGGTGGCTGACCCCTCCTCTCTCAGCTCCCAACAGCTGGGGAGCAGTGGGCCGGGTAGGGCGGGGGCTGAAGACACTTCCTAAAGGCCACAGTGCCCCCTCTGCAGGGAACCCCTGGCCACCGCAGAGGCTGCTGCCGGGGGTTAACCCCGCCGGCCCCAGCCTGCAGACAAATGCCTTTCCCAGCCTCTCCGCTGGTATCCACCCCCTGCCAGCGGGGGCTCGCACCGCCCCCGAGCTCCACAGAGAGAGCTGCTGCAGGCCCCCTCCTCATCCCCCTGCCGCCAACCAGACTTTTAACGGCCCAGTTGGCAGTGCTGACCGGAGCCGCCAGGGTCTCTTTTCGAAAGAGAACACCGGATGCCTGGCAACCCTAAGAGTGACTGTGTTCAGGCCTAATTCCCCCAGCGCTCAGCACGCTGAGATCACGTTGGGTCTGAACTCTCCAGAATCTCACCCTGATTCCCTGACCCACAGCCCATCGGCATCCCTGGGACCCTGGCACTGAGTCCAGTGGGCCGGGCTTCTCCTATGTTCAGAACTGGGAGGAGGTGTCCTGTTCTAGGCCGGTCCTTGAGCAGCCCCTCTCCAACCTCCCCCACAGCAGGGTGTGTGGGGAGGGGAACAGCACATATAGAAGCGTCCGCAGCTGAGGGAGACCCATCTGTCTTCCCACAGCCATTCCCCCCTCTCACCCTGCAGGTGGCAGGATCTCCTATTAAAGCAGCTTCTGCGTCGTTGCAGCGATGGGAGAGGAAGCAGAGATGGGACCATTTTACACCCCATGGCCAAAGCACCCGGCAGCTTGGGAAAGTGGAAAGAGCCTCCCCTGTGGGCTGGGAGCTGGGGGTGGGGAGAGTTCGTGAATCCCCGTTCTGCACTGTTACGAGAAGGAGCAACCGGGATGGAACCAGAGGACCCCCGGAGGGCAGACTGGAATCCACCCAACAGCCTCAAGAATGGGAGAACCAAAGAACAAGATAACATCTAGCAGCACGGAGCCGTCAGGAATGTGCTATCTGCTGATTGATTCAGCAACAGCATGATGAAGCAATTCCCATAGACTGGCATAGGAAGAAATTCCAATAAAAATAGACTCTAAAAAGTGAGAACTTTGGGGTCTGATTCTGCAAACCAACTTCCAGGAGCATCAGATGAGCATCTGACAAGGCCCTGCTCCCTCCTCATGTCCAGGCCACCTGGCCAGTGGCTTGGCATGAGCAACTCTAAGGCTGGTAACTATGATAACAACCTTGCAGAACCTGTGTGTGTGTGTTTGTAGGAATGAATGTGTGACTAAATATGAGATTGAATGGAATGTTATAGCTATAACTAACTGCTTACTATGATTCTTTCTGTATTCACAATAAATGTGGTATTTTGCCTTTTTCCCTTTAATGAGATCCTGCTGGTTTTTATTTTATTGGTATAACAGCAGAAGGTCCCTCCCATGACCCCGGTGGGGAAGGACAGGCTCTAAAGCCTTGGCGAGGCCAGAGCAAGTCTGGGCTGGGGCATCCCATGGCTGGGGAGTCACACAGTGGCTGGTCTGTGACTCGCCTGCCCATTGTGACACGCCCCTGCTGGCTGGCACAGCCTCATCCCCTCACTGCCAGGCTTGGCTCTGGCAGAGCGAGAGCTGGCACGTGCCGCTGGGGAACGCTGAGCCAGCAGTTCCAGCTCTGCCACCGGCAGCAGAAAGTGGGTGGGCCGTTTACACGCAGGCTTCTGCCCACTCCTGACTCCAGGTAGGAGAATCTTCTAGTGCCCACCTCTGCTTTTCCATTGCATCGCCAACCACCCCGAGCCTTCCCCAAGCTCCTGGCTGGGCGGCGCACGTCTGCCAAGCACCCCGGTGCCGGCCGTCTAGTCTGGTGCCAGTGAGGAAGTGGGCAGCAGCATGCGCACAGGAGGGAGCCCAGGGCGGCTCGACAGAAGGGGTCACACCAGTCGAGCCCAGAGGGGACGGAGACAAGGAGGAGGGTTTGGCAGGGCTGGTGGGAAGGCACGGGAAGGTGGCACAGGTTATTAGATGAGGCATTGGGCTGGGACCCAGGAGAGCTGTGTTCAGTTCCCCGCTCCTCTGTAAGTCTTCTGCGTGAGATCAGATGAGGGAGAGCAGGTCCTTGCTCTGCGGGGGGGTTGAGAGCCTAAATACCACAACACATGTGTGCTCAGCCACTGGCATGGGGGGACAGGTAAGTGCCCAGACCGGGAGGTAGTTGGTGGCCCTGCCCCTCGTCCTACTCCAGCCCTGCTCTCGCTCCAGCCTCGCTCCACCCACGCCCTGGCCTCCTGAGTCCAGCTCCAACCATGAGGCCTGACCACCTCCAGCACCTTTGCTGACACCATCACTTCCAGAGGGAATGGCACTGAGATTGCCGGGGGAACAGGAATTCTCCGACTGCCCGGAGCCATTCTTCCATTCACCAGGACAGTCCGATGCCAGGACAGTCCCCCTGAGCTCTGGAGAGGACTAGAGGTGCCTTAGGATGCCTGCCGTGCAGCTGCTGGAGAGTCAGCAGGAGACACTGGGTGAGGAATGGAGCCCCCCAGGGCAGGGGCCATTCAGGAGACCCAGCATGGGGGGAATCAGGCCTGGGATTCTCTGCAGCAGCTGCTGCCACACAGGCCTTGGAGAGAGGAGTTGCGAATTCGCCACAAAGCTCTGCCCCGGCACAGCCTGCCTGCCTGCCGCTCTCCCGCCTTCTGCTCCTTCCCCTTCACGGTGGTGTCAGAGCAACTCCTGCTGCTCACCAGGCCGCCCCCGCTCCCCCACCCCGCTTGCCTCCCCCACCTGGGACCTGCCACGGCCCCAAGATTCCTGGGGGAAGGGATCAGGGTAATTTCCCTGGGCAGGAAGAATCCTGAGTGGTTGGATGCAGCCTGTCTGCTGGGCAGTTTGTGAACCAGCAGAAGGAGAGGCGGGAGTGAGCCGGGGGAGGCCGTTTGGCCTGCGGGATGGGCCTGGGAGTCCGGAGACCTGGGTTCTAATCCTGCCTGTACTGCTGACTGCCTGGGTGACTTTGAGGCCATCCACTGGCTTGTTTCCCTGCTGGCTGCCGTGGCTAGTTAGAGTCTGAGCCCTACGGCCCAGGGATTGTCTGCAGCACCTGGGGCACCAGGGCCCTGATCTCAGCTGGCAGCTGTAGGCGCTGGTGGAATGGCAATACGTGGACTGGCCCTGATGCTGAACGGGGCAGTCGCCTCTCACCCCTCACAAGCAATGCCTTGTCCTGGCTTCTTACAGGATGGCTGAGGAAGTCCGCAAGGTCCCCTTGAAACCCATCCTTGCCTGGGAGGAGACGAGACCTCCTCGAAGGAAGAGTCCACAGAAGAGCCCACAGCAGCAGCAGGAGCTGTGTGTGCCTCAGCCCTTCCATGCTGGTGAGTGGGTGCCTCCTGGGTGGGCGGAGGGGGCTGCAAAAATGGCAGGGGCCATGGCCCTGCATTGCGGTGGGGCTTGGCCCCTCTGGGGGTTGGGGTTGCAAGACCAGGGTGTCAGTGGCGGGAGAAGACTCCATCACCTTTGTACAACTCTGGGCTGCCATGAGATGGAGAGACAGGAAAACCCAGGCAGGGGGGAATGGCCCCTCCTGCTGGCAGCAGCTGCAGCCCCTACATCTGATCGGGGCATTAGGGGCGGCAGCAGAAGCATCAGGTGGAGACTGACTGAATTGCCCACCCCGATCCGTCACACTGCAGGGTCGGAAGATGTTTCCACCGGTCGAAGGGGATGCTCTGTGCACTGTGGGTTGTTCAGCCTAGGATTGCAGGGCGCCGGCCAAAGCATGAGATGCTCCCTGATGTTGCAGCCCCATCTGCTGGCTCCTTTGCAGGGGGGTGACGCATGGCACAGCGCAGGGCATTTGGGTGGGGGGGTCGATGATGGGAAACCAGGGCCTGCCCAGGTTACACCCGGTGGCTGTCAATGGCAGGAGAGGCAGTCAGAGGAAGCAGAACGGGCAGGCCCTGGGTCCCCGTATCCCACGCAGACTGGGTAGCTCCTCCCTCTCCCACAGCGGGGAGCAGACCAATTCAGTGCCAGTCCCTCTGCCCCCTCCAGCAATGGCCCGGAGAGCAGGGACACCACTCAAAGCCTGACATCATGCCTCCTTCCAGGTGTGGCGCTCCCCAGATCCCCAGGCTCAGCCTGCATGCTGGGTGCGGGAGGGGAAGTGGGGTGGCCGCTGGGAACCAGGGCTCTGACTGGATCTTTGCTGGGCTGAGCAGCAAAGAGTTGGGGAAACCAGGGATGGCTGTGCCAGACCCTGTTGTGCATTAGGGCTGCTACCCTGCTGGGGTGGGAGCGGGGCGCAAGGGTTTCTGCTAAGATCTCTGTCATCCAGCCTGCAGCTTGGCAGCCCCAGGTATTACCACTGCTCTGTCTTTGATCAGATTCACCATCACCTGGGAATGCCTCCTGCTTTATGGGGCCAGACTCGCAGGAGAAAGAGACCCTAGAGTACATCAACACCTTTCTCAAGGGCAAGGAACAGGTACCAAGAGCCCTCCTCTGATCTCTCAGCTACTGCCCTGTCCACATGCACCATCCGTCCTTCTCCGGATGAGGCATGGATTCTAAGGCCAGACGGGACCACTGGGACCTCCTGTATAACACAGGCCAGAGACCTGCCCCCAAATAATTCCTGTTTAAATTACAGCATCTTAAAAACATCCTGTCTGGAGTTACAAAAGGCACCCACCATGCCCCTTGCCCACTTGTGCCCACTGGATTTGGCCAGTCCCCAGCGTGATGGGTTGCCCCCCTTTGAGGTGCCACCTGATTTACTGGCTTATCACTGAGCCCGCCTCTTCTGCCAGCCTGGGCCCCCGTTACCTTGTCTTGTTGGGCTCGGCTCACAAGCCTCTTCCAGCCATACACACAGGCAGGGCCACACCCAGCTGCAGAAAGACACAGACACTGAGATCAGCTCTGGGAAGACTCAGCTGAAGGGCCTTGTCCCAGTTCTCTGGTGCCCACCTCCTTTGGAGTACAGACCCAAAGGTTTTTTGACATTCACCCCCTCCCTCGACGTGGAGAGAGGTATGAACAACTCTTTGCCCCTCCTCCCACTTACTAATTTATACTACAAACTGGGTTGTGGTGTAAACAAGAAACAAGATGATTAACTACAAGAGGTAGATTTTAAGCGGTTATAAGAGATAGCAAACAGAACAAAGCAGATTACCGTAGTAAATAAACAAAACACACAAACGAAGCTTTACACACCAGATAGATAGGATAGACATTAGCAAATTCTCCCTGAGTGATAAACAGGTTGGCAGATTCTTAAGGCAGAAGCTGCCTTGGTTTTGCAGCTGGATTTCCCAGGTTTTCTTGCACAGGCTAGGAATCTCTTTCTCTAGCCTGGGACCATCACTTCTCATGGTTCAATCTTTGTCCCTCAGGTGTTTCCAGGTATCTTATTGCAGGGAGTCTGAGGTCCCGTCCCGTCCCCCCTGCGATGTCATTGTTCCCCTTTTATCTTCTCTTCCCACCTGCTGGAAAACTCTTTTGCTGTGACCTGGGTCCAACAGGTCCCGTTGTGTCGCGTTATCTCGGGGAGGTTTCTATTGCACGCAGTTCCTGGGGTAGCCCTAATGCTTGTGCATTTCCTCCAGGAGCCAGTGTTTGGCTTTTTTGCTGTTCTACCTGAAAGGCTGTTTTGAAGCTCACAGTGTTTTTCAGGAACACATACACAGCTGAACTTCAGAACGTCACATCCAACGATAGCACATGCAATCCAATGAGACATTAATGTCTAGCAGAGAAAGACTTTTAGAATGATACCTTACAAGACATACTTGGTACCAAACATATCCTAATTATATGACAGTGGCGAATATTGGGGTGCCAGGGTGTCACACCCAGATGTTCCTCCCACTCTATCAAGCCCCCCAGTAAGACTGTCTGGCTGCTTAGCCCCCATCTTGCAGTTCCTCTTTGGACACCTACCCCGTGAGATCTGCTCCCTCTCTGGTCTGGTTTCACACAGAGCTGCCCTGCCCTCCCCGCATAGTCACTCCTGTTGGGAGATGAATGGCCTTCTGGCCTTCGGCATATCAAAGCCTGAGCAGCGCTGGGGGGAAGCTTTCTGACATCTCTCCCACTGGCAGCTCCTTTCCACGCTAACCTTCCTGTTTTTGTCTAATCTCTGCGGGGCATAGGAGGAGGCCAAGAAACTTGAATTCTTGGATTGTGTCATCACCATCAGCAGGGCCGCCCTCACGAGGCGCCCAGAGAGAAACCTGGCAGCTTTTCTCGGCAAAGCCCTCCTTGTGGAGAAGATAAAGGTGAGTAAAACACACACTCGGGCTATGTTACTTGGCGGGTTTAGTGATTGGCCTGGAGAGCTCTGCAGATTTGTCTACCTTCAACTGCCAATCGCTGGATCGTGTTGGACGTTTCTCTGTTAGACTGAAGAGCCCATTTTCAAGCATTTACTCCCTGTGTAGGTACTTACAGACTGTCATCAAGGCACCCTGTAACCTTCTCTTTGTGAAGCTGAACTGATTGATTTCTGGAGTCTCTCACTATAAGGCATGTTTCCCAGTCCTTCAGTCACTCTTGCGGCTCTTCTCTGACCCCTCTCCAATTTATCAACATTCTCCTTGAATTGTGGGCACCAGACCTGGACAGAGGATCCCAGCAGAGGTCGCACCAGTGCCAAATACCAAGGGAAAATAACCTCTCTAACAACTGGAGATTTCCCTGTTTGTCCGGCCAAGGATGGCATAAGCCCCTTTGGCCCCAGCCTCGCACTGGGCGCTCCTGGTCAGCTGATTACCATGCCTGCCAAGTCTTTTCCAGAGTCACCGCTTCCCAGGTTAGAGCCCCCCATGCTGGGAGTGCGGCCTGCGTTCTTTGGTCCTGAACATGTCACTGTATTGAAACGTAGATTCTTCCCTTGCACCCAGCTTCCCAAGTCACCAGGTCGCTCTGTATACACCAGTCTCCCTGCACAGAGCCCCAGCACTGCGCAGTCAGTGCCCACTAGGGAACTAGCAACAAATCTGCTCCATAGATTTGGAAAGTCTTTGCTCTGCGGCACTGCAGAAAGCTTTCCGGAGCTTACCTCCCTTCCCTGAACGTGGGACAGCGTGTGCTGGTGGGTGATCCAGTGGGCTGGGGCTCAGTTCCTCAGTGAGACCTTTGGGCAAATCACTTCCCCCTCTGTGCCTCAGTTTCCCTCCCATGCCTTGTCTCGTCCAGTTAGCTCGTGAGTTCTGTGGGGCAGGGACTGGCTCTCACTGTGTGTGTGCAGCACCTGGCACAAGGAGCCTGATCTCAGGTGGAGTCCCTGGGTGCTAATGCTGATGGAGCCTTTGCAGTGCACTGGCGCGTGACGCTGGGGCACTGACCACAGGCCCTGCACTGCGCTCCCCAGCTGGAGCCCTGCACACCGTCAAGCCCACAGTAGGACGACCTGTCTGCCGAGGCCACGTGTTGCAGGCTCTGCGCTTTGCTCCCCAGTCGGAGCCTTACGGGAGCTCGGAGCCCGGCTGGCACTTCCCCACATTGTCTCCCCAGGAGCTGATTGATCTTGAGTCCGTCGACTCCCTGACCAGCGGGGTGCGTCAGCAAGCGATGCTCGCCATCATGGAGCTGAGGTACCCGGCCTGCCCGCGCAGCCCCAGCTAGTGCTGTGTGCAGCCAGACACGCCAGCCTCTTGGCATGGCCAGTTCTCCAGGGCATTGCCCCTCTGCTCCTCCCCGTCTTCTGATTCCCCCGGGCACGTGGCACCAGGCCATGGTGCTGGTGCATGTGCGCTGGCACCTGTGGGTTGGTGGTGGAGGATCCTTCGGTGCCTGGCGACCTCTGCAAGTGGCCATGTGAAGATGTGGGGGAGGGAGCGAGGGGGTTGGACCGGTCCCCTCTGGGACCCGCAGGCGATGGCTCCGGGGGGAGAGGGGCAGTTGGGCTCTGCTGGAGGGAGCCACCGGAGTCGCCGCCAGCTGTGCCAGCTGCATCACACCGGCAGCTCAGCGACTCCCTGCGGCTCAGAGGCTGGGCAGGCTGAGCCCTGGCACGTGGCACAGCCTGCGCCATGGGGGGCTCTCTCTCAGTGCCGCTGGCGCCCTGCTCTCAGCTTCCCAGAAGCCTGCCCAGCATGTCCTGGGAGCCTGAGGCCAACATCACTGCATCAGTCTCGCCTCAGCCCTCCAATCCGCGCGTTTCTCTTCTCTTAGCAAAGTGAAGCCACTGCTGCGGGGAATGGAACTATCCAGCCTGCTCAACCTCTGCTTTTCCAGCACCTTCTCCCTGCCTCCAGCAGAGACCAACCAGGGCATGGAGGCTGCTCTATACAACAACGTAAGCCCCAAACTAGCCATGAGGAGCTGCCCCAAACCGAGGGAGAATCCTGCAAGTTGTTCGTGTCCCTGCCCCCTGGGTTACCTGGCGCTGGCATAAGAGTGTAATGATCACAGCTCCTTGGCAGCGCTTCAGCTCAGGACCTGCAGTACCAAAGCACAAACCCCACCACCACAGATAAAGGAGTAACTCCCTCATAGGGTAGCAGTAGTAGGCATTTATCCTTCACAGGCACCGGCAATTAGTGGGGAACAGACACTCCCTTCCCAAGCACATTCATCCCCAGTGCATGGCTGGGGGCACAGGCCTGAGATCGGCTGCTTGAGACGCACACAGGCCAGGGGAAGTGAAGCTTGGCTGGAAATCTCCCCTCCCCCTCAAATGCGGAGTCCTTCCTGACTCTTCTAATTCGTTAGACTGTGTGCAGTGGCCTCCCTGGGGACAGCAAAAGCGGGTGGGGTCCTGTTGCCAGGAGGAGTTTGCAGTAGGTCCCCTGTGGGTACAGGTGAGTGGGTGAGCTGGAATAGCAGGGGCTGCCGTGGCCTGGGGCGTGTCACACGCCAGGGCATTGGTTCGTGGCCTGGCTGGATAACGCCACTTGCTGTGGTTTCTCCTCTGCTCTGCACACAGACTCTGAACACCATGGATGAGCTGCTGAAGGCCTTGGTGTGTGAGGATGAGAAGCCGAACCTTGTGGTGCTGCAAAATATCGTGGAGGTGTGGAGGCATGGGGGCAGGAAGGGGATGAGTCCTGTAGCTGGGGTGGGGCTCTGGGACCAAGGCTCCATTTAATCCCAAGCATGGGACTTCTGCTCCTCAGAGTACGTTCTATAAAAAGGTTCTTGGGCTGGAGGACCAAGTGCCCCCGCTATATCTGAAAAACGTCTGCATGGGGCGGGGGTGGAGGAGTGCGGGATCTGCCGTGTTCTCCACTGAGCCTCATCTGAGCCCGGGATTCATTTGTGTTCACCATGGGCCCCACCAATACTGGCCAGAGCCCAGAGCTAGATTCCCCCAACGTTCTAGTTCTGGGGCCACAGGAAGTCGATTCTGTGGGTGGTTTGTGCTCCAAAAAGAGGGAAATGTCTTCGGCAGATATTCGGTCTTCTCGATCCCAGAGCTTGGGAAGAGGGAATCACAGAAGTGCAGGGCTGGAAGGGATCTCAAGAGGTCATCTACTCCACCCCCTGCACTGAGGCAGGGCCAAGCATTCCTCGACCGTCCCTGAGGAGCGTTTGTTCAGCCTGTTTTTTTAAAACCTCCATGATGGGGAGTCCACCACTTCCCTAGGTCACCTGTTCCAGTGCTTAGCCACCCTTAGACTTTTTCTGAATATTTAACCTCAATCTCCCTTGCTGCAGATTAAGCCCATTACTTCTTGTCCTACCTTCATGGTACGTGGAGAACAATTAGTCACCATCCTCTGTAAAACAGCCCTTAACGTATTGGAAGAGTGTTAGGAGGTGCCCCCTCCGTCTTCTCAAGACGAAACATGCCCAGGTCATTCACCCTTTCTTCATAGGTCAGGTTTTCTAAACCGCTGATCATTTTTGTCGCTGTCCTCTGGATGGGCCCCAGTTTGTTCACATCTTTCTTAAAGCGGGGTGCCAAGAACTGGACACAGTGCTCCAAGCTAATACACCTCAGAATGACATTTCCCTCTTTCACAACAGCATCACACTCTTGATTCCTATTCAGTGTGAGATTCACGATAACCCCCAGATCCTTTTCTGCAGTCCTGCCACCTAGCCAGTTATCCTCCACTTTGTTTTTAATGCATTTCATTTTTCCTTCCTAAGTGCGTTACGTCACATTGGTTTTGACTGAATTTCATCTTGTTGACTTCAGACCAACTCTCCAATTTGGCAAGCTCATTCTGAATTCTAATCTGTCCTCCAAAGTGCTTGTAACTCTCCGCAGCTTGGTGTCATCCGCCAACTTGACAAGCATACTCTCCTCTCTGTTAACCAAGTTCTTCATGAAAATATTGAGCAGTACTGGACCCAGGCACACCCCTGGGGGACTCCACTTCAGACACCCTCCCAGTTTGCCAGTGAGTCAGTGATAACTCCTCTTTGAGGATTGCCTTTCCATCAGTTGTGCGCCCACTTTAGAGTAGTCTCATTTGGATCATATTGGCTTAGTTTGCTTATGAGAATGTCTTGTGGACCTGTGTCAAAAGCCTTACGAAACTTCATATACATCATCACATACTGCCTCCCTCCATCCACTAGGCAAGTAACCCGGTCAAAGAAGGAAGTTACATTTGTTTGGCATGGTTTGTTGTAGCCAAATCCATGGTGCTATTCCTTATCACCCTATTATCTCCTCTAGGTTCTTACAAACTGTTGAATCATTTGTTCAATGATCTTTCTGGGTACCAAAGATAGGCTGACAGGTGGATAATTCCTTGGGGCCTCCTTGTTCCCCTTTCTGAAGATAGGCTCTGTGGCTGCCCTTCTCCAGTCCTCTGGGACCTCAGCCCTCCGAAAGGTTCAGAGATTGCTTTGTCGAGCTCCATCTCATGTGAATATCATGAGGCTCTGCCAACTTGAATACATCTAACTGACCTAAATTGTCTTTTATCTGTTCTCTCCCTAGTCTGGCCTGTATTCCTTCCCCCTTGTTCTTAATATTGTGTTCAGCATCTAGTCGCCATTAACCTTTTTAGTGAAAACAGAAGCAAAAAAGGCATTAAACACCTTGGCTTTGTCTGTATCATCCATTATTTGCTCTGCTTCCCTGCTGAGTAGTGGCCCCACACTTTCCTTTGTCTTTCTCTTAATGCATTTACAGAGCTGCTTCTGATTGCCTTTTATGTCCCTTGCCAGTTAGAACTCATTTTTGCCTTAGCCTTTCTGATTTTCACTCTATGTGCTTGTGCTATTTTTTGGTACTTCTCCTTCGCAATTTGTCCCAATCTGTTTCTCTCAGGTCCTGCTCCCCTGGACCGCATCCAAGGAGGTGCATGTGCGGCTGAGGGCAGTGGGAAGAATCACCTGGCTGACAAAATTCATCTCTGGTCAACACCAATTCAAGGTGAGCAGCCTGTGACTCTGGCCGTCTCCAAACTGCACTGAGCAGCCTCGCGGTGCAGCGCTCCCTGGCAGGGAAAACCCGGGCCTGGAATAGTGACTTCAGCAAGATCCTCGGTAGGAGTCCAATCTAATGAGCCCTGATGTGGACGGGTCTGTCCTCTGACTCCAGTGGGCCTTGGGTGGAGCTCCATAATTCTATCTCCAAGGACTCTCCCCGCTGTTCCCCTAGGACCAAAGTCTGCTCCGCAGGGTCAGCGGATTTACAGAGGATGGCCCTGAGAGCACCCTCTGAACCCAGGTGTCTCTTCACCCCCTTTGTCAGTTGCCCCCGGGATGCTTTGGCATCAGCTCCTGCCAGGCTGCCAGATGAACACCCCCTGCTCTGGGTGCTCAGGGCCATTGAGCTGCTCCAGCTGCTCCATCCCCCTGTGGCAGGGCCTCCCCTCCGGCAGCTGGAGGGGGGCGCTTGGATGATATGCCCCCAGAGGCTGGGGCAGCAGAAGAGAAGGAGGGAGGTGGGAGGGGACACAGTGAAAGGGATGGGAGGGGCCAAAGGAGCCAGAGCAATGGGGAGTGGGTCAGGGGAGGCTGTGCAGACCCCAGGAGAGGAGGGCAAGGGGCTTGGTGCGACGTGGGGAAGAGCAGGGAGCGAGCGCAGGAGCTGCAGAAGGGGCAAGGGAAGGTCTGGAAGGAGGGGAAGGATAGAGGACAAGGCTGCAGGAGAGAGCCGGCAGGAGAGAGCCGGCAGGGTGGGTGCGGCGCAGAAAGTGGGGGCTGTGGGGAGCTCCAGGATGGAGTGAGAGAGGTGGAATGCAGAGAAGAGGAGTCCAAGGTGACCTCACGCTCCTGGACCTGAGGTCAGTGGAGGGAGGGGGATGGGAGAAGGGGCTGGGATTAGGAGCTTGCCCTTGAGATGGAGACTGGACGTTAGTTCATTCCTTACCCAGGTCCCCACTCGAGGGCAACGTTTGCTGACTTTGCTACCCAGACTTCCCGTCCCTGCTTAGCTTCCCTCAGTCCCTGGTGATGGGCCCCATGGCTCCTCCTGCTCTCATTGTCCCCAGTCTCTCTGCGCTGACCTCTGCCTCCCCCGGTTCTAGCCCCTTGCTAGTGCAATGCCAGGGGGACATGCTGCGCTGGGCCTGCAGGGGCGAGTGACTCCCCTTGCTCCCTCTCTCCGTCAGGGACTGGAGGAGTTCAGAGTCCTGGGCCAGCTGGTGGGCTGTCTCACTCTGCTCTGTGCTGAGCAGGAGCAGGAGATCTGCCGATCGGCTATGGAGGGACTTCACCACCTCTACGCCTTCCTGCTGTGGCAAAAACGTAAGAGCACTGGAGACCCTTGTCCTTCCTAAATACACTGACATGGGGTTTCCAAACATGGGAAACATATTTATTGAACACTTCTGCCTTTTCTGCATCCTTTTAAACAGTCTCCATCTAGTAATGAGTCTACACCATTGCTAGGATTTCTTTTGTTCCTAATACACTTTTTGAAAAAACCTCCTTAGTGTCCATAGTCCTTCAAGCCATGGAGTTTCCCCTGATGTCTTTAGCTTCCCCTGTCCATATTCTACTCTTCATAACTCACATAAGAATGGACATACTGACTCAGCTCAGTTCATCTAGCCCAGTATTGGGTCTTCTGATAACGGCCAGTGCCTCATGCTTCAGAGAGAATGAACTGAAAAGGGAAATTTGGAGTGATCCATCCCCTCTCATCCAGTCCCAGCTTCTGGTAGTCAGAGGTTTAGGGACATGCAGAGTCTGGGGTTGCATGGCCTAATTATCTTGAACCCAATTATCCCTTTAGGCTTCACAACATCCCACGGCAACAATTGCCACAGGTTGCCTGTGCATTGTGTGCAGAGATACCTTCTTTTCTTTGCTTTTAACTTGCTGCCTATTAATTTCAGAAAGTGACCCCTAGTTCCCGTGTTATGTGCAGGGGTAAATAACACTTCCCTATTCACTTTCTCCACACCAGTCATGATTTTATAGACCTCTGTCATCTCCCCCCTTAGTCAGCTCTGTTCTAAACTAAATGGTCCCAGGTCTACTCTGCAGACCTATATTGTTATCACTCCATTGCTCAGGGCTGTGAAAAATCCACACCTCTGTTGGCAGAAGCACCCTCCCACTGACATAGCTAGCGCCTCTCCGGGAGGTGGATTCAGAGCTTGTTGGCAGAGGACCATCTTCTCTTCAACGCGACAGCGCCGGTGCAGCTATGGCGATAGAGTGGTTTAAGTGTAGACTTGCCCCCAGTCTTTTTAATCTTTCCTCAAATGGAAGCTCTTCCATACCCCTAATCATTTTTGTCACCCTTCTCTGCACCTTTTACAATTCTGGTATATCTGTTTTGAGATGGGGAGACCAGAACTACACGCGGTATTCAAGGTGTGGGCGCACACATTGGATTTGTATCGAGGCATTCTGACATTTTTCTGGTTTATTATCTATCCCTTTCCTAATGGTTCCCAACATTCTGCTGGCTTTTTTAACTGCCACTGCACGGTGAGTGGAAGTTTTCCAAGAACTCTTTACGATGACTCCAAAATCTCTTTCTTGAGTGGTAATTTAAACCCCATAATTGTGTATGTATAGTTGGGATTGTGGTGTCCAGTTTGCATTTATCAATATTGAATGTCATCTGCCATTTTGTTGCCCAGTCCCCCAGTTTTGTGAGATCCCTTTGTAGCTCTTCGCAGTCTGCTTTGGATTTAACTATCTTGAGTCATTTTGTATCATCTGCAAATTTTGCTACCTCACTGGTTACCCCTTTTTCTGGATCATTGATGACTATGTTGAACTACACTGGTGTCAACACAGATCCTTGGGGTGCCCCGCTCTTTACCTCTCTCCACTGTGAAAACTGACCATTTATCCCTCTTGTTTGCTTCCTATCTTTTAACCACTGACCCATGAGAGAACCTTCCCTCTTATCCCATGACAGCTTACTTTGGTTGGATTGGTGAGGCATGACTTCCCTTTACAAAAGCCACGTTGACTCTGCCCCAACAAATTGTGTTCACCTATGTGTCTGATAATTCTCTTCTTTCCTATCATTTCAACAATTTGCCTGGTGCTGAAGTCAGGCTTGCCAGGGATCACATCTGGAGACTTTTATAAACTTCACTGTCACATTCGCTATCTCGTACAGAGGCCGATTTAAACATTAGCTTACATACCACAGCACTGCACAGAAGTTTGTTTGGATGTCTCGTGAGAGCTGCAACCTTTGCACCAGGCAGGCAATTTACCATGCGGTTCTCCCACTCATCACAAACCCAACTGCTTATATGTTTATTGATTGAATCCCCCATTACTATTACCTGGCTTTTCTTTGTAACTGGGCTTCCCGCCTCAGGAGGGGCAGCCTCAGTGTGAGAGGATATCCTGACTTCATCTGGCAGGTGGGTCCCAACTATGGGATCGTCTCCCTCTGCTCCAGCTCGATGTTCTCCTTCCCAGAAACTTTCACCCTCCTCAGCAGCACAGAGGCTGTCAGACTGGGGGTGGGACCACTCTACTGCATCCCTAAAAGTCTCCTCTATGTACCTCGCTGTCTCCCTTGGCTCCACCAGTTCAGATCCTCTGGCCTCCTGGTCTCCGAGGGCAGTAGCTCCTTGGGCCAAATGCCCAGATGTGCTACCTGCCCACAGGGCTGGTAATCCTACATGCTGCATTCAGTGCAATCCACTGGAGAGCCTCACACTGCTGCTGCACTTCTGCCTGGTTTATTTTGACTCTTCCAGGGGGGTTAGTTTGTTTAGTTTTGTTCGGGGGTGGGGGGAGTTTATTGGCCTGAATTTACAGTATGTTTCTTAGACGTACTTGTCTGTAAACTTCCTTGCAAAACTCCCGTTTCCAAAGCTAACCTCTGATTTCTATTGCCTGCTGTCTGTTTCCCCTCCCTGGTTCAGGCACCACGCTGGCAAAGCAGAGTGCAGAGTATCTGCAGGTCTTCAGGGAGTGGCGAGCGGAGAACACCTTCTGGGTCACCTGGTTCACCAACACCAGCAATATCGCCATGGTAACTACTTTCAATGCTTCCTGGGATTGTTGTGCCCAGAGTCCTCAGGAGAGAGAAATTAACACCCTAGGAGTCAGGGGGAAGGGACAGACCCAGGCGTGTGACTGACCCCACCCAGCTGGGCCGGAGCCCTGCCTATGGCCCACTCCACCTCATAGAATCATAGACCTCAGGAGGTATCTAATCCAACCCCCTTCTCATAGCAGGACCAACCCCAACTAAATCATCCCAGCCAGGGCTTTGTCAAGCCTGACCTTAAAAATCTCGAAGGATGGAGATTCCCCACCTCCTTAGGTAACCCTTTCCAGTGCTTCACCACCCTCCTAGTGAAATAGTGTTTCCTCATATCCAACCTGGACCTCCCCCACTGCAACTTGAGACCATTGATGCTTGTTCTGTCACCTGCCACCACTGAGAACAGCCGAGCTCCAGCCTCTTTGGAACCCGCCCCCCTGCCCCCCGACCCCAGCAGGTAGTTGAAGGCTGCTATCAAATCCCCCCTCACTCTTCTCTTCTGCAGACTAAATAAGCCCACTTCCCTCAGTCTCTCCTCATAATTCATGTGCTTCAGCCCCCTAATCATTTTCGTTACCCTCTGCTGGACTCTCTCCGATTTCTCCACATCCTTGGGGGGCCAGATGTGACCTCACCAGTGCCGAATAGAGGGGAATAATCACTTCTCTCGATCTGCTGGCAAGGCTTCTACTATGGAGGGCCAATATGCCTCCTTCTGTGCCACATCCCAAGATGCACTGGGTCTCATCCAAACCTGATCCCAGCTCCTTGTCAGGTGTGGTGGGAGCTTTCCCAGAGATTAATGCTCTCCAAGGCATCATTGCGTCCACGCACCAGTGCCAGCCCCTGCTGAGCACTAGAGAGTGTATCCGTGCTGTGCGGTATTGTGCCCCCGTGCACTGCCACGCCGGCCTCTGCCATGTACGACAGCTCCTGATTGCTGGCTGGGTACTGTGCATCCCAGGTGCAGTAACCCAGCCCTGTCCCGGCAGAGCTGGCTTTGCCTGCACTCCTGGCTGGGCCAGTCCTGGCTGCTCGGTCCGACTGGAACCGCACTGGGCAGCAAAAGGGGTTTCACTGGCAGGTTTCTTTCAGATGTTTGGGAAGTACTTCAACCCCTCCGAGCGCATGGACTTTCTCCTCACGGCTATCGAGGGCATGAAAGACACCAGCGTCCATGACTCGGTGGCTGCCAGGCACATGCTGCATGTGATTCTGTGGGTCCCCAGCCCAAGCTTGGAGAGGGTAAGAGTTGCAGTGAGAACAGCCTGCTGGGGGAAACCATCCGTGGGAGACTCTGTCTCTGGGCGCTCGGCATTACTGGGGGGCAGGTCCTGTGCAATGCGGGGGGTTCAGTCTAGGTGATCTCCATGGCTGCTTGTGGTCTTGCAGTCTATGAATCGATAGGCCGGGAATTGGCCCTGTGTTCTAGGCCTGGAGCTGGAGAAGAGGATGTGGGAGGGCAGATGGCTCTCAGGTACGGCAGCTCCCTGGCACCCCAGATCAATAGCAGCGCGAGGAAGCCAAAGCCCCCATCTCCCCATATCTCTTCCAGGTGTCGGAGGCTGTGACGAGTATATACCACAACCTGGACTCCATCAGCGAGCCGCTGGCCCAGCAGCAGCTGCTCAAGGCCCTTGTCGTGCTGGGCCACCAGTACAGCGAGGAGGTGGTCACAACCCTGCTGGGCTGCTCGCTGTCATGTGACAGGTACGGGGCTGGGGCTGCTGCCGCTTGCGCTCCGGCTCCCCCGGACTGGTCCCACTGCCAGGGTCAGGGGCGTGCAGAACCTTCCAGAGACCTCCTGCTCCCTGCAGAGCTGCTGCTTCTTCTGGAGGGTTTTGCAGGCTGACATGCCGTGGAGACAGGCCAGCCTGCAAAACCCCAGATGGCAGCCCTCGGCCTCCCCCAGGGCTGACACTCAGACCCGGCCCCCATGCAGCCTGCGCCAGGCAGTGGGGGCCCTTGCTGCAGCAGGAGGGCAACAAAGGGTCGGCCGGTGGCGGGAGACCCAGCAGGGTGCGGGTGGCGGTGGGTGCAGGAGGCTGGCGGGGCTCTGGCCAGGTGAAATCGGCTCTCTCCCTTTGCAGCGTTGCTGTGGAGATGTGGAGGGTGCTGACATCCCACCCCAAGACCGCAGGAAAGGTCCTACGGGAGCTGCTCAACACGCTGCAGGAGCGACCGCTGCACCCTCATCACGACGTCTCTCAGCAAGAGGTTGGCGTCGCCCCCTTGGCCGTAAGTTCCAGCCCCTGCAGCAAGGGAAGGAGCGCCGTGTTTCCCCTCCACGGCCTCAGGGTGTCTCTCAGTCTCCCACTGGGTATCGCCATTGGGCCGAAGAGAGAGAGCGTGACTTTAGCCAGCGCTATGGTCGAGGCAGAACACGCCAAAACACTCTCCTGGTGCTCTGGGACAGCTCTCATAGAACCGCAGGGTGAGAAGGGATCGCAAGGTCAGCTTGTCCAGCCCCCTGCCAAGATGCAGGATTTGTTGTGTCTATCCCAGCCCAGACAGATGGCTCCAGCCTCCTTTTATAAACCTCCAGCAAAGGGGCTTCCACAAGCTCCCTAGTCGTCTGTCCCATTGTCCTACTCTTCTTACAGTTAGGAAGGTTTTCCTGAGATTTAATCTAAATCTGCAGTGCTGTCTTTTGAACCCATCACCTCTTGTCCTGCCCTCTGTGGCAAGAGAGAACAACTTTTCGCCATCTTTTTTTTGGCAGCCTTCGAAGAATCTGAAGACCATTAGCACGTCCCCCCTTAATCTCCTCTTTTCCAAACTAAACATAGCCAGTTCCTTCAATCTTTGCTCGTATGGCTTGTGTTCCATCCCTCTGATCATCTTTGTCACTCGCCTCTGGATCCATTACAGTTTCTCCACATCTTTTGTAGACATTGGTGACCAAAAGTGGACACCGTACTCCAGCTGAGGCCTAACCAGCACTGAGTAGAGTGGTACTATCACCTCCCATGACTTGCAGGCTATACCTCTGTTAATGCAACCTAAGATTGCATTTGCTTTTTTTTTTTTTTTTTTTTTTTGCAACAGCATCGCTTTGCTGACTCATGCTGAGGCTGTGATCCACCGCAGTTCCAAGATCCTTCTCAGCAGTACAACCGGTTATCCCCCATTCTGTTTCTGTGCATTTGCTTTTTCTTCTCTAAATGTAGCACCTCACTTTTGTCTTGGGTGAGTTTCATTTTGTTGTCTAGAGCCCAGTCCTCCAATTTACCATGATCCCTCTGAATTTGAGCTCTTTCCTTCAAAGTCTTGGCAACTCCTTCATCAGGGAGCTGATGCAGGGCTGGGGTCATTGAAAGCTTCCCAGGGGACCTGGCCGTGGCCTGGAGTCAGGAGCCCTGGTTTCTAGTCCTGGCTCTGCCACTGACCTGCTGGGTGACCTTGGGCAAGTCCCTGCCTGGCTTTTGTCTGTTGTTCTGCAGGGCAGGGCCTGGCTCCTGCAGGGTGCGTCTCTGGGTGTGTGATCCAAAGAATCCTAGCACTAGAGTAGCAGCAGAGCTGTGGACTCTAGAGCTCCAGGGATTGCTGGTGACACCAGTGATCCGGGACGCCCGGACAGAGCCATTTTGCTTCAATTGGAACCATTTTTTCCTACGAATCCCCTTTTTGAGCCTCGTAGGTTTTAACTGTTGACGTCACAGCTCTGTCCCGCAGCACTCGCTCCTCGAGAAGCTCGAGAAGGGCCTTTTGCTGCTCAGACCTCATACCAAGTGTGATAGACACAGTCTAGTGAAGGCAGAGAAAACCCTTGGGACTTAAATACACAGATCTGGCAGCCTGGTCAAAGAGGAGACAATCTGAAGGCAACTCTCCCTAATGATAATTTACTTCCCCTGAGAATAGCAGGTGAGTCCGGTTTATTAAAGCCGGACGATGAATCGATCAGACATGGAGAGGGCATGACTGTAATTCTCTTTGTTATCCACCATTCCCATTGTTCCATGTCCTCAGCCTGGTTTTCACTTGCTTGTGTTTTATTTTTCCTTCCGGAACCGGTAAGCCTGTATTGGACACTTTTCCCCCTGATCCCGGTTGAGGTTTTGTGGGGCTGTCTTTGAACAGTTCAAAAGCCAAATACAGAAATGATTGAATCTGGCTTTTAGTAACAGACCAACCCTACAACTCGTGTACAAAATCGGCTCCCTCGCCAAGGCTGGGCTGTAAGGCCCGGGACTCAGGAGAACCCAAGTTCAGTTTCAGGCTCTGCCAGACTCCCCGGGTGACCATGGGTGAGTCACGTCGCCTCTCTGTGCCTGAGTTCCATGTTTGTACAATGGGGATAGAAATCCTTCCTTTGTGTGTCTAGCCTGTAAGCTCTAGGCCAGGGAAAGTCTCTTTCTGTGCCTGGAAAGGCCCCAGCACACGCCCTGATTGCAGATAGGCGCTGGAGGTGCTATTCTAACCCTTATAAGAAGAATACACTTGATTTGTTTGGGGTTAAGGTGTTGTGCAGAGAAGTTTCCACAGATGATACCTGCTAATAAATACCACGCCCTGGGATGGGGGGTACAAGGAAGCAGCTGCTTATGTTGCAGGTAGCCGGCCCCGCTGCCTGCGATCCTAGCTGGGGCTGTGCAAGGGCTTTGAGGCTCTAACATGTCATCTGGAGGCGGGGCGCTAGAAGACTTTTGATAGTGGAGGTGCTGAGCACCCCCTTACACCTGTGCACACACCCCACCACCCCTAGAGCTGGGGTCAGGAGCAGGGCCATGGCTCCAGGGGGGCGGGAGATGGATGGGGCAAGGGGGCCGAGGCTGGGGCCACAGCTGGGAGTTGGCGCAGGGCCGGCAGCTGGGACCTTGTGTGTGGGGCCAGGAGCAGAGCCCTCCGTAAAACCTTGGAGTGCTGCAGCACACCCTGCACTCCTAGTTCCCGTGGCTCTGTCTGCAGGGGAGGCAGACGTTGTTTTGGAAATGGCTTGTTGGGTCACCGGAGGGTGTTTCGTAAAGCAGCTCCTCCTTTCACACAGATAGGGAAACTCCAGCGCCAACTCCCAGTCGTCGTGGAGCGGCTACACGAGGCAGACAGGGACATCATCTCCAATGCCATCGCGGTGCTGAGAGACATCCTCGCTGGCATGGACAGGCAGAGCGCCAGCCCCGTGGCTGTGCAAGTGGCTGAGAAACTCCTGCCTTTCTTTCATGATGTAAGGCCTGGCGGCCCGCGGGAGACCCTTTAAGCCACAGACGTATGAATGGGGGCTGGCGGGTGGGCTAGCGGGACCTATGCTATGGCCCTAGCCAGAAAAAGCATTGTCGTAAATGACATGAACCCATTCCCGCCTTCTTCTGCTAGCCCATTCTCCATTAGAGCATATGGCAGTAAGAGTGGGAACCCTGGTGTCCTGCAGGCCTGCTGACAAGGATCAGGGCAGCCTGGGGACGAGGCTCCCCTTGAGGGAAGGACATGCATTCCTGAGCCTGCATGCAGCGAGGGGGCCTCTGCAGCACAGGGTGCCGCAATGCTCCTGCTGGCTTCCAGGGTAACAAGTGATGGTACCCTGGTGAAAATCCTGCTCCTCCCCTCCCTGGCCAGGAATCCCACAGCTGGCCTGTCAGCTCCATAAGGAAACGGCTCCATCTGTAGGTTCTGCAGCTACCGCCCTTTCCTCTCCCCTTCGTTCTCATGGCAGGGCAGCATCAAAGGAGGGGCTAGTTCTCCCCAGGCCTTTTGTAACCACAAACGAGCCCCCGCCAGCGTGTTCACCAGACTGATGTTCAGTCCCCCACTGCACGGCGAGAGCCAGCAAAGTGGGCGGGAGAAAGGGACCCATCCATTACTGCCTTCCAGGGGTAACGCCCCAGTGGGGGCTCCTGGAGGGACCACCCACCTCCCCAGCTCTCACAACGCTAAATCCTACCCTCAGCCCTCCCCAACTCTGCTGGGACCCGGCCACTCTTTATTTAGCAGTGGCACAGGCCCAGCTAAAGCTGTTCCCAGGGTCTCCTGGATCCCCAGCTGACCGAAGGGACAGGGCAGCCCAGACCGAAGATGCAGGATCTCGCCCTGGGGTGAGCCTTTAAACCAAAACCCTGTGGGGCCCGGGGGGAACAGAACAGGTTTTCTGGCCAAGAAGATACCAGGCCAGCCCCTCAGCTGGTGGAAACCTGCATCTCTTTTGCCTTCAGTGGCGCTATGCTCATGAGACTCTGGCCCCCAGCTGTGCCTGTATGACTGGGGGTGAGTTAGCAATACCCCCTGCAGGGCAGACATCTCTGTCACAGTGAGCGCTCACCCCGCTGAGTGAGCACGACCGTCACAGCGTCTCCTCCCCACATCCTCTCTTGCAGGAGTCCAGCAAACTCCGGGTGCTCTCCATCGCCCTCTTTAAACACCTGCTGGAGCTTGTAAGGGGGCCCAGCAGGAGGAAAATGAAGGAGCACATCATCCGGAGCCTGGTCCCGCTGCTCCTCCTCCTGCATGATGAGCGTCCCAATGTGTCCCAGGTGAGGCCACGAGCTGGAGCCTGCAGCTGAGATCGTTACAGAGTGACCAGTAATTTGTTGGGGGGGCCAACATGTGACACCCCCCTTTCAAGGGTCTGGCCGGCAGAGGGCAGGTGCTCAGTGCTGTGACAATCAGGTGCTCAAAATCACTTGAACGTTGAGTCCAGTAGCGCCATGACCATGGCGCCCCACCCAACTGCTGAGTCTTCCCTGCCTCCTCTGAGCCCAACACTCCCCCCCTGCAGCCAGGCTGAGAGAATGGGTGGGCGGAGGGGTCAGCTCACCTCTCCTACAGCCACTGGCCTCCGCACATTCCCCTGGCTGTGCTGGTGGGAAGAGCACAACCCTGGCCATGGTCCCTACCCGGAGCAGAGCTACCCAGCCTCCGGATGGTGCCCAAGACCCAATGTACCCTTGGCCAAGCAGCCCGGACAGCTCTTACTAGCCATGACATGCCCAAGCCCCCGCTCCGCCCCGCCCCAGGTGCCTGTGCCCACGCTCGCTCTCATGGTCCCCATCACTTGGGAGCCAAATGCTCCCAGCAGTAATGAATTCACCCTCCTACCCCACAGGAGGTGGGGAACTAACGCACAGCGTGAGGCCTAGTGCCTCAAAAGTATTGAATGCCCATGGGCATTAGGCACCTAAATCCCTTTGTAGCCCTGGGCCGAAGCAACTTGCCTGAGTTCCTGCAGGAAGAGCTGGGAATTGAGTCAGGTCTCCAGCCATTGCCTTAGCCACACCTCCGCCCTTCCGCAAGCAGCCGCGGGCCGGGAACCGTTCAGCACACACGGCCTCCAGTAACTATGTTAGTGGCTTCCAGCTGGGCTGTCCCTAGCCATTTGGGTGCCCTATCCAGCCCCCCCGCAGTGGGGCTGTGTGGGGTCCCAGGCCTCCCCCTCCCCCCCACCAGAGTCTGGGAGGCAGGAGCTGTGTGGGGCCACTTTTGGGGGGCCCACAGGCCAGAGTGTCCTTGGGGGATTAGCGGAGAACTGGGAGTAGCCCGCTCTGCTTCCCTCGCCCCGGCTCCAGCCGTGTCGCTCGAGGGAGGGGCTTTGGGGAAAGGGATCCCTCCCACACACACACTCACTGACAGCAGCGGGAAGCGGAGCAGCCTGGCCCCAGCCCGCTCTACTCTGCCAGCTCCCAGCCGTGGCACTCCGCTTCCCACCGCCGGTGAGTGCGGGGGGCAATCCTTTGGAGTAAAGCGGGCTGGGACCGGGTTGCTCCACTTCCTGCCACTGCCAGTGAATGTGGGGTCGCTGGGGGAAGAGGCTTGCAGAGAAGAGGTGGAATGGGGGCGGGCTGGGGACGGAGCAGGGGGGAAGGGGAAGAGGCAGGGTGGAGGGAGTTGTCCAGGCCCCCCCAGGGACGGCCCTGCCCTTTGTAGTGGGCGCAGCCCGCGGCGGGGCTGGCCGAGGTATAGGGCGGGTCGCTGGGGCTGGTGCTGCTGCATGTGCAGCATGCAGCCGCCTAGTGGCACCATGAAATTTAGGGCAATTTGGTGCCCCAAATTTCGTGATCCCCTTTGCAGCCGCGTATGCCGAGGGACGGCCCTGGCTTCCAGCTCCCGTAACCGTGGCCGGCTCGCCCCGGCCCCTCTTGTTTTGCAGGTGTGTTGGGACACCCTCAGGAGTGCTCTGGAATTCCTCAGGTGGAGCCAGCTCGGTGCTCTCGTCCAGAAGAAGGAGCTTTGGCGAGGCTGTGACTGCCTGGTGAGGGAGTCCTCCATTGCCCGGCTCCGTGTCCACACCGAGCCCCAGCCCCGGGACCACAGCTGGCCCTGGCTGTAGTCCCTCTGCATGATCCCCCCGGCACAGGAAAGAGGGCTGAAAGCAGGACACTCCACAGATCTGGAACCTGGCCTGCAGGATGGAAAGGCCTTTAATAACCTTGTGCTCCCTTGTTCTGGCTCCTAGGTGGCGTGCTACAAGGGAAGGGCAGAAACCTTCCTCTGCCAGGCCATGGCCTTTCTGGAAGACCCACAGGATCCCATTAGAGAAGCGGCCATCAGGTTTCTAGGTAACCACAGAGCAGAGGGGTCCCTTAAGCAGAGGGGCTGGATCCAGTCCCAGGCTCTCCTCAGTCCCTGCCGGCAGCGAGAAGTAACCCCTGGGCTCCTGATTGCCGAATGAAGGCTCAGGGGGGTCAGAAACCCGCAGGAGCAAGCTCACCCCAAACTGCCCTGATCGGCTGATGGGCCCCCTCCAACCCCACTGCTCCCCATGCGGTCCCCATCCCCCCCACCCCCACCCCACCATGGGTTCTTGGTAGTGGAACCTCAAGGCGCTATGCTCTCCTTTGGCAACCAGCCCCACAGCCATTCCTGGGGACTCGCCCTTTCCCCTGGGGACTCAGGAGTGCGTCCTGGACAACAAGGGGCAGGGGAAAGCCCCACTGCTTGGAGGGTGACAGAGGCTTTGACACCCTCTCTGGGGACGCAGGGATGTAATGAGCTGTTTGTGTGTGTAGGGCTGACTGCCCGGCAGCTGGACCAGCAGAGCCAGGAGAAGTTAGACGCCATCTGCAATGGTGAGTGGTATCTGTCTTGAGCACTGAGCGCTAGAGGGACGAATGGCCCAGGGCCACGGGCTGGGTTCAATCTCCGACGCCAGCAATGTGATCTTGGGTGAGAGCCACAAAGGGTTGCAAAATGTAGATCCCCAAACCCCCGATCAGCTTCCCCCTCACCCTGTGGTGTCTGCTGGTTGGCATGTGCCCAGGCACTTAGCCCTGACCTCAGAGCTGTGGCCTGGCAAATCCCCAAACTGGGCCTGAGCTGGCTGGCTTTCGCAGACGATTGCCCCCCCCCCGCCCCCGCAACACAGCAAGGGTGGGGTCCTGCCTCCCCCCCTTGCACTCACTAGCCCAGGGTTTCTTGCAGTCACCTCCAGGTGGGGTGCCTGGTGTCAAGCCACTGCTCCAAAGGAGACTGAGGTGACGTCCGGTCATCTACCTCCCTGCTGCATGCCCGGACCCCTGGGCCAGCGCAGGGCAGAGCAGCGTCTCCTCCACATTTGTTGGGGAAAAGGGGGACGGGGGGTGTGACATAGCTCAGGCTCCTCACTCCCAGAGCAGTTTCACAGCTGGGCCCCAACCAGAGCTAGAGAATGGCAGAGCTCCCTCCTCGGCATTTCCTGGAGGGCAGCAGGGCACCAGAAGTTAGGCATAGCCTAACAATGCCCAAGCCCCCTTTGTGAATCTCCCCCTCTCTGGGCTTGAGTGCCCATCTGTGCACTGGGGGGAAGGGGGAGCGTAAATATAGGCAGGGATGAGGCCATCAGATCCTGCAGGGACGGGGCAGTCCTGGAAATAGTGAGTGAATGGGGTTCATTGTGACTTCTTGCCTGTGTCTGGGGGCTCCCACAGCTATGGAAGGCAGTGGGGATGTTAAGTGAGGGTTGGTGGTTGTTCCTGCTAGTCCCCTGCCTCCCGCCTCCCAGCCTGCTGCCTTCTTGTCACGGGCTGAGAGGTACAGCCCTGGCTTGGTGTGCCAGGGCTTTCCAGAGCACCATGGCTCTGACCTCCATTTCCTTCCTTTCAATCTTAGTCCTCAAAGGCTTGCAGCAGGACAGCAAGTCCTCTGTCAGATGCCTGGCTTTGCAGACAATGCTCATCCTCAATGCCTGCAAGAAACATCGTCCAGCCCGCACCAGCCTACGGACACTCTTGCACAGGATGAGACTGATGCATACAAGGGAGAACCCAGTCATTGAAGCTGCCCAGCTGCCTGAGTAAAAGCCAGCCTCCCTACTCTGGGGGTTTGGTGCACCACAGCCCGCCTGGAGCAGGGTGGAACACATCGTGCCGGACCATGGCTTTCTCCCCATTGGCCGCCTGCCCTGCCCAGCCACGTGAGTAGTTAACCGCTCAATAGCTTTTATCACCATGTACTTTTTGACAGGTTTCCATGCCCCGTGTAGAGTTTACATCCCGCCCTCCGTCCCCGTTTCCGGTCGTGTACATTTTTGGCACCATCGGCCCTTCTGAACATTTATTTTGTATTATTTTTCTGTGTTTGGCCGGGGGAAGGTTGCGTGCTTGTGCTACAGTCAGGCAGGCAGAGCAGCAGAAGGTCGATTTGCCTGGCCCTTGATCAGGGCGGGGCAGCGATCAAGTAGGCTGCCACTCCTGACGGCGGGGTGGCGGGGATAGGGGAACCCAGGTCCTCCCGCTCCACAGCGTCCCCGCCCAGGGCCCTAACAGCGTGCTGTGTTTTGACATATTTAGAGAAAAAGTATGAAAGAGTAGAAAGAGAGGCTGTAGGGGGTTCGCGGCTCCCTCCCCATCTGTCTGGGCGGGAGACCACGCCCCTCGCTACGATACTTCCGGGGTACCTTGGTTCAGGGGAAATAGTTCAGTGTTCATGGTTCTGGCCTGCAGTCAGGCCGACCAATGGTAGAGAGTCTGTTTGCCCGGGGTCCTCATTCAGGACAGGGCTGCTGTCGAGTAGGGGCTCTGGCCTACAGTCAGGCAGGCAGAGCAGCAGAAGGTCCATTTGCCTGGCCCTTCATCAGGGCGGGGCAGCAATCAAGTAGCGGGGCTCTGGCCTACAGTCCGGCAGAGCCGTCGCAGACTGGGGGAGGTTAGCTCTCTGGTGGGAGAGTCAGCACAACCGTCTGGCATCCTGATTCAGGCGGGTGCCAGACCAATCAGGCCTCCTGACAACCAAGTGGGGAGGCTGCTACTCCTGACGGTGGGGTGGCAGTGGTAGGGGAACCCAGGCCCTCTCGCTCCACTGCGTCCCAGCCCAGGGCCCTAACAGCCGTGGAGCGGTCCGCCACTGCGTCAGTGGGGAAAATCCGACAGCAACACGCTGGCCGGCTTGTAGTCAATATCACAGCTGAACCCAATTCGGCTGTCCTGGGCTCCTTGCTACACGTCATTCCGTGTGTACATGGGTTCAGGGGTGGCAGGTTTGTAGAAATTTTGGTGGTGCCCAGAACCCGCCCCTACTTCGCCCCCCACCTGCCCAAGGCTCCAGGAGAGAGTTTGGGTGAGAAAGGACGTCTGGGGTGCAGGCCCTAGGCTTAGGCAGAGTATTGGGGTGCAGGCTGCAGGCTCTGGGAGGGAGTTTGGGGATGGGAGGGGGTGCAGAGGGAGGGGGTGCAGGGCTGAGGGGTTTGAGAGGGGCTCAGGGCAAGAGTCGGGGTGTAGGGGGTGAGGGTTCTGTTTGGGGCTGGGAGGTTTGGGGGGTTAGAGAGGCTCAGGGCTGGGGCAGGGGGTTGGAATGTAGGGAGTGGCAGCCGGTGTCAAGTGGAGTCCCCCAGGGGTCGGTCCTGGGGCCGGTTTTGTTCAATATCTTCATAAATGATCTGGAGGATGGTGTGGATTGCACCCTCAGCAAATTTGCGGATGATACTAAACTAGGAGGAGTGGTAGATATGCTGGAGGGCAGGGATAGGTTACAGAGGGACCTAGACAAATTGGAGGATTGGGCCAAAAGAAATCTGATGAGGTTCAATAAGGATAAGTGCAGGGTCCTGCACTTAGGACGGAAGAACCCAATGCACCGCTACAGACTAGGGACTGAATGGCTAGGCAGCAGTTCTGCAGAAAAGGACCTAGGGGTGACAGTGGACGAGAAGCTGGATATGAGTCAGCAGTGTGCCCTTGTTGCCAAGAAGGCCAATGGCATTTTGGGATGTATAAGTAGGGGCATAGCGAGCAGATCGAGAGACGTGATCGTTCCCCTCTATTCGACATTGGTGAGGCCTCATCTGGAGTACTGTGTCCAGTTTTGGGCCCCACACTACAAGAAGGATGTGGATAAATTGGAGAGAGTCCAGCAAAGGGCAACAAAAATGATTAGGGGTCTGGAACACATGACTTTTGAGAAGAGGCTGAGGGAACTGGGATTGTTTAGTCTGCAGAAGAGAAGAATGAGGGGGGATTTGATAGCTGCTTTCAACTACCTGAGAGGTGGTTCCAGAGAGGATGGTTCTAGACTATTCTCAGTGGTAGAAGAGGACAGGACAAGGAGTAATGGTCTCAAGTTGCAGTGGGGGAGGTTTAGGTTGGATATTAGGAAAAACTTTTTCACCAAGAGGGTGGTGAAACACTGGAATGTGTTACCTAAGGAGGTGGTAGAATCTCCTTCCTTAGAAGTTTTTAAGGTCAGGCTTGACAAAGCCCTGGCTGGGATGATTTAATTGGGGATTGGTCCTGCTTTGAGCAGGGGGTTGGACTAGATGACCTCCTGAGGTCCCTTCCAACCCTGATATTCTATGATTCTATGAGATGAGGGCTCTGTCTAGGGCTGGAGATGAGGGGTTTGTGGTGTTGGAGGGGGCTCAGGGCTGGGGCAGAGGGTTGGGGTATGGGGGGATGAGGGCTCTGGCTAGGGCTGGAGATGAGGGGTTTGTGGTGTTGGAGGGGGCTCAGGGCTGGGGCAGAGGGTTGGGGTATGGGGGGATGAGGGCTCTGTCTAGGGCTGGAGATGAGGGGTTTGTGGTGTTGGAGGGGGCTCAGGGCTGGGGCAGAGGGTTGAGGTATGGGGGGATGAGGGCTCTGGCTAGGACTGGGGATAAGGTGTTTGGGGTGTTGGAGAGGCTCAGGGCGAGGGTTGAGGGTGTGGTGGAGAGGTGAAAGCTCTGGCTGGGGGTGTGGGCTCTGGGGTGGGGCAGGGCTGGGGATGAGTTGGGGTGCAGGCAGGCTGCTCCGGGATAGGGGCCAGAGAGGAGGACTCCCCCCAGCCCTTTCCCTGCCGGCAACAGCGAGCTTTGGGGGAGGACAGTGAGTGGCAGCCCCAACAGCTTCTCAGTGTCCCTGGCATCTGGCAGCCCCTCTGGGTCTCTGTCAGGATAGCGCTCTCCGTTAGGTCTGTGCTTCCACAGCGGGGAAGAGACGTGCTGCTCATCTGGCAGCTCTCTCCCATCTGAGCTGGAGGCCCGGCCTTTTATAAGGAACTCATTCCTCCAGGTCACACTGCAGTCACTCACAGAGATGGTGCAGCGAGGTAAATCTAGCCATGTACCAATCAGAGGCTAGACTAACCTCCTTGTTCAAATAAGAACAATAACTTAGGTGCACCATTTCTTATTGGAACCCTCCGTGAAGTCCTGCCTGAAATACTCCTTGATGTAAAGCCACCCCCTTTGCTGATTTTAGCTCCCTGAAGCCAACCCTGTAAGCCGTGTCGTCAGTAGCCCCTCCTTCTGTCACAGCAACGGCAGAGAATTGTTCCGCGCCTTTTTTCTGTGCGGACGCCATACCAAGGCAAGCATGGAGGCCGCTCAGCTCACTTTGGCAATTAGGAGCAAATTAAATACCACACGCATTATCCAGCACTATATGCAGCACCAGAACCTGGCAGAGCGATACCGGGCGAGGAGGCGACGTCAGCACGGTCGCGTGAGTGATCAGGACATGGACACAGATTTCTCTGAAAGCATGGGCCGTGCCAATGCATGCATCATGGTGCTAATGGGGCAGGTTCATGCTGTGGAAGGCCGATTCTGTGCTCAGGAAACAAGCACAGACTGGTGGGACCGCATAGTGTTGCAGGTCTGGGACGATTCCCAGTGGCTGCGAAACTTTCGCATGCGTAAGGGCACTTTCATGGAACTTTGTGACTTGCTTTCCCCTGCCCTGAAGCGCATGAATACCAAGATGAGAGCAGCCCTCACAGTTGAGAAGCGAGTGGCGATAGCCCTGTGGAAGCTTGCAACGCCAGACAGCTACCGGTCAGTTGGGAATCAATTTGGAGTGGGCAAATCTACTGTGGGGGCTGCTGTGATGCAAGTAGCCCACGCAATCAAAGATCTGCTAATATCAAGGGTAGTGACCCTGGGAAATGTGCAGGTCATAGTGGATGGCTTTGCTGCAATGGGATTCCCTAACTGTGGTGGGGCCATAGACGGAAGCCATATCCCTATCTTGGCACCGGAGCACCAAGCCGGCGAGTATATAAACCTCAAGGGGTACTTTTCAATAGCGCTGCAAGCTCTGGTGGATCACAAGGGACATTTCACCAACATCAGCGTGGGATGGCCGGGAAAGGTACATGACGCTCGCATCTTCAGGAACTCTGGTCTGTTTCAAAAGCTGCAGGAAGGGACTTTATTCCCAGACCAGAAAATAACTGTTGGGGACGTTGAAATGCCTATATGTATCCTTGGGGACCCAGCCTACCCCTTAATGCCATGGCTCATGAAGCCGTACACAGGCAGCCTGGACAGTAGTCAGGAGCTGTTCAACTACAGGCTGAGCAAGTGCAGAATGGTGATAGAATGTGCATTTGGACGTTTAAAGGCGCGCTGGCGCAGTTTACTGACTCACTTAGACCTCAGCGAAACCAATATTCCCACTGTTATTACTGCTTGCTGTGTGCTCCACAATATCTGTGCGAGTAAGGGGGAGACGTTTATGGCGGGGTGGGAGGTTGAGGCAAATTGCCTGGCTGCTGGTTACGCGCAGCCAGACACCAGGGCGGTTAGAAGAGCACAGGAGGGCGCGGTACGCATCAGAGAGGCTTTGAAAACCAGTTTCATGACTGGCCAGGCTACGGTGTGAAAGTTCTCTTTGTTTCTCCTTGATGAAACCCCCCGCCCCTTGGTTCACTCTACTTCCCTGTAAGCTAACCACTCTCCCCTCCTCCCTTCGATCACCGCTTGCAGAGGCAATAAAGTCATTGTTGCTTCACATTCATGCATTCTTTATTCATTCATCACACAAATAGGGGGATGACTACCAAGGTAGCCCAGGAGGGGTGGTGGAGGAGGGAAGGAAAATGCCACACAGCACTTTAGGCACAGCACTTTAAAAGTTTACAACTTTAAAATTTATTGAATGCCAGCCTTCTTTTTTGGGGGCAATCCTCTGTGGTGGAGTGGCTGGTTGGCCGGTGGCCCCCCCACCGTGTTCTTGAGCATCTGGGTGTGGAGGCTATGGAACTGGGGGAGGAGGGCGGTTGGTCGCACAGGGTCTGTAGTGGCAGTCTGTGCTCCAGCTGCCTTTGCTGCAGCTCAGCCATACACTGGAGCATACTGGTTTGATCCTCCAGCAGCCTCAGCATTGAATCCTGCCTCCTCTCATCACGCTGCCGCCACATTTGAGCTTCAGCCCTGTCTTCAGCCCGCCACTTACTCTCTTCAGCCTGCCACTTACTCTCTTCAGCCCGCCACCTCTCCTCCCGGTCATTTTGTGCTTTCCTGCACTCTGACATTATTTGCCTCCACGCATTCGTCTGTGCTCTGTCAGTGTGGGAGGACCGCATGAGCTCAGAGAACATTTCATCATGAGTGCGTTTTTTTTTTCTTTCTAATCTTCACTAGCCTCTGGGAAGGAGAAGATCCTGTGATCATTGAAACACAAGCAGCTCGTGGAGAAAAAAAAAGGGACAGCGGTATTTAAAAAGACACATTTTAGAAAACAGTGGCTACAGTCTTTCAGGGTAAACCTTGCTGTTAACATTACATACATAGCACGTGTGCTTTCGTTACAAGGTCGCATTTTGCCTCCCCCCACCGTGTGGCTACCCCCTCAACCCTCCCCCCTCCCCGTGGCTAACAGCGGGGAACATTTCTGTTCAGCAGCAGGCAAACAGCCCAGCAGGAACGGGCTCCTCTGAGTGTCCCCTGAAGAAAAGCACCCTATTTCAACCACGTGACCATGAATGATATCTCACTCTCCTGAGGATAACACAGAGAGATAAAGAACGGATGTTGTTTGAACGCCAGCAAACATACACTGCAATGCTTTGTTGTACAATGATTCCCGAGTACGTGTTACTGGCCTGGAGTGGTAAAGTGTCCTACCATGAAGGACGCAATAAGGCTGCCCTCCCCAGAAACCTTTTGTAAAGGCTTTGGGAGTACATCCAGGAGAGCCGCGAATGCCAGGGCAAATTAATCCTTTCACATGCTTGCTTTTAAACCACGTATAGTATTTTAAAAGGTACACTCACCGGAGGTCCCTTCTCCGCCTGCTGGGTCCAGGAGGCAGCCTTGGGTGGGTTTGGGGGGTACTGGCTCCAGGTCCAGAGTGAGAAACAGTTCCTGGCTGTCGGGAAAACCGGTTTCTCCGCTTGCTTGCTGTGGGCTATCTACAACCTCATCATCATCATCATCATCTTCTTCGTCCCCAAAACCTGCTTCCGTGTTGCCTCCATCTCCATTGAGGGAGTCAAAGAACACGGCTGGGGTAGAGGTGGCTGAACCCCCTAAAATGGCATGCAGCTCATCATAGAATTGCCATGTTTGGGGCTCTGACCCGGAGCGGCCGTTCGCCCCTCTGGTTTTCTGGTAGGCTTGCCTCAGCTCCTTAAGTTTCACACGGCACTGCTTCGGGTCCCTGTTATGGCCTCTGTCCTTCATGCCCTGGGAGATTTTGACAAAGGTTTTGGCATTTCGAAAACTGGAACGGAGTTCTGATAGCACGGATTCCTCTCCCCATACAGCGATCAGATCCCGTACCTCCCGTTCAGTCCATGCTGGAGCTCTTTTGCGATTCTGGGACTCCATCATGGTCACCTCTGCTGATGAGCTCTGCATGGTCACCTGCAGCTTCCCACGCTGGCCAAACAGGAAATGAGATTCAAAAGTTCGCAGTTCTTTTCCTGTCTACCTGGCCAGTGCATCTGAGTTGAGAGTGCTGTCCAGAGCGGTCACAATGGAGCACTCTGGGATAGCTCCCGGAGGCTAATACCGTCGAATTGTGTCCACAGTACCCCAAATTCGACCCGGCAAGGCCAATTTAAGCGCTAATCCACTTGTCAGGGGTGGAGTACGGAAATCAATTTTAAGAGCCCTTTAAGTCAAAATAAAGGGCTTCATCGTGTGGACGGGTGCAGGTTTACATCGATTTAATGCTGCTAAATTCGACCTAAAGTCCGAGTGTAGACCAGGGCTCAGAGAAGGAGAGTATAGAAAACAGGAAGAGATCCTTTTTGGTTAGTGAGACAAGCAAAGTATAAAGAAAAGGAGTCCTTGTGGCACCTTAGAGACTAACAAATTTATCTGAGCATAAGCTTTCATGAGCATCCGATGAAGTGAGCTGTAGCCCACGAAAGCTTATGCTCAAATAAATACATTGGTCTCTAAGGTGCCACAAGTCCTCCTTTTCTTTTTGCGAGTACAGACTAACACAGCTGCTACTCTGAAACCTGTCATTATGCAAGGAAAGTATAGCAAGCTGCAGGGGGAGCGGAGGGGAGGGGAAAGAGAACGTACCCTTCATAGAATCATAGAATATCAGGGTTGGAAGGGACCTCAGGAGGTCATCTAGTCCAACCCCCTGCTCAAAGGAGGACCGATCCCCAATTAAATCATCCCAGCCAGGGCTTTGTCAAACCTGACCTTAAAAACTTCTAAGGAAGGAGATTCCACCACCTCCCTAGGTAACACATTCCAGTGTTTCACCACCCTCCTAGTGAAAAAGTTTTTCCTAATATCCAACCTAAATCTCCCCCACTGCAACTTGAGACCATTACTCCTTGTTCTGTCATCTGCTACCACTGAGAACAGTCTAGAGCCATCCTCTTTGGAACCCCCTTTCAGGTAGTTGAAAGCAGCTATCAAATCCCCCCTCATTCTCCTCTTCCGTAGACTAAACATCCCCAGTTCCCTCAGCCTCTCCTCAAAAGTCATGTGTTCCAGTCCCCTAATCATTTTTGTTGCCCTCCGCTGGACTCTTTCCAATTTTTCCACATCCTTCTTGTAGTGTGGAGCCCAAAACTGGACACACTATTCCAGATGAGGCCTCACCAATGTCGAATAGAGGGGAACGATCACGTCCCTCGATCTGCTGGCAATGCCCCTACTTATACATCCCAAAATGCCATTGGCCTTCTTGGCAACAAGGGCATACTGCTGACTCATATCCAGCTTCTCGTCCACTGTAACCCCTAGGTCCTTTTCTGCAGAACTGCTGCCGAGCCATTCGGTCCCTAGTCTGTAGCGGTGCATTGGATTCTTCCATCCTAAGTGCAGGACTCTGCACTTGTCCTTGCTGAACCTCATCAGATTTCTTTTGGCCCAATCCTCCAATTTGTCTAGGGCCCTCTGTATCCTATCCCTATCCTCCAGCGTATCTACCTCTCCTCCCAGTTTAGTGTCATCTGCAAACTTGCTGAGGGTGCAATCCACACCATCCTCCAGATCATTTATGAAGATATTGAACAAAACCGGCCCCAGGACCCACCCTTGGGGCACTCCACTTGACACCGGCTGCCAACTAGACATGGAGCCATTGAGCACTACCCGTTGAGCCCCACAATCTAGCCAGCTTTCTATCCACATTATAGTCCATTCATCCAGCCCATACTTCTTTAACTTGCTGGCAACAATACTGTGGGAGACAGTGTCAAAAGCTTTGCTAAAGTCAAGGAACAACACGTCCACCACTTTCCCCTCATCCACAGAGCCAGTTATCGCCTCATAGAAGGCCATTAGATTAGTCAGGCATGACTTGCCCTTGGTGAATCCATGCTGACTGTTCCTGATCACTTTCCTTTCCTCTCCTCTAAGTGCTTCAGAATTGATTCCTAGAGGACCTGCTCCACGATTTTTCCAGGGACTGAGGTGAGGCTGACTGGCCTGTAGTTCCCAGGATCCTCCTTCTTCCCTTTTTTAAAGATGGGCACTACATTAGCCTTTTTCTTGTCGTCCGGGACTTCCCCCGATCGCCATGCGTTTTCAAAGATAATGGCCAATGGCTCTGCAATCACATCCGCCAACTCCTTTAGGACTCTCGGATGCAACGCATCCGGCCCCATGGACTTGTGCTCGTCCAGCTTTTCTAAATAGTCCCGAACCACTTCTTTCTCCACAGAGGGCTGGTCACCTCCTCCCCATGCTGTGCTGCCCAGTGCAGTAGTCTAGGAGCTGACCTTGTTCGTGAAGACAGAGGCAAAAAAAGCATTGAGTACATTAGCTTTTTCCACATCCTCTGTCACTAGGTTGCCTCCCTCATTCAGTAAGGGGCCCACACTTTCCTTGACTTTCTTCTTGTTGCTAACATACCTGAAGAAACCCTTCTTGTTACTCTTAACATCTCTCGCTAGCTGCAACTCCAGGTGTGATTTGGCCTTCCTGATTTCACTCCTGCATGCCCAAGCAATATTTTTGTACTCCTCCCTGGTCATTTGTCCAATCTTCCACTTCTTGTAAGCTTCTTTTTTGTATTTAAGATTAGCAAGGATTTCACTGTTAAGCCAAGCTGGTCGCCTGCCATATTTACTATTCTTTCTACACATCGGGACGGTTTGTCCCTGTAGCCTCAATAAGGATTCTTTAAAATACAGCCAGCTCTCCTGGACTCCTTTCCCCCTCATGTTATTCTTCCAGGGGATCTTGCCCATCAGTTCCCTGAGGGAGTCAAAGTCTGCTTTTCTCAAGTCCAGGGTCCGTATTCTGCTGCTTTCCTTTCATCCTTGTGTCAGGATCCTGAACTCGACCATCTCATGGTCACTGCCTCCCAGGTTCCCATCCACTTTTGCTTCCCCTACTAATTCTTCCCTTGCGGCTGCCCCCGGGAAAAGAGGGAGCTCCCAAGGCTCACAGCCCCCAGCATGGTTATCTCTGCCTCTCGGGCGGACCAATCAGAAACTGTTCTACAGATGCATCATACAATGCATTTTCCTGAACCAATCCTATCAACCCAAGATTTTTAAACAAGAGCCCTCTCCCTCCCCTCCCCGCCCCTCCCCTCACTACCCACCCCTTTAACTGCATTATTCTTATCTAAAAAAACAGGCCCCAAGCACCTTTCCCACTAGATAGATAGATAGATAGATAGATAACCCCATTGGCTTTAAGGCCTTTTAAATTTTATGGGACTTTTCCCACTGGGGCTGACAAACAACAAAAATAAGTTTAGGGGTTTTTAGAGAGAGTTCCCTATTTTAAAATTTCACACTTTAATTAGGGCTTGTCTACACTGCCACTTACAGCGCTGAAACTTGCACCACTCAGGGGTGTGAAAAAACACCCTCCTGAGCTGGAGCCGCGAGGACACTGCCACCTTAAAGCCTTGTCGCGGCAGCGATTTAACGTGGGCAGTGTCGACACCTTCTGAAGAGTTTAAACCAGTTCGTGTTACAAAGGGGCCTCTTTATTTCACTACAGAACAAGGGAGTTCATTTCAAGGGTTACAAATGTGTTAAATAGATTGTGAATGGTAATATTGCTTTCTCTTTACCATTAACGTTCCTGTAAACAGGTGTTGATCTTACTAGTGTTCAGTAAAACTTGGCAGCCCTTTAGGTTTACATTTAGTTTTGATCCTCTGCCTTTGCTGCAAAAGAAATTTAAAAACAGAAGGGCCTGCTTCAAATAGGTCAAATTTGGCCTTTGGTTTACACTTAAAAAATCACTAGAAAAGAAAAATGTGTTGGGGGGGGGCGGGAAGGGGGGCGACAAATACCTTATCTCTGGTTTAAAAAAAAAAGCTAACTGGTTCACATAAGCTGCTTTTTTTTGTGTTTTGTAGAAATCCATACTTTCAAAACATGAGGTTTTTAACTGTACCCTGATTTTTAAAGCTTTCTTTACAATTTCAAGGTAACCAAAAAAAACCCCAACTTTCTCTTTTTGCATTCTTTGATATATTAAGTCCATTTAAACAGTTAAAAAAGAGCTTGTACCTGGGTCTCAGCACACGGACTGCAAACATTTAGAAGCAAAGACAGTCTGATAATGCAACAAACAATCATACTAAAATCCCTAAGTCAATAAAAACTTAATTTAACTTTAACAAATTACTTTTGTAAACTGCCTGTGGTTTTAACCCCGAGATGCTTCTTTATTTTACACTCTTAATAAGTTCAAAGGGTGTCTTTTGAAAAGCAATCTGCTGTGGGTTCTTGTTTGTTTTAAATTCATACATGTTCTGGCCATCTTTACAGTGAAACAACTTTGGTCACAGGACATGCGAGCTAAACAGGGGAAGGCAGCTATTTTTAAATCCTGCTTCATGCAGATTTTATATAACAGGCCTAAAGCAAATTTGTTTGTCCTGGTTTACATTTCAAAAAAACATGAGAAAAGAAGAAGAACGTATGTGTGTGTATGTTGGGAACAGAACAAGCCCCTTATCTCTGTCAGAACTTTTTCACATCAGCTGCTTTTTCTTCTTTTTTGTCTAAATCCAAACCTTAACAACATGAGGGTTTTAACAGTACCCTGATTTTTAAAGCTTTCTTTACAATTTAAAGGTAAAACTGTTTTGGTTTGGGTCTCTTTTTGTATTCTTTTATATAGTAAGTTTATTTAAAGAGTTAATAAAAAGATTTTGTAAATGGTGATCTGGCCATTCCCATTTCTGTAACCAGGAGGCTTTGAAATCTGCATGCCTCTTTCCTTTAATTAACGTTACGGCCCTGGCTTTTGCTTAATGGTAACTAGACATCTTTTGAAAACAAACTGGCTAATTCAAAAATGCCCCTGTCAAACTTATTACTAAAATGCTTTTTGTCTTCTTAGAAACACGAAGTACAAATGAAAAACCCTTTTTGTTTTTATAAAGCATTACTTTTACTACAGCTTCTAGACCCAAAACAAACAGAGAAGCATGTATCTATGTCTCAGCCCGTGGGCTGCAAACATTTAAGAACAAAAGCAGTCTGATAATGCAACAAAAATCTAAAATGTTTAATAAGCTTAATATAACTTTCATCATGTGTTAAAACTGTTACAGCATTTTTAAAAGGTGCATTTTTATTCCACTCCAAAACACATCCTTGTTTTTTTCCGGTAAACAGGAGGTTTAAAGTCATGGCACTGTTTCCTTAGGTCCTGTCTACGCTGGCAAGTTGCTGCGCGGTAAAGCAGCTTTCTGCGCTGCAACTGGTGAGGTGTACGCACGGACACGCCACTCAGGGCGCGGAAACAGGGCAGTTGCAGAGCTTTAAAAAAAGCACTGCACAGTTTAAAAAACTTTCTGCACCGGGGCTACAGGGCTGCGGTGCCAGTGTAGACACCGAGGTCGATTACGGCGCTGCAATTGGCCTCCGGGAGGTGTCCCACAATGCCTGCTCTCGCCTCTCTGGTCATCGGTTTGAACTCTACTGCCCGGCCCTCAGGTGACCATCCATCAACCCCACTCCGTAAACTCCTTTGCCATTTTGAAAGTCCCCTTCCTGTTTGCTCAGTGATGCGTGCAGTGCATCTTTCCAGGTGGCCAGGCCTGCTCCACGCACCAGGCGATCCACCTGCTTGGAGCTCTGCTGAGCTGCTGGACCTCATCAGCGTTTGGGGAGAGGAGGCTGTACAGTCCCAGCTGCACTCCGGACGTAGCAATTATGATACCTCCTGTGACGTTATTGACTTGAACTGGGACCATATAGATCATTGTTGCAACCAAGGTCCTGTAGTGGCACCAAATCTTCTATAAAGGGGGGTCAAATAAGGTGTCTAAGGCAAGGTTATGGTTTGCTGGTTATGATTATGCTTTCTATATGCTTGTGTCATTTTTGTATTTTAAGTTATAAGTATTGACTCTATACTGTCTGTGGTTCAAACTTGTACTATGCTTCTGGGTGACACCCCAGACAAGTTCAAAAGGAGGACTTGTGGCCCTTAGAGACTAACAAATTTATTTGAGCATAAGCTTTCGTGAGCTACAGCTCACTTCATCGGATGCAATGCCTAGCCTGCTTGATGGCCGATTAAGGACCATCAGCTACACAATTGACCCATTGAGAGAAGGCAGAGAAGCTTTGGGACTCAGCACGGTGTGCAGGGACCTGCCTATGGACAGAACGCTGAGGTTTTTCCAGGCCACGTGATGGACAGCTTGTCTTGGGACAAAGAAAGAAAGACCACATGGCAAGAGAATATAAAAAGCTGCTGCAGCTCCTCCATCTTGTCTTCAGTCCTGCTTCATCCCTCTGGAGGGACTTTGCTACACTGAAGCTTTGCACCAAGAACTGAAAGACGCATCCCAGCTGTGGATGTTCTCCAGAGACTTGATTTGAACCTGCAGTTTATTCTGTCACTGCCGCAAGGCTGAACCAAGAAAATGGCCATGACTGTATGTCATTGATTCCATTTCACCAGTTCTAGCTCTCATCTATAGCTTTTTCCTTTTATGAACAAACCTTTAGATTTTAGATTCTAAAGGATTGGCAACAGCGTGATTTGGGACAAGATCTGATTTGTATATTGACCTGGGTCTGGGGCTTGGTCCTTTGGGATCAAGAGAACCTTTTTTCTTTTCCTGGGGTCTTGGTTTTCGTAACCATTTGTCCCCATAACAATTGGTGATCCTGGGAAACTGGAGCGTCTAAGGGAATTGCTTGTGTGACTTGTGGTGAGCCAGTGGGGTGAGACCAAAGTCTGCTCTGTTTGGCTGGTTTGGTTTGCCTTAGAGGTGGAAAAGCCCCAGCCTTCGGCTGTAACTGCCCTGCTTGAAGGAGTTTGTCCTGAACTGGCACTCTCAGTTGGGTCCCACCAGAACCAGCATCATTACACCTACGGACAGATTTCACGATGCGTGACAGAAAGGGGCGATGACCGGGACACACGGCAGTTTAGGATCAAAGTGAAGGAGCTGCGGAACGCCGACCACAGGGCGCGGGAGGCAAACCGCCACTCCGGTGCTGCGCCTATGAGCTGCCGGTTCTCCAAAGAGCTGGACATGATACTCCGCGGCGACCCCACCTCCATTGCTAACACCACTGTGGATACTTGGGTGGCTCGCGTGTCAGTTGAGAGTGGACCGAGCCAGGAGGAGGAAATCTTGGAGGAGGATGTGGAGGGGGACCCAGAGGCAGAAGATGACTCGGAGGTCAGAGATGCATGCGGCCAGGAGCTCTTTTCTACCCCGGATGTTGGCGAAGCGCAAAGAGGAGAGGAGGCCCCTGGTAAGTGGATTTGATTTTGGGACTCGCTGAAGTGGGTTGTTGGGGGCAGGAGGGTTGCAGAAAGCAGGCTTGTCTCCCACCGCATGCCACCCTGCCGGAAGCAGAGGGGCGGGACAGGAAGCGGAACTATAAAAGGCCGCCCCTCCAGCTGAGTTGGGAGAGAGCTGCTGGAGGAGCAGGACGTCTCTTCCCTGCTCCCCTAATGGAGAGCGCTATCCTGACAGAGAGCCAGAGGGGCTGCCGGAGCTGCCAGACGCCGGGGACTCCAAGGAGCTGGTGGGGTTGCCACTAGCCATCTACCCCAGCGAAGCGAACAGCAACCCTGGAACCCCTGTACCCACGGAATGGGTGTGTAGGAAGGAGCCCAGGGCAGCCGAATCGGGTTCAGCTGTTTTATTGACTACAAGCCGGCCAGCGTGTTGTGATCGGATTTTCCCCGCTGACCCAGTGGCAGACCACTCCACTGCTGTTTAGGGCCCTGGGTGGGGACTCAGTGGAGCGGGAAGGCCTTGGTTCCCCTACCACCGCCATGCCACCATCAGGAGTGGCAGGCTCCCCACCTGGTTGTCAGGAGGCCTGATTGGTCTGGCACCCCCGCCTGAATCAGGACGCCAGATGGTTGTGCTGACTCTCCCACCAGAGAGCTAAGCTCCCCTAGACGGCGACGGCTCTGCCGGACTGTAGGCCAGAGCCCCCCTACTTGATTGCTGCCCCGCCCTGATCAAGGGCCAGGCAAATGGACCATCTGCTTCTCTGCCTGCCTGACTGTAGGCCAGAGCCCCAACTTGACTGCAGCCCTGCCCTGAATGAGGGCCCTAGGCAAACAGACTCTCTACCATTGCTCGGCCTGACTACAGGCCTGAACCATTAACACTGGGCTAATTTTCCCCTGAACCAAGGTACACCGGAAGTATCGTAGCAAGGGGCGTGGTCTCCCACCCTGATGGACAGGGAGGGAGCCGCGAACCCCTTGCAGCCTTTCTTTCTACTTGTTCATACTTTTTCTCTAAATATGTCAAAACACAAGAACGCAACCTTCCCCCGGCCAAACACAGAAAACAATACAAAAGAAATGTTCAAAAGGGCCGACGGCGCCAAAAATGTACACGACCGGAAACGGGGATGGAGGGTGGGTCGTAAACCCTACACAGGGCGCGGAAACCTGTCAGAAAGTACACGGTGATGAAAGCTCTCGAGCAGTTAACTAGTCACGTGCAATCCCCCCTGTACATAGCAATCCCCCCTGTACATAGCAATCCTCTCTTTCATTTTGATGCTTTTTGATGTATTGTTCTGCTTTTATTTGATATATTAAATAACTGTATTTACAGTGATACATTGAGGTATAAACGATCTATATGCCTTGTCCTGTACAGAGCACACAGACGGCTCCCCTGGATCCCACAACCCACACAGGGAGAAAGCTGTCGCTAGCGTCGGCATCTCCAAAATCGTATCAGGGCAAGAAAAGGCACCTGCTATTTCCCACCCTTGTACAGTGTAGACACGGGGTGAGAGCGAGACTCAGTGATCCCAGTTAGTCCTGCTCCATCTTTGCCGTCTGGGTTTCCACCGACAGCTGTTCACACTCGAAACGCAGGGCAGGGTGAGGTTCGCCCATCAGCCAAAGAACCTTAATGTAAAGCAGCGCGCTCCTGCCAGTGCCCGTGGCAGATCCCCCATTCGAAGGGTGTGATCATTTCCGCCCTGAGACGGACGAGACCTCGTGTCCTGGTGTTAGGGGGCGCTGTGCTCTACCCCGCATATCCCCCCTCTCCCTGCCCCCCAGCCTGGTGTTAGGGGATGCTGTGCTCCGGATCCTACATATTCCCCCAGCTTCCAGGCCCCCTGGCCAGCGTTAGGGGGCACTGTGCTCTGTACCCTACACCCCCCATCTCTCAGCCCCCCTGCCAGGTGTTAGAGGGTGTTGTGCTCTGTATCATATGCATTTCCCAGCCCTCCTGCCCAGCCTTAGGGGGTGCTGTGCTCTGTACCCTACACATCCCCAGCCCCCAGCCTGGTGTTAGGCAGTTTCTAGTGTCTGTGAACTTACTGCATGTACCGGAGTCTATCAGCGCATGCTGGGTGCCACACGCTGTGGGTATGGACAGGGCCCCAGACTCAGCATAGCACAGGACTTGCAGGGCACCTGCTGGCAAAGTGGCCTCAGTCCCCACCGTACAGGCAGGGGTCATTCAGCTGGTGATAGCCCTTCTCTCAAGCCCCCAAGCACCTGTGTGTCATGGCTGCCTGCAGGAGATCTGGCCAACAACTGCCTGTGGGGAGGGAACAGGGCCTGGCTAGGCAGGGGCTCAAACCGGGGAGCGTCAGTTTGGATCCCCAGCTAGCCGTAGGGGTACAACTTGCGGGGGGGGGGAGAAGGGGGAGATCAACTCCAGCCAGTTCATCATAAACCCTGTCTTTGAGGCCTCAGTAGAAATGGGGATGTTCCCCTGGCAGTATGCAGGTGCGAAGGACTTGAGAGGGAGGTGGCAGACGTGCCCTTTTGATGGCGGTCCCTGAGCACACGGGGAGAGCAGGGGGCAAACGTCTGTTGGCAAATGTTCGTTGGCAAACGTCTGCGACTCACAGGCCCTGGGTGCACACACCCCTACAGGGGAACGTGTACAGGCCCAGCCCAGTCTGAAGAACACCAGCTCTTGTGTAGGCGAAGTCACCGTTTTTTTCACAAGAGCGGGAAACTGACCTTGGATAAGCCAGGAACTCCTGATGGGCACTTTCGTCCCTCCGGGAGACCAACCATCTAGCACAGAGAACGGGGGGACATAAAGACTGAGCTGAAGCTAGATTCATGCTCTCCAGGATGCTGGGGTGCCCTCATGCTTGAGCTGAAGACGGCCTGGGGGTTCCCAGCATTGCCCTCCTGCCGTTTCTCGCTGGGAGCCCTCGCCCTGCACCCTGGCCTGTGTGTTCTCAGGAGGCTGCGTGCTGCCAGGTGCACATCCCCAGTGCGGAGTCCCGGGATTAATGCCAGGGGACGGGGACTGGGAAGGAAATGTACTGCCATGCCAAGACTGGGAACGGGCTGGTGATAATGTCCTGGGGTGCCTGACATATCAGTAACTAGGGAGAGCAGGTCCCTGCTAACTAGAGAGAGCAGGTCCCTGCTCTGCAGGGGAGGTTGAGAGCCTAAATACGATAACACCCATGTGCTCAGCCACTGGCATGATGGGGCCAGGTAAGTGCCCAGACCAGGAGGTAGCTGGTGGCCAACATGGGCCATGTGGGGGTGCTGAAAGGCAAATGGGAACAAGCATGAGAGGTGAGGGAGTTGAAGAGTCTGTGGGAAACCCCCCTCTCTTGTGAAATCAAACACCCCCAGACAGTGCGGGTCTCTCGCAGGCCTGGGGGTGCTGATCCAGGCTTTGCGTGCTACCCGGAGCTCTGCTTCTGGCTCATTCCCAGGAAGCTGGGAGTGTGAGTGGTGGAGCTGCCGGCTCTTGGAACCTCCCTTCCCAGCACGGGATTGTCTCTGGGGGAAGCCCACCCCAGGAGCTGGCATTTGTTGGCCTCTTCCACAGAGCGCTGGAGTCTCAGCCACTCCAGATCGAGGGGAGGGGCCAGCTGTGAATTGGGAGCCAGATCCGGGTTTAGATGTGAATCCGCCGGCGCTGCAGAGCGTTCGGATGTGGGGAGCCAGCTCCCGCCTGCAACAGATCACAAAGTGCCACTTCAGCCGGGCCCTCCACATCTGGGTGCTGCTCCTCCTCCCTGCTGGCCAGCCGGCCGCAGCTCCTCAGCACCTGCCCGCTCAGCCCCACCTCAGTGCTCCTGCCTCCCCAGTGTCCTCCCTGGTGCTGCGCCTGGCCCCCTGCACCTGGCCTGTCAGTGCCCAGCGGGGCCGGGAGCCAACTGCCCCCTGGAGCCATGTGTCAGGCCCTGAGTCCCTCCTGTGCCGGGCTCCCGCCAATCCACAAGCCAGGAACAGGCCCGTGACTCCCGGAGCAAGTATTTCAGTCTCACAGCAGCAGCTCAGTCTGCTCAACAGGACTCCAGGGCCAGGAACTCGCTCCTGCCTGACATTGGCAACAGTCTTAGGCTGCTCCAGCCCTGCCCCTCGTCCTGCTCCAGCCCTGCTCTCGCTCCAGCCTCGCTCCACCCAAACCCCGGCCTCCTGAGTCCAGCTCCAACCACGAGGCCTGACCACCTCCAGCACCTTCGCTGACACCATCACTTCCAGAGGGAATGGCACTGAGGTTGCCGGGGGAACAGGCATTCTCCGGCTGCCCGGAGCCATTGTTCCATTTAACCAGGACAGTCCGATGCCAGGCCAGTCCCCCTGAGCTCTGGAGAGGACTAGAGGTGCCTTCGGACACCTGCCGTGCAGCTGCTGGAGAGTCAGCAGGAGACACTGGGTGAGGAATGGAGCCCCCCAGGGCAGGGGCCATTCAGGAGACCCAGCGTGGGGGAAATCAGGCCTGAGATTCTCTGCAGCGGCTGCTCCCACACAGCCTTGGAGAGAGGAGCTGTGAAACCCCCACAAAGCGCCGTCCTGGCACAGAGCTCTGTAGCACTGGTACTCCGTACGCATGAGCCGCAATCCAGCAGACCCTTGGGCCAGCCCCACCCTCTCTCATTGCCCCGCTCGGGGAGGCCAGGGCACAGTTCACAATTTAGCACAGACCAGCTGCAAGGATCCTGGCGGGCCCTGGTATGGTTGGAGCAGCATCTTCAATGTTCGGGAAAAGCGAGATCTGTGCAATAGGCAACATAGCTCCATGTGGGCACCAGCCAGCTCCTGTGCCCCAGAGAGCTCCCACAGCTCCCACTGAACCAGGGACGAAGGGGGCAGGAGGTTGAACGAGAAGGTGGCATCCTGGGACCCAGGAGACCCATGTTCATTTCCCACCTCTGCCACAGATGCTCTGTTTGGCTTCGAGCAAGTCCCTTATTCTCTCTCTGCAGCAGTTCCCTGTCTGTACAGTGGGGGTAGCAGCCAGGCCCTGCCCTGCAGGGGGCAGTTAGAATAAATGCAATCGAGGTTGGGCAGTGCTCGAATGCCAGGGGGATGAGGGCCAGGATGGTGCCTAAGACAGACCGAAAGCAAGGGGGAGCTACAGAGCCGGTGGTGAGAGGGGTTTGGCCTTTGACAATCTGCTCTGAGTGCCAGGGCTGCCAGACCCCAGACAGCCACTTGCATTGCCAGACCTCCCTGATCTACAGTGCTGCTGCTCTCCCTGCTTCTAGGAGTCACTGCCTCCCCCTGGGCTGACACCCCCGTAGCAATCATCTCCTGGGGCTGCTGTGGCACTGAGCGTTAGCAAGGCCTGGGACTCAGTTGGGCGTGGGGGGGGGGGGTCGGGGGGAAGCTGCTATTAAAGCAGCTTCTGCACCGTTGCAGCGGTGGGAGAGGAAGTAGAGACGGGACCGTTTTACACCCCATGGCCAAAGCACCGGCAGCTTGGGACCCTTGGGTTCCATAACCAGCCCTGGAAGGGGAGTAGGTGTGTTGAAGCGGGACTGTTCTTAATGTTTCCTCTGAATAGTGTGGGGTGCCTCAGTTTCCCCTAGGCAGTTCTTAAGTCTCTAGATGGTGGGATAAGGGTGTATGATGATTGCAGAGCCCTAGAGGGCAGGAGTGTGCAGGGGTCTGGACACAGAGAATGGCTGAAACCCTGTTTCCTGGCAACTGATGGCCTGGGCCCTTCCCCCCTGCAAGGTGAGAGCGAAAGGGTTGGAGAACAAAGGAATCCGGTGACCTCCTGGCCTGGGAAAGGGAGAAAGCCCAGAGGAGGGCGGGGGCTGGAGACATTGAGTGAAGTGCAGACATGGTTCTCTGGCTCACTGCTGCCCAAAATGGATCCAGCTGAGGGGTTCTGTTCTCTGCACCTACAAGCTCTGTGTTAGATCATGTTCCTGTCGTCTAATAAACCTCTGTTTTACTGGCTGGCTGAGAGTCACATCTGACTGCGAAGCTGTGGGGCAGGACCCTCTGACTTCCCCAGGAAGTGCACAGAGGGGCAGAGGATGCTGAATGCTCCGAGGTCAGACCCAGGAAGGTGGAAGTTGTGTGAGCTGTGTGTCTTGAAGACCGGCTGCTCACAGAAAGGAGACTTCCCCAGAGTCCTGACTGGCTTCGTCTGGAGCAGTTCCAGAGCATCGCCAGGGGGCCCCATGACAGTGGGGTCTAGTGGTTAGAATGGGGGGCTGGGAGCCAGGACTCCTGGGTTCTATCCCAGCCCTGGAAAAGGGATAGGAAACCCCTACCTGGATATGTCACCATATCACAAAACCCACCACCCCTGGCTCAGATTGACCGCCCCAGCGTGGATGCTGCCTTGGATTTGCATCACCAGGGTGCCATCTCACCATTATTTTGCACCACTTGCATTTCATAGAATCACAGAATATCAGGGTTGGAAGAGACCTCAGGAGGTCATCTAGTCCAACCCCCTGCTCAAAGCAGGACTAACCCGAACTAAATCATCCCAGCCAGGGCGTTGTCAAGCCAGGCCTTAAAAACTTCTAAGGATGGAGATTCCACCACCTCCCTAGTTAACCCATTCCAGTGCTTCACCAACCTCCTAGTGAAATAGTGTTTCCTAATATCCAACCTAGATCTCCCGCACTGCAACTTGAGACCATTGCTCCTTGTTCTGTCATCTGCCACCACTGAGAACAGCCGAGCTCCATCCTCTTTGGAGCCCCCCTTCAGGTAGTTGAAGGCTGCTATCAAATCCCCCCTCGTTTTTCTCTTCTGCAGACTAAATAACCCCAGTTCCCTCAGCCTCTCCTCGTGCGTCATGTGCCCCGTTTTCATTTTCAATCATTTTCATTGCCCTCTGCTGGACTCTCTCCAATTTGTCCACATCCCTTCTGTAGTGGGGGGATCAAAACTGGACGCAATACTCCAGACGTGGCCTCACCAGTGCCGAATAGAGGGGAATAATCTCTTCCCTCGATCTGCTGGCAACACTCCTACTAATGCAGCCCAATATGCCTTTCACCTTCTTGGCAACAAGGGCACTCTGCTACTCATATCCACTGTAATCCCCAGGTCCTTTTCTGCAGAACTGCCGCTTAGCCAATCGGTCCCCAGCCTGTAGCAGTGCCTGGGATTCTTCCGTTCTAAGTACAGGACTCTGCACTTGTCCTTGTTGAACCTCATCAGATTTCTTTTCGCCCAATCCTCCAATTTGTCTAGGTCACTCTGGACCCTATCCCTACCCTCCAGTGTATCTACCTCTTCCCCCAGCTTAGTGTCATCTGTGAGTTTGCTGAAGGTGCAATTAATCCCATTATCCAGATCATTGATAAAGATGTTGAACAAAACCGGCCCCAGGACCGACCCCTGGGGCACTCCGCTTGATACCGGCTTCCAGCTAGACATCAAGCTGTTGATCACTACCCATTGAGCCCGACAATCTAGCCAGCTTTCTATCCACCTTATAGTCCATTCATCCAATCCATACTTTTTTAACTTGCTGGCAGTAATACTTTGGGAGACCGTATCAAAAGCTTCGCTAAAGTCAAGATGTATCACAACCACCACTTTCCCCATATCCACAGAGCTAGTTATCTCATCATAGAAGGCATGACTTGCCCTTGGTGAATCCACGTTGACTGGTCCTTATCACCTTCCTCTTCTCCAAGTGGTTCAAAATGGATCCCTTGTGGACCTGCTCCATGATTTTGCTGGGGACTGAAGTGAGGCTGACCAGTCTGTAATTCCCCGGGTTCTCTTTTTTCCCTTTTTTAAAGATGGGCACTATATTTGTCTTTTTCCAATCGTCCGCGACCTCCCCCGATCACCATGAGTTTTCAAAGATAATGGCCAATGTCTCTGCAATCACATCAGCCAAGTCCCTCAGCACCCTTGGATGCATTAGATCTGGACCCATGGGCTTGTGCATGTCCCGCTTTTCTAAATAGTCCTTAATCTGTTCTTTCACCACTGAGCACTGCTCACCTCCTCCCCATACTGTGTTGCCCAGTGCAGCAGTCTGGGAGCTGACCTTGTCTGTGAAGACTGAGGCAAATAAAGCATTGAGTACTTCACCTTCTTGCACATCATGTGTCACTAGGCTGCCTCCCACTTTCAGGAAGGGGCCCACACATTCCCTGACCTTCTTCTTGTTGCTAACATACCCGTAGAAACCCTTCTTCTTCCCCTTCACATCCCTTGCTAGCTGCAACTCCAGTTGTGCCTTGGCCTTCCTGATTACACCCCTGCATACCCAAGCAATATTTTTATACTCCTCCCTAGTCATCTGTCCAAATTTCCACTGCTTGTGAGCTTCCTTTTGGAGTTTAAGCACCAGCGCGTAGGGGCAGCCCAAGCAGAAATCCCCTCCCCCCCCGACACACATGAGAGAGGTGCTGGGGGCCATGCTGGGGGCGATGAAAATGGGGTCAGGCATCAGGGCACGTGGCTGTTGGGTGCGTTGCTGGATTCTGGAGAGACCTCCCCTTCTGCCACCAACCTGCCCCACTGGAGCCCAGCACAGCGCCCTCTGCTACCCATGGCTGCCACCATCTCTCCGCTCCACGAAGCTCCCACGACCTGCCTGGGGCAGCGACAGACCCTCTTGCTCCCCAGTTATAACACCTGGCCCTGAGCTAGCCCCTTTCTCCAGCAGATCTCAATGCCCTTCACAAAGGAAGTTGGCATCACTATCCCCACTTTATAGATGGGGAAACTGAGGCACACAAGGGGGACGTGACTCAACCAAGGTCACTCCACAGGCCGCCCATGTCTGTATGCAAAAGCCTGAGGACTTTAACTGGACCGGTCTAGTTAAAACATTACAACACCCCCCCACCCCATCCATGGGGATGCCGTTATACCAGTACAAAGGTTTGTTGACTGGTAGAGGCCAAATTACTATCAGACCTCAGGCCAACTGGTGACCCAGACTCCCAAGATGCTTTGGGAATGCTGCTAAACTCTCACAGGCTGTGAAAAATGCCAGTTTGCTAAAATTTGTAGTCTAGCGCCCTGTTATTTGTGTTGCCACGCAACTGTGCGAGAAATGTACTAACCACAAACAAATGGAAATGTATAAATAACATAGTGATGGTAAAAGTTTATGCTTAAGCAGCAGATGTGTGATTGTGTGCTGGGAAGTCTATGATAGTTACCAGACCCAAATTTTGCAGGCGACAGACTGATCCCCGTGATGTCTTTTGCCACGGCTTGCATACAGCTTGGACTACTTATAGGTAACTTAGTTCCAGCTTATCTCTTCCTCTTTCCCAATGCAAGGCTGTATGCAAGCCGTGGCAAAAGACATCACGGGGATCAGTCTGTCGTTTACGTCAACGGCTGCAAAATTTGGTTCAGCAGACTTGGTAATGGATCTGCCTTTCTGTTTGAGCGCTGTACTAATAACTAATAAATACTGGCCGGGGCTTGGGTCCTTGAGGTCTCTTTAAGTAGGAAGTAAGATCGAAGCTGAATTGGTAATAAATCTGCTTCCCTGGGGGATCCTCCAACCCAAGTTTACCGGCTGGAACCGGACCGGGCAGGGTCACAACCTCTGTGTCGGGAGTAAAGACCTAGCCGTGTGTGGAGACTCTGGCTGGGACGGTCTAGGGGCCTACAGGGGCGGGGAAAAGTTTGAAGAAGAGATGTCAGACTAGATCCAGCAAAACGTTAACTCCATCAAGAGTAAAATGCGGGCAAAGAATGGCCGAAATAGTAAAGGAGGGCTTGGATTGTTTGTAAAGAAATGTGCTGTTATGCATGGAGGATCTGGGGCCGCACCGCGTCCGGCCGGCCCGTGGGATCACACGTGTGCACTGCTTGTCTCTGAGGCTGACCAGAGAGTGGAGGGGAAAGCGTGACCCGGGGCGGCAGCTCAGCATCGGGCGCACGAGGCTTTTAATCAGAAGCTTAAGAAAGTGACAGAAAATGCTCAGAAAGGGAAGCTGCAGAATGGGGAAGTCAAGGGGCGGCTGGCGAGCGCCGCAAGGAAAGGGGAAGGCGGGCGAGGGGAAGGAGCTGAGGAGACGGTGCAGTCGTGGGGTTGTCAGAAACGGGTGGAGGATGGTGGAAGTGCTCATCATCCAGCACAGGAGCAATTGGCTGTGGAGACACTGGGAGCACCAGGGAAGTCGGCTGAGTGCAAGGAGGATCCGGAGGATGTGATGGAGCAGGACAAGCCTCATCGTTAATAATGCAGCTGAGCCGTGTCAGAAGTTAAGAAAATGAACTGCATGCTGGAAGGAAAAGGTTTGGGGGCACCCTGAGTAAGGAGGGGCATGGGAGAGATCGGCCCAGGGACTCTAGAGAGAACTGGGGCAGGAGACTGCCAGCCGACCGGGCGGATTTGTGAAGGCCGGGTGCTGGCGTGATGGCAGAATGCTTCTTAAATGCAACGTCAAAACGTGACATTGTGACAGGCCATAGCAGAAATGCCAGGCAGAGGAGAAACATGTCCAGACACTAAGTCAATGGGTTCCCCAAGGGTGCCGGACAGCACTTGGTTCCACCCACTTCTGTAGGGGGAGATGGGCCACAGACAGCAGTTTCCTCCCAGACCCTGCACAAAGCAGGTTGGACGAAGTGTGGGTATTTCCGGAGTTCATTGTATTACAAATGCAAATGGGTCTGGAGTCTGGGGGGATGGGACGTGATTCCTCTGGGGGAGACGTGACTCCAGCAAACCCTGGGAAGGGTCAGGACCATCACAGGACACTTGTAAAATGACCGACCAGCCAAGGCGGGGATGCAAATTCCCACCTCTGCCCCCAGCCTTTCGAAGCAACGCGCTGGGGAGCGAGACACTGGCTGCGAATGACCTGTTCCCAGATCGAGGGACCGGCCTGCGGCACTCACAGATTCCCAGGGGTCATGTTCGCAGCAGAAGCTGTGCTGAGCTTGGAAGCACTGAAAAGCCCGTGGGTGGCTTTGACGGGCTGCACCTCGGCCGGAGCCCTGGCTGGAGTCAGGGGAGGGATCCCTGGTAAGCCCATTAGCAGGCGGGTGGGTTCGCTGATTGGTTTAACATGTGTTCTCGGCAGTGCTGTCACCGTAAGCACCGAGGATTGTACCCCCACCGGGGCTGTAATGTGTTAACTAGCCTGGTACAGTTACACTCCTACAGCATTTGTGTGGGGGGCTGGAGCCGTGGCAATGGGGTGGGGTGGGGGCCAGCAAAGGCCTCTGTGACACCGCCCCATGCCGGCGTTATTGACACGTTTCCCTGCAGCCGGCCTGACGCCCCGCAACGAAAACCTGGCCAGAGATTTTGCTCCGTGAAATGTTTTGAGTTGGTGATGTCGGGAGATGGAAACCCAGCTGGGAATTTCCAGCAGGGCAGCGGCTCCCAGTGCTGTTCTCCTGCCCCACATCTGGGCCCGCTACAGCCCTCACTCCACCCCCAGCTCTGTCCAGGTGGGGCCCTTGGTGCCTTCCATAAGGGGTGTTACACACAGCGCCACCTAATGGCCAAACAGTGCAATACAGGTTAGGGCCCCTCCATTCCAGTCCTTTTCCTCAGTGGGTCTTTAGCTCCATGGCAGAGGATTGAGCTTCTAGCTCTGATGGTCCAAGGTTCAAACCCGGGCCGGGCCAGCCACGACCCTGGGGGAGCTGCCAAGAACGATGGGGAGGGGAGGGTGCGGCCGACATGCCTGTGCAGATCTCACACTGCGCTCTGCCTGCAGCTTCCTGATTGGCGAAGATGACAGAGTCTAGGAGGGCAGAGGTTGGAGCACCATGGGGGCCCATGCCAAGAATTGGAAAAATAAGTCACTGGGAATCAGCTTCCTGGGCAGCTTCTCCAGTACGTGGTTCCCGTCTGTACGGATTTCCCTGCTAGGCCCCCAGGGGAACTAGGAAGTTCACAGCTGCTCTTGGTTCCACCACGGTGGGGCACTGGGCTGGGGCACAGGGTCAGGAAAGGGAGGGGGAGGGGGAGCGTGGCGAAGCAAATGTGTGTGTGGAGGCGGGGAGACGCATTACCAAACACAATGGTGGGGGGGGGGACACTGACATGGCCAATCAAGAACGTGGCTAGAGAGTGTTTATTTACTCAGGCCACATTCACATCCCCTGAGCAGCAGCGAGGGGCCAGGGGCAGGTGTGAAATTAACAGGGGGCTGCTGGTGTCCTGCAGAAACAGCCCCTGACAACACCACCCTGACCGTTGCCAAGAGCCTGATCCAATGTGCTGTCTCCGGGGGCTTCCTGAGTGAAAGCTACACCCTGAAGGGGCATTGAGACGTGAAGTCAACCCAATGCCCTGGGAACGCCCTCTACGAGGCCATAAGCCAGTGGCCTGAGTTTGAAGCCTGAGTCCCTGCAGCCTCGGGGCAGCCCCTGCACCCATCGCTGACCCCGCCCACAGCTTCTGCCTGCTCGAGCAGCACCTCTGCCCCCCAGCAGGGGGCAGCCTCCCGCTTCTCGCCCACCTGCTGCCTCCTAGGGCCCGGAGAGCAGGGCTCTGAGAGTTGGGGTTACGCTCCCGTCTCCCCTGGGCTCTGCTGCCCCCCCCCGCGTCCCCCCGGGGCTCAGATTTCTAATGGCGCCTGGGAGCCACCTGCCTCCCCCAGGCTGCTTCCTTCGGCAGATGCCAGGCCTAGCCCCTCGCTCCCACCCACAACGGGCATGTCAGCTTGGCCCAGGTCCACACACAGCCAGGCCCAGGGTCTTACAGCGTCCAGGGGGGTGGGGCCAAGCCTCAGCCGAGCTCTGTGGCGATGGCCCTGCCAATCCCTGGGCAGCTCAGGAAACGTCGCCTCCATTCCCGTGTGAAACATCTGAGCAATTATCAATTCCAGAGTCAAATCCGCCTCTGCTCCCAGCCCCCCTGAGATCTGCAGCGAAGATTTCATCTGGAATCCCCCAGAAATCGGTCGCTATTTAACCCCCCCACAAAGGGAACCCAAGTGTCCCCGAGCCCTGACACTTGGCTCTGCCTGGCCCCCGCAGGGTCTGGCTCTCAAAGCTTTCAGCCCTCGACCCTTTCGCCCCGACAATCCATTCCCGTGAGCCTCTCTCACCGAGGGGGGCAAAGTGTTTGGATCTTCACACAGCAGGTGCCTGGGAAGTACCCGTAGGGTGGGTCACAGAGTCCCACAAAGGGGTTTTTAATTCAAGTGCAATTTGCTTTTAACCCAGCGCCCCTGCGGCTTAGCGCTTGCTTTGCTTGGGAGCTACTGAGCAGTGAAAATAAACCAGCTTCTAGCACATGAAAAGTTGAAGCGCCGGGAATCAGTTCATCTCCTGTTAAACCATAACCACCACCACCCTGCCGCTGGGCTGGGCTGGGTGAGCTGAGAGGGTGTGATGATGGTCTGTCAGATTAGCACTAAGAGGCCCCCTTGGGCTAGGTGCTATACACACAGAACATGAGACAGACAGTCCCTGCCCTAAAGAGCTCACAGTCTAATTAGACAAAGGATGGGAGGGGAAACTGAGGCACAGGGAGGGGAAAAGGGTTTTACCCAAACTCACAGGGCCAGTTAGTGGCAGAGAGTGGAACAGATCCCATGGGTGAAGTCAAGTGCTCTGCCCACTAGGCTGTGCTGCCTCTCAATCCAGAGGGAGGAGGTGGAGCGAAACCAAGGGGGCGCTGGTTCCGCATGGCTCACACACAGTCAGGCCCGGCAGCCCTGAGATGAAGGAAGGGGAGGGGAGCTGGGGTTTGCGCCTGCTGATGGGAGCTGGGGCTGCGGCTGGAGACCGGCAGGAGGGGCCGGAGCGGAGGGAACAGCCATGCCAGGAGCAGTGTCCCAGCCCCACAGTGCCCAGGGCTGCCCGGCATGTGGGAAGGGGCAGCAGCACTGACGAGGCAGCTCTTTGTTACGAGAGTCGCTGTGGAGCAGCCCCCGAGCGAGGCTGGGAGCCCAGCACCTCAGGGCTGGATGGGCCCTGTAAACAGGAGCAACCCCTGGTGGGCTGGCAGCTGGAGGCCGCGCTGCAGAGAGTGCAGGTCTGGCCCCCCTGCAGCCCCCGGTGTCCTGCCCCAGCACAGTCCAGGTTCAGCCCAGTTATTCCTGCTTCTGAGCCGTGGACCCCAGGGGACGCGACCAGCTGGGATCCAGGCTCCCCGTTGGGAAGAGGCTAGTCTAGGCCCTGGCGGCTGGAGCTCTGGAGGGCGTGTAAAGCCCAGGACGGGGCTCAAGAGGCGCAAGCAAGAGGTTTCACCCCTGGGCCGGCCACAGTCCCACTGCAGCCCCAGAACAGACTCAGCACAATCTCCCTTCCCATCCTCCCAGTATTGTAACACCTCCCCAAGACCCTGCGGGGCTGCCACAGCCCGGGCCCCCCAAGCCACCTTGCCTGGTCCCTAGGGTGTTTTGGCTGCTGGCCCCATGGAGCTCGGCCCAGGAGGGGCGAAGGATCCTGCGAGGCCCAGGGAGGGGTTGGTTCCCTCCCCAGGGGAGGCTCTGGGTAGTCACAGCCACAGGTACTTGGCCAGGAAGGCAGCCAGGATCTTGCAGAGGTTCTCCACAGTTGGGCGGGGGGTGCAGATTCTGCTCCGTGTCCTCCATCATGTGCCAGACCCACGGGAAAGGGGTGGCGATGAGATGCAGCACCGGCACTCCTGCAGCCAGACAGACACATGGATAGTCAGCAGGGATCCAACCCAGGATCTGCATCACTGCAAGCCCAGCCTCTAAAGAGTAATTCCACTATTGTCAGCAGTAGTAGACTATTATCCCCATGTGGTCCAGCCACTAGAGGGCGACGTGTGACATTCTAAACCCACACACTGTCTCAGTAGATGGAGCCAGGCCCTCAGGCACGACCTGACCTTATATCTAGGAGCCATGTGCTCCCCTGACCTTGTAACGAGCAGCTGTCCAGGTGCATTATGGGAACCAGATTGGCCAGAGACATCAAGCGAGTCAGGGCCAAGTGGCTAGATAGCAATGATATGTTTGTAAAGTCTTTCACCCCCAAGGATCCCAGAGCCTAAGTTCAAAATGCAGCCACCTCTGGGGTGAAGTGTGCCAGGCAGGCAAACATCATCTATAAAGCATTTTACCCCTGTAAATAACACCTAGCTCTTGCATAGCCCTTGTCCTCAGGGGATCCCAAAGCAATTTACAAAGGGGGTCAGAGTGATTCCTCCCACTTCACAGATGGGGAAACTGAGGAAGAGAGCAGCAAAGTCACCCAGCAGGGCAGTGGCAAAGCCAGGATCTGAACCCAGGTCTCAGTCCCTTGCTCCACTCATGAGGCCAGGCTTGTGTGGGAGCCTGGGGGAGTCTCACCACGCTTTGTCTGCACACATTCTGCCCTGGCTCCCCCGGGGAGGCCTCCCCAGCTGTCCATCCCACACTGCTCTGCGCCTGGACGCCCGGTAGCAAGGGGCAGGACAGGTACCTTTGCGAAGGAAGGGGACGTGGTCCTCTTCGACAGGCCCACAGGCAGGCTCCCGCTGGAAGTACGTCTGCTCCCGGGGGTGGGACTGCAGCAGGCCCACCCGGTGCAGACGCTTCTCTGGGCAACACAGAGAAGAGAGTGAGGAATGGGCTGGTTCCTGGGACCTGCCAGGCTGGGGGCGTGGCAGGACGAGCCCCACAGGGGGCCACACCTGGCCGCTCACACCAGAGCTCCCTGAGGACACGGAGACGCTGCCGGGGAGGGAGGGGGGATTTCAAACCTGACAAGTCGTGTTTGAGGGAAATAAAGTGTTGGTGAAAGATGCCAGGTCAACAGCCCTGGGGACTGAATCCCCAACTCCCAGCTCTGTCCCACAGCTGGGGATAGAACCCAGGAGTCCTGGTTCCCAGCCCCCCCCTGCTCTAACCACTAGACCCCACTCCCCTCCCAGAGCTGGGGCTAGAACCCAGGCACCTTTATTCATTGTCAGACAGACGCAGGACCATCAGGACTTGGGGGGGGGGGGGGGAGGAAGTAGCTGTCCCACTACAGGTGCCTGGGGGGGCAAGCCCCCTCCCACCCCTGGAAGAAAGGAAGGTTTGGTATCGATGCCAACGAGCCGGTCGAACCAGGAGGCGGTGAAGGGGAAGTGGTTCTGGATGGTCGGGTGGTGGGCCCCCAGCAGGTCCAGCAAGATAAACAGGTTCTGCAAAGAGGCAACGAGGGGTTAAATCTGTAGGGGCCCAGTCACCCCAGGAGGATCTGAGGTAGGGATTGGTACAAGATCCAGTGCAGACAGATTGAGCCCCCAGCCTACCCCGGACAGGCACCCCCACCATCTCCCTTCGGCTGAAAGATCCCCCAGGCAGAACTCCCCAGAGGGGCAGGCGGGCGGCTCTCACCATAGCCTGGAGCTGGCTGGTGCCCGGCTGGTGCTGAGCCTTGGCCATGGACAGCCCCGTACAGGGAATCCCTCTCACTCCACTCCCCGAAGGCCTCCTTGCTGTCCAGGAACAGCAGCTGCAGCGTCACCTCAGAGCCCTGGGGAGAGACACGGGGCTCGCTCAACACCTGGCACTGCTGGACAGGTGAGGGGACTGCACCCAGGACAGCAGCAGAGCTCGGGATAGAACCCAGGAGTCCTGGCTCCCAGCTCCCCTGCTCTAACCACTAGACCCCATTCCCCTCCCAGAGCCAGAGATAGAACCCAGGAGTCCTGGCTCCCATCCCCCCCGGTTTTACACACTAGACTCCATTCCTTTCCCCAAGACAAGAGTAGAACCCCCAACCTGGGAAGCTCTCACCTGCTCCTTGGCCTTCAGCAGCTTCGCGTCCAAGGCCGTGGCCAGTTCCAGCAGGATGGCACAGGGCACGGCTGAGTCGGTGGCCCCCAGGAAGGTGCGGCCCTGTCTTTCCCAAGCTGCCACCCCACCGGGCTTGAAACATCACCAGCTCCATCCAGCCCAGGGACCACATGGACAGGTACCGGGGCTGGGATGGGGACTCTGTGGAATCTCAGATTAAAGGAGCACCTTTAGATTTGGGATGGAGGGGCTAGCTGCAGAGCAGGGAGGTCTTTCCTAAATTCCCCAGGCTTACCCTGATCTTAGGCTGTACAGAGGAGGCTCCCCAGCCAGCAGCTGCCTTATCTGAACTGTGTTCATTAGATAGATAGATAGATAGATAGATAGATAGATAGATAGATAGATAGATAGATTCAGGGTAATGTATCAGAATCTGGCCCTCACCCCATTGCACTCAGCGGGTTTCTCTCGTTTTACCCTGGGGGAGATGAGATCAGAACCCAAGACCGCCAGTTCCAAGAACTCCACAGACCTGTGTTGTCACTGGATTTATTACCAAGGGGACATTAGACAAGGGGAGGCACCAGAATACCCCTCTGTGGGACAGAATGACAGACTGAGGGGCAGGGTTTGTGTCTCCCGCTTTGAAGTCCTGTGTCTTTGTGCATGCAGAGCTCTGTGCAAAACCCACCATCTCTGTGAGCCCCAGGGCGGATGATGGCCCTGGGAGGAGCTGTGACCATCCTCTGAAAGAGTCGGTGCCAGGGCATAAGGGTTGTTCTGTAGAAAGGAGGAGATTAAACTCCTCTGCAATACATATGTAACCCTTCTTCCAGTTCCAGCTCTGGCTTCAATATATAGGGGTTCCTCTCAAAATTACAACACAACACTGGCTTGAGCTCCCACCCAGAAATCTGGGAAAACTAAACACCAGCCCTGGGTGTTTCTAAGAAGCAATACTTCCTGTCTTGCAAGCACTGAGTCTGTGTGCGACAAAAGAAATATTTTATTAAGGAGAGAAGGAAGAATGGCATTAATTTGAGAAAACATGACAACAATGACTCAAACGTATGCAAACAACAAGTAAATCCCTGGCCCCAAGTGGAGCAGTGGCTTTGCCTCAGTTTCCCCCTTTCTGAAAGACCAGCAGACAAATGTCCCGTTAACACACCACTCCCCTTTCTGTCCATGACACCGCACTCTTAGTTTGCTGTCCACCTTAAGTGAAGTCCTAGGGTCTAGGGGTGCCGTTAGGTGCATTCAGCTCCAGCCTTAGGGGAGGAATGCAGGAAAATCAAATGATGCCTCTGCCCACTCCGGTCACTGCCCACTCTGCCACTGCACACTGCTGTCACCTTCTGAAGTTTCTGCACTGGTCCAGTCCCAAGTGTTCTCAGCTCTTAGGTTATGGCTACATTGCAAAAAATACCAGCAGCCACAAATCTCAAAGCCCAGGTCTACAGACTGGGGCTCTCATTATGGTACAAAAAATAGCCATGTAGTTGTTCCTACTGGGACTGGAGCCCAGGTTTCGGAGCCTGAGTAGGAATGTCTACACAGCCATTGTTAGGGCCGAAGCACAAGCCTGAGTCTGTAGACAAACCCTCAGTGATTTCACTGGGTAGTGCAGAGCTCCAGCTGCTGCTGCCGTTTCTGCACTGTCTGGACAGCAATTCTGTCCAACAATAACGAAGGCTCAGCCCTTAATCTAGCTTCTCTCAGACCAAATCATCACTGAGCAAAACCAAAAGCCCCGTTGATCACTATCAAGTGTTTCTCAAAACACCAGAGGAAAAGAATCACAATTTTCCAAAACCCTAGAAGGAGGGATCACACCACCACACTGACGGAGCGAATTAGGTTCATCTTAAGGTGACCACATCTCTTAGGGAATAGTACATACAGTGCTGCTGGCCTCTAGTCACACTGTGTATTGTGGGCCTAGCATAGTCATGGATTAGAAACACAGACCATGTGCGCACAGTGACTGATTCTGCACTGCATAGAGAAAAAACGTAACCCCTAGAGAACTGCAAATTCAACATAAGCAACTGCTTAGGTGTAACCCTTCTGCCGGGGGGAGTCAGCAGCAACCAGGGCTGGGTTCCTTTTGACAACACAACACAGAACCAGCTCGAGTCCACACCCAGTAATCTGAAAAAAATTACACCCCCCACTTGGTACCTCTAAGAGCCAGTACTTCTCCTCTCACAAGCACTAAGTACATGTATAGAAGAGAAAACTTTGAATAAAAGGGGAAAGGAACCTGGCATTACTTGGGAAAACACCACAAGCATGATTTGAAAACATCTGACCATGAATAAAACACCCACCCCAGAGTACATTGGCAGCATCCGTTTCCTCAGTCTCTCACCTTGCAGTGTGACAGTCCGACAAACAAATGTCCTTTTAACATGCCAGTCCTCTCTCCCTCCACCGCACCCCACTCACAGTTGTCCTTGGTCAGTGAAAACCCAGTGTTTGGAGGAGTGTTTGCGTGAGTTAACCTCCCACCCCGGGGGGGTGGGGGAGCGGGGGGGGGCAGCACTGAGCAGTGATTCAGCAGCCGTCGCTGTGCCGCTGTTCACTCTGCATCGCTGTCTGCCTTTGTTCACTCCATAGCCGGCCACTCCACCATCATTGACTGCACCGCCAGCCACCCCCCAGTGTTCCCTCTGCCACTCTCCGGCGCTCTGCCACCAGTCACCCTGCCACGGCCCTCTCCACTGCAACCTCTGGGATGTTTTGAAGTTCCACCACTTAACTCAGCTCTCAGCAATTCCAATGCTCAGTGATCCCAGCAGTTAGCGAGGCAACCTCGTTCACCAGAGACACTGTCCCACAACGGACCTAAGGCTTCATATTTAGACTGGGCTATCAGTGATGTCAGCTCGAGTGATCCAAACCAAGAGACTCTCAACTGGGCCTTAAGAAGCTCTGTTATTAAACAGTGCAGAGTCAAATGGCACGTAAAGCCAGATGGGCACAAATACCCTCTCACATCTCCACTGGCCTTTGGCACCCCTACCTCCTGCTTATTGAATGCAGTTAACTTGAGAGTGACCCCCTCATTCATGGCATACCAAGGCCAGTTCTGCTCCCTTTGATTCACAAAAGGATAACCACACTTTATTACCTCGGCCTCCTCAATAACAAAGCGATTTACAATCCAACACCAGACAAAAGTGATCATTTGGGCAAAGCAGCCCCATCATGTTGCTCACCTAGGCAGAGTGGGTGTGACTATTCAAACACGGTCAGTTCCTGATGTCTTCTCCCCAGCTCATCACTGGGTGTTGGGAAAGCTCATTCAGAGCCTGCTTACATAAGAACCTATAACTGCAATTTCACATAAACAGATTGAAAACTCTGCGCAATGCGTTCAAATGCATCACACATCCAATGAGGCTAACAACATTTCCTTATCCCTGGATCCAAGGGGATGCCTAGCTAGGCATGAGATAATATGATGGGTGACTTGTCCAATGAAGGGGGAGCAATAGCTGTTGATTTGGCAGAGGCAGGGGGGAACCCTTCCCCCAGGGGGAGCTGCGGAGCTTCCCAGGAGGATGCTCCTTCTCTGGGGACACACACAGAAGTCAGGCCCCGGTGACTACAGCATCGGCACTGCACCCTCCCTGGAGATTACAGTGACCATAAATCTTGAGCTGTGGGGGGAGAGTCCCAATTGCTGAGTCATTGTTTCCACCTTGTCACTCCCCCTGGGTGCCCATTTCACCCCCTGCCCCAACAGACTCTCATTCTAATCCCACAGGAAGAAACAACTCCAGTGGGCTTGAAACATCACCGACTCCAGCCAGCCTGGGGACCACACACACAGGTAAAGTGGGGCCTTGATGGGGACTCTCTGGAATCACAGATTAATGGGGTACCTTATAGATCTGGGGGAGAGAAGGGGGATCCCTTCCCCCATGGAGAGCTGCAGAGCTTCCCAGGGGGATGCTCCTTCTCTGGGGACACACAGAGAAGTCAGGGCCCAGCGACTGCAGCACCGGCACGGCACCCTCCCCAGCTGATAATATCCACTAACCCCCCTGAATATTACAGGGACCATAAATCCTGAGCTGTGGGGGGGAGAGTCCCAATTGCTGAGTCATTGTTTCCATCTTGTCACTCCCCCTGGGTGCCCATTTCACCTCCTACCCCAACAGACTCTCATTGTACTCACACAGGTAGAAACTACTCCAGTGGGCTTGAAACATCATCGACTCCAGCCAGCCCCGGTACCCCACACACAGGTAAAGTGGGGCCTCAATGGGGACTTTGTGGAATCACAGACTAATGGGGTACCTTATAGATTTTGGGGGGGAGAGGGAGGATCCCTGCCCCTGGGAGTGCCGCAGAGCAGGGAGGCCTTTCATAGGGGGATGCTTTCCTTGGCTGCTTCTGATCTGGGGATGCATAGAGGAGTCGGGACTTAGGGGCTGCCCAGCCAGCTTCTACCTTGTCAGAGTTGCATTCATTAATAGATCAATAGGTAGGTAGGTAGGTAGGTAGGTAGAGAGATAGATAGATATGGGGCAATGGATCAGAACCCATCTCTGACCCCACTGCAGTCACGAGGTAACTCCAGATTTTTACTGGCAGAACTGAGATCAGAATCCAGCCCAGATACTTCCAAGAACTCCACAGACCTGTGCTGTTGCTGGGTTTATAATGCAGGGAACATTAGACAAGGGGAGGCAGCTGAATGCCCTAGGGCTGGGCACAGAGAGATCAAATGACAGACAGACAGACTGAGGAGCAAGGGTATATGTCTCCCCCATAGAAGTCCTGTGTCTTTGTGCATGCAGAGTTCTATCCCAAACCCTCCATCTCTGTGAGCCCCAGGGAGGTAATGGCCATGGGGTGCACCGTGACCATCCAGTGTGAGTGTAGGTACCAGGGCTGAGGGTTGTTCTGTACAAAGGAGGAGACCATGCCACGCTGCATCACATGGAAAGTCCTGCAGACATGACTGCGTTTCCCATCCGCAGTGTTATACAGGATGACAACAGGAGCTACACCTGATTTTATGGCAGCACATCACAAGCCTTCATCTGGTCAGATCCCAGTGACCCTGTGGAGCTGGTGGTGAGAGGTGAGGGGCCTGGTTTGGAGTCCCCGCTCTCAGCCCTGTACCCAGCCCAGCCTTCACAGAGTCTATGCCCCAAGGAGATGCTCACAGCCAGGATCTGCCTGGGGCCTTACAGAGGGGATGCCCAGTGTGGGATCAGGAAATCAGTGGATTTGTCATGCAGCCGGGGGAAGCTGCAGCAGCAGCTGTTGATGTAAGGCAGAGGGAAGGGGGAACCCTGCCCCCAGGGCAAGCTGCAGAACAGTGAGGCTTTCCCCAGGGGGATGCTCCCTATCAGAGTATGCCCAGAGAAGTCAGGGCCAGCAGCTGGAGAACCAGTCCCTTCCCCAGCTGATAAAATCCACTAACCCCCTGGAGGTTAGAGTGACCATAAAGGCTGAGTCGAGGGGGGAGGGGCCCAATTGCTGAGTCGCTTTTTCTACCTCTTAGCTCCCCTGATTGCCCATTTCATCCCCTGCCCTGACAGGCTCTCATTCTAAACCTACAGGTGGAAACAACCTCACTGGGCTTGAAACATCACCATATCCAATCAGCCCGGGGACCACACGGACAGGTACCTGAGTGGGGAAATCATGCCTCAGGAATCTACTACAATGCTTTGAAGGGGTCCACAAGCATGTGGACAAGGGTGATCCAGTGGGTATAGTGTAATTAGATTTTGAGAAAGCCTTTCACAAGTTCCCTCACCAAAGGCTTTTAAGCAAAGTAAGTTCTCATGGGATAAGAGGGAAGGTCCTCTCCTGGATCAGTAACTGGTTAAGAGATAGGAAACAAAGGGTAGGAATAAATGGTCAATTATCAGAATGGAGAGAGTAAATAGTGGTGTCTCCCAGGGATGTGTACTGGGACCAATATTATTCAACATATTCATAAATGATTTGGGAAAAGGGGTAAACAGTGAGGTGGCAAAATTTGAAGATGACACAAAACGACTCAAGATAGTTAAGTCCCAAGCGGACCATTAAGAGTTACAAAGGGATCTCACAAAACTGGGTATCTGGGCAACAAAATGGCAGATGAAATTCCATGTTGAGAAATGCAAAGTAATGCTCATTGGAAAACATAATCCAAACTATACATATAAAATGGTGGGGTCTTAATTAACTGTTATCATTCAGGAAAGAGATCGTAGAGTCACTGTGGATAGTTCTTTGAAAATATCCACTCAATGTGCAGCGGCAGTCAAAAATGTGAACAGAATTTAGGGAATCATTAAGAAAGGGATAGATAATAAGACAGAAAATATCATATTGCCCCTCTATAAATCCATGGTATGCCCACATCTTGAATACTGTGTGCAGATGTAGTTGCCCCATATCAAAAAAGATATGCTGGAATTGGAAAAGGTACAGAAAAGGGCAACAAAAATGATTGGGGGGCATGGAACAGTTCCATATGAGGGAAGATTAATAAGACAGGGACTTTTCAGCTTGGAAAAGAGACAACTAACGGGGGGGGGGGGTGGTAGAGGTCTGTAAAATCATGACTGGTGTGGAGAAAGTAAATAAGGCAGTGTTATTTACTCCTTCTCATAACACAAGAACCAGGGGTCACCAAATGAAATTAGTAGGCAGCGGGTTTAAAAGAAACAAAAGGAAGTACTTCTTCACACAACACACAGTCAACCTGTGGAACTCTTTGCCAGACGATGTTGTGAAGGCCAAGACTATAACAGGGTTCCAAAAAAAACCCCTAGATAAATTGATGGAGGATAGGCCCATCCATGGCTCTTAGCCAAGATGGGCAGGAATGGTGTCCCTAGCCTCTGTTTGCCAGAAGCTGGGAATGGGTGACATGGGATGGGTCACTTGTTGATTACCTGTTCTGTTCATTCCTTCTGGGGCACCTGGCATTGGCCACTGTCCGAAGACAGGTTACTGGGCTAGATGGACCTTTGGTCTTACATAGTATGGCCACTCTTATGTTCTTATGGGATGGGGACTCTGTGGAATCACAGATTAAAGGGGCAACTCTAGATCTGAGGGAGGCGGAGGCGGGATCCCTGACCCCAGGGTTAGCTGCAGAGCAGAGAGGTCTTTCAGGTCTGTTCCTGTTCTGGGGGCGCACAGAGGAGTTGGGGCTCAGAGGCTGCCCAGCTGGCCTCTTCCATCTATCCTTCATTAAATAGCTAGATGGGTAGCTAGATCCAGGGGTAATGGATCAGAATCCGGCCCTCAACCCATTGCTGTCAGAGGGTGACTCTGGATTAACCCTGGAGGAGCTGAGTTCAGAATCCAGCCCTGATACTTCCAAGAACTCCACAGACCTGTGCTGTCCTTTCACAGCCCTCACGAGGCGCCTGGATTTCACCTGGGGCAACATCCTCCGTCTGGGTCTGGTCTCCGGGGTTCTGCTGGCCCTGGTGCTGATCATGGCCGAGGCTGGTTACTGCTGGAAGGAGACTCCAGGTGACATGACCCCCCTCTCTTATCCCTTCCCCCATCCCAGGACAAGGCCCCCCAAGTCTGCCAAGCCCCTCTGAACATGGGGGTACCTCATCTGCACATAACCCTTGGGCAGCTGGCCCAGCTCCTGTACCACCTGTCAGTGGGGGAAGGAGTCAGACCAGGGTGTCCCCTGCACACACTGAGGCTGCTATGAAGGGTGTGTGATGTCCAGAGATGCCCCTTCCCACTGTGAGCTGGAGCCACCCCAATGCCTGGCCCTACCCCACTCTGAGTGCCCCAGGTGGGTAGGTCTGTGGTGGCGGGGGGGGGGGTCAGTGCACACAGACACTAGGTCTCTTTCTGGCCAGCAGCTCCCACCTCTCCAACCCCTGGAAACCTACCCACCCTGGGCAGCTGTCTTGTCCTCCCCTCCCCTCAATCCCATCCCAGTCAGGGGGCTTGGGCCTGTGGGGTGACACTGGCCCTCTAACCCGCCGTCTCTCTGTGCTTACAGGGGAGCCTGGGTCCAGCCATGCAGAGACGAAGATCTCCTTAGGGGAAGAGCCCTATCTGCTTGGAGGGCTCCACAGGGCAGAAAAGCCACTCTCCCTTCCCCCAGGAAATCCCTGCTTCAGGGAATCTCACATTTATTCCATGGTGCTCCCAACTCAACAGCTGGACCCTTGGGAGCAAACTCTCGACCCCCGGCACCAAGCACACCAGCCCCTGTGTCACCAGCTAAGGGAGCACCTGCCAGGGCCCCAGGGGGTGGGGAAGCAGGGCCGTAGCAGAGCCCCGTGCAGGGAAGGTGCTGCCTATGTCTGTGGGAAGCCCAGGGTGGGGTGTGGGGGGCTGGGCGCTGTATAGGGCCCCCTCAGTAAATAACCTCTTCCCTGCCAGATTCCCTGCTCCTCCTGCTCCCTGCTGGGGATATGACCTGAGAAGATGAGGGAAGGCCGTTAGTGCTTCCTTAGCCAGAGCATTTGCTTCCCGACCTCAGGGGATGAGCCGGATCCCTGAGTATGCCCCGGAGCCAATGTCAGACTAGGGGGGTGGAGCAGAGCGAGATTCCCTGATCATAAGAATGGCCATACTGGGTCTGTTCAGCCCAGTGTCCTGTCTGCTGGGGGGAGTGTGGGGCAGGGGATCTGGGTGCAGGGAGATGGGGACAGGAGACACCTCGGGGACATGTTAATGCCGGGGCCATTTCTCCCCAGACTCAGGAATCGCTCTGATACCAGAAAAAAGAAAAGGAGTACTTGTGGCACCTTAGAGACTAACCAATTTCTTTAAGCATAAGCATCCGATGAAGTGAGCTGTAGCTCACGAAAGCTTATGCTCAAATAAATTGGTTAGTCTCTAAGGTGCCACAAGTCCTCCTTTTCTTTTTGCAGATACCGACTGACACGGCTGCTACTCTGAAATCTGATACCAGAAGGGATCTGCTGGCCTGAGCCCGGCACCGTCCAGCCCAACATGTGGCTCTCCGTGCACATGCAGCCAATCTGTCACCTCCAGGGAAAACAGCCACCTCGGCCAATGTGTGAGCACGACCCAGCACCCACTTGGGAATGGGATGGGGCAAAGAAGAGCCGGAGACAGCCCTTCCTGGATGGGCACCGACACTGCCATTGCAGTGCAGGGATTCCAGCACACAACCTGTCCCGCACACAGAGCACCCCAGAACCCTGTAATCCCTCCCTCCGCATTGCCAGGCTGGGCTGGGAGCCAGGACCCCAACCCCCAGGGGAGAAAAGAGCCAGGAGCCTCTGTGTACAGGGGAATTGTCTCCCCCAAAGCAGAGCAGGGTCCCAGCCAGAAGGGGTGGCTCAGAGATGTTATCTCCCAGCAGGGCAAGGCTCCCCAGCACCCCATCCTGCAGAATCCCAGCTCCTGAGATAGAGTGACCGGCCCCCTGTGCATGGAGACATGAGGTCTGGCCCCTGGCACTGAGATAAAGTCATTTACTGCTCCCCCAACCCCGGGGTGTCTGTCCTGGTCTCTCTCTGGAGCTTCAGTTCTCTGTTGCCTCAGTCCCTGCAGTAGGGTCCCCCACTTTATACATCACCCGGCTCCCTCCCCCAGCTCTCACCCCCTCCCCAGTAGCTGATCCCATCTCTGTAGGGATGGACCCTACTGTCCTGGATCCCATCTGCCCCCTTGGACCTTCTCCCCAGCTCTCCTGGCCCCTGCTGGGTCACCAGGAAGATTTTTCTCCACCCCCCCTCCATCACCTCTCCTCAGCCTGGGTGGGAGGGAGTGTCTCTCAGCACCCCAGTCTCTGAAGAGCCCCCAGAATCCTCCCAGAATTTCCAGAGCATTCTCTGCCCTATATATCCCCTGGGTGGCTCCAGCCCCTACCTATGGAGCTGCCCCTCAGGCCATCGGGGGCAGAATTGTTCTTCCCAACCCTGCTGAGCCATGGCAGCACGAGCTGGTGTGTGTGGGGGGTGATGCTCTGTACCTCGGGGGAACATCCTACACCCCCATGTTCATCCTTGTAAAATGACTGTGTGGTATCCAATCCAAAGTTTGTCAGGTCGGCTGTCTTCGGATGGAGAATCCAGTATGTCCTTTGGTCCATTGTTCCAGTGTTAATTACTCTCTCTCTTAACAAATTGTTGCTGTATTTTCAGTCTGAATTTGTTTGGCTTCAACTTCCAGCCAATGCATCTTGTTATACCTTTCAAAAGTGTTGCATTCTAATAGTTGATGTTTAACATCCTCGCTAGGTGCAACCTGAATAGAAAGTATTTCACTATTACTGTAGGATATGGATACGTCATTCCACTGCTTCCCAAATACAGAGCAGAAATATTTGTAATACTTCTCCTTTTTCTGCATCATGATTTACAGTTGTACCATCCTCATCTCCAACTGCACTAAAACTGATTGCTAGGATATTTTGTTTTCCATATGTTTCAAGAACTCCTTATTGTCCTTATCCTAAAATGCCATAGATTTTTCATTGATATTATTAGATTTTTCTTATCAAGTGTCTACAATTCCTAACTCCTCAGTTGCACCTATTGAGATGAAGTTCCCCATTTCCTAGTTGTTTAATATTATCATTTGTTATTTCTGCTTTCACTTCCACTGATAACCAGGATGGGGGTTTAGCTGAAGAAGCCACTTTCACAATTTGCTGAATTTTGTGTTTTGGGGGCATCTGATACATCTTAAACCACGCCCCAGCATGGGTCACATTTAGGGTTGCCAACTTTCTATTTGCAGACAACCGGACCTCCCTTCCCTGCCTCTTTCCCAAAGTCCCTGCCCCTTTCCCGCCGCTTTTCACAAGACCCCGCCCCTGCCCCATCCTTTCCCTCAAGCCCCTACCCCTGTTCGCTCCTCTCCTCCCCATCCCCCCCCCGCTGCTCTCTCTCCTCCCCCTTCCTTGTAGCTGGCCCCTCTCCTCTCCACTTCCTTTCTCCACTCCCACTGGGATCCCTCTGTCAGGGAGCTGCAGCCTGACATGAAGTCTCCTGCCTGCCCAGATGCAGGTAGGAGGCGGCCCCAGCTGAGCGGGGTCTGGCTCGGGTTGATGACCCGGCACCTCTCCCTTCCCGCCCGCAGTAACCAGACTATTGGTGTCTGGTCAGTACATCTGACTGGACACTACCAAGTCCCCTTTTTGACCGGACTTTCTGGTTGAAAATTGGGTACCTGGCAACCCTAGTCACATTTTAATCGGTCAAAACAAGGTCTAATATCCAATTACCCTGACTAGGTTGCAATATTTATTTTTATTTACTCTGGGATGAAAGATGCGAATGTAGCCCCTGATCTAACTGCAGCCGTCAGGGACTCCAGAATGACCTGAGGGGAGCTGAGATCAGAATCTAGCCCTGCTGCCTTTGCAGGCGATGAGTGACTCTGGCTTGACCCCGGGCAACCTGATCAGGGTGCAGGATATTGTTTCCATTTTGGAGTGAAGATTCAGGTCTCAGCTCCTCTTTTCCCTGACTCAGCTCCCCATTATTAATACAAACGTTCCCCCAGCCCTCTGGCCCCTTTGGTACTCAGCTCCCAGCCTCTCAAGCTGCCTGAACAGCCAACTCACCCTTGTCTCCGATCCTGCCCCACGGACACAAGTGCTGGCCTCAGACCCTCGCCCCCAGGCACAAGCTGGCACTCATGGAGAAAAAGGGCAGTGAGCTCACACGACATGATGGGACAGTGAGGGACCCCTCAGTGCTGCTCCAAATACCCCAGTCCCCAGCTCCACGGAGCCTGATGCCCCAGGAGCTCAAATGAGGAACTGAGCAGGGGGCTGCAGGCACAGGGAGCCTGTGATGCTCAGTGAGAGCAAACCAAGGTCCCTGCCACTCCCAACAAACTACATCCCCATAAACTGCTGCCCACATCTCTGTGCTGCACAGGGGACACCCAGGGGAACTGGGGGGATGAGCTGTGTTAATTCCACCAATCTGACCAGACCAGAATCTGGGTGCAAGCTGTTACCCCCAACTCTGCTGGATCTGGGACTGTAGGGGTCTGGTGGTCAGAGCATGTGTTACACTGCCAGACCAGGGATGGTTTTAAAAATGGAATTTTATTAAACTTAATGTCCAGCTCCCCAAACAAACAAACAACTCTCCCGCTGGGTCCCCCGGAGAACAACAGAAACCCTCCTTGGGCTGCAGCTTGCATCCCCACTGTTCCTCTTTAGCCTCGCTAGCAGATCTCCAAACCCTTAAAGGGACAGGGCACAGCCTTAGAGATACAGGATACAGGTATGTAGAACCCTGATATTCCCGTATCAGTGCTACACTCCTCCTGTGGAAATATAATATCCCCCAAATATTCCCATTAACAAAATATAAAACGTTCCGTCCAGCCATTTGGCTTATTAGCAGACACCTACGACTTCCACAAGCTCGTGCTTTCGGTCTCAGATGAGCTTTTGTCTTGCTCCTTTTTCATCAGATCTGGAAACTTTTGCATCTCTCTTTGGTTTAATTCACATTAAGCAGGAAGTGTCTGTGTCAAGGCTTGTTCCATTGCCCAACCAAATAGCCAGTTCTGAACAGTTTAAATCCCCAGAGATCCTCAGATCTTATGAGATACCAGCTCCCACATGGTAAGCGGTATAACCATGTAACACAAAGTCATTAGACATAAAAAACATCTACTCAAGAAACATAAAACTAACTATGTAGCGCTATCGACCCCTTTTGTAGAGCAATATCCAAACCAGAAGCCAATGTCTCTTCATTTACATTAACCTTGGAGAGAATGCAGGAGAAGATACAGGAATAGGTACGAGGTACAGCATGTAAACACAAGGATAAACCCATGGTGCATTCACCAGTAGCTGGAATTAGACACTGATGAGTAGGTTCATAGGTCAGTGTCTGGGGGGCTCTTCCCTCTCTAGTCAGAGGACCTCATGTGACAATGGGTTGTTCTCGAGATCTGTCCTCTTGTGCACTGATGGTTTCCGGGTCCATGGTCACATTTAGCCATTCATGTCTTTCATTGGCTGATGTGGATGTCACATCAGACTAGTCATCTGTCTTCAAGTTTACAAGATCAACAACACCCCCATTTCCCAGCCGTGGAAGGAATGTTTCTGCCTCTGAATTCAGAGTCACCATGCCATGGGTACCATGTTGTTTGTCTTCGCTCTCACGATCACAATCACTGGAGTCCAAATTCTGTCCTTAGAGAGGCTTGGTCTACACTACAGCCTACTTCAGTATCACTTACGTCCCTCAGGGGTGTGATTAATCCACACCCTCTGAGTGACATAGTTATACCGACCGTAACCCCCTGTGTAGACAGTGCTCTCCCGCCGACATAGCTACTGCCTCTCGCAGGGGTGGACTTATTACGCTGACAGGAGAGCGCTCTCCCATCAGCATAGAGCATCTTCACCAGACGCGCCACAGTGGAGCAGCTGCATCGGTGCCTCTGTGCCGCTGTAGCGCTTCTAGCAGAGACTCGCCCTTAGATTCCAGTTTTGCTTATTTCCCTTGATCTCTGCATCTTCTGCCGTGGCGCTGTGCAGCACAGTGTCATCTCCAAGGGCAAGAAAACCCAGAGAAGCAAAAACTTGTGGTGACAAACTCTACCACCTCCTTCCCCACCTTCTGCCTTTACTCTGTGAACTCTCCCCTTTCCTTTCATCTTCTAACATGAATTTTATCTTCCCAATAGGATGTTAGTTTGCCCGGTCCCCTTCCTGACAAGTACTCCTGTCCCCTGGCCAGAGGGCAGCACCGTACGCTTTCTGACCATAATGATTCGTACCACGAATAGCAGAGTTTTGAGAACATATTGAGGCCAGTTCATAAACATCTTTCAATTGCTGTTTCTGTGTCTCAGCATATTCTTTATGCTTCCTAGGTGCAGATTCAGAGTTCATAGGTAGAGCAAATGCAATGACAATAGACAAATGTGATTATCTTCAAGATAATAAATAGAAGGGTGGGAACTCATAGCATCATTTTGTGTACAGTTATAGGAATAGATGGTCTTACGGTCTTATTAAGGGAGTCTTTCCAGTCTGATTTTTGTTCTTCTGGAAAGGTTATCAAAGTAGCCAGCAGAACTGATTCAGCCTTTCTACTTGCCCATTGCCCTGTGGGTGGTATGGGGTTATGGGAGAAGTTTAAATCTTACTGTAGTACTCTACCCTTTGGAAAAAAAACTATTTTCAAACTCTGCTCCTTATTGATGATGGATTCTTTTGGGGAAATCAAATCTTAAAACAAACTAATTGAAGATCTTGTCTGTCACTGTCTTTCCTGAGTTTTTGGTGGTAGGGTAGACTTTGACAAACCAAGTAAAGTGATCCACCGAGGCTCAGATGTATTCATATCTTTCTTTGCTTCTTCCTAGATGGAAGAAGCCTGTGGATACAAGTACAAATGCTTCTGTTGTAACTAAGTAAGTAAGGTGCCACCAAACTCCTTGTTGTTTTTGTGGATACAGACTAACACGGCTACCCCTGGTACTCGTTGTAACTATGGTAGTTAGATGAAATCTGGTACGCTGGTGAGGTTTCTTTTGCTTGGTGCACATACAAACTCTAGTGACACAATGTTCGATGTACAACATCCTCCTGTGTTCTCTTGGTTATTTGGTTTGTGCCCCCAAAAAGTTATACTGAAGCATTTTAGCAATAGCTGGATCTTTCTTCTGAGTTGCCAAAATGGTCTTCTCCTGGAATAAGTTTTATGGTGGATGTAATGCCCATGAAGGAGACTTCTACTGTCAAAGGATTGGTAGTAATAACTACTAACCTGGACACCTTGCCATCAGTTTGTATATCCAAGGAGTTTGACTGCTTTAACAACACCTGTGTTCTCCTCTCTTCTGTGCATCTTGTCAATATCAAGGGGAATTCCTGATAAAGCGTTAGATTTCCCTAGATGATATTTAACTACAGTAGAACCTCAGAGTTACGAACACCTTGGGAAAGGAGGTTGTTCGTAACTCTGAAATGTTCGTAATGCTGAACAAAATGTTATGGTTGTTTTTTCAAAAGTTTACAACTAAGCATTGACTTAATAGAGCTTTGAAACTTTACTATGCCGAAGAAAAATTCTGCTTTCCCTTTATTTTTTTAGCAGTTTATATTTAATACACTACTGTACTGTATTTGTTTTTTCTCTCTCTGTTGCTGCTGCCTGATTTTGTGCTTCAGGTTCCAAATAAGGTGCATGGTTGGCTGGTCAGTGCATAACTCTGATGTTCATAACTCAGGTTTTCTACTGTATGAAGTTAAAGTCAGCTAATTCTGTAACCCACCAGTGCACTATGGGGTTCAGCCTGGCAGTGGTGGAGATGTAGGTTAGCACATTATTATCTCTGTTAACTGTGAAGGATTGTGCATCGCAGATTTAGTCTACTAAATAAATAAATGGTCAGTTTTCGGAGTGGAGAGAGTTAAATAGCAAGGTCCCCAGGGATCTGTACTGGGACCGGTGCTGTTCAGCGTATTCATCAATGATCTGGGAAAGGGGGTACACAATTTTGGCAGGCTCAGCTTAGTTTTTCACTCCAGCTAGCTCCTGAAGCTCAATCCTGGGCAAACTGCCCTGATTACAGTTTCCATTATCTCTGTCTCAGTGGTCCCCTTGGGAACACCATTTGCAATTTGATAAGCCAAACTGCTTTGGTTTAGCCTGTCCTTTTGCAGGGAGTTCCTAAACTGTCCTGTTATTTTAAAGTCTTTCTTTAACACTGGTTTTCTTTTCTGGGATGGGATTGACAGATCTTTTGCTCCTCTTTTGCTGTAGCAATGGCTTGTAAAATCTTCTCTCTTAATGCCAGCAATGTAAGACAATCCCTGATTTTCCAGCGGGTTTGGCTCTTCACTATTGAAATGAATTCTTATATATTTGGGTAAGGTCAAAGAGCTTTTGGCTGCAGTTTCACTGTGATGTGTCCCAGAAATGCCCAGGGAGTCACAGACTTCTCTTAAATGCTCATCCTTTAGCTGGTATCAGAGTCCTCCTACCTCCACTACTGGTCTTTTAACTCTCTCCCAGCCATAGCGCTTGCAACCAATGAAATCTTCCCTGGCAGCTTTCTCTGGAGCAGTCTGCAGCAGTTTGGTGGGTTCATCTCTTGGAGAGGTCAGATCATTGCAATTCAGCCTCTCCTGTATGGGCTCACCAAATCTTACACTCCCGGAGCAGGGGCAGTTTGAATAGTGGAGTCTTATTAAACTTAGTATCCACAGAACAAACAAGAGCTTCAAGCCTTTTCTGGTTCCCTTGGGAGTGCTACACTGCAGCTGACTTGAGCCGAGGCGAACGTATGGCTCCTCTCAGAGAGTGCACTAAAGACACGAAGTGATGGGGCTTGTTTCCCTTCTGGGGAGGTGCATTCACTCAGCTGGGGGGGAGGGATAGCTCAGTAGTTTGAGCATTGGTCTGCTAAACCCAGGATTGTGAGTTCAATGCTTGAGGGAGCCATTTAGGGATCTGGGGCAAAAAGTGGGGATTGGCCCTGCTTTGAGCAGGGGGTTGGACTAGATGGCCTCCTGAGGTCCCTTCCAACCCTGATATTCTATGATGCTAGAACAGGCCAGCAGGGGAGCATCTCCTCTTGTGCAGGGAGTCATCTCAGGAGAAGCACAAGGAACAGAACAGCCTTTGGACAGTACACATCTGTCCTAGACTACACAACACCTCTTCTCTCCTCCTCGCTTCATCTTCAGTGAGCAGTATTTTCCTGCACGCCGTCTGCTCTGACCCCTTCTGTTGATACACAAAAAGTGTTCATGGGAACACTGCTGGCGCCAGCACTGCCAGGGCACTAGCGCGTGTGCACACTTAATCACCTTTGCCAGCGCTGGGCGTTTCCACAGCAACAGGCTGCGTCGGCAAGAGGTGTGTGGCTCCGGGGTCATCATCCCAGCATCCCTCATACCGCCATCAGGCACGATGTCTTGTGTGGGCTTTTTGCAGTGCATTGTGGGATACGAGCACCCCTCTCAGGGAATTTTAGCGTTTAGGGTGTGGGACAGATATGGCAATGTCCTGGCACATCCTGGGCGAACCTACCTGAATTAAGTGTAAGTCACTTTGGAGTCCATTGTATTAAAAATGCAAAGTTTCTGTATTATTGGGGGTTGTCCAAAATTCCTCTAGGGGGGAGGCGTGGCCAGTGTAAACCTTCAGAAGCATTATGAGCTTCAAAGGACTATTTCAAACAGCTCGCCAGACAAACAAAGTTACATGGGGTTCTGGGGAAATACCTGGGGGAGGCAAATGCATGTTACGAGGCATGGCAGGGTGTAGAGGATTCATGCATGAGTCCCCACTGACAAAAAAACAACCACTTTGTTGGGAGCTGTTCTTCGTTTGGTCACTGTAAGAGTTGCTTTGGCAGGAAGGGGCAGAAGAGGAATGGAGGAAGGACCCAATAGCCATCACAGCCAAAACATGGAGTAAAAACAAAGGACAGATTTGTACCCACACATTCAGAACACACGAGATTACCAGTCCATTGCTTTAAGGACTTGGCTAACTCATCATGCGAAAGGACCCCACTGCCACCAGCTGTCCTTTGATCAGCCAAAGTCAGGAATAGAAGACATGGCCGTTAAAGCCTGCGGTGGTGCAGAGATATCTAGTAAGAGTCCCTGTGATAAATGAAGGTGCTGGGAGCTCCTTTTTATGGACACCCAGCCAGCCAGTTAGCTATAAAGTCCCTCTTGGTGGCTGTTCTCTGCTTGCTTTACCTGTAAAGGCTTAAAAAGTCCCCCAGGTAAAGGAAAGGGAGTGGGCAGCTAACCAAAAGAGCCAATGGGAAGGCTAGAACTTTTTAAAATGGGGAAAAAACGTCTGATTTTGTTCTCCAGGAAAGAGGGGGACGGGGAGCAGTTACGCTATGAGAAGCTTTAAGCCAGATATGATCATAGAGCATCAGATCATACCTAGAACAACTTATCTGGAACCCCCAGATGTGTAAGTAGATCAGGAATGTTTAGAAAGACACAATTAGGTTTATTTCTGTTTATATCTTATGGCTAGTGGACTCCTCTGTGCTAACCCCAGGTGCTTTTGTTTGCTTGTAACCTTTAAGCTGAACCCCCAAGAAAGCTATTTTGGGTGCTTAATTTTTGGAATTGCTCTTTTAAAATCTAGCAAAAGCCTAAGCTCCAGATGTATTTTCTTTCTTTTTGTGTCTAATAAAATTTACCTTTTTTAAGAGCAGGATTGAGTTCTTGGTGTCCTAAGAGGTTTGTGCATGTTGTTTAATTAGCTGGGGGCAACGACTAATTTCCTTTGTTTTCTTTCTCAACTCTTCTCCGGAGTGGGTGGGGTGAAAGGGCTTGAGGGTACCCACAGGAAGGAATTCACAAGTGCGCCTTCCTGGGCTCTCAAAGGGGTTCTGTACTAGGGTGGTGGCAGCATCTATCCATCCAAGGTCAGAGAGAAGCTGTAACCTTGGGAGTTTAATACAAGCCTGGAGTGGCCAGTATTAATTTTTTGAATCCTAGCGGGCCCCCACCTTGTGCCAGAGTGGGGAATCAGCCTTGACAGTCCCAGTCTTTTCAAGCAGGATTCAAGTTCCGCTTAGTACAAGCCATGCTATGGCATCCGTTTTGTTGGAAGTTTTTCTTCTGCTGTTTATTGTAAGAGTTGCTTTGGCAGGAAGGACCAGAAGAGCAATGGAGGAATAACCCGGCCATGGCCCAGATAAGAAGCAAAGGCCAATGACCACAAGGGGGGTTCGAATGCAGCCATACAGAGCACAACAGATTAGCAGTCCATCGCCTTAACCAGTCAGCCAGGCCATCAGTTAAAAGGGCTCTGGTGTCACCAGCTGTCCTTTGATGGCTGAAGACAGTGCTGAAGCCTGTAATCATGCTAGTGTTGGGGAAGCCTCCTGCAAGATTCCCATTCTCGAGAGTTGGTTGTGAGTCCTGGCGGGTGAAAGACATGCTACGGCAATTGCTCCCTAGCTGCTGCCACCAGAACAAGGAGGAAAGGCCAAAGATAAATGTGGTGTTTGAAATCATATGGGCAGATCACAATGGAAGTGCTGGGACATCAGTTGGGGTGTGTGTGTGGCTGAGTCACATGACTGACCCCATAACATGTGCTGTGTCTGTTTCTGGAGGATGCCCCAGGGTGGCTCCCGCAGGTCCCAGCCCTGGGTTATAAATAGGCTTCGTAGAACTCTAGTTTTAATTTTTTTTCTTTATAATTTTGACAATGTCAATGTTGATTTTTAAGGGTTTTTAAATTTTTGTTATCGGTTTAAATGTCCACTATTGGTTAAAATCATGGGTTTTCAGCAACGTTTTTATATTTATTGATTTATATTTCACAGTGGAGGGAATTAAAGGGGGGGTCAGACAATAATTATTTAATGGCAGTAGATGTTGAGATGCAAAAAGTTAAAGCTTTATAACACAAATTGGACATAATCACATTAAGACACAAATTAAGACACAAATTGGCATAATCACATATCAAAATATGCAATAAATATCCCCAAATCAACCTCTAACAATGTCTCGAGAAGCATTTCTCTTACTTTGCTTATCTGCAAATGTATGATTATTATCGATGGAAATATTTTCTTGTGGGTTTGTGTGCATGCAGGGAACTTGATGTTTACTGATATTTACCAATAACAATCTCATCCATCCAAGCCTAGCTCTAAACAGAGCCCCGCGTTGTGCTTGAGATGAGCACGGAGCGCGGGCTGTGGTTGCAGGCTGTGGTCCCTGTTCCCAGCACAGGAGTGTCTCCTCCCCCAACCCCAACCCCAACCCCATCCCCTCGGCCCTAGCAGTATTTATAGACACACAGCCACAGGGAGGGCAAGCAAACAGCACCCTTTGGGACAGGCCCACAGCTCTCTCCTGCTGGATCCGGCTCCCTCTCCCATTCCTGTTACATTACAGGAAACAGCACATATAGGAGCGTCCGCAGCTGAGGGAGACCCATCTGTCTCCCCACAGCCATTCCCCCCTCTCACCCTGCAGCTGGCAGCATCTCCTATTAAAGCAGCTTCTGCGTCGTTGCAGCGATGGGAGAGGAAGCAGAGATGGGACCATTTTACACCCCATGGCCAAAGCACCCGGCAGCTTGGGAAAGTGGAAAGAGCCTCCCCTGTGGGCTGGGAGCTGGGGGTGGGGAGAGTTCATGAATCCCCGTTCTGCACTGTTACGAGAAGAAGGAACCAGGATGGAACCAGAGGATCCCCGGAGAGCAGACTGGAATCCACCCAACAGCCTCAAGAATGGGAGAACCAAAGAACAAGATAACATCTAGCAGCAGGGAGCTGTCAGGACTGTGCTATCTGCTGATTGATTCAGCAACAGCATGATGAAGCAATTCCCATAGACTGGCATAGGAAGAAATAGACTCTAAAAAGTGAGAACTTTGGGGTCTGATTCTGCAAATCAACTTCCAGGAGCATCAGATGAACATCTGACAAGGCCCTGCTCCCTCCTCATGTCCAGGCCACCTGGCCAGTGGCTTGGCATGAGCAACTCTAAGGCTAGTAACTATGATAACAACCTTGCAGAACCTGTGTGTGTGTGTTTGTAGGAATGAATGTGTGAATAAATATGAGATTGAATGGAATGTTATAGCTATAACTAACTGCTTACTATGATTCTTTCTGTATTCACAATAAATGTGGTATTTTGCCTTTTTCCCTTTAATGAGATCCTGCTGGTTTTTATTTTATTCGTATAACAGCGGAAGGTCCCTGCCATGACCCCGGTGGGGAAGGACAGGCTCTAAAGCCTTGGCGAGGCCAGAGCAAGTCTGGGCTGGGGCATCCCCGGGCTGGGGAGTCACACAGTGGCTGGCCTGTGACTCGTCTGCCTGCCCATTGTGACACGCCCCTGCTGGCTGGCACAGCCTCATCCCCTCACTGCCAGGCTTGGCTCTGGCAGAGCGAGAGCTGGCACGTGCCGCTGGGGAACGCTGAGCCAGCAGTTCCAGCTCCGCCACCGGCAGCAGAAAGTGGGTGGCCCATTTACACGCAGGCTTCTGCCCACTCCTGACTCCAGGTAGGAGAATCTTCTAGTGCCCACCTCTGCTTTTCCATTGCATCGCCAGCCACACCGAGCCTTCCCCGAGCTCCTGGCTGGGTGGCGCACGTCTACCAAGCGCCCCGGTGCGGGCGGTCTAGTCTGGTGCCAGTCAGGAAGCGGGCAGTGGCATGCGCAAAGGAGGGAGCCCAGGGCGGCTCGACAGAAGGGGTCGCACCAGTCGAGCCCGGAGGGGACGGAGACAAGGAGGAGGGTTTGGCAGGGCTGGTGGGAAGGCACGGGAAGGTGGCACAGGTTATTAGATGAGGCATTGGGCTGGGACCCAGGAGAGCTGTGTTCAGTTCCCCGCTCCTCTGTAAGTCTTCTGTGTGAGATCAGATGAGTCCCCGCTGCCCCGGGCCTCAGCTAACGAGGGAGAGCAGGTCCTTTCTCTGCGGAGGCAGGGTTGAGAGCCTAAATACCACAACACCCGTGTGCTAAGCCACTGGCATGGGGGGCCAGGTAAGTGCCCAGACCGGGAGGTAGCTGGTGGCCCTGCCCCTCGTCCTACTCCAGCCCTGCTCTCGCTCCAGCCTCGCTCCACCCACGCCCTGGCCTCCTGAGTCCAGCTCCAACCTCGAGGCCTGACCACCTCCAGCACCTTTGCTGACACCATCACTTCCAGAGGGAATGGCACTGAGGTTGCCGGGGGAACAGGCATTCTCCGGCTGCCCGGAGCCATTGGTCCATTCACCAGGGCAGTCCGATGCCAGAACAGTCCCCCTGAGCTCTGGAGAGGACTAGAGGTGCCTTAGGACGCCTGCCGTGCAGCTGCTGGAGAGTCAGCAGGAGACACTGGGTGAGGAATGGAGCCCCCCAGGGCAGGGACCATTCAGGAGACCCAGCGTGGGGGGAATCAGGCCTGGGATTCTCTGCAGCAGCTGCTCCCACACAGGCCTTGGAGAGACGAGCTGTGAAATCGCCACAAATCGCCGTCCCGGCACAGTCTGCCTGCCTGCCGCTCTCCTGCCTTCTGCTCCTTCCCCTTCACAGTGGTGTCAGAGCAACTCCTGCTGCTCACCAGCCCGCCCCCCGCTCCCCTACCCCGCTTGCCTCCCCCACCTGGGACCTGCCACGGCCCCAAGATTCCTGGGGGAAGGGATCAGGGTAATTTCCCTGGGCAGGAAGAATCCTGAGTGGTTGGATGCAGCCTGTCTGCTGGGCAGTTTGTGAACCAGCAGAAGGAGAGGCGGGAGTGAGCCGGGGGAGGCCGTTTGGCCTGTGGGATGGGCCTGGGAGTCGGGAGACCTGGGTTCTAATCCTGCCTGTACTGCTGACTGCCTGGGTGACTTTGAGGCCATCCACTGGCTTGTTTCCCTGCTGGCTGCCGTGGCTAGTTAGAGTCTGAGCCCTACGGCCCAGGGATTGTCTGCAGCACCTGGGGCACCAGGGCCCTGATCTCAGCTGGCAGCTGTAGGCTCTGGTGGAATGGCAATACGTGGACTGGCCCTGATGCTGAACGGGGCAGTCGCCTCTCACCCCTCACAAGCAATGCCTTGTCCTGGCTTCTTGCAGGATGGCTGAGGAAGTCCGCAAGGTCCCCTTGAAACCCATCCGTGCCTGGGAGGAGACGAGACCTCCTCCAGGGAAGAGTCCACAGAAGAGCCCACAGCAGCAGCAGGAGCTGTGTGTGCCTCAGCCCTTCCATGCTGGTGAGTGGGTGCCTCCTGGGTGGGCGGAGGGGGCTGCAAAAATGGCAGAGGCCATGGCCCTGCATTGCGGTTGGGGTTGCAAGACCAGGGTGTCAGTGGCGGGAGAAGACTCCATCACCTTTGTACAACTCTGGGCTGCCATGAGATGGAGAGACAGGAAAACCCAGGCAGGGGGGAATGGCCCCTCCTGCTGGCAGCAGCTGCAGCCCCTACATCTGATCGGGGCATTAGGGGCGGCAGCAGAAGCATCAGGTGGAGACTGACCAAATTGCTCACCCCCATCCATCACACTGCAGGGTCGGAAGATATTTTCCAACAGTCGAAGGGGATGCTCTGTGCACGGTGGGTTGTTAAGCCTAGGATTGCAGGGCGCCGGCCAAAGCATGAGATGCCCCCTGATGTTGCAGCCCCATCTGCTGGCTCCTTTGCAGGGGGGTGACGCATGGCACAGCACAGGGCATTTGGGTGGGGGGGTTGATGATGGGAGCCCAGGGCTTGCCCAGGTTACACCCCGTGGCTGACGATGGCAGGAGAGGCAGTCAGAGGAAGCAGAACGGGCATGCCCTGGGTCCCCGTATCCCGCGCAGACTGGGTAGCTCCTCCCTCTCCCGCAGCGGGGAGCAGACCGATTCACTGCCAGTCCCTCTGCCCCCTTCAGCAATGGCCCGGAGAGCGGGGACACCACTCATAGCCTGACATCATGCCTCCTTCCAGCTGTGGCGCTCCCCAAGTCCCCAGGCTCAGCCTGCATGCTGGGTGCGGGCGGGGAAGTGGGGTGGCCGCTGGGAACCAGGGCTCTGACTGGATCTTTGCTGGGCTGAGCAGCAAAGAGTTGGGGAAACCAGGGATGGCTGTGCCAGACCCTGTTGTGCATCGGAGCTGCTACCCTGCTGGGGTGGGAGCAGGGGACAAGGGTTTCTGCTAAGATCTCTGTCACCCAGCCTGCAGCTTGGCAGCCCCAGGTATTACCACTGCTCTGTCTTTGATCAGATTCACCATCACCTGGGAATGCCTCCTGCTTTATGGGGCCAGACTCGCAGGAGAAAGAGACCCTAGAGTACATCAACGCCTTTCTCAAGGGCAATGAACAGGTACCAAGAGCCCTCCTCTGATCTCTCAGCTTCTGCCCTGTCCACATGCACCATCCGTCCTTCTCCGGTTGAGGCATGGATTTTAAGGCCAGACGGGACCACTGTGACCTCCTGTATAACACAGACCAGAGACCTGCCCCCACATAATTCCTGTTTAAACTACAGCATCTTAAAAACATCCTCTCTTGAGTTACAAAAGGCACCCACCATGCCCCTTGCCCACCTGTGCCCACTGGATTTGGCCAGTCCCCAGCGTGATGGGTTGCCCCCCTTTGAGGTGCCACCTGATGTACTGGCTTATCACTGAGCCCACCTGTTCTGCCAGCCTGGGCCCCCGTTACCTTGTCTTGTTGGGCTCGGCTCACAAGCCTCTTCCAGCCATACACACAGGCAGGGCCACACCCAGCTGCAGAAAGACACAGACACTGAGATCAGCTCTGGGAAGACTCAGCTGAAGGGCCTTGTCCCAGTCCTCTGGTGCCCACCTCCTTTGGAGTACAGACCCAAAGGTTTTATGACATTCGCCCCCTCCCTCAATGTGGAGAGAGGTATGAACAACTCTTTGCCCCTCCTCCCAGTTACTAATTTATACTACAAACTGGGTTGTGGTATAAACAAGAAACAAGATGATTAACTACAAGAGGTAGATTTTAAGCGGTTATAAGAGATAGCAAACAGAACAAAGCAGATTACCGTAGTAAATAAACAAAACACACAAACGAAGCTTTACACACCAGATAGATAGGATATACATTAGCAAATTCTCCCTGAGTGATAAACAGGTTGGCAGATTCTTAAGGCAGAAGCTGCCTTGGTTTTGCAGCTTGGATTTCCCGGGTTTTCTTGCACAGGCTAGGAATCTCTCTCTCTAGCCTGGGACCATCACTTCTCATGGTTCAATTTTTGTCTTTCAGGTGTTTCCAGGTATCTTATTGCAGGGAGTCTGAGGTCCCGTCCCGTCCCCCCCGCGATGTCATTGTTCCCCTTTTATCTTCTCTTCCCACCTGATGGAAAACTCTTTTGCTGTGACCTGGGTCCAACAGGTCCCGTTGTGTCGCGTTATCTCGGGGAGGTTTCTATTGCACACAGTTCCTGGGGTAGCCCTAATTCTTGTGCATTTCCTCCAGGAGCCAGTGTTTGGTTTTTTTGCTGTTCTACCTGAAAGGCTGTTTTGAAGCTCACAGTGTTTTTCAGGAACACATACACAGCTGAACTTCAGAACGTCACATACAACGATAGCACATGCAATCCAATGAGACATTAATGTCTAGCAGAGAAAGACTTTTAGAATGATACCTTACAAGACATACTTGGTACCAAACATATCCTAATTATAGGACAGTGGCGAATATTGGGGTGTCAGGGTGTCACATCCAGATGTTCCTCCCACTCTATCAAGCCCCCCAGTAAGACTGTCTGGCTGCTTAGCCCCCATCTTGCAGTTCCTCTTTGGACACCTACCCCGTGAGATCTGCTCCCTCTCTGCTCTGGTTTCACACAGAGCTGCCCTGCCCTCCCCACATAGTCACTCCTCTTGGGAGATGAATGGCCTTCTGGCCTTCGGCATATCAAAGCAAGAGCAGCGCTGGGGGGAAGCTTTCTGACATCTCTCCAACTGGCAGCTCCTTTCCACGCTAACCTTCCTGTTTTTGTCTAATCTCTGCGGGGTATAGGAGGAGGCCAAGAAACTTGAATTCTTGGATCATGTCATCACCATCAGCAGGGCCGCCCTCACGAGGCGCCCACACAGAAACCTGTCAGCTTTTCTTGGCAAAGCCCTCCTTGTGGAGAAGATAAAGGTGAGTAAAACACACACTTGGGCTATGTTACTTGGCGGGTTTAGTGGTTGGCCTGGAGAGCTCTGCAGATTTGTCTACCTTCAACTGCCAATCGCTGGATCGTGTTGGACGTTTGTCTGTTAGACTGAAGAGCCCATTATCAAGCGTTTGTCCCTGTGTAGGTACTTACCGACTGTCATCAAGGCACCCTGTAACCTTCTCTTTGTGAAGCTGAACTGATTGATTTCTGGAGTCTCTCACTATAAGGCATGTTTCCCAGTCCTTCAGTCACTCTTGTGGCTCTTCTCTGACCCCTCTCCAATTTATCAACATTCTCCTTGAATTGTGGGCACCAGACCTGGACAGAGGATCCCAGCAGAGGTCGCACCAGTGCCAAATACAGAGGGAAAATAACCTCTTTAACAACTGGAGATTGCCCTGTTTGTACAGCCCAGGATGGCATAAGCCTTTTTGGCCACAGCCTCGCACTGGGTGCTCCTGGTCAGCTGATTACCATGACTGCCAAGTCTTTTCCAGAGTCACCGCTTCCCAGGTTAGAGCCCCCCATGCTGGGAGTGCGGCCTGCGTTCTTTGGTCCTGAACATGTCACTGTATTGAAACGTAGATTGTTCCCTTGCGCCCAGCTTCCCAAGTCACCGGGTCGCTCTGTATACACCAGTCTCCCTGCACAGAGCCCCAGCACTGCGCAGTCAGTGCCCACTAGGGAACTAGCAACAAATCTGCTCCGTAGATTTGGAAAGTCTTTGCTCTGCAGCGCTGCAGAAAGCTTTCTGGAGCTTACCTCCCTTCCCTGAACGTGGGACAGCGTGTGCTGGTGGGTGGTCCAGTGGGCTGGGGCCCAGTTCCTCAGTGAGACCTTTGGGCAAATCACTTCCCCCTCTGTGCCTCAGTTTCCCTCCCATGCCTTGTCTCATCCAGTTAGCTCGTGAGTTCTGTGGGGCAGGGACTGGCTCTCACCGTGTGTGTGCAGCACCTGGCACAAGGAGCCTGGTCTCAGGTGGAGTCCCTGGGTGCTAATGCTGATGGAGCCTTTGCAGTGCACTGGCGCGTGACGCTGCAGCACTGACCACAGGCCCTGCCCTGCGCTCCCCAGCTGGAGCCCTGCACACCATCAAGCCCACAGTAGGATGACCTGTCTGCCGAGGCCACGTGTTGCAGGCCCTGCGCTTTGCTCCCCAGTCGGAGCCTTACGGGAGCTCGGAGCCCGGCTGGCACTTCCCCACATTGTCTCCCCAGGAGCTGATTGATCTTGAGTCCGTCGACTTCCTGACCAGCGGGGTGCGTCAGCAAGCGATGCTCGCCATCATGGAGCTGAGGTACCCGGCCTGCCCGCGCAGCCCCAGCTAGTGCTGTGTGCAGCCAGACACGCCAGCCTCTTGGCATGGCCAGTTCTCCAGGGCATTGCCCCCTCTGCTCCTCCCCCGTCTTCTGATTCCCCCGGGCACGTGGCATCAGGCCATGGTGCTGGTGCATGTGCGCTGGCACCCGTGGGTTGGTGGTGGAGGATCCTTCGGTGCCTGGCGACCTCTCCAAGTGGCCGTGTGAAGATGTGGGGGAGGGAGCGAGGGGGTTGGACCGGTCCCCTCTGGGACCCGCAGGCGATGGCTCCGGGGGGAGAGGGGCAGTTGGGCACTGCTGGAGGGAGGCACCGGAGTCGCCACCAGCTGTGCCAGCTGCATCACACCGGCAGCTCAGCGACTCCCTGCGGCTCAGAGGCTGGGCAGGCTGAGCCCTGGCACGTGGCACAGCCTGCGCCATGGGGGGGCTCTCTCTCAGTGCCGCTGGCACCCTGCTCTGAGCTTCTCAGAAGCCTGCCCAGCATGGCCTGGGAGCCTGAGGCCAACATCAGTGCATCAGTCTCGCCTCAGCCCTCCAATCCGCGCGTGTCTCTTCTCTTAGCAAAGTCAAGCCACTGCTGCAGGGAATGGAGCTATCCAGCCTGCTCACCGTCTGCTTCTCCAGCGTCTTCTCCCTGCCTCCAGCAGACACCAACCAGGGCTTGGAGGCTGCTCTATACAAGAACGTAAGCCCCAAACTAGCCATGAGGAGCTGCCCCAAACTGAGGGGGAATCCTGCAAGTCACTTGTGTCCCTGCCCCCTGGGTTACCTGGCGCTGGCATAAGAGTGTAATGATCACAGCTCCTTGGCAGCGCTTCAGCTCAGGACCTGCAGTACCAAAGCACAAGCCCCACCGCCACAGATAAAGCAGTAACTCCCTCATAGGGTAGCAGTAGTAAGCATTTATCCTTCACAGGCACCGGCAATTAGTGGGGAACAGACACTCCCTTCACAAGCACATTCATCCCCAGTGCATGGCTGGGGGCACAGGCCTGAGATCGGCTGCTTGAGACGCACACAGGCCAGGGGAAGTGAAGCTTGGCTGGAAATCTCCCCTCCCCCTCAAATGCGGAGTCCTTCCTGACTCTTCTAATGCGTTAGACTGTGTGCAGTGGCCTCCCTGGGAACAGCAAAAGTGGGTGGGGTCCTGTTGCCAGGAGGAGTTTGCAGTAGGTCCCCTGCAGGTACAAGTGAGTGGGTGAGCTGGAATAGCAGGGGCTGCCATGGCCTGGGGCGTGTCACACGCCAGGGCATTGGTTCGTGGCCTGGCTGGGTAACGCCACTTGCTGTGGTTTCTTCTCTGCTCTGCACGCAGACTCTGAACACCATGGATGAGCTGCTGAAGGCCTTGGTGTGTGAGGATGAGAAGCCCAACCTTGTGGTCCTGCAAAACATCGTGGAGGTGTGGAGGCATGGGGGCAGGAAGCGGACGAGTCCTGTAGCTGGGGTGGGGCTCTGGGACCAAGGCTCCATTTAATCCCAAGCATGAGACTTCTGCTCCTCAGAGTATGTTCCATACAAAGGTTCTTGGGCTGGAGGACCAAGTGCCCCCGCTATATCTGAAAAACATCTGCATGGCATGGGGGTGGAGGAGTGCGGGATCTGCCATGTTCTCCACTGAGCCTCATCTGACCCCGGGATTCATTTGTTTTCACCATGGGCCCCACCAATACTGGCCAGAGCCCAGAGCTCGATTCCCCCAACGTTCTAGTTCTGGGGCCACAGGAAATCTATTCTGTGGGTAGTTTGTGCTCCAAAAAGAGGGAAATGTCCTTGGCAGATATTCGGTCTTCTCGATCCCAGAGCTTGGGAAGAGGGAATCACAGACGTGCAGGGCTGGAAGGGATCTCAAGAGATCATCTACTCCACCCCCTGCACTGAGGCAGGGCCAAGCATTCCTCGACCATCCCTGAGGAGTGTTTGTTCAGCCTGTTTTTTTAAAACGTCCATGATGGGGAGTCCACCACTTCCCTAGGTCACCTGTTCCAGTGCTTAGCCACCCTTAGACTTTTTCCGAATATTTAACCTCAATCTCCCTTGCTGCAGATTAAGCCCATTACTTCTTGTCCTACCTTCAAGGGACGTGGAGAACAATTAGTCACCATCCTCTGTAAAACAGCCCTTAATGTATTGGAAGAGTGTTAGGAGGTGCCCCCTCTGTCTTCTCAAGACGAAACATGCCCAAGTCGTTCACCCTTTCTTCATAGGTCAGGTTTTCTAAACCGCTGATCATTTTTGTCGCTGTCCTCTGCACGGGCTCCAGTTTGTTCACATCTTTCTTAAAGCGGGGTGCCAAGAACTGGACACAGTGCTCCAAGCTAATACACCTCAGAATGTCATTTCCCTCTTTCACAACAGCATCACACTCTTGATTCCTATTCAGTGTGAGATTCACGATAACCCCCAGATCCTTTTCTGCAGTCCTGCCACCTAGCCGGTTATCCCCCACTTTGTTTTTATGCATTTGATTTTTCCTTCCTAAGTGCGTTACGTCACATTGGTTTTGACTGAATTTCAGCTTGTTGACTTCAGACCAACTCTCCAATTTGGCAAGCTCATTCTGAATTCTAATCTGTCCTCCAAAGTGCTTGTAACTCTCCCCAGCTTGGTGTCATCCGCCAACTTGACAAGCATACTCTCCTCTCTGTTAACCAAGTTCTTCATGAAAATATTGAGCAGTACTGGACCCAGGCACACCCCTGGGGGACTCCACGTCAGACACCCTCCCAGTTTGCCAGCGAGTCAGTGATAACTCCTCTTTGAGGATTGCCTTTCCATCAGTTGTGCGCCCACTTTAGAGTAGTCTTATCTGGATCCTATTGGCTTAGTTTGCTTATGAGAATGTCTTGTGGAACTGTGTCAAAAGCCTTACGAAACTTTATATACATCATCACATACTGCCTCCCTCCATCCACTAGGCAAGTAACCCGGTCAAAGAAGGAAGTTACATTTGTTTGGCATGGTTTGTTGTGGACAAATCCATGGTGCTATTCCTTATCACCCTATTATCTCCTCTAGATTCTTACAGACTGTTTAATAATTTGTTCAATAATCTTTCTGGGTACCAAAGATAGGCTGACAGGTGGATAATTCCTTGGGGCCTCCTTGTTCCCCTTTCTGAAGATAGGCTCTGTGGCTGCCCTTCTCCAGTCCTCTGGGACCTCAGCCCTCCGAAACGTTCAGAGATTGCTTTGTCGAGCTCCATCTCATGTGAATGTCATGAGACTCTGCCAACTTGAATACATCTAACTGACCTAAATTGTCTTTTATCTGTTCTCTCCCTAGTCTGGCCTGTATTCCTTCCCCCTTGTTGTTAATGTTGTGTTCATCATCTAGTCGCCATTAACCTTTTTAGTGAAAACTGAAGCAAAAAAGGCATTAAACACCATGGCTTTGTCTGTATCATCCATTATTTGCTCTGCTTCCCTGCTGAGTAGTGGCCCCACACTTTCCTTTGTCTTGCTCCTAATGCATTTACAGAGCTGCTTCTGATTGCCTTTTATGTCCCTTGCCAGTTAGAACTCATTTTTGCCTTAGCCTTTCTGATTTTCACTCTATGTGCTTGTGCTATTTTTTGGTACTTCTCCTTTGCAATTTGTCCCAATCTGTTTCTCTCAGGTCCTGCTCCCCTGGACCGCATCCAAGGAGGTGCATGTGAGGCTGAGGGCAGTGGGAAGAATCACCTGGCTGACCAAATTCATCTCCGGTCAACACAAATTCAAGGTGAGCAGCCTGTGACTCTGGCCGTCTCCTAACTGCACTGAGCAGCCTCGCGGTGCAGCGCTCCCTGGCAGGGAAAACCCGGGCCTGGAATTGTGACTCAGCAAGATCCTCGGTAGGAGTCCAATCTAATGAGCCCTGATGTGGACGGGTCTGTCCTCTGACTCCAGTGGGCCTTGGGTGGAGCCCCATAATTCTATCTCCAAGGACTCTCCCCGCTGTTCCCCTAGGACCAAAGTCTGCTCCGCAGGGTCAGCGGATTTACACAGGATCGCCCTGAGAGCACCCTCTGAACCCAGGTGTCTGTTCAGCCCCTTTGTCAGTTGCCCCCGGGATGCTTTGGCATCAGCTCCTGCCAGGCTGCCAGATGAACACCCCCTGCTCTGGGTGCTCAGGGCCATTGAGCTGCTCCAGCTGCTCCATCCCCCCTGTGTCAGGGCCTCCCCTCTGGCAGCTGGAGGGGGGCGCTTGGATGATATGCCCCCAGAGGCTGGGGCAGCAGAAGAGAAGGAGGGAGGTGGGAGGGGACACAGTGAAAGGGATGGGAGGGGCCAAAGGAGCCAGAGCAATGGGGAGTGGGTCAGGGGAGACCGTGCAGACCCCAGGAGAGGAGGGCAAGGGGCTTGGTGCGACGTGGGGAAGAGCAGGGAGCGAGCGCAGGAGCTGCAGAAGGGGAAAGGGAAGGTCTGGAAGGAGGGGAAGGATAGAGGACAAGGCTGCAGGAGAGAGCCGGCAGGAGAGAGCCGGCAGGGTGGGTGCGGCGCAGAAAGTGGGGGTTGTGGGGAGCTCCAGGATGGAGTGAGAGAGGCGGAATGCAGAGAAGAGGAGTCCAAGGTGATCTCACGCTCCTGGACCTGAGGTCAGTGGAGGGAGGGGGATGGGAGAAGGGGCTGGGATTAGGAGCTTGCCCTTGAGATGGAGACTGGACGTTAGTTCATTCCTTAACCAGGTCCCCACTCGAGGGCAACTTTTGCTGACTTTGCTACCCAGACTTCCCGTCCCTGCTGAGCTTCCCTCAGTCCCTGGTGATGGGCCCCATGGCTCCTCCTGCTCTCATTGTCCCCAGTCTCTCTGCGCTGGGCTCTGCCTCCCCCGGTTCTAGCCCCTTGCTAGTGCAATGCCAGGGGGACATGCTGCGCTGGGCCTGCAGGGGCGAGTGACTCCCCTTGCTCCCTCTCTCCGTCAGGGACTGGAGGAGTTCAGAGTCCTGGGCCAGCTGGTGGGCTGTCTCACTCTGTGCTGTGCTGAGCAGGAGCAGGAGATCCGTCGATCGGCTATGGAGGGACTTCACCACCTCTACGCCTTCCTGCTGTGGCAAAAACGTAAGAGCACTGGAGACCCTTGTCCTTCCTAAATACATTGACATGGGGTTTCCAAACATGGGAAACATATTTATTGAACACTTCTGCCTTTTCTGCATCCTTTTAAACTGTCTCCATCTAGTAATGAGCCTACACCATTGCTAGGACTTCTTTTGTTCCTAATACACTTTTTGAAAAAAAACCTCCTTAGTATCCATAGTCCTTCAAGCCATGGAGTTTCCCCTGATGTCTTTAGCTTCCCCTGTCCATATTCTACTCTTCATAACTCACATAAGAATGGACCTACTGACTCAGATCAGTTCATCTAGCCCAGTATTGTGTCTTCTGATAACGGCCAGTGCCTCATGCTTCAGAGAGAATGAACTGAAAAGGGAAATTTGGAGTGATCCATCCCCTCTCATCCAGTCCCAGCTTCTGGTAGTCAGAGGTTCAGGGACATGCAGAGTCTGGGGTTGCATGGCCTAATTATCTTGAACCCAATTATCCTTTTAGGCTTCACAACATCCCACAGCAACAATTTCCACAGATTGCCTGTGCATTGTGTGCAGAGATACCTTCTTTTCTTTGCTTTTAACTTGCTGCCTATTAATTTCAGAAAGTGACCCCTAGTTCCCGTGTTATGTGCAGGGGTAAATAACACTTCCCTATTCACTTTCTCCACACCAGTCATGATTTTATAGACCTCTGTCATCTCCCCCCTTAGTCAGCTCTTTTCTAAACTAAATGGACCCAGGTCTACACTGCAGACCTATATTGTTATCACTCCATTGCTCAGGGGTGTGAAAAATCCACACCCCTGTTGGCAGAAGCACCCCTCCCACTGACATAGCTAGCGCCTCTCCGGGAGGTGGATTAAGAGCTTGTTGGCAGAGGACCATCTTCTCTTCAACGCGACAGCGCCGGTGCAGCTATGGCGATAGAGTGTTTTAAGTGTAGACTTGCCCCCAGTCTTTTTAATCTTTCCTCATATGGAAGCTCTTCCATACCCCTAATCATTTTTGTCGCCCTTCTCTGCACCTTTTACAATTCTGGTATATCTGTTTTGAGATGGGGCGACCAGAATTACACGCGGTATTCAAGGTGTGGGCGCGCACATTGGATTTGTATCGAGGCATTATGACATTTGTCTGGTTTATTATCTATCCCTTTCCTAATGGTTCCCAACATTCTGCTGGCTTTTTTAACTGCCACTGCACGGTGAGTGGATGTTTTCGGAGAACTCTTTACGATGACTCCAAAATCTCTTTCTTGAGTGGTAATTTAAACCCCATAATTGTGTATGTATAGTTGGGATTGTGGTGTCCAGTTTGCATTTATCAATATTGAATGTCATCTGCCATTTTGTTGCCCAGTCCCCCAGTTTTGTCAGGTCCCTTTGTAGCTCTTCGCAGTCTGCTTTGGATTTAACTATCTTGAGTCATTTTGTATCATCTGCAAATTTTGCTACCTCACTGGTTACCCCTTTTTCTGGATCATTGATGACTATGTTGAACTACACTGGTGTCAACACAGATCCTTGGGGTGCCCCGCTCTTTACCTCTCTCCACTGTGAAAACTGACCGTTTATTCCTGTTGTTTGCTTCCTATCTTTTAACCACTAATCCATGAGAGAACCTTCCCTCTTATCCCATGACAGCTTACTTTGGTTAAGAGCCTTTGGTGAGGGACCCTGTCAAAGGCTTTCTGAAAGTCCAAGTACACTATATCCACTGGATCACCCTTCTCCACATTCTTCTTGACCCCCTTCAAAGAATTCTAGTAGATTGGTGAGGCATGATTTCCCTTTACAAAAGCCATGTTCACTCTGCCCCAACAAATTGTGTTCACCTCTGTGTCTGATAATTCTGTTCTTTCCTATCATTTCAACAATTTGCCTGGTACTGAAGTCAGGCTTGCCAGGGATCACATCTGGAGACTTTTATAAAATGCACTGTCACATTCGCTATCTCGTACAGAGGCCGATTTAAACATTAGCTTACATACCACTGCACTGCACATAAGTTTGTTTGGATGTCTCATGAGAGCTGCAACCTTTGCACCAGGCAGGCAATTTACCATGCGGTTCTCCCACTCATCACAAACCCAACTGCTTATATGTCTATTGATTGAATCCCCCATTACTATTACCTGGCTTTTCTTTGTAACTGGGCTTCCCGCCTCAGGAGGGGCAGCCTCAGTGTGAGAGGATATCCTGACTTCATCTGGCAGGTGGGTCCCAATTATGGGATCGTCTCCCTCTGCTCCAGCTCGATGTTCTCCTTCCCAGAAACTTTCACCCTCCTCAGCAGCACAGAGGCTGTCAGACTGGGCGTGGGACCACTCTACTGCATCCCTAAAAGTCTCCTCTATGTACCTCGCTGTCTCCCTTGGCTCCACCAGTTCAGATCCTCTGGCCTCCTGGTCTCCGAGGGCAGTAGCTCCTTGGGCCAAATGCCCAGATGTGCTACCTGCCCACAGGGCTGGTAATCCTACATGCTGCATTCAGTGCAATCAACTGGAGAGCCTCACACTGCTGCTGCACTTCTGCCTGGTTTATTTTGACTCTTCCAGGGGGGTTAGTTTGTTTAGTTTTGTTGCGGGGGGGGGGGGGGGAGTTTATTGGCCTGAATTTACAGTATGTTTCTTAGATGTACTTGTCTGTAATCTTCCTTGCAAAACTCCCGTTTCCAAAGCTAACCTCTGATTTCTATTGCCTGCTGTCTGTTTCCCCTCCCTGGTTCAGGCACCACGCTGGCAAAGCAGAGTGCAGAGTATCTGCAGGTCTTCAGGGAGTGGCGAGCGGAGAACACCTTCTGGGTCACCTGGTTCACCAACACCAGCAATATCGCCATGGTAACTACTTTCAATGCTTCCTGGGATTGTTGTGCCCAGAGTTCTCAGGAGAGAGAAATTAACACCCTAGGAGTGAGGGGGAAGGGACAGACCCAGGCGTGTGACTGACCTCATCCAGCTGGGCCGGAGCCCTGCCTATGGCCCACTCCACCTCACAGAATCATAGACCTCAGGAGGTATCTAATCCAACCCCCTTCTCATAGCAGGACCAACCCCAACTAAATCATCCCAGCCAGGGCTTTGTCAAGCCTGACCTTAAAAATCTCAAAGGATGGAGGTTCCGCACCTCCCTAGGTAACCCTTTCCAGTGCTTCACCACCCTCTGAGTGAAATAATGTTTCCTCATATCCAACCTGGACCTCCCCCACTGCAACTTGAGACCATTGATGCTTGTTCTGTCACCTGCCACCACTGAGAACAGCCGAGCTCCAGTCTCTTTGGAACCCGCCCCCCCCCGACCTCCGCAGGTAGTTGAAGGCTGCTATCAAATCCCCCCTCACTCTTCACTTCTGCAGACTAAATAAGCCCACTTCCCTCAGTCTCTCCTCATAATTCATGTGCTTCAGCCCGTTAATCATTTTCGTTACCCTCTGCTGGACTCTCTTTTGCGGGCCAATATGCCTCCCTCCATGCCACATCCCAAGATGCACTGGGTCTCATCCAAACCTGATCCCAGCTCCTTGTCAGATGTGGGGGGAGCTTCCCCAGAGATTAATGCTCTGCAAGGCATCATTGCGTCCACGCACCAGTGACAGCCCCTGCTGAGCACTAGAGAGTGTATCCGTGCTGTGCAGTATTGTGCCCCCGTGCACTGCCACGCTGGCCTCTGCCATGCACGACAGCTCCTGATTGCTGGCTGGGTACTGTGCATCCCAGGTGCAGTAACCCAGCCCTGTCCCGGCAGAGCGGGCTTTGCCTGCACTCCTGGCTGCTCGGTCCGACTGGAACCGCACTGGGCAGCAAAAGGGGTTTCACTGGCAGGTTTCTTTCAGATGTTTGGGAAGTACTTCAACCCATCCGAGCGCATGGACTTCCTCCTCACTGCTATCGAGGGCATGAGGGACACCAGCGTCCATGACTCGGTGGCGGCCAGGCACATGCTGCATGTGATCCTGTGGGTCCCCAGCCCAAGCTTGGAGAGGGTAAGAGCTGTAGTGAGAAGAGCCTGCTGGGGGAGCCCATGCGTGGGAGACTCTGTCTCTGGGCGCTCGGCATTACTGGGGGGCAGGTCCTGTGCCATGAGGGGGGTCAGTCTAGGTGATCTCCATGGCCGTTTGTGGTCTTGCAGTCTATGAATCGATAGGCCGGGAATTGGCCCTGTGTTCTAGGCCTGGAGCTGGAGAAGAGGATGTGGGAGAGCAGATGGTTCTCAGGTACGGCAGCTCCCTGGCACCCCAGATCAATAGCAAAAGCCAAGGCTCCCATCTCCCCATTTCCCTTCCAGGTGTCGGAGGCTGTGACGAGCATATACCACAACCTGGACTCCATCAGCGAGCCGCTGGCCCAGCAGCAGCTGCTCAGGGCCCTTGTCGTGCTGGGCGACCAGTACAGCGAGGAGGTGGTCACAACCCTGCTGGGCTGCTCGCTGTCATGTGACAGGTAGGGGGCTGGGGCTGCTGCCGCTTGCGCTCCGGCTCCCCTGGACTGGTCCCGCTGCCAGGGACAGGGGCGTGCAGAACCTTCCAGAGACCTCCTGCTCCCTGCAGAGCTTCTGCTTGTTCTGGAGGGTTTTGCAGGCTGACATGCCATGGAGACAGGCCAGCCTGCAAAACCCCACATGGCAGCCCTCGGCCTCCCCCGGGGCTGACACTCAGACCCGGCCCCCATGCAGCCTGCGCCAGGCAGTGGGGGCCCTTGCTGCAGCAGGAGGGCAACAAAGGGACGGCCGGTGGCGGGAGACCCAGCAGGGTGCGGGGTGGCGGTGGGTGCAGGAGGCTGGCGGGGCTCTGGCCAGGTGAAATCGGCTCTCTCCCTTTGCAGCGTTGCTGTGGAGATGTGGAGGGTGCTGACATCCCACCCCAAGACCGCAAGAAAGGTCCTATGGGAGCTGCTCAACAGGCTGCAGGAATGGCCGCTGCCCCAGCATCACGACGTCTCTCAGCAAGAGATTGGCGTCGCCCCCTTGGCCGTAAGTTCCAGCCCCTGCAGCAAGGGAAGGAGCACCGTGTGTCCCCTCCTCGGCCTGAGGGTGTCTCTCAGTCTCCCACTGGGTATCGCCATTGGGCCGAAGAGAGAGAGTGTGACTCTAGCCAGCGCTATTGTCGAGGCAGAACACGCCAAAACCCTCTCCTGGTGCTCTGGGACAGCTCTCATAGAACCGCAGGGGGAGAAGGGATCGCAAGGTCAGCTTGTCCAGCCCCCTGCCAAGATGCAGGATTTGTTGTGTCTATCCCAGCCGAGACAGATGGCTCCAGCCTCCTTCTATAAACCTCCAGCAAAGGGGCTTCCACAAGCTCCCTAGTCGTCTGTCCCATTGTCCTACTCTTCTTACAGTTAGGAAGGTTTTCCTGAGATTTAATCTAAATCTGCAGTGCTGTCTTTTGAACACATCACCTCTTGTCCTGCCCTCTGGGGCAAGAGAGAACAACTTTTCACCATCTTTTTTTTGGCAGCCTTCGAAGAATCTGAAGACCATTAGCACGTCCCCCCTTAATCTCCTCTTTTCCAAACTAAACATAGCCAGTTCCTTCAACCTTTGCTCGTATGGCTTGTGTTCCATCCCTCTGATCATCTTTGTCATTCGCCTCTGGATCCATTACAGTTTCTCCACATCTTTTGTAGACATTGGTGACCAAAAGTGGACACCGTACTCCAGCTGAGGCCTAACCAGCACTGAGTAGAGTGGTACTATCACCTCCCATGACTTGCAGGCTATACCTCTGTTAATGCAACCTAAGATTGCATTTGCTTTTTTTTTTTTTTTTTTTTTTTGCAACAGCATCGCTTTGCTGACTCATGCTGAGGCTGTGATCCACCGCAGTTCCCAGATCCTTCTCAGCAGTACAACCGGTTATCCCCCATTCTGTTTCTGTGCATTTGCTTTTTCTTCTCTAAATGTAGCACCTCACTTTTGTCTTGGGTGAGTTTCATTTTGTTGTCTAGAGCCCAGTCCTCCAATTTACCATGATCCCTCTGAATTTGAGCTCTTTCCTTCAAAGTCTTGGCAACTCCTTCATCAGGGAGCTGATGCAGGGCTGGGGTCATTGAAAGCTTCCCGGGGGACCTGGCCCTGGCCTGGAGTCAGGAGCCCTGGTTTCTATTCCTGGCTCTGCCACTGACCTGCTGGGTGACCTTGGGCAAGTCCCTGCCTGGCTTTTGTCTGTTGTTCTGCAGGGCAGGCCTGGCTCCTGCAGGGTGCGTCTCTGGGTGTGTGATCCAAAGAACCCTAGCACTAGAGTAGCAGCAGAGCTGTGGACTCTAGACCTCCAGGGATTGCTGGTGACACCAGTGATCCGGGACGCCCGGACAGAGCCATTTTGCTTCAATTGGAACCATTTTTTCCTATGAATCCCCTTTTTGAGCCTCGTAGGTTTTAACTGTTGACGTCACAGCTCTGTCCCGCAGCACTCGCTCCTCTGAAGAGCTCGAGAAGGGCCTTTTGCTGCTCAGACCTCATACCAAGTGTGATAGACACAGTATAGTGAAGGCAGAGAAAACCCTTGGGACTTAAATACACAGATCTGGCAGCCTGGTCAAAGAGGAGACAATCTGAAGGCAACTCTCCCTAATGATAATTTACTTCCCCTGAGAATAGCAGGTCAGTCCGGTTTATTAAACCCGGACGATGAATCGATCAGACATGGAGAGGGCATGACTGTAATTCTCTTTGTTATCCACCATTCCCATTGTTCCATGTCCTCAGCCTGGTTTTCACTTGCTTGTGTTTTATTTTTCCTTCCGGAACCGGTAAGCCTGTATTGGACACTTTTTCCCCTGATCCCAGTTGAGGTTTTGTGGGGCTGTCTTTGAACAGTTCAAAAGCCAAATACAGAAATGATTGAATCTGGCTTTTAGTAACAGACCAAGCCTAGAACTCGTGTACAAAATCGGCTCCCTCGCCAAGGCTGGGCTGTAAGGCCCGGGACTCAGGAGAACCCAAGTTCAGTTTCGGGCTCTGCCAGACTCCCTGGGTGCCCGTGGGTGAGTCACGTCACCTCTCTATGCCTGAGTTCCATGTCTGTACAACGGGGATAGAAATCCTTCCTTTGTGTGTCTAGCCTGTAAGCTCTAGGCCAGGGAATGTCTCTTTCTGTGCCTGGAAAGGCCCCAGCACACGCCCTGATTGCAGATAGGCGCTGGAGGTGCTATTCTAACTCTTATAACAAGAATACACTTGATTTGTTTGGGGTCAAGGTGTTGTGCAGAGAAGTTTCCACAGATTTTACCTGCTAATAAATACCACCCCCTGAGATCGGGGGTACAAGGAAGCAGCTGCTTATGTTGCAGGTAGCCGGCCCTGCTGCCTGCGATCCTAGCTGGGGCTGTGCAAGGGCTTTGAGGCTCTAACATGTCATCTGGAGGCGGGGCGCTAGAAGACTTTTGATAGTGGAGGTGCTGAGCACCCCCTTACACCTGTGCACACACCCCACCACCCCTAGAGCTGGGGTCAGGAGAAGGGCCATGGCTCCAGGGGGGCGGGAGATGGATGGGGCATGGGGGCCGAGGCTGGGACCACAGCTGGGAGTTGGCGCAGGGCTGGCAGCTGGGACCTTGTGTGTGGGGCCAGGAGCAGAGCCCCACGTAAAACCTTGGAGTGCTGCAGCACCCCCTGCACTCCTAGTTCCCGTGGCTCTGTCTGCAGGGGAGGCAGACGTTGTTTTGGAAATGGCTTATTGGGTCACCGGAGGGTGTTTCGTAAAGCAGCTCCTCCTTTCACACAGATAGGGAAACTCCAGCATCAACTGCCAGTCGTCGTGGAGCAGCTACAGGAGGCAGACAGGGACGTCATCTCCAATGCCATCACGGTGCTGAGAGACATCCTTGCCGGCATGGACAGGCAGAGCGCCAGCCCCGTGGCTGTGCAAGTGGCTGATAAACTCCTGCCGTTCTTTCATGATGTAAGGCCTGGCGGCCCGCGGGAGACCCTTCAAGCCACAGATGTGTTAATGGGTGCTGGCAGGTGGGCTAGCGGGACCTATGCTATGGCCCTAGCCAGAAAAAGGTTTGTCGTAAATGACATGAACCCATTCCCGCCTTCTTCTGCTAGCCCATTCTCCATCAGAGCATATGGCAGTAAGGGTGGGAACCCTGGTGTCCTTCAGGCCTGCTGACAAGAATCAGGGCAGCCTGGGGACGAGGCTCCCCTTGAGGGAAGGACATGCATTCCTGAGCCTGCATGCAGCGAGGGGGCCTCTGCAGCACAGGGTGCCGCAATGCTCCTGCTGGCTTCCAGGGTAACAAGTGATGGTACCCTGGTGAAAATCCTGCCCCTCCCCTCCCTGGCCAGGAATCCCACAGCTGGCCTGTCAGCTCCATAAGGAAACGGCTCCATCTGTAGCTTCTGCAGCTACCGCCCTTTCCTCTCCCCTTCGTTCTCATGGCAGGGCAGCATCAAAGGAGGGGCTAGTTCTCCCCAGGCCTTTTGTAACCACAAACGAGCCCCCGCCAGCGTGTTCACCAGACTGATGTTCAGTCCCCCACTGCACGGCGAGAGCCAGCAAAGTGGGCGGGAAAAAGGGACCCATCCATTACTGCCTTCCAGGGGTAACGCCCCAGTGGGGGCTCCTGGAGGGACCACCCACCTCCCCAGCTCTCACAACACTAAATCCTACCCTCAGCCCTCCCGAACTCTGCTGGGACCCGGCCGCTGTTTATTTAGCAGTGGCACAGGCCCAGCTAAAGATCAATACCAAGAGCAGCTCCTGCATCTAGTCCAGCACCCGCTCCTGATGGAAAGACAACTGACAACTACTGTTCCAAGAGCCTATCTCCAAAGTGACCAGACAGGAGAGCGCAGCCAAATCAGATAAACAGACTAAAAGAACTTATGAACACTTTTACAACAGACGTCACTCAGAGAACTGCCTGGTCTAGAACCTGGTGCCCAGAGGCGACACGTAACTGCTGATTGGGGGGCACCATTTAAAGGTTCAGCCACTCTCAGAACAGCTCAAGTCAACCCCCCCCCAGGCTGCCCCCCCCTTACCCTCAGCCTCACCTCCCAGAAAGCAGTGGCCCCTCCCTACAGCCCCCAGCTATTGCTCCTGGTTCTCCCTGCTGGGCACAGCTCGCCCGGCCTCCCAGGTCACTGGACTGGTCCGGCTCTGCCAGCTGCCATGCAGCGAGGGGGCATCATGTGACCAAGTGGGGCTGACCCTGAGTTAACAAGAAACCCATTTGTAGGAGTGGGGCAGCCCTTGCCGAACCCCAAGCGCCTGGAGGCTGGGTGGTTTCCAATCATGGCTTCCAAGGCCCCCTATCTGGGAGCTCCTGCACATTTACCACCCCTTGGTACTGGTTAAATCCCCCCCAGGTCCCTGTGCGTGGCCCGAACAAACAGCAGTGTAGGAATTTGCCCCCCATGCCTGGCCCCCTTGGCCTCACTAGAGGGTCGCTGTGGGTCAGCACCAGTGTGAGTCGGGCACGCTAAGCGGGAGGACAAAGTACACACATCCCTTCGCTCTTTGAATCTTCCCTCATCGCTCCCTCTCTGCCGCCCCTGTCCTGATGCTGCTCTGCCCTGAGCGTTTCTCCTTGGCTTGACAGGCGGGTGCTGATGTCAGTGTGCCCAGAGCTGGCTGTGAGATCCCAGGGGCTGTCTCACCCCACCTTACTGCTCTCTCTGGCCAAGAAGTTGCCAGGCCAGCCCCTCAGCTGGTGGAAACCTGAATCTCTATTGCCTTCAATGGCGCTAGGCCCATGAGACTCTGGCCCCCAGCTGTGCCTGTATGACTGGGGGTGAGTTAGCAATACCCCCTGCAGGGCAGACATCTCTGTCACAGTGAGCGCTCACCCTGCTGGGTGAGCACGACCGTCACAGCGTCTCCTCCCCACATCCTCTCTTGCAGGAGTCCAGCAAACTCCGGGTGCTCTCCATCGCCCTCTTTAAACACCTTCTGGAGCTTGTAAGGGAGCCCAACAGGAGAAAGATGAAGGAGCACGTTCTCCGGAGCCTGGTCCCGCTGCTCCTCCTGCTGCACGATGAGCGTCCCAATGTGTCCCAGGTGAGGCCACGAGCTGGAGCCTGCAGCTGAGATTGTTACAGAGTGACCAGGAATTTGTTGTGGGGGGCCAACATGTGACACCCCCCTTTAAGAGGTCTGGCCGGCAGAGGGCAGGTGCTCAGTGCTGTGACAATCAGGTGCTCAAGAACACTTGAACGTTGAGTCCAGTAGCGCCATGACCATGGCGCCCCACCCAACTGCTGAGTCTTCCCTGCCTCCTCTGAGGCCAACACTCCCCCCCTGCAGCCAGGCTGAGAGAATGGGTGGGCGGAGGGGTCAGCTCACCACTCCTACAGCCACTGGCCTCCGCACATTCCCCTGGGTGTGCTGGTGGGAAGAGCACAACCCTGGCCATGGTCCCTACCCGGAGCAGAGCTACCCAGCCTCCGGATGGTGCCCAAGACCCAATGTGCCCTTGGCCAAGCAGCCCGGACAGCTCTTACTAGCCATGACATGCCCAAGCCCCCCCTCCGCCCCGCCCCAGGTGCCTGTGCACACGCTCGCTCTCATGGCCCCCATCACTTGGGAGCCAAATGCCCCCCACAGTAATGAATTCACCGTCCTACCCCCCATGAGGTGGGGAACTAAGGCACAGCGTGAGGCCTAGCGCCTCAGAAGTATTGAATGCCCATGGGCATTAGGCACCTAAATCCCTTTGTAGCCTTGGGCCGAAGCAACTTGCCTGAGTTCCTGCGGAAGAGCTGGGAATTGAGTCAGGTCTCCAGCCATTGCCTTAGCCACACCTCCGCCCTTCCGCGAGCAGCCGCGGGCCGGGAACCGTTCAGCACACACGGCCTCCAGTAACTATGTTAGTGGCTTCCAGCTGGGCTGTCCCTAGCCATTTGGGTGCCCTATCCAGCCCCCCCGCAGTGGCGCTGTGTGGGGTCCCAGGCCTCCCCCTCCCCCCCACCAGGGTCTGGGAGGCAGGAGCTGTGTGGGGCCACTTTTGGGGGGCCCACAGGCCCAGAGTGGCCTGGGGGATTGGCGGAGAGCTGGGAGTAGCCCGCTCTGCTTCCCTCGCCCCGGCTCCAGCTGTGTCGCTCGAGGGAGGGGGTTTGGGGAAAGGGATCCCTCCCACACACACACTCACTGACAGCAGCGGGAAGCAGAGCAGCCTGGCCCCAGCCCGCTCTACTCTGCCAGCTCCCAGCCGCGGCACTCCGCTTCCCACTGCCGGTGAGTGCGGGGGGCAATCCTTTTGGAGTAGAGCGGGCTGGGACTGGGTTGCTCCACTTCCTGCCACTGTCAGTGAGTGTGGGGTCGCTGGGGGAAGAGGCTTGCGGAGAAGAGGTGGAATGGGGGTGGGCCAGGGGCGTAGCAGGGGGGAAAGGGAAGAGGCAGGGCGGAGGGAGTTGTCCGGGCCCCGCCCAGGGACGGCCCTGCCCTTTGTAGTGGGCGCAGCCCGCGGCGGGGCTGGCCGTGGTATAGGGCGGGTCACTGGGGCTGGGGCTGCTGCATGTGCAGCATGCAGCCGCCTAGTGGCACCATGAAATTTGGGGCAATTTGGTGCCCCAAATTTCAATGTCCCCTATGCAGCCACGTATGCCGAGGGACGGCCCTGGCTTCCAGCTCCCGTAACCGTTGCCGGCTAGCCCCGGCCCCTCTTGTTTTGCAGGTGTGTTGGGACACCCTCAGGAGTGCGGTGGAATTCCTAAGGTGGAGCCAGCTCATTGCCCTTTTCCAGAAAAAGGAGCTTTGGCGAGGCTGTGACTGCCTGGTGAGGGAGCCCTCCATTGCCCGGCTCCGTGCCCACACCGAGCCCCAGCCCTGGGACCACACCTGGCCCTGGCTGTAGCCCCTCTGCGTGATCCCCCCAGCACAGGAAAGAGGGCTGAAAGCAGGACACTCCACAGATCTGGAACCTGGCCTGCAGGATGGAAAGGCCTTTAATAACCTTGTGCTCCCTTGCTCTGGCTCCTAGGTGGCGTGCTACAAGGGGAGGGCAGAAACCTTCCTCTGCCAGGCCATGGCCTTTGTGGAAAACCCGCAGGCTCCCATTGGAGAAGCGGCCATCAGGTTTCTAGGTAACCACAGAGCAGAGGGGTCCCTTAAGCAGAGGGGCTGGATGCAGTCCCAGGCTCTCCTCAGTCCCTGCCGGTAGCGAGAAGTAACCCCTGGGCTCCTGATTGCTGAATGAAGGCTCAGGGGTGTCAGAAACCCTCAGGAGCAAGCTCACCCCAAACTGCCCTGATCGGCTGATGGGACCCCTCAAACCCCACTGCTCCCCATGCAGTACCCATCCCCCCACCTCCACCCCACCATGGGCTCTTGGTAGTGGAACCTCAAGGCGCTATGCTCTCCTTTGGCAACCAGCCCCACAGCCATCCCTGGGGACTCGCCCTTTCCCCTGGGGACTCAGGAGTGCGTCCTGGACAGCGAGGGGTAGGGGAAAGCCCCGCTGCTTGGAGGGTGACAGATGCTTTGACACCCTCGCTGGGGACGCAGGGATGTGATGAGCTGTTTGTGTGTGTAGGGCTCACTGCCCGGCAGCTGGATCAGCAGAGCCAGGAGAAATTGGATGCCATCTGCAACGGTGAGTGGTACCTGCTTTGAGCACTGAGCGCTAGAGGGACGAATGGCCCAGGGCCGCGGGCTGCGTTCAATCTCCGACGCCAGCAATGTGATCTTGGGAGATAGCCACAAAGGGTTGCAAAATGTAGATCCCCAAACCCCTGATCAGCTTCCCCCTCACCCTGTGGTGTCTGCTGGTTGGCATGTGCCCAGGCACTTAGCCCTGACCTCAGAGCTGTGGCCTGGCAAATCCCCAAACTGGGCCTGAGCTGGCTGGCCTTCGCAGATGATTGCCCCCCCCCCCGCCCCCGCAACAAAGCAAGGGTGGGGTCCTGCCTCCCCCCCTTGCACTCACTAGCCCAGGGTTTGTTGCAGTCACCTCCAGGTGGGGTGCCTGGTGTCAAGCCACTGCTCCAAAGGAGACTGAGGTGACGTCCGGTCATCTACCTCCCTGCTGCGTGCCCGGACCCCTGGGCCAGCGGAGGGCAGAGCAGCGTCTCCTCCACATTTGTTGGGGAAAAGGGGGACGGAGGGGTGACATAGCTCAGGCTCCTCACTCCCAGAGCAGGTTCACAGCTGGGACCCAACCAGAGCTAGAGAATGGCTGAGCTCCCTCCTTGGCATTTCCTGGAGGGCAGCAGGGCACCGGAAGTTAGGCGTAGCCTAACAATGCCCAAGCCCCCTTTGTGAATCTCCCCCTCTCTGGGCTTGAGTGCCCATCTGTGCACTGGGGGGAAGGGAGAGCGTAAATACAGGCAGGGATGAGGCCATCAGATACTGCAGGTATGGGGCAGTCCTAGAAATAGTGAGTGAATGGGGTTCATTGTGACTTCTTGCCTGTGTCTGGGGGCTCCCCCAGCTGTGGAGGGCAGTGGGGATGTTTAGTGAGGGTTGGTGGTTGTTCCTGCTAGTCCCCTGCCTCCCGCCTCCCAGCCTGCTGCCTTCTTGTCGTGGGCTGAGAGGTAAAGCGCTGGCTTGGTCTGCCAGGGCTTTCCAGAGCACCATGGCTCTGACCTCCATTTCCTTCCTTTCAATCTTAGTCCTCAAAGGCTTGCAGCAGGACAGCAAGTCCTCTGTCAGGTGCCTGGCTTTGCAGACAATGCTCATCCTCGATGCCTGCAAGAAACATCGTCCAGCCCGCACCAGCCTACGGACACTCTTGCACAGGATGAGACTGATGCATACAAGGGAGAACCCAGTCATTGAAGCTGCCCAGCTGCCCGAATAAAAGCCAGCCTCCCTACTCTCGGGGTTTGGTGCACCACAGCCCACCTGGAGCAGGGTGGAACACATCATGCCGGACCATGGCTTTCTCCCCATAGGCCGCCTGCCCTGCCCAGCCACGTGAGTAGTTAACCGCTCAATAGCTTTTATCACCATGTACTTTTTGACAGGTTTCCATGCCCCGTGTAGAGTTTACGTCCCGCCCTCCATCCCCGTTTCCGGTCGTGTACATTTTTGGCACCATCGGCCCTTTTGAACGTTTATTTTGTATTATTTTTCTGTGTTTGGCCGGGGGAAGGTTGCATGCTTGTGCTACAGTCAGGCAGGCAGAGCAGCAGAAGGTCCATTTGCCTGGCCCTTGATCAGGGCGGGGCAGCGATCAAGTAGGCTGCCACTCCTGACGGTGGGATGGCGGGGATAGGGGAACCCAGGTCCTCCCGCTCCACTTCGTCCCCGCCCAGGGCCCTAACAGCGTGCTGTGTTTTGACATATTTAGAGAAAAAGTATGAACGAGTAGAAAGAGAGGCTGTAGGGGGTTCGCGGCTCCCTCCCCATCCGTCTGGGCGGGAGACCACGCCCCTCGCTACGATACTTCCGGGGTACCTTGTTTCAGGGGAAATAGCTCAGTGTTCATGGTTCTGGCCTGCAGCCAGGTCGACCAACGGTAGAGAGTCCGTTTGCCCAGGACCCTCATTCAGGGGGGGCTGCTGTCGAGTAGGGGCTTTGGCCTACAGTCAGGCAGGCAGAGCAGCAGAAGGTCCATTTGCCTGGCCCTTGATCAGGGCAGGGCAGGAATCAAGTAGGGGGGCTCTGGCCTACAGTCCGGCAGAGCCGTCGCAGCCTGGGGGAGGTTAGCTCTCTGGTGGGAGAGTCAGCACAACCGTCTGGCGTCCTGATTCAGGCGGGGGCCAGACCAATCAGGCCTCCTGACAACCAAGTGGGGAGGCTGCTACTCCTGACGGTGGGGTGGCGGTGGTAGGGGAACCCAGATCCTCTCGCTCCACTGCGTCCCAGCCCAGGGCCCTAACAGCCGTGGAGCGATCCGCCACTGCGTCAGTGGGGAAAATCCGATCACAACACGCTGGCCGGCTTGTAGTCAATAACACAGCTGAACCCAATTCGGCTGCCCTGGGCTCTTTGTTACACGCCCATTCCGTGTGTACATGGGTTCAGGGGTGGCAGGTTTGTAGAAATTTTGGTGGTGCCCAGAACCCGCCCCTACTTTGCCCCCCACCTGCCCAAGGCTCCGGGAGGGAGTTTGGGTGAGGAAGGACGTCTGGGGTGCAGGCCCTAGGCTTCGGCAGAGTATTGGGGTGCAGGCTGCAGGCTCTGGGAGGGAGTTTGGGGATGGGAGGGGGTGCAGAGGGAGGGGGTGCAGGGCTGAGGGGTTTGGGAGGGGCTCAGGGCAAGAGTCGGAGTGTAGGGGGTGAGGGTTCTGTTTGGGGCTGGGAGGTTTGGGGGGTTAGAGAGGCTCAGGGCTGGGGCAGAGGGTTGGAATGTAGGGAGATGAGGGCTCTGTCTAGGTCTGGAGATGAGGGGTTTGTGGTGTTGGAAGGGGCTCAGGGCTGGGACGGAGGGTTGGGGTGTGGGGGGATGAGGGCTCTGTCTAGGGCTGGAGATGAGGGGTTTGTGGTGTTGGAGGGGGCTCAGGGCTGGGGCAGAGGGTTGGGGTATGGGGGGATGAGGGCTCTGTCTAGGGCTGGAGATGAGGGGTTTGTGGTGTTGGAGGGGGCTCAGGGCTGGGGCAGAGGGTTGAGGTATGGGGGGATGAGGGCTCTGGCTAGGACTGGGGATAAGGTGTTTGGGGTGTTGGAGGGGCTCAGGGCGAGGGTTGAGGGTGTGGTGGAGAGGTGAAAGCTCTGGCTGGGGGTGTGGGCTCTGGGGTGGGGCAGGGCTGGGGATGAGTTGGGGTGCAGGCAGGCTGCTCCGGGATAGGGGCCAGAGAGGAGGACTCCCCCCAGCCCTTTCCCTGCCGGCAACAGCGAGCTCTGGGGGAGGACAGTGAGTGGCAGCCCCACCAGCTTCTCAGTGTCCCTGGCATCTGGCAGCCCCTCTGGGTCTCTGTCAGGATAGCGCTCTCCGTTAGGTCTGTGCTTCCACAGCGGGGAAGAGACGTGCTGCTCATCTGGCAGCTCTCTCCCATCTGAGCTGGAGGCCTGGCCTGTTATAGTGCCGCTTCCTGCCCCGCCCCTCTGCTGCCATGGGTGTCCCGGTTCTGCCCACCAGGAGGCGTTCGCAGCTCCCTCCCAGGCTGCCAGGGCAGGAGACCATGCCCCCTCACGACAGAGGCCTTAAAGGAAAGGAGTTTTAAAAAAAGAAAGATTGCTTAGCCTTAGAAGAAAAAAGGAAAGAAAGGTTATTTTAAATAGAAGGAAGAGGGGAAACTATAGAAAGCAACAAGAGAGAGGAGTGTGTTTTATAGATTAGTAAGAACGTGGTAAAAGGTTATTGTTGTTGGGACTAAAAAATAATAAGAATAAAAAAATTGAAATCAATTTTAAAAAGCAAAGGCTCATTAAAGAAAAGAGGAAACTCTAAAGGAAGGTTGAGAAGGTCGGGTGAAAGAAATCACACGGCCGAAAAATGAGCTAGAGATCCTGTGTCAGTGACACAGGGCTGTGTAAAGTACAGAAAACAGAAAGAGAGAGAAAGATCCTTTTTTGTTACTAAGCAGAGCACAGAGCTGTGCAAAAGAGAGAAAGATCCTTTTTTTGGTTAGTGAGAGAAGGAGAGTATAGAAAACAGGAAGAGATCCTTTTTGGTTAGTGAGACAAGGAAAGTATAAAGAAAAGGAGTCCTTGTGGCACCTTAGAGACTAACAAATTTATCTGAGCATAAGCTTTCATGAGCATCCAATGAAGTGAGCTGTAGCCCACGAAAGCTTATGCTCAAATAAATGCGTTAGTCTCTAAGGTGCCACAAGTCCTCCTTTTCTTTTTGCGAATACAGACTAACAGGGCTGCTACTCTGAAACCTGTCATTATGCAAGGAAAGTATAGCAAGCTGCAGGGGGGGCGGAGGGGGAGGGGGAAGAGAACTTACCCTTCATAGAATCATAGAATATCAGGGTTGGAAGGGACCTCAGGAGGTCATCTAGTCCAACCCCCTGCTCAAAGCAGGACCGATCCCCAATTAAATCATCCCAGCCAGGGCTTTGTCAAGCCTGACCTTAAAAACTTCTAAGGAAGGAGATTCCACCACCTCCCTAGGTAACACATTCCAGTGTTTCACCACCCTCCTAGTGAAAAAGTTTTTCCTAATATCCAACCTAAATCTTCCCCACTGCAACTTGAGACCATTACTCCTTGTTCTGTCATCTGCTACCACTGAGAACAGTCTAGAGCCATCCTCTTTGGAACCCCCTTTCAGGTAGTTGAAAGCAGCTATCAAATCCCCCCTCATTCTTCTCTTCTGTAGACTAAATATCCCCAGTTCCCTCAGCCTCTCCTCAAAAGTCATGTGTTCCAGTCCCCTAATCATTTTTGTTGCCCTCCGCTGGACTCTTTCCAATTTTTCCACATCCTTCTTGTAGTGTGAGGCCCAAAACTGGACACAGTACTCCAGATGAGGCCTCACCAGTGCCGAATAGAGGGGAACGATCATGTCCCTCGATCTGCTGGCAATGCCCCTACTTATACATCCCAAAATGCCATTGGCCTTCTTGGCAACAAGGGCACACTGTCGACTCATATCCAGCTTCCCGTCCACTGTCACCCCTAGGTCCTTTTCTGCAGAACTGCTGCCGAGCCATTCGGTCCCTAGTCTGTAGCGGTGCATTGGATTCTTCCGTCCCAAATGCAGGACTCTGCACTTGTCCTTGCTGAACCTCATCAGATTTATTTTGGCCCAATCCTCCAATTGGTCTAGGTCTCTCTGTATCCTATCCCTACCCTCCAGCATATCTACCTCTCCTCCCAGTTTAGTGTCATCTGCAAACTTGCTGAGGGTACAATCCACACCATCCTCCAGATCATTTATGAAGATATTGAACAAAACCGGCCCCAGGACCGACCCTTGGGGCACTCCACTTGATACCGGCTGCCAACTAGACATGGAGCCATTGAGCACTACCCATTGAGCCCGGCAATCTACCCAGCTTTCTATCCACCTTATAGTCCATTCATCCAGCCCATACTTCTTTAACTTGCTGGCAACAATACTGTGGGAGACAGTGTCAAAAGCTTTGTTGAAGTCAAGGAACAACACGTCCACCGCTTTCCCCTCATCCACAGAGCCAGTTATCGCGTCATAGAAGGCAATTAGATTAGTCAGGCATGACTTTCCCTTGGTGAATCCATGCTGACTGTTCCTGATCACTTTCCTCTCCTCTAAGTGCTTCAGAATTGATTCCTTGAGGACCTGCTCCATGATTTTTCCAGGGACTGAGGTGAGGCTGACTGGCCTGTAGTTCCCAGGATCCTCCTTCTTTCCTTTTTTAAAGATGGGCACTACATTAGCCTTTTTCCAGTCGTCGGGGACTTCCCCGATTGCCATGAGTTTTCAAAGATAATGGCCAATGGCTCTGCAATCACATCCGCAAACTCCTTTAGGACTCTCGGATGCAACGCATCTGGCCCCATGGACTTGTGCTCGTCCAGCTTTTCTAAATAGTCCCGAACCACTTCTTTCTCCACAGAGGGCTGGTCACCTCCTCCCCATGCTGTGCTGCCCCATGCAGTAGTCTAGGAGCTGACCTTGTTCGTGAAGATAGAGGCAAAAAAAGCATTGAGTACATTAGCTTTTTCCACATCCTCTGTCACTAGGTTGCCTCCCTCATTCAGTAAGGGGCCCACACTTTCCTTGACTTTCTTCTTGTTGCTAACATACCTGAAGAAACCCTTCCTGTTACTCTTAACATCTCTTGCTAGCTGCAACTCCAGGTGTGATTTGGCCTTCCTGATTTCACTCCTGCATGCCCAAGCAATATTTTTATACTCCTCCCTGGTCATTTGTCCAATCTTCCACTTCTTGTAAGCTTCTTTTTTGTATTTAAGAGCAGCAAGGATTTCACTGTTAAGCCAAGCTGGTCGCCTGCCATATTTACTATTCTTTCTACACATCGGGATGGTTTGTCCCTGTAGCCTCAATAAGGATTCTTTAAAATACAGCCAGCTCTCCTGGACTCCTTTCCCCCTCATGTTATTCTTCCAGGGGATCTTGCCCATCAGTTCCCTGAGGGAGTCAAAGTCTGCTTTTCTCAAGTCCAGGGTCTGTATTCTGCTGCTTTCCTTTCTTCCTTGTGTCAGGATCCTGAACTCGACCATCTCATGGTCACTGCCTCCCAGGTTCCCATCCACTTTTGCTTCCCCTACTAATTCTTCCCTTGAGGCTGCCCCCGGGAAAAGAGGGAGCTCCCAAGGCTCACAGCCCCCAGCATGGTTATCTCTGCCTCTCGGGCGGACCAATCAGAAACTGTTCGACAGCTGCATCATACAATGCATTTTCCTGAACCAATCCTATCAACCCAAGATTTTTAAAGAAGAGCCCTCTCCCTCCCCTCCCCGCCCCTCCCCTCACTACCCACCCCCTTTAACTGCCTTATTCTTATATAAAAAAACAGGCCCCAAGCACCTTTCCCACTAGATAGATAGATAGATAGATAGATAGATAGATAGATAGATAGATAGATAACCCCATTGGCTTTAAGGCCTTTTAAATTTTATGGGACTTTTCCCACTGGGGCTGACAAACAACAAAAATAATTTTAGGGGTTTTTAGAGAGAGTTCCCTGTTTTAAAATTTCACACTTTAATTAGGGCTTGTCTACACTGCCACTTATGGTGCTGAAACTTGCACCGTTCAGGGGTGTGAAAAAACACCCTCCTGAGCTGGAGCCGCGAGGACACTGCCACCTTAAAGCCTTGTCGCGGCAGCGATTTAACGTGGGCAGTGTCGACACCTTCTTAAGAGTTTAAACCAGTTCGTGTTACAAAGGGGCCTCTTTATTTCACTACAGAACAAGGGAGTTCATTTCAAGGGTTACAAATGTGTTAAATAGATTGTGAATGGTAATATTGCTTTCTCTTTACCATTAACGTTCCTGTAAACAGGTGTTGATCTTACTAGTGTTCAGTACAACTTGGCAGCCCCTTAGGTTTACATTTAGTTTTAATCCTCTGCCTTTGCTGCAAAAGAAATTTAAAAGCAGAAGGGCCTGCTTCAAATAGATCAAATTTGGCCTTTGGTTTACACTTAAAAAATCACTAGAAAAGAAAAATGTGTGTGTGTGTGGGGGGGGGGGGGGGGGCGGGGGGACAAATACCTTATCTCTGGTTTAAAAAAAAAAGCTAACTGGTTCACATAAGCTGCTTTTTCTTGTGTTTTGTAGAAATCCATACTTTCAAAACATGAGGTTTTTAACTGTACCCTGATTTTTAAAGCTTTCTTTACAATTTCAAGGTAACAAAAAAAAAAAAACCCAACTTTCTCTTTTTGCATTCTTTGATATATTAAGTCCATTTAAACAGTTTAAAAAAAGCTTGTACTTGGGTCTCAGCACACGGATTGCAAACATTTAGAAACAAAGACAGTCTGATAATGCAACAAAAAATCATACTAAAATCCCTAAGTCAATAAAAACTTAATTTAACTTTAACAAATTACTTTTGTAAACTGCCTGTGGTTTTAACCCCGAGATGCTTCTTTATTTTACACTCTTAACAAGTTCAAAGGGTGTCTTTTGAAAAGCAATCTGCTGTGGGTTCTTGTTTGTTTTAAATTCAGACATGTTCTCGCCATCTTTACAGTGAAACAACTTTGGTCACAGGACATGCGAGCTAAACAGGGGAAGGCAGCTATTTTTAAATCCTGCTTCAGGCAGATTTTCTATAACAGGCCTAAAGCAAACTTGTTTGTCCTGGTTTACATTTCAAAAAAACATGAGAAAAGAAGAAGAACGTATGTGTGTGTATGTTGGGAACAGAACAAGCCCCTTATCTCTGTCAGAATTTTTTCACATAAGATGCTTTTTCTTCTTTTTTGTCTAAATCCAAACCTTAACAACATAAGGGTTTTAACTGTACCCTGATTTTTAAAGCTTTCTTTACAATTTAAAGGTAAAGCTGTTTTGGTTTGGGTCTCTTTTTGTATTCCTTTATATAGTAAGTTTATTCAAAGAGTTAATAAAAAGATTTTGTAAATGGTGATATGGCCATTCCCATTTCTGTAACCAGGAGGCTTTGAAATCTACATGCCTGTTTCCTTTAATTAACTTTACGGCCCTGGCTTTTGCTTAATGGTAACTAGACATCTTTTGAAAACAAACTGGCTAATTCAAAAATGCCCCTGTCAAACTTATTACTAAAATGCTTTTTGTCTTCTTAGAAACACAAAGTACAAATGAAAAAGCCTTTTTGTTTTTATAAAGCATTGCTTTTAATACAGCTTCTAGACCCAAAACAAACACAGAAGCATGTATTTATGTCTCAGCCCATGGGCTGCAAACATTTAAGAACAAAAGCAGTCTGATAATGCAACAAAAATCTAAAATGTTTAATAAGCTTAATATAACTTTCATCATGTGTTAAAACTGTTACAGCATTTTTAAAAGGTGCATTTTTATTCCACTCCAAAACACAGCCTTATTTTTTTCCGGTAAACAGGAGGTTCAAAGTCATGGCACTGTTTCCTTAATTCCTGTCTACGCTGGCAAGTTGCAGCGCGGTAAAACAGCTTTCTGCGGTGCAACTGGTGAGGTGTACACACGGCCACACCACTCAGGGCGCAGAAACAGGGCAGTTGCAGCGCTTTAAAAAAAGCACTGCCCAGTTTAAAAAACTTTCTGCCCCGGGGCTACAGGGCTTCGGTGCCAGTGTAGACACCGAGGTCGATTACGACGCTGCGATTGGACTCCGGGATGTGTCCCACAATGCCTGCTCTCGCCTCTCTGGTCATCGGTTTGAACTCTACTGCCCGGCCCTCAGGTGACCATCCATCATCCCCACTCCGTAAACTCCTTTGCCATTTTGAAAGTCCCCTTCCTGTTTGCTCGGTGATGCGTGCAGCGCATGTTTCCAGGTGGCCAGGCCTGCTCCACGCACCAGGCGATTCACCTGCTTGGAGCTATGCTGAACTGCTGGACCTCATCAGCATTTGGGGAGAGGAGGTTGTACAGTCCCAGCTGCACTCCGGACGTAGCAATTATGATACCTACTGTGACGTTATTGACTTGAACTGGGACCATATAGATCATTGTTGCAACCAAGGTCCTGTAGTGGCACCAAATCTTGTATAAAGGGGGGTCAAATAAGGTGTCTAAGGCAAGGTTATGGTTTGCTGGTTCTGACTGTGCTATCTATATGCTTGTGTCAGTTTTTTATTTTAAGTTATAAGTATTGACTCTGTACTGTCTGTGGTTCAAACTTGTACTATGCGTCTGGGTGACACCCCAGACAAGTTCAAAAGGAGGACTTGTGGCCCTTAGAGACTAACAAATTTATTTGAGCAGAAGCTTTCATGAGCTACAGCTCACTTCATCAGATGCAATGCCTAGCCTGCTTGATGGCCGATTAAGGACCATCAGCTACACAATTGACCCATTGAGAGAAGGCAGACAAGCCTTGGGACTCAGCACGGTGTGCAGGGACCTGCCTATGGACAGAACGCTGAGGTTTTTCCAGGCCACGTGATGGACAGCTTGTCTTGGGACAAAGAAAGAAAGACCACATGGCAAGAGAATATAAAAAGCTGCTGCAGCTCCTCCATCTTGTCTTCAGTCCTGCTTCTTCCCTCTGGAGGGACTTTGCTACACTGAAGCTTTGAACCAAGAACTGAAAGACGCATCCCAGCTGTGGATGTTCTCCAGAGACTTGATTTGAACCTGCAGTTTATTCTGTCGCTGCCACAAGCCTGAACCAAGAACTTGGCCATGACTGTATGTCATTGATTCCATTTCACCAATTCTACCTCTCATCTATAGCTTTTTCCTTTTATGAACAAACCTTTAGATTTTAGATTCAAAAGGATTGGCAACAGCATGATTTGGGACAAGATCTGATTTCTATATTGACCTGGGCCTGGGGCTTGGTCCTTTGAGATCGAGAGAACCTTTTTTCTTTTCCTGGGGTCTTGGTTTTCATAACCATTTGTCCCCATAACAAGTGGTACTGTTGGTGATACTGGGAAACTGGAGTGTCTAAGGGAATTGCTTGTGTGACTTGTGGTGAGCCAGTGGGTTGAGACCAAAGTCTGCTCTGTTTGGCTGGTTTGGTTTGCCTTAGAGGTGGAAAACCCCCAGCCTTCGGCTGTAACTGCCCTGCTTGAAGCAGTTTGTCCTGAACTGGCACTCTCAGTTGGGTCCCGCCAGAACCAGCCTCATTACACCTACGGACAGATTTCATGATGCATGACAGAAAGGGGCGATGACCGGGACACACGGCAGTTTAGGATCAAAGTGAAGGAGCTGCGGAACGCCGACCACAGGGCGCGGGAGGCAAACCGCCACTCCGGTGCTGCGCCTATGAGCTGCCGGTTCTCCAAAGAGCTGGACATGATACTCCGCGGCGACCCCACCTCCATTGCTAACACCACTGTGGATACTTGGGTGGCTCACATGTCAGTTGAGAGTGGACCGAGCCAGGAGGAGGAAATCTTGGACGAGGATGTGGAGGGGGACCCAGAGGCAGAAGATGACTCGGAGGTCAGAGACGCATGCGGCCAGGAGCTCTTTTCTACTCCAGATGTTGGCGAAGCGCAAAGAGGAGAGGAGGCCCCTGGTAAGTGGATTTGATTTTGGGACTCGCTGAAGTGGGTTGTTGGGGGCAGGAGAGTTGCAGAAAGCAGGCTTGTCTCCCACCGCATGCCACCCTGCCGGAAGCAGAGGGGCGGGACAGGAAGCGGAACTATAAAAGGCCGCCCCTCCAGCTGAGTTGGGAGAGAGCTGCTGGAGGAGCAGGACGTCTCTTCCCTGCTCCCCTAATGGAGAGCGCGATCCTGACAGAGAGCCAGAGGGGCTGCCGGTGCTGCCAGATGCCGGGGACTCCAAGGAGCTGGTGGGGTTGCCACTAGCCATCTACCCCAGCAAAGCGAACAACAACCCTGGAACCCATGTACACACGGAATGGGTGTGTAACAAGGAGCCCAGGGCAGCCGAATCGGGTTCAGTGTTATTGACTACAAGCCGGCCAGCGTGTTGTGATCGGATTTTCCCCTCTGACCCAGTGGCGGACCACTCCGCTGCTGTTTAGGGCCCTGGGTGGGGACGCAGTGGAGCGGGAAGGCCTGGGTTCCCCTACCACCGCCACCCCACCGTCAGGAGTGGCAGGCTCCCCACCTGGTTGTCAGGAGGCCTGATTGGTCTGGCACCCGCCTGAATCAGGACGCCAGACGGTTGTGCTGACTCTCCCACCAGAGAGCTAACCTCCCCTAGACGGCGACGGCTCTGCCGGACTGTAGGCCAGAGCCCCCCTACTTGATTGCTGCCCCGCCCTGATCAAGGGCCAGGCAAATGGACCATCTGCTGCTCTGCCTGCCTGACTGTAGGCCAGAGCCCCTACTTGACTGCAGCCCTGCCCTGAATGAGGGCCCCGGGCAAACAGACTCTCTACCATTGGTCGGCCTGACTGCAGGCCTGAACCATTAACACTGGGCTAATTTTCCCCTGAACCAAGGTACCCCGGAAGTATCGTAGCGAGGGGCATGGTCTCCCACCCTGATGAACGGGGAGGGAGCCACGAACCCCTTACAGCCTTTCTTTCTACTTCTTCATACTTTTTCTCTAAATATGTCAAAACACAAGAACGCAACCTTCCCCCGGCCAAACACAGAAAACAATACAAAAGAAATGTTCAAAAGGGCCGTCGGCGCCAAAAACGTACACGACCGGAAACGGGGACGGAGGGCGGTACGTAAACCCTACACAGGGCGCGGAAACCTGTCAGAAAGTACACGGTGATGAAAGCTCTCGAGCAGTTAACTAGTCACGTGCAATCCCCCCGGTACATAGCAATCCCCCCTGTACATAGCAATCCTCTGTTTCATTTTGATGCTTTTTGATGTATTGTTCTGCTTTTATTTGATAAATTAAATAACTGTATTTACAGTGATACATTGAGGTATAAACGATCTACACGCCTTGTCCTGTACAGAGCACACAGACGGCTCCCCTGGATCCCACAACCCAGACAGGGAGAAAGCTGTCGCAAGCGTCGGCATCTCCAAAATCGTATCAGGGCAAGAAAAGGCACCTGCTATTTCCCACCCTTGTACAGTGTAGACACGGGGAGAGGGCGAGACTCAATGACCCCGGTTAGTCCTGCTCCATCTCTGCCGTCTGGGTTTCCATCGACAACTGTTCACACTCGAAACGCAGGGCGGGGTGAGGTTCGCCAATCAGCCAAAGAACCTGAATGTAAAGCAGCGCGCTCCTGCCAGTGCCCGTGGCAGATCCCCCATTCGAAGGGTGTGATCATTTCCGCCCTGAGACGGACGAGACCTCGTGTCCTGGTGTTAGGGGACGCTGTGCTCTGTACCCCACATATCCCCCCTCTCCCTGCCCCCCAGCCTGGTGTTAGAGGATGCTGTGCTCCGGATCCTACATATTCCCCCAGCTTCCAGGCCCCCTGGCCGGCATTAGGGGGTGCTGTGCTCTGTACCCTACACCCCCCATCTCTCAGCCCCCCTGCCAGGTGTTAGAGGGCGCTGTGCTCTGTATCATATGCATTTCCCAGCCCTCCTGCCCGGCCTTAGGGGGTGCTGTGCTCTGTACCCTACACATCCCCAGCCCCCAGCCTGGTGTTAGGCAGTTTCTAGTGTCTGTGAACTTATTGCATGTACCGGAGTCTATCAGTGCATGCTGGGTGCCACACGCTGTGGGTATGGACAGGGCCCGACGCTGGAACCTGACCTGAAGGTGGATTGGCCACTGTCCTGGTGGTTAGGACACAGGCAGGTAGTAGAGGGGCTCTATGCAGGGACCCGATTCTGCCTTTCTGTCTGGCCGATCCCTTCTAATGAGACTGAACCTGCCCATCTCCCCAGACTCAGCATAGCACAGGACTTGGGGGGCACCTCAGTCCCCACCGTACAGGCAGGGGTCATTCAGCTGGTGACAGCCCTTCTCTCAAGCCCCCAAGCACCTGTGTGTCATGGCTGCCTGCAGGAGTCCAGGGCCACCAACTGCCTGGGGGGAGGGAACAGGGCCTGGCTAGGCAGGGGCTCAAACCGGGGAGTGTCAGTTTGGATCCCCAGCTAGCCGTAGGGGTGCAACATGCGGGTGCGGGGGGAGAGGGGGGAGATCAACTCCAGCCGGTTCATCATAAGCTAACAAAATAGTAGGAACAATTAGGAAAGGGATAGATAATAAGACAGAAATGATCACAAAGCCACTATATAAATATAATAAATAATATGGAACACTCAAGGACATGGAAACTCAAAAATATCACTTTATTGATACATGGTACGCCCACATCTTAAATACTGCATGGAGTTCTGGTTATTTTATGTCAAAAAGATATATTAGAATTGGGAAAAGGATACAGAAGGACAACAAAAATGAGTAGGGGTATGGGATAGCTTCCAGAGGAGCCGAGATTAAAGACTTGAACTGTTTAGTTTAGAAAAGAGATGACTATGGGGGATACGATACAGGGGTATACAATCATTAATGGTGCGGAGAAAGTGAATCGGGAAGTGTTATTTATCCCTTCACATAACACAAGAACCCAATGAAATGTATTGCTGTCAGGTATAAAACAAACAAAAGGAAATACTTCTTCACACAATGCACCATCAACCTGTGGAACTCATTGCCAGGGGATGTTGTGAAAGCCAAAAGTATAATGGGGTTCAGAAAACTTCCTTAGATAAATTCCTGGAGGACAGGTCTATTAATGGCTATTAGGCAAGATAGCCTGTGACACAACCCCATGTTCTGGGAGTCTTTAAATCACTGACTGCCGGATGCTGGGACTGGAAGACTGAGGATGGATCACTTGATAATTTCCCTGTTTTGTTCATTCCCTCTGAAGGATCTGGCACCAGCCACTGTCAGATGACAGGTTACTGGGCTAGATGGACCATTGAGCTGACCCAGTATGGCCGTTCTTATATTCTTATCTTACCCTCCTTTAATTCTAGCCACTCCATTATCTTGCCGGGAAGCCACCTCAGACTGACAGTGCTACAGTTATCTGGGTCATCCCGTTTACCCTTTTTATATATTGGCACATTAGCTTTCCAATGCTAAGGTCCTGTGCCCAGCCAATTCCCGGCCTTTGTATCACCCCCAACCAAAGGGAGTGCTGTCCACAGACCACGTCCTGGTGTTACCGGCGTGGTCCCCGTTTTCCATGTGATGCCAGTGTCTCAGGTCCCCTTCACACGAACACCTGGGGCATGCTGGGTTTTCATTCCTTCCCTCTCCATGGCTGGGTGTTCTACAGGCACAGTGTCTGCCCGAGCCCTATGCCTGGGCCGGGCAGGCCTGGGTCAGTGTGACAGGGACACACGGCCCCTGGGGGCAGGGCTGAGGGGGCGCAGTGAAGAGGCCAGTGGAGTGAGAGCTCACACTGCCAGAGCAGGCTGGGAGCTCAGAACAGATGTTAATGACCCCTGTGCATCATTTTGTGATAAATTCACCCCCACACACAACGCCCGCCCTGGCAGTGGTGCGTGCGGCAGGCTGTGGAGGGTGGAGACGCCGAGACAGACACCAGCTCACACCAACAACATGCCCTGGTGTCTCCCATCTCAGGGGACAGCTGGAGCTAGTGGTAAAATAGTGGAAATTGTCAAGAGGAATTTGCCCTTTTCCTGGGAATGGATTTAGAAATTCACTAGTTATGGCTCAGCAGGACTGAGCCTGTCACAGGGAGGTTCCTATGGGAAACCAGGGGGCCCAGCTCTCCCCGATGCAGAGACCAGATGGGGGTGTGGTGGGGGGATGGTGAATAATGTTTCCATTCTCATCTCACGGGGGGAGAGCCCCTCTGGCCACAGACACATCAGGGCCTCTCTCAGACACGCTACAAGAGCCCAGAGCCTGTCCGAGCCGGAAGAAGGAGGGGAGAAGGAGGGACCTGGGGCAGAGAGCCCCAGTGGCTGCTCATCAGAGATGTAGACTCGATGCTGCTGTGGGATATTCAGGCTGAGTCGCCGGCTCTCGATCACCCCATGATCCTGCTGTGGCTACTCTGTGAGTGTGCAGTGAGCTCTCTGCCTAGGGTTTTGGGTGGGGGAGGCAGGTTTATAGGTCTGCCTGTGCTGGGGGGCATGGGGAACAGCCTGGAGGGGAAGTTATGGTAAAAATGGTTTAAACGAACAGCTGCACGTTGATGTTGTATTGAGCTCTAACCAGTTATTTCATGTTGGGTTTAAAAACTGGTTTGAAATTCATGGCCAAAGTTTCTTACCAATTTCTGAGAGAATATTTAATGCTCAGAACATTGTTTTGATATCTAGCTATTTTATTTAATATATGTCCCTCTGTGTGTGTATTGTACTCACATATATATTACAAGCTATGGCTGAGATTTTCAAAGCTGCCTATGGGATTTGCACACCTTGTTCAAATTCATGGCAACTGAGCATCCAAATCACCTATACAGCTCTGAAAGTCTGAGCCGGTAAGCAGATCTTTAATAGTACATAGAATGGACCTGCATTAAAAGGATGATATTGAGGTTACAAACCTGGAAATGACAGGGTTAGGACTGGCTGTGCGGAGCTCATTTCAGGGACGAAGACAAAGAGTTGAAACTGATTAGGAAAGTAAAGACAGTGAGAAAATGTTTTGAAGATCATGAATGTTCGTGTTCTTTGTTTTCAGCAGGTTACATGGTGAGGAGTGTTTTACTATTAGAACAAATTTCTTCAACATTAATGGAAACTTTAATCCTGCCTTGCAAATATCCAAACTTTGTAAGATTCCCACTTGGGGTTTCCATCGATAGCCATGGTGAGACCCAGGGCCCACAGATGGATCCAATTGTGGGATCGGGGCGTATGGCTCTTGCAACATGATCCTGAGTTGGGGTTTTCTGGCTTGTCTTGGCTTAATTATTAGTATTAATAGTGTAGCTGGGGTGACATTAATATAGTTAGAGCTGCTGTGTCTGCCACTCACCCCCTCTCCTGTCTGGTGCAGGTGCTGGGGTCACAGGCCAGGAGCCCTGCAGCTCCCCAGGTGAGTGAGAGCACAACAGACGTGGGAGAAGGGGAGACATAGAAAGGAGTGAAAGCCCCAGACAATGGCAACGGGAGGGCGGCTGGGGAGGTGTAGGAGGCGGATGGGTGGGCAACGCCTCTTGCACGATTCCTGCCTGAAATCCTGGTAATCGCACTGTAAATGGAACTTCTCACAGTGACAGACCATAAACATTACTGGAAAAGAAACATATTTTGGCCAGATCTTCAGCAGGCATAAATCAGCAAAGATCTGTTGACTGCAATGGAGCAGGGCTGATTTACACGGGCTGGGGATCTGGCCCAGTGTCCCTGAGATACATGTGTAACAAACTTTCCATGTGTAAAACTTGGCAGACTTGGCGCTAATAGAGGAGTGTATTGATGAGACGAGGGCACTGCACTAGAATGAATTTGTCTTAGAGTTCCTGTGTTGCACTGTATTTATTTTAATTCCAATGTGAAGAGAAACAGCTCTTCCATCAGCCAAGCGTACTTCTCACTAATCCATCACTAATGCTTAGTTCCCTGCCTGGCTCTGCCTTCACTGCAGAGCTAACTTGAGTTACTCCTCTCGAGTTAGCTGAGCTCGTGCGAGAACAGGCACACTGCTGTGCCCACACTGATTCTGCGCTCCCTCGAGTGTGGGGCTACATACAGCTTCTTGGGGTGCAGCCCACGGCTCGAAGAGCTGCAGGAAACTGAGCTGCTCTATGAATTCTTTGCCAGTCTGACGTTTCTGGGCAGACGACGGGAACTGTGGAAGGCACTGGAGGACTAGTGGTACTCGTGGTACTCAAGTGGTGCTAGCCTGTGTCCACACTACAGTGGTTGTTGTAACAACTGAAGCTTTGTGCTCACACATTTTAGCATATACCCCTATAGGGCTGGCCAACTCCAGAGAAGAGCATCACCACACTTGAGTTAAGGGATTTCTTTCTGAACAGGACTCATGTTATAATTCAAGTTAATGCTGCAGTGAAGACAAGCCCTTAGTCTCCTCTCAGAGGCCTGTTTTAGAGCACATCTACGCTGTAGATAAAAACCCCACAGCAGTGAGTCTCAGAGCCCAGCTTAATTCACTTGGGCTTGTGGGGCTTGTGCTACAGGGCTAAAGATAGCAGTGTAACATTCCTGCCTTGGCCTAGCTCCAGCCAAAGTGGAAGTGTCCACACTTCAATTTTAGCTCCCTCGCGTGACTCTATGAGTCTGAGTCAGTTGCTCTGTACTCTGAGACTTGCTGTCACGTTTTGCCATGTAGATGTACCCTTAGTCTCTCTTTCTTGTTGCAGGTGACTTCCCTTCTCCTAAATTGTCTCTGAGCACCTCTTCAGCTCAGGTCGGGGACTCCATTTCGGCTCAGTGTCACCTTCGTCTCAACACTTTAGCTGCTTTAGTTATTTTCTGTCAGGATGGCAAAGAAATATCAAGCCAAAAGGTCATGCCAGGCCGGTCACTGTATCGACATGACATCTCCGTGCGGAGCTCAGGCCAGTTTCGATGTATGTACCAGTACAGGAGTGACCAGAACCAGGTGAAAAATTCTCGTCTCAGTCTCCCCCAGACATTGAATGTACCAGGTGAGTTGTTGGACCCCAACACAATGTGAGGAGGGGGAAGGGGACTGTGGCTGGTGTCAGGCATTTTATAATTGTGTGGGCTTCTGCCACGGGAACCTGGTAATGGCGAGGCAGGTAGTGAGCTTGTAGGTTTGTTACCCAATTTTCCAACCCCACCCCTTGACCTGTTTGTCTTCTCATCCACCCACCTTGTTTTGAGTTTGGAGCACGGACTGACCTTTTTCACCTCTGTAACACTCCCAGCACAATGAGACCCGACCTGGATCTGGCCTTCAGGTGCTAGTGCATTATTATTATTTGTTATTATTATAACCCCAGCTGGGGATCTGGCCCATTGATTCCAACGGAGTGACACTGATTTACACTAGATGGGGAGCTGGCCCATTGACACAAGTGAAGTGATGCTGATTTACACCAGCTCATTGATGTCAAAATTCCCCCAGAATGATCAGCTCTGGGAGTTACTGCATATCTGATTCACTGTATCTTCAGATTTGGCTGAAAGGTGCCGAAATGTTGTGATTCTTTGTGTGTTTATGTCCCAGACAGGAGTGTTCACTCCAGTAACACCGATCACAGCAATAGCAGCAACTCTGAGAAAAAATCAGTTCCTGATGGTAAATAATTTGTATTCTCTAAAGGCCAGTTTCCCAACCCACTGGAGGCACTGGGACGATTTCCATTGAATGCTTTGGGCGTTGCATGAGGCACTAATTCAGCGTTTCTCCAGCATGCCGATCTAGAAGGGGGAGTCCTTGAGGAGCCCCAGCTAAGTGTCTCCCTCTAATCTATCCCACAGCAGAAGTTTGGGGGAGTTCAGGGAAAACAGGGGTAGCCAGGAGTGCAGGACACTATTGGCTTTTCTCCCCACAGCTCCTTCTGCCTCTGATCCTGCAGCTCCCAGGCTTGGCATCATCTCTCAGGGCTGGCATGAGGGGAGGGCTGCACAGGAGAACTATTAGGAATTCCATCAACACTTTTTTCCAAAATTGATTTTTTTAACAAATCAAGAGTTTGGTGGCAAAATTTGACTTTCCTGGGAAATTTCTTTTCTTTTCTTTTTGGTCAGTAAATTGAAAAGTGAAAACATTTCAGTCTTTGGCTGACAATTTGTTGTTTTTTGGTGATTTTCTGACTCCCTGAAAACAAAACAATTTTTTTTTCCGGTGTTTGGTGAAAAGTTTAACTTTTCCCACCAAAATTGTTGACAAAACCAAACTTTTTTTTTTCATTTTAATCAAAAATTTTCCATAGAAAAAAGCCAAATCATTTTCTAACCAGCTCTGCAGCCTAAGTGTTCAGGCCTGCTCCTACCCAGCTGACCTTCCCACCAGCCAGGACAGCTACGGAGCGCTGCCCCTCTGAAGACCCCTCACTCTGTGGAAATAGCAATGAGAGCTGGCCTAGGAGTTGCGTCCAGTGCTGCTCGAGCCCAGCCCTTCCCCCTAACCAGCCAGGAAGTCTCAGTCAGGAATGTAATCATAGTGTCATAGAAATGTGGGGCTGGAAGGGATCTCAAGAGGTCACCTGGTCCAGCCCCCTGAGCTGAGGCAGGGCCAAGTCAGCTTAAACCATCCCTGACAGGGGTTTGTCTGACCTGTTCTTCAAAACCTCCCATGAGGGTATTTCACAGCCTCCCTTGGAAGCCTGTTCCAGCGCTCAACTGTCCTTAGAGTTGCAAGGTGCATCTACCAACCCTGCCTGAGGAGCTATGGTCCAAGGCCCAGAATATGCAGCACTGGCCATGGGTCTATACAGCTGTCTGTACTGTCCGGAGTCACATTCAGCATTCCTGCCCCCAGGCAGTAGCTCCTAGCTCCTTCCCATCTCCCCTCATTCTGCCCCTCCTGGAGAATGGCCAAGGGGGTGCTGGTTCTGGGAACGACAGCCGCTGCTGTGTAGTTCTGAAGGTCCCCATCCCAGTGCGTTAGTTTCCCCGTGTCCACTCTGCTCTGAATATGCCCCGTGTCTCTCACATACCCTAACTCTCTCTGGCCATGGTTACTCCCAGGTTTCCGTCACTCCCTGATTGTCTCTTGCGGTGGCTTTGCTGTCAGGAGTTGGCCTGGGCAGGAGCAGGGAGAACAGACAGGCCCGTGTGGGCCCAGCCATGGCTGGAACTGTCCTAGCCATAACCCAGAAGTGACACACAGCCAGCACGACCCCTGGCGCGGGGAAACCTGCATCATGAACTCTTCAGCGCTGGCTCCTGCAGGAATGTTCACATCTGTTTGATTTTCCCAGGAGGACGATTGGGACTGGAGGCCATCTGGGGAATCACAGGGCTCTCTGTCCTGTGTCTGGCTCCACTGATTTATCTGCTGGTGAAGAAAGGTAGGCGATGGGGACCTCAGCCCGAGGCTGTGAGTGAACAGTGGTCATGCTAGGGAGAGACCAAGGGGAGCATTTTCCAATGAGCCTATGTAACGAAGGCAGCTACATTCAATGGCTTTCAATGGGATTCAGGCATCTAGGTCACTCTGGTGCTTTCAGAAACGCTGCCCCAAAAGCCTAGGAGATGGTTTCAAAATCTGCTACGGAAAGTAGGAGCCGAAGTGCTTACAGTGGGGCATGAGCTCCCTATTCCCATGGGCACTTTGGCAAATACCACATCCTGGTCCCCAAAGGCGGGATGGATACATCATACAGGAGGCAGCTGCTCACAGAAGCCTGCTCGGCTCCAGGAGGCTATTTGAATGAGCTATGTTAAGGCCAAGATTGCCAACACTTCCCAGGGGATTTGGATACACTAATTTCACAGCTAGGCCTATGAATCCCTTGGGCCACTATGAAAAACCCACCCTAACCATGGTGCAGAGACCAGCCCCTGTCCACAGCATCACAGAGCTCATCTCTTGGTCGGACAGGGAGGGACGGACGGCTGGGACCCTGAAAACTGTAATTTTCTTCCTTTTTGTTTCAGTTGCATCTAAACGGAGATGTCCAAGGTAGGAAGGAGGATGACTTAGCTTGGGGTTGTTGTGAGTCTGGACGTGGCCCCAGGGTGTGATGCAGCAAGGTGCGGGTGGGGGAGGCGGTGAGGAGGAGAGGGGAACTGAGTTCTCAGTCGCCCTGGTATGTTCCCAGGTGAGCAGGACAGGGACTGAATGTGGGTAGGTCACCTGAGGATCCACTGGGATTCCCCGGCCTCTCTCTTGGGGTCAGCGTCTAATGCAGTCTGAGATACACCTGCTGGGAAGGGAGGCTTGTGCGTCACTCAGTGCCCAGTGGCAGCGTGTGCACCACAAACACAGAGTAATACCACCCACACTGACGGGTTTCACGCTCGCTTTCGACAGGGAACAGCTCCCAAACCGCAGCACCGAGAACACTCCCACGGACGAGCAGATCCACTGTAAGTACTTGTTCTTCCCCCTTACTACTTGTGTGTGGGTAAGGCCTAGTGCCCTCCGTGCCTGCGGAATGGTGTGCCAGGTGCTGTACACAATCCCCCAGCACAGTGCCACGCCTGGCTTCCTGGTCCAGCTGGCGTCTGATCGGGCCGTTTCCACTGGCCCCAATTCACTGGCTAGGGTCTGAGGAAGGGGGAGGGCTACACGTCTGAAAGGCAAGGTTACAGGATCAGAGAGCTGTAGGGCGGGAAGGGGCCTCAAGGGGTTGTTGAGTCCAGCCCCCTGCACTGAGGGTGGGTTAAAACTATCCTTGTGCTGTAATTCACAGACCATCAGGGACCCTTGATATCATCTAGTCTGACTATCTATAGAGAACAGGCCAGCGCCTTACACTAATCTACAGTGCCTGGCACTGTGGGTCCCAGCCTGCTGTGGTCTTTAGGAGCTACCCCCATAGACATGTTAAATAATAATAACAATAACTGGCATCCACATCTCAGCTCTCACTCACACCTTGCAGCTGCAATGACACAATTAGAGCTGACACCTCAGTGAAACCCTGATGTGGTCCCCCAGCCCCAGCCTGTGCTTATTTTGGGCTGTCTCAGGCTGCTGCTGCTGCTGTGTTTATTTCACTGCAGTTTCCATTTCAAACCCAGCCCCAGATAGAACAAACCGCCCCGGTGAAATGTGTCCATTTAAAGAACCGGTCGGGTCTGGGTGGGGAATTTCTCATGCTCAGCAAGAGAGCAGGTGCTGTGACCGCAAGCCAGCGCTGCGCTGGTCGTGCTCGGGGAGCAGGGTTTCAATAGAGCCTCCCAGTGTATACTCTAAAGCTGTGGCCGGACATCGGGATCAGTGCTAGGGTGTGTTATTTGTGAACACCTATATCATGCAATAGATAAACCTCTCCCCTTGCGAGGTCGGCACTTCCCCTTGCTGGGCTGGTGCCGAGACAGCATTAAGTGTTAGGCGAGTGACAGCAGGATACTGAAAGAAGACTGTGCTAGGTGTTATCATGCGCCCAGTCCATGGACTCCAGGGGAGCAGCAGTATGCCCCTGCCCAGGGGGATCTGCGTGTGCTGGGTCGGGGCGGGAGCGCTGGGCAGGCTCAGCCTAGGGGACATTCCCCAGGGGGTCCCGTCAATCCTTGGCAGATCCCACTGATCTGTGGATCCGAGTCCCAGCTACAAGGCCCGGCAGAGGGACCGGCTGGTCTCGTGGTTGGGTCGCTGGGACTTGGGAGATCTGGATTTAATTCCTGGCTCTGCCGCAGGCTCCCTGGGTGACCTTGGGTAAGCCACTTAGGACCAGGTGGTTCCATCTTTGCTCATGGTGAAGAATACCTCACTCCGTGAGCTCTCCCCTGGCACTCAGTGTGGTGAGGGGCTGTTCAGCTTGAGTAAGGGGGGTGCACTCCAGCTTTAGCTCTGTCTGTACTGCCGCTCCCCATGTGTAACCATGGGCTAGTCTGACTGCACAGGGCGGGGTTGGGAGAATAACCCCATGAGTGGAGGGAATGCTAGGGGCCGTGTAAGTAGATGCAGAACTAGAACTTAGATCCACTGATGTCCCCAGGGGGACCCCGCTGCTGGCGAAGTGGGGGCAGGAGGTGATGGCTCACCTGGGGGTGGGGTTGGTCCTGTATGTCCTCTACCCCCTTGGGTTAGTGCTCAGCAGGCTGCTGGGATGTGGGGCTTGTACCAAAGCACAGCATGGTACTGAGCTGAACACAGGTTCCTGGGGCAGCTGGGCCCACGTGAGAATCACAGCAGCTCCTCAGACCCCTTTGCTGAAGTGGGAATGGCCCATACCCTTGCCCTAGGCCTGCAGGTGCTGGAGAGATACAGAACAAGTCATCCCCAGCCAGGATAGCCTCTCTCCTGCCCCTCCGGCCCTGGCCCCTCCGTGGCGCTGGCTGTGTGGGGATGGGAGAGGAGGGGGGGCTGGGTGGGTGTCCCCCACGGGTGCTGGGTGCCTAGCAGGGGTGGGCTGTGGGTGGCTCTCCCAGGGAGCAGCACTTACCCCCGTACTCTCTGCTAACTCTCTCCCCAGATGCCGCCATTGGCCAGTTTGGTGCAGCCAGGGTGAGTCGTGGTGTTGGCTGAATCCTGACCCTGAATTTCAGGCTCAAGATCTGGGACGTCACAGTGGGAATTTGCACCATGAGACACTGTCCAATGCTGGAGCACAGCAGTGCTGAGCCCAGCGCTGGGTGTGTGAGCAGGGAATTGCATCCCTCTCTCTGCCCTGCTGTGTGTAGAGAGCAGCCTCAGACATTGTAATGCAGCAGGGATCGCTGTGATGGCCTGGTCTGCGCTCCTGCAGAGTCTCATCCAGCGATTCCTGCGTCCCACCCAGAACTTCTGCCACTGCAATTGTTGCTTTTAACTACCCAGGGAAAAGACAAGATTTCTCTCTCCTTCTGCCCAGTTTTCTATCTCTACCTGCCCCTGCCTCTGTGTTTGAGCGGATTGAAAATTTTTGAACAAAAAGATTTTTTTGTAGAAAAATGAGGATATTTTCTAAAATGAAAATTTTCACCCAAAATTGCAGGATTCCTTTGAAATTTTCTATTCTGTTTGCAAAAATGTGGTGAACATTTATATCAAAGTGGTTGCTAAAATTGTTTGTTTACTGAGAACTGGGCTTTCAGTAAATAAATAAATTATAATGATTTTGATAACATTTGTTGATAATTCTGATAAATTAATGGGAAATTGTGCAAAATAAAAAACGGATCCATCTGGAACCAGAGAGATGCAACCAAATCCACACGTTTTTTGCAGAATTGTTTCTCCATAGTCTAACCAGCAGTTTTGCATGTAGCTCCCTTCAAAGAGCTATTCTGCTGCGGTGTCAGTCTCTCTCTGTTGGGGTTTGGAGGTTAGCAGAGGACTAACAGGATTTTATTTTTGTTTTAAAGCTTCCTCGGGTGCAGGAAAACGAGACTGCAACATACGCCGTCGTAGGGAAAGTCCGTGACAGGCCCAGCTAACGCTCTGGCTTCTGAAACACAGCACAGCCTGCACCTCCCGTCTGCACTGACTCTGAAATGGCGGGCGCCGAAGAGCCCTGTGGCTCCTGTAGGGGCTAGTCGCTGAGTAGCCTTAGAACTTTGTCAGGTTTTAGGGAAAGTCTTTCTGCTCCATGTCTCTGTCTTCAGATTCCTCTGTGCTCTTACCCGCTCCCCAACATGTCGGTGCTGTCTGTGTGCATTTCGCTTAGCCGCCCCATCCCTGCTCCCCTCTGTTGTCTGGAGTTTTATAGACACCAGGGCAGATGTCAGTGTGTTTATTCCAATTGCAATAAACCTGCAGTGTGAATTTGTGCAATGCTGATTCTTTCTTGGAGGCTCAGGACTTCTGCTCCCCTCAAGAACAATGGAGTTCTGCCAAGCCATGAACTTCGCGCTCCCCACAGGCCTAGGCTGGCCAGGAAGGGGCTGGGTACAGCGCACGGGGGTGGGCCTCCACCCTGCAGCTGGGGTCAGTTCCCCCCTTCCTGGGCCCAGACAGCCCCTTTTTACTGCCTGCCCCCATCACCAGGGCTGCAGCTCCCCCTGTCCCTGGCCTGCCTCTGCAGGGTGCATGTTCAGTGGGGGAGCCACTGATCCCCTGGCTAGGGCCAGGCTGTGGGTTTGCCGGGGATCTTCCCAGGATATTTCTGCCCTGGCCCAGCTGCCCCAGGGCTGGGGTTACAGCCATACGGGCTTCGAGCTGGGCTTCCCTCTCCCCTCTAGATGACGCCAGAGCCCCACTGCCCTCCTGCCCGTTGTTTGTTCTGGTCATCCCCTCCCCCTCTGGGTTCCTGGTCAGGGCTTGTCTGAATCTCTGGTGTGATTTGGCCGGTTTCCCTCCCTTTGTATCACAGGGCTCTGCCTGGACAGGCGCCTCTCACCCCCCAGCCAGAGATCTTAGGTCTGAGCTTTCACCTCAGGCCCACAGACCCCACTTGCCTCCCAGACCTGGGATAGAACCCAGGAGTCCTGACTCCCAGCCCCCTGCTCTAACCACCAGACCCCACTCCCCTGCAACTGCCAGAGCTAGAGTTAGGGGCTGTCTTTAAATTACATAAGACATTTTTTGGTGATTTTCAAGACCCACCAACACTCTGTACCACTGAAACAAACATCCAAAGTTAAGGACTTCCCCTGCAAAGCATTATGTAATTTATGAACAGCCCCATGGGCCCCAGGAACCCATGGAACCCTGACTCCCAGGCCCCCTCTTCTAACCCACGGGGTCTCCCTCCCTCCCTCCCTTGAGCCAGGGATAGAACCCAGGAGACCTGGCTCCCACCCCTGCCCCGCTCTGGCCATTAGACCCTACTCCCCTCCCAGAGCCAGGAGCGGGGCCAGGTTGCTGTATTCAGAATGCTAACTGTGACACCATGGAAGCAAGCTTAGCATCCATTTCAGTGGCTTCTCTGAAGCCAAGATGTGAAGGAGGAAAAAGCTACAAGACACAAACTGTGGTCAGTAATAGAAAGGAGAGTATGAAGCGTTAGAGACAATGAGACAGGATACTGGGCCCGGGGAAGACAGTGGGAAGATAATAGAATCATAGAAGATTAGGTTGGAAGGGACCTCAGGAGGTCATCTAGTCCAACCCCCTGCTCAAAGCAGGACCAATCACCAACTAAATCATCCCAGCCAGGGCTTTGTCAAGCCAAGCCTTATAAACCTCTCAGAATGGAGATTCCACCACCTCCCAAGGTAACCCATTCCAGTGCTTCAGCACCCTCCTAATGAAATAGTGTATCCTAATATCCAACCTAGACCTCCCCCACTGCAACTTGAGACCATTGCTCCTTTTTCTGTCATCTGCCACCACTGAGAACAGCCAAGCTCCATCCTCTTTGGAACCCCCCTTCAGATAGTTGAAGGCTGCTATCAAATCCCCCCTCACTCTTCTCTTCTGCAGACTAAATAACCCCAGTTCCCTCAGCCTCTCCTTGTAAGTCATGTGCCCCAGTCCCCAAATCATTTTTGTTGCCTTCCACTGAACTCTCCCCAATTTGTCCACATCCTTTCTGTAGTGGAGGGTCCAAAACTGGATGCAGTAATCCAGATACGGCCTCATAAGTGCCAAATAGTGGGGAATAATCACTTCCCTCGATCTGCTGGCAATGGTCCTACTAATGTAGCCCAATATGCCTTTGGCCTTCTTGGCAACAAGGGCACACTGTTGGCTCATATCCAGCGTCTGTAGGGAATTCTCCATCACTTGATGTCTTTAAGTCAAGACTGGGTCTCGTTTTCTAACATCTGCACTAGCTCAAACAGAATCTACGGGCCTGATGAAGGGAACAGGTGGTGAGTTTCTCTGGTTTGTGCTATGAAGGAAATCAGACAAGATTATTATAAGATTTGCTTCTCGTATCTCTTATTTCAAGTGGTCACATGTGGAGACTGGGCACCACTCATTATTAGCAAGTCTTGCCGAATTAGGCTATTGATAATAATGAGTGTAATAATAATAATCGATAATATTAATAATAATTGATAATAATACCCTTTTTTTATACTGCCCTTTTTTCCTCCATAGATCTCAAAGCTCTTTACATATGAGTAAAATATTACCAGCCCTAATTTATAGAAAGAGAAATTGAGGCACACAGTAGGGAAGTGGCTTGTCCTAAATTGCACAGTACCATGGCAGTGGCTGGGATAGAACCAAGATCCCCCAACCAGTGCACTATTCACTAGCTTACACTGCATTAGTAAAGTCAACGTAATGTCAGACATTAAACATGGAAATTACTATCTCCCATAAACTGTGTATTTTTCATGTACTGTTTGCTACAAAAACAAACCATCAAAATATCAATTTATTGGTCTGAGTTACTGACTGCTAAGGAACAGATTTCGTTGGAAACCTGAATTGTGTATTTTGCAGGAACATGTTACCTAAAGAAAGAAAACAGTGATGTACAAAAAGGGAAACGAATCCAAAGAATTTGCGAGAGTCTGAGCCCTGGTCCAGGAGTTGCTGAAAGGTCGCATCAGTAACCAAAACCTGCAAGGAGCAGGAGAGAGAAAATTAACATAAATATAAATTAAAATTCACAGCCACTGAAAGGAACAACTTGAAACCCAACTTTTCAGAGGGAACATGGAAAACCTTAATTTCTTCTGCAACATGAGACTAGATGGGCCAAGTCCCTCAGGGACTTACTCTGAATGATCTTCTGGGACGGACTTCATTTAATGCCCTGTTTTATGTGCTACAGTGTCCTAAATAGATGCAGCTAGAGTTAGAGTTAGACATGCCTCTAGCTTTCACGCAGACCACACCACACAATCCATTGTCTACAGCCAAGCTCTACGATACAACTGCATTTGCTCCAACCCCTCAGACAGAGACAAACACCTACAAGATCCTTATCAAGCATTCTTATAGCTACAGTACCCACCTGCTGAAGTGAAGAAACAGACTGACAGAGCCAGGCGAGTACCCAGAAGTCACCTACTACAGGACAGGCCCAACAAAGAAAATAACAGAACGCCACTAGCCATCACCTTCAGCCCCCAACTAAAACCTCTCCAACGCATCATCAAGGATCTACAACCTATCCTGAAGGATGACCCATCACTCTCACAGATCTTGGGAGACTGGCCAGTCCTTGCTTACAGACAGCCCCCCAACCTGAAGCAAATACTCACCAGCAACCACACACCACACAACAGAACCACTAACCCAGGGACCTATCCTTGCAACAAAGCCCGTTGCCAACTGTGTCCACATATCTGTTCAGGGGACATCATCCATCATAGGGCCTAATCACATCAGCCACACTATCAGAGGCTCATTCACCTTCACATCTACCAATGTGATATATGCCATCAGGTACCAGCAATGCCCCTCTGCCATGTACATTGGTCAAACTGGACAGTCTCTACGTAAAAGAATAAATGGACACAAATCAGATGTAAAGAATTATAACATTCAAAAACCAGTCGGAGAACACTTCAATCTCTCTGGTCACTCGATTACAGACCTAAAAGTTGCAATTCTTCAAAAAAAAAAAAAAAACCTTCAAAAACAGACTCCAGCGAGAGACTGCTGAATTGGAATTAATTTGCAAACTGGATACAATTAACTTAGGCTTGAATAGAGACTGGGAGTGGATGGGTCATTACACAAAGTAAAACTATTTCCCCATGTTTATTCCCCCCTTCCACCCCACACTGTTCCTCAGATGTTCTTATCAACTGCTGGAAATGGCCCACCTTGATTATCACTACAAAAGGTCCCCCCCCCCCCGCGCTCTCCTGCTGGTAATAGCTCACCTGAAGTGATCACCCTCTTGTTACAGTGTGTATGGTAACACCCATTGTTTCATGTTCTCTATGTATATAAATCTCCCCACTGTATTTTCCACTGAATGCATCCGATGAAGTGAGCTGTAGCTCACGAAAGCTTATGCTCAAATAAATTGGTTAGTCTGTGAGGTGCCACAAGTCCTCCTTTTCTTTTTGTGAATAAAGACTAACACGGCTGCTACCCTGAAATCTGTTTCAGTGTTATCTAGTTCTACTGCCAGGTTGGCAAAGCCAAAGTGATTTATTAGAACAGCTGCGTTTAGCAGATTCTCAACTTTAGACAGTAAATACATTCCTATACTTGATCAAACTGTTGTGTTAACTTTTAACAGCTAAGTACGTTACAGGTGTAATTTTTGTACAACACAGCTCCAGGAGAGTTTGCCTGGGGGTAGCTATACGTCAGATCTGCTCTTCTGTGGACTAGGCTGCAGAGTGTACTTTACAGCTGAGTTTACCAAGCCACTTAAGGGATTTGAACACCAACTCCCATTAAAATCCTTTGAGATTGAGCCTCCAAATCCCATGGACAGCTTTGACAATCTCAGCCAACATGTCCAAGACACAGCATAGATATACACTAGCCCATCCTCAGAGCAGCCCTGTGAGGTAAAACTGGTAGGTTGAAACTTGGAATTTCCATTCCACGGGAAATACCAACAGTTAAAAAACCCCATTTGTTCTAGACCAGCACAAAATTTGAAATTTTGAAATTGCAAAAAAAATTGCAGGAAAACAATCTTTTCATCAATCAAAATTTTTATATTGATATATTTGCAATCATACATTTGCAATACATTGCAATCTTGATTTTTTATTTTATTTTATTTTGATATTATTGTTCTTTTATTGTATTTTGATATTTTATGTTCCTTTCTTTTATTTTATATTTATTATTTTGTTAATTTAGGTTATATTATTTTTATTTTTGTATATAAATTGATCATTGTTTTTGAAATAATTGTCCCAATTTTTAACAGGTATTCTAATTTGTTTTGGAATTGGTTTTTGGATTGCTCAATTGATATAGTAACTGGTCATTTGTAATTGTTATTCTTATTGAAAATTGTTTGATAATTGATTTAGTAATTGGTTTTGTAACTGATAATTAGTTTTCTAAATTGGTATTCTAACTGGTAATAATATAATATAATATAAATGACAGTCAAAATGAAATATTTCAATAAGTTTGAATGGATAGTTTCAATAATTTTTCATCTAAATCTTAAACTAAATTGATACACTTCCATGTGATATTTCAATTTTCTTGAATCAGCATTTTCTTGTGGAAATGTTTTTTGTTGGAAATTTTTTGACCAACTCTGCAGTGAGATAGATGGGGCTGACTTTTGCCATTATCTAGGGCTGGGATTTTCAAAGATGCCTAAGTGAGTTAGGAACCCACTTCTCCTTGACATTAAATAGGAGTTATGTGCCTAAATTCCAGACTATTTTAAAAATCCCACACTAGACAAATAGAACCTTAGTTGGTGTATATACATGCTACCCCTTCCCCCTCCAATTTTCAATATTAATTACATTAATTAATAAATAACATTCACATTAATTATTAACAGAAGAGCACCATATCTACATTTGTGCTTGGTATTTGTTAGCTGAAATGCTGAATTATGATGCAAGTGGTTGTTCATTGCTGAGCAGGATTTAAGCACTAAATTGGTTTTAAATCCTTATGCAACTTTTACACCTATTTTTCACCATCTGTTTATGCAGTTATGGACAATGATGAATGTAATTGTTACCTCTTGTCACCAGAAGGGAGCACAGTGCAACTAGGACCAGGATAGAAGGAATGGTAATTCCCAGTACCGACTTAGAGGACAATCCTAGGAAAGAAATTGTATAATGTCAGCACAAAGGAGGCACCAGAGAAAAAATAAGAAATTAGCAGGGAGATAAAGAGTGAAATAGCTCTTGACATCTATTAATATTATCAGCTGCCTTTTTGGGAGAGTCTCTTAACTGTAATGAGTATTGAGGAGGGATCTGAATATGAGGTGGCAGGTGCATTGGCAAGCGGCAAGGGGACGGCATTCCTAACATTATGGGCAACCGAGGGAAAGGCATGGAATTGGAAAAAGGATGCAGTGACAAGGTCGGCCACTTTTTTATGTAGAACCAGAGCTGGCTGGGAATTTTCCATTCAAATGGCTTTTGGATGGGAAATGTGATTTCTACAAAATCAATAGCTTCTGTATGAAAATGTCAATTTTGCTGATTTTTTTTTCAATTTCCCAGCCAGGAAAATTCAAATTGAGAAGTTTCATTTCATGTCAGGTCAACATTAATCTTTTCATCTGCCTGAGCTGCTGCACTGCTTCATGGGAGCTGTAGTGTACGTGTCTCGTGCCTCTATTCTCCCCTAAGAGCTGGAATTCCTGTCCAGACTACATTTCCCATGGTTCCCCTTGGTCACAGTACTTCCATGATGCACCATGAAAATAAGTGGATGCAGAAATGAATGTCAAAGTGAAACATTTAATGTCAGGCCAACCAACCACAATGGAACACTTCAGTTCAGGAATGTTAATACATTTTATTTCTATTGCAAACATCAAAATGGAACATATCGGCATTCCAAAATTGATTTTTTTTCCAATTCTGGATGAAATCAAATGCCAGAATGTTGGAATTTCCCATGGAACAGAAATTCCAGTTGATGATCAGCTCTCTGTATAATTTACACGCCTTCCCTGAGCTTGATCATGCACATGTTTAGCTGCTGTGAGAGTGCAGATAGTTTATGTATGGGGAATGGTATATACTTTCTGGGAGGTGACTGGTACATATTTTAGGGGGAATCAATATTACTTTTGCTCATCTCCTTACAGCTGAAATTCAAACTGGAGGCTGGCTGCCAACGACAGGCGAGACAGGCGAGACTCATCAAGCCCTCGGATCGCTACCCCTTCCTGCTTCTCCACGTGGGCACCAATGATACTGCCAAGAATGACCTTGAGCGGATCACTGCAGACTACGTGGCTCTGGGAAGAAGGATAAAGGAGTTTGAGGTGCAAGTGGTGTTCTCGTCCATCCTCCCCATGGAAGGAAAAGGCCTGGGTAGAGACCGTCGAATTGTGCAAGTCAACGAATGGCTACGCAGGTGGTGTCGGAGTGAAGGCTTTGGATTCTTTGACCATGGGATGGTGTTCCAAGAAGGAGGAGTGCTAGGCAGAGACGAGCTCCACCTAACGAAGAGAGGGAAGAACATCTTCGCAAGCAGGCTGGCTAACCTAGTGAGGAGGGCTTTAAACTAGGTTCATCGGGGGAAGGAGACCAAAGCCCTGAAGTAAGTGGGGAAGTGGGATACCAGGAGGAAGCACGAGGAGGAGCATGCGAGAGGGCAGGGCTCCTGCCTCATACTGAGGAAGAGGGACGATGAGCGAGTTATCTCAAGTGCCTATACACAAATGCAAGAAGCCTGGGAAACAAGCAGGGAGAACTGGAAGTCCTGGCACAGTCAAGGAATTATGATGTGATTGGAATAACAGAGACTTGGTGGGATAACTCACATGACTGGAGTACTGTCTTGGATGGATATAAATTGTTCAGGAAGCACAGGCAGGGCAGAAAAGGTGGGGGAGTTGCACTGTATGTAAGGGAGCAGTATGACTGCTCAGAGCTCAAGTAGGAAACTGCCGAAAAACCTGAGAGTCTCTGGATTAAGTTTAGAAGTGTGAGCAACAAGGGTGATGTCGTGGTGGGAGTCTGCTATAGACCACCAGACCAGGGGGATGAGGTGGACGAGGCTTTCTTCCGGCAACTCACGGAAGTTTCTAGATCGCAGGCCCTGGTTCTCATGGGAGACTTCAATCACCCTGATATCTGCTGGGAGAGCAATACAGCGGTACACAGACAATCCAGGAAGTTTTTGGAAAGTGTAGGGGACAATTTCCTGGTGCAGGTGCTGGAGGAACCAACTATGGGCAGAGCTCTTCTTGACCTGCTGCTCACAAACCGGGAAGAATTAGTAGGGGAAGCTAAAGTGGATGGGAACCTGGGAGGCAGTGACCATGAGATGGTCGAGTTCAGGATCCTGACACAGGGAAGAAAGGAGAGCAGCAGAATACGGACCCTGGACTTGAGAAAAGCAGACTTTGACTCCCTCGGGGAACTGATGGGCAGGATCCCCTGGGAGAATAACATGAGGGGGAAAGGAGTCCAGGAGAGCTGGCTGTATTTTAAAGAATCCTTATTGAGGTTGCAGGGACAAACCATCCCAATGTGTAAAAAGAATAGTAAATATGGCAGGCGACTAGCTTGGCTTAACAGTGAAATCCTTGCTGATCTTAAACACAAAAAAGAAGCTTACAAGCAGTGGTAATCATCAAATTCCTACAGTTCATAAACAACAGTATTCCTGAGCCATTCATAGGCAGGCTGGATGGGCCTCTTTGGTCTCACTTGCTCTCCATTATTTCAAACCAGCACCTCTAGTAAGCTGGCCCTGCTGGAGAGAGAGGAGTCTGCTGCTGAGTTCTTTGCTCCCTCCGCAGACCCACTGCTGGAGAGGGTGAGAGGGACAAGCCCTGAATTGCGGAGCCTGCATGGGATGCAGGGCCTGCAATCTGCAAAGCCCCAAGTAGCCCACTGAGTGTTTGCTCTGAATTCACTCCATTTAGCTGCTCCACCAAAGCTTGGCTCAAAGAATGACTAAAAGCCAACGTTGGGTCTGACACTTCTATCCCTTGAGTGATGCTGCTGTCCCATGGGAGTTTAATTGTCTCCATGGGGATGGGATTTTTCCTTATGCTGCATCATCAACAATTATAAAGATTCTGCAAGTCAAATTAAGAAATCAGTGACACTTGTGCATCCCCCATTGCCTGCAATATGAGTTTGCCCAGCGGATGGATTAATAAACACTATTTTTGATAAAAAGAACGAGGAGTACTTGTGGCATCTTAGAGACTAACACATTTATTTGGGCATAAGCTTTCGTGGGCTAAAACCCACTTCATCAGATACATGCAGTGGAAAATACAGTAGGAAGATATATATATATATATACATAGAGAACATGAAAAAATGGGTGCTGCCATACCAACTATAATGAGAATAATCAATTAAGATGGGCTATTATCAGCAGGAGAAAAAAAACTTTTGTAGTGATAATCAGGATGGCCCATTTCCAACAGTTGACAAGAAGGTGTGAGTAACAGTAGGGGGAAAATTAGCATGGGGAAATAGTTTTTACTTTGTGTAATGACCCATCCACTCCCAGTCTGTATTCAAGCCTAATTTAATGGTGTCCAGTTTGCAAATTAATTCCAATTCTACAACCGCATTTGCTCCAATCCCTCAGACAGAGACAAAGACCTACAAGATCTCTATCAAGTATTCCTCGTTCTTTCTGCTGATACAGACTAACACGGCTACCACTCTGAAACCTGTCACTATTTTTGATGATGCACTAGAGGAACTCTCCATTAGCTGGGCTGGCTCTGCAGGGCTTACGAGAGTAAATGGGAGGAGAAAATGTAGGTCGGGTCACTAAAGTCAGCAGGTCCAATGTACACAGGGAATAAAACTGACAAGCAAGAGGACGTCTGGTTTATGTAGTCACTCTTTACAATACAACTGCTATTTTGAAAACTGACAATTTGAACAGTAACTTATTCATCTGGATTCTGCCCTAGCAATAGAGAATTTTTGTATAGACAAGGTGAGTTTAGTGTCTTACCTGTTACACTCAGATGCTGGGCAGTACTTAGACGAGAAAGAGTCTTATGATTAAGATTGTCCTTGTGCTCGTATAAACAGTAAAAGTTTCCTGAGCTGCTAGTGGATACTTCATAAGGCAGGTCGTAGGCAAATTTGCTTTCCTTCATTGGCTGGATTGCAATCTCCTTCCCATCTTTACAGAAAATAACACGGGTAAAAGGGGAAAGTGAAGGTATTTTACACTTCATCACCACTGTATCCCCTTGGGAACTGGATGCTTTGCCAAGAAACATCTTTGGAGCAGGGAGGTCTCCTACATAGGACAAAATATGAAATTAAACACACTTGACTCCATTTCCTTCTGGTGTTAACTGGCACTGCTCCAAGGTTTTCAGCAGGGGCTTTGGCTTAGTATGGCAGCTATTCCCATTCCCATGCTAAGATTTTTGTTAAACTAAGGCAATTCCTAGAGAAAAGCATTGTGAAGCTAGAGTTAAGGTTGAGAGCAGATATTAGTGACCTATGGGTAAAAATCCATGTAGACAATTATAGTCAGTAAAGGAACAGACACTGAAAAGCCAGGAAATTCAGAGCTGAGAGTAAACATGAGAGACATCAAACATTTGAAAGTACTGAAAATTGATTATTAAGGTATCCAGACAAACTTAACTCTGTCCTCCTGAGACATTCAGCACGACTTATCAATCCATGGCAATCACTTCTTAACAATTGAAATAACAGAGACTTGATGGGGTAACACACATGACTGGAGCACTGTCATGGATGGATATAAACTGTTCAGGAAGGACAGGCAGGGGAGGAAAGGTGGAGGAGTTGCACTGTATGTAAGGGAGCAGTATGATTGCTCAGAGCTCCAGTATGAAACTGGAAAAAAGCCTGCTGAGAGTCTTTGGGTTACGTTTAGAGGTGAGAGCAACAAGGGTGATGTCGGTGGGCATGTGCTATAGACCACCGGACCAGGAGAATGAGGTAGACGAGGCTTTCTTCAGACAACTAACAGAATTTTCCAGATCACAGGCCCTGGTTCTCATGGGGGATTTCAATCACCCTGAGATCTGCTGGGAGAGCAATACAGCACTGGACAGACCATCCAGGAAGTTTTTGGAGAGAGCTGGGGACAACTTCCTGGGGCAAGTGCTGGAGGAGCCAACTGGGGTCATGCTCCTTTTGACCTGCTGCTCACAAACAGGGAAGAATTGGTAGGGGAAGTAGAAGTAGGTGGCAATCTGGGCAGCAGTGACCATGAGATGGTTGAGTTCAGGACCTGACAAAAGGAAGAAAGGAGAGCAGCATAGGGGAGAGCAGCATAACACAGAAGCCCAAATGCCTAAGCTTAGGCAAAACTCCCACTGAATCATTTTTTATGACTATTTATTATTTTTATTGCTATCTACCTCATGGTTTACCTTTTGATTTTACTGCAATCCTTTTCTATCTGTTTAAACTAAAGAGCACTTGTTGACTTTCAATTCACATGGGTCACTAGTGAGGGTTGTACAGCAGTGATTTTCACCCTATGGTCCACGGACCTCCGGGGGTCAGCAGAGTATGTCGAAGGTCTCCTGAAAGGGTGTTGTTACCATAGAACAGTGGTTTTCCGCCTGTGGTCTGCAGACGCATGGGGGTCCGCAGACTGTGTCTAAGATTTCCAAAGGGTCTGCACATCCATTAGAAATTTTTTAGGTATCGGCAAATGAAGAAAGGTTGAAAACTACTGTTGCACAGAGTTCAGTGACTATGCTATTTGACAGATTATGCCCTTGCTATCACATACATTATTTATCAAAGATATTTTGCATAAAGTTCATACCACTCTATAGACAGTCCTGTGCTATTGGGAAAATAAATAATTGACCCATTATAGTGAATTTCATCTAATAATCATTGAGTTTTTATCATAATCATAATGAATCATAATCATTTTTCCTTCTCTGTGGCCAAATACATTTGTATTCCCAAAAGTAATTCCTCATCTTCCACAGATTGCAGATGTTTTTTCTGTCATCTCATTTCTGCTCTAGGTATGTGGAAAAACTACTCACCTGGAGAGGAGCAGGTCTCTTGGTTTGTGAAATGAATACCTTTAAAATAAATGAACAATAGATTGATTTTAGTATTAGGTCAATGTAGAGGCTCAGATTTTGATCTCAGCTGCTTGTGTCACCCACTGATTCCAACCCTAGATTCACACAAAGGTCCCAGTCCTGAGTTCACTGAGGTTCTGTATAAGTAGAGAGATTTGTTCGGTGGGAGCTCATTGCAGAATCAAGGCCTTAGCATGCAGCTAGGCTGTGTGTTCCCTTATCATAATTAAATTCTTGTGTAACTCCTTCCATGCTCTTTTTTGAAAAGCTAAGCCGTTCTGAAATGGCTACATATCAGATGGAGGACTGGTCACCTCAAAAATTGCAGCTTCTGAAGTCCCACTGCATATGAGCTCTCCATGTGACTATTAGTCAATTATATGTGGTTTTATTGCCTGGAGAGAAATATATTTTTTCTGTGCTCACATAAATAGTTTTAAGGGGCTCAAACAATTAAAACTAAAAATTGCACTTCTGGGCTGTGAATAAGCATAGAAATTTGCATTGAAAAGGAGACTTTTTTGAGAAATTCAGAGCATATCAAAATAGGACTTTTTAATGTTATGTTTTTTTTAAATGAAATCAGAACAGAATCTCAACTACTGCAACTTTCACAACCAAAAAAAGTCCTGATTCTGCTCCCTTTAAACTCAGCAGCTAACCTCACAGTCCTCGCTAGCTAGAATACTTAAAGTGTGTAAAAGGAAAATACTTGCACATATTAAATAATACAATTTAGCTATGACAATCTAATATTAGTTCAAATGATTTAAATAAGTATTTATCCTGTATTTTTCTTATCTGACAACTAAAACAGATCAGACAATTCATTGCAAATAATTAACCTGTTTCACTGTGACATTTTTTCTTAAACCACAAATACAATTGAACTCAGCCACCCCTCTACCAGCTGTGACTCCTGTTCCTTACAACTAGAATGATTTGAGTGGATTTCATGTTCTCCATTGGGTTTGTAAGATCCAGGCATCACTTGTATATTCCTAATGGAATGTAAGCTCTAGGACTGATAAAACATTTAATGACTAAAAATATCTCTTTTATTTAAAGTTCCGTAACTGTCCAAAGTATGTTCCTTTTCCATAGCAGTTAATTCTTAACCCAAGATATGTTACCTAAGCAAATGGCATTTATTTAGGGCCAGGTTCTACTCTCAGCTACACAGGTATAAATCAATCTGATATATAAATACATCTGTTGAGGTTGGTGGAGTTATCCTGGATTTACAATGGTGCCATTAAGAGGAAGAATTAGATCTTTAATAAAAAAATTGTTTTTTAAATAAGGCTGAGATTTTCAGAGCCACCTAAAAAATCTCAAAGCCTAATTCCTATTAAAATTAATAGGAACTGGATGTCTAATTCCCGTAGGGGCTTGGAAAATCTCAGTTTTACTGGCTAGTTAGACCTGTCATTAAAATGTTCCTGGTTAATTAAGGGAACAACTCTTTACTATTTTGTCCTGTCTCTTCTTAAAGTGAAATGCAGAATATCTGTAACATACTCACAGCATAGCCAGAGAACCAGCAGCAGAATCATTGGGAGAATCAGGAAGAATTTAGCCTTGAAATTTCTGCAGAGCCTTCTGCTGCTTTGGGTATGAGTTGGGAGACCAGCCCTGGGTCTCTGCTCTAAGCGTCCTTCTGCCCAGTGGGTTTCATAGAAGATCAGACACAGTCACTCTCATCTGAACTGCAATGTGCTCTTGGGTTGCAAATACTGGAGACCCTGCTGTCCCTTGGCTCAGAGCCTTCCTTTGCTCCTCAGGTTCAAACAGCAGTCAGGTTGATGATGCTTTCTCCTGCGGCTTGTGTCACTGCTCTCTGTATACAATAAGTGTTCACTTCATTCTGCTCTATGCCAGCCCTCAGCCCCAACTTCCTACAAGAAAAGTTAAGGCGTTGCCCTTGATCTGCACCTCAGACAATAGTAATGGATGGTCTACTCTTAGCTGTACCTACTGAATGGAAATAAACAGGAAAAGAGACATTTCAGCAAACTCAAACCTTTAAGCGATGTGTCTTTCAGTGGGTGTATAGGGCGTTTTAAGGTCACTGCTCTGTCGCACTCCCTAGCATGCACTAGACCATAAGAAAGTCTTTCACCATGTTTGAAGTAAGCAAGCTAAATAACCTCCCTTATACCAGTGTAAACCCAAGTAGTCACTACTAGACTAATACCAGTGGAAAAAAGAGAAGTAACATGACAACGCTCAGCAGAGTGACCCAGGATTTATGTGAGTGTAGGGGAGAGTAGAATTCGATTGAGAATGTTTATCTGTGGTTCTAGCAGACACCAAACACAGCAAGTGAGTCAAAAAGCTAAGGGGCTGAAAAGGCTGCAGAGAAAGCACAGATTTTATGTGTCAGATTTTATGGTAGATGATGGGGAAGTTCCTAACCACAGAACATCTTTAGGGGGAACAATTAGTGGGGGGGAAATTGGGAAATATTGTGAATAGCTGGAGATTCTTAACATCCTCCAGAAGTTTGAGAAGAAATGGGGGGCATGGGACAAGTTAGTGATAAAACTGGCTGAAGTTAGTCAGAAGTTCAAAAATTTCGAAAAAGCAGAAATGAAAATTTAATAAAATATGTGTGATGCCCCCCCCCCGGCCCGGCCGCCATTTTTGACCATTTCTAGATACTCACCTTGGGCAGGTTTTGTCCCTGATATTTGTCAGCCAAATCATCATCTAGATCTCAATTTGAAGTGCCGATTTTCTCTTGGCTTAAACTTGATTGTGGAGAGTAAAACACTGAAATTGCTAGAAGAACCAGGCCCTGACTTTGTGTCTCACACTGAACATTGTTTTATTTCATCCATCTGCAGGTGTATCAGTGATGTGCTGTTTTCCTGATTTTAACGGATTTTCACATTAATCCAACTGTAAATAGTTATATTCAGCACTTCTTAACCTTCCCAAAATATAAACAGTGAATTCTAACACCTAGCACTACCTTCGTCCCAAAGTGACCAAAGGATGGGGGGTAACTCACTCGAGCGTCCAACAGATCCTTTTGTTGCCGCCTAGGCCAGCGTCCTGTGTTCCTGTTTAGGCTGGGCTGGATTTGTCCCATACATGCCCTGATGAGGTGTAAACTGCCCTTCTGCTTCTGGAGAGTTTTTGTCTGGGCTTGCTTTAAGCCATGAGGACACATTTGCAGCCTCAAAGCTATATACATGAAATTACAACATGTAAGATTACAGTAACAACAATGCTCAATACATCATGAGCCTTCCGAAGACACCCAACATGACAGACTTTGCATTAGATACCACACAATCATATTATAAGGATGAACATGGGGGTGCTGGGTGTTCTCTGAGGTACAGAATGCCACACTCTGCCTTTCCTCCCAAGCCCCAAGGCCTAAATCTCTTGGGTGGTTCTGCTCAGAAATTCAGCTGGGTAATTCCAGCAGCAATGTCTCGGATCAGCCCATTCCCTGCTTCTGGCAAACAGAGGCTAGGGACACCATCCCTGCCCATCCTGGCTAATAGCCATTAATGGAACTATCCTCCATGAATTTATTTAGTTCTTCTTTGAACCCTGTTATAGTCTTGGCCTTCACAACATTCTCTGGAAAATTGTTCCTCAGACTGACTGTGTGTTGTGTGGAGAAATACTTCCTTTTGTTTGTTTTAAACCTGCTGCCTAGTAATTTCAGTTCGTGACCCCTACTTCCTGTGTTATGAGAAGGAGTAAATACAAATTCCTTATTTACTTTTTCCACAACAGTCATGATTTTATCGTATCTATCATATCCCTCCTTAGTTGTCTCTTTTCCAAGCTGAAAAGTTCCAGTCTTATTAATCTCTCCTCATATGGAAGCTGTTCCATACCCCTACTCATTTTTGTCGCCCTTTTCTGAACCTTTTCCAATTCCAATATATCTTTTTTGAGATGTGGCAACCACATTTGCATGCAGTATTTAAGATGTGGGTGTACCATGGATTTATATAGAGGCAATATGATATTTATTTATTATTATCTATCCCTTTCTTAATGATTCCCAACATTCTGTTAGCTTTTTTGGCTGCCGCTGCACATTGAGTGGATATTTTCAGAGAGCTATCCACAATGACTCCAAGATCTCTTTCCTGAGTGGTAACAGCTAATTTAGACCTGATCATTTTATATGTGTAGTGGGCTCCACGGGGAGCCATCAGCATTTAATGGTGCTTACAGTTAAAAACCTTTCTAGGTGACCCCTCAGTTTTAGCACAGCTCCAGATGCCCCACAGCATGCTCCCTTCCCTTGCCACAGTCCAATTGCTGGGATGCATGTGAGATCTACTAAGTATGTCAACAGGCCCCATCAGAAGGGACCCCAGCACTATTCTGCCTTCATGGAGGCAGGATGACCGGAAGTCAGAGCAGCCTGGCCCAGGATCACAGCCCAACTCCCTGAGTTGCTCCTCAGACACTGCAAGGTGGGAAACTGAGGCAAAGGACACTGCCCAATGTACTTTTACCAACACACTGTAGGGCACCCACCTTTACCCAGTTCCCAGGGCTCAAAACATAACCCAGTTCATTTAAGTACCCACCTTTACCCAGTTCCCAGGGCTTCGGGCATATGCTTTTACAAGACTCATAGACTCATAGACTTTAAGGTCAGAAGGGACCATTATGATCATCTACTTTGACCTCCTGCACAACACAGGCCACAGCATCTCACCCACCGACTCCTGTAATAAACCCCTAACATATATCTCAGCTACTGAAGTTTTCAAATCATGGTTTAAAGACTTCAAGGTACAAAGAATCCTCCAGCAAGTGACCCGTGTCCCACGCTGCAGAGGAAGGTGAAAAACCGCCATTGCTTCTGCCAATCTGTCCTGGGGGAAAATTCTTTCCTGACCCCAAATATGGCGATCAGCTAAACCCTGAGCATGTGGGCAAGCCAGACATCCAGGAAAGACTTCTCTGTAGTAAGTCAGATCCCACCCCATCTAACCTTCCATCACACGCCAGTGGGCATATTTACTACTAATAGTCAAAGATCAATTAATTGTCAAAAATTAGACTATCCCATCATACCATCCCCTCCATAAACTCATCAAGCTTCGTCTTGAAGCCAGATATGTCTTTTGCCCTCACTGCTCCCCTTGGAATTGTGGAAGAAAACAAGATAATATAGCTTCCTGCAGTAGTGGTAAGATTAAAATGTATCTCTTGCAAAAGGAAGCTCTTAGCATATACATAACTGTCATTAGCCTGAAAGATCGGGTGCCCTGCCAGGGTTGTTCCTAGTCACATGCCTTCCCAAAAAACATTGTCATGAACCGTGACAACCTCTCCTTGTTTCAACTTTCATGTACACTGAAGCTGCGGGGTTTCTAGAGGCCAACGTGTCCATTGGCTTCCTATCAGTATCCAAATATTGGGTATTAGTCCAGCAGCACCGACTATAAATCGGCTAGGCTCACCAGGTGAATTTCCCAATCCCACATGCATCCTCCCCACGGACCTGGCAGGATTAGGTATGTGGGAGCCCACACCCCTCCGACTGGCCCGTATGCTTGGAAGGAGCACTGCGAGCATCTTCATTTCCACCCTGAAACCCTCCAAGTATGTCTCCAAGGCCACAACTCAGATGGCACCCCCGAAGCATTAGTAAGGGCAGTGGGCCAAGTCTGATGCTCAAGATCAATCCGAATGGCCATGAGCTGGTCATTCAGAAAATCCTGAATCTCTGAACAGGCCAAATCCCACTGCAATACCTTCCCGCCTCAGTGATGTTTAATACCATCCTTGTCATTAGTTCCTGGGTTATTGAGCTAAGGGCAGAGATAACATGCAATTCACCAATTCTGTGCTCCAGTAATAAGGCCCGTGGCTTTCTCCAGCTGCCCTAGTTTTTCCTCGTGTTGTTGGCCCTTGTAGATATTCCAGATTGCCGCTGCGCTATTAGCACCATCCCATAGGCATTCGTTCAAGTGCCTTTTCCTTCTAGAGAAGACCCATGCCCTTTGCTCTGCTAACCGAATGGCAGCCCCCTTGGAGCAATTTGGGTATAAAGAGGTAACCTGAAAACTGGATAATGTCAGTGTGAATTTTACAATCCCTAGCGTGGCATTAACTATTGTCCATCGATATCCGAGCACATCTCTCTTTCATACAGTGTCATACCACATCTGTTGGTTAACAATTCTCATATAGCTCTGGGAAACATCAACATTAATGGCATAGGAAGGAGAATATTTCAATATGGTACAGGTTAAGTTATTGGTTATCGGGATTAATTCAGTACAGGTAAAATTTCCGTTAGTGGAATGCACTTTCTGAGTATGAGTTTGATTATTTACTAATTGGGTAACCAAATAACAATAAGGACCCCTTCCTTCCAACATACTGCATGCTCTGGAATGGCCATCATATCAACCCCGCTATGAAACCCACTAATCTAAATGACGGATTCTTGAAACTCATTTGTAGTTATATCATACACTTCTATCTCTACTGACCCGTCTGTTTTCCACTCAATTTTTTGCCTGTATGACATATTCTGAACCTTAAAGAATAAATTTTCCAAGCAATATTTAAATAAATCACTAAGATGTGAAGGCCTTGGCCATTGGTTTTCATCAGAATATATGGTATTATTGATATTTGGGTAAGTTACAGGAGTGGTAGTGGTGGTGGAGGAGCTGGCGGGGGCAGTGCTCGTGGCAGCAAGGCGCCTTTGGTATTTGTCCTCTGGAAGCCAATTAGGGAGGGCAGTGCATTCTGATGGTACTTGTCCATAAGTACAGAGCCCAGCCCCCGGAAGAAACCCAAACCACCACTCAACCCCGCAACATTCCCAAGAACGGTCCCCTGCCAATGTATTCCGTTCCCGCCACCAGGGCCAATTCTTAATGTCTTTTGTAGTCAGGAATCCATGGACTTTGGTGGTTTTGGCGGAGCGAGTGTTCCTTCGTCTTTCCCGGAGTAGTCATGGTGCAGGATCATGCAGGGGAGAGGATACCAGCACATCCCCCTGCAGTGGTTTGGTTCCTTAAACAGATGCTGGATATATGGTGGTTCCATTAGTGGACAAGGGAGCGGTTACTAGCACTTCACCTTGTCTTTGTTTCCTGCTGTCCAGGAGGTGGGAAAGAGGTACCAGAAGGAGAGATAGGCTGATCAGCAGTTGGAGTAGAATCATCTTGAGGTGGTGAGGCCTTTTTGCAGTGAGAAGCATGGGTCCAGGCAGTCAGTCCTTGGTACTTCACGGTGGTGTTGGTAGTCAACAGAACTTGATAAGCGCCTTTCCAGAGCGGGGTTAGAACAGTCCTTCGTTGATGGACCTCTATGTAGACCCAGTCTCCTGGTTCCAATGAATGACAGGGTTGCTCAGGATCCTTGGGTAGTGCTTCTTTCACCTGTGAATAAAGAGACCTAACACATTTCATTAATGCCTGGCAGTAATTAAGCATTGTATCATCCATCAAATGAATGTCTGTCTGGGCGAGGGCCAGAGGAGGCACTGCTGGAAGTTGCATTGGGTTCCCTGTCAGGATTTCATGAGGGCTAAGTCCAGTCTTTTGGTTGGGGGTGGCCCTCATGCTCATTAATGCTAACGGAAGGGCATCTGGCCATTTTAAGTTTGTTTCTGCACAGATCTTGGCCAGTTTGTTTTTCAGAATCCCATTCTGGCATTCTACTGTCCTGGCAGACTGAGGGTGGTGGGGACAGTGGAGGTTGTGTTGGATCTGCAAGGCTGCACATAACTCTTTTACAATCTGTCCAGTAAAATGAGTACCCCGATCACTGTTGATACCAACAGGTACGCCAAATCATGGTACAAGATCCTTAAGAAAAATGTTCACAACAGACTTGGCGTCTGCCCTCCTTCAAGGGAAGGCTTCAACCCAGCTTGAAAAAACATCAACTAATACTTATTCACATACTCATAATTACAACATTTAGACATTTGAATAAGATCAATCTGAATATTTACAAAAGGTCCCCAAGGAGGGGGATGCGCTGCCTTTCTAACTTTGACTGCTTTTCCAACACTATGTTGCTTGCAGATTGCACACTGTTGACAGTAATGTTGGGCTACAGAGGAAAAATTTTGTGAATACCAGTCTTGTTTAACTGCAGCAATCATCCCTCCCTTTGCTCATGTGTGCCATTGTGTGGTGCACGCGAGCAAAGTAGGGCAAGAGCACCTTCAGTGCAACCAGGCGGCTGTCCAGGTAGCGCCACAGGTGATCAGGGAGCAAAGTGCACCCAGCAACACTCCAAGAACATTTTTCGGCTTTCGGTGCCACGTCCTAGATCTTGGCAAGGTCCTCAGGGGAGGCCAGCAGAGGTTGCTCAATCATGGCAAGAGTGTACACAGCCTGAGAGGGAGAAAGGGCCACAGTTTTGGCTGCTGAATCAGCTAAAGCATTTCCACGTGTAACTTCATCATGAGGGGCTGGTGAGCAATACATTTTACAACACCAACAGCTTTGGGCAACAGAAGGGCATCCAAAAGAGCAGACACATATGTGCCATTTTTAATAGGGGAACCAGAGGATGTAAGGAAGCCTCTGTGTTTCCACAGTTCACCATAATCATGTACTACTCCAAAAGTGTAGCAGGAATCAGTATAAATAGTAACAGCTTGATCCTGTGCCAAAATACAGGCTCGGGTCAAGGCAACGAGTTCGGCAACCTGGGCTGAAAATACAGAGGGAAGGAGGGCACTTTCAATGACAGAATACAAAGAGCATACTGCATAGCCAGCAACCATATTTCCCTTAGATTTTCGCAAACAAGAGCCATCTACAAAATAAATGAGTTCAGGGGTCTATAAAGGCACATCCATGAGGTCTTCCCTTGGATGGGTAAGGATAGAAATCACAGACACACAATCATGGGGCTCTCCATCCTCTGGCAATAAGGAAGCAGGATTTAAAATGGGACATTGAGTCTGGGTAATATGAGACAAGGATAGCAGAACAAGTTCGTATTTGGTGAGGTGAGAAGTAGACAGATGTTGAGTCTCAGATTTTAACAGAAGAGCAGCCACAGCATGAGGTACTGCAACAGTCAAGGGTGACCCTAGGACTATGGATTCAGACAACTGCACAGACAGAGCAACTGCCGCTACAGCCTCTTCCCCCTGAGGCCCCACCTGCACTCAGCACTGAGGCCTCATCCTGCTCGGTCTCTTTCGCCCCGAGGCCCTGTCCACCGCTCACATGGGGGAGGAGGGGGCAGAGAGGAGCAAGCGGTGGGCAGTGCCTGGGGGGAAAGAGGTTGAGTGTGGGTGGAGCTGGGGGGAGGGTCACGATATGGGTGCCGCTGCCATTGTAAACCCAGTACTGCCCCGCGTGCCTCTAAGAGGCAATACTTTCCACTCGCAAGCATGGAGTTTGTGTATAACAAAAAGAAAACTTTTATTAAAAGGGAACCCAGCATTAATTTGGGGAAACAACACAACCCTGATTTGAAAGAATGCAACCATAAGCAAATCTCTCTCTCTTTCTCTCTCTCTCTCTCTCTCTGGTATCGGTGCCACTAGATGGGACACAACACCGCACCCGGGAGGTCTGTGGGTTACACAAACACCCGCCCACCCCACAGCACTGTGAGGTCTGAGGCCTTTTCCGGCAGCCATATTAGGAGAGCAGCAGCCATGAACCAAGCAGCAGAAAGTCACATCCTCACATTCCATCTAAATTACATTAAAACAATGTAATATTGTTCTGTTAAGAAGGAGATTCTGTCCTAATAGTGCCCACCCTCACTAGATAATGAAACAGATCTTAAGATGTTTAAAGAAAACTTTGTTTGACAGCATTCTGTCTGACAAGGAAACACTTATCAACGGTTGTGGGTGTGAAATCTCTACTTCTTTATTGTTTTGTCTTTATGGACCCCGCTTCTCTACTGTTTTTCTGTATGGCTTCTGTCTGGTTCTTTGTTTCTGTCTGTTATATAACTAATTTTGCACGTTTTAAATCAACTAAGAAGATGGAGTATGATTGGTTAAAGAAATGTTTCACAAAATGTTAGGATTGGTCAAAGAATTATTTTGTAATAGTTTAGTAAAATGCTTGAGGTAGAGCTAAGTGGGACTCAAAGTTTCACTATAAAAACTGAGATCCAAGAAGGAGACCATCTGGGGAAAAGAAAGGGAAAGGAAAAGAAGAATAAGAAGGAAAGACCTGGAAGAAGAAGAACTCACAACCTTGGTGTGTAGCAACCAGAACCCAGATGAGATGAACCTGGCCTGGCCAACAGGGAAAGTCCGCCTGTGTGTCAGCATTGTATGCTTAGCGTGTGTATTCTGCTTGGTGACTGTTAATAACTAGAGGGTAAGGATATTATTGTGTAAGACTCTTTCACTGATAAAAGGTCTTGTAAAAGAGTATGCCCCGAGCTCTGGGAACTGGGTAAGGGTGGGTGCCATACAGTGTGCGGGCAGTGTCCTTTGCCTCAGTTTCCCACCGTGCAGTGTCTGAGAAGCAAACATCCCTTTAATATGCCCCTCCCCTTGCCCTTTGCTTCACCCCACTCACAGTTGGCTGTCCTTGGTCAGGGAGGGCCCAGAGTTCAGAGGTGTGTTCACGTGGGTTCACCTCCCACCCCTGAAAGCGTGGGCGGGGGGCTCTGAGCATCATGATGCAGCCATGCACCTCGGCAGCGGGGTCACGGCCACTGCTAACTCTGCCACCGAACTCTGCTACAGTTGTTGTTATCTCTGTCACCACTCAGCTCTGCTGTTGCTGCTTACTACCTCTTCTGCAGCACCACGGTCCAAGGGCCCCCACCTAGCCCCGCTCTCAATGATTTCAACAGGAGACTTTTCATCATCTTCACTGCAGCACTGTCCCCACACTGGGTCTCAGGCCTAACCCCTCAACCTACTCACCAGTGACTTCTGCTCTAGCAACCAGAAACAAGAACTCTCTACTGAACCCAATCATCTCTGTTGCGGACAACACAAAACAACCCCTCCCCTCCCTTTTACAGGGATTTGGCATCCCTACCTCATGGTTGGCAGGTGAGGTTCAGTGTAAGGGGACCCCCCTTTAATCAGGGCAGACTAAGTTCCTTTACTGCCCCTTACTCATGGAATAAGGAAAGAACATTTCAACATTCAATACGAAAGTGAATTATAACTCCAAACCAGCCAAAACTGATCCCTTTGGCAGAGCAGGTTTGTCTGCTGATCCCCCAGGGGAAGTAGGGGTGCCTATGCCAGCAGTTCTCAAACTGGGGGGTCACAACTCCTGAAGGGGTTGTGAGTTTATTACGCGGGGGTTGTGAGTAACTGGGCGAAACAGAGAGCAACTTCTATAAAATATATAATTTAAAACTAGCGTTTTAGAACAATTACATACACCTTTCTCTCACAAGGTAGTGTATTTACTTCAAAATGTATTGTAGATGTATTATGCAGTGATCCTTGTTCCTAAATGAAATATACATTTGTATTATCACCACTGTAAGGAAATTGGGGATTGCAGTCTCGTACATGCAGGTTTGTTGTCTTGAGATTTAAAGGTGGGTCAGAGACAACATTAGAGGGCTCGATCGTTCAGCAGCTGAAGAGCTGCATTAAATCACAGACAAATCAGAACATTGAGACTGGCCCACCCCCAAAAAAGCAATTTATAATTTAACAGTCAGACACACAGGTGGGGCAGCACTGGTGGGAGCTATAGCCATCCCAAAATTTGTCTTAGCCCCCCCACAGCCACCTCTCCTAGTGCAAAGGTTAAACATTATGCAGATGTGTGGGTAGCATGGTAGAGCACTGCCACCCTTACTTCTGCAGTTCTCCGCTGCAGCTGGCGGTGGTGCTGCCGTCCGAGCTGGGTGCCCGGCCAGTAGCCGCCGCTCTCTGGCTGCCCAGCTCGGAAGGCAGCGCCGCTGCCAGCAACAGCACAGAAGTAAGGGTGGCAATGGCGTGTCAATCTAAGAACACAAGAACAGCCATACTGGGTCGCACCAAAGGCCCATCTCGCCCAGTATCCTGTCTTCCGACAGTGGCCAATACCAGGTGCCTCAAAAGGAATGAACAGAACACGTAATCATCAAGTGACCCATCCCCTGTCGCCCATTCCCAGCTTCTGGCAAACAGAGGTGTTGCTGGCACCCAGTGCCAGAGGCAAGCAACAGCAGGGGTTCGTTGCCCGGTATGCGTCACCCAATAAACACAACGGGGTGGAGAAGCAGAAAAGTTTATTTGAAGTTCCAAAGAAGGTACAGGGAGAAAAGAATCTCAAATCCTGCACACTGAGCAGGCAGAGTCACATACCTTTATACTTCTTATCTTTATTGCATTACGCATCAGCCAAGTAAAACTGCTTTGCCTTATATGGGTTACAACAATACTTTTTCCGGCAACCTTTAACAAGCATTTTAGCAATTCAAAACAACAGCACAGCCTGCTTAACCTTGCGATTAATGAGGCAAATAAGCGGTTATGGCCTTGTAGCTGATTCTTGCCGTTATCCTAACTTGGCGCCAGCAAAACCTACACGAAACAGCTCTATCTGCAGCTGCAGCATTATTTTGGGAATACAAGGGCTTTCTCAGGCCAGCCAGGACTGAATTCTGTGAAGGGGGGTTGAGAAGGGCACCTGGGCCTAGAGCGAAGAGACTTCCTCAACACTCATGGTCTTCCATCCCCTCGACTTAACTAGTGGCCATGCCCTGGGACCCCAACAGAGGTTAGGGACACTATCTCTGCCCATCATGGCTAATAGCCATTGATGGACCTATCCTCCATGAATTTATCTCGTTCTTTTTTGAATGCTGGTTATAGTCTTTGGCCTTCACAACATCCTCTGGAAAATTGTTCATCAGACTGACTGTGTGTTGTGTGGAGAAATACTTCCTTTTCTTTGTTTTAAACCTGCTGCCTACTAATTTCATTTGGTGACCCCTAGTTCCTGTGTTATGAGAAGGAGTAAATACAAATTCCTTATTTACTTTTTCCACACCAGTCATTTTATAGACCTCTACCATATCCCCCCTTAGTTGTCTCTTTTCCAAGCTGAAAAGTCCCTGTCTTATTAATCTCTCCTCATATGGAAGCTGTTCCATACATTTTTGTTGCCCTTTTCTGAACCTTTTCCAATTCCAATATATCTTTTTTGAGATGGGGGCAACCACATTTGCATGCAGTATTTAAGATGTAGGCGTACTATGGATGTATATAGAGGCAATATGATCTTTTCTGTGGGTGCAATTATGGACTCCTCAGAGCTTGGCCCTGCATTCGGTGATGGCCGCCTTTGTCCCTGTGCAGTGGACATCATTCAGCCAGGTGGGGTCAGAGCCTTGTCCAAACTGCGCTCTTCCTGGGGCTGATAATGCCGTCCCGCAGCCCAGCTGCCTGCACACAACTCCGGCATCACATAGGTCCCAGCTGTAATCACACACGGTTCCCCATTATTGGTTATGAAGCACTTTGACTCTTCCTGTGTAGTGACTCTGGCTGTTCACCAGTCTGAGCTGGGAGTGCTCTGAAATGGTCAAATCCACCAATGCACCACAGGCATTACCACGGAGCTGTACCGAGGCCAGAGCGAAAAGGAAAAGGTGGCCGCTACCTTTGCGGGAGTGTCGGACGATGATTTTTTTAAAGGAAGGATGAAAAAGTGGCAATGAATGAAACTTAGAAATGATAATGTGCCAGGTAGTTGAAATGCTGATGTCGGTTTGCAGCAGCTCAGTGTCAGACACATAGCAGAGCAGCTCTTCAAAAATTGCCTCTTTTCATTACTGTTAATGGCGTGTTTCCCATTTTTAGCCTTTTTTGGCACCTGTTTCCAAGAATCTTGGGTTCTGAATCACTTCCCACACTGCTGTACATTAGCCAAGATGGGCAGGCATGGTGACCCTATCCTCTGTTTGCCAGAAGCTGGGAATGGGCGACAGGGCATGGATCACTTGGTGATTCCCTGTTCTGTTCATTTCTTCTGAAGCAGTTGGCATTGGCCCCTGTCGAAAGACGGGATACTGGGTTAAATGGACCTTTTGTCTGACCCAGTCTGGCCGTTCTTATGTTCTGACATATGCTAATGAGGACAACAGCAATTGGATGTCGGTACATCTCTTTATTAATTTAGAAAATAATATTTTAAAATGACTCTTGATAAAGATGATAGCATGAAACTGACGTATTTCTGAGTGACACGAGTATTCTTAGCCTAAAAGTTCCTCTAGGGGGCTCGTCACACCCACAGCCGGCTCTCTATGCCAGTTCCTCATAGCGCTTGGTTGAGGGTCTTAGTCCTGCTCTTTGTCCTGGGCCCAGCAGATCTAATCTAACCTAAAGCTCCAGAATGAGGATCAGCTTCCCTCGCAACATGGAGCTCTCTCCCATAGGGGTAAAGCTGGAGACAGAACTTGCTCGGGCTGTAGAGTAAACTGCCTCAGGAACTAAGAACCATCACAGACCTTAACACCCTCCACTCTCAGTGCCAGCAGCACACCTCTGACCCGCCTTCTCCAGCACAAACACAGGGGAGTGTGGCCATCGGCTAGCGCAAGGCGTTCCGCCACATCAGCGATGAGGACAGGATGAGAACTACAGGTGGCTGAAACTGGAAAATTCCAGTTTGCAGGACCAAACCAAATCATTTTGAAATTTCCCATGAATTGTAAATTCTGAAAAAATTCAGTTTCAGAAAATTCTCATTTTCTTATTCTGTTTTGGAATTTCAAACTTTTGTTTCAAATTCTGCCTGATGCGGTTATATTCATGTGCATATTATTTGTATGTTATTTTTTGACTTGTCAGTAGTACAAGTGACTAATATGCACTACTACCACTGACAAGTCAGGATCTGACATAATAGTTGAAATATTCTGTTATTGTTATATTATTATATGTTCTATTGCTGGTCTATTGTTTCTTTTTAAAACCATTGGGGCAGCTGCTACTTAGTATTGATTAAGAATATTATCTTTTATTTTATGTCACAGTTGTAATGAAAGACTTTGAGCTGCAGCCCTGCTCCCTGCAGCACAGCGCCACCTAGGCCCAGCACTGACTGCGAAGGGAGAGTGCCCCTCAGTGAGCTCACCCACCCCATTCTTTGCAAACCAGGCCCACTGATGCCAGGCTGGGTCACTGAGGCCAGCACTGACTGTGAGGGGAGAGCGCCCCCTGCGGAACCACCACCCCTGCAGTACAGGCCCCCATCACCATGCAGGAAATTACATATGTGAGGGTTACCTGAGCACACAACACTGGCATCTTCTTCATGAGTTATGGTCTCCCTAAAGTCTAGCCCTGCACTCGGTGAGGAAAGCTTCTGCTCCTGTGCAGTTAATCTCATCCAGCCAGATGGGGTGAGCCCCTTCTCCAAACCAAGCTTTGTCTGGGACTGATACTGCCCCACACGCCAGCTGCCTGCACACGACTTTGGCATCATTAATATCCCAGCTGTGATCACACACGGCTCCCCACTGCTGGTCATGAAGCACTTCGAGTCGGCCAGCGCAGTGACTTGGGCTGTTCACCAGGCGGAGCTGAGTGTGTTCTGAAATGGTCAATGGTCAAACCTACAAACACCCCAGGAGAAAAAAAAGACTAACCAGTAAAATCCACTCCAGGGGGATGCTGTAATTATCCCCCCAACCAAGTGCACTAACCCAGGAAATTCAATGTTAAGGTGAAACTGCAAAGAACCCTCAGCATGTTACGATCTGGGAGGTCACAGCTAAGCACTAATCAACCTTAACTCTGCCCTGCAGTGACTGCGGGGTTTGGACAGCACTGGTCTCTCAGGTGCATGTGTGGCCCAGTGGGCATGTTACAGAGCTGGGAATTCTGTGGATTGTATGGAGCCAGATTGAGGGCTTGTGAAAAGCCCCTTCCAGCCCCCCAACAGTCAGCAGCACAGGGCAGAGTTGAGGCTGCCTAGCTTGGCTGTGCTTGAGATGCCCGTGCCCATGGGGATGGGACCAGGAACCCAACGAACAAGCCACATCACCAGCTGCAGGGCCCAGAGATCCCACCCATGCTGGGAGCACCCCTACTGCCGTCGGGGGAAGACCTGCCTGCATGGGACAGCCCCTCTGCAACAGGAGCTAGGAGCGGGCAGGGACCCACTCCATCCAGTGGGGAGAGCTGTCGACCTCCCAGCAAAGGGCCCCCTCCTGCCATTGTCCCCCAGCTCTTCTGACCAGCCGAGGTGGGTGGAGGGCTGTGGGGGAGCGTGTGTTGTGCCTGCGTGGTTGTGGGCAGACAGTGGTTATTGCTGTGGCATGGTGGGGTGACTCCATTATCCAACCTCCATGTCGACTCCCCTGCTCCAATCCTACCCGGCGATGAATCGTGGTTTCCCCTTCTCACGGGCTGGCCCTTGGCTCCGTACGATGCCCTAGAGATCACAGGGGCTGTCTGGCCCTTCATGCACCTGGCCACGAGGTGGAGGCACTGAGTGCAGAGAACACAGGGCCCGCTGGACCAAAGGTGGGACACCCCAGAACGGGGAGAGCATTGGGAGTGCTCCCGAGGGGCCTGAACATGGTTTCCTTAGAGGGAGTGGGGGATGTCCCAGGCCAGCACATGGACCATGTGACCATGTGGGAGCTCAGCATAGGGAGCAGGGCTGCGGTGGGGCTGTCTAGCCTGAGAGCAGAGTCCCAGAGGGGACCGTGATGCTGGGGAAAGGGACCAGAGAGGACATGGGAAGCCCAGAAGGGGAGACTTCATTTGAAACACCAGTTGAGAGATGTATGAGTATCCCCAGGTCACACCCAGAAGGGAAACTGAGTCCCCATAGCACACCTCAGTGTGGCAGCTTTGTTGGACATGTTACAGTCATTCACCCCACTCCCAGCAGCACAACACCTCCAGTGCTGCTCTGGGGCATTGGGGCGAGAACTGACTATGGTGGGGGGGAGAACGCCTCCACCTCCTGCACAATAAGACAGGGGTTAATATTACCTGAGCAGTCAACACCAGCATCTTCTCTGTGGGTACAGTTCTTGCCTCCCCAAGGACTAGCTCTGCATTCAGAGAGGGAAGTTTCTGTTCCAGTGCACTTAACCTCAGGCAGCCAGATGGGGTCAGACCCTTCTCCAAACTCAGCCAGCCCTGGGGCTGATAACGCCGTCCCACAGCCCAGCTGCCTGCACACGACTCCGGCATCCTGTAAGTCCCAGCCCTCATCACACATGGTTCCCCACTGCTGGTTATGAAGCACCTCGACTTTCCCAGTGCAGTGACTCGAGCCATTCACCAGCTGGAGCTGAGCGTGCTCTGAAATGCTCAAACCTACAAGTGCAACGTGGGAATAAAGACTCAGAGAGGGGAAGATCAGGTCTGAGCCATGAACGTCCTTTCTAGCATCCTCCATGTCTATGTGTCTTTACAGCGGGATGTTCCCTGTCTCCTGGGAGCCTGGAGGCAACCAGACCTTTGCCCCTGAGCCAGGGCTTAGGACGTGAGTTTCAACAGCGGAAAAGCCTAACTGCATAAAGGTAACAAATTCCCTGCAGCCCAGACTATTTACAACAAGATCTTCACAAGAAATATGAAGATTTCCTTCTTGAGAACATACCTCCCTTTGGAAGGACATAGGTGAGTGGCAGAAGCCCTACCCATAATGCCGTAATTGATGGGCAAATGGGGGTGTGGCTTTTGCTACATGTGGGTTACACCAGTTTGACTGAATTTGGTTAACCCTGTGCAAAATCCCGTGGAGACACTCTTATTTTGGATTTGGCCTTTCTGGGGTTAGCTTCCCCACTGTCAGAACAGGGACGAAGCAGAACCAAGATAAGTGTAGACACGCCAACCAGCACGGTTTTCTCTCTGTTTGCAAACAGCACTTTAGTTAACCCAGTGCTGGTTTACACCTCAGGAACTGACTGATGCTAAACCACAGTGGGTACCCAGGTCAGGACTGGAAGGGAGCTCCTGGGTCATCTGGTCAAATCCCCAGCTATTGCAAATCCCCCATCATATCATCCCATTCTTAAACACGTCAAGCTCCATCTTTAAACTAGTTAGAGTGTTTGTCCCCCACTCCTCCTATTGGGAGGCTACTCCAGAATCTCCTTCCTCTTATGGTTAGAACCCATCTCCTAATTTCCAGCCTCAACTTATTCCTGGCCAGTTTATCCCCATTTGTTCTGGTGCCAGGATTGTCCATTAGCTTAAATAGCTCTTCTCTCCCCCGACCCCTGAGGTATGTGAAGAGAACCATCAGATCCCCTGTCAACCTGCGTTTGCTAGGCTAAACAAGCAAAGATCTCCAGTCTCCTCTAGTAAGAACAGCTCTCCATTCTCCTGGTCATCCTAGAAGCCCATCTCTGCACCTGGGCCTGTTTGAATTCACACCCCAGTAAGGCTGGGCAGGGCTGTTAACCCCTTGGGCTGGATGGGTAATGGAGATCCAGAGTGACTAAGTGATTTGCCCAAGGTCACAAAGTAAATCTGTGCCAGAACAGGGACTTGAACCACAGCCCAGAGTTATAGAGTTTAGGGCCAGAAGGGGCCACCAGATAATCTAATCTCCTGTGTATCACAGGCCACCAACACCACCCAGCACCTGCACACTATACCCTACAATGGAAATTGTATCATGGCCCTCGGGAGACTAGACTATTGTGTGCCATAGGCAGAGACTAGGAGGGACTGAGGTGCACCAAGGCTCGAGGCCCCTGCCATGGCAGGGAATTGATTAAATGAGATACACCCATATGATCCCGGCATGTGACCCATACCCCACACTGCCAAGGAAAGTGAACCCCCCTAAGGTCACTGCCAGTCTGATCTGGGGAAAATTCTTTCCCGACCCCACAGGTGGTGATCAGTTAGACCCTGAGCATATGAGCAAGAACCAGCCAGCCAAGCTCTGTGAGAGAGAAGCTCGGTGTCACTCAGAGCCCTGGCCCACCCTGTCCTGTGTCCCATCCCCAGCCATGCCCAGTCCTGATGCTTCAGAGGAAGAAGACCAAAAAAACCCTACAACCCTGCCACCCCCCAAAATACCCCCAAATAAACCACCCAACCAACCAAAACTACATTGGGGGGAAAATTCCCTTCCTGACCCCCTGCAGGTGACCAGCTGAAGCCCTGAAATTGGAGATTTTAGGATCATTGCAACAGAAGAGGCTGCCGAGCTCTGCCTCTCACCACCACAATCAATCCTGTCATACAATCCTACTAAACAATTTGTCCAGCTCACTCTTAAAACAATAACTAAGTTGTTGGTCCCCACAACTCCTCTTGGGAGGCTGTTGCAGAACCTGCCTCCTCTGATGGTTAAAAACCTTCCTCTAATTTCCAGCCTGAATTTGTTCATGGCCAATTTATATCCATTTGCTTTTGCACCAACATTGTCCTTTGTCTTCAATAGCTCTTCACCCTCCCTGGTATTTACCCCGCAGTGTTTTTACAGAGAACAATCAGATCCCCTCTCAGCCTTCTTTTTGCTAAATGAAAAAGCCACACTCTTCCAGTGTCTTTTCATAAGATCGCCACTCCAAACCCTGATCATCCTAGTAGCTTTTGTCTGCACCTGCTCCAGTTTGAATGAATCTTCCTTGAACATGGGTGACCAAATCACACTCCGTATTCCAGATGGGGCCTTACCAATGCCTCGTACAATGGCATGAATACTTTTCTCTCTTTACTGGAAACGCCTCGCCTGATACACCCTAGGATCATATTTGTCTTTTTTGCAGCCTCATCACATTGGTGGCTCAGAGTCATCCCGTGATCAAGCCGCACTCCCAGGTCTTTCTCCTCCTCCATTGTTTCCAACTGATAAGCCCCAATCTGTAGTAGAAATTCTTATTATTAGACTCTAAGTGCATGACGTTGCATTTTGTACTATTGAATTTCATCCCATTTCTGTTATTCCTGTCTTCAAGGTCATCCAAATCTTTCTGTAGAATACTCTGATCCTCCTCTGTACTGATCACATCTTCCAACTTTGTGCCATCAGCAAATTTCATTAGTGCACTCCCACTTTTTGTGCCAACGTCATTAATAAGAATATTGAATAAGACTGATACCAAGACTGATCCTTGAAGAACTCCATTAGTAACCTCCCTTAGCCTGATAGTTCACCTCTTGGCACAACCTGTTGCCTTCTTCCCTTTATCCAGTTCCTCACCCACCTTACAATGCTTGTACCAATCCCCATCTTCCCTAATTTAACTAATAATTTCCCACGTGATACAGTGACAAAAGCTTTACTGAAAGTCCAAGTATATTAGATGTACTGCACTTCCCTTATCTAAAGAATCAGATGCATCCGATCTGTAGCTCACGAAAGCTTATGTTCAAATAAATTTGTTAGTCTCTAAGGTGCCACAAGTACTCCTTTTCTTTTTGTCTCAAAGAAGGAAATCGGGTTAGTCTGGCACAATCTACCATTGGTAAACCCCAATTGCATTACAGCCCCTTTTCCATTTACCTCCACGAATTTAAGTATTCTTTCCTTCACAATTTGTTCTAAAACCTTTCCTACTATTGAGGTCAGATTAATGGGTCTGTAATTGCTTGAATCACTTTCCCCCCCACTTTCTTAAATGTAGTTACGACATTAGCTATTCTCCAGTCATATGGTACTGCTAGTGGACTAGCAATCTCATGTACCAGTTCTTTCAGTATTCTGGGATGGATGTTAGCTGGCCTTCCCAATTCGGATGTGTTAAGCACTTTTAAATTTTTCTTCCACCTTAGATGTGGTAATTTCCATGTGTGTACACTCATGCCAGCAGATCGAGGGACGTGATCATTCCCCTCTATTCGGCATTGGTGAGGCCTCATCTGGAGTACTGTGTCCAGTTTTGGGCCCCACACTACAAGAAGGATGTGGAAAAATTGGAAAGAGTCCAGTAATTACCTCCCTAATTCAACAAGGAGTTATTATTCCGACAGTCAGTGAATGTAACACCCCCATTTTACCTGTAAGGAAACCTGGCAAGCAGACGTGGCACTTTGTCCAGGATCTCCATGCTGTCAATGCTGCTGTTCTCCCTACCTACCCAGTTGTCCCGAACCCTGCTATTATTCTCTCCTATATTCCTCCCTCTGCCGTTTATTTCACGGTTGTCGACCTCTGCTGGGCTTTCTTCTCTATCCCTGTACACAAAGATAGTCAATATCTGTTCGCTTTCACCTACCAAGGGTGTCAATACACTTGGACCAGGTTACCCCAGGGTTACACCGAATTGCCCACCTTGTTCTCGCAGATCCTCAAAAGGGATCTGGATGATATTGAATTCAAAATGGGGTCCACTCTAGTCCAATACGTAGATGACCTACTGTTGGCATCACCATCTTTAGAGGCCTCTAAAACTGATTCCCTTACACTATTGCAAGCTCTAGCCGAGAAGGGTCATAAAGCCTCCAAGTCTAAACTACAGCTCTGTCTGCCCAAGGTCCATTATTTGGGACATGATATTTCAGCTGCAGAGAGATGCTTGTCCTCTGTGCGAATACAAGCCATCCTCCAGGTCCTTAAACCAACCACAAAAAACAAATGTGCGGCTTCATAGGTATGGCCGGGTATTGTCGAGAGTGGATCCTTGGGTATACAACTATTGTTAGGCCTCTGCAAGAATTAACCCTTGACAAGGATAATTTACTAAAATTAAGGAGGTTCTTACCAGGTCCCCCGTCTTGGGTTTACCTGACTACCAGAAGCCCTTCACCCTCTACTGCCATGCGAAGGACGGAATAGCCTTGGGGGTCCTTACTCAAACTCATGGTGACAAACGACACCCCGTAGCGTATTATAGCTCACCTTTGGACCCTGTAGCAGCTGGACTCCCTCCTTGCCTTTGGGCGGTAGCTGCAGCCACTTCCCTTGTGGAGGCTTCTGCTACTCTCATTTTGGGTTCCCCCTTATGTGTTGCCTTCCCGCATGCTGTGACCACTCTGCTTCTGAAAAGCAGAACCCAGCACCTCTCCAACTCTAGACTAACTAAGTATGAAATGCTGCTTTTAAATGCTTCAAATGTAACCCTTACTCGCTGCCCTGTCCTTAACCCCACTTCCCTACTTCCCGCGGCAACTGAGGGACAACCTCATGACTGTTTAGCTGAGACAGCAGAACTCTCCACTCCTAGAATTGATCTAAAGGATACCCGGCTTCATAATCCTGATCTACTATTCTATGTAGATGGGTCCTGCCTCAGAAATCCTGCGGGCCTGCTAGTGGCCGGCTATGCTGTTTGTTCCCAACACGAGTCTGTGGAAGCCCACTCCCTTCCAGGAGCACACTCAGTCCAAGTCACAGAACTTGTCGCCCTTACCGATGCTTGTACTTTAGCCAAGGACAAGTCTGTTACCATCTACACAGACTCTTGATATGCCTTTGGGGTGGTTCATGATTATGGGCAACTATAGAAACACCAAGGATTTCTCACTTGGGGTGGGCAAAGATTAGTAATGGGCCCTTTGTTGATGCTCTTCTCTCTGCCCTTCAACTCCCTTCTGCCATTGACTCCTTGAAGTCTTTAAACCACAATTTGAGGACTTCAATAGCTCAGACATAGGTGAGAGGTTTTTCGCAGGAGTGGGTGGGTGAGATTCTGTGGCCTGAGTTGTGCAGGAGGTCAGACTAGATGATCATAATGGTCCCTTCTGACCTTAGTGTCTATGAATTTATGAAAATGTACTGCTCACCAAAAACCTTATCATGATGTTACTAGAGGAAATGCACTTGCAGATGCTACTGCCAGACAGGTGGCCCTTTCCGGGTCTCCGGCTCCATTTGATTTTATTTTCCTCAGTTCACAGTTTCCCTCCAAGCCTGCCTCTTTCCACGATTTAGCTCTTATGCAAAATTCGTCCCCAGAACCAGAGAAGGACAGATGGAGGCGGGATGGATGTACTTTGCAGCCGGATGTCTTGTGGTGCTCCCCAGATGGCCACTTGGTGGCGCCCAAATCAGTGCTCCCCTATCTCGCTCGTATGTCCCATGGATTGGCGCATGTGAGCAAAGGCGGGATGATCGCTTCAGTACTGCATCATTGGTATTCCCCAAATTTCTCTATTATGGCACAGCAGTACTGCAATTCTTGTCCGACCTGCCTAGCCCACAATAGTGGCAGACCAGTTCGGACAAAACCAGCTGTGCACCCCACCCCGTGGGGACCTTCTGTAAATATCCAGATCGATTTTATCAATATGCCAAAGTGTTGTTCTTATGAATATGTTCTCATTTGTGTTTGTATGTATTCCGGATGGGTAGAGGCCTACCCTTGTGCCAAGGCCAATTCCCTCACTGTACCAAAAAAATTGTTAAGGGATTTTATTCCCCGGTTTGGTCTACCTCTCTCTTAAAAAGGGGAATTAGCTCAAATGGTGGAGCGCTCACTTAGCATGCGAGAGGTAGCGGGATCGTTGCCCGCATTCTCCAATGGGTATTTTTTTGGGGGGAGGCATAGCTCAGTGGTTTGAGCATTGGCCTGCTAAACCCAAGGTTGTGAGTTCAATCCTTGAGGGGGCCATTTAGGGATCTGGGGCAAAAATTGGGGATTGGTCCTGCTTTGAGCAGGGAGTTGGACTAGATGATCTCCTGAGGTCCCTCCAACCCTGATACTCTATGATTCTATGACTCTATGATTCTCTATTAACAGTGACCGAGGCACCCATTTCACAGGCCACATCATTCAACAAATTTGCAAGGCTCTTAACATCACCCAACACTTACATTGTGCTCATCACCCTCAAAGTGCAGGGGGGGTTGAGCACAAAAATGGGGAACTAAAGAACAAAATCTAAAATCTGTGCTGAAACCAGCCTTAAATGGCCTGATGCCCTACCTCTTGCTCTCATGTATATGAGGAGCACACCTGAACGCAAACATGGCTTGCCCCCATATGAAATCCTTATGGCCAGACCCATGCATATGCCAGAATCCCCTCCCCCACTCCCTTGCCAATTGGACCTGCAACTAAACGATGATACTGTTATGACATACTGTCAGACTCTAATTCGTTGCATTAGGTCTATCAACTCACAGGTCCAAAGTGCTCTGGTGGAACCAGCTGACACACCATGCCATCCTCTTCAGTCTGGGGACTGGGTTTATATTAAGGTATATCAGAGGAAAACTTCTTTGGAACCTCACTGGAAAGGCCCCTACCAGGTCCTACTGACCACCCGTACAGCGGTCAAGTGCAAGGGACTCGCCAGCTGGATCCACGCCTCCCACTGCAAGAAAACAATGTCATCTCTAGACCCAGATGCTGCAGATTTCCAACCGGCAGATCCAGTTCCCAAAAACAACCAAAGTGGTCATGATGACAACCCTGCTTCGGGCCCCGAAAGGGAACCTAGGTACAACCTGAGGAAGAGACAGTGATACCTCCAGTGATTCACCTTTATAGCCAGCTAAGGCTTCAGGCCTGCTGGTAAAGGGGACACCAGAGATCAAAGGCCAGAATAAAGCCTTTAGAAGTCCAGTGGAGAGCCTAGCGCTCACTGGCACCTGACTGCCATGACTGACCCCGTGGTTAGAATAAAGGAGTCAGCCATGGAGCGAAAATGACTGATGCCTTCCATTTGGTTCATATATGTAACTATGTTCTTGCTACTATTGCTGAATTTTCCCGATACTGTTATGTTCTTTTGGATGCACAAAGCCACCAGCAATTTGTCAATAAATAACCCCTCTGAAGGACCGAATAAAGTGCCAGTAACCTCTCCCTTTTATGATGCCAAACCATGGACGTTCCAAAAGAAGAAGAGGAACATCTGCTCTGCTAAAGCCAAGGCACAAGAATTCCTGACTACTAAAGACATTAAGAATTTACCCTGGTACAGAAGACGGAACATTGTACATTGGCAGGGAGGAACTTGTGGGTCCCATTCTTGGGAATGTGGCATTGATTGGGTATTGGGGTTTATTCCACAGGCTGCACCCTGTGTTTTTGGACAAGTGGCTTCACCATGCACTGCCCTCGCTAATTGGCTTCCAGACAATGAATATCAAAAACACCTTGCTACCACAACCATCACCACCACCATCCCTTCCTCCATTAACCTCACCACCGCCCCCACAACCTACTCAAATGTAGACGATACCGTATATTCAAATGAAGCCCAAAGGCCAAAGCCTTCATATTTAAGTGATTTATGGAAATTTTGCTTGGAAAAACTATTTTTTAAGGTTCAGGACCGTTCATAAGAGTGAATGATTGAGTGGAGAACCGATGGGTTGGTGGAAATAGAAATATATGATGTCACTGCAACTGAGCCCAAAAGTCAGAAATTGATGGGGCCCATAGTGGGACAGATATGATGGCTATTCCTGGAGTTTGTAGCATGATAAATAAAAAAGGCCCTTATTGTTATTTGGTCACCCAACTAGTAAATAATCAAACAAATATCCAGAAAGTTTGCTCCACTGCTGAAAAAGTTACCTGTACTGAAAATGTCCCAATAACTAATAATTTAAACTGCACCATATTGCAGTACACCCCATCCTATGATATTGATGTTGAGGCCTCTCAAGAGTATATGAGGGTGTTCAGCCATCAAATGTGGTATAATACTTCCTCAAAGAGAGATGGGTTGGAGTTTTGATGGTCTGTAATTAATGCTACACCAGGGACTGTAAAATTTACACTACCCTTATCTAGTTTTCAGATTACCTCTATATATCCTAATTGTTCAAAGGGAGCTGCCATTCGGTTGGCACAGCAACGGACATGGGTTTCCGCTAGAAAGAAGAGGGACTTGGCTGGACACCTATGGGATGGGGCAAATAGCATAGCTGCAATCTGGAATATCTATAAAGGTCAGCAACCTGAGGAAAAATTGGGACAGTTGGAAAAAGCCACGGGCCTTATTACTGGAGCACAGCAAGCCCAAGTTCACGCTGGTGTTGGTGAATTATACGTTATCTCTGGCCTTAGTTCAATGACCCAAAAGCTGTTAACAGAAATGGTACTGGGTATCACCAGCGCTGGAAAGGTATTGCAGTGGGATCTGGCTTGTTCGGAGGTACAGGATTTTCTGAATGACCAGCTTACGGCCATTCAGAGGGATCTTGAATATCAGGCATGGCCTACTGCACTTACAAATACCTCAGGAGTTCCATCCAATCTGTGGCTGTGGAGACATACTTGGAGATTTTCTGAATGGAGAGGCAGATGTTCACAGTGCTCCTTCCAAGTATACGGGCTGGTCGGAGGGGTATGGGCTCCCACCCACCTAATCCTGCCGGGTCCGTGGGGAGGATGCATGTGGGATTGGATAATTCACCAAGACATTTGGGAACTTAAATTACCTGGTATGCCCAACCAATTTGTAGTCAGTGCTCCTGGAGTACCGCCTGAAATTTGGGTAGTGATTGGAAGCCAATGGACACTCTGGCCATTAGAACCCCCTCAACTTCAGTGTATACATAGACTAAAACCAGGAGAGGTTTTCACTGTTCATGACAACATTTGTTGGGAGGGTATGGGACACGGGACTACCCTGACAGGACGCCTACTTTTCCAAGCTAATAATAGCTGTGTGCATGTTGAGACCACCACCTTGAATGACGTACGTTTTAATTTCACCACAGGCGCAGACAATCATATAATTTATTGGCCTGTGGATAAAACTCTACAATTAGCACTCAGGTTCCAGATACCCTTTAACTGGACTGCTTTAGTACCTGACTGATTCCAAAATTTGCTTTCAATCCTACCAGAGGTTCAGAAAATTTCCGAATTACAGGGACAAATTCACATGCTCCAAAATATATATCAAGCCAAAAAGAATGCCTTTTATACTGCCTATAGAATGTCTACTTTGTGTACCCAGACTGATGTATTGTGTTTTGTGACTAAAGCTATACAACAATCCCAGCCGCATCATATTATCACCATGGGAATGCTGTTGCTTTTACTGCTGTTTATCATAGGGTTATGCTATTGTTGCTATAAGAAATGTATTTATCATTGCCCATCCAGCCCCAGACCTGCCAACCTTGGTGCAAGGAATCAGGTGGCAATAATGATTGTAAATGAAATGTGTGACACAGTTTGGGCAAAAGAACAGGAGGACAAAAAGGAGGAAATTAACAAGCTCATGGCTATAGAAGTTTAGGCCCAATCAGTGGTGCCAAAAAAGGCACCAAATGGGGGAATGTAAAGGAAAATCTAGTATGCCTAAACTTCTAGGCCTAAAACTTTGGTCAAGCTAACGGTGTATATGAAGCATAAGAAGAGAGTGTGGAAAATTCCATTGAGGGTCGATTACAAACAGCACAGCTTAAGAAATGTAACCATAACCGCTAGAAGTTAGAAAAACCGTTAACCACAAAGGAAAACACTTGTGAATAACAGGAAAAGCTTGTTTTTGCTAAACTTTAAATAAGGCAAAGCTACTGTTGAAGCTTGCACTATATGCCAAATAAGGAAAACACTGTTGAAGGAAGTGGGTTTAACAAATTGTGGTTTTCAGCAATATAAGCTCCTGTATCTCTGTTTACGAAAGAGCAGCTCCAGCTGACTCTCCCTGTATGCGCATGCTTGAATAAAGTTGGCTTTCAGGCTTGTTCTGAACCAAACGCAATGCGTGGTGATTTTTCCACGACAATATCATGAGCAGAGAGATGGGAGGAGAGGTGAGTTGGAGGTCACTGTCTCTAATATTTATATCCCTCTCCCTTCTTCAAGGATTACCCCCAGCTGGGGTGCAGGTGACAAGCTGTCTCTTGTGGACATGAGGTTTGAAAGGTTCCTGTGATGCAATGTAAATTTCTTGTTTACCCTTTCCAATTGCTGGAGAATGGCCACGTAAGTAGGTGATGGCCCTTTAACACCTGAGTGGGGTTCTAGTATGTCCTTGTCTCTGAAAACCTAGTTTGTGACTGCTTGTCTTAATCTAATAACTTCTCATACAATATTGATACACACATTTTACCAGTACAATAATATTCAGCAGATTATGAGTTTTCAAATCTGTGCTCAATGCTTTTTTTGCCTCCGTCTTCACTAACAAGGACAGCTACCAGACTGCTGCGCTGGGCATCGCAACATGGGGAGTAGATGGCCAGCCCTCTGTGGAGAAAGAGGTGGTTAGGGACTATTTAGAAAAGCTGGACGTGCACAAGTCCATGGGGCCGGACGAGTTGCATCCGAGAGTGCTAAAGGAATTGGCGGATGTGATTGCAGAGACATTGGCCATTATCTTTGAAAACTCGTGGCGAACGGGGGAAGTCCCAGATGACTGGAAAAAGGCTAATGTAGTGCCAATCTTTAAAAAAGGGAAGAAGGAGGATCCTGGGAACTACAGGCCGGTCAGCCTCACCTCAGTCCCCGGAAAAATCATGGAGCAGGTCCTCAAGGAATCAATCCTGAAGCACTTAGACGAGAGGAAAGTGATCAGGAACAGTCAGCATGGATTCAGCAAGGGAAGGTCATGCCTGACTAATCTAATTGCCTTCTATGATGAGATTACTGATTCTGTGGATGAAGGAAAAGCAGTGGATGTATTGTTTCTTGACTTTAGCAAAGCTTTTGACACGGTCTCCCACAGTATTCTTGTCAGCAAGTTAAAGAAGTATGGGCTGGATGAATGTACTATAAGGTGGGTAGAAAGTTGGCTAGATTGTCGGGCTCAACGGGTAGTGATCAATGGCTCCATGTCTAGTTGGCAGCCAGTGTCAAGTGGAGTGCCCCAGGGGTCGGTCCTGGGGCCGGTTTTGTTCAATATCTTCATAAATGATCTGGAGGATGGTGTGGATTGCACTCTCAGCAAATTTGCGGATGATACTAAACTGGGAGGAGTGGTAGATACGTTAGAGGGCAGAGATAGGATACAGAGGGACCTAGACAAATTGGAGGATTGGGCCAAAAGAAACCTGATGAGGTTGAATAAGGATAAGTGCAGGGTCCTGCACTTAGGACGGAAGAACCCAATGCACAGCTACAGACTAGGGACCGAATGGCTAGGCAGCAGTTCTGCGGAAAAGGACCTAGGGGTTACAGTGGACGAGAAGCTGGATATGAGTCAGCAGTGTGCCCTTGTTGCCAAGAAGGCCAATGGCATTTTGGGATGTATAAGTAGGGGCATTGCCAGCAGATCGAGGGACGTGATTGTTCCCCTCTATTCGACATTGGTGAGGCCTCATCTGGAGTACTGTGTCCAGTTTTGGGCCCCACACTACAAGAAGGATGTGGATAAATTGGAGAGAGTCCAGCGAAGGGCAACAAAAATGATTAGGGGTCTGGAACACATGACTTATGAGGAGAGGCTGAAGGAACTGGGATTGTTTAGTCTGCAGAAGAGAAGAATGAGGGGGGATTTGATAGCTGCTTTCAACTACCTGAGAGGTGGTTCCAAAGAGGATGGTTCTAGACTATTCTCAGTGGTAGAAGAGGACAGGACAAGGAGTAATGGTCTCAAGTTACAGTGGGGGAGGTTTAGGTTGGATATTAGGAAAAACTTTTTCACTAGGAGGGTGGTGAAACACTGGAATGCGTTACCTAGGGAGGTGGTAGAATCTCCTTCCTTAGAAGTTTTTAAGGTCAGGCTTGACAAAGCCCTGGCTGGGATGATTTAATTGGGGATTGGTCCTGCTTTGAGCAGGGGGTTGGACTAGATGACCTCCTGAGGTCCCTTCCAACCCTGATATTCTATGATTCTATGATTCTATGAAATGATATCTCACAAGGCATACTTTGTAGAAAATGTATCATAGCTTTATAAAAGTGGTGACCATAGCAGTATAGACCATCACACTCCCTCATAACTTCTAGCCCACCAGTGAGGGTACTCATCTGGGATGCAGGAGACCCCTAGTTCAAGTCCTCACTCTACCGGACGAAAAGATTTGAACAAGGATCTGCCATATCTTAGGCGAGTGCCCAAACCACTAGGTCATGGACATTCTGGCATGGGGCTTCCTCAGTTTCTCCTGTTGAAGATGTTCCACTGTGGCTAAATAAGGAAACAGGCATTTGCACGTACAGACTGGGTCCTCAATCTCCCACATCGTCAGAGAGTGCCCTAACCACGAAGCTGCAACAACCTTTGCACAGGTTTTGCTCTCAGTCTTTTCATAAATGATACCCTTTTTGTTAACTCCTGTAACTCCTTCCGAATTTAGGGTATGGCATGTAGATGAATTAAAGAGATTAAACTTGAATTTACTAAAGAAAATAAAAACAGCAATGGCGTATTAGAAAAACCTGTATTTATGAATGTTCTTCTTAAGATTCAATGTTTCTTAAACAATTTAGCAGTAAATGTTTCACATTATTAACCTATTTGGCACATTTAGCAAAATACAAAAAAAGAAATGAAAAAAACATGAAATGGACCTACCCACACATACACACATACAGAGAAACGCAGACTTTTAAAGGTAACATGAAAACACAGGGCATGAGGATAAAAAAACTTGGAGGGGCATTTTAACAAATGTTTGAAATCTTTATTTAGCAAAACAGCCTGTATGTATTTTTATTAGATATCAAGGTTTAACATTGGTAAGCATGTGTCAGACAGAAACCCTTCTCAACCTCATGAGGCATTATATTCCCACTTTTGTTTTTCCAGTGTTTCTAATCACTTTTTCAGAGGGGAGTTCATAGAATCATAGACTTTAAGGTCAGAAGGGACCATTATGATCGTCTAGTCTGACCTCCTGCACAACGCAGGCCACAGAATCTCACCCACCCACTCCTGTAACAAACCCCTAACTTATATCTGAGCTATTTAAGTCTTCAAATTATGTTTAAAGACTTCAAGGTGCAAAGAATCCTCCAGCAAGTGACCCGTGCCCCATGCTGCAGAGGAAGGCGAAAAACCCTCAGGCCTCTGCGAATCTGCCCTGGAGGAAAATTCCTTCCTGACCCCAGATATGGCGATCAGCTAAACCAGGGGTCGGCAACCTATGGCACGCGAGCCGATTTTTAATGGCACGCTGCTGCCTGCCGGGTCCCAGCCGCCGGCCCTGCTCAGCCCGCTGCCGAACCCAGGCCAGGACCCCGGCAGGCAGCAGCGTGCCATTAAAAATCCTGCCCGCCCCGGCCTGCTCTTCTCCGTCCCGCCCCCCGCGGGGGCAGGGTGAAGAAGCTTGGTCCTGCCAGCTGCTGCTGCAGGGCAGGCAAGTTCCCCCTGCCCCCACCTCTTCCCCCAGTGTGCTGGATTCCTGCCCCTCCTCCCCTCCCTCCGTGCCACCGATCAGCTGATGGCCCTTGAGAGGGAGGGGGAGAAGTGGAGCCTCAGCGCGCTCGGGAGGAGGCGGAGATGAGGTGGGGACGGGTCCTTGGGGAAGGGAGGTGGAATCAGGGCATATCCCCTCCAGCCCCCTTCCGTGAGACTCTCTGAGCAGGGGGCTGAGAGCACCCCCACGACCCCAGCCCACACCCCCAGCCCTCTTCCCTGACCCTTACACCCCCCTCACACACACCCCAGCCCCCTGCCCTGACCCCTGCACACCCCCACACACCCTCCCAGCCCTCTGCCCTGACCCCTGCACCTCCCCACACACCCTCCCAGCTCTCTGCCCTGACCCCTGCACCCCTCCCACACACTCCAGCCTTGTGCACTGACCCCTGCAACCCCCGACCCCAGCCCTGACTCCAGCACTCCCCACACATACCCAGCCCCCCCACACTCCATGCCTTGACTCCTGCACCCCACTCACATGCCCCCAGCCCTCTGCCCTGACTCCTGCACCCTCCTCACACACCCCCACACCTCATGCCCTGACTCTTGCACCCCCCACATTCCCACCCCCCCCCCGAGCACCAAATGGGAGCTCCTGCAACCCACCCCCCCACATTCCCACCTGCATCCCTCGCACCAAATGGGAGCTGCCCAGGTAAGCACTCCACACCCAAACCTCCTGCCCCAACCCTGAGCCCCCTCCCTCATTCTAGCTCCTGGCCAGACCCTACACCCCAACCCCCAGCCTGCTCCTTCACCCCCAGCCCTGTGCTCAGTGCACTCCCACCCTCAGCTCAGTGCAGAGAGAGAGGAAGAGAATGGGCTAGAACCAGGGAGAAGGTAGGTACCCACTCTATGTGGGCAGGGCCGGGATCCCAGACCGGCAGCGGGCTGAGCGGGGCTGGCTGGCAGCCGGGACCCTGGCTGGCAGGAGCCGGTGGACGAAATCCCAGACCAGCAGTGGGCTGAGTGGCAGCAGGCTGAGCTGCTCAGCCCACTGCTGGTCTGGGGTCCTGGCCACCGGCCCTGCTCAGCCCACTGCCGGTCTGGGGTTCTGGCTGCCGGCACCTTGCCAGCCGGGGTCCCGGCCGCAGGCCCTGCCCATCCTGCTGCCGGCCTAGGTGAACGGAACCCTGGGCCGGCAGCAGGCCGAGCGGGCCAGTGGCATAAGATCAGCATTTGAATTTAATTTTAAATGAAGCTTCTTAAACATTTTGAAAACCTTGTTTACTTTACATACGACGTATAGTTTAGTTATATAATATATAGACTTATAGAGAGAGACCTTCTAAAAAATTTTAAAATGTATTACTGTCACGCGAAACCTTAAATTAAAGTGAATAAATGAAGACTCGGCACACCACTTCTGAAAGGTTGCCGACCCCTGAGCTAAACCCTGAGCATGTGGGCAAGACTCACCAGCCAGACACCCAGGAAAGACTTCTCTGTAGTAACTCAGATTCCACCCCATCTAACATCCCATCACAGGCCATTGGGCATATCTACCGCTAACAGTTGAAGATCAATCAATTGCCAAAATTAGGCTATCCCATCATATCATCCCCTCCATAAACTTACCAAGCTTAGTCTTGAAGCCAGATAGGTCTTTTGCCCCCACTGCTTCCCTTGGAAGGCTGTTCCAGAACTTCACTCCTCTGATGGTTAGAAACCTTCGTCTAATTTCAAGACTAAACTTCCTGATGGCCAGTTTATATCCATTTGTTCTTGTGTCTACATTGGTACTGAGCTTAAATAATTCTTCTCCCTCCGTGGTATTCATCCCCCTGATATGTTTATAGATAGCAATCATGTCTCCTCTCATGAGTCAGTAAATAAACACTTCCAAAGGCGTCAGGTGGAATGGGTACACATGCAGAGGCTGGTCATCTCTGACTGGGATGACAAACAATGTAACATAATCACAATGCTTGTCTTTACATCTTTAGTGATATTTTACAGAAGTACTTCAAAAGCAACAACAATTTTTGTTCATTAATATCCTAAGACACATATTGGACTCTAAAAGAACAGCAATGACGAAACATGAAACCTAAAAGGGGTAGAGGAGTAAAGTCATTGTTAGCACTGTGCAGCTCACTGCGTCAAAACCCCCAACTCAGACATGCTAAAAAAGCCCTGTGTTATAATCAAAATGCACCAACATCTTTACTTTTGTAGCAATATTTTATACAGCTGTATGACAATTACTTTTTTCCATTTTTATCATCAATTGGAGTGGCCCCAAAATATTAATTTCTCTGTTATTTTATCAAAATGCACATTGCATAGTGCCTTTAAAACTTTAACCTCTTAGCAACTTCTTGCCTCCACCATACCTCTGATAAACATCATGGTTTTGTGTTAAGCAAAGAGAAAGAAGTCTGGTGAAATAAAAATTACATTGTAATATTTAAAAGCAAGACTATCCCAACCTTTTAAATAAGAGCATAAACTTGTTCTTAAGAATGAATTACCCAGCACGCAAACCCCCATAAAAAACAAACCCACAAACAAAAGACTCCTCTAAAGGCAGATTACAAAGATGGGACATAAATCTCTTAATAAACCTCGTTTGTAAATTGTGAAGAAAATGTTAGATTCCAGGGTACAGTTTAATTCCCACTGTCATTTGCAGATAAAAAATATCAAATTTGAAAAGCTTTGTAACTGCATGTAGGAGAGAGATAAAGTCTGTAGCCTGTTATCTGAAAAAACATCCCCCACCCCACAGCCGATCCCCATGCACCGTGACAAAATTATTAGCAATTTGGCAAAATGATGTGGGGCAATAAAGCCTTCTGAAGTTCAGTGAATGTTTCTGTATGACAAAGGCTGGCCCTCTCTAAAGCAAGGCAACTAACAAAGAATGGATATAAAACTGTTACACTAAACAAAAAAAGATTTCAGTCCATAGTCAAACCGCCCCACAAATCTATGTCAGGTCTTTTATTCCTAGGTCCCTGTTTTTTTCATATTCAGCTTTGAAAAGTTTATGATAGTTTATTTTGTAAAATGCTGCTTGATGTGATTAAAAACAGTGAGTTTAGCTGCAGGAGAAGGAGATGGCTGTTTCAGATAAAAAAAGGGTCAGGAAAAGAGGCATGGGGTAGGGTGTGGGGTGACAAGCTTTTTCAGACAGTGTCAGATGCTACAGACTTTATCTCTCTCCTTTATGCCATTACAAAGCTCTGGGTTGGCTTTGCAGGGTTGATATTTTTATTGTAAAACCTCTTGGTGAATGATCAAAGGTTTATGTAACCTGGAAACTTTCTTCACAATTTACAATTGATGAGTTTATATCATATCCTTGTAAACTGCCCTTAGAGAAGATTGTTGTTGTTGGGTTTTTTTTGCATGTTGAGTAATTCATGTAGGTATCACTTCAAAAACAAGCGAATGCTTTTATTGAAAAAGTCGAGCTAGTTTCTCTTTTCAGCATTGTAATGTACATTTTATTTCACCTCTTTGGTTAGGACAAAACAGTAACATTTATGAGAGGTGGGGTGGAGGCATGGGGAGGGAGTGTTAGAGCAGTGGTGGGAGCTGCGGGGGGCCATGCCTGCGGACGTTAGCAAAATGTCTTGCAGCCCGCAATCAGATTACTCTGATGGGCTGCATGCGGCCCATGGGCCGCAGGTTGCCCACCACTGCATTAGAGGTTATGGTTTTAAAGGCATCATATGTGAGGCTGGCAGACCAGGTGCCAGCTCATGCCAAAGCCCCAGGACTCACTGAGTGTTTATAAATCCATAGTTGGAAGGCAGACCAATTCACTTGTGTATTAATACAGATCCAAATGATTGGTAAATGAGAGTGTTTTTGGTGTTTAAACTTCATGAAAACTACTGGGATGTTACATGCATTGTTTTCACTTATCTGTATCCTGTTATAATGTAATAGCAAACATCCACAGTGTATATCCCTGTAACTAAATAACCCATCAAACGAAAAAGAAGCCTTGTGGAATGCAAATGAAGAACTTTAACAGAAAAGTGCTAATTTTAAGGCAAGTGATCATTGTGTGTGGTGATCAGAGGTCAAAGATGCTAAGTGCATTCCTCACTCTGTGTAATCAAAGGAAGAGCCCTCATGGGTAGTGACCCTGTGAGTTTGCTTGCTGTGAGAAGAAGCTATAAGTATGGAGTTAGGGAAAGATCCTTCATCTCTGGGCTGTTTGGATTCTAACAGCTGGAATAACCAGAGTTAATTTGGGTAGCCCCGAGATCCTTTTGGGAAACTGGCTGGTTATTACATCTCTGCCACCATTTGGAATTATAGACTGTGATTCACCTCTTATTATATTTTACCTGCTTTAACCTCTCAATAACTGTCATTTCCTTTTCTTTGCTAATAAAACTTTAGTTAGTTTACTATAGAATTGGCTGCCAGCATTGTCTTTGGTGTAAGATCTAGGATACCAACTGATCTGGGTGAGTGACTGGCCTCTTGGGACTGGGAGTAACCTAAAATATTTGTGATTTTTGGATTAAGTGACTGTTTTATCACAAAGTCCAGTTTGTCTGGGTGGCAAGATAGGCTGGAGAGTCTAAGGGAACTGTCTGTGACTCCATGGCACGACTGGTATAGTGATCCAGGAGTTCACATTTGTTATTGGTTTGGTGAAAACTAATTATAGAACACGCCACCAGCTTGGGGTGTCTGCCCTGTTTTCTGGCAGTCTGCCCTGAGGTAGCATTCACAGTCGTGAGCCACTCCAGACAGCGTGACATGATACAATATTTTTTTTTTATTAGAGAGAGAACATTAATACCTTGGTGCTGCTTCAGTGTGATGATAAATAAAATGAAAAAATTTAACGGTTTTTCAGATCGCTCTGATTATCAGATAACTCTGTGTACCAGTGTGTGTGTGCGCATATCTAAGTGTTTAGTGATTGTTAATCTCTTTTGTGTATGTTGCTAAATGTGCCAAATACGTTATTAATGCAAAATATTTACTGCTAAATCTTAAGAATAAAATGTTGTTTGTAGCTATTGTCTCTCAAATACTAACATATAGGGTTCCCAAATATTCCATTGCTGTTTTTATTTTACTTAGTACACACAACTTTAATTAATCCACATTTCAGATCTTACCAAAAAGGGCATAGTTTGAGGACAGAGGAATAAAAAAGTAGCTAAAACTAGGCCTGCATTTTCTCTCACGAATGGACATATTAATGAATTTTCACCATTAGATTTCCTTTGAGCGAGGTATTGTGTGTGTTTTATATGAAACAATGCTGAAAAACAAGCGTGTGTGAGAAAGACACATCTATAAAATAATATAAAACTACTTTGAATGTATGTTTAAAGGGGTTATCTATAAAGAGTGAACAAGCTGGCTTGAACATACACTTATTTGGGGTTGGGAGTGATGGGTGTGTGTTGCATGTTTTCCTACTTTTTTTTAAAATGTATCTGTTTGTCAAAAACTTTACAAAAATTAAGTGGCCCCTAATACATCTTAAACCAATAGGTGCTAATTTCCAATAAATATAAAAGCTTAGGAAGAAATACATTATTTGAGTATATGGAATAAGGGAAATTGGAATAAAATTTAGGCATGTAATTCCATTAGGGTCAGCCTACCAGTTTTTAAAGACAAATGCTAAAAGAATTATGGAGAAAGAGGACATTTTATTCCCGGTCCAAATTAAGAAACAAATAAGGTTAACTGCTGAATTTACATAGGTATTGTAAAAAAATTGATAAAGAAACCTACATACATACTCATTGGAATTGGTATTTTATCTTTAATTTACAATTTAATATGCTCTGCTGAATAATTCCGTCAAAATCCATGGGGTTAGAAAATCCTTCTGATTGGTTTAGGAAACTGTGATGCAATTTACTGTTCAGTGACGTGTGATTCCACAAAAAAAATCACGTGGTTAAAGAATCCCTTCTGATTGGCTCACCAGTGATGGGTGGTTTGCTATAAGACTCCAGAGCAGGGGGTTCTGCAGTTTGGTTGGTGACAATCTGTGGTGTGAAATGCTTTTCTCTTCTCTCTGTGCCTTTTAAAAAACTTTCTTGAATGTCTCTGTAATGATCTCCACTTCTGGTACCACTGTAACAGGCTGGCACCCACCTCTCGCAAGCACCCTCTGGTCAAGTGCGTGGGTGCCAGCAGTTTTTCTCAGCTCATGGTGCCCCCATTGGCTGCTGCACTTGTCAGGCAGGTCTTCAGTGAGCCAAGTCTGTGTGCGAAACAAACAAACCTCTTCTGGGGTACACAATCCAAAATGTCCTGCAGCTCTCCCTGGGCTCAGTCTTTAACAGTCCAATAGGGCCCGTCATGATACCCTCTCCACTGGTATCAACCTCTAACCCTTCCTGGGCTGACACCCCTAATTAGTCCAATGGTGGCCTATCTCAGTCCCCCTTCAGCTGGTGCATCTTCCTATATCCCTCCCTGGGCTCAGTCTTTAAGCAACACAACGGGGCCCATCACGGTACCCTCGCTCGGTCTGGCTAGGTTGCAAGGTTCCTACTCTGGAATTGAGCAGCTCCCCAAGGGCTTCTTCCCTGGGACTCCTTGCCTCTACTTGCGCCACCCCTCTTGGACTCAGTTCACTGACCACAGCTCCCCGCTGAGCCAGTCCCAGGGCAGCCCCCTTCCCTGCGGTGCCACCATTCTAATTCCCTTCCTTAGGGCATAGCCACTTCCCCCAGAGGCTGGTAGGGGACCTGGTCCCACCCACTGCTTTGGGTCCAAAACCAGGGATCCTTGAAGTATAGCAGCCTTGTGGTGCGCCCCTTAACTAATTGCTGCTCTACATTTCCTTGGGCCACTTCCCCATAGCTCATCTTAGTTGAGCCCTGGCAGCCAGCCAGAAGCTATTCTCCAGCTTCCAGGCCCTGCAGACAACTGCTTGCTTCAGCCTCAGCACCCAGCAGTCAGCCAGGAACTCTTTCCTCGCTCCTCGAGTCCCTGCCAGGACAGGGTTTGCATGACAGCATGAGTGAAACACTGACCATCTGCCCCCTTGGTTGGGAGGAGCAGGTGCAGAGGCAGCGGGAAGGACTGGGGGGCACCAGCAGGTGCAGAGATAGGGGGAGAGATTATGCAGCGCATGCGGGGGGGCTGCAAGCAGATGCAGAGAGGGGAAGATGGGAGTGGGCGACGTTTACCAAGCTAAGCCCCGCCAGATGGTGCCTGAGGCTGTCCCTGCAGTGAGATGCATGGGGCATGAATTGTAGCAGTTGCCATGGGGTGCAGGGTCTTGCCAGGAGACTCATTTCATACCCCCCTGGGCTCTGCACAGGTGCCTCCTCACACCCCTTCCTGTACTCGCGAGTCTGGCGCATCAAGCATCTCATGCAGGAAAACAGCAGCTGCAGCTTTGGCCAGCCTGAGAAGTGAAACCCACTGATTGGAGAAGCCCAGAACCAGGCCCTCCCTTCCCCACTGAGCAATCCTCACTGGGGGGCCACGCAGCTCACAGCGAGGGCTCTGGAGATGGTCGCCAGGGGTTATGGGACTGGTAACACAGTGCTGCTCGCCCTGCTGGGCTGGCTCTGGGGTGAGTGCCCTTTTCTCCAGGTGTTCGGCTGCACAGAGATTTTAAAAGCCTCATAAATAATGTTTCTCTGACATCTTTTACTCCAGAGACTTTTGAAGACTTAGGTGTTGGATTTCCCTGGGAATCCAGCCACCTGGGTTTATTCCTAATGTTGGGGGGGGGGGGAGTGGAGTCTAGTGGTTAGAGCAAGGGGTGCTGGGAGTCGGGACTCCTGGATTCTGTCCCCAGCTCTTGGGAGGAAGTGGGGTCTAGTGAGTTAGAGTGGGGAGGGGACTGGAGGGAAGTGGGGTCTAGTGGGTTGGGGGGGGCGGAGGGAAGTAGGGTCTAGTGGGTTAGAGCATGGGAGGCTGGAAGCCCAGACTCCTGGATTCTATCACTGGCTCTGGTAGGGGAATGGGGTCTAGCGATTAGAGCAGGGGGGCTGGGAGCCTGGATTCCTGGGTTTGATTTCCAGTTCTGGGATGGAAGAGATGACCAAGAATGCACGGGGGAGCAGGAATAGTCCAGCAGCTAAGAATGACTGTGCTCCCCCTACCAAAAAAACTGCACAACTAGGCCTGGGAAAGGAGGTTGGTTGTGTGTGCTGGGGGGGGGGGGGGGGGAGTAAAAATTCCTTGAAGCTGCTCCCCTGGGTGAAGAGCTTCACAGCTGCAGAAGGGGCGGGTGTGGGGCTGGGGGTCAAAGCAGAGGTATTTCCAGTCGAGAGAGGGAAGGGTTAATGCCATAGTACAAGGCGCTGGGAAGGCCTCATCTGGAAAACTGTTCACGACTCTGGTCAGCCATGTACTAGAAATATGAATTCAGGCTGGACCAAGTGCAGAGAAGAGCTGCTAGGATGACCAGGGGTTGGAGGACAGTCTTATGAGAGGGGACTGGAAGAGCTTGACTTGTTCAGCATGGTGAATCGCAGGCTGAGAGGGGATCTGAATGCTCTCTATAAATACATTGTGCGGGGGAGGGAGGACACCAGAGAGGGTGAAGAGCTACAGAAAATGAAAGAGGAGGAGGCAGGTTCTGGAACCTCCTCCTAACAGGAGGAGTGGGGCGCAAACCCGCACTGGGTTAACTAAAGTGCTGTTTGCAAGCTGAGTGAAAACCATGCCAGCTGGCGTGTCTACACTTATCTTGGTTCTGTTTGTTCCTGTTCTGGCAGGGGGAAGCTAATCTCAAAACTGCCAAATTCAAAATGAGAACATCTACATGGGGTTTGCACAGGTTCAATAAATTGGTTTTTGAAGTGGTTTCAACTGCTCTAGTGCAATCCATGTATAGTGCGGGTCACACACAGCCTCACCCACCTGTGAAGGATGGAATTATGGGTAGAGTTTCTACAAATAGCTTAGGCAATTTGAAAGGAAGGTATATGTTCAACTGGGAAATCTTCATATTTTTTGTGAAGCCCTTGCTGCAAATAGTCTGAGCTGAACAGAACTCATTACCTTTATACAGTTAGGATTTTCAGCTGTTGAAATGTATATTCTAAGCCCTACCTCAGGGCAAAGAGCTGGTCAGCTCCAGGTCCTCAGGAGATAGGGAACATCCCACTGTAAACATATGTGAATATAAAGGATGCTAGAAAGGACATTCATGGGTCAGACCTAATCTCCCCTTCTCTATGTCTTTATTCCCATGGTTCACTTGTAGGTTTGACCATTTCAGAGCAAGCTCAGCTCCGACTGGTGAATGGCTCAAGTCACTGCGCTGGGAAAGTCGAGGTGCTTCACAACCAGCAGTGGGGAAGCGTGTGTGATGTTGACTGGGACATAAACAATGCTGGAGTTGTGTGCAGGCAGCTGGGTTGTGGGATGGTGTTGTTAGCCCCAGGGTGGGCTGAGTTGTGTGCACGCAGCGGGGTTGTGGGATGGCGTTGTTAGCCCCAGGGTGGGCTGAGTCTGGAGAAGGGTCTGACCCCATCTGGCTAGCTGAGGTTACTGCACAGGGAGAGAAGCTGCCCTCACGGAATGCTGGAGTGGGTCTTGGGGAGACCATAACTGTAACCACAGAGAAGATGCCGGTGTTGTGTGCTCAGGTAACCCTCACCCATGACACATATGGCACTGTGTGGTGAGTACCGTGCTGCAGGGAGTAGAGCAGCATGTGTTACTCAACAGGGGTCATTCCCCCTCTGAATCAGCCCTGACTCTGATGTCCCAGACTGTCCTGAGCTGGGTCTTTCCTGCTGAGAGCTAAAACTGAGGCCCTGTCCATTCTCTCTCTCGGCACTTTCTCAGCAGTCCGGGAGTTAATGCTGGGTATGAATTCCAGGTGGGGTGAATCCATTTGCCTTCCTTCAGCCTGAAATCCTGGCATGTGCTTTCAGCTGGACACAGGATTCTCCTCACTTCCTGGCCCAAAGTTCTTTTTTGCTTCAATCCCCAATGTCTAAGGGAATACCAACGCTGAGAGTCGCTGGGCAGGTCCCACAAGGTGTTGAGATGTCAGTGGGATAGGAGAGCTCCCAGAGTTTCTCAGGGGGTGCTCAACACTCTTCAGGGCCCAAATGTAGCCAAACAGCACATGCTCTCAATACTAGTTTCCCCATCAATCTGTGTCACTGGGCAGAATATTCCCACCCTCCCAGCCCCCCAGCTGCCTGTTCAAATAGGAATTAGTTCAGGGGCATCCTGTGGCCTGTTTTATGTAAGAAGGCAGACAAGGTGATCACAGTGGTCCCTTCTGGTGTTAAAACCTATGGCACAGCCCTACCTCTGCCTTTCCTCCCACACCCCAGGGCCTGGTATGTCCCTTGGAGTCTGGCTTCTCCGCTCTGCCCTGGTTCTGCTCCTGCTGGTGTCTGCCCTGACCATCACCTGCATCCTGAAGAAAGGAGCCTCCACCCTCCCTGAGCCACTGAGAACTGGCAATGGCAGCAAGGGGCAGCCTGAAGAAGACCCAGCGATGGGAGAGGAGTCGGTTATATATGCCAGTGAGTAACTGTCATTTATGGGTGGTTCTGCTCAGACATTCAGCTGGGTAATTCTGGCAGCAATGTCTCTGGTCAGCCTGAAAACATAAGTCTGAGTCCACCCCCCAGACTCAAGGACACAAAGAAACCTTGGACATCTTTCATTACTAGTATCCAGAAAAATGTTCCACTTCCTTGAAATTGGCAGGGGGAGATAGGGGAATCCCATCTCTGGCTGATAATTGGCCTCTAAATGGTGAAATCCCAGAATCATGTGGTGCTACAAGGATGGGCAAAAATCATCCTCAGAGTAGGATACTGTTTGTGACCTAAATCATGCGTAGATTGTCTATCTGCGAGCAGGAGGAAATTTGTCATGATCTGTCGCTCAAAGGCAGCTTAAGCCATTCTCTTCAGACTTTGCAAAATACAATCCTTTCTTTCCCTTCGAGGTGAATCTGCCTATTGGCTGGACTCACTGATTTTCCCAGGCAAAGCAATGGACTGGGGGCATGAGCTGTACAGTTACATGGAAGCAGGATGCGTGGATTGCAGCATGGTTCAGCTGTGAGGAGGGGGTTCTGGAATCTAAAACGAGATCTTAAATCTCCACTGGCCCAGAACAGAGACCGGACAGCTTAAAATCTGGCCTGTTTGAGTCTGGGTCTACTTTTGTGGCTCTGGCCTGTCGCTCTCCAAGAGCCACTGTCAAACTGTCCTGCATCTGGGAATCAGAAATGATGCTTCCGAAGTCCCTGCTATTGCTGTAGGATTTGTCCAGTATTTTCAGAGCTGAGATTCCTCTGCTCCCCAGATGCCTCCCTGTGCCATAGGGAGAGTGTGCTCTGCAGCTGCTGAGATGTATGTGGGGATTATTGGAGAAAGCGGTTAGAGTGTGAGCAGGACTCTGTGCCTCAGGGGGCGGGGGGAGGCGGGGGGGGGGTTGCCAGGAGGATTATCACTGTAATGATTTAACTAATTCCATGGTGTCCTTGGTTCAGCTCCCTTTGCTTCTCAGTCTCCATCGTCACTCCCTTTCACATTGTTTCATTCACAAACGTCTCACGTTTTGTGGGCACCCACAGACCTCAGCGAGAGATGTACTGACTAGGAGGATGCCAGCAAGACAGGGCTGCAGGGGAGGCTGGCCTGGATTGGGGAGATGGAAACTTCACCTCCTAGCATGCAAACGTTCCACCCTCCCTGTCTCTTGCACTAGTGCGTGTGAGGGGCACGCGCTGGATGGCTGTGACTATCCTTCGGGGTGGGGAGGGCTGTGCTAGCAGCAAATATCCTGACTGTCGTTTAATGGCAGGGCACATTCTGAACAGGACTTATTTTAAATAAATTTAGGAAACACCTGGAACAGCCACTTTTATCAGCTGTGTCACCTCCTTGTTACAGGATCATGAGTTAGCCTGTGTGCACCACTCCCTCCAGTGGAGAGACTCGCGTCTCAGCTGCGTGCCGTAAACCCAGCCCTGGGAGGAACTGACAGCTCCTCTTTTAGCTCAGAGAGTTGGTGTTGCCCTTCCTCCCCAGCCAGGTACTCTGTGCACCTCCCATTCCTCCCCCCCGCAGGCCATGGGCTCTGGGTGCCCCCAACTCTCCCTTCTCCCGTGACTTACTGTGGAGGTCATTGCCAGGGGCTGTTGTTTGTGTTGCTGCTGGGAACGGAGACACACACACACACAGAGATGGAGAGCCCCTATGGATCTCGGCAGAGCACGGACCGTGACTTGAGCTAGGCTGCGTTATGCCAGCAGATCTGCCCCTGGCTCTCCCCCTTCCCTGCCAGCATGAAGCACCCCCCCCCCCAGCGATGTGGGCGCTGCAGGCCCCGAGGGCATCGCTCCAGCTGGCCGAGCCCCAGGGAAGAAGAGGAGCAGGTGGGGGCAGCGAAGAGGTGGAAGCCCCCCTCGGGGCAGCCCCTGGCCCCTGAGAGGCTTGGAGGCCCTAGGGCTTGTGGGGCCCTGAGCAGGGGCCCATCATGCTCCCCCCACTATGGCGGAGTCCCCCCAGCTCCCTGAGCCCTGCCCCGGCCCCCGACTGGCTGGCTCCCGGCTTCCACGGCAACGTGCTGAACTGAACAAGGGTCGCTGCCCCTGCGCCCCCGTCCCCTTCCGGCCCCTCGCTGCCCCCGCCCAGTGGCAGCGTCTCCGGGGTCAGGCCGTGCTGGGCCCAGCGTTAGCGACATGGCCGCTCCCGCCGGGCCACTCACCTGGGGGCTGGGGCCGCTGGAGGGACCGTCGGGCTGTACCACTCACCTGCGGGGGTGGCCCAGAGGGCCTGTGGCCGCTGGAGGGACCGTCGGGCTGTACCACTCACCTGAGGGGGTGGCCCAGAGGGGCTGTGGCCGCTGGAGGGACCGTCGGGCTGTACCACTCACCTGGAGGGGTGGGCCAGAGGGGCTGTGGCAGCTGGAGGGACCGTCGGGCTGTACCACTCACCTGCGGGGGTGGACCAGAGGGGCTGTGGCAGCGGGAAGGACCGTCGGGCTGTACCACTCACCTGAGGGGGTGGGCCAGAGGGGCTGTGACAGTTGGAGGGACAGTTGGGTTGTACCACTCACCTGAGGGGGTGGGCCAGAGGGGCTGTGGCGGTTAGAGGAGGTGTTGGGCCTTATCACTTGTATGGCCCCTAGAGGGGAAAGGACTCATGTCCCATTCCCCATCATCAGAGGTTTGGCTGCGTGTGCTCTTTCAGCGTGTGTCCCAGCTCTGTGCAGAGAGCAGAGACCCAGGCCCTGATGGAGTGACCCAATAAATCCACAGACTTGGCTCCTAGCGAAGGCACCTGCTCAGTTTATTGCCGACGAAGCAGGGTGCTAATGCCTCGGATCAATGGTTACAACTACACTGACACATGTGTGCTGGTCACAATGGACCGGCTCAGTTAGTGGCGGGACTCTCCACTATCCCCTAGGCCAGACAAAGACACTCCCTCTGTGACACATCTTTATACACCACTGCAAACAAGTTACCTATCATCCGTGAGGTATTAGGAAGCCACTCATTGCCTTGTACCTGTAGGTGCGATCAGAACATCTCTATTCATCATGCTGTCATCCTGACCTTAGCCTTAAGATGGGTCAGCGTGTTCCTGTTATCTCTGGGGGATGTGTTTATCGGGGTGTTCTGCTACCGCCCTTCTGAAATGTGCCTGCGTGAGTGCTTTGTGTGTGTATATAGAAACTTTTGATTGGTTTTAAATCTCTCCCCTTTCAGCCTCACTGAATGCCCCCTTTTTCTTGTAATATAAGGGTGGGTGAATCTACGTTCCCCATGCACTTCACACTTGGCCAGATGAGAGGCCTCCAAACTAGGGGGACATGGAGTACGCTTGTACAGCCATATAGGGGGAAATCTTTTGTTTAGTTCGGGGATCGGCAATCTTTGGCACGCTGCCTGTCAGAGAAATCCACTGGCGGGCTGGGCCAGTTTGTTTACCTGCAGCGTCCACAGGTGTGGCCGATCACAGCTCCCACGCGCTGCGGTTTGCTGTTCCAGGCCAATGGGGGCTGTGGGAAGCGGCAGCCAGCACATCCCTCAGCCCATCCCACTTTCCGCAGCCCCCATTGGCCTGGAACAGCGAACTGCAGCCAGAGAGAGTTGCAATCGGCCGAACCTGTGGACGCTGCAGGTAAACAAACCGTCCCGGCCTTCCAGCGGATTTCCCTGATGGGCCGCGTGCCAAAAGTTGCCGATCCCTGGTTTAGTTCTTTAATGTTGTTTATTCATTCTTCCTGCATCTTGTCCTGAATTATTCTTCATAAAATATTATTCTTGACAACCAGCTGTCAAGGTTCCTTCCCCACTCTAAACTCTAGGGTACAGATGTGGGGACCTGCATGAAAGACCCCCTAAGCTTATTCTTACCAGCTTAGGTTAAAACTTCCTCAAGGTACAAACTTTGCCTTCTCCTTGAACCCTATGCTGCCACCACCAAGCGTGTTAAAGAACAGAGAAAGAGCCCACTTGGAGACGTCTTCCCTCCAAAATATCCCCTAAGCCCTACACCCCCTTTCCTGGGGAAGGCTTGATAAAAATCCTCACCAATTTGTACAGGTGAACACAGACCCAAACCCTTGGATCTTAAGAACAATGAAAAACAATCAGGTTCTTAAAAGAAGAATTTTAATTAAAGAAAAGGTAAAAGAATCACCTCTGTAAAATCAGGATGGTAAATAGCTTACAGGGTAATCAGATTCAAAACACAGACAATCCCTCTAGGCAAAACCTTAAATTACAAAAAGACACAAAACCAGACACAAAAAAACATTCCATTCAGCACAGCCTATTTTACCAGCCATTAAACAAAAGAAAATCTAACACATTTCTAGCTAGATTACTTACTAACTTTTTACAGGAGTTCTGAGCTGCATTCCTGATCTGTTCCTGGCAAAAGCATCACACAGACAGACAGACAGGCCCTTTGTTCCCGCCCCGCCCTCCAGCTTTGGAAGTATCTTGTCTCCTCATTGGTCATTTTGGTCAGGTGCCAGCGAGGTTACTTTAGCTTCTTAACCCTTTACAGGTGAAAGGGTTTTGCCTTTGGCCAGGAGGGATTTTATAGCACTGTATACAGAAGGGTGGGTACCCTTCCCTTTATATTTATGACACCAGCCAATCAAGCACACCCTTTGCTTTCTGTTTTCCTCAGAGAGAGACAGGTGCAATGACTAGAAGGCAAGTAGTAGCCACTAGTAGGAAGGTTTCTTGCCTGGTCAGGTCATGTGTCAGATTAATAATTTTCTAGACCCAGATTGATTCCATCCACCTCAGACATTAACATCAGAAAGGTGACATGAAATTGCAACAGGTATGAGCCTGCAGTGAAAACATTCCCGGCAGCAATATCTGAATTCTTGTATCTATAGGGATGCCCTTTCAGTTTGATTTTTGCTTTTTCATATCATAGTGGAGTGTCTTAATTGTATACACAAATATACTTCACCAAGTTGATGGACTTTGCTCATGTGCTATCTGGAAGCTTGTTTATCTTTACACACACTGAATGGTCAAAGTTTCCTTCTCCCGACTTCCTGCCCAAACCATCAGAATCAGCTGCCCCTCAGAAGCAGCGTACCAGTCTCCAGCACGATGAACACCCAGGCTGGAATGCAAGACAGCCTGGAGACTTACTTCGAGAGGAGTGTGGAAATTGAGATAACCAACGAATCACGGGATGTGACCCTCCATTCCCCCAGGTAAACACCCCCTGCAGCACCTGCCTCAGAGCACCCACAGGCTCTCTGCATACTATATCCTGCTTCTTCCAGATACTGAGTCCCCAAGTTCAGCATTGTCCCCAAAATATTCTTACCCCACTCCCTGTTCCTCCAAAGCTCTCTAATTCATTAAAATCTCCATGGTTTGGAAATTTTGATGCAGAAATGAATGCAACATGGAGAAAGATTTTCAATGCAGGAAAGGTGGGAAATCAAGAGCTAAGAAGCCAGATTCAGTTTTCTTTTACAAAGATGTAAATCTGGTGTCACTACAATGCACTCACTGGGCAGACTCTGGGGGGACAGATCAGAATCTGGCCCTGACCACGTTGCAGACAGTGGGTGACTCTAGATTTACCACCTGGGAACTGAGATCAGAATCTGGCCCTGACCCCATGGCAGTCAGTGGTTGACTCCAGATTTACCCCAGGGTAACTGAGATCAGAGTTCAACCCTGACCCCATTGCAGGTGGTGGGCGACTCCAGATTTAACACATGGAAATTGAGATGAGAATCTGACCCTGACCACATTGCAGCCAGTGGCTGACTTGAGATTTACCCCAAGGAAGCTGAGCTCAGAAGCTGAAATTCCCTGGCAGCGTTATTATCCAGCCAATTCTTACCCACAGCGAAGGGACTCAGAGTATCAGCTCATGAGCCGGGCAAAAGGCTAATAATAGTCCATGTGATTCTTTATACACAAGGAGCAATTAACACACTCCACTCTGTCTATATCTTTATGAAGCTGTAAACTCCATTTTGCCAATGCATCCTTTTGCCTTCTCTATGGTCCCTTTGCCTCCATGTTGTGCTGCGATTCAAAGGCTGGTGGCAAATGAAGAATACAACAGAGTTTCTGAAGAGAGTCTCTGAAACCTGACCTGTGAGGAAAAGTTAAAAAAAGTTGGCATGTTTAGTGCTGAGAAAAGAAGACTAGGGGGGACCAGATAACAGTCTGCAAATATGTTAAGGGCTGTTATAAAGAGGATGGTGATCAATTGTTCTCCATGTCTGTTTGAGGTAGGGCAAGAAGCAATCAGCTTAATGTGCAGCAAAGGAGGTTTAGGGTAGATATTAGGAAAACTTTCTAAATATAAGGGTAGTTAAGTTCTGGAATAGGCTTTCAATGGAAGTTGTGGAATTGCAGTCACTGGAGGTTTTTTGGAACAGGTTGCACAAACCCCCATTAGGGATGGTCTAGCGCAAAGGATTGGACTTGATGACTTCCCAAGGTCCCTTCCGGCCCCACATTTCTATGATTATATAAGAAGTGGAGCAGGTTGTCACCTGCCAAAGAGGGCAGAATTTATAAAAAGGGCATGGACAGCCAAAGGGGAAGAAGACAATCTAGGGAAGATGACTCCATGAGGGTGAAGCAACCCAGAAGGTAGACATTTGGTGGGCAGGGTCCTAAAGCTGAGTAGCTAAGGTACTTGACAACAGCCCTTGGGGGGTTGAGACTTGCTTGATCTCCCCCTAAAAAGCCCCCCACCAATTCACCCAGCTGTGAAATAGGTACCTGATCCATTGGGTTAGGGTGATCAAAGATGGTCAGATGTGATATTGGCTGCATCACTCCTTTGTGTTCCACTGGCTAGGAAACTCGTGTGCTGTAACTACATCAGCCTGATCAGCTAATGCCTCAGGTGCACTTTGACCCTGTCTGCCTCCCTGAGCCCAGATGGCATCAAGGGAAGGGTGATCTAGCCAGGGGCATTGTGGTCAGGAAGTTTATTGTGTTCTCTCTGATCTGCACTCCCATGTGCTTTCCCTGTTAAGTATAAAAGAGCAATGGTAGAATCCTGTGTAAAGTGTCTGTGGGTACGTCTACACTGCAAAAAAACCCTCATGGGGCTTGCGCTATGGCTCTAAAAATAGCTGTGTAGATAGCACTTTGAACTTGTGGCTGGGGCTGGAGCTCTGAGACCCACCCTCCTACCAGGGCTTCAGAGCCTGAGCTCCAGACCAAGCCAGAACATTTATAAGGCTACTTTTAGCACCATAGCATGAGCCCTGCAAGCCCAAGTCTGTTGACCCGTGCGCTGCCTTGGACGTTTGTCTGCAGCTAGACACACCCTCAGTGTGTTCTCTGCTTTACAATTACTGCCTGCCTCCTGAGAGAGTTAGACTGTCACCAGAAGGCTCTCACTTCTAAGTGGAGTTCTGGGAGATGGTGTGCTAAGCAACAGGGGCGTCTGAAGGGTCAGCACTGAGACCCAGGGCTAGGCATGTGCACAGTTCTCAGAAGGGGGTGCTAGATAGAGGGACTGCACCCCAGGAGTGTGCCGAGGGACCCCAAGACTAGACCAGTGTCTGGACTCCTTTCAGGCTCCAGAGGCTTAAAACACCCAAGATCCAGGGGCCAGGATTCGCCTCTCAGCTGTCTAGTGAGCACCTGAGTGGGGGCACTCAGCTCGGATCTGTGACACCAGTAACACCGGGTTTAAGCAGGCACATCTCCATTAGAGTCAACAGATTTTCATTTGTTTGCCTCAGTCCTAAAATATTTGCAAATACAGTGCACAAACCTCTTCTAACCCCTCCCTGTTTGATTCCCACCACCCCCATGCTGTTCCCAAGTAGCTAGCACTGCACCATGGAAGTCAGACTATGCTCATCTCAATCCCTCTCTTCCCACAGGAGTTACTGCTTCAGCGGCCACAGCCTCCTGCCTCCTTCCCCCCGAATCCTGCCAGGATCCAAGGAGAGCTGTCTGTTCACAAAGGGACAGTACAGCTTTCGTGGGAGCGTGGGATTGCTGGTGTACAACTCAGATGCCTTCACCCTTGCCATCATGTTCTCCAACCCCTTTGACTACAACCTCCACTATGTTGAGTTTGGCCTCGAGATCTGCCCAGGCAAAGAGCACCTTGGTGACATGGAGGAAGTCTATGCAAGGATGTACGATTATATGCCTGCCAACAGCTGCACAACGTTCAAGAAAGCCAAGCTGGGCCAATGCCAGGAAGCACTTGTGGTCTCCGCAGGGAATATCCGTGTCATGGCCACCATGTCCAATGCTGCCAAAGCAGTCATTAAAGTGCTTGTAGAGGAAAAAGGAAACCCACCTCCCTACTCAAAGAACCGATTTACTACAAGATACACTCCTAGAGTAAGGACTGCTGCTACGACTGACATCCAGCCTAAGACATGAAATGACTCCGCATGGGCCCGATCTACAGGCAGAAATAACCCACCACTGCGTAGACACCAGCTAGTGCAGGAACCTGCCTAGGGACAGAACTGGCCCTCACTTATCATAGTGCTTGGAAAGAGCATAGACACTGCAAGAGGTGTCTAAAGCCAGAAGGGACCATTGTGATCAATTAGTCATATATCCTGTATAATACAGTCCAGAAAACTCCCCCCAGATAATTCCTCTTGAACTAGATCATCTCTAATAAAATAAATAACGTCTCAAAGACAATCTTGTGACCCTGGCTTTGAATTGGCTCCATGTTGTTCACATTGTGTGAGCCGCAGGTGGGAAAGTGAATTCATAACAGGCATAAATAATGTCTGATTCATCCACTGCCCTTTTAGAATGGTGTAAACCCATTGCACGCAGTAGGTGACTCTGAATTGACTCCCGGGGAACTGAGATCAGAATCTGGCCCAGACCCCATTGCAGGCAGTGGGTGACTCCAGATTTACCCTAAGGGAACTGAGATCTGAATATGGCCCAGTACAGAATCAATAATATTTTCATTCTAGGTTCCATTTATTTCAGACTAAGGAAAAAATAACAAAGAATGAATATAAAATCCAGTGTGAGAACGGGGTCAAAGTGACTCTGTGTAACACGCTCCCTCTTGAGCTACCCGCTCTCTGGGCTGGAGATGTCTCCCAGCAGTGCTCTGCAGGGAGGCAGCCAGATGCCTAAAGAAGCAGGACAAGAAAAGAGAATGACAATGTCTTCTTCCAGTTACACACCCAGATGCATTACAGAAATTCGTTAGAATGTAAATCCTGCAAGCAATGAAGGGAGCTCGCCAGTTCCAAGAAGAAGCAAGCTCCTGTGGCTTTGTAGAGTAGCATGGCTAGAGTTCCAGAGAGATGTGCCTTGAGAGCAGAATATAGAGCGGGGTGGGCAAACTTTTTGGCCCGAGGGTCACACTGGGGTTGCAAAACTGTATGGAGGGCTGGATAGGGAAGGCTGTGCCTTCCCAAACAGCCAGGCCCCTGCCCCCTATCCAACCCCTCCCACTTCCCGCCCCCTGACTGCCCCCCTCACAACCTTCCACCCATCCAACCCCCCTGCTCATTGTCCCCTGACCACCCCCTCCCGGAACCCGTCTCCCCTGTCCAACCCCACCTGCTCCCTGTCCCCTGACTGCCCCACCTCCTATCCACATCCCCGCCCCCTAACAGGCCCCCCAGGACTCCCACGTCTATCCAACCTCCCCTGTTCCCCGTCCCCTGACCGCCCCCCCCAGAACCTCCGCCCCATCCAACCGCCCCCTGACAGGCCCCCCAGGACTCCCACACCTATCCAACCGCCCCCTGCTCCCCGTCCCCTGACTGCCCCCTGGGACTCCCCGCCCTGGCCCTGGCCCCCTTACCATGCCGCTCAGAGCAGCATGTCTGGCAGCCGCACCGCTTGGCAGGGCCGCCCATAGGATTCAGGGCCTGGGGTCTTCGGCGGCGGGGGCCCTTCCACTCTGGGGCTTCGGGGCACTTCGCTGAAGACCCTGAGCGGAAGACGCGGCGGTGGGTCTGCGGCAGCGGGTCCTTCAATCCAGGTGTGTTCGGCAGCACCTGAAAACTCTCGTGGGGGCCTCTGCAGGGCCTGGGTCCTGCGGCAAATTGCCTCACTTGCCCCCTCCATGGGCGGCCCTGCCATTTGGCCGGAGCCAGACACGCTGCCGTGCTGCCCTGCAGGAGCGCGCAGCCCCGCCGCCCAGAGTGCTGCCAACGCGGCGGCATGGCTGCGGGGGAGGAGGGACAGCAGGGCTGGGGCAGGGGCTAGCCTCCCTGGCGGGGAGCTCAAGGGCCGGGCAGGATGGTCCTGAGGGACAGACGTGGCCCGCGGGCCGTAGTTTGCCCACCTCTGGTATAGAGCATTATGGAGAAGCAGTAGCAACTTCCATAGTTTTATTTAAGATCCTGTTTTCAAAATGCTATAAAATCTCTAAGCACATTCTTATTGTTTTGAAAATTGCTGTGTCAGTTTAGGGTCCAGATTAGAGTTTGGGGTACAAATGTGGGGTTATTTGGGCAAAGGGTTTCTGAGACACAGCCCCTCAAAACAGCATTATTTTAAAATTTGTTGGTTCTTATCATTTCCACCCCCTCAGATCTAGGGAAAATACTACAGGCTGTATCCCCATAAAGCTCATATCACTGTACAACCCCTAGCTGTCCTAGTGTCTGGCACTGCGATCCAATTTCAAAACCTAATTATTCAAAAGTTATTAGACCTTCATTCTGGTTCCATAAGGTAGCCCACACATTGATCCAAGCCATAAATACTAACACACATGCAGATCGAGCAAAATTTCTGTATCAATGCAAAATTTCAAAGTGCTCTACAATTGACAAGAAGAGTCAGTCCAGCTTGAAAGTTGGCATGCCAAAGCAGCAGCTGGAGTAGATCTTGTGGTGCTAATTTGGGGTCCTTTCGTCTACAGGTTCCCAAGAAGCGTCTCCCCCCAAATGACCTTTTAATTTCCAAAGTGTTCAAAAATCAACATGCATAGGGCAATTGTCTTGACAACAGGTATGCCACAGCAAGGCCTGGGGTAGGGTTTGTGGTTCAAATTTGGGGACACTTGGTTGACGGTTCTTTGAGATACAGCCCCTTCCCACATGAGGTGCTTTTAAATTTTTCAGATTCCCATAATTTTTTTTTTTATACAGAGCGGCTCTGAGCCTCATTTAGTGACAAGGATGATTTAGTTGGGGATTGGTCCTGCTTTGAGCAGAGGGTTGGACTAGATGACCTCCTGAGGTCCCTTCCAACCCTGATATTCTATGATTCTATGAGTCTCATGAAACTGCTATCACTGGACTGTTCTGAGCTCTGCTATTCAATGGGGCCAAGGTCTGGTTCAGAAACCCAATCCTTCAAGAGTTATTGCACTACAAATACTTTATCACCTCGGATTACAGACTGTTCACACTGCTGTGAGCTGTGGTTTCCTCAGAGACTCCTGGGTGAGTGATCCACTGAAGTACCACACTCAGGAGCTATGGGCAACCTGCATGAGCCCGTGAGCCCAAAGCACATGAGTGTGAATCCTCTTCACAAGAGATTTGCATACCGTGAACTTTATTGCTCCCAGCCTGCCTTTTGCTTGGTCCCTGCCCCAGATAATTTCCCCTCCATCCCTGTTCTTGGTTCATTTTAAATGAGTCACTTTTTATTGCAGTCACTCTGCTCTGCCCCATTTGGTTTATAGACTAAGAGCGAGATAAAGCCCCCTATGGGACTGGCCCTCCCTTGGTGTGATGGTGCAGGAATGGTCACACAGTGTGTGGCACTGTGCAGCGTTAGGAGATCATGCAATGAAAGACCCTGCTACAACATTTAGGCCAGAGAAGATGGACTTCTGGCTATTGTGGGCTCCCTAGCTCTGAATTCACCAAGGGGGGTTGTAAATTCTCAGCCTCAGTGCTGTGCTGACACCTGTTTTATTCTAATATATACCCCAGACTTTGCCCTAAGTAAAGGAGAACAGATAACAAGCGTGCCCTGCCCTATACAGCTGCTGGAGAATGGCCCGAGGCACCAGCCTGCAGCCTGTGTCTGCCTCTTGTTTTACTTCCATTGTAAGCTCTTTTGGGGGCAGTGACTGGCTCTTTGTTCTATGTTTGTACAGCACCTAGCACAGTGGGGCCCTGGCCTCTGGTTGCTTCAGAAACAGAAATAAATAAATAACCCCTTAGACAATCTTTGCATGCGGTAAAACCGCTTCTATGTGCAAGGACTGCACAGCCACAGCCCCTGTCTGGGGGCACACAGCCCCACACCCTTTTCTGCAGGAATGCCAGGGCAGCAGCCACAACCTCCTGGTCATGAATCACAAGGATGGCATGTGCCTGGAGCCAACAGGCACTTGACGCTCCAGAGAGGTCCATGCGAGGAGAGATTCCATCTTGTCTGGGGGGTTTTTCCTCCTTATTATGTTGTACCTGAGTCTATGTGAGTATTACTGTTTTGCACAAATACTGTGTGTGCCTCAGTTTCCCTGTGTATTGCATCAATGCCTAGATGATGGGAATAAGGGTGTGTGACTTTTGCTGAGATCCTCAGGGGCAGGTGAGGTGGCTCCAGCTGCCTGCGGTTATGCGATGGCTGATACGCTTTGTAACCTGAGACCCAGGTGGGGGATGTGACCAGGTGACACTTTGCCCAGGAAGTGAGACAAAGACCAGGAGGAGGGGCAATTGGCATGTTGGAGGTCGGGTCAGGAAGTTGGGCAGTCTGCTGTTGGGGACTCGGAGAGGGAGGAGTCCAGAGTGACCGGCCCAGGATCCACTCAAGATGGACTTTCTTGAAAGTCACTGATTTCTGTGTTTAACAAGCTCTGTTCTATGCTGTGTTCCTGTCGACTAATAAGCCTTCTGTTTTACACGCTGGCTGAGAGTAAGGGCTGACTGTGGAGTTGGGGTGCAGGGCTCTCTGTGTTCCTCTGGGGTCCCGTCCAGGTAGACCCGCCAAGGGGAAGTGTATGGTGTGAACAGGGATGCTGAATGCTCTGAGGTCAGACCAGGAAGTCCATAGCCTTTCGGCTGAGAGTAATGTGCCCTGGACAGGCGTGCCATGAGGGGAGTCACGCTACCCAGAGTCCTGTCTGACTTCATACAGAGCAGTTCCAGAGCATCAGACCTGTGACTCCATCACACCAGGAAAGCTGGAATGCACACTGCACCCTTAGAAAAGAAAATGCAATACCTGCCATGTCATATGCTTAGCTAGTGCCATTCAGCCTGTCCTGTGCTGTGCAGCCCCAGCGTAGAATCTACCTATCTAGTCTGTCGGTCATCATGCAATTATATCAGTAGAGAGGGGTGCAGCTACTCCGGTATGGAAGGGCAGTAATCTATACAGCTATAAGGCACCTGTCATAACCATAGGGGTAGCCTAAATTTCTCCTTACCTGTAAGGAGTTAAGAAGCTCAAATATATCCAAAACAATTTTTTTCCATGCAGATTTGTGAAATGTACTGGTCTCGTTCTTAATTTGAATGAACACAAAAGTCAAAATCTCAAAATGTTTTGGGAAATAGAATTTCCATCCTCCACACAGCTCTAAAGAAAAATCACTGCTGAGCCAGTACAACCTGCGTATTGGGAACAGCATGTAGGGAACAGCCCCAAGAGCAAAGTTACTTCTATTCTGCTGACTTCTCCAACATTTCACTGTTAGCAATGGAGGAAAGACCAGCCAGGAGCTGTGAACATGCATTGCTGTCTTTCTTCTGTGGAGAACAACTTTAGTTTGTGTGAATTAAAATGACTTGAGTCCACATGATGAAATTATTTAAGTGTACTAACTGTCGGGTTAATACATAGTCTATAATCCCCTTTGAAAGTGGATTAAAATAATTGCTGATTGAGTTAGTATGGACTAATGTTTATGTGGGTGCATCTCTACCTCTCAGTAGCTTGGCAGTCCTCCCACTGCTATCCCACACTGCTTTGCATGATGTCAGGACTAGCCTGTCTATGCACCTGTGTCCCCTCCACTGCTCTGGGATCATCTTGACTGGATGTCACCTCCCTTTACCCCTTACTCTATACATTGCTATGACAGCACTATTCCACGCCTCATGCAGCCACCTGGAGTGTGCAGAGGTCCTGGATCTCCTAGCTCTCTGGAGAGAGCTGAAGGCGCAGCAACACTTGCCAAGCATCAACGCAATAAAGAGGTTCATGAAGCCATCTCTAAGGAGGTGGCAGAGAAGGGTCACAGTCGGGATGCTATGCAGCACCAAAACAAAAGCAAGAAGTTCAAAAGTGCTTATAAGAAAGTTCAGGACAAAAACAGGACCTCCAGCGGTGCTCCTGATGCCTGTCTAGTATTCTGAGCTATAGTCCACAAAAATTATCAGCATCAGCACTGAGGCAAATCCCAAAAGGATGTAGCCTCCTTGTAGAGCTACACAAAAATGCCGAGGTTAGTTAAACAGAAATTAAAAGGTACAGCACCAAAAGTAAAATCCTTGCAAGCTGCATGGAAATTTTTTAAAGACCGTAATAGAGGCTCAACTTAAATGTATACCCCCAAATTAGAAAAAACATAGTAACAGAACCAAAAAAGAGCCACCGTGGCTAAACAACAAAGCAAAATAAGCAGTGAGCAGCAAAAATACACCCTTTAAAAAGTGAAAGTTAAATCCTAATGAGGAAAATAGAAAGGAGCATAAACTCTGGCAAATGAAGTGTGAAAATATAATTAGGAAGGCCAAAAAAGAATTTGAAGAACAGCTAGCCAAAGACTCAAAAAGTAATAGCAAATTTTTTTTAAGTACATCAGAAGTAGGAAGCCTGCTAAACAACCAGTGGGATCACTGGATGATCAAGATGATAAAGGAGCACTCAAGGATGATAAGGACATTGCAGAGAAACTAAACTAATTCTTTGCATCAGTCTTCATGGTTGAGGATATGAGGGAGATTCCCAAACCTGAGCCATTCTTTTTAGGTCTGAGGAACTGTCCCTTATTGAGGTGTCATTAGAGGAAGTTTTGGAACAAATTGATAAACTAAACAGTAATAACCACCAGGACCAGATGGTCTTCACCCAAGACTTCTGAAGGAACTCAAATGTGAAATTGCAGGACTACTAAATGTAGTTTGTAACCTATCATTTAAATCAGCTTCTGTACCAAATGACTGGAGGATCGCTAATGTGACCAATTTATAAAAAGGGCTCCAGAGGAGACCCCCGGAAAATACAGGATGGTAAGCCTGACTTCAGTACCGGGCAAACTGGTTGAAACTATAGTAAAGAACAAAATTGTCAGACATAAAGATGAACATAATTTGTTGGAGAATAGTCAACATGGCTTTTGTAAAGGGAAATCGTGCCTCACCAATCTCCAAGAATTCTTTGAGGGAGTCAACAAGCATGTGGATAAGGGGATCCAGTGGATGTAGTGTATTTAGATTTTCAGAAAGCCTTTGACAAGGTCCTTCACCAAAGGCTCTTAAGCAAAGTAAGCAGTCATGGAATAAGAGGGAAGGTTCTCTCATGGATTGGTAACGGGTTAAAAGTTAGGAATAAATGGTCAATTTACAGAATGGAGAGAGGTAAATCGTGGTGTCCCCCAGGGGTCTGTTCTGGGACCAGTCCTATTCAACATATTCATAAATGATCTGGAAAAAGAGGTAAAACAGTTAGGCGGCAAAATTTGCAGATGATACAAAACTAATCAAGATAGTTAAGTCCCAGGCAGACTGTGAAGAGCTACAAAAGGCTCTCACAAAACTGGGTGACTGGGCAACAAAATGGCAGATGAAAATCAATGTTGATAAATGCAAAGTAATGAACATTGGAAAACATAATCTAAACTATACATATAAAATAATGGGGTCTAAATTAGCTGTTATCACTCAAGAAAGAGATCTCGGAGTCATTGTGGATACTTCTTTGAAAACACCCACTCGGTGTGCAGCGGCAGTCAAAAAAGTGAAGAGAATGTTGGGAATCATTTAGAAAGGGATAGATAATAAGACAGAAAATATCGTATTGCATCTATATAAATCCATGGTACACCCACATCTTGAATACTGCATGCAGATGTGGTCACCCAGTCAGGGTGGGGGGGAGAGCGGAAGCATAGCTCAGTGGTTTGAGCATTGGCCTCCTAAACCCAGGGTTGTGAGTTCAATCCTTGAGGGGGCCATTTAGGGATCTGGGGCAAATTTGGGGATTGGTCCTGCTTTGAGCAGGGGGTTGGACTAGATGACTTCCTGAGATTCTATGATCTCAGAAAAGATATATTGGACTTAGTTCAGAAAAGGGCAACAAAAATGATTAGGGGTATGGAACAGCTTCCGTATGAGGAGAGATTAATAAGACTGGGACTTTTCAGCTTGGAAAATAGACGACTAAAGGGGGATATGATTGAGGTGTATACAGTCATGACTGATGTAGGGAAAGTAGATAAGGAAGTGTTATTTATTCCTTCTCATAACACAACAACTAGGGGCCACCAAATGAAATTAATAGGCAGCAGGTTTAAAACAAACAAAAGGAAGTACTTTTTCACACAATGCAGAGTCAACCTGTGGAACTCCTTGCCAGAGGATGTTGTGAAGGCCAAGACTATAACGGTTCAAAAAAGAACTAGATAAACTCATGGAGGATAGGTCCACCCATGGCTATTAGCCAGGATGGGCAGGAATGGTGTCCCTAGCCTCTGACTGCGAAAATCTGGGAATGGGCGACAGGGGATGGATCACTTGATGATTACCTGTTCTGTTCATTCCCTCTAGGGCACCCGGCATTGGCCAGTGTTGGAAGACAGGGTACTGGGCTAGATGGACCTTTGGTCTGACCCAGTATGGCTGTTCTTGTGTTCTTAGATTGAGCACCACAAGGATCAATCTCTAGCTAGGTCCTTAATATGGTCTGGGTGGCTGTTTAGTCGATGTGCATCATAGCCAATCTTATCACTCCACTGAAGCTTCTGGCGACCACCTGATTTCCGGCCATGTAGCGGCATTCCTTGGTAAACACGTTTCATAATTCATTGGTCTTCCATCCTAATAATATGTCCGTACCAAGAGAGACACCACAACTGAACCAGTGCTGATGAAGGCAGTTGGTGGGTTCAGCTCTGAATAACTTCATGGCTGATCTTTGCCTGCTGCTTAACCTGGAGCAGCTGGCGAAGACGATGAGAAAGAAACATGTCAATCCACAACCGTTAGTGCCCAGAACCTCAGCGTGAAATAGCCCCCTGCCTAGACAAGGCCTGAGTGTGTGTGTGTGTGTGTGTGTGTGTCTGGTGTGTGTGTTATCTCTGCAGGAACGTGAATGCCCAGCTAGCACTGTAAATACAAACCAGATGTTCTATAGCAGTTTCCCATTAAAGACGGTGGAACATTTTCATTCCCTCACTTAACGTTTCTTCCCACATCTGGCAGTCCATTTCACCGTAGCGGTTTTGTTCTATTTGGCTCTAGGTTTGAAATGGAAATGAATTAAGTCTAGCAGCATGTGCTGGACCAGTTTCACTTATATCTGTGCCATGCTTTTCATTTCACTGGGGCTTTGTGGGAGGAACTGAGAGCATAAGTAGACCCATCATGTTTACTGAAATGCATGGGGAAGAAACAGGCATTTCTGAGATGCCTCCCTTCCCCTTCTGCGGGTGAGTTGGACCCCAGTGGTAAAGACAGGGGACAATTCAGACATGGGGGCAAACTGCCAGAGCAGGGAGCCAGGGATGGGTGCTCTGCAGTGGGAACATGTCTGGGGTGAGTCACAGCTCAGATGTGCAGACTTCATTGCTGGAGATACTGACAGGGGGCAAAGGCAGGGCAGTGAGTGCCTCTGCTCTTCCAAACTCAGTCACCCCTGCTACTCTGGTCTCTTTATTTTCACCTGGGTCACAGAATCATAGAATTGTAGGACTGGAAGGAACCTCAAGAGGTCATCTCGTCCAGTCTCCTACACTCAAGGCAGGACTAAGTATTATTAGACAAGGGGTTCTCAACCTTTTTCTTGATAAGGCTGCCCTCAACACGCTATAAAAATGCCAGGGCCTGGCAGGGCCCAGCGAGCACGGGGCTACAGGCCGTGGGCCGTGGGGGGACCCTTGGGCATAGGCATACTTGTATGTATATTTTGGGAGGGCAAGGGCTGGCGGGGCTCAAGCCAGCTCTGCACAGCAGGGTTCAGGGAGGGAGCACCACCTCCACCCCCTGACTCACTCAGGAGGCCACCCAGCCTGTCTGGACTGTGTGGGGACACAACCAAAAAATATAACTCAAAGGGGGAACTCAGTTCAAAAAGTTTGAAAACCTCTCAGGGTGCAGGGAGGGGGTAGCTAGAGGCTGTGTGAAGTGAGGGGAGTAGCTCAGGGTGCAGGGAGGGAGTAGCTAGGGGCTGTGTGCAGACAGGGGGTAGCTCAGGGTGCAGGTAGGTGGTAGCTAGGGGCTGTGTGTGGGCCGGGGGTAGCTCAGGGTGCAGGCAGGAGGTATCTAGGGGCTGTGTATGGGTGGGGAGAGGGTTTCCAGTGCGGCTCCCAGCTTCAGTGGAAGGGGGTGCTGGGTGCTTCTGGCTTCAGCTCCCCACTGCTCCTGGCTTGGGGGTGGGAGGATGTTTGCTGGGTTCAGCCCCACATTGCTCCCATCTTAGGGGGAGGCACCGGCTTAAGCCCTGTGCCGCTCCCAGCTGGGGGGGGGGCAAGGGGCACCAGCTTCGGCCACGGGGCTCCGTGTCCCCCCTGAAAGGGCTTGGGTACCCTCATGGGGCCGCGGTCCCCAGTTGAGAACCGCTGATCTAGATCATCCCTGACAGGTGTTTGTCCAACCTGGTCTTAAAAATCTCCAATGATGGAGATTCCACAACCTCCACAATTTATTCCGGTGCTTAACCACCGTGACAGTTAAGCCCGTTTTCTTCTTGTCCTGTCCTCAGAGGTTAAGCAGAACAATTTACCTTCCTCCTCTTTGTAACAACCTTTTATGTACTTGAAAACTGTTATCATGTCCCCTCTCAGACTTCTCTTCTCCAGACTAAACAAACCCAGTTTTTTCAATCTTCCCTCATAGGTCATGTTTTCTAGACCTGAATCAGTTTTGTTGCTCTTCTCTGGACTTTCTCAAATTTCTACATCTCATCTTTCCTGAAATGTGGCGCCCAGAACTGGACACAATACTCCAGTTGAGGCCTAATCAGCAAGGAGTAGAGTGGAAGAATTACTCCTCGTGTCTTGCTTATGTAACCCTTCTGCGAGGTGGAGCCAGCAGCAACAAGGGCCGGGTTCAGTATCTAGGGGTTCCTTTTCAACAACACAACACAAAACCAGCTCAAGCCCTCACCCAGTGACCTGGGACAATTACACACCACCCCTGGGCGCCTCTAAGAGGCAATACTTCCCCTCTGCAAGCACAGAGTATGAGTGTAGCAAAAACTTTTAATAAAAGGAGGGAATTAACTCAACATTAATTTGGGAAAACACCACAACTAGGGTCCATAAACACAAACCATGAGCAAAAGACCCACCCCCAAATAAGTTGGGCAGTGTCCTTTTCTCCACAGGATCTTAAGTCCAGCAACCCAAAAGTCCCTTTAACGTGCCTGTCCCTTCTCTGTACCCAACTCACAGTTGCTGTCCTTGGCTAGTGCAGTCCCAGAGTTCAGAGGTTCATCTGCAGAGTTCACCTCCCACCCTGTGTGGAAGGCGGGGGGAGGGAGGGCGGGGAGGAGGCTGCACAGCTCGGGCACTCGCTCATTGTCCCAATGGCCGATTGCCACGCCTTTGCAGGGCTCTGCTCTGGCCCTCTCCACGAGCTTCTCTGCTGGCCGCTTGCCACGTCTCTCTGCCAGCCGCTCTTCTGGCTGCTCCCCTCCACCAGCCACCCTGCTGGCTGCTTGTCATGCCTCTCCGCCAGCCGCCCTGTTGGCCACGCCTCTCCGCTAGCTGCCCTGCTGGCTCTACCTCTCAACCAGCTGCCCACTCGCCAAGATGTCTTAATATAAGAAAATAAGAATGGCCCTACTGGGTCAGACCAAAGGTCCATCTAGCCCAGTATCCTGTCTTCCGACAGTGGCCACTGCCAGGTGCCCCAGAGGCAATGAACAGAACAGGTAATCATCAAGTGATCCATCCCCTGTTGTCATTCCCAGCTTCTGGCAAACAGGGGCTAGGGACACCATTCCTGCCCATCCTGGCTAATCACCATTGATGGACCTATCCTCCATGAATTTATCTAGTTCTTTTTTGAACCCTGCTATGGTCTTGGCCTTCACAACATCCTCTGGCAAGGAGTTCCACAGGTTGACTGTGCATTGTGTAAAGAAATACTTCCTTTTATTTGTTTTAAACCTGCTGCCTATTAATTTCATTTGGTGATCCCTAGATCTTGTGTTATGAGAAGTAGTAAACAACACTTCCTGGTCTACTTTCTCCACACCAGTCATGATTTTATAGACCTCAATCATATCTCCCCTTAGCCGTCTCTTTTCCAAGTTGAAGAGTCCCAGTCTTATTAATCTCTCCTCATACGGAAGCCATTCCATACCCGTAATAATTTTTGTTGCCCTTTTCTGAACCTTTTCCAATTCCAGCATATCTTTTTTGAGATGGGGTGACCACATCTACACACAGTATTCAAGATGTGGGTGTACCATGAATTTATATAGAGACAACATGATATTTTCTGTCCTATTATCTATCTCTTTCTTAATTATTCCCAGCATTCTGTTCACTTTTTTGACTGCCGCTGCACGAGTGGATGTTTTCAGAGAAGTATCCACAATGACTCCAAGATCTCTTTCTTGAGTGGTAACAGCTAATTTAGACCCCATCATTTTATATATATAGTTGGGATTATGCTTTCCAATGTGCATTACTTTCATTTATCAGCATTATATTTCATCTGCCATTTTGTTGCCCAGTCATCCAGTTTTGTGAGAGCCTTTTGTAGCTCTTCACAGTGTGCCTGGGACTTAACTATCTTGATTAGTTTTGTATCATCTGCAAATTTTGCCACCTCACTGTTTACCCCTTTTTCCAGATCATTTATGAATATATTGAATAGGACTGGTCCCAGAACAGACCCCTGGGGGACACCATTTACCTCTCTCCATTCTGTAAATTGACCATTTATTCCTATCTTTTAACCCATTACCAATCCATGAGAGAACCTTCCCTCTTATTCCATGACTGCTTACTTTGCATAAGAGCCTTTGTTGAGGGACCTTGCCAAAGGCTTTTTGAAATCCTAAATACTCTATATCCACTGGATTCCCTTGGGCCACATGCTTGTTGACTCCCTCAAAGGCATGATTTCCCTTTACAAAAACCAGGTGGACTCTTCCTCAAAAAATTATGTTCATCTATGTCTGACAATATTGTTCTTTATTATAGTTTCAACCACTTTGCCCGGTACTGAAGTCAGGCTTACCAGCCTGTAATTGATGGGATCACCTCTGGAGCCCTTTTAAAAAATGGGCATCACATTAGCTCCCCTCCAGTCATCTGGTGCAGAAGCTGATTTAAATGACAGGTTACAGACAACAGTTAGTAGTCCTGCAATTTCACATTTGAGTTCCTTCAGAACTCTTGGGTGAATCCCATCTGGTCCTGGTGACTTATTGCTGTTTAATTTATCAATTTGTTCCAAAACCTCCTCTAATGACACCTCAGTCTGGGACAGTTCCTTAGATTTGTCACCTAAAAAGAATGGCTCAGGTTTGGGAATCTCCCTCACATCCTTAGCCATGAAGACCAATGCAAAGAATTCATTTAGTTTTTCCGCAATGGCCTTATCCTCCTTGAGTGCTCCTTTAGCACCTTGATTGTCCAGTGGCCCCACTGGTTGTTTAGCAGGCTTCCTGCTTCTGATGTACTTAAAAACATTTTGCTATTACTTTTTGAGTCTTTGGCTAACTGTTCCTCAAATTCTTTTTTGGCCTTCCTAATTGTATTTTTATACTTCATTTGCCAGTGTTTATGCTCCTTTCTATTTCCCTCACTAGAATTTAACTTCCACTTTTTAAAGGATGCCTTTTTGCCTCTCACTGCATCTTTTACTTTGTTCTTTAGCCACGGTGGCTCTTTTCTGGTTCTGTTACTATGTTTTTTTTAATTTGGGATATACATTTAAGTTGAGCCTCTATTATGGTGTCTTTAAAAAGTTTCCATGCAGTTTGTGGAGATTTCACTTTTGGCACTGCACCCTTTAATTTCTGTTTCACTAACCTCCTCATTTTTGCATAGTTCCCCTTTCTGAAATTAAATGCTACAGTGTTGGGCCACTGTGGTGTTTTTCCTGCCACAGGGATATTAAATTTAATTATATTGTGGTCACTATTACCAAGTGGTCCTGCTATATTCATACCTCTGGGACCAGATCCTGTGCTCCACTTAGGACTAAATCAAGAATTGTCTCTCCTCTGGTGGGTTCCAGACCAGCTGCTCCAAGAAGCAGTCATTTAAGGTGTCAAGAAACTTTATCTCTGCATACTGTCCTGAGGTGACATGTACGCAGTCAATATGGGGACAATTGAAATCCCCCATTATTATTATTGAGTTTTTTATTTTAATAGCCTCTCTAATCTCCCTGAGCATTTCACAGTCACTATCACCATCCTGGTCAGGTGGTTGGTAATATATCCCTAACGCTGTAATCTTATTATTAGAGCATGGAATTTCTATCCATAGAGATTCTGTGGTACAGTTTGATTCATTTACAATTTTTATTTCATTTGATTTTACTCTTTCTTTCACATATAATGCCACTCCCCCACCAGCACGACCTCTTCTGGCCTTGTGATATATTTTGTACCCTGATATTACTGTGGCTCATTGAGTGTCCTCATTCCACCAAGTTTCTGTGATGCCTATTATCTGAACATCCTCATTTAAGACAAGGCACTCTAGTTCACTCATTTTATTATTTAGACTTCTAGTATTGGTATATAGGCACTTTAAAATGTGTCTCCTTTTAGCTGTCATTACATGATATAATTGAATGGGACTCTTTTTTATTTGATCAGACCCTGCCTGTATTTTATCTTCATCCCCCCCACCATCTTAACACAGCTCTCAGGGATTTCACATGTTATTAGGGGAGCCCCACTGCTGGTGTACACTGGGCAGTCTATTGCAATAGAGACACTGTCCAAAGTAGGTCTAATACTTAGGTATCAGTGATTTCAGCTCTGCAGCAGGTAACAAGACTCTCAATTGAGTCTAAATTAGTTCTTTTATTATACCATGGAGAGAGGAGGGGTCAAATGGTATCTAGGATCCTTAAACAGGGCCCACACCACTAAGTAAAAATACCTCACACCACCCTCTTTCAAGTCATTGGGTTTCGGAACCCATGTCCCCTGCTTAGCAAGTGCTGTTCAGTTGAGGGTGAGTCCTTCCATTGGGGTATGCCAGGTTCAGTTCTGCTGCCCTCAGTTCACACAACAAGGATAGCAATGCTTTATTACTCCTGTCCCAATAACAAGGAGACTGGGGATCCAACACCAGCCACAAGTGATCATTTGGGCAAGCAGTCCCATCATGCTGAGCACGTAGGCAGGTGGGTGTGTCCATGCAAACAAGATCAGCTTCTGAAGTCTTTTTCCACAGCTCAACACTAGATGTCAGGGGAGAGCTCATTCAGACTCTGCTTACATCCTCCCCCCAGCCAAGAATTTGTTGTCCCGACAAATCACACTCCATATTATACCAAATTCATTAGTTCCCCCCAAAAGGCCTCAGGAAACCCACTATGGCTTCCACAAGCCTGTGTACTAAGTGTATTGGTTCTTCACTAGCCACCCCAGGTGCATCATAAGTTAACTGTCTTACTGGCCTTATAACCCTGTCCCTCCTATTGAGAGTGGGCATGGCAGGGGCAGGGGAGACATCTTCTTGGGCAATGGGTGGTGAGGTTTCCTTTGAGGATCCCTCGGCTACAGGCATAGGCCCCTGCATTTCTGATTCTAATTCTGGGAGGTCCAAGGCATCTGGGACACCTTCTACCTGTATGTCTCCACTGTACAATAACCTAGATGTATCATCACAGGGTGGTCTCATTTGTGGCACAGGTGTGCCAGCAATGGGCCTAAATACTTCCGCCATGGGGTTTAGGGCTGAAGAAGTGGCACTCTCCCTCAGTTCAGCTGATCAAGACTGAAATCTCGTCTCCATTCTAGGATACACCATGGTAGTGTCTTCCTTCTCAGACTCACTCTCAGATGTGCTGAGCAGGGGTAGGTTAGCCACAGGGGGCCCACTGTCCATGTTGGATGGAGGAGGCTTTCGCAGTACTGTGTGGACTGTGGACCTTTTACAGGTTCCAAGCGAGATAGCAGTGGAAGATGGTGCATGGAAGCTAATAGCCACGGGGAGCCAGTCCCCACCAGCTCCTGCCTCCAATGTGGGGTTTTTAAAGAAAATGTTGGCCTTCTTGGGGAAAGAGGGAAAGACCTTGGCTGACATGCCGGGTCTGTTGGGCTTTGATACAAGAGCCTCACGCCTGGGGGCTGCTCCCTCACCTGATGAGTGGGCAAAGGCTTTGGGGCAAGCATTAGAAAAGGATGTGCAGCCCAACCCTGAGTCAAGCCCCTATCATACATTAAGGTTATTTTCTGGGGGTCCCACCCCAATAACAGGAGAAGAAGGGTTTGAACCCTGGCTGGAACACACCACTGAAATGTTGCAGGAGTGGGCAATACCTGATGCTGAAAAGAGAAGGTGTCTAGTAGAGTGCCTCAGGGGTCCAGCCCTAGATGTAATTCACACCCTGAAGCTCAGCAACCCTGGAGTCCAGGTGAAGGACTGCCTAGAGGCCCTTGATCACGCCTTTGGAAGAACCAAGGGCTTGGAGGACATTTATTGCAAGTTTCTTAATGCCAGACAACAAAAGGGTGAGAAGGTTTCTGCCTATATCCAGAGGTTGGAGAAATTATTACAGAGAGCCATCACGAGGGGAGCAGTGGCAGTTGAGCAAATGGACTGGATTAGACTGGCTCAGATTGTGAGAGGAGTTCAATATCAGAACCCAATCCTACTCCACCTTCGATTAAGGGCACAACAAGAAAACCCACCGTGTTACTCTTGGCTGATAAAAGAGGTCCGAGAGGAGGAGGAGAGGCAGGCAGCTGGTGAGGTTTGGGAGGTTCAGTCACACCAGGAAGCTGGCACAGCATCCATGCAAATGCCCAAGGCACTGATGGTGAATCCCCAAGAGGAAATTATCCAACGAGTGCAGGTCCTGACACAGAAGGTGGCTGAACTAGAGAATACCATCAATCCAGCAAAGACTTCAAGGTACAAGGAACCCCCGGCTGCCATGGTACAGAAGACTACATTTAGAGCTACTGCCCCACCCAGGCAACAAGGGAGAGGACAGTCCTTCTTCTGCTACAGGTGTGGCCAAGATGGACACACTGCTGCAAGGTGTCAGAATGCAGAGAATCCCACGCTAGTATATCAAAAGCTGAGGACCACTTGGGGAAATTCGGGAAACAACCGTGGGGCTTGGAAGGGAGCCGCCTAGGCCAGCAGGAGTTGGAGGATCCCCTGGAAAGAACCACACAGCCAGAATCCCACCAGGATTGATAGGACCTCGAGCGGAGGTCACTGTGAAGATTGAAGGGACAGAATGTAAAGCAGTGCTTGACACCGGGTCCCAGGTGACTCTCATATTTCAATCCTTCTACCAGCAGATGCTTAGGCATCCGCCTATACACCCCCTGACAGGACTCGGCCTGTGTGGCCTTAGCATGAATGAGTACCCCTATCAAGGGCATGTCATAGTGCGCCTGGAATTTCCAGAGGAGATCGCTGGGGTAAGACAAGAGGTGGACACTGCTGCCTTAATATGCCCTGACCCTAAAGGGGTCTCTGATGTGTCCGTGCTAATAGGCACCAACTCCAGCCTCTTTAAGGTACTCACAGATTACTGCAGACAGCAAACTGGGGATCCAATACCAGCCACAGGTTATCATTTGGGCAAGCAATCCCATCATGCTGAGCACCTAGGCAGGGTGGGTGTGTCCATGCAAACGAGATCAGCTTCTGAAGTCTTTTTCCACAGCTCACCACTAGATGTCAGGGGAGAGCTCATTCAGACTCTGCTTACACTTACAATGCTCCTGCTAATACATCCCAGAATGATGTTTGCTTTTTTTGCAACAGTGTTTGCCAGGGTTCCCTCCCCACTCTGAACTCTGGGGTACAGATGTGGGGACCTGCATGAAAGACCCCCTAAATTTATATTCCACCAGTTTAGCTTAAAAACTTCCCCAAGGCACAAATTCCTTTTCTTGGCCTTGGACAGTATTGCTGCCACCATCAAGTGATTTAAACAAATATTCAGGAAGGGGCCACTTGGAGCCCTATCCCCCTCAAAATATCCCCCAAGCTCCTTCACTCCCCTTTCCTGGGGAGGCTTGAGAATAATATAACAACCGATAGGTTAACAAAGTGAGCACAGACCAAATCCCTGATTTTTAGGACACTGAAAATCAATCAGTTAATAAAAGAAGAATTTTATTAAAAAAAAAAAGTAAAAGAATCACACCTGCAAAATCAGGATGGAAGATAACTTTACAGGGTAAATAAAAAGATTTAAAACCCAGAGGATTCCTCTCTGATTCTGCTTCCCAGTTACAAAACAGGAATAAAATTACCTCTTAGCATAGGGAAAATTCACATGCTAAAACAAAAGATAATCTAACACATTGCCTTGCTATTACTTACAATTTCTGTAATTTTTGATGTATCACTCAGGATCTTGTTAGGAGCTGGTTTACCTGCTTGGTCTCTCTCTTTGTCCCAAGAGAGAACCAACAAAGAGAGCACAGACAAAACCTTCTGCCCCCTGAGATTTGAAAGGATCTTCTTTCCCCATTGGTCCTTCTGGTCAGGTGCCAACCAGGTTAATTGAACTGATTAACCCCTTACAGGTAAGTGATTCTGTACCTCTGGCCAGAAGGGATTTATGTTACTGCATACATAAAGGTTGTTACCCTTCCCTTTATATTTATGGCAGTGTTACACTGTTGACTCATATTTAGCTTGTGATCCACTGTGACCCCCTGGTCCTTTTCCGCAGTCAGATGCTAAGATTGTAGCTCTTTGGGGAGAGGACTATCTTCTGAGTTCATGCTCGTACAGCACCGAGCACAATGAGGCTGTCTCAGAAATTATAAATAATATGGTATAAATTACAATAAAGGAGCTGGCCAGGACAATCGCTTATATTTAAAGTGTATTTATGGGCAGAAACGCGTCAATTTGCTCACATTCATTTCTCCTCTGAGTACACTGAGTACACTGTTTCCTTTATGTCTTGTGCATTGTCAACACCACTGCAATTAAGTCACTCTTTCTTTTCATTGTTGCAAACATTCTGTGAGGCAGATAAAAAAATACACAGCTCAGTTTTCAGACAGCAGGACAGGTTTGATTTTTTAACCTGATCAGATTCCACCTAGGTTCTATTCTCCCCTCCCTCCACCCCCGGTTGGTGGGGAATGAACATGGAAGATCAAGGGACTGTCTTTTGATAATTATCACACCTCCAGCCCGGTGGAATTGGCAAAGGCAAATAACTTGATTCACTAGCAGCCTGCAGTGGGTGATCAGGAATCGTAGCTTATAGAGATCATGCTTGCTTATGTTATATAGAAATGTGTTGAAATGTAAGGAGTAAGTAATGGAAAAATCCATTTCCTAAAAATAGGCTTGACAATAGTCAAGCGAGGCCTGGTAAAATATGAATGAAGTAAACTGAGACAGCTCAGAGACAAGCTAGATATAAGTTAGGACATAACCCCAGGTTATGTTGTAAACAGTTTTGGTTTTAACTGGTTTTTACAAGTGTTTCAGATAAAATGTTAATGCTTTGATGTTAATGCTATCTATGTTGATAGCTATTGGTGTTGCATTTACACAGATGTTAATTAACATGCTGCTTAATATTAGATGTCCAACAAGAAAGTAGAAAATATTTAAGTATGGTAAAAAGGTTGATTGAATGCTAATTAATTAAGGGGTGTCATTGTGATTATAAAAAGGGTAGAATGCTGATTTTAGGTAGGAGTGCCCGTCCACCATCAAGGTATGGTTAGAGAAAGGACAATAAACCCATTTCTCCCATCCAAGGACTGGTCACCCCAGATGCACCACTGCATCTCAGAACATAAGCATCAATGCAGTGGATGCCTATATTGTAATGCCTGTTTGCTTTAACTACTTTATTTTAAATAAAGTCTTTAATTTGATCTCTCGCTGTGTCATTCACTGAATCCACTGAATTGAATTGCCTGTAACTGCCCTGCAGGCTTGAACCTTACAGAGGTCTGTTTGGTTTTATTCCTTATCTTTAAACTACTAACTGGGAACTCATAAAGCAAAGGTTACAGAATGGCATTGGCCATGGGGGATAGGTGGCTGTGTCTCTACACACGGCCGCCTCAATTCTGATCTTGGCTTTGTTCATGTGAATCTGGAGTAGCTCTGTTTATTTCAATGGAGTTACTCTGGATTTATCCCGAATCTGGCCGTAGATCAGCCCCTGACTCTGAATTAGGTCAGAGGGCAGAGGGAACCCAGAATAGGACTTGCCATTGTGCTGAACTTAACCCCTTCGCTGCCGCTCTTTCAAACAGACACTCAGCCTGTGAATACCAAGGATCAGAGAGAAGTCAGTTCTCAGCATCTGCCCATGTCATGAGCTCCATGCAGGGGCAGCCCTGTGCCATGCGGAAGTCTGCTGCATTGAGGGGGGCTTCACATGGGAGCAGAGTCACTTCCACAGAGCTCAGTGCTGGGTCTGGGTCTCCCAGCTACGTAAGGGATACTGCCACAATGACCCCATTGTATGTGGCCTGTTTAGAAAGGGGGCGATTGTAAAAATCCTGTCCCCCAGTCTTGCCCCCTCTTCCCCCTCCCGCCTCTGCGATGCATGGTGTCCTGCAGCCAGGAAATGGAAACCTTGGGCTCAGATGCGGGGCCCAATTTCCTACATCCAGCACCAAGCAGGTGGGCTAAGGAGGCTTTCAGGGACCCCAGGCTCCAGGATACTGATTCTGAGGCCTTATTAAATTCTCTCTCTCGATGGGAGCTTCTCCAACAAGATCTTTGGAGTGACTGCTCTTCTGTGGCCAGGCAGATGCTGCTTAACCTGTAGAAAGCAAAAGTGAAATGCATCAGTGCAGCTGGGCATCTCGCTGCGTTTATGGAGCACACTGCTTTTGGGCAGTGAGTGACGCAAAAAGATCCTGTTCCCACGGGGGCACCTGTTGCTAAGGCTGACACCAAAGGAAACTCAGGGCAATATTCCAGTGGATACCCAGGGGATCTACCATACAGTGGCCCTGCCATTCACCAGGGGAAATCCCAGTGCGGCTGAGAACTCAGTTTCCTGCCCACCCAGCACCCTGCATCACACAGTGTCCAGAATCCCAGCGACCCAGGGTAAGGAATTATTCCTTCCTACCCTTGACAGCTCTGTTGGAGACACCAGGGCGTGGCCACTAGTTAACTCGAGGGGTTGGAAGGCCATAAGGGTTGAGGAAGTCTTCCTGCTGAAGGCCTAAGGGCTTCTTCTTAACCCCCCTTAATAGAATTCAGGCCTGGCTGGTTTGAGTAAGTTCTTTTGCTCTTAAAACAATGTTGCAGCCGCAGATAATGCCTTATAGTGTAAGGTTTGCTGATGCCAAGTTAAAAATAATAGGAGGTAGTTACAAGGCCAGACAGAATGTGCTGGTTGTTTAAGTTGCTAGGAATGCTTGTTACAGGTTGCAGGAAATAAACATTGTTGTAACCCATATAAGGAAGGCAGAGTATTTGTGCAAAGTTTTAATTGGCTGATGTGTAGTGCAGTAGCATTAAGGAATATAAAAGTGTGTGTAATGACCTGCTCTGTGTGCAGGATTTGAGATTCTATTCTCCCTGTACCTTGTTTGCAGCTGCAAATAAACTTTTCTGCTTCTCCACCCCGTTGTGATTACTGAGTGAAGCACACCGGGTAACGAACCCCTGCTGTTGTTTTGCCTCTCAGCACTGGGTGCCGGCAACAGCTCTGTTTAGATGCAACTGCAACAAAAAGGAAGAAAAATGTTATTGGAAACCCTTCCCTCGCTCCGTGCCAGGCCTTCAGGGGTGGCAGGTTTGTATAATTTTTGGTGGTGTCCAGAACGGCTCCAAGTCCCGCCCCACCCCCCACAGCTGCCTTGTACGCCGATATATATTTTTAAAAATAATGTAAAAATGGACTGGAAATAGTAAGCATTTAACAGTTTCCCTATATTACACAATGTGTGTGGGGGGGTGAGGGCTCTGGCTGGGGGTGCAGGCTCTGGGGTGGGGTGGGGCTGGGGATGAGGAGTTTGGGGTGTGGGAGGGTCTCAGGGCTAGGGCAGAGGGTTGGGGTGCAGGGGTGAGGGCTGTGGGGTGGGGCTGGGGATGACGGGTTCACGGTGCAGGAGGAGGCTCAGGGTAGGGCAGAGGGTTAGGGTACATAGGGGTGAGGGCTCTGGCTGGGGGTGCAGGCTCTGGGTTGGGGTGGGGCTGGGGATGAGGAGTTTGGGGTGCAGACAGACTGCCCTGGGGCTAGGGCCAGAGAGAAGGAGGCACGTGGGGGTGGCAGGCAGGGCCGGGGGAGAGACTGGTGGAGCTGGGCCCCCGGGCCCTGAATATTCCTGGATCCTGGGCATCATGGGCCCATACAACTTGCCACCCCTGCCTTCCCCTGCTACAGGCTTCCTGTGCGACCTGTGGCCAGTCACTCAGCCCATTTGGGTATGTCTGCTCTGCAATAAAATGGCACCAGCTGGCTCCAGCTCACGGGGCTGAAAAGAGCAATGTAGAAGCTCAGGCTCTGAGATCCCAGAAAGGGTCTTGCAGCATCTACATTGCTAATTTTAGCCCTGCAAGCCTGAGTCAGCTGACCCAGGCTCTGAGACTCCGTAAGTTTTTTTATCACGGTGTAGATGTCTCCTTTGTGCCTTAGTTTCCCCTCTGTACAATGGGAACAACTACCCTGCCCTGCACAGCTGCCGGGGGGGGGGGGTAAGTGTCTTAAAAATAGTGAATTGCTCAGCTTACTGCAATGATGGGGGCCAGATAAGCCAGAGACTGCAGGGCCAGATGGGACCACCAGCTTGTTTAGCACGGAGGCTTGGCAGAATTAGATTTTTATTTTTGACCGATAATATTGAGGTTTATTTTTAAGCATTTTTACATTTCTTTATCCATTTAAATGCTCACCATTGTGGGAAATTATCTGGGTGGGGAGTCAGCTAAGGGGAGTGTGTCAAACAATAATTGTTTAGTGACAATACACATTGAGATTCAAAAAGTTAAAGCTTTAGCACTGTTAAAACACCAACTGTCAATGTCACACATCAAAACATGCAGCGTCAATATCCTCAAATCAAACTCTAACGAGTTCCCAAGCAGCACGTTTCTTACTTTGCCTAGCTGTAAATCTCGATTGTTATCAACAGATCTATTTCTTCCAGGTTTGTGTGTGTCTGGTGACAGTATTGTAAGCAGTGTAGTTGTATCCATGTGGGTGCCAGCTTATTAGAGAGACAAGGTGGGTGAGGTTATCCCTTTTATTGGATCAACTTCTGTTGGTGAGAGAGACGAGCATTCGAGTCATGAAGCAGAAAAGCTCTGTGTAGCTCTAAAGTGTGTCTCTCTCTCTCACCAACAGAAGTTGGTCCAGTAAAAGATATGACCTCACTTACCTTCTCTCTCTACTGTGAAATTGACAACGAAGGGCTAAAATCCGTATGCTGTTTATGTTACAATCTGATATATAGACTGTGTCAGCTCTTTTTAGAGGCCTAAAATCCAGAGTTTGGTCAAGAAAACAGAGGCTTAGCAAATAGTGAACAATATTAGCTAAGAAGCAGAACAAAGGACAACCTTGCTTTTTGCTAAGATAAGCTTGGTCAGCAAGAAGCCAGGTGGAAATTATAATTGTGGGCTTTATCTCAAAGTTGAGAACAGACCATGGGAATGAAAGGAGCCCTGTTTCTTCTGTAGAAGAGGTGCCTTCCTACACACCAGCCTTGAGTTTATGGAAGAAGTTCAAACATATCAGTATGAGATATGATATCCTTCCTCTCACAGATGTGTACCTCTCCTCCAAGCCATTGTCAGCCATCTGGCCTTAGAAACACAAATGAATAATTAAAAGACAATCTTTATTGCTATATACTTTTCATTTGTCCTTTTGCTTTAACTCCTAGGTGTGTACCCGTTGGACAATCAAGGGAGCTACTTCATTATCTATGGATCCCAAATCAGAATTCAACATACATATATTTTATACTAACACACTCTATATATTGTTTAATGGAAAACACCTGTGTACTAATTAAGTGTCATGTGTTAACCTGAAACCATGGGCGGAGACATTATGTAACCTTTTGACCATTGGCTACTGAGCTTATCTTGTCTTGCTGCTAGACCTATCCAGGGGTTTGGGATTGCCTACCCCATCATTTCCCTCCACCCATGGAAAATCCATATAATCCACTGTAATCAATTGTTTGACAGTTGTGCCCCTGCTTACTCTGTCCATGCCCCACCAGGGAGCTGGGGCCAGGAGTGGAGCTGCGGCTCCTGGGGATGTGGGTGGACAGGGATAAGGGCCAAGGCTGGGACCGCAGTTGGGGGCAGAGCTGGGGCTGGGAATGGAGCCATGGCCAGGCTTGGGGCTGGGGGCAAGTCCAGAAGCAGAGCTGCAATTGGGCCGGGGTGGGGGCTGGCAGCCGGGACCGACAGCCACTGGGAACTATGGGCCTGCACTTGGCTGTGTTCCCTGAGCTACGTGAATGGTGGAGGGGTTTGTCTGAGAAGCGTGGCAGGGCTGTGATGGGCTCCGAGTCCACGGGGGAGGGGTGGTGAGCGAAGGCCCAAGAGGTGTTTGTATTTGAGAGACCCAGTTTGCCCTGTGCAGCACTGCCTTGTGCAGGCTGTGCCAGTCGCTGGGCTCGGGGGTGTTCTCGGCCCGGGGACTGTCAGCAGGGAGGTGGGGGTGGGGCTGCTCTGTGGGTTTGCTGAAGGGCGAGGGAAAGCCGAGCATTAAATGGCTTCATGCGCGTAGGAGCGAGGGGCTGGGGGAAGGGGTGTAAATGTAGCAGAGGCGGAGTTCTTGGGGTTGTTGGGGACACCGGGGCATGGCCACTAGGTAACTCGAGGGGATGGAAGACCACGAGCGTCAATGAAGCCCCCTCGCACTAGGCCCAAGTGTCCTTGGCCCCCACTCCCGCCTGGAGGCACTCGCAGCAGCTCTGCGTACTAGGCCCAAGTGTCCTTAGCCCCCCCACCTGGAAGCACTCACAGCAGTTATGCTGAGGATCTGCAACAATATGTTGCAGAGTCAGACTGCCTGAAACTAAACAAGGCCAAACAGGGCAGATATGGAAGAAAAATGCTGAATAAAGCAGCTTTATGTATAGTTTAACAAATGATATAAAAAACAAGGGAACTAGCTGGTAACTGGATTGGCTGGCTATATGGATACTTAGGGCAGCTTGCTATTTGATAAGTATGCTGAAGAAAGGATGTATAAAAGCCTGTGTAACTTCCTGCTTTGTGTGGAGGATTTGAGATTCTATTCTCCCTGTACCTTTTTGAAGCTTCAAATAAACTTTTCTGCTTCTCCACCCCGTTGTGATTATTGGGCGAAGCACACTGGGTAGCAAACCAACCCCAGCTGTTGTTTTGCCTCTCAGCACTGGGTGCCGGCAACAGGGTGGAGCAGGCTCAGTCTGTGAGCAGAGGGCAGGTGCTCGTAGCTCCTGTTTGCTACAGTGCGAAGGCAGAGCCTGGGTTTATTGGGGCATCGATCAACGAGGGCAGAGTTAAGGTTGCGCGGGCCTAACCCTTCCCTCAGTTTCCTGGTTTTAGGAATCCTGAGTGTGAAATACCTGAACTCGGAATGTTCTGGCTTTCAGACGTGTGAGTTTGGCGGGTCTCAGAGCTCTGGACGGGAGCGAGATACCCCAGGGCAACCTCGACTCTGTGCTAATGAAATTGCTTTTGTGTGTGTGTGTATGTGTGTGTGTGTGTGTGTGAGAGAGAGAGAGAGAGAGAGAGAAATCAGGGCATAAATGATTTATTCTCACATCCCTGCCCCCTCGATCTGTGATGTTCACGACTCTCTGCATCTGCGTGTCTCTGCGGCCCCATGGGGATGAGAAAACACTGCTTGAACCTAACCTGTGTCACTGCCAAGTTTCCCCAGGTCCCCAGTGGACTCAGGGAGGTAACTGCTCCATGTGTGTCTCATCGTAACACCTGGCACTAGTTGATGCTTAGCGACGCTCCCAGGAGGCAGGTTGGGCAGAGAAAAGGCAAAGCACTTTATTCACTGCACAGGAGCCAGCTCAGACCCAGCCTGCCAGAGACCCCTTGGGTCACTATTTAAAGGGGCTCAGGCACCTAACTCTCACTGACATCCATGGGAGTTAGGCACTTCAATACCTTCAAAAATCTGCCCCCTTGTTCACCCTGCACATGCTCAGAGGCTCAGCACAGACTCCAGCACATCCCCCCATAGCAGCATCACAGCGTGTCTCTGACACACCTACACCCAACCAGGCATCCCCGCACTGCCCCTCTCCCCACCCCCTCCATGAGGCTTACACCAGAGACATTTGGCTCAGCATCTGCGTCCTGGATATTCAGTAAACGCAGGAGCCGTTTCAGGCCACATTTAAACCCGTTTGGTACACTACATTTGCATTCCCCACGACCAGGTGTGCACGTCAGGCAGCTGCTTTCGCAAATGGCTTGTGGCCGCCTGTCGCTCTGCCTGTCGCTCTGCATGCACAGTCACCGAGGGGATTTTATGTGCAGGCCTCCGGGGTGGGAACTTCGGCCAGGAAGGTTCTGCTGTAACTATAACAACGGGCTGTGACGCGAAGCCCGGCCTCGGCCACACCCGGCTCCCGCTGCCCACGAAGTGTCGGAGCTTCCCCTGTGCCATGGACTGACCCAAACGCTGCTTCTCGCTGGCTGGTTAACAGGCTCCATCACTGTCTCCTTCCCGGGGCTCTGCTCAGGCTGGCAGCGAGTGTGGGGCTCACGCAGGCTTGTGGGGCACTGGGAATCCTGTGGGGAAGTGACAGGGAATCCCAGTGACCAGCTCGCATGCAGCTGCCCCCCACCCCCTCCCAGGGTGACAGCGCTGAGTGCTCTAGGTTATCAATCTGTCTCCCCCCCCGTCATCTACAGGGAGAGCTGGGCAGTGGGGGAAGGGCAGCGACTCAGGCTCTAGGCGAGTGAGCCCTGGGGCCTGGCAGGGGGTGCCGGTGAGGGGTCCCAGCACAGACCACACCCTTGGTAGCAGGTGGGGGAGATGGAGGCTCTGAGGTGGCAGGGAGGTTGGGATGGATCCTTTTCCCACTGACCAGTCCCTGCACTGGCTTTGTGGGGAGAACAGCCCCCATCCCACATGGGCCCATTCACAGAGCGTTGCCCTTACCCAGTGCTATGGAGCCGGCCGGGTGTCCTGTACTCGAGAGCCGCCCTGTCCCACCACCGCGTATGTCACTGCCACGTTCCTGTCCACGCTGGGCTGCTGGGACACCAGTACAACACAGACAGGGTGAGAGCCCTGGTGGGCTGGCTGGGGAATGCCTCCCCTCCCCGCCACGCAGACAGGCCGGCTGGGAATCCTGGGTTCATGGATTCCAAGGGCAGAAGGGACCATTGTGATCCCCTCGTCTGACGCCTGTGTGACGTCGTCCGGAGACGTCCCCACAATAGCTCCTCGAGCTGTTAGATGCACGTCCAATCCTGAGGTATAAATTGTCAGGGATGGAGACTCCCCCATGTCCCCTAGGGAATGGTCCCAGTGGTTAATCGCTCTCCCCATTAAACACTTACACCCTGTTTCCAGTCTGAATTAGTCTCCTGAGGAGTACCAGGGCAGGAGCCCTGAGCAGGGCCCAGGGATGAGGGGAGGGGGAAGAACAATCTCTCCTTAGAGCCAGGGCTGGGGAGTGCCATGCTCAGGAGGGTGCTGGAGCACAGGTCTTAACTTTAACCACGTGCTCCAGTCCTACTGGAATCAATGGGATGGATGCAGGAACTTGGAGTCCTCCATACAATTGAGGGCTCCCCTCAGCCGGGGCTTCCGGGGGTGAGATAATCCATGGGTCAGCCAGGGAAACTCCCCCAGCTGAGCCAGACATGATCACAGACAAACGTTCTCCTTTCTTCTATTGGATTTATGGGGCCAGAATCCCAGAAGGTGTAAATCAGTGTTGCTCCACTGTGGTCACAGGAGTGAGGCTGATTTACACCCGCTGGTGATTTGGTTCATTGGCTTGAATGGAGCTACAGCTGATTTACACCAACTGGGGATCTGGCCCATTGACACCAACAGAGTGACACCAATTTACATCAGTGGGGGGTCTGGCCCCATTGACTCCAGTGGAGCTACAGTGACATGAAACTGGCTGGAGAATTAAATCCAGACTCTTAAATTCTTTCTTTCACCACGGGCAAGTCATGGCTGACCAACCTGATTGCCTTCTATGAAGAGCTAATTGGCTCTGGGGATATGGGGGAAGCAGTGGATGTGATCTATCTTGACTTTAGCAAAGCTGTTATACAGACCAGGGGCTGGTTTTATTCAACATCTTTATTAATAAAAAGAAAAGGAGTACTTGTGGCACCTTAGAGACTAACCAATTTATTTGAGCATAAGCTTTCGTGAGCTACAGCTCACTTCATCGGATGCATACTGAGGAAAGTGTAGAAGATCTTATTATATACACACAAAATTATGAAAAAATACCTCCTCCCACCCCACTCTCCTGCTGGCAATAGCTTATCTAAAGTGATCACTCTCCTTACAATGTGTATGATAATCAAGTTGGGCCATTTCCAGCACAAATCCAGGTTTTCTCACCCACCCCCCCCAAACTCACTCTCCTGCTGGTAATAGCTTATCTAAAGTGATCACTCTCCTTACAATGTGTATGATAATCAAGGTGGGCCATTTCCAGCACAAATCCAGGTCCCCCCCCCCCGACACACACACAACTCACTCTCCTGCTGGTAATAGCTTATCCAAAGTGACCACTCTCCTTACATTGTGCATGATAATCAAGGTGGGCCATTTCCAGCACAAATCCAGGGTTTAACAAGAACGTCTGGCGGGGGGGGGGGGGGGGGGGGGTAGGAAAAAACAAGGGGAAATAGGCTACCTTGCATAATGACTAAGCCACTCCCAGTCTCTATTCAAGCCTAAGTTAATTGTATCCAATTTGCAAATGAATTCCAATTCAGCAGTTTCTCGCTGGAGTCTGGATTTGAAGTTCTTTTGTTGTAAAATAGAGACTTTCATGTCTTTAATCGCGTGACCAGAGAGATTGAAGTGTTCTCCGACTGGTTTATGAATGTTATAATTCTTGACATCTGATTTGTGTCCATTTACTCTTTTACGTAGAGACTGTCCAGTAGAGACTGCATTTAGCCGTATGGAGTGGAAATCTATCAACTGCATGAAAAAACTTGTACAGATACAGACAGACATCATCTTCCTTTCCAAATGCAAACAGATGGACATCGTACCAAAAGGACTGAAGGTAAAAAATCCATTACAATCTACATACCACACAGACTATGCTGACAGCTTGTGCCACACGCTCTCAAAGAAACTGCGGAATCACCTGATCAACATCCTCTACAGCAAACAGGGAAAGATTAAGAATGAGCTCTCAAAAATGGATACTCTCATAAAAAACCAACTTTCCACACAGACTTCCTCGTGGCTGGACTTTACTAAAACTAGACAAGCCATTTACAACACACACTTTGCTTCTCTACAAAAGAAAAAGGACACTAAACTTTCTAAACTACTGCATGCCACAAGGGGCTATAGCAATGGTTCCCTCAACCCACCCAGCAATATTGTTAACCTATCCAACTATACTCTCAGCCCAGCAGAAGCAGCTGTCCTATCTCGGGGCCTCTCCTTCTGCCCCTCCACCCCCACGAACATGATACAGTTCTGTGGTGACCTGGAATCCTATTTTTGACGTCTCCGACTCAAGGAATATTTCCAACATACCTCTGAACAACATACTAATCCACAGAGACCTCCCTACCAACACTACAAAAAGAAGGATTCTAGGTGGACTCCTCCTGAAGGTCGAAACAGCAGACTGGACTTCTACATAGAGTGCTTCCGCCGACATGCACGGGCTGAAATTGTGGAAAAGCAGCATCACTTGCCCCATAACCTCAGCCGTGCGGAACACAATGCCATCCACAGCCTCAGAAACAACTCTGACATCATAATCAAAAAGGCTGACAAAGGAGGTGCTGTCGTCGTCATGAATAGGTCGGAATATGAACAAGAGGCTGCTCGGCAGCTCTCCAACACCACTTTCTACAAGCCATTACCCTCTGATCCCACTGAGAGTTACCAAAAGCAACTACAGCATTTGCTCAAGAAACTCCCTGAAAAAGCACAAGATCAAATCCGCACAGACACACCCCTGGAACCCCGACCTGGGATATTCTATCTACTACCCAAGATCCATAAATCTGGAAATCCTGGGCGCCCCATCATCTCAGGCATTGGCACCCTGACAGCAGGATTGTCTGGCTATGTAGACTCCCTCCTCAGGCCCTATGCTACCCGCACTCCCAGCTACCTTCGAGACACCACTGACTTCCTGAGGAAACTACAATCCATCGGTGATCTTCCTGATAACACCATCCTGGCCACTATGGATGTAGAAGCCCTCTACACCAACATTCCACACAAAGATGGACTACAAGCCGTCAAGAACACTATCCCCGATAATGTCACGGCTAACCTGGTGGCTGAACTTTGTGACTTTGTCCTTACCCATAACTATTTTACATTTGGGGACAATGTATACCTTCAGATCAGCGGCACTGCTATGGGTACCCGCATGGCCCCACAGTATGCCAACATTTTTATGGCTGACTTGGAACAATGCTTCCTCAGCTCTCGTCCCCTAATGCCCCTACTCTACTTGCGCTATATTGATGATATCTTCATCATCTGGACCCATGGAAAAGAAGCCCTTGAGGAATTCCACCATGATTTCAACAATTTCCATCCCACCATCAACTTCAGCCTGGTCCAGTCCACACAAGAGATCCACTTCCTGGACACTACAGTGCTAATAAACGATGGTCACATAAACACCACCCTATACCGGAAACCTACTGACCGCTATTCCTACCTACATGCCTCCAGCTTTCACCCTGACCACATCACACGATCCATCGTCTACAGCCAAGCTCTGCGATACAACCGCATTTGCTCCAACCCCTCAGACAGAGACAGACACCTACAAGATCTCTATCAAGCATTCTTACAACTACAATACCCACCTGCGGAAGTGAAGAAACAGATTGATAGAGCCAGAAGAGTTCCCAGAAGTCACCTACTACAGGACAGGCCTAACAAAGAAAATAACAGAACGCCACTAGCCGTCACCTTCAGCACCCAACTAAAACCCCTCCAACGCATTATTAAGGATCTACAACCTATCCTGAAGGATGACCCAACACTTTCACAAATCTTGAGAGACAGGCCAGTCCTTGCCTACAGACAGCCCCCCAACCTGAAGCAAATACTCACCAGCAACCACACACCACACAACAGAACCACTAACCCAGGAACCTATCCTTGCAACAAAGCCCGTTGCCAACTGTGCCCACATATCTATTCAGGGGACACCATCACAAGGTCTAATAACATCAGCCACACTATCAGAGGCTCGTTCACCTGTACATCCACCAATGTGATATATGCCATCATGTGCCAGCAATGCCCCTCTGCCATGTACATTGGTCAAACTGGACAGTCTCTACGTAAAAGAGTAAATGGACACAAATCAGATGTCAAGAATTATAACATTCATAAACCAGTAGGAGAACACTTCAATCTCTCTGGTCATGCGATTAAAGACATGAAAGTCTCTATTTTACAACAAAAGAACTTCAAATCCAGACTCCAGCGAGAAACTGCTGAATTGGAATTCATTTGCAAATTGGATACAATTAACTTAGGCTTGAATAGAGACTGGGAGTGGCTTAGTCATTATGCAAGGTAGCCTATTTCCCCTTGTTTTTTCCTACCCCCCCCCCCCCCGCCAGACGTTCTTGTTAAACCCTGGATTTGTGCTGGAAATGGCCAACCTTTATTATCATGCACATTGTAAGGAGAGTGGTCACTTTAGATAAGCTATTACCAGCAGGAGAGTGAGTTTGTGTGTGGCAGGGGCCGCGGGTGAGAAAACCTGGATTTGTGCTGGAAATGGCCCAACTTGATAATCATACACATTGTAAGGAGAGTGATCACTTTAGATAAGCTATTACCAGCAGGAGAGGGGGTGGGAGGAGGTATTTTTTCATAATTTTGTGTGTATATAATAAGATCTTCTACACTTTCCGCAGTATGCATCCGATGAAGTGAGCTGTAGCTCACGAAAGCTTATGCTCAAATAAATTGGTTAGTCTCTAAGGTGCCACAAGTACTCCTTTTCTTTTTGCGAATACAGACTAACACGGCTGTTACTCTGAAACCTATCTTTATTAATGATCTGGATGATGGGATGGATTGCACCCTCAGCAAGTTCACAGATTACACTAATCTTGGGGGAGAGGTAGATATGCTGGAGGATAGAGATAGGGTCCAGAGTGAGCTAGACAAATTGGAGCACTGGGCCAAAAGAAATCTGATGAGGTTCAACAAGGACAAGTGCAGAGTCCTGCACTTAGGATGAAAGAATCCCATGCACCGCTACAGGCTGGGGACCGATTGGCTAAGCAGCAGTTCTGAAGAAAAGGACCTGGGGATTATAGTGGAAGAGAAGCTCGGTATGAGTCAACAGTGTGTCCTTGTTGCCAAGAAGGCTAACGGCATATTGGGCTGTATTAGTAGGAGCATTGCCAGCAGATATTCGGCACTGCTGAGGCCACATCTGGAGTATTGTGTCCAGTTTTGGGCCCCCCACTACAGAAAGGATGTGGACAAATTGGAGAGAGTCCAGCAGAGGGCAAAGGAAATAATTAGGTGACTGGGGCACATGACTTATGAGGAGAGGCTGAGGGAACTGGTCTTATTTAGTCTGCGAGAGAGAAGAGTGAGGGGGGATTTGATAGCAGCCTTCAACTACCTGAAGGGGGGTTCCAAAGAGGATGGAGCTAGGCTGTTCTCAGTGGTGGCAGATGTCAGAACAAGGAGCAATGGTCTCAAGTTGCAGTGGGGGAGGTCTAGGTTGGATATTAAGAAAAAATATTTCACTAGGAGGGTGGTGAAACACTGGAATGGGTTACCTAGGGAGGTGGTGGAATCTCCATAGAATCATAGAATATCAGGGCTGGAAGGAACCTCAAGGGGTCATCTAGTCCAACCCCCTGCTCAAAGCAGGACCAATCCACAATTTTTGCCCCAGATCCCCTAAATGGCCCCCTCAAGGATTGAACTCCCAGCCCTGGGTTTAACAAGCCAATGCTCAAACCACTGAGCTATTCCTCCCCCTGCCCAAACCTCCATCCTTAGAGGTTTCTAAGGCCCAGCTTGACAAAGCCCTGGCTGGGATGATTTAGTTGGGGGTTGGTCCTGATTTGAGCAGGGGGTTGGACTAGATGACCTCCTGAGGTCTCTTCCAACCCTAATCTTGTATGATTCTATGATTCTTTTTTCATGCCAGGACTCCCCCATGACTGGGATCACTCCTTGGTGAACCTCACTCCTGGCTAGGCCAGAGCCGCCGGTCCTGGGATCAGCCCAGGGGTTTTCCCAGGGTTTAGCCATATCTCCTGGTGCCTGTTTGCTTGGGAACTTTCTGCCCAGACCTGGCTCTCTGGGCCCTGTCTGCCCTGCGGGCACTGGCACACCAACTCACCTGGGCAGTTCCGACTCTAGTGACCTCGGCATCTGGGGGAGAGAACCAAGGTCAGTGCGTCCTCACCAGGCTCCCCACACGCTGGAGAGATGCCAATCCACGTCCCCCAGGGACACAGACCCGTCCCTGACTCCATCTGGAGCCACTGGGGAGAGAGTGCCAGGCACTGCCTGGCTAATGTGAGCCCTAATGGGCTGGCTGGCCCCATGGATGGTGGCTGCCCACTGATAAGGGGTGAATCTCTGGCTGTTGCTGGTGTGTGTCTCCTTTCTCCCCATACAGGGAGGTGTCTGCCCAAGGCCTGACGCCCACCCTGCAGTTTCCAGCAGGAGCTGCCAGGGCTCCTCCCAGTCCAGCCCCTGCTTATGGCCAGGGGCTCCCATCGCCCCATCATTGGTCTGGGCAGAAGCTGGGGCAGCAGGGAGAACAGACCCCATCAGGGCAGGACTCTCTGGCCTGGCTACCCAGGGCCCCTTTTGGCCCCAACACCCTGGACTCTGACGCCCAGCCAACAGACGGACAAAGGGCCGAATTCTCCCCTCCAGGGTGGTGCCGGAACAACAGGCTCTTACACTGGATCTGATCTTCAGCAGCCAGGCTGCTCCGGTCTGGGCTGGGATCCCTGTGTGGAACGAGAGCTGTGTCAGTCCCATGTGCAGCATCAGGCGCCGGGGGCAGGGCCCTGCTGCCATTTGCCATGGGGGCAGGAAGGCAGCAGCACCATCGCCATCACTAGGGCAGGGGGAGACGACGTTCCCAGACAAGGGTCAGGCCCCTCAAAACCCCAGGAGCATTTGCATTGTGGGTAGCTGGGGGGTATGGCCCAGGTCAGCTCCCCAGGGCAGAGTCCCAGGCAGGACAGCAATGAGCCCCCCTCCCAGACCTGGGCATCACCTGGGGGAGAAACCCCAGAAGGGTGCTGGGGATCAGGGTGAAGTTTCCTCCTACCTGTGAGTCCTGCAGCACGACACAACTACCGAGAGAAAGAAAAGAGCGTCAGGGAAGCTCAGTGCACGTCACGGCCTGGGGCGACTGTCGGGACCTGGCGGTGTGCACCTCTGCCCCCGATGTGCTGCACTTCCCCGCTGGTCTGTGGGGTCTAGCTACCCACGGAGCCCTGCAGCCGCAGATCCCCGGAGGCAGCACAGGGCAATGGTTAGTGCAGGGGAAGATGCCCAGAGACCTCAGTGCTGGGCGATCTCAGACCAGTCAGTTCTGCTCCCCATGCCTCAGCCAGGTTACAACCAGCAAACGTGCCCTTCACTGCCATTGGAGTGGGATTTAAATTAGCTGTTACCTCTCATGAAACAGATCTTGGAGTCATCATGGATAGTTCACTGAAAACATCTGCTCAGTGTGCAGCAGCAGTCAAAAAAGCGAACAGAATGCTGGGAACCATTAGGAAAGGGATAGATAAGAAGAAACAAAATACCATAATGCCACTATATAAATCCATGACACACCCACACCTGGAATACTGTGTGGAGTTCTGGTTGCCCTATGTCACAAATGATATATTAAAATTGGAAAAGGTACTGAGAAGGGCAACAAAAATGATGAAGGATGTGGAATAGCTTGTGTATGAGGAAAGATGAAAAAGTTTGGGACTTTTCAGCTTGGAAAAGAGACAACTAATAAGGATATGATAGAGGTCTATGAAATCGTGACTGATGTGGAGAAAGTGAACAAGGAAGTGTTGTTTACTTCTTCACACAACACAAGATCTAGGGGGCACCCAATGAAATTAAATAGGCAGCAGCTTTAAAACAAACAAAACTTCACCCAACGCACAGTCAGCTTGTGGAACTCGTTGCCAGTGGATGTTCTGAAGGCAAAAAGTAAAATGGGGTTTAGAAAGAACTGGATAAGTTCACAGAGGAAAGGTCCATCAATGGATATTAGCCAAGGTGGCCGGGGACAAACACCATGCTCTGGGTGTCCCTAGTCTCTGACTGCCAGACGCTGGGGCTGGACGACAGGGGATGGATCACTCACTAATTGCCTGAAGAAAGGATGTTGGGCTAGATGGACCATTGGTCTGACCCAGCATGGCTATTCTTATAACCTTACGATTTAAGGTGTCAGAGCGACGCCCTGGAACAGCCGCCCATCCCAGGGCATCCTCCACCCCACCAGCACCTACCTGTCTTCATCAGAAAACACCCCAGCAGGCCCAGAGCCAGGCTGGCCGTGACGGCGAGTCCCACAATGAGTCCCAGTCCTGGAAAACTGTCACAGCAGCTGGGAACTGAGAGGAAAGCAGGGGATTAGGCTGGAGCCCAGGGACTGATGCTGGTGCGGCTGGGAGCATCCAGAACACAGAGGGGGAACACAAAAGGGATCCAGGATGGGGGGTGAGACCCAGGGGACATGGATCCAGGACAGGGAAGCCCCCGTACATCATCTTACATCCCACCAAAACCTGGTGCACACTGTGAGACGCTGGGGGTGGCTATAACATGACAGCTGACATGAGAGGCCTCGCTCAGTTAAACTCTTGCCTTGCAGCACAGGCAATGGTCTCATGGCGCCCTTTTGTGGCACAATGTGGCCCTGCAGGTGCCTTACGCACAGCCTCCTCTTGCATCTTACAAGACCTTTCTCCAAGGTCGGGACACATGAAACAAGACTGCCCCTTTGCGGGGGTCTCATTTATTAGATCTCTTGCAGTGCATCTAATTAGTCCATCTCTGGTTCCACTTTGATTCAGGAGTCACTCAGGCCTCCTTCTGGTGCCTGCGGATACTGTCCATAACTTCCCCTATTTCATAGAATCGTAGAATATCAGGGTTGGAAGGGACCTCAGGAGGTCATCTAGTCCAACCCCCTGCTCAAAGCAGGACCAATCCCCAATTTTTGCCCCAGATCCCTAAATGTCCCCCTCAAGGATAGAACTCACAACCCTGGGTTTAGCAGGCCAATGCTCAAACCACTGAACTATCCTTCCCCCCATCACATTCTCCTTCTGAAAAAAGAAAAGGAGTACTTGTGGCACCTTAGAGACTAACAAATTTACAGCTCACGAAAGCTTATGCTCTAATAAATTTGTTAGTCTCTAAGGTGCCACAAGTACTCCTTTTCTTTTTACGGATACAGACTAACATGGCTGCTACTCGAAAACTCTCCTTCTGGGCTCTGAGCTGGCATCTCAGGTGGGTTCCCCTCCTGGAGTCAGGAGTCCCACAGTCCTCCTTCCTGGAACTGTGTGGGATAAATGAGGCCAAGTTCAGCCCTCACTCAGCTTCTTTGCATGGGCCCCTTTTAACCCAGGCCAGCCACCGAGGGTGACCCCAAATAGTACGTGTGAAAAATCGAGACACTTTTTTTTCAGGCAGGCAGTGGGGAGGTGGGGTATAGTTGCCTGTATATCCAGATGGTTCAGATAATATTGGGGTGTCTGGTCACCCCACATCCACCCTTCTTTGGCTCTGTGGATACTTCTCTCTTATCACAAGGCCTGGACTAACTTAGCCACATGGCCGACCTGGCACAAGGCTGTGCTAAAGTTCTCTGCCAGGGAAAAGTGCAGAGTGGGGCTGCCCCTGTCACCTCATCATGGGGTCAGTCGCCCTGGGACACCTGGGCTGCCATCACATTTCACAGTGACGTAATGAGTTGGCTTTAGCCATCTCCTTGTGAAACACCCCATTGCCCCTCATGGATTCTTACCCTGCAGCCCCTGCCCATCCAGATGCCTACGGCAGGGTAACAGTCTCTCCACTGAGAGTGCTGGGTGCTCTCCCCTAATCTCAGACCAGGCCACCCCCGTTCCCTATAGGGAAATCCCCCCGCACTGAGCGAATCCATTTACCTGGGGGCGATGGCTCTCCTCTGGAGGTGTTACTCACAGAAGGGCTAGGATGACCTATGGGGCAGACACACAGCGATCACAGATCTCCTCAAACAGCCAGAACCCCGCCGTGAAATGGCAGTGACTGCCAGTGAAATACGTGTGAGTGTCTCTGGGAGCGTCACACAGCGACATGGGAACTTTTGATTAGCAAAGCAACAAGCTGCTCAAGGGAGGCAGTATTGCCTTGTGGCTAGAGCACTGGGTGTGAACTCAGGAGATGTGGATCCTAATCCCACCTCTTTGGCTGGGCGACCTTTGGTAAATCATCATCTCTCTGTGTGCCTCAGTTTCCCTGGAGGGTGTTTTGATTTCTACCCATGTGTCAGCAGGTGCTGAATGAGCTCTCCCTTGATGGCTATTGATGAACTCGGGGAAAAGGCCTCAGCAGCCGGCTGTATTTTCGCGTGCAGACCTGCTTTGCCTAGGAGGTCAGCAGAGGGACCTGCTTTGCCAACGGGGTCAGTTTTGGGTTAAAATTCACTTTAATCTTGAATGCAGGGCATTGAAATGTTATTATTCTTATTGTGTGAGTTAAGGGCAGCGGAACTGTACTGAGCATGCCCTGATCGAGGGGGGTCACCCTCCCGTAACCTTGTTCGCAAAGGAGGGGATATTGATGCCAAATCCAAGCAGAAGTCAGAGGTGGGTGGGGGTGGGGGTTCTCTCTCTGTCGGGGTGGATTCTGTAGGGAGCAGCACATTACAAAACCTCAGTTACTTCTGTGTGATACCCAGGAGAGAAATGCTCACAGGGCAGGCTCTGCTCCCCCTGAAATCAGTGAAAACCTTTCTACTGAATTCAAAGCAATTAGGATCTGGCTAGTCCTGGTACTACAATATTTTGCTCCGTCTCATGAATAGATTCACAGTCATTGAAAGGATTGTTCTGATCATCTGGTCTGACTTCTGCATAACAGGATCCAGTCCCATATCTCCAGCCCATAACATCTCTGGCACAAGAACCCAGAATTCAGAAAGAGTCTCGCCCTAGAGACATCAAGTGATGGAGAATCCACCACCTCTGAAAAGAGTCCCCTTCAGTGCCTGTCCCTTTCCCATGCTGTCTGTAAGGAAATCAGCCCGAAAACATGAATGAGAGAGATGGTCCGGGGCTGCCGTATTGAGTCCAATTTGGAACTTCCCCTTTTCTTGCACCAAGCACATATGGCACGGTTTTTAAACCCAGCGTTTTGATCAGTCTCACTAGACAGGGTCGAACTGCAAGATCTGGATGTGGATAATGTGTATCCAGAACTTATATATGCAGCCACAAGTAGTTTCTAATTTGCAACATTCCCTGCTGTGTATGCGCCCAGCAGGAGTTTCAAATCGTTTCAACTGCATTAATTTACCCCCATCTGTTCTGAACTTCAAGCAAAGCCTGTGTAGACATTAACGACAATACACCTGCCAAATTTCACATGTAAGGATTTGCCCATGTTTTGAACGGTCAGTCCTGTTCTTCACCTTCATAACACTGCAAAAGGGCAGATGGAATCTTGCTCAACTAAACTAAACTAACGAGCTGGAGTTCAGGCACAGGGAGTTCAGAACAAGAGATGGAAGTTTAGAAATTTTTACTCTAGCTGCCACTGGCTGCTCCCACCGCACCCCCGCTGCCTGCGCCTTGTGTGCTAGCAACCCTCTGTTCATTCAGCGTGTTACCTGGCGCACTCAGGTACCGGCGGGCACTGGGGAGAGAAGTCTTCTCCTGGTTCCTGTTGTCCTTGTGCTGGTAGCGGCAGAAATACTCCCCTGGGCTCTCTGGAGACACTGGCTGGGCTGACTCAAAGATGAACTTGTTTCTGTCCTTGGGCAGCATTAAAATTTCCTTGCCGTCCTTACAGAAGATGACGCGTGTCACCGAGGTGTCCATAGGGACGAAGCACAGCAGTATGATGGTGTCCCCTTGTGGGGTAGAGCCCTTGCTCAGGATCAGTGTCGGGGCAGGGAGGTCACCTACGTGGGGAGGAAACTTTATTTGATTAAATGGCTCCTCTCTCCTGGAGCTGACTTTTGAATTACAGCAGAGACTAGCCAGGCCCTTGTGTGTCACTCTGGATCGGGCTCACCTCAGCCTGGGCCTTTATGTGATGGGGAACAAGGGTCGCCCTCTCACCAGCCGGATTTGTAAATTCAAACCTATCTGTCCTACGTGGGTCGGGGGGAGCTGCCCCCTCCTGCTTTACACCCCGTCAGCTCCCAACGGCTCCTCTGCTTTTATCCCTCTTGGGCCAGCTTCTCAACGGGGGTAAATCAGCAAAGCACAGGCTCTTTGCACAGGGTCTCAGGCTGTCGTGTCTTCACTGCTGTTGTTATTTGAATTAGCTCAGATGCGTCTACATGCTCCAGTCACAAACTGGTGCAAGTTCCACTACATTGCCACTTACAACCTCTTACCCGTTTTCCGAACAATTTATCACCACTCCCATTTAAACTGAGCCACCATTTACACTCCCACTGGATTCGGGCCCCTTGCACTCATCCTGTGGGTCTGACTCTGGTCCTGCTGAAGTCAGACTGAGTCGGGCCCAGTGAAACAGCACCAGGCTTTTTATACAGCCAGTGGCAGTATCCAAAATGTCCCCCATGAGACCTGATCCTCAGGCCTCTGCTCCAGCCGCTGGACACACAGGGCCTGATTCTCATTTACACTAAAGCCCCATCCACTGGTAAAGTGAGTGTGAATTTACACCCTCTGTTAGCCTCCTTACACAGCCCAAGTGTTATCAACAGGCCTTAGTATGCTCGAGGATCGGGCCCCTCTGGTCTATAATTAACATTCTTACAAGGCACCGACACTCACCGGGAGAGCTGCAGATTTCCTGGCTTGCAGCCATCGCCCCTGTGCAATAAAATATAAATTCCCATCATTAGTGCAGCCAGGTCAATTCAGAGCTTATCAGAACTATGCAAATTTAAAATACATGGAGATTTTGGGATCATGGTAACGAGCACATGGGGCCTCCTCCCAGTCTTGCACTGCCAAGTGCCTATGGTGGGAATCCCGCCCTTTCCTTCTTTTCCTGAAATGGGGATCAGGTAAATCAGGCATTTAAAGTGACTCTGGCAAAATTCAGTCCTGGGTCAGAGACCGGGCTAAGGCTGGTATCGCAAAGATAATTGGGGCTAGAAATTCTTCGTGTCCCATTGCAGCTCTTCTGGATGGTTGTTGCCATGTGACTGCAGATTTTGTTTGCTGTGTCCTGCAGCTCTAAACTCCTGACGGTCTGCTCTGCTCTTGCCTACTCTGAGGAAATTGAGAAAAAAATCTGACCAGTACCAGCCCCCGTTCAGCTGAATGGATGTTAGCACTAGTATGGACATGGGTGCTACAACTGGGGCCATATCGATCATCACTTTGTGGACGCTAACTTCATTTAACTAAAACAGCGATAAAAACAGTTCCTGCCACAGAAGTCTTATCTACAATACGGTTTGTATGGTCTTAATGCTCTTATAGGACTTTTGGGTAAAATTTTCCAGTGTAGACACACACACACACACGCACACATTGTGCCCTCTCCTGGATATTTTAGTTTAGTTCTTTCTTGATTTGCTGTCCTTCCCTTAGGCCGTGTCTTCACTGAAAACAATGTATTTTGATAGCTAAATTGGCATAAAATCCTGGTGGAGAGAAGACATTGAGAGTTTTTACTGCAGTGTGTCCCTGCAAGGTCAACCCCAGCTGCAGGGGTTAGAGTTTACATCAACTTGCTATTATGAGGTAACAACTTGCTGTGCCTTGTGTCCACTAGGACTGTACAGGGAGGTTGTACAAAAAACCTCTTTTTGCAGTGAAAATGTAGCTTTAGTCTAAAATGAAGGGAATTCTGGCTGGCAGTGTATGATTTGTGGACAAAAAACAAATATTGTTCACTTTACAATTTTTCTTCCTTTGGCACTTCTTGTGATATTAGATCTTAAAATTACAGCTCTGTGACTCATAGATGAGTTAACTTTAGATACATTTTAGGATTTTTGAAAATGTCTTGGTTGGAATTTTCTTTTACTTGAGGTTGTATTTGGCAGTTTCACTGATCCTGACATTACAGAAAGGGTGATTTGGGGTGATATGTGCATGGAAGGTTATTGAAGGAAGTACCGTTCAAACAACAATCAAAAGTAGAAATTCAGTTGGCAGCAAATTTGTGATTGAGCTGCATTCTCAGATTCAATAGAAAATCCAGTACAGAGCCATACACAGAGTGAAAAACTTTAAGTTCATATAAAAATGTAAATCCTGCATAAATCCTGCTGTCTTCCTGGGTCAGTGTTGAAGCTCAGCTTCACGTATTACCCTGCTGCAAACGGAACATATTTCACAACATTTCCCTTGAATTGAAACGTGCAGCAGAAAGGAGAGTTGGAAGAAAGAGTTGGAAGCATTTTGCAGTTGCTAACCGTGATGGCAATACAGGGCTGTGCTCTACGGGACAGCGCTTAGAGGCTACTGAACACCGCGCCTTTGCTGGGGCTGGCATGGATGCACACGGTTCCTAGATCCACAGAGTCCAAGACCAAAGGGACCATTGTGATTGTCTAGAGTTTCCTGGTTGAACAGAGCAAATCTGCTAGAAAAACACCCAATGTTGATTTAAAAACTGCCAGTGATGGAGAATCCACCACAACCCTTGTGAAATTGTTCCAGTGTAACTGGTGGAGCTGCGGATGCCAAGAAAGCAGACCCTGAACGTACCTCCTAGGAGGGGCTCATTACGCCCTACAGGGTTAGACTTAATTAACTGACTCGTTAGCTGTCCTCAGTCTCCCTTAAAGCCAAGCTAAACCCAGCCAGTTGTGTCCATACTCACAGAGCAGGCAGAGGCCCAGCGGCAGGACCATTGGGAGAAGTGAGAATCGCAGCAGCCCCTCAGTGATTCAGCAGCAGGGAAAGCCTGTCTCTCTCTGTTCCTCAGTGTGTCAGGGAGAGAAGTCTCTGTGGCTGTCTGATCTGACTTCTCCCCTTCTGATCTGTAGGGAGAAGGGAACAGAGAAGTCGCAGGCACGCTCTGATCTGCCACGTGCTCCCTGAGGTTAGAGAGAAGAAAAGCCACAGCCCCTGTGAGAGACGGGGCCATGTCTGCTACCTGCCTTATGACTAGGGGGATCTCGCTCCCTGGCGGGAGCGAGATGCTGCTCTCCCAGCTGGTCTGTGACAGGCCATATACTGAACGTTGTGCTTACTGGGATGACGTCCATTCCAACATTGCCACAGAGCGGGGTGATGTGTTTCCTTTAACCTATCCCATTTTTCCTTATTCTTTTTAAAATTAATTGTTGATTAAATAACTTGCATTTGTTTTAAATTGTATGTAATTGTCAGTGGGTCAGAGAAGTGCCCCGTGCAGAGAAAGTACCCCGGAATGGGGACACCCTAGCCCCTGTCCTAGGTGACCACAGCAGGGTTGGGGGTCGAGCCGCCCAGGAATCCTGGGCCCAGCCTTGTTGGGGTTACGAGGACTCTGCCAGACAGGAGAGTGGAAGGGCAGGGAGGCCACTGGGTAAAGGAAGTGGGAGCGAGGACTCAGATCTTTTTGCTAGCCCACTTCACCGGGGTAGTGCAGAAGCCAGGAAAGTTCCCCACAATAGCGGGACTATTCCCCTGCTTACACATGGAAGGGCTGGGGGCAGTACAGCCATGCCAGAGGAGCTGCCGGCTGTTCTGCTCCTCCTGTGTCTTTCCAGTGTGGAGAACCAGCTATAAATATCCCACTGGTACAGCGTACCGGAGTTTATCGCCCTATTGGCATCATTCTTCTCACTTGTGGTTAATTTTCTTATTGGCATTGAACCAGGGATTTCCCCACCCACCCCTGTGTTTAGAAGAGATTGAAGTCCTCTCCAGCGGTTTCTCTACAGATTTAAAGCTCTTATGTGAAATGAACTGAGTGGCCTAGGAAGGAAAGAGCTCCCAGATCTCTTCCCTTACAGATATGCAGCTATGATAACATAGGTCAGGGCAAATGCACTTGTATTCCCCCCATCATGACCCACAAAGGGCATCTGCCCTCAATTCCCATCTCCTCAGCTGTCACCTTTCTTGGACGAAGACCTGAGTGTCTCTCCCACCTGACTGGGGTTTTTCCAGGCTGCACAGTTCCTTGCCTAACGCTGTGATATCCTCAGCAAGCCAGACTGGGCCTAAAAGGCCAGTGTCTGCACTCTGCTTTCTCTCTGCGGGCTGTGAGAGAATTGTAATTGCCAGCAGTTAACACACAGCCCCTTCTAAGCCCCTTCTAAGCCTGCACATTTATTGTGAAGATGAAAGTGTTACAGAGAAAACATTAAAACAATATGGAACCTACACACAGGCTAAATAGTTTAAATAGATCAACCCCCAGCTCCAGCCGTGGGCTGTGGTAGGTTTCAGTTCTTCAAAACCCACCACTGGGTTTTCCCTGAGGTTACCAGTTTGTAACTGTTTCAGAACCAGAACCCAGACTGTGCAGATCATCCTGTTCCTTTATAGAGCTCAGGCCTTTGATCTTGAACCTCCAGGAAGAGGGAATCACCTCTTCTCATGGCCTAGCTCCTCTTTTCGCGACCTTCACCTCTGGTGGTCCCAGTACCCATTGTACAGCACAGCCACCAGTCATAACCTCTGGTTTCCTAGGACTTGGGCTTACGTAAATCTTGCCACTACTGAGCTTCATGCTGGGAAATTTTGCTTGTGTCTCCCCTCACTCTGCTCCCTTATTCCCAGGCCCCTGGTGCCAGGAGTGGGACGCTCATAATAAACACGGTAGGTGGTTTTCGAAGGCTGCGGCAGGAACAAATAGTCACCACAGCTCCACTCCAGGCTTGTTTAACAAACTCTTACTTTATTACTTACATGTAAAGCCAGGAATGAACTCAGTGACTGTCCATCCAGGGGTGTCCTCTTTACCCTTTCAAGTCAGGAAAGTCTCACTGCAGATCCCAGGCCAGACGTTCTTCTCAGAAGCTTGTCTGGCCCTTACATCCTCCCAACCTGGTCTCAGTGCCGCCTTCCCAGTTGCCTGGACCATACAGCCCCCCATGGACTAGTCTCTGGTGTCTTGAACGTCCATTCCTGGCACCTTCAGCCAGGCTCCAGGAAAACCCCACCTCTAGCCATCAACCCTCAACTCTCTCTTCCCATTCTCCTCTGCCGCCTGCTGGAACTGGCATAGAATCATAGAATTATAGAATATCAGGGTTGGAAGGAACCTCAGGAGATCATCTAGTCCAACCCCCTGCTCAAAGCAGGACCAATCCCCAACTAAATCATCCCAGCCAGAGCTTTGTCAAGCCTGACCTTAAAAACTTCAAAGGAAGGAGATTCCACCACCTCCCTAGGTAACACATTCCAGTGCTTCACCACCCTCCTAGTGAAAAAGTTTTTCTTAATATCCAATCTAAACCTCCCCCACTGCAACTTGAGACCATTACTCCTCGTTCTGTCATCTGCTACCACTGAGAACAGTCTAGATCCATTCTTTTTGGAACCCCCTTTCAGGTAGCTGAAAGCCGCTATCAAATCCCCCTTCATTCTTCTCTTCCGCAGACTAAACAATCCCAATTCCCTCAGCTTCTCCCCATAAGTCATGTGTTCCAGTCCCATAATCATTTTTGTTGCCCTCCGCTGGACATTTTCCAATTTTTCCACATCCTTCTTGTAGTGTAGGGCCCAAAACTGGACACAGTACTCCAGATGAGGCCTCACCAATGTCCAATAGAGGGGAACGATCACGTCCCTCCATCTGCTGGCAATGCCCCGACTTATATATCCCAAAATGCCATTGGCCTTCTTGGCAACAAGGGCACACTGTTGACTCATATCCAGCTTCTCGTCCACTGTAACTCCTAGGTCCTTTGCTGCAGAACTGCTGCTTAGCCATTCAGTCCCTAGTCTGTAGCGGTGCATGGGATTCTTCCATCCTAAGTGCAGGACTCTGCACTTTTCCTTGTTGAACCTCAACAGATTTCTTTTGGCCCAATCCTCTAATTTGTCTAGGTCCCTCTGTATCCTATCCCTACCCTCCAGCGTATCTACCTCTCCTCCCAGGTTAGTGTTATCTGCAAACTTACTGAGGGTGCAATCCACGCCATCCTCCAGATCATAAATGAAGATATGAATGTGCCATGTCATCTAGCATCTGCTAGACAAGAATTGTGAAAATCTGAAGACTAGGGAGGATCTGTGCTGGTGAGAACTTGCATTGACGTCATGGCCAAGCTCTCACTGGCAGCTGTTGGATCAGGCCCTTTCTTTGTAACTTAGTGGAATCGTTCAATGCACTGATTGTCCCTTCACCTTCAGTAGAGTCTCACTCAGTGGTGCTCACTCATTCCTTACTGGTACACTGCTCTCATGGGAGGGACACAAAGGGTGAGGCACAAGCTAAAGGGGACATGTGACCTCCCCACGTGGCATCTCCCCACCTTGCCCCCAGCTCGTGCCCCCGCGCTTTCCCCATCCCTTCCCCATGATCCATCCCCCGTTACCTGGGGGGACTCTTCTCCTCCCGCTGCGGGAAAGAAGCAGAATATGGGGCCACTGTGTGGCCCCATGCTGGCAGCTCCTCCAGCGCAGCTGTACCGCCCCCAGCCCTGTCCTCCGGCGAGGCTGCTGTACAGACCCTGGACAGGACTCAGCAGATTCAACTGCATGGAAGGGCTGGGGGCAGGGCTGGGGGCAGAACAGCCACTCCAGAGGAGCTGCCGGCCGTTCTGCTCCTCCTGTGCCTTTGTCTGTCGGGCTTGTCAGTACTATGGCTGAGCTACAGCAGGCCAGCGGTCGCCTGGGCTGCCCGACTGAGGCTGCTTTTCTCTCTGGAACGGGGAGATGGCATTCTGCCTTGGCCGTGTCTAGCTAGGTGCTCTCACCGCTGTAGCATCTCAGTTCCTGACAATCATACCTGGATTTCTCCCTCCCCACACCTCTGGCAGGCAGGGGAGAATTATTCCCATTTCACCAAGCACAAGAAGATGAAGCCACTTGCCCCAGTTGCCCTAGTCAGTAGCTGACGGTAGCAGGAATTCTCCCCCATGACAGGGTGTCTGCAGAGAAACTGTTTTAGCGGCACAGAACTGCAGAGGACAGACTTGAGAGAGATGCTTCTACAATAGTCATGGACAAAACCCTTTGGTAACGCAGAGTTCAGGTGCCCGGTGATAGCTCCTGCCCTGCCAGAGTGTGGAGTCCAGCAAAGCTCAGACTTGTGAACCCCAGGAAATGCAAGGTTAAGGTTAACGCCCACGCACCTCACCTCTGCTCCTCGGGAGCTGGTGGCAGCCACTAGGAACCATGGGTCTATGCTCCAGTTGCATTCCCTGCACCAGGTGCGGCTGTGTGAATGGTGGAGGGGTTTGTCTGAGAAGTGTGGCAGGGCTGTGATGGGCTCTGAGGCCATTGGGGAGGGTTGGTGAGCGAAGGCCCAAGAGGTGTTTGTACTTGAGAGACCCAGTTTGCCCTGTGCAGCGCTGCGCTCTGCAGGCTGTGCCAGTCGCTGGGCTCGGGGGTGTTCTCGGCCCGGGGACTGTCAGCAGGGAGGTGGGGGTGGGGCTGCTCTGTGGGTTTGCTGAAGGGCGAGGGAAAGTCGAGCATTAAATGGCATCATGCGCGTAGGAGTGGGGGGCTAGGGAAAGGGTGTAAATGTAGCAGAGGCGGAGTTCTTGGGGTGGAGCAGGCTCAGTCTGTGAGCGGAGGGCAGGTGCCCATAGCTCCTGCTTGCTACAGTGCGAAGGCAGAGCCTGGGCGTATGGGGCAGTGCTCAACGAGGGCAGAGTTAAGGTTGCGTGGCCCTGGCTCTTCCCTCAGTTTCCTGGCTTTAGGAATCCTGAGAGTGAAAAACATGAACTCAGAATGTTCTGGTTTTCAGACATGTGAGTTTGGCTGGTCCCAGAGTTCTGGAAGGGAGTGAAATACCCGGGGGCAGCCTCGACTCTGAGCTAATGAAACTGTTTGTCAGTGTGTGTGGGTGTGTGTGTGAGAGAGAGAGAGATCAGGGCATAAATGATTTATTCTCACATCCCTGTCCCCCTCGATCTGTGATATTCACGACTCTCTGCATCTGGGTGTCTCTGCAGCCCCTCTTGGGATGAGAAAAAGCTGCTTGAATTGATTCTGTGTCACTGCGAAGTTTCCCCAGGGCCTCAGTGGACTCGGGGAGGCAATGGCTCCCTGTGTGTCTCACCGTAACACCTGGCACTAGTTGACGCTTAGCGATGCTCCTAGGAGGCAGGTTGGGCAGAGAGAAGGCAAAGCACTTTATTCACTGCATAGGAGCCAGCTCAGACCCAGCCTGCCAGAGAACCCTTGGGCCAGGTGTTTAAAGGAACTCAGGCACCTAACTCTCATTGACATCCATGGGAGTTATACACTTCAATACCTTCAAAAATCTGCCCCCTTGTTCACCCTGCGCATGCTCAGAGGCCAGGGCCGGCCCACAACATTTTGGCACCTGAGGTGGGGAGCTCAAATTACACCCCCATGCCCCCTCGCTTGGGCCAAAACTTTGAAAGGTCTCAATTCTGCCTTCTTCCTGTTCTACTCCTCTCATGGTACTGCTCTGCTACCTACCCCAAAAAAGGAGAATTAACAACTTAAAATGCCTTGTTCAAAAATTTTAAGTAACACTTAACTTTCAAACTCCTGAACAGGAAATGTAACTTTTCTTGTCTGCATAGTAAACACTGAGAATTTTATCTGTTTGAATAATCAAAGTGGTGCTTTGCGTGCCTTCTTGGTTGCAAAGATTTGAACTGCTTCCTGCTGAAGGTCCACAGTCTGGGACCAGCTCATGCTCTACTGAGACGGTTGCAAGGCCGACCAGCTTCTCCTGCGTCATTGTGGAGCATAGATGTGTTTTTATTAACTTCAGCTTGGCAAAGCTGCGTTCTGCACTGGCAACTGTTACAGGAAGTGTTAGAAGTATGCGCAGAGCAACAAAAGCATTTGGAAAGAGGGTGGTCATCTTATTTGTGCACATATATTCCAGAACAGCCTTTGGAGTTGATCCTGTTGAAATGTATCTTGAAAGGGCTCTCAGTTCATCACCTAAATCAGTCGCATCAATATAGCGCATGTCATCATGTGTCAACACTGTCTCTAGTGCCCTGCATTGCTGGTTTAGGTCTTCTTCAGGTACAGTGAGGAGTTTTGGAATATCATATAACATCCCAAATATATTGCTGTGTTCCTTGAGCTGCATGAAACGTTCTTCAAATGACTGTATTGCACAATCTAGCACCTGGTTAAAGAATTCAACTTTGAATTGTTGTTTGGGTCTCTTATGGGATTATCCTGTGCCTCGTAATCAAAATGTCGCCTTCTTCAGTGACTCTTGTATTCTTGAATGGGTAGGAAAATAGCTTCAGTGTGAAGTTCCTCTGCCTACTTCTGTGCACTCTTCAGAACATTTTGAAATCCCTCATCTGACTGGTAAGACTGTAGGTCTGACTTTGCTTTGTCCAGTTGTTCCATTGCTCCAGATATATCAAGGTCAACACCTTGGAGTCTCTTGCTTACAACATTTATTTCAAACAGTATGTCATGCCACAACACTAAACCACACAGAAATTTGAAGTTATGTATGTTTCTGGTGATTCCATTTCCCTCTGCCACTGTTCTCCCACAGACAGTTCCTGTCAGAGCATTATCCTCCATAATGGCAACTATAGCATCATCTGTCTTCCCAATTTGGTGTTTGATAGGCTTTATCGACTCCACTCGACTTTCCCATCATGTGGCACTCAGTGGGTTCAGTGTCAGAGAGGATGTTCCCAGATGTTGCTTCAAAATTTGTCATCGGTGAGTTGATGCAGAGAAAAATACAAAGATGCTTCAAATTACATTAAAAAATTCAGCAGCCTCACTAGAAGCTGATGCTGCATCACTGACCACCAAGTCCAATGAATGAGAACTGCATGCGACAAAAAAAGCTCGAGGGTTTAACTCTTCGATCCGTGTCTGCACTCCTCTGTTCTTTCCTCTCATGTTGGCACCATCATCATAGCCCTGACTCTCATGTCAGCTGTCGCAATTCCCGTATCTTCCAGCTTTTTAAGAAGCACATTTGTCATACCAGCTCCTGTAGTATCATCAATGTCAATAAATTCTAGAAAATGCTCTCTGGCAGTCATCATTGCCGGGACATTTTCACTAGGTTCTGTTGTTGTTACAAAACTCACCATTAAAGTCGTTTGTTCCATATGGCTGATGTCAGGTGTGCAGTCCAGAATAACAGAGTAATAGCTTGCTGACTTCAGATCTGCCACAATCTTTTGTTTGACTTTTGTTGCCAGTAACTGTATGATCTCATTTTGAATTGTTTTTCCAAGGTAGTGGTGCGTGTACGTTTCTTGGGTGGTGACTCTTCTTAGATGCTCCTGGAGTACAGCATCAAACTCAGGCATCAGCTCCACAATTTTAAGGAAGTTTCCATTGTTTGGCACATACAGCTGATCTGAAGTGCCACGCAGTGCTTGGTTTTGGGTAGCAAGCATTCTCACAATGTCAATAAGCCTTTTCAGAACATTTTGCCAGTAAAGAGACTCTGATGCAATCTTCTCTTGATGCTGATCATCTATGGTGGCCTTTAACCTTAGTCTCATCTCAAGCTCTTTCCACCTATGGAATGAATGCTCTCTGGTGATTTGCTGTCTTCTTATGGCATTCCAGATTTCTAGCCAGATTTTTCCAGTCCTTTGTTCCTGTAGAACCCAATATGGCTGTGTCATAAATATAAAGGGAAGGGTAACCACCTTTCTGTATACAGGGCTATAAAATCCCTTCTGGCCAGAGGCAAAATCCTTTCACCTGTAGAGGGTTAAGAAGCTAAGGTAACCTCACTGGTACCTGACCCAAAATGACCAATGAGGGGAGGGGGGGAAAAAGGCTTTTTCTGTCTGTGTGACACCTTTGCCGGGAACAGAGCAAGGATGCAAGCCTTCCAACTCCTGTAAAGTTAGTAAGTAATCTAGCTAGAAAATGCGTTTTTCTGTCTTTTTGTAACTTAAGGTTTTGCCTAGAGGGATTCTCTATGTCTTGAATCTGACTGCCTGTGAGATTATCTTCCATTCTAATCTTACAGAGTATTTCTTTTATCTTTGTTTTGTTCTTCTAATAAATTTCTGTTTTTTTAAGAATCTGATTGGGTTTTTATGGTCCTAAGGAACCCAAGCTGGTCTGTACTCATCTTGTTTATTCTCAAGCCTCCCCAGGAAAGGGGGTGTAAGGGCTTGGGGGGATATTTTGGGGGAAGACATCTCCAAGCGGATTCTTTGTTAAATCACTTGGTGGTGGCAGCGTACTAGGTTTTAACCTAAGCTGGTTCCCAAGGCAAGAAAGAAATCTGTGCCTTGGGGAATTTTTAACTTAAGCTGGTAAGAATAAGCTTAGGGGGTCTTTCATGCGGGTCCCCACATCTGTACTCTAGAGTTCAGAGTGGGGAAGGAACCTTGACAGGCTGGAACATTAGACTGGAAGAGTTTGCAACAAAAACGGTATGCAGCATTCTGGGTTTTTGAGTACATAAGCCATGACCTCTCCACTTTGTCACCATTGGGGATTTCACGCCAGTAATGTGTTGGATGTGTTGCCGGCACCCAGTGCCGAGAGGCAAAACAACAGCAGGGGTTTGTTACCCGGTGTGCTTTACCTAATAATTATAACGGGGTGGAGAAGCAGAAAAGTTTATTTGAAGCTTCAAAAAGGTACAGGGAGATTAGAATCTCAAATCCTGTACACAGAGCAGGAAGTTACACAGGCTTTTATACATTTTTTAAGCATATTTATTCAATAGCAAGCTGCCCTAAATATCCATATAGCCAGCCAATCCAGTTACCAGCTAGTTCCCTTGTTTTTTGTATTATTTGTTAAACTATATATAAAGCTGCTTTATTTAGCATTGCTTTTTTATATTTGTCCTGTTTGGCCTTGTTTAGTTTCAGGCAGTTTGACTCTGCAACATATTGTTGCAGATCCTCAGCATAACTGCTGCGAGTGCCTCCAGGCGGGGGGGGGCAAGTACGAGGGGGCTTCATCGACACTCGTGGTCTTCCATCCCCTCGAGTTACCTAGTGGCCATGCCCCAGTGTCCCCAACAGATGGAAACTTCTATTTTCATTGTCTTTGGGGAACATGAAATTTTTCACTTGCTGTGGCCCATGAGGTACAAGGAAGTCCCTCAGGCTACTGCTCAAGTGGGTCCACAGTCCTGGATCATCTAGACTTAAGGAACTAAACTCAGCAGCAGCTGTTTCTTGTGCCTCCACCACACTCTTCTCTGATCTACACTTTTCTTCAGGAATGTGCATGGATGCATCCATTTGAGATGGAGATATGGATGCTGCAGTAGCTGCCAGGTCACCTGCACTCTGACTAACTGGAAGATCAGGCATCTCCTCACCACTCACATCCTCACTGGGGCCGGAAGGCTCACCATGAACATTTGCGTCTATGTATCTCAGGAGAGCTTCTTCCTGCTTAGATAGAAAAGCTTCCTTTGCTTTATTTCTTTTTCTGAATGCTGCCTCAGAGGGGCGTTTTCTTCTTTCACTCATGACTGCTGTTCTGTGCCAGCTACAGTGGCTCTCAACACTCAGTTGAAGGGGACAAATAAGCAGGCTGGTAGCAGGGCCTGAGTGAGGGAAGATATCAGCGTCTCAAGGGCCTAACTGGCTCCTACTACTTCAGTTGACTGCCTGTTCTCCTCAAGTGGGTTCAGGGAAGGAGCAGGAAACAGGAAGCTCCCTGAGGAGCTGGTGTTAATCAGTCCAGGCTCCTGGGGGTGCTAGAGAGGGACATAAGAGGCTCCTTCTCCTCTCTCTCCCTGCAGCTCCTGCTACTTTCTGTTATTCCCTCTCACCGTTCCTCCTGCCGGCCTGTTATGTTTCTTGTGCCCTCCTTCCTCCAGCACAGCACTCCACCAGCTCTGTGCATCTAGAGCAGAGAGAATCCATATGCACCAGCAGCAGAGACAATTGTCTACATTCTGGGTCCTAGTGGAACCCTCCCCCCACAACCTGGTGCACGCCAGAAAAAACAGAGCGTGGCTATAAGACATCAGCAAATGTGCATCACCTCACCCAGTTAAACCTGCCTATTGCCCTGCGGGATGGCAATTATCTCAGGGCGACCCCTTGTGTCACAATGTGGCCCTGAAGGTCCCTCGCCCAGAGGCGCCTCTTGGGTCTCACAAGACCCTACTCCAAGGCTGGGACACTCGAAACAAGGCTCCCCCTTTGTGGGGTCTCATTTATTAGAGCTCCTTAAGAGCATCAAATGAGTCCTTAGCTCCTCAAGTCCAACCCTGGTTCCCCCTTGATTCAGGGTACCCACAGGCCTCTTCTGTCCTGTGGATGCTGCCCATAACTTCCTCCCGAGGAGAGGAATATCACAGCTCTGCTTCTGGGCTCTGAGATGACATCTCAGGGGGGTTTCCTTCCGGGGGTCAGGAGTCCCACAGACCTCCTTCCCGGGGCTGAGTGGGATCATTGAGGCCAACTTCAGCCCTCGCTCAGCTCCTCTCTGCGCTGGCCCCTTTTAACCCAGACTGGCCCTCCATCCCCCTTTGTCTCCCTGGAGGGTTCTCTTCTATCCTGAAGCCTGGACTGACTTAGCCACATGGCCTACCTGGCTCATGGCTGTGAGAATGTTCCCCACCGGGGGAGGAGCGCGGAGTGGGGCTGGACTCATCACCTGGAAATAAAGGGGAAAAGAACTTGCAAAAAAAGTCTTTTGCTTTTTGAAAAAAAAATTCACCGAGGAATGAAACTTTTTTGTCTATTTTTAAAATTTCTCATTTGAAATAAAAAAACTGTTAAAAATGAGATCTTCCAGTGAAAAATTCTTTTTTATTAAATCCTACTTTTTGGTGAAAATATTTTCCAGGTGAAATATTTCCAGCAGCTCTAGTCAGACCCAGGTTAGTTCACAGCTTTGTTTTCTGAACCTCAGCAAAGCGTGTGCACGAGCACCTGAATCACAGCCAAACTGACAAGGATCACACCTGCCACTAGCACCTGTGCAGCAGCCACATGGCGGATTCAGTGATTCCTCCATTTTCATGCTACGCCCCCGGAAATCATTCGCCCTGGGACAGAGGCAGCCGTGGAAAAAGTCAGCACAAGAGACGGAAGTTCCCCAGAGTTAGGAGTGACTGAAGAGAGGAGGTTATAACTAGGGCCCTACCAAATTCATGGTCCATTTTGGTCAATTTCACAGTCATAGGATTTAAAAATCGTAAATTTCATGAGTTCAGCTATTTAAATCTAAAATTTCATGGAGTTATAATTGTAGGGGTCCTGAGCAAAAAAGGAGTCGTGGGGGGGCGTTGCAAGGTTATTGCAGGTGGGTTGTGGTACTGCTACCCCTACTTCTGCACTGCTGCTGATGGCGGTGCTGCCTTCAGAGCTGGGCAGCTGGAGAGCGGCGGCTGCAAGCAGGTAGCCCAGCACTGGAGGAAGAGCCACTGTCAGCCGCAGCGCAGAACTAAGGATGGCATGGTATGGTGTTACCACCCTGACTTCTGTTCTGCTGCCTGCAGAGCTGGGCCCTCAGTCAGCAACTGCCACTCTCCGGCTGCCCAGCTCCGAAGGCAGCGCAGAAGTAAGGGTGGCAATACTGTGACACCCCTAAAATAACCTTGTGACCTCCCCTGCAACTCCCTTTTAGGTCAGGGCCCCCAGTTTGAGAAACACTGGTCTCCCCCTGTGAAATCTGTATAGTGCAGGACAAAAGCACACGAACGACCAGATTTCAGTGGTGGAGGAGATCAAATTTCACGGTCCGTGACGCATTTTTCAGGGCCGTGAATTTGGTAGGGCCCTAGTTATAACAGAAAGTGATTTGCCAGATTCACCCTTGTGTGACGCCAGCTTGACACTGGGGCAACACCACTGATTACAATAGCTGATTGCGATGGAGTGACACCGATGGCGATCCGCGGGAGCACAGAGGTGAGCTGGGCCCCTCAACTATAGCTGGAGCCTCATTAATGGCCACTATCTGAATCCTTGTCACTTGGGTTGAGATTCTGTGCGGGGGCTAGCACAGGGCATCAGCTGAGTCCCTCTTTGCCCTTCTGCCCAGCAGGGTCTTCACCCCTTGTTAACAGTAGCTGAGTGCATTACTGGCCACGTGCAGGTGCCAGGAGTCACTGGGGAGAGAATTGTTCTCCTGGTTATTGTTATCCTTGAGCTGGTAGCGACAGGAAAAGGCCCCTGCGCTCTCCCTGGACACGGGGTGGGGTGAGTCATAGATGAGTTTGTTTCCTTCCTTGGGCTGGACAGAAATCTCCTTCCTATCTTTGCAGAAGACAATGCGGGTCATGGGGGTGTCCAAAGGGACTAACATGACAGCGCGGCGGTGTCCCCTTGTCAAATCCACCTGAAAAGTGGACGCCTGGGTCAGTGGCTGAGGTAAAGTGTGTGAGGGAAATTTGAAGCCATTTGAACAAGAGGCTCCCAAACAGAGCCCTTAAAAATGGCGCTGTTTCCAAAATAGCAAAATTCATGTAGGGTTAGGTGTTGAAAAGGCCCCAACGGGAGTCGGGCACGCCTCATGGCTTTCATGGCAGTCAGAGCCTTAGATGCTCAAGCACCTTTGGAAATTCCTCCCCTTATGTTCTGCTGTTGGAAATGGCAGCCATCTTTACTAAGGGCAGCCTCCCTTACACATCCCAAGGGTATAGTAACATGGCAGCTGTCTCTCTAGAGGGAAGCTTGTGACTATAAATAAAGCCTGAAGCTGCCCATGGGGAAGATGGTTGCCATGACACTACAGCCTTGGAATGTGAAAGGGAAGTTGCCTCCATAAAGATGGCTCCCATGTCCCATTGTTCCCAATAAGATTGAAGTTACAGGCTGCCTTCAGGGAAAATGGCTACTGTGCCATTAAATAATGTGACTGTGAAAGGGAGATTACCCCCAGTAAAGATGGCTGCCATTTCCCATTGTTTCCGCAGATTGAAGTTGCAGGCTGCCCTCTGGGTAATGGTTATTATTTTGCAAAAGCCTTGGGAGGCTGCCCATGGCATGGATGTCCAATTTCCCCCTTGTTTCAAATGGAAGTGAAGCCAAAAGCTGCAGAAGATGGCCACCATGTGCCTGATGGGGCAGAGAGGTTGCCCCAAGTAAAAATGGCCACTCTTCCTTATTGTGGCCAGCAGGATTGAAGCCAGAGGCTTCCTGCTGGGAAATGGTTGCTATTCCCGAAGGGCAGACTGTGGCTTCATTCTCCTTGGAAACAATGGGAAATGGTGGCCATCTTTACTAGGGGCATTTTCCCTGCCACACCCCAAGGCATCACCGACATGGCAGCGTCAGACCCATTGAAACAATGGGAAGCAGTGGCCATTGTTATGAGGGTGGCCTCCATTTCCCCACATGCATGAGTGCCATATATCCCCCTCCCCCGCAATAATTCATCCCATTCCCCAGTTTGTTCCATTTCCCCAGCAGGGCTCTCCTGGACTCTTCATACAGAAGCAACCAGCCCCCTCTTCCCCACCACCAGACAATCCCTTTGTCCCTCTTCTAGCCACGTGGGGGTGTCGCTGTGCCCCTCCCCACACCGCCCCCGTTCCCTGGGAGAGGCCCTTATTGAGTGTTGTGGCTCCATCTAGTTTCCAGGATGCTGGATCTGCAGCACCACATGTCCCATCCCTCTCTGTGTGCAGCCCACGCTGTGCCCGGCTGCTCATGGGCTCACCCGGAGAGGGGGCCAGGACCCTGCCCGAGCGGGCAACGGGGGGAAATTTTCAGATCCCCTCCCCCATCCTCTGCAGACTGGGACTGGCTTTGAGGTGCTGATAGAGATTTCTCTGTCCCCAATGAGCTGCACACCTGGGGAGTGGGGGCACCCAGGCCGTGGCCTAACCGCTTTTTGGGCAGGCCAAGCCTGAGTGGTGCTTCAACGCCACATGCCAGGTCACCATGGCACTCACTCAAGCTTGGCCCAGCCGCCCCTCTGTCAAGATGGAGGGGTGGCCAGGCCAAATTGGAGTGAGTGACGTTATGACGCAGCGCTGCTCACTCAGATTTGGAGGGGGTGGGAATATGGGCTCATGGGCAGGCAATCAGACGGCTGGGGGAGGGACTGCCTGACGGGGAAGAGAAGGATCTGCTGGGGGAACCGATGCCCGCCCCCAATCTAAGTGGCACTCTGCAGCCCCTGCTGTCCCCGCACTGCACCCCTCTCCCCTCCCAGAATTTCAGGCTGTAGCAATCAGCAGAGGGAGAACTTGGTCTTTTCACTTGAGCTCTTTATTGGAGTTTGCACATTCACAAGACACTCCATTCCCTAGGTGCAACCTCAGCCTCTCTCTGCTCTCCAGGAGGCTGGGGGCTGCCATGTCCTCATGTTCTGGTTGGCGGTGTGGAGTGAGCCAATGGCAATGGAGGCCATGGCTGTGCAGAGCCTGGCGGGGGCAGAGACGGGGGTTCGGTTTCCGCAGGCAGTGGGGCTAGGAGTGAACTCAGTGACTGTCCGTCTAGAGGTGTCCTCTTTATAAATTCTCACTGCAGATCCCAGGCCAGATGTTCTTCTCAGAAGCTCCTGGGTCTTACATCCTCCAAACTTTTTTCTCAGTGCCGCCTTCCCAGTTGCCTGGACCATACAGCCCCCCATGGACTAGTCTCTGGTGTCTGGTGACAGCCGACAGGCAGAGCTGGGAGCAGGGAACACTAGTGCAGGGGAGCACAGGAGCAGGCACAGCTCAGGCTGGGGGCGCCGGGACATCACTCGGGGTGTGTGGCTGAGTCACATGACTGACCCCGTAACATCTGCTGTGTCTCTGTCTGGATGACGACGCTCCCAGGTGACTCCCGCAGGTCCCAGCCCTAGGTTATAAATAGACTTGGCAGAATTCCATGTTTACTTTTTATAATTTTGATGAATCATAGCGATGTTTATTTTAAAGATTTTTTTTTATTTTTATCAATTTAAATTTTTCCATTGGAGGAAATTACTGGGGGTGGGGAGGGGGAAGGGGGTTAGACAATATTTATTGAAATTAGATGTTAAGATTCAAAAAGTTAAATCTTTATAACCATAAAACACAAATTGTTATCATCACATGTCAAAATATACACAGTAAATATCCTTAAATCAGCCTCTAATAATGTCTCAAGCAGCAATTCTCTTACTTTGCTTAGCTGCAAATTTCTATTATGATGGATGGAAATATTTTCTCATGGGTTTGGGCATGTTTGGGGAAATTGCTGTTTACTGATATTTACCAATAACAAGTGAATCAGTCCAAGCCTAGTTCTAAACAGAGCCCCCCGGCCTGTGAGGTGAGCAGAGAGACGGGGCCATGGTTACTGGCTGTGGTAACAGTTCCCCGCGCAGGAGTCTCTCCCCCACGACCCTGTCCCCACAGCACGGCAGTATTTATAAACACAGTCTCAGAGTGATGCTGCTCTCAAGACACAATGATCCCCTATCACTTGTCTGCCGTGCTCATTTCTGTCTTGGGGATGGTTGCTGTGCAGCATTCTCAGCATGGCTGAGGGGCTGGAAGAATAACCCCCGGTCCAGCCCCTGGTAGAGCAGGTGACAGTGTGTATTGTTCCAGGACTGGCCTGACACAGAGTAAAACACCAAACTGCAGCTTATTTCTGTAGCCCCTTTGAACCACTTCATATTTAGCCACTAAATGTTTTAAACTCTTTACTGCGCAAACTTTTAGCACAGGTCTGTAATGCAGAGCAGAGAGGGACTCGGGGCTGTATGGAAAAGGACTCCTGTTAAAATGTCTGCCCCTAAGCCTCAACAACCAGCAAGGGTAGAGAGTGTCTAGGAATCACAACCTCCAGGGAACACAGTGCGGGGGCGGGGGGTGGTGGGGTCCAAAGAGTTCAGCCATTCTGAAAATTCCAGTTATCACTCCCAGCGCTCCCTTCTGTGTGTGCCGTACTGGTGCAGGGCCCACAGCTCTGGCCTGCTGGATCTGGCTCCCTTGCCCTGAACCTTATTAAGCAAAAATGTCTCTGCTCACACAAAGGAAGCTGCTGCAGGCCATGGGGTTCTTCTGGATTTCCTCTCATCCACCCACCCACCCCGGTGTGACTGAAGGGCAGGACAGTGTGAGGAGGTCGGCCGTGCTCACCACAGCAGCCCCAGAATACAGGCACCGAGAAGATCACAACATTTTTTTCTTTTAATTAGTGGGAAGAGCCTGCTCTGCTTCATCGTGGCGCTCGGCTGTGGCTCAGAGGATGGGGCTTAGTCACTAAGAACACGTGAACGTTCCCCCAGGGACAGAGTTCTCACCTCGGCAATGTCGGGGGAGAAGGGGGAAGTTTTACATCTTAACTCTAGATATCACAGTGTGTCCCCAGCCTGTCCCAGCTCCCTGAGCCCTCTGCACCAAGCCCACCATTAGTGCAGTGCATTACCAGCCACGTGCAGGTACCGGGCGTCACTGGGGAGAGAATTGTTCTCCTAGTTATGGTCGTCCATGAGCTGGTAGTGGCAGGAAAAGGCCCCTGAGCTCTCCCTGGACACTGGGTGGGGTGAGTCGTAGATGAGTTTGTTTCCTCCCTTGCGCTGGACAGAAATCTCCTTCCCATCTTTGCAGAAGACAATGCGGGTCATGGGGGCATCCCCAAAGGGACTAAACACGACAGCACAGCTGTGTCCCCTTGGCGGGCAGACACCCTGTCCAGGAACAGCCGTGGGGTGGGGAGAGTGCCTGGGGAGCAAATACACCAGTGTTAAACACCTGGGGCCAGATCCCCCGCTAGTGTCAATCAGCAAAGCTCCACTCTCAGCAATGGAGTGGGGCCGATTTATACCAGCTGGGGATCTGACCCTCTGACTCCAGTGGAGCGTGGTTGAACCCAAGCCCTCCAATCCCTGCTGCACTCACAAGGACCAGTCACTCACCGGGAGAGCTGCAGATTTCCTGGCTCATGACACTGGAACCTGTATAATAAACACAAAGTGCAGGAGGGGAGGTGGAAAGGGGAATTAGAGTGACTGGAGCTGGAAATACAGTCGCATGCTCTAAAGAAAAGTGAGTTTCTCTGGCCTTCGCGGGCCCAGGCAAATCTAACTCCAGCCAGTAGAGAGAAAGTCAGTCCCAGAATAACGATGGGCCACGTTCTTCCCCTGGGTTTATCCCCTCGTCAGAGTCAGAATTAATTTGCTGGTAAGCTCTTTGGAGCCAATTTCCTCTCAGCACAGGGGGGATTTTCTCAGGCACAAAGTGCAGCTTGGTGTCCAGCTCCCAGTGTGAATCAGCACCCAAGGATCCCAGCTATGGATCAGCCCCTTTTGGACAAAGGAGCCAGGTGCATTTACACCAGCCAGGGATCTAACCCACAGTCTATAACTTGTTATTTGCCCAGGGAGAAGTCTGGGGTTAGCTGGTGCGTTTCAGTCTGAGTGCGGATAAGGAACGGCTCCCTGTCCCAGCATGTAGAGCTCGCTGGACCCCAGACCCATGGCTGAAGGCTGATGTGAGCATGCCAGAGACCCGCTGCAGATGGGTTAGGCCAATAGCCGACCCTGACCCCATGTCATGTTATGGGCCAGATCCTGCACTATTGGGGTCACTGAGAGTTCTCCCATTTATTGTAGTGGGAGCAGGGTCAGGGCTGACATGTCCATGGCCCTGATCCTGCAGGCCGATGAACCGTCCCTTCCACTCGCATGGGCATCCCTTGACTTGAATGGGCTCTGAGTAGGCGTCAGGGCCTACACCAGCAAAGCAATGTGCAGGATCGGGCCCATGAGCACATACACACTGGGGAAATGCAGCTGGGAGAGTCAGTGGGAGGCTGAACACAGGTTTGTCTCCTGATCCCCAGATCTTTAGCTTGGCACATTTTGCACTCACCATAAATATCAGCAAAGAGCCAGGAGCAATTCACAGAACCCCCCGTGCAGTAGGCAGAGATGGTATCCCCTTTGTACAGGTGGGGAACTGAGGCACGGAGCGGCTAAGTGGCTGGCCCAACCCCACCCAGCAAGTGTGTGGAAGAGCAGGATGGTCTCTAAAGTCCGAATCATGGACCAGCCTTAGGTACGGTTAATGATCCCAGTAATTAACGAATAATTGCTATTTTAATTAATTTCAGCTGGGCTTTTCAACTTCCAGGGAAATCCCATCGTTACCCCTTAAAATCTAATCATATTTGGCCGCGTATGCGGCATTTCTTCTGTTTGCGCCCGTGTGCAAGGTGAACACGTAGCATTTTCTATCCTTGGACGTCATCTCCAGTTAAGGTTTCTTCAAACAAAATGTCTGTCATCATGAACCGGTGATTATGCGCATGCCAATATTTACACCTGAATCCGAGTGTGCAAACCAGCATCCCAGCGTGCAAATGGGCATCCACTTCTGTGTCCAGCCAATCACAGTTTGCCCCTGTACATCATTTTACATCCCACCAAAACCTTGTGCACACTATGAAAAATCTGGGGTGGCTATAACGTGATAGCTGACATGAGACGCCTCACCCAGTTAAACCTGCCTCTTGCCCTGTGTGGGGCAGGTACAATGTGGTACAATGTGGCCCTGCTGGCCCTGCTGCAGGGACAGTTTGTCAGTTTGACCCTGTGCTTGATTGTTTGTTTGAAAAGTGTGAATTGGGAGTGCTTTGTTCCAGGTGAGCCTTGAGTGGGCCTGACTGTTATAAAAAGCCAGTCAGCTGCGAACCAGCGAACAGCAGAGAGGCTAACAGAGGGAGTTTGCCTGGGAGTTCACCCGGGGAGAGCCCACCGAGGCTTAAATCTTGCCGGCTTCTCTGAGTAGTCACTACAACTCCTGAGGAAGCTCGTAGAAGGAAGGTAATATGGATGGTGAGCGTTCAGCTGTTGTGACCTGCACTGGATGTGCCATGTTTGTCTTTCTTCCACAGGACAGAAGCGACTTTGTCTGTACAAAGTGCAAGCCGGTCTCCATATTGGAAGAGAAGGTTCAAGGTCTGGAGAAACAAGTATCGACCCTGCGTTGCATAAGAGAAACTGAAGATTTCCTGGACAGACGTCAGGATATGCTTCTACAGACACAACGTTCTGAAGATTCAGAGCAGGCTGCACATTGGGGACAGAAAGACGGTGAAGAAATTTGGCAGCATGTGACCTCCAGAAGAAGAAAGGGGAACGTTCATGTACCAGGTAAGTAACGGTTTTCATGTTCTCTCCACAGGTACTAATGCGGAGAGAGGACTAGATGATACATGTGTAAGCAGAGTCAGGATGAGCTCCACCCTGACATCTGGTGGTGAGGTGTGGCAAGTTGTGGAAAAGAACTTCAGGGGCCGATCTCATTTGCATAGGTACACCCACCCCGCCTAGAATGAGGCCATAGCTGCCCAAATGGTCACTTTGGCTGTTGTGGGATCCCCAGTGTCTCTGTTATTGGGGAAGGAAGAATAAATTGTTATTACCCTGATTATGGGAACTGTGCTTGGAACTGTACTTGGCCTTTTGTTATGATGGAGGGACTCACCATCAACTAAGTAGCACTCGCTAGGCAAGGGACATGGGTTCCAAAACTCTGTGAATTGAGAGAGGCTTGGGGTAGGTATTAGTACCTGGTGGTGTGGGCCCCTTCGTGAGGGCCTGAAACACCAATTGCACCTCTGTCTCTCTCCACTGTGGAATGTCAGAGCTAATTTTGGGTCTATTAAGAGTCTTGCTACAGGTACTGTGCTGAATTCACTTTGGTCTTATGGTGCACCAGCACTAAGGCTCCCACTACTATGAGCTGAAATCACTGAGCACTGTGTCAAGTAGGGGGAAGCCAGAAGATCTAGGGTGCAGTGCTGCTGTTCGTGGATAGGCTGGTGGAGCGTTCGTGAGACACTGAGCTGTGCAGAACGGAGCCCTGTGGGGCAGTCAGCTTCAGGTCACGTAAGGTGCCCCTTACCTTTCCCCCCCCCACACACAGGCACATTTTAGCCAGACTGGGGAGTAACACTCTGCAGATGAACTTTTGAACTCTGGGGCTGGACTTTTTGGACTTTGGGTGATTTGTGGATTGCTGGACTCAAGAGACGTTTGGGTTCTGGGACTCAAGAACCTGAGGGAAAGGATGTGGCCCAATTTGCTGGGGTGGGTCTTTGCTCATGGTTTGGTTAATGAACGCTAGTTGTGGTGTTTCCCCAATTTAATGCTGATGTCGTTTACCTCATGTTATTAAAGATTCTCTGCTACAACGAGACTCTGTGCTTGCGAGAGGGGAAGTATTGCCTCTTTGAGGCGCCCAGGGGGTGTGTAAGATTTTCCCAGGTCACTGGGTGGGGGCTCGAGCCAGTTTCGCATTTGCTTTGATGAGAGGGAACCCCTGTGTACTGAACCCAGCCCTTGCTGCTATCAACTTGGCCTTGCAGAAGGGTTACACATGTGAGGGAAGGGAACAGAAGGAGACTCCACTGATTGGAAGGCATGAGATGCACTGTCCTAGGGATAGGGGTTCCATGACCACCACTCCCAAGAGAAGGAGGAGGGTGGTGGTGGTCGGGGACTCTCTCCTCAGGGGGACTGAGTCATCTATCTGCCGCCCCGACCGGGAAAACCGAGAAGTCTGCTGCTTGCCAGGAGCTAGGATTCACGATGTGACAGAGAGACTGCCGAGACTCATCAAGCCCTCGGATCACTACCCCTTCCTGCTTCTCCATGTGGGCATCAATGATACTGCCAAGAATGACCTTGAGCGGATCACTGCGGACTACATGGCTCTGGGAGAAGGATAAAGGAGTTGGAGGCACAAGTGGTGTTCTCGTCCATCCTCCCCGTGGAAGGAAAAGGCCTGGATAGAGACCATTGAATCGTGGAAGTCAACAAATGGCTACGCAGGTGGTGTTGGAGAGAAGGCTTTGGATTCTTTCACCATGGGATGGTGTTCCAAGAAGGAGGAGTGCTAGGCAGAGACAGGCTCCACCTAACGAAGAGAGGGAAGAGCATCTTCACAAGCAGGCTGGCTAACCTAGTGAGGAGGGCTTTAAACTAGGTACACCGGGGGAAGGAGACCAAAGCCCTGAGGTAAGTGAGGAAGTGGGATACTGGGAAGAAGCATGAGCAGGAGAGCGCGAAAGGGGAGGGCTCCTGCCTCATACTGAGAAAGAGGGACGATCAGCGAGTTATCTCAAGTGCCTACACAAAATGCAAGAAGCCTGGGAAACAAGCAGGGAGAACTGGAAGTCCTGGCACAGTCAAGGAATTATGATGTGATTGGAATAACAGAGACTTGGTGGGATAACTCACATGACTGGAGTACTGTCTTGGATGGATATAAACTGTTCAGGAAGGACAGGCAGGGCAGAAAAGGTGGGGGAGTTGCATTGTATGTATGACAGCAGTATGACTGCTCAGAACTCAAGTATGAAACTGCAGAAAAACCTGAGAGTCTCTGGATTAAGTTTAGAAGCGTGAGCAACAAGGGTGATGTCATGGTGGGAGTCTGCTATAGACCACCGGACCAGGGGGATGAGGTGGACGAGGCTTTCTTCCAGCAACTCACGGAAGTTACTAGATCGCAGGCCCTGGTTCTCATGGGAGACTTTGATCACCCTGATATCTTCTGGGAGAGCAATATAGCGGTGCACAGACAATCCAGGAAGTTTTTGGAAAGTGTAGAGGACAATTTCCTCGTGCAAGTGCTGGAGGAACCAACTAGGGGCAGAGCTCTTCTTGACCTGCTGCTCACAAACCGGGAAGAATTAGTAGGGGAAGCAAAAGTGGATGGGAACCTGGGAGGCAGTGACCATGAGATGGTCAAGTTCAGGATCCTGACACAGGGAAGAAAGGAGAGCAGCAGAATACGGACCCTGGACTTCAGAAAAGCAGACTTTGACTCCCTCAGGGAACTGATGCGCAGGATCCCCTGGGAGAATAACATGAGAGGGAAAGGAGTCCAGGAGAGCTGGCTGTATTTTAAAGAATCCTTTTTCGGGTTACAGGGACAAACCATCCCGATGTAAGGATAGTAAATATGGCAGGCGACCAGCTTGGCTTAACAGTGAAATCCTTGCTGATCTTGAACACAAAAAGGAAGCTTACAAGAAGTGGAAGATTGGACGAATGACCAGGGAGGAGTATAAAAATATTGCTCAGGCATGCAGGAGTGAAATCAGGAAGGCCAAATCACACTTGGAGTTCATAGAATCATAGAATCATAGAATATCAGGGTTGGAAGGGACCCCAGAAGGTCATCTAGTCCAACCCCCTGCTCGAAGCAGGACCAATTCCCAGTTAAATCATCCCAGCCAGGGCTTTGTCAAGCCTGTCCTTAAAAACCTCTAAGGAAGGAGATTCTACCACCTCCCTAGGTAACGCATTCCAGTGTTTCACCACCCTCTTAGTGAAAAAGTTTTTCCTAATATCCAATCTAAACCTCCCCCATTGCAACTTGAGACCATTACTCCTCGTTCTGTCATCTGCTACCATTGAGAACAGTCTAGAGCCATCCTCTTTGGAACCCCCTTTCAGGTAGTTGAAAGCAGCTATCAAATCCCCCCTCATTCTTCTCTTCTGCAGACTAAACAATCCCAGCTCCCTCAGCCTCTCCTCATAAGTCATGTGCTCTAGACCCCTAATCATTTTTGTTGCCCTTCGCTGGACTCTCTCCAATTTATCCACATCCTTCTTGTAGTGTGGGGCCCAAAACTGGACACAGTACTCCAGATGAGGCCTCACCAGTGTCGAATAGAGGGGAACGATCACGTCCCTCGATCTGCTCGCTATGCCCCTACTTATACATCCCAAAATGCCATTGGCCTTCTTGGCAACAAGGGCACACTGTTGACTCATATCCAGCTTCTCGTCCACTGTCACCCCTAGGTCCTTTTCCGCAGAACTGCTGCCTAGCCATTCGGTCCCTAGTCTGTAGCGGTGCATTGGATTCTTCCATCCTAGGTGCAGGACCCTTGCAGCTAGCAAGAGATGTTAAGAGTAACAAGAAGGGTTTCCTCAGGTATTTTAGCAACAAGAAGAAAGTCAAGGAAAGTGAGGGGCCCCTTACTGAATGAGGGAGGCAACCTAGTGACAGAGGATGTGGAAAAGCTAATGTACTCAATGCTTTTTTTGCCTCTGTCTTCACGAACAAGGTCAGCTCCCAGACTACTGCACTGGGCAGCACAGCATGGGGAGGAGGTGACCAGCTCTCTGTGGAGAAAAAAGTGGTTCGGGACTATTTAGAGAACCTGGACGAGCACAAGTTCATGGGGTCAGATGCGCTGCATCCAAGAGTGCTAAAGTAGTTGGCAGATGTGATTGCAGAGCCATGGGCTATTATCTTTGAAAACTCATGGCGATCGGGGGAGGTCCCGGACGACTGGAAAAAGGCTAATGTATTGCCCATCTTTAAAAGAGGGAAGAAGGAGGATCTGGGGAACTACAGGCCAGTCAGCCTCACCTCAGTCCCTGGAAAAATCATGGAGCAGGTCCTCAAGGAAACAATTCTGAAGCACTTAGAGGAGAGGAAAGTGATCAGGAACAGTCAGCATGGATTCACCAAGGGCAAGTCATACCTGACTAATCTAAATTGCCTTCTATGATGAGATAACTGGCTCTGTGGATGAGGGGAAAGCAGTGGACGTGTTATTCCTTGACTTTAGCAAAGCTTTTGACACGGTCTCCCACAGTATTCTTGTCAGCAAGTTAAAGAAGTATGGGCTGGATGAATGGACTATAAGGTGGATAGAAAGCTGGCTAGATTGTCGGGTTCAACGGGTAGTGCTCAATGGCTCCATGTCTAGTTGGCAGCCAGTATCAAGTGGAGTGCCCCAAGGGTCGGTCCTGGGGCCGGTTTTGTTCAATGTCTTCATTAATGATCTGGAGGATGGCGTGGACTACACCCTCAGCAAGTTTGCCGATGACACTAAACTGGGAGGAGAGGTAGATACGCTGGCGGGTAGGTGTTAGGGGGCTTATTCCTTCACCCACTTACTTCCCTGGTTCTTCTCGCATGAACAGAGAGCAACAATACCCAAAGTCCAAAGGTGCAAACAATTAGATGTTTATTGGGGTGAACTTCCAGCAAGCATGATTCCAGTTTCCTTCCTTAGTGTCCCCTTTCCCAGCTCTGACACCACAGAGCCTTACACCTGTGTCCCTGTTCCCATTCCTGCCCTTAGCCAAGCATGATTCCAATTTCCCCATCCTCATTCCCTGTTCCCATTTCCCCCTTTAGGAAAACATTATTCCAATTTCCTTACCCCCATTCCCTGTTCCCATTTCCCCCCCACCCACACACCCACCCACCCCTCTCACTTCCTGATTGACTGCAGACTATATAGTGAAACTTGAGTTCTGCTTTGCTATACCTTAACCAATCATTTTACTGAAATTTAACTAACCAATTCTAACATATTGTAACATGATTATGTAACCAATTATATCCCACCTTAATTAGTTTACACCCAGCAAAATTAATTATACAGCAGACAGAAACAATCACAGAACCAGACAGAGATTATACAGACAAACAATGGCAAAGTGGGAACTATAATGACAAAACAATACAGAAGTGAGGATTTCACATCCCAACTATTGATAAGTGAGTTCTTGCCAGACAGGATGCTATCAAACTAAGTTTCCTTTTACATTTTCTAGGCACTTCCCTTTCTCTGGAGGTGAAAGACACTATCAGGACAGGATTGTATTCCTAACAGCCCAATAGCACCTTCTTTCAATGTGACTAGTTTGGAATGTGAGGATGTGACCGGTGGCTTCCCAGCTTATGGCTGCCTCTGGTGCTTAGCCAAAGGCCTTAGCCTAAGCACAGGGCCTCAGACTGTCACAGTAAGAGAAGGACATTACACTGGCAGACAGTGATTTTGATTCTTTCTTTTATACCTCTATAACTAGCCAAGTGATAAGAATACATCTAAATTCTAAGAGTATAGGCCTTTACAGACAGGCCTGAATATCTATATCCTAACAGTAGGGATCGGATACAGAGGGACCTAGACAAATTAGAGAATAGGGCCAAAAGAAATCTGATGAGGTTCAACACGGACAAGTGCAGAGTCCTGCACTTCGGACGGAAGAATCCCATGCACCGCTACAGACTAGGGGAACCAGGGGAACTAACTTACACTGTGCCCCGAGACGCGGCTGGCTCCCCCTGCCTACCACTTGCTCCTCTCGGCATGTCCGCAGGCTGGCCGAGGGCATCTCTCCACCCCCTGACGCCACCCCTTGCTCCTCTAAGCCCCCTGGCTGGAACCTAGTGCACCTCCGGCTCTGGGAAGTCTCTGCTTCCCACCATCTGTGGGGCCCCACCTGTCCCCCCGGAGCTGAGCTACCTGGGACTGGTGCAGAAGCCTGGCCAGTCTCAGCCAGGTGTGTTTGTGGGGGGGAACAGTGTGGAGGGCTTGGCTGGGCCCCTCCAGGCAAGTGCATCTTGAGGGACCCCAGCCAGGGCAGGTCCTGGCCTGGCTAATCACACCACTCCCGAGGGGCCGGAGCGATTCCCGGCCCTGGGACCAGCCCTGGCTGCACTGCCAGCTCAGCCCGGCAGACATAGTCGCCTCCCAGCAGGGCCGGTGAGTGCGGCCAGGAGGCAGGGCTTGGGGGAGGGGGTCTGTGGGGAGTATGAGGGGTGCTGGGCTGTGAAGGGGCGGGAGGATCTGTGTGTGTTGGGGCACTAGAGAGTTGGGCGTCTGTGGGGGGTGCTGGGTAGTTGTAGTAGAGCTGTGGGCAGGGGTGGTGTTGTGCAGGGCGCTGTGCATTGGTGGCTGGGTCTGGGGGGGCGCTGGGCATAGGGAGTCAGGGGGTGTCATAAATATAAAGGGAAGGGTAAACCCCTTTAAAATCCCTCCTGGCCAGAGGAAAAATCCTCTCACCTGTAAAGGGTTAAGAAGCTAAAGGTAACCTCGCTGGCACCTGACCAAAATGACCAATGAGGAGACAAGAGACTTTCAAAAGCTGGGAGGAGGGAGCAAAACACAGGGTCTGTGTCTGTCTGATGATTTTGCTGGGGACAGAACAGAAATGGAGTCTTAGAACTTAGTAAGTAATCTAGCTAGGTATGTGTTAGATTAGGATTTCTTTAAATGGCTGAGAAAATAGCTGTGCTGGATAGAATGAATATTCCTGTCTGTGTGTCTTTTTTGTAACTTAAGGTTTTGCCTAGAGGGATTCTCTATGTTTTGAATCTAATTACCCTGTAAGGTATCTACCATCCTGATTCCTTTTTACTTCTATTAAAAGTCTTTTTGTAAGAGAACTGAATGCTTTTTCATTGTTCTAAGATCCAAGAGTTTGGGTCTGTGGTCACCTATGCAAATCGGTGAGGATTTTTACCAAACCTTCCCCAGGAAGTGGGGTGCAAGGGTTGGGAGGATTTTTGGGGGAAAGACGTGTCCAAACTACATTTTTTCAGGAACCCAGATAAAGTTTGGTGGTGGCAGTGGAAGTCCAAGGGCAAAGGGTAAAATAGTTTGTACCTTGGGGAAGTTTTAACCTAAGCTGGTAAAACTAAGCTTAGGGGGTTTTCTTGCAGGTCCCCACATCTGTATCCTAGAGTTCAGAGTGGGGAAGGAACCTTGACAGGGGGTGTTGGGTGGGGCAGGGCTGTGTGGTGTGGCATAGGCCCGCCTCCGAGGGGAAGGGGCTTGCTGGCAGCACAGGGCCGGGCAGGCCACTGTGCATCTGGAAACTGCCGGTTTGTAAATAGTGCCCTTGCACTGGGCGGAGCAGTGCTGCCCCTCCCATGCCATGCCCCTTTGCCTCCATGGGGCCCACAAATATGTTTGGCGCCAGGCCCCCAAAAGGTTCATCCGGCCCTGTGACCCGGTTCCTTTACCCCCGTTGGTTCTGAGCTTCAAACAAAGCCTGTGTAGACATTAATGACCATGCACCTGCCAAATTTCACACTTAAGGATTTGCCCATGTTTTGAACAGGTCTGTTCTGTTCTTCACCTTCGTAACACTCTGAAAGGGCTGGTGGAATCTTGCTCAACTGAACTAAACTAATGGGTGTTGAGCTGGAGTTCAGGCACGAAGAGTTTAACACAAGAGATGGAAGTTTATAAATCTTTACTCTAGCTGCCACTGGCTGCTCCCACCGCACCCCCGCTGCCTCCGGCCTGCGTGCTAAGCAGCCCGGTGTTAGTTCAGCGTGTTACCTGATACCGGCGGGCACTGAGGAGAGAAGTCTTCTCCTGGTTCCTGTCATCCTTGTGCTGGTACTGGCAGAAATACTCCCCTGCGCTCTCTGGAGATGCTGGCTGGGCTGACTCAAAGATGAATTTGTTTCTGCCCTTGGGCAGCATTAAAATTTTCTTGCCGTCTTTACAGAAAATAACATGAGTCACCAAGGTGTCCATAGGGATGAAGCACAGCAGTATGACATTATCCCCTGGGCGGGAAGAGCCCTTGTCCAGGATCAGTGTCGGAGCAGGGAGGTCACCTAGGTGGGGAGGAAACATAATTTGGTGAAATGGCTCCTCTCTCATGGAGCTGACGTTTGAATTACGGCAGAGACTAGCCAGGCCCTTGTGTGTCACCCTGGATTGGGCTCACCTCAGCCTGGGACTTTATGCGATGGGGAACAAGGGTCTCCCTCTCACCAGCTGGATTTGTACATTTAAACCCATTTGACCCACGTGGGGCAGAGGGAGCTTCCCCCTTCTGCTTCACACCCCGTCAGCTCCCAACGGCTCCTCTGCTTTTATCCCTCTTGGGCCAGCTTCTCAGCGGGAGTAAATCAGCAAAGCACAGGCTCTTTGCACAGGGTCTCAGGCTGTCGTCTCTTCACTGCTGTTGTTTATTTGAATTAACTCAGGTGCGTCTACATGCTCTAGTCACAAACTTGTGCAAATTCCACTGCTTTGCCACTTACAAATTCTTACCTGCTTCCCAATCACCATCACAGCTCCGCTTCGGGCTTGTTTAACAAACTCTTACTTTATTACTTGCACGTAAAGCCAGGAGTGAACTCAGTGACTGTCCATCTAGGGGTGTCCTCTTTACCCACTCAAGTCAGGAAAGTCTCACTGCAGATCCCAGGCCAGACGTTCTTCTCAGAAGCTCGTCTGGCCCTTACATCCTCCGAACTTGGTCTCAATGCCACCTTCCCAGTTGCCTGGACCATACAGCCCCCCATGGACTAGTCTCTGGTGTCTTGAGCATCCATTCCTGGCACCTTCAGCCAGGCCCCAGGAAAACCCCACCTCTAGCCATCAACCCTCAACTCTCTCTTCCCACTGTCCTCGGCTCCCTGCTGAAACTGAATGTCATGAATGTGCCATGTCAGCTCCTACCAACCCAATCGACCTTTCCAGAGTCCTCACATGTTAAATCGCCATCTCGTGCCCAAACCCAGGTTTTACTTCCCACAGCTCCAGCCCCAGTAACATGAATTCACCACATTATTTGTCTGTCAGGCTTGTCAGTTCTATGGCTGAGCTACAGCAGGCCTGGAGTTGCCTGGGCCGCCCGACTGAGGCTGCTTTTCTCTCTGGAACGGGGAGACAGCATTCTGTCTTGGCCGTGTCTAGCTAGGTGCCATCACCACTGTAGCATCTCAGCTCCTCCCAATCCTACCTGGATTTCATCCTCCCAACAGCCCTCGGAGGCAGGGGAGAATTATTCCCATTTCACCAGGCACAAGGAGATGAAGCCACTTGCCCCAGTTCCCCCAGTCGGTAGCTGACTGTAGCAGGAATTCTCCCCCATGACAGGGGAACACAACACCTGCTCTGGGGGTGGCTGCAAAGAAACTGTTTTAGCGGCACAGAACCGCAGAGGACAGACTTGAGAGAGATGCTTCTACAATAGTCATGGACAAAACCCTTTGGTAACGCAGAGTTCAGGTGCCCGGTGATAGCTCCTGCCCTGCCAGAGTGTGGAGTCCAGCAAAGCTCAGACTTGTGAACCCCAGGAAATGCAGGGTTAAGGTTAACGCCCACGCACCTCACCTCTGCTCCCCGGGAGCTGGTGGCAGCCACTAGGAACCATGGGTCTGTGCTCCAGTTGCATTCCCTGCACCAGGTGCGGCTGTGTGAATGGTGGAGGGGTTTGTCTGAGAAGTGTGGCAGGGCTGTGATGGCCTCGGAGTCCACGAGGGAGGGTTGGTGAGCGAAGACCCAAGAGGTGTTTGTACTTGAGAGACCCAGTTTGCCCTGTGCAGCGCTGCGCTCTGCAGGCTGTGGCAGTCGCAGGGCTTGGGGGTGTTCTCAGCACGGGGACTGTCAGCAGGGAGGTGGGGGTGGGGCTGCTCTGTGGGTTTGCTGAAGGGCGAGGGAAAGTCGAGCATTAAATGGCATCGTGCGCGTAGGAGTGGGGGGCTAGGGAAAGGGTGTAAATGTAGCAGAGGCGGAGTTCTTGGGGTGGAGCAGGCTCAGACTCTGAGCGGAGGGCAGGTGCCCGCAGCTCCTGTTTGCTACAGTGCGAAGGCAGAGCCTTGGTGTATAGGGGCATCGATCAGTGAGGGCAGAGTTAAGGTTGCGCGGGCCTGTCCTTTCCCTCGGTTTCCTGGTTTTAGGAAGCCTGAGTGTGAAATACCTGAACTCAGAATGTTCTGGTTTTCAGACTTGTGAGTTTGGCTGGTCTCAGAGTTCTGGGCGGGTGCGAGATACCCCGGGGCAGCCTCAACTCTGTGCGAATGAAACTATTTGTCAGTGTGTGTGCGTGTGTGAGTGTGTATGACAGAGAGCGATCAAGGGTTAAAGAATTTATTCTCACATCCCTGTCCCCCTCAATCTGTCATATTCACGACTCTCTGCATCTGTGTGTCTCTGTGGCCCCGTTGGGATGAGAAAACGCTGCTTGAACCAAACCTGTGTCACTGCGAAGTTTCCCCAGGTCCCCAGTGGACTCAGGGAGGTAATTGCTCCATGTGTGTCTCATCGTAACACCTGGCACTAGTTGACGCTTAGCGACGCTCCCAGGAGGCAGGTTGGGCTGAGAGAAGGCAAAGCACTTTATTAGCTGCACGGGAGCCAGCTCAGACCCAGCCTGCCAGAGACCCCTTGGGCCAGGTGTTTAAAGGAACTTAGGCACCTAACTCTCATTGACATCCATGGGAGTTAGTCACTTCAATACCTTCAAAAATCTGCCCCTTGTTCACCCTGCACGTGCTCAGCGGCTCAGCACAGACCCCAGCACATCCCCCCATAGCAGCTTTACAGCGTGTCGCTGGCACAGCTTGGCCCACGCAGGCCTCCCTGTGCTGCCCCTCTCCCCAACCCCACCGTGGGGCCAGCATCAGAGAGATTTGGCTCAGCATCTGAGTCCCGGATATTCAGTAAATACAGGAGCCGTTTGGAGCCACATTCTGAACCCATTTGGGACCCTGCATTTGCATTCCCCACGACCAGGTGTGCACGTCAGGCAGCTGCCTGTGCAAATGGCTTGTGGCCGCCTGTCGCTCTGCCTGTCGCTCTGCATGCACAGTCACCGAGGGGATTTTATGTGCAGGCCTCCGGGGTGGGAACTTCGGCCAGGAAGGTTCTGCTGTAACTATAACAACGGGCTGTGACGCGAAGCCCGGCCTCGGCCACACCCGGCTCCCGCTGCCCACGAAGTGTCGGAGCTTCCCCTGTGCCATGGACTGACCCAAACGCTGCTTCTCGCTGGCTGGTTAACAGGCTCCATCACTGTCTCCTTCCCGGGGCTCCACTCAGGCTGGCAGCGAGTGTGGGGCTCCCGCAGGCTTGTGGGGCACTGGGAATCCTGTGGGGAAGTGACAGGGAATCCCAGTGACCAGCTCGCATGTAGCTGCCCCTCACCCCCTCCCAGGGTGACAGCGCTGAGTGCCTTAGGTTATCAGTCAGTCCCCTGACCTACAGGGAGAGCTGGGCAGTGGGGGAAGGGCAGCGACTCAGGCTCTAGGCGAGTGAGCCCTGGGGCCTGGCAGGCAGGTGCCGGTGAGGGGTCCCAGCACAGACCACACCCTTGGTAGCAGGTGTGGGAGATGGAGGCTCTGAGGTGGCAGAGAGGTTAGGTCGGATCCTTTCCCCACTGACCAGTCCCTGCACTGGCTTTGTGGGGAGAACAGCCCCCATCCCACATGGGCCCATTCACAGAGCGTCGCCCTTACCCAGTGCTATGGAGCCGGCCGGGTGTCCTGTACTCGAGAGCCGCCCTGTCCCACCACCGCGTATGTCACTGCCACGTTCCTGTCCACGCTGGGCTGCTGGGACAACAATACAACACAGACAGGGTGAGAGCCCTGGTGGGCTGGCTGGGGAATGCCTCCCCTCCCCGCCACGCAGACAGGCTGGCCGGGAATCCTGGGTTCATGGATTCCAAGGGCAGAAGGGACCATTGTGATCCCCTCGTCTGACCCCTGTGTGACGCCGACCAGAGACGTCCCCACAATAACTCCTCGATCGGTTAGACGCACGTCCAATCCTGAGGTGTAAATTGTCAGGGATGAAGAATCCCCCATGGCCCCTAGGGAATGGTCCCAGTGGTTAATCATTCTCCCTGTTAAACGTTTACACCCTATTCCCAGTCTGAAGTAGTCTATGGGGGAGCACCAGGGTGGGAGCCCTGACTAGGGCCCCAGGATGTGGTGAGAGGGGAGGGGGAGGAATGGCCTCTCCTTAATCATAGAATCAAAGAATATCAAGGTTGGAAGGGACCTCAGGAGGTCATCTAGTCCAACCCCCTGTTCAAAGCAGGACCAATCCCCAACTAAATCATCCCAGCCAGGGCTTTGTCAAGCCTGACCTTAAAAACCTCTAAGGAAGAAGATTTCACCACCTCCCTTGGTAACCCATTCCAGTGTTTCACCACCCTCCTGATGAAAAAGTTTTTCCTAATATCCAACCTAAACCTTAGAGCCGGGGCTGGGGAGTGCCATGCTCAGGAGGGTGCTGGAGCACAGGTGTTAACATTAACCACGTGCTCCAGTCCTATTGGAATCAATGGGATGGACTCAGGTGCTTGGGATCCCCCATACAATCGAGGGCTCCCCTCAACTGCGGCTTCCGGTGGTGAGACAATCCATGGGTCAGCCAGGGAAACTCCCCCAGCTGAGCCGGACTTGATCACAGACCCACAGAGAAACTTTCTCCTTTCTAATATTGCAATTTTGGGGCCAGATCCCCAGCTGGTGTAAATCAGCGTCACTCCATTGCGGTCACAGGAGTGAGGCTGATTTACACCTGCTGGTGATTTGGTTCATTGGCTTGAATGGAGCAACAGCTGATTTACACCAGCTGGGGATCTGGCCCATTGACACCAACAGAGTGACACCAATTTACGTCAGTGGGGGGTCTGGCCTCATTGATTCCAGTGGAGCTACAGTGACATGAAACTGGCTGGAGAATTAAATCCAGACTCTTAAATTCTTTCTTTCACCACGGGCAAGTCATGGCTGACCAACCTGATTGCCTTCTATGAAGAGCTAATTGGCTCTGGGGATATGGGGGAAGCAGTGGACGTGATCTATCTTGACTTTAGCAAAGCTTTTGATACAGTCTCCCACAGTATTCTTGCCAGCAAGTTAAAAAAGTATGGATTGGATGAATGGACTATGAGGTGGATAGAAAGCTGGCTAGATCGTTGAGCTCAACGGGTAGTGATCAACGGCTTGATGTCTAGTTGGCAGCCAGTATCAAGTGGAGTGCCCCGGGGTCTGTCCTAGGGCTGGTTTTGTTCAATATCTTCATTAATGATCTTGATGATGGGACAGATTGCACCCTCAGCAAGTTTGTGGATGACACTAATCTGGCGGGAGAGGCAGATACGCTGGAGGGTAGAGATAGCGTCCAGAGTGAGCGAGAGAAATTGGAGGATTGGGCCAAAAGAAATCTGATGAGGTTCAACAAGAACAAGTGCAGAATCCTGAATTTAGGATGAAAGAATCCCATGCAGTGCTACAGGCTGGGGACCGACTGGCTAAGCAGCAGTTCTACAGAAAAGAACCTGGGGATTACAGTGGACGAGAAGCTGGATATGAGTGAGCAGTGTGACCTTGCTGCCAAGAAGGCTAATTGCATATTGGGCTGCATTAGTAGGAGCATGGCCAGCATGTCAAGGGAAGTGATTATTCCCCTTTATTTGGCACTGGTGAGGCCACATCTGGAGTATTGTGTCCAGTTTTGGCCCTCCACTACAGAAAGGATGTGCACAAATTGGAAAGAGTCCAGCAGAGGGCAACGGAAATGATTAGTGTGCTGGGGCACATGACTTATAAGGAAAGACTGAGGGAATTGGGATTATTTAGTCTGCAGCAGAGAAGAGTAATGGGGGATTTGATAGCAGCCTTCAACTACCTGAAAGAGGGCGGGGTCCAAAGAGGATGGAGCTCGGCTGTGGTGGCAGATGACAGAACAAGGAGCAATGGTCTCAAGTGGCAGTGGGGGAGGTCCAGGTTGGATATTTGGAAAAACTATTTCACTAGGAGGGTGGTGAAGTACTGGAATGGGTTACCTAGGGAGGTGGTGGAATCTCTATCCTTAGAGGTTTCTAAGACCTGGCTTGACAAAGCCCTGGCTGGGATGATTTAGTTGGTGTTGGTCCTGCTTTGAGCAGGGGGTTGGACTAGATACCTCCTGAGGTCTCTTCCAACCCTATCTTCTATGATTCTCCTTTCATGACAGGACGGTCACTATTTATCCCCCAGGGCTGGGATCAGCCCTTGGTAAACCTCACTCCTGGCTAGGCCAGAGGCGCTGGCACTGGGATCAGCCCAGGGGGTTTTCCATGGTTTACCCATATTTCCTGGTGCCCGTTTGCATGGGACCATTCTGCCAAACCCAGCTCCCTAGGCGATGTCTGCCCTGCGGCACCAGCACAGCGACTCACCTGGGCAGTTCTGACTCTGGTGACCTCGGCATCTGGGGGAGAGAACCAAGGTCAGTGCGTCCTCATCAGCCTCCCCACACCCTGGAGAGATGCCAACCCATGTTCCCCAGGGACACAGACCAGTCCCTGACCCCAGCTGGGCCCACTGGGGAGAGACAGAGCTGGGCACTGCCTGGGCAGTGTGAGCACTAATGGACTGGCCGGCTCCATGGACACCAGATGCCTATGGATCTTGGGGTGATGCTCTGGCTGTTCCTTCTGTGTGTCTCCTTTCTCCCCATACAGGAAGGTGTCTGCCCAGGCCCCTGCGCCCACCCTGTAGTTTGCAGCAGGAGCTGCCAGGGCTCCCACCAGTCCTGTCTCTGCCCACGGCCGGGGGCTCCCATCACCCCATCATTGGTCTGGACAGAGGCTGGGGCAGCAGGGAGAACAGTCCTGGTCAGGTCAGGGCTCTCTGGCCTGGGTACCCAGGGCCCCTTCTGGCCCCAACACCCTGGATCCTGACGCTAGCCAACAGATGGACAAAGGGCCGAGTCCCCCCCCCGTCCCCCCCCGGGGTGGTGCCGGAATAACAGGCTCTTACACTGGATCTGATCTTCAGTGGCTGGGCTGCTCCGCTCTGGGCTGGGATCCCTGTGTGGAATGAGAGCTGAGTCATTCCCATGTGCAGCTCCCGGCGCCGGGGGCAGGGCCCTGCTGCCATTTGCCATGGGGGCAGGAAGGCAGCAGCACCATCGCCATCACTAGGGCAGGGGGACACTATGCTCCCAGACAAGGGTCGGGCCCCTCAAAACCCCAGGAGCATTTGTGGGTAGCTGGGGGGTATAGCCCAGGTCAACTCTCCAGGGCAGAGTCCCAGGCAGGGCAGCATTGAGCCCCCCTCCCAGACCTGGGCATCACCTGGGGGAGAAACCCCAGAAGGGTGCTGGGGATCAGGGTGAAGTTCCCTCCTACCTGTGAGTCCTGCAGCGTGACACAACTACTGAGAGAAAGAAAAGAGGGTTAGGGAAGCTCAGGGCACGTCACGGCCTGGGGCGACTGTCAGGACCTGGCGGTGTGCTCCTCTGTCCCCGATGTGCTGCACCTCCCCGCTGCTCTGTGGGATCTAGCTACCCACAGAGCCCTGCAGCCGCAGATCCACGGAGGCAGCACAGGGCAGTGGTTAGTGCAGGGGACAGATTCCCAGAGACCTCAGTGCTGGGCGATCTTAGACCAATCAGTTCTGCTCCCCGTGCCTCAGCCAGGTTACAACCAGCAAAAGTGCCCTTCACTGCCATTGGAGTGGGATTTAAATTAGCTGTTACCTCTCATGAAACAGATCTTGGAGTCATCATGGATAGTTCTCTGAAAACATCTGCTCAGTGTGCAGCAGCAGTCAAAAAAGCGAACAGAATGCTGGGAACCATTAGGAAAGGGATAGATAATAAGACACAAAATACCATAATGCCACTATATAAATCCATGGCACACCCACACCTGGAATACTGTGTGAAGTTCTGGTTGCCCTGTGTCACAAATGATATATTAGAGTTGGAAAAGGTACAGAGAAGGGCAACAAAAATGATGAAGGGTGTGGAATAGCTTGTGTATGAGGAAAGATGAAAAAGTTTGGGACTTTTCAGCTTGGAAAAGAGACAACTAATAAGGATATGATAGAGGTCTGTGAAATCGTAACTGATGTGGAGAAAATGAATAAGGAAGTGTTATTTACTTCTTCACACAACACAAGATCCAGGAGCACGCAATGAAATTAAATAGGCAGCAGCTTTAAAACAAACAAAACTTCACCTGACGCACAGTCAGCTTGTGGAACTTGTTGCCAGTGGATGTTCTGAAGGCAAAAAGTAAAATGGGGTTTAGAAAGAACTGGATAAGTTCACAGAGGAAAGGTCCATCAATGGATATTAGCCAAGGTGGCCGGGGACAAACACCATGCTCTGGGTGTCCCTAGTCTCTGACTGCCAGAAGCTGGGGCTGGACGACAGGGGATGGATCACTCACTAATTGCCTGAAGAAAGGATGTTGGGCTAGATGGACCATTGGTCTGACCCAGCATGTCCGTTCTTATAACCTTACGATTTAAGGTGTCAGAGCGACGCCCTGGAACAGCCGCCCATCCCAGGGCATCCTCCACACCACCAGCACCTACCTGTCTTCATCAGAAAACACCCCAGCAGGCCCAGAGCCAGGCCGGCCGTGATGGCGAGTCCCACAATGAGTCCCAGTCCTGGAAAACTGTCACAGCAGCTGGGAACTGAGAGGAAAGCAGGGGATTAGGCTGGAGCCCAGGGACTGACGCTGGTGCGGCTGGGAGCATCCAGAACACAGAGGGGGAACACAAAAGGGATCCAGGATGGGGGGTGAGACCCAGGGGACATGGATCCAGGACAGGGAAGCCCCCGTACATCATCTTACATCCCACCAAAACCTGGTGCACACTGTGAGACGCTGGGGGTGGCTATAACATGACAGCTGACATGAGAGGCCTCGCTCAGTTAAACTCTTGCCTTGCAGCACAGGCAATGGTCTCATGGCGCCCTCTTGTGGCACAATGTGGCCCTGCAGGTGCCTTACTCACAGCCTCCTCTTGCGTCTTACAAGACCTTTCTCCAAGGTCGAGACACATGAAACAAGACTGCCCCTTTGCGGGGGTCTCATTTATTAGATCTCTTGCAGTGCATCAAATTAGTCCATCCCAGGTTCTCCTTTCATTCAGGAGTCCCACAGATCTGGGGCCTGTGGATACTGCCCGTACCTTCTCCCCTTAGGAGAGGAATATCACACTCTCTTTCTGGGCTCTGAGCTGGCATCTCAGGGGGGTTCCCCTCCTGGAGTCAGGAGTCCCATAGTCCTGCTTCCCAGAACTGCGTGGGATAAATGAGTCCAACTTCAACTACAGAGGGACCTAGACAAATTGGAGGATTGGGCCAAGAGAAATCTGATGAGGTTCAACAAGGACAAGTGCAGAGTCCTGCACTTAGGACGGAAGAATCCCATGCACCGCTACAGACTAGGGACCGAATGGCTAGGCAGCAGTTCTACAGAGAAGGACCGAGGAGTGACAGTGGACGAGAAGCTGGATATGAGTCAGCAGTGTGCCCTTGTTGCCAAGAAGGCCAATGGCATTTTGGGGTGTATAAGTAGGGGCATTGCCAGCAGATCAAGGGATGTGATCGTTCCCCTCTATTCGACATTGGTGAGGCCTCATCTGGAGTACTGTGTCCAGTTTTGGGCCCCACACTACAAGAAGGATGTGGAGAAATTGGAGAGAGTCCAGCGAAGGGCAACAAAAATGATTAGGGGACTGGAACACATGAGTTATGAGGAGAGGCTGAGGGAACTGGGATTGTCTAGTCTACGGAAGAGAAGAATGAGGGGGGATTTGATAGCTGCTTTTAACTACCTGAAAGGGTGCATAGCGGTGCATGGGTAGTTTGGACGGATTCTTCCGTCCAAAGAAGATGGATCTAGACTATTCTCAGTGATAGCAGATGACAGGACAAGTAGTAATGGTCTCAAGTTGCAGTGGGGGAGGTTTAGGTTGTATATTAGGAAAAACTTTTTCACTAGGAGGGTGGTGAAACACTGGAATGCGTTACCTAGGGAGGTGGTAGAATCTCTTTCCTTAGAAGTTTTTAAGGTCAGGCTTGACAAAGCCCTGGCTGGGATGATTTAGTTGGAATTGGTCCTGCTCTGGGCAGGGTGTTGGACTAGATGGCCTCCAGAGGTCCCTTCCAACTCTGTTATTCTATGATTCTATGATTCTACGATTCTTTGCATGGGCCCCTTTTAACCCAGGCTAGCCATCAAGGGTGACCAAATAGTACGTGTGAAAAATCGAGACACTTTTTTTTTCAGGCCAGGGGGAGGATATAGTTGCCTGTATATCCAGATGGTTCAGATAATATTGGGGTTTCTGGTCACCCCACATCCATCCATCCATCCACCCTTCTTTGGCTCCCTGGATGCTTCTCTCTTATCACGAGGCCTGGACTAACTTAGCCACGTGCCCGACCTGGCACAGGGCTGTCCTAATGTTCCCTGCCAGGGAAAAGCACAGAGTGGGGCTGCCCCGTCACCTCATCATGGGGTCAGTCGCCCTGGGACACCTGGGCTGCCATCACATTTCACAGTGACGTAACGAGTTGGCTTTAGCCATCTCCTTGTGAAACACCCCATTGCTCCTCATGGATTCTTACCCTGCAGCCCCTGCCCATCCAGGTGCCTATGGCAGGGTAACGGTCTCTCCACTGAGACTGGTGGGTGCTCTCCTCTAATCTCAGACCAAGGCCCCCCCTTTCCTGCAGGGAAATCCCCCCAAACTGAGCGAATCCGTTTACCTGGGGGCGATAGCTCTCCTCTGGAGGTGTAATTCCCAGAAGGGCTGAGACCATCTGTGGGGCAGAGACACAGCGATCACAGATCCCCTCAAACAGCCAGAACCCCCACGTGAAATGGCAGCGACTGCCAGTGAAATATGTGTGAGTGTCTCTGGGAGCGTCACACAGCAACATGGGAACATTTGATTAGCAAAGCAACAAGCTGCTCAAGGGAGGCAGTATTGCCTTGTGGCTAGAGCATTGGGTGTGAACTCAGGCGATGCAGATCCTAATCCCACCTCTGCGGCTGGGCGACCTTTGGTAAATCATCATCTCTCTGTGTGCCTCAGTTTCCCTGGAGGGTGTTTTGATTTCTACCCATGTGTCAGCAGGTGCTGAATGAGCTCTCCCTTGATGGCTATTGATGAACTCGGGGAAAAGGCCTCAGCAGCCGGCTGTATTTTCGCATGCAGACCTGCTTTGCCTAGGAGGTCAGCAGAGGGACCTGCTTTGCCAACGGGGTCAGTTTTGGGTTAAAATTCACTTTAATCTTGAATGCAGGGCAATGAAATGTTATTATCCTTATTGTGTGAGTTAAGGGCATCAGAACTGTACTGAGCATGCCCTGATTGGGGGGGGTCACCCTCCCATAATCTCACCTAATAAGCAGAGGATATTGATGCCAGATCGAAGCAGAAGTTAGAGGTGGGTGGGAGTGGGGGTTCTCTCTCTGGCAGGGTGGATTCTGTAGGGAGCGGCACATTACAAAACCTCAATTACTTCTGTGTGATACCGTGGAGAGAAATACACACAGGGCGGGCTCTGCTCCTCCCTGAAATCAATGAAAACCTCCTACTGAATTCAGAGCAATTAGGGTCTTTCTGGTCCTGGTACTACAATATCTTGCTTTGCCTCATAAATAGATTCACAGACACTGAAACCCAGAAAGGATTGTTCTGATCATCTGGTCTGACCTCTGTGTGACAGGATCCAGTCCCGTATCTCCAGCCCATAATGTCTATGACACAGGAGACCAGAATTCAGAAAGAGCCTCGCCCTAGAGATATCAAGTAATGGAGAATCCACCACCTCTGAAGTGAGTCCCCCTCAGTGCCTGTCCCTTTCCCATGCCGTCTGTAAGGAAATCAGCCCGAGAACATGAATGAGAGAGACGATCTGGGGCAGCCACGTTCAGAGTCAGATTTAGAACTTCCCCTTTTCTAGCACCAAGCAAACATGGCAGGGTTTTTAATACCACTGTTTTGATCAGGCTCATTAACGGAGAACTGCAAGATCTGGATGTGGATAATGTGTATCCAGAACTTAGATATGTAGCCAGAAGTAATTTCTGATTTGCAACATTCCCTGCTGTGTATGCGCCCAGGAGGATTTTCAAATGGTCACAACTACACTAGTTTACCCCACTCTGTTCTGAACTTCAAGCAAAGCCTGTGTGGACATTAATGACGATGCACCTGCCAAATTTCACATGTAAGGATTTGCCCATGTTTTGAACAGGTCAGTCCTGTTCTTCACCTTCATAACACTGCAGAAGAGCTGATGGAATCTTGCTCAACTAAACTAAACTAACGGGCGTTGAGCTGGAGTTCAGGCACAGGGAGTTCAGCACAAGAGATGGAAGTTTTGAAACTTTTACTCTAGCTGCCACTGGCTGCTCCCACCGCACCCCCGCTGCCTGCCCCCTGTGTGCTAAGCAGCCCTCCCTTCGTTCAGCGTGTTACCTGGCGCACTCACGTGCCGGCGGGCACTGGGGAGAGAATTCTTCTCCTGGTTCCTGTTGTCCTTGTGCTGGTAGCGGCAGGAATACTCCCCTGGGCTCTCTGGAGACGCTGGCTGGGCTGACTCATAGATGTAGATGAATTTGTTTCCATCCTTGGGCAGTATTGAAATTTCCTTGCCACCCTTACAGAAGATGATGCGTGTCACCGAGGTGTCCATAGGGACGAAGCACAGCAGTATGATGGTGTCCCCATGGCGGGCAGAGCCCTTGTCCAGGATCAGTGTCGGGGCAGGGAGGTCACCTAGGTGGGGAGGAAACATTGTTTGGTGAAACGGCTCCTCTCTCATGGAGCTGACATTTGAATTACGGCAGAGACTAGCCTGGCCCTTGTGTGTCACTCTGGATCGGGCCCACCTCAGCCTGGGCTTTTATGTGATGGGGAACAAGGGTCACTCTCTCACCAGCCGGATTTGTAAATTCAAACCCATTTGACCCACCTGGGTCAGGGGAAGCTGCCCCCTCGTGCTTTACACCCTGTCAGCTCCAACCGGCTCCTCGGCTTTTATCCCTCTTGGGCCAGCTTCTCAACGGGGGTAAATCAGCAAAGCACAGGCTCTTTGCACAGGGTCTCAGGCTGTCGTGTCTTCACTGATGTTGTTACTTGAATTAGCTCAGATGTGTCTATATGCTCCAGTCACAAATTGGTGCAATTCCACTGTTTTGCTACTTACAAATTCTTACCTGCTTCCCGATCAATTTACCCCCACTCCCGTGTAAACTGGGCCACCATTTACACTGCCATTGGATTTGGGCCCCTTGCACTCATCCTGTGGGTCTGATTCTGGTCCTACTGAAGTCAGACTGAGTCTGGCCCAGTGAAACAGCACCAGGCTTTCTTTAGAGTCAGTGACAATATCCAAAATGTCCCCCATAAGACCTGATCCTCAGGCCAATGCTTCACCCACTGGACACACAGGGCCAAATTCTCATTTACACTAAAGCCCCGTCCACGGGTAAAGTGAGTGTGAATTTACACCCTCTGTTAGCCTCCTTACACGGCCCAAGTGTTATCAACAGGCCTTAGTATGCTCGAGGATCGGGCCCCTCTGGTCTATAATTAATGTTGTTAGACGGCACCAACACTCACCGGGAGAGCGGCAGATTTCCTGACTTGCAGTCAGCGCCCCTGTGCAATAAAATATAAATTTCCATCATTAGTGCAGCCAGGTCAGTTGGAAGTTTATCAGAGCTACACAGATTTAAAATAAATGGAGCTTTTGCCATCATGACAATGAGCACACGCAGAGTCTCTGGTGGGAATCCCGTCCCCAGGCAGGTTTCCTCCACTACCCATTTGTTCTGTCTTCCATCAGTTCTGCCATCTTCCTAGTCAAGCAACTGCACCTCTCCCCTCGGATCAATAGCCACGCCCGCAACCCCAGCCCTTTATTCACCTTCCTCAGACTTTCCCGCGTCTCTGTGAGCCCTTTGGAGTAGGGAGAGTCTGTTTGTTGTGGGTTTGTACAGTGCCTCACACAATGGCGTGCTGGACCATGACTGGGATTCGTAGGGGCTACTGTAATACACCTGCTCAATCATCTCAGTCAACATCCTAACCACAGAATAAATTCCTACAATTCTGCCACCGTGCAACGAACTAATTTGGTTTTTATTAGTTGCCTTTTGCCCCTAGTACCTCCCCCTCAGGCTGCTTGTAATATTCCAGACAGCCCCTTTCCTCCTTTTGCTGAAATGGGGATCAGGTTAATGAGGCATTTAAAGGGACTCAGGCAAAATTCAGTCCTCGGTCAAAGACCGGGCTAAGGCTGGTATAACAAGATCGCTTTGTGGAGGCTATCTTCATTTGACTAAAACAGCGATAAAAACGGTTTCTGCCACAGAAGTCTTATCTATACTACTGTTTGTATGGTGTTAATGCACTTATAGGACTTTTGGGTTACATTTTCCAGTGTACACAGGGTTACCATGTACAGTTCAGACACAGCCCACAGTAAACACACACACGCACACACACACATTGTGCACCTTCCGGGATATTTTAATTTAGTTCTTTCTTGCTTTGCTGTCTTTCCCTCAGGCCGTGTCTTCACTGAAAACAATGTATTTTGACATGAAAATAGCTAAATTGGCATAAAATCCTGGTGGAGACAAGACACTGGGAGTTTTTACCGCAGTGCAGCTCTGCAAGGTCAACCCCAGCTGGGAGCGTTTACATTGACTTGCAATTATGAGGTAACAAGTAGCTGTACCTTGTCTCTCCTAGGACTGTACAGGGAGGTTGCCTTCTCGATGTACAAACAAACCCCTTTTTGCAGTGAAAATGTCGCTTTAGTCTAAAATGAAGGGAATTCTGGCTGGCAGCGTGCGATTTGTGGACAAATAAAGATTGTTTACATTACAATATTTTTTCTTGTTTTGGAACTTTATGTGATATTAGATCTTAAAATTACAGCTCTGTGACTCATAGAGGAGTTAACTTTAGATACATTTTAGGATGTATGAAAATGTCTTGGCTGGAATTTTCTTTTACTTGAGGCTTGTACTTGGCAGCTTAACTGATCTTGACATTACAGAAAGGTCGTCAGTGTTGAAGCTCAGCTTCACGTATTACCCTGCTGCAAACGGAACATATTTCACAACATTTCCCTTGAATTGAAACGTGCAGCAGAAAGGAGAGTTGGAAGAAAGAGTTGGAAGCATTTTGCAGTTGCTAACCGTGATGGCAATACAGGGCTGTGCTCTACGGGACAGCGCTTAGAGGCTACTGAACACCGCGCCTTTGCTGGGGCTGGCATGGATGCACACGGTTCCTAGATCCACAGAGTCCAAGACCAAAGGGACCATTGTGATTGTCTAGAGCTTCCCCACAATAGTCCTGGTTGAACAGAGCAAATCTGCTGCAAAACCACCCAATGTTGATTTTAAAACTGCCAGTGATGGAGAATCCACCAGACCCTTGTGAAATTGTTCCAATGGTAATTGGTGGAGCTGCGGACGCCAAAAAGCAGACCCTGAACATACCTCCTAGGAGGGGCTCATTACACCCTACAAGGTTAGACTTAATTAACTGACTCGTTAGCTGTCCTCAGTCTCCCTTAAAGCCAAGCTAAACCCAGCCAGTTGTGTCCATACTCACAGAGCAGGCAGAGGCCCAGCGGCAGGACCATTGGGAGAAGTGGTGAGAATCGCAGCAGCCCCTCAGTGATTCAGCAGCAGGGAAGGCCTGTCTCTCTCTGTTCCTCAGTGTGTCAGGGAGAGACGTCTCTGTGGCTGTCTGATCTGACTTCTCCCCTTCTGATCTGCAGGGAAAAGGGAACAGAGAAGCCGCAGGTGCTCTCTGATCTGCCACGTGCTCCCTGAGGTTAGAGAGAAGAAAAGCCACAGACCCTGTGAGAGACGGGGCCATGTCTGCTACTGGCCTCATGACTGGGGGACCTCTCTCCCTGGCAGGAGGAGGATGCTGATCTCCCAGCTGTTCTGTCACTGCCCTTACACTGAACGTTGTGGTTTTAATATTGCACTCAGACCTGAGCCGGGGTCACACAGGAGAGGAATGGCAGCTGGTCGGTCGCCTCTCCAGAGTTCAAGTTGCAGATGCGTCCCTGCTTAAAGCTGAATTTGGCTCCCTCTTTAAACCCCTGTGAAAAGTTAGAGTGGCCTGAAAATCGGTAAATCAGCTCAGGGACATGGTTAGAGATTGTGAGGGAAATTGAAAGTTAATTTAACAAGACATTACTGAGATAACGTCCGTTCCAACGATGCAAAGTCCCTCTAACATCTGCTAGATAAGAATTGTCAAAAGCTTGAGTCTAGGGAGGGTCTGTGTTGGTGAGAACTTCCACTGATGTCCATGGCCAAGCTCTCACTGGCAGCCGTCGGATCAGGCCCTTTCTTTGTAACTCAGTGGAAGGGTTCAATGTGCTGATTGTCCCTTCACCTTCCGTAAAGTCTCACTCAGTGGTGCAAGTAGAATTAATTTCTTATTGGCACGCTGCCCTCATGGGAAGGACACAAAGGGGGGGCACAAGCTAAAGGGAGGCATGTGACCTTCCCACATGACACCTCCCTGCCCTGCCCCCAGCCCGGGATCCCTGTGCTCTCCCCGTCCCCTTCGCATGATCCATCCCACGTTACCTGGCAGGGGGGTGGCGGTGGCTCTGTCCTCCTCCCGCTGCAGGGAAAGGAGCATAATGTGGGGCTGCTGTACAGACCCCGGACAGGACTCAGCAGACGCAGCTGCGTGGAAGGGCTGGGGGCAAGGCTGGGGGCAGTACAGCCATGCCGGAGGAGCTGCCAGCTGTTCTGCTCCTCCTGTGTCTGTTCCGTATGGAGAACCGGTTATAAATATCTCACTGGTATGGCGTATCGGAGCATACCACCCTACTGGTACCACTGCTCTCACTTGTGGTTAAATACCAGGCCCTGGGCACCATTTCTTATTGGCATTGCACCAGGGATTTTCCCACCCACCCCTGTGTTTAGAAGTGATTGAAGTCCTCTCCAGCAGCTTGTCTACAGATTTAAAGCTCTTGTGTGAAACGAACTGTGTGGCCTAGGAAGGAGAGAGCGCCCAGATCTCTTCCCTCACAGATATGCTTATATACGAATGCACAAAGCCTTGGAAACAAGCAGGGAGAACTGGAGGTCCTGGTGATGTCAGGGAATTATGACGTGATTGGAATAACAGAGACTTGGTGGGATAACTCACATGACTGGAGTACTGTCATGGATGGTTATAAACTGTTCAGGAAGGACAGGCAGGGCAGAAAAGGTGGGGGAGTAGCACTGTATGTAAGGGAGCAGTATGACTGCTCAGAGCTCCGGTACGAAACTGCAGAAAAACCTGAGTGTCTCTGGATTAAGTTTAGAAGTGTGAGTAACAAGAGTGATGTAGTGGTGGGAGTCTGCTATAGACCACCGGACCAGGGGGATGAGGTGGATGAGGCTTTCTTCCGGCAACTCGCAGAAGCTACTAGATCGCACGCCCTGGTTCTCATGGGTGACTTTAATTTTCCTGATATTTGCTGGGAGAGCAATACAGCGGTGCACAGACAATCCAGGAAGTTTTTGGAAAGCGTAGGGGACAATTTCCTGGTGCAAGTGCTAGACGAGCCAACTGGGGGGGAGCTTTTCTTGACCTGCTGCTCACAAACAGGGAAGAATTAGTGGGGGAAGCAAGTGTGGATGGGAATCTGGGAGGCAGTGACCATGAGATGGTCGAGTTCAGGATCCTGACACAGGGAAGAAAGGTAAGCAGCAGGATACGGACCCTGGACTTCAGGAAAGCAGACTTAGACTCCCTCAGGGAGCGGATGGGTAGGATCCCCTGGGGGACTAACATGAAGGGGAAAGGAGTCCAGGAGAGCTGGCTGTATTTCAAGGAATCCCTGTTGAGGTTACAGGGACAAACCATCCCGATGAGTCGAAAGAATAGTAAATATGGCAGGCGACCGGCTTGGCTTAATGGTGAAATCCTAGCGGATCTTAAACATAAAAAAGAAGCTTACAAGAAGTGGAAGATTGGACGAATGACCAGGGAAGAGTATAAAAATATTGCTCGGGCATGTAGGAATGAAATCAGGAGGGCCAAATCGCACCTGGAGCTGCAGCTAGCAAGAGATGTCAAGAGTAACAAGAAGGGTTTCTTCAGGTATGTTGGCAACAAGAAGAAAGCCAAGGAAAGTGTGGGCCCCTTACTGAATGAGGGAGGCAACCTAGTGACAGAGGATGTGGAAAAAGCTAATGTGCTCAATGCTTTTTTTGCCTCTGTCTTCACTAACAAGGACAGCTCCCAGACTGCTGCGCTGGGCATCGCAACATGGGGAGTAGATGGCCAGTCCTCTGTGGAGAAAGAGGTGGTTAGGGACTATTTAGAAAAGCTGGATGTGCACAAGTCCATGGGGCCGGACGAGTTGCATCCAAGAGTGCTAAAGGAATCGGCGGATGTGATTGCAGAGACATTGGCCATTATCTTTGAAAACTCGTGGCGAACAGGGGAAGTCCCGGATGACTGGAAAAAGGCTAATGTAGTGCCAATCTTTAAAAAAGGGAAGAAGGAGGATCCTGGAAACTACAGGCCAGTCAGCCTCACCTCAGTCCCCGGAAAAATCATGGAGCAGGTCCTCAAGGAATCAATCCTGAAGCACTTACACGAGAGGAAAGTGATCAGGAACAGTCAGCATGGATTCACCAAGGGAAGGTCATGCCTGACTAATCTAATCGCCTTCTATGATGAGATTACTGATTCTGTGGATGAAGGGAAAGCAGTGGATGTATTGTTTCTTGACTTTAGCAAAGCTTTTGACACGGTCTCCCACAGTATTCTTGCCAGCAAGTTAAAGAAGTATGGGCTGGATGAATGGACTATAAGGTGGGTAGAAAGTTGGCTAGATTGTCGGGCTCAACGGGTAGTGATCAATGGCTCCATGTCTAGTTGGCAGCCGGTGTCAAGTGGAGTGCCCCAGGGGTCGGTCCTGGGGCCGGTTTTGTTCAATATCTTCATAAATGATCTGGAGGATGGTGTGGATTGCACTCTCAGCAAATTTGCGGATGATATTAAACTGGGAGGAGTGGTAGATACGCTGGAGGGCAGAGATAGGATACAGAGGGACCTAGACAAATTGGAGGATTGGGCCAAAAGAAACCTGATGCGGTTCAATAAGGATAAGTGCAGGGTCCTTCACTTAGGACGGAAGAACCCAATGCACAGCTACAGACTAGGGACCGAATGGCTAGGCAGCAGTTCTGCGGAAAAGGACCAAGGGGTTACAGTGGACGAGAAGCTGGATATGAGTCAACAGTGTGCCCTTGTTGCCAAGAAGGCCAATGGCATTTTGGGATATATAAGTAGGGGCATAGCGAGCAGATCGAGGGACATGATCGTTCCCCTCTATTCGACATTGGTGAGGCCTCATCTGGAGTACTGTGTCCAGTTTTGGGCCCCACACTACAAGAAGGATGTGGATAAATTGGAGAGAGTCCAGCGAAGGGCAACAAAAATGATTAGGGGTCTGGAACACATGACTTATGAGGAGAGGCTGAGGGAACTGGGATTGTTTAGTCTGCAGAAGAGAAGAATGAGGGGGGATTTGATAGCTGCTTTCAACTACCTGAGAGGTGGTTCCAGAGAGGATGGTTCTAGACTATTCTCAGTGGTAGAAGAGGACAGGACAAGGAGTAATGGTCTCAAGTTGCAGTGGGGGAGGTTTAGGTTGGATATTAGGAAAAACTTTTTCACTAGGAGGGTGGTGAAACACTGGAATGCGTTACCTAGGGAGGTGGTAGAATCTCCTTCCTTGGAAGTTTTTAAGGTCAGGCTTGACAAAGCCTTGGCTGGGATGATTTGATTGGGGATTGGTCCTGCTTTGAGCAGGGGTTGGACTAGATGACCTCCTGAGGTCCCTTCCAACCCTGATATTCTATGATTCTATGATTCTATGATATGATAACATAGGTCAGGGCAAATGAACTTGTATTCCGCCCATCATGGCCCACAAAGGGCATCTGCCCTCGGTTCGCATCTCCTCAGCTGTCACCTTCCTTGGGCGGAGACCTGTGTGTCTCTTCCACCTGACTGGGTCTTTCCAGGCTGCACAGTTCCCTGCCTAACACTGTGATATCCTCAGCAAGCCAGACTGGGCCTAAAATACCAGTGTCTGCACTTTGTTTTCTCTCTGGGGGCTGTGACCAGTGTATTGCCAGCAGTTACCACACAGCCCCTTCTAAGCCTGCACACTTATTGTGAAGGTGAAAGTGTTACAGAGAATACATATTAAAACAATACAGAACCTACACGCAGGTTAAATAGTTTAAATAGATCAACCCCCAGCTCCAGCCGTAGGCTGTGGTAGGTTTCAGTTCTTCAAAACCCACCACTGGGTTTTCCCTGAGATTCCCAGTCTGTAAATGTCTGAGAACCAGAACCCAGACAGGGCAGTTCATCCTAGAATCATAGAATCATAGAATATCAGGGTTGGAAGGGACCTCAGGAGGTCATCTAGTCCAACCCCCTGCTCAAAGCAGGACCAATCCCCAACTAAATCATCCCAGCCAGGGCTTTGTCAAGCCTGACCTTAAAAACTTCCAAGGAAGGAGATTCCACCACCTCCCTAGGTAACTCATTCCAGTGTTTCACCACCCTCCTAGTGAAAAAGTTTTTCCTAATATCCAACCTAAATCTCCCCCACTGCAACTTGAGACCATTACTACTTGTTCTGTCATCAGCTACCACTGAGAAGAGTCTAGATCCATCCTCTTTGGAACCCCCTTTCAGGTAGTTGAAAGCAGCTATCAAATCCCCCCTCATTCTTCTCTTCCGCAGACTAAACAATCCCAGTTCCCTCAGCCTCTCCTCATAAGTCATGTGTTCCAGTCCCCTAATCATTTTTGTTGCCCTCCGCTGGACTCTTTCCAATTTTTTCACATCCTTCTGGTAGTGTGGGGCCCAAAACTGGACACAGTACTCCAGATGAGGCCTCACCAATGTCGAATAGAGGGAACGATCACGTCCCTTGATCTGCTGGCAATGCCCCTACATATACATCCCAAAATGCCATTGGCCTTCTTGGCAACAAGGGCACACTGTTGACTCATATCCAGCTTCTCATCCACTGTAACCCCTAGATCCTTTTCTGCAGAACTCCTGCCTAGTCATACAGTCCCTAGTCTGTAGCGATGCATGGGATTCTTCCGTCCTAAGTGCAGGACACTGCACTTGTCCTTGTTGAACCTCATCAGATTTCTTTTGGCCCAATCCTCTAATTTGTCTAGGGCCCTCTGTATCCTATCCCTACCCTCCAATGTATCTACCTCTCCTCCCAGTTTAGTGTCATCTGCAAACTTGCTGAGGGTGCAATCCACACCATCCTCCAGATCATTTATGAAGATATTGAACAAAACCGGCCCCAGGACCGACCCTTGGGGCACTCCACTTGATACCGGCTGCCAACTAGACATGGAGCCATTGATCACTACCCATTGAGCCCGACAATCTAGCCAATTTTCTACCCACCTTATAGTCCATTCATCCAGCCCATACTTCTTTAACTTGCTGGCAAGAATACTGTGGGAGACCGTGTCAAAAGCTTTGCTAAAGTCAAGAAACAATACATCCACTGCTTTCCCTTCATCCACAGAATCAGTAATCTCATCATAGAAAGCGATTAGATTAGTCAGGCATGACCTTCCCTTGGTGAATCCATGCTGACTGTTCCTGATCACTTTCCTCTCGTGTAAGTGCTTCAGGATTGATTCCTTGAGGACCTGCTCCATGATTTTTCCGGGGACTGAGGTGAGGCTGACTGGCCTGTAGTTCCCAGGATCCTCCTTCTTCCCTTTTTTAAAGATTGGCACTACATTAGCCTTTTTCCAGTCATCCGGGACTTCCCCCGTTCGCCACGAGTTTTCAAAGATAATGGCCAATGTCTCTGCAATCACATCCGCCAATTTCTTTAGCACTCTTGGATGCAACTCGTCCGGCCCCATGGACTTGTGCACGTCCAGCTTTTCTAAATAGTCCCGAACCACTTCTTTCTCCACAGAGGGCTGGTCACCTCCTCCCCATGCTGTGCTGCCCAGTGCAGCAGTCTGGGAGCTGACCTTGTTCGTGAAGATAGAGGCAAAAAAAGCATTGAGTACATTAGCTTTTTCCACATCCTCTGTCACTAGGTTGCCTCCCTCATTCAGTAAGGGGCCCACACTTTCCTTGACTTTCTTCTTGTTGCTAACATACCTGAAGAAACCCTTCTTGTTACTCTTAACATCTCTTGCTGGCTGCAATTCCAAGTGTGATTTGGCTTTCCTGATTTCACTCCTGCTTGCCCGAGCAATATTTTTATACTCCTCCCTGGTCATTTGTCCTATCTTCCACTTCTTATAAGCTTCTTTTTTGTGTTTAAGATCAGCAAGGATTTCACTGTTAAGCCAAGCTGGTCGCCTGCCATATTTACTATTCTTTTTACACATCGGGATGGTTTGTCCCTGCAACCTCAATAAGGATTCTTTAAAATACAGCCAGCTCTCCTGGACTCCTTTCCCCCTCATGTTATTCTCCCAGGGGATCCTGCCCATCAGTTCCATGAGGGAGTCAAAGTCTGCTTTTCTGAAGTCCAGGGTCCATATTCTGTTGCTCTCCTTTCTTCCCTGTGTCAGGATCCTGAACTTGACCATCTCATGGTCACTGCCTCCCAGGTTCCCATCCACTTTTGCTTCCCCTACTAATCCTTCCCGGTTTGTGAGCAGCAGGTCAAGAAGAGCTCTGCCCATAGTTGGTTCCTCCAGCACTTGTACCAGGAAATTGTCCTCTACACTTTCCAAAATCTTCCTGGATTGTCTGTGCACCGCTGTATTGCTCTCCCGGCAGATATCAGGGTGATTGAAGTCTCCCATGAGAACCAGGACGTGCGATCTAGTAACTTCCGTGAGTTGCTGGAAGAAAGCCTCATCCATCTCATCCCCCTGGTCCGGTGGTCTATAGCAGACTCCCACCATGACATCACCCTCGTTGCTCACACTTCTAAACTTAATCCAGAGACTCTCAGGTTTTTCTGTAGTTTCATACTTGAGCTCTGAGCAGTCATACTGCTCCCTTACATACAGTGCAACTCCCCCACCTTTTCTGCCCTGCCTGTCCTTCCTGAACAGTTTACATCCATCCATGACAGTACTCCAGTCATGTGAGTTATCCCACCAAGTCTCTGTTATTCCAATCACATCATAATTCCTTGACTGTTCCAGGACTCCCAGTTCTCCCTGCTTGTTTCCCAGGCTTCTTGCATTTGTGTATAGGCACTTGAGATAACTCGATGATCGTCCCTCTTTCTCAGTATGAGGCAGGAGCCCTGCTCTCTCGCGCGCTCCTGCTCGTGCTTCCTCCCGGTATCCCACTTCCTCACTTACCTCAGGGCTTTGGTCTCCATCCCCCGGTGAACCTAGTTTAAAGCCCTCCTCACTAGGTTAGCCAGCCTGCTTGTGAAGATGCTCTTCCCTCTCTTCGTTAGGTGGAGCCCGTCTCTGCCTAGCACTCCTCCTTCTTGGAACACCATCCCATGGTCGAAGAATCCAAAGCCTTCTCTTCGACACCACCTGCGTAGCCATTCGTTGACTTCCACGATTCGATGGTCTCTACCCAGGCCTTTTCCTTCCACGGGGAGGATGGACGAGAACACCACTTGCACTTCAAACTCCTTTATCCTTCTTCCCAGAGCCACGTAGTCCGCAGTGATCCGCTCAAGGTCATTCTTGGCAGTATCATTGGTGCCCACGTGGAGAAGCAGGAACGGGTAGCGATCCGAGGGCTTGATGAGTCTCGGCAGTCTCTCCGTCATATCGCGAATCCTAGCTCCTGGCAAGCAGCAGACTTCGTGGTTTTCCCGGTCGGGGCTGCAGATAGATGACTCAGTCCCCCTGAGAAGAGAGTCCCTGACCACCACCACCCGCCTCCTTCTCTTGGGAGCAGTGGTCGTGGAACCTCCATCCCTAGGACAGTGCATCTCATGCCTTCCAATCGGCGGAGTCTCCTTCTGTTCCCTTCCCTCACATGTATCATCTAGTCCACTCTCCGCATTAGTGGAGAGAACATGAAAACGGTTACTTACCTGTATCTGCGTTGCTGGTACATGGACGCTCACCTTTCTTCTTCTGGAGGTCACACGCTGCCAAATTTTTTCACCGTCCTCCTGTCCCCGCAGTGCAGCCTGCTCTGAATCTTCAGAACGTTGTGTCTGTAGAAGCATATCCTGAAGTCTGTCCAGGAAATCTTCAGTTTCTCTTATGCAACGCAGGGTCGATACCTGTTGCTCCAGACCTTGAACCTTCTCTTCCAATATGGAGACCAGCTTGCACTTTGTACAGACAAAGTCGCTTCTGTCCTGTGGAAGAAAGACAAACATGGCACATCCAGTGCAGGTCACAACAGCTGAACACCCCCCATCCATATTACCTTCCTTCTACAAGCTTCTTCAGGAGTTGTACTAACTACTCTGAAAAGCCAGCATGATGTAAGCCTCAGCGGGCTCTCCCCGGGCGAACTCCCAGGCAAACTCCCTCTGTTAGCCACTCTGCTGTTCGCTTCTCCTGTTCCTTTATAGAGCTCAGGCCTTTCATCTTCAACCTCCAGGAAGAGGGAATCACCTTGTCTCATGGCCTAGCTGCACCTTTCCCACCCCTCATCCTCTGGGGTCCCAGTGCCCATTGTATAGCATAGCCACCAGTCATAACTTCTGGTTTCCTAGGCCTTCGGCTTACGTAAATCCTGCCACTACTGAGCTTCATGCTAGGAAATTTTACTTGTGTCTCCCCTCACTCTGCTCCCTTTTTTCCAGGGCCCTGACCCCAGGAGTAGGACCCTCGCAATAAACACGGTAATTGGTTTTCAAAGGCCACGGCAGGAACAAATAGTCACCACAGCTCCACTCCAGGCTTGTTTAACAAACTCTTACTTTATTACTTGCATGTAAAGCCAGGAGTGAACTCAGTGACTGTCCATCTAGAGGTGTCCTCTTTATAAATTCCCACTGCAGATCCCAGGCCAGACGTTCTTCTCAGAAGCTCCTGGGTCTTACATCCTCCAAACTTTTTTCTCAGTGCCGCCTTCCCAGTTGCCTGGACCATACAGCCCCACATGGACTAGTCTCTGGTGTCTGGTGACAGCCGACAGGCTGAGCTGAGAGCAGCGAACACAAGTGCAGGGGAGCACAGGAGCAGGCACAGCTCAGGCTGGGGGTGCCGGGACATCACTCGGGGTGTGTGGCTGAGTCACATGACTGACCCCGTAACATCTGCTGTGTCTGTGTCTGGATGATGACGCTCCCAGGTGACTCCCGCAGGTCCCAGCCCTGGGTTATAAATAGACTTGGCAGAATTCCATGTTTACTTTTTATAATTTTGATGGATCATAGCGATATTTATTTTAAAGATTTTTTTATTTTTATCAATTTAAATAAATTTTCCCATTGGAGGAAATTACTGGGGGGAGGGGGAGGGGGAAGGGGGTCAGACAATATTTATTGAAATTAGATGTTGAGATTCAAAAAGTTAAATCTTTATAACCATAAAACACAAATTGTCATCATCACATGTCAAAATATACACAGTAAATATCCTTAAATCAGTCTCTAATAATGTCTCAAGCATCATTTCTCTTACTTTGCTTAGCTGCAAATTTCTATTATGATGGATGGAAATATTTTCTCGTGGGTTTGGGCATGTTTGGGGAAATTGCTGTTTACTGATATTTACCAATAACAAGTGAATCAGTCCAAGCCTAGTTCTAAACAGAGCCCCGCGCTGCCTGTGAGGTGAGCAGAGAGACGGGGCCGTGGTTACTGGCTGTGGTCACAGTTCCCAGCGCAGAAATCTCTCCCCCATGACCCTGTCCCCACAGCACGGCAGTATTTATAGACACACAGTCCCAGAGCGATGCTGCGCTTGTGATGTAATGACCTCCCCGTCACTCATCTGCCGTGCTCATTTCTGTCTTGGGGATGGTCTCTGTGCTGCGTTCTCAGCATGGCTGAGGGGCTGGAGGAATAACCCCTGGTCCCGCCCCTGGTAGAGCAGGTGACAGTGCGTATTGTTCCAGGACTGGCCTGACACAGAGTAAAACACTAAACCGCAGCTTATTTCTGTAGCCCCTTTGAACCACTTCATATTTAGACACTAAATGTTTTAAACTCTTTACAGCGCAAACTTTTAGGACAGGCCTGTAATGCAGAGCAGAGAGGGACTCGGGGCTGTATGGAAAAGGGCTCCTACTAAAATGTCTGCCCCTAAGCCACAAGAACCAGCAAGGGTAGTGAGTGTCTAGAAATCACAACCTCCGGGGAACACAGTGCGCGGGGGGGGGGGGGGGGGGGGAAGAGAGCTGGGGGGTGGTGGGGTCCAAAGAGTTCAGCCATTGTGAAAATTCCAGTTATCACTCCCAGCCCCCGCTTCTGTGTGTGCCGTACTGGTGCAGGGCCCACAGCTCTGGCCTGCTGGATCTGGTTCCCTTGCCCTGAACCTTATTAAGCAAATATGTCTCTGCTCACACACAGGGGGTGGATCCTGCCCTGGGGCCATGAGTGTGGCCCCAGAGTAAAGCTGCTGCAGGCCATGGGGTTCTTCTGGATTTACACTCATCCACCCACCCACCCACACACCCACCCCCAGCCTCCTGGGGAGCAGATGGTGGCATGTGGGGCTCCCTGGACATTTTACATTCCCCAGACGGAGGTGAGCCCCTGCGGCCGCCTGCCCACCCAGGCACCTGCGGTGGGGTAAAGTCTCCCCCTTGAGATTGGCATGTGCTCCCCCCGTAATCCCAGCCCAGCCCTCACACTTTGCTACAGGGAAATCCCACAGCAGGGAGCAAAACCATTTACCTTGGAGCAATGCCCCCTCTCCAGAGCCGTCACCATCTGTGGGGCAGATACACAACGATTACACATCACTTCAGACGCCAAAAGCCTCATACCAGTGAGATGTAGAACGGCAGCAGTCGCCAGTGAAACACACAAGAGCGTGTCTAGAGCTGGGCGCAAGTTTTCGACTGAAAATTTTTTTCATCAAAAAAATGTAAACTCAGCAGCACAGAAGCGATTAGTGAAGTTGTGTTGATTTTGCCGAATTGTTTTGCTTGGAAAGAAACGCCTGGACAAGAGTCAGAAACAATCAAACCGGCTCGTTCTGACGTATCCAAAACAAAACGTTTCAATTTTTCCAGTTGCAACAACTTTTTCTTTAGAACTTGCCTTTAATCGTTCAAAGCTGAAAATATCAGCAGAGCGTTGTGCTGTGGGTCCAACAAAATATTTCATTCGACCTGAAATGATTCATTTTTTTACTTTTCAATTCGCCGAAACTTTTGAAAAATTTCATTTTCAGTCCGGGCCAAAATAATCCCCCCCAGTATTTGTAAATTGCTGCTGATCCAAAAAAATCTGTTATTTGTCCAGCTCTGACTGTTCTGCAGTTAACATACAGGGAAATGGGAGAAAATCTACTAAGGAGAAAACCATATAAAAACAAATTATGACATAATAATATGGAGAGAATCACACAATGAAACCAGATTTAGCTCCATTGTGTGATTTTCCCTGGAGTTCTGTGGAGCAGATGGTGGCACATGGGGCTGCCTGGACATTTTACATGATCCCACAGGGAGGTGAGCCCCCGTGGCTTCCTGCCCACCCAGGTACCTACGACAGGGTAAAGTCTCCTCACTGAGATTGGCATGTGCTCCCCAATAATCCCAGACCAGCCCCCACCTTTCCTATAGGGAAATCCCGCAGCACCAAGCAAAACCATTTACCTTGGAGCAATGCCACCTCTCCAGCACCATCACCATCTGTGGGGCAGATACACAGCAGTCACAGATCACTTCAAACAGCTGACAGTCTCATACCAGTGAGATGCAGCCATCACCAGTGAGATACACAAGGACATGTCTAGAGCAGGGCTAAATCTTTTGACCGAAACATTTTTTCAACACAAAATGTAAATTGGGTGATGCTGAAACAACGAGTGTATTCCTTTGATTCTGCTGAATTGTTTTGGTCAAAGAAAAAAACATTAAAAAAATCAGAACGTCTTCCTCTAACCCTCTCCTCCCCTGTTCCTTTCCCCCCCTATGACTGTAGGGGTGTTAACAGATCCTGCAGTTTGAATGGTCCCTTGAAATATGTGTTAACTGCTTATGTCAAACAATCTGGTGCACCTTGCATTTAGCTGTGACACGCTGAGTATGTGTCCAGACCTGCAGAAAAACTCTGTGTAAGCTCAAAAGTTTGTCTCTGACCAACAGAGGAAGGTCAAATGAAAGATATTACCTCATCCACCTTGTCTCTCTAACATTTCGTTTTGACATTTTCAAAACAGAGCTAAATCTGGCTTCATTGAAGTTCATGGAAGGTTTGCCAGAGAGTTCAATGGGATAAGAATTCAATTGGCACTAGGAGGAGAATATTTCAATTCCACGAGAAACAAATTCCCTCCAAGGGCCGTCCCTTTACTATTGAGTTCTTGAACAAACAAGCTGTGTAACCTACATGAGAGAGACAGGAGAGAGCTGATACATATTGAGAACCAAATTTGGAATTTTCTCTCTTGGTATTTGGGGTTTCCAGAGGGATCAGGTTAGAATCAAGGAAGAGCTGCTATACAACATGTAAATGGACACATGGGACATCAGATAACTTAGCAGCATCACTGCCTGGGCATCTTTTCAAATGGCCATCGCCCTGTCACGTCACACTACAAATGAGAGAAAATTTCCAGCTATTTTTTTCCTATAAAAATGCAGATTTGGTGGCACCAAAACATTTTCTGAATTTGTGTCAGTTTGGCTGAATTATTCATCGCAGAAAAACAAAACAAACAAACCCAGCCCCCACCCCCAAACGATTTCAAAAAAGTCAAAATGTCAATACCTTTAAAACCAAGCATTTCAATTTTTGTATTCAAAATGACTTCAAGTTTTGTTCAACCAAAACCAATATTTTTTTCAACTTTGTGATTCACTGAAAATTGTGAAAAAACCCATTCTGTTCAGGTCAGCCTGAAACAATCCCCCCCCCCCCGGCCCCAAGATGTTTTGGAATTGCCAGCGAACTGAAAAACCGTTATTCTCGCAGCTCTGTTCCACACCTATGTTTGCTGATGGCTTTAGTAAAGTAAAGCAGACCATGACGCCAAGCAACCCGGTGAATTTCAGCGTGACGGTTTGTCTATTTTCATGCTTTGCCCCACAGAGAAGATCACAACATTTTTTTCTTTTAATTAGTGGGAAGAGCCTGCGCTGCTTCATCGTGGAGCTCGGCCGTGGCTCAGAGGATGGGGCTTAGTTACTAAGAACACGTGGACGTTCCCCCAGGGACAGAGTTCTCACCTGGGCAATGTCAGGGGAGGAGGGGGAAGTTTTACAACTTAACTCTAGATATAATGGTGTGACCCCAGCCTGTCCCAGCTCCCTGAGCCCTCTGCACCAAGCCCACCATTAGTGCAGAGCATTACCGGCCACGTGCAGATACCGGGCGTCACTGGGGAGAGAATTGTTCTCCTGGTTATTGTCGTCCATGAGCTGGTAGTGGCAGGAAAAGGCCCCTGAGCTCTCCCTGGACACTGAGTGGGGTGAGTCGTAGACGAGTTTGTTCCCTCCCTTGGGCTGGACAGAAATCTCCTTCCTCTCTTTGCAGAAGACAATGAAGGTCATGGGGGCGTCCAAAGGGACTAAAAATGACAGCACGGCCGTGTCCCCTTGGCGATGTGATATATGCCATCATGTGCCAGCAATGCCCCTCTGCCATGTACATTGGTCAAACTGGACAGTCTCTACGTAAAAGAATAAATGGACACAAATCAGACGTCAAGAAATATAACATTCAAAAACCAAGTCAGAGAACACTTCAATCTCTTTGGTCACTCGATTACAGACCTAAAAGTGGCAATTCTTCAACAAAAAAACTTCAAGAACAGACTCCAACGAGAGACTGCTGAATTGGAATTAATTTGAAAACTGCATACAATTAACTTAGACTTGAATAAAGACTGGGAGTGAATGTGTCATTACACAAAGTAAAACTATTTCCCCTTGTTTATTTCCCCTCCCACTGCTCTTGTCAACTGCTGGAAATGGCCCACCTTGATTGTCACTACAAAAGGTCCCCCCCATCCCCCTGCTCTCCTGCTGGTAATAGCTCACCTTTCCTGCTCACTCTTGTTACAGTCTGTATGGTAACATCGTTTGTTTCATGTTCTCTGTGTATATAAAATCTCCCCACTATATTGTCCACAGTATGCATCCGATGAAGTGAGCTGTAGCTCACGAAAGCTTATGCTCTAATAAATTTGTTAGTCTCTAAGGTGCCACAAGTCCTCCTTTTCTTTTTACGGACACAGACTAACACGGCTGATACTCTGAAACCTGTCAAAAATGATTAGGGATATGGAACAAGTTCCATATAGGGAGAAATTAAAAAGACTAGAACTGTTCATCTTAGAAAAGAGATGACTAAGGAGGGATTTTATAGAGGTCTATAAAATCTTGAATGGTGCAGAGAAAGTGAATAAGGAAGTGTTATTTGTCCATTAACATAACAGAAGAACCAGGGTTAACCAATTAAATTAATAGGCAATAGGTTTAAAACAAACAAAAGGAAGTACTTTTTTACACAACACACAGTCAGCCTGTGGAACTTGTTGCCAGGGGATGTTGTGAAGGCCAACAGGATAATGGGGATCAAACAAGAACTAGATAAATTCATGGAGGTTAGGTCCATCAATGGCTATTAGCCAAAATGGTCCGGGATACAACCCCATGCTCTGGCTGTCCCTAACCTCTGACTGCCAGACAGTGGACAGGGAATGGATCACTCTCTAATTGTCCTGTTCTGTTCATTCCTTCTGAAACATCTGGCACTGGCCATTGTTGGAAGACAGGATACTAGGCTAGATGCTCTCTTGGTCTGACCCAGTATGGGCATTCTTATTAGATTTATAATCCCATTTTCCAACCCTACCTCCTTGACCTGTTTTTCTGTTTCATCGACCACAATGTCTTGACTTTGGGACAAGAACTGATATTTATCGTGTCTGTAAAGCTTCCAGCACAATGAGATCTGACCTGAATTTGGCCTTCAGGTGCTAGTGCATTATTATTATGAATTGTTATTATGATTACACCAGCTGTGGATCTGATCCATGGACTCCAGTGGAGCAGGGCTGATTTACACCAGCCAGGATATGGCCCAGTGTGTCTGAAGCTCCTCTGGAGAGACATGATCTTGGGATTCATAGCAGCTCTGTCTCTGGGATGGTCTCTGCTTGGTCGGCCACTGAGAGGCTAAATGTCCCTGACGTTGTCTGTGTTTATTGCCCAGGCTGGAAGCTGATCCCTAGCACCAGCACCAGCCCTGAGGAGCCACTGTCTCAGGCAGGTGAGTGGCTGTGTTCAGGCCTGATTCCCACAGCGCTCAGCATGCTGAGAGCATGTTGGGTTCTGAGCTCTCGAAAATCTCATCCTGAGCACCTGACCCACAGCCCATTGGAATCCCTGGGACCCTGGCACTGAGTTGGGGGCTGTGGTTCAGGCCTGAATGCCGGGCTTCTCCCATGTTCAGAGGTGGGAGATCATGTCCCAATCTAGGCTTGTCCCTGAGCAGCCCTGCTCCAACTTGCCCCATGCAGGGCATGTGGGGGAGGTGGGGGACTAGCACAAACAAGTGGCCAGGGCTGAGGGAGATTGGACCTGTCTGTCTCCCCGCAGCAGCTCCCCACTCTCACCCTGCAGCTGGCAGCATCTCCCTGGGCTAACATGAGGGGCTGGGTGCATGGGGTAATATCTTTTACGGAACTGCTGCTCCACAGCTCCCCACCACCACCAGCAATGGGGTGGAGGTCATGATCCGTCATAGTCCTGTACCAGATATGGAATGAATACAGAGCTTCCTTCTTAGTGAGGTATGCACCAGACGTGTTCATCAAAAGATACTTTTATGCTCTGCTCAGTGTGGCTAAGGTTGGCTTAAACAAGGTATTTTACACACAGAGCCACTGAGTGGCTGAACGGTATCATACAGTTTAGCATCCATTACGTCTCCTCCTTTAAGTTCTATATTCCTACCATTTACAATATTCATATTATCACTCTGTCTTTGAAGTTCAGGACTGATCAGTCCATCAAATGTCTCTGAATCATGCTGTTTTTTTAATTACATGACCCTAACCCATTACAACTTAGCCATCTGGCTGTCCATTAGTTGCAACGACTGGCTGTGGTTAGTCTGGAATGCTTGATTTGTACTCTTGTTCTGCATCTGCCATCCGCAGAGTTTGCTCTGTTGATTGTTCTTTTTCAGAAACAAACTGTAGCTGTTGACGGTTTCTGTTGAACTCCCCATGGTTGGTCTTGATCACATCGAATTCTGTGCCAAAGTCATTTTTCTTTACAACAGCTGGAGTTGTCCAGCATTTTTCTCTTTCCAGTTTGATATGAACACAGTCACCAGGTTCTAGAGCCAACAGTTCTCTAACTGAGTGATGTGAGTTGTAAAAAAGCCCATAAGCTCTTTTAGCCCATTTTTATCTGATTTGGCGACTCGCGTCATGTCTGGTCACTTTGGAGATTGAAAAAGAATCTAAGTTGGAACAGTCCTTCTCAGTTGTCTTCCCATCAGGAGTTGTCCTGGACTATATCCAGTAGCTGCTATTGGCATTGATCAGTAACTCAGAAGGGACAAGGAATGGATCTTCCTGCTGTAAGATTTTCTTTTCTGTCTGTACAGCTCTCTCAGCCTCTCCATTCACTTGTGGATAATGTAGGCTGCTAGTAATATACAAACAAAATATGATTTTGATCAATGATTTGGCTTCTGCTGCAGTGAGTTGTGTTCCATTGTCCATCAGTAGTGGCTTTGGAATACCAAAGTGAGCAAAAGTGCACTTCAGTTTCTCGATAACATTGCAACACCTTATGTCTTTCAAGTACATTATTTCTATATACCTGGACAAATAGTCCACTACGACCAGGTAATGATGTCCTCTGAATTTGCATAAACCTGCAGCTAGTCTCTTCCAAGGTCTATCTGGTAGAGGTGTTGCTGTTAAAGGTTCTTTGTGTTGTGTTGACTTGTTAGTTCTGCAATAACCATATGTCCTTGCTGATGTGCGGCCCATTTATGGCCCATCTGACTGGTTGGCCCATCTATGAAGGATATCAATAATTAACGAAATGCCATAAATGAGGTTTAGGATTTCTCCTCTTATTTCATTTGGAAGTAAGAAGCAATTGCCTTTAATCATGAGTTCCTTGGAGTTGCTTAATTGTGTACACACCACAAAGTATTCTTCAGTGTCCTTTAGATACTTGTACCAGGTGGCCCTAATGTAACTTAGAACTTCCTGAAGTTGCATTTCCCTCAAGGTTGCTTTTTGTAGCTGGAGTAGCCTCTTTTCTGACACTGGTTTGTGTGCAAACACAACATCCGCGTATGCCTTTATGTTATCTTTGAGTTAATGGGTAGTGGAGTGCAATGCTGGGCTCTGTAACAGAGTGTCTGCTACTACCAGATTTTTCCCAGGAACATATTTAGCAATTGGGTTAAATCTTATTAACTTTATCAATAGAAGTTGACATCTTAGCAGTGTTTGATCCAGGTCATTTCCACTGATGAGGGTTACAAGCCATTTATGGTCTGTTATCAGTGTGAATGAATCCAATCCACAGAGTTATCTGTAAAAGATCTCACATGCCCATACACTTGCCAGGCACCCATTGTTTCACGTTCTCTATGTATATAAATCTCCCCACTGTATTTTCCACTGAATGCATCTGATGAAGTCAGCTGTAGCTCACGAAAGCTTATGCTCAAATAAATGTGTTAGTCTCTAAGGTGCCACAAGTCCTCCTTTTCTTTTCATGACACTGGGATTCCTCTTCTCAGAGCATGGCCCCGGGAGTTCAGGAGGGACACAGCTGCCCAGCTGGAGGCAGAGCTGCTTTGTGGAGGCCCCACTCTGAGCCTGCACACTCTAGAGCCATTTGCCTGCACCCCAGCCACCCATGAAATGTCCCTTTGTATATTCCAGGCCAGACCGTGTCTCCCTTCATCGGGATCCTCCACTCTGCCGCGGTTCTTCTCCTCCTGTTGTCTGCTCCAATCATCACCATTGTCCTGGAGAGAACAAGCCATTGCTCTGCCTGAGCCGCCAGACTGGAGTCCCCAGGGGATGTAACATGGCCCCATCCTTCCTCTGGCCTGTGCCCTCAGCCTTGTCCATCCATCTCCCAGGTCCACAACACAGTCCTCTCTGCGCTGCCTCCCATACACCCTCTGTGCTCCTCCCCACAGCCCTCCCCTCTCCATGTCTCAATCCCGCTGAGCAATCCCATTGCTCCACCTGCCTAGAGCGAAACATGGGGATTTGCACAGGAAATCCTTGTCTTGTTCCCCTGCCCCTCTTCTGTCTATCTGTCCATCCTCAGACTGCGAGCTCTTCAGTGACTGTCCCCTCTTCAGGGCATTGGAGGCACCTGGCATATTGTGGGCGCTGCCCCAAATAACCAATAATAACAATGTCCCGGGTGGGCATGTGGCTCAGAGAGTCCAACAAACAGGCCCAGGTGGCTGAGCCCCAGGGTTCTCACTGGGATGTACGGCCTCTGGGGGCATGGGACTCATGTGAAATATGCTCATTCCCTTCCCTTATGCAGAAGGAGACAGCTGAATTTCCCCAGCATGCACCCCAGGCCAAGTGCACTGCAGGAGTGGGGTTACCCTGGTGATGGCCAAGTCTGAGGCCTTGTCTCTTGTTCAAACCCCAAGGAAAAGGATGTTTGTAAAGCCTGACACAACCCAGGAGTCCCTGAGGAGGGAGGAGTTTGGCCATGCCCCACACAGCAAACCCCAGGGACAATCACCAGGCAGGGTACCAGTTTATATTTTGCACACTGGACACTACACACAGCTAGTGAGGCATAGACCCTGCCCCAAAGGTCTCATCATCTAGGTAGACCAGGAAGACAAAGGATGGGAGATGTAACTGAGGCACAGAGCAATGAGGTGACTTGCCCACAGATACCATGAAGAGCTAGGACTAGAACCCAGCTCTGCTGTTTCCCATGCCTGTGTCTTAGTCACCAGACTCCACTGCCTCTTCCTTATGTTTACAGGCTGTCCGTGCCACTTGGTGTAGGAAAGGGCAGGTCACTCTCTGGGGTCGTTCCTATGTCCACATTCCTGCTAGGCTCAGAAACGGTCCATCTGCTGCGTTCCGTGGAGGGGATGATGTTATCCCATAAAAAAGGGCTGCCTCGGTCCATGTCAGACAGCGACCAAACCAAGAAGGTCTCTGCTTGGCTCACACCTCATTCTGGGCTTCTCAAGACAAAGTGAAAGACTTTTCCCAGAAATTCCCAATTGTTCACTCTCCTCCATAAATGTTGGTCTCTACCAGTTGCACTGCTCCAGGCCTGGGCTTCTGGCTCAGCCAGGGGAGATGGGAAGAGCTGCTGGGAGAGCCTCCAAGAGACAGACTGTTGCCGAATGTGGAGCTGGTGACTCAGCAGGGTCATCCCTGAGAGCCAGCCCCGAGCCCAGGTGTCTGTGCAGTGTTAGGGGGTGGCTGGTCTGTCTGAGGAGACACTCACGCTTGGGCCTGGAGCCTTTGCAATTGGGGACATGGGGGATGCTCCAACACTCAGTGGTTGTAAATCAAGACTGTTGTTACTAGAAGATACTCTCCAGCTCCACCACAGAGATGGGCTTGACTCAGGGATCGCTGCATGCAATTCTCTGGCCTGGGTGATGCAGGGGGCCAGACAAATAAACACAATGGTCCCCTCTGGCTTTAAGATCCATGGTTCTGTGTAGCCCAGGCTGTGGAAACCCCCCAACAGGTTTCCCTAAATCCCTAAATCCAAGGCACATTTTTCTGAAATTGAATCAATAAAATGAGAAAAATATAGACGGAGGAAAGAGTCAAAATGGGAGCGGCCTGTACGTTAATATAGACTGATCTGTGGATACTGACCTGTCTGGGGACCTGCCCTGTCTGTTCTATGTACAGAGCCAGACACCCAGCTACAGGCCCCACCCAGACTGTGCTCACTGCATTATCAGAAGTCTCTCCAGTGCAGGCACCTCTCCCCCCACTGACCCCATCCCCATGACCCAGCATCACTTGCAGCTCAGAGCAGCACATGCCACATGGCTCAATGGGGTATATATAAATCATAGAATCATAGAATATGAGGGTTGGAAGGGACCTCAGGAGGTCATCTAGTCCAACCCCCTGCTCAAAGCAGGACCAATCCCCAACTAAATCATCCCAGCCAGGGCTTTGTCAAGCCTGACCGTAAAAACTTCTAAGGAAGGAGATTCCACCACCTCCCTAGGTAACACATTCCAGTGCTTCACCACCCTCCTAGTGAAATAGTGTTTCCTAATATCCAACCTAAACCTCCCCGACTGCAACTTGAGACCATTACTCCTCGTTCTGTCATCTGCTACCACTGAGAACAGTCCAGATCCATCCTCTTTGGAACCCCCTTTCAGGTAGTTGAAAGCAGCTATCAAATCCCCCCTCATTCTTCTCTTCCGCAGACTAAACAATCCCAGTTCCCTCAGCCTCTCCTCATAAGTCATATGTTCCAGTCCCCTAATCATTTCTGTTGCCCTCCGCTGGACGTTTTCTAATTTTTCCACATCCTTCTTGTAGTGTGGGGCCCAAAACTGGATTGTCCCCTCAACAGGGTCTGGGCAGTGCCTGGCGCATTGTGGTCACCACCCTGAATAACCAATAATAACAATGTCCCAGGTGGGCATGTGGCTGAGAGAATCCAACAAACATTCCAAGGTGGCTGAGCCTTAGGGTTCTCACTGGGATGTACGGCCCATGAGGGACGCGGGGCTCACATGTAATATGCTCATTCCCTTCCCCTATGCAGAAGGGGGCAACTGCATTTCCCAGCCTGCACCCCAAGCCAAGTGCACTGCACTGCAGGAGTGAGGTCCAGGTCTGAGGCCTTGTCTCTCTCTCAAACCCCAAGGAAAAGGATGTTTGTGGAGCCTGACACAATCAGGAGTCCCTGAGCAGGGAGGAGTTTGGCCAGGCTCCACACAGCAAACTCCAGGGACAATCACTGAGCAGGGTCCCATTTTATATTTTGCACAGTGAGCACTGCACACACAGCTAGTGAGGCATAGGTCCTGCCCCAACCCTTGGGGCACTCCGCTTGATACTGGCTGCCAACTAAACATGGAGCCATTGATCACCACCCATTGAGCCCGACAATCTAGCCAATTTTCTATCCACCTTATAGTCCATTCATCCAGCTCACACTTCTTTAGCTTGCTGGCAAGAATACTGTGGGAGACCGTGTCAAAAGCTTTGCTAAAGTCAAGGAACAACACGTCCACTGCTTTCCCCTCATCCACAGAGCCAGTTATCTCATCACAGAAGGCAATTAGATTAGTCAGGCATGACTTGCCCTTGGTGAATCCATGCTGACTGTTTCTGATCACTTTCCACTCCTCTAAGTGCTTCAGAATTGTTTCCTTGAGGACCTGCTCCATGATTTTTCCAGCGACTGAGGTCCGGCTGACTGGCCTGTAGTTCCCTGGATCCTCCTTCTTCCCTTTTTTAAAGATGGGCACTACATTAGCCTTTTTCCAGTCGTCCGGGACTTCCCCTGATCGCCATGAGTTTTCAAAGATAATGGCCAATGGCTCTGCAATCACATCTGCTAACTCCTTTAGCACTCTCGGATGCAGCGCATCCGGCACCATGGACTTGTGCTCGTCCAACTTTTCTAAAATAGTCCCGAATCACTTCTTTCTCTACAGAGGGCTGGTCACCTCCTCCCCATGCTGTGCTGCCCAGTGCAGTAGTCTGGGAGCTGACCTTGTTCGTGAAGACAGAGGCAAAAAAGCATTGAGTGCGTTAGCTTTTTCCACATCCTCTGTCACTAGGTTGCCTCCCTCATTCAGTAAGGGGCCCACACTTTCCTTGACTTTCTTCTTGTTGCTAACATACCTGAAGAAACCTTTCTTGTTACTCTTAACATCTCTTGCTAGCTGCAACTCCAAGTGTGATTTGGCCTTCCTGATTTCACTCCTGCATGCCTAAGCAACATTTTTATACTCCTCCCTGGTCATTCGTCCAATCTTCCACTTCTTGTAAGCTTTCTTTTTTGTGTTCAAGATCAGCAAGGATTTCACTGTTAAGCCAAGCTGGTCGCCTGTCATATTTACTATCCTTTCTACACATCGGGATGGTTTGTCCCTGTAACCTGAAAAAGGATTCTTTAAAATATAGCCAGCTCTCCTGGACTCCTTTCCCTCTCACGTTATTCTCCCAGGGGATCCTGCCCATCAGTTCCCTGAGGGAGTCAAAGTCTGCTTTTCTGAAGTCCAAGGTCCATATTCTGCTGCTCTCCTTTCTTCCTTGTGTCAGGATCCTGAACTCGACCATCTCATGGTCACTGCTTCCCAGGTTCCCATCCACTTTAGCTTCCCCTACTAATTCTTCCTGGTTTGTGAGCAGCAGGTCAAGAAGAGCTCTGCCCCTAGTTGGTTCCTCCAGCACTTGCACCAGGAAATTGTCCCCTACACTTTCCAAAAACTTCCTGGATTTTCTGTGCACCGCTGTATTGCTCTCCCAGCAGATATCAGGGTGATTGAAGTCTCCCATGAGAACCAGGGCCTGCGATCTAGTAACTTCCGTGAGTTGCCGGAAGAAAGCCTCGTCCACCTCATCCCTCTGGTCCGGTGGTCTATAGCAGACTCCCACCACGACATCACCCTTGTTGCTCACGCTTCTAAACTTAATCCAGAGACACTCAGGTTTTTCTGCAGTTTCATACCAGAACTCTGAGCAGTCATACTGCTCTCTTACATACAATGCAACTCCCCCACCTTTCCTGCCCTGCCTGTCCTTCCTGAACAGTTTATATCCATCCATGACAATACTCCAGTCATGTGAGTTATCCCACCAAGTCTCTATTATTCCAATCACATCATAATTCCTTGACTGTGCCAGGACTTCCAGTTCTCCCTGCTTGTTTCCCAGGCTTCTTGCATTTGTGTATAGGCACTTGAGATAACTTGCGGTTTGTCCTCCTTTCTTAGTATGAGGCAGGAGCCCTCCCCTCTCATACTCTCCTGCTCATGCTTCCTCCCAGTATCCCACTTCCCCACTTACCTCAGGGCTTTGGTCTCCTTCCCCCGGTGAACCTAGTTTAAAGCCCTCCTCACTAGATTAGCCAGCCTGCTTGCGAAGATGCTCTTCCCTCTCTTCATTAGGTGGAGCCCGTCTCTGCCTAGCACTCCTCCTTCTTGGAACACCATCCCATGGTCAAAGAATCCAAAGCCTTCTCTCTGACACCACCTGTGTAGGCATTCGTTGACTTCCACGATTCGACTGTCTCTACCCAGGCCTTTTCCTTCCATCCGGGGAGGATGGACGAGAACACCACTTGCGCCTCAAACCCTTTTATCCTTCTTCCCAGAGCCACGTAGTCTGCAGTGATCCGTTCAAGGTAATTCTTGGCAGTATCATCGGTGCCCATGTGGAGAAGCAGGAAGGGGTAGCGATCCGAGGGCTTGATGAGTCTCGGCAGACTCTCTGTCACATCGTGAATCCTGCAGAGACCAGATGCGGTGGTGGTGGTGTTGAATAATGTTTCCATTCTTATCTCACGGGGGAGTGCCCCTCTGTCCAAAGACACATTAGAGCCTCCCTCAGACACGCTACAAGAGCCCAGAGCCTGTCCGGGCCGGAAGAAGGAGGGGAGAAGGAGGCACCTGGGGCACAGAGCCCTGGTGGCTGCTCATCAGAGACCTAGACTAGATGCTGCTGTGGGATATTTGGGCTGAGTCGCTGGCTCTCAATCCCCTCATGATCTTGCTTTGGCTGCTCTGTGAGTGTGCAGTGAGCTATCTGCCTCGGGGCTTGGGGGGTGGCAGGTTTATGGCTCTGCCTGGGTTCAGAGGATGTGGGGACCAGCCTGGCGGGGGAGTTATGATAAAAATGGTTTAAACGAACAGCTACACGTGGATATTATACTGAGATCCAAACAGATATTTCATGTTGGGTTTAAAAGCTGGTTTGAAATTCATAGACCAAAGTTTCTTACCAATTGCTGAGAGAATATTTAATCCTCAGAACATTATTCTGATAACTAGCTATTCTACTTTATATATAATGCCCCTGTGTGTGTGTATTGTAGTTGCATACATACTATACTCTGTGGCTGAGATTTTCAAAGATGCCTGAGGGATCTGAACACCTTGTTCAAATTCATGGCAACTGAGCATCCAAATCACCTACACAGCTTTGAAAGTCTGAGTCTGTGAGCAGATCTTTAATAGTACACAGAATGGACCTGCATTAAAATGATGATGTTCAGGTTACAAATCAGGAGATGACAGGATTAGGGCTGGCTGTGTGGAGCTCATTTCAGGGAAAAGGACAAAGAGCTGAAGCTGATTAGGAAAGGTTTTTCAGCAGGTTACATGGTGAGGAGTGTTTTACTATTAGAACAAATTTCTTAAACTTTAATGGAGACTTTAATCTTGCCTTGCAAATATCCAAACTTTGTAAGATTCCTGATTGGGGCTTTCCATTGATAGCCATGGTGAGACCCAGAGCACATAGATGGTGTCCCTGATGTACCGAGACCTTTCAGAGGGATTAATTAAGTCAGGGTAAAATACAGGACTCAGAACTGCTCAAAATGTCCAGGCAAGTTCAAAATTCACAAATAAAATCAGGATAACTTTCCTACTGAATTTCCCCACACTCCAGTTTTTTGATCAATTACATAATTGGTTGAAATGTTTCAAATTTCCAAATTCTGAAGTAAAAAAATGAGGGAAATTTTTTTGTAAAGATTTTTGCAAAATTGCTTTTCCCCAACCAATTCTAACGTTACTATCTGATTCTTGAATGAACTTATCCACGCATTCTTGGAGGTTTCTAAGCACAGAAAGAGGCTTTTGCGTTTAAGAGGTCAATTTTCATCTCTTGCTTCGGACTTGTTTCCATCTAAGTAAGGCAGGTGAAAATGATTGATTTTTATTGTGACAAAGCAAAGGTGGATTCTCTGGCTAATGATGAGTTAGGCAAGGAGGCTGATTTATTGGTATTACTTGCTTCAGCATTTCTCTTAGTAGCATCCACTGCAATCCAGGCAATAATGCAGATGACATGGGCTGGCAATGTATGCCGGTTTTGGTGTCATAGGGATCATGTGGTACAATGGGCCAGATCCTCAGCTAGTTTAAAGCAGCTCCACTGATGTCGATGGAGAACACTAACTTATGCCTGCTGAAGATCAGGCTCTATATTGTTATTGAGGTAGCCTGAGTCCTACAGCTGGATCTGCCTGGTCACCAGGAGTTCAACTGCAGGATTAGGGCCAATGGCACTTATTCACGAAGGGTTTATTAACCCATTATAACCCTCAGACACTTGTTTTTGTCTTTGTCTTTAAAGCTCTAGACAATTCTTATTATTTGCTTGATTGGGATATAAAAGCCTCAGTTTAGACTCCAGATGTGTTTGAAATAATAATAAATACTTTAGACACATACATTTCTCACTGAGAAACGTACACTAGGATTTGTTAGAACAAATAACACAAATACTGGGTGAACTTTAAAACATCAGACTTGGCATGGAGCTAAACCCCATGTGGAACAGCAGTTCTGTTTGTTTGGAAGAGAAACACCCTAGAAATACTAAGGCTTTTTGCTGGCATAGAGTCCTATAACTCAAGTGAATTTAATGGAGCTATGCTAATTTACACCAACTCTGGCTATTCCCCTAAAACCCCAATCTTGTACATGCATAACTTTGCTCATGTGAGCAGTAACATTGAAGTCAACAGGGCTACTCTCACAAATATAGTTATGTGTATGCTTAATTGTTTGCAAGATCAGGATCTAAGGTTATACATTATTAAACACTCCATTTTAATCATGTAGAATATTGATATTACTATAAAATCCAGTTCAAACTCCTCCTCACGCTAGCCACATTCCTTTCAACAGTGCAGACATTACACAATATGTCCCCACTCCATCCCGTCACAGATAGAGCGTAACTCTGAGAAAAAGCAACATTTTATTACCTAATACAATATTTTTGTCAGAAATGTGATGTTAGCATGGACTAAGTGGCTGTGGGTGGGATTTTCAAAACTGCTTGAGTGATGTAGGAGCACAAAGGCCATTGAAAGTCCCTGGGGTTTATGTTCCAAAATGGAGCTGTATAAAAACATGCAAAAACACTCTTATTAAACATATTAAATATCAAAGTTGTTGACATTTAATGGGGGTCCAAATCAAAGGAATGTTTGCTTTTGTTTTAAAAAAATGGAATATTTTGGAAAGCTTTTGAAATTTAGAAATAAAATTTTTTTTGATTGTTCATTTGACCCAGTTTTCCTTTTTTCTTTCATCTGAATGCAACAACATGAACAATGCTCCATTTATTATATGCAACCCTGGTCACCCCACCTGGGTATGGTGTGCAGCACCCTTCACCCCACCTTGGCACCATAGGCAGCCCTGGTCTCCCCACCTGCAACAGAAGAAAGAGTGGCCAGGTTTTTCCCTCTTTTCTCATTTTTACATTTTTCATGTTTCCTTTGACCACTCTGTAATTTTTCTGAGCTTCCTCAACTTTGAGGATTAAATAACCAGGGCAGCACACGGTACCCAGGCGGGGTGACCAGGACTGCACACAGTACCCAGGTGGGGTGACAGGGATTGCCCATGGTACCCAGGTGGGGTGACTTGGGCTATGCAGTGACCGGGTGGGTGACTGGGACTATACACGATGCCCAGATGAAGCCTTACCACTGATACCAAAACTTTTCATTTTCTAAAAAAGGCCTTTAAAAAAAAAGTTTTGAACACTTTTTTCTTTCCAGCTCTGTCCCTTAGGTGCTTACAAAAGTCCCGCCAGGCATTGCCACAGACATGCACCAGGACAGTGCTCAGATTGTGCATTCCACCTTAGCCCGACCTACTCTGGGTCCAGGGTGTCTGCAAGCTCCTGGGGGAAGGGGAGTGAACCCCAGCATATGGGATCTTTAGAACATCTTGGATTGAAAGCAGAGGTTTTGTGACTAAGGTGCTGGAATTGGTCTCAAAGGGCCATGGCCCCAGTCCTGCCACTGACTTCCAGAGGCAAACCACTCAGTCTGTACCTCACTTCCCCACCAGGGAAATGGGGATAATAACCCTCTCCCATCCTCTGGGAGCTCTGAAAGGCTAAATTCATGGCTGTGTAGAGGTGCTCAGATACTGCAGCCATGGGAATTTTACAAGGACTTACAGGATGATAAGGGACCCTAGAAAATAGTCTGTGTTGGCCTGTCAGAGAGATGGGCTGATCGAATAGGGGATGTCTTGTAACTTCTGGGATTAGCATGGGATCTTGTAAATTACACAGTAACCGATGGGTAGAGTGAAGGGTCTTGATCTTGGGCTTGAATCTACATGGATCTGATTGCGGGATTGGGGCCTAGGGCTCTTGCATTACCCCTAATTTGGGATTTCCTGGCTTGCTTTGGCTTAATTATCAAGGTTAATGTCACCTCAGCGTAGCTGTGTGTATAGTTAGAGCTGCTGTGTCTGCCACTCACCTCTCTCTTGCTCTCTGGTGCAGGTGCTGGGGGTCAAAGGCCAGGAGCCCTGCAGCTCCCCAGGTGAGTGAGAGTACAAGAAACATGGAAGAAGGGGAGACATAGAAATAAAATGGCAATGAGAGGGCAGATGGGGAAGTGTTGGAAGGAGATGGGTGGGGAATGCCTCTTGCATGATTCCTGCCTGAAATCCTGGTAATCACACTGTAAATGGAATTTCTCACAGTGACAGACCATAAACATTAATGAAAATTAAAGACACTTGGCAAGTATAAATCAGCTTAGCTCTGTTGACTCTAATGGAGCAGGTTTAACAAATGTTTAACATGCTTTCCATGTGTGAATCTTGGCAGACTTGGTGCTAACAGAGGCGTGTATTGATGAGATCCGGGCACTGCACTAGCATGAATTTGTCTTAAATCTCCTGCATTGCACCGTATTTAGTTTTATTCCAATGTGAAGAGAGATGGCTCGTTCCATCAGCCAAGTGTATTTCTCATTAATTCATCACTAATGCTTGGGTCTGCCTTCACTGCAGAGCTAACTTGAGTTATCCGCACTCCAGTGACTCCTCTCGAGTTAGCCGAGCTCATGTGAGAACAGCCATGCTGGCGCTGCTGTGCCCACGCTGGTTCTGCACTTCCCCGAGTGTGGGGCTATGGCTTCTGGGGGCCTGTCCCACGGCTCTGAGAAATGAATAGTGGGAGAACTTGTCTGTCCTTTCTGGGCACACTAGGGGAACTGTGGGAAGGCACTGGAGGACTATTGGTACTTGAGTGGTGCTAGCCTGTGTCCACACTACAGTGGTTGTGATAACAGCTGAAGCTTTGTGTTCACTCTCATTTTAGCATATACCCCTCTTGGGCTGGCCAGCACCAGATAAGAGCATCACCTCACTTGAGTTAAGGGATTTGTATATGAACGGGACTCAAGATATGAGCAACCTTTGAGTCATAACTCGAGATAACGCTGCAGTGAAGAGAAGATCTTAGTCTCCTTTCAGATGCATGTTTTTAGAGTACATTGTGACAAAGTTCATGCTCTACCTTGGTGGGTCTTGCGCTTTTTGGTGGATTTGCTCGCCTTGGAGCATCACGGCAGCCCTCAGCTTGGCCGTTTTTCTGAATTCACAGTCCAGGTCGACTCCTCCTGTGTCTGACCAGGAGTTGGGAGGATTTGGGGGGAACCCGGGCCCACCCTCTACTCCGGGTTCCAGCCCAGGGCCCTGTGGAATGCAGCTGTCTAGAGTGCCTCCTGGAACAGCTGTGCGACAGCTACAACTCCCTGGGCTACTTCCCCATGGCCTCCTCCCAGCACCTTCTTTATCCTCACCATAGGACCTTCCTCCTGGTGTCTGATAATGCTTGTACACCTCAGTCCTCCAACAGTCCGCATTCTCACTCTCAGCTCCTAGTGCCTCTTGCTCCCAGCTCCTCACACGCACACCACAAACTGAAGTGAGCTCCTTTTTAAAACCCAGGTGCCCTGATTAGCCTGCCTTAATTGATTCTAGCAGCTTCTTGATTGGCTGCAGGTGTTCTAATCAGCCTGTCTTAATTGTCTCCAGAAGGTTCCTGATTGTTCTGGAACCTTCCTTGTTACCTTACCCAAGGAAAAGGGACCTACTTAGCCTGGGGCTAATATATCTGCCTTCTATTACTCTCCTATAGCCATCTGGCCTGACCCTGTCACAACATCTACACTGCAAAAAAACCCCAAGGCAGTGAGTCTCAGAGCCCAGCTCAATTGACTCAGGCTTGTGGGGCTTGAGCTACGAGGCTAAAAATAGCAGTGTAGATATTCCTACTTTGGCTGGGGCCAGGCTCTGAAGCCCTCCCTGCTTGCTGGGTCATAGAATCATAGAATATCATGGTTGGAAGGGATCTCAGGAGGTCATCTAGTCCAACCCCCTGCTCAAAGCAGGACCAATCCCCAATTAAATCATCCCAGCCAGGGCTTTGTCAAGCCTGACCTTAAAAATTTCTAAGGAAGGAGATTCCACCACCTCCCTAGGTAACTCATTCCAGTGTTTCACCACCCTCCTAGTGAAAAAGTTTTTCCTAATATCCAACCTAAATCTTCCCCACTGAAATTTGAGACTATTACTCCTTGTTCTGTCATCTCCTACCACTGAGAAAGGGTCTAGAGCCATCCTCTTTGGAACCCCCTTTCTGGTAGTTGAAAGCAGCTATCAAATCCCCCCTCATTCTTCTCTTCCGTAGACTAAACATCCCCGGTTCCCTCAGCCTCTCCTCATAACTCATGTGTTCCAGTCCCCTAATCATTTTTGTTGCCCTCTGCTGGACTCTTTCCAATTTTTCCACATCCTTCTTGTAGTGTGGGGCCCAAAACTGGACACAGTACTCCAGATGAGGCCTCACCAGTGTCGAATAGAGGGGAACAATCACGTCCCTCGATCTGCTGGCAATGCCCCTACTTATACATCCCAAAATGCCATTGGCCTTCTTGGCAACAAGGGCACACTGTTGACTCATATCCAGCTTCTCGTCCACTGTAACCCCTAGGTCCTTTTCCGCAGAACTGCTGTCGAGCCATTAGGTCCCTAGTCTGTAGCGGTGCATTGGATTCTTCCGTCCTAAGTGCAGGACTCTGCACTTGTCCTTGTTGAACCTCATCAGATTTCTTTTGGCCCAATCCTCCAATTTGTCTAGGTCCCTCTGTATCCTATCCCTACCCTCCAGCGTATTTACCTCTCTCTGAGCCTGAGGTCCAGTCTAAGTGGAAATGTCTACACTGCAATTTTTAGCCCCTAGAGTGTCCCCATGAGTCTGATCCAGTTGACCTGGACTCTGAGAAACACTGCTGTGTGAGGGTTGTGAGGTGTATTCATACCCTTAGTATCTCTTTCTTGTTGCAGGTGACTTCCCTTCTCCTACATTGTCCCTGAGCACCTCTTCAGCTCAGGTCAGGGACTCCGTCTGGGCTCAGTGTTCCCTTCATCCCAACAGTTTAGTTGCTCTAGTTATTTTCTTTCAGGATGGCAAACAAATCTCAAGCCAATTGGCCACGCCAGGCCAGTCACTATATCAGTATGGCATCTCTGTGCGGAGCTCAGGCCAGTTTAGCTGTATGTACCAGTACAGGAACAACCAGAGCCAGGTGAACAATTCTCGTCTCAGTCTCCCCCGGACCTTGAATGTAACAGGTGAGATGCTGGACTCCAACACAATGCAAGGAGGGGAAGGGAACAGCTGGCTGGTGTCAGGCATTTTAAAATTATGTGGGTTTCAGCCATGGGAACCAGGTAATGATGAGGCAGGTAGTGAGCTGTGATCACTGCTGAAGTGGCTCAGGATTGTGCACAGCCTATTAGGTTTGTTACCCCATTTTCCAATCCCATCCCTTGGCCCGTTTGTCTGTCTCATCCACCAGGATGTTTTGACTTTGTAGCATGGACTGACATTTATTATCTCAGCAAAGCTACCAGCACAATGAGACCTGAATTTGGCCTTCAGGTGCTAGTGCATTCTTATTGATTGTTATTATTATTACACCAGCTGGAATCTGGCCCATTGACTCCAAGGGAATGACACCAATTTACACCAGATGGGGAATCAGGCCCAATGACACAAGTGCAGTGTCGCTGATTTACACCAGCTCATTGATGGCAAAGTTCCACCAGACCCGGAGTGATCAGCTCTGGGAGTTATCGCGTATCTGATTCACTCTATCTGCAGATTTAGCTAAAAGGGGCTAACATGTTGTGATTCTTTGTGTGTGTATTTGCCAGACAGGAGTGTTCACTCCAGTGATGCTGATCACAGCAGTAGCAGCAGCTCTGAGAAAAAATCAATTCCTGATGGTAAATAATTTGTATTCGGTAATGGCCAGATTCCCAACCCACTGGAGGCAGTGGGAAGATTTCCACTGAGCAACTTCGGTTGTGCATGAGGCACTAATTTGGCGTCTCTCTAACATGCCGAGCTAGAACGGGGTGTCCTTGAGGCACCCCAGCTAAGCGTCTCCTTGTAACCTGCCCCACAGCAGAGAGTTTGGGGAAGTCCAGGGCAAAGATGGGTGACCCCACAGCTCCTCCCGCCTCTGATCCTGCAGCTCCCAGCTGGCATCATCTCCCATTGCTGGCGTAAGGTGTGGGCTGCACAGGAGAACTATTAGGAATTCCATCAACATTTTTTTCCAATGAAAAATTGAGGCTTTGACCAAATGAAGAGTTTTGTGGCACAATTCAACTTTTCTTGGAAATTTTCCATTTTTATTTTTGGTCACTAAATTGAAAAGTGAAAATATTTCAGTCTTTGTTTGACAATTTGTTGGGTTTTTTTTTTTTTTTTTTTTGGTGATTTCTGACTCCCTGAAAACAAAAAAAAAATTTTTGGTGTTTGGTGAAGATTTGAATTTTTCCACCAAACCAAGCTATTTTTTTTTTTAATTTTTATCACAATTTTCTGCAGAGAACAAAAAAACCCAAAACATTTTCTAACCATGTTGGGGGTCAAAGTTTTCAGGGCTGTTCCTACCCAGCTGACCTTCCCACCAGCCAGGACAGCTACGGAGCGCTGCTCCTCTAAAGACCCCTCACTCTGTGGAAATAGCAGAGAGAGATGGGCTTGGCAATGTGTCCAGTGCTGCTCCAGTCCAGGCCTTCTGCCTACCAGTCAGGAAGCCTTTGTCAGGTCTGTAATCATAGTGTCATAGAAATGTGGGGCTGGAAGGGACCTCGAAAGGTCACCTGGTCCAGACCCCTGAGCTGAGGCAGACCAAGTCAACCTAGACCATGCCTGACAGGGGTTTGTCCAGCCTGTTCTTAAAAACCTCCCACAGCCTCCCTTGAAGCTTGTTCCAGAGCTGAATTAGCCTTAGAGTGAGCAACCCTGTCTGAGGAGCAATCGCCCAAGGCTCAGAGTATGCAGCACTGGCCATGGGTCTGTACAGCTGTCTCACATTCTGAACAGGAATACTGTTCAGACTCCCATTCAGTATTCCTGCTTCCATATCCTCACACTCCCCTGCCTCCAGGCAGTAGCTCCTAGCTCCTTCCCATCTCCCCTTACTCTGCCTCTCCTGGAGAATCGCCAAGGGGGCTCTGGTCCTGGGAACGACAGGCCCTGCTATGTAGTTCTATAGGTCCCCATCCCAGTACATTAGTTTCCCTGCGTCTGCTCTGCGTTGAATAACTCTCTCTGGGCATGGTTACTCCGAGGTCTCTGTCACTCCCTGGTTGTCTCTAGCGGTGGCTTTGCTGTCAGGAGTTGGCCTGGGCAGGAGCAAGGAGAACAGACAGGCCCATGTGGGCTCAGCCATGGCTGGGACTGTCCTAGCCATAACCCAGAAGTGACACACAGCCAGCATGACCCCCAGCGCAGGGAAACCTGCAGCACGAAATCTTCAGCACCAGCTCCCGCAGATTGTTCACATTTGTCTGGTCTTCTCAGGAGGGCCATTGGGACCAGAGACCATCTGGGGAATCGCAGGGCTCTCTGTCCTGTGTCTGGCTCCACTGGTTTATCTGCTGGTGAAGAAAGGTAGGCAACATCTTTATTCATGATCTGGATGATAGGATAGATTGCACCCTCAACAAGTTCGCAGATGACACTAACCTGTGGGGAGAGGTACATATGCTGAAGGGTAGGGATAGGGTCCAGAGTGACCTAGACAAATTGGAGGATTAGGCCAAAAGAAATCTGATGAGGTTCAACAAGGACAAGTGCAGAGTCCTCTACTTAGGATGGAAGAATCCCATGTACCGCTATAGGCTGGGGACCCACTGGCTAAGCAGCAGTTTTGCAGAAAAGGACCTGGGGATTACAGTGGGTGAGAAGCTGGATATGAGTGAGCAGTGTGCCCTTGTTGCCAAGAAGGCTAATGGCATATTGGGCTGCATTAGTAGGAGCATTGCCAGCAGATCGAGGGAAGTGATAATTCCCCTCTATTTGGCTCTGGTTAGGCCACACCTGGAGTATTGCATCTAGTTTTGGGCCCCCCACTACAGAAGGGATGTGGACAAATTGGAGAGAGTCCAGTGGAGGACAATGAAAATGATCAGGGTGCTGGGGCACATAACTTATGAGGAGAGGCTGAGAGAACTGGGGTTATTTAGTCTGCAGAAGAGAAGAGTGAGGGGGGATTTGATAGCAGCCTTCAACTACCTGAAGGAGGGTGGGGTCCAAAGAGAATGGAGCTCGGCTGTTCTCAGTGGTGGCAGATGACAGAACAAGAAACAATGGTCTTAAGTTGCAGTGGGGGAGGTCTAGGTTGGATATTAGGAAACACTATTTCACGAAAAGGGTGGTGAAACACTGGAATAGGTTACCTAGGGAGATGGTGGAATCTCCATCCTCAGAGGTTTTTAAGGCCTGGCTTGAAAAACCTTGGCTGGGATGATTTAGTTGGGGATTGGTCCTTCTTTGAGCAGGGGGTTGGACTTGAAGACCTCCTGAGGTCTTCTTCTAACCCTAATCTTCTATGATTCTATGATTCTATGACAGGGACCTCAGCCTGAGGATGTGAGCGGACAGTGGCCATGTCAGGGAGAGACCAAGGGGAACATTTTCCAACAAGCCTGTAACAAAGACAGCTACATTCAATGGCTTTCAATGGGACTTAAGTGGCCCGGTCACTCTGGTGCTTTCAGAAATGCTGCCCCAAATACCTAGGGGGACATTTCAGAAGCTGCCAAGGAAAGTAGGAGCTGAAGTGCCAGGGCCTTACAGTGGGGCGTGAGCTCCCTAATCCCGTGGGCACTTTGTCAAATACCACCCCTAGTCCGTCCTGGGCCCTGCATGAGGGATGGATACATCATACAGGAGCAGCTGCTGGCCACTCTCCTGGCTGAGCCAGAAGCTTGCTCAGCTCCAGGGACTATTCAGGAGAGCTACGTTAAGGCTGAGATTGCCAAAGCTACCCAGGGGATTTGGATATAATAACTTGACACCTGGGCCTCCGAATCCCTTGGGCAGCTCTGAAAAACCCACCGTAACCATGGTGCAGAGTCCAGTCCTGACCACAGCATTGCAGAGCCCATCTCTTGGTCGGGCAAGGAGCAAGGGGTGGCTGGGACCCTGCCACCTGTAATATTTTTCCTTTTTCTTTCAGTTGCAGCTAAATGGAAATGTCCAAGCAGGGTGGCTCCAGGCACCAGGGTTCCAAGCAGGTGCTTTGGGCTGCAGTTCGAAAGGGGCAGTGTTACCGCCGCGGCGGCAATTCGGCGGCAGCTTCTCCATTCCGCTGGCCGCGGCGGCAATTCAGCGGCAGGTTCTCCCTTTTGCTGTCCATGGGAACAGTTTTTTTCACTGCTTGGGGGGGCAAAAACTATAGAGCCAGCCCTGTGTCCAAGGTAGGAAGGATGATACCTTCGCCTGTTGTTGTGATTCTGGATGTGTCCCTAGGGTGTGATGCAGGGAGGTGCGGAGGTCGGGGGTCAGTGGGGGAAAACTGAGCTCTCAGCTGCCTGGTATGTTCCCTGGTGAGCGGGACAGGGACTGAATGTGAGTAGATCCCCTGAGGATCCATTGGGATTGCCCAGCCTCTCTTTCTCTGTCAGTATCTAATGCTGTATCCCAGGGGCAGTGTGTGCACCACAAACACAGAGCAATACTCACTCACACTGACACGTTTCATATTTGCTTTCGACAGGGAACAGCTCCCAAAGCACAGCACTGAGAACACACCCACGGAGGAGCGGATCCAGTGTGAGGACCTATTCTTCCCCCTTACTACTTGTGTGTGGGTAAGGCCTGGTTCCCTGCATGCCTGGGGCATGGTGCCCCAGGTGCTGAACAGACACAGAGTCAGAAGACAAACCCTGTGCCAACCCTCAGAGTTTGTTTAGGCTCCTAACTTTATGTCAGTGGAAGTTTGGAACCTCAGGACCTTTGAGGATCTGGGCCTAAGGGTTTGATGACCGAACACACCTGGGAAAAATCCAAGCCGAAGGAGGAAGGGGTGTGACAAGCAGCAGACACACAAACCGCCCAGCCATTGACCCCTGCTGATATCCCAAAAGCTGCATGGCTGAGCTGTGACTCACCTCAACATGCTCCCCCTGCACAGTGCCCAGCCGGGCTCCCTGCTCCAGCCCCTGTCTGATCTGGCTGTGTTTCCACTGGCCCCAATTCACTGCCCAGGGTCTGATGAACAGGGAGGGCTACGCATCTGAAAAGCAAGATCAGAGGATTATAGAGCTGGAGGGCTGGAAGGGGCCTCAAGGGGTTGTTGAATCCAGCCCCCTGCACTGAGGGAGGGTTAAAACTACCCTTGTGCTATAATTCATAGATCCTAAGGCCAGCAGGGACCCCTGTGACCATCTAGTCTCATCTCCTGTATAGACAGGTCAGAGACTTCCCCTGTGTCTTACACTAACCTCCAGTGCCTGGCACCATGGGACCTGACCTGCTGTGATCTATAGGAGCTACCCCCATAGACATGTTAAATAATAACAATAATTGGCGTCCACATCTCAGCTCTCACTCACACCCTTGCAGCTGCAATGACACAATTAGAGCTGACACCTCAGTGAAACCCTGATGTGGTCCCCCAGCCCCAGCCTGTGCTTATTTTGGGCTGTCTCAGGCTGCTGGTGCTGCCGCTGTGTTTAGGTCACTGCAGTTTCCATTTCACGCCCAGCCCCAGATAAGAACGAACCACCCCAGTGAAATGTGTCCATTTAAAGAACCGGTCGGGTCTGGGAGTGGAATTTCTCATGCTCAGCAAGAGAGCAGGTGCTGTGACCGCAAGCCAGCGCTGCGCTGGTCATACACGGGGAGTGGGGTATGAACAGGCGTATAGTCTAAAGCTGTGACCGGACATTGGGGTCAGTGCTAGGGTGTGTTATTTTTGAACACCTAGATCAAGCAATAGATAAATCTCTGTTGGGGGCTTTCCCAGGGAGCAGCACTTACCCTTCTGCTCTCTGCTAACTCTCTCCTCAGATGCTGCCATCAGCGAGTTCGGCCCAGCCAGGGTGAGTCGTGGTGTCGGTTGAATCCTGACCATGAATTTCAGGCTCAGGATCTGGGACATTCCAGCGAGTATATGCACCTAGAGACACTGTACAATGATGAAGCGCAGCAGGGCTGACCTCAGCGCTGGGGGTCTGAGCCAGGATTTGAATTCCTCCCTCTGCCCTGCTGGGTGTAGGGAGCAGCCTCAGACATTGTAATGCAGAAGGGATCGCTGTGATGGTCTGTGCTCCTACAGAGTCTCGCCCAGCGATTCCTGCGTCCCACCCAGAACTTCTGCCATGGCAGTTGTTACTTTTAACTACCCATGAAAAAGACAAGATTTCTCTCTCTTTTTGCCCAGTTTTCTATCTCTACCTGCTCCTGCCTCTGTACTTGAGCTGATTGAAAATTTTTGAACAAAATGATTTTTTGTAGAAAAATTAGCTTTTTTTCTAAAATGAATTTTTTTACAAAAACCTGCAGGAATCTTTTGAAATTTTCTATTCTGTTTTCAAAAATTTGGTGAACATTTATATCAAAGTGGTTGCTAAAACTGTTTACTGAGAACTGGGCTTTCAATAAATAAATAAAAAGTATAATGATTTTGATAACATTTGTTGAGAATTCTGATAAAAAATTAATGGCAAATTGTGCAAAAATAAAAAATGACTCCATCTTGAACTAGTGAGATGCAAAAAAATCCACATATATTTTGCAAAACTGTTTCTCCATATTCTGAGCAGCTGCCCAAAGGGCTATTCTGCTGCGGTGTCATTTTCTAGATGTTGGGGTTTGGGAGTTAGCAGAGGAATAACAGGATTTTATTTTTGTTTTAAAGCTTCCTCGGGTGAAGGAAAACAAGACTTCAACATACGCCGTCATAGGGAAAGTCTGTGGCAGGCCCAGCTAATGTTCTAGCTTCTGAAACACACAGACCAACCTGCACCTGCTGCCTGCATTGACTCTGAAAGGGTGGGCGCAGAAGAGGCCAGTGGCTCCTATATGGGCTAGTCGCTGAATAGCCACAGAACTTTGTCAAGTTTTAGGAAAAATCTTTCTGCTCCGTGTCTCTGTCTTCAGATTCCTCTGCGCTCTTACCCACTCCCCAACGTGTCGGTGCTGTCTGCGTGCATTTCTCTTAGCCTCCCCCATCCCTGCTCCCCTCCGTTGTTTGGGATTTTCTGGACACTAGGGCAGATGTCAGTGTGTTTATTCCCATTGCAATAAACCTGCAGTGTGAATTTGTGATGATGCTAATTCCTTCTTGGATGCTCAGAAGCTCGGCTCCCCTCGAGAATAATGGAGTTCTGCCAAGCCATGGACCCCGCGCTCCCGACAGGCCTGGACTGGCCAGGCGGGGCTGGATACAGCGCACAGGTGGCAGATGAATTTTTCTAAACACCTCCTGATCCTCAATGTGTGAAACTCAAACACACGGGCCCTAGCATTTGTCCCCCCGCAGTACGGCTCAGCCAGCCAGCACATGGACAGCAGGGGCCTAATCTCAGAGCTCTCATCCGCCCAGCCGGAAACTTCCTCGTGGGACCCAGAGCAGAGCCAGCCTGGACTGAAATAGTGCCCAGAGCAGGCCCCATAGGCAGGGATGCTGCACAGCCCAGCAGCCTGGCAATAACAGGAAGCAGCAGCCTCTCCCCTGTCAGTCTCTCTCCCTGCCCCCCAACTGGGGCATCCCTAGGGCCTCCGTGCTGCAACTGGGGTCAGTTCCCCCCTTCCTGGGCTCAGGCAGCCCCTCGTCACTTCCTTTCCCCCCATTAGCCAGGGCTGCGGCTCCCCCAGTCCCTGGCCTGTCTCTGCGGGGTGCATGTGCAGCAGGGGAGTTGCTGATCCCCTGCCCAGGCCCAGGCTGTGAGGTTGCTGGGGAACCTCCCAGGACATTTTTGAGGTTAGGGCCATGCTGGCTCCCAACTGGGCTTCCCTCTCCCCTCTAGATGGCGCTAGAGGCCACTGCCCTCCTGCCGGCTGTTTGTTCTGACCGTCCCCTCCCCCTCTGGGTTCCCTGTCAGGGCTTGTCTGAATCTGTTGTGTGGTTTGGCCATTTTCCCTCCCTTTTTGTCAGGCGATGATTCTCTGCTTGGACAGGCACCTCTCACCCCGGCCAGAGATCTTATCTCTGAGCTTTCCCCTCAGGCCCACAGACCCCACTCCCCTCCCAGAGCCGGGGGTAGAACCCAGGAGTCCTGACTCCCAGCCCCCCACTCTAACCACCAGACCCCACTTTCCTGCAAGTCCCAGAACTAGAGTTAGGAGCTGTCCATAAATTACATAACATTTTTTGGTGATTTTCAAGGTTCAAAAAGCTAACAATGTTGGGAACCATTAGGAAAGAGATAAATAATAAGAAAATATCATCTTGCCTGTATATAAATACATGTTATGTTCACACCTTGAATACTTTGTGCAGTTCCGGTTACCCTATCTCAAAAAAAAAGAAAGAAAAAAAAAAGATATATTAGAATTGAAAATGTCCAGAGAAGAGCAACAAAAATATCCAGAGTCCAAGCTTTAATTTTTTTGAGAAAAAGCTGAAATTTTCTGCTAAAACTGTTGATGCATAAGAATTTGTGTGTATGTGTGTGAAAGCTCCATAGGCAAGGGGAACATTTTCCAAAAGCTTTAATGGTGAATAACTTTCTTCTTCAGAGACCTGCAACTTTTCAAAATGGCCACCAGCTTTCATCATTGTCAACAGGAATGAGGCTAAAGCTGCCTTTAAGCAAAGAGGTCCTCTTTCAATATGACCACCACCTGCCATTATTTCCAACAGCAGTAAACTCAAGCAGCCCTCACAGAAGCTGGTGGCCCATGTCCCCAGCACAGAGAGCTATTATCTTTCAAAGGTCATATGCACCTTGCCGTCCTTGAGAACAATAGAAGATGCAAGCTGTTTTGAACGAGGGCAGTTCCTCTTGTTATCTTCTGAAGAAGAACTTTTACTCTGGAAATTTTTGATTCAAATCGGGGGGTTGGGGAGAGTGAGTCACCAGCTTTGCAACTCGCTTCTGCTTTGGTACACAATCCTTTGGATGTGTTAACATTCTGGGAATGCTGTCAAGCACATCTTCTTTCCCAGGCTAGATTTGGGATGATGTGTGGATGAGCTGTTGCCTCCAGCATGTCTTTGGTTGAAGCTTGTAGGTTACTTTTATAGTTACAAAAGACAATTCTCTAACTTAGGACTTGTCTTTCAGATCTTCAGTTTTTATGTATGTGTTTCAAATTAGGAAGAGCACCTACAGCCTGTGATACAGGGGGAGGGTGGGGGAGAATGGAGAAATCTAATTGGAAAGTTAATGTATAGAACTGGTTGAAAAAAATTTGACTAAACTATTTTCTGTTGAAAAATGCCAGTCAGCCTAAACTGAAATGTTTCTAGGAAACATATTGGTTTTACAAACTTTTTTGTCATATGTGACTCAAAGATGGATGTTCCCATTCTGTAACCATTCCTGCTGCTTTTTGAAAAATGCCCCCTGAGGCTACATTTAATTCAGGTATCATTTTATGTGTCTGTTTTATAAAGAGGAACTGCACATCTTGAATGACATTCATACCATCTATCTTCTGGGATGTTCCCATCTGAGGATGATGATTTTGGCCAGCCCTAGTTCAGAGCTTTCAGTCATCTCAACCAGTGATTCTCTGGCACAGTTGATCTAAAGTAGCTGAACTTTTCAGGCCCTGCCCCAATCTCTGAAACCCCTTGTACCTCACCATTGGCTTCTAACAGCCCTTTGTCCCTTCTCTTGATCCCTGCCAACCCCAAATACAGAGCCTAGCTCACACTCCTCCTCTCTTAGACCTCTCCTTACACTATCCTTCCCTACCTTTGACAAACTGATCACTGTGCCCTTCCCCAGCTACTGGAGGAATCATGGCTCCTCAGGACAACCTGGGAATGGGTGGGTCCTACCTCCATGTGGGATAAGTGGTTTTCCATCTAAGCATCACTGCACTGGCTCAATTTTACCAGATGAGATCATCTCTCCCCAATCTGGGCCAGCTGCACACTGCATTGCTGTAGGCAACATGGACAGATCCCAGAGCCTGGAAGACAGAGGGGGAGGAAGCCCCAGCTTATTTCCCATTCAGAACCCCCTTCGAAGAAGGGCCAAGAGGGGCAGAGAGAACAAAGGGCAAAAAGCGAAGCTGCCCCTGTGGGGAGAGCACTACTGTAGAACTCAGTCCAGTTCATAGAATATCAGGGTTGAAAGGGACCTCAGGAGGTCATCTAGTCCAAACCCCTGCTCAAAGCAGGACCAATCCCCAATTTTTGCCCCAGATCCCTAAATGGCCCCCCTCAAGGATTGAACTCACAACCCTGGCATTAGCAGACCAATGCTCAAACCACTGAGCTATCCCTCCCCCCATATCTCCCCCACATTTCTAGGTGTGACCTTGGAGATGTCACTTCATCACCTCCATTCCCTGTCTGTAAAATGGGGGTAGTAGTCCCCCCCCCCGCCCAGCCCTGCCCTGCCCAGCCCAAGGAGGAGAGAGGTGGCCAGTCCCATCGCCTGTGAGGGGCTCGGACATTCTGGGCACAGATTGTGCCACAGTTAGGGAAAGGACCCAGAGTTTGCTCCCTAGAGCCAGGGGAGGAGGATAGGATCAGAAGGTCAGCCAAGGGTGATGGATCTGGAACTGCTGCCACAGACGGGGCTTAGGGATTCAGTCAGTGCCAGGGGCTCGGTACCTCCCTTCAGCATTCCCTACTGAAAAGACTGGCCCCTCTTGAAATCAGCAATCTGCATACTATTTGAAGTCCTTCCTGGTGTCCTCAAGGGGCTCCCTTCGTTCTTCTTGAATGTGGTGGATTCGTTGAACCAGGTCGACAGCCGGGAAGTACGGAGAGGCCATTGGTAGTGTGGCATGGAATCAGGGGGAAATCTATAGTTAGCAAAATAAAGGTGTCATCGGCATTTTGGTTTTGGAAGTTCAGAGCTGATCTGTCCTCTCAGCTGAAGGTACACGTTCACAGGGGGATGAAGTGTGCCCTCTTGGTCAGGTGATCTATGAGAGTCAGTTCCACCATAGGGCCATTTGATTCAGGGAGTTCAACAGTGAAATTCCATGACAATGGCTGCCCATGTCCGGGGCAGGATCTCCAAAGGCATGAGATGCCAAGAAGTTTGGTGCATGGTGCATTGGTGCAAGGGCAGAAGTCACGTGAGTCAAGCTAAGTCTGAATTTCAGCCTGCATATGGCACCACCAAACAAAGCAGGCCCTGATGGTCATAGTAGATGCGTCTACTTCCATGATGAATGCTGTGCCTCAGAATAGAGGCAGTGGTGAAGGCAATTCTGAGCTGTTTGAGGGCTGTTGGGCCTTGGGCGACCACACAAATGTGGCTGTCTTGTGGGGGAGAGCTCTTGTGGGGGTTACCAGCTCTGAGAACGCTGGGCTGAAGCAGTGATAAAACTTGTGAAGCCTAGGAAGCACTGCTCTTCTTGAGGACTTCAAACTTCCTCCCACTTGTGAAGGACTTCCCCCTTCTTTGGATCAATCGTGACACCTTCTGGGGAGAGGATGTACCCCAAAAACTCTGTGGAGAGTTGGCTGGAGGTTTGCTTTTCCAATTTTGTGTAGAGACCATGCTGCCGAAATCTCTCCAGGTTCGGGTGTGGTACACGTGATGCTCTGGGTTCTCCAAAAAGAGAGGTATGTCACCTGAATAGGTGACAATGTATGGATCCACTATGTCCCCAGCTACATCACTGATGAAGTGTTGCAAGGTCGAGGACCGTTAGTTAGCCCAAATAGCATACCAGACAGTTAAAATGTCCCTAGTGTGTTTTGAAATTCGTCTTCCATTTGTCCCCTGCTCAAATGAGTGTTAGATTGGAAATCCTTGCAGATGGAGTTTGATGAAAAACTTTGCAGATTTCCTGTGAGCCAACAATTGTGGGATTCACAGCAGGGGGTAATGGTTCCAAACTATCACTTTGTTCAGTGGCTGATTGTCTAAACAGAAGTGTAGTAGAGTCCCACATTTCTTCTTCCCAAAAAGGGCCTGGGCACCCGTGGGAAATGCTTAATAAACCCTTTGGACCAGTTTTCACGACTGTATGCATGGAGATCCACAAATTCTTGTTCTGACAATGTGTAAATACAGCCAAAGGCAACTTTCAACCAAGGTTGTAGGTCCATAGGGCAGTCATAGTCCCGGTGCAGAGGCAATGAATCCACATTTCTTTGAAAGGTATCCGTGTAATCCGGGTATTTATCAGGAATGCCGGGTGTCCAAGTCAAGAATGATGGAGTAGGTCCAGGGGCGGAGGTTAGTTAGAGAAACCCCTACATTTTCAGCCCTTTCCATTGTACAACTCCAATATGGGCAGCACCGGGCCAGGCTCATGTAGTGAGGCCATGGTTCACACCTGGTGTGATGTGTCCCCTGTTGCATATGGGCCACTTACTTGCGGAGAGCCTGCTTTTCTGCAAAAAGGTGCACCACCTGATGTCACATGCTGCATCTGATAATTAGGTCCAGTGGTTGGAGCATAGGTTGCAGCGAGGTGCAGGATTGTGCCTAGGCTAAGAGTGGTGCGAGAATAAAGGTCCAGGGACACACCAGGATCAAAACCAAGATCAGAGTCCATTGACAAAGTAGAAGCAGAACCAGAGCCAGAGTCCAAGTCCAAGCCAGAGGTGAAGCCAGGTGGTCAAAGACCAAAGATCAGCCAAGTCGATGTCAAGCCAGAGTCCAGATACAGGTCGAAGGTCAAAGCCGGGTAGTCAAAATCTGAGGACTTGGGGAAGATCAGGAGGAGGAGGCAATGCTGGAGCGGGTTGGTGGAGGGCCTGGAGCGAGGCTACAGGAGGGCAAGCAGAATACTGAGTCAAGGTTGGTAGCCAACATCTTGAGCCAAGAGTCACGCCAAAGTCACAGCCAGAGACCAGAGCCAAGGGTCAAGCCAGAGTCAATAGCGAGGAACCGGAGGGCAGGGCAGGGGAGGGTGGTGCGTGCAGGTGGGAACCAGGATGACTTATACGTACTCCTAGGCACTGCCCACCTGGAGCCCTAGAGACTCCTCATCGGGGGACTCCCTTCCTAGGAATAAAAGAAGGACAGCAGGATGACAAAGATGTCTCTGACCCTGGGGTCCAAGCCAAGGGGAGCTCCCACCCAGGCTATGTGCCAGGACCCCATCACTCTCCCTGTTCATTTCACACTCAGAGACCCCCTAGCAGGAGGGGAGAATAAAGGGCAGAAAGTGAAGGTGCCCGTGGGGGAAAGACACTAGCCTGGGACCCAGTCCAGTTCCCAGATCTCTACCCAGGATTCTGTGACCAGGACCACAGCCCTTCCTCTGTGTCTCAGTCCCCACCTGCCAGATGGGGAGGATCCTTCCCTGCCCCAGGGTGCTAGCAGGGAGTTTCATTCCTGCCTGGGAAGGTTTCAGATACCAGGTGGGTGGCTTGGGCCCCAGGTGGGGGGATGGTCAGACATTCACTGCATCAGGGGTGACACAGGCCATGGGGAGGTCTGAGCAGTGACAGCAGGGGAGGGGCTCCACATCAGGCCACCACTCCCAGACTGCAATGGCTATTTAGGATAAACCCTGCTTCTGCGGATGCTCCCATTTCTGGGCCAGCCCCATGGACCTAACAGCCTGATGCTTCTGAAACTGGCCTCTGGACATGGGGGCAGGGACAGTATCTGGCCTGGCCCCAGCTCCAGGGGTCTGGGTGGGGCAGGGTGGTGAGAGCGAGGTGCTCGGCCTGGGTTTCTCTCAGTGCTGTGGGCTGTATGTCCGCTCCCCCCAGGCCTTCTCCCCCATGCACAGTGAGAAAGGGCAGTACCTGCGGCAGGGAGTGGGAGCTTCTGGTCATGCGAAGGGGGGGGCCCTTCAAGGGTGTCCCACGGAGCACAGTCCCTGCAATACTTTGGGCACCTGGCGCAAGCACCTGATGTAGAAGAGGTGGGTCATGACCTTAGCTGTAACATCCTCCTGCTGCAAGGGAACAAGGATCAGTCAGAGACTTGGACACGCCTGGTAACGAAGGGCATTAACGGAGCCAGCAAAATTTCCCCCCACCCCCCCCACACATCCGAGGGACAGATTCCCCCACCCAACCCCCGAGACGAAATCTTGTCTCCTCTCTAGTGACTTCCAACCCCATTCCCACCATTGTGAAATGAACTCCTGCCCCCATTCCTCTCAGTCCCGCCATGAGAGCTGTTCTACCTCCAAATCCAGCTGGGGATTCAGCACAACTCCCCAGAATCCCCTCAGCCACCCTCTCCCCCTCCAGCTGTGGGGTTGGGAGGCTTTGGGCAGTTGTGCAGTGGGGTGAGAGGAAGTGGACACCTTTCCCCAAGGGACCCCCCCCATCCTTGAAGTGACGCCATGGACAGTAACACTGGTGAATGGGGCACTTGAGCAGCCTCTGCTGACTGAATCCTCCAGTTCTCCCAGAGCAGGTGGTGGCTGGGATAACATGATACCAGAGCACTAGGAACCGGCCTGAGGCCCCGAGGGGTATGAAAGGCTCACAGAGGTTGTTAGGGGAGTTTGCAGCCCCTAGCATGAGCAATGGCAGCGTGTTGTGTTGATGTGATGCCTGTTAGGAAATAGCCTTGCTGGAGAGCTGGGTCTGCACTACTTTGAGCTGCTCAGGGAACAAGTTGGCACCTACCAATGGCACCTGCCTGGATTCTTCCTCTTCTTGCTCCCTGGTCAGTGAATGGGGATGGGATGGGAGTGATTTTCAATGGCCTGGAGGTGAAAGGCCCTGAGGGTCCCTCCCCAATTGATCCTTCTTTGGTTACCTCATCTCCTGTCAGCTGGCCGGCTTCCCCCAGGATGGAATACTCAGCACCAGCCCAGCCTGACTGACACAGAGCTGGGGGTTGTGTATGGCCAGCAGCGCTGCCTGGAGGAAAGTTCTTCTTTGGCCTTCTGTGAAGATCTCTCCAAAGACCTAAAACCAACAGCACAAGAGCCCTTGGCAATTGCCCAGAACCAGGCTCCAAATCCCTCTAGTGGCTCACAAGGAGGATAAGAGTCCTGCTGCAGCCAACCTTTGGGGTCCCATGGACCAAGGAACCCCCTTCAGTAAGAGGTTGCAGGCACCGAGGCCTCGAATAGCTCTTTCTGGAGCAGGATTCACCACAGGTACCATGACATGCTGGGAATGTGTCTGTGTGCATGAGCTTGGAGAGCTCTGGTATGCAGCCCACAAAGACAACACAGGACCCCCTACTGCTCCCAGCAGCGATATCTCCTGCAGCTCACCCGCTAGAGGTAGGGGCCTTTTAGATCTGCTTCTATTCCCGCTCCCCACCCCACTGACATTCCACAAGCCTCACATACAGTGCAGTAATTCAGCCCAGGGTAATAGTTCAGTGTCCCTAACCCAATGCCCAGTGCAGGGGCAGGTTCTGCTTCCTGATTCGCAATGGTGCTGGACAAACCCCACACCCTGCCTGTGCTCCCAAACGGTGCAGGGAATCCAGCGAGGATCTGGTCCGGCAATAGCTGGTGTGAGCTTCCCAACTCACTGACACAGTGGCTCCCCTCTCAGATGCTAAAGTGTCAGCCAGGGAGACAGTGAGTGGAGCCTGATCCCCCGAGATACAACCCTCTATTAATTCAAACCCCCAGGGGAATCCCTTTTATGCCACGTAGCCATGAATCCATGGAACACACACAAACCGGGGCTGTTAGCAAGGCTTCAGCCCAAGATCCTCAGCCTCTTGCAGTCGAACACTGTCAGTTGGAAATAAGTAGCAGGCTCTTGCCCTGTATCCATAACACACTCACTGCAGGGAGAGACAGCTCCACACCTGAGCTGCTGCTATGCACCGATGGAGAGTCCTTACCTCCCTCACCCTGGCCATGTTCCTATAGCCCAGGTGCTCGGTGTCCTGGAGCCCGACCCAACACCACAGCTCACTTGCCTCTCTGATGTTCAGCCCTGGGGAGAAAGACAAACCAATTGGTGAGGTTTGGCATTCTGGTTTCAATGCCTGTTTCCTTCTGTTCCCTTTGCTGGGTGCACACTGGAATTGCCGGGTCCCCACCAGGCAGCTTAGTACCTGAAGGGAGATTTGTCTCATTCATCACAGTAATCATGTGACCCTTACTGTCATTGTGCTCTGCGAGTGGGTGCCTGTTAATGGTGGCGTCTAATACTGAGACCCCTCCATGCCCACTGAAGTCAGGATCTGGCCCTAGCTGGGGATCAAAGGACACTTACGTCAAATCCGGGGAGGGAAGTGGCAAATCGGAGCAGGGCAGCGCTGCTCCATATGGCCCTAGCTCTCTCCTGGGTCTCTCTGGAGTGGAGCCAGAAATGGACGTGCTGTGGGAGAAGGAGGCAGGGGACGGTCAACGGGCAGGCGTACATGCTCCACAAACGAGCCTCTCCTTCTCCCCAAGGGGATGAGACATGGTGCTCAGGGTAGAATAGCTGACCCCTGGTCACAGAGATTAAAAAAGGGGGTTCATGACACTGCCCACATCTTGCTGGGTACAAGCTGTCATTTTCTCTTCAGCCTGGGACAATGTTCAGCCCCACTGGGACAATGTTCAGCCTTGGGACTGGTCTACTTGCTCTGAACCCGTGATCCATGAACAGCTGGAAAGGCCTTGGTAGGATGGATGGAGTGGCCATGAGGACAATCACTCTGGGAACTGCAGTGTGCGTAGGACAGAAGAGCTGATTCCCTGGGGCTCCTCCTGTATCTCAGGGTCTCCCTAGAAAGGAGCCAGTGACTTTTCTCAGAGGCCCATGTCCTGGATCACACTGGGGTTTCAGTCTCTCAGTCCCCAGCCAGGCCTGGTGCTCACTGTTAGTGCTTAATGGAACTATGCAGAGCTCTGGTTTACAGTCCCAGTTCCTTCCCTCTGCCTCCTCCCCCCACCAACTTCCCGCAAGGCACTGCTCTGCTCTGGGAAAGTGTGGCCGGCTGGGTTCAAGCTGGGAGCACACAATGGAAACATGGCTCTTCTAGTCTCTCCTTTGCAGCCCTCCCATGGGGTTAAGGGGAAATTCCATCTCAGACCCTCCCATTCTGCTCACCTCCAAGAAGTGCTGCAGCTTGTCCATGGTGGGGGTCTCTGTCAGTAAGCTCCTGAGCATGGTGTCCAGGCTCTGTGAATAGGTTTTGTGCAGCACCTGCAAGAAGAGGGAGCACCCATCAGTCATTCTATCTGGGGCTACACCAGTCAGGGGACAATTAGGGGGGTTCTCTGGGGAGCCCTGGCAATACCCAAAAGGCACATCCTGGCCTCTCCCATTCACATCACTCCAGGGACACTTAGCAAGAGTTCATGACTGGATGCCTGCTGGCTCTCCAATCCTTGCCCTCAGCTGTTCTCTGCACAGGGCTGGTACCCAGCAGAGTATGGAACAGCCAAACTGCAATGGGTGGGAGGTAGGATCCCCAGGAGAATCCAGGCAGCAGAGCACAGAATGAGGAAGGCTCCTGCTCCTGGGACAGAGAAGTAGGATATGACCTACCCAGAAGTGGGTGGTGTCCTTCCCAGTGCCCATTGTAAAAATGCCGTAAAGAACAGCCTGCAGGAGGTGTGATTCCAGCTCCAATGCAAGCGGTGGCTTCAATTTGCTGGCAGGAGAGAGGAGTCTGTCTTACATTTTGCAGCACCAGAGTGGCATTGGCAGTACCATGGACATGACCCCCTTCCCCTGCAGTGATCCCCTCCATAAGGCCACTGTAACATTATTGGAGTGAAATCAACCACCCAGCCAGGAAAGAGGAGACGTTCCCGCCTCCTCTTCTGGGGGATGCGAACAGCCACAACTGGGGGTAACCTAGGCTGGGGAGGATTTGTGACTCCCTGCTCGGGGCCTGATCAGAACCAAGGTTAGGGCAGCTGGATGGGAGGGTCCTGGTACCTGAGGTTGCAAACTGCGGCCATGGAGCTGGTCAGGATAGAGCTTGGCTCGGACTCCATGGTGAGATCTTCAATCAGCTCCTGGGAGACCCCCAAGGTTACAAATCCTCAGGCCTCGCAGACCCACAGGTGCTTCCCAGGGAGGAGGCCAAACTGCTCTGCAGAAACAGCCAGTGTCACCCTCACCCCCAACCAGCTGGGCCCTCCTATTCCTCCCACCCATCAAACTTACTCTTTCCTTCCCCCTCTCCCACCCAATTCCTCCCTCCCCTCAGCCTCAGCTGTCCCTCCGGCCTTACAATTCCCCCACTGCCAGCTCCTGATCAGTGTTAGAAGCTTCCCCTTCCCTGATTCCCAGCCCTCAGCCCCAGGAATCCCTGTCCTCTGCTTCCCCTTCCAGCCCCACAAACTCTTCCTCCCATGTCTGGCTTCCTCACCGCAGGGGCCGGGCACGGGGTCCCACTCACCGCAGTGCTCTCTACAAAGGCCACTTTCAAGAAGTGAGGCTCCAGTGTGTTCCGCCCCTGCCTCTGTGCCGAGAAGCACAGACTCGGGACAGCATGGAGGAAGCGGAGCTGTTTGGCCATGTCCTGCACCCACTAGGAGTGGGATTGGGGGAGAGAGAGAGAGACTGTTAAATAGGGACCTCCCCGCCCCACCCAAACCAGCTCCAGGGCTCAGGACCTCTATGGGGTTGGTCAGACAAAGCCCCCCCCCTTCCCAAAACCACAGTGTCACCCTACACAGACTGGGGTTGTAACTGGGACAGTGTGTGTGGGGAAAGGACACCTTGGCCTATGTGGGACAAACACTCCCACTTTGGGGTCTCAGGTAACAGAGAAGAAGTGCCCCCCATTAGGGTGACGGTTTCTCTGGGACAAGACCCCCCTGCATAGGTGGGGATGGAACAAGGGGCAGGACAGACTCGGTGGCGCTGCAGCTGTGGAATTTTTGTACCTCTTCTCTGCCCTGGAGCTGCTGCTGGATGACCCTGGTGGTGGCTTGTTCTGGGGACACATCCTCCTCCTCCAGCTGGCCACTGGGGGTCTCTGCCCCGGGGAGAGAAGGTAGAAAGGATCATTCCTGCTGCTGCTGGGGGGATGCAGTGGAGAGAGAAGGCTCATTGTTCCCCCCTCCTCTGCAAGGAACCCCATGGCAGAGAGGGCCCCACCCTGTCCCTCCCAGAGACACCCTCAGCCCCATCAGCCTCAGGGCCCCGTGGCAGTCAGCTCCCCACCATCATCATCAGGGGAGGCTGGGGCTCCCACAACTCCACCCAGCATCCCGTGCCACAGGGCGTGGCTGTGTCACTCCCACTGGTGTCAGTGGGGCTCACGTGGCTCAGTCCTGGTGCCTTGGCGAGCCCATGGGCACAGAGTGTTACTAGTCCCCCACCGCCCAGTCCTCCTCCCTTTCCCTTGGGTCTTCCCTCACCTGCAAAGAGGGAGCCTTCAGCCTCAGGGCTGGTGAGACCCCACTGAGGGGCTGCTGGCCCCTTGGGAGTAGGTGGAGCTGCTGGTGCCAGAGTCTCCCATCTTCTGCTCTGGGCTGGCTGGGGCCTCTTCCTTGGCCAGGCTGGTGGATGGCTCCCGCTGGGCCCTGGGGCTGGGCTCCTGGCTCCTCTGCTTCCTGTAAAGGAAGCCCCAGAGCCATCTTGCCTGGCTCCCACCCTCCCCTGCATAGCTTCACCCTGGGCCACCTCCATTTGGGTGCAGGCCCTAAGGCACTGCTATGGGAGCTAGTGTCTTCCTCCTCCTCCAGAACACAAGGCAGCTCCTCCTCTTTGCCTGGCCACAAGCCTCTTCCCCGCTCGTGGGGACAAAGGGTCCACACTCCTCCTGGGCAAACCAGCCGCTGTTTCCCATGGGCTCTGGAGCCACCTGCCCAGCCTTCCTCCTCAGCATCTGCTTCAGCCTCTCCATCCTGGAACTGAGTGGGGAGCAACCATGAATCTGGGCTCAAGGCAGCCTCTCATTAATGGGCCCGACTGCTCCCCTGCCCACCTCCCCTCCGCTGAGGCAACTCCCCCACACCGCACACCCCATGCCAGAGCACGGGGGCTGCCATCCACACACACACAGTGACTTCACAAAGGCCTTTGGCAGGAACTTAGCCTATTGGGACAAGGTGGTGAGGCAGCTGTGACCTCACAGAGGTCCCTTGACAACAGCCAGGAAGGATAGGGATGAGAGGCAGGAGGAACCTCGGAGACCCTTATAGCCTTGCTGCAGCAAGCCTCCATCTCGCGGTCTCTCTGTGAGGACAAAAAGAGGATTGGTGTGGAGGAGATTCTTTGAGAGTTTTTACATTTCTCTGTGGATTTTGTTGAAAGAAGTCATCATCTGCGTAGAAGGTAAGAAAAAATATAGGCTATATGTACATGATGGGGCGGGAGGGCGGAACTCTATCCTGGGAAGCAGTGACCCTGAAAAAGACTTGGTGTTATAGGGGATAATCAGCTGACCATGAGCTCCCAGTGGGATTCTATGGCCAAAGGGGCAAATGTGACCCTTGGAGCAGTACATAGAATCTCAGGTAGAAGTAGAGAGGTTCTATATCTCTGTACTGGGCACTGGTGCAACCACTCCTGGAATATTGTGTCCATTTCTGGTGTCCACAATTTGAGACAGATGCTGATAAATTGCAGAGGGTTCACAGAAGAGCAACATGAATGATGAAAGGATTAGAAAACATTCCTTGTGGTGACAGACTACAGGAGCTCAATCAAAGAGAAGGTTAAGGGATGAGCCTAAGGGAATGAATATTTACTAATGGGCTCTTCACTTTAGCAGATAAAGGTGATGAGCAGACAATGGCCACAAGCTGAAGCTAGACCAATTCACACTGGAAATAAGGTCAGGGTTTGGAGCAATTCACCGAGGGTTGAGCTTGATCCTCCACAACTGACCTTTTTTAAAATCCAGATTGGGTGTTTTTTCTAAAAAATCCCCTCTAATTCCTGTGCAGATTATTTTGAGAGAAGTTCTATGGCTGATGTGAAACAGAAAGTCAGACCAGAGTGGTTCCTTCTGGGCTTGGAATTTATGAATCTGTGACTCGCTGGAGATGTTTGAAATTTGTCTCTTTTTGCTTCCCTCTTCCTCCTTCCCTCTTGTCTCTTCTTCTCTTTTCTCTACTACTCTTCTTCCTGAGGAGGGTGGGGCTGTGCTCCAGCTGTCATTGTAGGAGGCCCTCACGAAGATGTGGGGCTGGAATTGTGTGCTGATGGTCATCTCTACTAGAGTGATCTCCTGTGGTGACTAGTGCTGTCTTTTGTCCGTCTGTTGAGAATGCTCAGCTTCCAGGCCCTGAGAGTCTCCGCACTGATTGGCCAAGTTTGGGGTTATTGCTGAGTTAATCAGGAGGAGACTCAGGCCTTGTTGGCTGAGTGTAGTGAGGCCTAAGGCTCAATTCAGTGGCATTTCTTTGTCTGTCTGTAACATAATAATTTTTGAAGACTGCGTCCAATTCCAAAATTTCAGGGAATTTCTGAATATTTTTCACTTTGTTAGATGCCCCTAAATGTGTTGTATTTCAAAATTAAAATTTTGGAGAGCTAAACTCCACCAAAGAAGTTTTTTGTTATTTTCCTTGATGGTATGAAGCCACTTCAGCACAGCATGGTCGGTTTGCAGGTGGAAACGCCATCTCCAAACGTATGCGAGTAGCTTTTCCAGAGCATACACAATGGTGAAACATTCCTTTTTGGTGATTGACCAGTGGCTTTCCCTCTCAGACACAGTGGGGGGCAAACACGGTAACTGGTTTGAAGACAGAGCTTGGTAAGCTTATGAAGGGGATGATAAGATGGGGTTACCTGCAGTAGCAGGGGCTAGATTTGCTGTGGAAGGAGGCCCCTTCTAGTCCTGTGCCCCGTGTTCCTATGAGTGACCCTCCTTGGAAATGCTGAAACAGCCCCTTAATCCTCTCTTTATCTTAATGGGGGTGTTTCCAGATGAGACAGGGAACTGAAGAAATGTTTTGTAGCTTCAGGTCATATTAACTTTGTGCTGGATTTCCCACAGGGCTCAGAGCAACAGGGGGAACTGCCCCCTCAGCTCAGGAGAGTCAGGGTTGCCGGAATGGGCTAGATTTTCAAAACAGCACAGCTCCCATTTAGACACGATAATAAGTGGCCTGATTACCAAAAGACTGAAGCTCATTGGGAGCACACTGGGTGCTCACCTGTCCCCATGTTACCAAAGTATGCCTATAAGCATCCACATTTACTACATGTTAGAGCTGCTGTAATGTTTTTCCCTGAAAATATTTTTCTTCATGAAAAATGCCTTTGTGACCAAAGTGAATATTTTGAAAGTGAATTATTTCTTCGTTTTCCAATGAAAATTTCAGTAATCATGTTTGAGTTTTGGTAAAAATGGGCATTATTTGGTAAAAACAACTAAAACCCAAAAATGTTACCCAGAAAATCTTTGGTTTCTGTTTTTTTTCATGAAAGAAACTGGAAAAGTTTCACAGGAAATTTTGGAAGAACTGAAAAGTATTCAAAACTGCTTGTAAAAAGTAGTTCACAGTTTTTTGGCTCCATTCATTTTAATTTCTGATAACAAACAAGTGCAATGTTTTATCCTTTAAGTAAGGAGTACTGTCTTACTTGTGACCTTCAGATACCGAGTGATGCTTAGCAGAGAATTTCACACCTGGTTATTGTCATTTTTGTACATGTATCCACAGGAAATATTGCCTGAACTGCCAGTCATGCTGTAAGCTAATTCATAAGAGAATTTTCCTCTCCTGGCTTGCAGCCTTGAAATTTCCATCCCATCCTGACAAAAGAAAACATTGGAGACAGGGGCTCCTACGGGGATTAAACATCTGCTGCTAACAGTGTCCCCCACATTAGCAGAGATTGTCCCCAGGAACATCTCAGTGGCAGGAAGTGTGCCTGGAAAAATGAAAACTCAGTGACTCATCCTCCTTAAGTGGTTCATTTGCACATAATCAAGGGCCCATTGACATGAGTGAGTGCAGGATCAGACCCTGCTAGAATTACCAAGCTAATTGTCAAAGACAAAAAATTTTGACTGAGATTTTCAGAGTAGCTTAAAGGAGTTAGGCGCTCAAATTGCCTTCAAATGGACTGGCAAGGTCCCTTTAATGGGATTTCCTATGATAGCAGGGGATTGGATTCCATGACCCAGGAGGATCTTTCCAGTACTATGTCCAGTGGTAAAAAATACCTTTGCAGATTGGGCCCTTAGGTTCTTTTGGAAATGTAAAATTCTAGTTTAGTTTTATGTCCCGATCTCGCAATGAGCTGTGCAGGGGCAGCCTTCTGTACCTGTGTGAGGTCCATTGACATTAATGGGACTCCATGAACTACACAGAGTTCACTGCAGGATCCAGAGCTTGCCTGCTCCTCAGTCAAATTTTACTTTCACACTGGAGAAACCTCACTGAGGTTAACTGAGTTTCATTAGTTGGTTTTATTTCTGCAGCTGCTTTGAGCAAACACTCACCAGAAGAAGTGCAGCTGGAATCCTGCCATTGCTGCAAGGCAAAGCTCAGAGCTTGGGAAAGAAAAGCAAATGTATTTTAGGGAAAGGAAATGAAACAAAAGAAAAAACATTTTATTTGATTTTGCAAGGTAGAACTTCCCTGAAGTGCAAATGAAATAAAGTTTATGAGTGGAAAAGATATTTCACCCCCACTGTCTGCTCTTTAGGAAGTGTAGCTATTAAACTAGATCTAGAATTGGTCACATTTTATACATGATCTTTTAAATTAAATGTTCAGTCTTGTTTTTTAGAAAGAGAAATGCAACGTTTCTCCTCATCTTTGTCAACAGCAAATTTCTCGTGATAATGTCCAGTAAGTTAATCACATTGTCAGTTAAACTGAAAAGACTTTAACTGAATAAAAGGAAAGATAAGAATGATACCACATCTGTGTCGGTACTTAGGTTGAAAAATTTCCATCAAAACTGTTCAATGGAAAATTGGAATTTTAGCTCAGTGCAATTTTCTGCAGAAAATGTGATCTTTCAGTGGAAAATTTTGACTTTCATGAAAAACTCCAAAACCTGAAAACCCAAACACTTTCAGATAAACCTTTTGGGTGTTGGTGTTTTGTTTTTCAATGAAAAGGTAACATTTTACATGGAAACTTTTGACAAAAATTACATATATATATAGTTTCATTTTGTGTGGAATTTCCCACCTCCCTCCCCCGCCCCCCAAAAACTAAACAGCCCCCCAGCTCTTGTACTTATATAGTGCTAATCACCATGGTACTCGATAGTTTCACATCCACCAAAAACACCCTTTTAAGGAAGGGAAGAACTGTTTTGTACCCTCTGGTCTTTTTCCTTCCCTTGCTCTAGAGAGCTCTGGTGGGAGTATAAGATATTTTCTCCTTCATTTTGGTTGTGGTGGGAAAGTTTACCAAAGAGGAGGGGCACAAAGGTGATCAGACTATGGATTACTCTGATCTCATCCCACAGAGTCCCATCGCCAGACAATGCCACATCTCCAGCTCTACCACACTCTGCCTTGGGGTTAGTTGTCCCAGGAAGCATGGCTCCCCTGGAGGGTGGTGGATGGAGAAGCAGCTGGGGATATAGCTGGGACCTGGTCCATTAGTGGCTTTGAAGACAAGCCCATGGCAGGTACTGAATGCAGGTTGGGAGCTGGGGTGGGGGACTGGAATGAAGGTGATGTGCTCAGAACAGCCCATCCCACAGAGGAGGAAGATTCTCTGTTCTGTCCAAGCTGGAGCCTTTGCATTTAGCTTGAGGGTCAATGGAACAAATAGACTGAGCCAGGCCCATGTGAGCAGCTGCATCCAGCCTGTTCAAGCCTCACCTCACCCTGTTTCTAACTGGTGACTTTTTAAACTCTGCATCACAGAGTGTCCCAGTCCATGGAGCAGGGACAGCCTCTCGTTTACACTATGGCCCTCTGGCAGGGCACAGGGTCCCCAGAGAGATGAACCAACTCCCACTTCACAGGCTCTTTGCACTCCTGAGCGGTGTAAAGGGGCATTAGTGTAAAGCAGAATCCAGGCTATGGCAACCCGAAAAAGGGCCTGCGTCTGCTTTTGCTCACAGCAGTTCTGCTCTAGTTTAATTCTACTGGGCCTGATCCTTCATCACTGTGCACCTGGCAGGGTTCCCGTCCCAATTCAGTGTACATAATCCCACAAAGGGGCGAGGCAGCTGCTGCTTCTGGCTATCGGAGGGGCGAAGGAGAGGGGAACCAAGCTGAAACTCACCATGCATCATTTCTCAGAGCTCCACACGCACACAACACAGCCAAGTGTCACGATACTCACAGAGAAGCCACAGCCACGGTGAGAAAAGCCCTGCGAGATTCGCCATCGGCTGCCCAGCCCGAGAACTCTGGAGTGGTCTCTGCTCCCCACGGCAGGGCCTGCGTCCTGCTTCGGCTCATTGAGAGCATTATGACGTGGAGAAACTGCTGCTGGTCTGAGCCCTGCTGTGACCCTCTGCTCTTCCAGTCGTGGGTCGATAAGGTGCACCTCAGCTCTCTGCTCTGCACTTCCCTCTTCTCCTGGAGGCTTGTGCAGCTTAGCAGCAGCCTCTCCGCCCTGCTCCCTGAGTAGGTGCAAGAAAACCCACAGTTTCTTCCCACACTGACCTCTCTCCTTCTCCTTGGGTTGAAGCAGCAGGGATGCTGCTGCAGGCCTGAGCTTTGAGCCTGCTCTTGCTTATAACAGTTCGGGAGGAGAATGTGCAGTCTCTCTCTCAATCCCTCTCTGTGCAGGATGGTTGTCGTGGTGAGCTGTCCACTTAGAGGCTATTTCTGCGCCTTTAGGTTGTCAAGAGAAAAGAGGCTTCAGTCCCTCTCTGCTCAGGTGAGTCCACTTCTGCTGCCGACCTATACTGTCTGTGGACTACGTCCCCCACTCAGACTAAGAATAGAAAGACGCTTACTGCCTTTCACTCCATGAGACTCACATGGACTTTCTCACACCTGAATGCTTTGCACATGCTGGGCTTGGGTCTCCTTTCGCTTGCCCTGACGTAAATCAGGAGTAACTTGAAATCAAGTCTGGATGTTTCACTAACAGGTGCTCTAGTTCAAATAGGAATTAATTCAGGGAAGTTCTATGGCTTGTGTTATACAGGAGGCCAGACTAGATGACCGGACTCTATCCTGGGAAGCAGTGACTCTGAAAAAGATTGCGGGAGGGGAGAAAGAGGGTGGATAATCATCTGAACATGAGCTCCCAATGTGATACTATGTTCAAAAGAGCTAATGTATTCCTGGGATGCATAAACAGGGGAATTCTGTATAGTAGTAGAGAGGGTTATTTTACTTCTGTATTTGCACTGGTGAGACTGCTGCTATGTCCAGCTCTGGTGCCCACAATTCCAAGAAGGATGTTGATAAATTGGAGAGGGTTCAGAGAAGAGCCAGGAGAATGATTAAAGGATTTGAAAACCTGCCTTATCTTGATGCACTCAAGGAGCTCAATCTATTTGGCATAACAAGGAGAAGGTTAAAGGGTAACGATCCCAGTCTGTAAGTACCTATATGGAGAACAACTATTTAATAATCGAGTCTTCAATCTAGTAGAGAAAGAGATAACATGATCTAATGGCTGGCAGCTGAAGCTAGACAAATTCAGACTGGAGATAAAGCATAAATGTTTAAAGGTGAGGGTAATTAACCACTGGAACAATTTACCATGGGCAGTGGTGGATTCTCCATGACTGACAAGTTTTAAATTGAGATTGGATGTTTTTCTAATCTGCTCTGGGAATTCAGGGAAATTCACGAGCCTGCGTTATACAGGAGGTCAGATGATTACACTAGTCCCTTCTGGCCTTAGAATCTACAGATCTAGGGTCACAATGTTCTCTTTGGATCTTACAATCTATGCACTTCATGGCACCATTTACCCCAGTGGAAAGTGAGCTGAAAATGCTGCCAAATCACTCTTCATGCCCTGCTCATTGGGGTAAATGACGAGTATGGCTGGTCAAAACGTTTCTAATGAAACATGTTTCCCAAGAGAAAATGTGATTTTTGGCAAAATCAAAAAATTCTGTAGGAAAACATCAATATTGGTGGAGTTTTCTATCATTAGGAGTGAAGTTGACATAAATTTCTGTGTCCACCTGAGCCACTACAATGCCTCATGGCAGTTCCAGGTCTTTCATGCCCCCATTCTCTCCTAGGTGCTTTGCTCTGTGGGTGGCAGTCACCGCACCTCTGAAACCCAAGCCCTCAGGGTTGTGGGGCGAGACCCTTAAGATCTGGGCCATTCAATGCAGGGTCAGATGAGGGAAATGCGGCTAATGCCCCACTACCAGAGGCTACACCTGCTGACTCAGACTATTATTTAATGACAGTAGATTCTGGGTTCAAAACATTAAAGCTTATAAATACAAACTGTCAACAGCAGATATCAAAAGTTTAGCCTTAAATCAAACTCTAATTTCTTACTCTGCATCTCTGAATATTTAGCAGAGATGGAAATATTTTTCATCAGCTTGTGTGCATACAGAGAAATCAACATTTATCAACATTTACCGATGTTAGGGGGCTTATTCCTTCACCCACTCACTTCCCTGGTCCTTCTTGCATGAACAGAGAGCAACAATACCCGAAGTCCAAAGGTGCAAACAATTCGATGTTTATTGGGGTGAACTTCCAGCAAGCATGATTCCAGTTTCCTTCCTTAGTATCCTCCTTCCCAGCTCTGACACCACAGAGCCTTACACCTGTGTCCCTGTTCCCATTCCTGCCCTTAGCCAAACATGATTCCAATTTCCTTACTCCCATTCCCTGTTCCCATTTCCCCCTTTAGCAAAACATGATTCCAATTTCCTTACCCCCATTCCCTGTTCCCATCTCCCCCCCACACCCACTCACTTCCTCATTGACTACAGATTATATAGTAAAACTTGAGTTCCGCTTAGCTATACCTTAACCAATCATTTTCCTGAAATTTAACTAACCAATCCTAACAGATTGTAACATGATTATGTAACCAATTATATCCCACCACCTTAATTAGTTTACACCCAGCAAAATTAATTATACAGCAGACAGGAACAATCACAGAACCAGACAGAGATTATACAGGCAAACAATAGCAAAGTGGGAACTATAATGACAAAACAATACAGAAGTGAGGATTTCACATCCCAGTATTGATAAGTGAGTTCTTGCCAGACAGGATGCTGTTTCCTTTTACATTTTCTAGGCACTTCCCTTTCTCTGGAGGTGATAGGCACTCTCAGGACAGGATTGTATTCCTAACAGCCCAATAGCACCTTCTTTCAATGTGACTAGTTTGGAATGTGAGGATGTGACCGGTCACTTCCCAGCTTGTGGCTGCCTCTGCTGCTTAGCCAAAGGCCTTAGCCTAAGAACAGGGCCTCAAACTGTCACAGTAAGAGAAGGCCCTTACACCAGCAGACAGTGATTTTGATTCTTTCTTTTATACCTCTAGAACTAGCCAAGTGATAAGAATACCCCTAAATTCTTAAAGTACAGGCCTTTGCAGACAGGCCTGAATATCTATATCCTAACAACCGATAAAAATCTAAGCCTAGTTATTGTCCTGCTTTCTGCCCAACCCTTTTGGGTGGCTTGTGCCTCTGTAAGAAGTAGCAGGGAGAAGTCCCTAAGTGCAGGAAAAGCAATTGTACCTGGCCACCATTGTGTGAAGTGTGCATGTGTGTGTAACAATTTTTCTGTTACTTTGGAATACTAACAATCAGTTATTTTAGACTTCTCACAACAATACTCCCTGGCATTGTAAATGTCCCATCTAAGGAGCAGTGTCACTGTGCTTTCATCCTGAAACATGGCTCTCTGTACTTTTCCATAGATTGAGGAGGGTGACTAGTGAGAATTTTAGCATTGTGTTAATTGTGAAGCAGGGTCACTGAGACTTTACACACACCTGAGATCATGTAAAAACAATCAGGGAGGTACACTGGCTCCAGCACACAATGATGCTAAATACCAAAGCCAAATAACACTAGTTACCTGTGTCTGGCAAAAAGTGTCTGTCAGTTTTGCAACTTTAAATGAAAGATTCAAATGGATTTTTAGTGGTATTATTTAAAAACAAAAACAATTCACCTTAAACCTACAAAACAAGAGTTTTACAAACCAGGAGTGTTGATTTAGGTCCTTAAAACCTCACATATTTACACAATATATATTTACACACACAGAGATACATACATATTCTTTTCCTTAACATTCCTTGCACGGCTATTATTATTTTTTACACAACTATACCCTGATTACACTCCCATCTTGTACAATCAGAGAGAGTCAAGTTAAGTTCCAATAGAAACCCCTTACGGTCCTTTAGTGATTTTGATTAACTTGTCGAATAGTCAAATAATATAAATCAGAGTATCTGGCTGCCTGCTGCAGTCCTTTCCAGACCGGTTCTGTGTGAAAAGGGCCCATTTTCCTTTAGAAAAGCTATAAAGGGTCCTGGGGACCAAAACATAGTGGTGGTAGTAGCCATCTGACCCATTTGTTTAATTTGTTTAACTACCAGGGTTCCACCCAATGTGACAGTACCAAGTTGCACAAATAATTACATTTACATAACTGGGTTTTGTCATCAAACCAAAAACTTCCTTCGTGTAACAACTGTTACTCTTCAACTGTTACTCTTCAACATCTTCACAAGTGTTAACTTTTAACATTTCCACAACTCCAAACTGTTTACTTCCCTGCAAATTTCCCCCACACTCTGTAGTATTAATTTCTGCAAACAACTGCCTTTTACCTATGCTGTCTTTACCTCGGAATTGTTCAAAAAGGCAGTAAAAAACTTTTATCTCCATGGTCGCTCCTGGATCTTTTACTCTAAAAATTTCAACGGAATCCAGCAGACTTTCGCCATGCTTTCTCCAAAAAATCCTCCCAACATTTCACATGAATATCTAAAGTACCCTCCATTAAAACTTCAGAAAAACTAAAAGTGTGAGAGAGGGGGCTGGGGTGGAAAGCAGCCAATTAACCCTGTGCAGTTATTTTAAAGAACAGGCTAACAGCAGCAAATTAAGCAAACTGAGGAGGAGGAGGAGGAGAAGAAGAAGAAGAAGAAAATGATATAGTTAGCTCTGAGGAAAGGGTAGGGCTCCCTAAGCTTAAACAGTTGGGAACCCGAACCCCCAGGTTTTTACTTGGCTTGGGGAGAAGAGTGAGGGTTGTTACCCACTCCTGCAAACCCTGCCGTTTTTCACTTTGAAACTTTTTTCCTCCACTCCCCTAGGACCAAGTCCCAGCTCCTGTCACTTAAGGTGGTCTGTTAACTCTGCTTTTGACGTCAAACCCTGTTGTGCCAAATCATCTTTACCTACCCCTAACTCTAATTGACAATCCTCCAGTAGCCTTCGCTGGAGTAGCACCAAACTTGAAAGATTACTGGCAGCTTCCCATAACGCTGCCTTTACTTCAAACCTCTTACAAGCGGACTTAAGTGCCCCCTTTCACTGGAAGGCATCCTGTCCCCATGGTAATAGCCCTCGTTCTGCTACCCATTTACCAAGGAGGGTGGGCTCCTCAGCCAGCCCCCATCCCTCTGGATCCCCTCACACTGCTCCCATTTCCTTCTTAATCTCATCCCAGGTTGACCCCCGCACCTGGCTGCCACTCGCCTGTCCAATGTGATGCATCTGAGTCATGGCACCAAGATGTTGGAGGGCTTTCCCTTTACTGCCTCCCCTGGTTTTTGTCATGCAGATGGAAAGCAAAAGACCAGAAGTCTGAAGTGCAGGCAATGCAATGTTTACTGAGATTAGTTTCCAAGCAAGCATATTCCGAAGCCCTTCATACTAGTCGGGCTTATTTCTATACGCCAATAGAGTCTGTTCCCTGGTGTTCCCTTCCCGGCTCTGACACCGCAGAGCCTTGCCTGTGTCCCTGTTCCCCGTTCCCTATTCCCTGTTCCCGCCGTTAGCAAAAATTATTTCAATTTCCCTTCCCCACACTTCCTGTCTGACTCCAGTTTTTTAGTAATATTCTCAGCTATACCTTAACCAATCATTTTACTGAAATTTAACTAACCAATCCTAACATATTGTAACATAATTTTCTAACCAATTATATCCCACTACCCTAATTAACTTACACCTAGCAAAGTTAATTATACAGCAGACAGAAACAATTAGAGAACCAGACAGATTAACAATAGAAAAGTGGGGGCCATAAAGATAAAACAATACAGAAATGAGGGTTTCACAACCACAACCATTAATAAGTGATTTCTTGCCAGACAGGATGCTATCAAACTAAGTTTTCATTAACTATCTTAAGAGCTGTTTCATTATCTGGTGGTGATGGGTACTATCAGGACAGGATCGTCTTCCTAACAGCCCAATACCACCTTATTTCAATGTGACAGGTTTGGGATGTGAGGAGGTGACCATAGGCTTCCCAGTTTATGGCTGTCCCTGCTGCTTAGCCAAAGCCTTAGCCTAAGAACAAGGCCTCAGACTATCCTAGTGAGAAAAGGCCCATACACAGGTGGACTGTGATTTTGATTCTTTGTTTTTATACCCCTATAACTAGCTAAGTGATAAAAATACACCTAAGTTCTTAAAGTATAGGCCTTTACAGGCAGGCCTGAATATCTATATTCTAACATAGACCCTTTTGTTCCAAAATAAGAGTTCCTTTTTCTGAATTAACTTAATCCAGACATATCGTTAATTTGGAAAAAGGAATTCATTCTGGAATAAGAGTGACCACATATGAAGTTATTCTGTAATAGTTACAGTCCCTGTGAGGACAAGCCCTTTTTCAATACTATAAAGAAAGCTAAATTTGTCTTCAAGTCCCTCCTTAAACACACCTTTGCCAGTACCCTTTAAAATGTTGACCTCTCAACAAGAGACCGTTGAATAAAATAGTCACCAGAGGATATACACATAACCCCACCTCCCCTAGAGAAGCAAACTTCACTCTAAATTTCACTGCCCCATCACTCCGATATTGGTGCCAATCACCCATTCCTGAACCGTCACCTCTTCATGGGAGTCCAGATCCTCAGCTAGTGTAAATGGCTGCAGCTCCACTGAAGTCCACAGAGCTCACCTGGATTTACACTGGCTAAGGAGCTGGCCCTGTCTGCTTAGTCTCCAGTCTGGCAAATGTGCTTAATTTTACCACTGTGAAGTTGATTTCAGTGGAAATATTTCCAGTAGTAAAGTTAAGCATGAACTTGTTAGGTGGTGTGTTTGCAGGATCAGGGCCTTACATTGTCATCTCCTACAGGCAAACACCTGGTCTAAACAGTGTGTATATGTGTAATTATCCAGGATCATTTTCCTGCATATCATATAGGATGAGTCCTGTAAGTGGCCCAGAACTCATTAATATTGTCCTGTCACTCAGGGTGTTATTTTGGCTGAAATATTTGCCAGCATCTCAACGGCAAACATTTTTGTTTCATTTACTTTTGAATTGAAAGTTTGTTTTTGTTTCAGTTTTTGAAAGCTGAACAATTTTTGAGATTTCAGACATTTTTCCTTCTTCCTTTTTAGCAACTGAATAAGCAGAATGAATGACGTCTAGTTCCTCCCTCCCCCCTCCCGGTTTTTCCTTTTTTTCACCACTCCAACTTTTCAAAATTTTTCCAAAAGTTACAAAGTGGTAGAGTCTTGGAGTTTCATTTTGTCTTTTGCTTCTGTAACTTTTCCAGAGTTGGAGATGTTTTGAAAACCTGAGAGTGGAAAAAGGAAAAAATATAGAAACAAGGAAAAATCCACAACCCTGAAAAGCTTTCATATTATTGCTTTTTGTTGGAGTAAAATGGAGAAAGAGGAAAAAAAAAAAAAAAACCACACAACATTTTGAAAACTCCAGGGTTTGGAAACTGAAATGAAACTTTTGATTCAAAACAAATTAAAAAATTATTCAAGATGAATTGAAATAAATACCTCTTTGACTTGAAATGAAAATTTTATTTTGTTTAATTTTGAAATTTTCCCATGAAACATTTCAAATGAAAAATTTCAGATGAAATTTCCTACCATTTCTAACCCCTGGTCTGATCTGATCTGGCAATTCCTATTAGTCTATGAAGCAAAGGCATTTGTAACATTAACATGCAGATTACATGTTTTACATATTGGATTAACATATTATTTCAAATGAACTGATGACGTCCTTTACAGATGCTACACTCCATACATACGTACCATTGATTTTTTTTTTTAAATTACATTAGCTATGCATATGAACCAACATGTTCTTTCCACATGAGTCTGGAATCTCACTGCCATTTAAGAAATCAGACAGGTTAAATCTGTGCCACTCTTTATTTGTCCATTCAATCAACAAATGGACAAGTTCTGTTCTGTATATTTTCAAGTTTTTAAACATTTCTCTATCATCTGTATCCTCTTCCCTGTGGTGCAGGGGCCCACATACTGAACTCAATCTCTGAAACACTTTTCCTCCAAACTGTTCTGTCAAGGGTCCTTCCCCACTCTGAACTCTAGGGTACAGATGTGGGGACCTGCATGAAAACCCCCTAAGCTTATTTTTACCAGCTTAGGTTAAACTTCCCCAAGGTACAAACTATTTTACCTTTTGCCCTTATACTTTATTGCTGCCACCACCAAGCATCTAACAGATATATAACAGGGAAAGAGCCCGCTTGGAAACATCTTTCCCCCCAAAATCCTCCCCAGATCCTACACCCCCTTTCCTGGGGAAGGCTTGATAAAAATCCTCACCAGTTTGCATAGGTGAACACAGACCCAAACCCTTGGATCTTAAGAACAAGGAAAAAGTAATCAGGTTCTTAAAAGAAGAATTTTAATAGAAGGGAAAAAAAAAAGAATCACCTCTGTAAAATCAGGATGGTAAATACCTTACAGGGTAATCAGATTCAAAACATAGAGAATCTCTCTAGGCAAAACCTTAAGTTACAAAAAGACACAAAAACAGGAATATACATTCCATTCAGCACAGCTATTTTATCAGCCATTTAAACAAAACAGAATCTAACGCCTATCTAGCTAGATTACTTACTAAGTTCTAAGACTCCATTCCTGTTCTGTTCCAGGCAAAAGCATCACACAGACAGAGAGAGCCTTTGTTTCTCCCCCCTCCAGCTTTGAAAGTATCTTGTCTCCTCATTGGTCATTTTGGTCAGGTGCCAGCAAGGTTATCCTAGCTTCTTAACCCTTTACAGGTGAAAGGGTTTTTCCTCTGGCCAGGAGGGATTTTAAAGGTGGTTACCCTTCCCTTTACATTTATGACATGTTCATTTAAGGGCATGTTGCTCTGTGGGAAAATGAGAGGGAATTAGCCAACACAATGCCAGCTGCATTTAGCATCCCATAATGAAGCCTGTATCCATATCTCAGGCAGCTTATTATTGGTGATGAGGCATCAACTTGAGGGGCACTGGCTAGACTTTCAGATCCCAGTCTGAATTTGCAGGGTTGGAAGAGAGATTAAAACAAAGGAATGACCTGCTCACCGATTTCAGATATTTGACATTTCAGCTGTGTTGGTTCATATTGATTGGACACACACGTCACATGGTATAATTTCTGTTCCCTGATTGGGACCCTCATTCAGTAAAGCTCTTAAAGTTAAGCATGTGAGTAATCCCATTGACTTTAATGGGACTATCCATGTGCTGAAATCTAAGCACATGCTTAAGAGCTTTGCCAATGCAAGGCCTAAATGAGTATAATGTTTTGAATCAAGTTTCTGGTTCAAATACTTGCACTGATTCCAAAATTTGTTTTCTGTGCCATTCCCTGACAGTAGCTGAAAATTCTCTGGTTTTGCAAATGGGAAGGTTGTGATTTTCAAAAGAGCTAAGAAGTTAAGAGCCCAATTTCCATTGAATTTCACTGCAGAACTCCCCTAAAATCCTTTGAATGTCCCACCCTAAATGCATTCTCTGGAATGTTAGCAAACAGTGAACCCAGATGGATTGTTAACACAATCAAGGGGATCAAATGAGACTGGTTCTCTGCTCACACTGAGCTGTGCTTGGCACAGGACCAAAGGGGAGTGCAAAGGTGGCTCTAAGGTATCTTTAGGCTCCATGATCCTGGGGCCAACCAATGACCAACCCGGGCACTGTGACGAAGTGAGAATTTTCTGTAATAATGTTAAGAATCCTATGTGTGCTTCAATTTCCCTCTGTATTTTGCATTGCTGTCCAGTGGAGACTAAAGAGTTAAGTCTGCCCTTGGGGCAGAGCAAGAGACATGAGGTGTGTGTGTCACCCTGCCGCGTGGGGCAGAATGAATGGATTGTTAAGAAACTGGCTGGAACCTGCTGAAACTTACCCAGAGCTGTGGAGATTCCCAGACACACCCCCAGATTCCCAGACACGCCCCCACACAGGGGGGTAAGTAGCGGCTGCTCTCTCCCAGGGATGCTTGGTGGTAGAACACATCATGGACTAAGGGCTACTTTAGATCCCATCGCTTCCTCGCCTGGGTGTGTCACTGAGGCCCCAGAGCTGCGCTGTCACAGAACAACCCTGATAATTCCAGCATTAAACAAGGTAGTGTAACAGCCGAAGCTGGCAGAGACGTATTGGATTGTGGTCCAGGGAAACAGGGGGGAGGGGGGAAAAAGTCTCTGCCAGATGGGATTTTAGAGATTACAGATAACGCAAAGTAAAGTTATAGGGCCCAATCCCCAGCTGGTGTAAATCAGTCCCGCGCCCCCGGAGTCAGTGGTGCTATGCTGATTCACCCTCTCTGACAATCTGTACCACAGTGTCCATTTGACAAGAAGAAATAGACATGGTCCAGTGTCACCAATGACTGGACAAGGTGAGTCTGGCTGGGAAATGAGGGTAAATGACCTGGCTGGAATTTGTAAAGAATCTTCGGGAGTTAGATCCACTGTAAATGGAACTTCTACTCTTCAGGGCCTGAATCCCTTGTGAAGATGAGGTGTAGGATGTGAAATCAGCTGGGCGTTGTGACACTGAGCACAGCAATGCATAAATAGCTTTAAACACATGGGCCTATGTCCCTTATGCTCCTTTGGTAATCCCCGCCTAGGGTTTCAGTGCAGAGGGCTGTGGGTCAGTTACTGAGCCGAGATGCAGAGACGTCAGGTTCACTCTTCTGTTGCAGATGAAGTGTAGAATAAGGAGAGATCTCCAGGGCTCTGATGTTCAGAGATTCATAGTTCTCTATATCCTTGTCTTGTCCCCCGAGTCCCTGGAAATAAAACATGTGCATATTAATATGAAGCAAAGGGGCTGGTGTCTTTCTGAGAAAGCTGAGATTTAATGGCAGAACCCAGCTGTTCTGAGGAGAGACCAATAATATTTCATTATTCATTATTCATATCATTCATCATTCATCACAGCAGGTGACTTTCCAAACTGCTCTAATAAATAACTAACACACTGATTTTACAGCAGGGCGGGGCAAATCATATCTGCCCGGTGCATTTTTGACATTCTGTGCTTCGCAGAGTGCTCGCAAACTGCTCCTGTCATTTAAAAATTGACTCAATATTCTGAAACATTCAGGAGATTTTGCAGGTGAGCGAAGGGCAGTCTTTGGGGTGCTGGCAAGAACCACCCAGAGTTGGGGTTTGGCCTTCAAGCTTCACAACTGGTCACCCCACATCACTGCTAGGTTGAATCCAGAGACTTCCTGTGTAACCTGGGTCTGCCCTTGGTGTCCCTAAACCTCTGACTGCCAGATGCTGGGACTGGACGACAGGGAATGGATGACTTGCAAATTGCCCTGTTCTGTTCATTCCCTCTGAAGCACCTGGCATTAGCCACTGTCAGGAGACAGGATACTGGGCTAGATGGACCTTTGGTCTGAGCCACTATGGCTGTTCTTATGTTCTTATGACCTTGGTCATGTTGCTTAGCGTGTCTGTGCTTCGGGTGCCCAACTGTACAATGGCGATAACAGGATTGCCCTACCTTACAGGGGGGTTATCAGGACAAACACATCAAAGACTGTGAAGCGCTTTGAGATCTACTGGGGGAAAGCGCAATATAAGAGCTACAAATTGTTATTATTGTTGTAATCCACATTCAGCATCCAACATGAATATTCAACACGGAACTTGTGTATTTGTGACTTTATCCACAGTCTGACAGACTCATGCAGGCCAGCATCAGATCTGTGAGATTCAGGGATATGAAAGGGCATGAACATTGTCAAAATGAACCAAGCCCCTAACATGTTCATTTTTTTTCCAGTCATTTGCCCAGCTCTACTGTATATTGCAGTTTCTATTGGAGGATCTCACAGCACTATCCAAACCAGAATTAATTGAGTCCAAATATCCCTGAGGTCATCATCAGATGCTGTAGTATATTATTATACACACTGTAAAAATACATGAACTGAGACATAGAAAGGTGTCATGTCACATATCACGCAGCAATTTAACTGCAAAGCCATAAATGGGACACATACCCAATCCCTGTAGTAGTTGCTATACCACATTTCCATGTAGAATCCTGCTCCGATTAATCTAATCACCAGACCCCATGAATCCTGATTGCCTGCCCCTCCTGCTCTAACCCAGGAGTCCTGGTGCCCAGCCCCTTCTGCTCTAACCATTAGACCCCACTCCCCTCCCAGAGCTGGGAACAGATCCCAGGAGCAGAGCGAGGTGAATAATGGATTTTTCATTTCATTGGCAATTCTGAAAAATCAAAAAACAATTTAGTTTCAGGTTGAACCAAAAATGCTCTTTTTGCGAGGGATTTTTTGGCAAATGGAAAAGTTGAAAAAACTTCCAAATCAAAATGTTTTGGTCATGCCCACCCTGCTCTGACCACTCCCATCCCAGAGCTGGGCACAGAACCCAGGAGTTCTGTCTCTCTGTCCCAACCCCCGCCGTAGCCACTAGCCCCCGATCCAGTGAATCTACGGCGCAAGGACTTCCTGAACTCAGGTCAATCGGAGTCTTTCCATTGACTTCAATGGACTTTGAATCAGACCCTAAGTCAAAAATGATACAACAAGGGGCCAATTTAAAGATTTTTCTTTTACTAGCACTCAGGTATTGTAAGGGAGTGGGGTCTCCCCAAGTCTTTAATATGTGGGAACAGATATTGGATGAGGACTTTTAATAAACAAAAATTTACTCAGTTACTTTCCCGCCCCAAATTCTCAGAAACACTGATACTAAAACTCCTCTAAATTAGACATTAGCCTGACACAACATTTCGCTTAAGGTCCCGCAACTCTGAAGCGTGTTGGAGTTGACCATGCATTTCAATGGGAGCAGGGTTACTTTAGGCAGCTAAATGCTTGCCGTGTTCTCGTAGCCATATTAGGTCACCCGCTTGTCTCTCTTAGGTAGGTAAAGTCGTTGAACTGTGAACGCACAGTTTGTATCGCCATCATGAGCCCAAGGCAGGAACAAACGCTTGTGAGATCTCTCACATGAGTCTTTTGGGGTTTTTTTTAGTTAGTTAGTTTGTTTGTTTTGGAGTTATCCACTGACAAAATGAGCTTCAGAACCAACCCCTAATCGTGAAGATTCTTACCTGAGACCAGAGGCTATTATGGGAGAAGAACATAAGTACGGCCGTGCTGGGTCAGACCAAGGGTCCATCTAGCCCAATAGCCTGTCTTGGATGGTGGCCAGTGCCAGAGCTTCCGAGGGAGCGTACAGAACAGGGCAATTTTGGAGAGAGGTTTAGGGTCAATCCAAATATGGGGTTGTATCCTTGACAATCTTGACTAATAGCCATTGATGGGCTATCCTCCATAAACTTATCTAATTCTTTTTTGAACCCATTTATATTTTTGGCCACCACAACATCCCATGGCAATGAGTTCCACAGGTTAGGTGTGTGTTGTAGGAAAAAGTACTTCTGCTCGTTTGTATTAAACCTCCTGCCTATTCATTTCATTGGGTGATCTCTGGTTTTTGTATTGTGTGGAAGGGCAAATAACACTTCTCGATTCTCTTTTCCCACACCATTCATGATTTTATAGATCTCTATCCTATTCCCCCTCTTAGTCATCTCTTTTTACTTACTGTGTAATGGGAACATCCAGCAGACGAGGCATCTGAAAAATAAATACTGCATTTATAGCCATTTTTATTAGTAATTTTTCAGGTCAAATAGCATCTGAATTTTAAACATCTTGTCAATCCCTGTTATATGTGTGAGTAGTGCTGAAGGATTCAGACATCATGGGGATAATATTTATAAAAACTGCTTTTCAGTACTTAAGCTCTGAGAGGAATAAATAGCAATTCAAACAATAAATCTACCATTTGAAACACATATATGGGAGCGATGATTTGGGGTGACTTTGGGATCTTTATTAGGAGGGCATCCATTTAACGAGAAATGGAACCTGGGATCATGGATTTGGATTTGGGTCATGGCGGATTCTCCATCACCGGCAATATTTAAATCAAGATTGGAAGTTTTTTTCCTAAATGATCCACTCTAGGAATTACTTCATGGCAGTTCTCTGGCTTGTGTTATGCTGGAGGTCAGACTAGATGATCACAATGGTCCCTTCTGGCCTTGGAATCTATGAATCTGTGACTCATTGCAATGGAACAGAATAGGCCTAGGTAAGGAGCACCCATACCATTTGCTTTTCAGGAGAAATCCCAGCCTCCAGCCCCGGCTCCTACAATTGCATCATACCGTGACTCGCAGAATATATTCATCCTCCAATCAGTAGTTAGAAATTTATTGATGATGAGAAAAACAGTTTATACTGCAGGTTGATATTACAGTGTCCTGAGACTGTGAATTAGTTAACAGACTGTACTCATTTTCTCAATGCTTGGCCTTGAAAATCCAAATATACTAGGTGAGTGGGTAGATCACAGGAGTAAGGTAATAATATGTTTGAACCAATACCAATAAGCTTCCCTGCTGTAGTTTTGTCTGTGCTCTCCTTTGCATTTTGCTCCCTATAGAAAATGAGAGAAAACCCACATGAGTGAATGTGGAAAGTCACTTGCATTTACTGTGTTCAAACAAGAGAGGCCTGAGCTAGCATCCCATCCACCGATGTGATACTCTGGCTTATTGAATGTGATTATGTCTCCCTCTAATGGTTGCTCCTAGCAATTACAACAGCTTGCTACTTAAGATAATGGATTTTCCTTTAGCTCAAATGGAGAAGATTTCTTCACTGACATTGCAGGACGCAAAACCCACTGGTGACCACGGTATGTCCATGTGTCTACAGCAGGTTACACAAAATGCCTCTTATCTTTGGTGGGGGATGACCCTGGAATCCATATGAAAAAAAAAAAAGACTTGGCCAAGTTAGTGGTCACATATAGAAATTCAAATGGAGTTGTCCCTTCTGGCAGCTGGATCAGGACACAGGATGTAAGGCCTTTTTCTCCCCCAGTTGCCAATGGGACTGAAAAGTAACTACTTTGCACAATCAGTTTTGGGTCTCAAGTACCTTCCTGAAACCTGGAAAATTTTAGAGCCGTCTTCCCAAGCAGTTAATAACACCTAATGCTTATAAAGCACTTTTCTTCAGTAGATCTCAAAGTGCTTTATCAAGGATGTCGGCATCATTATCCCCCTTGTATAGATGGGGAAACTGAGGCACAGAGAGGGGGAAATGACTCACCCATGGTCACCCAGCAGCAGAGCCAGGAACAGACTCCGCAGCATCTAAATCCCAGCCCACTGTGCTATCCACCAGGCCATAGTGCCTCTCACTAGCACAGAGTTATGTGAGCAAAGACAACTACTTCTGAGGGCGCTCTAGCTGGGTAAGGACTTTCACAGAGGGATTCATGTGTTATAGCCACCAGATTGACAGTGGGGTTAATCCCTGACTTGATTCATAACCTCTCTTCTTTGCTTTTCAGTCCTAATCAGTTTTTGCTGAAACAGCATCTTCATTAGGGCAGGGTAATTCCAAATCAAATACTATATTCCTGTAGCTACTAAGACATGATTTCTTCTTACCTTTGGCTTTTACATTGACGTGTAGCTGAAAAGACAGAAAGTGTTAGTGAAACATTCTAAATGACTCGCCACAACATTAGTAAAGAAAAAGGGAACATAAAGCAAACTAAGTATGGGGTGAGGAGGCGGGGTCTGGCGTTGTGATCTGGATTAGGTTTAGGCTAGAACGGAGGGTGCAAGTTGCAGGTCACTCCAGATATCAATGTAAGTTTGCAGTGACAAAATTTCATCAGCTGTTCTCACAAGAATTTGGTCCAAAATGGCACAAATTTCACAAGAGCAATTGGACTTGTGAAATTTCTGATCTCTCAGGCCAAATCTCTAGCAGATTCCCCTTCTAGGTTAGGTTCTTTCCTCAAATCAAAGCTGATGGGACAGGTTCCAAGCTGTCGATTTGCGAGCAAGTTACTTCACCTCATTGTTCCAGTACATGTACATTGCAGTTGGGCAGAATGTAACCCCTTTCTGGCATTCAGCTTTATTCATAAAGTAATAAACAAAATCCAGACTAAGCCTCCTCTCTGAGCTTGTTTGCTCCCAGGGCTCCTCCGCAAGGACCACAGCTCACATCCTAGGTCATCTCTTTCTAGAGCCACTCCCACTTCTGTTCTATCTAAGTGGGGTAAAAAGCCCCCTGCAACATTGAATCAGAGAGATGCACTTAATGTTTTCTAGCAGAATCTTCACCTGTTAACATGTGCAATTTTCAGGCAAACGCTGCCAGAATGTTACAGGATTCAGGGCCAAACCCCCTGAATTTGGGATGGATTCACATTTGAAGTTCTTTTGGCCTTTATCTAAAAGAAACATGTGTTGCAAACATCTAACAGTGATTCTATCTTGGCTCCCTGCTCCTGTCTGAGAGCATTATGGAACCTGGGGATTTCTTCTGGAGTTTGTCTTATCTACCTTCTAACAGCTTGTGTGGAATAGCTTGTGTACAAGGAGAGATTAAAAAGTCTGGGACTTTTCAGCTTGGAAAAGAGACGACTAAGGGGGAATATGATAGGGGTCTATGGAATTGTGACTGGTGTGGAGAAGGTGAATAAGGAAGTGTTATTTACTCCTTCACATAACACAAGATCCAGGGGCTATGAATGAAATTAAATAGGTAGAAGCTCTAAAGCAAACAAAAGGAAGTACTTCACTCAATGCACTGTCAGCCTTTGGAACTCATTGCCAGAGGATATTGTGGAGCCAAAATTATAATGGGGTTCAGAAAGACCCAGATAAGTTCATGGAGGAAAGGTCCATCGCTGGCTATTAGCCAAGGTGGTCAGAGATGCAACCTCATGCTCTGGGTGTCCCTAGCCTCTGACTTCCAGAAGCTGGGGCTGGACGACAGGGGATGGATCACTCTCTAATTGCCTGTTCTGTTCATTCCCTCTGAAGCACCTGGAATTAGCCACTGTTGGAAGACAGGATACTGAGCTAGATGGACCATTGGTCTGACCCAGCATGGCCATTCTTATAATCTTGTGCTTTAAGGTGTCAGAGCGATGCCCCAAAACAGCCGCCCATCCCAGCTCATGCTACACCCCACCGGCACCTACCTGTCTTCATCAGAAAACACCCCAGCATCCCCAGAGCCAGGCCGGCCGTGACAGCGAGTCCCACAATGAGTCCCAGTCCTAGAAAACCATCAGCGCAGCCGGGAACGGAGAGAAAAGCAGGGAATTAGGCCAGGGCACAGGGACCAATGCAGGTGGGGCTGGGAGCATCCAGAACACAGAGGGGGAACACAAAAGCGATCCAGGATGGGGGGTGAGCCCCAGGGGACACGGATCCAGGATGGGGGGCGAGCCCCAGGGACATACATCCAGGGCTGGGACACCCCGGTACATCATTTTACATCCCACCAAAACTTGGTGCACATGATGAAAAACTGGGGGTGGCTATAACATGATAACTAACATGAGACACCTCGCCCAGTGAAACCTGCCTCTTGCCCTGTGGGGAGCAGGCAACTGTCTCAGGGTGCCCCCTTGTGGCACAATGTGGCCCCACAGGTGCCTCACCCAGAGAGCCCCCTCTTGGGTCTGAAAAGACCTTTGTCCAAGGTTGGAACACTTGAATCAAGGCTCCGCTTTTATGGGGTCTCATTTATTAGATCTCTTTCTGTGCATCAATTTAGACCACCCCTCGATCCCCCTTGATTCAGGGTTCCCACAGGCCTCCTTGTGGGGCCTGTGGATACTACCCATAACTTCCCCCAGAGGAGAGGGATATCACAACCCTGCTTCTGGACTCTGAGCTGACATCTCAGGGGGGTTCCCCACAGCTCTCCTTCCTGGGGCTGTGTGGGATCCTTGAGGCCAAATTCAGCCCACACACAGCTCTGCATTGGCCCCTTTTAATCCAGACCATCCATCCAGGGTGACCAGATAGCAAGTGTGAAAAGACAGGACTTTTTTTTCAGGGAGGTGGGTATACTTGCTTGTACAAGACAAAGCCCCTACAATCGGGATGGTCCCAGTAACATTGGGGTTTCTGATCACTTCACATCCATCCATCCACCCTCCTTTAGCTCCCTGGAGGATTCTCTTTTATCCAGAGGTCTAGACTGACTTAGCCTACCTGACCCAAAGCTGTGATAATGTTCTCCACCAGGGTAGAAGTGCAGAGTGGGGCTGTGCCAGCCATGCCTTCATGGTGCCAGTCGCATTGGCTACCGTCACATTTCACAGTGAGGTAACAAGGTAACGAGTTGCTTTAGCCATCTCCTTGTGAAAACACCCCATTGCTCCTTGTGGATTCTTACCCCTTACTGAGCGATTCCGTTTACCTGGGGGAGATGGCTCTCCTCCGGAGTTGTTATTCCAAGAAGGGCTGGGACCATCTATGGGGCAGAAACACAGTGATCACAGATCCCCTCAAACAGCCAGATCCCCTATGTGAAATGGCAGCGACTGCCAGTGAAATACCTGTGAATGTCTCTGGGAGCATCCCATAGAGACATGGGAACATTTGATTAGCAAAGCAACAAGCTGCTCAAGGGAGGCAGTATTGCCTTGTGGCTAAAGCAATGGGTGTGAACTCAGGAGATGTGGGTTCTAATCCCACCTCTGCAGCTGGGTGACCTGAGGTAAATCATCTTCTCTCTGTGTCCCTCAGTTTCCCCATCTGTACTATGGGGGTAACAATGCTGATCTCATTTGTAAAGTGTTTTCATTTCTACCCAGGTGTCAGCAGGTGCTGAATGAGCTCTCCCTTGATGGCTATTGATGAACTCGGGAAAAGGCCTCAGCAGCAGGCTGTATTTTTGCGTGCAGACCTGCTTTGCCTAGAAGGTCAGCAGAGGGACTTGCTTTGCCAAAGGGGTCAGTTTTGGGTTAAAATTCACTTTAATCTTGAATGTAGGGCAATGAAATGTTATTATCCTTATTGTGTGAGTAAAGGGCAGCAGAAATGTAGCAAGCATGCCCTGATCGAGGGGGTCACCCTCCCGTAACCTCGCCCACTAAGCAGGGGATATTGATGCCAAATCCAAGCAGAAGTCAGAGGTGGGTGGGGGTGGGTGTTCTCTCTCTGGCAGGGTGGATTCTGTAGGGAGCAGCACATTACAAAACCTCAATTACTTCTGTGTGATACCGGGGAGAGAAATACACACAGGGCTGGCTCTGCTCTCCCTGAAATCAATGGAAACCTTTCTACTGAATTCAAAGCAATTAGGGTGTGGCTGGTCCTGGGACTACAATATTTTTTCTCTGTCTCATAAGTAGATTCACAGACATATAAACCCAGAAAGGATTGTTCTGATCTTCTGGTCTGACCTTGTGTAACAGGAACCAGTCCCGTATCTCCAGCCCATAATGTCTGTGGTGCAGGAGACCAGAATTCAGAAAAAGACATCCGGTCTCGCTCTAGAGATATCACGTGATGGAGAATCCACCACCTCTGAAATGAGTCCCCCTGAGTGCCTATCCATTTCCCATGCTGTCTGTAAGGAAATCAGCCCGAAAACATGAATGAGAGAGATGGTCCAGGGTTGCCGCATTCAGAGTTAGATTTGGAACTTCCCCTTTTCTAGCACCAAGCAAACATGGCAGGGTTTTTAAACCCCGTGTTCTGATCAGGCTCATTAAATAGAGGAAAACTGCAAGGTCTGGATGTGGATAATGTGTATCCAGAACTTAGAGAGGCAGCCACAAGTAGTTTCTAATTTGCAACATTCCCTGCTGTGCATGCGTTCAGGAGGATTTTCAAATGGTCACAACCCGGTTAGTTTACCCCATTCTGTTCTGAACTTCAAGCAAAGCCTGTGTAGACATTAGTGACGATTCACCTGCCAAATTTCACATTTAAGGATTTGTCCATGTTTTGAACAGGTCAGTCCTGTTCTTCACCTTCATAACACTGCAAAAGAGCTGATGGAATTTTGCTCAACTAAACTAAACTAACGGGCGTTGAGCTGGAGTTCAGGCACAGAGCGTTCAGCACAATAGACGGAAGTTTAGAAACTTTTACTCTGGTTGTCACTGGCTGCTCCCACCGCACCCCCGCTGCCTGCCCCCTGCATGCTAAGCAGCCCTCTGTTCGTTCAGCGTGTTACCTGGCGCACTCAGGTGCCGGCGGGCACTGGGGAGAGAATTCTTCTCCTGGTTCTTGTTGTCCTTGTGCTGGTAGCGGCAGGAATACTCCCCTGTGCTGTCTGGAGACGCTGGCTGGGCTGACTCATAGATGTAGATGAATTTGTTTCCATCCTTGGGCAGTATTGAAATTTCCTTGCCACCCTTACAGAAGATGATGCGTGTCACCGAGGTGTCCATAGGGACAAAGCACAGCAGTATGACGGTGTCCCCATGGTGGGCAGAGCCCTTGTCCAGGATCAGTGTCGGGGCAGGGAGGTCACCTAGGTGGGGAGGAAACATTATCTGGTGAAACGGCTCCTCTCTCATGGAGCTGACATTTGAATTACGGCAGAGACTAGCCTGGCCCTTGTGTGTCACCTTGAATCGGGCCCACCTCAGCCTGGGACTTTATGTGATGGGGAACAAGGATCACCCTCTCACCAGCCGGATTTGCAAATTCAAACCCATTTGACCCACGTGGGGCAAGGGGAGCTGCCCCCTCCTGCTTTATACCCCATCAGCTCCAACCGGCTCCTCTGCTTTTATCCCTCTTGGGCCAGCTTCTCAGCGGGGGTAAATCAGCAAAGCACAGGCTCTTTGCACAGGGTCTCAGGCTGTCGTGTCTTCACTGCTGTTGTTATTTGAATTAGCTCAGATGTGTCTACATGCTCCAGTCACAAACTTGTGCAAATTCCACTGCTTTGCCACTTACAACCTCTTACCCGTTTCCCGAACAATTTACCCCCACTCCCATGTAAACTGGGCTACCATTTACACTCCTACTGGATTCGGGCCCCTTGCACTCATCCTGTGGGTCTGACTGTGGTCCTACTGAAGTCAGACTGAGTCTGGCCCAGTGAAACAGCACCAGGCTGTTTATACAGTCAGTGGCAGTATCCAAAATGTCCCCCATAAGACCTGATCCTCAGGCCTCTGCTCCAGCCGCTGGACACACAGGGCCTGATTCTCATTTACACTAAAGCCCCATCCACGGGTAAAGTGAGTGTGAATTTACACCCTCTGTTAGCCTTCTTACACTGCCCAAGTGCTATCAACAGACTTTAGTGTGCCCACGGATCGGGCCCCTCTGGTCTATAATTAATGTTGTTACACGGCACCAACGCTCACCGGGAGAGCTGCAGATTTCCTGGCTTGCAGTCACCGTCCCTGTGCAATAAAATATAAATATCCACTGTTAGCCAGGTCAATTGGGAGTTTATCAGAGCTACACAAATTTAAAATAAATGGAGCTTTTGCCGTCATGGCAATGAGCACACGGGGCATCCTCCTGGTCTCGTACTACCGAGCGTCTGTGGTGGGAATCCCGTCCCCAGGCTGGTTTCCTCCACTACCCATTTGTTCTGTCCTCCATCAGTTCTTCAATCTTCCTAGTCAAGCAACTGCACCTCTCCCCTCGGATCAATAGCCACACCAGCAACCCCAGCCCTTTACTCACCTTCCTCAGACTTTCCCACTTGTCTGTGAGCTCTTTGGAGTAGGGAGAGTCTGTTTGTTCTGGGTTTGTACAGCGCCTCGTGCAGTGGGGTGCTGGGCCATGACTAGGGCTCCTCGGGACTATTGTAATACACCTGATAAATCATCTCAGTAAACATCCTAACCACAGAATAAATTCCTACAATTCTGCCACCGTGCAACTAATTTGGTTTTTATTAGGTGCCCTGTGCCCACAGTACCTCCCCCTCAGGATGCTTGTAACGTTCCAGACAGCACCTTTCCTCCTCCTGAAATGAGGATCAGGTAAATCAGGCATTTAAAGTGACTGGCAAAATTCAGTCCTGGGTCAGAGACCGGGTTAAGGCTGGTACTGCGCTGACAATTGGGGCTAGCATTTCTGCTTGTCTCAATGCAGCTCTTTTGGATGGTTGTTGCCATGTGACTGCAGATTTTGTTTGCTGTGTCCTGCAGCTCTAAATTCCTGAGGGTCTGCTCTTCTCTTGCCTACACTGAGGAAACTGGGGAAAAAATCTGACCACTACCAGTTCAGCTGAATGGATGGTAGCACTTGTGGAGGCTAACTTTGTTATATTAAAACAGTGATAAAAATGGTTACAGCCACAGAAGTCTTATCTACTTGAGGGTTCGTATGGTGTTAATGCACTAATGGGACTTTTGGGGTAAATTTCCCAGTGTACACAGGGTTACTGTGTACAGTTCAAAAACAGCCCATTACACAGGAATATCACACACACACACACACACACACACATATATTATGCACCCTCCTGGAGATTTTTGTTTAGTTCTTTCTTGTTTTGCTGTCTTTCCCTTAAGTGGTGTCTTCACTGAAAACAATGTATTTTGACATGAAGATAGCTAAATTGGCATAACATCCTGGTGGAGACAAGGATTGTCTCTGCAATGCAGCTCTGCAAGGTCAGCCCCAGCTGTGGGGTTTATGATTGATATTGACTTGCCATACTGAGGTAACAACTAGCTTTGCCTTGTCTCCACAAGGACTGTACAGGGAGGTTGCCTTCTTGATCTACAAACAAACCTCTTTTTTCAATGAAAATGTAGCTTTGGTCTAAATGAAAGTAATTCCAGCTGCCAGTGTATGATTTGTGGACAAAAAAAAACAAAGATTGTTCACATTACAATCATTTTTCTTCCTTTGGCACTTTATGTGAAGTAGATCTTAAAACTACAGTTCTGTGACTCATAAACAAGTTAACAGCAGATACATTAGCGAATGTTGGATAGTGTCTTGGTTGGAATCTTCTTTTACTTGAGGCTTGTACTTGCAGCTAAACTGATCCTGACTTTACAGAAAGGGTGATTTGGGGTGATATGTGCATGGAAGGTTATTGAAGGAAGTAACATTCAAACAGCGATCAAAAGTAGAAATTCAGTTGGAAGCAAATTTGTGACTGAGCTGCATTCCCAGATTGAATAGAAGATCCAGTAAAGACCCATACACAGAGTGAAAAAATCTAAGTTAATATAAAAATGTAAATCCTGCTTAAATCCTGCTGTCATGCTGGGTCAGCGTTTAAGCTCATCTTCATGGATTACCCTGCTGCAAACAACATATTTCGCAGCGTTTGCCTCTGAATTCAAACGTGCAGCAGAAAGGAGAGTTGGAATAAAGAGTTGGAAGTATTTTACAATTGCTAATCATGATGGCAATATCAGGGCTCTGCTCTATGGGACAGCGCTTAGAGGCTACTAAGCACCGCGCCTTCGCTGGGGCTGGCATGGACGCACACGGTTCCTAGATTCACAGAGTCCAAGACCAAAGGGACCATTGTGATCGCCTAGAACTTCCCCACAACAATCCTGGTTGAACAGAGCAGATCTGCTAGAAAACCATCCAATGTTGATATAAAATCTACCAGTCATGGAGAATCTACCGAGTCCCTTGTGAAATTGTTCCAGTGTAATTGGTGGAACTGTGGACGCCAAGAAAGCAGACCCTGAACATATCTCCTAGGAGGGGCTCCGCACACCCTACAGGATTAGTACTAATTAAGTGACCCATTAGCTGTTCTCAGTCTCCCTTAAAGCCAAGCTAAACCCAGCCAGTTGTGTCCATACTCACAGAGCAGGCAGAGGCCCAGTGGCAGGATCATTGGGAGAAGTGGTGAGAATCGCAGCAGCCCCTCAGGGATTCGGCAGCAGGGAGAGACGTCTCTGTGGCTGTCTGATCTGACTTCTCCACATCTGATCTGCAGGGAGAAGGGAACAGAGAAGCTGCAGACTCTCTCTGATCTGCCACGTGCTCCCTGAGGTTAGGGAGAAGAAAAGCCACAGCCCCTGTGAGAGACGGGGCGATGTCTGCTACTGGCCTCATGACCCAGGGGACCTCGCTCCCTGGTGGGAGGGGGATGCTGCTCTCCCAGGTGGTCGGTCACAGGCCTTGCACTGATCATTGTGGTTTTGGACCCAAGCCAGGGTCACACAGGAGACGAATGACAGCTGGGCTCTCGCCTCTCCAGAGTTCAAGTTGCAGACGCTTAAAGCTGAATTTGGCTCCCTCTTCAAACTCCTGTGAAAAGTTAGATAATCGGTAAATCGGTAAATCAGGTCAGGGACTGGGGTAGAGTTTGTGAGGGAAATTGGAAGATAATTTAACAAAACATTACTGAGATAACGTCCGTTCCAACGCTGCTAAGTCCTTCTGGCATCTGCAAGACAAGAATTGTCAAAAGCTTGAGACTAGGGAGGGTCTGTGCTGATGAGAATGTCCATGGCCAAGCTCTCACTAGCAGCTGTCAGATCAGGCCCTTTCTTTGTAACTTAGCCGAAGCATCCAATGGACTGATTGTCCCTTCACCTTCAGTAGAGTCTCACTTGTGCTTAAATACCACACCCTGGGCAGCATTTCTTATTGACATTGCTGTGTGGATTTCTCAATCCATCTGTGTGTTTAGAAGTGATTAAAGTCCTCTCCAGCAGCTTGCCTACAGATTTCTAGCTCTTACGTGAAATGAGCTGAGTGGCCTAAGAAGGGGAGAGCTCCCAAATATCTTCCCTTACAAATCATAGAATCATAGAATCATAGAATATCAGGGTTGGAAGAGACCTCAGGAGGTCATCTAGTCCAACCCCCTGCTCAAAGCAGGAACAATCCCCAATTAAATCATCCCAGCCAGGGCTTTGTCAAGCCTGACCTTAAAAACTTCCAAGGAAGGAGATTCTACCACCTCCCTAGGTAACTCATTCCAGTGTTTCACCACCCTCCTAGTGAAAAAGCTTTTCCTAATATCCAACCTAAACCTCCCCCACTGCAACTTGAGACCATTACTCCTTGTCCTGTCATCTTCTACCACTGAGAATAGTCTAGAACCATCCTCTTTGGAACCACCTCTCAGGTAGTTGAAAGCAGCTATCAAATCCCCCCTCATTCTTCTCTTCTGCAGACTAAACAATCCCTCAGCCTCTCCTCATAACTCATGTGTTCCAGACCCCTAATCATTTTTGTTGCCCTTCGCTGGACTCTCTCCAATTTTTCCACATCCTTCTTGTAGTGTGGGGCCCAAAACTGGACACAGTACTCCAGATGAGGCCTCACCAATGTCGAATAGAGGGGAACGATCACGTCCCTCGATCTGCTGGCTATGCCCCTACTTATACATCCCAAAATGCCATTGGCCTTCTTGGCAACAAGGGCACACTGTTGATTCATATCCAGCTTCTCGTCCACTGTCACCCCTAGGTCCTTTTCCGCAGAAATGCTGCCTAGCCATTCGGTCCCTAGTCTGTAGCGGTGCATTGGATTCTTCCATCCTAAGTGCAGGACCCTGCACTTATCCTTGTTGAACCTCATCAGATTTCTTTTGGCCCAATCCTCCAATTTGCCTAGGTCCCTCTGTATCCTAACCCTACCTGCACCGTATCTACCACTCCTCCTAGTTTAATATTATCCGCAAATTTGCTGAGGGTGCAATCCACACCATCCTCCAGATCATTTATGAAGATATTGAACAAAACCGGCCCAGGACCGACCCTTGGGGCACTCCACTTTATACCGGCTGCCAACTAGACATGGAGCCATTGATCACTACCCGTTGAGCCCGACAATCTAGCCAACTTTCTACCCACCTTATAGTGCATTCATCCAGCCCATACTCCTTTAACTTGCTGACAAGAATACTGTGGGAGACCGTGTCAAAAGCTTTGCTAAATATGCTGTTACTGATGTCATCATGGCCCACAAAGCACACCTGCCCTCGGTTTCTGTGTCCTCAGCTGTCATCTTTTTTGGGCGGAGACCTGTGTGTCTCTCACACCTAACTAGGGGTTTTTCAGGCCGCACAGTTCCCTGCATTTCACTGTGATATCCTCAGCAAGCCAGACTGAGGCTAAAAGTGTCTGCGCTTTGCTTTCTGTCCTAGGGCTGTGACCAGTGTATTGCCAGCAGTTACCACACAGCCCCTTCTAAGCCTGCACATTTATTCTGGACGTGAAAACATTACAGAGAAAACATACTAAAACACTAAAGAACCTAGGCTAAATAATCTACCAGAGATCAATCCCCAGCTCCAGCCATGGGCTGTGGTAGGTTTCAGTCCTTCAAAACCGACGATTGGGTTTTCCCTGAGGTTACCAATTTGTAACTGTCTCAGAACCAGAACCTAGACTGGACAGATCAGCCTGTTCCTTTATTGAGCTCAGTGGTTTGATCTTCAACCTCCAGGAACAGATAATCACCTCTTCTCATGGCCTAGCTGCTCCTTCCCCATCCCTCACCCTCTGGTGGTCCCAAAACCCGTTGTACAGTACAGCCACTGGTCATAATCTCTGGTTTCCTAGGCCTTAGAATCATAGAAGAATCATAGAATATTAGGGTTGGAAGAGACCTCAGGAGGTCATCTAGTCCAAACCCCTGGTCAAAGCAGGACCAACACCAGCTAAATCATCCCAGCCAGGGCTTTGGCAAGCCAGGCCTTAAAAACTCTTAAGGATGGAGATTTCACCACCTCCCTAGGTAACCCATTCCAGTGCTTTACCACCCTCCTAGCGAAATAGTTTTTCCTAATATCTAACCTAGACCTCCCCCACTGCAACTTGAGACCATTGCTCCTTGTTCTGTCATCTTCTACCACTGAAAACAGCCAAGCTCCATCCTCTTTGGAACCCCCCTTCAGGTAGCTGAAGGCTGCTATCAAATCCCTTCTCACTCTTCTCTTCTGCAGATGAAAAAAGCCCAGTTCCCTCAGTCATGTGCTCCAGCCCCCTAATCATTTTTGTTGCCCTCCGCTGGACTCTCTCCAATTTTTCCACATTCTTTCTGTAGTGGGGGGCCCCAAACTGGACACAGTACTCCAGATGTGGCCTCACCTGTGCCTAACAGAGGGGAATAATCACTTCCCTTGATCTGCTGGCAACACTCCTACTAATGCATCCAAATATGCCATTAGCCTTCTTGGCAACAAGGGCACGCTGCTGACTCATATCCAGCTTCTCGTCCACTGTAATCCCCAGGTCCTTTTCTGCAGAACTGCTGCTTAGCCAGTTGGTCCTCAGCCTATAGCGGTGCATGGGATTCTTCCATCCTGGACTCTGCACTTGTCCTTGTTGAACCTCATCAGTTTTCTTTTGGCCCAATCTTCCAATTAGTCTAGCGCACTCCGGACCATATCCCTACCCTCCAGCATATCTACCTCTTCCCCCAGCTTAATGTCATCTGCAAACTTGCTGAGGGTGCAATCCATCCCATCATCCAGATAATTAATGAAGATGTTGAACAAAACTGCCCCCAGGACTGACTTCTGGGGCACTCTGCTTGATACCGGCTGCCAACTAGACAGTGAGCCATTAATCACTAGCCGTTGAGCCTGACGATCTAGCCAGATTTCTATCCACCTTATAGTCCATTCATCCAATCCATACTTCTTTAACTTGCTGGCAAGAATACTGTGGGACACCATGTCAAAAGCTTTGCTAAAGTCAAGATATATCATGTCCACTGCTTTCCCCATATCCCCAGAGCCAGTTATCTCATCATAGAAGGCAATCAGGTTGGTCAGGCATGACTTGCCCTTGGTGAATCTATGTTGACTGTTCCTGATCACCTTCCTCTCCTCCAAGTTCTTGAAAATGGATTCCTTGAGGACCTGCTCTATGATTTTTCCAGGGACTGAGGTGAGACTGAGGTGAGTCTGTAGTTCCCCAGATTCTCCTTCTTCCCTTTTTGAAGGATGGTCACTATATTTGCCTTTTTCCAGTCATCCGGGACCTCCTGCGATCGCCACGAGTTTTCAAGGATATTGACCAATGGCTCTGCAATCACATCAGACAACTCCCTCAGCACCCTCAGATGCGTTAGATCTGGACTCATTGACTTGTGTATGCCCAGCTTTTCTAAATAGTCCTTAACCTGTTCTTTCACCACTGAGGGCTGCTCACCTCCTCCCCATACTGTGCTGCCCAGTGCAGCAGTCTGAGAGCTGACCCTGTCTGTGAAGATCGAGGCAAAAAAATCATTGAGTATTTCAGCTTTTTCCACATCCTCTGTCACTAGGTTGCCTCCCCCATTCAGTAAGGGTCCCACATTTCCCTGACCTTCTTCTTGTTACTCACATACCTGTAGAAACTCGTCTTGTTACCCTTCACGTCCCTTGCTAGCTACAACTCCAATTGTGCTTTGGCCTTCCTAATTACACCCCTGCATGCTTGAGCAATATCTTTATACTCTTCCCTAATAATCTGTCCATGTTTCCACTTCTTCCACTTCCATTACAAAACCTCAATTACTTCAGTGTGATACGGGGGAGAGAAATACAAACAGGGCTGGCTCTGCTCTGGATAGATCAGCCTGTTCCTTTATAGAGCTCAGGCCTTTGATCTTCAACCTCCAGGAAGAGGGAATCACCTCTCCTCATGGTCTAGCTGCAATCCCTCAGCCTCTGGTGGTCCCAGTACCCATTGTACAGCACAGCCACCGGCCATAACCTCTGGTTTCCTAGGCCTTGGGCTTAGGTAAGTCCTGCCACTACTGAGCTTCATGCTGTGAAATTTTACTTTTGTCGCCCCTCATTCTGCTCCTTTATTCCCACGGCCTTGGCCTGAGGAGTGGGACACTCCCTGATAAATATGGTAGGTGCTCTTCAAAGCCACAGCTGGTACAGTCATCACAGCTCCACTCAAGGCTTGTTTAACAAACTCTTACTTTATTACTTGTATGTAAAGCCAGGAGTGAACTCAGTGACTGTCCATCCAGAGGTGTCCTCTTTACCCTCTCAAGTCAGGAAATTCTCACGGCAGATCCCAGGCCAGACGTTCTTCTCAGAAGCTCCTGGGTCTTACATCCTCCAAAATTAGTCTCAGTGACACCTTCACAGTTGCCTGGACCATACAGCCTAGTCTCTGATGTCTTGAGCATCCAGTCATGGCACCTTCAGCCAGGCCCCAGAAAAAACCCACCGCTAGCCATCAACCCTCAACTCTCTCTTCCCACTGTCCTCCCCTGCCTGCTGGAACTGGCATGAATGTGCCATGTTGGCTCCTAGCAATCCAGTGGCCCTTCCCAGAGTCCTCACATGTTAAATTACTGTCTTGTTCCCAAACCCAGGTTTTACTTCCCACAACTCCAGCCCCAATTACATGAATTCGAGACATTATTTGTCTGTCAGGCTTGTCAGTTCTATGGCTGAGCTACAGCAGGCCCTGGCTTGCCTGGGTTGCCCAACTGAGGCTGCTTTTCTCTCTGGGATGGGGAGACGGCATTCTGTCTTGGCCATGTCTAGCTAGGTGCCTTCACCAGTGTACCATCTCAGCTTCTCCCAATCATACCCGGATTTCACCCTCCCAACACCCTTGGGAGGCAGGGGAGAATTATTCCCATTTCACCAGGCACAAGGACATGAAGCCACTTGCCCAAGATTCCCCAGTCGGTAGCTGACTGTAGCAGGAATTCTTCCCCATGACAGGGGAACACAACACCTGCTCTGGGGGTATCTGCAGAGAAGCTGCTTTAGTGGCACAGACCTGGGGAGGACACACTTGTGAGAGCTGCTTCTGCAATAGTCACTGACAAAACACGCTGGTAACACAGGGTTCAGGTGCCCGGCAATAGCTTCTGCCCTGCCAGAGCATCGAATCTAGCAGAACTCAGACTTGTGAATTCCAGGAAAAGCAACATTACGATAAATGCCCACGTACCTCACCTCTGCTCTCTGGGAGCCGGCAATAGACATGTGAGTTTGGTAAATCTCAGTGTTCTGGACGGGCACAAGATACCCCGGGGCAGCCTCAAATCTGTGCTAATGAAATTGATTGTCAGAGTGTGTGTGTGTGTCTGTGTGAGAGAATTTATTCTTACAGCCCTGTCCCCCTAGATCTCTGATGTTCACGACTCTTTGCATCTGGGTGTCTCTTCAGCCCGTGAGGACGCTGCTTGAACCGGCTCAATTTCACTGCAAAGTTTCTCCAGGATCCCATCAGACTTGGGGAGGTAATTGCTCCATGTGTGTCTCACCATAATGCCTGGCCCCAGGTGACGCTTAGCGACACTCCCAGGAGGCAGGTTGGGCAGAGAGAAGGCAAAGCACTTTATTCACTGCACAGGAGCCAGCTCAGACCCAGCCTGCCCGAGACCCCTTGGGGACAGGTTTTTAAAGGGACTTAGGCACCTAACTCTCATTTGCATCTATGGGAGTTAGACACTTCAATACCTTCAAAAATCTGCCCCTTTGTTCACCCTGCGCGTGCTCAGAGGCTCAACACAGACCCCAGCACATCCCCCCACAGCAGCATCACAGCGTATCACTGGCACAGCTATGCCCATGCAGGCATCCCCGTGCTGCCCCTCTCCCCATCCCCACCGTGAGATCAGTACCAGAGAGATTTGGCTCAGCATCTGTGTCCTGAACACTCAGTAAATGCAGGAACCTTTTGAGGCCACATTTAAACCCATTTGGGACCCTGCATTTGCATTCCCCATGACCAGGTGTGCACAGCAGCAACCCCCATTTTTTCATTTTCTCTGTATATATGTATCTTGTACTGTATTTTCCACTGTATGCATCTGATGAAGTGGGTTTAGCCCACGAAAGCTTATGCCCAAATAAATTTGTTAGTCTCTAAGGTGCCACAAGTACTCCTCATTCTTTGAGCTTCTCCATCGACTGACCCAAACGCTGCTTCTCGCTGGCTGGTTAACTGGCTCCATCACCTTCTCCTTCCCCAGGGCTCCGCTCAGGTTGGCAGCGAGTGTGGGGCTCATGCAGGCTTGTGGGGCACTGGGAATCCTGTGGGGAAGTGACAGGGAATCCCAGTGACCAGCTCACATGCAGCTGCCCCCCACCCCCTCCCAGGGTGACAGTGCTGAGTGCCCTAGGTTATCAGACTGTTTCCCTCCCGCCCCCCCACCCCGACCTACAGGGAGAGCTGGGCAGTTAGGGAAGGGCAGTGACTCAGGCTATAGGCGCGTGAGCCCTGGGGCCTGGCAGGCGGGTGCCGGTGAGAGGTCCCAGCACAGACCATACCCTTGGTAGCAGGTGAAGGAGATGGAGGCTCTGAGTTGGCAGGGAGGCTGGGTTAGATCCTGCACCCCCAACCAGTCCCTGCACTGGCTTTGTGGGGAGAACAACCCCCATCCCACATGGGCACATTCACAGAGTGTCACCCTTACCCAGAGTTACGGAGTCGGCTGGGTGTCCTGCACTCTAGAGCCGCCCTTTCCTACCACCGCGTACGTCACTGCCACGTTCCTGTCCACCTGGGCTGCTGGGACATCAATACAACACAGACAGAGTGAGAGCCCTGGTGAGCTGGCTGGGAAACGCGCCCCCTCCCCGCCACGCAGACAGGCCAGCTGGTAATCCTGTGCTCATGGATTACAAGGGCAGAAGGGACCACTGTGATCGCCTCATCTGACACCCTGTGTGATGCCGGCCGGAGACGTCCCCACAATAACTCCTCGATCTGTTAGGTGCACGTCAAATCCTGAGGTATAAATTGTCAGGGATGGAGAATCCCCCGCGGCCCCTAGGGAATGGTCCCAGTGGTTAATCGCTCTCCCTGTTAAACATTACACCTTATTTCCAGGCTGAATTTGTCTTCAGGGGAGCATCAGGGCAGGAGCCCTAACCAGGGCCCTGGGACACAGAGAAGGGCAGGGGGAGGAACGACCTCTCCTTAGAGCCAGGACAGGGGAGCGCCATGCTCAGGAGGGTGCTGGAGTACAGGTTTTAGCTTTAACCACGTGCTCCAGTCCTATTGGAATCAATGGGATGGACGCAGGCACTTGGAGTCCCCCATACAATCGAGGGCTCCCCTCAGCTGGGCCTTCCAGGGATAAGACAATCCATGGGTCAGTCAGGGGAACTCCCCCAGCTGAGTCGGGACGTCATCAGGGACCCACAGATAAACCCTTCTCCTTTCTTCTATTCCTTTTGTGGGACCAGATCCCCAGCTGGTGTAAATTAGTGTAGCTTCATTGCGGTCACTGGAGTGAGGCTGATTTACACCCACTGGGGATTTGGTTCATTGGCTTGAATGGAGCTACAGCTGGCCCACTGACACCAACACAGTGACACCACTTTACACCAGTGGGGGATCTGACACCACTGACTCCAGTGCAGCTACAGTGACATGAAACTGACTGGAGAATGAAGCCCAGACTCTCCAATTCTTTGTCCCTTCATGTCAGGACGGCCACTGTTTATCCCCAGGGGCTGGGATCACGCCATGTTGACCCTCTCTCCTCGCCAGGCCGGAGGTGCTGGCAGTGGGATCAGCCTGGTGGGTTTCCAGGGTTTAGCCGAATCTCCTGGTGCCCATTTCCATGGGAACATTCTGCCCGAACCCGGCTCCCTGGGCCCTGTCTGCCCTATGAGCACCGGCACAGCGACTCACCTGGTCAGCGCCGGCTCTGGTGACCTCGGCATCTGGGGGAGAGAACCAACGTCAGTGCTTCCTCACCAGTCACCCCACACCCCGGAGAGACCCTGACCCACATCCCCCAAGGACACAGACACATCCCTGACCCCAGCCAAGCCCACTGGGGAGAGACAGCGCCAGGCACTGACTGGCCACTGTGAACCCTAACCGGCTGGCTGGGCCTATAACGCTGAGAGCCCAGTCTGATGTGGGGGATTAGAACTAGGACAGGCCCCATGGACACTAGCTGCCCATAGATAACGGGGCGATGCTCCGGCTATTCCTAGCATGTGTCTCCTTTCTCCCCATGCAGGGAGGTGTCTGCCCAGGCCCCTGCCCTCAATCCTGCAGTATGCAGCATAAGGAGCTGCCAGGGCTCCAGTCAGTCTCGCCCCTACCCACGGCCAAGGGCTCCCATCACCCCGTCATTGGTCTGGGCAGAGGCTGGGGCAGCAGGGAGAACAGTCCCCATCAGGGCAGGACTCTCTGGCCTGGCTACCCAGGGCCCCTTTAGGCTGTAGCACTCAGGCCTCTGATGCCTGCCAACAGGTGGAAAAAAGGTGAGAGCTGAACTCCCCCCCGAGGAGGTGCCAGAAAAACAGGCTCTTACACTGGATCCGATCTTCAGAGGCCGGGCTGCTCCGGTCTGGGCCAAGATCCCTGTGTGGAACGAGAGCTGCGTCAGTCCCACGTGCAGCACCTGGTGCCAGGGCCGAGGCCCTGCTGCCCTTAGTAGTAGTGGCAGGAGGGCAGCAGCACCATCAACATCACTAGGGTGGGGCGGGATGAGGCTCCCAGACTAGGGTCAGGCCCCTGCAGAACCCAGCAGCATTTGCATTGTGGGTAGCCGGGGGGTACGGCCCAGGTCAGCTCCCCAGGGTGGAGTCCCAGACAGGGCAGCAATGAGCCCCCCAGACCTGGGCACCACCTGGGGAGCAGCCCCAGCAGGGAGCTGGAGGTCAGGGCAAGGTTCCCTCCTACCTGTGAGTCCTGCAGCGTGACACAACTACCGAGAGAAAGAAAAGAGCGTTAGGGAAGCTCAGCGCACGTCACGGCCTGGGGCGACTGTCAGGACAGAGCCAGCCTGGCGGTGTGCACCTCTGCCCCCGATGTGCTGCACCTCCCCGCTGGTCTGTGGGGTCTAGCTACCCACGGAGCCCTGCAGCCGCAGATCCATGGAGGCAGCACAGGGCAGTGGTTGGTGCAAGGGACAGATGCCCAGAGATCCCAGGCTATGGCTACACTACAGAGCTTATGGCTGCACCACGGTAGCGCTGCTAGTGCAGACTCCCGAAGCCGACGGGGAGAGCTCTCCCAGTAACGTCATCACTCCAGCCCCCAGCAGCGGCAGGAGTTACGTTGGCAGGAGAAGTCCTGAGCGACACACCCCTGAGTGACATAATTTATACTGACGTAAGCTGTAGTGTGCAGTGCTGGGGGATCGCAGACCAGTCAGTTCAGCTCCCCGTGCCTCAGCCGGGGTACAGCCTGCAGACGTGCCCTTCGCTGCCCTTGAAGTGGGGTTAAAGGTTTCAGAGCGATGCTCTGGAACAGCCACCCCACCCAGGTCACGCTCCACCCCACCAGCACCTACCTGTCTTCACCAGAAAGCATCCCAGCAGCGCCAGAGCCAGGCCGGCTGTGACGGCGAGTCGCGAAAGTAGTCCTAGTCCTAGAAAACCATCGGAGCCACCGGGAACGGAGAGAAAAGCAGGGGATTAGGCCGGGGCACAGGAGGCCAGGGAATGTCACATGTCGGGCTGGGAACATCCAGGACACACATGGGGAAGAGAAAAGGGATCCAGGATGCGGGGGTCAGCCCCAGGGGACATGGATCCAGGATGGGAGGCAAACCCCAAGGTTCAGGGATCCAGGACATGGGGTGGGGGTGATCCCCAGGGTTCAGGGATCCAAGACGGGGTGTGCCTCAGCACTGAGCTAAACCATTTGGGTCCAAGCCTCCCCTGCAGAGCCGTCATTCCCAGAAGAGCTGGATCCAGATCTGTGAGGCAGACAAAAGTGATCACAGCTCACCTCAAACAGCTGGAAGCCTGAAGTGACATGGCAGCGACTGCCATCAAAATAAGTGTGGCAGTTTGTGCACATAGCTATGGTGCCAGGGGGCTGTTGGGGGCACCTAACTCCTTCCAATGGCAATGGGAGTTAGGCGCTTCAATACCTTGGAGGGTCTGGGCCCAACTCATATTTTCCCTTTGGCCCCTCAGTAACTTTTCTGAAGTTGGAGACATTTTGAAAAGTTACAGAGTAGGGAAAGAGAGAGAGAGAGAGAGGGAGGGAGATAAGAAAAACAGAACAAAGCAAAAAAAAAACCCCAACCCTGGCCATGAGACTGAGACATATGAGCCCTGTGAATGACGCTAGTGGTGCTGGGAGCACCTAGAACACACAGGGAACAAAAAAGGGATCCAGGATGAGGGTCGAGCCTCAGCAGCCATGGATCCAGGACGGGATGGAAGCGAGCCCCAGAGACCAGGGATCCAGGACGCGGGAGGAGCCCGAGAAGCCAAGGACCCTGGATGGGGGGGTGAGCCCCAGGGATCCAGGATGGGGATGCCCCCTTACATCATTTCATATCCTACCGTAACCTGGCGCACTCCAGAAAAAACAGAGTGTGGCTATAATACATCAGCAAATGCAAGTCACCTCACCCAGTTACACCTGCCTCTAGCCCTGCAGGACGGCAACTGTCTCAGGGCACCCCCTTGTGGCACAATGTGGCCCTGCCTCATCCAGAGGTAAGCTAATGTGCTCAATGCTTTTTTTGCCTCTGTCTTCACTAACAAGGACAGCTCCCAGACTGCTGCGCTGGGCATCGCAACATGGGGAGTAGATGGCCAGCCCTCTGTGGAGAAAGAGGTGGTTAGGGACTATTTAGAAAAGCTGGACGTGCACAAGTCCATGGGGCCGGACGAGTTGCATCCGAGAGTGCTAAAGGAATTGGCGGATGTGATTGCAGAGCCATTGGCCATTATCTTTGAAAACTCGTGGCGTACGGGGGAAGTCCCAGATGACTGGAAAAAGGCTAATGTAGTGCCAATCTTTAAAAAAGGGAAGAAGGAGGATCCTGGGAACTACAGGCCAGTCAGCCTCACCTCAGTCCCCGGAAAAATCATGGAGCAGGTCCTCAAGGAATCAATCCTGAAGCACTTACACGAGAGGAAAGTGATCAGGAACAGTCAGCGTGGATTCACCAAGGGAAGGTCATGCCTGACTAATCTAATCGCCTTCTATGATGAGATTACTGATTCTGTGGATGAAGGGAAAGCAGTGGATGTTTTGTTTCTTGACTTTAGCAAAGCTTTTGACACGGTCTCCCACAGTATTCTTGTCAGCAAGTTAAAGAAGTATGGGCTGGATGAATGCACTATAAGGTGGGTAGAAAGTTAGCTAGATTGTTGGGCTCAACGGGTAGTGATCAATGGCTCCATGTCTAGTTGGCAGCCGGTGTCAAGTGGAGTGCCCCAGGGGTCGGTCCTGGGGCCGGTTTTGTTCAATATCTTCATAAATGATCTGGAGGATGGTGTGGATTGCACTCTCAGCAAATTTGCGGATGATACTAAACTGGGAGGAGTGGTAGATACGCTGGAGGGCAGGGATAGGATACAGAGGGACCTAGATAAATTGGAGGATTGGGCCAAAAGAAACCTGATGAGGTTCAATAAGGATAAGTGCAGGGTCCTGCACTTAGGACGGAAGAACCCAATGCACAGCTACAGACTAGGGACCGAATGGCTAGGCAGCAGTTCTGCGGAAAAGGACCTAGGGGTGACAGTGGACGAGAAGCTGGATATGAGTCAGCAGTGTGCCCTTGTTGCCAAGAAGGCCAATGGCATTTTGGGATGTATAAGTAGGGGCATAGCCAGCAGATCGAGGGACGTGATCGTTCCCCTCTATTCGACATTGGTGAGGCCTCATCTGGAGTACTGTGTCCAGTTTTGGGCCCCACACTACAAGAAGGATGTGGATAAATTGGAGAGAGTCCAGCGAAGGGCAATAAAAATGATTAGGGTTCTGGAACACATGACTTATGAGGAGAGGCTGAGGGAACTGGGATTGTTTAGTCTGCGGAAGAGAAGAATGAGGGGGGATTTGATAGCTGCTTTCAACTACCTGAGAGGTGGTTCCAGAGAGGATGGTTCTAGACTATTCTCAGTGGTAGAAGAGGACAGGACAAGGAGTAATGGTCTCAAGTTGCAGTGGGGGAGGTTTAGGTTGGATATTAGGAAAAACTTTTTCACTAGGAGGGTGGTGAAACACTGGAATGCGTTACCTAGGGAGGTGGTAGAATCTCCTTCCTTGGAAGTTTTTAAGGTCAGGCTTGACAAAGCCTTGGCTGGGATGATTAGATTGGGGATTGGTCCTGCTTTGAGCAGGGGGTTGGACTAGATGACCTCCTGAGGTCCCTTCCAACCCTAATATTCTATGATTCTATGATTCTATGATTCAGAGCCCCCTCTTGGGTCTCACAAGACCTTTCTCCAAGACTGACACACTCAAAACAAGGCTCCCCCTTTGTGGGTAGGGTGACCAGATGTCCCGATTTTATAGGGAGAGTCCCAATATTTGGGGCTTTTTCTTATACAGGCTCCTATTACCCCCCACTCCCTGTCCCGATTTTTCACACTTGCTATCTGGTCAGCCTATTTGTGTCTCATTTATTAGAGCTCCTAAAGTGCATCAAACGAGTCCTTAGCTCCTCAAGTCCAACCGTGGATCCCCCTTGGTTCAGGATTCAGGATTCAGGATCCCCACAGGCCTCCTTCTGGGGCCTGCGGATACTGCCCATAACTTCCTCCCGAGGAGAGGAATATCACAGCCCTGCTTCTGGGCTCTGAGCTGACATCTCACGGGGGTTCCCTTCCTGGGGTCAGGAGTCCTACAGACCTTCCCGGGGCTGCGTGGGATAAATGAGGCTTCTCTGTGCTGGCCCCTTTTAACCCAGACCGGCCCTCCATCCCCCTTTTGTCCCCTGGAGGATTCTCTTCTATCACGAGGCCTGGACTGACTTATCCACATGGCCTACCTGGCTCACGGCTGTGAGAACGTCCCCCGCCGGGGGAGGAGCATGGAGTGGGGCTGGACTCATCACCTGGAAATTGAGGGGAAAAATAAATTACAAAAAACCCTTCTTTTGCTTTTTGGAAAAAAAAAATCACCAAGCAATGAAACATTTTTGCCTATTTTTAAAATTTCTCATTTGAAATTAAAAAACTGTCAAAAATAACATTTTCAAGTGAAAAACATTTTTTTGATTAAATCCTAATTTTTGGTGAAAATATTTTTCAGTTGACATATTTCTAGCAGCTGTAGTTAGACTCCTGTTACTTTACAGCTTTGTTTTCTGAACTGTAGCCAAGCATCTGAATCGGAGCCAAACTGACAAGGATCATACCTGACACTAGCACCTGTGCAGTAGCCACACCGTGGGTTCAATGATTCCTCCATTTTCATGCTACGCCCCCGAAAACCATTCGTCCTGGGACAGAGGCAAGCATGGAAAAAGTCAGCACAAGAGACAGAAGTTTCCCAGAGTGAGGAGTGACTGAAAACAGAGGTTATAACAGAAACTGATTTGCCAGATTCACCCTTGTGTGACGCCAGTTTGACACTGGGGCAACACCACTGATTGCAATAGCTGATTGCGATGGAGTGACACCGACGGCAATCCGCGGGAGCACAGAGGTGAGCTGGGCCCCTCAACTATAGCTGGGGCCTCATTAATGGCCACTATCTGAATCCTCGTCACTTGGGCTGAGATTCTGTGTGGGGGCCAGCACAGGGCACCACCTCAGTCCCTATTTGCCCCTCTTCCCAGCAGGGTCTTCACCCCTTGTTAACACTAGCTGAGAGCATTACCAGCCACGTGCAGGTTCCAGGAGTCACTGGAGAGAGAATTGTTCTCCTGGTTATTGTCATCCTTGAGCTGGTAGCAGCAGGAAAAGGCCCCTGCACTCTCACTGGAGACTGGGTAGGGTGAGTCGTAGACGAATTTGTTTCCTTCCTTGGGCTGGACAGAAATCTCCTTCCCATCTTTGCTGAAGACAATGCGGGTCATGGGGGTGTCCAAAGGGACTAAACATGACAGCATGGCCGTGTCCCCTTGGCAGGCAGACAGCCTGTCCAGGAACAGCCACGGGGCGGGAAGAGTGCCTGGGGAGCAAAAACACCAGTGTTAAACACCTCGGGCCAGATCCCCCGCTGGTGTCAATCAGTAAAGCTGCCTTCACTGCAATGAAGCAATGCTGATTTACACCAGCTGGGGATCTGGCCCCTTGTTGGTGTCACTCCCTGAGGCTGCGCTATCTGGAGGGAGGGACAGGATACACTGGGAGTGCACAGAGTTTTTAGCCTTTGCTTATCCCCGTTTGGGGCCCGAGGCCCATGTGCATGCTGCCCTTCCATGCCAGTGCAGTACTATGGATTACAAGGCTTTGGGTTTCAGACAGCCAGGAGACAAGCAGAAGGGCAGAGATGTACGATTTGCCCGCATTTGGGATTGGATGCCCTGGTGTGTCCCAGCAGCTTCTGCTCCCGTGTGAACCCACAACAATGGGCCATTTCCTGCGGGTCACTAGAGTAGTGCTCAGCAGCCAGAGTGTCCCAGGGAGCCCGTCCCATTGGGGATGCAAAGGGTGTAACGCAATGGGAGCTCTGAGTGTCACAGGAAAAGCATCTCCCAGCTGTGTGCAAGGAAAAGCAGCCACCTCCCCCCAACAGCCTATCTCTCCTTCTCTTCTCCGATACTGGTGTAAATCAGCAGTAACTCCCCTCAAGCCAGTGGAATCCCACCAGAGAGAGGGGAGTCAGGCTCCAAGACACTTACACTGATGCTGCAGCAACCCAATACACCTCGGGGTCAAACCCAGCTCTGGTGTAGGCAGGACACGCACCCACTTATGCCAGTGGCTGAATTCAGTCCCCACTGAATACCAAATGAGTGTGATTTTCACTGCTCAGCAAGGTCTGATCTATCACCGCTCACTGGCCACCTCACACCCCTCATGTGTCACAGTGCTGTCTACACGGTCACTGAATTTGGCCCTCAGTGGTTTAAATTAGGTAGTGAGATTTAATGTGACAAATTCTCAGCTGGTGTAAAGGGATGCAGATCCATTGGTTTCAATGGAGATTCACCAGTTTACACCCGCAGAGGATTTGTTCTGAATTGGGTCTGATCTTGCTCCCAATGCCGTTATAAGGAATTCTCCCATGGGAAGCAGGTTTGGGCTTTGTATGCCAGGGTTAAAAATGGAACCCAGAGTCCTCACCCCCAAGTGCTCTGCTCTAACTCACTAAATTCCCCAAGTCCTGACTCCCAGCCCCGCCGCATTAATTATTAGACATGCTCTCTTCTCCTTCTCATGTAGCTGACACTCACCTGGAGAGCGACACATTTCCTGGCTTGCAGCAAGCGAACCTTTTAAATAAAACACACGTTCCTGTTAGTAGTGCAGCGAGATGTGCTGTAGAAGAGTTAATTCAGTTTAAAATCAATGGACATTCTCCCAGCAAGGCAACATAGAGACAGAGGATGGTGACAGCTGTGGAATCCACACCTTTAATTCCCTCCTGTGTGATAAAACTGCATTTGTTAATTGCACTCTTCCAACTAATCCCTCTCCCTTGGGACGACTTCTCACCCAATGAGCTGCACTGCTGAGTAGAGGGGTCCCTAGACTAATAGATTCTCAGGCCAGAAGGGACCATTTTGATCATCTGCTCTGACCTCCTGCATAAGACAGTCCAGAGAACTTGACACGGTCTAGCCAAGAACCTGTGTTTGAGACAGACAGCATCTTTTAGAGACACACCCATTCCTCATTTAATCCTGATTGAATGACTCCAAGTGACAGAGAATCTAATTGCTTCCCTTGTTAACCTGCTCCATTGGTAAACGAGCTACCCTCCCTACGTGGGCCTTATTCCAGTGTGAATTAATCTAACTTCACTTTCCAGCCATTGGCTGTCATTCGGCCTTTGTCTGCTCGATTAAAGAAATCTACCACTGCTGTCAGAAATCTTCTCCCTGCGGAGGGGTTACTATACTGTGATCAAGTCACCTTTTAACCTTCTGTCCCGTCAGCTAACCAGACTGAGCTCCGTCAGCCTCTCACTGTCAGGCAGCTGTTCCAGACCTCGCATCATTCCTGTAGCTCTTCCCCGAACTCTCACCTTTCCCCCACGTGTGGATCAGGTGAATGAGTTATTTAAAATGGCCCTGGCAATACTCAGTGCTGGGTCCATGCTAGGGCTAGGACCTGAGATTGTACAGACATTGCAGCTGCTAAAATATGTGGATTTTGCTTAAAGGGTTGAAAGTGTTTTAAATCCCCTGATATAGAAAACAGTAAGCAGGAAAAAATAACAGTGTTTGGCAGTGCTAGAGAAGTACTGTAGACTAGTTGTGTGTGTGCAGCGGGGGGTGAGTTTAGGGGTGGGGCGCTGGCACAGGCCTGCAAGGGGACTGGAGCAGTGGTGCCAGTCTAACAGCCCACCTGGAACATGCCTCTCAGTACTGGACCCAAATTAAGCAAACAATTCTCAGTCTGTCTCATCTCAGCCTTCTCCTAAAACCCAACCCGGCCCATTGTGCCCACACTCACAGAGAAGCCATAGGCCCAACAGCAGGATCATGGGGACAAGCCATGATAACCCCACAGTCAGGCAATGCCACAGCAGCATCTGTCTCTCGGGGATCCAGGCACCGTCTCTTGGGCTCTGCTCCTCAGTGTCTCAGTGAGAGAAATGCCGTGGCTCTCTGATCTGGCCTCGCCGCTGCTGATCTGCAGGGAGCAGAGAAGCCGCAGGTGCTCTCTGATCTGCCACGTGCTCCCCAAGGTTCAGAGAGAAAGAAAGCCACAGCCTCTGTGAGAGACGGGGCCGTGTCTGCTACCGGCCTCGCAATGGCCAGGGACCTCCCTCCCTGGTGAGAGGGGGAGGTTGCTTGCACACGTCCTCGCTCATGGGTTGGGCAGATTCTCTGTTGTTCCCAAATGCTGAGGATTGGGGGTTTGATGCTGGATCAGACCAGCCCCTCTGAGCCCAACTTCCCACCTTTGGGGTTTGATGCTGGATCAGACCAGCCCCTCTGAGCCCAACTCCCCGCCTTTGGGGTTTGATGCTGAATTAGACCAGCCCCTCTGAGCCCAACTCCCCACCTTTGGGGTTTGATACTGGATCAGACCAGCCCCTCTGAGCCCAAGTCCCAGGCTAGCCCAGATTGAGAATTACAGAGCAATAGTGACTTCTCCATAGTAATAGTGGCACCAAAGTTTCAATTTAAAACAGAAATTTAAACTCTGTTTAAAATCCACAGGACAAGTCAAATCCACCCGAAAGTGAACGCCTGAGTCAGTGGCTGAGGTGGAGTGCGTGAGGGAAATTTGAAGCCATTTCAAGAAGAGCTTTTTCAAAAATAGCAAAATTCATGTAGGGTTAAGTGTTGAAAAGGCCCCAACAAAAGTCGGGCACGCCTCATGGCTTTCATGGCAGTCAGAGCCTCAGATGCTCAAGCACCTTTGTAAATTCCTCCCATTATGTTCTGCTGTTGGAAATGGCAGCCATCTTTACTAAGGGCAGCTTTCCTTTCACATCTCAAGGGTATAGCAACATGGCAGCTGTCTGTCCAGAGGGAAGCCTGTGACTTTAATACCATTATAAATAAAGCCTGAAGCTGCCCATGGGGAAGATGGTTGCCATGACACTACAGCCTTGGAATGTGAAAGGGAAGTTGCCCCGGTAAAGATGGCTCCCATGTCCCATTGTTCCCAATAAGATTGAAGTTACAGGCTGCCTTCGGGTAAAATGGCTACTATGTCTTTAAATACTGTGACTGTGAAAGGGAGATTACCCCAGTAAAGATGGCTGCCATTTCCCATTGTTTCCACTAGGATTGAAGTTGCAGGCTGCCCTCTGGGTAATGGTTATCATTTCCCTAAAGCCTTGGGAGGCTGCCCATGGCATGGAAGTCTCATTTCAAATGGAAGTGAAGCCAAAGGCTTCCCACAGAGAAGATGGACACCATGTGCCTGATGTGGCAGAGAGGTTGCCCCAAGTAAAAATGGCCACTCTTTCTTATTGTGGCCTGCAGGATTGAAGCCAGAGGCTTCCCTCTGGGAAATGTTGCTATTCCCGAAGGGCAGAATGTGGCTTCATTCCCCTTAAAAACAATGGGAAATGGTGGCCATCTTTACTAGGGGCATTTTCCCTGCCACACTCAAGGCATCACTGACATGGCAGCATCAGACCCATTGAAACAATGGGAAGCGGTGGCCGTTGTTATGAGGATGTCCTCCATTTCCCCACATGCATGAGCACCATGTGTCCCCCCCGTGATAATTCATCCCATTCCCCAGTTTGTTCCATTTCCCCAGCAGGGCTCTCCAGGGCTCTTCATACAGAAGCAAACAGTCCCCTCCTCCCCACCACCAGACAATCCCTTTGTCTCTCTTCTAGCCATGTGGGGGTGTCGCTATGACCCTCCCCACACTGTCCCCTTGCCCTGGGACAGGCCCCTATTGAGTGTTGTGGCTCCATCTAGTTTCCGGGATGCTGGATCCGCAGCACCACATGTCCCATCCCTCTCTGTGTGCAGCCCACGCTGTGCCCGGCTGCTCATGGGCTCACCCGGAGAGGGGGCCAGGACCCTGCCCGAGCGGGCAACGTGGGGAAATTTTCAGATCCCCTCCCCCATCCTCTGCAGACTGGGACTGGCTTTGAGGTGCTGATAGAGATTTCTCTGTCCCCAACAGGCTGCACAGCTGGGGAGTGGGGGCACCCAGGCCGTGGCCTAACCGCTTTTTGGGCAGGCCAAACCTGAGTGGTGCTTCAACCCCACATGCCAGGTCACCATTCCACTCACTCAGGTTTGGCCCAGCTGCCCCTCTGTCAAGATGGAGGGGTGGCCAGGCCAAATTGGAGTGAGTGACATTGTGACGCAGAGCCGCTCACTCAGATTTGGAGGGGGCTCATGGGCAGGCAATCAGACGGCTGGGGGAGGGGCTGCCTGAAGGGGAAGAGGAGGGTCTGCTGGGGGAACCTATGCCCCCACCACTGTAAGTGGCACTCTGCAGCCCCTGCTGTCCCCGCACTGCGCCCCTCTCCCCGCCCAGAATTTCAGGCTGTAGCAATCAGCAGAGAGAGAATGCGGCCTTTTCACTGCAGCTCTTTACTGGAGTTTGCACATTCACAAGACACTCCATTCCCTAGGTGCAACCTCAGCCTCTCTCTGCACCTTGGAAGAGGGATGGAGATCAGCCCTCAGCAGGGGTTTCCCCAGCCGGCAGGCTGAGCTGGGAGCAGGGAACACAAGTGCAGGGGAGCACAGGAGCAGGCACAGCTCGGGCTGGGGGTGTCGGGACATCACTCGGGGCATGTGGCTGAGTCACATGACTGACCCCGTAACATCTGCTGTGTCTGGATGATGACGCTCCCAGGTGTCCCCGCCCTGGATTATAAATAGACTTGGCAGAATTCCATGTTTACTTTTTATAATTCCGATGGATCACATTGATGTTTATTTTAATTTTTTTTTATTTTTATCAATTTAAATTTTACCAACGGAGGAAATTACTTTGGGAGGGGGGGAGTCAGACAATATTTAATGACAGTAGACATTGAGATTCAAAAAGTTAAAGCTTTATAACCGTTAAAACACAAATTGTCATCATCGCATGTCAAAATATACACAGTAAATATCCTTAAATCAGCCTCTAATAGTGTCTCAAGCAGCATTTCTCTTACTTTGCTTATGTGCAAATTTCTATTATGATCAATGGAAATATTTTCTCCTGGGTTTGGGTGCATGCAGGAAAACTGATGTTTACTGATATTTACCCATAACAAGTGAATCCGTCCAAGCCTAGTTCTAAACAGAGCCCCGCGCTGCCTGTGAGGTGAGCAGAGAGACGGGGCCGTGGTTACTGGCTGTGGTCGCTGTTCCCAGCGCAGGAATCTCTCCCCCCCTCCCCCCCCCCGTCCCCGTGGCCTGGCAGTATTTATAGACACACAGTCCCAGAACGATGCTGTGCTTGTGATGCCCTGACCTCCCTGTCACTCATTTGCTGTGCACATTTCTATCTCAGGGATGGTCACTGTGCTGCATTCTCAGCATGGCTGAGGGGCTGGAGGAATAACCCCTGGTCCAGCCCCTGGTAGAGCAGGTGACAGTGCGTATTGTAAAACACCAAACTGCAGCTTATTTTCTGTAACCAGTTTGAACCACTTCATATTTAGACAGTATTTTTTTTTAACTCTTTACAGCGCAAACTTTTAGCACGGGCCTGTAATGCAGAGCAGAGAGGGACTCGAGGCTGTATGGAAAAGGACTCCTACTAAAATGTCTGCTCCTAAGCCACAACAACCAGCAAGGGTAGTGAGTGTCTCGAAATCACAGCCTCCGGGGAACACAGTGTTTGTGTGTGTGTGTTGGGGGAGGCATCCAAAGAGTTCAGCCATTGTGAAAATTCCCGCTATCACTGTGAGCTCACAGCACTCCCTTCTGTGTGTGCCGTACCGGAGCAGGGCCCACAGCTCTGGCCTGCTGGATCCGGCTCCCTCGCCCCGAACGGGGCCCAGCAGAAGTGAAAATTAAACCCTTATTAAGCAAATATGTCTCTGCTCACACACAGGGTGTGGCCCCAGAGTAAAGCTGCTGCAGGCCGTGGGGTTCTTCTGGATTTACACACACACACACTGATCAGGGTCCCCTCCCCACACATCTGATCAATGAGTTACTCCCCTCGAGCCCCATGAATAAATTTCTGTACAATGGCATAATCTGCAGATCTGTCTGTAATCTCAGCTGACCCTCCAACCTGTCCAGGGCAGCGGGACCCCTCAGATACCTCGGCCACCTCTCCTTCCTCTTTGTCCCTGCCATTCCCCTGCAGGGCCTTTTGGATGTGCTGAGCAATGGCTCTTTTCCTCACGATGCAGGTGATGATCGGGGCAGACACCAGGAGGAGCAGGACCAAGGTGGAGCGGAGAATACAGACCCAGAGTAGGACAGGGGATGGAGCAGGGTGAGCGGTCTGAAGGTGGAGATGAACTTGCAACATGAGTCCCCTCAGAGCTCTGCGAAGTGCTGGCCCCGCCACCCGGGGACATTGCACCCGGCAATGCCTCGGGGGAGCCTGTGAGTGTCCCACGAGCTCAGCTGTTTAGAGGCCTCATGTCCAGCTCCTAACCCTGCAGGGATCTCGCTCAGCACTGGTTCTTTGCCACCCTGTACCCAGCACCAAGTGCCATGGAGCACTTTCCAAGGGGCAGCACTGACACCATGGTCTGCTGCTGACCAGCACAGGGCAGGATCGCAGCCCGGCAGCCACTGACTCCCTGGCTAGATGTTTGTGCTTGATGCTGCAACACAAAGCCAGAGCCCACAGAGACTCTGCCATTGCTGGGCTCCTCCCCAGGCCCCTGCACAGGAACACACGTCCAGGCCATCGTTAGGGGGTCTGCAATATGAGAACTGGATAGCTCGTTTACACCCGGCTCCGCTGCCTGCAGAATCCGAACCCCCGTCTCTGCCCCCGCCAGGCTCTGCACATCCATGGCCTCCATCGCCATTGGGTAAGAGCCCAGCTCCCTCCACACCGCCAGCCACAGCACGGGGACATGGCAGCCCCCAGCCTTCTGGGGAGCAGATGGTGGCATGTGGGGCTGCCTGGATATTTTATATTCCCCAGATGGAGATGAGCCCCTGCGGCCACCTGCCCACCAGACACCTGCGGTGGGGTAAAGTCTCCCCATTGAGATTGGCATGTGCTCCCCCATAATCCCAGCCTAGCCCTCCCGCTTTCCTACAGGGAAATCCCACAGCAGGGAGCAAAACCATTTACCTTGGAACAATGCCCCCTCTCCAGAGCCCTCACCATCTGTGGGGCAGATACACAGCGATTACACATCACTTCAGACACCAAAAGCCTCATACCAGTGAGATGTAGAACGGCAGCGATCACCAGTGAAATACACAAGAGCGTGTCTAGAGCTGGGCGCAAGTTTTTGACTGAAATTCTTTTTGTCAAAAAAATGTAAACTCAGCGGCGCAGAAGCGATTAGTGAAGTTGTGTTGATTTTGCTGAATTGTTTCGCTTGAAAAAAAAAGGCCTGAGCGAAAATCAGAAAAAATCAAACTGGTTCGTTCTGACATATCCAATATAAAACGTTTCGATTTATCAGTTTGAAACAACTTTTTCTTTAGAACTTGCCTTTAATCGTTCAAAGCTGAAAATATCAGCAGAACATTGTGCTGTGGGTCCAACAAAATGTTTCATTCGACCTGAAATGATTCATTTTTTACTTTTTGATTCGCCGAAAATTTTGAAAAATTTCATTTTCTGTCCGGGCCAAAATAACCCCCCCCCCAGTATTTGTAAATTGCTGGTGATCCAAAAACTCTGTTATTTGTCCAGCTCTGACTGCATCTGCAGTTAACATACAGGAAGACGTGAGAAAACCGTATAAAAACAAATTATGACTGTGATAATATGGAGAGAATCACATAATGAAACCAGATTTAGTTTCATTGTGTGATTTTCCCCGGCAATCTGTGGAGCAGATGGTGGCACATGCAGCTGCGTGGACATTTTACATCCCCCCAAACGGAGGTGAGACCCCTGCGGCTGCCTGCTCACCCAGGTACATACAACAGGCTAAAGTCTCCTCATTGAGACTGGAGTGTGCTCCCCACTAATCCCAGACCAGGCCCCCCCTTTCCTACAGGGAAATCCCACAGCACTGAGCAAAACCATTTACCCTGGGGTGATGCCTCCTTTTCAGAGCCATCATCATCTGTGGGGCAGATACACAGCGATTACACATCACTTCAAACAGCTGACAGCCTCATACTGGTAAGATGTAGAACAGCAGTGATTGCCAGTGAGATACACAAGGACATGTCTAGAGCAGGGCTAAATCTTTTGACCAAAACATTTTTTCAACAAAAAATGTAAATTGGGTGATGCTGAAACAACCAGTGTATTCCTTTGATTCTGCTGAATTGTTTTGGTCCACGAAAAAATGTAAAAAAAAATCAGAAAAAAATCAAAACATCTCCCTACATCCTTCCCTTTCTTGCCTCCTCCTCCACACCCGGTGACTGGAGGGGTATTAATCGGCCCCTGCACTTTGAATGGTCCCTTGAAATATGTGTTAACTGCTTATGTTAAACTGTCTGGTGCATCTTGCATTTAGCTGTGACACTCTGACTACCTGTACCAGACCTGCAGAAGAACTCTGTGTAAGCTCGAAAGTTTGTCTATCACCAACAGAGGTAGGTCCAATGAAAGATATTACTTCACCCACCTTGTCTCTCTAACATTTCATTTTGATATTTTCAAAACAGAGCTAAATCTGTTTTCATTGAAGTTCATGGAAGGTTTGCCAGAGAGTTCAATGGGATAAGAATTCCATTGGCACTAGGAGGAGAATATTTGAATTCCATGGGAAACAAATTCCCTCCAAATTCCCGACTGAGTTCTTGAACAAACAAGCTGTGTAATCTACATGAGAGAGACAGGACAGAGCTGACATATTCAGAACCAAATTTGGAATTTTCTCTCTTTGTATCTGGGGTTTCCACTGGGATCAGGTTAGAATCAGGGGAGAGCTGCTATACAACATGTAAATGGGCACACCTGACATCAGATAACTAGCTGCATCACTGCCTGGGCATGTTTTCAAATGGCCATCGCCTTGTCACTTCACACTACCTGTGAGAGAAAATTTCCAGCTATTTTTTCCCCTACAAAAATGCAGATTTGGTGGCACCAAAACATTTTCCAAATTTGTGTCAGTTTGACTGAATTATTCCTCAGAAAACAAACAAACAAACAAACAAACCCAGCCCCCCTCCCACCCCAAACTATTTCAAAAAAATCAAAATGTCAATAGTTTCAAAACTAAACATTTCAATTTTTCTATTCAAAATGACTTCTCATTTTGCAATTTCTTTCAATTTTATTTTGTTGAAAAGTTTTCTGTTCAGGTCAGCCTGAATCAATTCCGCCCCCCGATGTTTTGGAATTGCCAGCAAACTGAAAAACCGTTATTCTCGCAGCTCTGTTCCACACCTGTGTTTCCTGATGGCTTTAGTAAAGTAAAGCAGACCATGACGCCAAGGAACCCGGTGAATTTGAGGGTGATGGTTTGTCTATTTTCACGCTTTGCCCACAGAGAAGATCACAACATTTTTTCTTTTAATTAGTGGGAAAAGCCTGCGCTGCTTCATCGTGGCGCTCGGCCGTGGCTCAGAGGATGGGGCTTAGTCACTAAGAACACGTGAACGTTCCCCCAGGGACAAAGTTCTCACCTGGGCAATGTCGGGGGAGGAGAGGGAAGTTTTACATCTTTCACTCTAGTGTGTGTGTCCAGTGTGTCCCCAGCCTGTCCCAGCTCCCTGACCCCTCTGCACCAAGCCCACCATTAGTGCAGAGCATTACCGGCCACGTGCAGGTACCAGGCGTCACTGGGGAGAGAATTGTTCTCCTGGTTATTGTCATCCATGAGCTGGTAGTGGCAGGAAAAGGCCCCTGAGCTCTCCCTGGACACTGGGTGGGGTGAGTCGTAGACAAGTTTGTTTCCTTCCTTGGGCTGGACAGAAATCTCCTTCCCCTCTTTGCAGAAGACAATGCGGGTCATGGGCGTGTCCAAAGGAACTAAACATGACAGCACAGCTGTGTCCCCTTGGCGGGCAGACAGCCTGTCCAGGAACAGCCGCGGGGCAGGGAGAGTGCCTGGGGAGCAAACACACCAGTGTTAAACACCTGGGGCCAGATCCCCCGCTGGTGTCAATCAGCAAAGCTCCACTCTAAGCAATGGAGCGGGGCTGATTTATACCAGCTGGGGATCTGACCCTCTGATTGCAGTGGAGCGTGGTTGAACCCAAGCCCTCCAATCCCTGCTGTGCTCACAGGGACCAGTCACTCACCGGGAGAGCTGCAGATTTCCTGGCTCTTGACAAGGGAGCCTGTGAAATAAACACAAAGGGGTGTCAGTGCAGGAGGGGAGGTGGAACGAGGAATTATAGTGACAGGAGTTGGAAATACAGTCGCATCCTCTAAAGGAAAGTGAGTGTCTCTGGCCTTCCTGGGCCTAGGCAAATCTAACTCCAGCCAGTAGAGAGAAATTCAGTCCCAGACTAACAATGGGCCATGTTCTGCCCGTGGGTTTATCCCCTCGCCAGAGTCAGAATGAATTTGCTGGTAAGTTCCCTGGAGCCAATTTTCTCTCAGCACAGGGGGGATTTTCACAAGCACAAAGTGCAGCTCAGTGTCCAGATCCCAGTGTGAATTGGCCCCTGGAGGATCCCAGCTAGGGATCTGCCCCTCTTGGAGCAATGGATCCAGGTGCATTTACACCAGCCGGGGATCTGGCCAACAGTCTATAACTTGTTATTTGCCCTGGGAGAAGTCCTGGATTAGCTGGTGCGTTTCAGTCTGAGTGCGGATAAGGAATGGCTCCCTGTACCATCATGTAGAGCTCTCTGGACCCCAGACCTATGGATGAAGGCTGATGTGAGCATGCCAGAGACCCGCTGGAGATGGGTTAGGCCAGTAGCCGACCCCGACCCCATGCTGTGTTATGGGCCAGATCCTGCACTTTGGGGGTCACTGAGAGCTCTCCCATTTATTGTAGTGGGAGGAGGGTCAGGGCTGACATGTCCATGGTCCTGATCCTGTAGGCCGATGATCCATCCCTTCCACTCGTATGGGCATCAGGGCCTATACCAGCAAAGCTATGTGCAGAATCAGGCCCATAAGCACATATGCACTGGGGAAACGCAGCTAGGAGAGTCAGTGGGAGGGTGAACGCAGGTTTGTCTCCTGATCCTCAGATCTTTAGCTCGGCATATTTTGCACTCACCATAAATATCAGCAAAGAGCCAGGAGCAATTCACAGAACCCCCCTGTGCAGTCAGCCCAGCTGGTAACCCCATTGTACAGGTGGGGAACTGAGGAACAGAGCGGCTAGTGGCTGCCCCAAGGTCACCCAGCAAGTCTGTGGTGGAGCAGGGAATTCATCCCTGGTCTCTAAAGTCCCAACCACGGACCAGCCTTTGGTACTGTTAATGATCACAGAAGTAATTAATGACTAAGTGCTATTTTAATTAATCTAAGCTGGGCTTTTCAAAGGAGTCTAAGGTGGCACCCAAATCCCAGGGAAATTCCATCGTTACCGTATAAAAACTAATCACATTTGGCCGCGTATGTGGCATTTCTGCTGTTTGCTCCCCTGTGCGAGGTGAATATGTAGCATTTTCCCTCCCTGGATGTCATACTGTGCAAATGGGCATCCACTTCTGTGTCCAGCCCAGCTGGCTTGCACGGGCTAGTGCCTTTCGTGTGTCCAGCGAGTGGGATGGTGTGAATCTGCAGGGTTTGTTTGCAGAGATGGGAGCCCCAGTGTTGTGCCCACAGACATCTGCACCCCCATGTGGCACATTGTGGGTGTGAAGGTGGCAATCACACCCGCACTCTGGCAGCCCTGCGGAGTGTTTATGGGGTGGTGGGTGAGGGCTCAGCATTAGGGTGCAGCCCTTGGAAAACGACAGAGCATTTCGGGGGGGACACAATGACCTCGTTGCTGAGATTCAAAGCAGGGATCTAACCAGCGATTTCCCTGAGTCAGGTGGTGCTAATTAAACCCACTATTGCCGCTATTAAATCGCTTGGAAGCCTTGAGGTGAGGAGTCAGGCTCTGTTCCCATGCAGTGCTGGCACTTTCGGGTCCACACAGCACATTGCCAGAGGACTGGATACTAATTAAGCAAACGATTTTCTGCCCGGTGATCTCACCCTTCCAGCTAAACCCAGCCAGCGCTGGCCATACTCACAGAGAAGCCAGAGGCCCAGCGGCGGGATGCTCAGGGGAGGTGGTGATAACAGCATGGTCTGGCGATGCTGCAGGGAAGGCCTGTCTCTTTGCTCCTCAGAGTCTCAGTGAGAGACATCTCCGTGCCTCTCTTATCTGACCTCTCCCCTTCTGATCTGCGGGAAGCAGGGAGCAGAGAAGCGGCCAGCGCTCTCTAGTCTGTCTCCTGGCCCTAGGGTTATGGTATGAAAAGCCACAGACTCTCTGATCAGGTGAGGCTGTGTCTACTATGGGCCTGGCTGCGGCCAGGGGGACACTCGCTTCCTTGTGCAGCTGGAAGCTGCTCTCCCAGCTCTTCTCTCATGGGTGCTGGGCAGGCTCTCTGCTGTCCCCAAGCTCTGAGCGCTGGGGGTTTGGGTACTGGGTCAGACCAGCCCTTCTGAGCCCAGCTCCCAGCCTTTGGGGTCTGACGCTGGATCAAACCAGCCCCTCTGAGCTGAGCTCCCAGGATTTCAATTTTCATACAGACTGTACTTTTCCTGTATCAGACCCCACACCCTTGAAGTTGGGCACAGAGGGGCAGGTCTGATCCAGTATCAGACCCCTGTAGTGAAAACTGGGCCTACACATTTACCCTAATTGTGAGCTTAACTGTGGGATAGTGGATAAAGATTTATAAAGTGCCATAATAACCTACAAGAAGCCATGTTGATGGGAAAAGCTGCCAAAGGGAAACAGAAAGTCTGAATTAGTCCAAATGAAAAGGCTTAGTGTTATAATTCAAGCACTGTATTGAGATCATGCTTGATAAACAGGAGAAGTGTGGGAATGGAAACTAACTAACCAATATTGGTGTGTCAGAAATCAGGCTCGTTTGATAGAGATTTACTTACTCAGCAGATGAGTTTGGCAAAGCTTTATTAAGGCAAAACACTCAGTAAGCAGTGATTAATTACTGCCAAGTGGGAAGCTCATCGGGACAATTTCATCACAGTCACCTCCACCACTGGAGATTACAGCTTTAGCATTCCTTTGTGACACAGACTTATTCATAACATTTTTTATACATCTGTATTCGTTTTTTATTTTTATGTTAACTTTCCTCTTCTGTCAGTACAGGTTTAGTGTGAGTTTCAACCAGCTTTTTTCTAGCTTTATAGTTAGTTTATTTTTTGCTTTTTGTTTTTGGTTTCACAAACATGATTACTCTGCAGTTTCTTACACCTGCGCAGTTTTTACATATGCTGACGCTGTTAATATTAGAACAGATTTTTAAAATTTACCACAGGCTTTTATCAAGCCTAAACATGGCTTCTCTTTCTGGTGAACAAAATAATGAGGGGGTGGGCTATGCTGCTCATCACACCCTTTTGGGGTCCTTAAAAGTAAAAGATTTGGTGACAGGAGGGAATCAAGCTGTCCATCAGCCACAATGCTGTCTGACTCAAAGACGGAAGAACTGGATGATGCAAGCTTCACTGCTATGGCACCTCACCCAAGGGTGCCAAAAATGGTGTGTTAATTTTGGTGGAATATATGCGCCCAAAGAGTTAACATGTTCATGTGACCCTGTCACTGTTTAATATTGGAGAGTGACAGGGCCATGTTAATACCTTTAACTCTTTGGTCCCCTGTGCTGGATCAAACAAGCCCCTCTGCACCCAACTCCCAGGCCACAGGTTGCAATATTGGGTCATGCTAGCTCCTCTGGGCTGACCTCTGAGGCTGTGAGATCATTTGGTACTGGAGTGATGACTATTTCTAAACCAAAGTGCAACTGAAAGGCTAGCCATTTGTGGCCAGTGCCTACTGTGATGGTGCACCCCATAAAGCTTTATGGAAATATGCTTATGAATGTATATATGACATAACTGGAATATGTTTTATGCTACATATGCCATGTAACATATCTATGTAAAGATTATGATCTACTGAATATATTCATCCTATTTGTATGCATGTGTCATTATTGTATTCAAAGTTATGAATACTGGCTGTATACTTGTTTGATTTTAAATAGCCTTAGTAAGGCATTTGGTCAGCTTCTTTAGAAAGGAATTTGCAAGTTAAGTGCCCAATCAAGAAGCACTTAATGGACAATGGATCTTGGAAGGCTCCAATCCACGTAAGAAGTCTACATGAGGACATTCAAGGTAGCATGTGAGCCATGGCTGCTGCCTGTAAGTTCTGAGTCATGCATGGACATGTGAATTGCCCATGTGACTCCAAAACTCCATCTTGTCGTTGGAATTCTACACAGGGGGAGGGAGGGGTATCCCCCACAAGATAAAGTCTATTTAAACCCCTGGGAGACCCCTCCAGTTTGTCTTCAGCTGGCACAAGAGATAGCCTCTCCACCCCCAAGAATACCTGAAATAAACAGGAACAAAGGACAGTAACTACAGGGGGTGTGAGTGATTGCTGGACCCAGACTAGGAGGAGACTAGTATGTAAAATGAAGCTTACTGGAATTCCTCTGAGGGTGAGGTTTTTATTCAGTTTTCTTACTGTAATAGACATAGACTTGCATGTTCTATTTTATTTTGCTTGGTAATTCACTTTGTTCTGTCTGTTACTACTTGGAACCACTTAAATCCTACTTTCTGTATTTAATAAAATCACTTTTTGCTTATTAATGAATGCAGAGTATGTATTAATACCTGGGGGGGGCGGGGCAAACAGCTGTGGATATCTCTCTATCAGTGTTATAGAGGGGGAACAATTTATGAGTTTACCCTGTATAAGCTTTACACAGGGTAAAACAGATTTATTTGGGGTTTGGACCCCACTGGGAGATGAGCATCTGAGTGTTAAAGACAGGAACACTTCTTGAGTTTCTTTCAGTTTAAGCCTACAGCTGTTTGGGGACGTGGTTCAGAGATGGGTCTGGGTTTGCAGCAGGCTAGCGGGTCTGGCTCAAACCAGGCAGGGCACTGAAGTCCCAAGCTGTCAGGGCAGGAAAGCAGGGGCAGAAGTAGTCTTGGCACATCAGTTGGCAGCCCCAAGGGGGTTTCTGTGATCCAACCCGTCACACCTACAATGAGCTCCACTCAGGTGCCTCACTGGGAGCTGAGCACTGTGGAAACTTGGCCCTGTGTCTCTGGGGCAGCTCAAATAATGGCAGTGAGAATTGTTTGATCATTGGGGAATGTGCATTTTTCCATCTTCCTTCCACTCCAAAGCAGATCAGCTGTGGTTGCTCAAACTTCTCCAGAAAATGCATCCCTGGGCAGAGACCAAGCCTGGTCATTTTCACCACACAGGCAAACTCTGAGCGAAGCTACAACCACCTGAAAACAAGATTTAAAACAAAGCTGTTTTGGAAGCTACTGCTGCTGTGGGTTCTGACTGCACCGCGTCGCACCTGATTGTGCAGCGTGAGAAAGGCATTGCCAGCTCGTCCCCAAGGCAGCTCAGGTTATAATATGCTGGGAGGGCTGCAGATATGCCCCTTGATTGCAGCAAAGCAGTCTAATGGGGATTGATTGCTGGAGAGGCACCACCTGACCCAGATGGTTGTCTATGGGGAGAAAAAGGGGTAGAGGTAAGAGACAGCAGGACATTTTGACACCTTTAATAGAACATACATATGTGGCAGATGCTTCCCTTTTCAAATACATCTAACCCACTGCCATCTTCTAGCAAAGACAGTGTGACTGACCTGGCATTGTATCAAAGACAGGGACTTTAAGAGGTATGGCACTTGCTTTAGCTGTGTGTGATTTATGTCCACCTCTGTTCCAGGACTGGTGCATAAAGTGTAACTAAACAAGCTGCACTAAGGCTCCACCCAAAGTTGACATCTCTGATTTCTCCTCCAACGAGAAACCGACCTGCATGGCCCCGAGACTGGCCATCGCTTTCCAAAGGGCCACACGATGATGAAGCCTGAGGCCAGCTGGGAACACAGTGCCCCCAATATGGAGCAATCACAGATGGGTCACACTTGGGCCAAATCCTGATCCCATTGAAGTCAAGGTCCCAATCATTGTGTTAAGCATTGAAAGACACACACCAGGGGACACTGCGCTTTACACACATTGATTGCCAGGGCAAAACTACACACCACCAGTAATAGCTGCGCTGCCCAGCGTGTTTGGTTCCAAGACTGAGGGTCTCCAGTGAAGGAGGCCTGAGAATGTGAAGCCAGAATCCAAGGGTCACCGGCAGAGCTGTGGGTGGGTGGGAGCCCAGGGCTGGGACAGCAGGACGCAGAGTGTCAGGATTGAGAAGAGAAAATATAACATGAGAAGAAATCGCAGGAAGAAAGAGCAAGCCACAAGCCACCTAAAAATACGCCTAGCCTGAGCTGTGGTCAGGAAGTGAGTTCATGCGACTTCAGAGACACGTGCTGCTGGTGCAATGCACAAACACAGAGACCCGGCCGCAGGCCACCCCTGGGCTGTGGTCACTGTATTACCAGAGGCATCTCCAGTGCAAAAGCTGCTCCCCTGGTCCCTGCGGGCCCGGCTTCGCTAGCAGCTCGTAGCCCTTTGTACCACGGTGCTGAGGAGTATTTTTAACAACACAGACCCAGAGTGAGGCTGCTCCCGAGACACAGAGACCTCCCATCACCCGTCTGCTGAGGCCTCTTCTACCTCAGGGACTCAGCATGGCCGGGCAGTGGGGAGAGCGGCACCTTCATCCCCTGCACCGTGTCCCAGCCAATTCTGATGCTCTGGGACCATGGTGCAGAGTCACTAGGCCAGACTGCCCCCTATGGGGGGGGCCCCCTATGGGGGGTGCTTTGCCCTGCACCTGCCAGCCAGAGTGACCCTAAAGTGGGTGCAACTGGTCCCAGCAGGGTCACCCCAGTGCAGGGATTCTGTGCAAAGAGCTGCTCTGCCTGCTCCTACACCTGCCCCTGTCCCAGCTGCTAGCACAGGGGGCGTGGCCTGCTGTAGGGGGGTGTGGCCAGGACTTTCCTGAGCCCAGCCAATCTGTCGCTGCTGTGTCAGCCCCAGTCCATGGGATGGCTGGTGTGAGTCAGTGCTCACCTGGGTCTGGGGGCACAGTCTGTAGGGAGCAGAGCAGCCTCTGGCTAACCAGGTGCAGGACGGAGCTCCAGCCCCCAGCTGCTCTGCCAGACTATGAGCCCTGGGCCCCTTAGCCTGGGCTGGTGCTGCCGTTGCCTGATCTATTGGTTAGTTATTGATCAGGTTATTAACGTGGATCCCCCTGCTAGCACTCTGTGATTTGGTAGGTTCTTACCCCAAGACCAGGCCCCATATTATGAGAGTCACTGCTTTGGGGGCCCCGTGGGGGCACAACAATGACGCTCGCACTCAGGGAAGACCCTCCGTAACTGGAAAAGTTTTATCTCTACAATGATTGGTCCAATATGTAAAATAACCCAAATGTGTCAAGGGATGTAATACAGCCCTGTAAGGACCGCCCGCCCACCACCCGCTCTGTCCTTGGGGAGAGCTCTGAGGGTAGAGACAGATCCTGGTCCGACCCTGGCATGCCGATGAAGAACTCCAAGGGCTGTACCTGCGACCAGATGTTTTCATAGGCCGTGATGATCCTTGTGCATCTGTGTGCATAGCTCTTCCCTGATTTTCCATATCTTCACTTCCTCACCCTCTTCATCTCGTGGTGCCCTTATCCTATAGGTTACTATTTTAATTAGGTTATACTCATTTACATATGCATAAATTGGATTACTATGACAGGTTTCAGAGTAACAGCCGTGTTAGTCTGTATTCGTAAAAAGAAAAGGAGTACTTGTGGCACCTTAGAGACTAACCAGTTTATTTGAGCATGAGCTTTCGTGAGCTACAGCTCACTTCATACTATGGTTACCTGTGGTTACCTGTGGTTGAGCATCTGCTGATATTCCCCTCCAAAAATACCCTAAACTGGCACAAACAGCCTTCTTGCAGTTACCTTTCAGCAGTTTGCAACACTTTTGTTTATTACAAAACAATAAACACAGTCTTATGCCATCTTGTGACTTAAGGTCACTATTATTTACTTACTTATGCTAATTTACTGAGCATCTCCTCCTGGGCCTCGTACAAGGCCTTATACTTATGCTAACTGCTTGAGCTGTTCTTATAGCACTAGGCCTATATGTCTGTTGCGTTCCTGTGGTTAATGTCTTACCCTTTTATCTTATTCTTACTCTGTATTGTACCGCTACACCGCCCTCCCCTGGGTTAGCCTTTACACACGCAGCCATGGGCCTGCTCAGTGCCCAGCAGGTCGAGTGGGGCCCCCAGAATCGACCCCATCCACTGCAAACATCTCATGTCAAGTGCTAGTACAAAGAGCAGCCAGAGGAAGCCACCGGTAGCCCTCACAGCAAGTGCGGTTGGTCACCCAGCACCCAGGTACTACGCCAGCGCTCCTGAGAGCCCCTTATCTATTAACTGGCTATGGATGTGGACACAAGGCTAGAGCACTGCTGTAACGGTGGATATGGCCCAAACCAGCAGCTAGTGATGGCAACCTCTCCCCTCCCCGATATGCGGGCTCAGCTGTGCTGGTAGGTGCATGAGCAGGGGGAACTGAGACAAGTGAGTCAGTTCTCGTGGAGTCCGGGACAACGCAAATTCATAGATTCCAAGGCCAGAAGGGACCTTTGTGATCCTCTGATCTGACCCCATAAGTACCACAGGCCTGAGAACCGCCCCAAAATAATTCCTAGAGCAGAGTTTTTAGAAAAACATCCCATCTTGATTTAAAAATGGTCAGGGATGCAGAATCCATCACGACCCCTGGTAAATTGTTCCAGTGGGTAATTGCTCTCACTGTTAACAATTTATGCCTTATTTGGAGTCTGAATTTGTTTATCTCCAACTTAGAGCCATTGGAGCCTTTCTCTGCTAGACTGAAGAGCCCATTATCAATTATTTGTTCCCCGTGTAGGTACTTACAGATTGTGATCAAGTCCCCCCTTGACCTTCTCTTTGCTAAAATGAATAGATTGAGCTCCTGGAGTTCATCGCTATAAGGCAGGTTTTCTAATCCTGTAATCATTCTCGTGTCCACCAAATGCATCATGAACCTCCATGATGTTCTGTCCTGAACCAAATCTGGTGCCTTGACAGAAATGTCTGTTGACACCGGCCAGTTATAATCTTTTGTGTCTTCCCGGGGGTCTTTTCCATCCTGCTTTCATTGGGCTTTTCATTAGCTTGAGACAAGGCCCGGCCCATTCCTTTGTCGGGGTGGGTCAGGCCCATTACTCCAGCAAGCCGAGTGGCCCATGCTGGGGGTTCTTTCCTACTTCCTCCCCAGGACGGGTGCACAGTCCAACTCAGATTCTAAACCAGAACTAATTAACCTCTTAGCTGCTGGAGGAAAAGTTCAGCAAAGCTTGTCTACAGTGACACCGCTGAGGATATTGCTGTGGGGGGGGATTCTCCATGCCCAACCCATCCATCCAGGCCCCTCTCTGCGCTGAGCTGTGATGGGGAAGGGCTGGGAGGGCACAAACTGACCCCAGTGGGCTCTGGTGAGTGGGGAGGTGAGACAGTTCTTGGGTACCCAGGACTGAGTCACCTTCTTACCACCCCCCACCCCCCACTTCCAGCGTGTGGAGTGTGGCTTGTGCCTGGCTCCCTGAGACCACCAGCCTGTCAGCTGCTCAGGCCCTCTCCTCTGGGTGATGACAGCCCTGTCTGGGGGGGACCCCACAGGAAGGCTGAGGGTACCCAATGTGACAAGTGGCCCAGCCAGACATAGCGTGTGTGGGTGGGGTGGGAGGCCTGGGTGTGCCTGTAGCACTGGTCTGTGAGAAAATCTGTGTGAGATGCAGGCTGTTACTCTAACCAGGCCCTTGAGAGACACTAGTAACATCAGACCTAGATGGCTTTGGAAATAGGAGCCTACATGTATACGTAATATTGTGGACAAAGGAAGTAGTAAGAGATGGCCTTGAAGTTGACAGTGTCGAGATTGCAGAAACAGACCCGTGGCGGCGAGTCTCAGAGCCTGGGTTCACAGACTTGGGCTTGCGGCGCTCGAGCATCGGGGCTGAAAATAGCAGTGTAGACATTCCCGCTAGGGCAGGAGCGTGGGCTCTGAAACCTGGCAAGGTAGAAAGGTCTCAGACCCCGGGCAGGAACTCTCCACTGCTACTTTCAGTTCCATGGGGTTAGGCAACAAAGCTGGTTTGCTGTTGTCACCTGCTTCTTAATCTGTCTTGGTAGCATCCACAGCCATCCAGCTAATAATATGTCTACTGTGACCTAGCGATTTATGACTCTGTTGTTGTGTCATAGGGATTGTATTGCACCATGAGCCAATCCCCAGCGGGTGGAAATCCATGGAGCCCCCCTGATGTCAATGCAGTGTGCCCATTTAAACCAGTTGAGGCTCACGTCTTATATTGTTATATTTGTATTGACATTGGCCTCATTTGTGCAACAGTATCTGCACTGCTGTGTGGGTTCTAATTGCAGGGTTAGGGCCTATTAAGTGACTGATCTTTTAATCAAATCCACATGGATCCGACTGTGGGATGGGGACCTATGACTTTTGCCATATCCTTAACTTGGGATTTCCTGGCTTCTATTTGCTTAACTGTCAGTGTTAACATTGCCCCAGCGTAGCTGTGTGTATTGTCAGAGCCGCTGGGCCTTCTCTTGATGTCTGCTGCAGGTGCCGGGGTCACAAACCAGGAGCCCTGCAGCTCCCCAGGTGAGTGAAAGCACAAGAGACGTGGAAGAAGGGGAGACATAGAAAGGAGTGTAACCCCCAGACAATGGTAACGGGAGGGCAGATGGGGAGGTATAGGAGTGGGATGGGTGGGGAATGCCTCTTGCATGATTCCTGCCTAAAATCCTCTTAATCAAACAGTAAATGGAACTTCTCACAGTGCCACACCATAAACATTAATGAAAATTAAAGACACTTGGACCAGATCCTCTGCGAGTATAAATCAGCTTTTCTCTGCTGACTCCAAAGGAGCAGGGCCGATTTACACCAGCTAGGGATCATGTCCAATGTCACTGAGATGCATATTTAACAAACTTTCCATGTGTAAATCTTTGCAGGCTTGGTACTAATAGAGGAGTGTTTTAATGAGACCAAGGCACTGCACTAGAATGAATGTGTCTTAAATCTCCTGTGTTGTTCTGTATTTGTTTTTATTCCTATGTGAAAAGACACGGTTTTTTCCATCACCCAAATGTATTTCTCATATAATTCATCACTAATGCTTAGTTCCCTGCCTGGGTCTGCCTTCACTGCAGTGAAGTTATCACACTCTAGTGGCTCCTCTCGAGTTAGCTGAGTTCGCGAGAGAACAGCCATGACACTGGGCCCACACTGGCTCAGCACTCGTGTGTGGGGCTATGGCTTCTGGGGGCACGTCCCACGGCTCTGAGAACTTGTCTGTCCTTTCTGGGCACACTAGGGTAATTGTGGGAAGGCACTGGAGGACTAGTGACACTCAAGTGACACATATCTGGATCCACCCCACAGAAGGGTTGTGTTTACTATTGATGCGTTGTTCTCACTCGAGTTTTAACCTATACCACCTCTTGGCCAGCTCCATTAACAGCAGCGTCTCCTTCTCCTTAATTGTCCCTGAGCTCCTCTTCAGCTCAAGTGGGGGATCCCATTTCTGTTCAGTGTGCACTTCGTCCCAACATTTCAGCAGCTGTAGTTATTTTCTGTCAGGATGGCAAGGAAATCTCAAGCCAATTGGCCACACCAGGCCAGTCACTGTATCAATATAAAATCTCTGTGCAGAGCTCAGGCCAGTTTAGATGTATGTACCAGTACAGGGACAACCATAACCAGGTGAACAATTCTTGTCTCAGTCTCCGCCAGACCTTGAATGTAACAGGTGAGTTGTTGGACCCCAACACAATGTGAGGAGGGGGAAGGGAATAGCTGGCTGGTGTCAGGCATTTTAAAATTATGTGGTCTTCAGCCATGGGAACCTGGTAATGACGAGGCAGGTTATGAACTGTGATTGCTGCTGAACTGCTGTAGGATTGTGCACATCGTATTAAATCTGAGGAATTGTCCCAGACTGAGATGTCAATAGAGGAGGTTCTGGAACAAATTAGTAAATTACACGGTGTCAAGGTTCCTTTCCCACTCTGAACTCTAGGGTACAGATGTGGGGACCTGCATGAAAACCCCCTAAGCTTATTTTTACCAGCTTAGGTTAAAATTTCCCCAAGGTACAAACTATTTTCCTTTTTCCCCTGGACTTTATTGCTGCCACCACCAAGCGTCTAACAGATATATAACCGGGAAAGAGCACGCTTGGAAACGTCTTTCCCCCCCAAAACCCTCCCCAAACCCTACACCCCCTTTCCTGGGGAAGGCTTGATAAAAATCCTCACCAATTTGCATAGGTGAACACAGACCCAAACCCTTGGATCTTAAGAACAATGAAAAAGCAATCAGGTTCTTAAAAGAAGAATTTTAATAGAAGAAAAAGTCAAAGAATCACCTCTGTAAAATCAGGATGGTAAATACCTTACAGGGTAATTAGGTTCAAAACATAGAGAATCCCTCTAGGCAAAACCTTAAGTTACAAAAAGACACAAAAACAGGAATATACATTCCATTCAGCACAACTTATTTTATCAGCCATTTAAACAAAACAGAATCTAACGCATATCTAGCTAGATTACTTACTAAGTTCTAAGACTCCATTCCTGTTCTGTTCCCGGCAAAAGCATCACACAGACAGAGAAAACCTTTGTTTCTCCCTCCCCCTGCCTCCAGCTTTGAAAGTATCTTGTCTCCTCATTGGTCATTTTGGTCAGGTGCCAGCGAGGTTATCCAAGCTTCTTAACCCTTTACAGGTGAAAGGGTTTTTCCTCTGGCCAGGAGGGATTTTAAAGGTGTTTACCCTTCCCTTTATATTTATGACAACTTGGATGATGGAGTGGAGAGTATGCGTATAAATTCTGGGGATGACACCAATCTGGGAAGGGTTGCAAGCACCTTGGAGACAGGATTAGAATTTAAAATGACCTTGATAAAAGGGAAAATTGGTCTGAAATAAACAAGATGAAATTCAATAAAGACTACACTGAGTAAGGAAAAATCAAATACATGTGTACAAAATGGGGATTAACTGGTGGTAGCACTGCAGAAATGGATCTGGGAGTTGTAGTGGGTCACAAATTGGAGTTGTGAAAAAGGCTAATATTCTGGGGTGTATTAACAGGGAGAGTCATATACAAGAAATGGGAGGTAACTGTCCCACTCTACACAACACTGGTCTGACTTCAGCTGCTGTGTCCAGTTTTGGGCACCACACTTTAGGAAAGATGTGGACAAACTGGAGAGAGTCCAGCAGAGAGCAACGGAAATGGAAAAAAAAAGGTTTAGAAAACCTGACGTATGAGGAAAGGTTAAAAACTGGGCATGTTTAGTCTGGGGAAAAGGAAACTCATACCATTGTGCAAGTATGTTTAGGGCTGCTATAAAGAGGCCGGCAATTAATTGTTCTTAATGTCCGTCAAGGGCAGAAGAAGTAATTGGCTTAATCTGTAGTAAGGGAGGTTTAAGTTAGATATTAGGAAAAGTTTTCTAACTCTAACAGGTTAGAGAAACACCTGTCTGGGAGGGTCTAGGGATACTTCATGCTGCTTCAGCGTTGTGGGAGGGGCTAGATGACCTCTTGACCCTACCAGCCCTGCATTTCTATGATTCCTATGGTCATTTGGGATTGCCCTGCTTTTCCCTTGGGGTCAAGTGCAACTGGGTTCAAAAAAGAATTAGATAAGTTCACGGAGGATAAGTCCATCAATGACTATTAGCCAAGATGGCTAAGCCTCTGACTGCTAGATGGTGTGACTGTACGATGATGTGACAGGATGATGACGACGATGAAGGATTCACCTTTAACCCTTTGAAAATAGAAGTTTTTGTACAGACTCTGCTCCATTTAGCTGCCAAGTCCTTCAGCCACTCATTCAGTGCTCTGGCAAAGTTTCATGAAGTCTTGATGAATGAATGAATGTTCTGTTCATTCCCTCTGAAGCCCCTGGCAATGGCTGCTGTCAGAAGACAGGATATGGGGCTAGATGGACCATTGGTGTGACCCAGTGTGGGTGTTCTTACTTTCTTATGCCAATGCTAGTTGTGGGGGCCACAACCCAGTCTGAGAAACAGCTACCCAGGGAGAGTGATCTTTGCACACTTCGCTGCCTGATGGCAGAGTGTGCGGCATAAACACAGAGAAATTTCCAGATGCACTGATGTGTTTCACTCTTGCTTTCCGCAGGGAACAAGGTCTGAGCAGTAGAACCGAGAACATGGGCACAGATGATCTGATTCAGTGTAAGAACCTGTCTTTTTCCCTTTTCAGTTCCGGATGGGTAAGGCCCAGTGTCCTCCCCCATGCACGGGGTATGTATCATCACCAGCTGGGCGGTTAGAGTGCTAGTTAACCACATTGCCTTGCCAGCAGCTTGCAGAACAAGAAGTATGTTTAGAACCAGATGACGAGAGTTCAGTGAGTTCTAGGGGCCAGCGGCTGTGAAGTCTAAGAGCTACTGATTTCCCATTGTCAGTGTTGTCCCTGGTCATTCCTTGCCAAAGCTGCTCATGGTTCATGTTATTTGCTTGGGGCTGGAGCTGTGAGAACTGTCATATGGCACCTTGATCTCTAACATTTATTCTCCATTGGTGGCATCTGGGTTGAATCTGATCTAGCTACAAATCAAAACAATGGGAGCACTTCAGTCCCAACCTGGTATTTCAGAACAGAGCTGGTCAGGATTTCTTTTTGTCATGGAAAGTTTTATGATGAAAATTTGCATCTTTCTGGGGAAAAATAAAAATTAGAAATATTGTGGCCCCAAACCAAAATAGTTTGACGTGAAAATGCTGCTGTGGTGCATCATGGGAGTTGTACTTCAGGTATCTCATGCTTCCATTCTCCTGTATGCCCTGGTTCCGTGGTCGGACGGCATCTTTCATGATGCACCATGGACTCCCCTCTTCGTGCATCATGGGACTGCCATGGTCACAGTGTATCATGAGGGATAAAATCCAGATGGGGAGCCCCACAGTAGAGGAAAATGGAAGCCTGAGGAAACCAAACTATAACTCCCAAGAGGGACAGTGGCAGCATTTCAGAACTGAAATATTTTGATATTCAGGAGTTTGGTTTTTTGACCATCAGCCACGTGGATGTTGATAAATTGGAGAGGGTTTAGAGACAAGCAGCAAGAATGACCAAAGGATTAGAAATGTAGTGATGAACTCAAGGAACTCAACCTATTTAACAAAGAGAAGGTTAAGAGGTGACTCAATTACAGTCTCTAAGTAACTACATGTGGAACAAATATTTAACAATGGGCTCTTCAGTCTAGCAGAGAAAGGTAGAGCACGAACCAATGGGTGGAAGTTGAAGCCAGACAAATTCAGACTGGAAATAAGGTATTCATTTTCAACAGGGTGGGAAATTAATTATTGGAACAAGTTACCAAGAGCCGTGATGGATTCTCCATCACTGACAATTTTTAATCAATATTGGATGTTTCTCTAAAAGATCCGCTCTAGGAATTATTTTGGAGACATTCTCTGGCCTGTATTATATGGGAGGTCAGACTAGATGATCGCAATGGTCCCTTCTTAACTTAGAATCTATGAAAAAAGGAATTAAGTTGTTTGCCCCCATGACTCTGATTGGGAGACTGTTACTGAACCTCACCCCTCTGACAATTAGAAACCTTCTTCTGGCTTCCAGCCTCAATTTATTCCTGGCTAGTTCATCGCCATTTATTCTTGTGCCAACATTGTCCTTTAGCTGAAATAGCTCTTCTCCCTTCCTCAATCTATTTATAAAGAGCTATCAGATCCCCTCTCAGCCTTTGTTCTGCCAGGCTAGACAAGTTCTAGTTCACTCTCATAGGACAGGCCTTCCATGCCCCTGATCATCCCCATAGCTCTTCTCTGCACCTGTTAATATTTGAATTCATTTTGCTTGAACATGGGTGACCAGAATTGTGCACAGTATTCCAGAGGAGGTCGTACCAGTGCCTTGTTCTATGGCATTAATATTCTCTGTCTCTATTGGAAATACCCTGCCTGGAATCACATTTGCCTTTTTCACAGTGGCAGCACATTGGCAGCTCATAGTCATCCTGTGATTGATGAAAACATTCAGTTATTTCTCCTCCTCTGCCACTTTCTACCAATCAGCCCCAGCTTGTAAGTAGAAACTCTTGTTATTAGACCCTAAGTGCATGACCTGACATTTTGTACTCTTGAATTTCATCCCGTTCCGTTACTCCAGTCCTCTACATCATCCAGTTCTTCCTATATCATATTCCAATCTTCCTCTGCATTGATGATTCCTCCCATCTTTGTGTCATCAGCAAATGTCATTTGCACTTGCCTACATTTTGTGCCAAGGTCATCCATAAAAATATTAAAATAATTGTGGTGAGATATTTATTCTTGTATCGTGGACACCAGAACTGGACACAGGATTCCAGCAGCGGTTGTACTAGTGCCAAATACAGAGGTAAAACAACCTCTCTATCCTACTTGAGATTGCCCTCTTTATGCATCCAAGGATCTCATTTGATTTTCTGGCCACTGCATTACACTGGAAGCTCATGTTGAGCTGATCATGAGGCTTTTAAGATGAAGCTGGACAAATTTATGAGTGGAATTGCATGATGGGGCTGCTTGTGATGGTAGGGGGAAGTGCTCAGCAGTCCTGGGGTCTCTTCCAGTTTATGTTGTATATTCTCATGCTTCAGGGCTTCAGCCAATCACCTGCAGGGGTCAGGAAGGGATGTTTCCCCTCAGTGTTTTTTAGGTTATTTTTTCCTTCTTCTGAAGTATCAGAGAAGGCCGTGACTGGAGACGGGACACGGCACCACATGGCTGGTGCTCTGAAGTGGCACTGAGCATTCTCTTTCTTAGGTGCCTAGCTGGCTGGTTCTTTCAGGGTCCGGAGGGAATTTCCCCCCACCTCAGCATGGCAGGGACCTTGGGGATTTATCGCCTTCCTCTGCAGTGTGGGGTGCAGGTCACTTGCCAGGATTATCTAAGTGTATCTCACTAAATCATTTCCCTGGCATTGCAGGGGTCTTGGGTGTTGGTACCTTTCAGTCCCTCCTGTTCCCTGCCTCTGGGGCACAACAGTTAGTCTCTTGGAGCTGTAATACCTTAGTCTAATCCATGTTGCTGGGATCAGTGCAGGAGCGACTGGGTGGGTTTGTTGGCCTGTGATATGTAGGAGGTTTGGCTAGATGTCCTGGTGGTCCGGTCTGGCTTTAAACTCTATAACTATGACTCCTTTTTACATCCCTGTGTTTCCCTTGGGCCCCAATTCATTGCCCAGCGTCTGTGGAAAGGGGAGGGCTACACGTCTGAAAGGTGAGATCCTTGTGTCCTAGGTCTCCACGGTGCATTGCATTAACGTACAGCACCTGGCACAATGGGACCCAACCTAGTTGTGATCTTTACAGGTTAGTGCAACAGAAATGCTAACTAAAAACAATAATAAATAAAATCGACGACGGGGGAAATTTCAGCTCTGACTTGCACCTGTGTTACTGTAGTGTTGCAATTAAGGTTGCAGAGATGTCAGAGAAAGCCTCATCTTCCCCAGCACTCACTTGTTTAGCTCAGCCCCAGGCTCCTTGTGCTGCTGCTGTTTTTAATTCACTGAAGTTTCCGTTTCAAACCCAGCCCCAAATAGAACAAACGGCAGGTGCTGTGACCGCGAGCCAGCGCTGCGCTGGTCATGCTGGGGGAGTGACGTGTGAACAGACCCCACGGCCTATAGTCTAAAGTTGTGGCTGGACATCGGGGTCAGTGCTAGGGTGTGTTATTTGTGAACACCTAGATCACGCAATAGATAAACCTCTCCCCTTGCGAGGTCGGCACTTCCCCTTGCTGAGCTGGTGCCGAGACAGCATTAAGTGTTAGGCAAGTGACAGCAGGACATTGAAAGAAGACTGTGCTAGGTGTTATCATGTGCCCAGCCCATGGACTCCAGGGGAGCAGCTGTATGCACCTGCCCAGTGGGGATCTGCGTGTGCTGGGTCGGGGTGGGAGCTCAGGGGAGGCTCAAACTAGGGGACATTCCCCAGGGGTCCTGTCAAGCCGTGGCAGATAACATTGATCTGTGGATACAAGTCCCCGCTACAAGGCCTGACAGAGGGGCCGGCTGGTCTTGTGGTTGGGTTGCTGGAACTTGGGAGATCTGGATTTAATTCCTGGCTCTGCCTCAGGCTCCCTGGGTGACCTTGAGTAAGTCACTTAAGACCAGGTCGTTCCACCCTTGCCCGTGGTGAATAATACCTCACTCCGTGAGCTCTCCCCTGGCACTCAGTGGGGCGACTCTCAGACCGAGGGGCTGTTCACCGTGAATGGGGTGAGGCACTCCAGTGCTTTAGCTCTCTCTGTGCCACCACTCCCCATGTGTAACCACGGGCTAGTCCGACTGCACAGGGCAGGGTTGGGAGAATAACCCCATGAGCGTGGGGGGTGCTGGGGAGCGTATAAGTAGGTGGAGAACTAGAACTTATATCCACTGATGTCCCCAGGGGAACCCCGTTGCTGCAGAAGGGGGTGGGGTCAGGAGGTGATGGCTCATCTGGGGGTGGGGTTGGTCCTGCATGTCCTCTGCCACCCTTTGTGTTAGTGCTCGGCAGGCTGCTGTAAGTTGGGGCATGGTCTGAGATACCAGAAAGCACAGCATGGTACTGAGCTGAACACAGGTGCCTGGGGAGCTGGGCCCACGTGAGAATCACAGCGGCTCCTCAGACCCCTTTGCTGAAGTGGGAATGGCCCATACCCTTGCCCTAGGCCTGCAGGTGCTAGAGACAGAGAACAAGTCATCCCCAGCCAGGATAGCCTCTCTCCTGCCCCTCCGGCCCTGGCCTCTCTGTGGCACTGGCTGTGTGGGGATGGGAGAGGATGAGGGTCTCTGTGAGTGTCCCCGGGGGGTGCTGGGTGCCTAGTGGGGGGAGGGATAGCTCAGTGGTTTGAGCTTTGGCCTGCTAAACCCAGGGTTGTGAGTTCAATCCTTGAGGGGGCCATTTAGGGATATGGGGCAAAAATTGGGGATTGGTCCTGCTTTGAGCAGAGGGTTGGACTAGATGACCTCCTGAGGTCCCTTCCAACCCTGATAGTCTACGAGTCTATGAGTCTAGTGGGGATGGGCTACGTGGGGGTGTCTCCCAAGGAACAGCACTTACCCCTCTGCTTTCTGCTAACTCTCTCCCCAGATGCTGCCATCGGGCAATTTGGTGCAGCCAGGGTGAGTCGTAGTGTCGATTGAATCCTGACCATGAATTTCAGGCTCAGGACGTGGGACATCCCAGTAGAAATTTGCACCATGAGACACTGTCCAATGCTGGAGTGCAGCAGTGCTGACCTCAGTACTGGGGGTTATGAGCCAGGATTTGCATTCCTCTCTCTGCCCTTTGGGCGTAGGGAGCAGCCTCAGAGACTGTAATGCAGAAGGGATCGCTGTGATGACCTGGTCTGGGCTCCTGCGATTCCTGCTTCCCGCCCAGAACTTCTGCCACTGCAAGTATTGCTTTTATCTACCCTCGAAAAAGACAAGATTTCTCTCTCCTTCTGCCCAGTTTTCTATCTCTGCCTGCTCCCTGCCTGTGTTTGAGCTGATTGCAAATTTTTGAACAAAAACATGTTTAGTAGAAAAATGAGCTTTTTTTTTAAATCAAATTTTTTACAAAAAATGCAGGATTCTTTCAAAATTTTCTATTCTGTGTGCAAAAATTTGGTGGACACATATCAAAGTGGTTACTAAAATTGTCTGTTTACTGAGAACTAGGTTTTCAATAAACAAATTAAATTATTATTTTGATGATATTTGTTGAGAATTCTGATTTAAAAATATTAATGGCAAATTGTGCAAAAATAAAAACCAATTTCATTATGAACCAGCGAGATGCTAACAACTCCATGTATTTTTTGCAAAATTGTTTCTCCATATTCTGACTAGCTATTCTGCTGCGGTGTCAATCTCTCTTTGTTGGGGTTTGGGGGTTAGTAGAGGGATAACAGGATTTTATTTTTGTTTTAAAGCTTCCTCGGGTGCAGGAAAACGAGACTTCAACATACGCCGTCATAGGGAAAGTCCGTGGCAGGCCCAGCTAACGCTCTGGCTTCTGAAACACAGCACAGCCTGCACTACCCATCTGCACTGTCTCTGAAATAGTGGGTGCCGAAGAGGCCTGTGGCTTCTATATGGGCTAGTCACTGAGTAGCCTTAGAACCCTGCAAAGTTTTAGGGGAAGTCTTTCTCCTCCGTGTCTCTGTCTTAAGACCCATCCATGCTCTTACCTGCTCTCCAACATATCAGTGCTGTCTGCATGCATTTCTCTTAGCCCCCTTCTGCCCATCCCGGCTCCCCTCCGTTGTTTGGAGTTTTCTAGACACCAGGGCAGATGTCAATGTGTTTATTCCCTTTGCAATAAAACTGCAGTGTGAATTTGTGCAATGATGATTCCTTCTTGGATTCTCAGGAGTTCTGGTCCCCTCCAGAACAATGGAGTTCTGCCAAGGCATAGACCCTGCACTCCCCACAGGCCAGGCGGGGGCTGGGTACAGAGCACAGGGGGGAGATGAAGGTCCCCAAGCATCTCTTGATCCTCAGTGTGTGAAACTCAAATACATGGGCCCTAGTGTTTGTCCCCCCACAGTACCGCCCGGCCAGCCGGCACATGGACAGCAGGGGCTAATCTCAGAGCTCTCATCTGCCAAACCAGAAACTTCCTCATGGGATCCAGAGCAGAGCCATCCTGGACTAAAGTCTGGCCAGGAGTAGGCCCCACAGGCAGGGATGCTGCACGGCCCAGCAGCCTGGCAATAACAGGGAGCAGCAGCTTCTCCCCTCTCAGTCTCTCTCTCCCTGCCCCCCTAGCTGGGGCATCCCTAGGGCCTCTGCGCTACAGCTGGGGTCAGTTTCCCCATTCCTGGGCCCAGGCAGCCCCTCGTCACTGCCTCGTCCCCTCAGCCAGGGCTGCAGCTCCCCCAAATCCTGGCCTGCCTCTGCAGGGTGCATGCGCAGCAGGGGGAGTCGCTGATTCCCTGCCTAGAGCCAGGTTGTGGGATTGCTGGGGAACCTCCCAGGACATTGCTGAAGGCTGGGGGTTACGGCCATGCGGGTCCCCGTTGGGCTTCCATCTCCCCTCTAGATGGCGCGAGAGCCCCACTACCCTCCTGCCGGCTGTTTGTTCTGACCATCCCCGTCACCCTCTGGGTTCCCTGTCAGGGCTTGTCTGAGTCTCTTGTGTGGTTTGCATGGCTTTCTGCCTGGACAGGCACCTCTCACCCCAGGGCCAAAGATCTTAGCTCTGAGCTTTCACCTAGATCCCATTCCTCTCCCAGAGCTGGGGATAGGACCCAGGAGTCCTGACTTCCAGCACCCACTCTCTAACCCTCAGACCCCACTCCCATGCCACTGCCAGAACTAGAGTTAGGGGCTGTCCATAAAGTACATAACACATTGTAAGGAGAGTGATCACTTTAGATAAGCTATTACCAGCAGGAGAGTGGGGTGGGGGGAGAGAAAACCTTTTGTAGTGGTAAATACCCATTTTTTCATGCTTTGTGTGTATAAAAAGATCTTTGATACTTTCCACAGTATGCATCCGATGAAGTGAGCTGTAGCTCACAAAAGCTCATGCTCAAATAAATTGGTTAGTCTCTAAGGTGCCACAAGTACTCCTTTTCTTTTTGCGAATACAGACTAACACGCCTGTTACTCTGAAACACATTGTTTGGTGATTTTCAACACTCACCAACACTTTGTAACACTGAAACAAACATGCAAATTTAAGGACCCCTTTTCCCCTGCAAAGCATTAGGTAATTTACAAACAGGTCCCCATGGAGTTCTGACTCCTAGGTCCCCTGTTCTAACCCACTGGGTCTCACTCCACCCCTCAAATAGAGCCAGGAGTCAGGGTTCCACACCTTCCCCGTTCTACCATTAGATCCTACTCCTCTCCCAGAGCCAGGAATGGAGCCCAGCCAGCCTGCTGCCTAATCTTATCATCGCACTCCTAGACCCTGCTTTTTCTGTTTCCCTTTTGAATTAGCTGCAGCAGTGACCATTTACCATGCAAATGTGGGACTCAAACAGTCAGCTGAGCACAGCCCAGCCCTGTGCTCTAGATAGCTCTGATAATGTAACTGAAAGGCCAGGCATGAGTAAAAGTGAAACACTGTTTAGCAGCAGTCAGTCTAATAAGGTGTTTGAACCCTTAATGTTCTGGTGCAAAACCAGAGAGCCATTCAGCTACACAGTCACCGAAACCCAGCCATTCCATTGCCCCTTGAAACCAGTCTGAGACGTCCAGCCACACAGTGCTGATGGACCAATAACATCGGGCTGTGAAACACAGAGGTCCCACTGAGGGCAGTTCTACGCTTAAAACCCTGCATCTGTGGTGCTGTAGTGCTTCAGTGAAGACGCCACTACGTCCACGGGAGGGCTTCTCCCATCAGTGTAGTTAATCCATCTCCGGTTGACTTAGTGCTGTCTGCCCGGGAGTTAGGCTGGTTTAACTGCATGGCTCAAGGGTGTGGATTTTTACACCCCTGAGTGACATAGTCATACCAACCTAATTTCCTAGTGTCGACCTGGCCTGAGATTTATACTGCAGTTGCTGGATTCAGACCCGGAGTATTAACCGTTACACCATGGAACTGCACTGCCTTTCACTCTGTCCAGGCCAGAGTTTGGGGACCTGTTGCAACTCTTGATTTCCAGTTAACTGGAGCTAGGTAAAACACCTTTGCAAATGTTCATCTAGACACCCACAAATAGTTGCTTCAGACACATGGACAATCTGTGGTTGCACTTGGGTCACCCACAAATGCGTGTGGAGTGTCTGGATTAGACTTCTAACTGTGGTAGTTAACTTGAATTAATTGGTAATGAGTCAACTTGAGTTACCACAGGGCCACAGGCTATAGTCTAGACAAACCCACTGGGAATAGCTAGATTGGATCAGAACTGAGGTCTGTCTAGTGACGTAGCCTGTCTCTGATTGCATCCAGAACCAAATACTTCAGATGAAGGTGTAGAAATCCTGCAACAGACTGTGATGGGTGAACCTGATGGTCCCATCTGAACTCAGGTAGTTAGAGGTTGGTTTAAGCCCTGAAGCATGACCTATAGAATCTCTTCCATACTCTTTGGTTTAGCAGTAACTATTATAAACTCTGGATCTTCTCGCTATCCATAAAAATGTCCAGTCCCTCTTTGCATCTTGGTAAAGTGAGTCAGAATTTCCCTTTCCCCCTTGAAAAATGTTGACTTTTCATTAAACAAACAAACAAACCAACCCTGAAAATCCACTAAACCAAAATATTTTGTGCTATTTTTTTTTTTATTTTGGCTGAAAATGTTAGTTTTTCAGCTCTTGGTACTCTAAAAAAGAAATGAAAATGCTGGAGGAAAGCTGATACTTTTTTGCAAAACTTTTTGTTTAATTGAAAATCCACTTTTCAGACAAACAATAGTTTAGATAGAGAATTTGGAACTAGGCCTCCTAACTTCATAATTATCAGCCAAGAGAAGAAATCTACTAATCCATTGGCTATTACACTGCATCTCATTCTAATGCACAGCAGCCCTGCCCTCCAATCCCTGTCCTCCCAACCTCCGCACAGAGACGCTCCGAGTATACCGCCCTTTGGCCCTCCATTTCCCTTATTACTGGGTTATTTTCCATAGACGGCAGCTCTCTGCTCACCAGGGCTACTCTCTGCTCACCATCTCCAGAGGTGTCTGAATAATGAATTGAGCTGAAGCACCAAACCCCAGAGAGGCCGTTGCTGGACTTTGAACCCCTGCGGTAGGAAGATAAGGACCCAGAGGCAGAGCAGTGATAAGGAGCGCCTGGCATCACTGCCTCCAGCTGGGCCATAATGGGGACGATAACAGGGGAGAGCCAGGAAAAACCTCTGCTCAGAGGCTGACCCTTCAGGGTGTGTCACTGCTGCAATTAGCCGCTTACAGCTTCTCTTATGGGGGCGGAATTTTCTCATGAGCTACAGCTCACCCGTCTTGGTCTCTTTCTCAGACAGCAAAATCCAACCCACCCACTGCCCACCCCCATCCCCACGCCCAGTGCTTCAGGCCAGAGGGGTCACACCTGGGGCCAGAGTTTCACAGGGATCTAGGCACCTAGAGATGCAGATAGGGACCTAGCTGGAGCTGGAAGAGCACCTGTGAGTCTAATTCCCATCGGAATCTACTGGGATTAGGTTCCTATAAACTTTTGTGAATCCCGCTAAGTGCCCATCTGCAGGCATGTCTATTACCTATGAGGTACCATGTAGGCGTCTAAATACCTGTGAAAATCCGCCCACAAGTGACTGGCCCAAGAACACAGAGGCCCTCTGTGTCAGACCTGAGAGTTGAACCCAGATCTTCTGGGTCCCAAAGGAGTGTTTTCACCTCAAAGATCGTCCTGATAATAAATAATAAATATTAATGATAAATAGCATGGTCCAGCAAGTGGGATTGTTGTGTTTTCTTTGTGGCTACACACTAGACACAAGACAAAAGTAGGCTCTAAATCAAGGGCTAAAGCAACATTTATTTGAAGGACAACATTTAAATTTCATCTCAACAATGTACATTTGTGAAATTCCAGAATTCGCAGCTCTGTCAATATCTCTAGGCTAGAAAGATTCAATCCAAAGAACCCCTTAAAATGGGTTATACATTAAATGAGCTGGTTAGAACCTCGTCTTCTGTGCCTGCGGTAGTTTGGGGTGGCTCACATATACTCTGGACAGCAAAACTGCCTCATAAATCAATGGGCCATAGCTGTGAATGTGGAAAGGGAAAGAGAACAGGCAAAATGTCTGCAGCGTAATCTGTGGAGACATTTCTCCAGCATCACACAGTGCATGGCAGTTTGTAACGTGTAGCATCACATGTGTATTAGCCCAAAGAGAGCAGCCTCCTTCAAAGAAGGAAAGTGGCCTAATCATCGACTCTGGAGTATATACGAAGGGAAATGAAAGCACATGTTTGCAAGCTACTGTGTACTGGAGAGAGACACTACAGGGTGGATGCTTCAACCCTTATTTACATGGGATGAAATTCACGCCTTCCCACAAGGCTTATGCACTGCTTATGTGCCTCTTACCCCCTGTATAAATGGTATATAGGCCTTGAGCTGCAGCGGAGTGAATGTCACCCATTCATAGCATCTTATCTGAAGCAGTCCCACTGATTTCAAGGCAACCACTCATGGAGTAGGGTACTGCTTGTTAGTAATGAGGCTGCAGCATCTGGCCATCAGTAGTAAAAATAGTTGGCTTGTATCTAGTGCTTTCTCTCTCTAGGTCTCTAAGCACTTTACAAAGGAAGGCCGTGTCATTCTCCACAGATGGGGAAACTGAGTCACAGAGCGGGGCTGTGACTTGTCCAAGGTCACCCAGATTGCACAGCCAGAATTAGAGCCCAGCTTCCAATCCAGGCCACACTGCATTAAATAGTTTGATATAATGTTAAATATGAAATATGGACATTCTCATCTACCTTAAATTCTGTGTTTTTCATGTGCCATTTGCTCAGAAAAAGTCATAGCTATTGGATGACTGATATGAGTTACTGGATTCTAGGGTACAGATTTCTGTTCTTTGGGGAGCTGAGCTGCTGTTCTTCTGAAGCAGATCAGTCACTCAGGGTTGGAATATGTTCCCAAAAAGAAAAAAAAAACTGATGCACAAAAAGGAAAACAAATCCAAAGAGTCTGCAAGACCTGAGCCCTGGGCCAGTGTTCTCAGAGAAGCCACATTAGAGACCAAAACCTGCAAGGGTGTGAGAAAGAAACATCATAAAAATGAACATGAACATGAAATGAACAGGAAAAGTTGAAAAACAAACATTTTGGGTCAAATAAATTTTTTTATTTCATTTTCAAGGGTTTATTTTTTTTTGTTTTAAAAATAATATTGAACTAAAATTTGAAGCAGAAAGAGATCTTGAATCAAAAGGTCAGAATGTTTTGTTTCACAAATGTGGAAATGAAAAGCTTTGACATTTTTGGATTTTTTTTTCTTTTGTTTTTCAACTGAAACAATTCAACACATATTCGCAAAATATTCTGGTCGATCAGAATCTGCATTCTTCTGGCAAAAAAAAAAAGTTTTGTCCGAAAAACGTTGTGACGCCCGTATGGGTGATTTAAAACTTTATTACAATCTAAAGCAAAGAAAATATTGTCCCTGTACCCTATGCGCAACCTTATTCTGAAAGATCAAGCATTCTCTGTCAACCTCTCAAAATTCCCACGCAAATGAATTTTATACTTGTTCTTATTGATACATTTTTTACTCTTGCTTTTCCAGCAAATGAATGGGGCTCATGAAAACATGTTAATAACTAGAAACATGAGTGTAGTACATAACAAGTACAGCAGGTGAGAGTAACAACTGAAGACACTGACTAGGCTTCAGAGAATGTTCATATTTTGTGTGTCAGATTGTATATGTGATGAAAAAATCATCAAACCAAGGGAAGTCTTTAAGAGAAACAAATCATCGGAAAAAGTTGAAAAATACTGTGAATAACTGAAGATTCTTCAGAAGCTTGCTAAGGAATGGGGGTCATGAGACAAGTTATGGCGAGAGCTGGTAAGAATTAATTACAATGTCAAATCTCAGTGGAAAGATAGAAAGATTTCACAAAAAAATTGCAGATCTCCTCTCCCCACCCCCCTATTTCAATGGGCTCTACATGTTACTTATTCAGTAGAAGTTTTATCCATGATATTTGACAGCCAAATCTGCATGTAGATTTTAACATGAAGATTTCTCCAGTGAGCTATGATATTGGCTTCCACTCCTGGGAACTACAGGCCAGTCAGCCTCACCTCAGTGCCTGGAAAAATCATGGAGCAGGTCCTCAAAGAATCAATCCTGAAGCACTTACATGAGAGGAAAGTGATCAGGAACAGTCAGCATGGATTCACCAAGGGAAGGTCATGCCTGACTAATCTAATCGCCTTTTATGATGAGATTACTGGTTCTGTGGATGAAGGGAAAGCAGTGGATGTATTGTTTCTTGACTTTAGCAAAGCTTTTGACACGGTCTCCCACAGTATTCTTGTCAGCAAGTTAAGGAAGTATGGGCTGGATGAATGCACTATAAGGTGGGTAGAAAGCTGGCTAGATTGTCGGGCTCAACGGGTAGTGATCAATGGCTCCATGTCTAGTTGGCAGCCGGTGTCAAGTGGAGTGCCCCAGGGGTCAGTCCTGGGGCCGGTTTTGTTCAATATCTTCATAAATGATCTGGAGGATGGTGTGGATTGCACTCTCAGCAAATTTGCGGATGATACTAAACTGGGAGGAGTGGTAGATACGCTGGAGGGGAGGGATAGGATACAGAAGGACCTAGACAAATTGGAGGTTTGGGCCAAAAGAAATCTGATGAGGTTCAATAAGGATAAGTGCAGGGTCCTACACTTAGGATGGAAGAATCCAATGCACCGCTACAGACTAGGGACCGAATGGCTAGGTAGCAGTTCTGCGGAAAAGGACCTAGGGGTGACAGTGGACGAGAAGCTGGATATGAGTCAGCAGTGTGCCCTTGTTGCCAAGAAGGCCAATGGCATTTTGGGATGTATAAGTAGGGGCATAGCGAGCAGATCGAGGGACGTGATCGTTTCCCTCTATTCGACACTGGTGAGGCCTCATCTGGAGTACTGTGTCCAGTTTTGGGCCCCACACTACAAGAAGGATGTGGATAAATTGGAGAGAGTCCAGCGAAGGGCAACAAAAATGATTAGGGGTCTAGAGCACATGACTTATGAGGAGAGGCTGAGGGAGCTGGGATTGTTTAGTCTGCAGAAGAGAAGAATGAGGGGGGATTTGATAGCTGCTTTCAACTACCTGAAAGGGGGTTCCAAAGAGGATGGCTCTAGACTGTTCTCAATGGTAGCAGATGACAGAACAAGGAGTAATGGTCTCAAGTTGCAATGGGGGAGGTTTAGATTGGATATTAGGAAAAACTTTTTCACTAAGAGGGTGGTGAAACACTGGAATGCGTTACCTAGGGAGGTGGTAGAATCTCCTTCCTTAGAGGTTTTTAAGGTCAGGCTTGACAAAGCCCTGGCTGGGATGATTTAACTGGGAATTGGTCCTGCTTCGAGCAGGGGGTTGGACTAGATGACCTTCTGGGGTCCCTTCCAACCCTGATATTCTATGATTCTATGATTCTATGATTCAGTTAGACTTTCTATGGAGGGTAAGACATGATGTTGGCAAAAGAACTGGTCCCTGGCTGTGTGCAGAACTTCAGTTCAGTCACTGATTTATGGGCATATCAGGGATGTGGTGTTTTCCTGACTTTAGTAGATTTTGATTGATCAGGAAAGATGTTGATACGTTGGAGAAGATTCAGAGAAGGACCATGAGAATAATTAAAGGATTGCAAAACCTGCCTTAGAGTGATAGACTCTAGGAGCTCAATCTATTTAGCTAAACGAAGAGACAGTTAAGGGGTGGCTTGATCACAGACTGTAAGCACCTGTATGGGGAGCAAATATTTGATAATGGCTCTTCATTCTAGCAGACAAAAATCTAACAAGGTCCAATAGCTATAAGCTGGAGCTAGACAAATTCAGACTGGAAATGAGGCATACACTTATAATCGTGAGATTAATTAATCACTGGAACACTTTATCCAGGGTTGTGGTGGATTCTCCATCACTGGCAACTTTTAAATCCAGATTGGATGGTGTTCTAGTTCAACCAGGAAGTGTTTTGGGGAAGTTCTGTGGCTTATTATTCAGGGGATCAGACTAGATTATCACTGGGATCCCTACATGCCTTAGAATCTGTGAGTCTATGATTTGCACATTAATCCACCTGAACTGTAAATAGTTGTACTCAAGACTTCTTAACCCTATCAAAATAAGCATAGTAAATATTAAATTAATACAGTTCATTGGAGAGCTGGTCAAAATTTTCCAATTCAAAAAATGTTCCCATAGAAAATGTGGTTTTATCAAAGTAGAAATATTATCTGAGAAAATATCAATTTAGACAAAAAATCGATTTGCCATTAGGAAAACATAAACAACACATTTTATTTTGAACTGACACTTCCAAGTGAAATTTTCCAATTTAAAGTGACACTTTGAAGTGAAATTTTCTGTTGCATGATCCGCAAAAGATGCAGCAGAACCCAGAAGTGCTACTGGACAATTGATCAGCCCTGTAGACAACTCTCGTCATCCCAGTGCTGAGACTCCATTACAGAGATTGTGCTTTTCTTTGTGTTCTTTAACAGAAGTAACTGAAAGTTCCCTTGTTGAGTCAGCAGTTTTTCTAGGGCGACCTCAAGGAACGATACTTTGAATTTTAATTAAACTCTATGCAAGTTTCTGCTTTGGCCTAAGAATTAAAAAAAAAATCTTTAAGCAATTGCTTTGGACATTTTAAAGTTGTTCTAATCATAAGAACAGCCACACTGGATCAGACCAATGGTCCATATAGCCCAGTATCCTATCTTCCGACAGTGGCTGGTGCCAGATATTTCCGAGGGAATTAACAAATAGGGTAATTATTGAGTAATCCGTCCCCTGTTGTCCACTCCCAGCTTCTGACTCGTAGAGGTTTAGAGACATCTAGAGCATGGAGTTGCGTCCCTGACCATCATGGGGAATAGCTATTGATGGAGCTATCCTCCATGAACTTATGTAATTCTTTTTGGAACCCAATTGTACTTTTGGAATTCACAACACCCCCGGCAATGATTTTCACAGGTTGACCATATGTTGTATGAAGAAGATCTTCCTTTTGTTTGTTTTAAACCTGCTGCCTTCTATTTTCATTGGGTGACTCCTAGTTCTTGTGTTATGGCTATCGGGGGGAGGGATAGCTCAGTGGTTTGAGCATTGGCCTGCTAAACCCAGGGTTGTGAGTTCAATCCTTGAGGGGACCATTTGGGGCAAAAAAATGGGGATTGGTCCTGCTTTGAGCAGGGGGTTGGACTAGATGACCTCCTGAGGTCCCTTCCAACCCTGATGTTCTATGTGAAGGGGTAAATAACATTTCCCTGTTCACTTCCTCCACAAAGAGGTGCTGATCTCAGGTGGGGACTTCTAGGCTGGTCTGAAATATACAAAATAACTATCAACGAATGGTCCAGAGTGGTTACAATTCTACATTTCTTCCAAGACAAAGTAAAACCTGAAAAAAAAGTCTTTAAAGTACAAATAAAGATGGATCTCCTTAACTTGGAGAGCTACCAATCTAAGGACCAGATTTTGCCATTCTGATGCTGAGAGTTATTGCAAGTAATCCTCTTAACTTCAACTTAGTCACCCAGTCTTAGTGTAAGTGGAGGTGGCAAAACCTGGTCCATAATTAAAAGGGAAACAAACAAGAGGAGGCAACAAGGTAAGTAGGAGTATGATAGGGCACTATGATTCTGTGATACCTAAATTTCTTTTTAACTTTTACTACAGTCCAAAGCTATGATCTGTCCATTGGCTTTCAGGGCATGTTGTGAAACTCATAGTTCCTAGGACTGATATTGTCAGACTTGGGTCTCTAAAGTTAGCTGGTCAAGAGGCAATCGCTAGCTTGCCAGAGATCTAGAAAAGAACTCTTGGGCCCTGATCTTGTATGTCAGATCAGCTTAAACTTCATCAGGGGGAGTTTGAGTCACAAGACTGAGGTCTCCAGCTCCAGTCCGGATCACCCTGATATTGGACATTGGACTATAACCTATGGAACTAATTCGAAAAGGACTCTTTGCAACTCTAAAGCTCAACGTCTCTGCTATGAAACTGACCTAAGAATTTAATTCATGTCTGTATGTATAGTGATCTTTTAACCTATACTCTCTCTCCTTTCCTTTTAAATACATTTTAGTTGAATTAATAAGGATTTGCTGTAAGCGTGTATGTGTGAGAGATCCAAAATATCCATTGTCCTTGTGGCAGGGGAGAAAGTAAAGCAGTACCTGCCGGTACGGCGTACCGGTAAAAAGTAGCCACCAGTACCGGCCCGTACCGCTGACTTTAAAGCCCTGCCGCAGTTGTGCTTTAAGGTCCCCACTGGCAGGGCCACCAATGGGTGGATGCACAAAGGGCAGCGACGTTAAAGCTCTGCCATGGCAGCATTTTAATCAGGGTCCTTAAAGCGCTGCCGTGGGAGTGCTTTAATGTCGTTGCCCCTTTTACCCCTCCGGCCACCAACAAGGGGGCGCAAAAGAGGTAGCTGCCCCTGGGCCATCATTTAAAACGGCCCGGAGCTCTGGGCCCTTTAAATCATCACTGGAGCCCCAGGCAGCGCGGGCCAGACAGTGCAGATAGGCTGGCTGGGGGACGCTGACCCCAGCCCTGCCCCTTCTGGGGGGGCCAAAGCTGGACCCGTACTAGTAAGAGCTCAATTTTACTTTCACGTCTGCCCTGTGGGCAATGTGTTGGATCCTTTGGGATTGGTAGAACTGTATATATGATGAACAAGATTTTCAGTAATCCTTATCATATTTGATGTGGCTGTCTGGGTGGGAGCCCAGGGCTGGACTGTTATAAGGGAACTGTGTTTTTGGCTTCTGGGAAACCAGTAAGGTATTATAGAAGCTGTTTTGTTGATGTTTCGGTGAATCTAATTATTAGAAATAACCGCCAGTTTTAGGAATCATTTGCCCCATTCTTTGTAGTTTGCCCTGATTGAGCAACCTCAGTGTGGCCCCCCCCAGGATCCTGGTCACAGCCTTCTCAATAGCAAACTCTAAACTTTCAGCAAAGGCGAAGGATAGCTCACCCCCCACTATGTGACATCATGGCACACTGTCCCTGTGGGGTTTGACTGGGGTTCAGAAATGGCTGCTCCTGGGGGACAATTTGGAGGTGATAGATTTGTGCCTCATACGAAAACCCAGAGTACAGCTTTGAAAAGCATTTCCTTAAGGTCAGGGGTAGGAGAGTGGTGGGCATGTGAAAAATTCTCTTCCCCCGTCCTCCTCCTCCCAGACTCTTCATTTGTTTTCTGTCCAACCCCTATTCATTTGCTCACTGACTCCCTCTTCAGCATAAAGCCCCCAGCCACATCCTCGGCTGCCTTCACTCTTCCCCTCCAAATCCTCCACTCCCCCTAGCCCCGTCTCCTCTCTTTAGACAGGACATTTGTCCAGTTTTAAGCTGACAATCCTGTTTTTTTTCACAGATATAAAACCAGATATGGGTTTGTGCAGTATCACACATGGGATGGAGGATGCCCTTTTGAAGACCATGCCCCCTTGCCCACACTGGTGTGACCTCACTTGGGTGCCCTCAATCCCCTGTTCATTTCCAGTGCAAGATCATACCACCGGGGGTGGGGTCATGCAGCTAGCGGTGGGCCCAGGATGTTCCCAGATGTACTGGAGTGTCTGGTATTCTGGGGATGTGTCAGTGGCTGCCCTATCTTACTCCCTCTTTTCTCTGGGGTGGTGGTGATGGAAGATGGTGTCAGAAGCAAGCTCTGGCAGCACATTGCCTCAGGGGATTGTGGAGTGAGTGCAGCCAGATTTCCCCCCTTCAAACTATACTCAAGATATGTCTTCACTTCCAGCTGGAAGGTGTAAATTCCAGCTCGAGGAGACATACCTGCGCTAGCTCCAGTTGTGCTCGTGAGCTAAAATAGAGTGTAGCTGGAACTGGTGCAAGGAGCTAGCCAGCCCGAGTGTGTACCTGGCTGAGACACGAGGCAGAGACTCAAGGTAACTAGCCTGTCCCACTGCAGCAGCTATGCCCTATTTTGAGCACGCTGGCTCCCTCAGAGTTAGCTCGGGTATGTCTCCTTCAGCTGGTAATCACGCCCTCAGCATGAAGTGTAGACACACCCTCAGGGATCAGGGTTTTTCCTTCTTTCCCAGCTCCCTCTGGGGACAGGCCGGGGAAGTACTGAGTTCAGCTCAGGCCTTGTCTTAATCCTTGTTCAGTAGAACTGGATGGAAAATTTCAGACAATAATTTCTTTTGCTGAAAAACGCCATTTCGTCAAAACCAAACTGTTTCAGGGAAATAGGTGTGTTTCGAGTACAATTTCCTTGGGTTTCTCTGGCCAGGGGGGAATTTCTAGTTAAAACATGAGTGACTGAAAGAGTGGTCTATAGCATGTCAAAGAAGCAATAACTCAATGGTTCGGGTACGCACCTGGTCTGGTTTGGACCAGAGACGTGAGCATAGGTCTACCGTGCTTAGCTGGACTATTGAGTAGTCCAGGGTAGAGATCTCTCTCTCATACATTTGTGTCTTGAAAAATGTAGGAAGGTCTCCTTTCTGGTTCCACATAGGAAGGCAAACAAATATCCACAACCTGCAATTTCTTCTGTGAAAGGGAATTGCTATTTCCCAGCCAGCCCTATTGAAGACACAGGCTAAGACTTTTGAAGTCATAGGAACACAGGGATTGCCAGACACAGTTAGACTTGAGACCATCTAGCTCAGTATCCTGTCTCTGACAGTGGCCATCTCCAGATATCTCTGAGAAACCCCACAGTGGGAGAGGTAGGGAATAGCATACCCCTCCCACAATGGTCATAACCTGACCACTATGAATTGGAGATCAGCTTAAGTCCTGAAGCAGGAGGATTAATGTCCCTTCCAAAAGTCTGTAACTATTGTAACTGGATATCCTTGTTATCCAAATAAATGTCCAGTCCCTCTTTGCAACTTGCTAAATTCTTAGCTTCCATTACTTCCTATGGCAGTGAGTTCCACCGTCTAATTACCCACTGTGTGTGGAGAAGTGTTTCCTTTAATCAGTTTGGAATTTCTCACATTTCAATTGCACTGAATGGTCCCCTCAATGCTATGAGGTAGGGAGAAGGGGAGCATTCTAGCCGGCTGTATTGCAGCCTGGTGGGTAGTCTAGGCTTCAATGTGGCCAGCTAACTCACCTTTAAATGTGTTAGCCTGCATCTTAACAAGCATTAGGAGGGCTTCTCTGTGGAGTTAGGCTAAGCCAATTTAGCTAACGTGATTGAAAGCCGGGCCTTTTCTGAGCTCATGCCCTGGCCACAGAGTTCATCAGGTCTTAGCTAACTGTGCACCGCTCATTCTGCGTAGACCAGGCAGCAATGACTCTGCTTGATTGCTTCAGCAGAGGCAGCAGGCTGGCTCTTATCTCTAGTCCAGCTATCAGTAAACTGCTCAGGGCCCAGTCTGGGCCTGGCTCTGCTCTGACCATGGCATGACTCCTTCAGCCAGCATGAGTAAATGAATCCAGAAACGCCTGCCTTCATAGGTGCCAATCATTCTGCAGGGTGGAATGGCCAGTGCCTGCCTGCTGCCGCTTGTAAAGACTCAATACAGATGTGATGATTACAAATAGATCTGAGCTGCACAGTGGTTTTGCAGAACTGATGTAACCCTGTCTCTGACTGCACAATAACTCCCACTCAGAGACACAGCCACAGAAGCCACAGGATATAGTTATTAGAGTAGCAGCCGTGTTAGTCTGTATTCGCAAAAAGAAAAGGAGGACTTGTGGCACCTTAGAGACTAACCAATTGATTTGAGCATAAGCTTTCGTGAGCTACAGCTCACTTCATCGGATGCATTCAGAGGAAAAAAAACACTGAATGCATCCAATGAAGTGAGCTGTAGCTCACGAAAGCTTATGCTCAAATAAATTGGTTAGTCTCTAAGGTGCCACAAGTCCTCCTTTTCTTTTTGAGAATATAGTTAGAGGAACACAAATATAGTCAGTGAAGAGAACATAAATATCTAAGAACGGCTATACTGGGTCAGACGAAAGAGACTTTGTCTGGCCATGTACTGCATCCATCCACCCCCCACCCCCCCGACTTCCTTACTTAGCAGCAGGGCAGTATTTCCATGTACTGTACTGACTTTATTGAACATTCTGTGTTTCTTCCATTCTCTAAAGAAATCTGGTCTCTTTTTTCCTTCAAGTTGCTCCTTAACACACCAAGTCTTCCAGGAGGCCTGTAGAACATCCAGCCCATCTCAGGAGTCAAGAGGAAATGTAGATTTCAAAATAAAAATTAAGGATCAAGCCTCACTCTATAGCTCCATCACTCTGATCTTGTTAAAACCTTCTTGGGGAAAGGTCCCTTAAATCTGTGGGTATAATACGCTAACAAGTGACTGGTGTGACAAGGTGCACAATGATGGAGACCCAGATCCACTGAATTTATACTCATGCTGTCCCTCATGTGAGTCTTATAATATTTTGGGTTTATTTCTTGAAGCCCCAGCCACTGGAATCATGTGATTATTACAGGAGTAGTTCAGACTTCATTCTTTAAAAAAAAGTAAGTTTCTAGCTCTCATGATTGTGCAGAAAAGCCTGAAAATCCGAAACCCCAGAAGGGCAATTTAACAACCCCCCTCAGATTTGTTGTCTTTACAGTTTCTTGATTTTTAAGCCAGTCTCATGATATTTTGGGACCTGACTCATGATTTTTGATTGCGTAGGTGTGGCTATGCCATTGAATGTCTACAAAGTGGCCACCACATATAAATTTATATTTAAATGTAAACGTATGTATATTATATTTAATTAGCAAATTAATCGCCATCAACCATTATCCAGAATGTTCTATGCTATGAGCACAGTGGACTTCTGCCACCTTTGATCATGTCCTCTGACCCAGTGCACGGCTCGTGACTGCATTGTTTTGTGGTGTCTAAATTAACTTGAGGTTATGTGTTAGTTCCACTAGCACATTTAGTTTTGGGTGGGGGGGGTTGTTTGTTTATGTTTCAGAAAGAAAGGAAATGTCAAATCCCTCCTCTCCCCAAGCAAAGCAAGTGGGCATTAATAAGTCACTCCAAACTCAGGTGCGACAGAGTTGCTCAGCCAGAATGCTGCAGCTGTTGAAATATGATCTGTGTCCTTCATTATTTGTGAAACAAATACAGCGGGACATACTAAGGCCTCGAGCCTGAAAACACTGACACCCAGGAGTAACTTCACTCATGTGAGTAGCTCCCGTGGAGCCAGGTGGAGTCCCAGGAAAACAGGACGGTTTGCAGCAGGGAGTTACAAACGTACCTACAGGTTAGCAAGATTGGGGCTTAACTGGTCAGATGGCAGGAGGGCTGGTGGAACGTGTTCTGGTGGAATTGTTTTACTGAAAAATGCTGATTGGACAGAATCCAAAGATTCCTTGGAGAGGTGTCAATTGTGTTAAAACTTTCAGCAGAAATCCAGCCAGCGGTCTGTCTGGGCTGGCCAGAGGGCCTGTCTCCCTGGTTTTCTGCCAGCCAGCCACACATCTATCCTCCGGCTGGGCAGGTGAGCTAACAGGCTCCCCGGGTTGCTTGGGTCCCCAGCTATCCATCTGGCAGCCTGCCCTGCTCCCTGGCTGGCCGGCTCCCCGTGATACACAGCTCACCAGGTAGCCCGATCCCTGGGCAACTAATAAACTGGCAGGGAAACTGGGCAGCTTTCCCACCCTCCACGAAGCCAAGCAATCCGGGTAGCCAGAATGTTCTGGCGTTTCTGAAGTTAATTCCTGTGGAATTTCAGTCTAATGACAAATTTCTAGATTTTGATTTTTTGTCCCGAGTCAGCATAATCCCCCACCCTGAAAATGATATATATATATATATATATATATATTTTTTGCAGGATGAAAATTCCATTTCCTGGACAGCTCTAAACAGCTCAGTTGTACCCAGAGTGCATCTGCTGTATGTAACACTCTCTGTTACTGTGCAGTGCAACCTCTGGCTCCTTCCCCCACCTCATCCTTTGCAAGTCTGGATCTGATGCAGCATCCTCCCAGCTCCTTTTCCAGCTCAGACCCCCTAAATCCTGGTGTCCTTCCCTGCTCCCACATTGGTTAGTTGCCTCCCTCCATCTCCCTCAAGTGAGAGCTCCTGCTAACCAGCCTCCCCGCCTAATAACACTAATAGGCTAAATCCTAATGAGATTCATGAAAATCCATGACTTTCTGAACACGTGGAAATTCACTTTGGTGGCTGGGGCAGCCATGTCCAGTGATCAGATGTGTTTACATCAGTGCTTGCTGCAGTGACACCTGCCCAGCCTGAGCAGAGTTAAAGAGAAACATGTTTTGTTAACCCTTTTTTACCGGAGTGGCTAGTGAAAGATCAGAGCCCTGGGAATATTCCAGTTGGGAGGAGAAACTGATGATGGAGGCTGGCATTCTCTGGGTGCCATCTTGTTTAGTTACAAGGAATGAACAAAGACCTGCTTCTGCGAACGGAGAAGGAACCAAAAGCAAGGGGTAGCTTCTTTGCTCACAGCCCCAAGCCTCTTTAGTCAGCAGAAAAACTAACAAACACCTTCCTCTTACCCCACCCACTACCCCGGACTTCAGGGTCACACACTGTGTTTGTCTAGGCTGCCCCTCTGCCTGCCCCAGGCAGTTGTGCTCCAGTTTGCCCTGTGTCTCTCTGCTTGCTGCACACCCACCCACATACACACTCACAGCCGTTCAACCAGTCAAAGCCCTCACCGCTGTATTTAAAGCCCCCTGAGCAACATGATTCAGCTTCTACTCTGCATTCCCACGTGCCTGGGTTTGGGGGTGTGAATCCCAGTGTTACAGCCGCCTTGTTACAATGGCTTCTTGGCACTGATTCTGAATGGCAGGTGGGGGCCACAAGATTTAACCCAACCCATATCAGTATACATACAAATACAAGAGAGATCTGCCATCCCTCCTGCCCCGCTCCTGTTGCTGGGAGTGGGTGAGTAGGAGGCTATTGCCCTCATGGGCAGCTAAGCCATTATTCACCCTTTCTTGCAACTGCCTCTGAAGTAGCTGTCAATGGAGAGGACACTGGGCTAGACCAAGGCCTGGTCTGGTCTGCTGTGGCAGTTTCCATACTTGTCAGAGGAAAGACGTTCTTGTGGTTAAAGCTCCAGGCCTGCGAGTAGAACTGGCAAATCTCAATTCAGTTTGTGGTTCTGCTGCAGGTTGTTGCTCTGAATGGCCATTTGGAACCAGACTCAGACTAAAACTCAGCTCTTGTAAGCACTGGCAGAGCCCTGAACACCACACAGGTGACCATGATCAAGTCACTTAATCTCTCTATGCCTCATTTTCCCCACTGTGACATGGGGGCAATCATCTCTCTGTTGTCTAGCCAAACTGTGAGCTCACTTTGAGTATATACAGCACCTAGCATGCTGGGGCTGCTAGGGACCAGTGCATTAAAAGTAACGTATGTATTCATGTTACAAACAGCAGATATTTTGCATATTTGACATCTCTTTGAGTCATGAATTAATGGGAAATTGAACTTTCATATGTTCCAGTGTACACACATGTATAATGGATTTTAATTTACAATGGGATTATTCAAGTATCAGGGGGTAGCCGTGTTAGTCTGTATCCATAAAAACAACGAGGAGTCCGGTGGCACCTCTGTACATCACACACATACCCCCCCCCCTGTCTCCCACCTGATCTGAAATTGGCACAAATCCTCCTTTTTGGACAAGGCAAATGTGTCCCTTCAGATAATGAGCTCAAAGACTGTATGTTTCTGGGGTTTCGAGCATATTTCTCCCTCCCCCACATGTCATCTCTCAACCTTTACATGGCAGCCGATGCCCACAATCTGTGGGACAAGTGCCCGACTGGCAGAACACCGGGGTTTTCTTGCCATTGTGCCACAACTGGAAGTTTGTAACTTTTCTTTAACTACTAAATCCTGCTCCTAAGCATGTCTCCTGATGGTGTGATGTACATGAAGAGGTTTTGCCAGCTGTACCCCACGAGGGGACACTGGGGAGAGTGCTGCTGTCATAGGTGACGACTCTGTGGGTGCTCCGGGGCTGGAGCACCCACGGGAAAAAAATAGTGGGTGTTCAGCACCCACCGGCATCCCCACGGATCCACTCCTACCCCTCCCCCCAGTCCTTCATCCTGCTGTTGGCCCCCCCCGATTAGCTCCTCCCCCTCCCTCCCAGCTCCGCCCACCTACCATGATCAGCAGTTCAGCGGTGTGCAGGAGGTGCTGGGTGGGAGGGCAGGAAGAGGTGGGGGAGGGGTGGAACTGGGCAGGAAGGGGCAGGGCAGGGGTGGGGGCTTCTGGGAAGGGGTGGGACCCCTAAGGAGCAGGGAGATGTAGCCCAGCTAACCGGGAGGCGATGGGGGAGGTCAGAGGGATCAGGCTGGGATACTTCTCAGGAAGGGATGGGGGAAGAGGGAGTGTAGTCCCCAGTCCATGAGGAGCCCAGCAGCTCAGAGCTGCTCCCCTTCCACCTCCTCTCCAGAGAAAAGTCTAGCAGCAGGCTCATCACTTCCTCTACCTGAAAACCCATCAGCTCCTGGGCTTCCTGCCTCCCTGCGCTGTTGTGAAGGGGGAAAAGGAAACTCTGAGCAGGCAGAAAGATTCCTTTGCTGATCGTTACTAGAGTGCACTACAGGAGAGAGGTCTGTAGTTAGGTAGATAGTAGTGCTGTGCAGGAACTGGAGTTTCATATTTGCAGGAAATCACGAGGTTATGAATTCTTTTCCATTCCGAAATGAAACAAATGCCCCCAGATTTTTGAGATTTCCCACACAATGAAATTCTGGATTTATTTATTTTTCTTCTGGGCCAGCTAAACATTTTTCTGATTTCACATTTTTGTTGTTTTTGTAGTAGAAAGAAAGAGCCTGAGACATGAGGCCTGGTATAAGGGGCCTTGTGTAAGGGCTAAGGCCCAAACTAAAGTCAGGCCCTTCTGATATAAAGCAAATTAGCAAGACTCAGGCTAGGAGCAAAAGTCAGGGCCTGTTACAAAGCAGATGCCTGCTTGCAGCCTCATTATCCGATACATGAATTTGGCACGAACAGTGCTGGCATTGCAAAAACACAAGCTCTCCTAGGCACATAAACACATTCCAGAAAGGTAGTACAAGAGAAATGTTTTGACTGGACCAACAGGTACAAGGTAAAGTGTGATAACTAACCACATCAGAGGGGTGATATGTAATGTGTTTGTATCAGTGTATAAAAGAGGGTCACAGGGGGTGTCTTTGTCTAGCCTAGGGGGGAGCAGAAAGTCCTGCTGCTCACTGAGTCCATTGTCATGCGCAAACATGTATTGTGTGTACCTGTCGCTCGCATAGGGCACTAATACTGTGCTTTATTGACAACAAACGTGGCCGAGCACATTCGCTACTGAATCATCTTCTTGGGTAGTTTGATCGAGGTCCACTGAATGGGTTATCTGGCCAGAGCCAGTGCAGCACACAGAGAGAACACACACGCAGCCAACAACTGACAACAGTTTTATATTCTGTTATGTGTCCTTCAAAAAGTGAGACAAAAATTCATTTTAAAGGGAAAATGGAAATGTTCCCTTTTCTCCTTACGGCAACACCCCTTTCTAGTTTTTTTTCTACCTGAAATTTTGTCAAAACTGACAAGTTTCTTTGAGGTGTTTTGAATTTCATGGAACTGCATTTTCCTATAGAAAAACGTTCCATTGGAAAAATTCCAGCCATAGATTCCATAGATAGGTAATGCACCAGTATATGACATGCAAGAATATGTAGCATCACTCTTGGGTGTTCTAGAAGTACTAAAAGGGCATTGTTGTTGTGTACTGCAGGAGGCTTTCTGTGTGCAGGGTTCGTCTTTTTAAGCTCTTAGCACCTGCCCCTAACCCCAGACAGCTGGTGCTTCCTTCCATCCATGTGAGACATTGACTGAGAACACAGAGCATGGAGGTTGCCTAAGTTTTATTGCTGGATGTGATGGTCCTTCCAGGACAGCTGAGAGGGCTGCTCCACGGCTATTTGATCCTCTGGTCTCAGCTCCTTGCTGGCTATCCTTCATAGCCGTCACTCTCTGAAGAGCTACACCGAAACATTTGAGTTGCAAAGTCTCCTGCCTCTTCATAGAATGGCACATTGGGTTCTATGGGGAGAGGGGAAGGAATTGGCTACATGCCAGCCAGCTGCATTTAGCACCTCGGAGGGTTGCCTGTATGAATCATTGGAACAAGTTGCTTAGGGACATTGTGTATTCTCTGTCACTTGAAGTCTTTAAATCGAGACTAAATAGCCTTCTCAAAGATCTGCTGTAGCTGAATGAGAAGTTATTAGGTTTAATGCGAGACTTGCTGGGTGGGATGCTCTGTGATGGTGGAGGGCAGCCCAGATGGTTATAACTGTCCCTTCTGGCCTTACAGTCTATGAATCTCGATGCAGTCCCTCAAGGGAAGGAGACTACCCTTGCCTATACAAACTGGCCAAAGAGTGTGAGAATTGGATGTTATCTTCATTTCCACCTCCCATCACACCCCAGCCCAACCACTGCTCAGCACCCTTACAGAAAGGCTAATTAGTTGAGATGTGTACAGGGGCAGACAGATCACTCTATTTCTTCATGGGAGGAAGCCCTGCCCTCAATAGAAGTCAATAAACATAGTACCTATTTTTAAAAAGAGGAGCAAACAAGACCCAGGGAATTGGAGACTAAGTTTGATTCCTGGAAAGATACTGGAACAAATTATTAAACAATCAATTTCTAAGCACCTAGAGGATAACAGAGTGATAAATAGAAAAGGAGTACTTGTGGCACCTTAGAAACTAACCAATTTATTTGATAAATAGCCAACATGGATTTGTCAAAAACAAATCATACCAAACCAACTTATTTTCCTTCTATGACAGGTTACTGGCCTACTGGATAGGGGAGAAGCAGCAGACAAGATATAGCTTGATTTTAGCAAGGCTTTTGACATTGTCCCCCATGACATTCTCATAAGCAAACTAGGGAAATGTGGTCTAGATGAAATTACTGTAAATTGGGTGCACAACTGCTTGAAAAACTGGACTCAGAGAGTAGTTATCAATGATTCACTGTCACACTGGGAGGATGCTTCTAGTGGGATTCTGCAGGGGCTTGTCCTGGGTCCGGTACTACTCAATATTTCATTAGTCTCTAAGGTGCCACAAGTACTCATGTTCTTTTTGCTGATGCAGACTAGCACGACTGCTCCTCTGAAACATTACACAACTGGTAGATGACACCAAGCTGGGAGGGGTTGCAAGAACTTTGGAGGACAGGATTAGAATTCAAAATGACCTTGACAAACTGGAGAATTGTGCTGATATCCACACGATGAAATTCAATAGCCAAGTGCAAAGTACCTCACTTAGCAAGGAAAAATCAACTAGAAAATGGGGAATAACTGGCTTAGCGGTAGTACTGCTGAAAATTATCTGGGATGGGGGGCGTATAGTGGATCACAAATTGATTTAAAAAACCTGACCTGTGAGGAAAGGTTAATAAATCTGGGCATGTTTAGTCTTGAGAAAAGAAGACTGAGAGGGGACCTGATATCAATCTTCAAATATGTTAAGGACTGTTAAAAAAGAGTATGGGGATCAATTGTTTTCAATGCTCACTGAAGGTAGGAGAAGAACTAATGGGGTTAATCTGCAGCAACTGAGATTTAGATTAGACAATAGGAAAAACTTTCTGATTATAAGGGTAGTTAAACTCTGGAACAAGCTTCCAAGGGAGGTTGTGAAATATCAATCACTGGAGGTTTTAAAGAACAGATTAGACAAACGTCTGTCAGGGATGCTCTAGGTTTACTTGGTTCTGCCTCAACGCAGGTGGCCTGGACTTGCTGACCTCTCAAGTTTCTTTCCAGACTGACATTTCTATGATGCTATGAACACAAAGTCCAGAGGGGAGTGGATCACTTACGGTGCTCAGAGGTTGGTAAGGCAGAGACATCCATCATAGGAAGTGTGGAGTAAGGTGTATCCTCCATGGTGATGGCATTCAAACTTTCATATGATCCATCAATATCTTTGTTGCCTTGTGGTGCCTTCAAAAAACAAAAACAGAAGCAAAACAAACAAAAAAACAACCCCAGACTTGTGGACATTAACATGTGAGAAAGGGGCTACCTTCTGCCTGAGAAAGTGTTTGAAAGCAAAGACTGAAAGACAAGCCAGCTAGTCTCTCAGAGATCACCTTATGCCAAAAAAGATCCCTTCAGGCCCGATTGCCAACTCACAGTGCGCAATGCCACTGACTTCAGCGGAACTATCTGTGTGAGTAAAGACTCACCAGTGTGAGTGAAAGATTCAGGGTCGGGCCACTGTAGTTCAGTGGAATTCATCATGGTGTAGAGTGATACTCGCTCTGACTAGTGGTATCAGAATCTGGCTCACTGTACACATCGTATTCCAGTGCAAATGGGCTTCTTGGTCAATAGCGCTGGTCAAAAAGATTTCATCCAAAAAAACTTTTCACGGAAAAAGACTTTTTGAGAAAAATAGACGTTTCTTAGAGAAAATTTCCTTTTATGTAAAAAATTTAATTAAATTTTTAAAAAAGGGTTTTCATAGAAAAAAAACCCCTCAAACCAGTTTTTCCCCACCCAAGTTTTGGCAACTAAAACCTTTATTTTTAAAATACAATAACTGAAAATTATTGTTTTTACAATGAAAAATCTGAAAAAAACCTAAGAGAGATATTTCAATGAAAATTAAACATTTTCAATTTTCTTCTAAAATCACCCTAGAAAATTAAGTGCAGTGTTTGACCGGCTTAGCTGGTAAATCTGCTGAGAACCAAGGGCTGGGTTCTGAGTTGGATTTTGCACCCAGGGTAGGGAGTAAAATAAGCCACTGTATAACTCTCCACAGGCTGCACGTACTCTAGGAGTGTAGACATAAGCAGAGCTACTTACCCGCTCATTCCTTACTTCCCATCTGGAGTAGGTGTGAGGGGACTGGGTGGGTGGGAAATGAGAGATGATTTGGCTATCCCTTCTTGATGGCCAGAGTAGCTGAGCCAGTGCAGTATTAAAGGTCACCAGTAAATGACTAGCTGCCAGGCTCAAGGAGGAAGCAGGAGAGGTATTCCCACTCTGCTGTCTCTGAAGCACAGGGCTACTTCTAGAGTGATGCAGCTTATGCACATCTCCTAGCTCAGATCTTTGCCTAAGGCAAAATGTAGCTTCCAAAAGTGTGAGGTTGGTCTGGTGCTTACTCACAGAGAGGGCACTATGCAGTCAGTGTGCATAAGGGTATCATAAGTAGAGCTATTAGGGAAAAAAATGGAACAGTTTTCTGTTGGAAAATTCAGTTTGGCCAAAATGGAAATGTCTCACAGGAACTTGTTGACTTTGACATTATTAAAATAAGAATAAGTTGAAAAAATAATGTAGCCTTGCTCATTTCATGTCAATGTTATCATTTCAGTTCACTTCATTTAGATGCTTATTTATATTAAATATTCATTTTAATATTATATATTATATTTAAAGATGTTATTTTACATAATAATGCTTCAACTCTAACAAAACAAAATGTTTTCATGGTCCTGAATTGGATTTTTTACAAAATAAATAATTCCATGGGAAATTTCAAAATTTCAGCTTTTCACTCCAATTTGGAATTAAAACACATTTTGAAATACTGGAATTAGCTGCAGGTCAGAGACTCCAGTTTCCAACCAGCTGTAATCATAATCTAGATCTCAGGCAGAAAAGCAAACCAACACTGTCGAGTGCATTTCAGAATGCAGATCAGCATCACATATTTTACAAATCACAGTGTTAGTTCGATAGAGGAATCATGGGATGAGGTTCTTTGGCCTGTGTTAGACGGGAGGTCAGACTAGATGATCACAGTGGTCCTTTCTGGCCTTGGATTCTCTGAGTCACTTACCTTTTCCTGGAAACTTCCAGTAGGAGATGCACCTGAAAACAATAATTAGACTGCATTTATAGAGATGGTTGTTAGCAATGGTGTACAGCAGACATGGTTCTTGCCATGTTAATAAATGCTCAGTCTCTTGAAGGAGGGACAGGATATTTTAAGGTTAATAATGTGACCCTCTACATTACATTTTCCAATTGTTCTTTTTTCAATAAATGTGACCTTTCATAATTTTTCCCATTAAAAATAACGAGACACAGCCATTAAATGGTCTAATTCTGCAAGCACTACTGAGTACTAAGGTGGGCAGTCCCATGGACTTCATTGGGCCACTAGCAGTGGTAAGTTGAGCTGGCCAAAAAACTGGAAGTGTGTTTTCTGAACACACTTTGTGAATATATATATAATTTTATTTGCTCAGAAGTTTTTGGGCTTTCATAAAACATTTTGATTTTTTAAATTTAATTTTTGCTTTTCAAAATGTTGTTTTTCAAGTTTTTGTTTCATTTTCATAGAAAAATCCCATATTTTCCCTTTCCTTTCAGAGAGAAAGAATATTAAACCCACTTATACTTTTTTACTTTTTTCCCTGGGCAAAATGAAATATTCTGATTGTGACCTGGAGTGAAATATTTCATTTTAATTTTCCTGGTGGAAAACCAATTTTCCTGCAGATAATTTAGATTTTTCAGAAACTGCATTTTCTGTGGGGAATCCATTCCGATGGAAAATTGCTGACTAGCTCTAGTGCTTAATGTTCCTACTGTGAGGAATGCCTTTGAAGTTAACAGGTTTAGTCTCAGGAATAAAGGTAAGCATATGCATATGTGTTTGCAGGAGCAGGGCCTGGTGGGGGTAAGTTTTCAAAGGGATTTTGATTCACAATTCCTGTTGATTTTTGTGACAGAACTGACAATTTCCTGCAGTATCCTTGAAAAAATTACTGAATTAAGTTTAAGTAGCTTTGGAGTCCATTGTATTAAAAATTCAAAGTGTATATATTATTGAGGAATTGTATGCAACTTCTTTAGGGGAAGGTCTGACCACCGAAAACCCTGGGAAGTGTTATGACGGGGTAGTCAATTATTTTTTGTCAAGGTCCAAATTTCTTGGTCAAGATAGAGTCAAGGTCCAGACTCCAGAGAAATATTTTTCACACTGCAATAACAATAATGATAATAATAAGTAAATAAAAAGATGTTGTGGTCCATTCAAAAGTGTCTGGTGGTCCGGATTTGGCCCACGGTCTGCCTCTTGACTACCCAAGCATTATGAGCTTCACAGGACCATCTGAAACAATGGGCCAGACAAGTTTTGGGATAAACAAGGTTAAGTGGGTTTCCTAGGAACTCTCTAGGGTGAGCTGAATCTCAATTCACCTCCCTCAAATTATGCAAAAACTCAGCCATTTGAAGCTATGCCTTGAGAAAAGGACCTTTGTTTGCTGATCACCTGTTACATGAGGATCAAAGTCCCAAGCTGTATGAAGGAAAGAATGAACTATTCATGGGTGCTCTGGTTCTGAGCTAAAGTGGTTAGAAACTTGTAACCAGAGAAAAAAACCCTGTGTGGGGTTTGAAGAACTAATCAGCTACCAGAGCTCTTGCTGGAATTGAGGGTGATCTCTGCCAAGCTTATTAGCATGTGAATAGGTTCTTTTATTGTTTTAATATTTTTTTTCTGTAATGCTTTTACCTTAAAAATAAACATGCTTGCTTAGAAAGATCTGTGCGGTGACTTGTAATTGCGAGCAATTACAGCTGCTCATGGCCCCTGGAGATAAAGCAATGTGCAGACACTGACTATTTAGGCAGTCTTGCTTGCTGGCGATATCACAGGATAGGCAGGGAACTGTGCAGCCTGGAAAAAACCCAGCTCAGGAGAAGCGCATCACAGGTCACCACTTAAGAGAGGTGACAACCGAGGAGCCAGAAGCCTATAAGTAGGTTCCCATCCTGGACCATGGAGGAGCAATACATGTACACTTGCCTTGAACTGTGACAATTTCTAAAGAGAATTAGACATTTAAATCCTTTAAGTGGCTTTGAAAAGCCACTTGACATTTTCAAAAAGTCAATACAAACAAATAAAAATATGTAATATGATATGACTTTTTGGCCATTCTCTCTTCTCTTCTCTCTTTTGCTTGCCTTTGTAAATAAATAAAAATCTAAACTGATCAGGGTAATAAATAATTAAATATTGCTTTCTTACTGTCTGGCTGATCTTCAGTGCTCCTGCTTTTGTGACTGCGATCTTGTATTCTGCAGAAAATAAAAGAATAACAACAACAGTGAAGACTTGTTTGTGGTTCTCCTCCAGATATCGATCACAGAAATCTGGGAGTAGAGATTGGCATTGCTGAAGGGACCCTAGAGATTGTTTGAGGCAAACCTATGTCAGCATATCCTGGAAGATGTGCAGCTTTGTGTGTAAGTTTAGAATGGGTCTAAAAGCAATAATTGCGTGGAAAAAAATGAAAATTTTATGAAGTTTCCATTTTTCAGGGTTTGAAGCAGGCCAGTTTTTCATTTTTTCAAAATTTCTTATGAAATATTTTTTCCTCACATTTTGAAATAAATTTTTATTTTTTCTCATTTATCCTGCTCTCCCACCCCTTTTTCCCCCAGTGTGCCAACTGAGGGCAATAAACTAAATGAAGTCCAGTGTCCACCCCCCTTTTTCATTTTTTCTTTTTGCAACTCTAATTTTTCAAAACATTTCCAACTTTGAAACAATTGCCAAGTGGCACAGTTACAGAGTTTCATTTGGGAACTTTTCCAAAGTTAAGAAAGTTTTGAAAAGTTACATAAGTGCATAAAAATAAAACAAGAAAGAATACCCTCCCCCAAAGCAAAACAAACAAACCAACCCCCAAAGCAAATACAATTGAAAAAGTGGGGGGATGGAATGGAGAAGAAAAGAAAGAACTCCCCCCCAACCTTAGACTTCATTCACTCAATTGTATTCAGTGGAAAGGAGGAGAAAGGGGGGACCCCAAAATTCAAATTTTAAACATTATAAAAATGTTTAAATTTTGAAATATTCAGATTTAATGAATAAAAATAACAAAAACCAACCAAATGCCCTCCCTCACCCACAGACACATAAACACCAACAGTAAAATTTTCAAAAGTAGCTTTGTGCCAAATTTTCAAAGGTATTGAAATGCCTAGCAATGCAGATAGGTGCTTAGAAGGATTTTCAAAAGTGCGTAGGTGACTAATGCCTATTGAAATCAATGCGAATTAGGCACCTAAAGACCTCTGAATATCTGGGTCTAATCACTTAAATGAAAATGGAATGTTGTCTTCAGGGGTGAAAGTAAGTCCTGTGACTTACCGGTATTCTGGGGCCAGCTCTGGCCCCCGGAAGGGGTGGGGTTGAGGGGGTCAGAGCCAGTAAGGTAAGTGCCCCCCGCCCCACGGGGTAGCAGCAGCAGCCCAGGGCTCCGGGGGCTATTTAAAGGGCCCGGGGCTCCCCTGCTTCTACCGCCCTGGCCCTTTAAATAGCTGCTGGAGCCCTGGGGAAGCAGCAGAGCTCCAGCGGTTATTTAAAGGACCGGGGTGGCAGAGGCAGCGGGAGCTCCTACCCTTTAAATAGCCCCTGGAGCCCCCACTTCCCCAGGCTCTGGGGGCTATTTAAAGGGCCCGCGGCTCCCCTGCTTCTACCGCCCCTGTCCTTTCAATAGCCGCCGGAGCCCTGGAGTAGCGGCGGTGGGGCTCTAGCGGCTATTTAAAGGGCCCGGGCGGTGGAAGCAGAGGAGCCCCAGGCCCTTTAAATAGCTGCCGGAGCCCTGCAGCCACTACCCCAGGGCTCCAGCAGCGGGGCTCTGGAGGCAATTTAAAGGGCCTGGGGCTCTTACGGGTATGTCGTACCGGGGCGTACTGGCTTATTTTCACCTCTGGTTGTCTTCTAACGCACTTAGGCACTTGTAAAAATTTTACCCGAAGATTTTTGTGAAAGGTTTCAGCTGTTATTTTTAAAAAGGCCCCATTTTTGATTGGGAAAAAAAAGTTTCAAATAAAAAAAGTCTACCAGCTCTCTGAAGAGTGATGAATGCTTCCCGTGGATTCCTCTGTGCCCTGGAGACACACACTGATTTCTGGCATGAAGCTTTCTTAGCTGCCCCCTGACACATGTTAAAATATAGTCTCTGAAACATGAGAGCACAACCCCTTCCCAGCATCCTGGGTTGTTTCAGGCCAGGGTGACCAAGATGTCATCTGGTGCTTATAGGTAAATTAGCGGCATCATACCCACTCATAGATGGTGCAGAAAGGTAGAGAAAGGTCTCCAGCTGCTGTGGGGAAGGGACTTTGTGGCCATACATGTAGGATTGGAGAGTGCAGGGCTTGTGTACCCAGTGTGGCTGGGGAGACTGGGTGGGCATGGGAGGTGTCTTGGAAGGTGGCATCATCTTGAAGGGGATTTTACTGGCTTTTCTATACTTGCATTCTGAACTTTCACACAAAGTTTTGGGTGGTGGAACAATAACCCAAGGTTAAAAGAATGAGCATTGCCTACCTTGCATGTCTGCATTTAGATAGACCTAAAAAGAGATGATTGTCATGTAATATCCTTTGTTTGAACAGGATGTGTGTTTTCAATCAGTCTCTGAACAGGAGGTTTGGCTTCAAATTCTGCATTATGTGTGAATCCACTACTTGCCCATGTTGTCTTCCAAATACTGACAATTTGAGTTGTTATTTGCATACACACGTACTGCTCATTGTGTTAAATAGCCATCATTTTAACAGAGAGAGAGAGATAGTAGGTTGGATGGTATTTTATTCCATGGAAAATTTCAACTGATGCAAAAAACAGAAAACCCCCGAACTGAATATTTTTGTGTGTGTCTGTAAAGACAAACTGATCATTTTCAGATAAAAACAAACAAACAAACAAACAAACAAAAATTGGCCTAAAATTGAAATTTTTTGGTTGAAGACTATAAAAAAAAAACCAAAAGTTTTTGAGTTTTCAGCTTTCTAATTAAAAATTTTATTTTTTTGAGAAACTCATTCATTTTATGCAAACATTTTACTTTAGTTGAAAGCCTGATTTTCAGTGCAAAAAAGTTTCAATTGATATTTTCAACGTGTCCTACATATATATGAAGTGAAGAATTCATTTTTCCTGGAGTAAAAGATGCATTGTGGAATAGTTTTGACTATTTATGCATAATTTAATTCATTAATTTCTATTTCAACATTTGAAAGCAGTTGAAAATACTTACATTTTTGCATTAATTACTAAGCAATGTATGAGGATCATAAAATCAGACATGAGGTTTACTATTTGTTAGCAATCTGGAATTATAAAGTATTTTATTCTCTGCCAGGAATGCTCTTCACTGGGTGAAATTTTGAATGTTTAATGATTTTGATGCCTTATGGTCATTTTCAAGCCTTTTTTTTTAACATCTGTCTGTGCAGTCTTGGACATTGATTTGGCCAGTGTTGGTAACTGTTACCTACCTTTTTTCATCAGTAGGAAACACACCAAAATTATGAACAGGCCAGAAGGAATTGTAGATCCCAATATTAACCAAAGTACCATTTCTAGAACAGAAACATCAATCAAAATATAAGTAGTTAGGAAAGTGACACCGGGAAGTTGTAAAATTGGTGTTATATTGCTTTTGTCTCACTGCATGAGAAGAGTTGCATGTATCTTGCAGGAAGGAGATCTGCACATATTTTAGAACAACTGAGGTAATTTTTGCTCATCTCTTTCCTGCAGAATTTCAAATGGAAAACCACCTACTCATGAGAACACTGATTAGTCTATATTGAGAACAATAGTACCTGCTCAATGAATCCATGAGATGAATGGTCATGTTATTGGCAAGACCACCAAGGAGGAATCTGATTAGTTGTATACTTTCCTTAGTATCAAGTGGAGTGCCCCAAGGGTCGGTCCTGGGGCCGGTTTTGTTCCACATCTTCACTAATGATCTGGAGAATGGTGGGGATTGCACCCTCAGTAAGTTTGCAGATGACACTAAACTAGGAGGAGTGGTAGATATGCTGGAGGGTAGGGATAGGATACAGAGGGACGTATACAAATTAGAGGATTGGGCCAAAAGAAATCTGATAAGGTTCAACAAGGACAAGTGCAGAGTCATGCATTTAGGACACAAGAATCCCATGCACTGCTACAGACTAGGGACTGAGTGGCTAGGCAGCAGTTCTGCAGAAAAGGACCTAGGGGTTACAGTGGACGAGAAGATGGATATGAGTCAACAGTGTGCCCTTGTTGTCAAGAAGGCTAACAGCATTTTGGGTTGTATAAGTAGGAGCATTGCCAGTAGATCAAGGGACGTGATCATTCCCCTCTATTCGGCATTGGTGAGGCCTCATCTGGAGTACTGTGTCCAGTTTTGGGCCCCGCACTACAAGAAGGATGTGGAAACATTGGAAAGAGTCCAGCGGAGGGCAACAAAAATGATTGGGGGCTGGACACATGACTTATGAGGAGAGGCTGAGGGAACTGGGATTATTTAGCCTGCAGCAGAGATGAATGAGGGGGGATTTGATAACTGCTTTCAACTACCTGAAAGGGGGTTCCAAAGAGGATGGATCTAGACTTTTCTCAGTGGTAGCAGATGACAGAACAAGGAGTAATGGTCTCAGGTTGCAGAGGGGGAGGTTTAGGTTGGATATTAGGAAAAACTTTTTCACTAGGAGGGTAGTGAAGCACTGGAATGCATTACTTAGGGAGGTGGTGGAATCTCCTTCCTTAGAGGTTTTTAAGGTCAGGCTTGACAAAGCCCTGGCTGGGATGATATAGTTGGGGATTGGTCCTGCTTTGAGCAGGGGGTTGGACTAGATGACCTCCTGAGGTCCCTCCCAACCCTGATATTCTATGATTCTATGATTATATATACAAATACTAATACGAGAGCAATGCTGTTATTCATCATATTTAATGTCAACATTTGCAAATCTAGCAGTGTGAAATTGGCCCAATTATTTTACCATCTAGGGAAATCATGATGCTTTGTAAAAATCCAAAAGCGGCAAAGAGTCCTGTGGCACCTTATAGACTAACAGACGTATTGGAGCATAAGCTTTCATGGGTGAATACCCACTTCGTTGGATGCATGCATACGAAGTGGGTATTCACCCACGAAAACTTATGCTCCAATACGTCTGTTAGTCTATAAGGTGCCACAGGACTCTTTGCCGCTTTTACAGATCCAGACTAACACAGCTACCCCTCTGATACTTGTAAAAATGCAGTCACTAACACACAAAACACACATTATTCCCAACTTTATGTGCCCACCAAGTAACAAAACAGGTCTCATCCATTTCTATAATGTAATATATGTGCTAAAGAGGTCCAAATGAAGGAGATACATTAGCTTGCTAAATTTAAGAAATTAGGATATTTTCAAGTCCTTATTCGAGCTGGATGAATTTTTTTTCAACTAATTGCTTTTTTACCAAAAAAATAAATAAATGCATTTTTGGTGTCCAAAACTATTAACCAAATTTGAGTCAAAATTCAACAAATAGTATCACTTTGAAAAAAAAGTAGAGTAAAAACATCTACTTTTGACTTTTAAATTCAAAATTTAAATTTGGCCAGTTTGGAATACACCCACACCCATACCAACACCTGCACAAAGGTTGAAAAACACCAAAACTGGCCAAATTGAAACAAAAAAACCTGCAAAATAATATTTTTATTGTAGACTGAAATGTTTGGATTGATTTTAAATGAATTGGTTTTTAGTTTTTTTCATTTGATGAAAAAATTTGAAAACATATGTTTCAGTTTGAATAAAATCAGATTTTATGGTACTGCTTCTGAACAAAAAATCCATTATTTTCCTAGCTCAATATCTTATAATATACGCTATCCTCCTCCCTCCATTTTGAATATGCCAAAAATTGAACCTTTCCCTCAACTATACCTTACATTTTTGTCTGAACATCACAGAATGACCAGGTATTTTTACTTTGTGGCTACCATCAAAGTGCAACTGGTAACACAGCCTATCTATGATTTTTTAACAACTCAACTGTATTATCATTTGCCCTTCTCTATACTTCCCATCACTCAGACAGATGGGGAGAGGTCGGGCTTCAGAGACCTGACTTCCCCTTTTTCTGAATATACATTTGAAGACGAGCTACAGAATAGAAGTTCAAGTCCTATGATAGCAAATAAAGTCATTTACCTTTGCAAGATGGTTGCATTCCAGAGCTACTGTTATTAGCCTGCGAGATGTTAGCTGTGGAGAAAATTTATAGCAGTTTATTCATAAATCACTTGTTATTTGAAATCCTTTATATAAATAGGCTTTAAAATATCCGTGTTTTCAAAATGGAACATTTAGTGCCCAGCTCTGAAATAATAACAGGAATAAAGCTTCAGGTTTCTATAGCTAGTCCTCAGGAGCCAGGATGGTCTTGTGGCATGAGCCACAAAGATCTGGATTCTATGAGTTTGGGCAAGCCACTTAATCTCTCTGGTCTCCCTTCTGGTTTCCTTGTTCAGTGAGTAGCATCTTACTCTATGAGCTTGTTTAATCAGAGTTTCTTGCAAATTAAAGAGTTACTCAGCATGAGGAAAGGTACCAATACCTAAATTCTGCATCTGTGCAATGGGGGTAATAAAATTTCATTTGTCTGTCTTGTTTTATTCAGAGTCTATGTACAATCCACTGCCAAGTGTTGCATGTTCCTTTCTGTGCCCAGTCCACAGAGGGTATAAATCTGTCACACTGCAACATAAAGAGTCTTGGCTCTTTAGCTCAAGCTGCAGCAGTTCATGTGTCTAGCTCCGGAACCCCCACTGCATCACCCAGAACGGTGGCTTTTCAGGGAAAAGCTTGTTTCTTGCTATGCATTTGCATAGCAGCCAGGACAATGGGGCCCCAATCTCAGTAGAAACCTGTAGCCACTACGGTAATGAAAATTAAAGCTGAGTGCATAATTGATTTCCTTGTTTGGGTGGGGATTGAACCAAAACACTGGAACATAAATTTGGTTCAGTTCAAACCAAAACTGATTTTTTTTTTTTTTAGTTTTTTTTCTGCCCAAACAAAAAACAAAGAAAAAATTTCATATTGGGTCCACCAAAATGGTTTGTTGTAAAGTTTTCATATCATTTGTGGTTGTTTTTCGCCTTTTTTCCTTTTTTCAAAAATTAGTGAAATTTCAAAACAAAAAGCCACCTTGAAATGAAGTCTAATTTTTGTTTCCCATTTTTTCAGCTGAAAATATTTGCCGAATTCAGCCTGAATTTGTGAATAGTTTTGGTGCCCTGCAAAATGCATTCTTCAGTGAATTTACTAATTAAAGAAAAAATTCACCCAGCTCTAATGACAATCCCCTCATTTAATGCTGTGATTGGAGTCTAACAGTTTTCTGAGAGATAGGGGCACAGGAAAACTGCCCATCTATTACATTAGGAAAGGGATCACGTTTCACACACATTGTGAAGAGGAATAGAATGATCACCACTATCCCTAATTTCATTCCCATCATCCTGCATCGTCTTATCTTCCCCTGTATTTATCACTGCTCAGGCTGAAAATAGGACACTTTGGGTTCAGCCTAGAGCTGTAGTCATTCAAGATCAAGATTTCCCTTTTCTTAAATAAACAGCTCTAAATGTTGAAGAACTCCCAAGATAGTAAATAAAATCACTTACCTTTCCAGGAAGGCTCTGTTCCAGAATCACTGTCATTAGACTGGAAGATTTTTATGTGAATTTGATACATGACAGATCATTCATAAATTACTGAACATAAGAACATAAGTGTGGCTATACTCAGTCAGACTAAAGGTCCATCTAGCCCAGTCTTCTGACAGTGGCCAATGCCTGGTGCCCCAGAGAGAATGAACAGAACAGGTAATCATCAAGTGTTCCATCCCCTATCGCCCATTCCCAGCTTCTGGCCAACAAAGGCTAGGGACACTAGCCCTGCCCATCCTGGCTACTAGCCATTGATGGACCTATCCTCCATGAACTTATCTAGTTCTTTTTTTGAACCCTGTTATAGTCTTGGCCTGCACAGAATCACTGGAAATCCATATATAAATAGAATTTAATATCTGACTGTTATATAACACTTTTTTCCATACCTCAAAGCATTCTACACAGGAGATGATCCACATAGGGAAACTAAGGCACAGAAAGGATAAGTTGCTTGCCAAAGATCACCCATCTCAGGAGTGAAAGCCTCCAGCTGGACATGCTTACTGAGAAATTTCAAATGGTTTGCATTGGGCTTGGAATTCTCTTTGGTGAATTTGCTTGTTTGGTATTGGACACTGTTGTTTTCCATAGATCTGTAACTCTCTTGTGCTTTTTTAAGAGTAAGAAGTGTGTGATAAGAAATTCCTTTGCTGAGCCTGTGTCTCCTTACTCTACTGCCATGTTATCACTGAAGGGTGTAACTAGAAACCAGAGTTCCCACAGCCAGGTGGGCTCTAGGGGGAACATTCTAAGCAACTGGGAACTCAGGGGATCTGTGGCACTGCTTCTGGGGTGTAGTTGTTCAGACTGCAAGGTCTCATTGTTCCATCAGGTGGTTGGATGCCATCTCAACAGACTGGTGTCCAGAGAGTAGTACTGGACCAGGCTGTGACTAGAGCTGAGCCAATAATGGATTTTTCAGTTCAGGGGCTGAACTGGAAACAAAAATCTGGTTTGCTTGAAACCAAAGCACGTCTTTTTTCATTTTTTTTCATTGACTCAAAAAAAAACTAAAAAAACCCACAAAAATTCATACTGAATCAATCAAAACATTTTGGTCTTTTTGAAATAATGTTTTTTTCCCCTGAGTTATTCATTACATTGGTCATTCTAGGTGTTTTCACATTTTTTTTTGCTTGTTTTTTTTTAAACTGGTTAAATTTGAAATCAAAAGGCCATTTTGAATTGAAAAGTCAAAACAGTTTGACTTTTACTCAAAAATGTTTCAAAATAAAACATTCATAATAAACAGTTTTGATTTTTTCTTATTTGACTGGAAGTTGGTGAATAGTTTTGGACTCTGAAAGTGCATTTTTCTGCAAAAAAATAAACACTTCATCAAACAATTTTACCCAGCTCTAGTTGTGTCAGCCACTTCCATTGTTAATTTCACCTTCAGTGTAAAAACTTCAAGGGTATGAAATCAACAGTCTCCTAATTAGCTCTTGCAAGTTTCCAAATCTCTCCATCTCTCCCTCTTCCCCACAGCCTCTTTTGTATTGGTGTCCGCGTGCCATGTAGATATGCTAGTAAGATGTTTGACACAGCAAAAAATCTATTTATCGTCTGGTGATGCCTAAAACTTTTTTTTTCTATGGAACTTAGTGCTGATCAAAACAGTTCTTTTAATAAGATCTCTTAAATTTTGTTAGTGTTTTTCAAAATGTTTGAAGACATTTGTATTGAAAAAATAGGACCTGATCATGCAAAGATTTATGCCTATGTTTAGCTTCCCTTCTGTGAGTAGGCCCCATGATATCATGGTAGGAAAGTTAAACATGTGAGTAAGAACCAGGTGCCTTGAGGAGAAATTTATCATTTACTACCCATTGTTTTCCATTTTTTAAATAAGAAATTCTCAAGTCTGTTTTTTTTGTATTTTTTCTTTAAATTTGCATAGTGTGACCAAAAAAACCCAAATCCATTTTTTATTGCAAAAATGGGAAACTATAAATGAAACATAAAAAATCTCCATGCAAAAAATTGTGAAAATTTCAAACAATCCTCCAACTAGTTCAAAACTAGCAAAATGGAGAACAATCTATTTAGTTGATCAGAGAAGATTAAAGGTTGTCTTGATCAGAGAATCTACTTGGGAAGATTTCTGAGGGCACTTCAATCAGGCTGGTGATGGTACAAATCCAATGGCTGGATGTTGAAGTTAGACAAATGCAAACAGGAAATGAGGAGCAAAATTTTAACAGTGAAAGGAATTAACTATTGGTACAACTAAGGTTCCAATCCTGTAAATAGATCCCACTGGTGAGAGTCTATATTATAGGATCCTGTCTGTGCAGGTTTACACTGGGTATGAGTTAGTACAGTATCAAGGTGTAGCAGCCCCAGTGTTTAGATCTGGAAGTTCTTGGTTCAATCCCTGCTGTGCCACCTAATGGGACTACTCACGGTAGTATAAGTCAACCATATACACAAGTGTTTGCAGAACTGGGATCTCACATGGGGATGCAGCAGATACTTCATCATTTGGAGTCTTTAACCAGAGATTGGCCATCTTTCTAACAGGTACAGTCTAGCTCATTGTTACAGGAATAACCAAGGAACGGCTGGCATTCTAGAGACTGCTACAGAGGCTAGCTGGTCGCATTGATCCCATGTGGCCTTGGAATCTATGATAATGATTTTCAAACTTTTTCACCAAATATGGTTTCATTTTCTGTGGCCAGCTCTGTGAATAACAAATATTTTTTCCTTAAACAGGGTGAGTTCAGTTTCTTACCTGGGACATTCAGGTACCAGGCTGCACTGAGAAATGAATTCTTCATCTGGCCATCTATGTGCTGATACAAACAAGTGAAGTTTCCGGAGCTGTTTGCCCTCACTTTGTGATGTAGGCTGTAGGCAAATCTGCTTTCCTTCGTTGGCTGGACTGTAAGATCCTGACCATCTTTACAGAAGATAACGTAGGTAAAACGGGACAAGGCAGGTACTTTACATTTAAGCAAAACTGTTTCTCCTGGGTGACTGGACACCTTATCGAGAAATATCTGAGGAGCAGGGAGGCCACCTATAGGAAAAATATATTACATTAAACATCTAAAATACCGTTAATTGCTGGGATAAATTCAGCCAAATTGGAGCTGGTTGAAATGTTTTGAAGAGATTGGAGGTGGGGGGGAAGGGAGATGTAAAATACCCTTTTTTGACACTGGGATTTTTTTGGAATAATAGTTTTTCAGAATTCGTCATGAAAATTGTATTAAAATTTTGATTGAAAATTTACCATTTTTAATTTTGTGCTTATTGCAGTGTATAGGAATTGGGTAGTGTCATTTTATATAGCTTATCAGCCTTCTAGTGATGCTAACTGTGTTCTGTGTTTTTAGACACCAGTCTGAGCAGCAGTACAGGCCTGAGAAGTTATGTGTAGTCAATAAGTTCAGTAATTTGGGCCTCATGATGCCCCTGTGGTTCCTTCATATTATTATTGTTGCATAAAGGGCAACAGACATTTTTAAACGAGAAAATTTCAAAAATGGCTTTTTAAAAATTTGAAATAATTAACTCCTGTGCACACACACACTTAGGCCCGATCCTTCAAAGATTGCGGCACGTGCTGTATTCTACTACTGCGATGGTAGAGTGAGGAACGTGTATGAGTGTTCACAGAATCAGGGTCTACTGAAAGTCATTTTTAACTGATTTTTATTTAAAAACTGGAAAAGGAGAAACAAAAATTTTCAATAGCATTTTTAATTTAAAAAAATTCCTTAGCAATATCGAGAAAAGATTTTCAGCAAAGGGATTTTGAGGTGTTTGAAAATTTTAGTGAATTTTTTCCCATGTTTGCATCGTCCAGTTCTCTCTGAGCCCAGCCCAGCGCTTTGAGCAGAAAAGCTGATGCCGCAGAACATGCGGCTGGATGGCTCTCTGTCTGCGGGCAGATTTCCTTTCGGAGGTTGGGGAGCAAGAGAGGCTGGAACAGGGAAGGGACCCAGAGGCAGGAGTAATAACCTGGATCCAAAGCTGTGCAGAGCAGCCTGCGCCCCCTTTCCATGGCTCCAGGACCTCTGTGGTTCCCCTGCTCCTCCCAGCTCTTTGGCCTTGGGGAACAAAGAAATTACTAGGAGGTGTCACCCCCAGGGGCCAGACAGACACAAGGAGCAGGCTTTGCACCATGGGAGGGGGAAATGTGGGGCTCCGCTGGGGATGCTTGGATATTGGTCATGTCATCAGCCAGCTTTCTGCTGGAGATGTTCTGCCCTGTATTTACTGGCTGTTTGCGCCAGCTCCTCACAGCCTCTGGCATGAAGGTGATGTTTGAGGACCATCACTCTGCTGGCATGTGCTACCCCTTCCCCCTACCCCTGTCTTGGCTATTTAAATCGTTACCTCATCAGGGATTGGCTCTTGCTCTGTGTTTGCACAGTGCCCAGTACAACAGAGCTCTGATCTTGGATGGGGTCCTTAAATGCCACTGGAAAATGAATGCTACTAATAAAGACTGTCTGGCCAAAATTCCCAACTGGAGACACTTTCAAAGGGGCTGATTTCCAGGGGGTGGGTGCTCAGCACTTAATGAAATCCAGGCCCCTTCATGGTGTCCCGAGCTGAGCACCTGAAAATGGAGTCACAGGAAAGCATGATCACAGGAGTATCAGCATGTGGGCCGAGGCCACTTTAAACAGTGGAGAACCTAAAAAAAGTCCTTCATGCATCGAGCAGCACTGCACGGTGCAACTGCCACAGCAAAGGGGCCCAGCTGCGGGGCTAACTTTAAGACATTGCTAGCTCCGTCACTTGGGGTTCTTTTTAGAACTTTATTGGATTAGAAACAAAGGCCTGTAAATATTGTTTGAAAGGACAGAGCCAATAAAATGTGGATTGCAGGATAAGGGCCCTAGGGCCAGATGTTCACAAGAGCTCAGAGCCAGATTTTCAAGGGCTCAGCACCCAACATGCCCTCAGGGTGCTGAGTCCTCCGGCCATACATGTGGGAACTGAGCTACTTTGAACAGTCTGGCTGCCACGTCTTTTTAGGCTCAAGCTACTGTGACCCAGGCCTCCTTGTGTGGCGCTCTGTCCCCATCCAGTGGCACCTAGACTATCTAGATTGACAAGTCTGATGCAGCCTTAGCTCAAAGCCACGTGGCTTTTTAGCTCACGCAGTACAGGCTCATAAACTAAACTTCAGAGGTCCCAGGTTCAATCCCGCCCACTAACGACCAGGGTCTGTCAGCATTACACCATAATTACTCCAGTGGCTGGCCCAGCCCTATGAGCCATTGACCTCTTCGTGGTAATTGCTAAGTGCCTCCCAGGCCCACTCGACATCCATAGGAACTGAGGATGCTCATGAGATGTTCAGCATCCTGCAGGATTGGGCCTTTAAAATCTGCCTCTTGACATATTTAGGCCTAATCTCTATTTAAAATAAGAGCAGAGGGCCTGAATCTGCTGCCCTGCCTCAGGCAAATCTTCCACTGAATGAAGCGTCAGTCCCAGAATTTTTTCTTTTGGTTTTAAAAATGATCCTTTCTATGTACACAAAGGCGTTCTTGCTGACTCAGCACAGTTCAGCCAGGCCTGACCCAAGGTCCACTGCAGCACTGGGCTTTGGATCAAGCCCTTGGCGCATTGCTGTTTGGTGAATGGAGTCAGATAAGCCCATCAGTGGATGTGCTACCGCACAAATAAATTATTGGCCAGATAGTTGTCTATGATGTTCAGCCAGCTCTAGATGGCAAATAAATCCATCTCCCAATTTAGCAAAATTCATCTCATAATCCATGAAGATCTTTTCTCTGCTCTTCCAGCCCCTCTTCAAAGCACCAGATTTATTTCTATTCCCAACACACAGAATATTCTCTCCTGCTGTATCTCTGTATTTCTGCTCTAGGTACATGGAGTAAATACTCACCCGGAGAACTGCAGTGTTGTTGGCTTGTGAAACCAATACCTTCAAAATAAACACACAATAGATAGATTTTAGTGCCAGTTACAGGCAGAGGCCCAAATTCTGATCCCAGTTACCCCTCGCTAAATGCAGAGTCACCCACTGACTGCATTGACCCTAGGATAAATCCACGGTCGCTAATTGACTGCAGTGGAGTTCAGGTTGGATTCTGATCAAAGTTACATTGATGTAAATCCAAAATAACTCCAGTAGAATTTGGTTCAGATTGCTTAAAAATTAAATTAATTTAAAAATGGTTATGTTTCTAATTAAATACATATAAAATACACGATCGCATTGTCAGAACAATAGCTTAATATCCACGGTAAGCTGTGGATTTCTTTTTCTAAAAAGAAATATCATGAAATGATAAGAGCATTGATTGGCATCTTACAGCTTTTGTTTGTAGCAAATTCATCTCAAATAATTTATATGGTGAATTTTTGATCATTTTTATTGAAATGATTTTAAACCAATAACTATTCAACCTGCTCTGTTCATCTCTCACACACTCAACTAATCATATGAATTTCATGTGCTCTGATTAGATTTGTCTAAGCCATATTTCACTTGTATCTTCCCAAAGGAATTCTGCCATCAGTTCCAGAATTAAGAAAATATTAAATGACAAAACAGATATAAATATATGTGTTAAAGGTTCAATAATGTTTGATTCCAGCTCTGTCTATTTAATATCATTTTGATGGATAATATCAATTTTTAAAGCATTTAATTTTTAAATTGATTTGAATTTTCACAGTTGTGGGAATTCTGGCGGGTGGGTCAGACAATGGGAGGGATTAGACAATAATTACTAAATGACAGTAGATGTTGAGATTCAAGGGAAGCTTTATAGCTGTTATAACATAAATTGTCAACATCACATTCCAAAATATGCAAAATAGATATCCTTAAATCAAACCCTAATTAAAGTTCACAAGCAGCACTTTTCTTACAAGTGTCTGCAAATGTTGATTATTACTGATGGAAATATTTTTTTCATTAGTTTGTGAGTGAACAGTGAAATTGAGGTTTACCAATACAAGTCCAATCCCTCCAAGCCTAAATATACTGCACAATTGTAGTTTGTTTTCTAAACAAAGGGTGGGGTTTTCGGAAGTGCCCATAGGCCAGATTTTCAGGGGCATTTATGCATATGGAGATACAGATATGTGCCTGGGATTGTCAAATGTGCCCGGGTACCTAGCTAGGTGCTTTTGTGAATCCCACTTTCACTTATCTACATCTGTAGGCACCTAAATACCTTCAAAACATGGCCCTGGGGGATTTAGGAGCACAATATCTACCAACTTTCAATGGGGTTTGTGCTCTTAAATCAGTTAGTTACTTTTGGAAATCCCTCTCCCAATGTCTAATTCTGACCCTTCGTTAAAGCCTTGCTGATCAGTTAAGGGAACAATTTTCTAGTCTTTTGTCCTCAGTCTCTTCTTAGAAATAAATAACGTTCTTCACATACTCACAGCAAAGCCAGAGTCCTAGTGGCAGGATCATTGGGAGAATCGCTGGCAACTGACCAGTCAGGAAATTTCTTCAGTGGCTTCTGCCACTTGGGGTGCAGGTTAAGAGACAAGTCCAGAGTCTCGTTTCTGAGCCTCCTTCTGCCCCAGGGGTTTCACAGAAGATCAGATGCAGTCCCTCTGATGTGGTTTGCCTTGCAATCTTTGGGCTGCAGGTACAGGGCAGGCAACTTATACTTGGCTGCGAGTCTTCTGCTCCTCAGGGTTGCAGACTGGTATCACGCTCTCCTCTTGGGCAGCTGGCCCCCTGATATCTGTCACCACTTGCCATGTTCAAGCATTCACACTACTCTGCTCTACTCCACACCTGAGCCCGAACTTGATGCATGAAAAGGTAAGGCGATATCCCTATCGGTGAACCTTGCTCTGTGCTGCAAGTGATGGAGGAGCATGTCCCAGCTTTAATTGTTTCCGCTGAGCAGCCAAAAAAAGAACACTGGGCCCCCAGCCAAAAGACGCGTTTCGAGCAGAGAGCGCGTGGTCACTTCATGTGTGTCCCAAGACAAAAGAGAAGCCACCAGAAAAATATCAGGTCTCTTGTGTTAGACAGGAAAGTATCAGAGCTGCTTGAAAAGCACCAATTCTTTTTTCATGGGATGTTTAGAAAAAGTGACATTTTTTCCTAAATGTCCTCCAAAACTTTGTTGGGCTTTGAATGAAAAGCCAAAGACAAAGCTGCTTATTTATTTATTTATTTATTTGTTTGCTCATTCATTCATTGGCTTTTGAAAACCATTTTCAGCTTTTGGTTAAAACAATAGTTTGTTTTTAGAATATTGAAAATAATAATTAAAAAATCTTGAAACCTGAAAACTTACTGAAAATCCATCAAGCGAGCAATCACTCAATAACCAAATATTATTTGGTTTCTGGTTTTTTGTCAAAAAAGGGAAATTTTTGATCAAAATGAAAATTTTCCATTTATATTTTGGTTTCAAAGGTATTTTTCCTCAAAAAAATATGTTCCAATAAAAATATCTCAACAGACTAGAAAACAGGTTTGCAGGATTTCTCACCACAGCTGTAAGAAGGAGTTGGGAAGGAAACATGATTAGCTGGGAAATATGGCCGGGATACTGGATAACCGATCTATTGAAAGACAAGTCCAGGATTGTCAATCTGTCTGTGTGTCGCTCTGAACATCTGTTGAGACAGTGTGACGCAAGGGGAACAGCTACAAGCATGGCGGTGGGCTCCTTCTGTTCAGAATATCACCAGGTTCAATCATCACAGGGATTCGCATCTGTTCCTGTCCAGTTTTTTTAAGTTGTCAGCCATTTTTGATTTTACAAGTTACAGCCATGTAACAGTACAGGCTTTCGCCCATTAGATGAATGAACAGGCTAACACCCAGAGCTTCTCTGAAAACCGAAGTGTTAGGAAATGCAATATTCCCTACAAACTATTGCATCCATATGACTCTCCCCCGCCCCAACCACTGTTGTATCTGAGCCTTCAAAAGCTTGAATGCTTTTATCCTCATCACACCCCTGTGAGGCAGGGTAAAGCTGTTATCCCCTGCACAGAAGCACAGAGAGGCTATGGGTATCTGTATACAGCCCATAGCACCGAACATCCAAACCCAGGTTGACAGACTCAGGCTACCATGCTAAAGCTAGCTGTGTAGTCATTGCAGCTCAGGCTAGAGCTCAGGATCTGAAGCCCGCCCTGTCCCTAGGCTTCAGAGCCCAAGCTCCAGCCCAAGCCACAATGTTTAAAAAGCTAGTTTTAGCAAGATAGTCAGAGCCCCACAAACTGCAGTCTGTCAACCCAGCTTGGAGGCTCACGGGCTGCCACTTCCTCTGTGGATGTACCCTAAGTGACGTGCTCGAGGCCATACAGGGAGCCTATGGCAGGGCATGAACCCACGACTCCCAAGTGCTTGGCTACTCCCCTAAGCACCGGGTTGTCCTTCCGCCACATATTTCTAGCAACTGGGCAGACGCTCCAAGCTCCAGGATGAAAATGTCCAGGCTGCAATTGTTATTAGCAGCTGTGAGTGCTCAACCAGTCTGAGGATCAGGCCCCTAGGGGTCCTATTGTAGCTCACCTCCTCTTCAGATACTTAGTTAAGGGGCTGGATGTTTGCCTGTCTATATCAGGTGTGTCCTGTCTGATTGTTAGGTTGTAAACTCTTTGGGGCAGGGACTGTCTTTTTGTTCTGTGTTTGTACAATGCCGGGCGCAGTGGGGTCCTGGGCCATGACTGGGGCTCCTAGGCATTACCGTAATACACCTAATAAATAATGTACAGCACCTAGCACAATGATGCACTCAGCCATGACTGTGGCTCCTAATGCAACCATAATACTAATAAATAGCGTTCAGCACCTAGCACAATGGGGTCCTGGGCCATGACTGGGGATCCTGGGCCCTACTGTAATACACGTAATAAATAATGTACAGTGCCTGGGCCCTGTAGTAGTAGAAATCATAATAATGAGTACAGAGCATTTCTGAAAATCTGTGCCTGATTTAGGTGCTTAAATGGGTGCTGAGCATGTGAAAATCTAGACGTGCACATGATGAATATCTGTCCTCATGTTCCAGAAGCTGGGCTCCCAAAATCAGCGGACCCTTGTGAAAGTGCTGGGCTGATCGGTCTCTGTGCTTCCGTTCCCCCTCTGTACAGTGGGGGTAACAGTGCTTCCTCACAGGGGAGCTGGGAAGGTAAATACACGAGTGTCTGCCTCTGTTTTGCATGTCTCCGCAATGTGCCCAGACAGGATGGTTTTGATGGTCACATAAACAGTTTGTGCCTTGCCCCAAAGATGCCCAGGGAGTTTGTGGCAGAGCCAGAAACAGAATCCAGAACTCATGACTCCCGGCCACAAGCAAACTTGTCCTCCCTTATGAGCCTACAAAGTTCCACCAAACTCTTTCATTCAGTACCTTCAGCCATCATCAACAACAACAAAAATGTTTGTTTTGAAAATAGGATTTTTTTTAAAGAAACCCAAACATTTTTGCCTACAAATTTTCAGTCTCCATCATTTTGCTGTAAAACCAGAAAATTTAGACAAGAATGAAAATTTTCTCCAAAAAGGATTGTTGTTCTGGTCAAAATGCATTTTTCAATTTAAAAAAAAGCCTTGGCGAAATAATTTAATCGTCCTACTGATTATGCTGTTTGTACCTCACTGAAAAACACAAGGCTGCACTGGAATTTCCCATGATTGGGTTCAAGCCAAAAGATGCTTTTTCTTTATCCTTTGTTTTGTTAGGACGTTCCTAGCAAAATCTCTTCAGCTGCTTTTATGTTCCACAATGGGGAAAAAAAGTAAGTTTCCTAATTGTGAACAATGACGGCCCCTCTTTTTGGTCTTTATATAGAGGAGTAGAAAATGTCCGTGATCAAGTTTGAAACAAAAATGTGGTGGAAATAACAGGAACCCTCGAAACAGATCTGAGCTGAGCGGTGGTTTTGAAGAGTTGATGTAACTGTACAGAAGACATGAGCTGATTGCACAATAACTCATGCTCAGAAACCAAGCCACAGGATATGGTTAGAGGAAAATAAAAGTAGACGAGAGTCAGTGAAGGAACTTATTGCCTCTGGAAATAGCGGCGCTCTCCCCAAGATAAGACTCTCATCAAATTCCCCTCCCCTACAGACAGATTTGTCCTTATTGAGCAGTACTGTATGCTCATGGTTATTGTCTAAGGCTTCTCTACACATGAAAGTGATTCTGGAATAAGGTAAAGTGTGAATTTACAGTGGCTTTGCTATTTTGGAATAACTGCACGGGTAGACCATTTTCTTCCAAAAGAAGAATTCTTTTTTCTGTACTAGCTTAATCCAGATATTTCACTAATTTGGAAAAAGGCATTCATGCTGGAATAAGAGTGTCCACACATGGAGTTATTCTGCAACAGTTACAGTCCCTGTGTGGACAAGTCCTTTCTTCAATACTATAGAGAAGCCACTTTTTCTTCAAGTCCCTCCTTAAACACACCTCTGCCAGAACCCTTTAAAACGTTGACTCCTATCAAGAGCAGGTTGAATTAAATAGCCACTAGAGGATATATACAGAACCACTCCTCCCCCAGACAAGCAAACTTCACTGCCCCATCACTCTGGTATTTGTGCCAATCACCCATCCCTGACCCTTTCTTTGCTTCTCCATGGGGGTCCAGATCCTTAGCTAGTGTAAATGGCTGTAGCTCCACAGAAGTCCACAGAGCTAACCTGGATTTACACCAGCTAAATCTCCTCTCTGCTTAGTCTCCAATCTGGCAAATGTGCTTCATTTGATTTCAGTGGAAATATTTGCAGTGGTAAAGCTAAGCATGAACTGGTTAGGTGGTGTGTTTGCAGGATCAGGGCCTTACATCTTAACTGCAAACCTTTTTGTTTCATTTACTTTTGAATTGAAAGTTTGTTTTTGTTTCAGTTTTGGAAAGCAGAACAATTTTTGAAATTTCAGAGTTTAGAATTTTTTTCCTTCTCCCTTTTTAGCAACTGAATAAAAACCCGAATGATGTCTTGTTCCTCCCCCGCTCCCCACAGTTTTTCCTTTTTTTCACCATTCCAACTTTTCAATACTCCTCTAACTTTGGAAAAGTTAAGAAGTGGTAGAGTCAGAGTTTCATTTTCTCCTTTGTTTCTTAATTTTTCAAAAGTTGGAGATATTTTGAAAATCTAAGAGTGGAAGAAGGAAAAAAAATAGAAAAAAAGGGGGGGGAAAACAACTGTGGAAAGGTTTCATTTTATTGCATTTTGTTGGGGTAAAATGGAGAGAGAGGAAAAAATTAAAATTTAAAAATTTGAAAACTTTCCAGGGTTTGGAGACTGAAATGAAATTTTTGATTCAAAACAAATTTAAAAAATATTCCAAATGAATTGAAACAAGTATTTCTGTTTGACTTGAAATGAAAATTTCTTTTGTTTGATTTTGAAAATTTCCCATGAAATATTTCAAATTAAGAATTTCAGATGATCATTTTTAGCTTGAATTTTTTTTGTGGTGGAAAAAAACAGCTTTTTCTACCATTTCTAACCCCTGGTCTGATATGATCTGGCAATTCCCATTAGTCTATGAAGCAAAGACATTTGTAACATTAACATGTAGATTACATATGTTTTACATATTGGATTAACATATTATTTCAAATGAACTGAGAGCGTCCTTCATGTATGCTACAGTCCTTATATACGTACCATAGATTTTTTTTTGGAACTTACATTAGCTATGCATATGAACCAACATGTCCTTTCCACATGATCTGGAATCTCACTGCCATTTAAGAAATCAGACAAGTTAAATCTGTGTCACTCTTTATTTCTCCATTCAATCAACAAATGGACAAGTTCTGTTGTTCTGTATATTTTCAAGTTTCTTAAACATTTCTCCATCATCTCTGTGTCCTCTTTCCTATGGTTCAGGGGCCCACATACTTAACTCAATCTCTAAAACACTTTTCCTCCAAAGTCTTCATTTAAGCACAGGTTGATCTGTGGGAAAATGAGAGGGAATCAGCCAACCCAATGCCAGTTGCCTTTAGCATCTCATAATGAAGCCTATACAGATATCTCAGGCAATTTATTATTGAAAGTGAGGCATGAATTTGAGGGACACTGGCTAGACTTTCAGATCCCAGGCTGAGTTTACTAGGTTGGAAGAGAAATTAAAACAAACGAATGACCTGCTCACAGATTTCAGATATTTGACATTTCAGCTGGGTTGGTTCATGTTGATTGGACACATAGTATATGAGTAATCCCATTCACTTTAATGGGACTATCCATGTGCTTTAATCCAAGCACATGTTTAAGAGTTTTGCTAATCCAAGGCCTAAATAAGTGGTATTTTTTAAATCAAGTTTCTGGTTCAAATACTTGCATTGATTCCAAAATTTGTTTCCTTTGACATTCCCTGATGGTAGCTGAAAATTCTCCAGTTTTGCAAACAGGAAGGTTGGGATTTTCAAAAGAGTTTAAAGAAGTTAAGTGCCCAAATCCCACTGAATTTCACTGCAGAACTCCCCTAAAGTCCTTTGAATGTCTCACCCTAAATGCATTCTCTGTAATGTTAGCGAAAAGGCATTCAGGCGCTGGCACTGTGATGAAGTGGGAATTTTCTGTAATATTTTTTAAGAATCCTATTTATGCCTCAGTTTCCTTTGTATTTTAGATTGCTATCAAGTGTGGAATAAAGGATTAAGTCTGCCCTTGGAGCAATGCAGGAGACATGAGATGTGTTTGTCACCCTGCTGTGTGGGGCAGAATGAATGGATAGTTAAGGAACTGGCTGGAACCTGCTTTAACTGACCCATATCTGTGGAGAATCTGAAAAGGACAATGGGAACCCCCTAATGACCGGAACATCACACCTTGCGACCCAGAGGAAGGCGGTTTTCTCCCCCTCTCTTGACAGGGAAACAGAGCAATGACCCAGGCTTGGGAACAAAGGGAAAAGTGTCCAGCCAGGGGGTAAGTGTTGCTCATGGGAGAGAGACAGGGCTCTCACCTTGGATTCAAAAAGGAAAAGAGACAGAGCCTGAAATGGAGTCCATAGCAGCTTGACTGGAGGATTGTTGGATCATATTAAAGAAGTTCTGTATTAAAATCACAAATGAGTTTGAGTCCCCATAGTTTAAATTCCAGGGTATTACTAATTAAGAGGTCTCTTGGTTTTTGGTACTGTTTCTCTCCCCCTATGTGTGAAACTTGCAAGCTGCTAATTGTGTTAGTACATTCTAAGACAGAGTCTGTTCTCAAAGCAATTCTTTGTAACACCAACTACTCACACAGAGAGAGACTCAAAGCAGTACTCTGTAACAACAGAAACAGCACCCAGAGACTCCCACCCTTTTGTTGTATTCATCTCGCTTTGTTAACAATTGTGATTAAAACAGAGATAGAGGATGTATGTGGATGGATGCTTGGTGTGGATAATAACTGAATGATCAGGGAGGTGCCAGCCTAAGAATCCAGTGTCCATCGGCTGAAGAAGGCGTCAAGTGGAAATAACCAGAAGACCCCGGAGGGCAGACTGGAATCCACCCAACAGCCTCAAGGATGGGAGAATCAAAGAACAAGATAACATCTGGCAGCACCGAGCCGTCAGGAATGTGCCATCTGCTGATTGACTCAGCAACAGCATGATGAAGCAATTCCCATAGACTGGCATAGGAAGAAATTCCTATAAAAATAGACTCTAAAAAGTGAGAACTTTGGGGTCTGATTCTGCAAACCAACTTCCAGGAGCGTCCGATGAGCATCTGACAAGGCCCTGCTCCCTCCTCATGTCCAGGCCACCTGGCCAGTGGCTTGGCATGAGCAACTCTAAGGCTGGTAGCTATGATAACAACCTTGCAGAACGTGTGTGTGTGTGTGTGTATGAATGAATGTGTGAATAAATATGAAATTGAATGGAATGTTATAGCTATAACTAACTGCTTACTATGATTCTTTCTGTATTCACAATAAATGTGGCATTTTGCCTTTTCCCCTTTAATAAGAACCTGCTGGTTTTTATTTTATTAGTATAACAGGATGGCAGTGGTTTGGCCAGATGGACTATATCTTAACCTGGGTTGCTGTGTGCTAACCTAAAGACTTCCAATGTGATGATCCAGCTGAGTAATAGATACTGCTCTGCAATCACTGCTGATATGCATTAGTCCCCAGGAGAGTACATCAGGGCCAAGAATCTATCTCAGTTGGACTCACTGGGCAGAGCTCATGGTGTGAAACAGGAGTACTACAGCCCAAGGGCTCAGGCTCACAGGCAGTGAAGCTGTGTGGCCTACCCTGAAGGAAAAGTGGGACCGTTTGAGGGCCTGGAACACTGAAGGGATTCCTCCAAGGGACTGTTTAAAAGCAGGGGTGTAACACAGAGCCTGTGGATCTGTAACAGGCATAAATTAGGGTAGCCTTAGGGCTGCTCTAACTTACACTTGGCTGTCACGTAGTGCTGGCTGGGAAATGTTTCTTTTTCTTCTCTGCAGAAAAATGTTGGTTATAACCGAAAACCAGAAAACTGAAAAATGACTCGGTTTTGAACAATACCCCCAAAATTTGTCATAAAAAAGAAGAAAATTTTCGCAAGTTTTTTCTCTCCATTTTTTGACACAAACATTTTCTAGCAAAACATTGTTGACTGGCTGCAGTGTCCTGCCCCCAGGTGATGCCCTGGCCCACATCCCCTTTTCATGGGAATGTTTTTCTACAACTTACACCCACTTTGCACTGGCTGTAAGTGATTAGACAAGGTGCCAGGCAGAGACTAGTATGGTTACAAACATGTACACTCAGGAATGTTAGATAGTAACCCGAATGTGCAGCTGCTCTCTGGAAGGAGAGTCTCTGGAGCGTAGGAGAATTGGTCAGGGAGTGCGACAGAGTTGAATGCAACTGAAATGATCCCCATTCCTCAAATGCCCACCTTGCTCCTGCCCACCATCCCTGCCCTGACCCCTGACTCAATTACTGAAGCCTTGGCCAGGAGGGGGAAATTCAGCCCACAGAAAGCTCTAGCATCAGTAGGATTTTCTGTGAAAGCTTCTTTCCAGAGGGGAGTGACTCACTTACCAAGCTCAGAAGGGGATAAGATAGCAGCATCTCACTGTTTGCGATGAAGTGTAGAATAAAGCACATTCTGCACTGACTTGGGGTTTAACATTTCGTACCCCTCACCTGCTACTTCTTTGTCTGCTGGTTCCTTTAAACAGAACATGTACGTGTTAACAGAAAGCAACTGGGGCTGATCTCCTTCTGAGAACCGATTTGAAAGCTGACGGTTAGAGACACAGCCAAGCAGCCCTCTGGAAATTGATAATAAGTAATATAAGCCGTAGGTGAATGCCATACACTGGAATAACACTTACAGCCTATGTATAGCTAAGGATCCCAGAGCACTATGCACATTATAGTTCATGCAGCTTCCACAGACTGCTTATATAGTAGAGACACTTTAACACTAGTGATATGTCCCAGGCTATGCAGCAAGTTAATCCCCAAGATCTTAATTTCTGCTCTAACAACATCACTTTCCTGAGCTGAGACTAGAACCAGGAACCCTGACTCCCCATTCACCTTTTGCTAACCCCAAGATCACAGCCACCAATCAGAGCAAGAGAGAGAACTCAGGAGTCCTGATTCCGAGACCACCTTGTTTAAGCCCCTGGTCTGCACTACCCTTCCTGAGCCATGAACAGACCCCTGGAGTCCTGACTCCCAGTCCCCTGTGACTCCGGATAGTAAGTGTAGGAAAGTCCCTATTCCAAAGAGCTCACACTGCAAAGTCACACATTGTGTCATGCAGTGCTAGGCGCTGTACAAACACAGAACAGAAAAGACAGTCTCTGTCTCCAAAGACATTCTAAACAAAATACAATCAGGGGCTATTTTTTTACAATAATATTTTATGACTAAGCTGTCATAGGTAGGAGTAAAGTGGGTGCTGGAGCTATGTTAGGTTTGAAACTTCTCAAAGTTCTACAATATGGGAAGAGCTATTGGTGGAGGACTATTAATAAACTGGATTTTAATCTTTACATAAACACAAATATCCCCAGGAATATCCTCCCAAGATTAGAAATGCTCTAAATTAGGGATGAGACAGACAACACATGGAGGGAGGGACTTTCACAGGCACTGAAAGGGGTTAGGCCCAGATCATCAAAAGTATTTTCAAAGAATCATAGATTCCAAGGCCCGAGACCATTGTGCTCAGTCTGGCCTCCGATATAACGTAGGCCAGAGAACTCCCCCAAACTAATTCCCAGAGCAGATCTTCCCACTGATCTGAGTGGAAATTAGGAGCCTAAATACCTTTGAGGATTAGGATAAGGGCCTTAGCCAGTCCACTCCCCTTGAAATGGACTCCCGAAGGGAGCAGTGTGTCTAATTCCTACAGCCAAGGGCCTGGCTGTGTTGTGTAGAAGCACAGCCTTCTTTTGCAGTAATTAAGGGCCAGTTTCTCTGATAGCCTCACCCACGCTGAGTTGTTCTTTACACCATGAATCATCTCTTTGAAATCAAGGGGCTAGCTGTGGATCACAGCACTGCTCAGTGTGAGCAAGGGGACGGGAGGAATCTGTTCCTAAGACTCTGGCAGCTGCCCTCATGGTTGTGATGCTCGCATTTGTGTGGTGTTGTCACCCTTTCTCCATCCTTTCCCTTGCAGACTTGCATTTCCCGGAGCAGCTTGAGAGAGTGATGTGTTATTAACATCACTTATCGGAACTGGCAAAGATGCAGAGAAGGGCGACGGAAATGATGAAGGGTCTGGAACAGCTTCCATATGAGGAGAGATTTTAAAAAACTGGTACTGTTCAGCTTAGAAAAGAGACGACAGAGGGGGGATAGGATGGGGGTCTATAAAATCATGACTGGCGCGGAGACAGTGAATGGGGATGTGTTATTTACCTTTCACATTACACACGAACTAGGGATCACCTGGTGAAATTAATGGGCAGCAGGTTTAAAACAAACAAAAGGAAGTATTTCCTCACAAAGCACACAACCTGTGGAACTCTTTGCAAGAGGATGTTGTGAGGGCCAAAAGTGTAAATGGGTTCAGAAAAGAATTAGATAAGTTCCTGGAGGATAGATCCATAAATGGCTATTATCTGAAATGGTTATGGATGTAACCCCATATTCCAGATGTTTCTAAACCTCCAACTGCCCTGTTCTGTTCATTCCTTCTGAAGCATCTGGCATTGGCCACTGTCAGAAGACATAACTTTGGACTAGATGGACAATCAGTCTGACCTAATGTGGCCATTCTTATGTACTTACCATCTCATCGAAACATCCAATAGATGAAGCATCTGGAAAAAGAATGCTGTATTTGTAAACAATTTTAGTAGCTATGATACCTGTAAGTTAAAACTTGTCACAGCTTTACAAGTTTACTTAGTCCCAACTGTTGGGTATGGGCCACAACCACCATGACTGAATTGGCCTCGTTAGCACTACAAAAAGTAATCTTCCCTCTGTTGATATTCACCCCTTCTTGTCAACTGTTGGGAATGGGCCACAACCACCCTAATTGAATTGGCCTTGTTAATACTGAAACCCCCCCCACCTTGGTAAGGCAACTCCCATCTTCTCATGTGCTGTAATATATATACTGGTTACTGTATTTTTCACTCCATGCATCTGATGAAGTGGGTTATAGCCCACAAAAGCTTATGCCCAAATAAATTTGTTAGTCTCTAAGGCGCCACAAGGATTCCTCATTGTTTTTGCTGATACAGACTAACATGGCTACCCCTCTGAAAGGGCCCGATCCCCAGCTAGTATAAATCGGTGTCACTCCATTTGAATCAATTGGCCAGATCCCCAGATGGTGTAAATCAGTGTCACTCAATTGGAATCAATGGGACAGATCCCCAGCTGGTGTAAATCAGCCCCAATGCCCTGGAGTCAATGGCGTGATGCTGATTCACCCTCTCTGACAATCTGTATGACAGTGTCCGTTTGACAGGAAGAAATAGACATGGTCCAGTGTCACCAATGATTGGACAAGGTTAATGATGCTGGGAGATGAGACTATTCTGAGTGTAAGTGACATGCCTGGAATTTGCAAAGAATCTTTGGGAGTTAGATCCCCTGTCAATGGAATTTAGACTCTTCAGGGTCTGAATCCCTTGTGAAGAGGAGACGTAGGCTCTGAAATCAGTTGGGCGTTGTGACACTGAGCACAGCAATGCCTCAATAGCTTTAAAAACCTGAGCCTCGGTCCCTTACATTCCTTTGATAATCCCATCCTAAAGTTTCAGTGCAGGGGGCCGTGAGTCACTTACTGAGCCGAGATGCAGAGATGGCAGGTTCACTCTTCTGTTGCAGATGAAGTGTAGAATAAGGCGAAATCTCCAGGGCTCTAGTGTTCAGAGATTCATAGTTCTCTGTATCCTTGTCTTTCCCTTGGGGTCCCTGGAAATAAAATGTGTGCATATTAACATGAAGCAAAGGGGCTGGTGTCTTTCTGAGAAAGCTGAGATTTAATGGCAGAACCCAGCTGTTCTGCGGAGAGACCAATAATAATTCATCATTAATAAACACAACAGGTTTTTCATGTTCTCTGTGTATATAAATCTCCCCACTGTATTTTCCACTGAATGCATCCGATGAAGTGAGCTGTAGCTCACGAAAGCTTATGCTCAAATAAATTGGTTAGTCTCTAAGATGCCACAAGTCCTCCTTTTCTTTTTGCGAATACAGACTAACATGGCTGCTACTCTGAAACCTAATAAATAACGAGCACACTGACTGTACAGCCAGTACATTTTTGGCTTTTCTTTCTGTGCTTAGCAGAGTGATCACAAACTACTCCTGTCATTTACAAATTGACTCAATTATCCAAAACATTAAGGAGATTTCGCAGGGGAGTCAAGGGCAGTCTTTGGGGTGCTGGCAAGAGCTGTCCAGGGTTGGGGTTTGGCCTTCAAGCTTCACAACTGGTCACTCACATCACTGCTAGGTTGAATGCACAGACTTCCTCTGTGACCCGGGTCTGCCCTTGGTGTCCCTAAGCATCTGACTGCCAGATGCTGGGACTGGAGGACAGGAGATGGATCACTTCGAAATTGCCCTGTTCTGTTCATTCCCTCGAAAGCATCTGGCATTGGCCAGTGTCAGGAGACAGGATACTGGGCTAGATGGACCTTTGGTCTGACTCAGTGTGGCCATTCTTATGTTTTAATGATCTTGGGCAAGTTGCTTAGTGTCTCCACGCTTCAGGTGCCCATCTTTACAATGGACATATCAGCATTGCCCTACCTCACAGGGGGGTTTATCAGGACAAACCCGTCAAATACTGTGAAGCACATTGAGAGCTATTGGGGGAAAGCGCAATATAAGAGCTACAAATTGTTATTATTGTTATAATCCACATTCAGCATCCAACATGAGTATTCAACATCGAACCTGCGTATTTGTGACTTTATCCACAGTCTGAGAGACTCATGCAGGCCAGCGTCAGAGCTGTGGGATTCAGGGATACAAAATGACATGAACATAGTGAAAATGAACCAAACCCCTGACACATTCATCTATTTTTTTAAATATTTGTCCAGCTCTACTGTATATTGCAATTTCTGTCTGATAATTTCACAGCTTTATCCAAACCAGAATTAATTGAGTCCAAATATCCCTGTGGTTATTATCAGATGCTGTCATATATTATTATACACACTATAAAAATGAACTGAGACATAGAAAGGTGACATGTCCCATATCACACAGCAATTTAATCGCAGAGCCATAAATAGGACATATCCCCAATCCCTGTAGTAGCTGTTTGACCAAATTTCCATGCAGAATCCTGCCCCCCTTGATCTAATCGCTAGATCCCATGAGTCCTGAATCCCTGCTCCTCCCCACTAGACCCCACTCCCTTCCCAGAGGTGGGGATAGAACCGCACCCTTTATGCTCTAACCATTAGACACCACTCCCCTCCCAGAGCTAGAAACAGATGCCAGGAGGAGAGTTGGGTGAATAATGGATTTTTCACTTCATTGGTAATTCTGAAAAACAAAAAAGACAAGTAGTTTTGAGTGGAACCAAAACCACCATTTTCGGGGGGACTGTTTTTTTGGCAACTTTAAAGTTGAAAAAATTTCCATGTCAAAACATTTTCTTCATATCTGCCTTGCTCTGACCATTACAGCCCACTCCCTTCTCAGAGCTGGGCAGAGAACCCAGGAGTTCTGTCTCTCTGGCTCCACCCCTGCTGTAGCCACTAGACCCCACTCTAGTGAACCTACGGGACAAGGACTTCTTATGTAAAGCCCTGGTCAATAGCCCATTGAGGTCAATGGAAGTCTTTCTCCATTGGGCTTTGGATCAGACCCTAAGTCACAAATGATACAATAAGGGGCCAATTTAAATATTTTTCTTTTACTAGCACTCAGGGAGTGTAAGCAGAGGGTCGGGTGTTGGACATTTGCTAGGTCTTCCCAAGTTTGTAGTATGTGGGAACAGATATTGGGCGAGGACTTTTAATAAACAAAAATTTACTCAGTAACTCCCCCCCCCCCCCCAATTTTTTTTTTCATAATCACTGATACTAAACCCCTCTCAAATAGCCGGACAAAACGTTCAGGTCCTGATCCTGCAGCTCTGAGGCACGGCGGAGTTGGCCATGCATTTCAATGGCAGCAGGGCTACTTTAGCCCGGTAAATGTTTGCAGGGCTGTTCTAGCTGTATTAGCTCACCCACCTAGTCTCTCTTGGGCGGTAAAATCACTGACCTGTGAATGCACAGTTTGTATCGCCATCGTGAGCCTGTGGGAGGAGAAAACCCCTCTGAAATCCCCCGCATTATTCTTTTTATTTTATTTGATTTTTAGTTAGTTAGTTAGTTAGTTTGTTTCTTTTGCGGGGTGTTACCCACCGACAAAATGAGCTCCAGACCCAACCCCTAATCCTGACGATTCCTACCTGGGAGCAGAGGCTCTTATGGGAGAAGAACATAAGTACGGCCGTGCTGGGTCAGACCAAGGGTCCATCTAGCCCAGTATCCTGTCTTGGATGGTGGCCAGTGCCAGAGCTTCAAGGGGAGTGTACAGAACAGGGCAATTTTTGATAGCTCCTTCCCTGTCATCCCCTCCTGGTTTCTGGCAGTCAGAGGGTTAGTGTCGACCCAAGCATGTGTTTGCATCCTTGATCATCTTGACTAATAGCCGTTGATGGGCCTATCCTCCATGGACTTATCAAGTTCATTTTTGAACCTGGTTATATTTTTGGCGATCACAACATCCCATGGTAATGAGTTCCACGGGTAAATTGTGCGTTGTGTGGAAAAATACTTCCTGCTTGTATTAAACCGTCTGCCTATTAATTTAATCAGGTGATCTCTGGTTTTTGTATTATGGGGAAGGATGAATAACAGTTCCCTATTCTCTTTTCCCACCTCCTTCATTATTTTATAGATCTCTATCCTATTCCCCCTTTTAGTCTTGTCTTTTTACTTACTGTGTAATGGGAACATCCAGCAGATGAGGCATCTGAAAAATAAATACTGCATTTATAGCCATTTTATTAGTAATTTTTCAGGTCAAATAGCATCTGAATTTTAAACATCTTGTCAATCCCTGTTATATGTGTGAGTAGTGCTGAAGGATTCAGACATCATGGGGATGATATTTATAAAAACTGCTTTTCAGTACTTAAGCTCTGAGAGGAATAAATAGCAATTCAAACAATAAATCTACCGTTTGAAGCATACATATGGGAAGGGTGATTTGGGGTCACTTTGGGATCTTTACTAGGAGGGCATCCAGTTCATGAAAAATGGAACCTAGGATCATGGATTTGGATTTGGGTCATGGTGGATTCTCCATCACCGACAATTTTAAAATCAAGATTGGAAGTTTTTTCCTAAATGATCCACTCTAGGAATTACTTCAGGGCAGTTCTCTGGCTTGTGTTATACAGGAGGTCAGACTAGATGGTCACAATGGTCCCTTCTGGCTTTGGAATCTATGAATCTGTGACTCATTGCAATGGAACAGAATAGGCCTAGGTAATGAGCTATTGTGCCATCTGCTTTTCAGCAGAAATCCCAGCCTCCAGCCACTGCTCCTAGACATGCATTATACCATGACTCGCAGCACATATTCATCCTCCAATCAGTGGTTAGAAATTTACTGATGATGAGAAAAACAGTTTATACTGCAGGCTGATATTGCAGTGTCCTGGGCCTGTGAATTAATTAACAGACTGTACTCATTTTCTCAGTGCTTTGCCTTGAAAATCCACATATACCAGATGAATGGGTAGATCAAAGGAGTAAGTTAATATGTTTGAACTTCATACCAATAAGCTTCCCTGCTGCAGTTTTGTCTGTGCTCTTATATGGATTTTGCTCCCTGTAGAAAATGAGAGAAAGGCTATATGAGTGACTGTGGAAAATCACTTGTATTTACTGTGTTAAAACAAGAGAGCCCTGAGGTAAAGTCCCAGCTACCAATGTGACGCTTTGTCTGCAAATGTGATTTTGTCTCCCTCTACTGGCTGGTTCCAGCAGCTGGCTACTTAAGATAATGGTTTTTCCTTTAGCTCAGCTGGACAGAATTATTCCACTGGCATTGCAGGGTGCAAACCTCACTGGTGGCCATGGTATGTCCATGTGTCTACAGTAGGTTACACAAATGCCTCTGATCTTTGGTGGAGGATGGACCTGGAATCCAAACCCAGGGCTGGACCTCAGTTTCACAAATGGCTCATATATTTTTAATAGATCTAAGCAAAGCCCTGGATTCAAACACATCCAGAACTTGGGGAGATCCAGATCTGAATTTTGAGGGCTGGACCTGTTTTGCTTTAAAATCTTCAAAATTGGATTTAAGAACATGCCAAAAAAAATTAACTGACTGGGCCAAGTTTGTGGCCACATATGGTAATTCTAATCCAGTTGTCCCTTTTAGCAGCTGGATCATGATACAAGTTGTGAGGCCTTATTCTTCCCCAATTACCAGTGGGACTGAAAAGGAACTGCCTTGCACAGTCAATTTTAGGGCTCACTTACCTCCTGGAAACCCTGGAAATTTTAGAGCCAGCTTCCCAAACAGGTAATAACACCTAGTGCTTATAAAGTGCTTTTCTTCAGTAGATCTCAAAGTGCTTTACAAAGAAAGACAGCATCTTTAGCCCCACTGTATAGATAGGAAAACTGAGGCACAGAGGGGGGAAATGACTCACCCATGGTCACCCAGCAGCAGAACCAGGAACAGACCCTACAGCGTCTAAGTCCCAGGCTAGTGTGCTATCCACTAGGCAACACTGCCTCTCACTAGCTCAGAGCTACATGAGCAAAGACCACTATATCTGAGGGTGCTCTAGCTGGGAAAGGAACTTCACAGAGGGATTCATTTGTCATGGCTACCAGATTTCTAGTGGGATTAATCCCTGACTTGAGTCATAATCTATCTTCTTTGTTTTTCAGTTGTAATCAGTGTTTGCATGAAACAGCACCTTCAACTTTAGGGCAGGGTAATTCTAAATCAAATACTATATTCCTGCAGCGACTATGGAATGTGTTAAGAGATAGTGTCCTCTTACCTTTGGTTTTTACATTGACATGCAGCTGAAAAGATAGAAAATGTTAGTGAAATGGACTAAATGACTCACTACAACATTAGTAAAGAAAAAGGGGAATATAAAGCAAACTAAGTATGGGGTAAAGGGGCAGGGTCTAGAGTTCTGACCTCATCTAGATTTAATCTAGGACCGTGTGTGCAAGTTTCAGGCCATGCCAGATATTGATGTGAGTTTCACCAGCTGTTCTCATAAGAATTTGGTCCAAAATGTCATAAATTTCACTAGAACAATTGGGCTTGTGAAATTTCTGATCTCTCATGCCAAATCAGAGGCAGATCCCCCTTCTGGGTTAGGTTCTTTCCACAAATCAAAGCTGTAGAGACAGATTCCACACTGGCAATTTGTGATCAAGTTACTTCACCTCAAAGCTACAGTTTATGCTGATTGCAGTTGACCAGAATGCAACCCCTTCCTGGCATGCATCTTTATTCATAAATTATAAACAAAATCCAGCGCAAGCCTCCTCCCTGAGCCTTTTTTCTCCTAGGCCTCCTCCACAAGGACCACTCAGTTCACGCCCTTGGTCATCTCTTTGGCTAAAAAGTGGTAAAAAGCCCACTGCAACAGCGAATCAGAAAGATGCATTAATGTTTTCTAGCAGAATTTTCAACTGCTAACAGGTCGAATTTTCAGGCCAATGCTGCCAGAATGTTACAGGATTCAAATCCTAAACCCCTGAATTTGGGCTGTATTCACATTTGAAGTTCTGACGTTGGCCTGTCTCAAAAAGAAATGTATTGCAAACATCTAACAGTGGCTCACTGTTTGAGAACATTATGGAACCTGGGGATTTCTTCTGAAGTTTGTCTTATCTACCTTCTAACAGGTGTAGGTGTTTACATACCTTTCGTTATTACTAGATACAGAACCAAGCACAGACCCAGGGTGGTAGGAATTGCAATTCCAAGTATCATTTGCAGTCCTAGAAAACCAAAGCAACATGAATATTTACAGAAAACAATAACATTAGGTTAGAAATAAAGGGAAAGGGAAACTAGAATACGTTGAAGATGGCTGGCCCCTCAACAGCCAGACCAAAAATAAGTATCTAATATTATAAAGATGTCTGTCACAGGCCACTCACTGAATGATAGAATGAATTTTTAGAGTGGCTCAGACACCAGAATTAATGTTCTGTGGGAAATTCTAACATTTCAAAATTTGTTTTCATTCCAGATTGGAACAAAAAGCCCCAAATTTTAAATTTCCTGCAAAAAGAAAATTGCTAAAAAAATTGACCCTAAACTACAGAAATATTTAGTTTTGATAATGTTAAATCATTTTGTTTTTGTTAAGTTAAAGATTGGTTGAATCATTGTAATATATTCAATATAATATTAAATACAAATCATATAAATAAAATATGTTAAAATTAATATTTATTTATATTTATACTATAATGTTTATAACATTATTATAATGTGAAAGTCAAAATGATTCATCTGGACATTTTCCCTTCAAAATGTCATCAGAACTGATACTTTCCCATGAAACATTCTGATTTTGACAAATCAGAATTTTTCAGTGAAAAACTGTTCTGTATTTTTGTTTTGTTTTGTTTCAACCAGCTCTATTTATTTTCATGTTCCCATTTGCAAATATCCTGAAATATGGGACCCTCACTACGCGCTGCTGGGTACAGAAAACAAAAACAAAACCCAAATTAAACTCTGACCTTTCCATCAGTAGTACCAGGAGGCCAGTGATTTATTGTTGGTTTCAACCCACTCTGCAAAGAGCAAGGAGATAACCCGAGCTACAGCTGCTACTACATCTGTCCCTGGTTCTGACGGGCACTTAGTACAGGTGGACGTTTACATTGTAACCCGGCAAAGTCAGGTGGGAGGCCTAAGGAGAGTTCAGAAGCTGATGACTGTAGTGTGCGTGCCTTTCCTGACCCGTTGAGTGGACAGAACCAATCCAGCAAAAACAATGAGGAGTACTTCTGGCATCTTAGAGACTAACAAATTTATTTGGGCATAAGCTTTCATGGGCTAGAACCCACTTCATCAGATTCATGGAGTGGAAAATACAGTAGGAAAATACAGTAGGCTGTAACTCAGCGCTCCCCTTAGAGCTCCCACTGGCAGAGCTACCATGGAGCACCCTGGCCAAAGCTGGGGTTGGGGAAATACCATCTGCCCTCCCTTGAGGTGAATCTTGCTGGGAACAAACAGCCTCACTGTGGGAATGGCAGTGATGGTGATTTATACCCCATTGCACCAGGCTAACTGAATGCAGCCCATTCAATGGATGTCCTGTGTGTATACTCTTCAAGAAGAAGGGAGGCGAGTGAGAGGAAAAGATAACAGCTCCTACAGGAAGGAGCTCTGCTTTTCTGGAATTCACATACTAGGGGGCACTGGAGAAGTCTCCTAAATCATGAGTGAATGAGACGATTTACCATGGGGAGAGGTCGTCTCTGGATCACGGTTGCTGGAATTGGTGGTTTTGTCTGTGCAAAAATTACAAGAGCAGAAAGTGTTAAAGCAAAAGCAGGAAACCCTCTTAGATATGCTAACACTGAGGCAGTCGCTTGTTTCCCATGTTGGGGAAGAGGGTAACAAATCATTGTTTTGAAATGTAAAGCAACCCTCATAGCTAGGCTTGGCAGAATCTGATTTTTATTTTTTTTATAATTTCATCCGACAATATCAATATTTACTTTGAAGCATTTTTTATACTTATCAATTTACATTTTCACAGTTGCACCAAATTATGGGTGTTAAGCATTTGTTTCTATTTTTACCAATTTAAATTTTCACTGTTAGAAGGAATTATGGGGGAGGGTCAAACAATTATTTAATGACATAAATCCTGATATTCAAAAAGTTAAAGCTTGAGACCATTAAAACACAAATTGTCAACATCACACGTCAAAATGTAAACAGTAAATATCCTTACATCAAACTCTAAGATGTTCTGAAGGAGCATTTTTCTTACTTTATCTATCTGTAAATTTTGATATTATCAGTGAAAATATTTATTTCATCAATTTGTGTGTGTGTGTGGTGAAATCAACATTTACTGACATTTACTGATAAAAATCTAATCCTTCCATCCTAATCTAATACTACTCATTCAGCGCATTGAAACTCCGAATTACCTCCTCGTGGGATTTGACATTTTGAAATTTCTTTTTTGTTCCTATGTGGAATTTTTTTTAAAAAAAAATTCCCATAAACTGGAAATTCTGAAAATTTTGGATCTGAGAAAGGCTTGTGTTGGAATTTTGAAAATTTGTTTCAGATTTTTGAAATTTTGAAATTTCATTTTGGAGTATCACAACTGTGTTTTGGAATTTATTTTATTTTGTTTCATTTTTATATTATTTTTACATAATTTCATGACATTTTGCACTACTCCTACTACTACTGACAAGACAATAGTTGAAAAATTCTATTATTTTTATTTTACTTTAAAATCATTAAGGGCAGCTACTACTTAGTACTGACTGGAACAGCTTATCTTATTTTCTAAATGAAGTGTCTCCTGTCTGTGTCGCAATGAAAGAGTTTAAATGAAATTCCAAAAATCTGAAATGAAATTATGATTTTTTTTGTTTTGATTCAAATGGGTAAGAAAAAGACATTTCAGAATGTTGAAATCCCATGAACTGGTAATTCTGAGTTTCAATCAGCTCCACAGGGGACTCTTTACATTTCAAAACAAACAAAACTCATTTAAATTTTTTTCTACAGGAATTTTCATCAAATTTGACACATTTTAAATGTTTCAATTTAGAAGGAAATGTAATTTTCTGTCAAAAAAATTTCAATGAAAAATCTTTGACCAGCTCAGTTGCCTCAGCACTAGAATTCATAGGGGCACGTATGGTGTAAATCTGGCCCTGCTCAGCACTAGATGTCATAGCCACTCAAGAGCCTCCCACACAGAAGTGGTGTGTTCCAGGGATTAGCAGACCTGGATTCCAACCTTAGCTTTGCCACTGATCTGATTTATGATCTTGAGCAACTCCCTTCCCCTCTCTATGCCTCAGTTTCCCACTAACACTCACTGTCCTGTTTGAAGTGCGACAAGATCTACAGATGGGAAGTGCTGTACTACAGCTGAGTGTGATTAAAAATATATCCAAATTCAGCACACGACTCTGCGGTCCTAATTCTGCCACCAGTGATGGCCTTTGAAATAATGCACAAAGGTGGGCAAACAAGAAGACTTGTTATTCATTGAATATTTCATAGAAAATAGTTCACAAAAATTGTTAATTAAATAATTGGATGATTATATCTGACCTGCCCTATCCACAGCGGGAACATCTTCCATCATTGGAGTATCTAAGTAATTTTAAATTTAGCCTGATGACACATCTCTGGCAGAGCAAAGGGAAATATTATTTCTCCCTTTTACGGATTGAGACATTGTGACAGATTTCTGTTACCAATCTGCCTAAGATCTCAGGTGATCAGTCTGAGACCGCAGGACTGTTCTGGGGGGAGATACAGGAACACACCATGTGACTAAACTTTAAAGCTTTATTGGTAAAATAATAAAAGAACAGCAGTGAGTGCTGGAATCGCAGCCACATCACTCGGGGGAAGGAAAAAGTGTTAGTGCCCAAGCTCTAACCCACTTCCATACTCACATTCAAGCTACCCCAGGCTGGCCAGGCCTGAGGTGTACCGTCAGAACAGAGCGGGGTGCGGGGAGGGATGGACGGGAGTCTGTCCTGTGCACAGGTCATCCGGGGTTCCGCTGAAAAGTCTCCAACTTGCTTCCACTCTTGGGAGGGTTTTTAAGCCCTGGGATCTCTTGGGGGCGTCCCCTTCAGAGACCTTTGTTCCCCATGCTCGGTGTACCACTCCAGACTGGCCTTCTGTGGCTTCTTCAGCTTCCCCCAAAACACACCGGCTCCAGGGTCACAAAGGCAGACTGTTGAGTCTCACTGGGCGGCCAACCTTCGCGAATGTGTAATCTCAGTCCTGCAACTTACTTTGCTTTTGTTTTGCTTCTGTCTTTATTTCTCACAGCCAGCTGCGTTTTTTGGTGCTTGGCATGCAGAGCAAGGCAGACTGTTGATTCTCCACCGTGAACACAGAGCAGCTTTCTCTTTATCTCTAGGCCAAGCTGAATTGTCAAATTAACCCGTTCCTTTCCCCCCTCAGCCGCCTGAGACCCACAAAGGAACCTTGCATTCCACTCTCATACCTTTAACCCTTCCCAGAACACTTTGCAATGCCTGCAACAGCGTTAGCAACATACAATGCTGATCTGCTTCCCCAGGGAACTTGAGGGAGGGGGCCATTGGGTTGTGACAACATCAGATGGATTAAAAAATTTCCATTGTGGGATTTGAACCCACCTGGCTTGAAGCTATAGCCACGGCTTTAAGCACAGAGCCATCCTTCACCCAGCAAAAATCCTAGTGAATATTTTTCAAATAATAGATTGGCAAAATATCACAAAAGTAATTGGAAACATCATTCAACAAATATTATTCAATCAGCTCTGTAATTTTCAGCCCTCCCAGCACCCAGCATTGGCCATTGTTGAAGAGGAGATCCCAGAGTACATGGACATTTCAGACCCAGTCCTGCAAAGCAGCTGAGTGCTGGGTGAGAAATATTCTTCGTCTGAAACTCCCATCCACTGTCATGGCAATTAAGGTTCTCTGCACTGCACCAGCCACACTGAGCTCCTCTGAGGAACAGATACTCACTGTGGTCCAGTTCTGAAACTCTCGTGAACCAACAATGCAATGCTCAGTGTCCCCACTGAAAGAGTTGCTTGCTGGAGCAAGGGGTGCAGGAATTGGCCCTGTGTTACCACAATATGCTACTAAACAAAATACTAAACAATGGGAGCATTTTTATCCTCCGCACAATGGACGCCTTCTCACCTGTGACACTCAGGTAGCGGACGATGCTGAGGTGAGAACTCTGCACTTGGTTATGGAGGCCCTTGTGCTGGTACCCACAGGAATAGTTGCCCGAACTCTGCCCAGACACATGATGGGGAAAGTCAAAGGACAATTTCCCTGGCACAGCTGGTTTCCTGGTCATTTCCTTGCCATCCTTGCAAAGGAAAGCGAAGCTCACGGGGCCATCCGAGGGGGTGAGACACCGATAAAGAACAGTGTCGCCCACATAAGCCGATGACTTGTCCAGGAATAGTTCAGGAGCAGGGAGATCCCCTGGAAAAACAGAGACCATAAAAAATCCAACATGAGCGATTTCCCTTTCCGATGATTAGGGCCTAATCCAGTTCATGTGGAAGAGAAAGGGCCCAACCCTATTTGGAGCCTGGATTGGGTCTGTAGAGTCCTGATTTTCAAAAATTCTGAGCCCTCAGGGCTTGAAATGAAATCCTTGGGATCTGCAGGGGCTCAGTGCTAGACCTGAGTGAATAATTGATTTTTGGTTTTGAGGGGAAAACTGAAAAATCTGGGGGGGAAATTGTTCAATTTAAACCGAAGCTGAATTTTCTTTTTGCTTTTTTCGCTCTTAAACAAACAAACAAACAAATAAATTTCTTTTTGGTCAAAGCAAGCATTTTTTTTTCATTTTGGGTTATTTTTTGGTATTTTTCAACTCCTTTTTTTTTCTTAAACTAGCTAACTTTTTAAACAAAATACCATTTCAAAATAAAAAGATGACATGAACCATTTCAACTTTTTATTTTTATTTTTCAATTTTTGGGGGCTAAAACTATTCACTGAGTTCAACCCAAATTTGCAGACAGATTCCGTGTCCCAGTGAATTTGCTGTTCACTGAAGAAAATTCACTGAATTCTATTCAGCACCTTGGACAATGAGCCTCTGCAGATCCCAGGGACTTCATTTAGAGTTGTGGATATTCAACACTTTTGAAAAACAATTTCATTAGTGTGATGATCAAAAAAGGGGCTTACACACTGTGGTGATGAGAATGGTATAATAACCTATAAAGCCTAGACTAGACTAGAATAGCTGGTCAAGATTGCACAATTATTGTGGTGAAATTTACAAAATCTGAGATTCTTTTTTGTGATTTTCAGGGATATCCCAGTTACATTGTTTAAATCTGCCGTAGCTTAGCTGAAGTAAGTTCTCCATTTCCAGGTATCTTATATAGCTATTCACACAAGTACAATGCAGGTATGAAGCTCTATCAGATCAGAAAGGCAGCATTTTACAATCACTTTTCTCAGGGTTAAACTATGACACAAGATGCCAGGTAGTGGAGAAGCAGGGCCAGTGGGTATCATTGGGCCACTTTACAATTTCACAGAGGTAGCTGTGGTCAGAAAAGGATGACATGAAAACAAGAGGCAGCCCTGTTTTCATAGTCAACTCAAGTCAGTGCTCACCTGATGAGGAAATGCAGTTGGAGGCTGGCTGCTGCTGGAATGTAAAACTCAAAGCTTTGGGAGAAAAAATAAAGTTACTTTAGGGAAAAACATCATCATTTTTCCTTTCATCTGAAAATGATTCATAGCTGCAGAATTTCCATAAGGTGCCAATTCAGTTAGGGTTGTGGATGAGGCTGGAGAATCCTTTGCTGGGGCATTCTAGGAACTGTCTCCCTGGGGACAACACTTAGATGCGATGGGAAAGCTTGTGTGTCCTGTTTCATGGCACACAAACAGAGAAATTAGATAAAGGCATAATACTCTTGTTGGAAGGTTGCAACATTATACCATTTATTTATTAGAATCCAGAACCTTAATACACAAGAACCAAAAACAGAGAGAGAAAAAGCAGGCTGCTCCCTGAGACAGAAAGGCGTAACTCACCCCACCTTGGTCTAGGCTGCCTCTTTGCAGACTGATTGCTGCTGGACCCAGATTGCACACTTCCCTACAGATCCCCCTGCCTGCAATCAGGACCAGGAAACCCCCCTGACATTTTAAATGACAGTCACAATTTTAGCAAAATTTTCAATTTGTCACACTAGGGAGCAGTAGCGCACTGGTCCTCCATCTTGGTGGTTGAGCAAGAAGCCAAACTATCTTCATAAAAGAGTTAAGCTATAGAAACACAAGGGAGACATTCCAGCACACAGAACAACAGATAAGGAGAGCAGGGCCTTGCTCTTGCCTTAACAGCCCAGAACAGTTTCTGAGGCAAGCTCTCAGCTCTGCAGCAGCATATAACAGCTCTGTCTATGACAGGACAATTTTACTCATACTTTTCTTAAGGGGGAAACAAAGCCCAGTACTCACAAACAATCCACAGACACAGCGCGAGAATCATTGGTGGAATCAGCATTCATTCAACTGCCTTCAAATTCTGCAGTGGCTTCTGCTCCCCAAGCACAAAGGGATCTGCTCTGAATCTCCTCCAAGTCCTTGGGTCTCAGACAAAGGACTAGCTCTGTTCTCCAGTCTCCACTCTGTCTGATGTTCCTCACAGCCTAGGAGCTGCAGTGACTCAGTGCTGTGGGTCACCTTCTTCTCTGCAGGTTTCAGGCCAATGGGAAGCCACAGCTGGTCGCTGCTGCATTCTGCTTTGCTCCTTGAGGTTTAGATGCTCTCTCCAGTGACCTTTCTCTTCTGCTTCTCGGGTTTAGATAGGGGACGAGCTGCAGTGGCTCTCCGGGTCTGAATCATTGATGCCCTGCACCTGGCGCTGTGTTTGCATCAGGGCAAAGAGCTACAAAAAGAGGATGGAAATGTTTCACATTCACTTTGTACTGGTGCAAATGACGGCACAAGTATCAGGATATCAGAAAATCAGGCTCCCTGTTCCCAGCCCATCTCTGCTCATTCTGGTCTAGGTAAAGGGGAAGCTGCAGTCCCCAACTGCTCTCCCTGTTCTCTTGCTATGGTCAAGCCAGCAAATAAGTGGCGGCTGCTCTCAGCTGAGTGGTTGTTTCTGTTTCTTTGCGCTAAAATAGGCAGAAAGCCACAGCCGCTCTGTGCTCTAGTGTCTCCGCTTCCCTGCTCTCTGTGTGAGCCAGAAAGGGACGCCGCTGTCTCGGGATGAGAATAGAAACAGCTTTTCACCATTGAGACTGAGACAGGGGCTCCATTTGTTAGGGGTCAAATTCCCCCAACCTCAGGCCCAGGCACCACTTAGATGCCGTGCCCATGACCTGCCAGCCTGGGCACATCTGTCCAGGTGGGAGCATCTCATTGGTTCATAGAGTGACACTCTAATATTCTCACCATTCTCTTCTAGCGACTTATTTACACAGAGTAACATTTGCTTCTATTTTGTGAGCGCAAGTTGAACAGGGGCTTCATTGAGCTGTGCCCAGTGACGCCCAAGGCTCTGGTTACAGCTAATTTAGCTCCCTGCAAGGGTATAAGTGGGTCCAGCTATTCCCTCCAATGTGCACTGCCTTGTTTCCCCTCAAGCATTGCCAGGCATGACCTCAACATGGAATTTATTTCCCATTGAGCCGCCCATTCCCTCAGCTCTGACAGGCCCTTCCGAAGTTCCACACAATCTTCTCTGGGCTTGGCTATTCTGAGAAGAGTCACAGAGGTTCAGGCCAAAAGGAGACACCAGATTATCCAGTTTGACCTTCTGTATATCACAGGCCACCAGCACCACCCAGCACCAGCACACTAAACCCAACAAACAAAATCAGATGAAAGTATTACAGTCTGCAAGAGACTTAGAAAATTGTGTGCCACAGGCAGAGAATAGGAAGGATAGCGGTGCATCAGTGCCCAAGGCTGCTGCAATGGCTGGGAACTGATTAGGTGAGAAATACCCAGATAATCCCAGCAAGTAACCCTCACCCCACACTGCAGAAGAATGCAAAAACCAACCCCCCCACCCCCTCCCGGAAATCCCTGGCAATCTGACCCAGGGAAAATTCCTTCCTGACCCATACATGGCAACCTGCTAGATCCTGAGCATATTGTGCCATCTGCAGATTTTGCTACTTCACTGTTCGCTCCCCTTTCCAGGTAATTAATAAACATATTAAACAACAGAGGGACTAGTACAGACCCTTTAGGCACCCTCTGTTCTCCTTAGTTGATCATTTATTCCTAGTCTTTGAGCCAGTTTCTGCGCCATGACAGAACTTTGCCTCTCACCCAATAATTACTTAGTTTTAAGGCTGTCAAGCGATTAAAAAGAATAATCAAGATTAATCGTAGGATTAAAAAAAAATTAATCGCGATTAAGTGTGCGATTAATTGCTTCTGCAATGGAAAAGCATGTCTTTCTAATTCACTAGATAGTGGATAAAGGAGAACCAATTAATATAATTTATTTGGCCTTTCAATAGCCTTTGACAAAGTCCCTTTTAGGTGGTTAGTAAAGAAACTAAGTAGGGCTAAGTAAGGCCATTGGCATTTTGGGATGTATAAGTAGGGGCATTGCCAGCAGATCGAGGGATGTGATTGCTCCCTTCTATTCGACATTGGTGAGACCTCATCTGGAGTACTGTGTCCAGTTTTGGGCCCCACACTACAAGAAGGATGTGGAAAAATTGGAAAGAGTCCAGCGGACGGCAACAAAAATGATTAGGTGACTGGAACACAGGACTTATGAGGAGAGGCTGAGGGAACTGGGATTGTTTAGTCTACGGAAGAGAAGAATGAGGGGGGATTTGATAGCTGCTTTCAACTACCTGAAACGGGGTTCCAAGGAGGATGGACCTAGACTGTTCTCAGTGGTAGTTGATGACAGAACAAGGAGCAATGCTCTCAAGTTGCAGTGGGGGAGGTTTAGGTTGGATATTAGGAAAAACTTTTTCACTAGGAGGGAGGTGAAACACTGGAATGCATTGCCTAGGGAGGTGGTGGAATCTCCTTCCTTAGAAGTTTTTAAGGTCAGGCTTGACAAAGCCCTGGCTGGGATGATTTAGTTGGGGATTGGTCCTGCTTTGAGCAGGGGGTTGGACTAGATGACCTCCTGAGGTCCCTTCCAACCCTGAGATTCTATGATTCTATGAAACAAACCCAACAACAACTTTTTTTTTTTTGCTTTGGTGAAAAAAACAAAACAAAATCAGCTCTGGTTCAAAATAACGACATTTTTAGTTTGGTTCCTGAGACAAAAAAAATCAAATATTTGCTCAGTTCTGTACACATTACTGCACAATACTTGTTTTTCTTTTTTAAATTTTATTTTATTTTGCATATATTGAAAGAAAGGAAATTGAAATTAATAGTTGTATAGAGACAAAGATAACAAAAAGAAAATTCTGACTCATATGATCCAATAATAAAGCGAGCCCTCTCATACATTACAGTCCAGCATACATGTAAGAGAAATAAAATTATGATTTATAACACAGCATCATCTATTTACATCAAACTCACATTCTCCCTTTGCACAGGAGGAACTAGTCTGAAATTGACACACATCCTCATGCCCATTTAAGAAATCAGGTAGGTAAAACTCATGTTGCTCTTTATTTCTCTCTTCAAAAACCAAAAATTCTGCATATTTCCAAATTTCTGAAACGTTCCTTCACTGCCTGAGTGTCCTCTTCTTTCCTCTTCTGCTGGCTCTGACAAATTGAAATCAATCTTTGAAAAAACTAAACTGAGACGCTTATCTTCCAACATCCTGCACCTCACATGGCCTGTACAAGTCTACAGGAAAATGAGAAGGAAACATGGAAAACATATTAGCCACCTGCAGATCTCACACCATTGATCCCCAGGGAATTTCACCCTATCCCAAACAAAACACACCATTGATTTAAGTGAAGGTTGCTGAGAGAGATCTGATTTGTACAGCCTGTATTCCAGAGACAGAATGTAAATGTTACAGGCTAAATTGTGACTTGGACCGGACACTGGAATAGGGGACGAGATGGACTCTCAGACCCCTGCAATGGCTGTCTGGACACTGGTTCCAGGCATGCAAAAATGAGAGAGAGATGGTGCCACCCACCTGCCTCAATGGGTGGAAAACTTGATGGGGCCAGGGGTGATTGGGACAGCCCCAGTAGAAAGGCGGAGGAGAGCACTCGCTTCAGAGGTTCTATCCACCTCTTGGCCAGCCGGGGACAGAGGGAAGTTGATTGGTCCCTTGCTGTCGCCTTTGGTTAATTTAAGCCCTAGCCTGGGTCATGTGGAGCCTCTTTTTACTCCATTTCAACAGCCCCAGCCCCACCCCTGTAATAGTAGTTTAGAGTTGTGTCGTGCCAATGCTGTGGGTCTGACCGATGGCCTGTTTGGGGATCAGGAAGGAATTTTTCTTCCCATCAGGCCAAATTAGCAGAGGCGTGGTGGGATTGTTGCCTTCCTCTCAGGAGCCTGTAACCGTTGCACTGTAACCACTTAAAATGCCTGGTGGGTGAGAGTATGGATGACACGGCAGATAGTGCCTCTCCCCTGTGTTAAGTTTAATAAAGTTGCAGCCTGCCATGCAAAATCCATCCCCGTGTCTGTCCTTATTTACCCCATGTGCATATCAAATCAGCCACCTCTGCAATAAATTCTGGTCTAGGACCAAACCCCAGTTTTTGCAATTATTAGTGTGGCAATCGGTTTATAATTATTTGGAGGTAAATGTAAAATTGGTGCATGGTGCAGTCCCTCAAGAATGAAATCCTCTCTCTGCATAAGAAACACAGAAGCAATGCAATTTCCTGTACAAACCCACTATCTATCAATCTGTCCATCTATCTTCAACCTTCCCCCAGAGAGGCCACCAGATGGAATGTTACAGCATAGAAAATAGAGATTAAATCTCAGGAACAACTTCCTAACGGTAAGAACAGTAGGACAATGGAACAGACTGCCTAGGGAAGTTGTGGAATCTCCTTCACTGGAGGTTTTCAAAAAGAGGCTGGATAGCCATAACTATCTTGGATGGTTTGGACACAATAAATCCTGCATGTTGGCAGGGGTTAGATTAGGTGACCCTTGCAGTCCCAGTCTATGATTCTCTGAGATTTCAGGCCTGATTCTGCCCCTCTTAGTCACTTTGAAAAGTACCTTGCTCTCCTAGTCAGTTATGCGCATAGCACATGAGTGTTCCCTATAAGTAAAAGGGCAGAATCTAGCCCTGTTTCAGTGCATTTGCCCGTTCTAAGTGTGAACTCTCTGTTGAGACTACAAACGATCATGCCGAATGTGGAGGTGGGACTCCTGATTTATGGCTAAATCTGGGGCAGATATTTATAGAATTTTGGGCCTAAATCTTCAAAAGTGACTAGCGATTTTAGGAGAACCTATGAAGACACCTTAACAGGACCTCATTTTGTGAAAATTGGGTTTCTCTAAGATGCATCAGTCTAGGTGCCCAAAATCTTGATCCACTTTTAAAAAATTAGTTTTAACTTGTTAGACAATTTTTTTCTCTTTACAAATTGGCTGAACAGATTGTTATTATCTCAAATTTATTAATAATGTGAATTTATTAATTAAACAATTTCAACAAAATATTCTTGGTTGCGTAGCCCATCTACTTTAAGTTCATTGCATTTGATAACATAAATCTAACAGTTCAGTTTAATCTCTTCAGTGGTTGGCTGAGGGTAACACAGTCAGGTTTGCAGTGTGAACACTCATGGCTGAATTAGAAATTCTCTCTCTCTGACTCTTGATCTAACATTTACTTCTGATTTTCTGACTCCATGACCGTACTGAAGAAAACTCATCAATGGAGTGGTGCAGGAAGCAAACGTATGAAGGATGAGAACGCCATCAAGGAAAATCCAGAGTTTCTTTCTGAGCAAATATTTGGAAAAAACAAACAAACCAAACACCACCATTTTCAGATATTTGCTCAGGTCTTATTTTGCCACTTACCTGCCCCTAAAAAAGACACGGGAATCCCAGCCAGTTTCACAAAGGCAATAGAACAAACTTTATAATATTATAGTAATTGCAGATTACTGTGATTTGGAGGCTGGTTTTTGTATTATGAAATTCCAGGGTATCCATAATTCAGCTTAATATGAAATTGCAACACTTCCAGTGGCAACAGGCCTGACCCAGGACTCATTCAAATTATTGCTAGGCTTTCCATTGATCAGGACCAAAAGACTCCAAATGCCAGGAAGCAAAACCCATTCAGTCTGATATTTATACTCTATCTTCTCTTTCTTGGGTCAAAGTTTCCTTGATTCATAGAGTTTAAGGCCAGAAGGGACCATTCGATCATCTAATCTGACCTCCTGTATAGCAAAGACCCGTGAATTTCACCCAGTTACCTCTCAGTTGAGCCCAATAATTTTTGTTTGGCTAAAGCATCTTCCACAGAGGTGTCCAGTCTTGACATGAATATATCAAGTGATGGAGAATCCACCACTTCCCTTGTTCTAAGGGTGAATCACCCTCAACGTCAAAATGAGAACCTTATTTCCAGTTTGCATTTAATCAGAGATTTCAAAATCTCTCACTGGTGGGAGTCAGCCTACAGGAAACATTTTCCCCACTAGTTTACCCTTCTGAATGTTAGAATGCAATGAATTCAGGCTGCTCCTCCATGGATCAGGGAGAAAGACCTGGATCTGCCTCTGATTGTTCTCATTCTATTTCCGGACCCACTTCTATGGAAAATCAGATTCCTCAAGCTTAGGGCAGAAGGGGTCAATTTCACCCTAGTTCTCCTGGTGGAGAAAGCTCTACATAAGTATGAATAAGTGACAAGGATCCAGGCCCTATTAAAATAAGCACATGCATAATTTGAAGCTCATGGACAATCCCACTAATTACATACCTGGTGAAATGTATACAAGTGTTTAAGACCCTTGCTGAGTCCGGGCTGAGGCCGTGAGTGGAGTGGATCACTTACCTTTCACATATAGCGGAAAGGCAGATTCATACTTCTGTTTGGAGTGACGTATAGAATGAGGCACATCCTCTAGATCAATATTTTGATAGATTGGCTCCGGGGCTTCTTTGCCCTTTAAATCAATGGGAGCATGTTAAACCGGGTGCAAAGGTGCTATTTTCTGACTGAAATGCTGTCAGAAAGCTGAGATTTAAAGGCACAGCCAAAGTAGCTTCTCGGAGAGTGATCAAACATACCCATTATTAAATGGGAAGGGGGAATTTGTTAATTGATCATAACTAAATAATGAACATACTGGGTGAAATACTGGTTCCACTGAAGTCAATGGCAAAACTGCATTGTGACTTTCACTTGAGGATCTCAGATTACTGTACAAACTATAGATAATCAGCCCCAACAACTCCATGTGTACTTTATAAAAAGTCAAATCTGACGCTGGCAGCAGATGCTTCAGGGGGAAATGGATATTACACAGACCAACAGTCCTCAAAAATGAATGTATTGTTTTACTTTACACATTGCAAGCATCTCCATTGACTTCAATAGGACTGCACACACAGCATCAAGTTAAGCATGTGCATAAGAATTTGCAGGATGGAGGCCTTAGATTGTAAGCTACTCAACTCAGTGGCCATCTGTTTGTTATGTGTGTGTGTACAGAGCGTAGTGCAATAGGATGCTGATCAATGCCCGGAGCTTCAAGGCATGACTGCATCATTGAACTGTCCAGAAAACTGAATTTCTGGTCCTTGGGAAATTGAGACATTTTGAAATTTCTTTTTGTTCAAAACTGGAATGAAAAGTCAAAATGGGAAAATTGACCAAGACACTAAATATCTGAAATTTTTCATTCCAGAAATATTGAAATGACCTTATCAAAATGTTTCATTTCTGAAAGGCTGGAATGATTCATTGTGACTTTATCATTTTGACTCTATAATATAATATAATATAATATAATATAATATAATATAATATAATATAATATAATATAATATAATATAATATAATAATTATGTCTAAATGCCTAGACTATTATTCTATTATATTCTATTCTAACATAAAAGTTGAAACCCTAAAGTTGAAACACATTTTTGACTATATTGAAATGAAATGTTTTGATAACATTCTCTCAAAAATTTCAACAAAATTTCCATGAAATATTTTGATTTTGTTGAATCAGCATTTTTTGATGGAAAACTGTCCTGTCACAAAATTTTCAACCAGCTATAATAATAATAATAAAAATGAAATCCTGCAAGAGGCAGCTAGGAAATAATCTGCCCATAGGGAAAGTCTCTTCTAACCCCAATTGTTCCAGGATGGTTGATGCTCTGAAGCAGGCATCTATATTTCTTCCAAAAGCCTTGGTGATTTGTAAACCCTGAGTACTGTAATTCTAGGTGTCCTCGTTAACCAGATAAATAGCCAATCCTTTGGTGAATCCAGCTGAATTCAGCACAGAAGGAGATGCTTCTCTACACAGATTGTATCTTTCTGTCTTGAAAAATGAAATAAGACTATATAGTCCTGCCGTGGAGTGTAAGTGAAAAAATCTCTGCGGATAAGTACTAGTTATTGGAGAGGAGGGAATTCAATCTCACCTAACCTGTTGTCTTCATACATGTTTGAAAATGCCATAACTAAGATCACCCTAGATCACCCTGTAGATGTATTCATTAGTAAATTAACATTTCCATCTATGAAGCATTGGCCACAAAATCGATATCAATGTTAATAATTTTTGTATTAGTCACGGAAACCCTGGTAATATGCTAATACGTTTATTGGTAGCTTGAGGAATTATAGCAGGGTGTTATTTTCTTGTTATTACAGTAGGATCATTTTTACATTTCTAAATAGCAAGAGATATGACTCTCAACAGCTTAATTCCCCTGTGAAAGTAGAATGAATTATATTGAAATTATAATTCATTAAAGAAATGCTGCTTGAAGGGTTTGTTGAAATATAGTTGTCAGGAAGAGAAACATTAAGGGGTGTGAGACAATGGGTCCTCAAACTAATTAACTTAGAACTCCTACTGAGCTAGGAGATTGGTAAATGTTAGTATGCAAATAAGATATGTATGTATATTTGTCAGTTTCTGCTTCCTTTTGTCTCTTCTGTTAAATTGGCTTTGGCTTATCTGTTTAAATAAGTTAGCTTGAGCTTTTGCAAGAGGCTCACATATCTGGGTGCATTGGCAAAGCGCTTTGCTAATAAACAGAGTGGTCTGACAAATTTTGTGAGTCTTGAATCTGACTTTGACACCCCTGAACACATGATATCCCGATGGAAAACAGGTTTTCTGTCCTATGGAAAATTTTGAGACTTAAATTTTTTTTGCATCCAGAATCAAGGTGAAAAACAAAAATTTTGCAGATTTTTTGTGACACACAATTCTGGGGGAACATTGTTTTGGGGCAAACAAAATGTTCTCTTTCAATAAATCTGAAACATTTTGTTTCAATTTTGACCATTCTTTATATTTTTAATTTTGTGTATAATTTCTCAAACAAAAAAGCAGTTTCACAAACTTACTGTCTCTAATTATGTATCTGTACAGTGCCTAATAGCTCTGATCACAGCTGGGACCTTGAAGCACTATCAAAATAGAAATTATAATTCATTAGAAATTTTTTAAGGAAAATACATCTAAACAGGAAATCATTGCTGTGTAATATGTCAGACTTTCAGTGTATCGTTATGGCTTAACAGCACAGCATAATCACTTACCATGCCATGGGAATATGCAGCCCCATTGTTATCTGTAAAAAAAGGTCACATCTATAACAATTTTTGTTATAACACGGTTTCTGGTAAGGTTTTGCTGTAAGGAGCTTTAAAAAGTGAATTTGTCCCCTTACAATACGTTTAACTGGTGTCTCAGCAAATGTAATAGGCACAACATAGTTCCCAAAAATATTTTTTTAAAAATTTAAACTCAGAGATGATTATTGAAATCAACCTGTTGAGCTATACATCCGGAAGAGGTAATTTGGGATGGATTTGTACTCCAGACCTGATTTGTGCCAGATGCACATTCATAGAGAGCTGCTTCTGAAATCAGTTATAATCAACATAGCTTTAAAATGGCAATGTGACCCAGAGAACTGGTCGCTACAGTTAAAATCAAGAGACCTGGGACTATTCCTAGTTCCTCCACTCAGCTGCTAATAGAGAGCAAAATAGGATGTTATGTTTTCTAATCAGTGAGGAAAGCATTAGGTACCATGCTGATAAATTAAGTACCGAGGTAGACAGAACCATTGGTAGTTAAAAATTGCTGCTGGTGGAAATAATTTCTGTACTTATTCCAATATGTGCTCTTAACTGACTTGTCAGAGATCCTGGCCCCTGAAGTACTACATAAACTTCGCCAAACTCCCCATTCCTTAAAAAACCAAACAGCAAATGCGTCTGTAGCTCAGAGCAATATGTGATTAATGTGTCTGATTTTCATACCCACGTACTGATCTTCAATGGGATTATCGCTCTCTCACGGAGGCTTTGCAACCTAATAAAAACAAGAGAAAAGTTGCACAAGTGAACAGGAGACATGAGTCATATTTATAGTCTAAAATAAGAGATAGATCTGGCTCAAAAATCCTGAAATTCATGCAGACTGAACACAGAGGCTGTGGAGAGTTAGAATCCAAATCTGCATCCACATCTGAACGGCATAAGTAGTCCCTGTCTCATCAGGATGCTGAATGAAACCCTGCATCCAAACAGTCCAAGCACCACAGTCCCAAACTATGGAGTGAATTTTGAAATTAAGAGCCATCTCTCTTTAAGAAGTATATGCAAGAAAAGTGACACAGAGGCTGCTATGGAGCCACACAGTCTTAGCAATTAGTTAGTTGGAAAATTCAGTTTTGTTGAACTAGAAAGGGTTTCATGGGAACGTGTGGATTTGACAAAATTTTTGACTGGAGGAAGTCAAAATGAATTACTCCAACTTTCTCATTTTATTTCAATACTGTTAAAACTTTTTGTTTCAAAAACTTCAAAAGTTTCACTTCAATAAGGCGAACATGTTTCATTTCAACTTTCAATTAATTTCATTGTGACTTTTATATTGTTAAAATATTAATTTTAATTATTTATAATATATACTATAGTTACAAATCATACAGCTAATAGAAAAGAAGTACTTGTGGCACCTTAGAGACTAACCAATTTATTTGAGCATAAGCTTTTGTGAATACATCCGATGAAGTGAGCTGTAGCTCACGAAAGCTTATGCTCAAATAAATTGGTTAGTCTCTAAGGTGCCACAAGTACTTCTTTTCTTTTTGCGAATACAGACTAACACGGCTGTTACTCTGAAACCATACAGCTAATATGTCATAGTATAGTCATGTTTCAATGTTATGAAAACAAAACCTTCTGATGTTTCCAAAACAATTTTGTGGGAATTTTAGTTTTGCAGAAAATGTCAACATTTTGATTTTTCATTCCTATTCGGCATGAAAACAAATGTTGAAATATTGGAATGTCCTGTGCAATGGGAATTTTGTTTTCTGGATGAGTGGTTTGCAACCCAGTATTGCTGGATTAGGAGAAAGCATCTTATCTTGTTCCCTCTGACCAGAAGCAGGGTTGGAGTGGGAGGCAGCTCATAGCCACATCATCCTGGGGACATGCCTCTGCTGGAAATTGTGATATTTTAACTCTGCCCTGACAAGCTGCATGGAACAACTAGGGCAGAACTGCATGGGCTAAGCTTACGACTTGTTAGTGGATTAGTGGATTTTGCCCCAGGTTAGCTGGAGTTTTCTTGGTGAGGAAGGACTCTCACAGATGGACACAGCCACCAGATCACTAATGGGGCTAATCTCTGTCTTTGTTCACACCCCTTTATACTGCGACTCTTAGGGTATGTCTACACTACGAAGTTAGGTCAAATTTATAGAAGTTGAATTTTTTAGAAAGCGATTTTATACAGTCGATTGTGTGTGTCCCCACTTAAAACCATTAAGACCATTAAGTCGGTGGACACAGTACCACAGTACCAAGGCTAGCATCAACTTCCGGAGCACTGCACTGTGGGTAGCTATCCCACAGTTCCCGCAGTCTCCGCCGCCCATTGGAATTCTGGGTTGAGATCCCAATGCCTGATGGGGCAAAAAACATTGTTGTGGGTGGTTCTGGGTACATGTTGTCAGGCCCCCATTCCCTCCCTCCCTCTGTGAAAGCAACGGCAGACAATCGTTTTGCGCCTTTTTTCATGGGTTACCCGTGTAGACGCCATACCATGGCAAGCATGGAGCCCGCTCAGCTCACCGTCACAGTACATCTCCTGGGTGCTAGCAGACGTTGGACTGCATTGCCACACAGCAGCAGCTCATTGCCTTGTGGCAGCAGATAGTGAAGTACGACTAGTAGCCATCCTCGTCGTCTCCTGGGTGCTCTGGCCGGCCTTGGTCATGTCGGTCGGGGTGCCTGGGCAGACATGGGTGCTCCTGGCAGATCTCAGTGAGGTCTGTCGGGGGCGCCTGGGCGGACATGGGTGCTCCTGGCAGACCTCGGTAAAGTCTGTCAGGGGCACCTGCACAGAAATGGGAGTGACTCAGGTTATTCTCTTCTTTAAGTTTTGTCTAATGAAGATTCAGTCCTGCCTGGAATATTGGCAGAGGGATAGCTCTCCCAGCCAGCAGCACCATCTGCTGCCAGCCTACTCCTCCCTCCCTCCGTGAAAGCAACGGCCGACAATCGTTTCACGCCTTTTTCCGTGTGGGCGCCATATTGCTGTCAGCATCATCATCCACCCGCCGCTTCCGCTGTCACTCTGCTCTCCTGCTCACGTCTTACCACGGCAAGCATGCAGCCCGCTCAGATCACCGGGGCAGCTGTGACCGCTCTCAACACCACGCGCATTATCATGCAGTATATGCAGAACCAAAACCTGCAAAAGCAGGTGAGGAGGTGACGGCAGCACGGTGAGGAGAGTGATGAGGACATGGACACAGACTTCTCTCAAAGTATGGGCCCCGGCAATTTGGCCATCCTGGTGGCAATGCGGCAGGCTCATGCCGTGGAACGCCAATTCTGGGCCCAGGAAACAAGCACAGCCTGGTGGGACCACATAGTGTTGCAGGTCTGGAACTATTCCCAATAGCTGCAAAACTTTCGTATGCATAAGGGCACTTCCATGGAAATTTGTGACTTGCTTTCCCCTGCCCTGAAGCGCCAGAATACCAAGATGAGAGCAGCCCTCACAGTTCACAAGCGAGTGGCAATAGCCCTGTGGAAGCTTGCAATGCCAGACAGGTCAGTCGGGAACCAATTTGGAGTGGGCAAATCTGCTGTGAGGGCTGCTGTGATACAAGTAGCCAATGTGATCACTGAGCTGCTGCTATCAAGGGTAGTGACTCTGGGAAATGTGCAGGTCATAGTGGATGGCTTTGCTGCAATGGGATTCCCTAACTGTGGTGGGGCGATAGACAGAACGCATATCCCTATCTTGGGACCAGACCACCAAGGCAGCCAGTACATAAACTGAAAGGGGTACTTTTCAATGGTGCTGCAAGCACTGGTGGATCACAAGGGACGTTTCACCAACATCAATGGCCGGGAAAGGTACATGATGCTTGCATCTTTAGGAACTCTGGTCTGTGGGAACGGCTGCAGCAAGGGACTTACTTTCCAGACCAGAAAATAACTGTTGGAGATGTTGAAATGCCTATAGTTATTCTTGGGGACCCAGCCTACCCCTTAATGCCATGGCTCATGAAGCCATACACAGGCACCCTGAACAGTAGTCAGGAGCTGTTCAACTATAGGCTGAGCAAGTGCAGAATGGTGGTGGAATGTGCATTTGGACATTTAAAAGTGTGCTGGCGCAGTTTACTGACTTGGTTAGACCTCAACGAAACCAATATTCCCACTGTTTTTACTGCTTGCTCTGTGCTCCACAATCTCTGTGAGAGTAAGGGGGAGACGTTTATGGCAAGGGTGGGAGGTTGAGGCAAATCGCCTGGCCGCTGATTACGCGCAGCCAGACACCAGGGCGGTTAGAAGAGCACAGCAGGGTGCGCTGCGCATCAGAAAAGCTTTGAAAACCAGTTTCATGACTGGCCAGGCTACAGTGTGAAAGTTCTGTTTGTTTCTTGATGAAAACCTGCCCCCTTGGTTCACTCTACTTCCCTGTAAGCCAACTGCCCACCCATCCCCCCTTTGATCACGGCTTGCAGAGGCAATAAAGTCATTGTTGTTTCAAATGCATGCATTCTTTATTAATTCGTCACACAAATGGGGGGATAACTGCCAAGGTAGCCCGGGAGGGGTGGGGGAGGAGAGCAGGACGGAAGGGCAAGGCCACACTGCACTTCAAAACTTATTGAATGCCAGATTTCTGTTGCTTGGGCAGTCCTCTGGGGTGGAGTGGTTGAGTGCCCGGAGGCCCCCCAACCGTGTTCTTGGGCACCTAGGTGAGGAGGCCATGGAACTTGGGGAGGAGGGCAGTTGGTTACACAGGGGCTGCAGCTGCGGTCTGTGCTCCTGCTGCCTTTCCTGCACCTCAACCATACGCCGGAGCATATCAGTTTGATCCTCCAGTAGCCTCAGAATTACATCTTGCCTCCTCTCATCACGCTGACACCACCTCTCCTCTTGCTTGTCCCTCCTGTCCTCTCGCTTATCCCTCCTCTCGCTCATCCCTCCTGTCCTCACATTCATTTTGTGCTTTCCTGGACTCTGACATTGTCTCCCTCAATGCATTGTGCTGGGCTCTTTCAGCGTGGGAGGCCTGCATGAGTTCAGAGAACATTTCATCACGAGTGCATTTTTTTCAGCTTCTAATCTTTGATAGCCTCTGGGACCGAGATGATAGGGGGAAGGTTGAAACATTTGCAGCTGCGGGAGGGAAAAAAGGGAGATTAGTCTTTAAAAAGAGATATTTTAGAGAACAATGGGTAGACTCTTTCATGGTGAACCAAGCTGTTAACATTACATAGCATGTGTGATTTCTTTACAAGGTAGCATTTTGCCTCTTATATTGAGGGCCTGCCGGTATGTTGTGAGAAATCACACACGCAGGGCCGGCGGGCAACAAAATTCGGCTTGCAGGAAGACATGGTAAGCTACAGTCTTTTGGCTTCTTTAACCTTCCTAACATGTGGGAATGGTTTCAAACAGCAGCACCCTCATTTCACATACCAAGCACCCGTTGGGTTGGCCCTTTAAAATGGGTTGGCCATTTAAAAGGAGGGGCTGCGGTTTTTTGGGTTAACGTGCAGCACAAATCCAACTAACCCCCCCAACCCCACACACCCACGGAATTCTCTGGGATGATCGCTTCACCCCTCCCCCCACCGCGTGGGTAACAGCGGGGATGATTTCTATTCAGCCACAGGCAAACAGCCCAGCAGGAATGGTCACCTCTGAATGTCCCCTTAATAAAATTCCCCAATTTCAACCAGGTGACCATGAATGATCTCATTCTCCTGAGGATAACACAGAGAGATAAAGAATGGATGTTGCTTGAATGCCAGCAAACACCCGGACCATACGCTGCCATGCTTTGTTATGCAGTGATTCCAGACTATGTTCTGCTGGCCTGCTGTGGTAAAGTGTCCTACCATGGAGGGTGGAATAAGGCTGCCCTCCCCAGAAACCTTTTGCAAAGGCTTTGGGAGTACATCCAGGAGAGCTTCATTGAGATGTCCCTGGAGGATTTCCGCTCCATCCCCATACACATTAATAGACTTTTCCAGTAGCTGTTCTGGCCGCGAATGCATCCCAAGACTTCAGGGCAAATTAATCATTAAACACGCTTGCTTTTAAACCGTGTATTATATTTACAAAGGTACACTCACCAGAGGTCCCTTCTCCACCTTCTAGGTCCGGAAGCCCACCTTCAGTGAGTTGGGAGGGTACTAGATCCAGGGTGAGAAACAGTTCCTGGCTGTCAGGGAAAATGGTTTCTCTGCTTGCTTGCTGTGCTTCAACCTCCTCCTCATCTTCCTCATCCCCAAAATCCGCATCCCTGTTGCGTGAGAGTCCAATGAGGGAGTACACGCACAGGGCTGGGGTAGTTGTAGGGGCATCCCCTAGAATGGCATGCAGCTCATCATAGAAGCGGCATGTCTGGGGCTCTGACCCAGAGCAGCCGTTTGCCTCTCTGGTTCTTTGGTAGGCTTGCCTGAGCTCCTTAAGTTTCACGCGGCACTGCTGCAGGTCCCTGTTATAGCCTCTGTCCTTCATGCCCTTGGAGATTTTTTCAAATATTTTGGCATTTCTTCTTTTGGAACGGAGTTCTGATAGCACGGATTCATCTCCCCATACAGCAATCAGATCCAGTACCTCCCGTTCAGTCCATGCTGGAGCTCTTTTGCGATTCTGGGACTCCATCATGGTCACCTGTGCTGAAGAGCTCTGTATGGTCACCTCTGCTGATGAGCTCACCACACTGGCCAAAAAGGAAATGAAATTCAAAAGTTCGCAGGGCTTTTCCTGTCTACCTGGCCAGTGCATCTGAGTTAAGAGTGCTGTCCAGAGCAGTCACAATGGAGCACTCTGGGATAGCTCCCAGAGGCCAATACCATCAAATTGTATCCACACTACCCCAAATTTGACCCAGCGAGGTCGATTTCAGGGCTAATCCACTCGTCGGGGAGGAGTACAGAAACTGATTTTAAGAGCCCTTAAAGTCGGAAAAAATGGCTTTGTAGTATGGACGGGTGCAGGGCTAAACCGATCTAATGCTGCTAAATCCAACCTAAACTCGTAGTGTAGACCAGGGCTCAGAGTCAGGGACTGTCATATATTCTGTGTTTGTACAGCACCCAGCACAACGAGGCCCAGCATGTTTGAGACCTCTAGACACTGTTGCAATAGCAATGATTAATCATAACAATAGCAAGAACAACCATACTATTAATGATTAATAACAATATGTAGACTTTAAACTGTCTGGGGCAGGGACAGTCTTCTCTATTACCTGTTTGTTCAGAGACCAACACAAAGGGACCTTGATTTCATGAATGAAGTCACTAGCTATCAAGCATCATCATTACCTCAGATACTATAGTGGCAGTGGGGAGCCATAACATAATCCAGGTAGACAGCTGAAGTATCCCATATATCCCACAACAGCATCACCATTTATAGGGGGCTGCTGTAGGTACCAAATCCTCTGACTTGGACACAAGTTGATATATTACATGGGAGTAATCTCTTTCTGTGTGTAACGTGAGAGGCATGATGGAATTACCATTCTTACCTTTCTTTTCTCCTTTTAGTTACAACTGCAAAAAAAAAATTAGAAAGGTTTAGAGAAAAATTCTTTGCCTCTCCCCAGAATATCAATGAGAGGGAGAGGAAGTTAAACAAACTACTTAAGGGATACAGATACAGGGGTTTGTTTCTGAAGTTCTGTTAAGATTTAGGTTAGGGTTAGAGCTAGGCAAAGAGTTCATCAGAGCTTATCACAAAAAAGTGGAGAAGAATTCACAAACTCATTTAGATTTTTTCCTGATTTTTTGAAGTATAAAATTTTGAAATTCATATACTTAGACTTGATAAAAAAAAATCAAGAAAAAAGTTTTGTGAATGTTTTTCTAGTTTATGTTTCAAATATCAAATATTTTCATCCAATTTTTGACATTTGAAAAATATTGACCAGCTCCTAAGGTCAGTCCCGGGCTAGTATATCGGCTCAGGGTCAGTGGTGAAATATGACAAGCTGTGGGTCATATGATTTTGGTCTCAAATCATGCAAGTCTCACAAAATCAGCTGTTCTTGCAAGATTTCTTCCATGTCAAGCCAAATTCAAATCAGATCCAGAAAATATATCTCAAACCAAAACTGCAGGTACAAGTTGTGAAGAGGAGGTGGTAAATTGTTCTCCATGTCTGTTAAGTAAAACATGAAGTAATGGTCTTAATCTGCAGCAAGGGCAGTCTAAGGTTAGGTATTAGGAAAACTTTTAACTCTAAGGATAGTCAAGCACTGGAATAGGTTACCTAGATAAGTAGTGGAAGCCCCTTCATCGGAGGATTTTAAGAAGAGGTTAGATAAACATCTTCCAGGGATCATCTAAGTTTACGTGGTCTTGCATGGATGGACTAGATAATCTTTTGAGGTCCTTTCCAGACCTATGATTCTAAGTTCAGAGCTGGGGTTTAACCCCTATGTTGCTCTCTTTACCCTCAATGTCTGAAAGGGTTCATATTTCAGGTTCAGATTTTCTTTATGGCAATTATTTAAATGTTATTCTTGTCAGGTTTCCCATATCTGAGAACACCATGTGAGGTGGGAATCTCTTTTTTATGTCTTTTGTTTGCCTCAAATACCTGTTCACTTGTGAACAATATGAGGTCTCCACGTTTACATACCTTTCTTCTTCTTAAGGTAATACACCAGGGGCAGAACAAGAGCCAAAATCACACCCACCAAAACAGGAATTGTAATTGCCAATATTGTATCATTTTCCAGTCCTAGAAAATGAAAAGAACATGGATACTCACATTGCATTAGACAACAAGGGAGAGGAAGGGCAGGAAAAACTTCATCAAGAGGTGCACATTTTTAACAGTCAGAGTAATAAACCACTGGAACAATTTGCCAAGGATTGTGGTGGATTGTCCATCAGTGGCAGTTTTTAGGTCAGGATTGAACACTTCCCTAAAAGATTTGCTCTAATTGAAACAGGAATGACTTTAGGGAGGTCCTATGGCCTGCGTTACACAGGAGGTCAGATGAGATGATCAAAATGGTCCTTTCTGGCCTTCTATAATTTATAAGAGGTGGGGAAGGTTGGTTTTGTGGTAACCAGTGGATGGGGCAAAAGGTTTCTCTGTGACCTTGAGCAAGTTATGTAATGTACGCTGGGCCTCAGATCCCCATCTGTAAAATGGGGACAATATTTCCCTACTTCACAGGGATGATGTTTTGGTACAGCTCTTTTAGAGTCCCTAGGAATCAACCATGAGGGAGAGCAGCAGTAGAAACAACATCTGCTCTGGCTTAGGGTGACTACCCACCGTGCACCAAACTGTCTAAATGGTGCTTAGTAAGTGGTATGCAGGGAAAACCAGCCTTTTAATATTCAAGAAAATGAGAGGCGAGTAAAGAGAAAGGAACATGACACTCAGAGCTTCTCTGCATTACAGAGCCGTGGCCAGTGTAGCTATGCCAGCAGCACGCCCAGTGGAGACACAGAGTGAGCTGATAGAAGGACAAGGTAGGTGAGGTAATATGTTTTATTCATACAATCATAGAATATCAGGGTTGGAAGGGACCTCAGGAGATCATCTAGTCCAACCCCCTGCTCAAAGGAGGACCAATCCCCAACTAAATCATCCCAGCCAGGGCTTTGTCAAGCCTGACCTTAAAAACTTCTAAGGAAGGAGATTCCACCACCTCCCTAGGTAACACATTCCAGTGTTTCACCACCCTCCGAGTGAAAAAGTTTTTCCTAATATCCAACCTAAACCTCCCCCACTGCAATTTGAGACCATTATTCCTTGTTCTGTCATCTGCTACCACTGAGAACAGTCTAGATCCATCCTCTTTGGAACCCCCTTTCAGGTAGTTGAAAGCAGCTATCAAATCCCCCCTCATTCTTCTCTTCCACAGACTAAACAATCCCAGTTCCCTCAGCCTCTCCTCATAAGTCATGTGTTCCTGTCCCCTAATCATTTTTGTTGCCCTCCGCTGGACTCTTTCCAATTTTTCCACATCCTTCTTGTAGTGTGGGGCCCAAAACTGGACACAGTACTCCAGATGAGGCCTCACCAATGTCGAATAGAGGGGAACGATCATGTCCCTCGATCTGCTGCCAGTGCCCCTACATATACATCCCAAAATGCCATTGGCCTTCTTGGCAACAAGGGCACACTGTTGATTCATGTCCAGCTTCTCGTCCACTGTAACCCCTAGGTCCTTTTCTGCAGAACTGCTGCCGAGCCGTTCGGTCCCTAGTCTGTAGCGGTGCATTGGATTCTTCCATCCTAAGTGCAGGACTCTGCACTTGTCCTTGTTGAACCTCATCAGATTTCTTTTGGCCCAATCCTCTAATTTGTCTAGGGCCCTCTGTCTCCTATCCCTACCCTCCACTGTATCTACTTCTCCTCCAAGTTTAGTATCATCTGCAAACTTGCTGAGGGTGCAATCCACACCATCCTCTAGATCATTTATGAAGATATTGAACAAAACCGGCCCGAGGACTGACCCTTGGGGCACTTCACTTGATACTTGCTGCCAACTAGACATGGAGCCATTGATCACTACCTGTTGAGCCCGACAATCTAGCCAACTTTCTATCCACCTTATAGTCCATTGGACTGGCTTGTGTTGGTGAGAAACATGCTTTCAAGACACAAAGAGCTCTTCTTCAGGTCTCTCTACCCAACAGAAGTTGGTCCAATAAAAGATATTACCTCGCTCACCTTGTCTTTCTAATATCCTGGGACCAACATGGCTACAACTGCACTGAATGCTGACAGAAGTCATTCTTCGGCTGCTATAGCTACACCACTTCCCCGAATGACAAGCTGACTGAAGCACACTTTTGTTGGCGTAGTTGCGTCTACACCAGGGTTTTGCCAGCATAACTAGGTTGACTGGAGTGTGTGAATTTTTCACTTTCCTAGCTGAGATGGTTGTGCTGGCAGACCTTTGTAGTGTAGATTAAGTCCCAGAATGGGCTCCAGTCTCTTAGCCCACAATAGAAATTACCGACTGTGTCAGAGTAAATACAAATCAGTTACCTTGATAAAGCGGATTCTCAGTCGTGCTGCTCCTGGAACTGGCACCTGCGCAGATAGTTCAAAAGCAGAAAATAGTTGGCATGAGAACAAGTGGGGATAAAGTGGCCAGGAACAAATTCAGGCTAGAAATGTGAAGAAGGTTTGTAACCATCAGAGGAGGGAGCCTCCCAATGAGAAGAGTGAGGGGCAAACACGGTCACTAGTTCAAAGACAGAGCTTGGTAAATTTATGAAGAGGATGATAAGATGGGGTTACCTGCAAAAGCAGGAGCTAGATTTGCTGTGGAAGGAGGCCCCTTCTAGTCCTGTGCCCCATGTTCCTATGAGTGACCCTCCTTGGAAATGCTGAGCCATCTTAACAGGGGTGTTTCCAGATGAGGCAGAGGAACTGAAGAAATGTTTTGTAGCCTCAGGCCTTATTAACTTTATGCTGGATTTCCCACAGGGATCAGGGCAACAGGGGAACTGCCTCCTCAGTTTAGGAGAGTCCGGGTTGCCGGAATGGGCTAGATTTTCAAAACAGCACAGCTCCCGTTTAGACACAGTAATAAGTGGCCTGGTTACCAAAAGACTGAAGCTTATTGGGAGCACACTGGGTGCTCACCTGTCCCCATGTGACCAAAGTATGTCCCTAAACATCCATATTTACAACATGTTAGAGCTGCTCTAATGTTTTCCCCTGAAAATGTTTTTTCTTCACAAAAAATGCCTTTGGGACCAAAGTGAACATTTTGAAAGTGAATTATTTCCTTGTTTTCCAATGAAAATTTCATCATGTTTGAGTTTTGGTAGAAATTGTCATTATTTGGTAAAAAAAAAAAAGATAACTGAAACCAAAAAATGTTACCAACAAAATCTTTGATTTCTGTTTTTTCATCAAAAAACTGGAAAAGTTTCACAGGGAATTTTGAAAGAACTGAAAAGTATTCAAAACTATCTGTAAAAATATAGGTTTCAGAGTAACAGCCGTGTTAGTCTGTATTCGCAAAAAGAAAAGGAGTACTTGTGGCACCTTAGAGACTAACCAATTTATTTGAGCATAAGCTTTCGTGAGCTACAGCTCACTTCATCGGATGCATACTGTGGAAAATACAGAAGATGTTGATTTGTGTGTATAAAAACAAACATCTTCTGTTTTTTCCACAGTATGCATCCGATGAAGTGAGCTGTAGCTCACGAAAGCTTATGCTCAAATAAATTGGTTAGTCTCTAAGGTGCCACAAGTACTCCTTTTCTTTTTGTAAAAAAATAGTTCACAGTAATTTTAATTTCTGATAACAAACAAGTGCAATGTTTTATCCTTTAAGTAATTAGCACTGTCTTACCTGTGACCTTCAGATACCGAGCGACGCTTAGCAGAGAATTTAACACCTGGTTATTGTCATTTCTGGACATGTATCCACAGGAAATATTGCCTGAGCTGCCAGCCACGCTGTAAGCTAAATCATAAGAGAATTTTCCTCTCCTGGCTTGCAGCCTTGAAATTTCCATCCCATCCTTACAAAAGAAAACAATGGAGACAGGGGCTCCTGCAGGGATTAAACATCTGCCACTGACAGTGTCCCCCTCATTAGCAGAGATTGTCCCCAAGAACATCTCAGCAGCAGGAAGTGTGCCTGGAAAAATAAAAACTCAGTGACTCATCGTCCTTAAATAGTTGATTTTCACATAATCAAGGGTCCATTGACATGAGTGAGTGCAGGATCACACTCTGCTAGAATTACTGGACCAATTGTCAAAGAGAAAATCTTTAGACTGAGATTTTAAAAGTAGCCTAAAGGACTTAGGTGCTCAAATTGCCTTCAGATGGATTGGAAATTGGGGTCCTAACGCCCCCCCCCCAGTCTCTTTAATGGGGTTTCCTTTGATTGCAGGGGATTGGAGGCCATGACCCCGGAGGATCTTTCCAGTCATATGTCCAGTGTTACTAAATACCTTTGCTGATTGGGCCCTTAGGTTCTTTGGGAAATGCAATATTCTAGTTTAGTTTTATGTCCCAATCTTGCAATGAGCTGTGCAGGGGCAGCCTTCTGCACCGTATGGAGTCCATTGACATTAATGGGACCCCATGAACTTCACAGAGTTCACAACGGGATCTGGAGCTTATCTGGCACTTGGTCAAATTTTACTCACACTGGAGAAACCTCACTGAGGTTAACTGAGTTTCATTAGTTGGTTTTACTTCTGCAGCTGCTTTGAGCAAGCACTCACCAGAAGAAGTGCAGCTGGAATCCTGCCATTGCTGTGAGGCAAAGCTCAGAGCTTGGGAAAGAAAAGCAAATGTATTTTAGGGAAAGGAAACAAAACAAAAGAAGAAACATTTTCTTTTATTTTCAAGGTAGAACTTCCCTGAAGTGCAAATGAAATGAAGTTTATGAGTGAAATTAAGATTCATTAAGATATTTCACCCCCACTGTCTGTTCTTTAGAAAGTGTCGCTATCAAACTACATCTAGAATTGGTCACATTTTATACATGTTGATCTTTTAAATTAAATGTTCATTCTTGTTTTTTAAAAAGAGAAATACGTTTCTCCTCATCCTTTTCAACAGCAAATTTCTCATTATAATGTCCAGTAAGTTAATCATATTGTCAGTTAAATTAAAAAGACTTTAACTAGACAAAAGAAAGAACATCTATGTTGGTACTTAGGGCTGGTTGAAAAATTGCCATCAAAACTGTTCAATGGAAAATTGGGATTTTAGCAATGCAAATTTCTGCAGAAAATGTGTTCTTTCCACAGAAAATTTTGACTTTCATGAAAAAACCAAAAACCTGAAAATCCAAATTTTTTCAGATAAATCTTTTTGGTGTTGGTGTTTTGTTTTTCAATGAAAAGGTGACATTTTACATGGAAACTTTTGACAAACATTCTCTCTATATAGTGTTTCATTTTGTGTGGAATTTTCCACCACATCTGCCCTGCAAAAAGCCCCCAGCTCTTGTCACCATGGCACTAATCACCATGATACTTGATTGCTTCACGTACATCAAAAACACCCTTTTCAGGAAGGGAAGAATTGTTGTGTAGCCTCTGCTCTTTTCCCTTCCCTTGCTCTAGGGAGCTCTGCTGGGGGTATAAGATATTTTCTCCTTCATTTTGGTTATGGTGGGAACGTTTACCAAAGAGGAGAGGCCCAAAGGTGAACAGACTGCGTAGTTCTCTGATCTCATCCCACAGAGTACCATTGCCAGAAAATGTCACGTCTCCAGCTCGACCACACTCTGCCCTGGGCTAGTTGTCCCAGGAAGCATGGCTCCCCTGGAGGGTGGTGGATGGAGAAGCAGCTGAGGATATAGCTGGGACCTGCTCCACCAGTGGTTTTGAAGACAAGCCTGTGGCAGGCACTGAATGCAGGTTGGGAGCCGGGGGGGACCCGAGTGGAGGTGATGTGCTCGGGACAGCCCATCCCACAGAGGAGGCAGATGCTCTATTTTGCCCAAGCTGGAGCGTTTGCATTTGGCTTGAGGGTCAATGGAACAAATAGACTGAGCCAGGCCCATGTGAGCAGCTGCATCCAGCCTCTTCAAGCCTCACCTCACCCTGTTTCTAACTGGTGACTTTTTAAACGCTGCATCGCAGAGCGTCCCAGTCCATTGTGCAGGGTCAGCCTCTCGTTTACACTGCGGCCCTCTAGCAGGCCCCAGGGGCCCCAGAGAGATGCACCTACTCCCGCTTCACAGGCTCTTTGCACTCCAGAATGGTGTAAAGGGGCATTAGGGTAAAGCAGAATCCAGGCTACAGCAACCTGTAAAAGGGCCTATAAAAGGGTGAAGGAGAGGGGAACCAGGCTGAAACTCACCATGCATCGTTTCTCAGAGCTCCACATACACACAACACAGCCAAGTGTCACGATACTCACAGAGAAGCCACAGCCACTGTGAGAGAAGCCCTGTGAGATTCGCCATCGGCTGCCCAGCCCGAGAACTCTGGAGTGGTCTCTGCTCCCCACGGCAGGGCCTGCGTCCTGCTCCGGCTCCTCCAGAGCATCACAATGTGGAGAAAGTGCAGCTGCTCTGATCCCTGCTCTGACCCGCCTCTGCTTTTCCGGTCGTGGGTGGATAAGGTGCACCTCAGCTCTCTGCTCTGCACTTCCCTCTTCTCCTGGAGGCTTGTGCAGCTCAGCAGCAGCCTCTCTGCCCTGCTCCATTGAGTAGGTGTAAGAAAACCCACAGTTTCTTCCCACGCTGACCTCTCTCCTTCTCGTTGGGGTGAGGCAGCGGGGATGCTGCTGCAGGCCTGAGCTCTGAGTCTGCTCTTGCTTATAACAGTTTGGGAGGAGAACGTGCAGTCTCTCTCTCAATCCCTTTCAGGATGGTTGCGGTGGAGAGCTCTCCACATACAGGCTATTTCTACTCCTTTAGGTTGTCATGAGAAAAGAGGCTTGAGTCGCTCTCTGCTCAGGTGAGTCCACTTCTGCTGCCGGCTTATATTGTCTGTGGCCTACGTCCCCCACTCAGACTAAGAATAGAAAGACGCTTACTGCCTTTCACTCCATGAGACTCACGTGGGCTTTCTCACACCTGAATCCTTTGAGCATACTGAGCTTGGGTCTCCTTTTGTTCTCCCTTATATAAATCAGAAGTAGCTTGAAATCAAGATTGGACGTTTTGCTAAAAGAGATGCTCTAGATCAAATAGGAATTAATTCAGGGAAGTTCTATGGCTTATGTTATACAGGATGCCAGACTAGATGACTATCCTGAGAAGCAGTGACTCTGAAAAGAACTGGGGTAGGGGAGAAAGAGGGTGGATAATCATCTGAACATGAGCTCCCACTGTGATACTATGTTCAAAAGAGCCAATGTGTTCCTGGGATGCATAAACAGGGGAATTCTGACTAGCAGTACAGAGGTTATTTTACCTCTTTATTTGGCTCTGATGACACTGCTGCTGCGTCCAGTTCTGATGCCCAGAATTCAAGAAGGACGTTGATAAATTGGAGAGGATTCAGAGGTGAACCAAGGAGAATGATTAATGGATTTTAAAACCTGCATTATATTGATGCACTCAAGGAGCTCAGTCGATTTAGCATAACATGGAGAAGGGTAAGGGGTAACGATCCCAGTCGTTAAGTAGCTGCATGGGGAACAAATATTTAATAATTGGGTCTTCAATCTAGCAGAGAAAGAGATAATCTTGATCTAATGGCAGGAAGCTGAAGCTAGACAAATTCAGCCTGGAGATAAAGCGTACATTTTTAAAGGTGAGGGTAATTAACCAATGGAACAATTTACCATGGACAGTGGTGGAGTCTCCATCACTGACCATTTTAAAATTGAGATTGGATGTTTTTCTGAAATATCTGCTCTGGGAATTCAGGGAAATTCTCTGGCCTGCGTTATACAGGAGGTCAGATGATTACACTAGATCCTTCTGGCCTTAGAATCTACGAATCTAGGGTCACAATGTTCTCTTTGGATCTTACAATCTATGCACTTCATGTCACCATTTACCCCAGTGGAAAATGAGCTGAGAATGCTTCCAAACCACTCTGCATGCCCTGTGCACAGGGATAAATGGTGAGTAGGACTGGTCGAAATGTTTCTAATGAAACATGTTTCCCAAGAGAAAATGCGATTTTTGGCAAAATCAAAAATTCTGCAGGAAAAGATCAATATTGGTGGAGTTTTCTGTCATTAGGAGTGAAGTTGACAATAATCTCTGTGTCCACCTGAGCCACTGCAATGCCTCCTGGTTAGTGGACTAGCAGCACACTGCTGTATAAGTCTTCTTGTTCCTGCCCTACCCCTTTTCCGAGCAACTACCTGCAAGGCCTTCAACTAACTGCTACCTAGCCCCCCTGGAACCCAGTCCCTGCATCCTTGCTTGGGTCTTAGTCATTGTTCCTGGTACTACAGCTTGTCGCTGTTCCTGAAACCATGATCCATGCTCTGCTGCTTGCTTCTGCCTCCTTGCCCTGCCCCCCACTGCTGAATCCATCGTTGTCCCTTGGTGTGACCTCTGACTCTGGTTTAATCCTTGGCGTGGCTTTGGATTCTTACTCTGGCTTTGATCTTTGGCATGGTGTGATGGAATAGACCCCATGTATTCACACCTTACACACCATTGTAATAATTATTGTACCAAGTATGCCTTTTAAGTTATCACCTGAAAACTCAGAAATTGCCAGTCACTATTGTCCTGGTAAAATATGTGTGGCAACATTGTATATGAAGTGATAAAATTCCCCTGTATGGTGTAATCCTAAAACATTTTCCAGACCCCATAGCCCTGCCCAAACAGAAGTCGGCAAACAGATCTATCCTAAACAAAGAAATGTGTACTTGCCTTAATTTGCACGTAAGCAGTAAACAGAGTCATAAGGCAGGAAGGGAAAACAAAGGAAGTTCAAACAGGTGAAAAAACCAGCAGGGAACATCCTTCTACATAAACTCTTTGTCTCCTGCTTGTCAGATGGAAATGTTTTTTCAAGCGAGAGGGACAAACACCCTAAGGCACCCCTTTCCCTCTCTCTCTGCCTATCACATTCTCCGCACCTGAGAGACAAAAGAAAACAGCCATTGGACTTTGGGGGAAGGGGTCCTGACCTGAGAGTCTGGTCAGTAATCTGGTAAAGCATATGGTGAGAAACTTTGCTTGAATCTAATAAAGTTTGTTAAGTTAGAACTAGTAAACATTTTATCTTTATTTTTCTAGTAACCATTTCTAACTTTTATGCCTCATTACTTGTACTTACTTGAAATCTGTCTTTTGTTTTACTGTTTTATCTAATCCTGTGTGTTTAAATTGAAGCGTCTGGGTAACTCCATTTCAGGTAAATAGATTCCTTAAAGGAATAATGGATTTTATATATATTTACTGTCCAGGAGAAGGCTGGGAAGTACAGGACATAATTTCTGGGGGAAGATCTGGTCAGGGGCTGTGTTGGAGTCACTCTGCAGCATAACCAAGGCTCCTGAGAGCCAGGGTGTAGCTGTCAGGCTGCAGTTACACACAGACACTCAGGGTGTGGCTTGCACACTGGAAGGCTGTTTGTGAGCAGCCCAGATAGGAGCTACTACAGCAAGGCATTGTAAGCCACCCAAGGGTGCAGGGCAGGGGGTGACATAGCCCTCCACTAGTCTGGATTGTACCCCAGTATGTCACACATGGTTCTGGCTCTGACCACTAGATCAGATGGCCTTGACAGTGGCTGCACTACATCTCCCATGATGCACCTGAGCCTCTCCCTGTGGAATCCTATGGGGCTGAGGGTTGTTGCCTTCCTTGGAATGAGTACTTGGCTTGATCTCCTAAACTTGCAGACCTCAGGCCATCCTCCAGAGGCCAGAGCTGCCCTTGCAAAATCCCTGAGCTTCTGTCTATCTCTGAGACCATTGGTCTGTCCGATCAGCTCCACTGTAACTACTGCCTGGGATTCCCTAGCTGGAGTTTTCCCTGCTACCCCCGATGCACAGCAGGGGGGCATGCAAAGCACCAAGTCAGTCTGCACGTTTAAGCTGACTCTCTGCAGGGTAGATAGGTCAATGTGAGTTCCCGCTGCCAACCCTGGCACTCACACATCCTTGGCTCTGGATGACAAAACAGCACAGAAGAACCAATCAGTTGCACATCCCCAAAGCTTTTATCCCCTCCTCCTCCTTGTGCAGAGGGGACAATCTGGCTAAAACAGGCCGAGTTTTAAATGTGGCCCTAAGTATGTACTGTGGAAACTGAAACCTTTGCATTTCCTGGTGGCTGAGTGCTTATAGCTGTTGCAGTAACATGGCTGCTAGTTCTTTATTTGGCTGATCAGGCTTTTCAGATTCAATCTAACCCCTTTTCCCGTAATCTTGCTGGGCTCCACCACAGCTGTCTCACTGTGGCTTCCACTGTAAGAGGCTACCCTGGGAGAGGCCCCCTGAATGCCTCTCTCCTAAGAAGCAGAGCTGGGTTTCCTGAAAGCAGCAGGTTTCAGAGTAACAGCCGTGTTAGTCTGTATTCGCAAAAAGAAAAGGAGTACTTGTGGCACCTTAGAGACTAACCAACTTATTTGAGCATAAGCTTTCGTGAGATACAGCTCACTTCATAGAATCATAGAATATCAGGGTTGGAAGGGACCTCAGGAGGTCATCTAGTCCAACCCCCTGCTCAAAGCAGGACCAATCCCCAATTAAATCATCCCAGCCAGGGCTTTGTCAAGCCTGACCTTAAAAACTTCTAAGGAAGGAGATTCTACCACCTCCCTAGGTAACGCATTCCAGTGTTTCACCACCCTCCTAGTGAAAAAGTTTTTCCTAATATCCAACCTAAACCTCCCCCTCTGCAACTTGAGACCATTACTCCTTGTCCTGTCATCTTCTACCACTGAGAATAGTCTAGAACCATCCTCTTTGGAACCACCTCTCAGGTAGTTGAAAGCAGCTATCAAATCCCCCCTCATTCTTCTCTTCTGCAGACTAAACAATCCCAGTTCCCTCAGCCTCTCCTCATAAGTCATGTGTTCCAGACCCCTAATCATTTTTGTTGCCCTTCGCTGGACTCTCTCCAATTTATCCACATCCTTCTTGTAGTGCGGGGCCCAAAACTGGACACAGTACTCCAGATGAGGCCTCACCAATGTCGAATAGAGGGGAACGATCACGTCCCTCGATCTGCTCGCTATGCCCCTACTTATACATCCCAAAATGCCATTGGCCTTCTTGGCAACAAGGGCACACTGCTGACTCATATCCAGCTTCTCGTCCACTGTAACCCCTAGGTCCTTTTCCGCAGAACTGCTGCCTAGCCATTCGGTCCCTAGTCTGTAGCTGTGCATTGGGTTCTTCCGTCCTAAGTGCAGGACCCTGCACTTATCCTTATTGAACCTCATCAGGTTTCTTTTGGCCCAATCCTCCAATTTGTCTAGGTCCCTCTGTATCCTATCTCTGCCCTCCAACGTATCTACCACTCCTCCCAGTTTAGTATCATCCGCAAATTTGCTAAGAGTGCAATCCACACCATCCTCCAGATCATTTATGAAGATATTGAACAAAACCGGCCCCAGGACCAACCCCTGGGGCACTCCACTTGACACCGGCTGCCAACTAGACATGGAGCCATTGATCAGTACCCGTTGAGCCCGACAATCTAGCCAACTTTCTACCCACCTTATAGTACATTCATCCAGCCCATACTTCTTTAACTTGCTGACAAGAATACTGTGGGAGACCGTGTCAAAAGCTTTGCTAAAGTCAAGAAACAATACATCCACTGCTTTCCCTTCATCCACAGAACCAGTAATCTCATCATAGAAGGCGATTAGATTAGTCAGGCATGACCTTCCCTTGGTGAATCCATGCTGACTGTTCCTGATCACTTTACTCTCGTGTAAGTGCTTCAGGATTGATTCCTTGAGGACCTGCTCCATGATTTTTCCAGCGACTGAGGTGAGGCTGACTGGCCTGTATTCCCAGGATCCTCATTCTTCCCTTTTTTAAAGATTGGCACTACATTAGCCTTTTTCCAGTCATCCGGGACTTCCCCCGTTCGCCACGAGTTTTCAAAGATAATGGCCAATGGCTCTGCAATCACATCCGCCAATTCCTTTAGCACTCTCGGGTGCAACTCGTCCGGCCCCATGGACTTGTGCACGTCCAGCTTTTCTAAATATTTTCTAAATAAACTTCATCGGATGCAGCAGTTGCTCAGAGCTCTGCCATCAGCTCAGCTCAGGATAGACAGCAAGTGTGAAACATTGGGGCGAGGGCTGGGGGATAATAGGGTCCTATGTAAGACAAAGCCACTAATATCAGGACAGTACCTATAAAATCGGGACACCTGGTCACCCTAGTTTAGGAAGAATTTATCAGAGAGAAGGGACAGTTTTATTGTCTACCTAATATAAACCCAGGGAAGGTGTTTTTAGCGATCTCAAGGACAGCTGAACAAAACATTTACATTAAAATATTTTATAATGGCTTCTTGACCAAATTTGGGTAGAGATTTTCCCTTTTTTGGATAGGAAAATGTAAAAGTGAAAACTTTTTGGTAAAAAAAAAAAAATGTTGTTTTCAAGCACAGCATTTCCCCAAGAAACTAAACATTTCTTTCCTGAATGTGTATGTGTGTGTGTGTATATATATTTGAAAACTGGAATCTTTGGGAGTTTCAGTGTTTCCACTGAAGCTCTGAAAAATATTTGTGGGGAAAAAAATAATAATTTCTCATAAAAATAATTTGAGTGTTTTTTTCCAGATCTGATTTATAAAGCATCTCTCACCTTGTCACTCAGGGCTGGGTCCTTGAAGGTGTTTCGGTATTTAATGCCCATTAAAATCTGGGGCTAGATGCTGGCTCAATGGGTGCCACCTTGCTGCACCCATGACCACATTACTCCTCCCTAATAATAGGAATAAGGACCAAAGGAGCCTACACAGCTAATTCCCTTGGGTGAGATTTCCAGTGCAGTGCAGGGGTTTGCTCTGTGGTTTCAAGGGAGCTTAAAGAAGTTTGATGTATATGGGAAATTTTGATAAATCCTTTTTTAATTGAAATCAAAATGTGTATTTGAAAATTGTGTTGGAACTATAGGCAGTGAGTTTAATTGGAAGAGGGTTTCCTGGTCCTTCTTGCTGGCAGGAGATGCTGTAAGAAATAATTTGATCAGGGTAAGTTTGGAGAAAACCAGCCTACAGCAAAATGGGGTGAGCTGTGCGTCAATGCCTTAGGGAGCAGCCTGCTTTGTCTCTCTCTGTTTTTGGTTCTTGCATGTTATCGTTCTGAATTCTACTAAATAAAGTCATGTTACTTTGAACCCTTCCAGGAATAAGATTTGTATTTGTAATCTAACTTCTCTGTGTGTGTGCTGTTAACATAGCACAAAACTATTTGTGAAACAGGTTCTGACAACAGGAGTTGGCAAATCTCCCAGTTAAAAAAAACTGTTTTGGGGGTGCACTTTTGAAATTGTTAAAATATTTCATTTTGATATTTTCAAAATGAAAAATTCTGGTTTTCTGATCCAAAGTGGCTTTGTGTTTTGAAATTTAAGCTAATTAGACTAAAGATATGGTTAGAACAAATTTCAAAACTGAAACATTTTGAAATTATTGAAACAAAATGTTCGATTGACTGGAACAAAAAAAATGTTTTCAAATATTTTCAAGATTTCAACCTTTTTTCTCAATTCAAGATGGGAAAGAATTGTGAACTCTTGAAAATATTTGAGGAACAGCTCTAGTTCAGTGAGCAAATCCTTTCCAATTTTGGTGCCTAACTCCTACATGCGCCTTTGAAACTCCCAACCTTCCCCCAGAACTGCAATGTCAGACTTGTGGTTAAATCCCCAGCACTGCACTGAAGACTTCAACCAAAAATGCCAGCACTTAAGGCCCTGTCTCCACAGACACACACATTATCCCTCCACCCCTCTCTTTTATAGATTCTAAGACGGGACCTCATCATAATCTAGTCTGACCTCCTGTATAACATAGGCCAACTAATGATCTGGATGTATATGTCACTGGTTGCCAATAATCCTGAAGTTTCTGTAAAATTGTAATAGGCCTGCCTGGTGCATAGAAATTCAACACTGGCTCTTGTATGAGTTGTTGTTTTAAACCTTCCCATGTTTCCTCCTGTTCTGCACCCCAGTACCATTCCTTTTTATTTTCTAGGAGTTGCCTCAAAGCTGCTGCGTCTGTAGATACATTAGATATGAATTTTCCAAGATAATTAACCATTCCCAGGAACTATTAGATACTTTTCTTTGGCTGGGGATGTGCCATCATTTCCTCTTATCAAGTTTTACACCTTTGTTGGAAATAATATCTCCAACAAAAGTCAGTTCTATAACTCCCTAAAACACAATTCTCTCTATTTAGTTTCAAGTTTGTAATATGGTTGCAGCCCAGACTTCCCAGAGTCTGCAGCCATGGTCCTTTTTAGTTGTGCTCCAGATGATGATGTCATCCATTGAGGTGTCAACACCATTAATATGTTCATATGGCTCTGTGGTACATTTCTGGTGCTGAAGCTATACTGAAGGGTAGGCATAAGAATATGTATCTTCCAAATAGGGTATTAAATATTCATAGTTTTGAGCATTCTTCGGTTAATTTGACCTGCCAAAATCCTGAGGAGCATCCAATTTACTGAAATATTGGGCATTTGCAAATTGAGTCATAATCACTTCTCTGGTTGGCAGTTTGAGGTCTCTAGGGTCTAAGCATAAGCGTAGCTGGCAATTATCTATCTCTACAATGACTGGTGAACTCAGACATTCCATTGGCTCCTCAATTTTTTGTATTACTTGCATTGCTTCCAGCCTTGTGAGCTCAACCTTGAGTTTATCATGGAGTGTAAATGGCACCTCTCTACAAGGATGGATAATGGGAGGGACCTGCTTGTTTCTCTTCATTGTATGTTCAGCCTTCAAGCAACCCAACCCTTAAAACAGATCATGGTATTCCTGAATGAGTGCCTCGTAGCCAGGTTCAGTCTGATCTTGTAGTGAGAGCACCCGTCTAAGTTTTTCACAGGCAGCCAGGCCTAAAATTGGTGTCACTTCCTTTGGCACTACCATAAATGGGAGCCTGTATGTGTAGTGTGTTTATAGTTGATGTTAGCAATGCATCTCCCCTTCACTGGTATATTTGTTCCAGAATAACCAGTTATTTGTATTTATGTTGGTCCCAGTTTTGGTTTTATTTTCAGTCTCTCATAATCTTGTTCAAACAGAATAGTAACCTGAGCTCCAGCATCCAGTCTGAGTAGAATAATTGTTTCATTCACTTTCATAGGCAGTATCCAGGCCCTCCCATCCGGTTTGCTTGATCCCAGCACGTCTACGTAAAACTCCTCAAACAGGTTGTCTTCAACTGCAGGCACTTGACTTTTCTGCATTGGGGACATTATTTTCCCAACATTTATGACACAGTGTCCCAGATGCAAAACACTGGTTTGGGCCATGTTGTTCTCCACACCTTCCACATAGCCATCTGTACTCTGTCTCCCCACCAGCAGTGGTTTTCATAGCGGGTGTTTCCACTTTTTGATTTGACCTTTTCTGGCTATGTTCTTTTGTACTTAGTATGTGGATAAGCCCTTCTGGTGAATTCAGCTCTTTGGCTTGTGCTGAAACAGTTTCTTCTGCCCTGCATACCTGGAGATCTTTTCCGAAAGTGAAATCTCCTTCACAGAGCAGTCTCTCTCTCTTAGCACATTGTCTTTAATGCCACAAATTAGTCTATCTCTGATCAGACACTGCCAGTTCACCAAAGTTACAGGTTTTATTGATTCGCCTTAATCATGGACTTCAGGAAAGCAGACTTCGACTCCCTCAGGGAGCGGATGGGTAGGATCCCCTGGGGGACTAACATGAAGGGGAAAGGAGTCCAGGAGAGCTGGCTGTATTTCAAGGAATCCCTGTTGAGGTTACAGGGACAAACCATCCCGATGAGTCGAAAGAATAGTAAATATGGCAGGCGACCAGCTTGGCTTAACGGTGAAATCCTAGTTGATCTTAAACATAAAAAAGAAGCTTACAAGAAGTGGAAGGTTGGACATATGACCAGGGAAGAGTATAAAAATATTGCTCGGGCATGTAGGAATGAAATCAGGAGGGCCAAATCGCACCTGGAGCTGCAGCTAGCAAGAGATGTCAAGAGTAACAAGAAGGGTTTCTTCAGGTATGTTGGCAACAAGAAGAAAGCCAAGGAAAGTGTGGGCCCCTTACTGAATGAGGGAGGCAACCTAGTGACAGAGGATGTGGAAAAAGCTAATGTGCTCAATGCTTTTTTTGCCTCTGTCTTCACTAACAAGGACAGCTCCCAGACTGCTGCGCTGGGCATCACAACATGGGGAGTAGATGGCCAGCGCTCTGTGGAGAAAGAGGTGGTTAGGGACTATTTAGAAAAGCTGGACGTGCACAAGTCCATGGGGCCGGACGAGTTGCATCTGAGAGTGCTAAAAGAATTGGCGGATGTGATTGCAGAGCCATTGGCCATTATCTTTGAAAACTCGTGGCGAACGGGGGAAGGACTGGAAAAAGGCTAATGTAGTGCCAATCTTTAAAAAAGGGAAGAAGGAAGATCCTGGGAACTACAGGCCAGTCAGCCTCACCTCAGTCCCCGGAAAAATCATGGAGCAGGTCCTCAAGGAATCAATCCTGAAGCACCTACACGAGAGGAAAGTGATCAGGAACAGTCAGCATGGATTCACCAAGGGTAGGTCATGCCTGACTAATCTAATCGCCTTCTATGATGAGATTACTGGTTCTGTGGATGAAGGGAAAGCAGTGGATGTATTGTTCCTTGACTTTAGCAAAGCTTTTGACACGGTCTCCCACAGTATTCTTGTCAGCAAGTTAAAGAAGTATGGGCTGGATGAATGCACTATAAGGTGGGCAGAAAGTTGGCTAGATTGTCGGGCTCAACGGGTACTGATCAATGGCTCCATGTCTAGTTGGCAGCCGGTGTCAAGTGGAGTGCCCCAGGGGTCAGTCCTGAGGCCGGTTTTGTTCAATATCTTCATAAATGATCTGGAGGATGGTGTGGATTGCACTCTCAGGAAATTTGCGGATGATACTAAACTGGGAGGAGTGGTAGATACGCTGGAGGGCAGGGATAGGATACAGAGGGACCTAGACAAATTGGAGGATTGGGCCAAAAGAAATCTGATGAGGTTCAATAAGGATAAGTGCAGGGTCCTGCACTTAGGACGGAAGAACCCAATGCACAGCTACAGACTAGGGACCGAATGGCTAGGCAGCAGTTCTGCGGAAAAGGACCTAGGGGTTACAGTGGACGAGAAGCTGGATATGAGTCAGCAGTGTGCCCTTGTTGCCAAGAAGGCCAATGGCATTTTGGGATGTATAAGTAGGGGCATAGCGAGCAGATTGAGGGACGTGATCATTCCCCTCTATTCAACATTGGTGAGGCCTCATCTGGAGTACTGTGTCCAGTTTTGGGCCCCACACTACAAGAAGGATGTGGATAAATTGGAGAGAGTCCAGCGAAGGGCAACAAAAATGATTAGGGGTCTGGAACACATGACTTATGAGGAGAGGCTGAGGGAACTGGGATTGTTTAGTCTGCAGAAGAGAAGAATGAGGGGGGATTTGATAGCTGCTTTCAACTACCTGAGAGGTGGTTCCAGAGAGGATGGTTCTAGACTATTCTCAGTGGTAGAAGAGGACAGGACAAGGAGTAATGGTCTCAAGTTGCAGTGGGGGAGGTTTAGGTTGGATATTAGGAAAAACTTTTTCACTAGGAGGGTGGTGAAACACTGGAATGCGTTACCTAGGGAGGTGGTAGAATCTCCTTCCTTAGAAGTTTTTAAGGTCAGGCTTGACAAAGCCCTGGCTGGGATGATTTGATTGGGAATTGGTCCTGCTTTGAGCAGGGGGTTGGACTAGATGACCTCCTGAGGTCCCTTCCAACCCTGATATTCTATGATTCTATGTGACATATTGTTCTATGGGGGCATCAGTTTTGTTCATTCATGTAAAACAAAAGTCTCTCTCAAAGCTCTCATTCCTTTTGGGCATGCAATGTTCCCCAAATTTAGTCAGAGTTTTACTTAACTTCATGCTTTCACCTTCTTCAAACTTAAAAGTGTTATAAATATCCAAGGCTTCCTTCCTGAAAACATGCAAAAAATTGATGATTCCACGTTATTATTTTTCTCCCTTGTGGCTGCTAAATACAATTCAAATTTCTGTCAGAATTTTTTCTTGTGTTCTGCAACACTGCCTGACACTCATAGACTGGATGCAGGTTGCGACACATCCAGGTTTGGCTTTCTTCCCTTCTTAAGCTAGTCAAGCTACTATTGTGCTCATACAATACATAAAAAAGTGTTTGTTTCTTTTCTATTTGCTGCTCTGCAGGCTCCTTTTTTCTCTGCTTTCAGTTTCAAACAAAGGAGTTAACCTCAAAATGACCTCAGTCTCTTTCTCATGCAGACCTTCTGGTGCCATGGAATGGTCGTAGAATCTCATGGTTGGAAGGGACCTCAGGAGGTCATCTAATCCAACCCCCTGCTTAAAGCAGGACCAATCCCCAATTTTTGCCCCAGATGCCTAAATGGCCCCCTCAGGGGCTGACCTCACAATCCTGGGTTTAGCAGGCCAATGCTCAAACCACTGAGCTATCCCTCCCCCCACAAGATCTTGTCTTGGGGTTCATTAAATAACAACCCAATGAATGAGAAAGGAATAAATCTTTTATTAAAACAAACCTGAGAGTGTCTATGGTGAACTGCTGTGCACAGCTACATGGAGTTCTGCACCTCTGCTTCCAGGGGACGGCTCAGTATTCCTATAGTCCTAATACAGTCCCTTTTGAGCGAGCCTCTGTAAAATAATTATCTTGTACAAACATATCTCTACACTTGCTGCCCCTGCAGTGGCAGGGAATGAATTAGGTGAGATCCGCCCAGCTGCCCTAGCAGGTGATCCAAGCCTGTGCTGCAGAGGAAGTTAAAAAAAAAAAAAGATATTCACCTTCCGCATTACAAACCTGTCCCTGTTTTTTCACGGAAAAAAGTTTGACATTTGAAAATTTTCACCCAGCTCTTCTAATCCCATTCAGAGATGTTTTAAAGGCAGTGCATGGGGTTTAGGCTGGTATTTACAAAGGAACCTAAGGGCTGTTTACTTTAGTTTAGCAAAGGGATAGAGTAGTTGTCCCATGAAGAGCAATAAATCCACAGCCCCACCCGCTCCCTTCTCCCCACACTGAGAAAACTGCTTTCGTTTTTCACTCCTCAGTTAATAGATAACTTTGGGAAAAGCCTCTCTGGTTTCCCTGACAGCAATTACCCAGTCCCAGGGTTCAAAGGTAGCAGGCAGCCATAACCAGCACCCCCAGGTTTCGGAGTTCCGGGACCCAGATCTCCAGGTAGTACATTCTGCTTATTTAAAATTCAGTTGTGTTTGGTAATATTCTGGTGCTGCTCAGAGCCAGTCCAGCCCCGTGCTGCTAGCTGCTGGGATTGCATTGATCTGTTCCGGAGTGAGGGTAAATTTTCGCATTTCCACTCTTCAGTCCCTCCCCCGGGAAAATCTTCCAGCTTTTCTTCTATCCGAGACGGTCAGTCCTCTAGTTCCTTTGCCCTTCTCTATCCATCTAACTAGGCCTGCCCTGTGCCGAGTATCAGTGTTTGCATGCCAGACCAGAAGGATCACTAGAGATCAGTGTAATATAGCGGTTCTCAAACTGTGGATCGGGACCCCTGTTTTTGTGGGGTCACCAGGGCTGGCTTAAACTTGCTGAGGCCCAGGGCTGAAGCTGAAGCCCGAGCCCCACCGCCTGGGGTTGAAGCCTGAGGACTTCAACCCTGGGAGGTGGGGCTTAGGTTACAGGCCCCCTGCCTGGGGCTGAAGCCCTTGGTCTTCTGTTTTAGCCCCCCTCTGCTCCCTCCCCCCACACATGGGATAGTGGGGCTTGGGCTTGGGCTTTGGCCTCCCCATCCTGGACTGCGGGGCTCAGGTGGGCTCAGGCTTTGGTCCTCCCCCTCCTGGGGTCATGTAGCAATTTTTGTTGTCAGAAGGGGGTCGCAGTGCGATGAAGTTTGAGGATCCCTGGTGTAATACCTTCACTCTCCCCACAGGGGATGAACACGTGCTTCTTAAGCCATCTTTTCTCAGATGTGTTTGTACTGTGGGCTGGTTCTTAACCAAGAGGCCCTTTTAGAGACACTTCTTGCAGCTTCTGAATCCTGATCCCATGTCTTCCTTCTGGCTTGGCTACAGGCAGGAGTATCTTTAGGAATTTGCAAAGCAGCCAAAGTGAGTTGGGCACCCTACTCTAATTGAATTTCAGTGGGATTTGGGTGCCTCATTCCCCCAGTCCCCATTGAAAAATCCAGCTACTCTAAACACATTGTTTTCTTACTTTCATTTCTAACAGCTCTCCCTCCAAGTCCCTGCATTCCCTGATGCCTGTATCAGGTCAATTGTCAGTTCTGTTCCTCTTGTGTGTTTGCTGCTGCCTCTCTAATGCACATGTAATCAGTGAATTTGATCACGATAGAATTTTCACCAGAGACCTCTGGCAGTGTTGCCAGTTCTTGTGATTTTTATCACAAGTCTTGTGATTTTGGTGGTTTTCTTAAATCTCCAGCTCCTGGAGTCCTGTGATTATGTGAGGCTCTCAGCTTTCCTCAAAAAAGTAAGTTTCTAGCCCTCAAGGTTGCAGTGAAAACTTGAAAATGTGAACTGTCTGTGATTTAAAAGCTCCAAAAACAGAAGGTGAATAAAAAGAACCCCAAATGTACTATTATTATTTTTAAAATTTCATAATTTTTAAGCCAGTCCCTTGATTTTGGAACTCTTGGAGCTGGCAATACTGCACCTGATAAAGACATAAGGCAACTGTGCTGTGTGCAGAAAAGCCATTGGTTTTCCTCATTTAGCAGGTCAATAAAAACCTCTGGAAACCTTAAGAAAGCTCTGGACTGGGCTAGAACTAGCAGGCAGCATCACTGGAGAGTGGCAGATCTGTCACTGTGGGGACAGAAGCTGCTCCATGGAGCAGCTGGAAATGCTGTGCTCTTCCCAGTCTGTGAACCACCATCCTAAGGCATTTGAGAAGACAAGGCTCCTAGACAGTGGTTTTGTGCTGGGATTTCTTATCCCTACAGCTACCTCAATACTAACTAGAGCTGGTTGGATATTTTTAGGATGGAACATTCTTCTGCCAGAAAATGCCATTTCATTGAAATCGAAACGTTTCATGGGAACGTGTTGATTATGATGGAGATTGAAACCCATCTATTTCCCAGCCAGCTCACCCGCCTTCCTGGTCCACAAGCAGCCTGCCTGTCTTCTAGGCACACAGGGTGCCAAGGAGCTGGCACCTTGGATCTCAAGTTCTCTGGCTCCTCGGCAGCACCACAGGCAGGCTGCTATGGTGCCCAGGGAGGTGGGACTGGCACTTCTTGAACATTTTTTTGAAAAGTTCCTTTCCGTGGGAATTTTGCAATTCCAGCTTTATGTTCCGAATCTGAATGAATATTTTTGTTTTTTTAAATGCAAAGTTTCCTTCAGGACAGAAATTCCACTTTCTGCCCAACTCTAAGACTAGCCCATGGAATCAGCTCTTCTCAATTTCCATTCCTCATCTAAGATTAAGAAAACCCGCAGTCATTTCCAGGTAAAACTGAATTTAGTGATAAACATCTGTGATTTGTTGTGGTGAGCCACTGTGTTTTTAAATCTACCCCGATGGAAAGTGCTGTGAACATTGTGATAGATCTCTCTAGAATGCAATGTGTAGATCCAAGGGCCCCATTCCTAAAAGAGCTGAGAGCCAGCTTTTCAAGCGCTTTTCAAGCAGGGCAATATTTTCAAATGAAACCAGCTTTAATTTAAGCAACAAAATAAGCGACCAAATTTTAAAGGGTCTCAGCACCCTACCTGCTAAAGAGAGCTGGTTGGAAATTTTCCATTGAAATGTTTTTTTCAACAGAAAATGTTTTCTGTGAAATTTAAATTAGCTGTAGAAAAATGTCAAATTTGCCTATTTCTTTTTAATTTTCCGTAGTTAAGACCAAAGCAGACTGTGAAGAACTTCAAAAAGAACTCATAAAACTAAGTGATTGGGCAACAAAATGGCAAATGAAATTTAATGTGGATAAATGTAAAGTAATGCACATTGGAAAAAATAACCCCAACTGTACATACAGTATGATGGGGGCTAATTTAGCTACAACAAATCAGGAGAAAGATATTGGCGTCATCGTGGATAGTTCTCTGAAGACGTCCAGACAGTGTGCAGCGGCAGTCAAAAAAGGAAACGGGATGTTGGGAATCATTAAAAAAGGGATAGAGAATAACACAGAGAATATCTTATTGCCCTTATGTAAATCCATGGTACACCCACATCTTGAATACTGCGTACAGATGTGGTCCTCTCATCTCAAAAAAGATATACTGGCATTAGAAAAGGTTCAGAGATGGGCAACTAAAATGATAGGGGTTTGGAACGGGTCCCATATGAGGAAAGATTAAAGAGGCTAGGACTTTTCAGCTTGGAAAAGAGGAGACTAAGGGGGGATATGATAGAGGTCTATAAAATCATGAGTGGTGTGGAGAAAGTGAATAAGGAAAAGTTATTTACTTGTTCCCATAATATAAGAACTAGGGGCCACCAAATGAAATTAATGGGCAGCAGGTTTAAAACAAATAAAAGGAAGTTCTTCACATAGCGCACAACCTGTGGAACTCCTTGCCTGTGGAGGTTGTGAAGGCGAGGACTATAACAGGGTTTAAAAGAGAACTGGATAAATTCATGGAGGTTAAGTCAATTAATGGCTATTAGCCAGGATGGGTAAGAAATGGTGTCCCTAGCCTCTGTTTGTCGGAAGGTTGAGATGGATGGCAGGAGAGAGATCACTGATCATTACCTGCTAGGTTCACTACCTCTGGAGCACCTGGCATTGGCCACTGTCGGAGACAGAATACTGGGCTGGATGGATCTTTGGTCTGACCCAGTATGGCCATTCTTATGTTCTTATGTTCCATTGAGAAAAATTGAAATGAACCATTTTGTTTTGGGTTTGGTTGACACTAATGGACCCCCTGAGCTGCTGAGATGTACCATGGGAGTCCCAAGACCCTGATGGATCATGGGAGATGTGGTCCATAGAAGAGAATGGGGCATGAGGCATCTGAACTGCAACACTAGACGCTCAAACTGACGCAACATGAAACGTTTCAGTGTCATCAAAACAAAAATGTTCAGAACTTTTCATTCTTTTAAGTTTAGATATTTTCACTTTTTGTTCCAATTTAGGGTGAAAAACAAATATCCAAATCTCAGATTTTCCCATGAGACAAAAATTCCACTTTTTTATCATCTCTAATGTGATGCTCTTTTGACAATCTGGCCATGCATGTCACTGTGGAAGTTGAGCTGAGCCCTTTTGAACATCTGACCCTTATCTAGGTGCCTAACTGTGAGCTGAGCACTTTTGGAAACCCGGTACCAGTTAAATGTGCTGAGCCATTCTGGAATTTCAGCATTAGTGGCATCCTGGTCCTTTTATTTATGCTCTAATGGCCTAACTGTGATTTCATTTACGCCAAAGTAAACCATCAGTAGCTCCAGTGTAAAGAAGGGAGTGACAAAGGTATGAGACTTCTATAAGTGGGAAAAGAATCAGTAAGTGTTTCTGTGAAAGTCACATGCAAAAGTTTGTACCTATAACATGTCTTGGGCCAAATGAAGGGCTCTTTATTCAGACCTTACAGAGACAAAAATCCCATCAGCTTCACTGGGAAGCTGAGTCAGGATTTAGCCATTTGCAAATAGAATTATTCTTTAATCCACTGAGAGGTAAATGCGTGTTATCTTTAAAGGAACTAAAATCCTTCTCCCTATTGCTTTCATTAATTCCTAGTTTTTCTTTTTCCAGTGTGCATCAGGAGATTTTATTGTTGTTATTAGTTACCATTTGCATTCAGTTTCACCCAGTGTCTCCATTCAGGATTGGGACCTCACTGTGCCAGGTGCTGTACAAACATAAAATAAAAAGCAGTCTGAAGCCTTGGTTAATTTGGGTTTCTAAACGCACTTGTTACTAATAACAGGTTCTTTATCCAGGTAGTTACTTAAAATTAATTAAAAGGATGAAATTGGTGGGATACACATAGATATCTTATAAATTTGATTTAATACAGAAAAGTGTAACTGAAACAATAGAAAAATGAAATCTAGCAAGTATAAGAAAATAACCCCCTGGGTTGTGCATAGGTACAGCCTTATGGCTGGCACAGGGTAAAACAATTCCCAATGCTGATACACTTAGAACATCATAGAACACCATTAAACCGCAAAGATAGCTGAAAAAAGGAAGTGGAAATCACCAAAGAGGGCTTGTTTATACTCAGGCTTTCGCCATTCAGTCATCCCTGGTGTCCCAACAACAGGCTGGATAACCACGTTTTATTCATCCACACATGTTTGAGCTCATATCTGATAGGGGTTTGACTCTTGCACATACGTGGTATTCTGACCATTTGTGGTATTCCAGCTAACCATAGTGAAGTTTCCGCCAGTTAATACCTCACTTGTGTCAATTAATGCCCTGATAGTTTTCATATCTCAATGTGGTTAAATTAATAATACCTTATTGCAAAAGGACCTAAAAATCTACTATTTTGTGCAATCTTGCAGTGTACTTGTTCCTTTGCAGTTTATTTAACATGTGCCAAGCACATATTACTAAATTCCATCACCTCTGGTCAAGCACATAGGCTAGCCCTTGCTAACAACCAGGTCTCAGATAGGCCTCATGCTAATTCTTAATCTTAAAACCTATAGCAAAGTCTGATATACTGAATCTTTGGTGTCATCTACTTACACTACTGCTTAGCACATAGGTTTTACATTAATCAGAAACAGAGGCCCTTAAAGATCAGGTCAGAGGCCTCCGGTGAACACTCAATGAGCTTGCAATCTAAATAATTTGTTATGAATTTATCTAGTGGTTTTAAGCTAATAGGTGAAGTTCTGCTCCCAGCTGCACAGGCTCACTGATCATAACAGCGGAGCTGGGCCAGTGGAGGACACAGTTAGTGGATAGCCATGGTGGTTGTACTGAAGGAAACTATGCCTTAGGCACAATTGCACTATCTTTGTGACAGGCATTTAAATAATTTTATTGATCCTTGTCACAGGGCTGCCATCTTCGAACACTGCCCCATGGCAGGAAGGTGCCCCACAGGCACCCAGCCTCAGTTCCCCCTTCTCCCAGGGCCTCAGGAATCATTCACAGAGACTTATATTCAAGAACAACCTCCCTTTCTTGGGGACTGGTATATTTAGTACAAAATAAACCCAAAGCAAAGTCAAACCCAAAGTAAAGCCTCTTCTGCTCCAGTCTCCTACTGGGCACAGCCTGTCCTTCCTGAGGTCTCTGTTTCTCAGCCCTGCTCTCTGGTCTCTCCCCTTGAGCTCAGGGGGCCTACATTTCTAGGCAGCAGCCCACTTCTCCCTGCCTGAACTTCCCTGCACCAAGCAGCTCCCTGTCTCTTGCTCAGACAGGGCCCACACAGCCGTCCACCCTCTGCAGGTTCACTTCCCCAGCTGACCAGGACTCTTCCCTACATGAAGTCCAGGTAGTCTCTCTTAAATCCAGCTAGGGACAGCCAACTAGTCACAAGGGCATTGGTCTCTTTCCCATATATCTACACAGCCCTTGCAGCGAGTCTCCAAGCCCAGGTCGTCAGAATGGGACTTGCACTGCCATGCTAAAAATAGAGTTGGTGTCACCCTGTGACAATCCTCCTTTTCATGTACACTGAGCTATTTTACCTTTGAGGTCTCTGAACTCAGAGCCCTCTTGTGCTTCCCATTTCCAGGTGCTGTGGGTTTTGTATTCCTTGTTATTGAACTTGCAGCTTCTTTCTGTTGTATTCATATCTGGGTCTTCAGGATGTGCTTTTCTGTTTCATAGCAATGGGTTTCTCAGTTCCCTGGACAGCAGCCATTCAGATGCTGGTGCTAGCGCTGGCCCTCCATTCCACTGCAGGTAAATTCACTGTATTCATTTTTGTTATGCACAGCGATAGTTTGCACTCACACACTAATTTCAGAAACTGTGAGCCTATCTGAATTTTTATCTCCCTTCCCATAACAGTTCATTTCCATACTGTTAGAGGCCTGGCTGGTCTTTAATGTTCAATGGTGGGGGTATTGAAAATCAGTTAAAATTGTAAGCTATCACTTTGAGTTTCAGGGTTTTTTCCCTGGCCCTGCTTGCAGGCAGTAGGCTCTGTAGGGAAGTGTGGGATCTGGGTCTAGCAGCAGGCAGTCTGCAGAAAGCCAGCCTTGAGTAAGGTGGGGTTTGTTGGACCTCTGTGTTTCAGGGAGCAGCCTGCTTTCTCTCTGTGTGTTTTTGGGTTCTTGTGTATTATCATCCTGAATTCTAAGACATAGTACAAACTTGCAACCTTCCAGCAAGAGTATTTTATGTTTTTTATCTAATTTCACTATTTGTATGCTATGAACGCAACACATAGAAACACTGACTTACATTTAAGGAAATTGTTTGTTTGTTAATTTCATGGACTTTTTTTCTGTTAAACTCGTGGAAATTAAGAACTTCATGAAGTCCCCAGCTGCCTCTCCTTTTTCTCTGAAGCTCAAAGAATGAGTAGAGCCCTGTTCTGTATCACATTATGTGGTGCAGTTTGCACTGTAGGTAGTTTAATTCTCTTTGTCTGCTATACAGCCCTCTCAGGCAATGTGCTGCAGACCAAGTGGTTACCAGCTGGTTAGTGGTACAGAGTATGTGTAAGAGATACTCATTCTGAAACTCTGAGCCCTTTGCTCCTCTCCTTTCCAAGAAGTGGAAAGAAGTATATGAGATGGAGCCCAACTGGCTAGGAGGAGTCACTTAAGCTAAAAAAAGGATTGCTATATCTTGCATGCACCTTTATAGTTTCTGTAATCCTCAACTAGCAATTAGAAAGACACGTGCTCTCTCTCTCTCTCATATGCACACTTATCTAGATACAACAGTCACTAATTTTGTTTATTTACACATTATTTTCTTCAATGCAGCCCTCTATTTTATTTTCAAGGACACTGACATATATGGAAAGTTAGAAAGGTAGTAATAAGTAGAGCTCATCGGGAATTTTTTGATAAAACTTTGTTGTTATTGTTGAAAAGTACTTACTCATCGAAACTCAGACTGTTCAAGAACCAGTGTCAGTTTCAATGAATTTACCAATTCAAAAAAACGTACAGAAAAAAGTTTTGAAATTGTGAAAAATGTTTCATTTTGACATATTCAAAATGAAAAATTCTAGTTTTCTGATTCAAAATCACTTCAGTCTTTAGAAATTAAAGCCTCATTGGACTAACAAAAAATTTACCCCACCCTCAAAAAAGTCACAATCAAAGCACGAGACAAGGTGGGTGAGGTAATATCTTTTTATTAATAACTTCTGTTGGTGAGAGAGACAAACTTTCAAGTCACACAGAGCTCTTTTTCAGGTCTCTTTCATCAGCAGAAGTACTCACCTTGAGTACCTTTCCCAGACGTGAAGAAGAGTTCTGTGTAAGCTTGAAAGCTTGTCCCTTTCACCAGTAGAATTGGATCCAATAAAAGATATTACCTCACCCACCTTGTCTCTGTAATATCCTGGGACTGAAACAGCTACAACTATTGCATGAAATCGAAATAAAACATTTGAAAATGATCAAAATGAAACATTTTCATTCCCCCCCCACGAATATTATTTTTCCCCATTTCTAGCAGAGAAAAAAATTTCAGACTCCTAAACATTTCCCAGGATGGGAAAACCTACCCAGCTCTAGTAACAAGTCATTTTGGAGCTGGGCAGACCAAGAGAGAAGTAAACCATTGATTGTCATTTGAAGTCCGGATAGTCTTCAATGGCCTTTATTTCAAATACAGTTTGACCAGTTTCGTGCAGACTATGGAGAGCTATCCTCCTTCAATTTCAGAGTGGAGTTTGCCATTTTCAGGCCAGGCCAATTTTCCTAACCAAACTTAGGGGCAGAGGTGCATATCAAAAGGCCCACAATTGAATCTAGGTTGGAATCATGACTATGCAGCCTAGTCAGGACCACGTAATTCCAAAACTTCTTCACAAACTATAGCTGCAGAGAGGGACATAGACAAACCACTGGGAGTGCATGGACCCCATAACAAATTATGTGTCTCTTATCTTTATAGGTAACAGCCATGAACCATTGATTGTCCTGGACAATTATGAGGACAATGGGATCCGAGTCACTTGTTTTTCTGAGAGGAGATTTTCTGATGTGCAAGTGCTGTGGACAGACAGTAAAGGACACAATCTTACTGGAAGTCCAATCACCCCAACCTCCAACACAGATGAGGCTAGTGCCAAAAGTTCGATCCTTCTGAAATCAGGATCTGACAATGCCATCTCCTGCAACATAATTGATAACGTGCTAAAGACCTCAACCGAATCTACAGTTGTAATTGCAGGTAAATAAGAACTTGTATCAGTGTCTTCCAGGAGGAAAAAACACAGGTTGTCTCAGAATGATTCCAAATCTTTTAGATGAACACAATTCCCAACTCCTCCAGAAATCATCTTCATTGATCTTTTCCTTTTTTTTTTTACACAGAACCACCACTTACAAGTATCTATAGGTAAAAAGTAAAATTCGTTGAAGTATTATTATTAATAAATCTAACAATAACCCGTCCTAAGTGTGGAGTTGCTTGGTAGAAATTAACTGCACCAGTGGGCAGCAGTGTCTTTTGACAATTTCACTATTTAACAGGCTGATGGAGAATGCCATCTCTCTCTCTCTCTCTGAGACCAGGTGGGCAAGGTAATAACTTTTATGGGACCAACTTCTGTTGGTGAAAAAGACAAGATTTGGAGCTTACACAAAGGTCCAAAAGGTACTCAGAGTGTCTCAGCTAAATACAACGTGGAACAGATTGTTTAGCATACGGAGTTAACACATGTTGCAAGAGATCACTCAAGGTAACATGGGTAGTCTGCAGCTCTGTAGTCATAGGACGAAAGAGGGTTAGTGGGTTACAGATTGTTGTAGTAAGCCATAAATCCAGTGTCTTTACTGAGTCCATGATTTTTAGAGTTTAGCAAAGTTATTAATTTAAACTCCCAGGCTTGTCTTTTGCAGGTGTTGTGCAGGTTTCCCCTGAGGATGAGGACTGAGAGGTCAGATATGGAGTGATTGTTCTGTGACAAGTGTTTGCCCATGGGTGATATGGTATTCTCGTCTTTTATGATTTTTCTGATTCAGTTCATTTGTGAGCACGGTGATTGTCTCATTTCACCTACATAGTTGTTATTGGAGCATTTAGTGCACTGGATGAGGTACACCACATAGGCATGTGTGGGACCCATGGATCTTGAAAGGTGTGTTGTGATGGGTATTGATCGTCTAGCAGTGGCGATATGTCTGCAACTTTTCATCTGTTGTTCTGGCAGCGTCTGGTGCCACTTTAAGTTGGTGTCCAGGTCTGTGGGGAGCTTGCTTCTGTTGATGAACTTGGTGAGGTTGGGGTGTTTGTTTCAAGGCCAAAAGTGAGGATTCAGGAAAGATTTCTTTCAGGATGATGTTCCCATTGAGTCTGGGTTGTAACTATTTAAAGATATCCCGTATGGGTTCCAGTGTGGGCTGGTAGGTGACAGTGGGTGTGGTCAAAGGGTTTTTTCCATACTGAACCAGGTTCTCTCAGGGTATTTGGGTGGCCTGGTCCATGAGGTGATCTACTTCTCTGGTGGAGTGTTCTTGTTTAGTGAAGGCAGATTTAAGTGTGTTAAGGTGTGTACCTCAGGCTTTCTCCTCAGAACGTATTCTGTGGTATCTGAATGTCTGGCTGTAAATAGCAGATTTCTTGGCGTGTTTGGGATGTTTACTGAATCTGTCGAGATAGGTGTTGTGATACATGTGTTTCTTGTATATAGTTGTCTGTAGGGTTCCATTGTTGAAGCTGATTGTTGTGTCCAGGATGTTGATGCTGGTGTGGGAATGTTCCAGAGGGGGTGGTCTAATCTCTCTCTCATGACCATCAGCATAGTATCTCATTGTGGAATTTTCAAAAGTGCCTCTGGGTGTTAGGAGCAAAGCATGGAATTTCAAAGGGAGCAGTGCTCCTAAATTCCTTCGACACATTTGAAAATCTCATCCTAAAGACCAAATCCAATGCACACTGAAGTCAATGGAAAGACTTTCATTGCCTTCCATGGCTGATGATTAAGGCCTTGGAGATGTTTTTTTCAAGAACAAGCTCAGTACTGATATAACTCCTCCCATTTAGATCAATGGGAGTTCTACCAGTGACTTCAACTGGGACAGAGTCAGGCCAATACTGAGTGCTTTTGAAGATCCCACCTTGAGTGTTTATAGCTATCTTTGGATGTTACTGGAATTCTTCATTAAGGCACCCTCTGTTTCTCTGGAATGCATGAATCTAGCCTGATAATACATTGATGTATGTGTTTCTTACTCTCAGGAGGAATGGGTCTGGGACCTATAGCAACTATTCACAATATCACGAGGAAAACTGCATAACCTTTCGATGCAAATCCACCCCTTCATGCATAAGACAGTGCCTTCAGTGTGTCCTAGAGAGAGTTCAGATCTCACCTGCTTCTCATGAAGATTTAATTTAGTTTTGTTGTTTTTTGAAAAAGTTGAATGACATGAGAGAATAACGGACACTGTGAACTGTTTTGCAGATGTTTTCTTCCCTGCCACCTCCCCATGGATGACTGCCTTCATTGTGATATTGCTGATTAGCATAGCCTTGGTTATCGCTGCGATTTATAAGCTGAAAAGTACGTTTTCCTATTCATGTTATTTCAGCAAACACCAAAGAGTCTAAACACTGTGATATGAAAGAGCTTGGGTAGAAGATGTGACTCATTCCCATGTACAGCCTGTACCCCTTGCAAACCATCCAAAATTGCTCAGTGAGGCTGTTCGGGCTAGATTCACAAAGAAACAGGTGAGGGGATGCTTACAACATCTAATTTCCAGGTGCCTGGATAATCAATGGTATTAACAAAGCATGTGTGAGGTGCCCAGGCTCCCTGTATAGTGAATGGAGAGAGGTAGGCGCCTCAGAATGGGATTCAGATAAGCCAGCCCTCTACATATATCTTTACCTGAATCAGTCGGTGGGTGGTGCCATGCCAAGGGGTGTGTGCAGAGCCCTGCCCTTCACTTGGCGATAAATGCCTAAATACAGGCTTCAGGGAGGCACCTATCTCTGCTTATCATTCTCAGCTCCAAGCTCTTTCTGGCTATCATGTGCCTTCGCCATGTTAGCAATAAGCTGGAGGGAGGAGCTCCGTTGTAACTTTTAGCCCAGTGGCTATTGAACTCATGTGGCATATTGGAGAGCCATGGTTTAAGCCTTTCTCAGTCTTTCCTGTTGAAGCTCTTGCACTGTAGATTAAAAAATGAAAGGATCATTGGGCCAGAGAGATAAAGCAAGCATGAGAATGACTCTGTAGCCTGGTGGTACGCATACTCACTGGAGCAATGGGGGACCCAAGGATGAGTTCCCCCCACTCCAATGACTTTTTTATTATTATTTATCCAAAGTGGAACAGCTTTGGCGGGAGAGATTGAGTGTGCCCCATCTCACTATTTCCCATAGCCCACTGGTTAGGGCATTCACTTGAGAGGTAGCAGAACCCTGTTTAAATCCTATTTCCTCATCATGTGGAGGCAGGGAGGGCAGGGCAGAGCTTGAGTAAGGGGTCTCCCATATCCCAGGTGAGAGGGCCTGATCCAATAGGTGAGCTCTGAACATGCTTACCAGATCGGGTCCTGCATGCAAGGTAGGCAGAGGAACGTCTATCTTTCCCTGGTGCTGAGGGAAGTTTGACTGCAAAAATGTAGGCGCTGAGTGAGTTTAGGTGCTAACAGTTTTGGGGGCAGCTGAGCAGGGGTTTAGTGAATCCCACTGGAGCCTGATTCTGGGTTTTAGGTGCCTAAAGTGGCAGTTAGCGCCTAAGTCCCTTTGTGAATCTAACCCTTCATGTAGTAACAAGTGTAAGAGTTCTGCATGATTAGCCTCTCTACCACCAGGCTCCTGGCATCACAAAATGGCAGACGACCCTGACCACCATGCTGGGTTTTTTACCTTTTTATTACATTTGGGCAAGGATAATACATGAGAACAGACAGTTACAGACAGTCTCATGGCACACAGATGTCGAACAATATGTAGGAAAGGAAAAAACACAACTACAACATATGTATTACCTGTTGCTATATCGTAAATCCCAACCATTCTTCAGAATTTGTGACACTGAACAGGGCTTTGTGCACTAGGAAATGGGCTGAGTGGAAACACTGCTTTCACCTAGCTGACCAAACAGCTACTGCATTCATCACGGCCTTCAGGAGTTGCCCATTTTTCTTGAGCACTAGTTTTAACTGTTAGTGTGGATCAGATCTGACTTGTGTGATGGTTACTTGAAAAATCACACATTTCCAGTCCTGTGCGGTCTATGAAATATGACTGCTGTGAAGCACACAGAGCCATAATATGAAGATAAATTGTCTCCTTTTAAAAAAAGCATTGTTTTATTTATTTAATTACTTTTTCAGAAAACAATGAAACAACTGCTCAGGCTGGTAAGTCCCAATAAATATAATATTTACTCATCTCCAAGTATTGTGTAAGTATTAAGCATTACTAGTTAGTTGCACAGTACAAACCCTGGGGTTGATTCTCCTCTATGTTGTTGATTACTCTCAGTTTGCAGTGGTGGGCCCTGAAAGTTTAACATTTGTCTTAAAATCACTTCTAGCAGCAGTTCCAAAGCTGGATTCTGCTAATGTTGCAGGGCACTTGTTGATGGTCCACAGAGAACAGGATAGCTGACTTTCCTGCTTGTTCCTAGCTGCTAAACTGTATTAAAAAACAGATAAAAACACATGAAATACCTCCCTAATAGTACTTTCCAATGCTGAAGTTGCCACAGGGGTATTATTTCATGGGAGGGGTAGTCTGTGCTACCATGAATGGGAAGAGAGATTTCCATGGGACACACTCTCTAGTATGAAGTTGTCCACGTTAGGGTTGGTCAAATTTTTTCTGTCCCAACTTTTTTTTCTGACTAAACAAAAATTTTGCAGAAATTATATGTTGTCCTCAAAACGTGTCAAAATGCATAGAATTGTAGAAATGTAGGCCTGGAAGGGATCTTTAGAGATCATCTACTCCAACCCCCATACTGAGACAGGATCAAGTTTACTTAAACCATCCCTGACAAGTGTTTGTCTAACCTGTCCCACAACCTCCCTTGGTGACCTGTTCCAGTGCTGAACTATCGTGAGAGTTAGAAAGTCATTCCTAATATCTAGACTAAATCTCCCTTTCTGAAAACTAAGCCAATTCTTCCCTGTTCTACCCTCAGTGGATATGGACAACAACTGATCACCATTCGCTTTATAACAACCTTTTACAGACTGTTATCATGTCCCCTGACAGCCTCCCCTTCTCTAAACACATCCCATTCTGTCAACCTTTCCTCATAGGTCATATGCACAAAGGAGTTTGAATTAAGGTTGTTCCAGCAGCCTTAATTCCAGAATTTCCTAACTTCTGAGTGCTTGATTTTGCAACCTGAACTTTCTTTTAACATCGTTCTAATGTAATATTTATATAACTTTTGAAACTAGCTGTTAATGTACTAATCATTATCTCTGGGTTTGTAATATATTTCTATCTGTGTGCAGTAAATGACAAGAAAGCCATCGAAGACGGTAACTATAACATATGTTATGTATCCTTTCAATAATATTTCTGTACATCTATCAGATCTGGTGAAAAATAGTATTTGACAAATGCTAAAATCAAGGAATTACTCATCAACAGGTTCTGATTTTTGTGAATGTACCTGATAAAGCAAACCCCCTGTTTTACAAACTAATCGGGGATTGAAGAGTTCATAAAATCAAAAAGTTAATAAAATGGAACATGTCAAAATGACAGTAGGTCCAGTGCATAAGTTGCAGTATGGGGTACTTCAATGCTTTCTATTTGACCTTCACACCACTGGAAAGCAATTTCCAGGGTACATAAGGCATCAGGATATGAAGGAAAGTCGATTTTTCCTAATTAACATCACATTTGTTCTGTGATTATTTTTCTCCATCAGGAAAAATGGTTTGTATAACTAGCCATTCATAAAATTGGTGGTTGTAAAACTGAGGCTCTACTGTATGTGAAAACAGTTGCCAGAATTTCCCAGTGAAGAACTGGCAGTCTATGAAAGTCCTTTACCTAGCATTGGGTGTTTGGTGTACAGTATTTCAGCTGTATCCACTCAAGTCACACGGTTTTGTTTGTATTTGCAGACTTGATAAGTAAAGCATTCTAAAAAGCTTGATTGGGTAAAATACATGTTTGATGCTGAATTCATATAATTGATTGAATGGTGCTGGCCACCTCTGAAGCTTTGCTTAGTCACAAATATGAAAGTTTTTAAATGTGGTCAAATTGAACCAGATTCCTAGTATTTATGAATTGTTTGCAAATGTGACCTGCTGGCATGAGACCAGCTCTGACATCTGTCTCTGGTTTTTATCTATCTATCTATCTTTGGCATCCATTTTTCTATCTATTGTATCTAACTACTGCATACAAATTTCTTAATGTTACATGGTTTGGAAGAGAAATTCATTAGTCCAAGTCCTAAGAGTTGGGATCGTTGTCAGTATTGAACTGCCATCAAATGGGGGAAAAGGACAAAGGGTTTTGAATGTTAGAAAAGTCTCCCTTCCCTTAAGGGATCAGATCCTCAAATAGTGTAAACTGGTGAAGCTTCATTGTGGAGCTATGCTGATTTACTCCAACACTGGACCTATACAGATTTACATCAGCTGAAAATCTGGCTTACAGTGTTAAATTCAACCACTTCCTGTCCAGATGGAAATAAAAGATCCATAATGTTTAATTTACATTGTTCTAAATAGAAAGCTTGGAGGCATCTGATAAAAGCCTCAGAACTAGAGTATATTAATGTGTGTTTCCCGCTGTAATTCTGAAATATGTTTTCTTTCAGAAATAAGGCTTCTCAAAAAAGAAATGGGTAAGAGTGTATTTTAGCTCAACTAATTATTTTCTGCTCTGGGTAAGTGTATGCTTTGCCAGGAGAACTGTCAAGAAGTCCAAGTCCAAATATTATAATGTCATGGTACAGAGTCTGCAGTTAAGAGGGAGACAGTTGTACCATTCAAAGTTTTTTTCAAAGGAGCCCAAGGGAGTTGAGCACTCAGCCTTGGATTTTCAAAGATGATCCAAGGGAGTTAGGAGCACAAGCCCCACTGACTTTCCTTGAGAGTTGCGCTCCTAAATCGCTGAGGCTCAGATCCTCAAAGGTGTTTAGGCTCCTTACTCCCAAACCTCTACCACCTGTTGCATTTAAATGGGAATTAGGCACCTAACTCCTTAAGTGCTTTTGAAAATCCCAACGAAATTCTTTGTTCAAGCATTAATAACTTCCCCCCCAAAATTCCAGCTGGATTTGAATTTCTCATGCTTGGTGATTTCATTTGAAAGGTTGAATCCTGCTCTCACCCAGCTCACCCACATTTCCCCTTTAAATTGTAGGATTTATATAGTGATTTAAAGCCTAATAACCTGCCTGTGACATTTAGGTCCCATACATACTATAGGTGAGGTTTTCAAAACCACCTAAAGGATTTAGAAGTAAAAGTCCCATTGAAAATCTCCACTAAGATTTGTTATAAAAAAGAAAATGTGTGTGACTCAGTAAAATGGCTGTCCCATTAGAAACCAAGCTGCCCACTGGGGCCAGGGAACTGGTCTGTGCAGCAGGGCACTGGAACAATGCTGGGTTTTACTGTATTCAACCTTGTTCACCACCTGAGTACCCCAGCCACACTGCCAAAGGCCTTGTCCATGCCCTCCTCCATCCCCAACATCACTTAGCTCTCCCCCAGACTGTTCAACCTGTAAGCTAAATCCTAGTCTGACAGGTTTCTTCAAGTCTGGGGTCCCCTCCAACGAGCTACAGGAGGGCCTCTGTAGCAAACCTGCAGGCTCCAGATCACTGACCGCTTGGGTTCCAGTTTTCCCCATCTTCTGACTCTTTCCATGCCCCTTGTTAACAGAGCTGGTTGGGAGTTTTCCAGTGAAGAGTTTTCATTGGAAAATGCTGGTTCACAGAAACCCAAACTTTTTATGGAAGTGTATCCGTTTTGACAAAGCTTTAGTTGAGAGAAGTTTTTCAGGTCCAAGATGCATTTTCTGGTCGAAACCCCAGAGAGATCCCACTGTCAATAGGCTGGTGGTTAGGACACTCATCTGGTATGAAGTAGGCAGAACACAGACTAGAAGCTGCATTTGTTGCATCCTAGCAGAGGACCCTAACCACTATGCCATTGGCTACCTCAGGGTGAGTCTATGTGTGTGTGCGCGTGTGTGAAATCTCGATAGGGCTAGGGTTTCAACCCAGTAGAATGTGAAAGTTTTTAAAACCTTGAAAATTCTCATAGGCTTTCCCACCCAGCTCTACTAGCTAATAATAGGAGTGAGGACAGAGTGGGAGAGGACACAGAAAAGGCTGAAACCCTTGTTTTCAGAGACTGCAGCTTCCCCTTTAGCACTGGGAGAGGGAAGCAGCTGATGGATCTGAGCAGTTCCACTGGCTTCTTTTGACCTAGATGAATTCAGATATGATGGGTTTGGGAAATGAGTCAAAACAGGCCTAGATCTGAGCTGTTTTGAGGCTGCTGTGTGTGTCTGGGTGGAATAAAGGAGTTTGTGGTGATTATGGTTGTGTAGCTAGAGGAACCATAAGCAAATAAACTGTGAGAACTGTCAGGACACTATTTCTAAAGGAACATTTTATTTTATTTCTCTCTGCAAAAGCTTGCTAAACCCCATATGTGTGTATTGTTTACAAATGTTAGAAAAAGATGGGGAGATTGTCATGCTTAAAGGCCTATATACAGCTATGAATCCGAAAGCTGAGACTTTCAAAGCTGCCTGTGGTGTTTGGATGCCTGATTTAATTTTAATAGAAATTGAATGTCCAGATTCCTTAGGCACCTCTGCAAATCTCAGACAAAATGTTCACACTGTCATATTTCTTAGTGTGGGGTTTGGCAAATGAAAATCTAACCCCTCTGCCTATTATTTTGAGATTACCTCTTCTGTTTCTTTATTTTGCAGAGACTGAGTACCAAAACTCTCAACAAGGTAATTCCATCTCTTACTATTTAATATTTAAAACTCAAGAGATTTCTTTCAGTCTTCAGCATGGGTGCTTGTTTTGAGCTGGCTGTTTTAATAAAATAGATACAGGTGGGTAACCAACTTTTTTTGGACCTTCTTCTGTTGGTGAAAGAGACAAGAGCTCTGTGTAAGCTCAAAAGCTTGTCTCACCAACAGAATTCGGTCCAGTAAAAGATATTACCTCACCCACCTTGTCTCTCTAATATCCTGGGACAAGAATGGCTACAGCAACACTACAAACTAACAAAATAAGCTTATTATACACAAATGATTATACGAGAGAGGGATAAAATTTTCAGAATGTTGTGGGTTTTATGAAGAAAAATTCTGATGAAAATGTTCATCAAAAATGTATTTGGAGGAGGAAGGGGGTTTCAACCAATCCTGTTGAGATCAATTGAGATTTTCAACAATAAAAAAAAATAATTTAAGTTTAGATATATTTTGAAAAAATCTATACTTTTTTAAAACTTTTTTTACAACCTATATCTGAGACCCTCAGCAAACATGAAAATTTAACCTAAAGATTTTATTTTCTGCTTCTCAAGAACCTAATAATAACTAAAACACTTTCACCAAACTCCAGCAAGGTCATTGCTAAATGTCACTTACCAACTAAAGGTTTCAGAGTAGCAGCTGTGTTAGTCTGTATCCCCAAAAAAGAAAAGGAGTACTTGTGGCACCTTAGAGACTAACAAATTTATTAGAGCATCCGATGAAGTGAGCTGTAGCTCACGAAAGCTTATGCTCTAATAAATTTGTTAGTCTCTAAGGTGCCCAAGTATTCCTGTTCTTTTTACCAACTAAATTTGACTTAGCACAGATATCACAAAGGGAATGTCTGAAAAGCAGCACAGCATAAAGGGATAAAGTTCCACATGTCTGCCAGGGTTTTCTGCCTACACCTGTATGATATTATGGGGCAGAAAGGAAATGGAATAAAAGTGTTCTCAGGAATGTACTAGGATCAGAGACATAGCTGGAAAAGTCAAGAGTGGAGCTAATAGAAAAATGTATTGATCACTGTCACAAGACAAGGAAAGGGGATAAGACAAAGAAAGGGCTTGACTTCAAATGGTGTGGCCATATCACTACTGGGGAGGAAGATGATTCAGGCTTGAAGATGATATAGGTGAAAATGTTACTTTAGAAGGTGAATCTCAGACAGCAAATGACCAACTATAGGAAGAGCTAAATGCCCTGTTGATAGGCACCTTCATGGCAGACAAAAATGCAGAGAACCTCTGCCCCAGGACTTAACTGTAAATAAATGGGATAAATGTAATGAATTTACTGTATCTGTGTAGCAGCTAGAGTTTTGAAATTTCTAGGAGTCTTATATACAGGGATGGGGGCATTTTGGGGAAAATTCAGCATGTTACAAGGAAGAAATATGCTTTTACTTCACACATGGAGACTTTATCTTTTTTCTTTCTTTCTTTCTTTATTGTTTTCATTAATCTAAATTACAGGTAATTCAGTGATGTTGTTTCTCTACAATACCAGAAAGTCGATATTTTCCTGCTCTTATGAGTGTCTCTTGCACTCTAGATCTCATTTGTGGCTATTTGTTTTGAGTGACATTATTGCTGCAACTGCACTGTTTTAATTCCTGGCCTTCATAAAACTAAGGCATTGTCTGTGCTGGGTACATGTAGCTACACACCACAGTGAAAAGCAGGCTGTGTCTGCACTGCTGTGTGTAATTACACAGAGCAGTGAAAGGTTCTGGCATAGGGGAGGCAGTGAGACACTTGGTAACCCACACATATCCTGGGCGTGGTGTTCTGTCCTATCTAGTGGCACCAAGAGGAGAGAGAGAGAGAAATTGATGAGTCTGCTCTATAGCTTTAGCTGACAGCTGTATGGTTTTTACCTCATGCATTAGAGGCTCATGCATTTAGCTGCAGAGGTCCCAGGTTCAATCCCGCCTGCTGATGACCGGGGTCTAACGGTGTTACAAGTAGGGGCTCATCTGGGATATCGACTGGGAAGTCTGTGAAGCTCGGGATGCACTTCCTCAGCTAGGCGAAGTATGTAACCCACACACCTCTTGGGTGTGGTGTTCTGTCCCATCTAGTGACACCAAGACCACTTACAGAGAGAGATTAATGAGGCTGCTCTACAGCCTTAGCTAACAGCTATGTGTTTTTTAGCTCATGCAGTAGAGGCTCATGCATTTAGCTGCAGAGGTCCCAGGTTCGATCCCGCCCGCTGCTGACCGGGGTCTTTCGGTGTTACAACTTCACTGCTAAAAGTAGCAGTGCAGATGTGGGATGAACTTCTTGGGCATGAGGAGAGCCCTGTAGGGAATATATCCTAAGGTTCTGGAGTGTCTTTACTAACCTAAACAGTGCCTCACTGACCACACCTCTATTTATACCCGTGCTAGCTGGATGTGAAATGTATGTACTCACTACCATGAGTACAGAAATAGCCTAAGTGTTTGTGAAAGCCAAATATCTGTCAAATTTTGTTCACTACCTGCAGATCAATGCATTCTGCACTCCCAGAAACTACCTCCATAATGTATTTTGATTACATTAAAACTCTCTGTTTAGTTGCTGTCATCTGCGGACTCCTCTTGTCTTTTGGTTAACAGTTTAATTGTGTTTCTTTGTAGAAATTCAGGCAATACAGGAGAAATTTGGTAAGTGTTTCATTGGAATAGTTTCAACCAGCTCTAGTCTTTAGTTTAGCATCCTCCTGGTAACAGAGACATCCCAGCCTACTGGCCCCTTGGTGGTGGCCAGCCCCCAACTTCGTCATTTTTTTTTCGGGTTTGTTTCCCCCCTCTGTATTCATAGATAGATTCCAAGGCCAAAAGGTATCATTGTGGTCATCTAGTCTGACCTCCTGTATCACATAGGCCGGAGAACTTCCCCAAAACCATTTCTATAGCATCACTTCTAGAAAAAAATCCACATAGCTCTTTTTATCTCTTTTCCATAAAGAAGGAAATGCAGTGTAAAACAACCAAAACAAAACACTATATTCATACATCAAAAAAGCTGAGAACTTTAAAGCATGCAAGTCAGCCAGTCAAATCCTAAGGAATCCAGGACTAGATTTTAAAAAGTATTTACTCTGTAAAGATGCAGATAGGCACTCCGACATTTCTGAAAATCATGCTAAGTGCCTCACTCTCATTGAAACCAATGGGAATTAGACACCTAACCTCTTTTCAAAATCCGACTAGGTACCTAGCTGCATCTTTAGGTGCTTAATACCATTACATATCTGACTCTTACTCTCTTATTACATTATTTTCACTCAGGCAAATTCCCATTGTTTAAATGTAGCATGGACTTCAAGATTTAGCCACCTTTTTTGCATAGTTTAGTTTGTATGAGGGTGCCATTGAAAACAGCACAGTAGATATTCTATTGCAGCTAATATGGCAAAAAGATAAATGTTTAGACCCAATCCTGCAAAGATTTAGACACATGCTTAAATTTGTACACACACTGAGTTGTTCCATTTAACACAATGGACTCACGGTGTCTAAAATTAAGCATGGATGTAGATTTTTGCAGGTTTGGGGCCTTAGAAGCTGACTCTTATTCACCTGAGTGTATATTACTTGACTAAGTCCATGTAGGGAGTAAAGATTTCCTACAAAACAGAATTAACAAGGGAATAATGAAGAAGCATGATGTAACAATCTTTTTCCATTTCAGAAAAAACCATGGCTGAGCTGGGTGAGTTGAAAGACCATGTTTAATATTACACAGCTTGTATTATTTCAATGTAAAATAAGCCATATGCTATAGCTGAAATTCTGAATTCTCTTTTTTTGTTGTAGACTTCAGGAGGGCTCGTAGCAATGCAGGTAAGATGCCTTGTATCTGGAATTATACACACATTATTTTCTCCCAGAAGTTTAATATTTTGATTAAATATTTTTGGTGCCCTGAGTTCTGAAAGGAGGAATAAAGAATGTCTGCTCAAGAGCCCTGAAGAGCAATGTGACTGGGATTTGACTAGGCACCTAGCTGCAGAAGAAAGGGACAATATTTGTTGATAAAAGAATTGGTGACTGTAGTTGAGCGAGACTCTAGGACAAATATTTTAACAGTTGAAAAAAGACGTTTCCAGTCTATTGAAACTATTCAGGAATTTGTGTTGAGTTAGCTGAAGAATTTCAACTTCATTGAAAAAGCCAAAATGTTTCATTTCAACTTGAAAAATTTTGTTCAGGCATTCTGACAAAAACAAAGGAAAGGAGGACTAGATTAACAAAATGGCTGAAGGGGGAGGTCCTTGTGCCTCTCTTGTAGGCTTTAGCCTAGTGGTTAGGGCACTCAGCAGGGAGGTAGGAGACCTAGGTTCAGTTGCATCCTTTGCTTGTTGAGGATTGTGGATGCAAGCTTGGGTCCCCCATGTTAGAGGAAGGCACAATATGTGCTAGGCTACGGAATGCTGTGGCTTCAGTCTCTCCTGTGGTAGCTGTTCCATTTCTTATCAATAATTAAATAGTAATTGGATGGGGGACTTTAACTTGGGACTCCTAGATCCTAACTACTGGCCTATTGTCACTCCCACTCTCTTTCCCTGGCCCATTAACTCTCCCTTGCTATCATGAATGACTATGAAGTGCCATTGTGAAGAAAGTTCTTAGGGCCCAGTGCTCCTGGCATTACACATGTGAGTAACTCTATTGGTATCCATGGATCAGGTGAGTAATTGCAGCAGGATAGGGACCTTCATATTTTGGCTCCCATTCACTTCAGGGGAAGTTGCATGGCTAAATCCATTTTCCTGCAGAATATTTTGAAATGTGATCCATTCCTTTAAACACATATGTTTTTCTCTTACACAATTCACATGAGCATTGCTTATTTATTTTATTCATATTTTCGAAAGCCCCTGTCTCTAGGTACCTTATGTCACAGTTCAAGGCCACTGCACTTTTATGTCCTCTCCATTGTCCCTTGAGGACACCCCCTCTAGGCTCCCGGCTTCTCAGCCATAAACATACTTGTGCAGAGACCCATGTCTCTCTCCCTCCTGACCAGAGATTTTGTAGACTGCACAGTTCCCTGCCTACACTGTGTTATTCCCAGCAAGCCAGACTGCCTGAGTAGGCCAGCATCTGCGCTGTGCTTTCTTCTTAGAGTCCATGAACAGCTGTAATTGCTCACAGCCAAAAATGATCACACAGCTCTTTCTAAGCAAGCACATTTATTCTTAAGGTGAAAGCATTACAGAGACAACATTTAAAACAATAAAAAGACCCTACAAATAGGCTAATAAACTTACTAAAGGTCATCCCAACTTTTACCTCTGGCTTTGGTTGGTGATCAGTCATTCAAAATGCCCAGGAGTTTTCCTGTGGTTACAAATTCAAAACAACCTTAATTAAGAACTAGCACATCCGTAAATCTCCTTTATACAGTAGGGAGCTTTGATCCTGAGTTTCTGGGAACAGATAATCAGCAGACAAATGGTCCCTGACTTTGGGTGTAGCTTCAAAAACCCAGATTTTTGCATAACCAGAGATGGGGAATTTCCATTCACCTTCCCCTAGATATTCCCCAGGCAAATCACTTGAACCTGTTTGTCCCAAAAGTCCATTCTTCTCTGGCACATTGTTCAATACAGACCTCTGAAATTCATAACACTTCCAAGGGTTCACCTCACTGTCCCCCCTATAGAGGTTACATGCAATCCCAGCCCACAATAATACATAATCTTTGCATATAATACAATGGATTCCAAAGATACTTAAACTTAATGCAATAAATTTTTCAAGGACATTGCAGAAAACTGGCATCTCTCTCACATCTTACAACTAGAACAGTGCAGGAAGCTACATTTTCATTTTAATGGCAAATACTGACATTTAGAGATTTGGTTTTGTCCTGCAGTGATTTGTCCTGTAAAGAAAGAGTCATATTTTAAAATCTTCTGTGAAATGAATTTTATTTTTTAAAATTGTTTTGAGTTAGTTGAAACCTATCCTTTTGATAAAATATTTCATTTTCATTTTGATTTTTAAAAGTTTTTATTTTATGTTAAAATTTACATTATAAAATGAAATAGATTTTGAAGGGAAAATTATTTTAAGACAAATATCAAAATATTCCATTATAAAAATGCTGAAATGGAAAGTGCTTTATGAGCTTTTTTTATTTTCAAAAACAAAATTTCCTCAAAATTGCAGAATTCCACATTCCTGCAGAAAATACAGAGTTTGATAAACTGGCTATTTCCAGCGGAGAAACATCTTGGACTTTCAGAAAGTTTTTGACAAGGTCCCTCACCAAAGGCTATTAAGCAAGGTAGACATTCATGGGATAAGAGAGAAGGTCCTCTCATAGATCAGTAACTGGTTAAAAGACAGAAAACAAAGGGTAGGAATAAATGGTAATTTTTCAGAATGGAGAAAGGTAAATAGTGGTGTCCCCTGTTTATGTACTGGGGTATGTACTGGGACCAGTACTGCTCAACATATTCATAAATGATCTGGGAAAAGGGGTAACTAGTGAGACGGCAAAATTTGCAGACAGTACAAAATTACTCAAGACAGCTAAGTCCAAAGCAGCCTGCAAACAGTTACAAAGGAATCTCACAAAACTGGGTGACTGGGCAATAAAATGACAGATGAAATTCAGTGTTGATAAATGCAAAGTAATGCACATTGGAAAACATAGTCCCAACTATACATACAAAATGATGGGGTCTAAATTAGCTGTTATCATTCAAGAAAGAGATCTTGGAGGCATTGTGGATTGGTTTCTGAATTCATCCCCTCAATGTGCAGTGGCAGTCAAAAAAACGAACAGAATGTTAGGAACCATTAGGAAAGGGATAGATAATAAGACAGAAAATGTCATAATACCACATATAAATGCCTGGTATGCCCACACCTTGAATGCTATGTTCAGTTCTGGTCATCCCATCTCAAAAAAGATGTATTAGATTTAGAAAAGGTACAGAGAAGGGCAACAAAAATTATCAGGCGTATGGAACAACTTCCATGTGAGGAGAGATTAAAAAAACTGGGATTTTTCAGCATGGAAAAAAGAAGACTAAGAGGAGATATAATAAAGGTCTATAAAACCATGACTGCTGTGGAGAAAGTGAATAAGGAAGTGTTATTTACTCCTTCACATAAGACAAATACCAGGGCTCACTCTATGAAATTAATAGGCAGCAGGTTTAAAAGAAACAAAAGGAAGTACTTCTTCACACATAGTGCACAGTCAATCCGTGGAACTCGTTGCCAGGGGATGTTGTGAATGCCAAAACTATAATAGGGCTCAAAAAAGAGCTAGGTAAGTTCATGGAAGATAGGTCAATCAATGACTATTAGTCAAGATGGTCAGGGATGGAACCCTATGCTCTGGGTGTCCCTAAACCTCCAACTGCCAGATGCTGGGACTTGATGGCAGGGGATGGATCACTCAAAATTGCCCTGTTCTGTTCATTCCCTCTGAAGCATCTGGCATTGGCGACTGTCAGAAGACATGATACTGAGCTAGATGGACCATTGGTCTGACCCGTTATGACTGTTCTTATGAGATCAGAGATTTCTTTTCTCTGTGCCCATGGCTTTTACCATGGGAGGAGATGATTTGGGCCAGGAGTGTTAGTTAATTCAAGCTATAACTAGCCAAGGCTGTATGTGCCCTTGCTATTACATATATATATATATATATATATATATATATATATATATATATATATATATATATATATATATTACATATGCTCTTGTTCTGGGCAGTTGTAGTGCATTTTACTGAGATATTTAATATTTTGTTTGTCTCTCTATTGTGTCTTTAATTTTCCTCACCAGCTTTGATATTTGTTTGTTTATTTCAGTGAGAGTTACTAAGTCTCTAGTTACTGATGAAATGAATATTTTTATTCCTCCCTCCAGTTAACATCACTCTGGATTCTGACTGTAAAAATCCCAAACTTTCACTCAAGGATAAAAATCGAGTCATTTCCACGGCAGAGAAGAAAGCCTGCAGGGATTTGATAGTGATGGCAAATGAAGGATTTTCAGAGAAGAAACGATACTGGGAGGTGGAGGTTGGGGACAAGCCAGAGTGGGAGCTGGGGGTGCTGACTGAGAATGAAAGGGGGAAACTGAAAAATGAGAAGATGGAGAAACCTCCTGAGAAGGAATACTGGAGTTTGCGGCTGTCTGAGGGTCAATATCATTGTAGTTGGAAAAGTGACACAATCACCTCTGAGGATAAAAAATGCCCAGTGGTTGGCATTTTTCTGGATTGGGAAGAGGGAATGATCTCATTCTATAATGTAGAGCTAATGTGCCCTGTTGTGTCCATCACTCAAGAGTATCAGGGAAAACTGTACCCATTCTTCAATCCTGGCAGTGATAACCAATATCTAGGAATCCGCCCTCTGTGTCCCCAGCCCCTTAACCTCTCTCTGAAATCAAACATTGGATCTAATAGTTATGGGAATTTTAAATTCACTCCATCTGAGGAGAGAGGACACAAGGGGAACCAGGAAACCTGAACCAATATAGAAGAAAGGGAAGGGTTTAATTAGTTAATATTGAATCTAAGAGAAAGAGAAAGGGGGAATGGTACAATTTTGACATTTTTGAAGATGGCCCAAAGGCCGAAACAGATACTTCATAACCCCTGACCCAGGCAAATTGCCAGTGAAATGACCTGAGTAAAAACAATAACTGGTCAAATGGACCAATAATTTTTCAGTAAATATTGACTTGAATAAAAAAATGAATAAAGGACGGCTGTGCTTTTGTCCATTTTGTGTTCACTTTCATCAGGTATCTAGTGAACTAATTTACTATCAGCAATGTTAGTGGAAATGATAAAGTGTAAGCAAAGATGACAGAATATTGGTGGAAAGCAAATTTTGAATGAGTAAATGCAAATATTCACACCAGAAACCTGATGTCAAATGATATGATCATCTAGGGCACAATGCAGCACAGGCCATCTCTCTTCAGCAAAATTTAAGACTATTCTTAAGTTCCTTAGATTTTAGTGAACCCTAGTGCTTTGCAGAATAGGGATGGTTTGCTGAACCCGGGACCCAATCAAGACAGAATACTTATCCGTCCAAACAATTCTAACCAGGGCAGCTCAAATATCAAATGTCAGTTACTCACATTGAATAGCTCACAGCCAAGAATTGTTTTGTTTCAGTTATTTGGAAAATAACTCTGAATAGTGAATACATTTGTGAAAAGTGAGAAATGCTCTCAGATAATTCACCAGTAGAAAAAGATACAAATATGTTACCTTCTTTGCATAATTTGCGCAATACTACTACAGACATTCAAAACTGAGCACTATCTTCACAGCAGTGGTTATACCCCTGCCATGGTTCTGTCCCTTTATAACCCAGCGGGCCAGTCATTTAGAGGGGAATAGGCTGCACCCAGTGTAGGAGTGTAGTTTGAAGTGCTAGACCCCTGAGCACCAGGGAGTCCTAGGAGGCAATCTGCCCCCTTCAGCAGAAAATGATTGTGAAGATGAAAAAAACCTCATATAATTCCTGGTGATTTTTTAGCAGAAAACATTTGATTTTTTGACCAAAATAGCAAAATTCTGAAAAACGAATATTTCAGCTAAAAGCTACTGGTGGCTGAATATTTTTGGCCGCAAACTGGGAAATCTTTGGGTTTTCGATGAAAATGTTCAGTTTTCATATTTTCAGCATTCTGGTGAAAAATCAAAAATTTTCTAGGAAAGCAGACCTTTTCTGTGAAATGTTTTGTTTTTTCAAAAACTTTGTTTTTGATTTAAAAAAAATTTATGACAAATTTTGGTCAGCCCTTCTCGCAGCATTCCCTCTCGAATTTTACAGCCCTGCATTTCCCCTGTCTATACACGATGAGTGCATTGCACAATCTAGACTTGGTGGGAAAGAAAAGACCCTAATCTCCCTTCCTTGCTTAGCAGCAAAATAGAGCTCAACATCTAGACCTGTATTTGCATTTGGGGAGGAATGCTTTAGACTGGGGTTTCCAAAGAGACTTAAGGGATTTAGGCACCTAAATCACATTGAATTGGGTGCCAAATTTCCATAGGATCCCCATCAAAATCCCAGTTTTCATGACTGCTTTTTCCTTTCTGTGCCTTAAATAAAGATTTCCATCTGATACCATTCCTTTCCCAACAAAGTGTGTTAAAAGAAAATACTTGGAAGAACCAAATTTAACTATATCTGAAACAGTTTAGTCCATTTAATTGGAGTGATTTTAAACAAGGTTGGTTGCTATATTGGAAGCTCTGCCAGGGAGCATGTGCATCCTAGAGAGGTTATATAGAGATAAATTCTACTTAATAGAGACACAAGTACCAAAAATTCTGCTGAAGAGGATGCATTCACCCACTGCTGAGAAGAAATGAGTTATTTTACATGTTGTGAAAGCTGACATTTTTTCTCTTGAAGAAACAAATTGATAAAATAAAAAACTTAAAATGAATCAGTGTTTCATTTCTTAATAGCTTATTCCTGACAGCTATTTTCCTAAATGGCCCACTGTTATTCTGGACAGCTGGTTAATTAGGGAAATAAATACAATGTCCACCAAAACGTCTCACTTATAATGGGATTTTATATAAATCTAGGGCTTTATTACACTTGCTTGAAATATTTCCCACTGTTAAGAAACAGGAAAGTTTGTCATGTAACCCTGTTGCTGACCCTCCTGAACGTAATAAAAGCTAAGCAAAATCTGAACAACAACTTGCCCTCTCTGGGAGTCCGATTCTGCCGTATAATTGATGGGAATCAAGAATCAGTATCTTGCAGCAATGGTCAATTGAACATGATGTCCAGCAATACATAGCTTTCTCTGTCTCTACAGCCTTCTCCCCATAATAGAATTAAATGCCAAGATATTATCTGATTCTACAACTCTTCTTCATTATCAAGTCTTATTATAAAGCCCTAGTATGAAATAAAGGTTCAAACTCTGAGATATAACTCTTTAAATATTGTTAGACTCCATATTTAGTGTCTCTCAATGACCTAGTGAAAATGTGTTCTGTCTACAAGTAACCAGTTGCTCTGCAAACTCAGCATGAACTCTGAAAGTCAAGCTGGGCTCTTGCTGTTTCATGAATGATTGGCAACAAATATTAGCTCTCAAAATTCAGTTTATAGTTCTGTTGCTGATGCATGAGCCAGAAAAAAATCCAACTCAAAATGTACATGTTAATCTTATCCTGGAAAACAAATGACAGGCTGTTAGGTCAAAAAACACAGGTGCTTCTTCCATGAAACCCTACTGAATAAGCAGTGTTATTAGGGTCTATATTAGCTGCAGTAATTACAGAATTGTTATGATATAAAACATTCTCTACATCATAGTGTCCCACCTGCTAACTGGTACAGAGACCAATAGATGGAAAGATATGATTTTATCACAGTCTTCAAGTATCTACATGAGAAAAAGATTTCTGATAGTAGAGAGCTCCTTAATTTAGGATTAAAAAAATCTACACCTACAGCCTGGAATCTGAAGATGGACAAATTCAGAATAGAAATAAGGTGCATGTTTTTAACAGTGAGGGTAGTTAACACTTGGAACAAATTACCTAGGGAGGTGGTGAATTTTCCATCACTAAAATAAGACTGGATATCTTTCTCAAAGAGATGCTACAGCTCAACCAGAAGTTATCAGCTTGATGCAAAAATTGCTGGGAGAGGTTGTCATAAATATAAAGGGAAGGGTAAACACCTTTAAAATCCCTCCTGGCCAGAGGAAAAACCCTTTCACCTGTAAAGGGTTAAGAAGCTAGGATAACCTTGCTGGCACCTGACCAAAATGACCAATGAGGAGACAAGATACTTTCAAAGCTGGAGGGGGAAAGAAACAAAGATTCTCTCTGTCTGTGTAATGCTTTTGCTAGGAACAGAAAAGGAATGGAGTCTTAGAACTTAGTAAGTAATGTAGCTAGATATGCGTTAGACTCTGTTTTGTTTAAATGGATGATAAAATAAGTTATGCTGAATGGAATGTATATTCTTGTTTTTGTGTCTTTTTGTAACTTAAGGTTTTGCCTAGAGGGATTCTCTATGTTTTGAATCTGATTACCCTGTAAGGTATTTACCATCCTGATTTTACAGAGGTGATTCTTTTACTTCAATTAAAATTCTTCTTTTAAGAACCTGATTGCTTTTTCCTTGTTCTTAAGATCCAAGGGTTTGGATCTGTGTTCACCTACGCAAATTGGTGAGGATTTTTATCAAGCCTTCCCCAGGAAAGGGGGTGTAGGGTTTGGGAGGATTTTTTGGGGGAAAGACATTTCCAAGCGGGCTCTTTCCCTGTTATAGATTGGTTAGACGCTTGGTGGTGGCAGCAAAAAAGTCCAAGGGCAAAAGGTAAAATAGTTTGTACCTTGGGGAAGTTTTAACCTAAGCTGGTAAAAATAAGCTTAGGGGGTTTTCATGCAGGTCCCCACATCTGTACCCTAGAGTTCAGAGTGGGGGAAGGAACCTTGACATGGTGGCAGAGCGGTGGGATTAACTTGAAATCATTTTGAGATCAATTTGAGAGTTTTTGAACAAGAAGCACAGATTTTAAAAAGGAATTTTTTTTTCCTTTGGGCTGCTGGAAAGCAGGTTTTCAGCTGAAAGCAGTTAGAGGTTTTTTTGGTCTCTGCTTGGGGGCCAGAGCAGAGACAAAAGGGAATTGTCTTTTGTGAGCTGGAGTTTTCTCTACCTAAAGGCAGGGTAGTTAACCTCCTGTAGGGAAATTCACAAGTCTTTACAGACCTGAAGAAGTTTTTTTGTTTTTTTTTTTACCTAAGAGCAATTAGAGGGGTTTTCTGTCTATTTGCCTGGAGACAAAGGTGTTAGGTTTTTGGGTTTTTTTAGGACTTTTCTGTAGGCTGACAACCACTATCAGAGAAGATAGGTATCCGGTTACAGCACAACCTATTTTGTTTGACAAGCCAAGTTTTTTTGTTTGTTTGTTTTTATTTCTAACTCTTGGGTGTAAAGTTAGTTAAAAACAGAGAGGCAAACATGACAGAAACCAAGGCACAACACAAATTGGAGTTAACCAGACTGGAGGCAGCGAAAGAGGCAGAAAAAGCCCTAGACGCTGCCCACAGGAGAGCTATGGAGGTAAAGGAAAAAGAAATGGAGGCAAAGGAAAAAGAGAGGAAGCATGAACTGGAGATGGAGAAGCTGAGCGGAATCTGCTGGATAACCCTAACAATCCTTCCCCAACAATCCACAAATGGGAGCGACTATATCCACAGTATAATGAATCCAGTGATATTGCTGAATATTTTCACACCTTTGAGAGACTGTGCACTCTCCATAAAATTCCTGAAGCTCACAAGATGACCACATTGGTCGCAAAATTGACTGGAAGAGCTCTGGACATATTCAATAAGATGCCTATTGATGAGGCTTTGGACTATAATAAGTTCAAGGATTTGGTTTTAAAGCAATTTCAAATTACATCTGAAACGTACAGAGTAAAATGTCGAACCCTTAAGAGAGGGCTTGGACTAAGTAAAGTGGCTTATCTAAACCAGATGAAGGATCTGTTAGATAAATGGGTCCAAGGAAGGGGTGTCACTAGCTTTAATGGAATGTGTGATTTGATAGCTCAGGAGCAATTCCTGAATATGTCCAGGGAGGAAATAAAATAGTGTTTATGGGATAAGGAAATAGATTCAGCAGAAACGCTTGCTTCTTATGCTGATCGATACGAGCAGTCCCAGATCATCAGAGAGGCGGGGAAACTGGAACAAAATGGGTGGAGGGAGGAGAGAGGAACAACCCTGGTTGCAGTTGGAGCGGGTACCAGAAGGGACACCCTCAGACCACACCCTACTACTGGGGGCAGCCCAAGGCCCCAACTACACACCAAGGAATACTCCAGACACCTTATCGTCCTGCCACACCATTCTCCAGCAACCCACCTTGCCCCAGTGATCCATCAGCTGGACGATGTTTTAAATGTAATGAGCCGGGGCACGTGAAGGCCATCTGCCCCAAGAACCCCAACAGATTACAGTTCATTGCACCAGAATCACACCAGAGGTCCTCAGGCCCAGATACCTTCCAGATAGCCTTGGAGTGGAGGGAAACTGTGAGTGTGGGTGGGAAGAAGGATACCGTGCTGAGGGACACCGGAGCACAAGTGTCGGCTATCCATGCTTCCTTAGTGGACCTAAATTTAATCAATCCAGAGATCCAAGTGGCAATTCAACTCTTTCAATTTGCCTACAGCCAAGTTGCCTGTCCAGTACAAGAGCTGGTCAGAAATGTGGACGATTGCAGTCTATGATGATTATCCCATCCCCATGCTGTTGGGGAAAGGCTTGGCCCATCATGTGAAGCTAGCCAAGAGGGTGGGAATGGTCATCCGCAGCCAGGCTAACAAGCTGTCATGCCTAGCTCTGTTCCGGAAACTTCTATCAGGACCAGGTTAGAGGTGATGGACCCGGACCCCAGGCCAATGTCTGCAACAGCAGTAGTGGATCCAGTCCCAGAGACCCAGACAAAGCCAGTCCCAGAACTGGAACCAGTGGAACAACCAGCACCAGACCCATTGCCAGCACTGAATCCAGTACTTGCAACCCCAACACCAGAGGGCTCGACCGAACCTGAACCGGCAGCAGCCGATAACCCGACACAAGAGGCTTAGCCGGAGCCTGAACCCCAACATGGTGCACCAGCGGAGAGCGGTTCACAGTCAACGGAAACAGCCCCATCCCCTACATCGCTTCCAGAGGGACTGTCAAGGTTCCTTCCCCACTCTGAACTTTAGGGTACAGATATGGGGACCTGCATGAAAACCTCCTAAGCTTACTTTTACCAGCTTAGGTTAAAACTTCCCCAGGGTACAAAATTATTTTATCCTTGGATTTCCACTGCCACCACCAAACTTTATCTGAGTTTACTGGGAAATGTGGTTTGGACACCTCTTTCCCCCCAAAATCCTCCCAATCCTTGCACCCCAGTTCCTGGGGAAGGTTTGGTAAAAGTCCTCACCAATTTGCATAGGTGACCACAGACCCAACCCCTTGGATCTTAGAACAATGAAAAAGCATTTAGTTTTCTTACAAGAAGACTTTTAATAGAAGTAAAGGAATCACCTCTGTAAAATCGGGATGGTAGATACCTTACAGGGTAATTAGATTCAAAACATAGAGAATCCCTCTAGGAAAAACCTTAAGGTACAAAAAAGACACACAGACAGGAATAGTCATTCTATTCAGCACAGCTCTTTTCTCAGCCATTTAATGAAATCATAATCTAACACATACCTAGCTAGATTACTTACTAAAAGTTCTAAGACTCCATTCCTGTTCTCTCCCCGGCAAAAGCAGCATACAGACAGACACAGACCCTTTGTTTTTCTCCCTCCTCCCAACTTTTGAAAGTCTCTTGTCTCCTCATTGGTCATTTTGGTCAGGTGCCAGCGAGGTTACCTTTAGCTTCTTAACCCTTTACAGGTAAGAGGATTTTTCCTCTGGCCAGGAGGGATTTTAAAGGGGTTTACCCTTCCCTTTATATTTATGACAGGGACCAAGCCTAGGCCCACAATCCAATGAGGAACTGATGTCTCCAGCATCAAAGGAACAGTTCCAGACCAAACAGGAAGCAGATGAAAGCATCCAGAGTGCTTGGACAGCGGCCCAGAGCAACCCACCGCCTCTCAGCTCTTCTAATCGATCCAGGTTTGATGTAGAAAGAGGACTTTTATACAAGGAAACTCTTTCGGGTGGACACCAGGAAGACTGGCATCCTCAGAGACAGTTGTAGTTCCAGCTAAGTACTGGGTAAAGCTCTTGAGCTTAGCCCACGATCATCCTAGTGGCCATGCTGGGGTGAACAGGACCAAAGACCATTTGGGGAGGTCATTCCACTGGGAGGGAATGGGCAAGGACGTTTCTACCTATGTCTGGTCTTGTGAGGTATGCCAAAGAGTGGGAAAACGCCAAGACCAGGTCAAAGCCCCTCTCCAGCCACTCCCCATCATTGAAGTTCCATTTCAGCGAGTAGCTGCGGATATTCTGGGTCCTTTTCTGAAAAAGACACCCAGAGGGAAGCAGTACATACTGACTTTCATGGATTTTGCCACCCGATGGCCGGAAGCAGTAGCTCTAAGCAACACCAGGGCTAAAAGTGTGTGCCAGGCACTAGCAGACATTTTTGCCAGGGTAGGTTGGCCCTCCGACATCCTCACAGATGCAGGAACTAATTTCCTGGCAAGAACTATGAAAAGCCTTTGGGAAGCTCATGGGGTAAATCACTTGGTTGCCACTCCTTACCACCATCAAACGAATGGCATGGTGGAGAAGTTCAATGGAACTTTGGAGGCCATGATACGTAATTTCGTAAATGAGCACTCCAATTATTGGGACCTAGTGTTGCAGCAGTTGCTCTTTGCCTACAGAGCTGTACCACAAACCCAGTTTAGGGTTTTCACCATTTGAACTTGTATATGGCCGTGAGGTTAAGGGGCCATTACAGTTGGTGAAGCAGCAATGGGAGGGGTTTACACCTTCTCCAGGAACTAACATTCTGGACTTTGTAACCAATCTACAAAACACCCTCCAAACGTCCTTAGCCCTTCCTAAAGAAGAGCAAAAAGCCTGGTATGATAAACATGCCAGAGAGCGTTCGTTCAAAGTAGGGGACCAGGTCATGGTCATAAAGGCGCGCCAGGCCCATAAAATGGAAGCGTCGTGGGAAGGGCCATTCACGGCCCAGGAGCGCCTGGGAGCTGTTAATTATCTCATAGCATTCCCCACCTCAAACCGAAAGCCTAAGGTGTACCATATTAATTCTCTAAAGCCCTTTTATTCCAGAGAATTAAAGGTTTGTCAGTTTAAGCCCAGGGAGGAGATGACGCTGAGTGGCCTGAAGGTGTCTATGAAGGGAAAAGTGCCGGTGGCGTGGAAGAGGTGAACCTCTCCATGACCCTTGGGCGTATGCAGCGACAGCAGATCAAGGAGCTGTGCAATAGCTACGCGCCGAAGTTCTCAGCCACCCCAGGACTGATTGAACGGGCATACCACTCCATTGACACAGGTAATGAGCGCCCAATTAAAATCCAACCTTAACGGGCGTCTTCTCAAGCTAAAAATGCTATAGAATGGGAGATCCACGATATGCTACAGATGGGGGTAATCCGCCCCTCTGGTAGTGCATGGGCATCTCCAGTGGTTCTAGTTCCCAAACCAGATGGGGAGATATGTTTTTGCGTGGACTACCGTAAGCTAAATGCTGTAACTCGCCCAGACAACTATCCAATGCCATGCACAGATGAACTATTAGAGAAACTGGGACGGGCCCAGTTCATCTCTACCTTGGACTTAACCAAGGGATACTAGCAGGTACCGCTACATGAATCCGCCAAGGAAAAGTCAGCCTTCACCACACATCTCGGTCTGTATGAATTTAATGTACTCCCTTTCGGGCTGCGAAATGCACCCGCCACCTTCCAAAGACTTGTAGATGGTCTCCTAGCGGGATTAGGAGAATATGCCGTTGCCTACCTTGATGATGTGGCCATATTTTCGGACTCCTGGGCAGAACACTTGGAACAGCTACAAAAAGTCCTTGAGCACATAAGGGAGGCAGGACTAACTGTTAAGGCTAAGAAGTGTCAAATAGGCCTAAACAGAGTGGCTTACCTTGGACACCAGGTGGGTCAAGGAACTATCAACCCCCTATAGGCCAAAGTGGATGCTATCCAAAAGTGGCCTGTCCCAAAGTCAAAGAAACAGGTTCAATCCTTCTTAGGCTTGGCCGGATATTACAGGCGATTTGTATCGCAATACAGCCAAATCGCCGTCCCACTGACAGACCTAACCGAAAAGAAACAGAGAAATGCGGTTCAGGGGACCGAAGAGTGTCAGAAGGCCTTTAACCAGCTGTCAAGGTTCCTTCCCCACTCTGAACTCTAGGGTACAGATGTGGGGACCTGCATGAAAACCTCCTAAGCTTACTTTTACTTTTAGGTTAAAACTTCCCCAAGGTACAAACTATTGTACCTTTTGTCCTTGGACTTTCGCTGCCACCACCAAACATCTAACTGGTATTATTATTATTAGGAAAGAGTCCATTTGGAAACATCTTTCTCCCCCCAGAATCCTCCCAAATGTTACCCCCCGTTTCCTGGGGAAGGTTTGATAAAAATCCTCACCAATTTGCATAGGTGAACACAGACCCAAACCCTTGGATCTTAAGAACAATGGAAAATAATTCAGTTTCTTAAAAGAAGAATTTTAATAGAAGAAAAAATAAAAAGAATCACCTCTGTAAAATCAGGATGGTAAATACCTTACAGGGTAATCAGATTAGAAACACAGAATGGAATGGATATTCCTGTTTTTGTGTCTTTTTGTAACTTAAGGTTTTGCCTAGAGGGATTCTCTATGTTTTGAATCTGATTACCCTGTAAGGTATTTACTATCCTGATTTTACAAAGGTGATTCTTTTACTTCAATTAAAATTCTTCTTTTAAGAACTTGATTGCTTTTCCTTGTTCTTAAGATCCAAGGGTTTGGGTCTGTGTTCACCTATGCAAATTGGTGAGGATTTTTATCAAGCCTTCCCCAGGAAAGGGGGTGTAGGGTTTGGGTGGATTTTGGGGGGGAAAGACATTTCCAAGCTGGCTCTTTCCCTGTTATAGATTGGTTAGATGCTTGGTGGTGGCAGCAAAAAAGTCCAAGGGCAAAAGGTAAAATAGTTTGTACCTTGGGGAAGTTTTAACCTAAGCTGGTAAAAATAAGTTTAGGCGGTTTTCATGCAGGTCCCCATATCTGTACCCTAGAGTTCAGGGTGGGGAAGGAACCTTGACAGAGGTCCTCTGGGCTTTCATGCCGATCAGAGTAGATGATCTCAATAGTCTCTTCTGCAAATTCCTACATTTCAAGGCCAGATGTGCATGTAGCAGGATATCAGCCTGGAGAGTGTGGATCTGGGAGACAGACATGTTAAGTACCATTATGATTCTGGAAAACTCATGAAACCTCTACTAGAGATTCCAGGAAGAGCTAATAATGGTCAAAATTCCAACATGCCCTCCCATTCTATGCCAACGAAGGAGAGTGCAGTGGGGTATAGAAACCCTACATTCGGACAGAATGGTTAAGAAGCTGTTCTGGGCCCACGTAGGCCCACTCCATTGCACCAGAAGAGCCAACTGCAGCTGGAGGAATTTAAAAAAGGAATCCATCCAGCTCGGGAAGCAGCAGATAGGATAGGAGGACAAACTTACCCCACAACTCCTGATAAGGGTACAGAGGGAGTCCCTGCTGATGGACTAGGTTGTCTTTAAGGATTAGGGAACCCTTCCTGTTTGTCAGTTTGACTGTGTGCTTGATTGTTTCAAAAGTGTGAATTGGGAGTGCTTTGTTCCAGGTGGGCCTTGAGTGGGCCTGACTGTTATAAAAAGGCAGTCAGCTGTGAACCAGCTGAGCGGCAAACAGCAGAGAGGCTAACAGAGGGAGTTTGCCTGGGGAGAGCCCACTGAGGCTTTCATCTTGCAGACTTCTCTGAGTAGTTACTGCAACAGCTGAGGAAGCTCTTAGAAGGGAGGTAATATGAATGGTGAGCGTTCAGCTGTTGTTACCTGTACAGGATGTGCCATGTTTGCCTTTCTTCCACAGGACAGAAGCGACTTTGTCTGTACAAAGTGCAAGCTGGTCTCCATATTGGAAGAGAAGGTTCAAGGTCTGGAGAAACAAGCATCAACCCTGAAGATATCCTGGACAGACGTCAGGATATGCTTCTACGGACACAACGTTCTGAAGAATCAGAGGAGGCTGCACAGCGGGGACAGAACGATGGTGACGAAAATTGGCAGCATGTGACCTCCAGAAGAAGAAAGAGGAGCATCCATGTACCAGCAATGCAGATACAGGTGAGGAACCGTTTTCATGTTCTTTCCACAGGTACTAATGTGGAGAGTGGACTAGATCAGTGGTTCTCAAAGCCAGTCCGCCGCTTGTTCAGGGAAAGCCCCTGGCACGCTGGACCGGTTTGTTTACCTGCCGTGTCCGCAGGTTTGGCCGATCGCGGCTCCCACTGGCCATGGTTCGCCGCTCCAGGCCAATGGGGGCTGCGGGAACGGCAGCCAGCATGTCCTTTGGCCCGTGCCACTTCCCGCAGCCCCCATTGGCCTGGAGTGGCAAACCGTGGCCTGTGGGAGCCGCTATCAGCCAAACCTGCGGACGTGGCAGGTAAACAAACCGGTCCGGCCCTGAATAAGTGGCAGACCAGCTTTGAGAACCACTGGACTAGATGATACAACTGAGGGAAGGGAACAGAAGGAGACTCCACCGATTGGAAGGCATGAGATGCACTGTCCTAGGAATGGAGGTTCCATGACCACAGCTCCCAAGGGAAGGAGGCGGGTGATGGTGGTAGGGGACTCCCTCCTCAGGGGGACTGAGTGATCTATCTGCCACCCTGACCGCGAAAACCGAGAGGTCTGCTGCTTACCAGGAGCTAGGATTCACGATGTGACAGAGAGACTGCCGAGACTCATCAAGCCCTCGGATCGCTACCCCTTCCTGCACCACTGGGCACCACTGATACTGCCAAGAATGACCTTGGATCACTGATCACTGAGGACTACGTGGCTCTGGGAAGAAGGACAAAGGAGTTTGAGGCGCAAGTGGTGTTCTCGTCCATCCTCCCCATGGAAGGAAAAGGCCCAGGTAGAGACAGTCGAATTGTGGAAGTCAACGAATGGCTACGCAGGTGGTGTGGGAGAGAAGGCTTTGGATTCTTTGACCATGGGATGGTGTTCCAAGAAGGAGGAGTGCTAGGCAGAGACGGGCTCCACCTAACGAAGAGAGGGAAGAGCATCTTCGCAAGCAGGCTGGCTAACCTAGTGAGGAGGGCTTTAAACTAGGTTCACTGGGGGAAGGAGACCAAAGCCCTGAGGTAAGTGAGGAAGTGGGATACCGGGAGGAAGCACGAGCAGGAGAGGGGTGGGCTCCTGCCTCAAACTAAGAAAGCAGGACAAACAGCAAGTTATCTCAAGTGCCTATACACAGATGCAAGAAGCCTGGGAAACAAGCAGGGAGAACTGGGAGTCCTGGCACAGTCAAGGAATTATGATGTGATTGGAATAACAGAGACTTGGTGGGATAACTCACAGGCCTGGAGTACTGTCATGGATGGATATAAACTGTTCAGGAAGGACAGGCAGGGCAGAAAAGGTGGGGGAGTTGCCTTCTATGACGCGATAACTGGCTCTGTGGATGAGGGGAAAGCGGTGGACATGTTGTTCCTTGACTTTACAAAGCTTTTGACACGGTCTCCCACAGTATGCTTGCCAGCAAGTTAAATAAATATGGGCTGGATGAATGGACTATAAGGTGGATAGAAAGTTGGTTAGATTGTCGGGCTCAATGGGTAGTGATCAATGGCTCCATGTCTAGTTGACAGCCAGTATCAAGTGGAGTGCCCCAAGGGTCGATCCTTGGGCCGGTTTTGTTCAATATCTTCATTAATAATCTGGAGGATGGTGTGGATTGCACCCTCAGCAAGTTTGCAGATGACACTAAACTGGGAGGAGAGGTAGATACGCTGGAGGGTAGGGATAGGATACAGAGGGCCCTAGATAAATTAGAGAATTGGGCCAAAGGAAATCTGATGAGGTTCAACAAGGACAAGTGCAAAGTCCTGCACTTAGGACGGAAGAACCCGATGCACTGCTACAGACTAGGGACCGAATGGCTCGGCAGCAGTTCTGCAGAAAAGGACCTAGGGGTTACAGTGGACGAGAAGCTGGATATGAGTCAACAGTGTGCCCTTGTTGCCTACGTATACGTCCCAATGGCATTTTGGGAGGTATACGTAGGGGCATTGCCAGCAGATCGAGGGACGTGATCGTTCCCCTCTATTCGACACTGGTGAGGCCTCATCTGGAGTATTGAGTCCAGTTTTGGGCCCCACACTACAAGAAGGATATGGAAAAATTGGAAAACGTCCAGCGGAGGGCAACAAAAATGATTAGGGGACTGGAACACATGACTTATGAGGAGAGGCTGAGGGAACTGGGATTGTTTAGTCTGAGGAAGAGAAGAATGAGGGGGGATTTGATAGCTGCTTTCAACTGCCGGAAAGGGGGTTCCAAAGAGGATGGATCTAGACTGTTCTCAGTGGTAGCAGATGACAGAACAAGGAGTAATGGTCTCAAGTTGCAGTGTGGGAGGTTTAGGTTGGATATTAGGAGGGAGGTGAAACACTGGACTGCGTTACCTAGGGAGGTGGTGGAATCTTCTTCCTTAGATATTTTTAAGGTCAGGCTTGACAAAGCCCTGGCTGGGATGATTTAGTTGGGGATTGGTCCTCCTTTGAGCAGGGGATTGGACTAGATGACCTTCTGAGGTCCCTTCTAACCCTGATATTCTGTAGTTCACTCCATCTTTTGCTGGATAGTCTGTGATACTTTGACAGCACCCTGGACTTGCAAAGTAAGAGGGGGGAAGTGGTTCAGGGAAGCAGCCTCAGGGTGCTCCTTGGTGTAATTTCCACTCCTGGAACCCTGGGTTGGAGCCTGCTGGAGAGGGAGGGCCCAGGCTATCATACCAGGCAGCTGTGAGCAGCTCTCCCTATCCCCTGAGATAAGGGGAATAAGGACACTGGAAGCCCTGAGGCAAGAGTGTGAGGGACTACTGCCACTCCAACAGCTGCTCTGAGATCTGTAGGAGAACCCCTAGATGCTGGGACATTTCCATGGTTTCAGAGTCAAGCCTTAACCACCTCTGAGGGCTCACTCATCCTTATCCTTATGGGGGAAATTGTGCATTAAGATAATTCATCATTGTTCTGCACATTATGTAGTCATGTACACCAGTGTAAAAATCTTGGGGAATCTGTGGATTCTGGGAACCAGGTGATGGGTCGGGTGCAATTTGTGCATGCGCGCAAACACACACACACAATTTTTTTTCATCCACCTTCTGTCCCCTCCATCCCATGTTTCCTGGGTGCTTGTTCATACATTTTCCCCTTGCCCATACCTGTTTTTGTAATCCAATGGATTTTGGTGGGTTTATTTGTGTCTGCTGAGAGTTCTGAGGTGAGTACACAAATCTGCTGTGTGTGAATGTAATTTATAATCCAGATAAGTGATTTCTAAAATATGTTTTTTATATTTACTGTATATTTGGGATTTTTAAAAGTTACTTCTTGTTTCTGGAGCAACTGGAATGACTAAGATTAAAGTTTAGATGCATTGCAGGGATGTTTTCATAACTGAAGCTATGAAAACATTGCAATTCATTTATAAAACAGTGGTTTATAATCGGAAGGAGTTCTGTGCAAATACCGAGTTTGGACTAACATTTATCTGTATTAATTGGATCATTTTTTTTCCACTGCTTCAAAACTTCTATATTATTTATTTTTAAGCAACAGTCCAGCTTTGTGAAGTTATAACACACATTTTAAAAGGATGAGATTTTCACCTCATGGTCAAGCACCAGCATGATCATGTACACCACTGAGTCATTTATAATAAAATGCCCCTGTAATTTTTACTTGAACAACCACTCTTGTATGATCCACACCTCATTCTACCTTTAGTGGATTAAGTTTCTGCTATACACCCAAATCCCTCCCCAGTATTAGGACAGGCATCTCAGCCCTAAATATGGCACATGCCCCATTTCATAATGGTCCAACTCTAAGATACTCCTTGTTAAAGGCAGCATGGCATACACTAGATCACACTTGTGTACTGTTCTGAGACATTTACCACATGGAAGTCAATTAAGTTTGGATAACCAACAGTTGTGTGCGGTGAAGGGGGTCGGCTCTCGCTGATTGTTTGCTGGCCTGGTCAACTAGAATTCCAAACCCTTGTAAAACTGACTATAAGAGCTTCTAAAAATCTCCGTACAAAAACCCTCTAAGCACACTTAAAGCCAATCTAGTCTCCTTTGAAATACATTACTATCCCTCAAAGCTTTCCCTCATGTTTACTACTAGAAAACACTCATGTCATTTCCAGTAGATCCAGGGGAGACCAAACAGAAATGAAAAAAACTTGTTCTTTTTAAAAAATAAAAAAATGGCAGTACATAAAGTGCTTCTTTTTAATGAAAGAAATTCGAGATATACAGTCAGGCTCAAGTTGTGCAGTTCACAAGCTTGGGGGAATAGAAACAGACACGAGTTCAAAACAGTCAGAAAGGAACAATACTAATCTCCTTGTCACATAATGTTTGATTTAGAGTTGTAATGCTAAGGGGAGGTAGGCACTTCACTATTTTGTTTATTTATTTATTTATTTATATTTTTCAAGAGAGGAAAGTTGTAACCAAAACCATTCTCCTTTTGCTATTGGAGCTTTAAGGCAGGAATCTGCTCTGAGGGAGCTGGGGAGACGGCAGAACTAGACATGTCTTTAGAGCTCTCAAATACAAAAAGGACTTTCATTCTTAACAATAAATTATCACATTGGAAAGTATATCTTGGTGTAAAATATACTAGGCTACTGCATGTGCATGGGATGGGCAGGCAGTTGGTGAAAAGAAGAGAGGGAATAAAAAGGGGCTTGTGAATTTTTCTTCTTGCCTTGTGTTTCACTGGAGGTGCTTCAGAGGAGGAGATGCATATTTCACAGGATTAACAGCATTGCTCTGCTGGTAGTTGGCAGTTGTCTTTGGAGTTTAAAGGGGGAAGGAATTGGGAAAACAAACGAATGAAAAGAAACAACTTACCAGTTATTTGGGGTCAGTTGGATTACAAAGTGAATATAAGAAAGCTTTAAAAGAGACTGAAGATCAGAGCTGGTCAATCTCCCCAATTTTTTTCCTGTAAGAAATTTTGAACCAATACATTTATTTGAAATGTTTTAATTTTTCATGCAAAAAATTCAGAATGAAATAAAATGATTTTTTTCCATTTGTATAGAACATTCTATTTCAGTCTGGGGTTTCAAGCAGCATAACCTTCAGTTATTGCTTTTTCCTTTTTCTTTTGAGTTTTGTTTTTCTCCTGCTTTCTGTCAATTTTCTCCTTTTTACATTGTTTCATTTCTTTCCGTTTTGTTCTCTGTAACTTTTCCAAAATTGGAGAATTTTTGCAAAGGATCAGAGTGCAGAAAAAAATGGGAAAAAAATAAAGAAACAAACAAACCCTAGACCTCACTCAGTCAATCTATTGCATTCAATGGCAAAAAAAGGAGAGTCACCAATAAATCCTGACCACAAACCGGCTCTATACTGAGGCACCTGTCTCTGAGAGAGGGCAGGGCTTAGCGCACATCGTTCATCTTGGCCTCTCCCATTGGCTCATTTAAACAAGAAGCCACCTAGTGTGTGGGCTTTTGGGAATCTCCATCTAAGGCGCGTCCCTCCCTCCATTCCTTGTATGGGGTCCTGGGTGCCAAACTCAGACTTCTGGATTACAGTGATGTTCCAGGTGCCTAACACACACATACATATTCTTCCCCGATGAGACAGTCACAGTCCCCTGCCCTGTCACCAGAAATCACTTATTGCCCCTTCCTCAAAATGAATTATTGCCCATTACCACCACACTCTAAACCACTCATAGCCCTTCCCCACCCCAAAATCACTTGCTGCCCCCCCCCAATCTGTTCCTGCCCCTGTCATTCCAACAATGCGGCAGCTGCCTTGACCTGTGTCTATTCCCCCCTGGCTAGTGCTGTCCTTGGCACCAGGACCCGGGTGTTTCTGGGTCTGGGCTGGGATCCCAGTGTGTGTGTGTGTGGGGGGGGCAGTGGGTCTGGATGCCTTCCCACATGGTGTCAGATGCAGGGGGATCTGCATGGTATTGGGGCTCTGCATGGGATGAGTGTGGGGGGGCTGTATCTGAGCAGGGGCTACTGGGTCAAAACTGGACCCTGCAGCCTGCGGGACCCGGACCAGAGCAATGGGCGGAACCAGCCCATAGACACGTGCAGATGGGTGGTTCCATGGCAGTTGGCAAATGGCAGTTAGTTGAGGGAGGGGCTGATGTCTCAATCAGCACATTTCACATAGCCCAGAATAGAGTCATTGAATGGTGCCGAGTTTATGTCACCCACAGCTCAGGCTGTTGTTGATCCATGCAGTCACTGACAGGTGAAAGTGTCCAGGATTAGCAAAATATCAGATGAATTATCTTGTCTTCCCTCAATCTGCTCCCACAAAAGATCATTTTTGCTTAGTGTTTCACTACTCAGGAAAGTAGAAGGGGACATGTAAAATTAATGCAGTTTTGTAAAGAGCTGGCCAAATATCAAAATTTCCATTCCACTGGAAATTCTGAAATTTTGAAAAAACTTTCATTTTGATTCAGAAACAGAACTGGAAAGTTTGAAATCACATAAAGGAAATTCTGAAAAACATTTTTTTTAAAAAAAATCAAATGGTTTAGATTCATTTTCAATTCAATGATTCAATTTTCCCAATATGAAATAGAACAGCTGGCCACCCCAACTCCTGGAGTCTCCCTGGGCTGCAAGGGGAGTCCCACAAAGTTTGGGGAGTCCTCGGATGCAAAGAGAGGAACCTGCAAATCTTGAGAGCCCTGGGTCTCACGCCATGGGGCCATCTACATGGCAGTGCCACCCCAGAACCCCAGACTCTCCTGAAACTGGCCAGGCATGCTGTTTCCGTGAAATGTTTTGGTTTTGACATATCCGCATTTTCTGATGCAGCCCCATTGTAGAAGAATTCCTGACCAGCTCTAGTTGTGTGTACACAAATAAATTTGTTAGTCTCTAAGGTGCCACAAGTACTCCTTTTCTTTTTGCGAATACAGACTGACACGGCTGCTACTCTGAAACCTCATGCTATAGTTTGTGGTATTTTCTATTTCCATTGGCAGAGAGTTGGATGGACGATATTGTAATCACTTCACAATGATCCTATAGATCAAATCAAACGCCTTTCTCCCCACCCTTACATTTGTTTATATAATTGGGAAATGGCTTTGGGGTTAGAACACCATTTTTTCCTAACTACTGGTCAGGAAATAACTATATCCATTGCTGCCTGTCTAATTCCTGTGTAAGGAAACCATGATGCAATCTGAAGAGGGAAAGCCAAACAAAATTTGGGAGCTCTAATGGTATTCAGCTTGGAATTACATCATTGTGTTCTGGACCCTGTCTACCTCTTTGGTTGTTTTTACATGATCTCAGGTGTAATGCTCAGTGACCCTGCTTCATTAAGCAGGTGGAGTAACCATACAAGCTCCCTGTCTGAACAGAATGCTAAAATTTTCATTAGTCACCCTCCTCAACCTATGGAAAAGAACAGGGAGCCATGTTTCAGGATGAAAGCACGACACTGCAGCTTAGATGGGACATTTACCCTACCAGGGTATATTGTTAGGAGTAGTCTGAAATAACAGAATGATTGTTACTATTCCAAAGTAACAGAGAGATTGTTTCACACACACACACACACCCACCCATCATGCAATGGCCAGGTACAAATGCTTTTCCTGCACTCAGGGACTTCTCCTCCTACTGGAAGAACCATGTGAATGCCAGAGCATCTTTTGTGGCATACCAGTTGCACGCAGCTAGAGGAAATCAAACTGAAAACCTGTCTGTAAGCATTACGAAAAACATTTGAATGAGATTCACTTTCAGGTAGCTATCAAATTCGGAAAATCCAAACAGAAGGCAAAAGTTTATTTTGATAAAGTGAAAGAGAGAATGCTTGGGAAAGTTGGAGATCAAGTTATGCTCCTATCATATACTGTATAGAACACAATTTATGTAACCAATGAACTGGGCCACATTATATTATGAATACACTCAGTTCCTCTGTATACAGAATCAGGAAAAAAAAGTAAATAAATTCTATCATGTTAATAGAATTAAAGTTGCACTGGAAAATAAATATTTCTCTATGGAAAGAGGAACCAGAGATGTTGACCACAGAAGAGGAAGTAAAGGATCAGAGAAAGCCAACCCAAGAGCAAGAAAAGAAAAAAAAAATACGTCTTAACAACATTGATACTGTCTTATTGCCTTAACACTGAATTTCAAACCAAACAGACTGTTCCAGTACAAGAAGAACCAAGAATAGTCAAGGCAAATCAGAATTTTATTTTGGGACTGAACTCAAACTTGCCTGTTGCTCAGGATGCAATTATAACAATGATCTGGCCTCAGGAAAGAATAAAACCAAATCAAGGACACCTGGTAGTTGGCTATTGTGTTTGGAGCTTTAAGGGGAAAGGAATTGGGAAAAAGAAACAAAGAAAATCCCCCAGCAGTTATTTGAGATCAGTTGGATTTTGCAGTGTATATAGGAAAGCTTTAATAGAGACGGAAGATCAGAGCTGGTTAAACTCCCCAATGTTTTCCCTGTGGGAAATTTTGAACAAATACATTTCATTTGAAATGTTTCAGTTTTTCATGGAAAAAATTCAGAATGAAATTAAATGACCATTTTTCTTTTTCAATAGAACGTTCTGTTTCAATCTGGGGTTTCAGGCACCACAATATTCATTTTTTGCTTTTTCCTTTTTTTGAGTTTTGGTTTTCTCTAGCTTTCTGTCTCTTTTTACGTTGTTTCATTTCTTTCCTTGTTTTCACCGTAACTTTTCCAAAATTAGAAAAGTTTTGCAAAGTAACAGAGTGCAGGGAAAAAAAACAGAAAAAAAAAAATAAAGAAGCAAACAAACCTTAGACCTCACTCAGGCAATCTATTGTATTCAGTGGCAAAAAAAAAAAAAAAGGAGAAAAGAGAGAGAAAGTGGAAGAGATAAAAATTCAAATGTTTGATTTTTTAAAGATGTCCTGGTTATTAAGAAATGGAAGATTTCAATTTGAAACGAAACAAAACAAAAATATATTATTATTATCCCTTATGATGACATCATGAAGATATTTTAAAACAAATAGCCTTCCCAACATACAAGATGTTTAAGCATAAAAAGGGGAAAGCTACTGTCCAAAGTGCATCCCCATGAGTCACCAATAAACCCTGGCCGCAAACCGGCTCTGTGCTGAGGCACCTGTCTGTGGGAGAGGGCAGGGCTCCGCGCACATCGCTCATCCTGGCCTCCCATTGGCTCGTTTAAACGAGGAGCCGCCGGGTGCGCGGGCTTTGGGGAATCTCAGTCTGAGGCGCGTCCCTCCCTCCATTCCTCGAATGAGGATCCTGGGAGCCAAAGTCTGATTACAGGGATGTTCCAGGTGCCTCTCTCTCTCACACACACACACGTATTCTTCCCCCACGAGGCAGTCACGTCCCCCGCCCTGTCCCCAGAAATCACTTATTGCCCCTTCCTCAAAATCACGTGTTTTCCTTTACCACCATACTTCAAAATCATACTTGCTCCTCCCCCCCCCCCCCAAAATCACTCGTTGCCCCTCCCACCCAGGGGCGGTGAGTTATACACACCGCGGTGCCCGGGCTCCAGCAATATTCAGCGCCCGGGGTCCCGGCTCCACCAGTGTGGGCCCGCCTGCCCCCTCCCGCACCTTCCCCGAGTGTCCCGCGGCCCCCACTTGCTGCCCCCGCGCACCTGCCCCGGAGCCTGCAGCTCACGCGGACTCTGCTCTGCGGGCTCCCCGCATCAACTGCTGCCGCAGGGTCCTAGTGCCCCCTATTCACTCATGGCAGGGCAGGCTGCCCTTACTCTGCCCTTCCGCCCTAGCCTTGAGCCTCTCCAATGTCCCAAACCCCTCAACGCCAGCCCCAGACAGAGCCCTCATCCCCCCACACCCTAATCCTCTGTCCCAGCCCTGAGCCCCTCCCATACCCCAAACCCCTCATCCCCAGCCCCAGACAGAGCCCTCATCCCCCCACACCCTAATCCTCTGTCCCAGCCCTGAGCCCCTCCCACACCCCAAACCCCTCATCCCCAGCTCCAGACAGAGCCCTCATCCCCCCGCACCCTAATCCTCTGTCCCAGCCCTGAGCCCCTCCCATACCCCAAACCCCTCATCCCCAGCCCCAGACAGAGCCCTCATCCCCCCGCACCCTAATCCTCTGTCCCAGCCCTGAGCCCCTCCCACACCCCACCCCTCATCCCCAGCCAGAGCCCTCATCCCCCCACACCCTAATCCTCTGTCCCAGCCCTGAGCCCCTCCCACACCCCAAACCCCTCATCCCCAGCCCCAGACAGAGCCCTCATCCCCCTGCACCCTAATCCTCTGTCCCAGCCCTGAGCCCCTCCCACACCCCAAACCCCTCATCTCCAGACCTAGACAGAGCCCTCATCCCCCCACACCCTAATCCTCTGTCCCAGCCCTGAGCCCCTCCCACACCCCACCCCTCATCCCCAGCCAGAGCCCTCATCCCCCCGCACCTGAACCCTCTGTCCCAGCCCTGAGCCCCTCCCACACCCCAAACTCCCCAGCCCCAGCCAGAACCCTCATCCCCCCGCACCCTAATCCTCTGTCCCAGCCCTGAGCCCCTCCCACACCCCAAACCCCTCATCCCCAGCCCAAGCCCTCATCCCCCCGCACCTGAACCCTCTGCCCCAGCCCTGATCCCCCTTCTGCATCATGAACTCCCCAGCCCTCACCCCTGCACCCCCTCCTATCCCCAACTCCCTCCCCCTTCCCACATACCCCCTCCTGCCTCCAAACTCCCTCCCAGAGCCTGCACCCCCACCCCCAGCCCAGAGCCTGCACCCCAGACCTTCACACTCCATCCCAGAGCCTGCACCCCAGACCACCCCCACCCAAACTCCCTCCCAGAGCCTGCACCCCCACCCCCAGCCCAGAGCCTGCACCCAAACTCCATCCCAGAGCCTTCACCCCTCACCCCCTCCTGCACCCCCAGCCCAGAGCCTGCACCCAAACTCCATCCCAGAACCTGCACCCCAGACCTCTCCCCCCCCAACTCCCTCCCAGAGCCTTAGGCAGGTGGGGGGCGGAGTTTGGGGGGGTGGGTTCTGGGCACCACCAAAACTACAAACCGGCCACCCATGCGAGTCCCACCCCCAAAATCATTTGTTGTTCCTCCCACCCCAAAAAGTGCTAATTGATCCTACCCCCATAATCACTCACTTTCCATCCCTCATCCCAAAATCACTTACTGCCCCCCATCCACAAAAATCAACTCCTGCACCTGCCACCCGCACAATGTGGCAGCTGCCCTGACCAGTGTCTATCTCCCCCTGGCTATTGCTATCCCTGGTGCCAGGACCAGGGTGTGTCTTGGCTCTGGGCTAGGATCCCTACAGGGGGCAGATGGGGGCAGGAATGTTTGCATGGTGTCAGGGGTCTGCGTGGGCTGTATCTGGGCAGGGGCTGCTGGGTATGAACTGGCCCTTGCAGCCTGCGGGACCCGGACCAGAGCAATGGTTGGAACCAGCCCAAAGACACGTGGGGATGGGTGGTTCCATGGCAGCTGGCAAATGGCAGTTGGTTGGGGGAGGGGCTGGTGCCTTAGCCCAGCCCTGGGGGTGATGGGGGAAGGGCTTGTGTCTAAGCCTTGCTCTGGGGGTGACGGGAGGGAAGCAGCTGGCTACTCTGCCTCATCCAGAGGGTGACGGGGGGAAGGGGCTGTTGTCTCAGTCCAGCCCCAGGGGTGACGGAGGGAGGGGCTGCTGTCTCAGCCCAGCCGTTTTACTTTTCACTAATGTCAATATTGTGATCATTGCATAAAACAGCTTTGCTTATTTTGGGTATTTGGAAATAGGAAGACTAGATGACCTCCTGAGGTCCCTTCCAACCCTGATATTCTATGATTCTATGATTCTGGTATGTTCTTGTAATGGTCAGTCTATTAACCCTGCTGTCTTGGACAAATTACAATTTTGTTAACCAAAGCTTGTCTACGTGAATTCCCCTTGTAGTTCCAGGTGAATAAAGAGTTAAAATTCCTGTTCTAACAGCATTGTACTTTGCACAAGGAAGTAATTGATATTTGAGTTTGTTATGTTTGTGAATTCTTTTGGGGGTGAAAAATACTTCAGTAGCTATAAATTGTTACTACATGGCCTGATTCTTGAAGGCTCACTCATAGGGACTTCAGTACTTCTGCTATGCTCCCTCTTTAAATAGGGTCTTATACAAGGTGCGTGACTATCATCTGAGTAGCAATTCAATCAGCGTTTCTGGGGAAAGAAATGCAGCAAATTTACAAGACAATATAAGGTGAGTTTGAAGTTGAATTTTTTTCTTTGAAATGATTTTTGTGTTTGTGAGAAGTTCTTATCTGAGCTTTCTGCCCCTGCTCTGCCTCTTTTCCCGAGGCCCCCACCACCCGTTCCTCTCCGCCCCTCCCCTGTCACTCCCCCTTAAGGCAGGAGGGGGCAGAAAGGAGCAAATGGCAGCTGAGAGGTGCTTGGGGGAGGAGAGGAGTGAGTGGCGGTCTGGTGGGGCCTTGGGAGCGGAGAGGAGCAAGCGGCAGGCAGGTGGGAGGAGCCTTGGAAAAGGGGGCAGAGAGGAGCGAGTGGTGGTGGGGCCTGCGGGGAGGCAGAGCAGGGGTGAGAAGAGATGGAGTGGGGGCAGGGCCTCGGGGGAAGAGGTTCAGTGGGAGCGGGGCCTCGGGTCGGAGAGGGGGTGGAGCATGCACCGTCAAAAACAAAAGTCAGCGCCTGTGCATTTGAGATCAATGGAAACAAAATCCCTTTATAATATCTGAGCAGAAATAGTAAAAGAATAAGCACAAATTCCCCAACCGAGATCTAGAGAGACCACTTTGGGGAATGTCATGTTATGTCTATATAAGCCTTGTCCCTCAAAGGACCAGAGTGCTAGTAATTTGCTTTTTCACTTTTTCATGGGAACATTTTTCTGTTAGAAACTTGGCTGGGACAATCGGCACATTTCACATAGTCCAGAAGAGTCATTAAATGGTGCTAAGTTTTTGTCACCCACAGCTTGGGCTGCTTTTGATCTATGCAGCCACTGACATTTTGTGACCCTCCCCCCATAATTTCCTGCAATTGTGAACATTTAAATTGATACATATAAAAAATGCTTAAACCCCATAATTCTGCAAAACTCTGAAAATTTCGACAGATAAACAATAGAAAAAAGTAATTAAAAATAAGCATTGATATTATACATCAAAATTATTTTAAAAAATCGAATTCTGCCAAGTCTAGCCCTAGCTCTGCTGTCCACCTCCCCATGCTGGCCAGCCACAAAATAAAAAACATTTAAAATGAATCAGTGTTTCATTTCTTAGTAGCTTATTTCTGACAGCTATTTTCCTAAATGGCCCATTGTTATTCTGGACAGCTGGTTAATTAAGGGAATAAATACAATGTTCACCAGGATGTCTCACTTATACTGGGATTTTATATAAAGATGGGGCTTTATTATACTTGCTTGAAATATTTCCCACTGTTAAGAAACAGGAAAGTTTCTCATGTAACCCTGTTGCTGACCTTCCTGAATGTAATAAAAGATAAGCAAAATCTGAATAACAGGTGACTATTTGCCCTCTCTGGGAGTCCGATTCTGCCGTATAACTGTTGGGAATCAAGAATCACAGTATCTTGCCGCAATGGTCAACTAAAGATGATGTCCAGCAATACACAGCCTTCTCTACTTCTACAGCCTCCTCCCCACAATAGTATTTAATGCCAAGATATTATCTTAGGGCCTGATTCTGCAACCCTTCTTCATTATCAAGTCCTATTATAAAGCCCTTGTACGAAATAAAGGTTTAAACTCTGAGATATAACTCTTTATATCGGGGGCCCCACAGATTTGTCCATGTGCGTGACTGTTGTTCATCAGCAATGCCCCCTCCATTCTCAGTTCCTTCCCTGGAGTGATGGAAAGCTCCTCTGTGGCCTCTGCCTCCTCTGAGGCAGGGAGTAGCCGATCTCAGGAAATCGAAGAGCTGGAGAGGTTCATTGACAGCTACGTCCTTGAGTACCAAGTCCAAGGTCTGCTGACCGACAAAACGGAAGGGGACGGGGAGAGTGAGAAAACACAGTCCAACATCTCGCAGTGGACAGCGGATTGTAGTGAGCAGCTGGATGACAGCTGTTCCTCATCGAGAGGAAAGGGCGTACCGTCTCACGAACACAATCAGAATGGCAACAAAGACAACTCCCTGGACATGTTGGGGACAGATATCTGGGCAGCCAATACCTTTGATTCCTTCAGTGGTGCAACCTGGGATTTACAGCCTGAAAAGCTGGACTTCACACAGTTTCACAGGAAGCTCCGGAACACCCCCAAACACCCGCTCCCGCACATAGACAGAGAAGGGCTTGGAAAAGGGAAGCACGAGGATGGAGACGGAATCAATCTGAATGACATAGAGAAAGTCCTTCCCGTCTGGCAGGGAGACTGATGAGCCAGGACTGTGGGCAGAAGCAGAGAAGTCCAAGTAACTCTGCTCAGACCTAGTGGGACAGAGCATCTCTTGTCACCCTGCAATGCAGCTACTCTCTGGCTGTTCTGGAAGCATCTGGGTTGCTGCAAGGGGTGACCTGCCTGAGACCAGCTCAATGGAGTGAATTTTGAAATCCCAGTCTTATTGGAATTCTTATGCCAGGAAGCAGATGTCCCAGGGATTTTCATCAGATCCGCAAGCTGTTACGCATGGAATGAATGCTGTGTCAGGGGCCTGTGAAACTTTTACAGCACCAGGTCGGGGGCCCCACAGATTTGTCCATGTGCGTGACTGTTGTTCATCAGCAATGCCCCCTCCATTCTCAGTTCCTTCCCTGGAGTGATGGAAAGCTCCTCTGTGGCCTCTGCCTCCTCTGAGGCAGGGAGTAGCCGATCTCTTTAAATATTGTGAGACTCCATATTTAGTGTCTCTCAATGACTAGTGAAAATGTGTTCTGTCTACAAGTAACCAGGTGCTCTGCAAACTCAGCATGAACTCTGAAAGTCAAGCTGGGCTCTTGCTGTTTCATGAATGATCGGCAATGAATATTGACACTGAAAATTCAGGTAATAGTTCTGTTGCTGATGCATGAACCAGAAAAAATCCAACTCAAAATGTACATGTTAAACTTACCCTGGAAATCAAATGACAAGCTGTTAGGTCACAGAACACAGGTGTTTCTTGCATAAAACCTTACTTAATAGGCAGCACACTAGTGTCTATATTAGCTGCAGTAATTACAGAATTGTTATTGTATAAAACATTCTCTACATCATAGTGTCCCACCTGCTAACTGGCACAGAGGCCAATAGATGGGAAGATATGACTTGCTCACAGTCTTCAAGTATGTACATGAGAAAAAGATGTCTGATAGTAGAGGGGTCCTTAATTTAGGATTAAAAAATCATGAGACCTACAGCTTGGAATCTGAAGATGGACAAATTCAGAATAGAAATAAGGTGCATGTTTTTAACAGTGAGGGTAGTTAACACTTGGCACAAATTACCTAGGGACGTGGTGAATTTTCCATCACTAAAATAAGACTGGATATCTTTCTCAAAGAGATGCTACAGCTCAACCAGAAGTTATCAGCTTGATGCAAAAATTGCTGGGAGAGGTCCTCTGGGCTTTCATACAGATCAGAGTAAATGATCTCAATAGTCCCTTCTGGCCTTGAAATGTAGGAATTTTCAGATGTGCATGTACTCTTACCTGAGTAAGGGTATAGCAGGAGTCCCTACTGGGGGACTGGTTTGTCTTTAAGGATTAGGGAACCCTTCACTTCATCTTTTGCTGGATAGTTTGTGACAGTCTGACTGCACCCTGGACTTTAAAAGTAAGAGGTGGGAAGTGGTTTAGGGAAGCAGCCTCAGGGCACTCCTTGATGTCATTTCCACTCCTAGAGCCCTGGGTTGGAGCCTGCTGGAGAGGGAGGTCCCAGGCTATCATACCAGGCAGCTGTGAGCAGCTTTCCCTACCCCCTGAGATAAGGGGAACAAGGACACTGGAAGCCCTGAGGTAAGAGTGTGAGGGACTACAGCCACTCCAACAGATGCCTTGAGATCTGTGGGAGGGCCCCCAAGTTGCTGGGACATTTCCATGTTTGCAGAGCCAAAGCTTAATCACCTCTGAGGGCTCACTCATCCTTATCCTTATCGGGGAGATTGTGCATTAAGACAATTCATCATTGTCCTGCACATTGTGTAATCACATACACCCATGTACAAATCTTGGTGATCTGTGGATTCTGGGAATCAAGAGGGGGTAGGATGCAATCTACACACAAACACTGATGGCATTTTCTTTCATTCACCTTTAGTCCCCTCCCTCACACATTTCCTGAGTGCTTTTTCATGCCCTTTGCCCACACCTGCTTTTTATAGTCCAACGGATTTTGGCGGGCTTATTTGTGTCTGCTGAGAGAATTCTGAGGTGAGTACACAGATCTGCTGTGTGTGAATGTAATTTATAATCCAGATAAGTGATTTCTAAAATATGTTTCTTATATTTATGTAGCTTTGGGATTTTAAAAAGTTACTTCTTGTTTCTGGAGCAACTGGAATGACTAAGATTAAAGTTTAGATGCATTGCAGGGATGTTTTCATAACTGAAGCTATGAAAAAATTGCAATTCATTCATAAAACAGTGGTTTATAATTGGAAGGAGTTCTGTGCAAATACAGAGTTTGGACTAACATTTATCTGTATTAATTGGATCTTGCTGAATGGGAAGATGAGAGAAATAGATACTAATCTCCTTGTCACATAATGTTTGATTTAGAGTTGTAATGCTAAGGGGAGGTAGGCACTTCACTATTTTATTTTATTTTATTTTATTTTTTTCAAGAGAGGAAAGTTGTAACCAAAACCACTCTCCTTTTGCTATCGGAGCTTTAAGGCAGGAATCTGCTCTGAGGGAGCTGTGGAGATGGCAGAACTAGATGTGTCTTTAGAGATCTCAAATACAAAAAGGACTTTCATTCTTAACAATAGATTATCACATCGGAAAGTATATCTTGGTGTAAAATATACTAGGCTACTGCATGTGCACGGGATGGGCAGGCAGTTGGTGAAAAGAAGAGAAAGGGAATAAAAAGGGGCTTGTGAATTTTTCTTGCCTTGTGTTTCACTGGAGGTGCTTCAGAGGAGGAGATGCATATTTCACAGGATTAACAGCATTGCTCTACTGGTAGTTGGCAGTTGTCTTTGGAGCTTAAAGGGGGAAGGAATTGGGAAAACAAACAAATGGGAAAAAAAAAAACCTTAACAGTTTTTTTGGGTCAGTTGGATTATAAAGTGTATATAGGAAAGCTTTAAAAGAGACTGAAGATCAGAGCTAGTCAATCTCCCCAATTTTTTTTCTATAGGAAATTTTGAACAAATACATTTCATTTGAAATGTTTTGATTTTTAATGGAAAAATTCAGAATGAAATAAAATGAATTTGTTTAATTTCTATAGAACATTCTGTTTCAATCTATGGTTTCAGGCACCACAACATTCAGATTTTGCTTTTTCCTTTATTTTGAGTTCTGTTTTTTTCCCTCTTTCTGTCTGTTTTCTCTTTTTTACGTTGTTACACTTCTTTCCTTTTTGTTTTCTGTAAATTAGAGTGCAATAAAAAAAAAAAACAACACAGGAAAAAATATAAACAAGCAAAGAAACCCTAGACCTCACTCAGTCAATCTATTGCATTCAGTGGCAAAAAAGGAGAAAAGAGAACTCCAAATGACTGATTTTTTTTAAAGATGTTCTGGTTATTAAGAACTGGAAGATTTCGATTTGAAATGAAACAAAACAAAATATATATTTATTATCCCTCAGGATTACATCGTGAGGATTTTTTAAACAAATAGCCTTCACAACATTCAAGATTTTTAACCATAAAAAGGGGAAAGCTAGTGTCTAAAATTTATCCCCATGAGTCACCAATAAATCCTGACTGCAAATTGGCTCTGTCATTAGGCACCTGTTCCTTGGTGCCTAATTACAGAGATTCTTCACATCTCACCTAGGCCTCTCTCACTGGCTTGTTTAAACAAGGAGCCACTTAGTACGTGGGCTTTTGGGAGTCTCTAACTCTTAACTCCCGAAGTCTCCCTGGGCTGCATAGGGAGTCCCCCAATATTTGGGGAGTCCTCTGATGCAGAGCAGGGAACCTGCAAATCCTGAGAACCCTGGATCCCAGGCCTTGGTGCCATCTGTATGGCGGTGCCACCATGGATCCTGGAAGCCCAGACTCTCCTGAAACTGGTGAGGTGTGCTGTTTCTGTGAAATATTTTGGTATTGACAAATCAACATTTTCTGATGCAGCCCCATTGTAGAAGAATTCCTGACCAGCTCTAGTTGTGTGTAAACCTCATGCTACAGTTTGTGATGTTTTCTATTTCCATTGGCAGAGAGTTGGATGGATGATATTGCAATCACTTCACAATGACTGCATGGATCAAATCAATTGCCATCCCATTTCTTTATATCATCAGCAAATGTCTTTGGGGTAAGAACATCATTTTTCCTAACTACTGATCAGGAAATAAATGCTGCCTGTGTAAACCCTGTGTATGGAAACCATGATGTAATCTGAAGAGGGAAACCCAAACCAAATGTGGGAGCTCTAATGGCACTGAGCTGGGATTAACATCATTGTGTGCTGGAGCATGTCTACCTCCCTGGTTGTTTTTACATGCTCTCAGGTGTATGTAAAGTCTTAGTGACCCTGCCTCATTAAGCAGGGGGAGTAACCATACATTGTCTCTGTCTGAACACAATGCTAAAATTCTCATTAGTCACCCTCCTCAACCTATGGAAAAGTACAGAGAGCTGTGATTAGGATGAAAGCACAGTGACACTGATGCTTAGATGGGACATTTGCCCTGTCCAGGAGTATTGTTTGGAGAAGTCTAAAATAACAGAATGGTTGTTAGTATTCCAAAGTGCCACAAAAATCGTTACACACACACACACGCACTTCACACAATGGTGGCCAGGTACAATTGCTTTTCCTGCACTCAAGGACTTCTCCCTCCTACTTCTTACAGAGGCACAAGCCACCCAAAAGGGTTGGGCAGAAAGCAGGACAATAACTAGGCTTAGATTTTTTATCATTAAATGTTGATTTCTCTGTATGCACACAAGCTGAAGAAAAATATTTCTATCGCTGCAAAATATTCAGAGATACAAAGTAAGAAATTGGAGTTTGATTTCAGGCTAAACGTTTGATATATTCTGTTGACAATTATGTTTTAATGCTTATAAGCTTTAACTTTTTGAATCCCAGAATATACTGTCATTAAATAATAGTCTGGCCTGACCCCATTGTGTGCCCCTCCATAATTTCCTGCAACTCTGAAAATTTAAATTGATACAAATACAAAAATTCTTAAAACCCATAAGTCTGCAAAACTTTTAAAATTTCAATAGGAAAAAATGATAAAAAATAAACATTGATATTATCCATCAAAATTATTTTAAAAAATTGAATTCTGCCAAGTCTAACCCTAGGTCTGCTGTCCACCTCCCCATGCTGGCCAGCCACTGAGAGAACAACACACTGTAACATCTTTAATGACGGCACCGGCTCCTGCTCTGCCTGGAGCTTCAGGAGGGACTATGCATCCTACACCTACCCCTTAGAAGTTCAGTCTGCGCCACCTCGTGCTCAAATCTGTGCATAGCTGAGCTATCAGTGAGGACCTCAAATGCTCTCTCCATTCTGAAGGGGGATAATTAGGTTAGATGTGGTGCGTTTCTACCATGAAACATAACACTGCTGTTGTGTCTCAGTAATTGTGTCTAGTTTTTCTTTTTTTCTCTCAACACCAATGTCAAGCCTTTGAAGAAAATCGATGATCATGATTTATTTTCTTTCTTGCAGATGGTTTTACTGTCACTGTACATGTTGATCCTGCAATTGCCTTGGTTGGACAAGGTGTGATGTTGTCCTGCCAGCCCGGAGGCCACAACCCCACTAACGTTCAAGTGCATTGGTATAAATGGGAAAGGAGCAAAAATATGACGTTATATTTTTACAATAGCACAGAAAATGGTACTGAGCTGGGCCAGGTTGGGGACCAGCACAGGAGTGACTCTCCCAGAGGACGATATGAGAATGGAGTCATTACGGTGCAGCTCTTTCCAGTGCAAGTAGAAGATAGTGGGCAGTATGTGTGCGCGGTGACAAATGATGGTGTCTATCAAGAAGCTATCGCCCAGGTGGTTGTTGCAGGTAAGCATGGATATTTTCATACAGAAGTGTTGCTGGCAGTGAACAATGCTGCACTTATCACAGTGGCACTGATTGTCCATTGCAGTGCACTGTGTGTGGCCAGCTGTATTTCCATTTAATCCTTTCCTCCCAATAGGAAGGGTTCAACGGCTGGCAAGGGAAGGAGAAACAGCATCTGTTGTAGACGAACATCCACGTGTGTGCAACGTTATGGGAGGTGGGCAGAGGAAGCGCAGGACTGGGAGTCAGGGAAGCTTCAGCAGTTTGGTGTCCATCTCGCATAGTATATGCAAATTATACCCAGTGTATGCACACAACATGAACACATCATGTACATTTTCTCTGTCTTTTTGGTAGTGGCATGTGCAATTCTCATCCACCTGCCTTGTGTGTGCTGCTGACGCACAACAGCAATAAAATGAATAAAGCGCAGGGGCAAAGCTAGGCCATTACCTCCCATCACACGCACATATGCATCCAGGCAGTACATTACAGAGTCTGGTGGAACTGTGAGGTCACTGTCCACCTGTGGTTTGTACACACTGCCCCTGATTCTCAGTTACACTAAGGCCCTTTGACGTGGAAATGAACCGCTGACATTACCCCTTGTACAGGGAAAGTTCTCCTTGGCCAGTGTAGTGCTGATGTAAGGGCTCTGTGGTGGCCTTGCTTCTGGACGTGGTGTAAGGGGCATGTCAGGATTGTCGGAGAGAGGGAGCAGGCTAAGGGCTGGTAGGGGTATGGCTGGAGCACACTGTGCTTTGGCTATGCTCTGCTTCCCAGGGCTCACAGGGGACCATGAGAAGCAAAAAGTAAGTTAGAATAGACCTAAGGCTGCTCTGACTTACAATGGGCCATAGCGGGGCCCCTGAATGAGCTCAAAATATGGGGAGCAGAAAGATGGATCTCCCCTTTTCTGAAAATACTGTTTCCTTACTGACCTGCTACCATCCCAAAAGTGAAGCTGTCACATACATACGATGTAGTCATGTCTACATACAGTTTGGGATCAGCTTGTGAAGTGTTTGGTGATCTTTTGAGGTGGAAATCTCTCTGTATGAATTTAAGATACTTGGAAATGCAAAATTATAGGTCAGTGTAGATTCAATAGGACATGGTGATTGTAATGATAGTGGTGATCATTCATCATTAGCACTCTTTGTTTGGTTTGTTAGCTAGTTCTTCAGCCTGTTTTAACGTTTTCTGAAATTGGTTTTCACTCTAGGTTTCGGATCTGCACCTCGCCTAACTATAGACCATCAGCAGAATAATTCAGTCACTCTGAGGTGTACGTCCCAAGGATGGTACCCACAACCTGAAGTATGCTGGACTGACAGCACAGGCCAAAACATAACTGCTATGGCTGAAACAAGAATCCAAAAAGATGTGACAGATCTGTATCAAATCCACAGTACGCTCAGGGTAGCAGATACTGCTTCTGACACTATCTCATGCACTATAAGAAACCCCTTGCTGAAGAGGCACCACAAAAAAGTTATTGCAATTTCAGGTAAGAGATGCAGTACTGTCAAAGTAAATATTCCTCCTGTTACTTACGAAATCGGGCTAAACACATCTGCCTTGTGGCCAACCATGTCATTCAAGGCTTGCCTACATGGAGCACCAACACGCATTATTGGGGTGTGATTTCTAAAATGCATTAATGGGTTGCACGTTAATTAGTCCATGTAGACTCGCAGCTGGTGCTCACTAAAGTTTCCCTGGTGTGCTTTACCGTATTATTGTTTGAAACAGTAATACGGTAAATCACATTAGGGAACTTTTAGTGTGCATCATCAAGGTCTACACAGACCAATTGATGCACAACACATCGGTGCACTTTATTAATCATACTTCCGTAGTGCCCATTACCCCACTGCGTAGACAAGCCTTTGGTGTAGCATAGTTAAGACCTGTACAACTGTGCATTTCTTTTCAAATACTATCCTTGAGATCACCAAAGATGTAAAAGATAGTAGAGCTCTGATTCTCTTTTCATTTATCTCTGTGTATATTAGGAGTGACCCCCTGAAGCTAATGAATTTACGCTATTGTAAAAAAAGTATAAATAAGAGGAGAATTAGGGCTGTCCTCTTTTTCACTCTCTCTTGCACATTAATATGAGGCATTATGTGCTGCTGTGCAAATATAACCCCCTGAACATTTTTCAGGTTTCTTTGATGTGGAGGCAGAACATGACACAATTACCACGGTAACTGGAGAAAATGCCATTCTTCCCTGCCGGCTGATTACGAAACATCTGCCCCCTAGCATGGAGTTGCAATGGAGGAAAGTTGGACCTGGAAAGGATAAGCTAATCTATTTCTACCTCTATGATGAAAGCAGCCCCCTGGTTAATTCTTATCCACAGAGTGACAAATGCCCAATGAGCTATTTATCTCCAAATGGAGACAATAGCAGAGAATGGCTCCGGAAGGAATATGAAAAAAAGGCAGAAGTTTTTAAAGGAAAAGAGTTTGGGAAAGGAAATATTTCTCTGAAACTGAACAATATTCAGGTGGAAGATGAAGGGAAATATGTATGCTCTGCCTCAGCCAACTTGTTTCACAGAGAGATAATCATTGAAGTCTTGGTTATAGGTAAGAAAAGCCTAGAACTGGAGAAAGCAAATGTAGCAGAACTCTGTTATTCTATCTCCCCAAGAGCCAGCACGGGTTTGTCCCTTCTCTACAGCACATTTTCTATTGCTTTGTCTATTATTGTTTTAAAACTCCTAAATAATGGAGTTTCCACTTCTTCCATTGGGAAGCTACTACATGGTCTAATGCATCTCACTGTGAGATCAGTTTCCTGATTTCAGAAGTGATTTCAGACTGTCTGCTGTTAGAGGTACCAATAATAATCACTCTCCCCTTTACTTTCCTTTTAAAATGCCAATTCTTTCCAATAATTAAAGGGATGTTAGAGTGCAATTTAAACTACTTTTTAATAAACCTTTCTGAAGCAGAATAATAATAATAAGCCATAACAACATACAATCAAAGAAATGTAGGGCTGGAAGGGACCTCCAGAAGTTATTATGAGAGTTATTATGGCAACAGGTTTCAGAGTAGCAGCCATGTTAGTCTGTATTCGCAAAAAGAAAAGGAGTACTTGTGGCACCTTACAACAGAGAACAGATGTTTTTCGTTCTACACTCAGGTTGAAAAATTACATTTTATTCCATAAGGATAAAATTTTCAAAAGTGGCAAAAAGATATAGGATCTTGAGTCCCATTTTCAAAAGTTACTTAGTTGTTGACTACACAGAGGCACTCTGGAAAATTAATCCCAATTAACTAAAATTTGAATGTAAAGTTGTCAGGGTTCCTTCCCCACTCTGAACTCTAGGGTACGGATGTGGGGACCGGCATGAAAGACCCCCTAAGCTTATTTTTACCAGCTTAGGTTAAAAACTTTCCCAAGGCACAAATTTCACCTTGTCCTTGAACAGTATGCTGCCACCACCAAGTGATTTAACAAACAATCAGGGAATGGACCACTTGGACTTCCTATTTTCCCCAAAATATCCCCCCAAACCCTTACACCCCCTTTCCTGGGGAGGCTTGAGAATAAACAAGATGAGCACAAACCAGCCTTAGGTTTTTAAGACCCAAAAAACCCAATCAGATTCTTAAAAAACAGAACTTTTTATTAGAAGAACAAAAAAAGATAAGAGAACAACTCTGTAAGATCAGAATGGAAGATAATCTTACAGGCAGTCAGATTCAAAACATAGAGAATCCCTCTAGGCAAAACGTTAAATTACAAAAAGACACAAAAACAGGAATACACATTTCCTCCAGCACAGTGAATGTCGCAAGCCCAAACAAAGAAAACGCATTTTCTAGATAGATTACTTACTAACTTTACAGAAGTTGGAGGGCTTGCATCCTTGATCTGTTCCCGGAAAAGGTATCACACAGACAGTCAAAAGCCTTCCCCCCCCCCCCCCCAGATTTGAAAGTATCTTGTCCCCTCATTGGTCATTTTGGGTCAGGTGCCAGCCAGGTTACCTGAGCTTCTTAACCCTTTACAGGTAAAAGGACTTTGCCTCTGGCCAGGAGGGATTTTATAGCACTGTATACAGAAAGGTGGTTACCCTTTCCTTTATATTTATGACAAAAGTGGATTAGTTTAATTCTGAATAGAGATGCCCACACAGGGGGTTAATGAAATGTAAGTTGCCTGAATTCAATTTGTGAACTAAGCTAAATCAAATTAAGGCCACTTTAATTCTGAATAAGAACGTCCACATGGGTTTACTGTGGTTTAACTAATCCATTTTAAAAGTTGATTCAGATTAACTTTCCTGAGTGTTCCCATGCAGACAAGTCCTTAGATACTTTGGAGACTAAATCCCATTAATTTTTCAGGAGACTTAGGCTGGGTCTACACTATAGATCTATGTCAGTATAACTATGTCACTCAGGGGTATGAAAAATCCACACCCCATGCAATGTAGTTATACTGACCTAACCCCCAGTGTACACAGTGCTGTGTCGATGGAAGAGCTTCTCCCATCGATATAGCCATTGCCTCTTGGGGAGATGTATTAACTATGCCAATTAGATGTAGGAGTGTCTTAATTTAAATGCTACAGCGGCGCAGCTGCATTGGTGTAGCTGCACCAATCCAGCATTTTAAATGCAGACCTGCCCTTAGGCATAGAAGTACATAATTCACCTTTGAAAGTGGGACTAAGGTGCCTTTGAAAATTTTACCTGAAGAGTCTATATTATTATTTATAATTATTAATTACAATTTGTGCGAGACAGGCTAAGAAACAGTCCCTTACCCAAAAAGTTTATAATCAAATAGACAAGACAGAAAATGAGTGGAAGAAAGGAAGTGTTATAATTCCCATTTTATAGAAGGGGAACTAAAGAACAGAGATAAGTGACGTGCCCCAGGTCGCACTGGAAGTCTGTGGGAGAACCAAGAATGGAGCCCAGATCATCTGCATCCTAGTCCAATGAAAGCCTTAACCATAAGCCCATCCTTCCTTTCTATAGAATTCTGATCAGTTTTAAGATATTTTTAAAAAATACTTTTTACCTATGGAGCAAGCACTAGAGCAGTGGTTGATCCATGTGTGAGGAAATTTCTACTACCAGTAACCAGCTATTTTTCTGTTACTGTCTATAAAAGGCTATTATGAAGTGACTGTATCTAGGAAGGGAAGTGTTGGTAAATTATGTAGTCTATTGCTAAACCACACTTTAGTTTGGTATGAAATATATTCAAAATACAAAATAACCAGTGTCAGTCAGGTTAATTGCTAAAAGTTGTAAATACTGTGGCACAGGAAGAAAGGTTCAATGTGGTGCCTGTTTTGGTGACACTGTCTCATGCATTATTGTTAAATTTGCCTCTAAATTTGCCTTGGAAATATTGTTGTTTCCAAAGTTACACATTTAAGCCTGGAGTATTTATAAGATGATTTTACAAGTTAAAAAACTCTTTACACACCACTAAAATCCAACCCATCAGTTCATCTCAGTTCCTTAACTAGCTGTTTTGTATCTTCCTTATCTTTGTTTTGGATACAACCATTCTAGGTACCAGTCTCCTGCTTGCATATGGGCAAAACATTAATGTGTTTTGCCTTTGACAAGTTTCTTATTTTCTAATGCCAAAACTGAAGTTAGCTTTCAAGTATTATGGGATATTTAGCATTAATGAACAGGATTATAAAAAAGACATAAGTCAATTCTGGCCATGTAACTAGTAGAAATGTGTATACAGTATAATGTTATATTGAAATTGTGTGCTTAATGAATATTAATATGTGGTGTCAATAATACTTATTGACAATGTGATATATATATAGAGAGAGAGAGCGAGAGAGAGAGAGAGAGAGAAATATTATTTGGACACTGATGGGAGCTAAGATTTTTCTCTTGGTGGAGTACATTCTTCTTAGTGAAAGCTTGTATGGGCAAATTCTGCCCTTAGTTAAATCCCTGTAGCACTACAGACTTCAGAAAGGTCATACAATAGTAAATGAGAGCAACTTCTGCGTTCTCAATGTGTTTATCGTAAATCACTATTAAAATAATCTACCAGCACACGTGCGCGCGCGCGCACACACACACTTTTTTTGGTATAAAAAGGAAACTGATTTGGGCTGAAACAGTGAACAAATATTCAGATGTCATGTTGCTGAGATCTTTTAGCAATGTGTCCTGCCTGAACATTGTCGTCTTCATCTCTCTGATCTAGAAGATGTTTTCATTGTGATAATGAAGCCTTTCTTACAGGGATAGGGGATAAACCATCTCTGCAAATGGATCAGAAGGAGACTGTATGTAGGTATAGATGTAAATCAGGAGGATGGTATCCAAAACCTAAAGTCCTTTTGGAGGAATCCCAAAGGGGAAAACATAATCTCAAAGGCTAAGACAACCCTAAGGGAGGATGAACAGAAACTTTTCACAGGAGAGAGCTCCATTACTGTGCCATGTGTGACCTCTGAGGTTACCTGCACCATCATCAACACAGAATTAAAGATCAGTCAAGAATCAAGCACCCACCAGTTTGGTATATGTAACTTTTTTTATACCAAGCTATCTTTTCCACTTTGTTATTTCTTGTTGCTAGTGTTTACAGGCTGTTTCAGGTATACAATGGGGTTATTGTTCTATTTGGCCCTTATGTATTACATTATCATGCCTACCAATAACCATGGAGGCTTATATTCTGAGCTGTCTACTTAGGTCATCTCTATCTCCATCCCCAACCCCCGGTCAGTTCGGACTTTGTCCTTCAGGATGCTGAATGCCTTCTGCAAGTCCAGCATCTTCTTGCAGGATCACTCTCTAGTGAGAATTGTTTGCTCCTTAGCAATTGAGGCTTCAGTTGTCAGCATGAAACTTTCTGGAGCTGCCTTCCATGAGGTGATATGAAATGTTCATATAAGAATATGATAAGAAATCATCATTATATCACCACATTCAATTTGAACCCTCAGTTGCTCTGGCTTAGAGCAGCCCAGGTCTCTGGCCAAAAGCAGAAGGGCAGCTTTGCTATAAACAGGAAATACTGCACTGAGGGGTTTCAGTTGTTCAGGGCATAACAATCTAGAGCCCAGACACCTTTACTTTGGCACATCACAGCCTACAGGGTAGTTTTAATTGCTGGTCCCTCCTGCTGGAAGGTCATCTGGTTGCAAGGTCTGCATTGCTGGCTTCTCTGGATGCGGCCAAGTCAGCTGCCAGAGTCATGGTGATGGGAGTTACCATCTGTTGCTCATCATGGCTTCAGTCATTGGAGATTCCTGTACAAATATAACAGACCATTGAAGAGCTCCCCTTCATGGATTGTAGTTTATTGTCTTTGAAGACGGATACAGCACTGCCAACACTAAAAGATCCAAGGGCACTGCTGCAATCCCTGGGTTTGCGTACACTAGCCCTGAGAAGAACATTTTTCCTCAGTTTCAACCAAGGAAGCAGATGACATGTCTAGACAGGCAGATCAATGCAGGTGGAAGCACAAGCAGCGAAGTTGTGCCATCCACCTCTGCTGCCACTTCCTTCTGGCCCACTCTCTGTCCATCCCTTCCCTACTTTAATCTAGCTGTTTCACAAACATTTTTCTCCATTCATGTAATTTTGTTTTCTGAATTGCTCATCTGGAAACTTGAACTCACTTATCTATGTTTTGATGGATCTAGATGTTATTGAAGAGATACAAAAGCAAATACACAAAACCAAAGGCTGAGAGTAGCAAATGAGTTATGATGGAATTGTAGTTTTCTCTTAGTGTGTGAAGTTAAAATTCATAATAAAGAGATATACAAGATACTCTGGTTCAGTAGGGGCCAGGGAGGAGTGTTATACCAATAAAATAAAAACCAGCAGGATCTTATTAAAGGGAAAAAGCCAAATACCACATTTATTGTGAATACAGAAAGAATCATAGTAAGCAGTTAGTTATAGCTATAACATTCCATTCAATCTCATATTTATTCACACATTCATTCATACAAACACACACAGGTTCTGCAAGGTTGTTATCATAGTTACCAGCCTTAGAGTTGCTCATGCCAAGCCACTGGCCAGGTGGCCTGGACATGAGGAGGGAGCAGGGCCTTGCCAGATGCTCATCTGATGCTCCTGGAAGTTGGTTTGCAGAATCAGACCCCAAAGTTCTCACTTTTTAGAGTCTCTTTTTATAGGAATTTCTTCCTATGCCAGTCTATGGGAATTGCTTCATCATGCTGTTGCTGAATCAATCAGCAGATAGCACATTCCTGACGGCTCCCTGCTGCTAGATGTTATCTTGTTCTTTGGTTCTCCCATTCTTGAGGCTGTTGGGTGGATTCCAGTCTGCCCTCTGGGGGTCCTCTGGTTATTTCCACTTGACGCCTTCTTCAGCCGATGGACACTGGATTCTTAGGCTGGCACCTCCCTGATCATTCAGTTATTATCCACACCAAGCATCCATCCACATACATCCTCTATCTCTATTTTAATCACAATTGTTAATACAACAAAAGGGCGGGGAGTCTCTGGGTGCTGTTTCTGTTGTTAGAGTATAGCTTTGAGTCTCTCTCTCTGTGGATTGCTTTGAGAACAGACTCTGTCTTAGAATGTACTAACACAATTAGCAGCTTGCAAGTTTCACACATAGAGGGAGAGAAACAGTACCAAAAACCAAGAGACCTCTTAATTAGTAATACCCTGGAATTTAAACTATGGGGAATCAAACTCATTTGTGATTTTAATACAGAACTTCTTTAATATGATCCAACAGGAGTGGGCTCCAGAAGAGGGTTGGAACAGGTAGAGGATTCTGTAACCCTAGTGTAATATATTGACATACAGCAGGTTATGGTCATTTTACTGCAGATAGAGTCCTGTGGCAATTCCACATATTTTCTTTCTTTTCCTGCCATCTTATTAATATAACCTATTTATCTATAAGCAGAAGGTGGTAATTGCACCCCTTTCTTCCTACACAAAATGACTCCTTCATGTGCCCTTTTGCTGAACTATGCCAGGGTTAGTATGGCAGCCATCTATTAATGACAAAGAACAGCGATATGTGTCCATCTTTTCACACTAAGGCTTATTTTTGGCTTTGTTTTTTTTTTTCTTTTAAAGTTTATAAAGCGTGATGAGTTATTCAGGGTGAGAGACACTATGTAAAGGTGCAGTAATTGGGGATTTGGCTGGAGCTTAGTCTTTCTCGTTGTGGAGCACATTCTGCTCAGTGTAAATATTCGAGGCAAATTCTGCCCTCCATTAACCCCATGCAGAACTGTTAGCTTCACTGAGCTTGTACAGGTATAAATGAGAGCAATACTTGAACCTTCATATTTGTTCAGGCAGAGCAAAGCAGATCTGCTTCTGGAAACAGGAAAATTATTTCCCATTGTTTCTACTGGGATTTATCTTAAATCATATTAACCAAAACATACACTCTTTGCTTTGAGATGAAACAGTGAACAAATGTGTAGATGCCCCTGAGATCTTTTCACACTGTACCCTCTCTGAGCATCTCTTGACATTGTCAGACATGCATCCATTGTGATAATGCTGCCTTTTTTACAGGAGTAGGGAATGAAACTTCTTTACAAATGCATCTGCAGAAAGTTTGCAAATATGAATGTAAATGGAAAGGGTGGTATCCAAAGCCCATGGTCTTCTGGAGAAATCACAAAAGACAAAGCATAAACTCATTGGCTGAGACAACAGAAGTGCAGGATGAGCAAAATCTTTTCACGGTAGCCAGCACCATTGCTGTGTCCTGTGATACTCCCGAGATTACCTGTGCCATTGTCAACACAGAATCAGAGATGATTCAACAATCAACTGCTCAACACTTTGGTATGTAACTTTGTATGTCGTCATTATTATTCCAGGAAACTTGCCCTCTTCTGAGCAAGTGTTACTGCCTTTTTTATTTGGTCTATGGGGCATCATCCTGCCTACTAACAAACACAAATCTTTACATTCTGAATCTTAACTCATATCTATCCCCAAATAATTCATCTGTAACAAGTTAGGACTTTATTCTTCAAGATGCTGAGCACGTGTCTGTGACCTGCTCAGCACCTTCATCTCCCACCGTATCATCTTGCAGTGTTAGTTTTGATTGTGGCTGAGAATGGGTTAAAGGGGCAAATGGACTCTCTTGAAATCTATGGGAGTCTAACAGATGAAGGGCTTGCAGGATGATCACACCACAGCATGCAGTGATTCTGATGTAGAACTGCTTCTGCACTCCTCTCAGATGTGACTGCATTTCTATGATGGGTGAGGCATTTCTACTTCTAGAGGGATTTGTTCAATCTCATTCAAAGTGTTGCAGCTTGTGCCAGTCAGGATAGAATTTGGCCTTTCCTCTGTTATGGAGTCACTCAGGATGAGAGATTGTTTAGTGGGGCTTCTGCAGCGCCAAGGAGGGGTAGCTACATGCCAACAGTTTTGTCAATGGTCTAGGAAAGGAGCTACTGGAATAGTACATACATGTATACAGTTGGATCAGAGAGCTGCTACAACCACTCTTGCCACCACCAGTGTATTTCTTTCTCTCAAAAACACATACTCTCACACACACTGCCCTCAAAACCTGGAGCTTATCACAAACACCAATTGCTTAAACTTTTTGGGATGAATTTCAGCCATATTTATGTAGCTAGATAAGTGACCTCATTTTTGGAGTTGTTACGCCCATGCATATGCCATGGAAGTCTATCGGAGCAGTGTGTGCACAGCACTCAAGAATATCTGCTTTTATTTTGGTCTCTCTTTAGGTCCCAACTTTGAATATTTTGGTCAAACACTGCAGATCACTCATATTGTACTAGGGCTGGTCAAAAAAATTTCCATCAACACTATTTTTGGTAGAAAATTGGAGTTTTGACTAAATTAATTTTCTGTGGAAAGTGTCTGCTTCCCTCTAACTCTTTCGATGTTTTATTAGACACCCCAAACCTAATTTTTTTTCAGGCAAAAACTGCTGATTTTTTAATAAAATTAGGAATTCAGAATGTTCACAAATGCATTTGTGAATATTTTATATCTGAGCTTCAACTTCCACGGTATATTGGTTAAAAAACTCAGGTGGTATTGTTTGTTACGTGACTAGATTATTCGTGAGACAAGGTGGGTGAGGTAATATCTTCTGTAACACCCTCTATCTCCCCGGTTACCTCCTTTAGTGCCAGTCTCCTTACAGGTTTCAGAGTAACAGGCGTGTTAGTCTGTATTCGTAAAAAGAAAAGGAGTACTTGTGGCACCTTAGAGACTAACCAGTTTATTTGAGCATGAGCTTTCGTGAGCTACAGCTCACTTCATCGGATGCATAGCATATCGTGGAAACTGCAGAAGACATTATATACACACAGAGACCATGAAACAAAACTTCCTCCCACCTCACTCCCCCGCTGGCAACAGCTTATCTAAAGTGATCCTCAAGTAGAGCCATTTCCAGCACAAATCCAGGTTTTCTCACCCTCCCCCCCCCCCCCCCCCCACACACACACATACAAACTCACTCTCCTGCTGGCAACAGCCCATCCCCCTTTGAAACTCCTCTTTATAATGTGCATGATAATCAAGGTGGGTCACCTCCAGCACTAATCCAGGTTTTCTCACCCCCCCCCACACCCCCCCCTTTTTTTCCAAAAACCACACACACACACTCATTCTCCTGCTGGCAACAGCTCATCTTACAATGTGCACAGCAGTAATCCAAGTTTAACCAGAACGTCTTGGGGGAGGTTTTGCAGGAAAAAAACAAGGGGAGACAGGCTACCTTGCATAATGACTTAGCCACTCCCAGTCTCTATTCAAGCCCAAATTAATAGTATCCAATTTGCAAATGAATTCCAATTCAGCAGTTTCTCGCTGGAGTCTGGATTTGAAGTTTTTTTGCTTTAAGATAGCGACCCTCATGTCTGTGATTGCGTGACCAGAGAGATTGAAGTGTTCTCCGACTGGTTTATGAATGTTATAATTCTTGACATCTGATTTGTGTCCATTTATTCTTTTACGTAGAGACTGTCCAGTTTGACCAATGTACATGACAGAGGGGCATTGCTGGCACATGATGGCATATATCACATTGGTGGATGTGCAGGTGAACGAGCCTCTGATAGTGTGGCTGATGTTGTTAGGCCCTGTGATGGTGTCCCCTGAATAGATATGTGGGCACAGTTGGCAACGGGCTTTGTTGCAAGGATAGGTTCCTGGGCTAGTGGTTCTGTTGTGTGGTATGTGGTTGTTGGTGAGTATTCGCTTCAGGTTGGGGGGCTGTCTGTAGGCAAGGACTGGCCTTTCTCCCAAGATTTGTGAGAGTGTTGGGTCATCCTTCAGGATAGGTTGTAGATCCTTAATAATGCGTTGGAGGGGTTTTAGTTGGGGGCTGAAGGTGACGGCTAGTGGCGTTCTGTTATTTTCTTTGTTAGGCCTGTCCTGTAGTAGGTGACTTCTGGGAACTCTTCTGGCTCTATCAATCTGTTTCTTCACTTCCGCAGGTGGGTATTGTAGTTGTAAGAATGCTTGATAGAGATCTTGTAGGTGTTTGTCTCTGTCTGAGGGGTTGGAGCAAATGCGGTTGTATCGCAGAGCTTGGCTGTAGACGATGGATCGTGTGGTGTGGTCAGGGTGAAAGCTGGAGGCATGTAGGTAGGAATAGCGGTCAGTAGGTTTCCGGTATAGGGTGGTGTTGATGTGACCATCGTTTATTAGCACTGTAGTGTCCAGGAAGTGGATCTCTTGTGTGGACTGGACCAGGCTGAGGTTGATGGTGGGATGGAAATTGTTGAAATCATGGTGGAATTCCTCAAGGGCTTCTTTTCCATGGGTCCAGATGATGAAGATGTCATCAATATAGCGCAAGTAAAGTAGGGGCGTTAGGGGACGAGAGCTGAGGAAGCGTTGTTCTAAATCAGCCATAAAAATGTTGGCATACTGTGGGGCCATGCGGGTACCCATAGCAGTGCCGCTGATCTGAAGGTATACATTGTCCCCAAATGTAAAATAGTTATGGGTAAGGACAAAGTCACAAAGTTCAGCCACCAGGTTAGCAGGTTTTCATGGACATGCTTGGGTTCATCTGGATCCTGCCTCCAGCTCAGCAAGGTGTAGCTTCTTTGTTTTCTTCCTGTATGAATTTATTTGGTGGTGCCTCCACCCCCTCACACATTCCTGCTTTCCTGGCAGGGTCACCAGGGCAGCTAAGAAGGAACATTCTTACCACAGAGTAACTCCCACTTACATGCCAGATAGCTGGAGTCTCCCAAGAAATAACACAAATGGACAATATATTCAACAAAGTAATTATATTAAACAGGAAGTAAATATAACATAAGAGGATAAAACCCTACTCTCCAGGTCACAGGTGCCCATACTGATAATACCCATGAATTTCCCCAATCGGACCTCATTTTTTTTATCCCCATACTGATAATACCCATAAAAATTAGTGTCCTGTTAGTATGTGTACTTTGTAGGGGCCTTTGATGACCTGTGACCACGATATCTTCTGTGCAGCAGCAGTTAGCGATTTGACTAACTGGGCTCCGTGCAGCCCAAACAACTCACATGTGGGATAAGGCAGTAAGTCCCTCCATGTGTTTAACAGGCAGCAGGTAGTGAAATCTCCAAACCCTTACCCCCTGGCTTGAGGACACAGTTCAGGGACTAGGGGGTCTCCCAAACAATCTCCCTGACTATCTAACTAAAGGACGGTGCACTCACAACTCCATGAATGATCCTCAAGTTCAGAGATGGATCTGGCCTCCTCAGTCACAGCAGAGGGGCTGATGATTTCTGCTGGCAGGAGTTGGGGTGCTTCTGGTCCCAGGATTTCCCCTCACCACAAAGGGGTGCAATGCTCAAGGTGCAGATTACAACAGCTCTACTAAAATCCCATCTAGTCCAACCCTCCTTTTGAGCAGGGGGTTGGACTAGATGACCTCCTGAAGTCCCTTCCAACCCTGATATTCTATGATTCTATGAAATCCTCACTTAAGTCTCCCACCCTAGCGCTCAGACACACTTAAAGCAGGAGGCAGCCCTGAACCATCAGCCAGAGCAGAGGTGCCATGTGGTGAATGCTTTTCCCTAGGGAGCTGAAAAGCTAACTCAGCCTGGCTGGGTGGGAAGTTTTCCCAACAAAACTCTATAGACCTGGAGTCACCTTGAAGAGGGAAAGGGCCAAGCTGTGGGATTTTGCTGCCAGGTGCCCAAATGCCAGTTCTCAGGGGACTCTGCATGCAGGCCTGGGACTCACCAGCCCCCACAACCAGTCCCGCCCTTTCTGTGGCTGACCCCAGACTCCTCAAAAATGGTTTCTACTCTCTCCAGGGGAGGGCATCTCACTTCCTGTGTGTAAGGTTAGCTTTTTTCCCTGGGCTTTCACTTGTCAGTCATTTGACTCTTCCCCCTCCTTTCTCTCAGACACTGCCCCCTCCTCTAAGCAGGCAGACCTGCTACTCTTCTCACGCCGACAGGGCTCCTGTTGCTCTAAATAGTGTCTCCCTCTTGGCTGCCAACAGACTCTGAATCTGCCCTTGGCCCCCATTCCTCTCAGGGTCAGTGCTTTTCCCTGAATTACCAGGACACAGAGCCCCAGGAACCTAGGTAAGCGCCTTGGTGGTTACACTTTTATTGTACCATCTTCTCTTGGTGAGAGTTTTTGAGCTCCATAGAGCTCTTCCTCAGACCTGTCTCTCTCACCAACAGAAGTCGTTCCAGTAAAAGATATTACTCACCCGCCTTGTCTCACTAATATCCTGGGACCGACACAGCTACAACACTGCATAGATGATTTTTGTAAAGTAACCAGCACAGGGTGTATTTTGAACATGGCAAGTGGTTCTGAAATTCCAAACACGCTTTATAATAAATATAAGAGAATTCAGCTTTAAAATTTGTTTTTCCTGAGTATTCATACTAACTTGAAAGTTCTCAGAAAGGAAACACGAGAGGGTTGAGACCATGGCCAAATCCAAATTAGTCTTTAAATTTGAACAAATACATGTGAAATATTCTTCACAAGTCACTCATCTTTAGTGATAGCCCATCATAATACCAAAGATAAATAGGCTTGGTAGAATTCGATTTTTATTGTTTTATAATTTTGATGTATAATAATGTTTATTTTTAAGCATTTTTTATTTTTATCATTTAAATGTTCATAGTTATGCAAAATTATGGGTTTTAAGGGGTTTTTAGATGTTTACCAATTTAAATTTTTACAGTTAAGGAAAATTATGGTGGGTTCAGACAACAGGGGGTGTCAGACAATAATTATTTAATGACAGTAGATATTGAAATTCAAAAAGATAAAACTTTATAACCATTAAAATACAAATTGTGAACATTGTATGTCAAAATATACAAAGTAAGATATCCTTAATTCAGACTCTAATAAATTCTCAAGCAACATTTTTCTTTCTTTGCCTATTTATACATTTTTATTATTATTGGTAGAAATGTTTTCCCTCAGTTTGTTTGTGGACGGTGAAACCGAAGTTTATTGACATTTATCAATCAAAATTGAATCCTTCCGAACCTAAAGACTAGCTACGTGGCAATAGACATTTGGAAGAGACACTTTCCATCATGAGAGTCAGGTCTCACACAAAACCAGAAGAATGATAAATATTCTAGATGAGGGCCAAGTTCACTATGAAGTGAATTGGAGGTTATTAGAATACATAAGACTGGGAATGCAGTTCTGTGTGAAGGAAAAAGAAACATCCTGGGACTGTCTGTTTAGCTCATTTATAAGCTTAATGTAAATATTCACAGTATAGTCTGATAGAGCAATTAGCAACAGAAAAGTAAGTACATGTATTTTGGATTTTGTTGTAATTCCCTGAGACGCTGAAGGCAGGCCTCTATTATTCCATATGAAATATAGTCTCTCTCATTCTCTGTCAAGGTATAAAGAGAACCGTACTTGAGAGAATGAGAAAAAAGTTCATCATTGTTTAGGTCCAAAACTGTAACACCTAGAAATACCTCCCATGTTTGAGGATATTTTTTTACATTGTGGTGATAGTAACATGTTCTATCTTTCAGTAGGTTTCTTAATCTGTATCTTGCTGTTTATTGCTGTGACTGTCGAACATTTTTTTGGAAAATGCAAAAGTAAGTTAACTTATTTTTTTTTGTTTAATTTGCATAAGGTGTATATGTTTAACAGTGAGGGTGATTTAGTTGGAGATTGGTCCTGCTTTGAGCAGGGGGTTGGACTAGATGACCTCCTGAGGTCTCTTCCAACCCTGACATTCTATGATTCTATGATTAACCATTGGAACAATTTACCAAGGGTTGTGATGGAGTCTCCATCCCTGACAATTTCTAAATCAAGATTGGATGTTTATCTAAAAACTCTGCTCTGGGAATTACTTTGGGGCAGTTCTCTGGCTTGTGTTCTACAGGTGATCAGACTAGATTATTAGAATGGTCTCTTTTGGCCTTGGGATCAATGGAAAAACTGTCATATTGCAAGTGAATGAGTTTAATTTTCCTTGAAAGAAACAAGGAGAAGCTGACTGAAAGCAGCAGAGAGAACACAATGCTGGTCAAATTTGCTGATAGCAAAACTACTGGATCCAAATATTTGTCCTCATGAAGCTCACTGAAGGTGGCTAATTTATGATGTTCATGATGTTTAAAATGCAATTAGTGAATTTGAACATGAACTAAGTACATTGATCAATATTAATCTTTTACAGGCCAGTTCCAGAATGTGATTGGTGAGTTTGGCCTCATTTCTAAGTAGTTGCACTCAGATTTGTTTCTATTTTCTATTTGGTTCATTGAAATAATGTATTTCCTATCATTTCAATTCTCCACACTAGTTGCTTAATAATCCACTTTGCAAGAGGAACTAACAAACAATCAAAACACAAAAACCCTTTCACTGTAGGGCTCAGATTTTGAAAATGCTCAGTTGGGTGAAAACCCATTTTACCCACATGAATAGTCCATTGGATTAAGTGGACCAAATACAGGTTTTACTTAGTCTTTAATGGCACAATACTCTTTTTCTTAAACATTAAGAACATAAGAACGGCCGCACTGGGTCAGACCAATGATCCATCTAACCCACTATCCTGTCTTCTGATAGTGGCTGGTGCCAAAGAGAATGAACGGAACAGGGCAATTTATCAGCATTACCTGTTGTCCAGTCTCAGCTTCTGGTAGTCAGAGGCTTAGGGACACCCAGAGCACAGGCTTGCATCCCTGACCATGTTGGCCAATAGCCATTGATGGACCTATCCTCCATGAACTTATTTATGCTTTTGGCCGTCATCCCCTAGCAGTGAGCTCCATGGGTTGAGTGTGTGTTGTGTGTTTGTTTTAAACCACCTGCTGCCTATTAATTTTATCAGGTAACCCCTAGTTCTTGTGTTATGCAAAGGGGTAAATAATATTTGCCTTTTCTTTTTCTCCACACCATTCATGATTTCTTAGATCTCTGTTATATTCCCCCTTTGTCATCTCTTTTCCAAGCTGAACAGTCCTAGTCTTTTAAATCTCTTCTTGTATGGGAGCTGTTTCATACCCTTAATCATTTTTATTGTCCTTCTCTGCACTTTTACCAATTTTAACATATATTTTTTAGATGGGGTGACCAGAACTGCACACAGTATTCAAGGTGTGGGCGTACCATGGATATATAGAGTGTCATAATGTTATTTTCAGTCTTATTATCTATCTCTTTCTTAACAGTTCCTAACATTCTGTTAGCTTTTTTGACTGCTGATGCACATTTAGTGGATGTTTTCCGAGAACTATCTATGCTTTTGAGAATTTTGCCTGAATTACATCTGAATAAGACTTATGGATTTGGCCAAATGTGAATTGAGGGTGCTCAGTACCTCACAGAAGCAGGCAGTAACACACAGAGCTATCGACATAAGCTACCTACCTAATCTAACTCTTTCTTTTTTTGCAAAAATATTTTTTGCACATCTTTTTCTCCTCCTCCCTTCTTTCTCTGTGTTTTGGCTGGGAAAGCTACATTTGCTCTGGAACCAGTGATATCTGAGGCCTTCTCGCCTGCTTCAGAGGCAGCTACTTGGTCTTTTTACAGCAGCTGGGAGCCTCATCTGCTGCTCTCACAAGTTCAACATGTGTGGTTGACCAATTTAGGGTTGATCTGGGAGCCCTCAAGAGAGATCTTGCTGTAAGGTTGACAAGTGTATTCTGTCTCCTCTTGTGTACATATCAAAAACTTCCTTAAAGATGAGCCTTGATCTGGAATTTGACTCAGGATTTTGTGGGGTGCCAATGTGAAGTACCAGGGTCATGAGATCTCAGTGACCGGCTTTGTTTCAGTCTTCTTCAGGATCACACCTAACCAAAACCCATGACAAGTTGCCCACCATACAGAACACTTGTTTACAGAAGAAGGCAAAAATATGTATTTATTCAACTCTGTCTTTCCATTGCAGACCAAGTGCAGAGGGTAAGAGGTAAGTTAGTATTGATTTACGTAGCCTTCTAAGCAGGCCAATGTTAAATGATACGTCTGATGGAACTGTGTGTACTTTATATTTATTGACAAGAGCACAACTCTCTCTCAGTGTAGTCCACTGTACTGCACTGGTGAATTTCATCCCTATTGTAATTCCAGTGAAGTCAGTACAGTTAGAACAAGGAAGGATTAAGTTGCAGCATTTTTTTCAGAGTATTTGGGATATTCCTATTGGAACAAATGTAATGTCATTAATTTCCAGAAAGAGGATAACTATGAAGGTTGGATTTCACCTAACCTTTGCATAGTGATAGATATGATAGGAGCCAGATTTCAAATACAGCATGAACCTGGATGAAGATGTTATGAAAACAGTGATCCTACACTGTGAAGAATAGATAATATTGCTTGTTGGTACAAGAGATAGTGGGAGAGTGAAATAGTGGTTATATATGTATAACATAACACAAGTATTAAAGATTAAAGACTCTGTCATATGTGGCTCATTAAATAAGCCATTCATTAAGTTAACAATTCAATCAGCCAATTGTAATGTTAACCAAATTTCCAATGACAAAATGCACATTTTGAACTGATTTAATCTGTTGCAGAGCCATCCTGCAATGACTATGGTAAGTTTACAATGATTTCTAAGCAGTTGATCTCAGATATTTTTCTCTTTCAGAAATGTATATCCTATTTTACTGAGCTGTCTAATTGATCTAGCTGCCTAATCTGTCACATTTACCTAAATACTTCTAGTATTTCGTGCTAGAATATAAGTCCCTCATAGCAGGCAACAATATATATATTCAATATATATCTATATATATAATTGTGACGGGGCAAGGCCAGATGGCTATAGAAAAGTAGTGGGAGATACATATATTAGCTCCAGGCTAAACAAATCCCTGGTACCAGGATAAGTTAAATAGCAGCTGCTCCAGGTCAGTTAAGACACTGGGGCCAATTAAGAACTTTCCAGAAGGCAGGGAGAATGCTAGGTTGATTGGGACACCTAAAGCCAATCAGGGACTGGCTGAAACTAGTTAAAAGCCTCCCAGTTAGTCAGGTGGGTGCAGATGTCAGGAGCTGTAGGAGGAAGTTGTGCTGTTGGAGAGACTGAGCAGTACACACCATATCAGGCACAAGGAAAGAGGCCCTGAGGTAAGGGTGAAGTGGAGCTTGAGGAAGTGGGGGCTTCTGCGGGGAAGTAGCCCAGGGAATTGTACATGTCATATTTCTAAAAGGTCAGCTACCATAGCTGATACTATTAGGGTCCCTGGGCTGGAGCCTGGAGTAGAGGGCGGGCCCCGGCTCCCCCCTTTTGCCCCCGCCCCCGATTAATCACTGAGACTGGGAGACAGCTGAAACTGTGCAAGGGAGGATAGCTTCTCCTCACCTCCCTTGCTGGCTTATGATGAAAATGGCTCGGTAGACTGTGACCCTTGTCTCTAGAGAGAGAAGGGTTACGTGGAGGGTCACAGTGAGCCTCTGAGGCTAGCGAAATCCTCCAGGAAATGCGGGACCCACGGAGACAAGGACAGAGCTTTTATATGTATATAAAATTGCCTATTCCGTATGTGACCTTCTGGACCCCCTGGGATGTCACCTAGTGTACAGGGACACCGCTGAGTCAGACTGTTCTGCCAGCCTGGGCCCCCTTTTACCTGGTCTCGCTGGGCTAGCTTTTCTAGCTAAGCACACAGGCAGGACCACACACAGCTGCACAGAGAGACAGAGATCCACTCTGGGAAGGCTCAGCTTAAGGGGCTTGCCACTGCCAGATGTCCACCCCCCTTGGAGTACAAACCCAAAATTATATGAAATTTGCCTCTTCCCTCAATGTGGAGGAGAGTATGCACAACTTCTTGCCCCCCATCCCCCAGTTAGAAATCACACAAACTGAGTTATATTGTAAACCAGAAATAAATGTATTAACTATAGAATCATAGAATAACAGAGTTGGAAGGGACCTCTGGAGGCCATCTAGTCCAACCCCCTGCCCAGAGCAGGACCAATCCCGACTAAATCATCCCAGCCAGGGCTTTGTCAAGCCTGACCTTAAAAACTTCTAAGGAAGGGGATTCCACCACCTCCCTAGGTAACGCATTCCAGTGTTTCACCACCCTCCTAGTGAAAAAGTTTTTCCTAATATCAAACCTAAACCTCCCCCATTGCAACTTGAGACCATTACTCCTTGTCCTGTCATCTCCTATCACTGAGAATAGTCTAGATCCATCCTCTTTGGATCCACCTTTCAGGTAGTTAAAAGCAGCTATCAAATCCCCCCTCATTCTTCTCTTCCGTAGACTAAACAATCCCAGTTCCCTCGGCCTCTCCTCATAACTCATGTATTCCAGTCCCCTAATCATTTTTGTTGCCCTTCGCTGGACTCTCTCCAATTTATCCACATCCTTCTTGTAGTGTGGGGCCCAAAACTGGACTCAATACTCCAGATGAGGCCTCACCAATGTTGAATAGAGGGGAACGATCACGTCCCTCGATCTGCTAACAATGCCCCTACTTATACACCCCAAAATGCCATTGGCCTTCTTGGCAACAAGGGCACACTGCTGACTCATTTCCAGCTTCTCGTCCACTGTCGCCCCTAGGTCCTTCTCTGCAGAACTGCTGCCTAGCCATTCGGTCCCTAGTCTGTAGCGGTGCATTGGATTCTTCCATCCTAAGTGCAGGACTCTGCACTTGTCCTTGCTGAACCTCATCAGATTTCTTTTGGGCCAATCCTCCAATTTGTCTAGGTCCCTCTGTATCCTATCCCTACCCTCCAGCGTATCTACCACTCCTCCCAGTTTAGTGTCATCCGCAAACTTGCTGAGGGTGCAATCCACACCATCCTCCAGATCATTAATGAAGATATTGAACAAAACCGGCCCCAGGACCGACCCTTGGGGCACTCCGCTAGATACTGGCTGCCAACTAGACATGGAGCCCGACAATCTAGCCAACTTTCTACCCACCTTGTAGTGCATCCATCCAGCCCATACTTCTTTAACTTGCTGACAAGAATACTGTGGGAGTATTTTAATAACAGGAGTATTTTAAGTAGTTAAGGAGGTAGCAGACAGAACAGGGCAGATTACTGAGAAAATAAAACAGAGCATGCAAACTAAGCTTAATACGCTAAAGAAACTGGTTGCATGTAAGGTCTCACCCTAAATGTGATTCTAATAATCTTATTCACAGGCCTGACACCCTTCCAGCCTGGGTCCAGTTGTTTCCCCCAGTTCATAGAATCATAGAATATCAGGGTTGAAAGGGACCTCAGGAGGTCATCTAGTCCAATCCCCTGCTCAAAGCAGGACCAATCCCCAGTTTTTGCCCCAGATCCTTTAATGGCCCCCTCAAGGACTGAACTCACAACCCTGGGTTTAGCAGGCCAATGCTCAAACCACTGAGCTATCCCTCCCCCGTCTTAGTTGTTTCCAGCAGTCATCTTGGGTGGGGTAGCAGGGGAGAGCTGATGACCTGGATTACCTCACTTCGCACCCTTAAATAGGATTTGCATAAGGCGGGAGTCCTTTGTTTCCTAGTTTGACACCCCCCCCCTCCCCAGCTTCTCCTGGAAAAGTACAGAATTCAAGATGGGTTCCAGTAGCAGGTGACATGATCACATGCCTCTGTAGGGTTCCTATGGCCATTCTTCACAGGCTGACCCACAAGTTCACTGGAAGACTAAGGTCTTTTACAGTCCATTGTCTCTTGCTGATGGACCATCAGCACTGTCCGGCTTTTTCATTATTGTACCTGAAGTGTTAGCAGGGGGCGTCATCCAAAGTAGCATAGTTGAAATATAGATACATAGTCAATATTCCTAATTTCAGATACAGAAATGATACATGCATACAAATAGGATAATCCTATTCAGTGTATTATAACCTTTCAAATGATACCTTATAAGAGTTATCTTGCATAAAACATATCTTAGTTATGTCGTATTCCTACCACAAACATATTTTCGTAAAGAATATGGAGTATAACTATGCTTCCAGAGTAATGCAAATTTATAGGAATCCTTCTCGTTGTGCCTGTATCATCCTGAACTCATTCTCCAGCTTCAGAAGACTTTAAAAATTATCTCCAGTCATCAGTGGGACAGACACAACTGAATAATGTAACTGTCCTAATGTGCATCAAGACAATACCAGGGAACTACATGTAAATAAGATTGCTGACAGTTTCATCCAGAAAGTTACAATGAGACATAGTCTTTAAATTGGGACGTTAGTGAAAACAGCTTGTAGGTGATTGCAATAGTTTTAATATAATGTAATTCATGATAATGTAATTATGTAGTTCATAACAATTTAATCATTATTAAAATAGTAAGGATATCAGTGATAGACACATTCAAATAATTAGAATAGGAAAGAAGTATATAAATATGCTGAAAATAGCCTCCTCCCAAAACTGGCAGAGTGCACCACCACCCTGCCCAGCACACACACCCCTTCAATAGCACCCACCGGCCAAAACAAAAAGTCAGTGCCTATAGAAAAAAAAAAAAAAAACCTCTTCCATTATTCACATCTGTGTCATTCCTTTTCAGACCGACTACGGATGGAAATGGGTAAGTTTGACTTGATTGATGTAGGTTTCCACTCAAGTAGAAAGGGATGGAGCATATAATGGAATTACAGATGCTTCATATTTGCTGATCAAAGCAGTGCTCCCTTTCAGAGCAATCCACTGCACAGTGGTGGCCAAGTCCATCTCTGCTGTTACTTCAGTAATGTCAGTGTAGTTACATCAGGGAAAAATAGGCCCCAGGGTTTTTTCTGCAATCTTGTTATAATCACAGCTAACAAACCCCTATCCCAACTCACTCCCTCCTCCCATTTAAATCTTTTTTTTTTTTTTTACTAAAGAAAATTGTGTACTTTCTTTTTAGATCAACTGCAGAGTGAAAGGGGTAAGTTTACATTGATTTCTGTAAGCTTCTGCTCAAGCTACCAAGACAAGGAAAAGTTATTGAAGCTGCTTCGGTCCCAGAATATTAGAGCGACAAGGTGGGTAAAGTAAAGTCTTTCATTGAACCAACTTCTGTTGGTGAAAGAGACAAGCTTTCAAGCTTACAGAGAGCTCTTTCCCCCCCCCCCCCCCGCCCCCAGATCTGGGAACAGCTCTGCAGAACTGTTTGTCTCTTTCAATGACAGAATTTGATCCAATAAAAGATATTACCTCACCCACCTTTTCTCATTAAAAAAGCAAGAATATATTTGTAAAAATGTGTTTATTTTATCTCAGCTAAACAATGTGCCCATGTGCAAACTGTGAGCGCCCTGCCAATTATTTCAAAATACAAAATCAGATAAAAACTTCACTCCTGTCTGACAACACCTCAACCTATTGGTGAGCTCTGAAGCATGCTCTGAAAGTTTGGCAATCCAGGCTATTTCAGACCTGGGTCAGGAGGGTATTCCAAAGCCCCAGGAACTTTATATAGAGCGCTCTGCCATTAGCAACTTTATATTAAGGAGATCTAACCTCAGCTTCTTTGCTGATTGCAGCTGTGGCATGACATGAAGGAACTGCATGTGATATATATTCATTATCTAGAGTGTTGCTCCATGTCAGTGGAGTCTACTACACAGCAGTGGCCAAATTCATCCTTGTTGTGAAGTCAGTGCGATTTACATCAAGGATGAATTAGATGACAGCTTTTGCAAAACTCCCGTTGGAACAAATGTTGGTTTATTTATTCTTAGCAAGACAGCTAATCTGTAGAGTGGATTTCTGCTAATCTTTGCATAATCTGCTAAACTTTGATCATATGAGAAGCAAATATTAAATACAGGTGGGATTGGTAATTAATGCAGTGACCATCATATGTTGTGAAAAAAATATTTTACATTTTCTTGGAAGACATGAGAGAGAACCAGTGATGACAGGCTGGGAGCAGCAGGATGGTGGTAAAATATATACATAGTACAATATATTTGGCACTATGTGGGTCATTGAATAAGGTTTATTGGTGCTATTCACAAAGTTAAAAATTTAGTCAGCTAAATGTATTGTTAAACAAATGTTCAAGAACCAAAAATAATAATCATCTAATTTAATCTGTTGCAGTCCAATTCCGTAATGATTGTGATAAGTTTGCACTGATTTGTCAGTAGTGATTTTCAGATTTTTTTTCTGCTTTGCAATGTATATCCTATATTTCTAAACTTTCTACTTATCTACTTACCTACTCTGTCTCATTTACCTCAAAATGTCCAGCAGTTTTATTTCTAGAGTGTCTGATCACCTTACAAATCATCATTCTGATAAAGTGTCTCATATTGTCTATATGCCTCCCGGAAGCTAGCAGGCAATAATTATTAAACATTTTTTTGCAAATTTCCTAATCTTTCCCATTGTTTTCCTTTTTGCAGCTGTGGGAAAGCCAGGCTAAATGAATGGGCTGTCCACTTGCTCTACATTTTGAAAACTGTGACATGATTATCACAGTTCAGGGCAACTCTCCCTGTATTACCCCTCTGTGGTCTCTTGAGGGCTCATCAGCCATCACCTCTCTTGGGCAGAGATCTGTGTCTCTCTCCCTCCTGACTGGGGTTTGTCCAGGCTGCACAGTTCCCTGCCTACAATGTGATATCCCCAGCAAGCCAGACTGCCTAAACTGGCCTGCATCTGTACTTTGCTTTCTCTTCAAAGGCTATGTGCAGCTGGAATTGCCAGCAGGCACGAGTTACCACGTAGCTTTTTATATGCAAACATATTTCTTTGCAAGGTGAAAGCATTACAGAGAAAACAGTGCAGTAAGATATCCCAAAGATATTTTAGGAAATTGCCATATCTGTCACAGTGATATTCATGGGTGACTGGTATGAGTAGAGGATGCAGGGTGAGCTAATTCCTTACCCATCAGCATCCTGTGACCATTACACTTTTCCTGCTGTCTTTCTATAGCTCCCATCTAACAGCCACCTCTGCCAAGTTATACTATATAGAAAACATTTGTTTACAGGATAGAACAAAAACTCCGCTGTTACTCAAATGTGTGTCATTCCTTTACAGCCCAACTACGGGGGGAAATGGGTAAGTTTGGTGTGTTCGGGGTGTGATATCGCCTGTTTTCTTTGATCTGTGGGCTGCAACCTTAAACAGTTTAAGTTAGTTAACATAATAAAGCTTTTTGTTTGTTTTACATTTCTTCTTGTTTTCAGTAACCCAAATTTAATGCACAGATTAACTTAATTTGTTTACAGTGTAGTAGGGACCAAGTCTTTTATAACACAAGCTATACTTTTGCAATCAATTCTGTGAGCAGGGCCTGCCTCTTGCTCACAACTTAACTTTGTGTTATAGCGGCAAGATTTTAACTACTTTAGCCCAGGCCTCATACCAGGCCTCTTATTTCTGGTCTTATGTCTGATACATGGGCTTATGTTTCAGGCCCTCTTCCTACTCCACCTTCTATTGATGCAGAGATGGAGCTGATGATGGACTTATATTTGCTTTATATTTGCTGACCGGAGCACCCCTCCCTCACAGAACAGTCCACTGCACAGCCATAGCCAGAAGTATCCCTGCTGAAAATGCAGAGCTTCTAGTGCACTCTCACACTGATTTAAACCTAGGGTTTCCAGGTGTCTGGGTTTTGACCGGAACGGGTCGAAAAGGGACCCTGGCGGCTATGGTCAGCACTGCTGATCAGGCCGTTAAAAGTCCGGTTGGCGGTGCTGTCTAAGGCAGGTTAGTCCCTGTCTGTCCTGGCACCACGCTGTGCCCTGGAAGCGCCCAGCAAGTCCAGTTCCTAGGTAGTGGTGCACGGGGCTCTTTGCGCTGCCCCCGCCCTGAGCACCGGCTCCGCACTCCCATTGGCCAGGAACCATGGCCAATGGGAGCAGGGGAGGGCCGTGCCTGCGTGCGAGAGCAGCACACAGAGCTTCCTGTCCCCTCTCTCCCATCCCCCCTCCCCCGCCTAGCACCCAGACCTGCTGGCCGCTTCCAGAGTGCAACGCGGAGCTGGGACAGGTAGGGACTAGACTGCCTTAGACCTGCTGCACTGCTGACTGGGAGCCACACAAGGTAAGCCTGCGCCCCAATGCTGATCCCCTACCCCATTCCTGAGCACCCCACCAAACCCAGAGACCCCTCCTTCACCCTCAAACCCCTCATCCCCGGCCCCACCCCAGAGCCTGCATCCCCAGCTGGAGCTCTCACCCCCCTGCACCCCAACCCCAAGCCCCATCACTGAGCCCCCCACCAAACCCAGAGACCCCTCCTCCACCCCAAACCCCTCATCCCTGGCCCCACCCCAGAGCCTGCACCCCCTCCCACACCCTAATCCCCTGCCTCAACCCACAGCCCCCTCCTGCACTCCGAATCCCTTGACCCCACAGCCTGGAGACCCCTCCTGCACCCCAAACCCTTCATCCCTGGCCCCACCCTAGAGCCCCCAGCCCAGAGCTCGCACCCCCTCCCACACCCCAACCCCCTTCCTCAACCGGCAGCCCCCTCCTACACTCCAAATATCTCAGCCCCACTCCCAATCCTGGATCCCCCTACTGCATCCTAAACCCTTCATCCCTATCCCACCCCAGAGCCCACACCCTCAGCCATAGCTCTCACCCCCTCCCGCACCCCAACTCCCTGCCCCAGCCCAGAGCCCCCGCTCACACCCTGAAGCCCTCATTTCTGGCCTCACCCCAGAGCTCGCACTCCAGTTAGAGCCCTCACCCCCTCCCAACCCCCTTCCCCAACACAGTGAAAGTGAGTGAGGATGCGGGAAAGCGAGCCACAGAGGGAGGGGAAATGTAGTGAGTGGGGGCAGGGCCTTAGGAAGGGGCGGGGCTAGGGTGTTCAGCTTTGTGCGATTAGAAAGTTGGCAACCCTATTTAAGCCCCAGTCATGAATTAGGCCTTTCTAAAAAATAAAGAAAAAAAGTTGCTGTCTTTTTATAACTCTCACCTAACAGAATCTACCCCCTCTCAACCTCTATAAAAGAATTATTTTGAAGAAGAGGGGAATTATTTTCTTACTCGAATAGTTGTCATTCTTTTGCAGACCAACAACAGAGAGAAATGAGTACGTTTTCATTGATTTATATAGCCTGCTACTCAAGCAAAGGAAAAAAGAGAGGATATATGGTGGAATTGTGGATGCTGTGTATTAGTTGTTTAGAAATCGGTTCTCTCTGAAAACATTCCACTGCATAGACATGGCTAAATTCATCCCATCTGTAACTACAGTGATGTCGTCATTGTAGTAACACTTGGGTAAGTTAGTCCCTAGGATTTTGGAAAACTCCCAACATATTTTTTTTCCTGAATTTGTATTCAGATGTTTGCAGAGGGGGGAAATTATTTCATTAGTCATATGTGCAATATTGCCAACAGCCTCCTAACCACCTGCAGATTTGAGAAGAAATTTTTAGGAGCTGCATGTATTGAATGTCCAGCAACAGTGAATTGTCCAGAAGGACCTAGAGGTTGATAGTCAAATTCAGCACAGTGCTTCTGTCCATGAATTCTGCTTCATTCTTAATTATCAGGAGGGGGTAAATTAAGCAATTTAAAAGATGCTTGAAGAAAAGGGCAAAATTATGTAATTCTCAAATGTGTGTCATTCTTTTACAGATGAGCTTCAGAGACAAAGGGGTAAGTTAGCACCAAGTTGTACAGCTTTCTACTCTTGAGAGGAGAGAGGATATTGGCTAGAAATGACTGTATTATTGTTGAAGGAACCAAGGACAGCAGTGATGAAGTGGAGGGAGATTAGCGAAGTTTATCGCAACTGGTAGTTCGGTTACATTGCTCATATTTCATCGGGGGATTGTTGGGAGTGGCTGTTGTTTGTGCTGGGTTGGGAGTGTGAGATTGTCACAGGAAGCTACAGTTTGTTGCCATTTTTGGCAAATCTGGGAAATCTTTGAGCTTCTCATGGGGAATGTTCTCTCAAGGGGGATGGGCTTCCCAGCTCATGGAGGAGATAAAGTATGTGCCTGGAAAACTACACTTTGAAGTTAAAGCAGGTTCTATCCATGGGATCCTGGACCATCCACTGAGAGATTCTTCTCCTTCAAGTGTCCCCTGCATACTCTCACTCATGAGAACTCTCCAGACCAGTGCAGCCCTGAACAGTAGAGTTCTAGCCAGTCATAGCCATTGAAGTGCTCATGCACCTCTCTCACCCCTCCCCTCAGTGAACTTGGTGCATTCCACGGCCAGGGTACAAAAGGGGCAGTGAGTTCCTTCTCACTGTGACCAGATGAATAGTTTTATGTGGAGCTCAGGAATACTTTTGTGGTATGATTAGTGGCTAGCGTTAAAACGTAGTTAATCAAATAGTTAAGAATTAGTTAGCATTTAGTAATAGGAGATTAGATAGTTACTTGAATGGAATTGAAAAAGAAACCCAGTTTCAAAAGGTGTGTATCTTATCTAGCGGTGTTCCCAGCATCAGATACAACATGTTTAGGTGAAGGACACTCACCGTCCAAGTGTTCAATTTGCTTTACATTTACCAAGAGAGCAAAGAAAGGAAGACAGAATAGGCTTCAGGCACTTACGTTGCAAGAAGCACTGTCTCCAAAACCATCTTGAACTGGGACAGGACAAGGTTCTGACTAGCATTGGCTCCAGACGAATCTACAGGGAGGAAAAGTAAACCATCTTCCTAAACCCATAATACTAAAGGATCCGGAGGTCAAGATCAGAAAAAGAAATTGTCTGAGGTGTCAGTCTCTATGACTAGAGCCAATCCTGTTAATAACGATTGGAAGGGCAAGGCAGGCATGAGGATTCAGCCTGAAGTGGCATTGGCCTCTCTGACAAAAGCCAATCCATAGGGGAAAGACCCTTCTGAATCAGATATGTTTAAGGAGCTGAGCAGTGATCTATTTCCTCATGGGAAGGTGAGGAGACATTCCTGCTCAGATCCAATAATCTCCAATAGGGATGAGGGAGGGAATTTTTATCAGAAGAAGAGGAATGAATGGAAGTGCAGGAGTCAGATCCAGACTCTGGAGAAATGACATCCTCAGATGAGAATGTAGGGGACAAGTCAGCCTTTTCACCTTCAGAAGATGCGGTGGCATTCCATGAGTTAGTGGATCATATGGCGAAGACATTGGATATTCCTTAATTTAAACTGAGGTATCCTCTCATCCTGTATTTGATATACTGGTAGCTGTGTTGGAGGCTGAAATGCTGTCAGGTTGGCCATATGTCAATAGAAAAAGTGGCAGAAGTAGCAGCCATGTTAGTCTGTATTTGCAAAAAGAAAGGAAGTACTTGTGGCACCTTAGAGACTAAAAAATTTATTTGAGCATAAGCTTTCGTGAGCTACAGCTCACTTCATCGGATGCATTCGATGAAGTGAGCTGTAGCTCACGAAAGCTTATGCTCAAATAAATTTTTTAGTCTCTAAGGTGCCACAAGTACTCCTTTTTCTTTTTATAAAAAGTGAGAATAGTTGTTAACTTGGAGCTTGTTTCTGCTGTCAGTGAAATCATTGGAAGGCGTCCCATTGATGCCAATGGGGGAGGAATGGATCCTGAATATTAAAAGACAGTGCATTTATTGGAGATTATATATATATATATATATAAAAAATAATTTATTGCAGGCTGGCTCCACTTGGAAAACAGTAAGTTTGCTCTGATTTCTAGGGTTTAGAGGGGAAAGGTCAAATGGTGCTCTCTTGGTGAATTTCTTTAAGAGGGGCAATGGTGGAAGATCTTCTTAGTTGTCCAAGGAGTTGAGGAGGTTTCCTCACCTGGGACAGGCCATATTGAGCATTATTTCCGTGGGGACCATTGAGATGACTGGTTTACACAACAGGGCAAAATATGTAGTTACTCAAATGTGTGTCATTCATTTTCAACCTATCTACTTAAGGCACTGGGAAAGTGTCTTTTTTTTTTTTTTTGTAGTTTTATCAAAGAAAGGAAAAAGATAGTTTACAGTGAGACTGCATTGAAACTCAGATTAAGCAGGCAAAATTTCACATCTGATTCCCACTGTACAATATCAAATGCAATTTAATGTAACCCTCAGTTTTTCAAGCAAAACAGAATGCAGAAAGATTTCTGTATATATGATACATCTGGTAAGTTAGTTTTAAAAAAAAGAAGTTACACTGTCTGTCTCATTTGGGGAAAAACTCTGAATGGGTTATTTCAACATTTCTTTTTCAGCAACTCTCCCTCCAGATAATCTGTAAATCAAAGTTGTCTTTTCAGCACTTCCATTCAAATTGACCGCTGTCTGAGAAAGTTTTTCCTTCTCTTTCCTGAATAATGAACTTCACCCTGCCGATCACAGAAGTGTGCCATGAGCCTGGTTGTACAACATCGTAATTCAGCATATGATGGGCTCTGAGTTTTGCTGCTTCTGTTCCATGACTTTTTTAAAAAAAATCTACTCATTTGTTCTTCCAGTCTCGATAGCAAAAAAGGTCTTTCTAAAATACAAGGGGCTGTTTCGAGAAACATTGGGGCTGATTCAAAGCCCATCAAATCCAATGGAAAGTCTCACAGGGCCTAATTTGTTCACTGAATGTAGGTAATTATTGCTATTTCAGAAGTTAGTTATTGACATACTCAATAGTATTGAGAACCTAATTTTCAATAACAAAAAAATGCAAATCTCGATTACATTTTTTCTTTTGCAGAACAACTCCAGCATGAAAACGGTGAGTTTTTCCAATTTCTAAGCAGGTGCACTGAGATTTTTATTGTTAACTCAGCTGCATATCTTATCTTTCTAAGACTAAATAAAAGCCCGCAAATGACCCATTGGGCAAGCAGAATTTAAGAAAAGGTACTGTTCTGTTGGTGTGTGACTTTGCAAACTTTGAGTTACATGAGGTATCCTTCCCACAAAAATTGTCCCTTTTGAAGATAGTTGGGCAAATACAGCATTTTCTGTTTTTCATAACATAGAACATGCATTCATATCCACACTTCTACCTTAGTAAGAACTGAATAAATATTTTAAGGATGCAACCCAAAGCTGTCTTGTACTTAATAGACTTGATTTATAGATTCATACGTGTTGATTTTTACTTAACTTTTTCTTTAATCATTTGCCTTATTGGTAGATATACCATTAATGATTTACTTCTGCGACACAGGGGAGTTTTTTGTAAATTGCTTAGGGACAAGGAGCTTTTTGCAGTGTTTGGGAGAGACTTTCACATGTGAGTCACTTAGTACTGGGCAAAAGTGGGATTCTGAGTGTTTCTGAGTTGGTCTGAGTACATTTCTCCCACGTTAATCTGGATATCTTCTGCTTATCTATATCAGTGGGGATTGGGCATTTATCATTGGGGGAAGGCCAAAGAAGTTTGGTAGCTGTGTTGGATGCTGGAATGGTGTCAGGTTGGCCATATGACAATATAAAAAGTGAGAATACTTGTTTACTTTGAGCCTGTTCCTGCTCTCAGGGAAATCAATGGCAGGAGTCCCATTGATGTCAGGGTGGGGGGGCAGGGCAGGACTGGTTCCCCAATATGAAAAAAAGTGCATTTATTGAAAATATTGTGGTTTTTTTTCAGACCGGCTCCAGGTGGAAAACAGTAAGTATGCTCTGATTTCTAGGGTATGGAGGAGGATGGTCAAGTATTGCCTTCTTGGTGAATTTCTTTAAGAGGGTGATAATGAGAGATCTGATCATTTGTGCATAAATGAAAGCCCAGGAGGTTCCCTCACCTGGAACAGGACAGATTGAGCATTATTTACTGGGGGACTATTGAGATGACTGGTTTACACAATAGGGCAAATATGTACTTAGTTCAAATGTGTTTCATTCCTTTGCAACCAAGCTATGGAAGGCACTGGGAAAGTATAAAATGATTTATTATAATCTTCTTATCAGGCAGAGGAGAGAGACAGCTTATGATGAGACTGCATAGAACTGAGATTGAGCAGACAAATCTTCATATCTGAATCCCATTGTATAATATTAAATGCAACCAGGTTTAATCCTCAGTTGTTTTTCTGGCAAGAAATAAAGCAGTAAGTTTTCTATTGCTATGATGTGTCTGATAATTTGGGAGATCTTTAAGTTTAAAAAAAAAACACAACAAATTACGTTCTCTGCCTCATTCAGAGAAAAACTCTGTGTTAATTCAACTTTTCTTTTTCAACCACTCTCCAGCAGATAATGTGTAAGTCAAAGTTGCCTTTTCAGCACTTCCACTCAAATTGACAACTGTCTGTGAGAAAGTTTTTCCATCCATTTCCTGAATAATTCCTTTCCTCCCGCCAGTCAAAAGTGTGCCATTGGCCTGACCGTGAAAGAACATTTTGCAGCATGTGATAAGCTCCGAATAAGGCTGCTTCTATCCTTTGACATTTTAAAAAATTGTACTGATTCGTTCTACCAGTCTCAATAGCAAAAAATGGTCTTTCCAAAATACATTGGACAGTTTTGGGAAACTTTGGGGCTGATCTAATCCAATGGAAGCCCATCTAATCCAATGGAAATTCTTACACATCCCAATTATTGCTATTCCAGAAGTTAAGAATTGACATGATCAATAGTGATGAGAACCTAATTTTCAATAACAAAAACAAAATGCAAATGTTGATCAAGTTTATTCTTTTACAGCCCAAGTCCAGCGTGAAAATGGTAAGTTAGCTCTGATTTCTAAGCAGGTGCACTGAGACTTTTCTTTTTAACTCAACTGTATATCCTATATTTCTAAGTCTAAACAGAAGTCCCTAAATCATCCATTATGTAGCAGAACTTTTTTAAAGAAGATACTACTCAGTATGTGTCCAGTTCTGCAAACTCTGAGTTACATGAGGTATCTTTCTCCACATAAATAGTTGCTTTGAAGATAATTGGCCAAATACAGAATTTTGTAAGTCGTTAGTCACATAGAACATCTTTTCACATCCACACTTCTTTCTGGGTAAGCCTTGAACAAGTAGTTTAAGGATACAACACAAATCTGTTTCCCTACTTAATGTACTTGAATATTAGAGTCATACATTTTAATCTTTTACTTTTTCTGTAATGTTTTGCCATATTATATCAATTTGTCTGTCTACAGATATAACATACTGATGATTACAGTATCCAAGCACCTTAAAAATAATCACTTGTATAAAGTCCCTCATGTTGTCTAGATTTCTCCTTCCACCCCTGGAAGGGGATGGCACATCTCTGCCTCCTCTTCTCTACATGTTTGTTCGATAAAGGTAATAGTGTTGATATAATAGACTTCTGTACAGTGTTTGATTTGTTTAATCCATTTGGATTAAAATACTAGATCAATATAAAATTAACATGACACATTAAATGGATTTAAAGTGGATAACTCATAGGTCTCCAAATGTAACTGCAAACATGGAATCCTCACAGAGTGGGGGTGTTTCTAGTGTGGTCCCACAGGGATTGTGTTTTGGCCCTACTCTATTTAACATTTTCACCAATGATTATACCAAAATTAGCAGCGTAGTGACATCTTCAAGGGCAGAAGGATGGGCTAGCTGTCTCCAGCACGTACTTAGTGTTTCAGATGGGATAGTGTGTTGGATAGATAGGCTCTCACACTGCTGTCACTGCCATGATTACACTTTTATTTCTAGTACACTAGCCCAATCACAGCCAGTGTGGGCATACACCTCCTGGCTCTAGTGTATACATATCCTGAGAGTCACATAGACTGTTCTCTCTACATGTGTTCGCTGTATACATCCTACTGTATTTTCCTACTTTATATTCCACTGCATGCATCTGATGAAGTGGGCTTTAGGCCATGAAAGCTTATGCTCAAATAAATGTGTTAGTCTCTAAGGTGCCACAAGTACTCCTCGTTCTTTCTGCTGATATAGACTAACACGGCTACCACTCTGATAGACTGTACAGAATCTAGAATGCTGGGTCCCATGACTTGTTAGCAAAGTCCAGTGCTGGGCTTTAATCCACAAGTCAAAATTCCTTTTTATTAATAAGAAGGAAAAACAATGCTCATAGTAATCTGTGGAATGATGCTGATGGTTGACTTGTGGGACTGGATGTGGGGTAGACCTATGTCCTACACACATGAATCCTTTGCTGCAGTCTTGCTAGGCAAGGCTGAGAGCTTCTTAATGAAGCTTTGATCCCTAAGCCCTTTAGCACCCATCAGCTCCGGGGCGGGGCTACTCAGGAAGGCCAGGGCTTTAAAAAGCCCGCTCCTAAGCGACCAGAGCAGCTAGCGAATAAGAGCGGCTAATAGGGGAGTTTTGTGAAGGAGTTGAGAGAGGGAGCATGAGGGGGTCTTGTTACACTTAACATTCTTTAAACTGCATGAAACTTAAAACCAAAACCAACCCCTGATATAAAAAAAAAAAAAAACTTCAAAGGAACGAGTTTCAGGAGTAAAAAGAGAATGCAGGCAGAAGCCCAGCAACAGAGTGGGGGCTATCTTGTTTATTGCACCCAATGTAGCATGTATGGTTACCTGTCTGATGGGCAGGTGGCATATGTGTGCTTTCGATGTAAGGAGTTCCTGACACTCAGAGACTGTGTACAGGCTTTGGAGACTAGCATGGCTGAACTGGAGGAGATAAGGGAGACAGAGAGATACATGGATGAGACTTTCCAGGACACAGTAGAACGGTCCCATCCCTGGTCTGACAGCCTCTGTGCTGTTGAGGAGGATGGATGTCTCAGGGAAGGATAACATCCAACCAGAACAGAGGGAAATGATCCCATAATTGGGACCCTCCTTCCAGATGATGCGGTATCCTCTCGCACTGAGGATACCTCTCCGGGAGAGGGAATTCCCATTACTAGGACGAAACAGGTAATAGTTATGGGGGATTTGATCATTAGAAACATAAATAGCTGGGTTTTTGATGACTGGGAGAACTGCATGGTGACTTGTCTGCCTGGTGAGAAGGTTGTGGATCTCTCAAGACATTTAGATAGACTTACATGCAGTGCTGGGGAGGAGCCGGTGGTCATGATACATGTAGGTACCAATGACATAGGGAAGGATAGGCAAGAGATTCTGGAGGCCAAATTTAGGCTGCTAGGTAAGAGATTGAAGTCCAGGGCCTCCAAGGTAACATTCTCTGAAATGCTTCCAGTTCCACTCACAGGGCCAGTTAGACAGGTAAAACTTCAGGGTCTCAATGCGTGGATGAGACAATGGTGTAGGGAGGAGGTGTTTAGATTTATTAGGAACTGGGAAAACTTTTGGGAGGAAGGAAGGGCTCCACCTAAACCAAAATGGAACAAGATTGCTGGCACTTAAAAAGGTCGTAGAGCAGTTTTTAAACTAAGGGCTGGGCGAAAGCTGATGGGTGTGGAGGAGTATGTGGTTGGAGGAGAATCTATTAATGGAGATCCTCTATATCCTAGTAAGGAGGAGAGGATGGAAGATGATAAAATACAGGTAGGATCTGATGAGAAACAGTCAAATGAAAAAGAGTCCCATTCAAGCACATCATGTAATGGCAGACAGCTAAAAAGTGACAACTTTTTAAAGTGCTTATATACAAATGCTAGAAGTCTAAGTAATAAGATGGGTGAATTAGAGTGCCTCATATTAAATGAGGCTATTGATCTAATAGAACATAAGAATGGCCATACTGGGTCAGACCAAAGCTCCTTCAAGCCCGGTATCCTGTCCTCTGACAGTGGCCAATGGCAGGTGCCCCAAAGGGAATGAAAAGACAGGTTATCATCAAGTGATTCATGCCCTGTCAGCCAATCCCAGCTTCTGGCAAACAGAGACCAGGGACACCATTCCTGCCCATCCTGGCTAATAGCCATTGATGGACCTATCACAGAAACTTGGTGGAATGAGGATAATCAATGGGACACAGTAATACCAGGGTACAAAATACATCGGAAGGACAGAACAGGTCGTGCTGGTGGGGGAGTGGCACTATCTGTGAAAGAAAGCTTAGAATCAAATGAAGTAAAAACCTTAAATGAACCAAATTGTACCATAGAATCTCTATTGATATTAATACCATGCTCTAATAATAAGAATATGGCAGTAGGGATATATTACCAACCACCTGACCAGGACAGTGATAATGACTGTGAAATGATCAGGGAGATTAGAGAGGCTATAAAAATAAAAAAAAACTCAATAAGGGGGGATTTCACTATCCCCACACTGACTGAGTACATGTCACCTCAGGATGGGATGCAGAGATAAAGTTTCTTGACACCTTAAATGACTGCTTCCTGGAGCAGCTAGTCCTGGAACCCACAAGAGAAGAGGCAATTCTTGATTTGGTCCTAAGTGGAGCACAGGATCTGATCCAAGAGCTGAATACAGCTGGACCACTTGGTAATAATGACCATCATATAATTTAATTATAACATCCCTGTGGCGGGGGAAACACCACAGCAGCCCAACACTGTAGCATTTAATTTCAGAAAGGGGGACTACACAAAATTGAGAAAGTTAGTTAAACAGAAATTAAAAGGAACAGTGCCAAAAGAGAAATCCCTGCAAGCTGAATGGAAACTTTTTAAAGACCCCATAATAGAGGCTCAAATTAAATGTATACCCCAAATTAAAAAACAGCAAGAGAACCAAAAAAGTGCCACCATAGCTAAACAACAAAGTGAAAGAAGCAGTGGGATGTACAAAGGCACCCTTTAAAAAGTGGAAGTTAAGTCCTAGTGAGGAAAATAGAAAGGAGCATATATTCTGGCAAATGAAGTGTAAAAATATAATTAGGAAGGCCAAAAGAGAATTTGAAGAACAGCTTGCCAAAGACTCAAAAAGTAATAGCAAAAATTCTTTTAAGTACATCAGAAGTAGGAAGCCTGCTTAAAAAAAAAAAAAAACAGTGGGACCACTGGACGATCGAGATGCTAAAGGAGCACTCAACGATGATAAAGCTATTGCAGAGGAACTAAATGAATTCTCTGCATGAGTCTTCATGGCTGAGGATGTGAGGGAGATTCCCAAACCTGAGCCATTCTTTTTAGGTGACAAATCTTGGGAACTGTGCCAGATTGAGTTGTCATTAGAGGAGGTTTTGGAACAAACTGGTAAACTAAACAGTAATAAGTCACCATCACCAGATGGTATTCACCCAAGAGTTCTATAGGAACTCAAATGTGAAATTGCAGAACTACTAACTGTGGTTTCTAACCTATCATTTAAATCAGCTTCTGTACCAGATGGCTGGAGGATAGCTAATGTGACGCTAATTTTTAAAAAAGGCTCCAGAGGTGATGTCGGTAATTACAGGCAGATACGCATAACTTCAGTACCTGGAAAACTGATTGAAACTATAGTAAAGAACAAAATTGTCAGACAGATAGATGAACATAATTTGTTGGGGAAGAGTCAAACTGTTTTTTGTAAAGGGAAATCATGCCTCACCAATCTACTAAAATTCTTTGAGAGTGTCAACAAGCATGTGGACAAGGGGGATCCAGTGGATATAGTGTACTTAGATTTTCAGAAAGCCTTTGACGAGGTCCCTCACCAAAGGCTCTTAAGCAAAGTAAGCTGTCATGGGATAAGAGGGATGGTCCTCTCTTGGATTGGTAACTGGTTAAAAGATAGGAAACAAAGGGTAGGAATACACGGTCAGTTTTCAGAATGAAGAGAGGTAAATAGTGGTGTCCCCCAGGGGTCTGTACTGGGCCCAGTCCTATTCAACATATTCATAAATGATCTGGAAAAAGGGGTAAACAGTGAGGTGGCAAAGTTTGCAGATGATACAAAACTACTCAAGATAGTTAAGCCTGAAGCAGACTGCAAAGAACTTCAAAAGGACCTCACAAAACTGGGTAACTGGGCAACAAAATGACAGATGAAATTCAGTGTTGATAAATGCAAAGTAATGCACATTTGAAAACATAATCCCAACTATATATATCAAATGTTGGGGTCTAAATTGGCTGTCAAGCTTCCTTCCCCACTCTGAACTCTAGGGTACAGATGTGGGGACCTGCATGAAAGACCCCCTAAGCTTATTCTTACCAGCTTAGGTTAAAAACTTCCCCAAGGTACAAACTTTGCCTTGTCCTTGAACAGTATGCTGCCACCACCAAGCAATTTAAACAAAGAACAGGGAAAGAGCCCACTTGGAGACGTCTTCCCCAAAATATCCCCCCAAGCCCTACACCCCCTTTCCTGGGGAAGGCTTAATAATAATATCCTCACCAATTGGTACAGGTGAACACGGACTCAAACCCTTGGATCTTAAGAACAATGAAAAATCAATCAGGTTCTTAAAAGAAAAATTTTATTTAAAGAAGAGGTAAAAAAAATCACCTCTGTAAAATCAGGATGGTAAATACTTTACAGGGTAATCAGATTCAAAACATAGAGAATCCCTTTAGGCAAAACCTTAGGTTACAAAAAGACACAAAAACAGGAATACACATTCCCCCCAACACAGCTAATTTTACAAGCCAAAAAACAAAAGGAAATCTAACACATTTTCTAGCTAGATTACTTACTAATTTTACAGGAGTTGGAAGGCTTGCATCCTTGATCTGTTCCTAGCAAAGGTATCACACAGACAGACAGACCCCTTTGTCCCCCTCTCCAGATCTGAAAATATCTTGTCCCCTCATTAGTCATTTTGGGTCAGGTGTCAGCGAGGTTACCTTAGCTTGTTAACCCTTTACAGGTGAAAGGATTTTGCCTCTGGCCAGGAGGGATTTTATAGCACTGTATACAGAAAGGTGGTGACCCTTCCCTTTATATTTATGACAGGCTGTTACCACTCAAGAAAGGGATTGTGGATATTTCCCTGAAAACATTCACTGAATGTGCAGTGGCAGTCAAAAAAGCGAACAGAATGTTGGGCATCATTAAGAAAGGGACAGAAAATAAAACAGAAAATATCATATTGCCTTTGTATAAATCCATGGTACACCCACATCTTGAATAATGTGTGTAGATATGGTTGTCTCATCTTGAAAAAGATATATTGGAATTGGAAAGGCTCAGAAAAGGGCAACAAAAATTATTAGGGGTATGGAACGGCTGCCATATGAGGAGAGATTAATAAGACTGGGACTTTTCAGCTTGGAAAAGAGATGACTAAGGGGGGATATGATAAAAGTCTATAAAATCATGACTTATGTGGAGAAAGTAGATAAGGAAGTGTTATTTACTCCTTCTCATAACGCAAGGACTAGGGGTCATCAAATTAAATTAATAGGCAGCAGGTTTAAAACAAACAAAAGAAAATATTTTTTCACATGATGCAAGTCAACCGGTGGAACTCCTTGCCAGAGGATGTTGTATAGGCCAAGACTATAACAGGGTTCAAAAAAGAACTAGATAAATTCATGGAGGATAGGTCCATTGATGGATATTAGCTAGGATGGGCAGGGATGGTGTCACTAGCATCTGTTTGCCAGAAGCTGGGAATGGGCAACAGGAGATAGCTCACTTGATGATTGCCTGTTCTGTTCATTCCCTCTGGGGCACTTGGCATAAGCCACTGTTGGAAGACAGGATACTGGGCTAGATGGACCTTTGGTTTGATCCAGTATAGCTGCTTTTATGTTCTTATAACACAGGCCAAAGAGCCCCTTATGCTAACTCTGCATAGAAAACATTATTTCACTGTATCAAAAGAATAGATGTACTATATTCAAATGTATGTCATTCCTTTGCAGACCAATTGCAAAAGGAAAGGGGTAAGTTTGTATTGATCTCTATAGCTTTAATCTTAAGCAGCAGAGGGATAGAGGATCTGATGGAATTGCATGTTCTGTGTAGTTGTTTTGGCCACACTTCCTCTCCGAAGGGTATATTATACACCAGATGCCAAATACATCCTGTCTGTAACACCAGTGAAATCAGTGAACTTACACCCAGGAAAAACGAGGCTTTGATGAAAACTGAAAGTAAAACAATATTGAGGTTTTTAATTCCCAGGAAGTGGTTTACTGTGCAGGGCAGGTGTGTTCTAATCTTTATCTGGAACTTGATATTATTGAGATTTCAAATTCACCCTGAATCTGATGTGAGAACCTGTGAATTCAGTATGCAATGTACATTGAAAAGAATGAGGATAATTTTGTTAGATGAAAACAGAGAAGGCATGATGACAGGCTGAAAGCAGGGTAGAGAATGCAATGGTGGTTGAACACAGAGATAGCACAAGTTATGGATCATAATATTTATCTCACTAAATATGAGGCTGTCTGAATATGGCTGATTCATACTACTACTCATGAATCAAGTTCATACCTCAAATAGCCAATTACAATGTGAAACAAATTTTCAAAAAACAAAGACATAAATGCTGATCAAATATAATTTTTTGCCAAACAATTTGAGAATGAAATTGGGAAATTTTAGGACTGTCAAGTGATTAAAAAAATTAATTGCAATCAATCATGTGATTAAAAAATTTAATTGCAATTAATCGTGTGATTAATCGCTCTGTTAAACAACAATAGAATACCATTTAGTTTAAATATTTTTGGATGTTTACTACATTTTCCAAATATATTAATTTCAGTTACAACACAGAATACAAAGTCTAGAGTGCTCACTTGATATTTATTTTTATTACAAATATTTGCACTGTAAAAAACTAAAAAATCGTATTTTTCAATTCACCTCATATAAGTACTGTAGTGCAATCTCCATATCATGAAAGTTGAACTTACAAATGTAGAATTATGTAAAAAAAAACCCTGCATTCAAAAATAAAACAATGTAAAACTTAAGAGCTTACAAGTCCCCTGAGTCCTACTTCTTGGTCAGCCCATCACTCAGACAAACAAGGTTTGTTACAATTTGCAGGAGCTAATGCTGCCTGCTTCCTGTTTACAGTGTCACCTGAGAGTGAGAACAGGCATTCGCATGGCACTGTTGTAGCTGGTGTTGCAAGATATTTATGTGCCAGATGCACTAAAGATTCATATGTCCCTTCATGCTTCAACCACCATTCCAGAGGACATGCTTCCGTGCTGATGATGGGTTCTGTCTGATAATGATCCAAAGCAGAGCAGCCCGATGCATGTTAGTAGTTACAGTAGACGAGAAGCTGGATATGAGTCAACAATGTGCCCTTGTTCATAGATTCATAGATTCATAGATATTTAGGTCAGAAGGGACCATTATGATCATCTAGTCTGACCTCCTGCACAACGCAGGCCACAGAATTTCACCCACCACTGATATAGATACACCTTTAAATCACCCCCCAAAAAGGTAATGGAGAGAGATTGGAAGGGCCTGAATGAGCACACTGTTAAGGATTAACAATATGTTTAGCTGCTGTTAGGGCTCAACAGTGTAATACAATTTTTTTCCCTTTCCCATGAGGACATAGAATTTTTTTTTGCCTCACAACCCTGTTTAAGCATAGTTATTTTTGTAGAGCAGATAGCACCTAAAAGACACTTCTAAATGTAGTCTCCTTCTGTGTGATTTCATAGAATCATAGAATATCAGGGTTGGAAGGGACCTCAGGAGGTCATCCAGTCCAACCGCCCGCTCAAAGCAGGACCAATCCCCAACCAAATTGCCAAGAAGGCTAACGGAATTTTGGGATGTATAAGTAGGGGCATTGCCAGCAGATCTAGGGACGTGATCATTCCCCTCTATTCGACATTGGTGAGCCTCATCTGGAGTATCGTGTCCAGTTTTGGGCCCCCACTACAAGAAGGATGTGGAAAAATTGGAAAATGTCCAGCGGAGGGCAACAAAAAAGATTAGGGGACTGGAACACATGACTTATGAGGCGAGGCTGAGGGAATGGGGATTGTTTAGTCTGCAGAAGAGAAGAATGAGGGGGGATTTGATAGCTGCTTTCAACTACCTGAAAGGGGGATGGATGGATCAAGACTGTTCTCAGTGGTAGCAGATGTCAGAACAAGGAGTAATGGTCTCAAGTTGCAGTGGGGGAGGTTTAGGTTGGATATGAGGAAAAACTTTTTCACCAAGAGGGTGGTGAAGCACTGGGATGTGTTATCTAGGGAGGTGGTGGAATCTCCTTCCTTTGAGGTTTTTAAGGTCAGGCTTGGCAAAGCCCTGGCTGGGATGATTTAGTTGGGGATTGGTCCTGCTTTGAGAAGGGGGTTAGACTAGATGATCTCCTGAGGTTTCTTCCAACCCTGATATTCTATGATTCTATGTTCATTTTCATCATCTGAGTCAGATGCCACCAGCAGAAGGTTGATTTTCTTTTTTGGTGGTTTGGGTTCTGTAGTTTCCGTGTCAGTGTTGCTCTTTTAAGACTTCTAAAAGCATGCGCCACACCTTGTCCCTCTCAGATTTTGGATGAAACTTCAGATTCTTAAACCTTGGGTCAGCTGCTGTAGCTATTTTTAGAAATCTCACATTGGTACCTTCTTTGCATTTTTTCAAATCTGCTGTCAAAGTGTTCTTAAAACGAACATGTGCTGGCTCATCATCCGAGACGGCTATAACACAAAATCTATGCAGAATGCGGGTAACACAGAGCAGGAGACCTACAATTCTCCCCCCAAGGAGTACAGTCAGAAATTTAATTGATGCATTATTTTTTAATGAGCATCATCAGCATGGAAGCACGTCCTCTGGAATGGTGGCCGAAGCATGAAGGGGCATACGAATGTTTAGCGTATCTGGCATGTAAATACCTTGCAACACAAGTGACATGTGAATGCCTGTTCTCACTTTCAGGCAATATTGTAAATAAGAAGCAGGCAGCAGTATCTCCCGTCAATGTAAACAAACTTGTTTGTCTTAGTGATTGGCAGAATAAGAAGTAGGACTGAGTGGACTTCTAGGCTCTAAAGTTTTACATTTTTTCTTTTTTGAGTGCAGTTATATAACCAAAAAAATCTGCATTTGTAAGTTATACTTTCACGATAAAGAGATTGCACTTCAGTACTTGTATGAGGTGAATTGAAAAATACTATTTCTTTTATCATTTTTACAGTATATATATTTGTAATAAAATAATAATATAAAGTGAGCACGGTGCACTTTTTCTGTATTTAATAAATTTCAATTGGTATTCTATTGTAATAAGTGTGATTAATCACAATTATTTTTTTAGATCGCGATTAATTTTTTTGAGGTAATCACATGAGTTAACTGTGATTTAATTGACAGTCCTAGTAAATGTGCATTTTTATATGCATGTGTGCTATGTATCTTCTATCAGTTTTTTGGTAGGACCACCCATTCGGCCTGCTCATGCACCCTTCTGAACCCTATGCCCTGCACCGAGGCTACAAAGGGCTACACAAGTGAACTGCCCTTTGTTAGTTCTCAGCCACCTTGGTGAGAGATGGGGCATCTAGTGTGCCCACTTAGCTGCCAGTTTAGTTGCTTTCCTTTTAGTTTAGTCTAACCTAACAAGTTTTTAAGCTTTGTTTAGCTTATCTTTTAAAATTTGTTTTATCCCCTCATCTTTCCCTTTCCTTCCCCCCTCCCACTGCGGGGATGCTGCTTTTCCTCCTTTATGGGAGTATGGCAGGAAGACCAGGCTTTAAAAGATGTCTCCTTTGCTAGGAGGCTATCCTGGTCAGGAGGGACATTCCTGTTGTATCCGTTGCCTGGGGGACACTCACATTTCCCAGACATGTCATTTCTGTGCCCCCCTCAAGAGCACAAGTAGAAAAAATTGAGAGATGAGACTCAAACTTCACATGCCTCAAGGTGTGGGTCCTCAATGGTTCACAGGAATAGAGTGTTTGCTCTGCAGAGGTACAGCAGGTGTTGTTGAACAGTAGGATTCAAAAGTGGATGAGATTCACCCATTGATATGAACAGCAATATCATCCACCTTCTCATTCTTCCCTCTCCACTTCTATAAACTGCCTCCTGGAAATGAAAAAGACAGGATTGTCTGACTTCTGTTAGAATCCACTTGGTGGCCATAAGGCCTTTCACTCCCCTGTGGAAAGGTTCTCAGTGTTTTCTTACCTCACAACAGTGAGGTTTCTCAAAGGATTGGGGAACCTTTTCCCTTGGATGAAAGAACCCACTCCTGTTTGGGATCTGAAGTTGGTAATCAGATGTCTCAAGAGACTTCCTTTAAACTGATAGCAACCTGTTCCTTCTTTAACTTATCTATGAAGATGTCCTTCCTAGGGGCCGTCACTTCTACTCAAAGCACTGGGGAAATAGGTGCATTAATGGTGGATCCACTTTTGGTTTTCTTGAAGGACAAAGTTTCATTATTCCTTCAACTGAAATTCATACCTAAGGTGTCATAAGAGTTTCACATTAACCAGGTCATACATCTCCCATTTTTGTCCCCTAAACCACACTTCACCACCGAGTATGCTATAGTACACACACTGGATGTCAGGAGGGCATTAATGTTTTACATGGACTGGACCAAGCCATTTAGGAAGTCTCCAAGGCTGTTTGGGTCAATTTTGACTCATCTAAAGGATTCACTGTTTATAATAAGAGGCTCGCTAGATGGCTTTCTGGATGCATCATTTCCTGTTATGAATCTTTCAATATGCAAACTCCTTCTAGGGTACTGGCCCATTCAATGAGAGCTCTTGCTACTTCCATGGTGCTGCTTAAGAACATTTCCATTGCTGAAATCTTCAAGGCTGCAACTTGGACTTTAGTACATGCCTTTTCCAAACATTATGTTGTAGTCCACTCTTCCAGATCATATGCTGCCCTTGGGAATGCAGTCTTGTCTAAGTCTTGACTCAGCACTGAAGCTCCCCCTCTGGTTGGAGTACTTCTCAGTAGTCATCTGAAGTGGAGCATCCACAGGAACACTTCCTGAACAAAAAAGAGGTTACTCAACCTGTTCAGTCATTGGAGTTCTTTGAGGTGTGTGTCCCTATGTGTGTTCCACTACCTGCCCCTCTTCCTCTCTCTCTATGGGACTTTGAAGTGCGGGAAGAACTGAAGGTGGTTTGCCTGAGCAGCCTTATATAGCCTTGGTGCAGGGCATGAGGTTGTGTAGGGCACATGCGCAGGCCTAGCAGACACTGCTACAGAAAATCTCCAATTGAAGGACCATGGGCACATGCACACTTGAAGCAGAGAACTCACAGGGGGACACATCTTGAAGAACTCCACGTATTGCACAGGGTGATAACCTCTCCTTCTTGTGCCTGTGCTATTTAACATTTTTATCAATGACCTGAAAAATGGAAGATTATCCCCCTTCTTCTCCACAAAGAAACTTCACCTTAACTAACAGGACATTTACACTGGAAGTGGAGAAGTAATTTCCAGTTTGGATAGACATACCTGCACTGGCTCTGCTTGAGCTAGAATGCCAAAAATAGCAATGTGGCCAGGGCTGCATGGGCAGCTGGATGGGCTAGGTGCCTTAGCCCTGGTCTACACTAGGACTTTAGGTCAAATTTAGCAGCGTTAAATCGATGTAAACCTGCACCCGTCCACACGATGAAGCCCTTTTTTTCGACTTAAAGGGCTCTTAAAATCGATTTCCTTACTCCACCCTGACAAGTGGATTAGCGCTTAAATCGGCCTTGCCGGGTCGAATTTGGGGTACTGTGGACACAATTTGACGGTATTGGCCTCCGGGAGCTATCCCAGAGTGCTCCATTGTGACTGCTCTGGACAGCACTCTCAACTCAGATGCACAATTGTCTGCCGTTGCTCTGATGCAGGGACGGGCGAGTGACGACATGGCTTACAGGGTTGGCTTACAGGGAATTAAAATCAACAAAGGGGGTGGCTTTACATCAAGGAGTATTTCAGGCAGGACTTCACGGAGGGTTCCAGTAAGAAATGGTGCACCTAAGTTATTGTTCTTATTGGAACAAGCAGATTGGTCTGGCCTCTGATTGATACATGGCTAGATTTACCTCGCTGCACCTTATCTGTGAGTGACTGCAGTGTGACCTAGAGGAATGAGTCCCCTAGACGGGGGGCGGAGGGGGAGTTGCAAATGAGTACAAAACAAATCTGGTCTATTTCTTGTTTTAATCCACTCCATCTATCTTTTACATCTTTGGCTGGCAGCAGATGGTGCAGAAGGACTGCTACCCATCCTCATCTCCTGCCTGCCCAGCAGAAGATGGTACAAGAGGACTGCTAGCAATCCGTATCACCTGCCTGCTCACCATAAGATGGTTCAATAGGACTGACTGCAGGACTAAAGAGAATGACCTGGTCAAGTCACTCCAAATTTAGTCCCTGCACCCATGTCTGACCAGACGCTCCTGATCAACCTCACAGAGGCGACCAGGAGCACCTCGGACATGACGATGATGGCTACCAGTCCTACTGTACCGTCTGCTGCCACAAGGCAATGGGTTGCTGCTGCTGTGTAGCAATGCAGTACCACGTCTGCCAGCACCCAGGAGACATACGGTGATGGTTACCTGAGCGGGCTCCATGCTTGCTGTGGTATGGCGTCTGCACAGGTAACGCAAGAAAAAAGGTGCAAAACGATTGTCTGCCCTTGCTTTCACGGAGGGAAGGAGGGAACAGGGGCCTGACGATATGTACCCAGAACCACCCGCGACAATTTTTTAGCCCCATCAGGCATTGGGATCTCAACCCAGAATTCCAATGGGCAGCGGAGACTGCGGAAACTGTGGGATAGCTGCCCACAGTGCAACGCTCCGGAAGTCGACGCTAGCCTCGGTACTGTGGAAGCATTCCGCTGAGTTAATGCACTTAGAGCATTTTCTGTGGGGACACACACGCTCGAATATATAAAACCGATTTCTAAAAAACCGACTTCTATAAATTCGACCTAATTTTGTAGTGTAGACATACCCTTAGAGTACATAGCTATAGTTTCAGTTGGGATACTACTTCAGGAGACTAGCCCCTCTCGCTGCTTACACTGCTGCACTTACACTTCTTTTCTAGTGCAGTAGCTCAGTCAGAGCTGGTATGAGCATGTCTACCCAAGCTGGGAATTACACCTCCTATCACTAGTATAGACATACCCTGAGAGAATTACATCTAATGTATAGGACGGGGTGGGCAAACTATGGCCCGGGGGCCACATCCGGCCCTTCAGACATTTTAATCCAGCCCTCAAACTCCTGCTGGGGAGTGTGGGCCGGGGCTTGCCTCACTCCGCATGTGCAGTGGCTCCGCGCAGCTCCCAGAAGCAGCAGCATGTCCCCTCTTTGGCTCCTACAGTAAAGGGGCTCTGTACGCTGCCCGCGCCCCAAGCGCCTCCCCCACAGCTCCCATTGGCTGGCAACTGTGGCCAATGGGAGCTGCAGGGATGGCACCTGCAGACGGGGCAGCAAGCAGAGCTGCCTGACTGCACCTACATGTAGGAGCCGGAGGGAGGACATGCTGCTGCTTCTGGGAGCTGCTTGAGGTAAGCACCACCTGGAGTCTGCACCCCTGACCCCTTCTAGCACCCAACCCCCCTGCCCCAGCTCTGATCCCCCTCCTGCCATCCAAACCCCTCAGTCCCACCCTCCTGCACCCCAGGGTCTGCACCACCAGCCGGAGCCCTCACCCCCCTACCCGCACCCCAACCCCCTGCCCCAGCCCAGAGCCCCCTCCCGCACCCTGAGCCCCTCATTTCTGGCTCCACTCCAGAGCCCGCACCCCAATCCCAATTTCATGAGCATTCATGGCCCTTCATACAATTTCCATATTCAGATGTGGCCCTCAGGCCAAAAAGTTTGCCCACCTCTGGTATAGGATCTGGAACACTGATTAGTTAAGTCCAGTGCTGATCTTTAGTCCATCAGTCTAAATACATTCTTATTAATAACAAGGAAAAAACAATACACTTAGAAAGTTATGGAATGATGACCATGGTCGACTTCTGTGAATAGGTGTCGGGTAGACCTAATCACTTACAGTAATGTCTTACACATATAAAACTTACTGTAACACAGGCCAAAGAGCTCCTTACCCTAAGTCACCCTGCACTGAAAACATTAGTTCACACCATCTAGAGAACACATGTACTTTATTCAAATGTATGTCATTCATTTGCAGACCATAGTCAAAAAGTAGCGATCAATGGTTTGCTGTTAAACTGGGATGATATATCTAGTGGGGTCCCAAAGAGGTCAGTCCTGGGTTCAGTACTATTCAATATTTCCAATAATAACTTGCATAATTGAGTGCAAAGAATGCTTATACAATCTTCAGATGACAACAAGCTGGCAAGCATTTTGGAGGACAGGATTAGAATTCAACACAACCTTGACAAATTGGAGAATTGGTCTGAAATCAACAAGATAAAATTCAATAAAAACAAGTGCAAAGGTTTTCATTTAGGAGGGAAAAATCAAATACACAGCTACAAAATGGGGAATGACTGGCTACGTGGTAGTACTACTGAAAAGGTTCTGAGGGTTATAGTGGATCACAAATTGAATATGAATCAACAATGCGGTGCAGTTACAAAAAAGACTAATATAATTCTGGGGTTTATTAACAGAAGTATTGTATGAAAGACACAGGATGTAATTGTCCCACTCTACTTGGCACTGGTGAGGCCCCATATGGAATATTGTGTCCAATTCTGGGCCCCACACTTTAGGAAAGATGTGGACAGATTGGAGGGAGTTCAGAAGAGAGCAACAAAAATAATAATAGGCTTAGAAAACTTGACCTATGAGGAAGGGTTAAACAATTGGACATGTTTAGTCTTGAGAAAAGAAGACCAAGAGGGAACCTGATAACTGTTTTCAAATATGTTAAGGATTGTTATAAAGAGGACTGTGATCAATTTTCTCCATGTCCACTGAAAGTAGGACAAGAAATAATGGGCTTAATCTGCAGCAAGGGATATTTAGGTAATATAGTAGGAAAAACTTTCCAATGATGAGGGTAGTTAAGCACTGGAATAGACTTCTAAAAGTGGCTGTGGAATCCCCATCATTGGAGGTTTTTAAGAACAGGTTGGACAAACACAGCTCATGGATGGTCGAGATTTACTTCATTCTGGCTCAGCACAGGGGGCTGGACTTGATGACTTCTTAAGGCCCCTTCCAGACATACATTTCTATGATTCTATGAATCAGAGCTAGTGTGGGTATGTCTATCTGAGCTGGAAATTACACCCACAGCTCAAGTATAGACAAGCTCTGAATGATTCATTTGTGCAGGCACGGGGGGAGGGAGGGTTTCTGCAGTTGCTTCAGGGACAGGGAGCTTGTCAGCATGACTGGGATGGACAAGTCCAGGTGAGTCATTTATTCGTGGGCAAAAGTGGGATTCTGTGTGTTTCTGAGTTGGTTTGACAGCATTTCTCCCTTGGGAAATCTGGGTATTCTCTGATGATTAGATTGCAGGGATTGGGTGTTTATCAATGGGAGAGGGCTGAAGGGGTTTGGGAGCTGTGTTGGGGGCTGTAATGGTTTCAGGTTGGGCATATTGCAACATAAAACATGACAATTGTTAACTTGGAGTCTGTTCCTGCTCTCAGTGAAATCAATGGCAGCAGTCCTACTGATGTCAATGGGGCAGGACTGAGTCCTCACTTTCAAAAGAAAATGCATTTATTGACAATATTGGCTTGTTTTTGCAGGCCAGTTCCAGGTTGAAAAGAGTAAGTTTGTTCTGATTTCTGATGTATGGAGGGGAAAGGTCAAATATTGGCCTCTTGGTAAGTGGGGTAGGCAGGGCTTCTTTAAAAGGGTGATAACTAGAAATCTTTTCACTTGTTCATGAAGAAAGAGTCAAGGAGAGTCCCTCATCTGGGATGCGAGAGATTGAGCACTATTTATTGGGGGACAATTGAGATGACTGGTTTACACAACAGGGGAAAAGATGTAGTTACTCAATGTGTGTCATTCCTTTGCAACCAATCTACTGAAGGCACCGAGAAAGTGTACATTGATTGATTGTAGTCTTCTTTTCAAGCAGAGGAGAGCTCAAGATGGGACTGCTCTGAACAGATATTAAGCAGGCCAAAATTCCATTTGTCCCATTGTACAGAATCAAATATAATCTGGTCTTACCCTTTGTTCCTTTTTATGTCAAGAATCAAAGTAGAAAGTCTCTCTGTTGCTATGATGTATGTGATAACTTAATAGATCCTTTAGTTAAAAAAACAAGTTACATTATCTAACTCAGTCTGGAGAAAAAACTCTGAATGTGTTGCACATGGATGAACATCTCTTTTTCAGACATATTCCAGCAGAAAATCCGTAAGTCAAAGCTGACTTTTAAGCACTTTCATTCAAATATGTAGCTGTCTGTGAGGAAGTTTTTTCCATCTGTTTTCTAAATATTGGTCTTCCTCCCACCGGTCATCAAAGTATCATTGGGTTGGCTATACAACATCTTAATTCAGCATATGAATGGTTCTGAGTAAGGCTGCTTCTGTACTGTAACTTCTCAAAAAAATCTACTCCATTTTTTCTTCCAATCTCAATAGCAAAAATGGTCTTTCCACAATATGTAAATGTACATACATTTTATGAGGAATTTCAGGGTTAACTCAAAGCCCATCAAATCCAATGGAAAGTATCACATTGATTTTACTTGGCTTTAGATCAGGGCCTGAAAGTGGCTAATTCTTGCTATTCCAGAAGTTAACTGTTTGTGTTAAGAAGAAAACAAAGAAAGAAGAAGAGGGACTGCTAAATACTGAGGATGGGGTGGAGATTAAAGAAAATCTAGGCATGGCCCAACACCTAAACAAACACTTTGCTTCCACTTTTAATGAGGCTAATGAAGAGTTTAGGGGTCGTGGCAGCATGGCTAATGGGAACGAGGATATGGAGGTAGAGATTACCACATCCGAATTTGAAGTCAAACTCAAACAGTTTAATGGGACTAAATCAGGGGTCCTGGATAATCTCCATCCAAGAATATTAAAGGAACTGACACATGAAATTGAAGGCCCAATAGCAAGGATTTTTAATGAATCTGTAAACTTGGGGGTCAGAACCTATGACTGGAAAACTGCTAATATAGTTTCTATTTTTTTAAAAGGGGAAAAAGTGATATGGGAAACCACAGGCCTTTTAGTTTCACTTCATTTGTATGCAATGTCTTGGAACACATTCTGAAAGAGAAAATAATTAAGGACATAACAGTTAACAGTAATTGGGATAAAATACAACATGGTTTTAGAAAAATGTAGATCATGACAAACCAACCTGATCTTCTTTGAGAAGATAACTGATATTTTAGACAAGGGAATTGCAGTAGATATTATCTATTTGGATTTCAATAAGGCATTTGGTACATTTCCACATGGGAAATTGTTAGTTAAATTGGCTAAAATGGGGATTAATATGAAATTGAAAGGTGGATAAGAAACTGGTTGAAGGAGAGACTAGAACAAGTCATACTGAAAGGTAAACTGAGGGAGTGAGGTTAGTAGTGGAGTTCCTCAGGGATCAGTCTTGGGACAATATTATTTAATATTCTTACTTCTGACCTTGGCACAAAGAGTGGGAGTGTGCTAATAAAATTTGAGGATGACACAAAATTAGGATGTATTGCCAATGTGGAGGAGGGCTGGAATACCATACAAGAAGATCTGGATGACCTTGTTAACTGGAGTAATAGAAATGGGATGAAATTTAAGAGTGCAAAGTGCAAGGTCATGCAAGTAGGAACTAATAACAAGAATTTTTTTATATAAATTGGGGACGTATCAGTTGGAAGTGACAGAGGAGAAAGATCTGGGTGTTTTGGCTGATCACAGCATGACTATGAGTTGCCAATGTGATGTCACTGTGAAAAGGGCTAATGGAGTCCTAGGATGCTGCAGGTGACGTATTTCCAGTAGAGCCAGGGAAGTGTTACAACCATTATACAAGGCACTGGTGAGACCTCATAGAATCATAGAATATCAGGGTTGGAAGGGACCTCAGGAGGTCATCTAGTCCAACGCCCTGCTCAAAGCAGGACCAATCCCCAATTAAATCATCCCATCCAGGGCTTTGTCAAACCTGACCTTAAAAACTTCTAAGGAAGGAGATTCTACCACCTCCCTAGATAACACATCCCAGTGCTTCACAACCCTCCTCGTGAAAAAGTTTTTCCTAATATCCAACCTAAACCTCCCCCACTGCAACTTGAGACCATTACTCCTTGTCCTGTCCTCTTCTACCACTGAGAATAGTCTAGAACCATCCTCTCTGGAACCACCTCTCAGGTAGTTGAAAGCAGCTATCAAATCCCCCCTCATTCTTCTCTTCTGCAGACTAAACAATCCCAGTTCCCTCAGCCTCTCCTCATAAGTCATGTGTTCCAGACCCCTAATCATTTTTGTTGCCCTCCGCTGGACGTTTTCCAAGTTTTTCCACATCCTTCTTGTAGTGTGGGGCCCAAAACTGGACACAGTACTCCGATGAGGCCTCACCAATGTCAAATAGAGGGGAACGATCACGTCCCTCGATCTGCTCGCTATGCCCCTACTTATACATCCCAAAATGCCATTGGCCTTCTTGGCAACAAGGGCACACTGCTGACTCATAGCCAGCTTCTCGTCCACTGTCACCCCTACGTCCTTTCCGTAGAACTGCTGCCTAGCCATTCGATCCCTAGTCTGTAGCTGTGCATTGGGTTCTTCCGTCCTAAGTGCAGGACCCTGCACTTATCCTTATTGAACCTCATCAGATTTCTTTTGGCCCAATCCTCCAATTTGTCTAGGTCCCTCTGTATCCTATCCCTGCCCTCCAGCATATCTACCACTCCTCCCAGGTTAGTATCATCCGCAAATTTGCTGAGAGTGCAATCCACACCATCCTCCAGATCATTTATGAAGATATTGAACAAAACCGGTCCCAGGACCGACCCCTGGGGCACTCCACTTGACACCGGCTGCCAACTAGACATGGAGCCATTGATCACTACCCGTTGAGCCCGACAATCTAGCCAACTTTCTACCCACCTTATAGTGCATTCATCCAGCCCATACTTCTTTAACTTGCTGACAAGAATACTGTGGGAGACCGTGTCAAAAGCTTTGCTAAAGTCAAGAAACAATACATCCACTGCTTTCCCTTCATCCACAGAACCAGTAATCTCATCATAGAAGGCGATTAGATTAGTCAGGCATGACCTACCCTTGGTGAATCCATGCTGACTGTTCCTGATCACTTTCCTCTCATGTAAGTGCTTCAGGATTGATTCTTTGAGGACCTGCTCCATGATTTTTCCAGGGACTGAGGTGAGGCTGACTGGCCTGTAGTTCCCAGGATCCTCCTTCTTCCCTTTTTTAAAGATTGGCACTACATTAGCCTTTTTCCAGTCATCTGGGACTTCCCCCTGTTCGTTCATCTGGAATGCTGTGTGCAATTCTGGTCTACCATGTTTCCCAGGTGTCTGGCTGGTGGGTCTTGCCCACATGCTCAGGGTCTAATTGATTATCATGTTTGGGGTCAGGAAGGAATTTCCCCCTGGGGTCAGATTGGCAGAGACCCTGGGGGGATTTTGCCTTCCTCTGCATTATGGGGAATGGGTCACTTGCATGTTTAAATTAATGTAAATGATAGATTCTTTGCGACTTGAACTCTTTAAACCATGATTTGAGGACTTCAGTAATTCAGCCAGAGGTTAGGGGTATATTAAAGTAGTGGGTGGGTGAGGTTCTGTGGTCTGCAATGTGCAGGAGGTCAGACTAGATGCTCACAATGGTCCCTTCTGATCTTAAAGTCTATGAATCTATGTAGTCATTGGTAATGAAAATCTAATTTTCAACAACAAGGAAATTACAAATCTTGATCAAGTTTATTCTTTTGCAGAACAACTCCATCTTGAAAATGGTAAGTTTGCTCAGATTTCTAAGCAGTTTCACTGATTTTTTTTTTTTAACTCAAATGTACATCCTGTATTTCCAAGTCTAAATATAAGCCTGTGACAAGGACTGGTCCACGCACTGCTTGGTGCCACCTCCTTGTGGCTCATCTGGGGAATTAGCTCTGTCACCTGGTCTGGCACTCCTTCCTGCGGTTACTCAGTCAGTTGTTCCCCACAGTTACTCCATTGCCTCTCATGCTCCAGGAGTGGAAGCACTGTCTTCCCCATAGCTTAGCCCTCACGCTAACTGCGCCACTGCCCCAGTGGCTGGTAGGGGAACCTGGGCCCACTCTCTACACTGGGTTCCAGTCCATGGACCCTCAGCCCAGCAGTTCTGGCTTTACTCTTCCAGCCCTCACTGCTCCTTCCCTGTATAGCTTCCTACTCTCCCCTTACAGCTTCCTGCTCTTCCCCTTTGTATCAGGGACTGCAACTGCAGTTTTCCTCCCCTAGCATGCCAACTTCCTCTCTTTATAGATGCTGCCCAGCTTCCCCCTTCGACCCCCCAACAGGACTTCATGTGCAATTTGGCCCTAGCATGCCCTAGGTTTCTTTCAGGAGCAGCCTAATGTTAATTGATCTAATTTACCCCTTCAGTCCTTGTGTAAAGTAGACACCCCATCACAAAGCCCCTAAATAATCCATTGTACAGCAGACTTTAAGAAAAGACACTTCACTGTAGGTGTCCGATTCCACAAACTCTGAGTTACATGAGATATCCTTCCCCACATAAATAGTCCCATTGAGGATAATTGTCAAAATGCAAAAAAAATTCAGTATTTATTCACACAAAACATCCATTCACATCTCAACTTCTACCTGAGTCAGATCTGAAAAAGACTTTAAGGATGAAACACAAATCTGTGTCCTTCCTACTTAATCTACTTTTATTTATAGATTCATACACTGTAATCTTGACTTAATTTTTTCTTAATAATTTCCCTTATTATATCAATTTGTCTATCTACAAATATATAATATAATCATGTTTAGAGTTTCCAAGCAAATTAAAAATCATAATCTAATCTGACCTCCTGTCTAACACAAGCTGTATAATTTTCCCAAAATAATTCCCAGAGTATAACTTTCAGAAAAAAAAATCCTCATTGAGTGGGAGAGGAGAGGCAGAAGGGTTCCCATGGGGTTCATTGTTTCTAATGGGGTCCCGTGGGGGATTAGTTCTTTCTCCTTTTTCTATTTAACATTTTTATCAGTGACCTGGGAGAAAACATTAAATTTTCATTGATAAAGTTTGCAGGTGGTACAATAATTGGGGAAGTGGTAAATAATGAAAACGATAGGTCCCTGATACAGAACAATCTGGATCGCTTGGTGGATTCACCATAAGGAAACAATATGTGGTTTAGTACAGCTAAATGTAAATGTATACATCTAAGAACAAAAATTGTAGGCCATACTTACAGGATAGTGCAGCTCTATCCTGAGAAGCTGTGACTTTGAAAAGATTAGGGATTCATGGTGGATAATCAAGTGAACATGAGCTTCCAGTGTTATGCTATGACCAATAAGACTAACCTTAGGACATAAACAGGGGAATCTCAAGTAGCAGTAGAGAGATTATTTTACTTCTGTATTTCGCACTGGTGCAACTTCTGCTGGAATACTGTGTCCAGTTCTTGTGCCCGCAATTAAAGGAGGATGTTAATAAATTGGAGAGGGGTCAGACAAGAAACACAAGAATGATTAAAGGATAAGAAAACATTCCATATAGTAATAGACTCAAAGAGCTCAATCTTTTTACCTTAGCAAAGATTAGGTTAAGGTGTGACTTGATTACAATCCATAAGTACCATACATTGGGAACAGGAATAATGGGCTCTTCAGTCTAGCAGAGAAAGGTATAACATGAGCCAATGGCTGGAAGTTCAAACAGTGAGGGTGACTAAATACTGGAAAAATTTACCGAGGTTTATGTTAAAATTTAGCAAGGGCCATGGTGTATTCTCCAACACTGACAAGATTTAAATCAAGATTGGATGTTTTTTCTGAAAGATCTGCTCTAGGAATTATTTTTGAGGAAGTTCAATGGCCTGTGTTACACAGGAGGTCAGACTAGATGATCACAGAGGTCCCTTCTGGCCTTGTAATCTATTCTTCTCTCTTCATTCTCTGTGTTGGGGCTATGGCAAAGCCAAGTTAAGCAGGTGGGTATCAGACTTGCTCTGGAAGTGGTGAGATTGGATGCTTTTCTTGCCTCCTTCAGAAAGCAGCTCTAAAGCCAGTTGCAGTAGGCCAGTGGTTCTAGCTGACCCTTTCATAGTTCCCTTGGAAGGTGGTTGCTGAGGGAAATTGTGGTGTCAGACAGATAGAGTCTATTAGGTACCATAGCAAGCGATGCCTAACATATGAAGTCCAAAATCTGACCTAGGATCCTGTGGAGAGTGAGCGTCATGAGTGAAGCACCACATTCATGACCTTTTGGGGACTAGTGTTGCTGAGGAGACAGGCTGATGTGTTCTGGACCACATGATGTTTTCTGAAGGTTGATGTGATCATTCCTACACCCTACTATGTGCATCGAGAGTGCATGTGGGCATGGATCCTTGCAGAAAAGTCATCTTCTGACAGAATACGGTTCAGCCTCCTAGACAGCCACGGATGTTAGGAGGAGTTTGTAGCAGCTGTGCATACTGGAGTGTTCACTGAGAATGAGTTCAGAAAGAGCCAGAGGCTGCAAACTGAGTGCTGGGCTTTAGTCCATCCATCCTACTTCATTCTGAGTAATAAGAAGGCTAAATAACACACTTTGAAAACAGTGAAATGCTGATCAGAGCTGACTTGTGTGAATGGGGCATGTGGATGGAACTTGTTCCTTCCCTTCTCATCAACCTGCATCCATAATCAGTTCAGTGCAGCATCCCGGTAGCTCACACCCTGTAGCCACATACTCGATGTCATATGCCATAAAAATATTTGTTTAGAGAAAAGGGCTAAAGTGATGCTGTTACTCAGTTGTGTGTCATTCCTTTGCAGAGCAAATACAGTGGGACAGGAGTAAGTTTGCATTCAGTTACGTAGCCTTTTACTCAAGCAGGGGAGAGGCAGGAATGGAGTCGTCACCTAGTGAGCTGCCTGCACTGGAGTGCTCACAACAATGAGGAGTCCAGAAGGAATCAGAGACTGTGAACTGACTTGGTGATCAATCCATCAATCCTACTTCATTCTTAATAATAGCAGGGGGAAATAATGCACATAGACAACCGAAGTGCTGATCGTGGTTGACTTGCATGGCTGTGAGATGGAGAATGAACTAAAACCCAGATCCACAAATGGACTTGGGCATTGCAATGTTGGAGATTGCAACACCTAACTTGTAGGAGCTCGGCCATCAAACAGAACCCACAAAGCCTAGACTGCCTATATGATGCATGGGGAGAGAGATGTTCTTCAATCTAGGATCAACAAAGGACACCATAATAGCCGGGGAGGTGCCTAAGCTACTTGATAGATGATTCCGAGGTGAGGGATGTATCCTAAGCCCCAGCCCTCTCAGGGAGGTAGGCACTTACCTCTGCTCGGGATCCACAGTCTGGATTCCTCTCCTGGAGTCAGGCGCCTAATCCATTTCTTGTAAGAATGGCATGGGGCACATCTAACTCCATGTGAAACTGGCAGGGGGGAGGAGGAGAAAACAGCAACTTTCACCCTGGTCTCAATGGTTGTAGCACTCACCCACAATGTGGGAGACCCCAGTTCAACCCCGCCCCCCATCTGGATGAGGAGAGGGGATTTGAACTTGGGTCTCCCACCTGTCAGCTGAATGCCATAACAATAGGACTGTGAGACATTATGATGTATGACTCTTGCAATGTTTCCTGTTGAAGCTGTTCCATTGCATGTACATTAAGCAATGGGCAAAGAGAGCATAAGAAGTGCTCTATAGACTAGTGGTTAGGACACGCATCTCAGAGGTAAGAAACTCAAGGTCAGATCCCATTTTTACTTCAGGCAAGGGGGAGACTTAAACCAGGGTCTCCCACATCCCATGATTATCCACTGAGCTCAGTCCTGCTCCCACTAGCATTGTGGGGAGTTAGTTGAGCTTTGAGAACACCTACCACAGCAGCCCCTCCAGGTGAGGTAGTTGGCACAATGCCTAGTTTCACCTAGTTTGAGGATCCCTCTTGGTCTTAGATGTGAGAGATGTGCCCAGGTGCTCAGAATGAGGTGGCTGTGCAGAAGCTTAATGGCTCTTTTACAGGAAAAAATAGATGCAATGGGATTTTAGGCATCTACAGAGTAAGTCAACTTAAATTTTGGACTATCTGACTCAGGTGGGAATTAAGCACCTACAGCATTTTATGTATCTGGGCCACCAAACTGATTTAGGATTCTCGGGAGAGCCAGTGTAATGAGTGAAGCTCCCCATTGATGCACGAGTCTCGCTGAGGAGACCGGCTGATCTGTTCTGGACCATATGATTTTTTTCTGAAGGTCAATGAAATCATTTCTACTTCCTGTACTGAGTATTCCAGCCTAGAGTGCATGTGGGCATGGGTCCTTGTAGCAAAGTCATCTTATGACAGAATGTAGTGCAGCCTCCCAGGCAGCCACAGACTTAAAGAGGAGTTTGTAGCAGCTGTGGAGTGTCAGTCCAGAATGAGTCCAAAAAGAGCCAGAGGCTGCAAACTGACTAGGTAATTGATTCCAATGCTGGACTTCAATCCATCCATCTTACTTCATTCTGAATCAGGGGTCGGCAACCTTTTAGAAGTGGTGTGCCGAGTCTTCATTTATTCACTTTAATTTAAGGTTTCACGTGCCAATAATACATTTTAATGTTTTTTAGAAGGTCTCTCTCTATAAGTCTATATATTATATAACTAAACTATTGTCAGGTTTCAGAGTAGCAGCCGTGTTAGTCTGTATTCGCAAAAAGAAAAGGAGGACTTGTGGCATCTTAGAGACTGACAAATTTATTTGAGCATAAGCTTTCGTGAGCTACAGCTCACTTCATCGGATGCATTATGTAAACAAGGTTTTCAAAATGTTTAAGAAGTTTCATTTAAAATTAAATTAAAATGCTGATCTTACACCACTGGCCCGCTCAGCCTGCTGCCGGCCTGGGGTTCCGTTCACCTAGGCCGGCAGCAGGCTGAGCGGGGCCTGCGGCCGGGACCCCGGCTGGCAAGGGGCTGGCAGCCAGAACCCCAGACCGGCAGTGGGATGAGCGGTTCAGCCCACTCTCGGCCTGGGGTCCTGGCCCTGTCCACATAGAGTAGGTACCTACCTTCTCCCTGGTTCTAGCCCATTCTCTTCCTCTCTCTGCACTGAGATGAGGGTGGGAGTGCACTGAGCACAGGGCTGGGGGTGAAGAAGCAGGCTGGGATTTGGGGTGCAGGGTCTGGCCAGGAGCTAGAATGAAGGAGGGGGCTCAGGATTGGGGCAGGAAGTTTGGGTGTGGAGCGCTTACCTGGACAGCTCCCATTTGGTGCAAGGGATGCAGGTGGGAATGTGTGTGTGTGTGTGCGTGCGTGCAGGAGCTCCCGTTTGGTGCTCAGGGTGGGGGTGGGGATGTGGGGGGTGCAAGAGTCAGGGCATGGGGTGTGGGGGAGCTGGGTATGTGTGGGGGGTGCAGGAGTCAGGGCAGGGGCTGGGGGTGTGTGAGGAGGGTGCAGGAGTCAGGGCTGGGGTTGTGGGGGGCTGCAGGGGTCAGGGCACGGGGCTGAGGTGTGTGGGGGGTGCAGGGGTCAGGGAAGAGGGCTGGGGGTGTGGGCTGCGGTCGTGGGGGTGCTCCCAGCCCCCTGCCCTGAGCGGCTCAAGGCAGGGGGCTGGAGGGGATATGCCGATTCCACCCCCTTCCCCAAGGTCCCTGGAGCAGAGAATGCGCTGCGGATCCGCTTTTCCCTTTCCCGATCTGTAGCAAGGGCCGTTAGCTGATCGGCCGCAGGGAGGGAGAGGAGGAGGGGCAGGAACCCAGCACACTGGGGGAAGAGACGGGGGGAGGGGGAAACTTGCCTGCCCTGCAAGGAGAGAGTGGGGGGCGGAGAAGAGCAGGCTGGGCCGGATTTTTAATGGCACGCTGCTGTAGTCAGCAGCGTGCCATTAAAAATCGGCTCGCGTGCCGTCTCTGGCACGCGTGCCATAGGTTGCCGACCCCTGATAAAAGGGCAATATTACACACTTTGAAAACTGTGAAATGCCAAGTAGGGTTGATTTGTGTGGATGGGGCATGAGGGAGGAACTTGTTCCTTACCTCCTCATCTATCTGCATCCACAATCATTTCCATGCAGCATTTCTGTAGCTCAAACCTTGCAGCCACATACCACATTTCCTACCCCATAAAAACATTGATTTAGAAAACGGGGCAAAAACTATGCTGTTTGTGAAATGTGTGTCATTCCTTTGCAGATCAAATACAGTTGGCGAGAGGTAAGTTTGCCTTCATGTCTGTAGCCTTGGACTCAATCAGAGGAGGGACAGATGGGATAGGGTGGAGTTGCCACCTGGTGAGTTGCCTGTACTGGTGTGTTCAGCAACAGTGAGCAGTCCAGGAATCAGATAAGCAACTCTAATGATGGACTTCAATCCTACTTCATTCTTAATAATGGAGGGGGGGAAATAATGCACTTTAAAAACTGAAATGCTGCTCATGGTTGACTTGTGTGGCTGTGAGGTGGAGGAGGAGCTAATTCCTTACACATCTGTATTCTCCATGGCTCACACTTAACTGGCACCAATCCAAAGTCAACCACCAAATGTTTACAGAAAAAGGCAAAAATATGTAGTTACTCAAATGTATGTCATTCCTTTGCAGATGAACTACGGATGGGAAGGGGTAAGTTTGTGTTCATTTATGTAGCCTTCTCAAACTGAGGAGAGATGGAGCATGTGGTGGAATTGTGTGTACTTGTATATTTGCTGAAGAAACAAAGAGAAGCACTGATCAGCAAGAGGCAGAATGGGATAGTTTACTGCTGCATAAAATAGCTAGACATATCTGGGTTATTTTTCACTGGTGTATTGTTGGGAATATTCTTTATCTAGGCTTGGTTTGGAGCATCAGGCTTGGGGCGGTTCACAAGAAGCAAAAATTTGTTAACCCACCTTGCATATTGGCTGAGAATGCCATGATTGCAGCTGGTAAAAAAAATCATTTTTTCTATTAAAAACAATACAAAATTCATTCATTTTGAAAAAAAATTCACAGGAAAATTTGCTAAATTTTCGTCTTCCATTTTTTAAAATGATGTTTCCCTCTCTTTTTCCCTTTATTTCCCTTTCCCCCCATTGAATGCAATAGAATGAAAGTTGTTTAGGTTTTTTTTGTTTCTTTGTTTGTTTTTCATTTTTTTCCATTTTTCCACTCTCCAAGTTTTCAAAATTCCTCCAGCTTTGAAAAACGTATGGCCTGTCTAGGGATAAATGAAATTGCAACCCAGCCACTCTGTAACCTTTCAAAATGCCTTCAACTTTGGAGAAGGCAGAGCATAAAATTTTCAAAAGTGATGTAGACGTTTACGTCCAGATCCGCAGAGGCAAGGGAACGCCTAGTTGGAGGATACTGATAGGGCTCAGGTGTCTAACCGCCATTCTTAGCGGCCACTGCTATTCAAAATGCTCCAACTCAGCTGCCACTCCAACTCAGCTAACTGTAGTCACCTAAACTCACTCAGCACATAAGTTTTTACTGTAAAAGTTCCCGTGGTACTGATTTTTCCACTTGTGGGCACACACATTGCTGACTCACTCTAGGCCCTAGAATGGTCCATGAACCAGAAGCAGATAGGCATTCCTCTGCCTATCTCGTGGGGAGCAGATATTCCAGTAGGTGTACTCACAGGCCACCTACTGGATTGGGTCCCCTTAAGAATCTGTGGGTGGTAATTACCACCTCATAACTTTTAGCCCTGTGCTTACAGCATTCACCTGGGATGTAAGAGACCATAGGTTCAATTCCCCCTGCTGTCTGAGGAGGAGAAAGGATTTGAACATGGGTTTCCCACTCCTCCCAGTGTGCTAACCACTGGGCTATTGGATATTCCAGTATGGACCCTCCGTCAGTCTTGTCTGTTGACGCTGAAACCCAGTGTCCAGCTGTAATGACTCTTCAATTATTTATACTAAGTAAAAGAGGCTCAACAGGAGAGACTCAAAGCACCTCACATCAGGATGTCCCAAAAGTGAATGGTGAGCACAGCCACCTGAAAAGTGTGTGCTGTAGGTTCAAATCCCTCCTCCTCCTCAGGAAGAGGTGGGAAGTGAACTTGGGTCTCCAACTTATAAGGTGGTACCCTCACACGCACACTTAATATGTATTTAATTAAAGAGGAACAGCTTCAATGAGAGAGACCCATAGTCCAGTAGTTAGGCCATTCAGCTGAAAGGTAGGGAATGTCTCTCCAAATCCCTTCCCTTCAGCAGACAGAGAAGGGAATTTAAGGATATCCAGTGTGAGTACCCTAACCACGGGTTGGATTTGGGTCTAAATATTCCTCGACCCTATCACCCTACAACTAGTCTGTAATTCTGTAGTATTTAAACAATGTTTCCACCCCTCTTCCCAAGTGGACCTCATGGGAACTAAGGGCCAGATCATCCCCTACCACGGTGGGGCTGTGGAGCTATTGGGAACTCCAGTCGCTTCTCATTGGAGTGTTTCCTCTTCAAAAAAGGGAGGGGTTCCTAATCTTGAAAAGGAGATGTGGAGGTGGCAGCTTGACATCAAAGAGAATCCTAGAGTGTGACAGGAATAAATGGAGACCATAGACTTATTCCTGCTCCCATTGCAGTCAACAGGAATTGGTCATGAATTTCAGTGAGAGTAGTGTGTGTGCGTATGGTAATGACTAAAAGGAAACATTTAGTCAAATGAAAATTGTCCTTTTTTTGCTTCTCCTCCTCTAGGAAAGAAACAAGAACATTCTGAGGAAGGTAAAATTTCCTGTATACCTGTTAATCCATCAGCAAGGGGCACGTTTCAGCCAGTCACCATGATAGAGCACACATGAAAATATGATTGGTTATTTCATTTGCCAAGAGCCACTGTAGGGGAGTATGAAGTTTTAAATTTCTTGTGCTCTTCCAACAGTAGTTAATTGAATAAAGAGTATGATTGCTTCCATTGACTTCAGTGGGAATTAGATTGGGCTGAATTAGACTATCTTAACCTTCTGCCTGCCTTTCTTTCAGTGCTACGAACACTGAGCGCTAGATTAGGTAAGAGGAGTGTATTTCCATATATTTCTAGTGAATACAGTCATTCACTCATCATAAATCTATTGTACATCACAGTTCATATGGCAGTCACCTTTCTAGAGAAAGAGGATATAGACTTTCCATTGTAAAACTCTACTATTATCAGTTCCTCATAATTTAGTGAAATAACCACAGTTGGAGTTGCAAGTGCTCAGTCACTGCCTTTCCTCAAATGCAATGATTTTGTTTTTCTTCTGGAAAGTTTTAACAAAAACTTTTCTTCCATTTTTGATAAAAGTATGAATAATGGGAGTTTCTTCATTGTGCTAGGGCTTCCAGCTCCCTTGAAGGGGAGGTTTACCTCTGCTTGCTTGCAGCCTGAGTTCAGAATCAAACCTGTCTGTCACTGGCAGTAGTCCCTGACTCCCTGCCAGCTTTATTCTTCCTCACAGGAGTCAGAGGCTCCTTTAGCCCTCCCTGCTGCAGAGACATGTCTCTGAGGGAAATGCAAACATTGTATTTCATGTAGAGCCCCTCCTCCTTGTGTGGCTTAAGCCTCCTCCCTGCTGTTTGCTAATCAGAGTGGCTTGTCTCCCCTCCTGGCATGCATTGGGTCCTGGGTTCTTTATTTCAGCACCTGGTGCCTCCACCCAAGGTGACCCCTGTGTATGCTTGGGACACAGGGGTGCTGTCCCTTGGGAAAATGACTAATGCTACTTATCTATTTACAAGGAATATAACCCAGCACATGAACAACACAATATATTAATATAAGTCCCAACAAATGAAAGGTCACACTCAATAACAGTATGACACACAGAACTTTACTGGGAACAGGAAACAAAGGCTCTAGGGAAGCAACATAAGAACAGCCATACTGTGTCAGACCAATAATCCATCCAGCCCAGTATCCTGTCTTCTGACAGTGGCTGGTGCCTAATGCATCAGAGTGAATGAACAGAACAGGGCAATTTATCTAATGATCCATTCCCTGTCATCCAGTCCCAGCTTCTGATAGTCAGAGGCTTAGGGACACCTAGAGCACTGGCTTGCATCCCTGACGATCTTGGCTAATAGTCATTGAAGGAGATATCCTCCATGAACTTCTCATTCTTTTTTTAAACCCCATTATATTTTTGGCCTTCACAACATCCTTTGGCAATGAGTTCCACAGATTGACTGTGTGTTCTGGGAAGCAGTACTTCCTTTTGTTTACTTTAAACCTACTGTCTGTCAATTTCATTGGGTAACCCCTGTTTCTTGTGTTATGTGAAGGAGTTAATAATACTTATTTTCTCCAGATCATTCATGATTGTGTAGACTTCGATCATATCCCACCTTAGTTGTATCTTTTCTAAACTGAACAGTCCCAGTCTTTTTAATCACTTCTCATACAGAAGCTGTTCCATACCCCTAATAATTTTTTGTTGCCCTTCTCTGTGCTTTTTCCAATTCTAATATATCTTTTTGAGATGGGGTGACCAGAACTGCATGCAGTATTCAAGGTGTGGGAGGACTATAGATTTATATAGTAGCGTTATGATATTATTATTTATTTATTATTATTTTATTATCTATCACTTACCTAATGATTCCTTACATTCTGTTAGCTGTTCTGACTGCACATTGAGTGGATGTTTTCAGAGAACTATCCACGATGACTCCAAGATCTTTCTTGAGTGGTAACTGCTAATTTAGACCCCATCATTATGTGTGTATATTTGGGATTATGTTTTCCGATGTTCATTGCTTTGCATTTATCAACCTGGAATTTCCTCTGCCATTTTGTTGCTTAGTCACCCAGTTTTGTGAGATCCCTTTGTAACTCTTCACAGTCTACTTTGGACTTAACTATTCTGACTAATTTTGTATCATACGTAAACTTTACCACCTCACTGTACCCCCTTTTACCAAGTTTACCCCTTTTTCCAGATAATTTATGAATGTATTGAACAGCTCTGGTCCCAGTACAGATCCTTAGGGGATTCCACTGTCAACTGGAAAGAGGTTAAGATAAACTAAGGAAAGGGTTAAGATTAACTGAAGTACTAAAACATCAATAATCTAACAAATGCCCCATCTCCCTGTATTCACCACTGTACTAAAACCCTCAGCTCCCTCCCTAGCACCTTTCCAGGCAGGTGGTGTGCTGGGGATAAGTCCTGAAACAAGTTCTGAACTTATGTGAATGTTGGATGGCTTAAACAAAAAGAAAGGGGTTCCCTTACAGTGTCTGCACCCCCAGATGAGATTAGGTCCTCTCCTGGCTACCTGGTCTGGAGTCTTGGGAGGTTCCAGCTGGCTCTAGGTAGCTGCCAGTGGATTGGTTCTCTTCCCCTCTGATCAATCATAGAATCATAGAATATCAAAGTTGGAAGGGACCTCAGGAGGTCATCTAGTCCAACCCCCTGCTCAAAGCAGGACCGATCCCCAATTAAATCATCCCAGCCAGGGCTTTGTCAAGCCCTGACCTTAAAAACTTCTACGGAAGGAGATTCCACCACCTCCCTAGGTAATGCATTCCAGTGTTTCACCAACCTCCTAGTGAAAAAGTTTTTTCCTAATATCCAACCTAAATCTCCCCCACTGCAACTTGAGACCATTACTCCTTCTCCTGTCATCCGCTACCACTGAGAATAGTCTAGATCCATCCTCTTTGGAACCACCTTTCAGGTAGTTGAAAGCAGCTATCAAATCTCCCCTCATTCTTCTCTTCTGTAGACTAAATAATCCCAGTTCTCTCAGCCTCTCCGCATAAGTCATGTGTTCCAGTCCCCTAATCATTTTTGTTGCCCTCCGCTGGACTCTCTCCAATATTTCCACATCCTTCTTGTAGTGTGTGGCCCAAAACTGGACACAGTACTCCAGATGAGGCCTCACCAGTGTCGAATACAGGGGAATGATCATGTCCCTCGATCTGCTGGCAATGCCCCTACTTATACATCCCAAAATGCCATTGGCCTTCTTGGCTACAAGGGCACACGGTTGACTCATATCCAGCTTCTCGTCCACTGTAACCCCTAGGTCCTTTTCTGCAGAACTGCTGCCGAGCCATTCGGTCCCTAGTCTGTAGCGGTGCATTGGATTCTTCCGTCCTAAGTGCAGGACTCTGCACTTGTCCTTGCTGAACCTCATCAGATTTCTTTTGGCCCAATCCTCCAATTTGTCTAGGTCCCTCTGTATCCTATCCCTACCCTCCAGCGTATCTACCACTCCTCCCAGTTTAGTGTCGTCTGCAAACGTGCTGAGGGTGCAATCCACACCATCCTCCAGATCATTAATGAAGATATTGAACAAAACCGGCCCCAGGACCGACCCTTGGGGCACTCCGCTTGATACTGGCTGCCAACTAGACATGGAGCCATTGATCACTACCCGTTGAGCCCGACAATCTAGCCAATTTTCTACCCACCTTATAGTGCATTCATCCAGCCCATACTTCTTTAACTTGCTGACCAGAATACTGTGGGAGACAGTGTCAAAAGCTTTGCTAAAGTCAAGGAACAACATGTCCACTGCTTTCCCTTCATCCACAGAACTAGTTATCTTGTCATAGAAGGCAATTAGATTAGTCAGGCATGACTTGCCCTTGGTGAATCCATGCTGACTGTTCCTGATCACTTTCCTCTCATCTAAGTGCTTCAGAATTAATTCCTTGAGGACCTGCTCCATGATTTTTCCGGGGAGTGAGGTGAGGCTGACTGGCCTGTAGTTCCCCGGATCCTCCTTCTTCCCTTTTTTAAAGATGGCACTACATTAGCCTTTTTCCAGTCGTCCGGGACTTCCCCGAATCGCCATGAGTTTTCAAAGATAATGGCCAATGGCTCGGCAATCACATCCGCCAACTCATTTAGCACTCTCGGATGGAACGCACCCAGCCCCATGGATTTGTGCACGTCCAACTTTTCTAAATAGTTCCGAACCACTTCTTTCTCCACAGAGGGCTGGTCACCTCCTCCCCATGCTGTGCTGCCCAGTGCAGTAGTCTGGGAGCTGACCTTGTTCGTGAAGACAGAAGCAAAAAAAGCATTGAGTACATTAGCTTTTTCCACATCCTCTGTCACTAGGTTGCCTCCTCCTGATCTCTGGTCTCTGCAGGGCTGGCACTCTTCAGTCGCACACTAAACCCCCACAATAGTTCAAAGCTTCCCTTTGGGTGGAGAAAGGGAGTTGAGTACAGATTCTTTGGGCTGTGCTGCTCCTCTCCCAGCTCCAAACTCAACCAATCAAAAGTGAAACCAAAACTTGTCCCTTTGTCCTTCAGTCAGCCTGTTCCCTCCCACTGAGGCACTGAGGAATTCTGGCTTCTCCCTGGCCCAGCAAAACTGCCTATATCAATCATTCCAGTCAAAGCTCCCCACTGGCTTTTTAAAGCATTTCCAGGCTATTCTCTCCCTGCCCTAGGCTTGAAGCTGCCTGGGAAATGGTATCCAGTGGGTCTGCAGCCAGTGTTGTGTAGGCCAGAGAGTAGGACCCCTAGAGCCTCAGTTCAGTGTCCAGGAACTAGCAAAGTCCAAAGGGGTGGGGGCTACATTCAAATGTGTGTCTCAGCTCAATAATATAGTATCTAATTCCCAGCTGTGTCGCATGGCTACATTTGGGGACTGTTCTCTCTCAGCTCCACTTGTTCTTCTGGGGTGTTTGCTGTAGTAGGCTTCAGGCAGTGAGCGAGGCTGGGAGAAGCCAGAGGCAAACAGAAAGGTCTCTGTGTCCTGCTTCACTCTCTTGTCAAGTGTCTTGTTTGGGAGCTTGGCTGGTTCTACGGGCAGACTGAAGTTACTCCGTCACAGCCAGGTCAGGTGGGACCTCCACATCCCTGCAATTGGTAGGAGCCAGGCCGGATTGGGAAGGCCGGCTTTAGCACCAAGCTAGTGCATTTCCATTATAACAAATTCTCATGACTCTTCTTTGAACAGCCACAAGGCCAAAATAGCACAGGCTTGAAAGTTGCAACATAGCATGGAAATAGCCCTCCCAGGCTATGGGAGTGGGAGTACTCTTGGAGTAAGTTGCTACCAGTGGAGATAAGGGTACCAGAGCTGAGCCCGTACTTGGCAGTAGCAATACGTTATCCTGCTCCGCTTGCCAAAGGAACACTTAGTGAGTGGTGCACTGCACATGTGTGTGTAGGTGACTGAGCTTTGCAGTGAACTACCAGATCACCAGAATGACTTCCAGCCCTGGGAAACTCAGGATCTGGTGACAGGGGCCATCTTCCCGCCCCTGCTGCTTTCTACACCAAAATACTTCCTTAGCCCAATCCTCCTGGCTCCTGCGCCTGGGTGGATTTTGTTGAGTTCCTGCTGCAATAAGTAGGAAGGAATAATCAGGACCTGATCCGGTCACCAGTAAATTTTGTTGCGTACTGTACTGTTCTTCTGACAGCTAAGTAAAAATAAAATAACAGTTCTCTTAGAAAATAGGGAAATAGCCAGGTGTCCTGCAGCCTCAGGTTACACTGGCAAAGAGTAAATATGTAAAAGACATAACAACCCTCCTGCTTCAGCCATCAAGCAAATATGACCTCCTGAGGTCCTTTCCAACCCTGATATTCTATGATTCTATGGCCTGAGCTTGGCAGAATAGTCCGTCATGGACATATTACTGTCATTTAGACCATTTGCATTACGTGTTTCTTGCCTCTTCCTCAGAACCAGTTGGGAATGGGCATTGTCAGAGCCAGGATGCTCCATTAGATGCATTATTATTGTTCAATACAGTCCAATAAGTTGTTCCAATAAAGGATATTACCTCACCCACCTTGTCTCTCTATTATTCTATTCAGCCTTGCACTGCCAGGGATAGCATGCTCTTCCTTGCCCCCAACACTCTCGCTAAAGAAATATTATTTGTATGAAAGTCACAAGTGGAGAGTAAAGTAAAAATCCCATAGGCACAGGGATTACCATGAAAAGCAGCCAAGTTAGCACATATTTGTTGTCATTTGTTTTAGGTGGGTTTGAATTTGAATTTGCTATAGTTAGAGGTCAAGGTCAGAGGATTTACAACTTAATTTTACATTTTGATCTGAAGGTGGTATGATTTGTCGTTACTCTTGCAAAAGAGTTTGTGGACTTATTCTTGCTCCCATGACACTCCTTTGGAGATTTCAGTGAACTTCAGCAGGAATAGGTTTGGGCTGTGTGTGTACGTATAAAGGTTTGTGTGTATGGTACTATCAAAATAAGAAGTATAAACAAGAGACATCATCTGTTTTCTTCCCTTCATTCAGAAAATAAAGAAAAACTGTTTGAAGCAGGTAAGATTTCCTATGTCCTTACTTTACTCTTCATTCATGGTCAAATCTCACTTGGTTGCATTGACACCACACACATGAAATTGTGTGTCTATTTCATGCACCAGTTGCAGAGAGTTGCGACTGCAACAGAATAAAAACAACGAGGAGGCCTTGTGGTACATTAGAGACTAACAAATTTGTTTGGGTATAAGCTTTTGTGGGCTAAAACCCACTTCATCAGATGCACGAGAATAGGAAGCTTTAAATGTGTGTTGCACTTCTAACAGAGTTAATGTTAACGGCATCAGGAATGCTGCCTGTGTTATCAGTTTTCAAATGATTTTGCAGTTTTATGTTGGTAATTGCACACAGAAGGTTAGATGTCTCTGTTAGCATCACTAAAACGTGGCAGGGCACTAACATGGTCTGCTGTGGAACAGAGTATTCTTGTGGCCATGAGGAAATTCTAGTTCGTGTTGAGAGTCGGTGGGGTCGGGCAGGTTTTGTATAGCATTCTGTTCCCCCTTCTTTCCTGCAGTTTCTTCATCCATAGATCAGCATTGCTAAAGCCCCAATTTTGCAAAGCACTTAAGCATGTGCATAAGTGCCATTACCTTTAATGCGACCCAAGCAGATGATAAATTTAAGCATGTGTTTAAATGCCTTGCTGGATTGGGACATAAAACTTCACACTAATGCAGGCCCCTCTCCTATGAGAGGAGTCCTACAGAAGTTACTGTCACTACTCAAAGTGCATAGAATTGGGCACATATGAAAATCTGTGCAGAATTGGGGCCATAGTGTTAAATTCTGCTCTCTCATACATCCCTTCAATCTTGTTTATTCCAGTGAGGGTCTAAATGGAGTAATCAGACAGAATTTGGCCTGTTGCCTCCTATATAACACAGCCTAATTTTGTCACTGGTAACCCTTCTATGGCCCAGGTGGGAAACTCAAGTGTGGCTCTGTTTTAGCCACTATAAAGTGGTTCCTTTCTGTTTTAAGATCCAGCAATTTTTCAGGGTCAATGTGCTGTGAAGAAAAGATTGAGGTTATTTGATTGTGACTGAGAGAGGCCCAAGGTAGGTGGTGCATTAGGAAACCAGAGAATTCACATATATTATTCTTTACTCATCCTTTCCTCTGCCTTTCTTTCAGAAATGAAAAAGTACAGCTCTCAATTAGGTATGAATATCATATTTAATATATTTTAAAAATACAATAATTCAAGTAGTATAATCCATAATTCTTGTTAAACATTTTGTACATCAATGTCAAATATCATTTGCTAGCAAAGACCCGTTCTAAGCAAAAGTGGGTCCAGAGATTAACAGAGACACAGACAGAAACTAAGTCAGATGTGTCTTCACATTCCATATGACATTTCCTATAATTCTCTCCAGTGAAACGCAGGTGGTGAAGTCTTGACATGTGTCAGACATGCTCTGGGACTTTGTCTCATGATACCTGACCCCGTACAGCTAGAACCAATGTGAGTTTTGACAGTGACCTCAGTGGGAGCAGGAGAAACTCTTGGGCCCACATTGTTAAAGGTATTTAGGTACCTAGGGATATAGACAGGGCCAGATCAGAAGTCTGATTAATGAGCATGGGAACCAATTACAGGGAATCCAGCATCCACAGATAATAAAGATGACATTTTATTGCAGGCAAAGATAGGTGTAAAATCAAAGATGGGGAAAGGACAGGAATCAGGAACAAAAGGGAAAGGCAGTGGGATCAGGGATAACAATACATGATTTCCCAACCAATCACACATCAACAACTGAACACATCTTCCCGTAAGTACAAACAAAGCAATAATAAAAGGAATGCCCCCTCCCATCTCTCCCCAGAATCTCCCCACAGTCTGGCTGGTGGTGTGGCAGAGTGATAGGAAGGGCTGGGGCTCCATAGTTCTCCCTTCTGGGTAGAGTGGGCTGCTGGCCAGGGCGTGAGGCTGCTGTCTCCTACCAGGCTCGACTGGCACTCTGCTTAGAGGTACAACGGAGTCTTGGCACTCAATGTCTCCTTGTGGATCTGGATACTCCAGGTTGGACTCAAGGCTTCTGGCTGAGAGAAGCACAATATTCTGCTTCCCTTCTGGTGCTTGGATCAACTCCAAGGCTGCTTCCTCTCTGGCCTGTGTAACACAACTCCCTGCAGCCAGCTCTCCCACAAATATATCTCTGTCCTGTCTCATGCCATGTCCAGTGCACATGTCCTGGTGGTCGCAGCCAGTGCAGGCTATCTGGGACCTTCAGCTGGTTGCCATGCTTATAAATCACGTTCCTATTCCCGTCCAGTCCCCACAGGTTGATTGTGTCTCTCAAGCACAGACGAGGCAGACAGTCTCAGCTCCCCCATCGTCTGTTCTGCTGCCTGGCAGAGACACAACCCGGTTTTGTTCTGGGTGAACCCCCTAAGTGTCATATGTGCTATTTATGAAGTTAATAGGTTGATTAGTCATATTGAAATACTTTTCACATTCTAAAGGGCAAAAATAGAGGTGTTGATTGATGTTTGTATTTTTACAGAGGAGCTGCAGAGACAAAATGGTGAGTTTACACTGACTTCTAAGCAGTAGCACTCAACAGTAGTGTATGTCCTATGTTTGTAAGACCCAACACCAGTCCTTCAATAATACATTATAAAGCAGCAGGCTGCACACTGTCAGTTGTGAGCGGTGTCTTTATTCCCTTCTGGAGTCCAAATATAGAATTAACCGACAGCTCTACTCCACTAGAACAAAGAAAATGTAACAGAATACAGTGAGGCATATGAGAGCAGGAGAAGAACCTGAACCTTCACAGGGGCTGGACTTAGGCCATTACACTGGTCCACTGCTTGAGTGTCACCTTCAGTGGAATGTGCGTATGGACAGTCACTGAAAGGAGAAAGGTAAGTTACTTACCTGTACAGCAGCTGGAGTTTGCTGAGATGTGCTGTCCTTGGGCATATTCCACGACCCACCTTCTGTCTCCTCTACCCTGGAGGCCTTTTACCTGCCAGGATTCCATGGTAGAGAGGAAACTGAATGGCAATTGGCAAATCCCACCTTTTTATGCACTTGACATGGGGCATGAAAGTGGCTCAAGCCACATGCTCACCCATACGGGAACTGCCGGCCAAATGATTCCAACCTGGAATTTATGGGGTAGATCATGCTCATGGACAGAACATCTCTCTCCAGGTAAGTAACTTCCCTTTTTCTGTTATCTATCTGATAATGTAGTGAAAGCTCCACCTCAAAAAAGAAGTTACATATTTTGCATGGTTGAAGAAAAAACATGTTTGTGCCTTTTACATGACACTTTGGAATGAAATAATAAGGATTAACATCAACAAATGTACTTAGGCATTGCATTGCTGAGAGAGAAACCCGTGCATGTCTCATGATACCAACAGCCTAGTGTTTAGGGGTGTGGGGCAGTCAGGTTTCAATCCCCAGCTCTATGTGATTTGGAGCAGGGATTTGACTCCAAGTGCTTTGCTTTCCTGATGAATGCCCTTACGACTGGGTATATTGGGTATTTAGGGACAAGCACACCCCCTCTCCTTTGTGCAGACCTAAGCCTGTTGGCCAGCTCTAGCCCAGACTATGAGATCAGGCCATGGTACGACAGGCAGGGATATGCCTAGTTTGTGAATAACATTTTGCAGGCACTGGGGCTTACACAAGAGTGAGGGCTCCGAGCTGCTAATTAGCTGTGGAGCACATCAGGATTTAGTTGGCTTTGTGCCTGCTGACCGGAGAAACTTTTTCACCATGGGGACTCTAGTCGCTTACAGGATTAGGTTGCAGTTACGGTTTGGGTTTGAGAATATCAGTGATGTCTCAGAGCTGAACTCAGTCTCCTAAATAGACCCTGAGATTCCTAATTACTTCTGTGAATCTGGTGCCAAATACTTGATTCAGAGTCCACTGAAGTGAAAGGAAAGTCTCCCATTGACTTCAGTGGGTTTGGATCTGGCCCTAGGCCTGCATTGACTTTGTTTCACTGTCACATGTGTGACGGAGAGGTTTCCTTTGTTTCTTGAGGCCTCTTTCTTTTGGGACTGAGTCAGATGTGAAAATGCTTGTGCCTTTTTCACAGGACAAAGCCAATGTGAAAACGTTATGGGATGCTACTCCAAGAAAAAGAAGAAGCAGAGAAGGTTACTCACCCTGTGTACTAACTGAGGTTCTTCGAGATGTGTGTCCCTATGGGTGCTCCACTACCTACCCTCCTCCCTTTTGTTTAGGAGTTCAGACATGGACTCTGTGGTAGAGAAGGAACTGAAGGCAGTTGCACCACATGGCACTATATAGCTGCCGCTTATGGTGTGAGACGGGGAGTGTACATGCAGTCCAGTGGTTACGGCTACCAAAAATCTCCGATCCTAGACACAAGAACTCAAGCACACCTAAAGTGGAGTACCCACAGGGACACACATCTCGAAGAACATCAGTTACTGCACAACGGGAGTAACCTTCTCTACTGAGGATGGTCTGTGTTATACAGGGACGTCAGACTAGATCATCACAGTGGTCCCTTCTGGACTTAGAATCTATGAACCAATCATGCACATTGTCTCTCCTTCTCAGCCAGAGATATTCCCAACCAAAGACAATATAGCCTTCAGTATTTTAGCTATTAACTCATAGAATCATAGAATATCAGGGTTGGAAGGGACCCCAGAAGGTCATCTAGTCCAACCCCCTGCTCGAAGCAGGACCAATTCCCAGTTAAATCATCCCAGCCAGGGCTTTGTCAAGCCTGACCTTAAAAACCTCTAAGGAAGGAGATTCTACCACCTCCCTAGGTAACGCATTCCAGTGTTTCACCACCCTCTTAGTAAAAAAGTTTTTCCTAATATCCAATCTAAACCTCCCCCATTGCAACTTGAGACCATTACTCCTCGTTCTGTCATCTGCTACCATTGAGAACAGTCTAGAGCCATCCTCTTTGGAACCCCCCTTTCAGGTAGTTGAAAGCAGCTATCAAATCCCCCCTCATTCTTCTCTTCTGCAGACTAAACAATCCCAGCTCCCTCAGCCTCTCCTCATAAGTCATGTGCTCTAGACCCCTAATCATTTTTGTTGCCCTTCGCTGGACTATCTCCAATTTATCCACATCCTTCTTGTAGTGTGGGGCCCAAAACCGGACACAGTACTCCAGATGAGGCCTCACCAGTGTCGAATAGAGGGGAACGATCACGTCCCTCGATCTGCTCGCTATGCCCCTACTTATACATCCCAAAATGCCATTGGCCTTCTTGGCAACAAGGGCACACTGCTGACTCATTTCCAGCTTCTCGTCCACTGTCACCCCTAGGTCCTTTTCCGCAGAACTGCTGTCTAGCCATTCGGTCCCTAGTCTGTAGCGGTGCATTGGATTCTTCCATCCTAAGTGCAGGACCCTGCACTTATCCTTATTGAACCTCATCAGGTTTCTTTTGGCCCAATCCTCCAATTTGTCTAGGTCCTTCTGTATCCTATCCCTCCCCTCCAGCATATCTACCACTCCTCCCAGTTTAGTATCATCCGCAAATTTGCTGAGAGTGCAATCCACACCATCCTCCAGATGATTTATGAAGATATTGAACAAAACCGGCCCCAGGACCGACCCCTGGGGCACTCCACTTGACACCGGCTGCCAACTAGACATGGAGCCATTGATCACTACCCGTTGAGCCCGACAATCTAGCCAGCTTTCTACCCACCTTATAGTGCATTCATCCAGCCCATACTTCCTTAACTTGCTGACAAGAAGACTGTGGGAGACCGTGTCAAAAGCTTTGCTAAAGTCAAGAAACAGTACATCCACTGCTTTCCCTTCATCCACAGAACCAGTAATCTCATCATAAAAGGCGATTAGATTAGTCAGGCATGACCTTCCCTTGGTGAATCCATGCTGACTGTTCCTGATCACTTTCCTCTCATGTAAGTGCTTCAGGATTGATTCTTTGAGGACCTGCTCCATGATTTTTCCAGGGACTGAGGTGAGGCTGACTGGCCTGTAGTTCCCAGGATCCTCCTTCTTCCCTTTTTTAAAGATTGGCACTACATTAGCCTTTTTCCAGTCATCCGGGACTTCCCCCGTTCGCCACGAGTTTTCAAAGATAATGGCCAAGGGCTCTGCAATCACAGCCGCCAATTCCTTCAGCACTCTCGGATGCAACTCGTCTGGCCCCATGGACTTGTGCACGTCCAGCTTTTCTAAATAGTCCCTAACCACCTCTATCTCCACAGAGGGCTGGCCATCTCTTCCCCATTTTGTGATGCCCAGCGCAGCAGTCTGGGAGCTGACCTTGTTAGTGAAAACAGAGGCAAAAAAAACTCACTTCCTTCTTGGACCTATCAAGACTAATAATGTGTGGTGGGCATTGCTGAGTGCCCAGATAAGATTGAGCAATTACCTTGGTGTGTCCTCATGCAGGTGAGTCATTGAATTGTAGCTCCTTTGATGGGCAATGGCTGTTGATGGTGATTTTTACACTTGTCCTGTCATTGGTTACTTTCCTTGCTGTTGCTTCTGGGGAGCTAATATCTGGCTGATTCCCCAACTTACAGCATGTTTTAGTGACAGCCATACAACACAATCTCATAACTTCATATGCACTAAAGATATACATAGATAGAACAGTGGGTTTCAGCAGTTCATAACCTTTCCCCTGATACCTTACATGGCATGCTTTATATGCAATATCACAATTATATACAGGTGAGGAATATGGGATTTATACAGAGGTATAGAATGTCACAGGGAGTTTGATTTCTGAGACAATCACACAGAGTTGGGGTTTTATCAGGGAAATATTCAGCAGCTAGTTCTAGATTGCACCAAGCAACCCTCTGTAAGTCTTAAACCACTCTGTGAGGTGTAATGCCTCCCCCTCAAGGAGAACTCCCTCTGCTGGCAGCTCCAGGCTCCTCTCTCTCTGAAGTTTCATCGGAAACTTCCATTCACGTGGAGAGTTTATTGCCTTACAAACAGAGTGTGAATCAGCCTGACATTTCTGTGGAGTCAAAAGACTCTGCTGCAAAACATAGTCAATTTTCACAATGGAGTGAGGTAAATCTGGGATCTCCCAGATGAGATGGGATCTCCCAAGGGACCTGTGCTGTACCCTTTAACGATGAAAGCTTCTGTCACTATCACTGAATATATGTTTCTTTTTCAGAAAACCTAGAGAAGACAATTGGTAAGTGTGTGTCTTATTTCTCTAATGCATAGTCTGGTCAATACACACAAATCTTGTATAGTGGAAAGTGGAAGAATTTATTGTTGAACTTTTCTGCTCTCTCCTGCCTTTCATCATACCCTTTTCCTGGCTTGAGAAGAACATCTCTGAATATTTGCTAGATCTGAAAATAGTTGCTTTAATATTCTGGCATTTTTAAATGAACTCCCCCAGTGTTGTTTGGTATCCTCTAGGAAATGTAGCTCACCAGAAAACAGATATTCTATAAAAGAAAATGCATGTATGAAAAGTACTGTTCATTGAAATTGAAAATGGAACATAACTCATTAAATAATATGACTCTTTTAATAGCTGATGCCCATATTAGGGGGATTGTGTTTCCTATTGAGCTTTTTGCTATTTAATAGTGACTATGAAAGTTCTTGCCAAAATGGTTTTAAAAAAAGGTTGGGATCTAATATCTCTTCCAGTCTTCTATGCAGGGGGATGGGCAGGTAACTAGGCCCACTGAATGAATAGCTTGGTGAAGGAACTTGGCTGCTTACCAACATGGCTAATATTTGTGCTGTTCAAGAGATAAAGGTTCCCATTCACACTCTATGGCTTGCTAATATATAGAAATATATTCATTATTTTTCTCCTTCTCTTTTCTCCATGATTCTTTTTCAGCGCAACTCCAAGAGCAAAAGGGTGAGTTTACTGAATAACTATCCAGTCAAAGGGACAAACCCTGCAGCCCATTCAACTTGGCCTGGAATATTTCTAGATTTCCCACACAAACACAGATCCCCCATAGCTAGGCTATAATTCTGTAGGGCTTTATTAACATTTATTAACATTCTCCTCTCTCCCATGTGATTTTTTGGCAACTCTGGTGGCCAGATCCTCCTCTACGAGGGGGGGAAAAATAGCTTCTGGGAGTTCCAGCAACCTCTTACTTGGGTGTTTCCTCTGTATCCTGTGGCCAAGGGGAGGGGTGTCTGAACTCTCAGAGGAAATGGGGAAGCAGCCTGGACTCACTGCAGAGCCCTAGAGTATGGTAGGAATAAAAAGAGACTGTGGATTCGATCCTGCTCTGATTGGCATCAACAAAAGTTTGTCATTAACTTTTTTGGGAGCAGGATTTTAGTCCAATATTTGTGTGCATCTTTGTATGTCTTAATGACAAAAAGGAACTGCATATTTAGTCAATGAGAATTGTTCTTTATTTCTTGTCCTCATTTAGAAAGGAAAGAAGATTTTCCTGTAGCAGGTAAGATTTCTTGTCTGCTTCCATCAGCCAGGATCAAATCTCTGTCACAGTAGCTGCGCCTGCTCTTGGAGGTAGGTGGGTGGTTCCCAAGTCAGACAGACAGACAGACTCACGCTAGATCTTGTCCAGCCAAGATGCTCAGAAAAGTTTTGTGTAGCTGGTATAGCACAGGCAGTGGGTGCAGCTGCACAGGCTAGCCTCCCCGTGCACAAACTTGCCTGGACTCTGTCGGTACATAGTCAGGGTCCTCAGACCATACCGCCCTTGCTGCTGCCATGTTACTTCAGCTACACCTGTAACTTCAAATATGGAGGTGTAGCCACTGACAGACCGCATCTGAAAGTGAGACTGGTTAGTTCTTGGGCTAGTTGCGGAAGTTTGCCACTGCAGGGGAATGTGAAATTTTAATTGTGTTTTGCTCCTTCATCTCAGTTAATCCTCAGGTCTTCAGAAATCTGGCCTGTGTTGTCAGATTTCTGTGTCACATTGCACACACGTGTGTGGATTAGAAGGCATGTAATAAATGTGAGGTAATTTGTGATGTAGGGCTGAGAGCAGCAGAGACAACAGGTTGTGGTAAAATACACAATTAGATAAATATTAGATTAAAATATTTAGTTCACTGAATATGAGCCATACTGAATACAGCTGATTCATGCTCTTCATGATGTTAGTAAATCAGGTATCCAACTGTTATGTTCTCTTTTTTCACATTCGAAACAACAAAACTGCCAGTGTTGACTGATAAAGTTTATTCTTTTGCAGAACAACTGCAGAGAGAAATTGGTGAGTTTGTGTGGATTAGTATCACCCTGTTTTTATTTCCCAGAACTATAATGTATGTCCTGTATTTGTAAACCTCAGTATCACTCCCTAAATTATCCATTACACATCAGCAGGCTCCAAACGGTCAGTTCTGTGAGGTATTGTGGTCTGTCAATGTAATCCCATTGAAATCAATGTGCCAAGTACAGAATTTATTCACTCTGCAGCCTTGGACCTGAAGGCTTATACCTACATTAAGGCTAAGTAGGAACACCGTAAAGACTTGCTTCCCATTGAATGTGGAGTACAATTCACGGTCTCTGGATTAACATTCAAAACTTCCCATAAGATCTCACCTTCTTATCCGAGAGATGCTTCTCCTGTTATGACTATGATCCCCACTGATACCTACTACATTCCACTTGTGAGACAGAACATGAACCTGTATGGTAGCTGGATTTAGACTACAGAACTCAAACCTGCACAAAATCAGAATGGCCCCACCTCTAAGGATCCATGCAAAAGTCACCTCATAGAGTCTGCCTTTTCCAATAGCTCTCAACACCTGCATATTGAGTCTGATATATTGATCATGTCATGAAAGTTTTAGCAGAGAAAGTCTAGTATATTTTTGCCTGGTTTGAAAAATGACCATTCCGATATAATTGCAACATTTCTTGTTCAGAAGTCCTACCTAAGCAAATCAGTAAGTCTGCCCTCACTGTGCATCAGTTATACTCAGATGGATGCGGGAAATGTTACCTGTTCATGTAACACGTGCAGTCCCTGTTTCTCTGTAACCCTTCTGCCCATCAGAGTTGGCAGCAACAAGGGCCGGGTTCAATATCTAGGGGATCCATTCCAATAACACAATGCAAAGCGGCTCGAGCCCCCACCCAGTGACCTGGGACAAATATATACCACCCCCGCTGGGCGCCTCCAAGAGGCAATACTTCCCCTCTCGCAAGCACCTAGTCTGAGTGTAGCAAAAAGCCTTTTAATAACAGAGAGAAACAATGTGGCATTATGTTGGGGAAACACCACGAACAGGATTCATAACACAACCCCTGAGCAAAAAACCCACCCCAAGCAAATTGGGGCATGCCCTTTGCCTTTGGTTCTTGAGTCCAGCAACCCCAAATCACCCAAAGTCCCAAAAGTCCAATGACCCAAAAGTCTCTGTCCCTGGTCAGGGCAGCCCCAGAGTTCAAAAGTTTATCTGAAGAGCTTTACCTCCCAACCTGGGTGGAGATGGGGGCGGGGGTAAAAGGCACCTTACATGATCTGAAGCTGACCGCCCCACAGCTCCATAGGTCTTCGCTCCGCTCCGCTCCGCTCCACTCCACCAGCCGCCCCACGAACTGCTTCGCTCAGCTCCGCTCCGCGGCCCACCAGCAGCTCCCGCCATCCCACAAACTGCTCCGCATCCCACCAGCAGCTCCCACCGTCCTATGAACTGCTCCAACAGCCTGTCCACAAGGCACTCCAGCCGTCCTGCAAACTTCTCCACAATATATCTTCAGGCTCCCCCACTACTTAACACAACACTCAGTGATTTCAGCTCTTTGGTGAATTCAGCTTGTAGTAGGGGAGCCTCAGTGCTGGTGCACCATTAGCCCAAAGTGAGCTCAGCAGCCTGTAACTAGACTCCTAATGAAATCAAAATTAGCTCTGATATTCCACAGTGGAGAGAGGAGGAGGTGCAATTAGCATGTAAGGCCCTCACCAAGGGGCCCATGCCACCAAGTATTAATACTTGTCCCCAACCTCTCTCCATTCACAGAGTTTTGGAACCCATGACGCTTGCCTAGTGAGTGCTACTTAGTTGATGGTGAGTCCCTCCATCATAACAAAAGGCCAAGTACAGTTCCAAGCACAGTTCCTATAATCAGGGTAATAACAATTTATTCTTCCTGCCCCAATAACAGAAACACTGGGGATCCCACAGCAGCCAAAGTGACCATTTGGGCAGCTATGGCCTCATTCTAGGTGGGGTGGGTGTGCCGATGCAAATGAGATCGGCCCCTGAAGTTCTTTTTCACAACTTGCCACACCTCACCACCAGATGTCAGGGTGGAGCTCATCCTGACACTGCTTACACCTCTTTCACAGAACAAATGCAAGGAGACATTGTTAAGGTTCCATTAGGCTACCCAATCATGTGGGGGCAGAGTAGGTGTTTCAGGAAAAAAATACTAGCTTTCCTTAATCCAAGACTTGACCAGTCCTTCAATGAATTCAATGGGAACACTTCCATCAGCTACACTGGGATCAGGATTGGGCCCCTAATTTAATAACAATAAAGTGCATATACTGAAAAGTGTCCTTTTTGTTTTTCTTTTGCAGCCCAACTCAAGGAGGAAAAGGGTAAGTTGACTATGACTTCTGCAGTTTGGAGGTGGAAGGGTCAATCATTTTCCCACTGAGGGAAATGGTGGAGGAAGGATTTCTTTAACTGCTGAGGTATCAGTATCTTTCTCCTTTTGCAGTGAGCGGGAAGTGAGTGAGTTTTGTAATTTAGACTGAGGAGATTCTGGGTATTTTTCACTGGCAGGTTGTCTCTCTGTTTGGTCTGGGTTGGGGTGTGAGGCTGTGACAGTGGAGAGGAAATAAATGTTCATTAACCCAATTTTCAGCAAAGACAAAGACAAAACAGGTGGGACAGAGATGTGTCTAGTTTTGTAAAGCAGTGGCTGGGCGGCAAGGGTGAGTTTGCTTTGTTTTCTGAGACGATCACACAGAGTGGGGTTTTATCGGGGAAATGTTTAGCAGCTAATTCCAGATTGCACCAAGAAACCATCTGTAAATCTTAAAGAACTCGGGGGGGGGGGTGTTTAATGCAGTGCCCCGAGGTAGAAACCTCGATATTGAAGGGCCAGAGCATACCCTAGAGTGAGAAACCTCTTCTGGGAACTTCAGGGAACTTTCACTCCATCCTCTCCTGAGGGGAGTGGGAGTCTCCCCTCAGATAACAGAGCATCCTAGAATCACGGCAAAGCCAAAAACTCTGCTGAAAGCCAGGTCTCATGCTCACAGATTCTGTGCCTTTCTGAGAGAAGAGTGTCCTGGCCTCCCCTGCCCCTGGCACTAGGGTGCTCTCACTTTCCATGCCTGGAATGTCCAGGAGAAGCAGCTAACCCCTTGAGATACAATCCCACCCAGAGCTCCCCAGGTCAGTGCACTTCAGCAACTCACTCACCTTTCCTAACACACATCTGATCCTATCCAACACACATTGTCTGTGAAGGGAATAGGTGCAATTTCTGTCTCATTCATTTCAGGAAAGCTGTACCCCTTTCCCTAGAGCTCACAAAGCCCCTTAAATAGGACAGGATTGGCTAGGCACTTGGACAGAGGGCATGGGGATGGTCTTAAGTAGAACTAGGAAGGTTATATTAGTTCTGTATTTGGCTATGATCCTGGAAAACTGCGTCCAGTTCTGATGTCCCCAGCTGAAGAAGGAAGTTGATAAATTGAAGAGGGTATCAGAAAAGAACCATAAGAATGATTAAAGTAATAGAAAACATGCTTTATAGTAATAGACTCCAGAGCTCTATCTATTTAGCTTAACAAAAAGAAGGGGTGACTTAATCACACTTTATAATTATGTAAACAAGAACCAATATATGATAATAGGCTCTAGCAGAGAAAGGGCTAACAAGATCCAGTGGCTGGAAGCGAAGCTAGAGAAATCCATACTGGAAATAAGGTGTAAATTTTTAAGAGGGTAAGAGCCATTGAAATTCTTTACAAAGGTCATGGCAGATTGTCCATAACTAGTAATTTTTCAATAAAAATTGGATGTTTTTTCTAAAAGATCTGCTGTAATACAAACAGGAATTATTTTGGGGAAGTTCTCTGGACTGTGTGATACATGATAAGAGTGGTCCCTTCTGGCCTTAAACTTTATGGTGCTCATTATCTCACCTGCTTCCACACAAATATTCTCCAATGAAGACAATATGGCTTTTTATAGTTTAACTATTAGTTGTCTTCATTCCTGGCTATATTATTACAAAAGGTGCTATTGTTATATATATTTCTTTTTTAGGGAACTTGGAGAAGAGAATAAGTAAGTCTATGTCCTTTTTCTTCCGTGTGCTCTAAAAATATGTAGGACTCTTATAGAATGAAAAAAAGAAATGTTTGATTCATTATTAGACTTCACCTTTCCCTACCACATTTGATGGGGCAGTTTCCTTGGTTTTCCTTGTCAATAGCATATATGAGCATTTGCTATATTTGACCAGTGCTGTTCATACATCGTTAAAATGTAAATAGACTCCCTGTCAGGGTTCCCTCCTCACTCTGAACTCTGGGGTACAGATGTGGGGACCCGCATGAAAGACCCCCTAAGCTTATTTCTACCAGCTTAGGTTAAAAACTTCCCCAAGGCACAAATCCTTTCCTTGTTCTTGGACGGTATTGCTGCCATCACCAAGTGATTTAGATAAAAATTCAGGAAAAGGGCCACTTGGAGTCCCTATTTCCCCAAAATATTCCCCCAAGCCCCTTCATCCCCTTTCTTGGGGAGGCTTGAGAATAATATCCTAACCAATTGGTTACAATGTGAGCACAGACTAAACCCCTTGGTTTTTAGGACACTGAAAATCAATCAGAAAAAAGAATAATTTTATTTAAAAAAAAGTAAAAGAATCACACCTGCAAAAATCAGGATGGAAGGTACTGTTTACAGGGTAATAAAAAGATTTAAAACACAGAGGATTCCCCTCTAGGTTCAGCTTCAAAGTTACAAAAGAAAACAGGAATAAAACTCACTCTTAGCATAGGGAAAATTCACAAGCTAAAACAAAAGATAATCTAATGCATTTCCTTACCATTACTTACAATTTTTGTAACCTTAGATGCTCATTTCAGGTATGTTTTCTGGAGATGTTTTTCCAGCCTGGTCTCTCTCTCCGTCCAGAGAGGGAACAAACAAAGAGAGCACAAACAAAACCTTCCCCTCCCCCAGATTTCAAAGTATCTTCTTTTCTCATTGGCCCTTTTGGTCAGGTGCCAACTAGGTTATTTGAGCTTCTTACCCGTTACAGGTAAAGATTCAGTACAGCTACCCAGGAGGGATTTTATGCTACCCTTAGCTGTATTTTTATGACACTCCCCCTTTACTGTTTTGTACCCTCCAAAATCTATAACCCTCCTTCAAAGAAACACAGTATGAAAGGAATTGTACAAATGGACAGGACTCTGCACTGAAGTTGAAATGAAATGCAGGTCATGTTATAAATAGTATTACTGCTCCTTTCTTAACAGATCCCATATTAGTAGAGGAGCATCATGTGTCTTTTGCTAATTAGTTGTGGCCATCAAGCTTCTTCTTAAATTTATTCAAACAAGAATAGAATCTTGTCTTTCTGCTTTTAGGGGAATAGGCATGGGACTAGCCCACAGATTGAGTAGAAAGCGAAGGCTCTGTGTTTCTCACTCACCATGGCCAATATTTATACTACTCAGAAATGAAAGGCACTAATTCACCCTCTTGAATTTGTAATTAAATGGAAATACACTTAATTCTTTTCTTCTTTACCCCATTGTTCTTTTGTAGAAGAACTACAGGAGGAAAAGGGTGAGTTTTCACAGTTGACTGAATAGTTATAGTCCAAAGAGCAAACTCTGTAGATCCGACTGTAGCGAAAAAGTTATCATTCCTCATGGCCAGGAGGGGCCATGTAGGGGACTCTGCAGTCCTGGTGCATCGTGTAACTGGTTGGGGGAATGAAAGCAAGTAAGAAAATATTTCAGTAACATTCTAACTTTCCTTTTGACTATATTGAAATGGAACATTTGATTTTTCATTTCAAAATGATATTGCTTTTATACTGAAATTTTCAAAATTAGAATAAAAATGTTTTAATTTTATCAAAACAGAATGTTTTGTTTGATCTAAAAACATTGCAGGAAAATTCAAAATTCTTTTTCTGCATTCTGTTTTGGAAAAAAAGTAATTTTAAAATCTGGAAATTCCCACAAAATACAAATTCTGGTTCCTTTGGATGTCTAAATAGACCATGTGCTCAGCCTCTATCTCTTACATGGCCAGTTTTTATATCTACCTCACTGTGTGAAATCTTTTTCCACACCCTAACAGGGGGGGAGAGGGATAGCTCAGTGGTTTGCACATTGGCCTGCTAAACCCAGGGTTATGAGTTCAATCCTTGAGGGGGCCATTTAGGGATCTGGGGCAAAAATTGGGGATTGGTCCTGCTTTGAGCAGGGGGTTGGACAGATGATCTCCTGAGGTCCCTTCCAACCCTGATATTCTATGATTTCCCATTGAAATCAATATAAATTTTAAGTGAACCATCATGAGGTGTTCACTTATAGATATTAAGATTAGAAGGGACCATTATGATCATCTAGTCTGACCTCCTGCACAATGCAGGCCACAGAATCTCACCCACCCATACCTGCAATAAACTTCTCACCTATGTCTGAACTACTGATGTCCTCAAATCATGGTTTAAAGACTTCAAGGTGCAGAGAATCCTCCAGCAAGTGACCTGTGCCCCATGCTGCAGAGGAAGGTGAAAAACACCCAGGGCCTCTTTCATTCTGCCCTGGAGGAAAATTCCTTCCTGACCCCAAATATGGTGATCAGCTGAACCCTGAGCATGTGGGCAAGATTCACCAGCCAGATACCCAGGAAAGAATTCTCTGTAGTAACTCAGATCCCACCCCATCTTACATTCCATCACAGGCCATTGGGCCAATTTACCATGAATATTTAAAGATCAATTAATTGCCAAAATCATGTTATCCCATCCTACTATCTCCTCCATAAACTTATCGAGTTTAATCTTGAAGCCAGATAGGTCTTTTGCCCCCACTGCTTCTCTTGGAAGGCTGTTCCAGAACTTCACTCCTCTGATGGTTAGAAAGCAAGAGTTGTCTTTTTTTTTCCCCAAAGAGGACTTTGCATACATTTTTTCCTGAGTAAGTCTGTTTTGACTTCTTGCCAGCTTTGTTCCACCACTGGATGTCCTGTGCAGATTGTAATAAAACATCATTAGAATTTCTAAAATTTACAGATGATTTTGTAGCTCCAACAGTGTTGCACCCAACACGAGATAACTCTATTTTGGATCTCAGTATGACTGAAAATGATGAATTAATCACTGAACTGGATATTAGTGGTTGCTTATGGACCCGATCACATTGAATATGGGCAAAGAGAGGGCATTCTCAACCAATTATACATATACTTCAGGCTTCAAATAGGCTAATTTCCCGAAGATAAGGGAAATTATAAGCAATGTTGACAGAAAGGAAACAGTTAAACAGAAAAGTGTGAAAGAAAACTGGGATTGCTTTAAGAAGAGTCTATAAAATGGCCCAAAACCACAATCTGACAATCACAAAAGAGGTCAATGGAGGTGCATCGAGTGTCATATGTGCCTTTTTTGCTAATTAATTGTGCCCATTAAGCTTCTTGTTAAATTTATTCAAACAAGAATAGAATTTTGCCTTTCTACTATCTAGGGGGAAGGGCATGGGACTAGCCCACAGATTGACTAGCAAGTGCATAGTCTCTAGCAATGTACAATATTTATGCTACTTAAGAAAAAAAAGATCACATTCACCCTCCTCATTTTGTAACTCCATGGACATAAGCTGAACTGTTTTCTTTTTCTCCTCATTTTTCTTTTGCAGAGGAACTCCAGGAGGAAACAGGTGAGTTTGCCTACTTTACTGAACACTTACAGTTCACGGACCAAACGTTGCATCCCCTGCATGGGTTCTAATAGCCCTGACTGCAGCAGGGAAGCTCTCATTCCATGGCTCTTGGGTCTGGGATGAGGAGGGTTATAGGGGACTCTGGAATCATGTATGTCATGGAGCTGAGATCTCACAAGCAATTTTCAAAGATGGTCCGAACGGGAGAGGATGAAGCGGAGTTGGGAATGAGAGCAAAAATATCTACGTGCTCCTGGAACTGAACATATCCTCAGTAAGACAAGTCTCTGGATGGGGAGTGCAGCAGGGAGAGAGTTGATACAGCAGTGCTTGAGCTATAGTAGCTGAAGCCATGCTGACACTCCACCTGCTGCCTCAGGGGTGGGAGGAGAATAGTCTTCCCCAGAGAGCTTCCCCCAAACCGGTAACCCATGTCCTGTGCAGAGCACCCAGAGGAGGCTCTTTGACAATCCCCCTGTGAGGGAAGTGGTGCTAGTCACAAAGGAATGTTTGCTTGAGCAGGAAATAGAACCCAGGGATTCTGGTTTCTGTCCCAGTGTATTCACTGCTAGACTAAGGGATTTGCAGAAACTTTCCATGGGAATATGTGTATTTCGAAAAGAAATATTTAAAGGGTTTTTGTTAAGTGCCGAACAACTAGGATAAATAACTTATGTACCATCTTATACATTTCATGACATCTGTTTTTTACCTCCCCTTGTTCTTGATATGTTGAACAAAACATCCCTATTCTGTGAAGCCACCTTATCTTGTATTAGATTGGGATGTATCTGTAGTAGGTGTACTGTATTTATATAAATATCTTGTGCCTAGTACACTAGCAATAACGTTGCCAAGTTCATATATTTCACAGTGAACTTGTAAGCATCTTCTTCAATACATGGCCTGACTTTGGTTCACAGCCTCTGATTCAGGCCTCAGATCTTACACCAGTTGCAGTGCTCCAGGCTCTCTCTCTGTCTACTACAGAGGGATGGTGGAGAAAAAGAAAGAAAGAAAGAAAGTGTTTCAGTGAAGTCAAAACTTTCTGTTTCCATCTTGTTAAAATGGAACATTTTGATTTTTCGCTTTAAAATGGCTTTCCATCTATTTTTTGAGACTCTGACCCTCACTGACACCTATTCTCCACTGGAGCCTGAACCTTGGCAGCCAATAGGGGGAGGCTCGTGAGACAACATGAACCTGCACGGAAGGTGGACTTAGACTACAGAACTCAATCCTGCACAAAACCAGAATGGTCCAAACCTCTCAGGTTCCCCAGCTACATGCAAAACCCACTTCTTTGATTCTGCATTTCCCAATTGCTCCCAACCTCTGCATATTTAGTGTGATGTATCTGATAATGTCATGAAAGCTTTAGCAGAGAAAATGAGGTACAACTTTTACCTGGTTTGAAAAATAAGCATTTTATATCATTGTAACATTTCCTGTTCAGAAGCCCTGCAGAAGCAAATCAGTAAGTCTGCACCAGCTGTGTGTCATTTACACTCAGATACATGAGGAAAATGATACCGCTTAATGTAACATCTGCTGACCCTGTGCCTCTTTCACAGAACAAATTCATGAAGTAATTATTAATGTTCCATTTAACTAGACAATGTCATGGGGGCAGAGTGGGGGTGTCAGGAAAAAAGATGAGCATCACTTAATCCAGGACTTGACCCTTCCTTCAGTGAATTTGGCGGCAAGACTTCCATTGACTACTGGGTTTAGGGTTGGGCCCCTAAGTTGATAAAAATAAAGTGCATATGTTGAAATGTGTCCCCCCCTTTTTTTTTTTGCAGCCCAACTCAAGGAGGAAAAGGGTAGGCTGCCTTTGACCTCTGCGGCTTGGAATGGGAAGGGTCAGCCTTTTTCCCATTGATGGAAGGGGTGGAGGCAGGTTTTTATTAACTGTTGAGAGGCCTATTTGGTTATTAGTTTTGGATGGATGGTTTGGTTTTCCTTTTTTAACTGAGCAAATACACAGGTCAGAGCAATGAGTCATATATTTCAGTCTGAAGATGATGAGCTCCAGAGTGGTATTTTCAGTAAACTGACACTCTGGATTCAACCTTGCTCCCATTGAAGTCAAAAGGTGCTTGCCATGAGCTTCAGTGCTTGTGGAACTGGGCCATGGGAAGCCCAGGATCCGTGGCTCAACGTCTCTCTGACTGGCTCTAATCAGGATCTTTCTGCTTTTGCAATGAGAGGAAGGTGGGTACATTTTGCAGTTGAGATTCAGAGCTGTAGAGTACTTTCCACTGGCAGGTGGCCTCTCAAACGCTATAGCATGGAAACTGGTGCAATTTCTTTTGTGAAACATTTTCAGACCCTCTCCCTCCTAAGAGTGTTTTATAGGGTCTGCTATTCCAGAACCAAAGTGTGTGTGTGGGGGGGGGGCGGTGTTTGTGTCCCCTCCCCCCATATGGAAGGAGGTATAAACATGTTTTCTGTTCTGTTGCCCCTTTTCTTGGTACTCAAAGCTCCTTCTTCAGATCCATGGAACTGTATGTAAAGAAAGAAAGAGCCGGGGGCTGGGCTGGGTATGTGTGAGGATTATGCGCCATTCTCCCCTTCACACCAAGAGAGAGTCCCCATAAAACACAATCCTGGTCAGAGAATCTTTAATTTTTTAACTATTAGTTCTGTTTGGGGTGGTTGCAGACGTGTATTCCTCTCAGATATGTTTGTGCCAAGCACACTGGCACTGGAGATTTTTCCCCTAGCAGTACCTGTCAGGGCAGTGCATGTGCTCACCACCTCCTTTTGGCCTCTCCGGAGGCTATATAAGGGCGGCACTTCCCCGACCCCATCAGTTCTTTCCTAACACCACTGGCCTTAGTCGGATCTCCCTATGAGCATTCTCTCTTCACATTGTTTCTCTGCATCACTCTGTGTCGCTGAGTTTTCACTCTGTAAATAGTTTTTAATAGTTGTCCGAGGTAGAACCTACAGTCTAATTTAGATTTCATGTAGTTTTTATAGTTTGCTGTTTTTAGTGGTTTGTGGTGCCCAACAACAAGGGTTATGCACTTTTCTCCAGGCTTCAGCATTGCCTGTCATGTGGGGTCTCTATCCCCAACCGTGACACACACACTCGCTGTTTGCTCTGCCCAGGAGTGAGTCACCTTACAGAAAGTTGCTCTTTTAAAAAGAGAACACAGATCACAAGGAGACCTTGTCTGGAGCAGCAGTTGGTGGAGCGAGCCATGAGGCCTGCGCTGGCATCAGGACCCTCCACAGCCTCTGGGTCTAACCACCCTCAGCTACCTTCCACCTCTGAAGTGGCAGATGACAGACCCTGGGACTCTGATTCTCCCTCAAAAAGGGAGGTTGTTCTATGTCTCAGGAACCACCTGGAAAGAGGACTCTAAAGACAGATTGGGGAAAGGGGGGATTCATCATCTCCATCCTCAAAGACAGCCTCAAGATGACTGCATGGTACCCAGGGTTGTATCGGGCAGTTGGCCTGTCACCCTGGTACTGGGGTGTAAGTTTTACGGTATCCTACTGATGACTCTCGATCCACCTGGGGAACGGCAGTCGAATCCAGTACCTACAGACACAGGTGCGGCACTGCCTCTTTTGGTGCCTTCAACCCTGCAGGTCCACATGGCAGCACTGGACTTGCCTTGTTTGTCCATGCCAACCTCACCACTACCTCAGGAGTCAGCGGGACTATTGATACCATCTGCTATTCCAGGCCCTTCAACTTCTTCAATTGAGTCCAACGTGGATGCCATCAACATTCTTGGTACCAGGGATTCAACAGATACTATCTTCAGCACAGATAGGGAGAGGACAGTGTCCCCCACCTCCGCTCAAAAATAGGGCACCCATATCCGCTGCAAAGCATCCAAGATTCCTCTTCCTCTATGTGGAAGAAGGGCTCAGATAGCTCTGCAGAGCTGCAGTCCCTTACCTGGATCTCAAAGCCGCTTGAACTCCACATCTTTCCCCATTCCACATAAATATCTGTAAGATTAATCATCCAAACCATAAACCATCATCACAGTAAATTCTTCCAGCTATCTGGCTATCAGTTTCTCTAGTTCTTTTTTAATTTAAGTCGTCATGGATTTTGCACAATTTAATTCATTTACTGGGTAATCTTTGATGCATGGTACCAAGGAAAACACTGAACAAGAGTTTAAAAGGCTGTAATAATTTTTTTTGTTTTTTTCCAGATGAAATGAAGAAGGAATTAGGTGAGTGAAGACCTATGTACACCCTTGCTGGTGTCCCCACTCCCACTGCTTGGATATTTGGAAAGAGGGGCCATTTCTCCTGTCTCTCCTCCATCTCCCTGGATGCTTCTGATGGAGAAAGAGATCCTGACAGTCCATTTTCTTCCCCATCCACAGCAGGGAATACAGGTGCTCCAAGCACACACATTGCAGCTCCCCACACTGCTCACACATACCAGGCAGCACAGAACATGTGGCCTGATCCCCGTTGTCTGTATCAGCCTGAGGGGTGGGACAGACCCACTGTCTCCTTGACAGCCATGCTTGTCCAAAACACCTCAGTTGCCACAGCTGGAGAATGTCTGCACAGCGGCTGGGGTGTGTAATTCCCAGTGCAAGTAGACAGACACCTGCCAGCTCTGCTCAAGTTAGCATGCTAAAAATAGCACTGTAAGTGCAGTGAGACAAGTAGCAGATCATAATAGCTGCCTGAATATGTACCTAGGGGTCAGGTGGAATTGTACTCATGCAGCTAACCCTAGCCAGCGTGGTCACTCTTCTATTTTTAGTGCACTAACTCAAACAGAGCTGGCACATATATGTCTACCCATGCTGGGTATTACACCTCCCCACTGCAGTGTAGATGCACATTGGAGGGAATTGTCCTTCTATGCCCTGCCTAGTAGGAGCTGGAATGCTGTAAATACAGCCTCTGGTGGTTGGAAACACTGTGTGTGTGGACGGGAAGGTTCATTTTCTGTTCAAGTGAGAGGGGAATGTGTAAGATGGAGTTAGAAACAGATCAAAACCCAGGAGAGTGTGGAACATGGGGAGGTGACACATTGACTGGAGGTTCAAGACAGACAGAGCAGATCTCAGCCAGAGCAGGACTCCTACCCTGGTTTCTAATCTTAGCTCAGAACAAGCAACATGCGTGTGTGTGTGTGTGAGAGAGAGAGAGAGAGAGAGAGAGAGAGAGAATGAGAATGAGCATTCAAGGGTCATTTTTGTCTATATTAACTCCTGCAAAAGGAATCACCCCATATTGCGTCTGGCATCCTCACTTGCCCTCAGTCTGGAACTTCCCTGCTGCTGGGGGGAGGAAATCTACAATCAATGCCTCTCTTAATTCAATGTCTGTTGTTTTCTTACTTTCATTTCAGAATGGAGAAGGGCTCGGAACAATTCAGGTAACACAACACACAGCACTTGGATAGAGGTGCTAATACTATGGTGATATATGCAGTATGAGAACCTCAATATATTAGAATCTATTCCATTATTAAAGAAATCAGCAGGTTTGATACTATAATCAAACTAGAAACACAACTTGTTCTTATCTGAGACAGCTCCTAAGGTCGTTCCCAGCTCCTAAACTAATTTCAAGGCCTGATTCTGACTTTATTTATACCAATTTCATACCATTGTAACTTCACTGAGTTGCATGGAGTTACTCCTGAATTACAACAGCCAGTTCAGAATCAGCCCCAATGAGAGATTTCCCTGAGTGACGACTGATGATGTAATTTTCAAAAACGTCTAACTGATTTCAGAGCACAAATCTCATTGCAACTCAATGGGGCCTTGAATATGGGGCTATATCTGTTAGCACCCCACTGTGGCAGGATGGAGAGCTACACCACCTAACTCCATCCCCCTTATGCCTTCACCCTCAATTCTGTATTCATCAAGTTCATTGTCTAGCCCTTTGGCTGAGTCCTTAATAGTCTCAGTCCCCTTCAGGACAATGGGGAGTTGGAAGTTCCTTGACTCTAGTGGGGCTAGAAAGCCCTAGATCTCCATGTTTGGGAGCCTTCTTCTCCAAATTCCTTGTCTGGAGTAGGTAGGGAAACCTGGGTCCATCCACTCCACTGGGTTCCATCTCATGGTCCTTGTTTGGAACAGCCAGAACCAGTCCTCCTCTGTCCCTTGCAGCTCCCTGAGCTACCTCCTACCTCTCCTGTTCTGGAGGCTTCCCATGCTTCTTGCTCTGCTTCTCTCTCTTTGGTGTGTTGGCTTCTCAAGCAGCTTCTCCCCAGTGTGCTGGAGGGATCCTCTCTCTGCAATCCGTCTGCATCTCTGGCTGCTGCCTTTCTCCCCAGGAGCTTCCCCTCTCACTGAGGCCCTTAACCTTTTATCAATACCTGGTGCTTCCCTGCATAATTCCCTTCCCCCAGTTACTCAGTGAGGTAACTACTCCCAGGTGAACTTGAGCTTCCTCATGCCCCCTTGTGGAGCCTGTCAGGGGAAGGCCAGCTACCCTCTGACAGACCTGTGCTCCCAAGTCATTTTGGCCCAGCTCCTCCAAAGTAATGATCCCAATGGGAATTAGGCATCTATATACCTTTGAGGAGCTGGGCCTCAGTGTTTACTTGGAGCGGGGTTTTCAGAAGTGCCTAAGGAGGAACTTCGGGATTTGGGCCACAGTGAAGGCACAGATGATGTGGTGGCAGGAATGAGGACTGCAATGAGAATCATAATGCAGTGGTGGTGGGACCACGATGGGGACTGCAGTGGTCCTATTGGGATCCAGGAAGTGGGCCGGCAGAAGCCCGCCCACTACTAAAGGCCCCTCCTCAGCCTAAGGGGAGGATCCACAGGACCTGGAAAACAAGTGATTTCAGGGGACAGCTAATGAAATAACAGGGACAGGAGTGCGGTCAAAGGGTCAAACGAAGGGAACCTGATGGGGACACGGAGCAGAGAACCTTGGACAGTGCCCACTGCTCCTCGAAGGTGTCAAGGGAGTCAGTGTCGCCGCCCAGAGGAACTCTGCCTGGATGCATGAACGGACGGAGGATCGGAAACAGGCCCCACAGTCACAGGAGACTCTGTCTGCCAACCTCCTTTCCCTTGTTTTATAGATGGCCATTTTAGCCAGGGCCAGGAGGAGGTTGACCAGGAAGTCCCATGACTTTGTGGGGCCACGAATAGGGAGTGCATAGATTAGGAGGTGAGGGAAAAAGTGCAGCCAGAAACGTAACAGGATATCTGTGAGGAGCCAGCATAGAGGCTGCAGCCTGGCGCACTCCAGGTAAATGTGTGCCAGGGTCTCCCTCACGCTGCAGAAGGGGCAGATGTCTGGGATGGGGGTAAACCATGCCAAGTACATGCCCGTACTCATGGCCCCTTGAAGGAGCCACCAACTGATATCCCCGGCGGGTCTTGGGACTAAGGTGAAATATAGGCCAGCCCAGCGGGGCTCCTCACTCTCCAGAGGTGGCAGGAGGTCCCGCCACTTTGTGTCGGGGCAGGACACGAGGGTGAGGAAGTGAAGGGAATGGAGCACGAGACTGTATAGATGTTTCCTTGGCGCGGTCTGGAAATGAACAGTGGTGACAGGCATGGTCATGAACGAGTTGCGCAGGTTTATGAGAGCACTATTACAAAGACAACGGTGGGATCATTGGCTCTGGTGATAACGGAGACTTATGGGGATGTTGCTGATTATAATAATTATTGTGAGAGATGATGAAAATGATGCTGAGGCGAGGAAGGACATAGTGATGGTGATCTGACGATGAAGATAGTGCAGATAATAATTTGCATGTTACAGCAGTTTTCTGCTGACCATCTCAGAGCTCTTTGCAAACAATTATAAAACACCCTCTAGCACCTGATGATGTTGGCACCATACTGAGCTTACTGAGGAGTAAACCAACTATCAGAGAGCTTATGTGACCTGACCAATGTCACACAGCGGCAGAGCTGGGAACAGAACCTAGGGGTACTTATTCCAGATATAATTAGTAGATAAACTTTATTTTAATGAGTAATTATAATGTGCAGGAGAAGGCTCATAGTGTATATTTCCCTCCTATTCCAGTGCATACTGGCATTATAGGAGTGGTTCTCAAAAAGAAAACTCTCTTTCTGTAGATGATATCACTCTTCACAGAGTCACGGCCCACCCCAACATCTCCATTGCTGACAATAAGAAGAGTTTGAAACATGAAGCCCAACCTCAGCAAGTTCCACCAAATGCAGAGAGGTTCGATTCGACTGTCTGTGTGTTGGGCTCTGAAGGATTCTCCTCTGGAAAGCACTACTGGGAGGTGGAGGTTGTGAGCAGCACTGACTGGGACCTGGGGGTGGCCAGAAAATCAATACAGAGAAATGGAAAACTTTCCCTGTCCCCTAAAGAGGGATTCTGGGCTCTGGGTCTGAGTGGGAGAGATTATTGGGCAAAAACAGACCCATGGACCCGGGTCATGGTGCAGAAAAAGCCCCAGAAAATTGGAGTTTATCTTAGTTACCAAGACAGGCAGGTGACTTTTTTCAATGTAACTGATATGTCTGTGGTGTTCACATTTAACAATTGTTCATTCTCAGGAGAGGTTTATCCATTCTTTAAAAATTCACACAAAGAAACAACAATGAGAATTTGTTCAATTAAAGAGGAATAAACATAACATGGCACTGATGCTGATTTTATACTGGGGTAACTGAAATCAAGGTTTTCATGAATGTATTTTGATGTAAAAAAGCTGTTTTTTAAAAAACTGTACATTGTCATGCTGTCTTGATTACATGTTTTGCAATAAAATGTTTTCATTTCCTATTGGTTTTTTGCTTGCAACTTTTATCTAATACAATATTTGACTAGCACAGTGTTTCTGGGGAATTTGATGCAGATGTTAAAAAGAAGAAAACACCATCCATCCTCTCTCACACTTTCCTTATTGGCAGCTTCACCTCAGAGGTAAAATAAGAATCTCATTGCTAATTTCAGCATTTTCCTCTATAATAAAAGATAGATAACATGGCTATCTCACTAATAACCATATTTTGGGATGGTATTATACTGTATTATGAAGTTGCAGTGGCTGGAACAAAATTTAGACTGAAGATAGATTTCCACTATAAACAGAATTTTTACACACCCACCTCCCACATAAAGTTATCCAATCTTCCTGACACTTCCCAGCAAGATAGAATTCTTCTGGGAATTCACTCAAAGTGAATTAAGCTAAACTGATTTAACTCTGTGGTCTGGTCTACACAACAGACTTATGTCTGTCTAAATATGTCGCACGGGGGTGTGAAAATTCCATACCGTGGAGCCATGTAGTTATAACAACTTTAACATCCCTTTGTAGACAGTGTGACGCTGTAGTGCTACAGTGTAGACTCTACCTTGCTGACAGGAGGGGTTCTCCCATTGGCATAGTAGATAATGCACCTCCCCAAGAGGCAGTAGTTTGGTTGAGGGAAGAATTCTTCCATTGACGTGGCACTAGCTACACCAAGGGCAGTTAGGTCAGGATAACCACGTCTCCCAGGGGGTGTGGATTTTCACACCCCTTGAGAGACACAGTTTTGCCAATGTAAATTCCCAGTGTAGACCAGCCCTTAGTGCCTCTTGTACAAACCCATTGGGTTAATAGTGTTACACACATGAAAGAAGCTGGCCTAAGGCAGTGGGCTTGTTTCTTTTCACAAGTAAGGTACACAGAAACTAACTTCTTAACAGAGCCCAAACACAACTCAACAATGTAAAGGGCTCCAATAAAACTCCTTTCAAAACTAGGGAAAAGCCACCATCATGTCATGTTTTTCTACAGTACCACAGGCCAGATTCACCAGTACTGTTCAGTTGCTTTGCACCATTCTGTGATGATGAACAGCTATGAAGTCAGTTTAACTGGCTAGTTAATTGTGGCTGCTTTGGGACAATGATGCAGTGTGAAACAGCCAGAGTGTACTAGGAATTCTGGCCCAATTTAAAGCAGGACTAGGGACGTCTTCACTTTTCCCCATTATTTGATCACAGACTCCTGGGGTTTTCTATGCATTTGCTCCCATTTGCTCCAGGATTCTCCTCTTTATTCTAGCCTTAATCCCATCCACATAGGACTGGGTCCCAGTTTCACAGGGTGTATTTTTTTTCCTTTGATGGGCAGAGTTAGTGCCTGCAGCCTTGGACCTAATTATGATCTTCCTCATCCATAAACTCTTCATCACTTCACAAAGGATGTTGCAGAATTGCAGCACCTATCTCTGCTGGGTGGAATGCTCTGCCTCTGCTTTGTCATGTCTAACCTTTTGTCATAAATATCAAGGGAAGGGTCACCACCTTTCTGTATACAGGGCTATAAAATCCCTCCTGGCCTGAGGCAAAATCCTTTCACCTGTAAAGGGTTAAGAAGCTAAGGTAACCTCGCTGACACCTGACCGAAAATGACCAATGAGGGGACAAGATACTTTCAAATCTGGAGCGGGGGGGAAGGTTTTTGTCTGTCTGCGTGATACTGTTGGGGACACTGGGCATGGCCACTAGGTAACTCAAGGGGATGGAAGGTGAGTGTCAATGAAGCCCCCTCGCACTAGGCCCAAGTGTTCTTGCCCCCCCCCCCCCCCCCGGAGGCACTCACAGCAGTTATGCTGAGAATCTGCAACAATACGTTGCAGAGTCAGACTGCCTGAAACTAAACAAGGCCAAACAGGGCAAATATGAAAGAACAATGCTGAATAAAGCAGCTTTATGTATGGTTTAACAAATGGTACAGAAAACAAGGGCACTAGCTGGTAACTGAATTGGCTGGCTATATGAATACTTAGGGCAGCTTGCTATTAAATAAATATGCTAAAAAAATGTATAAAAGCCTGTGTAACTTCTTGCTTTGTGTGCAGGATTTAAGATTCTATTCTCCCTGTACCTTGTTTGCAGCTGCAAATAAACTTTTCTGCTTCTCCACCCCATTGTAATTATTGGGTGACGCACACTGGGTAACGAACCCCTGCTGTTGTTCGCCTCTGGCACTGGGTGCTGGCAACAGCTTTTGGCGTCCCTGGGTGGGCGACGAGGCTGCTATTTAGCCTTGCCTGGACCCCTCCTGGAGGTTGAGGATTGCGGCGAGAACCGACGCCCAGTGCACACCGGTGAGTTCATCGGGGGCCTCGGAGGAGACATGATTTGATCGACCCCAGAGGGCACAACGGTGCAACGCACTCATATAGTGGAGAAGCAGCTGTGGGCGATGGTGAGGAACCGGTCCCTTGGACATAGGGGAGGAGCAGCTGTGGGTGACGGTGAGGAACCGGTCCCTTGGATAAGGTAGGAACCTTTTGAAATCCGGGTTGTGTGCTCTGTTGGAACCTGGGGACACCCAGAGTTACCCTGTAGGTATGGGACAGGGACAGAGCTCGGGGGTTAGGGCACAGTGTATGCCCCTAGAATGCATTCTAGAAAGTGTTTGGATCAGATCCAATGACAAAAAGCAAATTGAAAAGGTTTTGTACAGTAGACTGGCCTCAATATCGGCTAGAGGTCCAGGAGTGTTGGCCACCGGGAGGGTCAATCAATTATAATACGATCCTCCAATTAGTTTTGTTTTGTCAGTGAATGGGTAAATGGAATGAACATCTGTATGCACAAGCTTTTGTGGCTTTAAAAGATAGAACAGAGCTGTAATTCTGCAGAGCTGCAATTTGACTCCGACTGGTTCGGTAGCAGCTAATGTTAGTCCCCAGACCCCCAACCCCACTGTAATGGCAGAGCCGGTGTCCCCTTTGGCCTCCACACCCCCACCTTATAAGAGTAGGATGCCTTGGGTTACAGAGATTGCCCCCTCGGTGGGACTCTATCCTTTGATTTCCGAGACTGTTGTGGCTTGCCCAGGGGCAGACGGACGTCAGGCGACCACTATGCAAGTTTACACCCATGTGCCATTCAATCCCATAGACCTAGCAGCTTTTAAAACACAGGCTGGGGAATTCTCCATGAACCCAAGCCGGTTTATTTCAGTCTTTGAGGGGTGCCTCAGTAGTCACAAGCCGGATTGGGACGACTGTAATATCCTCCTGAGAACCCTGTTGTCTGAGGTGGCGCGGAATCAGGTTACAGCTAAGGCAAGGGGAGCGTCAGCTTTCAAGCAAAAAAAAAGAAAGGAAGCTATCTGTCAAGTCCCTACCCCAAGCACTCGTAAACGGCTCAGAGCTTTTCTGGGTATGGCAGGCTTTTGCAAGATCTGGATCTCAAAATTTGGACTGTGGGCTAAACCATTATATGACTGTGTCAAGGGAACGGATCACAACCCCTTTCACTGGTCCCCAGAAGCCGACAGGGCATTTAAAATCCTAAAAGAGAAGCTGATGGAAGCTCCAGCCCTGGGTCTGCTGGATCGCTAACGAAAAGGGGTGGCCCTGGAAGTGCTAACCCAGTTGTTGGGGACCTGGAAACGTCCCGTGGCTTATTTTTCTAAGCAACTGGATCAGGTTGCAAAGGGTTGGCCGGCATGTTTACGAGCGGTCACAGCTACTGCCCTAGTGCTTGAGAAAGCCGAGAAGCTAACATTGGGAGGGGTTATGCAAATCTATACTCCCCATATGGTCCGAGCCCTGCTAGACACCAAGGGTGGGCTCTGGCTTACCCAGGCTCGGATGGCTCGGTATCAGGCTAAGCTGTTAGAGAACTCTGAAGTCCCCTTACAGCCTTGCCCCTCCCTTAACCCAGCCACCCTCTTGCCAGAAACAAAGGAACAGAAACATGACTGTTTAGAGATCATAGATGCCCAGTACTCCAGCCGTCCGGATTTAAAGGATGTACCCCTCCCAAATGCAGATTATGAGTGGTACACTGATGGTAGCAGTACTGTAATAAATGGGCAAAGAAGGGCGGGTTATGCTGTTGTGACCCTCCATGACACTGAGGAAGCTGAAGGTTTGCCTGCTGGGACCTCTGCCCAGCTTGCCGAACTAATAGCCCTGACCCGTGCACTTGAACTGTCAAAAAAAAAAAAGCGGGTCAACATTTTTACTGATTCAAAGTATGCTTTTGGGGTGCTGCATGCTCATGCTGGCCTATGGAAGCAAAGGGGAATGCTGACAGCCCAAGGCTCCCCAGTCAAGTAGGGGCCCCAAATCCTCCGGCTTCTAGAAGCCGTACAACTTCCCTCGGAAGTGGCGGTGGTACATTGTAAAGCCCATCAGAGGGAGGATCAAGATGTAGCCAGGGGTAATGCTAGGGCAGATAGAGAGGCTAAGCATGCTGCCACCCTGCCATCCCCTCAGACTGAGAACGCCCATATGCATGCCCTTATCCCATCAGTAGGGGAGCTTCCAACCCCTCAGGACTCTGGGGAGGAGAGACAGCTAACTGACAAACTCGGTCTCCGGGAAAAGGAGGGATGGCTCCATTCCCCGGAAAGAAAGTCCTCCTACCACAGGGCCTAATCCGGCCGGTGCTGCAGAAACTACATCAAACCACTCATGCTGGTAGGGAAGCACTTATCCAACTAATGGGAAAATACTTTATCACTTCCGGACTCTGACCCCTGGCTGCCCAGGTACAAGCGGACTGCTTAGTCTGCCAAAAGAATAACCCCCGACCGGGACATCCTGTGCCACCAGCTGCCCTAGAACCGACTCCAGGCCCCGGACGGGTGTGGCAAATAGACTTTACTGAGTTTCCCCGGACCCAAGGGTTCAAATATCTCCTCGTCATAGTGGATCGGTTCAGCGGATGGCCAGAAGCCTTCCCATGCCGTAATTGCATTGCCAGAACAGTGGCCCTCAAGTTTGTTAAGGAGATCGTTCCTCGCTTTGGACTCCCCCAGTGGACGGAATCTGACAACGGGACACACTTCACATCAAAAATCATTCAAAGCATCTCACATGCCTTACAGATCCCCTGGAAACTCCATACTCCCTGGAGACCGCAAGCCAGTGGTGTAGTGGAGCGTACCAATCAGACTCTTAAACGACATCTCTCAAAAGTGTGCCAAGAAGCCTCACTGCAATGTCCTGATGCTTTGCCCCTCATCCTACTCTGTATCCGCATTCTCCCAAAGGGTAGATTAGGGCTTAGTCCCTTTGAAATTATGTTTGAAAGGGCATGGCCTATGAATGGCACCCCGGTTCTGTCAGGGGAATGGGAGTTGGGTAATGGTTTTCTGTCTCAGTATATGTGTTCCCTGTCTGCTGTTCTCTTGTCTCTTCACAGGTATACCAAGGATTCCCAGCCTCTCCCCTTGGACTCTCCCGTCCACTCCTTACAGCCCGGTGACTCCGTGCTTGTTAGTACCTGGAAAGACGAGCCTCTCCAGGAAAAGTGAAAGGGACCCCACACCGTCCTGCTGGTTTCCCACATGGCGGCAAAGGTCAAGGGACACAAAAACTGGATCCATCACTCTCGTCTGAAGGCAGTACCCACCCCCTCGTCAGCAGAACAGTGGACCGTCCAACCTGCTGACTCTTCATCTAGTGACAATCTCGGGCTAAAGCTCCTGTTTAAAAAACACAAATAGCGGGCACCTTAACGCCTAAATGGGCCCACCCAGGTACTGGAGACCCTGGGTTAAAAAAACTCTGGTGATAATTAATTGGGTAACATTGTTATTCTCTGTATTGTTATTTCCAAACTGTGCATATCGGGAGCATAACTCCTTTGTTTCGCTTGCGCACCATGTTGCTACTTTAACAAACCAGACTGATTGCTGGGTATGTTCTCCAACTCCCCTGTCCCCCAAAACGGGAATGCCCCTTGACATGCTGCCCCTGAACCTAGCAGAATTAGCCGCCACCAAAGAGCAGGAAAGAACGAACTCGCCGTTCTGGAACAAGACCTCTTTACAGCAAGCCACCTATCAGGACCAGGAGTATTCAGTTCCAGTACTCACTGAGGGAGTATTTTGTTTTACCCGAAACCAATCTGATCACTACGGGCATCCTGTGGGAAAAAGCTCCTGTGTTATTACACAGTGGGCTAATAAGTATTAAATAAAGACCAAGAGGAAAGGCCAGCAGTGTGGGTGTAATGGTTCCTCCCCTTTTAGAAAAACACTTACAAATAATCTTACCACAAAAAAAGGGTTTGAAAATATAACTTGCCGTCCAGTTAATATCTCCAATGTAGCAAGCCAATGGTGGGTTTGTAGTGGTCCCTATGGCAAGTGTAAATTGAACGGCACAATTAGAAACACTCCCACTTGTACCCAGTCAGGAGGATGGGATGCCCCTTAGGGGCATATAAACTGTTCAAAAAAGCAGCCAAAACAGCCTTAAATATCCCAGGAATCCCCTTAAGAAACAGTCCTTACTGGGCCCTACAGGGTCACTATTTTGTATATGGCCAAAAGGCTTACAAGGTGTTGCCAGCCAACTAGACAGGTAGCTGTTATATAGCTCATGGAGTTCCTCATCTGTCAATAACTGCCACACTGCCCAAAAAAAAAAAAAAAAAATTAAAAATGCCCAAAATACCTCTGTTAAATCACAAGAAAAGACCCTGCGGCGACTGACTACGGCATTAAAAAGCAATATAAAGAATCCCCTCACAACCAAGAAGCTTGTAGGGTGCTCTGTACTGGGAATAGCGCCACTGTTTACCGGGCCAGCCATGGCATGCATAGGCCGCTATACTGTAAGGCTGCAAATAGTACTTAAAAAAGTTGCCTTAAAGTTAAAAAACTTGGTTAATAATTTAAAGTCAGCAGTAAAAACATTAAATAAAGAGGTACAGCAGCTCAGTACATTTTTCCTCCAAAACAGGCTGGCTTTGGACTATCTCTTGGCATCCCTCATCGGGCCCCAATGTTATGTATATATAAATAATAGCAGTTATAAAATCTATAAAAAGGTGGTACAGGCTGAGGTCCGTGCCCAAGCCGGAGCACAGGTTGCCTATACTGCCCCCGAGAGCAATTGGTTGCAAACCTTGTTTTCAGGCTGGGGTTTGTCATTTTGGCTTGGTAGTTTATTTAGCCTGTTATTGAAACTTCTCTTTCCTGTATTGCTTGTATTAATGATATTATGCTGTGCAGTATCATGTGTCAGGACCCTTTTGCAAAAGTTAATAAGTCATTCTCTTCAGGGCTATCACAAAGTGCTTATGCAAAGTCCTATTGTAAAGAAATAAATAGCCCAATTGAGAAAACTCAGAGCCAAGGCTGTTGAGTGTTCTCAAAGGAGGGAGTTGTTGGGGACACTGGTCATGGCCACTAGGTAACTCAAGGGGATGGAAGACCACGAGTGTCGATGAAGCCCCCTCGCACTAGGCCCAAGTGTCCTTGCCCCCCCGCCCCCGCCTGGAGGCACTCACAGCTGTTATGCGTACTAGGCCCAAGTGTCCTTGGCCCCCCCGCCTGGAGGCACTCACAGCAGTTATGCTGAGAATCTGCAACAATATGTTGCAGAGTCAGACTGCCTGAAACTAAACGAGGCCAAACAGGGCAAATATGAAAGAACAATGCTGAATAAAGCAGCTTTATGTATGGTTTAACAAATGGTACAGAAAACAAGGGTACTAGCTGGTAACTGAATTGGCTGGCTATATGAATACTTAGGGCAGCTTGCTATTAAATAAATATGCTAAAAAAAATGTATAAAAGCCTGTGTAACTTCCTGCTTTGTGTGCAGGATTTAAGATTCTATTCTCCCTGTACCTTGTTTGCAGCTGCAAATAAACTTTTCTGCTTCTCCACCCCGTTGTAATTATTGGGTAACGCACACCGGGTAATGAACCCCTGCTGTTGTTTGCCCCTGGCACTGGGTGCCGGCAACAATACCTTTGCCGGGAACAGATCAAGGATGCAAGCCCTTCAACTCCTGTAAAGTTAGTAAGTAATCTACCTAGAAAATGTGTTAGGTTTTTCTTTGTTTTGGCTTGTAAATTCGCTGTGCTGGAGGGAATGTGTATTCCTGTTTTTGTGTCTTTTTGTAACTTAAGGTTTTGCCTAGAGGGATTCTCTATGTTTTGAATCTGATTATCCTGTAAGGTATTTACCATCCTGATTTTACAGAGGTGATTTTTTTTTATCTTTTCTTTAATTAAAATTCTTCTTTTAAGAACCTGATTGATTTTTCATTGTTCTTAAGATCCAAGGGTTTGGGTTTGTGTTCACCTGTACCAATTGGTGGGGATATTATTATCAAGCCTTCCCCAGGAAAGGGGGTATAGGGCTTGGGGGAATATTTTGGGGGAATAGGACTCCAAGTAGTCTTTTCCCTGTTCTTTTTCTAAAACACTTGGTGGTGGCAGTGTTTTACCTAATCCAAGGGCAAAGACTTTGTGCCTTGGGGAAGCTTTTAACCTAAGCTGGTAGAAATAAGCTTAGGGGGTCTTTCATGTGAGTCCCCACATCTGTACCCGAGAGTTCAGAGTGGGGAAGGAACCCTGACACCTTTGTTTGTATAGCGGAATGATGTTGTAATAAAGATATCTGATTATTTTTACAAACAAATCAAGGTCAGTGTTGCATTAACTCCTCTCAGCCTCAGTTTGTGCTGAAATGGATGTTTTTATTATTCACTTTCAGAGCATTATAATCATTCCCACAAACATGGTGTATGCGTCCATTGGCTGATCAGTATGATCTGAAAATGAATGTTGCATGCCCACAAATACCCAAGCAGTGCTCCAAGAGCCGAGCTGGCTAGAAAATGGATTTACATCCCACAAAAAATTGTGGGGTTTTGGCATTTGTGTCACAATGGGATGAATCTGAGACTTATCAAAATGTTTCATGAAAAATGAGATAGGCACACTCCAGAATAGCCAATACCCTCTTGGTGGGGTTTGAGACCTTGCTCTGGCAGTTTTGGGCCTTGGTGTCCTATGTTCCAGGCAAGTGCCATAACAAGATGGTCATTCTGGGGCACACAGAAATTTTTTCCAGTGATTTTTTTTTTTCAGAATCAGCCCTTTCCTATAAAAAGTTTTGATTTTGATTAATCAGAATTTTCTCAGGAAAAAAATATTTTGTCACAAAATTCCTGACCAGGAGTGAATGAATTCTCTCTCCGGTCCTGGGTTATTCTTAGTGGAGTTTGGCCCATTCATTTTACTTTTGAAATTAATTTTTTTTTAAATCATGCAACTGATCCTTCTACTGTGAAAAATAGTTCAAGAGAAAAATAAGATAAAATGTTATGAACTTCTTTCCCCACTTATTTTGAACTTATTTATTGTTTAGTCATTTTAAACCTTTTTTCTATGTTTAGAAATTAGGTGAATTAGATTCCTAATTAGACACCAATGATCTGCTAACCAAATGCTGATTAGCCTATTACATTTTACCTGCTTCCTCTGCAGAGTGAATTATAACCATTAGTTTGAATTCATTTGCCTGTAAAAGCTGTGGGTCAGTATGTTGCGGCTGCTGTGGTAAAGCAAAGCAGCCAGAAATCCTTCATTTTAATTGTGTTTTTCCCGATTTAGACCCATGGAAGTCACAGCAGACTCAGACCCATAATTTTTAGAGTGATAGCCTCAAATCCTGAGCTGGGGGCAAGGAGTGATGTGTGTGACTCAGGAAGGGGACTTGCCAAGGGGGTGTTAAGCCATCTATGTGACCCCCTGTCCTGGGGTCATCTCAATGCAATTTAGAGCAGTGTGGGGGCTGCTGTAAGTTGTGATGGCTGCTATTAGCTCACAGAGGCCATATCAGTAATTGGGCATTGCCAGAGCATAAGACAGCCCCAGTGTCTCCCCTTCTCTGGTCATGGCCCCTGCATGTGAGGTCTAACCTGACTGTTACTCCATCTACAGAAATGGGTCTTCAGCTTTGGCATGTTCCCCTGTAGCCCTATGGATAACACCTGATGTGTGCTGCCTGACTGCACAGACTGTAACTCTGTCAGGGGTTTGCAGTGGCAGCAGCAGTGATTTTCAGTCACAAGAGGAACTATTGTGCCTATTTTAGACTGTCTTCATTTTCTGAGGTGTGTAGAGTACATACACTACACAGCCACCCCCCAGCATGGATGTAAATAGCAGTGTAGACATTAGGCACTGCTTAGATGAGTAGAGTAAAGACAGACCCTTAGGCTATATACAGTACATGGCTCTCTACATGCCAAAGCACTGCATCACACAACTACCCTGCTATTTTTAAAGTATAGTGTCTCCTTGCCACAGGGAATGGCTCTGGCTGTGTGGAAAGTTTCTGGCAGGGGAAGCAGCAGGAAAAGGCTCCATGAGTCCCCTCTATCAGAGCCTTTCACTGTCATGTGTAGCTACACACAACAGTGTGGACTGTAGTCTAATCTATATATTATGTTCTAATTATATTGAATACTTAAGAATTCTGAGTTATCACTTTGAGGGTTGACAGCTTCTTTTCCCTAGATCACGCCCAGTATTATTAAAATTGCTATATAGCGGGGAACCCCAATGTGCACAGTTGCAACACACACACTATTGGACCTTCTATATTTACAATAATTTGTTAATACATTTAGCAAAGTCAGAAACATTCTAACTCAGTAGGGTGGATCAAGATAATACATAATGTACATCTGAGCATCCATATACTCACACCATCCTTTGCAGAACAACCTGGAATGTTAGTTATTTCTCTCATCACCACCACCTTCCTCATCATCACCAGTGGCTATCATCCTGGCATCTACTAGGGGCTACATCTCTCTCTTCTCCCGCACACATGCTGAGATACAGCATTTCTAATATATTACGCTGATGCCACTATGTGTAATACATAATCAGTAGAGGTCTCTTCCCTCTTTTTTATTTGTATTTCCTCACGCCACTAATGTTGGGGTGCCCTTCTCCTATAGGTTAGTATATAAATGATCCTAACTTATTATCATACACGTCAGTTCATTGCCATGGCACCCTTGTGGTCATATATCTGCAGATGTTAGCTCATGTCTGTGATGGGCTGGGTCACAGAGACCCCCGTTGGGACTGCCACCTGATTCGCCAAGACTACCTCTGAGCCTGTTTTCCCTGCCAGCTTGACTTCAGTACCCTGTCTTGTTGAGTCAGACACACTAGCCTGCTACAAACATAGACCCAGGTCTGAACCATATTCCCCACAAGCTGCAGACTTAACTGAAAACAGCTTAAGAAGTGCTCCTGTCTCTAGCACCCAGATACCCAGTTCTCAATGGGGCCCAAACCCCAAATAAATCTGTTTAACTCTGTATAAAGCTTATACAGGATAAACTCATAAATAGTCCACCCTCTATAACACTGATAGAGAGGTATGCACAGCTGTTTGCTACCCCAGGAATTATTTACATGTTCTGGGATAATTAATAAGTAAAAAGTGATTTTATTAAATATAAAAAGTAGGATGTAAGTGGTTCCAAGTAATAACAGACAGAACAAAGTTAGTTAGCAAGCATAATAAAATAAAACACACAAGTCTAAGCCTAATACATTAAGAAACTGATTACAGATAAAATCTCACCCTCAGAGATGTTCCAATAAGCTTCTTTCACAGACTAGACTCCTTTCAAGTCTGGGCCCAGTCCTTTTCCCGGTACAGTCCTTGTTCCAGCTCAGGTGGTAACTAGGGGATTTCTCATGACTGCAGCTCCCTTTGTTCTGTTCCACCCCCTTAAATAGCTTTGGCACAAGGTGGGAATCTTTTGTCTCTCTGGGTCCACACTCCTCCTTGTAAATGGAAAAGCCCCAGGTTTAAGATGGATTCCAGTACCAGGTGACATGGTCACATGTCCTGTGAGGTCCCAAGCTTTCACTCTTCCTGGCCTGACTCACAGGAAGGCTTGCAAGTAAACAGAGCCATCTACAGTCAATTGTCCTGGTTAATGGGAGCCATCAAGACTCCAAACCACCATTAATGGCCCACACTTTGCATAATTACAATAGGACCTCAGCGTTATATTTCATATTTCTAGTTTTAGATACAAGAATGATACATTTATACAAATAGGATGACCACACTCAGTAGATTATAAGCTTTGTAATGATACCTTACAAGAGACCTTTTGCATGAAGCATATTCCAGTTACATTATATTCACACTCATTAACATATTTTCATAAAATCATATGGAGTGCAACATCACATCAAGTCATTGCCATGGCGCTCTTGTGGTTATATATCTGCGGCTGTTAGCTCATGTCATTGTGGACAAAATTCCCCATCACACTCTATTCCCAGTTCCCCAAAACTTAACGGTGACGATTAGGTCATTTACCTGTGCCAAAGGTCATAGGCCTCAAACCTTATGCTGACTGCTGAAGCCAATGTATTACAGGCTACAGGCCTGTAGGTTCCTTGCATTACTACTGAATATAATAAAGGCAGAGTATAATGAAGGCAAGTCAGTAAATATAATAAAGGCAAGGTAGCCCTATGGGCTACAAGTCCCCTCCTCACCCCGCCCTTGATAGGGTGATTCCTTCTGTGATCTCAATGTCTCAAACAGTATCTCCTTTCCACACATCCCTCCCTCTGATCAACTCCCCATTTAGGACACAAATACATCTGGACAAGTTCCAGATGTATTTCCTTTCTTTTTGTTTTTAATAAAATTTACCTTTTTTTAAGAGCAGGATTGGATTTTTGGTGTCCTAAGAAGTTTGTACATGTTATTTGATTAGCTGGTAGGCACAGCTAATTTCCTTTGTTTCCTTTCTCAGCTCTTCCCCAGAGGGGTGTGTGAAAGGACTTGAGGGCACCCCACAGGGAGGAATTCCCAAGTGCTCCTTCCTGGGTTCAAAGTGGGTTTTGTGGCATTTGGGTGGTGGCAGCATTTACCAAGCCAAGGTCAGAGAAAAGCAGCAAGCTTAGGAGTTTAATACAAGCCTGGAGTGGCCAGTATTAACTTTTAAAATCCTTGAGGGGCCCACTTCTGCACTCGGAGTGACAGAGTTGGGATTCAGCCTTGACATCCCTCTTACACATTCCCCTCTCACTCTAACAGACAATGAACCTTGCCATCCACACATACAATGTTTCAGGTTGCCAGAGGCTGTATTCTCAACTGTCCAGCTCCTACTAGGCAGGACATAGAAGTACAATTCCCTCCAAGGGTATGTCTACACTGCAGCTAGGAGGTGAAATTCCCAGCATGGGGAGACGTGCACGCACCATCTCTGCCTGAGCTCGTGCACTAAAAGGTAGCAGTGTGACCATGCTGGCTTGGGCTAGCCGACTGAGTACAATTCCACGCCAGCTGTGGCTACGGAGGTGTTTTGGCCCCACATATGACTCTTAGACAGTCAGTGGGTCTGTCCCACCGCACAGGTTCAGACAGACAACAGGGCACAGGCCACATCTACCATGCTGCCTGGTATGTGTGAGCAGTGTGCGGTGATGCAATGTGTGTGCCTAGAGCTGCTTTATTCCCAGCTATGGATGGGGAAGAAAATGGACTGTCAGGATCCCTTTCCCTATCAGAGGCAGCCAGGGATATGGAAGAGAGAAGGAAAATGGCACCTCTCTCAAATATCCATGCATTGAGAGTGGGAACAACAGAGAGGGTGTATGGGTCTTCATTCACCTCTTTATTCACCTCTTCATTCACCTCTAACATGGCACTGATGCTGATTTTATACTGGTGTAACTGAAATCAAGGTTTTCACAAATGTATTTTGATGTAAAAAAAGCTGGTTTTTTTTAAATGTACATTGCCATGCTGTCTTCATTACATATTTTGCAATAAAATGTTTTCATTTACGATTAGTTTTTTGCTTGTGACTTTTGTCCAATACAATATTTGACTAGCCTATTAAAATCCCAGTGTTTCTGGGGCATTTGATGGGCAGGTGTTAAAAAGAAGAAAACACCATCCTCTCTCACACTTTCCTAATTGGCAGCTTCACCTCCGAGGCAAAATAAAAAGCTTCCCCCTGGAAAACAGAAGCTCAGATTTGGTTTGGTTGATTGCAGCACTCTCCTCTGGGTACCTGTAGGTGCAGAGCAGTTTGTCTGAACCCTCTGTCCCCATAAATGATAAACAAGCTTCAATGTTTTTTCCTTATATGCTCTTTTTCCTCCTTGGAAAACTTGCTAAACTTGAAATATTCCTAAACTATATTCCTAAATATAGTCTAGGCATCCCTAGACTATATTTAGGAAACAAAACCAGTTCTGGAGATACAGGATGCTCCTTTGTGAGCAGCAATAAGGAGCAATATGGAAGATATGGGCTGCGTGTCACCCTGAACTGTCCTGTCTTGCTGTAGCTGGTGGCTCCTGGACGTGCTACTCAGCTGCTTCGACCCCAGAGACCCTCTGGTGAAGAGAAGCAGTATTCTCCCTAAGTGCTGCTATGGAAAAGTCATTTTGAAAACTACTATGGGTCCAATCCTGAGAATTGCTGAGCTCTCTGGCCCTGCAAAGCTCTGAAGAAAATGAATAGCTGAACTGACAGGAACTGCTTCACAGAATTGGGTCAGAGTGCTCAGCATCTTACAGGACCAAACCCTATGTTCTGTATAACACACACACAAATGTACTGAAGGGAAACTCATACAGTGCTCTTCCCCATCCTAAGGCCATCACAACTGCCCAGAGGTATGTGAGATTCCAAGGTAATGTTACACATCACAAGTTCTTTAAAAACTGGGCTCAGTGGGTGAGTTAAAGCTGGAGTTGAAGCTCTATTCTGGAATAGCTTTATTCATCTTTAAAGAAGAGGCTTACCTCAGGCCTCATCTTGTGGAGGCATGGTCCATAGCAGAGCTCCCACCATCAGGGGGAGTGGCAAGCAGCCTGGTCACTTAGGATCATAGAATCATAGAATATCAGGGTTGGAAGGGACCTCAGGAGGTCATCTAGTCCAACCCCCTGCTCAAAGCGGGACCAATCCCCAATCAAATCATCCCAGCCAAGGCTTTGTCAAGCCTGACCTTAAAAACTTCCAAGGAAGGAGATTCTACCACCTCCCTAGGTAACGCATTCCAGTGTTTCACCACCCTCCGAGTGAAAAAGTTTTTCCTAATATCCAACCTAAACCTCCCCCACTGCAACTTGAGACCATTACTCCTTGTCCTGTCCTCTTCTACCACTGAGAATAGTCTAGAACCATCCTCTCTGGAACTAGCCTCTCAGGTAGTTGAAAGCAGCTATCAAATCCCCCCTCATTCTTCTCTTCTGCAGACTAAACAATACCAGTTCCCTCAGCCTCTCCTCATAAGTCATGTGTTCCAGACCCCTAATCATTTTTGTTGCCCTTCGCTGGACTCTCTCCAATTTATCCACATCCTTCTTGTAGCGTGGGGCCCAAAACTGGACACAGTACTCCAGATGAGGCCTCACCAATGTCGAATAGAGGGGAACGATCACGTCCCTCGATCTGCTCGCTATGCCCCTACTTATACATCCCAAAATGCCATTGGCCTTCTTGGCAACAAGGGCACACTGCTGACTCATATCCAGCTTCTCGTCCACTGTAACCCCTAGGTCCTTTTCCGCAGAACTGCTGCCTAGCCATTCGGTCCCTAGTCTGTAGCTGTGCATTGGGTTCTTCCGTCCTAAGTGCAGGACCCTGCACTTATCCTTATTGAACCTCATCAGGTTTCTTTTGGCCCAATCCTCCAATTTGTCTAGGTCCCTCTGTATCCTATCCCTGCCCTCCAGCGTATCTACCACTCCTCCCAGTTTAGTATCATATGCAAATTTGCTGAGAGTGCAATCCACACCATCCTCCAGATCATTTATGAAGATATTGAACAAAACTGGCCCCAGGACCGACCCCTGGGGCACTCCACTTGACACCGGCTGCCAACTAGACATGGAGCCATTGATCACTACCCCTTGAGCCCGACAATCTAGCCAACTTTCTACCCACCTTATAGTGCATTCATCCAGCCCATACTTCTTTAACTTGCTGACAAGAATACTGTGGGAGACCGTGTCAAAAGCTTTGCTAAAGTCAAGAAACAATACATCCACTGCTTTCCCTTCATCCACAGAATCAGTAATCTCATCACAGAAGGCTATTAGATTAGTCAGGCATGACCTTCCCTTGGTGAATCCATGCTGACTGTTCCTGATTACTTTCCTCTCGTGTAAGTGCTTCAGGATTGATTCCTTGAGGACCTGCTCCATGATTTTTCCGGAGACTGAGGTGAGGCTGACTGGCCTGTAGTTCCCAGGATCTTCCTTCTTCCCTTTTTTAAAGATTGGCACTACATTAGCCTTTTTCCAGTCATCTGGGACTTCCCCCGTTCGCCACGAGTTTTCAGAGATAATGGCCAATGGCTCTACAATCGCATCCGCCAATTCCTTTAGCACTCTCGGATGCAACTCGTCCGGCCCCATGGACTTGTGCACGTCCAGCTTTTCTAAATAGTCCCTAACCACCTCTTTCTCCACAGAGGGCTGGCCATCTACTCCCCATGTTGTGATGCCCAGCGCAGCAGTCTGGGAGCTGTCCTTGTTAGTGAAGACAGAGGCAAAAAAAGCATTGAGCACATTAGCTTTTTCCACATCCTCTGTCACTAGGTTGCCTCCCTCATTCAGTAAGGGGCCCACACTTTCCTTGGCTTTCTTCTTGTTGCCAACATACCTGAAGAAACCCTTCTTGTTACTCTTGACATCTCTTGCTAGCTGCAGCTCCAGGTGCAATTTGGCCCTCCTGATTTCATTCCTACATGCCCGAGCAATATTTTTATACTCTTCCCTGGTCATATGTCCAACCTTCCACTTCTTGTAAGCTTCTTTTTTATGTTTAAGATCCGCTAGGATTTCACCGTTAAGCCAAGCTGGTCGCCTGCCATATTTACTATTCTTTCGACTCATCGGGATGGTTTGTCCCTGTAACCTCAACAGGGATTCCTTGAAATACAGCCAGCTCTCCTGGACTCCTTTCCCCTTCATGTTAGTCCCCCAGGGGATCCTACCCATCCGCTCCCTGAGGGAGTCGAAGTCTGCTTTCCTGAAGTCCAGGGTCCATATCCTGCTGCTTACCTTTCTTCCCTGTGTCAGGATCCTGAACTCAACCAACTCATGGTCACTGCCTCCCAGATTCCCGTCCACTTTTGCTTCCCCCACTAATTCTACCCGGTTTGTGAGCAGCAGGTCAAGAAAAGCGCCCCCCCCAGTTGGCTCCCCTAGCACTTGCACCAGGAAATTGTCCCCTACGCTTTCCAAAAACTTCCTGGATTGTCTATGCACCGCTGTATTGCTCTCCCAGCAGATATCAGGAAAATTAAAGTCACCCATGAGAACCAGCGCGTGCGATCTAGTAGCTTCTGCAAGTTGCAGGAAGAAAGCCTCATCCACCTCATCCCCCTGGTCCGGTGGTCTATAGCAGACTCCCACCACTACATCACTCTTGTTGCTCACACTTCTAAACTTAATCCAGAGACACTCAGGTTTTTCTGCAGTTTCGTACCGGAGCTCTGAGCAGTCATACTGCTCCCTTACATACAGTGCCACCCCACCACCTTTTCTGCCCTGCCTGTCCTTCCTGAACAGTTTATAACCATCCATGACAGTACTCCAGTCATGTGAGTTATCCCACCAAGTCTCTGTTATTCCAATCACGTCATAATTCCTTGACTTCACCAGGACCTCCAGTTCTCCCTGCTTGTTTCCAAGGCTTTGTGCATTCGTATATAAGCACTTGAGATAACCTGCTGATCGCCCCTCATTCTCAGTATGAGGAAGGAGCCCGCCCCTCACAGACGTTCCTGCCTGTGTTTCCTCCCGGTGTCCCACTTTCCCACTTACCTCAGGGCTTTGGTCTCCTTCCCCCGGTGAACCTAGTTTAAAGCCCTCCTCACTAGGTTAGCCATCCTGCTCGCAAAGATGCTCTTCCCTCTCTTCGTAAGATGGAGACCGTCTCTGCCCAGCACTCCTCCTTCATGGAACACCATCCCATGGTCAAAGAATCCAAAGCCTTCTCTCCGACACCACCTGCGTAGCCATTCGTTGACTTCCACGATCCGACGGTCCCTGCCCCATCCTTTTCCTTCCACGGGGAGGATGGACGAGAACACCACTTGCGCCTCAAACTCCTTTATCCTTGGATGGTGTGGCCTGGTCCCCTGATGTGGCTGGAGAGATCTGGAAAAGCTCCTTTCAGGACCTGTCTGTCCTGCTGCCAATTTAAACTCCATATCCCTAACACTGACCTCCTCAGCATTCCTCTCTAGTCCATCACGCTCCTTCCTTTCTCCATTCCTGGTATTAACTCTTTTATGCCCTGACTCACAACCTTGGTGTTATGTTCATCTCTTTCTGTTGACAAAGCTTGTCTGTTCTTTCGCCACAACATCTCAGAAATTCATCTCTCTCTTCCTATCCCTATGACTAAAATGCTTCTCCAGTCCTTGGTCAACTCATGCTTCCACATCTCCCCCAACATCCTCCTCTCTGATCTGCCCAGCTTGCACCTCACATCCCAACTTTCATTTAAACTAGAGCAGCTAAAGGCATTTTCCTTGTAACGGATCCACAAGATCGGTGCCATCACCCAGGTTCTAAACAGTGTTTGAAGGGACGCTTTCTGCGTCTCTGAGGCCTTAGGGGTCCCACTCTTCCCTTCAGGGTAGGCCACACGGCCTCAATGCCTCCCAGACTGAGCCTCTGGGTTCCAGCTCTCCTGCTTCACACCATGAACTGTGCCCAACACGTCCAACTGTGATCGATTCCTGGTAGAGATTTTCACACTCTTCATGCACCCATGCAACTTAGCCAGTATTTTCAGTGACACCCAAGCTGCCTTTTCAAAAAGGTTCAGGATTTATTAGTCAGCTGCCACACAGCATTGGAAGTCCTTAAGTTAGCACACAGAAATAAGGATTAAAGCATTGTCCCTTCTGGTCAAGCCACAATTCACCAGCCAAGCTGTAAGGAACTCCATTTTCAGTCCCCATCTCTCTCTCTCTCTCTCTCTCTCTCTCTCTCTCTCTGTTTTCCTTAGTAAGTCCCAGTAGAGAGCCCCAGCCACCAACTGTTTGTTCTCTCCTGGTCATGGCTCAGTCCTTTGTTCTCCATGAAGGGCCTTGGTGAGTTCACAGCCCCCCAGGCTGGAGTATCTTGCTGTTGAGTGTCAACTGATGATAATTGGAGCTTGCATGATCTGTCTGGACTCCTTGATGATCTGGGTAAGATTCAACCAGTTTCTTAACAACTCTATTCATTCCACTCAGACACAGTCCTATGTTAGTTAATCTGTCGGAAAACAAACATACTCTCCCCCTCCCACACTGGGTAGCAATGCAAAATATGAGGGAAACTGAGGCACACATAGTATTCACAAATATATTTTTAAAATTCCCACATTGTCCATTCCTCACCTGCCCTGAGTCATACAGCCCTACCTCTCAGTCACCTTCTTTAATCCCTCCATTGTCTTCCTCTGACCCTTACATCAGGATCACACTTTTCACCCACATCTTCAAGGATCTCCACAGTTCAACTACATCCTGCTTTCATTTCCCACTATTCCCCCTCTTACTTCACCATGACTCCCACCCCAACACTTCCTGTTTATCCTTCTCCTTCTCTTCTCTTTATGGCTTCTTTCATGCTTCCCCATATTCCTGAAGCTCCCTCTTCTCTTCAGGAGGAATGAAGACAAGATGTGTTTTCTTGCAAATTTCTTCTTATGTAAAATTCCTTCATCAAAATGCTGTTATGTACCAATCTGCAAAAAGAACCACATGCTCACACAAACACACTGTTATATTATCCGATAGAATCACCAGCAAGCCCGGGGGCTGACTTTTGTTTTTCCCTGTGGTTGTTCCACCCCGGCTCTGCCACAAGGCCCCACCCTCACTCTGCCTCTTCCTACCCCTGCTCTGTCCACTCCCCTGAGCCCTCCCTGCCCACCCACTGCTCACTCCTCTTAGTCCCTCCCTCCCCTGAGCTCCTCTCACCAGCCTCTGGCTGGTCCAGGGCCAGCCCTGGGACCCACCAAACAGCTGATCCGCCACCAGCCCCGGGGCCCACCAAACAGCTGATCCGCCACCAGCCCCGGGGCCCACCAAACAGCTGATCGGTGGCCAGCCCTGGGACCCAAGAAAGTAATGTGGCTAGTGGGTGCTGAGCACCCCCAATTTATTTTCTTTGGGGGCTTGAGAAATGGAGAAACCCTGGAGTTGGAGCCTATGCCAGCAAGGACTCATCCACAGCATAGTGTGTCTGACTATTGTTTTCTCTATCTATATAAGCCCAAGACGAGGAAATCACTTAGACACAGGCAGATGAAATTCAATATTGAGAAGTGCAAAGTAATGAACATTAAAAAATGTAATAACAACTATACATACATAATGACAGGGCCTAATTTAGCTGTTACCACTCAAGAAAGAGATCTTAGAGTCATTGTGAAAAGTTCTCTAAAACCAACAGCTCAATGTGCAGCGACAGTCAAAATAAATGAACCGAATGGAACCATTAGGAAAGGGATAGGTAATAAGACAGAAAATATTATATGGCCACTATTTAAATCCATGGTACACCCACACCTTGAATACTGTGTGCAGTTCTGGTCATCCCATCTCAAAAAAACAACATTAGGATGGGAAAAAGTCAGAGAAGGGCAACAAATATGATTGGGGGATGGAACAGCTTCCATAAGAGGAGAGTTTTAAAGGACTGGGACTTTTCAGCTTGGAAAAGAGACATCTAAGAGGTGATATGATAGAGTTCTATAAAGTCATTAATGGTGTGGTGATAGTGAATAAGGAAGTGTTATTTACCCTTTTACATAACACACGAACCAGGGTCACCCAATGAAATTAATAGGCAGCAGGTTTAAACAGAACAAAAGGAATTACTTCTTCATACAACATACAGTCATCCTATGGAACTCATTGCCAAGGGATGCTGTGAAGGCTAAAAGTGTAACAGGGCTCAAAAAAGAATTAAATAAGTTCAGAGGATAGGTTTATCAACAGCTATTAGCCAAGATGATCAGAGATGGAACCCCATGCTCTGGGTGTTTCAAAGCCTCTGACTGCCAGAAGCTGGGACTGGATGTCACGGGATGGATGACTTGATTCCTGTTCTTTTTCCTTCTCTCTGAAGCATCTGGCATTGGCCACTGTCAGAAGACAGGATATTGGACTAGATGGACCATTCATCTGACCCAGTCTGGACATTCTCATGTTTTTATAATTTTAGAGTTAGCATTGCCCTTTACTTCAATGGGCCTATTCATATGCTTAGTTATGCATGTGCTTAAATACTTTGCAGGACTGGGGTCTTCAACAGTAAACTGTTCTCAACAGGAACCACATCTTCCTAAGTGTTTCATAGAATCATAGAATATCAGGGTTGGAAGGGACCTCAGGAGGTCATCTAGTCCAACCCCCTGCTCAAAGCAGGACCAATCCCCAACCAAATCATCCCAGCCAGGGCTTTGTCAAGCCTGACCTTAAAAACTTCTAAGGAAGGAGATTCCACCACCTCCCTAGGTAACACATTCCAGTGTTTCACCACCCTCCTAGTGAAAAAGTTTTTCCTAATATCCAACCTAAATCTCCCCCACTGCAACTTGAGACCATTACTCCTTGTTCTGTCATCTGCTACCACTGAGAACAGTCTAGAGCCATCCTCTTTGGAACCCCCTTTCAGGTAGTTGAAAGCAGCTATCAAATCCCCCCTCATTCTTCTCTTCTGTAGACTAAACATCCCCAGTTCCCTCAGCCTCTCCTCATAAGTCATGTGTTCCAGTCCCCTAATAATTTTTGTTGCCCTCCGCTGGACTCTCTCCAATTTTTCCACATCCTTCTTGTAGTGTGGGGCCCAAAACTGGACACAGTACTCCAGATGAGGCCTCACCAGTGTTTGATAATGCTGATCCCATTGTAAATACTTAAGAAATAAGTATTGTTACACATACAGGTAAATAGAATAGAATTGATGGTACAGATGGATTGAAAGATATAAAATAAATTTATATCACACTTATTTCTAAATATATCCAGTGACTGCACAAGGAATGATTTTCATTTCACATATTGATCTTCTGAAAAAAAAATCATCTCTAAAATTTATAGAAAATAGGTTGACTGAATCCACTTCAGTTTACCAGCATAGCTCCGAGCTCTTCTGAAATCTCCAAAGAGAAAGAACAATGAATATCTTGCAAATCTATGAAAAAGTGAAATACAGTGGAGTTTAACATCTCTTCTGTCTTCCTACCCATGTGTTTATAGCACGCTCGTCTCCATTCTATTTGAATCTAGTTAATATATGAACAATAATTACAATGTTCATTGCAAGAATAACTGTTTAATTTTGACAGATTCATAGACTCCAGCCCCGGAAGATAACACTGTGATCATCTAGTCTGACCTCCGGTGTAGAACAGGCCATAGAACTTCTCCAAAATAATTCTTAGAGCAGAGCTTTTAGAAAACCATCCAATCTTGATTTAAATATTGTCACTGATGTAGAATTTACTCTGAGCCCTGGACAATTGTTCCAATAGTTCAGTAGTCTCACAGTTAAAAATTTACATTTTATTTCCAGTCTGAATTTCTCTAACTTTAACTTCCAGCCATTGGATCATGTTGAACCTTTCTCTGCTAGACTGAACAGTCCATTCTTAAATATTTCTTCCCATGTAACTACCTATAGACTGTGATCAAGTCATCTCTTAACCTTCTCTTTGTTAAGCTAAACAAATTGAGCTTTTTGGGCCTATCACTATGAGGCGTGATTTATAATCCTTTAATCATTCTCATGGCTCTTCTCTGAACCCTCTCCAATTTATCAACACCATTGTTGATTTGTGGGCACTAGAACCGGGCACAGGATTCCAGCAGCAGTTGCTCCAATGCCAGATCAAGAGGGAAAAGAGCCTCTCTGCTCCTGTTCAAGATTCCGCTATTTATGCATCCCAGGATAGCTTTAGCCCCTTTTACCCATACTGGGTGCTCATGTTCAGATGATTATCCACAGCCACTCCCCTGGCCTTTAAATCGCCGTCAGTCAGAGCCCTGCTGCCAGAGTTCTGGGGTAGCGGCGGCGGCCAGGACCCCGGGGCTCTGGTGGTGATTTAAAGGGCCCGGGGCTCCAGCTGTGGTAGCGGCAGCAGTCAGGAGCCCCAGGGCTCCGGCAGCAATTTAAAGGGCCCGGGGCTTCCAGCAGTGGCCAGAGCCCCTGGCCCTTTAAATCACCGCCAGAGCTCCTGGACGCCGAGGCCGCTACTGCTACCATGGGGGTCCGGCTGTGATTTAAAGGGCCCGGAGCTCCCTGCCACCACAGCCAGAGCCCCGGGCCCTTTAAATCGCAGCCGAAGCCCCGGGGTAGCAGCGGCAATGTAAAGGGCCTGGGGATTTAAAGGCCCCGCCACTTCTGGTTGAGCCCAGCCGCCCCACCCCCCTGCTGCATACTAGTAAGTACGTACTGCATACCAGTAAGTCCCTTTAGTTACTTTCACCTCTGCCAAGCAATCCAGATTGTTCTGAACCACTGACCTGTTTTCTTCATTATTTACCACTGCCCCAACTCTTATGTCATCTGCAAACTTGATGAGTCATGATTTTATATTTTCTTCCAGGTCACTGATAAAGATGTTAAATAGTACAGGGTCAATAACTGATCTCTGTGAGACCTCACTGGAAGCCCATTGGCTTGATGACAATTCCTCATTTGCAATTATATTTAGAGACCTATTAGCCAGTTGATAATCCATTTAATATTTGCAAAGTTAATTTTATATTCTATTTTTTAATCCAAATGTTGTGTGGTACCAAGTAAAATGCCTTATAGAACTCTAAGTATATTATGTCACACTATTACCTTTATCAACCAAACTTGTAATCTCATTACAAAAAAAAAAGACAAAAGTTAGCTCGACAGGATCTATTGTCCATAAATCCATATTGATTTGTATTACTTGTCTCAGCCTCCTTTAATTCTTTATTAATCAAGTGTTGTATCAGCCGCTCTATTATTTTTCCCAGGATCGATGTCAGGCTGACAGACCTATAATTACCAGGGTCATCACATTTACTCTTTTAAAAAATTGGTACAATATTCACTTTCTCCTGGGCTGATGGAAGTTCCCGAGTGCTCAAAGACTTATTGAAAACAAAAGAATTCATCTTACCCAGCTCTCCTGACAGTTGCTCTGAAGCAGAACAGTACTCCAGTCACTGACACTCATTTTTCTTTCTTTTCTGATACTGTTTTTAAAAATCTGACAGCTCTGTATAAAGGATGTTCAGGGAATGGGGCTCAGTCACACAACTGTTATTTGTGCAGGTAATTCTTTAGCCATGCTAACGATCCCATTAAAGTCAATGGGATTTATCACGTAAGTAAAGGCTACAGAACTGGGCCCTATTCTCATAAGAGTTTTGCATGCAGGAAGAGTGGCAATAACATGACTATGTAAGCTGTGTTTCAGTGGGAGCTGGGCACCTATTTCCCTTAAGCTCACTGGAAATATCACAGGCTAAAATGATAGAGGCAGTGAAATATTACAATGACCACTATGTGCTGTGACAGTCAAAGACATGAAGTAGCTAGCAATATTGGTTCACTTTATTATGTAAATACTTCTCCAGCTGTGCATTAGCCAATTTATATTCAATTGTCTGCATTGAAATCCCCTGCTTCACTCAGCCCTTTAAATTGCATCCAGCCAAAAGTAAGTACTGGAGTCTGTTTATCGTAGTTGGAGTGTCAAGCACTTTATGTAAGTTACTGTACCTGTATCATAAACACAGGCACCATAAAGAAGTTTTGAGTTCGTATCTTAAACATCATCAACGAATGAAAATGTGATCATGCATATTGTGTTCTAGAGCTGATCAACAAGCTATTGATGAATAAATTATTTGCTGAATATTATTCATCCATTTAGGAAAGTGAGTGATAAATGACAAAAAATTGTGATTTGTGACAAAAAATTGTGACAAAAAATTGTGATCACAAATAAAACTACCAAAATGCATCAAAAAATTATCTATTGTGACTCTATTAGCCAGCTCTCCTGTATACTATTATTGAGTCCTCCCTCCCACTTATTGTGTGAAAGGGAAGTACAGGGTTGAATGTGTTGACTTGTATGATTGTTGTCTCTCTCCTAGCACTGATGCAAAAACTAAATGAGTCAAATTCGCCCTTTGTGTAACTCCAATGACTTTAGTAGAGTTAACGCATGTATAACCTCTTAAAAAAATAGCACCACTTATGATAATCTCAGCATTATGGTTAGCATAAATACAAAATATTAGATATATGAATCTATCTAAGTATAAAGATATTGTCATAAGGAAGACAGAATATTATAATGATTTTACAAGTGTGTATGTATCACCAGTGCCTTCTGCTGAATGGAATCAGAACTGTTCAACTCTCCCTTATGTCTAATAGCTATTAAAGACTTCTGTTTAGATGAAGTGTTAGGGGCCTATGCTATAGGGAGAGTAGGGCATGCGTAACATGTCTGCTGTTGTCATGAAGATTAAATTGGCTGTGATGTGCAGGACAGTAACAAATTTGAAGTCCTTATTAGAATAATAGAATATCAAGGTTGGAAGGGACCTCAGGAGGTCATCTAGTCCAACCCCCTGCTCAAAGCAGGACTAATCCCCAATTTTTGCCCCAGATATCTAAATGCCCCCCTCAGGGATTGAACTCACAACCCTAGGTTTAGCAGGCCAATGCTCAAACCACTGAGCTATCCATCTCCCCTGACCTCCCCGCAAAATATAAATGACATTTGATAGTCATAGAATATCAGGGTTGGAAGGGACCTCAGGAGATCATCTAATCCAACCCTCTCCTCAAAGTAGGACTAATCCCCAATTAAATCATCCAACCAATTTTTGCCCCATATCCCTAAATGGCCCCCTCAAGGATTGAACTCACAACCCTGGATTTAGCAGGCCAGTGCTCAAACCACTGAGATATCTCTCCCCACCAAAGACCAGAAGCCCCTTAGGGCAGAGTCTGTGTTTTTGTTCTGTGTTTGCACAGCAGCCAGCACAGTTGGGGGCCTTGGCCATTACTGGGGGCTCCTAGTGTTACCATAATACACCTAATAAATAGTGTACAGTGCCTAGCACAATGGGGCCCTAGTCAGCTTCTGGGGCACCTAGGTGATACCATAATTATAGAATCATAGAATATCAGCGTTGGAAGGGACCTCAGGAGGTCATCTAGTCCAACCCCCTGCTCAAAGCAGGACCAATCCCCAACCAAATCATCCCAGACAGGGCTTTGTCAAGCCTGACCTTCAAAACTTCTAAGGAAGGAGATTCCACCACCACCCTAGGTAACACATTCCAGTGTTTCACCACCCTCCTAGTGAAAAAGTTTTTCCTAATATCCAACCTAAATCTCCCCCACTGCAACTTGAGACCATTACTCCTTGTTCTGTCATCTGCTACTGCTGAGAACAGTCTAGATCCATCCTCTTTGGAACCCCCTTTCAGGTAGTTGAAAGCCACTATCAAATCCCCCCTCATTCTTCTCTTCCGCAGACTAAACAATCCCAGTTCCCTCACCTCTCCATATAAGTCCTGTGTTCCAGTCCCCTAATTATTTTTGTTGCCCTCCGCTGGACGTTTTCCAATTTTTCCACATCCTTCTTGTAGTGTGGGGCCCAAAACTGGACACAGTACTCCAGATGACGCCTCACCAGTGTCGAATAGAGGGGAATGATCACATCCCTCGATCTGCTGGCAATGCCCCTACTTATACATCCCAAAAAGCCATTGGCCTTCTTGGCAATTAAGTAGTCTCAGGAAGGCAGAAAAGTTTGTCAGAACAAATCCTTCACAACCCAAGACTGGGACACTGGGGAGCAGGACGCTCTGGGGTCCCCATCTATCTGCAAGCATTCACAACTGGGTAGTAGCAGAAGTATCAGCATTAGCAGATTCACCCCATCTACTGGAAGAGTGGGTAGTTGTTCTCTGAATACAAATTATAAGTAATCAATTTCTGCTATTTTGCTTCTCCAAAGAGATTGAGATATGGGTTCGATCTGAAGTGTCATATCCGTTTCTGTGACCAAAGTCTTTAAATATAAAAACTCTAAAATCAATTCTGAGGGAGCACATTTAGTCCTTAAAGGAAATGTGCATTTTATAGATGCCTACTTACTAAGGCCAGAAAAAGATCATTGTGACTATCTAGTCTGACCTCCTCCTGGGTCATGTCTAGCTGCTGTATCTAGTTCTGCATCTCCTAAGGCACTGACCCAGAATCAAATCTGTAAATCTGGTTCATGCTTTTGTATCAGAGAATATTTTAACATCGTGTCTAGATCAGTGGTTCTCAAAGCCAGTCTGCCGTTTGTTCAGCGAAAGCCCCTGCTGGGCTGGACCGGTTTGTTTACCTGCCGCATCCGCAGGTTCAGCCGATTGCGGCTCCCACTGGCCGTGGTTCGCCGCTCCAGGCCAAAGGGGGCTGCGGGAAGGGCGGCCAGCATGTCCCTTGGACGGCACCGCTTCCCGCAGCCCCCATTGGCCTGGAGCAGCGAACTGCGGCTAGTGGGAGCCGCGATCGGCTGAACCTGCGGATGCGGCAGGTAAAACCCCCTTGGACCATGCCGCTTCCCGCAGCCCCCATTGGCCTGGAGCTGCGAACCGCTGCCAGTGGGAGCCACAATCAGCTGAACGTGCGGACATGGCAGGTAAACAAACCGGTCCGGCCCGGCAGGGGCTTTCCCTGAAAAAGTGGCAGACCGGCTTTGAGAACCACTGCTCTAGATGATTTTAACTGGTTGGTTGGTTTGTTTATTTGTTTTGCAAGACCACTCCTGAGGGGAAATGGTAAGTATGTTTGTTTCTGAAAAATCTGAGAACAGCTCTACAACCAGAGGGATATTGATGTTGCCGTTCCTTGGGAAATATTTTCAGTCTTTATTTTTTGTTACAATGTGTCTGACCAAGACAAAAACTCTGCTCAGGGAAGATACGTTTTAAGGCTCCATCTCCTGAGATGCTGTGTCCTCAGCTCCCACTGTTTTCAGTGAGAGATGTGGGTATTCCCCGTATCACAGTACCGATGCTTTGAGCCCAGTTTTACTCACCTTATTCACAAGAGTACTCTTTAGAGTTGGTTGAAAAGTCAAGGTTTTTTTCCCCTTCAAAAAAAAAAATAATCAAAATAAAACACTCCATTCCAGTCTCAATGAACATCTTTATTTTATTTCAGAATTTCCTGACAAAAAATCAAATGAGATTTTCCTGAAAAACAATATTTTCAGTGAAAAATCAGGAAAAATATGGTTGAAAACTTTTTTTTACCAGATCTAACATGAACGAGAACAGGATTTAACCCTTAGTTCATTTAGTTTTCCAAAATAAAAATGTGTATATTTCAATATTGGCTTTCCTTGTCAAAGACTCTCGGGGAGGGCAGCAGTGCATCTGTGCTGATTTTTTTATCCGTTTCACTCACACTTAAATTGTAGAAAATAGAAATATTATAATTTCTGAAATGAACTTTTCCCCTCCCATGATTACAATTGGTGCATTAAAAAATTCATTCTGGTTTTAGCAATATTCTCTAGATGTAAATTAGGGAATACTGCTAAGTCTTGTAGATGTAAGGGAAGCTAAAACCAATAGGGTTTCTGGAAGACTATAAGGTGTCAAACACTGGGCAAGGGAGGAAGGAGTGTTATTTATTTGTGTGTTCATTTTCTATAAAATAAGAACGGCCAGACTGGGTCAGACCAACGGCCCATCTGGCCCAGTATCCTGTCTGCCAACAGTGGCCAGTGTAAGGTGCTTCAGAGGCAACGAACAGAACAGACAATCATCAAGTGATCCATCCCATATCATCCTCTTCCCTACTTCTGGCAATTAGAGGTTAGGGATGCTCAGAGCATGGGGTTGCATCTCTGACCATCTTGTCTAATAGTCTTTGATGGACCTGTCCTCCATGAACTTATATAAAGTACTTTCTTGAACCTTGTTACAGTCTTGGTCTTAACAACATCCCCAGCAACAAGCTTTACAGATTGACTGGTGCGCTGTGTGAAGAAGTACTTCCTTTTGTTTCTTTTAATCCTGCTGCCTATTCATTTCACTGGGTGACCCCTGGTTCTTGTGTTATGTGAAGGGGTAAAGGAAACTTCCTTATTCACTTTCTCCACACCAGTCATGATTTTATAGACCTCTATCATATTCCCTCATCGTCGTCTGTTTTCCAAGATGAGAAGTCCCAGTCTTTTTCATCTCTCTTCATATGGAAGCTGTTCCTTACATCTAATAATTTTTGTTGTCCTTCTTTGTACTTTTACAATTCTAATATTCTGATGTATTAAAAAAATTGCTGTTTTGTTTTTGAGCCTTTGGCTAGTTGCTCTTCAAATTCTTTATTGGCCTGCATAATTAAATTTGACTTGCCAGAGTTTATGCTCCTTTCTATTTTTCCCAGTAAAATGTAACTTAAATTTTTTAAAGGCTTCCTTTTTGCTTCTAACCACTTCTTTTACTTTGTTGTTTAGCCCTGTTGGCACTTTTGGGGCCCTCTTACTATGTTTTTTTTTTTAAATTTGGGGTATACATTTAATTTGAGCCTCTATTTTGGTGCTTTTAAAAAGTTTCCATGCAGCCTGTAGGCATTTCACTTTTGGCACTGTACCTTTTAACTTCTAAGAACATAAGAATGGCCATAAGGGGTCAGACCAAAGGTCCATCTAGCCCTGTATCCTGTCTTCCAACAGTGGCCAATGCCATTTGCCCCAGAGGGAATGAACAGAACAGGTAATCATCAAGTGATCCATCCATTGTCGCCTATTCCCAGCTTCAGGCAAACAGAGGCGATGGACACCATCCCTGCCCATCTGGCTAATAGCCACTGATGGACCTATCCTCCATGAATTTATCTAGTTCTTTTTTGAACACCGCTATAGTCTTGGCCCTCACAACATCCTCTGGCAAGGTTGACTGTGTGTTGCGAGAAAAAAATACTTCCTTTTGTTTGTTTGAAACCTGCTGCCTATTAATTTCATCTGGTGACCCCTGTTCTTGTGTTTATGAGGAGGAGTAAATAACACTTCCTTATCTACTTTCTCTATACCAGTTATGATTTTATAGACCTCAACTATATCTCCCCTTAGTCATCTCTTTTCCAAGCTGAAAAGTGCCAGTTTTCTGTTTAACTAACTTCCTCATTTTTGTATAGTCCCCCTTTCTGAAAATAAATGCTACCATGTTGGGTTGCTGTGATGTTTAATTTAATTATAATATGGTCACTATTACAAAGCAGTTTAGCTATATTCACCTCTTGGACCAGATGCTGTTCTCCATTTAGGACGAAATCAGGAATTGTCCCTCTCATTGTGGGTTACAGGATTAGCTGCTCCAAGAAGCAGTCATTGATGGTGTCAAATAACTGTATCTCTGCATCCTGTCCTGAGGTGACATGTAACCAGTCAATATGGGGATAGCAGAAATCCCCCAATATGACTGAGTTTTAAGTTTTTCTAGCCTCTCTAATCTCCTGGAGCATTTCACAATCACCATCACCATCCTGGTCAGGTGGTTGGCAGAACATCACTACTGCTATATTCTTATTATTTAAACATGGAATTTCTATCCATAGAGATTCTATGGTGCAATTTGATTCATTTAAATTTTAGACTGCAGCAGGACAACACCCTATTGTCTGGGGGATGCCCAGTTTTATGGTGGGTGGTAGTGTCCAGTGAGATACGATGATCTCTCCCACCATCAGAGACAGCCCCGAGCACTCAACTCTATGCCAATTGAGTAAGAACTTAGAACTGGTGACTGAGGCCTCCCGTGTTGCCTCAACACTCGAGACGAAGCTGGAATACCTCTCCAGGGTGCAAGCCTGGACGGATGATATGGAGGCCCTGAGTTGTCCATGCAACAGGACCCCCCTCTCGGCATCACCAGTAAAATCCAGAGGAGAGGAAGCACCAATACATCTGGTGCCTGATCTGCTGCAGGAGTTGCCAGAAAGATACTAAAATGTTAATACTGGACTGCCTTTGGGGCTCCAGTCTTGATTTTCTGTCTGATTTTACTCTCCCAATTTCACCCATAAGGCAGTGGGGCTTTTCTGTCAGGGGTTTTTCCCTTAGACTTACACCCTCCTGGACTATCCACAAAGCAGTGGGTTTGATGAGCTGCAGATAGTACTGTCTACTCTCATTACGGTAGCAGGCATAGCCTGACCTGACGCAGATTCATTTAACATTTTAATAGTATTTGACTCTATGCTTTCTTTCTCAGATAGTGCCATTGCCCCACCAGCGCGACCTACTCTGTATTTTGTATGCTGGTATTATTGTGTCCCATTGATTATCATCCCATTCCACCAAGTTTCAGTGATGCCTATTATATCAATATCCTCATTTAACACCAGGGACTCAAATTCACTCATCTTAGTATTTAGACTGCTAGCATTTGTATACAAGCATTTATAAAATGTATCACTTTTTAGCTGTCTGCCATTATGTGATGTAAATGAATGGAACTTTTTCATTTGACTGTTTCTCTTCAGTTCTTACCTGTACTTTATCAATTTCCATCATCCCCTTCTTATCTATGTTAATATAGAGAATCCCCATTAATCTTCCCCTAAGGGATATCTGAATCGAATTCTCCTCTGCATCTGGTGGTTCCCCCAGTTCTTAGTTTAAAATATCCTCTACAAACTCTTTTAATTTTGAGTGCCAAGAAGATTAACGTCTATTATTTTTACCGATATAAGAGATTCCAGAATTTTCACTCTGCTTGTGTATCATTCTGAAGCCTAGAATATCTGTTGCATCTGTGTGATGTGTTGGAAACAGCTACACACATGGTTGAGAGAAAAAAGAAAAGGAGTACTTGTGGCACCTTAGAGACTAACCAATTTATTTGAGCATGAGCTCACGAAAGCTCATGCTCAAATAAATTGGTTAGTCTCTAAGGTGCCACAAGTACTCCTTTTCTTTTTGCGAATACAGACTAACACGGCTGTTACTCTGAAACCTGTCATTATGGTTGAGAGAATTATTCTTGTTCAGAGTATCACCAGGTTCAATCATTAATGGAATCACAGTCTGTTCAATCCAATTTTTAAATTTTCAGTCATTGAATTACATTTGTGACATGTGGTCTGCTAGTTTCCATGTACAGGCTCTTTGCAAATACAACGAAAAGATTTAGTTTTCCATGTAAGCAATTACTGTGATTGCTGCATGGCTGTTAGACTGTTATTTGATTGCTATTGGGAGGAGAGGAGTCCATGGGACAATATTTCTATGAAGATGTGGTCTGCACTATGAAGAAGCTTAGGACCACTGATTAATAAGAATGCCCACAGTTACGATAGATAGGATAAAAGTGTACACAGAGTATAAACCCTCTTGCTTCAGGACAAAAGCTGACTGCTCACTAATAAATTTGGGAAGAAAATTCCATTGTGGGCATGTTTATTCCACATCTGCCTCCTGCAGGGTTTCTTTCTTACACACTCCTCTGAAGCATCTGGTGCTGATCACAGGATGGACCCATGGTCTGATTCAGTCTGGCAAGCCCTAGGTTGCAAGCTGTAAGCAGGGGAATGGTTCTGCTGTTGGGGAATCTTTCCTGGTGTTTACACTACCCCAGGATGCTACAGCACATATTGCATTATATTTTATTTATGGATTTTTCAGTCAAGCTTCAGACACAGAACGGAAGGTTTACTTTGATTTTTGACAGGTTTCAGAGTAACAGCCGTGTTAGTCTGTATTCGCAAAAAGAAAAGGAGGACTTGTGGCACCTTAGAGACTAACCAATTTATTTGAGCACGAGCTTTCGTGAGCTACAGCTCACTTCATCGGATTCATCCGATGAAGTGAGCTGTAGCTCACGAAAGCTCATGCTCAAATAAATTGGTTAGTCTCTAAGGTGCCACAAGTCCTCCTTTTCTTTTTTTTGATTTTTGAGTTTAGTGTTAATCAGATTGAGCACAAATTACTTATAGATTGAGGGTATCACTATAGTTCCTTGAACACACTGAACGTTCGAACCATTGTCAATAAGATATTGGTGCCTTCTCTTCAGCCACACTCAGCCTGACTCCCACCCTGGTAGATATCTGGGGTGGAGCAGCACGTGTCCCCACATCACCACCCATCCATCACCTATGGTTCTCTGGACACAAGGGGTTTCAAAAATATGCTCTGCAAGTCAGGCCATATCTATTATGTTGCTCAGGGGTGTGGAAAAAACACCCCCCTGAGCGATGCAAGTTTTACCAGCATAAGTGACAGTGTAGATATGGCCTGATTTCCAGAGCTTCTCCTGCCAACATAGCTACCACCACTCACTGAGGTGCTTTTATTTGGTCAACAAGCGAGCTCTCCCCCATTGGCATGGAACAGCTACACAAGGGCTCTGACAGCGGCACAGCTGCATCCATCCAGCTGTGCTGCTGTGAGCTCTTTAGTGTAGACATGGCCTCAGTGAGTGCTATTAAAAATTTAACTTCAAGATGTGAAACAGCAAAAGGGAACTCAGCTTAGACTCTGAATACACCTTCCGATTTTACTAAGTTTTAATATTTATGTTGTTTGTTTCTACAAAACATGGTTCAACTTTGTTTCACATTCTGTTTTCTGCATCGTTCCCATTTATTATTGCTATCTATGTGCCATGTTCATGCTCCCTGACTCTGTTTGAGTCATCTCATTCTCATCCAATGAGCTAATATAGCAATGAATTAAATCTAAAAATCACAATAGCTTTCATAACAGATTCTATCTTTTCATTATTAAGATATTGGTTGTATATATATAATTCTCCCACACCATGTCTGACATTAGTGTACTCTGTCCTGTCTTGTACATCAAACACCTGCTCTAGTGTTGGATTTCGTAGTGCTGAAGCACAAGTTACATTGAGTTAAATTTGAGCTTTGATCCACTGACAGCTCACTTTTAACTGCTCTGTAGCAGTATTCACACTCCACAGAAAAATATTGTTAGACACTTTCACCTGAATTTTCTCACATGGCTCATTTGATTCTAATGTTTGTGGACTCCAGGAGAACATGGGAAAGCTAGGATTGGTTTGTGAACATTTTCACTCACACAGAAGCAGGCTCTGTGTGAAATGAAGATCCATGGATGTATGCATATCACTGTCCTTCAAAAAATTGGCCTTTATTCAGACGGCCCACATAAGCCAGGAGCAGGGTTCATGTATGCAGTTATTTCTCTTGCTTGAGGTAGTTCACTAAAAGGGGCAGCGTGAACACAGTTGCACAGAAAGTGACTTAGGCTAGTCACCCAAGGATGCTTCCCAACCCCCTTGGTAGGTGTTGGACAACTAGCCCAAATCCCCACCACTGACCGCTGCCACCACACTGCTCTTTTGAGGCACGTGCGCAAGCAGACCTGTTGTGCATTCATCAATCCAAGCAGAGAATCAATTCTCCCCTCTGCTGTGTAGACATACTCGGAGTGTCACAAAGGAGGTGAGCAAGGCAGGGCATCTGTCCCTTACTTTAAATTTGGCTACTGGTTTGCATATTGAAAGACTTGTATTATATTTGAAATAATTTTAATTTTTATATTTTTCAGAAGAGCTTGGGACAGAGAACGGTAGGTTTACCTTGATTTTTGAGTTTAGTGTTAATCACACAGAGCGCAAATTGCTTCTATTTTGTTAGTATCACAAATATTTCTTCAAGACACTCAGGACTCAAGCCCTTGTTGAAAAGGAGTCAGTGGCAATTTGTGGCTGGGATATGGGCATTTATAAAAAGGAGTCAGTAGAGTGTGGGCTGTGTCATAAGTATAAAAGGAAGGGTAAACCCCTTTAAAATCCCTCCTGGCCAGAGGAAAAATCCTCTCACCTGTAAAGGGTTAAGAAGCTAAAGGTAACCTTGCTGGCACCTGACCAAAATGACCAATGAGGAGACAAGATACTTTCAAAAGCTGGGAGGAGGGAGAGAAACAAAGGGTCTGTGTCTGTCGGTACGCTGCTTTTGCCGGGGATAGAACAGGAATGGAGTCTTAGAACTTTTAGTAAGTAATCTAGCTAGGTATGTGTTAGATTATGATTTCTTTAAATGGCTGAGAAAAGAACTGTGCTGAATAGAATGACTATTTCTGTCTGTGTGTCTTTTTTGTAACTTAAGGTTTTGCCTAGAGGGATTCTCTATGTTTTGAATCTAATTACCCTGTACCCTACCATCCTGATTTTACAGAGGTGATTCCTTTACTTCTATTTACTTCTATTTCTATTAAAAGTCTTCTTGTAAGAAAACTGAATGCTTTTTCATTGTTCTCAGATCCAAGGGTTTGGGTCTGTGGTCACCTATGCAAATTGGTGAGGATTTTTACCAAACCTTTCCCAGGAAGTGGGGTGCAAGGGTTGGGAGGATTTTGGGGGGAAAGACGTGTCCAAACTATGTTTCCCAGTAAACCCAGTTAGAGTTTGGTGGTGGCAGTGGATATTCCAAGGACAAAGGATAAAATTAATTTGTACCTTGGGGAAGTTTTAACCTAAGCTGGTAAAAGTAAGCTTAGGAGGTTTTCATGCAGGTCCCCACATCTGTACCCTAGAGTTCAGAGTGGGGGAGGAACCTTGACAGGCTGGGTCTCCAGTTTGGTGTGAGCCCAAACAGGGCTTTTGCTTTGGTTGGTTCTGGAATGCAAGATTCTGAGCGGTTACTAGATGTGGCTGATGACTCAGGTGTGGTGTGTAGGAAAGAGGATAAATGAGAAAACAGGCAGCTGTGACTTGGGGGAGGGGGGTTTCTGCAGGGAGATCTGCTGGAGTGAGACATGGTAAGATGTGTCCACCCAAATTTAATGGAAAACACATGGTTCTTTTGCAGGCCAGCTCACAAATGACAACAGTATGTTACTTTGTTTTATCAGTTGCTACTATCTTTCAGAAAAATGTTCTTTAATGGAAACAGTTATTTTGTCATTTCATTGTTTTTCTTCAATCCAAGGACAGATCGTTACCCATCAGGTTGCTATTCATCCCTGTAACTGCACCGTTGGGGATGTTATCTCCCATCAAGTTGATCATTATGTTAGAAAATTTGTACTATTTTCCCTCTGGCCTCAAACTGAAGGACTAATTTTAAGAAACACTTTATGATATAAAGTCAGTATTGCTGTGCCTCCTCTTCCATTAGTTTTCACTGAGAGTGTATGTAGAAAATCACACTTAGACTTCTATAATCCCTCTGTATCACCTCAGTCCCTCTGTTCTGTCTTGTCTGTGATCTCCTCCCTCTGCCACTGTTGCTTCTCTCCACTCTCTGGTCTTTCCCTTTCTGTGTCTTCTTCTCTGGTCATCTTCTGCTGTTCCTTCTCTGATCTTCTGCACTCTAACTCTCACTCACTCACTCACTCACTCACTCACTCACTCACTCACTCACTCACACACACACACACACGCCAGCCTGTCAGTGTCTCCTTATATCAGTTTCTAGCCTTCTATGATTGGTTGACCTTTCAGGCTTGGTAATTAGCATGGACCCTCCCCTTGATCCTCCCTGCGTGGGTGAGAACTGTTCAGCCAATCAGATTTGCCTGTCACTTGAGCTGCTCCTCTTCCTAACCCCTCCCTTCAGGTGATTTGGACTGAGTTGAGTCATCCCTCTTTGAACTTTACTTTAGCCCTCTTTCTTATCTGTTATTGGTCAGTTTAGTCTGTGTCCTCCATCTTTGTTGTTTTCTAATGTAAAATCAATGTGGCCACCATTTTGGATTTTTTTAGCTCTAAACTATCATTATTTATAACTTATTCAATGTATCTAATCTCAAACTAAACTACTGTTCTCTGCAGACTAAAGCATCCTGATGCTGTTACTACCTTTGTTATGCTAACTGGGAGAGGTGAACTATTCAAGATGTCTCTCACCCCCTCCCCCTCCCTCTCTCAGACTGTCAGTCTCTCTATTCTTGTTTCTGTCCTAGGTGCTGCAATCTTTTTACAGGATCAAAGCAAATAAAAACCTCTTGTAACAATGCCAAGTTCTCTCTCTCCCTGTCTCTATTTTAGTCCTTTCATTTCTCATCAAATGAGATCATGCAATGATGAATGCAGTATAAAAATCTAGATAAAATCTGGTTTCAGTTCTATCTTTCATTATTAAGATGTTTTATGTATCTGTATCCCCCTGCCATCCCAGGTTGAATTGTTGGTGCCACGTGTCCTGGGTCAGGCCTCATACACTTGCCTTAGGGTACGTCTACACTTAAAAATGCTACGGTGGCACAGCTGGGCTGCTGCAGAGGCTCCATTGTTGAGCTTCAGTGTGTACACCATCTATGCCTATGCCAGGGATTCTGCCATTGGCATAGGTCATCCATCTCTGAGAGGCAGTAGCTAAGGGCTTGTGTACACTTCCAGTGCTGCAACACTCAGTGAAGACACTACTATGCCCAAAGGAGAGCCTCCTCTGTCAGTGTAGGCACTCCACGCCCATGAGAGGTGTTAGCTATATCATTGGCAGAAGCCGTCCCATCTACATACTGCTATCTACACCAGAGGTTAGGTTGATATAACGATTTCATTTAGGGGTGTGAATTTTTCATACCCCAGAGTGAAGTAGTCATGCAGAACTAACATTCTAGGCTATACCAGGCCTTAATAGTAGATTTCACTGCTACAGAGTAAGTTTTAGCTTCTGAAACTTCATTTTTAGCTTCTCAGTAACCATATTCATGCTCCACAGAAAAGTGAAGTTAGCCACTTTCAGTTGAATTTTGAAACATGGCTGCTTTGACTCTAATGTTTGTTCTTGTCCCACAGGTGACCTTCAGGAGAAATTGAGTAAATTGGACTTGCTTTGTGAATAATTTCACTCACACAGATGCATGTTCTGTGCTGAAACCATCACTGCCCTTAAAATAGTCAGCCTTTATTTGGATGGCTCACTCTTTCATTAAATTTGTGGGGGGAAAACTCTCACAACCAATGGAGGAGATTCATGTATCTAGTTAATTTTCTGTCATGAGTTAGGGTGCTAAAAATAGCAGTGTGGAGAGAGTGACAGAGGCAGCAGCTTGGGCTAGTCATCTAAGCAGAATGCTGCCTGACTCCCATGAACATACAGCTTTAAATTAGGATGCTACCGTGCATATTGAAAGACTTGTATTCTTTTAAACCAAATTTTATTTTCCTGTTTTTAGGCAAGCTTGAAAAACAGGACATTGGGTTTACTTAGAATTTTTAGTTCAATTTTAGCCAGCTTGAGCACAAATTAATGGTAGATAGTTCCTTCGACAGACTGAGGATTCAAGCCATTGTCAATAAGGTGTTTGTGATAATGGGTGTCTGGGAGAAGGGCATTTGTAAACAGGAGTCAGTTGGGTGTGGGCTGGGTCTCCAGTTTGGTCTGAGCCCAGGGCTTTTGGTTTGTTTAGTTCTGGAATGCAAGATTCTGAGCGATTACTAGATGTGGCTGATGACTCAGGTGTGGTGTGTAGGAAAGGGGATAAATGAGAAAACTGGCAGCTGTGACTTGGGGTGGGGGGTGTTCTGCAGGGAGATCTGCTGTAGTGAGACACGGGAAGATGTGTTCACCAAATTTTTAATTGAAAACACACTGTTCTTTTGCAGGCCAGCTAATAAATGACAACAGTAAGTTGTCTTTGATTTATCAGTTGCTACTATCTCAGAAAAATGTTCTTTAATGGAAACAGCTATTTTGTCATTTCATTGTTTTTCTTCAATCCAAGGACAGATAGTTACCCATCAGGTTGCTTTTACACCTTTTAACTGAACTGTTGGGGACATTCTCTCCCATCAAGGTGATTTGTTACCTTAGAATATTTGTACTTGTTTTCTCTCTGGCCTCAAATTATAGGACTCATTTTAAGTATCACTTTATGGTATACAGAGTCAATATTGCCGTGCCTCCTCTTCCATTACTTTTTTCTTAGTGTATGCAGGAGGCTAGCGTGAGATATTTATGGTGTTAACTTTTTCGGGATGTAGTACTTAATTCGGAAAATCCTGCTAAGGAGATAAAAATTATGTCTTTTACACATTGGGCATGTAGAAATGTAACTATGAATTTCAAAAAATGCCGTGTTTTGTATTCTCAACCACACTGCAGCTTCTTCATGCTGCTCTCCCTACACAAAATCCTTCCCAAACGAAACAAAAATATGAACACTAGGGAATTGCCCATGCACTGGAGCTCCTTTCTGTGGTGTGCCACCAAGATATTTATGCCTCCATTTTCACCTCCTCCTTGACCTAGGGTAAGGGGCTTGACCAGGAAACAGCTATAATGGCTCAGCATTCATACTACCTGCCTTCTGTAACACCCATGGGCTCTGTTGGTAATGAGAATAATTTAGCATGTCCTTCAAGCTGCTGTGCCCTGCAAGGTGGGAACATCTGACCTAAGGTCTGTCTCCAAATTGAAGGGGACTGTGACGGGGTTGGGACTCACCACCACGGTGCCTCCCGCTGGTGACTCCGGGAATTAGCTCAGTCCATGTGGAGTGCCCTCTGCCAGTGGTGTCCCATCCATCTCTTGCCTTCCGTTGGTGTCTGGACCCGCATTGCTCCCCACTCAGCGGCATCCTCTTCAGGACACTTCCCTCCAGCAGTGCCCCTTAGTCCATGCTCACCCCCTTCCGGGGGGTGTTGGATTAACAGCAGTCTTTTCTCTTCACCCCAGTCACCATGGCCAACCACATCCCCAAAGTCTAACCCCTTCTATGAGGGGTCGGGTGCAGTCCACTATGTCCACTTCTAATGGCTGGGTATAGTACAAGGGGGAAGGGGGGGACCCAGGCCTACCCTCTACTCTGGGTCCCGGCCCAGGGACCTTCTGGTGGCAGCCTCCCAGCCCTCCTTCACTCCCATTGTCCACCTCTCCTCCCTGGGCCGCTTCCCCTTCGGCCCCGTTGCACCTTGTGGGCCCTTGTATCAGGGCCTGCAGCCTGGCAGGTATTGGGCTGGAGCTCTCCTCAGCTCCCACAAGCCTGCCCAGCACTGCACTGTCCTGGGTGCTGGTCTCTTTCACTCAGGAGACAGACCTTCTCCCTTGAAGGTCTGGGAGAGACTGCCTGTTTGGGCAGCCTTTATATAGGGCCTAGCCTGGTCCTGATTGACTGCCTCTTGCTTAGCCCTGATTGGCTCTCTAACAGGCCCTCCCTGATTGGCTGCCGCTTTGCACAGCATCTCTGGCCTGTCTTTGCCCACTTTCACAGGCGGGTGGGGCACTCGCCCCACCACAGGGACAATGAAAGCAAAACCTTTCAAAACTCCTCTCCCACCTCTATCCTGAGTGTCCTTGCACATTTTTTAGCCACAGCTCCAAATATCTTGAATAACCTTCAGTCCAATGACTAGGGCATTGAGATGAGAGGTGGGAAATTCAAGTATAAATCCCTGATCCACTTCAGGCAGAGGGTGAAAAGAGCATCTTCCACATCTTGATCGAGTGCTGTAACAAAAGGCCCTGGTTAGAGACGGTTTGTGTGTGTAGGTAGGAGGATTTTGAGGTGAGAATGGCAGTTGCATTCTTTGTCTGTTTTCAAAGAAAATAATTTTGTTCAGACTGACCTTGTTAGCATTTCCATGGATTTTCATGTGAGCTATTCATATATATCCGAAGAAGGATGGAACCTGTTTGTGAATACTTAAATATTGATTTTATTTTCCAGGAAAACTGCAGGAAAATAATCATAAGTATTGATGGGCTTGTCTGGTGACTTCACACCCCAACACCCCAAAATAAAATGAAATGAAATCAATGTATAAATACATAAAGGGGTGGGGGGGAGGAACTGAACCTCTAAAATGGAAGAGAATTATGATTTGTTTCTCAAATTTTGTCTTCTCTGAGCTTAGAAACTACTTTTACTGTCAAGGGACCCTATTTTGTGTTATACTTGCCCTTGATTTTGCATCTGCACCTTCAGTGTGCATGGGCCTGATCTTCAGAGTTGTTGAGCACCTCTAACTCCCAATTAAGTCAACAGGAGACACAAGTTTTCCAGACACAAGGGGTCTCAAACATACACACTGCAAGTCAGTGGCCACTATTAAAAAATTTACTTATCCTGAGTATTACAAAGGAAGTGGAGCAGGGCAGGGAGTCTGTCCCTTACTTTAATTTGGCTACTGATTTGCATATTGAAAGACTTCTATTATGTTTGAAATAATTTTTATTGTTGCGGTTTTAAGAGGCGCTTGAGAAATTAGATTTATTTTGATTTCTTAGTTTAATGTTAATTAGATTGAGCACACAATTCTTTTAAACCCCATAAGAGAACTGTTCAGGACATTTCCTCAAAGAAAGTTGTTGTGCTACCTTAGAATATTTGTACGTATTTTTCCTCTGGTCTAAAACTGAAGGACTGATTTTAAGTATCATATATTATGGACACTTTTTATCTTTTCTCACATTCCAATGTTGCTTCATCTTTCCCCTTCAGGCTTTCCTTCTATATGCTGTTACTCCAAGACTGGACCCAAGGCACTCCAATACTGGACTGCCTAAAATTATAAATTGATTGACAATTTATTCTGTCCATGTGTTTCTTATACCTCATTCTTAATAGCTTAGTAACCATAGTGACACTCTACATAAAAGTGGTGTTAGTCACTTTCAGCTGAATTTTGAGAAAGACTTCTTTAATTCTAATCTTTTTTTCTTGTCTTATAGATGATCTCCAGCAGAAAAAAAGTAAGTTTGGATTTGTTTGTGAAAAGCTTAACTCATATAGAATCAGGCTCTGTGCTGACACTAAAAATAGCAGGGTGGATATGGTAAAAACAGCAGTGTGGAGATAGTGGTAAAGATGTTAATTCGGGCTAGGCCTCCAAGTAAAATACCACCTGACCATCTGAGTATATAGTTGGCCATCTAGCTCAAACCTTGTAGCGTTTAGATGTTGCTTGTAATTATTAGAATTGGGAGCACTGGCTGTTGGGAGTCTGAAAGGACAGGAAACAGGAAGGAGCGGGATGGAGTTGAAGAGGCTGAGGAAGAGCTACTGAGAGTGCAGCAGCAGCTTGGAAAAGAGGTTTTCACTTTAAAAAATAAAGTCCTGTTGAAGTTTGTTAGTACCTTGCCTGGCTACTACAACATTTTGGCGACGAGGATGGATTTTCTGCCTCTGAACCCACCTGCACCCTTTCTACAAAGCCCAGGAGAGGTACCAATTGCTTTTACTGCCTGGATCCATATGTTTGAGACTTATCTGCTTGCAATCAGTGCTACAGAGACTTCTGAAGTAAAAAAGCATGCTCTGCTAATCCACTGCCTTGGAGCAGAAGGGCAGCATATATTTTACACTTTTCCCCTTGCGGACGATAAATATGAGCCTGCACTCACTGCATTAAAGAACTTTTTTGTACCAAAAGTGAATGTAGTCGCTAATCACTACAGATTTTGCCAGTGTGAGCACAAACCAGGGGAGACTATAATGCAGTATATCGCTTCCCTGAGGAGTCTGATTGTAACTTGTGACTTTGGGAATATGGCAGATGAGATGATTAGAGACCAGCTCATTGAGAAAACAACCATGCTTCGTGTAAGAGAACGCTTACTTCTAGAACCACAACTTACACTAAAAAAAGCAATAACCATTGCTACCCAGATTGAGTCAGCTACAGCTGAAGCCAAAATAATGAGCATGGATACAGGAGGTACAGTCCAGGCTGTGACTCCTTTGCCGAAAAGTTCACTATCGCTGCAGACAAACAGTTACAAGAGGAAAACTAATGAAAAACCATCAGATCAGCAAATTCAAAACAGTAAAAGCATGCTTTCGCTGCGGATCCCCACAACACCTTGCAAGCTACACAGGATGTCCGGCAAAAGTAGCTCAGTGCAATCATTGCAAAAAGATTAGGCATTTTGCTAAGGTATGTCGCAGCAGCCAGTTCAATCAACAGGTGCATTGTAGTGACTCAGAAGAAGGGTGGAGGCATTCGCCTTTGTGTGGACTTAAGGGAGACAAATAAAGCTATTGTGATTGACAGCCATCCTCTTCCTCACATAGAAGAAGTATTTGCAGAACTCCGTGGAGCAAAGTTTTTTTCTACTCTTGATTTGCAGAGCGCATACCACCAGGTTATGTAGCATGAAGATAGCAGAGACCTCACAGCATTGTGGTGGAAAATTAACCACGTGTTGTGTTTGGATCAGAACAAACCTGAGGCCAGTTTTATTCAAGCATGCGCAAACAGGGAGAGTCAGCCAGAGCTGCTATGTCGTAAACAGAAAATACAGGAGTTTATATAGCTGAAAACCAGAATTGGTCAAGCACACTTCCACCAATGGAGCTTTCCCTTATTTGGCATATAATGCGAGCCTTAACAGTAGTTTTGCCTTATTTGGAATTTGGAATATAGCAAAACAAGCTTTTCCTGTTATTGACAGGTTGTTCTTTTGTGGTTAGCAGTCTTTTCTAATTTCTAGCTGTTAGGGTTACATTTCTTAATCTGTGCTGCTGCAATTGCCTGACAATGGAATTTTCCTTACTCTCTTCTTAGGCTTCATATACACAGTTAGCTTGACCAAAGTTTTAGGCCTACTTGGGTCTACTGTGTTTTTCCTCCACATTCCCCACTTTGGTGCCTTGTTGGCACCACTAATTGGGCCTAAACTTCCATAGCCATAGAATCATAGAATATCAGGGTTGGAAGGGACCTCAGGAGGTCATCTAATCCAACCCCCTGCTCAAAGCAGGACCAATCCCCAATTAAATCATCCCAGCCAGGGCTTTGTCAAGCCTGACCTTAAAAACTTCTAAGGAAGGAGATTCTACCACCTCCCTAGGTAACACATTCCAGTGTTTCACCACCCTCTTGGTGAAAAAGTTTTTCCTAATATCCAACCTAAACCTCCCCCACTGCAACTTGAGACCATTACTCCTTGTCCTGTCCTCTTCTACCACTGAGAATAGTCTAGAACCATCCTCTCTGGAACCACCTCTCAAGTAGTTGAAAGTAGCTATCAAATCCCCCCTCATTCTTCTCTTCTGCAGACTAAACAATCCCAGTTCCCTCAGCCTCTCCTCATAAGTCATGTGTTCCAGACCCCTAATCATTTTTGTTGCCCTTCGCTGGACTCTCTCCAATTTCTCCACATCCTTCTTGTAGTGTGGGGCCCAAAACTGGACACAGTACTCCAGATGAGGCCTCACCAATGTCAAATAGAGGGGAACGATCACGTCCCTCGATCTGCTCGCTATGCCCCTACTTATACATCCCAAAATGCCATTGGCCTTCTTGGCAACAAGGGCACACTGCTGACTCATAGCCAGCTTCTCGTCCACTGTCACCCCTAGGTCCTTTTCCGCAGAACTGCTGCCTAGCCATTCGGTCCCTAGTCTGTAGCTGTGCATTGGGTTCTTCCGTCCTAAGTGCAGGACCCTGCACTTATCCTTATTGAACCTCATCAGATTTCTTTTGGCCCAATCCTCCAATTTGTCTAGGGCCCTCTGTATCCTATCCCTGCTCTGCAGCGTATCTACCACTCCTCCTAGTTTAGTATTATCCGCAAATTTGCTGAGAGTGCAATCCACACCATCCTCCAGATCATTTATGAAGATATTGAACAAAACCGGCCCCAGGACCGACCCCTGGGGCACTCCACTTGACACCGGCTGCCAACTAGACGTGGAGCCATTGATCACTACCCATTGAGCCCAACAATCTAGCCAACTTTCTACCCACCTTATAGTGCATTCATCCAGCCCGTACTTCTTTAACTTGCTGACAAGAATACTGTGGGAGACCGTGTCAAAAGCTTTGCTAAAGTCAAGAAACAATATATCCACTGCTTTCCCTTCATCCACAGAACCAGTAATCTCATCATAGAAGGCGATTAGATTAGTCAGGCATGACCTTCCCTTGGTGAATCCATGCTGACTGTTCCTGATCACTTTCCTCTCATGTAAGTGCTTCAGGATTGATTCCTTGAGGACCTGCTCCATGATTTTTCCAGGGACTGAGGTGAGGCTGACTGGCCTGTAGTTCCCAGGATCCTCCTTCTTCCCTTTTTTAAAGATTGGCACTACATTAACCTTTTTCCAGTCATCTGGGACTTCCCCCGTTCGCCACGAGTTTTCAAAGATAATGGCCAATGGCTCTGCAATCACAGCCGCCAATTCCTTCAACACTCTCGTATGCAACTCGTCCGGCCCCATGGACTGTGCACGTCCAGCTTTTCTAAATAGTCCCTAACCACCTCTTTCTCCACTGAGGGCTGGCCATCTACTCCCCATGCTGTGATGCCCAGCGCAGCAGTCTGGGAGCTGACCTTGTTCGTGAAGACAGAGGCAAAAAAAGCATTGAGTACATTAGCTTTTTCCACATCCTCTGTCACTAGTTTGCCTCCCTCATTCAGTAAGGGGCCCACACTTTCCTTGGCTTTCTTCTTGTTGCCAACATACCTGAAGAAACCCTTCTTGTTACTCTTGACATCTCTTGCTAGCTGCAGCTCCAGGTGCGATTTGGCCCTCCTGATTTCATTCCTACATGCCCGAGCAATATTTTTATACTTATCCCTGGTCATATGTCCAACCTTCCACTTCTTGTAAGCTTCTTTTTTATGTTTAAGATCCGCTAGGATTTCACCGTTAAGCCAAGCTGGTCGCCTGCCATATTTACTATTCTTTCGACTCATCGGGATGGTTTGTCCCTGTAACCTCAACAGGGATTCCTTGAAATACAGCCAGCTCTCCTGGACTCCTTTCCCCTTCATGTTAGTCCCCCAGGGGATCCTACCCATCCGTTCCCTGAGGGAGTCAAAGTCTGCTTTCCTGAAGTCCAGGGTCCGTATCCTGCTGCTTACCTTTCTTCCCTGCATCAGGATCCTGAACTCAACCAACTCATGGTCACTGCCCCCCAGATTCCCATCCACTTTTGCTTCCCCCACTAATTCTTCCCTGTTTATGAGCAGCAGGTCAAGAAAAGCTCCCCCCCTAGTTGGCTCGTCTAGCACTTGCACCAGGAAATTGTCCCCTACGCTTTCCAAAAACTTCCTGGATTGTCTATGCACCGCTGTATTGCTCTCCCAGCAGATATCAGGAAAATTAAAGTCACCCATGAGAACCAGGGCGTGCGATCTAGTAGCTTCTGCCTTTCAATCTCCTCCTTTTCTTCCTCCTGTTCTTTTGCCCAAACTGTATCATACATCTCATTTACAATCATCATGCCATCTGCTTTCTTGAACCGAGATTGGCACGTCTAGGGCTGGATAGGCAATGATAACTATGTTTATTACAGCAACAATAACATATCCCTATGCTAAACAGCAGTAAAAGCAACAACATTCCCATGGTGATAATATGATGCGGCTGGGATTGTTGTATAGCTTTAGTCACAAAACACAATACATCAGTCTGGGTACACAAAGTAGACATTTTATAGGCAGTATAAGAGGCATTCTTTTCAGCTTGATATATATTTTGGAGCGTGTGAATTTGTCTCTGTCATTCGGAAATTTTCTGAACCTCTGGTAGGATTGAAAGCAAATTTTGGAATCGATCAGGTACTAAAGTAGTCCAGTTAAAGGGTATTTGGAACCTAAGGGCTAATTGTAGAATTTTATCCTCAGGCCAATGAATGATATGATTGACTGCGGCTGTAGTGAGATTGAAGTGTACACCATTCAAGGTAGTGGTCTCAACATGCACACAGCTATTATTAGCTTGGAAAAGTAGGTGTCCTGTCAGGGTAGTCCCGTGTCCCATACCCTCCCAACAAATGTTGTCATGAACAGTGACAACCTCTCCTGGTTTTAGTTTAAGTACACACTGAAGTTGAGGGGGTTCTAATGGCCAGCGTGTCCATTGGCTTCCAATCCCTACCCAAATGTTGGGCGTTATTCCAGGAGCACTGACTACAAATCACTTGGGCATACCAGGTAGTTCAAGTTCCCAAATGTCTCAGTGAATTATCCAATCCCACATGCATCCTCCCCACGGACCCGGCAGGATTCAGTAGGTGGGAGCCCATACCCCTCCGACTGGCACGTGTGCTTGGAAGGAGCACTGAGAACATCTGCATTTCCACTCAGAAAATCTCCAAGTATGTCTCCACAGCCACAGATCAGACGGTACTCCTTAGGTGACTGTAAGGGCAGAGGGCCATGCCTGATGTTCAAGATCCCTCTGAATGGCTGTGAGCTGGTCATTCAGAAAATCCTTAACCTCTGAACAAGCCTGTTCCCACTGCAATGCCTTTCCAGCATTGGTGATACCCAGTACCATCTCTGTTAACAGCTTTTGAGTCATTGAACTAAGGGCAGAGATAACGTATAATTCACCAACACCAGCCTGAACCTGGGCTAGCTGTGTTCCAGTAATAAGGCCTGTGGCTTTTTCCAACTGTCCGAATTTTTCCTCATGTTGCTGATCTTTATGGATATTCCAGATTGCAGCTACGCTATTTGCCCCATCCCATAGGTGTCCAGCCAACTCCCTCTTCTTTCTAGCGGAAACCCAGGTCTGTTGCTCTGCCAACCGAATGGAAGCTCCTTTTGAATAATTAGGATATAGAGGTAATCTGAAAACTAGATAAGGGTAGTGTAAATTTTATAGTCCATAGTGTAGCATTAATTACAGTCCATCAAAACTCCAACCCATCTCTCTTTGATGAAGTATTATACCACATTTGATGGCTGAACACGCTTATATACTCTTGAGAGGCCTCAGCATCAATAGCATAGGATGGGGTGTACTGCAATATGGTACAGTTTAAATTATTAGTTATTGGGACATTTTCAGTACAGGTAATTTTTTCAGCAGCAGAACAAACTTTTTGGGTATTTGTTTGGTTATTTACCAGTTGGGTGACCAAATAACAATAAGGGTCTTTTTTTATCTACCATGCTACAAATTCCGGGAATGGCCATCATATCTGTCCCACTATGGGCCCCATCAATTTCAATTTCTGACTTTTGGGCCTCAGTTGCAGTGATATCATATATTTCTATTTCCACCAACCCATCTGTTCTCCACTCAATCATTCGCTCATATGAACGGTCCTGAACCTTAAAGAATAATTTCTCTGAGCAAAATTTCCACAAATCACTTAAATGTGAAGGTTTTGGCCATTGGGTTTCATTTGAATATACGGTACCATCTATATTTGGGTAGGTTGTGGGGGGGTGGTGAGGTTAATGGAGGGAGGGATGGTGGGGTTGATGGTTGTGATAGCAAGGCTTTTTGGATATTCATTGTCTGGGAACCAATTAGGGAGAGTAGTACATCCACAGGGTACTTGCCCAATGGCACATTCTGCTGCCCCCGGGAGAAACCCTAAATACCAAGTAGTGCTACATTCCCAAGCAAAGAGTACACAACTCCCTCCTTGCCAGTATACAATACTCCGTTTCTTCCACCAGGGCCAGTTCTCCATGTCTTTTGTGGTTAGGAATTCTTGTACCTTGGCTCCAGCAGAGCGGATGTTCCTCTTCCTTTCTTGCAAAGTCCATGGTTTAACATCATACAAGGGAGGGGTGACTGGCACTGTATCCAGTCTTTCAAAGGGGTTTTTTGTTGACGAATTGCTGGTAGCTTTGTCCATCGAAAAGAATATAACAGTATCATGAAAATTCAGGAATAGTAGCAAGAACATAGTTACACATACAAAACAAATAGATTGCATCAGCCATCTTTGCACCATGGCTGATTCTTTTATTCTGACCGCGGGGTTGGTCATGGCAGCCGAGAGCCAGCAGGCGCTAGGCTCTCCACTGGACTTCTAAAGGCTTTATTCTGGCCTTTGGTCTCCGGTGTCCCTCTTACCAGCAGGCTGACGCCTCAGCTGGCTATAAAGGCGAATCACTGGAGGTGTCACTTTCTTTTCCTGAGGTTGTATCTAGGTTCCCTTTTGGAGCCTGAAGAGGGGTTGTTGTCATGGTCACGCTGGTTGATTTCGGGAACTGGATCTGCCGGTTGGAAATCCCCAGCGTCTGGGTCCAGAGGTGGCATTGTTTTCTTGCAGTGGGAGGCATGAATGCAGCTGACGAGTCCCTTACACTTGACCGGCCATACCTCGGAATCCGTGCATTTGTTTCTTAGTGGTTCGTTTAGGGACTGAGGATCTGTGAGACCAAGGTGGGCGAGTCAGTGTAACCTTGGGGTAACCTGGTCCAAGTGTATTGACACCCTTGGTAGGTGAAAGCAAACAGATATTGAGTATCTTTGCGGATGGGAATAGAGAAGAAAGCTGAACAGAGGTCAACAACCATGAAATAAACAGCAGAAAGGGAAATATAGGAGAGAATAATAGCAGGATTTGGGACAACTGGGTAGGTAGGGAGAACAGCAGCATTGACAGCACGGAGATCCTGGACAAAGCGCCAAGTCTGCTTGCCAGGTTTCCTTCAGGTAAAATGGGGGTGTTACATTCACTGACTGTAGGAATAATAACTCCTTGTCGAATTAGGGAGGTAACTACTTCGCGGATTCCCTCCTCGGCCTCCCTTGAGAGAGGGTATTGCTGAACTCTATCATAGAATCATAGAATCATAGAATATCAGGGTTGGAAGGGACCCCAGAAGGTCATCTAGTCCAACCCCCTGCTTGAAGCAGGACCAATTCCCAGTTAAATCATCCCAGCCAGGGCTTTTTCAAGGAAGGGGCTTTGTCGGATCTAGGCAACTTTGAACTGGTCGGCACCCTACCTGGTTGGTATGTTTGGCCCAGAAACAGGGAGGAACCTTGGCCAGCAATTCCTGTTGCAACAAGGAAGGGCTGGGGTTGGTCTCCTCTTTTGGGGTGCCTACCTGCAGGACTGCCAGGACCTCATTTTGACTGGGGTCAGGGACATCCAAATACACACCGTCTGGGGTGCAATAAATTGTACAGGTTAATTTGCACAGCAAGTCTCTTCCCAGAATGTTAACAGGTGAGCAGGGGCTGAGGGGGAAAGCATTGTGCTCAGACAGAGGACCAATAGAAACGGTCAGAGGTGAGGAGACGGGATGGGGACTAGGAGTGTTGCTCACTCCCACTGCATTTATTATTTCTGAGGTTACTGGGAGGGAAGGGAAATCGCCCACGCGTAGAGTAGACCGCAAGACACCGGTATCTAGCAGGCAAGAGGTAGGGGTACCATTTATTATACAGTTTACATATGGTCCTGTTTGGTTCAAAGGAACAAGTGAAGCGATGATGTCACCCGTCTCCTGGCTATCCTAATGGCTTTGAGGGCATAACAGAACAGGGGAAGAATAATGCAATGAAAGGGCAGGGTCAATTGACCAGTCAGGGCAAGTGGGACAATTGTTTTTCCAATGGCCCACCTGTCCACAATTGTAACAGGAGTCATTACTTTAGCCTCTGGGCAGAGAGACAATGGGGACCTCTGTTGGGTCTCCCTCCTCTTCCCCTTAATGGGCAGTTGCTGTGGGGTTTCTGTATATTCTGGATCTGGAGGGTCATTAATTTAGTTTCGATGTCATCCTTTTTCTTTTCTAACTGACGGTAGTAACGCTGGGTGGCTGCTAGAATTTTGTCTGGGTTTTTTCCTTCCCAATCCACGGTACCAATTTTTAATTGGTCTTCTAATCGTGGGTTGAGTCCTTGGACAAAGGCAGCCACAATGGCTTGTTTGGCATCTTGCTCTGCATTATCTATGCCAGAATATCTCTCAAAAACCTGCTTAAGGCGCTGCATATAATCGGCAGGGTTTTCTCCTTTAATTTGTTTACAAGCACTAATTTTAGTCCAATCTGCCTTTTTTGGGCAGATTTTTAGGACCGCATCCAACAGATTGTTCCTGTCTGAGTTTAAGTCCCGATTATGGCCTTGGTTGTCAATGGGCCAATTTGCCTCACATAAGAAGAGATTTTATGTTTCCCTGGATAGGACTGCTCTCAGGAGTTGATTTAAATCTGCCCAGTTAGGGTTGTAACAGTTTATGACTGTTCTTAATTCTTCTTGGAATTTGACAGGGTCTTCCTTTATTTTTGGGAATCTTTCAACCAAATTATACAAATCTGTGGGAGACCAAGGGGCCTGTACAGTCAACTGGGTTGCCTGGCCTGATTCATTTAAACCTGGGCCTGGAAGTTGGCGCGAGGAAAACGTTGTCTCATGATGGGGAGACAGAGACAGAGGGCTGAACATGGGGGCCCCTGGGATTGTAACTTCTGTAGTCTAGTATTCTTTGCCGGCGGTCCAGATGAATTTTTCGGCAGTCCGTCTAATCGGTTAAATAGGTATCGGACCGAGTCTGTGGGACCCAAGGGTGACTCAGGGGAAGGGGGTGAAGTAGATGCCGATATCGGTGTTACTACTTGGGGCAGGGGTCCCTGGATAGTGGAGTCAGCCTCCAGACTGTAGCCTGGTGGAGGCGTGCGGGGTCTACTGGCCCCTCTATTTGTTCCACCCTGAGTGGATGGACCTGCGCTAACGATCTCCCTATCCAGTTCACCCTGGGTGGACGATCCTGCACCCGACTGTCTAGGTGATGGAGGGGCAGCCAGTTGCCTACATTCTAAGTACAAATCTATAAGATCTCCGGATGGGGCCGAGGGTTTTTTTTGGAGAGGCCTTAAAGGATAAAGGGGTATCTGCTGGCCAGCTGGGGTTTGGGGAAGAGTTAATTTCTCCTTTGCCTCTTTTAATTGCTTTTTAAATTTCTTCTGGGAGTCCTTGAGACTCCTCATTTGAGATTCACGGCGCTGTTTTTCTGTTTCCCCATACCAATCTAAATATGCATCAAACTGACCTTGTCCGACATTATTGACAAGATGTGCGCCTCTGAGGTGCACAATCTTGTCAAGGTTGAAACTTCCATCTAAGGGAAACTGTAATTTCAGATCATCCCTGGTATAACAATTCCATTTCTTTAGAAACTTGCAAGTGAAAGGACTATAATTTGCATACATGTAGTATGCCAGTGTGCCTTTTGGAGGGACAGTGATCCTTTTTGACTCACTGGCCCCCATTTTAGCTGGCGAGTGTGGGAATCCCCTTTTGGACCTCCTAGCTCCCAGAATCCCTACGCATCTTTCACTCGTCACACTCACACAGGGAAGGTTTTGTTTAGGGCCTCCACGACTGTCTTACAGCCTCCCTTCAGCAAAGAGCATCAGCTGGCACCGCATACTCTGTCGCTTCAGGCTAGGTGATCAGACCAGTCAGTGGCTCATAACCAGAGGTAGGGGAGGAAAGAGGGTATGGAAACAAACCGTCCAAGGATGGAAGGGATGGGATCACACACTCCTAGACCCAGACAGGCCCCTCGCTGGTCATGCCATGCAGAGGGAAACTGCTGAGGTCAGGGCATTTATCGCAATGCCCACTAGATGGGGTCACAGGGCTTGCTTTAGAGGCACCTCTGACTTCGCAGGGCGCTCTGGGCGTCTTCCTGTGACTCACACTCACACCGGCCTACCGACCTTCACTTTCACACTGGCACATGGAACCAGGTCTATCCACGACCTGACCAGGTCTATTCATGACCTGCCCAGCCACACTCAGTGGCTCTTCCCGGGGAAACCAAACCTGGATGGGATTCTAACCCACCCCAAGGGTGTCAGGCGTGTCTGGCAGCAAAAGTCCGGAAGAGCGTACAACTCACCCCCAGGCCAGAGCCTATGGGCGATCCTCCACCACAAACCCAATATAGAGATTTCAAAAGGTCTCTTACCTTTTCGGATGGACCCAGGGTCTGGTGGGGAACAGCTCGCGGTCCTCCGGCTCTCGGGGGTCACCATCTATCCGAGTCACGGCACCAAGAATTGTCATGGAAAAATCACCAAGCATTGTGTTTGGTTCAGAACAAGCTTGAAAGCCAGATTTATTCAAGCATGTGCATACAGGGAGAGTCAGCCAGAGCTGCTCTGCCGTAAACAGAAATACAGGAGCTTATATTGCTGAAAACCACAGTTTGTCAAACTCACTTCCTTCAACAGCATTTTCCTTATTTGGCATATAGTGCAAGCTTCAACAGTAGCTTTGCCTTATTTGGAATACAAATACAAGCTTTTCCTGTTATTGACCGGTGTTTTCTTTGTGGTTAACGTTTTTTCTAACTTCTAGTGGTTATGGTTACATTTCTTAAGACGTGCTGTTTGCAATCGACACTCAGTGGAATTTTCCACACTCTCGTCTTATGCTTCATATACACAGTTAGCTTGACCAAAGTTTTAGGCCTAGAAGTTTAGGCCTACTAGATTTTCCTTTACAAGTGCCTAGGGGCTCTGATCGCAGCTGGGATCTTAAGGCCCTATCATAATTGAAATAATCATTTATTAGAATTTCATAAATAAAACATAATTAAGCAGGAAATCATTGCTGCATAATGTGTCAGACTTCCAGGGTCTTGTGCTGCTTTCAAAGCACAGTGTATAATTGCTTATCATGCCATGGGAATATACATCAGAATTGTCATCTGTAACAAAGGTCACATTTATAACATTTTTGTTAACACTGTTGCTTGAGAAATCTTGTTCTCAGGAGCTTTGAAAAGTTTATTTGTCTCCTTACAGTATGCTTAAGTGCTGCTGGGGGTTAGGTTGCATAGATATGGCGCTCACCCCTGAGCTACGTTGTCCTAACTTTTAAGTTTAAACTAGACCACAGACAGTGTTCGCAAGCCCACCCAGAGAAAAGGATATTTGGACACACATGGCCTCTTTCCAGGCAACGTAGACATGCAGGCAGGGCAGGCAGGCATTTGCCAAGAGTTAGCCTAAATTGTTTCTTCAACAGGAAGTTAACAATCCATTGCACCTACCTGAGTGCCCGTCCTCCAGGGATGAGACAAGTGCTGCTGTTTCACACCAGGTCTGTGTGTCTGTCTGTCAGACAGCTCCTGGCTTTCAGCTGCCTTGCTGTACCCTGCCTCGTCAGCCCCTTCCTGGCCAATGCCACACAGCTCATCTTCATCCACTGCTGCAGCTTCCTCCTCCTCTCCAGGGCCTGAAGTACCCCTAATGTTGTAGGAGAGGTGTGTGTGTGTGTGTGTGGGGGGCATAGCATGAACATAGCATCCAGCTCAGTACACAGGACACGTGGGTGGCTCCAGACGTCATGATGTTCTTCATAACCTTGAGCTAGCACTGCCTCAGCTCCTTCCCCATTGCCTGGCATTGGCCCTCGTCACATCTATCTCTGTCCCTGCGGGGTCACTGCAGCTGGGCTTGCACACGCCCCTCACCCCACAGCCTCAGGGGATTGAGCACCTCCCTCTTGGGCCACACGGCAGGAGACCACGTTGCAGCTGGTCTGTCAGTGCTTGGGAACAGGTGTCAGGGAACAGAACGGACATAGCGGCAAAGAACATGCTGGGTATTTAAAAACTCAGCTTTCCAGCACTTGTGACCCCCGGGCAGTGAAGTCCCAAGGTGTTACCAGCCAGGTCACCGCTGACAGGTCACTGCATTGTGGGACTGCAGCTGGAGGATGTTCAATAGGAGGTGTGGGGCATGTGACAAATGTGGGAGTTGTCTGTACTGTTTTTATAAGTGATCTGTATGACTCTGTACCTGTCACCATGGGATTGACACCTAGTGGGTACCGAAGAGTTAACATGCTGCTCCTGGGGCAGAGCAGGAGACATGAGGTGTGTGTGTCACGTAGCTGTCTAGGGTGGTATGAATGGGTCACTGGGGACTGCCTGAAACTGACCCGTATCAATGGAGGGTCCAGAAAGACAATGGGAACCCCAACACTGAACAATTGACATCCCAGGTGAGCTCAGCAGGGCTCTGCAGAAGGAGAACAGTGGACTGGAAGGTGACAGGGTCTGTGTTAAGAACTGGCCTGACTGAGACACATGAGCTCCCCCGGGGTGGAAAGACAAAGAGAAAGAGCCAAAAAGGACTCTCTGGGTGGAGCCCTGGCACTGGCCAGTCTGACTCTGTCTTAGACTCTGCTTCTCTGTGCTCACCTAACCCATGCATAATCCGGTCGGCTAATGAACCCTGCTCTGTTTTGTCAGTGCTGCCTGGTGTCACTGCAAATGCTGCCTGGGGTGCATTGATCCCTGAAGAGTGTAAAAGTCTCTAGACAGGAGTCTGGCTCCTTTGGACTCACTGAGCAGAGCTCAAGATGTGAAGCAGGAGGGCTAGAGGCAGAGGCAGAGGCTCAGTCTTGGAAGCACTGAGGGCATGCAGCCTACCCTGAAGGAAGAGTGGGACCCCTTGGGGGTCTGCCACATGGAAGGGGTTCCTCCAAGGGGCTGTTCAAAAGCCAGGGAATAGCACAGATCCAACGGATGCATGTCGGGGGCAAACAATCTAAACAGTTTTAAAATGGAGCGTGGTAAGTTTTTGAGTGTGATGGTGTGACAGGGTTACCTGCCTTGGCAGGGGAGTGGACTCAATGACTCTGGAGGTCCCTGCCAATTCTGTGTCCTGTGACTTCTTATTCCAGTACATGTGCATCCACCACTGCCACTCCGCCAGCAGCTCTCCTTTTCCCCTTCTGTACGCTGAACTAAGGCAGCCAGTCTAATTAGGTTCTGAGACCTGAATCCAAACATGAGGAGGCTTTCACTCACTGCCATTGCAATTCCCCTCAGGGTCCCTGGCCCCGTCCTCCCCACCCCTCCCTGCCAGTCCTCCTCCCCCAGTCCCCTCCAGTCTGACTTAGGCAGAGCGGTGGCTCCTTTTTCCCAGCTGCAGATAATCTGTGCAAACACCAAGAGCAGCAGGACCAGGATGCAGCAGAGAATTCAGACTCCGACAGACAGAGCGAGCCCTGGGCCATGGGAGGGAACAGGGTGAGGGGTTTGCACAGGCTCCATGGGGCTGAGAGTGGTGGGGAATGTACAGTACAAAGAGTGAAACCCTGTAACCTGTGGGTGGATGCTGCTCACCTCCCGCCCTGGGGAAAGAAGGGGGCGGCAGTAGAGTGGGATTGAAATGCAAACTAGAGAACATACAGGTTTCAAAGTAGCAGCCGTGTTAGTCTGTATCCACAAAAAGAAAACGAGGACTTGTGGCACCTTAGAGACTAACAAATTTATTTGAGCACATACAGTGATTCCTGCAAACTCCTGGCTGAGCCAGCAGAGGGCATCTCAACTGCAGCTGCAGGCTGGACACAGCTCACCAGTCCTAGCAATCACTGCAGCCTTCTCATGCCTCTGGTATCACATTTTCTTTCTGTTTCTCATCTTCTTCCTGCTTTGAATCTTTGTATTTCTGTCACACACTAAGGCCAAATTCTGCATTTAGACGGCTATGGGGCCAGCATGACTCCATTAACTTCCATGGAGCTACTCCAGATTGACATCAGCATGAATCCAGAGTGCAGTAGGGTGCTCTGTTCACTTTTGCAAACACCTGTTTACGTAACACAAATGCCTGGCAAACACTTTGAAAGAGCAGGTCTCTGTTAAAGATTTCACACTCATGTAAAAAGCTCCCAATCCAGCAAATACAGGGAAATCAAGATCTGGCAATTCCTGATATTTCTAGGGTAAAAAGCCAGAAAAAAAAACCCCTTAATGTAAATAGGTTTCAGAGGGGTAGCCATGTTAGTCTGTATCAGAAAGTTTATGCCCAAATAAATTTGTTAGTCTCTAAGGTGCCACAGGACTCCTCATTGTTTTTCCTTAATGTAAACAAACAAACCTTTCATACACTATTATATGTAGTCAAAGAAAATTTTTTTCTGCAGAATTAAAATACAATTAAAATGAAAAAAAAACTTGCTGAAAATTTCTATGGCAAAAATTAGAATTTTTAGTGAAAATTTGAAACTAAAAGGTTTTGGCTGACATCCCTCCCCCCCCCCCTCAAAAAAAAAGGCGGGGGGGGGGGGGAAGGGGAGAAGATGCAGTGACTCTCAGGAGTTTGCTCTTTGTGTCCCCATTCTTCTTTGTGGGCTGGACTACATCTATTATAATGCATCATGGTCCCTCCTGTTTGAGGATAAGCTATGCAACCTGGCATCACTAACCATGGTGCAGATACTTTTTGCGTAGAATTTCATTTAGTTGAAAATCTAATCTTCTGTTGAAAAACTGTTTTGATGGATAATTTTCAATTAGTCCTATAGCCCATAATGGAACAAAAAAGGGCACGAGCATGAACCCCATTATTTTGACCCTAATCGGCTCAACTTTAATGGTCCTCTGATCCTACAGACATTGAAGTGAATGCGAGTTTTGCTGTTTTACTTCGTTCATTGAATTCAGGCGCAGGTCCAATGTAAGATTATGTTTTGTTTTCCATATTTACAGCATTAAACTTCTAGACGTGGAGTGAACAGAAATATTCACTCATTTGTGTTATACAGTCCCTGTTCCCTAACCCCTTGAGGCTAAGCTGCTCTGCTTACCTGCCAGTTCAGGCTCTGTCTACACTACAAACTAGGGGTATTCCCCAACTTCTGTACACTTACTCATAGCAGCTCCGTGAGAGCTGGCCTGCGTAGTGACAGCAATGTAGTTGTGGTAGAGCAGGCCGCGGCAGCATGGCTTAGCTGTACCGAATACAATCACTTCTGACATCAGAGGGTAGCTTCTTGGCAGCCATAGTTGCTGCTCTTGCAACTGCAGCTATGTTACTATTTATTCTCACGCTGCCTTTCACAGAGTAGTGCGATTATGTGTGTGCGAGTTTGGGAATCGCACCCCTGGCTCGCAGTGTAGACATAGCCGCAGATATAGGGGGCACTTGGGAGAGATTTTTCTTCTAGTTATTTTGTCCCTATGCTGCTACTGGCAGAAAAATGCCGGGGACCACCACCTCATGCGATTTGGTGTAAGTGACGTGTAAATTTGTTTTTCTTTGTCTGGACAGAAACCCTCTCCCCACTCTTAGGGAAGATAATGCCTGTCATTGGGGTGGCTGCAGGCACTGCACATGTCCACACGACTGTGTCCACTTTTGGAGCAGACAGCACAGACAGAAACTTCCGTCGGGTCAGGGAGATCTGTTATTAAATATTTGTTCCCCATGTAGGAACTTTAGATAGTAATCAAATCATCCCTTAAATTTCTCTTTGTTAATCTAAATAGATTAAGCTCCTTCAGTCTATCACTAAAAGGCAGGTTTTCTAATCCTTTTCTCATTCTTGTGGCACTTCTATGACCCCCTCTCCAATTTGTCAACATCCTTCTTGAATTGTGGGGACCAGAATGGGACACAGGATTCCAGCAGTGGTCACACAGTGCCAAATACAGAGGTAAAATATCCTCTCTGCTCCTACTCAAGGTTCTCCTGTTCATGCATCCCAAGATTGCATTAGCTCTTCTGGCCACAGCATCACACTGCGAGCTCATATTCAGCTGATTATCCACTATGACCCCCAAACCTTTTTCAGAGTCGCTTCTTCCCAAGAAAGAGTTCCATGTACTGTATGTATGGGCTGCATTCTTTGTTCCTAAATGGACATATTTGCATTTAGCCATATTAAAACACATATTGTTTTCTTCTGTCCAGCTTATCAAGAGATCCAGATCATTCTCAATCAGTGACATGTCTTCTTCATTATTTTCCACTCCCCTCATTTTTGTGTCATCTGCAAACTTTATCTGCAATGCAATGTTATCTGCAATGCCCAGTGCCTCGCTAGCGGTCTGTGCTGCACAGAACACGGCAGTGGCTCAGTAAGAGACACACTGCTCTCGCAGTCAGACCCCAGTGCCCAGAGCGGTGCTAGGGGGCCTGTTACAGTGAGTAACAGTCACTAATTAGTGTGTATTATGCAAGACGAAAGTCCTTGCCAGGAGCTGTCTGTGGTGGCCAGGGATTGGTGCATAAACAGAGGAAATGGCAAACAATGTCAAGATGGTCAGCAAATGTAACCCATGCCCCCAAAAGCTCTGTTACATCTTTGGCAGTGTCCAACTACCCCATGGCAGTTAATCCAAATAGACTATGCAGAACTCTTTATGGGATGTATGTTTGTTGTTGTTTACAGGAGATGTCCATTCTAAATTGTCAGAAGCATTCTGTGTGGATTTGACTAGTTCAGTGCAGACAGTGGAGGTGTTAGGGTTCTTGATTTCAAGGATGGGAGTCCCTGAACACATTGCAAAAGTGACTTTCCATTCACATCTGAAGAGTACAAAATATTTGTCAAAACAAATAGTATCAAACATGTCACATCAGCTCCTTCCCACCCTGTCAGAAATTGATCTGGGGAAAGGTTTATCCAGGTGATCAAGCAAGTGATTTCTGCCATGGTTCTGGCTAAAGGCAGTTTATAGAAAACTGGAAATCGTCTGTTGGCATATAGGAATACAATCTACGCAATGTTATTGATGAGGTGTGATATAATGCTCACCTGAACTCATTAATGACTGATCTACTGACTGATGTTTGAAAGCAACAGTGTGCTCACATGGCCACAGCCAGTCACAGCCAACTGTATAGTTTTTACTATAGGAGAAAATATCTTAGTAAAAAATTATCAAGATAATTCAAGGACCGCTGAGGTGATTATGACACAGACAGGCCCCTCTGCCTTATCGGGCGGACGTAGCACCAAACACATCATGGAGATTGGAGAAGACACATAGACCAGCTTTTGTGCCCAAGTTCAGCAAGAAGTTTCAGTTTCATAGACTTTAAGGCCAGAAGGACCATTAATCCATCTAAACTGACCTCCTGTACATCACAGGTCTTTAAATTTGACCCAGAGACCTCTGTACTGAGCCAAAAGACTTTAGCTAATCCTTTAGCCTTTCAGTCCTCATGAGAGTAAACTGTTGAGTTCCACGGGCAGAGAAGAGGAGAGATGCCCAAAGACCTCTGCAGTGGCGGGGAATTGATTAGGTGAGATATGTACAGATAATACCGGCAAGAGACCCATGCCACATGCAGCAGAGGAAGGTGAAATCCCCCCAGTCTGACCTGGGGGGGAATTCCTTCTTGACCCCAAATCTGGTGACCCTGAGCATGTGAAAAAGACATACCAACCACGTGTCTAGAAAGAGGACCAGTCCAGTGTCCCATCTGCAGTAGTGGCCAATCTCTGATGCTTGAGAGGAAGAAAAAAACAAGCAAACAAAAAATTTCCCCAATAAAACAAAAATCCAGAACACTCTGACCAATTGTGCACTAGGGAAAAAAATCCTTCCTGACCCCTGCAGGTGATTGTCTGAAGCCTTGAAGCCTGAAATTAGATAATAGTAATTCTCATAATGAGAGCTGCAGTGTTTTGAGTATGTTGAAGGCACTGCAGAGCTTCCTGTTCTCCCCATGACAGAAAGCGATGAATTCCAAGACCAGATGGAACCACGACGACCATGCTACATACAGAGGCTGCAGAATAACTTCTCTCAGAAGCAGGATTACAATGTATATTTTCGGTACATATTTTAGAAAGACTCCAAGCGATGGTGAATCCACCTCCCCAGGAAGCTGTTCCAATGTTTAATCACACCTAGAGCTAGTAAATTGCATCTTATTTGATGGCTGAGTTTCTAGCTTCAACTTCCAGCCATGGGATTGTGGTCTGCAGTTATCAGCAGGGTTGAAAAGCTCCCCACTCTCAGATCTTTTTTCCATGTGTCAGGACCTTGTTTTCACTAACAAGGTCAGCTCCCAGACTGCTGCGCTGGGCATCACAGAATGGGGAAGAGATGGCCAGCCCTCTGTGGAGATAGAGGTGGTTAGGGACTATTTAGAAAAGCTGGACGTGCACAAGTCCATGGGGCCGGACGAGTTACATCCGAGAGTGCTGAAGGAATTGGCGGCTGTGATTGCAGAGCCCTTGGCCATTATCTTTGAAAACTCGTGGCGAACGGGGGAAGTCCCGGATGACTGAAAAAAGGCTAATGTAGTGCCAATCTTTAAAAAAGGGAAGAAGGAGGATCCTGGGAACTACAGGCCGGTCAGCCTCACCTCAGTCCCTGGAAAAATCATGGAGCAGGTCCTCAAAGAATCAATCCTGAAGCACTTACATGAGAGGAAAGTGATCAGGAACAGTCAGCATGGATTCACCAAGGGAAGGTCATGCCTGACTAATCTAATCGCCTTTTATGATGAGATTACTGGTTCTGTGGATGAAGGGAAAGCAGTGGATGTATTGTTTCTTGACTTTAGCAAAGCTTTTGACACTGTCTCCCACAGTATTCTTGTCAGCAAGTTAAAGAAGTATGGGCTGGATGAATGCACTATAAGGTGGGTAGAAAGCTGGCTAGATTGTCGGGCTCAACGGGTAGTGATAAATGGCTCCATGTCTAGTTGGCAGCCGGTGTCAAGTGGAGTGCCCCAGGGGTCGGTCCTGGGGCCGGTTTTGTTCAATATCTTCATAAATGATCTGGAGGATGGTGTGGATTGCACTCTCAGCAAATTTGCGGATGATACTAAACTGGGAGGAGTGGTAGATACGCTGGAGGGGAGGGATAGGATACAGAAGGACCTAGACAAATTGGAGGATTGGGCCAAAAGAAATCTGATGAGGTTCAATAAGGATAAGTGCAGGGTCCTGCACTTAGGATGGAAGAATCCAATGCACCGCTACAGACTAGGGACCGAATGGCTAGGCAGCAGTTCTGCGGAAAAGGACCTAGGGGTGACAGTGGACGAGAAGCTGGATATGAGTCAACAGTGTGCCCTTGTTGCCAAGAAGGCCAATGGCATTTTGGGATGTATAAGTAGGGGCATAGCCAGCAGATCGAGGGATGTGATCGTTCCCCTCTATTCGACACTGGTGAGGCCTCATCTGGAGTACTGTGTCCAGTTTTGGGCCCCACACTACAAGAAGGATGTGGATAAATTGGAGAGAGTCCAGCGAAGGGCAACAAAAATGATTAGGGGTCTAGAGCACATGACTTATGAGGAGAGGCTGAGGGAGCTGGGATTGTTTAGTCTGCAGAAGAGAAGAATGAGGGGGGATTTGATAGCTGCTTTCAACTACCTGAAAGGGGGTTCCAAAGAGGATGGCTCTAGACTGTTCTCAATGGTAGCAGATGACAGAACGAGGAGTAATGGTCTCAAGTTGCAATGGGGGAGGTTTAGATTGGATATTAGGAAAAACTTTTTCACTAAGAGGGTGGTGAAACACTGGAATGCGTTACCTAGGGAGGTGGTAGAATCTCCTTCCTTAGAGGTTTTTAAGGTCAGGCTTGACAAAGCCCTGGCTGGGATGATTTAACTGGGAATTGGTCCTGCTTCGAGCAGGGGGTTGGACTAGATGACCTTCTGGGGTCCCTTCCAACCCTGATATTCTATGATTCTATGATTCTATGACCTAGACATAGTGGCCAAGTCATTTCTCAACCTTCTCTTCGATAAGCAGAATAGGATGAGCTCTTTGAGACTCACATAGTAAGTCTTGTTTTCCTGGATTTTTATGGCCCCCTCCCTTGACCTCTCTCGAGTATTTCCACATCCTTCCTGAAGTATGGGCACCAGAACTGGACACTGCATTCTAGCAGCAGTATTTTCAAGGCTGTGTACCAAGGCAAAATACCTACTTCTGTTTGATATTCCCCTTTATATACATCCATGGGTTCCATTGTCTCTTTCTCTCACAGCATTGCATTGAGAACTCAGGCTGAGGTGGTTACCTATGGCAGTTCTACACCAGTGATCGCCGTTGAAAACAACAAGCCTACAGTACATCACAGACAGTGGCTGGTGATAGCAGATGGGAGCCTCATGGCCCTTTTCCTAATACAAGTGACCCTCAGGCCACAGTGCAGGGAGTTGTTGCAGACACAGCTACTCTAGAAAGTGCAGACTTGTCCCAGATCCTGCTGTGATACCCACGAGATGTTATCCGGAGAGAAGTCATAAACCACCTCTCCGACTTAATGAGCAACATGTTGTATATTACTAATCATAGTTTTGATAGCAATACATTTCTAATTTTTTGTATGGCCTTTCATGCTAAATGAATATGTGGTCTATAGGAATTGGGTAATATCCATGTCTTCTTTTGCTGTCACCACCAGAAACCTGTCAGGACAGCAGTGGACATAGGTAGGTAGGTTTATGGAACCCATCTAAGTCCCTGTGATTTCTGCCTTGTGTAGACAGCAAAGACCCAGCACTAACCTATTCTAAAATTCTAGTCTAGACAAGGCTGTGTGCCTTTAAAATGTGTTAAACCAGTCAAGATAAAGCCTGGGCTTCCCCCTAGGGTCAACCCCTACCAACTAACATGTTAGAATATAAATTGCCCTGTCTGTACTGGGGTTTTAACATGTGTTAGCTAACAGGGTTTAAAAACCGTACACCTTATAGCCTAGTGAAGTCAAAGCTAGAGTGGGGAATTTTTTTGAAAGTAAGTTTGAATTTAATTTTTGTTTGAAACATATATAGATTTTGTACCTCAGTTTTGGTTTTAAAATAGCATGAAACTATAACCTGACCATGAGAATTATATTTTTATTAGAACAATGAAAATAAAAAAGGAAAACTTTACAAAACAAAGGCTTATTCTTCATATTTGCTATAGAAATAATAAAACCACCATATTAAACTTACCCTTTTGATTACAATAGCACCGTACAATAAAGGCATCATCATCTCCCCCTCACCATTTGCCTTTGTTTTCTCTTTAAATTATTCATTAATTCTTATTCCATTTATTTCCTTTTCCACCTAGAAGTTGTTTGGTTTTGGAACATAGTTCTTTTTAAACATGTGTGAGAGTACTAGGTTCCTGTAGGAAATATAAATATTTAAGTGCTGGAAAGGTCACTTTTGCAATGAGTATTAGTTACAAAGTACTTGTTCTTGCCACTGTCTTTGATAACATGTAATGAAAATACAATCAAAATCAAAATAAAAAAGGACACTTTTTCATGGTGTCCTCACTTTATCTGAGTTCCTCTTAGTGCTTTACATTCCCAGCCTCACTCTCAGAGTTTGTGTTATGTTTCCATACACAAAGTGCAACACACGCACTAGCATTGTCAGTGTAAAATGAGCTTTTATTTGAGATTCAGGAAAACAAAGGAAGAAAGAACAAAAATAAGGTCTACAGATGACACAATGTGTGTGTGTGTTTTCTCTTATTGGCTACCACAACTCTCTACAAAACAGCTGCTCAACTCTTAAAACATAAAGACACGAGGTAAAATTTTCAGAAGCACTTAAGAGACTTGGGAGCTGCAGTTCTTGTTTCTCAAGTACCTTAGGAACTAAGGGACAGATTTTAAAAGATATCTAGGCGTCTGGAAATGCAGATAGGCACAATAACAGGCTGGCTGGCCCTTTAAAGGTAGATGGGTTGAGCCATGCCTGCGATGGAGGTACCCTGGAAAGAAGGAGGAGCTGGAAAAAGCAAATCTGTACCTAGACAGATGGGGGTAAGGATCTAGCCTGGGAACAGATAAGGGGGAGGAATCCAGGGAATTTGCCCTGAGGGTCAGTGGCTTGAATGGAACCGGGCCTCCAGGGAGAAAGGCCTGGGAGGCAGCAGTTCGTGGGGGGAGAGCACGGAAGGATTCTCTATTGGGTGGCAGATCTGGTATTTATTGCTTTTGATTTGTGGGACATTTTTGGGTTTGGAATTGGGTTGCTCTGGAAGAGGGGATAAAACTGAGTGTATCTCAGCTGGAGGACTAAGTTACCACACCAGCCCACCAGAGCCCTTGGGAGGTGGCAGGGGGAGTTACTGCAATGCTGGATTTTACTGTGGCAAGGAGGCACCTCCAGCATGGTGAGTCTGTTACAGGCACCTAGTAGGATTTTGAGAAGTGCTATGGGTGCAGAACTCTCACTGAAATCAATGAGTGTCAGGTACCTTTGAAAATCCCATGTACCTGTGTCTTTAGGTGTCTGAATATCTTTTAAAATATGGCCTTTTGTGCCTAGGGCACCTTTTGGAAATGGCTCCTAACTCCCCTAGGGCTATATTCACAAAGTTAGATACTTAACTGACACTTTAGGCATCTAAATCCCAGAATCAGGTCCCACTGGGATTTACAAAAGCCCCCGTTCAGCTGTCCCCAAACCATATAGGTGCCTAAACTCACACAGCACCTACATTTTTGAAGTAAATGTTGCCTCAGTGCCTATGTTCCTGCCTCTGGGCACGTGGACGCCCAAGCCCCAGCGTGATGTACAAATCAGGAAAAGACAGACTTTCCTCCACCTAACTTGCTTGTGGGCCTGATCCAGTGGGTATGCTCTGAGGCCACCTAACTCCACACAAAGTATAAGGGAGAGGAGAAGGAGCCACTCCCTTGTAATTCTTAGCCCAGTGGTTTGGATACTGACTTTGGGTGTGGGAGACACCTGGTTTAAGTCCCCCCTCTGCCTGATAAGAAAAAAGGATTTGAACTGGACTCTACCCCTTGTCAGGTGCGTGCCCTAGTCAGTGGACTATAAGACTTTCTGTTTTCTTTTAATCTTTCCTGTTGAAGCTGTTCCAACTAAATCATTAAGGAGTCATTGGAACAAGATCCTTGGTTTGCCAGGTGAGTGCTCTAACCACCAGGTTAGAGAGTCATTCTCATGCTTGCACTCTCACTGGAACAACTTCAGTAGGAGAGGCTGAGGAGCAAGCCACTGAGAATATCCTGTAGCTCAGTGATAAGGGCATACTTGTTCAAAGCCCTTCTCGTCATCAGGGACTGCGGGAACTGAACTTGGGTCTGCCACATCCCAGGTGAGTACCCTAACCACTAGGCTAACAGTTATGAGGGAAGGCCTCCTCCAGCACAAAGAAGAAATGCCTTAGGTGCCTAATTCCAGGAGAGGATTCTCACCTGAGAATGGCAAGCAGAGCTCAGGCCTCCTTCCAGGCCAGACATAGGTGCGGAACTGCCTGAAGGGGAGGGGGAAGCTTAGCATACAACCCTCAGCTCAGCATCTTCAATTTAAGGTTACCATATTTCAGGTTCCCAAAAAGAGGACACTGAGAGGGGGAAGGGAGAGCCAAAGGGGGGGTACAGTTGTGGGAGCTGGAGGAGGTACCTGTGGCAGGGGTATTTACTGGAGTTGGAGGGCAGTGTTGCTCCCTGTCATGGTGGCAGGGGAGCTGGCACAAGGCCAGGATGCAGCTCCATCCATCAGTCAGCACCTCCCTGTGGGACCCCTTCCCCAGGGCTGGGACTGGGGGCCTGGGTGGGTGGGATCTGGTAGCTGTGGCTTGCTGGGAAATGGACCAATCAGCTGCAGATGCAGGGGAGGGACCAATCAGGAAGTGGACCAATCACTACTCTTTCTGAGCTGCAACGACTGCTCTGCAAAAATCCCGGACATTGCTTGTTATTTGAAAAATCCGCCCAGACACAGGATAAAGGCTCAAAAAAGAGTCAACATCTGGGAAAACCTGGATGTATGGCAACCTTACGCCAATTACCTAATTCAGGAGGCTTCCTGCCTAGTGTGCTGGCTTTTGTTCATTCCTTTCTTAGGTGCTTATCTCATCCCATGCATTGTACAGGGAACCTGGGCACCAAATTCAGGCTTTGTGACTCCCAGTGATTTTCTAGGTACTTAAAAGTTGGGTGTGCTAACACTGAGGGCTGGTCTGCACTCACGCTGTAAGTCAATCTAAGTTACACTACTTCATTTATGTAACTTTGGGGTAAGGTACCATTCAGCATCAGACTCAAGCCAGTAATAAACAGTGTGTGCAGTCCAGATGAGTTACTGTTACTCAGAGTTCTGTAACTGAAGTCGACATAACTTAAGTTGACTTACGGGATGTCTATACCACACTATGTTGACTGGAGACGCTAACTTCCACCTCTCTGGGAAGTGGAGTACAGACGCCGATGGGAGAGTGCTCTCCTATTGACTTAGTGTGTCTTCACCAGACCTGCTAAATCGACACTGCTGCATCGATCGCAGCAGTGCTGATTTAGCCAGTAGTGTAGACATGGCCTAAGAGTCCCAATGTAGAGGCCCACTTTCCCTGTAAAATATGGATGTGCCTTTGTACACTAACATTTGCAGATACAGTTACCACAACTGCAAGTGTAAATTAGCCATTTGCACATACATTTACCTATTTAAGGTGTCTAAGTAACCAAACAAGCATTGGCTCACCTCAACAGCATGTGCAGCAGTGGTCCTTGCACCTTTTCTCCCTCTCTGAAAAATATTGGCCCTATTTACTGAGTATGTAAATAGACCAAAAGTCAGGAAGTGCAAAAGGTAAAGTTCTCTGAGTAACAGTAACTCATCCACACTGCACACACTATTTATTACTGGCCTGAGTCTGATGCCTCTGTTCATGCTGCATGGTACCTTACCCTAGGATTAGTCTCACTGAAGTTAATGGAACTAAGAGGTTACTCCACATGAGTAAGGGTATCAAAATTTGGTCCTATATACAGAGTGCCTCATTCTGCGATCCACTAACACAGGCAGGATCAGAGTGTGTATGTCTGCAATATGTTAATGTTAATGGAAAAAACTTCCCTTCCCTAACTTCCGTGTATTTAAATTCTGAAAGTTAACAGTAGCATTGATGTAGTTCCCTCCAATTACAACATTCTTGTTTGAGTTTTAAAACAGCACTAATTGTAGTTTCCATTTGAGTTCAGGGGGGAGAAAAGTCCTTAAGTGTCTCCATTTCCCCACTTTTTCTTTCAGGCAAAGTTCTTCCCAAGGTGTCAGTGGTTGGGTCTGATTCCCCCATCATATTTCCTGGTCCTGGAATCCCTGGAACAAGTGAGTCAGTGACACAGATCACCTCTGGATTCAAGTTCTGAGCATTCTTCTCTTTATGATTGTCTTTGCCCACTCGGAAAATATCTTTCAGGTGGAATTTTCGACCTCTGGCTTTTGGCTTTTCTTTCCCCCCTTCTGCTTTTGAGTGTGTTTCTAGATGTGTATATTCTTGATCTGTTTTATCTTCTTTCCTCTTTGGGAACTGATTGATGGGCTGGAGCTTTGGAGTATTTTCTCTCACAAGTGACACAGTGCTGATTTCTTTCTCATCCCCATCTCCAGGGGCAGGGGAATCTCCAGAGGCTGGGGATGTTTCTCCTGATGCAGATGAACGTGTATTGTTTCCAGCTCCTTCCCCATCTTTGGGGGCAGGAGACTGTGCAGGGGCTGTGGTGTCTCCCTGACTATTCCCTAATTTCTGCAATAAATCCCAGTCGCTGGGGGGGCAGATGCTGAGGGATTCCCCCTTGTCCCTCCCTGAAGAGTAACCAGGGCTGAGGAATGGGAACAATCTCTGAGAACATTCAACAGGAATCTCCAGGATAAAGGCCATTCCACTGACACTATAAAACGAGAGACTCCCCACTTCTAGATTCAGATACACTCCAACCACTTTTGGCTTCACACCCCAGTCCTGGATCACAGTGTCTGCCTCCCTGGGGTGATACTGCCCCTCAGATCTCCCCAGAACCCAGCACTCCCCCTCAGGGGGTCTCTCCAGCCTCTCCTGTCTCACTGTGTCCCTCACAGACTCACTCAGCACCCCCAGCTCCCAGTCCAGGCTGTCCCCAACCTCCACCTCCCAGTACCACCTGCAAACCTTGCCCTCCCCACCACGATCTCTCCTGGCCACAAACCCCTCCCTCCCCACAGCAAGCAGGGACCCAGAGGGGGCAGCCAGCCCTGGGGATGGGGGGTCATGCTGGACTCTTCTGCCATCTTCAGACACGGTGAGTTCAGGATGTTTGCAATGTGTATCCAGGGTGACAGGAACTGGGACGAGAGAGCAAGATAACCTCATTAGCCACGTGTTGCTCAGGGAAGCCCTGATCCCACAGGTGAGGCACCAGACCAACCCCATTAGCTACAGGTCAGTCAGGGACCCCCCCAATCCCATAGCAGAGGGAACAGAATAGCCCCATTAGCCACAAGTGTGTCAGATCTCAGTATCAGAGGAAATCCTGAGGAGAAAAGGAATAGCTTCTAATATGAAAGCAAATATTTAGGTAACAATTTTCCCTGTTTTACTTGTGATAGGAAACTAGATTCCAGCCTTTGCTGCCTGAATCAAGATAGTGGCATCCCCACATTAGGGATATACTTGAAATATATTCTCTTTATTTTAGTGTATGAAAAACACTAGATCTGGGCTGAAGGAGCTGCACAGTTATAAATAGATCCCACTCATCTGATTAAAAAAGAACATAAATGTACAACTCATATTTGATTGATATACAAATACCGGCTTTTTGACTGTATGAGCCAAATATGTAAGAAAGAAAGAAAGAAAGAGACTCCCTCCAAATGTTAGTATCTGCTATTAGCATAGATCCTGCCTTCATATCCAGACCTTAAGTCTGTCAATTCTTCATTCATTATTGCCATCTCCTGCTCTCCCAAGGTCTGGAAAAATAGCCCTAATAAGGTGACACAGTCTAATTACAGAGTTCAACTCACCCATGTAGCTCCGAGCCCTCCTGAAATCTGCAAAAGAAGTATTACCAAGTTAATGGACCTCAAGACAGTGAGAATTCATATTTGGCCAGTTTTTTCAGTCCTTACTCAGGAAAAGTCCCATTGACTCCAGTGACAATACTTGCAAAGGTGAAGGGCTTCAGAACCAGCATATGATTAGACTAGTACTTTAGCTCTCATACTACACTTTTCATCTGTAGATCTCAAAGTGCTGTATAAAGGAAAGTGAATATTGTTACCGTGTGCCACTGGAGTCTTGGAGGCAGGGGTGAAAGTAATATTAATTTCTAACTGGTACGGGGGCTGGCTCCGGCCCCCAGAAGGAGCGGGGCCTCAGGCAGAAGGGGCGGGGCCTCGGGCAGAAGGGGTGGGGCTGCGGGTCAGCCTCCCCCAGCCAGCCCATCCACGCTGCCTGGCCCCGGCTTCCTGGGGCTCCAGCAGCAATTTAAAAAGGCCCGAGGCTCCGGCCACTGCCGCAGTAGCAGCAGCTGGGAGCCTCGGCCCCTTTTAAATTGCAGACCGCGGGGCAACTGCCCTTTCCCCCCCTTCCTCATCGGTGGCCCGGGGGGGCAAAAGAGGCAATGACATTAAAGCTCTGCCGCGGCAGCGCTTTAACGTGGGTTGCGTACGGGCCGGTACCAGCTTCTTACCAGTATGCGATACTAGCCTATACTGGCTCACTTTCACCCTTGCTTGGAGACAAGACAACCATGGAGCTTGTTGGAATAAATGTGGGGGCAGGGGGCTAAAATCTTTGTGTCTAACAGTAGGAACAACTCTTCAGTAGTGCAAAACAGCTGGACACAAAGGAGACTAACATTGAATAGAACTGACAGGCCATGTGGCCAGGGGGTGAGTGTGGAACAAATGGTGTCTCCTCAGATGGAAACACAGAGGCTGAGGCCTATCAGAAGGCTGTGTGTTTAAGCAGCTGCAGTGAATAAGCAGCAGCAGTTGTGTGTGACCCAGGTGAGGAAGCAGAGGCTGAGGGATAGCGGTTTCTTGGGTACAGGACTAGCTGGAGTGCCGGGCTTGGGATTTTGGAAAAGGCCTTCATGCTCTGTGTTCACACTCCTGTTCAGAGCAACAGCAGGACTTTTGTATATTTCTGTAATTAAATGGCTTACACCAGGCATTACCTAGACTCTGGGTCACTGATCTCTTATGTAGCAGAACCACCCCACAAGGCCCTGAATGTCCACTCAGCCAATGTCATCGTCTGTGTTTCCCAATGGGGAATCTGAAACCCAGAAACCGTGAGTGGCTTCCTAAAAGCCCCTCGGGAAGCTAGAGACAGACTCGTGACTCTCTAAGAGCCCTGTTTCCTGGGTCACTCTGTTGATAGCACTTCAGGACTGAGAGAACATATTGCTTCTGCTCAGAGTAGGATATTTGTCTACGTAAGCCATGCCCACTCAGTATGTCACTCTGTCTCACTCTAGTGCTGGCTAAGCACCTAGAACTTGATAAGCCTGTGACAGGTTTGGTTAAGGAGCTAGGTCGTTAAGCTTGGGCAGCAGAGGCTGTTGCATGAAACTCCAGGATCAAATCCTGGTGCTGCTGACCCCCTGGGCGTCAAAGTTATATATAAAAAGACATGAAGCAAAAAATGTCTTGACTTACCTAGTTCTGTGACTGCTCTGCCTGCAATGGAAAGATCTGGTATTATTTACTTTTATTAGAGCAAAGGGCTGAGTTTACTGGATGATTCCATAAGTGTAGGAAAAATACTAACATAATTCAGTTTTCATACAGCACATATAGAGATTTTTGAACTGAGGGATAGATTGTCCCTGCCCATGGAAAATATCATAGGAGTGGGCAAGGGGCAAAGTCTGATTGAAACACGTTACAGGGCAAAACAAAAGGAAAAGCTATGATAGCTTTATTTATATAGTTAATGTTTCAGTCCTTGCTGTAGCTCATCTCCACTGGCTGCTCAGAGTCTTGGTATCATAGACGTGGTCCAAGGAGAGATGGGTTATTGGTAAGAGCACAGGTGAGGGACCCAGATTTCCAAAATAAATGCAGTTTATTCACTGGGTTTTACAGCTTTATCTGTTATTAAACAAATCATTAGTTTCCCCAAAGTGGCTGGAGCTCAGAAGAGCAACACTGCTTTTTGTTTTCCCATTTGAACCTCTGGAGTCTGACAGTCTCCCCTAAATTCTGCTCCTCTCCAAGGGGAGGAGGAAAGTGACATCTTTCCCTGAATTTTTGGTGGCTGTGCTGGGAGCTGGGCTATTTCCCAGATTATTTTTCTGTTAAGAGAGAGGGACCTTCCTCCACTAGGTGAACTGGGGAGAATCTACGAAGTTTAGACAAATCCCCCGGGGTAATAGTGGTAAAAGCAATGCCTTCAGCTCAGAAAATGTAAAATGTAAAAAATGTATGTTAGCAACAAGAAGAAGGTCAAGGAAAGTGTGGGCCTCTTACTGAATGGGGAAGGCAACCTAGTGACAGAGGATGTGGAAAAAGCTAATGTACTCAATGCTTTTGAGTCAGCATGGATTCACCAAGGGCAAGTCATACCTGACTAACCTGTTTGCCTTCTATGATGAGATAATTGGCTCTGTCGATGAGGGGAAAGCAGTGGATGTGTTATTCCTTGACTTTAGCAAAGCTTTTGATACGGTCTCCCACAGTATTCTTGCCAGCAAGTTAAAGAAGTATGGGCTGGATGAATGGACTGTAAGGTGGATAGAAAGCTGGCTAGATCGTTGGGCTCAACGGGCAGTGATCAATGGCTCCATGTCTAGTTGGCAGCTGTTATCAAGTGGAGTGCCCCAAGGATCGGTCCTGGGGCCAGTTTTATTCAATATATTCATTAATGATCTGGAGGATGGCGTGGATTGCACCCTCAGCAAGTTTGCAGATGATACTAAACTGGGAGGAGTGGAAGATATGCTGAAGGGTAGGGATAGGATACAGAGGGATTGGGCCAAAAGAAATCTGAAGAGGTTCAACAAGGACAAGTGCAGAGTCCTGCACTTAGGATGGAAGAATCACATGCACTGCTACAGACCAGGGACCGAGTGGCTAGGCAGAAAAGGACCTAGGGGTTACAGTGGACGAGAAGCTGGATATGAGTCAACAGTGTGCCCTTGTTGCCAAGAAGGCTAATGGCATTTTGGGCCGTATAAGTAGCATTGCCAGCAGATCGAGGGACGTGATCATTCCCCTCTATTCGACATTGGTGAGGCCTCATCTGGAGTACTGTGTCCCGTTTTGGGCCCCACACTACAAGAAGGATGTGGACAAATTGGAGACAGTCCAGCAGAGGGCAACAAAAATGATTAGGGGACTGGAACACATGACTTATGAGAAGAGGCTGAGGGGACTGGGATTATTTAGTCTGCAGAAGAGAAGAACGAGGGGGGATTTGATAGCTGCTTTCAACTACCTGAAAGGGGGTTCCAAAGAGGATGGATCTAGACTGTTCTCAGTGGTAGCAGATGACAGAACAAGGAGTAATGGTCTCAAGTTGCAGTGGGGGAGGTTTAGGTTGGATATTAGGAAAAACTTTTTCACTAGGAGGGTGGTGAAACACTGGAATGCGTTACCCAGGGAGGTGGTGGAATCTCCTTCCTTAGAAGTTTTTAAGGTCAGGCTTGACAAAGCCCTGGCTGGGATGAGTTAGTTGGGGATTGGTCCTGCTTTGAGCAGGGGGTTGGACTAGATGACCTCCTGAAGTCCCTTCCAACCCTGATATTCTATGATTCTGTGATTCTAAGTTGCTGCAGGGCTAAGGGCAATGAGGAGAAAGGCTTCTCCAGGGTGGGAGGCTGCTCTTCTCCCCACAGGGGAAGCTATCTACCTGATTGCCTGTTTATGGGAAAGAGTGGTACCAAGGACCAATAACAAGGCCCCCTTTCTCCCCCACCAGTGAGGGAGTAGGGAAAGGCATTCTCCTTTGTATTGTGTTGCGAATTTCTTTTGTTTGGTGGAGGAGCACTCCTTGGGCCTTCCCTGAGGCCTACCTGGAAGATAGTGAGAAATAACCCCCCCCAAAAAATCCCTGTGGAGTGGGGCTGATTTATTCCAGCCACCTCTCCCACAACTACCAGAGGGTATGCGCTCAGTCCGGTGAGGTGAAGGAGGTGCCTTGCCACAACAGTGAATATAATCTTTAAACATAGCTTGATGTTGAGGGGTTACTAAACCAAGTCTGAAGAAACTCAGTTCAGTAGGTTTAATGTTATGATTATTTACAATCACCAAGCTGAAACTTTTCTATTAGTTTTTAGATCAAACATGGAGAGTAAGGATATCCCCTAGAAGATAGACTGTTAGCAAGCATACTGAATAAACTTATCTGTTGATACTATGTATTACTCACTGTTTCATATAATATCCCTAGAATTCCTTTATATACCGGTGTTTCCAAATTATCCATAATTCAGTCTACATTGTACAATTACAGCTGCTTATTTATTCTGTACCATAAAATGAGCCCTACCAAGTCGTTCCTTCAGCTCCTGACACTCTGTAAAAAGGAAAACGAAAAAAAAATTGATTACCAATTTAATATTTTAAAACAGAAATTTCAGCTCATGCTGAGAAATACATACACTGTGAATCTGTGGATAGAAAAAGGGAAGACTAATGTTCTCTGTAAATGTGGTAAACAATGAATTTTTACATCTAAGTGCTGGTCTATGCTACAGAGTTAGGTCGATCCTGCTATGTCACTCAGGTATATGAAAAATTCACATCCCTGACAGACAGAGTTAAGCTGACTTAAGCCTCAGTGTAGACAGCACTAGGCTGACAGAAGCATTCTTCCATTGACCTAGCTGCTGCCTTTTGGAGAGGCGGATTTACTACAGCAGTGGAAGAATCCATTCCGCTGCTGTAGCATTTCTAGTGTAGATGTAGCTTTATATGGGGCAGATCTGCACTGGAGGGATTTGCTGGTATAGCAATATCAATGAGGAGAGTGATATGTTTGCATTATTAAGACAGCAAAAGTCCCAGTTATTATAGCAAAAAAAATGTAGCTTATACTGGTTCAGCAAGTAAAATAAGTTATACCGGCAAAAGCACTTTTTTGCCAATATAACTGCATCTACACTAACATAGCTATCCCATAAAAATATCAGACACCTAGCCACCAGATTGCTATACTGGCAAAATTTTTTCTAATGCAGATAAGGCCATGACCTGTTTACATTTAAAAGTTTGAACACTGCCTAATTCTTTCACTTAGGGAATTGTTTGTTTCCTCCCCCCCTCCCCCCACCGCCCACCAAAGTGGAATGTATTTGTAGCGCTGACTTCCCAGATGAACTAGTCTGTGATAGGAAAGGCAAAGTGGATTTAGTTGAAAAGAAAGATTTTCAATTAATCTCTGATAGTGTGGAGGAGATTTTAAGAGACTACAGTTAAAACACAGTAGTAATAATAATAATAATGAATAGTGTTAGATGTTTGGTCTCCCCTGTCATGTGCTTTTCTTTGCTCTTCCAAACTGCAGGTGGCTTTTTACACTAATGATACTTATCTATGTGAAATCAACCCAGTGGAGAGGGCCCACATAATGCCTATACACCACTTAAGTCACTTAAGTTCCACTTAAGTCCTATTTTGAGTGTCATGTAGGTCTTGCGTTGGCTCTCCGCATAGGAGGGAACGAACTTCACCCGTCTGGCTTTATAAACAAATCCTCACAAAACTCCTTGGAAGCAGATGAGTAGTATTATCGCTATTTAGAGATCATAGAATATCAGGGTTGGAAGGGACCTCAGGAGGTCATCTAGTCCAACCCCCTGCTCGAAGCAGGACCAATTCCAACTAAATCATCCCAGCCAGGGCTTTGTCAAGCCTGACCTTAAAAACTTCTAAGGAAGGAGATTCCACCACCTCCCTAGGTAACGCATTCCAGTGTTTCAGCACCCTCCTAGTGAAAAAGTTTTTCCTAATATCCAACCTAAATCTCCCCCACTGCAACTTGAGACCATTACTCCTTGTTCTGTCATCTGTTACCATTGAGAACAGTCTAGATCCATCCTCTTTGGAACCCCCTTTCAGGTAGTTGAAAACAGCTATCAAATCCCCCCTCATTCTTCTCTTCCGCAGACTAAACATCCCCAGTTCCCTCAGCCTCTCCTCATAAGTCATGTGTTCCAGTCCCCTAATCATTTTTGTTGCCCTCCGCTGGACTCTTTCCAATTTTGCCACATCCTTCTTGTAGTGTGGAGCCCAAAACTGGACACAGTACTCCAGATGAGGCCTCACCAATGTCGAATGGAGGGGAACAATCATGTCCCTCGATCTACTGGCAATGCCCCTACATATACATCCCAAAATGCCATTGGCCTTCTTGGCAACAAGGGCACACTGTTGACTCATATCGAGCTTCTCGTCCACTGTAACCCCTAGGTCCTTTTCTGCAGATCTGCTGCCGAGCCATTCGGTCCCTAGTCTGTAGCGGTGCATGGGATTCTTCCGTCCTAAGTGCAGGACTCTGCACTTGTCCTTGTTGAAACTTATCAGATTTCTTTTGGCCCAATCCTCTAATTTGTCTAGGGCCCTCTGTATCCTATCCCTACCCTCCAGTGTATCTACCGCTCCTCCCAGTTTAGTGTCAAGATGGGGGATGGGGAGATGGGGAAGCTGAGGCAGGAAGGGTAAGTGACTTGTGTAAGGTCACACAGGAAGTTAATAGGAGAGGCAGGATTACAGCCCTGGCTCTCCCGGCATCTACTCCAGAGCCCCATGTGCTATGTTGCCCTGTCTGTGATACATGTCACAGTATTTATGTCTCACAGTTTCTAATTAATCATAGTATGAAAATCCATATCTGACATTTTCGGCCCTGACAGTAATTTTTACTGTACCTGATTCCAATGCCTTCCTCTCAGTGTCTGTATGGGAGAGAATGACATGTTAATATACAGGTTTCAGAGTAACAGCCGTGTTAGTCTGTATTCGCAAAAAGAAAAGGAGTACTTGTGGCACCTTAGAGACTAACCAATTTATTTGAGCATAAGCTTTCGTGAGCTACAGCTCACTTCATCGGATGCATACTGTGGAAACTGCAGAAGACATTATATACACAGAGACCATGAAACAATACCTCCTCCCACCCCACTCTCCTGCTGGTAATAGCTTATCTAAAGTGATCACTCTCCTTAGAGTGATCTGTCCTTAGAGTTGGGCCCACTAAGGAAACACAAATTGTAAACAGGGGTGCTGTGGCCTGAGGACTTTGTCTGTGAGTGGGAGAATCACGGGAGTCCACCCTGAGAGGAGTGAAGGCACCAGGCCTGTCATTTGAAAAGGTAAAGCCAAGAGAGCTTCTAGAGCAGTGATCTCAAACTCAGATTACCACGAGGGCCATATGAGGACTAGTTCATTGGTCTGAGGGCTGCATCACTGACACACCCCTCCCCGCTGACTCTGGCCCCATCCCCACTCCACCCCTTCCATGAGGTCCCACCTCTTCCCACCCCTTCCACGCCCCTATTCCAACCCCTTCCCCAAATCCTCACCCCAGCCCTGCCTCTTCTCCCCCTCCTCCCCAGAGCACATGGCTCCCTGCTCCTCCCCACCCCCTCCTGGAAAGAACTAAGCGCCGCCAAACAGCTGTTTGGTGGCAGGAAGCACCTGGAGGTAGGCAGAGGAGCGGGGACATGGCGTGCTGGGAGGGTGGTGGGGGAGGGGAGCTTGGAGGCTGCAGAAAATAACTGGGGCGGGGGGGGGGCACGGGGAGCTTGGCGGGCTGCAGCAAATAGCTCCGCAGGCCGCGTGTTTGAGACCCCTGTTCTAGAGCAAGGGCAGGCAAACATTTTGGCCTGAGGGCCACATCAGGTTTCCGAAACATCCAGGTGTGGCCCAGCCCCCGCCCCTTATCCGACCCCCCCCTCCGCTTCTCACCCCCTGATGGCCCCCCTGGGACTCCTGCCCCATCCAACCACCTCTGTTCCCTGTCCCTTAACAGCCCCCCCGGGACCCCTGCCCCATCCAACCACCCCTTCTCCCTGTCCCCTGACCGCCCCCCGCCGCCCCATTCAACCCCCCCTCTCCTTCCTGACTGCCCAGGACCCCTGCCCTCATTCAACCCCCCTGTTCCCCACCCTCTGGCCGCCCCAACCCCTATCCATACACCCGCCCCCTGAACACCACCCCGAACTCCCCTGCCCTCTATCCAACCCCCCTGCTCCCTGCCCCCTTACCTCACTGCCTGGACCACCTGGTGCTGGAGCCAGCCACGCCACCGCGCAGCACAGAGCACCGGGTCAGGCAAGACCTCGCAGCCCTGCTGCCCAGAGCAGTGCACCTGCGGCACTGTGAGCTGAGGCTGTGGGGGAGGGGGAACAGCAGGGCAGGTGCCGAGGGCTAGCATCCCGGGCCAGGAGTTCAGGGGCTGGGCAGGACAGTCCCATGGGCCGGAAGTGGCCCGCGGGCCTTAGTTTGCCCATCTCTGTTCTAGAGGGACCAGAGGAGCAGCTAACCTGTAACTGTGGCATCCTTGTCTCTTTCAGTCCATTTAAATCTATCTCAAGCTTCCTGCTTCCAAACTATACCCCTCATTTTGGCTCTTTGTTCCACATTTAGGGCTAAACCCTGGGCCGATGGTGGGAAAAGCTGAGCTCTGTGGCCTAGCCTGACCCTGTGGCTAGGGAGCACAGCTGGATCCTGAAGGGTAATAATAATAATACCTAGCTCTTATCTAGTGTGTTTCATCTTTTGATCCCAAATCACTTTACAAGGGAGGGGAGTGTCATTGTCCCGATTTTACACTTGGGGAAACTGAGGCACCGAGCAGCGCTGTGACGTGCCCAAGGTCAGTCATTAAACCAGTGGCACAGATAAGAACAGAATTGCAGTTGCTCATGTCTTACACCACACTGCACCAGACTGCCTCAGGGGAAGCAGCGATTATTATGTACTGACTGTGGGTGACATTCTCGCTCATTGAGGTCAGTGTCAAAAGTACCACCAAACTCAATGGGGCCAAGATTACACCATATATGTCCACTGAACTATGTCCCTTTCCCAGGGGTGGGATTCATTATCCTGCCCCTTTGTACCTCTGGGGATACTGCTCAAGGACCCAGAGCATGCTCACACCTCTCTGATTTCATATTTGGGGTGGTGCACTACGGCAAATAAAGCTTTACAGGATCGGCCCCTGAAATAGATTTAACAAAGCAAGGTGTGAAAATAGGTGGGGATACGGAAAGAGGAGGAAATACCATTTAAAGAGTGTGAGATGAGCTTATTTTACACATGCTCCTTGAGATCAGTGCAATGACTGACATGCTGTCTTCTGGCTTAGTGACATTTATTTGATGCCGTAAGACATTTAAGGTAAGCTGTCAGGCTGTACAGATCTTACCCTATAACATGTAATCAGCAAGGGAGACAGATTTCTCAAGAAGAAATAGTCATTAGATTCCACTGATGAGCGAAATAGATATTAAAAATAAATTATCTTGTTTAATAACTTTATTAAATGTTTTAAGTTATGATAGGAGAGCAAGTGTCATACATGTAAAAATCATGCAAGAAAAATTCATTACAGTTAAAACAGAGATGTCAAAACTGAGTATAAACACATCGAGGATAACTTAAGAAAGAGAAATACATTACCCATTAGGAATAAAGTCTCTTCTTTTGATGTTTTTTTCTTAGACCTCTTCTGCTTGACTATAAGATTAAGAATCAAAGTTTTTGGTGTGCTGAGTAAATTGTAGTGGTGCCAAAGAGATACAATAAAACAAATATTCACCAAAGTGCTTGTGTTATTCAAGTAGAAAATACGATTAGTACAGTGCACATTTGATATACTATTTATGGTTGCAGAAGGAAGAATTTAAATACAGAGGAAGCTGAAGGGTTAAAGAGAAGGGAAGGAACAAGAAACATAAAATGCTTCATGAACAATTTGAGACTTGTGGAAATAGGCATCACTTATGTATATTCTAATTTTATTGAACCAGTGTGAGAAATAGAAGTGGGGGAGGGGGCACGAGGCCCCACCCCTGTCGCCCCACCTCCGTTCCTCCTCTTTCCCCTGAGGCCCTGACCCCTGGCCAGGCTGGAGCCAGAGCTGGACCATGGTAAGAGCCGCGCAAGGAACCCAGGCCACTGTGGAGAGCCCCGGACCCTCCACTTACCCTGGATGGGGAACTAGGGGGCCCAAGAGCAGTCCCTGGCCTGTGTCTGCACCCACCAGGGCACACCAGCTAGGGCAGATGGAGGTTTCTGGGGCTCCCCACAGCAGCCTGGTTCTGGCTTCTGCTCTGGATAGGGGACAGGGACTCATGGTGGGGGAAGAGGAGGAGCAGAGGTGTAGCCACTGAGAGGGGCCGGCACTGGGAAGACCCTGGCACTGCAGACAGGGACTGTGAAGTGCAGCCCTTGTCTGCGCTGCCCCGTGCCTGCTCAAGGCTTGCAGTTTGGGGAGGCAACAGTGCCCCCTGCCCCCCAAACTATGCTCATGTTAAAAAGTGGATGGACTTGGCTGTTAAAAAATGTATGCTGTATTTCCAGTCTGAAATTGTGTATCTTGAACATCCAGTTGTTCAGTTTTGTTGTGCCTTTATCTGCTAGACTGAAGAGCCTGTTATCAAATATTTGTTCCCCACGTAAGTTATAAAATGTGTGATCACGTCACCGCTTCACCTTCTCTTTGGTAAACTAAACAGGTTGAGCTCCTGGAGTCTATCAATCTATAGAATATTTTCTAATCCTCTAATTATTCTTGTGGCACTTCCAACATTGTTTCCAGTTTACCAACATCCTTCTTGAACTGAGGGCACCAGAACTGAACACAGTGTAGGATTCCAGCAGCACTCGCACCAGTTCCAAAAATATAGGTAAAATAACTTCCTACTCCTATTCAAAATACTAGAACAGAGCATTTTAAAAAAATTCTTCTTCTGGAATTAGATGTTAATCAGAGATGAACAAACATAAAAAAAGCCAACCCAACCCTGAAGTCTTTTTGAGCACCAATAAACATTGTAGTTCAGTTTAGTTTGATGTTTGTGTTTCAGTTGATTATAATTTTATTATTATTATTTCCCCCTTTGTGGATGGACTTTAAACATGCACTTACCTTTATATCCGAAAAAGGCACAGGCACCAATCGCAAGAAGATTGAAAGTAAATAACACCCAGAATGCAGCCAGCCATGGAGAAACATGAGGGAAAATATCACCTTTGAAAACAATATATAAAAAAGGTCACCCTGGAACCATGCCATCTCTTCCCCATACTTAGGAACAATGAGTTAGGCTCCATGGAGGTGTGAAGTACAGGAGTTGACTGGTTTTGCAGTACAGAGTATCAGCTAGATCTGCAACTGGTGTAAATTGTCATTGATTTACACCATCTGATAATCTAGCTCTTGAGTAAGGAAGAGCCAGATTGAATATCCCAAGTTCATTCCTGCTCTTATACTGCTTGTTTTCTGTAGACCATCTTCTCACACCTTCCTCACAGTGAACTGTATCTTACCCTTTCAAACCAATGGGACTAATTTCAGATCAATGTGCTATTCAGTGTCAGTGAGATCACCATAATGTGTTCCTGGGTCCTTAGCAATTTTGGGCAATGATAAAGACACTGGACCAAATTTCCAGCTGATGTAAATTGGTCCTGCTCCATTGGAGTCAACGGGCCAGATCCTCAGCTAGTGTAATGAGCAGAGCTTTACTGAAGGCAGTAGAACTACTGCCATTTACACCATCAGAGGATTTGGCCCACTGATTCTAGATTTTACATGCCAAGATCAAGAAAATCACTTTCAGACACTGCCCTGAATGATCAATGAACATCCCGGCACATTCTTCAGAGGTAACATTAATCCCAGGATACGTGGACAGTTCAAGACCTCTTGGACTTACATAGGACTAATGTAGTTCATAAACCTTGTTTCAGCCTTCTGCACTGGGGGAATTGTTCCTCAGTGTAGTGATTTCTGACATATTGGACTGGCTGTTATTTCACACCAGTTTGGAGTCTGAAGCTGTCCAATCTCCATTGCTGGTATAGTGCACACAAATGAGTGGGTATCAGATTTAGAGAGAGAGATGACTTGGGGGAATAAAAATTAGAAGTTGGTCTCTGACTGCTGCTAAACAACTGATTAATTTATCCAAGTTCTAATGAGTCATCAGAACAGTGAGACAGATGGTGAGTTGAGACAACTGATAATTAGTAATAATCATCTCTAGCTCTTATATAGTGTATTTTATTAGTGGATCTCAAAAGAGAGCAATATCATTATCCCCATTTTACAAATGGGGAAACTGAGGTATAGGGAGGGGAAGTGACTTGCCCAAGGCATCCCTGCAGGCCAGTGGCGAAGCTGGGAACAGAACCCACCTCTCTTTAGTCCCAGTCCAGTGCTTTGTCCACAAAGTCACACAGCAGCCAAAATCTACCTCTTTTCCTGTTGCCTTTTCCACCCAGTTTACCCTTTTATATGTTTCTTCCTGTTCTAATCCTACCCTGTGAGCTCTCTGGGGCAGAGACTGTCTAGTTTAGTTATTTGTACAGCATCTAACACAATGGGGCCCTTCTAACAGTATTAGGGCAGTATCCTTTTGAGTTATGTGAGAAGCTGTGTTCTGCCACATTCTTATATCGATAATACGGACACTAGAGCCTGATGGGACATGACTCTGGGCAGAGAAGCAGCTCCAAGGTTAAAGCGTGATGCACAGGGCTCACCTGAGAGGAGAATGACAGATTTCTGTTCTGTTTTCAGTAGGCTGTTCTGGATAACACAGCTGATTTCTCCAGTTTCCTCTCCCAGGACGGTGACGTGACTCAGAATACTGAACAGAAGTTCATGATCCTGCTCTGTTTTGGTCACAGGCTGCAGATCCTGCCCATTCTTTGTAACCCAGTGGAGTTCAGGGCTAGGGAACCACCCTGTTGACCTGCAGGCTAGTTCAATCCCCTGGTCCTGGGGACCCAGCACGTCGATGGACACGGAAGCAACAGCTAAAACAAGATGAGAAAGATTAGGAAGGGACTATCCTCAGGGAAACAGCATTGTCCCTTTGTTATGGATTTATTTTAGGACACTGTCCCAGTTTCTGTGTTTTTGTTACTGGAGTTCAAATAAATTCTTCACCTGATCCTCCTGGGAATTCCAGATCATGACGAGTCTCCACAATAAATAGCAAGTTGTATGGCTGCCTGGCCTCCAAAATGTCACATGCCAATGCCAATTCTCAGGCCAGGTCTACCCTCAAAAGTTAGGTTGACCCAGCTTCATTGCTTGGGGGGGATGAAAAATCCACACCCTTGAGTTGTGCAGTTAAACTGCTTTAACCCCAGTATAGACAGCACTAGGTTGATGCAAAAATTCTTCTGTCAACCTAGCTATCTCCTCTCGGGGAGATGGATTCACTATAGTGATGGGAGAACCCCTCCTGTTGCTGTAGTGTGAGTCTACACTGAAGCACAGACAATCCCTTAGACAGGGATCTCAGAGGGCTGGGCCTGTTTCTCCGCTCCCTGGTCCCTGCACTTGGGGCAAGGATGGAAGAGAGAAAGGGCTTTAAGCCACCTTCACTCTCTCTGTATTCTGGGGCCAGGTAAGGCCTGCCCAGCCCCCTGGTGTACGTTAGAGCAGCTTGTCCCCATGGGCCCTGGTAAGCAGAGCACATCCATGGTGCATTGTGCGCTGCCCAGGTGCCTAACACATCCCAATCTGCCCTTCTGTTGGAGGCTGGGTGCTGAGTGGGTGCAAAGCCATTAAGCCAGCCAGAGACCTGCCCAGGGCCTATTCTCAAGGGGCCATTTCTGCCCATTTTAAGACCCCTTTACACTGACAGTGCAGCATAAGAAGTCCTTGGTGTGACTGAAAATCAGGTCCAGTGTTTCATATTCCGTGTGTTTGGGGTTCAGTTGCTCCGTACAGGCACAGTTTAGAGTAAGGGGCTGGTGGGGAGTTGTCCTACCCCAGAGCTCCTAGGTGTACACAGCCTGCTACATGCAGCTTGCAGCCCCTTGCAGAGCTGAGCAGTTCCACGGGCTGGTTCATGTGGGGCTGAGGTCGGTCTGCCTCCTGCTCAGCACCCTCAGGGCACTGGGAGGGACAGGGACTGGAGTTCTGCCTGGCCTTTATACACTTCACAGAGCGGGACAAGGCTCCTTGTGCCCTCTCCTCACTGCACATCTGCATCGTGGACAGGCAAAATCTGATCCTGCCCAATGAAATCACCAACCTGCAATTTTAAGCTCGGTTGCAGCATCAGCGCTCCACTCATTAGACTTCACAATGCAGCTGTAAGTTCCCCCATCGGCTGGTCGGACGTTCTTCAGCTTTAAAGACACAGTCCCAGAGGTGAATCCATCCTTCAACAGCATGGTCCGGCCCTGGTAGTTCGGCCCTGGCACATCCTGGCCTGGCTGGGCTCTGTATTCATGGACAGTCTCTATAAGTGCCTGGATGATTTTCTTCCACTGCACTTCCATATTGTTTGGCTGTGTCCCAGTGGAGATCTGGCAGGGTAAGACCACATCCTGGCCGACGATGCCAGTGACAGTTGGGGATGAGCTGACTTCAAAACTCTCTGAAAGAAGCAAACCTAAATGAGGGAGAGTCCACACTGCAACTGGAGGAGGGATTGCAGCTCAGTTGGCATTCCAGTGCTAGCTTGAATCGAGTTAGCATGGGTAAAAAGAGCAATGAACACATGGTGGCATGGGATTTGGATGTATAAACCCACCCTGAACTCTGGGTACATATTCACATTCCTAACTCACACAGGGGTTCATGCAGCTGTGTCTTCAATGGTATTTTTAACCAAGCTAGCTAGATTCAAGCTTCCTACCTGAGCTTAATCAGTCTTCCGACTGCAGTGTAATCGTACCCTGAGGGTTTGTCTAGAACAAAACTGAGGGTGTCTGTAATAGACATGAATTCTAAGCAGTGGGACAGGAATTTATCTTCATAAATTTAAGAGTGGAAATACTCTGCAAATATGCAATTGAATGCTTTTGTTATTGTTTATTAAGGATCTAAGATCATTCTTATTGTTAAGAACCTGAGTTTTGCAGGTTATATTGACTCATAGCATTGACCAAGGAGGAATTACAAAGAATTACTGACCAGCTAGACTGGGAAAGGAGAAAATTCAGACTGAACATCAACACAGGGAAGACAAAAAAATATGGCAATTGGAAGACAAGAGGAACAGATAAAGATCAAAGGTGGAGACAAAGAACTAGAACAAGTGAGAAAAAATGAGGACTAGTATCAAAGCATGGGAATTGTGAAGATGACGTAAAAAGAAAAATTGGACTAGCTGTTACTGCATTTGGAAAACTGCAACATCTGGAAGCCTCAATACATTTCAATAACAAAGAAACTCTCATGCCGATACTGTGCTGCAGATTGGAACGCTGGAGTATGAGGAAAGCTAACAAACAGAAGACATTGCCTGCAGAAATGAACTGGCTGAGGGGTATACTGAGAGTTTCAAGACTGCAGAAAATTTTAAAAAATGAAATGAGAAGAAAATGTCTAGGACAAGAAACAACCCTGTTACAGAAGATTGAAGAAGGATAACTGCGATGGTTTGGACATGTGTCAGGAATGGACCTGAAAAGGATACCATATTGTCAATACATACCAGAGTGCAAGGAACTAGAAATAGAGGAAGACTGAGAATGCATTGGGTAGATACAATGACATAGAACAAAAAGAGAAAGGAAGCCATGAAGCTGGTTCAAGACAGAAAGTGGTGGAAAGACATCACCCACCCCTAATCACAGCTGCTGAGCTGACAGATGGGAATCAAAGAAGAAGAATGAAGATACATTTTGTTATTGCACCATCAGTGTACAAGACATTGTATAACAGATAAAACATACCAAATAATTAGAGCAGTGGTTCTTAACCTGGGATGCACACGCCCCCTGGGGTTGCGAGATGACCTTTCTGGGTGTGTGAGACATGCCAGATTTTTTTAGAAGGTAAATAATTGAAAACACAAATTAAGCACAGGCACGTAAGTACAACTACTTTGTTTCATCAATCCTATGTATTTATTAACATTACACATTTTTTAACGATTACAGTAATATACAAACAGATTTAAAGAACTGACCTATTTCAATGATTTTTGATAAGGGGTGCGAGAACATATTTTGAGAACCAAAGGGGTGCAGGCTGCAGTAAAGGTTAAGAATCACTGAATTAGAGCCTCCCTGGGAGATCTTAGGGCTGCTCTATGAGAGCTTTTTTCCCCATTTTTTCCCAATGGTCTAATAAAATATATTTTCTTTTCTTTTTTGTGTGGGGGGGGAGGAGTGCTGTCTGCTTTTTTCTCACTTTTCTCCTTTTTCAGTGGTAAAATTGGAAAAGAGGGGAGAGAATGAAGAAAGGCAAAAAAAAAAAAAAAAAAAGAAAAGAAAAGAAAAAGGAGGGGAAAAAATCCCAAACTGATAATCTGATGGGGAAGGAGGTCTGTTGAAAAAACGTAAATTTATTTTTGGGAAAAGGACATTTTTCTATTGAAACAAAAGTTTCAAATCAAAATTTCAACCCTGTGTTTGCCCTATTCCAGCCATCAGCCACCAGCACAAATGTCTAAATATAGACAGAGCATGATGTCATTTCCATTAGTGCTGTATATCCAGTTTAAAACTGGGATAAGCTCAACCAAGCCATATTGTGTGTGTGGCGGGGGTGGGGTTTTTTTTGTCTATACAAGGGTTTTGCACTGGTCATCTTTCCCCGATGGCTAGAATTGGAGCAGATCCCCAGAGCAGACCAATCATACATCTCCACCTTGTACTGACTGCAGGTCCATAATGAACTGAGCATCTCACTGGAGAAACCGGGTGTCAAGGTTCCTTCCCCACTCTGAACTCTAGGGTACAGATGTGGGGACCTGCATGAAAAAAACCCTAAGCTTATTTTTACAAGCTTAGGTTAAAACTTCCCCAAGGTATAAACTATTTTACCTTTTGCCCCTGGACTTTATTGCTGCCACCACCAAGCGTCTAACAAAATATAACCGGGAAAGAGCCCACTTGGAAACATCTTTCCCCCCAAAATCCCCACAAGCCCTACACCCCCTTTTCTGGGGAAGGCTTGATAAAAATCCTCACCAATTTGCATAGGTGAACACAGACCAAACCCTTGGATCTTAAGAACAAGGAAAAAGCAATCAGGTTCTTAAAAGAAGAACTTTAATTGAAGAAAAAGTAAAAGAATCACCTCTGTAAAGTCAGGATGGTAAATACCTTACAGGGTAATCAGATTCAGAACATAGAGAATCCCTCTAGGCAAAACCATAAGTTACAAAAAGACACAAAAACGGGAATGTACATTCCATTCAGCACAACTTATTTTGTCAGCCATTTAAACAAAACAGAATCTAACACATATCTAGCTAGATTGCTTATTAACCCTTTACAGGAGTTCTGACCTGCATTCCTGCTCTGGTCCTGGCAAAAACAACACACAGACAGAGAGAACCCTTTGTTTCTCCCCGCTCCAGCTTTGAAAGTATCTTTTCTCTTCATTGGTCATTTTGGTCAGGTGCCAGTGAGGTTGTCTTAGCTTCTTAACCCTTTACAGGTGAGAGGGTTTTTCCTCTGGCCAGGAGGGATTTAAAGGTGTTTATCCTTCCCTTTATATTTATGACACCGGGGCTAACAAAGAGTCTGAAACTGGCAATGTGCTGAGAACCTGCTGTGAGATGCCAAGCTCAGTAGGAGCTGAGAGCACCCAGATGCTTCCAGGACCAGATCCCCAAATGCCTCCTGAATCGCCTGTTTGTGTCTCAGTAACACAAACAGAAACATTTTCTCTGCTGAAACACAGATACCAGCAGGGGTTTCATGCAGTTTTAGGGTCTCTCTCTCCAGGGATTTTGTGCTGCGAAGTGTTTTACCGACAATGCTATTACCTGAAAAGGGAATCGCTGCTAGGAGTGTGGCACAGAACAAGCAGCTGGAGAGCTGTCCCCGTAGCTCCATGCCTCTGGTAGCTCATGTGGGAAGAGTCACGGAGCTGATCTGAAATGAGAGCAGCAATCAAAATAGACACAGATGCTCAGAAATACAAGACACCTGATTTCTCGTTATTCCCCCTTGAAATACACCAGGCTGTTCCTTCCCTTCCCCTGTGTCACGGTACGTTGCAGGGAAAGCTGAACAATATGTGAGGGTGTCACTACGTACAGCCAGTGTGGGAGTGAGTGGGGGGGGGGGTAGATCACATGAGAACCTTTGCTGTGGTGGAAGGGGCACTCACTGTCATAGTCCTAGTGCTCCGGGAGGGCAAGGCCATGTGATTCCAGCACCACTGCTGTCCAAGTGTGGCACAGCGCCTGCCCTCTCCAGGGCTGCTGGAGGCACTGACTCTCCCTGAGGCACAATGGGCCAGAGACGCAGGGCGTGTCTAGGCTGCAGGCATTGCCTGTGAGCTCTTTAATCTCGCTAGTTCGAGTCCTCGAGCAGTGAAGCTGCAGCAGCACAAGCTTCAATCCAGGCTGTACAAACCAAGGAGCCCAGAACCCCGGATAATTACTCCCAACCGGTGCTGCCGTAGCTTCGCTGCTCCAGGGCCTGTGCTAGTGAGATTAAAGCTAGCTCAGGCCTGTCCCCTCGAGCTGCAGTCACAGCCAGTGACTGCACATAGCCATACGCTTAGCTGCACCCTGTTCCGACTGGACGTACTCTGGTGATGTGGCAGTTGGGAGAACAAAGGGGTCAGTTGCAACTCCCTAATTCTGGGACCAGTTCTATGCCAGCTCTGGGGCTGCTCCTAGCTATGGCCCCAAAGGGCCATTACATCAGATCAGTTTAACCGGAGTTCTGTCATGCTCAAGACATGGCAGTTCATGCCCCTATGCCATACAGTGCAGGAGCTGGGGTGGCATGCAGGCCAGCAACACAAGCTCTAAGCCAGAGGATTTACTTCCCTACAGAGAGGAAATTCTCAGCTAGGGATATCCAGCAGTTTTCCTGCCCCTTTTCATTCATCAGAGTCTGCAGGGTTTCTGTTACCATGGGCTGTGCCTTAGGGTATGTCTACACTGCAATAAAAAGCCCTGCAGCACGGTGATGGCTGGGGTTGGGTTGTGGGGCTATAGATTTCAGTGTAGACGTTTGGGATCAGGCTGGAGCCCAGGCTCTGAAACCCCGCGAAGGGGGTGGTTTTCAGACCCCCAGGCTCCAACCTGAGCCTGAATGTCCACACTGCAATTTTTAGCCCCGCAGGCAGAGCCCAGCGATCCCAAGTTAGTTGACCCAGGCTCTGAGACATGATGCTGCAGGTTTTTTATTGTAATATAGACATACCCTTAAAGACACAAGTCACTAAAAAAAAAAAAATCTACATAACCCATCAGCCCAAAAGGGCTTGTCTACATGGGGGCTGTGTGTGGCTGTCTGAGGAAGATCGTACTGCTGAGCTCAGCCTTCTTTTTCCATGGACACTGTGGGCTTGACTCATGTGGGTTGGTACCCTACACTGTGAACAGTCCTATTGAACTCAGTGGCCAAGAGTTTCTAAACTGAGTGTTGATTTTGGGTGTCCAGCTTGAGAGACCTTAAGAAGGCCTGATATTCAGAGTGGGGCTCCTCAGCTCTTTCTGAAATTCAGGCCCTTCAAGGTCTCTCAAATTGGGCACCCAACATGACTAGTCCATTTTGAAGCTCTTGGCTAGGGAGAGTACTGGTAGAGCGCTTCCTCATAAACAGAATTATTTTTCTGAGTCAACATAATGATATACTGAAAATGTGAGAGCACCTGTTATAGGCACCAGTTCAGCAAAGTACCCACAGAAGTCCTTTTTAAGTTCAGCATGTGCTTTTCTGAAAAATGATGGTTTGCTGAATTGGAGTCATTGTAAAGGCACATGGCTCTTCACGCCATCACCCTAGTCAGGAGAGAAAGGCAGAAAGCAAAATACAGTGAGGTTCTTATCATGCACTGAAAACTGTATTAAAAGAATTCTCAGGGTTTTCCTGGTCCTGCTTGCAGGCAGCGGGTTCTGTATGGAAGCATGGGATCAGAGTCAGTGTGCAACCAGCCAGCCTCGGCTAAGGTTGGGTGAGTTGTGCCTCTCTGTTTTTTAAGAGAGCAGCCTGCTTTCTCGCTCTCTGTTTTTGGTTCTTGTGTGTTATCCTTCGGAATTCTAAGCAATAAAGTCATGTATGCTGCAACCTTCCAGAAAAAAAGTATGTATGTTTTTATCTGGCTCCTGGTATATATGTTTTATCTGGCTCCTGGTATATATGATGTGAACTTGACAGTTCTTCAAGTGAAGCAGTTTCCATTTGAAATAATATGTGAAAGCTTTCAGTCCATTTCACTGCAATGTGCTGCAGAGAGGGGCTTTTGAGGGGAATCAGAGTTCTTAGATGGGAGCTTTATGTTCCGCTGGCTGTGTAATTGTACTTTTTTTTTTTTTTTTGTAATTTATGGCCAGGATGCTGAGATCCTTGGATAGGCACCAGTTTTATTTATTTTTATTTTATTTTATTTTGGTCCCTTGAAATTACTTATGCTAAACAGTCTGTTCCATTTTGTATTAATTTGTGCCATTCATTACGTTTTCCAGATCTGATGAAGAGCTCTGTGTAAGCTCGAAAGTGTTTATCTCTCACCAAGAGAAGTTGGTCTAATACAAGATGTTTCTTCACCCACATTGGCTCTCATATCTTTGGCTAGGCACATGTTTATTTTATTTTATTTTATTGGAAAACATGGAAAACATAATCCCAACTATACATATAAAATGATGGGGTCTAAATTAGCTGTTACCTCTCAAAAAAGAGATCTTGGAGTCATTGTGGATGGTTCTCTGAAAACATCCACTCAATGTACAGCAGCAGTCAAAAAAGCTACAGAATGTTGGGAATCATTAAAAAAGGGATAGATAATAAGACAGAAAATATCATATTGCCTCTATATAAATCTATGGTACGCCCAGATCTTGACTATTGTGTGCAGATGTGGTCGCCCCGCCTCAAAAATGATATATTGGAATTGGAAAAGGGCAACAAAAATTATTAGGGGCATGGAACAGCTTTGATATGAGGAAAGATTAATAAGACTGGAACTTTTCAGCTTGGAAAAGAGACGACTAAGGGGGGATATGATAGAGGTCTATAAAATCATGACTGGTGTAGAGAAAGTAGATAAGGAAGTGTTGTTTACTCCTTCTCATAACACAAGAACTAGGTGTTACCAAATGAAATTAATAGGCAGCAAGTTTAAAACAAGCAAAAGGAAGTATTTCTTCACACAACGCACAGTCAACCTGTGGAACTCTTTGCCAGAGGATGTTGTGAAGGCCAAGACTATAACAGGGTTAAAAAAGGACAAGATAAATTCATGAAGGATAGGTCCCTTAATGGCTATTGGCCAGGATGGGCAGGAAGACAGGATACTGGGCTAGATGAACCTTTGGTCTGACCCAGTATGGCCATTCTTATGTTCCTATGTTCTTATTTTAATTTAAAGCTAAATTTAAAACAAAACAAAACAAACAAACAAAAACTTGTCCCTTTACAAAGCAGTAGCAGAATTCAGGGCCTGGCAGGACAGTTCCCCAATTACAGGACAAATCAGTGATACTGTTTATTTACTAAAAGAAAAGGAGTACTTGTGGCACCTTAGAGACTAACCAATTTATTTGAGCATAAGCTTTTGTGAGCTACAGCTGGGGACAGGTATTAATACTTGGTAGCATGGGCCCCCTGGTGAGGGCCTTACATGCTAATTGTACTTCCTCCTCTCTCCACTGTGGAATATCAGAGCTAATTTTATTCCATTAGGAGTCTAGTTACAGGCTGCTGAGCTAAATTCACTTTGGGCTAATGGTGCACCGGCACTGAGGCTCCCCTACTACAAGCTGAAATCACAAAAGAGCTAAACTGACTAAGAGCTGAAATCACTGAGTGTTGTGTTAAGTAGTGGGGGAGCCTGAAGATATATGGTGGAGCAGTTTGCGGGACGGCTGGAGCGGCTTGTGGACCAGCTGGTGGAGCAGCTCATGGGACGGCGGGAGCTGCTTGTGGGGAGCCGAGCAGTTTGTGGAGCGGCGGGTGCAGAGGAGCGGAGTGGCTCATGGAGCAGATCGGAGTGAAGCCCTATGGAGCTGTGGGGCAGTCAGCTTCAGATCATGTAAGGTGCCCCTTACCTCTTCCCCCCCACCTCCACCCACGTTGGGAGGTAAAACTCTGCAGATGAACTTTCGCACTCTGCGGGCTGCCCTGACCAGGGACAGAGACTTTTCGGTTGTTGGACTTCTGGGACTTTGGGGTGATTTTGGGTTGCTGGACTCAAGAACCAAAGGCAAAGGACACGCCCCAATTTACTTGGGGTGGGTTTTTTTTTTGCTCATGGGTTGTGTCATGAATCCTGTTGGTGGTGTTTCCCCAACAAAATGCCACATTGTTTCTCTCTGTTATTAAAAGGCTTTTTGCTACACTCAGACTCTGTGCTTGCGAGAGGGGAAGTATTGCCTCTTGGAGGCGCCCAGCGGGGGTGGTATATATTTGTCCCAGGTCACTGGGTTGGGGCTCGAGCCGGTTTTGCATTGTGTTATTGGAATGGAACCCCTAGATACTGAACCCGGCCCTTGTTGCTGCCAACTCTGATGGGCAGAAGGGTTACAGCTCACGAAAGCTTATGCTCAAATAAATTGGTTAGTCTCTAGGGTGCCACAAGTACTCCTTTTCTTTTTGCGAATACAGACTAACATGGCTGCTACTCTGAAACCTGTTTATTTACTAAATGTACATGAGTCCTGTTCCTTTGAACCACGTGGTAACAAACATATACAGACACCTCCCTTCTGCAGAAATCTCTGCCCAGGCACTCCTGCCCTGTATTGACTGGCAGCTGTCTTGGGCCTCTGTTTCTCTCTCTCCAGCCACACTGCTTCATAGACTCCTCTTTCTGCCCCAGCCCAAGTTTTTTGCTGTGGGAAAGCTGTAGTGTGATAAATCAAGTGGGGTGGGGGTAGCTCCCTTTTATGGACAACCAGCCAGCCAGTAGCTATAAAATACCTCTTAGTAGCTGTTCTCTAATTGCTCTACCTGTAAAGGGTTAAAAAGTCTCACTGCTATGCATAGGTAAAAGGAAGTGAGTGGGCACCTGGCCAAAAGAGCCAATGGTAAGGTTAGAACTTTTTAAAATTGAATAAAAAAGACTCCCCTTTTGTCTGTCTGTTGTTGTTCTCCCAGGGAGAGGCGGACAGGGCAGCAGCTATGCTGTAAAAAGTTTGGGCCAGATATGAAAAAATCATTAGTATCATACCTAGAAACTACTCATTTAAAACCCCAGACATGTAAGTAGATCAGGAAACGTCCAGGAAGATGCGATTAGGTTTATCCCTTTTATTTTGTTATGGCTTGTGGATTCCTCTGTGCTAACCCAGGTGCTTTTGTTTTGCTTGTAACCTTTAAGCTGGACCTCAAGAAAGCTATTCTTGGTGCTTAATCCTTGTAGTTGCTCTTTTGAAAATCTAGCAATAGTCTGAGTTCCCAGATGTATTTTCTTTCTTTTTTTGTATTAATAAAATTTACCTTTTTTAAGAACAGAATTGGATTTTTGTGTCTTAAGAGGTTTGTGCACATGTTGTTTAATTAGCTGGTGGCAACAGCTGATTTCCTTTTTTTCCCCTTTCTCAGCTCTTCCCCGGAGTGGGGGTGAAAGGGCTTGAGGGTACCCCACAGGAAGGAATTCCCAAGTGCACCTTCCTGGGCTCTCAAAGGGCTTCTGCACTTGGGTGGTGGCAGCATCTACCAATCCAAGGTCAGAGAAAAGCTGTAACCCTGGGAGTTTAATACAAACCTGGAGTGGCCAGTATTAATTTTTAGAATCCTTGCGGGCCCCACTTCTGCATTCGAAGTGCCAGAGTGGGAAATCAGCCTTGACACCTAGTCCAGGGCTGCTCACCTGGCAGGATGAGCCTGAACATCCACCCTCCTTTTGTGCTACCATGCTGAGGCCATATCTACTCTACGGGGACTATAGCGGCATAGCTATGGCGCTGTAGCTATGTCAGCATAACCCTGAGATGCAGCCTACAGGGACAGAAGGGGTATTTCCGTCGCTGTCAGAGCACCACCTCTCTGAGCAACGGTAGCTAGGTCAACAGAAGCATTCTTCCATTGACCTAGCTGCATATAGACTGAGGGTTAGGTTGGCATAGCTACGGCACTTAGGGGTGTGGATTTAGCTGTGACAGTCTGAGTAAATTTCCTAGACCTGAAGAAGACCTCTGGGTAAGATGAAAAACTTGTCTTTCTCTCTCTGGATTTTTCACATCCCTGAGCACAGTTGCCATATCAACCTAAATTTTAAATGTAGACCAAGCCAGAAACACAAAGTCATGTCGACATAGAGACACTTGGGAAAAATAATCTGACTGAATTTTTTAAATGGAATAGTTAACTCACATTAAATCCCAATGTAGATGCTCTTATTCAGAATTCAAATGGCTTTAATGTTACCTTAATTTGGGCCACATTAATTCTGAATGAGAGCATCCACATCTGAGTTTAATACAGTTTAACTAATTCACCTTCCTTCACCCCGTTAGTTAGTTCAGAATAGTTTCCCTGAGTGTCTGTATATGTGCAAGCCAAAGAAGAGCGCTCTGACCACACAGAACCATAATAGCCCACTGGGGGAGGTTACTATGTGATATCTTCTAAGGGGAATTTTGTGTTGGGGGTTATCCATCAATGACTGTAAAGTACTAGCCATTTGCATCTTTCACCATAACAATATGCACTGTTTCTTTCTTAGTCAGACAAAACAAACAAACATAATTTAGCCCCAAGTCTGGCCTCACTCATTTCTGAATAACACCATGACATCACTTCTCTGTAACTCAAACAGTTAGTATGGAAGAGCAGATAGCACATTTGCTGAGTTTATCTGTATCGGTTGTTTATTCTGGAGTGCCTTTGAAATTTAGTTTTGTTAACATCCAACCTATGTGTTAATTTTTCCCAAAATATTTCAAAGTCTATTATTTTTAAGAAGCAAAGCATTTTCCACTCACACTGTTTTTACACCAGCCTAACAACATTGGTGATGGAGTTTCTCCTGGTAAATGAGAGTTAGAATCAGGCCATGAAGCAGTAAAAGGTACAAGGCCATATTCCCCCTTTAGCTACAACTGTTCAACTTAAGCAAAGTCAGTGGGTTTGGATAGTTTTAAATGAAGGCAGATTTTGGCCCACAGCGTCCATATTACAACCAGTCTCTATACCTTGTTTCCCAGGTGACAGCAGTGACCAGAAATGCCTTCTTTCGTCTTTGGCTGGTCAAGAGATTGTGGGTAAAATTTTCAAAAGCATTTCAGTGATTTTATCCAAAGTTCCTCATAAATATTATTTTCACCAAGTAGTTGGATAAGCTCTATCTATATGAAGATCTGTATGGAGCTGCTACCCAGCTAATAATTATGACATGACAAAATATGAAACTATACAGGATGTGTAAGCTTCAATGCTTCTGAGACTTGAGGTGGAAGGTGAAGGGGGGATTTTAATGTGTCTATGGCCTTGTCTTCGCTTGGGAAAAGGCATGTTATAGTGCAGTTAACTAACATTTTAAAACGCGAGAGTAGACAAGGCGGTTGGGTTTATCTTGACTGGCTAATACTACAACTGCCATGTCTATGCTTAGGATTCTACTGCTTGTTAATTAACATGTGTTAGACACCTTTTTCCTAGTGTAGACATGATCTGAATGACTTAGAAGCATGTTTCCTTGATTATTTAATGGGACTTGATCTCCCAGCTCAAATAGATGTTTTTGAAAATCCCAACCAATTATTAATGAACTGATCCTGATTTTACAAATATAGGAAGTTTTTAAACAGGAGAATTTCTGCTGGAGGGATAGCTCAGTGGTTTGAGCATTGGCCTGCTAAACTCAGGGTTTTGAGTTCAATCCTTAAGGGGGCCATTTAGGGATCTGGAGCAAAAATTGGGGATTGGTCCTGCTTTGAGCAGGGGGTTGGACTAGATGACCTCCTGAGGTCCCTTCCGAGCCTGATATTCTATGAAGAATAATAAATAATATGATGAGGGCTCCAATGTTCTCACGATGATGAAAATAGTGAATTTTGGATATGACTTTTCAGCTAAATAATGATTTGTTCTAAAATATAACTTTTGAGATCTGTGAACACTCTCAGGAATATCTGGACGCTGTCCTAACAAATAACATAATCCCATGAGTGACAGCAAACTGAGCACAGTGCTTTTATCCACAGAAATATTTAGGAAGATTTTTTATTTTAAATATTGGACCGCTACATATTATTACAACACAATCTTTTCGAGACAATCAGACAGAGACCAGTAATTAGTAATAATAATAACAATAATAAAATAAATAAATTAAATAAAAACAACAAAGATTTGATTTAATAGAACACCAACCAGCGGAAGATTTCAAGCACTTTAAAATGGTGGATACATTTTATCATTCTTATTTTCCATCTGGTGGCAATAAAGGCTGAAACTGTTAATATGTGACTTGCCTGAAGTCAATAAATGAATCATCAGAAGAGATGGACTATAACCTCTGCACAGAGGTGGATGAACATATTTGAGGCCCTGGGCACAAAGAACATTTGGGCCCCCCACATCCTCCCCTGCCATGGGGCTCCACCCCCTGCTCCTTCTTTTTCCCCCAAGGCCTTGCCACCTGGCCTGGCCGGAAGCTGGGCTGTGGTAAGAGCTGCCCAGAGAGCCCGGGCCACTGTGAGGAGCCCTGGACCCCCCACCTGCTCTGAGAAGTGCGCCCTGGCGGCAGGGACATATGCCAGGAGCTTCTCTTGGGCCTCCCAAACTCCCACCCAGGGCAGGTGGAGGGTCAGGGTCTCCCCACAGCTATGCAGGTTCTCTGGGTGACTCTTACCACAGCCTACGGCAGTGGTCCCCAAACTGTGGGGCATGCCCCCCTGGGAGACACAAAGAAACATTCAGGGGCATGGCGGGGGCCATCTCTGCACTGGGGGGGAGCTTGGGCCGACTCCAGGTGGGAGGAAGGGCATGGGGCTCTGGCCAGCTCTTTTGTTGCCCACCCTCCAGGATTGGCCTGGAGTCTCCAGGAATTAAAGATTAAACATTAATTAAAGATTATGTCACATGATAAAATCTCCAGGAATACATCCAGCCAAAATTGGCAACCCTAGCCAGCTCCATGTCACATGGGGGAGGGGGACCCTCGGGCCAACTCTGCTCAGTGCGGGGAGGGGGGTGGGGCTTGAGCCCACTCTGCGTCATGTGAGGGGTAAGGGAGAGGGGCTCAGGCAAGCAGCTCTGCCAGCTCTGCATGGGGGCAAGGGGAATAGGCTCACCCTACCACAGGCTCCATCTTCTGGCAGGGCCAAGGGACAGGCCCTCATGGGGAAGAGGAGGAACAGGACATAGGGAGTGGCGGGGAGGAGGACCAGAGGGCGGGGCCAGAGTTCTGGTGCTCTTGCAGGGCCCCCAAATTGTCCAGGGCCCATGTGGTAATCCACCACTGCCTCTGCATCCTATACTCTAGCCTCCTGTTCTATCTGCTAGTAAACCCTCAGACAGATCAACCAACCAAGTAAAAAAGGAAAATGTCAAGAAGAAGAGGTGACACATTTGTTCAAAGAATCATAATTTATCTTCCATTCTTCCCACTACGAACTCAGCTATAGATTCCAGCCACCGTTTTCCTCAATGTGCTCCCCAAGCCAATGAGTGTGAATGGTCAGAACTCCCCTTACGTTAATGCAGCCCCACCCATCAATACAAGCGGAGGATTTGGAATTAAAACAGAGGCTCTTACCTTTTTTCAGAAAATTAAACTGCACCACAGTCTGGAAGGTTCTCCATCCCTCAGTGCCAGATGCGGGGGCTCCAGTGTTAATAAAACCAAGGCTTTAAAATGGGATTTGACAACGTGCCTGCGGGGAATGGATTGCACACTTTGAATACACTGAACAAAGGGACTGAACTCTGACCAAGGAAAGTGAAAGCAAAAAGAGTAGGTTAAATATTAACTCTCCTGTTGTTCTACCTGAAGTGTATGTGTCTTTTCCAGGAAAGGTGGCCCAGAACCCTAAAGCTATATCAGTGCTTAGATGGGGATGAATTTTGTGTCTCTAGCAAACACATATTTCACAAACCACATTAAAACATCCTCGATACTGGAGGTTACATACAGATGTGGAAATACCAGACTGGGCAATACTGAAGAGAATTGAAATTCACCCCATCTCTATCAAAAACAGATCAATAAATTAGAGGGAGATAATCTCCTCCTCCCCTCCCTAAGAATCTCCACAGAGTTTGATGAGGTCTGGACACTCTGGATAGCCAGCAAAGAAGGTCCATATAAGTTCAAAAAGTATAGTGGGGAAACATGGACTGGAATATGGAAAGCAATAGCAGAGGGCAATAAGGGTAGAATATTGAAATGAATGGATATGGCAGTGAGTTGGCTTAGACAGTATGCCATGAAATTGGCAGGGCAATTCATAGAAGACACAAAACAATTAGAAGAAGAAATAGAGCACTGGAAAGCACAGGGACAGAATAGAAAATGAGGAGCCACAAAAAAGAGAAGTGCCATCCCCCACTATAAATCTTGTCTGGCAACAGCAGACTTCGGGTAATTGTACGGTGCCTGAAGAATGAGGACCGAAATGGAAAAATGTGGCCTGATCAAAATTAAAAGATGGAACATGGAATGATTGGAATGGTTGCTGGAATGGGGACATTGGGAATGACCCAGACCAAGAGCCACCAAGCAATCCATTGGCAGGGGGTGCCATACTGCCACCATCACTGTATGATGGGAGCCAGGTTCTGGTAAAACCTAAACCGAGACCTAGGCTGGTGCCTGGCAGAATGGGAGAAATAAGTGCACAGGAGGGAGAAGTAGCAAACAATCTTTTCACTAGATTGGTAAATCAGATTAAGGAGAAAATGGAGCAGTTAGAGCATATTAGCAGGCAGGAGGTGTGACTTGATTGCAGGGGAGTGGATAAAAAAGAATTTCAATGTCAAAAGCGAAGAATGAGCAGGTTAACACCCAGAATTGATGCATTAACTCATGGAGTTGCTCAGAAATGGTTAACTGCAGCAGTAAAGGGCACTCCCGCAATCCATTTGGCATGCAGACAAAAGCAAGGGACACTGGGGGAACAAATTCATGTTTTGCAAGAGCAGGTAACAACTTCCACTCTCCTCTCAGAGCCAGGATAAATACCACAGGTGTGGGTTCCCAATCTCCTGCTTTAACCCATGAAGCCCCACGCCTAACTCAGAGCTAATAATGAAATCTTTTTCAAACGTTTTTACATACTGCTTAAGTTTTCCTTTATATCCTCTCTCAATTTGCTAACTGGCTGCTGCTGCCTATAGCTTCAGATGGCCTGACAGAGTTAATTAATCTCTTGACTCAGGTCTCCCTCCCTTTCTATGTTGCTTTCTCCCTACACACACCTCTCTTCACTTCTGCCCTCTCTTTGTTTCAAAAGTTAAAAGTTATACTTGTTACACAAATCTCCATCGCAGAAAAAGACAAAGCAACAGCAAACAAGCAAAGAGAAAGCCAGGTAAAAGCTTTAGTTTAAATAAGTCCAGGTAATTAATTATGGACTTGGAACAGCTAGAAATACTCCTAACTTTCTTGAAGATATAGTTGACAAGCAATAGAGATATTAAGTCTTCTTCTCATCTAGCCATTAATTAATATATGAAACATGGGTATTTTTTATTTTCATATAGTGGCATTTTTAAAATAAAAGTAATATAAAGTGATGGAAACTGCCTTAAGTTAACTAAATTAATACAACAAAGTGGGCAGATAACTTAAGATGAATTTGTATCAATTCTTATAAAAAGTTTTAAATAAAAAGGTAATAACTCACTTATTTAAATATTTAACTCTTTTGTTTACCTGCCTGTTTTCTAACTTTAATAACTTAGCTCTTAATGCCTTATCTTGTATACAATTCTGGTACCATTCATCTTTAATTGAAAGTTTGTCCTGTATGTCCTGTATGTTGTCTTGTGTCATATATTGTGTGTTTCACGTGACTACCTTTTTCTTAAATTTTGTTGCAAGAAAAGTCAATTTTATCCTTTTTTTAAAAATATAAGTGGTAACACTATTTCAATGTTATGGTTGAGGTGTAATCATAATATTATTAATAACCAATTTTTTTGCAAAAGCCGAAGTTATAAATATGTGTACATATATTTTTGCCCCAACGAATAATGCAATTGCAAACAAAAATAATTCTCTTTTATTAATCAAAGTTTTTTTATTCAAAGGAAAAAAATGTAAGGGGATCCTCAACATTAATGAAAAAGTAATATTAACAAAATGTCAATTTCTTGTTTGGGTTTTTATAAACTTGTTTTCCCCTTTATAAAATATTAAAATATAGTAATAAGTATGTTATAGCAAAAATGTTAAAAATATAACAATATGTACTATGGTTATGCTGAAAAATGTTAATGCTAAACAATTTCAACAGGTTTCCACCTTTGTCTCCCAAACACAACCAAGTGTCATGAAAGTTTAATACCCTCAAAGAGTTTACATAGACTTTATGTTAGGTTAAAGGGAAGTCGTAGTTATTAAAGTTGGTACTTCCAAATAGTTAACAAATTAACTCTAAAAAGCTTGGGTAACATTTTTATTACTACCTCTTTTGCTAAAACAGAGTGCTCAGCAGGGGAAAGAAATATACCTTGTCAGAGAAGACTGTGGACATCTATTTTCGCAGTAAGTCACTATATTTAGTATAAAAAAATAAGTAATGCACATGTTAAGGGAGCAAAAACTGCAAAAGCATTTGAAGCAGGTATATATGTGCTAAAGAATTGGGAAAATCAGAACAAAAGCATAGCTTGTGTTATAGAAAACTTGGTCCCTATTACATTGTAAAAAAATTAAGTTAACCTGTGTATTAAATTTGGGTTACTTTAAAACAAGAGAAATATAAAACAAACAATTCAATTATGTTAACTAACTTCAGCTGCATAGGGGGTGCATCCCACAGACCAAAGACACCAATAGATATCAACACACAGTGAAGGAACCCCTGGGCATCCGGAAAAGAAAAATGAAGTGCTTTATATATAACACCCTGGTCATTTACACCTCAGTCTACCATACATAGACCACTGAGTATTCAATCATCTACAAAGACATTATAGAAACCATTAGCTGTGCCAGGGTCTAACTGTTACTTAAACTGTAAATTATTGAGCAAAGTAAATTCATGTGCCTGTGGTTTGACGTCTTTGTCACTGAAATATTAATGAATTTGGCTACTGTGTAAAAGCAACTTTCCTATTGCTGTACACATCTTTGTTATTTAATACACTAGCATTTTATCAGGAATGTGCACAAGACTCAAGGGCTGGGCAAAAGACTATTCCGTAGTCTGGTATCTCTCAAAATAGGAGACTCCAAACTCTAGATGAAATTTCTGGGTATATTGCAAGATTATCTGAATCTGGAGACCTATTTGGAACAGGGTAATATGGAAAATATATGTATATAAATGTAACAAAACATTAAATATTTTGACCACCAGGTGGTGAAAACTGTCTCTGAACCTGTAATTCACGGTATTAGGGGTCTGGCTACTGAAGAACCAGTACACCATTTACAAAGTGCATGACATTGCTAAAGTGTTTAACCAAATACAAGTCAAAATTAACAAAGTAATTGCAGCAAACAATATGAAGGCAAGAAGAAAACAAACTGGTAAATAAATTAGTTGTACCACTTATGAGAGTTACATAATAACTACAATAACCAACTCATTAGAAGAAAAGGAGGACTTGTGGCACCTTAGAGACTAACAAATTTATTTGAGCATAAGCATTTGTGAGCTACAGCTCACTTCATCGGATGCATTCAGTGGAAAATACAGTGGGGAGATTTATATACATAGAGAACATGAAACAATGGGTGTTATCATACACACTGTAACCAGAGTGATCACTTAAGGTGAGCTATTAACAGCCGGGGTGGGGTCGGGGGGAACCTTTTGTAGTGATAATCAAGGTGGGCCATTTCCAGCAGTTGACAAGAACATCTGAGGAACAGTGGCACGTGGGGGAGGGGGGATAAACCTGGGGAAATAGTTTTACTTTGTGTAATGACCCATCCACTCCCAGTCTGATTTGTGTCCATTTATTCTTTTATGTAGAGACAAACTGGACAGTCTCTACATAAAAGAATAAATGGACACAAATCAGACGTCAAGAATTATAACATTCAAAAACCAGTTGGAGAACACTTCAGCCTCTCTGGTCACTCGATTTCTGATCTAAAAGTGACTGTTCTTCAACAAAAAAACTTCGAAAACAGACTCCAAGGAGAGACTGCTGAATTGGAATTAATTTGCAAATTGGATACAATTAACTTAGGCTTGAATAGAGACTGGGAGTGGATGGGTCATTACACAAAGTATATATATGAAATATATATGAATATTGTATAGACGAATTCCCCGTTAGTACTAGTCATAATTTTGGGGTCAGTAACACTGCACCCTAACTAAGGCACATGTTGTTCAAAACAGTCTTGTTCAGCGTCTGGTTACCAATATTGAATTTTGACGTAGAAATAGTTGATAAATTTGTTCCTGTCCATTCAGTAGATCACCTGGAAGACACATCTACAAAAAACGACTGGATCTACATCAACTACTGGGGTATTATGGAGCAATGCAAACCGAAAGAGCATCACACCATGGCTCGTTCTGCCAGAACTGTTGTTGACTCTGCAACTTATTGTGTGTCCACAATGATTCAGGCCAATCCAATGGAATAGCGAAGCTAGCCGCTCCTGTCTCCTGCCCAGTGAAACTTACCAGATGGTAACAATCAGCAGAAAGGATAACTTATAACATGGATGGACAGTGCTGTGTGGTAACTAATTACAAGAAATTTATATATGAAGACCTCATTTGTGATGTCACTACTCCAAATTTCTGTTATACTCCTCATATGCATAGCACTGTGGGACACACTCATAATGCCTATCCCAGTATTTCAGAGCAATTCTAAGACTACACCTCTCAACTAAAGTCCCAGACCTAACATTGCCAGGCCCAGTATATGGGACTAAAACTATTGATGGAAGGAAACTGTGCACAGGTTGTACGAGGGAATGTGCAGACCAAAGGACAGCTGGGGCATGAATGTGTGGATAACACAAGGTGGCCATAGAACAGTGGTTAGCCCACTGGGTCATGTTCAGTCCATGCATGATGCTGTTCTGGGATAATGGGTAAATCTCCTCCCCATAAAAAAAGACAAAAAGTAGGGGAATGTAATAGAGAGAGAGCCTGGGGCCTGGTGCAAGACCTGCGGCTTGAACCACAGTCAGCAACGCCAGGCCATGCTATGAGCAAAGACCAGGCCCTATCATAGAGCAGTCGCTTGCTGACAAGTTCACTGTCCGCTATATGAACTTGGCAAAGCTACTATTAGCATTGCTAAAACACAGGCACTCGTAAGAAGTGCTAGTCACTAGATATTAACATAAATATGTTTCAGGAGGCTAGCACAGATACACCCCAACCTTGCACAAGATACGATGGTTTGACAGAATAACGAATAGGGATGTTTTGTCCGAAACATCATGAACAAGGTACAAGGGGAGATAACAAAGAGATGTCATGAGGCATGTAAGTTTTTTGTTTCACCCCAGAAATTTCGATTCTTTGTACTGGCTTAGGGGATGACTTTACACTGAATGTGCTGGTACATTCACGAGCATACATGCAGGATGCCCATGCAGTGTATGGAACGCTGATAAAGTGCTTTTTAGATAGTAAAGCTGGCCGAGCCTTTTTGCCACCGAGCCAAGCCTGTGGTCTTTCTGGGTAGCACTGTTGAGGTTTGCTGAACCAACTCTCTGTGCAGGACTGGGATAGCATATAGAGAGAACACATATGCACACCAGCTGACAACACAATTCAAATTGTGAGCTGAGTGTAACAGATGCAGTGATGCGAGTGATGTATGTGGACAGCTTGAAATGAGATTTGATGGGGGCAAACTGTCCCCATTCACCTCAGTGCGTTGTTATCTCTGAAACCTAGTGACAGTCATTTAAATGTCATCATTGTTAACTATTTCACTGCTGGTCAAAGCAAACAGGAAAGAAATAGGCTCATCTTGATTGTAGTCTGTAAATACCTACACATGGAGAAGATATTTGTATGGGGGCCCTTTCACCTTGCAGATAAAGGCAGAACAAGATCCAATTATGAGAAATTGAAGTTAGCAAAATTCAACCTGGAAATAAAGTGCAAATTTTAAAAAACGAGAGTAATTAACCATTGGAACAACTTCCCCGAGGATATGGTAAATTCTCCCTCCTCCGGAGTCTTTAAAGCAGGACTGGACTTCTTTCAGACAGATTGGTTCTAGTTCAGCTACAAGTTCTTGGGCTCAGTGCAGGAATCAGTGGGTGAAACCCTCGGGCTTGTGTAAGGCAGGTGTTGAGACTAGATGATCATAATGGCTGTGCTTGCAAAGAAAACACTCACAGTGAGACCCGAGTCTTACCGATGCACCAATATACGGTGCCATGCTGGGGAAACAGGCCCAGCACTATTTCTCACATGCTCCGGTAAGGCAAAGCTGCGCCTTGTGAGCCCAGCCCTAAGTAAGTTCTGGTCTACACCAAAAATGTAGATTGACCTAACTTCGTTACTCAGCGGTGTGAAAAATTCACACCCCTGTGCAATGTAGTTAAGCAACCATAAGCCCCAGTGTAGACACTGCTAGGTTGATGGAAGAACTCTTCCATGGACCTAGCTGTCACCTCTCAGAGAGGTGGATCTGCTACGATGGAAGAACCCCTCCGTCATTGTAGCAAGTGTCTACACTACAGCTTTGCCGCTGTAGCTCTTGTTGTATAGACACACCATAAGTGATGAGCCAGAGTTACCCATGACCCCAGGCATGGGCGGCATGTGAGTGCCCCCTAGGGGAGACTACCCATGCAGCCCTGCCCCCTACCTCCCCGTCCGCCTCAGCCCTGAGTGCCCACCCCCCCACACTCACACGGCAAGAGAAGCCCTGGCCGAACCGCCCAGCGCCCCTGGCTGGCACCAGCACTGAGCCACTGGGCCACCCCAGCACCGGCCGCCAGCCCAACACCCGCCCCCAGCGCCAGCCCGCTGACCTCAGGCTGGCAGCAGAGCTGAGCTCCCGCTGGCTTGGACACCAGCATGGGGAGAGTGCGGAGCATGAGTGGGGCCAGGGCTTGGTTTAGGGGAAGTTTAACCTCCCTCAGCCTATTATACCATGCCCCCAGGAAGCTCACAGCCCCAAGATGCACCCAGGCTGCTAGGTCCATCTCAGAAACCCCAGGGCAGCCAGACAACTCCACTGGCCAGTTCTCAATGTGAGGTTTGAGACAGGGCCATGCCAGCCACTCCCCATGTCTTTGTATTGCACCTCACTTCCAGGGAGGGAGGGAAAGCAAGCTAGGGAGACAGGGCTGGAATCCAAACTGGTTCTAATTCAGCCCAGTATTTCCTCCCTTCCACTGCACATCTGTGTAATGACTGGGCAGAATCTGGCTCTAGGCAATGAAATCACTGTGATGCTAAAACAAGTCAATGACAGAGAGCAAGGGGCTCCCCAGTATCTAGCAGGGCACCTCAGCTGGCCTGACCAGCTTAGCGAACCCCAACTCACTGTTGTCATAATCTGTGTCTAAAAGGTGTGATGGAAGGTGCCATATACAAACTGGTTACATGCTGATCCCAAGAATCATTGCACAGTGTGTGTATGGGGTACATACATATGAATATGGGCTGGAATTGCGTTCTTGAAATGTGTTTGGCAAGCAATGCATCAACCCAGTCTGCCATAGACAAAGGAATGGGTATTTGTGCTTCTGACCAGCTGGGTTACCAGACAGAGACTTTCAAGATGCAAATAACGTGAATAAAGCTATCAAACTATCAAGTGGGGGAGTAGACAGAATGGCATCTACACCCCAGCAGGCGAGAGAAACTTTTTCTGGGCTACTTTTCAAAGACTACATTGTAAAGGTTTACTGGACTATAAAAAGAAGGGGAGAGAACCCCATGGTTATCCTTCCCTGGAGGAGTCAAAGATACCAAGTGCAATTGGTTCTGTGTTGGACCCTGGCTGAGGACTAGCCAGCCGTGCTGGAAGAAGGTCTGTAGTGAGAAATAACAAAACATTCTTGAACAAAATATTCTTGTTTGTTCAGTTCGGTTTTAGTCTTAGAAGCATATTTATAAGTTTGTTTGTTTGTAACCATTTCTATCCCAGCAAGAACTAATGTGTAGAAGCAGAAGCCAGACAAATTCTAATTAGAAATTAGGGAAAAAAATAATAATTACAGGGAGAGGGATTATTGGAACAAACTGCCCAGGGAACTGGTGGATTGTCCATCTCTTGAAGTCTTTATGATTTTGATTTTATTATTATGATTGATTATTATTATTATGATTGATTATTATTATTGATATTATTATTATTGATATTTATTGATATTTATTATTATTATTGATTATTATTATTATGATTGATTATTATTATTGATATTATTATTATTGATATTTATTGATATTTATTATTGTTATTGATTATTATTATTATGATTGATTATTATTATTATTGATATTATTATTATTGATATTATTGAAGATTATTATTAATTATTCTTGAAGTCTTTATGATTTTGATTTTATTATTATTATTGATTATTATTATTATGAATGATTATTATTATTATGATTGATTATTATTATTGATTTTATAATTATTGATTTTATTATTAACTCTTGCAAGAAAAAGCAGACACAGCTTATTCTTTGCCAGCCGATTGTGGTTTCACAATGATAGTGTGGAGTTACAATACATGACAGAGAGACAGATAATGTGACATGGTAATTCATATATGACATTTCTTGTGCTATTAACTGTTATTATTTATCATTATTAAGTACTTAATAATCCCAAGCAGGTCAGCACCCCATTGTGCTGGGCACTGTGCAAACACACGGTAAGAGACTGTCCGCGCCCCAAACATCTTACAGTCTATACAATTTAGTGATTTCAGTTGAATTTTTTACAGCTCAGACATTGATTTTGTTTGTGCCATCAAGATTTTCAGAAGACAGTGCCCCTGTGTAACTAAATACTCCCTGGTTTATGGAACAGACTATGGCCTATTGCCCATACTCTCAGCATGGCTGCTATCCTCTCTCTTACAAGCATAGGGGGTCCTGGGAAAAAGGTGTGGAGACACCCCAGTCTGGCGACTGTCTCCAGCAAGTCTCGAGGCGAGCACCCCAGAATAGAAGGTGTGACACCCATTGCAGTGGCACAGCTTGCACCTGGCTCCCTCACCCATCTCCAGCCCTGGCGGCTCTCCCAGAACTAGCCCTGCTCTGCTGGTTCATGTGGAAGTGGGGCCGCATCCCTACTTTTGCCCCAATAGCAAATGTAGTGAGTGTGGGTAGAACACTTAAACAGTATATATTTCTTCCAAATAGTGCTCCCCTTCCCTTGAAACACATGAGTTCTTACTTAAAATAATTCCCATGCCCACACTGAGAGACAAGCTTCAATAGGGACTGTCAAGGTTCCTTCCCCACTCTGAACTCTAGGGTACAGATGTGGGGACCTTCATGAAAACCCCCTAAGCTTATTTTTACCAGTTTCGTTTAAAACTTCCCCAAGGTACAAACTATTTTACCTTTTGCCCTTGGACTTTATTGCTGCCACCACCAAGCATCTAACAAATATATAACAGGGAAAGAGCCCGCTTTGAAATGTCTTTCCCCCCAAAATCCTCCCAAACCCTACACCCCCTTTCCTGGGGAAGGCTTGATAAAAATCCTCACCAATTTGCATAGGTGAACACAGACCCAAACCCTTGGATCTTAAGAACAAGGAAAAAGCAATCAGGTTCTTAAAAGGAGAATTTTAATTGAAGAAAAAAGTAAAAGAATCACCTCTGTAAAATCAGGATGGTGAATACCTTACAGGGTAATCGGATTCAAAACACAGAGAATCCCTCTAGGCAAAACCTTAAGTTACAAAAAGACACAAAAACAGGGATATACATTCCATTCAGCACAATTTATTTTATCAGCCATTTAACCAAAACAGAATCTAACACATGTCTAGCTAGATTACTTACTAAGTTCTAAGACTCCATTCCTTTTCTGTTCCCGGCAAAAGCATCACACAGACAGAGAGAAGCCTTTGTTTCTCCCCCCTTCCAGATTTGAAAGTATCTTGTCTCTTCATTGGTCATTTTGGTCAGGTGCCAGCGAGGTTATCCTAGCTTCTTAACCCTTTACAGGTGAAAGGGTTTTTCCTCTGGCCAGGAGGGATTTTAAGGGTGTTTACCCTTCCCTTTATATTTATGACAGGGACATAGCCAATAATTCCGCCCTTTGCTAACAACAGTGCTGAACAACAGAGGGGAGAATTATTGGCTACATCTCTAAAGCAAATTGACTCTCATAGTGAGCATGGACATATTTTAAGTAAACCTTCATGTACTTCAAGGGAAGAGGAGCACTATATGTATAGAAAGTTAAACAATTTGACATTTCCAAGTTTCCATTTTGCAAGGCGCAAAATAGACCATTTTGGGGTTTTTTATTATATTTCTTGTGATCTGTTTTATACAATTTTAATGCAAATTCTTACTGAAAAGGTTATTAAAACCCAGTTTTTGAAATGTAGGATCAGATTTTCACCAGTAACTGTCAGTAAACATCAGTTTCACCATGCACAGGCAATGACAATATAGATTTCATTGATCATAATCCCAACTGACAGATTGGCAAAGTAAGAAAAATGCTGCTTGAAATTTTATTAGAGTTTGATTTAAGGATATTTACTTGGTAGGTTTTGACAAGTGATGTTAACAATTTGTGTTGTAGTGTTTACAAAACTGTACCTTTTTGAATCTCACCATCTACTATCATTAAATATTTGCCTGCAACTGTGAAAATTTAAATCAATTTTAAAAAATGCTTCAAAAGGAACATCGATATTATCTGTCAAAACTATAAAAAAATAAAATTTGAATTCTGACAAGCCTATGTATTGAGGACTGTGTTGAAATTGCGAGCTATGACTTTCAGAGCTGAGGAGGAAGCGGGTGGATCTTGGTCCTGCATGGAAGCTATGTGGCTCTGTTGGCCAGTATGTAATCAGAGTCATTCTGGGAAAAGCCATCCTAGAGCAGGTGGGGTGAGCTGGGTCTCTCTGCCTTAGGGAGCAGCCTGCTTTATCTCTCTCTGTGTTTGGTTACTGCATGTTAAGATTCTGGATTGTAAGAAATAAAGTTGTGTTATGTTGCAACCTTCCAGCAGGAGTTTGTATGTTTCTTATCTAACTTCCCTGCTTGTATGCCATAAAACGTAATGACAAAGTCCCACAAATCCAAATACCAGCAAAGCCTCTTGACCCCAACTCTTGGCAGGGCCAGAACAAAACAAGCAAGCATTGGACTCTGCCTCCCTGCAGCTGCTTGTGATCCACACATGTCCCTGGCTACCTGGACTTCCCCATGTGTGACGCTGCCAGGACAATGCCCCTGCTTCCCTGTTCCCTCAGTTACTACTGGCTTTATCGCCCTCTTTCTTCTCTTCCTGACACATCAATGCCATGACTGCAGGCCTTGCTCTGCAGCAGATCCCACAGCTTTTAATATTGGCTAACCTGTGTGGGCCAAAGGAGCAACAATACAGTCCTCCTGATTCCCCTTTCATACACAGTGGTGTAAATGAGAATTAACTCCCCTGACATCAATGGACTTAAACTGGTGTGAAGGATATTGGCTCTTTGGAAGCATCTTCCTGATGGACCATCCACAGCCACAGAAGACAAGAAAGACCACGGGAGGCCAGGGATGGCCGGAAATTGGCAAAACTGTAGGGTTACCATATTTGCTAAAGTAAAAACGGGACAACCAGGGGCTCCCCTGAGCCGCCTCCCCACACCTGCAGGCTTACCAGAGCCACCACTGCCCAGGGCTGACCCCCCCCAGCTCCTTGCCCTGTGCTGCTCACAGCTGGGACTGGGGCTGAGAGCCCAAGCCCCGTGCTGCCCATGGCTGGGGCTGACCCCTCCCCCCACCCGAGCTGTACGCCACCCGGGGCTGAATCTGACCCCCCAAGCCGTGCTTCCCAGTACCTGGCATTGCTGCCCCCCCAATGCTCCTCCGCACCCTGCTAGGGGGGCACACCCAGCTTATTTTGTAAACTGGGCATTTGTTCGTTTGCTCTTGCCAACTGATTAGTTAGCAAAAGCAAATGGGAAAAAACTCATTCTCAAAAGAGTAGGGACGGCGAGGACAGAGCTCAAAAAGGGGACTGTCCCAACCAAAACGGGACATATGGTCACCCTAAAAAACTGTCCCATTAAGGTGACCTCAGAGCCATTTAGCTGTGAGTGAAGATCTAGCCAACTCCAAGTGGTGAAGGAACTGACAACACCGCTTCAGTGGAGGAGGCTACGCTGGGGCACATTTGGGGGAAGGAGACCAAAGCCCTGAGGTAAGTGGGAAAACGGGGTACCGGGAGGAAGCACAGGCAGGAACGTCTGTGAGGGGAGGGCTCCTGCCTCATACTGAGAACGAGGGGTGATCAGCAGGTTCTCTTAAGTGCTTATATACGAATGCACAAAGCCTTGGAAACAAGCAGGGAGAACTGGAGGTCCTGGTGATGTCAGGGAATTATGACGTGATTGGAATAACAGAGACTTGGTGGGATAACTCACATGACTGGAGTACTGTCATGGATGGTTATAAACTGTTCAGGAAGGACAGGCAGGGCAGAAAAGGTGGGGGAGTAGCACTGTATGTAAGGGAGCAGTATGACTGCTCAGAGCTCCGGTACGAAACTGCAGAAAAACCTGAGTGTCTCTGGATTAAGTTTAGAAGTGTGAGCAACAAGAGTGATGTAGTGGTGGGAGTCTGCTATAGACCACCGGATCAGGGGGATGAGGTGGATGAGGCTTTCTTCCGGCAACTCGCAGAAGTTACTAGATCGCACGCCCTGGTTCTCATGGGTGACTTCAATTTTCCTATTTGCTGGGAGAGCAATACAGCGGTGCATAGACAATCCAGGAAGTTTTTGGAAAGCGTAGGGGACAATTTCCTGGTGCAAGTGCTAGACGAGCCAACTGGGGGGGAGTTTTTCTTGACCTCCTGCTCACAAACAGGGAAGAAGTAGTGGGGGAAGCAAAAGTGGATGGGAATCTGGGAGGCAGTGACCATGAGATGGTCGAGTTCAGGATCCTGACACAGGGAAGAAAGGTAAGCAGCAGGATACGGACCCTGGACTTCAGGAAAGCAGACTTTGACTCCCTCAGGGAGCAGATGGGTAAGATCCCCTGGGGGACTAACATGAAGGGGAAAGGAGTCCAGGAGAGCTGGCTGTATTTCAAGGAATCCCTGTTGAGGTTACAGGGACAAACCATCCCGATGAGTCGAAAGAATAGTAAATATGGCAGGCGACCAGCTTGCCTTAATGGTGAAATCCTAGCGGATCTTAAACATAAAAAAGAAGCTTACAAGAAGTGGAAGGTTGGACATATGACCAGGGAAGAGTATAAAAATATTGCTCGGGCATGTAGGAATGAAATCAGGAGGGCCAAATCGCACCTGGAGCTGCAGCTAGCAAGAGATGTCAAGAGTAACAAGAAGGGTTTCTTCAGGTATGTTGGCAACAAGAAGAAAGCCAAGGAAAGTGTGGGCCCCTTACTGAATGAGGGAGGCAACCTAGTGACAGAGGATGTGGAAAAAGCTAATGTGCTCAATGCTTTTTTTGCCTCTGTCTTCACTAACAAGGACAGCTCCCAGACTGCTGCGCTGGGCATCGCAACATGGGGAGTAGATGGCCAGCCCTCTGTGGAGAAAGAGGTGGTTAGGGACTATTTAGAAAAGCTGGACGTGCACAAGTCCATGGGGCCGGACGAGTTGCATCCGAGAGTGCTAAAGGAATTGGCGGATGTGATTGCAGAGCCATTGGCCATTATCTTTGAAAACTCGTGGCGAACGGGGGAAGTCCCAGATGACTGGAAAAAGGCTAATGTAATGTCAATCTTTAAAAAAGGGAAGAAGGAGGATCCTGGGAACTACAGGCCGGTCAGCCTCACCTCAGTCCCCGGAAAAATCATGGAGCAGGTCCTCAAGGAATCAATCCTGAAGCACTTAGACGAGAGTAAAGTGATCAGGAACAGTCAGCATGGATTCACCAAGGGAAGGTCATGCCTGACTAATCTAATCGCCTTCTATGATGAGATTACTGATTCTGTGGATGAAGGGAAAGCAGTGGATGTATTGTTTCTTGACTTTAGCAAAGCTTTTGACACTGTCTCCCACAGTATTCTTGTCAGCAAGTTAAAGAAGTATGGGCTGGATGAATGGACTATAAGGTGGGTAGAAAGTTGGCTAGATTGTCGGGCTCAACGGGTAGTGATCAATGGCTCCATGTCCAGTTGGCAGCCGGTGTCAAGTGGAGTGCCCCAGGGGTCGGTCCTGGGGCCGGTTTTGTTCAATATCTTCATAAATGATCTGGAGGATGGTGTGGATTGCACTCTTAGCAAATTTGCAGATGATACTAAACTGGGAGGAGTGGTAGATACGTTGGAGGGCAGAGATAGGATACAGAGGGACCTGGACAAATTGGAGGATTGGGCCAAAAGAAACCTGATGAGGTTCAATAAGGATAAATGCAGGGTCCTGCACTTAGGACGGAAGAACCCAATGCACAGCTACAGACTAGGGACTGAATGGCTAGGCAGCAGTTCTGCGGAAAAGGACCTAGGGGTTACAGTGGACGAGAAGCTGGATATGAGTCAGCAGTGTGCCCTTGTTGCCAAGAAGACCAATGGCATTTTGGGATGTATAAGTAGGGGCATAGCGAGCAGATCGAGGGACGTGATCGTTCCCCTCTATTCGACATTGGTGAGGCCTCATCTGGAGTACTGTGTCCAGTTTTGGGCCCCACACTACAAGAAGGACGTGGATAAACTGGAGAGAGTCCAGCGAAGGGCAACAAAAATGATTAGGGGTCTGGAACACATGACTTATGAGGAGAGGCTGAGGGAACTGGGATTGTTTAGTCTGCGGAAGAGAAGAATGAGGGGGGATTTGATAGCTGCTTTCAACTACCTGAGAGGTGGTTCCAAAGAGGATGGTTCTAGACTATTCTCAGTGGTAGAAGATGACAGAACAAGGAGTAATGGTCTCAAGTTGCAGTGGGGGAGATTTCGGTTGGATATTAGGAAAAACTTTTTCACTAGGAGGGTGGTGAAACACTGGAATGCGTTACCTAGGGAGGTGGTAGAATCTCCTTCCTTAGAAGTTTTTAAGGTCAGGCTTGACAAAGCCCTGTCTGGGATGATTTAATTGGGGATTGGTCCTGCTTTGAGCAGGGGGTTGGACTAGATGACCTCCTGAGGTCCCTTCCAACCCTGATATTCTATGATTCTATGATTCTATGATCAGGCAGGCCAATAAAAAGACTTTGATAAGGTTTTTTAGAGGTATTTTAAAAAAAGAAACAGGCAGAAGCATCATGGTAATGTATGTGTTATTTAGGTGAACATATCGGGGGAGGAGTTTTCAGAGGCAAGAGTCAATGGGGAAACAGATGTGAATAAACAGAAATATCCACAAACAGCCAGCAGGCAGTGTCTAAGGCCAGCAGGCAGTGTCTAAGGCTATGTTTATACTTAAAATGCTACAGCGGCACAGCTGCTGAGGTACTCCTGTCACTGTGGTTAATCCACCTCCTTGAGAAGCAGTAGCTAGGCTAACAGAAGAATTCTTCCATTGACCTAACGCTGTCTACACCAGGTCGGCTTAACTACGTCACTCAGGGGTGTGGATATTTCACACCCCTGGGAGAGATAGCAATCCAAATGTAACTTTTCAGTGTAGACCATCCCGAAGAAAATTGATCAGGTCAGAAATGTTCCCTCTCCTCATCTAATCTGAGATGAGGGGCTTCACCTTGGCAAACAGGAAAGCTGGAAACAACAGGAATCAATAAGCTAAGGACATTGCAATCTCCCTATTCTCTCCATGCCATATACAGGTACGAGAACATTTCTATGAGGCAGGAAAACAGGAAGCATCTTAAAAATTCTCCTCTCTTTCAGGATTTTTCTTTCCTGAGACACTTGCAGAGTCGGATAAGCAGTGGAGTGGATTACCTGCAGACAAAGAAAAAAAGCAGCATCTCTCTATTACAAATCCAAATGAGTCGTTATTATGAGTCCAGCTAGCATCACTGCTCTTCCTTTTGTATGAACCTTTGAGAAGTAACTGCTAATGTATAATTACTGTAGGCCTTATCTCTCTGTCCTTAAGTTCTTCTTTGAAAAAATGTCTGGCGCTGGGGCTCCGGTGGGAGACAAGCATCTGAACACCTAGGGTGAGGCAGTTATGCACATGCCCCTTGGCAGAAACGTCAGTGCTGAGAGAACTTTTGAAAATTCAGGAGCTGCATGAGTTTAGGTGTCAACAGGATTAGGGGGCAGCCAAGTGAGGGTTCTATGGATCACAGTGGACTCTAAAGCTGGGGCTATTAACCTAGATTTGGGAGAAAATGTCATTTTTCATCACAAAATCATTATGAGGGAAAAATTCTGACCATCTCTAGTCAGAAGACTATCAGCGGAGGGTCTTCAGCCCCAGGGGTCTGCCAGAGCCTATGCTTGGCTGGCTTTAGGGTGCTATGGAAGAAGAATCCATTCATTTTTTTCAAAATTCTTGGCCATCAAGTTTTTCAATTGGGTGAATTCTGTCTTCCAGCTGTTGGGGACAGCTGGAGGCAGAGTTAAGTTTGGCTCATTGTGGGTAATACTGGCACTTACATAGCAAGATGATGGGCATTAATTCATTTTAAAAACTGTATCAGAAGTTTGAATTCCTAAAACCAATCTATATGTGAGTTAAAAAAGCACCATTTCAAAAAATAGTGATACATTAAATGTTCTCTACACTGTAAAAAATATTTTGATCGATATTTTGATACTTATATAAAAAAATCTGCCAAGAGAGGAATAGATGGCAGTAGAAATTAAATGACGAACAGAAGCACATAGTGGGTCCCGCCCCCCCCAAACAAACAAACAAACAAAGAAAAAACAAGCCAAAAAACAAGAATAAAAAGAAAAAGCATTAAGAATAATACTTTCCCAAAAATACTCTTCCACGTAAGCAGTTGTGGAACCTACCCCAGAGCTGTTATGCAGTTCTTTATGGGGAGCGGAGGGAAGCAGGGTTTGTGCGATCGTCAATGGGAGGGGAGGCGGAGTCGGTGTGATCATGAATGAGAGGGGAATGTGTCCATCACACAATGTCTCTATTAAAAATGTTCCGCACTATGAACAACATCAGCCTGTTTTAAACTGCTGAGAAATGGAACGTTTTGAATTGGCTTTGTTGAAATGTAAGGAAAGCATCATGGACTCTGCACGATGCTACGAGAAAAGTAGAACCTGTCAGTTTCTTAGCTTTTTACATGTCTACTTGAAATAACAAACTGTTGAAATATAGTGTCATGATCTCTACCTTTCTCTCCGCTGTCGCGTCTCCCTTAAAATAAAACACAACATAGAGAAGGTGAGAATATTTAATGAGCACTGAAAATCCATATCAAATATTCATTGCAGCACTTTCATATTGTTCCAGGAAATATGTTTTTGAAATTATATATGGAGCAGCATCTCAGCTGATGTGAACTGGGGCTGCTATAGTCACACAGTAGTACTCCCTTGTTTTATACCTGCTGAGGACAGTGGCAGATAGAGTAATTTCCTGCAGAAACCACACTGAGGGCAGGTCTACACTTAAAGCGCTGGAGCGCTTCAGTGAAGATGCTACCTATGCCGACAGGAGGACTTCTCCCATCGGCGTAGGTACTCCACTTCCCCAAGAGGAGGTAGCTATGGCGACATAGCGCTGTCTACACAAGGGTTTAGGTCTGTTTAATGGAGTCACTCAGGTGTGGATTTTTCACACTGGGGAGCGACATAGTTATACCAGCTTAATTTCCAAGTGTCGACCTGCCCTGAGTTCTGCTAAACTTCAGTATTTTAGGAGGTCAGTGTATTAAAAATGCAAATGTGTATGTATTATTGGAGGATGGTCTGGAACTTCTTTAAAGGGGAGACAGAACTCATGGAAGGCCTGGTGAGTGTTGTGAACTCCAAAGGACTCTTTTAAAACACTGGGCCAGACAAGACTGAACTTTGAGTTGAGTGGGTTTCCTAGGGGGAGGGGAATGCAAATTACCCACCTCCAGACCCATCTTTTTGAAGCTACTCCTTGAGAAGCCCATTGTCTGGCTGATTACCCATTCACGGGCTCCACAGATCAAAGACACAAGACTGGATAAAGGAAAGTCTCAAATTCATGGGGGTTTGTCCACAGCTCACTGCTGTTATAAATGTGTGACCACAGAAAAACCCACCGGGTGGGGTTTGTAGGACTGCTCCCCTACCAGAAACCTTGTTGGAGTTGGGGTGATGTCTGTTAAGCTTATTAGCATGCATGTAGGTTCTTTTATTGTTTTAATGTTTTCTCTGTAATGCCCCATGAATGAATGTTCTTGGTTAGAAAGAGCTGGGTGGTAATTTAACTATGGCAATTACACTATTTATAGTCTCTGAGCAGAAGGCAAATCAGGTCTGCTGAGGCAGTCTGACTTGCTGGGGAATTCAGAATGTAGGCAGGGAGCTGTGCAGCCTGGAAATACTCCAGTCATGAGAGAGAGAGAGAGACATGGGTCTCTGCGGAAGAGGTGATGGCTGGGGAGCTAGGAGCCTAGAGTGGGTCCTTTGCTGGACCATGAGGGGGAATACAGGTGAAGTTTCCCTGAACTGCTACATTTACAGTAACAAACACTTGTTCTGTGTCAACAGTTTGCATTTACCCTAGAAAATTCCCAAGGTCAGGTCCAGCCCAAGTGCAGTGTTGGGTGAGGAGCAGGACAGGCGCTCAGCATAACTTAACCCTTAATTAGTGAGGGGGCTGCTACATGGTTCCCTGCGGCTCAGCACCCAGCATGCACCCAACATGTACTGAGACCTTTTCACAATGTGCACCTGAGTTACTCCTCTCTATGAGCTGTCATAAGGCCTAAGAGGGAAGCAAAGAGCTAGGTATCTTGGGTGAGAGGTGCAGCCTGCAGGGCAGGTGCAAAGTGGGTATGCCCAGCATCACACAGGAACTCTGTGGCAGAGGCAGGGATAGAATACAATTATCCTAGGCAGTATTCAGTAATCTGTAATCCTTTCTCTTTCGGTCATCCCCTGTCTCGTTCACTCATCTCCCTCCAACTTTTGCAGCAGATGAGGACTGGGACCTGCAGACAACAGCATTACTCACTACACAACCCTGAATCACTGAGCACTCGGCAACAAATGAGGCAAGAGTCCCATGGAAAATAATAGGATCTTTTAAAGACTGTATACTGATGCTTATGCACAAGAAGGCCAAATTATGTTTAACCAGGCAAATTTAAATCTCTCAGTTCCTAATTTTGTGTGCTTGATTTTACAAAATTATTGTTCTTTTAATGCAGGTTTTGTGTGTGTAATTTCCTATTATTTTCTGAAAAATCAAACAAAACCAAAACCAGAAATTCCATCGTGTGGCATCACATACACACCCACTTGAGTCACGAGCAGGGTCGGAACCTCTAGATCCACCCACAATTGCACTTCTCCACCCCAGTCCACCTCCTCATCAGATCTGTTTCCCTTGCCCCCACTGGTTCCCTGTCCCAGTCTCCTTGCCCAGGTAGTCCCAGTTTTGCCCTCCCCAGCTCCTCATCCAATCAATTTCTCCCACCTCTGGCTCTCAATACTTTCCCCTGTTAACCTCCCCATCCCAATCTCCGATGTAATAGGCATGAAGAAAATAATATTGATTATATATGAAAATATTTACTATTGACTTACACTCAAATATGTTACATTTGTTACAAGGAATATAACCACTTGCCAGAAATTTACATCAATCTGTCCCCTGTATTACCTTTTGCAGCATCCCTTTTTCTGTTTTCTAAAAGCAAAGAAAGAGACACTATCTGAACACTACAAATAGTTCAGCAGTTACCTACTACTTACAACCCTAGAGCCCAAGGCTATGTCTACACTATGGACCTCAGAGCAGCATGGCTGTACCTCTGCAGCTGCGCCGCTGTAAGGTCTCCTGTGTCACCGCTCTATGCCGCGGGAGAGAGCTCTCCAGCCGGCATAATGAAACCTCCCTCAATGAGCAGTGGTAGCTATGTCGGGGGGAGAGGGTTTCCTGCCGACGTAGCGCTGTCCACACCAGTGCTTTTGTCGGTGAAACTTGTGTCAGTCAGGGGGTGTTTTTTCACACCCTCACAGACAAAAGTTTTGCTGACAAAAGTGCTAATGTAGACAAAGCCTAAAACATGCACACATTTGGTAGTAAGAGGGAGGTTTTTTTTTGTTTGTTTTTGATTACACAGGAACTCAATGCTATCCAATGGAATTCATCTGGGAAGGCAGGGAATTTGGTACAGGACAGATTCTAGGGGGCCAGGTTTGCAGTTGTTCACTGTTATCTCTTCTGTACCAATATAACAAAAGGCAACGTCGAGACAAAGAAAATAAGTGTGTGTCTAGGCTGGCTGCGAGCCCCTTTGCAACGACATAAAATGTGTGAAATGGGTAGTTACCAGCTTGCCTTGGCACAAGTTTACAGGTCAAACGCTGCAGTCCTGACTTGGGGGAAATTCCCCTTGATGTCAGTCTCAATAAGGACTGCAAGGGTTTGTCTTTGTATTAGTAAATCTGCTGTATGAATATGGCTCAGTTTGGAAAAGTAGAAGTCAGATTTTCATACCTGAGCAGCAATGATAATAAATGAGGAACGGAATGAGGATGAAGAGGGAAACAGTCGCAACGGCAAGGAGAATGCTGAACATTAGCACCAGTTTGGGCATGTCCAGGTGTTCTTTGGAAAAAGACAAAACAATATGCCCTGTAGTTAGTGAAAATCTCCATCACATTTGCCCTGCTTTAGAAATGTCTTTTCATTTTAAACAGAGAAATGAATTCTAGGTGGCTCTGGGTAATCGGTGTCGGCTTTGACCAAAATTACAATTATTTGACAACTGAAAGAAAGAAGGCAGGTATGGGTTGTTAAGAAAACAAGGAGCATATAACAACAGCTTTTTCTTATAGATTATATATTAATAATAATAATAATAATAATAATAGTAATAACTATTATTATTGTTGTTGTTGTTGTAGAGCATAAAGGCCTCCAGCTGTGATAAGGACTCGATCAGGTCTGGTGCTATAAGGTCACGTAGCATGAAACAGTTCGGCCCCAAGTCGTCCATAATCTAAATAAAGCACAATATATGACACATAATGTTGCCTGTTCATCCTATTTTTTAAATCAATTGGTGAATTATTTGCGGTGGTCAGATATAAAGTATCTCATACCCTACATGAAGCAATGTTAGGGCATAATGAGGAAGGAGGGGTGGGACATGTTAAGACCCAGCTGGCTCCAAATCCCACAAAAAACAGGTCACCAACTGTCTACTTGCAGAGTTACTCGGGTTTAACACAAGGTGTGATTTTAAATTGGTGCAAAAGACTGTGGCCTGGTCTATGTTTGAAAATTAAGTCGGCTTAATTAAAGTCGGGGTGTGAAAAACCCACATCACAGAGCCGTGGAGTTAAGCCGACCCAAGTCCCCACATAGACAGCTCTAGGTCGATGGCAGAATTCAGTTTACATGGAAGCGCCACAGCGGCAGCATTTACAGCATGGATAAGCCCTAAATGGCTTATTTCAGTTTAAACCAGGCTTATTTCAGTTTGACTTATGTCTGTTAATGGGAAATTTATGAAAACCTTGTTGAGTGATTGACTTTTTTGGGGAAGGGGCAGGGAGGTAGATGGAAGCAGTACCCCATAGTGGCTGCATATTTCCAGCATAGAGACGTTCTGTCCTAGAAGGGAAGAGTTAAAATCCCAAACTGAACTTACCCGGTGAAGCGTGTGGTGAATCTGCAAAGGAATAACAGACATTTCATTGGGTGCACTTTGCTTTCCAAACATCAGATTGGATCTGCACAAGTAGACCTTGAATCGAGGGTGCCCTGTTGAATTTTCCATGGGCACAGGAGTCCGTCCCCACAACCACATGCAGGATTGGGTCTTTGGGTTAACAAAGGCATTTTAATAATACTGGGTGAATAGATGAAACATGCAAACACAGAGCTGGAAGGAGATCAAAGTCCAAGGATGAATGGCTGCCACTAACATGCTCTCAAGCATCAAGCAAAGTGTCAGGGGCATGAGAGTGGGATGGGGTTACTAATGGTTTGGCATGCTGTCATAAATCTCATATTTTCTACCTCCACACATCTGGCCTTAAGTGGGATCAACTGAAAATTACATGTAGAGGTTGAAATATTGGTACACTTTCAGATTTTAAATTCTGGTTTAGAATAAGGTTACAAAGGAAATTCTCTTGTTGACAATCTTTGGACAGATTTATCTCTCCAGAGGATGTGGAAGCAAATCAATAGACTATTTAAAATGTGTCCCAAAGAGGCCAATACCGATTCAATTTAGCTATTCAACAGCTCGGCCAGTAAGAAATATTTAAAAAGTGAGAGCAATTCATGAATGCAAAATTCCTTAAAATATAAACTCCGCAAAGCAGGGATCATTAACCGGATGGTGCGCCCAGTGAGACCACTGTCTCTGTCTGTAAGGAGCTGAACAAAATCACTGGATCCACCACCTGTGTGTGTGTGTGTGTGTGTGAGTGATTGAGAGAGAGAGAGAGAGCAAAAGTCTGGCTCCGTACCTGAGCAACGGTAAGTGAGGAAGATGGTTCCGATGATGATGAGAGCGAAGAGGGAAATTACAGCAGTGGTCAGGAGAATGATCTCAGCTAGCAGCAGTTTAGACTGCTCTATGTTTTCTGGTGAACAAGGCAAAAGAATCCCCTGTAGTTACTCAAAATCTGTAACATATATTTGCATAGCTCTGGGAATACCTTTCTGTTCTAAATATAAAGAATAATTCTACATTGTTCCAGGTATTTCTTGTTTATTTTAAGGTAAACCATGATTATAATTTTTTGACAAATGCAAAAAACAAGGAACTCTTGGACTTTGCAGAAAGCAAGGAGCACAACACCACACCATGTTCTTTTTTTCTCTCATTTGGTCTTATTGTAATTATTATTAAATATGCAGGTACATTGTTACCGAAGAGTTAAGATTGCCCAGTGGTGCCTCATGCCCTTCCATAATGCAGAGTGGTTAAACTTAACCTCTGAAAACCAGGTAATACAAAGCTAAGGTGCCCCATCTCTGCAATGCAACCTTAACTCTGCCCCTTGGAGCAGACAGTAGCCATTGGGAATGATAGAGTAAGGGGTTGGGGTACACTAATAAGTATATCTGAGGAAGTTCTACAAGACTGCGCAGTTGTTTGTATTGTGCTCCACAGATTTGAGCTACCTGCATTCACTCCAGCTGTGTTCGCTGTGTCGGGTGCAGCTGTTTGGTGGAGGGGGTAGTTGGGGCAGCTTGGCAGAGCTGTCACTGTGGTATGAGGAGGGAGGTGTGTGTATCTTGAGAGACCCAGTATGCTTCATTTCAGCACTGCATTGTGTAGGCAGTATCAGTAACAGGGCACGGGGGTCTTCTTGCTAGGGGGATTGTCAGCAGTCTGATGACAACTTGGCAGTGATCTCCAGGGCTTAGTAAGGGCTAAGTGAAGAAGGAATCCTCAGAGCAATGGGGTCATAACGTTTAACAATGCTGGAGTGGTTTCTGTGGGCTCGGTGTGTGAGTGGAAACAGATGTAGGTGGTAGAAAGGGTCAGAAATTTTCCAAGGCAATATTTTTCCAATCAGAAAATGCCAACTTGTTAAAATAAAAATATGCTGCAGGAACATCTCAATTTGGACAATATTTTGTACCAGCTTACCCCCCTCCCAGTTCTTGAGCAGTGCACTAGGCTTGCTGTCCTGGAGCCAGAGACCCCGGCTCTAGCTTCCAGTGCCCAGCCCCAGCCCAGAGCAGCTAGGATCATCAATTACATGGAAAGTTATCAGCTCTGGGCTGGAGAGTGCTCAGTTGCTCTGTGGGGATGGTGCATGCACAGCCTGGACTGCACTAGATGCTGTGAGAGGATGGAGCATGCTCAGTAAGGATGGAATCTCTGCAGATTTTAGTGGCTACATTCCAAAAAAATCTCTACTGAGCATGTGCAAAATGAATTTTTTCACAAGCTTATAATGTGGCCAAATTTGGGTGGATTTTCACAGGAATAGCAAAGGGCATGTCCCTGATACAAAGACCATCCCCCCTGCCAAATTTCAAGTCCCTGCTCCAAAGCATATGGGCACTAGAGAGTCTCAAATAAAAAGTTGAGAGAATCTCTTTAACATTGCAAAACAATGTATTTCCCCTAGCCTGGTTCTCAGAAATGGCTGAACCATTTTGGGCAAAAAATTTCAGCCCAAGGCAGGCACCCAGCATGGGAAGTTTCAGCCCAAATGGTTAACGTTTCAAAAATTTGGTAACTGCAAATAGGGTCTTATAATCCAAAATGATGGGCCACCTTAATAATGGCTGGTGCTATCAGACCCACCTACAGTGTTGTAGTAGCACTTGGATTCTATGAATCTATGAATGTCTAAGTCCAAAAGGGATCAATGTGATCACCTCATCTGACCTCCTGTATAACACAGCCCAGGGAACTTCCTCAGAATAATTCCTCGAGCATAGACCAAACCAGAATAGTGGCTGCATTGTGCTGGCCTCCCCACAGACACATAGTAAGAGACAATCCCTCCCCAAAGAGCTCCCAATCTAAACAAACCTCAGTGTGTAACATCTTCCCCAGCATTTGAAAACAGAACATGAGAATTATTAGCAGTGATCAGATATCAACTACAGACTCCAACACCCACATAAAGCAGCTCTGTGGCCTAAGGAGGAAGGAGGGATAGGTAATGTTGCTGCACCAGGACCTTTGTGACTCCGTGTCTCCTGATGAACAGCTTGTGAACTGGGTGACTATAACCTGTTCTCAAACACTTCTCTGAAACAGAATCCAAGGCTAGAGTCAGACAAGTCCTGATTCTTTGTTGTTCATGAACATTAACAGGAGTGCCATCCTTGCCATGTGAGCTTCCACATGGTTAACTTTGCTTTCACACCAACCCACATTTGTTTAGGGTTAGCTTTTGCCACTTGTGAAGGAATAAGGGATACCATTTCTTTGGGGTCAGAGGCCTGGAGCTGGCCTGGCCTGGCATCTGAGAAGCCTTGCCCACTGCACCTGAGAAAAGGAGGGAACTTAATTAGCTGACCCTTAAATAAAGAGAGCAGCAGGAAGGGGTGGATGAGAAGGAGCTGCAACACCTTCCAGGAAGTTGAGGGGTGAGAGGGACTGCAACTAGAGTTACTGCTGAGGGGAACTGCTCCAGAAAAGCAAACAGACAAGAGGAGCGACTAGCTGGGAGCTCTGTATTGCTGAGGGTCTGAGGTAAAAGCCAGGAAATCTGTGACTGGAATCACTGGTGTGAGAGATGAATTTGGGGAAAAGGACTGCTATGCTTGTGCAGACTTTGAAATAAGAGCATGCAGGGATTTGGTCATGTTTTGTTAAGAAGGCTCAATTAAACAAATTACCCCAACTGAAAAATAGCTTCCCTGGATTCCTTGACAAAGCTCCATCAAATTAACCTCAGAAGAAGAAATCTTATTCCAATAGGAGGAGAGTGCTATCAATAGGTCTAATCCTTTACTCCTCACTCATATGGGGTAGTGCCTTACTCCACCAGAAGCACAATTGGCAGAGACTCACTCTTAGCTTTGGTACACTGGGAGTAGGATGACCAGAATCCTGATTTTATAGGGACAGTCCCAATATTCAGGCCTTTGTCTGATAAATGTGCCTATTACCCCTCAGCCTCTATCCCCATTTTTCACACTTGCTATCTGGTCACCCTAACTGGGAAAAAGAGGTGAGTTTTAATTTACGTTTTGAAACAACTCATAGAACCAAGTGTAGACAAAACCAGCCATGTTTACTCTAGGGTTAATCATGACCTGTTAACATGTTCTTAAATAGATCTGATTTAGTCTACACTAGTTGCTATGTGCAGTTTAACAAGGTGTTACTTAAATGGGCTAGTTACATTTTCTAACAATTTTTTTTTAAAAAAAGATTTGCTTATTAATCTGTGAAATTACTGGTTATCCTAAATATTTGTCTGATCCCCCCTCTTCTATATATAAACAAATATGTTACACTTGCCAGAACTTACATCAAGCTGCAGTATGAGTAAATACTTTTTTTGGATTCTTTACTTCTGTTTCCGTAAAATGAAAAACAGGTAATTTATGACATTTACAGTGGGATAAAAAGAGTTTAGCAGTTAGTTGCTACTTAGAACCCTGGACCATTAAAAATCAACATAACCTATTGGTAGGGAGTTTTAAATAAATAAACACAAGAACTCCATGATGGGTATCTAGATCCAGAGCCAAATTTCATGGCTCAAAAGCCAAAACACTGGATCCAAACACCCACAAGTGTTTGTGTGGGAGCAACTGAAAATCTGGATTCAAATTCTGGAGCACATCTCTGATAATCCTTTGTAAAACTGACAAGTTGTGGATCAAATGCTGCAGCCCCTAAACAACAAAATTCCCCTTGATGCCAACGACTGAGTAAGAGCTGCAAGATTAGCCTTATACGATAAGTACAGAGAAAGTGAGGCCATGCAGAAGGAAGGTTTCCATACCTGTGCGATGATAAATGAGGAAAGCAATCCCAATGGCTATGAGCATGAGGGCAAGAACAAGAATGTCCATGAGAATCTTGTCATCTAGCACCAGTTTAGGAAAGTCCATGTTTTCTGTAGAACAAAACAAAAATATGGCCTGCACTTTCTGAAAATATCCATTACAAAGATTTTTTTTTCTGCTCCAGAAATGTTTTTTTTTTCCATTTAAAATATAGAAAATGGTTTTAGGTTGTGTGCGTGTTTGTTTTTTTGCTGAAACCACAATCACAATTATTAGGCAAATGAAACAAAGGCTCAGGCTTTCAAGAAAACAAGGAGCACAGTGGCATAAAGAGGAAAGAGGGGTGAGACATGTTGCCGGTTTAGAACATAGATTACTTCATTTTCCTTGGAAGCACAGCTCACAAACTGTTAAAGCCAGATGAATCCAGTCAGCACCTGTTCTCAAACAATTCCCTGAATTATAAACCAAAGTTGGATAAGTGTTTGTTCTTTGCAATTCACAGACTCTTGTGGAAGTGCCGTACTTTCCACAGAAACTTCCTGATGGTGAACTTTGCTTTGATCAAAAACAACGTTTGTTTAGGGCCAGATCATGCCACCCTTACTCTGCAAGTAGCTCCACTGGCAGAACTTGGCCCTTATGCTTTGCTTGTGTTGGGAGTATGAGATGTGGTAGAAAAGGTGTTACCTGGCAGGCTTTCATTAACATCACCCCAAGTACCTCCTGTAGACAAAGACCCCAGTGTGATGCTGTGTAACTATTTATTATGGATATTCTAAATAAGTGGCTGATATACACGTCCAACCTTTATGCTAGAAAGTATATTCCTATTCCTATTGTCTATAAACCAAAAGGGGAGGAAGTAGGTAAATTTTCTGACAAACCAACTTTGCTCTGGGAGAAACAGAGGTGCCCAAGCAACAGGATAGCCCTATAGAAATCCAGGAGCATCCATGCAAACAGTGATCATCACCCAAGCAACTAACTTTGAGGGCAGTCACCTTTCCAACTTGGACAAGCAGTTGGAGTAGGTGAAATGGACTCCCTAGGAGACAAAGAGACAAGGTGGGTGAGGTAATATCTTTTATTGGACCAACTTCTGTTGGGGAGTGAGACAAACTTTTGAGCAACACAAAAGCTTTTCAGTGTTATTGTAGTGTTGGTCCCAGGATATTAGAGATAAGATATGCTAGAGAGACAAGGTGGGTGAAAGATATTACCTCATACACCTTGTCTCCCTAGGAGATAGACTGATATACCTGGAAACAGGGGCAATAAAACTGGAAGGCGGGGTGGAATAACTCTCGGACGGGGGCAATCACAGAGGAGGGTGGATGCAGCCAGAGCAGATAAATTTCAGTCTTTAGCGTTTGCTTTCTGAGAATGTAAGTTGTTTTTCATCCATCTATCGTGGAACTGTCTGCTCTGCTTTTGAGAAGTCAAACTGAGACTTGATAAAATAATTTAATTTTGTTTAAAATCTTTTTCTATTTGTCTTCAAATGAGACTTGGTTTACGAGGAATTTGGCTGCTAGTTTGGAATTCCCATGCAGTGCCCTCTCTGAAGAGGAAATGCACAGGTGACCCCACAGGAGGGAGGAACTCCGGAGCCTGCAACACCCCTTCTCTGGTCTGAGCTGAATGTATAGAACAGAGTCCTTTTTCTAGTGAAGGGAAAGCTGCAAAACGGTGGAACTGGGCACTTGCCAAGGGAACTGCTGAGGGCCTAGGAAGGAGACAGAAGTTGTGGAAGGTCTGTAGGTAACATCTAGAGTTAATCACGACCAGCTAATAAACACGACTGTCTTCGTCAACACTAACTGCTATGCTGGGTTTAACAAAGTGTTCATTAAACATGTTATTTCACACACTTTCTAACACATCTCATTTTCTCAGTGAAGACAAAGTGTGACGAGAGGCAGCTACTTTGGGGCGGAATCAGGAGTAGTGGCTGTGTTGGAATTCTGTGTGTGCGGTTCAGAGGAAGGGAGAGGACGACACAGAGAGAAGAAACTAAGGGAAGGAAAAGTGAGGGTATTGGAAAGAAAGGGGTGAGAGAGAGACTTGAGAGGAGTCACAGACTGTGCTAATGGTACCAGGAATCTGGGGTAGTCAATTATTTTTTTCAAGGTCCAGATTTCTTGGTCAAGGTCTAGTGAAAGTCCAGACTCCAGAAAAAAATAATAAAAACAATAATAACAATAAAGATAATAAGTAAATAAAAAGATTTTGGGGTCCATTCAAAAGCGTCTGGCAGTCCGGATTTGGCCCGCTGTCTGCCTATACCAGGTTATATGGGGAGCAGGGTGAGGGGACTAGGAGTCTGGGCAACCTTCTTTAACTGGAGAAGGGAAGTTAATGCAAGATTCTGCTGTAATTACAAAATATTAAATATTTAATAGTGCATTCCATATGATCTGCTTGCATGCATGTTATAGAGGGTGCACAACTGGTTGAAAAACTGTACTCAAGGAGTAATTATCAATGGTTTGCTGTCAAAATGGGAGGGCCTATTTGGCAGAGCCCTGCATGATCAATCCTGTGTCTGATAGTATTCAATATTTTCATTACTTACTTGGATAATGGAGTGCAGTGTACACTTATAAAATTGCAGATGACACCAAGCTGGGAGAGGTTGCCAGCACTTTGGAGGGCAGGATTAGAATTCAAAATGACCTTGATGAATTGGAGAATTGGTCTGAAATCAACAGGATGAAATTCAATTAAGACAAATGCGAAGTACCGCATTTAGGAAGGAAAAAGCAAATGCACAAATGCTTAATGGGGAATAACTGTATAGGTGGCAGTACTCCTGAAAAGGATCGGGGTTTATAGTGTTGAAAATGAGCCAGCAATGTGCAGTTATAAAAAAGGCAAATATAAATCTATGATATATTAACAGGAGTGTCATATGTAAGACACAAGAGGTACTTGTTCCACTCTACTTGGCACTGTGGAGGCCTCAGCTGGAGGACTGTGTTCAGTTTTGGGTGTCACACTTTAAGAAATATGTGGACAAATTTGAGAGAGTCTAGAGGAAAGCAGCAAAAATGTTCAGAAGTTTAGAAAACCTGACCAATGAGGAAATGTTAATAAAATTGCGGATGTTTAGTCTTCAGAAAATAAGACTGAGAGGGGATCCAATAACAGTGTTCAGATATGTTAGAGACTGCTATTAAGAGGATAGTGATCAATTGTTCTCCATGTCCATTGAAAGTAGGACAAGAAGTAATGGGCTTAATCTTCAGCAAGGGAGATTTAGGTTAGATATTAGCAAAAAACTTTTTAACTATCGGGATAGTCGAGCACTGGAATAGGCATCAAAGGTAGGTTGTGGAATCCCCATCACTGGAGGTTTTAGGAACAGGTTAGACACATGTGAGAGATGGTCTAGGTTTACTTTGTTCTGACTCAGCATAGAGGAATGAATTGTATGACCTCTTGAGGTTCCTTCTAGCCCCTACATTTCTACGATTCTATGTTCAGTGCTATGTGGCACTTCTTCATTATAGAAAGTACTTTGAACTCCAGCTCCTATTATATTAGAACTTATTCAAGGATTAGAGCAAAACACAGTGTGCTAATTATCCATCTTCTTGTACATGAGCCATGGGAGCCACCAGGAGTTTAATGAAAAGTCGGTGGAGTGACACGTCCTGGAGAGAGGAGCAGGGACATAGATGGAAGCAGCACCTCCTGGACAGTGAATGCTTCCTGCATAAAGACTTCCTGAAGGGAAGAGCTCACAAACCCAACCCAATTTACCCTTTTCAGCTGGGGTTGACTCTGCAAAGGAATAACAGACATTTCAATTGGAACCCATTGCCTTCAAACAGGGTCCCCCATTCTTCAGTGGGACCCCTCTGCTTATGGATCGTATTGAAGTCAACCGGAGCCAATGTGGGTGCAGAGATCTGTCCATGTGAAACCAATTGCCAGATGAGGTCTGGTTTAACAAAGACATTTTTAATGGAGAATGTGCATGTTAAGGGAACATGCCTGGAGATTAAAGCTGAAACAACCACAGCTGTAGCTAACCTGCTGTCAAGCACGAAGCCAAAAGCCAGAGGCATGATCCTGGGGTCATCTGATCAATGATCAGAGCTGTTGTGAAAAGTCTTGTATTCCCTAAGCCCATCAGCATGTCTCACCTGACGTGAAATCAACTGGAAACTAAAAATAGAAATACAAATATTGATGCATTTTCTCATTTAAATCCAGCCTAGAATAGTGTTGAAATGTCAACTCTTTTTGTCAATTGTGTTTTTGAAGGACTTACTTTTCTAAAGAATAGTAATAATAACACCTAAGTAGCACTTTGCATTATTATTCTCTAAGCAATTTACAAAGCTGGTCACTATCGTTACCCCCATGGATTTTGTGGGGCCTAGCCCCACTAAGGGGGTTTCAGTTGTTTTCCCTTCTCCCCCACGTGAGCTGGGAGGTCTGAGCCTCTGTCCATTCTCTCATCTGGGGCCAGAATACTAAATAACTGAAGGAGTTAAGGTGGCAAAACCTCACACCTCTGAAAATCAGAAAATACAAAATGAAGGTAAATACCACTAAAATAAATCTGTATCTTCATTTTTCTACACAAAACAGGGGGAGGGGAGTGAGACTCTCTGTGTGTGTGTGTGTGTGTATATATGGGACTGTGAAGTGCCACTGTGAATAATAATGAATAGCTATTCAGCCAGGGAAAAGAGCATGAGAATAACACAAGAGCTTGGAGCATTTACCCAGGATATGAAAGACCCAAAATCAAATCACTGATCCAAAGACCACTGAATTTCTTTAACCGCAGTGGAACAGGAGAGATTGAGGGAACCTCACACCAGCTCAGTGGTTGGGGCACACATCTGAAAGATACTAGATCACTGTTCAAATACCTGCTCCCTATCCAGCAGAAGGGGGGAACCGAACCTGGGTCTCCCATATAAGTGCTCGAATCATTGGGTTAGAAGGAGGACATTCTGTGATGCTAGTCTTCTTTTTTTTTTTTTTTTTAATTTTTGCAACATTTCAAGTTGGGTCGGAGGAAATATTTTTTTACTTTTGATTGGTTTTGGTTCAACCCAAAGCAAAACAGTTTTTTCAGTTCCACTATTTACCCAGCTCTAGTTACAGTAAAGATAAAGCCAGGTAAATATTTCAAAACAAATTCTGTTCATGTTCTGTTCAAATTTTAAACATGCAAGACATTCATCCAGCAATACATCACACCTGTTGTGTTTTATTGCTGCATTATAAACACAGGAGATTTTATTGCATTCATTTCTGAGATCTTTAGACTAGTAAATATGGGGGAAAGTATTCCAGATAATCTGACTATTCATTAATGTATTAATATCAATCTACACACCTGTATTTATTTACTGTAAATTGGTTTGTATTAAAAAAAAAACTTTGAACTGATATTTTCATTAACTATAGTTGGTCTGTCAGAGATGATTTATTTATCAATTCTTAGCAACTGGGCAGATACACTTTTGCTACTGTCACTTTTTTTTTACACTAGCGTAAAAGAAAGAATTATTCTCTATGATTTCCTCAGATAGGGCCTGATTCAGTCTCCATTGAAGTCAGCAAAGAGACTCACATTGAGTTCAGTGAGCACTGACTGGATGAGGCACATAATGACTGATTAAATAAAGTGCATTTTCCCAAAGGTTTCCACAGCAGAGCTAAGAGAATTTTAAGGAAAAAAAAACCATAGGGAAGAGAGAGGCAGCCCTGTGAATCTGCTCGCCAAGCAGTGCCACAGAAGTTCGGTTAGCTGTAATTAAGGTTTTTGGGTGGATGAGGAGGGGAACATGAAAAAGAGTACAACTAGTTGTAATCAAAGTCAGGAATATTGTGCTGAACAGTTTGCATAGCAAAGACATTTCTTATTCAGATTTTATTAAACTGGCAGAGTAGAATAATGGACTATCAGGTCGGGGGAGGATCAGGCTATACTATTTGGAACATAGTTAAGCAAATACATGGGGGGGCACTGGCAAGAAAAAACATATTGGAATTGCGTCCTCCCCCCATCCCCACAAGTATGATGCCTTTAACAGATGAGCTCTATTAGCAAAATGCCTTAGTAAAAGAAGTAAAAGATCTGTACTTACATATTTAGCTTGAAGGGAAGCTTAGTCTCTAGCTCTGTCTACAACCTCCAGTGACCATCCAGTTAATAGACACCTTTAGAAAACTGGGGAGAAAGAGCTCCTACCACATGCAGGCAGTGTCCTGGGCATGGTGTGTAAGTAAGAACAGATGTTTAATATGAAAAAGGAGGCAAGTCTGCTCTTGTTTACACTGGTGTGGCAGTAGGGGAAGTTGACATTTGTCTACATGAGAGCAGAAATTCAGCCCAATGGTTAGCTAAAGTGTACTAACAGTCACATGGTTCCTGCACATTTAAATCTGCAATGCCTCCTGCTTATAAGTGGAACAATTAGCTGAGATCTGAATGATCACTACCAGGCATAGCACAGATCTCCAATATAGCGGATGCATCAGCACAAGCCAATGGATAAAGTGTATGTGTTTTCATAGATTCTACGGTCAGGTCTGTCAAAACAGTATATGCCCCTCCTGTTTGAAGCTGCTACCCCGTTCCTTCCCCTTCACCTTCTCCCCCTGCCCCCCACACCTCTCCATGACCTGGCTTGGCCTCCCTCTCACAGCCCGGTGTCTCAGGGCAACAGCCAGGTGAAAATGTGCTTCACACAAAGGGAGGGCAGGAGAATGGATCAGCAGTGACGCCCAGCTCTGAGGGGGGCAGGGACCCTGTCAGTGAACCAAGAGGTGGGGGGGCGCTGCTGCTCTGAGAAGTCTGAGCTCCACTCTGTGCTCCTCCATGTCAACCAAGAGTTGGGGGCCCCAACCCTCTAGGTGGTGAGCCCCACTTTCTGCCTCTCCACATATTTCCCACCATCTGGTTGGGCCCTGCCCCTCTGGGGATGTCTGAGACCCTCTCTGTGTTGCCCCCATGTGAGCCAGCCTCTGAGGAAACCTACTTCTGGGGTCTGAGCCTCTGTCCATTCCATGTGTGAGCTGTAATACTAAGTGTCTGAATGCTTTAAGGCAGCACAATCTTACGCTGCTGAAAACCAAGCAATACAAAGTGGAGGTTGTCACGGAGTGTGGGGGAGTCCAGGCCCTGCACCCCTCTTCCTGGGATTCACTGAGACTCTCAGCCAGCCAGTAAAACAGAAGGTTTATTGGACAACAGGAACACAGTCCAAAACAGAGCTTGTGGGTACACCCAGGACCCCTCAGTGAAGTCCTTCTGGGGGAGCAGGGAGCTTAGACCCCAGCCCTGGGGTTCCCTGTGTTCCTCCACCCAGCCCCAAACTGAAACTAAACCCACCGAGCAGGTTCCCTGCTGCAGCCTCCGTCCACATTCCTGGGCAGAGGTGTCACCTCCCCCTCCCCCTCCTGGCTCAGGTGACAGGCTCTCAGGTCTCCCGTCCCCAGGGCACATTCCCAGGTCAACACTCCCCCCTCCCTGCTGCGTCACATCGTCACAGAGGTAAATGCCACTAAAAAAAAAAAAATCTGTATTTTCATGTGTCTACATAAAAAGGATAAAACAAAATGTGTATGTACATTTAGACCTAGTACTGAGGAATGACCATGAATTGCCACTATGAATGACAATGGTCCTTGGGCCAGGGTCAGGGCATGTAGTTGACTCCATAGCCTAGTGGCTATAGTACACAAATAGGGTGTTGGAACCCACAATTCAAGTTCCTGTGCTGATGACTATTTAATTAGTTATACAGAGTGGAACAGCTTCAACAGGAGAGGTTGAGAGCCCCCGCGCCAAACAATATCTCATATCTCAGTCATTAGGACACTTTTCTCTAATATAGGAGACCCGAGTTCAGCATCTGGAATATGAGGGAATTCAACCTGTGTCTCCCACTAAAGCACCCTACCACTGCGCCAGAAGTTATAAGGAGAGTGCCACAATCTTCTTTTACAGACACTTTGTGAATCTAGCCTGCCATTGCTTCTGTTAAAGTTCACAAAATGGAAACAAAAAATGTCAAGTTGGGCCCAACAAAACATTTCTTTCGACCGGACTCCAAACGGTTTCAGTTTTTTGATTGTCCGCATAATAAGAAAAAAATAGGTTTTGGTTTGACTTGAAATTAAAATTTTTCATTTTTTCAGAACTGCCAGTGAACCGAAAAATCCATTGTTTGCCCAGCTCTAGCTACAGTAAAGGTAAAATTGAGTAAATAGTTCCAAACAAATTCTGTGAATAGGCTGTTCAATCCTTAAATGGATTTAAAACACAAAATATGCAAGATGTTCATTTAGAAATGTATCACACCTGTTGTGTTTTATTGCTATATAATTAACACACAATTCATAGAATCATAGAATCATAGAATATCAGGGTTGGAAGGGACCTCAGGAGGTCATCTAGTCCACCCCCCTGCTCAAAGCAGGATCAATCCCCAATTAAATCATCCCAGCCAGGGCTTTGTCAAGCCTGACCTTAAAAACTTCTAAGGAAGAAGATTCTACCACCTCCCTAGGTAACGCATTCCAGTGTTTCACCACCCTCCTAGTGAAAAAGTTTTTCCTAATATCCAACCTAAACCTCCCCCACTGCAACTTGAGACCATTACTCCTTGTCCTGTCCTCTTCTACCACTGAGAATAGTCTAGAACCATCCTCTCTGGAACCACCTCTCAGGTAGTTGAAAGCAGCTATCAAATCCCCCCTCATTCTTCTCTTCTGCAGACTAAACAATCCCAGTTCCCTCAGCCTCTCCTCATAAGTCATGTGTTCCAGACCCCTAATCATTTTTGTTGCCCTTCGCTGGACTCTCTCCAATTTATCCACGTCCTTCTTGTAGTGTGGGGCCCAAAACTGGACACAGTACTCCAGATGAGGCCTCACCAATGTCGAATAGAGGGGGACGATCACGTGCCTTGATCTGCTCACTATGCCCCTACTTATACATCCCAAAATGCCATTGGCCTTCTTGGCAACAAGGGCACACTGCTGACTCATAAGCAGCTTCTCGTCCATTGTCACCCCTTGGTCCTTTTCCGCAGAACTGCTGCCTAGCCATTCGGTCCCTAGTCTGTAGCAGTGCATTGGGTTCTTCCGTCCTAAGTGCAGGACCCTGCACTTATCCTTATTGAACCTCATCAGATTTCTTTTGGCCCAATCCTCCAATTTGTCTAGGTCCCTCTGTATCCTATCCCTGCCCTCCAGCGTATCTACCACTCCTCCCAGTTTAGTATCATCCGCAAATTTGCTGAGAGTGCAATCCACACCATCCTCCAGATCATTTATGAAGATATTGAACAAAACCGGCCCCAGGACCGACCCCTGGGGCACTCCACTTGACACCGGCTGCCAACTAGACATGGAGCCATTGATCACTGCCCGTTGAGCCCGACAATCTAGCCAACTTTCTACCCACCTTATAGTGCATTCATCCAGCCCATACTTCTTTAACTTGCTGACAAGAATACTGTGGGAGACCGTGTCTAAAGCTTTGCTGAAGTCAAGAAACAATACATCCACTGCTTTCCCTTCATCCACAGAACCAGTAATCTCATCATAGAAGGCGATTAGATTAGTCAAGCATGACCTTCCCTTGGTGAATCCATGCTGACTGTTCCTGATCACTTTCCTCTCATGTAAGTGCTTCAGGACTGATTCTTTGAGGACCTGCTCCATGATTTTTCCGGGGACTGAGGATTGTATTGCATTAATTAATTGTATTGCATTAATTTCTGAGATCTTTAGACTATTATATATGGGGAAAGAAGTCCAGGGAAATGGATTATTCATTCACACATGTGTCAGTCAACAAACCTGTATTTACCTACTGTAAATTGGTTCGTGCAAACAGGTTTGAGCAGTACCTAAGGAACTTATATTTTCATATATTTTTTCAATAAATATAGTTGGTCTGTCACAGTCACTTTTATGACAAAGGGAGGGTTTTTTGTAATATTTATATTATGCCTATGTGTGCCTCAGTTTCCTTATGTACTTTGTATTGCTACCCAGTGGATGCAAAAGTGTTAAATCTGCTCTTGGGGCAGAGCAAGAGACATGAGGTGTTGGGATAGCTGTCTGGGGTGGAATTAATGGGTCATTAAAAGACTGTCTGAAATGAATCTAGCTCAATAGAGACTCTGGAAACACAAAGGAAGCCCCAAGGATTGAGTAATTGATCTCTACGTATGGGACTCTCCAACAGGTGGAATATATGAAGTGCAGTTGGACAATGGACCAAAAGGTGTCAGGAATAATGGCTGGTTTTTGGAAGAGACTCAGCAGCTCTCACTTGAGACTGACAAAGAGTCAGAGCTAGAAAAGGGTTTTTTTTGGCTGGGTAGAACACTTGTTTGGCAAGAACGAACATTTATTTCTCTGTGCTAACCAAAGGACTCCCCCTGACTGGGTTCCAGATGAATAATAAACCCCACTCTGTTTTGAAAATGCTGCTTGGTGCCACTCCAAATACCTGCCCAGGTGATTTGGTCCCTGAAGAGTGTAAAAATCTCTGACCAAGCCTCTATCTCAGTCGGACCTGCTTTGCAGAGATCTTGGTGTGTAACAGGAGTGCGAGAGCCCAGCTGCTTAGTCTTGGGGGTGTTGAGGCTGCGTAGAAGAGTGGGACCTTTTAGCGTCTAGCACACTGAAGGGGCTCCTCCAAGGGACTGTTTAAAAGCTGGGGCATAGCAGCCAACCTGTGGATCTGTGGTAGCTTTATTTATTAATTCTTAGTAAGTGGACAGATATAGTGTTGCTACATTCACATTCTTTTACACTAAAGTAAAAGAAAGAATTATTCTCTCTGAGGGCTTGTCTACATTATCTGCTGGATCGATGGGCAGCGACCGATCCAGCAGGGGTCAATTTATTGCATCTAGTCTTGACACGATAAATCGACCACCGAGCGCTCTCCTGTCGACTCCGGTACTCCACCAGGGCGAGAGGCACAGGGGGAGTCGATGGGAGAGTGTCAGCTGTCAACTTACCTCAGTGAAGACACCACAGTAAGTAGATCTAAGTACGTTGACTTCAGCTAAATTATTCAGATAGCTGAAGTTGCGTAACTTAGATCGACCCCCCCACCCAGTGTAGACCAGGCCTGATTTCCTCATCTAGGGGCCGATTCATTCTCTACCCAAGTCAATATAAAGACTCACATTGAGTTCAATGGGCACTGACTGGATCAGGCACATAATGACTGATCAAACAGTGTGAGAAAAGGTTCTTTCTGTGCATTTTTCCAAAGGTTTCTACAGCAGAGCTGACAGAGAGAGCCTATACACTAAGTTGTGGGGAGAGGTAGATATGCTGGAGGGTAGGGATAGGGTCCAGAGTGACCTAGATAAATTGGAGGATTGGGCCAAAAGAAATCTGATGAGGTTCAACAAGGACAAGTTCAGAGTCCTGCACTTAGGACGGAAGAATCTCATGCACCGCTACAGGCTGGGGACTGACTGGCTAAGCAGCAGTTCTGCAGGAAAGGACCTGGGGGTTACAGTGGATGAGAAGCTGGATATGAGTCATCAGTGTGCCTTTGTTGCCAAGAAGGCTAAAGGCATATTGGGCAGCATTAGTAGGAGCATTGCCAGCAGATCAAAGGAAGTGATTATTCCCCCTCTATTCAGCACTTGTGAGGCCACATCTGGAGTGTTGCATCCAGTTTTTGTCCCCCCACTACAGAAAGGATGTGGACAAATTGGAGAGAGTCCAGCGGAGGGCAAAAAATATTATTAGGGGACTGGGGCACATGACTTACGAGGAGAGGCTGAGGGAACTGGGCTTGTTTAGTCTGCAGAAGAGAAGAGTGAGGGGGGATTTGTTAGCAGCCTTCAACTACCTGAAGGAATGTTCCAAAGAGGATGGAGCTAGGCTGTTCTCAGTGGTGGCAGTTGACAGAACAAGAAGCAATGGTCTCAAGTTGCAGTGGGGGGGGGGTCTATGTTGCATATTAGGAAATACTATTTCATGAGGAGGGTAGTGAAGCACTGCAATGGGATATCAAGGGAGGTGATGGAATATCCATCCTTGGAGGTTTTTAAGACCTGGCTTGACAAAGCCCTGGCTGGGATGATTTAGTTGGTGTTGGTCCTGCTTTGAGCAGGGGGTTGGACTAGATGACCTCCAGAGGTCTCTTCCAACCCTAATCTTCTATGATTCTATGATAGTTCACCCCAGATTCCCATGTACCATTTAGAACAGAGTTAAGCAAATACATGGTGGGGGGGAATTGCAAGAAAAACCCTATTGGAACTGCCTCCCAAAGTATGACATTCTTAACAAATAAGCTTTAGCAAAATGCCTTAGGAAAAGTAGTAAATTCTTCTCTACTCACATATTGAGCTTGAAGGGAATCTTAGCCTCTAGCTCCTTCTACAACCTCCAGTGACTGTCCAGTTAATAAAAAGAAAAGGAGTACTTGTGGCACCTTAGAGACTAACCAATTTATTTGAGCATGAGCTTTCGTGAGCTACAGCTCACTTCATCGGATGCATACTGTGGAAATTGCAGAAGACATTATATACACAGACACCATGAAACAATACCTCCTCCCACCCCCTCTACTGCTGGTAATAGCTTATCTAAAGTGATCATCAAGTTGGGCCATTTCCAGCACAAATCCAGGTTTTCTCACCCTCCACCCCCCCACAGACAAATTCACTCTCTTGCTGGTAATAGCCCATCAAAAGTGACCACTGTCTTCACAAACCTGCATGAAAATCAAAGTGGGCCATTTCCAGCACAGGGGGAGTGAGAAAACCTGGATTTGTGCTGGAAATGGCCCACTTTGATTTTCATGCAGGTTGTAAGGAGAGTGGTCACTTTGGATAGGCTATTACCAGCAGGAGAGTGAGTTTGTGTGTGTGGTTTTTGGAGGGGGGTGAGGGGGTGAGAGAACCTGGATTTCTGCAGGAAATGGCCCACCTTGATTATCATACACATTGTGAAGACAGTGGTCACTTTTGATGGGCTATTACCAGCAAGAGAGTGAGTTTGTCTGTGGGGGGGGGGTGGAGGGTGAGAAAACCTGGATTTGTGCTGGAAATGGCCCAACTTGATGATCACTTTAGATAAGCTATTACCAGCAGGAGAGTGGGGTGGGAGGAGGTATTGTTTCATGGTGTCTGTGTATATAATGTCTTCTGCAATTTCCACAGTATGCATCCGATGAAGTGAGCTGTAGCTCACGAAAGCTCATGCTCAAATAAATTGGTTAGTCTCTAAGGTGCCACAAGTACTCCTTTTCTTTTTGCGAATACAGACTAACACGGCTGTTACTCTGAAACCTGTCCAGTTAATAGACACCTTTAGAAAACTAGGGAGAAAGAGCTCCGACCACATGCAGGCAGTGTCCTGGGCATGGTGTGTAAGTAAGAACAGATGTTTAATATGAAAAGGAGGCAAGGCTGCTCTTGTTTACACTGGTGTGGCACTGGAGGAAGTTGACATTTGTCTACATGAGAGCAGATATTCAGCCCAACGTTTAGTTGAAGTGTACTAAACAGTCACATGATTCCTGCACACTTAAATCAGCAATGCCTTCTGCTTATAACAGAACAACTAACTGAAATATGAATGATCGCAAATAGGAATGGTAAAGATCTTAGAGACAGCAGATGCATCAGCAGAAGCCAGTGGATAAAGTTTATGTGTATTCATAGATTCTAAGACTGGAAGGGACAATTGTGATCATCTAATCTGACCCACATGAAACAGGTCACAAGACTTCCCTGAAACAATTTCTTTACAGAAGCTGAATGGCTATTGTAAATGGAGTCCATAATTGAAAACTTTATTAAAAACAAAGAAAAACCTTTTTAGTGATAATGTTTTCTTGCAATTTTTAGAAAGGCTTAAAAACAATAACATAGAAGTGCTCCAGAGCTACCAAAGCAAAACCTCCTGGGGATATAACTTAATTTGGTGCAAATTGGCAGTGGATTTCAATGGAGCTACATCAGTTTCCACCAGCTGAGGAATCAGTTGGTTTGTCTTCCTCCCCGACACATGCCTTTTGTTTCTGAAGAAAGAAAGAAAGAAAGAAAGAAAGAAAGAAAGAAAGAAAGAAAGAAAGAAAGAAAGAAAGAAAGCTCAGTAGTTGATTCCTGTTTCTGGACACGGACAGATAAGGAGACATTACTAGGACAGCCCAGGTACAATGACTAGGTAAATCCAGCCCCGTCGTGTAGAAAGGATTCGCTACCCACCATACCCAGGCATTCAGTGACAGCTGTCTGCCCTTAATGCTTGTGTGACCCTATAATGACCACCTGGGTATGCCTGCCTCAGGTGTCACATGGGGAACATGAGGAATGGATTGGAGATCAGAGGCTTGTCAGGAGATACTTGCTACTTCCACAGGTAGGCCTGGTGGACAAGTGTGTGGGTGGCAGGACTGCATTAGCAGGCTCACAGCAATTAAAAATCTAAACACATACACCATCACTTTGACAATACAGCATACCTGGTGGAGTTGGGGTGGAGCCATGCCTGGAGAGTCACAGATGGAGAAACGAATGGGTCCGAGATCTGTAGGGGGTGGGCATCATGTCACAAGCTAGAAGCTCACATTGCCCCTGGGCACTTACCATTAGTTATGTTGCTATCAGCTCTGTTTGGGGCATGCTTGCATCTTCTAGTTGGGAATTGGTCCTGCTTTGAGCAGGGGGTTGGACTAGATGACCTCCTGAGGTCCCTTCCAACCCTGATATTCTATGATTCCTAACAGGACACACTCCCAGTAAGGTCACTACAGGTTTTCATGTCAGGTCTGTTTGCAGGGGCCTGGTGTTTTCCCCTTCTAGGCAGGACTACCAGCTAAGGGTGACAGCAGTTATGGCTTGTGCTCAGGACTGCTCCCCTGGCCAAGGAATGGTTCTCTCCAGGTGTAAGAGTTGCTCATGCATCATATCGGGGTCTCAGCCTCTCATTCTCAAAGATTTCCACCACAGTGCCAGGAGGGGAAGGACTTGCTCCACATGACCCACATGGCAACAGGCTGGCACAGGTGCTGTTTGTCTGGGTTCCTGGCACCTACACAGGAAGGGACAGGGACATTTTCTCAGGTGCTGTGACACTTCCTGCTCTTTTTGGCCCTCTCTGCTATTTCCAGCTTTATAATCTCCATCCTGGCTAGTTCTAACTGCAGGACTGCCCCATGGGGACCTGTGCCAGGCTGGTTTCCTGGGCCTGCCCTTCCCTCGACCTCAGGCACTTCCAACGGATTAATCAGTTCTCCTTGAGGTTTATCATATCCCATGAGTAGACTTCCTCCTGGGGGAGGGGGATTTTCCAGTTGGGGAAAGTGTCACAGGGTCAATCTCCATGCACTTCTGCACAAATAGCAACCCTGCTCCGGAGGGAGTCAGCGTTAATCCCTTGAACAAGCATCACAACTACCCATAGCAGCACACTTTATCTAACCCAGGAATAGCCAGCAGCAGACCCAGGTCCACATCTGTAGCAAGGGTTACACAGTCTCCGTCCCCTAGCATTGCGTACAGCAAACGTCCCCACACCTGGCTAGACACCCACAGACTCTCTGCCCCATGCCAATGCAACACCCTCCCCCTCGGAGGGTTAGCCCAACCTGTCTGTGCTCTGGGCTGGTGCTGGTAGCCAGGGTGAGCTCAGGATGGGGTGTCATTTACTGGTCTCAGCTCTTGTCAGCTCCAGGTGGAGAGTTTACAAGAGTCCCCTATTGCCAGCAGCCAGTTCTCCCATTAGCTCTCTCTCTCCCAGCCCAGGGCTTCTGCTGCTTCTTTGTTTTCTCTCTCACTTTCTGGGGCTTGTCACTCACCCCTCACTGCTGGGGTTTGCTCATTCACTGGGGTCTGAGTTAATTCTCAGCCTTTGACTGGCACCCCCTCAGGCAATCAGATTTGTTTGGAAGGGGAAGGGGAAGGAGCTCTCTTGCCTGCTCCATACCCCTTCCACAGCTCTCTCGGTGGCCTCCAGGTCATGGTCTTTACACACTTTTTCCAACTGTGCTTTGGAGTGTTTAGCTGACATCTCCAGCCCACATCTCTGGTCCTTTCCTGTGTTCTGCTGCCCTTGCCAGAAAGAAACAAACAGAAAATAACAAAATGTGACCTTTTCCTCCACCTGTTTCCAACCCTCTCACTTTTGAATCTCTCAGGATCTACATTATCTGGCATGTCAGTGGCTGGAGCATGACCCTTAGGTAACCAATAAATGGAGTGTAGATCCTGTCATCTGTTCCATGGCTGCGAGGCACCTTTCTGCTACCTGTCCTTAGCATGAACAAGCCTTGTCTGTACCTGGCAGGGATCAGTTCCTGTACTCCGCTGGCTGTTGCAGGCCCCACTGTCATTTGACAAGTTGACAATAGGCACAGTCTGACACTCGAACCCCCTGAGCATCCCCCTGGAGTGTCCAGCCCCTGTTCTACTGGACACTCACAACATTCGCAGATTCACTGCTTCCCAAGAGACAGTACACCCCAGCTTACCAGTTACCCCTCAGATCTCCGCTCCGTTTAACACACAGCACTTTGATGTGTCTCTAGTGAAATCAAGTAAAAGTTAATTTAGCAAAACAGAGATTCAGGTGGTAGCAAGTAGTATTGGAAACAAATAGTTACATAGAAAATAAAATCATAACATGCTCCCTAGAGCCTAGACTGATTTAACTAGATACTTTTCTATCTTCCAGACCAATGCTCACCCCAAAGTCTCTCCAATGTTTCACATCCAGGTTTGGCTGGGATCCTCTGTTCATGAGACAAGGGCATTGTTAGCCTGCCTCCTAGGTGAAGGACTCAGTGTGTTTCATTACACTTCAAAAAAATACCAGAAATTCCTGTGTCTTTATTCATAATCATGACACCCCCTGCTGTTTGTTCATCCTGTAGATTTCCTCTTTTGTAATCTCTCATTTTGCAACTGGATCAGTGTACAAATAAGCCTACAGCCTGGCTGGGATGGGCCAGTATACAATATACAATACCTGCATGGCTGGACAGGGAGATAGGTGTCTATTGCCCCCTCCCTGAAAGGAACCTGTCTGGGGCCTGTCACCTCTTGGTGATTTGCCTTAACTCCAAGACCTTAAGACCATAATTTCAGTGTAAGCAGGATCTGAATGAACTCTCCCCCGACAGCGAGCCGGGAGGGGGAAATACTTCATGAGCAAATTGTATTTACATGAACACACCTACTCTGCCTAGATATCCAGCAGATAGAGGGGTGTTACTCAAAGTGATCAACTATGGCTGGTGTTGGGTTACAAATTACTTTAATACTGAATGCAGGGGTAGTTAAATGCTGTTACCAATGTTGTTGTCTTTATTGTATGAATAAAGGGCAGCAGAACTGTGCTTAACCTGTCCTGAATTAGGGGATCATTAAGCCAGGGGCTAGAATGCCAGACTCCTCTGAAAGCAAGAAGGGTGGGGATAGGTATCCCAGCCAGGAGGTGTAGACACCTGTTCCCCACTCCTAAGGGTCCGTGGTCTGGTTTCACCTGTTCCTTCCCACTGTTCAAAGATAGAACTAAATAGGCTACATTAGGAGCCTTTTGTTAATTTAAGTACTCAATAAGAGCTGAAATCCCTTGTGGTGGGGCAGGATTTCTGCCCAGCCTGGTATGTGCTGAAAATCACTATGAGACTGACCTGCAGAGAGGCAGGTGGCAGCAGAAGGTGACTGGTGGGAGCAGCTCAGCAGTGAGGAACAGCGACTGGCTGGGTGGCCAGCCAGAGCAAGTGCTTAGATGGTGGAGCAAGCCAGGTGCCTTCTTCCCTGGGTGGGAGCTGAACTCACACAGACGCACCTCTGAACCCTGGGTCCTCACTGACCAAGAACAGCCACTGTGAGTGGGGTGTGGTAGTGAGAGAGCAGAATTTCCTGGGAGACATAAAAGGCATTTCTCTAACTCAAGGGCTCCCCATGCTGAATTTCTAAGATCTGCTGTAAACAGTGGAGGTGTGAGTGCTTCTAAAAAACTTGCAAGCATCTTTTATGAAATTAGGCAACCCAGACATAGGACTCCCTACCAGCTCCCCATAAAATTGGGAATCAAGAATTGTGAAACTGAGATTACAGAGAGAGCTATTCACATTAAAGAGATGAACCCCACAGCATCATCAGTGCCCGGACAGAATTATTATTTTTTATTCCTCATTTTGGGTCTCTTTCACTTATTGGTTTTGTGTACACGTTACAAAATATGTCAGCTCACACATTTTAACTGACATGATGTTAAACAGGATTTTTGCCTTTAGGGTGGACAAGAAGAGTCATGTTTACAATAATGCTAGCTGGTTGTGGATGTCTCCCTTGACCCACTAATACACTTGACTGTCCTTGGCAACATTAAGGACAAATTGTTTAATAACATTCCAGCTAAAATCAGCTACATTTTTGGACATGATGCTTTCCCTCCATTCTAGACTAACCTATTGAGAACTTTGCAGGCTGAGGAGTGTGACCCTTTGTAAATATTTTTTCTGCCTGTTTACACACAAAACAAGCAGCTGCCCAAAGCTAAAGGGGGCTGATAGTTATAACATTATTTTCCTTCAGGTTTCAAATAATTTAATTTTTGTCTCACTGTGCATTCTGCCATACTTTCCATCGGGCCTCCTGCCCGGCTTTAACTGATGTAATTGATTCCTGCTCTGGTCTCTTAGGGCTTTACTATTGGAGTTAATGCACAGCACACTGGCATGTAAGTCTACAGTGTGTTAGCCTGCTGCACATTAACTGGCCTTGTGGTCCCCCACTAAATGCACCAAAATATCTAAGAACATAAGAGTGGCCATACTGGGTCAGACCAAAGGTCCATCTAGCCCACTAGCCTGTCTTCTGACAGTGGCCTATGCCAGGTGCCCCAGAAGGAATAAACAGAACAGGTAATCATTAACAGATCATCCCCTGTTGCTCTCTAATAGGGTGACCAGACAGCGAGTGTGAAAAATCGGGACAGAGGATCGGGGGGTAATAGGAGCCTATATAAGAAAAAGCCCCAAATATCAGAACTATCCCTATAAAGTCAGGACATCTGATCACCCTAAGACTGTGCCTCCCCAAACATCCAGGTATGGCCCCGCCCACGCTGCACCCCCCAGTCCCTCTCCTGCTTCTCACTCTGCTATGAATCAGCTCTTCCCATGTGCTGTGGCCTCAGCTCAGGCTGGGGCTGGCAGGCTTGTCCTGAGCAGTGACACTGAAACATTTTTAATAGTGGGTGTGATGAAAGCCAGCCCCCTTCCCCCTCTCTATCACCCCCCTCCATAGCTGAGGCTGACAGTCGGGACCCCGGGCACACAGGGCCAGCAGCTGGGACCCCAGGCATGCTGGGCGGTAGAAGAGCCTCGACTGTGCGGGGCAGCAGTCGGAGCCCTGGGTGCATGAGGTCAGTAGCTGGGACCCCAGGCATGCTGGGCGGTAGAAGAGCCTCGACTGTGCGGGGCAGCAGTCGGAGCCCTGGGTGCATGAGGTCAGTAGCCGGGACCCCAGGAACTGGGCCAGCAACTGAGACCTCGAGTGCGGGGCTGGCATCTGAGAGCCCAAGGATGCTGCAGCATCCCCTGCAACCCTAGTTCTCATGCCTATGATCCTGGGGCCGGGCTGCTCCCTCTCCCGGCACTCCAGGTCTGGGAGAGGAAGGGCATGCTGCCTGCCCTCCTGCCGTTCTGGGGCTGCGGGAGAGGGGCTGCACTCTGGGGCTGGGGTTGTTATGTCCATCCTCCTGGTGATCTGGATCATTAGCCTGAGGCAGGGGCTGGCAACTGCGGTGGGGGGCTCTGGTGGAGGGCACTGAAGGGGCAGGACTTTGGGCAGAATGGGTGGGGTTGAGGGGTAGCATCTCCAAGCCAGTGGGTCACGCGCCGCCCATGGCTGTGGGAAAGCCCTAGTCCAGGACTGCTCACCTGGGAAGGTGAGTCTAAGCATCTACCGTCCTTTCGTGCTACTGTCCTGAGGCCATGTCTACTCTACAGGAACTAAAGCGGCAAAGCTATGGCTCTGTGGCTATGCCAGCATAACCCCCAGATGCAACCTACGCTGACAGAAGGGGGATGTCTGTTGATGTAGGAGCTCCACATCTCTGAGTGATGGTACCCAGGTCAACAGAAGCAATCTTCCATTGACCTAGCTAGGTGTACACCAGGCAGCTAGATTGGGACAGGAGCAGCAGATTCTTCCTAAAAGTGAGGGCCCCACGCCGCCCCTCCTCTACCCCCTGAGGTGCTACACCCCAGCCAAGCCAGAAGCCAGAGGGGCGGGGGGCTGAGAGCGGCCACCAGCCCATGTCTCCACCCCTGGACCTTACAACCAGGGCAGGTGGAGGGTCAGCAGCTCCCCACAGCTGCCCACATAGCTCTTACCCCGACCCAACTCTGGTTCCCAGACTGGCCTGGGGGCGGGGCCTTGGGGGCTGAAGAGTCACAGCCACTGGGCCATGGTAAGAGCTGCCTGGGCACCTATGGGGAGCTGCAGTCCCTCCACCTGCTGTGGATACGGGGGGGTTGTGGACATGGGCCAGGAGATGCTATCAGTCCTCCCCCATAGCTTGGGCAGGTGGAGGGTCTGAGGCTCCCCCGAGCTGCCCAGGCTCCGTGAGTCGCTTTTAACGAGCTGGGCTCCAGCTTCCAGCCTGGCTGGAGGGCCTGGTCTCACGGAGAAGATGAGAGGCAGGGGGCCGGGCCTGTGGTGAAAAGAGGACACAACACGCCCATCCAGTTTCAAAAGTGGGCGGATCATTGCCCCTTGGCCTCCCTTGGTCTGGCGCCCTTGCTTAGGGGTGTGCATTTAGCTTTGAGTAAATTTCCTAGACCTGAAGAAGAGTTCTGTGTCTTTCTCTGGATTTCCTCCATATCTGAGCACAGTTGCTATGTCAAACTAAATTTTAACTGCAGACTAAGCCAGAGACACAAGGTCTTGTCTACAGAGAGACACTTGGGAAAAATAATCTGACTGAATTTTTAAAGTGGATTAATTCCTGATGTGGGTGCTCTTATTTAGAATTCAAATGGCTTTAATTTGACCTTATTTTGGTTTAATTTAGTCTACTTTGGAGTACTGTGTCCAGTTTTGGGCCCCACACTACAAGAAGGATGGGGAAAAATTGGAAAGCGTCCAGCGGAGGGCAACAAAAATGATTAGGGGACTGGAACACATGACCTATGAGGAGAGGCTGAGGGAACTGGGATTGTTTAGTCTGCAGAAGAGAAGAATGAGGGGGGATTTGATAGATGCTTTCAACTACCTGAGAGGTGGTTCCAGAGAGGATGGTTCTAGACTATTCTCAGTGGTAGGAGATGACAGAACAAGGAGTAATGGTCTCAAGTTGCCGTGGGTGAGGTTTAGGTTGGATATTAGGAAAAACTTGTTCACTAGGAGGGTGGTGAAACACTGGAATGCATTACCTAGGGAGGTGGTGGAATCTCCTTCCTTAGAAGTTTTTAAGGTCAGGCTTTACAAAGCCCTGGCTGGGATGATTTAATTGGGGATCGGTCCTGCTTTGAGCAGGAGGTTGGACTAGATGACCTCCTGAGGTCCCTTCCAACCCTGATATTCTATGATTCTATGATACTTTAATTCTGAATGAGAGCATCCACACAGGAGTTTAATACAGTTTAACTAATTGTCCTTAAATTCATACCTTTAGTAAATTCAAAATAATTTCTCTGAGTGTCTGTGTATATACAAGCCAAACAAGACTGATTTGACCACACGGAACCATTTTCTATGGGGCATTTTGTGCTGGGGGATTATCCACCAATGACTGTAATGTGCTAGCCATTTCCACCTTTCACCATAATATAGACCTTTTTTCTTAGGCAGATAAAACAAACAAACATTATTATTATTTTTTAAGTATTTACCAAATAAATAAGATGAACCTGTTTTAGCCTATGACCCATTTGTGACAACTCATTATTCATGGTGTATGATTGGTCAGCAGTTGGAATTGTTTCTGGTTTCTGGCTGGATGGCAGAAAGATTTTAAACAGAAGAATAACAAATGCATTTAACTTTTGAGATCTGTGAACACTCTCTGGAATATCTGGCATCTGCCATAACAAATAACATAATCCCATGAGTAACAGCAAACTGAGCACAGTGCTTTTATCCACAGAAATATTTAGGAACTTTTTAAAAAAATATATTTGACCTGTACATGTTATTATAACACAATATTATAGAGTCAATCAGACGGCGACCAGTATATTATTATTTATTTATTTATTATTATAACAAAAATTTGATTTAATAGAACACCAACAGATGAAGATTTCAAGTACTTTAAAATGGTGGATATATTTTATTATTCTTATTTTGCATCTGGTGGCACTAAAGGCCGAAGCTGTTAACACGTGACTTGCCTGAAGTCAAAAGATGACTCATCAGAAGAGATGGACTATAACCTCTGCACAGAGGTGGATTAAGGTATATGGGTCCCTGAGCACAAAGAATATTGGGGCTTCTCACATCCTCCCCTACCACGCCCCCCTGCTCCTTCCCCTCCCCCCCCGCCCCGCAGCAGGCCTTGCCCCCCTGGCCCAGCCAGAACTAGAAGCCAGGCTGTGGTAAGAGCTCCCCAGGGAGTCCTGGACACTCTGGGGAGCCCTGGACCCTCCACCTGCTCTGGGCAGTGTGCCCTGGGGGGCAGGGACATGGGTCAGGAGCTTCTCTTGGGCCTCCAACCCCCTGCCAAGGGCAGGTGGAGGGTCAGGGGCTCCCTACATACCCGGGCTCCCTGGGTGGCTCTTACCACAGCCTAGGGAAGTGGTCCCCAAACGGTGGGGCACGCCCCCCTGTGGGGAGACAGAGGAATGTTTGGGGGTGCAGCTGGGGCCAGCATAGGGCAGGGGAAGTTCAGGCCACCTCCAGACAGGAGGAGGGACTCAGGCCAGCTCTAGGATTGGCCTGGAGTCTCCAGGAATTAAAGATTAATGTTTAATTAAAGATTAAGTCATGTGACGAAATCTCCAGGAATACATCCAACCAACATTGGAAACCCTAGCCAGCTCCACACCACATGGGGTAGGGGGCCCTCGGATCAGCTCTGCGCAGTGCCCGGGATGGGGTGGAGGGAGCTTGAGCCAGCTCTGCGTCGTGCGGAGGTGGGAAAGCCAGCTCTGCGTGGGGGCAGGGGGAATAGGCTCACCCTACCACAGGCTCCATCTTCTGGCAGAGCCAGGGGACAGGCCCTCAGGGGGAGAGGAGGAACAGGACATAGGGATGGGTGGCGGGAGAGGAGGAATGGGGCAGGGCCAGAGTTCCAGCGCTCCTGCGGAGCCCCAAAATTGTCCAGATGAGGGGGCTGAGACCCGGGAGATCTCACAAACAAACAGTAAAAGCAGCTAAAGCTGCTGGAACAGCCAGAGACTGAAAACCAGCTCACTCATTTCACTGCCTCTGGGCATGACCAGATGTCATTGCTCAGCCTGGAGCTCAAGGAGCTGGAGACAGATGCATTTCCCTGTTTTCCGTCTCCCAGCTGCTCAGATCAGGGGACCGAGTGCAAGGCAGCCTGGAAGCCCAGGCAGGCAAATGAGCTGCAGGGCATCCTACCTCCTCGGCTGCCCTGGTGGGACGCAGCTAGCCAGAAGCAGCTTGTGCCAACCTAACTTTGTTGCTCAGGTTGTGAAACAAAGTTCCTGTGCAATGTAGTTAAGCAACCCTAAGCCCCAGTGTAGACACTGCTAGGTCGATGGCAGAACTCTTCCATGGACCTAGCTGTCACCTCTCGGAGAGGTGGATCTGCTGCAGTGATGGAAGAACCCCTCCGTCATTGTAGCAAGTGTCTACACTACAGCTTTGCCGCTGTAGCTCTTGTAATGTAGAGACAATGTAAGTGACGAACCAGAGCTACCCATGACCCCAGGCATGGGCGGTGTGTGAGCCCCCTTCGAGGAGGCTAGGCACGTGTCTTTGCCTCTTGCACCCAAGTCTCCACCCCATCCCCTGTCCACAACAGCCCCAAGTGCCCAATCCCCTGCCCCCAGCCAGAGGATCGCTGACCGAACCACCATGGGCCCCCGGTTGGCACCAGCACTGGGCTGCTGAGCTGCACCAGCGCCAGCCCCCAGCACTGGGTCACCAGCCAGCCTTAGCATTGTCCCCAGTGCCAGCAATTCCGGCCTGCTGGCCTCTGGCCCGTGGCAGAGCTGAGCAGAACTGGGCACCAACATGGGGGAGAGAGAGCGGAGCATGGGCAGGGCCAGTGCTTGGCTTAGGTGAGTCTTAGCCTGTCCTGGCCTATTATACCCACTGCCCATGGCTCCAGGGAGGTCAGAGCCCCAAGATACACCCAAGCTGCTCGGTCCACCTCAGAAACCCCAGGGCAGCCAGTCAACTCCACTGGCCAGTTCTTGCTGTGGGGTTTGAGTCAGGGCCATGCCAGCCTCTCCTCATCTCTTTATATTGCACCTCACTCCCAGGCAAAGAGGGGAAGCATGCTCTGGACACAGCACTGGAATCCTACCTGGCTGGGCAGAATCTGGCTCAAGGCAATGAAATCACTGTGACACTAAGAGCATGTCAATGCCAGATAGCAAGGGGATCCCCGGTAGCTAATAGGGTAGCTCAGCTGGGCTGACCAACTCAGTGCACCCCAACTCACCGTTGTCATAGAATCATAGAATATCAGGGTTGGAAGGGACCTCAGGAGGTCATCTAGTCCAACCCCCTGCTCAAAGCAGGACAAATCCCCAACTAAATCATCCCAGCCAGGGCTTTGTCAAGCCTGACCTTAAAAACCTTTAAGGAAGGAGATTCCACCACCTCCCTAGCTAACGCATTCCAGTGCTTCACCACCCTCCTAGTGAACAAGTTTTTCCTAATATCCAACCTAAACCTCCCCCATGGCAACTTGAGACCATTACTCCTTGTTCCGTCATCTGCTACCACTGAGAACAGTCTAGAGCCATCCTCTTTGGAACCCCCTTTCAGGTAGTTGAAAGCAGTAACAAACAAAGCAGAGACTATCAAGATGCATTTACATATAACATGAACAAAGCTACCAAACTATCAAGTGGGGGAGTAGACAGAATAGCATTTACACCCCAGCAGGTGAGAGAAACTTGTAGGGTCCTAGAGCCCAGGTTCCAGCCCAAGTCTGGAAGTCTACACTGCAATTGAACAGCCCTGTTGCCCAAGCCCCACAAGACCGAATCAGCTGGCAGGGGCCAGTGGGGTTTTTTAATTCCAGTATAGACATATCCTATGACTCTGTAAGTCTATAATTGCCCTGTCCCAATGAACTCTGTACTTTGTAATTACAAATCACTGAAATGAACAATGACAAATTAATTAAAATGAATGTTATTGATTTTATTATTAATTCTTGCAAGAAAAAGCAGGCACAACTTATTCTTTGCCAGCCGATTACAGTTTCAGAATAATAGTGTGGAATTACAATACATGACAGAGAGACATATAGACAGATAATACCACATGGTAATTCATATATGACATTTCTTGTGCAATTAACAGTTAATTAATTATTATCATTATTATTAAAGTACTTAGTAACCCCAAGCAGGACCACACCCATTGTGCTGGGCACTGTGCAAACACAATAAGGAGACTGTCTGGGCCCCAAACATCTTACAATCTATACAATTTAGTGATTTCGCTTATAATTTCTTATAGCTCAGACTTTGATTTTGCTTGTGTCATCAAAATTTTCAGTAGACAGTTCCCCTGTGTAACTAATACTCACTGGTTTATGCAGCTGACTACAGCCTATTGCCCATACTCTCAGCATGGCTGTTATGCTCTCTCTTACAAGCACAGGGCATCCTGGGAAGATGTGGAGACACCCCAGTCTGGCGACTGTCTCCAGCAAGTCTCGAGGCGAGCACCCCAGAATAGAAGGTGTGACACCCGTTGCAGTGGCACAGCATGCACCTGGCTCTCCCACCCATCTCCAGCCTTGGCGGCTCTCCCAGAACTAGCCCTGCTCTGCTGGTTCATGTGGAAGTGGGGCCGCATCCCTACTTTTGCCCCAATAGCAAATGTAGTGAGTGTGGGTGGAATACTTAAACAGTACATATATAAATTCTTACTGAAAAGATTACAATTTTTGTTACCAGAAACCCAGGTTTTGAAATGTAACATTTTGCTAATCTCTTTGATTACAATTTTGAAAATCAGTGATAATGTCCACATTTTTTGTGAAAATGTTTGCTTTTGTAAAAAGGCCATTTTTTCTCCCATGCACACAAATATTGTTTGAAATATTTCACTCTGCTCCAATTAAGAAGAACTTCAAAAGCCCAAAGCTGTGGAATTTCTCAGTACCAAACAAAGAGAAAAACTCGTGGTCCAGAAGAAGTTATCTGGCATAGAACAAATGCGTCTTCTGATCTCTCTCAAGGTGTTTGATGATGGGTTTTCAGATCTCGTATTTCTCCCAATAGTTTTTTTTCAACTTCCATAAAGGTGTCACCTTACAAATGTGGTGTATTTATAAGCTTGGAAGGATCAGATTTTTATCAGTAACTGTTAGTAAACATTGATTTCACCCTATGCAGGCAAATGACAATAGAAATGTCATTGATCATAATCAGAACTGACAGATTGGCAAGGTAAGAAAAATGCTGCTTAAAAACTTCTTAGAGTTTGATTTAAGAATATTTACTTGGTATATTTTGACAAGTGATGTTAACGATTTGTGTTTACAAAACTTTACCTTTTTCAATCTCACTGTCATTAAATATTGTCCTGCAACTGTGAAAATGTAAAGTGATTTTAAAAAATGCTTAAAAAGAAATATCAAAACCATAAAAAATAAAATTTTAATTCCGACAAGACTATGTATTGAGGACTATGTTGAAATTGCAAGCTACGATTTAAGAGCTGAGGGGGAAGAGGGTAGTTCTTGGTCCTATATGGAAGTTATGGGGCTCTGTTGGCCAGTGTGTAATCAGAGTCATTCTGGAAAAAGCTAGAGCTAGGTGGAGTGAGCTGGGTCTCTCTGCCTTAGGGAGCAGCCTGCTTTATCTCTCCTGTGTTTGGTTACTGCACGTTAAGATTCTGAATTTTAAGAAATAAAGTTGTGTCATATTGCAACCTTCCAGCAGGAGTTTATATGTTTCTTATCTAACTTCCCTGTTTGTATGCCATAAAACGTAATGACAAAATCCTACAAATCCAAATACCAGCACAGGCTCTTGACCCCAAGCCCTGGCAGGGCCAGGACAAAACCAAGCAAGCATTGGACTCTGCCTCCCTGCAGCTGCTTGTGGTGTGACAGCCTGCAGATCCACACATGTCCCCGGCTACCTGGAATTCCCCAGGTGTGACAGTGCCAGGACACTGCCCCTGCTTCCCTGTTCCCTCAGTTACTACTGGCTTTACCGCCCTCTTTCTTCTCCTCTTGACACATCAATACCATGATAACAGGCCTAGCTCTGCAGCAGATCTTATGGCTTTTAATATGGGGTAACCTGCATGAGGCAAAGAAACAACAATACACTACACCTGATTCCCCTCTCACACACAATGGTGAAAATGAGGATTAACTCCCCTGATGTCAGTGGAACTAAACTGGAGTGAAAGACATTGGGTCTTTGGAAGTGTCTTCCTGAGGAATCATCCACAGCCACAGCTACTTCCCCTGAAGGCAAGAAAGACCAGTGGCGGCCAGGGATGGCTGGAAAATGGCAAAACTGTAGGGTGACCATATTTCCTAAAGTAAAAACAGGATAGCCAAGAGCTCACCCTAGCTCCCTCTCCTCCACCCCCCTCAGAGGTCTCCAGAGCCCAGGGCTCAACCCCCCGCTCCATACCCCATGCTGCCCAAAGCTGGGACTAGGATGGAGAGGCCCAGCCCCCTGCCGCCCACAGCTGGGGCTGCCCCCGTCCTGAGCTCCACGTCGCCCGAGACTGGAACTGAACCCTCTCCCCAACGAGCACTACTGCCCAGCACTTCTTGTCACTGTCCCCTCCCCATAACGTTCTTTTGCGCCCCGCTAAGGTCACTCCCAACTATTTTGGTAACCTGGGCATTTGTTCATTTGCTTTTGCCAACTCATTAGTTGGCAAGAGCAAACAGGACAAATGCCCAGTTTACCAAAAAAGTTGGGACGGCCAGGACAGAGTTTAAAAAGGGGACTGTCCCAGCCAAAATGGGACCTATGGTCACCAGACAAAACCATCCCATTGAGGTGACCTCAGAGCCTTTTAACATCAGCGAGTGAAGATCTAGCCAACTCCAAGTGCTGAAGGCACTGACAACACCGGTTCACTGAAGGAGGTTACATTGGGGCACATGTGGGCCAAATATCAGGTCAGTAAAAAGACTTTGATAAGTTATTTTAGAGGTATTTTTAAAAAAGAAACAGGCAGAAGCATCCTGGTAATGTATGTGTTATTTAGGTGAACATCTCGGGGGGGGGAGGGGGGAGTTTTCAGAGGCAAGAGTCACTGGGGAAGTAGATGTGCATAAACAGAAATTTCCACAAACAGCCAGCGGGCAGTGTCCAAGGCTATGTTTATACTTAAAATGCTACAGTTGCACAATTGCTGAAGTACTCCTGGCACTGTGGTTAATCCACCCCCTTGAGAAATGGTAGCTAGGCCAAGAGAAGAATTCTTCCATTGACCAATGCTGTCTACACTAGGGGTTAGCTCGACTTACTTATATCGCTCAGGGGTGTGGATTTTTCACACCCCTGAGAGATGTAGCAATCCAAATGTAACTTTTCAGTGCAGACCACCCCTAAGAAATGTGACCATGTCAGAAATGTTCCCTCTCCTGGTCTAATCTGAGATGAGGGCCTTCGCCTCGGCAAACAGAAAAGCTGGAAACAACAGGAATCAATAAGCTAAGGACATTGCAATCTCCATATCCCCTCCATGCCACACTCAGGTAGGAGAGTGTTTCTATGAGGAAGGAAAATAGGAAGTGTCTTATAAATTATCCTCTCTTTCAGTCTTTTTTGTTTCCTGAGACACTTCCAGAGTCAGATAAGCAGTTGAGTGCATTACCTGCAGAGAAAGAAAAAAGCAGAGTCTCTTTATTGTAAATCCAAATGAGTCATTCATTAGTATGAGTCCAGCTAGCATAGGTTATGAAGAGCAGGGATACATTTGCCACTCTTCCTTTTGTATGAATCTTAGGGAAGTAACTGCTAATATATAATTAGTGTAGGTCTTATCCTTCTGTACTGAAATTCTTCTTTGAAAAATATCTGGGTCTGGGGCTCAGGTGGGAGACAAGCATCTGAACACCTAGGGTGAGGCAGTTATGCACATGCCCATTGGCAGAAACATCAGTGCTGAGAGAACTTTTGGAAATGTAAGAGCTGCATGAGTTTAGGTGTCTACAGGATTAGGGGGCAGCCAAGTGAGGGTTCTGTGGATTGCAGTGGAGTTTAAAACTGGGGAGATGAGCCTAAATTTGGGAGAAAATGACATCACTGTGATGAAAAAAATTCTATCTCTAGTCAGAAGACGATCAGTGGAGGGCCCTCAGCTCCAGGGGTCTGCCAGATCCTCTGCTTGGTGCCACGGAAGAAGAATCCATTAAGTTTTCAAAATTTTTGTCGACTGAGTTTTTCAGTTGGATGAATTCTGTCTTCCAGTTATTGGGGATAGCTAGAAGCAGAATTAAGTTTTGCTGATTGTGGGTAATGCTGGCACTTACATCGCAAGCTGTTGGGCACTGAATTCAATTTAAAAACCGTGTAAGAAGTTTGAACTCCGAAAATCAATCCATTTTTGAGTTTAAAAAGCACTGTATAAAAAAAAGTCAGTGATATATTAAATATTTGCTACATTGTAAAACAAAAACAATTCAATATTTTGATACTTATTGTTATAAATATAAAGGGAAGGGTAAACACCTTTAAAATCCCTCCTGGCCAGAGGAAAAACCCTTTCACCTGTAAAGGGTTAAGAAGCTAGGATAACCTCGCTGGCACCTGACCACAATGACCAATGAGGAGACAAGATACTTTCAAAGCTGGAGGGGGGAGAAACAAAGGGTCTGGGTCTGTCTGTGTGATGCTTTTGCCGGGGCAGAACAAGAATGGAATCTTAGAACTTAGTAAGTAATCTAGCTAGATATGCGTTAGATTATGATTTCTTTAAATGGCTGAAAAAATAAGCTATGCTAAATGGAATGGATATTCCTGTCTTTGTGTCTTTTTGTAACTTAAGGTTTTGCCTAGAGGGATTCTCTATGTTTTGAAACTAATTAACTTGTAAGGTATTTACCATCCTGATTTTACAGAGGTGATTCTTTTTATTTTTTCTTCTATTAAAATTCTTCTTTTAAGAAACTGAATGCTTTTTCATTGTTCTTAAGATCCAAGGGTTTGGGTCTGTGGTCACCTATGCAAATTGGTGAGGATTTTTTCAAACCTTCCCCAGGAAGGGGGGTGCAAGGTTTTGGTGAGGATTTTTGGGGGAAAGATGTTTCCAAACGGGCTCTTTCCTAATAAAATAAAACCAGTTAGACATTTGGTGGTGGCAGCAAAAGTCCAAGGGCAAAAGGTAAAATAGTTTGTACCTTGGGGAAGTTTTAGCTTAAGCTGGTAAAAGTAAGCTTAGGAGCTTTTCATGCAGGTCCCCACATCTGTACCCTAGAGTTCAGAGTGGGGAATGAATCTTAATACTTATATAAAAAAATCTGCCCTGGGAGAAGAATAGATGGCAGTAGAAATTAAATTAAGAAAGGAAGCACACAGTGGGTCCCCCACCCCACCAAAAAACTAAACAAAAAAAATCCCACCTTCTTCCCACAAAGAACATCCAATATAAAAATAAAGAACATTAAGAACAGCTAAAAAACATAACATTTTCTCAAGACTACTCTTCCATGTAAGCAGCTGAGTAGCTGCCACAGGGCTGTTATGCAGTTGTTTATGGGGTGTGAGGGTGGGGAGAGCATGGTTTGTGCAATCATCAATGGAAGGGGAGGCTGGGTCTGTGCGCTCATGAATGAGAGGGGAATCACACAATGTCACTGTGACGTTGCGCCCCATAATGTTTACAGAAATATGCTTATGAGTGTAAATATGACATAACTAGAATATGTTTTACGCTAGATATGCTATGTAACACATCTTTGCAAAGGTTATGTTCTTCTGTACATATTCATCCTATGTGTATGCATGTATCATGTTTGTATAAGAAGTTATGAATATTGTATGTGTTCCTTTTTTATTTTAAGTAGCCTCAGTGAAGCATTTGGTCAGCTTCTTGAGAAAAGATTATTCTCAGTAAGTGCCCAATTAAGAAACATTTAAGCTGACAATAGACCTTGATAGACGCCAATCCACATCTGAGCTTTCCTGGGAGTGTCCTGTAGAAAACTGAGTCATGCATGGACATGTGACTTTCCCATGTGACTTCCAAACTCCATTTTGGAGCTGGGTTCTACACAGGGGGAAAGGGGGGTTTCCACCCACAGGAGAGAAACTATATAAACCTCTGTATACCCCTCCATTTTGTCTTCAGATGGCTCAAGAGGTAGCCTCTCCACCCCCAAAGGATACCTGAAAGAAACTGGAACAAAGGACAGTAGCTACAGGGGTGTGAGTGATTGCAGGACCCAGACTAGAAGGAGACTAGTCTGCAAAAGAAGCTTACTGGAACATCTCTGAGGGTGACATTTCATCTGTAATCACTTTCTTACTGTGTTAGGCTTAGACTTGCATGTTTTATTTATTTTGCTTGGTAATTCACTTTGTTCTGTTTGTTATTACTTGGAACCTCTTAAATCCTACTTTTTGTATTTAATAAAATCACTTTTTATTACTTATTATTATTATATTATTATTAAAATCACTGGGGGGAAGGGGGGACAAACAGCTGTACATACCTCTCTATCAGTGTTATAGAGGGCAAACAATTTATGAGTTTACCCTGTATCAGCTTTATACAGGGTAAAACGGATTTGTCTGGGGTTTGGACCCCATTGGAAGTTGGGTATCTGAGTGCTGGAGACAGGAACACTTCTTAAGCTGTTTTCAGTTAAGCCTGCAGCTTTTGGGGGATGTGGTTCTGACTTGGGTCTGTGTTTGTAGCAGGCTAGCGTGTCTGGCTCAAACCAGGCAGGGCACTGAAGTCCCAAGATGCCAGGGAAAACAGGCTCAGAGGTAATCTCAGCACATCAGGTGGAACTTCCCAAGGGGGAATCTGTGATCCAACCCGTCACAGTCAGTATTAAAAAATGGTCTGCACTATGAACAACATTGACCTATTTTAAACTGCTGAGAAATTAAGTGTTTTGAATTGGTTTAGTTGAAAGGGCAGGAGCCAGCAAACAGAGCTGTAAACAGGGGAGTTTGAGTGGGAGTTTGTATTGTGGTGCTTGTTTGGGGTTTGTTTTTGCTGTGGGTGGTGGGGTTTTGGTGTGGTTTGTGTTTCCCAGTTTAACAGGATTTAGGTGGGAAGGCTATGACAGATACAGAGGCAGCAGTGGGAGTGACTCATGTCATGGAAGACACAATGAAGATGACTGGATGTGGAAGCTGTGGTATGTACATGATCCTGGAGGGGGTACCTGGTAAGAGTTTTATCTGCATGAAATGCTGTCTGATAGAGCTGATGGAGGAATATATTCGAGGTGGAAAGTCTGGTTGAGTTTAGGAAGGGGTTTGAGCAGATTATGGAGCAAAGACATGAGGTATCTGAAGGGAAAAGCTCAGACTTGCAAATGGAAGCAGGACTGAGGAATTCTGAGGGGAGACTGGGTGAGGAAAGTAGTCAGTGGAAGCAGGTGACTAAAAGAACCAGGCAGAGGAAAAGACGAGCTAGTGAAGGAGAATAGAGCTCAAGAACAGGTTTGCAGAGTTGGAAAATGAAGAAGGGGCTCAGCAGGTTGTCACTGAAGGTGGAAGGGCAAGGAAGAAGAGATGAGCGGCTAGTCCTATAGGAAAAGGGGAAGAGTCAATGGAGACTACACCAAATATGAGCTCCAGGAGGATACTGGATGGGTTGAAGAGGATTACAAGAGAGAATAGGAATGGAAAGAACTTGCAGCCAGAGGGAACAGGGGATAGACTGGAGAATAGCACCGTCACCAGGAAAAGGCAGGTCTATGTGATCGGGGACTCTTTACTGAGAAGAATAGACATGCCTGTAACCAGAGCTGATCCAGAGATAGAAGGGTATGCTGTCTTCCAGGTGCTAAGATACGGGATGTAGACCTGAGAAGGATCCAAAAGGGAGCAGGAAAGAATCCCCTAATTATCCTTCATGTAGTAACAAATGATATGGTTAGATTCTCGCTGGAAAGTATTAAGGGAGAGGCTTAAGGAAATCAAGGCTCAGGTAATCTTTAGTGGGATTCTGCCTGTTCCTAGAGAAGGGCAACAAAGGTGTGACAAGATTTTGACTATCAACAAATGTCTTAGGCAGTGGTGCTATAAGGAGGGCTTTGGGATGTAAGGCCTCTGGGAGGCATTAATGGACAGAGGACAGTTGTCTCGGGATGGACTTCATCTGAGTAGGGAAGGAAATAGACTTGTAGGATGGAAGCTGACACAACTGATTAAGAGAGCTTTAAACTAGGAATTTGGAGGAGATGGTTGGAAATGTCCAGGTAATCTCCATGCCGGATTTTAGCACTGAGAGGGAAAAAACCAAAGTAAGAAAGGATACAGCCGTGGGTAGGAGAATGTATATAAGGAGGAAGGGCAGTATGGATACAAGTCTAATAGGTTACACTGGCTGTAGAATGACCATGCCTAATAGGGTACAGAATGTGAGCAAGGCCAAACAGCAAAAAATAAGATGTTTGTACACCAATGCGAGGAGCCTAGGTAACAAAATGGAGGAACTAGAGCTACTGGTACAGGAAGTGAAACCAGATATTATAGGGATAACAGAAACATGGTGGAATAGTAGTCATGACTGGACTACAGGTATTGAAGGGTATGTGTTGTTTAAGAAGGACCGAAATAAAGGTAAAGGTGGTGGAGTAGCATTGTACATCAATGATGAGGTAGAATGTAAAGAAATAAGAAGTGATAGAATGGATAAGACAGAGTCCGTCTGGGCAAAAATTACATTGGGGAAGAAAATTATTAGAGCCTCCCCTGGGATAGTGCTTGGGGTGTGCTACAGATCGCCGGGATCTAATTTGGATATGGATAGAGCCCTTTTTAATGTTTTTAATAAAGTAAATACTAATGGAAACTGCGTGATCATGGGAGACTTTAACTTCCCACATATAGACTGGAGGACAAGTGCTTGTAATAATAATAGGGCTCAGATTTTCCTAGATGCGATAGCTGTTGGATTCCTTCATCGAGTAGTTGCTGAACCGACTAGAGGGGATGCCATTTTAGATTTGGTTTTGGTGAGTAGTGAGGACCTCATAGAAGAAATGGTTGTAGGGGATAATCTTGGTTCAAGTGATCATGAGCTAATTCAGTTCAAACTGAACGGAAGGATTAACAAAAATAAATCTGCCACTAGGGTTTTTGATTTCAAAAGGGCTGACTTTCAAAAATTAAGGAAATTAGTTAGGGAAGTGGATTGGACTGAAGAATTTATGGATCTAAAGGCAGAGGAGGCCTGGGATTACTTTAAATCAAAGCTGCAGAAGCTATCGGAAGCCTGCATCCCAAGAAAGGTAAAAAAATTCATAGGCAGGAGTTATAGACCAAGCTGGATGTGCAAGCATCTCAGAGAGGTGATTAAGAAAAAGCAGAAAGCATACAGGGAGTGGAAGATGGGAGGGATCAGCAAGGAAAGCTACCTTATTGAGGTCAGAACATGTAGGGATAAAGTGAGACAGGCTAAAAGTCAAGTAGAGTTGGACCTTGCAAAGGGAATTAAAACCAATAGTAAAAGGTTCTATAGCCATATAAATAAGAAGAAAACAAAGAAAGAAGTGGGACCGCTAAACACTGAGGATGGAGTGGAGGTGAAGGATAATCTAGGCATGGCCCAATATCTAAACAAATACTTTGCCTCAGTCTTTAATAAGGCTAAAGAGGATCTTAGGGATAATGGTAGCATGCCAAATGGGAATGAGGATATGGAGGTAGATATTACCATATCTGAGGTAGAAGCGAAAGTCAAACAGCTTAATGGGACTAAACTGGGGGGCTTAGATAATCTTCATCCAAGAATATGAAAGGAATTGGCACCCGAAATTGCAAGCCCATTAGCAAGAATTTTTAATCAATCTGTAAACTCAGGGGTTGTACCGTATGATTGGAGAATTGCTAACATAGTTCCTATTTTTCAGAAAGGAAAAAAAAATGATCCGGGTAACTACAGGCCTGTTAGTTTGACATCTGTAGTATGCAAGGTCTTGGAAAAAAATTTGAAGGAGAAAGTAGTTAAGGACATTGAAGTCAATGGTAAATGGGACAAAATACAACATGGTTTTACAAAAGGTAGATGGTGCCAAACCAACCTGATCTCCTTCTTTGAGAAAGTAACAAATTTTTTTAGACAAAGGATACGCAGTAGATCTAATTTACCTAGATTTCAGTAAGGCATTTGATACTGTGCCACATGGGGAATTATTAGTTAAATTGGAAAAGATGGGGATCAATATGAACATTGAAAGGTGGATAAGGAATTGGTTAAAGGGGAGACTACAACGGGTCCTACTGAAAGGTGAACTGTCAGGCTGGAGGGAGGTTACCAGTGGAGTTCCTCAAGGATCAGTTTTGGGACCAATCTTATTTAATCTTTTTATTACTGACCTTGGCACAAAAAGTGGGAGTATGCTAATAAAGTTTGCGGATGATACAAAGCTGGGAGGCATTGCCAATTTAGAGAAGGACCGGGATATCATACAGGAGGATCTGGATGACCTTGTAAACTGGAGTTATAGTAATAGGATGAAATTTAATAGTGAGAAGTGTAAGGTTATGCATTTAGGGATTAATAACAAGAATTTTAGTTATAATCTGGGGACGCATCAATTAGAAGTAACGGAGGAGGAGAAGGACCTTGGTTGATCATAGGATGACTATGAGCCGCCAATGTGATATAGCCGTGAAAAAAGCTAATGCGGTCTTGGGATGCATCAGGAGAGGTATTTCAAGTAGAGATAAGGAGGTTTTAGTACTGTTATACAAGGCACTGGTGAGACCTCACCTGGAATACTGTGTGCAGTTCTGGTCTTCCATGTTTAAGAAAGATGAATTCAAATCGGAACAGGTACAGAGAAGGGCTACTAGGATGATCCGAGGAATGGAAAACGTGTCTTATGAAAGGAGACTCAAGGAGCTTGGCTTGTTTAGCCTAAGTAAAAGAAGGTTGAGGGGAGATATGTTTGCTCTCTATAAATATATCAGAGGGATAAATACTGGAGAGGGAGAGGAATTATTTAACCTCAGTACCAATGTGGACACAAGAACAAATGGATATAAACTGGTCATTGGGAAGTTTAGACTTGAAATTAGATGAAGGTTTCCAACCATCAGAGGAGTGAAGTTTTGGAATAGCCTTCCAAGGGAAGCAGTGGAGGCAAAAGATCTATCTGGCTTTAAGACTAAACTCGATAAGTTTATGGAGGAGATGGTATGATGGGATAACATGATTTTGGTAATTAATTGATCTATAAATATTCATGGTAAATAGGCCTGATGGCCTGTGATGGGATGTTAGATGGGGTGGGATCTGAGTTACCCAGGAAAGAATTTTCTGTAGTATCTGGCTGGTGAATCTTGCCCATATGATCAGGGTTTAGCTGATCACCATATTTGGGGTCGGGAAGGAATTTTCCTCCAGGGCAGATTGGAAGAGGCCCTGGAGGTTTTTCTCCTTCCTCTGTACCATGGGGCACGGGTCACTTCCTGGAGGATTCTCTGCTCCTTGAAGTCTTTAAACCACGATTTGAGGACTTCAATAGCTCAGACATAGCTGAGAGGTTTTTTGCAGGAGTGGGTGGGGGAGATTCTGTGGCCTGCGTTGTGCAGGAGTTCGGACTAGATGATCATAATGGTCCCTTCTGACCTTAGTATCTATGAATCTATGAAATCTACGGAATGCATAATGGTCTCTCAGTGATGCTATGAGAAAAGTCGAATGTGTCAGTTTCTTAACTTTTCCCATATCTATTTTAAATAATAAATGTTTGAAATATAGCATAGTGATCTTTACCTTCCTCGCCATTATTGCATCTCCCTTAAAAGAAAACAAAACAACATAGAGAAGGTGAGAATGTTTAATGAGCACTGAAAATCCATATCAAGTATTCATTGCGGCTCTTTCATATTGTCCCCAGAAATATCCTTTTGCAATTATATATGGACCAGCATCTCAGCTGGTGTGAACTTGTATTTCTCTTCTTACATTAGTAGTACCACCTTGTTTTATACCTCCTGAGGACTGTGGCAGATATGGTAATTTCCTGCAGAAACAACACCGAGGACAGGTCTACACTTAAAATCTGTAGCACTTCAGCTATCTACACTGACAGGAGGGCTTCTCCTGTCGGCATAGGTACTCCTCTTTTTTGAGATGAGGTAGCTACGTCAACAGGAGAAGACCTCCCATTGACATAGCCCTGTCTACACCATGGGTTAGGTCTGTTTAACTGAGTCACTCAGGTATGGATTTTTCACACTGGTGAGTGACATAGATATGCCGACCTAATTTCCAGGTGTAGACCTGCCCTGAGTTCTGCTCAACCTCACTGAATTAAGTTTCAGTATTTTAGGAGTTCATTGTATTAAAAATGCAAATGTGTATATATCATTGGGAGATTGTCTGGAACTTCTTTGAAGAGGAAACAGAACTAATGGAAACCCTGGACAGTGCTGTGAGCTTCAAAGGACTCTTGAAAGAGTGGGCCAGACAAGACTGAACTTTTAGTTTAGTGGGTTTCCTAGGAAATAATTGAATGCAAATTACCCACCTCCAGACCCATCCTTTTGAAGTTATGTCTTGGGGAGAAACCCATTGTCTGGTTGACCTATTCATGGGCTCTGCAGATCAAAGACACAAAAATGGATAAAGGAGAGTCTCGGATTCATGGGGGCTTGTCCTGAGCTGAAGGACTGTTCCCCTACCAGAGGCCTTGTTGGAATTGGACTGATGTCTGGTAAGCTTATTAGCATGTGTGAAGGTTCTTGTATTGTGTAAATGTTTTCTTTGTGAATGAATGTGCTTCCTTAGAAAGCTGAGTGGTAATTTAAGTGTGGCAATTACACTATTTATAGCCTCTGAGCAGAAGGCAAAGCAGGCCTGTTGAGACAGCCTGATTTGCTGTGGAATTCAAAGTGTAGGCAGGGAGCTGTGCAGCCTGGAAATACCCCGAGTGTAGAGGGAGGGATGCAGGTCTCTGCCCAAGAGAGGTGATGGCTGGGGAGCTGGGAGCCTAGAGTGGGTCCCTTGCTTGGACCATGAGGGAGAATAAATGTGCAGTTGTCTTGAACTGAGACATTTACAATAAGAAACACTTGTTTTATCTCAAAAGTTTGCCTTTACCCCAGAGAATTCCCAAGGTCAGGTCTAGCCCAGGAGCAGTGTTGGGTGAGGAGTAGGATAGACACTCAGAAGAACCTAACCCTGAATTAATGAAGAAGCTGCTATGTGATTCCCTGAAGCTCCGCATCCAGCATGCACCCAACATGTGCTGAGCCTTTCTCAGAATGTGCACCCACGTTACTCCTATCTAGGAGCTACCCTAAGGCCTAAGAGGGAAGCACAGAGCTAGGTATCTTGGGTCTGATGTGTAGCCTGTGGGCAGATGCAAAGCCGGTATTTCCGACTTCGCGCAGGCAGAGGCAGGGATAGAATACAATTGTCCTGGACAGCATTCAACTGCCTTAGTGAGGAGACCATCCTTCTCTTTCTGTCATCCCCTGTCTCGTTCATGTAACCCCCTTCAACTTTTGCAGCAAATGAGGGCTGGGACCTACTGTCAACAGCATTACTCACTACACCACCCTGAATCACTGAGCTCTCAGCAACAAACCAGGCAAGGGTCTGTTGGGGGAAAAAATAGGATCTTTTAAAGACTATCATAATGCTTTTGCAGAAGGAAGGCCAAATTAAGGCTACCCAGGCAAATTTAATTATCTCATTTCCTAACTTTTGTGTGGTTGATATTGCAGAATTATTGGTCTTTTAATGCAGGTCTTGTGTGTGTAATTTCCTAGTTTTTTTGAAAAAGCAAACAAAATAAAAAGCAGAAATTCCACCATATGGCATCATATACACATCCACGTGAGTCATCAGCAGAGTTGGAACTGCTAGATCCATCTACAATCACACTTCTCCACCACAATCCACCTCCTCATCAGATCTGTCTCCCTTGCCCCCACTGGTTCCCAGTCCCTGTCTCCTTGCCCAGATGTTCCCAGTTTTGCCCTCCCCAGGTCGTCATCGAATCAGTCTCTCCCACCTCTGGCTCTCAATACTTTCCCCTTGTTAATCTCCCCATTACAGTCCCCTATATATAAAAGGCATGAAGAAAATAATATTGATTATATATGAAAATATTTACTATTGACATACACTCAAATATGTCATATTTGTTACAAGCAATATAAACACTTGCCAAAATTTTACATCAATCTGTCCCATGTATTACCTCCTGCAGCATCCCTTTTTCTGTTTTCTAAAAGCAAAGTGAGAGAGAATATATGAATACTACATATAGTTTGGCAGTTATCCACTACTGAAAACCCTAGAGCCTAAAACTTGCCCACCTTTGGTAGTAAGAAGGAGGTTGAGTTTTTCATTATACAGGAACTCAATATTATTCAAAGGAATTCGCCTGGGAGGGCAGGGAATTTAGTACAGGACAGATTCTAAGGGGCCAGGTTTGCAGTTGTTCTCTGTTATCTCTTCTGTACCAATATAACAAAAGGCAACGTCTAGACAAAGAAAATAAGCGTGTGTCTAGGCTGGCTGCGAGCCCCTTTGCAACGACATAAAATGTGTGAAATGGGTAGTTACCCAACTTGCCTTGGCACAAGTTTACAGGGCAAACCTTTCAGTCTTGACTCAGGGGAAATTCCCCTTGATGTCAGTCTCAGTAAGGACTACAGTTTTTGTATTATGACAGGTTTCAGAGTAACAGCCGTGTTAGTCTGTATTCGTAAAAAGAAAAAAGAAAAGGAGTACTTGTGGCACCTTAGAGACTAACCAGTTTATTTGAGCATGAGCTTTCGTGATGCATCCGATGAAGTGAGCTGTAGCTCACGAAAGCTCATGTACTCCTTTTCTTTTTTAGTTTTTGTATTAGTAAATCTGCTATATTAATATGGCTCAGTTTGGAAAAGTAGAAGTAAGATTTTCATACCTAAGCAGCAATGATAATAAATGAGGAACGGGATGAGGATGAAGAGGGAAACAGTCGCAACAGCAAGGAGAATGCTGAAGAATAGGACCAGTTTGGGCATGTCCAGGTGTCCTTTGGAACAAGACAGAAAATACGTGCTGCAGTTAGTGAAAATCTCCATCACATTTTCCTTGCTTTAGAAATGTCTTTTCATTTTAAACATATAATAATTCTAGGTGGCTCTGGGTTATCTGTGTTGGTTTTGACTACAATTACAATTATCTGACAATGGAAACAAAGAAGGCAGTCATGGGTTGTTAAGAAAACAAGGAGAATAGCATATATCAACTGTTTTTTAATTTATTAATTATTAATTAATAAATATTAATTATTATTATTGTGTTGCATATAGGTCTCCAGCTGTGATAAGGTCTCCATTGGTCTGGCGCTGTACAGTCATATAGCATGATACAGTCCTCTCCCAAGTAGTCCATAATATAAATAAACCACAATATATGTCACATAATGTTGCATTTTCTTCCCATTTTAAAATCAATTGGTGAATTATTTGCGGTGATCAGATATAAAGTATCTCATGCCCTACATAAAGCAATACTAGGGCATAATGAGGAAGGAGGGGTGGGCCATGCTAAGACCCAGTTAGCTCCATATCCTGTGAAGGACAGGTTACCAATTGTCTACATGCAGACTTACTCCAATTTAACATAAGGTGTGATTTAAACCAGTGTAAAAGACTATGGCCTCGTCTACACTAGAAAATTAAGTTGGCTTAACTATGTCACTCAGGGGTGTGAAAAAACCACAACACTGAGCAGCATAGTTAAGCCAACCCTAGTCTCCACGTAGACAGCGCTAGGCCAATGGAAGTATTCAGTCTACACTAAAGTTGTACAGCTGTGGCATTTCCAGCATAGATAAGATCTAAGCGGCTTATTTCAGTTTAAATCAGGGCAAGGAGGTAGATGGAAGCAGTAACCCACAATGGGTGCATATTTCCAGCATAGAGACACCCTGTGCTAGATGGGAAGAGTTTAGAATCCCAACCCAACTTACCCAGAGAAGTTTGTGGTGAATCTGCAAAGGAATAACGGGCATTTCATTGGGTGCACATTGCTTTCCAAACACGGCCATGAACCTGAGATAGAATCTGCTCAAACAGATCTTGAACCTGGGGAACCCCACTGAATTCTGCATAGGCACAGGAGTCCATCCCCACAACCACCAGCCGGATTGGGTCCTTAGGTTAACAAAGGCACTTTAAGAATACTGGGTGAATGGATGGAACATGCAAACACAGAGCTGGAAAGAGATCAAAGCCCAAGGACAAATGGCTGCCACTAACATGCCCTCAAGCATCAAGAGAAGTGTGAAGGACATGCTATCATAAATCTCATATTTCCTATCTCCATACATCTGCCCTTACGTGGGATCAACTGAAAATTACACATAGAGATTGAAATATTGATACACTTTCAGATTTTAAATTCTGGTTCAGAATATGGTTACAAAGGAAACTCTTTTTGACACTTTTTGGGAGGATTTATCTCTCTAGAGAATGTGGAAGCAAATCAATAGACTACTTAAAAGTGGCCCAGAGAGACCACTACTGACTCAATTTAGCTATTTAACAGCTCGGACATTAAGAAATATTTTAACGGTGAGAGCACTTCTAGAAATACACTGTATTCATTTGAATGCAAAAGTTTCTTAAAGTATAAACTCGTCAAAGCAGATGGTACGCCCAGTGAGACCAAAGTCTCTGTCAGAAATGAGCTGAACAAAATCGCTGGCTCCACCATCCACAAGTGTATGTGTGTATGTAAGAAAATCTGGCTCCGTACCTGAGCAACGGTAAGTGAGGAAGATGGTTCCGATGATGATGAGAGCAAAGAGGGAAATTACAGCAGTGGTCAGGAGAATGATCTGAGCTAACAGCAGTTTAGACCTCTCTATATTTTCTGGTGAACAAGGCAAGAGAATCCCCTGTAGTTATTCAAAATCTGTAACATATATTTGCATAGCTCTAGAAATATCTTTCTATGTTAAACATAGAGAATAATTTTACATTGTTCCAGGTATTTTTGTTTGTTTTAGGCTAACCTATGATTATAAGTATTTGACAAATGCAACAAATAAGGAACTCTTGGACTTTGTAGAAAGCAAGGAGCACAACACCACACCATTTTCTTTTTTCCTCTCATTTGGTCTTATTGTAATTATTATTAAATATGCAAATACATTGTTACTGAAGAGTTAAGGTTGCCCTGTGGTGCCTCATACCCTTTCATAATCATAGAAGATTAGGGTTGGAAGAGAGACCTCAGGAGGTCATCTAGTCCAACCCCCTGCTCAAAGCAGAGAGTGCCTAAATGTAACCTCTGAAAACCAGGAAATACAAAGGTTTCAGAGTAACAGCCGTGTTAGTCTGTATTCGCAAAAAGAAAAGGAGGACTTGTGGCACCTTAGAGACTAACCAATTTATTTGAGCATAAGCTTTCGTGAGCTACAGCTCACTTCATCGGATGCATACTGTGGAAATCGCAGAAGACATTATATACACAGACACCATGAAACAATACCTCCTCCCACCCCACTCTCCAGCTGGTAATAGCTTATCTAAAGTGATCACCAAGTTGGGCCATTTCCAGCACAGATCCAGGTTTTCTCACCCTCCGCCCTCCCACAAACAAACTCACTCTCTTGCTGGTAATAGCCCATCCAAAGTGACCACTGTCTTCACAATGCATATGATAATCAAGGTGGGCCATTTCCTGCAGAAATCCAGGTTCTCTCACCCCCCTCCAAAAACCACACACACAAACTCACTCTCCTGCTGGTAATAGCCCATCCAAAGTGACCACTCTCCTTACAACCTGCATGAAAATCAAAGTGGGCCATTTCCAGCACAAATCCAGGTTTTCTCACTCCCCCACCCCCATACTCACACAAACTCACTCTCCTGCTGGTAATAGCTCATCCGAAGTGACCACTCCCCCCACAATGTGCATGACAATCAAGGTCGGCCATTTCCAGCACAAATCCAGGTTTTCTCACCCCCCCCCACACACAAACTCAAAAGTTAAGGTGCCCCATCTCTGCAACACAACTTGGAGCAGGTAATAGCCATTGGGAATGATAAAGTAAGGGGTTGTGGGTGGAATAATAAGTATATGTGAGGAAGTTCTACAAGAATGTGCCATTGTTTGTATTGTGCTCCATAGATTTGAACTGTAGCACTGGTCTGCATGCTTGCCATCTGTGTTTGCTGTGTGGGGTGCAGCTGTTTGGGGGAGGGGGTAGTTGGAGCAGCTGTCACTGTGGTCTGAGGAGAGAGGTGTGTGTACCTTGAGAGACCCATTGTGCCTCATTTCAGTGCTGCATTGTGTAGGCTGGGCACAGGGGTCTTCTTGTCTTGGGGACTGCCAGTAGTCTGGTGACAATTTGGCAGTGATCACCACGGCTTAGTGAGGGCTAAGTGAAGAAGGAATTCTCAGAGCAATAGGGGGTATAACATTTAACAATTCTGCGGTGGTTTCTGTGGGCTCAGTGTGTAAATGCAAACCAGGTAGAATGGGTCTGAAATTTTCCAAGGGACTATTTTTTCAATCAGAAATTGCCAACTTTTTAAAATAAAAATATGCTGCAGGAACATCTCAATTTGGACAATGTTTCATGCCAGCTTACCCACCCCACCCCCCAGTTCTTGGGCAGTGCACCAGGCTTGCTGTCCTGGAACCAGAGGCTCTATCTCTAGCTTCCAGCAACTAGGATCAACAACTACATGGAAACTCCTCATCACTGGGCTCAGAGCGTGCTCAGTATCTCTGTGGGGATGGTGCATGCACAGCCTGGTCTGCACTAGGTGCTGTGAGAGGATGGAGCATGCTCAGTAAGGATGGAATCTCTGCAGATTTTAGTGGCTACATTCCAAAAAATCTCCACCAAGCATATGCAAAATGAAATTTTTCAGAGGCTTAAAATGTGACCAAATTAGGGTGGATTTTCACAGCCCCACAAACAATATAGTGTTATAGTAGCACTTGGATTCTATGAATCTATGCATGTCTAAGTCCAGAAGGGACCATTGTGATCACTATGTCTGACCTCCGATATAACGCGAGCCAGAGAGCTTCCTTAGGAAAATTCCTAGACGGCAGACCAAACCAGACCAGTGGCTCCACTGTGCTGGCTGCTGCACAGACACATAGTAAGAGACAATCCCTGCCCAAAGAGATCCCAGTCTAAACAAACCTCAGAGTGTGTCATGTGCCCTTGAATGTTGTCCCCAACATTTAAAAACAGAACATGACAATTATTAGTGGCAATCAGATATCAACTACAGACTCCAACATCTGCATAGAGCAGCACTGTGGCCTCAGAGGGAAGGAAGGACCGGTAATGTTGCTGCACCAGGACCTCTGCAGCTCCATGTCTCCTGCTGAACAACTTGTGAACTGGATGACTAGAATCTATTCTCAAACACTTCTCTGAAACAGAATACAAGGCTAGATTCAGCCAAGTCCTGACTCTTTGCTGTTCATGAGCATTAGCAGAAGTGCTGTCTTTTACACGTGAACTTCCATATGGTTAACTTTGCTTTCACACAAGTCCACATTTGTTTAGAGTTAGATTTTGCCACCTGTGGAGGAATAAGGGTACCGTTCCTTTGGGGTCAGAGGCCTGGAGCTGACCTGGTCTGCCTGTCTGAGTAGCTCTGCCCATTGCACCTGAGAGGAGAACTTTATTAGCTGACCCTTAAATAAAGAGAGCAGCAGGAAGGGAGGGACGAAAAGGAACTCCAGCACTCTCCAGGAACTTGAGGGGCCAGAGGCAGTGTCCTGAGGGACTGATACTAGGTACTCCTGGGGGGGAACTGCATCTGAAAAACAGACAGACAAGAGGAGAGACTACCTGGGAGCTCTGTATTGCTGATGGTCTGAGGTAAGAGACAGGAAATCTGTGACTGGAATTACTGGTGTGAGAGATGAATTTGGGGTGAACAACTGCTATGCTTGCGCAGACTTTGAAGTAAGAACATGCAAGGATTTGGTTATGTTTTGTTAAGAAGGCTCAATTAAACAAACTACCCCAACTGAGAAGTAGCTTCCCTGGGTTCCTTGAGAAAGCACCGTCAAATTAACCTCAGAGAGTGTGCTGACCCAGAAGAACAAAGCTTATTCCAATAGGAGGAGAGTGCTATCAAATAGGCCTAATCCTTTACACATCACTCATATGGGGTAGTGCCTCACTCCACAAGAAGCACCATTGGCAGAGTCTCACACTTAGCTTTGGCACACTGGGGAAAAGAGTTTAATTAACATGTTACAGCACCTACTGTAGACAAAAAAAGCCATGTTTACTCTATTAATCATGTTAATCATGACCTGTTAACATGTTCTTAAATATGTCTGACTCAGTCTACACTAGTTGTTATGTGCAGTTTAAAAAAGTGTTAATTAAATGGGCTAGTTACATTTTCTAACACAATTTTTTTAAAGAAATGATTTCCTTATTAATCTGTGAAATTACTGGTCATCCTAAATATTTTGTCTTATTAGAATAATAGAATATCAGGGTTGGACGGGACCTCATCTAGTCCAACCCTCTGCTCAAAGCTGGACCAATCCCCAATATTTGCCCCAGATCCCAAACATCCCCCTCAAGGATTGAACTCACAACACTGGGTTTAACAGGCTAATGCTCAAGCCACTGAGCTATCACTCCCACTCTCTTCTCTATGAAAACAAATACATTCCACTTGCCAGAACTTACACCAAGCAGCAGTATGAGTAAGCACCTTTTTCGGATTCTGTACTTCTGTTTCCGTAATATGAAAGACACATAATTTGACATTTTGATAAAAATAGCTTAGCAGTTAGTCACTACTTTGACCCCTGGACCATTACAAATCAACATAGCCTATTGTTAGGGAGTTATAAACAAATAAACAAACACAAGAACTCAGTGATGGTGTCAAGGTTCCTTCCCCACTCTGAACTCTAGGGTACGGATGTGGGGACCTGCATGAAACCCCCCTAAGCTTATTTTTACCAGCTTAGGTTAAAACTTCCCCAAGGTACAAACTATTTTACCTTTTGCCCTTGGACTTTATTGCTGCCACCACCAAGTGTCTAACAAATATATAACAGGGAAAGAGCCCGCTTGGAAACGTCTTTCCCCCCAAAATCCTCCCCAAACCCTACACCCCCTTTTCTGGGGAAGGCTTGATAAAAATCCTCACCAATTTGCATAGGTGAACACAGCCCCCAACCCTTGGATCTTAAGAAGAACGAAAAAGCAATCAGGTTCTTAAAAGAAGAATTTTAATTGAAGAAAAAGTAAAAGAATCACCTCTGTAAAATCAGGATGGTAAATACCTTACAAGGTAATTAGATTCAAAACATAGAGAATCCCTCTAGGCAAAACCTTAAGTTACAAAAAGACACAAAACCAGGAATATACATTCCATTCAGCACAGTTTATTTTCTCAGCCATTTAAAGAAAACAGAATTTAATGCATATCTAGTTAGATTACTTACTAAGTTCTAAGACTCCATTCCTTTTCTGTTCCCAGCAAAAGCATCACACAGACAGAGAGAATCTTTGTTTCTTCCCCCCTCCAGCTTTGAAAGTATCTTGTCTCCTCATTGGTCATTTTGGTCAGGTGCCAGCGAGGTTATCCTAGCTTCTTAACCCTTTACAGGTGAAAGGGTTTTTCCTCTGGCCAGGAGGGATTTTCAAGGTGTTTACCCTTCCCTTTATATTTATGACAGATGGGTATCTAGATCAGAGCCAAATTTCATAGCCCAAAAGCCAAAACACTGGATCCAAACCCACAAGTGTTTTTGTGGGAGCAATTGAAAGTCTGGATTCAAATTCTGGATCACGTCTCTGGTAATCCTTTGTAAAACTGTCAAGCTGTGGATCAAAAGCTGCAGCCTCTAAACCACAAAATTCCCCTTGATGTCAAGGACTGAGTAAGAGCTGCAAGATTAGCGTGATAAGTACAGAGAAAGTGAGGCAATGCAGAAGGAAGGTTTCCATACCTTTGCGATGATAAATGAGGAAAGCAATCCCAATGGCTATGAGCATGAGGGCAAGAACAAGAATGTCCATGAGAATCTTGTCATCTAGCACCAGTTTAGGAAAGTCCATGTTTTCTGTAGAACACAAAAATATGGCCTGCACTTTCTGAAAATATCCATTACAGAGATTTTTTTTCTGCTCCGGAATGTTTTTTCCATTTACAATATAGAAAATGATTCTAGGTTGTATGTGTGTGTGGTATTTGTTTGTTTGTTTGCTGAAACCACAATCACAATTATTAGGCAGATGAAACAAAGGCTCAGGCTTTCAAGAAAACAAGGAGCACAGTGGCATAAAGGGGGAAGAAGGGTGGGACATGCTGCCATTTTAGAACATAGATGACTTTATTTTCCCTTGAAGAACAGATCACAAACTACTAAAGCCAGATGAATCCAGTCAGCACCCGTTGTCAGACAATTCCCTGAATTATAACCCAAGGCTGGATTTATAAGCGTTTGTCCTTTTCTGTTCACAGATTCTGGTGGAAGCACAGTACTTTCCATGGAACATCCTGATGGTGAACTTTGCTTTGACAGAAAAAACAATGTTTGTTTAGGGATAGACCATGCCACCCTTATGCTGCAAGTAGCTCCACTGGCAGAACTTGGCCCTTAGGCTTTGCTTGTGTTGGGAATATGAGTATGGTGGAAAAGGTGTTACCTGTCAGGCTTTCATTAACATCACCCCAAGTACCTCATGTGGACAAAGACCCTAGTGTGATGCTGTAATGATATACGACAATTTATTAATCATATTCTAGATAAGTGGCCGATACACATGTCCAACCTTCATGCTGGAAAGTTTATTCGTATTGTCCACAAAACAAAAGGGGAGCAGGTAGGTAGGCTCTCTGAAAACCAACTTTGTTCTCAGAGAAACAAAGGTTCCCAGGCAACAGGACAGACCTACAGTAATCCAGGAGCATGGCCGATTAAAACACAATGGCACATCCATGCAAACAGTGACAATCACCCAGGCCATTAACTTTGAGGGCCCTGGCAGTCACCTTTACCACCTGGAGAAGCAGTTGGGATAAGTGAAATGGACTCCCTAGGAGATAAAGAGTCAAGGGTATGTGAGGTAATATGTTTTATTGGACCAACTTCTTATGGGGAGTAAGACAAGCTTTCGAGCCACACAGAGCTTTTCAGTGTTATTGTAGCTGTGTTGGTCCCAGGATATTAGAGATAAGATATATTAGAGAGACAAGGTGTGTGAAAAATATTACCTCACCCACTTTGTCTCCCTGGGAGATACACTGATAAATCTGGACACAGGGACAATGAAACCTGTAAAGGGGGTGAGATAAGAATCGGACGGGGACAATCAGAGGACAGTGGAGGCAGATGGACAGACAAAGTTCAGTCTCTAGCATTTGCTCACTGAGGATGTAAGTTGGTTTTTGACCCTCTGTTCTGTAACTATCTGCTCAGCTTCTGAGAAGTAAAATTGAGACTTGATAAAATAATTTAATTTGTTTAAAATCTTTTTCTATCTGACTGCAGATCAGACTTGGTTTACCACGAATTTGTCTGTAAGTTTGGAATTCCCACGCAGTGCCATCTCTGAAGAGGAAATTTGCAGGTGACCCCAAATGAGGGAAGAACTCTAGAGCCTGCAGCACCCCTTCTCTGTTTTGAGTTGAATGTATATGAGAAAAGGGTCCTTTTTCTAGTGAAGGGAAAGCTGCAAAAAGATGGAAGTGGGCACTCACCTAGGGGAACTGCTGAGGGCCTAAGAAGTGGTGGAAGGTCTGTAGGTAACAACTAGAGTTAATCATGACCAGCTAATTTGTTTGCAAACCTGTTTGTCTTCATCAACACTAGCTGCTTTATTGAGTTTAACAAAGTGTTCATTAAATATGTTAATTCACACACTTTCTAACACATCTCCTTTTCCCAGGGAAGACAAAGTGTGACTAGAGACAGCTACTTTGGGGCAGAATCAGGAATAGTGGCTGTGTTATAATTCTGTGGGTGCTGTTCAGAAAGAGGGATAGGAAGAGACAGAAAGAAGAAGCTAAGGGAAGGAAGTGTGAGGCTATTGGAAGGAGAAGGGTGAGAGACTTTAGAGGAGTCACAGACTGTGCTAAGGGTACCAGGAATCAGGGGCAGTCAATTATTTTTTTCAAGGTCCAGATTTCTTGGTCAAGGTCTAGTCAAGGTTCAGACTCCAGAAAAAATAATTAAAAAAACCAATAATAATAAATAAAATAAAAATATTTTGAGGTCAGTTCAAAAGAATCTGTCAGTCCAGATTTGGCCTGCTCTCCACCTATTGACTGCCCCTGTACCAGGTTATATGGGTAGGAGGGGCCTAGGAGGCTGTGCAACCTTCTTTAACTGGAGAAGAGACGTTAATGCAAGATTCTACTGTAATTACAAAATATTAAATATTTAATAGTGCATTTCAGGGGTTCTGCATTCATCCTTATTATAGAGGGTGCACAACTGGTTCAAAAACTCTACTCAAGGAGTAGTTATCAATGGTTTGCTGTCAGAATCGGAGGGCACATCTGGCGGAGTCCTGCACGGTCAGTCCTGGGTCTGATACTATTCAATATTTTCATTAATGACTTGGATAATGGCACGGAGTGTACACTTACAAAATTTTCAGATGACACCAATCTGGGAGTGGTTGCCAGCACTTTGGAGGGCAGGATTAGAATTCAGAATGACCTGGATAAATTGAAGAATCGGTCTGAAATCAAGATAAAATTTAATAGACAATTGCAAAGTACTGCACTTAGGAAGGAAAAGTCAAATGCACAAATGCTTAAAGTAGAATTACTGACTAGGTGGCTGTACTCCTGAAAAGAATCTGGGGATTATAGTGGATCACAAGTTCAAAATGACCCAACAATACACTGTGGTAAAAAAGGCAGATATAATTCTGGGCTATATTAACAGGAGTACCATATACAAGATACAAGAGGTACCTGTTCCACTCTACTTGGCACTGTGGAGGCCTCAGCTGGAGGACTGTGACCAGTTTTGTGTGTTACACTTTAAAAAAGATGTGAACAAATTTGAGAGAGTCTAGATGAAAGCAGTAAAATTGATTAGAAATTTAGAAAACCTGACCAATGAGGAAAGGTTAATAAAACGGGGCATGTTTAGTTCTGAGAAAAGACGGGGGTGGGGGGCTAATAGTCTTCAGATATGTTAGAGGCTGCTCTTAAGAAGACAGAGATCAATTGTTCTCCATTTCCACTGAAGGTAGGACAAGAAGTAATGGGCTTAATATTCAGCAAGGGAGATCTAGGTTAGATATTAGGAAAAACTTTCTAACTATCAGGATAGTCAAGCTGTGGAATAAGCATCAAAGGGAGGTTGTGGAATCCCCATTATAGGAGGTTTTTAGGAACAGGTTAGACACCTGTCAGAGATGGTCTAGGTTTACTTGGTTCTGACTCAACATGGAGGAATGAACGGTAGGACCTCTTGAGGTCCCTTCCTGGTCCACATTTCTATGATTCTATGTGCAGTGCTATGTGGCTGTCATAAATATAAAGGGAAGGGTAAACCCCTTTAAAATCCCTCCTGGCCAGAGGAAAAATCCTCTCACCTGTAAAGGGTTAAGAAGCTAAAAGTAACCTCACTTGCACCTGACCAAAATGACCAATGAGGAGACAAGATACTTTCAAAAGCTGGGAGGAGGGAGAGAAACAAAGGGTCTGTGTCTGTCTGTATGATGCTTTTGCCGGGGATAGAACAGGAATGGAGTATTAGAACTTTTAGTAAGTAATCTAGCTAGGTATGTGTTAGATTATGATTTCTTTAAATGGCTGAGAAAGGAACTGTGCTGAATAGAATGACTATTCCTGTCTGTGTGGTTTTTTTTTTTTGTAACTTAAGGTTTTGCCTAGAGGGATTCTCTATGTTTTGAATCTAATTACGCTGTAAGGTATCTACCATCCTGATTTTACAGAGGGGATTTCTTTACTTCTATTAAAAGTCTTCTTGTAAGAAAACTGAATGCTTTTTCATTGTTCTCAGATCCAAGGGTTTGGGTCTGTGGTCACCTATGCAAATTGGTGAGGATTTTTACTAAACCTTTCCCAGGAAGTGGGGTGCAAGGGTTGGGAGGATTTTGGGGGGAAAGACGTGTCCAAACTACGTTTCCCAGTAAACCCAGTTAGTTAGAGTTTGGTGGTGGCGGTGGAGATCCAGGGACAAAGGATAAAATTAATTTGTACCTTGGGGAAGTTTTAACCTAAGCTGGTGAAAGTAAGCTTAGTAGGTTTTCATGCAGGTCCCCACATCTGTACCGTAGAGTTCAGAGTGGGGGAGGAACCTTGACAGTGGCACTGCTTTATTATGGAAAGTACTTTAGATTTGGACTCCATCTCCTATTATTAGGCCTTATTCAAGGATTAGGACAAAACACAGTGTGCTAATTATCCCTCTTCTTGTACATGAGCCATGAGAGCCACCAGGAGTTTAATAAAAAGTCTGCGGAGTGATACTTCCTAGAGGGAGGGGTAGGGAAATAGATGGAAGCAGCACCTCATGGACAGTGAATAAAATCATAGAATATCAGGGTTAGAAGGGACCTCAGGAGGTCATCTAGTCCAACCGCCTGCTCAAAGCAGGACCAACACCAACTAAATCATCCAGCATAGAGACCTCTTGTGCCAGAAGGGAAGAGCTCACAAACCCAACCAAATTTACCCTTTTCAGCTGGCGTTGACTCTGCAAAGGAATAACAGATATTTCAGTTGGAACCGATTGCCTTCAAATGGGGACCCTGATTCTGCAGTTGGACCCCTCTGCTTATGGAGACCCATTGAAGTCAGCTGGAGCCAATGTGGGTGCAGACATCTTTCTATGTGAAACCAATTGCTGGATGAGGTCTGGTTTAACAAATAAATTTGTAATGGAGAATGTGCATGGGAAGGAAACATGCACGGACATTAAAGCTGAAGCGACTCCAGCTGTAGCTAACCTGCTCTCAAGCAGTAAGCCAAGTGACCGAGGCACGATACTAGGGTTATCTCACCAATGATCAGAGCTGTTGTCCATCAGCATGTCTCAACGTGACTTGAAATCAACTGGAAACTATAAATAGAAATGCAAATATTGGTGCATTTTCTGATTTAAATACAGCCTAGAATAATGTAGAAATGTAGGCTCTCTCCTTTGTCAATTGTATTTTTGAAGGACTTATTTTTCTAAAGAATAGTAATAATAACACCTACCTAGCACTTTGCATGAGTAGATCTCAAAGGTCAGGATTGTTACCTTCTGAATGCCTAGCCCCACTATGAGGGTTTCAGTTGTTCTCCCTTCTCCCCGGCATGAGCTGGGAGGGTTGAACCTCTGTCCATCCTGTATATGCATGAGCCAGAATACTAAATAACTGAAGGCGTTAAGGTGGCATAAACTCACGCCTCTGAAACTTGGAAAATACAAAATGAAGGTAAATTCCACTAAAATAAAATCTTCACTTTTCTACACAAAAAGGGGAAAAAGTGTGATAGATAGATAGATGACGACTATGAAGTGCCATTGTGAATGATAATGAATAGCCATTGAGAACCAAGGCTAGGAAGAAAAACATGAGAATTGCTCTAGAGCTTGGAGCATTTACCTAGGATATGTGAGACCCAAATTCAAATAACCGCTCCGAAGACCATTTAATTATTTAACCACAATGGCACAGGAGAGCTTGATGAAACCTCACACCAGCACATCTCATAGCTGAGTGGGAAATTGAATCTCGGTCTCCCATATAAGTGCCCTAATCATTGGGTTAGAAAGAGGGCACTGCCATTGTGGGAATCTAGTCATCTTTTGCTTTTAGCAAAATGCAAAATTTCAAGTTGGGTCAGAGGAAATATATTATGACTTTTGATTCCCCAAACATTTGTTTTGGTTCAACCCAAAACAAAATATATTTCCAATTTTTTGTAATTACCAGTGAAGAAAAAAAATCCACTGTTTACCCAGCTCCAGTTACAGTAAAGGTAAAGACACAAATATTTCAAAACAACTTCTGTTCATGTTCTGTTCAATTTTTAAATAGATTTTAAACACAAAATATGCAATATCCAGCAATACATCACACCTGGTAGGTTTTATTGCTGCATTATAAACACAGGAGATTTTATTGCATTCATTTCTGAGGTTTTTAGACTAGTAAACACGGAGAAAAGAATTCCAGAGAATCTGACTATTCATTAATGCATTATCAGTCTACACACCTGTATTTACTTACTGTAAATTGGTTTGTATATATATAAAAGCTTTGAACTGATATTTTCATTAACTGTAGTTGGGCAGACACATAGAATCAGAAGATTATGGCAGGAAGAGGCCTCAGGAGGTCATCTAGTCCAATCCCCTGCTCAAAGCAGGACCAACCCCGAATAAATCATCCCAGCCAGAGCTATGTCAAACTGGGTCTTTAAGCCCTCTAATGATGGAGATTCCACCACCACTCTAGCTAACCCATTCCACTGTTTCACCACCGTCCTAGTGAAATAGTTTTTCCTAATATCCAACTGAGACCACCCCCACTGCAACTTGAGACCATTGCTTCTCGTTCTGACACAGGTCCTTTTTTAAAAAATAAATTCTTAGTAACTGGACAGATACAGGTTTCAGAGTAGCAGCTGTGTTAGTCTGTATTCGCGAAAAGAAAAGGAGTACTTGTGGCACCTTAGAGACTAACCAATTTATTTGAGCATAAGCTTTTGTGAGCTGTAGCCACAAGTACTCCTTTTCTTTTTGGACAGATACAGTTTTGCTATATTCAAGTTCTTTTTACACTAAAGAAAGGAAAGAATTATTCTCTATGATTTCCTTACATAGGGCCCGATTCTTTCTCCACTTAATCATAGAATCATAGAATATTAGGGTTGGAAGAGACCTCAGGAGGTCATCTAGTCCAATCCGCTGCTCAAAGCAGGACCAACACCAATAAAATCATCCCAGCCAGGGCTTTGTTAAGCCGGGGCTTAAAAACCTCTAAGGATGGAGATTCCACCACCTCCCTGGGTAACCCATTCCAGTGCTTCACCACCCTCCTAATGAAATAGCATTTCCTAATATCCAATCTAGACCTCCCCCACTGCAACTTGAGATCATTGCTCCTTGTTCTGTCATCTGCCACCACTGAGAACAGCCTAGCTCCATCCCCTTTGGAGCCCCCTTTCAGGTAGTTGAAGGCTGCTATCAAATCCCCCCTCACTCTTCTCTTCTGCAGACAAAATGTAGGTCCTTTTCTGAAGAACTGCTTCTTAGCCAGTCATTCCCCTGTAGCGGTGCATGGGATTCTTCTGTCCTAAGTGCGGGACTCTGCACTTGTCCTTGTTGAAACTCATCAGATTTCTTTTGACCTAATCCTCCAATTTGTCTAGGTCACTCTGGACCCTACCCCGACTTCTGTTCTCATATAGACAAATGTAAACTTCCCCGGTGCTGCACCAGTGTAAACAAGACCAGACTTGCCTCCTTTTTATATTGAACATCTGTTCTTGCTTTCACACCATGCCCAGGATATAGCCTGCATGTGATAGGCGCTCTTTCTCCCTAGTTTTCTAAAGTTGTCTATTAAGTTGATGTCCAGGTTGGGAGGATGATGCTTCTCTGATAGTTCACCCCAAATTCCCATGTACCATTTAGAACAGGGGTGGGCAAACTACGTCCCACGGGCCGGATCCGGTCCCTCAGGGCTTTGGATTCGGCCCGCGGGATTGCCCCCCGTGGTGCTGCAGGCCCCACGCCACTCTCAGAAGCGGCCGGCACCACATCCCTGGAGGGGGGGTGGGGGGTAGAGGGCTCCGTGCGTTACCCCTGCCTCCAGGCACCACCCACCGCAGCTCCCATTGGCCGGGAACCTGCATGCTAATGCATCCAAAATCCTCTGGTATAGTGCCCTTGTCTTGTAATTATTGTGCATTGTTCACATCCGTATTACTGTGTGAGCCTCAGTTTGTTGCAGTTTCTACAGGTTTTGTCCTTAAACCAACAGTCAGTTGCACTGTGAGACTGTTTTCCAAATGAAAGCACCAGTCTGTGTTAGCACTGTCCATGTTGTGCTTCCACTTGACTGCCAGTTTGTTTATTGCACAGATCACATGACGTGGTTGCAGCTCCACGATGTCTTCAGGAGCAGTTTCCATTGATACAGCAAGTTCTAGCACGTGTTGTAGGGTCCAATCAGCCTCAGTCAATAATTTGTTTGGATTCCTTCATTTTGCTTATTACACAATTACATCATTTAAATTCTCCTGAAACTGGCCATATTCTGTTAAGATCCTTCAATCAGCCACAGATTCAGGTATTGTTTCATTTTCTTTTTTATTTCATTTATAAAATCAGAAACGCTCTGCAATCGCCAGTGGCTTTGGCGAGAGGCGATTTTGGAGAATTTCCACAATCTCAGCAAATGCTCTGTCTGCTGGTTCAACGGGAGCTGTCAGGCTACATGGCATGTTGTAGGCTTTAGTCCTCATTACATTCAGTAAAATTGACACCTTTTGCTCAACACTGATACCATTAGCTATCATAATGTGTTCCAGTCTCTCATCACAGCTCAATGGAGGGCCAACCCACCAATCAAACAAGTCAGTTTTCCCCAAACAGTGAGACATTTATAAACTTTTTTTTTCTGGAATGATCAGTTTTCTCACAGTCCAAGTGGCTGCAGTTTCCTTTTAGTTTAGGACTTTGCAGTTATTCTCTGTTCCACTGTACTCTGGGATTGGGCTTTCCTCCTGGTTACCAATCATTATGTCATCTGTTCTTTACAAAGCCAAAACAATATGAAGGAACAACACAGGCTCCAAATAATCCAAATAAACAAATTTATTCCAGAGAAATGAGTTTTCTAAATATACACAAGCTTGCATGGCCTAGGTCCATACATATTGCTGCGCTGACTGGTTTCCGTCAGCTTCCAGTTCAGAAACTAAGGTGAACACAAACAGAGAGCTCATAGATGATTTAAAGGGATATTACTCTATATACTACAGAACTGCAAAATAAAAATACTTAGAATTTTAAAAGGCTTTTGGTTATCATTGGTCACAGTTTCCTGAAAGAAGGATCAAGCAGATGGTCAATCTGAGATGGGACTGACAGGTGGTAAGTAGATGGTATGACCCAGTGGCGGATTAAAGATTTTGCCGCTCCTAGGCCTTGAAATAATTGCCGTCCCCACTGCAGCTCACCTCTGCTCCGCCTCCTCCCCTGAGTGCACCACTGGGTCCTGCTTCTCCCCGCTCCCTGCCAGTGCTTGTACGCAAAACGGCTTCGCAAAGGAGGGGGGAAGAGGGGGAAACACGGCATGCTTAGGAGAGGAGGCCAGGATGGGGATTTCGGGAAGGGGATCAAAAGGGGCAGGGAGGGGGCAGGGAATGGAGGAGGGGAAAGTGTGGGGTTGGGGCGGGGCCGGGACAGAGGGCGTGAACTGGCACCGTGGGAAGCAGCCTTTGGCTGCTATTATAGAATTGCTGCCCCTGCAAATTTGTCGGCCTAGGCATTAATACGCAGCCGGTATGACCAGGTTACTATAGTCAGACCCCCTGTGTAAGAGCTGAAGACTCATGAGATTCCACGCTGCGATAGGTAAGGTCAAGAGACCTCAGGGTGGGGTGCTCTCAGAGGGACTAGAAAGGGGTCAGTGGTTCATCTGCCTTGTAACTATGACAGTAAATCTTGTGTGGCTGGGTAGAGAGATGGGAGTTATTTTATATTCCCTTACCTCGCTGTGTGGTACACAGGCCAGTGACAAGCCATTAATTTGTTATGTTATAAGTTTGGTGATGGTATGTCTCTGAGATAAAGAGGACTGTGTGAGACAGGATGGTTTTTTTCCATTAATATCCACCCAGCTGCTCTCACTGTGACAGTTATTGTCAGGTTTTCTAAGAAGCTCTTCATGCTGGGTAAAGGGCAGCTGAGCTCTTGAAAATATTGAAATCTTGAAAACCTAATTTTGGTGCTGATTTCTCTTGAAGATCTGCAACATTAATATCTTTTTCTTAACAGCCTAGTCAAATAATAATATTTTTCAGAAGTGACAAATGAGATCATTTGTGGTTGAAAGCGAGTAATTAAGATGGCAGCTCACAAAGTACAGAGTAAAAACTACAGTTCAAATTTTATTGGAGCAAAATTTGATGTTATAGGTTAATGGCCATAATTTGAATAATGGTGCTGTTTTAGAGATGGCATTATGGATAATAGAGACTAAGTGTAATTTGAATTCATTGATGGGAAATTTGATTTCATAGATACAGTGGGATGAGTGAGTGACAGTGCCACATTAAGCTCATTCATCTTCTCTTATAGAACAAATTCTCATTGCTGTTTCTTTGTGTGAATTTTTCAAGAATGGATAAACAGCACCCGAGAATGAACAATTGTTAAATGTGAACAACACAGACCTGTCAGTTACACTGAAAAAGGTCACCTGCTTGTCTTGGTAACTAAGGTAAACTCCAATTTTCTTGGGCTTTTTCTGCACCATGACCCGGGTCCATGGATCTGTTCTTGCCCAATAATCTCTCCCATTCAGACCCAGAGCCCAGAATCCCTCTTTAGGCGACAGGGAAAGTTTTCCTTTTCTCTGTATGGATTTTCTGGCCACTCCCAGGTCCCAGTCAGTGCTGCTCATGACATCCACCTCCCAGTAGTGCTTTCCAGAGGAGAATCCTTCAGAGCCCAACACACAGACAGTCGAATCAAACCTCTCTGGATTTGGTAGAACTTTCTGAGGTTGGGCTTCATGTTTCAAACTCTTCTGATCCCCAGCAATGGAGAAGTTGGGGTGGGCTGTGCCTGCATCAAGAGTGATGTCATCTACAAAGAGAGATTTGGATTTAAGAAAACTTTGTCTCATGCAAGCATAAACTGAAACTTGGAGAAAATGGCTTGTGGGCCAATTCCTGCTGTCCTTACTCAGGCAAAACTCCCATTGATATCGGGTTTTGTTCTATTCTGACAATGTGGTTACGCTGAAATATTTCAGAGATGTGATATTTGATTAAACTGTACTGAGAAATGGGAGGGATCCTGAAATGTTTATCGTATTGTTACTCAAATGTATTGTGCCAGATTCTGATATAAGTTACACTGGTAGAAAGAACAGAATGAGTAAGGCCTGAGAGGAAATGGAGTAAAGCTCCAGTTGTTATCTCCACGATAGCAATATGTTCTGTTTCTAGGTTTTTTTTTTTAATTATGAGGATGATTTCTGATTACCAGGAAGGATGTGAATTCTGTTACCTGCATACTTGTAAATCCTTCTCCAATCTGAAATGAAAGTGAGAAACAACAGACATTGAAGTCAAAAGAGGCATCTATTACCTATTTTCCTCCTTTTGGCAGCAGAAATATCCCAGGTTGATAACTATCAAAGGTAATATCTTTTATTGGAGTAACTTCACCCACCTTATCTCTCTATATCCTGGGACCGACATGGCTACAACTGCACTGCAGATAACTGAGATAGTCAGACACAATACAGAGTGATGTACTTGTGCAGAAAAGAGAACGTAAAGCACATTAATGGTGCACACACACTGTGGTTATTGTATACTTTTGGACCCCATAATGTGGCTCTCATGGAGTCACCAGGTCTGTTCCATCCTTCACTCAGACCTCAGTCTCAAGCAGAGACAGCACCACAAGAAAATATGGTGGTGATGCTGGGAAAGTGGGGAGCTGCATTCATAGAATCATAGAATATCAGGGTTGGAAGGGACCCCAGAAGGTCATCTAGTCCAACCCCCTGCTCAAAGCAGGACCAATCCCCAATCAAATCATCCCAGCCAGGGCTTTGTCAAGCCTGACCTTAAAAACCTCTAAGGAAGGAGATTCTACCACCTCCCTAGGTAACGCATTCCAGTGTTTCACCACCCTCTTAGTGAAAAAGTTTTTCCTAATATCCAATCTAAACCTCCCCCATTGCAACTTGAGACCATTACTCCTCGTTCTGTCATCTGCTACCATTGAGAACAGTCTACAGCCATCCTCTTTGGAACCCCCTTTCAGGTAGTTGAAAGCAGCTATCAAATCCCCCCTCATTCTTCTCTTCTGCAGACTAAACAATCCCAGCTCCCTCAGCCTCTCTTCATAAGTCATGTGCTCTAGACCCCTAATCATTTTTGTTGCCCTTCGCTGGACTCTCTCCAATTTATCCACATCCTTCTTGTAGTGTGGGGCCCAAAACTGGACACAGTACTCCAGATGAGGCCTCACCAGTGTCCAATAGAGGGGAACGATCACGTCCCTCGATCTGCTCGCTATGCCCCTACTTATACATCCCAAAATGCCATTGGCCTTCTTGGCAACAAGGGCACACTGTTGACTCATATCCAGCTTCTCGTCCACTGTCACCCCTAGGTCCTTTTCCGCAGAACTGCTGCCTAGCCATTCGGTCCCTAGTCTGTAGCGGTGCATTGGATTCTTCCATCCTAAGTGCAGGACCCTGCACTTATCCTTATTGAACCTCATCAGATTTCTTTTGGCCCAATCCTCCAATTTGTCTAGGTCCTTCTGTATCCTATCCCTCCCCTCCAGCGTATCTACCACTCCTCCCAGTTTAGTATCATCTGCAAATTTGCTGAGAGTGCAATCCACACCATCCTCCAGATCATTTATGAAGATATTGAACAAAACCGGCCCCAGGACCGACCCCTGGGGCACTCCACTTGACACCGGCTGCCAACTAGACATGGAGCCATTTATCACTACCCGTTGAGCCCGACAATCTAGCCAGCTTTCTACCCACCTTATAGTGCATTCATCTAGCCCATACTTCCTTAACTTGCTGACAAGAATACTGTGGGAGACAGTGTCAAAAGCTTTGCTAAAGTCAAGAAACAATACATCCACTGCTTTCCCTTCATCCACAGAACCAGTAATCTCATCATAAAAGGCGATTAGATTAGTCAGGCATGACCTTCCCTTGGTGAATCCATGCTGACTGTTCCTGATCACTTTCCTCTCATGTAAGTGCTTCAGGATTGATTCTTTGAGGACCTGCTCCATGATTTTTCCAGGGACTGAGGTGAGGCTGACTGGCCTGTAGTGCCCAGGATCCTCCTTCTTCCCTTTTTTAAAGATTGGCACTACATTAGCCTTTTTCCAGTCATCCGGGACTTCCCCCGTTCGCCACGAGTTTTCAAAGATAATGGCCAAGGGCTCTGCAATCACAGCCGCCAATTCCTTCAGCACTCTCGGATGTAACTCGTCCGGCCCCATGGACTTGTGCACGTCCAGCTTTTCTAAATAGTCCCTAACCACCTCTATCTCCACAGAGGGCTGGCCATCTCTTCCCCATTCTGTGATGCCCAGCGCAGCAGTCTGGGAGCTGACCTTGTTAGTGAAAACAGAGGCAAAAAAAGCATTGAGTACATAAGCTTTTTCCACATCCTCTGTCACTAGGTTGCCTCCCTCATCCCTCTAATCACATAATTAGAGACCTAGTGTCAGGGCCTAACTCCCGCTATATTCACAGACATGTAAGGATTTATTTGGGGTGAAATTCATCCCTGGACAGCGAGCAAGCGCTAGGACTCTGCAGCACAAGGTACACACCTATGCCCTATTTTGAAGAAATGTGTGGGATCTAAGTGATATATGTCGGATATAAGCCTATTTGCATAGGAGAGACTTTCACCCAATGGGAGCAGGAATTGATCTGTAGCATTCATCTGTCCATCCTAGTACATTTGATCAAAATAATATTCTAACAACAACAAAGATCCTTCAGTTGCCTTATTTCTAACTGTGAGAACTTCATTTCTATTTGCATCAATTTTCCATCGTGGAACTGAATTGACTTTTACATTCAAAGAATCAACACACACTTACTCAGTTCTCCTTGGAGTTCATCTGCAAAGAAAAAAATATGTTTTTAATGCACACACCTGGGGAATTTCAGCTGGGTTAGCTAGCAGATATTACGCCTCTCCCCAAAAGCTTCTAATCTGATACCTCACAGCAATTATGTTGCTTTTGTCCAAACCAGACTCATCCCCCTACTGTAAAACACCTCAATAAATCCTGTCACTGCAATAAAGGAAATTCTGAATATTGTCACTGCTTTAGAGATGCTACACACTGCCTCTTTCTGGAGTCCAAACACAAGACAACGAACAGCAGAGATGCTCACAGAGGGAGTTTGCCTGGGATCTGCCTGAGAGGAGGTACGCTGAAGGCTGCATTAGGGAGGCTGTGTTGGTGAGTATCTGAGTGTCTGTTGTGGGGACAGTTGGACAGTTTAACCATGTGCTTGATTGGTTATTTGAAAAGTGTGAATTGGGAGTGCTTTGTTCCAGGTGAGCCTTGAGTCGGCCTGACTGTTATAAAAAGCCAGTGAGCTGCGAACCAGCGGACAGCAGAGAGGCTAACAGAGGGAGTTTGCCTGGGAGTTCGACTGGGGAGAGCCCACTGAGGCTTACATCTTGCCGGCTTCTCTGAGTAGTTACTACAGCTCCTGAGGAAGCTTGTAGAAGGAAGGTAATATGGATGAGAAGTGTTCAGCTGTTGTGACCTGCACTGGATATGCTATGTTTGTCTTTCTGCCACAGGACAGAAGCGACTTTGTCTGTACAAAGTGCAAGCTGGTCTCCATATTGGAAGAGAAGGTTCAAGGTCTGGAGAAACAAGTATCCACCTTGCGTTGCATAAGAGAAACTGAAGATTTCCTGGACAGATGTCAGGATATGCTTCTACGGACACAATGTTCTGATGATTCAGAGCAGGCTGCGCAGTGGGGACAGGAGGACGGTGAAGAAATTTGGCAGCATGTGACGTCCAGAAGAAGAAAGGGGAGCGTCCATGTACCAGCAATGCAGATGCAGGGGAAAACCGTTTTCATGTTCTCTTCACTGGTACGAATGTGGAGAGTGGACTAGATGATACATCTGAGGGAAGGGAACAGAAGGAGACTCCGCCGATTGGAAGGCTTGAGATGCACTGTCCTAGGGATGGGGGTTCCACAACCACCATTCCCAAGAGGAGGAGGCGGGGGGGGGGGGTGGTCGGGGACTCTCTCCTCAGGGGGGCTGAGTCATCTATCTGCCGCCCTGACCGGGAAAACCGAGAAGTCTGCTGCTTGCCAGGAGCTAGGATTCACGATGTGACAGAGAGACTGCCGAGACTCATCAAGCCCTCCGATCACTACCCTTCCTGCTTCTCCACATGGGCACCAATGATACTGCCAAGAATGACCTTGAGCAGATCACTGCAGACTACATGGCTTTGGGAAGAAGGATAAAGGAGTTTGAGGCGCAAGTGGTGTTCTCGTCCATCCTCCCCGTGGAAGGAAAAGGCCCAGGTAGAGACCGTTGAATCATGGAAGTCAACGAATGACTACGCTGGCGGTGTCGGAGAGAAGGCTTTGGATTCTTTGACCATGGGATGGTGTTCCAAGAAGGAGGAGTGCTAGGCAGAGATGGGCTCCACCTAACGAAGAGAGGGAAGAGCATCTTCGCAAGCAGGCTGGCTAACCTAGTGAGGAGGGCTTTAAACTAGGTTCACTGGGGGAAGGAGATCAAAGCCCTGAGGTAAGTGGGGATGTGGGATACCGAGAGAAACCACGAGCAGGAGAGCGTGAGAGGGGAGGGCTCCTGCCTCATACTAAGAAAGCAGGACAAACAGCAAGTTATCTCAAGTGCCTATACACAAATGCAAGAAGCCTGGAAAACAAGCAGGGAGAACTGGAAGTCCTGGCACAGTCAAGGAATTATGATGTGATTGGAATAACAGAGACTTGGTGGGATAACTCACATGACTGGAGTACTGTCATGGATGGATATAAACTGTTCAGGAAGGACAGGCAGGACAGAAAAGGTGGGGGAGTTGCATTGTATGTAGGAGAGCAGTATGACTGCTCAGAGCTCTGGTATGAAGCTGAATAAAAACCTGAGTCTCCGGATTACATTTAGAAGTGTGAGCAACATGGTTGATGTCATGGTGGGAGTCTGCTACAGACCACCAGACCAGGGGGATGAGGTGGACGAGGCTTTCTTCTGGCAACTAACAGAAGTTACTAGATCGCAGGCCCTGGTTCTCATGGGAGACTTCAATCACCCTGATATCTGCTGGGAGAGCAATACAGAGGCGCACAGACAATCCAGGAAGTTTTTGGAAAGTGTAGGAGACAATTTCCTGGTGCAAGTGCTGGAAGAACCAATGAGGGGCAGAGCTCTTCTTGACCTGCTGCTCACAAACAGGGAAGAATTAGTAGGGGAAGCAAAAGTGGATGGGAATCTGGGAGGCAGTGACCATGAGATGGTCGAGTTCAGGATCCTGACACAAAGAAGAAAGGAGAGCAGCAGAATACGGACCCTGGACTTCAGAAAAGCAGACTTTGACAACCTCAGGGAACTGATGGGCAGGATCCCCTGGGAGAATAACATGAGGGGAAAAGGAGTCCAGGAGAGCTGGCTGTATTTTAAAGAATCCTTATTGAGGTGATAGGGACAAACCATCCCGATGTGCAGAAAGAATAGTAAATATGGCAGGCAACCAGCTTGGCTTAACAGTGAAATCCTTGCTGATCTTAAACACAAAAAAGAAGCTTAAAAGAAGTGGAAGATTGGACGAATGACCAGGGAAGAGTATAAAAATATTGCTTGGGCATGCAGCAGGGAAATCAGGAAGGCCTAATCACACCGGGAGTTGCAGCTAGCGAGAGATGTTAAGAGTAACAAAAAGGGTTTCTTCAGGTATGTTAGCAACAAGAAGAAAGTCAAGGAAAGTGTGGGCCTCTTACTGAATGATGGAGGCAACCTAGTGACAGAGGATGTGGAAAAAGCTAATGTACTCAATGCTTTTTTTGCCTCTGTTTTCACGAACAAGGTCAGCTCCCAGACTACTGCACTGGGCAGCACAGCATGGGGAGGAGGTGACCAGCCCTCTGTGGAGAAAGAAGTGGTTCGGGACTATTTAGAAAAGCTGGACGATCACAAGTCCATGGGGCCGGATGCGCTGCATCCGAGAGTGCTAAAGGAGTTGGTGAATCTGATTGCAGAGCCATTGGACATTATCTTTGAAAACTCATGGTGATGGGGGAGGTCCCGGATGACTGGAAAAAGGTTAATGTAGTGCCCAACTTTAAAAAAGGGAAGAAGGAGGATCCTGGAAACTACAGGCCAGTCAGCCTCACCTCAGTCCCTGAAAAAATCATGGAGCAGGTCCTCAAGGAATCAATTCTGAAGAACTTAGAGGAGATGAAAGTGATCAGGAAAAGTCAGCATGGATTCACCAAGGGCAAGTCATGCCGGACTAGTCTAATTGCCTTCTATGACGAGATAACTGGCTCTGTGGATGAGGGGAAAGCAGTGGATATGTTGTTCCTTGACTTTAGCAAAGCTTTTGACATGGTCTCCCACAGTATTCTTGCCAGCAAGTTAAAGAAGTATGGGCTGGATGAATGGACTATAAGGTAGATAGAAAGCTGGCTAGATTGTCGGGCTCAACGGGTAGTGATCAATGGCTCCATGTCTACTTGGCAGCCGGTATCAAGAGGAATGCCCCAAGGGTCGGTCCTGGGGCCGGTTTTGTTCAATATCTTCATTAATGATCTGGAGGATGGTGTGGATTGCACCCTCAGCAAGTTTGCAGATGACACTAAACTGGGAGGAGAGGTAGATACACTGGAGGGTAGGGATAGGATACAGAGGGACCTAGATAAATTGGAGTATTGGGCCAAAATAAATCTGATGAGGTTCAACAAGGACAAGTGCAGAGTCCTGCACTTAGGACGGAAGAATCCCATGCACCGCTACAGACTAGGGACCGAATGGCTAGGCAGCAGTTCTGCAGAAAAGGACCTAGGGGTTACAGTGGACGAGAAGCTGGATATGTGTCAACAGTGTGCCCTTGTTGCCAAGAAGGCCAATGGCATTTTGGGATGTACAAGTAGGGGAATTGCCAGCAGATCGAGGGACGTGATCGTTCCCCTCTATTCGACATTGGTGAGGCCTCCTCAGGAGTACTGTGTCCAGTTTTGGGCCCCACACTACAAGAAGGATGTGGAAAAATTGGAAAGAGTCCAGCGGAGAGCAACAAAAATGATTAGGGGTCTGGAACACATGAGTTATGAGGAGAGGCTGAGGGAACTGGTCTTGTTTAGTCTGCGGAAGAGAAGAATGAGGGGGGATTTGATAGCTGCTTTCAACTATCTGAAAGGGGGTTCCAAAGAGGATGGTTCTAGACTATTCTCAGTGGTAGCTGATGACAGAACGAGGAGTAATGGTCTCAAGTTGCAGTGGGGGAGGTTTAGGTTGGATATTAGGAAAAACTTTTTCACTAGGAGGGTGGTGAAACACTGGAATGCGTTACCTAGGGAGGTGGTGGAATCTCCTTCCTTAGAAGTTTTTAAGGTCAGGCTTGACAAAGCCCTGGCTGGGATGATTTAGCTGGGGATTGGTCGCGCTTTGAGCAGGGGGTTGGACTAGATGACCTCCTGAGGTCCCTTCCAACCCTGATATTCTATGATTCTAAGACATGAGATTAATTTAAAGATTATTAGGAATAAAACAACAGGGAGCCCTGCACAGCTCTTTATAGATATTTTACTAGTATAGTTAGTTTAATAGAACTGTATTGAAGAAGAACCAATTCAAAGTTAGTTTTTTCTGCTTTGGTAGTCATCTCTTCTTGCACTCATTTGTGTGTGTGTGTGTGTGTGTGTGTGTGTGTGTGTGTGTGTCTCTGGGTGTGTGTCTGGGTGTGTAATGAGTTAACAAATACTCACAAATATTAGATTGTAACCACTTCCGAAGCCTTCACCATGAAACACCCCACATATTCCACTGTCACACACTGCCAACTGCTATCTCCATGCTCAGTATCCAACCAGACTCATCTGCCAGCCATGACAGGCCTCTGAATAAGCCTCACCCCATGAGGAGGAAATCCCAACCCTTCTCTCAGCATGGAAACTCTACCGACTCCTTTTCTTCTCATGGAAACTTCCCTCACAACCCATCACTCCCATCTGCTAGTCTCTCTTCATCAACACACAGACAATCATCAATCTCTCTTGTATCACATTTTTTGTCTCCCAAAACGTCCCCCAAATATTACACAACCAGACATCCTCCAAGCCACAGAAGTCAATGGGACTTAACCATTTTCTTTCTGGATTCTTCCTAAAAAAGAAAAGCAAAAATAAAACCATGTGTTTAAGCCTATACTTCCAATTTTGTCTCCATAGCATACAGAAATAATATAATAACCAAAACCAAGACAAAGTTTGGAAATTTACAAAATATTGTAAGTACAGAAATAGTAAAATGCAAGAATCAAAGCCAATGGTACTTGTATACCACTGCAGATTCCTAGATTCCAATGCCAGAAGTGACCACTGTGATTATATATCCTGAATCCTGGGATAAGACAAGCCACAGAATTTCCCCAGAGTAATTCCTAGAGACCCTTGCTAAATTTTTCCAGTGGTTAATTACCATCATCATTAAAACTGTACTTCTCATTTCCAGTCTGAATGTGTCTAGCTTCAGCTTATAACCCTAGATCGTATTATACCTTCCTCTGCTAGTATGAAGAGCCCATTAGCAGAGAAAGGCATAGCATGATCCAATGAAAGCCGAAATTAGACAACGTCAGACTGGAAATTAGAGCTGATTGGGAATGTTTTCAAAGAAACGGTCTTTAGCTGCAAAATGCTGATACTTCAAAACTGATTTTTTTTTTTTGAGAAATAGTGTTCTGTTCACGGAAACAATGAATCAAGAAGCTTTTCATAAAAGAAGGTTTCAGTTTTTAAAAACATCCCGAAGGGGGGGGTTCACCCGCCACCCATGGCAATGGGCTTTTAATACATTTCAAAATCTGTATGAGGAGTTTGATATCCTAAAAACAAGCTATTTTTTTGATTTACAAATGCATGGTTTTGGTTGGTTGTTTTTTTTCTCTTTTTTAATGTCAGGTATATGTTAAATGTTTCATCCACTCTAAAACAAAAATATTTCGAACAATTTCTTTGATACTTAAAAAAATCTTCCCATAAGAAAGAAACAGATGGGAGCAGAAATTAAAACAACAAATGCCCAAGGGTGGATAAAAATCAATGATTTTATTACAAAAATCAGACTTCTTTAATTTATATCAGATTTAAAAAAAATAAAATTTTCTTTTTAAATATAAACATATTTAAAATTAAATGTCAAGGCACCAATCCATGTTGGCTCTGCTACTCCTCTCCCCTCTGACTCTTTCACTAGGAGGGTGGTGAAGCACTGGAATGCGTTACCTAGGGAGGTGGTGGAATCTCCTTTCTTAGAGGTATTTAAGGTCAGGCTTGACAAAGCCCTGGCTGGGATGATTTAGTTGGGGATTGGTCCTGCTTTGAGCAGGGGGTTGGAATAGATGACTTCCTGAGGTCCCTTCCAACCCTGATATTCTATGATTCCATGATTCTCTAGCTCCACCAAGACCCTAGGGTCAGGAGTGGAAGTGAAGAGATTCCCTCTGTACCATCTCTCAAAGACATGGAGGTGCACCCCTCAGGCCTGGCCAATGTGAGAGGCATTGGAGGAGCTCCCACACTGTTCAAGCTTTGCAGGAGTGTGTGTCCTGCCCTCCCTAGACCTCAGGAGGCAGGAGGGTGGTAGTGGAGAAGACACAATTGATATATCAAAAAATCAGCAAGGGTAATAGAATATTTCATATTTTGAGTGTGGGACACCCACACACAGTCACTAGCTCACAGGGCGTCATCCTACTGCCATTATTGACATCAATGGCAAATTCCAAATCACATAATTAGAGACACAATGTTAGGGCCTAACTCCCGCTATATTCACAGACATGTAAGGATTTATTTGGGGTGAAATTCATCCCTGGACAGCGAGCAAGCGCTAGGACTCTGCAGCACAAGGTACACACCTATGCCCTATTTTGAAGGAATGTGTGGGATCTAAGTGATATATGTCGGATATAAACCTATTTGCATAGGAGAGACTTTCACCCAATGGGAGCAGGAATTGATCTGTAGCATTCATCTGTCCATCCTAGTACATTTGATCAAAATAATATTCTAACAACAACAAAGATCCTTCAGTTGCCTTACTTCTAACTGTGAGAACTTCATTTCTATTTGCATCAATTTTCCACCATGGAACTGAATTGACTTTTACATTCAAAGAATCAACACACACTTACTCAGTTCTACTTGGAGTTCGTCTGCAAAAAAAAAAAAAAAAAAATTAATGCCCACACCTGGTGAATTTCAGTTGGGCTAGCTAGCAGATATTACGCCTCTCCCAAAAAGCTTCTAATCTGATACCTCACAGCAATTATGTTGCATTTGTCCAAACCAGACTCATCCCCCTACTGTAAAACACCTCAATAAATCCTGTCACTGCAATAAAGGAAATTCTGAATATTGTCACTGCTTTAGAGATGCTACACACTGCCTCTTTCTGGAGTCCAAACACAAGAAAACGAACAGCAGAGATGCTCACAGAGGGAGTTTGCCTGGGATCTGCCTGAGAGGAGGTATGCTGAGGGCTGCATTAGGGAGGCTGTGTTGGTGAGTATCTGAGTGTCTGTTGTGGGGACAGTTGGACAGTTTAACCATGTGCTTGATTGGTTATTTGAAAAGTGTGAATTGGGAGTGCTTTGTTCCAGGTGAGCCTTGAGTCGGCCTGACTGTTATAAAAAGCCAGTCAGCTGTGAACCAGCGAACAGCAGAGAGGCTAACAGAGGGAGTTTGCCTGAGAGTTTGACTGGGGAGAGCCCACTGAGGCTTACATCTTGCCAGCTTCTCTAAGTAGTTACTACAGCTCCTGAGGAAGCTTGTAGAAGGAAGGTAATATGGATGGGGAGTGTTCAGCTGTTGTGACCTGCACTGGATATGCTATGTTTGTCTTTCTGCCACAGGACAGAAGCGACTTTGTCTGTACAAAGTGCAAGCTGGTCTCCATATTGGAAGAGAAGGTTCAGGGTCTGGAGAAACAAGTATCCACCTTGCGTTGCATAAGAGAAACTGAAGATTTCCTGGACAGATATCAGGATATGCTTCTATGGACACAATGTTCTGAAGATTCAGAGCAGGCTGCGCGGTGGGGACAGGAGGATGGTGAAGAAATTTGGCAGCATGTGACGTCCAGAAGAAGAAAGGGGAGCGTCCATGTATCAGCAATGCAGATGCAGGTAAAAACCATTTTCATGTTCTCTTCACTGGTACGAATGTGGAAGTGGACTAGATGATACATCTGAGGGAAGGGAACAGAAGGAGACTCCGCTGATTGGAAGGCATGAGATGCACTGTCCTAGGGATGGGGGTTCCACGACCACCGCTCCCTAGAGAAGGAGGCAGGGGGTGGTGGTGGGGACTCTCTCCTTAGGGGGACTGAATCATCTATCTGCCGCCCTGACCGGGAAAACCGAGAAGTCTGCTGCTTGCCAGGAGCTAGGATTCACGATGTGACAGAGAGACTGCCGAGACTCATCAAGCCCTCCGATCACTACCCCTTCCTGCTTCTCCACATGGGCACCAATGATACTGCCAAGAATGACCTTGAGCAGATCACTGCAGACTACGTGGCTTTGGGAAGAAGGATAAAGGAGTTTGAGGCGCAAGTGGTGTTCTCGTCCATCCTCCCCATGGAAGGAAAAGACCCAGGTAGAGATAGTCGAATCATGGAAGTCAACGAATAGCTACGCAGGTGGTGTCGGAGAGAAGGCTTTGGATTCTTTGACCATGGGATGGTGTTCCAAGGAGGAGGAGTGCTAGGCAGAGACGGGCTCCACCTAACGAAGAGAGGGAAGAGCATCTTCGCAAGCAGGCTGGCTAACCTAGTGAGGAGGGCTTTAAACTAGGTTCACTGGGGGAAGGAGATCAAAGCCCTGAGGTAAGTGGGGATGTGGGATACCGAGAGAAACCACGAGCAGGAGAGCGTGAGAGGGGAGGGCTCCTGCCTCATACTAAGAAAGCAGGACAAACAGCAAGTTATCTCAAGTGCCTATACACAAATGCAAGAAGCCTGGAAAACAAGCAGGGAGAACTGGAAGTCCTGGCACAGTCAAGGAATTATGATGTGATTGGAATAACAGAGACTTGGTGGGATAACTCACATGACTGGAGTACTGTCATGGATGGATATAAACTGTTCAGGAAGGACAGGCAGGACAGAAAAGGGGAGTTGCATTATATGTAAGAGAGCAGTATGACTGCTCAGAGCTCCGGTATGAAACTGCAGAGAAACCTGAGAGTCTCTGGATTAAGTTTAGAAGTGTGAGCAACAAGGGTAATGTCGTGGTGGGAGTCTGCTGTAGACTACCAGACCAGGGGAAAAGGTGGACGAGGCTTTGTTGCGGCAACTAACGGAAGTTACTAGATCGTAGGCCCTGGTTCTCATGGGAGACTTCAATCACCCTGATATCTGCTGGGACAGCAATACAGAGGTGCACAGACAATACAGGAAGTTTTTGGAAAGTGTAGGGGACAATTTCCTAGTGCAAGGGCTTGAAGAACCAAATAGGGGCAGAGCTCTTCTTGACCTGCTGCTTGCAAACAGGGAAGAATTAGTAGGGGAAGCAAAAGTGGATGGGAACCAGGGAAGCAGTGACCATGAGATGGTGGAGTTCAGGATCCTGACACAAGGAATAAAGGAGAGCAGCAGAATATGGACCCTGGACTTCAGAAAAGCAGACTTTGACAACCTCAGGGAACTGATGGGCAGGATCCCCTGGGAGAATAACATGAGGGGAAAAGGAGTCCAGGAGAGCTGGCTGTATTTTAAAGAATCCTTATTGAGGTTATAGGGACAAACCATCCTGATGTGTAGAAGGAATAGTAAATATGGCAGGCAACCAGCTTGGCTTCACAGTGAAATCCTTGCTGATCTTAAACACAAAAAAGAAGCTTACAAGATGTGGAAGATTGGACAAATGACCAGGGAAGAGTATAAAAATATTGCTCAGGCATGCAGGAGGGAAATCAGGATGGCCAAATCACACTGGGAGTTGCAGCTAGCGAGAGATGTTAAGAGTAACAAGAAGGGTTTCTTCAGGTATGTTAGCAACAAGAAGAAAGTCAAGGAAAGTGTGGGCCTCTTACTGAATGATGGAGGCAACCTAGTGACAGAGGATGTGGAAAAAGCTAATGTACTCAATGCTTTTTTTGCCTCTGTTTTCACGAACAAGGTCAGCTCCCAGACTATTGCACTGGGCAGCACATGGGGAGGAGGTGACCAGCCCTCTGTGGAGAAAGAAGTGGTTCGGGACTATTTAGAAAAGCTGGACGATCACAAGTCCATGCGGCCGGATGCGCTGCATCCGAGAGTGCTAAAGGAGTTGGTGAATCTGATTGCAGAGCCATTGGTCATTACCTTTGAAAACTCATGGTGATGGGGGAGGTCCTGGATGACTGGAAAAAGGCTAATGTAGTGCCCAACTTTAAAAAAGGGAAGAAGGAGGATCCTGGAAACTACAGGCCAGTCAGCCTCACCTCAGTCCCTGAAAAAATCATGGAGCAGGTCCTCAAGGAATCAATTCTGAAGAACTTAGAGGAGATGAAAGTGATCAGGAAAAGTCAGCATGGATTCACCAAGGGCAAGTCATGCCGGACTAGTCTAATTGCCTTCTATGACGAGATAACTGGCTCTGTGGATGAGGGGAAAGCAGTGGATATGTTGTTCCTTGACTTTAGCAAAGCTTTTGACATGGTCTCCCACAGTATTCTTGCCAGCAAGTTAAAGAAGTATGGGCTGGATGAATGGACTTTAAGGTGGATAGAAAGATGGCTAGGTTGTCGGGCTCAACGGGTAGTGATCAATGGCTCCACGTCTACTTGGCAGCCGGTATCAAGAGGAATGCCCCAAGGATCGGTCCTGGGGCCGGTTTTGTTCAATATCTTCATTAATGATCTGGAGGATGGTGTGGATTGCACCCTCAGCAAGTTTGCAGATGACACTAAACTGGGAGGAGAGGTAGATACACTGGAGGGTAGGGATAGGATACAGAGGGCCCTAGACAAATTAAAGGATTGGGCCAAAATAAATCTGATGAGGTTCAACAAGGACAAGTGCAGAGTCCTGCACTTAGGACGGAAGAATCCCATGCACCGCTACAGACTAGGGACCGAATGGCTAGGCAGCAGTTCTGCAGAAAAGGACCTAGGGGTTACAGTGGACGAGAAGCTGGATATGAGTCAACAGTGTGCCCTTTTTGCCAAGAAGGCCAATGGCATTTTGGGATGTACAAGTAGGGGAATTGCCAGCAGATCGAGGGACGTGATCGTTCCCCTCTATTCGACATTGGTGAGGCCTCCTCAGGAGTACTGTGTCCAGTTTTGGGCCCCACACTACAAGAAGGATGTGGAAAAATTGGAAAGAGTCCAGCGGAGAGCAACAAAAATTATTAGGGGACTGGAACACATGAGTTATGAGGAGAGGCTGAGGGAACTGGTCTTGTTTAGTCTGCGGAAGAGAAGAATGAGGGGGAATTTGATAGCTGCTTTCAACTACCTGAAAGGGGGTTCCAAAGAGGATGGATCTAGACTGTTCTCAGTAGTAGCAGATGACAGAACTCAAGTTGCAGTGGGGGAGGTTTAGGTTGGATATTAGGAACAACATTTTCACTAGAAGGGGGTGAAACACTGGAATGTGTTACCTAGGGAGGTGGTGGAATCTCCTTCCTTAGAAGTTTTTAAGGTCAGACTTGACAAAGCCCTGGCTGGGATGATTTAGCTGGGGATTGGTCGTGCTTTGAGCAGGGGTTTGGACGAGATGACCTCCTGAGGTCCCTTCCAACCCTGATATTCTATGATTCTAAGACATGAGATTAATTTAAAGATTATTAGGAATAAAACAACAGGGAGCCCTGCACAGCTCTTTATAGATATTTTACTAGTATAGTTAGTTTATAGAACTGTATTGAAGAAGAACCAATTCAAAGTTACTTTTGTCTGCTTTGGTAGTCATCTCTTCTTGCACTCATTTGTGTGTGTGTGTGTGTGTGTGTGTGTGTGTGTGTGTGTGTGTGTGTGTGTCTGGGTGTGTAATGAGTTAACAAATACTCACAAATATTAGATTGTAACCACTTCCGAAGCCTTCACTATGAAACACCCCACATATTCCACTGTCACGTACTCCGAACTGCTATCCCCATGCTCAGAATTCAACCAGACTCATCTGTCAGCCATGACAGGCCTCTTAATATACCTAACCCCATGAAGAGGAAATTCCAAACCTTCTGTCAGCATGGAAACTCTACTGTCTCCTTGTCTTCTCATGGAAACTTCTCTCACAACCCATCACTCCCATCTGCTAGTTTCTTTTCATCAACACACTGACAATCATCAATCTCTCTTGTATCACAGTTCTTGTCCCCCAAATATTACACAACTAGGCATCCTCCAAGCAAAAGAAGTCAATGGAAAATAACCTCTCTCTTCCTGGATTCTTCCTGAAAAAGAAAAAGAAAAATGAAACCATGTGTTTAACCATGTACTTCCAATTTTGTTTCCATAGCATACAGAAATAATCTAATAACCAAAACCAAGACAAAGTTTGGTAATTTATTGTAAGTACAAATATAGTAAAATGCAAGAATCAAAGCCAATCGTACTTGTATACCACGGCAGATTCCTACATTCCAGTGCCAGAAGATACCATTGTGATTATATATCCTGAATCCTGGGATAAGACAGGCCACAGAATTTCCACAAAGTAATTCCTAGAGACCCTTGATAAATTTTTTAAAATGGTTAATTACCCTCACCATTAAAAATTGACTTCTTATTTCCAGTCTGAAAGTGTCTAGCTTCAGCTTGTAACCCTAGATCGTATTATACCTTCCTCTGCTAGCATGAAGAGCCCATTAGCAGAGAAAGGCATAACATGATCCAATGGAAGCTGAAATTAGACAATGTCAGACTGGAAATTAGATCTGATTGGGAATGTTTTCAAAGAAACGGTCTTTAGTTTAAAAATGCTGATACTTCAAAACTGAATTTTTTTTGCAAAATAGTGTTCTGTTCACTGAAACATTGAATCAAAAAGCTTTTCATAAAAGAAGATTTGAGTTTTTTAAAAACATCCCATTTCAACATTTTTGTAATGAGAAGTTTTGAATTTGAATTTTCACGTCAAAAGATGTTTTGTTTAGAAATTTAGGTAAATGTACATATAAAACAAATTTTAAAAAGCGAGAAAACTTTAAAAACTAAACAAAACATTTCAAAATAACATGTTTTAATTGACTTAAACTGAACTCCATTGGGATGGGAGGCTTTTGGTTTGTTAAACGTTTCAAGATTTCAACAATTCATCCTGCTTCAGGATGAGAAAATGTTTTGAAATGTTGAAAATTCTAACGGGACAGGAAAACCAACTCAGGCCTACTATTACTAATATAATTTTTAAAAAGAAGCTACGTTGATAAAGAGCTGTTTGATTAAGTTTGAGGACATTTGTCCTAGCTCTTGTAAGGTGAGGTTGGAGGGCATCAGGTGGAAAGGTAAAGAATGTGTCCCCACCTTCTAACACAGCCCATCACCTTTTCATCTTTCTAGGAGCAGGAGTGTCTGGTTTTACATGTTCTGATGATGCACATAAGGAATGTGCTGATGCCGTCAGCCCTTTCACCTCAGTGCAATGCTAGGAAGGAGCCAATCCATGTTGGCTCTGCTACTCAACTCTCCTCCCTTACTGCACCAAGGCCCATAGACCAAGAATTGTAGTGGGAAGATTTCTCACTACCAGTGCCCCAAAACATGGAGGAGAGAGGAAAAAATTCCTGCCTGCACCTCTCAGGGAAACACCCTGGCCAAGGTGACAGGGCTTGGAGGGGCTCTAACACCCCTGCAGCATGACAGAAGTGTGTGTCTTTAACTCCCCAGACCTCAAAGGGGGGGAGGGGAGATTATTAAAAAAATACAGGGGATGGGGGGAAAACCAGAAAAAATAAAGGTCTATATTTGACAGCAGGAGACCCACACAGAGAGTGTGTTGTTACTTTTATTATTAAAGTCAATGACAAATTGTAAATCATATAATTGATGACACAATGTCAGGGCCTCATTCCTCCTATATTCACAGGCATGTTATGACTGATTTAGAGTGAAATTCATCCCTGGAGAGAGAGAAGGACTAGACCTGTGCTGCACAAGGTAGACACCTATGCCCCATTTTGAAGGGATATAAGTGACATAGGCCATTGAATAGGAAAGACTTTCATCCAATGGGAGCAGGAATTGATCTGTAGCATTCATCTGTCCATCCTAGCACATTTTATCAAAATAATATTCTAACAACAACAAAGATCCTTCAGTTCCATTTCTAACTATGAGAATTTCATTTCTATTTGCATCACTTTTCCACCATTGAATTGAATTAACTTTTACATTCAAGGAATCAACACACACTTACTCAGCTCTACTTGGAGTTCATCTCAAAAGAAAAAAATATGTTTTTAATGCCCACACCTGGTGAATTTCAGCTGGGTTAGCTAGCAGATATTACGCCTCCCTAAAAAGCTTCTAATCTGATACCTCACACCAACCAGACTCATCCCCCTACTGTGAAACTCCTCAATAAATCCTGTCACTGCAATAAAGGAAATTCTGAATATTGTCACTGCTTTAGAGATGCTACACGCTGCCTCTTTCTGGAGTCCAAACAGAACACATGAGACTAATTAAAAGATTGTTAAGAAAAAAATATTTTTGCTCCCGTACTTCTAACAGGGAGCCCTGCACAGCTCTTTATAGATGTTTTACTAGTGTAGTTAGTTTAATAGAACTGTATTGAAGAAGAACCAATTCAAAGTTACTTTTCTCTGCTTTGGTAGTCATCTCTTCTTGCACTCATTGGTGTGTGTGTGTCTGTGTAATTGGTTCACAAATACTCACAGATATTACATTGTAACCACTTCCGAAGCCTTCACTATGAAACACCCCACATATTCCACTGTCACACACTGCCAACTGCTATCCCCATGCTCAGTATCCAACCAGACTCATCTGCCAGCCATGACAGGCCTCTGAATAAGCCTCACCCCATGAGGAGGAAATCCCAAACCTTCTCTCAGCATGGAAACTCTACAGACTCCTTGTCTTCTCATGGAAACTTCCCTCACAACCCATCACTCCCATCTGCTAGTTTCTTTTCATCAACACACTGACAATCATCAATCTCTCTTGTATTCACAGTTCTTGTCCCCCAAAACATATAATTGATGACACAATGTCAGGGCCTCACTCCTCCTATATTCACAGACATGTTATGACTGATTTAGGGTGAAATTCATCCCTTTGGAGAGAGAAGGAGTAGGCCTGTGCAGCACAACGTACACACTTATGCCCAGTTTTGAAGGGCTAACTGGGATTTAAGTGATGAATAATCCATTCCACAGGGGAGATTTTTCACCCAGTGAGAGCAGGAATAGGGCTGTATCTTTTCAACTTTTTCTTTTCAACTCTCTCTAATGCTAAAAATCAATGAGGGAAAATATAAAATCTATTTTTCTCTTCAGAAAGCAAACCCAGAATATGGTAGAGATTGGCTCAGACGCTACCCATAAATAACTGAGTCCAAAACAATCAGCTCTATTTCATAGAGTCATAGAATATCAGAGTTGGAAGGGACCTCTGGAGGTCATCTAGTCCAACCCCCTGCTCAAAGCGGGACCAATCCCCAACTAAATCATCCCAGCCAGGGCTTTGTCAAGCCTGACCTTAAAAACTTCTAAGGAAGGGTATTCCACCACCTCCCTAGGTAATACATTCCAGTGCTTCACCACCCTCCTAGTGAAAAAGTTTTTCCTAATATCCAACCTAAATCTCCCCCACTGCAACTTGAGACCATTACTCCTTGTCCTGTCATCTGCTACCACTGAGAACAGTCTAGATCCATCCTCTTTGGATCCACCTTTGAGATAGTTAAAAGCAGCGATCAAATCCCCCCTCATTCTTCGCTTCTGTAGACTAAACAATCCCAGTTCCCTCAGCCTCTCCTCATAAGTCATGTGTTCCAGACCCCTACTCATTTTTGCTGCCCTTCGCTGAACTCTCTCCAATTTCTCCACATCCTTCTTGTAGTGTGGGGACCAAAACTGGACACAGTAGTCCAGATGAGGCCTCACCAATGTCGAATAGAGGGGAACGATCACGTCCCTCGATCTGCTGGCAATGCCCCTACTTATACACCCCAAAATGCCATTGGCCTTCTCGCCAGCCACAGCCCCAGGTCAGCAAAGAATTTAAAGCACCCCTTTAGTTTAGAGCATATGGCTAATCTGTTTGACTTCTTCAATGGGACTATGCCTGTGAGTAAAGTAAAGCATCTGCTTAAGTGTATTTCACATCTGGGCTTTAGAGATTAAAGGAACATGGGGCTCTCCTTTCTGAAGAGACACTGCCCCTTTCACGCTTCTTGCACCATGCAGACTAAGGTCAAGAGAGACTGAGTCCCATTCTCACACATGGCAGGGCAGTCTCCCATGAAATTTAGCTTGGCCAGATTTCATACTTTAACCTGATGCGACATGAAATGTTTTGAAGTTGTTCTCTTTTTCAACATACTTTGGAAACTAGAACTGGACACGGTGCACAGTAATGGTCTAAACAATGCTGTATACAGCAGTATTATCACCTGCCAATTGCTACTTGATATTCCTAGGCAGAGCCATTCAAAGATCTGGACCCTTTTTGCTACCGGAAAATTCTCCCTAAGGCATTTTCATGGATAACCTCTCCAGGGCATTACCTTTAGGGGGGCAGTTTTAGTTTGTGGATGGAGCTATACAGAAGCCAGGCTGATGGAGGCTGCACTGAGGATGCTCTTCTGGCTAGCACCATCTACTTTTTGTCAGCGCTGACCCCTTGTGGAAGGTTTTATCCTGACACTATTCACAGGGTGCACTTCATCCTAAAAGAACAAGAATTCCAGTACTTTGTTTATTTGTTTGATTGTTCTCCTTATAATCAGGTTTCTAGTAGAGCTATTCAAAAATGGTAATTCTTTTTTGTGAAATTTTCTGAAAAACACACAAAAATCATTGTTTTGTTTGAATTTTTAGTGGACTTTTCAAACAAAAAAAAGATTGAAAAGAGGAAAAATTTTGGTTTCCCCCCACTTTGTCTCCCTCGGGGGGGGGGGGGAAGGAGGGGAAGAAAAGTAGAAGAAAACTAAATAAACCTAAAAACATTTGAAAACTGAATTTGGCTTTGCATGTTTCATCAAGAAATCCAAAAATATTTGGCAAAGTGAAAACTTCTCACAATTTTTCACTTCTGTTGCAAAGCCATTTTTAGTTGAAAAAAGTTTGGATGCAGGTATTTTTGGCCAGCTGTAGTTTGCAATGTGAATACTCTTGTTTATTAATTCAACATTTATTTGCTGTGAGCAGCTGAGCTCTGGCCTGCCCCGGGCGCATGCTGTATACAAGGGGGGAAGAAAAGGGAATCTCCTATGACCCCTTTAGTCTGCTGATTAGCTGAATAGGATCTACCCCAGAATTTGCTGTTAATGAGGTGCATGCACTGTGGAGACCAGAGTCCTGCCCTGTGTGTTTGTAAATGAAGATATACTATAACCTGTTTATAAAAGACATTTGCACTTACCCTGATTCTGACTCCAACCAACTCCGCGTCCTGACAATAAATAAAATAATAATAAATACTAATTAACAATTACAATCACATGGAGATTTTATTAATGTGTTAAATAAATGTGTTAAATAAAACTATTTTCTATAAGGTTTATTCTGAAAAAAATGAGTATTTAAAAATAACATTGTATATTACCACAGGGATGTGTGTATGGCACTTTTCAGGTAATTAAAAAGACCAGGTCTCTATTATTGGAAGTGTGTGCTCATAATTAGACTGAAAATAAAACATAAATAAAAAGTAGTCCATAACAACACTATCCCATGGGCCAAGAATGAGATTTGAGGCCCGGACTTTCAGCATGAGCTATAGCAGTAAATCATTCAGGATGCTAAAGTAGTGGACCAGACAGTAAAGTGGGACAAAGTCCCCCCCACACCCCTATTTGTGGCTACAAGAGCATGGTGGTAGATATACAGAGAGACAATGTACTATGCACCCAGTCAGTGGGGCACTCAATAACCCTCTAGTGGTGACTGGGCTGCATAAAAAGCTTTATGAGTAGAGCTCGGTGAATAATGGATTTTTCCTCTTCAGAAAAGACCAATCAAATAGAGCAGTGGTTCAGAAGTGGGTTCCTCGGACCTCCGGGGAGAGTGGGGTCTGCCCTCATTTATGTGGGGGTCTGTCCCTTAAGGAGTACTACAGTGGGACCAGAATGTGCCAGAAAAGTATTCTGGCACTTTTGCTGCATGGCAGGATGCCATTTTGTTCTCAAAATGATGTCCTTCATACAATGTGATCTTTCACACACCATGTGTGAAAGGTCATGCTGCTGGGGGTATTCCCACACTGGTGCGGGCATTTGGGTACCACCAGTACTTGCCCATTCAGAATTACACCACAAAATAATTTAAATTAAAGTAAAAATCAGTCTGATGTGATAACTTGTAATGATTGCAGACTCTTTATTTTTGGTTCCTTTATAATTCTTATTTTAATTACAAAACATATATTTTAAAATAATAAATTTATCTAACTAACAGAATAATAACAACAACAACAACATGAAATTTATGTATAAAAATGAAAGTGGTTCAGGAAATTTAGTCAGATGCCACAGGAGTCCTTGGAGGAAAAAGATTGGGAACCACTAACATAGAGCACTAAAGGCAGCTAAGAATACACATGCTTTCCCAATAATACTTTTCCATGTAAGCAATTGTAGTAGCTGCCCCAGGGGTGTTATGCAGTTGTGAATGGGAGGGAAGGTGGAGTGTGGGTCATCATGAATGGGAGATTGTCCATTAGAGGGTGTCTATCACACAATGTAACTATGAATATGTGTCCCATACAACGAGTTGCATTGACAACCCCAATTTATACTGATGAAAAGCAAAACATTTTGCATTTGCTTTCAAGAAATCTATAGAAAGTGTAATGGACTCTACATATTATTATGAGAAAGAAATATATTTCATCACTACATTATTTAAAATCAATATGTAAAAAGATGAGAAACCTATCTACCTTGTTCTGCACTGATGAGTGTCCCTTCAAAAGAGAACAAAGCAACACAGAGAAGGTTAGAATGTTTAACGGTAATATCACATATGAGCACTGACAATCTACATCAGATATTTATTGCAGCATTTTCATATTGTCCCCAGAAATATCCCTCTGCTGTTATATGTTATGGACATATGGGCCAGATCTTCAGCTGGTATAGATTGGCCCAATGACATAGAAATGTGGGACTGGAATGGACCCTGAGAGGTCAGCAAGTCCAATTCCCTGTGCTAAGGCAGGGCCAAGTAAACCTAGACCATCACTGACAGCTGTTTGTCCAACCTGTTCTTAAAAACCTCCAGTGATGGGGACTTCACAACCTCCTTTGGAAGCCTATTCCAGAGCTTAACTAATTTTAGAATTAGAAAGATTTTCCTAAAGATTTTAGCTCGCTTGCTAAAAATATCAATGTAGCCATGGTGGCATGGGAGGCTGCATGGGCTAGCCACCTGAGTACAATGCCACCCGGGACCCTAGATATGCACTAAGTAGCTCAGGTGCACCTCAGTAATCTGTATTGGCTGTGCAATGGGATGTATTGCAGCCCAGAATCCCCTGTAGACTATGTACTACAAGTCCACCCTTGGGCATTCCCCCGTTATCACAACAAACACTTGGCAAAACTTTACATTGATCTGCCCCATTTGTTACCTTTTTCAGGATCTCTCCTTCTGTTTCCTAAAATAAAAGTCAGAGGTAATGTATGAAAACACCCACAGAGATGAAAGTAGCAATTACTCATTACCTAAAATCCTACAGCCTTTAAATTCTAAAGTCCCGTAGACATGGAGTGGTGTGTGTTTATTAAACAGGATCTCAGTGTTATTCAATAGAAATCACCTAGCAGAGTAGTAAGTCTACTATATATTTTAAAGCTAGCTGTACAAAGGACTGTGACTCAGCATTGCAATGCCTAATCTCTAGGTGCCCCGCCTCCCAGCACAGTATACAATCTGGAGTTAGGCACTCACGCTCCCTAAACAATGTGTGGGGAGAGTTAGGTCCCTATGAATGGGCTACACAAAAGCCAGCATGCTGTGAAGGGAAATGCCTAAGCTAGCCAATAGGAAATGCTGAGGAGAAGGGAGTGGCTGAAGTCCACTGAGGACCGACAGCCATGAGCCCTCTCTGGCAGCTAGGGGTCTAAACCCCACCTTTTACTAACAGGTTCAACTAACTAGGTTCAAGTCCCTTCTCTGGCTGAGAGGAGCAGGGGTGTGATCTTTGTCCCAGATTACCCCAGTGGGTAGGGTGCTCCCCTGAAAAGGACTGGAGGGAAGGCTACAACCCAGTATCAAGTCTCTGCTCCTGTCAGGCAGAAGAGGGAGTTGAATCTGGGTCTCGAACATTTTGGGTGAGTGGTCCAACCAGCAAGTTAATGGCTATACGGGCGTTAGTGACATCCTCTTCTGGCATCATTTTGTGCAAGGCCTGGTCTGGTGGGCAATGCCTAGTTTGACTATCCTGCTGAGGCTTAGGTGTGAGCTTAGGCACCTGGTCTCTGGACTTAGGTGGCTTTGCATATGCCAGCAGCAGAAACGTAGGCCTCATGGGGATTTTTCCAATGGAAATGCAGGCGTTGAGGGACTTCAGACAATTACAGGGTCAGGTGGCAGCAGAGAGGGGGTTTTGAGGACCTGAATTTTGGATGTAGGCATCTAAAGTGACTCAACTCCTTTTTGGATCTAGCCCCAGGTCTATAGCTATAACCTCCTCTTCCCGATTTAGCAAACTGCATCATGCAGAAAAAGAAATGTGTCTACACTAGGTGAGGAAAGCTCTATAGGGACATGGGTTAGGGTTACTGCACTGGCTGGGTGCCTTGCTTGCCCTGACAAGAGTTCAGTGTGTCAGTCCTGATGAAAACACTTAAGGATATCCCCACATTATGGCCCCAATCCCATATCCTTCCAGGCAGACCCTGATGGTGTATGGAACGATTACCAGGATCAAGGCCTGTGGTTGCACCAGTTTGGGATTCCTGGAACACCCATCCTCTAACACCAACTCTTCCGTTTCATCTTCCTCCTGGAGAATGTCCAGAAGGGCTGTCACTGCCCCACACCACCACCACCACTCAAGAAAGGATTTGAGCAAGAGGATATTGCCCCCCCCCCCGAGGCAGTGTTAGGTCTCAGACACTGTGGGCATGTCTACACTAAAAACTTAAGTTGACCTACATTAGGACAACTTCCACCCACCACAGCAATTACTGCAGTGGTTCATGTCCACACTACCCTCCTTCGGTCGGTGGTGCATGTCCTTGCCATGAGCTCTTCCACTGACCTAAAAGGGACAGTGTGGGGAGCTGAGAGCCAGAGTTCTTAGCTCAGCTCACAGTTCTCCACCAGGAGCCCAGCTACCCCAGGGTTCCTGCCAGGTGCCCCCTCTCAGCTCTCCAGCCTGCTGTAAGCCCGGAGGGTCCCCCCGCCATGCACTCTTGGCTTTGCATATCCTGCTGGAAGCATAGCAGCCGCCCTGGCACTCGGCTGCGCACTCCCCACCATCTCTGCTCTCGGCTCTGAGCTCCCCGCTGGGAGCATGGCAGCCCCCTGTGCTCTTGCCTCCATGCTCCCCAACAGGACTGGGGCAGTTGCCTGGGCTCTCGCCTCCCCACTCCCCGCTGTGAATGGGACAACCGCCCAGACTCCCAGTGGGGAGCCGGGAGCCTCGGTGCAGCCAGGCTCCCAGTATGAAGCGGGGAGCTGGGACCCCTGGAGCAGTCCGGCTCTGGGTGGGAAGCGAAGAGCCTGGGCAATAGCCCAGCTGGGAGTGGGGAATGGGGAGCGAGGGGTGCAGCCTGGCTTGGAGCAGGGAGCCCAGGCAGCAGGCAGTAGCCCAGCTGGGACCGGGTGGCGGGGGCAGCCGGGCTTGGAGCAGGGAGCCTGGGCAGCAGCCTGGCTGGGAACAGGAGTACTTTCTTGTCAATTTCACGCAACTGTCTACATGGACAGTGCATTACCCTAACTAAACCGACATAAGCCCTACGCCTCTCGTGGAGGTGGAGTTATTATGTCAGTGTAGTAGGGCGCTTACATCAGCCGAGCAAGGCTGTAGTGTGTACACCGACATAGTTAGGTTGACGTAAGCTGCCTTATGTCAACCTAACTATTTAGTGCAGACCAGGGCTAAGAGGGAGCTGGCTTTGTACCTGACATTATTGTCAGTGTCAGAAGAAACCTTGCCCTAGCCCTTCCCCAAAGCACAGGGTTTACCAGGGGAAACGCCACCAAATATATGCTGAAATTCCTCCTGGTCTTGGAACACCCTATTGATTGGGCAGGGGAGATGTTGTTTTCCTGGGCTTGGTTTCTAATGCCAAATCTCCCTCCTCCTTTGCTCAGGGTTGCAGTGGGATAGAATTTAAATCTGGATCCTGAGACAAAGTTCATGGTTTGTCTGTCTATAATTCACTGAATCAAAATAATGGAGCCAAACACTCACAAATATGTGAGGGGTTGAGTCAAAAACTGGTTCCAATTTTGGAGCCTGTTTCTAGTAATAATTTATACTATTTGCAGGTAGTGGGACAAAGACTGCAGCCCTCCTCACCAAATATTCCCCTTGCTGCTGATTTCAGTAAACACTGAGTAAGTGATTTAGTATAGTATCAGCCATAGGCCATTGCACACACTACAATAAATAGAAAAAATAATTTAACACAATAGTCAATAAAATAGATGCAAATTTTAAAAACACAGGACTAGCACTTCCCTAAATCAGTTACACTTTAAAATTACCACGCTGAAAACAATATACAAAACTAAAATTAAAAAAAGAAAGAAAGAGGAATACATTATTTTGTTTAGGTCAGAAGTAGCCTGTCACATACATTATTTACACAGAATTTGGTCTTATATTATAAATATGAAGAAAGTCTAGAAATGTAGAAAGAAGATTTTCCTACTTAAACAATAATAAATGAAGAAGATGATCCCGATGATGATAACAACAATGAGGACAACAACCAGGCCCACGAGAAACTTTTGTGGTTCGAAGTTAGCCTCAGCCATTTTTTCTGTAGAACAAGACAAAAAAAAAACAAAAAACAAAGATCATTAGTTACTGAAAATATCCAACACATAGATGTGTCCTGATCCAGAAGTGCCTTTTCATTTTAAAGATAGAGAACGATTCTAGGTTGTTTGGGGTCTTTTGTTGTGTGTGTTTGCTGGAAGCACAATTAAAATTATTTGACAAATAAAATGGACGAGATGGATACAGACCTGGCAAGATTTCAAAACAAACAAACAAAGCATCAGCACAGCATCATAATTTCTCATTTATTATTTTTATTCCTCAATATTACATCAGAGAGGTTATTTATTAAACAAATAGTTTTCACAACATACAAAATCTTTAAGCATAAAAAGGGGAAAGCTACAGTCTAAAATTTATCCCAATGAGTCGCCAATAAATCCTGACCACAAACTGACTCACTAGACTTGGGTGGTCAGGAATTTTGTTAAATTCTCTGAAGAATTCCCTCATTTTAGGTTCTCAACATGCACTTCTTTTCCGTTGACTTTCCTTAAAATTGTCAGTGCCTAAAAGGGCTGTTTGCAGTTCACCAATGGTTCTCACCTTTTATTATTATGATATTACTCATAATCTATCTTAATAAACATTTTGGTATTATTGAAAGTAGAAAACAAAGAGCGCAGTCTTACCAGTCTTCTTCTCAGAGGTTTCTGGGGGGAAAAAAAGAAAAAATGTTTTACCCATTGTTTCCTCAAAACTGTGTATTCATACATGTGCACAGGGGTGGGAAATAGATCAGATGACCCACTGAAGGAGAGTGTGTGCCCACATTTTACTAATCAAATAATTTCCATTGTGACAAAATGAATAGTTCTGCTACCTTGTAAGAATCATTTGTGTCTGTTTCCTATGCAGAAAGGGTGAGATTTTTGATGTTCTTTAGCTAATCAATTCTTTTCTTCTCTCTTTTCATGTTCTTTTTCATGTTCTTTTCATGTTCTCTATGTATATAAATCTCCCCACTGTATTTTCCACTGAATGCATCCGATGAAGCGAGCTGTAGCTCACGAAAGCTTATGCTCAAATAAATGTGTTAGTCTCTAAGGTGCCACAAGTCCTCCTTTTCTTTTTGCGAATACAGACTAACACAGCTGCTACTCTAAAACCTTCTTTTCTTCTGTGTGTTTGGGCAAATGGTGAGATAGGTAAATGCATTGTGTTTAAGAAAACATTGTTTTAAGAAAAAAATAAAAGACCCTACAGACATGCTAACCAGCTTCCTGGAGCTTACCTGAAGTCACTGAATGTTCTGGGTTCTTAGCACCTCACATGCCTCAGGACCCTGTGAACTCGGATTGTGGGAGGGGGCACACAGTTCATAGCTTATGTAGGCTGAGCTCATTGTATGCACCAGGGTCTCTTTGCATCTCTCCATCCCCACACAACTCTACACTGCTCAGGGAGGTGAAAAATCCACACCCTTGAGTTTTGCAGTTAAGCCGACCTACACCCAGTGTCGACAGCACTAGGTTGATGCAAGAATTCTTCTGTCAACCTAGCGTTTGCCTCTCGGGGAGATGGATTCACTCCAGTGATGGGAGAACCCCTTCTGTCGCTGTAGTGTGTGTCTACACTGAAGTTCACCAATGATTATTATCTTTTATTATGATGATATTACTCATCATCTATCATAATGAACATTTTGGTGGTATTGAAAGTAGAGAACAAAGAATGCAGACTTACCAGTGTTGTTCTCAAAGGTTTCTGGGAGGAAACTTATTCTTCTCCTTTCTCGCTTTATTTCTTTCTCTTTCAGTGTTTCACCATTTTTAAATTCTATTGGGACAAACAGAGCAAAGATGAGAAGGGGGAGCTGTTATGCTGAAAGGGGTTACTTATGCCATCAACTGATTCTTTCATCTACAGACAATTACAGAAGTGGTTGAAAGTATTATGCTATCTCTGCTATGCAGGTGCTAGGCGATCCATGTGTCCTCCATTTCCCCTTTCCAGTTTGCAGATTTCCACCAAAATTGACAGAGTTCTGCCCATCGATATCTCGAACATTCCCTGAAACTCTGGAATTGATCGGATGCAGCGTTCTAAAATAGTCATATTACATCCATTAACACAGCGGCCTGAAACTCTAAGTTATGCTAAAGAATAGTTAACCAAGACTGCCATGTAGCTTTGTAAAGTTTGGCTAAGAGAGATAATAAAAATGTTAGCAAACAGAATTACCAGGATCACCTCTGAAGCCTTTTTTAAAACACAAGTGTTGCTACATTAACTATCTCCTAGTCATCTATTACAGGCTGTTCTAGATAATGCAGCTGATTTCTCCAGTTTCCTCTCTCAGGATTGTGACGTGGCTCACAACACTGAACAGAAGTTGACGACCTTGCTCTGATTTGGTCACAGGCTGCAGATCCCGCCCATTCTTGGTAACCCAGTGGAGTTCGGGTTTGGGGAACCACCCTGTTGACCTGCAGGTTAGGTCAATCCCCGGCCCGGGGACCCAGCACATCAATGGACACAGAAGCCACAGTTCAAACAACAAGAGAGAGATTTGGAAGGGAGTAGCTTTAGGGAAACGGCATTGTCCCTTTGTTATGGCTTTATTTTTAAAACTCAGGGCACTCTCCCACTTTCTGTGTTTTTCCTTCTGGACTTCAAAGAAATTCTTCACCTGCTTCTCCAGGGAATTCCAGATCGTGTCCAGTCTCCACAATGAATGGCAAGTTGTATGGCTGCCTGGCCTCCAGAATACCACATGCCAATGCCAATACTCAGGCCAGGTCTACACTCAAAAGTTAGGTCGACCCAGCTACATTGCTCAGGGGGGTGAAAAATCCATGCCCTTAAGTGGTGCAGTTAAGGCGACCTAAGCCCAGTGTCCACAGCACTAGGTTGATGCAAGAGTTCATCTGTCAACCGAGCTTTCACCTCTCGGGAAGATGGATTCACTCCAGTGATGGGAGAACCCCTCCTGTCGCTGTAGTGTGTGTCTACACTGAAGTTCACCAATGATTCTTACCTTTTTTATTATTTTTATGATATTACTCCTAATCTATCATAATAAACATTTTGGTGGTATTGAAAGTAGAGAACAAAGAATGCAGACTCACCAATGCTCTTCTTAGGGGTTTCTGGGAGGGAAAATCTTACTCTCTTCTTTTCTTTCTTTTCCAGTGTTTCACCATTTTTAAATCCTACTGGGACAAACAGAGCAAAGATGAGATGGGGGAGTTGTTATGCTGAAAGGGGTTATTTATGCCATCAACTGGTTCTTTGATCTGCAGACAATTATAGAAGTGGTTGAAAGTGCTGTGCTAGCTCTGCTATGCAGGTGCTAGGCGATCCATGTGTCCTCCATTTCCCCTTTCCAGTTTGCAGATTACCACCAAAATTGACAGGGTTCTGCCTGTTGATGTCTAGAGCATTCCCTGAAATTCTGGAATTGATCGAATGCAGCGTTCAAAGATTGTCATATTACATCTATTAACACAGAGGCCTGAAACTCTAAGTTATGCTAAAGAATAGTTAAGAAAGACTTCCGTCTAGCTTTGCAAAATTAGGCTAAGAGAGATCATAAAAATGTTAGCAATCAGAATTAACATTAACATCTGCAAATTTGCCATCTCACTGTTCACCTCCTTTCCCAGATCATTTTTGAAGATGTTGAACAGCAGAGGTCCTAGTACAGATCCTTGGAAGACCCCACTATTTACCGCTCTCCCTTGTGAAAACTGACCACTTATTCCTTCTCTTTCTTTCCTGTCTTTAAGCCAGTTATTAACCGATGAGAGGACCTTCCCTCTTATCCCATGACAGGTTACTTTGCTTAAGAGCCTTTGGTGAGGGACCTTGTCTAAGGCTTTCTGAAAATCCAAATACACTGTATCCACTGCATCACCTTGGCCCACCTGTTGACTCCCTCTAAGAACGGGTGAGGCATGAGTTCCCTTTACAAAAGCTGCATTGACCCTTCCCCAAGATAGTGTGTTCATCCAACTGCCCGATAAGTCTGTGCTTTCCTACAGTTTCAACCAATTTGCCTGGTACTGAAGTTAGACTTATCAGCCTGTAATTGCCAGGATCACCTCTGAAGCCCTTTTTTGAAATACAAGTGTTGCTACATTAGCTATGTCCTAGTCATCTATTACAGGCTGTTCTAGACAACGCAGCTGATTTCTCCAGTTTCCTCTCCCAGGATTGTGACGTGGCTCACAACACTGAACAGAAGTTGACGACCCTGCTCTGTTTTGGTCACAGGCTGCAGATCCCGCCCATTCTTGGTAACCCAGTGGAGTTTGGGTTTGGGGAACCACCCTGTTGACCTGCAGGTTAGGTCAATCCCCGGCCCAGGGACCCAGCACATCAATGGACACAGAAGCCACAGTTCAAACAACAAGAGAGAGATTTGGAAGGGAGTAGCTTTAGGGAAACGGCATTGTCCCTTTGTTATGGCTTTATTTTTAACTCAGGGCACTCTCCCACTTTCTGTGTTTTTCCTACTGGAAATTCTTCACCTGCTTCTCCAGGGGATTCCAGATCATGGCCAGTCTCCACAGTGAACGGCATGTTCTATGGCTGCCTGGCCTCCAAAATGCCACATGCCAATACTCAGGCCAGGTCTACACTCAAAAGTTAGGTCGACCCAGCTACATTGCTCAGGGAGGTGAAAAATCCACACCCTTGAGTTTTGCAGTTAAGCCGACCTACACCCAGTGTCGACAGCACTAGGTTGATGCAAGAATTCTTCTGTCAACCTAGCGTTTGCCTCTCGGGGAGATGGATTCACTCCAGCGATGGGAGAACCCCTTCTGTCGCTGTAGTGTGTGTCTAAACTGAAGTTCAGACAAGCCCTTAGTTTGGGATCTCAGAGGTCTGGGCCTGTTTGTCTGTCCCCTATTCTCTGCACTTTGGGGAAACATAGAAGAGAGAAATGCCTTTAAGCCACCTTCACTCTTTGTATTCTGGGTCCAGGTAAGGGCTGCCCAGCACCCTGGTGTAAGTTTGAGCAGCTGGTCCCCATGGAGCCTGGTAAGCAGTGGATATCCAGGGCACATTGTGCTCTGCCCAGGTGCCTAACACAGCCCAATCTGCCCTTCTATTGGAGGCTGGCTGCTGAGTGGGTGTAAAGTCATTAAGCCAGCCAGAGACCTGCCCAGGGCCTATTCTCAAGGGGCCATTTCTGCCCACTTTAAGACCCTGATACACTGCCAGTGCAGCAGTGTAGGAGCCCTTGGTGTGACTGAAAACCAGGCCCAGTGTTTCATAGTCTGTGCATTTAGGGCTCAGTTTCCCCCTATAGGCACATTCTAGAGGAAGGGGCCAGTGGGGAGTTGTCCTACCCCAGAGCTCCTACGTGTACACAGGCTGCTACATGCGACTTGCAGCCCCTTGCAGAGCTGGGCAGCTCCACTGGCTGGTTCAAATGGGGCTGAGCTCGGTCTGCCTCCTGCTCAGCACCCTCAGGGCACTGTGTGGACAGGGTCTGGAGTCTGCCTGGCCTTTATACAAGTCGCAGAGAGGGACAAGGCTCCTCATGCCCTCTCCTCACTGCACATCTGCATCATGGACAGGCAAAATCTGACCCTGCCCAATGAAATCACCAACCTGCAATTTGAAGCTCGGTTGCAGCATCAGCACTCCACTCGTTAGACTTCACAATGCAGCTGTACGTTCCCCTATCAGCTGGTCGGACGTTCTTCAGCTTTAAAGACACATTCCCTGAGATGAATCCATCCTTCAACAGCACGGTCCGTCCCTGGTAGTTCGGCCCTGGCACATCCTGGCCTGGCTGGGCTCTGTATTCATGGACAGTCTCTATAGCTGCCTGGATGATTTTCTTCCACTGCACTTCCATCTTGGCTGGCTGCATCCCAGTGGAGACCTGGCAGGGTAAGACCACATCCTGGCCCACGATCCCTGTGACAGTTGGGGATGAGCTGACTTCAAAACTCTCTGAAAGAAGCAAACCCAAATGAGGGAGTGTCCACACTGCAACTGGGGGAGTGATTGCAGCTCAGTAGGCATTTCAGTGCCAGCTTGAATCTAGCTAGCCTGGCTAAAAAGAGCAATGAACACATGGTGGCCTCGGCTTTAGCTGTATAAGCCCGCCTGGAACTCTGGGTACATACTCACATTCCTAGCTCACGCAGGGGTTCATGCTGCTGTGTCTTCCGTGGTATTTTTAACCAAGCTAGCTTGATTCAAGATAGCACAGGTGTTCCTACCAGAGCTGCAATCAGTTCTCCAGCTATAGTGTAATTGTACCCTCAGGGTTTGTCCAGAATAAAACTGATGGTGCCTGTAATAGCCATGAATTCCAAGTGCTGGGACAGGAATCTATTTTCATAAATTAAAGAGTGGAAATACTCTGCAAATATGTACTTGATTGCTATTGATATTGTTAATTCATAATGAGGATCTAAGACTATTCTTATTATTAAAAACCTTAGCTTCTCAGTTGATATTGATCTGATAGCATTGACCAAGGAGGATTAAAAGAGAATTACTGACAAGGTAGACCAGGAAAGTAGAAAATTTGGCTTAAGCATCAGCACAGGTAAGACAAAAATTATGGCAACTGGAAGACAAGAAGAAGAGGTAAAGATTAAAGTCAAAGACAAAGAACTAGAAGAAGTGGAAATATTGTGCATCTTTAGGACAAGTATCAAAGAATGGGAATTGTGAAAATGACATAAGAAGAATAAGATGAGCTGATATTGCAATTTGGAAAACTGCCACATCTGGAAGGCTAAAGACATTTTTGTAACAAAGAAGCTCAGCATGTAGGAGACAAGTGCCTTGCTGATACCGCTGTGGAGGTTGGAACACTGGAGTATGAGGAAAGCTAGCTAATAGAAGATATTGACTGCAGAAATTAACTGGCTGGGGGGAATACTGAGAGTTTCCAGACTTCAGAAAATAAAAAAAATGAAGTGATAAGAATATGGGTAGGGCAAGAAACAACTCTTTTGCAGAAGATTCAAGAAGGATAACCACGCTGGTTTGACATGTCAGGAATGGTCCTGAAAAGGATACCATATATGGTGATACATATCAGAGTGCAAGGAACTAGAAATAGAGGAAGACTGAGAATGCATTGGGTAGAAACCGTGACATAAACCAAAAAGGTTTAAGGACAAACTAAGCTGTGAAGCTGGTTCAAGACCGAAAGTGATGGAAAGATGTCACTCATCCCCCATCGTAATTGCTGGGCTGATAGATGGGAGTCAAAGAAGAATGAAATTCAGTTTTGTTATTGCACCTTTGACGTACAAGACATTGTATAATAGATCAAACATGCCAAATATTTAACAAGAGCCTGCCTGGGAGATTGTAGGGCTGGCCTATGAGAACTTGTTGAAAAATGATAAGATATGTTTCAAGAAACATAGAAAAAATATTTTTTTTTGTTTGGTGTGTGAAACAATTCAAATTTTTCCAATGTTTTGATTAAAGAGAAGATTTTTTGGTTGTTTTTTTGGAGGAAGCAGCTTATGTGTTTTTTCTCACTTTTCTCCTTTTTCAGTTATAAAATAGGAAATGGGTGAGGGGGATGGAGAAACGGGAAAAGGAGGTCTGTTAAAAGATCATAAAATTAAAAAAAAAATTCTTCAGAAAATGGACATTGTTGGGAAAAGGACATTTTCCTATTGAAAAAAAAAGTTTCAAATGAAAATGTCAACGCTCTGTTTGCCCTGATCCCAGCCATCAGCCACCAGGTGTACCAGTGCAACCTGCTAGATATAAACAGAGCAAGATGCAATTTCCACTAGTGCAGCTTATCCAGTTTAAAACTGGGATAAGCTCAACCAAGCCAAATTGTGTTTTTTTCTTTTCTACACTAAGGGCTTTGCATTGGTCATCTTTCCCTGATGGCTAGAATTGGGGCAGATCCACAGAGAAGACAAATAGCACAGCTCCACCTCCTACTGACAGCAGGTTTATGATGAATTGAGCACCTCACTGGAGAAACCAGGGCTAACAAAGGCTCTGAAACTGCAAGGTCCTGAGAACCTGCTGTGAGATGCCGAGCTCAGTAAGAGCTGAGAGCACCCAGATGCGTCCAGGACCAGATCCCCAAATGCCTCCTGAATCGCCTGTTTGTGTCTCAGTAACACGAATAAAAACATTTTCTCTGCTGAAACACAGATACCAGCAGGGGTTTCGTGCAGGTTTAGGTCTCTCTCTCCAGGGATTTTGTGCTGCAGAGAAGTGTTTTACCAATAATGCTTTTACCTGAAAAGGGAATCACTGCTAGGAGTATGGCACAGAACAAGCGGCTGGAGAGCTGTCCCCGTAGCTCCATGCCTCTGGTAGCTCATGTGGGAAGAGACGCAGGGGCTGATCTGAAATGAGAGCAGCAATCAAAATAGACACAGATGCTCAGAAATACAAGACACCGGATTTCTCATTATTCCCCCTTGAAATACACCACGGTGTTCCTCCCCTTCCTTTTGTGTCACTAAACGTTGGAGGGAAAGCTGAACAATATGGGAAGGTGTCACTACGTACAGCCAGTGTGGGAGTGAGTGGGGGGGGGGGGGGTAGATCACATGAGAACCTTTGCTGTGGTGGAAGGGACACTCACTGTCATAGTCCTAGTGCTTGGGGAGGGAAAGGCCATGTGATTCCAGCACTACTGCTGTCCAAGCATGGCACAGTGCTTGCCCTTCTCCAAGACTGCTGGAGGCACTGACTCTCCCTGAGGCACAATGGGTCAGAGATGCAGGGCATGTCTAGGCTGCAGTCATTGCCTGTGAGGTCTTTAATCTCCCTAGCCTGAGTCCTGCAACAGTGAAGCCGAAGCAGCACAAGATTCAGTCCAGGCTGTACAAACCAACCAGCCCAGAACCCAGGATAATTAACTGCGTGAGTTAACTGCGATTAATCAACAGCCCTAATTTTAAAATGTTATTGTCTTCATTGGCCAAAACTGTTGTGACCTTTTGTATGCTGCAGATTTGGAGTTTATTAAATGTAACTGTCTAAGCAATTAACTGCAAGGTCGACATTTGATAGTAATTGGACAATAATAAGTTATACAATTAGCTGAAAATTGTAATATGAAATAAACAATGGGTTGAGGGGCTTTAAAAGACCTGTAGATTGTTAAGCACCTCAACCTGAGTATAAGTGGATAGCTTGGTGACCTAAATGTAGGTAGGTAAGTTCCTGTCTATAACATGTCTTCAGTCAGGGCAACTGAACTTTAATAAACCAAATTGGTCCTGATCACCTGATGTTTCAGTACTCAGTTATCTAACAGAAACCCATTTATTTCCCATCCAAACAAAGAAATGCCATCATGTTTTGTGTAAGGCCTCGCATGCCAATGCTCATACAGCTGAGTTCAGAGAAATGGGGGAAGATCAGCTTTAACATAAACCTATTGGGCCAAATTTTGTTTTCCTTTAATGGTACCCCACTCCAGGCATAGTCCCAGTGAGGTCCCTGGTCAAAATTTTCCAAAGTGACTAGCAATTTTGAGTGCCCAATTGGAAACACTTGAAAACCAATGGATTTTCTGAGACTTTTTATTACTAGACTGTTTTCTGATGGCAGGTGTTTTTTGGGTTTTTTTGCTAAGTGTCCCTTAGCATAAAAAATGCTGACGTCTATACTCAGGGAATGACACCATGACAGCAGAGTTAATAAGGCTAGTTTACACAGTGACAAAATGAGTATTTCCTTCTACCTGACAAGACTTATATGCTACTGTTTGCCACGTAGGCAGGGTGAGATTTATGGTATCTGTTATATTGTAATTTCATTTCTTTTAATTGCTTGGGCAAACAATGTGATAGTTAACTATATCATTTTTGCTTCAAGTCACTTTTGAAAATGTTACCCTTAAGGCACTGCTTACCCACTGACTATTTCTGTACTTAAAACATTACTTATTCTTCAAGCCAATATTAAAATCCAATCTACCTGCCTAGCTATGAATCAGCATTTTAAAGCACTTATCGCTGTGGCAACATACATTCATTAAGTGCCTGAGAGTTCAACCGCTGGAAGGTCTTTGAATTTGAACTCCATTGAATACAGTGGGTGCAGGATTGAACCCTTATAAACAGTTGTGGTGCAACTTTAAGTTTAAGTGAAAACAGGAGGAAAGACTTGCCCGAGAACGAACAGAAGGAGGAAGGTCAGAGAATTGCACCAACAGGAAGAGGCAGGTCTACATGACTGGAAATGGCCTACTAAGAAGAACAGAACTGACCGGAGAATGGAAGGGTGTGCTGACTGCTGCAAGCTAAGATATGGGATGTGGACCTAAGGATGAAAAGGATCCTAATGGAATGAGGAAAGAATCCACTGACTGTCCTTCATGTGGGAACAAATGATACTGCTACATTCTCACTGGAATACATCAAGGGAAGTGATGCCAGGCTGAGGGAGACACAAGAAAATGGAGGATCAGGTGATCTTCAGTGGGATTCTACCTGTCACTAGAGGTGAGTGAAGGTGAGACAAAGTTATGATGATCAACAGATGGCTCAGGCAGTGGTGCTATAAGGAAGGCTTTGGAATGTTCAAACACTAGGAGGCATTCACAGACAGAGGACAATTCTCATGGGATTGACTCCACCTGAGTAGGGAGGGAAATAGACTTCTGGGATGGAGGTTGGCACAACTGATTAAAAGAGCTTTAAAGTAGGAATTCGTGGGAGACAGTTGGAAGACGCTCATGGAATCTCCATGCCTGATTCTAACATTGAGGGGGAGGAAATCAAGTAAGAGAGGACAGAGCAATGGAGAAAGGAAGAACAGAGAGCAGGAAAATGGAAATCAAGAGGAAAGATAGTGCTGATACCCATGACTGTCAGGGTTCCTTCCCCACTCTGAACTCTAGGGTACAGATGTGGGGACCCGCATGAAAGACCCCCTAAGCTTATTTCTACCAGCTTAGGTTAAAACTTCCCCAAGGCACAAGGTTTTTGCCCTTGGATTAGGTAAACGCTGCCACCACCAAGTGATTTAACAAACAAACAATCAGGGAAAGGACCACCTGGAGTTCCCATTTCCCCAAAATATCCCCCCAAGTCCTTACACCCCCTTTCCTGGGGAGGCTTGAGAATAAACAAGATGAGCACAAACCCCTTGGATTTTTAAGACCCAAAAAACCCCAATCAGATTCTTAAAAGTCAGAACTTTATTAGAAGAACAAAAAAAAAAAAAGATAAGAGAACAACTCTGTAAGATCAGAATGGAAGATAATCTTACACAAAACAGGAATACACATTTCCTCCAGCACAGCAAATTTCACAAGCCAAAACAAAGAAAACCGAATGCATTTTCTAGCTCGATTACTTACTAACTTGACAGGAGTTGGAGGGCTTGCATCCTTGACCTGTTCCCAGCAAAGGTATCACACAGACAGACAAAAGCCTTTCCCCCCCATCCAGACTGAAAGTTTCTTGTCCCCTCATTGGTCATTTTGGGTCAGGTGCCAGCCAGGTTACCTGAGCTTCTTAACGCTTTACAGGTAAAAGGACTCTGCCTCAGGCCAGGAGGGATTTTATAGCACTGTATACAGAAAGGTGGTTACCCTCCCCTTTATATTTATGACACTAGCGGTCAGGTAGGCAAGACTGGCAGTAGAATGACTGTACCTAGTCAGGTGAGGAATCTGGGTGAAGCCAAGCAGAAATAACAAAGATGTCTGTACACCAATTCAAGAAGTGTAGATAACAAAATGAAGGAACTAGAACTACTGGTGTAGGAAGTGAAACCAGATATTATAGGGATAATAGAAACATAGTAGAATAGTATTAATGATTGGAGTACAGGTATTGAAGGGTATGTGCTGTTCAGGGAAGACAGAAATAATGGGAAGGGTGGTGGACTAGCTTTGTATATTAATGATGAGGTAGACTGAAAAGAAATTAGAAGTGATGGAATGGATAAAGCAGACCCTGTTTCAGTCAAACTCACCTGAGGGAGAAAAGCTACTAGAGGTACCCCTGAGATAGTACTTGAGGTATGCTACAGACACCCAGAATCCAATATGGATATGGATAGAGACGTCTTTAATATTGTAATGCAATAAATACTGCTGGGAATTGTGTCATAATGGGAAACTTTAATTTCCCAGATATTGATTGGAGGACAAGTGCTATTAATAATGGTAGAGCCCAGACATTTCTGGTTGCGACAACTGACAGATTTCTTCACCAAATACTCTCTGAACCAACTAAAGGTGATGTCATTCTAGATTTAGCATTGGTAAGTAGTGGGGATCTCATTGAAGAACTGGTTGTAGAGGACAACCTTGGTACGAGTGATCATGGGCTAACTCAGTTTAAACTAAATAGAAGGATAACCAAAAAAAAGTCTGCCAATAGGGTCTTTGATTTCAAAAGGGCAAACTTTAAAAAATTAAGGAAATTAGTTATGGAAGTGGACTGGACTGAAGAACTCAAGGATCTGAGTGTGGAGGAGGCTTGGAGTTACTTTAAGTCAAAGTTGCAGAAACTATCTGAAGTCTGCATCTCAAGCAGGGGAAAACAAATTGTAGGGAAGATTTGCAGATCAAAGTGGATGAGCAAGCATCTCAAACACATTGTTAAGAGAAAGCAGAAAGCCTACAAGGAATGGAAGATTGGAAGGATCAGCAAGGAAAGCTACCTCTTAGAGGTCAGATAGTGTCAGGAAAAATTGAGAGCTACCAAAAGCCAAGCACAGCTGAACCTTGCAAAGGAAATTAAAACCAATAATAAAAGGTTCAATAGCCATATAAATAATTTTTAAAAAATCAAAGAACTGGGACCACCAAGCACTGATGATGGGGTGGGCAAGGGGGAGAGATTAAAGATAATCTAGGCATGTCCCATCACCTAAACAAATATTTTGCCTCTGTTTTGAATAAGGGTAATGAAGAGCTTAGGTGTAGTGGCAGAGTGGCTAATGGAAATTATGATATGGAAGTAAAAAAATAGGACATCTGAGGAGAAAGTCAAACTCAGAAATCTTAGTGGGACCAAATTGGGAGGCCCAGCTAATCTCCGCCCAAGAATATTAAAGGAACTGGCATGTGAAATTGCAAACCCAGGTGCAAGGATATTTAATCTGTAAACTCAGGCGTCATATCCTATGACTAAAGAATTGCTAATATATTTCCTATTTTTGAGAACGGGGGGGGGGGGAGTTAACCAATAAGCCACAGGCCTGTTAGTTTGACCTCAATTTTTAGCAAGGTCTTGGAACAAATTTTGAAAGAGAAAGTAGTTAAGGACATAGAGGAAAATGGTAATTGGGATAAATTCAACATGGTTTTACAAAAGGTAGATCATGCCAGACCCACCTGATCTCTTTCTTTGAGAAGATAACTGATTTTTCAGACAAAGGAAATGCAGTAGATCTAATCTACCTGGATTTCAGTAAGGCATTTGATGCAATTCTGTTGTAACAATCAGGCAAGGTACTAACAAACTTCAACAGAACTTTATTTTAAAAGTGGAAACCTCTTTACCAAGCTGCTGCTGCACCCTCGGTAGCTCTCACTCAGCCTCCTCAACTCCCTGCCCCCTTCCTGTTTCCTGTCCTTTCAGACTCCCAACAGCCAGTGCTCCCAGTTCTAATAATTACAAGCAGCATCTAAACACCACAAATTCCACATGGGGAATTATTAAATTGGAAAAGATGGGGATTAATGCGAGAACTGTAAGGTGGATAAGGAACTGGGTAAAGGAAAGAATACATCAGGTCATACTGAAAGGTGAATTGTCAGGCTGGAGGGAGGTTACTGGTGGGGTTCCTCAGAGATCGGTCTTAGGACCAATCTTATTTAACTTTTTCATTAATGACCTTGGCACAAAAAGCGGGAGTGTGCTAACAAAATTTGCAGATGACACAAAATTGAGAGGTATTGCCAATATGGAGAAGACCAGAATATCATAGAAGATTTAGACAACCTTGAAAAATGGAGTAATAGAAATGGGATTAAGTTTAATATTAGAAAATGCAAGGTCATGCAATTAGGGACTAAGAAGATGAATTTTTGCTGTTAGCAGGGGATGTACCAGTTGGAAGCAACAGAGGAGGAGAAAGACCTGTGTGTATTGGTTGGTTACAGGATGACTATGAACCACCAATGTGACGTGGCCATGAAAAATGCTAATACTGTCCTAGGATCCATCAGATGAGGTATTTCCAGTAGAGACAGGGAAGTGTTATTACCATTGTACAAAGCACTGGTGAGCCCTCATCTGGAATACTGTATGCAATTCTGGTGTCCCATGCCTGAAAAAGATTAATTCAAACTGGAACAGATGCAGAGAAGGTCTACTAGGATGATCAGAGGAATGGAAAACCTACCTTCCAAGAAGAGATTCAAGGACCTTGGCTTGTTTAGCCTAACTAAAAGAAGGCTGAGGGGAGATATGACTGTTCTCTACAAATACATCAGACAGATGAAGTTAAGCATCAGTGTTGACAAAAGAACAAAGGGATACAAACTGGCCATCAACAAGTTTAGACTTGAAATCAGATAACTATGGTTTCTAACCATCAGAGAAGTGAAATTCTGGAACAGCCTCCCAAGGGGAGCCTTGGAGGCAAAAAACCTACCTGGTTTCAAGATTGAGCTTGATAAATTTATGGTATGATGAAATTGCCTACAATGACATATGGCCCATCTGTGACTGCTAATAGCAAATATCCCTAACAGCCACAGAGGGGACACTACATGGGGAGGTTTCTGAGTTAGTACAGAGAATTATTTCCCAGGTATCTGGCTGGTAGGTCATGCTGATATGTTAGCTCAAATAATCAACATGTTTGGGATCAGAAAGGAATTTTCCCATGGGTTAGATTGGCAGAGATTCTTAGGGTGTTTTGCCCTCCTCTGCTGCATGGGGCACAGGTCACTTGCAGGTTTAAATTAGAGTAAACGATGGATTCTCTATTACTTGAAGCCTTTAAATAATGACTTGAAGACTTCAGTAACTCAGCCAGAGGTTATGGGTCTATTACAGGAGCAGGGGTGGGGTGGGGGGGGATGAGGCTTCAGGGCCTGTGATGTGCAGGACATCAGACTAGATGATCACAGTGATCACTTCTGGCCTTAAATTCTATGAGTCTACACATTTGGGGATTTCATTCTCAATAAACCTGTCACTCACTGCTAGTGGCACCTCCTGCTGGCTGTCCTGGGGATTAGCTCTGGCCAGGCATTGCACACGCACACCCCAGCAGTGTCTCTCCTGTCATCCTCTCACACTGTAGACCCCTCTCACTCCAGGAATTGCAGCCTCCTCTTCATGATTTGGCCCTCCAGCCGGGTCACCGTATTTGCTCCCCCCTTCTGGAGTAGATGTAACAAAGTCTTTCCAGAACTCCCAGGCAGTCTGCTGTCCTCTGCCTTGTCCACAGTGGTTGGTAGGGGAACCTGGGCCCACTCTTTACTCTGGGTTCCAGTTCAGGGACCCTACACACAGCAGTTCCGGGTTTTCCCCTCCCAACCCTCACTGTTCCTTCCCTCGACTGCTTCTTGCAACTCCTGGTTCCCCTCCTTGCTCTGGGTGTAGCAGTTCCAAACCCTCCTCCCTTTTTCCAGGGAGTGACTGTCCTTTCCAGCAGCAGCCCTTCTATGTTGCCAGCTTCCTGGCTTTATAGGCCCCACCTGTTCCTGCCCAGCTGAGCCTCCTTGTCATCAATTCCCTGCTCTCTGGCTCTCCCTCCAAGTGCAGTCTGTGAAGTAATAGGCCTACCTGGCCACCTTAACCCCTTCCAGACCTGTGTGGAGTGGACACCCCGTCACGGAACCAATGCAAACAGACAGCCTTAGCTTTAGCACTTCCCTGATCTGAGCACATAACCATCCCATATCATATAACCCACAATAACAGTCTGTCTCTTTTTCTCCAGCTAGTACCCAGACCATATAGAGAGCTTTACGAGTCTGCTATTGACTTCAAGTTGATCATTGTGTTTCTTTATCTGAGACAGTAGAGGATCATACCTTTAGATACAGGAAGCCTAGATTCAGTCAGCACAGACAGCCTTAGTGATGGCATTTATTGGGTGTTATGTGGGGAGCTGAACTTCTGTGGTTGCTAAAGCACAGAGTGGCCTACTCCAGCCAGTGAGAGTATGTATGTAATCCATGCTGAAATGACATGGCTTCCTCTCCCCTTCTAGTGACTATGGTGTGTACACAGGTATATAAGTCTGCTAGTGCTTCTGAACCTGCTAACTTGCACTTTGGGCAGTTGTAGTCTGTGCTTTCAAATCTAGGAGTCCTAGGTTCAGTTCCCTCAGGGGGCATTGATATACTTAGCATTCATTTAATGTACATTTTGCATGAAATAAAACTAAAATTTCAGCAAAGGTGAAGCTGGGTAAATACTTTAAACAATTATATGAATATTCAGTTCAATCTTTTAAATGAATTCAAACCACAAAATATGCAACGTGTCTGCCCAAAAGTAAATTATGCCAGCTGTGTTATGTTGCTGTGTTATTTATTCTTTCGGTTTTGTTGCATGAACCTGAGAACTTTAGACTCATAAATATTGAAAGGAAATTTTAAAGCATCAGATTATCTCTTAATGTATCTGGCAGCCTACACACCCCTGTTGATTTAGTGTACAATGGTTTGTGCAAACAGCTCTGAAAATTACCTAAAGACTGGATATTATGCTTTCATTTTCACTAATAGAGTTGTGCTATTACAGAAGATTTATTTATGAATTCTTAGTAACTGGACAAATAAAGTTCTGTCACATTCATATTATTTTATATTAATATAAAAGAAGTAATTATTCAATGTAATTTCCTCATGCAGGGCTCGATCCATTGCTCATTGTAATTAGTGGAAATACTTTCAGTGACTTAATTAGGCATTGGATCAGACACATACAGAGACTGAACTTGTCAAATAGATGTTTTGGGTGACGGGAAATGTGTCCTGCACATTTGTCCAAGGATTTCTATGGCAGAGGCTGAAAGAATGTTAAGAACAAAAAGCTTGGGGGAAGAGATGTCTCTTCTCTGTTTGTCGAGCATCCCTCTGAATGGGCAGGCAAAGCAATGCCACAGGAGTCAGGTTAGCAATGTTGGTGGTCAAAAAGTGGAATGTGAGAATCAGCATAATTCCAGTCAAAGTGAAGAGTGTTGTGTTGAACAGTTTGATGTTAGGGTCACCAATAACTGAGATGATATTTGTCACAGTTCAGGGCAAATGCACCTGTATTCCCCCTCATGGTCTACCAAGGGCACCTGCTTTCAGACTCCCAGCGCCGCCCCCCATTCCCCCCCTCCCCGAGCCATCACCTCTCTTGAGTGGAGACAAGTTATAAGTTACCACACATTTCTTTCTAAGCAAGCACATTCATTATTAAGGGGAAAGCTTTACATAGAACACATTAAAAACAATAAATGTTCCGATATGCATGCTGAATGCTTACCAGAGGCCACCCCCCATGGGGTCTCCATAGGCCAAAGTCCTTCCAACCTTTCCCAGGAAGGATTGGGGCCCTCCCTTGTACAGAAGGTCCAGTCCATTTGCTGGACCAGAAAGAAGTCCCTGTGTTAGTTGAAACTCAAGCTATTTATCCAAAAGTTATTTTTTGTCTGTTTGTCTCCAGAGAATTCAGTTAAAACCAATATATGGGAGCCTGTCCAGGTGCTGGTAGCTCTTGAGAGGTGTTACAGCCTGAGTGAATTTGCCTACTCAACCCCACTTCTCTGAGTTCCTGGGGCACATGTGCTTCCCCTCTCCCATGGGAATATACAATCCCTGGCCTACAGTGATTCATAAACTCAAAACAGTAAGATCTCCCAACAATATTCCAGGAAATTGCCATATCTGTCACAGTGCTGAACACTAACCCAGGACCTATCCTTGCAACAAAGCCTGATGCCAACTCTGTCCACATATTTATTCAAGTGACACCATCATAGGACCTAATCACATTAGCCATGCCATCAGGGGTTCATTGACCTGCACATCTACCAATGTGATATATGCCATAATGTGCCAGCAATGCCCCTCTGCCATGTACATTGGCCAAACCGGACAGGCTCTACGCAAAAGAATAAATGGACACAAATCTGACATCAGGAATCATAACATTCAAAAACCGGTAGGAGAACACTTCAATCTCTCTGGACACTCAGTAAAAGATCTAAGGGTGGCAATTTTGCAACAGAAAAGCTTCCAAAACAGACTCCAAGGAGAAACTGCTGAGCTTGAATTAATATGCAAACTAGATACCATTAACTTGGGTTTGAATAGAGACTGGGAATGTCTGGGTCATTACACATATTGAATCTATTTCCCTAAGTTAAGTATCCTCACACCTTCTTGTCAACTGTCTAAATGGGCCATCTTGATTATCACTACAAAAGTTTTTTTCTCCTGCTGATAATAGCTCATCTTAATTAATTAGCCTCTTACAGTTTGTATGGCAACTTCCACCTTCTCTGTATGTATATCTATATCTATATCTGTATCTATATCTCTATATATCTTCTTACTATATGTTCCATTCTCTGCATCCGATCAAGTGAGCCGTAGCTCACGAAAGCTTATGCTCTAATAAATGTGTTAGTCTCTAAGGTGCCACAAGTCCTCCTGTTCTTTTTAGTGCTGAACTGGCAGTTCTTAAAACTAGGAAGCTGTGCAATGGAAGAGGACTCTGAGACAATGTGCTTTATAAAGAGAAAAGCCAGTGGGATACTGAAATGCCCGGTTACAAACTATACAAGAAAGACAGACTAGGCCACCGTCATGCTGTATCTGAAAGATAAATAGGATCAAGTTCAGAGGAAGTTTCAAGAGGTAGAAAGGCTATAATAGCAACTCAGGGTATGTCTACACTGGAAACTTCAAAGCGCTGCCACGGGAACGCTCCCGCCGCAGCGCTTTGAAGTGCGAGTGTGGTCGCGCGCGAGCGCTGGGAGAGAGCTCTCCCAGCGCTCCTGGTAATCCACCTCCACGAGGGGATTAGCTCCCAGCCAGCGCTCAGAGCCTGTCTACACTAGCGCTTTAAAGCGCTCAGATTTGCTGCGCTCAGAGGGGTGATTTTTCACCCCCCTGAGCCAGCAAGTGAGAGCGCTATAAAATGTAAGTGTAGACATACCCAGAGACACCAGTGTGGATCAAAGGGTGTGCCCGAGAAGAGGCCAGTTGTGACATACTCATAAACTTTACAGGGGTGTAAAGTAACTGTATGAATTCAGGAAAGGGACCCGTGCATTGTTGTAGATGGCTAAATAAAGACCTCTGCTTAATGTGCAGCTGTGGTCACAAAAGCAAACAAGACATTAAGTTTCATGGAACAGGGTGGAAAATAATATGGAAAATACTAGAATGGCATTATATAAATCAATAGTGTGGCCTCAGCTGTATGTAGTACTAGTCAAACCATCTCAAAAAAGCTATTGCAGAATTAGAGGGGTTCAAAGTTGGGTGATGAGAAAGATCAAGAATGTGGAAAAGCTCTCCTATGAAGAGAGAGTGAAACAAATGTTTACTTTAGGAAGGAGACAAGAGGGTATGAATGATCTAGAGAAGCTAGATTGAGAACTTCTGTCCTCTGTGTCTCATAACACAAGAACAATGAGACAGTCAATAAAATTAAAAAGGTGACAAATTCAAAAGTGATAAATAATAATAGTTTGTTGTAAAACAAATTATTAGAATCTGGATCTCACTGCTAAAGGAAGCCATTGAGACCAAGATCTCTGCAAGATTTGAAAAGTTATTGGGCACTTCAACAGATAACGAATATCCAGAATTATCATAACTTCCAGAGTTAACAACAATGTTGGAGGGGATATTGAATTCAATGTTTCGGTACTTAAATCAGATTATCCATCAGCTGCCTACTATGGGGTTCTCACACCTTCCTCTGGTGGTGGCCACTGTCACAGACAGGATAGTGGAACAGGACCTTGAGTCTGATACAGTCTGGCAATTCCTGTGTTACTATGACAAAGCTGAATCCTGAAATATCGGATATGGAGGTTATTACTTGCCTTTAGTTCACCCCAAAATGACCTGTACCATTTAGATCAAAGACATGGGGACAATAGCAAGATAACCATATTGGAACTACACCCCAAGTATGAGCGATTAACAAATGATCTATAGCAAAACGCTTGATAAAAAGCAGTAAATGGTCTGTACTTACAGATTCGGTATGAAGGTAATCTAATCCTCTAGTTCCTTCTAAAACTTCCAGCAACTGTCCAGATAATCAATAAAATAAGAAAACCAGGGAGAAAGAGATCCTATAAAATGAGTGCAATATCCGGTGGGTGGAATTCAATATAAAAAGGAGGAAATTCTCTTCTTGTTTACACTGGTGTATCCCCAGGAGAGTTGGCATTTGTACATATCAGAACAGAGTTAAGCCCAATGTTTACTCAACTTAGATATAAAATTCATAAGTCTACTGGAAATTTAACTCATCAAAGCCTTTTGCTTATAACCAGAACAACTGTCTGAGATCTGAATGATCACTATCAGGTGAAACACATCATAGAGACAGTAGATCTGAAGCAGGTAGATCGAGTGTATGTGTACTGAAGCCAAATGGTTAATGGGAATGGAGTCTGGAACTGAAGGTTTTATTAGAAACAAACAAAAATTGTTTTATTACAATGTTTTAGTATTTTTATAAAGGCATGAAAATAGCAAAACCCAGCATGAAATATTCCAAAGCCACCAAAGCCCAAACTCATGGAGACACATCATGAGCTGGTGCAAATTGGTGTATGACTCCAATGGCCGTGGGTCTCCTCCAGGACTGCCTAGGTCACTTGCCATCCTCTCCCTTACCACACACTTTGCAATATTATTCTAATACACACTCAGTAAGAGGGGCAAGGCAGGATACGTTGCTGGACATGGAGCCCCTTGGGTAAACTGTCTAATGTTTTCCTGGAGGTGGGAAGTGAAGTTGCATTTGTGCATTGTGATGGTGGGTGTATATTCTGTTCAATATCTGTCAGTGATGGTTTTGTCTCTTTGGCTAGGTCGATGCTTACTGCAGCGTGTAGAGTACATACACTACATGCCCCCAGTGTGGGTATAAAAACCAGTGTAGACAGTGGGGCACTGCTCAGGTGAGTAGGGTAAAGACACACCAAGTGTATATTCCCTACTCGGCTCTCTTCACGCCAAGCAGTGACTCTTACATCTACATTGCTATTTTTAGCAGTTTAGTCTCCATGGCCTCTCCGCTGCCAGGGCCTATCCCTGCAGCACTAAAATACTCTGGTGGTGGGAAAAGGCTCTGGCAGTGGAGAGGCAGCGGGGAAAGTCTCTGGTATCTCCCCATGGTCTCCCCCCTGCCAGACCCTTTCACTGCCACATGTAGCTTCACACTGCATTGTGGACACAGCCTGCATTTCACTGCACCGTGTAGCTACACTTATTCTATGTGCCGCCACCGGTGTGGTCAAGGTCTTTGATTGGATTCAGAAACCCCATCCAGCTACCCCGCCATTCCCCAGATCCCAGCAGAGGGCCAGATGAGCCCCTTACTTCCCTGACGCTCTCTCCTCCTTTCTCACGTGTCTTTCTCACACAGCGTATTTTCTGCTAGTTATTGCACAACCTTTTTTTGCCTCTTCAGAGCCTGTAGGAAGCAGCAGGTTTTCCAAACCGGTTTTGAGAGCGATGATAGTTGTTTACGCTGCCGTATGCTCATGTTTATTTGGTATGACTGGGCATTATGGTAGTCACCTTGATGGAAGGACAATGTGTGGCTTCTGTCCCATTAAAACTAATGGTGAAAAGCAGCCATTTTTGGATGAGTAAAATTCACAAGTTTCATGTCATCAGTCATGAGATCATGCAAAACATCCCTTCCCTTCTCCAGTGACAGATATGGCAGTTTCCTGCAGTGTCCTTGGGAGACCTTATTTAATTCAGCTTAAATATCTTTGGGGTCCATTGTATTAAATGAATGGTTTATGTGTTATTGTGGGCCGGGATTGTATGTAACCTCTCAATGGGGGATAGATGCGACTCAGGAGAGATCTGGGTGTTCAAAGGACCATACTGAACAATGTGCCAGACAAGAATGGATTTTCAGAACAAAAAGCGTGAAGTGGTTTTCCTAGAGATTATCGAGGGGGGAGGTGAACAGAAATTTGCCACCTCCAGTTATGCAAAAACTCAGCCTTTTGAAACTACACACTGAGGAGTGGGCCATTGGCAGCTCTTTGCTTTTTAAATGAGTCCAAGATCAAAGGCTAAAGCTGTATAAAGGAAAGGCAGAATTATTCATGGTGGTTCTGGTTCTGAATCTGAGACAATTATGAACTGGGAACACCTATCTGTGAGTTTCTACGATTGACACCCACCACAGCATGAGGTTGGAGTTGGGGTGATCTCTGGTGAGATTTTAGCATGTGTGTAGGTACTTTTATTGTTTTAAGATGTTTTGCTCATTTATTCTTAAAATGAAAACTTTCTTATAAAGAGCTGTGTGGTACCCTATAACCAGAGGCCATTATGCCTTTCATCACATTTGGAGAGAAAGCAAAGGTCAGACGCTGGCCTGGTTAGACCATCTGACTTGTTGGGGGATATCACAGTGCAGGCAGGGAACTGTACAGTCTGGAAAAACTCCAGTCAGGAGGGAGAGAGATACGGGTCTGCGACCATGAGAGGTGACAACTCGGGAGCCAGGAGCCTGAGACTGGTCACCCTTGGTGGCCCATGGGGTGGGGGAGTACAGGAGCAGTTGCCTTGAAGTTTGACACCCCCACCAAATACTTTGCAACACATGATACAATAGTGAGAACGGAATCTGGAAGGCAGAAGGAGAGGAGCCCTGGGGAGTACCACAGAGACCCTGGTGTGGGGGGAGGATGTGATGGTTCTTGGGGACCCAGGACTGTGAGCCATCTTATCTTTGACATCTAGCAAGCAGTAGCCTTGCCTGTGGCAGCTGGGTGGCAGCTCCCTCACACTACCAGCTTTTCAACCATTCAAGTACCCTCCTTTGGGCTGGGCCAGCCCTGTCTTTGCCTTGCAGGTTAATGATAGGTGCACCCCAGTCCCCGTCTCCCTTCAAATCATTGCCCTAACACGGGCTATTCACAGAAATCCCAGATCCTCGGCCCTCAAAGGGGCACTGTACTCTACTTTTACGTTAAATCACCGCTTCAGTAAAAATACAGTGCTTATGAGCACTTAGAACAACATACAAATAGGTGTATTTAAGAAAGAATAGAGACGTGAGGTAAGTGGGGAAGTGGGATACCGGGAGGAAGCACAAGCAGGAGCGCGTGAGAGGGCAGAGCTCCTGCCTCATACTGAGAAAGAGGGACGATCAGCAAGTTATCTCAAGTGCCTATACACAAATGCAAGAAGCCTGGGAAACAAGCAGGGAGAACTGGAAGTCCTGTCACAGTCAAGGAATTATGATGTGATTGGAATAACAGAGACTTGGTGGGATAACTCACATGACTGGAGTACTGTCATGGATGGATATAAATTGTTCAGGAAGGACAGGCAGGGCAGAAAAGGTGGGGGAGTTGCACTGCATGTAAGGGAGCAGTATGACTGCTCAGAGTTCAAGTATGAAACTGCAGAAAAACCTGAGAGTCTCTGGATTAAGTTTAGAAGCGTGAGCAACAAGGGTGATGTCGTGGTGGGATGAGGTGGATGAGGCTTTCTTCCGGCAACTCACGGAAGTTACTAGATCGCAGGCCCTGGTTCTCATGGGAGACTTCAATCACCCTGATATCTGCTGGGAGAGCAATACAGCAGTGCACAGACAATCCAGGAAGTTTTTGGAAAGTGTAGGGGACAATTTCCTGGTGCAAGTGCTGGAGGAACCAGCTAGGGGCAGAGCTCTTCTTGACCTGCTGCTCACAAACCGGGAAGAATTAGTAGGGAAGCAAAAGTGGATGGGAACCTGGGAGACAGTGACCATGAGATGGTCGAGTTCGGGATCCTGACACAGGAAAGAAAGGAGAGCAGCAGAATACAGACCCTGGACTTCAGAAAAGCAGACTTTGACAACCTCAGGGAACTGATGGGCAGGATCCCCTGGGAGAATAACATGAGGGGAAAAGGAGTCCAGGAGAGCTGGCTGTATTTTAAAGAATCCTTATTGAGGTTACAGGGACAAACCATCCCGATGTGTAGAAAGGATAGTAAATATGGCACGTGACCAGCTTGGCTTCACAGTGAAATCCTTGCTGATCTTAAACACAAAAAAAGAAGCTTACAAGAAGTGGAAGATTGGAGAAATGACCAGGGAAGAGTACAAAAATATTCATGGGCATGCAGGTGGGAAATCAGGAAGGCCAAATCACACTTGGAGTTGCAGCTAGCAAGAGATGTTAAGAGTAACAAGAAGAGTTTCTTCAGGTATGTTAGCAACAAGAAGAAAGTCAAGGAAAGTGTGGGCCCCTTACTGAATGAGGGAGGCAACGCAGTGACAGAGGATGTGGAAAAAGCCAATGTACTCAATGCTTTTTTTGCCTCTGTCTTCATGAACAAGGTCAGCTCCCAGACTACTGCACTGGGCAGCACAGCATGGGGAGGAGGTGACCAGCCCTCTGTGGAGAAAGAAGTGGTTCGGGACTATTTAGAAAAGCTGGACGAGCACAAGTCCATGGGGCCGGATGTGCTGCATCCGAGAGTGCTAAAAGAGTTGGCGGATGTGATTGCAGAGCTATTGGTCATTATCTTTGAAAACTCATGGTGATCGGGGGAAGTCCCGGATGACTGGAAAAAGGCTAATGTAGTGGCCCATCTTTAGGAAAGGGAAGAAAGAGGATCCTGGGAACTACAGGCCAAACAGCCTCACCTCAGTCCCCGGAAAAATCATGGAGCAGGTCCTCAAGGAATCAATTCTGAAGCACTTAGAGGAGAGGAAAGTGATCAGGAAGAGTCAGCATGGATTCACCAAGGGCAAGTCATGCCTGACTAATCTAATTGCCTTCTATGACGAGATAACTGGCTCTGTGGATGAGAGGAAAGCAGTGGACGTGGTGTTCCTTGACTTTAGCAAAGCTTTTGACACGGTCTCCCACAGTATTCTTGCCAGCAAGTTAAAGAAGTATGGGCTGGATGAATGGACTATAAGGTGGATAGAAAGCTGGCTAGATTGTCGGGCTCAACGGGTAGTGATCAATGACTCCATGTCTAGTTGGCAGCCGGTATCAAGTGGAGTGCCCCGAGGGTCGGTCCTGGGGCCGGTTTTGTTCAATATCTTCATAAATGATCTGGAGGATGGTGTGGACTGCACCCTCAGCAAGTTTGCAGATGACACTAAACTGGGAGGAGAGGTAGATACACTGGAGGTTAGGGATAGGATACAGAGGGCCCTAGACAAATTAGAGGATTGGGCCAAAAGAAATCTGATGAGGTTCAACAAGGACAAGTGCAGAGTCCTGCACTTAGGACGGAAGAATCCCATGCACTGCTACAGACTAGGGACCGAATGGCTCGGCAGCAGTTCTGCAGAAAAGGACCTAGGGGTTACAGTGGACGAGAAGCTGGATATGAGTCAACAGTGTGCCCTTGTTGCCAAGAAGGCCAATGGCATTTTGGGATGTATAAGTAGGGGCATTGCCAGCAGATCAAGGGACGTGATCGTTCCCCTCTATTCGACATTGGTAGGGCCTCCTCTGGAGTACTGTGTCCAGTTTTGGGCCCCATACTACAAGAAGGATGTGGAAAAATTGGAAAGAGTCCAGTGGAGGGCAACAAAAATGATTAGGGGACTGGAACACATGACTTATGAGGAGAGGCTGAGGGAACTGGAATTGTTTAGTCTGCGGAAGAGAAGACTGAGGGGGAATTTGATAGCTGCTTTCAACTACCTGAAAGGGGGTTCCAAAGAGGATGGATCTAGACCCTTCTCAGTGGTAGCTGATGACAGAACAAGGAGTAATGGTCTCAAGTTGCAGTGGGGGAGATTTAGGTTGGATATTAGGAAAAACTTTTTCACTAGGAGGGTGGTGAAACACTGGAATGCGTTACCTAGGGAGGTGGTGGAATCTCCTTCCTTAGAAGTTTTTAAGGTCAGGAATGACAAAGCCCTGGCTGGGATGATTTAATTGGGGATCGGTCCTGCTTTGAGAAGGGGGTTGGACTAGATGACCTCCTGAGGTCCCTTCCAACCCTGATATTCTATGATTCTATGATTATGTAACTAGAAGCAAGAGAGAGCAGTGGAAAGAAATGGTTCCAATACAAAACAAAATCATAAAATGTTAATCTGGGACTATACTTATTCGTAATTATCTTTCTTACCTAATAAAACAGGTTTTCCCCCAAAAGTTCAGTCTGTTGCAGAACTCATAGGTGCCGACTCCGTGGGTGCTCTGCGGTTGGAGCACCCACAGAAAAAAAATAGTGGGTGCTTAGCACCCACCAGCAGCCAGCTCCCCTCCTCCCCTCAATGCCTCCCACTCACCAACAGCCCCATCAATCAATTCCTCCTCTTCCTCCCTCCCAGCACCTCCCACCCACCGCAATCAGCTGTTTTGTGGAGTGTAGGAAGCTCTGGGAGGAAACAGGAGGAGCGGGGACGGGAAGATTTGGGGTGGGAGTTGGGACTAGGAGGAAGGGGTTGGGTGGGGGTGGGGCCTGGGGCGGAGTGGGAGGTTGAGCATCATCTGGGCCCATTGGAAGCTGTTGCCTATGGCAGAGCTGGCTGGCTTCGCAGAAACTGGGATCCAAGTATTCATGAAAACACCCCTGCTCTGTAAGGGGTTTCCTCACTGAATGGACCCAGAGTGCGTGTTATATTGAAACAGTCTTTGGCCTTCATTCATAAACAGGAACATTCTTTCTGTTGCAACGCTCCTTTTTTTACCTCCAAATGGTTTTGATTGTTTGCGGTTGTCTCTGATGGTTTTCCATTGAAAGTCTTGGGATGGATCAAGGCTTTAAACAACTGAGCCTTGCATTGCATCTTCACCTAACCAGGGAGGGTGACAATTCCCTCCTGCTGGAATGGACCATCACTGAGACACATTAACTCTGGTAACTAACTTTCATACCTGAGTCCATACAGCATACTTTCAACATAGTTACATAATTCCTTAAATATTACCTGTACATATATCTGGCAATGATTGTGAATCTTGACAAGTTACGAGCTTTCTGGAGATACCTTACATGTTATCCCTTAGTGATAAATACCCTGCAAGAGATGTGTCTGGTGTAGTGAGTGTGTCAGGTCTGAGATGAGAGTTGTTTTCAAACAAAAGGGGACCATTTGCCATGGGGGAATGAGACCACACAACATTCCTGTTGGGGGATGGGAGAATGAGGGACAATGATAGGGAGACACGGGGGGCACACAGAGCCTGTGGAATGGGAGGAGAAGGTAGTCCCCGCAATAGAGGGGGTGGGAGGACGGCTCACAGGGATACATACAGTCACGCCCCACTCTGATCAACTCTCCTCTGCTGCTGAGGGCTCAAGTACCGAAGCCAGACTTTGTCATTGCTCTGAGCCTCCTTCAGCTCATCAGGGTTTAGGGAGCTGGTCTCTCTCTGAGATGCATTGTCCACATGTGGCATTGGTTTCTCTCTGAGATGCATTGTCCATATCTGGCATCTGAGATCAGTACTGTTCCGTATTTCCTGTCCTGCCGGCCTCACCTCCAGCCACAGCCTCTATTTAGGGCTGGAAGTTTGAGAATTGAACGTGGCTGGGTTTTGTTCAAGCCTAATCATATCACTAAAAATCCCCTCTTGTTCATTACTGAGAGAGGATTCAGACAAGTGAATGCACAGCTGGGATGGGGCCAGGTTAAAAGTCACCATGTGATAGAGATGGCCTGGGAGGCTCTCCCAAAGCATAACAGTTTTGCCTCCATAGTGCTCTCTTATCACTGGTAAGAAAGATGCTGCTTCTCCCCAAGGTGGAATTCAGACCTTGGAGGGGGTGGCAAGATAAAGCTTAAGGCCAGAAGGGATCACTAGGTCATCTAGTCTGACCTCCTATATCTCACAGGCCACCAACACCACCCAGCTACCAAGCCCAACAACCAGAATTAGACTAAAGTATCACATGCCTCTGGAGACTACACTATTGTATGCTGTAGACAGAGTACAGGAGGGACCAACGTGCACCAATGCCCGAGGTGCAACAATGCACCTGTATTAATGGAGTTGTGTATGTAAGACACGGGAGATGATTGTTGCACTGTATCCAGCTCCCCTGAGGCCTCAGCTGGAGTTGTGTGTCCAGCTCTGGGAGCCACTCGTTAGCAATGATGTGGACAAACTGGAGAGAGTGCAGAGGAGAGAAACAAAAATTATCAAAGGTTTAGAAAACCTGCCCTATGATGAAAGGATAAAAAAAGCTGGGCATGTTTAATCTTGAGATGAGAAAACTGGGGGCGGGGGCAGTATTTAGGGGCTTAAAGATACAAAGAGTCACCTAAATACTTTTTAAAAATCTGATGGCTAATAATCTAAATCACCCTGAAAGTCAAAGAGATTGATTTTACATCTTCCAAGACAGGTTTTCCAGACCAAATTATTGTCAGTGGAACTTCTCTAAGCTCTCTCAGGCCTGGTGAGCCCACTGCTGGAACATGGTGTGCGGTTCTGGTGTCCACACTTCAAAAGGATTGTGCCTAACCCACTTTTGAAAACGAGATTTAGGGGCCTGTAAATGAGTCCACTCACAGCTATGCGCCCCCTGGTGGCCAGGCCTGGCACCCCAGCACTCTCCCTGGCTAGCGCCCCCTGCTGACCATTGCTCCAGCCCTGTGGTGGTTTCTGTGCTAAGTAACTTGGACCTCTGCAGGGTCACCATGTTTAGTCCTCCCCCCTTCCAGGGGGAGAACTGTCCAAAAATGTCTTTAACAGAAACAATTCCTTCCACCTTCTCTGGGGTGACTCCTCAGTCTGTCTTCAGCTCAGTCTGCTATCCCCTTGCTGGGCTTGGTGACACTCTCTATGTGCTTGTACGCCCCCTTCCTTGGGGCCAAGAGGGGAATCCAATCCCACTCTCAAGGCTAGGTTCTGGCCCCTGTACTGAACAGCTAGGTCTGCTCCTTTACCTGTGCTGGGGTTTTCCCTGGGTCACTTCCTACTTCTCGTCTCAAGTTCCCTCTGGCAGACCCAGAACCCTGCATTGAAAGATCCATTGCACCACCATGGCTGGCCTGGATCAGCTGACTCAGGCTTGCAGGGCTTGGGCTGCAGGGCTAAAAATTGCAGTGTAGACATTTGGGCTCGGGCTGGAGCCCGGGCTCTGAAACCCCAAGAGAGGGGAGGATCTCAGAGACCGGGCTCCATCACAAACCTGAACATTTACACTGCAGTTCAGTCCCACAGTCTAAACCCCACAACCCCAAGTCAATTGACCTGTCTGTGAGACACAATGATGTAGGTTTTTATTGCAATGTAGACCTACCCCGGTCACTTCTCAGGCTTCCTGCTTGGAGAGTTTCTTCCCTGCTCTGAGCTTCCTTTCCTGCTCTGGCTCCCCCTTGCTGCCTCAAAGCACTGCAGCAGCCTTTATGCTCTCTACAGTATCTACAGAGAACTGCTGTCTACCTTTATACAGGACTCACCCAATTCCTCTCGGGTGAGGCCCATCCTGTAATCAGAGCTGGCTTATCCCCAGGCTCCAACCAAGGGTCAAGTTAAAGCAAAGCAGAGTGAATAATTGATTGTTCAGTTCGGTGGCTGAACTAAAAAAAAAAAAAACCCAAAATATGCTTTGTTTCTAACCTAGACTGATTTTTTTTCTTGTTGAAAAGAACCCCTCCTCCCAATTTCATTTGGGTCAATTTGAGACAAAATGAAAAGTCAATAAAATGATCTTTTAAAACGAAATGCCAGTTCAGTTCTACTTTTTTTTAAAAAAAATGTTGATTTAAAATGAAATGTCAGAACAGATCATTTCAGCATTTTCTAAATGGACTGTTTTGACATTTCAGAAATTTTTGTTTTCAGTTTTTCTTTTGGCTGAAATATTCACTGAAACCTACCTGAGTTCGCCAATATTTTTTGTGCCCTGAAAAGTGCATTTTTCAGCAAATTATGATGATTTGTTGTCTTAAAATCAAGTTTAGATGTCAGTCAAAAATACACACTCTTGCTCATCCAGAAGATATTTGGCTTGGTAGAGAAATCAATTCATGAAATTCTCTGTCTTGTGTTATGCAGCTCAGACATTGCCTAAGTCACCTATGCACTTTTGAAAAGCTTACCCTTTGGGATTATTGTATAAAGCAGGTAAACATGAGCTGCCTGGTGAGCAAGAAGGGAGCAAAGTTCGAAGTGGAGGTAAGAAGCAAATTTTTAACAGTGAGGGTTTAACCATCCGGACTATTTACCAAGGGTTGCGGCAAATATTCCATTATTTGTCTTAAAATCAAGTTTAGACGCCTTTCTAAACAACACACTGGAGCTCACTTGGAAGCTATGGGCTTGATAAAGGAATTAGCAGGTGAAACTCTCTGTCCTGTGCTATGCAGGAAGTCAGACTAGATGATCATGGTGGCCCCTTTTAGCTTTCGAATCTAGAAATCTTGCAGTATAGTGTGTAGCAGCATTTATAGAATTGGAAACTTCATCCACCAACAGAACTGCAAATGCTACTCAAAAAGTAACAACATTTACTTCCCCCTCCCCTCCAGCAGCTTCCTTGGGCTGCACTGATCCATACAGCTGTGTTCCCGCCTTCTCCACAAAAGGAACAGACAATGGGTCATATAAAGGAAGGAAATGACTGTGCTTGATATCTCCCCTAGTCCCTTTAAAAAGCTCTGAAAGGTTTCAGCTATAGAGAATCTACTTTTAGGTTTATATATTCTTTAAAAAAGTATTGGTCTCACTCATAAAAAGTTAGGCCTAGAACTGCAAGTGCAACATATTAATAAACCTAATTTGTGTGCTCAGTCACCATGTTTACTCATGCAAATCTGGTAAGTGTAAACACAAATCAGCATTACTGCTCATTTGCTTGTCAAGGTGCCGTATTGCATGTAAACCTGTGGTAGCTGCATGCACAAACCAGGTATGCAGTGTTACTTTTATGTGTGGAAAAATACATGTATCCCTGATTTCTGAAAACTCTGGGCCTTTATGTGCATTTTTCACTGTTGAAGCATCTTTCATTCTGCTTCTGTTAAACATGGTATGTGAATTTCATTACAGGGAATGGAAGAGATTGACAACCTTGGAAAGTTAATGTACTGATGTATCCATAAAGCAAGGACATGCAAACATTCCCCATAGACTGCTGATTGACAGTTCAGCTGCCTCCTGCTCTGGAGAGACCAGCTCTAGGATTGAGGAGGGGATTTCTGCCTCCTTGGCCCATTCAGTCCTGGCCATTTCTGCTAGATGGCCCATAAGGAGGGTGGGGTGGGGCAATTGGTGCTGTTGTGATTTTAATGTAGCCTATCTGCTGAGTAGAAGCAGATTTCAGGTTTTTGCAGGTCAGTTGCCTGTTGAAGGAGAAATCAGTGACAGACTCTGGGTATTTTATTAGTGTAATTTGTTTATTTACACCATATACACCAGTCCTGGAACAGAGTTGGTCATAAACAGCATGCAGCTAAATGCTTTTTCTTCAGAAATCTCAGCCAAATTCACAGTTCTGCATCAAGATTTGACACTAGTTAGAGAGGTGAAGGCAGAGAATAAACTCTCTTCTTGTTACCAGCAGCTCATTCAAAGAAACTACATTGCAAAGGTAATAATAAAATATTTCTTCATAAACTATTCACTGCTCACATGCCAAGAAATGGGACTTGTGAGACTATGAATAAAAGAAAAAAAAAACCACTATCTGCTGACTTCCACCATAACAGCATTTTTGTGTCACTCTAGAACAGACCTATTATGCTTATTCTTAATGATGGACAAAGCCCTGCCTGGGACGATTTAGTTGGGGTTGGTCCTGTTTTGAGCAGGGGGTTGGACTAGATGACCTCCTGAGGTTTCTTCCAACCCTAATCTTCTATGATTCTATGGATCCAAATCTCAGTCAGCTTGACATTTACTCTTGTGTGAAAATGAGGAGACTCAGAAAGAGGCTAAGTGTTAGAGACAAGCTGATCTGACCAGGAAATTACATCACAGATGATTTAATTTGTATAGCAGAGAATCTTCTTCACTGTCCCTTGTGGCTCATTATGACAAATACTGTCCTTTCTCACAATGCTCTGAAATCAGGGCAGAACTGGGTCTGGTATTGCTAAAACCGGTGAAGAAGTTCCTGACGGCAGACACTGTGAGACAAGACAATGAAAGGCTGAACTCCAAAAAGGGCAGCAAAAGGGGAGATAATAATGTTTAATCTTTAATTCCTGGAGACTCCAGGCCAATCCTGGAGGCTTGGCAACCAAAGAGCTGGCCAGAGCCCCATGCCCTTCCTCCCACCTGGAGCTGGCCCAAGCTCCCCCCCAGTGCAGAGATGGCCCCCGCCACGCCCCTGAATGTTTCTTTGTGTCTCCCAGGGGGGCATGCCCCACAGTTTGGGGACCACTGCCGTAGGCTGTGGTAAGAGTCACCCAGGGAACCTGCATAGCTGTGGGGAGCCCCTGACCCTCCACCTGCCCTGGGTGGGAGTTCGGGAGGCCCAAGAGAAGCTCCTGGTGTATGTCCCTGCCGCCAGGGCGCACTTCTCAGAGCAGGTGGGGGGTCCAGGGCTCCTCACAGTGGCCCGGGCTCTCTGGGCAGCTCTTACCACAGCCCAGCTTCCTGCCAGGCCAGGTGGCAAGGCCTTGGGGGAAAAAGAAGGAGCAAGGGGTGGAGCCCCATGGCAGGGGAGGATGTGGGGGGCCCAAATGTTCTTTGTGCCCAGGGCCTCAAATATCTTCATCCACCTCTGTGCAGAGGTTATAGTCCATCTCTTCTGATGATTCATTTATTGACTTCAGGCAAGTCACATATTAACAGTTTCAGCCTTTATTGCCACCAGATGGAAAATAAGAATGATAAAATGTATCTACCATTTTAAAGTGCTTGAAATCTTCCGCTGGTTTGTGTTCTATTAAATCAAATCTTTGTTGTTTTTATTTAATTTATTTATTTTATTATTGTTATTATTATTATTACTAATTGCTGGTCTCTGTCTGATTGTCTCGAAAAGATTGTGTTGTAATAATATGTAGCGGTCCAATATTTAAAATAAAAAATCTTCCTAAATATTTCTGTGGATAAAAGCACTGTGCTCAGTTTGCTGTCACTCATGGGATTATGTTATTTGTTAGGACAGCGTCCAGATATTCCTGAGAGTGTTCACAGATTTCAAAGGTTATATTTTAGAACAAATCATTATTTAGCTGAAAAGTCATATCCAAAATTCACTATTTTCATCATCGTGAGAACATTGGAGCCCTCATCATATTATTTATTATTCTTCATAGAATATCAGGCTCGGAAGGGACCTCAGGAGGTCATCTAGTCCAACCCCCTGCTCAAAGCAGGACCAATCCCCAATTTTTGCTCCAGATCCCTAAATGGCCCCCTTAAGGATTGAACTCAAAACCCTGAGTTTAGCAGGCCAATGCTCAAACCACTGAGCTATCCCTCCAGCAGAAATTCTCCTGTTTAAAAACTTCCTATATCTGTAAAATCAGGATCAGTTCATTAATAATTGGTTGGGATTTTCAAAAACATCTATTTGAGCTGGGAGATCAAGTCCCATTAAATAATCAAGGAAACATGCTTCTAAGTCATTCAGATCATGTCTACACTAGGAAAAAGGTGTCTAACACATGTTAATTAACAAGCAGTAGAATCCTAAGCATAGACATGGCAGTTGTAGTATTAGCCAGTCAAGATAAACCCAACCGCCTTGTCTACTCTCGCGTTTTAAAATGTTAGTTAACTGCACTATAACATGCCTTTTCCCAAGTGAAGACAAGGCCGTAGACACATTAAAATCCCCCCTTCACCTTCCACCTCAAGTCTCAGAAGCATTGAAGCTTACACATCCTGTATAGTTTCATATTTTGTCATGTCATAATTATTAGCTGGGTAGCAGCTCCATACAGATCTTCATATAGATAGAGCTTATCCAACTACTTGGTGAAAATAATATTTATGAGGAACTTTGGATAAAATCACTGAAATGCTTTTGAAAATTTTACCCACAATCTCTTGACCAGCCAAAGACGAAAGAAGGCATTTCTGGTCACTGCTGTCACCTGGGAAACAAGGTATAGAGACTGGTTGTAATATGGACGCTGTGGGCCAAAATCTGCCTTCATTTAAAACTATCCAAACCCACTGACTTTGCTTAAGTTGAACAGTTGTAGCTAAAGGGGGAATATGGCCATGTACCTTTTACTGCTTCATGGCCTGATTCTAACTCTCATTTACCAGGAGAAACTCCATCACCAATGTTGTTAGGCTGGTGTAAAAACAGTGTGAGTGGAAAATGCTTTGCTTCTTAAAAATAACAGACCTTGAAATATTTTGGGAAAAATTAACATATAGGTTGGATGTTAACAAAACTAAATTTCAAAGGCACTCCAGAATAAACAACCGATACAGATAAACTCAGCAAATGTGCTATCTGCTCTTCCATACTAACTGTTTGAATTACAGAGAAGCGATGTCATGGTGTTATTCAGAAATGAGTGAGGCTAGACTTGGGGCTAAATTATGTTTGTTTGTTTTGTCTGCCTAAGAAAGAAACAGTGCATATTGTTATGGTGAAAGGTGCAAATGGCTAGTACTATACAGTCATTGATGGATGACTCCCAACACAGAATTCCCCTTAGAAGATATCACATAGTAACCTCCCCAGTGGGCTATTATGGTTCTGTGTGGTCAGAGCGCTCTTCTTTGGCTTGCACATATACAGACACTTAGGGAAACTATTCTGAATTAACTAACGGGGTGAAGGAAGGTAAAGTAGTTAAACTGTATTAAACTCAGATGTGGATGCTCTCATTCAGAATTAATGTGGCCTCAATTAAACCAAATTAAGGTCACATTAAAGCCATTCGAATTCTGAATAAGAGCATCTACATTGGGATTTAATGTGAGTTAACTATTCCACTTAAAAAATTCAGTCAGATTATTTTTCCCGAGTGTCTCTATGTAGACATGGCTTTGTGTCTCTGGCTTGGTCTACATTTAAAATTTAGGTTGATATGGCAACTGTGCTCAGGGATGTGAAAAATCCAGAGAGAGAAAGACAAGTTTTTCATCTTACCCAGAGGTATTCTTCAGGTCTAAGAAATTTACTCAGACTGTCACAGCTAAATCCACACCCCTAAGTGCCGTAGCTATGCCAACCTAACCCTCAGTCTATATGCAGCTAGGTCAATGGAAGAATGCTTCTGTTGACCTAGCTACCGTTGCTCAGAGAGGTGGTGCTCTGACAGCGACGGAAATACCCCTTCTGTCCCTGTAGGCTGCATCTCAGGGTTATGCTGACATAGCTACAGCGCCATAGCTGTATATCCCGATGAGTCGAAAGAATAGTAAATATGGCAGGCGACCAGCTTGGCTTAATGGTGAAATCCTAGCGGATCTTAAACATAAAAAAGAAGCTTACAAGAAGTGGAAGGTTGGACATATGACCAGGGAAGAGTATAAAAATATTGCTCGGGCATGTAGGAAAGATATCAGGAGGGCCAAATCGCACCTGGAGCTGCAGCTAGCAAGAGATGTCAAGAGTAACAAGAAGGGTTTCTTCAGGTATGTTGGCAAAAAGAAGAAAGCCAAGGAAAGTGTGAGCCCCTTACTGAATGAGGGAGGCAACCTAGTGACAGAGGATGTGGAAAAAGCTAATGTACTCAATGCTTTTTTTGCCTCTGTTTTCACTAACAAGGTCAGCTCCCAGACTGCTGCGCTGGGCATCACAGAATGGGGAAGAGATGGCCAGCCCTCTGTGGAGATAGAGGTGGTTAGGGACTATTTAGAAAAGCTGGACGTGCACAAGTCCATGGGGACGGACGAGTTGCATCCGAGAGTGCTGAAGGAATTGGCGGCTGTGATTGCAGAGCCCTTGGCCATTATCTTTGAAAACTCGTGGCGAACGGGGGAAGTCCCGGATGACTGGAAAAAGGCTAATGTAGTGCCAATCTTTAAAAAAGGGAAGAAGGAGGATCCTGGGAACTACAGGCCAGTCAGCCTCACCTCAGTCCCTGGAAAAATCATGGAGCAGGTCCTCAAAGAATCAATCCTGAAGCACTTACATGAGAGGAAAGTGATCAGGAACAGTCAGCATGTATTCACCAAGGGAAGGTCATGCCTGACTAATCTAATCGCCTTTTATGATGAGATTACTGGTTCTGTGGATGAAGGGAAAGCAGTGGATGTATTGTTTCTTGACTTTAGCAAAGCTTTTGACACGGTCTCCCACAGTATTCTTGTCAGCAAGTTAAGGAAGTATGGGCTGGATGAATGCACTATAAGGTGGGTAGAAAGCTGGCTAGATTGTCGGGCTCAACGGGTAGTGATCAATGGCTCCATGTCTAGTTGGCAGCCGGTGTCAAGTGGAGTGCCCCAGGGGTCGGTCCTGGGGCCGGTTTTGTTCAATATCTTCATAAATGATCTGGAGGATGGTGTGGATTGCACTCTCAGCAAATTTGCGGATGATACTAAACTGGGAGGAATGGTAGATACGCTGGAGGGGAGGGATAGGATACAGAAGGACCTAGACAAATTGGAGGATTGGGCCAAAAGAAATCTGATGAGGTTCAATAAGGATAAGTGCAGGGTCCTGCACTTAGGATGGAAGAATCCAATGCACCGCTACAGACTAGGGACCGAATGGCTAGGCAGCAGTTCTGCGGAAAAGGACCTAGGGGTGACAGTGGACGAGAAGCTGGATATGAGTCAGCAGTGTGCCCTTGTTGCCAAGAAGGCCAATGGCATTTTGGGATGTATAAGTAGGGGCATAGCGAGCAGATCGAGGGACGTGATCGTTCCCCTCTATTCGACACTGGTGAGGCCTCATCTGGAGTACTGTGTCCAGTTTTGGGCCCCACACTACAAGAAGGATGTGGATAAATTGGAGAGAGTCCAGCGAAGGGCAACAAAAATGATTAGGGGTCTAGAGCACATGACTTATGAGGAGAGGCTGAGGGAGCTGGGATTGTTTAGTCTGCAGAAGAGAAGAATGAGGGGGGATTTGATAGCTGCTTTCAACTACCTGAAAGGGGGTTCCAAAGAGGATGGCTCTAGACTGTTCTCAATGGTAGCAGATGACAGAACGAGGAGTAATGGTCTCAAGTTGCAATGGGGGAGGTTTAGATTGGATATTAGGAAAAACTTTTTCACTAAGAGGGTGGTGAAACACTGGAATGCGTTACCTAGGGAGGTGGTAGAATCTCCTTCCTTAGAGGTTTTTAAGGTCAGGCTTGACAAAGCCCTGGCTGGGATGATTTAACTGGGAATTGGTCCTGCTTCGAGCAGGGGGTTGGACTAGATGACCTTCTGGGGTCCCTTCCAACCCTGATATTCTATGATTCTATGATTCTATAGTCCCCGTAGAGTAGATATGGCCTCAGCATGGTAGCACAAAAGGAGGGTGGATGTTCAGGCTCATCCTGCCAGGTGAGCAGCCCTGGACTAGGTGTCAAGGCTGATTTCCCACTCTGGCACTTCGAGTGCAGAAGTGGGGCCTGCAAGGATTCTAAAAATTAATACTGGCCACTCCAGGCTTGTATTAAACTCCCAGGGTTACAGCTTTTCTCTGACCTTGGATTGATAGATGCTGCCACCATCCAAGTGCAGAACCCCTTTGAGAGCCCAGGAAGGTGCACTTGGGAATTCCTTCCTGTGGGGTACCCTCAAGCCCTTTCACCCCCACTCCGGGGAAGAGCTGAGAAAGGGGAAAAAAAGGAAATCAGCTGTTGCCACCAGCTAATTAAACAACATGTGCACAAACCTCTTAAGACACAAAAATCCAATTCTGTTCTTAAAAAAGGTAAATTTTATTAATACAAAAAAAGAAAGAAAATACATCTGGGAACTCAGACTATTGCTAGATTTTCAAAAGAGCAACTACAAGGATTAAGCACCAAGAATAGCTTTCTTGAGGTCCAGCTTAAAGGTTACAAGCAAAACAAAAGCACCTGGGTTAGCACAGAGGAATCCACAAGCCATAACAAAATAAAAGGGATAAACCTAATCGCATCTTCCTGGACGTTTCCTGATCTACTTACATGTCTGGGGTTTTAAATGAGTAGTTTCTAGGTATGATACTAATGATTTTTTCATACCTGGCCCAAACTTTTTACAGCATAGCTGCTGCCCTGTCCGCCTCTCCCTGGGAGAACAACAACAGACAGACAAAAGGGGAGTCTTTTTTTTCAATTTTAAAAAGTTCTAACCTTCCCATTGGCTCTTTTGACCAGGTGCCCACTCATTTCCTTTTACCTATGCATAGCAGTGAGACTTTTTAACCCTTTACAGGTAGCGCAATTAGAGAACATCTACTAAGAGGTATTTTATAGCTACTGGCTGGCTGGTTGTCCATAAAAGGGAGCTACCCGCACCCCACTTGATTTATCACACTATGGCTTTCTCACAGCAGAAAACTTGGGCTGGGGCAGAAAGAGGAGTCTATGAAGCAGTGTGGCTGGAGAGAGAGAAACAGAGGCCCAAGACAGCTGCCAGTCAATACAGGGCAGGAGTGCCTGGGCAGAGATTTCTGCAGAAGGGAGTGGTCTGTATATGTTTGTTACCACGTGGTTCAGAGGAACAGGACTCATGTACATTTAGTAAATAAACAGGTTTCAGAGTAGCAGCCATGTTAGTCTGTATTCGCAAAAAGAAAAGGAGTACTTGTGGCACCCTAGAGACTAACCAATTTATTTGAGCATAAGCTTTCGTGAGCTGTAACCCTTCTGCCCATCAGAGTTGGCAGCAACAAGGGCTGGGTTCAGTATCTAGGGGTTCCATTCCAATAACACAATGCAAAACCGGCTCGAGCCCCCACCCAGTGACCTGGGACAAATATATACCACCCCCGCTGGGCGCCTCCAAGAGGCAACACTTCCCCTCTCGCAAGCACAGAGTCTGAGTGTAGCAAAAAGCCTTTTAATAACAGAGAGAAACAATGTGGCATTTTGTTGGGGAAACACCACCAACAGGATTCATGACACAACCCATGAGCAAAAAAAAAACCCACCCCAAGTAAATTGGGGCATGTCCTTTGCCTTTGGTTCTTGAGTCCAGCAACCCAAAATCACCCCAAAGTCCCAGAAGTCCAACAACCCAAAAGTCTCTGTCCCTGGTCAGGGCAGCCCGCAGAGTTCGAAAGTTCATCTGCAGAGTTTTACCTCCCAACGTGGGTGGAGGTGGGGGGGAAGAGGTAAGGGGCACCTTACATGATCTGAAGCTGACTGCCCCACAGCTCCATAGGGCTTCACTCTGATCCGCTCCACGAGCCACTCCGCTCCTCTGCACCCGCCGCTCCACAAACTGCTCGGCTCCGCGCCGCTCAGCATCCCACAAGCAGCTCCCGCCGTCCCATGACCTGCTCCACCAGCCGGTCCACAAGCCGCTCCATCCGTCTCGCAAACTGCTCCACCATATATCTTCAGGCTCCCCCACTACTTAACACAACACTCAGTGATTTCAGCTCTTAGTCAGTTTAGCTCTTTTGTGATTTCAGCTTGTAGTAGGGGAGCCTCAGGGCTGGTGCACCATTAGCCCAAAGTGAATTCAGCTCAGCAGCCTGTAACTAGACTCCTAATGGAATAAAATTAGCTCTGATATTCCACAGTGGAGAGAGGAGGAAGTGCAATTAGCATGTAAAACCCTCACCGGGGGCCCATGCCACCAACTATTAATACCTGTCCCCAGCTGTAGCTCACGAAAGCTCATGCTCAAATAAATTGGTTAGTCTCTAAGGTGCCACAAGTACTCCTTTTCTTTTAGTAAATAAACAGTATCACTGATTTGTCCTGTAATTGGGGAACTGTCCTGCCAGGCCCTGAATTCTGCTACTGCTTTGTAAAGGGACAAGTTTTTGTTTTTTTGTTTTAAATTTAGCTTTAAATTAAAATAAGAACATAGGAACATAAGAATGGCCATACTGGGTCAGACCAAAGGTTCATCTAGCCCAGTATCCTGTCTTCCTGCCCATCCTGGCCAATAGCCATTAAGGGACCTATCCTTCATGAATTTATCTAGTTCTTTTTTAACCCTGTTATAGTCTTGGCCTTCACAACATCCTCTGGCAAAGAGTTCCACAGGTTGACTATGCGTTGTGTGAAGAAATACTTCCTTTTGCTTGTTTTAAACTTGCTGCCTATTAATTTCATTTGGTAACACCTAGTTCTTGTGTTATGAGAAGGAGTAAACAACACTTCCTTATCTACTTTCTCTACACCAGTCATGATTTTATAGATCTTTATCATATCCCCCCTTAGTCGTCTCTTTTCCAAGCTGAAAAGTTCCAGTCTTATTAATCTTTCCTCATATCAAAGCTGTTCCATGCCCCTAATAATTTTTGTTGCCCTTTTCCAATTCCAATAGATCATTTTTGAGGCGGGGCGACCACATCTGCACACAATAGTCAGGATCTGGGCGTACCATAGATTTATATAGAGGCAATATGATATTTTCTGTCTTATTATCTATCCCTTTTTTAATGATTCCCAACATTCTGTAGCTTTTTTGACTGCTGCTGTACATTGAGTGGATGTTTTCAGAGAACCATCCACAATGACTCCAAGATCTCTTTTTTGAGAGGTAACAGCTAATTTAGACCCCATCATTTTATATGTATAGTTGGGATTATGTTTTCCATGTTTTCCAATAAAATAAAATAAAATAAATATGTGCCTAGCCAAGGATATGAGAGCCAATGTGGGTGAAGAAACATCTTGTATTAGACCAACTTCTCTTGGTGAGAGATAAACACCTTCGAGCTTACACAGAGCTCTTCATCAGATCTGGAAAACGTAATGAATGGCACAAATTAACACAAAATGGAACAGACTGTTTAGCATAAGTAATTTCAAGGGACCAAAATAAAATAAAATAAAAATAAATAAAACTGGTGCCTATCCAAGGATCTTGGCATCCTGGCCATAAATTACAAAAAAAAAAAAAAAAATACAATTACACAGCCAGCAGAACATAAAGCTCCCATCTAAGAACTCTGATTCCCCTCAAAAGCCCCTCTCTGCAGCACATTGCAGTGAAATGGACTGAAAGCTTTCACATATTATTTCAAATGGAAACTGCTTCACTTGAAGAACTGTCAAGTTCACATCATATATACCAGGAGCCAGATAAAACATATATACCAGGAGCCAGATAAAAACATACATACTTTTTTTCTGGAAGGTTGCAGCATACATGACTTTATTGCTTAGAATTCCGAAGGGCAACACACAAGAACCAAAAACAGAGAGCGAGAAAGCTGGCTGCTCTCTTAAAAAACAGAGAGGCACAACTCACCCAACCTTAGCCGAGGCTGGCTGGTTGCACACTGACTCTGATCCCATGCTTCCATACAGAACCCGCTGCCTGCAAGCAGGACCAGGAAAACCCTGAGAATTCTTTTAGTACAGTTTTCAATGCATGATAAGAACCTCACTGTATTTTGCTTTCTGCCTTTCTCTCCTGACTAGGGTGATGGCGTGAAGAGCCATGTGCCTTTACAATGACTCCAATTCAGCAAACCATCATTTTTCAGAAAAGCACATGCTGAACTTAAAAAGGACTTCTGTGGGTACTTTGCTGAACTGGTGCCTATAACAGGTGCTCTCACATTTTCAGTATATCATTATGTTGACTCAGAAAAATAATTCTGTTTATGAGGAAGCGCTCTACCAGTACTCTCCCTAGCCAAGAGCTTCAAAATGGACTAGTCATGTTGGGTGCCCAATTTGAGAGACCTTGAAGGGCCTGAATTTCAGAAAGAGCTGAGGAGCCCCACTCTGAATATCAGGCCTTCTTAAGGTCTCTCAAGCTGGACACCCAAAATCAACACTCAGTTTAGAAACTCTTGGCCACTGAGTTCAATAGGACTGTTCACAGTGTAGGGTACCAACCCACATGAGTCAAGCCCACAGTGTCCATGGAAAAAGAAGGCTGAGCTCAGCAGTACGATCTTCCTCAGACAGCCACACACAGCCCCCACGTAGACAAGCCCTTTTGGGCTGATGGGTTATGTAGATTTTTTTTTTAGTGACTTGTGTCTTTAAGGGTATGTCTATATTACAATAAAAAACCTGCAGCATCATGTCTCAGAGCCTGGGTCAACTAACTTGGGATTGCTGGGCTCTGCCTGCGGGACTAAAAAATGCAGTGTGGACATTCAGGCTCAGGTTGGAGCCTGGGGGTCTGAAAACCACCCCCTTCGCGGGGTTTCAGAGCCTGGGCTCCAGCCTGATCCCAAACGTCTACACTGAAATCTATAGCCCCACAACCCAACCCCAGCCATCACCGTGCTGCAGGGCTTTTTATTGCAGTGTAGACATACCCTAAGGCACAGCCCATGGTAACAGAAATCCTGCAGACTCTGATGAGTGAAAAGGGGCAGGAAAACTGCTGGATATCCCTAGCTGAGAATTTCCTCTCTGTAGGGAAGTAAATCCTCTGGCTTAGAGCTTGTGTTGCTGGCCTGCATGCCACCCCAGCTCCTGCACTGTATGGCATAGGGGCATGAACTGCCATGTCTTGAGCATGACAGAACTCCGGTTAAACTGATCTGATGTAATGGCCCTTTGGGGCCATAGCTAGGAGCAGCCCCAGAGCTGGCATAGAACTGGTCCCAGAATTAGGGAGTTGCAACTGACCCCTTTGTTCTCCCAACTGCCACATCACCAGAGTACGTCCAGTCGGAACAGGGTGCAGCTAAGCGTATGGCTATGTGCAGTCACTGGCTGTGACTGCAGCTCGAGGGGACAGGCCTGAGCTAGCTTTAATCTCACTAGCACAGGCCCTGGAGCAGCGAAGCTACGGCAGCACCGGTTGGGAGTAATTATCCGGGGTTCTGGGCTCCTTGGTTTGTACAGCCTGGATTGAAGCTTGTGCTGCTGCAGCTTCACTGCTCGAGGACTCGAACTAGCGAGATTAAAGAGCTCACAGGCAATGCCTGCAGCCTAGACACGCCCTGCGTCTCTGGCCCATTGTGCCTCAGGGAGAGTCAGTGCCTCCAGCAGCCCTGGAGAGGGCAGGCGCTGTGCCACACTTGGACAGCAGTGGTGCTGGAATCACATGGCCTTGCCCTCCCGGAGCACTAGGACTATGACAGTGAGTGCCCCTTCCACCACAGCAAAGGTTCTCATGTGATCTACCCCCCCCCCCACTCACTCCCACACTGGCTGTACGTAGTGACACCCTCACATATTGTTCAGCTTTCCCTGCAACGTACCGTGACACAGGGGAAGGGAAGGAACAGCCTGGTGTATTTCAAGGGGGAATAACGAGAAATCAGGTGTCTTGTATTTCTGAGCATCTGTGTCTATTTTGATTGCTGCTCTCATTTCAGATCAGCTCCGTGACTCTTCCCGCATGAGCTACCAGAGGCATGGAGCTACGGGGACAGCTCTCCAGCTGCTTGTTCTGTGCCACACTCCTAGCAGCGATTCCCTTTTCAGGTAATAGCATCGTCGGTAAAACACTTCGCAGCACAAAATCCCTGGAGAGAGAGACCCTAAACCTGCACGAAACCCCTGCTGGTATCTGTGTTTCAGCAGAGAAAATGTTTCTGTTTGTGTTACTGAGACACAAACAGGCGATTCAGGAGGCATTTGGGGATCTGGTCCTGGAAGCATCTGGGTGCTCTCAGCTCCTACTGAGCTTGGCATCTCACAGCAGGTTCTCAGCACATTGCCAGTTTCAGACTCTTTGTTAGCCCCGGTGTCATAAATATAAAGGGAAGGATAAACACCTTTAAATCCCTCCTGGCCAGAGGAAAAACCCTCTCACCTGTAAAGGGTTAAGAAGCTAAGACAACCTCACTGGCACCTGACCAAAATGACCAATGAAGAGAAAAGATACTTTCAAAGCTGGAGCGGGGAGAAACAAAGGGTTCTCTCTGTCTGTGTGTTGTTTTTGCCAGGATCAGAACAGGAATGCAGGTCAGAACTCCTGTAAAGGGTTAATAAGCAATCTAGCTAGATATGTGTTAGATTCTGTTTTGTTTAAATGGCTGATAAAATAAGTTGTGCTGAATGGAATGTATATTCCCGTTTTTGTGTCTTTTTGTAATGTATGGTTTTGCCTAGAGGGATTCTCTATGTTTTGAATCCGATTACCCTGTAAGATATTTACCATCCTGACTTTACAGAGGTGATTCTTTTACTTTTTCTTCAATTAAAATTCTTCTTTTAAGAACCTGATTGCTTTTTCCTTGTTCTTAAGATCCAAGGGTTTGGGTCTGTGTTCACCTATGCAAATTGGTGAGGATTTTTATCAAGCCTTCCCCAGAAAAGGGGGTGTAGGGCTTGAGGGGATTTTGGGGGCAAAGATGTTTCCAAGTGGGCTCTTTCCCGGTTATATTTTGTTAGACGCTTGGTGGTGGCAGCAATAAAGTCCAGGGGCAAAAGGTAAAATAGTTTATACCTTGGGGAATTTTTAACCTAAGCTTGTATAAATAAGCTTAGGGTTTTTTTCATGCAGGTCCCCACATCTGTACCCTAGAGTTCAGAGTGGGGAAGGAACCTTGACACGTGGTTTCTCCAGCGAGATGCTCAGTTCATTATGGACCTGCAGTCAGTACAAGGTGGAGATGTATGATTGGTCTGCTCTGGGGATCTGCTCCAATTCTAGTCATCGGGGAAAGATGACCAGTGCAAAACCCTTGTATAGACAAAAACACCCCCACCCCCGCCACACACACACACACAATATGGCTTGGTTGAGCTTATCCCAGTTTTAAACTGGATACACAGCACTAATGGAAATGACATCATGCTCTGTCTATATTTAGACATTTGTGCTGGTGGCTGATGGCTGGAATAGGGCAAACACAGGGTTGAAATTTTGATTTGAAACTTTTGTTTCAATAGAAAAATGTCCTTTTCCAAAAATAAATTTACGTTTTTTCAACAGACCTCCTTCCCCATCAGATTATCAGTTTGGGATTTTTTTCCCCTCCTTTTTCTTTTCTTTTTTTTTTTTTTTTTTTTTGCCTTTCTTCATTCTCTCCCCTCTTTTCCAATTTTACCATTGAAAAAGGAGAAAAGTGAGAAAAAAGCAGACAGCACTCCTCCCCCCCCCGCACAAAAAAGAAAAGAAAATATATTTTATTAGACCATTGGGAAAAAATGGGGAAAAAAGCTCTCATAGAGCAGCCCTAAGATCTCCCAGGGAGGCTCTAATTCAGTGGTTCTTAACCTTTACTGCAGCCTGCACCCCTTTGGTTCTCAAAATATGTTCTCGCACCCCTTATCAAAAATTGTTGAAATAGGTCAGTTCTTTAAACCTGTTTGTATATTACTGTAATCGTGAAAAAATGTGTAATGTTAATAAATACATAGGATTGATGAAACAAAGTAGTTGTACTTACGTGCCTGTGCTTAATTTGTGTTTTCAATTATTTACCTTCTAAAAAAATCTGGCATGTCTCACACACCCAGAAAGGTCATCTCGCAACCCCAGGGGGCGTGTGCATCCCAGGTTAAGAACCACTGCTCTAATTATTTGGTATGTTTTATCTGTTATACAATGTCTTGTACACTGATGGTGCAATAACAAAATGTATCTTCATTCTTCTTCTTTGATTCCCATCTGTCAGCTCAGCAGCTGTGATTAGGGTTGGGTGATGTCTTTCCACCACTTTCTGTCTTGAACCAGCTTCATGGCTTCCTTTCTCTTTTTGTTCTATGTCATTGTATCTACCCAATGCATTCTCAGTCTTCCTCTATTTCTAGTTCCTTGCACTCTGGTATGTATTGACAATATGGTATCCTTTTTAGGTCCATTCCTGACACATGTCCAAACCATCGCAGTTATCCTTCTTCAATCTTCTGTAACAGGGTTGTTTCTTGTCCTAGACATTTTCTTCTCATTTCATTTTTTAAAATTTTCTGCAGTCTTGAAACTCTCAGTATACCCCTCAGCCAGTTCATTTCTGCAGGCAATGTCTTCTGTTTGTTAGCTTTCCTCATACTCCAGCGTTCCAATCTGCAGCACAGTATCGGCATGAGAGTTTCTTTGTTATTGAAATGTATTGAGGCTTCCAGATGTTGCAGTTTTCCAAATGCAGTAACAGCTAGTCCAATTTTTCTTTTTACGTCATCTTCACAATTCCCATGCTTTGATACTAGTCCTCATTTTTTCTCACTTGTTCTAGTTCTTTGTCTCCACCTTTGATCTTTATCTGTTCCTCTTGTCTTCCAATTGCCATATTTTTTTGTCTTCCCTGTGTTGATGTTCAGTCTGAATTTTCTCCTTTCCCAGTCTAGCTGGTCAGTAATTCTTTGTAATTCCTCCTTGGTCAATGCTATGAGTCAATATAACCTGCGAAACTCAGGTTCTTAACAATAAGAATGATCTTAGATCCTTAATAAACAATAACAAAAGCATTCAATTGCATATTTGCAGAGTATTTCCACTCTTAAATTTATGAAGATAGATTCTTGTCCTACTGCTTAGAATTCATGTCTATTACAGACACCCTCAGTTTTGTTCTAGACAAACCCTCAGGGTACGATTACACTGCAGTCGGAAGACTGATTAAGCTCAGGTAGGAAGCTTGAATCTAGCTAGCTTGGTTAAAAATACCATTGAAGACACAGCTGCATGAACCCCTGTGTGAGTTAGGAATGTGAATATGTACCCAGAGTTCAGGGTGGGTTTATACATCCAAATCCCATGCCACCATGTGTTCATTGCTCTTTTTACCCATGCTAACTCGATTCAAGCTAGCACTGGAATGCCAACTGAGCTGCAATCCCTCCTCCAGTTGCAGTGTGGACTCTCCCTCATTTAGGTTTGCTTCTTTCAGAGAGTTTTGAAGTCAGCTCATCCCCAACTGTCACTGGCATCGTCGGCCAGGATGTGGTCTTACCCTGCCAGATCTCCACTGGGACACAGCCAAACAATATGGAAGTGCAGTGGAAGAAAATCATCCAGGCACCTATAGAGACTGTCCATGAATACAGAGCCCAGCCAGGCCAGGATGTGCCAGGGCCGAACTACCAGGGCCGGACCATGCTGTTGAAGGATGGATTCACCTCTGGGACTGTGTCTTTAAAGCTGAAGAACGTCCGACCAGCCGATGGGGGAACTTACAGCTGCATTGTGAAGTCTAATGAGCGGAGCGCTGATGCTGCAACTGAGCTTAAAATTGCAGGTTGGTGATTTCATTGGGCAGGATCAGATTTTGCCTGTCCACGATGCAGATGTGCAGTGAGGAGAGGGCACAAGGAGCCTTGTCCCGCTCTGTGAAGTGTATAAAGGCCAGGCAGAACTCCAGTCCCTGTCCCTCCCAGTGCCCTGAGGGTGCTGAGCAGGAGGCAGACCGACCTCAGCCCCACATGAACCAGCCCGTGGAACTGCTCAGCTCTGCAAGGGGCTGCAAGCTGCATGTAGCAGGCTGTGTACACCTAGGAGCTCTGGGGTAGGACAACTCCCCACCCGCCCCTTACTCTAAACTGTGCCTGTATGGAGCAACTGAACCCCAAACACACGGAATATGAAACACTGGACCTGATTTTCAGTCACATCAAGGACTTCTTATGCTGCACTGTCAGTGTAAAGGGGTCTTAAAATGGGCAGAAATGGCCCCTTGAGAATAGGCCCTGGGCAGGTCTCTGGCTGGCTTAATGGCTTTGCACCCACTCAGCACCCAGCCTCCAACAGAAGGGCAGATTGGGATGTGTTAGGCACCTGGGCAGCGCACAATGCACCATGGATGTCCTCTGCTTACCAGGGCCCATGGGGACCAGTTGCTCTAACGTACACCAGGGGGCTGGGCAGGCCTTACCTGGCCCCAGAATACAGAGAGAGTGAAGGTGGCTTAAAGCCCTTTCTCTCTTCCATCCTTGCCCCAAGTGCAGGGACGAGGGAGCGGAGAAACAGGCCCAGCCCTCTGAGATCCCTGTCCAAGGGATTGTCTGTGCTTCAGTGTAGACTCACACTACAGCAACAGGAGGGGTTCTCCCATCACTATAGTGAATCCGTCTCCCCAAGAGGAGATAGCTAGGTTGACAGAAGAATTCTTGCATCAACCTAGTGCTGTCTATACTGGGGTTAAAGCAGCTTAACTGCACCACTCAAGGGTGTGGATTTTTCACCCCCCCAAGCAATGAAGCTGGGTCAACCTAACTTTTGAGGGTAGACCTGGCCTGAGAATTGGCATTAGCATGTGACATTTTGGAGGCCAGGCAGCCATACAACTTGCTATTTATTGTGGAGACTCGTCATGATCTGGAATTCCCAGGAGGAGCAGGTGAAGAATTTATTTGAACTCCAGTAACAAAAACACAGAAACTGGGACAGTGTCCTAAAATAAATCCATAACAAAGGGACAATGCTGTTTCCCTGAGGATAGTCCCTTCCTAATCTTTCTCATCTTGTTTTAGCTGTTGCTTCCGTGTCCATCGACGTGCTGGGTCCCCAGGACCAGGGGATTGAACTAGCCTGCAGGTCAACAGGGTGGTTCCCTAGCCCTGAACTCCACTGGGTTACAAAGAATGGGCAGGATCTGCAGCCTGTGACCAAAACAGAGCAGGATCATGAACTTCTGTTCAGTATTCTGAGTCACGTCACCGTCCTGGGAGAGGAAACTGGAGAAATCAGCTGTGTTATCCAGAACAGCCTACTGAAAACAGAACAGAAATCTGTCATTCTCCTCTCAGGTGAGCCCTGTGCATCACGCTTTAACCTTGGAGCTGCTTCTCTGCCCAGAGTCATGTCCCATCAGGCTCTAGTGTCTATATTATCGATATAAGAATGTGGCAGAACACAGCTTCTCACATAACTCAAAAGGATACTGCCCTAATACTGTTAGAAGGGCCCCATTGTGTTAGATGCTGTACAAATAACTAAACTAGACAGTCTCTGCCCCAGAGAGCTCACAGGGTAGGATTAGGACAGGAAGAAACATATAAAAGGGTAAACTGGGTGGAAAAGGCAACAGGAAAAGAGGTAGATTTTGGCTGCCGTGTGACTTTGTGGACAAAGCACTGGACTGGGACTCAGGAGAGGTGGGTTCTGTTCCCAGCTTCGCCACTGGCCTGCAGGGAGACCTTGGGCAAGTCCCTTCCCCTCCCTGTGCCTCAGTTTCCCCATTTGTAAAATGGGGATAATGATATTGCTCTCTTTTGAGATCCACTGATAAAATACACTATATAAGAGCTAGAGATGATTATTACTAATTATCAGTTGTCTCAACTCACCATCTGTCTCACTGTTCTGATGACTCATTAGAACTTGGATAAATTAATCAGTTGTTTAGCAGCAGTCAGAGACCAACTTCTAATTTTTATTCCCACAAGGCACCTCTCTCTAAATCTGATGCCCACTCATTTGTGTGCACTATACCAGCAATGGAGATTGGACAGCTTCAGACTCCAAACTGGTGTGAAATAACAGCCAGTCCAATATGTCAGAAATCACTACACTGAGGAACAATTCCCCCAGTGCAGAAGGCTGAAACAAGGTTTATGAACTACATTAGTCCTATGTAAGTCCAAGAGGTCTTGAACTGTCCACGTATCCTGGGATTAATGTTACCTCTGAAGAATGTGCCGGGATGTTCATTGATCATTCAGGGCAGTGTCTGAAAGTGATTTTCTTGATCTTGGCATGTAAAATCTAGAATCAGTGGGCCAAATCCTCTGATGGTGTAAATGGCAGTAGTTCTACTGCCTTCAGTAAAGCTCTGCTCATTACACTAGCTGAGGATCTGGCCCGTTGACTCCAATGGAGCGGGACCAATTTACATCAGCTGGAAATTTGGTCCAGTGTCTTTATCATTGCCCAAAATTGCTAAGGACCCAGGAACACATTATGGTGATCTCACTGACACTGAATAGCACATTGATCTGAAATTAGTCCCATTGGTTTGAAAGGGTAAGATACAGTTCACGGTGAGGAAGGTATGAGAAGATGGTCTACAGAAAACAAGCAGTATAAGAGCAGGAATGAATTTGGGATATTCAATCTGGCTCTTCCTTACTCAAGAGCTAGATTATCAGATGGTGTAAATCAATGACAATTTACACCAGTTGCAGATCTAGCTGATACTCTGTACTGCAAAACCAGTCAACTCCTGTACTTCACACCTCCATGGAGACTGACTCATTGTTCCTAAGTATGGGGAAGAGATGGCATGGTTCCAGGGTGACCTTTTTTATATATTGTTTTCAAAGGTGATATTTTCCCTCATGTTTCTCCATGGCTGGCTGCATTCTGGGTGTTATTTACTTTCAGTCTTCTTGCGATTGGTGCCTGTGCCTTTTTCGGATATAAAGGTAAGTGCATGTTTAAAGTCCATCCACAAAGGGGGAAATAATAATAATAAAATTATAATCAACTGAAACACAAACATCAAACTAAACTGAACTACAATGTTTATTGGTGCTCAAAAAGACTTCAGGGTTGGGTTGGCTTTTTTTATGTTTGTTCATCTCTGATTAACATCTAATTCCAGAAGAAGAATTTTTTTAAAATGCTCTGTTCTAGTATTTTGAATAGGAGTAGGAAGTTATTTTACCTATATTTTTGGAACTGGTGCGAGTGCTGCTGGAATCCTACACTGTGTTCAGTTCTGGTGCCCTCAGTTCAAGAAGGATGTTGGTAAACTGGAAACAATGTTGGAAGTGCCACAAGAATAATTAGAGGATTAGAAAATATTCTATAGATTGATAGACTCCAGGAGCTCAACCTGTTTAGTTTACCAAAGAGAAGGTGAAGCGGTGACGTGATCACACATTTTATAACTTACGTAGGGAACAAATATTTGATAACAGGCTCTTCAGTCTAGCAGATAAAGGCACAACAAAACTGAACAACTGGATGTTCAAGATACACAATTTCAGACTGGAAATACAGCATACATTTTTTAACAGCCAAGTCCATCCACTTTTTAACCTGAGCATAGTTTGGGGGGCAGGGGGCACTGTTGCCTCCCCAAACTGCAAGCCTTGAGCAGGCACGGGGCAGCGCAGACAAGGGCTGCACTTCACAGTCCCTGCCTGCAGTGCCAGGGTCTTCCCAGTGCCGGCCCCTCTCAGTGGCTACACCTCTGCTCCTCCTCTTCCCCCACCATGAGTCCCTGTCCCCTATCCAGGTCAGAAGCCAGAACCAGGCTGCTGCCCAGGGAGCCCAGGCTGCTGCCCAGGGAGCCCAGGCTGCTGTGGGGAGCCCCAGAAACCTCCATCTGCCCTAGGTGGTGCGCCCTGGTGGGTGCAGACACAGGCCAGGGGCTACTCTTGGGCCCCCCAGTTCCCCACCCAGGGGTAAGTGGAGGGTCCGGGGCTCTCCACAGTGGCCTGGGTTCCTTGCGCGGCTCTTACCATGGTCCAGCTCTGGCTCCAGCCTGGCCAGGGGTCAGGGCCTCAGGGGAAAGAGGAGGAAAGGAGGTGGGGCCACAGGGGTGGGGCCTCGTGCCCCCTCCCCCACTTCTATTTCTCACACTCCTGGTTCAATAAAATTAGAATATACATAAGTGATGCCTATTTCCACAAGTCTCAAATTGTTCATGAAGCATTTTATGTTTCTTGTTCCTTCCCTTCTCTTTAACCCTTCAGCTTCCTCTGTATTTAAGTGCTTCCTTCTGCCAACCATAAATAATATATCAAATGTGCACTGTACTAATCGTATTTTCTACTTGAATAACACAAGCACTTTGGTGAACATTTGTTTTATTGTATCTCTTTGGCACCACAACAATTTACTCAGCACACCAAAAACTTTGATTCTTAATCTTATAGTCAAGCAGAAGAGGTCTAAGAAAAAAACATCAAAAGAAGAGACTTTATTCCTAATGGGTAATGTATTTCTCTTTCTTAAGTTATCCTCGATGTGTTTATACTCAGTTTTGACGTCTCTGTTTTAACTGTAATGAATTTTTCTTGCATGATTTTTATACGTATGACACTTGATCTCCTATCATAATTTAAAACATTTAATAAAGTTATTAAACAAGATAATTTATTTTTAATATCTATTTCGCTCATCAGTGCAATCTAATGACTATTTCTTCTTGAGAAATCTGTCTCCGTTGGTGATTACATGTTATAGGGTAAGATCTGTACAGCTTGACAGCTTATCTTAAATGTCTTACGGCATCAAATAAATGTCACTAAGCCAGAAGACAGCGTATCAGTCATTGCACTGATCTCAAGGAGCATGTGTAAAATAAGCTCATCTCACACTCTTTAAATGGTATTTCCTCCTCTTTCCGTATCCCCACCTATTTTCACACCTTGCTTTGTTAAATCTATTTCAGGGGCCGATCCTGTAAAGCTTTATTTGCTGTAGTGCACCACCCCAAATATGAAATCAGAGAGGTGTGAGCATGCTCTGGGTCCTTGAGCAGTATCCCCAGAGGTACAAAGGGGCAGGATAATGAATCCCACCCCTGGGAAAGGGACATAGTTCAGTGGACATATATGGTGTAATCTTGGCCCCATTGAGTTTGGTGGTACTTTTGACACTGACCTCAATGAGCGAGAATGTCACCCACAGTCAGTACATAATAATCGCTGCTTCCCCTGAGGCAGTCTGGTGCAGTGTGGTGTAAGACATGAGCAACTGCAATTCTGTTCTTATCTGTGCCACTGGTTTAATGACTGACCTTGGGCACGTCACAGCGCTGCTCGGTGCCTCAGTTTCCCCAAGTGTAAAATCGGGACAATGACACTCCCCTCCCTTGTAAAGTGATTTGGGATCAAAAGATGAAACACACTAGATAAGAGCTAGGTATTATTATTATTACCCTTCAGGATCCAGCTGTGCTCCCTAGCCACAGGGTCAGGCTAGGCCACAGAGCTCAGCTTTTCCCACCATCGGCCCAGGGTTTAGCCCTAAATGTGGAACAAAGAGCCAAAATGAGGGGTATAGTTTGGAAGCAGGAAGCTTGAGATAGATTTAAATGGACTGAAAGAGACAAGGATGCCACAGTTACAGGGTAGCTGCTCCTCTGGTCCCTCTAGAACAGAGATGGGCAAACTAAGGCCCGCGGGCCACTTCCGGCCCATGGGACTGTCCTGCCCAGCCCCTGAACTCCTGGCCCAGGAGGCTAGCCCTCGGCACCTGCCCTGCTGTTCCCCCTCCCCCACAGCCTCAGCTCACAGTGCCACAGGCGCACTGCTCTGGGCAGCAGGGCTGCGAGGTCTTGCCTGACCCGGTGCTCTGTGCTGCGCGGTGGCGTGGCTGGCTCCAGCCGGGTGGCACGGCTGCCTGTCCTGGTGCGCTGGGCGGTGCGGCTATAGCGCCACCAGCCACCGGTGGTCCAGGCAGCGCGGTAAGGGGGCAGGGAGCAGGGGGGTTGGATAGAGTGCAGGGGAGTTTAGGGTGGTGGTCAGGGGGCGGGTGTATGGATAGGGGTTGGGGCGGTCAGAGCGTGGGGAACAGGGGGGTTGAATGAGGGCAGGGGTCCTGGGCAGTCAGGAAGGAGAGGGGGGGTTGAATGGGGCGGCGGGGGGCAGTCAGGGGACAGGGAGAAGGGGTGGTTGGATGGGGCAGGGGTCCCGGGGAGGCTGTTAAGGGACAGGGAACAGAGGAGGTTGGATGGGGCAGGAGTTCCAGGGGGACCATCAGGGGGTGAGAAGCGGAGGGGGGGGTTGGATAGGGGGCGGGGGCTGGGCCACACCTGGATGTTTCGGAAACCGAGTCCAGTGAGGAAGGATTTAGTTGAGTGAAGACTGATGTACACCCTTGCTATTGTTCCCACTCCCATTGCTTGGATATTTGGAGAGTGGGCCATTTCTGCTATCTCTCCCCCATATCCTTGACTGTCTCTGAGAGAGAAAGGGATCCTGACTGTCCATTTTAAACCTTAAACCATCCTTCCAGTACATTTTTCCAGTTATCTAGCTATCAGTTTCCTCCAGCTCTTTCTTAAATTACCACAGATAAGTTAGCAAATATGTAGACTGCGTAAACTGAACTTACCCTCTGCATCAGAGAGCTCTGGATGGGGAGTGCGGCAGGACAGAGCTGCTAGAGCTGGGCCTGAGCTGTAATAGCTGAGGCCATGACGACACCCCACACTATGCCTGAGGGACACTCTCACCCTCTGCAGAGCACCCAATGTTTCTCTCCGCCTATATGGAAGAAGGGTTCGGACAGGCATACAGCGCTGCAGTCCTTTACCTGGATCTCAAAGTCCCTTTAGCACCACACTTTTTCCAATTCCACATAAATATCCCTCAGTGAGGATTAATCATCCAAAACTTAAACTATCATTCCATTAAATGTTTCCAGCTATCTAGCTATCAGTTTTTTCTAGCTCTTTCTTAAGTTACCACAGATTTTGCACAATGTAATTCATTTACTGGGTAATGGTTGAACCATGGTAGCAAGGGAAAAACTGAACAAGAGTTTAAAAGGCTATACTAAATGATGGATTCTTTTTTTTTTCCAGCTCCAGTGGGGAAGGTATTAGGTGAGTGAAGACCCATGTTCAGCATTCAATTAGTAGCTAAATGGACATACACGGACCTGTTTTTCACTTCTCCCCATTTTTTCTTTTGCAGATGCACTCCAGGAGCAAATGGGTGAGTTTGACTAGTTTACTGAAGTGTTACAGTTCACACCCCGAATTTTGTGGCTCCTCTGAGGGTTCCACTAGCCCCAACTGCAGTCGAGATGCTCTCATTACATGGCCTCTGGGTCAGTGGAGAGAAACACTGGAAATCCTCACAATATTATTGGCTCATGTCTCATCTCCATAAGCAGGAAAAGGTTGGCTACGCAGTAGGCTAAAGTGCAGTGGCTGAAGATGAGAAGGAGTAGGAAGGTTATATTCACTCTTTATTATACACTGATGTGACCACTGCTGGAATACTGTGTCCAGTTCTGGTGTCCCCACTTGAACTAGGAAGTTGATAAATTGGAGTGTGTTCAGATGCAGATCCATTGCATCTCCCCACACTGCTGACACATACCAGATGGCATGGGAGATGGTGTCTGCTCTGTGCTGTCTGAATCTGTGGGGAGGGACAGATCCACTGACTCTTTGACAGCCACATGTGGGGCCCAAAAAACCTTGTTAACCACAGCTGGAGTGTCAAAGCCCCATTAGCACCACACTTTTTCCAATCCCACATAAATATCTGTTAGTGATGATTCCTCATCCAAACCTTAAGCCATCCTTCCAAAACATTTTTCCAGCTATCTATCAATTTCTCGAACTCTTTTTTGACTTAAGTCATCCCCGATTTTGCACTATGTAATTCATTTACTGGGTAATTATTGATCCATGGTATCAGGAAAAACACTGAAGAAGAGTTTAAAAGAGTAGTAATTGATGGATTCTTTTTCCTCCCCAGCTGCAATGAGGAATGAATTAGGTGAGTGAAGACCCATGTACACACTGGATGTTGTCCCCACTCCCATTGCTTGTATATCGGGGAATGGAGCCATTTCTCCTGTCTGTCTTCCCTTTCCCTGGCTGCCTCTGAGAGGGAAGGGCATCCTGACGGTCCACTCTCTTCCCCTCCCATAGCAGGGAATACAGCAGGTCCAGGCAGACCCATTGCATCTCCCCACACTGCTCACACATACCAGGCAGCACGGGAGCTGTGGCCTTTGCCCTGTTGTCTGTCTGAGCCTGAGGGGCGGGGAAGACCCACTGTCTCCCTTAGAGCCCCATGTGGGGCCCAAAACACCTAGGGTTATGCAATGTTCTCCAGGGGTCAAATATTGCCCGTTGTGTGGTGTCTCTGTCCTCAACAGTGAGCAGCAAATTCACTCTTTTCTCTGCCCAGGAGTGGGTCACATTACAGAAAGTTGTAGCATCTGCCATTCTGTGAAAGAGAGAACACAGATGGCCAGGAGCCTTTATCTGAAGCAGCAGTTGATGAAACAAGGCAGGAGTCCTGCATAGGCATCAGGACCCTCTAGTCTTTGCATCTAATTGCCCTCATCTGCCTTCCACCTCTGAAGTGATGGAGGACAGAACCTGGGGCTCTGATTCTCCTTTAAAAAGGGAAAGAGGTCATAGAATTTTTCAGGAATCACCTCTTTGAAATAGGAATGACAAGAAAGATTGGGGGAAAGGAGGGATTTGTCATCTTACTCCTCGGAGACAGCCTCGAGATGTCCACAAGAACATGCTACCCAGGGTAGTAGTGGGCAACCGGCCTACATCTGCCTGGTCCTGGGTGGGAGATTTCCAGTACCATTTGATTATATCTGGCATATGGCTGTCGAGTCTGATCCCTATGAACATAGTTGTGTTACTGCCGTTTCGAGTGCTTTCAAGCCCGCAGACCTCTGTAGCAGTTGCCAAAAAGACTTAATTTGTTTGTCCACACCAAGAAGGCGAATTGCTTATTGGTCTGCATTAATAGCCGCATTTTCAAGAGATGGAGGGAAGTGATTATTTCCCTCTATTCATCACTGGGGAGTTCACTGCTGGAGTATTGCATCCGGCTTTGGGGCCCCCACTACAGAAAGGATGTGAACAAATTGGAGAGAGTCCAGCGGAGGGCAACAAAAATGATCAGCGGGCTGGGGCACATGACTTACAAGAAGAGGCTGAGGGAACTGGGCGTGTGTAGTCTGCAGAAGAGAGAGTGAGGTGGGATTTGATAGCAGCCTTCAACTCCCTGAAGGGGGGTTCCAAAAAGGATGGAGCTTGGCTGCTCTGAGGGGTGGCAGATGACAGAACAAGGAGCAATGGTCTCAAGTTGCAGTGGGGGAGGTCTAGGTTGGATATTAGGAAACACTGTTTCACTAGGAGGGTGGTGAAGCACTGGAATGGGTTGCCTAGGGAGGTGGTGTAATCTCCATGTGTCAAGGTTCCTTCCCCACTCTGAACTCTAGGGTACAGATGTGGGGACCTGCATGAAAACCTCCTAAGCTTACTTTTACCAGCTTAGGTTAAAACTTCCCCAAGGTACAAATTAATTTTACCCTTTGCCCTTGGAATTTCCACTGCCACCACCAAACTTTAACTGGGTTTACTGGGAAACGTAGTTTGGACACATCTTTCCCCCCAAAATCCTCCCAACCCTTGCACCCCACTTCCTGGGGAAGGTTTGGTAAAAATCCTCACCAATTTGCATAGGTGACCACAGACCCAAACCCTTGGATCTGAGAACAATGAAAAAGCATTCAGTTTTCTTACAAGAAGACTTTTAATAGAAGTAAAGGAATCACCTCTGTAAAATCAGGATGGTAGATACCTTACAGGGTAATTAGATTCAAAACATAGAGAATCCCTCTAGGCAAAACCTTAAGTTACAAAAAAGACACACAGACAGGGATAGTCATTCTATTCAGCACAGTTCTTTTCTCAGCCATTTAAAGAAATCATAATCTAACACATACCTAGCTAGATTACTTACTAAAAGTTCTAAGACTCCATTCCTGTTCTGTCCCCGGCAAAAGCAGCATACAGACAGACAGACACAGACCCTTTGTTTTTTCTCCCTCCTCCCAGCTTTTGAAAGTATCTTGTCTCCTCATTGGTCATTTTGGTCAGGTGCCAGCGAGGTTACCTTTAGCTTCTTAACCCTTTACAGGTGAGAGGATTTTTCCTCTGGCCAGGAGGAATTTTAAAGGGGTTTACCCTTCCCTTTATATTTATGACACCATGCTTTGGGATTTTGAAGGCTTGGCTTGATAAAGCCCTGGCTGGGATGATTTAGTTGGCGTTGGTCCTGCTCTGAGCAGGGGGTTGGACTAGATGACCTCCTGAGGTCTCTTCCAACTCTAATCTTCTACGATTCTATGATTCTAAGTGCATATATGGAAAAGTGTCCTTTTTTTTTTTTACAGCCCAAGTCAAGGAGAACATGGGTAAGGTGGCTTTGACTTTTGCTGTTTGGATCGGGAAGGATCAATCATGTAGCCGTTAAAGTCATTGGAAGAGGAAGGGTTCCTTTAACAGCCTAGGGTCATGATCTTTTGCTCTAGCAGTAAGCAGGAGGGGAGTACTTTTGGCAACTGGGACTGAGCAGTTAGCAAATATGTAAAGTGCGTAAACTGAACTTACCCTCTGCATCAGAGAGCTCTGGATGGGGAGTGCGGCAGGACAGAGCTGCTAGAGCTGGGCCTGAGCTGTAATAGCTGAGGCCATGAAGACACCCCATGCTCTGCCTGAGGGACACTCACACCCCCTGCAGAGCAGCCAAGGTTTCTCTCTGCCAATATGGAAGAAGGGCTCGGACAGGCATACAGCGCTGCAGTCCTTTACCTGGATCTCAAAGTCCCTTTAGCGCCACACTTTTTTCCAATTCCACATAAATATCTGTTAGTGATGATTCCTCATCCAAACCTTAAGCCATCCTTCCAAAACATTTTTCCAGCTATCTATCAATTTCTCGAGCTCTTTTTAAACTTAAGTCATCACTGATTTTGCACTATGTAATCCATTCACTGGGTAATTATTGATCCATGGTATCAGGAAAAACACTGAAGAAGAGTTTAAAAGAGTGTAGTGATTGATGGATTCTTTTTTCCCCCCAGCTGCAATGAGGAATGAATTAGGTGAGTGAAGACCCATGTACACACTGGATGTTGTCCCCACTCCCCTTGCTTGTATATCGGGGAATGGAGCCATTTCTCCTGTCTGTCTTCCCTTTCCCTGGCTGCCTCTGAGAGGGAAGGGCATCCTGACGGTCCACTCTCTTCCCCTCCCATAGCAGGGAATACAGCAGGTCCAGGCAGACCCATTGCATCTCCCCACACTGCTCGCACATACCAGGCAGCACGGGAGCTGTGGCCTTTGCCCTGTTGTCTGTCTGAGCCTGAGGGGCGGGGAAGACCCACTGTCTCCCTTAGAGCCCCATGTGGGGCCCAAAACACCTAGGGTTATGCAATGTTCTCCAGGGGTCAAATATTGCCCGTTGTGTGGTGTCTCTGTCCTCAACAGTGAGCAGCAAATTCACTCTTTTCTCTGCCCAGGAGTGGGTCACATTACAGAAAGTTGTAGCATCTGCCATTGTGTGAAAAAGAGAACACAGATGGCCAGGAACCTTTATCTGAAGCAGCAGTTGATGAAACAAGGCAGGAGTCCTGCATAGGCATCAGGACCCTCTAGTCTTTGCATCTAATTGCCCTCATCTGCCTTCCACCTCTGAAGTGATGGAGGACAGAACCTGGGGCTCTGATTCTCCTTTAAAAAGGGAAAGAGGTCATAGAATTTTTCAGGAATCACCTCTTTGAAATAGGAATGACAAGAAAGATTGGGGGAAAGGAGGGATTTGTCGTCTTACTCCTCGGAGACAGCCTCGAGATGTCCACAAGAACATGCTACCCAGGGTAGTAGTGGGCAATCGGCGTACATCTGCCTGGTCCTGGGTGGGAGATTTCCAGTACCATTTGATTATATCTGGCATATGGCTGTCGAGTCTGATCCCTATGGACATAGTTGTGTTATGATTCTATGATTCTAAGTGCATATATGGAAAAGTGTCCTTTTTTTTTTTTTTTTTTACAGCCCAAGTCAAGGAGGACATGGGTAAGTTGTTTTTGACTTCTGCTGTTTGGATGGGGAAGGATCAATCACGTAGCCATTAAAGTTATTGGAGGAGGAAGGGTTCCTTTAACAGCCTAGGGTCATGATCTTTTGCTCTAGCAGTAAGCAGGAGGGGAGTACCTTTTGGCAACTGGGACTGAGCAGTTAGCGAATAGGTAAAGTGCATAAACTGTACTTACTCTCTGCATCAGAGAGCTCTGGATGGGGAGTGCAGCATGACAGAGCTGCTAGAGATGGGCCTGAGGTGTAGTAGCTGAGGCCATGCAGACACCCCACACTCCACTGAGGGACAGAGAGAGGACAGTGTCCCCCCAGACCTGGGCACTGAGAGTCTCTGCAGAGCACCTAAGATTCCTTCCCCCCTATATGAAGAAGGGCTCAGCCAGCTCTGCAGTCCCTTACCTGGATTTGAACTCCACAGTTTTTCCCAATTCTACATGAATATCTGTTAGTGATGAATAATCATCCAAATCTTAAACCATCCTTCCCAGTACATTTTTCCAGCTATTGAGCTATCAGTTTCTCTAGCTCTTCTTAAGTTACCACAGATTTTGCACAGTGTAATTCATTTCCTGTGTAATTGTTCATACATGGTAGCAAGGGAAACACTGAACAAGAGTTTAAAAGACTTTCCTTGTTGCCTTTTTTCCAGCTGCAATGAGAGAGGATTTAGGTTAATGAAGACCCATGTACACCCTCTCTGTTGTTCCCACTCCCAATGCATGGATATTTGAGAGAGGTGCCATTTTCCTTCTCTCTCTTCCATATCCCTGGCTGCCTCTGATAGGGAAAGGGATCCTGACAGTCCATTTTCTTCCCCATCCATAGCTGGGAATAAAGCAGCTCGAGGCACACACATTGCATCACCGCACTCTGCTCACACATACCGGCAGCATGGTAGATGTGGCCTGTGCCCTGTTGTCTGTCTGAACCTGTGCGTTGGTACAGACCCACTGACTGTCTAAAAATCACATGTGGGGCCAAAAATACCTCCGTAGCCACAGCTGGCGTGGAATTGTACTCAGTCGGCTAGCCCAAGCCAGCATGGTCACACTGCTACTTTTTAGTGCACTAGCTCAGGCAGAGATGGCGCGTGCACGTCTCCCCATGCTGGGAATTTCACCTCCTAGCTGCAGTGTAGACATACCCTTGGAGGGAATTGTACTTCTGTGTCCTGCCTAGTAGGAGCTGAACAGTTGAGAATACAGCCTCTGGCAGCCTGAAACATTGTACGTGTGGATGGCAAGGTTCATTGTCTGTTAGAGTGAGAGGGGAATGTGTAAGAGGGATGTCAAGGCTGAATCCCAACTCTGTCACTCCAAGTGCAGAAGTGGGGCCCGCAAGGATTTTAAAAGTTAATACTGGCCACTCCAGGCTTGTATTAAAGTCCTAAGCTTACTGCTTTTCTCTGACCTTGGCTTGGTAAATGCTGCCACCACCCAAATGCCACAAAACCCACTTTGAACCCAGGAAGGAGCACTTGGGAATTCCTCCCTGTGGGGTGCCCTCAAGTCCTTTCACACCCCCCTCTGGGGAAGTGCTGAGAAAGGAAACAAAGGAAATTAGCTGTGCCTACCAGCTAATCAAATAACATGTACAAACTTCTTAGGACACCAAAAATCCAATCCTCCTCTTAAAAAAAGTAAATTTTATTAAAAATAAAAAGAAAGGAAATACATCTGGAACTTATACTTTTGCTAGATTTTAAAAGAGCAATTCCAAAAATCCAGCACCCAAAATCGCTTTCTTGGGAGTTCAACTTAAAGGTTACAAGCAAACAAAAGGTTGCAGAGTAGCAGCCCTGTTAATCTGTATCAGCAAAAAAACCATGAGTACTTGTGGCACCTTAGAGACTAAGAAATTTAACAAACAAAAGCATCTGGGGTTAGCATGGAGGAGTCCACAAGCCAATAAGAAATAAAAGAAATAACCCTAATCACATCTAGCTAAACATTTTGATCTACTTCCACATTGAAGTTCAGATAACTAGTTCTAGGCATGATCTGATGACTTATAAGCATACTTGGCTTAGCTGCTTATAGCATGGCTGCTCTGACCCTTCAGCCCAGAGAGAACAGATAAAGGGGAAGTTTCTTTCCCAATTTTAAAATGTTCTACCTTCCTATTGGCTCTTTTGGTCAGGTGCCCACTTTTTTTTTCTTTACCTGGGGGACTTTTTAACCCTTTACAGGTAAAGCAAGTAAAGAACAGTTAGCAAGAGGGATTTTACAACTAACTGGCTGGCTGGATGTCCATCAAAGGGAGCTCCCCCCCGGCCCCCCGCATTTATTTATTACAAGGGAGTTAGAAACAGATCAAAGCTCAGGAGAGCAGGTAACATGGTGAGGTGACGGTTTGGCTGGAGGTGCAAGACAGACAGAACAGATCTCAGCCAGAGCAGGATTCCTGCCCTGGTTTCTAATCTCAGCTCAGAACAGCCCGTGTGTGTGACAGAGAGAGAGAGAGAGAGAGAGAGAATGACCATTCAAGTGCCATTATGTCTATATTAACTCGTCAAAAGGAATTGCCCCCAACTGCATCTGGAATCCTCACTTGCTCTCAGGCTTGACCTTCCCTACTGCCAGCAGAGATGACTGGTACCTGCTGATAGCGGGAGGACACAATTTCAAGGTTTGCCTCCTGCAAACAACTTGAGTCACGCTCCGCCAGGCATGCCCCCCCTTACCCTAAGAGGCCCCTTCCCAGCTGTTTGCTGCGCCCTCTTCCCTTGACTGCAGCTTGCAGCTTGCCAGCTCCAGGAGCTGCTGCACAGGGACAGCGTCCAGCCAGCAAACCCTGGCAGAAATTGGAGGTGGGAGTAAGAGGGGGGCACATGATCCCGCATCCCCCCCACACGCACACACATCATCTTTGGCTGCTGGAGGGAGAAAATCTATAGTCAATGCCTCTCTTAATCCAATGTCTGTTGTTTTCTTACTTTTCTTTCAGAATGGAGAAGGGTTCGGAACAATTCAGGTAACAGACACACAGCACATGGATGGAGGTGCTAATACTGTGGTGCTGGGTGCAGCGGGAGAATCTCAATGCATTAGAATCTTTTCCAATATTAAAGAAATCATCATATTTGCTACTATAATCAAACGAGAAACACAAACTGTTCTTATCAGAGAGACAGCTCCTAAGGACCTTACTCCCCAGCTCCCAAACTGATTACAAGGCCTGAACCTAACTTTATTTCCACAAATTTCACACCACTGTGACTCCATTGACTTGTATGGAGTTACTCCTGAATTACAGCAGTCAGATCAGAATCCACCCCAGTGAGAGATTTCCTTGAATAAGGATTGAGGGTGTGACTTTCAAAAAAAACCCTAAGTGACTTCAGAGCACAAATCCCAGTTCACCTGGGTGTAACTTTCTCACTCCGTGCCCTTTATACCTCCACCCTCAATTCTGTATTTGTTTTCCCTCTCACTGAGGTCTGTAAACTTTTATCAATCCCTGGTGCTTCCCTGCCTAATAATCTGCCCTCTGCCCCAGTTATTCAGTGAGGTTTCTACTCCCAGATGAACTTCATTTGCCTTGTGCCCCCCTCCGGCAGGCCAGCTCCCCTCTGAAAGTCCTGTGCTCCTAAGTCACTTTGGCACAGCTCCTCCAAGATAATGATACCAATGGGAGGTAGGCATCTAAATACCTTTGAGGAGTTGGGCCTTAGTGTTTACTTGGAGCGGGGTTTTCAGAAGTGCCTAAGGAGGCCCTCAGGATTTGGGCCACAGTGAAGGCACAGATGATGTGGTGGCAGGAATGGGGACTGCAATGAGAATCAAAATGCAGTGGAAGTGGGGATCACAATGGAGATTGCAGTGGTGACAGGCCTGGCCAGGAGTAACTCGAGGAGGTTTATGAGGCATTTGCTAAGTGATGAAGACAGTGGTGGGATCGTTGTTCTGGTGATAACGGAGACTGATGTTGATGTTGTTGATTATAATAATTATAGTGAGAGAAGATTAAAATAATACAGGGATGAGGAAGGGCACAGCGATGGTGATCTGATGATGAAGATAGTGTAGATAATCATTTATATGTTATAGCAATTTTCTGCTGACCATCTCAGAACTCTTTACAAACAATAAAACACCCTCTAGCACCTGATGAGGTTGGCACCATACTGAGCTTACTGAGGAGTAAACCAAGTCTCAGAGTTTGTAACCTGACCAATCTCACGCAGCAGTAGAGCTGGGAACAGAACCTACCGGTCCTGATTCCAGGATTCATTACTAGATAAAACTTTATTTTAATGGGTAAAATACAGTCTATTATAATGTGTTTTTATTTATGTGCATCTTATTTATTTACAATGATAGTAATAGGGGTATGTTGACATGACCAATGTTTGAGTTCTTAATAATCCAATTCTGTGTTTCATGATGAACTGCTCATCATAGTTAGCTGTCATAGGAAACATATTTTTGTCATTCTTCACACACACAATATCCCATAATGCTAAACACATAGTGGACCTGATTCAGCTCTCCGACACAATGGTGATGGTGTACTTTGCTGGCCATTAGTTTAAGTGAAGTTACTCTGGATTTACACTTGTGTAACTGAGCTCAGAATCTGTCCTGGTTTGATAAACAGTTCAGGGTTACTTTTATTTTGGGGCAAATATCAAGCAACTCTCGTTTCTGAAATAGTTCAATGCAACATTGAATTGGTCAAGTCCTGCAGTCCTTACTCAGGCAAAACTCTGATTGAAATCAGTGGGAGCTTTGCATGAGGAGAGGTGGCAGGAGAAGGCTTGTGGTGTATATTTTCCTCCTATTCCAGTTTATTCTGGCATTATAGGAGTGGTTCTCAGAAAGAAAACTCTCTTCCTGTAGATGACATCACTCTTGACGCAGACACAGCGCACCCCAACCTCTCCATTGCTCCCAATAAGAAGAGTTTGAAACATGAAGCCCAACCTCAAAAAGTTCCAGCAAACACAGAGAGGTTCGATTCAACTGTCTGTGTGTTGGGTTCTAAAGGATTCTTCTCTGGAAAGCACTACTGGGAGGTGGAGGTTGTGAGCAGCACTGACTGGGACCTGGGAGTGGCCAGAACATCAATACAGAGAAAAGGAAAACTTTCCTTGTCCCCTAAAGAGGGATTCTGGGCTCTGGGTCTGAGTGGGAGAGATTATTGGGCAAAAACAGACCCATGGACCCGGGTCATGGTGCAGAAAAAGCCCCAGAAAATTGGAGTTTACCTTAGTCACCAAGACAGGCAGGTGACTTTTTTAAATGTAACTGACATGTCTGTGTTGTTCATATTTAATGATTGTTCATTCTCAGGAGAGGTTTATCCATTCTTTAAAAATTCACACAAAGAAACAACAATGAGAATTTGCTCAATTAAAGAGGAATAAATATAACATGGCACTGATGCTGATCTTATACGGGGGTAACTGAAATCAAGGTTTTCACAAATGTATTTTGATGGAAAAAAAGCTGTTTTTTTTTTAATGTACATTGCCATGGTGTCTTCATTATATATTTTTCAAAAAAATGTTTTCATTTACGATTAGTTTTTTGCTTCTGACTTTTGTCCAATACAATATTTGACTAGCCTATTAAAATCCCAGTGTTTGTGGGGCATTTGATGGGCAGGTGTTAAAAAGAAGAAAACACCATCCTCTCTCACACTTTCCTAATTGGCAGCTTCACCTCCGAGGCAAAATAAAAAGCTTCTCCCTGGAAAACAGAAGCTCAGATCTGGTTTGGTTGATTGCAGCACTCTCCTCTGGGTACCTGTAGGTGCAGAGCAGTTTGTCTGAACCCTCTGTCCCCATAAATGATAAACAAGCTTCAATGTTTTTTCCTTATATGCTCTTTTTCCTCCTTGGAAAACTCACTAAACTTGAAATATTCCTAAACTATATTCCTAAATATAGTCTAGGCATCCCTAGACTATATTTAGGAAACAAAACCAGTTCTGGAGATACAGGATGCTCCTTTGTGAGCAGCAATAAGGAGCAATATGGAAGATATGGGCTGCGTGTCACCCTGAACTGTCCTGTCTTGCTGTAGCTGGTGGCTCCTGGACGTGCTACTCAGCTGCTTCGACCCCAGAGACCCTCTGATGAAGAGAAGCAGTATTCTCCCTAAGTGCTGCTATGGAAAAAGTCATTTTGAAAACTACTATGGGTCCAATCCTGAAAATTGCTGAGCTCTCTGGCCCTCATAAAATCATAGACTATCAGGGTTGGAAGGGACCTCAGGAGGTCACCTAGTCCAACCCCCTGCTCAAAGCAGGGCCAATCCCCAATTAAATCATCCCAGCCAAGGCTTTGTCAAGCCTGACCTTAAAAACTTCTAAGGAAGGAGATTCCACCACCTCCCTAGGTAACGCATTCCAGTGTTTCACCACTCTCCTCGTGAAAAAGTTTTTCCTAATATCCAACCTAAACCTCCCCCACTGCAACCTGAGACCATTACTCCTTGTTCTGTCATCTTCTACCACTGAGAATAGTCTAGAACCATCCTCTTTGGAACCACCTCTCAGGTAGTTGAAAGCCACTATCAAATCCCCCCTCATTCTTCTCTTCCGGAGACTAAACAATCCCAGTTCCCTCAGCCTCTCCATATAAGTCCTGTGTTCCAGTCCCCTAATTATTTTTGTTGCCCTCCGCTGGACGTTTTCCAATTTTTCCACATCCTTCTTGTAGTGTGGGGCCCAAAACTGGACACAGTACTCCAGATGAGGCCTCACCAATGTGGAATAGAGGGGAACGATCACGTCCCTCGATCTGCTGGCTATGCCCCTACTTATACATCCCAAAATGCCATTGGCCTTCTTGGCAACAAGGGCACACTGTTGACTCATATCCAGCTTCTCGTCCACTGTCACCCCTAGGTCCTTTTCCGCAGAACTGCTGCCTAGCCATTCAGTCCCTGGTCTGTAGCGGTGCATTGGATTCTTCCGTCCTAAGTGCAGGACCATGCACTTATCCTTGTTGATAAGCTTGTTGCAAAGCTCTGAAGAAAATGAATAGCTGAACTGAGAGCAACTGCTTCACAGGATTGGGTCAGAGTGCTCAGCATCTTACAGGACCAAATCCTATGTTCTGTATAACACACACACAAATGTACTGAAGGGAAACTCATACAGTGCTCTTCCCCATCCTAAGGCCATCACAACTGCCCAGAGGTATGTGAGATTCCAAGGTAATGTTACACATCACAAGTTCTTTAAAAACTGGGCTCAGTGGGTGAGTTAAAGCTGGAGTGGAAGCTCTATTCTGGAATTGCTTTATTCGTCTTTAAGAGGCTTACCTCAGGCCTCATCTTGTGAAGGCATGGTCCATAGCAGAGCTCCCACCATCAGGGGGAGTGGCAAGCAGCCCAGTCACTTAGGATGGTGCGGCCTGGTCCCCTGCTGTGGCTGGAGAGATCTGGAGAAGCTCCTCTCAGGACCTGTCTGTCCTGCTGCCAACTTAAACTCCATATTGCTAACACTGACCTCTTCAGCATTCCTCCCTAGTCCATCACTCTCCTTCCTTTCTCCATTCCTGGTATTAACTCTTATGCCCTGACTCACAACCTTGGTGTTATGTTCATCTCTTTCTGTTGACAAAGCTTGTCTGTTCTTTCGCCACAACAACTCAAAAATTCATCTGTCTCTTCCTATCCCTATGACTAAAATGCTTCTCCAGTCCTTGGTCAACTCATGCTTCCACGTCTCCCCCAACATCCTCCTCTCTGATCTGCCCAGCTTGCACCTCACATCCCAACTTTCATTTAAACTAGAGCAGCTAAAGGCATTTTCCTTGTAACGGATCCACAAGATCGGTGCCATCACCCAGGTTCTAAACAGTGTTTGAAGGGACCCTTTCTGCGTGTCTGAGGCCTTAGGGGTCCCACTCTTCCCTTCAGGGTAGGCCACACGGCCTCAATGCCTCCCAGACTGAGCCTCTGGGTTCCAGCTCTCCTGCTTCACACCATGAACTGTGCCCAACGCGTCCAACTGTGATCGATTCCTGGTAGAGATTTTCACACTCTTCATTCACCCATGCAACTTAGCCAGTATTTTCAGTGACACCCAAGCTGCCTTTTCAAAAAGGTTCAGGATTTATTAGCTCCAACACAGCATTGGAAGTCCTTAAGTTAGCACACAGAAATAAGGATTAAAGCATCGTCCATTCTGCTCAAGCCACAATACACCAGCCAAGCTGTAAGGAACTCCATTTTCAGTCCCCATCTCTCTCTCTCTCTCTCTGTTTTCCTTAGTAAGTCCCAGTAGAGAGCCCCAGCCACCAACTGTTTGTTCTCTCCTGGTCATGGCTCAATCCTTTGTTCTCCAGGCAGGGCCACAGTGAGTTCACAGCCCCCCAGGCTGGAGTATCTTGCTGTTGAGTGTCAACTGATGAGTCATTGGAGCTTGCATGATCTGTCTGGACTCCTTGCTGATCTGGGTAAGGTTCAACCAGTTTCTTAACAACTCTATTCATTCCACTCAGACACAGTCCTATGTTATTTAATCTGTCTTAAAACAAACATTCTCTCCCCCCACACTGGGTAGCAATGCAAAATGTGAGGGAAACTGAGGCACACATCATATCCACAAATATATTTTTTAAATTCCCACATTGTCCATTCCTCTCCTGCCCTGAGTCATACAGCCCTACCTCGCAGTCACCTTCTTTAATCCCTCCATTGTCTTCCTCTCACCCTTACATCAGGATCACACTTTTCACCCACATCTTCAAGGATCTGCACAGTTCAACTACATCCTGCTTTCATTTCTCACTATTCCCCCTCTTACTTCACCATGACTCCCACCCCAACACTTCCTGTTTATCCTTCTCCTTCTCTTCTCTTTATGGCTTCTTTCATGCTTCCCCATGTTCCTGAAGCTCCCTCTTCTCTTCAGGAAGAATGAAGACAAGATGTGTTTTCTTGCAAATTTCTTCTTATGTAAAATTCCTTCAGCAAAATGCTGTTATGTACCAATCTGCAAAAAGAACCACATGCTCACACAAACACACTGCTATATTATCCGATAGAATCACCAGCAAGCCCAGGGGCTGACTTTTGTTTTTCCCTGTGGTTGTTCCACCCCGGCTCTGCCACAAGGCCCCACCCTCACTCTGCCTCTTCCTACCCCTGCTCTGTCCACTCCCCTGAGCCCTCCCTGCCCACCCGCCGCTCACTCTTCTTAGTCCCTCCCTCCCCTGAGCTCCTCTCACCAGCCTCTGGCTGATCCAGGGCCAGCCCTGGGACCCACCAAACAGCTGATCCGCCACCAGCCCCGGGGCCCACCAAACAGCTGATCGGTGGCCAGCCCTGGGACCCAAGAAAGTAATGTGGCTAGTTGGTGCTGAGCACCCCCAATTTATTTTCTTTGGGGGCTTGAGCAATGGAGAAACCCTGGAGTTGGAGCCTATGCCAGCAAGGACTCATCCACAGCATAGTGTGTCTGACTATTGTTTTCTCTATCTATATAAGCCCAAGACGAGGAAATCTCTTAGACACAGGCAGATGAAATTCAATTTTGAGAAGTGCAAAGTAATGAACATTAAAAAATGTAATAACAACTATACATACATAATGACAGGGTCTAATTTAGCTGTTACCACTCAAGAAAGAGATCTTAGAGTCATTGTGAAAAGTTCTCTGAAACCAACAGCTCAATGTGCAGCGACAGTCAAAATAATCGAACAGAATGGAAACATTAGGAAAGAGATAGGTAATAAGACAGAAAATATTATAGGGCCATTATTTAAATCCATGGTACACCCACACCTTGAATACTGTGTGCCGTTCTGGTCATCCCTTCTCAAAAAAACATTAGGATGGGAAAAAGTCAGAGAAGGGCAACAAATATGATTGGGGGATGGAACAGCTTCCATAAGAGGAGAGATTTAAAGGACTGGGACTTTTCAGCTTGGAAAAGAGACGTCTAAGGCGGGACATGATAGAGTTCTATAAAATCATTAATGGTGTGGCGACAGTGAATAAGGAAGTGTTATTTACCCCTTTACATAACACACGAACTGGGGTCACCTAATGAAATTAATAGGCAGCAGGTTTAAACAGAACAAAAGGAATTACTTCTTCATACAACATACAGTCATCCTATGGAACTCATTGCCAAGGGATGTTGTGAAGGCTAAAAGTGTAACAGGGCTCAAAAAAGAATTAAATAAGTTCAGAGGATAGGCCTATCAATAGCTATTAGCCAAGATGATCGGGAATGGAACCCCATGCTCTGGGTCTCTCAAAGCCTCTGACTGCCAGAAGCTGGGACTGGATATCACAGGATGGATGACTTGATACCTGTTCTGTTCATTCTCTCTGAAGCATCTGGCATTGGCCACTGTCAGAAGACAGGATATTGGACTAGATGGACCATTCATCTGACCCAGTCTGGACGTTCTTATGTTTTTACAATTTTAAAGTGAGCATTGCCCTTTTCTTCAATGGGCCTATTCATATGCTTAGAGTTATGCATGTGCTTAAATACTTTGCAGGACTGGGGTCTTCAACTGTAAACTGTTCTCAACAGGAACCACATCTTCCTAAGTGTTTGATAACACTGATCCCATAGTTAATACTTAAGAAATAAGTATTGTTGCACAAAACAGGTAAATAGAATAGAATTGAAGGTACAGATGGATTGAAAGATATAAAATAAATTTATATCACACTTATTTCTAAATATATCCAGTGACTGCACTAGGAATGATTTTCATTTCACATATTGATCTTCTGAAAAAAAATATCATCTCTAAAATTTATAGAAAATAGGTTGACTGAATCCACTTCAGTTTACCAGCATAGCTCCGAGCTCTTCTGAAATCTCCAAAGGGAAAGAACAATGAATATCTTGCAAATCTATGAAAAAGTGAAATACAGTGGAGTTTAACATCTCTTCTGTCTTCCTACCCATGTGTTTATAGCACGCTCGTCTCCATTCTATTTGAATCTAGTTAATATATGAACAATAATTATAATGTTCATTGCAAGAATAACTGTTTAATTTTGATAGATTCGTAGACTCCAGCCCCAGAAGATAACACTGTGATCATCTAGTCTGACCTCCTGTGTAGAACAGGCCATAGAACTTCTCCAAAATAATTCTTAGAGCAGAGCTTTTAGAAAACCATCCAATCTTGATTTAAATATTGTCACTGATGTAGAATTTACTCTGAGCCCTGGACAATTGTTCCAATAGTTCAGTAGTCTCCCAGTTAAAAATTTACATTTTATTTCCAGTCTGAATTTCTCTAACTTTAACTTCCAGCCATTGGATCATGTTGTACCTTTCTCTGCTAGACTGAACAGTCCATTCTTAAATATTTCTTCCCAATGTAACTACCTATAGACTGTGATCAAGTCATCTCTTAACCTTCTCCTTGTTAAGCTAAACAAATTGAGCTTTTTGGGCCTATCACTATGAGGCGTGATTTATAATCCTTTAATCATTCTCATGGCTCTTCTCTGAACCCTCTCCAATTTATCAACACCATTGTTGATTTGTGGGCACTAGAACCGGGCACAGGATTCCAGCAGCAGTTGCTCCAATGCCAGATCGAGAGGGAAAAGAGCCTCTCTGCTCCTGTTCAAGATTCTACTGTTTATGCATCCCAGGATAGCTTTAGCCCCTTTTACCCATACTGGGTGCTCGTGTTCAGATGATTATCCACAGCCACTCCCCTGGCCCTTTAAATCGCCGTCAGTCAGAGCCCTGCTGCCAGAGTTCTGGGGTAGCGGCGGCGGCCAGGACCCCGGGGCTCTGGTGGTGATTTAAAGGGCCCGGGGCTCCAGCTGTGGTAGCGGCAGCAGTCAGGAGCCCCAGGGCTCCAGCAGCAATTTAAAGGGCCCGGGGCTTCCAGCAGTGGCCAGAGCCCCTGGCCCGTTAAATCACCGCCAGAGCTCCTGGACGCCGAGGCCGCTACTGCTACCATGGGGGTCCGGCTGTGATTTAAAGGGCCCGGAGCTCCCTGCCACCACAGCCAGAGCCCCGGGCCCTTTAAATCGCAGCCGAAGCCCCGGGGTAGCAGCGGCAATGTAAAGGGCCTGGGGATTTAAAGGCCCCGCCACTTCTGGTTGAGCCCAGCCGCCCCACCCCCCTGCTGCATACTAGTAAGTACGTACTGCATACCAGTAAGTCCCTTTAGTTACTTTCACCTCTGCCAAGCAATCCAGATTGTTCTGAACCACTGACCTGTCTTCTTCATTATTTACCACTGCCCCAACTGTTATGTCATCTGCAAACTTGATGAGTCATGATTTTATATTTTCTTCCAGGTCACTGATAAAGATGTTAAATAGTACAGGGTCAATAACTGATCTCTGTGAGACCTCACTGGAAGCCCATTGGCTTGATGACAATTCCTCATTTGCAATTATATTTAGAGACCTATTAGCCAGTTGATAATCCATTTAATATGTGCAAAGTTAATTTTGTATTCTATTTTTTAATCCAAATGTTGTGTGGTACCAAGTAAAATGCCTTATAGAACTCTAAGTATATTATGTCATACTATTACCTTTATCAACCAAACTTATAATCTCATTACAAAAAAAAAAAGACATCAAGTTAGCTCGACAGGATCTATTGTCCATAAATCCATATTGATTTGTATTACTTGTCTCAGCCTCCTTTAATTCTTTATTAATCAAGTGTTGTATCAGCCGCTCTATTATTTTTCCCAGGATCAATGTCAGGCTGACAGACCTATAATTACCAGGGTCATCACATTTACTCTTTTAAAAAATTGCTACAATATTCACTTTCTCCTGGGCTGATGGAAGTTCCTGAGTGCTCAAAGACTTATTGAAAACAAAAGAATTCATCTTACCCAGCTCTCCTGACAGTTGCTCTGAAGCAGAGCAGTACTCCAGTCACTGACACTCATTTTTCTTTCTTTTCTGATACTGTTTTTAAAAATCTGACAGCTCTGTATAAAGGATGTTCAGGGAATGCGGCTCAGTCACACAACTGTTATTTGTGCAGGTAATTCTTTAGCCATGCTAACGATCCCATTAAAGTCAATGGGATTTATCACGTAAGTAAAGGCTACAGAACTGGGCCCTATTCTCATAAGAGTTTTGCATGCAGGAAGAGTGGCAATAACATGACTATGTAAGCTGTGTTTCAGTGGGAGCTGGGCACCTATTTCCCTTAAGCTCACTGGAAATATCACAGGCTAAAATGATAGAGGCAGTGAAATATTACAATGACCACTATGTGCTGTGACAGTCAAAGACATGAAGTAGCTAGCAATATTGGTTCACTTTATTAGGTAAATACTTCTCCAGCTGTGCATTAGCCAATTTATATTCAATTGTCTGCATTGAAATCCCCTGTTTCACTCAGCCCTTTAAATTGCATCCAGCCAAAAGTAAGTACTGGAGTCTGTTTATCGTAGTTAGAGTCTCAAGCACTTTATGTAAGTTACTGTACCTGTATCATAAACTCAGGCACCATAAAGAAGTTTTGAGTTTGTATCTTAAACATCATCAAAGAATGAAAATGTGATCATGCATATTGTGTTCTAGAGCTGATCAACAAGCTATTGATGAATAAATTATTTGCTGAATATTATTCATCCATTTAGGAAAGTGAGTGATAAATGACGACAAAAAATCACAATCACAAATAAAACTACCAAAATGCATCAAAAAATTATCTATTGTGACTCTATTAGCCAGCTCTCCTGTATACTATTATTGAGTCCTCCCTCCCACTTATTGTGTGAAAGGGAAGTACAAGGTTGAATGTGTTGACTTGTATGATTGTTGTCTCTCTCCTAGCACTGATGCAAAAACTAAATGAGTCAAATTCGCCCTTTGTGTAATTCCAATGACTTCAGTAGAGTTAACACATGTATAACCTCTTTAAAAATAGCACCACTTATGATAATCTCAGCATTATGGTTAGCATAAATACAAAATATTAGATATATGAATCAATCTAAGTATAAAGATATTGTCATAAGGAAGACAGAATATTATAATGATTTTACAAGTGTGTATGTATCACCAGTGCCTTCTGCTGAATGGAATCAGAACTGTTCAACTCTCCCTTATGTCTAATAGCTATTAAAGACTTCTGTTTAGATGAAGTGTTAGGGGCCTATGCTATAGGGAGAGTAGGGCATGCGTAACATGTCTGCTGTTGTCATGAAGATTAAATTGGCTGTGATGTGCAGGACAGTAACAAATTTGAAGTCCTTATTAGAATATCAGGGTTGGAAGGGACCTCAGGAGGTCATCTAGTCCAACCCCCTGCTCAAAGCAGGACTAATCCCCAATTTTTGCCCCAGATCTCTAAATGCCCCCCCTCAGGGATTGAACTCACAACCCTAGGTTTAGCAGGCCAATGCTCAAACCACTGAGCTATCCATCTCCCCTGACCTCCCCCACAAAATATAAATGACATTTGATAGTCATAGAATATCAGGGTTGGAAGGGACCTCAGGAGATCATCTAATCCAACCCTCTCCCCAAAGCAGGACTAATCCCCAATTAAATCATCCAACCAATTTTTGCCCCATATCCCTAAATGGCCCCCTCAAGGATTGAACTCACAACCCTGGATTTAGCAGGCCAGTGCTCAAACCACTGAGCTATCTCTCCCCACCAAAGACCAGAAGCCCCTTAGGGCAGAGTCTGTGTTTTTGTTCTGTGTTTGCACAGCAGCCACCACACTTGGGGGCCTTGGCCATTACTGGGGGCTCCTAGTGTTACCATAATACACCTAATAAATAGTGTACAGTGCCTAGCACAATGGGGCCCTAGTCAGCTTCTGGGGCACCTAGGTGATACCATAATTATAGAATCATAGAATATCAGCGCTGGAAGGGACCTCAGGAGGTCATCTAGTCCAACCCCCTGCTCAAAGCAGGACCAATCCCCAACCAAATCATCCCAGACAGGGCTTTGTCAAGCCTGACCTTCAAAACTTCTAAGGAAGGAGATTCCACCACCACCTAGGTAACGCATTCCAGTGTTTCACCACCCTCCTAGTGAAAAAGTTTTTCCTAATATCCAACCTAAATCTCCCCCACTGCAACTTGAGACCATGACTCCTTGTTCTGTCATCTGCTACCGCTGAGAACAGTCTAGATCCATCCTCTTTGGAACCCCCTTTCAGGTAGTTGAAAGCCACTATCAAATCCCCCCTCATTCTTCTCTTCCGGAGACTAAACAATCCCAGTTCCCTCAGCCTCTCCATATAAGTCCTGTGTTCCAGTCCCCTAATTATTTTTGTTGCCCTCCGCTGGACGTTTTCCAATTTTTCCACATCCTTCTTGTAGTGTGGGGCCCAAAACTGGACACAGTACTCCAGATGACGCCTCACCAGCGTCGAATAGAGGGGAATGATCACATCCCTCGATCTGCTGGCAATGCCCCTACATATACATCCCAAAAAGCCATTGGCCTTTTTGGCAATTAAGTAGTCTCAGGAAGGCAGAAAAGTTTGTCAGAACAAATCCTTCACAACCCAAGACTGGGACACTGGGGAGCAGGACGCTCTGGGGTCCCCATCTATCTGCAAGCGTTCACAACTGGGTAGTAGCAGAAGTATCAGCATTAGCAGATTCACCCCATCTACTGGAAGAGTGGGTAGTTGTTCTCTGAATACAAATTATAAGTAATCAATTTCTGCTATTTTGCTTCTCCAAAGAGATTGAGATATGGGTTCGATCTGAAGTGTCATATCCGTTTCTGTGACCAAAGTCTTTAAATATAAAAACTCTAAAATCAGTTCTGAGGGAGCACATTTAGTCCTTAAAGGAAATGTTCATTTTATAGATGCCTACTTACTAAGGCCAGAAAAAGATCATTGTGACCATCTAGTCTGACCTCCTCCTGGGTCATGTCTAGCTGCTGTATCTAGTTCTGCATCTCCTAAGGCACTGACCCAGAATCAAATCTGTAAATCTGGTTCATGCTTTTGTATCAGAGAATATTTTAACATCATGTCTAGATCAGTGGTTCTCAAAGCCAGTCTGCCGTTTGTTCAGCGAAAGTCCCTGCCGGGCTGGACCGGTTTGTTTACCTGCCGCATCCGCAGGTTCAGCCGATTGCGGCTCCCACTGGCCCCGGTTCGCCGCTCCAGGCCAAAGGGGGCTGCGGGAAGGGCGGCCAGCATGTCCCTTGGACGGCACCGCTTCCCGCAGCCCCCATTGGCCTAGAGCAGCGAACTGCGGCTAGTGGGAGCCGCGATCGGCTGAACCTGCGGATGCGGGAGGTAAAACCCCCTTGGACCGCGCCGCTTCCCGCAGCCCCCATTGGCCTGGAGCAGCGAACCGCTGCCAGTGGGAGCCACAATCAGCTGAACGTGCGGACATGGCAGGTAAACAAACCGGTCCGGCCCGGCAGGGGCTTTCCCTGAAAAAGTGGCGGACCGGCTTTGAGAACCACTGCTCTAGATGATTTTAACTGGTTGGTTGGTCTATTTGTTTTGCAAGACCACTCCTGAGGGGAAATGGTAAGTATGTTTGTTTCTGAAAAATCTGAGAACAGCTCTACAACCAGAGGGATATTGATGTTGCCTTCCTTGGGAAATATTTTCAGTCTTTATTTTTTGTTACAATGTGTCTGACCAAGACAAAACCTCTGCTCAGGGAAGATACGTTTTAAGGCTCCATCTCCTGAGATGCTGTGTCCTCAGCTCCCACTGTTTTCAGTGAGAGATGTGGGTACTCCCCATATCACAGTACCAATGCTTTGAGCCCAGTTTTACTCACCTTATTCACAAGAGTACTCTTTAGAGTTGGTTAAAAAGTCAAGGTTTTTTTTCCCCTTCAAAAAAAAATAATCAAAATAAAACACTCCATTCCAGTCTCAATGAACATCTTTATTTTATTTCAAAATTTCCTGACAAAAAATCAAATGAGATTTTCCTGAAAAACAATATTTTCAGTGAAAAATCAGGAAAAATATGGTTGAAAACTTTTTTTTACCAGCTCTAACATGAACGAGAACAGGATTTAACCCTTAGTTCATTTAGTTTTCCAAAATAAAAATGTGTATATTTCAATATTGGCTTTCCTTGTCAAAGACTCTCGGGGAGGGCAGCAGTGAATCTGTGCTGCTTTTTTTATCCGTTTCACTCACACTTAAATTGTAGAAAATAGAAATATTATAATTTCTGAAATGAACTCTTCCCCTCCCATGATTACAATCGGTGCATTAAAAAATTCATTCTGGTTTTAGCAATATTCTCTAGATGTAAATTAGGGAATACTGCTAAGTCTTGTAGATGTAAGGGAAGCTAAAACCAATAGGGTTTCTGGAAGACTATAAGGTGTCAAACACTGGGCAAGGGAGGAAGGAGTGTTATTTATTTGTGTGTTCATTTTCTATAAAATAAGAACGGCCAGACTGGGTCAGACCAATGACCCATCTGGCCCAGTATCCTGTCTGCCAACAGTGGCCAGTGTCAGGTGCTTCAGAGGCAATGAACAGAACAGGCAATCATCAAGTGATCCATCCCATATCATCCTCTTCCCTACTTCTGGCAATTAGAGGTTAGGGATGCTCAGAGCATGGGGTTGCATCCCTGACCATCTTGTCTAATAGTCTTTGATGGACCTGTCCTCCATGAACTTATATAAAGTACTTTCTTGAACCTTGTTACAGTCTTGGTCTTAACAACATCCCCAGCAACAAGTTTTACAGGTTGACTGGTGCGCTGTGTGAAGAAGTACTTCCTTTTGTTTCTTTTAATCCTGCTGCCTATTCATTTCACTGGGTGACCCCTGGTTCTTGTGTTATGTGAAGGGGTAAAGGAAACTTCCTTATTCACTTTCTCCACACCAGTCATGATTTTATAGACCTCTATCATATTCCCTCATCATCGTCTGTTTTCCAAGATGAGAAGTCCCAGTCTTTTTCATCTCTCTTCATATGGAAGCTGTTCCTTACACCTAATAATTTTTGTTGCCCTTCTTTGTACTTTTACAATTCTAATATTCTGATGTATTAAAAAAATTGCTGTTTTGTTTTTGAGCCTTTGGCTAGTTGCTCTTCAAATTCTTTATTGGCCTGCATAATTAAATTTGACTTGCCAGAGTTTATGCTCCTTTCTATTTTTCCCAGTAAAATGTAACTTAATTTTTTTAAAGGATTCCTTTTTGCTTCTAACCACTTCTTTTACTTTGTTGTTTAGCCCTGTTGGCACTTTTGGGGCCCTCTTACTATGTTTTTTTTTTTTTTAAATTTGGGGTATACATTTAATTTGAGCCTCTATTTTGGTGCTTTTAAAAAGTTTCCATGCAGCCTGTAGGCATTTCACTTTTGGCACTGTACCTTTTAACTTCTAAGAACATAAGAATGGCCATAAGGGGTCAGACCAAAGGTCCATCTAGCCCTGTATCCTGTCTTCCAACAGTGGCCAATGCCAAGTGCCCCAGAGGGAATGAACAGAACAGGTAATCATCAAGTGATCATCCATTGTCGCCCATTCCCAGCTTCAGGCAAACAGAGGCGATGGACACCATCCCTGCCCATCTGGCTAATAGCCACTGATGGACCGATCCTCCATGAATTTATCTAGTTCTTTTTTGAACACCGCTATAGTCTTGGCCCTCACAACATCCTCTGGCAAGGTTGACTGTGTGTTGCGAGAAAAAAATACTTCCTTTTGTTTGTTTGAAACCTGCTGCCTATTAATTTCATCTGGTGACCCCTGTTCTTGTGTTTATGAGGAGGAGTAAATAACACTTCCTTATCTACTTTCTCTACACCAGTTATGATTTTATAGACCTCAATTATATCTCCCCTTAGTCATCTCTTTTCCAAGCTGAAAAGTGCCAGTTTTCTGTTTAACTAACTTCCTCATTTTTGTATAGTCCCCCTTTCTGAAAATAAATGCTACCATGTTGGGTTGCTGTGATGTTTAATTTAATTATAATATGGTCACTATTACAAAGCAGTTTAGCTATATTCACCTCTTGGACCAGATGCTGTTCTCCATTTAGGATGAAATCAGGAATTGTCCCTCTCATTGTGGGTTACAGGATTAGCTGCTCCAAGAAGCAGTCATTGACGGTGTCAAATAACTGTATCTCTGCATCCTGTCCTGAGGTGACATGTAACCAGTCAATATGGGGATAGTAGAAATCCCCCAATATGACTGAGTTTTAAGTTTTTCTAGCCTCTCTAATCTCCTGGAGCATTTCACAATCACCATCACCATCCTGGTCAGGTGGTTGGCAGTACATCACTACTGCTATATTCTTATTATTTAAACATGGAATTTCTATCCATAGAGATTCTATGGTGCAATTTGATTCATTTAAATTTTAGACTGCAGCAGGACAACACCCTATTGTCTGGGGGATGCCCACTTTTATGGTGGGTGGTGGTTGTCCAGTGAGATACGATGATCTCTCCCACCATCAGAGACAGCCCCGAGCACTCAACTCTATGCCAATTGAGTAAGAACTTAGAACTGGAGACTGCGGCCTCTTGTGTTGCCTCAACACTCGAGACGAAGCTGGAATACCTCTCCAGGGTGCAAGCCTGGACGGATGATATGGAGGCCCTGAGTTGTCCATGCAACAGGACCCCCCTCTCGGCATCACCAGTAAAATCCAGAGGAGAGGAAGCACCAATACATCTGGTACCTGATCTGCTGCAGGAGTTGCCAGAAAGATACTAAAATGTTAATACTGGACTGCCTTTGGGGCTCCAGTCTTGATTTTCTGTCTGATTTTACTCTCCCAATTTCACCTATAAGGTAGTGGGGCTTTTCTGTCAGGGGTTTTTCCCTTAGACTTACACCCTCCTGGACTATCCACAAAGCAGTGGGTTTGATGAGCTGCAGATAGTACTGTCTACTCTCATTACAGTAGCAGGCATAGCCTGACCTGACACAGATTCATTGAACATTTTAATAATATTTGACTCTATGCTTTCTTTCGCAGATAGTGCCATTGCCCCACCAGCGCGACCTACTCTGTATTTTGTATCCTGGTATTATTGTGTCCCATTGATTATCATCCCATTCCACCAAGTTTCATTCATCCTCATTTAACACCAGGGACTCAAATTCACTCATCTTACTATTTAGACTGCTAGCATTTGTATACAAGCACTTATAAAATGTATCACTTTTTAGCTGTCTGCCATTATGTGATGTAAATGAATGGAACTTTTTCATTTGACTGTTTCTCTTCAGTTCTTACCTGTACTTTATCAATTTCCATCATCCCCTTCTTATCTATGTTAATATAGAGAATCCCCATTAATCTTCCCCTAAGGGATATCTGAATCGAATTCTCCTCTGCATCTGGTGGTTCCCCCAGTTCTTAGTTTAAAATATCCTCTACAAACTCTTTTAATTTTGCGTGCCAAGAAGATTAACGTCTATTATTTTTACCGATATAAGAGATTCCAGAATTTTCACTCTGCTTGTGTATCATTCTGAAGCCTAGAATATCTGTTGCATCTGTGTGATGTGTTGGAAACAGCTACACACATGGTTGAGAGAATTATTCTTGTTCAGAGTATCACCAGGTTCAATCATTAATGGAATCACAGTCTGTTCAATCCAATTTTTAAATTTTCAGTCATTGAATTACATTTGCGACATGTGTTCTGCTAGTTTCCATATACAGGCTCTTTGCAAATACAATGAAAAGATTTAGTTTTCCATGTAAGCAATTACTGTGATTGCTGCATGGCTGTTAGACTGTTATTTGATTGCTATTGGGAGGAGAGGAGTCCATGGGATAATATTTCTATGAAGATGTGGTCTGCACTGTGAAGAAGCTTAGGACCACTGATTAATAAGAATGCCCACAGTTACGATAGATAGGATAAAAGTGTACACAGAGTATAAACCCTCTTGCTTCAGGACAAAAGCTGACTGCTCACTAATAAATTTAGGAAGAAAATTCCATTGTGGGCATGTTTATTCCACATCTGCCTCCTGCAGGGTTTCTTTCTTACACACTCCTCTGAAGCATCTGGTGCTGATCACAGGATGGACCCATGGTCTGATTCAGTCTGGCAAGCCCTAGGTTGCAAGCTGTAAGCAGCGGAATGGTTCTGCTGTTGGGGAATCTTTCCTGGTGTTTACACTACCCCAGGAAGCTACAGCACATATTGCATTATATTTTATTTATGGATTTTTCAGTCAAGCTTCAGACACAGAACGGAAGGTTTACTTTGATTTTTGAGTTTAGTGTTAATCAGATTGAGCACAAATTACTTATAGATTGAGGGTATCACTATAGTTCCTTGAACACACTGAGTGTTCAAACCATTGTCAATAAGATATTGGTGCCTTCTCTTCAGCCACACTCAGCCTGACTCCCACCCTGGTAGATATCTGGGGCGGAGCGGCACGTGTCCCCACATCCCCACCCATCCATCACCTATGGTTCTCTGGACAAGGGGTTTCAAAAGTATGCTCTGCAAGTTAGGCCATATCTATTATGTCGCTCAGGGGTGTGGAAAAAACACCCCCCTGAGCGATGCAAGTTTTACCAGCATAAGTGACAGTGTAGATATGGCCTGATTTCCAGAGCTTCTCCTGCCAACATAGCTACCACCACTCACTGAGGTGCTTTTATTTGGTCAACAAGCGACCTCTCCCCCATTGGCATGGAACAGCTACACAAGGGCTCTGACAGCGGCACAGCTGCATCCATCCAGCTGTGCTGCTGTGAGCTCTTTAGTGTAGACATGGCCTCAGTGATTGCTATTAAAAATTTAACTTCAAGATGTGAAACAGCAAAAGGGAACTCAGCTTAGGCTCTGAATACACCTTCCGATTTTACTAAGTTTTAATATTTATGTTGTTTGTTTCTACAAAACATGGTTCAACTTTGTCTCACATTCTGTTTTCTGCATCGTTCCCATTTAATATTGCTATCTATGTGCCATGTTCATGCTCCCTGACACTGTTTGAGTCATCTCATTCTCGTCCAATGAGCTAATATAGCAATGAATTAAATCTAAAAATCACAATAGCTTTCATAACAGATTCTATCTTTTCATTATTAAGATATTGGTTGTATATATATATATATATCATTCTCCCACACCATGTCTGACATTAGTGTACTCTGTCCTGTCTTGTACATCAAACACCTGCTCTAGTGTTGGATTTCGTAGTGCTGAAGCACAAGTTACATTGAGTTAAATTTGAGCTTTGATCCACTGACAGCTCACTTTTAACTGCTCTGTAGCAGTATTCACACTCCACAGAAAACTATTGTTAGACACTTTCACCTGAATTTTCTCACATGGCTCATTTGATTCTAATGTTTGTGGACTCCAGGAGAACATGGGAAAGCTAGGATTGGTTTGTGAACATTTTCACTCACACAGAAGCAGGCTCTGTGTGAAATGAAGATCCGTGGATGTATGCATATCACTGTCCTTCAAAAAATCGGCCTTTATTCAGATGGCCCACTAAGTCAGGAGCAGGGTTCATGTATGCAGTTATTTCTCTTGCTTGAGGTAATTCACTAAAAGGGGCAGTGTGAACACAGTTGCACAGACAGTGACTTAGGCTAGTCACCCAAGGATGCCTCCCAACCCCCTTGGTAGGTGTTGGACAACTAGCCCAAGTCCCCACCATTGACCGCTGCCACCACACTGCTCTTTTGAGGCACATGCGCAAGCAGACCTGTTGTGCATTCATCAATCCAAGCAGGGAATCAATTCTCCCCGCTGCTGGATAGACATACCTGGAGTGTCACAAAGGAGGTGAGCAAGGCAGGGCATCTGTCCCTTACTTTAAATTTGGCTACTGGTTTGCATATTGAAAGACTTGTATTATATTTGAAATAATTTTAATTTTTATATTTTTCAGAAGAGCTTGGGACAGAGAACGGTAGGTTTACCTTGATTTTTGAGTTTAGTGTTAATCACACGGAGCGCAAATTGCTTGTATTTTGTTAGTATCACAAATATTCCTTCAAGACACTCAGGACTCAAGCCCTTGTTGAAAAGGAGTCAGTGGCAATTTGTGGCTGGGATATGGGCATTTATAAAAAGGAGTCAGTAGAGTGTGGGCTGTGTCATAAGTATAAAGGGAAGGGTAAACCCCTTTAAAATCCCTCCTGGCCAGAGGAAATCTCCTCTCACCTGTAAAGGGTTAAGAAGCTAAAGGTAACCTCGCTGGCACCTGACCAAAATGACCAATGAGGAGACAAGATACTTTCAAAAGCTGGGAGGAGGGAGAGAAACAAAGGATCTGTGTCTGTCGGTATGCTGCTTTTGCCGGGGATAGAACAGGAATGGAGTCTTAGAACTTTTAGTAAGTAAATCTAACACATACCTAGCTAGATTATGATTTCTTTAAATGGCTGAGAAAAGAACTGTCCTGAATAGAATGACTATTTCTGTCTGTGTGTCTTTTTTGTAACTTAAGGTTTTGCCTAGAGGGATTCTCTATGTTTTGAATCTAATTCCCCTGTAAGGTATCTACCATCCTGATTTTACAGAGGTGATTCCTTTACTTCTATTTCTATTAAAAGTCTTCTTGTAAGAAAACTGAATGCTTTTTCATTGTTCTCAGATCCAAGGGTTTGGGTCTGTGGTCACCTATGCAAATTGGTGAGGATTTTTACCAAACCTTCCCCAGGAAGTGGGGTGCAAGGGTTGGGAGGATTTTGGGGGGAAAGACGTGTCCAAACTACGTTTCCCAGTAAACCCAGTTAGAGTTCGGTGGGGGCAGTGGATATTCCAAGGACAAAAGATAAAATTAATTTGTACCTTGGGGAAGTTTTAACCTAAGCTGGTAAAAGTAAGCTTAGGAGGTTTTCATGCAGGTCCCCACATCTGTACCCTAGAGTTCAGAGTGGGGGAGGAACCTTGACAGGCTGGGTCTCCAGTTTGGTGTGAGCCCAAACAGGGCTTTTGCTTTGGTTGGTTCTGGAATGCAAGATTCTGAGCGGTTACTAGATGTGGCTGATGACTCAGGTGTGGTGTGTAGGAAAGAGGATAAATGAGAAAACAGGCAGCTGTGACTTGGGGGAGGGGGGTTTCTGCAGGGAGATCTGCTGGAGTGAGACATGGTAAGATGTGTCCACCCAAATTTAATGGAAAACACATGGTTCTTTTGCAGGCCAGCTCACAAATGACAACAGTATGTTACTTTGTTTTATCAGTTGCTACTATCTTTCAGAAAAATGTTCTTTAATGGAAACAGTTATTTTGTCATTTCATTGTTTTTCTTCAATCCAAGGACAGATCGTTACCCATCAGGTTGCTATTCATCCCTGTAACTGCACTGTTGGGGATGTTATCTCCCATCAAGTTGATCATTACGTTAGAAAATTTGTACCTATTTTCCCTCTGGCCTCAAACTGAAGGACTGATTTTAAGAAACACTTTATGATATAGAGTCAGTATTGCTGTGCCTCCTCTTCCATTAGTTTTCACTGAGAGTGTATGTAGAAAATCACACTTAGACTTCTATAATCCCTCTGTATCACCTCAGTCCCTCTGTTCTGTCTGTTGTCTGTGATCTCCTCCCTCTGCCACTGTTGCTTCTCTCCACTCTCTGATCTTTCCCTTTCTGTGTCTTCTTCTCTGGTCATCTTCTGCTGTTCCTTCTCTGATCTTCTGCACTCTAACTCTCTCTCTCACACACACACACACACACACACCAGCCTGTCAGTGTCTCCTTATATAAGTTTCTAGCTTTCTATGATTGGTTGACCTTTCAGGCTTGGTAATTTGCATGGACCCTCCCCTTGATCCTCCCTGCGTGGGTGAGAACTGTTCAGCCAACCAGATTTGCCTGTCACTTGAGCTGCTCCTCTTCCTAACCCCTCCCTTCAGGTGATTTGGACTGAGTTGAGTCATCCCTGTTTGAACTTTACTTCGGCCCTCTTTCTTATCCGTTATTGGTCAGTTTAGTCTGTGTCCTCCATCTTTGTTGTTTTCTAATGTAAAATCAATGTGGCCACCATTTTGGATTTTTTTAGCTCTAAACTATCATTATTTATAATTTATTCAATGTATCTAATCTCAAACTAACTACTGTTCTCTGCAGATTAAAGCATCCTGATGCTGTTACTACCTTTGTTATGCTAACTGGGAGAGGTGAACTATTCAAGATGTCTCTCACCCGCTCCCCCTCCCTCTCTCAGACTGTCAGTATCTCTATTCTTGTCTCTGTCCTAGGTGCTGCAATCTTTTTACAGGATCAAAGCAAATAAAAACCTCTTGTAACAATGCCAAGTTCTCTCTCTCCCTGTCTCTATTTTAGTCCTTTCATTTCTCATCAAATGAGATCATGCAATGATGAATGCAGTATAAAAATCTAGATAAAATCTGGTTTCATTATTAAGATGTTTTATGTATCTGTATCCCCCTGCCATCCCAGGTTGAATTGTTGGTGCCATGTGTCCTGGGTCAGGCCTCATACACTTGCCTTAGGGTACGTCTACACTTAAAAATGCTATGGTGGTACAGCTGGGCTGCTGCAGAGGCTCCATTGTTGAGCTTCAGTGTGTACACCATCTATGCCTATGCCAGGGATTCTGCCATTGGCATAGGTCATCCATCTCTCCGAGAGGCAGCAGCTAAGGGCTTGTGTACACTTCCAGTGCTGCAGCACTTAGTGAAGAGACTACTGTGCCAAAAGGAGAGCCTCCTCTGTCAGTGTAGGCACTCCACGCCCATGAGAGGTGTTAGCTATATCATTGGCAGAAGCCCTCCCATCTACATACTGCTATCTACACCAGAGGTTAGGTTGATATAACGATTTCATTTAGGGGTGTGAATTTTTCATACCCCAGAGTGAAGTAGTCATGCAGAACTAACATTCTAGGCTATACCAGGCCTTAATAGTAGATTTCACTGCTACAGAGTAAGTTTGAGCTTCTGAAACTTCATTTTTAGCTTCTCAGTAACCATATTCATGCTCCACAGAAAAGTGAAGTTAGCCACTTTCAGTTGAATTTTGAAACATGGCTGCTTTGACTCTAATGTTTGTTCTTGTCCCACAGGTGACCTTCAGGAGAAATTGAGTAAATTGGACTTGCTTTGTGAACAATTTCACTCACACAGATGCATGTTCTGTGCTGAAACCATCACTGCCCTTAAAATAGTCAGCCTTTATTTGGATGGCTCACTTTTTCATTAAATTTGTGGGGGGAAAACTCACAACCAATGGAGGAGATTCATGTATCTAGTTAATTTTCTGTCATGAGTTAGGGTGCTAAAAATAGCAGTGTGGAGAGAGTGACAGAGGCAGCAGCTTGGGCTAGTCATCTAAGCAGAATGCTGCCTGACTCCCATGAACATACAGCTTTAAATTAGGATGCTACCGTGCATATTGAAAGACTTGTATTCTTTTAAACCAAATTTTATTTTCCTGTTTTTAGGCAAGCTTGAAAAACAGGACATTGGGTTTACTTAGAATTTTTAGTTCAATTTTAGCCAGCTTGAGCACAAATTAATGGTAGATAGTTCCTTCGACAGACTGAGGATTCAAGCCATTGTCAATAAGGTGTTTGTGATAATGGGTGTCTGGGAGAAGGGCATTTGTAAACAGGAGTCAGTTGGGTGTGGGCTGGGTCTCCAGTTTGGTCTGAGCCCAGGGCTTTTGGTTTGTTTAGTTCTGGAATGCAAGATTCTGAGCGATTACTAGATGTGGCTGATGACTCAGGTGTGGTGTGTAGGAAAGGGGATAAATGAGAAAACTGGCAGCTGTGACTTGGGGTGGGGTGTGTGTTCTGCAGGGAGATCTGCTGTAGTGAGACACGGGAAGATGTGTTCACCGAATTTTTAATTGAAAACACACTGTTCTTTTGCAGGCCAGCTCACAAATGACAACAGTAAGTTGTCTTTGATTTATCAGTTGCTACTATCTGTGATTGCAGAGCCCTTGGCCATTATCTTTGAAAACTCGTGGCGAACGGGGGAAGTCCCGGATGACTGGAAAAAGGCTAATGTAGTGCCAATCTTTAAAAAAGGGAAGAAGGAGGATCCTGGGAACTACAGGCCGGTCAGCCTCACCTCAGTCCCTGGAAAAATCATGGAGCAGGTCCTCAAAGAATCAATCCTGAAGCACTTACATGAGAGGAAAGTGATCAGGAACAGTCAGCATGGATTCACCAAGGGAAGGTCATGCCTGACTAATCTAATCGCCTTTTATGATGAGATTACTGGTTCTGTGGATGAAGGGAAAGCAGTGGATGTATTGTTTCTTGACTTTAGCAAAGCTTTTGACACGGTCTCCCACAGTATTCTTGTCAGCAAGTTAAGGAAGTATGGGCTGGATGAATGCACTATAGGTGGGTAGAAAGCTGGCTAGATTGTCGGGCTCAACGGGTAGTGATCAATGGCTCCATGTCCAGTTGGCAGCCGGTGTCAAGTGGAGTGCCCCAGGGGTCGGTCCTGGGGCCGGTTTTGTTCAATATCTTCATAAATGATCTGGAGGATGGTGTGGATTGCACTCTCAGCAAATTTGCAGATGATACTAAACTGGGAGGAGTGGTAGATACGCTGGAGGTGAGGGATAGGATACAGAAGGACCTAGACAAATTGGAGGATTGGGCCAAAAGAAATCTGATGAGGTTCAATAAGGATAAGTGCAGGGTCCTGCACTTAGGATGGAAGAATCCAATGCACCGCTACAGACTAGGGACCGAATGGCTAGGCAGCAGTTCTGCGGAAAAGGACCTAGGGGTGACAGTGGACGAGAAGCTGGATATGAGTCAGCAGTGTGCCCTTGTTGCCAAGAAAGCCAATGGCATTTTGGGATGCATAAGTAGGGGCATAGCGAGCAGATCGAGGGACGTGATCGTTCCCCTCTATTCGACACTGGTGAGGCCTCATCTGGAGTACTGTGTCCAGTTTTGGGCCCCACACTACAAGAAGGATGTGGATAAATTGGAGAGAGTCCAGCGAAGGGCAACAAAAATGATTAGGGGTCTAGAGCACATGACTTATGAGGAGAGGCTGAGGGAGCTGGGATTGTTTAGTCTGCAGAAGAGAAGAATGAGGGGGGATTTGATAGCTGCTTTCAACTACCTGCAGGGGGTTGGACTAGATGACCTTCTGGGGTCCCTTCCAACCCTGATATTCTATGATTCTATGATCTCAGAAAAATGTTCTTTAATGGAAACAGCTATTTTGTTATTTCATTGTTTTTCTCAATCCAAGGACAGATCGTTACCCATCAGGTTGCTTTTACACCTTTTAACTGAACTGTTGGGGACATTCTCTCCCATCAAGGTGATTTGTTACCTTAGAATATTTGTACTTGTTTTCTCTCTGGCCTCAAATTATAGGACTCATTTTAAGTATCACTTTATGGTATACAAAGTCAATATTGCCGTGCCTCCTCTTCCATTACTTTTTTCTTAGTGTATGCAGGAGGCTAGCATGAGATATTTATGGTGTTAACTTTTTCGGGATGTAGTACTTAATTCGGAAAATCCTGCTAAGGAGATAAAAATTATGTCTTTTACACGTTGGGCATGTAGAAATGTAACTATGAATTTCAAAAAATGCCGTGTTTTGTATTCTCAGCCACACTGCAGCTTCTTCATGCTGCTCTCCCTACACAAAATCCTTCCCAAACGAAACAAAAATATGAACACTAGGGAATTGCCCATGCACTGGAGCCCCTTTCTGTGGTGTGCCACCAAGATATTTATGCCTCCATTTTCACCTCCTCCTTGACCCAGTGTAAGGGGCTTGACCAGGAAACAGCTATAATGGCTCAGCATTCATACTACCTGCCTTCTGTAACACCCATGGGCTCTGTTGGTAATGAGAATAATTTAGCATGTCCTTCAAGCTGCTGTACCCTGCAAGGTGGGAACATCTGACCTAAGGTCTGTCTCCAAATTGAAGGGGACTGTGACGGGGTTGGGACTTACCACCACGGTGCCTCCCGCTGGTGACTCCGGGAATTAGCTCAGTCCATGTGGAGTGCTCTCTGCCAGTGGTGTCCCATCTGTCTCTTGCCCTCCTTTGGTGTCTGGACCCGTGTTGCTCCCCGCTCAGCAGCGTCCTCTTCAGGACACTTCCCTCCAGCAGTGCCCCTTAGTCCATGCTCACCCCCTTCCGGCGGGTGTTGGGTTAACAGCAGACTTTTCTCTTCACCCCAGTCACTGTGGCCAACCACATCCCCAAAGTCTAACCCCTTCTATCAGGGGTCGGGTGCAGTCCACTATGTCCACTTCTAATGGCTGGGTATAGTACAAGAGGGAAGGGGGGGACCCAGACCTGCCCTCTACTCTGGGTCCCGGCCCAGGGACCTTCTGATGGCAGCCTCCCAGCCCTCCTTCACTCCCCCTGTCCGCCTCTCCTCCCTGGGCCGCTTCCCCTTCGGCCCCGTTGCACCTTGTGGGCCCTTCTATCAGGGCCTGCAGCCTGGCAGGTATTGGGCTGGAGCTCTCCTCAGCTCTCCTCAGCACTGCGCTGTCCTGGGTGCTGGTCTCTTTCGCTCAGGAGACAGACCTTCTCCCTTGAAGGTCTGGGAGAGACTGCCTGCCTGGGCAGCCTTTATATAGGGCCTAGCCTGGTCCTGATTGGCTGCCTCTTGCTCAGCCCTGATTGACTCTCTAACAGGCCCTCCCTGATTGGCTGCCACTTTGCACAGCATCTCTGGCCTGTCTTTGCCCACTCTCACAGGCAGGTGGGGCACTCGCCCCACCACATGGACAATGAAAGCAAAACCTTTCATAACTCCTCTCCCACCTCTATCCTGAGTGTCCTTGCACATTTTTTAGCCACAGCTCCAGATATCTTGAATAACCTACAGCCCAATGACTAGGGCATTCAGATGAGAGGTGGGAAATTCAAGTATAAATCCCTGATCCACTTCAGGCAGAGGGTGAGAAGTGCATCTTCCACATCTTGATCGAGTGCTGTAACAACAGGCCCTGGTTAGAGATGGTTTGTGTGTGTAGGTAGGAGGATTTTGAGGTGAGAATGGCAGTTGCATTCTTTGTCTGTTTTCAAAGAAAATAATTTTGTTCAGACCGACCTTGTTAGCATTTCCATGGATTTTCATGTGAGCTATTCGTATATATCCGAGGAAGGATGAAACCTGTTTGTGAATACTTAAATATTGATTTTCTTTTCCAGGAAAACTGCAGGAAAATAATCATAAATATTGATGGGCTTGTCTGGTGGCTTCACACCCCAACACCCCAAAATAAAATGAAATGAAATCAACTTATAAATACATAAAGGGGGGGGGGAGGAACTGAACCTCTAAAATGGAAGAGAATTATGATTTGTTTCTCAAATTTTGTCTTCTCTGAGCTTAGAAACTACTTTTACTGTCAAGGGACCTTATTTTGTGTTATACTTGCCCTTGATTTTGCATCTGCACCTTCAGTGTGCATGGGCCTGATCTTCAGAGTTGTTGAGCACCTCTAACTCCCAATTAAGTCAACAGGAGACACAAGTTTTCCGGACACAAGGGGTCTCAAACATACACACTGCAAGTCAGTGGCCACTATTAAAAATTTTACTTATCCTGAGTATTACAAAGGAAGTGGAGCAGGGCAGGGAGTCTGTCCCTTACTTTAATTTGGCTACTGATTTGCATATTGAAAGACCTCTATTATGTTTGAAATAATTTTTATTGTTGCGGTTTTAAGAGGCGCTTGAGAAATTAGATTTATTTTGATTTCTTAGTTTAATGTTAATCAGATTGAGCACACATTTCTTTTAAACCCCATAAGAGAACTGTTCAGGACATTCCCTCACAGAAAGTTGTTGTGCTACCTTAGAATATTTGTACTTATTTTTCCTCTGGTCTAAAACTGAAGGACTGATTTTAAGTATCATATATTATGGACACTTTTTATCTTTTCTCACATTCCAATGTTGCTTCATCTTTCCCCTTCAGTCTTTCCTTCTATATGCTGTTACCCCAAGACTGGACCCAAGGCACTCCAATACTGGACTGCCTAGAATTATAAATTGATTGACAATTTATTCTGTCCATGTGTTTCTTATACCTCATTCTTAATAGCTTAGTAACCATAGTGACACTCTACATAAAAGTGGTGTTAGTCACGTTCAGCTGAATTTTGAAAAAGACTTCTTTAATTCTAATCTTTTTTTCTTGTCTTATAGATGATCTCCAGCAGGAAATAAGTAAGTTTGGATTGTTTGTGAAAAGCTTAACTCATATAGAATCAGGCTCTGTGCTGACACTAAAAATAGCAGGGTGGATATGGTAAAAACAGCAGTGTGGAGATAGTGGTAAAGATGTCAATTTGGGCTAGGCCTCCAAGTAAAATACCACCTGACCATCTGAGTATATAGTTGGCCATCTAGCTCAAACCTTGTAGTGTTTAGATGTTGCTTGTAATTATTAGAATTGGGAGCACTGGCTGTTGGGAGTCTGAAAGGACAGGAAACAGGAAGGAGCGGGATGGAGTTGAAGAGGCTGCGGAAGAGCTACTGAGGGTGCAGCAGCAGCTTGGAAAAGAGGTTTCCACTTTAAAAAATAAAGTCCTGTTGAAGTTTGTTAGTACCTTGCCTGGCTACTACAACATTTTGGCAATGAGGATGGATCTTCTGCCTCTGAACCCACCTGCACCCTTTCTACAAAGCCCAGGAGAGCCATCAATTGCTTTTACTGCCTGGATCCATATGTTTGAGACTTATCTGCTTGCAATCAGTGCTACAGAGATTTCTGAAGTAAAAAAGCATGCTCTGCTAATCCACTGCCTTGGAGCAGAAGGGCAGCATATATTTTACACTTTTCCCCTTGCGGACGATAAATATGAGCCTGCACTCACTGCATTAAAGCACTTTTTTGTACTAAAAGTGAATGTAGTCGCTAATCACTACAGATTTTGCCAGTGTGAGCACAAACCAGGGGAGACTATAATGCAGTATATCGCTTCCCTGAGGAGTCTGATTGTAACTTGTGACTTTGGGAATATGGCAGATGAGATGATTAGAGACCAGCTCATTGAGAAAACAACCATGCTTTGTGTAAGAGAACGCTTACTTCTAGAACCACAACTTACACTAGAAAAAGCAATAACCATTGCTACCCAGATTGAGTCAGCTACAGCTGAAGCCAAAATAATGAGCATGGATCCAGGAGGCACAGTCCAGGCTGTGACTCCTTTGCAGAAAAGTTCACTATCACTGCAGACAAACAATTACAAGAGGAAAACTAATGAAAAACCACCAGATCAGCAAATTCAAAACACAGTAAAAGCATGCTTTCGCTGCGGATCCCCACAACACCTTGCAAGCTACACAGGATGTCCGGCAAAAGTAGCTCAGTGCAATCATTGCAAAAAGATTGGGCATTTTGCTAAAGTATGTTGCAGCAGCCAGTTCAATCAACAGGTGCATGCAGTTACAATACCAGATCTTACTGCGCTGAGCATGGACAAAATCACTACTGCACATATTCCAGAACAAATAAAGTGCATGGTAAATGTTTCCGTCATACCCTCAGGCAAATCACACTCTATTCAGCTCATGTTAGACACTGGCTCAGCAGTATCTACACTACCTGATTCCATCTATTTGCATTACTTTAAAGATGTGCCTCTTACTGAACCCAAGCTTCATTTGGTGTGCTATTTGAAAAACCATGTTCCAGTATGTGGCTGCCTGACAGCAATAGATACTTTTGCTGATTGTTGTGTAACTGCAGAGTTCTACATTGTCCACAAAGGCACTCCTATCCTTGGCAGAGATTTATTGGCTGCTTTAAATCTCAGGGTAGTTAATGGATGAATAGATCTTCCTCAGCAAAGCACTCTTGCCATACACACACCAGTTTCAGCTGGGACCCAACACCAGGTTGAGGAGAAACTTGGCTGTGCTTATGGGTTTCTGCATAAAGTTAAAATATGGAATAATGTGTTGCCTGTACGACAGAAATTACAGCACTTACCATTTTCAGCCAGGGAAGCTGTTTCAGAGGAACTTAGAAAACTTGTTCAAGAGGACATTATGGAAGAGATTAACTCCTCAGAATGGGTTTCACCTATAGTAGTGACGCAGAAGAAGGGTGGAGGCATTCGCCTTTGTGTGGACTTAAGGGAGCCAAATAAATCTATTGTGATTGACAGCCATCCTCTTCCTCACATAGAAGAAGTATTTGCAGAACTCCATGGAGCAAAGTTTTTTTCTACTCTTGATTTGCAGAGCGCATACCACCAGGTTATGTTGCATGAAGATAGCAGAGACCTCACAGCATTGTGGTGGAAAATTAACCACGTGTTGTGTTTGGATCAGAACAAACCTGAGGCCAGTTTTATTCAAGCATGCGCATACAGGGAGAGTCAGCCGGAGCTGCTATGGCGTAAACAGAAAATACAGGAGTTTATATAGCTGAAAACCAGAACTGGTCAAGCGCACTTCCATCAATGGAGCTTTCCCTTATTTGGCATATAATGCGAGCCTTAACAGTAGTTTTGCCTTATTTGGAATTTGGAATATAGCAAAACAAACTTTTCCTGTTATTGACAGGTTGTTCTTTTGTGGTTAGCTGTCTTTTCTAATTTCTAGCTGTTAAGGTTACATTTCTTAATCTGTGCTGATGCAATTGGCTGACAATGGAATTTTCCTTACTCTCTTCTTAGGCTTCATATACACAGTTAGCTTGACCAAAGTTTTAGGCCTACTTGGGTCTACTGTGTTTTTTCTCCAGATTCCCCACTTTGGTGCCTTTTTGGCACCACTAATTGGGCCTAAACTTCCATAGCCATGAGCCTGTCAATCTCCTCCTTTTCTTCCTCTTGTTCTTTTGCCCAAACTGTATCATACATCTCATTTACAATCATCATGCCATCTGCTTTCTTGAACCGAGATTGGCACATCTAGGGCTGGATAGGCAATGATAAGTATATTTATTACAGCAACAATAACATATCCCTATGCTTAACAGCAGTAAAAGCAACAACATTCCCATGGTGATAATATGATGCGGCTGGGATTGTTGTATAGCTTTAGTCACAAAACACAATACATCAGTCTGGGTACACAAAGTAGACATTCTATAGGCAGTATAAGAGGCATTCTTTTCGGCTTGATATATATTTTGGAGCATGTGAATTTGTCTCTGTAATTCGGAAATTTTCTGAACCTCTGGTAGGATTGAAAGCAAATTTTGGAATCTGTCAGGTACTAAAGTAGTCCAGTTAAAGGGTATTTGGAACCTAAGGGCTAATTGTAGAATTTTATCCTCAGGCCAATGAATGATATGATTGCCTGCGGCTGTAGTGAGATTGAAGTGTACATCATTCAAGGTAGTGGTCTCAACATGCACACAGCTATTATTAGCTTGGAAAAGTAGGTGTCCTGTCAGGGTAGTCCCGTGTCCCATACCCTCCCAACAAATGTTGTCATGAACAGTGACAACCTCTCCTGGTTTTAGTTTAAGTACACACTGAAGTTGAGGGGGTTCTAATGGCCAGTGTGTCCATTGGCTTCCAATCCCTACCCAAATGTTGGGCGTTATTCCAGGAGCACTGACTACAAATCGGTTGGGCATACCAGGTAGTTCAAGTTCCTAAATGTCTCAGTGAATTATCCAATCCCACATGCATCCTCCCCACGGACCTGGCAGGATTCAGTAGGTGGGAGCCCATACCCCTCCGACTGGCGCGTGTGCTTGGAAGGAGCACTGAGAACATCTGCATTTCCACTTAGAAAATCTCCAAGTATGTCTTCACGGCCACAGATCAGACGGTACTCCTGAGGTGACTGTAAGGGCAGAGGGCCATGCCTGATGTTCAAGATCCCTCTGAATGGCTGTGAGCTGGTCATTCAGAAAATCCTTAACCTCTGAACAAGCCTGTTCCCACTGCAATGCCTTTCCAGCATTGGTGATACCCAGTACCATCTCTGTTAACAGCTTTTGGGTCATTGAACTAAGGGCGGAGATAATATATAATTCACCAACACCAGCCTGAACCTGGGCTAGCTGTGCTTCAGTAATAAGGCCTGTGGCTTTTTCCAACTGTCCGAATTTTTCCTCATGTTGCTGACCTTTATGGATATTCCAGATTGCAGCTACGCTATTTGCCCCATCCCATAGGTGTCCAGCCAACTCCCTCTTCTTTCTAGTGGAAACCCAGGTCCGTTGCTCTGCCAACCGAATGGCAGCTCCTTTTGAACAATTAGGATATATAGAGGTAATCTGAAAACTAGATAAGGGTAGTGTAAATTTAATAGTCCATAGTGTAGCATTAATTACAGTCCATCAAAACTCCAACCCATCTCTCTTTGATGAAGTATTATACCACATTTGATGGCTGAACACCCTTGTATACTCTTGAGAGGCCTCAGCATCAATAGCATAGGATGGGGTGTGCTGCAATATGGTACAGTTTAAATTATTAGTTATTGGGACATTTTCAGTACAGGTAATTTTTTCAGCAGCAGAACAAACTTTTTGGGTATTTGTTTGATTATTTACCTGTTGGGTGACCAAATAACAATAAGGGTCTTTTTTATCTATCATGCTACAAATTCCGGGAATGGCCATCATATCTGTCCCACTATGGGCCCCATCAATTTCAATTTCTGACTTTTGGGCCTCAGTTGCAGTGATATCATATATTTCTATTTCCACCAACCCATCTGTTCTCCACTCAATCATTCGCTCATATGAACGGTCCTGAACCTTAAAGAATAATTTCTCTGAGCAAAATTTCCATAAATCACTTAAATGTGAAGGTTTTGGCCATTGGGTTTCATTTGAATATACGGTACCATCTATAGTTGGGTAGGTTGTGGGGGGGGGGGTGAGGTTAATGGAGGGAGGGATGGTGGGGTTGATGGTTGTGATAGCAAGGCTTTTTGGATATTCATTGTCTGGGAACCAATTAGGAAGAGTAGTACATCCGCAGGGTACTTGCCCAATGGCACATTCTGCTGCCCCCGGGAGAAACCCTAAATACCAAGTATTGCTACATTCCCAAGCAAAGAATACACAACTCCTTCCTTGCCAGTATACAATACTCCGTTTCTTCCACCAGGGCCAGTTCTCAATGTCTTTTGTGGTTAGGAATTCTTGTACCTTGGCTCCAGCAGAGCGGGTGTTCCTCTTCCTTTCTTGGAAAGTCCATGGTTTAACATCATACAAGGGAAGGGTGACTGGCACTGTATCCGGTCTTTCAAAGGGGTTTTTTGTTGACGAATTGCTGTGGCTTTGTCCATCCAAAAGAATATAACAGTATCATGAAAATTCAGGAATAGTAGCAAGAACATAGTTACACATACAAACCAAATAGATTGCATCAGCCATCTTTGCACCATGGCTGATTCTTTTATTCTGACCGCGGGGTTGGTCATGGCAGCCGAGGGCCAGCGGGCGCTAGGCTCTCCACTGGACTTCTAAAGGCTTAATTCTGGCCTTTGGTCTCCGGTGTCCCTCTTACCAGCAGGCCGACGCCTCAGCTGGCTATAAAGGCGAATCACTGGAGGTGTCACTTTCTTTTCCTGAGGTTGTATCTAGGTTCCCTTTTGGAGCTTGAAGTGGGATTGTTGTCATGGTCACACTGGTTGTTTTCGGGAACTGGATCTGCCGGTTGGAAATCCCCAGCATCTGGGTCCAGAGGTGGCATTGTTTTCTTGCAGTGGGAGGCATGAATGCAGCTGAGGAGTCCCTTACACTTGACTGGCCATACCTAGGAAGCCGTGCATTTGTTTCTTAGTGGTTCGTTTAGGAACTTGGAGGCTGGCTCATATTCGCGCAGAGGACAAGCATCTCTCTCCAGATGAAATAGCATGTCCAAAATAATGGACTTTGGGCAGACAGAACTGCAGTTTAGACTTGGAGGCATTATGACCTTTCTCGGCTTGAGCGTGTAATAGCGTAAGGGAATCAGTTTTAGAGGCCTTTAGAGACTGTCATGCCAATAGCAGGCCGTCTACATACTGGACCAGAGTGGACCCCATTTTGAATTCAACATCATCCAGATCCCTTTTGAGGATCTGTGAGACCAAGGTGGGCAATTTGGTGTAACCCTGGGGTAACCTGGTCCAAGTGTATTGACGCCCTTGGTAGGTGAAAGCGAACAGATATTGACTATCTTTGTGTACAGGGATAGAGAAGAAAGCCCAGCAGAGGTCGACAACCATGAAATAAATGGCAGAGGGAGGAATATAGGAGAGAATAATAGCAGGGTTCGGGATAACTGGGTAGGTAGGGAGAACAGCAGCATTGACAGCACGGAGATCCTGGACAAAGCGCCAAGTCTGCTTGCCAGGTTTCCTTACAGGTAAAATGGTGGTGTTACATTCATTGACTGTAGGAATAATAACTCCTTGTCAAATTAGGGAGGTAACTACTTCGCGGATTCCCTCCTCGGCCTCCCTTGAGAGAGGGTATTGCTGAACTCTAGGAAGGGGCTTTGTCGGATCTAGGCAACTTTGAACTGGTTGGCACCCTACCTGGTTGGTATGTTCGGCCCACAAACAGGGAGGAACCTTGGCCAGCAATTCCTGTTGCAACAACAAAGGGCTGGGGTTGGTCTCCTTTTCTGGGGTGCCTAACTGCAGGACTGCCAGGACCTCGTTTTGACTGGGGTCAGGGACATCCAAATACACACCGTCTGGGGTGCAATAAATTGTACAGTTTAATTTACACAGCAAGTCTCTTCCCAGAATGTTAACAGGTGAGCAAGGGCTGAGGAGGAAAGCATTGTGCTTAGACAGAGGACCAATAGAAACAGTCAGAGGTGAGGAGACGGGATGGGGACTAGGAGTGTTGCTCACTCCCACTGCATTTACTATTTCTGAGGTTACTGGGAGGGAAGGGAAATCGCCCGTGCGTACAGTAGACCTCAAGAAACCGGTATATAGCAGGCAAGAGGTAGGGGTGCCATTTATTATACAGTTTACATATGGTCCTGTTTGGTTCAAAGGAACAAGAGAAGCAATGATGTCACCCGTCTCCTGGCTATCCTAATGGCTTTGAGGGCATAAGAGAACAGGGGAAGAATATTGCAATGAAAGGGCAGGGTCAATTGACCGGTCAGTGCAATTGGGACAATTGTTTTTCCAATGGCCCACCTGTCCACAATTGTAACAGGAGTCATTACTTTAGCCTCTGGGCAGAGAGACAGTGGGGTCCTCTGTTGGGTCTCCCTTCTCTTCCTCTTAATGGGCAGTTGCTGTGGGGTTTCTGTATATTCTGGATCTGGAGGGTCATTAATTTAGTTTCGATGTCATCCTTTTTCTTTTCTAACTGACGGTAATAATGCTGGTTGGCTGCTAGAATTTTGTCTGGGTTTTTTCCTTCCCAATCCACGGTACCAATTTTTAATTGGTCTTCTAATCGTGGGTTGAGTCCTTGGACAAAGGCAGCCACAACGGCTTGTTTAGCATCTTGCTCTGCATTATCTATGCCAGAAGATCTCTCGAAAACCTGCTTAAGGCGCTGCATATAATCGGCAGGGTTTTCTCCTTTAATTTGTTTACAAGCATTAATTTTAGTTCAATCTGCCTTTTTTGGGCAGATTTTTAGGACCGCATCCAACAGATTGTTTCTGTCTGAGTTTAAGTCCCAATTATGGCCTTGGTTGTCAATGGGCCAATTTGCCTCACACAAGAAGCGATTTAATGTTTCCCTGGACAGGACTGCTCTCAGGAGTTGATTTAAATCTGCCCAGTTAGGGTTGTAACAGTTTATGACTGTTCTTAATTCTTCTTGGAATTTGACAGGGTCTTCTTTATTTTTGGGAATCTTTCAACCAAATTATACAAATCTGTGGGAGACCAAGGGGCATGTAAAGCCACCAGGGTCGCCTGGCCTGACTCATTTAAACCTGGACCTGGAAGTTGGCACAAGGGAAATGTTGTCTCATGATGGGGAGACAGAGACAGAGGGCTGAACATGGGGGCCCCTGGGATAGTAACTTCTGTAGTCTAGTATTCTTTGCCGGTGGTCCAGATGAATTTTCCGGCAGTCCGTCTAATCAGTTAAATAGGTATCGGATCGAGTCTGTGGGACCTAAGGGTGACTCAGGGGAAGGGGGTGAAGTAGATGCCGATATCGGTGTTACTACTTGGGGTAGGGGTCCCTGGGTAGCGGAGTCAGCCTCCAGACTGTAGCCTGGTGGAGGCGTGCGGGGTCTACTGGCCCCTCTATTTGTTCTGCCCTGAGTGGATGGACCTGCGCTAACGATCTCCCTATCCGGTTCACCCTGGGTGGACGATCCTGCACCCGACTGTCTAGGTGATGTAGGGGCAGCCAGTTGCCTACATTCTAAGTACAAATCTATAAGATCTACTGATGGGGCCGAGGGTTTTTTTTGGAGAGGCCTTAAAGGATAAAGGGATATCTGCTGGCCAGCTGGGGTTTGGGGAAGAGTTAATTTCTCCTTTGCCTCTTTTAATTGCTTTTTAAATTTCTCCTGGGAGTCCTTGAGACTCCTCATTTGAGATTCACGGTGCTGTTTTTCTGTTTCCCCATACCAATCGAAATATGCATCAAACTGACCTTGTCCGACATTGTTGACAAGAAGTGCGCCTCTGAGGTGCACAATCTTGTCAAGGTTGAAACTTCCCTCTAAGGGAAACTGTAATTTCAGATCATCCCTGGTATACCAATTCCATTTCTTTAGAAACTTGCAAGTGAAGGGACTATAATTTGCGTACATGTAGTATGCCGGTGTGCCTTTTGGAGGGACAGTGATCCTTTTTGACTCACCGGCCCCCATTTTAGCTGGCGAGTGTGGGAATCCCCTTTTGGACCTCCTGGCTCCCAGAATCCCTACGCATCTTTCACTCGTCACACTCACACAGGGAAGGTTTTGTTTAGGGCCTCCACGACTGTCTTACAGCCTCCCTTCAGCAAAGAGCGTCAGCTGGCACCACATACTCTGTCGCTTCAGGCTAGGTGATCAGACCAGTCAGTGGCTCATAACCAGAGGTAGGGGAGGAAAGAGGGTATGGAAACAAACCATCCAAGGATGGAAGGGATGGGATCACACACTCCTAGACCCAGACAGGCCCCTCGCTGGTCATGCCATGCAGAGGGAAACTGCTGAGGTCAGGGCATTTATCGCAATGCCCACTAGATGGGGTCACAGGGCTTGCTTTAGAGGCACCTCTGACTTCGCAGGGCACTCTGGGCGTCTTCCTGTGACTCACACTCACACCGGCCTACCGACCTTCACTTTCACACTGGCACATGGAACCAGGTCTATCCACGACCTGCCCAGGTCTATTCATGACCTGCCCAGCCACACTCAGTCGCTCTTCCCGGGGAAACCAAACCTGGATGGGACTCTAACCCACCCCAAGGGTGTCAGGCGTGTCTGGCAGCAAAAGTCTGGACAAAGCGTACAACTCACCCCCAGACCAGAGCCTACAGGTGGTCCTCCACCAGAAACCCAATATAGAGATTTCAAAAGGTCTCTTACCTTTTCGGATGGACCTGGTGTCTGGTGGGGAACAGCTCGCGGTCCTCCGGCTCTCGGGGGTCACCATCTATCCGGGTCACGGCACCAAGAATTGTCATGGAAAAATCACCAAGCATTGTGTTTCGTTCAGAACAAGCCTGAAAGCCAGATTTATTCAAGCATGTGCATACAGGAGCTGCTCTGCCGTAAACAGAAATACAGGAGCTTATATTGCTGAAAACCACAGTTTGTCAAACCCACTTCCTTCAACAGCATTTTCCTTATTTGGCATATAGTGCAAACTTCAACAGTAGCTTTGCCTTATTTGGAATTTAGCAAATACAAACTTTTCCTGTTATTGACAGGTGTTTTCTTTGTGGTTAACATTTTTTCTAACTTCTAGTGGTTATGGTTACATTTCTTAAGACGTGCTGTTTGCAATCGACCCTCAATGGGATTTTCCACACTCTCTTCTTATGCTCCATATACACAGTTAGCTTGACCAAAGTTTTAGGCCTAGAAGTTTAGGCCTACTAGATTTTCCTTTACAAGTGTCTAGGGGCTCTGATCGCAGCTGGGATCTTAAGGCCCTATCATAATTGAAATAATCATTTATTAGAATTTCATAAATAAAACATAATTAAGCAGGAAATCATTGCTGCATAATGTGTCAGACTTCCAGGGTCTTGTGCTGCTTTCAAAGCACAGTGTATAATTGCTTATCATGCCATGGGAATATACATCAGAATTGTCATCTGTAACAAAGGTCACATTTATAACATTTTTGTTAACACTGTTGCTCGAGAAATCTTGTTCTCAGGAGCTTTGAAAAGTTTATTTGTCCCCTTACCATAGTTGCCATAGATATGGCGCTCACACCTGAGTGCCATAGCTACGTTGTCCTAACTTTTAAGTTTAAACTAGACCACAGACAGTGTTTGCAAGCCCACCCAGAGAAAAGGATATTTGGACACACATGGCCTCTTTCCAGGCAACGTAGACATGCAGGCAGGGCAGGCAGGCATTTGCCAAGAGTTAGCCTAAATTGTTTCTTCAACAGGAAGTTAACAATCCATTGCACCTACCTGAGTGCCCGTCCTCCAGGGATGAGACAAGTGCTGCTGTTTCACACCAGGTCTGTGTGTCTGTCTGTCAGACAGCTCCTGGCTTTCAGCTGCCTTGCTGTACCCTGCCTCGTCAGCCCCTTCCTGGCCAATGCCACACAGCTCATCTTCATCCACTGCTGCAGCTTCCTCCTCCTCTCCAGGGCCTGAAGTACCCCTAATGTTGTAGGAGAGGTGTGTGTGTGTGGGGGGGGGCATAGCATGAACATAGCATCCAGCTCAGTACACAGGACATGTGGGTGGCTCCAGACATCATGATGTTCTTCATAACCTCGTGCTAGCACTGCCTCAGCTCCTTCCCCATTGCCTGGCATTGGCCCTCGTCACATCTATCTCTGTCCCTGCGGGGTCACTACAGCTGGGCTTGCACACGCCCCTCACCCCACAGCCTCAGGGGATTGAGCACCTCCCTCTTGGGCCACACGGCAGGAGACCACGTTGCAGCTGGTCTGTCAGTGCTTGGGAACAGGTGTCAGGGAACAGAACGGACATAGCGGCAAAGAACATGCTGGGTATTTAAAAACTCAGCTTTCCAGCACTTGTGACCCCCGGGCAGTGAAGTCCCAAGGTGTTACCAGCCAGGTCACCGCTGACAGGTCACTGCATTGTGGGACTGCAGCTGGAGGATGTTCAATAGGAGGTGTGGGGCATGTGACAAATGTGGGAGTTGTCTGTACTGTTTTTATAAGTGATCTGTATGACTCTGTACCTGTCACCATGGGATTGACACCTAGTGGGTACCGAAGAGTTAACATGCTGCTCCTGGGGCAGAGCAGGAGACATGAGGTGTGTGTGTCACGTAGCTGTCTAGGGTGGTATGAATGGGTCACTGGGGACTGCCTGAAACTGACCCGTATCAATGGAGGGTCCAGAAAGACAATGGGAACCCCAACACTGAACAATTGACATCCCAGGTGAGCTCAGCAGGGCTCTGCAGAAGGAGAACAGTGGACTGGAAGGTGACAGGGTCTGTGTTAAGAACTGGCCTGACTGAGACACATGAGCTCCCCCGGGGTGGAAAGACAAAGAGAAAGAGCCAAAAAGGACTCTCTGGGTGGAGCCCTGGCACTGGCCAGTCTGACTCTGTCTTAGACTCTGCTTCTCTGTGCTCACCTAACCCATGCATAATCCGGTCGGCTAATGAACCCTGCTCTGTTTTGTCAGTGCTGCCTGGTGTCACTGCAAATGCTGCCTGGGGTGCATTGATCCCTGAAGAGTGTAAAAGTCTCTAGACAGGAGTCTGGCTCCTTTGGACTCACTGAGCAGAGCTCAAGGTGTGAAGCAGGAGGGCTAGAGGCAGAGGCAGAGGCTCAGTCTCGGAAGCACTGAGGGCATGCAGCCTACCCTGAAGGAACAGTGGGACCCCTTGGGGGTATGCCACATGAAAGGGGTTCCTCCAAGGGGCTGTTCAAAAGCCAGGGAATAGCACAGATCCAACGGATGCATGTCGGGGGCAAACAATCTAAACAGTTTTAAAATGGAGCGTGGTAAGTTTTTGAGTGTGATGGTGTGACAGGGTTACCTGCCTTGGCAGGGGAGTGGACTCAATGACTCTGGAGGTCCCTGCCAATTCTGTGTCCTGTGACTTCTTATTCCAGTACATGTGCATCCACCACTGCCACTCCGCCAGCAGCTCTCCCTTTCCCCTTCTGTACGCTGAACTAAGGCAGCCAGTCTAATTAGGTTCTGAGACCTGAATCCAAACATGAGGAGGCTTTCACTCACTGCCATTGCAATTCCCCTCAGGGTCCCTGGCCCCGTCCTCCCCACCCCTCCCTGCCAGTCCTCCTCCCCCAGTCCCCTCCAGTCTGACTTAGGCAGAGCGGTGGCTCCTTTTTCCCAGCTGCAGATAATCTGTGCAAACACCAAGAGCAGCAGGACCAGGATGCAGCAGAGAATTCAGACTCCGACAGACAGAGCGAGCCCTGGGCCATGGGAGGGAACAGGGTGAGGGGTTTGCACAGGCTCCATGGGGCTGAGAGTGGTGGGGAATGTACAGTACAAAGAGTGAAACCCTGTAACCTGTGGGTGGATGCTGCTCACCTCCCGCCCTGGGGAAAGAAGGGGGCGGCAGTAGAGTGGGATTGAAATGCAAACTAGAGAACATACAGGTTTCAAAGTAGCAGCCGTGTTAGTCTGTATCCACAAAAAGAAAACGAGGACTTGTGGCACCTTAGAGACTAACAAATTTATTTGAGCACATACAGTGATTCCTGCAAACTCCTGGCTGAGCCAGCAGAGGGCATCTCAACTGCAGCTGCAGGCTGGACACAGCTCACCAGTCCTAGCAATCACTGCAGCCTTCTCATGCCTCTGGTATCACATTTTCTTTCTGTTTCTCATCTTCTTCCTGCTTTGAATCTTTGTATTTCTGTCACACACTAAGGCCAAATTCTGCATTTAGACGGCTATGGGGCCAGCATGACTCCATTAACTTCCATGGAGCTACTCCAGATTGACATCAGCATGAATCCAGAGTGCAGTAGGGTGCTCTGTTCACTTTTGCAAACACCTGTTTACGTAACACAAATGCCTGGCAAACACTTTGAAAGAGCAGGTCTCTGTTAAAGATTTCACACTCATGTAAAAAGCTCCCAATCCAGCAAATACAGGGAAATCAAGATCTGGCAATTCCTGATATTTCTAGGGTAAAAAGCCAGAAAAAAAAACCCCTTAATGTAAATAGGTTTCAGAGGGGTAGCCATGTTAGTCTGTATCAGAAAGTTTATGCCCAAATAAATTTGTTAGTCTCTAAGGTGCCACAGGACTCCTCATTGTTTTTCCTTAATGTAAACAAACAAACCTTTCATACACTATTATATGTAGTCAAAGAAAATTTTTTTCTGCAGAATTAAAATACAATTAAAATGAAAAAAAAACTTGCTGAAAATTTCTATGGCAAAAATTAGAATTTTTAGTGAAAATTTGAAACTAAAAGGTTTTGGCTGACATCCCTCCCCCCCCCCCAAAAAAAGGCGGGGGGGGGGGAAGGGGAGAAGATGCAGTGACTCTCAGGAGTTTGCTCTTTGTGTCCCCATTCTTCTTTGTGGGCTGGACTACATCTATTATAATGCATCATGGTCCCTCCTGTTTGAGGATAAGCTATGCAACCTGGCATCACTAACCATGGTGCAGATACTTTTTGCGTAGAATTTCATTTAGTTGAAAATCTAATCTTCTGTTGAAAAACTGTTTTGATGGATAATTTTCAATTAGTCCTATAGCCCATAATGGAACAAAAAAGGGCACGAGCATGAACCCCATTATTTTGACCCTAATCGGCTCAACTTTAATGGTCCTCTGATCCTACAGACATTGAAGTGAATGCGAGTTTTGCTGTTTTACTTCGTTCATTGAATTCAGGCGCAGGTCCAATGTAAGATTATGTTTTCTTTTCCATATTTACAGCATTAAACTTCTAGACGTGGAGTGAACAGAAATATTCACTCATTTGTGTTATACAGTCCCTGTTCCCTAACCCCTTGAGGCTAAGCTGCTCTGCTTACCTGCCAGTTCAGGCTCTGTCTACACTACAAACTAGGGGTATTCCCCAACTTCTGTACACTTACTCATAGCAGCTCCGTGAGAGCTGGCCTGCGTAGTGACAGCAATGTAGTTGTGGTAGAGCAGGCCGCGGCAGCATGGCTTAGCTGTACCGAATACAATCACTTCTGACATCAGAGGGTAGCTTCTTGGCAGCCATAGTTGCTGCTCTTGCAACTGCAGCTATGTTACTATTTATTCTCACGCTGCCTTTCACAGAGTAGCGCGATTATGTGTGTGCGAGTTTGGGAATCGCACCCCTGGCTCGCAGTGTAGACATAGCCGCAGATATAGGGGGCACTTGGGAGAGATTTTTCTTCTAGTTATTTTGTCCCTATGCTGCTACTGGCAGAAAAATGCCGGGGACCACCACCTCATGCGATTTGGTGTAAGTGACGTGTAAATTTGTTTTTCTTTGTCTGGACAGAAACCCTCTCCCCACTCTTAGGGAAGATAATGCCTGTCATTGGGGTGGCTGCAGGCACTGCACATGTCCACACGACTGTGTCCACTTTTGGAGCAGACAGCACAGACAGAAACTTCCGTCGGGTCAGGGAGATCTGTTATTAAATATTTGTTCCCCATGTAGGAACTTTAGATAGTAATCAAATCATCCCTTAAATTTCTCTTTGTTAATCTAAATAGATTAAGCTCCTTCAGTCTATCACTAAAAGGCAGGTTTTCTAATCCTTTTCTCATTCTTGTGGCACTTCTATGACCCCCTCTCCAATTTGTCAACATCCTTCTTGAATTGTGGGGACCAGAATGGGACACAGGATTCCAGCAGTGGTCACACAGTGCCAAATACAGAGGTAAAATATCCTCTCTGCTCCTACTCAAGGTTCTCCTGTTCATGCATCCCAAGATTGCATTAGCTCTTCTGGCCACAGCATCACACTGCGAGCTCATATTCAGCTGATTATCCACTATGACCCCCAAACCTTTTTCAGAGTCGCTTCTTCCCAAGAAAGAGTTCCATGTACTGTATGTATGGGCTGCATTCTTTGTTCCTAAATGGACATATTTGCATTTAGCCATATTAAAACACATATTGTTTTCTTCTGTCCAGCTTATCAAGAGATCCAGATCATTCTCAATCAGTGACATGTCTTCTTCATTATTTTCCACTCCCCTCATTTTTGTGTCATCTGCAAACTTTATCTGCAATGCAATGTTATCTGCAATGCCCAGTGCCTCGCTAGCGGTCTGTGCTGCACAGAACACGGCAGTGGCTCAGTAAGAGACACACTGCTCTCGCAGTCAGACCCCAGTGCCCAGAGCGGTGCTAGGGGGCCTTTTACAGTGAGTAACAGTCACTAATTAGTGTGTATTATGCAAGACGAAAGTCCTTGCCAGGAGCTGTCTGTGGTGGCCAGGGATTGGTGCATAAACAGAGGAAATGGCAAACAATGTCAAGATGGTCAGCAAATGTAACCCATGCCCCCAAAAGCTCTGTTACATCTTTGGCAGTGTCCAACTACCCCATGGCAGTTAATCCAAATAGACTATGCAGAACTCTTTATGGGATGTATGTTTGTTGTTGTTTACAGGAGATGTCCATTCTAAATTGTCAGAAGCATTCTGTGTGGATTTGACTAGTTCAGTGCAGACAGTGGAGGTGTTAGGGTTCTTGATTTCAAGGATGGGAGTCCCTGAACACATTGCAAAAGTGACTTTCCATTCACATCTGAAGAGTACAAAATATTTGTCAAAACAAATAGTATCAAACATGTCACATCAGCTCCTTCCCACCCTGTCAGAAATTGATCTGGGGAAAGGTTTATCCAGGTGATCAAGCAAGTGATTTCTGCCATGGTTCTGGCTAAAGGCAGTTTATAGAAAACTGGAAATCGTCTGTTGGCATATAGGAATACAATCTACGCAATGTTATTGATGAGGTGTGATATAATGCTCACCTGAACTCATTAATGACTGATCTACTGACTGATGTTTGAAAGCAACAGTGTGCTCACATGGCCACAGCCAGTCACAGCCAACTGTATAGTTTTTACTATAGGAGAAAATATCTTAGTAAAAAATTATCAAGATAATTCAAGGACCGCTGAGGTGATTATGACACAGACAGGCCCCTCTGCCTTATCGGGCGGACGTAGCACCAAACACATCATGGAGATTGGAGAAGACACATAGACCAGCTTTTGTGCCCAAGTTCAGCAAGAAGTTTCAGTTTCATAGACTTTAAGGCCAGAAGGACCATTAATCCATCTAAACTGACCTCCTGTACATCACAGGTCTTTAAATTTGACCCAGAGACCTCTGTACTGAGCCAAAAGACTTTAGCTAATCCTTTAGCCTTTCAGTCCTCATGAGAGTAAACTGTTGAGTTCCACGGGCAGAGAAGAGGAGAGATGCCCAAAGACCTCTGCAGTGGCGGGGAATTGATTAGGTGAGATATGTACAGATAATACCGGCAAGAGACCCATGCCACATGCAGCAGAGGAAGGTGAAATCCCCCCAGTCTGACCTGGGGGGGAATTCCTTCTTGACCCCAAATCTGGTGACCCTGAGCATGTGAAAAAGACATACCAACCACGTGTCTAGAAAGAGGACCAGTCCAGTGTCCCATCTGCAGTAGTGGCCAATCTCTGATGCTTGAGAGGAAGAAAAAAACAAGCAAACAAAAAATTTCCCCAATAAAACAAAAATCCAGAACACTCTGACCAATTGTGCACTAGGGAAAAAAATCCTTCCTGACCCCTGCAGGTGATTGTCTGAAGCCTTGAAGCCTGAAATTAGATAATAGTAATTCTCATAATGAGAGCTGCAGTGTTTTGAGTATGTTGAAGGCACTGCAGAGCTTCCTGTTCTCCCCATGACAGAAAGCGATGAATTCCAAGACCAGATGGAACCACGACGACCATGCTACATACAGAGGCTGCAGAATAACTTCTCTCAGAAGCAGGATTACAATGTATATTTTCGGTACATATTTTAGAAAGACTCCAAGCGATGGTGAATCCACCTCCCCAGGAAGCTGTTCCAATGTTTAATCACACCTAGAGCTAGTAAATTGCATCTTATTTGATGGCTGAGTTTCTAGCTTCAACTTCCAGCCATGGGATTGTGGTCTGCAGTTATCAGCAGGGTTGAAAAGCTCCCCACTCTCAGATCTTTTTTCCATGTGTCAGGACCTTGTTTTCACTAACAAGGTCAGCTCCCAGACTGCTGCGCTGGGCATCACAGAATGGGGAAGAGATGGCCAGCCCTCTGTGGAGATAGAGGTGGTTAGGGACTATTTAGAAAAGCTGGACGTGCACAAGTCCATGGGGCCGGACGAGTTACATCCGAGAGTGCTGAAGGAATTGGCGGCTGTGATTGCAGAGCCCTTGGCCATTATCTTTGAAAACTCGTGGCGAACGGGGGAAGTCCCGGATGACTGAAAAAAGGCTAATGTAGTGCCAATCTTTAAAAAAGGGAAGAAGGAGGATCCTGGGAACTACAGGCCGGTCAGCCTCACCTCAGTCCCTGGAAAAATCATGGAGCAGGTCCTCAAAGAATCAATCCTGAAGCACTTACATGAGAGGAAAGTGATCAGGAACAGTCAGCATGGATTCACCAAGGGAAGGTCATGCCTGACTAATCTAATCGCCTTTTATGATGAGATTACTGGTTCTGTGGATGAAGGGAAAGCAGTGGATGTATTGTTTCTTGACTTTAGCAAAGCTTTTGACACTGTCTCCCACAGTATTCTTGTCAGCAAGTTAAAGAAGTATGGGCTGGATGAATGCACTATAAGGTGGGTAGAAAGCTGGCTAGATTGTCGGGCTCAACGGGTAGTGATAAATGGCTCCATGTCTAGTTGGCAGCCGGTGTCAAGTGGAGTGCCCCAGGGGTCGGTCCTGGGGCCGGTTTTGTTCAATATCTTCATAAATGATCTGGAGGATGGTGTGGATTGCACTCTCAGCAAATTTGCGGATGATACTAAACTGGGAGGAGTGGTAGATACGCTGGAGGGGAGGGATAGGATACAGAAGGACCTAGACAAATTGGAGGATTGGGCCAAAAGAAATCTGATGAGGTTCAATAAGGATAAGTGCAGGGTCCTGCACTTAGGATGGAAGAATCCAATGCACCGCTACAGACTAGGGACCGAATGGCTAGGCAGCAGTTCTGCGGAAAAGGACCTAGGGGTGACAGTGGACGAGAAGCTGGATATGAGTCAACAGTGTGCCCTTGTTGCCAAGAAGGCCAATGGCATTTTGGGATGTATAAGTAGGGGCATAGCCAGCAGATCGAGGGATGTGATCGTTCCCCTCTATTCGACACTGGTGAGGCCTCATCTGGAGTACTGTGTCCAGTTTTGGGCCCCACACTACAAGAAGGATGTGGATAAATTGGAGAGAGTCCAGCGAAGGGCAACAAAAATGATTAGGGGTCTAGAGCACATGACTTATGAGGAGAGGCTGAGGGAGCTGGGATTGTTTAGTCTGCAGAAGAGAAGAATGAGGGGGGATTTGATAGCTGCTTTCAACTACCTGAAAGGGGGTTCCAAAGAGGATGGCTCTAGACTGTTCTCAATGGTAGCAGATGACAGAACGAGGAGTAATGGTCTCAAGTTGCAATGGGGGAGGTTTAGATTGGATATTAGGAAAAACTTTTTCACTAAGAGGGTGGTGAAACACTGGAATGCGTTACCTAGGGAGGTGGTAGAATCTCCTTCCTTAGAGGTTTTTAAGGTCAGGCTTGACAAAGCCCTGGCTGGGATGATTTAACTGGGAATTGGTCCTGCTTCGAGCAGGGGGTTGGACTAGATGACCTTCTGGGGTCCCTTCCAACCCTGATATTCTATGATTCTATGATTCTATGACCTAGACATAGTGGCCAAGTCATTTCTCAACCTTCTCTTCGATAAGCAGAATAGGATGAGCTCTTTGAGACTCACATAGTAAGTCTTGTTTTCCTGGATTTTTATGGCCCCCTCCCTTGACCTCTCTCGAGTATTTCCACATCCTTCCTGAAGTATGGGCACCAGAACTGGACACTGCATTCTAGCAGCAGTATTTTCAAGGCTGTGTACCAAGGCAAAATACCTACTTCTGTTTGATATTCCCCTTTATATACATCCATGGGTTCCATTGTCTCTTTCTCTCACAGCATTGCATTGAGAACTCAGGCTGAGGTGGTTACCTATGGCAGTTCTACACCAGTGATCGCCGTTGAAAACAACAAGCCTACAGTACATCACAGACAGTGGCTGGTGATAGCAGATGGGAGCCTCATGGCCCTTTTCCTAATACAAGTGACCCTCAGGCCACAGTGCAGGGAGTTGTTGCAGACACAGCTACTCTAGAAAGTGCAGACTTGTCCCAGATCCTGCTGTGATACCCACGAGATGTTATCCGGAGAGAAGTCATAAACCACCTCTCCGACTTAATGAGCAACATGTTGTATATTACTAATCATAGTTTTGATAGCAATACATTTCTAATTTTTTGTATGGCCTTTCATGCTAAATGAATATGTGGTCTATAGGAATTGGGTAATATCCATGTCTTCTTTTGCTGTCACCACCAGAAACCTGTCAGGACAGCAGTGGACATAGGTAGGTAGGTTTATGGAACCCATCTAAGTCCCTGTGATTTCTGCCTTGTGTAGACAGCAAAGACCCAGCACTAACCTATTCTAAAATTCTAGTCTAGACAAGGCTGTGTGCCTTTAAAATGTGTTAAACCAGTCAAGATAAAGCCTGGGCTTCCCCCTAGGGTCAACCCCTACCAACTAACATGTTAGAATATAAATTGCCCTGTCTGTACTGGGGTTTTAACATGTGTTAGCTAACAGGGTTTAAAAACCGTACACCTTATAGCCTAGTGAAGTCAAAGCTAGAGTGGGGAATTTTTTTGAAAGTAAGTTTGAATTTAATTTTTGTTTGAAACATATATAGATTTTGTACCTCAGTTTTGGTTTTAAAATAGCATGAAACTATAACCTGACCATGAGAATTATATTTTTATTAGAACAATGAAAATAAAAAAGGAAAACTTTACAAAACAAAGGCTTATTCTTCATATTTGCTATAGAAATAATAAAACCACCATATTAAACTTACCCTTTTGATTACAATAGCACCGTACAATAAAGGCATCATCATCTCCCCCTCACCATTTGCCTTTGTTTTCTCTTTAAATTATTCATTAATTCTTATTCCATTTATTTCCTTTTCCACCTAGAAGTTGTTTGGTTTTGGAACATAGTTCTTTTTAAACATGTGTGAGAGTACTAGGTTCCTGTAGGAAATATAAATATTTAAGTGCTGGAAAGGTCACTTTTGCAATGAGTATTAGTTACAAAGTACTTGTTCTTGCCACTGTCTTTGATAACATGTAATGAAAATACAATCAAAATCAAAATAAAAAAGGACACTTTTTCATGGTGTCCTCACTTTATCTGAGTTCCTCTTAGTGCTTTACATTCCCAGCCTCACTCTCAGAGTTTGTGTTATGTTTCCATACACAAAGTGCAACACACGCACTAGCATTGTCAGTGTAAAATGAGCTTTTATTTGAGATTCAGGAAAACAAAGGAAGAAAGAACAAAAATAAGGTCTACAGATGACACAATGTGTGTGTGTGTTTTCTCTTATTGGCTACCACAACTCTCTACAAAACAGCTGCTCAACTCTTAAAACATAAAGACACCAGGTAAAATTTTCAGAAGCACTTAAGAGACTTGGGAGCTGCAGTTCTTGTTTCTCAAGTACCTTAGGAACTAAGGGACAGATTTTAAAAGATATCTAGGCGTCTGGAAATGCAGATAGGCACAATAACAGGCTGGCTGGCCCTTTAAAGGTAGATGGGTTGAGCCATGCCTGCGATGGAGGTACCCTGGAAAGAAGGAGGAGCTGGAAAAAGCAAATCTGTACCTAGACAGATGGGGGTAAGGATCTAGCCTGGGAACAAATAAGGGGGAGGAATCCAGGGAATTTGCCCTGAGGGTCAGTGGCTTGAATGGAACCGGGCCTCCAGGGAGAAAGGCCTGGGAGGCAGCAGTTCGTGGGGGGAGAGCACGGAAGGATTCTCTATTGGGTGGCAGATCTGGTATTTATTGCTTTTGATTTGTGGGACATTTTTGGGTTTGGAATTGGGTTGCTCTGGAAGAGGGGATAAAACTGAGTGTATCTCAGCTGGAGGACTAAGTTACCACACCAGCCCACCAGAGCCCTTGGGAGGTGGCAGGGGGAGTTACTGCAATGCTGGATTTTACTGTGGCAAGGAGGCACCTCCAGCATGGTGAGTCTGTTACAGGCACCTAGTAGGATTTTGAGAAGTGCTATGGGTGCAGAACTCTCACTGAAATCAATGAGTGTCAGGTACCTTTGAAAATCCCATGTACCTGTGTCTTTAGGTGTCTGAATATCTTTTAAAATATGGCCTTTTGTGCCTAGGGCACCTTTTGGAAATGGCTCCTAACTCCCCTAGGGCTATATTCACAAAGTTAGATACTTAACTGACACTTTAGGCATCTAAATCCCAGAATCAGGTCCCACTGGGATTTACAAAAGCCCCCGTTCAGCTGTCCCCAAACCATATAGGTGCCTAAACTCACACAGCACCTACATTTTTGAAGTAAATGTTGCCTCAGTGCCTATGTTCCTGCCTCTGGGCACGTGGACGCCCAAGCCCCAGCGTGATGTACAAATCAGGAAAAGACAGACTTTCCTCCACCTAACTTGCTTGTGGGCCTGATCCAGTGGGTATGCTCTGAGGCCACCTAACTCCACACAAAGTATAAGGGAGAGGAGAAGGAGCCACTCCCTTGTAATTCTTAGCCCAGTGGTTTGGATACTGACTTTGGGTGTGGGAGACACCTGGTTTAAGTCCCCCCTCTGCCTGATAAGAAAAAAGGATTTGAACTGGACTCTACCCCTTGTCAGGTGCGTGCCCTAGTCAGTGGACTATAAGACTTTCTGTTTTCTTTTAATCTTTCCTGTTGAAGCTGTTCCAACTAAATCATTAAGGAGTCATTGGAACAAGATCCTTGGTTTGCCAGGTGAGTGCTCTAACCACCAGGTTAGAGAGTCATTCTCATGCTTGCACTCTCACTGGAACAACTTCAGTAGGAGAGGCTGAGGAGCAAGCCACTGAGAATATCCTGTAGCTCAGTGATAAGGGCATACTTGTTCAAAGCCCTTCTCGTCATCAGGGACTGCGGGAACTGAACTTGGGTCTGCCACATCCCAGGTGAGTACCCTAACCACTAGGCTAACAGTTATGAGGGAAGGCCTCCTCCAGCACAAAGAAGAAATGCCTTAGGTGCCTAATTCCAGGAGAGGATTCTCACCTGAGAATGGCAAGCAGAGCTCAGGCCTCCTTCCAGGCCAGACATAGGTGCGGAACTGCCTGAAGGGGAGGGGGAAGCTTAGCATACAACCCTCAGCTCAGCATCTTCAATTTAAGGTTACCATATTTCAGGTTCCCAAAAAGAGGACACTGAGAGGGGGAAGGGAGAGCCAAAGGGGGGGTACAGTTGTGGGAGCTGGAGGAGGTACCTGTGGCAGGGGTATTTACTGGAGTTGGAGGGCAGTGTTGCTCCCTGTCATGGTGGCAGGGGAGCTGGCACAAGGCCAGGATGCAGCTCCATCCATCAGTCAGCACCTCCCTGTGGGACCCCTTCCCCAGGGCTGGGACTGGGGGCCTGGGTGGGTGGGATCTGGTAGCTGTGGCTTGCTGGGAAATGGACCAATCAGCTGCAGATGCAGGGGAGGGACCAATCAGGAAGTGGACCAATCACTACTCTTTCTGAGCTGCAACGACTGCTCTGCAAAAATCCCGGACATTGCTTGTTATTTGAAAAATCCGCCCAGACACAGGATAAAGGCTCAAAAAAGAGTCAACATCTGGGAAAACCTGGATGTATGGCAACCTTACGCCAATTACCTAATTCAGGAGGCTTCCTGCCTAGTGTGCTGGCTTTTGTTCATTCCTTTCTTAGGTGCTTATCTCATCCCATGCATTGTACAGGGAACCTGGGCACCAAATTCAGGCTTTGTGACTCCCAGTGATTTTCTAGGTACTTAAAAGTTGGGTGTGCTAACACTGAGGGCTGGTCTGCACTCACGCTGTAAGTCAATCTAAGTTACACTACTTCATTTATGTAACTTTGGGGTAAGGTACCATTCAGCATCAGACTCAAGCCAGTAATAAACAGTGTGTGCAGTCCAGATGAGTTACTGTTACTCAGAGTTCTGTAACTGAAGTCGACATAACTTAAGTTGACTTACGGGATGTCTATACCACACTATGTTGACTGGAGACGCTAACTTCCACCTCTCTGGGAAGTGGAGTACAGACGCCGATGGGAGAGTGCTCTCCTATTGACTTAGTGTGTCTTCACCAGACCTGCTAAATCGACACTGCTGCATCGATCGCAGCAGTGCTGATTTAGCCAGTAGTGTAGACATGGCCTAAGAGTCCCAATGTAGAGGCCCACTTTCCCTGTAAAATATGGATGTGCCTTTGTACACTAACATTTGCAGATACAGTTACCACAACTGCAAGTGTAAATTAGCCATTTGCACATACATTTACCTATTTAAGGTGTCTAAGTAACCAAACAAGCATTGGCTCACCTCAACAGCATGTGCAGCAGTGGTCCTTGCACCTTTTCTCCCTCTCTGAAAAATATTGGCCCTATTTACTGAGTATGTAAATAGACCAAAAGTCAGGAAGTGCAAAAGGTAAAGTTCTCTGAGTAACAGTAACTCATCCACACTGCACACACTATTTATTACTGGCCTGAGTCTGATGCCTCTGTTCATGCTGCATGGTACCTTACCCTAGGATTAGTCTCACTGAAGTTAATGGAACTAAGAGGTTACTCCACATGAGTAAGGGTATCAAAATTTGGTCCTATATACAGAGTGCCTCATTCTGCGATCCACTAACACAGGCAGGATCAGAGTGTGTATGTCTGCAATATGTTAATGTTAATGGAAAAAACTTCCCTTCCCTAACTTCCGTGTATTTAAATTCTGAAAGTTAACAGTAGCATTGATGTAGTTCCCTCCAATTACAACATTCTTGTTTGAGTTTTAAAACAGCACTAATTGTAGTTTCCATTTGAGTTCAGGGGGGAGAAAAGTCCTTAAGTGTCTCCATTTCCCCACTTTTTCTTTCAGGCAAAGTTCTTCCCAAGGTGTCAGTGGTTGGGTCTGATTCCCCCATCATATTTCCTGGTCCTGGAATCCCTGGAACAAGTGAGTCAGTGACACAGATCACCTCTGGATTCAAGTTCTGAGCATTCTTCTCTTTATGATTGTCTTTGCCCACTCGGAAAATATCTTTCAGGTGGAATTTTCGACCTCTGGCTTTTGGCTTTTCTTTCCCCCCTTCTGCTTTTGAGTGTGTTTCTAGATGTGTATATTCTTGATCTGTTTTATCTTCTTTCCTCTTTGGGAACTGATTGATGGGCTGGAGCTTTGGAGTATTTTCTCTCACAAGTGACACAGTGCTGATTTCTTTCTCATCCCCATCTCCAGGGGCAGGGGAATCTCCAGAGGCTGGGGATGTTTCTCCTGATGCAGATGAACGTGTATTGTTTCCAGCTCCTTCCCCATCTTTGGGGGCAGGAGACTGTGCAGGGGCTGTGGTGTCTCCCTGACTATTCCCTAATTTCTGCAATAAATCCCAGTCGCTGGGGGGGCAGATGCTGAGGGATTCCCCCTTGTCCCTCCCTGAAGAGTAACCAGGGCTGAGGAATGGGAACAATCTCTGAGAACATTCAACAGGAATCTCCAGGATAAAGGCCATTCCACTGACACTATAAAACGAGAGACTCCCCACTTCTAGATTCAGATACACTCCAACCACTTTTGGCTTCACACCCCAGTCCTGGATCACAGTGTCTGCCTCCCTGGGGTGATACTGCCCCTCAGATCTCCCCAGAACCCAGCACTCCCCCTCAGGGGGTCTCTCCAGCCTCTCCTGTCTCACTGTGTCCCTCACAGACTCACTCAGCACCCCCAGCTCCCAGTCCAGGCTGTCCCCAACCTCCACCTCCCAGTACCACCTGCAAACCTTGCCCTCCCCACCACGATCTCTCCTGGCCACAAACCCCTCCCTCCCCACAGCAAGCAGGGACCCAGAGGGGGCAGCCAGCCCTGGGGATGGGGGGTCATGCTGGACTCTTCTGCCATCTTCAGACACGGTGAGTTCAGGATGTTTGCAATGTGTATCCAGGGTGACAGGAACTGGGACGAGAGAGCAAGATAACCTCATTAGCCACGTGTTGCTCAGGGAAGCCCTGATCCCACAGGTGAGGCACCAGACCAACCCCATTAGCTACAGGTCAGTCAGGGACCCCCCCAATCCCATAGCAGAGGGAACAGAATAGCCCCATTAGCCACAAGTGTGTCAGATCTCAGTATCAGAGGAAATCCTGAGGAGAAAAGGAATAGCTTCTAATATGAAAGCAAATATTTAGGTAACAATTTTCCCTGTTTTACTTGTGATAGGAAACTAGATTCCAGCCTTTGCTGCCTGAATCAAGATAGTGGCATCCCCACATTAGGGATATACTTGAAATATATTCTCTTTATTTTAGTGTATGAAAAACACTAGATCTGGGCTGAAGGAGCTGCACAGTTATAAATAGATCCCACTCATCTGATTAAAAAAGAACATAAATGTACAACTCATATTTGATTGATATACAAATACCGGCTTTTTGACTGTATGAGCCAAATATGTAAGAAAGAAAGAAAGAAAGAGACTCCCTCCAAATGTTAGTATCTGCTATTAGCATAGATCCTGCCTTCATATCCAGACCTTAAGTCTGTCAATTCTTCATTCATTATTGCCATCTCCTGCTCTCCCAAGGTCTGGAAAAATAGCCCTAATAAGGTGACACAGTCTAATTACAGAGTTCAACTCACCCATGTAGCTCCGAGCCCTCCTGAAATCTGCAAAAGAAGTATTACCAAGTTAATGGACCTCAAGACAGTGAGAATTCATATTTGGCCAGTTTTTTCAGTCCTTACTCAGGAAAAGTCCCATTGACTCCAGTGACAATACTTGCAAAGGTGAAGGGCTTCAGAACCAGCATATGATTAGACTAGTACTTTAGCTCTCATACTACACTTTTCATCTGTAGATCTCAAAGTGCTGTATAAAGGAAAGTGAATATTGTTACCGTGTGCCACTGGAGTCTTGGAGGCAGGGGTGAAAGTAATATTAATTTCTAACTGGTACGGGGGCTGGCTCCGGCCCCCAGAAGGAGCGGGGCCTCAGGCAGAAGGGGCGGGGCCTCGGGCAGAAGGGGTGGGGCTGCGGGTCAGCCTCCCCCAGCCAGCCCATCCACGCTGCCTGGCCCCGGCTTCCTGGGGCTCCAGCAGCAATTTAAAAAGGCCCGAGGCTCCGGCCACTGCCGCAGTAGCAGCAGCTGGGAGCCTCGGCCCCTTTTAAATTGCAGACCGCGGGGCAACTGCCCTTTCCCCCCCTTCCTCATCGGTGGCCCGGGGGGGCAAAAGAGGCAATGACATTAAAGCTCTGCCGCGGCAGCGCTTTAACGTGGGTTGCGTACGGGCCGGTACCAGCTTCTTACCAGTATGCGATACTAGCCTATACTGGCTCACTTTCACCCTTGCTTGGAGACAAGACAACCATGGAGCTTGTTGGAATAAATGTGGGGGCAGGGGGCTAAAATCTTTGTGTCTAACAGTAGGAACAACTCTTCAGTAGTGCAAAACAGCTGGACACAAAGGAGACTAACATTGAATAGAACTGACAGGCCATGTGGCCAGGGGGTGAGTGTGGAACAAATGGTGTCTCCTCAGATGGAAACACAGAGGCTGAGGCCTATCAGAAGGCTGTGTGTTTAAGCAGCTGCAGTGAATAAGCAGCAGCAGTTGTGTGTGACCCAGGTGAGGAAGCAGAGGCTGAGGGATAGCGGTTTCTTGGGTACAGGACTAGCTGGAGTGCCGGGCTTGGGATTTTGGAAAAGGCCTTCATGCTCTGTGTTCACACTCCTGTTCAGAGCAACAGCAGGACTTTTGTATATTTCTGTAATTAAATGGCTTACACCAGGCATTACCTAGACTCTGGGTCACTGATCTCTTATGTAGCAGAACCACCCCACAAGGCCCTGAATGTCCACTCAGCCAATGTCATCGTCTGTGTTTCCCAATGGGGAATCTGAAACCCAGAAACCGTGAGTGGCTTCCTAAAAGCCCCTCGGGAAGCTAGAGACAGACTCGTGACTCTCTAAGAGCCCTGTTTCCTGGGTCACTCTGTTGATAGCACTTCAGGACTGAGAGAACATATTGCTTCTGCTCAGAGTAGGATATTTGTCTACGTAAGCCATGCCCACTCAGTATGTCACTCTGTCTCACTCTAGTGCTGGCTAAGCACCTAGAACTTGATAAGCCTGTGACAGGTTTGGTTAAGGAGCTAGGTCGTTAAGCTTGGGCAGCAGAGGCTGTTGCATGAAACTCCAGGATCAAATCCTGGTGCTGCTGACCCCCTGGGCGTCAAAGTTATATATAAAAAGACATGAAGCAAAAAATGTCTTGACTTACCTAGTTCTGTGACTGCTCTGCCTGCAATGGAAAGATCTGGTATTATTTACTTTTATTAGAGCAAAGGGCTGAGTTTACTGGATGATTCCATAAGTGTAGGAAAAATACTAACATAATTCAGTTTTCATACAGCACATATAGAGATTTTTGAACTGAGGGATAGATTGTCCCTGCCCATGGAAAATATCATAGGAGTGGGCAAGGGGCAAAGTCTGATTGAAACACGTTACAGGGCAAAACAAAAGGAAAAGCTATGATAGCTTTATTTATATAGTTAATGTTTCAGTCCTTGCTGTAGCTCATCTCCACTGGCTGCTCAGAGTCTTGGTATCATAGACGTGGTCCAAGGAGAGATGGGTTATTGGTAAGAGCACAGGTGAGGGACCCAGATTTCCAAAATAAATGCAGTTTATTCACTGGGTTTTACAGCTTTATCTGTTATTAAACAAATCATTAGTTTCCCCAAAGTGGCTGGAGCTCAGAAGAGCAACACTGCTTTTTGTTTTCCCATTTGAACCTCTGGAGTCTGACAGTCTCCCCTAAATTCTGCTCCTCTCCAAGGGGAGGAGGAAAGTGACATCTTTCCCTGAATTTTTGGTGGCTGTGCTGGGAGCTGGGCTATTTCCCAGATTATTTTTCTGTTAAGAGAGAGGGACCTTCCTCCACTAGGTGAACTGGGGAGAATCTACGAAGTTTAGACAAATCCCCCGGGGTAATAGTGGTAAAAGCAATGCCTTCAGCTCAGAAAATGTAAAATGTAAAAAATGTATGTTAGCAACAAGAAGAAGGTCAAGGAAAGTGTGGGCCTCTTACTGAATGGGGAAGGCAACCTAGTGACAGAGGATGTGGAAAAAGCTAATGTACTCAATGCTTTTGAGTCAGCATGGATTCACCAAGGGCAAGTCATACCTGACTAACCTGTTTGCCTTCTATGATGAGATAATTGGCTCTGTCGATGAGGGGAAAGCAGTGGATGTGTTATTCCTTGACTTTAGCAAAGCTTTTGATACGGTCTCCCACAGTATTCTTGCCAGCAAGTTAAAGAAGTATGGGCTGGATGAATGGACTGTAAGGTGGATAGAAAGCTGGCTAGATCGTTGGGCTCAACGGGCAGTGATCAATGGCTCCATGTCTAGTTGGCAGCTGTTATCAAGTGGAGTGCCCCAAGGATCGGTCCTGGGGCCAGTTTTATTCAATATATTCATTAATGATCTGGAGGATGGCGTGGATTGCACCCTCAGCAAGTTTGCAGATGATACTAAACTGGGAGGAGTGGAAGATATGCTGAAGGGTAGGGATAGGATACAGAGGGATTGGGCCAAAAGAAATCTGAAGAGGTTCAACAAGGACAAGTGCAGAGTCCTGCACTTAGGATGGAAGAATCACATGCACTGCTACAGACCAGGGACCGAGTGGCTAGGCAGAAAAGGACCTAGGGGTTACAGTGGACGAGAAGCTGGATATGAGTCAACAGTGTGCCCTTGTTGCCAAGAAGGCTAATGGCATTTTGGGCCGTATAAGTAGCATTGCCAGCAGATCGAGGGACGTGATCATTCCCCTCTATTCGACATTGGTGAGGCCTCATCTGGAGTACTGTGTCCCGTTTTGGGCCCCACACTACAAGAAGGATGTGGACAAATTGGAGACAGTCCAGCAGAGGGCAACAAAAATGATTAGGGGACTGGAACACATGACTTATGAGAAGAGGCTGAGGGGACTGGGATTATTTAGTCTGCAGAAGAGAAGAACGAGGGGGGATTTGATAGCTGCTTTCAACTACCTGAAAGGGGGTTCCAAAGAGGATGGATCTAGACTGTTCTCAGTGGTAGCAGATGACAGAACAAGGAGTAATGGTCTCAAGTTGCAGTGGGGGAGGTTTAGGTTGGATATTAGGAAAAACTTTTTCACTAGGAGGGTGGTGAAACACTGGAATGCGTTACCCAGGGAGGTGGTGGAATCTCCTTCCTTAGAAGTTTTTAAGGTCAGGCTTGACAAAGCCCTGGCTGGGATGAGTTAGTTGGGGATTGGTCCTGCTTTGAGCAGGGGGTTGGACTAGATGACCTCCTGAAGTCCCTTCCAACCCTGATATTCTATGATTCTGTGATTCTAAGTTGCTGCAGGGCTAAGGGCAATGAGGAGAAAGGCTTCTCCAGGGTGGGAGGCTGCTCTTCTCCCCACAGGGGAAGCTATCTACCTGATTGCCTGTTTATGGGAAAGAGTGGTACCAAGGACCAATAACAAGGCCCCCTTTCTCCCCCACCAGTGAGGGAGTAGGGAAAGGCATTCTCCTTTGTATTGTGTTGCGAATTTCTTTTGTTTGGTGGAGGAGCACTCCTTGGGCCTTCCCTGAGGCCTACCTGGAAGATAGTGAGAAATAACCCCCCCCAAAAAATCCCTGTGGAGTGGGGCTGATTTATTCCAGCCACCTCTCCCACAACTACCAGAGGGTATGCGCTCAGTCCGGTGAGGTGAAGGAGGTGCCTTGCCACAACAGTGAATATAATCTTTAAACATAGCTTGATGTTGAGGGGTTACTAAACCAAGTCTGAAGAAACTCAGTTCAGTAGGTTTAATGTTATGATTATTTACAATCACCAAGCTGAAACTTTTCTATTAGTTTTTAGATCAAACATGGAGAGTAAGGATATCCCCTAGAAGATAGACTGTTAGCAAGCATACTGAATAAACTTATCTGTTGATACTATGTATTACTCACTGTTTCATATAATATCCCTAGAATTCCTTTATATACCGGTGTTTCCAAATTATCCATAATTCAGTCTACATTGTACAATTACAGCTGCTTATTTATTCTGTACCATAAAATGAGCCCTACCAAGTCGTTCCTTCAGCTCCTGACACTCTGTAAAAAGGAAAACGAAAAAAAAATTGATTACCAATTTAATATTTTAAAACAGAAATTTCAGCTCATGCTGAGAAATACATACACTGTGAATCTGTGGATAGAAAAAGGGAAGACTAATGTTCTCTGTAAATGTGGTAAACAATGAATTTTTACATCTAAGTGCTGGTCTATGCTACAGAGTTAGGTCGATCCTGCTATGTCACTCAGGTATATGAAAAATTCACATCCCTGACAGACAGAGTTAAGCTGACTTAAGCCTCAGTGTAGACAGCACTAGGCTGACAGAAGCATTCTTCCATTGACCTAGCTGCTGCCTTTTGGAGAGGCGGATTTACTACAGCAGTGGAAGAATCCATTCCGCTGCTGTAGCATTTCTAGTGTAGATGTAGCTTTATATGGGGCAGATCTGCACTGGAGGGATTTGCTGGTATAGCAATATCAATGAGGAGAGTGATATGTTTGCATTATTAAGACAGCAAAAGTCCCAGTTATTATAGCAAAAAAAATGTAGCTTATACTGGTTCAGCAAGTAAAATAAGTTATACCGGCAAAAGCACTTTTTTGCCAATATAACTGCATCTACACTAACATAGCTATCCCATAAAAATATCAGACACCTAGCCACCAGATTGCTATACTGGCAAAATTTTTTCTAATGCAGATAAGGCCATGACCTGTTTACATTTAAAAGTTTGAACACTGCCTAATTCTTTCACTTAGGGAATTGTTTGTTTCCTCCCCCCCTCCCCCCACCGCCCACCAAAGTGGAATGTATTTGTAGCGCTGACTTCCCAGATGAACTAGTCTGTGATAGGAAAGGCAAAGTGGATTTAGTTGAAAAGAAAGATTTTCAATTAATCTCTGATAGTGTGGAGGAGATTTTAAGAGACTACAGTTAAAACACAGTAGTAATAATAATAATAATGAATAGTGTTAGATGTTTGGTCTCCCCTGTCATGTGCTTTTCTTTGCTCTTCCAAACTGCAGGTGGCTTTTTACACTAATGATACTTATCTATGTGAAATCAACCCAGTGTAGAGGGCCCACATAATGCCTATACACCACTTAAGTCACTTAAGTTCCACTTAAGTCCTATTTTGAGTGTCATGTAGGTCTTGCGTTGGCTCTCCGCATAGGAGGGAACGAACTTCACCCGTCTGGCTTTATAAACAAATCCTCACAAAACTCCTTGGAAGCAGATGAGTAGTATTATCGCTATTTAGAGATCATAGAATATCAGGGTTGGAAGGGACCTCAGGAGGTCATCTAGTCCAACCCCCTGCTCGAAGCAGGACCAATTCCAACTAAATCATCCCAGCCAGGGCTTTGTCAAGCCTGACCTTAAAAACTTCTAAGGAAGGAGATTCCACCACCTCCCTAGGTAACGCATTCCAGTGTTTCAGCACCCTCCTAGTGAAAAAGTTTTTCCTAATATCCAACCTAAATCTCCCCCACTGCAACTTGAGACCATTACTCCTTGTTCTGTCATCTGTTACCATTGAGAACAGTCTAGATCCATCCTCTTTGGAACCCCCTTTCAGGTAGTTGAAAACAGCTATCAAATCCCCCCTCATTCTTCTCTTCCGCAGACTAAACATCCCCAGTTCCCTCAGCCTCTCCTCATAAGTCATGTGTTCCAGTCCCCTAATCATTTTTGTTGCCCTCCGCTGGACTCTTTCCAATTTTGCCACATCCTTCTTGTAGTGTGGAGCCCAAAACTGGACACAGTACTCCAGATGAGGCCTCACCAATGTCGAATGGAGGGGAACAATCATGTCCCTCGATCTACTGGCAATGCCCCTACATATACATCCCAAAATGCCATTGGCCTTCTTGGCAACAAGGGCACACTGTTGACTCATATCGAGCTTCTCGTCCACTGTAACCCCTAGGTCCTTTTCTGCAGATCTGCTGCCGAGCCATTCGGTCCCTAGTCTGTAGCGGTGCATGGGATTCTTCCGTCCTAAGTGCAGGACTCTGCACTTGTCCTTGTTGAAACTTATCAGATTTCTTTTGGCCCAATCCTCTAATTTGTCTAGGGCCCTCTGTATCCTATCCCTACCCTCCAGTGTATCTACCGCTCCTCCCAGTTTAGTGTCAAGATGGGGGATGGGGAGATGGGGAAGCTGAGGCAGGAAGGGTAAGTGACTTGTGTAAGGTCACACAGGAAGTTAATAGGAGAGGCAGGATTACAGCCCTGGCTCTCCCGGCATCTACTCCAGAGCCCCATGTGCTATGTTGCCCTGTCTGTGATACATGTCACAGTATTTATGTCTCACAGTTTCTAATTAATCATAGTATGAAAATCCATATCTGACATTTTCGGCCCTGACAGTAATTTTTACTGTACCTGATTCCAATGCCTTCCTCTCAGTGTCTGTATGGGAGAGAATGACATGTTAATATACAGGTTTCAGAGTAACAGCCGTGTTAGTCTGTATTCGCAAAAAGAAAAGGAGTACTTGTGGCACCTTAGAGACTAACCAATTTATTTGAGCATAAGCTTTCGTGAGCTACAGCTCACTTCATCGGATGCATACTGTGGAAACTGCAGAAGACATTATATACACAGAGACCATGAAACAATACCTCCTCCCACCCCACTCTCCTGCTGGTAATAGCTTATCTAAAGTGATCACTCTCCTTAGAGTGATCTGTCCTTAGAGTTGGGCCCACTAAGGAAACACAAATTGTAAACAGGGGTGCTGTGGCCTGAGGACTTTGTCTGTGAGTGGGAGAATCACGGGAGTCCACCCTGAGAGGAGTGAAGGCACCAGGCCTGTCATTTGAAAAGGTAAAGCCAAGAGAGCTTCTAGAGCAGTGATCTCAAACTCAGATTACCACGAGGGCCATATGAGGACTAGTTCATTGGTCTGAGGGCTGCATCACTGACACACCCCTCCCCGCTGACTCTGGCCCCATCCCCACTCCACCCCTTCCATGAGGTCCCACCTCTTCCCACCCCTTCCACGCCCCTATTCCAACCCCTTCCCCAAATCCTCACCCCAGCCCTGCCTCTTCTCCCCCTCCTCCCCAGAGCACATGGCTCCCTGCTCCTCCCCACCCCCTCCTGGAAAGAACTAAGCGCCGCCAAACAGCTGTTTGGTGGCAGGAAGCACCTGGAGGTAGGCAGAGGAGCGGGGACATGGCGTGCTGGGAGGGTGGTGGGGGAGGGGAGCTTGGAGGCTGCAGAAAATAACTGGGGCGGGGGGGGGCACGGGGAGCTTGGCGGGCTGCAGCAAATAGCTCCGCAGGCCGCGTGTTTGAGACCCCTGTTCTAGAGCAAGGGCAGGCAAACATTTTGGCCTGAGGGCCACATCAGGTTTCCGAAACATCCAGGTGTGGCCCAGCCCCCGCCCCTTATCCGACCCCCCCCTCCGCTTCTCACCCCCTGATGGCCCCCCTGGGACTCCTGCCCCATCCAACCACCTCTGTTCCCTGTCCCTTAACAGCCCCCCCGGGACCCCTGCCCCATCCAACCACCCCTTCTCCCTGTCCCCTGACCGCCCCCCGCCGCCCCATTCAAACCCCCCTCTCCTTCCTGACTGCCCAGGACCCCTGCCCTCATTCAACCCCCCTGTTCCCCACCCTCTGGCCGCCCCAACCCCTATCCATACACCCGCCCCCTGAACACCACCCCGAACTCCCCTGCCCTCTATCCAACCCCCCTGCTCCCTGCCCCCTTACCTCACTGCCTGGACCACCTGGTGCTGGAGCCAGCCACGCCACCGCGCAGCACAGAGCACCGGGTCAGGCAAGACCTCGCAGCCCTGCTGCCCAGAGCAGTGCACCTGCGGCACTGTGAGCTGAGGCTGTGGGGGAGGGGGAACAGCAGGGCAGGTGCCGAGGGCTAGCATCCCGGGCCAGGAGTTCAGGGGCTGGGCAGGACAGTCCCATGGGCCGGAAGTGGCCCGCGGGCCTTAGTTTGCCCATCTCTGTTCTAGAGGGACCAGAGGAGCAGCTAACCTGTAACTGTGGCATCCTTGTCTCTTTCAGTCCATTTAAATCTATCTCAAGCTTCCTGCTTCCAAACTATACCCCTCATTTTGGCTCTTTGTTCCACATTTAGGGCTAAACCCTGGGCCGATGGTGGGAAAAGCTGAGCTCTGTGGCCTAGCCTGACCCTGTGGCTAGGGAGCACAGCTGGATCCTGAAGGGTAATAATAATAATACCTAGCTCTTATCTAGTGTGTTTCATCTTTTGATCCCAAATCACTTTACAAGGGAGGGGAGTGTCATTGTCCCGATTTTACACTTGGGGAAACTGAGGCACCGAGCAGCGCTGTGACGTGCCCAAGGTCAGTCATTAAACCAGTGGCACAGATAAGAACAGAATTGCAGTTGCTCATGTCTTACACCACACTGCACCAGACTGCCTCAGGGGAAGCAGCGATTATTATGTACTGACTGTGGGTGACATTCTCGCTCATTGAGGTCAGTGTCAAAAGTACCACCAAACTCAATGGGGCCAAGATTACACCATATATGTCCACTGAACTATGTCCCTTTCCCAGGGGTGGGATTCATTATCCTGCCCCTTTGTACCTCTGGGGATACTGCTCAAGGACCCAGAGCATGCTCACACCTCTCTGATTTCATATTTGGGGTGGTGCACTACGGCAAATAAAGCTTTACAGGATCGGCCCCTGAAATAGATTTAACAAAGCAAGGTGTGAAAATAGGTGGGGATACGGAAAGAGGAGGAAATACCATTTAAAGAGTGTGAGATGAGCTTATTTTACACATGCTCCTTGAGATCAGTGCAATGACTGACATGCTGTCTTCTGGCTTAGTGACATTTATTTGATGCCGTAAGACATTTAAGGTAAGCTGTCAGGCTGTACAGATCTTACCCTATAACATGTAATCAGCAAGGGAGACAGATTTCTCAAGAAGAAATAGTCATTAGATTCCACTGATGAGCGAAATAGATATTAAAAATAAATTATCTTGTTTAATAACTTTATTAAATGTTTTAAGTTATGATAGGAGAGCAAGTGTCATACATGTAAAAATCATGCAAGAAAAATTCATTACAGTTAAAACAGAGATGTCAAAACTGAGTATAAACACATCGAGGATAACTTAAGAAAGAGAAATACATTACCCATTAGGAATAAAGTCTCTTCTTTTGATGTTTTTTTCTTAGACCTCTTCTGCTTGACTATAAGATTAAGAATCAAAGTTTTTGGTGTGCTGAGTAAATTGTAGTGGTGCCAAAGAGATACAATAAAACAAATATTCACCAAAGTGCTTGTGTTATTCAAGTAGAAAATACGATTAGTACAGTGCACATTTGATATACTATTTATGGTTGCAGAAGGAAGAATTTAAATACAGAGGAAGCTGAAGGGTTAAAGAGAAGGGAAGGAACAAGAAACATAAAATGCTTCATGAACAATTTGAGACTTGTGGAAATAGGCATCACTTATGTATATTCTAATTTTATTGAACCAGTGTGAGAAATAGAAGTGGGGGAGGGGGCACGAGGCCCCACCCCTGTCGCCCCACCTCCGTTCCTCCTCTTTCCCCTGAGGCCCTGACCCCTGGCCAGGCTGGAGCCAGAGCTGGACCATGGTAAGAGCCGCGCAAGGAACCCAGGCCACTGTGGAGAGCCCCGGACCCTCCACTTACCCTGGATGGGGAACTAGGGGGCCCAAGAGCAGTCCCTGGCCTGTGTCTGCACCCACCAGGGCACACCAGCTAGGGCAGATGGAGGTTTCTGGGGCTCCCCACAGCAGCCTGGTTCTGGCTTCTGCTCTGGATAGGGGACAGGGACTCATGGTGGGGGAAGAGGAGGAGCAGAGGTGTAGCCACTGAGAGGGGCCGGCACTGGGAAGACCCTGGCACTGCAGACAGGGACTGTGAAGTGCAGCCCTTGTCTGCGCTGCCCCGTGCCTGCTCAAGGCTTGCAGTTTGGGGAGGCAACAGTGCCCCCTGCCCCCCAAACTATGCTCATGTTAAAAAGTGGATGGACTTGGCTGTTAAAAAATGTATGCTGTATTTCCAGTCTGAAATTGTGTATCTTGAACATCCAGTTGTTCAGTTTTGTTGTGCCTTTATCTGCTAGACTGAAGAGCCTGTTATCAAATATTTGTTCCCCACGTAAGTTATAAAATGTGTGATCACGTCACCGCTTCACCTTCTCTTTGGTAAACTAAACAGGTTGAGCTCCTGGAGTCTATCAATCTATAGAATATTTTCTAATCCTCTAATTATTCTTGTGGCACTTCCAACATTGTTTCCAGTTTACCAACATCCTTCTTGAACTGAGGGCACCAGAACTGAACACAGTGTAGGATTCCAGCAGCACTCGCACCAGTTCCAAAAATATAGGTAAAATAACTTCCTACTCCTATTCAAAATACTAGAACAGAGCATTTTAAAAAAATTCTTCTTCTGGAATTAGATGTTAATCAGAGATGAACAAACATAAAAAAAGCCAACCCAACCCTGAAGTCTTTTTGAGCACCAATAAACATTGTAGTTCAGTTTAGTTTGATGTTTGTGTTTCAGTTGATTATAATTTTATTATTATTATTTCCCCCTTTGTGGATGGACTTTAAACATGCACTTACCTTTATATCCGAAAAAGGCACAGGCACCAATCGCAAGAAGATTGAAAGTAAATAACACCCAGAATGCAGCCAGCCATGGAGAAACATGAGGGAAAATATCACCTTTGAAAACAATATATAAAAAAGGTCACCCTGGAACCATGCCATCTCTTCCCCATACTTAGGAACAATGAGTTAGGCTCCATGGAGGTGTGAAGTACAGGAGTTGACTGGTTTTGCAGTACAGAGTATCAGCTAGATCTGCAACTGGTGTAAATTGTCATTGATTTACACCATCTGATAATCTAGCTCTTGAGTAAGGAAGAGCCAGATTGAATATCCCAAGTTCATTCCTGCTCTTATACTGCTTGTTTTCTGTAGACCATCTTCTCACACCTTCCTCACCGTGAACTGTATCTTACCCTTTCAAACCAATGGGACTAATTTCAGATCAATGTGCTATTCAGTGTCAGTGAGATCACCATAATGTGTTCCTGGGTCCTTAGCAATTTTGGGCAATGATAAAGACACTGGACCAAATTTCCAGCTGATGTAAATTGGTCCTGCTCCATTGGAGTCAATGGGCCAGATCCTCAGCTAGTGTAATGAGCAGAGCTTTACTGAAGGCAGTAGAACTACTGCCATTTACACCATCAGAGGATTTGGCCCACTGATTCTAGATTTTACATGCCAAGATCAAGAAAATCACTTTCAGACACTGCCCTGAATGATCAATGAACATCCCGGCACATTCTTCAGAGGTAACATTAATCCCAGGATACGTGGACAGTTCAAGACCTCTTGGACTTACATAGGACTAATGTAGTTCATAAACCTTGTTTCAGCCTTCTGCACTGGGGGAATTGTTCCTCAGTGTAGTGATTTCTGACATATTGGACTGGCTGTTATTTCACACCAGTTTGGAGTCTGAAGCTGTCCAATCTCCATTGCTGGTATAGTGCACACAAATGAGTGGGTATCAGATTTAGAGAGAGAGATGACTTGGGGGAATAAAAATTAGAAGTTGGTCTCTGACTGCTGCTAAACAACTGATTAATTTATCCAAGTTCTAATGAGTCATCAGAACAGTGAGACAGATGGTGAGTTGAGACAACTGATAATTAGTAATAATCATCTCTAGCTCTTATATAGTGTATTTTATTAGTGGATCTCAAAAGAGAGCAATATCATTATCCCCATTTTACAAATGGGGAAACTGAGGTATAGGGAGGGGAAGTGACTTGCCCAAGGCATCCCTGCAGGCCAGTGGCGAAGCTGGGAACAGAACCCACCTCTCTTTAGTCCCAGTCCAGTGCTTTGTCCACAAAGTCACACAGCAGCCAAAATCTACCTCTTTTCCTGTTGCCTTTTCCACCCAGTTTACCCTTTTATATGTTTCTTCCTGTTCTAATCCTACCCTGTGAGCTCTCTGGGGCAGAGACTGTCTAGTTTAGTTATTTGTACAGCATCTAACACAATGGGGCCCTTCTAACAGTATTAGGGCAGTATCCTTTTGAGTTATGTGAGAAGCTGTGTTCTGCCACATTCTTATATCGATAATACGGACACTAGAGCCTGATGGGACATGACTCTGGGCAGAGAAGCAGCTCCAAGGTTAAAGCGTGATGCACAGGGCTCACCTGAGAGGAGAATGACAGATTTCTGTTCTGTTTTCAGTAGGCTGTTCTGGATAACACAGCTGATTTCTCCAGTTTCCTCTCCCAGGACGGTGACGTGACTCAGAATACTGAACAGAAGTTCATGATCCTGCTCTGTTTTGGTCACAGGCTGCAGATCCTGCCCATTCTTTGTAACCCAGTGGAGTTCAGGGCTAGGGAACCACCCTGTTGACCTGCAGGCTAGTTCAATCCCCTGGTCCTGGGGACCCAGCACGTCGATGGACACGGAAGCAACAGCTAAAACAAGATGAGAAAGATTAGGAAGGGACTATCCTCAGGGAAACAGCATTGTCCCTTTGTTATGGATTTATTTTAGGACACTGTCCCAGTTTCTGTGTTTTTGTTACTGGAGTTCAAATAAATTCTTCACCTGCTCCTCCTGGGAATTCCAGATCATGACGAGTCTCCACAATAAATAGCAAGTTGTATGGCTGCCTGGCCTCCAAAATGTCACATGCCAATGCCAATTCTCAGGCCAGGTCTACCCTCAAAAGTTAGGTTGACCCAGCTTCATTGCTTGGGGGGATGAAAAATCCACACCCTTGAGTTGTGCAGTTAAACTGCTTTAACCCCAGTATAGACAGCACTAGGTTGATGCAAAAATTCTTCTGTCAACCTAGCTATCTCCTCTCGGGGAGATGGATTCACTATAGTGATGGGAGAACCCCTCCTGTTGCTGTAGTGTGAGTCTACACTGAAGCACAGACAATCCCTTAGACAGGGATCTCAGAGGGCTGGGCCTGTTTCTCCGCTCCCTGGTCCCTGCACTTGGGGCAAGGATGGAAGAGAGAAAGGGCTTTAAGCCACCTTCACTCTCTCTGTATTCTGGGGCCAGGTAAGGCCTGCCCAGCCCCCTGGTGTACGTTAGAGCAGCTTGTCCCCATGGGCCCTGGTAAGCAGAGCACATCCATGGTGCATTGTGCGCTGCCCAGGTGCCTAACACATCCCAATCTGCCCTTCTGTTGGAGGCTGGGTGCTGAGTGGGTGCAAAGCCATTAAGCCAGCCAGAGACCTGCCCAGGGCCTATTCTCAAGGGGCCATTTCTGCCCATTTTAAGACCCCTTTACACTGACAGTGCAGCATAAGAAGTCCTTGGTGTGACTGAAAATCAGGTCCAGTGTTTCATATTCCGTGTGTTTGGGGTTCAGTTGCTCCGTACAGGCACAGTTTAGAGTAAGGGGCTGGTGGGGAGTTGTCCTACCCCAGAGCTCCTAGGTGTACACAGCCTGCTACATGCAGCTTGCAGCCCCTTGCAGAGCTGAGCAGTTCCACGGGCTGGTTCATGTGGGGCTGAGGTCGGTCTGCCTCCTGCTCAGCACCCTCAGGGCACTGGGAGGGACAGGGACTGGAGTTCTGCCTGGCCTTTATACACTTCACAGAGCGGGACAAGGCTCCTTGTGCCCTCTCCTCACTGCACATCTGCATCGTGGACAGGCAAAATCTGATCCTGCCCAATGAAATCACCAACCTGCAATTTTAAGCTCGGTTGCAGCATCAGCGCTCCACTCATTAGACTTCACAATGCAGCTGTAAGTTCCCCCATCGGCTGGTCGGACGTTCTTCAGCTTTAAAGACACAGTCCCAGAGGTGAATCCATCCTTCAACAGCATGGTCCGGCCCTGGTAGTTCGGCCCTGGCACATCCTGGCCTGGCTGGGCTCTGTATTCATGGACAGTCTCTATAAGTGCCTGGATGATTTTCTTCCACTGCACTTCCATATTGTTTGGCTGTGTCCCAGTGGAGATCTGGCAGGGTAAGACCACATCCTGGCCGACGATGCCAGTGACAGTTGGGGATGAGCTGACTTCAAAACTCTCTGAAAGAAGCAAACCTAAATGAGGGAGAGTCCACACTGCAACTGGAGGAGGGATTGCAGCTCAGTTGGCATTCCAGTGCTAGCTTGAATCGAGTTAGCATGGGTAAAAAGAGCAATGAACACATGGTGGCATGGGATTTGGATGTATAAACCCACCCTGAACTCTGGGTACATATTCACATTCCTAACTCACACAGGGGTTCATGCAACTGTGTCTTCAATGGTATTTTTAACCAAGCTAGCTAGATTCAAGCTTCCTACCTGAGCTTAATCAGTCTTCCGACTGCAGTGTAATCGTACCCTGAGGGTTTGTCTAGAACAAAACTGAGGGTGTCTGTAATAGACATGAATTCTAAGCAGTGGGACAGGAATTTATCTTCATAAATTTAAGAGTGGAAATACTCTGCAAATATGCAATTGAATGCTTTTGTTATTGTTTATTAAGGATCTAAGATCATTCTTATTGTTAAGAACCTGAGTTTTGCAGGTTATATTGACTCATAGCATTGACCAAGGAGGAATTACAAAGAATTACTGACCAGCTAGACTGGGAAAGGAGAAAATTCAGACTGAACATCAACACAGGGAAGACAAAAAAATATGGCAATTGGAAGACAAGAGGAACAGATAAAGATCAAAGGTGGAGACAAAGAACTAGAACAAGTGAGAAAAAATGAGGACTAGTATCAAAGCATGGGAATTGTGAAGATGACGTAAAAAGAAAAATTGGACTAGCTGTTACTGCATTTGGAAAACTGCAACATCTGGAAGCCTCAATACATTTCAATAACAAAGAAACTCTCATGCCGATACTGTGCTGCAGATTGGAACGCTGGAGTATGAGGAAAGCTAACAAACAGAAGACATTGCCTGCAGAAATGAACTGGCTGAGGGGTATACTGAGAGTTTCAAGACTGCAGAAAATTTTAAAAAATGAAATGAGAAGAAAATGTCTAGGACAAGAAACAACCCTGTTACAGAAGATTGAAGAAGGATAACTGCGATGGTTTGGACATGTGTCAGGAATGGACCTGAAAAGGATACCATATTGTCAATACATACCAGAGTGCAAGGAACTAGAAATAGAGGAAGACTGAGAATGCATTGGGTAGATACAATGACATAGAACAAAAAGAGAAAGGAAGCCATGAAGCTGGTTCAAGACAGAAAGTGGTGGAAAGACATCACCCACCCCTAATCACAGCTGCTGAGCTGACAGATGGGAATCAAAGAAGAAGAATGAAGATACATTTTGTTATTGCACCATCAGTGTACAAGACATTGTATAACAGATAAAACATACCAAATAATTAGAGCAGTGGCTCTTAACCTGGGATGCACACACCCCCTGGGGTTGCGAGATGACCTTTCTGGGTGTGTGAGACATGCCAGATTTTTTTAGAAGGTAAATAATTGAAAACACAAATTAAGCACAGGCACGTAAGTACAACTACTTTGTTTCATCAATCCTATGTATTTATTAACATTACACATTTTTTAACGATTACAGTAATATACAAACAGATTTAAAGAACTGACCTATTTCAATGATTTTTGATAAGGGGTGCGAGAACATATTTTGAGAACCAAAGGGGTGCAGGCTGCAGTAAAGGTTAAGAATCACTGAATTAGAGCCTCCCTGGGAGATCTTAGGGCTGCTCTATGAGAGCTTTTTTCCCCATTTTTTCCCAATGGTCTAATAAAATATATTTTCTTTTCTTTTTTGTGTGGGGGGGGAGGAGTGCTGTCTGCTTTTTTCTCACTTTTCTCCTTTTTCAGTGGTAAAATTGGAAAAGAGGGGAGAGAATGAAGAAAGGCAAAAAAAAAAAAAAAAAAAGAAAAGAAAAGAAAAAGGAGGGGAAAAAATCCCAAACTGATAATCTGATGGGGAAGGAGGTCTGTTGAAAAAACGTAAATTTATTTTTGGGAAAAGGACATTTTTCTATTGAAACAAAAGTTTCAAATCAAAATTTCAACCCTGTGTTTGCCCTATTCCAGCCATCAGCCACCAGCACAAATGTCTAAATATAGACAGAGCATGATGTCATTTCCATTAGTGCTGTATATCCAGTTTAAAACTGGGATAAGCTCAACCAAGCCATATTGTGTGTGTGGCGGGGGTGGGGGTGTTTTTGTCTATACAAGGGTTTTGCACTGGTCATCTTTCCCCGATGGCTAGAATTGGAGCAGATCCCCAGAGCAGACCAATCATACATCTCCACCTTGTACTGACTGCAGGTCCATAATGAACTGAGCATCTCACTGGAGAAACCGGGTGTCAAGGTTCCTTCCCCACTCTGAACTCTAGGGTACAGATGTGGGGACCTGCATGAAAAAAACCCTAAGCTTATTTTTACAAGCTTAGGTTAAAACTTCCCCAAGGTATAAACTATTTTACCTTTTGCCCCTGGACTTTATTGCTGCCACCACCAAGCGTCTAACAAAATATAACCGGGAAAGAGCCCACTTGGAAACATCTTTCCCCCCAAAATCCCCACAAGCCCTACACCCCCTTTTCTGGGGAAGGCTTGATAAAAATCCTCACCAATTTGCATAGGTGAACACAGACCAAACCCTTGGATCTTAAGAACAAGGAAAAAGCAATCAGGTTCTTAAAAGAAGAACTTTAATTGAAGAAAAAGTAAAAGAATCACCTCTGTAAAGTCAGGATGGTAAATACCTTACAGGGTAATCAGATTCAGAACATAGAGAATCCCTCTAGGCAAAACCATAAGTTACAAAAAGACACAAAAACGGGAATGTACATTCCATTCAGCACAACTTATTTTGTCAGCCATTTAAACAAAACAGAATCTAACACATATCTAGCTAGATTGCTTATTAACCCTTTACAGGAGTTCTGACCTGCATTCCTGCTCTGGTCCTGGCAAAAACAACACACAGACAGAGAGAACCCTTTGTTTCTCCCCGCTCCAGCTTTGAAAGTATCTTTTCTCTTCATTGGTCATTTTGGTCAGGTGCCAGTGAGGTTGTCTTAGCTTCTTAACCCTTTACAGGTGAGAGGGTTTTTCCTCTGGCCAGGAGGGATTTAAAGGTGTTTATCCTTCCCTTTATATTTATGACACCGGGGCTAACAAAGAGTCTGAAACTGGCAATGTGCTGAGAACCTGCTGTGAGATGCCAAGCTCAGTAGGAGCTGAGAGCACCCAGATGCTTCCAGGACCAGATCCCCAAATGCCTCCTGAATCGCCTGTTTGTGTCTCAGTAACACAAACAGAAACATTTTCTCTGCTGAAACACAGATACCAGCAGGGGTTTCATGCAGTTTTAGGGTCTCTCTCTCCAGGGATTTTGTGCTGCGAAGTGTTTTACCGACAATGCTATTACCTGAAAAGGGAATCGCTGCTAGGAGTGTGGCACAGAACAAGCAGCTGGAGAGCTGTCCCCGTAGCTCCATGCCTCTGGTAGCTCATGCGGGAAGAGTCACGGAGCTGATCTGAAATGAGAGCAGCAATCAAAATAGACACAGATGCTCAGAAATACAAGACACCTGATTTCTCGTTATTCCCCCTTGAAATACACCAGGCTGTTCCTTCCCTTCCCCTGTGTCACGGTACGTTGCAGGGAAAGCTGAACAATATGTGAGGGTGTCACTACGTACAGCCAGTGTGGGAGTGAGTGGGGGGGGGGGTAGATCACATGAGAACCTTTGCTGTGGTGGAAGGGGCACTCACTGTCATAGTCCTAGTGCTCCGGGAGGGCAAGGCCATGTGATTCCAGCACCACTGCTGTCCAAGTGTGGCACAGCGCCTGCCCTCTCCAGGGCTGCTGGAGGCACTGACTCTCCCTGAGGCACAATGGGCCAGAGACGCAGGGCGTGTCTAGGCTGCAGGCATTGCCTGTGAGCTCTTTAATCTCGCTAGTTCGAGTCCTCGAGCAGTGAAGCTGCAGCAGCACAAGCTTCAATCCAGGCTGTACAAACCAAGGAGCCCAGAACCCCGGATAATTACTCCCAACCGGTGCTGCCGTAGCTTCGCTGCTCCAGGGCCTGTGCTAGTGAGATTAAAGCTAGCTCAGGCCTGTCCCCTCGAGCTGCAGTCACAGCCAGTGACTGCACATAGCCATACGCTTAGCTGCACCCTGTTCCGACTGGACGTACTCTGGTGATGTGGCAGTTGGGAGAACAAAGGGGTCAGTTGCAACTCCCTAATTCTGGGACCAGTTCTATGCCAGCTCTGGGGCTGCTCCTAGCTATGGCCCCAAAGGGCCATTACATCAGATCAGTTTAACCGGAGTTCTGTCATGCTCAAGACATGGCAGTTCATGCCCCTATGCCATACAGTGCAGGAGCTGGGGTGGCATGCAGGCCAGCAACACAAGCTCTAAGCCAGAGGATTTACTTCCCTACAGAGAGGAAATTCTCAGCTAGGGATATCCAGCAGTTTTCCTGCCCCTTTTCATTCATCAGAGTCTGCAGGGTTTCTGTTACCATGGGCTGTGCCTTAGGGTATGTCTACACTGCAATAAAAAGCCCTGCAGCACGGTGATGGCTGGGGTTGGGTTGTGGGGTTATAGATTTCAGTGTAGACGTTTGGGATCAGGCTGGAGCCCAGGCTCTGAAACCCCGCGAAGGGGGTGGTTTTCAGACCCCCAGGCTCCAACCTGAGCCTGAATGTCCACACTGCAATTTTTAGCCCCGCAGGCAGAGCCCAGCGATCCCAAGTTAGTTGACCCAGGCTCTGAGACATGATGCTGCAGGTTTTTTATTGTAATATAGACATACCCTTAAAGACACAAGTCACTAAAAAAAAAAAAATCTACATAACCCATCAGCCCAAAAGGGCTTGTCTACATGGGGGCTGTGTGTGGCTGTCTGAGGAAGATCGTACTGCTGAGCTCAGCCTTCTTTTTCCATGGACACTGTGGGCTTGACTCATGTGGGTTGGTACCCTACACTGTGAACAGTCCTATTGAACTCAGTGGCCAAGAGTTTCTAAACTGAGTGTTGATTTTGGGTGTCCAGCTTGAGAGACCTTAAGAAGGCCTGATATTCAGAGTGGGGCTCCTCAGCTCTTTCTGAAATTCAGGCCCTTCAAGGTCTCTCAAATTGGGCACCCAACATGACTAGTCCATTTTGAAGCTCTTGGCTAGGGAGAGTACTGGTAGAGCGCTTCCTCATAAACAGAATTATTTTTCTGAGTCAACATAATGATATACTGAAAATGTGAGAGCACCTGTTATAGGCACCAGTTCAGCAAAGTACCCACAGAAGTCCTTTTTAAGTTCAGCATGTGCTTTTCTGAAAAATGATGGTTTGCTGAATTGGAGTCATTGTAAAGGCACATGGCTCTTCACGCCATCACCCTAGTCAGGAGAGAAAGGCAGAAAGCAAAATACAGTGAGGTTCTTATCATGCACTGAAAACTGTATTAAAAGAATTCTCAGGGTTTTCCTGGTCCTGCTTGCAGGCAGCGGGTTCTGTATGGAAGCATGGGATCAGAGTCAGTGTGCAACCAGCCAGCCTCGGCTAAGGTTGGGTGAGTTGTGCCTCTCTGTTTTTTAAGAGAGCAGCCTGCTTTCTCGCTCTCTGTTTTTGGTTCTTGTGTGTTATCCTTCGGAATTCTAAGCAATAAAGTCATGTATGCTGCAACCTTCCAGAAAAAAAGTATGTATGTTTTTATCTGGCTCCTGGTATATATGTTTTATCTGGCTCCTGGTATATATGATGTGAACTTGACAGTTCTTCAAGTGAAGCAGTTTCCATTTGAAATAATATGTGAAAGCTTTCAGTCCATTTCACTGCAATGTGCTGCAGAGAGGGGCTTTTGAGGGGAATCAGAGTTCTTAGATGGGAGCTTTATGTTCCGCTGGCTGTGTAATTGTACTTTTTTTTTTTTTTTTGTAATTTATGGCCAGGATGCTGAGATCCTTGGATAGGCACCAGTTTTATTTATTTTTATTTTATTTTATTTTGGTCCCTTGAAATTACTTATGCTAAACAGTCTGTTCCATTTTGTATTAATTTGTGCCATTCATTACGTTTTCCAGATCTGATGAAGAGCTCTGTGTAAGCTCGAAAGTGTTTATCTCTCACCAAGAGAAGTTGGTCTAATACAAGATGTTTCTTCACCCACATTGGCTCTCATATCTTTGGCTAGGCACATGTTTATTTTATTTTATTTTATTGGAAAACATGGAAAACATAATCCCAACTATACATATAAAATGATGGGGTCTAAATTAGCTGTTACCTCTCAAAAAAGAGATCTTGGAGTCATTGTGGATGGTTCTCTGAAAACATCCACTCAATGTACAGCAGCAGTCAAAAAAGCTACAGAATGTTGGGAATCATTAAAAAAGGGATAGATAATAAGACAGAAAATATCATATTGCCTCTATATAAATCTATGGTACGCCCAGATCTTGACTATTGTGTGCAGATGTGGTCGCCCCGCCTCAAAAATGATATATTGGAATTGGAAAAGGGCAACAAAAATTATTAGGGGCATGGAACAGCTTTGATATGAGGAAAGATTAATAAGACTGGAACTTTTCAGCTTGGAAAAGAGACGACTAAGGGGGGATATGATAGAGGTCTATAAAATCATGACTGGTGTAGAGAAAGTAGATAAGGAAGTGTTGTTTACTCCTTCTCATAACACAAGAACTAGGTGTTACCAAATGAAATTAATAGGCAGCAAGTTTAAAACAAGCAAAAGGAAGTATTTCTTCACACAACGCACAGTCAACCTGTGGAACTCTTTGCCAGAGGATGTTGTGAAGGCCAAGACTATAACAGGGTTAAAAAAGGACAAGATAAATTCATGAAGGATAGGTCCCTTAATGGCTATTGGCCAGGATGGGCAGGAAGACAGGATACTGGGCTAGATGAACCTTTGGTCTGACCCAGTATGGCCATTCTTATGTTCCTATGTTCTTATTTTAATTTAAAGCTAAATTTAAAACAAAACAAAACAAACAAACAAAAACTTGTCCCTTTACAAAGCAGTAGCAGAATTCAGGGCCTGGCAGGACAGTTCCCCAATTACAGGACAAATCAGTGATACTGTTTATTTACTAAAAGAAAAGGAGTACTTGTGGCACCTTAGAGACTAACCAATTTATTTGAGCATAAGCTTTTGTGAGCTACAGCTGGGGACAGGTATTAATACTTGGTAGCATGGGCCCCCTGGTGAGGGCCTTACATGCTAATTGTACTTCCTCCTCTCTCCACTGTGGAATATCAGAGCTAATTTTATTCCATTAGGAGTCTAGTTACAGGCTGCTGAGCTAAATTCACTTTGGGCTAATGGTGCACCGGCACTGAGGCTCCCCTACTACAAGCTGAAATCACAAAAGAGCTAAACTGACTAAGAGCTGAAATCACTGAGTGTTGTGTTAAGTAGTGGGGGAGCCTGAAGATATATGGTGGAGCAGTTTGCGGGACGGCTGGAGCGGCTTGTGGACCAGCTGGTGGAGCAGCTCATGGGACGGCGGGAGCTGCTTGTGGGGAGCCGAGCAGTTTGTGGAGCGGCGGGTGCAGAGGAGCGGAGTGGCTCATGGAGCAGATCGGAGTGAAGCCCTATGGAGCTGTGGGGCAGTCAGCTTCAGATCATGTAAGGTGCCCCTTACCTCTTCCCCCCCACCTCCACCCACGTTGGGAGGTAAAACTCTGCAGATGAACTTTCGCACTCTGCGGGCTGCCCTGACCAGGGACAGAGACTTTTGGGTTGTTGGACTTCTGGGACTTTGGGGTGATTTTGGGTTGCTGGACTCAAGAACCAAAGGCAAAGGACACGCCCCAATTTACTTGGGGTGGGTTTTTTTTTTGCTCATGGGTTGTGTCATGAATCCTGTTGGTGGTGTTTCCCCAACAAAATGCCACATTGTTTCTCTCTGTTATTAAAAGGCTTTTTGCTACACTCAGACTCTGTGCTTGCGAGAGGGGAAGTATTGCCTCTTGGAGGCGCCCAGCGGGGGTGGTATATATTTGTCCCAGGTCACTGGGTTGGGGCTCGAGCCGGTTTTGCATTGTGTTATTGGAATGGAACCCCTAGATACTGAACCCGGCCCTTGTTGCTGCCAACTCTGATGGGCAGAAGGGTTACAGCTCACGAAAGCTTATCCTCAAATAAATTGGTTAGTCTCTAGGGTGCCACAAGTACTCCTTTTCTTTTTGCGAATACAGACTAACATGGCTGCTACTCTGAAACCTGTTTATTTACTAAATGTACATGAGTCCTGTTCCTTTGAACCACGTGGTAACAAACATATACAGACACCTCCCTTCTGCAGAAATCTCTGCCCAGGCACTCCTGCCCTGTATTGACTGGCAGCTGTCTTGGGCCTCTGTTTCTCTCTCTCCAGCCACACTGCTTCATAGACTCCTCTTTCTGCCCCAGCCCAAGTTTTTTGCTGTGGGAAAGCTGTAGTGTGATAAATCAAGTGGGGTGGGGGTAGCTCCCTTTTATGGACAACCAGCCAGCCAGTAGCTATAAAATACCTCTTAGTAGCTGTTCTCTAATTGCTCTACCTGTAAAGGGTTAAAAAGTCTCACTGCTATGCATAGGTAAAAGGAAGTGAGTGGGCACCTGGCCAAAAGAGCCAATGGTAAGGTTAGAACTTTTTAAAATTGAATAAAAAAGACTCCCCTTTTGTCTGTCTGTTGTTGTTCTCCCAGGGAGAGGCGGACAGGGCAGCAGCTATGCTGTAAAAAGTTTGGGCCAGATATGAAAAAATCATTAGTATCATACCTAGAAACTACTCATTTAAAACCCCAGACATGTAAGTAGATCAGGAAACGTTCAGGAAGATGCGATTAGGTTTATCCCTTTTATTTTGTTATGGCTTGTGGATTCCTCTGTGCTAACCCAGGTGCTTTTGTTTTGCTTGTAACCTTTAAGCTGGACCTCAAGAAAGCTATTCTTGGTGCTTAATCCTTGTAGTTGCTCTTTTGAAAATCTAGCAATAGTCTGAGTTCCCAGATGTATTTTCTTTCTTTTTTTGTATTAATAAAATTTACCTTTTTTAAGAACAGAATTGGATTTTTGTGTCTTAAGAGGTTTGTGCACATGTTGTTTAATTAGCTGGTGGCAACAGCTGATTTCCTTTTTTTCCCCTTTCTCAGCTCTTCCCCGGAGTGGGGGTGAAAGGGCTTGAGGGTACCCCACAGGAAGGAATTCCCAAGTGCACCTTCCTGGGCTCTCAAAGGGCTTCTGCACTTGGGTGGTGGCAGCATCTACCAATCCAAGGTCAGAGAAAAGCTGTAACCCTGGGAGTTTAATACAAACCTGGAGTGGCCAGTATTAATTTTTAGAATCCTTGCGGGCCCCACTTCTGCATTCGAAGTGCCAGAGTGGGAAATCAGCCTTGACACCTAGTCCAGGGCTGCTCACCTGGCAGGATGAGCCTGAACATCCACCCTCCTTTTGTGCTACCATGCTGAGGCCATATCTACTCTACGGGGACTATAGCGGCATAGCTATGGCGCTGTAGCTATGTCAGCATAACCCTGAGATGCAGCCTACAGGGACAGAAGGGGTATTTCCGTCGCTGTCAGAGCACCACCTCTCTGAGCAACGGTAGCTAGGTCAACAGAAGCATTCTTCCATTGACCTAGCTTCATATAGACTGAGGGTTAGGTTGGCATAGCTACGGCACTTAGGGGTGTGGATTTAGCTGTGACAGTCTGAGTAAATTTCCTAGACCTGAAGAAGACCTCTGGGTAAGATGAAAAACTTGTCTTTCTCTCTCTGGATTTTTCACATCCCTGAGCACAGTTGCCATATCAACCTAAATTTTAAATGTAGACCAAGCCAGAAACACAAAGTCATGTCGACATAGAGACACTTGGGAAAAATAATCTGACTGAATTTTTTAAGTGGAATAGTTAACTCACATTAAATCCCAATGTAGATGCTCTTATTCAGAATTCAAATGGCTTTAATGTTACCTTAATTTGGGCCACATTAATTCTGAATGAGAGCATCCACATCTGAGTTTAATACAGTTTAACTAATTCACCTTCCTTCACCCCGTTAGTTAGTTCAGAATAGTTTCCCTGAGTGTCTGTATATGTGCAAGCCAAAGAAGAGCGCTCTGACCACACAGAACCATAATAGCCCACTGGGGGAGGTTACTATGTGATATCTTCTAAGGGGAATTTTGTGTTGGGGGTTATCCATCAATGACTGTAAAGTACTAGCCATTTGCATCTTTCACCATAACAATATGCACTGTTTCTTTCTTAGTCAGACAAAACAAACAAACATAATTTAGCCCCAAGTCTGGCCTCACTCATTTCTGAATAACACCATGACATCACTTCTCTGTAACTCAAACAGTTAGTATGGAAGAGCAGATAGCACATTTGCTGAGTTTATCTGTATCGGTTGTTTATTCTGGAGTGCCTTTGAAATTTAGTTTTGTTAACATCCAACCTATGTGTTAATTTTTCCCAAAATATTTCAAAGTCTATTATTTTTAAGAAGCAAAGCATTTTCCACTCACACTGTTTTTACACCAGCCTAACAACATTGGTGATGGAGTTTCTCCTGGTAAATGAGAGTTAGAATCAGGCCATGAAGCAGTAAAAGGTACAAGGCCATATTCCCCCTTTAGCTACAACTGTTCAACTTAAGCAAAGTCAGTGGGTTTGGATAGTTTTAAATGAAGGCAGATTTTGGCCCACAGCGTCCATATTACAACCAGTCTCTATACCTTGTTTCCCAGGTGACAGCAGTGACCAGAAATGCCTTCTTTCGTCTTTGGCTGGTCAAGAGATTGTGGGTAAAATTTTCAAAAGCATTTCAGTGATTTTATCCAAAGTTCCTCATAAATATTATTTTCACCAAGTAGTTGGATAAGCTCTATCTATATGAAGATCTGTATGGAGCTGCTACCCAGCTAATAATTATGACATGACAAAATATGAAACTATACAGGATGTGTAAGCTTCAATGCTTCTGAGACTTGAGGTGGAAGGTGAAGGGGGGATTTTAATGTGTCTATGGCCTTGTCTTCGCTTGGGAAAAGGCATGTTATAGTGCAGTTAACTAACATTTTAAAACGCGAGAGTAGACAAGGCGGTTGGGTTTATCTTGACTGGCTAATACTACAACTGCCATGTCTATGCTTAGGATTCTACTGCTTGTTAATTAACATGTGTTAGACACCTTTTTCCTAGTGTAGACATGATCTGAATGACTTAGAAGCATGTTTCCTTGATTATTTAATGGGACTTGATCTCCCAGCTCAAATAGATGTTTTTGAAAATCCCAACCAATTATTAATGAACTGATCCTGATTTTACAAATATATTTCATTAATCTGTGAATGTATTTATTATTTCTTAAGTATTTACCAAATAAATAAGATTAACCTGTTTTAGCCTATGACCTGTCTGTGACTACTCATTATTCATGGTGTATGATTGGTCATCAGTTGGTATTGTTTCTGATTTCTGGTTGGGTGACAGAAAGTTTTTAAACAGAAGAATTTCTGCTGGAGGGATAGCTCAGTGGTTTGAGCATTGGCCTGCTAAACCCAGGGTTTTGAGCTCAATCCTTAAGGGGGCCATTTAGGGATCTGGAGCAAAAATTGGGGATTGGTCCTGCTTTGAGCAGGGGGTTGGACTAGATGACCTCCTGAGGTCCCTTCCGAGCCTGATATTCTATGAAGAATAATAAATAATATGATGAGGGCTCCAATGTTCTCACGATGATGAAAATAGTGAATTTTGGATATGACTTTTCAGCTAAATAATGATTTGTTCTAAAATATAACTTTTGAGATCTGTGAACACTCTCAGGAATATCTGGACGCTGTCCTAACAAATAACATAATCCCATGAGTGACAGCAAACTGAGCACAGTGCTTTTATCCACAGAAATATTTAGGAAGATTTTTTATTTTAAATATTGGACCGCTACATATTATTACAACACAATCTTTTCGAGACAATCAGACAGAGACCAGTAATTAGTAATAATAATAACAATAATAAAATAAATAAATTAAATAAAAACAACAAAGATTTGATTTAATAGAACACCAACCAGCGGAAGATTTCAAGCACTTTAAAATGGTGGATACATTTTATCATTCTTATTTTCCATCTGGTGGCAATAAAGGCTGAAACTGTTAATATGTGACTTGCCTGAAGTCAATAAATGAATCATCAGAAGAGATGGACTATAACCTCTGCACAGAGGTGGATGAACATATTTGAGGCCCTGGGCACAAAGAACATTTGGGCCCCCCACATCCTCCCCTGCCATGGGGCTCCACCCCCTGCTCCTTCTTTTTCCCCCAAGGCCTTGCCACCTGGCCTGGCCGGAAGCTGGGCTGTGGTAAGAGCTGCCCAGAGAGCCCGGGCCACTGTGAGGAGCCCTGGACCCCCCACCTGCTCTGAGAAGTGCGCCCTGGCGGCAGGGACATATGCCAGGAGCTTCTCTTGGGCCTCCCAAACTCCCACCCAGGGCAGGTGGAGGGTCAGGGTCTCCCCACAGCTATGCAGGTTCTCTGGGTGACTCTTACCACAGCCTACGGCAGTGGTCCCCAAACTGTGGGGCATGCCCCCCTGGGAGACACAAAGAAACATTCAGGGGCATGGCGGGGGCCATCTCTGCACTGGGGGGGAGCTTGGGCCGACTCCAGGTGGGAGGAAGGGCATGGGGCTCTGGCCAGCTCTTTTGTTGCCCACCCTCCAGGATTGGCCTGGAGTCTCCAGGAATTAAAGATTAAACATTAATTAAAGATTATGTCACATGATAAAATCTCCAGGAATACATCCAGCCAAAATTGGCAACCCTAGCCAGCTCCATGTCACATGGGGGAGGGGGACCCTCGGGCCAACTCTGCTCAGTGCGGGGAGGGGGGTGGGGCTTGAGCCCACTCTGCGTCATGTGAGGGGTAAGGGAGAGGGGCTCAGGCAAGCAGCTCTGCCAGCTCTGCATGGGGGCAAGGGGAATAGGCTCACCCTACCACAGGCTCCATCTTCTGGCAGGGCCAAGGGACAGGCCCTCATGGGGAAGAGGAGGAACAGGACATAGGGAGTGGCGGGGAGGAGGACCAGAGGGCGGGGCCAGAGTTCTGGTGCTCTTGCGGGGCCCCCAAATTGTCCAGGGCCCATGTGGTAATCCACCACTGCCTCTGCATCCTATACTCTAGCCTCCTGTTCTATCTGCTAGTAAACCCTCAGACAGATCAACCAACCAAGTAAAAAAGGAAAATGTCAAGAAGAAGAGGTGACACATTTGTTCAAAGAATCATAATTTATCTTCCATTCTTCCCACTACGAACTCAGCTATAGATTCCAGCCACCGTTTTCCTCAATGTGCTCCCCAAGCCAATGAGTGTGAATGGTCAGAACTCCCCTTACGTTAATGCAGCCCCACCCATCAATACAAGCGGAGGATTTGGAATTAAAACAGAGGCTCTTACCTTTTTTCAGAAAATTAAACTGCACCACAGTCTGGAAGGTTCTCCATCCCTCAGTGCCAGATGCGGGGGCTCCAGTGTTAATAAAACCAAGGCTTTAAAATGGGATTTGACAACGTGCCTGCGAGGAATAGATTGCACACTTTGAATACACTGAACAAAGGGACTGAACTCTGACCAAGGAAAGTGAAAGCAAAAAGAGTAGGTTAAATATTAACTCTCCTGTTGTTCTACCTGAAGTGTATGTGTCTTTTCCAGGAAAGGTGGCCCAGAACCCTAAAGCTATATCAGTGCTTAGATGGGGATGAATTTTGTGTCTCTAGCAAACACATATTTCACAAACCACATTAAAACATCCTCGATACTGGAGGTTACATACAGATGTGGAAATACCAGACTGGGCAATACTGAAGAGAATTGAAATTCACCCCATCTCTATCAAAAACAGATCAATAAATTAGAGGGAGATAATCTCCTCCTCCCCTCCCTAAGAATCTCCACAGAGTTTGATGAGGTCTGGACACTCTGGATAGCCAGCAAAGAAGGTCCATATAAGTTCAAAAAGTATAGTGGGGAAACATGGACTGGAATATGGAAAGCAATAGCAGAGGGCAATAAGGGTAGAATATTGAAATGAATGGATATGGCAGTGAGTTGGCTTAGACAGTATGCCATGAAATTGGCAGGGCAATTCATAGAAGACACAAAACAATTAGAAGAAGAAATAGAGCACTGGAAAGCACAGGGACAGAATAGAAAATGAGGAGCCACAAAAAAGAGAAGTGCCATCCCCCACTATAAATCTTGTCTGGCAACAGCAGACTTCGGGTAATTGTACGGTGCCTGAAGAATGAGGACCGAAATGGAAAAATGTGGCCTGATCAAAATTAAAAGATGGAACATGGAATGATTGGAATGGTTGCTGGAATGGGGACATTGGGAATGACCCAGACCAAGAGCCACCAAGCAATCCATTGGCAGGGGGTGCCATACTGCCACCATCACTGTATGATGGGAGCCAGGTTCTGGTAAAACCTAAACCGAGACCTAGGCTGGTGCCTGGCAGAATGGGAGAAATAAGTGCACAGGAGGGAGAAGTAGCAAACAATCTTTTCACTAGATTGGTAAATCAGATTAAGGAGAAAATGGAGCAGTTAGAGCATATTAGCAGGCAGGAGGTGTGACTTGATTGCAGGGGAGTGGATAAAAAAGAATTTCAATGTCAAAAGCGAAGAATGAGCAGGTTAACACCCAGAATTGATGCATTAACTCATGGAGTTGCTCAGAAATGGTTAACTGCAGCAGTAAAGGGCACTCCCGCAATCCATTTGGCATGCAGACAAAAGCAAGGGACACTGGGGGAACAAATTCATGTTTTGCAAGAGCAGGTAACAACTTCCACTCTCCTCTCAGAGCCAGGATAAATACCACAGGTGTGGGTTCCCAATCTCCTGCTTTAACCCATGAAGCCCCACGCCTAACTCAGAGCTAATAATGAAATCTTTTTCAAACGTTTTTACATACTGCTTAAGTTTTCCTTTATATCCTCTCTCAATTTGCTAACTGGCTGCTGCTGCCTATAGCTTCAGATGGCCTGACAGAGTTAATTAATCTCTTGACTCAGGTCTCCCTCCCTTTCTATGTTGCTTTCTCCCTACACACACCTCTCTTCACTTCTGCCCTCTCTTTGTTTCAAAAGTTAAAAGTTATACTTGTTACACAAATCTCCATCGCAGAAAAAGACAAAGCAACAGCAAACAAGCAAAGAGAAAGCCAGGTAAAAGCTTTAGTTTAAATAAGTCCAGGTAATTAATTATGGACTTGGAACAGCTAGAAATACTCCTAACTTTCTTGAAGATATAGTTGACAAGCAATAGAGATATTAAGTCTTCTTCTCATCTAGCCATTAATTAATATATGAAACATGGGTATTTTTTATTTTCATATAGTGGCATTTTTAAAATAAAAGTAATATAAAGTGATGGAAACTGCCTTAAGTTAACTAAATTAATACAACAAAGTGGGCAGATAACTTAAGATGAATTTGTATCAATTCTTATAAAAAGTTTTAAATAAAAAGGTAATAACTCACTTATTTAAATATTTAACTCTTTTGTTTACCTGCCTGTTTTCTAACTTTAATAACTTAGCTCTTAATGCCTTATCTTGTATACAATTCTGGTACCATTCATCTTTAATTGAAAGTTTGTCCTGTATGTCCTGTATGTTGTCTTGTGTCATATATTGTGTGTTTCACGTGACTACCTTTTTCTTAAATTTTGTTGCAAGAAAAGTCAATTTTATCCTTTTTTTAAAAATATAAGTGGTAACACTATTTCAATGTTATGGTTGAGGTGTAATCATAATATTATTAATAACCAATTTTTTTGCAAAAGCCGAAGTTATAAATATGTGTACATATATTTTTGCCCCAACGAATAATGCAATTGCAAACAAAAATAATTCTCTTTTATTAATCAAAGTTTTTTTATTCAAAGGAAAAAAATGTAAGGGGATCCTCAACATTAATGAAAAAGTAATATTAACAAAATGTCAATTTCTTGTTTGGGTTTTTATAAACTTGTTTTCCCCTTTATAAAATATTAAAATATAGTAATAAGTATGTTATAGCAAAAATGTTAAAAATATAACAATATGTACTATGGTTATGCTGAAAAATGTTAATGCTAAACAATTTCAACAGGTTTCCACCTTTGTCTCCCAAACACAACCAAGTGTCATGAAAGTTTAATACCCTCAAAGAGTTTGCATAGACTTTATGTTAGGTTAAAGGGAAGTCGTAGTTATTAAAGTTGGTACTTCCAAATAGTTAACAAATTAACTCTAAAAAGCTTGGGTAACATTTTTATTACTACCTCTTTTGCTAAAACAGAGTGCTCAGCAGGGGAAAGAAATATACCTTGTCAGAGAAGACTGTGGACATCTATTTTCGCAGTAAGTCACTATATTTAGTATAAAAAAATAAGTAATGCACATGTTAAGGGAGCAAAAACTGCAAAAGCATTTGAAGCAGGTATATATGTGCTAAAGAATTGGGAAAATCAGAACAAAAGCATAGCTTGTGTTATAGAAAACTTGGTCCCTATTACATTGTAAAAAAATTAAGTTAACCTGTGTATTAAATTTGGGTTACTTTAAAACAAGAGAAATATAAAACAAACAATTCAATTATGTTAACTAACTTCAGCTGCATAGGGGGTGCATCCCACAGACCAAAGACACCAATAGATATCAACACACAGTGAAGGAACCCCTGGGCATCCGGAAAAGAAAAATGAAGTGCTTTATATATAACACCCTGGTCATTTACACCTCAGTCTACCATACATAGACCACTGAGTATTCAATCATCTACAAAGACATTATAGAAACCATTAGCTGTGCCAGGGTCTAACTGTTACTTAAACTGTAAATTATTGAGCAAAGTAAATTCATGTGCCTGTGGTTTGACGTCTTTGTCACTGAAATATTAATGAATTTGGCTACTGTGTAAAAGCAACTTTCCTATTGCTGTACACATCTTTGTTATTTAATACACTAGCATTTTATCAGGAATGTGCACAAGACTCAAGGGCTGGGCAAAAGACTATTCCGTAGTCTGGTATCTCTCAAAATAGGAGACTCCAAACTCTAGATGAAATTTCTGGGTATATTGCAAGATTATCTGAATCTGGAGACCTATTTGGAACAGGGTAATATGGAAAATATATGTATATAAATGTAACAAAACATTAAATATTTTGACCACCAGGTGGTGAAAACTGTCTCTGAACCTGTAATTCACGGTATTAGGGGTCTGGCTACTGAAGAACCAGTACACCATTTACAAAGTGCATGACATTGCTAAAGTGTTTAACCAAATACAAGTCAAAATTAACAAAGTAATTGCAGCAAACAATATGAAGGCAAGAAGAAAACAAACTGGTAAATAAATTAGTTGTACCACTTATGAGAGTTACATAATAACTACAATAACCAACTCATTAGAAGAAAAGGAGGACTTGTGGCACCTTAGAGACTAACAAATTTATTTGAGCATAAGCATTTGTGAGCTACAGCTCACTTCATCGGATGCATTCAGTGGAAAATACAGTGGGGAGATTTATATACATAGAGAACATGAAACAATGGGTGTTATCATACACACTGTAACCAGAGTGATCACTTAAGGTGAGCTATTAACAGCCGGGGTGGGGTCGGGGGGAACCTTTTGTAGTGATAATCAAGGTGGGCCATTTCCAGCAGTTGACAAGAACATCTGAGGAACAGTGGCACGTGGGGGAGGGGGGATAAACCTGGGGAAATAGTTTTACTTTGTGTAATGACCCATCCACTCCCAGTCTGATTTGTGTCCATTTATTCTTTTATGTAGAGACAAACTGGACAGTCTCTACATAAAAGAATAAATGGACACAAATCAGACGTCAAGAATTATAACATTCAAAAACCAGTTGGAGAACACTTCAGCCTCTCTGGTCACTCGATTTCTGATCTAAAAGTGACTGTTCTTCAACAAAAAAACTTCGAAAACAGACTCCAAGGAGAGACTGCTGAATTGGAATTAATTTGCAAATTGGATACAATTAACTTAGGCTTGAATAGAGACTGGGAGTGGATGGGTCATTACACAAAGTATATATATGAAATATATATGAATATTGTATAGACGAATTCCCCGTTAGTACTAGTCATAATTTTGGGGTCAGTAACACTGCACCCTAACTAAGGCACATGTTGTTCAAAACAGTCTTGTTCAGCGTCTGGTTACCAATATTGAATTTTGACGTAGAAATAGTTGATAAATTTGTTCCTGTCCATTCAGTAGATCACCTGGAAGACACATCTACAAAAAACGACTGGATCTACATCAACTACTGGGGTATTATGGAGCAATGCAAACCGAAAGAGCATCACACCATGGCTCGTTCTGCCAGAACTGTTGTTGACTCTGCAACTTATTGTGTGTCCACAATGATTCAGGCCAATCCAATGGAATAGCGAAGCTAGCCGCTCCTGTCTCCTGCCCAGTGAAACTTACCAGATGGTAACAATCAGCAGAAAGGATAACTTATAACATGGATGGACAGTGCTGTGTGGTAACTAATTACAAGAAATTTATATATGAAGACCTCATTTGTGATGTCACTACTCCAAATTTCTGTTATACTCCTCATATGCATAGCACTGTGGGACACACTCATAATGCCTATCCCAGTATTTCAGAGCAATTCTAAGACTACACCTCTCAACTAAAGTCCCAGACCTAACATTGCCAGGCCCAGTATATGGGACTAAAACTATTGATGGAAGGAAACTGTGCACAGGTTGTACGAGGGAATGTGCAGACCAAAGGACAGCTGGGGCATGAATGTGTGGATAACACAAGGTGGCCATAGAACAGTGGTTAGCCCACTGGGTCATGTTCAGTCCATGCATGATGCTGTTCTGGGATAATGGGTAAATCTCCTCCCCATAAAAAAAGACAAAAAGTAGGGGAATGTAATAGAGAGAGAGCCTGGGGCCTGGTGCAAGACCTGCGGCTTGAACCACAGTCAGCAACGCCAGGCCATGCTATGAGCAAAGACCAGGCCCTATCATAGAGCAGTCGCTTGCTGACAAGTTCACTGTCCGCTATATGAACTTGGCAAAGCTACTATTAGCATTGCTAAAACACAGGCACTCGTAAGAAGTGCTAGTCACTAGATATTAACATAAATATGTTTCAGGAGGCTAGCACAGATACACCCCAACCTTGCACAAGATACGATGGTTTGACAGAATAACGAATAGGGATGTTTTGTCCGAAACATCATGAACAAGGTACAAGGGGAGATAACAAAGAGATGTCATGAGGCATGTAAGTTGTTTGTTTCACCCCAGAAATTTCGATTCTTTGTACTGGCTTAGGGGATGACTTTACACTGAATGTGCTGGTACATTCACGAGCATACATGCAGGATGCCCATGCAGTGTATGGAACGCTGATAAAGTGCTTTTTAGATAGTAAAGCTGGCCGAGCCTTTTTGCCACCGAGCCAAGCCTGTGGTCTTTCTGGGTAGCACTGTTGAGGTTTGCTGAACCAACTCTCTGTGCAGGACTGGGATAGCATATAGAGAGAACACATATGCACACCAGCTGACAACACAATTCAAATTGTGAGCTGAGTGTAACAGATGCAGTGATGCGAGTGATGTATGTGGACAGCTTGAAATGAGATTTGATGGGGGCAAACTGTCCCCATTCACCTCAGTGCGTTGTTATCTCTGAAACCTAGTGACAGTCATTTAAATGTCATCATTGTTAACTATTTCACTGCTGGTCAAAGCAAACAGGAAAGAAATAGGCTCATCTTGATTGTAGTCTGTAAATACCTACACATGGAGAAGATATTTGTATGGGGGCCCTTTCACCTTGCAGATAAAGGCAGAACAAGATCCAATTATGAGAAATTGAAGTTAGCAAAATTCAACCTGGAAATAAAGTGCAAATTTTAAAAAACGAGAGTAATTAACCATTGGAACAACTTCCCCGAGGATATGGTAAATTCTCCCTCCTCCGGAGTCTTTAAAGCAGGACTGGACTTCTTTCAGACAGATTGGTTCTAGTTCAGCTACAAGTTCTTGGGCTCAGTGCAGGAATCAGTGGGTGAAACCCTCGGGCTTGTGTAAGGCAGGTGTTGAGACTAGATGATCATAATGGCTGTGCTTGCAAAGAAAACACTCACAGTGAGACCCGAGTCTTACCGATGCACCAATATACGGTGCCATGCTGGGGAAACAGGCCCAGCACTATTTCTCACATGCTCCGGTAAGGCAAAGCTGCGCCTTGTGAGCCCAGCCCTAAGTAAGTTCTGGTCTACACCAAAAATGTAGATTGACCTAACTTCGTTACTCAGCGGTGTGAAAAATTCACACCCCTGTGCAATGTAGTTAAGCAACCATAAGCCCCAGTGTAGACACTGCTAGGTTGATGGAAGAACTCTTCCATGGACCTAGCTGTCACCTCTCAGAGAGGTGGATCTGCTACGATGGAAGAACCCCTCCGTCATTGTAGCAAGTGTCTACACTACAGCTTTGCCGCTGTAGCTCTTGTTGTATAGACACACCATAAGTGATGAGCCAGAGTTACCCATGACCCCAGGCATGGGCGGCATGTGAGTGCCCCCTAGGGGAGACTACCCATGCAGCCCTGCCCCCTACCTCCCCGTCCGCCTCAGCCCTGAGTGCCCACCCCCCCACACTCACACGGCAAGAGAAGCCCTGGCCGAACCGCCCAGCGCCCCTGGCTGGCACCAGCACTGAGCCACTGGGCCACCCCAGCACCGGCCGCCAGCCCAACACCCGCCCCCAGCGCCAGCCCGCTGACCTCAGGCTGGCAGCAGAGCTGAGCTCCCGCTGGCTTGGACACCAGCATGGGGAGAGTGCGGAGCATGAGTGGGGCCAGGGCTTGGTTTAGGGGAAGTTTAACCTCCCTCAGCCTATTATACCATGCCCCCAGGAAGCTCACAGCCCCAAGATGCACCCAGGCTGCTAGGTCCATCTCAGAAACCCCAGGGCAGCCAGACAACTCCACTGGCCAGTTCTCAATGTGAGGTTTGAGACAGGGCCATGCCAGCCACTCCCCATGTCTTTGTATTGCACCTCACTTCCAGGGAGGGAGGGAAAGCAAGCTAGGGAGACAGGGCTGGAATCCAAACTGGTTCTAATTCAGCCCAGTATTTCCTCCCTTCCACTGCACATCTGTGTAATGACTGGGCAGAATCTGGCTCTAGGCAATGAAATCACTGTGATGCTAAAACAAGTCAATGACAGAGAGCAAGGGGCTCCCCAGTATCTAGCAGGGCACCTCAGCTGGCCTGACCAGCTTAGCGAACCCCAACTCACTGTTGTCATAATCTGTGTCTAAAAGGTGTGATGGAAGGTGCCATATACAAACTGGTTACATGCTGATCCCAAGAATCATTGCACAGTGTGTGTATGGGGTACATACATATGAATATGGGCTGGAATTGCGTTCTTGAAATGTGTTTGGCAAGCAATGCATCAACCCAGTCTGCCATAGACAAAGGAATGGGTATTTGTGCTTCTGACCAGCTGGGTTACCAGACAGAGACTTTCAAGATGCAAATAACGTGAATAAAGCTATCAAACTATCAAGTGGGGGAGTAGACAGAATGGCATCTACACCCCAGCAGGCGAGAGAAACTTTTTCTGGGCTACTTTTCAAAGACTACATTGTAAAGGTTTACTGGACTATAAAAAGAAGGGGAGAGAACCCCATGGTTATCCTTCCCTGGAGGAGTCAAAGATACCAAGTGCAATTGGTTCTGTGTTGGACCCTGGCTGAGGACTAGCCAGCCGTGCTGGAAGAAGGTCTGTAGTGAGAAATAACAAAACATTCTTGAACAAAATATTCTTGTTTGTTCAGTTCGGTTTTAGTCTTAGAAGCATATTTATAAGTTTGTTTGTTTGTAACCATTTCTATCCCAGCAAGAACTAATGTGTAGAAGCAGAAGCCAGACAAATTCTAATTAGAAATTAGGGAAAAAAATAATAATTACAGGGAGAGGGATTATTGGAACAAACTGCCCAGGGAACTGGTGGATTGTCCATCTCTTGAAGTCTTTATGATTTTGATTTTATTATTATGATTGATTATTATTATTATGATTGATTATTATTATTGATATTATTATTATTGATATTTATTGATATTTATTATTATTATTGATTATTATTATTATGATTGATTATTATTATTGATATTATTATTATTGATATTTATTGATATTTATTATTGTTATTGATTATTATTATTATGATTGATTATTATTATTATTGATATTATTATTATTGATATTATTGAAGATTATTATTAATTATTCTTGAAGTCTTTATGATTTTGATTTTATTATTATTATTGATTATTATTATTATGAATGATTATTATTATTATGATTGATTATTATTATTGATTTTATAATTATTGATTTTATTATTAACTCTTGCAAGAAAAAGCAGACACAGCTTATTCTTTGCCAGCCGATTGTGGTTTCACAATGATAGTGTGGAGTTACAATACATGACAGAGAGACAGATAATGTGACATGGTAATTCATATATGACATTTCTTGTGCTATTAACTGTTATTATTTATCATTATTAAGTACTTAATAATCCCAAGCAGGTCAGCACCCCATTGTGCTGGGCACTGTGCAAACACACGGTAAGAGACTGTCCGCGCCCCAAACATCTTACAGTCTATACAATTTAGTGATTTCAGTTGAATTTTTTACAGCTCAGACATTGATTTTGTTTGTGCCATCAAGATTTTCAGAAGACAGTGCCCCTGTGTAACTAAATACTCCCTGGTTTATGGAACAGACTATGGCCTATTGCCCATACTCTCAGCATGGCTGCTATCCTCTCTCTTACAAGCATAGGGGGTCCTGGGAAAAAGGTGTGGAGACACCCCAGTCTGGCGACTGTCTCCAGCAAGTCTCGAGGCGAGCACCCCAGAATAGAAGGTGTGACACCCATTGCAGTGGCACAGCTTGCACCTGGCTCCCTCACCCATCTCCAGCCCTGGCGGCTCTCCCAGAACTAGCCCTGCTCTGCTGGTTCATGTGGAAGTGGGGCCGCATCCCTACTTTTGCCCCAATAGCAAATGTAGTGAGTGTGGGTAGAACACTTAAACAGTATATATTTCTTCCAAATAGTGCTCCCCTTCCCTTGAAACACATGAGTTCTTACTTAAAATAATTCCCATGCCCACACTGAGAGACAAGCTTCAATAGGGACTGTCAAGGTTCCTTCCCCACTCTGAACTCTAGGGTACAGATGTGGGGACCTTCATGAAAACCCCCTAAGCTTATTTTTACCAGTTTCGTTTAAAACTTCCCCAAGGTACAAACTATTTTACCTTTTGCCCTTGGACTTTATTGCTGCCACCACCAAGCATCTAACAAATATATAACAGGGAAAGAGCCCGCTTTGAAATGTCTTTCCCCCCAAAATCCTCCCAAACCCTACACCCCCTTTCCTGGGGAAGGCTTGATAAAAATCCTCACCAATTTGCATAGGTGAACACAGACCCAAACCCTTGGATCTTAAGAACAAGGAAAAAGCAATCAGGTTCTTAAAAGGAGAATTTTAATTGAAGAAAAAAGTAAAAGAATCACCTCTGTAAAATCAGGATGGTGAATACCTTACAGGGTAATCGGATTCAAAACACAGAGAATCCCTCTAGGCAAAACCTTAAGTTACAAAAAGACACAAAAACAGGGATATACATTCCATTCAGCACAATTTATTTTATCAGCCATTTAACCAAAACAGAATCTAACACATGTCTAGCTAGATTACTTACTAAGTTCTAAGACTCCATTCCTTTTCTGTTCCCGGCAAAAGCATCACACAGACAGAGAGAAGCCTTTGTTTCTCCCCCCTTCCAGATTTGAAAGTATCTTGTCTCTTCATTGGTCATTTTGGTCAGGTGCCAGCGAGGTTATCCTAGCTTCTTAACCCTTTACAGGTGAAAGGGTTTTTCCTCTGGCCAGGAGGGATTTTAAGGGTGTTTACCCTTCCCTTTATATTTATGACAGGGACATAGCCAATAATTCCGCCCTTTGCTAACAACAGTGCTGAACAACAGAGGGGAGAATTATTGGCTACATCTCTAAAGCAAATTGACTCTCATAGTGAGCATGGACATATTTTAAGTAAACCTTCATGTACTTCAAGGGAAGAGGAGCACTATATGTATAGAAAGTTAAACAATTTGACATTTCCAAGTTTCCATTTTGCAAGGCGCAAAATAGACCATTTTGGGGTTTTTTATTATATTTCTTGTGATCTGTTTTATACAATTTTAATGCAAATTCTTACTGAAAAGGTTATTAAAACCCAGTTTTTGAAATGTAGGATCAGATTTTCACCAGTAACTGTCAGTAAACATCAGTTTCACCATGCACAGGCAATGACAATATAGATTTCATTGATCATAATCCCAACTGACAGATTGGCAAAGTAAGAAAAATGCTGCTTGAAATTTTATTAGAGTTTGATTTAAGGATATTTACTTGGTAGGTTTTGACAAGTGATGTTAACAATTTGTGTTGTAGTGTTTACAAAACTGTACCTTTTTGAATCTCACCATCTACTATCATTAAATATTTGCCTGCAACTGTGAAAATTTAAATCAATTTTAAAAAATGCTTCAAAAGGAACATCGATATTATCTGTCAAAACTATAAAAAAATAAAATTTGAATTCTGACAAGCCTATGTATTGAGGACTGTGTTGAAATTGCGAGCTATGACTTTCAGAGCTGAGGAGGAAGCGGGTGGATCTTGGTCCTGCATGGAAGCTATGTGGCTCTGTTGGCCAGTATGTAATCAGAGTCATTCTGGGAAAAGCCATCCTAGAGCAGGTGGGGTGAGCTGGGTCTCTCTGCCTTAGGGAGCAGCCTGCTTTATCTCTCTCTGTGTTTGGTTACTGCATGTTAAGATTCTGGATTGTAAGAAATAAAGTTGTGTTATGTTGCAACCTTCCAGCAGGAGTTTGTATGTTTCTTATCTAACTTCCCTGCTTGTATGCCATAAAACGTAATGACAAAGTCCCACAAATCCAAATACCAGCAAAGCCTCTTGACCCCAACTCTTGGCAGGGCCAGAACAAAACAAGCAAGCATTGGACTCTGCCTCCCTGCAGCTGCTTGTGATCCACACATGTCCCTGGCTACCTGGACTTCCCCATGTGTGACGCTGCCAGGACAATGCCCCTGCTTCCCTGTTCCCTCAGTTACTACTGGCTTTATCGCCCTCTTTCTTCTCTTCCTGACACATCAATGCCATGACTGCAGGCCTTGCTCTGCAGCAGATCCCACAGCTTTTAATATTGGCTAACCTGTGTGGGCCAAAGGAGCAACAATACAGTCCTCCTGATTCCCCTTTCATACACAGTGGTGTAAATGAGAATTAACTCCCCTGACATCAATGGACTTAAACTGGTGTGAAGGATATTGGCTCTTTGGAAGCATCTTCCTGATGGACCATCCACAGCCACAGAAGACAAGAAAGACCACGGGAGGCCAGGGATGGCCGGAAATTGGCAAAACTGTAGGGTTACCATATTTGCTAAAGTAAAAACGGGACAACCAGGGGCTCCCCTGAGCCGCCTCCCCACACCTGCAGGCTTACCAGAGCCACCACTGCCCAGGGCTGACCCCCCCCAGCTCCTTGCCCTGTGCTGCTCACAGCTGGGACTGGGGCTGAGAGCCCAAGCCCCGTGCTGCCCATGGCTGGGGCTGACCCCTCCCCCCACCCGAGCTGTACGCCACCCGGGGCTGAATCTGACCCCCCAAGCCGTGCTTCCCAGTACCTGGCATTGCTGCCCCCCCAATGCTCCTCCGCACCCTGCTAGGGGGGCACACCCAGCTTATTTTGTAAACTGGGCATTTGTTCGTTTGCTCTTGCCAACTGATTAGTTAGCAAAAGCAAATGGGAAAAAACTCATTCTCAAAAGAGTAGGGACGGCGAGGACAGAGCTCAAAAAGGGGACTGTCCCAACCAAAACGGGACATATGGTCACCCTAAAAAACTGTCCCATTAAGGTGACCTCAGAGCCATTTAGCTGTGAGTGAAGATCTAGCCAACTCCAAGTGGTGAAGGAACTGACAACACCGCTTCAGTGGAGGAGGCTACGCTGGGGCACATTTGGGGGAAGGAGACCAAAGCCCTGAGGTAAGTGGGAAAACGGGGTACCGGGAGGAAGCACAGGCAGGAACGTCTGTGAGGGGAGGGCTCCTGCCTCATACTGAGAACGAGGGGTGATCAGCAGGTTCTCTTAAGTGCTTATATACGAATGCACAAAGCCTTGGAAACAAGCAGGGAGAACTGGAGGTCCTGGTGATGTCAGGGAATTATGACGTGATTGGAATAACAGAGACTTGGTGGGATAACTCACATGACTGGAGTACTGTCATGGATGGTTATAAACTGTTCAGGAAGGACAGGCAGGGCAGAAAAGGTGGGGGAGTAGCACTGTATGTAAGGGAGCAGTATGACTGCTCAGAGCTCCGGTACGAAACTGCAGAAAAACCTGAGTGTCTCTGGATTAAGTTTAGAAGTGTGAGCAACAAGAGTGATGTAGTGGTGGGAGTCTGCTATAGACCACCGGATCAGGGGGATGAGGTGGATGAGGCTTTCTTCCGGCAACTCGCAGAAGTTACTAGATCGCACGCCCTGGTTCTCATGGGTGACTTCAATTTTCCTATTTGCTGGGAGAGCAATACAGCGGTGCATAGACAATCCAGGAAGTTTTTGGAAAGCGTAGGGGACAATTTCCTGGTGCAAGTGCTAGACGAGCCAACTGGGGGGGAGTTTTTCTTGACCTCCTGCTCACAAACAGGGAAGAAGTAGTGGGGGAAGCAAAAGTGGATGGGAATCTGGGAGGCAGTGACCATGAGATGGTCGAGTTCAGGATCCTGACACAGGGAAGAAAGGTAAGCAGCAGGATACGGACCCTGGACTTCAGGAAAGCAGACTTTGACTCCCTCAGGGAGCAGATGGGTAAGATCCCCTGGGGGACTAACATGAAGGGGAAAGGAGTCCAGGAGAGCTGGCTGTATTTCAAGGAATCCCTGTTGAGGTTACAGGGACAAACCATCCCGATGAGTCGAAAGAATAGTAAATATGGCAGGCGACCAGCTTGCCTTAATGGTGAAATCCTAGCGGATCTTAAACATAAAAAAGAAGCTTACAAGAAGTGGAAGGTTGGACATATGACCAGGGAAGAGTATAAAAATATTGCTCGGGCATGTAGGAATGAAATCAGGAGGGCCAAATCGCACCTGGAGCTGCAGCTAGCAAGAGATGTCAAGAGTAACAAGAAGGGTTTCTTCAGGTATGTTGGCAACAAGAAGAAAGCCAAGGAAAGTGTGGGCCCCTTACTGAATGAGGGAGGCAACCTAGTGACAGAGGATGTGGAAAAAGCTAATGTGCTCAATGCTTTTTTTGCCTCTGTCTTCACTAACAAGGACAGCTCCCAGACTGCTGCGCTGGGCATCGCAACATGGGGAGTAGATGGCCAGCCCTCTGTGGAGAAAGAGGTGGTTAGGGACTATTTAGAAAAGCTGGACGTGCACAAGTCCATGGGGCCGGACGAGTTGCATCCGAGAGTGCTAAAGGAATTGGCGGATGTGATTGCAGAGCCATTGGCCATTATCTTTGAAAACTCGTGGCGAACGGGGGAAGTCCCAGATGACTGGAAAAAGGCTAATGTAATGTCAATCTTTAAAAAAGGGAAGAAGGAGGATCCTGGGAACTACAGGCCGGTCAGCCTCACCTCAGTCCCCGGAAAAATCATGGAGCAGGTCCTCAAGGAATCAATCCTGAAGCACTTAGACGAGAGTAAAGTGATCAGGAACAGTCAGCATGGATTCACCAAGGGAAGGTCATGCCTGACTAATCTAATCGCCTTCTATGATGAGATTACTGATTCTGTGGATGAAGGGAAAGCAGTGGATGTATTGTTTCTTGACTTTAGCAAAGCTTTTGACACTGTCTCCCACAGTATTCTTGTCAGCAAGTTAAAGAAGTATGGGCTGGATGAATGGACTATAAGGTGGGTAGAAAGTTGGCTAGATTGTCGGGCTCAACGGGTAGTGATCAATGGCTCCATGTCCAGTTGGCAGCCGGTGTCAAGTGGAGTGCCCCAGGGGTCGGTCCTGGGGCCGGTTTTGTTCAATATCTTCATAAATGATCTGGAGGATGGTGTGGATTGCACTCTTAGCAAATTTGCAGATGATACTAAACTGGGAGGAGTGGTAGATACGTTGGAGGGCAGAGATAGGATACAGAGGGACCTGGACAAATTGGAGGATTGGGCCAAAAGAAACCTGATGAGGTTCAATAAGGATAAATGCAGGGTCCTGCACTTAGGACGGAAGAACCCAATGCACAGCTACAGACTAGGGACTGAATGGCTAGGCAGCAGTTCTGCGGAAAAGGACCTAGGGGTTACAGTGGACGAGAAGCTGGATATGAGTCAGCAGTGTGCCCTTGTTGCCAAGAAGACCAATGGCATTTTGGGATGTATAAGTAGGGGCATAGCGAGCAGATCGAGGGACGTGATCGTTCCCCTCTATTCGACATTGGTGAGGCCTCATCTGGAGTACTGTGTCCAGTTTTGGGCCCCACACTACAAGAAGGACGTGGATAAACTGGAGAGAGTCCAGCGAAGGGCAACAAAAATGATTAGGGGTCTGGAACACATGACTTATGAGGAGAGGCTGAGGGAACTGGGATTGTTTAGTCTGCGGAAGAGAAGAATGAGGGGGGATTTGATAGCTGCTTTCAACTACCTGAGAGGTGGTTCCAAAGAGGATGGTTCTAGACTATTCTCAGTGGTAGAAGATGACAGAACAAGGAGTAATGGTCTCAAGTTGCAGTGGGGGAGATTTCGGTTGGATATTAGGAAAAACTTTTTCACTAGGAGGGTGGTGAAACACTGGAATGCGTTACCTAGGGAGGTGGTAGAATCTCCTTCCTTAGAAGTTTTTAAGGTCAGGCTTGACAAAGCCCTGTCTGGGATGATTTAATTGGGGATTGGTCCTGCTTTGAGCAGGGGGTTGGACTAGATGACCTCCTGAGGTCCCTTCCAACCCTGATATTCTATGATTCTATGATTCTATGATCAGGCAGGCCAATAAAAAGACTTTGATAAGGTTTTTTAGAGGTATTTTAAAAAAAGAAACAGGCAGAAGCATCATGGTAATGTATGTGTTATTTAGGTGAACATATCGGGGGAGGAGTTTTCAGAGGCAAGAGTCAATGGGGAAACAGATGTGAATAAACAGAAATATCCACAAACAGCCAGCAGGCAGTGTCTAAGGCCAGCAGGCAGTGTCTAAGGCTATGTTTATACTTAAAATGCTACAGCGGCACAGCTGCTGAGGTACTCCTGTCACTGTGGTTAATCCACCTCCTTGAGAAGCAGTAGCTAGGCTAACAGAAGAATTCTTCCATTGACCTAACGCTGTCTACACCAGGTCGGCTTAACTACGTCACTCAGGGGTGTGGATATTTCACACCCCTGGGAGAGATAGCAATCCAAATGTAACTTTTCAGTGTAGACCATCCCGAAGAAAATTGATCAGGTCAGAAATGTTCCCTCTCCTCATCTAATCTGAGATGAGGGGCTTCACCTTGGCAAACAGGAAAGCTGGAAACAACAGGAATCAATAAGCTAAGGACATTGCAATCTCCCTATTCTCTCCATGCCATATACAGGTACGAGAACATTTCTATGAGGCAGGAAAACAGGAAGCATCTTAAAAATTCTCCTCTCTTTCAGGATTTTTCTTTCCTGAGACACTTGCAGAGTCGGATAAGCAGTGGAGTGGATTACCTGCAGACAAAGAAAAAAAGCAGCATCTCTCTATTACAAATCCAAATGAGTCGTTATTATGAGTCCAGCTAGCATCACTGCTCTTCCTTTTGTATGAACCTTTGAGAAGTAACTGCTAATGTATAATTACTGTAGGCCTTATCTCTCTGTCCTTAAGTTCTTCTTTGAAAAAATGTCTGGCGCTGGGGCTCCGGTGGGAGACAAGCATCTGAACACCTAGGGTGAGGCAGTTATGCACATGCCCCTTGGCAGAAACGTCAGTGCTGAGAGAACTTTTGAAAATTCAGGAGCTGCATGAGTTTAGGTGTCAACAGGATTAGGGGGCAGCCAAGTGAGGGTTCTATGGATCACAGTGGACTCTAAAGCTGGGGCTATTAACCTAGATTTGGGAGAAAATGTCATTTTTCATCACAAAATCATTATGAGGGAAAAATTCTGACCATCTCTAGTCAGAAGACTATCAGCGGAGGGTCTTCAGCCCCAGGGGTCTGCCAGAGCCTATGCTTGGCTGGCTTTAGGGTGCTATGGAAGAAGAATCCATTCATTTTTTTCAAAATTCTTGGCCATCAAGTTTTTCAATTGGGTGAATTCTGTCTTCCAGCTGTTGGGGACAGCTGGAGGCAGAGTTAAGTTTGGCTCATTGTGGGTAATACTGGCACTTACATAGCAAGATGATGGGCATTAATTCATTTTAAAAACTGTATCAGAAGTTTGAATTCCTAAAACCAATCTATATGTGAGTTAAAAAAGCACCATTTCAAAAAATAGTGATACATTAAATGTTCTCTACACTGTAAAAAATATTTTGATCGATATTTTGATACTTATATAAAAAAATCTGCCAAGAGAGGAATAGATGGCAGTAGAAATTAAATGACGAACAGAAGCACATAGTGGGTCCCGCCCCCCCCAAACAAACAAACAAACAAAGAAAAAACAAGCCAAAAAACAAGAATAAAAAGAAAAAGCATTAAGAATAATACTTTCCCAAAAATACTCTTCCACGTAAGCAGTTGTGGAACCTACCCCAGAGCTGTTATGCAGTTCTTTATGGGGAGCGGAGGGAAGCAGGGTTTGTGCGATCGTCAATGGGAGGGGAGGCGGAGTCGGTGTGATCATGAATGAGAGGGGAATGTGTCCATCACACAATGTCTCTATTAAAAATGTTCCGCACTATGAACAACATCAGCCTGTTTTAAACTGCTGAGAAATGGAACGTTTTGAATTGGCTTTGTTGAAATGTAAGGAAAGCATCATGGACTCTGCACGATGCTACGAGAAAAGTAGAACCTGTCAGTTTCTTAGCTTTTTACATGTCTACTTGAAATAACAAACTGTTGAAATATAGTGTCATGATCTCTACCTTTCTCTCCGCTGTCGCGTCTCCCTTAAAATAAAACACAACATAGAGAAGGTGAGAATATTTAATGAGCACTGAAAATCCATATCAAATATTCATTGCAGCACTTTCATATTGTTCCAGGAAATATGTTTTTGAAATTATATATGGAGCAGCATCTCAGCTGATGTGAACTGGGGCTGCTATAGTCACACAGTAGTACTCCCTTGTTTTATACCTGCTGAGGACAGTGGCAGATAGAGTAATTTCCTGCAGAAACCACACTGAGGGCAGGTCTACACTTAAAGCGCTGGAGCGCTTCAGTGAAGATGCTACCTATGCCGACAGGAGGACTTCTCCCATCGGCGTAGGTACTCCACTTCCCCAAGAGGAGGTAGCTATGGCGACATAGCGCTGTCTACACAAGGGTTTAGGTCTGTTTAATGGAGTCACTCAGGTGTGGATTTTTCACACTGGGGAGCGACATAGTTATACCAGCTTAATTTCCAAGTGTCGACCTGCCCTGAGTTCTGCTAAACTTCAGTATTTTAGGAGGTCAGTGTATTAAAAATGCAAATGTGTATGTATTATTGGAGGATGGTCTGGAACTTCTTTAAAGGGGAGACAGAACTCATGGAAGGCCTGGTGAGTGTTGTGAACTCCAAAGGACTCTTTTAAAACACTGGGCCAGACAAGACTGAACTTTGAGTTGAGTGGGTTTCCTAGGGGGAGGGGAATGCAAATTACCCACCTCCAGACCCATCTTTTTGAAGCTACTCCTTGAGAAGCCCATTGTCTGGCTGATTACCCATTCACGGGCTCCACAGATCAAAGACACAAGACTGGATAAAGGAAAGTCTCAAATTCATGGGGGTTTGTCCACAGCTCACTGCTGTTATAAATGTGTGACCACAGAAAAACCCACCGGGTGGGGTTTGTAGGACTGCTCCCCTACCAGAAACCTTGTTGGAGTTGGGGTGATGTCTGTTAAGCTTATTAGCATGCATGTAGGTTCTTTTATTGTTTTAATGTTTTCTCTGTAATGCCCCATGAATGAATGTTCTTGGTTAGAAAGAGCTGGGTGGTAATTTAACTATGGCAATTACACTATTTATAGTCTCTGAGCAGAAGGCAAATCAGGTCTGCTGAGGCAGTCTGACTTGCTGGGGAATTCAGAATGTAGGCAGGGAGCTGTGCAGCCTGGAAATACTCCAGTCATGAGAGAGAGAGAGAGACATGGGTCTCTGCGGAAGAGGTGATGGCTGGGGAGCTAGGAGCCTAGAGTGGGTCCTTTGCTGGACCATGAGGGGGAATACAGGTGAAGTTTCCCTGAACTGCTACATTTACAGTAACAAACACTTGTTCTGTGTCAACAGTTTGCATTTACCCTAGAAAATTCCCAAGGTCAGGTCCAGCCCAAGTGCAGTGTTGGGTGAGGAGCAGGACAGGCGCTCAGCAGAACTTAACCCTTAATTAGTGAGGGGGCTGCTACATGGTTCCCTGCGGCTCAGCACCCAGCATGCACCCAACATGTACTGAGACCTTTTCACAATGTGCACCTGAGTTACTCCTCTCTATGAGCTGTCATAAGGCCTAAGAGGGAAGCAAAGAGCTAGGTATCTTGGGTGAGAGGTGCAGCCTGCAGGGCAGGTGCAAAGTGGGTATGCCCAGCATCACACAGGAACTCTGTGGCAGAGGCAGGGATAGAATACAATTATCCTAGGCAGTATTCAGTAATCTGTAATCCTTTCTCTTTCGGTCATCCCCTGTCTCGTTCACTCATCTCCCTCCAACTTTTGCAGCAGATGAGGACTGGGACCTGCAGACAACAGCATTACTCACTACACAACCCTGAATCACTGAGCACTCGGCAACAAATGAGGCAAGAGTCCCATGGAAAATAATAGGATCTTTTAAAGACTGTATACTGATGCTTATGCACAAGAAGGCCAAATTATGTTTAACCAGGCAAATTTAAATCTCTCAGTTCCTAATTTTGTGTGCTTGATTTTACAAAATTATTGTTCTTTTAATGCAGGTTTTGTGTGTGTAATTTCCTATTATTTTCTGAAAAATCAAACAAAACCAAAACCAGAAATTCCATCGTGTGGCATCACATACACACCCACTTGAGTCACGAGCAGGGTCGGAACCTCTAGATCCACCCACAATTGCACTTCTCCACCCCAGTCCACCTCCTCATCAGATCTGTTTCCCTTGCCCCCACTGGTTCCCTGTCCCAGTCTCCTTGCCCAGGTAGTCCCAGTTTTGCCCTCCCCAGCTCCTCATCCAATCAATTTCTCCCACCTCTGGCTCTCAATACTTTCCCCTGTTAACCTCCCCATCCCAATCCCCGATGTAATAGGCATGAAGAAAATAATATTGATTATATATGAAAATATTTACTATTGACTTACACTCAAATATGTTACATTTGTTACAAGGAATATAACCACTTGCCAGAAATTTACATCAATCTGTCCCCTGTATTACCTTTTGCAGCATCCCTTTTTCTGTTTTCTAAAAGCAAAGAAAGAGACACTATCTGAACACTACAAATAGTTCAGCAGTTACCTACTACTTACAACCCTAGAGCCCAAGGCTATGTCTACACTATGGACCTCAGAGCAGCATGGCTGTACCTCTGCAGCTGCGCCGCTGTAAGGTCTCCTGTGTCACCGCTCTATGCCGCGGGAGAGAGCTCTCCAGCCGGCATAATGAAACCTCCCTCAATGAGCAGTGGTAGCTATGTCGGGGGGAGAGGGTTTCCTGCCGACGTAGCGCTGTCCACACCAGTGCTTTTGTCGGTGAAACTTGTGTCAGTCAGGGGGTGTTTTTTCACACCCTCACAGACAAAAGTTTTGCTGACAAAAGTGCTAATGTAGACAAAGCCTAAAACATGCACACATTTGGTAGTAAGAGGGAGGTTTTTTTTTGTTTGTTTTTGATTACACAGGAACTCAATGCTATCCAATGGAATTCATCTGGGAAGGCAGGGAATTTGGTACAGGACAGATTCTAGGGGGCCAGGTTTGCAGTTGTTCACTGTTATCTCTTCTGTACCAATATAACAAAAGGCAACGTCGAGACAAAGAAAATAAGTGTGTGTCTAGGCTGGCTGCGAGCCCCTTTGCAACGACATAAAATGTGTGAAATGGGTAGTTACCAGCTTGCCTTGGCACAAGTTTACAGGTCAAACGCTGCAGTCCTGACTTGGGGGAAATTCCCCTTGATGTCAGTCTCAATAAGGACTGCAAGGGTTTGTCTTTGTATTAGTAAATCTGCTGTATGAATATGGCTCAGTTTGGAAAAGTAGAAGTCAGATTTTCATACCTGAGCAGCAATGATAATAAATGAGGAACGGAATGAGGATGAAGAGGGAAACAGTCGCAACGGCAAGGAGAATGCTGAACATTAGCACCAGTTTGGGCATGTCCAGGTGTTCTTTGGAAAAAGACAAAACAATATGCCCTGTAGTTAGTGAAAATCTCCATCACATTTGCCCTGCTTTAGAAATGTCTTTTCATTTTAAACAGAGAAATGAATTCTAGGTGGCTCTGGGTAATCGGTGTCGGCTTTGACCAAAATTACAATTATTTGACAACTGAAAGAAAGAAGGCAGGTATGGGTTGTTAAGAAAACAAGGAGCATATAACAACAGCTTTTTCTTATAGATTATATATTAATAATAATAATAATAATAGTAATAATAGTAATAACTATTATTATTGTTGTTGTTGTTGTAGAGCATAAAGGCCTCCAGCTGTGATAAGGACTCGATCAGGTCTGGTGCTATAAGGTCACGTAGCATGAAACAGTTCGGCCCCAAGTCATCCATAATCTAAATAAAGCACAATATATGACACATAATGTTGCCTGTTCATCCTATTTTTTAAATCAATTGGTGAATTATTTGCGGTGGTCAGATATAAAGTATCTCATACCCTACATGAAGCAATGTTAGGGCATAATGAGGAAGGAGGGGTGGGACATGTTAAGACCCAGCTGGCTCCAAATCCCACAAAAAACAGGTCACCAACTGTCTACTTGCAGAGTTACTCGGGTTTAACACAAGGTGTGATTTTAAATTGGTGCAAAAGACTGTGGCCTGGTCTATGTTTGAAAATTAAGTCGGCTTAATTAAAGTCGGGGTGTGAAAAACCCACATCACAGAGCCGTGGAGTTAAGCCGACCCAAGTCCCCACATAGACAGCTCTAGGTCGATGGCAGAATTCAGTTTACATGGAAGCGCCACAGCGGCAGCATTTACAGCATGGATAAGCCCTAAATGGCTTATTTCAGTTTAAACCAGGCTTATTTCAGTTTGACTTATGTCTGTTAATGGGAAATTTATGAAAACCTTGTTGAGTGATTGACTTTTTTGGGGAAGGGGCAGGGAGGTAGATGGAAGCAGTACCCCATAGTGGCTGCATATTTCCAGCATAGAGACGTTCTGTCCTAGAAGGGAAGAGTTAAAATCCCAAACTGAACTTACCCGGTGAAGCGTGTGGTGAATCTGCAAAGGAATAACAGACATTTCATTGGGTGCACTTTGCTTTCCAAACATCAGATTGGATCTGCACAAGTAGACCTTGAATCGAGGGTGCCCTGTTGAATTTTCCATGGGCACAGGAGTCCGTCCCCACAACCACATGCAGGATTGGGTCTTTGGGTTAACAAAGGCATTTTAATAATACTGGGTGAATAGATGAAACATGCAAACACAGAGCTGGAAGGAGATCAAAGTCCAAGGATGAATGGCTGCCACTAACATGCTCTCAAGCATCAAGCAAAGTGTCAGGGGCATGAGAGTGGGATGGGGTTACTAATGGTTTGGCATGCTGTCATAAATCTCATATTTTCTACCTCCACACATCTGGCCTTAAGTGGGATCAACTGAAAATTACATGTAGAGGTTGAAATATTGGTACACTTTCAGATTTTAAATTCTGGTTTAGAATAAGGTTACAAAGGAAATTCTCTTGTTGACAATCTTTGGACAGATTTATCTCTCCAGAGGATGTGGAAGCAAATCAATAGACTATTTAAAATGTGTCCCAAAGAGGCCAATACCGATTCAATTTAGCTATTCAACAGCTCGGCCAGTAAGAAATATTTAAAAAGTGAGAGCAATTCATGAATGCAAAATTCCTTAAAATATAAACTCCGCAAAGCAGGGATCATTAACCGGATGGTGCGCCCAGTGAGACCACTGTCTCTGTCTGTAAGGAGCTGAACAAAATCACTGGATCCACCACCTGTGTGTGTGTGTGTGTGTGTGAGTGATTGAGAGAGAGAGAGAGAGCAAAAGTCTGGCTCCGTACCTGAGCAACGGTAAGTGAGGAAGATGGTTCCGATGATGATGAGAGCGAAGAGGGAAATTACAGCAGTGGTCAGGAGAATGATCTCAGCTAGCAGCAGTTTAGACTGCTCTATGTTTTCTGGTGAACAAGGCAAAAGAATCCCCTGTAGTTACTCAAAATCTGTAACATATATTTGCATAGCTCTGGGAATACCTTTCTGTTCTAAATATAAAGAATAATTCTACATTGTTCCAGGTATTTCTTGTTTATTTTAAGGTAAACCATGATTATAATTTTTTGACAAATGCAAAAAACAAGGAACTCTTGGACTTTGCAGAAAGCAAGGAGCACAACACCACACCATGTTCTTTTTTTCTCTCATTTGGTCTTATTGTAATTATTATTAAATATGCAGGTACATTGTTACCGAAGAGTTAAGATTGCCCAGTGGTGCCTCATGCCCTTCCATAATGCAGAGTGGTTAAACTTAACCTCTGAAAACCAGGTAATACAAAGCTAAGGTGCCCCATCTCTGCAATGCAACCTTAACTCTGCCCCTTGGAGCAGACAGTAGCCATTGGGAATGATAGAGTAAGGGGTTGGGGTACACTAATAAGTATATCTGAGGAAGTTCTACAAGACTGCGCAGTTGTTTGTATTGTGCTCCACAGATTTGAGCTACCTGCATTCACTCCAGCTGTGTTCGCTGTGTCGGGTGCAGCTGTTTGGTGGAGGGGGTAGTTGGGGCAGCTTGGCAGAGCTGTCACTGTGGTATGAGGAGGGAGGTGTGTGTATCTTGAGAGACCCAGTATGCTTCATTTCAGCACTGCATTGTGTAGGCAGTATCAGTAACAGGGCACGGGGGTCTTCTTGCTAGGGGGATTGTCAGCAGTCTGATGACAACTTGGCAGTGATCTCCAGGGCTTAGTAAGGGCTAAGTGAAGAAGGAATCCTCAGAGCAATGGGGTCATAACGTTTAACAATGCTGGAGTGGTTTCTGTGGGCTCGGTGTGTGAGTGGAAACAGATGTAGGTGGTAGAAAGGGTCAGAAATTTTCCAAGGCAATATTTTTCCAATCAGAAAATGCCAACTTGTTAAAATAAAAATATGCTGCAGGAACATCTCAATTTGGACAATATTTTGTACCAGCTTACCCCCCTCCCAGTTCTTGAGCAGTGCACTAGGCTTGCTGTCCTGGAGCCAGAGACCCCGGCTCTAGCTTCCAGTGCCCAGCCCCAGCCCAGAGCAGCTAGGATCATCAATTACATGGAAAGTTATCAGCTCTGGGCTGGAGAGTGCTCAGTTGCTCTGTGGGGATGGTGCATGCACAGCCTGGACTGCACTAGATGCTGTGAGAGGATGGAGCATGCTCAGTAAGGATGGAATCTCTGCAGATTTTAGTGGCTACATTCCAAAAAAATCTCTACTGAGCATGTGCAAAATGAATTTTTTCACAAGCTTATAATGTGGCCAAATTTGGGTGGATTTTCACAGGAATAGCAAAGGGCATGTCCCTGATACAAAGACCATCCCCCCTGCCAAATTTCAAGTCCCTGCTCCAAAGCATATGGGCACTAGAGAGTCTCAAATAAAAAGTTGAGAGAATCTCTTTAACATTGCAAAACAATGTATTTCCCCTAGCCTGGTTCTCAGAAATGGCTGAACCATTTTGGGCAAAAAATTTCAGCCCAAGGCAGGCACCCAGCATGGGAAGTTTCAGCCCAAATGGTTAACGTTTCAAAAATTTGGTAACTGCAAATAGGGTCTTATAATCCAAAATGATGGGCCACCTTAATAATGGCTGGTGCTATCAGACCCACCTACAGTGTTGTAGTAGCACTTGGATTCTATGAATCTATGAATGTCTAAGTCCAAAAGGGATCAATGTGATCACCTCATCTGACCTCCTGTATAACACAGCCCAGGGAACTTCCTCAGAATAATTCCTCGAGCATAGACCAAACCAGAATAGTGGCTGCATTGTGCTGGCCTCCCCACAGACACATAGTAAGAGACAATCCCTCCCCAAAGAGCTCCCAATCTAAACAAACCTCAGTGTGTAACATCTTCCCCAGCATTTGAAAACAGAACATGAGAATTATTAGCAGTGATCAGATATCAACTACAGACTCCAACACCCACATAAAGCAGCTCTGTGGCCTAAGGAGGAAGGAGGGATAGGTAATGTTGCTGCACCAGGACCTTTGTGACTCCGTGTCTCCTGATGAACAGCTTGTGAACTGGGTGACTATAACCTGTTCTCAAACACTTCTCTGAAACAGAATCCAAGGCTAGAGTCAGACAAGTCCTGATTCTTTGTTGTTCATGAACATTAACAGGAGTGCCATCCTTGCCATGTGAGCTTCCACATGGTTAACTTTGCTTTCACACCAACCCACATTTGTTTAGGGTTAGCTTTTGCCACTTGTGAAGGAATAAGGGATACCATTTCTTTGGGGTCAGAGGCCTGGAGCTGGCCTGGCCTGGCATCTGAGAAGCCTTGCCCACTGCACCTGAGAAAAGGAGGGAACTTAATTAGCTGACCCTTAAATAAAGAGAGCAGCAGGAAGGGGTGGATGAGAAGGAGCTGCAACACCTTCCAGGAAGTTGAGGGGTGAGAGGGACTGCAACTAGAGTTACTGCTGAGGGGAACTGCTCCAGAAAAGCAAACAGACAAGAGGAGCGACTAGCTGGGAGCTCTGTATTGCTGAGGGTCTGAGGTAAAAGCCAGGAAATCTGTGACTGGAATCACTGGTGTGAGAGATGAATTTGGGGAAAAGGACTGCTATGCTTGTGCAGACTTTGAAATAAGAGCATGCAGGGATTTGGTCATGTTTTGTTAAGAAGGCTCAATTAAACAAATTACCCCAACTGAAAAATAGCTTCCCTGGATTCCTTGACAAAGCTCCATCAAATTAACCTCAGAAGAAGAAATCTTATTCCAATAGGAGGAGAGTGCTATCAATAGGTCTAATCCTTTACTCCTCACTCATATGGGGTAGTGCCTTACTCCACCAGAAGCACAATTGGCAGAGACTCACTCTTAGCTTTGGTACACTGGGAGTAGGATGACCAGAATCCTGATTTTATAGGGACAGTCCCAATATTCAGGCCTTTGTCTGATAAATGTGCCTATTACCCCTCAGCCTCTATCCCCATTTTTCACACTTGCTATCTGGTCACCCTAACTGGGAAAAAGAGGTGAGTTTTAATTTACGTTTTGAAACAACTCATAGAACCAAGTGTAGACAAAACCAGCCATGTTTACTCTAGGGTTAATCATGACCTGTTAACATGTTCTTAAATAGATCTGATTTAGTCTACACTAGTTGCTATGTGCAGTTTAACAAGGTGTTACTTAAATGGGCTAGTTACATTTTCTAACAATTTTTTTTTAAAAAAAGATTTGCTTATTAATCTGTGAAATTACTGGTTATCCTAAATATTTGTCTGATCCCCCCTCTTCTATATATAAACAAATATGTTACACTTGCCAGAACTTACATCAAGCTGCAGTATGAGTAAATACTTTTTTTGGATTCTTTACTTCTGTTTCCGTAAAATGAAAAACAGGTAATTTATGACATTTACAGTGGGATAAAAAGAGTTTAGCAGTTAGTTGCTACTTAGAACCCTGGACCATTAAAAATCAACATAACCTATTGGTAGGGAGTTTTAAATAAATAAACACAAGAACTCCATGATGGGTATCTAGATCCAGAGCCAAATTTCATGGCTCAAAAGCCAAAACACTGGATCCAAACACCCACAAGTGTTTGTGTGGGAGCAACTGAAAATCTGGATTCAAATTCTGGAGCACATCTCTGATAATCCTTTGTAAAACTGACAAGTTGTGGATCAAATGCTGCAGCCCCTAAACAACAAAATTCCCCTTGATGCCAACGACTGAGTAAGAGCTGCAAGATTAGCCTTATACGATAAGTACAGAGAAAGTGAGGCCATGCAGAAGGAAGGTTTCCATACCTGTGCGATGATAAATGAGGAAAGCAATCCCAATGGCTATGAGCATGAGGGCAAGAACAAGAATGTCCATGAGAATCTTGTCATCTAGCACCAGTTTAGGAAAGTCCATGTTTTCTGTAGAACAAAACAAAAATATGGCCTGCACTTTCTGAAAATATCCATTACAAAGATTTTTTTTTCTGCTCCAGAAATGTTTTTTTTTTCCATTTAAAATATAGAAAATGGTTTTAGGTTGTGTGCGTGTTTGTTTTTTTGCTGAAACCACAATCACAATTATTAGGCAAATGAAACAAAGGCTCAGGCTTTCAAGAAAACAAGGAGCACAGTGGCATAAAGAGGAAAGAGGGGTGAGACATGTTGCCGGTTTAGAACATAGATTACTTCATTTTCCTTGGAAGCACAGCTCACAAACTGTTAAAGCCAGATGAATCCAGTCAGCACCTGTTCTCAAACAATTCCCTGAATTATAAACCAAAGTTGGATAAGTGTTTGTTCTTTGCAATTCACAGACTCTTGTGGAAGTGCCGTACTTTCCACAGAAACATCCTGATGGTGAACTTTGCTTTGATCAAAAACAACGTTTGTTTAGGGCCAGATCATGCCACCCTTACTCTGCAAGTAGCTCCACTGGCAGAACTTGGCCCTTATGCTTTGCTTGTGTTGGGAGTATGAGATGTGGTAGAAAAGGTGTTACCTGGCAGGCTTTCATTAACATCACCCCAAGTACCTCCTGTAGACAAAGACCCCAGTGTGATGCTGTGTAACTATTTATTATGGATATTCTAAATAAGTGGCTGATATACACGTCCAACCTTTATGCTAGAAAGTATATTCCTATTCCTATTGTCTATAAACCAAAAGGGGAGGAAGTAGGTAAATTTTCTGACAAACCAACTTTGCTCTGGGAGAAACAGAGGTGCCCAAGCAACAGGATAGCCCTATAGAAATCCAGGAGCATCCATGCAAACAGTGATCATCACCCAAGCAACTAACTTTGAGGGCAGTCACCTTTCCAACTTGGACAAGCAGTTGGAGTAGGTGAAATGGACTCCCTAGGAGACAAAGAGACAAGGTGGGTGAGGTAATATCTTTTATTGGACCAACTTCTGTTGGGGAGTGAGACAAGCTTTTGAGCAACACAGAGCTTTTCAGTGTTATTGTAGTGTTGGTCTCAGGATATTAGAGATAAGATATATTGGAGAGACAAGGTGGGTGAAAGATATTACCTCATACACCTTGTCTCCCTAGGAGATAGACTGATATAACCAGAAACAGGGGCAATAAAACTGGGAGGCGTGGTGGAATAGCTCTCGGACAGGGGCAATCACAGAGGAGGATGGATGCAGCCAGAGCAGATAAATTTCAGTCTTTAGCGTTTGCTTTCTGAGAATGTAAGTTGTTTTTCATTCATCTATTATGGAACTGTCTGCTCAGCTTTTGAGAAGTCAAATTGAGACTTGATAAAATAATTTAATTTTGTTTAAAATCTTTTTCTATCTGTCTTCAAATGAGACTTGGTTTATGAGGAATTTGGCTGCTAGTTTGGAATTCCCATGCAGTGCCCTCTCTGAAGAGGAAATGCACAGGTGACCCCACAGGAGGGAGGAACTCCGGAGCCTGCAACATCCCTTCTCTGGTCTGAGCTGAATGTATAGAACAGAGTCCTTTTTCTAGTGAAGGGAAAGCTGCAAAAAGGTGGAACTGGGCACTTGCTAAGGGAACTGCTGAGGGCCTAGGAAGGAGACAGAAGTTGTGGAAGGTCTGTAGGTAACATCTAGAGTTAATCACGACCAGCTAATAAACACGACTGTCTTCGTCAACACTAACTGCTATGCTGGGTTTAACAAAGTGTTCATTAAACATGTTAATTCACACACTTTCTAACACATCTCATTTTCTCAGTGAAGACAAAGTGTGACGAGAGGCAGCTACTTTGGGGCGGAATCAGGAGTAGTGGCTGTGTTAGAATTCTGTGTGTGCAGTTCAGAGGAAGGGAGAGGAAGACACAGAGGGAAGAAACTAAGGGAAGGAAAAGTGAGGGTCTTGGAAAGAAAGGGGTGAGAGAGACTTGAGAGGAGTCACAGACTGTGCTAACGGTACCAGGAATCAGGGGTAGTCAATTATTTGTTTCAAGGTCCAAATTTCTTGGTCAAGGTCTAGTGAAAGTCCAGACTCCAGAAAAAATAATAAAAATAATAATAACAATAAAGATAATAAGTAAATAAAAAGATTTTGGGGTCCGTTCAAAAGCGCCTGGCAGTCTAGATTTGGCCCACTGTCTGCCTATTGACTACCCCTGTACCAGGTTATATGGGGAGGAGGGTGAGGGGACTAGGAGACTGGGCAACCTTCTTTAACTGGAGAAGGGAAGTTAATGCAAGATTCTGCTGTAATTACAAAATATTAAATATTTAATAGTGTATTCCATATGATCTGCTTGCATGCATGTTATAGAGGGTGCACAACTGGTTGAAAAACTGTACTCAAGGAGAAAAGGAGTACTTGTGGCACCTTAGAGACTAACCAATTTATTTGAGCATAAGCTTTCGTGAGCTACAGCTCACTTCATCGGATGCATTCGATGAAGTGAGCTGTAGCTCACGAAAGCTTATGCTCAGATAAATTAGTTAGTCTCTAAGATGCCACAAGTACTCCTTTTCTTTTTGCGAATACAGACTAACACGACTGCTACTCTGAAACCTGTACTCAAGGAGTCATTATCAATGGTTTGCTGTCAAAATGGGAGGGCCTGTTTGGCGGAGTCCTGCATGGTCAGTCCTGTGTCTGATACTATTCAATATTTTCATTACTTACTTGGATAATGGAGTGCAGTGTACACTTATAAAATTTGCAGATGACACCAAGCTGGGAGAGGTTGCCAGTACTTTGGAGGGCAGGATTAGAATTCAAAATGACCTTGATAAATTGGAGAATTGGTCTGAAATCAACAAGATAAAATTCAATTAAGACAAATGCAAAGTACCGCACTTAGGAAGGAAAAAGCAAATGCACAAATGCTTAATGGGGAATAACTGTATAGGTGGCAGTACTCCTGAAAAGGAGCGGGAATTTATAGTGTTGAAAATGAGCCAGAAATGTGCAGTTATAAAAAAGGCAAATATAAATCTATAATATATTAACAGGAGTGTCATATGTAAGATACAGGAGATACTTGTTCCACTCTACTTGGCACTGCGGAGGCCCCAGCTGGAGGACTGTGTTCAGTTCTGGGTGTCACACTTTAAGAAATATGTGGACAAATTTGAGAGAATCTAGAGGAAAACAGCAAAAATTATCAGAAGTTTAGAAAACCTGACCAATGAGGAAATGTTAATAAAACTGTGGATGTTTAGTCTTCAGAAAAGAAGACTGAGGGGGGACCCAATAACCGTGTTCAGATATGTTAGAGACTGCTATTAAGAGAACAGTGATCAATTGTTCTCCATGTCCATTGAAGGTAGGACAAGAAGTAATGGGCTTAATCTTCAGCAAGGGAGATTTAGGTTAGATATTAGCAAAAAACTTTCTAACTATTGGGATAGACAAGCACTGGAATAGGCATCAAAGGGAGGTTGTGGAGTCCCCATCATTGGAGGTTTTTAGGAACAGGTTAGGTACCTGTCAGAGATGGTCTAGGTTTACTTTGTCCTGACTCAGCATAGAGGAATGGATTATATGACCTCTTGAGGTCCCTTCTAGCCCTACATTTCTACGATTCTATCTTCAGTGCTATGTGGCACGTCTTCATTATGGAAAGTACTTTGGATTTGCACTCCAGCACCTATTATATTAGGCCTTATTCAGGGACTAAAACAAAACACGGTGTGCTAATTATCCCTCTTCTTGTACATGAGCCATGAGAGCCACCAGGAATTTGAAGAAAAGTCGGTGGAGCGACACTTCCTGGAGAGAGGGGCAAGGACATAGATGGAAGCAGCACCTCATGGACAGTGAATACTTCCAGCATAAAGACTTCCTGAAGGGAAGAGCTCACAAACCCAACCCAATTTACCCTTTTCAGCTGTGGTTGACTGTGCAAAGGAATAACAGACATTTCAGTTGAAACCCATTGCCTTTGAACAGGGTCCCCCATTCTGCAATGGGACCCCTCTGCTGATGGACCCTATTGAAGTCAACTGGAACCAATGTTGGTGCAGAGATCTGTCCATGTGAAACCAATTGCTGGATGAGGTCTGGTTTAACAAAGACATTTTTAATGGAGAATGTGCATGTGAAGGGAATATGGCTGGAGATTAAAGCTGAAACAACCACAGCTGTAGCTAACCTGCTGTCAAGCACTAAGACAAGTGCCAGAGGCATGATACTGGGGTCATTTTATCAATTATCAGAGCTGTTGTGACTAATCTTGTATTCCCTAAGTCCATCAGCATGTCTCACCTGACTTGAAATCAACTGGAAACTAAAAATAGAAATACAAATATTGATGCATTTTCTCATTTAAATCCAGCCTAGAATAGTGTTGAAATGTCAACTCTTTTGTCAATTGTATTTTTGAAGGACTTATTTTTCTAAAGAATAGTAATAATAACACCTAAGTAGCACTTTGCATTATTATTCTCAAAGCGCTTTAAAAAGCTGGTCACTATTGTTACCCCCATGGATTTTGTGCGGCCCAGACCCACTAAGGGGGTTTCAGTTGTTTTCCCTTCTCCCCCACATAAGCTGGGAGGTCTGAGCCTTTGTCCATTCTCTCATCTGGGGCCAGAATACTAAATAACTGAAGGAGTTATGGTGGCAAAAACTCACACCTCTGAAAATCAGAAAATACAAAATTAAGGTAAATACCACTAAAATAAATGGAGTACTTGTGGCACCTTAGAGACTAGCAAATTTATTTCAGCATAAGCTTTCGTGAGCTACAGCTCACTTCATTGGATGCATTCAGTGGAAAATACAGTGGGGAGATTTATATACCCATTGTTTCATGTTCTCTATGTATATAAATCTCCCCACTGTATTTTCCACTGAATGCATCCAATGAAGTGAGCTGTAGCTTACGAAAGCTTATGCGCAAATAAATTGGTTAGTCTCTAAGGTGCCACAAGTACTCCTTTTCTTTTTGCGAATACAGACGAACACGGCTGCTACTCTGAAACCTGTCATTCAACTAACATAAATCTGTATCTTCATATTTCTACACAAAACAGGGGGAGGAGAGTGAGACTCGTGTGTGTGTGTGTGTGTGTGTGTGTGTGTGACTGTGAAGTGCCACTATGAATAATAATGAATAGCCATTCAGCCAGGGAAAAGAGCATGAGAATGACAGGAGATCTTGGAGCATTTAACCAGGATATGAAAGACCCAAAATCAAATCACTGATCCAAAGACCATTGAATTCTTTAACCGCAGTGGAACGGGAGAGATTGAGGGAACCTCACACCATAGCTCAGTGGTTGGGGCACACATCTGAAAGATACTAGATCACTGTTCAAATACCTGCTCCCTATCCAGCAGAAGGGGGGAACCGAACCTGGGTTTCCCATATAAGTGCTCTAATCATTGGGTTAGAAGGAGGACATTCTGTGAAGCTAGTCTTCTTTTGCTTTATTTTTTTTTGCAAAATTTCAAGTTGGGTCGGAGGAAATATTTTTTTACTTTTGATTCATCAAATATTTGTTTTTGGTTCAACCCAAAGCAAAACAGTTTTTTTCAATTCCACTATTTACCCAGCTCTGGTTACAGTAAAGGTAAAGCCAGGTAAATATTTCAGAACAATTCTGTTCATGTTCTGTTCAAATTTTAAATATGCAAGACATTCATTCAGCAATACATGACACCTGTTGTGTTTTACTGCTGCATTATAAACACAGGAGATTTTATTGCATTCATTTCTGAGATCTTTAGACTAGTAAATATGGGGGAAAGTATTCCAGAAAATCTGACTATTCATTAATGTATTAATATCAATCTACACGCCTGTATTTATGTACTGTAAATTGGTTTATATTTAAAAAAAAGCTTTGAACTGATTTTTTCATTAACTATAGTTGGTCTGTCAGAGATGATTTATTTATCAATTCTTAGCAACTGGGCAGATACACTTTTGCTATAGTCACTTTTTTTTTACACTAGGATAAAAGAAAGAATTATTCTCTATGATTTCCTTAGATAGGGCCCTATTCATTCTCCATTTAAGTCAACAAAGAGACTCGCATTGAGTTCAGTGGGCACTGACTGGATGAGGCACATAATGACTGATCAAATAAAGTGTGGGAAAAGGTTCTTTCTGTGCATTTTTCCAAAGGTTTCCACAGCAAAGCTGACGGAATTTTAAGGAAAAAAAGCATGGGGAAGAGAGAGCCTATACACTGTTTGTAAGGCAGCCCCAGGAATCTGCTCGCCAAGCCGTGCCATAGGAGTTCGGTTAGCTGTAATTAAGGTTTTTGGGTGGACGAGGAGGGGAACATGAGAAACAGTACAACTAGTTTTAATCAAAGTCAGGAATATTGTGCTGAACAGTTTGCAAAGCAGAGTCGTTTCTTATTCAGCTTTTATCAAACTGACAGAGTAGAATACTGGACTATCAGGTCAGGGGAGGATCATGCTTCTCTGATAGTTGACCAGAAAACTCCACGTACCATTTGCAACATAGTTAAGCAAATACATGGTGGGGGTGGGGGAGGGGGGGGCGCACTGGCAAGAAAAAACATATTGGAACTGCCCCACCCCCAAGTATGATGCCCTTAACAAATGAGCTCTAGCAAGGGACGGCAGGTTTGTATAATTTTTGGTGGTGCCCAGAACAGGTCCAAGTCCCGCCCCCCCCAACCGGCCTTGTAAGCCAATATATATATTTTAAAATAATGAAAAAATGTGAGAATTCTGGCTGGGGCTGGGGATGAGGGGTTTGAGGTGTGGTAGGGGCTCAGGGCAGTAGCGTAGCCAGAGGGGAAGCAGGGGGAGTGGTCACTCACCCTCTGAGCACAAGTGGAGACTTTTTAATTTATAGGCACCTTTTTTAATTTTTACTCACCCGGAGGCACTCTGGGTCTTCAGCAGAGGGCGCCTTCACATGCTCCGGCTCCTCAGCGGCGGGGGCCTTCACGCGCTCCGGCTCAGTGGGGGACTTCACTCGCTCCCTGTCCTCGGCGGCATTTCGGCGGCTGGGGCCTTCAGTGCCGCTGAGGACCCGGAGCACCACCCGGTGAGTACAAGCGGGTGGCACCTTTTTTTATGTCCGCTGCCCCTGTTCGCTCCAACTAGCTATGCCACTGGCTCGGGGCTAGGGCAGAGGGTTGAGATGCAGGCTCTCGGGTGGGGCTGGGGATGAGGAGTTTGGGGTGCAGGCAGGCTGCCCCAGGCTGGGGCCAGAGTGGAGGACTCCCCCCAGCCCTCTCCCCCCCAGCAGCAGTGAGCTCCAGGGGAAGGGCCCCCCTCCCCCCCACCCCCCGGCAGCACACTCACCTCGCATCACTGTCATTGCACGTGCTCCTAGGGCCCCTCTCAGGTCCAGGAAGCCCCCTCACCTCCCCTGCGGTGGGTGCCAGGGGTTGGGGGGAGAGGGCTGCCATCACATGTGCGCCTCCTCCCCTGCTGCTGCCCCTCATTGTAGCCTCACTGGGGGTGAGGGATGGGGCTGCCCCTTGCCCAGTGTGGGGCAGGAGAAGTGATTGCAGGCAGGGGGACCCCATGTGTAGAAAAGAGAAGTGTCCAAGGCAGAAGGGCAGGGGCAGCCTTCCCTGATACCAGTTAGGGGGCTTTAGGACCCTGCGGCGGCAGTTGATTCAGGGAGCCAGCAGAGCGGAGGCAGGGTGGAGCTGCAGGGGAGAGGCAGGGATGCTCCAGTGCCCAGGGGAGGCACGGGGGCAGCAAGTGGGGGCTGTGGGAGACACCCAGCCCCAAACATTGGTGGAACCGGGCCCCCAGGCCCTGAATATTGCTGGAGCCCAGGCACCACAGGCCCATATAACTTGCCACCACCGCTAGCAAAATACCTTAGTAAAAGCAGTAAATAGCTCTATACTTACATATTCAGCTTGAAGGGAAGCTTAGTCTCTAGCTCTGTCTACAACCTCCAGTGACTGTCCAGTTAATAGACACCTTTAGAAAACTAGGGAGAAAGAGCTCCTTCCACATGCAGGCAGTATCCTGGGGATGGTGTGTAAGCAAGAACAGATGTTCAATATAAAAAGGAGGCAATTCTGGCCTTGTTTACACTGGTGTAGCACCAGGGGAAGTTGACATTTGTCTACATGAGAGCAGACATTCCGTCCAATGTTTAGTTGAAGTGTACTAACAGTCACATGATTCCTGCACACTTAAATCAGCAATGCCTCCTGCTTATAAGCGGAACAATTAGCTGAAATCTGAATGATCACTACTAGGCATAGCACAGATCTCCGACATAGCTGATGCAGCAACACAAGCCAGTGGATAAAGTGTATGTGTTTTCATAGATTCTACTGTCAGATCTGTTGGCGCAATATATGCCCCTCCTGTTTGAAGCTGCTACCCCCTCCTTCCCTTTACGTCACCCCTCACCCCTCGGACTGCTCCATGACCTGGCTTGGCCTCCTTCTCACAGCCTGGTGTCTCAGGGCAACAGCCAGGTGAACAAGTGCTTCACACAAAGGGAGGGCAGGAGAATGGATCAGCAGTGACCCCCAGCTCTGAGTGGGGCAGGGACCTGTCAATGAACGAAGATATGGGGGGCACTGCTGCTCTGAGGAGTCTGAGCCCCACTCTCTGCTCTTCCATGTCAACCAGGAGTTGGGGGCCCCAACCCTCTAGTGGGTGAGGCCCACTCTCTGCCCCGCCACATATTTCCCACCATCCGGTTGAACCCTGCCCCTCTGGGGATGTCTGAGCCCCTCTCTCTGTTGCCTCAATGTGAGCCAGCCTCTGGGACAACCTACCTCTGGGGTCTGAGCCTCTGTCCATTCCATGTGTGAGCTGGAATACTAAGTGTCTGAATGCGTTAAGGCAGCACAATCTTACGCTGCTGAAAACCAAGCAATACAAAGTGAAAGTAAATGCCACTAAAAAAATAAATAAATCTGTATTTTCATGTGTCTACATAAAAGGGGTAAAACAAAATGTGTGTATGTACGTTTAGACCTAGTACTGAGGAATGACCATGAATTGCCACTATGAATGACAATGGTCCTTGGACCAGGGTCAGAGCATGCAGTTGACTTCATAGCCTGGTGGCTAGAGTACACAAATAGGGTGTTGGAACCCACAATTCAAGTTCCTGTGCTAATGACTATTTAATTAGTTATACAGAGTGGAACAGCTTCAACAGGAAAGATTGAGAAGCCCCCCCACACACCCCAACAATATCTCAGTTGTTAGGACACTTTTCTCTAATCTAGGAGACCCAAGTTCAGCATCTGGAATATGAGGGAATTCAACCTGTGTCTCCCACCAAAGCACCTTACCACTGTGCTAGAAGTTATAAGGAGAGTGCCATAATCTTCTCTTACAGACACTTTGTGAATCTAGCCTGCCATTGCTTCTGTTAAAGTTCACAAAATGGAAACAAAAAATGTCAAGTTGGGCCCAACAAAACATTTCTTTCGACCAGACTCCAAACGGTTTCAGTTTTTTGATTGTCTGAATATTAAAAAAAAAAGGTTTTGGTTCGACTTGAAATTAAAATTTTTCATTTTTTCAGAATTGCCAGTGAACCGAAAAATCCATTGTTTGCCCAGCTTTAGCTACAGTAAAGGTAAAATTGAGTAAATAGTTCCAAACAAATTCTGTGAATAGGCAGCTCAATCTTTAAATGGATTTAAAACACAAAATATGCAAGATGTTCATTTAGAAATGTATCACACCTGTTGTGTTTTATTGCTACATAATTAACACACAATTGTACTGCATTAATTTCTGAGATCTTTAGACTATTATATATGGGGAAAGAAGTCCAGGGAAATGGATTATTCATTCACACATGTGTCAGTCAACAAACCTGTATTTACCTACTGTAAATTGGTTCGTGCAAACAGCTTTGAGCAGTGCCAAAGGAACTTATATTTTCATATATTTTTTCAATAAATATAGTTGGTCTGTCACAGTCACTTTTGTGACAAAGGGAGGGTTTTTTGTAATATTTGTATTATGCCTATGTGTGCCTCAGTTTCCTTATGTACTTTGTATTGCTACCCAGTGGATGCAAAAGGGTTAAATCTGCTCTTGGGGCAGAGCAAGAGACATGAGGCATTGGGGTAGCTGTCTGGGGTGGAATGAATGGGTCATTAAAAGACTCTCTGAAATGAATGCAGCTCAATGGAGACTCTGCAAACACAAAGGAAGCCCCAAGGATTGAGCCCAGAAAGGATGTGATTTCTACGTATGGGACTCTCCAACAGGTGGAATATGTGAAGTGCAGTTGGACAATGGACCAAAAGGTGTCAGGAATAAGGGCTGGCTTTTGGAAGAGACTCACCAGCTCTCACCTGAGACTGACAAAGAGTCAGAGCTAGAAAAGGGGTTTTTTGGCTGGGTAGAACACTGGCTTGGCAAGAACGAACATTTATTTCTCTGTGCTAATCGAAGGACTCCCCCTGACTGGATTCCAGATGAATAATAAACCCTGCTCTGTTTTGAAAATGCTGCGTGGTGCCACTGCAAATACCTGCCCAGGTGGTTTGGTCCCTGAAGAGTGTAAAAGTCTCTGACCAAGCCTCTATCTCAGTCGGACCTGCTTTGCAGAGATCTTGGTGTGTAACAGGAGTGCAAGAGCCCAGCTGCTCAGTCTTGGGGGTATTGAGGCTGCGTAGAAGAGTGGGACCTTTTAGGGTCTAGCACACTGAAGGGGCTCCTCCAAGGGACTGTTTAAAAGCTGGGGCATAGCAGCCAACCTGTGGATCTGTGGTAGCTTTATTTATTAATTCTTAGTAAGTGGACAGATACAGTGTTGCTACATTCACATTCTTTTACACTAAAGTAAAAGAAAGAATTATTCTCTCTGAGGGCTTGTCTACATTATCCGCTGGATCGATGGGCAGCGATCGATCCAGCAGGGGTCAATTTATTACATCTAGTCTAGACACGATAAATCGACTGCCGAGCGCTCTCCTGTCGACTCCGGTACTCCACCAGGGCGAGAGGCACAGGCGGAGTCGACAGGAGACGTCAGCTGTCAACTTACCGCAGTGAAGACACCGTGGTAAGTAGATCTAAGTACGTTGACTTCAGCTATGTTATTCACATGGATGAAGTTGCGTAACTTAGATCGACCCCCCACACCCACCTAGTGTAGACCAGGCCTGATTTCCTCATCTAGGGGCCGATTCATTCTCCACCCAAGTCAACATAAAGGCTCACATTGAATTCAATGGGCACTGACTGGATCAGGCACATAATGACGGATCAAACAGTGTGAGAAAAAGTTCTTTCTGTGGGGGAGTTCTTTCTGTGGGGGAGAGGTAGATAGGCTGGAGAGTAGGGATAGGGTCCAGAGTGACCTAGACAAATGGGAGGATTGGGCCAGAAGAAATCTGATGAGGTTCAACAAGGACAAGTTCACAGTCCTGCACTTGGGACAGAAGAATCCCATTCACCGCTACAGGCTGAAGACCGACTGGCTAAGTGGCAGTTCTGCAGAAAAGGACCTGCGGATTACAGTGGATGAGAAGCTGGATATGAGTCAGGAGTGTGCCCTTGTTGCCAAGAAGGCTAAAGGCATATTGGGCAGCATTAGTAGGAGCATTGCCAGCAGATCGAGGGACGTGATTATTCCCCTCTATTCGGCACTGGTGAGGCCACATCTGGAGTATTGCATCCAGTTTTGGGCCCCCCACTACAGAAAGGATGTGGACAAATTGGAGAGAGTCCAGCGGAGGGCAACAAAAATGATTAAGGGACTGGAACACATGACTTATGAGGAGAGGCTGAGGGAACTGGGATTGTTTAGTCTGCGGAAGAGAAGAATGAGGGGGGATTTGATAGCTGCTTTCAACTACCTGAAAGGGGGTTCCAAGGAGGATGGACCTAGACTGTTCTCAGTGGTAGCAGATGACAGAACAAGGAGTAATGGTCTCAAGTTGCAGTGGGGGAGGTCTAGGTTGCATATTAGGAAACACTATTTCACGAGGAGGGTAGTGAAGCACTGGAATGGGATATCGAGGGAGGTGGTGGAATCTCCATCCTTGGAGATTTTTAAGACCAAGCTTGACAAAGCCCTGGCTGGGATGATTTAGGTGGTGTTGGTCCTGCTTTGAGCAGGGGGTGGACTAGATGACCTCCTGGGGTCTCTTCCAACCCTAATCTTCTATGATTCTGTGATAGTTCACCCCAAATTCCCATTTACCATTTAGAACAGAGTTAAGCAAATACATGGGGGGCACTTGCAACAAAAACCCTATTGGAACTGCCTCCCAAAGTATGACATTCTTAACAAATAAGCTTTTGCAAAATGCCTTAGGAAAAGCAGTATATTGTTCTCTCCTCAAATATTGAGCTTGAAAGGAATCTTAGCTTCTAGCTCCTTTTACAACCTCCAGTGACTGTCCAGTTAATAGACATCTTTAGAAAACTAGGGAGAAAGAGCTCCTACCACATGCAGGCAATGTCCTGGGCATGGTGTGTAAGTAAGAACAGATGTTCAATATGAAAAGGAGGCAATTCTGCTCTTGTTTATACTGGTGTGGCACTGGGGGAAGTTGACATTTGTCTACATGAGAGCAGATATTCAGCCCAACGTTTAGTTGAAGTGTACTAAACAGTCACATGATTCCTGCACACTTTAATCAGCAACGCCTTCTGCTTATAACAGAACAACTAACTGAGATATGAATCAAAAAGAAAAGGAGTACTTGTGGCACCTTAGAGACTAACCAATTTATTTGAGCATAAGCTTTCGTGAGCTACAGCTCACTTCATGAATGATCGCAAATAGGAATGGTAAAGATCTTAGAGACAGCAGATGCATCAGCAGAAGCCAGTGGATAAAGTTTATGTGTATTCATAGATTCTAAGACTGGGAGGGACAATTGTGATCATCTAATCTGACCCATGTGAAACAGGTCATAAGACTTCCCTGAAACAATTTCTTTACAGAAGCTGAATGGCTATTGTAAATGGAGTCCATAATCCAAAACTTTATTAAAAACAAAGAAAAACCTTTTTATTGATAATGTTTTCTTGCAATTTTTAGAAAGGCTTAAAAGAATAACAAACATAGAAGTGCCTCCAGAGCTACCAAAGCAAAACCTCCTGGGGATATAACTTAATTTGGTGCAAATTGGCAGTGGATTTCAATGGAGCTACATCAATTTCCACCAGCTGAGGAATCAGTCGGTTTGTCTTCCTCCCCGACACATGCCTTTTGTTTCTGAAGAAAGAAAGAAAGAAAGAAAGAAAGAAAGAAAGAAAGAAAGAAAGAAAGAAAGAAAGAAAGAAAGAAAGAAAGAAAGAAAGAAAGCTCAGTAGTTGATTCCTGTTTTTAGACATGGACAGATAAGGAGACATTACAAGGACAGCCCAGGTACAATGACTAGGTAAATCCAGCCCCCTCGTGTAGAAAGGATTCCCTACCCGCCATACGCAGGCTTCCAGTGTGATAGCTGTCTGCCCTTAATGCTTGTGTGACCCTATAATGACCACCTGGGCATTCCTGCCCCAGGTGTCACATGGGGAACAAGAGGAATGGATTGGAGATCAGAGGCTTGTCAGGAGATACTTGCTACTTCCACAGGTAGGCCTGGTGGACAAGTGTGTGGGAGAAACGAATGGGTCCGAGATCTGTAGGGGGTGGGCATCATGTCACATGCATGAACCTCTCCCTGTGCTAGAAGCTCACATTTCCCCTGGGCACTTACCATTAGTTATGTTGCTATCAGCTGTGTTTGGGGCATGCTTGCGTCTCCTAACAGGACACACTCCCAGTAAGGTCACTACAGGTTTCCATGTCGTGTCTGTTTGCAGGGGCCTGGTGTTTTCCCCTTCTAGGCAGGACTACCAGCTAAGGGTGGCACCAGTTATGGCTTGTGCTCAGGACTGCTCCCCTGGCCAAGGAATGGTTCTCTCCAGGTGTAAGAGTTGCTCATGCATCATATCGGGGTCTCAGCCTCTCATTCTCAAAGATTTCCACCACAGTGCCAGGAGGGGAAGGACTTGCTGCACACGACCCACATGGCAACAGGCTGGCACAGGTGCTGTTTGTCTGGGTTCCTGGCACCTACACAGGAAGGGACAGGGACATTCTAGACTAACCCACTGAGAACTTTGCAGGCTGAGGAGTGTGCCCCTTTGTAAATATTTTTTTCTGCCTGTTTACACACAAAACAAGCAGCTGCCCAAACCTAAAGGGGGCTGATAGTTATAACATTATTTTCCTTCAGGTATCAAATAATTTAATTTTTGTCTCACTGTGCATTCTGCCATGCTTCCAAGGTGATGAATCTCTGCCATCGGGCCTCCTGCCCGGCTTTAACTGATGTAATTGATTCCTGCTCTGGTCTCTTAGGGCTTTACTATTGGAGTTAATGCACAGCACACTGGCATTTAAGTCTACAATGTGTTACCCTGCTGCACATTAACTGGCCTTGTGGTCCCCCACTAAATGCACCAAAATATCTAAGAACATAAGAGTGGCCATACTGGGTCAGACCAAAGGTCCATCTAGCCCACTAGCCTGTCTTCTGACAGTGGCCAATGCCAGGTGCCTCAGAGGGAATAAACAGAACAGGTAATCATTAAGTGATCATCCCCTGTTGCTCTCTAATAGGGTGACCAGACAGCTAGTGTGAAAAATCGGGACAGAGGATGGGGGGGTGGGTAATAGGAGCCTATATAAGAAAAAGCCCCAAATATCGGAACTATCCCTATAAAATCGGGACATCTGGTCACCCTAAGGCTGTGCCTCCCCAAACTTCCAGGTATGGGCCCGCCCATACTGCACCCCTAGTCACTCTCCTGCTTCTCACTCTGCTATGAATCAGCTCTTCCCATGTGCTATGGGCTCAGCTCAGGCTGGGGCTATCAGGCTTGTCCTGAGCAGTGACACTGCAACATTTTTAACAGTGAATCATAGAATCATAGAATATCAGGGTTGGAAGGGACCTCAGGAGGTCATCTAGTCCAACCCCCTGCTCAAAGCAGGACCAATCCCCAATTAAATCATCCCAGCCAGGGCTTTGTCAAGCCTGACCTTAAAAATTTCTAAGGAAGGAGATTCCACCACCTCCCTAGGTAACGCATTCCAGTGTTTCACCACCCTCCTAGTGAAAAAGTTTTTCCTAATATCCAACCTAAACCTCCCCCACTGCAACTTGAGACCATTATTCCTTGTTCTGTCATCTGCTACCACTGAGAACAGTCTAGGTACATCCTCTTTGGAACCCCCTTTCAGGTACTTGAAAGCAGCTATCAAATCCCCCCTCATTCTTCTCTTCCGTAGACTAAACAATCCCAGTTCCCTCAGCCTCTCCTCATAAGTCATGTGTTCCAGTCCCCTAGTCATTTTTGTTGCCCTCCGCTGGACTTTTTCCAATTTTTCCACATCCTTCTTGTAGTGTGGGGCCCAAAACTAGACACAGTACTCCAGATGAGGCCTCACCAATATCGAATAGAGGGGAACAATCACGTCCCTCGATCTGCTGGCAATGCCCCTACTTATACATCCCAAAATGCCATTGGCCTTCTTGGCAACAAGGGCACACTGTTGACTCATATCCAGCTTCTCATCCACTGTAACCCCTAGGTCCTTTTCTGCAGAACTGCTGCCTAGCCATTCATTCCCTAGTCTGTAGCAGTGCATTGGATTCTTCCATCCAAAGTGCAGGACTCTGCACTTGTCCTTGTTGAACCTCATCGGATTTCTTCTGGCCCAATCCTCCAATTTGTCTAGGTTGTTAGAGAGCTTATTCCTTCACTCTCCCACTTCCCTGGTTCTTCTCACATGAACAGAGAGCAACAATACCCGAAGTCCGAAGGTGCAAACAATTCAATGTTTATTGGGGTGAACTTCCAGCAAGCTTAAATCCAAGTTCCTTTTTCTTTATTTTCGAATCCCAACTTATTTCCTGTTTGCCCCTAATTTATATAGTAATATTCTTAGCTATACCTTAACCAATCATTCTACTGAAATTTAACTAACCAATCCTAACATACTGCAACATGATTAGCGAACCAATTATATCCCACCACCTTAATTAGTTTACACCCAGCAACATTAATTATACAGCAGACAGAAACAATCACAGAACCAGACAGAGACCATGTCAATAAACAATAGCAAAGTGGGAACTATAATGACAAAACAATACAGAAGTGAGGATTTCACAACTACATCTATAAAGACATAAGGGTTTCCCAGCTGTGTCTATTGATAAGTGAGATCTTACCAGACAGAAAACGATCAACCTAAATTTCCTTTTACATCTTCTAGGCTCTTCCCCTTCTCTGGAGCTGATAAATCGGATCACCTTCCTAACAGCCCCAGATTGACTAGTTTGGAATGTGAGGTTGTGACCGGTCGCTTCCCAGCTTATGGCTGCCTCTGCTGCTTAGCCAAAGGCATTGGCCTAAAAACAGGGCCTCAGACTGTCACAGTGAGAGAAGGCCCTTACACAGATTCTTTCTTGTATACCTCTATTACTAGCTAAATGATAAACATATACCTACATCCTTAGAGTATAGGCCTTTACAGACAGGCCTGAATATCTATATCCTAACACTCCACCCCTTTTTTTTTCTTTTTTTTTTCCTTTTGGGATCCTCCTGCCCAGGTATCCCTGGAAAAGCATAGGACATATGGCAACACTTTCTGATAGGGCCAGGCATCAAAGTGGAAGGTGTTGATGCTCCATCTGTCCCACTGCCCCTTGTGTAGTACCATGCCCTGCACCTTCTCTCGTACGGGCATACTACACCTATTCCAATTAGTGTTCCAGACTTCCCAGTATAGTGGATCCGAGAAGTTTGGGTCCCAGTAACTAGCAAAGGGGGAGCACACTGCGGGGGGGGGGCGGGGGGGGAGGGGGCGGGAGGCTTACTACATTACTTATAGGTTATAATTAGTGGCTGTTCTCTAGGGAGTTGTGCCCCCCTTGATCGTTTCCATATGCAATGTAACACACATATAGTTAACAATACACCAGCTGCTATGATAATCCACAGCGACACCGAAGTCCTGACCACTGCAATATGGTCCAACATCCTGGCCACCACCAAAAACACTGCTTCTCCACCTTTTTTGTCAGCGTCATCCTGAAGTGTATATTGTAAGTATGTCCAACTGTTGGTGCTTGCAGCAAGTTGCTCTTGTAATCTTTGTGTACTTTTGTCCATATTGTGTGTCCATTGAATATTCACAGTGAAATTTGGTTTTGTCGAAACCAATTCAACTACTTGGTACAGTATGGGGTAGTAGGTGCCGGTTCGATTGTTTACAATGATTAAGTCCACTGATCCATTGGTGCACCATAGTCCAGGTGGCAGTGTATAGAAGTTCATAATTTGGTCATACGCTGGAAGGATTTTGCCTCCTAGTGTTATATTGCAGGATTGCATACATTCCCAACAGAATACACTGTACCCCATATACATTACCCCTAAATGCCCCCCCTTTGCAATAGGCCACTGATCCTGCTCCTCCATAGTCATAGGAGAGGGGCACATCCATATTCCTCCTCTGGATATACAACTGCTTAATGTGATGACAGTCCAATTTACCCCCAATCCACCCCCCCCACCTATTTCCTAGTGGCTCCCAACGTGCTCCCCCTTTGCTAGTTACTCCCATAGGGTTCAAGGGAATCACCTTATTTGCATTTCCTCCCCATGGTATCATAGTAACAATTACACAAGAACTGTCCCCACAGGTCGGGGATGTTATTTTCCAGGTAGATGGGTATGTTTTTGCAATTGTGGATAAATATGGGCTAGCCTCCCGATTTAATACTGAAGGCCATTGTTCTGACCAAGCATCTCTCATAATATCCATTAACATTATTAACTGAGCATTTTGAATACCTACGCACACTTCTCCCCATGTTAGTCTTCTGAAGCCATCCCCTACCCATGTCACCAGGTCCCCTGCCCAATGAGTTAACTGCAAGTTTACCTCCACTGCTGTCCTCCACCCTGTGGCAACTGCTGATAGTTGCTGTGCCATTAATGCATTAATTTGTTGTTGAAATTTCACATTTTGGCTTACTAGTTGTTTGGTTACCCACTCGTCCCCCAGATTCCATGTACCCAGCATAATGTTCCCAGCTGCCCACAATCCCCTTTTCCGACGACGATTCCAGGTGTGTCCCCTCACCCATCCATTGAATTGTTGTTTCAATCCTTTTATGTACATACTACAATTAGGATGACTTTGGTCCACCCACCATTCCTTGGGGCGTACCACGCATGTAATAGAGTGAAAGGACACGTTAAAAAGTGCTGGCTGCACCTGCTCCCACAATGGCTCCCAGACATTTGCTCATCGGGGAATATTCTCGGCTCCAGGCTGTGGCCACTTTAAATTTGGATTCTTCCAACTTGGCATCCATATCACCTGTAGGGTTACATTCTGTAAAATGGTTAACTCATCGTACACCCAGCGTCCCAAAGGGGATTTTACGCCTAATGTAATATGTACATAACAATCACACCCTCGGGGATTATCTTCCATGGAAGTACCATTGTGGTTACATATGGTAACATCACACCCTAAATGTGGGGCCCTATTTTCCCAAGAGGGTTCATTTGCTCCAGGAGACCAGAGGGTTATATTCTTTGGACCCTCTGTAACAAACCACATACTGGGTAACTGTGTTTTCCACTATCGTTAATCATGGCAGTGCCCAGGGAGTACCATGCGATATTTTGTGATAAATTTGATATTCTCCACCTGGTTGGGATTCCCCCATCTAATCCATAAACCTTATACCGACACTGCCAAATTCCTGTTGGAATATTAGTGGTACATCTTTCTATGGGGAGATTCTCATAGTCTTCATTAACTTTATTACCACAGGTTGCATGTGTAGCCGTCCATGTGTTTCCTCTTTTTGACACTTCACATCGTGGGATCTGAATAGAATTTGTAAATGTGACAATTGTGATTAGCACTAGTAATTGTTCCATCCAGGGCCAGGGAATTTTCATCCTTTTCTCCTTTTTGAATTAACCTGTAATACACACATAACAAAATTTACACGTCCCCTTTCCCAATCTCCTGTTTGTACCTTTTTATTTGCGTGCAGTGAACCCACTCCCGTCCTCCATTCTCTGTACCGAGTAATAGCAGACTGGGCCCTAATTGGTCAAGGACAAGATAGGGGCCCTTCCATTTAGGAGCTGGGAATGGATGGTGTTGACCTGGAATCTTGTACATCACTAGATCTCCCACCATGGGTAGATTACGCTCCCCAGGCAGGTCATACCATGCTTTGACTCTTACTGCTCCTTGCTCGTCTCACCAGGCCACCGCCTGCTGTACTTGTTTTATATGTTCAATTAGAGTTAAAATCCATTCTTGTGTTAAGCCGTGTGTAGTGACTTCCCCAGGTACTGGGGTAAGTAGATTTGCCCGCCGTTCCATGGGCCTTCCCATGAGAGCTTCATATGGAGAAAATCCTGTGCCCTTTGATTCTCGGGCCCTTATTCTCATTAAGACAAAAGGCAGTAACTGTGACCAGTTTTTTCCTCCCATTTCCACTCCCTTTCTTAGCTCACTTTTAATGGTGCGGTTCATGCGTTCCACCTGCCCCGCAGCCTGTGGGTGATAAGCAATATGGAACAACTGTGTGATTCCAGTGAGGGCTGATAGCTCCCCTAACAGATCTGACCGAAAAGCAGCTCCTTGGTTTGAGTCAATCACCTTTGGGACCCCCCAGCAAGTGAATACCTCATTTACCAGTATTGCAGCAGTTACCCGGGCAGTTTGATACTTTGTGGGGAAAGCTTCCACCCACCGGCTGAAAGCATCCACTACCACCAACATGAATCGTTTTTTCCTGTGATCTGGTGGTAGGGGTCCTGTGTAATCAATCTGTATTCTTTCCCATGGTCCCCTGGGGGCTTGTCTCATTAATTCTCCCCTTAGCACCTTGTGAGGTGGGCTGTGCCTGGCACAGTCCAAACAATGTTTTTAAATCAGCTGCCATTCCTGGCCACCAGCACAACCTTTTTAAAGTTCCCAGTGCCTCCTCAAACCCGGGGTGTCCCCCTGCCAAGCTCCCATGCGCCCAGCTTAAGAAAGCCGTCCGACTTCCCTGAGGGCACAACATTACCGGTCCCTCAGTTGTTAAGACACACCAAATCCCTTCCATTAGTTCCACCTTTGGCACATGCCTGTCCCCAAGTTTCATGATGCCTTCCAGTCCTGGGTCAGATTCCTGCAACTCTCGAATTCGCCCTCCCCGATCTGTATCCACCCCGCTTCTTGTTAACACTGCTAAAGGCACACTCTCTTCTGGCTCCCAGGGCCATGGGGGTGCCTCTGTTGCAGCCTGCTTAGCCTCTACATCGGCCAGATTATTTCCTTTGCTTAGGGGTCCTGTTTTCTTGTGTGACTTTACCTTTACCACATTGATCTGTGTAAAACAGTGACTGAGCTCCTCCACTCACTTCCACCAGGTAGCATGCTTGATTGTGGAGCCGTCTGTTGCCCTGAAATGATTATCTGCCCACCATCTCAGCATTAATGTGGCACCATGAAATACATAATCTGAATCTACCACCACCCAACATTCTGACTCAAATTTGGGATCCACTTCATTTAAAGCTGTTAGCAAGGCTGCCAGTTCTGCCTCCTGAGCTGACTTTGCTTCTAGTGAGAAACCAATGGTGCTGACTGTCTCACTGCCTCTGATTCCCACAACAGCTAAGCCTGCAGTTTTCCGTCCCCCTTGATACCTACAACTTCCATCCAAAAACCATACCAGTGTCCCCTCCTTTACCGGATTGGGGTTAGCCGCCCGAAACACCTGATGTTGGGTTTTACCTGGGCTGGCTTCACATTGGTGTGGGGTGCCAGCCAGATGTAATCCGGCTACCCAGACTATGGGTTCCTTTAACACTTCTGCTTTAATGTTTTCTGCCTGTAGAGCCAGCAACCATTGGACAATACGCTGCCCACTCACTGGTCCCTGTAAGACAGTGTGCATATGTAACAGCCGCAGGGGGTCATGATGAGATCGGACTATTACTTTCTGCATTCCCGTGAGGTATATGAATTTCCCTACCCCCCAGTAGGAGCACAACAGCACCTTTTCACACCATCCCTCCTTCAGTTCCACAGCACTCAAAAGTCAAGAGGCGAAGGCCACAGGTCGGTCCTTTGTTCCATACTCCTGTGTGAATGCACAACCAATGGTAGTGTCCGATACCAAAGGGTACAGATAAAAGCATTTCTCCCCATCCGGGGAGGCCAGCACTGGAGCACTGGCCAGGTTTTCCTTCAGCACTCTCACTGCCTCAGTACACTCTTCTGACCATTCCCAAGTTGAGGCTCGGGTTAGGTCAAATAGAGCTGGGCTATTTCTGCATAATTGGCCATAAAATCCCTGAAAAATCCAGTTAGACCCAGAAAACTTTGCAAGCTTTTAACATCTGTAGGCAGTGGTAGGGACTGGATCAGCTGCACCTGTCCCTTATCGATTTCCCTTCCCATCTGAGACACTTCCACTCCTAAGTAGGTCACTCTTGTCTGTCCCATCTGAGCCTTTTTCCCATTGACCTTCAACCCTGCTCTTGCCAAAGCTTGCAGGACCTGCTCGGTTAGTTCCCTGTCTTCTTCCTCTGTCCCTGACATTAGCAACAGGTCGTCTACATATTGTATGCACCTTGCTGAATCCACCCACTCCAGAGCCTGTCCCATGTATATGTGAAAAATTGCAGGGGAGTCCCTATATCCCTGGGGTAGGACTGTCCGGCAGAATTGTCTGCCCTCCCATGTGAATACAGTTTTATACTGACACGAGGTAGCTAGTGGCAGAGACCAAAACCCATTAGCTATGTCCAAAACAGTGAAAATTCGGAATTGGGGTCCAATATGGGCCAACATATCAGGGTACGCTGCCACCACTGAGGCTGGCGAATTGGCCAGAGCATTTAGTGCCCTGTAATCCACAGTGAGGCGCCAGGTACCATTTGGCTTTCCCACTGGCCACACAGCAGCATTACAAGGGGATGCAACTGCCCGAATCAGTCCCCTCTGTTCCAATTCCCCACTAGTTGCCCCCACCTCTGCCAACGCCTCCCGAGGAATAGGATACTGTTTCTGTGGGGGAGGGTCCCCTCCCTCCATCAGTACCTCCATGCTGCCCCTACCACAATCCAGGTTATCCTTAGCCCACAGAGGGTTGTGTTCCCACCCAGCCGGGGGTGGTGGGAGGGCATGTGCTGCTTTAATGGTCATAGTGGCTATCCCCATAGGAATGGTGTAGCCCTGACAGTCCTGCATTTGCCCCAGTAAACACACCCAATTGGCTAAATCCAGTACAAGTCCCAGTTTCTGTAAATCTCCTGCCCCCACCAGATTAAGCATATCATTACAACCCCACATAATCTCCCCTTCCCCCCAGATTCCTTTGATTTGTCCCTGCCTCAGGGTTAACTGTGTCTCCCCTCCCGTTGCCCCTACAATTGTCACATTCCCTTCTGAGGGTCTCCCCTGCCCCCAGGTGGTTAAACTGATGGTTGCTCCAGTGTCTATCAAAAAATCCATCATGGGACTCCCTTTGATTGCCCCCTGGAGCGTGGGGCGACCAGATGCATCCTGTCCTAAACTGAGAACATGGACAGGACGCCTCCCAGGGCACCCAGAAGTTGCAGCACCCACCTCTGTCCCTCCCACTGGTTCACAGGGGGACCGGGGGTCCTGGCATTGAACACATTGCTGTCTCCACGTAAAATTGTGTGTCTGGCATTTCAGGCAGTCCCAGTCCCTTGACCTCCGGGGCCACTTTCCGCCTGATCTGGTAAGATCGTGGGTAGTCACGTTAGCTTGCAGTCTCTGGATCTGTTGCTCTATAGCTGCCCGCTTGTCCCTGACAACCCCCCCAAAGCCACGAACTCTCCCTCTACCTCCTCCTCTCCAGGCTGACCCACCCCTTTCCACCTTTCCAATGACCAAATTATGAACTTCTATACACTGCCACCTGGACTATGGTTCACCAATGGATCAGTGGACTTAATCATTGTAAACAATCGAACCGGCACCTACTACCCCATACCGTACCAAGTAGTTGAATTGGTTTGGACAATACCAAATTTCACTGTGGATATTCAATGGACACACAATATGGACAAAAGTACACAAAGATTACAAGAGCAACTTGCTGCAAGCGCCAACAGTTGGACACACTTACAATACACACTACAGGATGGCACTGACAAAATTTTAACCTTATCAGAGGAGGAGAAGCAGTGTTTTTGGTGGTGGCCAGGATGTTGGACCATACTGCAACACCTTCCACCTTGCTGCCTGGCCCTATCAGAAAGTGTGTCGCCGTATGTCCTATGCTTTTCCAGGGATACCTGGGAAGGAGGATCCCAAAAGGAAAAAAAAAGAAAAAAAAAGGGGTGGAGTGTTAGGATATAGATATTCAAGCCTGTCTGTAAAGGCCTATACTCTAAGAATGTAGGTATATGTTTATCATTTAGCTAGTAATAGAGGTATACAAGAAAGAATCTGTGTAAGGGCCTTCTCTCACTGTGACAGTCTGAGGCCCTGTTCTTAGGCTAAGGCCTTTGGCTAAGCAGCAGAGGCAGCCATAAGCTGGGAAGCGACCGGTCACAACCTCACATTCCAAACTAGTCAATCTGGGGCTGTTAGGAAGGTGATCCGATCTATCAGCTCCAGAGAAGGGGAAGAGCCTAGAAGATGTAAAAGGAAATTTAGGTTGATCGTTTTCTGTCTGGTAAGATCTCACTTATCAATAGACACAGCTGGGAAACCCTTATGTCTTTATAGATGTAGTTGTGAAATCCTCACTTCTGTATTGTTTTGTCATTATAGTTCCCACTTTGCTATTGTTTATTGGCATGGTCTCTGTCTGGTTCTGTGATTGTTTCTGTCTGCTGTGTAATTAATTTTGCTGGGTGTAAACTAATTAAGGTGGTGGGATATAATTGGTTAGCTAATCATGTTACAATATGTTAGGATTGGTTAGTTAAATTTCAGTAGAATGATTGGTTAAGGTATAGCTAAGAATATTACTCTCCCAACTGAATCTCTCTTTTGTTCTCCACAAAATAATGCAGAGGCCCCTCCCTGCACAACATAGAGTTTTAGCAGATGTTGTTTACAGTTACTTCACCTTCACTGCAATAACACCCATGACAGTGAGATTTCCCACTTTTATGTTTTTAGTAGCACTGAGGTTTTCTGAATCAATGGTCTCTGATAATCATGCTGTGTAATTAAGGAAATTGCAATCTCAATTATACATCTTATTTCTTCTGTTTGCAAAAGAATCCAGATAACACTTCATGTATTGTCTTCTAAACTAAACAGTTGTAGAGATGTTATAACATTCTCAGTGGACACCATGTTGTCACCTGCACACTAATGCATCTGAAATCCTCTGGTATTGCCCTCATTCTGTAGTTATTGTGAATTTTTCACAGAGCTCCATATTACTGTGTGAGTCCCCGTTTGTTACAGTTTCTATAGGTTTTGTCCTTAAACCAACAGTCATTTGTACTGTGAGACTGTTTTCTAAATGAAAGCACAGTCTTTGTATTAGCACGGTCCATGTTGTGCTTTCTGCTTGTGTCAGTTTATTTATTGCTCAGATCACATGCTGTAATTGTGGCTCTATGGCAGGGGTCAGCAACCTTTCAGAAGCGGTGTGCCGAGTCTTCATTTATTCACTTTAATTTAATGTTTTGCATGCCAGTAATACATTTTAATGTTTTTTAGAAGGTCTCTCTCTATAAGTCTATATATTATATAACTAAACCATTGTCGTATGTAAAGTAAACAAGGTTTTCAAAATGTTTAAGAAGCTTCATTTAAAATTAAATTAAAATTCTGATCTTATGCCGCCGGCCTGCTCAGCCCTCTGCCAGCCTGGGTTTCCGTTCACCTAGGCCGGCAGCAGGCTGAGTGGGGCACGCGGCCAGGACCCCGGCTGGCAAAGGGCTGGCAGCCATATCCCCAGTCTGGCAGAGGGCTGAGCGGCTCAGCCTGTTGCCACTCAGCCCGCTGCTGATCTGGGATCCCGGTCCTGCCCACATAGAGTGAGTACCTACCTTCTCCCTGGTTCTAGCCCATTCTCTTCTTCTCTCTCTGCACTGAGCTGAGGGTGGGAGTGCACTGAGAATAGGGCTGGGGGTGAAGGAGTAGTCTGGGTGTTGGGGTGTAGGGCCTGGCCAAGAGCTAGAATGAGGGAGGGGGCTCAGGCTTGGGGCAGGAGGTTTGGGTGTGGAATGTCCACCTGGGCAGCTCCCATTTGGTGCAAGGGGTTCAGGTGGGAATGTGCTGGGGTGTGTGTTCAGAAGATCCTGTTTGGTGCTCAGGGAGGGGGTGGGAATGTGGGGGGTGCAAGAGCCAGGGCATGGGGTGTGGGGGGGGCTGGGTATGTGTGTGGGCTGCTGGACTCAAGGCTGGGATCGTGGGGGGTTCAGGGGTCAGGACAGAGGGCTGGGTGTGTGTGGAGGGGTCAGGGCAGAGGGCTGGGGGTATGTGAGGGGGGTGCATGAGTCAGGGAAGAGGGCTGGGAGTGTGGGCTAGGGTTGTGGGGTTGCTCCCAGCCCCCTGCCCAGAGCGGCTCATGACAGGGGGCTGGAGGGGATATGCCCTGATTCCATCCCCCTTCCCCAAGTCCCCGTCCCCACCTCTTCTCCACCTCCTCTCCAGAGCAGCAAGCGTGCTGTGGCTCCAATTCTCCCCCTCCCTCGCAAGGGCCATCAGCTGATCGGCGGCAGGGAGGGAGAGGAGGAGGAGCAGGAACCCAGCACACTGGAGGAAGAGACGGGGGAGGGGGAACTTGCCTTCCCTCCAGTAGCAGCCGCAGACCAAGCTTCTTCACCCTGCCCCCATGGGGGGTGGAGAAGAGCGGGCCAGGGCTGGCAGGACTTTTAATGGTACGCTGCTGCCTGCCAGGGTCCTGGCCCCGGCCCCGCTCAGCCCACTGCCAGCCTGGCTACGGCAGTGGGCTGAGTGGGGCCAGCAGCTGGGACCCTGCAGGCAGCAGCATGCCATTAAAAATCAGCTCATGTGCTGTCTTTGGCATGCGTGCCATAGGTTGCTGACCCCTGCTCTATGGCATCTTCAGTAGCAGATTCCACTGATATAGCGAGTTCTAGCGCATATTGTAGTGTCCAATCTGCCTCAGTCAATAACTGGTTTTGGATTCCTTCATTTTGCTTCTCACAAAACAATGCCATTTAAACTCTCTCCAAACTGGCCATACTCTGTTAATATAATAGAATCATAGAATCACAGAATATCAGGGTTGGAAGGGACCTCAGGAGGTCATCTAGTCCAACCCCCTGCTCAAAGCAGGACCAATCCCCAATCAAATCATCCCAGCCAGGGCTTTGTCAAGCCTGACCTTAAAAACTTCTAAGGAAGGAGATTCTACCACCTCCCTAGGTAACACATTCCAGTATTTCACCACCCTCATAGTGAAAAAGTTTTTCCTAATATCCAACCTAAATCTCCCCCACTGCAACTTGAGACCATTACTCCTTGTTCTGTCATCTGCTACCACTGAGAACAGTCTAGGAACCCCCTTTCAGGTAGTTGAAAGCAGCTATCAAATCCCCCCTCATTCTTCTCTTCCGTAGACTAAACAATCCCAGTTCCCTCAGCCTCTCCTCATAAGTCATGTGTTCCAGTCCCCTAGTCATTTTTGTTGCCCTCCGCTGGACTTTTTCCAATTTTTCCACATCCTTCTTGAAGTGTGGGGCCCAAAACTGGACACAGTACTCCAGATGAGGCCCCACCAATGTCATAGAATCATAGAATATCAGGGTTGGAAGGGACCTCAGGAGGTCATCTAGTCCAACCCCCTCTCAAAGCAGGACCAACCCCCAATCAAATCATCCCAGCCAGGGCTTTTTCAAGCCAAAAAAAAGGACTTTACCTGGGGTGTGTGCAGCCCTGAAATCATTCCAGCCCTGTGCTCTTCCTGGCTCACCCCTAACAGGAGGGCAAACACCAGGCTGAGACCCAGGCTGCCTCTGGGATTTCATAGAAGGGACCTCTGGAGGTCACTAGTCCAACCCCAGACCAATCCCCAATTTTTGCCCCAGATCCCTAAATGGCCCCCTCAAGAACTGAACTCACAACCCTGGATTTAGCAGGCCAATGCTCAAACCACTGAGCTATCCCTCCCGTTCTATGTCGAATAGAGGGGAACAATCACGTCCCTCAATCTGCTGGCAATGCCCCTACTTATACATCCCAAAATGCCATTGGCCTTCTTGGCAACAAGGGCACACTGTTGACTCATATCCTGCTTCTCGTCCACTGTAACCCCTAGGTCCTTTTCTGCAGAACTGCTGCCTAGCCATTCGGTCCCTAGTCTGTAGCGGTGCATTGGATTCTTCCATCCTAAGTGCAGAACTCTGCACTTGTCCTTGTTGAACCTCATCAGATTTCTTTTGGCCCAATCCTCCAATTTGTCTAGGTCCCTCTGTATCCTATCCCTACCCTCCAGCGTATCTACCTCTCCTCCCAGTTTAGTGTCATCTGCAAACTTGCTGAGGGTGCAATCCACACCATCCTCCAGATCATTTATGAAGATATTGAACAAAACTGGCCCCAGGACCACTCCACTTGATACCGGTTGCCAACTAGACATGGAGCCATTGATCACTACCCATTGAGCCCAACAATCTAGCCAACTTTCTACCCACCTTATAGTCCATTCATCCAGCCCATACTTCTTTAACTTGCTGGCAAGAATACTGTGGGAGACAGTGTCAAAAGCTTTGCTAAAGTCAAGGAACAACACGTCCACTGCTTTCCCTTCATCCACAGAACCAGTTATCTTGTCATAGAGGCAATTAGATTAGTCAGGGATGACTTGCCCTTGGTGAATCCATGCTGACTGTTCCTTAAATCAGCCACATATTAAGAACATAAGAATGGCTATATTGGGTCAGAGCAAAGATCCATCCAGCCCAGTATCCTGTCTGCCAACAGTGACCAATGCCAGATTCCCCAGAGGGAGAGAACCTAACAGGTAAGGATCAAGTGATATCTCTCCTGCCATCCATCTCCACCCTCTGACAAACAGAGGCTAGGGACACCATTCCTTACCCATCCTGGCTAATAGCCATTAATGAACTTTTAAACATTAATATTAATAGTAATATTAATATTCAGGTATTGTTTCATTTCCTTTTTGATTTTGTTTAACACTCTTGGCATAAACATACAAATAAGGGCAGCTGTACTGAACCTTTACCTGTAAGGCATTAAAAAGCTCAAATAACCTGGTTGGCACCTGACTAAAAGGGCCAATAAGGAAAGAAGATGCTTTCAAAGCTGGGGGGGGGGGAGGGGAGAGGGAGAGGTTTTGTTTGTGATCTCTTTGTTGTTCTATCTCTGGATGGAGAGAGAGACCAGGCTGGAAAAACATCTCCTGAAAACATACCTGAAATGATATACATCTAAAGTTACAGAAATTGTAAGTAAGGGCAAAGAAATGCATTAGATTATCTTTTGTTTTAGCTTGTGAATTTTCCCTACGGCTAAGAGGTAATTTCATTCCTGTCTTGTAACTGGGAAGCAGAGTCAGAGGAAAATCCTTTGTGTTTAAAATCTTTTTTATTTACCCTGTAAATTTACCTTCCATCCTGATTTTGCAGGTGTGATTCTTTTACTTTTTTCTTTATAATAAAGTTCTTCTTTTAAAACCTGATTGATTTTCAGTGTCCTAAAAAAGGAAGGGGTTTGGTCTGTGCTCACATTGTAACCAATTGGTTAGTATATTATTCTCAAGCCTCCCCAGGAAAGGGGGTAAAGCGGTTTGGGGGATATTTTGGGGGGATAGGGCTCCAAGTGACCCTTCCCTGTATTTTTGTCTAAATCACTTGGTGGTGGCAGCAATACTGTCCAAGGACAAGGAAGGGAATTTGTGCCTTGGGAAAGTTTTTAACCTAAGCTGGTAGAAATAAGCTTAGGGGGTCTTTCATGTGGGTCCCCACATCTGTACCCCAGAGTTCAGAGTGGGGAGGGAACCCTGACAGCTGTGAAATCGCCAGTGGCTTTGGTGAGAGGTGATTTTGGAAAATTTCCACAATCTCAGCAAATGCTTTGTCTGCTGGTTCAACAGGAGCTGCCAGGCTCACAGCAGGTTCTAGGTTTTAGTCCCCATTATGCTCAATAAAACTGACACTTTTTGCTCAACACTTATACCATTAGCTATCCTGCTCTATTCCACTCTTTCACCACAGCTCAGTGCAGGACTGACCCACCAATCAAACAAGTCAATTTTCCCCAAACAGTCAGAGACTTTTAGAAAACTTTTAATTCTTTCCCCTGAATTATCAGTTTTCGGACAGTCCTAGTGACTGCAGTTTTCTTTTAGTCCAGGACTCGGCAGTTATTTTCTGTTTCACTGTACTCTGGGATTGGGCTTTTTTCCTTGTTACCAATCGTTATGTATTTTCCTCCTTACAAAGCCAAACCAATATGAAGAAACCACAAAGGCAAAGCCAGTTCCAAGTAAATGTGTTTACTAAATATACACAAGCATGGAGGAACTAGGTCCATATATATTACTTCTCTGACTGGTTTCTGGTAGCTTCCAATTCATAGACTATGGTGAGCATGAACAGGGGGCTCATAGACTATTTAAAGGGATAATCCCCTATTTCGACAAACTATACAACTGCTAAATAAAAGTACTTAGGTCTGTGTTACTGGTCAGGGTTTCCTGTAAGGAGGATCAAGAAGGTGCCCAATCTGAGATGGGACTGAAGAGTTAGTGAATTGTATAACCAGGCTACTATAGTCAGATCTCGGTTTAAGAGTTGAAGACTCATGAAATTTCACTCTGAGCTACGTAAGAGCAAGATGCCTCAAGGTGGGTGTTCTGAAAGGGATTTGAAAGAGGTCAGAAGTGCAGGTGCCTTGTAAATATGACAGTAAATCTTGCATGGCTGTGTAGAGGGATGGGGAGAATTTTATATTTCCTTACACCACTGTGTGGTGGTGTTGTGTCTTTAAGATAAGGATGAATGTGTGTTGTGTAGGATGTTTTTGTCTCTCATTAATATCCACCCAGAAGCTCCCATTATGATACTTATTGTCAGATTTTCTAAGGAGCTTCTAATGGTGGGTGTTGCGAGCAGATGTAGCCTCCCTCAGAGACTGATCATAGAATCATAGAATATTAGGGTTGGAAGAGACCCCAGGAGGTCATCTAGTCCAACCCCCTGCTCAAAGCAGGACCAACACCAACTAAATGGTTGGTGGAGAAGAACCCCTGCCCACCCCTTGGTGGGCGGAGCCAGGACACCCATGCCTGCTCCACCGGAAGCACGGGGTGAGGTAGTTAGTATAAAGTGCAGGCCTGGCAGCTCAGCTGGGTTGGAGCTGCTGAGGGACGCAGATGCTTCCCACCCTTTGCTGGAGCAGGAGCCTGAAAAGGACTTCTGCAGCACTGAAGACTCACCAGAAATGCCAGAGCTGCCAGCCGTGCAACACGCTGAGGTGCTAGTGGAACTGCCACTGGTGTTGCAACCTGGGGAGACAAAGGACGACCCCGAGATACTGGTATATAGCAAGGGGAGTGTAGGAAGTAGCCCAAGGAATACCAGACTTTAGTCCAGTTGTGTTATTGCCAGAGAACTAGTCAGCATGTTTTGGTTGGATTCCCACTGATCCCGTGGTGGAAAACACCACTTTTAGGGCCCTGGGCCATGATCTGGTGGAATAGAGTGGGCCCGTGTCCCCCTGTCCCCTGCTGCCAATCCCACCCCTGGGGCAGCAGCCTTCCACCTTAGGCCAAGAGGCTCTGCATTTGTCTGCCATCTGCCTGAACCAGGATGGCAGGCAAATTGTTTGGTGCTCCACCCTGCCTGAGGGCCTGAGCCCCTAGATAGTTTGGTGCTCCGTCCTGCTGGCAGTTCTGAGCTCCTACACTGTCTAGTACTCTGCCCTGCCTGAGGGTCTGAGTCCATAGGCTGTTTCTTGCTCCACCCTGCCTGAGGGCCGGAGCTTGCTAGACTGTTTATTGTTCTGCCCTGCCTGAGGACAGAGCTACTTGCTGGACTACTTGTTGCTGGGTCCTGCCTGGAGGGCCAGGGTCTTAGAGACTGCTAATTTCCCAGTGACCCTTGCCTTGTGAGAACATGAGAGTGAGGGGGTGTGGCATCCCTCAGAGACTGACGAGGAGGGATGGCCACGCACTCATACACATGGTGGAGAATGCAGGGATCACCTGCCCCCTGAGAAAGAGGGGGAATGTATTTGCTCCCATCCTGCCACCAACCCGAGTGCCACCATGGAACTTGACAAGCTGATGAAGGGGTGGACTGAGAGCCAGCAGCAGCAACAGGCTGTCCAGCTCCTACAACAACAGCTGGTACAGCAACTGAGGATCCAGCAGCAGCAGCAGATCCAGGAGCTGGGGGTCCAGCAACAGAAACAACAATAGCAGTGCTTTCAGCAGCTGGCCAACTTGTTGCCCAGCCCCTCTCGCCCCAGTCCTGGAGGAGAGATGATTCCAATGGCTCCTATGCTGGTGGTACAGCTTGCTAAGATGGGATATGAAGACAACCCCAAAGCTTTCTTCATAACCTTTGAGTGGGCTGCTGTGGTGGCTGGATGGGTCCCTGATTAATGGGCCACACTCTTGGCCCCTTATCTTGTGGGGATGGCCAGGTCACCTATCGCAGGTTCCCCAAAGATGAGGCCTGCAACTACAGAACAGTGAAGCCTGCCATCCTTGAGGTGCTAGATGTCAATCTCTACAACTTTCCACACTGGTTTCAGGAAAAGACCTACCCACTGGGGCCTGGGCCCGGGTCATGGCCCAGGAGCTCAAAGACACCTGTTGGTAGTGGCTCCACCAAAGTAGCTGAGCAGCTCATCTTTGAACAGTTTGGGCACATCCTCCCACCCCAAGAGAGGGCATCACGGAGTCCCCGGGCAATGCTCTGGAACTGCTCCCCATGAAGCCAGTCAGGACTCTGGGGAAGTTTCCTTTCTGTGAGCAGACTGTCTTCATGACACACAGCTCACACAGCTTCCACCTTCCTGGGTCTGACCTCAGAGCATTCAGCATCCTCTGCCCCTCCGTGCGCTTCCCACAGTGAGTCCACCCAGGCGGGCTCCTGGGCAAGCCAGAGGGTCCTGCCCCCCAACTCCGCAGTCAGACGTGACTCTCAGCCAGCCAGTAAAACAGAGGTTTATTAGATGACAGGAACATGGTCTAAAACAGAGCTTGTAGGTGCAGAGAACAGGACGCCTCAGCCGGGTCCATTTTGGGGGCAGTGAGACAGACAACCATGTCTGCACTTCACTCCATGTCCCCAGCCAACCCCAAACTGAAACCCTCTCCAGCCCCCCCTCCTCTGGGCTTTGTCCCTTTCCCGGGCAAGGAGGTCACCTGATTCCTTTGTTCTCCAACCCCTTTACCTCTCACCTTGCAGGGGGGAAGGGCCTAGGCCATCAGTTGCCAGGAAACAGGGTGTTGGCCATCCTCTGTGTCCAGACCCCTGCACATACCTGCCCTCTAGGGCTCTGCAATGATCATACACCCTTATCCCACCACCTAGATACTTAAGAACTGCATAGGGGAAACTGAGGCACCCCCACACTATTCAGAGGAAACATTAAGAACAGTCCCACTTCATCACAGTCTTGTATCATCCACCCACCACCCTGAGGGCAGTGGTTGGCCTAATGGAGGACTTTCTTCACACTGAGACCCTGGGGCACCAGGAGTTGCCGCAGCATGTGTGGAGGACTCTCCAGCTCCAAAACAATGACCCATCTGGGCTTGAGCCATGACGAAGGCCACCACAACAGGACCCTGCCATGACCTGTCCCAACATCCCATGGAACGCCTGAAGGGTCTGGCGGAGAAAGGAAACCCCTGAAGCTGGGCTCCCCAGATCACCCATGGAACTCTGAGGCCTGGGCTGGCCCCACCAACAATGCCTGACCATGGACCATTCCTTCGGTCAGGAGACTCACGCCCACCACCATCCCACCAACAAGGTAACTATTCCCAATGGCTTTGGTGGGAAACAAGAGCACACCCTGGTGAACTCCGGCTGTGGACAGACTCTAATGCTTTGGCATTTTGCCCCAGCAAGTGATCAGACCCTGGGCCAGATTTGGCTCCTCAGCATACACAGGGACTTGAAGGTATACCCAAGTACCCAAACACCATTAACCATGGATGGGGTTACCTGGTTGATGATGGTGGGGGTCTCCCAGAAACTACCCTATCCCTTCATCCTTGGGTTGAACTGGCCAGAAATTGCCAGGATCCTACAAACCACAAGCTTCCAGGATCCACCAGCTCAGACAGACCTTGATGAAGACCCCCTCGAAGGCAAGTCTGATGGGCATGGAGAGATCAACCCAGATGCCTCACAAGCCCTAGCTGAGGGTCTCAACACCCCAGAAGCAGCCACACTTACCTGGTCAGACAATGGGGAAGCCCCTCTGGATGTGGGGGTTGACTTCAGCTGGTACCAAATGGAGGACCCCACCATTAGCCGGGTCTATGAGCAGCTGACATATATAGACAGAGCAGTGATGGACCTAAGGTGGGAGACTCAGTGGCCACAATTTAAATTAACCAAGGATCGCCTATACTGTGTAAATGCTATCCTTGGACCCATGATCCCTGGTCTCAACTACTTTTGCCTGATGTCACAAACGGGCAGTACTGAGGTTGTCTCACAAAGTCCCCACAGCCAGCCACTTGGGTCAGGAGAAGACCCTAGCCCAGGTCTTAGCCCAGTTCTTCAGGCTGGGCGTGCATCACAACATCAAGGACTAGAATCGTAGAATCATAGAATCATAGAATATCAAGGTTGGAAGGGACCTCAGGAGGTCATATAGTCCAACCCCCTGCTCAAAGCAGGACCAATCCCCAATTAAATCATCCTAGCCAGGGCTTTGTCAATCCTGACCTTAAAAACTTCTAAGGAAGGAGATTCCACCACCTCCCTAGGTAACGCATTCCAGGGTTTCACCACCCTCCTAGTGAAAAAACAAAACTGTCCCCAGGACTGACCCTTCGGGCACTCCACTTGATACCAGCTGCCAACTAGACATGGAGCCATTGATCACTACCTGTTGAGCCGATAATCTAGCCAACTTTCTACCCACCTTATAGCCCATTCATCCAGCCCATACTTCTTTAACTTGCTGGCAAGAATACTGTGGGAGACAGTGTCAAAAGCTTTGCTAAAGTCAATGAACAACACATCCACTGCTTTCCCTTCATCCACAGAGCCAGTTATCTCATCCTAGAAGGCAATTAGATTCGCCAGGCATGACTTGCCCTTGGTGAAACCATGCTGACTGTTCCTGATCACTTTCCTCTCCTCTAAGTGCTTCAGAATTGATTCTTGAGGACCTGCTCCATGATTTTTCCAGGGACTGAGGTGAGGCTGACTGGCCTGTAGTTCCCAGGATCCTCCTTCTTCCCTTTTTTAAAGATGGGCACTACATTAGCCTTTTTCCAGTCATCCAGGACTTCCCCCGACTGACTACTGTGGGTCCTGCCCATAATGCAAACTAGTGGCACCCCCAGGAGTGTTGAAAGCTCCACTGGTCTCCTTGCCAGTGGTAGGAACACCCTTCAAGAAGTTTGAGATGGATCCGGTGGGGCCCCTTGCTGAAAATGCCATAGGTTTCCTATACATCCTCGTAGTTATTTACTACACCACCCATTTCCCAGAGGTCTTTCCTTTAAGGACTTCCAACACACAAACCATCACTACCAAGCTCCTGAAGATCTTTGCCTGGGTGAGATTACCTGTGAGATCCTTATGGGCCAGGAGATAAATTTCACCTCCCAGCTGCTCTGCCAAGTCTCTGGTCTTCTTAAGATGAAGAAGCTGCAGATGTCAGTCTACCACCCCCAGACAGATGGGGTGGTAGAACGCTTTAATTGGACTCTCAGGGAGATGCTCTGAAAGTTCCCACCAAAGGATTTGTGATACTGGGACCAACTGATCCCCCCACCCCAACCCTGCCTGCCCATTGCTTGCCATCAGGGAGGTGCCCCAGGCCTCCATCAAGTTTTCACCAGTTGAGCTACTGTATGGGCACCTCGCTTGACCTGGTTACTTGACCTGGTGTGGGAAACATGGGAATAGGCCCCATCCTGGACCCAGGGATGTGTACAGTATGTAATCCAACTGCAGGAATGCCTGGCCCTGGCTGGGAACCTAGCAAAGGAGATGTCAAGGTTCCTTCCCAACTCTGAACTCTAGGGTACAGATGTGGGCACCTGCATGAAAGACCCCCTAAGCTTATTCTTACCAGTTTAGGTTAAAACTTCCCCAAGGCACAGATTTCTTTCTTGCCTTGGGAACCAGCTTAGGTTAAAAACCTTGTACGCTGCCACCACCAAGCGATTTAAACAAAGAATAGGGAAAGAGACCACATGGAGACGTCTTCCCCCAAAATATCCCCCCAAGCCCTACACCCCCTTTCCTGGGGAAGGCCTGATAATAATATTCTCACCAATTGCTACAGGTGAATACAGACCCAAACCCTTGGATCTTAAGAACAATATAAAATCAATCAGGTTCTTAAAAGAAGAATTTTATTTAAGGAAAAGGTAAAAGAATCACCTCTGTAAAATCAGGATGGAAAATACCTTACAGGGCAATCAGATTCAAAACATAGAGAATCCCTCTAGGCAAAACCTTAAGTTACAAAAAGACACAAAAACAGGAATACACATTCCCTCCAGCACAGCAAATTTCACAAGCCAAAAAAAACAAAAGAAAATCTAATGCATTTTCTAGCTAGATTACTTACTAACTTTACAGGAGTTGGAGGGATTGCATCCTTGATCTGTTCCCGGCAAAAGTATCACACAGACAGACAAAACCCTTTGTCCACCCCTGTCAGCTTTGAAAGTATCTTGTCTCCTCATTGGTCATTTTGGGTCAGGTGCCAGCCAGGTTACCTGAGCTTCTTAACCCTTTACAGGTGAAAGGGTTTTGCCTCTGGCCAGGAGGGATTTTATAGCACTATATACAGAAAGGTGGTTACCCTTCCCTGTATATTTATGAAAGGAGAAGTTACAGGCCATCAAAGCGGCCCAAGCAAGAGCTTAAAACTGGGGAGTGCGAACCTGGACCTTTGAGCCAGAAGATCAGATCCTCCCAGGAGTCCAATTTTCTTGTAGGGTGACAGGGCTCCTATGAGGTGATCCGCTGGATGGGCCCTGTCACATAAGCAGTCCACAAACCGGATTGATGGAAAAAAGCACCAAATATACCATATCAATCTCCTGAAACAATGGCGTGAGCAGGGAAGAAGGGGAGCTACTGATTACCCCATAGCCCCAAAACCAGAACTGGGGCCCCAGGCCTCCGTGACAGTCAAGCCCGATGATCCACTTGGGGTGGGGCGGTGGTGTTCCTCAGGGAAGAACAGTGGAAGCAAGCCAAGTGCCTACTAGAGGCCTTCCCTAAGACCTTCAGGGCCTTACCCGGACAGGCCACTTTGGTCTAACACACCATCCAAACCAATGCAGGGGAGATGATTTGCAAGGTGATGAGACCCTTCCATGCCAAATGCGGGACATGGTTGTGCAGGAGGTCGAGGAGATGCTCGACCTAGGGGTCATCAAGAGGTCCCAGAGTGAGTGGTGTAGCCACATACTTTTGGCCCCCAAGCCGTATAGGACTTGTCGGTTCTGCATCAATTTCAGGAGGGTCAGTGCCGATGGTTACCCGATGCCCTGGGTTGATGAGCTGCTCGACTGACTCGAAGAGGCCTGCTATATCACCACCCTAGATCTGACCACGGGCTATAGGCAGATATCACTGGAACCCAGGTCAAAAGCGAAAACAGCCTTTGCCACACTCCAAGGGCTCTACCAATTCACCAGGATGCCCTTTGGCCTCCATGGATCCCCTCCGACCTTCCAGCAGTTAATGGACAGGGTGTTACAATCTCATGTTGAGCATGCCATTGCCTTCCTTGATGATGTCGTAATTTGGAGTCATCACTTGGAAGACCACCTGATCCAGGTGACAGTTGTCTTGAGGGCCAGAGCCCCTACACTGTTTGGTGTTCCTCCCTGCCTGAGGGCCTGAGCTCCTAAACTATTTGGTGCTCCGCCCTACCTGAGGGTCTGAGCCCATAGACCATTAATTGCTTTGCCCTGCCTTATGGCCTGAGTTTGCTAGACTGTTTGTTGCTCTGCCCTGCCTGAGGCCAGAGCCCTGGACTACTTGCTACTAGGTTCTATCTAGAGTGCCAGGGCCTGAGAGACTGCTAACTCCCCAGTGATCCTTACAGCTCACAAAGTACAGAGTAAAAACTACAGTTTGCATTTTATTGGGGAGAAACTTGATGTCATAGGTTCATAGCGATAAAATGAGTAGCTGTGCTGTTTTACAGATTGCACCACAGATAATATGGAGGCAGAATATGATTCAAATTCATTGCTGAGATATTTGATTTCAAGGATACAGTGGGATAAAATGAGTGGCAGTGCCACTTTAAGCTCATTCATCTTTTATAGAAGGAATTCTCATTATTGTTTCTTTGTGGGAATTTTTAAAGAATGGGTAAACCTCTCCTGAGAATGAACAATTATTAAATGTGAACAACACAGACATGTCAGTTACATTGAAAAAGGTCACCTGCCTTTCTTGGTAATTAAGGTAAACTCCAATTTTCTTGGGCTTTTTCTGCACAATGACTCAGGTCCATGGATCTGTTTTTGCCCAATAATCTCTCCCACTCAGACCCAGAACCCAGAATCCCTCTTTAGGGGACAAAGAAAGTTTCCCTTTTCTCTCTATGGATTTTCTGGCCACCCCCAGGTCCCAGTCAGTGCTGCTTCCAACATCCACCTCCCAGAAGTGCTTTCTAGAGGAGAATCCTTCAGAGCCCAACACACACAGTCGAATCGAATCTCTCTGGATTTTGCTTAATTTGTTGATGTTGCACTTCATGAGTAAAACTCTTTATTTTCTCTGCAATGAAGAGGCTGGCGTGGGCCATATCTGGATTAAGAGTGATGTCATCTGCAAAGAGGTTTGGGGGAAAAAAACAACCTTTGTCTAACATAAGTATGAACTGTTGAGTGGAAGATACAGATTTTGGGCCAATTCCTACTGTCCTTACTCAGGCAAAACTCTCATTGATATCGGGTTTGTTCTATTCTGACAATTTGGTTACACTGAAATATTTCAGAGATGTGATACTTGATTGAGCATAACACAAAAATGGAAGGGATCCTGAAATGTTTATCTTATTGATACTCAAAAATATTTTGCCAGATTCTGATATAAGTTAGACTGGTTGAAGGAACTGAATGAGAAAGGCCTGAAATGAAATGGAGTAAGGCCTCAGATTTCATCTCCATAATAGCAATGTTCTGTTTCTAGTTTTTTTAAAGTATGAATATGCATTCTGATTACCAGGAGATATGTGTATTCTGTTACCTGTGTAGAGGCATCTACTACTGATTTTCCTCATTTGGGCAGCAGAAATGCCCCAGGTTGAGAATGACAGAGGATGTCAGACACAGTACAGAGTGATTAACTTGTGCAGAAAAGAGAAAGTAAAGCACACTAATGGTACACTCACACTGTAGTTATTGTACACTTTTGGAGACCATTTGTGGCTCTTCTGGAGTCACCAGGTCTGTTCCATGCTTCAGTCACTCCTCAGCCTCAGGCAGAGACAGCAGATCACCAGGAAATAGGTGCAGTGAGGCTGGCAGTATGGGGAGCTGCATTGCCTCTCCCTGGAGCTGCGGGCTTCCCTGCTACGAGATATCTGAAAATGGGCTGCAGTAGCAAGGGATATAGGAGAGGAATACAAGAGAAATCCCTGCTCCCTCCAAATAACCTAGAGGGCAGTGTGTTTAAAGGTAGTGAGGGGGAGAGTGGAAGAGACAGAAAAAATATCATTGCACAAAGATAACCAAGGTAATCAAATGTTTGTGTAATAATGTTGTACCTGTACTTATTAATATTTCAACAGGGCGACACCCAGCAAAGTTTAATGGACTCAAACCTGCCAGTTTTGTGGTATTTCAGGTGGCCTAGATACCACTGGTAACTTTTTTCTATGGTTAATTACTCCCACCATTAAAAATTTACTTCTTATTTCCAGTCTGAATTTGTCTATTTTCAGCTTGTAGCCCTGGATCGTGTTACACCTTCCTCGGCTAGATTAAAGAGCCCAACAGCAGAGAAAGGCATACCACGGTCAAATGGAAGTTGAAATTAGACAAAGTCAGAATGGAAATTAGAGTTGATAGGGAATTTTTTCAAAGAAATGTTCTTTAGTTAAAAATGCTGATTCATCAGAACTGAAACTGTTTGAGAAATAGTGTTTTTACTGAAATGGTGAATCAGAAACTTTTTCATAAAAGAAGGTTTGAGATTTTAAAAACATCCCATTTCACCATTTTTGTAAGGACAAGTTTTGAATTTGAATTTTCAAGCCAAGAGATTTTTTAAAAAAATTTAGTAAATTTACACTAAATGAAGTTGAAAAAGGGGAAAAAAACCTTCAATATCTAAACATAACATTTCAAAATTATCAAAACAACATGTTTCAATTGACCTAAACTGAACTCAGTAGGGGTAGGGGGCTTTCAGTGTGTGAAATCTTTCATGATTTCAACTTTTCGTCCTGATTCAGAGTGAGAAAATATTTTGAAATGTTGAAAATTCTAATGGGACAGGAAAAACATTTCCCACCCAGTGCTACTACTAATAGAATAAAATAAAAGAGATTATTTTAATAAAGAGCTGTTTGGCATCTGATAAAGTTTGAGAACATTTCTCCTAGCTCTTGTAAGGTGAGGTTGGAGGGCATCAGGTGAAAAAGTAAAGAATGTGTCCCCACCTTCTAACACAGTCCATTATCATTTTTCATCTTTTGTTAGGAGCAGGAGTGTCTGGTTTTACATGTTCTGATGATGCACATGAGGAATGTGCTGATGCCTTTAGCCCTTTCAATGGAAGGAGCCAATCCATGTTGGCTCTGCTACTCATCTCCCCATAGGCCAGGAGTGGTCATGGAAAGACTTCTCTTTACAAGCTCCCAAACACATGGGGGAGGGAGGAAGAGATTCCACCTGCCAGGTGGACCTTAATCAAGGAAAGGGCCAGTCCCTGCTCTTTCAGGGATATAAGGTAGTCTAGGAAAAGTGACGGATTAGCCACTGGGCTGACAGGACCCTTGCTCAAGGGCCCTGGTCAAGTGGGGGGCCCAGGAAAAAGTCCACTGCCTGGTGGCAGAAGCCTGGAGCCCCGGCCACCAGGCAGGTGGGCGGAGAAAGTCCCTAATGTCCCCTGACCCTGTCCCCAGCACAAGCCCCTGGAGAATGGCCTCAGTACTGGTCTGAAGCTAGTCGCCATCTCAGAGCTGGCAGCCAGTGCTGCAGTGCTGCTTCTTATGCCCCCGGTGAACCTGGGACTGGCAGAGTTACCAAGGTTCTAGCCTGCTGCATAAGCTGCCGGGTTGGGTGGTACCACAAACTGGTCAGCACGCTGTTGTGAAGGGGGTTGCACCTCCCTTTGCGGGGTTTGCGGTGCCGGCACAGATGACTGTGGTGGCAGCTGCCATAGTGTCAGAGAGGGAGAGCGGCCAGTGTGGGTCTCGCCTTATCCCTGTCCATGGGTCTGGCCTTGCCCCTGTCCGCTCTTTTATCTCCCTTCGGTGCAGGACGGTGGCTCTTCTCATGGTGCCCCTGATGTTTCTTCTTGGGCACCGGTGACAAGGAGCAGTGCCGGGAGCTTCTGGCAGCGGGAGGTGCACACCCAAGTTGATGTGCTCAATATTGAGTCAGATCTCGGCTCCAAGGCGGGTCTCAATGCAACCTCTATCAGGAGGACTTTCAGTCTCGCTGCCCGGTCTTTCTGAGTACGAGGTTTAAACTCACAAAAAGTCTGGCAGCGATCTTTTCTGTGGCCTTCTCCCAAATACTTGAGACAGCTCAAGTGAGGGTCAGTGTTGGGTATAAGTTTCCCATAGGTGGAGCAAGGTTTAAACCCCGAAGAACGAGGCATGACCCTGTACCAGGGAAGGGGAATGCCCCTCCAGACAAGGAGAGGAGTCCTATTTCCTATATGGAACTTACTAAACTTCTTTAACTAACTAACAAGCTATTTAAAATAAAAATGAGTAAAAACAACTATGAAGACTTTGCCAAGGCAAAGAGGGGAGTTCCAGCAGCCACCACAGGAGGTTAGAAGGAATTGAGGGGTGCGGGCTCATCAGGGCACCTTATACCAGTGCTTTGAACATGCAGCACCAGGGGGAAAATTCCAGTAGCTGTGCTTGGGGCATGCACACAGCTAACATGGAATGGACATATGCAAGCACTCAAAGAACTTAATTTCTATTTGAATCTCTTTTTCAGCATAAAACTGAATTGACATTTACATTTGAAAAGTCAATGCAAAACTTACCTACTTTTGTCTGAAGTTCATCTGGAAAGGAAAAAACACTTCTTAATATAGGCATCATTTTAATTTTTTCGGGTTAGTGAATATTATGCCTCTCCTTTGAGGATGAGGACTGAGAGATCATATATGGAGTGAGCAAGATCGATGGGTCCTACACAAGCTTATGACAACATGTGGTGTATCTCATCCAGTGCACTAAATGCCCCAATAACAACTGTGTGGGTGAAACCAGATAATCATTATCAAATGAACTCACACAGAAAAATGATAAAGATAAAAACACTTTACCACCTGTGGGTGACCATTTTTACTAAACCGTTGCTCCATGTTTGACCTCTCAGTCCCCATCCTCAAAGGAAACCCGCACAACACCTTCAAAAGATGAGCCTGGGAGATTAAATTCATAACTTTTCTCATCTCTAAAAGTCCTGGTCTTAATAAAGACACTGGATTTATGGCTTATTACAAGAATCTGTAACCCAGTAATCCCCCCTTTTTATTGTCTGCAGAAATGTTAACAGGCCATTTCACCTTCAATGGTCTCTTACAGTATGTGTTAACCACTTATGCTAAACAATCTATTATACTGTGTATTTAGTGGTGACACTCATGTACGTTTCCCAGACCTGAGGAAGAACTCTGTTTAAGCTCAAAAGCTTTTCTCTCTCCCCGATAAAGGCTGGTCCAATAAAAGTTATTACCTCACCCACCTTGTCTTTTTATTCTTTTTACTCTTTCTGATGATGCACAGGCATGTTCCAGAAGTATGGCCTTGACTAGATTTAGATGTGACCTTATTAGGTCCTGAACATTCCACCAGCTGCATCAGGAACTCACTATATGCAGGTCCCCCTGTCTCCCAGCTCTGTGCATAGTCCCCTAGAACACTGAGACACATTTCTGGTCCTGAGTCTGCAGTTGGTTCTAGGCGGGTGAGACCTGTAACCCTGCGGAGTCCAGCTGATGGCAGTGGAAGTCTGCACAAGTGTTAAGGTTAACAGCACAGATCCCACTGCAGGATTGGGGCCATAGAGGGAGAAGATGAAGGAAGAGGATCTCTTTTTCCACACACTGAGGAGGTCTGGAGCCATTCTGCCAAATAGATGTGACAAATGTGGGGATTTTCTGTAATATTTTCATGACTGATACACGTGGCACTGACTCATTTGACTTGGGATTGCAACCCAGAGGGTGCAGAAGAGTAAAAATGTTGGCAGAGCAGGAGACATGAGGTCTGTGTGTCATGTAACTGTCTAGGGTAGTATGAATGGGTCACTGAAGACAGGCTGAAACTGAGCTATATCAGTGGAGGGTCTGGGAAGACAAAGGGAACCCCAATGATTCAATAGCTGTCACCTAACAACTGGAAACTCCAGTAGGTGGAATGTGTGAACTCAGCATGGTTTTGCAGAGGAGGACAATGGACCAAGGGGTGAGGATAAGACCTGGCGTTGGAGAGACACAGGAGCTCATCTGGGACTGGGGGACAACGGGACAGAGATATAGCGAAGAACCCAAGATGATTCCTTCAGCAGCATGGCTCAATGGTCCCCTGGCTTGGCCAGTTTGGATGATGTCTTAACCTTTCTTTCTTTATGCTAATCTAACAACTTCCTGATGTTGGGTTCCAGCTGACTAATGCTGTTTAGAAGAGGATGTGGGTGCCATTGCAAATACTTGCTGAGGTGCCTCTGTCTTAGTTTAACTTAGTTGTCAGAACTCCCGGTGTGAAATAGGAGTGCTGGAGCCTGAAGGCTCAGAGGCATTGAAGCCACGTGGGCTGCCTTTGTGGAATAGAGGCAACTACTACTTGTAGTTAGAAAGTTTCTCCTAATACGGAGCCCGAATCTCCCTTTTTGCAGAGTAAGCCCATTGCTTCTTGTGCTACCTTCAGTGGGCAGGGAGAACAATAGATTCTCCTTTTTATAAAAGCCTATATTTCAAGACTGTTATCAAGTCCTCCCTCAGTCTTCTTTTCTCATGACTAAACCTGCCCAATTTTTTAAACCTTTCCTCATAGGTCAGGTTTTCTTAACCTATTAGTTTTGTTGTTCTCTCCTGGGCTCTCCAATTTGTCAACATTAATGCTGACAAAGAGGTTTAAACCGTGCATGTGTCTGAAGAAAGCAACTTTCTACAATTAGCAACCTCATCCAGCAAAATACTTTAAAAATTAGCAACACTGATGCATCTCCATTTCCAGAGGGATTAACTCTGTTAAAAGCTCAGCATTCCCATAAAGCACCTCCTTCCGCTGCAGTGGCAGATGTCTTCAACTGGCATACAAAATATCTATTTGCCTTCTCCTTTCTCTTCTCTCCATATGACCGAGTGAGATTTGACCTGGTTTAAGGGAAAGTAGGATTCTGGGAAACCTTACTGTCTTCATTATGCTTTTCTTTCCCACCTGTATGAAGAGAAAGAAAGAGAGAACATTTCTCATTGTTTAAACAGAAGTGTTTTTCAGCACCATGCCCACACAGATACACTCTCCCATGTGCCTGATCTTGAACCCACTCAAGAGATTAATGTCAAATTCCAATCTGACAGTTGTGAAGTCCATTCTAAAAAATTCCCAACCAAACTCAGCTCCCAACTATAAAACACTCCCTGTTTCTGCAATAGAGGAAATGCTGAGCATTACCAATGCTTTAGAGATCCTACATGTTACCTGTTTCTGTAGTTCAAACACATCCTGCCAGATAAATAAAAAAAAGATTATTAGAGAAAAAAATGTTGCTCCCATATTTCTAAGAGTAAATTCTTCATAGCTCTCGCTCTTTCTCTCTTTCTCATTCTGGGAGGGGGGAGGAGAAATGGTTGGCTGAGGCCTGTTTTGAGAGACAGATTTCAGAGGGAATTTCTTGCAGACCCAAAATGAAAATAGATCTCTGTTCACTTGCTGAATGTTTTGGACAGACAGAAAATAGTAAAAAAGAAACAACAATGGCAAAATATATTGAGGAGGAATCCATTCAGAGTTCTTTTTTTTCTGCCACGATGTTCATTTCTTATTGTAGCCTCTTTGTGTGGCACAAGGGGACTGGACCCTGCGTCTCCCATTTTCCTAACCACCAGGTTACAGAATAAGTCTTATTTTCTCTCTCTCTCTGGCCCAGTGACTGTTTAATTAGTTATCCAAAGTGGAACAGCTGCAACAGGAGAGATTGAGAGAGCACTATGTCAGATTTCAGAGTAGCAGCCGTGTTAGTCTGTATCGACTAAAAGAACAGGAGTACTTGTGGCACCTTAGAGACTAACAAATTTATCTGAGCATAAAAATAAGCATGAAAGCTTATGCTCATCTTATGCTTATGTTGTTCGTCTCTAAGGTGCCACAAGTACTTCTGTTCTTTTCACTATGTCAGACTATCCCATAGCACTGTGGTAACAAAACTTACCTGAAAGGTTGGAATCCCCTATTCAAATCCTTTCTCCCCATTAGGCAGAAGCAGGAATTGAACCGGGGTCTCCCCCATCCCAGGTGAGTGCACTAACCACTGGGCTAAAAGGAAACACTTCTGATCTCCTCCCATGGTATTTCTTGCAACAAACAGCTTCTGTGCCTAGGGGCAGATCTATACTTAAAAGGCTGCAGCTCTGGCACTTTAATGAAGACACTCTAGGCTGATGGCAGAGAGCTCTTGCAGGGGTACAGTTAATCCACCTCCCTAAGGCTATGTCTACACTAGAGATCTTACAGCTGCTCAGCTATACCAATGCAGCTGAGCTGCTGTAAGATCTCAAGTGTAGCCTCTCTATGCTAATAGGAGAGAGCTCCCCCACTGACATAATTAATCCTCCCCCAATGAGCGGTGGTAGCTATGTTGGTGGGACACGAACACCCTTGAGCGACATCAGTTATACCGACGTAAGTGGCAGGGTAGACATAGCATGAGAGGCAGTAGCTGTGTCAGCAGCAGAAGCTCTCCCCTCAACATAGTGCTGTGCACATGGGACGATTAGGTCAGTTTAACTACATTGCTCAGGGGTCTGGATTATTCACACTGCTGAGCGACATAGTAATACCAAGGTCAGTCTGTAGTGTAGACCAGAGCTAGAACTGGCTGCAGATTGCAAACAGACATTGACACCTCCCTGAAACCTGGACTTAGATGCCTGTCTTTGTGAGATGAGTGGGATTTAGCACACACCCCTCTCGTTGGCATCCCCCATTGTCTGGCTTAGGTGACTCCCTGCCTATCATGATGGCTTTTGTGGATCATATTTTAAGGTGCCTATCTCTCCCCAGGCATTGTGCTTGGAGCTTAGGTGCCTAACTCAGGTTTATGGGGATCCCATTGTTATACAAGTGATTTTCTAGGTGCCTAAAAGTTAGGTGTTGCAATGTTCTGTATCACAACCCCTAAGTGCTTCTGTGGATCTGTTCGTAGGTATAAATTAAGTGTAAAGAAAAGGGTTGTTAAGCAGAGGCCTAGAAAGAGATGTGTATGGAGCTACATGCACAAAGGTTGCAAATAGCCCTGCATACCACAAGGGGGTGGCATTAGTAATTTGGCTTCACAGCTGCCTTATCTGGTGAACCTCCAACAGTTCACTGATTGAGCCATCCCCACCTCCACAAACAGTCCCCTACTTCCATTAATGCCCCTCCCACAACCCTCAAACATGAAATATCACAGGGAAGGGTGGGATTTGTAGAAGCTCCTAATAATGTGACCCCTGAACTGCCCTCCCATTTGTGACACCTGCAGGTCTTGGAGAACAAAGGGACCATGGGAGGAGGAGAAACACGCACCTGGCCCTCTCTGGGGATGCAAAGCAGGGAGGAAGAAAGGAAGGATCCTTGCTCAGTCATGTACTGGTTGTTCTGTCTAGGTGAACAGTTAGTGCACAGCAAGATGGGATGTAAATCCACAGTGCAATAGCCGGCCATGTATTAAATGTCCATGTATACCCTGCTGCCTCACACTAACAGTTCCCTAGTGGACACTTGTCATAAATATAAAGGGAAAGGTAACCACCTTTCTGTATACAGTGCTATAAAATCCCTACTGGCCAGAGGCAAAATCCTTTCGCCTGTAAAGTGTTAAGAAGCTAAGGTAATCTCGCTGGCACTTGACCCAAAATGGCCAATGAGGGGACAAGATTCTTTCAAATCGGGGAGGGGGGGAGAAGGCTTTTGTCTGTCTGTCTGTCTGTGTGATACCTTTACTGGGACGAGATCAAGGATGCAAGCCCTCCAACTCCTATAAAGTTAGTAAGTAATCTAGCTAGAAAATGTGTTAGATTTTCTTTTGTTTTTCGCTTGTAAAATTTGCTGTGCTGGAGGGAATGCGTATTCCTGTTTTTGTGTCTTTTTGTAACTTAAGGTTTTGCCTAGAGGGATTCTCTATGTTTTGAATCTGATTACCCTGTAAGGTATTTACCATCCTGATTTTACAGAGGAGATTCTTTTACCTTTTCTTTAAATAAAATTCTTCTTTTAAGAACCTGATTGATTTTTTCATTGTTTTTAAGATCCAAGGGTTTGGGTCTGTGTTCACCTGTACCAATTGGTGAGGATATTATTATTAAGCCTTCCCCAGGAAAGGGGGTATAGGGCTTGGGGGGATATTTTGGGGGAAGACGTCTCCAAGTGGTCCCTTTCCCTGTTCTTTGTTTAAATCGCTTGGTGGTGGCAGCATACTGTTCAAGGACAAGGCAAAGTTTGTACCTTGGGGAAGTTTTTGACCTAAGCTGGTAAGAATACGCTTAGGGGGTCTTTCATGCAGGTCCCCACATCTGTACCCTAGAGTTCAGAGTGGGGAAGGAACTGTGACAACACTAAACTGCTCCTGCTTCAAAGCAAAGTACATCAAAGCACTTTAGGGAATCGTTAGTGTGTGCCAGCAGGGTCCACATGGACAGCTAATGCATTATCAATTTACACCCCAGCTTGCCATGCAATAACTGTTCATCCAGACAAGCTCTAGGTTGCCAACCTGGTGGGGAAGTGCAACACATTGTCTTCTATACAGTACATCTAATTCTCTTCTGCCAGGCTGAAAGCACCTCAGGGATGGGACTGTATCTGCTCTGCAGGACCAAGGAGACTATCCCAGGAAAAGAAAGACATAATGATAAAATCATCTGTGAGAGAAAATGGTATGACATCAAAGCAGACTTACTGACAAATATCTCAGACATTTCTAAAAAAGAAAAAGATCTAAATGTTTAGATTTTTACACATTGGTATTTTCAAATGTATGCTACAGAATAAAATAACTGTCCTTGGGAGGTTCTGAAAGGGGCAAAATAGCTGGTGGATGCACATCCCAGTTTCCTGAAATCGAACACATTTTGGAAGCATCAGTTAGAAACCAGAGACTGAAATTAGCGTTGATCAAAAATTTTCTCCTGAAACTGGTTTTCAGTGGAAGATTGGGTTTCCAACAAAATTATTTTTTTCAAAGAGTATCTGCTTAATGCAGAAAATAGTGATTTGCCATAAAACAAACAAACAAACAAAAAATATTTAGTTTTAACTGAAAAGTGAAATATTTTGGAGGAAAATTGGTGGGAGTCGTGATTCGGTTACCTCATGTCCCCATTTTCTTATATAGTCCAGGTTCCCCAACTGGACTATATATTGCAAGATATACCAAGGCCAGTGAGACCATGATGCCCAGGCTCTGCGTACCAAGAGGGGTGACCATGATTCATCAGAGGAGATGTAGTGTATAGAGGTGAAATTTTCTATGGAAAAAATGCCATTTGGAACCACCTCTACCTGAGACCCAACACAAGACAGGGTTTATCAAATGTAATGTGTTAAAATCCTACACATTGTTAGCTCAGAGCCATTGCTGCTCTAACCTATGTAACCCTTTTGCCAGGTGGAGACAGCAGCAACAAGGGCCGGACTCAGTATTTAGGGGTTCCTTTTCAACAATACAACACAAAACCAGCTCAAGCCCCCATCCAGCCCTGCAGGACTCTGCTCTGGCCCTCTCCACCAGCCTCCCCGCCAGCAACTTGCCACACTTCTCCACAAGCCTCCCTGCTAGCCAGTTGCCACATCACTCCACCAACCACCCGCCAAGATGTTTTCAGGGCCCCCCTACTTAACACAGCTCTCAGTGAGTTCAGCTGTTAGTGGGCAGGGGGAAGAACTTCACCTCTGGTGCACACTGGTCAGTCTCTTGCAATAGAAACACTGCCCCAAACCACATCTAATACTTGGACCTAGGTATCAGTGATTTCAGCTTTGCAGCATGTCATAAGACTCACAATTGAATCTAAATTAGCTCTTTTAGTATACCATGGAGAGAGGAAGGGTCAAATGATGTCTAGCACTGTTAAACAGGCTCCACACCACCAGGTACAAGCACCTATCCCCCACCCTCTCAACTCATTGGGCTGTGGAACCCATGTCACCTACCTAGCGAGTGCCATTGCATTGAGTCCCTCCATTGGGGTATGCCAAGTACAGTTCTGCTGCCCTCAGTTCACACAACAAGGATAACAGCTCTTTATTACTCCCACCCCAATAACAAGGAGACTGGGGATCCAATACCAGACACATGTGATCATTTGGGCAAGGAATCCCATCATGCTGTGCAACAAGGCAGGGTGGGTGTATCCATGCAAACTAAATCAGCTTCAGAAGTCTTTTTCTACAGCACACCACTAGATGTCAAGGGAGAGTTCATTCAGACTCTCCTTACACCTACACCAGCTGGTGAGGGGCCCTATAGGGTTGAAGCACAGGTGAACTCTGCCATTCCCTCAATGCACAATTTTGCTCTCAACAAAGCCCTCATACCATCTTCTGTAAGAGCTGGCTGTGCAGCCAGGATCAGGGCCGGCCCACAACATTTTGACACCTGAGGTAGGGAGCTCAAATGACACCCCCATGTCCCCTTGCTTGGGCCAAAACTTTGAAAGGTCTCAATTCTGCCTTCTTCCTGTTCTACTCCTCTCATGGTACTGCTCTGCTACCTACTCCAATAAAGGAGAACTTTCACAACTTAAAATGCCTTGTTCAAAAATGTTAAGTAACACTTAACTTTCAAAACGTCTGAACAGCAAATAGAAAAAAGAAAAGGAGTACTTGTGGCACCTTAGAGACTAACCAGTTTATTTGAGCATGAGATTTCGTGAGCTACAGCTCACTTCATCGGATGCATAGCATATCGTGGAAACTGCAGAAGACATTATATACACACAGAGACCATGAAACAAAACTTCCTCCCACCCCACTGTCCTGCTGCTAACAGCTTATCTAAAGTGATCATCAAGGAAGGCCATTTCCAGCACAAATCCAGGTTTTCTCACCCTTTCCCCCCCCCCCCCACACACACACAGACACACATACAAACTCACTCTCCTGCTGGTAATAGCCCATCCCTCTTTGAAACCTCTCTTTATAATGCGCATGATAATCAAGGTGGGTCATTTCCAGCACTAATCCAGGTATTCTCACCACCACCCCAGCCCCCCCCCCCACACCCCTCCAAAAACCACACACACAAACTCACTCTCCTGCTGGCAATAGCTCATCTTACAATGTGCACAGCAATAATCCAAGTTTAACCAGAACGTCTTGGGGGGGGGGGGGTTGTAGGAAAAAAACAAGGGGAGATAGGCTACCTTGCATAATGACTTAGCCACTCCCAGTCTCTATTCAAGCCCAAATTAATAGTATCCAATTTGCAAATGAATTTGCAAATGATGCTTTGCATCCGATGAAGTGAGCTGTAGCTCACGAAAGCTCATGCTCAAATAAACTGGTTAGTCTCTAAGGTGCCACAAGTACTCCTTTTCTTTTTTCTTTTTACGAATACAGACTAACACGGCTGTTACTCTGAAACCTGTCATTATGCAAGGCACTGCATTTAGCCGCATGGAGTGGAAATCTATCAACTGCATGAAAAAACTTGTACAGATACAGACAGACATCATCTTCCTTTCCAAATGCAAACAGATGGACATCGTACCAAAAGGACTGAAGGTAAAAAATCCATTACAATCTACATACCACACAGACTATGCTGACAGCTTGTGCCACACGCTCTCAAAGAAACTGCAGAATCACCTGATCAACATCCTCTACAGCAAACAGGGAAAGATTAAGAATGAGCTCTCAAAAATGGATACTCTCATAAAAAAACAACCTTCCACACAAACTTCCTCGTGGCTGGATTTTACTAAAACTAGACAAGCCATTTACAACTCACACTTTGCTTCTCTACAAAAGAAAAAGGACACTAAACTTTCTAAACTACTACAGGCTACAAGGGGCCACAGCAATGGTCCCCTCAACCCACCCAGCAATTTTGTTAACCTATCCAACTATACTCTCAGCCCAGCAGATGCAGCTGTCCTATCTCGGGGTCTCTCCTTCTGCCCCTCCACCCCCTCGAACATGATACAGTTCTGTGGTGACCTAGAATCCTATTTTCGACGTCTCCGACTCAAGGAATATTTCCAAAATACCTCTGAACAACATAATGATCCACAGAGGCCTGCCTACCAACATTACAAAAAGAAGGATTCTAGGTGGACTCCTCCTGAAGGTCGAAACAGCAGACTGGACTTCTACATAGAGTACTTCCGCCGACGTGCACGGGCTGAAATTGTGGAAAAGCAGCATCACTTGCCCCATAACCTCAGCCGTGCAGAACACAATGCCATCCACAGCCTCAGAAACAACTCTGACATCATAATCAAAAAGGCTGACAAAGGAGGTGCTGTTGTCATCATGAATAGGTTGGAATATGAACAAGAGGCTGCTCGGCAGCTCTCCAACACCACTTTCTACAAGCCATTACCCTCTGATCCCACTGAGAGTTACCAAAAGCATCTACAGCATTTGCTCAAGAAACTTCCTGAAAAAGCGCAAGATCAAATCCGCACAGACACACCCCTGGAACCCCGACCTGGGATATTCTATCTACTACCCAAGATCCATAAACCTGGAAATCCTGGACGCCCCATCATCTCAGGCATTGGCACCCTGACAGCAGGATTGTCCGGCTATGTAGACTCACTCCTCAGGCCCTACGCTACCAGCACTCCCAGCTACCTTCGAGACACCACTGACTTCCTGAGGAAACTACAATCCATCGGTGATCTTCCTGATAACACCATCCTGGCCACTATGGATGTAGAAGCCCTCTACACCAACATTCCACACAAAGATGGACTACAAGCCATCAGGAACAGTATCCCCGATAATGTCACGGCTAACCTGGTGGCTGAACTTTGTGACTTTGTCCTTACCCATAACTATTTTACATTTGGGGACAATGTATACCTTCAGATCAGCGGCACTGCTATGGGTACCCGCATGGCCCCACAGTATGCCAACATTTTTATGGCTGATTTAGAACAACGCTTCCTCAGCTCTCGTCCCCTAACGCCCCTACTTTACTTGCGCTATATTGATGACATCTTCATCATCTGGACCCATGGAAAAGAAGCCCTTGAGGAATTCCACCATGATTTCAACAATTTCCATCCCACCATCAACCTCAGCCTGGTCCAGTCCACACATGAGATCCACTTCCTGGACACTACAGTGCTAATAAACGATGGTCACATCAACACCACCCTATACCGGAAACCTACTGACCGCTATTCCTACCTACATGCCTCCAGCTTTCACCCTGACCACACCACACGATCCATCGTCTACAGCCAAGCTCTGCGATACAACCGCATTTGCTCCAACCCCTCAGACAGAGACAGACACCTACAAGATCTCTATCAAGCATTCTTACAACTACAATACCCACCTGCGGAAGTGAAGAAACAGATTGATAGAGCCAGAAGAGTTCCCAGAAGTCACCTACTACAGGACAGGCCTAACAAAGAAAATAACAGAACGCCACTAGCCGTCACCTTCAACCCCCAACTAAAACCCCTCCAATGCATTATTAAGGATCTACAACCTATCCTGAAGGATGACCCAACACTCTCACAAATCCTGGGAGACAGGCCAGTCCTTGCCTACAGACAGCCCCCCAACCCGAAGCAAATACTCACCAGCAACCACATACCACACAACAGAACCACTAACCCAGGAACCTATCCTTGCAACAAAGCCCGTTGCCAACTGTGCCCACATATCTATTCAGGGAACACCATCACAGGGCCTAACAACATCAGCCACACTATCAGAGGCTCGTTCACCTGCACATCCACCAATGTGATATATGCCATCATGTGCCAGCAATGCCCCTCTGCCATGTACATTGGTCAAACTGGACAGTCTCTACGTAAAAGAATAAATGGACACAAATCAGATGTTAAGAATTATAACATTCATAAACCAGTCGGAGAACACTTCAATCTCTCTGGTCACGCAATCACAGACATGAGGGTCGCTATCTTAAAGCAAAAAACCTTCAAATCCAGACTCCAGCGAGAAACTGCTGAATTGGAATTCATTTGCAAATTGGATACTATTAATTTGGGCTTGAATAGAGACTGGGAGTGGCTAAGTCATTATGCAAGGTAGCCTATCTCCCCTTGTTTTTTTCCTACAAACCCCCCCCGCCCAAGACGTTCTGGTTAAACTTGGATTATTGCTGTGCACATTGTAAGATGAGCTATTGCCAGCAGGAGAGTGAGTTTGTGTGTGTGGTTTTTGGAGGGGGGTGTGTGTGGGGGGGTGGGGTGGGGTGGTGGTGAGAATACCTGGATTAGTGCTGGAAATGACCCACCTTGATTATCATGCGCATTATAAAGAGAGGTTTCAAAGAGGGATGGGCTATTACCAGCAGGAGAGTGAGTTTGTATGTGTGTCTGTGTGTGTGTGGGGGGGGGGGAAAGGGTGAGAAAACCTGGATTTGTGCTGGAAATGGCCTTCCTTGATGATCACTTTAGATAAGCTGTTAGCAGCAGGACAGTGGGGTGGGAGGAAGTTTTGTTTCATGGTCTCTGTGTGTATATAATGTCTTCTGCAGTTTCCACGATATGCTATGCATCCGATGAAGTGAGCTGTAGCTCACGAAAGCTCATGCTCAAATAAACTGGTTAGTCTCTAAGGTGCCACAAGTACTCCTTTTCTTTTTTCTTTTTACGAATACAGACTAACACGGCTGTTACTCTGAAACCTGAACAGCAAATGTAACTTTTCTTGTCTGCATAGTAAACACTGGCATTTTTATCTGTTTGAATAATCAAAGAGGTGCTTTCCGTGCCTTCTTGGTTGCAAAGATTTGAACTGCTTCCTGCTGAAGGTCCACAGTCTGGGCCAGATCATGCTCTATTGACATGGTTGCAAGGCCGACCAGCCTCTCCTGTATCATTGTGGAGCATAGATGTGTTTTTATTAACTTCAGCTTGGAGAAGCTGCGTTCTTCACTGGCAACTGTTACAGGAAGTGTTAGAGTATGCGCAGAGCAACAAAGGCATTTGGAAAGAGGGTGGTCATCTTATTTGTGCACATATATTCCAGAACAGCCTTTGGAGTTGATCCTGCTGAAATGTACCTTAAAAGGGCCTTCAGTTCATCACCTAAATCACTCACATCAATATCGTGCATGTCATCATGTTTCTACGCTGTCTCTAGTGCCCTGCATTGCTGGTGTAGGTCTTCTTCGGGTACAGTGAGGAGTTTTGGAATATCATACAACATCCCAAATATACTGCAGTGTTCCTTGAGCTGTATGAAATGTTCTTCAACTGACAGTATTGCACAATTGAGCACCTGGTTAAACAATTCAACTTTGAATTGTTGTTTGGGGTCTCTTATGGGATTATCCCGTGCCTCGTAATCAAAATGTCCTCTTCTTCGGTGACTCTTGTATTCTTGAATGGGTGGGAAAATAGCTTCAGCGTGAAGTTCCTCTGCCAACTTCTGTGCACTCTTCAGAACATTTTGAAATCCCTCATCTGACCGGTAAGATTGTAGGTATGACTTTGCTTTGTCCAGTGGTTCCATTTCTCCAGATATATGAAGGTCAACACCTTGGAGTCTCTTGCTTACAACATTTATTTCAAATGGTGTGTCATGCCACAACACTAAGCCACACAGAAATGTGAAATTATGTATGTTTCTGGTGATTCCATTTCCCTCTGCCACTGTTCTCCCATAAACAGTTCCTGTCATAGCATTATCCTCCATAATGGCAACTTTGGAGTCATCTATCTTCCCAATTTGGTGTTTGATAGGCTTTATCACCTCCACTTGACTTTCCTATCGTGTGGCACTCGGTGGTTTCAGTGTCAGAGAGGATGTTCCCAGATGTTGCTTCAAAATTTGCCATCAATGAGTTGATGCAGAGAAAAATACAGAGATGCTTTGAATTACATTAAAAAATTCAGCAGCCTCACTAGAAGCTGATGCTGCATCACTGACCACCAAATTCAATGAATGAGAACTGCATGGGACAAAAAAAGCTCGAGGGTTTAACTCTCAGATCCGTGTCTGCACACCTCTGTTCTTTCCTCTCATGTTGGCATCATTATCATAGCCCAGACCTCTTATGTCAGCTGTCGCAATTCCCGTATCTTCCAGCTTTTTAAGAAGCACATTTGTCATACCAGCTCCTGTAGTATTATCAATGTCAATACATTCTAGAAAATGCTCTCTGACAGTCACCATTGCAGGGACATTTTCACTAGGTTCTGTTGTTGTTACAAAATGCACCATTAAAGTCATTTGTTCCATATGGTTGATGTCAGGTGTGCAGTCCAGAATAACAGAAGTAATACCTTGCTGACTTCAGATCTGCCACAATCTTCTGTTTGACTTTTGTTGCCAGTAGCTGTATGATCTCATTTTGAATTGTTTTTCCAAGGTAGTGGTGTGTGTACATTTCTTGGGTGGTGACTCTTCTTAGATGCTCCTGGAGTACAGCATCAAACTCAGGCATCAGCTCCACAATTTTAAGGAAGTTTCCATTGTTTGGCACATACAGCTGATCTGAAGTGCCACATGGTGCTAGGTTTTGGGTAGCAAGCATTCTCACTATGGCAATGAGCCTTTTCAGAACATTTTGCCAGTAAAGAGACACTGATGCAATCTTATCTTGATGCTGATCATCTATGGTGCCTTTAACCTTAGTCTCATCTGAAGCTCTTTTCACCTATGGAATGCTCTCTGGTGACTTGCTGCCTTCTCATGGCATGCCAGATTTCTAGCTTGATTTCATGCCAGATTTTTCCAGTCCTTTGTTCCTGTAGAACCCAATGTGGCTGGAACATTAGATTGGAAGAGCTTGCAACAAAAACAGTATGCAGCATTCTGGGTTTTTGAGTACATAAGCCATGGCCTCTCCATTTGTCACCACTGGAGATTTCTGCCAGTAATGTGTTGGATGGAATCTTCTATTTTCACTGTCTTTGGGGAACATGAAGTTTTTCACTTGCGGTGGCCCATGCAGTACAAGGAAGTCCCTCAGGCTACTGCTCAAGTGGGTCCACAGTCCTGGATCATCTAGACATAAGGAACTAAACTCAGCAGCAGCTGTTTCTTGTGCCTCCACCACGCTCTTCTCTGATCTACACTTTTCTTCAGGAATGTGCATGGTTACATCCATTTGAGATGGAGATATGGATGCTGCAGTAGCTGCCAGGTCACCTGCACTCTGACTAACTGGAAGATCAGGCTTCTCCTCACAACTCACTGTTAGGATATAGATATTCAGGCCTGTTGGTAAAGGCCTGTAATCGAAGAATTTAGGTGTATTCTTATCACTTGGCTAGTTCTAGAGGTATAAAAGAAAGAATCAAAATCACTGTCTGCCGGTATAAGGGCCTTTTCTCACTGTGACTGAGGCCCTGTTCTTAGGCTAAGGCCTTTGGCTAAGCAGCAGAGGCAGCCATAAGCTGGGAAGCCAACGGTCACATCCTCACATTCCAAACTAGTCACATTGAAAGAAGGTGGGAGAATAACATGAGGGGGAAAGGAGTCCAGGAGAACTGGCTGTATTTTAAAGAATCCTTATTGAGGTTACAGGGACAAACCATCCCGATGTGTAGAAAGAATAGTAAATATGGCAGACGACCAGCTTGGCTTCACAGTGAAATCCTTGCTGATCTTAAATACAAAAAAGAAGCTTACAAGAAGTGGAAGATTGGACAAATGACCAGGGAAGAGTATAAAAATATTGCTCGGGCATGCAGGAGTGAAATCAGGAAGGCCAAATCACACCTGGAGTTGCAGCTAGCAAGAGATGTTAAGAGTAACAAGAAGGGTTTCTTCAGGTATGTTAGCAACAAGAAGAAAGTCAAGGAAAGTGTGGGCCCCTTACTGAATGAGGGAGGCAACCTAGTGACAGAGGATGTGGAAAAAGCTAATGTACTCAATACTTTTTTTGCCTCTGTCTTCACGAACAAGGTCAGCTCCCAGACTACTGCACTGGGAGGAGGTGACCAGCCCTATGTGGAGAAAGAAGTGGTTCGGGACTATTTAGAAAAGCTGGACGAGCACAAGTCCATGGGGCCGGATGCGTTGCATCCGAGAGTGCTAAAGGAGTTGGCGGATGTGATTGCAGAGCCATTGGACATTATCTTTGAAAACTCATGGCGATCGGGAGAGGTCCCAGATGACTGGAAAAAGGCTAATGTAGTGCCCATCTTTAAAAAAGGGAAGAAGGAGGATCCTGGGAACTACAGGCCAGTCAGCCTCACCTCAGTCCCTGGAAAAATCATGGAGCAGGTCCTCAAGGAATCAATTCTGAAGCACTCAGAGGAGAGGAAAGAGATCAGGAACAGTCAGCATGGATTCACCAAGGGCAAGTCATGCCTGACTAATTTAATTGCCTTCTATGATGAGATAACTGGCTCTGTGGATGAAGGGAAAGCAGTAGACGTGTTATTCCTTGACTTTAGCAAAGCTTTTGACACTGTCTCCCACAGTATTCTTGCCAGCAAGTTAAAGAAGTATGGGCTGGATGAATGGACGATAAGGTGGATAGAAAGCTGGCTAGATTGTTGGGCTCAACGGGTAGTGATCAATGGCTCCATGTCTAGTTGGCAGCCAGTATCAAGTGGAGTGCCCCAGGAGTCGATCCTGGGGCCGGTTTTGTTCAATATCTTCATAAATGATCTGGAGGATGGTGTGGATTGCACCCTCAGCAAGTTTGCAGATGACACTAAAGTCGGAGGAGTGGTAGATACGCTGGAGGGTAGGGATAGGATACAGAGGGCCCTAGACAAATTGGAGGATTGGGCCAAAAGAAATCTGATGAGGTTCAACAAGGACAAGTGCAGAGTCCTGCACTTAGGATGGAAGAATCCAATGCACTGCTACAGACTAGGGACCGAATGGCTCGGCAGCAGTTCTGCAGAAAAGGACCTAGGGGTGACAGTGGACGAGAAGCTGGATATGAGTCAACAGTGTGCCCTTGTTGCCAAGAAGGCCAATGGCATTTTGGGATGTATAAGTAGGGGCATTGCCAGCAGATCGAGGGACGTGATTGTTCCCCTCTATTTGACATTGGTGAGGCCTCATCTGGAGTACTGTGTCCAGTTTTGGGCCCCACACTACAAGAAGGATGTGGATAAATTGGAGAGAGTCCAGCGAAGGGCAACAAAAATGATTAGGGGTCTAGAGCACATGACTTATGAAGAGAGGGTGAGGGAGCTGGGATTGTTTAGTCTGCAGAAGAGAAGAATGAGGGGGGATTTGATAGCTGCTTTCAACTACCTGAAAGGGGGTTCCAAAGAGGATGGCTCTAGACTGTTCTCAGTGGTAGCAGATGACAGAACAAGGAGTAATGGTCTCAAGTTGCAGTGGGGGAGGTTTAGGTTGGATATTAGGAAAAACTTTTTCACTATGAGGGTGGTGAAACACTGGAATGCGTTACCTAGGGAGGTGGTGGAATCTCCTTCCCTAGAAGTTTTTAAGGTCAGGCTTGACAAAGCCCTGGCTGGGATGATTGAGTCGGGGATCGGTCCTGCTTTGAGCAGGGGGTTGGACTAGATGACCTCCTGAGGTCCCTTCCAACCCTGATATTCTATGATTCTATGATTCTAAGGTGCTATTGGGCTGTTAGGCACTATCAGGACAGGATTGTATTCCTATCACCTCCAGAGAAAGGGAAGTGCCTAGAAAATGTAAAAGGAAACTTAGTTTGATAGCATCCTGTCTGGCAAGAACTCACTTATCAATAGCTGGGATGTGAAATCCTCACTTCTGTATTGTTTTGTCATTATAGTTCCCACTTTGCTATTGTTTGTCTGTTTTATCTCTGTCTCGTTCTGTGATTGTTCCTGTCTGCTGTATAATTAATTTTGCTGGGTGTAAACTAATTCAGGTGATGGGATATAATTGGTTACATAATCATGTTACAATATGTTAAGATTGGTTAGTTAAATTTCAGGAAAATGATTGGTTATGGTATAGCTAAGCAGAACTCAAGTTTTACTATATAGTCTGCAGTCAATCAAGAAGTGAGGGGGTGGGTGTGTGGGTGGGGGAGATGGGATCAGGGAATGAGGGTAAGGAAATTGGAATCATGTTTTGCTAAAGGGGGAAATGGGAACAGGGAATGGGGGTAAGGAAATTGGAATCATGTTTTGCTAAGGGCAGGAATGGGAACAGGGACACAGGTGTAAGGCTCTGTGGTGTCAGAGCTGGGAAGGGGGACACTAAGGAAGGAAACTGGAATCATGCTTGCTGGAAGTTCACCCCAATAAACATCGAATTGTTTGCACCTTTGGACTTCGGGTATTGTTGCTCTGTGTTCATGCGAGAAGGACAAGGGAAGTAAGTGGGTGAAGGAATAAGCCCCCTAACACTCACATCCTCAGTGGGGCTGGAAGACTCACTGTGAACATTTGTGTCTATGTATCTCAGGAGAGCTCCTTCCTGCTTAGATAGAAAAGCTTCCTTTGCTTTCTTTCTTTTTCTGAATGCTGCCCCAGAGGGGCGTTTTCTTCTTTCACTCATGACTGCTGTTCTGTGCCAGCTACAGTGGCTCTCAACACTCAGTTGAAGGGGACAAATAAGCAGGCTGGTAGCAGGGCCTGAGTGAGGGAAGATATCAGCCTCTCAAGGGCCCAACTGGCTCCTACTACTTCAGTTGACTGCCTGTTCTCCTCAAGTGGCTTCAGGGAAGCAGCAGGAAACAGGAAGCTCCCTGAGGAGCTGGTGTTAATCAGTCCAGGCTCCTGGGGGGTGCTAGAGAGGGACATAAGAGGCTCCTCCTCCTCTCTCTCCCTGCAGCTCCTGCTGCTTTCTGTTATTCCGTCTCACCGTTTCTCCTGCTGGCCTGTTATGTCTCTTGTGCCCTCCTTCCTCCAGCACAGCACCCCACCATCTCTGTGCATCTAGAGCAGAGAGAATCCATATGCACCAGCATCAGACACAATTTTCTACACTCTGGGTCCTAGTGGTGCCCCCCCACAGTCTGGCACCTGAGGCAGCCACCTCAGTTCACCTCATGGTGAGGCCAGCCCTGGCCAAGATAATTACCTCGGAGTCCATACACCTTCCTAATTTACTATGGGTTAACTAATCAGGATGGAAAGGAAACCCAGCAGAAAACAAATGGCTCTTGCTGCATGTTGAGTAGTGACATCTGAAAGTAACAACATGGAATCACTCCTAGATTGTTATTCTGTTTGGCTGTCAATGCAGAGAAAGCAACTGGAAACTTACCCTCCACTTCTTGGACACGATCTGAAAGAAGAATCCCCCAATCATATTTACAGTTTTTTTCACAGATATTGTTTTCAACAGAGATGCAATTCCCAGGGTGAAAAATTGCTGCGCATGCATCCCTAAGCCCCCATTGCTTAGCCCTTCTTTTCTCCCCCACCCTTTGATTTATGGTCTGATCCAGCTCCCCTCCCTGGAAATGCCGCAGAATCTCTCACCATGAACTACAAATGTAAAATGCACCTCAGACCTACAGAAACACTGACCCTTCCCTGCCCCCACATCCCCCTGCCACAGGGACACCAAAATCCCAGTCAAATTCAGAAAATTGCAAACAGTTTCAGACATGCTGCAGGCTTCCACCACTACCAGGCATACAGCAATGCCCAACCAACAGGGGGAAAACCTAATCAGGTTTTAACCAAATTCTGATAACACTAGCTGATGGCAGGAACAGAATCATATTCAGGAAATGTAGGGGTATTTCTTTCTTTATTTCTTACCAGCAACATTTTCGTTTACTAATCTTAGAAAAAATATCAGTGTGCAATTGCTCAACTATACTGTAATAAACCCTTCAAATTAACTTCAACTTGTGAAACAATCACTCATTAATCACTGCAGTGTTTTACTGAAAACACTTCTGAGTAACAGACTATGTTGGGAGGTAGTACAGCTGAGATGAAAACCCACATAGTTCATTGCTGTTGATCCTTTGTCTTCAATTACATTAAAGTACAGGTGAGTTTGAGGGTAGAATTTGTCCCTCTCAGTGTAGCTGCTCAAACAAGATTGAACACTTATTCATTTCCATTTTGTGTGAATCTGCACAATAAAAAAACAATATTTTTAATGTGTGCATATTTTTCCAGAGGTGGTGGATTGTTTAACAGAACTTTGCAGACATTATTAGAAAATACATCTACTAACCAATACTATATCCCCATTAACCAATTAGAGGGAAAGTCTTAAGTAAAAACAGGATCAAAAACATTTGGGGGGGATTTTTGTTGTTGTTGTTGTTGTTGTTGTATAACAATAGTTTTGCTTGCAACTGTTGAAAAGTCGATGCAATCTTACCCCCCTGCCCCTTTTGACCCTAGGCAAACAAACAAAATATAGAGTGTCATTGTGCAACAAAATCAAGAGGAAATCCGTGTAACAACATTTATATGAAACATTTATTGCATCCATGTTAAAATGACAGAATAACATTATTAAGTAGATAGTCTTGTTTCTTAGGTTTCTTTAAGGAACAATTGCTTTCCCTAGAGGATAGAAAAACACAAAATGGTAATACTTATTATAGCAGATTGCAAGGTCTGCTTTAGTTAAGGTTTAGACTAGCTTTCTGTTTGTAGCTTGACTTTCCTAGAATCTACCCAGCTACTTGCAGTGCCTTGAATTCTGATGTGCCCTATGTCGCTAGGCTAGAGATCCAAATCTGGGGTAATTTGACGAGCAGGTTTCCATGATACAGCAATCTGAAAAAAAATTCCTACAGTTCATGGGTTCTATCATCATATTTTTGTCCATTGACAGGGCTATGATCATTGTAGGACAATTGCAATTGCTTGAGGGTACATATCAAGTACAAACCATGTCAAACCAACCTAATAGCTTTCTGTGGCAGGGTAGCAAGTCTTGCGGATGGGGGGAAGTGGTTGATGTGGTTTATAATTACTATAGTAAGGATTTTGATACTGCCTCACTTGAGCTTCTCATAAACAAATTAGGAAAATACAAACTAGATGAAGCTACTTTATGATGGGTGCGTAATTGGTTTGAAAACGTTCCCAGACAGTGGTTATCAGTGGTTCAAAGTAAAGTTGGAATGGCATGTCGAGTGTGGTCCTGCAGGGATCAGTTCTAGGTCTGTTTCTGTTCAATATCTTCAGCAATGTTTTAGATAATGGCATAGAGAGTACCTTTATAGAGTTTGTGGACAATACCAAGCTGGGAGGCATTGCAAGTGCTTTGGAGGATAGGATGAAATTTCAAAATGATCTGGACAAACTGGAGAAATGGTCTGAAGTAAATAGAATAAAATTCAATAAGGGCAAATGCAAAGTACTCCTTTAGGAAGAAACAATCAGTTGCACAGATACAAAATGGAAAATGACTTCCTAAGAAGGACTATTGCAGAAAGGGATCAGGGGGGCTCATAGTGGATCACAAGCTAAACATGAGTCAACAGTGTAAGACTATCGAAAAAAAGAAAACACAATTCTGGAATGTATTAGCAAGAATGTTGTAAGCAAGGCACGAGAAGTAATTTTTCCACTCCACTCCGTGCTGATTAGGCTTCAGCTGGAGTATTGTGCCCAGTTCTGGGTGCCACATTTCAGGAAAGATGTGGACAAATTGGAGAAAGTCCAGAGAAGAGCAACAAAAATGGTTAAAGGTATAGAAAACATGACTTATGAGGTTACATTGAAAAAAATTGGTTTGTTTAGTTTGGAGAAGAGAAGACTAAGTGGGGACATGATAACAGTTTTCAAGCACATAAAATGTTGTTAGAAGGAGGAGGGAGAAAAAAATGTTCTCAACTTCTGAGGACAGGACAAGGGCAATGGCTTCAAACTGCAGCAAGGGAGGTTTAGGTTGGACATTAGGAAAAATTTCCTAAGAGTCATGGTAGTTAAGCACTGGAATAAATTGCCTAGGGAGGTTGTGGAATCTCCATCATTGGAGATTTTAAGAGCAGGTTGGACAGACACCTGTCAGGGATGGTCTAGATAATGCTTGGTCGTGTTTTGAGTTTAGGGGACTGGACTAGATAACCTCTTGGAGTCCCTTCCAGTCCTACAGTTCTGTGATTCTATGCAAAACAGGAGATCAAAAAGGTTGATAGCCAGGTGTGATCTACAGGTTCTGTATAGCTCCAGGAGAACTGTTACAGCTAAGAAACCTGAGCATCCCAAAGGTGCAAGTTCAGCTATCCTTGTTGGTTGAAATTTGGAAATAAAAGTAGGCATTTTGATACACTCTACCTCTGTTTAAGGTGGTTTTTTTTAAATATTTATTTTATGGAAATGATATCTGAGCACAAGAGAAAATTCAGAAGGTGCAAAAGCTACTTTAAGAAGAAAATAAATTAGACATGCAAATGCTTTCTGGGAAGGGAGAGGGATTAGGGGCTTCAGGAAAGAATGGGAGTATTATGGCATGGGGATATATGTAGCTGGGTTTTATAGGCAGGAGAGGATTTGGGGGCTCTGGTTAGGGGTAGAGTGGGGTTTTGAGGGAGTTAGAGTGGAAGGGTGGGACACTGAAAGATGTGGTATGGAGGTGGGTGAAAGGGAAATTGGAGAGATTGGGGAGGGAGCACCTGTGAGACCCACACTCTCCCCTTCTGTGTGTGCCTGGTATCTGGGTACTTTGTCTCAGCATAGTATGCCTTCCTACATAGGAATTGGGTGGAGTCATTGTTGGGTGGACCGCCTGGCTAAGCAGCAGTTCTGCAGAAAAGGAACTGGGGATTACAGTGGATGAGAAGGTAGATATGAGTCAGCAGTGTGCCCTTGTTGCCAAGAAGGCTAATGGCATATTGGGCTGCATTAGTAGGAGCACTGCCAGCAGATCGAGGGAAGTGATTATTCCCCTCTATTGGGCACTGGTGAGGCCATATCTGGAGTACTGCATCCAGATTTGGGCCCCCCACTACAGAAATGATGTGGACAAATTGGAGAGAGTTCAGCGGAGGGCAATGAAAATGATAAGGGGGCTGGGACACATGATTTACGAGAAAAGAAAAGGAGTACTTGTGGCACCTTAGAGACTAACAAATTTATTTGAGCATAAGCTTTCGTGAGCTACAGCTCACTTCATCGGATGCCACAAATACTCTTTTTCTTTTTGCGAATACAGGCTAACATGGCTGCTACTCTGAAACCTATGATTTATGAGGAGAGGCTGAGGGAACTAGGCTTGTTTAGTCTGCAGAAGAGAAGAATGAGGGGAGATTTGATAGCAGCCTTCAACTACCTGAAGGGGGGTTCCAATGAGGATGGAGCTCGGCTGTTCTCAATGGTGGCAGATGACAGAACAAGGAGCAATGGTCTCAAGTTGCAGTGGGGGAGGTCTAGGTTGGATATTAGGAAACACTATTTCACTAGGAAGGTGCTGAAGCACTGGAATGGGTTGCCTAGGGAGGTGGTGGAATCTCCATCCTTAGAGGTTTTTAAGGTCAGGCTTGACAAAGCCATGGCTGGGATGATTTAGTTGGTGTTGGTCCTGCTTTGAGCAGGGGTTTGGACTAGATGACCTCCTGAGGTCTCTTCCAACCTTAATCTTCTATGATTCTATGATTGTTAATATTTGTAAAGTGAGTTCAACAAACAAACAAAAGGAAGTATTTCTTCATATAATGCACAGTCAACCTGAGGAACTCCTTGCCCAAGGATGTTGCGAAGGCCAAGACTGTAACAGGGTTAAAAAAAAAACTAGATAAATTCATGGAGGATAGGTCTATCAATGGCTATTAGCCAGAATGGGCAGGGATGGTGTCCCTAAGCTCTGTTTGCCAGAAGCTGGGAATAGGTGACAGTGGATGGATCACTTGATGATTGCTTGTTCTGTTCATTCTCTCTGAAGCACCTAGCATTGGCCACTGTTGGAAGACAGGATACTGGGTTAGATGGACCTTTGGTCTGACCCAGTGTGGCCATTCTTATATTCTTATGTTATGTCCTTATCAGTGGGAAGCTATTAGTGGTTCATTAAAATCTTGGGGAGACATCCTTCATTCCGATAGCTAGGCTGTCGGTCCCCGAAAGTGGAGAGACACGGGGAGAGGGGGGAGTATGGTATGGAGAAAGTAAATAAGGAAGTGCTATTTACCCCCTCACATAACACAAGAACCAGGGGTCACCTGGTGAAATTAATAGGCAGCAGGTTTAAAACAAACAAAACAAGTACTTCTTCACACAATGCCATAGGTGCGGGAAGTAGGGATGTGGGTGTGCTGCAGCAACCCCAGGTTTTATGTGGGGCCGCTGGCCCCGAGTCCGGGGCTGCACTCTCCAGCTTGTGTCCTGGGGACTGGCCCCATGCCCCACTTCCCAGCCACTGGCTCCGCACCCGAGGCCCTGCTCCCAGCCCTACGCCTGGGACTCTGTTCCCCAGCCCTGTGCCTGGGGCTCAGGACCCAGCCACCAGCCCTGCACTCTGCTCCCCAGCCCTGCACCTGGGGGTCAGGTCCTGACCACCAGCCTCACTCCCCGGCCGCTGGCCCTGTGCCTGGAGCCCACACCTAGGAACTCACTTTTGGTCCTATGCCTAGACCACCCTCTGCTCCCAGGCCTCTGCTCCTGGGGCCCTGTGCCCTGCCCCCTGCTCCCAGGGCTCCACTCCCAGGGCCCATGACTGGCCCCATGGACGGGACTCTTCTCCTGGCCCCACACATGGGGTCCCGGCTGCTGGCCCCTGCTTGGGGCTCCACCCCCGACCCCAGCTGGCAGCACCCCCAAACCCAGCTGTGGCCAGAGCCTCGGTCCCCTTGCCCCCTCTCCCAGAGACACAGCCCTGCTCCCAGCCTCAGCTCTGGGGAGAAGTGGACAGGGGTAAGAGGGCTGGCTTTCAGCACCCCCACTACTAAAAATGTTTCAGCACCACTGCACAATGCACAGTTGACCTGTGGAACGCAGGGCTACCAGTGCTGGCTGCCAAGGAGGCTTCTGTCTCGTAACCCAAACTCCCTCCCTTCTCCTCCTCCTCTCCTCCCCCATTTCTCTTCTCCATCCTCCTCTTCCTCAATTCCTTCACCTCCCTCCTTTCCACTTTCCCTGCAGGTGGGGAGTGGGAGGGATTCTCCCCCTAGTGGAGCTGATACTGATTTATGTCGGGCAGTGAATGCTGATGCTGCTGAGTCCTTCTTCCCACTGTGGTGCAGTACCATCAGTGCAGCTGATCATTGCTCCCTTCTAAGTGGTGTCAGGTTGAGTTCTGACCTTTATGTGGTTGGCTATTTCAAGACACTCTTGCTCGTCCATACTGGTGGTTTGGAAGTATGCTACCCATGAGCTCCTGATACACCCATTCTGGGACACAGAGTCCCTCCTAATTTGGTGTGCGTAAGGAGGCTGTCCTCTTCTCAGATGCCTTGGGAGGGGATTTCTCCCTCTTCTAATGGAGATATTGCTCCTTCTATTTCCCATCAGAGTCCTTAGTTCTGGTCTCTAACAGTCTGGAACTAGGAAGCGTCTGGCCAGGCAAGGCATCGCTATGGGGCTTCTGCTGATGTTTAGGGGTTTCAGATGGTCCAGAGTTGAATTAGGGCCTCATCAACCACTACATTAGGTGTCTTTGGAGCTCGAACTTTCAGGTTTGCTGGGTTTGAGGTGGAAACTTGGAAGAAATGTGAGATTCTCCAAGGCAGTATCAGCACAGGTCATAAGACTCACTCATTGAGAAGAGCCAGCAGCAGGTCACGCACAGTTTGAAGCTGGGAATCTTAGGCATGCTAAGACCTCCAAATACTGGTGGTTAAGGACAATGGTAGGAAGCCCCCCAAATTGCTAAACACTATCTAACTACTGTCTAACTACTCATCTACTAAAAAAACAGCTATCTAAACTATGTACCGAAAAAAGGTATATTTGAAACAGGAATGCTAACAAAGCTGTGGACACTGAGAGACTCCATCTCAGACCACAAACAGTTTAAAAAGGAACTGGAGTGACGGTGAGAACTGGAGAGATGGTAAGTGGTGCACAGTCCAGAGCAGAAGGAGGCACAGGGTGCAGGCACAGACCAATGGACACTGCTAATTAAATATTTTTGGTGTCAGGCACATGTTGTGGGAGAAATACTTTTCTCTTTATGGAGTCCCAGCTCAGATCTCTTCCTTGGTTGGAGAGTATTTTGATAGTACTCTTTTGAAGGAGGTGCTCAATATGGCTGGAATGAAAAAGTCCAGGAGAGTTTCTTATCACCCACAAGGCTGTGCTCAGTCAAATAGGTTAAATTGAACCCTTTTGAATATATTGGGGACTTCACGTCCAGAGCAGAAATCAAATTGAAGTCAGCATGCTGCTTTCTTGGTGGATGTACACATTACCACAAAACACACTGCTCCTGGAGTTACACCATATTACCCTATGTATGGGTGAGAACAGAGCTTGCCCATAAATTTATGTTTTGGTGTATGTGAAGCTGGGGACAGCATCAGTATATTGACAGCAATTGAGGAATGCCTATTGTATTGCTACCTCAGCAGCTCAAAGGAACTCAAATCAGACCAAGCACGGATATTATGCTATACCACATTCCCCAAGAAGTGCTACCAGGGAACAGAGTTGTTTTATAAAATCTGGGCGCAGTTTCTCAGGACTGGAGAATATCAGTAGAGGAGAGCCACTCAAGCTATCCCTTGACTATCAGTCACTCTAACTCAACCTGCGGACAGGGTTTTTGGTGGGTGGGCTATGCGGTGAGACAGAGTTCTGAACTAGATCAACCTGTAGCTGGGTCCTTATGATGGTCTGGTTGGATAGTCAGTCTGTGTCCATCATTGGCAATCTTATCTCACCACTGAAGCTTTTGGCAACCATGTGATTGTTGGCCATGGAGAGGCATTCATTGGTAAATGCACTTTGTAATCTATTGGTCTTCCCTCCTAATAATAGGCCAATATGAAGAGAGAGCTACGGAAACTAAACCAGTGCTGATGGCAGCAGCTCCTGGGTTAAGTTACAAATATCCTCATGCCGATCCTGACCTGACAATTGATATGAAACAGCTGGCAAAGATAACAAGAATTGAAAATGTCAATCTGTCACTCTTCAGCCTTCCTAAGAGTCCACGTTTCACTGCTGTACAGTAAAGTTTATATAATCATGGTTCTACAGATCCCCAGATTCATAGCAAGCTTGATATAATGACATCCCTACAGGGGCCACTGAAGGGCCCAAAATACAGCCACAGGTGCTGATATATGAGTGTCCACGTCTTCTGAATATCCTCCAGCACTGTCCGTGACACTTCCCAAGTTCTGGAACTCCATCAGCTGGACATTTATTACGTGGGAGTTGTGGACTGACCAAATTTCTGATGTATGATTTGGGTTGCTCAATCACTTATATTTAAGTTTATACAAATTTCTTTTGACTGGTTTCCACTTTCCCTGCCCCAAAAGACTGCTGAGTGCCTGTAAGCAGGGGTGGGGAATGCCTAGGTGACCAGGACAATTTTATTTTAATTTCCAAGAACCAGAAATTTCAGTACAGTTCTTGGTGGGGGCTTGAGGCAGTTTTATTAAGCTTAGAAAGACAAGTCTAGACAGGTTGAACTCAAACCTAGCTATTGCCATTGGCACTGGACAGTAAAGTTACACTTTATTTTGCATATATAAGGTCACTTAATGCAACATTTAAACAATCTCTAAACTTGCAATCATCTGTTAATATCCTTAATTCAGCCACACATTCAGGAATAGTTTCATTTTGGGGTGGGGGGAATTCCATTTCTAAAAACAGAAACCAGTGACTTTGGGAATAAGTGATATAGTAGAATTTCCACAATCTCAGCAATAGGGTCGGGCAAAAATTTTTAGTCAAAACATTTTTTGGTGAAATGTGCAGGTTCAGCGACATTTAAACTTGTCATGAATTCATGTCGTTTTTTCTAAATTGTTAGAAAAAAATTCTGAAGAAATCAAAATGTTTCATTTTGACACTTCCCAAAATAAATATTTCAATTTTACATTTCAAAACAACTTTGTATTTAACCATTTCTTTATTTTTTTTTTAACAAAACATATATAAAATGGTCAAAATCTAAATGTAACTTTTTGATTTTTTTGAAATAAAAGAAAACATTTCTTTTGGAGAGGATTTTTGGAATTGCCAATGTGCCAAAAGTCCATTATTCACACAATTCCACACAGCAGGTGTTTTGTCTGTGGGTTTAATGTGAGCTCATAGGCAAGGCAGCAGGTTATATATTTAAGACTCCATTAAACTCAATTAAAACACCTCCTTTCTCTCATCAGCCATATTAACCATTCTATACACTTCCAGTCTTTCAATATAGGGGATCAGTCCTCTACTGAGTCTGCAAACAATTCCATTTTCCCTGAATAGCCAGGCATTTTTAACTATTTTTTCATCCTTGCTGAGAAGTTTTCATGCCCAGTGGCTCCAATTTCCATTTACTTCCACTTTCACTAGGCATCAAATATGGCCTTGCCAAACCAAGAAGTTAAAAAATCACAAAGACCCCCCAAGACCATGGGATTACAAAAAAAAAAGTTAAAAAGAAAAAAGAAAAGGAGTACTTGTGGCACCTTAGAGACTAACCAGTTTATTTGAGCATGAGCTTTCGTGAGCTACAGCTCACTTCATCGGATGCATAGCATATTGTGGAAACTGCAGAAGACATTATATACACACAGAGACCATGAAACAAAACTTCCTCCCACCCCACTGTCCTGCTCGTAACAGCTTATCTAAAGTGATCATCAAGGAGGGCCATTTCCAGCACAAATCCAGGTTTTCTCACCCTTCCCCCCCCCCCCCCCAACAGACACACATACAAACTCACTCTCCTGCTGGTAATAGCCCATCCCTCTTTGAAACCTCTCTTTATAATGTGCATGATAATCAAGGTGGGTCATTTCCAGCACTAATCCAGGTTTTCTCACCACCACCCCCCCCCCACACACACACCCCCCTCCAAAAACCACACACACAAACTCACTCTCCTGCTGGCAATAGCTCATCTTACAATGTGCACAGCAATAATTACCCATTAGGCCCAGTCCTTTATTTAAGAAAGACAAAAGTGAAGTTTTCAGCTGAGGAACTTATTTTAATGTGAAAGTTGAGGAAATAGCTTAGTTTCCCAGGGTTATAAATAATTCAGCCTGAACCATGTCCAGTCAAGTTCCCCCATCCCTTTCCAATTCTAACTGTCTGTCCCTACCCATAGCCTCTGTCCTGAAATAGACAGAGTCACAATCTTCCACAGTAATGCAGCAACTTTTGAGATCTCACTTTGTACATTTCCTTCTTGTGATGCTGCCAGGTTGGCATCTGTGGAGTTGGAATAATCATTCTTTGATCCACAGAAAAGGTACAACATGGGCAGCAGCCACGTACCTTAGATCTGCCCTGGGGAGACACCTGCTAGGCGTTGAAGGGGAGCACAGACTCATTCAGCTCTTCATCTGAATTCTGAGGTGCCAAATGAGGTTGTCTCTCCCTCCCTTCATATATATATTTGGAGTCTTTGGGGCAGGTGGTGGAGCAGTCAGTAGAGAGGTTGAGGTCCAGTGGGACCCTGCAGATCACAGCAGTTCAGAAAGCCCCTTAGGCTCATGCAGACAGTGGAATGCCTCACAACTGTAATGCCCCTGATGGTCCTTTGACACAGATGCTCAGTCTCTGCATATCAGGCACAGAAACTCTACATCAGCCTCTCTTGTTTTCCATCCAGTTTATTTCAGTGGTGCTGGATGGCTACAGGGTGAGCCTGCACCTTTGCATGGCCTGTGTCTCAGTGAGAAAAGACACAGAACAGCCACCACGGATGATTTGAAAGACTCCCTGTGCCACAGCCTGGTGAAGCATTTTCTTCAGATGTGCCTGTGGCACATTGTTATCACATCCCTGCTATGGTATGCAGACAAAACCAATGCTAACATGTTGTCCTCATCATAATTTGAGACTACTTAATGAAAGAAGCAACAGTTTTATATTTGGGGTCCAATACCCCCACCCCCAAGACCTTCATCGCTGTAGTACTTTCATCTTCTCCCTTGACTAACCATGAATGGTCTAACTGATCCCATCCCCTTTTTAATTACTTTTTTTGCTACTCAAAAATCACAACAGATAGAATGATAAAATTGGTGCATCCAGACCCCCTCCCCCCAACACCCAGATCCTCCACGGAGCCTCCCACACCCACATTACCCCACACCAGACCCTCTCAACCCATAGCTGGATTCCCCCACACTAAGACCCTCCACACTTGGATCCTGCCTTGCCGAGCCTGCCTGCCCACACCTGGTGCACCTGGCATGGAGGGGCAGGGTCTAGGGGGTGTTTCTTGGGCAGGCCCAGTCCTTGCACTGTGTCAGGGTTGGGTCAGCCTCACCACTGAGTCCATGTCCCAGGGGGAAGCTGCACAGTGATCTCCCACCTCTGTGCAGCCAGTGGCCTGTGATCCCCAATGCCATGCTGGAGCCTCAACATTTATTTGACAAATAAAATTTGCAGAATTTTAAAATATTGTGTGAAGAATTTTTAATGTTTAGACACAGGATTTTTTTTTTTTTTTTGGCACAGAATGCCCTTTGGAGTAGAAAATTTATTTCTCAGCGTGGATCCCTCATAGTCACATGTCACATCCCTGTTTCAGTGCCGAATGTATGACCTGAACAATCATGTGAAGTCAGAATGCCCTATAATCCATGATCCTAACAGTATAATTCTCAGCCAGAGACACTTCACACAACAGTGTTCCTGTGCAGAGGGTTTTGTGAGATTGGAGGGAAGTGGAAAACAGGCACTGTCTCCTCACCGTGTGTACTCTTGTTCCTTTGTGCACCTTGCTGATAGGGCTGGAGGGAACCATCCAGTGGTTCTGCTTGAGTTCAGTTCAGATTAACTGGTTATGATAGGGTGGAATTATAAAGACTTTTACCAATTTGCCCTATTGTCATCCTGTGCTAAATTAAGTTTATAAGGAACAGTTCCTCTGACCTACTATACTAAGTGGCCTGCCTGTGGGGTGCAGTGGGAGGAGAACAATTGTCCCTGCTCCCTCTGGGGTGCTATCTACCACAAGGGAGTAGGAAGAGATTAGTCCCTGTATTCCCCTGAATACAGGCCATGAAATTCTGCTGTGTGAGAGGGAGGGAACTTTACTCCCTGCTCATACACACTGTGCATTTGCACAAGGGCCAGTCAGAATATGCCCCTTCCCCTACAGGCCATACACGTTCCTACTTAGCCACCTATGAACTAATCTGGATGGAAAGAAAACCCAGCAAAAAACAAGTGGCTCTTGCTATCTGTTGAGTCGTAACATCTGAAAGGAAGTATACTGGATCGCCTCCCAGAGCATTATTCTGTTTGGTGTCAATGCTCAGAAAGCAATGGAAATTCACCCTCCATGTCTTAGACTTGATCTAAAAGAAAAATCACCAAATTCTCTTTACAGTTTTCTCACAGACATTGTTTTGAACAAGATGTAATGCCCATGGTGAAAAATTGTTGCACATGCATCCCTCAGCCCCCATGGCCTGGCCCTCACATTCTACCCCGTGAGCCCTGGTCTGACCCAGCTCCCCTCATTGGAAATGCTGCAGAATCTCCCACCATGAAATACAAGTGCAGAATCCACATTAGGCTTATAGAAACACTGCGTCCCCCTTTTCTCCTGCCATAGGGACTCCAAACCCCAGTGTGGAGTACGAAAAACTGAAATCAGTTCTAGACATGCTGCAGGATTCCACTACTCCCAGGTGTGCAGTATTACCCAACCAATGGGGGGCAAAATCTGATCATATTTAACCATTGTCTGACAACACTAGATGATAGACAGTAGCAGAATCATATTCAGAAAATGTGAACTTTCTTTCTTAACAGCAAAATTTTCATTTATTAGCCATAGATAAAAAATCAATATGCAATATCTCCAGTATAATGTTAATTAAGCATGGTACTGTGTGTTTCACTGAAAACACTTCAGAATAATAAGACTATTTTTGGAGGTAGCACAGGTGAGATGAAATCCCACACGGTTCATTGTTGCCAGTCCTCTGTGGTTCAGTTTCTTCCCTCTATTACATTGAAGCACAGGTGAGTCTGAGAGTTGAATTTGGCCCTCTCAGTCTAACTGTTCAAACAAGAATGAAAACTTACTCATTTCCATTTTGGATGTATCTGCACAGTAAAAAGAAATGTTTCCAGTGTGTGTATATTTTTTCCAGATATGGTGGATTGTTTAAGGGCACTTTCAAGAAATTATTAGAAAAGACATCTACTGATAAATAACACCCCCACCCCCACCCCATTAACAATGTAATGGGAAAGACTCAATTCCAAGAAGGATCAAAAACACTTGGCACTGTTTTTGTTGTATAACAATAGTTTTGCTTGTAGCTGTTGAAAAGCCGGTGCAAACTTGCCTTTTTCCCCTTTATTTGAGCCTAGACAGACAAACAATACATTGAGTGTCGTGCAACAAAGTGAACAGGAAATGCCTGCAACATTTATAAAACATTTATTTCTTCAATGTCAGAGTAATATTAATAAGTAGATATTTTTGTACTTAAGTATTCTTTTAGGAAGAATTGTCTTCCCTAGAATGTATAAAAACACAAAATTATAATACAAACGATAGTAGACCACAAGGTCTGCTTTAGTCAAGGTTTAGACAGGCCTTCTGTTTATGGTACTTGGACTTATTTGAAAATTGGTGTGCCATATGGGGGAGCTGGCTTTGTTAGAGATCCAAATTTGGGGTAATTTGACCAACAGGTTTCCATGATAGAGCAACCTGAAAAGATATTTTTCCTAAAGTTCCATCATCATATTTTTGTCCAATGAAATGGCTCAAACCAGGGCTATGATCAGTGTTGCAATTGCTTGAGAGTACATGGAACTCATTAGCTTTTTTGAGGAGGCCAAAATCACATTGTTATCAGAAAAAGAGTTTAGTTCTCATTTGGGGCATGTACCAAATGCCCATTAGCTAAATGGATGACACTGAGCACATGCAGAAAGAGAGCTCAATAAGGGATTTATGTCTTTGGAATTATTAGATTATACTGTACTAGAAATTTTCAGTTACATGAATAAAATGGGCCTGGGTCTCATTTTAGCACTCCTGAGCTATCTGTCAACTAACGGAACTTTTCACCCTGTCTCAATACTGAGCATGCTCAAGGTCTACAGTATCCATCCAAGGGTGTAGTGACTCCTGCTTATTCAAAATAGAGATCAGGCCATACAAATGGAAGCTGGAGAATTTCTCTAGTAACACCTCCCAGATCTCCCCCACTAGCAGTTTCTCCCACCTCCATGTCACCTCTTCCAGTGTCTGACCCTTTCCCTCTCACTCTCCCAAATCCCCACCCCTTCCCTGACCAGAAACCAAAATGCTCTCTTGCCTCTAAAACGCCTCATCATTTATGCCCATCCAATAATACTTCCATTCTTTCCTGCAGCCCCAATCCCCCTCTCCTTCCAGCAAATATTTGCATATTTATTTTCTTCTCAAAAACAGCTTTTGCACCTCTTGAATTTTCTGCTGTGCTCAGATGAAAAGTCCCAAAAATAAATATTAAAAACCCACCTTTAATAGAGGTAGATTGTAGCAAGATGCCTCTTTAAATTTCCACGTTTCTGGAAAATAAACTGTTGTTGAACTTGTAGTAGCTTGGTGAGGCTCAGGTTTGTTAGTTATAACTGTTCCTCTGGAGCTACTCTGAGCCTGTACCCTCTTGAGCTCTTCCAAAAATCAAAATAATTAATTCTGTGCTTCCAGCCAGCCCCATCTCATTTCATTTTGTGCTTCCCAGCTTCACATCTATCCCACCCTTCATCAGCTCTGTCCTCTCACAACACATAATTTCTGTACTCCCAGCTTCACTTTTTCTCATCTCCCCTGACCAATCTCCATTCCTCCTGCAGCTGTGGATGTTCTATGTACCCCCAAGCACCAACCCACTTGGAGTTCTCAGCCACAAGGCATAGACTGAAGGGGTTTATAGAAGGTGTGCTGTTCCAGGCCTGCAGTCAGAATGACATACAGATAACATAGGTTATACAGTGTGCATTTAACATAGTTTAGGACACAGGAAGCACTAGAAATCAAAACAGGGTATCACTACCAGGGTATTCTTCTGTGTGAATGGAACATAAAAAAATCCACTGGGACTTACCCATTCAGTCATTCTGACTGCAGGCCTGGAACAGCACACCTTCTATAAACCCCTTCAGTCTGTGCCTTGTGGCTGAGAACTACAAGTGGGGTTGGTGCTTGGGAGTACATAGACCATTCACTTTTTCTGAGAAAGACAAAAGTGAACTTTTCAACAGAGGAACTCGTTTTAAAGTACAAGTTTAGACAATAGCTCAAGTTAAGAGAATGATTTCCCAGAGTGAGAAATCAGTGTGGATGTACCTATTTGTGTCAGCAATTCATCTGAGAAGGAAAAAAGTGATTTTTTTTAAAAAATAGGAATTTATTTAGTGTAAAAGTTGAGATAATGGCTTATTTTCCCAGAGTGAGAAATCATTTAGCCTGATCCCTTCCCAGTTAAGTTCCCCCATCCCTCCCCAGTGCTAACTGCATATACCTGCCCATAACCACTGTCAAGGTTCCTCCCCCACTCTGAACTCTAGGGTACAGATGTGGGGACCTGCATGAAAAACCTCCTAAGCTTATCTTTACCAGCTTAGGTCAAAACTTCCCCAAGGTACAAAATATTCCACCCTTTGTCCTTGGATTGGCCGCTACCACCACCAAACTAATACTGGTTACTGGGGAAGAGTTGTTTGGACACGTCTTTCCCCCCAAAATACTTCCCAAAACCTTGCACCCCACTTCCTGGACAAGGTTTGGTAAAAAGCCTCACCAATTTGCCTAGGTGACTACAGACCCAGACCCTTGGATCTTAAGAACAATGAACAATCCTCCCAACACTTGCACCCCCCCTTTCCTGGGAAATGTTGGATAAATAGCCTCACCAATTTGCATAGGTGACCACAGACCCAAACCCTTGGATCTGAGAACAATGAAAAAGCATTCAGTTTTCTTACAAGAAGACTTTTAATAAAAATAGAAGTAAATAGAGATAAAGAAATCCCCCCTGTAAAATCAGGATGGTAGATACCTTACAGGGTAATTAGATTCAAAACATAGAGAACCCCTCTAGGCAAAACCTTAAGTTACAAAAAAGATACACAGACAGAAATAGTTATTCTATTCAGCACAATTCTTTTCTCAGCCATTTAAAGAAATCATAATCTAACACGTACCTAGCTAGATTACTTACTAAAAGTTCTAAGACTCCATTCCTGGTCTATCCCCGGCAAAGACAGAATATAGACAGACCCACAGACCCTTTGTTTCTCTCCCTCCTCCCAGCTTTTGAAAGTATCTTGTCTCCTCGTTGATCATTTTGGTCAGGTGCCAGCGAGGTTACCTTTAGCTTCTTAACCCTTTACAGGTTAGAGGAGCTTTCCCCTGGCCAGGAGGGATTTCAAAGGGGTTTACCCTTCCCTTTATATTTATGACAACCACTTTCCAGAAATAGACAGAGTCACAGACCCCCCACAGAAATGCAGCAACATCTGAAATCTCACCCTATAAATTTTCTTCTCTTGACGGTGCCAGATTGACACCCATGAAGTTGGAATAATCATTCTTGGATCCACAGAAAATGTGTAACATGGGCCAGGGCCATGTGAGTTGTCCTCTCACAGCCCCACCAATGTGCTTTCGTGTGCTCTGGGGAGACGCCTTCTAGGTGTTGGAGGGGAGTACGAAGTCCAGAACTCAGTTCTTGATCTGAATTCTGCGGTATTAAATGAGATGAGAGAGAGACACACACAGAGACAGAGAGTATTTGGGGCAGGTGATGGGCAGTCACAGAGAGGGAAAGGTCCAGTGGGACCCTGTAGATCATGAGATCACAGCAGTTTAGGAAGCCCCTTAGGTTTCTGATGGTCCTTTGGAAGGCCCCCGTGATGCAGATGCTGTGTCTCTGCATGTCAGGGATAGCTCATAGCAAATATATCAGCCTCTCTTGTTCCCTGTCCAGCTCATCACAGTGGTGCTGGCTGGCTTCAGGACAAGCCTGCACCTTTGTATGGCCTGCGTCTCACTGAGGAAAGATATCATAGTCTCAGAGACTTTGAAGTTCACAGATTTTTATATAGGGTGAGGGAGCCTCTTCCTTTTATCCTTGGCCTCCCTTTCTTGCCACCTCCTTTCCCAGTATTATACCAATATATACAAATCCAGAATGGTCAGTTGCTGACCTGCTGCCTCTTGACACTTTTTATTCCTGTATCCTACTAACCACGAAATTAATTCCTGACAATAAACCCTAATATATGTGACCCTGGTATTTCCACATCCTCAGCTCTGCTTTTCTACCTCCCAACAGCAGTGCTGACTCTCCTCCCTTTCCCTGTATTGATGCGGGATCTTGTCTTTCAAATGTGTTAGTGTGTGCATGCATGAGATAGGGGGAGTGTTCCTTATTACTGTGCTCACTGTTTTCAGGGTGCACATACTACAGAGCAGACTACAAACGGCTGCTGCATGAGCCCCGTACATTGCATTGTGACAGAATACATCCCCATATTCACATCCTACACAATATTGTAATAATCTTTGTACAAGGTAGGCCTTGTCAGGTATCATTTGAAAACTCTTGATTTGATGGCTAATATTATCCTGATAAAATATGTGTGGCAACATTTGATGTGAGGTTATAAGGTTCCCCTATGTGAGTCACAAGTGATGTTCTTGTCCATTCTCCCTATGGAAGGAAAAGGCCCAGGTAGAGACAATCGAATCGCAGAAGTCTTTGATGACCATGAGATGGTGTTCCAAGAAGAAGGAGTGCTAGGCAGAGACGGGCTCCACCTAATGAAGAGGGCAGAGCATCTTCACAGGCTGGCTAACATAGTGAGGAGGTGTCAAGGTTCCTTCCCCACTCTGAACTCTAGGGTACAGATGTGGGGACCTGCATGAAAGACCCCCTAAGCTTATACTTACCAGCTTAGGTTAAAAACTTCCCCAAGGTACAAACTTTGCCTTGTCCTTGAACCCTATGCTGCCACCACCAAGCGTCTTAAACAAAGAACAGGGAAAGAGCCCACTTGGAGACATCTTCCCCCCAAAATATCCCCCCAAGCCCTACACCCCCTTTCCTGGGGAAGGCTTGATAAAAATCCTCACCAATTTGCATAGGTGAACACAGATCCAAACCCTTGGATCTTAAGAACAATGAAAAAGCAATCAGGTTCTTAAAAGAAGAATTTTAATGAAAGAAAAAGTAAAAGAATCACCTCTGTAAAATCAGGATGGTAAATACCTTACAGGGTAATCAGATTCAAAACATAGAGCATCCCTCTAGGCAAAACCTTAAGTTACAAAAAGACACAAAAACAGGAATACACATTCCCTCCAGCACAGCGAATTTTGCCAGCCATTAAACAAAAGAAAATCTAACACATTTCTAGCTAGATTGCTTACTAATTTAACAGAAGTTCTGAGTCTGCATTCCTGATCTGTTCCCGGCAAAAGCATCACACAGACAGACAGACCCTTTGTCCCCCCCCCCCAGCTTTGAAAGAATCTTGTCTCCTCATTGGTCATTTTGGTCAGTTGCCAGCGAGGTTATCTTAGCTTCTTAACCCTTTACAGGTGAAAGGGTTCTGGCCAGGAGGGATTTTATAGCTCTGTATACAGAAAGGTGGTTACCCTTCCCTTTATATTTATATTTAGGAGGGCTTTAAACCAGGTTCACCTGGGGAAGGAGACCTAAGCCCTGAGGTAACTAGGAGGAGACCAAAGCCCAGGAGGAAGCACGAGCAGGAGAGCGCAAGAGGGGAGGACTCCTGCCTCATACTGAGAAAGCAGGATGATCAGTGAGTTCTCTTAAGTGCCTATACACAAATGCAAGAAGCCTGGGAAACAAGCAGGGAGAATTGGAAGTCTCATAGACTCATAGATATTAAGGTCAGAAGGGACCATTATGATCATCTAGTCTGACCTCCTGTACAATGCAGGCCACCGAATCTCACCCACCCACTCCTGCAAAAAACCTCTCACCTACGTCTGAGCTATTGAAGTCCTCAAATCATGGTTTAAAGACTTCAAGGTGCAGAGAATCCTCCAGCAAATGACCCGTGCCCCATGCTGCAGAGGAAGGCGAAAAACCTCCAGGGCCGCTTCCAATCTGCCCTGGAGGAAAATTCCTTCCCGACCCCAAATACGGCGACCAGCTGAACCCTGAGCATGTGGGCAAGATTCACCAGCCAGATACCCAGGAAAGAATTCTCTGTAGTAACTCAGATCCCACTCCATCTAACATTCCATCACTGGCCATTGGGCCTATTTACCATGGATAATTAAAGATCAATTAATTGCCAAAATCATGTTATCCCATCATACCATCTCCTCCATAAACTTGAAGGCAGATAGGACTTTTGCCCCCACTGCTTCCCTTGGAAGGCTATTCCAGAGCTTCACTCCTCTGATGGTTAGAAACCTTCATCTAATTTCAACATTGTTCTAACGCATGCCCAAACCACAGGGTATACATCATGTGTAAATGCTAATGAGAATAAAAGGTACTATGAATGACTTATGAAAAATGGGGTATCCAAATATTTTGGGGGGACAAATAAGGAAAAAGAGGGTGGACACCTTCTTACAGATTTATGGAGTGTAGGAGTAGTCAGAATCACACGATACAATTGTGTAAAACAATCGGGTAAAACAAGTTCCCTATGGGAAACCTCCTGCAGGAACCATCACCCTACTAATGATTAATTGGCAAGGAATCCATCAGACCCTAATAATATTGTTAAGGATGTGAATATTGATAGGATATAGATATTCAGGCCTGTCTGTAAAGGCCTATACTCTAAGAATTTTGGTGTATTCTTATCACTTAGCTAGTTCTAGAGGTATAAAAGAAAGAATCAAAATCACTGTCTGCTGGTGTAAGGGTCTTCTCTTACTGTGACAGTCTGAGGCGCTGTGCTTAGGCTAAGATCTCTGCCTAAGCAGAGGCAGCCATAAGCTGGGAAGCGAACGGTCACATCCTCACATTCCAAACTAGTCACATTGAAAGAAGGTGCTATTGGGCTGTTAGGAATCACCTCCAGAGAAAGGGAAGTGCCTAGAAGATGTAAAAGGAAACTTAGTTTGATAGCATCCTGTCTGGCAAGAACTCACTTATCAATAGCTGGGATGTGAAATCCTCACTTCTGTATTGTTTTGTCATTATAGTTCCCACTTTGCTATTGTTTATTGGCATGGTCTCTGTCTGGTTCTGTGATTGTTTCTGTCTGCTGTATAATTAATTTTGCTGGGTGTAAACTAATTAAGGTGGTGGGATATAATTGGTTAAATAATCACGTTACAATATATTAGGATTGGTTAGTTAAATTTCAGTAAAATGATTGGTTAAGGTATAGCTAAGCATATAGTCTGCAGTCAATCAGGAAGTGGGTGGGTGGGTGAGCGAAATGGGAACAGGGAATGGGGGTGGGGAATTGGAATCATGTTTTGCTAAGGGAGGGAATGGGAACGGAATGGGGGTGGTGAAATTGGAATCATGTTTAGCTAAGGGCAGTAATGGGAACAGGGACACAGGTAAGGCTTTGTGGTGTCAGAACTGGGAAGGGGGACACTAAGGAAGGAAACTGGAATCATGCTTGCTGGAAGTTCACCTCAATAAACATTGAATTGTTTGCACCTTTGGACTTCAGGTATTGTTGCTCTCTGTTCATGCGAGAAGGATCAGGGAAGTAACTGGGTGAAGGAATAAGCCCCCTAACAAATATGACTATATTTCTAACTTGTGCATAGGTCTTTATAGGATTTCTATATGATTGGGTAATCATAATCTTAACTGTAACTTTAATAAAACTTGTAAAACAGACTAGACCTTTTACTTGTAAATGTATGTGAGGTCATTATCCTTGGTCTATATATGTTCCTAGAGCAGCGGTGGGCAACCTGTGGCCCATGGGCCGCTCACGGCCCATCAGGGTAATCCACTGGCAGACTGTGAGACAGTTTGTTTACATTGACCGTCCACAGTCATGACTGCCCACAGCTCCCAGTGGCCGTGGTTCGCCGTTCCTGGCCAATGGGAGCTGCAGGACACAGATCTTTCATTTCTATTGTGGATTCTTGTGAGCAGTTGAACTCAATGTCTGCATGTAACCTTCTTTTCATCATCAAGTACAGTGAAGGGATGCTGGCCTGAGCCTGGAGCAGTTTAGCACGGCATTTGTTCAGACATGAAAGCTCCTGAATTTCCTATTGTAATTGAACTGGAAATAGGTGAAATTAATAGGAATGATCCTGAACCACAGTGTTCAGATCAGATTCTGAAGGTTTCCGCTGTTTAAGAGAGCATGTGACCTGCCATTAGTTTCAGTCCCGTATCTTGGAAACAGCATCTATGTGTAATTCAAGGTGTTGGGTTTGACCTATGAAACTTTCAAATAATTTAAAATTTGAGTGACCTCAGAAACCATCTCTTTTGCAGAATGATGCCTCAGCTGCAACCAGAAAAAGTGCTGAGCTAACAATCCCTTGGGTTTAATGAAGAGAGGGATAGAGATAGGTCATTTTCAGTGGAAGCTCCTCAGCTTCAGAAGTTGCTTTGACTTTGACACAACCGAGCCCAAATTTGTTGACAAATTCATACAGGAAAGTTCATTGTTTCTCCAAGGCATTTGTCTTCGGAAGAGAGATTGGTGAGTAATACTGGGTGGGCGGAGGTCTTTATATTGGGAGGAAAGAGGCATTGGGATTATTTCTAATTTTGGACATTGTTTCTATTTTGTATGCTTTATCAAATAATGTAGCAGCTCCAGAATTCTGCATTTACAATAATTATCACTCGTATAATAATTATTATTATTATTAAAATTCAGACAATTGTTCCTTTTTCTCAAAAAAACATTACAGATTGGAATATTGTCAGCATTTAATTATTGTGATATATTTAATACTTTTTGGAAGAACTATATTTTCTACAGAACATGGAAACAGAAAATGAGCAACAAAGTGTTATTGAACAGCTAAAACTATTGTAGTACATATGTCCTTAGAAACAGATTAGAGCTGTAGGCCTGGCCTAACATAAATAACTTGCTCCATTTCTTAGTGGGCATAATTGGAAAGGTGAATGGAATGTTCATTTGTAAATAGGGGCTTTACAAATAGTATGCTGGAGTCAGGATGTCTATGCTAGCTAAAATAGCAGCAACACCCTGATGCTATGGACTATGGACAAGATGAATCTGGAATGTAAAGACCAGGTTCCATGCGAACAGCACATGGACAGAGCATGCTGTACAGGGATTGGTTCCTGCAAAGTAACCAAGCCAATCCAAAAATGTGTGATTTAATGTATAGCAAATGCAATGTAATGTGTAAATGTATATAAAGGAAGAGGTTTTCTGTGTAACTTTGGATATCTGGTAAGCCCTGTACCCACCCCCTATGCTTGAGTCCGATCAATTCATAGTTACTTTGCTGTATGACAAATAAAGGAATTTAAGCCCTGGTCTACACTGGGGGGGGGGGGGGCGTTGTTACGAATTACACCTTGTAGGACACGCACACAACTGCTGCGAATTATACCTGGTAGGACACGCACACCAATGCTGTGAATTATACCTGATAGGTCACGCGCAGTTCGAATCTAGGCTGAGGCACAGAAATAAAGTCCACAACTGCAGAGTTCCCAAAAGACACTAAGTTTATTACGCTCGAGCGTGGTGCCCCCCTGCTAGCCAGGAGGGGACCCTGAATGCAGATTATACAAAGATTATATACCTTTTAGCAAAGCATGTTGCCCTCGTGCATCGGAAACCTTAGCCAATAAACAAACCCTTGTCTTATCTACCACCTATCCCTGCTTGGTGCATTCCTCGTGCTATACCAGTATGTTAATTACACAGCATGGTCCTAAAGCCATGCATCAGTAACTTTTATTATCAGGATGGGAGGCCTCACATCAAGGCCAAGAGACAAGGAGTTAGAGACTGACAAAAACCAGATATTGGGAATCAAGGCAGGCTGGAGACAAGGAGGAGGATTTTCACAGGGATTCAGTATCTAAGGATTACTCCTCCTGGTGTATGATGTGCTGGCATTTAAACAATGGTGGGCCCCAAACCAAAATGGAGTCACATGTGCTAACTTTTCCTTAACAGCGTGCAGGGAGGATCGATCTAAGTTACGCAACTTCAGCTACATGAATAACATAGCTGAAGTTGACATACTTAGATTGACTTACCGTGGTGTCTTCACTGAGGTGAGTCAACTGCTGCCGCTCCCCCGTCAACTCTGCTGGCGCCTCTCGTGGCGCTGGAATACAGGAGTTGACGGGAGAGTGCTCGGGGGTTGATTTATCGCATCTAGACGAGATGCAATAAATCGATCCGTGCTGGATCGATCGCTGCCCTCCGATCCGGCGGATAGTGAAGACATACCCTAAGTGATGAAATCCAGAGTCAAAGTGAATGTTTTGGATCCCAGAGAACTGGATGACATGTTCTCCCATAACTGGAGAAGAGTTCTGGGTAAGCTAAGTGGAAAAGGTCTTCAAGGGAATCCCAACAAGAGCCTAACACCCCTGTATAACATACCATTGATATCAGCATACAGTATCTTGCAGTTGGACAGTTCTATGCTAAAATCTATGGCATGATAGGCTCTACTGGATCACTTAGAGCCCAATGCTGCAAATGTATGCACACACACAGACTCTTATTCCAGTTTGGAATCCTATATAATGGAACTCCATTTGTACATGTTAGCAGTATCCAGCCTTCTGATGTTTCTAAACCAAAGCCAAATGCCTCTCCAGCTCTAAGACATCCCGTTCCAACTGCTCTATTGCCGCATTTCTCCGTCGGCTGGTGCCCCGGGTGTAGTCACGGCAGAAGAGCTGGGTGCGCACCTTCCCCAGGTCCCACGCCGAGGGAAAGGCACGCCGCTGCCCTCACCAGGCCAGCCAGAACTCCCGGAAGGACGTCACAAAGCCCTCATCCTCCAACAAGCTATTGTTAAAATGCCAATAGGCCAGCCCCGGCCTCTCCGCGCAGAGAGAGGCTGTCACGGTGGCTAAATGATGGTCAGAGAATGGGGCCGGTTGAATGCTGGAGGAGTGGGCTCGTGAAAGATGGAGGTGTGGTAAATAAATGCGGTCCAACTGGGAGTGGCGTGACCGATGGGCCTCCACCTGGACAAAGGTGAACGTGGAAGTGTCATCTGGGTGGTGGTTGTGCCAGACGTCCACTAGAGAGTGGCGTTCGACTATCTCCCGGAGGATGTTCGTGGCGGCCAGGCTCTGCTTGGCTCCTGAGTGGTCTCGCTCCTCGAGGGTGATGTTAAAGTCCCCTCCCAGGACCAGGCACTCGTGAGGATCCAAGGTGCTGAGGAAGGCGGACACCCGCTGATAGAATTGCGGCCACTCCAGGCTCGATGTCGGGGCATAGATGTTAACGAGGTTAACTACGAGCCCCTCCATACGGACCCAGAGATGCAGCAGGCGGCCCGGCACGGCATCGGCGACCCCGAGCACCTCGGGCCGCAGGTCGGGGGAGAACAGGGTCACCACTCCAGACCTACGAACTGTGAAATGGCTAAAGTAGACCCTGTCCCCCCACTCCAGCCGCCAGCCGTCTTCGGCGGTCGGATCCGTATGGGTCTCCTGTAGGAAAACCACAGAGTACCCCCCCTCCCGAAGGAAGGAGAGCACCTGGGACCTGCGGAGAGCCATCCTACAGCCCCGGGTGTTCAACGTTGCGATGGTGAGAGGTGCCATGAGGAGGGCCGGGGGGGATCCTTGCCGGCAGGGATGCTCGCAGCTCCCAGCGGGCCGTGCAACAGTCCGTGACTCATCCCATAGGTGAGTAATTGTTCACGGAAGACGTGGACCAGCCAGTAAGCCGTGGCACCCTGCTTCCCGGTCCTTTTACCCTCCCCCATGAGGGCCCTTGCAGCCCGAAGGATTTGGTGAAAGCCCCCCCATCACTGGAGAGCAAGCTGTACCTTGTTGCGGGAGCCACGGACATCTTCTAAAAGCTCCCGCAACACTTCTCGCAGCACGTGGGGGGGTGGGATTACGGTCTCTTGATTATTGCCCGGCGGGGCCCTTGGTGCAGCCCCATGGCCCACCGAAACAGGCAGGCAGGGTGCGGATCCCCGACGGGGCGCCTGATGGGCTGGAGCTACTAGGCCCGCCGCGAGCCCTGGGGCAATGGGGGGGGTGGAGGGAAAATAGCAGCCCATAGTGGGTCGGGACATGGAAACACAAAGGCCGCCCCCTGGGGATCATCTGTTGGAAAAGGGAAAGAGACAACCCCAGGGTGGCAATGACATCATGGGAGGTGGACGGGATAGGGTCAGGGTCAGGGGCAGAGGCAAGATTCTGGGCTTCAGAAGTGAAGCAGCTGAATGGTGGCGCCTCCTGAGCAGGCTCAAGGGTTGAGAGGGTAGGGAGGATGCTCTCAGTGATACCGGGCACAGGCTCTATGGTGGATTTGGCAGCCACGGCATCAGGAGGTGGACTATCTTCTGCAGGACCCCCGCCCGGGAAGGAAATCGATTGCTCCACACCAACGAGGGGTGCCCCTAGTGGCTCGAGTCCCAGCCGAGTGGCACCAGCTGTCACCCGAGCAGGCTCGGTGGTCGTCAGTGGGGTGCCATCAGTGGCCGGGTCAATGGAGGAGTCCAGGGGCTCCTCGGAGGTGGGAGCGTAAGCAACGGTCAGAGGGAGGGAGCATAGGGAAAGGGGGGCTGGAGTGAGGTTGCCCAGATCGAGGCCCACTGGCAGAAGGTTGTCCTCTCCCTGGGTGACTGGGGTCAGACCCAGGGCCTCGATCTCCTCATACACGGAGGAGAGGTCGCTTTCCACCACCCCGGGGTTCTCCCCACTGGCACCCGACACGACGGTCGCCTCAGGGTTCACAGGGGCTTCGGGTGTTGTCAGGGCAGAAGGGGCTTCCTCGGGGGTCTCAGAGTGGAGGGTCTCCCGTGGAGGGGAGATACTACCTTCCAGTGCTGCCACGTCTTCCCCAGCCAGCACCGGCGAATGGAACGCACTCGTGGGCAAAGCAGAAGGCTTGGTATCGGTGCCCCCCTTCCTGGTCTTCTGGGGGGCCTCCGCAGCAGATGGGTGAAGCGGAGCTCGAGCCTTCCGTTTGCCTCACTTCCCCTGGACTAGGGCCCAGCCCTCCATGGCATCATCTGGGGGCTGGGTAGCAGGGGTCATGTCAGGGGGTAGAGGCAATGGCTCAGGGACTTGCAGGGGGAACGGTGGGGCAGCGTAAGGGAGGGAGGATTCCACTTGGGGAGGGCTATCTCCCATGCCCGACGGTATCTCTGCTGCACCCTCCTCCATAGGCCCCGCCAGATTGCCAGCAGCGAGGGCGGGGCTCTCCCGCTTGTCTGGGCATTGTTTGGGAGGTGCTCCTTGGGCCCGAGCGGGAGTAGTGGTGGACTGAAAAGGAGGAGGGGTGGCTTTGGGTGCCGAGCATCCAGGGGCGTCGGCAATGACAGGGCCGATGTCCTGCTGGGTCTCGGGGATCCCGGGTGCCCCTCCTTGCTGGGCCAAGGGGCAGTCCCTCCGGACGTGCCCCATCGCCCAGCAGCGGTAGCACTGGGCCTCCCCCGTGGAGTAATACACCCGGTAACGGGCCCCCTGGTAGGGGACTAGGAAGGACCACTCAAGCGCCTCTCCGTCATGCACCGCCGACGGCAGTAGAAGCTACACTTGCCGGAGGAACGAGAAGATGTGACGGAGGGTGAGGTCCTTGCAGCCCAACGAGAGAGGGCTGATGACAGAGATGGGTTTCCCCAGGGTGGAAAGGGCGGGTAACAGAGTGGCATTAGGAAGAAAAGGAGGGACAGAGGTCAGGACCAGGTGGACGCCCAGGTCCTCTAGTGGCTCTAGGGAGACGAATACCCCCCCCCCCACCGCCAGGACCTTCTCCACCACCTCCTGGGCGGCAGTCTCTAATGCTAGGAAGAAGACGACCTTCCCGTACATTTTGGAGGCCGCCACAATGGCCGAAGGCTCCACCACCCTCACCAACGCCTGCATGTAGGTCTCTACATGGGAAGAGGCAGGCACCAGGAGGCATCAGACACCGTGCTTCCTTGTCAAGGTGGGAAAGGGGCCCCGGTCGCTACTGATGGTGTCAGAGATGGTGGGGGGGAGAGATGATGAGGCAGCAGGCGGGGGGCTGCCGCCACCCGGGCACACACCCTAGGGGCCGAGGGAGGGACACCCGCAGAGCTGGTGGAGGGAACAGCGGGGAGGGACGCTGTGGCCGGTGGCGGGGCCGCAGCAGTGGGGGCAGCCCCTGCCATGAAGGGCCTGGTGGTTTTAGCGGGGCCTTTCCCCTTCTTCTTACTCTGGCCTTTCCCGACACCTGGGGGGGCTCCACCAGAGTCTGGGGAGGTGATGGACGTGGCAGCGGCGGAGGTTACCCCAGTGCCCTCTGCTGCCGATGCCCCAGCGGGGGCGGTGGCAGGTGGTTTGGCTTGGGGGCAGGATGGAGGGGCAGACGGGGGAGGGGCAGCTGGGGCAGGGGAGCGGCGTCCAAGGGCGGAGGAGGGGCTTGCAGCCGTCCGACCAGCACCCAGGCGACAGCAGAAAGGGAGGGGGGTGGTGGCGTCCAGCCCAGCCTGGGGGGCAGCTGGGGTGGTAGCAGCAGCAGCGGCAGGGGCAGGGGGAGGGAAAGCCCCAGGCCTAAGAGCAGCCGGAGCGATAGTAGCATCCAAGGCCTGGGAGGCCCGGCTGGCCGCCGGCCACTAAGCAGCAGCAAAAACAAAAAAAAAAGTGTGGGGGGGGAAGGGGCGGAGAGCATCTGGCCCGGTCGGGGAAGAAGCTGAAACAGCAGCAGCAGTGGCGGGGCAGAAGCAAGGAAAGCCCGGGCCAGAGGGAAGCAGGAGAGGGCTTTTTTTTTTTTATAAAGCAAAAAAAGTATTTTTATTTGCATAACACAGAGACAAAATTATCAAGGAAAAAAAAAACCAAATACTATGCAACAACTAACCGCATATACAATGTGTAACACAGCAGCTAATCACAATTGTTTTCTCAGTAACCTCAAGGGAGGGAAAGTGTTCAGGCTTGCCTGAGCCCAGAGCGGGGGGGCTTCCTCGACTCACGTGGTCTTCCACCCTCCTGAGTTACCTGGTGGCCCAGAGCGTGGGGGCTTCATCGACTCTCAAAGTCTGCCACCCCCTCGAGTTACCTGGCACCACGCCCAGTGTCCCCAACAATTCCTTCCCTTGAGAGCACCCAACAAGAGGGGCAAAGCTGTGGGGTAGGCAATCCAGGGGGGTGGGGGGAGCACATGCACCCTTGTGTGAAAGGACCTCTCTTAGGTGGTGGTGGTAATGGTGTCCACAGCAGAAATGGCTGGGCTGGGGTCCCTCACTCTTCCCCTCAATTAAAGGGTCAATCGAAGGGAACCAGTCAGGAACACCGAGCAGGGAATCTCGGACAGCGCCCACTGCTCCTCAAAGGCATCAAGGGAGTCAGTGGACGCCGCCCAGAGGAACTCTGCCCAGCTACGTGAACAGACTGAGGATTGGAAAACGGCCCTACAGTCACAGGAAACACCATCAGCCAACCTCCTCTCTCTGGTTTTATAAATGGCCATTTTAGCTAGGGCTAGGAGGAGGTTGACCAGGAGATCGTGTGACTTAGTGGGGCCACGAATGGGGAGTGCATAAATAAAAAGGTGAGGGGAAAAGTGCAATCAAAATCGTAAAAAAAGATTTGTGAGGAGCCGGAATAGGGGCTGCAGCCTGGCACACTCCAGATATACGTGTGCCAGGGTTTCCCTCACGCCGCAGAAGGGACAAGTGTCTGGGATAGGGGTGAACCGCGCCAAGAACACGCCCGTGCTCACGGCTCCGTGAAGGAGCCACCAACTAGTGTCCCCGGAGGGCCTCGGGACCAAGGTGGAATATAGGTTGGCCCACCGGGGCTAGCAGGAGAGAGCTTTTTTTTTTTTTTTTTAAAGCAGAAAAGAATTTTATTTGTGTAACACGTACAAGGAATCACCAAAAAGGATAAAGCAAAACTATGCAACAAAACAAAAGCAAACACAAGGTATAACACAGCAGCCTTCAGGAGGGAGAAGTGTTCAGGCTAGCCTGGGCCCAGAGCGGGGGGGCTTCCTCGACACTCGTGGTCTTCCACCCTCCTGAGTTACCTGGTGGCCTAGAGCGGGGGGGCTTCTTGACACTCATGGTCTTCCACCCCCTCGAGTTACCTAGTGCCACGCTCAGTGTCACCGATTATTCCTCTCCTGAGAGTGCCCGACAAGATGGGCACGGCTGCGGGGTGGGCGGTTTGGGGGTGGGGGGGGGACGTACACCACGTGTGATAGGGCCCCTCCTAGGTGACAGTAATGATGGTATCCACAGCGGCAACGGCTGGGGCTGGGGTCTCTCGCTCTTCCCCTCAATCAAAGGGTCAGACGGAGGGAACCGGACGGGGTCACTGAGCAGAGAACCTCGGACAGCGCCCACTGCTCCTCGAAGGCATCAAGGGAGTCAGTGGACGCCGCCCAGAGGAACTCTGCCCGTATACGTGAACAGACTGAGGATCGGAAAACGGCCCTACAGTCACAGGAAACTCCATCGGCCAACCTCCTCTCTCTAGTTGTATAAATGGCCGTTTTAGCTAGGGCCAGGAGGAGGTTGACCAGGAGATCCCGCGACTTAGTGGGGCCATGAATGGGGAGTGCATAAATAAAAAGGTGAGGGGAAAAGTGCAATCAAAATCGTAATAAAAGATTTGTGAGGAGCCGGAATAGGGGCTGCAGCCTGGCACACTCCAGATATACGTGTGCCAGGGTTTCCCTCACGCCACAGAAGGGACAAGTGTCTGGGATAGGGATGAACCGCGCCAAGAACACGCCCGTGCTCATGGCTCCGTGAAGGAGCCACCAACTAATGTCCCTGGCGGGCCTCGGGACCAAGGTGGAATATAGGTTGGCCCACCGGGGCTAGCAGGAGAGGGCTAGAAGGGAGCCTTCTTCCCTGTAGAGGGAAGGAAGTTTGCTTTAAATTAATTAAAGCACCTGAAGCCAATTAAAGCACCTGAAGCCAATTAGAGCACCTGAAACCAGTCACCTGATAAAACCCCCCTGCTTCAATCAGACAAGAGGAGGAGTTGAAGCAGAGTGGTTTGGTGTTGAAGCAGACAGCAGTTTGGAGGAGTTGAAGCAGAGTGGATTGATGTTGGAGTAGAGAGCAGTTTGAGGGAGGTAGAGGAGAGTTTGGAGAAGTGCTGCAGAGGACTAAGAAAACCAAGACACTAGGTAAAGGGACACCTGGTTTGTGCAGAGGTAGGGCAGGAAGCCCCACAAGCTGAAGGGCAGGAGAGGGAAGTAGCCCAGGGGAAGGAACTGCTAGTTCAAGTGGTTTACCGCTATCCCTAGGGCCCCTGGGCTGGGATCCGGAGTAGACGGCAGGCCTGGGTCCCTCCCTCTCCACTCCCCTCCCCTAGGACACTAGTGGGGCAGTTAATACCCCAGGTCAGGGGCAAGAAACGGTGCCCTGAACCCCCACCCCAAGAACAGAAAGTGTGAGACCCATCATAGTAGTGCCGGCAATTTGCCACAGCTTGAATAAAACTTCTTCAGTATAAAGGCAAACTTACTCATTTTCTTCTTAAAATATTCTGAGAGAGAGAGAGAGATGATTTAAGAGTCTTTATATAGTTTAGTGCAAACTATATATTTACCAAATATAACTAATTTAATTAACTATATATTTCCTAACTTAGAAGGTATATATCAATAATGAACATCCACATACTTTCTACTTTTTTTTCCTTAGTAATAATAAATAAATAAACTTAAATGATAATGATAATAATAGATGTTACACTGCATGTCAGTGGCAAAGTCAGGAATAAAATCTAGTTCTCCTCATTAGATCTGGACAAATATAGCAGAAAGCTACTCTCAGATTTTCATTATAGTTAATAAACAAATTCACTGTGACTATGTTCCTGCCTTTTATATTCACTTTCTGGGTATCAAAATAACTAAAGTGCCATTTAAAAAAAAATCACACCCAAAGCCCAGTGATAAAGGAGTATTTGTGAGCCTCTGGACCAAGGGAACTTGATCCCTGCTCCAGAGAATCCCTGGAGTGAGACTGGTGCAGAGGATCTGCTAATCTTCATCCCTCTGTGCAATGGCTCACTTCTTTTAGTCCATTTAATATTCAGAAATTGGATAGAAAAAGTCAGGTCTGCAAAATGCACCCTTCTTTCTCCAGGCAGTGTAGAGCTCCATGAATAGTTCTGTAGCATTTCACTGCCACTCCTCCCATAGCCTCAGTCATAGGGATATGTTCTGGAGAAGCTGGGAGGGGCTGGCTACAGTGTTGGTTGGGGATGCACACAAATGACTGTAGGTTAGATCAGTGATCACCAACCAGTAGATCACAATCAACTGGTCGATCCTGGAGCCTCTGACAGCTGATCATGATCTCTGTCCACTAAAAGTCCAGCGGTGCAGCAGGGCCCTGCCTGCTCCGACCCCATGGCACTCCCGGAAGTGACCAGCACACCCCTATGGCCCCTTGGGGGTGGAGGGCAGGGGTCTCCGCACACTGCTGCTGCCTGCAAGCTTCATCCCTGCAGCAACCTTTGGCCTGGAACGGGTAACTGCACAGAGCCACGTGCCCCCCCAGGGGTCGCAGGGGCGTGCTGGCTGCTTCCAGGAGTGGCATGGGGCTGGGGCAGGCAGGGAAACTGCTTTAGCCCCACTGCACCACTGACCAGGATCCACCAGAGGTAAGTGCCACCCAGCAGGAGCCCGCACCTCTCCCACACCCCAGCCCTGATCCCCCTCCCAGAGCCAGCCCCCCTGCCCCCACCTGCACCCCAAACCCCCCTCCCGCACCACAACCCCCTTCCCCAGCCCAGAGCCCCCTCCCAGAGCTTGCACTGCGCACCCCCTCCTGCACCCCAACCCCCTGCCCTAGCACACTCTGAACCCCTTGGCCCCAGCCCAGAGGCCCCTCCCACACCTCAACCCCCTGCCCCAGCCCAGTAAAAGGGAGGGAGGGAGGGAGGGGGAGTGTGAGCGATGGAGGGAGGGGGGATAGAGTGAGTGGGGCAGAGCCTCGGGGAAGGGGAGGGGTCTCTGGGTAGATCCTGGGTTGCACTTAAATTCAAAAAGTAATCTTCTGCGTAAAAAGTTTGGAGACCCCTGGGTTAGATCATCTCTGAGACTGCTCTAACCTATGCTGGGGACTGGGCCCAGAATACCAGGAGGGGCAAAGATGGCTTTAAGTGACCATTTCCCCCTTTCCAAGCTCATTGCCCATTCCAGCACCCAGTGTATCTTGTCCAGAAATGAGAATCAAGGTTTATGTGTGTTGATAATTTTTCAGGATTACACCTTTAGGTTTTCCACTTAATGCATCCGATGAAGTGAGCTGTAGCTCACGAAAACTTATGCTCAACTAAATTTGTTAGTCTCTAAGGTGCCACAAGTACTCCTTTTCTTTTTGCGAATACAGACTAACACGGCTGCTACTCTGAAACCTTTAGGCTTTGTGAGGATCCAGAAAATGCAGTTAGCATTTGTACCACAGGGATCCTTTCTGTGTGAGTGAACTTGTTGAACCTTTCAGCCATACTTATTAATTTCTCGTCACTTCTCGTAACAAAAAGTAACTCATTTTTATTATAATCCACATGTCGTGAGAAACAGGCTACACCCCAACCAACCACTTTAGCATGCCATCAAATTTTAGCATAAGACACAGTTTATGCAATTGTTGGGCATATCTGCACTAAAATCTATATCATGATATCTCCTTGTGGCTCGCTTTCAGCATACTCCTCTAAACAAATCCACCAATGCAGATTTTAAAACCCCATACAGAGTCATACTCATGGTACTATGTGGGATTTAAGCATATGTGGATCCATTAGCAGAATCAGATCAAGGCTATTTCAAACCCAAGTTGGTACTAAACATTTCTGAGGGCAGGAAGATGTAAAGATCCCAGGAAAGACAATAAATATATTTGTAACGTACAGATCTTCTCTGAGTTAAATGGTTGAAAAATCCAATCAGGCTTACTGCTTCCCTTCCTGAATGTTCCTGAAAAAAGAATAACTGTTTTAAATATCTGCACATTGTTTTATCAAAATTGTGTCATTTTAAAATATAGCTAACTATATCAACTAATGTTTTCCCCAAATTATATCATACAGAATAAAATTGGAAAGCCAGATACTTTGTGGATTGTTTTTTCCTTACCAGACCATAATACTAATGAATAAGATAATTGTGATAGCTCGCATTCCTATTATGGACCACTGTTAGCTCCAACTTTGCAGTTAAGACAAACTTACTTTTCAAGAGGTGATTTTTCTAAGTACTTTAAAACGCAGACACATACTCAAATTGTCTGGAAAATTGCTCTGCCTCATTGAATTCCAGGGTAGGTTTAATTATTCAAATTTAGAGTCATTTGGTCAATGGGTTTCCAAGATACAGAACCCTCAAAAAAAGTCCTGAGAGTGAAATGGTTCTGTTCTCATAATTATTTTGTGCGTGTGTGTGAGCACATCTGGGGCTCAAACCATAGTTCTGAATTCTGCCCCAAACTGTATCATTCAATCAGGTTTGATCTCAGAGGGTGTCCTGCACCCACAGCCACTTCTGGGTAGCAAGATTTGAAAATGTCTTTGGGATTCAAGTTAAAGTCCATAAAGTGACTTGAGTCTGGGCATGAGAATGATTTCTGCATGTGCTACAGGATTGCTAGTCTCTGTGGCAAATCAGCATGTGTAGAGGCAAAGCTAGGCTTGCAGATAAGGACACTTTTATACCCCTTCCCCATTTCCTTGCATGTTTTGCTTTCCTAAACTCCATGCTGGGCTGCAATCTGAAATAGGGCTGTGCTGGACCTTGGCCTGTCCAGGCTATCACACAAAAAGGGAAACTGAGGCACAGAGAAGGCTTACTCACCTGCAGACTAGTGGCAGGGATAAGAACAGAACACCTCCAGAGTCCCAGTCTGTTGCTCTATCCACTAGAGAATGCTGCCTCTAAGGACAATGTGGAGTTTTTCCAGCTCTACTGAACTCCCTGTTCCCTGCTCTGCCCCTAGAATAACTACACTAACCAAATAAAAACAACAGTAATAAACAGATCTGAAAATTGTCCCTCTATAAAACCAAGCTCACAGACTGAGAAGCAGCCCTGATAATTAACTCTCTTCCTGTGAACTAATTACACATCTGAAATTTCCATGCAGATGTTTGCCAGACCTCAGTGGGTGGTGAACATTAGTGATGTCGCAGAGGGCTTGTTTTCTGTCAAAAATGATATCTAATATGGAGCTGAGTTGTGCTTAGCAGTGTTGCCATCTCTTGCCATCTTCTCACAGTGGTACATCTGGCCATGACTTGAGAAGCTCCAGCCCCCTTGCAAAGTTGCGCCCTGCCAGAAGCTGGCAGAGTCTCTTCCCTCTGCTTGCTGCTCTCACAGGAGGGGAGCAGGGAGAATGGAGCAAAAAGCCCGGCTTGCCCCTCCTGTGAGCAATAGGGACAGGACAACAAATCTGCTTCTCTGCCCCATGCAGCCTGAGAAGGGGCAAAAGAGGGAGAAGAACCTCTGGGGCTGCCTCCAGCCTGGAAGGGAGAGAGGGGAACCTCTGCTGCAGCCCTGGGAGAGGAGGGTGAAGAACCCCAAGAGGAGCAGAAGGGCAGCAGAACTTAGGAGTGGGGACTGGGGGAGCTGAACGGATAAGGGGCTGAGGGGCTGAAATGAAAGGGGTGGGGTTGGAGAGCTGAATGGATGGGGGCACTGAGAGAAGCTGAACTGATGGGGATGGCAGTTGGGCAGGGACAGAACTGATGTGGTAGGTCAGGATTAACTGCTAGGCCGGGGACAACCATATGTGAGGTGAGAGATCTCACAGCAGTGGCCAAAATCAGCTTCCCCAATAAATTTGGGAGAGTGGATAGCACTGATTGTCACCCATGCACTGGGGCTGGTCAGGGAGAGTGCAACACTCAACGGACAGACACACGCCCAACCTCCCCCCCCACCCAACAATATAATTAAAACAAATTTTTGGGAGAATCTCAGGAGTTTTGGGTGTTTAACTTATGTTATTTGATCTTTTGAGATCAGCAATACTGTCTTAGCAATGAGTGAGTGACATCTGGAAGCTACCTTTCTAAACACAGAAAAAGAGCTATTAAATGTGTGACAGATTCAGCAATTTCTTTCAATATCCTCAAAAGACCTCATGGTATTAAGTGTATGTATTATGGTGGGTTTTTATTGTAAGTAACTTTCTTATGGGAGATGTGGTAAATATTACAACATCATGCAGTATCTTTGGGTACATTGTTTCAAATGAATGATTTATGTATGATTTTGTTCTCCTCCATGGGGGAGGGTTGCCACAGATCCTTCAGGAACAAAAACCTGTCCCTCTCCTGGGGAGACTCACATATACTAGTTCAAACTGGATTCTCCAGAGGCCAATAGACAAAGAAAGGACCTTTGGGTAAATAGCCTGACTCTGGGCCTTCTCTCTGATCTAACAAATAGACAAGACCTTCTGTCCAAGGGGAGGACCCTCATCCTTAGAGAAGGGCTGGAAGACCTTACATCTACCAGAGCCCAAGGTTGGAGTTGAGGGTGATCTCTGGTAAGATTTTTAGTATGTGTGTACATACATTTATTGTTTTAATGTGTTTTCTCTGTAATGCTTTCACCTTAAGAATAAATGTGCTTGCTTAAAAAGAGCTGTGTGGTAACATATAACTGTGGGCCATAATTATTTTCATAGAATTCAGAGAGAAAGCAAAGCTCATATAGTGGCCTGTTTAGGCAGTTTGGCTTGCTAGGAATATCACAGTATAGCCAGGGATCTGTTCAGCCCGGAATAACCCAGGTCAGGAGGGAGAGAGTCATACATCTCTGCCCAAGAGAGGTGATGGCTGAGGAGCTGGGAGCCTGGAGTCAGAGCCTTTGGTGGACCATCCAGGAGGGATACAGATGCAGTTGCCCTGAAACTCTGACAGAATGGATCTCACCTAGCAGGCCAGGAGCTGTCTGTCTGATGAAGTAGTTAGTCATTTGGAAACAGGTTAGCTAGCAATCCTAAAGACCTTGCCCTTCCTCACAATAGATAATGGCCTTGAGGATGGAAGGATGTAAATGTTGAGAGACACATGTTGGCTCCAATCCTTCAAACACTAAGGGCCAGATTCACAAAAAGAAACAGGTCCTAAATCCCACTTGAGGCACTTAAATCCAAAATTTAGGCACCACTCATATTATCAACAGCCCTGCTCAGCTGCTGCCTAATTCTGGAGGCACCTGAACTCCCTTAGAACTTAAATTTCCACCATTAGAGTCCCTGAGGCTCACATTTAATTATTTCCTAGCAGATGTTGCTCTTCTTTCCCTGCCCTGCTCCCTTTTATCCCAGTGATTGGTGCACTCACTCACCATATAGGAGATCCAGTTCAATTCCCGCCTCTACCTGATTTGGCAAAGGGATATGAATTTGAGTTTTCTACCTCTCAGGCATGTGTCCTAGTCATTGAACTATAGAGTAATTTATGCTCTCACTATGGCTTGGTGTGCATTCTGTATACATAGTTCAACAGGGGAAACTGAGAGCAGCCCACATTAGAATATTCCCTCCTCCGGTGGTTAAGACATTCACCTGAGAAGTGGGAAGCCCATATTCAAATCTCTTCTACTCACCCAACGGGGGGAACTGAACTGCTGTCTCCCATAACCCACTGTGCTAAAGGGAGGTTGCCCACCACAACATTTTGTGTGGAGTTCAGCATCCACTAATGTTGCTCTTGCAAGCAACTTTGCTTAACTGCAGGAGCATCTGCATAGTGTTGGCTCTTCAGGTCACATTGGTTGATCTCCTCAAAGGTAAATAGGCACCTATTGATTATGACTAGTATGGATACACTGAAGTGTCTGTGCTTAAATTAATGCAATCGAACCAAATCTGCTACAAATGGGTCAGTTTTGCAATATACACAGGGCCTAAATGACAGAGATTTCCTGAACGGGGAATTAGATTAATAGAATTTAAGGTCCTAACTGAGTGCCAGATCATCTTGTCTGACCTCCTGTATATCCCAGGCCACCAACACCATCTAGCCACTCTCCCTAAGACCAAGCCAACAACCAGCATTGGACCAAAGTGTTACCACCCTCAGAAGACTAAGCTATTGTGTGCCAGAGACAGAGAACTGGAGAGGCCTGAGGTCCCTGCAATGTCAGGGAATTGATCCAGTGAGATATACTCAGATTCATATTCATTCCCTTGTTCCAGTGTAAGGAGGGGAATTTCATTTCTCTTTAGTTAAATATTAGTAGGGCAAATATGAAAAGCAACCTCAATTACGTGATGGTTCAGAGATATCTGACACCACTGGATTATCAAGGGCTCACTTGATTGGCTGAATTGTTTTTATATGATGAAATCTTTTATGCACATAAAGTGTCAAAATCCATGTCTGGTGTATGTATCTTAAATGACATCAGAAGAGTGAAATTTGGGGTGACTTTGATCCAAAGATTTTACAAACTAAAATCAGAACCGTGGGGACATAGCCAGCCTGTGGATAATTGACCATTGTTGTCAATCAGGGGTAAATAATAGGAATAGTCACTGTTGCCAGCAGGAAACAACCCAGCCGCTCCATCCTCACAGGACATTTCATCTGTGTAATAAGGACAAAAGAATTAATAAAATATGGCAGAGCAGTAGCTAGTGTTAGCCTTGTGTCAGGGAAAATAGCAAAGAAACCCACCACAGTAGCATTTAAAATGAAGAACAGGAACAACATGAAAATCAGGAGCTATTTAAATGGATATTAAAGGAAGAGTCACAAGAATTAAATGCTTGCAAGCTGCATGGAAACTATTCAAAAAATCCATAATAGAGGCTCAAACTAAATTATACCCCAAATAACAAAGAGTAAGAGGATCAAAGAAAACCAAATGTCACTATGGCTAAATAACAGAGTAAAAGAGGTGGTTTGAGGGGAAAAGGCCTCCTTTAAAAAATTAAAGTGAAATCCTACTGAGGAAAATAGAAAGGAGCATAAACTCTGGCAAGTCAAGCGCAAAAGCATCATTAGGCAATCCAAAAAAGAATTTCAAGAGCAACTAGTGAAAGACAGGAGAAAAAACCAGCATTTTTTTTTGAAGTACATCAGAAGCAAGGAAGTATGCCAAACAACCAGTGGAGCCACTGGAGGATACAGGTGTTAAAGGAGCACTCGAAGAAGACAAGACTGTTGCAGAGAAGCTAAATTAATTATTTTCGTCAGTCTTTACTGCATGGAATGCGAGGGAGATTCCCAAACCTGTTACCTGAGCCATTTTTTTTAGGTGACAAATCTTAGGAATTGTCCTAGATTGAGGTGTCAATAGAGGAGGTTTTGGAACAAATTAAAAAATTAAACTGTAATAAGTTACCAGGAACAGATGGTATTCACCCAAGTTTTTGAAGGAACTCATTTATGAAATTGGAGAACCGTGGCAAATGGGAGCTGTGGGGGCGGTGCCTGCAGGCGAGGGCAGCACGCACCATGTAGAGTTGCCTGGCCCCTCCGCCTAGGGGCTGAACATGGCAGCCCCTTCCAGGAGCAGCACGGAGCCAGGGCAGGCAGGGAGCCTGCCTTAGCCCTGCTGCGCAGTCAACTGGGTGCCGCCTGAGGTAAGCGCCACCCGGCTGGAGCCTGCACCCTGAGTCCCCTCCCACACCCCAACCCCCTACCCCAAGCCAGAACTCCTCCTGCACCCTAACTCCCTCCAAGATCCCGCATGTCCACCCAAAACCAGGGGCCTCACCTCCTCCTGAACTTCAACCACCTGCCCTAGCACCAAGACCGGTCCCACACCCTGAGCCCCTCATTTCTGGCCCCACCCCGGAGCCTAGGGGAAGTCCAAGCCTCCACTCCCACCCCAACCTGCAGGGCTGTGTGTGGCCCCCAACTGATTTTTTCTGGTGGTCAATGGCCCCTGATAGAAAAAAGGTTCCCCACCCCTGCTGAATAGGCTCCTTCTTTCCCCAAAGGTTCCTCAGGACCTAATTAACCTAAATCCTTCCTTCCAACACCATCATCTTATCTACACATTGAGACCCTGCAGTTCTGCCTCTCTAATTGGCTCCGGATGTGGAAATGGAAGCATGCCAGAGATTCATTTGATCGTATCAATGAAGCAACATGACAGCTCTTCATGGTAGTTGATGCTTGGGTCTGGTGCCTGGACTACGCATTCTGGGTTGATTAGACAAGTCGCTAGGCAGACTATATCTCCCAGCCCTACCCCTGCTGCCTTCACTGAAGGGGAGCTGAAGGGTTATTTCACCTGTTTTGCTGCAGAGGCCTAGTTCTGTGAGTGTTATTTGTGCTTCTGGTGGAGGGATTCAGAAAGTTTTTTGCTCCAGTGATGTTCTAACTTTCTGCCTGTGCACTTCATCTGCTGAAGTTCATCTGTGAAGCATTGTGGTTGCCCCAGTTGGTGTGGGGGAGTGGGCAGCTTGGGACCAAGGCATCTGATAGTAGACATCAGGTGATTGTATTAAGTCATCAGCACCTTGGCTTTGTAATTGTGGAGCTTGGTCTCTTAGAGTAAGTTGAAAAGCTAGAAAGTTCAGGAGTCTTCAGGGATGGCCAGCTTTGATTGCTACTGAGGTGGGAAGGATGGAAGGCTTTGACCTCTGCCTGGATGAGGATGTGATCAGATCAGAAGTGTGATACATTTACAAAAACTCAAATTTCCAGTCCTAGACTGAAGATATAATTGAATGTATGTCTGCAGGTATGGGGTCGGTCCAGAGACTGTCTGGGAGAGTCCCATGTGGTCAATGAGATCAAGTACTATGGTACCATCTGTATTGTGTAAATGAAGGTAGATGTGTCCATGGACAAGAAACATGGGGAAGTCCAGTGTCGTACTGGGGAGCAGTTCTGTGAGTTCCTCTCGGCTTGATAGTGTTTGCATCTGGAGGGCTCTACCCAACTACGAGTATCTCAACCTGTGCCCTGCAGATCACATACAGGTAGTCGCATGTTTGTTACACCACATGCCACTGGCAGTGCCGTATAGCAGACATGTAGCTACACATGGCAGTGAAAAGCTGAGCACATCCACAGTGAAAGGCTCCAGCATGGCTTGGGCAAGTAAAGAGCTGTGTAGTGTATGTACTTGGGTATATACCGGCATCTTTCATTTGTGTCTTTACTTCACTTGCCTAAACCATACCTCACTATCTAGGCTGTTATTTATAACTATCCTAGGGGGACTATGTTTGTATGTACACTATATGCTGTAGTAGGAAGAGGGCCTCAAACATAAGCTCATGTATCAGAGGCCTGGTATGAGGCCCGAGGCCTGAAATAAAGTAGTGGTCAAAGCTTTGCTGATATAAAGCGAAGTCAGATTGTGAGATAGAGGCCTGGCCTCACAGAATCTGGCAAGAACAGGGTTGATATTACAGAAACACACATTCCTAAGTAGTGCTAGGCACAAGAATATACATGCAAACACATTCCAGAAGGGTGGTACCAGAACATCCTGATACCAACACAATCCCCAAAGATAACAGGAACATGCTGACCCATCTTAAAGATAAGGTCAGGATGACAGCATGATGGATGGAGATGTTTTGATCAAACCAACATGTACAAGGTAATGGGTGGCACATAGATGCGTCAGAGGGTGGCACCTAGATTCGTCAGAGGGGCAATACATAACTTCTATGTATTGGGGTATAAGAGGTATCACAGAGGGGGTCGTCAGGGTCTGGCCGAGGGGATAGTGGAAAGTCCTGCCACTAGCTGAGCCGGACCATTGTCATGAGCATACATGTGTTAGTGTACCTGTAACCATTGAGCCAGGGCATTAGTGCCGTGCTTCCTCAGCAATAAACCTGACCAAGTTCCTTCGCTGAAAACTGAGTCTGTGGATTTATAGGACAGTTCAATCAAAGCCTGCTGTCTCTGCAATCTGAGCAGAGCTGGGGCAGCATACAGAGTGAACCAACACACATGCCGTTGAACATCTATCAACACATGTTCTGGAAAGAAGGATGTGGTGTAGAGTCATTCATAGGTGGACCATCCTCTGTATCAGAAGGGGAACAGGATGGCTACCCACCTCCTCGGAACTGTAATTACCTGTGAAGTGTGAAAATGTCTTTAAAGGCTACTGGCCAATGCTGGCAGTAGCTGAGCTCCTGTGTTCCCTGCTGACAGGGAGAGGGACATACACAAATAGATTTATTCTGCTGAATATAGCCCCAGATAGTTATAGTTATTAGTGAGACATCAGTCTGAAATTTAGGATCAAGCTTGGTGTTATTGTGTTTCCAAAATCAATTATATGAAACAGGGCTCTGTTTTCCTCTGTAAAATCTTCATATTCTGTGTCAGAAACATTATGTTCTTAAAATATTACACAGATTACAGATATTGGTAATTGCCAAGAGGTTGAACACTAATTTTATGGAAAAAATACACCACAAACAATACACAGAATGGGTGCTGGAACTAAAGGTGTCACACCCCCCTGTCTTGAAGTGGTTTCCATTATATACAGGGTTTACAGTTTGGTTCAATGGCTCTCAGCACCCCCACTATAAAAATTGTTCCAGCACCCCTGAACACAGCTAATCTTTTATTTTCCAAGGAAACATCAGAGAAAATTGTTATGGGTTTGATATAAACCAATCACGAGATGTTAAATAACTAGGCTCAATCAACTTTTATTAATCAAAAATTATTAATCAAAATTAGCGCAACACGATACAGAAAGGAAAAGTCAATTCATTGCCAACCCATACTGAAGATAGCTGTTCAAACTTTCTCAAGATGAGGTGCATCTGCCACCTGTATTTATACCCTGACTCAAAGATTGGTTATACAATTTAGCAGAGAAACATTAGTATAGGATATTATTTTCTTACTCTTAGCTGCTAATACACCTAATCCAGATAAACTGGTAGTTAGCAATGAAAAAAAAAATTACTTTAATCAATAGCTCTGTTTGTGAGATGCCAGTACAGATCCATTCCTTATATGAGGATCCACCCCTGCAGCAGTAGCAATATTTGTAACTATAATTTCATAGGGAATGTCATTCCAGATTACCTTTCTTCTGGCTGCAAAATATTCTGTTACTTTGGCTCCGTTTGGTCAACAGTGCCATAAAGAACCATAGGACTTTGGCTGAGTTTGGTCAAAAAAACGGATCATCACTGCATTTTAAATTCATTCCTCTTCTTTAATTGAACAAACTCTCATTGTTGTTCCTTTGTGGGAATTTTTAAAGAAAGGATAAACGTCTTCTGAGAATGAACAAGTGTTAAATGTGAACAACACAGACATGTCAGTTACATTGAAAAAAGTCACCCACCCATCTTGGTAACTAAGGTAAACCCCAATTTTCTTGGGTCTTTTCTGCACCAGGACCTGGGTCCATGGATCTGTTTTTGCCCAATAATCTCTCCCACTCACACCCAGAGCCCAGAATCCCTCTTTAGGGGATAAGGAAAGTTTTCCTTTTCTCTGTATTGATTTTCTGGCCACTCCCAGGTCCCAGGCACTGCTCTGATCAACATCCACCTCCCAGTAGTGCTTTCCAGAGGAGAATCCTTTGAAGCCCAACACACAGACAGTCGAATCAAACCTCTCTGGCTTTTGTGGAGCTTTCTGAGGTTGGGCTTCATGTTTAAAACTCTTCTGCTCCCCGGCAATGGAAAGGTTGGGGTGAGCTGTTGCGGCATCAAGAATGATGTCATCTGCAAAGACAGATTGGGTTTTCAAAAGCACTTATCTAATGTCTGTCTAAGCTGGGATAAGGGAAGTTTAGTGGGTGGGCCCCATCCTGCACTCCCTTCTCAGGTGGGAGTTTTGCCTGACTGAAGCCTGTTACAATGGTTTTGTTGTATTGAAATTCATCAGATATATGAGAGTTGTGTGAGGTTCACACAAAAATGAAAGTGATTCTGAATTATTTGTGTGGCATTCACAAGGGGGAGATAGTCAAACACGTCCAACATTTAGGTGACACTGGCATTCACAAAACCCTTACTCAGCTGCTGCCTAACCCTGCAGGCACATAAGTTCTCTAGGCACCTCGGTTTCCACCATTAAAGTGCCACCTGAGTCCTGACATTGCCCAGCAGCTTGCCACCTAACTCATGCCCAAACTCCAGCAGGATACACAAACTATGTGCTCCCCTGTCTACATGCCTTTGGGGCCTGATCTAATAAATATGCTCATATGAGGAGGTGCTACCCTTAAATTTGGAAAGTTTAACCCTTGCTTAAGAACCCTGCTAAACTTCGGCCTTGAAAAAGCCATTAATCTCCAAACAGACAATTGAATTGTAGAGAAGAAAATTATTGCATCTATTATGTTGGATCACTGTGATTCTCTATTGTCTTCATTATTCTACTATAAATGTTATAATGGGTTATCTTAGTAATGAAAACAATGTTTTGTGTAGAGGCTAAAGGTGGGGATTTAGAATCAGGACTCTTGGGTTCTATTCCTTCTTTGACACTGACTTGTTGAGTGAACATGTTAAAATAACTTAAGTATTCTCTGTAAACTGTGTATAATGTTAACCTCATTGAGATCCAACTAGACTAATATTTGCCCAGAGCTTTGAGATGATTAGAGGAAAATTACAATAAAATACAAATTACTAGCACCACTGTCATATCCATATCTGCCATAAATCACCATGAATACAGCTGTGTCTTTCAACATCCCCTTAATGATTATCACTCAGTATCATATTCATTTTTTTAACCATCACCATCAATCTGAAATCAAAACCCCCACTACCAGAGCTAACTTTCCATCACTGTCTTCATCATTATCAATTACCACCAAGAGCCCACACATTTTACTCCTTGCCAAAACTACCCACTTTTATAACCTCATCATCATTACTGTGATTACTATGATCACTGCGATCACTGTCACTGCTACCATAACCTCTGTGCTTTTACCGTGCTCCAAATCCTGAGGCCCTTACCATGTCTTCAGTCCTTACTCAGATAAAACTCTCATTTAGGGCTGATTCTGATCTCACACCTGTGTAAATTAGGAGTGACTCCACATAAATCCATGAAGTTACACTGATGTAAAACTGGTATGAAGTAAGAATCAGGTTCTGGTATAAATGCAAGTTTTGCCAAGTAAAGGCTATGTAAAAAACTTAGCACTGCTCTTAGGATTTCTTCTCAGGAAAAAAAGTATGTTATAGTATTTTTGGGATATGTAACGGTTAAAGCAGAAAACTGGGAAACTGCTGGTGAACAGAGAAGGCATTAGGGAGTAAAGGCACGGGCAAGAACCGCTTCTGCGCTTGATAGATAAAGTGCAGGCATCGTTCTGTGTTGGATAGATTTAGGGCTACCCCTCTCCCCTCCTTTCTCCTTGTTAAGGGTTTGATAAGGTGGCAGCTGCCTAAGGAATGTGGGGATCAAAATAATATCTTCTTGCATAAAGTAGTGTTATCTCCCTCTCCCTTTCTTTCCCAGCTGCACAAGCAAATTTGGGGTCATGGCCCTTTCTCCCTTCCCTGCAAACTGCTGATCCAAGGAGTTCATGACTGCAATTATAGCAAATAAGTGTATCTTCAAAGTAAAACTTATCAGTAGAATCTGCTAATGAGGTAAATAGTAATCAGGGGCGGGGATAATTATATTCGGTAGAGGGTTATTAATATTCATTGTGTGGGCGTTTACATTACTCCATAAGGGTTTTGGGGATGTTGTAATAAATGTAGGAATTTACATACTAATGTAGATAAAAAGAGTATGATTTAACTAATCCAGTCGCTTACTGGACAATTGAGTCCAGGGGAACAAGTACCACAGTAAAGAAGCCCTTCTACTCAATTCCGTCTCTGGGTCAGCCTGTCCTTCTTCCAACATCTGGTGTCACAAACGGGATCCCAGGGGAGAGTCGTGCCTGATCGCCATGTCTCGCCATGGATTCAATGAGTAAGTTGAATGGGCCCTTTACTGCAACCCCAGTTAAGGAGTTTATTAATAAACTGATGGGGAAATGGGGGGTCCTTATGTGGCCCGCCCCAGGGGACTGTCAGGATTGGCTAGCCATCCAGGGGTGGATGGAAGCTTCCCTAGCATCCAAATGCTCCCAGGATAAGAAAAAGGCTGTTTTGTTGCAGGCTCTGTGTGAGGGTCTGTCAGGTTTATGGGAGGAGGTTAAGGATCTTAAAAGCAAAGTGGAGACTCTACAGCAGATTGCTGAAGAGCAGCGCATGGTAAATCATCACAGTGTGCTCGCAGTCAGAATGGCTGAGAATTGTATGGATGATCTTAATCATCTTAAGTCTGAGAACCTGGCCCGGAAGGGACAAGTAGATGCCTTAAAGCAGAATTCTTGTTCCCTGGACCCTATTTACCCATCCTCCACCTCTCCTGCCCCTCCTGCACCCTCCACCCCTCCCACCTATGAAGACCCCAATTCCTCAATGAAATCCATCTACCCTGTCAAGATACGAACTATGGTCTGGATGGAAAAGGAGGACCAGGCTGCAAAAGACGAGGTGACAGAACTCCTGCGCCGGTCCAAAATTCAGGTACCGCCCCAGGCTCTAAATGCTTGGGACAGTGGCCCCACTATCCGGCAAGAAGGTGACAGGGAAAGCCTATACCAAGAAATGGGCCCCCCACCCACTGAATGGAATGCTTTCCTGCAATAGCTAGAGTGAGTAGAAAGCCGGTTGTACCGGTATTCTGGTAGTGATTTGATTTTAGCCTGGGAGATGCTGTTGGGCCCCTTTGCAGCAGCTGTAGGCCTCCAGGACAAGGATTGTTGAACGATTGTCCTAGACATGGCCCAGATTCTTTTTGAGGTGTATTCCCTAACAGCGGGCTTGGTTAAGTTAGACACTATACCAGGGGAACACCCGCACGCTGCCATCTCCCGCATCCAAGTCTGGATTAGGGTATTTGGTGACCTCGAAGATGAATGGTTATTACTCCCTGGGGCCAGTCGGGGAGCAGCCCTTCTCGATGCTTGGCTTCAGTGCCTGAGCCCCCCACTCCGTGATTAGCTGGAGTTGCAGGCAGGACCCTTCTGGGTGGCCAACCCGCCTGCATTAGTGGACAGGGCCTCCGCGTACGTGTGGCAGAATATGGCCCGAGAAACCCCTACATCTCAAAATGGACCCATGAGGTAGGGATACCTCTGCCCAGATCTGGTGCTTGGAGGAGCACCTTGATGCCCTCCTCAGGGACCATGGGCCAAAGGTCCTAGCCCGGTCCACCAACTTCCTCGGGCTCTAAGCCCAGCCCTGTAGCAAGGAAAGGAGACTGTCCCTGCCCCGGTTGCCAAGCCAGTAATTTCGCCCGGAGGGAGACATGCTTTAAATGCGGGCATGCACGGGCCCCTGTGGTGGTGGTCATTGACGAGGGGAGCCCTCAGGCTGGTCTGTGGAGCTGGTCTCTCTCTGTGGAACAGTTGGCTGCCCAGTAATCTGGGGGCTGCTGAATGGTGGGCCCGAAGGGACATACCTTTTGGATTCCGGATCAAGCTTAAATCTGGAACATGGTCCTGCCTGGGAACGAGGCTGGCAAATATTGTTTGGAGGTGCCACGGGAGGCCAAAATTGGGGAATTGAACAGGACGAGATATTCTGGCCCTCTGAGGGAGGGCCTTTTGACTCCCGCTCCTTGCGTGGTTGGCCCCAATGTCCATCTCAATATCATAGGGGAACAAGTACCGCAATAAAGAAGCCCATCTACTCAAATCCGCCTCTGGGTCAGCCTGTTCTTCTTCCAACAGGTATGTTTCTAGTTTGGTTACTGTATTAACACAATGATTTATTAATACTGGAAGAAATGTGTTTTGTTACCTGCTTTATTGCGAGCCTTTCTCCATTCTGAAATCAGAGTGAGAAATAACAGACATTGAATTAAAAGAGGCCCACACAAAGGATTTTTCTTGCATCTGTCAGTAGAATATTACGGATGGAGGGAGCAGTCAGGGGCGATTTATTGACTAGCACAAAGGAGTATAGATATTAAAAAGAAACAAAAAAAAAGTCCCAAGAATTCACACACAGACAGACAGACGTAGTACATCATACTTACATGTGGGTTTTTCTGCACTGTTATGATTAGACACTTGACCAGGTGTCTGCCTAAGAACTGCTTTGTCTTGCACCTCAAGCCAATGCCTCATCTCAGCATGTAACCAGCTCTTTTTTCGGGTGTGGTATGTTTTCAACTTTTTCTTTCATAAACTGAACTCTCCCACCCCCCCAAAAAAACAACAACAACATTTTTTTCCACACATACACACTCTGTTTCACATCACTAGCATCTTAGGTAGCAATAATTCTGACTTCACTATTATTTACTTTAGTAGTGTGGAAGTAGAAGTACACCCCAAATGAGACAGGACCTAGGGCCCAGAGCCAAAAAGAGATGAAGGTGTTGTACTGCTCAGCATGCCCACATCTTACTTTTAGGCATCTAGTCACACAAGTGAATTTACAAAGCCTGAGTTAGGTGCCTGGGCTCCCTAGTCACATCATGGGGACAGAGAGGTGCCTAACAATGGAATCCACAAAAGTCAGCACATTCAGGGGGAGCCACTGAATTTAGCCAATCAGCAATGCTAAACCCTGCCCCTTCAGGGAGTTTGGGGCCTAAATCTGGGCTGGAGGGAGTTCCTACCTCTTCTTGGGATTCACAAGCATGAACCATCTCCTTGAATCAGGTGCCTAAGCCATATCTTGCAAGTAAGGCAGCAATATGTGCTTAATTGCACACAAAATGCCTGGGGAAGAGGAGTACCTCCCTTTTCACCTTTAGCCCAGTTGTTACAGCACTCACCCAGCATGTGGGAGAATCAGATCTCACCCTCTCCATGTGGTGGAGGAGAGATCACGTCCACGGGGGCTGGTTCGCCCATTGGCTCCAGGCCTGGACTCGGGGGCGACCCCTTGACCTTCTTGTCGGGGCACACTGGCATTTGCTGGAGCGCAGGTTTGAGTTGTGTTGGGTCATTATAATGAGGATGTACCAGAACCCAGCGGCAGTTTTTGGGAGGGGTCCCACGAGGTCCATTGCGACCTGCTTGAAGGGGACCTCCATCACCGGCAAGAGGATCAGGGGAGCCTTGAGTACCCACTGCAGGGCCACTATCTGGCACTCTGGGCATGAGTTGCAGTAGTTTCTGACCTTGTGATGCACTATGGGTCAAAATAATCATGTCAGGACTCATGACAGGGTCTTCTCATGCCCCAGGTGACCTATGGCAAGCATATCATGGGCTAGTTTAAACACAGCCAAGCAATTACACCTGGGCACTACCTGCTGCATCTGAGGCTCTTTGGTTCAGGAGTCCCGGCCTACACGTTAGAGGTGGTCATTGGTCAACTCAAAGTGGAGCCACTGGTTCACTCGTTGGGGGTCTATTACCTCTCCATTGAGCTCAGCCAGGTGTTCGTATGCCCGGATGAGTGTGGAGTCCTCCCTTTGATCTTAGCTAAAATTGACAGTCAAGCTGGGGCTCTCCTCATGCATCGGTGGGGGGTCCAGAGTCTTTCCACCCCTGGTAATTGGTGTCAGAGTTCTCCTCTGAGCCACATCTGGCCTCGAGAGTGTCCCTATCCAAGGCCATTGGGACCAGGGGGTTCCCCAGGTTTGCAGCATGCAAGACTTCAGAAAATCCAGGCCAGTCTCATCCCAGGATTACGTGGTAGGCAAGTCTAGGTGCCAGTCCCACCACCATTGGTCGGGTTACGCCACTCACGGTCAGCAGAACCCATGTACTGGGATAGGATTTCATGTCCCTGTGGACATGTTGTAGGCGGATCACTCCGAGGTTGGGGAGTCTGCTGGGGGTGGGGGGGTGGGAGGTGGGGTTGGTGGACCAGCATCTGCCCGCAGCCCAAGTCAATAAGGGCAAGGGTCGGGTGTTCACTGACCTCCGTCGGGATCGTAATCTTGGTGGCTTGTTGCTTGCAGGCATAGGTCTCCCTGGTGCAGACTTGGCCAAAGCTGCAATCCATCTCAGGACAGTCCCATTGCAGGTGTGAAAAACAGGACCCCACTTTTGGGTGCCCTGGACGGGTCATGGCTCCAGCCAGGTAGCTGGGTGGACTTAGGGGCAACCCCTTGATCTTGTGCAGGTTTGGGTTGTGTCAGGGCATTGGCCATTCCAGGAATCATGTCCACGGGGACTGGTTTGCCCATTGGCTCTGGGCCTGACCTTTTTCTAGGGGCATGGGTGGTCCAGTCCTGGGGGCTGGGCTGAGGCTGCCAGCCTGATTGGGGCCTTCTCAGCCAAAAAGTCCTCTATGAATGTGGCGGCTGCACTTAGCATTGTTGGCCAATGTCTGAAGACCCAGGCACCCCCTCAGGGTGGAAAGATGTGCACAAACTGCTCAAGTGTGAGTTGTTCAGCAACATTGTTCATGGACCTCCGCTCAGGCTGCAACCACTGCCAGCAGGTGTCCTTCAGCTCCTGCACCACAACCCAGGGCTGAGTGCCTGACTGGTAGACCTTCCCATGGAACCATTGTTGGAAGGTTTCGGGTCTGATATCCAGGGTGTCGAAGATGACTGCCTTCACTTGCCCATAGTCTTGGGCTTCGTCATTCAGAAGCCACCGGTAGGCGATTTGGGCCACCCCAGGCAGGTATGGAGCAAGGAGGGTGGCCCACTGTTCTGGTGGCCACCCCACGACTGTTTCAACCAGCTCAAAGGTCATAAGGAAGGATTCTGGGTTGTCTTTGGGCCACATCTTGGTCAGTCGTACTGGTATGGTGGGGCTGGAGGAGCTGGGCTTTCCTGTGGCTTGGGCCCCACTCGGACTGGACATCAGAGCTGCTGGGTGCTGGAGGCACTCTTGCTGCTGTTCACGGTGTTGGTTCCCCAGCTCGCGGAGTAACTGCTGTTTTTCGGCCCCCATCTGATGTACAGATGCCGCTGCTACTGCTACTGGGATGTTTGTTGTTGCTGCTGACTCTTCGCCAGGAAAATGATTAACTTGTCCATATCCATGGTTGCAACAGGGACAGTTTGAGCGACTTGCTCCAGACCCCTTCTCTCAGGTGTGGGGTGGCTGACCGCGTTCTCCAACAAGTGTAGTTGTGTTGCAGTTATCCCTCCCCTTCTGGGTCAGAGGGAGGCCACATCACCTCACTACATCATATGGACCAATGCATAGTCTCAGGGGAATTAGCAGCCCAAGAGTTTGTGTTCCGACCGCCCTAATGGATGAAACCTCAAACAATCTATAGCAGGGTTTTCAAGGCAAAATTTTTGGTAGCCTCATAGTGCAGCCACCAACTCTTGCTGGTGGCCACTCTCACACTTTTTACTAAAATACTTAATTAGCTTTAGGAAAACCAAATAAATAGATGCATATACACATCCAAATCATTGTAATTTATTTATTGCTAGCTAGTAAGTCTTTTGTGAAAGGTGATATTAACAAACATACAAGTATCATAGAATCATAGAATATCAGGGTTGGAAGGGACCTCAGGAGGTCATCTAGTCCAACCCCCTGCTCAAAGCAGGACCAATCCCCGATTAAATCATCCCAGCCAGGACTTTGTCAAGCCTGACCTTAAAAACTTCTAGGGAAGAAGATTCCACCACCTCCCTAGGTAACGCATTCCAGTGTTTCACCACCCTCCTAGTGAAAAAGTTTTTCCTAATATCCAACCTAAACCTCCCCCACTGCAACTTGAGATCATTACTCCTTGTTCTGTCATCAGCTACCACTGATAACAGTCTAGATCCATCCTCTTTGGAACCCCCTTTCAGGTAGTTGAAAGGAGCTTTCAAATCCCCCCTCATTCTTCTCTTCCGCAGACTAAACAATCCCAGTTCCCTCAGCCTCTCCTCATAAGTCATGTGTTCCAATCCCCTAATCATTTTTGTTGCCCTCTGCTGGACTCTTTCCAATTTTTCCACATCCGTCTTGTAGTTTGGGGCCCAAAACTGGACACAGTACTCCAGATGAGGCCTCACCAATGTCGAATAGAGGGGAACGATCACGTCCCTCGATCCGCTGGCAATGCCCCTACTTACACATCCCAAAATGCCATTGACCTTCTTGGCAACAAGGGCACACTGTTGACTCATGTCCAGCTTCTCATCCACTGTAACTCCTAGGTCCTTTTCTGCAGAACTGCTGCCAAGCCATTTGGTCCCTAGTCTGTAGCAGTGCATGGGATTCTTCCGTCCTAAGTGCATCACTTTTCACAACAGACGTATTCAGCCCTGGCATGCCTGGGTACAAATTAAGCCCTGGATGGAGGGTCAGGTGAGGCAGCAGGGACCAAGGCGATGGGGGTGGGGGTGGGAAGCAGAGGGGGACTAGAGCCTGAAGCCCCATGGCCAGAGACCAAAGCCCTGAGGCTGGGGCTGAGGGATGGAGCCCTATACCATGTGGGATGAAGCCTGGGGCTAAAGCCCAAAGCATGAACTCCACTGCCCCAGGAAGATGTGGAACTCACCAGCTGCTTGCTCCTCCAGTATTGTGCCCCAGTTGTCTCCAGGGGGGCAGGACCAAACCCCTGTTGGCAAACTCAGCAACCAACACCAAGGCAGTGCATCCAAGAGCACCAGGGAGGCAGAGGGGCTGCTACTTTGCCCCCCACCAATCACCACCCAAGAGGCTGTGGCCACAAGAAAAGCCCCTGGTGGCTGCATGCGGCCACAGTGGCTGCATTTGAGAAATGCTAGTCTATAGGCTCTGGCCCTCAGGTAAGAGTAAAGCCAAGGACTCTGTAGGCTCTGGTCCTCAAACAGGTGCAGGGTAATTAGATTCAAAACATAGAGAATCCCTCTAGGCAAAACCTTAAGTTACAAAAAAGACACACAGACAGGAATAGTCATTCTATTCAGCACAGCTATTTTCTCAGCCATTTAAAGAAATCATAATCGAACACATCTCTAGCTAGATTACTTACTAAGTTCTAAGACTCCATTCCTGTTCTGTCCCCAGCAAAAGCATCACACAGACAGACACAGACCCTTTGTTTTTCTCCCTCCTCCAAGCTTTTGAAAGTATCTTGTCTCCTCATTGGTCATTTTGGTCAGGTGCCAGTGAGGTTACCTTTAGCTTCTTAACCCTTTACAGGTGAAAGGATTTTTCCTCTGGCCAGGAGGGATTTTAAAGGGGTTTACCCTTCCCTTTATATTTATGACAGGGTTATAGTGGACAAGAAGCTGGATATGAGTCAACAGTGTGCCCTTGTTGCCAAGAAGGCCAATGGCATTTTGGGATGTATAAGTAGGGGCATTGCCAGCAGATCGAGGGACATGATAGTTCCCCTCTATTCGACATTGGTGAGGCCTCATCTGAAGTACTGTGTCCAGTTTTGGGCCCCACACTACAAGAAGGATGTGGAAAAATTGGAAAGAGTCCAGCAGAGGGCAACAAAAATGATTAGGGGACTGGAACACATGATTTATGAGGAGAGGCTGAGAGAACTGGGATTGTTTAATCTACAGAAGAGAAGAATGAGGGGGGGTTTGATAGCTGCTTTCAAGTACCTGAAAGGGGGTTCCAAAGAGGATGGACCTAGACTGTTCTCAGTGGTAGCAGATGACAGAACAAGGAGTAATGGTCTCAAGTTGCAGTGGGGGAGGTTTAGGTTGGATATTAGGAAAAACTTTTTCACTAGGAGGGTGGTGAAACACTGGAATGGGTTACCTATGGAGGTGGTAGAATTTCCTTCCTTAGAGATTTTTAAGGTCAGGCTTGACCAAGCCCTGGCTGGGATGATTTAGTTGGGGATTAGGTCCTGCTTTGAGCAGGGGGTTGGACTAGATGACCTCCTGAGGTCCCTTCCAACCCTGATATTCTATGATTCTATAATGGCTGCATCACTCCTGTGGAGTCAATGGAAGCTGTTGCAACTAGAATAGCCCTCAGTGGGGGGCACTGGATTGGCCCAGCATACAGCAAACCAAGGACTGGGGAAATACAAAGCTAAGCATCATATCCTCTCATTTGTACTTCATATTTGGAGTTGAGTCTCATACTACTTTACTATAGCCAAAAAGCAGGTGCATAAAGTGGGGTTTTCCCTGATCCCTAGAGGACTTAATGCTCCTTAATACTCTGTCACATAGCAGGCCCTGCTAATATCTTGTTTTATCATAGAATAATTGAATCATAGGAATTTAGGGCTGGAATGGACCTCAAGAGGTCAATTAGTCCAGCTTCCTGTGCTCAGGCAGGACCAGGTACACCAAGACCATCCCTGACAGATGTTTTTCCAACTTGTTCTTAAAAATATCCAGTGCTGGGAATTCCACAACCTTCCTTGGAAGCCTATTCCAGAACATAATTACCCTTACAGTTAGAAAGTTTTTCCTAATATCTAACATAAATCTCCCTGGCTGCACATTAAGCAGGGGCAGGCGGCCAGAGGCAGTCCTGGCAGCTCCCCTGTGGACACAGGGTCTCCAGGAGCAGGGAGTCCTTTGGCTCGGCAGCAAAGTCAGCAGCCTAAAGCGACCAGGACGCATCTGTCTCCATTGCTGTCTAGGCCCCAACTGCACTGGAGGCTCTGTGTCTTATACTTCCCATCATGCATGTCCACTTCCTGTAGGAGGGTTGAGGCTAATCTAGGGCCGCCCACCTGCACACAGAAAGTGGATGCTCTAATCCTATCTTAGAGGGAGGCAACATTGTAGGACTATATTCGTCCATACAATCAACAATAAAATTAACAGAAAGGGAGTCATGGCATCATTTAAGGACTATAGTCGATGATGATACTGAAAATCAGGCTTTCAATTTTTGAGAGAATATAAATATAAATAGTCTAGGTAAATGAACCAAATTCCTGTGAGCGCAAGCCATCAACTGCTCTTCTTTGGGGATGATAATACATTTGAAGGGAGAGGAAATCACTTTGGATTGATGAAAGCCAATGCAATGAAGAAATATCCATTTTCATTTAAGAATATTCTTCCGGAGGAGAGTAGCAGTTGAGTAATCAAAAAGAACTTACCATTCTCCTTCTGGAGTTGTTCTGCAAAAAAAGAGTGTGATTTCAATGTCAAATTGGGTGAACAGGTATTACCTTACCTCAACGAAGAAGTTGTCACTGCAGACCCACACAATCATCAGCTCCCAGTTTTCTCATTCACAGTATTTCTTACACACCTGATTGATCACTCAGAATCGGTAACAACTGTCAATACTGTACTCCATAACTCCATGAAACTAAGGCCTGTGTTCTTCCAAAAGTGGAGAACCAGCCTTCAACTCACAAAATCCTCTTTCCAAATGTCCTTCCCCACTCACACATCACCACAGATACATTATTAACAATGCCTTGAACCCTCAGTTGGTTCAGGGAACTATGGTGATACACACTATCAACAAACAATTTGCACTCAATCTGATTAACAATATGCTCAAAAATCAAAAGAAAGCTACCTTTCTCCCAAACTAGTTTGTCTGAAAATAATAAATAATAATAATAAAAACATATTATAAATAATAATAATAAAAACATAATTGAAAGTAATACACGTCAGTTTTGGGGTCAGGGCCAAGTCCATCAAAATAGCTCGGAACCGAATGTCCCACTCCTTCTTGGCCCGAGGTTTGAAGGATCTGCAAATCTTCCAATGGTCGCTGAGATGGGTTTTCCCCAGACAGCATAAACAGTCAGCATGCAGATCACTCACGGGCATAGGCCATTTGCAAGTGATGCATGACTTAAAGCCCGGATCACGGGGCATGCCCCGAACCGGGAGCACTTTAAAATTACTTTTAACTACAGGCACTACTAACTATGAACTAACAGAGTCCAAGAGGGAAATCTACAGCTCAGCTGGAGCAGAGCAGTTCCGAAGCACCTTCACTGGAGGTAAGAAGGAATTGAGGGTGGGAGGAATGTGCAGTGCCCCTTATACTGTGCCATGGTGGTGCCTCTCCAGGGGTCGGTAGGGGCACTCCCGTATGGGTACTGCTAAGGGAAAAACTTCTGGCACCAGTGCAAGTGGTGAGCATGCACACCTATTGTGGAATGCACATGAGCAATCACTTGAAGAAGAACTAAGTCCTGTGCTCTCCCAAAAATGGAGAACCAGCCTTCAACTCACCAAATCCTCTTTCCAAATGCCCTTTCCCACTCACACATCACCACAGATACATTATTAACAATGCCTTGAATCCTCAGTCAGTTCAAGCAACTATAGTGATACACACTATCTACAAACAATTTGCACTCAATCTTTCTTGAATTCACAGTTCTTGTCCCCCAAAACATCTCACCCAAATATTACCCAGCCAGACATCCTCCAAGCAACAGACGGAAATGGGAATTAACCTTTTTCTTTCTGGAGTCTTCCTGAAAAACAAAAACAAAAAGAAAACCATGTGCTTAACTCTGTACTTCTAGTTTTGTCTCCATACCAGACAGAAATAATATAATACCAGAACCAAGCCGAAGTTTGGTAATTTATAAAATACTGTAAGTACAGAAATAGTAAAATGCATGAATCAAAGCCAATGGTACTTGGATACGAATGCAGTTCTTGGACTCCAATGCCAGAAGAGACCACTGAGATTATATAAGATGAACCCTGATATAAAACAGGCCACAGAATTTCCCCAAAATAATTCCTAGAGAACCTTGGTAAATTTCTCCAACAGTTAATTACTCTCACAATTAAAAATTGACTCCTAATTTCCAGTCTGAATTTGTCTAGCTTCAGTTTATAGCCACTGGATTATATTATACCTTATTGTACTAGACTGAAGAGCTCATTAGCAGAGAAAGTTATGATATGATCCAATGGACATTGAAATTAAACAAATTCAGACTGGATTGGGAATTTTTTCAATGAAATGTTTTTAGTTGAAAAATGCTGATTCATCAAAACAGAAACTGTTTGAGAAATAGTATTCTGTTCACTGAAATGGTGAATCAAAACACTTTTCATAAAAGAAGGGTTGAGATTTTAAAAACATCCCATTTCAACATTTTTGTAAATGAAAGTTTTGAATTTTCAAGTCAAGAGATTTTTTTTGTTTAGTAACTTCAGTAAATTTACACTAAAATGGTTTTGGAAAAAAAGAAAAAACGTCAAAATCTATTTTTTTCTTCAAAATTATCAAAACAGGTTTCAATTATCCTAAACTGTACTGGGTGGGGTGGGGGGCTTTCAATTTGTAAAACTTTTCAAGATTTCAACTGTTCATCCTGATTCAGGATGGGAAAATGTTTTGAAATGTTGAAAATTCTAGTGGAATTAGAGAGGAAAATCAATCCACACCCAGCCATACTACTAATAGAATAAAATAGAATACTTTAACAAAGAGCAGTTTGGCATATAATAAAGTTTGAGAATATTTGTCCGAGCTCTTGTAAGGTGAGGTTGGAGAATGTCAGGTGGAAAGGTAAAGAACGACCCTTCTAACAAAGCCCACCATCAACTTTTCATCTTGTGTTAGAAATACGAGTATACGGTTTTACACATTTTGATTTTAAGGTCAGGCTTGACAAAGCCCTGGCTGGGATGATTTAGTTGGTGTTGGTCCTGCTTTGAGCAGGGGGTTGGACTAGATGACCTCCTGAGGTCTCTTCTAACCCTGATATTCTATGATTCTAAGAGCACATAAGGAATGTGCTGAGGCCTTCAACCCTTTCATCTCTGTGCCATGCTATGAAGGAGTCAATCCATGTTGGCTCTGCAACTCGTCTCCCCTCTCTTGCTCCACCAAGCCCCATAGGCCAGGAGTGATAATGGAAAGACTTCTTACCAGCAGCCTCCAAAAAACAGGGGGGTGGGAGGAAGTGATTCCTGGCTGCACCCCTCAGGGGTGCACCCTGGCCAGGGTGACAGAGCTTGGAGGGACACCAATACCCTTGAAGCCTGGCAGGAGTGTGTGTTTTTACCTCCCCAGATCTCAAAGGGGGTGGAGAAGAGAAACTGACTTATAAAGCAAAAAATCAGAAAGAGTGATAGATGATCTCTATATTTTGTCAGCAGGACACCCGCGCACACACATTATCTCAAAGGGTGTGCTGTTACTCTCATTATTGATGTCAAGGGCAAATTGCAAATCATATAAGCAATGACACATTGTCAGGGTCTCACTCCTCATATATTCAAAGGCATGTTATGACTGATTTTGGTTGAAATTCATCCCTGGACAGAGAGAAGAACTAGACCTGTGCAGCACAAGGTACACACCTATGCCCTATTTTGAAGGTCTAGTTGGGATTTAAATGGTGAATAACCCATTCCACCGAGGAGATTTTTCACCCAATGAGAGCAGGAATAGGACTGTAGCACTGATCTGTCTATCATAGCAAATTTTAGAAAAATAATATTCTAACAAAAAATCATTCAGTCCTGTGTTTGTTACTGGGACAACTTTGTTTCTATTTGTATCTCTTTTCTATCATGGAACTAAAGTAACATTTACATTTGAAAAGTCAATGCAAAACTTACCCACTGTTATCTGGAGTCCATCTGCAAAGCAAAAAACACTTCTTAATGTAGGCATCATTTTAATTTCTTTTGGGTTAGTGAATATTATGCCTCTCCTCTGAAGATGAGGACTGAGAGGCCAATACGGACTGAGCAAGATTCATGGGTCCTACACATGCTTATCACAAGATGTGATATACCTCATCCAGTGCACTAAATGCCTCAACAACAACTCTGTGGGTAAAACCAGACAATCACCACTTTCTCAAATGAACTCACACAGAAAAATGAAAAAAAAGATAAAAACACCCTACCACCTGTGGGTGCACATTTTTACTAAACAATCACTCCATATCTGACCTCTCAGTCCTAATCCTCAAAGGAACCTGCACAACACCTTCAGAAGATTAGCCTGGGAGCTTAAATTCATAACTTTGCTAGGCACTAAAAGTCCTGATCTCAATAAAGTCACTGGATTTATGGTTTATTACAAGAATATGTAACCTAATAAACCCCTTTTTATCACATGACTGCAGAGGTGTAAACAGGCCATTTCACTTTGAATGGTCTCTTACAGTGTGTGCTAACCACTTATGATAAACAATACCTTGTATTTAGCTGTGTCATAAATATAAAGGGAAGGGTAAACCCCTTTAAAATCCCTCCTGGCCAGAGGAAAAATCCTCTCACCTGTAAAGGGTTAAGAAGCTAAAGGTAACCTCGCTGGCACCTGACCAAAATGACCAATGAGGAGACAAGATACTTTCAAAAGCTGGGAGGAGGGAGAAAAACAAAGGGTCTGTGTCTGTCTGTGTGATGCTTTTGCCGGGGACAGAACAGGAATGGAGTCTTAGAACTTAGTAAGTAATCTAGCTAGAGATGTGTTCGATTATGATTTCTTTAAATGGCTGAGAAAATAGCTGTGCTGAATAGAATGACTATTCCTGTCTGTGTGTCTTTTTTGTAACTTAAGGTTTTGCCTAGAGGGATTCTCTATGTTTTGAATCTAATTACCCTGTAAGGTATTCACCATCCTGATTTTACTTCTATTTACTTCTATTTCTATTAAAAGTCTTCTTGTAAGAAAACTGAATGCTTTTTCATTGTTCTGAGATCCAAGGGTTTGGGTCTGTGGTCACCTATGCAAATTGGTGAGGATTTTTACCAAACCTTCCCCAGGAAGTGGGGTGCAAGGGTTGGGAGGATTTTGGGGGGAAAGACGTTGCCAAACTACATTTTCTCAGGAACCCAGATAAAGTTTGGTGGTGGCAGTGGAAGTCCAAGGGCAAAGGATAAAATAGTTTGTACCTTGGGGAAGTTTTAACCTAAGCTGGTAAAAGTAAGCTTAGGAGGTTTTCATGCAGGTCCCCACATCTGTACCCTAGAGTTCAGAGTGGGGAAGGAATCTTGACAAGCTGTGACACTCTGAATGTTTCCCAGACCTGAGGAAGAGCTTCTGTGTAAGCTTGAAAGCTTGTCTCTCTCCCCAGTAGAGGTTGGTCTAATAAAAGTTATTACCTCACCCACCTTGTCTATTCTTTTTTCTCACTTTTTCTCATTCTTTTTTTTTTTCCTAATTTTTTCTTTTTTCTCATTCTAATGATGCATGGGCCAGACGCATGGTATTGACTAGATTTAGAGGTGGCCTAACTAGGTCCTGATTATGCCACCAGCTGCATCAGGAATCATTCCAGTACCTGCATCGACAGGTCCTCCTGGCCCACAACCCTGTGTATGGTCCTCTAAGAACACTGGGAGTCAGCGTTGGTCCTGAGTCTGCAGTTGGTTCTAGGCAGGTGAGACCTGTGATCCTGCAGAGTACAGCTGACAGCAGTGGAAGTCTGCACGGGTGTGAAGGTTGACAGCAGAGATCCCAATGCACAGATCCTTGTCAGTCACTGACACTGGTAAATTAACTGCAAAGCTAAGCTAGGCCCACAAATGCAGTGAATTCCTCCTAAACAGAATAGCCCAGTCTACACACTCAGTGTGGGATTTTCAAAAGTTAGGAACTCAGCTAAATCTAGACCAGACTTCTCCAGAAAAGACTGTACAATGCTTGTCATGCTGTAGTATCAAATTGCAGCTTTCAGCCCTCAGCCATTTGGGCCTTATGGCTCTACACAAAAAATGTTCACAATTTTCTTATTTTTCCTAATAATTCAGAAAAAAATATTCACTCTCTTCTCAGAAAGATCTGAACAGCTTTTCTTTAAAATCTTCGCAAAAGGGAAAAAAAATCTTTGGGCAAGGACAAAAGAGAGACCCTTCTAAATGAGAACAAGGCTCTTACACAAAGCTCTGAGCATCTGCTAATAGGGCTTTATAACAGAAACCATTTTCAGCCTTCTTCCTATTTGTCATTTCCGGGCCAGCTGTGATGTTAAATAGGGTTACTAAGGAATGAATTATTTCATTCATCAATAACAACAGAAGGTCCATTTTTCTTACCTAATTGAGACCTCATGGTTTGTAGTTCTAAAAAAAGACAGTAACAGGATCAGAAAAGTCTAATGTAGTTAGGAATTTTCCAGTTTCCACAAGCACCCACGCTTCCCGCACCCCTGGGATCTCTGTAATGCCAGCTCCAGTTCCCACTGGAGTGAAAGGAAACAGAAAGATCAGGAAATAATAAGACCTGGTATCCTCAGTCTTATGTCTCTTAAGCGTAAGTGGGCCCTTAAGGTCAATGACTTTTGCCAAATGGGGCCATTCTAGACATTCCATATGCAGGCCCAGATTCTCCTGTGTGGTGTGGCTGCTGTATGCTGAGCCCTCAGCACAAGGCTGGTGGCCACAGGAGGACTGACCAATTCTAGACAGATCCTTGGACAGCACAGTGTCTGCTATACCACACTTGTCCCTTGACTGCTTCACTAGGGGTAGTGGTTGTGACAGTCGGAGCATGGCCAGGGGTTTGCTTTTCCACCAATCCTGAACCAACTGAGCAGTGAACAGCAGAGCAGCTAACAGAAGGAGTTTGCCTGGGATTTGCCTGAGAGGAGGTACTCTAAGGGCTGTGTCAAGGTTCCTTCCCCACTCTGAACTCTAGGGTACAGATGTGGGGACCTGCATGAAAACCTCCTAAGCTTACTTTTACCAGCTTAGGTTAAAACTTCCCCAAGGTACAAACTGTTTTACCCTTTGCCCTTGGACTTCCACTGCCACCACCAAACTTTATCTGGGTTCCTGAGAAAATGTAGTTTGGCAACGTCTTTCCCCCCAAAATCCTCCCAACCCTTGCACCCCACTTCCTGGGGAAGGTTTGGTAAAAATCCTCACCAATTTGCATAGGTGACCACAGACCCAAACCCTTGGATCTTAGAACAACGAAAAAGCATTCAGTTTCCTTACAAGAAGACTTTTAATAGAAGTAAAAAAGAATCACCTCTGTAAAATCAGGATGGTGAATACCTTACAGGGTAATTAGATTCAAAACATAGAGAATCCCTCTAGGCAAAACCTTAAGTTACAAAAAAGACACACAGACAGGAATAGTCATTCTATTCAGCACAGCTATTTTCTCAGCCATTTAAAGAAATCATAATCGAACACATCTCTAGCTAGATTACTATGGTAATACTATAGTAATACTATAGTAATACTATACTGTACCATCTCAATTTCCAGTAACGGGCAGATTCCCTGCCCTCCTCTATTTCCTTTGTGACATTTAGCATAGGTCTACACAGGAGCTAGGATGTCTGATTCCGAGCTTTGGTGGGATGTGCAGGACAGACCTCTACTCAAACTTTTACGTAAAGATAGCATGGTGGCTGTGGCAGCACAGGGGGTGTCTTGGGCTCTCTGCCTAAGCGTGTACCCAGGGAGTTGGGTGGCATTGTACCTCCATGGCTACCTGGAACCAACATCTCTGCCACTGTGTCAACACTTATGTTTTTACCTTGCTAACTCAAGCAAGAAAAGTAACTAGACAAACAAATCTGCAACCTGGACTGTGAAAGTAATTATTCCTTAAATCAAGAGCCTAAGCCTAGCTGGCAAGTAAGACAGTAGCATGCACTTAACTGCACACAGTTACTATTCCACAGCAGTATACAGAATTTAAAACACATAATATTTATCTACTCAAAATGATTTTCCCAATTAACAGCATATACCATATCATGAGCACACTGAAATCATGAAAACATAACCACCATTATATACGTTTCTGAGCCTCCTCCATACACTTAAAGATATAATTACGAGAATGGCATGGCATTATCTAAGGTCTATAGTCTATGGTGATACAAAATCAGGCTTTCAATTTTCAAGAGAATATAAATAAAAATAGTCTAGGTGAATGAACCAACTTCCTGTGAAAGCAAGACATCAAGAGTTCTGCCTTGGGGATAATAATACATTTGAAGGGAGATGAAATCTCTTTGGATTGAGGAAAGAAAATGCAATGAAGAAATATGTTTTCATTTAAGACTATTCTTCTTGAGGAGAGTAGCAGATGAGTAATCAAGGAGAACTTACCATGCTCCTTCTGCAGTTGTTCTACAAAAGAAGAGTGTGATTTCAATGTCAAATTGGTTGAACAGGTATTACCTTACTTCACTGAAGAAGCTGTCACTGCAGACATACCCAATCATCAGCTTCCAGTTTTCTCATTCACAGTATTTCTTACACACCCGTTCCATCATCCAGAATCGGTAACAACTGTCAATATTGTACTCCATAACTCCATGAAACGAAGACCTGTGCTTTTCCAAAAATGGAGAACCAGCCTTCAACTCACCAAATCCTGTTTCCAAACGCCCTTCCCCACTCACACATCATCACAGATACATTATTAACAATGCCTTGAACCCGCAGTTGGTTCAGGGAACTATAGTGATACACACTATCAACAAACAATTTGGGCTCAATCTGATTAACAATAAACTCAAAAAGGAAAGGAAATTTACCTTTCTCTTTCCAAAGATTGTCCGAAAAAACAGAAAAGAAAAAGAATTGAAAGTAAAACAAGTCTTTCAACGTGCAATATATACTGTAGCATCTCAATTTCCACTAATGGGCATCTTCCGTATACTCTTCTCTACTTCCTTTGTGGCATTTAGCATAGGTCTAACAGGAGCTGCAGGTTTGGTGGGATGTACCTAGTACAGCTCTGCATGAACCTCTCCCTAAAAACAGCACTGTGGCTCTGGCAGCACAGGGAATGTCTTGGTTTCTCTGCCTAAGCACGTACCCAGGGAGTTGGGTAGCATTGTACCTCTATGACTAACCGGAGCTGACATTTCTGCCACTGTGTCAACACTTATGTTTTTACCTTGCTAACTCAAGTAAGAAAAATAACCTTGCTAACTCAAGTAAGAAAAACAACTGCATCCTGGACTGTGAGAGTGATTCTTCCTTGAATCAGGAGCCTAAGTCCTACCTTCCAAGTAAGATAGTAGAGTGCACTTAACTGCACACACAAAGGATGGCAAGGAGGACTACCTCCCTTTTCACCTTTAGTCCAGTTGTTATAGCACTCATGCAGTTTTGTGGGAGAGCCAGACCTCACCCTCTGCATGAGGTGGAGGAGACAGAGGTTAGAACTTGGGTTTCCCACCTCTCTCCTGAGAACCATAATCACTGGGCTGAAGGTTATAACAGAGGTCTGGAGCTGCAGCTAAAGAACATTCACTGGAGACTGAGGTGGGGCTCGGAAGCAGTGATGAAAGGTTGTGTTTGCATCCTATTCTCCTGTTCTGAGTTGCCTCTGCACTGGGATTTTCCCTCTTTGCAGAAAACAGCATCCTGAAGTTTGGTCTGAACTGTTCTGACATTAAGAGATCCTATGGGTATTTCAGAAGGCAGGTTGTGTGGATGTCGAGCCATGCCCCCCTTGTAATGGACACACTCCTTGCACTTGCTCACAAAGAGGGCAATATAGTAGCACCATACAAAGATTCCACATCACAACCGCAAACCAGTAGTACTCAGTTCAATTGTTTCTTTGTGGAAGATAACATATTGAAAGCAGCATGAAGAAGTTTCAGAGTAGCAGAGAATCTAACTAAATGGTGGGTTTTTTTTTTCTGACTGAAAGAGTTACTATTCCACAGCAGTATACAGAATTTAAAACACATAATATATATCTACTCAAAATGATTTTCCCAATTAACAGCATATACCATATCATGAACACATTGAAATCATGAATACATAAACAGCATTATAAACATGTGAGCCTCCTCCATACACTCAAAGATATAATTACCAGAACGGGAGGCATGGCATTATTTAAGGTTTATAGTCTATGGTGATACAAAAATCAGGCTTTCAATTTTTGAGTTATTATAAATATAAATAGTCTAGGTAAATGAACCAATTTCCTGTGAGCGCAAGCCATCAACTGCTCTGCTTTGGGGATGATAATACATTTGAAGGGTGAAGAAATCTCTTTGGATTGAGGAAAGCCAATGCAATGAAGAAATATCCATTTTCATTTATGAATATTCTTCCTGAGGAGAGTAGCAGATGAGTAATCAAAGAGAACTTACCGTGCTCCTTCTGGAGCTGTTCTGCAAAAGAAGAGTGATTTCAGTGACAAATTGGTGAACAGGTATTACCTTACTTCAGTGAAGAAGCTGTCACTGCAGACATACCCAGTCATCAGCTCCCAGTTTTCTCATTCATGGCCTTTCTTACACACTCGATCCATCACCCAGAACTGGTAACAACAGTCAATATTGTACTCCATAACTCCATGAAAAAGACAGTTACCTTTTCCGTAACTGGTGTTTCTTGAGATGTGATGCTCATGTCCATTCCACAATAGGTGTGCGTGCTCACCACATGCATTGGTGCCAGAAGTTTTTCCCTTAGCAGTACCTATAGCGGAGCGCCCCTAGCGACCCCTGGAGTGGCGCCGCCATGGTGTGGTAGAAGGGGTGCTGTGCACTCCCCCCGCCCTCAGTTCCTTCTTGCAAGACAACTCCAACAGAGGGGAAGGAGGGCAGGATGTGGAATGGACATGAGCAACACATCTCGAAGAACCCCAGTTACAGAAATGGTAACTGTCTTTTCTTCGTTGAGTTATTTCTCATGTGTATTCCACAATAGGTGATTTCAAGCTATATCTGTTGGAGGTGGGTAGGAGTTCACAGACACTCGGGATGGAGCACAGCACTGCCGAACCCGGCATCATCCCTGGTTTGGGAGACAATCGCATAATGTGAGGTAAACGTGTGAACCGATGACCATGTGGCAGCCCTACAGATGTTCTGAATAGGGACATGGGCCAGAAAGGCAGCCGACAAGGCTTGCACTCCAGTCGAGTGTGCCCTCACGAACAAGGTCAGCTCCCAGACTACTACACTGGGCAGCACAGCATGGGGAGGAGGTGACCAGCCCTCTGTGGAGAAAGAAGTGGTTCGGGACTATTTAGAAAAGCTGGATGAGCACAAGTCCATGGGGCCGGATGCGTTGCATCCGAGAGTGCTAAAGGAGTTGGCGGATGTGATTGCAGAGCCATTGGACATTATCTTTGAAAACTCATGGCGATCGGGAGAGGTCCCAGATGACTGGAAAAAGGCTAATGTAGTGCCCATCTTTAAAAAAGGGAAGAAGGAGGATCCTGGGAACTACAGGCCAGTCAGCCTCACCTCAGTCCCTGGAAAAATCATGGAGCAGGTCCTCAAGGAATCAATTCTGAAGCACTCAGAGGAGAGGAAAGAGATCAGGAACAGTCAGCATGGATTCACCAAGGGCAAGTCATGCCTGACTAATCTAATTGCCTTCTATGATGAGATAACTGGCTCTGTGGATGAAGGGAAAGCAGTAGACGTGTTATTCCTTGACTTTAGCAAAGCTTTTGACACTGTCTCCCACGGTATTCTTGCCAGCAAGTTAAAGAAGTATGGGCTGGATGAATGGACGATAAGGTGGATAGAAAGCTGGCTAGATTGTTGGGCTCAACGGGTAGTGATCAATGGCTCCATGTCTAGTTGGCAGCCAGTATCAAGTGGAGTGCCCCAGGAGTCGATCCTGGGGCCGGTTTTGTTCAATATCTTCATAAATGATCTGGAGGATGGTGTGGATTGCACCCTCAGCAAGTTTGCAGATGACACTAAAGTCGGAGGAGTGGTAGATACGCTGGAGGGTAGGGATAGGATACAGAGGGCCCTAGACAAATTGGAGGATTGGGCCAAAAGAAATCTGATGAGGTTCAACAAGGACAAGTGCAGAGTCCTGCACTTAGGACGGAAGAATCCAATGCACCGCTACAGACTAGGGACCGAATGGCTCGGCAGCAGTTCTGCAGAAAAGGACCTAGGGGTTACAGTGGATGAGAAGTTGGACATGAGTCAACAGTGTGCCCTTGTTGCCAAGAAGGCCAATGGCATTTTGGGATGTATAAGTAGGGGCATTGCCAGCAGATAGAGGGACGTGATCGTTCCCCTCTATTTGACATTGGTGAGGCCTCATCTGGAGTACTGTGTCCAGTTTTGGGCCCCACACTACAAGAAGGATGTGGAAAAATTGGAAAGAGTCCAACGGAGGGCAACAAAAATGATTAGGGGACTGGAACACATGACTTATGAGGAGAGGCTGAGGGAACTGGGGATGTTTAGTTTTCAGAAGAGAAGAATGAGGGGGGATTTGATAGCTGCTTTCAACTACCTGAAAGGGGGTTCCAAAGAAGATGGCTCTAGACTGTTCTCAGTGGTAGCAGATGACAGAACAAGGAGTAATGGTCTCAAGTTGCAGTGGGGGAGATTTAGGTTGGATATTAGGAAAAACTTTTTCACTAAGAGGGTGGTGAAACACTGGAATGCGTTACCTAGGGAGGTGGTGGAATCTTCTTCCCTAGAAGTTTTTAAGGTCAGGCTTGACAAAGCCCTGGCTGGGATGATTTAATCGGGGATTGGTCCTGCTTTGAGCAGGGGGTTGGACTAGATGACCTCCTGAGGTCCCTTCCAACCCTGATATTCTATGATTCTATGATTCTCACAATCGGCGGTGGGGGGACTCCCACCAGGTCGTAACAAGTATGGATACATGAGGTGATCCAGTTGGAGAGCCGCTGAGTGGAGATCGGCCGGCCTCTCATGCATTCTGCAGAGGTGATGAAGAGTTACGAAGACTTCCTGAATGGTTTTGTATGTTCCAGGTAAAAAGACAAAGCCAGTCTCACATCCAGCATGTGGAGGCAGTGCTCCTCACTGGATGCATGGGATTTGGGACAGAGCAGCAGCAGGAAAATGTCCTGGCCCATAGGGTGGGCGGCGACCACCTTCGGAAGGAACGAAGGATGTGGTCAAAGCTGGACTTTATCCTTATGGAACACCCTGTAGAGCCCGGAGCTCTGAGACCCATCTAGCATATGTGATTGCCACCAGGAAGGCTACCTTCCATGAGAGGTGTGACCAGGAGCATGTAGCTAACGGTTCAGATGGAGGTCCAGTTAACCTGGCCAGGACCAAGTTCAGTCCCACTGTGGGACTGGAGGCCTACCATATGGAAAGAGGTGATTCAAGCCCTTAAGGAATCGGCCAGTCATGGCATGAGAGAATATCGTGTGACCCTGCACTGGCAGGTGGAAGGCGATTTTGGCCACCAAATGCACCTTGACAGATGAGGGCACTAGGACCTGGGCTCTAAGATGAAGGAGGTAGTCTAATATAAGCTGGATCAGAGAAGCCACAGGTGAGATGCCCTGATCAGCAGCCCACAGGGAAAACCGAGCCCATTTTGCCAGGTAAGCCTGACATGTGGAGGGCCACCTGCTCTCCAGGAGGATATGCTGAAACCCTTCCGAGCAAGTCCTCTCCTCTCAGCCTAACCATTGAGCAGCTATGCCATGATGTGGAATGCTGCTAGGTTGGGGTGGAGGAGGCGACCTTGGTCCTGGGAGAGCAAATCCAGGCGGGATGGCAATGTCCACAGCAGGGTGACTGCCAGGCTCGTGAGAATCCCATACCAATGTTGCCTGGGCCATGCCAGGGCAATCAGGAGGACCCGGGCCCTGTCCGTTTTTATCTTTTCCAAGACCTTGCCGATCAGTGGAATTGGGGGAAAGGCATAGAAAAGTTGGCCCAACCAGGACAGAAGGAAGGCGTTGGAGATCGTGGCCATGCCCAACCCTCCCCTGGAGCAGAAGTGGGGATACTGGTCGTTCTGCTGGGTGCAGTCACCACTCGTGCTGAGAAGAGAAGTCCCAGCTCAGTCACCCTGCCCAGGAATTCCAGACGCCTGGTAAGTGGTGGGCTTCCAAGTAAATATCATGGGCTGTGCAGAAGTCCTACAGTCTGAAGGCTTCCTGGCAGAGGGCTGAGGAACGGGCCCTGCCTTGCCTGTTGATGTAGAACATCAAGGCTGTGTTGATCGTGAGAACCCTGACCACTCTGCTCTCTGACCACTCTGACCACTGGCACACATGCCAGAAGGACTTCCCTGAGCTCCTTGACATTTATGGGCAGGGCAAGGTCTTGTGCGGACCACAGACCTTGGGTCTGGAGGCTTCCCACATGATTTCCTCACCCTAAATTCAACGTGTCAGACACCAATTCCACAGACGGGGGTCGGCCCCTGAACGGGACCCCGTGGAGCATGTTCCCTGGGGAGGACAACCAGCGCAGGGAGGTTATCACCGGTTCAGGCACAGTGAAGACTTTGTCCATCCTGTCTCTGGACTAGGAGAATATCGAGGCCAACCAAAGCTGGAGGGGCCACATCCTGAGTCTGGTGTGACGAACCACGTACATACATGCAGACGTATGACCCAGGAGTTGGAGGCACGCTCTGGCTGTCATCACAGGGAACCTCGTGACTGTGCTGATGAGCTCCCTTAGGGTTTTGAATCTGTTTGGTGGGAGGGAAGCTCTGGCCCACATTGCAGCCAGAATTGCCCCAATGAACTCTATGCCCTGCACCGGAACTAATGTGGGCTTGGTGTCGTTTACCAACAGGCCCAGTGAGGTGCATGTGGACAGAAGAAGTGTTATGTGATCCTGTACCTGTGACCTGAAGCTGCCCTTGACCAGCCAGTCATCGAGGTAGAGAAAGATCTAGACACCCTGATGTCTGAGGTAGGCTGCTACCACAGACATACACTTTGTGAAGACCTTGGGAGCCGTGATTAGGCGAAACGGGAGAACAGTGAACTGGTAGTGCTCCTGTCCAACCGTGAAACGGAGGAAATGCCTGTGTCCCCCGAATACATGAATGTGGAATCATAGAATCATAGAATCATAGAATATCAGGGTTGGAAGGGATCTCAGGAGGTCATCTAGTCCAACCCCCTCCTCAAAGCAGGACCAATCCCCAATCAAATCATCCCAGACAGGGCTTTGTCAAGCCTGACCTTAAAAACTTCGAAGGAAGGAGATTCCACCACCTCCCTAGGTAACGCATTCCAGTGTTTCACCACCCTCCTAGTGAAAAAGTTTTTCCTAATATCCAACCTAAACCTCCCCCACTGCAACTTGAGACCATTACTCCTTGTTCTGTCATCTACTACCACTGAGAACAGTCTAGGTCCATCCTCCTTGGAACCCCCTTTCAGGTAGTTCAAAGCAGCTATCAAATCCCCCCTCATTCTTCTCTTCCGTAGACTAAACAATCCCACTTCCCTCAGCCTCTCCTCATAAGTCATGTGTTCCAGACCCCTAATCATTTTTGTTGCCCTCCGCTGGACTCTTTCAATTTTTCCACATCCTTCTTGTAGTGTGGGGCCCAAAACTGGACACAGTACTCCAGATGAGGCCTCACCAATGTCGAATAGAGGGGAACGATCACGTCCCTCGATCCGCTGGCAATGCCCCTACTTATACATCCCAAAATGCCACTGGCCTTCTTGGCAACAAGGGCACACTGTTGACTCATGTCCAGCTTCTCATCCACTGTAACCCCTAGGTCCTTTTCTGCAGAACTGCTGCCGAGCCATTGAGTCCCTAGTCTGTAGCAGTGCATTGGATTCTTCCGTCCTAAGTGCAGGACTCTGCACTTGTCCTTGTTGAACCTCATCAGATTTCTTTTGGCCCAATCCTCCAATTTGTCTAGGTCCCTCTGTATCCTATCCCTGCCCTCCAGCGTATCTACGTCTCCTCCCAGTTTAGTGTCATCTGCAAACTTGCTGAGGGTGCAATCTACACCATCCTCCAGATCATTAATGAAGATATTGAAGAAAACCGGCCCCAGGACCGACCCTTGGGGCACTCCCCTTGATACCGGCTGCCAACTAGACATGGAGCCATTGATCACTACCCGTTGAGCCCGACAATCTTGCCAACTTTCTACCCACCTTATAGTCCATTAATCCAGCCCATACTTCTTTAACTTGCTGACAAGAATACTGTGGGAGACAGTGTCAAAAGCTTTGCTAAGGTCAAGGAACAACATGTCCACTGCTTTCCCTTCATCCATAGAACCAGTTATCTCGTCATAGAAGGCAATTAGATTAGTCAGGCATGACTTGCCCTTGGTGAATCCGTGCTGACTGTTCCTGATCACTCTCCTCTCCTCTAAGTGCTTCAGAATTGATTCCTTGAGGACCTGCTCCACGATTTTTCCGGGGACTGAGGTGAGGCTGAGTGTCCTGTAGTTCCCAGGATCCTCCTTCTTCCCTTTTTTAAAGATGGGCACTACATTAGCTTTTTTCCAGTCGTCCGGGACTTCCCCTGATCGCCATGAGTTTTCAAAGATAATGGCCAATGGCTGTAGGAAGTATGTGTCCTGTAGATCGAGGGCGGCATACCAGTCCCCGGGATCCAGGGAGGGGATGATGGAGACCAGAGAGACCATGCGAAACTTGATCTTTACCATGTACTTGTTCAGGCCTCACAGGTCCAGGATGGGCCTGAGCCCCGCTTTAGCCTTCGGGATAAGGACATAGCAGAAGTAGAACCCCTTGCATCTGAACTCAGCTGCTACCATCTCCACTGCTCTTAAGCCAAGGAGCCGCCTCACCTCCTGCTCGAGTAGGATTTCATGAGAGGGGTCCCTGAAGAGGGATGGAGGGTGGGTGGGTGGGGTAGCCCCAGGAGACAGTGTTGAGGACCCATCGGTCTGAGATCATCCGCGACCACTCCGGGAGAAAAGCACACAACCGGTTGAAGAAGGGAAATTTTATTGAGGGTGGATCCCTGGTATGAACTGGTAAGTCACCCCCAGGCATCCTGTGAAAACTGGCACTTTCCCAACTGTTTACCCTTAGAGGCCCCAGGCAGGGGTGCAGTCCAGGATTTCCTTTGTGGGCGCGTTTTATAGACCCTTGATTTTTTATAAGGGTGCTCATATCTGGAGTGGATGGCCTGACTGGGAGCCTGCTGTGGTTTGAACTTGGTCCTAGCTGGGACCGGGACATAGAGGCCAAGGGTCTTTAATGTCATGTGGGAGTCCTTTAGACCATGTAACTTCATGTCTGTTTGTTCCACAAACAGGGCCTTGCCATCAAATTGAAGGTCCTGCAAGGAGTTCTGTGTCTCCCTGGGCAACCCAGACAGCAGGAGCCAAGACATTCTCCTCATGGACACCGCGGAGGTCATAGACCTTGCAGCTGTAACCGCAGCATCCGAGACTGCTTGAAGGGCTGCCCTGGTGGCAGCCATGCCCTCCTCAACCAGAGCCTTGAACTCTTTCTTATCACGCTCCTGGAGGGAGTCTGCAAATTTGGGCAGGGAGCCCCACAAATTGTAATCGTATCTACCCAGCAGGGCTTGGTGATTCACTACCCTCAGTTGGAAGCTCGAGGACAAATAAACCTTTCTACCAAATAGATCTAGTCTCCTCGAGTCCTTATTTTGGGGATAGGAGTGGGTTGACCTTGCCGCTTCCTATGGTTGACCGACTCGACCACTAGAGAGTTGGGGGCAAGGTGGGTATACAGGTATTCATGCCCCTTGGTGGGCACGAAATACTTCCATTCTGCACTCATAGAGATGGAGGGCAAGGAAACTGGGATTTGCCACAAGGCGTTTGAGATCTTTGCTACCCCTTCATGGAGTGGGAGAGCCACCCTGGCGGGTGCCAAAGCTCACAAGACATTGAAGAGGGAGTCCGGGGGTTCCTCCACCTCCTCTGCTTGTAGGTTGAGGCTTGATGCCACCCTTTTCAACAGCTCTTGGTGGGCTTTCGTGTCCTTTTGTGGGACAGGCGGAGGAGGGGCTGTGATCGCCTCATCCAGGGATGCAGTACCACCAGTGCCGGAGGTCCCAATACTTGGTCCCCTTCTGAGCACGGGACCAGGGATGAATGCTCCACCAACTCCTTTCTGGGAGGTTGAGAGAGGAAGGCTGATGGCCTTTCCGAGGCTCCGGCCACTGAGCGAGCCACCACTGAGGGCTGCGTCGGGGCCCACGGGCTGATGGTACCATGGCGCTGGCCAGGGAGCCCGGTGCCACTGCACCTGCTATGGCACTGGCAGAGAGGGCTGTCCAGCCTGACTAGCCTGGCTCATTGACTGACAACTAACAAGAAGGGTTTCTTCAGGTATGTTGGCAACAAGAAGAAAGTCAAGGAAAGTGTGGGCCCCTTACTGAATGAGGGAGGCAACCTAGTGACAGAGGATGTGGAAAAAGCTAATGTACTCAATGCTTTTTTTGCCTCTGTCTTCACGAACAAGGTCAGCTCCCAGACTCCTGAACTGAGCATCACAGCATGGGGAGTAGATGGCCAGTCCTCTGTGGAGAAAGAGGTGGTTAGGGACTATTTAGAAAAGCTGGACGTGCACAAGTCCATGGGGCCGGACGCGTTGCATCCGAGAGTGCTAAAGGAATTGGCGGATGTGATTGCAGAGCCATTGGCCATTATCTTTGAAAACTCGTGGCGAACGGGGGAAGTCCCGGATGACTGGAAAAAGGCTAATGTAGTGCCAATCTTTAAAAAAGGGAAGAAGGAGGATCCTGGGAACTACAGGCCAGTCAGCCTCACCTCAGTCCCTGGAAAAATCATGGAGCAGGTCCTCAAGGAATTAATCCTGAAGCACTTACGTGAGAGGAAAGTGATCAGGAACAGTCAGCGTGGATTCACCAAGGGAAGGTCATGCCTGACTAATCTAATCGCCTTCTAAGATGAGATTACTGGTTCTGTGGATGAAGGGAAAGCAGTGGATGTATTGTTTCTTGACATTAGCAAAGCTTTTGACACAGTCTCCCACAGTATTCTTGTCAGCAAGTTAAAGAAGTATGGGCTGGATGAATGGACTATAAGGTGGGTAGAAAGTTGGCTAGATTGTCGGGCTCAACGGGTAGTGATCAATGGCTCTATGTCTAGTTGGCAGCCGGTGTCAAGTGGAGTGCCCCAGGGGTCGGTCCTGGGGCCGGTTTTGTTCAATATCTTCATAAATGATCTGGAGGATGGTGTGGATTGCACGCTCAGCAAATTTGCGGATGATACTAAACTAGGAGGAGTGGTAGATACGCTGGAGGGCAGGGATAGGATACAGAGGGACCTAGACAAATTGGATGATTGGGCCAAAATAAATCTGATGAGGTTCAATAAGGATAAGTGCAGGGTCCTGCACTTAGGATGGAAGAACCCAATGCACCGCTACAGACTAGGGACCGAATGGCTAGGCAGCAGTTCTGCGGAAAAGGACCTAGGGGTGACAGTGGACGAGAAGCTGGATATGAGTCAGCAGTGTGCCCTTGTTGCCAAGAAGGCCAATGGCATTTAGGGATATATAAGTAGGGGTATAGCGAGCAGATCGAGGGACGTGATTGTCCCCCTCTATTCGACATTGGTGAGGCCTCATCTGGAGTACTGTGTCCAGTTTTGGGCCCCACACTACAAGAAGGATGTGGATAAATTGGAGATAGTCCAGCGAAGGGCAACAAAAATGATTAGGGGTCTGGAACACATGACTTATGACGAGAGGCTGAGGGAACTGGGATTGTTTAGTCTGCAGAAGAGAAGAATGAGGGGGGATTTGATAGCTGCTTTGACCTACCTGAGAGGTGGTTCCAGAGAGGATGGTTCTAGACTATTCTCAGTGGTAGAAGAGGACAGGACAAGGAGTAATGGTCTCAAGTTGCAGTGGGGGAGGTTTAGGTTGGATATTAGGAAAAACGTTTTCACTCGGAGGGTGGTGAAACACTGGAATGTGTTACCTAGGGAGGTGGTGGAATCTCCTTCCTTAGAAGTTTTTAAGGTCAGGCTTGACAAAGCCCTGGCTGGGATGATTTAATTGGAGAAGGGTCCTGCTTTGAGCAGGGGGTTGGACTAGATGACCTCCTGAGGTCCCTTCCAACCCTGATATTCTATGATTCTAACTCCGAAGGGAGGCCGGGCTGGCATGCCATCCTGGGACTGGGATGAGTGGCGGAATCGGGAGTGGTGCCAGATGCAAGACCATGATCCCAGTGTGGAGGAGCAGTAGTACTGCAGGTAGCAGCTGCTCCATGACCAGCTCCGACGGGCGTATCCCTGATGGCAGGGTGTTGGCGATTGACGCCTGGGGCTGCGGGAGTGGTGCCGCGGTGGGGACCTCAAGAGAGACGAAGAACAGGAATGGTGTGGATGTCCGGACCGTGAGGAGCTATGGTAGCTTCTTTGAGACAATGACCTCCAGTGTCATCTGTCCCAGTCTTGGTGGGGCACACTCTCCTCATGCGGTCTACTTTCCCTCGAGGTGGAGCGGTGCCTGGAACCCCTGCCGGTCGGTACCCAGCCAGACAACCTCGTGGGAGTTGATGGGGTGTTACCAGTACTGGTAGAGACATAATGTCTCGAGCCACCTGCAAGGCCTCTGGCGTGGAGGGCACCCAAATGTGGCTACTGGCATCCCGGGAGGTCCGCTCAGAGTGGGCTGGGCTACTCTGCTCAACTTGAGTCAGAGGCTGCAAGGCCGATGGGGATGAAGAGCTGCCCAACATGGGTCTAGTCTCTCCCCCAGTCTTGCTCCGGTGCCTTGGTGGAGAAGACCTCTTCTTCACCTTCTTAGAGTGTCCTGTGGACGGGGAGTGGTGCCGACTCTTGGAGGGCACAGCTGGGTCGCCGCACACCAATGAGCAGTGCTCGGCGCTGACTCGGAGCAGTGCAGCAGTTTTGGGGTCAGGGCCAAGTCCATCAAAATAGCTCGGAACCGAATGTCCCACTCCTTCTTGGCCCGAGGTTTGAAGGATCTGCAAATCTTCCAATGGTCGCTGAGATGGGTTTTCCCCAGACAGCATAAACAGTCAGCATGCAGATCACTCACGGGCATAGGCCATTTGCAAGTGATGCATGACTTAAAGCCCGGATCACGGGGCATGCCCCGAACCGGGAGCACTTTAAAATTACTTTTAACTACAGGCACTACTAACTATGAACTAACAGAGTCCAAGAGGGAAATCTACAGCTCAGCTGGAGCAGAGCAGTTCCGAAGCACCTTCACTGGAGGTAAGAAGGAATTGAGGGTGGGAGGAATGTGCAGTGCCCCTTATACTGTGCCATGGTGGTGCCTCTCCAGGGGTCGGTAGGGGCACTCCCGTATGGGTACTGCTAAGGGAAAAACTTCTGGCACCAGTGCAAGTGGTGAGCATGCACACCTATTGTGGAATGCACATGAGCAATCACTTGAAGAAGAACTAAGTCCTGTGCTCTCCCAAAAATGGAGAACCAGCCTTCAACTCACCAAATCCTCTTTCCAAATGCCCTTTCCCACTCACACATCACCACAGATACATTATTAACAATGCCTTGAATCCTCAGTCAGTTCAAGCAACTATAGTGATACACACTATCTACAAACAATTTGCACTCAATCTTTCTTGAATTCACAGTTCTTGTCCCCCAAAACATCTCACCCAAATATTACCCAGCCAGACATCCTCCAAGCAACAGACGGAAATGGGAATTAACCTTTTTCTTTCTGGAGTCTTCCTGAAAAACAAAAACAAAAAGAAAACCATGTGCTTAACTCTGTACTTCTAGTTTTGTCTCCATACCAGACAGAAATAATATAATACCAGAACCAAGCCGAAGTTTGGTAATTTATAAAATACTGTAAGTACAGAAATAGTAAAATGCATGAATCAAAGCCAATGGTACTTGGATACGAATGCAGTTCTTGGACTCCAATGCCAGAAGAGACCACTGAGATTATATAAGATGAACCCTGATATAAAACAGGCCACAGAATTTCCCCAAAATAATTCCTAGAGAACCTTGGTAAATTTCTCCAACAGTTAATTACTCTCACAATTAAAAATTGACTCCTAATTTCCAGTCTGAATTTGTCTAGCTTCAGTTTATAGCCACTGGATTATATTATACCTTATTGTACTAGACTGAAGAGCTCATTAGCAGAGAAAGTTATGATATGATCCAATGGACATTGAAATTAAACAAATTCAGACTGGATTGGGAATTTTTTCAATGAAATGTTTTTAGTTGAAAAATGCTGATTCATCAAAACAGAAACTGTTTGAGAAATAGTATTCTGTTCACTGAAATGGTGAATCAAAACACTTTTCATAAAAGAAGGGTTGAGATTTTAAAAACATCCCATTTCAACATTTTTGTAAATGAAAGTTTTGAATTTTCAAGTCAAGAGATTTTTTTTGTTTAGTAACTTCAGTAAATTTACACTAAAATGGTTTTGGAAAAAAAGAAAAAACGTCAAAATCTATTTTTTTCTTCAAAATTATCAAAACAGGTTTCAATTATCCTAAACTGTACTGGGTGGGGTGGGGGGCTTTCAATTTGTAAAACTTTTCAAGATTTCAACTGTTCATCCTGATTCAGGATGGGAAAATGTTTTGAAATGTTGAAAATTCTAGTGGAATTAGAGAGGAAAATCAATCCACACCCAGCCATACTACTAATAGAATAAAATAGAATACTTTAACAAAGAGCAGTTTGGCATATAATAAAGTTTGAGAATATTTGTCCGAGCTCTTGTAAGGTGAGGTTGGAGAATGTCAGGTGGAAAGGTAAAGAACGACCCTTCTAACAAAGCCCACCATCAACTTTTCATCTTGTGTTAGAAATACGAGTATACGGTTTTACACATTTTGATTTTAAGGTCAGGCTTGACAAAGCCCTGGCTGGGATGATTTAGTTGGTGTTGGTCCTGCTTTGAGCAGGGGGTTGGACTAGATGACCTCCTGAGGTCTCTTCTAACCCTGATATTCTATGATTCTAAGAGCACATAAGGAATGTGCTGAGGCCTTCAACCCTTTCATCTCTGTGCCATGCTATGAAGGAGTCAATCCATGTTGGCTCTGCAACTCGTCTCCCCTCTCTTGCTCCACCAAGCCCCATAGGCCAGGAGTGATAATGGAAAGACTTCTTACCAGCAGCCTCCAAAAAACAGGGGGGTGGGAGGAAGTGATTCCTGGCTGCACCCCTCAGGGGTGCACCCTGGCCAGGGTGACAGAGCTTGGAGGGACACCAATACCCTTGAAGCCTGGCAGGAGTGTGTGTTTTTACCTCCCCAGATCTCAAAGGGGGTGGAGAAGAGAAACTGACTTATAAAGCAAAAAATCAGAAAGAGTGATAGATGATCTCTATATTTTGTCAGCAGGACACCCGCGCACACACATTATCTCAAAGGGTGTGCTGTTACTCTCATTATTGATGTCAAGGGCAAATTGCAAATCATATAAGCAATGACACATTGTCAGGGTCTCACTCCTCATATATTCAAAGGCATGTTATGACTGATTTTGGTTGAAATTCATCCCTGGACAGAGAGAAGAACTAGACCTGTGCAGCACAAGGTACACACCTATGCCCTATTTTGAAGGTCTAGTTGGGATTTAAATGGTGAATAACCCATTCCACCGAGGAGATTTTTCACCCAATGAGAGCAGGAATAGGACTGTAGCACTGATCTGTCTATCATAGCAAATTTTAGAAAAATAATATTCTAACAAAAAATCATTCAGTCCTGTGTTTGTTACTGGGACAACTTTGTTTCTATTTGTATCTCTTTTCTATCATGGAACTAAAGTAACATTTACATTTGAAAAGTCAATGCAAAACTTACCCACTGTTATCTGGAGTCCATCTGCAAAGCAAAAAACACTTCTTAATGTAGGCATCATTTTAATTTCTTTTGGGTTAGTGAATATTATGCCTCTCCTCTGAAGATGAGGACTGAGAGGCCAATACGGACTGAGCAAGATTCATGGGTCCTACACATGCTTATCACAAGATGTGATATACCTCATCCAGTGCACTAAATGCCTCAACAACAACTCTGTGGGTAAAACCAGACAATCACCACTTTCTCAAATGAACTCACACAGAAAAATGAAAAAAAAGATAAAAACACCCTACCACCTGTGGGTGCACATTTTTACTAAACAATCACTCCATATCTGACCTCTCAGTCCTAATCCTCAAAGGAACCTGCACAACACCTTCAGAAGATTAGCCTGGGAGCTTAAATTCATAACTTTGCTAGGCACTAAAAGTCCTGATCTCAATAAAGTCACTGGATTTATGGTTTATTACAAGAATATGTAACCTAATAAACCCCTTTTTATCACATGACTGCAGAGGTGTAAACAGGCCATTTCACTTTGAATGGTCTCTTACAGTGTGTGCTAACCACTTATGATAAACAATACCTTGTATTTAGCTGTGTCATAAATATAAAGGGAAGGGTAAACCCCTTTAAAATCCCTCCTGGCCAGAGGAAAAATCCTCTCACCTGTAAAGGGTTAAGAAGCTAAAGGTAACCTCGCTGGCACCTGACCAAAATGACCAATGAGGAGACAAGATACTTTCAAAAGCTGGGAGGAGGGAGAAAAACAAAGGGTCTGTGTCTGTCTGTGTGATGCTTTTGCCGGGGACAGAACAGGAATGGAGTCTTAGAACTTAGTAAGTAATCTAGCTAGAGATGTGTTCGATTATGATTTCTTTAAATGGCTGAGAAAATAGCTGTGCTGAATAGAATGACTATTCCTGTCTGTGTGTCTTTTTTGTAACTTAAGGTTTTGCCTAGAGGGATTCTCTATGTTTTGAATCTAATTACCCTGTAAGGTATTCACCATCCTGATTTTACTTCTATTTACTTCTATTTCTATTAAAAGTCTTCTTGTAAGAAAACTGAATGCTTTTTCATTGTTCTGAGATCCAAGGGTTTGGGTCTGTGGTCACCTATGCAAATTGGTGAGGATTTTTACCAAACCTTCCCCAGGAAGTGGGGTGCAAGGGTTGGGAGGATTTTGGGGGGAAAGACGTTGCCAAACTACATTTTCTCAGGAACCCAGATAAAGTTTGGTGGTGGCAGTGGAAGTCCAAGGGCAAAGGATAAAATAGTTTGTACCTTGGGGAAGTTTTAACCTAAGCTGGTAAAAGTAAGCTTAGGAGGTTTTCATGCAGGTCCCCACATCTGTACCCTAGAGTTCAGAGTGGGGAAGGAATCTTGACAAGCTGTGACACTCTGAATGTTTCCCAGACCTGAGGAAGAGCTTCTGTGTAAGCTTGAAAGCTTGTCTCTCTCCCCAGTAGAGGTTGGTCTAATAAAAGTTATTACCTCACCCACCTTGTCTATTCTTTTTTCTCACTTTTTCTCATTCTTTTTTTTTTTCCTAATTTTTTCTTTTTTCTCATTCTAATGATGCATGGGCCAGACGCATGGTATTGACTAGATTTAGAGGTGGCCTAACTAGGTCCTGATTATGCCACCAGCTGCATCAGGAATCATTCCAGTACCTGCATCGACAGGTCCTCCTGGCCCACAACCCTGTGTATGGTCCTCTAAGAACACTGGGAGTCAGCGTTGGTCCTGAGTCTGCAGTTGGTTCTAGGCAGGTGAGACCTGTGATCCTGCAGAGTACAGCTGACAGCAGTGGAAGTCTGCACGGGTGTGAAGGTTGACAGCAGAGATCCCAATGCACAGATCCTTGTCAGTCACTGACACTGGTAAATTAACTGCAAAGCTAAGCTAGGCCCACAAATGCAGTGAATTCCTCCTAAACAGAATAGCCCAGTCTACACACTCAGTGTGGGATTTTCAAAAGTTAGGAACTCAGCTAAATCTAGACCAGACTTCTCCAGAAAAGACTGTACAATGCTTGTCATGCTGTAGTATCAAATTGCAGCTTTCAGCCCTCAGCCATTTGGGCCTTATGGCTCTACACAAAAAATGTTCACAATTTTCTTATTTTTCCTAATAATTCAGAAAAAAATATTCACTCTCTTCTCAGAAAGATCTGAACAGCTTTTCTTTAAAATCTTCGCAAAAGGGAAAAAAAATCTTTGGGCAAGGACAAAAGAGAGACCCTTCTAAATGAGAACAAGGCTCTTACACAAAGCTCTGAGCATCTGCTAATAGGGCTTTATAACAGAAACCATTTTCAGCCTTCTTCCTATTTGTCATTTCCGGGCCAGCTGTGATGTTAAATAGGGTTACTAAGGAATGAATTATTTCATTCATCAATAACAACAGAAGGTCCATTTTTCTTACCTAATTGAGACCTCATGGTTTGTAGTTCTAAAAAAAGACAGTAACAGGATCAGAAAAGTCTAATGTAGTTAGGAATTTTCCAGTTTCCACAAGCACCCACGCTTCCCGCACCCCTGGGATCTCTGTAATGCCAGCTCCAGTTCCCACTGGAGTGAAAGGAAACAGAAAGATCAGGAAATAATAAGACCTGGTATCCTCAGTCTTATGTCTCTTAAGCGTAAGTGGGCCCTTAAGGTCAATGACTTTTGCCAAATGGGGCCATTCTAGACATTCCATATGCAGGCCCAGATTCTCCTGTGTGGTGTGGCTGCTGTATGCTGAGCCCTCAGCACAAGGCTGGTGGCCACAGGAGGACTGACCAATTCTAGACAGATCCTTGGACAGCACAGTGTCTGCTATACCACACTTGTCCCTTGACTGCTTCACTAGGGGTAGTGGTTGTGACAGTCGGAGCATGGCCAGGGGTTTGCTTTTCCACCAATCCTGAACCAACTGAGCAGTGAACAGCAGAGCAGCTAACAGAAGGAGTTTGCCTGGGATTTGCCTGAGAGGAGGTACTCTAAGGGCTGTGTCAAGGTTCCTTCCCCACTCTGAACTCTAGGGTACAGATGTGGGGACCTGCATGAAAACCTCCTAAGCTTACTTTTACCAGCTTAGGTTAAAACTTCCCCAAGGTACAAACTGTTTTACCCTTTGCCCTTGGACTTCCACTGCCACCACCAAACTTTATCTGGGTTCCTGAGAAAATGTAGTTTGGCAACGTCTTTCCCCCCAAAATCCTCCCAACCCTTGCACCCCACTTCCTGGGGAAGGTTTGGTAAAAATCCTCACCAATTTGCATAGGTGACCACAGACCCAAACCCTTGGATCTTAGAACAACGAAAAAGCATTCAGTTTCCTTACAAGAAGACTTTTAATAGAAGTAAAAAAGAATCACCTCTGTAAAATCAGGATGGTGAATACCTTACAGGGTAATTAGATTCAAAACATAGAGAATCCCTCTAGGCAAAACCTTAAGTTACAAAAAAGACACACAGACAGGAATAGTCATTCTATTCAGCACAGCTATTTTCTCAGCCATTTAAAGAAATCATAATCGAACACATCTCTAGCTAGATTACTATGGTAATACTATAGTAATACTATAGTAATACTATACTGTACCATCTCAATTTCCAGTAACGGGCAGATTCCCTGCCCTCCTCTATTTCCTTTGTGACATTTAGCATAGGTCTACACAGGAGCTAGGATGTCTGATTCCGAGCTTTGGTGGGATGTGCAGGACAGACCTCTACTCAAACTTTTACGTAAAGATAGCATGGTGGCTGTGGCAGCACAGGGGGTGTCTTGGGCTCTCTGCCTAAGCGTGTACCCAGGGAGTTGGGTGGCATTGTACCTCCATGGCTACCTGGAACCAACATCTCTGCCACTGTGTCAACACTTATGTTTTTACCTTGCTAACTCAAGCAAGAAAAGTAACTAGACAAACAAATCTGCAACCTGGACTGTGAAAGTAATTATTCCTTAAATCAAGAGCCTAAGCCTAGCTGGCAAGTAAGACAGTAGCATGCACTTAACTGCACACAGTTACTATTCCACAGCAGTATACAGAATTTAAAACACATAATATTTATCTACTCAAAATGATTTTCCCAATTAACAGCATATACCATATCATGAGCACACTGAAATCATGAAAACATAACCACCATTATATACGTTTCTGAGCCTCCTCCATACACTTAAAGATATAATTACGAGAATGGCATGGCATTATCTAAGGTCTATAGTCTATGGTGATACAAAATCAGGCTTTCAATTTTCAAGAGAATATAAATAAAAATAGTCTAGGTGAATGAACCAACTTCCTGTGAAAGCAAGACATCAAGAGTTCTGCCTTGGGGATAATAATACATTTGAAGGGAGATGAAATCTCTTTGGATTGAGGAAAGAAAATGCAATGAAGAAATATGTTTTCATTTAAGACTATTCTTCTTGAGGAGAGTAGCAGATGAGTAATCAAGGAGAACTTACCATGCTCCTTCTGCAGTTGTTCTACAAAAGAAGAGTGTGATTTCAATGTCAAATTGGTTGAACAGGTATTACCTTACTTCACTGAAGAAGCTGTCACTGCAGACATACCCAATCATCAGCTTCCAGTTTTCTCATTCACAGTATTTCTTACACACCCGTTCCATCATCCAGAATCGGTAACAACTGTCAATATTGTACTCCATAACTCCATGAAACGAAGACCTGTGCTTTTCCAAAAATGGAGAACCAGCCTTCAACTCACCAAATCCTGTTTCCAAACGCCCTTCCCCACTCACACATCATCACAGATACATTATTAACAATGCCTTGAACCCGCAGTTGGTTCAGGGAACTATAGTGATACACACTATCAACAAACAATTTGGGCTCAATCTGATTAACAATAAACTCAAAAAGGAAAGGAAATTTACCTTTCTCTTTCCAAAGATTGTCCGAAAAAACAGAAAAGAAAAAGAATTGAAAGTAAAACAAGTCTTTCAACGTGCAATATATACTGTAGCATCTCAATTTCCACTAATGGGCATCTTCCGTATACTCTTCTCTACTTCCTTTGTGGCATTTAGCATAGGTCTAACAGGAGCTGCAGGTTTGGTGGGATGTACCTAGTACAGCTCTGCATGAACCTCTCCCTAAAAACAGCACTGTGGCTCTGGCAGCACAGGGAATGTCTTGGTTTCTCTGCCTAAGCACGTACCCAGGGAGTTGGGTAGCATTGTACCTCTATGACTAACCGGAGCTGACATTTCTGCCACTGTGTCAACACTTATGTTTTTACCTTGCTAACTCAAGTAAGAAAAATAACCTTGCTAACTCAAGTAAGAAAAACAACTGCATCCTGGACTGTGAGAGTGATTCTTCCTTGAATCAGGAGCCTAAGTCCTACCTTCCAAGTAAGATAGTAGAGTGCACTTAACTGCACACACAAAGGATGGCAAGGAGGACTACCTCCCTTTTCACCTTTAGTCCAGTTGTTATAGCACTCATGCAGTTTTGTGGGAGAGCCAGACCTCACCCTCTGCATGAGGTGGAGGAGACAGAGGTTAGAACTTGGGTTTCCCACCTCTCTCCTGAGAACCATAATCACTGGGCTGAAGGTTATAACAGAGGTCTGGAGCTGCAGCTAAAGAACATTCACTGGAGACTGAGGTGGGGCTCGGAAGCAGTGATGAAAGGTTGTGTTTGCATCCTATTCTCCTGTTCTGAGTTGCCTCTGCACTGGGATTTTCCCTCTTTGCAGAAAACAGCATCCTGAAGTTTGGTCTGAACTGTTCTGACATTAAGAGATCCTATGGGTATTTCAGAAGGCAGGTTGTGTGGATGTCGAGCCATGCCCCCCTTGTAATGGACACACTCCTTGCACTTGCTCACAAAGAGGGCAATATAGTAGCACCATACAAAGATTCCACATCACAACCGCAAACCAGTAGTACTCAGTTCAATTGTTTCTTTGTGGAAGATAACATATTGAAAGCAGCATGAAGAAGTTTCAGAGTAGCAGAGAATCTAACTAAATGGTGGGTTTTTTTTTTCTGACTGAAAGAGTTACTATTCCACAGCAGTATACAGAATTTAAAACACATAATATATATCTACTCAAAATGATTTTCCCAATTAACAGCATATACCATATCATGAACACATTGAAATCATGAATACATAAACAGCATTATAAACATGTGAGCCTCCTCCATACACTCAAAGATATAATTACCAGAACGGGAGGCATGGCATTATTTAAGGTTTATAGTCTATGGTGATACAAAAATCAGGCTTTCAATTTTTGAGTTATTATAAATATAAATAGTCTAGGTAAATGAACCAATTTCCTGTGAGCGCAAGCCATCAACTGCTCTGCTTTGGGGATGATAATACATTTGAAGGGTGAAGAAATCTCTTTGGATTGAGGAAAGCCAATGCAATGAAGAAATATCCATTTTCATTTATGAATATTCTTCCTGAGGAGAGTAGCAGATGAGTAATCAAAGAGAACTTACCGTGCTCCTTCTGGAGCTGTTCTGCAAAAGAAGAGTGATTTCAGTGACAAATTGGTGAACAGGTATTACCTTACTTCAGTGAAGAAGCTGTCACTGCAGACATACCCAGTCATCAGCTCCCAGTTTTCTCATTCATGGCCTTTCTTACACACTCGATCCATCACCCAGAACTGGTAACAACAGTCAATATTGTACTCCATAACTCCATGAAAAAGACAGTTACCTTTTCCGTAACTGGTGTTTCTTGAGATGTGATGCTCATGTCCATTCCACAATAGGTGTGCGTGCTCACCACATGCATTGGTGCCAGAAGTTTTTCCCTTAGCAGTACCTATAGCGGAGCGCCCCTAGCGACCCCTGGAGTGGCGCCGCCATGGTGTGGTAGAAGGGGTGCTGTGCACTCCCCCCGCCCTCAGTTCCTTCTTGCAAGACAACTCCAACAGAGGGGAAGGAGGGCAGGATGTGGAATGGACATGAGCAACACATCTCGAAGAACCCCAGTTACAGAAATGGTAACTGTCTTTTCTTCGTTGAGTTATTTCTCATGTGTATTCCACAATAGGTGATTTCAAGCTATATCTGTTGGAGGTGGGTAGGAGTTCACAGACACTCGGGATGGAGCACAGCACTGCCGAACCCGGCATCATCCCTGGTTTGGGAGACAATCGCATAATGTGAGGTAAACGTGTGAACCGATGACCATGTGGCAGCCCTACAGATGTTCTGAATAGGGACATGGGCCAGAAAGGCAGCCGACAAGGCTTGCACTCCAGTCGAGTGTGCCCTCACGAACAAGGTCAGCTCCCAGACTACTACACTGGGCAGCACAGCATGGGGAGGAGGTGACCAGCCCTCTGTGGAGAAAGAAGTGGTTCGGGACTATTTAGAAAAGCTGGATGAGCACAAGTCCATGGGGCCGGATGCACTGCATCCGAGAGTGCTAAAGGAGTTGGCGGATGTGATTGCAGAGCCATTGGCCATTATCTTTGAAAACTCATGGCTATCAGGGGAGGTCCCAGATGACTGGAAAAAGGGTAAAGTAGTGCCCATCTTTAAAAAAGGGAAGAAGGAGGATCCTGGGAACTACAGGCCACTCAGCCTCACCTCAGTCCCTGGAAAAATCATGGAGCAGGTCCTCAAGGAATCAATTCTGAAGCACTTAGAGGAGAAGAAAGAGATCAGAACAGTCAGCACGGATTCACCAAGGGCAAGTCATGCCTGACTAATCTAATTGCCTTCTATGATGAGATAACTGGCTCTGTGGATGAAGGGAAAGCAGTGGACGTGTTGTTCCTTGACCTTAGCAAAGCTTTTGACATGGTCTCCCACGGTATTCCTGCCAGCAAGTTAAAGAAGTATGGGCTGGATGAATGGACTATAAGGTGGATAGAAAGCTGGCTAGATTGTTGGGCTCAACGGGTAGTGATCAATGGCTCCATGTCTAGTTGGCAGCCAGTATCAAGTGGAGTGCCCCAGGAGTCGATCCTGGGGCCGGTTTTGTTCAATATCTTCATAAATGATCTGGAGGATGGTGTGGATTGCACCCTCAGCAAGTTTGCAGATGACACTAAACTGGGAGGAGTGGTAGATACGCTGGAGGGTAGGGATAGGATACAGAGGGCCCTAGACAAATTGGAGGATTGGGCCAAAAGAAATCTGATGAGGTTCAACAAGGACAAGTGCAGAGTCCTGCACTTAGGACGGAAGAATCCAATGCACCGCTACAGACTAGGGACCGAATGGCTCGGCAGCAGTTCTGCAGAAAAGGACCTAGGGGTTACAGTGGATGAGAAGTTGGACATGAGTCAACAGTGTGCCCTTGTTGCCAAGAAGGCCAATGGCATTTTGGGATGTATAAGTAGGGGCATTGCCAGCAGATAGAGGGACGTGATCGTTCCCCTCTATTTGACATTGGTGAGGCCTCATCTGGAGTACTGTGTCCAGTTTTGGGCCCCACACTACAAGAAGGATGTGGAAAAATTGGAAAGAGTCCAACGGAGGGCAACAAAAATGATTAGGGGACTGGAACACATGACTTATGAGGAGAGGCTGAGGGAACTGGGGATGTTTAGTTTTCAGAAGAGAAGAATGAGGGGGGATTTGATAGCTGCTTTCAACTACCTGAAAGGGGGTTCCAAAGAAGATGGCTCTAGACTGTTCTCAGTGGTAGCAGATGACAGAACAAGGAGTAATGGTCTCAAGTTGCAGTGGGGGAGATTTAGGTTGGATATTAGGAAAAACTTTTTCACTAAGAGGGTGGTGAAACACTGGAATGCGTTACCTAGGGAGGTGGTGGAATCTTCTTCCCTAGAAGTTTTTAAGGTCAGGCTTGACAAAGCCCTGGCTGGGATGATTTAATCGGGGATTGGTCCTGCTTTGAGCAGGGGGTTGGACTAGATGACATCCTGAGGTCCCTTCCAACCCTGATATTCTATGATTTACAACAATGGCAAAATATATTGAGGGGGAATCCATTCAGAGTTCCTTTTTTGCCATGATGTTCATTACTTATTGTAGCCCCATTGTCCTAACCATCAGGCTATAGAATAAGTCTTAATTTTTTCTTTCTCTGGACCAGTGACTGTTTAATTTTTTATCCAAAGTGGAGCAGCTTCAAGAGGAGAGATTGAAAGAGCACAATGTCAGAATATCCCATAGCGTATAGGAGTCCACAGTTCAAATCCTTTTTCCCCATTAGGAAGAAACAGGAATTGAATCTGGATCTCCCACATGCCAGGTGAGTGTACTAACCACTGGGATAAAAGCAATAAGGGAGCTGCTACTATCACCTTTTGTGGTGTGTCTTGCAACAAACAGCGTCAGTGCCTAGGGGCAGGTCTACACTTAAAAAGCTGCAGCTGTAGAGCTTTAATGGAGATGGCAGAGAGCGCTCCCGATGGTATAGGTAATCCACCTCTCTAAGGCTATGTCTACACTAGAGATCTTGCTGCTGCTCAGGTGTACCCATGAAGTTGCGCTGCTGTAAGATCTCTAGTGTAGCTGCTCTATATCAATGGGAAAGAGCTCTCCCATTGACATAATTAATCCACCCCAATAAGCAGCAGTTGCTATGTCAGAGGGAGAAGCTCTCCCGCTGATATAGCACTGTCCACACCAGCGTTTATGTTGGTGTAATTTATGCTGCTCAGGAACATGTTATACCAACGTAAATGGTAGTGTAGACATAGCGTGAGAAGCAGTAGCTGTGTGGCGGCAGAAGCCCTCCACTCAACATAGCACTGTGCACAGGCAGGCAGTTAGGTCTACGTCGCTCAGGGGTCTGGATTATTCACACTGCTGAGCGACATAGTAATATCAAGGTCAGTCTGTAGTGTAGAGCAGAGCTAGAGCTGGCTGCAGATTGCAAACAGACTTTGACACCTCCCTGAAGCCTGGACTTAGATGCCTGTGTTTGTAAGAGGAGTGGGGTTTAGCACACACCCCTCTCGTTGGCATTCCCCATTCTCTGACTTAGGTGATTCCCTGCCTATCATGCTGGCTTTTGTGGATCTATTTTAAGGTGCTGATCTCTCCCCAAGCATTTTGCTGGGAGTTTAGGTGCCTAACAGAGGATTATGGGGATCCCATCATTATCCCAGTGATTTTCTAGGTTCCTAAAAGTTAGGTATTGTGAAGCTCAGTATCACAACCACTAAGTTCCTCTGTGGTTCCAGGTACAAATTTATAAACATGTAAGTGTAAAGTGATGGGTTGTAAAGCAGAGGCCTAGAAAGAAATGCCTGTGTAAGAGACGCAGGCCACTTGTACTCCCTAAGGAACATGTTAACACTCTCCATCAGCAATGGATGTGAACTCCTCACAAGATTTCACCAACCATGAGCAGCATAGGTCTGACAAAAACACATTAGCCTTATGTTCCACAAACTCCTCCCCTAAAGAAATGAATAAAACAAGCAGGAACTCAAGCAAAGAAGAACTTGTACATGTCCCACCTGCAGAATGGCTTGATACCATCAATGTGACCAAATCTTTCCAAATAAGGGCTTGCCTACACGAGGAAGTTATCTCGGAATAATGTAGGATGTGAATCTAAAGTTCTATAGCTATTCTGGAGTAACTCCCCATGTGGACACTCTTTTTTCAGAGAGAGTGAATTTTCCAGTTTAGCTGAATCCACTTCTAAAATGGATTCAGCTAAACTGGAAATGACATTTTTTTTCCAGAAGAGGAGTGTCCAAAAGGGGGAGTTGTTCCAGAATAATTATGACAGACAATTTCACCATGTAGACAAGCCCAAAGAGTCATTGTTTTCCTTGGCAGTAGATGGAAACTCCACACCCTGAGCAATACTCTGTTTCCTATATTTGAGTGGAAACCTATCTGACTCCAATACACCCAGCACATAAGTTTCACAGACTCCCTATGCCACAGTCACATTAAGCCTTTTCTGCAGATATGCCTGTGGAGGGTGCTGAACAGGTCCCCACTATGTTCCTGACCCCATTTTATATACTGGGCACCATTAAAGATTATAAACCTCCCTCACTGCTAAACTGAGTAAATGTTATTGTTACAAAGAAGGCACATAGTTCCCCTCTGAATGTAGCTGTCCTGATACCAATTCAAACTTACTCTTCTTGTTGTCCTTTCCTTCTGAAAAAGAAAAGAAAGCCTCATGTTTAAGTACATTCACACACCAGTTTTAATAAAACCTGGACAAATACCATAACATACTGTGTCTAGTAGAGATTTCAGACATTCCCAAGTACATAATAATTAATATCAAGTTCCAAAAATCTTCTTGACCCGCCAAACTGTGTGAACTGAGGTACTGTAACACCTTAGGCCTCGGGTTGACTACAGAATGTCTGTTATTGTCCTCCTTGTAAATCTACTGAAATGAAACCAGAGACTGAAATTAGGCTTGGCTGAAAATTCTCTTGAAACTGTTTGTCAATGGATGATTAGGTTTACAACAAAATGGTGGGTTTTTTGCAAAAAATTTCTACATAACACAGGAAATGTTGATTTATCATAAAAAGCCAAACATCCCAAACCAAAAATATTTAGTTTTACGTGAAAATTTACATATTTTGGTGGAACATTTGAGAGAGGTTTTGGGGCGTGGGGGGGTTGGTTACCTCATGTTCCCATTCTCTTATATGGGCCAGTCAGGGTTCCTTCCCCACTCTGAACTCTGGGGTACAGATGTGGGGACCCGCATGAAAGACCCCCTAAGCTTATTTTTACCAGCTTAGGTTAAAAACTTCCCCAAGGCACAAATTCCACCTTGTCCTTGAACAGTAAGCTTATTTTTACCAGCTTAGGTTAAAAACTTCCCCAAGGCACAAATTCCACCTTGTCCTTGAACAGTATGCTGCCACCACCAAGTGATTTAGACAAAGAATCAGGGGAAGGACCACTTGGAGTTCCTGTTCCGTAAAATATCCCCCCAAGCCCCTTCACCCCATTTCCTGGGGAAGCTTGAGAATAATATACCAACCAAATAGGTAAACCAGACCCTTGGGTTTTTAGGACACTAAAAACCCCAATCAGATTCTTAAAAGAAGAATTTTATTTAAAGAAAAGGTAAAAGAATCACCTCTGTAAAATCAGGATGGAAGATAACTTTACAGGGTAACAAAAGATTCACAAACACAGAGGAACTCCCTGTAGGATTAGTTCAAAGTTACAAAAAAAAACAGGAATAAACCTCCCTCTAGCAAAGGGAAAATTCACAAGTGGAAAACAAAAGGTAATCTAACACGCCTTGCCTTATTTACTTACTCTTTTTGTAATATTAGAGACTGGTTCAGGATTGGTTTATAGGAGAAGGAGTTTTCTGACCTGATGCTTCTCTGCTTCCCAAGAGAACACACAAAACAAAGCCTCCCCCCCCCACAGATTTGAAAGTATCTTCTTTCCCCATTGGTCCTTTTGATCAGGTGCCAACCAGGTTATTTCAGCTTCTTAACCCCTTTGAGGTAAAGGGGGAATTCTAGGTTACCCTTAGCTGTATGGTTATGACAGGGCCAGTGAGACCATGATGAACAGACTCCCCTTACCAAGAGGTTCCTCAGAGTAAATAGTTCATCAGAAGTTCTACAGAGGTGAACTTTTCTATGGAAAAAATGCCATTTGGAACCACCTCTACCTGAGACTCGAAAGCCAGACAGGGTTTATCGAACATGATGTGGCAAACCCTACACAGTATTAGCTCAGAGCCATTACTGCTCTAATTTACACCAGCTGGTAAGGGTCCCTATGGGGCCATGTGCCACTTGCAAATTCCTGGACCAGAGGTGGGCTCTGCCATTCCCTCAATGAGCATAAATGATGGCTTAACACATTTTTAGTTTCAAACACATGCTGTGAGATAAACCATATACTGAAGGTTTTGAATGGGCCCAAAATATTTCTGGGTGCAGATCCTACTTCACTTTAACTAAGGCATTTTTCTGAATCATCAATGATAAGCCAATTCAAGAGATACAGTACCATACTGGCCCAACAAAATCTGCAGTGGCAAATGCTACAAAGTATGTCCTACATGCCATAACAAATGTCACAGCAGCATCTCTGGTGACAGGATGCAAAGAGGAGTCCTGGGAAGAACAGGCAAATGGAGGTGGCATCGGTCTTTGTTGGGCCTTCAGTCCTTGTGAGAGCAATGAGTGAGAGATGCCCTATGCAAAAATGCTACATAACTGAGGGTACTGAGGCTTCACTAATACTGAGAACAAGGGGAGATGGCAGCCATCTTGTAACAGGGAAGTTCTTTGTGGAGTTAAAGACCATTATCCTCCAGCAAACAGCATGCACTGATAAATAAATCTTCATTTAGAAAAAAAGTCACCAAAAAAACCCATTAATCATAACTCCCTCCCTCCCCCCAGCTCCCAATAAGATAAAACAAAATACACTGGAAAGGTGAAATACTTTTTCCCTCTGCCACACACTGTACATGTGGGGCGGGGGGCTCTGAAACTCAGAGACATGGGATCTGCTAACTAACCCTCCTGTGAGTTAATCTAGGTTCCAGCAAGTATAATGGGAGTTCTAGTGAAAAGGGTAGAAGAAAAAAAAATCTTGCTGTTGAACTAGGACAAAAGTTCTGAAGAAAATATGGTAATATGTCATTCTCAAAATAGTATTCTGAGAACGTACCCTCTGTCACTTGGACTCCATCTGAAAGAGAAATCAACATGGGAACTTTACTGGTTATTTCTAAAGGGAGTTTGGGACAGATTCTCTACCCTGTTCCTTTCCCTTTCCATGGCCCAGACAGTGCAAAGGGAGCAAACAGGGCACAGGGCATGTCAGGGGATAGAAGGAGACCTGATCAATCATACAAAGTCAGAATTCCCTCTAGCCAATCATCCTGAAATACACAAGCCTCATTCTCAGCCACAGAAATTCAACTTATGGTGTTCCTGAGCGGGGACTTCTGTGACATTGAAGACCTGGGATAATCAGGCTGTCTGCCCTGTGTGCCTCCAGTCCTTTAAGCATTTTGCTGCCTCACCCGGAGAGGATCACTGGGGCTATGGTGCTGTTTGAGTACAGTTTGGATGATAATTCTACCCAAACATAACCAGAGAAAATCATTTTCCCATTTGCTCTATTGTCTGTGATAAATTCAGTTGATAAAGTAAAACTCCTCTGACTTATTTAGTAAAATGTCCAGCATATGGGCTGCAGGGGGAGCAGACCCATTCTCCTTGCCCCCTGTGGGACACTGTACACACCAAGGGAGCAGGGAAAAAGCAGTGCCCATGTTCCCCTGAATACGGAGCTTGAAAGTCTGCCACGTGAGAGGGAGGGGACTTTACTCCCTACCTATTCACACTGTGCACCTGTACCAAGGCCAGGCAGAATCTGCCCCTTGCCCCGGAAGCCACACACCTTCCTAATTAACCACCTGTGAACTAATCTGGAGGGAGTAAAAACTCAGCAGAAAACAAATGGCTGCATGTTGAGTAGTGACATCTGAAAGTAACTACACAGGATCACTCCCAGAGCATTATTCTCTTTGGCTGTCAATGTTCAGAAAGCAATGGAACATTACCCTCCACTTGTTGGACTTGGGCTGAAAGAAAAATCACCAAATCATCTTTACAGTTTTCTCACAGACATTGTTTTCAATAGAGATGCAATTCCCAGGGTGAAAAATTACTGAACATGCATCCCTCAGCACCCATTGCTGAACCCTCTCATTCTACCCTACCCCCTTGATTCATGGTCTGATCCAGCTCCCCTCACTGGAAATGCTGCAGAATCTCCCACCATGAAATGCAAGTGTAAAATGCACCTCAGACCTACAGAAACACTGAGACACACCCTACCCCCTGGGCCTCTGCCACAGAAACACCAAACCCCCACTATCAAATTCAGAAAATTGCAACCAGTTTCAGACATGCTGCAGGCTTCCACCACTACCAGGCATACAGCAATGCCCAACCAACAGGGGGAAAACCTAATCAGGTTTTAACCAAATTCTGATAACACTAGCTGATGGCAGGAACAGAATCATATTCAGGAAATGTAGGGGTATTTCTTTCTTTATTTCTTACCAGCAACATTTTCGTTTACTAATCTTAGAAAAAATATGAGTGTGCAATCTCTCAACTATAATGTTAATAAACCCTTCAAATTAACTTCAACTTGTGAAACAATTCACTCATTAATCACTGTACTGTTTCACTGAAAACACTTCTGAGTAACAGACTATGTTAGGAGGTAGTATAGGTGAAATGAAAACCACGTAGTTCATTGCTGTTGATTCTCTGCCTTCAATTACATTAAAGCACAGGTAAGTCTGAGGGTAGAATTTGTCCCTCTCAGTATAACTGCTCAAACAGGAATGAACACTTATTCATTTCCATTTTGTGTGAATCCGCACAATAAAAAAAAAATATTTTCAATGTGTGCATATTTTTTCCAGATTTGGTGGATTGTTTAATGGAACTTTGCAGAAATTAGTAAAAAATACATCTACTAACCAATAATATATCCCCATTTACTAATGAGTGGGAAAGTCTTGAGTACAAGCAGGATTAAAAACATTTGGGAGGTTTTGTTATTGTTGTTGTATAACAATAGTTTTGCTTGCAACTGTTGAAAAGTCAATGCAATCTTACCTTTTCCCCCTCTTTTTGTCCCTAGTCAAACAAACAAAATATAGAGTGTCATTGTGCAACAAAGTCAAGAGGAAAAGCCTGCAACAACATTTATCTGAAATATTTCTTTCTTCAGTGTTAAAATGTCAGAATAATATTAAGTAGATAGTCTTGTTTCTTAGGTTTCTTTTAGGAACAATTGCTTTCCCTAGAGGATAGAAAAACACAAAATGGTAATACTTATTCTAGCAGATTGTAGGGTCTGCCTTAGTTAAGGTTTAGACTAGCCTTCTGTTTATAGCTCGACTTTCCTAGAATCTACCCAGCTACTTGCAGTGCCTTGAATTCTGATGTGCCATATGTGGGACCTGGCTTGGTTAGAGATCCAAATCTGGGGTAATTTGACCAATAGGTTTCCATGATAAAGCAACCTTGAAAAAATATTTTTCTTAAAGTTTATGGGTTCTATCATCATATTTTTGTCCATTGACAGGACTATGATCATTGCAGGACAGTTGCAATTGCTTGAGGGTACATGGAAATTGCTAGGTCTTTTGGGGAAAGCCAAAATCACACTGTTATCAGAAAAAAAATAGTTCTCATTTAGGGCAAATACCAAATGCTCATGAGCTAAATGGATTGCACTGAGTACCTAGAAGTTAACAGGTGATAAGTAAGTCAAGCCGGACATGACAAGAACAAATCATGTTAATCCAACCTAATAGCTTTCTTTGACAGGGTAGCAATTCTTGTGGATAGGGAAGAAGTGGTAGATGTGGTATATAATTACCTTAGTAAGGATTTTGATACTACCTCACATGACCTTCTCATGAACAAATTAGGAAAATACAAACTAGATGGAACTACTATATTGTGGGTGCATAACTGATTTGAGAACTGTTCCCAGAGAGTTGTTATCAATGGTTCACAATGAAACTGGAAGGGCATATTGCAGGGGTGGCCAAACTATAGCTCGTGAGCCGCATGTGGCTCTTTAACAGTTAAAGTATGGCTCTCAGAGTCCCCCATACACCTCCCCCCATTCTCCACCTAGGGATAGGGGCTTCTGCTCAGCAGGGTGGGGGGAAGGGGGTTCAGCCCTGCAGGGCATGCCTGCCAGGGCTCGGGGCTTCAGCAGGAGTGGGGCTGAAACCCCAAGCCCTGTCAGGCGTGCCCCTGCTCTTGAACTTCTGAAGATTGTTGTATGCAGCTCAGCAGGTCAGTAAGTTTGGCCACCCCGGCATACTGAGTGGAGTCCCAGAGGGTTTCTTCTCTGTATCAACTCCTTCTGTGGTTGTGGAAAACTGAGATGTGGAAGTATGTGTCTTTTAAGTAGAGTTTGGCACACCAATCCCCTGAATCCAGTGATGGAATGATTGACCCCAAGGACATCATGCAGAACTTCAGCTTCCTGAGATAGAGATTAAGCCAACACAGGCGTACAATGGGTCTGAGACCTCCCTTGGTCTTGGGAACCAGAAAGTACCAGCAATAGAACCCTTTTCCCCTTAACGGCAGCAGAACCTCTTCTACGGCTCCCATCTGAAGGAGAGAGATGAGTCCCTGAAGAGGGATGGGGAAGGTGGGTGGGAAAGTGGGATAGAAATAAACTGAAGGGCGTAACCAAACTTTATTATGTTCAAAACCCAGCAGTCAGAAGTGATCCACTTCCAGGTTCTGAAAAATGTGAAAGGTGGTTTGAAAAGATAGGGGTGACTGGATCCTGGATAGCAATTGGTAGGTTGTCCTCTATCAACTTGTCAAAATTAGTGTTTTGAGGAGACTGAGTGATATGGGGATGACTGACAGTCCTGTGGAGGAGGAAGATGGTGGAGATGGCCTACACCCAAATCCCTTGTTCTTCCTTCTCCACTAATCAAGCCTTGCCAGCTGGGCATAGAAATGCCTGTAATGCTGTGGCCTACACAGTCTCCTGGCTTGTGCTGGAGAATGCAGGCCCAGGAACTTTAGTGTTACCCTGAAGTCTTTTAGGCCATGCAATCTGGCATCATTTTGCTCTGAAAAGAACAAGCGTACCTCAAACAGCAGGTCCTGGAAGGTTTGTTTTACTTCCTGCAGGAACCCTAATGCCTGCAATTATGAGCTCCTGAGCATGGTGACTGATGTGGCCATAGATCTAGCCACAGAATTCGTGGCATCCAGGGCTGCCTGCAGAGAGGCCCAGCCCACTGTCTTGCCCTTGTACACGAGGGTTGAGAACTCCTACTGGCTGTCATGGGAAAGTCTGTCCTTGAACTTGTTCGTTGCTTCCCCCATGTTATTGTCATAGCAACCCAGCAGTGCCTGCTGGTTTGCTATGCAAAGTTGAAGCCACCCAGTCAAGTAGGCTTTCCTGCCCAGTATGTTCAGCTTCCGGGGCTCCTTCTCCTTTGCAGCAGACCTTGTCTGGCCCTGATGGTCCTTCTTGTTGGCATCCACCACAACAAGTGATCCAGAAGGAGGCTGAAAAAATAAAAACTCACATCCCTTGGCTGTCACTTTGTTAAAAGCTCAGCACTTCCATAAAGCACCTCCTTCCGCTGCAATGGCAAATGTCTTCACCTGCCATCTGAAATATCCATTTGCCTGATCCTTTCTCTTCTCTCCATATGACTGAGATTTGACCTGACTGAAGGGCAAATAGGATTCTGGGAAACCTTACCTTCTTCATTATGTTCAAAGAGAGAACATTTCTCATTGGCTAAACAGAAGTGGTTCTCAGCTCCATGCCCACACATATACACTCTCTCAAAGTGCCTGATCTTGAAACCATTCAAGAGATTAATGGCAAATTCCAATCTGACACCCTCGTGAAGTCCATTCGAAAAATTCCCAACGAGACTCAGCTCCCAACTGTAAAACCCCCCTTGTTACTGCAATAGAGGAAATGCTGAACATTACCACTGCTGTAGAGATCCTACATGTTACCTATTTCTGGAGTTCAAAAACATCCCATGAGATAAATATAAAAAAAAAAGATTATTAGAGAAAAAAATGTTGCTACCATATTTCTAAGAGTAAATCATAAGTCTCTCTCTCTCTCTCGGGGTTGGGGAGGGGGTGGAGGTGTGGCTTTCCACCCAGGGGAATATAAAAGGTGGCTGGGGTCTGTTTTGGGACACAGATTTCAGAGGGAATTTCTTGCAGACCCGAAATGAAAATGGATTTCTGTTCACTTGCTGAATGTTTTGGACAGACAGAAAAAATAAAAAAGAAACAACAATGGAACCATATATTGAGGAGGAATCCATTCAGAGTTCCTTTTTTAGTGCCATGATGTCCATTTCTTATTGTAGCCTCTTTGTATGGCACAAGAGGACTGGCCCCTGGGTTTCCCATTTTCCTAACCACCAGGTTACAGAATAAGTCTTATTTTCTCTCTCTCTCTGGCCCAGTGACTGTTTAATTAGTTATCCAAAGTGGAACAGCTGCACCATGTCAGACTATTCCATAGCACAGTGGTTACAACACTCATTTGAAAGGTAGGAGTCCTCAGTTCAAATCCTTTCTCCCCAGTAGACCGAATCAGGAATTGAACCTGGTTCTCCCACATCCCATGTGAGTGCACTAACCACTGGGCTAAAAGTAATAAGAGATCTGCTGCTATCTCTTCCCATGGTGTTCCTTGCAACAAATAGTTTCCATACCTTGGGGCAGGTCTACATGTAAAAGGCTGCAGCTCTAGTGCTTTAATAAAGATGCTCTAGGATGATGGCAAAGAACTCTCGCAGGGGTATAGTTAATCCACCTCTCCAAGGCTTATGTCAATGCGAGAGATCTTACAGCTATACCAATGCAGCTGTGCTGCTGTAAGATCTCCAGTGTAGCTGCTCTTCGCCAACAGGAGAGAGCTCTCCCACCAACATAATTAATCCTCCCCCAATGAGCAGTGGGAGCTATGTTGGGGGACACCAACACCCTTAAGCAACATAAGTTATACTGACATAAGTGGCAGTGTAGACATAGTGTGAGAGGCATTAGCTGTGTCAGGAGCAGAAGCCCTCCTCTCAACATAGTGCTGTGCACAGGGGACGATTAAGTTAATTTAACTACATCGCTCAGGAGTCTGGATTATTCACACCGCTGAGCGACATAGTAATACCAAGGCCAGTCGGTAGTGTAAAGCACAGCTAGAGCTGGCTGCAGATTGCAAACAGACATTGACACCTCGCTGAAACCTGGATTTAGATGCCTGTCTTTGTGAGAGCAGTGGGGTTTAGCACACACCCATCTCTTTGGCATCTCCCATTGTCTGTCTTAGGTGACTCCCTGCCTATCATGCTGGCTTTTGTGGATCCTATTTTAAGGTGCCTATCTCTCCCCAAGCATTGTGCAGGGAGCTTAGGTGCCTAACTCAAGTTTATGGGGATTCTATTGTTATTCCAGTGAGTTTCTAGGTGCCTAAAATCAGGTGTTGTGGTGCTAAGTGTCACAATCCCTAAGTCCCTATGTGGATCCAGGCATAGATACAGATTAATAAACATGTAAGTGTAAAGAGATGGGTTGTTAAGCAGAAACCTAGAAAGAGATGCCTGTGTAAGAGATGAAGGCCACTTTTCCTCCCTAAGAACATATTAACAATCTCCACCAGCAATGGATGTGGACCCCTGTCATAAATAGAAAGGGAAGGGTAAACCCCTTTAAAATCCCTCCTGGCCAGAGGAAATCTCCTCTCACCTGTAAAGGGTTAAGAAGCTAAAGGTAACCTCGCTGGCACCTGACCAAAATGACCAATGAGGAGACAAGATACTTTCAAAAGCTGGGAGGAGGGAGAGAAACAAAGGGTTTGTGTGTCTGTCTACATTTTGTCTTTGCCGGGGATAGACCAGGAATGAAGCCTTAGAACTTTTAGTAAGTAATCTAGCTAGGTATGTGTTAGATTATGATTTCTTTAAATGGCTGAGAAAAGAATTGTGCTGAATAGAATAACTATTTCTGTCTGTGTATCTTTTTTGTAACTTAAGGTTTTTGCCTAGAGGGGTTCTCTATGTTTTGAATCTAATTACCCTGTAAGGTATTTACCATCCTGATTTTACAGGGGGGATTTCTTATTTCTAATTCTATTTTTATTAAAAGTCTTCTTGTAAGAAAACTGAATGCTTTTTCATTGTTCTCAGATCCAGGGGTTTGGGTCTGTGGTCACCTATGCAAATTGGTGAGGCTTTTTATCCAACATTTCCCAGGAAAGGGAGGGTGCAAGTGTTGGGAGGATTGTTCATTGTTCTTAAGATCCAAGGGTCTGGGTCTGTAGTCACCTAGGCAAATTGGTGAGGCTTTTTACCAAACCTTGTCCAGGAAGTAGGGTGCAAGGTTTTTGGGAAGTATTTTGGGGGGAAAGACGTGTCCAAACAGCTCTTCCCCAGTAACCAGTATTTGTTTGGTGGTGGTAGCGGCCAATCCAAGGACAAAAGGGTGGAATATTTTGTACCTTGGGGAAGTTTTGATCTAAGCTGGTAAAGATAAGCTTAGGAGGTTTTTCATGCAGGTCCCCACATCTGTACCCTAGAGTTCAGAGTGGGGGAGGAACCTTGACAACCCCTCACAAGATTTCACCAACCATGAGGAGCATGGGTCTCACCAAAACACAGTAGACTTATGTTCCACAAGCTCCTCCACTAAAGAAGTGAATAAACCAGCAAGAACTCAAGCAAAGAACTTGTAGATGTCCCACCTGCAGAGCGGCTTGCTACCAAACCTTGTGACCAAACCTTTCCAAATAAGGGCTTGCCTACACGAGAAAATTGTCTCAAAGTGTACGGTATGAATTGAAAGCTCTATAGCTATTCTGGAGTAACTCTTATTGGCCTTTCCTTCTGAAAAAAGAAGGGCGGCCAGCACATCCCTCGGCCTGTGCTGCTTCCTGCAGCCCCCATTGGCCTGGAGCGGCGAACCGAGGTCAGTGGGAGCCATGATTGGCTGAACCTGTGGACGCAGCAGGTAAACAAACCGGCCCAGCCCACCAGGGGCTTTCCCTGAACAAGTGGCGGCCCTAGTTTGAGAAACACTGCCCTAGTGCACATTCAACTACTCCTGCTTCAAAGCAGAATAGATCAAAGTACATTAGGGAATTATTAGTGTGTGCCATCAGGATCCACAAGGACAGCTAATGCACTATTGATTCATACCCCAGCTTCCCATGCACTAACTGTTCATCTAGACATGTCCTAGGTTGCCAACCCATTGGTGGGCACAGCTCTGATGGAGAAGTGCAACACATTGTCTTCTGTACAGTATATCCCATTATTTTCTCTCAGGCCGAAAGCACCTCAGGGCTGGGACTGTCTCTCTCCCCAGGACCAAGGAGACTATCCCAGCAAAACAAAGACATAATGATAAAGTCATCTGTGAGTGAAAATGGTGTGACATCAAAGCAGACTTACTATCAACAATCTTGGTTGAATCTGAAAAAGAAAAAAAAATCCAAATGTTGAGATTTGTATATATTTTTTTGTTCACATTTATGCTACATTTTGAGAAGGGGCAAAATAGAGGGTGGATGCACATCCCAGTTTCCTGTAATCCAACACATTTCTGAAGCACCAGTTAGATTATTAGAGAAAAAAATGTTGCTCCCATATTTCTAAGAGTAAGTCCTCTCTCTCTCTCTCTCTCTCTCGGGGTGGGGGTGGGGGTGGATGGGTGGCTGAGGCCTGTTTTGAGACACAGATTTCAGAGGAAATTTCTTGCAGACCTGAAGTGCAAATGGATTTCTGTTCATTTCCTGAAAGTTTTGGACAGAAAATAGTAAAAAAGAAACAACAATGGCAACATGAATTGAGGATGAATCCATTCAGAGTTCATTTTTTTCTTCCATGATGTTCATGGCAGGGGGTTGGACTAGATGACCTCCTGAGGTCCCTTCCAACCCTGTTATACTATGATTCTATGATTCATTTCTTATTGTAGCCTCTTTGGGTGGCACAAGGGGACTGGCCCCTGTGTCTCCTATTTTCCTAACCACCAGGTTACAGAATAATCTTATTTTTTCTCTCTCTCTGGCCCAGTGACTGTTTAATTAGTTCTCCAAAGTAGAACAGCTGCACCAGGAGAGACTGAGAGAGCACCATGTCAAACTATCCCATAGCACAGTGGTTACAACATTCATCTGAAAGTTAGGAATCCCCCGTTCAAATCCTTTCTCCCCAGTAGGTAGAATCAGGAATTGAACCTTGGCCCTGGTCTACACTGGCGGCGGGGGTCAACCTATGATACGCAACTTCAGCTAGGCGAATAGCGTAGCTGAAGTCGGCGTATCTTAGGTCGGCTTACCTGTCTGTGAGGTAAGTGTTCCGGAGCCGGAGTTCCAGAGTCAATGGGAAGTGCGTTCGGGGATCGATTTTATCACATTACCATGAGACGCGATAAATCGATCCCCGATAGATCAATCACTACCCGCCAATCCGGCGGGTAGGGAAGACCTGTCCTTGGTCTCTCACATCCCAGGTGAGTGCACTAACCACTGGGCTAAAAGGGAGCTGCTATTATCACCTCCTCAGGTGTTTCTTGCAACAAACAGCTTCCATGCCTAGGGGCAGGCCTACACTTAAAAGGCTGCAGCTCTGGCACTTTAACAAAGGCGCTCTAGGCTGATGGCAGAGAGCTCTTGCAGGGGTATAGTTAATCCACTTCCCTAAGGCTATGACTACAATAGAGATCTTACAGCTGCTCGGGTATACCAACACAGCTGCTGTAAGATCTCAAATGTAGCCGCTCTATGCCAACAGGAGAGAGCTCTCCCATTGACATAATTAATCCTCCCCCAATGAGCGGTGGTAGCTATGTTGGTGAGACACCAACACCCTTGAGTGACATCAGTTATACCGATGTAAGTGGCAGGGTAGACATAGCATGAGAGGCAGTAGCTGTGTCAGCAGCAGAAGCCCTCCCCTCAACATACTGCTGTGCACAGGGGGCGGTTAAGTCAGTTTAACTATGTGGCTCAGGGGTCTGGATTATTTGCACCACTGTGCAACATAGTGATACTGATGTCAGTCTGTAGTGTAGAGCAGAGCTAGAGCTGGCTGCAGATTGCAAACAGACTTTGACACCTCCCTGAATCCTGGACTTAGATGCCTGTGTTTGTGAGAGGAGTGGGGTTTAGCACACATCCCTCTCGTTGGCATCCCCCATTGTATGGCTTAGGCAACTCCCTGCCTATCATGCTGGTTTCTGTGGATCCTATTTTAAGGTGCCTATCTCTCCCCAAGCATTGTGCAGGGAGCTTAGGTGCCTAACTGAGGTTTATGGGGATCCCATTGTTATCCCAGTGAGTTTGTAGGTGCCTAAAAGTTAGATGTGATGCTCAGTGTCACAACCCCTAAATCGCTCTGTGAATCCGTGTGTAGGTACAAATTAATAATCCTGTAAATGTAAAGAGAAGGGTTGTTAAGCAGAGGCCTAGAAAGAGTGGTCTGTGTGAGAGACACAGGCCTCTTTCTCTCCCTAAGGAACATATTAACAATCCACCAGTAATGGACTCCTCATGCAGAACCTGGGTCTGCTCAACACACAGCAGCCTTATGTTCTACAAGCTCCTCCACTAAAGAAGTGAATAAAACCAGCAGAAACTAAATCAAAGGAGAACTTGCACATGCCCTGTCTGCAGAATGGCTTGCTACCAAACTTTGTGGCCAAACCTTTCCAGATAAGGGCTTGCCTACATGAGGAAGTTATCTCGGAATAACATAAGGTATGCATTTAAAGCTCTATAGCTATTCTGGGGTAACTCCCCCTCTGGACACTCTTTTTCCAGAAAAATGACCTTTTCCAGTTTAGTTTAATCCACTTCCAAAATAGAGCAAGCTAACCAGAGTAAAATTTTATTGTTATATTGAAGGCACATAGTTCTCCTACAAATGTAGCTGTCCCAATATCAATTCAAACTTACTCTTCTTATTGTCCTTTCCTTCTGGAAAAGAATAAAAAAGGCTCATGTTTAAGTACATTCACACATCACTTCTAATAAAACCTGGGCAAACCGAAACCATAACGTCCTGCATCTACTAGAGATTCCAGACATTCCCAAGTACATAATACTTAATATCAAGTTCCAAAAAATCTTCTTGACCTGCCCTACTCCATGAACTGAGGTACTGTAACATCTTAGGCCTTGGCTTGACTACAGAATGTCATTTATCTCCTTGTAAATTTATTGAAATGAACTTGCATCCACACACAAAAGTGCTTCAATCCACTGTGGGGAGCATTAGGTAACATCACAAATTGTCTTTCAGTCTTCAGGGCTAAGTACTTATTGTGACTGAATTGTTTCAGTGCTGATGTGTATGGCGCTACATGCACAAATGTTGCAAATAGCCCTCCACACCAGGAGGTGTCATTAGTAATTTGGCTTCACAGTTGCCTTATCTGGTAAACCTCCAACAGTTCACTGGTTGAGAATCCCCTCTTACCCTCCTTGGCCTTCCCCCTAAGCCATCTCCACCTCCACAAACTGTCCCCTACTTCCACTAATGCCCCCCACACCACCCTCAAACATGAAATATCACAGGGAAGGGTGGGGTTTATAGAAACCCATTATAATGTGACCCCTGAACTGCCCTCCCATTTGTGACACTTGCAGGTCTTGGAGAACCAAAGGACCGTGGGAGAAGAAAGGGCTAACTCATGCACCTGGCCGTCTCTGGGGATGCAATGCAGGGGGAAGGAAGGAAGGACCCATGCTCAGTCATGTACTGGTTGTTCTGTCTAGGTGAACAGTTAGTGTACAGCAAGCTGGGATGTAAATCCACAGTGCAATAGCCAGCCATGTATTAAATGTCCGTGTACACCCTGCTGCAGAGCACATCAAAGCACATTAGGGAATCATTGGTGTGTGCCAGCAGGGTCCACATGGACAGCTAATGCATTATCAATTTACACCCCAGCTTGCCATGCAATAACTGTTCATCCAGACAAGCCCTAGGTTGCCAACCTGGTGGGGAAGTGCAACACATTGTCTTCTATCCAGTACATCTAATTCTCTTCTGCCAGGATGATAGCACCTCAGGGATGGGACTGTCTCTCCTCTGCAGGACCAAGAAGACTATCCCAGGAAAAGGAAGACATAATGCTAAAATCATCTGTGAGAGAAAACGGTATGACATCAAAGCAGACTTACTGACAAATATCCCAGACATTTCTAAAAAAGAAAAACATTTTTTACACATTGGTATTTTCAAATGTATGCTACAGAATAAAATCTCTGTCCTTGGGAGGTTCTGAAAGGAGCAAAATAGATGGTGGATGCACATCCCAGTTTCCTGAAATCCAACACATTTTGGAAGCATCAGTTAGAAACCAGAGACTGAAATTAGTGTTGATTAAAAATTCTCTCTTGAAACTGGTTTTCAGTGGAAGACTGGGTTTCCAACAAAATGATTTTTTTTTTTGCAAAGAGTATCTGCTTAATACAGAAAACATTGATTTGTCATAAAACAAACAAACAAAAAATATTTAGTTTTAACTGAAAAGAGAAATATTTTGGAGGAAAATTGGTGGGAGTTGTGATTCGGTTACCTCATGTCCCCATTTTCTTATATGGTCCAGGTTCCCCAACTGGACTATATATACCAAGATGCACCATGGCCAGTGAGACCATGATACACAGGCTCCGCTTACCAAGAGGGGTGACCATGGTTCATAAAAGATGTAGTCTATAGAGGTGAAATTTTCTATGGAAAAAATGCCATTTGGAACCACCTCTACCTGAGACCCAACACAAGACAGGGTTTATCAAATGTGATGTGGCAAACCCTACACAGTATTAGCTCAGAACCATTGCTGCCCTAACCTACACGAAATGGTGAGAAGCCCTATAGGGCTGGAGTACAGGTGAGCTCTGCCATTCCTTCAATGCATAGTCTTGCTCTCAACAAAGCCCTTATACCATTGGTGGTAAGAGCTACCTGTGCAGCCAGGATAATTACCTCGGAGGCCATACACTTTCCTAATTTACTATGGGTGAACTAATCAGGATGGAAGGAAAACCCAGCAGAAAACAAATGGCTCTTGCTGCATGTTGAGTAGTGACATTTGAAAGTAACTACACAGGATCACTCCTACAGTGTTATTCTGTTTGGCTGTCAATGTTCAGAAAGCAATGGAAAGTTACCCTCCACTTCTTGGGCACGGTCTGAAAGAAAAATCACCAAATCATCCATACACTTTTCTGACAGAAATTGGTTTGAACTGAGATGCAGTTCCCAAGGTGAAAAATTGCTGCACATGCATCCCTCAGCCCCCATTGCATAACCCTCTCATTCTACCTTACCCCTTGATTCATGGTCTGATCCAGCTCCCCTCACTGGAAATGCAGAATCTCCCACCATGAAATACAAGTGTAAAATCCACCTCAGATCTACAGTAACCCTGAACCACCCACTTTCTCACTGCCACAGGGATACCAAAACCCCACTGTGGAGGACACAAAACCACAACCAGTTTTCGACACGATGCAGACTTCCACCACTCCGAGGTGTGCACTGTTACCCAACCGATAGGGGGTAAAACCTGACCAAATATTAATTAAATTCCGAGAACACTTGCTGATAGGCAGGAACAGAAACATTCAGCAGATTATGGAGTATTTCTTTTTTTCTTACCAGCAAAATTTTCATTTACTAATCTAAGAAAAAATCAGTATGCAATCTCTCCACTAAGTTAATAAATCCTTCAGATTAATTTCAGCTTGTGAAACAATTCACTCATTAATCAGTGCATGTTTCACTAAAAAAAATTCTGAGTAATAGATTATTTTTTGGGGTAGCACAGGTGAGATGAAATCCCACATGACTCATTATTGTTAATCCTCTATAGCAGGGGTCGGCAACCTTTCAGAAGTGGTGTGCCGAGTCTTCATTTATTCACTCTAATTTAAGGTTTCGCGTGCCAGTAATACATTTTAATGTTTTTAGAAGGTCTCTTTCTATAAGTCTATAATATATAACTAAACTATTGTTCTATGTAAAGTAAATAAGGTTTTTAAAATCATAGAATCATAGAATATCAGGGTTGGAAGGGACCTCAGGAGGTCATCTAGTCCAACCCCCTGCTCAAAGCAGGACCAATCCACAACTAAATCATCCCAGCCAGGGCTTTGTCACACTTGACCTTAAAAACTTCGAAGGAAGGAGATTCCACCACCTCCCTAGGTAACGCATTCCAGTGTTTCACCACCCTCCTAGTGAAAAAGTTTTTCCTAATATCCAACCTAAATCTCCCCCACTGCAACTTGAGACCATTACTCCTTGTTCTGTCATCTGCTACCACTGCTACCACTGATCCATCCTCTTTGGAACCCCCTTTCAGATAGTTGAAAGCAGCTATCAAATCCCCCCTCATTCTTCTCTTCCGCAGAATAACAATCCCAGTTCCCTCAGCCTCTCCTCATAAGTCATGTGTTCCAGTCCCCTAATCATTTTTGTTCCCCTCCGCTGGACTCTTTCCAATTTTTCCACATCCTTCTTGTAGTGTGGGGCCCAAAACTGGACACAGTACTCCAGATGAGGCCTCACCCATGTCGAACAGAGGGGAATGATCACGTCCCTCGATCTGCTGGCAATGCCCCTACTTATACATCCCAAAATTCCATTGGCCTTCTTGGCAACAAGGGCACACTGTTGACTCATATCCAGCTTCTTGTCCACTGTAACCCCTAGATCCTTTTCTGCAGAACTGCTGCCTAGCCATTCGGTCCCTAGTCTGTAGCGGTGCATTGGATTCTTCCATCCTAAGTGCAGGACTCTGCACCTGTCCTTGTTGAACCTCATCAGATTTCTTTTGACCCAATCCTCTAATTTGTCTAGGGCCCTCTGTATCATATCCCTACCCTCCAGCGTATCTACCTCTCCTCCCAGTTTAGTGTCATCTGCAAACTCGCTGAGGGTGCAATCCACGCCATCCTCCAGATCATTAATGAAGATATTGAACAAAATTGGCCTGAGGACCGACCCTTGGGGCACTCCGCTTGATACCGGCTGCCAACTAGACATGGAGCCATTGATCACTACCCATTGAGCCCGACAATCTAGCCAACTTTTTATCCACTTTATAGTCCATTCATCCAGCCCATACTTCTTTAACTTGCTGGCAAGAATACTGTGGGAGACCATGTCAAAAGCTTTGCTAAGGTCAAGGAACAACACGTCCACTGCTTTTCCTTCATCCACAGAGCCAGTTATCTCACCATAGAAGGCAATTAGATTAGTCAGGCATGACTTACCCTTGGTGAATCCATGCTGACTGTTCCTGAACACTTTCTTCTCCTCTAAGTGCTTCATAGAATCATAGAATATTAGGGTTGGAAGGGACCTCAGGAGGTCATCTAGTCCAACCCACTGCTCAAAGCAGGACCAATCCCCAACTAAATAATTCAGAATTGATTCCTTGAGGACCTGCTCCATGATTTTTCCAGGGACTGAGGTGAGGCTGATTGGCCTGTAGTTCTCCGGATCCTCCTTCTTCCCTTTTTTAAAAATGGGCACTACATTAGCCTTTTTCCAGTCGTCTGGGACCTCCCCGATCGCCATGAGTTTTCAAAGATAATGGCCAATGGCTCTGCAATCACATCCGCCAACTCCTTTAGCACTCAGATGCAGCACATCCAGCCCCATGGACTTGTGCTCATCCAGCTTTTCTAAATAGTCCCGAACCACTTCTTTACCCATTTCAGAGGGCAGGATGTAAGTATTCCAGAAAATACAGTTAACATTTGCACTGCCCATCTTCTGTGTGTGTGAGTGAGAGAGAAGGAGAGAGAGAGTGAACCTGTTGAAATTTCCAGGAAGACTTACTCATTAATTCCTTGAGAGATTCTGGAAAAGAAAAACAGCTCTTTAAATACCTGCACATTGTTTTATCTAAACTGCATACCGATAAAATGTAACTGATTTTTATTACAATCCATATGTCCTGAGAAATAAGTTCCAGCCCAATCAACCATTATAACACACTGTGAATTGTTAATCTTTACAGCATTTCTTCATTAAATTGTATGATTTTCTGCATTAATATCCATAGCTTGATATGTCCCTGTGATTCACCTGCAGTTACGGCTAGATGTTTAAAGATATTAAACTGCCTATCTCCCATTGGTTTTAATGGGAGTTAGGTATCTAAATGCCTTTAAAAACTGACTCTTCGTCCTACAAACAACATTCACAGTTATTGATTTTAAAACCCAATGTTCAGCTTCATTCAATGGGATGTGTTGGATTAAGGAATATGTGACTCTGTTAATGGGATCAGATTCTAGGCTGTATCAAACCTAAGCTGCTACAGACATTTATGTGGACAGGATACTGTAAAGATTAAAAAAAGATGAAAAAAAATTGTATATCCTGTTGATCTTCCCTGAGTTAAACTGCTGAAAAATCCATGCAGACTTACTCCCTCCCATCTTGACAGATCCTGAAAAAAAGAAACACATCGAAGTGTCAGCACATTGCTTTATCCAAACGATGTCATTATAAAATGTAATCTGATTTTATCAACTAGAAATTGTCCTAAATGATAAGCAACAGAAGAACAATACTTTGGGGATTTTTACTAGATAATATTAAAACATTATCACCATACACTCCTATTATGGAGGCACACTAGTTCCAAAATAGTTAAGGGTTGTGAGAAGCTCACTTTTTTTAAAAGGTGTTTTTTCCAAGTGCTCTAAAATCCATATATGATGTTGATGCTGCTTCTTTGTACCTTAACTGTATGGTATGGAATGGAATGGTATGAGACACTGTCTGCATTCATAAAGTTTTTGATCAGTGAATGGTGCTCTTCCAGCAGTAGGAGTCATACTGTTTTATAGCGGTGTAAACTGAGGCAAAGACAGCAGAAGAGACTTGTCTGTGGTCATATAAAAAGTGTGTGTCAGAGTCAGGAATAGTTTTCTTGTCACTTCACTGAAGCTGTGTAAATACTGTAAATTGTGAACAACATGTTCTTGCCTGTAAATCTATCCTTTTACAGCAGTTAATTCTTTAGCTGGAACTGACTATTGGGTTGACCATGATTCACACATCTCCATGCAGCAGGTGTTTTGTCTGTGGGTTTAATATGAGCTCTTTGGGTATGCAGCAGGTTATAAATGTAAGCCCCCATGAAACTCTGTACAACCAGCACCTTTATCTCATCATGCGAACCATTATATACACTTCCAGTCTTTCAATACAGGGGACTGATCTTTTAATGAGTCTGCAAACAATTGCATTTTCCCAAAACAGCCAGGCATTTTTAATCGTTTTTCCCCGACTGAGCAGTTTCATGCTGAGTGGGTCCAGTTTCCTTTAACTTCTACTTTCACTAGGCCTCTCCAGTCATTCTCTGTTGCTCTCTGTTCCTGGGTTAGGAGCCCAGCCTCATTGCCATTTATTGTGTCTATTGCTCTTTGCATCACAATTGCAGTATGGAGAAACCGCATGGCACTGGTGGATCCCAGATAACTCTGTTTGTTAAATATAAACATCCAGGCAATGCTTAGGTGCATTAAAAATGCCTAGTGCTCTAAAATCCATATACGATGTCGATGGTGCTTCTGTGTACCTTAACTATTTCCTGGTTTTCAGACGTTTAAGTGTAATTTGCACTTTAAAGAATAGTGCTCTTCCAGCAGTAGGTGTCATAGTGTTTTATAAAGGTGAGTAAGAAATTGTATCCTCATTTTACAGAGGTGTAAACTGAGGCACAGACAGCAGAAGAGACTTGACTGTGGTCATATAAAAAAAGTGTGTGTCAGAGTCAGGAATAGTTTTCTTGTCACTTCGCTGGAGCTGGGTAAATACTGCAAACTTTGAACAACATGTTCTTGCCTGTAAATCTATCCTCTTACGACTATGAATTCTTTAGCTGGAACTGACAATTGGGTTGACCATTCCCTACTACACTCAGAGAGGCAGCTTGCTGCTGAGAACTAAGTTGTGACACTGAATAGTTCTCCCTAAATAACCTCAGTGACTGTCATAAGCCCCATAGACAATTTCCAGTACTTTCAAACCCAAGAATTAATAAGGTAAGTCCAAAGAATGGCTGAAATCTAGACTCATGTCTTCCATATTCTCTTAAGACAAATTGGCAAGTAAGAAGAGAGTTGCTTATTTTTATACAGTGAATCCTTGAGTATAGAAGAGTACTGGGAATGAACAAGCAGTCTAAACCCAAAGAATAAGGAGTTGGAGAGAGCATGAAAGAATCAAAGGGATACAGCTGGCTGCAAGGCGAAGCAACTAAATACGGCATCTCAAGAGGAGGAGGCGTCTAGAGTGAGGGGGAGTTTGATAGCAGCCTTTAATTACCTGAAGGGGGGGTTCCAAAAAGGATGGAGCTCAGCTGTTCTCAGTGATGGCAAATGACAGAACAAGGAGCAATGGTCTCAAGTTGCAGTGGGGGAGGTCTAGGTTGGATATTCGGAAACACTATTTCACTAGGAGGGTGGTGAAGCACTGGAATGCGTTAACTAGGGAGGTTGTGGAATCTCCATCCTCAGAGGTTTTTAAGCCCTGGCTTGACAAAGCCTTGGCTGGGATGATTTAGTTGGTGTTGGTCCTGCTCTGAACAGGGGGTTGGACTAGATGACCTTCTGAGGTCCCTTCCAACCCTAATATTCTATGATTCTATGATCTACATTGGTGAAAAAAAAGTAGAGGTTTGCTTTATTTTTTTAACTGATAAGGCTTTCCATTTATTGAGCCTTCTGGTAGAACTGATTGCCACAAGAAAAGCCACTGTAATTAAAAGCAAACACATTGATACAGAAACCACTGGCTCAGATGCCGGCTCCATCTATGGTTCCAGGACCAAATTCAATTTCCAAATGGCAAGTTGTTTCTGCCAATAGAGAAGCAAACCATTGGCGTGTGATGCAGTTATATGGGGGGAACTATTCAGTGCCAAACTCCTCACCTTTGGACTGTCACAGTAAATGCTGATAGGCATGGTCAACCAACAGTCCATTGCAGACAAATGGAATAACGATGTATGAGGATAATTACCAGACATGTAGGATTGTACATGAGTTCATTGTGACTGCATTTTTCCCTCATGTGCACACTTTCTATGAAGAAAAAAGAAAAGGAGTACTTGTGGCACCTTAGAGACTAACCAGTTTATTTGAGCATGAGCTTTCGTGAGCTACAGCTCACTTCATCGGATGCATAGCTATGCATCCGATGAAGTGAGCTGTAGCTCACGAAAGCTCATGCTCAAATAAACTGGTTAGTCTCTAAGGTGCCACAAGTACTCCTTTTCTTTTTTCTTTTTACGAATACAGACTAACACGGCTGTTACTCTGAAACTTTCTATGAATATTCCAGCAAACAGGATTAATTGGTGGTCTGTTAGGTTCAACAGTACATTTTCAGTTACCTTCACAGAAAGTCATTTTGACACCCAAGACTCTTCCTGATTCAGGAAGGTAAGTAGGCACAATGTTCTCTATGAATACCTTAGTTAGCCCTATCATTGAATTGATTTAGCCTTAAAGATTCCGAGAAACATTCTCTGCTAATTAACACTCTTCCTGTGAACTAATTTACAACGTCAAGAATTTCAATACTAGATTTTGTAAAAGGAACCAGTAAACAATGATTTATTTTTAATGGATAGGTTACAACATTGACAGTAATAGATGAAATCCTGCCCCATTGAAATAAATGGGAGCTTTGCTATTGACTTAAATAGGGCAGAATTTTACCCAAGAAATCACTCCCAGATCATTATTTTGTTTGAATGTAAACACACAGAAATTAATGAAAAATTCTACATAAGAATGCAAAATTAGAATAGAATAGAATAGAATAGAATAGAATAGACATCAGCTTGGCTGGTTCAAAGTGAAAGCAGTTATTTTCAGTGGAAAGGAGAAGGAAAGGAGTTCAAGGAGCCATTTACATATTTTAATACAACCAACCTGTATTTGGCTGAAATTGGTGAAAAAATTAGTGCAGACTCTGCTATTCTCCTCAAGTGTTTCTAAAAGATGGAGAGGAAATGTTTAAATATATAAGCACTGTGTTAAAAAGCAGTGTGCAATCATGCACAGTAATAATAATAATAATGTTAAACTATCAGATGCATAAATGCAGCAAAATCCCAATATTCTGAAGTGCTCAGAAACCATTCCAAACCTTAGTTAATCTGGAAATTCATAAAATCAGGGGAAATTGCAACAACACGCAAATACTCGAGACACAGAGACATGTCAAATTAAACACAGTCTGTAAAATACAAGCGTTACCCAGGAGGGTTTCACAGACAACTGTTCCTCCAACTCCAGAACCCTATTCAACATATACATGAAGCTGCTGGTACAGGAGCCCAGATGTTCAAAAGTTACTTACACATGTACCTTTCATTGACGTGAATGGAAATAGATGCCTAAATACATTTGAGGATCTGTGCCAATGTGACCTGATGAGCCAATAGTATGCAGATGCTCCCAGCTCTATATTTCTGTTTTATCTCCCAGCTTTCCTAACACATGGATGATATTAGCACCTGGATGAAGGGCAGCTGGCTAAAAATGAAACCAGTCAGGACTGTGGTGATGATGTTAGGATTAAAGAATGTTTGAAGAATTGGTTTCTTCAATAATATTCCCTACTGTAAAGGGTATTTACTGTCCAGTTCATGGTTCCCATAGATCCATAGGCCAGAAGAGACCTTTAGATCATCTAGTCTGACCGTGTGTGTGTTTGTGTGTGTGTGTGTGTGTGTAAAAACTACTCCCTCTGTATATACTATTCCTGTATATATACACAACACTACTCCCCTGTCTATACATCCAAAAAACATTGTATCACACTGGGAGCTCATGTTGACCCCTAAATCCTTTTCAGAGTCACTGCTCTCCAGGACACTGTTCTCCATTCTGTAGCTATGGGCTGCATTCCTATTCCCTACGTGGATAACTATGCATATGGCTTCATTAAAACACACTTTGCTTGAACAGATTCAGCTACCAATTGATCCTGGCTGCTCTGTATGACTGCCCTGTCCTCATCATTATTTACCATTCTGCCAATCTTTGTTTCATCTGCAATTTTTATCAACAGTGATTTTATATTTACTTCCAGATCATTGAGGAAAATGTTGAATAGCATTTATGCTAATGTTGAATAGTTTATGCTATGAATTTATGCTAATGTTCAAAATGTTGCGTAGTTCTGGCCTAGAACTGATCCCTGCAGAATCCCACTACAAACACCCGTATTCGATCATGTTTCCCCATGATGGCTATTTTTTTAGATCTGCCAACCACTTTTAATCCATTTTCTATGTGCTTTATTGATATTGCATAGTGCTAATTTTAAATCATAATGTCATGTGGTACTAATTTAAAAAAAAAGTCTAAGCATATTACATATTCAAAACTACCTTCATCAAACATAAGAACATAAGAGCGGCCATACTGGGTCAGACCAAAGGTCCATCTAGCCCAGTATCCTGTCTTCCGACAGTGGCCAATGCCAGAGCCGCAGAAGGAATGAATAGAACAGGCAATCATCAAGGGATCCAACCCCTTTCATCCATTCCCAGTTTCTGGCAAACAGAGTCTAGGAACTTTTAATCTGATTTATTTTCTTAAATGCCTAATCAAAGAATGAAATTAATTTTGTTTGACAAGACCTATTTTCCATAAAATCATGTTGACTGTGTGACGGGGCAAGGCCAGATGGCTATAGAAAAGTAGTGGGAGATAGATATATTAGCTCCAGGCTAAACAAATCCCTGGTACCAGGATAAGTTAAATAGCAGCTGCTCCAGGTCAGTTAAGACACCTGGGGCCAATTAAGAACTTCCAGAAGGCAGGGAGAATGCTAGGTTGATTGAGACACCTGAAGCCAATCAGGTACTGGCTGAAACTAGTTAAAAGCCTCCCAGTTAGTCAGGTGGGGGTGGATGTCAGGAGCTGTGAGAGGAAGTTGTGCTGTTGGAGAGACTGAGCAGTACACACCATATCAGGCACAAGGAAGGAGGCCCTAAGGTAAGGGTGAAGTGGAGCTTGAGGAAGTGGGGGCTGCTGTGGGGAAGTAGCCCAGGGAATTGTACATGTCATGTTTCTAAAAGTTCAGCTACCATAGCTGATACTATTAGGGTCCCTGGGCTGGAGCCTGGAGTAGAGGGTGGGCCTGGGCTCCCCCCTTTGCCCTCCCCCCCTCCCCAATTAATCACTGAGACTGGGAGACAACAGAGACTGTGCAAGGGAGGATAGCTTCTCCTCACCTCCCTTGCTGGCTTATGGTGAAAATGGCTCAGTAGACTGTGACCCTTATCTCTAGAGAGAGAAGGGTTACGTGGAGTGTCATAAATATAAAGGGAAGGGTAAACCCCTTTAAAATCCCTCCTGGCCAGAGGAAAAATCCTCTCACCTGTAAAGGGTTAAGAAGCTAAAGGTAACCTCGCTGGCACCTGACCAAAATGACCAATGAGGAGACAAGATACTTTCAAAAGCTGGGAGGAGGGAGAGAAACAAAGGGTCTGTGTCTGTGTCTGTCGGTATGCTGCTTTTGCTGGGGATAGACCAGGAATGGAGTCTGAGAACTTTAGTAAGTAATCTAGTTAGGTATGTGTTAGATTATGATTTCTTTAAATGGCTGAGAAAAGAATTGTGCTGAATAGAATGACTATTTCTGTCCGTGTGTCTTTTTTGTAACTTAAGGTTTTGCCTAGAGGGATTATCTATGTTCTGAATCTAATTACCCTGTAAGGTATCTACCATCTTGATTTTATAGAGGTGATTTCTTTACTTCTATTTATTTCTATTTCTATTCAAAGTCTTCTTGTAAGAAAACTGAAAGCTTTTTCATTGTTCTCAGATCCAAGGGTTTGGGTCTGTGGTCACCTATGCAAATTGGTGAGGATTTTTACCAAACCTTTCCCAGAAAGTGGGGTGCAAGAGTTGGGAGGATTTTGGGGGGAAAGACGTGTCCAAACTACGTTTCCCAGTAAACCCAGTTAGAGTTTGGTGGTGGCAGTGGATATTCCAAGGACAAAGGATAAAATTAATTTGTACCTTGGGGAAGTTTTAACCTAAGCTGGTAAAAGTAAGGTTAGGAGGTTTTCATGCCGGTCCCCACATCTGTACCCTAGAGTTCAGAGGGGGGGAGGAACCTTGACATGGTGGCAGAGTGGTGGGATTAACTTGAAATCATTTTGAGATCAATTTGAGATTTTTTGAACCAGAAATACAGATTTTAAAAAGGATTTTTTTTTTCTTTGGGACTGCTGGAAAGGAGGTCCAGAAAGCAGCTGAAACTGAAAGCAGCTTGTTTTTTCTCTGCTTTGGGGCCAGAGGAGAGAAAAAAGGGGATTATCTTTGTGAATTGCAGGTTTTCTTTGCCTGGAGGCAGGGTACTTAACCTCCTGCAGGGAAATTCACAGTCTTGGTAAACCAGAAGTTTTTTTTTCCCCTAAAAGTAAATAGGGGGGATGTTCTACCCATTTGCTGGAGACAAAAGTGGCAGGGGCTTTTTTTTTTTAGGATTTTGATTTTTTTACAAGAAGCACAAGTTTGAAAAGGACGTTTTTTTTTCCTTTAGGCTGCTGGTAAGCAGGTTTCCAAGTAGTTGGAGGTTTTTTGCTTTGATTTGGGGCCAGAGCAGAGACAAAGGGAATTGTCTTTTTCTGTAGGCTGACAATCACTATCAGAGAATAGGTATTCTATTCCAGCACAGCAAAATTTTACAGCCAAGTTTTGTTTGTTTATTTCTAAACCTCGGGTGTAAAGTTAGTTAAAAACAGAGAGGTTAAGATGACAAAATCCACGACTTGACAAACGCTGGAATTAGCCAAATTTCAGGCTGAGGAAAAACAAAGGGAACATGAAAGACAGATAGAACTCATGCGGCTGAAGGAGGAGGAGAGGGAAAAAGAGAGGAAGCATGCACTGGAGATGGAGAAGGTAAAGGCTCAGCAGAATATACCAACAAACCCTAGCAATCCTTCTCCAGGTACCACTCCCCACCCCAGAAAGTTCCCCACCTACAAGGCAGGCGATGATACTGGGGCCTTCCTAGAAAACTTCAAAAGGGCCTGCCTTGGGTACAACATCTCTACTGACCAATACATGGTAGAGCTGAGGCCGCAGCTCAGTGGACCCTTAGCTGAGGTGGCAGCTGAAATGCCTAAAGAACACATGAACAAGTATGAACTGTTTAAATCCAAGGCGAGAGTCAGAATGGGGATAACACAAAACCTAGGGCAAAATAGTCCATAATGAAAATCCCAAATAAACAAAAGCTTCTTTTGGCTTTTGGGATATCTCTGAGGCCCACCCTCTGAACTCTGCTCATAGTCCCCAGAAGGTTACGTCTCAGTCTCTGTATCTCTACTTATGGCAGATGCCCACATCCCTCCTCCTGGGGTTGGGTAATTCAAGCAGTTGTTTCCTCTCTCCTTAAACTAGGTATCCCCAGTTCTGCTCCAGGAGCACGGCTGTAATTTAGCCCACTGTAGGCCCTTAGCCGGCTGCTCCCTCAGCTGGTCCTTTTCCCTAGTTAGTGCTCAAGGGTTCAGCAGCCTCATCTTCTCCTGTGTGTCTGCCTTGTTATGACAGAGCAGGGAGCATATATGCTAGTCCCCCATTCTCCAGCTCATTCCTGATTGGTTGGATGAATCGGGAACCTTACCCCACCCTCTGTGCATGGCTCCTGGTCCTTGAACCTTGAAAATATAGTGATGGAATTTCCTACCAAGCATCATTCAGTCCCAGGATCACTTCCCCTCTATACATATCCCCTTAGGTCCTTATATTAGACCTTGTATTGGACCTTATATTGGCAGACCACTAGGCACTACTGTCTTTAAGGAACAGACTGCCCCTTCACACTCATCCTACAGCCACAGACCTGGCCACTGTAATCCATACATTAGTAACCTCAAGGTTTGATTACTGCACATCATCAAAGCTAGGAATGTAGCCACACACCTTAAAACACTCCTGAACTTCCAATTGTCATAGTTTCAGGGTTAACTGCAGCTTTGACCACGCCCACACTTCTGCTCCTTCTTGAGGGCACCAACCTTAGGTTTCAGGCTCCCAGCCATCACCTTGCTTAGGCAGAGACCTGCATCTCTCTCCCTCCCAACCAGGGTTTCAGCCTTCCAGTCCCTCTGCACCTCACTGTGATTTTCCAGCAGGTCTGACCAGTTATCTTAGGTGCATGTACACAAACACAAGGAGCCTGGGAGACAAGCAGGAAGAACTGGAAGTCCTGGCACAATCAAGGCACTATGATGTGATTGGAATAACAGAGACTTGGTGGGGTAACTCACATAACTGGATCATTGTCATGGATGGGTATAAACTGTTAAAGAAAGACAGGCGAGGGAGAAAAGGTGGAGGAGTTGCACTGTATGTAAGAGAGCAGTATGACTGCTCAGAGCTCCGGTATGAAACTGGAAAAAAAGCCTGTTGACAGTCTTTAGGTTAAGTTTAGAGGCAAGAGCAACAAGGGTGATGTCATGGTGGGCAACTGCTATAGACCACCAGACCAGGAGGATGAGGTAGACAAGGCTTTCTTTGAACAACTAACAGAAGTTTCCAGATCACAGGCCCTGATTCTCATGGGGGACTTCAGTCACCCTGACATCTGCTGGGAGAACAATACAGAAGTGCACAGATAATCCAGGAAGTTTTTGGAGACTGTTGAGTACAACTTCCTGGTACAAGTGCTGGAGGAACCAACCAAGGGCCATACTCCTCTTGACCTGCTGCTCACAAACAGGGAAGAATTGGTAAGGGAGGTAGAAGTGGGTGGCAACCTGGGCAGCAGTGCGCATGAGATGGTTGAGTTCAGGATCCTGACAAAAGGAAGAAAAGAGAGCAGGGGAAGAAGTAGTCTTGGTACATCAGGTGGCAGCTCCCCAGGGGGTTTCTGTGATTCAACCTGTCACAATCAGGAAAGCCAAACTGCTACTGGAATTGCAGCTAGCAACAGACAAGAAAGGTAACAGAAAGTGTTTCTACAGGTATGTTAGCAACAAAAAGATGGTAAGGGAAAGTGTAGGACCCTTACTGAATGGGGGAGGAAACCTAATAACACTGTTGACTCATATCCAGCTTCTCGTCCACTGTAACCCCTAGGTCCTTTTCTGCAGAACTGCTGCCTAGCCATTCGGTCCCTAGTCTGTAGCGGTGCATGGGATTCTTCCGTCCTAAGTGCAGGACTCTGCACTTGTCCTTGTTGAACCTCATCAGATTTCTTTTCGCCCAATCCTCTAATTTGTCTAGGTCCCTCTGTATCCTATCCCTACCCTCCAGCGTATCTACCACTCCTCCCAGTTTAGTGTCATCTGCAAACTTGTTGAGAGTGCAATCCACACTATTCTCCAGATCATTAATGAAGATGTTAAACGAAACCGGCCCCAGGACCGACCCTTGGGGCACTCTGCTTGATACCAGCTGCCAACTAGACATGGAGCCATTGATCACGACTCGGTGAGCCCATCAATCTAGCCAGCTTTCTATCCACCTTATAGTCCATTCATCCAGCCCATACTTCTTTAACTTGCTGACAAGAATATTGTGGGAGACCATATCAAAAGCTTTGCTAAAGTCAAGGAATAACACATCCACAGCTTTCCCCTCGTCCACGGAGACAGTTATCTCATCAGAGAAGGCAATTAGGTTAATCAGGCATGACTTGCCCTTGGTGAATCCATGCTGACTGTTCCTGATCACTTTCCTCTCCTCAAAGTGCTTCAAAAATGATTCCTTGAGGACCTGCTCCATGATTTTTCCAGGGACTAAGGTGAGGCTGACTGGCCTGTAGTTTCCTGGATCCTCCTTCTTCCCTTTTTTAAAGATGGGCACTACATTAGCCTTTTTCCAGTCATGCGAGATCTCGCCCAATCCCCATGAGTTTTCAGAGATAATGGCCAATAGCTCTGCAATCACATCTGCCAACTCCTTTAGCACCCTCAGATGCAGTGCACCTGGCCCCATGGACTTGTGCTCGTCCATCTTTTCTAAATAGTCCTGAACCACTATTTTCTCCACAGAGGGCTGGTCACTCCTCCCCATACTGTGCTGCCCAGTGCCGTAGTCTGCGAGCTGACCTTGTTCGTGAAGATAGAGGTAAAAAAAGCATTGAGTTAGCTTTTCCCACATCCTCTGTCACTAGGTTGCCTCCCCCATTCAGTAAGGGGCCCACACTTTCCTTGAACTTCTCCTTGTTGCTAACATACCTACAGAAACCCTTCTTGTTACTCTTAACATCCCTTGCTAGCTGCAAATCCAAGTGTGATTTGGCCTTCCTGATATCACTCCTGCATGCCTAAGCAATATTTTTATACTCTTCCCTGGTCATTTGTCTAAGCTTCCACTTCTTGTAAGCTTCTTTTTTCTGTTTAATATCAGCAAGGATTTCACTGTTAAGCCAAGCTGGTCACCTGCCATATTTACTATTCTTTCTACACTGGAATGGGTTACCTAGGGAGGTAGTGGAATCTTCATCCTTAGAGGTTTTTAAGGCCGGCTTGACAACATCCTAGCTGGGATGAATTAGTTGGTGTTGGTTCTACTTTGAGCAGGGGTTGGTCTAGACGGCCTCCTGAGGTCTCTTCCAAACCTGATTTTTGATGATTCTATGATACGCAAGGCCTCCATGCAACCCTCTATCGTACCCATCGTTCACAGATACTTGGGTGATGGGTTTAGTATCGAAAACTGAGTAGAACACAATAGAAAGTTCCTCTCTCTCTCTATCACAATGACCAACCAATACTGCTCTGCTGTAATGGAACTGTGAAAGTATCAACAGACAGAGGAAGCCTCATGAGCTCAGCAGAGAGCATTTCCATGGGAGCCAGACCTAGGGTATAGAACTCATACTGACAGAAGACAAGAATGAGCACAGACCTCACTAAATATAAAGCTCCTTTCTTTTCCATAGATTTTCCACCAGAAATTCTTCATGCACATTGAGACACAGAACAAACCCTCACACATACACATGCAGAAAAAATAAATATCCCTAAAATCGAGTCATACTACAGGCTGGGAAAGAAGGAAGAGAATTGCTGTTTCTATTTTTAAATATTTGGGACATGATCAGGTATTACAATGGTGGAAGCCATATAGGTAACTTGGTAGATAAGGAAGGAGAGGTCCAGGAGAAAGACAGTAAGTGTCAATTCATTTATAAACAGTTGTTTGCAAAGGGACATTTTGCCCCACTGCTACACAGGGCAATAAGAAGATGGATTGCTTGTGCTCTTCCTTCTCCCCACACCCGGTCCTAGACCCAAAGGGATTGCACCTAGTTCCAGTGCAGAGCGTTTCCTCAGTTACTGCAGAGCAGACAGCAGACTTTGCCCATAAAGGGCTATGCTCTGTTTTGTGTGGTCAGACCTGGGCTTTATAACTGTGCCAGTTCTTATCAGCTACAAGTATTTTGCCTGATATGGTTTATTATTTAACCTTAAGAACAGCCTGTTTTATTGCCTAAATACCTCAAAGGTTTGTGTGAACTTTAGAAGGGCAGTTACAGAAAATAGGACATGGAAGCCATATACCATATCTGCAGTAAATGCCAATCTAAACCTACACATACCTGTTTTCCTGTAATAGGAATTGCTCATGCAGTATATTTTGCTAAGTACCCATGGAATCATTATACATATATCTACCTACCTATATCAAGATCTAGATATCAATATATAAAAAATAAACACTAACATAACCTTCATATGTGGCACTGGTAAGACTACTACTAGACACAGTTCTGGTGTCCACACTTTGTAAAGGATGTTGAAAAATTGGTAGGGATTCAAGAGGAGAGTGACAAGAATGATTCAAGGTCTGGAAAACTTACTTTACAGTGAGAGAATAAAGCAGTGCTGTCTATGTAGGTTACCAAAGTGTCCTAGTTTCTTCCCCTCAGTATTACTCCTCTTCAGAGGCTGATTAAGATTTATTGGATCCCTGGGCACAAAGAACATTTGGGCCCCCCACACTCCCGCCATGGGGCCCCTCCCACTGCTCCTTGCCTTCCCCCCATGGCCCTGCCTCCTGGCCTGGCCTCAAGCCAGGCCATGGTAAGAGCTGCCCAGAAAGTCTGGGCTCCTGTGGGGAGCCCTGGACCCTCCACCTGTCCTAGATGGCACGACCTGGGGAGCAGGGACATGGGCCAAGGGCTGCTCTCTGGCACCCCAGTTCCTCACCCAGGGCAGGCTCCCCACCGCTGCCCAGGCTGCCTGGGCAGCTCTTAGTACAGTCTAGGGTGACCATACACCCTGTTTTGGTGAGGACAGTCCCATTTTTAAGCCCTGCCCCAGACGTCCTGATTTTTTTTTTTTTTGGCAAAACTGGTAATTTGTCCATCATAGTTGGCAAGAGCAAATGGGACAAATGCCCAGTTTTGTGAAAAAGAGGCTTGGGGGGGCAGCTCCATGTGGGGAGGGGGGAGAGAGGGGTTCGGGGGTCCCTAGAAGGGAAGGTGTGTTTACAAATAAAAGAGAGGGGAAATTTTGGCTGTCTAAAAGGCCCATTCAAATAGGGAAGGAATGAATCTGAGTGAGGGTGAGAGGGGAGCAGAGAAAAGCCTAGATAGCTTATATATAATGTACTGGTGTCACGGTTCCTTCCCTACACTGAACTCTAGGGTACAGATGTGGGGACCTGCATGAAAGACCCCCTAAGCTTATTCTTACCAGCTTAAGTTAAAAACTTCCCCAAGGTACAAACTTTGCCTTGTCCTTGAACAGTATGCTGCCACCACCAAGCGTTTTAAACAAAGAACAGGGAAAAAGCCCACTTGGAGATGTCTTCCCCCAAAATATCCCCCCAAGCCCTACAACCCCTTTCCTGGGGAAGGCTTGATAATAATATCCTCACCAATTGGTACAGGTGATCACAGACCCAAACCCTTGGATCTTAAGAACAATGAAAAATCAATCAGGTTCTTAAAAGAAGAATTTTATTTAAAGAAAAGGTAAAAGAATCACCTCTGTAAAATCAGGATGGTAAATACTTTACAGGGTAATCAGATTCAAAACATAGAGCATCCCTCTAGGCAAAACCTTAAGTTACAAAAAGACACAAAAACAGGAATATACATTCCCTCCAGCACAGCTTATTTTACAAGCTGTCAAGGTTCCTTCCCCACTCTGAACTCTAGGGTATAGATGTGGGGACCTGCATGAAAAAACCCCTAAGCTTATTTTTACCAGCTTAGGTTAAAACTTCCCCAAGGTACAAACTATTTTACCTTTTGCCCTTGGACTTTATTGCTGCCACCACCAAGTGTCTAACAAATATATAACAGGGAAAGAACCCGCTTGGAAACATCTTTCCTCCCAAAATCCTCCCAAACCCTACACCCCCTTTCCTGGGGTAGGCTTGATAAAAATCCTCACCAATTTGCATAGGTGAACACGGACCCAAACCCTTGGATCTTAAGAACAATGAAAAAGCAATCCGGTTCTTAAAAGAAGAATTTTAATTGAAGAAAAAGTAAAAGAATCACCTCTGTAAAATCAGGATGATAAACACCTTACAGGATAATCAGATTCAAAACATAGAGAATCCCTCTAGGCAAAACCTTAAGTTACAAAAAGACAAAAAAACAGGAATATACATTCCATTCAGCACAGCTATTTTATCAGCCATTTAAACAAAACAGAATCTAACACATATCTAGCTAGATTACTTACTACGTTCTAAGGCTCCATTCCTTTTCTGTTCCCGGCAAAAGCATCACACAGACAGAGAGAACATTTGTTTCTCCCCCACCCTCCAGCTTTGAAAGTATCTTGTCTCCTCACTGGTCATTTTGGTCAGGTGCCAGAGAAGTTATCCTACCTTCTTAACCCTTTACAAGTGAAAGGGTTTTTCCTCTTGCCAGGAGGGATTTAAAGGTGTTTACCCTTCCCTTTATATTTATGACACAAGCCATTAAACAAAAGAAAATCTAACGCATTTTCTAGCTAGATTACTTACTAACTTTACAGGAGTTGTAAGGCTTGCATTCCTGATCTGTTCCCTGCAAAAGCATCACACAGACAGACAAAAGCCTCTTTCCCTACCTCCAGATTTGAAAGAATCTTGCCCCCTCATCGGTGATGTTGGTCAGGTGTCAGTGAGGTTACCTGAGCTTCTTAACCCTTTACAGGTGAAAGGATTTTGCCTCTGGCCAGGAGGGATTTTATAGCCTGTATACAGAAAGGTGGTTACCCTTCCCTTTACATTTATGACAACTGGGCTGGCTGGAAAAGTCTTTTTAAAAAAACAGCTATGGGGGAAAACCACCTATTTAGTGAAGACAACAAAGGAACCATGCACAGTTGCTGCACTTTATTTTACTGCCTTTATTGTTTTAAATGACTTAGAACTGCCTATCTGATTGTAAATGGTTTGATAAAGAAAAAACATGTTACGATTTAAAATACTTCAATTATTCCTATTTAACTTAGATCCGATATGTAATTTTTCCTTTTTAAGTTGTTTGGGAAGCTTATGTAGTCAGAGCATCTGAGCACAGGCCATGGAGCCAGAAAAATGAGTTCTCCTCCTTGCTAGGTGATCTTTGCTTGTTTCGTAACTTTGCATTCTCTGAGTTTCCACATTATAAAATGATTTTTACTTACTTATCTCCCAGCAAGGCATGAGGATTAATTATTTAGCTTTTATAAAGCAGACTGAAGTTTAAAAACACTGAATATAAACTATATATTTGTTGGAAAAATACTAGATTGTAAGCTGCTCAGGGTGGAAACCTTGTCTCTTTACATGTCAAAGAATCTAAAACACTAATTAAAAAGGCAGCATAAAATAAATATGAATGGAAATAAATGGTTCAATGCACTAAAATTGTGGCTATCTTAAACTTGTCACCTTGTCAATAAATTGTTTGGTTTTGAATTAATAACCCTGCTGATACTTGTGACAGAGGTACTGGAGCTTGCAGTTTCAGGTGAGTGAGTTTGGACAGCTGCAGTTGTCTGTAGAAATAATACAGCATTATGCCAGAGAACTCTGCCTAAGTGCCAAATATTGTAATAGCTGAAACATGAGGGTTTTCATTAAAACAGTATTGTCTGTTTGTAAGTGTTGGGGACTGGGAGTCAGGACGCTTGAGTTCTCTAATTAGAAGTGATACTATATTTACTCTGTGCTTGATTGTAGGAATTCACTTAACCTCTGTGTGTTTCACTACACCCATGTGTAAAATGGGGAGGGGGGAGAAGGGCTAAGGGGGCCAGATCCACAAGGCAGGTGGAGGCGGGTAGAGAGAGGCGGGGGGGCAGATCTATGCGGGAGTGAGGGGAGAGGAGAGAGGAGTTCAGGGGGGGTGCAGCTTCACACAGGAGATGGAGGGGTGAGGAGAGAGTGGCTTGGGGGGGCAGCTCTGTGTGGGAGATGGAGGGGGGAGAAAGCGGCAGGAGGGCAGCTCCGTGCAGGGCAGGGGAATATGTTCACCCGACCACAACTCCAGTTTCTGGTCTGGCCAGGGGGACAGGTCTCAGGGGGAAGAGGAGGAGCAAGGTGGCAGGGCAATATCTGGGGGGGGGAGAGGAGGAGCAGGGGGCGGGGCCAGGATGCTGGCCTGCGAGGTCCCCCAAATTGACTGGGGCCCCTGGGCATGGGCCCTGTTGGCCTGTGTGGTAATCTGCTACTGCTCCTCTTGCCCTCTTCTCCCCTGCCCTGTCCCCCTTACCACTCTTCCCTTCAGTGTCCCCTCCCTCTGCCCTTTAGCTGATCCTCTGCCTAACTAACCCTCCTCTCCCAAAAAATCCAATGTAGCAGTAACTACTATTTGCTACTCTCTCTTTGTTCCCCTCTGCTTGTGTGCTTTACCCCTCCCCCCCTCGTCTGTCGTCTCTATTTAGAAAGTAACTTCTTGAGGGCGGGGACCATCTTTTTGTTCTGTGTTTGTACATGGCCTGGCACAATGGGGTCATAATCCATGACTGGGGCGTCTAGCACTGCCATGGTACATCTAATAAGTAATGCAGGGCACCTAGCACAATGCGGTACTTGGTCATGACTGGGGCTCCTAGGCCCTACCATAATATACACACACAAATAGAGAAAGAAAGAAAGAAAGAAAGAACTTGTTCCTGTCTACAAATACCTAGAGAGATAGAGAGACTCAAGATATCTAACGCTGGGTGGCTCTTGAATCTGTCAGTCAGAGGCATAAAAAGCAACCAGCTGCTAGAAGTTCAAGCCAGAAATATTCAAGCTGGAACTAAGATACAGCTTTTGAATAATGAGGGTGTCAAGGTTCCTCCCCCACTCTGAACTCTAGGGTACAGATGTGGGGACCTGCATGAAAAACCTCCTAAGCTTATCTTTACCAGCTTAGGTCAAAACTTCCCCAAGGTACAAAATATTCCACCCTTTTGTCCTTGGATTGGCCGCTACCACCACCAAACAAATACTGGTTACTGGGGAAGAGCTGTTTGGACACGTCTTTCCCCCCAAAATACTTCCCAAAAACCTTGCACCCTACTTCCTGGACAAGGTTTGGTAAAAAGCCTCACCAATTTGCCTAGGTGACTACAGACCCAGACCCTTGGATCTTAAGAACAATGAACAATCCTCCCAACACTTGCACCCTCCCTTTCCTGGGAAATGTTGGATAAAAAGCCTCACCAATTTGCATAGGTGACCACAGACCCAAACCCCTGGATCTGAGAACAATGAAAAAGCATTCAGTTTTCTTACAAGAAGACTTTTAATAAAAATAGAATTAGAAATAAGAAATCCCCCCTGTAAAATCAGGATGGTAAATACCTTACAGGGTAATTAGATTCAAAACATAGAGAACCCCTCTAGGCAAAAACCTTAAGTTACAAAAAAGATACACAGACAGAAATAGTTATTCTATTCAGCACAATTCTTTTCTCAGCCATTTAAAGAAATCATAATCTAACACATACCTAGCTAGATTACTTACTAAAAGTTCTAAGGCTTCATTCCTGGTCTATCCCTGGCAAAGACAAAATGTAGACAGACCCACAAACCCTTTGTTTCTCTCCCTCCTACCAGCTTTTGAAAGTATCTTGTCTCCTCATTGGTCATTTTGGTCAGGTGCCAGCGAGGTTACCTTTAGCTTCTTAACCCTTTACAGGTGAGAGGAGATTTCCTCTGGCCAGGAGGGATTTTAAAGGGGTTTACCCTTCCCTTTCTATTTATGACAGAGGGTAATTAATCATTGGAACAGCTGCCCATACCTTCTGGGGTATTGGGAGTTGACCCAATCACTCGGATTCCCTCCCTTGGATTCTTTAAATCAAATCCGAATGTCTCTTTCTAAAAGGTCTGCTCCAGCTCAACCATGTTAGAGTCAGTGCTGGAATCAGCTGGTGGAATTCTCTGGCCTGTTTACACAGGTGCTCAGACTGGATTAACACAGAGGTCTCTTCCAGGCTTGGAATCTATGAATCTAACGTGTCTTAATAATTTATTAATTTTATTATTATTTAATAAATTAGGGATACCACAATCCCCACTTTTTATCTGCTACATATATTAAATTTTCAGTGTTTTAATTATTATTATTTATTTGTACTGTGTGCAACCTAGCAACAGCCTGACAGGGCTAGGCAGCGTACACATGTATTTAATAAAATAAAATAAAATACCTGCCCAAACAGGTCTATACTCTACGTATGAAGCAAGAGAACAAAACAAACACTTGGGTGTGGGTGGGGGCATGTGGAACATTAGGAAACAATTATATAATTGTGATTTCGGCTCCCTGGATGCTGAACCACCCCTGAGTTTTTTTGAAGGAGAAATCTGAAGGATGAAAATACTGTGGTTTGCATGTTTCATATTATTTATATCAATAACAATCATTCACTCTTTCTTCAAGTGGTCAAATAAAAGTTGTGATCACGAGCCCTTATGTAGCCATTTTTGAGTGAAGAGAAATGTACAGCATCCCTCCGGTCCTGCTTCTTCTCTATATGGGCTACTTACTAACAGAGAACATTTATTTTAGGTTTTCAAAACAACTGTGGATTGTTTGCCCTGATCAGGACAGAGGTCTTATTTTTCTTTGGTTTCTATACAATGTCAAACACACCTATAGCACTGCTATCGTAAAAAATTGTTATTTTAATTTAAATCATTCTCTAAATGAGATGGCACTGTACAGATATTTCTGTGATTTTTAATATCTGCAATTAATAGCAGAACTGGGTGAATAATAGATTTTCAATTTGGTGTCAGAAAGACGCTCCCCTGAAAAAATACAGTTAAACAAAATGTTTCATTTTGTTTTTTGAGTGTTTTACCTTTTTGTGTTTTGGTTTAATTAAATTAGCAAATATTTACATGAAAGAGCATTTTGAAATGAAAGGTTAAAATGTTTCATTTACAAAAAGTCAAAACAAAACATTTCAACTTTTTCAGTAATTTTTATACCATTTTTTTCAGCAAAAGCTATTCACCAAGTTCAACCTAAGTGTGCCAACTGTTTCAGTTGACCTGAAAAAATAAAATCACCTAGTCCTTGTTGACAGGCTGATGTTCCCAACAGACCTTTAATTGGACAAACAGAAAATAAACAAGTAAATTAAGCAAATTGACAGAAAATCCGAAATGAACGTACATCTTAAGAATCCACCTATTTATAATCAGATATGGAGAAAAAGGTAGAAAGTGACGTTTGTGACCTAAGTTGGAGGATGTGTTTTAACCACATCTAGCCCTCAGTGGGTGTGATGGAAAGAATACTTGAGATACTCCTGAAAAAATAGTTGATGTTGTTATTTATTATCAGGACAAGGAAAAAAGCTAAACACTATCAAGGAGACACAGGAAAATAGCAATTGCCATGTTGGATCTGACAAGGTGCAAGAGCCCTGTAATAGCCATTACTGAATAATCTGCACATAGAGGATATTTTATCTGACATATTTTATGTTCCTTTACGACATTGTCTTTGCTTGAGCTTGATTTCTATTTTCTGAAGGAATCAGTTCAGGTCAATTATCATTGTGAACCTGGCTGTTTCAACATGCTATTTTACCCTTTGTCTACCTGCTACCTTTGTTGTATGTGTGTGTTACTCTGGGCAGTACGAGAATTGTCTCTCCTCTTTTGTACTCGAAAGCTTGTAACATCTGAAATTTGGCCAGTTTGAGGGTTGCTGAAGTTACTCATTATTAAAGTTTTATTAGACTTAATTGCCTCTTTGATCATACTCATTTTTTCATAAATACCATCCTTTTGCTGATCGATGTGCTGATAGAATAACGCTATAAGATAGGAACTTCAACAACAAAACTTTCAATTTGTAGCAATGGAACAAAGCCTTATTTAGAAAAAAAGTATGAAAATTGACTCACATTTTCACTTTGAAGATAATCACAGACTCTGTGAGTGCCTTCTGGAATATCCCGTTGAGTAAGAGCATTGATCGGAAGTCACTCTCTTCTCTCTTTCTCTGAAACAGAAACCAGTCTCCCTTCTGGAAAATCAAAGTGCAAGTTTCACTCACTGCAGCTGGTATGCAAAAAAGTGCAAAGGTTCAAAGAGCAAGACTCTCCCTGTTATGCTCACAACACACATACACAGAGTTAGAAAGAAACCCTACTCTTGCTAGATGGTTGCAACTTAACACCACTCTATATCTTTGAATCCAGACATTTAACACTCAACAAGAAAACACAGAAATAGATCCAGCAGACTGCTACCTAAGGCAGAGAGGCACAACTCAACCCATCTTGATCCAGACTGTCCCGATAGTAGACTGATTGCCGAAGATCCATATTGCACACTTCCACTCAGAGCCCACTCTTGCAAGCAGGACCAGGAAACCCAGTAGAATTTAAAGTGACAATTTTTAATTTTAATACCATCCCACCTAAACAGTGTGGTTGTTATGTGACCTCGCTCTTTAAATGTGAAGGTACATTTGATCTAAACCAAATTAAATGGTAACAATTCAGAAAAAATGGGGTTTCCTCAAAATCAACATTTTCCATGAGGAAATTTCAGTTTGCTGAAATTTTTGTACTTACATTGAAAGAGTCTTCATGAAGAGTTCTCTTAAAACATCTGCTCAGTGTGCAGCAGCAGTCAAAAAATGTTAACAGAATGTTAGGCACCCTCAGGAAAGGGATAGATAGTAAGGGTATGTCTACACTATGAAATTAGCTTGATATTATAGAAGTTGATTTTTAGAAATCGATTTTATACAGTCCATTGTGTATGTCCACATTAAGCGCATTAAGTCGGCAGAGTGCATCCTCACTACCATGGCTAGCATCGACTTACGGAGCGATGCACTATGGGTAGCTATCTCACAGTTCCTGCAGTCTCCGCCACCCATTGGAATTCTGGGTTAAGCTCCCAATGCCTGATGGGGCAAAAACATTGTCGCGGGTGGTTTTGGGTACATGTCGTCAGTCGCCCTTTCCTCCGTGAAAGCAATGGCAGACAATCATTTCGCGCCTTTTTTCCATGCAGACCCCATACTGCTTTCAGCAGACGGTGCAGTAGGACTGCTAACCGTCGTCATCCACCGCTTCCGCTGCAACTCTGCTCTGCTGCTATTGTCTCAATAGCGAATTTCTCCATGTTGTTTGTCATGGGCTCCCAGGTACGTGCATTCTTCCTCAGAAAATGTTAGCGCGGTGCTAACAGTCATCCTCCACCACTTCTGCTGCAACTCTGCTCTCCTACTCTCATGAATCCACCTCGCAGGTCCTCTCGTTGTTGTCTATAAATATCTATTCTCATGGCATCCGTCGTCAGCCACCTTCTGCTGCAACTCTGCTCTCCTGCTCTCCTGCAGACGCCATACCACGGCAAGCATGGAGCCCGCTCAGATCACTGCGGCAGTTATGAGCATTGTAAACACCTCGCGCATTATCCTGCAGTATGTGCAGAACCAGAACCTCCAAAAGCAGGCGAGGAGGCTTCAGCAGCATGGTGACGAGAGTGATGAGGACTTGGACACAGACTTCTCTCAAAGTATGGGCCTAGGCAATTTGGACATCCTGGTGGCAATGGGGCAGGCTCATGCTGTGGAAAGCCGATTCTGGGCCCAGAAAACAAGCGCCACCTGGTGGGACTGCATAGTGTTGCAGGTCTGGGATGATTCCCAGTGGCTGCGAAACTTTTGCATGCGTAAGGGCACTTCCATGGAACTTTGTGACTTGTTTTCCCCTGCCCTGAAGCGCAAGAATACCAAGATGAGAGCAGCCCTCACAGTTCACAAGCAAGTGGCAATAGCCCTCTGGAAGCTTGCAATGCCAGACAGCTACCGGTTAGTCGGGAATCAATTTGGAGTGGGCAAATCTACTGTGGGGGCTGCTGTGATACAAGTAGCCAACGTGATCACTGAGCTGCTACTATCAAGGGTAGTGACTCTGGGAAATGTGCGGGTCATAGTGGATGGCTTTGCTGCAATGGGATTCCCTAACTGGGTGGGATGATAGATGGAACACATATACCTATCTTGGGACCGGACCAGAACAGGAAGTATCATAAAGCCGAAATATCAATCCACGGTACACCCACACGTTGGATACCACTTGCCGTTCTGGTCACCTCATCTCAAAACAGATACATTAGAATTGGAAATGGTGCAGTGATAATTTACCCCTTCACAAGAAGCAGGGGCCACTCAGAGAAATTAATAGGCAGAAGGTTTAAAACAAATATAAGAAAGTAGTGCTTCACACAACACACAGTCAACCTGTGGATCTTATTTCCAGGGGATGTTGTGAAGGCAAAAACTATAACAGGGATCAAAAAAAGAATTAGATAAGTTCCTGGATAGGTCCACCAATGGCTATTAGCCAGTACAGTCAGGGATGCAACCCCTAGACTCTGACTGCAAGAAGCTGGGACCTGACAACAGGGGAGGAATCACTCAATAATTGTCCTGTTCTATTGATTCCCGCTGAAGCACTTGGCATTGGTTATCATTGGGAGACAGGATACTGGGCTAGATGGACCATTGGTCTGACCCTTTATGGCTGTTCTTATGTTCTCATGCCAATGTCCCAGAGCTCTCTGTGTGGAAATTATTTACAATTTACAGATCATATAGTTATCATATAATGAAACTGATGCAGGAAACACTTTGTTTATATCTCCCCTTCTGAACAGCCCCTTTCTGTTTCCCTATATCCATGTCTACATTACAAACTTCGGTTAATGCAAGTTATGTCAGCACATAACCACCACCGTTAATGTATCTTCTGTGCACGGCTTATACTAACCAGGAGGGCTTGTGTCAATGCAGAGTGCAGCGCACCATGCGTAGGTACCCCAATGTGCCACACGTCACGCTGTCTGACGTAATGCCTTTTGGGAACTTTTCATATGTGTTGTGGGGGTAGAAATGAGTCAGGCAGGGACCTCTGGGAGCTTGGGGTCAAATTCCCAGCATGCAACTTCTTCATCCCCTAAATCCATCCACATCCCATAATTTTCACACGTTGTTTTAAAAAATCCCACAAACTTGTGTGGCGCTTTTCTGTGTCTGCCATCTCTGACAGACGTATGGATCCTACAGAAGTCTGCACCATTCCCATGAACATTGCAAATACAGGACACACAATTATCCTGCATTTGCAGACCTCCAGGAAGTACTGCAACAATTAATTCTTCATGGACAAGTCCTTCATGGACAAGTTGCTGAAGAACATAGCAAAAAACAATTCAAGGGCCATTAATCATCTCCTGTTATGGAGGACTGTGATTCTAGGCAATGTGCAGGAAATCACGGATGGATTTGTAGCAACAGGGTTTCTGAAATGTGGTGAGGTGATATAGGGCACACATACCCCTATTTTGGCATAAATCCACCTGGCCCCAGAGTACACCAAGAGAAAGGTCTACTGTTCCATGGATATGCAAACATTGGTGGATCACTGGGGACACTTCACTGATATCAATGTGGGCTGGTTAGGAAAGGTGCATGAACATAAGAACACAAGAATGGCCATACCAGGTCAGACCAAAGGTCCATCCAGCCCAGCATCCCGTCTGCAGACAGTGGCCAATGCCAGGTGCCCCGGAGGGAGTGAACCTAACAGGTAATGATCAAGTGATCTCTCTCCTGCTATCCATCTCCACCCTCTGACAAACAGAGGCTAGGGACACCATTCCTTACCCATCCTGGCTAATAGCCATTAATGGACTTAACCTCCATGAATTTATCTGGTTCTCTTTTAAACCCTGTTATAGTCCTAACCTTCACAACCTCCTCAGGCAAGGAGTTCCACAGGTTGACTGTGTGCTGAGTGAAGAACAACTTCCTTTTATTCGTTTTAAACCTGCTGCCCATTAATTTCATTTGGTGGCCCCTAGTTCTCATATTATGGGAACAAGCCAATAACTTTTCCTTATTCACTTTCTCCACCCCACTCATGATTTTATATACCTCTATCATATCCCCCCTTAGTCTCCTTTTTTCCAAGCTGAAAAGCCCTAGCCTCTTTAATCTCTCCTCATATGGGACCTGTTCCAAACCCCTAACCATTTCAGTTGCCCTTCTCTGAACCTTTTCTAATGCCAGTATATTTTTTTGAGGAGACCACATCTGTACACAATATTCAAGATGTGGGAGTAACACGGATTTATATAAGGGGAATAAGATATTCTCCATCTTACTCTCTCTCCCTTTTTTAATGATTCCTAACATCCTGTTCACTTTTTTCACTGCCGTTGTGCACCACGTGGACGTCTTCAGAGAACTATCCATGATGACTCCAAGATCTCTTTCCTGATTAGTTGTAGCTAAATTAGCCCCCATCATATTGTATGTATAGTCGGGGTTATTTTTTCCAATGTGCATTACTTTACATTTATCCACATTAAATTTCATTTGCCATTTTGTTGCCCAATCACTTAGTTTTGTGAGATCTTTTTGAAGTTCTTCACAGTCTGCTTTCTTAACTATCTTGATCAGTTTAGTATCGTCTGCAAACTTTGCCACCTCACTGTTTACCCCTTTCTCCAGATCATTTATGAATAAGTTGAATAGGATTGGTCCTAGGACTGACCCTTGGGGAACACCACTAGTTACCCCTCTCCATACTGAAAATTTACCATTTATTCCTACCCTTTGTTCCCTGTCTTTTAACCAATTCTCAATCCATGAGAGGATCTTCCCTCTTATCCCATGACAATTTAATTTACATAAGAGCCTTTGGTGAAGCACCTTGTCAAAGGCTTTCTGGAAATCTAAATATACTATGTCCACTGGATCCCCCTTGTCCACATGTTTGCTGACCCCTTCAAAGAACTCTAATAGATTAGTAAGACATGATTTCCCTTTACAGAAACCATGTTGACTTTTTCCCAACAATTTATGTTCTTCTATGTGTCTGACAATTTTATTCTTTACTATTGTTTCTACTAATTTGCCCAGTACTGATGTTAGATTTACCGGTCTGTAATTGTAATTGATACTCACATCTTTGAAAACCCAGGAATTTTCAGAAAGCTACAAGCAGAGACTATCTTTCCCAACTTGTGGATTACCACTGGCAATGTTGAAATGCCAGTGGTGATCCTGGGGGACCCAGCCTACCCCTGGCTCCCCTGGGTCATAAACCTGTACTCTGGCTACCTTGACATCCCCCAAAGAAAGATTCAACTACCAGTTCAGCAGGTGCAGAATGACAGCCAAATGAGTTTTTGATAGATTGAAGAGATGCTGTCGTGGTTTACTCACAAGATTGTCTCTCAGTGAGAAAAATATCCCAATGGTTATAGCTGCCTGCTGTGTCCTGCATAATAGCTGTGAAGCAAAGGGGGCAAGTTGCCATCAGGGAGGAGGGTGGAGGCTGTCTACTGAGTTTGAGCAGCCAGACACAAGGGCTATTAGAAAAGCTCAGCGTGGAGCAATACAGCTCAGAGACACTTTGAAGAAGCACTTTGATAGTGAGCCACAGTGATTCATGGTATTGTACTGTACTGTGCTGTGCTGTACCTATCTCTGCTGTTTTGGGATGTGTTAGGAATTGTGTAGTGCTTGGTGTATAAATAGAACACTGTCACTGTACCTATTATTTTTGAGGCACTTGCTGTACCTTTATGATTATTACACTGTGTCACTGATCCTATGAATTGTGTCACACTGTACATTAAGCAAGTGGGTGCTTTCAGAACTGCTAGGCAAGTTGCAGCCTATACTGTGAACCAATAAAGATGAATTATGTTCCAAATAACAGCATTTATTCAGTAACAAAATAAGTGAAAAGAAAAAAATCTGCAATATGAAAGCAAATACATTAAAAACTTAATAAAATAATAGAATGGAACTTTTCAAGGGCAAAGAACATCCGTGTCCATTTTACCTACACATACTAAAACTGTGGCATTCACAGGTCAGTGTATGTGAAGCTATGCTTGTCCTTAATGTCTAGGGTGACCATATTTCCCAAAGGGAAAATGGGACACCGTGTGGGACTAGCCCAAGCCCTCCCACTCCCTCACACAGCGGGCTGAACTGAGCCCCCCTCCCTGCCCTGCCCTGGGGCTGGCATTGCCACTTACCCCCTGCACATTCCTCCGCGTCCCACTTTTTTGATAAAATTGGGTATTTGTCCCATTTTCTCTTGCTAACTGATCAAACTGGCAAGAGCAAATGGGACTAATGCCCACTTTCCCCCAAAAGTCAGGATGGCCAGGACAGGACTTAAAAAGGGACTGTCCCAGCCAAAACGGGATATATGGTCACCCTATTAATGTCCCATGGGGTGGAGTGATAGGGGTAGCTCTGCAGCTCCTGATACCCCATGGAACATTGAGGGGGTATTGGGAGGTGCTACAGTGGAGTTCTCCATGGACTGCAAAGGGAGGTGAGCCCAGGATCATTGAATCTGTAGGTCCACAAGAGTCTGCAGCCTCTGTGTTTCACTGCTGGAGAAGCCCTGGTGCATCTTCCTCTCCCTTTTACACTGGGCCTCCTGGTTCTTTCTCCTTTCTGCTCTTTCTGTCAGCAGTGTTTACCCTCCAGGCCATGTGCTTATTGTCTGATGCAGCACTGGCTTGCAGGATTTCATTGAACATTGTGACGTTGCACTCTATATGATTTTATAAAAATATGCTAATGAGTGTGAATATAATGTAACTGGAATATACTTCATGCAAAAGGTCTCTTGTAAGGTATCATTACAAAGCTTATACTCTACTGAGTGTGGTCATCCTATTTGTATTAATATATCGTTCTTGTACCTGAAACTAGAAATATGAAATATAACTCTGAGGTCCTATTGTAGTTATGCAAAGTGTGGGCCACTAATGGTGGTTTGGAATCTTAATGGCTCCCATTAACTAGGACAATTGACTGTAGATGGCTCTGTTTTACTTGGGAGTCTTCCTGTATACGTGTGTGTTGGCAAGTGGGTAATGAATCATAGAATCATAGAACCATAGAATATCAGGGTTGGAAGGGACCTCAGGAGGTCATCTAGTCCAACCCCCTGCTCAAAGCAGGACCAATCCCCAATTAAATCATCCCAGCCAGGGCTTTGTCAAGCCTGACCTTAAAAACTTCTAAGGAAGGAGATTCCACCACCTCCCTAGGTAACGCATTCCAGTGTTTCACCACCCTCCTAGTGAAAAAGTTTTTCCTAATATCCAACCGAAATCTCCCCAACTGCAACTTGAGACCATTACTCCTTGTCCTGTCATCTTCTACCACTGAGAATAGTCTAGAACCATCCTCTTTGGAACCACCTCTCAGGTAGTTGAAAGCAGCTATCGAATCCCCCCTCATTCTTCTCTTCCGCAGACTAAACAATCCCAGTTCCCTCAGCCTCTCCTCATAAGTCATGTGTTCCAGACCCCTAATCATTTTTGTTGCCGTTCGCTGGACTCTCTCCAATTTATCCACATCCTTCTTGTAGTGTGGGGCCCAAAACTGGACACAGTACTCCAGATGAGGCCTCACCAATGTCGAATAGAGGGGAACGATCACGTCCCTCGATCTGCTCGCTATGCCCCTACTTATACATCCCAAAATGCCATTGGCCTTCTTGGCAACAAGGGCACACTGTTGACTCATATCCAGCTTCTCGTCCACTGTAACCCCTAGGTCCTTTTCCGCAGAACTGCTGCCTAGCCATTCGGTCCCTAGTCTGTAGCTGTGCATTGGGTTCTTCCGTCCTAAGTGCAGGACCCTGCATTTATCCTTATTGAACCTCATCAGGTTTCTTTTGGCCCAATCCTCCAATTTGTCCAGGTCCCTCTGTATCCTATCCCTGCCCTCCAACATATCTACCTCTCCTCCCAGTTTAGTATCATCCGCAAATTTGCTAAGAGTGCAATCCACACCATCCTCCAGATCATTTATGAAGATATTGAACAAAACCGGCCCCAGGACCGACCCCTGGGGCACTCCACTTGACACCGGCTGCCAACTAGACATGGAGCCATTGATCACTACCCGTTGAGCCCGACAATCTAGCCAACTTTCTACCCACCTTATAGTACATTCATCCAGCCCATACTTCTTTAACTTGCTGACAAGAATACTGTGGGAGACAGTGTCAAAAGCTTTGCTAAAGTCAAGAAACAATACATCCACTGCTTTCCCTTCATCCACAGAATCAGTAATCTCATCATAGAAGGCGATTAGATTAGTCAGGCATGACCTTCCCTTGGTGAATCCATGCTGACTGTTCCTGATCACTTTACTCTCGTCTAAGTGTTTCAGGATTGATTCCTTGAGGACCTGCTCCATGATTTTTCCGGGGACTGAGGTGAGGCTGACCGGCCTGTAGTTCCCAGGATCCTCCTTCTTCCCTTTTTTAAAGATTGGCACTACATTAGCCTTTTTCCAGTCATCTGGGACTTCCCCCGTTCGCCACGAGTTTTCAAAGATAATGGCCAATGGCTCTGCAATCAGATGAATCATGCAATCAATGAAGTCTGACAGTGACATGTGATCATGTCACCTGAACTGAAATCCATCTTTAACCTGGTGTTTTTCCATTGAGAAGGAGGGTGGGACCCCAGATGGATAAAGGATTTCCGCCTTATGCAAAAGATATATAAATGGGTGGAACAGAACAAAAGTGGCAGCCATCATGAGAAATCCCCTAGCTACCACCTGAGCTGGAACAAGGGCTGTACCGGGGAAAGGATTGTGCCCAGACTAGGAAGGCATCCAGTCTGTGAAAGAAACTTATTGAAACATCTCTGATGGTGAGATTTTATCTGTATTCAGTTTTATTTCTGTACTAGACTTAGACTTGCGTGTTTTATTTTATTTTGCTTGGTAATTCACTTTGTTCTGTCTGTTACTACCTGGAACCACTTAAATCCTACTTTCTGTATTTAATAAAATCATTTTTTACTTATTAATTAACTCAGAGTATGTATTAATATCGAGGGGAGGGGGCAGGCAAACAGCTGTGCATATCTCTCTATCAGTGTTATAGAGGGCAAACAATTTATGAGTTTATTTGGGGTTTGGACCCCATTGTGAGTTGGGCATCTGAGTGTTAAAGACAGGAATACTTCTTAAGTTGCTTTCAGTTAAGTCTTCAGCTTTGGGGCACGTGGTTCAGACCCTGGGTCTGTACTGGAGCAGACTGGTGTGTCTGGCTCAGCAAGACAGGGTGCTGGAGTCCCAAGCTGACAGGGAAAGCAGGGGCAGAAGTAGTCTTGGCACTTGAGTTGGCAACCCCAAAGGGGTTTCTGTGATCCAACCCATCACAGTACATGTCCTCCTCATAGACTCATAGACTTTAAGGCCAGAAGTGGCGATCATGATCACCTAGTCTGACCTCCTGCACACTGTAGGCCACAAAACCTCACCTGCCCACTTCTGTAATAGAGCCCTAACTTCTGACTGAATAACTGAAGTCCTCAAATCATGGTTTAAGGACTTCAAGTTACAGAAAATTCTCAAATTACACTACCATAAACCTGAAAGTGAGCCGTGCCCCATGCTGCAGAGGAAGGTGAAAAACACCCAGGGTCTCTGCCAATCTGACCCAGGGGGAAATTCCTTCCCAGTCCCAAATATGGTGATCAGTTAGACCCTGAGATGTGGGCAAGACCCACCAGCCAGACACCTGGGAAAGAATTCTCTGTAGTAACTCAGAGCCCTCGCCATTTAGTGTCCTATCACCAGCTATTGGAGATATTCTCAGATTGGCTACATACCATTGTAGGCAGTCTCATCGTACCATCCCCCCTGCCCCGTAAAATTATCAAGTTCAGTCTTGAAGCCAGTTAGGTTTTTTGCCCCCACTTCTCCCCTTGGGAGGCTGCTCCAGAACTTCACTCCTCGGGAGGCTGCTCCAGAAATTCACTCCTCTGATGGTTAGAAACCTTTGACTAATTTCAAACCTAAACTTGTTGACGGCCAGTTTCTATCCATTTGTTCTTGTGTCCACATTGGCGCTTAACTAATGCCTCCTTGGTGTTTGTCCCTCTGATGTATTTATAGAGAGCAATAATATGTCCCCTCAGTCCTCTTCTTTTGCCTCATCTGGCTCAGGTGTTCCACAGCTGTGGAGGGGGAATCCGCCAAGGCCTCAATGGCAGCAGCTGCAGATAAATCACACAGAACTACCATTGTCAGTATACTCACAATGGAAAGCAAAACTTAAGATTTAGAAATTGCTTCCCTTGCTCCCTTTCAGTTTTACACAAATCATGCTTAGTGACAGTTCAGCTTCAGAGTGCTTGTGCATGGCACCACTCACTGCTCAGGTGACAGTGAGTACGACCTGCTAGGGGTGAAGGAAATGAGGGAATTGCTTGGTTGCATGAAACTATGTGGCACTGACACTGAATACTGGCACCATTTTCCACAGGCAGTGGTGATTTTAGCTGGTTTCTCACTCCTGAGGGTAACAAAGGCAGAGAAAGCACAGCTGCTGCTGGCATCCCAATGCCCCCGAGCCCGTATGCTGCTGTGATGTGTGCTGCCGTAGTGCCTGCTGCTGCGATCTCTGAGTCGTGTGGCAATGTGTCCTACTGTGGAGAACACAAAAGTCTGTCACTCCTAGAAACTTTCGGGAAAGGATTGCAGGGAACATCCATGAACGTTTCATTCTGATCTCTCAGGAGGTTTCAAGGGACATCCCTGTGTACATAACAAACTGCCCCACATGCCCCTGCCCCTGGCCTAAATCTACAGGGGAATGAAAAGCTGATAACAACACTACGTCTCTTTGTTGTACCAGGACCTCTTCTAGTACCAGTACATTAATGAAATGTCCGTAGCTGTGTCCTGCTAAGTTGGGGCGCCATCCCTGTAATGGGAAATAAACTTACACACTTACCCAAGGTCCTTCCCCTGTGTCAGGATTACTCATGTGTGTGTAAACATTTTAATTTGTCTGCCACTGATATAAGTACCCGTTATGCCAACATAGTAACACCAGCTCCCCAAGCAGTGTTGAGCCATGGTAGATATACTGAGGTTGGTGCAGCATGAGTGAAGATAATACATTACCTGTATCATCCCTAACAGTCCTCCAGCAGGTGTCCCACAATGCCCAACACTGTACACTCTGGTCACAATTGTTAACGCCACTGCACAGGGGTCACTCAGACTGAAGGACCCACTCCCCTTTAAAGCCCTGCAATTTTTTGAAATGTCTTTTCCTGATTGCCCAGCCCGGTAAGCACATCTAGTAGCTCTCCATTGTTGGGTGCAACTGCCCAACTGCCCATGCCAGCTACAAGCTCCAGAGCTGCTCTGCCATGGAATAGATATTGGATCTCCTGAGCCTGTGGGAAGAAGAGGCTGTATAAGCACAACTATGGGCCATGTCAACAAGTATAAGCAGATTGCACAGGGGATGGAGGAGAAAGGCTACAACAGGGATTAGCAGCAGTGCCGAGTGAAAGCAAAGGAACTGTCGTAGTCATAGGGCTTGTCTACACTACAGCCGGGATCAACGCTGCGGCAATCCATCTACCGCCGATTGCTCAGACGTCAACTCCGCTAGCTTCCCCATTTTATATAAGGGCTGAAAGTGGCCTATTAACTCTGTGAACCCTGTCCTAAACAGCAACGACTAAAAGTTACCTCCCTTTTACTGCTTTCTAATTAGCATTTGCTTGGGAATTACAATTTTCCCAGATATTTATTTTCAATATTTTTTTTTCTTTTTTATTCTCATCTTTGTGGAAATAGATCTTCAACCATTCTGTAAATAAAAGCACAAAGGAAACGTTATTGAATGTGCTGCAGCATTAAATGGTTCATTTTGGATTCTGCAAGTCTGTAAGTGAGGCAGAATCTTTGTTATACTCAGACAGAGCTTCCAAGCATGTTATTCCCAAAGGTATTTAGCCGCCTAACTCATGGGACCCAATGGGTATGTCTGCACTGCAGTTAGACACACATGGCTTGTCTGTGCTCACTGACTCAGGCTTGGGCTAAAAGGCTATTTAATTGTGGTGTTGACATTCGGGCTCAGGCTGCAGCTCAAGCTCTGAGACCCTCCCACCTCACAGGATCCTAGAGCCCAGGCTCCAGCCTGAGCCCGAATGTTTACACCATAATTAAACAGCCCCTTAGCCCAAGTCAGCTGGCACACATCAGCCGTGGATTTTTAATTGCAGTGTAGATATATCCTATGTGTCCAGAATGTCATGTAACAGTGAGGGAGCTCCATACTATCTCCAGGCTGCCCCTGCCAGACTTCAGCAAGTCTCCATGCCTCCCAGACAGACTCTGGATCCAGAGAGAAATCCTAGAGGCTCTGCCCTTCAAAGAGACCTCACATCTCTATGAACAATCTGCTCCACAAACAGACCTTAGCCAGACAACTTCCAGTCCCCTGTCCTCTGGCAAAAACCCAGCCATGAGCTCCTTTGCAGCTGGCCCTCAGACAGACCTCAGTGCCTCTCCCAGATAACACTCACTTACCGATCTTAGCACTCCCAGACATCCAGCACCCACCCAACCCCAACAGCACCCAGCATGCCAACCCCAGAAACCACCCACCAATCCCAGGCACGCTGACTGTGTCCAGTTACCCCCTAGGAAGTAGCCAGATACCTTTTAACATCTACCAATGTAAGCAACATACGATTGATGGACTCCATGAACTGGTCTAGTTCTTTTTTGAACCACATTATAGCTTTGGCCTTCACAACATCCCCTGACAATTAGTTCCACAGGTTGACGGTGCATTGTATGAAGAAGTACTTCCTTCTGTTTGTTTTAAACCTGATGTCTATTAATTTCATGGGGTGACCCCTGGTTCTTGTGTTATGTGAAGGAGCAAATAACACGTCCTTATTGATTTTCTCCACACCAATCAATTGTATAGACCTCTATCATATTCATCCTTAGTCATCTCTTTTCCAAGCTGAAAAGTCCAGTCTTTTTAATCTTGCCTCATACGGAAGCTGTTCAGTATCCCTAATCATTTTTATTGCCCTTCTCTGTACCTTTTCCAATTCTAATATATCTTTTTGGAGATGGGGAACCAGAACTGCATGCCGTATTCAAGGTGTGGGTGTACCATGGATTTATATAGTGGCATTATGATATTTTCTGTCTTAGTATTTATCTCTTTCCTTATGGTTCCTAACATTCTGTTAGCTTTTTTTGACTGCCACTAGATATCGAGTGGGTGATTTCAGAGAACTATCCACAATGACTCCAAGATCTTTCTTGAGTGGTAACATCCAATTTAGACCCAATCATTTTGTATGTACAGCTGAGATTATGTTTTCCAATATGCATTACTTTGCATTTATCAACATCAAATTACATCTGCCATTTTATTGCCCAGTCACCCAGTTTTGTGAGATCCCTCTGTGACTCTTCACACTCTGCTTTAGACTTAACTGTTAACATAAACCACATATATAGTATCTCTCTTCAGTCCACGATTTTTAGTGTCTTGCAGAGTTATGAATTCAGGCTCATCTTTTGAAAGTGTTGTGCAGGTTTCCTTTGAGGATGAGGACTGATAGGTCAACTGTAGAGCCATCACTTTGTGAAAAAGTGTTCACCCACAGGTGATAGGGTGTTTTTGTCTTTTATAATTTTCCTGTGTGAGTTCATTTGAGACTGTAGTGCTTGTCTGGTTTCACCCACCTAGTTGTTATTGGGTCATTTAGTGCACTGGATGAGGTATACCACATGTTATGATAGGTGTTAGGGGGCTTATTCCTTCACCCACTTACTTCCCTCATCCTTCTCGCATGAACAGAGAGCAACAATACCCGAAGTCCAAAGGTGCAAACAATTCGATGTTTATTGGGGTGAACTTCCAGCAAGCATGATTCCAGTTTCCTTCCTTAGTATCCTCCTTCCCAGCTCTGACACCACAGAGCCTTACACCTGTGTCCCTGTTCCCATTCCTGCCCTTAGCCAAACATGATTCCAATTTCCCCATCCCCATTCCCTGTTCCCATTTCCCCCTTTAGCAAAACATTATTCCAATTTCCTTACCCCCATTCCCTGTTCCCATTTCCCCCCGCCCACACCCACACACCCCCCTCACTTCCTGATTGACTGCAGACTATACAGTAAAATTTGAGTTCTGCTTAGCTATACCTTAACCAATCATTTTACTGAAATTTAACTAACCAATCCTAACATATTGTAACATGATTATGTAACCAATTATATCCCACCACCTTAATTAGTTTACACCCAGCAAAATTAATTATACAGCAGACAGGAACAATCACAGAACCAGACAGAGATTATTCAGATAAAAAATAGCAAAGTGGGAACTATAATGACAAAACAATACAGAAGTGAGGATTTCACATCCCAGCTATTGATAAGTGAGTTCTTGCCAGACAGGATGCTATCAAACTAAGTTTCCTTTTACATCTTCTAGGCACTTCCCTTTCTCTGGAGGTGATAGGCACAATCAGCCCAATAGCACCTTCTTTCAATGTGACTAGTTTGTAATGTGAGGATGTGACCGTTCGCTTCCCAGCTTATGGCTGCCCCTGCTGCTTAGCCAAAGGCCTTAGCCTAAGAACAGGGCCTCAGACTGTCACAGTAAGAGAAGGACCTTACACTGGCAGACAGTGATTTTGATTCTTTCTTTTATACCTCTAGACCTAGCCAAGTGATAAGAACACACCTAAATTCTTAGAGTATAGGCCTTTACAGACAGGCCTGAATATCTATATCCTAACACTCCACCCCTTTTTTTTCTTTTCTTTTGGGATCCTCCTGCCCAGGTATCCCTGGAAAAGCATAGGATATATGGTGACACATTTCCTGATAGGGCCAGGAATCAAGGTGGAAGGTGTCGATATTCACAGAATCATAGAATATCAGGGTTGGAAGGGACCTCAGGAAGTCATCTGGTCCAACCCCCTGCTCAAAGCAGGACCGATCCCCAATTAAATCATCCCAGACAGGGCTTTGTCAAGCCTGACCTTAAAAACTTCTAAGGAAGGAAATTCTACCACCTCCCTAGGTAACGCATTCCAGTGTTTCACCACCCTCCTAGTGAAAAAGATTTTCCTAATATCCAACCTAAATCTCCCCCACTGCAACGTGAGACCATTACTCCTTGTTCTGTCATCTGCTACCACTGAGAACAGTCTAGAGCCATCCTCTTTGGAACCCCGCTTCAGGTAGTTGAAGATTTCTATCAAATCCCCCCTCATTCTTCTCTTCTGCAGACTGAACATCCCCAGTTCCCTCAGCCTCTCCTCAAAAGTCATGTGTTCCAGTCCCTTAATCATTTTTGTTACCCTCCGCTGTACTCTTTCCAATTTTTCCACATCCTTCTTGTAGTGTGGGGCCCAAAACTGGACACAGTACTCCAGATGAGGCCTTACCAGTGTCAAATAGAGGGGAACGATCACGTCCCTTGATCTGCTGGCAATGCCCCTACTTATACATCCCAAAATGCCATTGGCCTTCTTGGCAACAAGGGCACACTGGTGACTCATATCCAGCTTCTTGTCCACTGTAAACCCTAGGTCCTTTTCTGCAGAACTGCTGCCGAGCCATTCGGTCCCTAGTCTGTAGCGGTGCATGGGATTCTTCCGTCCTAAGTGCAGGACTCTGCACTTCTCCTTGTTGAACCTCATCAGATTTCTTTTGGCCCAATCCTCTGATTTGTCTTGGTCCCTCTATATCCTATCCTTACCCTCCAGTGTATCTACCTCTCCTCCCAGTTTAGTGTCATCTGCAAACTCGCTGAGGGTGCAGTCCACACCATCCTCCAGATCATTTATGAAGATATTGAACAAAACTGGCCCCAGGACCGACCCTTGGGTCACTCCACTTGATACCGGCTGCCAACTAGACATGGAGCCATTGATCACTACCCGTTGAGCCCAACAATCTAGCCAACTTTCTGTCCACCTTATAGTCCATTCATCCAGCCCATCCTTCTTTAACTTGCTAGCAAGAATACTGTGGGAGACAGTGTCAAAAGATTTGCTAAAGTCGAGGAACAACACATCCACTACTTTCCCCTCATCCACAGAGCCAGTTATCTCATCATAGAAGGCAATTAGATTAGTCAGGCATGACTTGCCCTTGGTGAATCCATGCTGACTGTTCCTGATCATTTTCCTCTCCTCTAAGTGCTTCAGAATTGATTCCTTGAGGACCTGCTCCATGATTTTTCCAGGGACTGAGGTGAGGCTGACTGGCCTGTAGTTCCCAGGATCCTCCTTCTTCCCTTTTTTAAAGATGGGCACTACATTAGCCTTTTTCCAGTCGTCCGGGACCTCCCCCGATCACCATGAGTTTTCAAAGATAATGGCCAATGGCTCTGCAATCACATCCGCCAACTCCTTTAGCACTCTCGGATGCAACGCATCCGGCCCCATGGACTTGTGCTCGTCCAGCTTTTCTAAATAGTCCCAAACCACTTCTTTCTCCACAGAGGGCTGGTCACCTCCTCTCCATGCTGTGCTGCCCAGTGCAGTAGTCTGGAAGCTGACCTTGTTCGTGAAGACAGAGGCAAAAAAAGCACGGAGTACTTTAGCTTTTTCCACATCCTCTGTCACTAGGTTGCCTCCCTCATTCAGTAAGGGGCGCACACTTTCCTTGACTTTCTTCTTGTTGCTAACATACCTGAAGAAACCCTTCTTGTTACTCTTAACATCCCTTGCTAGCTGCAACTCCAGGTGTGATTTGGCCTTCCTGATTTCACTCCTACATGCCCGAGCAATGTTTTTATACTCTTCCCTGGTCATTTGTCCAATCTTCCACTTCTTGTAAGCTGCTTTTTTGTGTTTAAGAGCAGCAAGGATTTCACTGTTAAGCCAAGCTGGTCATCTGCCATATTTACTATTTTTTCTACACATCGGGATGGTTTGTCCCTGCAACCTCAATAAGGATTCTTTAAAATACAGCTAGCTTTCCTGGACTCCTTTCCCCCTTATGTTATTCTCCCGGGGATCCTGCCCATCAGTTCCCGGAGGGAGTCAAAGTCTGCTTTTCTGAAGTCCAGGGTCCGTATCCTGCTGCTTACCTTTCTTCCCTGTGTCAGGATCCTGAACTCGACCATCTCATGGTCACTGCCTCCCAGGTTCCCATCCACTTTTGCTTCCCCTACTAATTCTTCCTGGTTTGTGAGCAGCAGGTCAAGAAGAGCTCTGCCCCTAGTTGGTTCCTCCAGCACTTGCACCAGGAAATTGTCCCCTACACTTTCCAAAAACTTCCTGGATTGTCTGTGCACCGCTGTATTGCTCTCCCAGCAGATATCAGGGTGATTGAAGTCTCCTATGAGAACCAGGGCCTGCGATCTAGTAACTTCCGTGAGTTGCCGGAAAAAGCCTCGTCCACCTCATCCCCCCGGTCCGGTGGTCTATAGCAGACTCCCACCAAGACATCACCCTTGTTGCTCATACTTCTAAACTTAATCCAGAGACTCTCAGGTTTTTCTGCAGTTTCATACTTGAGCTCTGAACAGTCATACTGCTCCCTTACATACAGTGCAACTTCCCCACCTTTTCTGCCCTGCCTGTCCTTCCTGAACAGTTTATATCCATCAGTGGGAGGTTTGCATAAGGAGGGGCTGCAGGAGAAGACTCATAGTGTATATTTCCCTCTTGTTCCAGTTTATACTGGCATTCTCAAAACCAAATCTCTCTTCCTGTAGCTGACATCTCTCTTGATGCAGGAACAGCCCACCCCAACCTCTCCATTACTGGGGATCAGAAGAGTTTGAAACATGAAGCCCAACCTCAAAAAGTTCCAAAAAACCCAGAGAGGTTGAATTCGACTGTCTGTGTGTTGGGCTGTGAAGGATTCTCCTCTGGAAAGCACTACTGGGAGGTGGAGGTTGTGAGCAGCACTGACTGGGACCTGGGAGTAGCCAGAACATCAATACAGAGAAAAGGAAAACTTTCCCTGTCCCCTAAAGAGGGATTCTGGACTCTGGGTCTGAGTGGGAGAGATTATTGGGCAAAAACAGACCCATGGACCCGGGTCATGGTGCAGAAAAAGCCCAAGAAAATTGGAGTTTACCTTAGTTACCAAGACAGGCAGGTGACTTTTTTCAATGTAACTGACATGTCTGTGTTGTTCACATATAAGAATTGTTCATTCTCAGGAGAGGTTTATTCGTTCTTTAAAAATTCACACAAAGAAACAACAATGAGAATTTGTTCAATTAAAAAGGAATAAATATAAAATGACACTGAAATCAAGGTTTACATGAATGCATTTTGATGTAAAAAAACTATTTTAAATTGTACATTGCCATGCTTTCTTTGTTACATGTTTTGCAATAAACATGTTTTAATTTCCTATTTTATTTTTGTTTGTTACTTTTCTCCAATATGATATTTGTCCAATATGAGTGCTTTAAAACCTGGTGTTTCTGACTTGCAGTTTGCAGATGTTAATAATAAACAAACACAACCTTATCTCACATCTTCCTTATTGGCATCTTCATCTTAAGGCACAATAACAAGAAGTTCATTGGTTACTTAATTTCATCATTTTCCTCGATAATAAAAGATAGATAACTTGGATATCTCACTAATAAGCACTTTCGGGGACTGTATTCTGTTGAATTATGGAGTAGCAGTGGCTGGACCAAAATTCAGATTGAAGGCAGATTTCCACTATAAAACCAATTTTTACACCCCCCTCCCCAATAAAGTTATCTAATCTTCTTGACATTTCCTACCAAGATACAATTCTTCTGGGAATTCACTCAAAGTGAATTATGTTAAATTGAATTCAGGCCACTTTAATTCTTAATGAAAATGTCCACACGGGTTTAATGCTCTTTTAATTCACATATTTAGGGGTTGTCTAAAGTTTGAAGTGGTGCAGCTGCAGCAGCGCCTCTGTAGCAATTCAGTGTAGACGTTACGGTACCTGTGCTGATGGGAGGGGTTCTCTCTCCATCTCCCTGAGGTGTGGTAGCTAAATTGATGGAAAAATTCTTCCATCTATGTCATTCTGTCTACAGTGAGGACTATGTCAATATAGCTACGATTCTCTGGGGGTTTGGATTTCCCATAGCCCCATAGCTATGACAATCTAAGTTCCCAGTGTAGACCAGCCCTTAGTGATTCTTGTACAATCCCATTGGGTTTAATGGGGTAATGTGTAAGAGATGAAAGAAGCTGGGTTTTTTTCACAAGCAGGGTACAAAGAAATCTCTAACTTATTAAAACACCCCAAACACAGCTCAACAATGTAAAGGTCTCAATAAAATATCTTCCACACACCCTGAGAAATCTTCCCAGTGATTTTTCCCCCCACAGAATTCTCCTTGTCCCATAAAAACTTTTGTTTTTCATTAATTAGAATTTTAAGATAAAATTGTGTTGTCAGAAAATTCCTTACCAGCTCTGTTCAGGAGCCCATGAATGCACTCTCAGGTCATGGATTATTTTTTAGTGGAGTTTTGCCCATTCTTTTTATTTCTGACATTTTTTTAAATAATGCAACTGATCCTTGCACTGTGAAAAATAGTTCCCAACAGAAAAAAAATAATAATCAGGGACCATGTTATAAACACATTTCCCCAATTATTTTGAACAATTGTATTGTTTAGTCAATTTTTAACCTTTTTTCTTATGTTTAAAGCTTAGGTGAATGAGACTCCTAATTAGACATCAGGAATGTGCTAACAAGATACTCATTAGCCTACTACCCTTTACCTGGTTCCTTTGCTGAGTGAAGTATAACAATCAATTTGAGCTCACTTCCCTGTAAAAGCTGTGGGCCAGTATGCCCCACTAGCTCTGGTGGTGCAAAGCAGCAAAAAATCTTTCACTTTAATGGAGTTTTCTTTATTGACACCCATGGAAGTCAGAGTAGACTCAGACCCACCATTTTTAGAGCAATAGGCACAGATCCTGAGCTGTGGGCAAGGAGTGATGTGCGTGACTCAGGAAGAGGACATGCCAATGCTGGGGCCATTTTGATACAATTTAGAGCAATGTAGGGGCTGCTCTAAGTTTTGCTGGCTGCTATTAGCCCAAAGGGGCCATTTCAATAATTGAGGCTTGGCAGGGCATAAGGCAGCTCCAGCCTCTCCCCTTCCCTAGTCACAGCCCTTTCACCAACTATTAGGAATGGGGTGACACAGGAGATACTAAGGTGGCTCTGTATCATACAAGTTCCCCTGGAGAGATGGAATCCTCTAGTAACCAGTCTGCTGGCTTTAGAAGAGCTTTGTGCTGCTGCAGTGGAGCCCAGCAGGGCAGGATTTGGACCATAGTGACTGAGCCCAGCCTTAGACCAAAGGCTAGATTTCAATGGGTTTTAGGCACCCCGGTCCCTTTGAACATCCCACTAGGTACCTAAATACCTTTAAATATCTGGCCCCAAGTGGCTTACATTGAATCCTAGGCCACAAAAAATCACAAGTGCTGCCTTAAAAACATTGATTTCATTAAGCACTGTACTCCATAGCATAGTGTAGTGAGGCCTTATTGAATTCCGGGAGGCCATTCCCCCTACTTAACGGGAGGAGCTACTGGACCTTGGGTTCAGCTAAAAAGTATGGGAGAAAACTAAAGAATAACAGGGTCAGGATGGGGGTCATAGGTTCAAAATTAGGGATCCAGAGTGGGGCACCGAGCAGAGAACCCTGGACAGCACCCACTGCTCCTCAAAGCTGTCTAGGAAGCCAGCGATGCCACCTAGAGGAACTCTGCCCGGATGTGTGAAACAAGGGAGGAACGGAAATAGGCCCCCAAAGTCACAGAGAACATCCCATCCAGCATCCTCCTCCTGTTATTGTAGATGGCCACCTTGGCCAGCACCAGGAGGAGGCTGATGAGGAGGTCTCGAGACTTTCTGGGGCCAAGGACAGGGTGTGCATATATGAAAAGTTGTGGGGCAAACGTGCAGCAAGAACCTGTACAGGAAGTTCTGGAGGAGCCAGAAAAGGGGCTGCAACCTGGTGCATTCCAGGTAGGCATGCACCAGAGTCCCCCTCATGCTGCAAAATGGACGCATGTCGGGGATGGGGGTGAACCCATCTAAACCCTATTTCCCCTCATCCTGTATCAGTCACACACAGCTAACAAGACATTGTAGTGCATATGGTAAACAGTGTAGTTACATAATTTCTGGGCTGACTCTTGGATGAATAAGAAAAATTAGTCAAATCAAACAGGCCCTGATTTAAGGCTGGATTTTTCTCTAGTTATTTCAGCATAAATGCAGAGTTAATCAGGTAGGATCAGGATCAGGCCTGAAGTTTAAATACAATTGGCATGGCTGAGGTTATTTCAAATATTCCAAGACCAAAAAGGGACCATTGCAACAATCTAGTCTGACCTCCCGTACAGTACAGACATGAGAACTTCCCTTAAATAATTCCCAGAGCAGATATTAGAAAAAAAACATCCAATCTTGATTTAACAATTGTCAGTGATGGAGAATCCACCATAAACCATGATAAATTGGTCCAATATTTAATTACTTGCACTATTAAAAATGTACACTTTCTTTCCAGTCTGAATTTGTCCAGCTTCAACTGCCAGCCATTGAATCATGTTCTACCTTTCTCTGCTAGATTGAAGAGCCCATTATTAAATACTTGTTCCCAATGTAGTGTGACAGGGTCGTGCCAGATGGCTACAGGAGAGTGATCCTATTGGGATCCGGGAAGTGGGCGGGCTGCTTCCACTGCTAAAGGATCCCCCCCAGCCTAAGAGGGGGATTCACAGGACCTGAAAGGTGGAAGCATGATAAATAAATGCGGAACAACCGGGAGTGGCACCACCAATGGGCCTCCACCCGGACAAAGGTGAATGTGGAAATGTCATCCGGGTGGTGGTCGTGCCAGAAGTCCACCAGGGACTGATGTTCCACTATCTCCCGGAGGACGTCCGTGGCGGTTGGGCACTGCTCGGTCCCCGAGCGGTCCCGCTCCTTGAGGGTGGTGTTGAAGTCCCCGCCGAGGACCAGGCACTTTTGAGGATCCAAAGTGCCGAGGAAGGCAAATGCCTGCTGATAGAATCGCAGCCGCTCCGGGCCCGATGTCGGGGCATAGACGTTAACGAGGTTGACCATGAGCCCCTCCATACGGACCAGGAGGTGCAGCAGGCGGCCCGGCACAGCCTTGGCGACCCCCAGCACCTCGGGCCGTAGGTCGGGGGAGAACAGGGTTGCCATTCCAGCCATATGCACTGTGAGATGGCTAAAGTAGACCCTGTCCCCCCAGTCCAGCCACCAGCTGTCTTCGGCAGCTGGATCCGTATGGGTCTCCTGCAGGAAGACCACAGAGTACTCCCCTCCCGAAGGAAGGAGAGCACCTGGGACCTGCAGAGACCCATTCTACAGCCCCTGGTGTTCAATGTTGTGAAGATGAGCGGTGCCATGAGGAGGGTTGGGGTGGATCCTCGCCGGCAGGGACGCTCATGGCCCAGATTGGGCCACGCAGCAAACCATGACCTACCCTTCAGGTGAGCAATGAGTCATGGAAGCTGCAGACCAGATGGCAGGCCGTGGCGGCCTGCTTCCCAGTCCTTTTACCCTCCCCCATAAGGGCCCTTGTGGCCCGGAGGATCTGATGAAAGTCCCCCCATCACTGGAGAGCAAGCTGTACCTTGTTGAGGGAGCCACGGACGTCTTCTAAAAACTCCCTCAGCTCCTCTCACAGTGCATGGGGTGGGGTGGGATTACTGACTCCTGACCATCCTCTGGAAGGGCCCCTGACACAGCCCCGTGGCCCACCGAGACGGGCAGGCAGGGTGCGGACCCCCGACAAGCTGGTGCCACGTGGCCCACCTCGAATCCTGGGGCAATAGGGGGCGGCGGAGCAAAGATAGCAGCCCCTAGGGGTCGGGACAGGGAAACACAAAGGCCGCTCCCTGGGGGTCATTTGTTGGAAAAGGGAAGGAGACAGCCCAGGGGCGGCAATAACATCGCGGGAGGTGGAGGGGCTAGGGACAGGGTCAGCATCAAGGGCAGGGCCAGGATCAGGGACAGGGGCAGGAGCAGGGGCAGAGGCGAGATTCTGGGCATCAGAGGCCAAGCAACTGGGTGGTGGTACCTTCCGGTCAGGCTCAAGGATTGGTGGGGTGGGGAGGGGACTCTCAGCGATGCCGGGCACAGGATCTATGGTGGATTTGGCAGCTACGGCATCAGGAGGTGGACTGTCTTCTGTAGGGCCCCCGCTCGGGAAGGAGGTTGATTGCTCCACACCAAAGAGGGGTGCCCCGGTGGCTCGAATCCCGGCCACGTGGCACTGGGGAGGGGCAGTGGGGTTTTCTGGAGGAGCCCCACCTGTCTCGGCCCCCGCCATCATGAGCAGGGAGGGAAGGGGAGACACCAGAAGGAGAAGGGGAAAAAGGAGAAGCAGGTCAACCACTCCTCCCTGCTAGGCTGCAGGCAGGGGAGGAGGGCACCAAAGGGGGTGGTCTGGACAGGGGGGCAATCAGGGGTGAGGGGCAATAACCAACACTTGGTGGAATTCCGGCTCCTCTAGCTGCACTAGGGGAGGGGGGATACAACAGCATTGGGGGTGCAGTGAAGAGGGTTTAAACTAAAATGGGGAGTGGCACAAGCGCATGGGAGGGGGCACGGGCGCACGGAGCAAGGGGCTAAGTGGGCTGGAGGTAGGAAATTGAAACCAAGGGGCTAGCTTCAGCAGCTGGGGCAGGGCAAACACATAAAGGCTGCAGAGGGAAACGGGCGGGGCAGGCAAACAAACTGAAGCTAGTAAGGGGGGCTGGGGCAAAAGGCTGCAAGGGGCAAATAGGGCAGGTAGCAAGGGGCAAAGCTGTGAGGTGGGCAGTCCGGGCGGGCGGCACGTGCGCCCACGTGCGCTTGCACAAAGTCAATTTGGGCTGGCTGCTGCTTCTGGCCCAAATGGTGGAAATAGGGCGTGGCAAGCCAAGAAAGCAGCTGAGTCCAGAGACAGGAGCTGAGGACAGCCAGTGGGGGTGCTGGAGGGGGCAGCGGTGGTGGTAGTGGTGGGGGTTGGGGGGGACACACATGGATCGGGGGCAGCTCCACGCCACACCCTCTGTGTCCCCACAAACACAGTCAAAACCCTCACCACAAGAGCACAGTTTAAAAGTTACTCAGTCTGAAGGCCCCCTCCACGGTGGTCTGCAGAGTCTCTAGGTGCTCCCCCACTAGGAGATGTTCCTCTTCTTCTCCTCCTCGGGGCTTCAGCAGCTCCAGGCAGCAAGCTCCGCAGCAGAAGCTCCAGGAACTCCAGGTGGTGGTCCGGGGAGGCAGAAAGGACCCCTCTCAGGTGATGGTGGTGGTGTCCACAGCAGCAATGGCTGGGGCTGGGGTCCCTCACTCCCTGCCTCTTGAGAGTGGGCTAGCAGGCCCCCCAGCAAAGGGGCTTCAGTTGGAGCAGTAGCAGCACCGAAGGGTGGGGGGTCCAGCAGCTGGCCAGCAACCTGGTAGCAGAGAAGCGGGGGTGGGAATTACAGTGGATGAGAAGCTGGATATGAGTCAGCAGTGTGCCCTTGTGGCCAAGAAGGCCAACGGCATATTGAGCTGTATTAGTATGAGTATTGCCAGCAGATCGAGGGACGTGATCATTCCCCTCTATTCGGCACTGGTGAGGCCTCATCTGGAGTCCTGTGTCCAGTTTTGGGCCCCACACTACAAAAAGGATGTGGAAAAATTGGAAATAGTCCAGCAGAGGGCAACGAAAATTATTAGGGGGCTGGGACTCATGGCTTACGAGGAGAGGCTGAGGGAACTGCGGTTATTTAGTCTGCAGAAGAGAAGAGTGAGGGGGGATTTGATAGAAATCTTCAACTACCTGAAGCGGGGTTCCAAAGAGGATGGAGCTCAGCTGTTCTCAGTGGTGGCAGACGACAGAACAAGAAGCAATGGTCTCAAGTTTCAGTGGGGGAGATCTAGGTTGGATATTAGGAAACACTATTTCACTAGGAGGGTGGTGAAGCAATGGAATGGGTTACCTAGGGAGGTGGTGGAATCTCCATCATTAGAGGTTTTTAAGGCCTGGCTTGACAAAGTCCTGGCTGGGATGATTTAGTTGGTGTTGGTCCTGCTTTGAGCGGGGGATTGGACTAGATGACCTCCTGAGGTCTCTTCCAACCCTGATATTCTATGATTCTATGATTGTAGTCACATCAGCATAAAATTCTATAATGGAGTGGTGAATCACACCCCAGGTATTCAAAGAGTGAGATCAAAGTTCACCTTTATCTTCTGTAGTTTGCTTTTGTCACTAATGATCTTTGAACCTTGTCATGTTGACTTATTGTTGCTGTAACATGTACTTTCATTGTCCAACAGGAAAACTGTCTTCTGTCTGAAAGGGACAGATAAAAAGAAAAAGAGTTTGAACTCTGTCCCTTTCTCAGCTGGAAGTTAGAAGGCAGACACAGAGACCGGATTCCCTTCAAAGAGCAAACGTAAGTCTGAACATGAGCACTATTGGTAATAAAAACATCTTCTGTTTGATCTTATTGTGAATGCAATGGTTTGAAACTCTAGTCAAATTATGATTTTTCAATCATTTGTCTTCATCTCTTTGCTTAATTTCACTTTCCTCTACATAAGGGTTTGTTGGTCACATTAGACTGGCATCATCTAATATTCCAAAACATCTCAATATTAGAGCAAAAAAACTCATTAAAAAAGAAAATCTGTTTTTTGGGGTTTTTTAGTGATACCAGTGCTACAAGTTTTCATGATACTTTACAGAAATAAGAGAAGTCAAAAGACTGTTCTTAGGAGGACCGAGTTATAACTCTACAAAGAGAATTTAAACTAAACTGTTACTGATTCTCCAGTACCTAATCTTTGTTCATCCAGAGTGACTAGAAAGTAAGTAGCCCATTACAATGTCATGTTGGTACAAAGGTGGAGGAATACTGTACGCTTCCTTTAGTTCTTTCCTTTAGAAAAGGTAACTCAAAAACTGATGACTTTTATTTGCCCATTTTAACCTCCTCAGTTAAAGGAACAAGTAAGGATTTCTGGTGAGACTTTTGGTGAAAATTGGTTGAAAAATAATTAATCTAATTATTTCTTTAGAAAGGATTTGTAGCAATACTATTTAGTAACATTCTTATTTAAGTCTGCTTAAGTGTATTGATGAACATGACAAGCAATGGCAAACGGAGAAATCAGAAACTGAGGCTATGGTCATGTCCATCAGAACCAATCGCCAAGTAGTAGCTCAATATAGTCATCACACCAGCATACCAACAACCTCCATAACACACTCCATTTCATTTCAACATTACTTCACGTTAAAGAACCGAAAATCCAAAATTCTAACCCTGTGTATAGGAATTGTGTAGTGTCCCATTAAATAGTTTGTAAGCCTGTACTCTGTACGTTTTACTTTATTACACAACTTCTTATGATTGCACAAATGCAATATGTTTGTATGTAGTTTAACAATGTGTGTTGTATAATTATTTTTGGAGTCTTTGAATATCTAAATGTAAGTGTCTGTGTTTTCTATAAAGTAAACAAAAGTTTGATATGTGATCAACTTTGCATCCTTTGCTTGCCTTGTATATGATATGACTGAAAGTTTAAATCAAGAGTCAGATCCTTCCCCGCTATTTTACATGAACTGCTGTATTTCACCAGCACAAAGCATGGAGAAAGCTGGATTAACTGGTGAGATGGGGATTCTCCAACTATGACCCTATGCCACCTTCTCTCCATCTCTAGTGTAGAGTGCATGTCAGGAGTGTGGCCAGGGAAGGGTGCCTGGCTGAAACCCTACCATACGTTCAAGATCAGGGGTTGATGGAGCAGTCCTGTGGGGACATTAACAGCCAGTGCAGTTTACTGGAGGCCTGACACTGCCCCCTCTCACCACTAACCCCCAAAGTGGAGTAGGATGTGAAAGGAGGCTTAAAGACCTAGAAACCTATTTTCGATGTCTCCAACTCAGGAATATTTCCAGCACACCTCTCAACAACATACTAACCCACAGAGACCTTCCTACCAAGACTACAAAAAGAAGGATTTTGGGTGGACTCCTGCTGAAGGTCGAAACAACAGGCTGGACTTCTACATAAAATGCTTCTGCTGACGTTCATGGGCTGAAATTGTGGAAAAGCAGCATCACTTGCCCCATAACCTCAGCCGTGCAGAACACAATGCCATCCACAGCCTCAGAAACAACTCTGACATCATAATCAAAAAGGCTGACAAAGGAGGTGCGGTCGTCATCATGAATAGGTCGGAATATGAACAAGAGGCTGCTCGGCAGCTCTCCAACACCACTTTCTACAAGCCTCTACCCTCTGATCCCACTGAGGGTTACCAAAAGAAACAACAGCATTTGCTCAAGAAACTCCCTGAAAAAGCACAAGAACAAATCCAATAGACACAGCCCTGGATCCCCGACCTGGGGTATTCTATCTGCTACCCAAGATCCATAAACCTGGAAATCCTGGGCGCCCCATCATCTCAGGCATTGGCACCCTGACAGCAGGATTGTCTGGCTATGTAGACTCCCTCCTCAGGCTCTATGCTACCAGCACTCCCAGCTATCTTCGAGACACCACTGACTTTCTGAGGAAACTACAATCCATCGCTGATCTTCCTGAAAACACCATCCTGGCCACTATGGATGTAGAAGCCCTCTACACCAACATTCCACACAAAGATGGACTACAAGCCATCAGGAACAGTATCCCCGATAATGTCACGGCAAACCTGGTGGCTGAACTTTGTGACTTTGTCCTCACCCATAACTATTTCACATTTGGGGACAATGTATACCTTCAAATCAGTGGCACTGCCATGGGTACCCACATGGCCCCACAGTATGCCAACATTTTTACGGCTGACTTACAACAACGCTTCCTCAGCTCTCGTCCCCTAATGCCCCTACTCTACTTGCGTTATATTGATGACATCTTCATCATCTGCCATGGAAAAGAAGCCCTTGAGGAATTCCACCATGATTTCAACAATTTCCATCCCACCATCAACCTCAGCCTGGTCCAGTCCACACAAGAGATCCACTTTCTGGACACTATGGTGCTAATAAGCGATGGTCACATAAACACCACCCTATACCGGAAACCTACTGACCACTATTCCTAACTACATGCCTCCAGCTTTCACCCTGACCACACCACACGATCCATCGTCTACAGCCAAGCTCCACGATACAACTGTCAAGGTTCCTTCCCCACTCTGAACTCTAGGGTACAGATGTGGGGACCTGCATGAAAACCTCCTAAGCTTACTTTTACCAGCTTAGGTTAAAAATTCCCCAAGGTACAAATTAATTTTATCCTTTGCCCTTGGATTTCCACTGCCACCACCAAACTTTATCTGGGTTTACTGGGAAACGTAGTTTGGACACATCTTTCCCCCCAAAATCCTCCCAACCCTTGCACCCCACTTCATGGGGAAGGTTTGGTAAATTTGCATATGTGACCACAGACCCAAACCCTTGGAACTTAGAACAATGAAAAAGCATTCAGTTTTCTTACAAGAAGACTTTTAATAGAAGTAAAAAGAGAATCACCTCTGTAAAATCAGGATGGTAGATACCTTACAGGGTAATTAGATTCAAAACATAGAGAATCCCTCTAGGCAAAACCTTAAGTTACAAAAAAGACACACAGACAGGGATAGTCATTCTATTCAGCACAGCTCTTTTCTCAGCCATTTAAAGAAATCATAATCTAACACATACCTAGCTAGATTACTTACTAAAAGTTCTAAGACTCTATTCCTGTTCTGTCCCCGGCAAAAGCAGCATACAGACATACACAGACCCTTTGTTTTTCTCCCTCCTCCCAGCTTTTGAAAGTATCTTGTCTCCTGATTGGTCATTTTGGTCAGGTGCCAGCGAGGTTACCTTTAGCTTCTTAACCCTTTACAGGTGAGAGGATTTTTCCTCTGGCCAGGAGGGATTTTAAAGGGGTTTACCCTTCCCTTTATATTTATGACAACAACCGCATTTGCTCCAACCCCTCAGACAGAGACAAACACCTGCAAGATCTCTATCAAGCGTTCCTACAACTACAATACCCACCTGCTGAAGTGAAAAAACAGATTGACAGGCCAGAAGAGTACCCTGAAGTCACCTACTACAGGACAGGCCCAACAAAGAAAATAACAGAACGCCACTAGCCGTCACCTTCAGCCCCCAACTAAAACCTCTCCAACGCATCATCAAGGATCTACAACCTATCCTGAAGGATGACCCATCACTCTCACAGATCTTGGGAGACAGGCCAGTCCTTGCTTACAGACAGCCCCCAAACCTGAAGCAAATATTCACCAGCAACCACACACCACACAACAGAACCACTAACCCAGGAACCTATCCTTGCAACAAAGCCCGTTGCCAACTGTGCCCACATATCTATTCAGGTGACACCATCATAGGGCCTAATCACATCAGCCACACTATCAGAGGCTCGTTCACCTGCACATCTACCAATGTGATATATGCCATCATGTGCCAGCAATGCCCCTCTGCCATGTACATTGGTCAAACTGGACAGTCCCTACGTAAAAGAATAAATGGACACAAATCAGATGTCAAGAATTATAACATTCAAAAACCAGTCGGAGAACACTTCAATCTCTTTGGTCACTTGATTACAGACCTAAAAGTGGCAATTCTTCAACAAAAAAACTTCAAAAACAGACTCCAATGAGAGACTGCTGAATTGGAATTAATTTGCAAACTGGATACAATTAACTTAGCCTTGAATAGAGACTGGGAGTGGATGGGTCATTACACAAAGTAAAATTATTTCCCCATGTTTATTTCCCCCACCCCCACCCCCACCCCCCACTGTTCCTCAGACTTTCTTGTCAACTGCTGGAAATGGCCCACCTTGATTATCACTACAAAAGGTTTCCACCCCTCCCCCACTCTCCTGCTGGTAATAGCTCACCTTAAGTGATCACTCTGGTTAGCCTCTAAGGTGCCACAAGTACTCCTTTTCTTTTTGGTTACAGTGTGTATGGTAACACCCATTGTTTCATGTTCTCTATGCATATAAATCTCCCCACTGTATTTTCCACTGAATGCATCTGATGAAGTGAGCTGTAGCTCACGAAAGCTTATGCTCAAATAAATTTGTTAGTCTCTAAGGTGCCACAAGTACTCCTTTTCTTAAAGTTACCTTGAGACCCATCCTCGTCTGGATTCAGACTAAATTTTCTTATGAAGTTGTAAATACAGTATTGCTCCAACTACTATCTGGCCACACCCAAGTTGTCTGAGCATCATTTGTCTAGAGCTCTCCAATGGTGCAGGACAGGGGAGTGACGTCTGGGGTATGAGGGCCCAAACAGGATGTTTTAGAAGGACCCTTTGGGGGTTCAAGGACGACCCCAGGTGCCCATGAGTGAGTTGGGTGAGAGGGCCTTCTAAAGCTGGAGGCACAGGATAAGATGCCTCTTATTGGCTGCTGTGCACCCTGAAAAAAAGACAGCACTGGGGTAATGACCTCACCACACACACATTTGCCTGAGTGAAAAATGGATAGTGCAAGCATCAGACACAGACAGCATTTAGTGAGGGTTAATAAGATCAGTACATAGAAGGAGGAGAGCCAGGATTTTTTCAGAGGCCAGGAAAAGGAAAGGAAAGGCTAGAGGCACATAGACCAGCGCCTAGGAGCATGGGAGGCAGCAGGTTGATGTTTCAGGGTGTCACCTGACTGGGTCTATACAGTATGAGGCAACATAAGTGTCAGGGACTGGGAGGCCGAAATCCCTTCAACCCTCAATGTGGTCTAGCACCTCAGAGGACTTTATTCATAGTCTCATCTATCTACAGGATTTATGTGACCCTCATCACTGCAGTATCTGAGCACCTCACAACACCCCTGTGAGTCAGGGAAGGCTATTACCCCCCTTTCATGAAAGGAGCCTGAGGATCAGAAGCTCTAAGGACCAGATTTGTAAAAGTATCTAGGAGTTGTGGAGCTCAGTGTTGCAAGTCTAACTGATTTAGGAGCCTAAATCTCATTTTCAAACGGGATTTAGGCATGAAGGAGCCCAAATCCTAATTCCTAGTGCACCGGCTATACAGAGATTCAGGCTCACCCTAATGTTATCCCTCTGAAGCACTGAAAGGGGGAGCTAATAGACTGAGCTGGAGGAGCCTTGCCCTGTCCCTGCTGCTCAGGGTCTGCACTGCATCCATGCCATAACTTGGAAAGGACCATCGGGACTCTACAGAGAGTGGACACTCAGCTGCATCTCTGAGGCTTGGGGGTTTCCTAACTGCTCTGATCCACAGGGTCACAGACCTATCTATTTCCCTAGAGACAGGCAGCCCCAACACCACAGTGTACAGTGATTAGGAGCAAGAGAGAAATTCTCCTTGGCACTGGAAACTGTAGACACCACTGACATTCCCAGGAGGGGCCCAAGGGAGACAGCATAGCCTGGACAAGCAGGAGATGGCTATTACAGATGCATGTGACACAGAGATGGCGTTCACAGATGAGGGTGTGGATACCCAGGATCAAGCCATTATTCCCTGTCATGGATTCATAGGCCCCGTGCTCTCTCAGCTCCGAACGGTCACTGGAAGGAACCCTCCTTCAGCGTGACAGCCCTTCTCAGGGTTCCACTCTGTCTCTGGGGGTTAAGCCCTGGGCTCCACCGCCTCCTGGAACTGCACCTCTCTGAGCCTCCAGCACGCCTGTCTCTGCCGTGGGCCCCCTCAGGGAGTCCACTCACTCTGGACCCTCACGGGTGTCACAGACTGAGTGCTCTGAACCTGCTCTGGGAGAAGCTTAGCCAGGACTCTGGTGCAGCATGACTCCCTTCAGGGCACGATGTCCAGGGCAAGAAGCCTCCTCAGCTTTGGCATTCCTGGATTGAATCTCAAAGCATTCAGAACATCCCATTCACCCCATGAGATCCCTGCAGCAAGTCCACCTGCATGGAACGCCTGGGGAAGCCTTGCACTCCCCCAAAGTGCCATACACCCCAATTTTGCAGTCAGCAGTGAATCTCAGCCATTCTTCAACTTCCAGAGTGAGTGCACCAACCAGCAGACATTTAGATAACCTGGGCTACACAACCTTGCTTTTTCTGTAAGAAAGGGCTGACTGAGCTCAGGTGACTAACTGCATGAGAGGGTTGATGGCTGTGAATCCTGAGCAGAGATAGGTGCCTGTCTACCTTTGATGGGTGAGGCTTGTTATTATTTGTATCACTGTAGTGCCTAGGAACCCCATCCCTGAACCAGGACCCCACTGTGCTAGGTGCTGTACATTATTTATTAACAGTATTATAGTAGTGCCTAAGTGTCCCAGTCATTGAACAGGACCCTGTTACAGGGTGTGGCTTCTCTCCAACCTTTCTCTGAGCAGAAACTGAGCAGACTCCAGTGGTTTTGCCTTCACCGTACCCTTTTATTGAAGTTTCCTCCCATTTCCACAACAATCCCCATGCTATTTACAACACTGACAGTGCATTTTGGCCCTCTCCCCAAGCCCTAGGGGGAGTAGAGGTCTCCCTCCCTTGAGGCCTCCATGTCACTGGGCTCAACTAGCCCTGGTCCCCTCTCTCTTCCCCTGTGGAGGAAAATCCTGCCTCTTTATCAGCTTTGGACTGATGAGGCAGTTGGCTCCTTATCCCACCCAGCTGACCAACCTGATTGTCTAATTACCTCCATCAGCTTTCTCAATGGGAACTAATTAACATCTGAGTGCTCAGAGTGCAGGCTTGCCTGTTCACCTCCTGCACTCTGTCACAGATCCCATTGTGCTAGGCATTGCACATTATTTATTAGGTGTCTTATGGTAGTGCCTGGAAGCCCCAGTCATGGACAAGAATATCTTTGTGCTAGGCACTGTACGTTATTTATCAGACATATTATGGTAGCACCTAGGTGCCCCAGTCATGGACAGGACCCTATTGTACTAGGTGCTGTGCATTATTTATTAGGTGTGTGTCAGTAGTGTAAACAGGGATTTATTATGAAAGTGTTAGACAACCTTCCCTTTTAGGTCACTGGTATGGTGATTCTAATGACATATTAGTAATCTCTGTAATAAAAAATAATAATTTAAAACAGTAAATCATAACATCAACATGACTAATGGCTCTCCCTACCATATCTTGGAATTTTTGTTGCTTAAATAAGCCTCCTGGTTACAATTTAAAAAAACATGTATACTTTGAAAAAAACTTCTCTTTCAGAAAAAAACAACAACAAAAAAGAAAACAATAGATAATTATGCACTGATTTCCAAAAACTTCATTGCACTGAATTTTATTGTACTTTACATTACGTGGTGTCAATATACCCTTGATAGATTGTCTGTTATAGTTAACAAGGGTTTTTTTTAAGAACTCCATGTGGAACTTTAGACAAGTAAATTAGTTACAAGAAAAAGGAATAACTAATAAGATTTATTTATCCTTTTGTGAGGAATAAAGCTCTATGGGATGAAATTCATATCTGAATTTTATTGCTAAATTTATTAAAGTGAAATAGTCTGACAAAAATCTTGTATTCTATTTTTTTTTGTTAATTTATCTTCTAATTTAACAATTTTTAGTTGATGAAATGTATACAATATATGAATTCTGTTCTGAGGAATGAAATAGCTGAATAATGGTCTTGGACCTAGGCTCTGGCAACAGAAGTTTTGCCCATGTACAGAATATGGGACTGAATAATTAACATAGATAAATTTGAAGATTTTTATTCTTTTATAGGAGAAGCCAGCAACAGAACGCAGGAAAGAAATGGGTAAGTCTGAACTGATTTTCAACACTTTAACTGAAACACAAAAGTTCTCACAAAAGGAGAGGTGAACAACATATTTCTTCAAATGAGTGTATCTTCCCTTCACACAAGTACCAGACCTGCAGTTTTTCCAATTACAAGAGGCTGTTCAGCTCTACCACATAGAGCAGCTTAGTGCTTAATGCAGTCCTGATGGTTCTCCCAATGAGTGAACATGTATACACTGTGAACCAGTGGAATATTAATTGAGTAGAGATGGAGAATGGATTGTTGGGATGTGTGTTAGGCTGGACTGATGTCAGGAGAGATGGTGGGCTGAGGGTGCAATAGGAGTGAAAGCAGAAGGTAGACTGTGGAATTGTATGGCTGGTTTGCGGAGGCAGATAAGTACTTAGAGGCCTGAATGGAAGCTGATCAGATTAGTGAATTCTCCACGGGATAAGGAATTCATCTGGGGAAGTGGGGGGGAATAATGAATTATTGGCAGACACCTGACTGAGGAGGTTTGGGGTATGTGTGCAGAGAATACCCTATGGGGCAAAGGCACAGGATACACTTGTAAAAATGTAGAGCTGGGAGGGGCCTCAAGAATTAGACCTGGAACATATTTAGGAAGAACAGTAACATAAGTAGACCTAGATAATTCAATATATTAAAAATATCATTTTTTTCCAGATCAAATCCAGGAAGGAAATGGTGAGTTTACACTGCTTTCTGAAATGCGACCTCACACAAAGGAGTGCTATAATCAAAGGCTTTTATCTAACTATCTATAAAACATTGGGGTATCCCAAGTGGAAGCTAGCTCAGAGAGTTAACTTTGCTTAGATATCTAATCAAAGTGATGAAAACTCAGTGCTGGAAACTGGCACCGTACTCTTTGGAAGTCACAGTCCCTCTTTCCAAATATAGTACAATATTTAGCAGATATTTCATGTAACTCCCAACTAAACTTTGCAGTGGAAGTCTATTTTTATGTAGTGTTTTCAGTGTTTGTTTCTACTGGTCCCAGACACATCAGGTGCACCTTGTGCTAGGTAGTAAAGACCTGGAAGATGTTGCGGTCAGTGCCTTAGTTCAAACACTAATTGGTATTAGTTTCACCTGAGACACCTAATAATTCAGGATGCATTTGAGGACAAAGCTTTTTAAAAGGACAGGGAGGGCCCAAATTTATTAAAGTGATATAGTCTGACAAAAAATCTTGTATTTATTTTTTTTATTAATTTATCTTCTAATTTAATAATCTCTAGTTGATTAAATGTATACAATATATGAACTCTGTTCTGAAGAATGAAATAGCTGAATAATGGCCTTGGACCTAGGCTCTGGCAATAGAAGTTTTGCCCATGTACAGAATATGGGACTGAATAATTAACATAGATAAATTTGAAGATTTTTTTATTTTATTTTATAGGAGAAGCCAGAACAACAGAATGCAGGAAAGAATTGGGTAAGTCTGAACTGATTTTCAACACTTTAACTGAAACACAAAGGTTCTCACAAAAGGAGAGGTGAACAACATATTTCTTCAAATAAGTGCATCTTCCCTTCACACATAAATACTTGTTATTGGCTATGCAGCAGCATAGGAGAACAATTGTTGGGCTCCAAGAATTGCTATTAATGAATTTCTAGATTTTTGTTGCTCTCAGAAACAACTCTGACATCATAATCAAAAAGGCTGACAAAGGAGGTGCTGTTGTCATCATGAATAGGTCGGAATATGAACGAGAGGCTGCTCAGCAGCTCTCCAACACCACTTTCTACAAGCCATTACCCTCTGATCCCACTGAGAGTTACCAAAAGCAACTACAGCATTTGCTCAAGAAACTCCCTGAAAAAGCACAAGATCAAATGCGCACAGACACACCCCTGGAACCCCGACCTGGGATATTCTATCTACTACCCAAGATCCATAAACCTGGAAATCCTGGGCGCCCCATCATCTCAGGCATTGGCACCCTGACAGCAGGATTGTCTGGCTATGTAGACTCCCTCCTCAGGCCCTACGCTACCAGCACTCCCAGCTACCTTCGAGACACCACTGACTTCCTGAGGAAACTACAATCCATCGCTGATCTTCCTGATAACACCATCCTGGCCACTATGGATGTAGAAGCCCTCTACACCAACATTCCACACAAAGATGGACTACAAGCCATCAAGAACACTATCCCCGATAATGTCACGGCTAACCTGGTGGCTGAACTTTGTGACTTTGTCCTTACCCATAACTATTTTACATTTGGGGACAATGTATACCTTCAGATCAGCGGCACTGCTATGGGTACCCTCATGGCCCCACAGTATGCCAACATTTTTATGGCTGATTTAGAACAACGCTTCCTCAGCTCTCGTCCCCTAACGCCCCTACTCTACTTGCGCTATATTGATGACATCTTCATCATCTGGACCCATGGAAAAGAAGCCCTTGAGGAATTCCACCATGATTTCAACAATTTCCATCCCACCATCAACCTCAGCCTGGTCCAGTCCACACAAGAGATCCACTTCCTGGACACTACAGTGCTAATAAACAATGGTCACATCAACACCACCCTATACCGGAAACCTACTGACCGCTATTCCTACCTACATGCCTCCAGCTTTCACCCTGACCACACCACACGATCCATCGTCTACAGCCAAGCTCTGCGATACAACCGCATTTGCTCCAACCCCTCAGACAGAGACAGACACCTACAAGATCTCTATCAAGCATTCTTACAACTACAATACCCACCTGCGGAAGTGAAGAAACAGATTGATAGAGCCAGAAGAGTTCCCAGAAGTCACCTACTACAGGACAGGCCTAACAAAGAAAATAACAGAACGCCACTAGCCGTCACCTTCAGCCCCCAACTAAAACCCCTCCAACACATTATTAAGGATCTACAACCTATCCTGAAGGATGACCCAACACTCTCACAAATCCTGGGAGACAGGCCAGTCCTTGCCTACAGACAGCCCCCCAACCCGAAGCAAATACTCACCAGCAACCACATACCACACAACAGAACCACTAACCCAGGAACCTATCCTTGCAACAAAGCCTGTTGCCAACTGTGCCCACATATCTATTCAGGGGACACCATCACAGCGCCTAATAACATCAGCCGCACTATCAGAGGCTCGTTCACCTGCACATCCAGCAATGTGATATATGCCATCATGTGCCAGCAATGCCCCTCTGCCATGTACATTGGTCAAACTGGACAGTCTCTACGTAAAAGAGTAAATGGACACAAATCAGATGTCAAGAATTATAACATTCATAAAGACAGGTTTCAGAGTAACAGCCGTGTTAGTCTGTATTCCACACAAACTTCCTCGTGGCTGGATTTTACTAAAACTAGACAAGCCATTTACAACGCACACTTTACTTCTCTACAAAAGAAAAAGGACACTAAACTTTCTAAACTACTACAGGCTACAAGGGGCCACAGCAATGGTCCCCTCAACCCACCCAGCAATATTGTTAACCTATCCAACTATACTCTCAGCCCAGCAGAAGCAGCTGTCCTATCTCGGGGTCTCTCCTTCTGCCCCTCCACCCCCTCGAACATGATACAGTTCTGTGGTGACCTAGAATCCTATTTTCGACGTCTCCGACTCAAGGAATATTTCCAAGATACCTCTGAACAACATAATGATCCACAGAGGCCTGCCTACCAACATTACAAAAAGAAGGATTCTAGGTGGACTCCCCCTGAAGGTCGAAACAGCAGACTGGACTTCTACATAGAGTGCTTCCGCCGACGTGCACGGGCTGAAATTGTGGAAAAGCAGCATCACTTGCCCCATAACCTCAGCCGTGCAGAACACAATGCCATCCACAGCCTCAGAAACAACTCTAACATCATAATCAAAAAGGCTGACAAAGGAGGTGCTGTTGTCATCATGAATAGGTCGGAATATGAACAAGAGGCTGCTCGGCAGCTCTCCAACACCACTTTCTACAAGCCATTACCCTCTGATCCCACTGAGAGTTACCAAAAGCATCTACAGCATTTGCTCAAGAAACTTCCTGAAAAAGCGCAAGATCAAATCCGCACAGACACACCCCTGGAACCCCGACCTGGGATATTCTATCTACTACCCAAGATCCATAAACCTGGAAATCCTGGACGCCCCATCATCTCAGGCATTGGCACCCTGACAGCAGGATTGTCCGGCTATGTAGACTCACTCCTCAGGCCCTACGCTACCAGCACTCCCAGCTACCTTCGAGACACCACTGACTTCCTGAGGAAACTACAATCCATCGCTGATCTTCCTGATAACACCATCCTGGCCACTATGGATGTAGAAGCCCTCTACACCAACATTCCACACAAAGATGGACTACAAGCCATCAAGAACACTATCCCCGATAATGTCACGGCTAACCTGGTGGCTGAACTTTGTGACTTTGTCCTTACCCATAACTATTTTACATTTGGGGACAATGTATACCTTCAGATCAGCGGCACTGCTATGGGTACCCTCATGGCCCCACAGTATGCCAACATTTTTATGGCTGATTTAGAACAACGCTTCCTCAGCTCTCGTCCCCTAACGCCCCTACTCTACTTGCGCTATATTGATGACATCTTCATCATCTGGACCCATGGAAAAGAAGCCCTTGAGGAATTCCACCATGATTTCAACAATTTCCATCCCACCATCAACCTCAGCCTGGTCCAGTCCACACAAGAGATCCACTTCCTGGACACTACAGTGCTAATAAACAATGGTCACATCAACACCACCCTATACCGGAAACCTACTGACCGCTATTCCTACCTACATGCCTCCAGCTTTCACCCTGACCACACCACACGATCCATCGTCTACAGCCAAGCTCTGCGATACAACCGCATTTGCTCCAACCCCTCAGACAGAGACAGACACCTACAAGATCTCTATCAAGCATTCTTACAACTACAATACCCACCTGCGGAAGTGAAGAAACAGATTGATAGAGCCAGAAGAGTTCCCAGAAGTCACCTACTACAGGACAGGCCTAACAAAGAAAATAACAGAACGCCACTAGCCGTCACCTTCAGCCCCCAACTAAAACCCCTCCAATGCATTATTAAGGATCTACAACCTATCCTGAAGGATGACCCAACACTCTCACAAATCTTGGGAGAAAGGCCAGTCCTTGCCTACAGACAGCCCCCCAACCTGAAGCGAATACTCACCAACAACCACATACCACACAACAGAACCACTAACCCAGGAACCTATCCTTGCAACAAAGCCCGTTGCCAACTGTGCCCACATATCTATTCAGGGAACACCATCACAGGGCCTAACAACATCAGCCACACTATCAGAGGCTCGTTCACCTGCACATCCACCAATGTGATATATGCCATCATGTGCCAGCAATGCCCCTCTGCCATGTACATTGGTCAAACTGGACAGTCTCTACGTAAAAGAATAAATGGACACAAATCAGATGTCAAGAATTATAACATTCATAAACCAGTCGGAGAACACTTCAATCTCTCTGGTCACGCAATCACAGACATGAGGGTCGCTATCTTAAAGCAAAAAAACTTCAAATCCAGACTCCAGCGAGAAACTGCTGAATTGGAATTCATTTGCAAATTGGATACTATTAATTTGGGCTTGAATAGAGACTGGGAGTGGCTAAGTCATTATGCAAGGTAGCCTATCTCCCCTTGTTTTTTTCCTACAAACCCCCCCCCCCCCCCCAAGACGTTCTGGTTAAACTTGGATTATTGCTGTGCACATTGTAAGATGAGCTATTGCCAGCAGGAGAGTGAGTTTGTGTGTGTGGTTTTTGGAGGGGGTGTGTGTGTGGGGGGGTGGTGGTGAGAAAACCTGGATTAGTGCTGGAAATGACCCACCTTGATTATCATGCGCATTATAAAGAGAGGTTTCAAAGAGGGATGGGCTATTACCAGCAGGAGAGTGAGTTTGTATGTGTGTCTGTGTGTGTGTGTGGGGGGGGGAATGAGAAAACCTTGATTTGTGCTGGAAATGGCCTTCCTTGATGATCACTTGATGATCACTTTAGATAAGCTGTTAGCAGCAGGACAGTGGGGTGGGAGGAAGTTTTGTTTCATGGTCTCTGTGTGTATATAATGTCTTCTGCAGTTTCCACGATATGCTATGCATCCGATGAAGTGAGCTGTAGCTCACGAAAGCTCATGCTCAAATAAACTGGTTAGTCTCTAAGGTGCCACAAGTACTCCTTTTCTTTTTTCTTTTTACGAACATTCATAAACCAGTCGGAGAACACTTCAATCTCTCTGGTCACGCGATTACAGACATGAAAGTCGCTATTTTACAACAGAAAAACTTCAAATCCAGACTCCAGTGAGAGACTGCTGAATTGGAATTCATTTGCAAATTGGATACAATTAACTTAGGCTTGAATAGAGACTGGGAGTGGCTTAGTCATTATGCAAGGTAGCCTATTTCCCCTTGTTTTTTCCTACCCCCTCCCCCTCAGACGTTCTTGTTAAACCCTGGATTTGTGCTGGAAATGGCCCACCTTGATTATCATACACAATGTAAGGAGAGTGGTCACTTTGGATAAGCTATTACCAGCAGGAGAGTGAGTTTGTGTGTGTGTGGGGGGGTGAGAAAACCTGGATTTGTGCTGGAAATGGCCCACCTTGATTATCATACACATTGTAAGGAGAGTGGTCACTTTAGATAAGCTATTACCAGCAGGAGAGTGAGTTTGTGTGTGTGTGGCGGGGGGGGGGAGGAGGAGGGTGAGAAAACCTGGATTTGTGCTGGAAATGGCCCAACTTGATTATCATACACATTGTAAGGAGAGTGATCACTTTAGATAAGCTATTACCAGCAGGAGAGTGGAGTGGGAGGAGGTATTTTTTTCATGCTTTTTGTGTGTGCATATAATAAGATCGATACTTTCCGCAGTATGCATCCGATGAAGTGAGCTGTAGCTCACGAAAGCTTATGCTCAAATAAATTGGTTAGTCTCTAAGGTGCCACAAGTACTCCTTTTCTTTTTGCGAATACAGACTAACACGGCTGTTACTCTGAAACCTCTCTTTGAGTAGTTTGTTCTGTTGGGAGGGCATTGCTTGGGAAAGGGATTTATATGGAAGTATGGGTAAAGGCTGAAAACCTGGCATTCCTAGGAGGTAGAACTAAGGTTGTGACGCTTGGTCTGTGGTGTACAGTAATTATGGTAATGACAAAGTGTGATTTTTCTGACTTTGATTTCTTATGATGTACAGTTTTGATAATTTATCAAGCTATTTATATGCAAAGTGATTTTCCATTCTTCTGTTTAACTTGTAATAAAACAAGGCTGTGCCAATCGAAATATATATAATTTTTATTTCTGTAAATTTTTATTTTTGTTTTCAGAGAGCGTTAACGCAGAAAAAAGTCTACCCTTCAGGATTTTTGCACTCTTGAGCTTTCTGCCACAAAAAATGTGCATGTTGCCAGGTAGGGTTAATTGGAATTTCAAGCGTTTCTTTTCTTATACCTGGGAGATAATCAGCAAAGTCCATCATACAGTCGACTGTGGACGGGCCTGTAACTAGAGGAAGAAAGCCAGAGAACCAGGTTATAGGAAAAGAGATGACAACATTGAGTGGTGATGGCAAGGAGCAGTAAATTAGTGTGGTGATAGGTACAAAAGATCAATTGAATAGGCGAGGGTATGGGGGCAGAGCAGGGATTGCTGGGGACTGGGGCTGCAGAGGATCAGGTAAGTTATTGGGTAAGACAGGGAGGGAAAAGGATGAAATATGTGGGTGCCTGGAGCGTTGCAGTAGTGGATGGGCTGAAGGCAGGAGGATGAGTATAAATAAACAGGCTGAGTTCAGGTATGGGGTATGAAGGAAAAGCAGAAGATGGATGGTGGCCAAACTATATATTGTTGAGGCTGATGGATTGGGCAGAAAAGATATGAGTGGAACCAGGGTGTGGAAGGGCAGCTAATGAGAAGGGAACAGAATTATTTTTTTCATACACTATACAGGGTCTCATAACTGAGAATGATGTTTAGATGGAAAGTCACCTGACATTCCTCTTCTGACTAAAAAGTTTCCAGGCTATACGTGTCTGTCTATCTAACCTCAACATATCCCTTTCTCAGATAACGAGAAAGCAGAAGTTAGTGAACACAAAGGAATTGTTGCAAATGTTTTGGCTCTCACGATTCGGCCCATCAAGAAGATGATCCAAACCTTAAATCCTTTTGGTGAGGAGTGGTAACTTTTACTTGGGGGTAGGGAGTAGACATGTTTCTTGTGTGAAAGGAGTCAGCAAGGGTGAATTGAAGTGTCAAGGATTCCCTCTCTTGTGCCTGGAAGAGGGGAAAAGCAGAATCTGTTACCTCCCCCACCCCCCAACAGAAATATTTAATTATTTTGACAAAGTGGAACAGCTCCAAAAGAGGAGATTGACCCCACAGCCTGGGGGTGAGGAGATCTCCCTGGTGAATGTGGAGTGGCCCACATTCAAGTCCTTGCTCTGCATTAAGTAAAAGAGGGATTTAAATTTGGGTTTTCCACACCATGGTGGAGTACCCTAACCACTGCACTGTTAGATATTCTGGGTTTGGGCCTACTCTGGTTTTAACCAAAAATTTCACCCAAACCTCAGAAATCTTCCTGATAAAATAAGTTTCTATGAAATATTTCAGTTTTGACAAAACAGTATTTTCAACTAGAAAGAAGTCACTTAAAAATGTTTCCTTCAGCGCTAATTTCAGATGCCTTGAGGACAGAGGATGGATGGTGTCCTTCTGTGGGTTCCTAGGGACATTGCAGGAGGGGTTGCATTAGTGGTGTTAGGGAGGATAAGAATGAGTTCAGAGGCCAGGTGCCAGGACTGAGGTTTGTGATGGTGAAAATGTATATACTGTGACCTAGTGGAATATTAATTGTGTAGAGACAGACAATGGATTGTTGGGATGTGTGTTAGGCTGGACTGATGTCAGGAGAGATGGTGGGCTGAGGGTGCAATAGGAGTGAAAGCAGAAGGTAGACTGTGGAATTGTATGGCTGGTTTGCGGAGGCAGATAAGTACTTAGAGGCCTGAATGGAAGCTGATCAGATTAGTGAATTCTCCACGGGATAAGGAATTCATCTGGGGAAGTGGGGGGGAATAATGAATTATTGGCAGACACCTGACTGAGGAGGTTTGGGGTATGTGTGCAGAGAATACCCTATGGGGCAAAGGCACAGGATACACTTGTAAAAATGTAGAGCTGGGAGGGGCCTCAAGAATTAGACCTGGAACATATTTAGGAAGAACAGTAACATAAGTAGACCTAGATAATTCAATATATTAAAAATATCATTTTTTTCCAGATCAAATCCAGGAAGGAAATGGTGAGTTTACACTGCTTTCTGAAATGCGACCTCACACAAAGGAGTGCTATAATCAAAGGCTTTTATCTAACTATCTATAAAACATTGGGGTATCCCAAGTGGAAGCTAGCTCAGAGAGTTAACTTTGCTTAGATATCTAATCAAAGTGATGAAAACTCAGTGCTGGAAACTGGCACCGTACTCTTTGGAAGTCACAGTCCCTCTTTCCAAATATAGTACAATATTTAGCAGATATTTCATGTAACTCCCAACTAAACTTTGCAGTGGAAGTCTATTTTTATGTAGTGTTTTCAGTGTTTGTTTCTACTGGTCCCAGACACATCAGGTGCACCTTGTGCTAGGTAGTAAAGACCTGGAAGATGTTGCGGTCAGTGCCTTAGTTCAAACACTAATTGGTATTAGTTTCACCTGAGACACCTAATAATTCAGGATGCATTTGAGGACAAAGCTTTTTAAAAGGACAGGGAGGGCCCAAATTTATTAAAGTGATATAGTCTGACAAAAAATCTTGTATTTATTTTTTTTATTAATTTATCTTCTAATTTAATAATCTCTAGTTGATTAAATGTATACAATATATGAACTCTGTTCTGAAGAATGAAATAGCTGAATAATGGCCTTGGACCTAGGCTCTGGCAATAGAAGTTTTGCCCATGTACAGAATATGGGACTGAATAATTAACATAGATAAATTTGAAGATTTTTTTATTTTATTTTATAGGAGAAGCCAGAACAACAGAATGCAGGAAAGAATTGGGTAAGTCTGAACTGATTTTCAACACTTTAACTGAAACACAAAGGTTCTCACAAAAGGAGAGGTGAACAACATATTTCTTCAAATAAGTGCATCTTCCCTTCACACATAAATACTTGTTATTGGCTATGCAGCAGCATAGGAGAACAATTGTTGGGCTCCAAGAATTGCTATTAATGAATTTCTAGATTTTTGTTGCTCTCAGAAACAACTCTGACATCATAATCAAAAAGGCTGACAAAGGAGGTGCTGTTGTCATCATGAATAGGTCGGAATATGAACGAGAGGCTGCTCAGCAGCTCTCCAACACCACTTTCTACAAGCCATTACCCTCTGATCCCACTGAGAGTTACCAAAAGCAACTACAGCATTTGCTCAAGAAACTCCCTGAAAAAGCACAAGATCAAATGCGCACAGACACACCCCTGGAACCCCGACCTGGGATATTCTATCTACTACCCAAGATCCATAAACCTGGAAATCCTGGGCGCCCCATCATCTCAGGCATTGGCACCCTGACAGCAGGATTGTCTGGCTATGTAGACTCCCTCCTCAGGCCCTACGCTACCAGCACTCCCAGCTACCTTCGAGACACCACTGACTTCCTGAGGAAACTACAATCCATCGCTGATCTTCCTGATAACACCATCCTGGCCACTATGGATGTAGAAGCCCTCTACACCAACATTCCACACAAAGATGGACTACAAGCCATCAAGAACACTATCCCCGATAATGTCACGGCTAACCTGGTGGCTGAACTTTGTGACTTTGTCCTTACCCATAACTATTTTACATTTGGGGACAATGTATACCTTCAGATCAGCGGCACTGCTATGGGTACCCTCATGGCCCCACAGTATGCCAACATTTTTATGGCTGATTTAGAACAACGCTTCCTCAGCTCTCGTCCCCTAACGCCCCTACTCTACTTGCGCTATATTGATGACATCTTCATCATCTGGACCCATGGAAAAGAAGCCCTTGAGGAATTCCACCATGATTTCAACAATTTCCATCCCACCATCAACCTCAGCCTGGTCCAGTCCACACAAGAGATCCACTTCCTGGACACTACAGTGCTAATAAACAATGGTCACATCAACACCACCCTATACCGGAAACCTACTGACCGCTATTCCTACCTACATGCCTCCAGCTTTCACCCTGACCACACCACACGATCCATCGTCTACAGCCAAGCTCTGCGATACAACCGCATTTGCTCCAACCCCTCAGACAGAGACAGACACCTACAAGATCTCTATCAAGCATTCTTACAACTACAATACCCACCTGCGGAAGTGAAGAAACAGATTGATAGAGCCAGAAGAGTTCCCAGAAGTCACCTACTACAGGACAGGCCTAACAAAGAAAATAACAGAACGCCACTAGCCGTCACCTTCAGCCCCCAACTAAAACCCCTCCAATGCATTATTAAGGATCTACAACCTATCCTGAAGGATGACCCAACACTCTCACAAATCTTGGGAGAAAGGCCAGTCCTTGCCTACAGACAGCCCCCCATCCTGAAGCGAATACTCACCAACAACCACATACCACACAACAGAACCACTAACCCAGGAACCTATCCTTGCAACAAAGCCCGTTGCCAACTGTGCCCACATATCTATTCAGGGAACACCATCACAGGGCCTAACAACATCAGCCACACTATCAGAGGCTCGTTCACCTGCACATCCACCAATGTGATATATGCCATCATGTGCCAGCAATGCCCCTCTGCCATGTACATTGGTCAAACTGGACAGTCTCTACGTAAAAGAATAAATGGACACAAATCAGATGTCAAGAATTATAACATTCATAAACCAGTCGGAGAACACTTCAATCTCTCTGGTCACGCAATCACAGACATGAGGGTCGCTATCTTAAAGCAAAAAAACTTCAAATCCAGACTCCAGCGAGAAACTGCTGAATTGGAATTCATTTGCAAATTGGATACTATTAATTTGGGCTTGAATAGAGACTGGGAGTGGCTAAGTCATTATGCAAGGTAGCCTATCTCCCCTTGTTTTTTTCCTACAAACCCCCCCCCCCCCCCCAAGACGTTCTGGTTAAACTTGGATTATTGCTGTGCACATTGTAAGATGAGCTATTGCCAGCAGGAGAGTGAGTTTGTGTGTGTGGTTTTTGGAGGGGGTGTGTGTGTGGGGGGGGGGGTGAGAAAACCTGGATTAGTGCTGGAAATGACCCACCTTGATTATCATGCGCATTATAAAGAGAGGTTTCAAAGAGGGATGGGCTATTACCAGCAGGAGAGTGAGTTTGTATGTGTGTCTGTGTGTGTGTGTGGGGGGGGGGAATGAGAAAACCTTGATTTGTGCTGGAAATGGCCTTCCTTGATGATCACTTGATGATCACTTTAGATAAGCTGTTAGCAGCAGGACAGTGGGGTGGGAGGAAGTTTTGTTTCATGGTCTCTGTGTGTATATAATGTCTTCTGCAGTTTCCACGATATGCTATGCATCCGATGAAGTGAGCTGTAGCTCACGAAAGCTCATGCTCAAATAAACTGGTTAGTCTCTAAGGTGCCACAAGTACTCCTTTTCTTTTTTCTTTTTACGAACATTCATAAACCAGTCGGAGAACACTTCAATCTCTCTGGTCACGCGATTACAGACATGAAAGTCGCTATTTTACAACAGAAAAACTTCAAATCCAGACTCCAGTGAGAGACTGCTGAATTGGAATTCATTTGCAAATTGGATACAATTAACTTAGGCTTGAATAGAGACTGGGAGTGGCTTAGTCATTATGCAAGGTAGCCTATTTCCCCTTGTTTTTTCCTACCCCCTCCCCCTCAGACGTTCTTGTTAAACCCTGGATTTGTGCTGGAAATGGCCCACCTTGATTATCATACACAATGTAAGGAGAGTGGTCACTTTGGATAAGCTATTACCAGCAGGAGAGTGAGTTTGTGTGTGTGTGGGGGGGTGAGAAAACCTGGATTTGTGCTGGAAATGGCCCACCTTGATTATCATACACATTGTAAGGAGAGTGGTCACTTTAGATAAGCTATTACCAGCAGGAGAGTGAGTTTGTGTGTGTATGGGGGGGGGGGGAGGAGGAGGGTGAGAAAACCTGGATTTGTGCTGGAAATGGCCCAACTTGATTATCATACACATTGTAAGGAGAGTGATCACTTTAGATAAGCTATTACCAGCAGGAGAGTGGAGTGGGAGGAGGTATTTTTTCATGCTTTTTGTGTGTGCATATAATAAGATCGATACTTTCCACAGTATGCATCCGATGAAGTGAGCTGTAGCTCACGAAAGCTTATGCTCAAATAAATTGGTTAGTCTCTAAGGTGCCACAAGTACTCCTTTTCTTTTTGCGAATACAGACTAACACGGCTGTTACTCTGAAACCTCTCTTTGAGTAGTTTGTTCTGTTGGGAGGGCATTGCTTGGGAAAGGGATTTATATGGAAGTATGGGTAAAGGCTGAAAACCTGGCATTCCTAGGAGGTAGAACTAAGGTTGTGACGCTTGGTCTGTGGTGTACAGTAATTATGGTAATGACAAAGTGTGATTTTTCTGACTTTGATTTCTTATGATGTACAGTTTTGATAATTTATCAAGCTATTTATATGCAAAGTGATTTTCCATTCTTCTGTTTAACTTGTAATAAAACAAGGCTGTGCCAATCGAAATATATATAATTTTTATTTCTGTAAATTTTTATTTTTGTTTTCAGAGAGCGTTAACGCAGAAAAAAGTCTACCCTTCAGGATTTTTGCACTCTTGAGCTTTCTGCCACAAAAAATGTGCATGTTGCCAGGTAGGGTAATTTGGAATCTCAAGCGTTTCTTTTCTTATACCTGGGAGATAATCAGCAAAGTCCATCATACAGTCGACTGTGGACGGGCCTGTAACTAGAGGAAGAAAGCCAGAGAACCAGGTTATAGGAAAAGAGATGACAACATTGAGTGGTGATGGCAAGGAGCAGTAAATTAGTGTGGTGATAGGTACAAAAGATCAATTGAATAGGCGAGGGTATGGGGGCAGAGCAGGGATTGCTGGGGACTGGGGCTGCAGAGGATCAGGTAAGTTATTGGGTAAGACAGGGAGGGAAAAGGATGAAATATGTGGGTGCCTGGAGCGTTGCAGTAGTGGATGGGCTGAAGGCAGGAGGATGAGTATAAATAAACAGGCTGAGTTCAGGTATGGGGTATGAAGGAAAAGCAGAAGATGGATGGTGGCCAAACTATATATTGTTGAGGCTGATGGATTGGGCAGAAAAGATATGAGTGGAACCAGGGTGTGGAAGGGCAGCTAATGAGAAGGGAACAGAATTATTTTTTTCATACACTATACAGGGTCTCATAACTGAGAATGATGTTTAGATGGAAAGTCACCTGACATTCCTCTTCTGACTAAAAAGTTTCCAGGCTATACGTGTCTGTCTATCTAACCTCAACATATCCCTTTCTCAGATAACGAGAAAGCAGAAGTTAGTGAACACAAAGGAATTGTTGCAAATGTTTTGGCTCTCACGATTCGGCCCATCAAGAAGATGATCCAAACCTTAAATCCTTTTGGTGAGGAGTGGTAACTTTTACTTGGGGGTAGGGAGTAGACATGTTTCTTGTGTGAAAGGAGTCAGCAAGGGTGAATTGAAGTGTCAAGGATTCCCTCTCTTGTGCCTGGAAGAGGAGAAAAGCAGAATCTGTTACCTCCCCCACCCCCCAACAGAAATATTTAATTATTTTGACAAAGTGGAACAGCTCCAAAAGAGGAGATTGACCCCACAGCCTGGGGGTGAGGAGATCTCCCTGGTGAATGTGGAGTGGCCCACATTCAAGTCCTTGCTCTGCATTAAGCAAAAGAGGGATTTAAATTTGGGTTTTCCACACCATGGTGGAGTACCCTAACCACTGCACTGTTAGATATTCTGGGTTTGGGCCTACTCTGGTTTTAACCAAAAATTTCACCCAAACCTCAGAAATCTTCCTGATAAAATAAGTTTCTATGAAATATTTCAGTTTTGACAAAACAGTATTTTCAACTAGAAAGAAGTCACTTAAAAATGTTTCCTTCAGCGCTAATTTCAGATGCCTTGGGGACAGAGGATGGATGGTGTCCTTCTGTGGGTTCCTAGGGACATTGCAGGAGGGGTTGCATTAGTGGTGTTAGGGAGGATAAGAATGAGTTCAGAGGCCAGGTGCCAGGACTGAGGTTTGTGATGGTGAAAATGTATATACTGTGAACTAGTGGAATATTAATTGTGTAGAGACAGACAATGGATTGTTGGGATGTGTGTTAGGCTGGACTGATGTCAGGAGAGATGGTGGGCTGAGGGTGCAATAGGAGTGAAAGCAGAAGGTAGACTGTGGAATTGTATGGCTGGTTTGCGGAGGCAGATAAGTACTTAGAGGCCTGAATGGAAGCTGATCAGATTAGTGAATTCTCCACGGGATAAGGAATTCATCTGGGGAAGTGGGGGGGAATAATGAATTATTGGCAGACACCTGACTGAGGAGGCTTGGGGTATGTGTGCAGAAAATATCCTATGGGGCAGAGGCACAGGATCGACTTATAGAAATTTATGGCTGGAAGGATCCTTGAGGTCTAGTACAGCCCCCTGCATTGGGGCAGGACCAAGTAAACGTAGACAATCCCTAGCAGGTGTTTGTCCAACCTGTTCTTAAAAACCTCCAGTGATGGTGATTCCACAGTCTCCCTTGGAAGCTTATTTTGGAGCTTAACAACCCTTCCTGTTCGAAAGATTTTCCTAATATCTATCCTAAATCTCCCTTCCTGCAGATTAAGCCCATTGCTTCTTGTCCTACTTTCAGTGGACATGGAGAACACGTCATCACACTCCTCTTTATACCAGCCCTGTAAACATTTCAAGACTGTTGTCAGGTCCCACTTCAGTCTTCTTTTCTCCAGACTAAACCTGCCCAGCAGCTTCTACAGTCTTTTCTCAGACTCAGTCCCCCCACCCCATTTGTGTTGCCCCGCTCCCCATGGGATACAGTCCAGTTTGTCCAGATTTGTCTTAGATTGCGGTGCCCAGAATTTGACACCGTATTCAGCTGGGGCACCACCAGTGCCAAGCAGAGTGAGACAATTGCCTCCCACATCTAACATACAACAGTCCTGTTAATACACTCCGGATGATAGTAGCCTTTTTTCTCAAACGCATCGTCTTGTTGACTCATATTCAATTTGTCCTCCACTCTAACCCTCACATCCATTTCTGTATTACCACCACCTACCAGTTATTCCCCATTTTATAGTTATGCATTTGATTTTTCCTTCCTAAGTGAAGTGCTTTGCACCTTTTCTTTATTAGATTTCATCTTGTTGATTTCAGAGCAATTGTCTAATTTATCAAGGTTATTTTGAAATCTAACTCTCTCCTGCAAACTGCTTGCAAACCCTCCCAGGTTGTCATCTGCACATTTAATACACATACACTTCACTCCATTATCCAAGTCATTTATGAAACTTTTGAATATTATTGGACCCAGGACTGACCCCTGCAGGACCCCACTAGATATAAACTCCTAGTCTGACAGTGAACCATTGATACCTACTTTTCTGAATATGGTCTTTCAACCAGTTTTGCACCCACATTATAGCAACTTCATCTGGACAGAATTTTCCTAGTTTGGGTATGAGAATGTTATGTAGGACTCTGTGAAAAGTCTTACTAAAATTAAGATCACATCTACAGCTTTCTGTCATCCAGTAGGCCAGAAACCCTGTCAAAGAAGGAAATTGATTGGTTTGTCATGATGTGTTCTTAATAAATCCAGGTTGGCTGTTACTTACCTCCTTATAATCCTCTAGGTGTTAGCTAATTGATTGCTTAATCATTTGTTCCAGTTTCAAAGTTAGGATGATTGGTGTATAATTTGTGGGCTCTCTTTGTTCCCCCTTTCAAGGAGAGTTTCTCTGTTTGCCCTTCTCCAGTCCTCTAGTTCCTCATCTGTCTACCAGGAGATCTGTAAGATAATCACTATGAACTCTGAGATTACTTCAGTTAGTTCCTTATGTACCCTAAGATGAATTTCACCAGGCCCTACTGACTTGAATACATCTAACTGATCTAAATATTCTTTAACCTGTTCTCTCCCTATTCCGGCTCGTGTTCCTTCTCCCTAATTGTTAATATTAATTATATTAAGTATCTGGTGACAATTAAACTTTTATTAAAGGGTGGTTGAAGACAGAGGATAAATTTAAGTAGTTGAGGGACATTGCAAAAGAAATAGAGGGAGAGGACAGGAGATCTGAGGGAGTGATAAGGATAGCCAAAGATAGATAAATCTTTGGGAAGCTTTGGGATGGAGAACTACACATAAGATGTTGGTGAGGGTGGGGACACAGAAGAAGTGGGACAGAAAAGAGGCCTATGGGGTGACTAGAAGAAGGGTGACTAAGCAGGAAAGAGAACAAGGAAAAATAACTAACAACATGAAAGGAACAAAGAGTGAGGAAGAGGACTGAGAACTTATGGGGAAGTTGGGGGCAGAGTTGAACATGATGCGAAGGTAGGTAGGAGAGAGAAAACTATGATGGACAAGCATGGAGGGAGAGATTTGAAGGGGGCATGGGTTGAAAGAAAGTTATCTGTTGGGAAAACAGGGTAAGGGAAAAGAGAGACAGGCAGGGAAACAAAGGAGGCTGAGTGAAGAAAAAGGGTCTGATTTTGAGTGTCTGCTGGTCTCTTTAGAGTCCTCCAGCAGTCAGGAATGGGCCACCCAGTGATAACCCAGCTATAGGGGTACTTGTCAGAGGCCTAGCTTTGGTAGAATGATTTTATTCCATCCTCTTCAGACCCATTGGTGTTAAGGTATTGTTGGAGCATGGCCAAGGGTATTTTGAGGACATTAGGGGCTATGGCAGAATTTCAGTCCTCTCCAACTAATCTGGGCAATTCCTTGTGGCATACTGCTCCTATCCCTGAAAGCCCGTCATAAATATAAAGGGACGGGTAACCACCTTTCTGTATACAGAACTATAAAATCCCTCCTGGCTAGAGGCAAAACCCCTTCATCTGTAAAGGGTTAAGAAGCTAAGATAACCTTGCTGGCACCTGACCAAAATGACCAATGAGGAGACAAGATACTTTCAAAGCTGGGGGACAACTCCAAGTAATCTTGTCTGTTTCTCAGGCTCCTAATGTTGTAATCAATTTAGAGTGTTGTTCACAAAAAAACAACACCACATGAGGTGAGGAGCTGCCTAAGCTACCCAATGGGAAATGCTGACAAGGGGGTTGTGTGCTGATCCCTGCCACTATCGTGGAGTTTGGCCCCTAAATCCAGGCTGCAGGGAGGTATCTATCTCTGCTGGTGATCCACTGCTAGGAACCATATCTGGGAGTCAGACATCTTAGGTGCCTAATGTTTTTCTTCTGAGAGAGATGTAGGCAGGCATCTAACCACACAAAACAGCCAGAGGGGGTGCTGGTGTTCCCCACTTGCTAAGTTTTAGCCCAGTGGCTAGAGTATTTACCTGGTATGTGGGAGACCCACATTCATTTTCCTCCTCTGCCTGATGGAGAGAAAGGATTTGAAAAGATCTCTCTTGCTTCTCAGGTGAGCGCTGTAACCAGTGGGCTATGGGATATTCTGAAGTAGGGAACCCCTCAATGTCTCCTACCGAAGCTGTCCTACTATGGATAAATAATAGTCACCTAAGTCTGGGGTTTAGGTGCCTAAGTACCTTTGTGAATCTTGCCCAGCATCTGAGAAATTATTGAGGTTTACATGTTGTCAAGGTTCCTTCCCCACTCTGAACTCTAGGGTACAGATGTGGGGACCTGCATGAAAACCTCCTAAGCTTACTTTTACCAGCTTAGGTTAAAACTTCCCCAAGGTACAAATTAATTTTACCCTTTGCCCTTGGAATTTCCACTGCCACCACCAAACTTTAACTGGGTTTACTGGGAAACATAGTTTGGACACGTCTTCCCCCCCCCCCCCAAATCCTCCCAACCCTTGCACCCCACTTCCTGGGGAGGTTTGGTAAAAATCCTCACCAATTTGCATAGGTGACCACAGACCCAATCCCTTGGATCTTAGAACAATGAAAAACCATTCAATTTTCTTACAAGACTTTTAATAGAAGTAAAGGAATCACCTCTGTAAAATCAGGATAGTAGACACCTTACAGGGTAATTAGATTCAAAACATAGAGAACCCCTCTAGGCAAAACCTTAAGTTACAAAAAAGACACACAGACAGGAATAGTCATTCTATTCAGCACAGTTTTTTTCTCAGCCATTTAAAGAAATTGTAATCTAACACATACCTAGCTAGATTACTTACTAAAAGTTCTAAGACTCCATTCCTGTTCCATCCCCGGCAAAAGCAGCATACAGACCCTTTGTTTCTTCCCCCTCCTCCCAGCTTTTGAAAGTATCTTGTCTCCTCATTGGTCATTTTGGTCAGGTGCCAGTGAGGTTACCTTTCGCTTCTTAACCCTTTACAGGTGAGAGGATTTTTCCTCTGGCCAGGAGGGATTTTAAAGGGGTTTTACCCTTCCCTTTATTTTTATGACACATGTAAAATGACTTTACTTTCCTTTTGTTCCTTAAAACACAACAGGCTATACATGTCTAAATATACATCTATGCATATATCCCTTTTTCAGGTACTGCGAAGGCAGAAGACAATCTATCCACAGGGATTATTGCAAAGATTTCTGAACTCAGGAGCCAGCCTTTTCAACTGTTCAAGAAGTTCATACGATTCCCAGTTAACCAGGGTGAGGGTTAGGAGTTTTTATGAGAGGACCAAGGAGGTGGCAGGTGTGGAAAAGGTCAGTTAGGGTAAACTGCAATGTTGAGTGTTTCTGGCCATCTGCATAGAGGAGGAGAAAAGCAAAGTACACTCTCAACTCCAACAACAACATCTCTGTTAGCATGGGAAGTGGGAGCAGACAGGCAGCATGTAGAAGTAAGGAGACAAAGGATCTGTTGGGTGTGGGAAGGCAGGCAGGCAGCTGACTGGGATGGTGAGAGGATCAGTTTGCTGTGGCTGAACAGAAAGCACAGCTGGAGTGGTGAGGATGTCAGTGAATGGTGGGTGGGGAATGCATTAGGAATGACGGCGGAAAGGGGACTGAGGAATTGTTATCTGGCCAGTTGTCATGGCTGGTCAATGGGCTGCCTGTGTGCACGGGTCAGTTACCAAGTCACAGTCAGGAGATGAGTGGCAGACTTGCGGTTGAGCTGGGTCAGGAAGCCAGGAAATCATGGTCATGTGCAGCAGACAACCAGATGGTAAGAGAAGCAAGGATACAGCGCATCTGTTGGCTGGGGAAGACAGACTGCCAAGTGGCTGCATGGGAAAAGAATCAGATTTTTAGAGAGAGGCAACAGTATGCATGCTCAGGGGTAGATATATTGGCCCATAGGGGTCTTTTACCCTGAAAATGTAGGCACTGAGTTTAGGCGCAGATAAGCTGGAGTTTTGTGTCTTACAGTAGCACCAAAACTGGGACATAGGCACCTAATTCCATTTGTGGATCTGGTCCTTGAATACTAACAGATTTGCCTATGTGAAGTCTTCATTGTTGGGGTCCATCACCCAGTTAATGGCCAGTCTCTAGAGCAGGAAGCATTAGCTTTCCTTAAAGTCACATGGCTTTTAGAGCTGCAACAGTGGGGGCAGAGACACTAAGTCAACTTCTGCCTCTACTTCTAAAGATGTATGGTCATAGAACTGGAAGGGACCTCAAGAGGTCACCTAGTCCAGTCCCCTGCAGTCAAGGCAGGACTAAGTATTATCTAGACCATTCCTGACAGGTGTTTGTCTAACCTGCTCTTAAAAATCTCCAATGATGAAGACTCCTAAACCTCCCTAGGCAATTTATTCCAGTGCTTCACCACCCTGAGAGTTAGGAAGTTTTTCCTAATGTCTAAACTAAACCTCCCTTGCTGCAATTTAAGCCCATTGCTTCTTGTCCTATCCTCAGAGATTAAGAAAAACTATTTTTCTTCCTCCTCCTTGTAACAACCTTTTACATACTTGAAAACTGTTATCATGTCATGCTTCATGCTTCTCCTGAACTCCACCTTTGGAGTACTTCCATGAATCTGAATAAGGCACTCCCCCTGGAACTGTTACACCTTTCATCCAATCAGGTTCCATTAAATGATCTTTTATGAATATTGGTTTTTTTTCCCCAACTCAGCAAATAATTCTGGAAAAATCCAGCAGACACAATAAATCTATAACTGACAATGCTGACTGTCAGCTGTCAATTTAGCAAACCCCAATATCCAGCATTCTAGATAGATTGTCGCTTTACAGGGGCTGATCACAAGATGTTCTAGTCATGGACTTTGTGAAAGGCTGAAGAAGAAAATTAGTGACTATCCTCTAAAATTTCTGATTTAAAATCCATAACAATTTAGAACAAAATAAATACTTTTAAAATAATAATAATTATTTTATTTCTTTTTCTTTTCTAGACGAGTTCCAGCTGGAGAATGGTAAGTTTGCTATGATATCCAAATGGTGAAAGTCCCATTATGAAAACTGGCACCATATCCTTCATGAACTTAGAGTTGCTCACTCCAAACATAGTCCACTATATAGCATTAATTTTGTTTAACTCCTGCCTGAAGTCTGAAATGTAAGTCTATTTGTGTATACACCTATGGTGTTTGTGTCTACATGTCCCACCCAAGTCAGGGTCATGTTATGCTAACACTGTAAAATTATTCCAGGTGTTTGTGTTTCTGCCTTACTCCATACACTAACGGGTGCTATATCTATCAGAGCTAGCTAAGTAATTCTGGCTGAATTTGGGGACAAAGCCTTGTGAAAGGGGACATGACCTTCTGTGCTCAGTTCTACCAGGGTTAGGGTGAGCTTTCATCTGTCTTTAGGCTCATGTACCAGACCTGCAGCTTTTCCAATTACAAGAGGCTGTTCAGCTCAACCACATAAAGCAGCCTAGCGCTTAATGCAGTCCTGATAGTTCTCCCCCTCCCCATGTAATTCCACATCATGCCCCCTTCCACATTACTCTTATTCACCCCTATTTCTGTAACCACTCATCACATCCCCATCTATTCTAGGCTTTCATTCCCCCAATGCACGCACACTTAAAAGTTCTCTGGAGTCAAACCAAATTTCTGGGATTCTCTGGAGAAGGGAGATCTCTTTCCTTCCTCTATGGGCTGGCAGATGGAGGAGACCAACTGGTGAGCTGAGTGAGGTGGCCACAGGAGCAGATAAAAGAAGAAGAAATGAACGAGGTGTATGGGTAGCCAGCTAGTGGCCACTTGCACATGTGCTGGACCTGCTTATTGAATGATAGTACATCTTGATCTATGGCAATTTAGACTAGTATGTTTCTGTCTAAGCAAGCTTATCTAAAGAAACATTTTTGATATATTTCTAATTCTGAGTTTCCTCCATTGTACAGTGTCTCATAAATTAGAATGATGTTTAGATGGAAAGTCTCCTGACATTCCCCTTCTGACTAAAAAGTTTCCAGGCTGTACATGTCTGTCTATTGATTTAATTTCAAAATATCCTTTTTTCATATAATGACAAAGCAGAAATCAGTGAACACAGAGGAATTATTGCAAATATTTTGGCTCTCGGGAGTTGGCCCATGCAGCTGTACAAGAATATGATCCAAACCCAAAATCCTTTTGGTGAGGAGTGGGAACTTTTACTTTCAGGGAGGAGATGGAGATGTTGCAGGTATAAAAGGAGTCAGCAAGGGTGAATTGAAGTGACAAGGATTCCCGCTCTTGTGCCTGGAAGAGGAGAAAAGCAAAATCTATTACCTTTCTCCCTCCCCAAACAGAAATATTTAATTATTTTTACAAAGTGGAGCAGCTCTAAGAGAGGAGATAGACTTCATAGCCTGGGGATGAGGAGATCTCCCTGGTAAATGGGTGACCCACATTCAAGTCCTTAGGCAGAACAGGGACTTAAATGTGGGTTTTCCGCACCACAGTGGAGCACACCCCATACACCCCTGCACTGTTAGATATTCTGAGTTTGGGCCTACTCTGGTTTTTACCAGAAATTTCACTCTAGATCTCACAAAACTTTCTGACAAAATATGTATTTGTGAAATATTTCAGTTTTGGAATAACGGTATTTTCAGACAGAAACAAGCTGAATTGAAAATGTTTCCTTCAGTTCAAATTTCAGATGCCTTTGGGAAAGAGGATGGATGGAGTGCTTCTGTGGGTTCCTAGGGGCATTGCAGGAGGGGCTGCATTAGGGAGGTTAGGAAGGGTGAAAATAAATTTAGAGGCCAGGTGCCAGGATTGAGGTTTGTGGTGGTGATGGTGAAAATGTATACACTGTGAAGATGTGGAATGTTAATTGATTAGAGACAGAGAATGGATTGATGGGATTCATGTGTTAGGATGGATTGATGTCAGTGAAGGGGGTGGGCTGAGGATGCAATGGGAATGACGGCAGAAGGTAGATTGTGGAATTGTACAACTGGTTTGCAGAGGCAGTTAAGTTACTCAGAGGCCTGAGGAGAAACTGATCAGGTTAGTGAATTGTTCAGAGGCTGACAAATTCATTTGTGGAAGTGGAGGGAAGAAATGAATTATTGGCACACACTTGATTTAGGAGGCTTCGGGGTATGTGTGCAAAGAATATGTGAAGAGGCTGATGCACAGGATAGACTCATAGAAATGTAGAGCTGGAAGGCATCTCAAGAGATCATCTAGTCCAGACACCCGTCAGGAATGGTCTAGGTTTACCTCGTCCTGCCTCAGCACTGGGGGCTGGACTAAACAACCTTTCTCTGGGGCTGAAGAAGACCAGTTGGTGAGACACAGACAACAGTGAGCTGAACTTGTGGTCATAGGGCAAGAGGAGAAAAGAAAAGCTGAGACAGGTGTATGGTCAGCCAGCTAGTGGCTGTTTGCACATGTGCTGTGCTTGCATGTCACCAGATGGAGGTAGTGTAGTGCCCCTTGGAATAAGGGGATTGTCAGCATCCTCTTATGTCTCTACCCAAACTGACCTGGAGAAACAGGCCTGTGACATCTCTGCCTTTGAACTCTGTATTCTGTACCATGGGTGATAACTTACTATGATGTTTAAATGCAAAGTGGCCTTGCATTCCTATTTTGTCTTAAAAGACACCATGCCCATAGGTGATCTTCAGGGGAAAAAAAAAGTTTGTGAACATCTTCACTCACACAGAAGCAGGCTTTGTGCTGAAACTAAAAATAGCAGGGTGGACACAGTGGCAAAGGCATCAGTTTGGGCTAGCCACTGAAGTACGATACCACCTGACCCTCTGGTAACTTACCTGGGCATATAGTCCAAGCCACTGCCTGGGCTGCTACGGCCACCTTGCTGTTTTTAGGTACTAGCTCAAATAAAGCTGATACATGGACATGAACCCAATCTGGGAATCACACCTCACAGCTGTTGTGTAGAAATACCCTGCATGTCAAAAAGGAAGTGAAGCCAAGTAGGGAATCTATCCATTACTTTAAATTGGGATACTACAGTACATATTGAAATACTTGTATTATTTTGAAGTAAATTTTACTTTTATGTTTTTCAGACAAGCTTGAGAAGGAAAATGGTAGGTTTACACTGATTTTGGAGTTTATATTTACTCACATTGAGCACAAATTACTTGTAGATTGTGGCTGTCACTATAGGTTGTTCAACAGACTGAGGGTTCAAGTCATTGCCCATAAGATATCTGTGGTGAATGGTGGCTGTGAAAGGGACATTTGTAAACAGGAGTCAGTGGGTTGAGGGCTGGATCTCCAGTTTTGTGAGAACATAGGGCCTTGATTTTATTTAGTTATGGAATGCAAGATTCTGAGCTGTGACTGAATCTGAGTGATGTGTCAGGTATGGTGTGTAAAAAAGAAGATAAATGAGAAGATTGGCAGCTGATGATTGGTGAGGTCTGCAGGGACAGTTCCTTCAGTGAGGTAAGGTAAAACCTGTATACCCAATTTCTAATTGAAATTACACTGCTCTTTTGCAGACAAACTCCAGAATGAACTTGGTAAGTTCACTTTGATTTCTCAACTGCTATTGTCCTTCAGAAGAACTTTCTTATATGAAAGGAGATATTTCTTCATTTCATTGCCTTTCCTCAATCCAAGGAGAGTTCATTAGCTTGCAGATTTCTTTTTAGCTCCGTAAGAGAACTGTAATGACTTTCTCCCTCAGAAAGTTGGTTGGTTACCCTAGACTATTTGTACTTCTTTTCTTTCATCAGTAATGCCTTGCTTCCTCTTCTGTTCATTTTATCTTTGAGAGTGTGCAGGAGCCTAGCATAAGTTTTCTATAGTATTTATTTTTTCATGATGTAATTTATTTTCAGGATATGGTGTGTATTATTAATTGGGAAAATCATTTTGAGAAGATAATTATATCTGTTTTAAATGTTGCACACTACCGTTTTAGTAACTCTTTTAATTAAAAAAATGCTTGTTTGAGATGCTCAACCACACAGCAGCTTGTTCATGCTGCTCTGAGTACACAAACTTCACAAACAACGAAAACCAAATAATAATAACAATAAATAATAAAACAATGGATCTGAGCAATACGGGATTCACCTTGGATTGAGAATCTGTGTATGTGTACAGCTACTATACATGCTCCTATATCCTCCTCCTTCTGGCCCAGTGCAAGGGGTGTGGCCAGGAAAAAGGGGGCATGGCAACCCTACTACCTGCTTTCTGCGATACCCAAAAGAAAGAAAGAGAGAAGGGGGAAAAAAGAAAAACCTGTATAATGGAAAAATATATTTTATTTCTTGAATTTTGTCTTCTGCCTCCCTCCTCCCTCAGCTCAGAAATGTCTTTTACTTCCCAGGGATCATATTTTTTTTTGCTATACTTGCCATTGATTTTGCATCTCCAATGTCACAGGATTTGGGTGTGATTTTCAAAGCTGCTGAACACATACAGCTCCAAATTAAATCAACAGAACATACAGTTTCCCTGGACTCAAGAGGTCTCTAATTACACCCTGAAAATCAGTGCCTGCTATTGAAAGTTTAAGTCCAAGATGTGCAGTTGCAGAAGGGAGCTCAGCTTAGACTCTCTCAGTAGACCTTCTCATTTTACTTAGTGGTCATAATTCTGTTTTTTTTTCCTGACAGAACATATTTTACTTTTTTCTCACATTTCAATTTTTTCCTCATCATTCCTCTTCAATCTTTTTATCTATGTGCCATGCTCTCTCTCTCTCTCTCTCTCTCTCTCTCTCTCTCTCTCTCTCTCTCTCTCTCTCTCCTGGTCTCTGTTTTAGTCCTTTCATTTCTCATCCTATGAGATTACATAATGCTGAATGCAGTACAAAAATCTAGGTAATGTCTGTTTCCAAGACAAGACATTATATCTAGCTCCCTCCCAACCCAGGTCAGGTCCTTGAAGTACTTTGTCCTGTGTCATCTCTCCAACACTTCTCTTTGATTTCTCAGATGCTACTGTCCTTAAGAAGAATGATTTTTAACTGAAAACAGATATTTCTTCATTTCATTGCCTTCCCTCAATGCAAGGACATTCATTAGCCTGCCCTTTCCTTTTTAACCCCCTAAGCTTTTTGTGCTTATCCAGGGGAGAGTTCAGCCAATTTTGTGAATGCTTAAATGTTGATTTTCTTTTCCAAAATTCTGAAGAAAAAAATTATAAGTATGTAAGAAATTGTCTGGGAGTTTCAAAGGAAAAAAAAAAACAATACAAGAAAATAAAGTATAAATAAATATAAGGAAAAAAATAAGAGAAAACCTCTACAATGAAAAAAAATATATTTATTGTCTTCTCCCTCCCTCTTTTCTCAGTTCAGAAATGTGCCTTACTGCCTAGGGATCACATTTTGTTTGTTTGTTTGTTTTGTTATACTTGGCATTGGTCTGGCATATCCCACTTCAGACAGCTTGCACCTGATTTTCAGTGTGGTTGAGCTCCCATAACTCCAAATTAAATCAATAAATGATAAAAGTTGTCTTGACACAAGAGGTCTCAAATTACACACTGAAAATCAGTGGCTGCTATTGAAAATATAAGTCCTAGACATGCGACAAAAAGGGAGCTCAACTTAGATTTTGAATATAACTTTTTATTTTACTTAGTTTTAATATTTCTGTTGTTTTCCAGAAAACCACTTTTTACTGTTTTCTCACATTCTGATGTTTTCTTCATCATGTCCCAGTAATCTTTCTATCTATATGCCATGTCCTCTTTATCCCTGTCTCTGTTTTAGTCCTATCACTTCTCAATGTAAGAGATAATATAACAATAAATGAAGTATAAAAATCTAAACAGACTCTGTTTTCAAGGCTATCATTTCACTATTTAGCTCCCTCCCACCACGTCAGATCATTGATGTATTTTTTTTTACTGTGTTATGCCTCAAACACTTGTCTTAGTGTTGGATTTCATTGTGCTGCAGATCAAGTTACATCAAGTTAAATTTGGACTTTGAGCTTCTCGCATCTCATTTTTAACTGCTCAGTAACTATATTCACACTCCACAGAAAAGTGGGGCTAGTCACTTTCAGCTGAATTTTGAAACATAGCTGCTGTGATTCTAATATTTGTTCTTGTCCCGTAGGTAATCTCCAGGAGAAAATGAGTAAATTGATGTTGGTTTGTGAACAATTTCACTCACAGACAAGCAGGTTCTGTAGTGAAACTAGGAATCATTGATGTATTAATCTCACTGTCCTTAAAAAAAAAATCGTCCTTGATTTGGATGCCTTTCTCTCTCTCTCTAAATTTGTGGAAGAAACCTCACACAACCTAGGATGAGGATTCATGTATCTAGTTATTTTTCGTACTTCTGCTAGTGCACTACAGATAGCATTGTGGACACAGTGGCAGAGGCATAGACTCAGGCCAGCCACCCAAGTACAATCGTGACCGATCCCCTTGGCACATATGTCTATGTAGATATACACTGAGTGTCACAAAGGAAGTATAGCAGTGCATGGAAGCTGTACATCACTTTACATTTGGATATTACAATACATCTTGAATATTTAAAGGATTGTAATTTTTTTCAAATGAATTTTAATTTTATGTTTTTCAGAAAAGCTTCAGAAAGAAAATGGTAGGTTTGCTTTGATTTTTGAGATTATTGTTAATCAGATCAAACACAATTTATTCATATTTTCTTGGTATGACTAGAGGTCCTTGAACAGACTGAGGTTTCCAACAATTGTCAGTAAGGTAGCTGTTGTAATCTATGGTGGGAGAAGGACATTTGTAAACAGAAGTCAGTGGGCTGGGCTGGGTCTTCAGTTTTTTGAGAACACAGCGCCTTGATTTTATTTAGTTGTGGAGTGCAAGATTAGGAACTGTGACTGAATCTGGGTGATGTGTTAAATGTGGTGTGTAAGAAAGACGATGAATGAGAAGACTGGCAGTTGATGACTGGGGAGGTGTGCAGGGGCAGCTCCTTCAATGAGGTAGGGTAATACCTGTTCATGCAATTCTAATTAAAATCACACTTTTGCAGACCAACTCCGGAATGAACTTGGTAAGTTCTTTTTGATTTATCAGCTGCTACTAACCTTCAGAAGATTGTTTTTAAGTGAAAAGAGATATTTCTTCATTTTATTGCCTTTCCGCAATTCAAGGAGTGTTCATTAGCCAGCCAATTTCTTTTTAACCCCATAAGAGAACTGTAATGACTTTCTCCCACGGGAAGAAAGTTGGTTACCCTAGAATATTTGTACTTCTTTTCTTTCATCTAAAATTGAAGACTGATTTTAAGTATCACTGATAGTATAGACATTCAGTAATACCTTGACTACACTTTTCTTAAATTTATCTTTGAGATTATGCAGGAGGCTAGCATAAGTTTTCTATGGTGTTTGTTTTTTCATTATGTAATTTTTTTCATGATATTTTGTGTGTTAGTAATTGGGAAAATCATTTTGAGACAATGAAAATTCTATTTATTTTAATTGTTGTGTAGCACTGTGGAAATAGTAGCTCTTTTAATTTAAAAAAATATATATTTTCTTTCATATTCTCAGCCACATTGCAGCATCTTTATGCTGCTTTGACTACACAGACTTCTCCAAAAAACAATGGATCAGAGCACTAGGGGATTCCTCTTGCACTGGGGAATCTTTGTATCATGTACAGCTACTATTTCACCCTCCATCTTGTCCAGTGCAAATGGTGTGGCAGGAAAAAGGGGGCATGGCTCATCACCCACACTACCTGCCTCCTGCAATAGCCAGGGATCTGTTGGTTACCAGAACAGTTCAGAGCATCCTTTAAACTGCTGTACTCTGCACAGTGTGGACATCCCACTGCAGAGCCAGCTCAGAATTGGCGGGTAGGATGCAAAAACAGAACCTTTCATCGCTCCTTTTCCCTACCCCCACACCAAGCTTCTTTGAGTGTTCATTAGCCACAGCTCTGGACTTCCCTTATAACCTCCAGCCCAGTGACTAGGGCACTCAGGTGAGAGATGTGAAACCCAAGTTCAAATCCTTGTTCCACCTCAGGCAGAGGGTGAGAGCTGGATCTCCACATCCTGGGTGAGTGCCATAACAACTGGGATAATGGTTAAGACATGGCTGAGACTCCCCAGTGGAGATAGGCACGTACCTCCAGCCCAGACTGAGGTGATGAACAACCTGAAGGGGCAGGGCTTAGCATCTCCCATTGGCTAAATTAGGTGTCCCCCTGACTAGTGTGCTGACCATTGTGGAGTTCATTGTTAAGCACCTATCTCTCCACTATGTGGGCTAGCTTCGTTGTTGGAGACTTGAGGCACATGCAAGAAACAATTATCACATTTAATCAGCTGTGCTTTTATTAAAAGTCTTCTCAGATAGAAAACTCCAATTTTCTATCTGAGAAGATAAGTGGGTGAAGGAATAAGACCCTAACAAATATGACTTGTTGCATAAATGTCAATGGGTAGAAAAAACTAAGTGTCTGGCACCAGCATTTCCAATTCTTTCATACTCACATACCCACATGGAATTGTGAAGGAGAGTGGAGGTGTCGGCCTCTTGTTGAGGATCAAGAAATGATGACCTCCAGGAAGCGATGACCTCCAGCCATCTGTTAGGTCCATTTATAATAAGTTATGCATGTACTCACCAAAACTCATTAATATGCATAACCATCTTTGGGAGCACCCCAATAATAACGGGGGACTCTTCATCTGATAGGCCACTTGGATAGTTCTTCTTTAACTTATTAACATTTACATCACCTTATCGCCATAGTAACATGCAATTATCTTAAGGAAGTCTCTAACATTTCACCCTGGCTATCAATGGTCATCTTATAGTTTCTACCTCTTAGAGCCATTATTATTCAAATTCAGCAGTTAGTTTTCAAAACATCAGCATAGAAACAGATACAAGCTCAGCAGATTTATTATTAAGATAGCACAGGTAAATTAGCTTTATAATACGGGCAACTTATCCTAAATCCTAATTTGGCTAAGCTCAGTATTTTACACATTTCTTGCATTTCAGTTTTAAACCGTAAGCTATTTTTTACCCATAACCTACCAGATATTCGTCTCTTATATACAGCTCTTCTAATAGATCAATGTATTAATTACAAGCTAAACCATGCAGTGAATAGGGAGCCTTGATGCCTAACTCAGGCCTTATGAATCCCAGTGGGTGGCTATGTGCCTAAACGTTAGATGTGAACATGCTGAGTATTGCATCACTCAAGTCCCTTTGTAGCTTTGATTCCTAGTACCTATATCATTTGGGGTATACTGCCATACTACCAAAGTAAATAATAGTAGTGGGATCTTATTTGTTGTTAATAGAGTCTGCGGTAGTCTGATGAAGGGCAAGTGTGAGGGAGTTTGGTCAATGAAAGAAAAAGCTGAAATCATACCACCCAAAAATGAACAGGTTACATGATGAAATGAGTCATTGGCTTGAGGTGCAAGACAGACCAAGCAGTTGTTAGGCAGACCAAGACCCTGCTCAGGTTCTAATCAGAGGAGTTCAGAAAAGCCCACATTTAGGTATGGTGTTCTATGTCTGCATGTGTGTGCATTCTAGGAACATTTTTGTGCATATAAATATCTACACTTCTTTCTGCTGAACATTAAATAGACATTTAATGCTTCCTCAGTCTGGAGCATCCTACTGCCTGAGACAGGAAAATCTTTAATATGGGACTCTTTTAATTCAATGTCTTTTATTTCTCACTCTGATTTCAGAATGGAGAAGGGCTCGCAATAAAACAGGTAACAGAAAACACATTTCTTCCAGTTTGAAGAAATCATTGTGTTAATACAGCAACCAAACTAGAAACATACCATAAAATGCTGTTATCCTGAGCACAAATCCTGAGAGTCATGCTCAGTTTTCACACAGTGTTTACTTGAGGCGGGGGAGGGGGTCACATTTATATCAGGACCTGATTCTGACCTCATACCAATTTCACACCAGTGTAATTTCATGGATTCATGTGGAGTCACTCCTTATTTACACTGATGTGAGATCAGAATCTGGTAAAAGCCTGGTAAAAGCACAGGTGGCAGTAATGGTGATTCCTTTGATCATAGTAATAAGGGTACATAGTAATAATGGCAGGGGTTATGATGCTCTGCAGTTGAGGCCAAGAATAAAAGGTGTGAGATCGTGATGTCATTTGGTCCTGATGAAGATAGTGGTGAAAAGTTAGCTCTGGCAGTTGTGGTGGTGTTGATTTGAGATTGATGGTGGAAAAAACTGAATTTCAGACTGAATGATATTCATTAAGGGGATGATGAAAGACAGCTGTAATCATGGTGATTTATGGCTGATATGGATATGACAGTGGTGACAGTAATTCACATTTTATTGCAATTTTCTTATTGCTCTTTGCAAATATTAGTCCAGCTGGATCTGTCCCTCAGGGAAGTAGGCATTATACACAGTTCACAGAGACTGCTTAAAATATTTGAATAAGCTCACTCAATAAGTCATTGTCAAGAAGTCAACAGAACTCGGGAGTGCTGATTCTCAATGCGCGCTTCTAGACAAAACATTATTTTTATTACTAAGATAATCCATTATGACATCTGTAGTGCAATAATGAACACAATATGGAAATACAGTGATCCAACATAATAGGTGCAATAATTTTCTTCTCTACCACCTGATTGGCTGTTTGAATATAAACATTTTTTCCTTGGCCCCAGTTCAGCAGGGTACTTAAGCAAGGGATAAACTTTAAGCACATATAATGATGGCACCTCCTCATCTGAGCACATCTAGTGGTGTATACAGTAGCGTTCTAGCTGTGGTGTTCCCAGGATATTAGTGGGAGAAGGTGGGCAAAGTAATATCTTTGATTGGACCAACGTCTGTTAGTGAGCAGAATTGCTCTGTGTAGCTCGAAAGCTTGTCTCTCTCAACAAGAGAAGTTGGTCCAATCAAAGATATTACCTCACCCACGATGTCTCTCTCACATCTACTGGATCAGACCCCAAAGGCAGCTAGACAGGAGAGTACCTAGTTTCTGAACCCTGCTGGGGCTTGGACATGCTGATTTGAAATTCATGCTGATTATGGTGATGGTGGAAAAATGAATATGATACTGAGTGATGATCATTAAGGGGATCATGAAAGACAACTGTAATCATGGTGATTTATACCAGATAAGGATATGTCAGTGGTTACAGTAATTTGCATTTTATTGCAGTTTTCTTCTGATCATCTTAAAGCTCTTTGCAAATATTAGTCCAGCTGGATCTATCCCCCAGTGAAGCTGGTATTACACACAATCTATAGAGACTACTTAAGATATTTGAACCAGCTCACTCAATGAGTCAGTGTCAAAGAGAGGAATAGAACTCAGGAGTGTTGATGCTCAATCCCCACCTCTAGGTTCTAGACAAAACATTATTTTAATTACTAAGATAGTCCATTATAACTTTGATGGTAAAATAATAGACAATAGAGAAGTACAGTGATCCAATATAATAGGTGCAATATTTTTTCTACAATCTGATTGGCTGTTTGGAGATTATTTTTTTTTCCCCTGAGGCCCCAGTTCACCAGGACTACAAGCAAGGACTACATTTTAAGCACATATAAGCGGGGAACCTCCTTATCTGAGCACATCTACTGATATATAGCCATGTCAGTCCCAGGATATTAGGGAGACAAATCTTTTATTGGATGAACTTCTGTTGGTGATAAGAAGAGCTCTGCGTGGCTCGAAAGCTTGTCTCTCTCACCAACAGAATTTGGTCCAATAAAAATTATTGCCTTATACACCTTGTCTCTCTCACATCTATTAGATCAGGCCCCAAAGGCAGGCGACCACCTACTTTGTCAATTGTGATAGGGCTTGGGCATGAGTTATGTGCCAAGCTGGTAGGCAATGTCAGGACTCAGGTGGCTGAGTGCATGCCCAGTTACCATAGTTTATGGACTTTGGAAACTTTAGTGGTGGAAATCTAGATGCTTAAGGAATTGATGTGCCTGCAGAGTTAGGAAGCAGCTGGGCAAGGGTTTTGTGAATGCCAGTATCACCTAAAAGCTGGATGTAGATGGCTATATCCCCCTTGTGAATGCCACCAAAATAATTCAAAATCACTTCCAGTTTCGTGTGAACCTCAAACAACTGTCACGTATCTGAAATATTTCAATACAACAAAAAACATTGTCAAGTAGGCTTCAATCAGGCAAAATTGCCAGCTGAGAAAGGAGTGCAGGATGGTGTTTACTCTGTAAACTTCTCTTAACACCACTCAGAAAAACATTAGACCCATGCTTTTGAAAACCCAATATCTCTTTGCAGATGACATCACTCTTGCTGCAGAAACAGCCCACCCAAACCTCTCCATTTCTGGGGATAAGAAGAGCTTGAAACATGAAGCCCAACCTCAGAAAGTTTCACCAAACCCAGAGAGGTTTGATTCGACTGTCTGTGTGTTGGGCTCTGAAGGATTCTCCTCTGGAAAGCACTATTGGGAGGTTGATGTCGGGAGCAGCAGTGACTGGGGCCTGGGAGTTGCCAGAAAATCAACAGAGAGAAAAGGAAAACTTTCCCTGTCCCCTAAAGAGGGATTCTGGGTTCTGAGTTTGAGTGGGAAAGATTATTGGGCAAAAACAGATCCATGGACAAGGGTAGTGGCACAGAAAAAGCTCCAGAAAATTGGAGTTTACTTTAGTTACCAAGAGGGGCAGGTGACCTTTTTCAGTGTAACTGACATGTCTCTGTTGTTCAGATTTAACGATTGTTCATTCTCAGGTGCTGTTTATCCATTCTTTAAAAATTCCCACAAAGAAACAACAATGAGAATTTCTTCAATTAAAGAAGAGGAATAAATTTTAAATAGCCTTGAGTCTCTGTTTTGTTGATCAAACTAAGCCAAAGCCCCCTGATGTGTCATGGCACTGTTGATCAATCTGAACCAAAGTAACAGAATGCTTTGAAGCCAGAAGAAAGGTGATCTGAAAAATCATTGCCTATGAAATCATAGTTACATACATTGCTAATGGTGAAGGGATTGCTTCCCATATAAAGAATGGAACTGTACTGGAATTCATAAAACTGAGCTCTCACAAACAGAACAATTAACTAGAAATGTAATTTATTTTCATTGCTAACTACTAGCTTATCTGGATAAGGTATATTAGCAGCTAAGACTAAGCAAATAATATCCCACATTATACTAATGTATCTGTGCTAAATTGTATAACCAATCTTTGAGTCAGGTATAAATACAGGTGGGTTATGCACACAATCAAATTTTGACCAGCTGCACAGCTGTCTTCACGATGGGTTGGTAACAAATTAACTTTTCCTTTCTGTATTATGTTGTGTTAATCTTTGATTGATAATTTTATTAATAACAGTTGATTGAGCCTACTTATTTGATATCTCATAATATTAATTTATATCAAACCCATAACAGTTTATACTGATGGATCTTTGTGGAACAAAAAGGAAGAAGAGCTGTTTACCTTTGTGATGAAATCTTATCTGTATGATTTCCATAAAATAAGTGTTCACCCTCTTAGCAATTACTGATATCTGCATAGCCTTTTAAGAACATGAAGTTTCTGACACAGAAATGTGAGAATTTTACTGAGGAAGATGCAGCACTGTTTCATAACATCATTGCTTGGCATCGGCCTTGGAAACAAAATAACACCAATATTATTGCTGATTTAATGTCAGCATATTTCTGTACAATAAATGGACCAGATTCATGTCTGACTAATAATTATAATCTGGGTCTATATTCAACTGAATGACTCTCTCTGCATATGCCCCTCCCCCTGCCATCAGGGATCACAGAAGCTCAGCTACCATCAGCACCAGCAAGGAGCCTTTAAAAGCAATTTCACCCTTCACAGGTAAATGCAGTTCAGAGAAGGTGGGTAGCCATCCTGTTCCCCTTCTGATACAGATGATGTTCCACTTATGGATGCATCTACACTGCACCCTTATTTCCACAGCATGTAGTGTACACATATCATGTAGTCCCCCTAGGATGGCTATAAATAATAACATTGATAGTGAAGCATGGCTTAGGTACGTGGAGTAAAGACACACCTGAAGGGTGCTGGTGTATACCTGAGTACATACCCTGCACAGCTCTCTACAGCAGTGGTACTCAGCTAGAGGTCCAGGTTTCAGGGGGTCTGCCAAAATAAACTAGACAGCAGGGCCAGTGATAGAGGATTTCTGAGTAGGAAGCTTCTGTAAATGAACCACTATCTAGCAGTATTTTCCCCTGTTCACGATTAGATGTTGGCAGAAAGATTCTTCCCCTCTGCAGTTTCTGTCCTTTGGGAGTGAAGGCATATGTAGGCCTGAGAGAAGACTGCTATGCATTTTAAGAGTCTGTTCTCATAATTAACAGTATAAGCATAAGTAGAACTGTGTATGTGTAAGAAATTGCAAAGCAATCATGTATGTGAGGAAAAGATAAAATAACTAAAAAGCTAGAAAAGACTGGTTTGAACGAATGCTACACCTATACTGACAGGGAAGGAGAGTTAACATGGAAATGAGAGACTAGTACACATGTATAACAAAAGATAACAACGTTACAAGTAATTTTTTGTAACCAAGGGCAGCTGAAGCTGTATTGTCCGGTGCTGGGGGCGACTGTGATGAGATCGTCCTGATGACCTTCCCACTTGTGAGTAGTTGATGAGCATTTTGACTTAATAAATATTTGTCAGACCTGTCTGCTGAGTTAGTGAACCTCAATCCAACACTGTCCATCTGGATTTCTGGGTAACCAGCTTGTGAAACTGCTCTGGGCTGCTTCTTCACCTGTTTGCTTGCAAGCCCAGCCTGTGGTCTGACACTCCCATGCTCTCTACAGCTTACAAAACGAAGGGAAATCCTGCAAAATTCGGGGTATGTGAGAGGCATGAAAGGGACTGGCTGAGAAGGGAGAGAGACCAGGGTGGGAAAAGGGGAACCAGCTGAATGAACAAACATCCTAAACAAGCCGTAGATTCATTCCATATATATTGCGAACTCTGGAGTCCTCTTTCAAAGTGAGCTAATTTTGATGCAAATTGAGTTAGTTTGGTCTATTGTTCATGTGCACCCTATGCGGCTGCACAATGCTTTGGCAGTCCTCCAGCTGCTACCCGACACTGCTTTGCGGATAACTGTTAGTAAACTGTCTGTTTACCTACTTGCCCGCCGCTGCTGTGCTGTCAAGTTGACTGGATGTCCCCTCCTCCATTTAAAAACTGTCACTGGGCCAAAATCGCCCATTTGCTCCTGGATTTGAGTATATCAGCATTGTTATGATGTTACTCCACAAGCCTTACAATATACCTAGAGCAGCTGCTTGGAGCCATGCCGAGACCCTCAATATCATTGCCATCTGGGGGGAAGAGCTGGCGCAGCTAGCTCTTTTGGCCAACCACTGGAACAAAGATCTTTTTGTTGACATTGCTAAGCAGCTGTCAATGAAGGGTCACAAGTGGGATTCCTACCAGCACCGGGTAAACAGCAAACAGCTCAGGAGGCCTCACATTAAAACCAAGGATACCAGGAAAAGGTCCAGCAGTGGAAATGTATCCTGCTCATTTTTTGAAGAGCCAGACAGGATTTTGATCAGTTACACTATTACTGAACTAAAGGACATTGGGGACCTTGTTGCCCCCTCTGCTTTTCCCCACCCTCCAGGACAAGCCACAAGAGTCTTTGGAGAAAGAACATGAGGGAGGCCAGTGAACAGCTGTCCTGATAAAGCCAGGATCTGTTTGGGACTCAGGACCCTGATGCTGGCCAGGTAGGAAGTGAGCCTGACTCCTGCGATGTAGGAACTGAGCCCAATTCCCAGCCAGAAACACAAGCCGGGACTGAGTAGGAAGATCCTACTGAGGAAATCTTATCATGTAATTGTATTTAACATTTATTATTTATTATTAATTATTATTATTGTTACACTGTAATTCTAGCTTCTGTACTGGGTGCTCCATGGCTGTAGCCATTTTTAGCGGATGTGAGCTAGGAGCCTTTCTGAGTCTCCGTCCCTCACTTTCCTCCCTCTTTTGACAAACACTGTCCATTTGGCCCTTTGTACAGGTTTTCAAAATGGCAGCTGCTTCAGCCAGGCAATCAGCTTGCTAAAGGCCCAACTACTGACCACATTGAAGTCCACGCCGCGGAGGGCACATGCCCATCTACCCATTTACCTTTCCTCTCCCTGCAACTGTTTGCCTGGTGAATGCTCCCCCACTAAACCCCATTTGCCAGCTCAAAATGGTGGCCAGTGGGATCGTGAAGCCGCAATCTGTACCCCACCTCCCCTCCCGTGGCAGAGCAGAATAATGAAAACATTCAACTATGGAAAATTAAACAGTTTATTGAGACTGTGGCTACAGGAAAAGAAGTTGGGTTAGTATTCTTAGATTCTGTGAGGTAGACATGGACATTACATGCCTGTAGAGGTATAAAGACTACAGATCCCTGCTGAGGTATTAATGCACTGAAATTCACATTCTTACAGGAAAAGAGCTTTACTTTAGGGATAACAAAACTTTTAGTGTCTTTTCACAGGCTTACATAGAGAAAGACAGTTAAGGCTTCAATCAGTTCAGAACCCAGTCTATTTTTCTCTGCACTTTCACCATGTTTGCAGAGGAGATAAAGCAGAATCTAAGGCTGAGAAATTGCTCAGTTTTGATCCACACATGATGAGCGATAGCCTCATGGTGAAGGCTAAGATTTTTTGATGCATATTTTTAGTAAAAATCACGGAGAGGTCACGGGCAATAAAGAAAAATTCACAGAAATCTCCGTGACTTTTACTAAAAATATGCATGACAAAATGGGGATCTGCAGGCTTCCCACACCACCCAGGGGAGCCTGGCTCAGAACTTCAGGGTCCCCCCACCACCGGTGGCTCCAAGCTCAGAGCTAACCTGCCACCTGCAGTGGCTCAGAGCTCCAGAACACCCCCACTGCCTGCGGTGGCTTGGCACTGAGGGGCACCCAGCCGCCCATGGCAGGTCCATGCTCCGGGGCACCCACAGAAGCTAGGAGCTGCAGGGGACCTCTGGCTGCCTGCAGGGACCAGGAGCTGCAGGGACGGCTGGGAGCTCAAGGGGGCCCCGCTGCCTGCAGTGGCCAGAAGCTGCAGAGCACCGCCGCTGTCCGTGGTGGCTGGGAGCTCCAATGGGCCCCGCCGCCCGTGGCAGCCAGGAGCTCACGGTCTCCCCACCAACTGGGAGTTCTGGAGCACCCCTGCCCTCTGCTCCCTCAGGGAGCTGCGGGGCACCCCTGCTGCCCTCTGTGGCTGGGAGCTCGACCCCCCACAGTTTCCAGCCATCAGGAGTGGCAGGGGACCCTGCATCTCCCAGGCACCGGGGGCTCAAGTCAAGGAGATCTGTAGAAGTCATGGATTCCATGAGTTCCGTGACCTCCATGACAAAATTGTAGCCCTACTCATGGTCATTCCCCCCAGGATAGCTCAAACTCCCTTCCACCCCTGCAGCACTTTTGGGGGGATCCTCTCACTTGTCTGTCCTTTGCCTTTTTGAATAAGGCCTTTTTCTGCCTCCTAGTCACCTGTGTCAGTGTATCAGAGTGGTAGCCGTGTTAGTCTGTATCAGAAAAAAAAAAGGAGGAGTACTTGTGGCACCTTAGAGACTAACAAATTTATTTGGGCGTAAGCTTTCGTGGGTTAAAACCCAGTTCATCGGATGCATGAAGTAGAAAATACAATAGGAAGATATATATACACAGAGAACATGAAAAAATGGGTGTTGCCATACCAACGGTAATGAGACTAATCAATTAAGGTGGGCCAAGATCCATAAACCTGGAAATCCTGGATGCCTATCATCTCAGGCATTGGCACCCTGACAGCAGGATTGCCTGGCTACGTAGACTCTCTCCTCAGGCCCTACACTATCAGCGCTCCTAGCTATATTTGAGACACCACTGACTTAGAATCATAGAATATCAGGGTTGGAAGGGACCTCAGGAGGGCATCTAATGCAACCCCCTGCTCAAAGCAGGACCAATCCCCAATTTTTGCCCTAGATCCCCAAATGGCCCCCTCAAGGATTGAACTCACAACCCTGGGTTTAGCAGGCCAATGCTCAAACCACTGATCTATCCCTCCCCCAGTGATCTTCCAGTGATCTTCCAGAAAACACCACCCTGGCCACTATGGATGTAGAAGCCCTCTACACCAACATTCCACTCAAAGATGGACTACAAGCCGTCAGGAACAGTATCCCTGATAAAGTTACGGCAAACCTGGTGGCTGAACTTTGTGACTTTGTCCTCATCCACAACTATTTCACATTTGGGGACAATTTATACCTTCAAGTCAGCGGCACTGCTATGGGTACGCACATGGCCCCACAGTATGCCAACATTTTTATGGCTGACTTAGAACAACACTTCCTCAGCTCTCGTCCCCTAACGCCCCTACTCTACTTACACTACATTGATGACATCTTCATCATCTGGACTCATGGAAAAGAATCCCTTGAGGAATTCCATGATGATTTCAACAATTTCCATCCCACCATCAACCTCAGCCTGGACCAGTCCACATAAGAGATCCACTTTCTGGACACTATGGTGCTAATAAGCGATGGTCACATAAACACCACCCTATACCGGAAACCTACTACCTAATGACCACTATTTCTACCTACATGCCTCCAGCTTTCACCCAGACCACACCACACGATCCATTGTCTACAGCCAAGCTCTACGATACAACCGCATTTGCTCCAACCCCTTAGACAGAGACAAACACCTGCAAGATCTCTATCAAGCATTCTTACAACTACAATACCCACCTGCTGAAGTGAAGAAACAGATTGACAGAGCCAGAAGAATACCCAGAAGTCATCTACTCCAGGACAGGCCCAACAAAGAAAATAACAGAACACCACTAGCTGTCACCTTCTGTCCCCAACTAAAACCTCTCCAGCGCATCATCAAGGATCTACAACCTATCCTGAAGGATGATCCCTCACTCTCACAGATCTTGAGAGACAGGCCAGTCCTCGCTTACAGACAGCCCCCCAACCTAAAGTAAATACTCACCAGCAACCACACACCACACAATAAAATCATTAACCCAGGAACCTATCCTTGCAACAAAACCTGTTGCCAACTCTGGCCACATATCTATTCAAGGGACACCATCATAGGGCCTAATCACATCAGCCACACTATCAGAGGCTCGTTCACCTGCACATCTACCAATGTGATATATGCCATCATGTGCCAGCAATGCCCCTCTGTCATGTACATTGGCCAAACCGGACAATCTCTATGCAAAAGAATAAATGGACACAAATCAGACGTCAAGAATGATAACATTCAAAAACCAGTCGGAGAACACTTCAACCTCCCTGGTCACTCAGTTTCAGACCTAAAAGTTGCAATTCTCCAACCAAAAAACTTCAAAAACAGACTCCAATGACAAACTGTAGAACTGGAATTAATTTGCAAACTGGACACCATTAAATTAGGCTTGAATAAAGACTGGGAGTGGATGGGTCATTACACAAAATAAAAGCTATTTCCCCATGCTAATTTTCCCCCTACTGTTACTCACACCTTCTTGTCAACTGTTTGAAATGGGCCATTCTTATTATGGAGGGGAGGGATAGCTCAGTGGTTTGAGTGTTAGCCTGCTAAACTCAGGGTTGTGAGTTCAATCCTTGAGGGGGCCGTTTAGGGATCAGGGGCAAATTTGGGGATTGGTCCTGCTTTGAGCAGGGGGTTGGACTAGATGACCTCCTGAGGTCCCTTCCAACCCTGATATTCTATGATTATCACTACAGAAGTTTTTTTTTTCTCCTGCTGATAATAGCCCACCTTAATTGATTAGTTTCTTTACATTTGGTATGGCAACACCCATTTTTTCATGTTCTCTGTTTATATATATCTTCCTACTGTTTTTTTTCCACTGCATGCATCTGATGAAGTGGGTTTTAGCCCACAGAAGCTTATGCCCAAATAAATTTGTTAGTCTCTAAGGTGCCACAAGTACTCGTTTTTTTCACTGTGTCAGTGTAATATCTTCCAGAGTCAGGCCAGCCTAAAGCAGACATAGAGGGAATTCATATCCAGCTTGCCCCAAGATGCCTCTGACACCATATAAGCAACTCCAAGGCACAGGAAAACTGCAAAGGAAACTGGAGGCAGAGGGGCTTGGAAACTGTGTTCCCGGTTTACTAAGGCAGAATGGCAAACCCAAACAGCATATACTGAACAGTCCAAAATTCCTGTAGAGCCCTCTTCATGCACATCTCTGACGTTCCCCCCTAGACTGAGGAATCTCAGAAAGGGAAAGTCAGAAATGTGTATAAAAATGATACCATGGTGAAATGCTTTGAATTCAACCCAGACAAGTAAGGGGTTCTGTAACCTCCCATCCTGCAAATCTGGGTGCCCTGTGATGTGCAGCTTTGGGTCAGAGCCCTGACACCAGCAGTCTGCTCCCAGCACAATAACCTCACTCTGGTTTCAACGAGCCTGCTTACTCCTTGCAGGGTGACACCAACAGCCCCTCCAGTCCCGAGTCTCCCCAAAGCCATCTCTCATGCAGAGCAGAGGAGAAGTACTTCATGTGGCCTAAAGTGGCTGCATAGAAGCAGCCAGTCAGAAGGGTTTCTGGAGCAACCAATCAGGGGCCAGAAGGGCAATATATAAGGGAGCATCAGAGGAAGAGCAGTCAGTTTCTGCCTGGAGCTTGAAGAGGCAGAACCTGGTGCCTGGATGGAAGAGCAGCAGGATTAGGGACAGGTCAGTGAGGGCAGGCTGAGCCCAGGAGACTAAGCCCAGAACCTAGCCAGAGTAGGTGAGGATACTGTGATGGGCCCTGCTGGTGTGGTTAAAGACTAAGCCCAGGGAGGGCTACCAAAAAGGACACACTGACAGAGGATACCATGATGGGCCCATGTTGGAGTGTCTCTGGGAAGGAAGCCTTGGTACTATGGCCCCATACCAGGGCCATGAGAAAGAACTACAGAATGTATGTCCTGGAAGGGGGGACAGTGTGTGCGACTCATCGGGAGGACTGACTCACTGAAGGCCCACTGATGAACCATGGGTGTGTGCCACCCCATTGTAAGAACTGAAAGAAAAGCAGGCTCACACCTGACCAGAAAGGGGGCACCAATGAGAGGTGGGTGCCAATACTGTTACAGGCACAAAGAGGAATCTAAGGATGAAATGTTTTCAGACCTTATTGCAGACTCAAAAACAAACAAATAAACAAACCACCCTGAAAACAATGGCTAGGTGGAGGTTGTATCTGAGGTTGGCGGGGAAAAAGAAATGGAGCTCTCCAGAGAGATTGTTGGAGTAGCCAGAGACAGTGCAGCAGTGGCCAGGGACAGCATTGCCATGACAAAAGACACTGTAGAGAAAAACAGGGAGACAGGAGGGAAAATAATAGGCACATGGGTCACATAGATTCATAGATAGATACTTAAGGTCAGAAGGGACCATTATGATCATCTAGTCCGACCTTCTGCCTCATTACAGTTTGGAAATCTCATGTGTGCAAAGGCATCAGTAATCTCCTGGGCATTACCAAGCTGTATAATACTGTGGAACATTACCTTACACATGGCATTACACACCTGCAGGACAATGGCCCCAACAGTCGATCTCCCTGAGCCAAATTTGTTGGCTACTGACCATCAGAATTCCGGGGTGGCCAGCTTCCAGATAGCAGTGGTGACCTATGTCTCCATGGGCATGAGACAACACGTGTTGGTACGCCACTACTGCAGCTCCAGGGCTAGTTCAGCATTGATTTAAAAGAAAAGTTGTCTTCACAAACCTGAAGTTCCCTCACCACTGCTGGATATCCCAAATCTGCAGATCAATGTTTTCCCACCAATCGACCCTGGTTTCCTGAGCCAGAAAAGGTGATTCATGGTGTGAAGCTGCTCCAAGAACAGCTCTTATTGTAAAAGTTGTTTGGTGTTGTCCTCTTCTTCTTCATTCTCATCCCACTTCCTCTTCCACCTGCTGGAAGTGCTTCTGCAGCTGCCACATCATTGGCTCTGTGGTGAAATGGATGAAATCAAACCTGAAGCGACTCAGCTTCAAGTGCTGAAATACAACCCAAGCAGCCTCTGCATATTTGCAGTTTCTAGCATTGCACCAGGGAGCTTTGTTGGATCTAGGCTGGCCAACAGCAATTCAAAAATTGTGCTAGCCCACCCAGACAGGAAACTTGGGACGGAAACAGTGGAATCATGAGATTTTTTCAAATTTGAGTCCTCCTGGCTTCCACTAAACATCCTACAATGCACAGCAAGAAAAATCCCAGAGTGCATACTGCTCATCAGAATGCATACTGCTCTTCCAAGAATGTCACATGCTTAATACTCAGCAAGCCACCACTATGTGTACACCATGATGTGAGTTGAAAGAGGTCACTGTCATTCTGTATGCACACTCTTAGTGCGGTTTGCCTATTGCACATTGCATGATGCACATAAAAAAACTGTGGACTGAGCCCCTTGTGAGGACAAGCCTTAACTCTCCCCATGCATTGTATAGGGAGCCTGGGTGTGGGAACTCAGGGCTGTGGATTTCACTGGTGGCAGAACACCTAAAGTTAGGCCTTGCAATGCTGCACCTTGCTACACCTAAGTCACTTTGTGGATCTAACTCTTGGTTTCTAATCAGGAAGATGTTAGTCTCCTGATAGTTAGGTCCATTCAGGTGACTTGGAAGTGCATAGATTTTCTTTCATATTCTTACAATAAAATATTGAAATATTGAGAAAATTGAATTCCTCAGTTAGTGAATGAACCCCTAATACAACAAGACATTTAACTAGATGCTTAACTTTAACTTAAGCATGTTTTAAAGTCCCATTCAGACTTGAAAAAGTTTACAGGTAATGTTATTTTAATTAGTAAAATAAATTACAATACATACATTTGCTCACTCCTACCTTTATAACTAGAGCTCAGTGAATAATTTTAAAAAATTGTTCCAAAATATTTTATTTGGAAAATTTAGTAGTTTTAGGCTGTTTCCAACTTTCATTGGCATTTAATCACAGCTGGATAGAATCTTAAATTGGATGAACAGTGTAAAACAAATATTGATTTAATATTTTATTAGGAAAACAATTGTGAAATTCATCAGATAAATTAGTAGGCTAATATTAAATCTGAAGGACAAGAGGCCAGATTTTCAGATGTATTTAGGTGCCTAAACATTCCAAGAGGTGCCTAGAGGGAATTTCAAAAGCACTTAGATTTCTAAATCCCACAATGGAAATAAGGCACCCTGGCGTTTTTGAAATTCCCATCAGGTGCTTATCTGCATTTTTAGGCACCTAAATATTTTTAATAATCTGGTCTTGGATAACTAGTACCCCAGAAACTTAAAAGATTTATCTAAGATGCTCTCAAACCATTGATGATGACTTTTAATAATTCTTGGAATACTTGTGATGTTCCAGAGGGCAGGATGCTGGATTCTGTCAAAAAAGAATGAAAGCAGAGTAGCATAATTAATGCCAGCCAACATTATTTAATGGAATATAGGTCTTGCCAAACAAATTTGACACTATTTTATTTTATTTTATTTTATTTTATTTTGAGAATGTGCCCATTGAACTCTATTGGCCCAACAGCATAAATAAGGATAGTCAGAATTGAATAGCAAGTTTTCTATCCTCTTTAAATACACTGAAATTATGAATAGATTAAACAAAGTTTAAAAGACCTGATTCAAGAATTTTCATTGCCATATTAGATATACGTAGCCTCATCCTTCATGTTTCTGACAGTGAGGGAACTGAAACACTAAGGAATTGTTTGAATTAAGTATTTGATGGCACCCAAGTAGAATTCATATGAAAGTCCTGATCCTTCAGGCCTTGCTCAAATAGTGCCTGAATCAATTCCCATTTGTATTAGTGGTAAAAGTCCCATTGACCTCAGAGGGAGCTGGATGAAGTCCATAAAGAGAGATACTGACAAAATTATCACTAAATTCCCCCAGAGCAAATAAATCAAGTTCTAAAGAGACTCAGTGGTTTTAACAATTTATTAAAACTAGTGTAGGAGCTAAATATATTAGCCTAGGATACAATTACAGCAAGTAAGTAAAATCTCAACCCCTGCTGGGTAGTCCAGCAAGGTGTACCAGCTGCGGTCAGATGATTTTTTTTTCTCTGCCTAGAGTCTGTCACCACTGCACCACAGAAACCATCATTCACATAGTCACTTGGAGTTTGGTCTAAGTGAGGATGGCAGCCCTGGGCCCAACTCTGATTGAAATAGTTTCCTAAAATAATTAATTTGGTAAGGAATAATGTAGACAAATCAAGGGCATTTGTGAGGGATGGGCTATGGGGGAAAAATAAAGCTCTAATAGCTAGGGGTCATATATTACACCATGAGTTTTTCACATGTGGGGAAAAGAAAAGCCACAAATTTCTGGTGATTTTTTTGCTCCCCTCACTTTCATCAAAACAGGCAGGAGGTTGCACCCAATTAACTCACTGATTATGGAAGAACAAGTACACCCACATATCTTCCTGCTCTTGACTCCCACCTCCACGGCAGCCATAGCAACCATATCATAGAGCCATGCATGTATGGATCTTTGCTTGACCCTGTACCTGAACTTCCTCCCCTCCTTCAGTAAGGGTATTTTCTGATATTATATATATATCTCCACAGAGCATGGAAGCTCCCTAATCCCAAACCATCCTGCCCCATCCCAATCCACAGAGCCCTCTCTCTTTAGTACATGGAAGTGTTTCTCAGAGAAGTGGGTAGATTATGCTAAGGAATTTGCATTCACCCCATTCCATGGGACAGAGCCATCTGGTTGGGTCTCTTCCAGCAACCACTTCAGGGAACAGTAAGGCACAAAGGCAGCCACCTGAAACTTGAAATAAAACCAAGTTATAACTCTCAGCCAACGTTACAGAAACAACACAACAGGTCTGAGCGAATCACCGGGAAAATATGTACCAAAGGGACATTCTCTCCCTCTGTCAATGCCTGGATGTGGGACAATGTGTGACAGAGACCCAAAATAAAGACAGAAAACAATTAGTCATGTAGGAAAAGAAAATGTCTGTGGGATCCATTCCCTTACTGTAAATAATGCTATAGTCTCAGTTACATGAATTCCTAACATAAATAATTTGCAATAAAAAAAGTGGGGGTGAGAAACAAACACTATATATGTGAGGGCTAAGGGAAACATTAGGATTAAAAGGAATGAAATCTCTCAAAAGGAGGGACATTTTTGTTGTATTAAATTCTTTTGAATGACCCCAAAATTTGAAAATTTATTGATTAGGGTAAATGGAAGTAAAAGAACAAAAACTGAAACTGAAATGGAGTGATGATGCAAAACTATCCTAATCAAAATTTATCAAAGTTCTTTTCAGAGATAGGATATTCATTAGATTCTATTGCATTGTGTTACAAACATTGTGTTCCCCCAGAGCAAATAAATCAAGTTCTAAAGAGACTCAGTGGTTTGAACAATTTATTAAAACTACTGTAGGAGCTAAATATATTAGCCTAGGATACAATTACAGCAAGTAAGTAAAATCTCAACCCCTGCTGGGTAGTCCAGCAAGGTGTACCAGCTGCGGTCAGATGAATTTTTTTTCTCTGCCTAGAGTCTGTCACCACTGCACCACAGAAACCATCATTCATATATACTCTGCTGACAGGCTTGATTGACACTTGCTCTGCTTGCTTGTACTAGTATCTTTCTGTCAGATCTTTCTCAGACACCTGCCTACATTCCATACATTCCATTTGCTAACTGTCAGCTCTATTTTGAAGCTGCAACTATTAACTGTCAGTCATTGTTGTCTACCACCTTTTCCCCACCAATTCTATTTATAGTGCTATGTGATCTCCAGCTTTTATCTAATGGTGGAGTGACTCTTGCTTATTCAAAATGGAAGCCATGATACAAAAGGGAGTCTGGGGACTGCATTAAGGGCTGCATTAGGGAGGCTGTGTTGGTGAGTATCTGAGTGTCTGTTGTGGGGACAGTTTGACCCTGTGCTTGACTGGTTGTTTGAAAAGTGTGAATTGGGAGTGCTTTGTTCCAGGTGAGCCTTGAGTGGGCCTGACTACTATAAAAAGCCAGTCAGCTGCGAACCAGCTGAGCAGCGAATAGCAGAGAGGCTAACAGAGGGAGTTTGCCTGGGGAGAGCACACTGAGGCTTACATCTTTCTGGCTTCTCTGAGTAGTCACTACAACTCCTGAGGAAGCTCGTAGAAGGAAGGTAATATGGATGGGGAGTGTTCAGCTGTTGTGAAATGCACTGGATGTGCCATGTTTGTCTTTCTTCCACAGGACAGAAGTGATTTTGTCTGTACCAAGTGCAAGCTGGTCTCCATATTGGAAGAGTGTTGTGGTCCAAATACAAGACAGGGCAAGGCTTTAAGCAAGCAAGCAAGCAGGCTGGTCTGCCGACGGGCTGGTCTGCCTGTCAGCTTTCCACACTCTCTTTTATTTCCCCTCCTCCTGCGCATTACATACTCCAACAGATAAAAGGAATACACTGGCTTTGTTTACTATTCTTATTTACCAATTTCTATCTACCGCATTCCTTGCTCTCGGGCCTTGAGCCCAGTCCTGGGAGGCTTCCCACGGTTCATGTCCTCTGGGCGAGTTTCCAAGGTTCATGCGCTTGGGAGGAGCCGGGTGTGCCCTGAATGTTGCCAAGAGCATGACCCTTCAGAAGAGATGGTTCAAGGTCTGGAGAAACAAGTATTGACCCTGCGTTGCATAAGGGAAACTGAAGATTTTCTGGACAGACTTCAGGATATGCTTCTACGGACAAAATGTTCTGAAGATTCAGAGCAGGCTGCGCAGCGGGGACAGGAGGACGGTGAAGAAATTTGGCAGCATGTGACCTCCAGAAGAAGAAAGGGGAGCGTCCATGTACCAGCAGCGCAGATACAGGTAAGCAACCATTTTCATGTTCTCTCCACAGGTACTAATGCAGAGAGTGGACTAGATGATAAATCTGAGGGAAGGGAGCAAAAGGAGACTCCACCAACTGGAAGGCATGAGATGCACTGTCCTAGGGTTGGGGGTTCCACGACCACCGCTCCCAAGAGAAGGAGGCGGGTGGTGGTGGTCGGGGACTCTCTCCTCAGGGGGACTGAGTCATCTATCTGCCACCCCGACCGGGAAAACCGAGAAGTCTGCTGCTTGCCAGGAGCTAGGATTCACGATGTGACGGAGAGACTGCCGAGACTCATCAAGCCCTCGGATCGCTACCCCTTCCTGCTTCTCCACGTGGGCACCAATGATACTGTCAAGAATGACCTTGAGCAGATCACTGAAGACTATGTGGCTCTGGGAAGAAGGATAAAGGAGTTTGAGGCGCAAGTGGTGTTCTTGTCCATCCTCCTCGTTGAAGGAAAAGGCCTGGGTAGAGACCTTTGAATCGTGGAAGTCAACGAATGGCTATGCAGGTGGTGTCGGAGAGAAGGCTTTGGATTCTTTGACCATGGGATGGTGTTCCAAGAAGGAGGAGTGCTAGGCAGAGACGGGCTCCACCTAATGAAGAGAGGGAAGAGCATCTTCGCAAGCAGTCTAGCTAACCTAGTGAGGAGGGCTTTAAACTAGGTTCACCGGGGGAAGGAGAACAAAGCCCTGAGGTAAGTGGGGAAGTGGGAGGAAGCACGAGCAGGAGAGTGCAAGTGGGTAGGATTCCTGCCTCATACTAAAAAAGCAGGACAAACAGCAAGTTATCTCAAGTGCCTATACACAAATGCAAGAAGCCTGGGAAACAAGCAGGGAGAACTGGAAGTCCTGGCACAGTCAAGGAATTATGATGTGATTGGAATAACAGAGACTTGGTGGGATACTTCACATGACTGGAGTACTGTCATGGATGGATATAAACTGTTCAGGAAGGACAGGCAGGGCAGAAAAGGTGGGGGAGTTGTACTGTATGTAAAGGAGCAGTATGACTGATCAGAGCTCCAGTATGAAACTGCAGAAAAACCTGAGAGTCTCTGGACTAAGTTTAGAAATGTGAGCAACAAGGGTGATGTCGTGGTGGCAGTCTGTTATAGACCACCGGACCAGGGGGATGAGGTGGATGAGGCTTTCTTCCGGCAACTAACGGAAGTTACTAGATCGCAGGCCCTGGTTCTCATGGGAGACTTCAATCACCCTGATATCTGCTGGGAGACCAATACAGCGGTGCACAGACAATCCAGGAAGTTTTTGGAAACTGTAGGGGACAATTTCCTGGTGCAAGTGCTGGAGGCACCAACTAGGGGCAGAACTCTTCTTGACCTGCTGCTCACAAACCGGGAAGATTTAGTAGGGGAAGCAAAAGTGGATGGGTACCTGGGAGGCAGTGACCATGAGCTGGTCGAGTTCAGGATCCTGACATAAGGAAGAAAGGAGTGCAGCAGAATACGGACCCTGGACTTCAGAAAAGCAGACTTTGACTCCCTCAGGGAACTGATGGTCAGGATCCCCTGGGAGAATAACATGAGGGGGAAAGGAGCCCAGGAGAGCTGGCTGTATTTTAAAGAATCCTTATTGAGGTTACAGGGACAAACCATCCCGATGTGTAGAAAGAATAGTAAATATGGCAGGCGACCAGCTTGGCTTAACAGTGAAATCGTTGCTGATCTTAAACACAAAAAAGAAGCTTACAAGAAGTGGAAGATTGGATAAATGACCAAGGATGAGTATAAAAATATTGCTCGGGCATGCAGGAGTGAAATCAGGAAGGCCAAATCACACCTGGAGTTGCAGCTAGCAAGAGATGTTAAGAGTAACAAAAGGGTTTCTTCGGGTATGTTAGCAACAGGAGGAAAGTAAAGGAAAGTGTGCGCCCCTTACTGAATGAGGGAGGCAACCTAGTGACAGAGGATGTGGAAAAAGCTAAAGTACTCCGTGCTTTTTTTGCCTCTGTCTTCACGAACAAGGTCAGCTTCCAGACTACTGCACTGGGCAGCACAGCATGGAGAGGAGGTGACCAGCCCTCTGTGGAGAAAGAAGTGGTTTGGGACTATTTAGAAAAGCTGGACGAGCACAAGTCCATGGGGCCGGATGCGTTGCATCCGAGAGTGCTAAAGGAGTTGGCGGATGTGATTGCAGAGCCATTGGCCATTATCTTTGAAAACTCATGGTGATCGGGGGAGGTCCCGGACGACTGGAAAAAGGCTAATGTAGTGCCCATCTTTAAAAAAGGGAAGAAGGAGGATCTGGGGAACTACAGGCCAGTCAGCCTCACCTCAGTCCCTGAAAAAATCATGGAGTAGGTCCTCAAGGAATCAATATACTAAAAGTGTAATTTACAATATACTAAAGACTAATTTCTGACAGAGAAATTTTGGTCCATTATTTTCCAGTTCCAATCTCCTCTGGTTTACAAGTTGTGAAACCAGCATAACCCTTGGGCCCTATCAGTAGCCCTTTTGTGGTTATACCAATCGAGCCTCTCTGTATCTTTTTCATACCCTTTCTATCAATATTCATTGTTTATATATTATCATATCATTTTATGAAATTTCATCCATTTTCCAACACTAAACTCACAATTGGGGTAGGTCTCCTCGGCCCCAGTTATGACAGCACTGAGATGTATGACAAGGGCTGGCTGAGGCGAGAGAGGACAAGTGAGGATATACGGCGCTGTCTGAGTGAAAGAGACCTAAAGGAGCAGGAGCCACTGTGGGCTGGGTGAGGGCTCCTGGGGGAGCTGGCAGGGCCTGGTAGGGAAGGTCCCAGGGGGAGCGGAGACAGCCACAGTTTGTGGAAGTGATAAAGTAGGAATTTTATTAACGTTTTGTATGAATACTATGTGTGTGCCTCAGTTTCCCTTATGTGTTGCACAAGTATCTAGGTGATGTGACAAGGTTGTGTGACATTGCAGAGACCCCTAGAGGGCAGGTGTGACTCTTGTCTTGCTGCCTGGGCCCAGACAACTGCTGGACATTCTGTATTCTGGCAACTGATGGCTGGGGCCCATCCTCTGCAAGGAGCCAGTCGGCTGTGACACGTTGAAGAACAAAGACAGAGGTGGAGGACAGATAGCCTGTTTGACTGCGAAAGAGACAAAGGCTGGAGGAGGGGCAACTGGGCGCAACTGAGGGTGGGCTACTGGTAGCTGGTCAGTCTCATGGTTTGGGACTTGGGGGGGAAACCAGGGCTCAGGCTATGGATCTCCCCAAGATGGACTTTACTGAATCTTCCTGCTTTCTGGGCTAACAAATAACTGTTCTAAGCTGTGTTCCAGATGACTAATAAACCCTTCTGTTTTACAACATTGGCTGAGAGTCACTGATGACTGCAGAAGTTGGAGGTAACTGCCCCTTTGCGGGGTGGTGTGTAAGGCTTCCACAGGTGTCCTATTCAGGGGACTCACAGCGGGGAGCTCACAGTGTGAAGAGGGGTGATGAATATTCAGAGGTAAGACCCAGGAGGCACTGAAGCCAAGGAGGCTTGTGCTAGTGAGAGTGTGCCCTGAGAGGTTGTCACACTACAAGAGGGTCCAGTCTGAACTTCATTCAGAGCAGTTCCAGAGCACCAAGCCTGTTCACCCATGACAGGGAGCAGCGTCGGGAAGGGGCTCAGCCCAACTGCTGGCACCTCAGAGAGATGGTGACCCTGAGCTGGGGGAGCCCAGCCTGGCTCCCACTGGGGAGATGAGACCCGGGATGGGGGGATCTGGCTGCAGGGGACACCGTCCCCTCATTTATGCCTGGCCCTGCTCCCTGCACTGAACAGGGGCCCCTCTGACATCCCTGCTGGCAGGGCAGGCCGTGGGGCTGCTCCTTCCTGCTCTGAGTGGCTCATAGAATCATAGAATATCAGGGTTGGAAGGGACCTCAGTAGGTCATCTGGTCCAACCCCCTGCTCAAAGCAGGACCAATCCCCAATTTTTGCCCCAGATCCCTAAATGGCCCCCTCAAGGATTGAACTCACAACCCTGGGTTTAGCAGGCCAATGCTCAAACCACTGAGCTATCCCTCCCCCAGGACTGATCCTGCAGCCAGCCTGCACCCACGCGCACGCCCCCCCCCCCCCCCCCAGGGTCATGGCTAGTCAGAGGCAGTCAGCCCCAGAAAGAGGAAGTTTGGGGTGGGAGAGACAGAGCCTTCCCCTCAGTGCAAGGGTAGGGAGACCTAGGGCCCTGCTTCCCTCAGCAAGACAGAATGGGGTGTGGGGGATGGGGGTGTGGCATGTTAGATCAGGGCCAGCCTTAGGGAAAATGGCACCCTGGGCGAACTTGTTCTTTGGTGCTCCCCCCATCACTCCTGGTCCCCATGAGCTTTCTGGGCTTCCCCCACCTCATCACCTCTTGGCTCTGTTGCCTCCCACAGTGTTTAATTTGTATTGAAAGAGATGCCAGAGCTCAGCCCTGGCTCAAATTAAGCACTGGCAGCACGGCCTGATACTGGCGGGTGCTGGCTGGGCATCCAGCTCTGAAGGCAACGCCACCGCCAGCAGCAGTGTAAAAGTAAGGGTGGCCAGGCATATGGTGTATTGCCACCCTTCTGCGCTGCTGCTGTGGCTTGTGGTGCCTGATGCTCGGCATGTGGCTCAAGGCAGGCTTCATGCAGTCACATGTGGGCTGCATCTTGCCAGAGCCCATGGCCCTCCTGCAGCCCTCTGGCCATTCCTGGCTCACCCGGGGCACCATTTCAGATTTTGAGGGGGTGGGAGTAAACTTTAACCATGATTTCAGGGACTACTTAGGCACCTGAAAACTCTAGGGTTTTTGCAGATAATAATTTAGGAATTAGCTGACAGGAGCACTGTATCTAATTGTTATATAAAGAAAGAAACAATATATACAAATGACAATTAAAGCCACGTTTAAAGTTTATATGTAAATTTTAGAACAATCAGGAGATAATACAGCAAAATATTCCCAATCCCAAGCCTTGAGGTATCAATTCTGGAGCTTTAATGCAGTTATCAGAAACACATGTTTGATACTTTGTACACTATCTTTAGTAGAGATAAATAAAAATAAATAAAATCTGCTTACTTTCTCTAACAGACACACTGTGTTATTGCCGTTATCTCCTCTATTTTAGTCAATTGTTTTTCACTTAACATAATTTTAACATATGTGATTAAGGTTTTTTTCTCTTTTATTAAGAAAGGGAATTAATTTTTCTAATTATTTTGGCATTTATGTTTACCGATCACAATCATGTATGTGACTCTCTAACATTTGACTCCATCATTGCTATTGGTTTCGTAGTTGGAACTGCATTTATTTTCATGCAAATTTTGAGTTATTTTACAGATATAACAAAAAATACAATTTGAAAATAAGCAACCTTCATCTGCACAGAGTCTATAGTTATGTGTTTAGCTAATGTTTTTAAAGTGGCATTACTAAAGTGAGTACAAGCTAAAGTTACATTCTAGGAGGATACTATTATTTGATTTACCATTTTAAATAATTAATGACAAAGCACAATATGATAATAACAGTAATAATGATAATTACTCCAGCCAGGACACGTTAGGCATTTTAGAACTCACTACTCAGTGTAAGCATAAGAGGGAAATAAATTTATGAAATGCATAGACCAGTCAAAAAACTAAAATAACAGCACTTTGAAAGAATAAAATCACAGAGAACATATATGCATTGCAGGAAGTACCTACAAGTAACAACAACAATATAAGTATGTGTTGGGGGGTGATGAGTGTGAAAGAGACAGTGTGTCTGAGCTGGGGGAGTGTGTGAGAGACCATGCACTGCCCCTTTAAGGGAGCGGCACTCAGCACTCTGAAGGAAAGCTCCTTCAGACACAGCAGCAGCCACCAGAAGCTCCATCCCTCTCTTTGTGAGCCCTGTCCTCACTCACCCCGCTCTGCAGAGATGGGATACATAGGCAGGGGGCACGGGACAGCTTGACATCAGAACCTCTCCTCTCCCACTCCTTACAGAAGACAGGAAGCTTCCAAGAGCAGCTGGCCATGGGGGCTCCAAGACAGGAGGCAGGAGCCGTGGGGCTGCAGATGTCAGCGGGGGGGCACCCCTGCTCCAGAGGCGCCCCATTTGTAACAGTGCCCTGGGCTTTCGCCCCGTTCGCCTGTGCCTAAGGCAGGCCCTGATTGTAATGGAGGGAGGAGACCCCACCGGGAAACACAGGGACACTTGGGTGTGGAGGCAGTGAAGAGAGATTCCCCAGGTGGTGGGGGGATGGACAGGGAAAGATACTTCCAGAAGGAAAACAAGAACTGCAAAGTGCTGCCCAAAGAGAAATAGGTGAGAGAGACCACATGGTGGGAGTCTGAAATGGAGAGACCCACCAGGAAGAGGAGAGTAACTATAGGAGAGACCAAATGGGAAGGAGAGATTCCCAAGCAGTTGATCAGTGATCAGAGGGAGAGAGATACCCCAGCAGAGTGAGAGGGATGGGATCCAATTGAATGAGAGCACCTTGTGGTGAGACCTTAAAAGAAGAAAGACCCTGTGGTGATCTACAGCAGAGAAATAGCGTAGAATTAGAACCCCATATACACACTCCAGGAAGACAGAAATGGGGGTAGGGAGAGAACAAGGAGCAAAAGTGAGAACTTAAAAAAGCAGGAGGTGTTGAGGGCCAGGCTGGGTGCAGGCTCCTGGGGGAGCCAGCAGTGCCCATCTGGGAAAGATCCTGAGCCTCTAACACTGGATAGCTGGCCGTGTGTGCCTAGTACCCTGATGTTTGCCAGGGCAGCCATCTCAGCAAAGGGACGATGCTGGGAAACCTGGACAGTGGCAGCCCCGTGCTCAGCAAGAGTGAGATGGGAGAGGGGGGCACCAGGAGCGATGCTGCAGGTGACAGGGAATTGGGTGAAGGAGTGAATCCCCACATACACGATAAGGGGAAATAGGGAGTAAAAATTCAGAGACATAAAGTGATCAGAGCCTGATCCAGGAGCTGGGTGGGGTGTGGGAGGGGGCAGAGGGGTAGGATCTGAGGCAGTGGCAGTTGGGGGCAATGTTGGGGAGGGGCTCAGATCAACTGCCGGAGCCCCAAAGAGATGGCCCACACTGGAGAGATAAGACCCGGAGGGAGTCCGCCCTCTTACTATTGGGAGGCTGTAGTGGCACCGCCTTCCTAGCCGCCTGGGCCTAATCCTAGCAACCAGCAGGGACCCCTCTGACACTCCAGCTGGAAGGGCAGGCTATGCGGCTGCTCCCCCTGACTTTGCTGCTGCTTGTCTCCTCTGCTCTGAGTGACTCACTGAAGGGCAGAGCAGAGATACAGCCAGCACCACCCAGCATGACTCCTTTTTTGTCTCAGCAACAGTGAGACTGGGATGGAGGAGACCCCCTCCCAGTCAGTGGGGACAAGGAATAGAGGTGGAGCTGGAGGTTTCTGATGGGAACATAAGTGAAGTCAGAGTCCTATTGAAGGGGAAACTAAAGAGTCCTGAGGGGAAAGGGTAAAAAATAGAAATCCCACCCACCCACTGCTTGGGAATGGATGAAGAGATTCCTAATAGGAGAAACAATGGACTCCAAGGCAGGGCGGGAAATGAGATTTCAGGTGAGGAATTACAGACACTCTTAGGGAAATAGAAGGAGAGGGTGACCATAGTATTGAGACAGTGGAGAGAAATTCACCACACCCCACAGTGGGGAAGAGGGACCCCTGAATCAGGGAAAAGGGGTAGAAAGATAGTCCCCAAGGTAAAGAGATAGCAACTGCAGAGACACAGGAGAGAGATGGATACCACTTCTCCTTCCTGTTTGGAGGAGATATCCAGAAGGAGGAGGGGAAGAGCTATTCTAAGGGTATGTCTACACTACCCACCGGATCGGCGGGCAGTGATCGATCAAGCGGGGGTCGATTTATCGCGTCTAGAAATCGACCCCCAAGTGCTCTCCCGTCGACTCATGTACTCCACCGTGGCGAGAGGCACAGGCGGAGTCGACGGCAGGCTGATCACAATTCCAGAGTTAAGTCTGAGACAGACATTTTCAGTTTAACAGGAGTTTTAAACCTCTGTTTTTTAAAACTCTCATAGAAATGGCAAAAAAACAAAACCAAATTTAAACTTTGAGCAGAGCTATTTGCATTTTTGTGGTGGTTTGATGAAAAATGAATTGATGCAGAGAGAATAATAAAGAGTTCAAAAATAACCATTTGTCAATTTGTCATCAGTGTATCTCACTTTTCTTTAACTATCAAGTCAGCACAAGCAAAAATAGCAGTGTAGCTGCACAGGTAGCAGCAGTGGAGGCATGGTTCAGCCATGCCCAGTACAAACTTGCGTGAAAGTGCCTCTGTTCAGTCCATGGTTTTTAGTGTCTAGAAAATTTACGTGCACTAAATGCCTCAGTACATGTGGGTGAAACAAGACAATCACTACACTCTTGAATGAACTCACACAGGAAAATGATAAAGGACAAAAACACCCTGTATCTGACCTATCAGACCTCATTCTCAAAGGAAACCTGCACAACACTTTCAATTCTGGGAGCTTAAATTCATAACTATACTAGGGCTTATTACAACAATTTATAACCCACTAACAAACACACATGCCCAAGCTGCCTTTCCCACCCGTCCCTTCCTTTCCCCACTATGACATGAGGGGTGTTAATGGGTCATTTCACCTTGAATGGTCCCTTGAAATATATGTTAATTACTTATGGTAAACAATCTGTTCCATCTTGTGTTTAGCTGTGACATTCTGACTACATTTCCCAGACCTGAAAAAGTGCTCTGTGTAAACTGAAAGCTTGTCTCTCCCACCAACAGAAGTTCATCTAATGAAAGATATTACCTCACCTACCTTGTCTCCATAATCTAGCCCTTAGTTAATTATTCACTAGCTACTATAGGACATGAAAACAATTTTCTAGGAAGGAGAGAAAGTCAGGGTAGAGAAGGTTGTTTGATTTCAAAACACAACAGGAGATCTTAAAACATCCTAACTGCAAATGTAAGTCTGAACAAAAATTTTGTGTTTCATACGTATGTATTTCTATGTATTTTCTACCTGAGAATTGCAAAAAAACTATTTTCAGGGGGGTTCCTTTTATTTCTGCTCTGTGGTCTGACCGTTTTCTTTCTGTGGTACATTCAGCCTAACATATGCTCCCCTCTCCTTGGTACTTCAGAATTATGTAGAAAGAAGGTCATTTTTAAAGAGCCTTGATATATGAATATCCAAGTTTCTTACAGTACTTGTTATTATAATAAGCTGTCATTAATTTACACATGATTATTATTATTTTTTTCCTTCTGAAAAGGCAACTGAGTCATTCAACCTCAAAGACTTTTTCTTTGACCATAATAACAGATTCAGTTTAGGGAATACCTAATATCTTAATTGATATAAAGATAAAAGCCTACATTTCTAAAAGTTATTTGTGATTTTTAGTGCCTAATATGAGACACTGTAGAGGTGCTTGATTTTCAGCTGCGGAGTGCTTAACACTTTCTCAAAGTCATGCCCTTTTAAAGAGTCTACAGATTGAGTGCCCAAAAACTGAAGCACCAAAAGTCACTACTCACTTAACTTAGTTTGTAACATGCAGACATGGCAAAACTCTCATATATCCAGCAACTAGAATTTAAAATACAGGTTCTGTGGCAATCACTATTTTGTTCCAGTGAAATGTATTTTGCAAATACATTTTTAAATACTCCCTAGCTCTTTATTAAAATGTCTCCATCATTTTGTTCTTTGTGAAGAAAATTAATGAAGGGGCATGCTAGGGAGAAAGGGGGGAAGAATATGTATTAAAAACATTTACAGGGAGCAATAAAAAACACATTGCATTTTCTTTAAGAGTGTGTATAAGAATATATGTGTTCAGGCTCTTAACTTGTCTGCTAGTCCGAAGGTCTTGGAGATTAAAGCAATAAAACCCAACGGGCCTTTTAATTAAACAAGAAAACAGGAGAAACTGAATTTCTAATAATGATTAAACTCAGGATAGGGAGTGCTTGTGTGTTAAGTAAGGTACATGGCAAGAAGCTGAGTGATTTTAGTCCTACAAAGTGAACAATAGTTCTTAAACTTGAATTCTTGAAACTATTCAGTAATATATATTGTTGATATATAGCAGTCCTGTTAAATATGTGTGCAAAGCAAACAGATCTGCAAATGGCTGGATGGGAATAGCCCATTTATGCTTTGGTTTAAGGGACTGTTGATGAAGGTTTAGTCTGCACTTAAAACTTAAGCTAGCATAGCTTCACAAGTGTGAAAAAAAACCTCACGTCTCATGTTAAAGATGAAGTAGTAACTTCTCTGCAGCTTTTGTGTCTGATACTTTGCATCCTTATCCTCTCTAGCTTCTCTGAATGTTCTCTCAATACTTTGGTGAAAACAAAACAAATTCAAGAGTCCAGTTAATTTACTTTTCTAGCATGGCAAAAGGTCTCGGAGACAACCATTTTGAAGACTAGCACCACTTTCTCTTTCCAGAGCACCTGCTGCCAAAGAGATGGCCATTTCCTTATACACTTTTATGCCCTAATAAAAGCCAGTGAGAGAGTTTCCACTGATTGGATCAGGCCTTTATGGCTGCAGCATTAAACCCTAACCCTGCCAAGATTTATGTACATGCTGACACTTGCACACTGTGACTTAAGCCACTGGGTGTAAATTTTTGAATAATGGGGACTAATCGGACTACTCACATGTTTGAAGTTAGTCCTTTGTTAAAGAACTTGCAAAACTGAGGCCTAAAACTGCTGAAGTTGTGTGGAACTTCCTAGGATCCTGCTTCCCTAAATACAGCTTTATTTTTAATAATCTTTTTAAAAAGTTTTTGATATGTGAAACTTAACACTTTCCATCAGATGCATTTCATTTGCACATTAATTAAGGAAGACATTTATTTTGCATTTAATCATTTACATTTTATTTCACTCCTTGATATAGTTTTTTCCACATTATTTATAATATTTAAATGCTATATATTTATTTATTCTAAAAAACCATTCAATTTTAATTGGTTTATATGGAACAAGAATACAGCAGCTTTCCTAGTTTCATCTTCATACAAATCTGATTTTGTAAATTATCATTGATTCAATATGAGGGAGATTTTCAAAAGTACAAAAGTCAATTGGGTGTCCCATTCCCTTTGACATTGCTCATGCTGTCAGTGGGAGCTGGGTCAGGCCTACAGCAAGAAAGTTTTGGCTGTACTGCCACCAATATGCTGGTTAAACATCTCCCTTTCATCCAGTCTGGGTGGTGTGGGAATTCTCAGCTTGCCAGTGTCGACCTGAGGCTACATCTATACTGCAATCCTTTGCAGCGGCATGTAGGGTAAGTGTAGCTGCACATCACAGTGAAAGGCAGGCTGAATCCACACTGTAGCATGTAGCTACACGTGTCAGTGAAAGGCTCTGGCAAGTGGGAGGAAGTGGGGAAAGGTTTTCAACAGGGAGGTGCTGGACTGTCTGCCTGCTGCCTCCTCCCTGCCAGAAACTTTCCCTGCTGCTGGAGTCCCCAGTTGCTAAGAGTACTCATTTTCATCTAGGACTTGCGAGGAACTTCTGACTTTTCCTATCTGTCTTCCTACCCCTTTTTATCCACAGACTCAATTGTGCAATACACTCCACGCAGGGCTATACCTGAATAGCCCTCTAGGCCAGACTTAGGCTTCTAATTCCCTTTTAGGCATGGGGATTAGGTCACACCCCTGGCTGATTTAGGCATTTGCTCACTCAGCGTGCTGGCTTCTGTGGATCCCATTTTTAGGTGTCTAATTCTCCCCATGCATTGTATAGGGAGCCTGGATTCAAATCTTCCCAAGTGAAAAAGTTCATATGGAAAATGAGTGAAACCAAATGAGTAGTTACGTAAGGCCACTGATAATAACTCCAGCTGCAGACACAAAGTCTGAATATGGCACAAAACTTTGATGAAAGATACTAAGCAGTAATGTTAACATTACTAAGCAGTAAACATACCAATGCAGCCATTCTGCCAGAGAAGACCATTCTCTGAGTCAAGCAGGAGATGAGGTGGACTGTTAACCTTAGTCCAAATCAACAAGAATCTCTTTGTGTTGTGTAACAGGGGATACAGCTTGTAAATAATAGTTTCTCTCCAGACTTTCAATTACAACACATAGGGCAGGTAGCATATAGGGTACATATGGTAAGGGGCAGTACAGCACAACACTCCCAGACAGAACTCACCGGTGCATGGTGCAAGTTCAGATTTAATGTTGCAGCATACTCCTCCCCATTGATGCCAGGGCTCTGACTGCTTTGTGGCCTTCCTTATTCCCCGTTAGGCAACATGTGTCTCCTGAGACGTAGTCCCATTATTCAGTGGAACTGACAATCTTGGCCCCTCCCCACACCTTTTCAGGCGTTGCAAGAGGCTAGGGAAAATTTTCAAATTCTGATCATGAAACTGACTCAGTGCGGACAGAGCTCTGTGCCCTTGCTGCGCCTTATTCACAGGACCCCCACTGACACAGAGGTCCATCCTCACAGAGTCAGTTGCAGGTCTGAGTTCTTAGTCCCCACTGCGACCTATGTTATAGCTAGACTTTTCCATGCCCTTCATTTATTTAAAAGTTCACCTTTTACTATAACTTAAGATTCACATATACAGCATTACATATTCTTTTGTCCAGGTTGAGTGAACTGTCTATGAAATAACTCAACACAGAGCAAAGGCACCACATTAAAATGCTGTAGTAACCTCGACTCTGTATCTTTTGGCTTTGGTTCCATCCTATTATTTGTTAGTGCCACAAGTACTCCTGTTCTTTTTGCGGATACAGACTAACACGGCTGCTACTCTGAAACCTTTAATACTCCAGTAACAGATCTTCATTCAACTGGGAACTGGAAGAGTTACTAACTTATACATAATATGTATTTTGACCATTGTTTTATCCCATGTTTTTCAGCTCAGACTGCATAATACAAAATCATGAATTCACTAGGTAAGTTCTCGTAAAGCGTTCAATATGTATTGCATATGAGTTTGTCTGCATTTGATTGTCAGAAACAGATGCATTTGGTCTGGAAAAATTCAAAACTACCAGTATTTTTGCCCATCAAGAGATAAGTGCTATACCGGAGCACAGCAGGGCACCAGTACTCCAGTTAAGACTTATTTTTTTATCTGCTTATTCATAATACTCCAATTAGCATGGTCTCTGGAGTCATTACATACATAAAAATAAAACACTAATCTGTTCAAACCTCTTGTAAATCTAACACCGTCACATTTCTGTTGTAAATCATAGAATCATAGAATGGTAGAACTGGAAGGGACCTCGAGAGTCCAGTCCCCTGCACTCATGGCAGAACCAGCACCATCTAGACCATCCCTGACAGGTGTTTGTTTAAACTACTCTTAAAAATCTCCAGTGATGGAGATTCCACCACCTCCCAAGGCAATTTATTCCAGTGCCTAACCACCCTGACGGTTAGGAAGTTTTTCCTAATGTCCAACCTAAACCTTCGTTGCTGCAATTTAAGTCCATTGCTTCTTGTCCTATCATCAGAGGTTAAGGAAAATAATTTTTCTCTCTCCTCCTTGTAACAACCTTTTAGGTACTTGAAAACAGTTATCATGTCCCCTCTCAATCTTCTCTTTTCCAGACTAAAGAAACCCAGTTCTTTCAATCTTCCCTCACAGGTCATGTTTTCTAAACCTTTAATCATTTTTGTTGCTCTTCTCCTGACTCTCTCCAATTTGACCACATCTTTCCTGAAATGTGGCACCCAGAACTGGATACAGTACTCCAGTTGAGGCCTAACACAATACTCCAGTTGAGGTCTATCCCTTATTTTTAAAAAATACATTTCTCTCTGAAAATAACTGTCCTCTCCTTTTTAAAAAAAGCAAAAATTACTTTTTTTAAAGTAATGCTTTTTAAATATGAAACTGTTATTTTCTTTCAATTTTAATTATTCTTACTCCCCTCCCACACACACATACTTTTCTAGGGGGAAAAATAAAAATTGAGAGAGGGTGATCATTTCCCCACAATTTAAAAATGAACATTTCCAAAATACCAAACCATGTTGATTTTTCCTCTTAAAAGTAAAAATAAAACCTCACAAAAAATTGCAAGTTATTTTTTCATCAAAGATTGGTTGTTGTTTTTTACAAAACTCTATGTTTTAATGTAAATCTTTTTGTTGGAAAAAAACCCCCTAACTAGCTCTGTTTCATATCAAATAATGTATTCATTATTTCTGCATTGATTTGCACCTGTGGAACTCCATAGCATTTAATGGGTTAAACAGTTTATTAGTCTGAACAGGATTTGTCCCTATATATATACATCTTTGCTTAAAGTGTGAACTGCACCCCTGATTAGAGGACCAGTTGAAAGCCTATGCAATACTTTAGCACTATTACCAACTTTCAAAATTTTATCTCAAATATAGCAATATTTTTAGTGTTCTCATGAATTTTGTCTTGAACCTGTTTCTGGAAAAGCTATCTTTTTTAACTGCGTATTTTTTTTAGGATCTGACATGAATTTTCAATAGCTTGGGGTTTGCAAATATGTGTAAGTCCTTTTGAACTCTTATTTTAAGGACTTAAGTGGGGCTTGTGTTGGTCATAAGCCTCTGCACATGCAAAGTTCCTGGAAGTGCAAGATTTACAGAACCATGTAATTTAAGAATTTATGGATGGATGATCATTTTGCTTCCCATTGCTCAAAGTCCTCTGGGTCCTTCTATTAACTTCAGTGGTTTGGACCAGAAATTTTCTGCAAGGCATTTCTGGGTTGGAATTTGGGGCATTAATATAATACAGGAGGATTTGTAAATCCTTAATCTCTTTTGAGAGATTCTGCACATGTATATTCTACTTCAGGTGTATGAGTGCCCAATGCACTTGAGCCAGAGACTTTTAGCTAGTAATTCCAGTTGAGGCAGTGCCTGGGCCCCCTGAGTGTTTTTATACTTCCAGCTCATGGTATAAAGGATGGGGCCACCCCAATCCTCTGTCAGTTCCATCTGACAATGTGTGGTTACAAGTTGGAGCTCTCCATAATGCCCTGAGATCACATTTTCATATGCTCAAATTCATACAGGAATTATTTCAGGGCAGTTCCCTTGCCTGTGTTACACCGGAGCTCAGACTAGATTAACACAATTGTCCCTTTTGGCCTTAGAATCTATGGCATTATGAGTAAGGAAATAGTTCTTAAATAAGTTTAGGATTTAATGTAAATAGATAGTGTTAAGTTTTTTGTTTTTCATTTGCTGGGTGTTTTTTTTTGTTGCCCCCCCGATGGGGAAACTTTTCTTTTGTTCCTGAGAAGGTACTCTGGTACCTCCTTCTTGTGCAGAAATCCCCAGGTTTTAAATATTGCCCTTCATTTCAGGGTGTTATGTCCATTAATGATGAATGTATCCATTTCCTGCTTTATTTAGCTTAACAGCATGTAAGGGTTTAGATGCTCTAATGGGCTTGTGACACATGAGGGAACCCAGTATTTCCACCTCCAGCTGTCTAGTGCCACATTTCTTGCTCTATTATAATCTTTTTCCATGACAGCTACATCTTTCTAAATGTTTTCTTTTATAGGTCATCTCTTGTCCTCCACTTTTCTGTCTTCTACCAAACGGTATCCAGTGAAGGGTTTGTCTAGGAATACATTTGTTTCAACATCCGTACAAGATGTCCAAACCACTTCAGCCTTCTTTCTTGAAGCATTGTCTCTACAGTCTGTTGGCCAGTCCTCTGTAACACATCAGCATTAGTTACTTTATTCCAACTGTGTACATCAAGTATTCTCTTGCAAGCATCTCTGATGGAATGTGTTAAGTTTCCTGTTGTAGGATTCAAGCATTTGCCAAGTTTCAGAAACATATAACAATGTGGGTATCACAATGACAAATATAGCTTTATCTTGGTTCTTGCATGAATCTCCTTATTTTTCCAAATATTTTCCAGCCTAGAAAAAGCTTCACTTGCCTTCCCAGTTTATGCTTCCACCTCCTTCTGCAGTGAACAATCAGCACTGATTTTGCTTGCAAGATACACAAACACGTTAGCCGTATTGTATTCTTCACTATCATTCACATATGAAGTATCATTGCTGACTCATCATTCAATGATTATGATTTTCATTTTCTTTTGGCTGATTCTTAATCCTAAGGTGGCAGCCTTATGATTGACACTGATAGTGGGGTTTTTTTCATGGAACTGCCATTTGAGTCCAACAGAACAATGTCGTCTGCAAAGTCAAGATCTTGAAATTTCCCTCTATTCCACATAGATCCTACATCTCCTTTTGGTATTGCTCTTCATATCAGATAATCTGTCACAATGCAGAAAAGATGAGGTGATAAATGCAACCCTCCTTTACTCCAGTGAGGACATCGAACCAATTGGTCTGCATTTTGGACCTTCATTCAGCATCTTTACCAGTGACACTATCTTTTTAAGAATCCCATATTGTTCCATAGAGATTCTCTATGAATGCAATCAAAAGTTTTGGTGAAATCTATGAAGTGCACGACTAATCTTCTCTGATAGGCAACCCCTTTCTCACTCAATCATCTCAAGGTAACAAAGTGATCTACATGTTTTATTTGAACTAAAGCCTGTTCACTCATTACACAGTATTTCAATTGTGACTGGTTGGATTCTATTCAATTATGTGTGGCAGAACACTTTTCTGGGTACTGAAAGTTGTCCGTCCACTCCTCAGTTCTATGTTTACCCAAGAACTGTTCATATCCAAGATTGTCACTACCAACTTGGACATTCATATCACCCATAACCACAATGTTAAAAGCATAAACTTACTGTATCAGTAAGATATCAGCTTGCCATACTCTATCTTAATGAAGTTTTCTACATCCAGTCCATCTCATTTCACTCAATCAGAGAATACAAATAGTGAAGCAAGTATTTCTATAACTATTTCAGTTTCCCACTATCCTACATGTTTCTCACATTACTGCATCCAATTTTAGTTTTGGTCCTAGCTGTTAGGATCTCTTGTTTCAAGCGATGAACTCCCTCACAAGTTTGGACCACCACCTTCATACCATGGCTAATTGAGACAGACTCCTGTACCTGGGTTGTTTTCATGACTGTAACTTTTTTTTACATGGACAGGTAGTTAGCCTAAGAAGTGCAGCATCTGTAAGTCCTTCATCATCAGGGAGCAGAAATTTGTGGGGCATACCTAAGGGAGAATTGAGAAATCCATGCATCTGGCCTCATATTTCAGCTAGTCTGGAGCTGAATGGGTTGAGTACTCCTCCTCCAAAAGTACTATGGCTCCTCTTTTTGCCTCCTTGGACTTGCTCAAGGGGGGGGGGGGAATAATACTTGAAGACACACAGAGAGAAGAGGGATCAATTTCCTTCCCTAGTGCCATCTTCAAGACAGCCAAGTCTTCTCCATCTTGGGAAAGAAAGACAGAATCAAGACTAGAGCTGGGCAAATAACAATTCAGAAAAAAAAATTAAAAAATCATTTTGGGCTGAACCAACAAATATATATACATATATATAGTGACAAAGCTCTGTCCTTGCCTCCGTGGGTCCCGCATTTCCTGGAGGATTTTCACTAGCCTCAGAGGCTCACTGTGACCCTCCACATAACCCTTCTCTCTCTAGAGACAAGGGTCACAGTCTACTGAGCCATTTTCATCATAAGCCAGCGAGGGAGGTGAGGAGAAGTTATCCTTCATTGCACAGTCTCTGTTGTCTCCCAGTCTCAGTGATTAATCAGGCAAAAGGACAGGGGGAGCCCGGGCCCACCCTCTACTCAGGGCTCTAGCCCAGGGACCCTAATAGTATCAGCTATGGTAGCTGACCTTTTAGAAACATGACATGTACAATTCCCTGGGCTACTTCCCCCACAGCAGCCCTCATTTCCTCAAGCTCCACTTCACCCTTACCTCAGGGCCTCCTTCCTTGTGCCTAATATGGTGTGTACTACTCAGTCTCTCCAACAGTGCAACTTCCTCCCTCAGCTCCTGACATGCACAACCACCTGACTAACTGGGAGGCTTTTAACTAGTTTCAGCCAGCCCCTGATTGGCTTCAGGTGTCCCAATCAACCTAGCCTTCTCCCTGCCTTCTGGAAAGTTCTTAATTGGCCCCAGGTGTCTTAATTGACCTGGAGCAGCTGCCATTTCACTTATCCTGGTACCAGGGATTTGTTTAGCCTGGAGCTAATATATCTATCTCCCACTACTTTTCTATAGCCATCTGGCCTTGTTGACTTTTCACAACTTTCCAAATAACCAGTTTATATATTTATAGATAAACTGGTTATTTGGAAAGTTGTGAAAAGTCTCTCATTCAAAGAAACAACATAGGGAGGAGAGTATTTCACAACTGGGGATCCCTGAGTGTCAACCTTTTTGCAACAAAAAAAGACAGAAAATGTCACCATTTCTGCTCCAGTCTCCTATGGCACTACTTTTTGTCCAGGGCTTAATATTAGAGACCCATGGGCCAAGTTGTCCACCCCAGCTTTCACAATATCCACCTCACAGAATAGATGCTGAGCGTCTGAACACATCTGAGAAATTCTTCTCTCAAGAGATTCGAAACATTCTCACCTGTGGCAGAAAGATTTCCACTAGAGATACATACCTTGCAAAATGGATTTTTTTCCATTGGGGCCATTAGGCACCTGTCATAAATATAAAGGGAAGGGTAAACACCTTTAAAATCCCTCCTGGCCAGAGGAAAAACCCTTTCACCTGTAAAGGGTTAAGAAGCTAGGATAACCTTGCTGGCACCTGACCAAAATGACCAATGAGGAGACAAAATACTTTCAAAGCTGGAGTGGGGGGAGAAACAAAGGCTCTGTCTGTCTGTGTGATGCTTTTGCCGGGAACAGAACAGGAATGGAGTCTTAGAACTTAGTAAGTAATCTAGCTAGATATGCGTTAGATTCTGTTTTGTTTAAATGGCTGATAAAATAGCTGTGCTGAATGGAATGTATATTCCTGTTTTTTGTGTCTTTTTGTAACCTAAGGTTTTGCCTAGAGGGATTCTCTATGTTTTGAATCTAATTACCCTGTAAGGTATTTATCATCCTGATTTTACAGAGGAGATTCTTTTACTTTTTCTTCTATTAAAATTCTTCTTTTAAGAACCTGATTGTTTTTTCATTGTTCTTAAGATCCAAGGGTTTGGGTCTGTGTTCACCTATGCAAATTGGTGAAGATTTTTAATCATACCTTCCCCAGGAAAGGGGGTGTAGGGCTTGGGGAGGATTTTGGGGGGAAAGATGTTTCCAAGCGGGCTCTTTCCCGGTTCTATATCTGTTAGACGCTTGATGGTGGCAGCAATAAAGTCCAAAGGAAAAAGGAAAATAGTTTGTACCTTGGGGAAGTTTTAACCTAAGCTGGTAAAAATAAGCTTAGGAGGTTTTCATGCAGGTCTCCACATCTGTACCCTAGAGTTCAGAGTGGGGAAGGAACCTTGACAGCACCATCTCTCCCCTTCCAGAATGCATATTCAGCATATCCTGGAATATCTAATGCAATTGAAAGAGTGAGTCCTCTGGATGAGCTGAATAAAAGTTCAGTTTTCAGCCATTTCAGCAATCCATCCTCCCATTTTTCTTTCATCCCATGTCTTGTTAATATCTGAAAGGTTTAATGAGGATTTCTCTCTCCTATTAGAAAACATGTCCATCCTTGGCACCTTACCTCATTCTCTACTCTTGTCATAAATATAAAGGGAAGGGTACCCACCTTTCTGTATACAGGCTATAAAATCCCTCCTGGCCAGAGGCAAAATCCTTTCACCTGTAAAGGGTTAAAAAGCTCAGGTAACCTCGCTGACACCTGACCAAAATGACCAATGAGGGGGCAAGATACTTTCAAATCTGGAGGGGGGAAAAGAGGCCTTTGTCTGTCTGTGTAATGCTTTTGCCGGGAACAGATCAGGAATAGAGCTCAGAACTCCTGTAAAGAGTTAGTAAGTAATCTAGCTAGAAAATGCATTAGATTTTCTTTTGTTTAATGGCTTGTAAAATAAGCTGTGCTGGAGGGAATGTGTATTCCTGTTTTTGTGTCTTTTTGTAACTTAAGGCTTTGCCTAGAGGGATTCTCTATGTTTTGAATCTGATTACCCTGTAAAGTATTTACCATCCTGATTTTACAGAGGTGATTCTTTTACCTTTTCTTTAAATAAAATTTTTCTTTTAAGAACCTGATTGGTTTTTCATTGTTCTTAAGATCCGAGGATTTGGGTCTGTGTTCACCTGTACCAATTGGTGAGGATATTATTATCAAGCCTTCCCCAAGAAAGGGGGTGTAGGGCTTGGGGGGATATTTTTGGGGAAAACGTCTCCAAGTGGTCTCTTTCCCTGTTCTTTGTTTAAAACGCTGGGTGGTGGCAGCATACTGTTCAAGGACAAGGCAAAGTTTGTACCTTGGGGAAGTTTTTAACCTAAGCTGGTAAGAATAAGCATAGGGGGTCTTTCATGTAGGTCCCCACATCTGTACCCTAGAGTTCAGAGTGGGGAAGGAACTTTGACAACTCTCCACCCCCGCTCTGCTTTATTTCTAACAAAAGATTACCAGACTTCCACCTGAATCCAACAATTCAAATTCTTTCCAATGTCACAAAATCATGAGGACAAAGAGAGACTGTGCACACTAAACATGTGCAAGGATCTTTCTTTCTAGATCAATAGGACAGAACAATTTAGATTCTCTCTGAGACTATTTGTAATGTATGCAGAAGGAATGAGAAGGGTCCAGCAGTTATTGTGAAGAGAATTTTGAACTGGGACTCTTCCTGCATCAGGACTTGTTACAAACTGGCAAATGTTGCAACTCCAGAAAGAATTCCAGTTCATTCCACTTGACCTTAAGCTACTTCTCCAAAAATGTTAAGTAACATCCCGATCATAGACATCTGCAGAACAGCCACATGGTCTTTGATTCACACTTTCACAAGACATTATGCCATCCAAGTAGTTTCTAAAGCTTTTGCAGACTTTGGCATAGCTGTTCTTCAGTCTTTGTTCAGATAGACTCTGAATCGCTACCACCTAAATGAGTACTGCTTAGGAATCACCTGAAGTGGAATGTATCAAAAGGAGAAACATATCATTACTTACCTGTACAGTAACTGTTCTTCTTTGTTCCACAATCCACCTACCTCTCCCACTGGTTTGAGTTTAACCACTCTATATGCTGTCAGTTAAAGGCATGAGGACACACAGAGGGCATGCATTGCCCAATGGGTACTGCTGCCTACAAGTCTCTGACTCAGGTGCATGGAGTGCACACATATCTGAAGTGGAATATATATGTGCATAACACATATCCAAGAACAACAGTTATTGTACAGGTAAGTAACCATTTTGTTTGTTTTTGTTTTTCTCTGTGTATCCTTATCTTCTGCTCGGGTATAATTTCTTATGAGTTCTAAAATATTAGTGAAAAAATACAGAGATCAATATATGTGTTGCCTACTTTCTCATCCATTCTGTTTTCAGATCCTCATCCACATTCTGTTATGAAGAAGTCCATACATTCTGGTAAGTCATATTTTAATTTCTGAAGCATATCATAGTTTCAGTCACAAATGCCAGGAAATGCAAGATAAAGTGGGTTAGGAGTTAATACATTTCTTTTTGGAATTCAGATGTATTAAAAATACTATGATTGCACTGTAACTACTTTGTAGTTTTATTGTAAAATATACATACTCTTACAGGTTGGGCTAAACCTTGTTATGGGACATGCTTGGCTGTTGCTTTCTGTTCCGAATAAATATAAAGACAATATTTTAATCAGATGGCTGAAATGATGGCAGTAGCACCCCAACACACACACACAGACAGCCTTTCAAATGTAGGGGGTAGGGCTTTGATTGGGGGTGTAGTTAAGTGCTAAAGAATGTTGTTGCTGCAGCAATGCTGCCAAGACTGCTAAACTGTTACAACTGATCAGCGCTTCTGTTCTTAAATTGCGTGTGTGTGCCTCAGAGGGAGTCTCAGGACAAGCAGAAGCTAGACAGCCTGTGACAGACAAAAGAGACAGCCTGGTTGAGCATTTAGTATGACTCTGGAAGAAGGTAGATGGGGCTTCTGGGTCTGGTGCTGACTAGAGAGGTTTTAGACTGTTTTTGATTACTCCTGTGTTCAGAGAAGCAGGAATTTGTAGATTCCCAATTATAAATAAACAAGATAGTATAAAAAAAAATCCATACTCCATCTACCCATCAATTTTACACACAAGTAGTCCCACAGAAGTGAATTAAACTAAAGTAAAAATAGGTGTTTTAATTAAAATGAATGTAGTTCCAGTGAAGTCAATGAGATTACGTACATGGCATAATTAAGCAAGTATGTAGATCTTGGTAAGATGTGGGCTTTATACTTAAAAATTAGGGCAGGTTGGACAATGGCAGAAATTCTTTACAAAGAATGTTGTAGACCAATTCTTACCATTTTTCACCTAAACTTGTGAAAATCTGAACTCAGATTCAGATCTACATGTTGCCTTTCCTCCTTTGACAGGGTTACTGGCCTAGTGGACAGGGAAAGCACTAGAGGTGATATATCTTGATTTTAGGAAGGCTTTTGACAAAGTGCAAAATGACATTCTCATAATGAAACTAGGGTAATGTGGGCTAGATGAAATTAATATAAGATGAGGGTACAACTGGCTGTAGTCAAAGAGTAGTTATCAACTGTTTGCTGCCAAACTGGGAGGTCATATCTAATGGGGTCCCACAGGGGTCAGTCCTGGGTCTATGATCAATTGTTCTCCATGTCCTCTGAAGTTAGGAGAAGAAGAAATGGGTTTAATCTGAAGCAAGGAAGATTTAGGTTAGATATTAGTAAAAACTTTCTAACTAGAAAGGTAGTTAAACCCTGGAATAGTCTTCCCAAGGAAGGTTTTGGGATTCCCATCACTGGAGGTTTTTAAGAAGACATTGGACAAACCCATTTCAGGTATGGTCTAGGTTTACTTGGTCCTACCTCAGTGCAGGTGGATGGACTTGATTACTTCTCAAGGTCCTTTCTAGCCTGACATTTCTAGGAGTCTATGGTTTCATTCCTTTTTCTGTAACGGGAAAAGCTAAAACTCTGGGTACAAACTCCCAACTTTTAGAGAGTTCAAAGTTCAGATCTGAATTTTACAGATCAGGTCCCTCTTTATTTTTAATCAACTATAACAATTCAGTCCTCCAAATATATGCATCTACGGAGATCTGGAATGTCAAAATGGAATGTATAATGTCCACATATATGATTTTGAAAAATAAAAATATGTTTTTCTAATCTTTTTATCCATTTTGTGTTTCAGTCTGTGATTTATCAAAGGAGTGGATGAAATCCCTATGTAAGTCTAACCACTCATTTTATTGTATACACTGGTGTTGGGATGGCAGACATAGATCTGTTGGAGTTAAAAATTGAACCTCAAAATTATGATTTGTGGGAGGAAGAGAGTGTTTATTATGACAGAATTAACATCTAACCTTTCACCTACATTTTGCGTGTCAAAAATACTCTTCAAAGTTGAGATACTGAATACCAAAATATAAAAGGGAAGTTTTAATTATCTGTCGAAAGAAAGAGGAACTTCCCTTTGTGTACATGTCTGAGTGAATACATGATTAGTGTTTTCTTATTATTTCAGTTCCAAGTTTTTGCTAGTTTTGCATTTTTTTTCAAATTATTTTTTAGACAGGACTTTTATAGGATGGTTGAGATAATGTTTGTGGACTGACCCAGGACCTCAAATATCTCAAAATATTCAGACAGGCTTGTTACAACCTGACTCAGTATCTCTCTATACAGTCACCACTCTGTTGTGAGTGAACCCAATTGCCGGGTCTCATGTGCACCCAAGCCAACTGGGTGTGGGCAGAGACACTACTTCTTGTTCTGGGCTTTGTGGGCACCCTCCTGATTGCTTCCTAGGGATTTGGGACTTTGCAGTCCAGAAGTTCTAGACCCTAAAATTAGTGTCTCAGACCAGTCAAGCTCCCCAGTCACTTATATCCGCTCCTCCAGAGTTCCACTGATACTGTGGGCACACTGGATTTTTTAATTAACCTTTTCAGGGACAGTGTGGCGGGAAAGCAAGAACACAGGCTTAGGTAGAGAATTTCTTAACCACAGTTGCCTTGCTATGAAAAGCCAACAAGACGTTTGAAAAATAGCAGAAGTCCCGAGGCTCACCCTCCTGTGGTGTCATCTCATCTCTTCTGTGAGTCTGATATTCGCTAGTGTTTTCAGGCTGTGCAGATGCTTTCCTGCCTTCTCTCTTTCCTGCAAGTCCACCTTTCATGCTTAACTCCCCTGCTTGGAGCAGCACCCCTTCTTACACACAGTCTCTGTACCTTCAGCCATGTGCTCAGATGGAAGCCTTCATGTCTCTCTCCCAGTCAGACTTGTACTATGCAGAAACGTCATGCAGAAGAAACATTGTTCAATATGGCTGGGCCAGCAGTTGAGAGATGTCAAAGTTCATCAGCCTAGATAGGTATCCTGTGGCTCTCTATGACAGTCCTTCAGTCCTTCAGTAGGTGTGTTTTCTTCATAGGCCCTCTCTAGAATGTAATGCAGTAAGCTGCCCTCAGTTCAACTTGTGAGACATGTGTTCACCCTATAATAGAAAGTGGAGTTCACAACCTGATACAGACATATCCCACTGTGTCACATTGCTGATTGACTATACAGTTATACTTATAAATCCATGGACTTTCAACCCAGAAAATATTGGAATGAAAGGGTTTCTATTTTCATAAAGGTTACCTAAACAAGCATCTTTGAGTAATGTCAGTGACTTCAGAAGATCTGATTCTGAATCACCATTGAACTGAAGGTGTGAGGTCACACATTCAGTGAGGTTTTTTGGTTGGATTTTCTGGCCTCTGTTTTGCAGGAGGTCAGATGAGATGATCATCACAGCTGGCTGGAAAATGGAATTTCCACCCTGAGGAAAATTTTGAGGTTTCAGAAAAAAATTGTCCTGAATTAAGGACAAAAATTTAAAAACCAAATGAAATTTTGTAGAACAGAAATTGGGAAAAAAATCTGTTTTCAGAATAACTAATTTTTCAGGGAGGTGGCTGCCAGCTAGAAGGCTCGTGCCAATTTCACTTTTTCAAGAGCCTTGTCAATTTTACAAATTGGTCTTCAATTTTCAGTACACCCTTTAGTCAGGGCAGGGAAAGGGAAGAGGAGGGCTGGAGAATTTGTGGGTGTAGGACACTCTGCCGGACTTTCCAGAAAAATCCAAAAACCTGCCTAGTGACCAGAGGGAGGCGAATCAGGTAGAAGTTAGCAAAGCGAAGCTGGATAAAGTAGCTCCTTGCCAGCCACTCTAGGTGTTGTTGCTGCTTCAGTATCTGAGAGCACTATACAGTGGTGGCTGGGCACCCAAATGTGATTTATAGCCTCCACTGTGAAGGGAGTTCCCTACACGATCATATGAAAGGGGAATCTGGGAACAGTGCCCTCTGGTCCCACCTGAGAAGGCAGCATCCAGAGGTTCTGTAGATACTCCAGGGTCACTGCCACAGCCAGTGGTTCCATTCTGCCTGTTGCTGCACACTGCAACAACAAGCTGGTTCTCCAGTACCTGCTCCCGTGCAACCCCAGGTTCCACCATCACTGTTCAGTGGGACTAGCATGGCTACACCTGGAGGATGCAAAGGAGAAAACCCCTGAGGGGTTCTCTCCTGTGGGGTGGCAGAGGAAGGAGCTAGAGACTTTGGCCAGGGTACTGCATAGCCCCCTGTATAGGCTCCATCCCTCCCCCCCCTTGACCATATAAAAGGGGGTGGAGTGACCAACTGACCCTCAGTTCCTTTCACCACTCTTGGCTGTGAGGCAGAGATAGCTGGCAGTGCTCGTCTTATCCATTCATATCTTAGTTTATCTGTAAATAGTTTAGTTAGTGGTAGTTAGCATATATTGTAATTTATCTAATATATTTTCAGTTTAATAGTGGGTTGTTTTTTTCCCCAGGATAGGGACATTTCCTCATGCTCCAAACTCCCCAGGTTTTACATGTTTTTTGTCATGTGTGGCTGCTATGCCCCTTAATGACACTCACTATATATATCTTTATTGCCTGGGTGAGGGACATGTTAGGGAAAGAGGTAAGGATGGTAAATCACTTACCAGAATGGCTACTAGATTCAGGGGAAAACAGCTAAAACATTTTCTGTTAGAGAAATCAATGAGGACTGCTTCAGACCTGGGAAGAAGGCAGGATTCCCTCTCACCCAGGAAAATTGTCAGCCAAAAGCACCCCTTCTGTGTCCTTAGTCTCAGCAGTCCCTGTTACCTCAGCCTCTACTGGGACAGACGGTAGTAAACACAGTTCCCAAAAGGAGCATAGGGATTGGTCCCCTACTAAAACAGCTTCAGAAAGGAAGATTGACACATCGCCCCTTTTATGCTCTTCAAAAACATCTTCTCCTCAGATGACCATAGATCTCTCCAGGTATCACAAAGAGAGATCCCTTAAGAACTTGGGGCTGCTGGTGTCCAATTCTCAGACACCAAGCAGAGAGATTCCTTCAGTGGAAACAGCATTCTCCTCAGCTCCATGTCCTCCAGATTCAATGCAGTAAGAGCTGTTAGTTCCAGGGTCAAAGCTTTAAGGCAACAACATTACACACCCTGGTGTCCCTGATGCCAACAGTTTTGGAGCTGGTGTTTCAGAAGCCGTTAGCCTTGGCAATCGCTATATCTTGGTCTCATATCTAGTACTTATCCAAGTGCTGGAGGAACCAACTAGGGGCAGAGCTCTTCTTGACCTGCTGCTCACAAACCAGGAAGAATTAGTAGGGGAAGCAAAAGTGGATGGGAACCTGGGAGGCAGTGACCATGAGATGGTCGAGTTCAGGATCCTGACACAAGGAAGAAAGGAAAGCAGCAGAATACAGACCCTGGACTTGAGAAAAGCAGACTTTGACAACCTCAGGGAACTGATGGGCAGGATCCCCTGGGAGAATAACATGAGGGGGAAAGGAGTCCAGGAGAGCTGGCTGTATTTTAAAGACTCCTTACTGAGGTTACAGGGACAAACCATCCCAATGTGTAGAGAGAATAGTAAATATGGCAGGCGACCAGCTTGGCTTAACAGTGAAATCCTTGCTGATCTTAAGCACAAAAAAGAAGCTTACAAGAAGTGGAAGATTGGACGAATGACCAGGGAAGAGTATAAAAATATTGCTCGGGCATGTAGGAGTGAAATCAGGAAGGCAAATCACACCTGGAGTTGCAGCTAGCAAGGGATCTTAAGAGTAACAAGAAGGGTTTCTTCAGGTATGTTAGCAACAAGAAGAAAGTCAAGGAAAGTGTGGGCCCCTTACTGAATGAGGGAGGCAACCTAGTGACAGAGGATGTGGAAAAAGCTAATGTACTCAATGCTTTTTTTGCCTCTGTCTTCACGAACAAGGTCAGCTCCCAGACTACTGCACTGGGCAGCACAGTATGGGGAGGAGGTGACGAGCCCTCTGTGGAGAAAGAAGTGGTTCGGGACTATTTAGAAAAGCTGGACGTGCACAAGTCCACGGGGCCAGATGCGTTTCATCCGAGAGTGCTAAAGGAGTTGGCAGATGTGATTGCAGAGCCATTGGCCATTGTCTTTGAAAACTCATGGCGATCGGGGGAAGTCCCGGACGACTGGAAAAAAGGCTAATGTAGTGCCTATGTTCTATGATGAGATAACTGGTTCTGTGGATGAAGGGAAAGCAGTGGACGTGTTGTTCCTTGACTTTAGCAAAGCTTTTGACACTGTCTCCCACAGTATTCTTGCCAGCAAGTTAAAGAAGTATGGGCTGGATGAATGGACTATAAGGTGGGTAGAAAGTTGGCTAGATTGTTGGGCTCAGCGGGTAGTGATCAATGGCTCCATGTCTAGTTGGCAGCCGGTATCAAGTGGATACAGAGGGACCTAGACAAATTGGAGGATTGGGCCAAAAGAAATCTGATGAGGTTCAACAAGGACAAGTGCAGAGTCCTGCACTTAGGACGGAAGAATCCCATGCACCGCTACAGACTAGGGACCGAATGGCTAGTCAGCATTTCTGCAGAAAAGGACCTAGGGGTTACAGTGGACAAGAAGCTGGATATGAGTCAACAGTGTGCCCTTGTTGCCAAGAAGGCCAATGGCATTTGGGATGTATAAGTAGGGGCATAGCGAGCAGATCGAGGGATGTGATCGTTCCCCTCTATTCGACACTGGTGAGGCCTCATCTGGAGTACTGGGTCCAGTTTTGGGCCCCACACTACAAGAAGGATGTGGATAAATTGGAGAGAGTCCAGCGAAGGGCAACAAAAATGATTAGGGGTCTAGAGCACATGACTTATGAGGAGAGGCTGAGGGAGCTGGGATTGTTTAGTCTGCGGAAGAGAAGAATGAGGGGGGATTTGATAGCTGCTTTCAACTACCTGAAAGGTAGCAGATGACAGAACGAGGAGTAATGGTCTCAAGTTGCAATGGGGGAGGTTTAGATTGGATATTAGGAAAAACTTTTTCACTAAGAGGGTGGTGAAACACTGGAATGCGTTACCTAGGGAGGTGGTAGAATCTCCTTCCTTAGAGGTTTTTAAGGTCAGGCTTGACAAAGCCCTGGCTGGGATGATTTAACTGGGAATTGGTCCTGCTTCGAGCAGGGGGTTGGACTAGATGACCTCCTGAGGTCCCTTCCAACCCTGATATTCTATGATTCTATGATTCCTTGGTACTGGGTTTGCCCTGAGCACAAGCATCAAGGATCTGACTACGTCTGCCTTCCCTGAGTCTCCATTTGTATCCACTTAGTATTGTCAGGACTTACTGTCACTGAGGACTTCTATAGGATCTTAAACATAAAAAAGAAGCTTACAAGAAGTGGAAGGTTGGACATATGACCAGGGAAGAGTATAAAAATATTGCTCGGGCATGTAGGAAAGATATAAGGAGGGCCAAATCGCACCTGGAGCTGCAGCTAGCAAGAGATGTCAAGAGTAACAAGAAGGGTTTCTTCAGGTATGTTGGCAACAAGAAGAAAGCCAAGGAAAGTGTGGGCCCCTTACTGAATGAGGGAGGCAACCTAGTGACAGAGGATGTGGAAAAAGCTAATGTACTCAATGCTTTTTTTGCCTCTGTTTTCACTAACAAGGTCAGCTCCCAGACTGCTGCGCTGGGCATCACAGAATGGGGAAGAGATGGCCAGCCCTCTGTGGAGATAGAGGTGGTTAGGGACTATTTAGAAAAGCTGGACGTGCACAAGTCCATGGGGCCGGACGAGTTACATCCGAGAGTGCTGAAGGAATTGGCGGCTGTGATTGCAGAGCCCTTGGCCATTATCTTTGAAAACTCGTGGCGAACGGGGGAAGTCCCGGATGACTGGAAAAAGGCTAATGTAGTGCCAATCTTTAAAAAAGGGAAGAAGGAGGATCCTGGGAACTACAGGCCAGTCAGCCTCACCTCAGTCCCTGGAAAAATCATGGAGCAGGTCCTCAAAGAATCAATCCTGAAGCACTTACATGAGAGGAAAGTGATCAGGAACAGTCAGCATGGATTCACCAAGGGAAGGTCATGCCTGACTAATCTAATCGCCTTTTATGATGAGATTACTGGTTCTGTGGATGAAGGGAAAGCAGTGGATGTATTGTTTCTTGACTTTAGCAAAGCTTTTGACACGGTCTCCCACAGTATTCTTGTCAGCAAGTTAAGGAAGTATGGGCTAGATGAATGCACTATAAGGTGGGTAGAAAGCTGGCTAGATTGTCGGGCTCAACGGGTAGTGATAAATGGCTCCATGTCTAGTTGGCAGCCGGTGTCAAGTGGAGTGCCCCAGGGGTCGGTCCTGGGGCCGGTTTTGTTCAATATCTTCATAAATGATCTGGAGGATGGTGTGGATTGCACTCTCAGCAAATTTGCAGATGATACTAAACTGGGAGGAGTGGTAGATACGCTGGAGGGGAGGGATAGGATACAGAAGGACCTAGACAAATTGGAGGATTGGGCCAAAAGAAATCTGATGAGGTTCAATAAGGATAAGTGCAGGGTCCTGCACTTAGGATGGAAGAATCCAATGCACCGCTACAGACTAGGGACCGAATGGCTAGGCAGCAGTTCTGCGGAAAAGGACCTAGGGGTGACAGTGGACGAGAAGCTGGATATGAGTCAACAGTGTGCCCTTGTTGCCAAGAATATCTGGGGTCCCTTCCAACCCTGATATTCTATGATTCTATGATTCTAGGATCAGCCCCTACATAGGAAGATGAAGTAGTACTGTTCTTCTCTTCTGATAGTGAAGATGTGTCATATGCATATTCTCCAAGGTTGTCATGCTATTATTCATCTATGTTGGAGGGCAGACTATGGTTAAAGGCAAATGAAAGCAGGTTAAGCCAATACTTGCTAAGTGGTATCCATCCTGCTGGCCATTTTCTTTTCACCCATATGACTTATAGACACTGTGATCGGGAGGCAGGCTTGTGGTAGCACCCGGGGAAGCAACTCCACCTAGTGGGCACAGTTCAGGGGATGATGCAGAGGAACTTGGGCCAACTCACTCCACCGGGTTGTGACCTAGAGTCTAGGACGCTGATTTGGATTCGCTTAACCTATGGTGCCTTGCATCAGCCTTAAGTCAGCTTCCCTAGATCTCTTTCTACCTCCCTCTTCATCCCAGCCACCTGCCATCTGGGCTCCCAGCTCTGGTCCCAGTCTCCCATAGCTGTGGCTCATCTGTTCCCCGGTTTTGTGAGGGTTCATGTCCTGCCCTGCTCTGAAGCTCCCAGAACACATCCTCCTCCCTGCCCTGCCAGCCCCTGACTGAGCTGTCTGGCTGCTTTTTAAATCCTACCTTCAACTAGAGCAGGCTCAGCATGGGCAGAGGGATGGGGCCTCCTTATCCCAGAGTTGCTCCTTAACCCCCTCCTGTCCAGTAAGAGGTTTATACACCTCAACACAGACACATAGACCTTAAAGCCAGAAGGAACCATCATGATCGTCTAGTGAGTCTGACCTCCTGGACAGTGCAGCCAGGGACCCTTGCCCACGAGAGTAATGGACTCATATCCTCTGGCTACATAAGAATGGCCATACTGGATCAGACCAATGGTCCATCTAGCCCAGTATCCTGTCTTCTGACAGTGGCCAGTGCTAGATGCTTGAGATGAAATAAAAAGAAGAATACTCTTTTTAATCTCTTCTCATATGGAAGCTGTTCCATACACTTACTATTTTTGTTGCCCTTTTCAAGTTCTAATACATCTTTTTGTGAGATGAGATGACCAGAACTGCACACAGTATTCAAGGTGTGGGCATACCATGAATTTATGTAAGTGGCATTATGATATTTTCTTTCTTATTATTGATCTACATAAGACCATAAGAACATAGAATCATAGAACCATAGGATTAGAAAGGATAAGAAGGGTCATCTAGTCTAACCCTCTGCCAAGATTCAGGTTTTGTTGAGTCTAAACAATCCAAGACAGATGGCTATCCAGTCTCTTTGAAAACCTCCAGTGAAGAAGCTTCCACAACTTCCCTAGACAGTTTGTTCCATTTTCCTACTGTTCTTACAGTTAGGAAATTTTTCCTGAGATTTAATCTAAATCTGCTATGCTGTAGTTTGAACCCATTGCTTCTTCTCCTGTCCTCTGTGGCAAAAGAGAACATTTTTTCTCCAGCTTTATATATCAGCCTTTCAAATATTTTAAGACTGCTATCATGTCCCCCTTAATCTCTTCTTTTCCAGACTAAACATACTCAGTTCTTTTGTCCTTTGCTCATAGCACTTGCATTTCATCTCTTTGATCATCTTTGTCACTCACCTCTGGATCCTTTCCAGTTTCTCTACACCTTTTCTATACCTTGGTGACCAAAACTGGACATAGTATTCCAGCTGAGGCTGAACCAGCCTCCCACCTCCAGTTGTTGGAGGTATTTACTACTAGTAGTCACAGATGGGCCATGGGCCATTGTAGACAATCTCATTATAAAAACACCTCCATAAATTTATCAAGCTCAGTCTTCAAGCCAATTAGTTTTTTCCCCCCAGCTCCCCTTGGAACGCTGTTCCAGAACTTCACTCCTATGCTGGCTTGAAACCTTTGTCTAATTTCAAGCCTAAACTTGTTGATGGCCAGTTTGTATCCATTTATTCTTGTGTCAAAATTGGTGCTTAACTTAAATAACTCTTCTCCCTTCCTGGTATTTATCCCATCTACTTCCTGAGACAGGTCACCTATACCTCAGGACCCATCTGCAATTATATCAGCAGAGTATGGCACTGCATCCTCCCCTGACCCACACATCTCGTTGAGGATGTTGCCCTGCATCAGGGTGTTGATATTATCCTGACACAGACATCCCCTTCAGCATTGGAGAAAGTTGCTGTATTGCCTCAGACTTAGCCTCCTGATTATTACAAATTGTACCAGGAGTTAGTTTGGTGAATGGCAGAGACTCACAAATCCCAGTTCAAGCTATCCAACATCCTTTCTCTCTCACATTGTAGGACAACATATTTAAATTATGATCAACAATACTGTGTCAATGCTTCATGTGAACAAGCAGGTACACTTTCTTATATAGGGAAGCACTCTTTCCATGGAACTGGTGTATCTGGCACAGCATAACAATATCTGTTGTTCATCTGCCAGGTCGTCACTATTTGCTAGCAGACTATCTAAGTAGATATTTCTCTAGATGAACACAAACGTAGTACAAAGGACTTGGTCATCAAATCTGTATTCGATCAATGAGGTGTGCCACATGATATATCATGGTATATCACCAAGAACAACAAGAAGTATATGGCTTTCTGCTCAAAATGGGGATAGAGTCTGGATTGTCAAGGGGATACATTTGATCCAATTAACCCAGAGTCTGTTTTATTCTTACTCTCTGATTACCTTAATTTTATGAGCATTGAGGAAAATCTAACAAGACAGAGCCTTGTTTTTTCTTCTATGTCCAATCTGGCCCAGATAGAATGGATTCCAGGAGCTCAATACAGTGTTGGTGCTTACTCCGATGCCTCTTCCCCTGTATGCAGACTTTTTCAGCCAGAACAATGGAACCACTCTTCATCCATCTCTATATTCCATCATTTCATGGCATGAAAATGATCTGGCTGACGGATATGGAGAAAACTGTTGTTCTGTTGATGTTCAGTAGATGTGGATTGAATGCAGGAAACCTTGTACTAGGAGCATTTACAAGGAAAATGGAAATGTGTTTCTATTTGGTCAACACAATGCTAACATTCTCCAATACAAATGGTGATTCCTGAATTTCTTGATTACCTTTCATTTTTGGAAACCTCCAGTCTTTCCAATAGTTCTCTGTGTATACATAAGGATGCTATTCCGGCTCATCATCTGCCAGTAGTGGACTATTTTTTTTCTCATCCTTTGGTGAATTCTTTTTTAAAGGACTTGTTAGATTTCCCCCACCCCCAGCCCCCCGCTCTGTCTGGCAGCCTACCTCTTTCTGGAATCTCAACGTTGTTCTTACAGATTTGTGGGTCTTCTTTTAGAACCATTGATGCCTGTACCTTGATACATTTCTCCATATGGCAGTATTCCTCATGGCCATTACATTGGTGTGTGTGGTAAATGAGTTGCAAGCACTTATGGCAGAGTTGCCATGTATGATTTTACACAGACAAGGTTACTCAGACCACCTGAAATTCTTCCTAATGTGCTGTCTGATTTTCATGTAATTCAATCTATACATCTAGTGGTGTTTTTTCTGAAACCAATTTCAATCAAGTAGCACTGCACACATTACATGTCCTACAGTCTATGTTCTTTGATTTAAATACAACAAAACCATTTAAGTCACCCCCTAGGGGATGTGTCTATTGGTGAAAGATCTAAAGGTACATCTACAATGCACCTGGGAGCCACCTTCCCAGCTCTGATAGCCAGACACGTGATAGCTCTGATTGAGCTAGAATACTAAAAATACCATTGTGGCCATGGTTGCATGGACAAGAGCTCAGGCCAGCCACCTACGTACCCAGGCGCTCAGGCGGGTTTCTACTCAGGCAGTTACCCTGTGCCACTGCAGATCCACTGAGATTTTTAGCATGATAGCTTAAGCAAATCTAATGCATGTCCCTCTATTCATTCTGGGAAGCATCCTCCCAGCTACAGTGTAAACATACCTTAAAGATCAGGGAATTTCCAGCCAATGAACTTCTAGATGTGTGTCAGGTTGTATAAAGTTATGTTATGAAATGGTCAATTTACAGCTCCTTGAGAACATTGGGCTACAATCAACCAGGGCATAGGCAGCCCCCATAGTTTTGTTTAGAGGTGTTCTTATAGTTAACATTTTTAGGGCTGCTAACTGGAATGATGTACATGACTGTTGTGCAGGTATCACATGCAGATGCTCAGTTTGGCAGGGCTGTATTAAAATCTCTATTTAATTAGATTTGCAGTACCCTCTGCCTTTATGGTATACTGCTGGGGAGTCACCAGACATTGAATGCACATAGAAAAGCACTCAAAAAAAGGAAGAGAACATACTTACCAGTTCTATAACTGGAGTTCTTTGAGATATGTTATCTATATGTGTTCAATGACCCACTGTGCTTTCACTGCTACTGCTGAGTCTAATACTTGGAACTGGATGTTTGCAAAGGAATTGAAGGTCAATTGGTCACTCTGCCCCCTTTTATACTGGTGAGGGGAGAATGGTTTGAGGCTTTGAAAGGAGCAGGTGCAATGAACAGACACTACTAGGTGAAGCATTGCAATCTCCAGAGCATGGAGCCCATGCGCAACAGTGAAACTCATATAGGCAACACATCTTGAAGCACTCCAGTTACTGAACAGGTAAGTAAATTCTCTTTCCCTTTTCAGAACAAGAGTAGATGTTGGGTACTGAATATTTTTACATTCTGGTGAGTTCCCCAAAGGAACCTATAAAAGAGTTCTATATCTACAGCTATTGTAATGTTCTCTCCACATTTCTGTCCCTCAATACCTAGGAAGCATATAAAATCTTATTTTTAAAGCAGAAGAAGAAGTAAGACTTATTTTCTTTGTTTAAAATGAAAATAATTTTCGAAAGGAAGATTAAATATAATTGAAAACTTCAAACATTTTTAGGTTCTAGAGTCCTTAGCTTGGTAAAATCACACCCCCGGGTAAGTACAATCACCATCATCGGAACTGGCACTGGCACCGTTGTCTACCTTCTGTATCGTATTTGGAAATCAAAAGGTAAGAATTTCAAAGTTCATCGGTATTTTATTAGTAATCCATTCACTAATTTTATGTGGATTTTGAATAAATAATGAATTGGGAGCCTTGTCTCTGTCCCACTGTAGGGAGGAGAATGGAGCAAAGGCATAGAAATAGGACAAAAGGACATTAGTGAACAAAAGGGAGGTGGGAGTGTATAATGCAGCATCTACCCACTACAGAAAAAACAAACCCTCAGCTCTGCAATCTGGGGCCCATGGCCATCTAGTGCAGGGGACACAGTCAGGCTTCTTTACAAGAACAATAGTTGAGACTTATTAAGTAGCTTGCTGTGTAGACAGTTATCATCCTACTGTTCCCTTCAAGGTTTCCAAAGACCATCAGAGGGGGTGAGCATGCACAGTAGGTGAGAGCAGGTGATATCAGTTGGTCATATCAGCCAGCCATGCCGCTAGTGATGAAAGTGGCAAAACAGGCTGGGAGGGTGGCTGTGGGATGTCAGTATTGTGGAGCTGATTCTCCACTGCCTGGCACCTTGTGTTATCATATAGACTTTTGCAAAGTGCATATGCATACCTATTAGGGGGCTTTCCCTTCACCCCACCCTGGTTCTTGTCACACAGACAGAAAGCAGAAGACCAGAAGTCTGAAGTGCAGGCAATGCAATGTTTTGGGGGGTTAGTTTTAAGCAAGCATATCCATAGCTCTGACGCCGCAGAGCCTTTTCCCAGTGTTCCCATTCCCCACTTCTTAGCAGGCATAATTATACCTGTAGTGCACACCCTTGGTCCCACCCCTTACAATTTGTGGACATGATCCGTTTTGGGGGGTTGTGAGTCTGGGGGCTTCGTACCACCTCTTTTATATCCCATGGGAGGCGTAAGGAGTGAGGTTGTGCTTCGGTCAAGGACAGGCATTTCTTTGGACTTTTAATGTTTCTTATACCTTCTCCCCCATTCCTCTTTGCCCTTCCTGACTGGTTGCTTGACCTTGCCTTGAGATAGGAGTCAAGGCAGTCTTCAAGTCGATGCTACTATATTATACTCCCACCTTACCCAGTAACATTTTAGCTCTGTTTCTTATCTTTTTCTCATTATACTAACAAACCCATCTGGCTCAGCAGAAGCAACACACAGTGTCTTTGTTCAGTAAAGATATAAGAGTATCAAAAATCAAACGGGCAAACAAGACCCAAAATTCTATCTCAAGTGCATATACAGGCCTGAATACTACATTACCATCACTGACACTCCTAATAATAGCTACCAAATCAGATTCGAATCAGAGATTTGACTCATACAAAAGGAACCTTTCAGACACAGATTGCACAGCATCCATATCACATGCAGGCCTGAAACACATCTTAGTGTCACTGTATTAAATCTCTTCCTCACACAGATAGTATAATGCTTCTCCAGGTATGGTGCTACATTGGGGGGCCAGCAAGTAGGGCCATCTGGGGAGGAGGGTCAGAAGGGGTATTTTCCCCTGGCTCCCCATTTAAGAGTCCCTCTCAAATCAAGTGGCATTGCAACCTGGTATCTGGAGTCGCAGTGGCATCTGTGACCCTGTGTGGAGGGCTGGGCCCAGCACCACAGGGCTGCCACTGCAGAGTGAGTACTGGGCAGGCTCGCTCTCCAACCCACCCCACATCTCTGGAGCCTCCCCTCAGTGTTTTAGTGGAAGGATGGAGGGCCTCAATTTCAGATTTTGCCCTGGTCTCCCAAAAAACCTCTGTGTGACCCTGGGATCAAAATATGGTTCTTTGGAGGAAGGATAACGATGACATCTGCCCACAGTAATCAACACATATCCCCTTCCCAGAAACTTCTATAGAGCAGTCTCAACAGTGAATCAATAAAGATGAAATGCAAAGAAACAGTGCTTGCTGTGCACCCATTATTGCTTCTTTCTCCTGAATGAAGATGACTTCATAATTTTTTACTGAATAGCCCTTTGACAGGTATTACTTTGTTTTTAACCTTAGATCATGGTTAAAAACAATGCAGATATCTACCCCATGGCAAATTTCAGAGGGGTTTCTTCCACCTTTCCTTTCCCTCCCTTTACCATTTTTCATTTGTAAGTATTCATCTGTTATGTTTACAACATACACACAGAGTGTAGTGGCTTGGAGTGGTTCCTCCCTATCAGTGTCAGAGGGATACCACTATGCCTCGCTGAGCCAACTTGAGGCTGAGAGCCTATCAACAGGGATTAGCACAGTAAATCAATAAAGAGTCTACGGCTCTGGCCCCTCGGGACCAATCTATTGCCAGTCTTTAGCTCAGATGCCTGGCTGGGGCAAGCAACAACCACAGTCAGTCTCAAGCCTGATCTCTTGGAAGAGGAGAGCCTCAAGTCCCACCTTTGAGGTGTCTGTCTGGACAAGGAATCTGCGGGTGAAGTCTGTGCTGTACAGCACTGGCTCCTGACACAGGCAGGCCTTGAAGGTCTGGACGGCCTCCTTGCATTCAGGCGTCTAGCATATGCAGCGCAGGCTGTCTTTGGTTATGAGTTTGATCAGTGGGCTGAAATGGAAGCAAACTGGGGGATGAAATGATGGTAGTAGCCGGCTAGCCCCAGGAACTGTTGCTTCATGGTGGGCAGCTCTGCAAGGCCTGAACCTTTCCAATGAGGTGCCATACCTGTCGTTGGCCCAGGGTGTAGCCAACATATGTAATTTCCTGTCACTTGATCCAACACTTCTTTGAGTTGGCGGTTAGGCCTGCGGTTTGCAAGACCCGTAGAACAGCCATCAACTGGTTGAGATGATCTTCCCAGTGTTGGCTGTATATCAGCACATCATCAAGGTAAGCTGCAGCATAGGAACTGTGGGGATGCAGGATACAATCCATCAGCCTCTGGAATGTCGCAGGGTCCACATGGAGACTGAAGGGCATCCAGGTAAACTGGTAGAGCCCACTTGGCTAGGCAAAAACGATCTTCTTTCTCAAGCTTTGGCCAAGGGGGGGATTGGCTAGTAGCCCTTTGTGAGGTCGAGGGTGGTGATTGTTGATAGATGTTTGGCTATGTGTGTGTGTGCTCTCTGTATGCTGCCCCAGCTCTGCACAGACAGCTGAGATAGCAGACTTCAGTTGAACTGCCCAATAAATTCACAGACTCAGGTATTAGCAAAGGCATCGGCCAGGTTTATTATCAACAAGGCATGGTCCTAGTGTCCTGCAGACTCTACAGGACCACTAACACATGTATGCCTGTTACAGTGGACCAGTTCAGTCAGTGGTGGGACTTTCCACTGCCCCCTAGGCTAGCCAAAGACACTCCCTCTGAGACTCCATTTTATACATCAGGACAAACAAGTTTCATATTGCCCCTCTGATGTAATTCGTTGACACCCTCTGACATAGCCGGTTACCACCCATCACCTTGTACATCTCTATCCATCACACTGTCATCCTGACCTTATCTTTAGGAGGGGTGTAAAGGGGCTAGCCAGAGCTCGTCCCTCTCTGGGATGGCGGGGAGCCACACCGGCTCATGGCACATTGTTGATGTTTGTGGGGAATTAGTTCTGCCATGGGAGTCTCTCTCGGTGGCCCTTGTGGCAACTGAAATAAGCACAGTGAACCCGGGCCCTAGCTCAGGTCAGGGCAACAATGAGTCAGGCGCTCAGACCCTCAGGCAGGGGCTGAGCAGTAACAGTACAAACAGTAGTAATAAGCCCAGGCCTCCAAAGGACCTGGGAGAGGGGGAGACTGCCACCCACGAGTTGGGTGGCATGGGGGATGCAGGCCCTCCCACTCCACTGCGTCCCAGCCCGGGGCCCTAGCAGTGGCAGAAGACCCGCTGCTGTGTCAGTGGGGATCCTGGCCGCAATACACTGACATGGGCTCTGGCAGTGCTGCAACCAGACTAGGGTCGGCTGCCCCAGGGCTACTTCCAGACTCCCCCTAGGGTGGTACCTGGGTCACAGAGGTGTCCTCCGAGGGGTCCAGCACCATGGGTTCCTTGGGGTAGGTGGTGAGAGGCAGACTCGGTGACTCCTCCAGGTAACAAGTCAGAGTTATCTGGCCTCTCCAGCAGCTGTCTCCCTAGTGAGTTCTGAGGTCGAGCCTTTATACTTCGGGGGCGCTGCCTGACCCTCTGAGGGGTGGGCTCAGAGCTCCCTAGCTCCACCCACTCTGGTGTCTGAAAGGGCTTGTCTCTCTCCGGGGCAGCAGGGAGCCACAACGGCTCACTTCAAGGGGCCTATTCATCTGCTACACTTCAGTTCCACATAGCCAATTACATGGCTCTTTTGGCAAAATACACACACAATGTTTTCTCAAAAATGTCAGAATTTATTGAAAATCTGCCTGACAACAAAAAAGAACAATTCAACATGAACATTTCTAAAGTGCATTTTATCTCCAGGACAGCCATGCAGACCTCCCTTGACTCCGCAGACACAGCAGCATACCCCATCGCGACATCCGTGGTTATGCACGATGAATCATGGCTCCACCTCTGTGGGTTCCCCAAGGAGGTCCAGACAATGGTAGAAGATTTACCCTTTGAAGGCTCAAATCTATTTGCAGATAAAACCTATCAGTCACTACACAAGGTAAAAGACTCAAGGGCAACTTTAAAAACCCTGGGCATTTATGTACCTGCAAACAAAAAGAAACAAGGCAGGTTTTACAAACAGAGATTTCGATCAACGCCATACTCACAACCCCATAGGCAGTACGACCAATGGTGTAAACAAAGACAAAACAGACGTTGGCAGAACCAAGAGCAACCTTTGATTTCTCAGCAATCCATCTCCAGACAACTATTTTGAAGGTGTGGGCAAGGGCATGAGACCACCACACTCTTTAACTCCAGAAATAGAAAGAATCTCCCGTCCATTCAGAGACCGCCTGTCAGCATTTTACTTAGTCTGGAACACCATCACGACAGACAAATGGGCTTTAGAGATTATCCAAAAGGGTTACTCCATCCCCTTTATATCTATCCCACCGCTCTCATAAGCACCTGCTGCAACAGGAAATAAATCACTTTGTACAACTTGGGTCCACATCTAATGCATCCAAGGGTGCTGAGGGAGTTGGCTGATGTGATTGCAGAGCCATGAGCCATTATCTTTGAAAATTCATGGCGATTGGGGAAAGTCCCAGACGATTGGAAAAAGGCAGATATAGTGTCCATATTTAAAAAAAGGGGAAAAAGAGAACCCGAGGAACTACAAACAAGTCAGCCTCACTTCAGTCCCCAGCAAAATCATGGAGCAGGTCCTCAAGGAATCCATTTTGAAGCAATTGGAGGAGAGGAAAGTGATCAGGAACAGTCAACATGGATTAACCATGGGCAAGTCATGCCTCACCAACCTGATTGCTTTCTGTGATGAGATAACTGGCTCTGTGGATATGGGGAAAGCAGTGGATGTGATATATCTTGACTTTAGCAACGCATTTGATACAGTCTCCCACAGTATTCTTGCCAGCAAGTTAAAAAAGTATGGATTGGATGAATGAACTCTAAGGTGGATAGAAAGCTGGCTAGATTGTCGGGCTCAACTGGTAGTGATCAATGGCTCAATGTCTAGTTGGCAGCTGGTATCAAGCAGAGTGCCCCAGTGGTCAGTCCTGGGGCCGGTTTTGTTCAACATCTTTATTAATGATCTGGATGATGGGATGAATTGCATCCTCTGCAAGTTCGCAGATGACACTAAGCTTGGGGGAGAGGTAGATATGCTGGAGGGTAGGGATAGGGTCCAGAGTGACCTAGACAAATTGGAGGATGAGGCCAAAAGAAATCTGATGAGGTTCAACAAGGGCAAGTGCAGAGTTCTGCACTTAGGAAGGAAGAATCCCATGCACTGCTACATGCTGGGGACCGACTGGATAAGAAGCAGTTTTGCAGAAAAGGACCTGGGGATTACAGTGGATGAAAAGCCGCATATAAGTCAGCAGTGTGCCCTTGTTGCCAAGAAGGCCAATGGCATATTGGGCTGTATAAGTAGGAGCATTGCCAGCAGATTGAGGGAAGTGATTATTCCCCTCTATTCCTCACTGGTGAGGCCACACCTGCAGTATTGCGTCCAGTCTTGGTCCCCCCACTACGGAAGGACAAACTGGAGAGAGTCCAGCAGAGGGCAACAAAAATGATTAGGGGACTGGAACACATGACTTATGAGGAGAGGCTGAGGGAACTGGGGTTATTTAGTCTGCGGAAGAGAAGAGTGAGGGGGGATTTGATAGCAGCCTTCAATAACCTGAAGGGGGGTTCCAAAGAGCATGGAGCTCAGCTGTTCTCAGTGGTGGCAGACGACAGAACAAGAAGCAATGGTCTCAAGTTGCAATGGGGGAGGTCTAGGTTGGATATTAGGAAACACTATTTCACTAGGAGGGTGGTGAAGCACTGGAATAGGTTACCTAGGGAGGTGGTGCAATCTCCATCCTTAGAGATTTTTAAGGCCTGGCTTGACAAAGCCCTGGCTGGGATGATTTAGTTGGTGTTGGTCCTGCTTTGAGCAGGGGATTAGACTAGATGACCTCCTGAGGTCTCTTACAACCATAATATTCTATGATTCTATGAACTATGTGCCATGGAACCCATATCAATGCAACACAGGGGGAGAGGTTTCTATTCACATTATTTTCTAACACAGAAAAAGAAGGGCAGGTAGAGGCCCATCCTGGATCTATGCAAACTCAACAAATCCGTAAGAACACAATGGTTCAAAATGGTTATTCTAACTACAATAATTCCAGCATTAGAGAAGGGCTCTCAGCCCTCAACCTGCAGGATGCATATTTCCAATTTACCATACCTATCACACAGAAGATTCCTGAGATTCACCCTAGGGAAACAACACTTTCAATACAAAGTACTACCCTTCAGCCTATCCCTACTCCAAGGGTTTAGGCTTGAAATTAGAGGAAGCATTCTAACCATCATAGAATATCAGGGTTGGAAGGGACCTCAGGAGGTCATCTAGTCCAACCCCCTGCTCAAAGCAGGACCAATCCCCAGCTAAATCATTTTCCCCTGCCTTTACAGCAAGACCAAGTACTGTCCTTATTTTTGCCCCAGATACCTAAATGGCCCCCCTCAAGGACTGAACTCACAACCCTGGGATTAGCAGGCTAATGCTCAAACCACTGAGCTATCCCTGGAACTACCTTCTAAGGTACATATTAGGGACAAAAAATCGAACTGGCTTCAAGATGGAGCTTGATACGTTTATGGAGGGGATGGTATGATCTGACTGCCTACAGTGGCATGCAGTCAATCTGTAACTGCTAGCAGTAACTATCTCCAACAGCCACAGAGGGGGACACTAGATAGTGAGGGCTCTCAGTTACTACAGAGAATTCTTTCCTAGGTGTCTGGCTGGTGTGTATTGCCCACATGTTCAGGGTCCAACTGATTACCATATTTGGGTTCTGGAAGGAATTCCTCCCCACCCTCGAGTCAGATTGGCAGAGACCCTGGGGGTGTTTGACTTCCTCTGCAGCATGGGGCATGGGTCATTTGTAGATTTAAACTAGTATACATGCAACTTGAAGCCTTTAGATCACTATTGGAGGACTTCAGTAACTCAGCCAGAGTTAGGGGTCTAGTACAGGAGTGGGTGGGTGAGGTTCTGTGGCCTAAACTGTTCAGAAGGTCAGACTAGATGATCACAATGGTCCCTTCTGACCTTAGAGTCTATGAGTCATTGACATAGCCAGACTCAAAAGCATACAGAGGGACGAGGAGTACAGAGAGAAGTTGTAGGAGCTGGAAAATGCATGGACATCAGAGCAGTACAAGGCAGAATCCAGGTGGTGGCGAGCAAGAAGAGGAGCAGAAGCCAGGTTAGGGTTCTGAATCAGAGGAGAGATGATGAGACAGGAGCTAGTAGGGTGGGGCATTTATGGTCAGAAGTAAAAAGAGGGCACAGTGTCAGGCCTATAGTAAATATCACATATACTGCAATTCTTGAGGGCCCATGGGACCTTGACAGATGCTATACATGAAAAACACTTGTCTGTGTGCTTTAGAATATTGTTGGTTTTCATAAAGTATAGTAGGATGTTAACCCATGCTATATTTCCTTAGACATTGATCGACTTACCTCTTGTTAACTGCTCAGAAACCCTGCTCACACCACACAGATAATGAAATACAAAGCCAATATGCATAATCTGAGAGTGCTGGCATTCTCTTTCAGGTAATGTTGAGAAGGCAAAGATCAAGGGTTGTTTTTTTTAATATCCAGTTTGTTACAACCCAAATGTCTCAGACAGTTGTGCATAAATTGTCATTAAATCCATGTGTATGATAACGAGGAGAGAAAGCACAGTTAGCTTTCCCCAAAACCTGTTGACTAAGCCAGGGTGGTATGTTCCCAGACTTCCTATCTTTTCTGCTCAGTGGGATAGTTTGCTTTTTTTGCCCTTAATAATGTCTCTCTAAAAAACTGCCAGCTCTTTTTTCCCTTAGACTTGCTTCCCATGGGATCTTACCTATGATTTCTCTTGCTGAGGTCTGCCTTCTTGAAATCCATTGTCTTTATTCTGCTGTTTTCCCTCCTGCCATTTCTTAGAATTTCTTAGAATAATGAACTCTATCATTTCATGATCTTTTCACATAAGCTGTCTTGCTCCTTCAAATTCTCAACCAGTTCCTTCCTCTTTATCAGAATCAAATGTAGAACAGTCTCTCCCCTAGTCACTTTCTCCACCTTCAGTCATAAAAAAGTTGTCTCCAATGCATTCCAATAATTTGTTGGATAATCTGTGCTCTGCTGTATTATTTTTCCAACAGATGTCTGGATAGCTGAAGTCTCCCATCACCACCAAGTCCTGTGCTCCAGATGATTATTATAATTGTTTAAAAAAAACCCCAAACCTCATCCAACTCTTCTTCCTAGCTAGGTGGCCTATTGTAGACCCTACCATGACATCACCCTTGTTTTTTTACTCCTTTTATCCCTACCCACAGTCATTCAACACTTTTGCCTCCCACTTCTATCTTGATGTCAATGCAAGTTTATACATTTTTGATAAACAAGGCAACACCTCCCCTTTTTCCCCGTGCTTGTCCTTCTTGAACAAGTTGTACCCTTCTGAATCAATATTCCAGCCATATGAGTTATCTTACCAAATCTCTGTGTTACCAGTTATGTTGTAATTGTGATTATTCACTAGTATTTCCAGTTGTTCCTGTGTATTCACCATATTTCTATCAATAGTATACAGACATCGAAGATGTTCCTTAGATTTCCCCTCTATATTCCCTCTTGCCTCACATTTGTCCCTGCTATGATTGCCCACGTTCCCACCAAATTCCAACCTTTCACCAAGGTCTCCATATTTTGGGCATACCTGTGGGCTTTTTACTACTGCCCCCATCAAGCCTAGCCTGTCTCACTAGGTTAGCCAGCCTGTATCCAAAGATATTTCACTTCAGATAGGGTGAAGAATCAAAGGGCAGGAGCTTAGAGCCTTGCTAGTGCCTACTCAGCTAACAGCTAGTAGACCTCTGGCCCCGACTCCCACACAATCCACAAGCACACAATCCCCAACAGATTACACTGTAAACTATAAGCAAGCCAAACAAACAAACAAACAGACAAAGCCTGCTTTAAAATCCCCTAAAATTGTACAAAGCGTCCCCTAAAATCAATGGATCTGACCACTGTGGGATTCCATGGCCCCGAGGAATCACAGAGTGGTGTAGAACTACCATAGAATCACCTATGACATCCTTCCACACAATACCCAGTGCAGGGACAAGCAGGCATCGTTCTTCATCTCTATGACCAGGCAATTCCAACTTCTGGAGTATGGATTGTAAGCTAGTATGGTTTAGAGCATCTTTTAGGATCACTGCTAAGCAAGCTAGGGTGTGAGAATGAGGTGCACCTAGATTTCTTTTGGCACAGCTGAGAACGTGGTCCTTTCCCTTAATTTAAGTTCATTTCAGTTCAAATATAGGACAGCAGAGTCTGACTCTGCTTCCTTTAAACTTAATGGCAACCTTCCCTCCACTCCAAACATTATTATCAAAGGCAAGGGAGAAGGCTGAGGGCAAATGTGTCTTTTTTATTTCATCTCAGATCAGTGATTTACCTTCTTCTGTGTCATGCCTCAAATATTTCCCTTAATGCTGGATTCCATAGTACTTCAGAGCAAGTTAAATTTCTTTGGGCTCTGATCTCCTCACACCTCATTTTTAACTGCTCTGTAACCATATTCACAGAAAAGTGTTTAGTCCTCTTTACTAGAATTTTGAAACATGGCTGCTTTGATACAGTTCTTTGGTCTTTGTTTCTGTGTACTTGATATAAATACAAAAAAATAGTGCCACTTTCTTTACTGTGGCTCGGATATAATCAGCATAACAGAGTGGGTTGGAAACAGAAAAAACATCAGATACTTGTGGAGAAAATGGTCTGACTTCACCAATTGTAGAGTGCAGTAGGGACCATCTGTTAGCTGAGATAACTGGAGTGCAGCGTGTTCAAGCTGCAACTCCTCACCACATCTCTCTTTGGTTGTGAGATTGTGAGGATGGTAAAAAGATCCCAAGAGAGGAAGATATGGCTGGTGACTGCTCCCATTATACCAACTGTGGGTATATCTACACAGCAGTTGGGAGGTGGGTAGAAATACATGTGATAGCTCTGCTGTAGTTAGCATGCCAAAGATAGCAGCGTGGACATGGTGGCAGAGGTGACAGCCTCAGCTAGCCACCAAAGTACAATGCCACCCAAACCCCTGAGTATGTAATTGGCTAGATAGCCCAAACCACCTCCTAGACCACTGCAGATGCACTTCTATTTTTAGGCAAAAGCTCAAGCAAAGCTATTGTGTGTACATTTACCCTAACTGGGAATCACAGCTTCTATGTAGACCAGAACTTAATGCTGAATTTCAGTGTTACAGAGCAACTAAATTGGAGCTTTGATCTTCTCACCCTTCATTTTCAACTGCTCAGTAACCATATTCACACTCCAGAGAAAACTGGTGTTAGAACATTTTCAGCTGAATTTTGTAACATGGGTACTTTGATTCTAACATTCGGATCTCTAAGCACAAAATGAGCAAATTAGAACTCTCTTCTCCAAACTAAACAAAGCTCCTTCAGCCTTTGCTCTTATGACTTGCATTCCATCCCTTATATCATCTTTGTCACTTGCCTCTGGATCCTTTCAAGTTTCTCTACAACCTTTCTATACATTGGTGATCAAAATTGGACACAGTACTCCAGCTGAGCCCTAACCAGTGCTGAGTAGAGCAGTATTATCACCTCCTGTGACTTGCATGTTATGCCTGTGTTAATACAACCTGAAATTGCATTTGCTTTTTTTGAAACACCTTCACATTGCTGTCTCATGTTGAGTTTGTGATCCACCACAACTCCCAGATCCTTCCCAGCAGTGCTACAAAGCCAGTTATCTCCCATTCTGTATTTGTGCATTTGGTTTTTCTTCCCTAAGTGTAGCACCTTATATTTGTTTTTGTTGAATTTAATTTTGTTGTCTATAGCCCAGTTCTCCAATTTCTCAAGATGCATCTAAATTGTAGCACTATCCCCCAAAGTGTTAGCAAACCCTTTAGCTTTCCTACATACAGGTCATTAATAAAGATCTTATACAACATGGGACCCAGAACAGATCCCTGTGGAACCCCACTTGAGACCTCCCTCTAATCTGATGTCATTCCATTAATAAAAAGAAAAGGAGTACTTGTGGCACCTTAGAGACTAACCAATTTATTTGAGCATAAGCTTTCGTGAGCTACAGCTCACTTCATCGGATGCATTCAGTGGAAAATACAGTGGGGAGATTTATATACACAGAGAACATGAAACAATGGGTGTTACCATACACACTGTAACAAGAGTGATCAGGTAAGGTGAGCTATTACCAGCAGGACAGCGGGGGTGGGGGGAAAAACCTTTTGTAGTGATAATCAAGGTGGGCCATTTCCAGCAGTTGACAAGAACGTCTGAGGAATAGCGGGGGGGGGGGGGGAGAATAAACATGGGGAAATAGTTTTACTTTGTGTAATGATCCCTCCACTCCCAGTCTTTATTCAAGCCTAAGTTAATTGTATCCAGTTTGCAAATTAATTCCAATTCAGCAGTCTCTCGTTGGAGTCTGTTTTTGAAGTTTTTTTTTGTTGAAGAATTGCCACTTTTAGGTCTGTAATCGAGTGACCAAAGAGATTGAAGTGTTCTCCGACTGGTTTTTGAATGTTATAATTCTTGACGTCTGATTTGTGTCCATTTATTCTTTTACGTAGAGACTGTACAGTTTGACCAATGTACATGGCAGAGGGGCATTGCTGGCACATGATGGAATATATCACGTTGGTAGATGTGCAGGTGAACGAGCCTCTGATAGTGTGGCTGATGTGATTAGGCAACAAAGCCCGTTGCCAACTGTGTCCACATATCTATTCAGGAGACACCATCATAGGGCCTAATCACATCAGCCACACTATCAGAGGCTCAGATGTTCTTGTCAACTGCTGGAAATGGCCCACCTTGATTATCACTACAAAAGGCCCCCGCCCCCGCCCCGCTCTCCTGCTGGTAATAGCTCACCTTACCTGATCACTCTCTTTATAGTGTGTATGGTAACACCCATTGTTTCATGTTCTCTGTGTATATAAATCTCCCCACTGCCTTTTCCACTGAATACATCCGATGAAGTGAGCTGTAGCTCACGAAAGCTTATGCTCAAATAAATTTGTTAGTTTCTACGGTGCCACAAGTACTCCTTTTCTTTTTGCGGATACAGACTAACACGGTTGCTACTCTGAAACCTGTCATTATGCAAGGCACTGAATTTAGCCGTATGGAGTATCAACTTCATGAAAAAAACTCGTACAGATACGGACAGACATCATCTTCCTTTCCAAATGCAAACAGATGGACATCATACCAAAAGGACTGAAGGTAAAAAATCCATTACAATCTACATACCACACAGACTATGCTGAGAGCTTGTGCCACACGCTCTCAAAGAAACTGCGGAACCACCTGATCAACATCCTCTACAGCAAACAGGGAAAGATTAAGAATGAGCTCTCAAAACTTGATACTCTCATAAAAAACCAAACCTCCCACACAAAATTCCTTGTGGCTGGACTTTACAAAAACTAGACAAGCCATTTACAACACACACTTTGCTTCTCTACAAAAGAAAAAGGACACTAAACTATCTAAACTACTACCTGCCACAAGGGGCCACAACAGTGGTTCCCTTAATCCACCCAGCAATATTGTTAATCTATCCAACTATACTCTTAGCCCAGCAGAAGAATCTGTCCTATCTCGGGGCCTCTCCTTCTGCCCCTCCACCCCCACGGACATGATGCAGTTCTGTGGTGACCTAGAATCCTATTTTCGACGTCTTCGACTCAAGGAATATTTCCAATACACCTCTGAACAACATACTAATCCACAGAGACCTCCCACATGGCCCCACAGTATGCCAACATTTTTATGGCTGATTTAGAACAACGCTTCCTCAGCTCTCATCCCCTAACGCCCCTACTCTACTTGCGCTACATTGATGACATCTTCATCATCTGGACCCATGGAAAAGAAGCCCTTGAGGAATTCCACCATGATTTCAACAATTTCCATCCCACCATCAACCTCAGCCTGGTCCAGTCCACACAAGAGATCCACTTCCTGGACTCTACAGTGCTAATAAGCAATGGTCACATAAACACCACCCTATACCGGAAACCTACGGACCGCTATTCCTACCTACATGTCTCCAGCTTTCATCCAGACCACACCACACGATCCATTGTCTACAGCCAAGCTCTACAATACAACCGCATTTGCTCCAACCCCTCAGACAGAGACAAACACCTACAAGATCTCTATCAAGCATTCTTACAACTACAGTACCACCTGCTGAAGTGAAGAAACAGATTGACAGAGCCAGAAGAGTACCCAGAAGTTACCTACTACAGGACAGGCCCAACAAAGAAAATAACAGAACGCCACTAGACATCACCTTCAGTCCCGAACTAAAACCTCCCCAATTCATCATCAAGGATCTACAACCTATCCTGAAGGACGACCCATCACTCTCACAGATCTTGGGAGACAGGCCAGTCCTTGCTTACAGACAGCCCCCAAAACCTGAAGCAAATATTCACCAGCAACCACACACCACACAACAGAACCACTAACCCAGGAACCTATCCTTGCAACAAAGCCCGTTGCCAACTGTGTCCACATATCTATTCAGGTGACACCATCATAGGGCCTAATCACATCAGCCACACTATCAGAGGCTCGTTCACCTGCACATCCACCAATGTGATATATGCCATCATGTGCCAGCAATGCCCCTCTGCCATGTACATTGGTCAAACTGGACAGTCCCTACGTAAAAGAATAAATGGACACAAATCAGACATCAAGAATTATAACATTCAAAAACCAGTCGGAGAACACTTCAATCTCTTTGGTCACTCAATTACAGACCTAAAAGTGGCAACTCTTCAACAAAAAAAAACTTCAAAAACAGACTCCAACGAGAGACTGCTGAATTGGAATTAATTTGCAAACTGGATACAATTAACTTAGGCTTGAATAAAGACTGGGAGTGGATGGGTCATTACACAAAGTAAAACTATTTCCCCATGTTTATTCTCCCCCCCCCCCCGCTGTTCCTCAGACGTTCTTGTCAACTGCTGGAAATGGCCCACCTTGATTATCACTACAAAAGGTTTTTCCCCCCACCCCCGCTGTCCTGCTGGTAATAGCTCACCTTACCTGATCACTCTTGTTACAGTGTGTATGGTAACACCCATTGTTTCATGTTCTCTGTGTATATAAATCTCCCCACTGTATTTTCCACTGAATGCATCCGATGAAGTGAGCTGTAGCTCACGAAAGCTTATGCTCAAATAAATTGGTTAGTCTCTAAGGTGCCACAAGCCCTCCTTTTCTTTTTGCGGATACAGACTAACACGGCTGCTACTCTGAAACATTCCATTAATAGTTACTCTTTGTTCATGGTTGTTTAATCAATTTTGTATCAACTTAATGGCAATTCTGCCAAGCCTGCATTTCTCCTGCTTACCTATCAGAATGTCATGTGGGGGAACAAGAATCAATGGTCTCAAGTTGCAGTGGGGAGGTCTAGGTTGGATATTAGGAAACACTATTTCACTAGGAGGGTGGTGAAGCACTGGAATGGATTACCTAGGGAGGTGGTAGAATCTCCATCCTTAGAGGTTTTTAAGGCCTGGCTTGACAAAGCCTTGGCTGGGATGATTTAGTTGGTGTTGGTCCTGCTTTGAGCAGGGGATTGGACTAGATGACCTCCTGAGGTCTCTTCCAACCCTGATATTCTATAATTCTATGTGGGACTGTGTCAAAAGCCTTGCTGCACTCTGGATATATTATGTCCACCACATTCTCCCTATCCACCAAACCAGTTACGCAGTCAAAGAAGGAAATCAACCTGGTTTGGCATAATTTGTTCTGAGTAACTGCTAATGATTACCCCTTCATCCTACAGGTATTTACAAATTGAATGTTTTGTAATTGCTGTAGTAGCTTGATAGTATATAAGCCTGTTGTTAGCTTGAGACAGAATTTTGGGTTTGATTTTTGATAATCTTATGTCCTTACTAATATGTGTGAACAAAGAACAAAGACACTGTGTGTTGCTTCTGCTCAGCCAGATGAGTTTGTTAGTATGAAAAAAGATAAGAGACAGAACTAAAGTGTTGCTGGGTAGAGTAGGAGTTTAATATGCAAGCGTTCACTTGAAGGACAGTCCTGCCTCAAACAGGCCAGTAACATCCCTTTTTCTTTGAGAATAAGAGTAGATGTTGGGTACTGAATATATTTTCATTCTGGCCAGCTCACTAGATGAGCTTATAACAGAGTTATAGATCTACACCTATTCTAATGTTCTCTCCCATTTCTATCCCTTGATACCTAGAAAGCATAAACAATCTTATTTTTAAAGTAGAACAAGGAGCTAGACTTATTTTCTTTGTTTAAAATGAAAATAATTTTTTAAAGGAAGATTAAATATAACTGAAAATTGCAAACATTTTTAGGTTCTAACATCCTTAGCTTGGTAGAATCGCACCCCTGGATAAGCACAATCACCATCGTTGGAACTGGCACTGGCACCGTTGTCTACCTTCTGTATCGTATTTGGAAATCAAAAGGTAAGAATTACAAAATTCACCAGTATTCCATTAGTGATCCATTCACTGATTTAATGTGGATTTTGCACCAATAATGAATAGGGGGCCATTTGCTCTGTCCCGCTGTAGGGCAGAGAATAGAGCAAAGGCATAGAAATAGGACAAAAGAACATTAGTGAATAAAAGTGGGGGTGAGAATGTATAATGGAGCATCTACCCACTACAGAAAAAAGCAAACCCTCAGCTCTCTGCAATCTGGGGACAATGGCCATCTAGTGCAGGGGACACAGTCAGGCTTCTTTACAAGAACAATGCCTGAGACTTATTAAGTAGCTTGCTGGGAAGACAGTTATCACCTTACTGTTCCCTCCGAGGCTTTCATAGACCAGCAGAGGGGGTGAGCATGCACAGTAGGTGAGAGCAGGTGATATTAGTTGGTCATATCAGCCAGCCATGCTGTTAGTGATGGAACTGGCAAAAGAGGCTAGGAGGGTGATTGTGGGATGTCAGCATTGTGGAGCTGATTCTCCACTGCCTGGCACCTTGTGTTATCATATAGACTTGTGCAAAGTATGTGTGCATAGCTACCAAATCAGACTGGAATAAAGGATTTTACTAATCTACAAGGAACCTTTCAGAAATAAATTAAACAGTGTCCATATCACGTGCAGACCTGAAACACAGCTGAGTGTTTGAGTGTTAAATCTGTTCCTCACACAGATCGTATAATGCTTCCCCAGCTATGATGCCACATTAGGAGCCCAGAAAGCAGGACCACCTGGAGGAAGGGGCAAAATAGGCTCCCCATTTGAGAGACTCCCCTCAAATTGAGTGGTATTGCAACCTGGCACATGGATTAACAGCGCCACTCAGGTTTGGCCCAGCTGCCTTACCATCAGTCAGGTCAAATCTGAATGAATTACATTGTGAACGGGGACACAGGGTAACAGTCCCATTCAGATCTGGCTCAGCCATCCCTCCATCAGAACCAAACCTGAGTGGCACTGTGATCCGGTGTGCCAAATTACAACACCCAGAGGGGAAGGCTGAGCCCAACCCCACAGGGAAGGAGCTGCTACTGTGGGGTGAGTGCAGGCTCACTCTACAGCCTGCTCCCAACTCCTGGAGCCTTCCCTCAGTGATTTCATGGAAGGGTATAGGGTGTCAGTTTCAGATTTTGACCCAGGCCCCCCAAAACCTCTGTGTGACCCTACCAGCAAGATATGGTTCCTGGAAGGAAGGTTAACAATGGCATCTGCACTCAATACCTAAAACATATTGCTTCCCCCAAACTTCTATAAAGCAGCCTCAACAGTGAACCATTAACAATGAGATGCAAAGAAACAGTGCTTTCTGTGCACCCATTTCTGCTTCTTTCCCTTGTATGAAGATGACTTCATATTTCTTTTCTTGAATGGCTCTTTGAGGGATGTTGCTCCTTTTATACCTTAGATCATAGTTAACAACAATGGAAATATCTATCTCAAGGCAGATTTCAGAGGGGCTTTATTCTCCTTTCCTTTCTGCCCTTTACCCTGCAAGAAGGACCAGGGTGATAGCATTCCTCCCCTTGTAATTCCTTAATTAACAAACAATCAAAAAACCTCACCAGTTGAGCCTTATGAAGGGTCTGCAATTCCACTGTGGCAGTGGTGCGTGAGAGGGGGAGAAAGTAACACCTGAGCTTTGTTGTGTTACTTGGGTATACCGATGGGATCACCCGCAGCAGCAGCACTCTTGTTCTGCCTCTGTGGGACACCATTTTCTGGCACCATCTCCTCCTCTTCTGGCCAATGAACCCTACAATCATCTTTAGTAGCTTCAGTGGATGCGTCCTATAACCAGGATGAACTTTTATTTGGTTACATCCAATTGATGGGCCTTTTCATTACCTTCTGCCCCCATTGTACCTCTACCAGATATGTAACTTATCCCAATACCTGCTTTCCTACACCTTTTCCCCACTCCATTCCTCCCCCACAGTTTCTTACCAGCACTCTCTGCCCTAGACAGAAATACCTGGGAGGTTTATGTTGTGTATTTTTCACTGTTTGTTGTCTTTCCTTGAGTGTTTCTGGAAAGTCTGGTCTAAATAAATCAAATCTAGTATTTAACTTAGATCTTAAAAACCACTTCGCTGGAATTTTCTGAGAGGTAGACCTAGTTCTTTGTTTCTCTGTGATGCTGTATTACCGTCCCAACCAATTTAAGCTTGTTTAGCCTGTTCCTACCGATCAGTGGGGTGCCATTTCCTGCCCTTTTAATTAACTCCAGTGGTGAACAGGTACATGTAAAAATTACAGTGACAGGGAGAATGTGACCTATTCCTATCTGCCATGTTCACTTCATGTCTGGGCAGTTCCAGCCATGTGCAAGCTGATGGGCCCTGGCATGCCAGTTAGACTTCTGGTCAAGTAACCCCTCTTCTTTTCTTCTCTGTCCTTGTCCCCAAGCTGGGGTGGGTCTCAAGCTCAGACTTGTTAGGCAATTGAAATTCCTAGCCTCTCCTCTGCTCACTGTCTCTGAGAACTGTATTTCTCTCACCCCCAAAGTGCGAATGACTAAAACAAATCCAACAAATATCCAAAAAATATAAATTAATAATAAAATACTCCATCCAGACGTTTTACCTTAAAAATTGAGAAGAGGCAGAAACACCATAAAGTCCACCAGGTGATAGGTGAAAAGATAATATATCTATACCTCCAAACCTGACTGCTCTCTCTCCTACTAATCTCACATATTAGTCTCAGAATATCTTATTTTAGAATCTTAAATCATAAAATGGAACAAATTTCCTTTCTGATATGGCTCCTGCATTGTAAAAGAGCATCTAAAGCAATAGGATATCCTGACATGAACTGGTCTCCCTATCTCCTGTTCAAGCTTCTCCATGTAATATAAACAATTGACTAGCCTTTGGAACAGGGATCTCTAACATTGCAGGTGAGTGGCTGATCTACTGGGCTATGGAGTAGTCAGGGAGGAATCTTTCTCAATATCTCCTTTTGAATGAAGCTATTCCACTTTGTATACACTACTTCAGTAGCCATAGGACCAGAGAAAAAAGGAGTGAGAGAGAGCAGAGGCAAAAGAATGACCCTGGAGCCTGATATCTACGGCACTTGATTAGGATATGGGTTATTTATGTTCAGGTCCTTGCTCCAAGCAATATTTAATTTTTTTATACAATATGGAGGAGCTTCAACAGGAAAAACTGAGAGAAACACACACAGCAAAATACTTCTAGCTCAGAGTTTTGGGCACTTGACTCTAACATGAGAGACCTAATTTCATATTCTTTCTCCACACCTGTCATAAATATAAAGGGAAGGCTAACCACCTTTAAATCCCTTCTGGCCAGAGGAAAAAACCCTTTCACCTGTAAAGGGTTAAGAAGCTAGGATAACCTCGCTGGCACCTGACCAAAATGACCAATGAGGAGACAAGATACTTTCAAAAGCTGGGAAGAGGGAGAACATCAAAGGGTCTGTGTCTGTCTGGGTGAGGCTTTTGCCAGGGACAGAACAGGAATGGAGTCTTAGAACTTAGTAAGTAATCTAGCTAGCTATGCGTTAGATTATGATTTCTTTAAATGGCTGAGAAAATAAGTTGTGCTGAATAGAATGAATATTCCTGTCTGTGTGTCTTTTTGTAACCTAAGGTTTTGCCTAGAGGGATTCTCTATGTTTTGAATCTAATTACCCTGTAAGGTATTTACCATCCTGATCTTACAGAGGTGATCCTTTTATTTTTACCGTTTCTTCTATTAAAATGTTTCTTTTCAAGAACTGAATGCTTTTTTCATTGTTCTAAGACCCAAGGGCTTGGGTCTGTGGTCACCTATGCAAATTGGTGTGGATTTTTACCAAACCTTCCCCAAGAAGTACGGTGCAAGGGTTGGGAGGATTCTTTGGGGGAAAGACGTTTCCAAACAACGCTTTCTCAGGAACCCAGAGAAACGTTTGGTGGTGGCAGTGGAAAACCAAGGGCAAAGGGTAAAATAGTTTGTACCTTGGGGAAGTTTTAACCTAAGCTGGTAAAAGTAAGCTTAGGAGGTTTTCATGCAGGTCCCCACATTTGTACCCAAGAGTTCAAAGTGGGGAAGGAACCTTGACATGGTGGCAGAGTAGTGGGATTAACCTGAAATCATTTTGAGATCAATTTGAGATTTTTTGAACCAGAAACACAGATTTTAAAAGGAAATATTTTTTTTTCCTTTGGGCTGCTAGAAAGCAGATTTCCAACTGGGAATAGCTGGAGGCATTTTGCTTTGCTTTGGGGCCAGAGCAGAGACAAAAGGGGATTATCTTTTGTGAATTGCAGGTTTTCTCTGCCTGAAGGCAGAATAGTTAACCTCCTGCAGGGAAATTCACAAATCTTCACAAACCTGAGGTTTTTTTCCCCGTAAAAGTAAATAGGGGGGTTTTCTGCCTATTTGCCTGGTGACAAAGGTGTTAAGGGTTTTTTTGATTTTTCTGTAGGCTGACAATCACTATCAGAGAATATAGGTATCATATTCAGCACAGCAAAATTTTACAAGCCAAGTCTTTTGTTTTGGTTTGGTTTTCTGTCTAACTCTCGGGTGTAAAGTTAGAAAAACAGAGAGGTTAGGATGACAGACTCCACGGTTCAACAAAAGCTGGAATTAGACAGATTTGAAGCTAAGGAAAAACAAAAGGAATATGAAAGACAGATAGAACTCATGCAGATGGAGATGGATGTACATGCAGCCAGGGAAAAAGAAATGGAGGCTGCCCACAGGAGCGAAATGGAGGCAAGGGACAAAGAAATGAAGCATGAACTGGAGATGGAGAATTAAAAGTTTGTCAGTTTACAGCCCAGGGAGGAGATGACGCTGAGTGGCCTGACGGTGTCTACTATGAAGGGAAAAGTGCTGGTGGTGTGGAAGAGGTGAACATCTCCATGACCCTTGGGCATATGCAGTGACAGCAGATACAGGAGCTGTGCGCTAGCTACGCGCCAACGTTCTCAGCCACCCCAGGACTGACTGAACGGGCATACCACTCCATTGACACAGGTAATGCTCACCCAATTAAAGCCCAACCTTTCCGGGTGTCTCCTCAAGCTAAAACTGCTATAGAACAGGAGATCCAGGATATGTTACAGATGGGTGTAATCCGCCCCTCTGGCAGTGCATGGGCATCTCCAGTGGTTCTAGTTCCCAAACCAGATGGGGAGATACGTTTTTTCGTGGACTACCGTAAGCTAAATGCTGTAACTCGCCCAGACAACTACCCAATGCCACGCACAGATGAACTATTAGAGAAACTGGGATGGGCCCAGTTCATCTCTACCTTGGACTTAACCAAGGGGTACTGGCAGGTACCGCTAGATGAATCCATCAAGGAAAGGTCAGCCTTCACCACACATGTCGGGCTGTATGAATTTAATGTACTCCCTTTCGGGCTGCGGAATGCACCCGCCACCTTCCAAAGACTTGTAGATGGTCTCCTAGCAGGATTAGGAGAATATGCAGTCGCCTACCTTGACGATGTAGCCATCTTTTCGGATTCCTGGGCAGAACACCTGGAACATCTACAAAAAGTCTTCGAGCGCATAAGGGAGGCAGGACTAACTGTTAAGGCTAAGAAGTGTCAAATAGGCCTAAACAGAGTGACTTACCTTGGACACCAGGTGGGTCAAGGAACTATCAACCCCTTACAGGCCAAAGTGGATGCTATCCAAAAGTGGCCTGTCCCAAAGTCAAAGAAACAGGTCCAATCCTTCTTAGGCTTGGCCGGATATTACAGGCGATTTGTACCACAATACAGCCAAATCGCCGCCCCACTGACAGACCTAACCAAAAAGAAACAACCAAATGCCATTCAGTGGACCGAAGAGTGTCAGAAGGCCTTTAACCAGCTTAAAGCGACACTCACGTCTGACCCTGTACTAAGGGCCCCAGACTTTGACAAACCGTTCCTAGTAACCACAGATGCGTCCGAGCGTGGTGTGGGAGCAGTTTTAATGCAGAAAGGACTGGATCAAGAATTCCACCCTGTAGTGTTTCTCAGCAAAAAAACTGTCTGAGAGGGAAAGCAACTGGTCAGTCAGTGAAAAAGAATGTTACTCCATTTTCTAAGCTCTGGAAAAGCTACGCCCATATGTTTGGGGACGGCGTTTCCACCTGCAAACCGACCATGCTGCGCTATGGTGGCTTCATACCACCACGGGAAATAACAAAAAACTTATTTGGTGGAGTTTAGCTTTCCAAGATTTTGCTTTCGACATCCAACACATCTCGGGAGCTTCTAACAAAGTGGCTGATGCACTCTCCTGTGAAAGTTTCCCAGAATCAACTGGTTAAAATCATCCTTGAGATGTGGAAAATATTGTTAGTCTTTATATACTTGGTAGTATATTTAGAGGTGCATGTGTCTTATTAATTCTGTTTTTCCTAGAGCTCCAGAAAAAAATCCCAGCCAGCGTTTCACCCTAGCTGTGATTTGGGGGGCGTGTCATAAATATAACGGGAAGGCTAACCACCTTTAAATCCCTCCTGGCCAGAGGAAAAAACCCTTTCACCTGTAAAGGGTTAAGAAACTAGGATAACCTCGCTGGCACCTGACCAAAATGACCAATGAGGAGACAAGATACTTTCAAAAGCTGGGAAGAGGGAGAACATCAAAGGGTCTGTGTCTGTCTGAGTGAGGCTTTTTCCAGGGACAGAACAGGAATGGAGTCTTAGAATTTAGTAAGTAATCTAGCTAGCTATGCGTTAGATTATGATTTCTTTAAATGACTGAGAAAATAAGTTGTGCTGAATAGAATGAATATTCCTATCTCTGTGTCTTTTTGTAACCTAAAGTTTTGCCTAGAGGGATTCTCTATGTTTTGAATCTAATTACCCTGTAAGGTATTTACCATCCTGATCTTACAGAGGTGATCCTTTTCTTTTTACTGTTTCTTCTATTAAAATGTTTCTTTTCAAGAACTGAATGCTTTTTTTCATTGTTCTATGATCCAAGGGCTTGGGTCTGTGGTCACCTATGCAAACTGGTGAGGATTTTTACCAAACCTTCCCCAAGAAGTACGGTGCAAGGGTTGGGAGGATTCTTTGGGGGAAAGACGTTTCCAAACAACGCTTTCTCAGGAACCCAGAGAAACATTTGGTGGTGGCAGTGGAAAACCAAGGGCAAAGGGTAAAATAGGTTGTACCTTGGGGAAGTTTTAACCTAAGCTGGTAAAAGTAAGCTTAGGAGGCTTTCATGCAGGTCCCCACATTTGTACCCAAGAGTTCAAAGTGGGGAAGGAACTTTGACAACACCAAGAAGAGGGAGGAACTGAACTTGACATGAATTTACAAATATTTTTGGATTTTCCAAAACTGCAGTTTTCAGGTAATAAAACTTGTTCATCTGAAAAATGTCATCCACCTCTACTCATTTAATCTAAATTCAATTCTGGTAAAAGATAGCTGTAGGGTCTTTCTCAGCTCACCCTAAGATCCGTGCTTACCATTGACCACAAAGAGAACAAGACTGGGCTAATAGTGTATATATCATGTCTCCCACATCAGATCGGATGAATTGTGCATTTTATTCTGTTGTGTCTCTTAAAATAGAAGATAGAAATGTCAAAGCTAATCTGAATTATTGGGTTGACGGAAAATGTTGTCAGAATAGTAAAGCACTTACTGGAAAAGGCTGAAGAGTAAGGCTATATCTACACTGCGTAACTCACAGCGGCACAGCTGTGCCGCTACAGTCAGGCTGCTGTAAGGTACGCAGTGTAGCTGCTCTTTGACAGCAGGAGAGAGCTCTGCTGCAGACAAAAATAAAACTACACCCAACAAGGGGCAGTAGCTGACTAAGCCCTGTCTACACCGGCGCTTTTTTCAGTAAAACTTTTGTCGGTCAGGGTGTGTTTTTCACACCCCCGACCGACAAAAGTTTTACCGATGAAAGTGCAGTGTGGACATAGTCTAAGACTTTGATTTGTATTTAACACTGTTAAATTACACAATAGCATCAGTGAATCCTTGGTTGATTCCTGCTGCCATTCACAACAGAAAACTGAAAACAAGATTGCCTTTGCTATTAGAAACTTTTCTCAGTGTCACTAGGGATTTGCACATGCATAAAGAGACAGGTAAGGCAAAACAAAACAAAACAACAACAATATGATTTGATGTCCCTGGTAGTTGCCACATGAAAATGATGCTTTGCATATCTGTGATGAGAAGCAATGGTAGCAAACAGCAGAGGTGTCACAGGAGGTACTTCTGTGTTTGTACAAGGCTGTCACTCCAGAAGGACAAATATTCCAGAGAATTAGGTGACAGACTCCAAATCTCAGAAGGGATGGAGCTAAGCAGTCCACTATTTTGCCCAAGATGGTCTCAGTCAGGAAACAACCACAGTAGGATGAGACAGTGGAATCCCAGGACAAGGACCTACCAGAACAAGTAGACTTTCTGCCTCTAGGCAGTAGTCATTCTGATGTTCCAGGAAAGACCCACAGGGCCAAACAAGAGCACAGGGCACCTCACAGACAAATTGGACATTGTTAGTAATTGTGTGCCATGTTAATATTGGGGGTTTCAATATTTAATTATGAGTAATTATATTTATGTTGGGTTATTGTTATGAACTTTTGTTTGGAAGGAATGTTGTGGTATAGGGAGACTGTCCCTTTAAAGGCTGAGAGTCCCAGACTGTCTGGGGAAGGAGCTGTGAAGATCTTGCCATTTAGCACAGTCAGTTGGATCCAGACAGATGATAAAGCAAAACTCTTGCAAGCACTTTAAGCACTGAGTAATCACTGAACTCCACAATTAGTTGTAGTACATTAGTCTTGAGAAAAAATGAATAGAGGGGGAACTGATAATACTTTTCAGATATGTTAAGGGTTGCTATAAAGAGAATAATGATAAATTGTTCTCTATGTCCACTGAAGGTAGGGCAAGATGTAATGGGCTTAATCTACACCAAGGGAGATTTAGGTTACATATTAGGAAACATTTTTAATCATAAAGGGTAGTTAAGCTCTGGAGTAGGATTCCAAGGGAGGTTGTGGAATTTCCATCACTGGAGGTTTTTAAGAACAGGTTGGACAAACACCTGTCAGGGAGGGTATAGATTTACTTGGTCCTGACTCAGCACGGGGGGCTGGATTTGATGGCTTCTCAATGTACCTTTCAGCCATGCATTTATCTGATTGTATGATAACTCTGATATGTTTTGTTAACCGTATAAATATTTAATCATTTTTAATATTGTTAAGTTCTTGGCCTCAACAACAGCATGTAGCCATAAGTTCTACAGTATAATCACACATTTTATGAACAAATATTTCCTTTTATCAGTTTTGAATTTTCCACTTTTTCTTATAATGTACTTGAGCATCAGCAATTACCTCAGCAGGCCAGGGCACTGCATCCTCTGAGGACGTTACCCAGCATCAGGGTGTTGATGTTATCCTGACACAGACTTCCCCTTCATCATTGGATGAAATTACTGTTTCACCTCAGATTTAGCCTCCTGGTGATTATAAATTGTACCAACAGTTTCTTTGGTGAATGGCAGAGATTCAGAAACCCTTATTCAGACTGTCCAAGGTCCTTTGTCTCTCATATTGAAGGACAATATATTGATTATGACCAACAAAACTGTGTCAGTTTTTCATATGAACAAGCAAATCCACTCTCTTATATAGGGAAGTGCTCTTTTTGGGGAACTGGACTATTTGGCATAGAATATCAATGTCTGTTGTTCAACTGCCAGACCTTCACAATTTGTTGGCAGACTGTCTAAGCAGTCATTCCTCAAGATTTACCCCAAATGGACTATAAAGGACACAATCAACTCTGTATTTGATCAATGGGGTGTACCGACATGATACATCACCAAGCTTAGCAAGAACTATGTGAGTTTCTGCTCAAAATGGAGGCAGAGCCTGCATTGTCAAGGGGATACCTTTTATTCCAAGGACTCAGGGTTTGTTCTATGCTCACTCTCTGATTCCTGAATTCCATCAGTTTTGAGGAAAATCAAACAAGACTGAGCCTTTTTTTCCCCCTGATATCTCCAGTTTCTTCCAGACATTACTCGGTCCAGGATCTCAGTACACTGTTGGTTCTTACTCCGATACCTCTTTCACTGCATGTAGATTTGTTCAGTCAGAACAATGGGGCCACTTTTAACCTTTTTTTCTGTTTGATGTTTGGTGGATATAGATTGAACATAGGAAGCCTCCTACTAGGAGTACTTACAAGGAAAAATAAAAAGGTTTTCTGTTTGGTCAACATGCAAACTTTCTCTAATAGACATGATGATTCCATCCTGATAGTACTGATTACCTTTTATCTTTGAAAACCTCTAGTCTTTTGATTAGTTCTCTGTGTTTACATTCAGTTATAATCATGGCTCATCATCTGTCAATTCAGACATTGCATTTTTTTCTTATCCTTCGATCAATTCTTTTTTTAAGGGACTTGCTAAAATTTTCCCCCTGTGCAGCATCTTACCCCTTTGTGGGATCTCAGTGTTGTACATACAGACTAATGGGTCTTTCCTTTGAACTACTGGGTTCCTCTTCCTTGTTGCATTTGTCCATAAGGCAGTATTCCTCATGGCCTTTACATTGGTGTGTAGGGTGAATGAATTGCAAACACTTATGGCAGAGTTGCTGTATTTGGTTTTCCACAGACAAGGTTACTCTTGGATCACATCCTAAATGTATTGCTAACGTGCTGTCTGATTTTCACATAATTAAATCCATACCTTTATTTCTGTTCTTCATGAAACCACGTTCAATCAGGGTGAAGCAGCACTGCACACATTAGGTGTCCTAGAGCCCTTGTCATTTTATAAATATAGGACAAATCCATGTATGTCATTCCCTAGGCTGTTTGTTTCTATTGCTGAAAGACCTAAGGGTATGTCTACGCTGCAGCTGGAAGCATCCTTCCCAGCACATAGAGAAAGACATGTGATTGCGCCCCTTGAGCTAGCATAATAAAAATAGCAGTGTGGCCATGGCAGCTCGTGTGGCAGCTCAGGCTAGCCGCATAAGTATGTATCTAGGGGGTCAGACAGGTTCATTTTCAAGCAGCTAGCCTGTGCTGCAGCAGCCACACAGCTATTTTTATCATGCCAGGTTGCATAGAACTAATGCCTGCCTCTCTATCTGTTCTGGGGATCATGCCCCCAGCTACAGTCTAGACATACCTTATGGATCAGGCAATTTCAAACCAGTGAATTTCTAGGTTGGTGCCAGGTTGTATAAAATTTATAGCTCCCCAGCAACATTAGGCTACATTCAGCCCGGGTGTAGGCAGCCCCTACAGCCTCGTTTCTCAGTGTTCCTATAGTTAATATGTGTAGGTTTGCTAACTGTGTTAATGTACATACCTTCATGAAACATAGCTCTGTTGTGAGGGCATCATGTGCAGACACTCAATTTGCAAGAGCTGTTTGTGGGGAGGGATAGCTCAGTGGTTTGAGCATTGGCTTGCTAAACCCAGGGTTGTGACTTCAATCCTTGAGAGGGCCATTTAGGGATCTGGGGCAAAAATTGGGGATTGGTCCTGCTTTGAGCAGGGGGTTGGACTAGATGACCCTGATATTCTATGACTGTTTTAAAATCTCTATTTAATTGAACTTGCAGTACCTTCTTCCTTTATGGTGTAGTACTTGGGAATCACTAGACATTGAACACATACAGACAAACACTCAAAGAAGGTTTCAGAGTAACAGCCGTGTTAGTCTGTATCCGTAAAAAGAAAAGGAGTACTTGTGGCACCTTAGAGACTAACAAATTTATTAAGATACTTACCTGTTCAGTAACTAGCATTCTTTGAGGTGTGTTATCTATATGTGTTCCACGATCCACCCTCCTTTCCCTGCTACTGCTGAGTCTAATACTTTGAACAGGATGTTGGCAAAGGAACTGAAGTTCAATTGGTCACTCTGCCCCCCTTCTATACTGGTGAGGGGAGATGCGTTTGTGGCTAGGCTAGTTACAGGTGTAACCAATGAACACTGCTAAGTGAAGTGCTCTAGTCTCCGGAGGAGGGAGCAGATGCACAACAGGTGTGAAACTCATTCATACACCACATCTTGAAGAGCTCCAGTTACTGAAGAGATATTTAACTTCCCTTTTCCTTTGAGAACAAGAGTAGTTATTGGGTACTCAATATTTTTTACATTCTAGCCAGCACCCTAGATGAACCTAAAATAGAGTTCTATATCTCCACCTATTCTAATGTTCTTTCCCAATTTCTGTCCCCCAATATCGAGAAAGCATAAATAATTGTATTTTAAGCAGAGGCAGCTAGACTTATTTTCTTTGTTTGAAATGGAAATAATTTTCTAAGAGAAGTTCAAAAGTAACTTAAAATTTAAAACATTTACAGGTGCTAGTATATCTAGCTCTACAATGTTCCATCACTGGATGGATATCATCATTATCATCAACACTGGCACTACTTTCTTCATTCTTTGGAATGTAAAAGGTAAGAATTTCAAAGTTAAACAATATTTCATTAATGATCCATTTACTAATTTAATGTGAAATTTGGATAAATAATAAACTGCAGCCTTATGCTCTGTCCCACTGCATGTCAGAGAATGGTGCAAAGGTATAGAAATAGGAGAAAAGGACAATAGTGAACAAAAGTGGGGGTAAGAATGTATATTTTAGTATCTCCCCACTACAGAAAAAATAAACCCTCAACTCTCTGAACCAGGGGCCCATGACCATCTACTGCAGGGGACAGAGTCAGGCATCTTCACAAAAACAATGTCCGTTACTTATTAAGCAGCTTGCTATGTAATTATGGGCAGATATTTATTACATTATTGTACCTTCCAAGACTTCTAAGGACCAACAGAGGTAGAAGACAGGCACAATAAGTTAGAAAAAGTGATATCAGTTGGACCTACCAGCCCACAGTATTCTTACCAGCAAATTAAATAAGTATGGGCTGGATGAATGGACTATAAGGTGGATAGAAAGCTGGCTAGATCGTCGGGCTCAACGAGTAGTGATCAATGGCTCAGCGTCTAGTTGGCAGCTGCCATCAGGTGGAGTGCCCCAGGAGTTGGTCCTGGGGCCAGTTTTGTTCAACATCTTCATTAATGATCTGGATGAGGGGATGAATTGCACTCTCAGCAAGTTCACAGGTGACACTAAAATGGGGGGAGAGTAGATATGCTGGAGGGTAGGGATAGGGTCCAGAGTGACCTAAACAAATTGGAGGATTGGGCCAAAAGAAATCTGATGAGGTTCAACAAGGACAAGTGCAGAGTCCTGCACTTAGGACGGAAGAATCCCATGCACCGATACAGGGTGGGGACCGACTGGCTAAGCAGAAATTCTGCAGAAAAGGACCTGGGAATTACAATGGACGAGAAGCTGGATATGAGTCAGCAGTGTGCCCTTGTTGCCAAGAAGGCTAACGGCACATTGGGCTGCATTAGTAGGAGCATTGCCAGCAGACTGAGGAAATGATTATTCCCCTCTATTCTGTACTGGTGAGGCCACATCTGGACTATTGCGTCTAGTTTTGGGCCCTCCACTACAGAAAGGATGTGGACAAATTGGAGAGAGTCCAGTGGAGGGCAACAGCATTGATTAGGGGTCTGGAGCACATGACTTATTAGGAAAGGCTGAGGGAACTGGGCTTATTTAGTCTGCAGAAGAGAAGAGTGAGGGGGGATTAGATAGCAGCCTTTAACTACCTGAAGGGGGGTTCCAAAGAAGATGGAGCTAGGCTGTTCTCAGTGGTGGCAGATGACAGAAAAGGAGCAATGGTCTCAAGGTGCAGTGGGGGAGATGATGAGAGGTGTTGAGAGGGTGTGCAGAAGTTGGACAGTGGAGGGACAACAGAGGGGTACAAGGAAGGACTTAAGTGGTGGTGAGCAAGCAGAGAGGGAAGGGAGTAAAAGCTAGGTGGGGGGGTCTGGATTGAAGCAGAAGGGAATAGGCAGGAGGTGGGGATGTGGTAGATATGAGTGATTTAGGAGCACAAGTCCCCTTGAAAGTCTCTACTTCTCACTCGAGTGTTTTTGAAAATCCTACTCCTCAACTATGGGATACTAACAGCCTAAGCCTTCAGCAGTACTATGGGCCTGACTTGTTCATACGTCAGTGCAAGTCTGTTCAAATGGAGCCAAGAAGAAAGAAATGAGGTTGATCATATCTTTTGGATTTCAGAGGGAGTTATGCGCCTAGACACTTTAAAATAACCAGCTAGGTGTCTATCTGCATTTTGACATGATAAATGCCTTCAAAAATCTGCTTCTGCTTCCTAAGAAGCCCCATCAGGGCATCCCTCCCTCTAGGCTCCAGCAATTTCTCTGGGCAGGGAAGGATTTCATTCCATCACAATCAGCCACCATCGGAAAAAAACTTAAAGCACTCTTGCAACATTAATGAAAGGAACTTTCTACCACCTTGTGAGGCCATATTATTGTTCCCATTTTACTGATGGGGAAAGTGAGTTACAGGGAGCTCTGGTCGCTATCCCACAGAGATATGGGAATTTTTGGCAGAAGTGGGAACCCAAATGTCCTGACTCATTGTCCAGGCCAATAGCTAATGCAGTCATACTAACATTGCTTCTTCGCTTTCAAAAGATCCCATTGTTTTGAAATCCCCTTTATGTAGAAGAGGGAATACAAATAGAACCAGGGGTGCCTCTCAAGACAGGGGACAGTGTAACATTAAGGTGGATGTTGCAGTGGGGGAGGTTTAGGTTGAATATTAGGAAAAACTTTTTCACTATTAGGGTGGTGAAACACTGGAATGGGTTACCTAGGGAGGTGGTGGAATCTCCTTCCTTAGAAGTTTTTAAAGTCAGGCTTGACAAAGCCCTGGCTTGGATGATTTAGTTAGGGATTGGTCCTGCTTGAGCAGGGGGTTGGACTAGATGACCTCCTGAGGTCCCTTCCAACCCTGATATTCTCTGATTCTATGATGCTGTCTTCTATATGTACTTTTCTTTCTTTCATCTCTCAGAAATCACATTTCTAATATTCATGTCTAGACTCAGAAAAAAAGGGTGGGTGATAAAATGGATTAGCTAGTCATGGTCAATGCTAATGTATTTTTAAAGGTGATAAATTATCTCTATGCTAGATACACATCTGTTTTAAAACATTAGCTAACCTATTTTAATTAATACATATTAGTACACTATATGTGAAATTCTGGTGCCGATGTGAGTGTTTCAATTGATTTCAGTGGAACCAGGGCTTCACCTCACTTATTTCCTCAACTAAGCAGGATGTTTCTGAGCAGTTTATGGGTCAGAATCTGGAATCACTCAGTACCCCCCAGTAAAGTCCTCGTAATTTTGGAATGTTCAAGGATCACACAGCCATACCTCATAAATCAAGCAGGAGTTTATAATTGGGTACTTGTACTATTACTAAGATGCTAATTTATTTCTTTTTTGTTTAGCCTAGTCTCTCTCTCTCCCACCCCACCCACCCCACCATTTAGTCTGTGCTCACCACTAGGGTTTCTGGGTACTTTACAATTTCTAAAAGTCACCATAATAACATCTCTTTCTCTTTCTTTCCCCCAACCCCAAAGTTGGAACTTTCATGCTGTTAGTTTTTGATTTGGTTTCAGTGTTCTGTTAAAGCAGAAGGGCTAATTCAGAGAACCAGGTTTATATTTTGAGCTGAAGAACAAGATTTGTGGGAATTCTTTTAGTCATTAGAGTATGGATCTGACCCTGCTTCCACTGAAGCTAAGAAGAACTTGACATACACATCAGTGGGAACATGATTTGGCTGTGTGTGTGTGTGTGTATATATATATGTATGCGTACATGACATTTTGTAGCACTGACAAAAGAATAAACATACAGTTAATGATTGAAAAACGTTATCTCTTTACTTTCCTTATTTAGAAAAAGCAAAAGCTGTAGAAGCAGGTAAGATTTACTATATACCTTCTCAAACATCATTGAGGGTTCACTCTCACTCAGCCATATTGACAGAAGAAAGATGAAAGAGTACTTGGTTATTTCAGGCCCCAATTGCAGAGAGTTCTCATTGAAGAATAAACTTTAAAAATGGGTGGTTGTTTTTATAACAATGTCAATCCCAGTGAAATTTGAAATGTTTCTGGGTTGTTAGTTTTCAAACAATCTAACACTATTTTATTGGTAATTGTAGAAAAGGGCTTGGTATGCACATACATGCACAGACACTCCAACACACAAAATAGATTTGTCAACATTGCTAAATCATGGTATTAAAGTGGTCTACTACAGAACAACATCCACATTTCAATAATTTTAAATGAGCTGGGAAATTCCAGTATGTGTTGGGAGTCTCCAGAGTGGGAGATGGTTCCTTATATGTTCTAACATCCTACAGATTTTGAGGCTTTGGCTAGCTGCTCTTCAAATTCTTTTTTGGCCTGCCTAATTATACCTTTATGCTCAATTTGCCAGAGTTTATGCTCCTTTCTATTTTCCTCAGTAGGATTTAATTACCAATGTTTGAAGAATGTCTTTTTGCCTCTAACTGCATCGTTTACTTTGCTATTTAGCCATGGTGGCACTTTTTTGGTCCTCTTACTATGTTTTTTTTTTTAATTTGGGATATACATTTAATTTGAGTCTCCATTATGGTGTCTTTAAAAAGTTTCCATGCAGTTTTCAGGCATTTCACTTTTGGGACTGTACCTGTTAATTTCCGTTTAACTAGCTTCCTCATTTTTGTGTTGTTCCCCTTTCTGAAGTTAAATGCCATTCTGATGGACTTCTTTGGTGTTCCCCTCCTCCACAAAGATGTTCATTATTACCAAGCAGTTCAGCTATATTCACCTCTTGGACCAGATCCTACGCTCCATTTCGGACTAAATCAAGAATTGCCTCTCCTCTTGTGGGTTCCCAGACTAGCTGCTCCAAGAAGCAGTCATTTAAGTTGTCAAGAAACTTTATCTCTGCATCCTGTCCTGAGATGATATGTACACAGCCAATATGGAGATAGTTGAAATCCCCTGTTATTACTGAGTTTATTAGTAATGTTATTATTAATTATATTATATTATTATTATTATTATTACTATTACTATTATTTTTACAGCATCTCTAATCTCCCTGAGCATTTCACTGTTACCATCACCATCCTGGTCAGGTGGTCAGTAGTATATCCCTGCTGCCAGATACTTATTATTCATGCACATACTTTTTATCCATAGAGAGTCTATGGAACAGTTTGATTTATTAAAGATTTTGACTATATATGACTCTATGCTTTTTCACATATAGTGCCACTCCCCCACCAGCACGACCTGTTCTGTCATTCCAATATATTTTGTTCTCTGGTATTACAGTGTCCCACTGATTAACATCATTCCACCCCATTTTTATATCAATAGCCTCATTTAATGCCAGGCACTCAACTTCATCATCTTCACATATATACTCCTAGCATTTGTATATAAGCATTTATAAAATGTATCACTTTTTAGTTGTCTGCCTTTATGGGATATAAATGAATGGGAATCTTTTTCATTTGACTGTTTCTCATCAATTCCTACCTGTACTTTGTCAACTTTCATATCCTCTCCTCCTTACTAGAATATAGAATATGCCCATTAATAGATCCTCCTCTAAGGGATGTCTCTGAACCATAAGCTCCTCTTCACCTGCCCTTAATTTAAAAACTCATCTACAACCTTTTTAATTTTACATGCCAGAAATCTGGTTCTGTTTTGGTTTAGGTGGAGCCCATCCTTCCTGTACAGGCTACTCCTTTCCCACAAAGATTATCCAGTTCCTAATAAATCTAAACCCTTCCTCCCTATACTATCATCTCACGCACTCATTGAAGCCCTGAAGTTCTGCCCATCTAACTGTCCCTGCAAGTGAAAGTGGAAGCGGAAGCATTTCCGGGAATGCTCCAATGGAGGTTTTGGACTACAGTCTCTTACCAAACAGCCTAAATTTGTACTCCAGGACCTCTCTCCTACATTTCCATATGTCGTTGGTACCTACATGCACCATGATCACTGGCTCCTGCCAAACACTGTACATGAGTCTGGCTAGATATCTTGAGAGAGCCACAACCTTTGGACCTGCCAGACAATTTACTATACAGTTCACCTGGTCATCACAAACCCATCTGTATTTATTTCTAATGATTGAATCCCCTATTACTATTACCTGTTGTGATGTTCTCTGGGTACAATCGGTACTGCTGAACTACTATGCCCTTCAGCTTTATAGTCTTTTACACTGCTTTGCTGATGAAGAGCCAGCTCTCCAGATTCTGCTCACACACAGCCACTAGCATGCAAAATTACTCCCAGCTGAATACTTGAAGGCTCTCCCAGTCACTCATGAATTACACACAGGATAACAGTAACAAATTCTCAATCCCAGCCTTATACCCCAGAAATCTGCATCTTGTACTATCCAACACACTATGAACAATGCAAGCTCATAATAAGTTCATCATTTTAACAAAGGAAAATGATTACACACCAGCCTTGTTGTCTCAAGTGGAGTTTCCCAAACACTTCAATCCAAAGACACTGGTTAGATTAAACAATAAAATAAGATGATTAACTACAGAAATATAGCTTTTAAATGATTACAAGTGATAAGGCAAAAAGTCAGAATTGGTTACAAAAGAAATAAAAAGATAAAACTGTAAGCTAATACCTAAAGGAACTTAAAAGCAAAATGTCTCTCTCACCATAAACTGCAACAGTTCACAGGCTGGATTTACTTTCAGCCAGCCTCCACCCCTAGTTCAATGTCTTCAGATATTTGTTGATGCTGTAAGCAGAGAGATGAGAGGAGAGGGGACAAGTGAAGATCACTGTCTCTTATTTTTATATCCTCCTCCTCTCTTTAAGAATTACCCCCCACCTGGGTGTAGACCAACAGTCCCCTGTGTATGTGCAATTGGAACCGTCCTCTGGGCTGAAATGTAAATTTCCTGTTTATACCTTTTCCCTGCTGGGTAGATGGCCAGTTAAGTAGGTTGGGCCTTTAGCACCTTGCTTTGGTGCTAGTGTGTCGTTGTGTGACATTACCCAGAACTACAACATATTACAGTAACAATCATATAGCAAAATCTCATAATTTTACACGCAGTGACGTTATACACATTTCAACAGAATAATAATATTCAGTGGATTATGAGCTTGCAAATGATACCTCACAAAGCATACATTGTACTCTATGTGCATCTCTGTCTCCTTTAGCTCCTCCAGTTCAGATAGTCCAGTCTCCAGAGACGTACTTGATCTCTGAGTGCCAGGAGCTCCTTGATCCAAATGCCCACATATGCCATCTTCCTACAAGGCAGGTAATTGTACGTGCTGGATTGAGTGCAATAAACTGGATAGTCCCCACTCTGTTGCTGGACTTTTTTTTCATAAAGGTTACCCTAGCAAACATAAAAAGAAAAGGAGTACTTGTGGCACCTTAGAGACTAACAAATTTATTAGAGCATAAGCTTTCATGAGCTACAGCTCACTTCAGTGATGCCAGTGACTTCAAAATGGGAATGCCCTATTCTGATTGATCATTTAACTGAAGGTGTGATTGTGACAGGTTGCCCCCACTTTCTGGGCTGCCACCTGATATAGTGGGGTACCATTAAGACCACCCATTCCACCAGCCTGGGCTCCCTCTCCCTGTCCTGCTGTGCCAGACCCTCAAGCCTCCTCCAGCACACACACACCTCCAGCACACACACACAGGTAGTGACACACCCCACTACAGAAAGACACAGACACTGAAATCAGCTCAGCTTGGGAATTGCCCAGCACTCAAGTGTACACTCCATCTGGAGTGCACATCCAAAACTGTATTGTCTTGCGCTGCATAGAAATCTGTACAGCGTAAGCTTATGAAAATTGCCTCCTCCCTCAATGTGGAGGAAGATATGTACAGCTTTTTGCCCCCCTCCTCACAGTTATGAATTGCACAAACTGGGTTTTGGAATAGACAAAACAAGTTTAACTACAAAGGATAGATTTAAAGTGATTATAAAGGTTAGCAAACAGATCAAAGCAGATTACTGAGCAAACAAACAAATACGCAAACTAAGCTCAATACACTAAAGAAACTGATTATAAATAAAAAGAAAAGGAGTACTTGTAGCACCTTAGAGACTAACAGATTTATTTGGGCATAAGCTTTCATTGGTAAAAAAACCCACTTCTTCAGATGCATGGCGTGAAAATTAGAGATACAGGCATAAATATATATTGGCATATGAAGAGAAGGGAGTTACCTTACAAGTGGAGAACCAATGCTGAAGGCCATTTAGTCAGGGTGTATGTAGTCCACTCCCAATAATTGATGAAAATTGCTTTTATCAAGCATTCTTAAAACTACAGTACCCACCTGGGGAAATGAGGAAACAGATTGACAGAGCGAGATGGGTACCCAGAAGTCACCTACTACAGGACAGGCCCAACAAGAAAAACAGAACACCACTGGCCATCACGTACAGCCCCCAACTAAAACCTCTCCAGCGCATCAACAATCTACAACCCATCCTGGAAAACAATCCCCCACTCTCTCAGGCCTTGGGAGGCAGGCCAATCCTCGCTTACAGACAGCCCCCAACCTGAAACAAATACTCACCAGCAACTACACACCACACAACAGAAACACTAACCCAGGAACCAATCCCTGTAACAAACCCCGTTGCCTTCTCTGTCCCCATATCTCCTCTAGTGACACCATCATAGGACCCAACCACACCAGCCACACCATCAGAGGCTCATTCACCTGGACATCTACAATTGTGATATATGCCAACAATGCGCCTCTGCCATGTACATTGGCCAGAACGGACAGTCTCTACAAAAAAGGATAAATGGACACAAAGCAGACATCAGGAATGGTAATATATGAAAGCCAGTAGGAAAGCACTTCAATCTTCCTGGACACTCAATAACAGATTTAAAAGTAGCCATTCTTCAAGAAAAAAAACTTCAAAAAACAGACTTCAAAGTCTGAACTACAATTCAATTGCAAACTTAACACCATCAATGTGGGCTTGAATAGGGACTGGGAGTGGCTGGCTCACTACAAAAGCAATTTTCCCTCTCTTGGTATTGACACCTCCTCATCAGTTATTGGGAGTGGACCACATACACCCTGACTAAATTGGCCTTCAACATTGGTTCTACACTTAAATATATATTGACACATGAAGAGAAGGGAGTTATCTTAATGCCTGTATCTCTAATATTCACTCCATGCATCTGAAGAAGTGGGTTTTTTACCCATGAAAGCTTATGCCCAAATAAATCTGTTACTCTTTAAGGTGCCACCAGACTCCCCGTTGTTTTTGTGGATACAAACTAACATGGCTACCCCTCTGATACTTTCACAGGCTAGACACTTTTCCGGTCTGGGCTCAGCTCTTCTCCCTCACTCAGTCCTTGTTTCTTAGATCTTCTCAGCAGTCATCCTGGGCAGGGATTCAGTGAAGAAGGAGGCCTGATAAACTCACTTCCCTGCCTTAAATAGGATTTACATATGGCTGGAATCCTTTGTTTCCCAGTTTGGTCTCCATCCCTTTTGTGGAAAAATACCAGCAGGACAAGATGGGGTCCAATACCAGGTGACATGATCAGATTACCTTGCAGTGTCAAAGCAGTATCCCAGGAAGCTTCTCAGGAAGATGGGAGATTAGCATCTTCAAAGTCCTATTGTCCTCCCTAATGTCCCACTGATTTGCATGTTTCATTCCGCAGGTGCAAACACTTTTGTAATTGTTACATAGTCCATATTTCTACCTCACGTACAGAAATGACACGTGCATACAAATAGAATAATCATAATCATTAAATCATAACCTTTCCAATGATACCTCATATGGCCCATCTTGCATAGAACACATCTTAGTTATGCCCTATTCATATCATAACAATATCTCCATGAAGCATATGAGGCATAGGGTCACAGTGATGTCACATACTGGGTGAGGTTTTTTTTGTTTTGCAGCAGATCGGATGAGATTATCATCACAGCTGGCTGGAAAATGAAATTTCCACCCTGAGGAAACTTTTGAGGTTTCAGAAAAAATTGTCCTGATTTCAGGAAAAAAAGTTGAAAACCTAATGAAATTTTGAGGACCATAAATTCTGAAAAAATCTGTTTTCGGGATAACCAGTTTTTCAGTTTAGGTGGCCGTCACCTGGAAGACTCATGCCAATTTCACTTACTCAAGGATATTGTCAATTTTATAAATTGGTGTGCAATTTTCAGTGCATCTTTTAGTCAGCACAGGGAAAAGGGAGAGGGGGGTTGGAAAGTTAGTGGGTGTAGAACACTGACAGACTTTCCAGAAAAAAAAGCCAAAAACCTGCCTAGGATGAGTGACCAGATAGAGGAGAGTCAGGTAGGAGTTCGTAAGGAAAAGCTGGGGAAAGAAGCTCCTTACCACTCCAGGTGCAGTTGCTGCTTCAGCAATTGGAAGAACTATTCAATGCTGGCTGGGCACCCAAATGTGGCTGCCTGAGCTCACATGTTCCCTACATGCTCATGGGGAAAGGGAGTATGGGAACAGTGCTCTCTGGTTCCACCTGAGGAGGCAGCACCCTGAGGTTCTGGGGATGCCCTGAGGTCCCCGACACACCCATTCTAACTGCTGCAACAACTGGCTGGTTCACCAGTCCCTGGTCCCATGCAACCCCAGCCACACCCCACAATATCTTGCCCAGGTCCCACAAGCCCCATCATTTCTCAACAGGAATAGCATGGATGCACCTGGAGAATGCAAAGAAGCAAGCCCTTGAGGTGCTTTCCTCTGTGGGGTGACAGGGTGAAAATTTCTTCCTGACCCCAAATATGGTAATCAGTTGGACCCTGAGCATGTTGGCAAGACCCAACAGCCAGACATCTGGGAAAGAATTCTCTAAAATAACTCAGTCTTCCTCATGTAGTGTCCTATCTCTGGCCAATGGGGATATTTGCTACTAGCAATTGCAAATGGGCCACATGCCATTGTAGACAATCACATCATACCGTACGCTCCATACATTTATCAAACTCAGTCTTGAAGCCAGTTAGGTTTTTTGTCCACCTCCCACATTCCCACTTCCCTTGGAAGGCTGTTCCATAACTTCACTCCTCTGATGGGTCATAGAATCATAGAATACCAGGGTTGGAAGGGACCTCAGGAGGTCATCTAGTCCAGGAGGTTAGTCCAGGAGGTTAGAAACTTTTGTCTAATTTCAAGCCTAAACATGTTGATGTCCAGTTTATATCCATTTATTCTTATATCAGCACTGGTGCTTAACTTAAATAACTCCTCTCCCTCCCTGGTATTTATCCCTCTGATGTATTTATAGAGAGCAATCATATCTCCCCCCAGCTTTCATTTGGTTAGGCTAAATAAGCCAAAATTCTTGAGTCTCCTCTTGTAAGGTATATTTTCCGTTCCTGTGATCATCCCAATAGCCTTTCTCTGCACCTGTTACAGTTTGAATTCTACTTTTTTAAACATGTGAGGCCAGAAATGCACACAGTATTCCAGATGAAGTCTCATTTATGCCTTGTATGATAAGCGCTCTTTGTTTTATTGGTCCACGTGGCCCTATCAACTCACCACCAGACACTCTTCAGCATGTGCTTCCAGAGACAGGTCACCTTCACCTCTGTATCCATCTGTGCTTCAGCATCAGCAATTACATCAGCAGATCGGGACACTGCTTCCTCCCCCAACCCACACCTCTGACAAGGCTGTTACCAAGCATCAGGGTGTTGATATTATCCTGACACAGACATTCCCTTCATCATCTGATGATAGGCTCCTGTACCTCCTCAGACTTAGTCTTCTGATGGTGTTAAATTGTACCAGAAGTTGCTTTGGTGAATGGCAGAGATTCAGAAATCCCTGTTCAAACTGTCTGAGATCCTTTCTCTCTCACTTTGCAGGACACTATATTTAAATTATGACGAAAAAATACTGTTGCAATCTTTCATGTGAACAAGCAGGTCCACTCTCTTAAATAGGGAAACACTATTTCAATGGAACTGGTGTATCTGGCACAGCATAACAATATCTGCATTTCATCTGCTAGACCTTCACAATTTGCTGGCAGACTACCAAAGCAGGCATTTCTGAAGATGAACCACAAATTGACTATGAAGGACTCAGTAATCAAATCTGTATTTGTTCAATGGGGAGTACCCACATGGTATGTCACTAAGCGCAACAAGAACTACATGACTTTCTGCTCAAAAGGGGGATAGAGTCCAGATTGTCAAGGAGATACATTTAATTACATGGATTCAAGGTCTGTTTTATGTTTACCCTCTGGTTCCCTTAAGTCTCTTAGGGTATGTCTACACTACGGAATAAGGTCGAATTTATAGAAGTCGGTTTTTTAGAAATCGGTTTTATATATTCGAGTGTGTGTGTCCCCACAGAAGTGCATTAAGTGCATTAACTCGGCGGAGTGCTTCCACAGTACCGAGGCTAGAGTCGACTTCCGGAGCGTTGCACTGTGGGTAGCTATCCCACAGTTCCCACAGTCTCCGCTGCCCATTGGAATTCTGGGTTGAGATCCCAATGCCTGATGGGGCTGAAACATTGTCTCGGGTGGTTCTGGGTTCATATCGTCAGTCCCCCCTTCCCTCCCTCCCTCCCTCCGTGAAAGCAAGGGCAGACAATCGTTTTGCGCCTTTTTTCCTGAGTTACCTGTGCGGACGCCATACCACCGCAAGCATGGAGCCTGCTCAAGTAACCGTCACCGTATGTCTCCTGGGTGCTGGCAGACGCGGTACGGCATTGCTACACAGTAGCAGCAACCCATTGCCTTGTGGCAGCAGACGGTACAATACGACTGGTAGCCATCCTCGTCATGTCCGAGGTACTCCTGGTCGCCTGTGTGAGGTCGATCAGGAGCGCCTGGGCAGACATGGGCGCAGGGACTAAATTTTTAGTGACTTGACCAGGTCATTCTCTTAAGTCCGGCAGTCAGTCCTATTGAACTGTCTTATGGTGAGCAGGTAGGCAATATGTCCTTCTGCACCATCTGCTGCAGCCAAAGATGTAAAATGTAGATGGAGTGGATCAAAACAAGAAATAGACCAGATTTGTTTTGTACTCATTTGCCTCCTCCCCTGTCTAGGGGACTCATTCCTCTAGGTCACACTGCAGTCACTCACAGAGAAGGTGCAGCGAGGTAAATCTAGCCATGTATCAATCAGAGGCCAGGCTAACCTCCTTGTTCCAATAAGAACAATAACTTAGGTGCACCATTTCTTATTGGAACCCTCCGTGAAGTCCTGCCTGAACTACTCCTTGATGTAAAGCCACCCCCTTTGTGGATTTTAGCCCCCTGAAGCCAACCCTGTAAGCCGTGTCGTCAGTCGCCCCTCCCTCCGTCAGAGCAACGGCAGACAATCATTCCGCGCCTTTTTTCTGTGCGGACGCCATACCAAGGCAAGCATGGAGTCCGCTCAGCTCACTTTGGCAATTAGGAGCACATTAAACACCACACGCATTATCCAGCAGTATATGCAGCACCAGAACCTGGCAAAGCGCTACCGGGCGAGGAGGCGACGTCAGCGCGGTCACGTGAGTGATCAGGACATGGACACATATTTCTCTGAAAGCATGGGCCCTGCCAATGCATGCATCGTGGTGCTAATGGGGCAGGTTCATGCTGTGGAACGCCGATTCTGGGCTCGGGAAACAAGCACAGACTGGTGGGACCGCATAGTGTTGCAGGTCTGGGACGATTCCCAGTGGCTGCGAAACTTTCGCATGCGTAAGGGCACTTTCATGGAACTTTGTGACTTGCTTTCCCCTGCCCTGAAGCGCATGAATACCAAGATGAGAGCAGCCCTCACAGTTGAGAAGTGAGTGGCGATAGCCCTGTGGAAGCTTGCAACGCCAGACAGCTACCGGTCAGTTGGGAATCAATTTGGAGTGGGCAAATCTACTGTTGGGGCTGCTGTGATGCAAGTAGCCCACGCAATCAAAGATCTGCTGATATCAAGGGTAGTGACCCTGGGAAATGTGCAGGTCATAGTGGATGGCTTTGCTGCAATGGGATTCCCTAACTGTGGTGGGGCCATAGACGGAACCCATATCCCTATCTTGGCACCGGAGCACCAAGCCGGCGAGTACATAAACCGCAAGGGGTACTTTTCAATAGTGCTGCAAGCTCTGGTGGATCACAAGGGACGTTTCACCAACATCAACGTGGGATGGCCGGGAAAGGTACATGACGCTCACATCTTCAGGAACTCTGGTCTGTTTCAAAAGCTTCAAGAAGGGACTTTATTCCCAGACCAGAAAATAACTGTTGGTGATGTTGAAATGCCTATATGTATCCTTGGGGACCCAGCCTACCCCTTAATGCCATGGCTCATGAAGCCGTACACAGGCAGCCTGGACAGTAGTCAGGAGCTGTTCAACTACAGGCTGAGCAAGTGCAGAATGGTGGTAGAATGTGCATTTGGACGTTTAAAGGCGCGCTGGTGCAGTTTACTTACTCGCTTAGACCTCAGCGAAACCAATATTCCCACTGTTATTACTGCTTGCTGTGTGCTCCACAATATCTGTGAGAGTAAGGGGGAGACGTTTATGGCGGGGTGGGAGGTTGAGGCAAATCGCCTGGCTGCTGGTTACGCGCAGCCAGACACCAGGGTGGTTAGAAGAGCACAGGAGGGCGCGGTACGCATCAGAGAGGCTTTGAAAACCAGTTCATGACTGGCCAGGCTACGGTGTGAAAGTTCCTCTGTGGTGGAGTGGCTGGTTGGCCGGAGGCCCCCCCACCGCGTTCTTGGGCGTCTGGGTGTGGAGGCTATGGAACTTGGGGAGGAGGGTGGTTGGTTACACAGGGGCTGTAGTGGCAGTCTGTGCTCCAGCTGCCTTTGCTGCAGCTCAACCATACACTGGAGCATACTGGTTTGGTCCTCCAGCAGCCTCAGCATTGAATCCTGCCTCCTCTCATCATGCTGCCGCCACATTCGAGCTTCAGCCCTCTCTTCAGCCTGCCACTTACTCTCTTCAGCCTGCCACCTCTCCTCCTGGTCATTTTGTGCTTTCCTGCAGTCTGACATTATTTGCCTCCACGCATTCGTCTGTGCTCTGTCAGTGAGGGAGGACAGCATGAGCTCGGAGAACATTTCATCTCAAGTGCATTTTTTTTTCTTTCTAATCTTCACTAGCCTCTGGGAAGGAGAAGATCCTGTGATCATTGAAACACATGCAGCTGGTGGAGAAAAAAAAAGGGACAGCGGTATTTAAAAAGACACATTTTATAAAACACTGGCTACACTCTTTCAGGGTAAACCTTGCTGTTAACATTACATACATAGCACATGTGCTTTCGTTACAAGGTCGCATTTTGCCTCCCCCCACCGCGTGGCTACCCCCTCAACCCTCCCCCCTCCCTGTGGCTAACAGCGGGGAACATTTCTGTTCAGCCGCAGGCAAACAGCCCAGCAGGAATGGGCTCCTCTGAGTGTCCCCTGAAGAAAAGCACCCTATTTCAACCAGGTGACCATGGATTATATCTCACTCTCCTGAGGATACCACAGAGAGATAAAGAACGGATGTTGCTTGAACGCCAGCAAACATACACTGCAATGCTTTGTTGTACAATGATTCCCGAGTACGTGTTACTGGCCTGGAGTGGTAAAGTGTCCTACCATGAAGGACACAATAAGTCTGCCCTCCCCAGAAACCTTTTGCAAAGGCTTTGGGAGTATATCCAGGAGAGCCGCGAATGCCAGGGCAAAGTAATCCTTTCACATGCTTGCTTTTAAACCATGTATAGTATTTTAAAAGGTACACTCACCGGAGGTCCCTTCTCCGCCTGCTGGGTCCAGGAGGCAGCCTTGGGTGGGTTCAGGGGGGACTGGCTCCAGGTCCAGGGTGAGAAACAGTTCCTGGCTGTCGGGAAAACCGGTTTCTCCGCTTGCTTGCTGTGAGCTATCATCATCTTCTTCGTCCCCAAAACCTGCTTCCGTATTGCCTCCATCTCCATTGAAGGAGTCAAACAACACGGCTGGGGTAGTGGTGGCTGAACCCCCTAAAATGGCATGCAGCTCATCATAGAAGCGGCATGTTTGGGGCTCTGACCCGGAGTGGCCGTTCGCCTCTCTGGTTTTCTGGTAGGCTTGCCTCAGCTCCTTCAGTTTCACGCGGCACTGCTTCGGGTCCCTGTTATGGCCTCTGTCCTTCATGCCCTGGGAGATTTTGACAAAGGTTTTGGCATTTTGAAAACTGGAACGGAGTTCTGATAGCACGGATTCCTCTCCCCATACAGCGATCAGATCCCGTACCTCCCGTTCGGTCCATGCTGGAGCTCTTTTGCGATTCTGAGACTCCATCATGGTCACCTCTGCTGATGAGCTCTGCATGGTCACCTGCAGCTTGCCACACTGGCCAAACAGGAAATGAGATTCAAAAGTTCGTGGTTCTTTTCCTGTCTACCTGGCCAGTGCATCTGAGTTGAGAGTGCTGTCCAGAGCGGTCAAAATGGAGCACTCTGGGATAGCTCCCGGAGGCCAATACCGTCGAATTGTGTCCACAGTACCCCAAATTCGACCCAGCAAGGCCGATTTAAGCGCTAATCCACTTGTCAGGGGTGGAGTAAGGAAATCGATTTTAAGAGCCCTTTAAGTCGAAATAAAGGGCTTCATCGTGTGGACGGGTGCAGGTTTACATCGATTTAATGCTGCTAAATTCGACCTAAAGTCCTAGTGTAGACCAGGGCTTAGTGCTGAGGAAAATCAAACAAGACAGAGCCTTGTTTTTTCTGCTATGTACAATTTGGTCCAGGCAGTACGGGCTCCAGGAGCTCAGTACAGTGTTGGTGCTTACTCCGATACCTCTTCCACTGTGTGCAGACCTCTTCAGCCAGAACAATGGAGCCATTTCCCATCATCTCATAGCATGGAAACTATATGACTGACAGATCTGGAGAAAACTGTTGTTCTGTTCATGTTCAGTAGATATTGATTGAAAGTAGGAGGCTTCCTGCCAGGAGTACTTACAAAGAACATGGAAAAGTTTTTTCTATTTGGTCAACATGAAGCAAAATTTCTCCAATAGAAATGATGATTCCTGATAGTCTTGATGACCTTTTATCTTTGCTACCAGTCTTTAGGTTAGTTTTCTGTGTGTAACTTTGGTTGCTATTTCAGATAGCAGTTCAGGTCTATACATTTTTGTCCTCATCCTTCTCATTCTTTCTTTAAAGGACTTGCTAGAATTTTTCCTATGTGCAGCAGCCTACCCCTTTGTGGGATCTCAGTGTTGTACTTAAAGACTTATGGGTCTTTCCTTTGAACAATTGGGTTCCTTCCATTTTTTTCTTAAGCAGCATTCCTCATGCTCATTTCATTGATGTGTAGGGTGAATGAATTGCATGCACTTATGGCAGAGTTCCTGTATATGATATTCCACAGACAAGGTTACTCTGAGACCACATCATACATTCTTCTTAATGTGCTGTCTGATTTTCATTATATTCAGTCTATTCATTTACTGCTGTTCTTCCTGAAACCACACTCAATGAAGCATGAAGCAGCACTGCACACATTAGATGTCCTACAGTCCTTGTCCTTTGTTTTAAATATGACAAATATATTTAGGTCATTACCTAGGGCTAGGTTGTTTGTTTCTATTGCTGAAAGACCTAAGGGTACATCTACATTGCAGCTTGGAGCATCGTTCCCAGAACAGATAGACACATGATCCATCTGCTTGAGCTAGTGTGCTAGAAATAACGGCATGGACATGGCAGCATGGGCAGCAGCTCAGGTCAGTCATTTAAGTATGTACCCAGTGGGTCAGGTGGGTTTGTACTCGGGCAGGTAGACTGAGCTATGCAATCATGCTGCTATTTTTAGCATGCTAGTTCGAGCAGAACTAAAGTATGTCTCTTTATCCATGCTGGGAAGCATATTCCCAGCTGCTGTGTAGACATACCTTATGGATCAGGCAATTTCTAGCCAATGAACTTCTATATGGGAGTCAGGCTGTATAAAGTTATGCTATGAAATGGCCAATTTATAGCTCCCTAGGACCATTAGGTCACATTCAGCTGGTCTCTGGGAGCCTACAGCCTCGTTTAGTGATGTTCCTATGATTAACTTTTTTTGTAGGGCTGCTAACATGCATTCATGGAACATGATTCTATTGTGGAGGCATCACGTGCAAATGCTCAGTTTGGCAGGGCTGTATTAAAATCTCTATTTAATTATATTTTCAGTACCTTCTTCCTTTATGGTATACTGCTGGGGAGTCACCGGACACTGAATGCACACAATCACTCAAAGAAGGAAGGGCCCATAGGCACCGACTCCGTGGGTGCTCCGGGGCTGGAGCACCCATGGGGAAAAATTGGTGGGTGCTCTGCACCCACCGGCAGCCAAGCTCCCCTCCCCACCCCCCACCCGAGCTAACCTCACCTCTGCCTCCTCCCCTGAGTGCGCTGCATCCCCGCTTCTCCCAGCACTTGCCACTGCAAAACAGCTGTTTTGCAGCGTAACAAGCTGTGGGAGGGAGGGGGGAGGAGCGGGAACAGGGTGCGCCCAGGGGAGGAGGCGGGGAAGAGGCGGGGACAGGGTGGGGATTTGGGGAAGGAGCCCAACAGGGACAGAGAGGGGGTGGAGTTGGGGTGGGGACTATGGGGAAGGGGTTGGAATGGGGGCAGGGCTGGGGGCAGGGGTCGAGCACCCACCGGCACCAGGAGATCTTTGAGATGTGTTATCTATATCGGTTCCATGACCTTCTCTTCTTTCTCTGCCAGTGCTGTGTCTAATACTTGGAACTGGGTGTTGGTGATGAAACTGAGGGTCAATTGGTCACTCTCCCTGCTTTTATACTGGTGAAGGGAGAATGGTTTGAGTCTATGCTAGGAGCAAGTGTGACCAACAAACTCTACTAAGTTAAGTGATCCAGTCTCCTGAGCATGAAGTGCATGCACACCAGATGTGAAACTCATTAAGACCCCACATCTCAAAGAATTCCAGTTACTGAACAGGGAAGTAACTTCCCTTGCCCTTTGAGAACCAGAGTAGTCATTGGGTACTCAATATTTTTTATATTCTGGCCAGCTCCCTAGATGAACCTAAAATAGAGTTCTATATCTCCATCTATTGTAACGTTCTCTCCCCTTTTTTGTCCCTCAATATCTAGAAAGAATAATCAATTGTATTTTTAAGTAGAAGCAGCTAGACTTATTTCTTTGTTTAAAATGGAAATAACTTTCTAACGGAAGTGTGAAAATAACTTAAAATTTCAAACATTTACAGGTGCTAGTATCTCTCGCTCGATAATATTGCATCACTGGATGGATAAAATTATAATCATCAACAGTGGCACTATTCTCTTCATTCTTTGGAATGCAAAAGGTAAGAATTTCAAAGTTCAACAGTATTTCATTAGTGATGATTTCACTGATTTAATGTGAAATTCAAATAAGTAACGAACTGGGTCCTTGTGCTCTGTCTCACTGTATGTCAGAGAATGGAGCAAAGGCATAGAAATAAGACAAAATCCAACAGGGAACAAAACCAGGGATAGGAGTGTATATTGTAGCATCTACTCACTTGTCAAGGTTCCTTCCCCACTTTGAACTCTAGGGTAGAAAGACCCTACAGCTATCTTTTACCAGAATTGAATTTAGATTAAATGAGTAGAGGTGGATGACATTTTTCAGATGAACAAGTTTTATTACCCGAAAACTGCAGTTTTGGAAAATCCAAAAATATTTTTAAATTCATGTCAAGTTCAGTTCCTCCCTCTTCTTGGTGTTGTCAAGGTTCCGTCCCACTTTGAACTCTAGGGTACAAATGTGGGGACCTGCATGAAAGCCTCCTAAGCTTACTTTTACCAACTTAGGTTAAAACTTCCCCAAGGTACAACCTATTTTACCCTTTGCCCTTGGTTTTCCACTGCCACCACCAAATGTTTCTCTGGGTTCCTGAGAAAGCGTTGTTTGGAAACGTCTTTCCCCCAAAGAATCCTCCCAACCCTTGCACCGTACTTCTTGGGGAAGGTTTGGTAAAAATCCTCACCAATTTGCATAGGTGACCACAGACCCAAGCCCTTGGATCTTAGAACAATGAAAAAAAAGCATTCAGTTCTTGAAAAGAAACATTTGAACAGAAGAAACAGTAAAAAGAAAAGGATCACCTCTGTAAGATCAGGATGGTAAATACCTTAAAGGGTAAATAGATTCAAAACATAGAGAATCCCTCTAGGCAAAACCTTAGGTTACAAAAAGACACACAGACAGGAATATTCATTCTATTCAGCACAACTTATTTTCTCAGCCATTTAAAGAAATCATAATCTAACGCATAGCTAGCTAGATTACTTACTAAATTCTAAGACTCCATTCCTGTTCTGTCCCCGGCAAAAGCATCACACAGACAGACACAGACCCTTTGAAGTTCTCCTCCTCCCAGCTTTTGAAAGTATCTTGTCTCCTCATTGGTCATTTTGGTCAGGTGCCAGCGAGGTTATCCTAGCTTCTTAACCCTTTACAGGTGAAAGGATTTTTCCTCTGGCCAGGAGGGATTTTAAAGGTGTTTACCCTTCCCTTTAGATTTATGACATCACTCCTTAAAATATATATACCTCCATTCTGTAATCTGGGGCCCTTGGCCATCTAGTACAGGGGACAGAGTCAGTCAACTTCAGAAAAACAATGGCTGAGACTTATTAAGTAGCTTGCTGTGTAATTCAGTGTGTACATTTATTGCATTTATGTTCCCTCAAGGCTTTCAAAGACTAGCAGAGTGGGTGGGTAAGCACAGTAGGTGAGAGCAGTTAATACCAGTTGGACATATCAGCCAGCCGTGCTGCTAGCGATAGGTGTGGCAGAGAGTCTGTGAGGGTCACTGTGGGATGTCCTCATTGTGGAGCCGATTCTCCACGGCTTGGCACCTTGTGTTGTCATATACACTTGTGCAAAGTGCGTGTGAATAGCTACCAGATCAGAGTGGAATCAGAGACTTGACTCATCTAAAAGGAAACGTTCAGACACAGATTGCACAGTGTCCAAATCACATGCAGGCTTGAAACACAGCTGCATTCTGAGTGTCACTGCATTGAATCTCTTCCTCACACAAATAGTATAATGCTTCCCCAGCTATGGTGCTGTATTAGGAGGCCAGCAAGAAGGACCATCTGAGGGGAGGGGCTAATGGGGCATTTGCCCCTGGCTCCCCATTTGAGAGTCCCCCTCCCCCAAACTGAGTGGCATTGCAACCTGGCACATAGAGTCGAACCACCACTCATGTTTGCCCTGCTGGCTCTCCATCAACCAAGCCAAATCTGAATGAGTGGCATTATGACCTGGTACATGGGGACACAGTCCCACTCAAGTGTGGCAGAGCCATCCCTAACCATGACCAAACCTAAGTGGCCCAGTCTTGCAAAATGCAACATCCAGAGGGGAGACCCAGGCTGAGACCCCTAAGGCAGGAGCTGCCACTGAGCGATGAGTGCAGGGCAGGCTCGCTCTCCAGCCTGCTCCCAACTCCTGGAGCGTCCCCTCAGTGGTATCGTGGAAGGATGGAAGGCCTCAGTTTCAGATTTTCCCCAGCCCCCAGTAATCTCTATGTGGCCCTGCCAGTGAGATACGGTTCCTGGGAGGGAGGATAACAATGGCATCCACACACAATAACTAACACATATCTCCTTTCCCCAGACTTCTATAGAGAAGTCTCAAGAGTGAACCATTAATGATGAAATGGAAATAAACAGTGCTTGCTGTGCACCCATTACTGCTACTTTCCCTTGTATGAAGATAGCTTCATAATCTTTTGTTGATTGGCCATATGAGAGGTGTAGCTTCTTTTATAAGCTTAGACCATGGTTGAAAACAATGGGAATATCTATCCCAAGGTGGATTTCAGATGGGTTTCATCCTGCTTTCCTTTCTTCCCTTTACCCTGCAAGCAGTACCAGGATAACAGCTTGTAATTTTTACAATTTTCAGTATACCAAATTCCTCCCCTTTAACTCCCTTAATTAACAAACACAATAAAAAAAACCTCACAAGTTTAGCCTTACGAAGCATCTGCAGTTTCACTGTGGCAGGTGGTGCCTGCCAGGGTAAGAAAGTCACATCTGACCTCTGTGGTGTTCCTTGGGAATACAGATGGGATCACCCCCAACAGGAGCACTCTGCTCTCCCTCTCTTGTCCACCATTCCCTGACATCATCTCCTCCCCCTCTGGCAAATGAACCCTACTATCATTTTTAGTAGCTTCAGGGGCTGCATACTATAACCAGGCTGAACTTTATCTGGTAACAGCTAATTAATGAGTCTTTTCATTACCCCCTGCCCAGACTGTGTCTCTACCAGATATGTAACTGGTCCCAATACCTGCTTTCCTACATCTTTTTCTCATTCAGTACCTCCCCAGAAATTTCTTACCAGCGCTGTCTTCTCTAGGCAGAAATACCTGGGAGGTTTATGTTGTGTGCTTTTCACTGTTTGCTGTCTTTCCTTCAGTGCTTTTGGTAAGTCTGGTAAAAATAAATCAAATATAGTATGTAACTGACATCTTAGAAACCACTCTGCTGGAATTTTCTGAGAGGTAGACCTAATTCTTTGTTGCTGTTTTTCTTACAGTAAGCCCACAGTCTCTGTGATGCTGTAGAATCATAGACTCATAGAAGATTAGGAAAAGACCTCAAGAGGTCATCTAGCCCTACCCCCTGCTCAAAGCAGTACCAACCCCAACTAAATCATCCCAGCCAGGGCTTTGTCAAGCCAGCCTTAAAAATCTCTAAGGGTAGAGATTCCATCACCTCCTGAAGTAACCCATTCCAGTGCTTCACTCCCTCCTAGTGAAATAGTTTTTCCTAATATCCAACCTAGACCTTCCCCACTGCAATTTGAGACCATTGCTCCTTGTTCTGTCATCTGCCAACACTGAGAACAGCCTAGCTACATGAGGTAGTTGAAGGCTGCTATCAAAATCCCCCTCACTCTTCTTTTCTGCAGACTAAATAAGCCCAATTCCCTCAGCTTCTCCTCATAAATCATCTACCTCAGCCCCCTAATCAATGCTGTTGCCCGCCTCTGGACTCTCTCCAATTTGTCCACATCCTTTCTGTAGTGGGGGGACCAAAACTGGATGCAATACTCCAGATGTGGCCTCACCAGTGTTGATAGAGGAGAATAATCACTTCTCTCAATCTGCTGGCAATACTCCTACTAATGCAGCCCAATATGCCTTTAGCCTTCTTGGCAACAAGGGCACACTGTTGACTCATATCCAGCTTCTCATCCACTGTAATCCCCGGGTCCTTTTCTGCAGAACTGCTGCTTAGCCAGTCGGTCCCCAGCCTGTAGCAGTGCATGGGATTCTTCCATCCTAAGTGCAGGACTCTGCACTTGTCCTTGTTGAACCTTATCAGATTTCTTTTGGCCCAATCCTCCAATTTATCTAGGTCACTCTGGACCATATCCGTACCCTCCAACATATCTACTTCTCCCCCCAGCTTAGTGTCATCTGCAAACTTGCTGAGGGTGCAATCCATCCCATCATCCAGATCATTAATACATCTGGAGTACTGTGTCCAATTTTGGTCACCAATGTATAGAAAGGATGTAGAGAAACTGGAAAGGATCCAGAGGTGAGTGACAAAGATGAACAAAGGGATAGATGCAAGCTATATCAGCAAAGGCTGAAGGAACTGGAAAAGAGGAGATTAAGGGAGGCATGATGGCGGTTTTCAAATACTTGAAAGGCTGCCATGGGGAAGATGAAGAAAGTGTGAGGTGTATAAAGTTATGTTATGAAATGACCGATTTACAGCTCCCTCGGAACATTAGGGCATATTCAATCAGGGCAGAGGAAGCCTCTGCAGCCTCATTTAGTGGTGTTCCTATCGTTAATATTTGTTGGGCTGCTAACTGGAGTGCTGCAGTGGCAGCATCATACACAACAATATTGTGGCAACATGACGTGCAGATGCTCAGTTTGGCAGGGCTGTATTAAAATCTCTATTTAATTAGACTTGAGGTACTCTCTGCCTTTATGGAATACTGCTGGGGAGTCACCAGACATTGAATGCACACAAAAAAGCACTCAAAAAAGCAAGAGAACGTACTTACTAGTTCTATAACTGGAGTCTTTGAGATGTGTTATCTATATGTGTTCAATGACCCACTGTCCTTTCACTGCTACTGCTGAATCTAATACTTGAAACTGGACATTTGAAAAGGAATTGAAGGTCAATTGGTCACTCAGCCCCCTTTTATACTGGTAAGGGGAGAAGGGTTTGAGGCTATTCTAGGAGCAAGTGTGACCAACAACCACTGCTAAGTTAAGTGATCCAGTCTCCTGAGCATGAAGTGCATCCGCACCAGAAGTGAAATTTATTGAGACCCCACATCTCAAAGAACTCCAGTTACTGAACAGGGAAGTAACTTCCCTTGCCCTTTGAGAACAAGTGTAGTCGTTGGGTACTCAATATTTTCTACATTCTGGCCAGCTCCCTACATGAACCTAAAATAGAGTTCTATATCTCCACCTATTGCAATGTTCTCTCCCCGTGTTTGTTCCTTGATATCTAGAAAGCATAAATAATTGTATTGTAAAGCAGAAGCAGCTAGACTTATTTTATTTGTTTGAAATGGAAAGAATTTTCTTGAGGAAGTGTAAAAATAACTTACAATTTCAAATATTTACAGGTGCTAGTATCTCTAGCTCGACAATGTTCCATCACTGGATGGATATCATCATCATCATCAACAACACTGGCACTACTCTCTTCATTCTTTGTAATGCAAAAGGTAAGAATTTCAAAGTGAAACAATATTTCATTAGGGATCCATTCACTAATTTAATGTGCAATTTGAATAAATAATGAACTGCAGCCTTATGCTCTGTCCCACTGCAAGTCAGAGAATGGAACAAAGACATAGAAATAGTCCAAAATAATAGTAATGAACAACAGCTGGGGTGGGAGTGTATATTGTAGCATCTCTCCACTACAGAAAAAAAAAAACACACACTCTCAGCTCTCTGCAATCTGGGGCCCATGGCCATCTAGTGAAGGGGGCAGAGTAAGGAATCTTCACAAGAACAATGGCTGTAACTTATTAAGTACCTTGCTATGTAATTTGGTGAAGACATGTATTACATTAATGTTTCCTCCAAGACTTCCAAAGACCAGTAGAGAGGGTGGGCAGGCACAGTATGTGAGAGCAGGTAATATCAGTTGGACATGTCAGCCAGGCATGCTGCTAGTGATGGGTGTGGCAGAAAGGCTGGGAGAGTCATGGAGGAATGTTATCATTGTGTAGCTGATTATCTACTGCCTGACACCTTCTCCTGTCATATAGATAAGTGCAAAATGTGTGTGCATAGCTACCAGATCAGACTGGAATCAAAGGTTGGACTCATCTAAAAGGAACCTCTTACAAAGGGATTACTTAGTGTCCATACTGCACGGAGTCATGAAACACAACTGGATGCTTGTTTTGTTTTGTGTAGAATAACCCTATTACTCAAATGCATATAGTGGGAGGAGTGGTGTGGAGAGGGTTTGCAGGAGCTGGACAATAGAGGAACAGCAGACCTAGGTGGTGCTGAACAAGCAGAGAGGGAAGGGAGCAGAAACTAGGTTGGGTGTCTGGATTGAAACAAAGGGTACTAGACAGGAGATGAGGATGGGGCAGTTATGAGCAGAGGTAGGCAGAGGCCACAGACTCTGGCCAGTAAAAAATATGGCATATCCTGCAATTGTTGAGAGCACAAGGGACCTTGACTGGTGCTATGCCTGAAAAACACTTTCCAGAATGCCTTTGTTTTTTTTATAAAGTTTAGCAGGGTGTTAGCCCATACTGTATTTCTTTAGGCACCGAACTACTTATATCTTGTTAGCTGCTTAGAAACCCTACTCATGCCACAGATAATGATTCCGTCTTTGAAATATGAAGCCAATGTACTGTGACGGAGTCAGACGAGAAGGATATAAGAGAGTGGTCATATTGGTTACTGGGAAGTGGGTGGGCAGAAGCCTGCCCACAGCTAAAGGCCCCTCCCCCAGCCTGGGGAGGAGCTACTGATCCCAGACCTCAACTAAAGTTGTAGGACAACGAAGGGGAAAAAACGGAGAGGTGTGGGGGGGTCAAAGGGCCATAACTAGGGAACCAGAAGGGGACACTGAGCAGAGAACCTCGTACAGCCCTCACTGCTCCTCAAAAGCATCCAAGGAGCCAGCGGATGACACCCAAAGGAACTCTGCCTGGATGCATGAACAGATGAAAGAACGAAAACAGGCCCCACAGTCACAGCCCCGCCCAAGCCAACTTCCTCTCCCTGGTGTTATAAAAATGGCCACTTTGGCCATGGCTAGGAGGAGGTTGACGAGGTGGTCCCGCGACTTCGTGGGGCCACATATGGGGTGAGCATATAGAAAAAGGTGTGGGGAAAAGTGCAGCCAGAACCTCAACAAGAGGTTCTGGAGGAGCCGGAAGAGGGGCTGCAACCTGGCGCAGTGCAGATAGACATGCACCAGGGTCTCCCTCACACCGCAAAAAGGGCAAGCGTCGGGAAGAGGTACACGCCTGTGCTCATGGCTCCATGAAGGAGACACCAACTAATGTCCCCGGTGGGCCGTGGAACTAGGGTGGAATACAGGCTGGCCCACTGGGGTCCTCCACCCTCTGCAGCTGCCACTTAGTATCGGGGTGGGACGTGAGGGTGGGGAAATAAAGAGTGTGGAGCACAAACGTGTAGAGATGGTCCCATGGCGCGGTTCGGAAACGAACCGGCTGCAAATCACGCAGCCAGCTCAGGATATAAAGGGGTGGGGGTCTTGAAGGCTCACGGGGCAGGGGCCCGATGAAGAGATCTGGAGGGCCCAGGGTAAGGGGCAGGCGGGGAATACCCTCTTGCAGGACCCGCTCGAGAAAAAGCCAAGAAGTGGGCAATAAGGCTGCCTCCACCTCCCGAAGAACGCGCCAGGGGATGCCAAGGGCGGAGAGTCCCATGAGCCTGCCGAGCACAGAGGGATCCACCCTATCCCCCCGGCCATATTCCAGGAGGTCTCTGATCCTGGTAGCTTCTGCCAGGACCAACCTCTGGCGCACCAAGGGGGAATCCGCCACCTGCACACGAAGATGGGAATTGTGCAAAAGGGGCTCCGTGAGGAGATCTGCCCCCCCGGTGGCCGCCACAGACCTGGTTGCCGAAACCATCTTCCAGGTCCAGAGGCGGTCCTGGTAGAAGACCGGCAGCTTGGAGAGGTCTTGCGGAAGACCTCTCAGGAAGAGATAAAAGAGTTGCCAGTCATATCAGAGCCCTTGGAAGCGGCAGAGAAAGGCATGAGCCAATGTACTCCACACCGAGTACCTGCACCATAAAGGAGTCTCTGCAGGCCCAGGAGGCAAAAGACATGGACCTGCATGCGCAAGCATGTCAGGCCCTGTCCTCCCTCCTCTAGAGGAAGATGCAAAACCTTCGCAGAGACCCAGTGCAATCCTGGCCAAAAGAACTCCAGAACTAACTTCTGGAGCTGGGCCAGGAACCCCTGGGCCGGGCACAGGGTGTTGAGCCGGTGCCAGAGCATGGACAGGACTAGCTGATTAAGCACCAGTGCCCTCCCCCGAAAGGAGAGGCACTGGAGCAGTCCTGTCCAACTCAACCACCCTCCCCTCCAAATGGTGCCAGTTCTCCGGTGGAGAAGGATGCTGGCAGAAAGATAAACACCAAGATTGAACAGTGGACCCGCACCCCACCGAATGGCCAGAAGCGCAGGTGGGATGGAGCTTGCTTGCCACCCAGCCCTGACCATCAGGCCAGAGCTCTTGACCCAGTTAACCTGGGTGGAGGAGGCCACCGAGTACACAGCTTGGCAGGCCTCCACCCACACCAGGTCGCCTGGGTCCTGGACCATGAGGAGCAAGTCATCGGTGTACGCTGACAGGACCATCTGCATCCCCAGCTCATGGAGCACCATCCCCGTCAACCTCTTCCGGAGGAGACGGAGGAAGGGCTCAATGGCCAGAGTATACAAGTGGCCTGACAGCGGACAGCCTTGACACACTCCTTGCCCAAAGCTGACAGGTGCAGTCAGGGTCCAGTCGAGCCTCACCAAGCACTCTGTGGAAGCGTACAGCACCTGGAGAAAACCCACAAAACAGGTCCCAAAGCCGAATGCCTGCAGAGTGCCCAGGAGATACCTGTGGTCCATCCGGTAGAACGCCTTCTCCTGATTCAGGAAAAGGAGGGCGAACAACAGACCATCCCTACACCCAAGCTCAAGGAGATCCTGGACCAAATAAAGATTGGCGAAGATGATATGGCCCAGGATGGTGTAGGTTTGGTCATGATGGACCACGTCTGCCAGCACGGACCCCAGTTGTAGCGAGATGGCCTTCGCCACGACCTTATAGCCCGAGCTGAGGAGCGAGAAGGGACACCAATTCCTAAGGTCACAGAGGTCCCCCTTCTTCGGAAGCAAGGTGAGCACTGCTCGCCTGCATGACAGAGGGAGGACCCCGCTCCCCAAGGACTCAGCGCAGATGATGCCAAGGTCCAGACTGAGGAAGTCCCAGAACACACGGTAGAACTCCACGGTCAGCCCGTCCACGCCTGGCGACTTATTAGTGGGCATGAGAGGGCTTCCGAGAACTCGGCCAGAGTGAGAGGCAGCTCTAGCCGGTACCAGTTGCCCGCGCTGACCACCGAGGGTTCGTCCCAAAGCACCCCACCGGCATCAGCTTTGGTCGGATCCGGGAAGAAAAGGCCAGCGTAGAAGGCCCTGGCCCTCTCACGCAACTCCACCAGATCCGTGAGGGGGGTGCCGTCCTCTGCCAAAAGGAAGAGGATGTGCTTTTTTGCACCCCTCTTTTTCTCCAGGGTGTAGAAGAAGCGAGAGCTGTGAGCCATATCCCACAGAAGATGCATGCGAAATCAAACAAAGGCACCCCAGGCCCGGAGATCATCAAAGGCCCAGAGCTCCTCCCGCTTCTCCCAGCACGCTCTGCAGAGGGATGGATCCCTGGGGCTGGCGGCCAGATGCCTCTCCAACTCTAAGACCTCCCATTCCAACTGCTCTATCACCACATCCCTCAGCTGGCTGGCGCCCCAGGTGTAGCTATGACAGAAGAGCCAGGCTTGAACCTTCCCCACATCCCTACCACCATTGCACCGAGGGAAAGGCCTGCCTCTGCCTGCGCCAGGCCAGCCAGAACTCCCAGAAGGATGCCACGAAGCCCACATCCTCCAGCAAGCTATTATTAAAGTGCCAATAGGCCTGACCCTCTGGAGTAAGAGAGGCCTTCATGACCACCAGATGGTGGTCTGAGAACAGGGCTGGCCGGACACTGGAGGAGTGGACCTGTGAAAGATGGTGACGAGATAAGTAAATGCGATCCAACCAGGAGTGGCACGACCAATCTACCTCCACCCGGACATACGTAAAGGTGGAGTCATCATCCGGGTTGTGGTCGTGCCTCAAGGGTAGCGTTAAAATCCCCTCCCAGGACTAGACACTCGTGAGGATCTAGAGAGACGAGGAAGGCAGACGCACCCGCTCCAGGCCCGATGTTGGGGCATAGACGTTGACTAAATTCAATGTCAGCCCCTCCACCCAGGCCCGGAGGTACAGCAGGTGACCTGGCATGACCTTGGCTGTCCCCAGCACATCAGGCTGTAGGTCAGGGGAGAACAGGGTAGCCACCCCGGCCTGGGGCCTCGATCTCATCAAAAATTGAGGCAAAGTCCCCACCCGCCTCCAAGGGGTCCCCTTCAACAGCAGCAGGGGCAGTAGCCACCTTGGTGCCTACAGGGGGCACAGATGGCAAAAGGGCAGGGGGGACACCTTGCAAGACCCCTTCAGGAAGGAACTCCATGAGAGAGGTGGTACTACCCACCGCCGTGGCTGCAACGACCTCGGCCGACTCCAAGTGGTGAACATCAGCAAGGGAGACAATGGAAAACCCAGCACCAGCAACCCCCTTCATAGTTTTACAGGGGGTCCCTTCCCCCTCACTAATGAGGAGGGGGTGCTGGGCCCGTGCCCCCTGCTTATGGTGCCTCCCTCGCACGAGCTCCCAGCTCCCCGTAGAGCGGGGCTGGCCAGCCGGGTCAGAGCCAGGGAGTGAGGGTGATGACAGGAGGGTAAGGGAAGACATGGTCAGGGCAGCAGGGAAAGGGACAGACTCCCCCCGGGGCAAGCTCCACTCAGTTCCCACCACCGGCCCTGCCACCCTCTCCTCCGCAGGCCCTGGTCTACTACCCATCACAACAGCGGTGCCCGCTTGCTCATCTGGGCACACCGGGGGGCCTCCCCTGGGACCTGAGAGGAGTTGACAACGGTCACAGATGGAGGAGGGGCGACCCCAAGGACTGGGCAATCAGGGTCGCTGGTGATGAAAGGGTCAATGCCCTTCCAGGTAATGGGGGTCCCAGATTCTCCTCCAAGCTGGGCCAGGGGGCAGTCCCTCTGGACGTGCCCAGCCACCCGGCAGAGAAAGCACTGGGCCTTCCCCGAAGAATAGTAAACCCGGTATTGGGCCCCTTGATGGGGCACCAGAAAAGAGCCCTCCAGAATCTCCCCGTCACGTGCCGCTGGCGGTACTTGAATCTGCACCTGCCGGCAGAACGATAAAACATGGCGGAGAGTGGGATCCTTGCAGCCCAATGGAAGGGGGCTGAGGACGGACAGGGGCTTCCCCAGGGTGGAGAGGAATGGCAAAAGGGCAGCATTGGGGAGGAAGGGAGGAACAGAGGAGAACACCACCCATACGCCCAGATCCTCCAAAGGCTCAAGGGGGACATGAACGCCCCCCACCACCAAGCCCCTCTCCACCACCTCCTGGGCAGCGGCCTCCGATGCCAGGAAGAACACAACCTTCCCAAACTTCTTAGAGGCTGCCACGATGGCTGTGGACCCCACCACCCGCACTATCGCCTGCACACTGGTTTCCACATGGGGAGAGGCTGATACCAGGAGGCAACGCACCCCGTGCTCCCTGGTGAGGATGGGAAAGGGGCCCTGGCCACCGGGAATGGTATTCCGGGAGGCGGCCAGAGCAGACTGCAAGACAGCAAGCGGAGAGGTCGCAGCTACCTGGGCATACGCCCTGGGGGCCGAAGGAGCAGCACCTCCAGGGCTGGTGGAGGGAAGAATGAGTCGGGGAAGAGAGGGAGCCACGGCTGTCAGCGAGGCCGCAGCAGGAGAAGGAACCGCCACCACGGGAGTTTTCGCCTTCCGGGAGGGGCCTTTGCCTTTTTTCATCCCCCGGCCCTTCCCACCGGCCAAGGGAGCAGTCTCAGAAGCGGGGGTGGCAGAGGTTGCAGCAGCAGCAGCAGCAGAGTCTCGGGAGTCCCTATCCGTGCCCGCTGCCACCAGTGCCTCAGTGGCAGCGATGGCAGTCAATCCGGCAGCGGCGGTCAAGGTAGCCATCACAAGGGAAGGGTGGAAGGGAGACTAAAGGGAAACTGCAGGGGCATCCAGGGAAGTCCCACCCTCCGAATCACCCACCACAGGAAGGGAGGGTGAGGGACAGCCACTTAGAGCTGGAAACAAAGGGAACGGGGGGAAGGGGGAAAAGGCTACCACACCCCTCTGCTAGGCTGAAAGCAGGGCAGGAGGGCGCCAACAGAAAGGGACATAGGAAAACAAAGAACACAACTTCTGGCACAGGATGAAAAAACTGGCTCCCCTGGCTGCACTAAGGAAAGGAAGGGAAAACTAAAACATCATGGAGGAGTGTGCACCAGTGAAGGGAAGAACCAAAGAGGGGAAGGGAATCTCAAGTGCCGAAAATGGAATGTGGGCACACAGACAAAGAGGGCAAACCGGGGGTGGGGGGGGGCGTGGGACAGCAAGGGACTGGAATGAAGGGTGGGGAGGACAAGTATGCCACAGGCAAGGAGCAAAAAACAGGGTGTGCTCAAGAGCAACCAAACCGAAAAAAGGGAAATGGGGCTGGCATCAATGCCTGCACCATGGGACAAGAGCGGGGCAAACAAACTAACCTCAGGCCAACAAAGAAAGAAGCCCCTCAAAAAACAGGGCAGGGCAAAATGGAGCAAACAGGGTGGCTAGAACGGGGCGGTTGGGGGGCAGGCAGCCAAGGGAAAGGGGGCAAAGAGCTGCAAGGACAGGTCAGAGGGCGAAGCAGGGGAAAAGGGAGCCCACCAGCCAAATGCAGCAGGGGAGGGAGGGCAATTCCAAGGGAGTAAAGAGGAAACGTGCACCCAGGGGTGCCCAAAAAACAAGTGCCTGCTCGCTGCTGCTACTGTCCCAAGATGTGAAAAAGGACAGAGCAAACTGCTAGGCTGGGGAGTGGAGAACAGAGCCAGATGGTAATTGGGAAGGTGGAGGGGGTGGTGGTGGCAGTGGGGGAGCAGACAGACCAGGGGAAGTGCTTCACGCCACTCGGCACCTACCACCACAGAAGCAAGGATGTTACAAACCCCCTCCATAAAGCAAGGCCTCCTCCACTCCCTCCTCAGCTCCAGCAGCAGTAACAGGCTCTCCAGCAGCAGCAGGAAGGGCAGCAGCAATCCAGTCAGGGGAGGCCCCAAAAATGATGGGAAAAGTGGGGCCTCGCACTCCCTTCTGAGGGTCACACTAGCAGGGTCTTCCCCACAGCAGCAGCAGCCAGCAGGGCAACCAGCCAGCAGGACAGCCATAAGCCAGAGTGGAAGGCAGGTATATCAGCAGGAGGCCGAACTGCACCCACTGAGCTCGACAGAGCAACAGAGACTGTGGGGTGTTAGGGGGCTTATTAATTCACCCACTTACTTCCCTGGTCCTTCTCGCATGAACAGAGAGCAACAATACCTGAAGTCCAAAGGTGCAAACAATTCAATATTTATTGGGGTGAACTTCCAGCAAGCATGATTCCAGTTTCCTTCCTTAGTGTCCCCCTTCCCAGCTCTAACACCACAGAGCCTTACACCTGTGTCCCTGTTCCCACTCCTGCCCTTAGCAAAACATGATTCCAATTTCCCCACCCCCATTCCCTGTTCCCATCTCCCACACCCACCCCCTCACTTCCTGATTGACTGCAGACTATATAGTAAAACTTGAGTTCTGCTTAGCTATACCTTAACCAATCATTTTCCTGAAATTTAACTAACCAATTCTAACATATTGTAACATGATTATGTAACCAATTATATCCCACCACCTTAAGTAGTTTACACCCAGCAAAATTAATTATACAGCAGACAGAAACAATCACAGAACCAGACAGAGATTATACAGACAAACAACAGGGAAATGGGGCTACAGTGATAGAACAAACACAGAAATGAGGATTTCACATCCCAGCTATTGATAAGTGAGTTCTTGCCAGACAGGATGCTATCAAACTAAGTTTCCTTTTACATCTTCTAGGCACTTCCCTTTCTCTGGAAGCGATAGGCATTATCAGGACAGGATTGTATTCCTAACAGCCCAATAGCACCTGATTTCAATGTGACTGGTTTGGAATGTGAGAATGTGACCGGTCGCTTCCCAGCTTATGGCTGCCTCTGCTGCTTAGCCAAAGATCTTAGCCTAAGCACCGGGCCTCAGACTGTCACAGTAAGAGAAGGACCTTACACTGGCAGACAGTGATTTTGATTCTTTCTTTTATACCTCTAGAACTAGCTAAGTGATAAGAACACACCTAAATTCTTAGAGTATAGGCCTTTACAGACAGGCCTGAATATCTATATCCTAACATGGGGTATTCCACCTTCCCATCTTCCATACTGGCTGGTGATGAAAGTAACTCAATAGGCTGTGACTCTTGCCACTACATTGAGAAAGGGAAGTTACATTGGGGCCTTATCGAGTTTCTGAGGCCAATTATTCCACCCAGAAGCGTGGGACCCACCAATACAGGCTTGGAACTTTGTCACAGTATGTAATCTTAGACTGCTGTTATTCTCGTTCGGGTAATGATGAGGAGGGGGAAAGAAAGTAATTTTAATACCCAAATTGTCACAATAGAAAAGGAGAAAGTTCTGAAAATTAATCTGCCAACAATGATACAATAAGGAGGATCTGGCCAAAGATTCTGGGTTTGGGCTCCAGAAGAAGCTGCTGCTTGACTTCAAGGTGATAAATGTTACCATAGTAATTGAAATTTTGTTCTTCTCTTGTAGAGCAACTGGAGAAAGCAATTGGTATGTGCTTCCTTTTTTTAATTTGTCATATGAATGTTGTTCCTTACCATAAGAATGCTCTGAATCATAGAATCATAGAATCATAGAATATCAGGGTTGGAAGGGACCCCAGAAGGTCATCTAGTCCAACCCCCTGCTCGAAGCAGGACCAATTCCCAGTTAAATCATCCCAGCCAGGGCTTTGTCAAGCCTGACCTTAAAAACCTCTAAGGAAGGAGATTCTACCACCTCCCTAGGTAACGCATTCCAGTGTTTCACCACCCTCTTAGTGAAAAAGTTTTTCCTAATATCCAATCTAAACCTCCCCCACTGCAACTTGAGACCATTACTCCTTGTTCTGTCATCTGCTACCACTGAGAACAGTCTAGAGCCATCCTCTTTGGAACCCCCTTTCAGCTAGTTGAAAGCAGCTATCAAATCCCCCCTCATTCTTCTCTTCTGCAGACTAAACAATCCCAGCTCCCTCAGCCTCTCCTCATAAGTCATGTGCTCTAGACCCCTAATCATTTTTGTTGCCCTTCGCTGGACTCTCTCCAATTTATCCACATCCTTCTTGTAGTGTGGGGCCCAAAACTGGACACAGTACTCCAGATGAGGCCTCACCAGTGTCGAATAGAGGGGAACGATCACGTCCATCGATCTGCTCGCTATGACCCTACTTATACATCCCAAAATGCCATTGGCCTTCTTGGCAACAAGGGCACACTGCTGACTCATATCCAGCTTCTCGTCCACTGTCACCCCTAGGTCCTTTTCCGCAGAACTGCTGCCTAGCCATTCGGTCCCTAGTCTGTAGCGGTGCATTGGATTCTTCTGTCCTAAGTGTAGGACCCTGCACTTATCCTTATTGAACCTCATCAGATTTCTTTTGGCCCAATCCTCCAATTTGTCTAGGTCCTTCTGTATCCTATCCCTCCCCTCCAGGGTATCTACCACTCCTCCCAGTTTAGTATCATCCGCAAATTTGCTGAGAGTGCAATCCACACCATCCTCCAGATCATTTATGAAGATATTGAACAAAACCGGCCCCAGGACTGACCCCTGGGGCACTCCACTTGACACCGGCTGCCAACTAGACATGGAGCCATTGATCACTACCCGTTGAGCCCGACAATCTAGCCAGCTTTCTACCCACCTTATAGTGCACCTGAATACGTGCCTGGATGACTCCCTCTCCTCACCTCCATCTCTTTCCTAACCGCACCAATGGCCATGAGGATTGAGTTTAATTCTTTCCCCAAGCAGACCAGCTGATGACAATTTCAGTGTATCTTAGAAATGCACAAAGATCAGTTCCCTGACTGATTTGAGCTGTAATGCTGGATACCAGAGAGCTGGAGACTCTGATTCCCGCCATTATCTTCATTCTAATTGTAAAAATAATCATAGGGTAAAACAAGCCATAGTTGCCTTATATGGAAAATTACCTTGAAACATAAAATACAGGTACATCTGTATTTGTGCATATATTCTTATTACAATCATGTGGGTCATAATGAGGAGAGAGGCTCACAAGGCGCTCTGCCTTAAACCGTTTTATTCAATATCGGTGGGAGTTTTCAACAGCCTGAGTGATGTAGGACCACAAGTCCCCCTGGAAAGTCTCTGTTTCTCACTCAAGTGAGTGTTTTTGAAAATCCTCCTCCTTGCCTCTGGGATACTATTGGCCCCAGCCTATGGCAGTGCTACGTACCAGACTTGTGTATACATTAGTTTTAGACTGTCCAAATGGGGACGAGATGGGATAAGTGACATCGGTCATTTCTTCTGGATTTCAGTCGGAGTGAGGTGCCAAGACACTTTAAAACATCCAGCTAGCTGCTTATCTGCACTTTGAGGTGTCTACATGCCTTCAATAATCTGCTTCTGCTTCCTAAGAAGCCCCATCAAGGCTGCCCTCCCTTTAGGCTCTGGCAGTTTCTCTGGGCAGGGACTGATTCTCTTACCTGTTCCCAAGGAGGGATTTCCTCCAATCACAACCAGCCTCCACCGGAGGAGCTCAAAACATTCTCTCAATATTAATGAATGAAACAACCTACCAAATTGTGAGGCCCTGAGTATTACTGTCTCACTTCTACACGTGGGGAAAGTGAAGAACAGGAAGCTTTGGTTGCTGTCCCAAGGAGATATGGGAATTTTTGCCAGATGTGGGAACCCAGGTCTCCTCAATCATTGTCTTGCCCATTGGCTATAGCAGTCACACTAACATTGCTTCTTCCATTTGGAAAGTTCCAATTCTTTTGAAATCCCTTTTATGTACAAGAGGGAATACAGACTGAACCAGGGCTGTCTCTCAAGCCCGTGGAAATTGTAACCTTAAGGGAGATACTGGGCTGTGTATGAAGTTTCCTTTCCTCCTTCTCTCAGGAATCAGATTTCTAATATGCATGTCACTTGGATAATAAAATTTAGTAGCTCGTCCTGGCCAATGCTAATGGATTTTTCAAGGTGTAAAATCCTGTCTGTGCTAGATAAAAAGCTGTGTTTTAAAATGTGTTAGCTAACCCATTTTAATGAACATGTTTTAAAACACTATAACCCCAACTCTGGTTGGTGTCGGTGCTTCCAACTCTCCCCTTGACAGAAAGTCCTGTCCATTTGCTGGATCAAAGAAAAGGTCCTGAGTCAGTTTAAACTCCAGCTATTATTAAAAAGGTCCTTTCTATGTCTGTTGGCCTCTGTAGAATCCAGTTTAAACTAGCATATGGGAGCCTCCCCTGGATGTGAGGCCTCTCTCGGGGTGTGAATTTGCTTAATAACACCCCCCCCCCCCGCCCACACACACACACACACACACACACACACACACTGTTCTTAGTTCCTGCCGGGTTGTAGTCAGGGGCAGCAGGTTTGTATAATTTTTGGTGGTGCCCAGAACGGGTCCAAATTGTCAGTCAACGCCTACCTAAGAGTCTGGGAGGAAGTCTGGGTTTGGGAGCGGGGAGGTGTCGGACTCTGGGATGGCATTTGGGTGTGGGGTGCGGACTCCAGGCTGGGGCACAGGGGGGACTCTGGGAAGGCGTTTGGGTGCAGGGGGTAGGTTCTGGGAGGGAGTTTGGGTGAGGGGTCTGGGCTGGGGCAGGGGTGCAGGAGGGGGCTCAGGGCTGGGGCTCAGGGTTGGGGTGCAGGGGGTGAGGGCTCTGGCTTGGAGGCACAGGCTCTGGGGTGGGGCAGGGCCAGGGATGAGGAGCTTGGGGTGCAGACATTCTGCCCCGGGGCTAGGGCCAGAGAGGAGGACTCCCCCCAACCCTCTCCCCCACTGCTGCTGCCCCTCACCGTAGCCTCATTGGGGGTCGGGGATGGGGCTGCCCCTTGCCCAGCATGGGGCAGAAGCAGTGACTGTGGGCGGGGTGAGGGGTGCAGGGTGTCACAACACTCACCCAAGCCTCAGCTGCTCAGGTCCAGGAAGCCCCCTCACCTCCCCTGTGGTGGGTGGGTGCTGGAGGCGGAGGGGGCTGCCATCACATGTGGCTTCCTCCCTGCTGCAGCCTGCTGCCCCACACCATAGCCTCACTGGGGGCGTGGGGGTGCTGCGGGTTGGGAGGGGCAGGATCACAGGGTCAGACACTCAAGCCCCAGCAGCTGCTCAGGTGAGTAAGGTCCAGAGGCCTCTTCCAGCCTCTCTTCCTGGTGGGTGCTGGGAGGGCTGTCAATCATTGTGCACCTCCTCCGGTGCAGCAGCAGCCAGCTGCCTCAGCCTGCTCTTTTGCTGTAGGTAGCCTTAGGCAGCAGCGCAGGCAAAGGACAGCAGCATGGAGAGGCAGGGCAGCCGTCTGCTTTTAATCAGGCAGGGACACTCCAGGGCCCGGGGGAGACATGCGGGGGGGCGGCACACGGAGGCGGGGGGACGCTCCAGGCAGGTCCAGGGGAGAGACCCGGCTCCAAATATTGGTGGAGCTGGGCCCCTGGCCCTGAATATTGCTGGAGTCTTGGCACCACGGGCCTATGTAACTCGCTGCCCCTGGTTGTGGTTACCCTCTCTCATGGAATTACATAAAACCCCTTGCCCAACAGGATTAATAAATTTAATACATTAAAATCTCCTAAGTATAAGGGAGAAAATTGCCATATCTCTCACAATGTTACCACAGTTAGTAACTGAAAAAATTGTTCTTTTCTTGCAGAGCAACTCCAGAAAAAAATTGGTATGCACTCTAATTTTTGTCTCCTGATTTTTGTACTTTACCGGAATGGGACTCTGAGAATGAAATGAATACTTGGAGCTCCCCCGCACCCCACCTCCACCTTTTTCCTAACTGCATCAATCAATGACCATGAGGACTGTGTACAATTAATTCCCCCAGTTTAAAAAAAAAAAAAAAGCTAACTATTTCAATTTTTCTTAGGAATGCAATCAGATCAATTACCTAAAGTGCAATCAGATCAAATACCTAAAGTGTGGAGACTTTGATTCTGGTATTATCTTCATTCTAACTGTGAAAATAAGCATGGGGTAGAACAAGCTATGGCTGCCTTATATGGAAAATAACTTTGAAACATAAAATACAGGTACTTCTTTCTCAAACATTTGTGCATATATTGCCATTAAAGTTATGGTTGTGATAATGAGCAGAGAGAACAAGTCGCTTTGCCCCCATCTTCTTATTCAGTGATGGTGGGATTTTGACACAGTCTGAGTGATTTAGCAGCATAAGTCCTCTTGAAAGTCTGTGCTTTTCAATGATTTGGGTGTTTTAGAAAATCCTACTTTTTGGCTATGAGCTACTAATTGTAACGTTAAGGTTAAGGTCTTGTGTATGAACTTTCTTTTCCTCCTTCTCTCAGGAATCACATTTCAAATGTTCATGTTTAGACTCAGAAAATAGATTGAGTGATAAAATTTAGTAGCTGGTCGTGGTCAACGCTAAGGTATTTTTAAAGGTGATAAATTTTGTCTATGCTAGATAAACTGCTGTGTTTTAAAACATGTTAGCTAACCTATTTTAATTAATTTAGTACACTATATATGAAATTCTGGTCCCATTGTGAGTGTTTCCATTGATTTCAATGGAACCAGGGCTTCACCTCACCTATTTCCTCAACTAAGCAGGATGTTACTGAGAAGTTTTTTCATCAGAGTCTGGAATTACTGCAAACTCATGCTCCCCATAAAGTCCTTGTGATTGTTGAATGTTCAAGGATCACAGAGACATACCTCATAAATCAAGCAGGATGTTATAGTTGCATACTTTTACTATTAATAAAATGCTAATATCTATATTTGCTTAATCTAGTTTCTCTCTCTCTCTCTATCTCAATGTTTAGTCTGTTCTCACCACTAGGGTTTCTGGGTACTTTACAATTTCTAAAATTCACCACAATAAATTCTCTTTCTCTCTCTCTTTCCTCCAACCCCAAAGTTAGAATGTGCTTACTGTTAGTGTTTGATTTGGTGTCACTGTTCTGTGAGAGCAGGAAGGCTAAATCAGAGAAACGAGTTTATATTTTCAGCTGAAGAATGAGATTTGTGGGGATTCTTTCAATCAGTAGAGTATGGACCAGACCCTGCTATTACTGAAGTCAAGAAGAGCTTGGCATGGAAATCAATGGGACTGTGATTTGGCTCTGTGTGTGTGTGTGTTTTCACAAGCATGCCATTGTGCAGCTCTGGCAAAAGAAGGAAAATCAAGTTAATGATTGAGAAATGTTTTCTGTTTACTTTCCATTTTTAGAAAAAGCAAAACCTTCAGAAGCAGGTAAGATTTTCTACATGCCATCTCCCACATCATATAGGGTTCACTCTCACTCAGCAACATTGATAGAAAAGAGATGAAATAGTACTTGGTTATTTCAGGCCCCAGTTAAAGAGAATTGTGACAGAAAAAGAGGAAATGTAAATATGTGTGGGGTTTTTTTTTAACAAGGTCAGTCCCAAATGAATTAAAAAATGTTAATCTGAGTTGCTAGTTTTCAAAGCATTTTATGTTATTTTGCTGGTAATTGTAGAAAGGGGCTTAGTATTCACACAGACAAACACACACACTCAAAACAGATTTGTCAGCATCACTAAAACATGGGATTAATATGGCTACTATAGAACAACATCCCCATTTCAATAATATTAAAGGAGCTGGGGGAATTCCAGTTTATGTTGGGAATCTTCAGTGTGTGTGTGTGTGGGAGGGGTGGTTCTCTATGTGTTCTGTGATACTGCAGAGTCTTTGGAAAGATTGAGGTGATTGGGTAATGGCTCCTATTTACTTCACTGGCAATTGGATGGAACCCTTAGAAAGGCCCGGGCAAGAAGGTCTTTGAGGAACCAGAAAACTCATGCATGAATTAGCCTTTCCTGACCATTTTCATGTCTCTCTTTCAGAACATGGTGATCTGAGAACTCAAATAGGTAAGAAGAACGTCTTCTTAGTTAATGAAGTAGACCACAACATAGTACTCCTATTTCAGATCACAGCCAGCACAGGAGAGACCAATATACAGTATGGTAGAAAATGGGTCCTATTTTCAAATGCTGATGACTTTGTGAAACAGCCACCTTTTGGGTGGAAAATGCCACCTTGTTTTTCTGTGAACAAAGCAGATTTTTTAATATTTCTTTTTCTTTTATCACTGTTTCTTTTGACTGAGAAGACTGTGACAATTCACCTGTGTATCTCCATTATTTTCTAAATGTTCTTAGCAGCCCTGAGGTCAACTTTTGTGAGTTTTCAAATTGTGTACAGCAACTGTTCTGGCTGATGAGTTTTGCTCATCTTTGCGGTGGAAAAGGAGGTTGGTTTGGACTATTGCTAGTGTGACAACTCAGACCAGAAGGAGATAAGAGAGTAGTAGAAGGCAGGTGTATCAGCCTCAGAATGAGCAGGTCCCTTTTTCCTGGATAGCCAAACAAAGGCTACTCCAGGCCAATCAAGACACCTGATGCCAATTAGCCAGTTACGGTCATTAGGCTATTGCTGGCACCTAACACCAATTAACTGGCTAAGGGTCAGTTAAGGCCGTTAGGCTAAGGGAGACAGCTGGAACCAATTAAGATCCCACTCATACTACTTAAAACCTCTCCTTTCCAGTTCTCTCGAGAGAGCCCAGGTGAAAGGAGCTGGAGGAGAGGAAGCATTGCTGAATCCTGGGGTAAGGGTGAAGCTAGGAGAAGGGGACCACGGGGAATCAAAGCAGCATCAGTGGTGAAGAGAAAGCCGCCAACAGCTGCTACCATTAGGGTCCCTGGGCTGGAACCCGAAGTAGAGGGCGGGCCCGGGTTCACCCCACCACCCCCATACTCTACAGAGAGCCTCTTGAGAGGGGAAGCAAGACTCGGTCCAGGCAGGAGGCCAGACTGTGCTCACTGAGCTCTATGGAGCACCAGAGACTGTGGGGTATTCCCCTTTCCCATCTGTCATACTGGCCAGTGATGACAGTAACTCAACAGGCTGTGATTCTTGCCACTGCACTGAGAAAAGGGAGGTCACATTGGGGCCTTATCGAGTTTCTGAGGCCACTGAATCCGCCCAGAAGTGCAGGACCCACCAATACAGGCTCAGAACTTTGTCACAACTGGTGTTAGCAGTGGGATTAGTTGATTTATCATTCACCGCGCCATGGAAGAAGGGGAGAGTTTTTTTAAAAAAATGTGCACTGGGTTTGGGTGTCCTCACCATGATGGAAGATATAATAAAAGCAATGATACAAGCCACTGCAGCGCAGCAGGAAGCCACCCAATCCAGGTGATGGCGCAACAAGAATCCATGCGGCTACAACAGAAGATTAACATATTATTGATAGGGCAGGCCACGCAGGATCGAGCCCTCTTGTAGGAGGTGGTAGACCAGTTGAAAGCCCTCACCGCCAAAAAACAAGGGTCTAAAGGGTTGTGAGTATGGAGGGCTGCCGGTTGTATATCGAAGATGACAGCCGATGACGACATAGAGGCATATCTCCTCTCCATTGAGAGGACTGCCTTGCAAGAGGCATGGCCCCAGGACCAGTGGGCCAGCATCTTTGCTCCCTTCGTATGTGGAGAAACTCACAAATCCTATCATGACATGCCCGCTGAAGCTGCCGTTGACTACCCTAGCTGAAAGCAGAGATCCTGGCGCGATCGGGCGTAACGACTGCAGTACAGGCCCAGAGATATCATGAGTAGAGGTACCAGGAGGGCAAGCCTCCGAGGTCCCAATTGTTCGACTTCATGCACCTCGCACGAAAATGGTTACGACCTGAGGCATGCAACCCAGAGGAAATGTTGGAAACTTTGGTCATAGACCACTACATGAGGGGATTGTCTCCAGATCTTAGAATCATAGACTATCAGGGTTGGAAGGGACCTCAGGAGGTCATCTAGTACAGTGGTTCTCAAAGCTGGTCCGCCGCTTCTTCAGGGAAAGCCCCTGGCACGCCACACTGGTTTGTTTACCTGCCGCGTCCACAGGTTCGGCCGATTGCGGCTCCCACTGGCCGCGGTACACCGCTCCAGGCCAATGGGGGCTGTAGGAAGGGCAGCCAGCACGTCCCTTGGCCTGTGCCGCTTCCCACAGAATACAGAAAATAAGTTTTTATACATTACTCTACATATCTGAAGACTGGGGAAGTGACTGTACCTCGATGCACTCCTAACTTCAAAACCCCCTTTTTGTATATACTGTTCAGGACAAAAAATTCCTTTCCCACAATTGATCTGAGTTCTAGCCCAGATATCTCATCTTACTTATCAGTAAGCTAAAGACATCTGCAAGTGAGCTGTCTGTGACAACAAATGAGTCTTATTGACCTAAACATCAAGTTCAGCTTTATTATGGCACCTGTCACAAAACACATAGCAAAAATTACTTGTCCATTACTACTAGCCCCGCTCTGTGAAGGGTCAGAGCCAGGGATTACACAAACTCCTTTACTGATTTCATATATTCCAACTTTTGGTAAACCACTAAGATTTAATCTAATTATAGAGAACATTTTAATATCACAGATACAAAGCCCTAAATTTGGAGATAACAAACACTTCGGTTTATACACAAAAAGGATTTTGGTTTCTATCTGTATAAAATAATTGTAGGGTTTAATATCTAATCACAGTGTATATCTCAACAAAACCTGAAATAATTTCATGGGGGAAAGAAAAGGTGCATACCTAGTCCAAGGATTTTCCCCCCGTTGAATTTTCAGGGCTAATCCAAAAAAATGAAGGTGTCAGAGTTTCTCAGATCACACAAAGTATTTTATATTAGAATTAGGCAACCTAAATATAGGGATCCATACCAGCTCCCTCTACAATAATGTTTTCTAGTAAATAGGTGCAAGGCACAGAGGTATAATTATTGTGAGAACCACTGCTCTGAAATGTTCCCAAATATTTGTCACTAAAATCTCAATAATGGAATAGAAGTAATATTTATTTCTGCAGTAAGAGGCTATCCGTGCTATCCTCACTCAAGGAAAACTTTCGTTGATTATCTATCTATCTATCTATCTATCTATCTGAGCTTAGTTACGCAAGTTCAAATACAGAGTTTTTCCACTGACATCAAGACTTTTTTCCGGAATCACACAACTGCAACTAAGAGCAGATTTTGTCCCTTTGCCCCCAACTATGAAAAAACATGACCCAGTTAGACAAAATATAGGGTCCTATTTTTCAGTGTTTATTTCAGAAAAAAAAAACCTCCTGTGGATATAACTTTGTGAGAGTGAGAGGATTTACTGTACTTAAACTTATATAACTGAGAGCAGAATTGTCCCCAAGGTTTTATATTTGGAGTGCTTTTATTCTGATTGTGTGTGGAATACTTTAGTAATATATTTAGCAAAACAACCTTTACTGTTAATTTTCCCAATTAAAAGAATTAAAAAAAAAGGAATATGTAAAAATGTAGTGTTCTTTTGGAGTCTGAAACCTTGATGGAAACAGTAAGTTCTTCTTCGAGTGCTTGTTCATGTCCATTCCAATCAGGTGTGTGTGTGCGCACGTGCACGGTGGCCAGAAGATTTTTCCCCTAGCAGCATCCGTCATGCTGGAGTCCTGCCTGCTGACCCACCACTCCTTCAGTTCCTTCTTACTGCCAGTGACAGTTGGCTGGAACTTCCCATAGCCCTTGCTTAGAGAGCATATTCTACAGTTCTTTGTATATAGTTTACCTTAGTCATTAGTAATTAGTGTAATTAGTAATTAGAGTTGTTGGGGGTCCCTCCCATTTTGACTCCCTGGAACCGTGGTATGCTGCGGTCCTCAGGGTTTAAAACCTGTGTGGCCTGTGTGAAGCGCATGCTGATGAGCGATCCACACTCCTCGTGCTTATGGTGCCTAGTGGAGGGTCACCAAAAAGATCACTGTAAGATCTGCCATGAGTTCCGCCCTAGAACTCTTAAAGAAAGGAAACAGTGGCTAACTGATCCTCATGGAGGCAGCTCTCCACCGGGCTCAGGGGAGCCAGTTCCTAACACAGCCTCCTCGATGTGGAGTGCCCCGATCCCATCGTTAAGCTTGGCACCGAGAAAAGACTCATCCCGGGGTGCTCGGCACCCACACGGTACCTCACGAGGCCCAGCTGAGAGCAGGCATTGATCCCACTCGCTGCTGCCTCAGAAGAAAAAGAAGCCAGACAGTCGGTCACCTCTGGCTAAATCCAGAGAAGTAAGACCCCAGGAGGGCCGCACCTCCGGATCCCCTACTGGGGTTGCATTGACTCCTGCCCAGGCGAGACAATTGAGTCCAGGCCTCCCATGGTCACTGGTCCGTACGGGTCAGCAGCTACAGCTCCCTTCGATGCTGGAACCTTTCAAAGCTGCTCGGGACCTGCTGCATGTTACAGAGCTGTTCTCACCCCTGAGGAGGGAGGAACTTGCAGCACTGGCAGTCCCACCTCGCCCCCAGGTGCAGTCAAGAGGGAAGCTGGCAATGATGTCCAAGCAGTCCCCCTCTCCATGTCCTTCGGCACTCTCCCACTTGGACAGAGAACCTACTCAGTCCCCAAGCTCTCGATGCTCAAAGCACCAAAGCTCGGCTCCTCCATAGTCTTCAGTCTCCGAGACCTCGGAGTCAGGGTCTGACTCCTACTGATCTAGGAGGAGTAGAAGCTGAAGATCAAGGTCAGGGAGAGATAGGAGAGAGCCCAAAGCGTGACCACCACAGTGGCAGAATCCACCACAGTGGCCATTCTGGACTCCCTGGGTCTTTCACCAAAGCCAGGGAAGAATTCAAGGGCACCACTCTGCTGCGTCTTCTGAGTCCTCAGCCACCTTTGTCCTGCCATCAACTGCGCAGTTTGCCTTGGTGCCTGCTCACATGCCAATGCCTCCAGCTGAGGCGCCGTTGCCAGCACCAGCCTCGGCACTGAAGACTCGTCTGACTTCGGCGCCAGCACCGAGCTCGACACTGACTACGGCACGGGCACTGACGACCCCGGCGATGTTTTCAGTGCTGTGCCCACCACCTTTATCGGCACAGGCAAGGGGGTTGGCACAGACTCCATTGATGGTTCCATCGGTGTTGCCAATGGCTGTGCCAACTCTGGGTTCGGCGTCAACAGCCCCAGGGCCGGCGAGTGCTCTGTCGGCACCAACACTGCTCTGACAGATGCGGGACCACTTGGGAGTGGATGGCAGGGAGCATACGCTTCTTATAGGTGCTTCCTGCTCATCGTCGCCAGAAGAGGCATTGGCGGGCACAGCCATAGTCCCAGCACTTGAGAACAACAGGGTGCTGCAGCAGTTGCTGCGAAGGGTTGCTCAGGGTCTGGGCATTAAGCTCGAGGAGGTAGTCGAGGAGGCTGATCCCATGGTGGACATCTTCGCACCCTCCGGACCTTCCCGTATTGCCTTTCTACTTATTAAAACCATTGTGGACACCACCAAGACCCTGTGGCAGACCCCAGATTCATTGCTGCCCACTGCCAAGTGCAATGAGAGGTGTTATTTCATGCCCTCCAAAGGGTATGAACATTTGTATTCCCACCCACCACCTGACTCTCTTGTTGTGGATGCTGCTAACCAGCGTGAGAGACAGGGTTTCCAAGGGCCCTCCCCAAAAAACAGGGAGGCTAAGTGACTAGCCCTTGTTGGGAGAAAGGTCTATTTTACAGGGTGCCTGCAGCTTCGTATCTCGAACCAGCAGGCTATCATCAGCAGGTACTCTTAAAACACCTGAGCGGTGATGGCCCAATTTATGGAGCTCCTCCCTTCAGACTCCCAAGCTGAGTTCTTGGCCTTGGTAGAGGAGGGGAAGCTAGTCTCCCTGGCTTCCCTCCAGGCCGTGTTGGACGGTGCAAATGCCACCACTAGGGTCACGGCTACTGGGGTGGCCATGAGAAGGGTCTCCTGCCTCCAAGTCTTGGGGCTCCCTTATGAAGCCCAGCAGACTATTCAGGACCTCCCATTTGAGGGTGTAACTCTTTTTTCTGAAAAGACAGACAAGAGGCTACACCGCCTGAAAAACTCACGAGCCACCCTCAAGTCGTTGGGCCTGCACACTCTCTCCACACTGCGGAGACACTTCAGAGCGCAGCCTCCTCTGAGATTCCATCAAGACAACCAACAGGACGGTTCTTGGAGAAGGAACAGGAGTGGCAGGAGCAGACAACACCCATCTTCAGGCCAGGGCTCTGGCCAACCCAAACCGCTTTCTGGCCCTAAGCTGGCCTTTTGAAGGTGTAGTTGAGGACGGCACACCAGATCAAAATCTGGATCTACCCCACCTTACCCTTTTCTCCTGTCTTTCCCCTTTCTACCGTGCATGGTCCCGTATCACTTCAGACTGTTGGGTGCTCTGCACGGTAGAGAGGGGATACTCCATCCAATTCTGTGCCCTCCCGCCCTTCCACCCTTCTTCCCCATCCCTCTTCAGGGACCCTTCTCACAAGCAGCTCCTTATCCAGGAGGTGCAGTTGTTCCTATCACTAGGGGCAGTGGAGAAGGTTCCTCAGGAACACAGGGGTGAGGGCTTTTATTCCTGGTATTTCCTAATACTGAAAGCCAAAGGTGGCCTCAGGCCTATCCTGGATCTGAGAGAACTCAACAAGTTCATGAATAAACTCAGGTTCTGCATGGTCTCCTAGGCATCCGTCATCCCCTCACTAGATCCAGCAGACTGGTATGCCACCCTCGACTTGAAGGACACATATTTTCATATCGCAATCATTCAGCCCCACAGAAAGTACCTCAGGTTTGTGGTCAACAGTACCCACTACCAATTTACCATCCTCCCATTCGGCCTGTCCGCAGCACCTCGAGTCTTCACCAAGTGCATGGCAGTTGTCGCTGCGTTCTTGCAAAGGCACCTGGTACAGGTATTTTCATACCTCGACCTCAAAAGCCACTCCAGGACCCAAGGGGAAGCTCAGGTCAGATTCATCAGAGCCACCTTCAGCAGCATCGGTCTACTTCTAATTGAAGCAAAATCGACTCTGTCTTCTGTCCAAAGGATAGAGTTCCTAGGGGCAGTACTGGACTCGATCCAAGCTAGGCCATACCTGCCGGAGGCAAGGTTTCAGGCCCTGAACGATATAATTCGAGGCCTCAGACAGTTTCCCACCACTACAGTGAGGAACTGCCTGAAACTTCTCATGGACACATGGCTGCCTGTACCTACGTGGTGCAGCATGCCAGACTCGGGCTTCGACCGCTTCAGTCATGGCTTGTGTCAGTGTATCGCCCAGCCCAGGACAGCTTGGACAGGATCGTGACCCTGCCTCACCCAGTCCTCGACTCCCTCCTGTGGCAGATCAACGTTCAGGAGGTGTGCTCAGGGATTCCCTTTGCCGCCCCACAGCGGTCTCTGTCACTGGTGATGGACATGTCAGACTTGGGCTGGGGAGCTCATCTGGGACACTGCAGGACTCAAGACCTCTGGTTTCAAGCAGATCTGGGTCTCCACATCAATGTCAGAGAGCTGAGAGCGGTGTGCCTGGCATGTCAGACATTCTGTCCTTATCTAACTGGACAATGTGTATCAATCATGATGGACAATACAACAGCAGTGTTCTATATCAACAAACGGGGGTGCACATTCCTCTTCCCTGTGCCAGGAAGCCCTGATGCTGTGGGACTTCTGTGTAGAACATTCAATACACCTGCAGGAGTTGTACCTCCCTGAGGTACAGAACGAGCTGGTGGACCGCCTCAGCAGGTCGTTCCACAGCCATGAGTGGCCCTTTCACCCAGAGGTCACAATTTCAATCTTCCAGAGGTGGGGTTTTCCCCTGATAGACCTCTTTGCCATGCGATGCAACAGGAAATGCCAGCAGTTCTGCTCCTTCCAGAATCACAGCCCAGGCTCCAGCATGGATGCATTCCTCCTCCATTGGGGAGGTTCTCTCCTATATGCCTTTCCACTCATACCGGTCGTTCACAAGGTGCTCCTCAAGATCCACAGAGATCGAGCTCAGGTCATACTGATAGCACCAGCCTGGCCCTGTCAGCAGTGGTACACATCCCTCCTACTCATGTCCGTGGGAGCCCCAATTGCCTTGCAACTCTCCCCAGACCTTCTTACACAAGATCACGGACATCTCCAGCACCCAAACCTCCAGTCTCTTCGTCTCATGGCATGGAAGCTCCATGGTTAAAACTGTTGGAGCTTTCCTGTTCAGACCAGGTTAAACAGGTCCTCCTTGGAAGTAGAAAACTCTTTATGAGAGCCACATACCTTGCAAAGTGGAAGAGAATTTCAATCTGGTCGGCGCAGCACCATTCGCCCCCAACACTAGCTTCAATGCCGCTTATTCTGGACTACCTCCTCCATCTGAAACAGGAGGGTCTCTCGTTGTCTTCTATAAGGGTGCACTTAGCCACCATCTCAGCCTTCCACCCGGGCACGCAGGGCTGCTCTGTGTTTGCTAGCCCCATGGTCAGTCAATTCCTAAAAGGGCTTGACAGGCTATACCCTAACATCAGCCTGTCCATCAGCCTGGAACCATCAGAGGTCCATCAGCCTGTCCCTTCTTGTGACCTCAACTTGGTCCTTTCTAGGGTCCTGGGGCCCCCCTCTGATACATAAGCAACATGCTCCCTGCTCTACCTCTCTTACAAGGTGGCGTTCCTGGTAGTGATAACGTCGGCGAGGAGGGTGTCTGAGCTCAGGAACCTAATATCAGACCCTCCCTACACCATGTTCTATAAGGACAAGATTCAGCTCAGACCTCATCCTTCTTTCCTCCCAAAGGTTGCATCTCAGTTTCACATGAACCAGGACATCTTTCTCCTGGTATTCTACCCTAAGCTGCATTCCAGCGGCAGAGAGCAGAGACTCCACTCTCTGAATGTCCGTAGGGCGCTGGTCTTCTACATCAAGAGAACAAAACCATTTACAAAATTGGTCCAGTTATTTGTGGCAGTGGTGCACAGGATGAAAGGTCAGCCTGTGTCATCCCAATGCATCTCGTCATGGATAGCACTCACGAATACAGGACACTACAACATGGCAGGTGTTCCTGCACCTCCGATCACTGCACACTCCACCAGGGCGCATGCTTCATCTATAGAATTCCTGGCTCAGGTTCCCACTCAGGAAATCTGCAGAGTGGCAACGTGGTCCTCCATACACACTTTCACCGGGCACTATGTGATTACCCAGCAGGCCAGAGACTATGCGTCCTTCAGATGAGCAGTACTCCAATCAGTGGACAACTCTGACCCCACCTCCTGAACTTGGGCTTATGAGTCACCTGATTGGAATGGACATGAACAAGCACTCGAAGGAAAAAAAAACAGTTACTCACCTTCTTGTAACTCTTGTTCTTTGAGATATGTTGTTCATGTCCATTCCAATACCCACCCTCCTACCCCTCTGTTGGAGTAGCCGGCAAGAAGGAACTGAGGGGTTGGCAGGTCGGCAGGGCTCTATATTGAGCACCGTGAAGGCACGCCTCCAGGGGGCCCCCAGACCGACCCGACGGATGCTCCTAAGGGAAAAATCTTCCAGCGCACGCACCTGATTGGCATTGCACATGAACAACACATCTCGAAGAACAACAGTTAGGAGAAGGTGAGTAACTATTTTTTACCATTGAATTCTGAGTACTTACATTCACCCAGCACAGAGGTTTAAAAGGATAATTCAATTGTTTTGAGATAAAAACCTTTTGAAAACCTTATGCAGACAGGCCTGTGAGTCATGCCTGTCGCTCCACCCCCAATTTGCAATGGGGGGAGAGCAGAGATGTACAAGGCAGGACCCAGGTGGTGGTGATCAAACAGGGGGTGGAGGGCTGAATTAAAGCAGAGGGGGACAAGACAGAAGCTGGAGGGGTGGGGCACTTTTGAGCAGAGGTTAGCAGAGGCTATAGGATTAGGCCAGTAGAAAATATGGCATATCCTGGAATGGTTGAGAGCACAAGGGACCTTGACTAGTGCTATGCCTGAAAAACACTTTTCAGAGTGCTTTCCGTTTTCATACAGTATAGCAGGATGTTAGCCCATGCTGTATTTCTTTAAACATGGATCTACTTATATCTTGTTAACTTCTCAGATACCCTTCTCATACTACACCAATAATGATTCCCTGTCTTTGAAATATGAAGCAAATGTGCATAATCTTAGACTGCTGTTATTCTTTTGCAGATAATGAGGAGCGGCAAAAAGGGACTCATTTTTAATACCCAAATTGTTACAGTGGAAATGGAGAAAGATCTGAAAATGAATTTGCCAGTGATGTTACAATGGGAGTGAGGTGCCTAGGCACTTTAATATATCCAGTTAAACACCTATCTGCATTTTGAGGTTCCTAAATGCCTTAAAAATCTGTCTCTGCTTCCTAAGAAGCCCCATCAAGGCACCCCTCTCTTTAGGCTCTGGCAGTTTCTCTGGGCAGGAACTGATTCTCTTTCCTGTTCTCATGGAGGGATTTCCTCCTATCACAACCAGCCTCCACTGGAGGAGCTCAAAGCATTCTCTCAACATTAATGAATAAAACAACCTACCACCTTGTGAGGCAATGAGCAGTATTGTCTCCTTGTACAGATGGGGAAAGTGAAGTACAGGGAGCTTTGGTCACTCTCCCCTCTAGATTCAGGAATTTTTGGCAGAGGTAGGAACTCAGGTCTCCTCATTGTCCTGCCCATTAGCTATAGCAGTTACAGTATCATTGCTTCTTCCCTTTGGAAATTTCCTATTTGTTTGAAATCCCCTTTATATACAAGAGGGAATACAGATAGAACCAGGGGTATCTCTCATGCTGTTGGAAATTGTAACGTTACGGGAGATTCTGGGCTGTGTATGAACTTTCCTTTCCTCCTTCTCCCAGGAATCAGATTTCTAATCTGCATGTCAAGACTCAGCAGACAGGTTGAGTGATAAAATTTTGTAGCTGGTTGTGGTCAATGCTAATGGATTTTTCAAGGTGTAAAATCTTGTCTATGCTCAATACAAAGCTGTCTTCTGAAATGTATTTGCTAGCCCATTTTAATGAACATGTTTTAAAACACTAAACATGGGCTCTGGTTGGTGTCAGTGCTTCCAACCCATCCATAAAGATTTGGGCCCTTCTGTCAATTTGCTGGATCAGAGAGAAGGCTCTCAGTCAGTTATAACTCAGGCTACTTATCCTTTCTTTGTCCTTTGTCCTCTGGAGAATCCAGTTCAAACTAGGATGGGGAGCCTCCCCTGGAGGTGGGACCTCTCTGCACTGTTAATTTCTCTAATGAGCCCCCACTGTTCTTAGTTCCTGGAGAGCTGTGGTTACCCTTCCTTGTGGAATTACATAAGAACCCTGGCCTGCCAGGATCATAAAAACCCTGCCAGGATTCATAAACATAGTACTTTCAGATTTCCTAAAGAGAAGGGAGGAAATTACCACATTTGTTACAATGTTAACAGTGGTAGGAACTGTAAATTTTGTTCTTCTCTTGCCAAGCAACTCTAGAAAGAAATTGGTATGCACTCTTATGTTTTCACCTGAATTTTGATCTTTACCAGAATGAGACTCATTTTAACTGTAAACGCTGCATACCAGAAAGCTTGGAGACTTTAATTCTGGCTATTATTTTCATTCTGATTGTGAAAATAAGCATGGAGTAAAACAAGCAAGCCATTGCTGCTTAGATGAGAAAATAACTTTGAAACATAAAATCATAGAATCATAGAATAACAGAGTTGGAAGGGACCTCTGGAGTCCATCTAGTCCAACCCCCTGCCCAGAGCAGGACCAATCCCAACTAAATCATCCCAGCCAGGGCTTTGTCAAGCCTGACCTTAAAAACTTCTAAGGAAGGGGATTCCACCACCTCCCTAGGTAACGCATTCAAGTGTTTCACCACCCTCCTAGTGAAAAAGTTTTTCCTAATATCCAACCTAAACCTCCCCCATTGCAACTTGAGACCATTACTCCTTGTCCTGTCATCTGCTATCACTAAGAATAGTCTAGATCCATCCTCTTTGGATCCACCTTTCAGGTAGTTAAAAGCAGCTATCCAGTCCCCTAATCATTTTTGCTGCCCTTCGCTGGACTCTCTCCAATTTATCCACATCCTTCTTGTAGTGTGGGGACCAAAACTGGACACAGTACTCCAGATGAGGCCTCACCAATGTCGAATAGAAGGGAACGATCTCGTCCCTCGATCTGCTGACAATGCCCCTACTTATACACCCCAAAATGTCATTGGCCTTCTTGGCAACAAGGGCACACTGTTGATTCATATCCAGCTTCTTGTCCACTGTCACCCCTAGGTCCTTCTCTGCAGAACTGCTGCCTAGCCATTCGGTCCCTAGTCTGTAGCGGTGCATGGGATTCTTCCGTCCTAAGTGCAGGACTCTGCACTTGTCCTTGTTGAACCTCATCAGATTTCTTTTGGCCCAATCCTCTAATTTGTCTAGGTCCCTCTGTATCCTATCCCTACCCTCCAGTGTATCTACCACTCCTCCCAGTTTAGTGTCATCCGCAAACTTGCTGAGGGTGCAATCCACACCATCCTCCAGATCATTAATGAAGATATTGAACAAAACCGGCCCCAGGACCAACCCTTGGGGCACTCCGCTAGATACCAGCTGCCAACTAGACATGGAGCCATTGATCACTACCCGTTGAGCCCGACAATCTAGCCAACTTTCTACCCACCTTGTGGTGCATCCATCCAGCCCATACTTCTTAACTTGCTGACAAGAATACTGTTGGAGACCGTGTCAAAAGCTTTGCTAAAGTTGAGGAATAACACGTCCACTGCTTTCTGTTCATCCACGGAACCAGTTATCTCATCATAGAAGGCAATTAGATTAGTCAGGCATGACTTGCCCTTGGTGAATCCATGCTGACTGTTCCTGATCACTTTCCTCTCCTCTAAGTGCTTCAGAATTGATTCCTTGAGGACCTGCTCCGTGATTTTTCCGGGGACTGAGGTGAGGCTGACTGGCCTGTAGTTCCCAGGATCATCCTTCTTCCCTTTTTTAAAGATGGGCACTACATTAGCCTTTTTCCAATCTTCCGGGACTTCCCCCGATCGCCATGAGTTTTCAAAGATAATGGCCAATGGCTCTGCAATCACATCCGCCAACTCCTTTAGCACTCTCGGATGCAATGCATCCGGCCCCATGGACTTGTGCTCGTTCAGTTTTTCTAAATAGTCCCGAACCACTTCTTCCTTCACCGAGGGCTGGCCACCTCCTCCCCATGCTGTGCTGCCCAGTGCAGTAGTCTGGGAGCTGACCTTGTTCGTGAAGACAGAGGCAAAACAAGGATTGAGTACGTTAGCTTTTTCCACATCCTCTGTCACTAGGTTGCCTCCCTCATTCAGTAAGGGGCCAACACTTTCCTTGGTTTTCTTCTTATTGCCAACATACTTGAAGAAACCTTTCTTGTTACTTTTAACATCCCTCGCTAGCTGCAACTCCAGGTGTGATTTAGCCTTCCTGATTCCATTCCTACATGCCCAAGCAATATTTATATACTCATCCCTGGTCATTTGTCCAATCTTCCACTTCTTGTAAGCCTCTTTTTTGTGTTTAAGATCAGCAAGGATTTCACTGTTAAGCCAAGGTGGTCGCCTGCCATATTTACTATTCTTTCTACACATCAGTATGGTTTGTCCCTGTAACCTCAATAAGGATTCTTTAAAATACAGCCAGCTCTCCCGGACTCCTTTCCCCCTCATGTTATTCTCCCAGGGGATCTTGCCCATCAGTTCCCTGAGGGAGTCAAAGTCTGCTTTTCTGAAGTCCAGGGTCCGTATTCTGCTCCTTTCCTTTCTTCCTTGTGTCAGGATCCTGAACTCAACCATCTGGTCACTGCCTCCCAGGTTCCCATCCACTTTTGCTTCCCCTACTAATTCTTCCCGGTTTGTGAGCAGCAGGTCAAGAAGAGCTCTGCCCCTAGTTGGTTCCTCCAGCACTTGCACCAGGAAATTGTCCCCTATAGTTTCCAAAAATTTCCTGGATTGCCTGTGCACCGCTGTATTGCTCTCCCAGCAGATATCAGGATGATTGAAGTCTCCCATGAGAACCAGGGCGTGCGATCTAGTAGTTCTGCAACTTGCCGGAAGAAAGCCTCATCCACCTCATCCCCCTGGTCCGGTGGTCTATAGCAGACTCCCACCACGACATCACCCTTGTTGCTCAGGCTTCTAAACTTAATCCAGAGACTCTCAGGTTTTTCTGCAGTTTCATACTTGAGCTCTGAGCAGTCATACTGCTCCCTTACATACAGTGCAACTCCCCCACCTTTTCTGGCCTCCCTGTCCTTCCTGAACAGTTTATACCCATCCATGACAGTACTCCAGTCATGTGAGTTATCTCACCAAGTCTCTGTTTTTCCAGTCACATCATAATTCCCTGACTTTGCCAGGACCTCCAGTTCTCCCTGCTTGTTTCCCAGGCTTTGTGCATTTGTATATAGGCAATTGAGATAACCCTCTGATCGCCCCTTGTTCTCAGTATGAGGCAGGAGCCCTCCCCTCTCACACACTCCTCTCAAATGCTGGTGTGTCTGTTTCAGACATTTGTGTGCGGAGAAAAGGTGTCAGAAAAAATCTCTCTTAAGATGGCTTCAGAGGACTGCTCCAAACTACACTCTATTATCTAGATAATTTATAGCTAATTTCTACAAAATACATAGATCATAATGACCCCTACTGGATCATCACTTTTCCTAACTTCCAATAAACTTCTACTATCAGAGGAGCCCAGACTCAAGGGCTTCCAACCACCAAGGTTTTCAGTCTCACTTGTTTCCTTTTCTCCCCCTCCTCCCATTCTTATTAGCAAAAACTGCCAACTAGTTTTGACCTTGCTTCTGAAAGCCTGTTTTCCAATTATCCCTTACCTATGTGGGGTTCTATTTTATTAATACATGGTGGCTGAATGCACATAATATGTTTGCAATTGGCTCGATCACATTCTAGGGTACACACATCCCTCAAATCTAGGGTAATATTGTGAGTGTTGCCATTTATTTCAGTGGAACCAGGATTTCACCTCACCTATTTCCTTCATCTAACCAGGAAGTTACTGAGCAGTTTATGACTCAGAGTCTGGAATCACTGCATGCTCAGAACTCCCAGTAAAGTCCTTGTGATTGCTGAATGATACCTCATAAATCAAGCAGGCTCTTATAATTGTGTACTTTTACTATTAATTAGCAGCTAATTTCTTTATTTGTTTAATCTAGTCGCTCTCTCCCTCTTGACACTTACGCAGTGCTCACCACTGGGGTTCTGGTTATCTTACAGTTTTAAAAAGTCACCACAATAAAATCTCCTTTTTCTCCCTCTTTTTTCTAACACCAATGTTGGAACATTCTTACTCTTAATGTTTGATTTGGTTTTGCTGTTCTGTTATAGCAGGAAAGCTAAATCAGAGGAACAGGTTTATATTTTTCAGCTGAAGAATGAGAATTATGGAGATTCTTTCAATTAGTAGAGATTGGCTATCATCCTGCTTCCACTGAAGTTAAGAAGAAGTTGCCATGTAAAACCATGGGAACATGATTTAACAATATGGGTGGGTGTGGGAGGGTGTCTGCACATACACATATATGCCCTTGTGTAACACTGAAAAAAATCCACATTCCGTTAATGATTGACAAATGTTTTCTCTTTACTGTTCACTCTCACTCAACAATATTGACAGAAAAGAGAGGAAAGAGTACTTGGTTATTTCAGGCCCTAATTGTAGAGAGCTGTGACTGAAGAGGAAACTTTAAATACATGTGGTTTTTTGTGTATGTTTTTTTTTAATGTCAATCCCAGTTGAATTAGAAATGTTTCTGACTTACTAGTTTTCAAAGCATCTTATGTTATTTTGCTGGTAATTGTAGAAAAGGGCTTAGTATTCACAGACACAAACACACACAGATACACACACACTCAAAACAGATTTGTCAGCATCACTAATACATGGGATTAACATGGTCTAGTACAGAACAACATCCACATGTCAGTAATACTAAAGGAGCTGGGAAAATTCCAGTTTATGTTGGGAATCTCCAGAGTGGGAGGTAGCTCTCTATGTGTTCTATGATACTGCAGTGACTTTTGAAAAATTGAGGTTATTGGGTAATGGCTGCTACTGCTTCCATTGACTTCATTGGGAATTGGATTGAGCTCTTAGAAAGGCCCGAGCAGGAAGGTCCTTGAGGAACCAGAAAACTTGCCCTTGAATTAATCTTTTCTAACCATTTTCATGTCTGTCTTTCAGAACCTGGTGAACTGAGAACTCAAATAGGTAAGAAGAATGACTTTTCAGTTAATGAAGTAGATCACTACATAGTACTCCTATTTCAGATCACAGCCAGCACAGGAGAGTCCAATATACAGAACGATGGGAAATGGTTCTATTTTCAAATGCTGATAACTTTGTGAAACATAGAATCATAGAAAGAGCCACCTTTGGGGCTCCAAATGCTCAGCCTTTTTCTCTGACCAAAGCAGGTTCATTTGCTATTTTTTTTTTCCTTTTCTCTCTCATTCTTTTGACTGAGAAGACTTTGACAATTCACCTGTGTACGTACTTTTTTCTAAATGTTCTTAATTGCCCTCAGGTCAACTTTTCTAAGGTTTTCAATTTTGTATAGCAGCTGCGCCTCACTGATCAGTTTTGTTCAATTTTGCTCTGGAAGAGGAGGTTGATTTGGACTATTGCTAGTTATGAGCTTCTGAAAATCATATACCGAGTTTGTGGAGTAAGTTATTCAGCTAAACATTTCAGTTCAGTATTGGAATCATGCACATGCAACTATCATAGTCTTGCATCATCTTCCCAGTCACTAAAACTGTTCCAGACAGGCCTGTCATGCTACTGTACTAGATATGGTCTGCCTTCAGGTCTTCCCTTTTAGCAAGGTACACACCAGATGTGGTCATCATAAGATCCTTTAATGCTCTGCCAGGTATTGGGGAGGTTAGCTTGAATAAGTTAACTTACTTACAATTCCACCTAGTCACTGAAAAGTATGATATAGTTACTTTTCATTACATCTCCCCCTTGAAGTTCGACATTCCTGTCATTTACAGAATTTATTCTTTCTCGCTATTTTTGAAGTTCACTATGTATCAGTCTGTTAACTGTCTCTGAATCATACTGGTTTTCTAACTATATGTGCAGAATGCATAACAGCTTGGTCATCTGGCTGTCCATTAGTGTCAAAGAGTTCCTGTGGGGTCATCTTCAGATTCTACCTTCACCATGCCTGTGTTGATTTTTTCTTTCTAAGGAACAAACTGTAGATGTTGATGGCTTCTTTTGAACTCTCCACTGTTGGTCTCTATCACATATTATCTGGTTGCTGAATTCTTTTTCTTCAGTTCCTTTAATAAGCTTGTTTTATAATTCAAAATGTTGTAAATATTTGTTCCAGTCTGTCCATCGTGAAGGTTTGTCAAAACTTCAGTTTTCTGTTGCATTGTAGAGTGGCATGTTGATGAGATCCTGCAACCTTACTTCTTGTTCCTTCTGTTTGCAACTTTCTGTTTTCCCCTGGTTGTGTTCTCCTCTGCCACTAATTAACTTCTAACAGATGTCATGTCCAGTGCCAGATTTGGACTGGCCACATGTCTTCCTTCTGACACAGGTACACACCACATGTTTTCATCAGAAGATCCTTTCATGCTCTGCCAACTATGGCTCAGGTTAGTTTAAATAAGGTATTTTGCACACCATGCCAATTAGTGGCTGAATAGTAGAATATAGTTGAAAATTCCATTACAAGGCATGGAAATTTAGGTTCTAGTAAAAATCATCATCTTACTTTGACTGTTTCACCCATTAAAATGCCTGCAGCCCATAGGAAAGGTGTGCAGGTGTGGGGATCAAGAGGCCCAACTTGTCCAGAAGTCAGCTGAGGAAATGGTGTCAACTTGAAATCTATACAGGCCGTAAATCATGCCTGCACGCAATTTACAGTTGTGTTCCTGATATCTGTCACAGAGTACGGCTGCTTAGAATTCACTAGTTACATCAATATAAAACAGGAGTAAATGAGAGAAGAATTAGACCTAATTGCTGTTATTTAGATAGCTAAATTGTAATATTAATATCAATAATAATAATAATATTGATTAATTTAAACTCTAGATGAGTAAATTATGACTAAACTATTTAATTGGAAGGGCTTAATTCTCCTTATTTTGGGGTAGTGGCTGACATTACAGGAGTACAAAAAAATGCCTAAAACTTATTCTAATACATTCAGTATGATCTTACACTTCTACAATCGTATACCCCAATCTTGCAAGTGGGTCTGTGAAGGTGGACACTTTTGTCTACACAAATCCTCACTGACATCAGTGAGGATCCAGTCAGTCAAACATCTGCACATGTGCATTTATTTACAGGACTAGGGACTTAGCAAGAACCACAAAAAAATGAAATAGTGATAGACACAAGGAGATCAGTCTATTTGGCTTAACAAAGGAAAGATTAAGGGGTGACTTGATTTTCTATAAGTAGCTACATGGAAAATAAATTTTTAATAATGGGATCTTCAATCTAGCAGAGAAAAGTGTAACATGATCCAATGGCTGGAAGTTGAAGATAGGCAAATTCAGGCTGGAAATAAGACATTTTTACAGTGAGGCTAATGGACCATTGCAACAATTTAGCAAGGGTCATGAGAGATTCTCCATCACTGACAATTTTTAAATGAAGATTGGATGGTTTTTTTTCCTAAATTATCTCCTCTAGGAATTATTTCTGGGAAGTTATATGGCCTTTGTTGTTATACAGGTCTCTTCTAGCTTTAGAGTCTATAAATCTATTAATTTAAAAAAGGTGGATTCTTCTTTGAGTGATTTCCCATGTTGATTCTACTGTAGGTATGTGCGTGCCTCGTGCACAGATGTTGGAGATTTTTTCCCTCAGTGGTACCTGTCAGGGTGGCTTGAGCACCCTCTATCAATATGTGCTACTGTGTGCGGGTATAAGAAGCCAGAGCCACCCTGGACCCCCTCAGTTCCTTATTGCCAGTGATGGTTCATGGAGCGATTTCAAACTTGTTTATTGTAAATAATTCATTGTAAATAATTGTGGTTAATTATTGTTTGTTGTTAGATAGTTTCTTATGTAACTTAGTGTTAGATTTCTGTTTTTCTTTTTTTTTTCTTTTTTTGTCCTTTGGGACAATTTATTTTGTTTCAGTATCGGATTTGAATTCAATGGGAGGGATAGAGAATGCTCTGTCAACAGAATCAGCAGAGTTGAGTACCAGTACTGAAGGGACCACGCCAGTGCTATAAGGATGAGACAAGCATGGTCCTTTTTTATTTTGGATAAGACTCTGGGGAGCAAAGGAATTGTAGGGAAGGCATAAAGAAGCGATTGTTTGCAATCCTTGAATAATTTGTCCTAGAATTTAGCAATGTTCCCCAGCTTGTGTAGCCATATTGACTCAGGAGTGCCTACTGGATTGCAATCCTGAGTTGCAGGCCCCATAAGGAATAAAATTTATGATCGAACAGGTCTACTCTTTTTGAGTCTTTGCTCTTAAATGTGATGGCTTGTTATAAGAACAGTAGGACAATGGAACAGGCTGCCTAGAGAGGTTGTGGAAGCTCCTTCATTGGAGGTTTTCAAAAAGAAGCTGGGTAGCCATCTGTCTCGGATGGTTTAGACACAACACATTCTGCATCTTTGCAGGGGGTTAGAGTAGATGACCCTTGCAGTCCTTTTTACCCCTCTGGTTCTATGATTCTATGACATGTGCAACACATCCCAAAGAACAACAATTAAGGAAAAGCAGAAAACCATTTCTTACAGCACTTTGTTACCATGTATATGATATCTTACCAAATTCTTTCTTTGAAAAGAGAGGAGTCATTTTTTGGGCCGGACCCTTGCGGAGATAAAGAAAGAAGGAGGCATGCGTCAGGACCCTAATTGGGCCCTGGGTGATTGCTACTTCCCACCACCCAACACAGATGTAATGAGGTAGAGTAGTGCCCGTATAAGAAAAATTAAAACTACTGATTATTCCTCAAAAAAAGTTTTTAATGACTTTTGACTATAAAGGCAACACAGACAAAATAAGAAAAGCAAGAATAAAGACCAACACTGAATAAGGATTAATATAAATGGCAAGTTATACTGAAGACAAGCACAAGTACATGTAAAGTTATTATTCATCAGCTACTTACTACTATTCTTAACACTATAGAATCAATACAGACTTGAGATCAATTCAGCTCAAGCAACCAGACTTCTTTACTCCATAAACTTATACTGCATGCAACCAGACTTCTTTACTCCATAAACTTACCCTGCATTTGTCCGAAAATACGTTACCCTTCAGTCGGCCGTTTTCTGCACTGGTCAGGTACAGACAGTCGAGAAGTGCACGTCCTTTCGGTTCAGGAGGTGTGGGTGAGGTTTCCCTTATGACCGAAACACACACACAGTCCCGTGCCTTGTACTTTTTATCTGATCTGTTGGCCATGTTTTAAAACAGACCAACCAATTAGGGTAGGCCAAATTTTCAGTGTAGTTAGTGTTGTTGATTTGACTGTATAATTTATGGTTACTTATCTCATTGTAGCCAATTGTTTCATAGATTATTTTACCACATAGGAGTCAGCACGTTTTGACCACAAATCTTAGCTTCCTTTTGCAAAGCTTGCTTTTTAGAGTTTCCGGAAGTTTGAGGCCTAACGTTGACAATACTTTTGTTCAGTTCAAGCTTGACAATACAGTTGTTCAAATTATTCACAACCCTGTGAGAAGTTGAGTTCCCTATGAAATGAGAGTAATAGTCCTTTCATTTTCCCACCCTGTGTCTACCTTGTTTATGGAGATTGGGAGCTCTAGGGGCAGCTCCTCTTACTATGTGTATGGAGAGTGTCTTGCACAGCAGGGCATTGATTGCATTGTTCTAGATGTTAGTGTTATACAAATAAACAATAATAATACTCAGTGACTGTCTTTACCTCTTTAGTTTAAAATGCTTAAAGACTACATTTGCTAGGTCTGCAGAGTTTGTAATCTTCTTCCACCAAAAGTATCTGGTTCATGGAGCTTAGAAAACATGTCAAGTATTTCTGAGGCTTCTAAGTATCTCAAATTTCTGGTTGAAAGGCATTTTTTTTAAAAGAATGTATATGCTGTAGTTTGTTTGAGCTTGGATCCACAATCTTTGTCCATCTTATTATCATGACGAGACCATTTTCAATATATGGATCCATCTCAGGGTTCAGATTTCAAACACCACCTGTTTGGGTTCTGTCACAACTCTAATACTAATTATAACGGAATCCTCACTCTCCTACCATAACTATTTCTCTCAAAGATTTGAATAATTAGTAATATAATTACATAATTCAAAAGTTTTCTATAAAGTTTTACTATGATGTTTAAGAGTCAATTAAATGAAAATGTAAGTGACAGGAAAGTGCAATTACCTTTTGGAGAAAAACAATGTGGATTTAAAAATATATATAATATTGTTTTTTGTCTTAGCAGAGACAGCTGATCCAGCCAAGGGTATGTTTCTATTGATTCCTACATGTACCACAAGAGTGGGTTTGTTTTATTACTTGCTTAGGAAAGCTAAATACTCTAGAAGTTAGGGAAGCTAAAACCAGTAGGGTTTCTGAAAGACCATAAGGGGTCAAACACTGGGCAAGGGAAGGAATGTCTTGAGGTTTTGTTGTTTGTTTGTTTGTTTTGTTTTTAGAAGAATACTGTCTATTTTTTTTTACCTATATAAGATTCCATAATTGTTGCTCTGCCTGTGTATCACTTTGAAGCCTAGAATATCTGTTGAGTCAGTGTGATGTGACAGAAACAGCTACATGTATGGTTAAGAGAGCTCTTTTTTGTTCAGAATATCACGAGGTTCAATCATCACTGGGATCATGATCTGTTTCTATCCAGTTTTTAAGTTCTCAGTCATTGAATTACATCTGTGTGACAGTTACAGCATTGGTTTTCAGCAAGTTCATATACATAGTGTGACAAAGTTCCTCCTCTACCTTGGTGGGTCTTGCGCTTATTGGCGGATTTACTCGCCTTGGAGCTTCACAGCGGCCCTCAGATGGGGCGTATTCATGAACCCACAGTCCAGATCAACTCCTCCTGTGTCTGACCAGGAGTTGGGCAGGCCCGGGTTCCCCCCAAACCTCCCTCTACTCCAGGTTCCAGCCCAGGGCCCTGTGGAATTCAGCTGTCTAGAGTGCCTCCTGGAATAGCTGTGCGACAGCTACAACTCCCTGGGCTACTTCCCCATGGCCTCCTCCCAACACCTTCTTTATCCTCACCATAGGACCTTCCTCCTGGTGTCTGATGATGCTTGTACTCCTCAGTCCTCCAACAGTATGCGTTCTCACTCTCAGGTCCTAGTGCCTCTTGCTCCCAGCTCCTCACACGCACACCACAAACTGAAGTGAGCTCCTTTTTAAAACCCAGGTGCCCTGATTAGCCTGCCTTAATTGATTCTAGCAGCTTCTTGATTGGCTGCAGGTGTTCTAATCAGCCTGTCTTAATTGTCTCCAGAAGTTTCCTGATTGTTCTGGAACCTTCCCTGTTAGGAGACGGAATCGTTTCTTCGTTCGCTCCTGAGCTATCTGCTTTCCTTTCTTTCCTGAAGCCCCCTGGCCCAGATTTTTCACACTTTTTCTTTCGCTTAGTTTCCCCCCCCCGCGTTTGGGCCGGACGCTTTGTTTTTTTGGTTTCGTTTTCTCCCGCTTTTCTGAGCTGCGTCAGTGTGCTGGCCGGTCGCCAGCACCCCCCCCGGATGCCTGCTTTTGGATTTTGCTTTTTGCTTAATTGAAACCCCCGGAGGAGGGGGGGAGGACTGCCGACCCGCTGTCCAGAGAGGGGAGTGGACGCCCCCAGACCCAGCCGTTTTGTTTTTTGCCTGGACTTTTTTCTTATCACTACAACATTCCTAGCTGCCGAGAGCCTTGGGACAGAGCCAACAGCTGCAACAGATGCCAGAGGCCGGAGAACTCGCCCGAGCAGTTATAAATCATCGTGGAGAGAAGCCGTAAGACTGAGGGATTTCCTTTGAATTATACCCTCGGGGGGGGGGAGTTGACTGCGTTCCAGCTGCGTCTGTGGCGGCACAGGGGTGTAGCAGGGAGCTACCCCCAGATCCACCGGTGCCCCCAACCCCCCCACCACTACTACGACTATCACGGCCCCCGCTGCCTCGTCCCTGCTGGCGATCTGCCATCTGCCTTCGGATCCAGCTGTTTGCTTTGGACTTTGCCTTTCGGACCGGACATAACAACCAACCAAACGAGACTCTTTGGACAATTGTGGTGGGTCGTCCTCCCTCCAACCCCCACCCCCCGGATTGTTTATCCCATAGTTTACCCCTACTACCGGACCCCGATTTTTGCCCCCCCCCCTTCTTCCGGTGTCTCCCTGTCTCTCCCTGCTTACAATGGCAGAGATGGAGAGACGCAAGGCCCCTCCAACGAAATTGGTTGTCCCTTCCCCATCTACCCCCCTGCCCACCCCTCAAGATTTTCCCACCGCCTCCATTGTTAGAACCCCTGCCCCCGCCCCCGCTGGGGCCTCGGCAGTGGGAGGCACCGGGGCAATTACTACTGCTGCTTTGGTTTTTGCCCCATTAGATTCTAGGAACCCCCCCCCAGTTCGACGGAAGGGTCGGGGCGGGCCGAAAGGAAAGGGCCCCGCTAAAGCCGCTGGGCCCTCCATGGCAGAGGCCGCCCCCACCACTGTGGCCTCATCATCGATCGTGGCACCCCTCCCAGCTGTTCCCTCCACCAGCTCTGCGACCGTCCCTCCCCCGGCCCCCAGGACGTATGCCCGGGCGGCGGCAGGCTCCCCCTCGCCTGCCGCCTCCTCATTTCGCCCACCCACTACCTCCGCTACCATCACTAGCGCCCGGGGCCCTCTTCCCGCCCTGACCAGGAAGCACGGTGTCCGTTGCCTCCTGGTGCCCGCCTCGCCCCACGTGGAAGCATACGTGCAGGCGTTGGCGAAGGTGGTAGGACCCATGGCCATTGTGGCGGCCTCCAAGATGTATGGGAAGGTCGTTTTCTTTCTGGCTTCGGAGACTGCCGCCCAGGAGGCGGTGGAGAAGGGCCTAGTGGTAGGAGGGGTGTTTATCCCCCTAGAACCGCTAGAAGATCTGGGCGTTCGCCTCGTCCTCACCTCCGTTCCTCCCTTTTTACCTAATGTTGCCCTGTTACCCGCTCTTTCTGCCCTGGGAAAACTTGTTTCTGCTATTAGCCCTCTCCCGTTAGGCTGCAAGGACCCCGCCCTCCGTCACGTCCTCTCGTTCCGCCGGCAAGTGCAGATTTCACTGCCGGCGGGGGTGCGTGACGGAGAGGCGCTTGAGGGGTCCTTCCTAGTTCCCTACCAGGGAGCCCGCTATAGGGTCTTTTATTCCACCGGAGAGGCCCGGTGCTACCTCTGCCGCTCGGCGGGGCATGTCCGTAGGGACTGCCCTTTGGCCCGGGGGAGAGGGGCACCTGAGACCCCCGAGACCCGGCAGGATATCGGCCCTGTCGTTGCCGACACCCCTGGCCACCCGGCACCTGAAACCACCCCTCCTCCCACCCGATCCAACGCTGCCCCCGTCCGGGCCCAAGAGGTATCTTTCCAACAACGCCCGGGCGACCACGGGAGTCCCGCTCTTGCTGTAACCACCTCGGCAGAGCCTCTGGAGGAGAGTGTGGCACAGCTATTACCAGGTGCAGGAGAGGGCTCGCCCCAAGGAGAACCCCCCGCCCCTCCTGCTGCCTCACCGCTATCCTCCCGAACCCCTGAACCTTTGCCTCCGCGCCCCGCTCCGCCCCCTGCTACTCAACCCCCAGATGATGCTATGGAGGGCTGGACTGTAGTCCAGGGGAAGCGAGGCAAGCGGAGGGCTCGAGCCCCGCTGCATCCATCTGACGCGGAAGCCCCCCGGAAGACCAGGAAGGGAGGTACTGACCTTGAGCCTCCCGCCTCGGCCATGAGTGAGATCCATTCGCTGGTGTTGGGAGGTGAAGATAGACTGGCATTGGAGGGAGGAATCCCCCCTCCGCGAGGGACCCTCCCCTCCGAAGCCCCGGAGGAAGCCCCTTCTAACCGGATACCACCTGAACTCCCTACGAACCCCGACGTGACCGTTGAGGCGGGCCCTAGCGGAGAGGCCCCCAGGGTAGTAGGAGTCGGCCTCTCCTCTGTGTATGCAGAGATTGAGGCCCTAGATTTGACCCCGGTCACCCAGGGAGGGGATGATTTACTGCCGGCCAGCCTCGTTTTAGGCAATCTCACCCCAGGCCCCCTTTCCCCATGTTCTCTCCCCCTGACTGCCTTTCCGGGTGAGCACCCCACGGAAAGTGCTTTATCACCTGATGCCATGGCTGCCACGACCACCCCGAAGCCAGCATCTAGCATTGCTCGGAGCCCCCTCCCTTGCCCCTCAACCCCCGACCCTGCTCAGGAGGCATCTTCTTTTTGCTGCTCGCCTCCTGAAGCCCAGGGCCTTACCTCTGCCCCTGTCCCCACCCCTGTCCCGGTTCAATTTCCCTCCTCCTGCAAGGCCACTGCCGCCCCTGGGGTTATTTCTTTTCCGCCTTTTGCAGACCCCCCCCAGGGAGCAGTCTTTACGTTTTCTAGTTGCGACTCATTAGGAGTTGCGCTTTTCCCCCTGCCATCCCCTTCCACTCCGAGGCACGAGATGGATTTAATAACCCCAGCCTGTCAGACGCCCCGTCGGCGGTCCGCACCCTGCCTACCCGCCTTAGCGGACCTCGAGGCTGTATTAAGAACCCCATCGGGGAGTACCCCGGAAACCGTAACCCCATCCCCCCATGAGCTGCGGCATGCACTACGGCAGTTCTTAGAGCACACCCGTGGTGCCCGCAATAGGGCACAGCTGGCTCTCCAGCGATGGGGGGACTTCGATCAACTTGTTCAGGCCGCAAGGGCCCTTATGAAGGAGGGCAGAGGGCAAGGGAGGCGCGGTGCTGCGGCCTACGAGCGGGCCCGCGGCTTCCGGAAGGAGCTACTTACTTATGGGATGGGACACGGGTTGCTACGCGACCCGCCGGGGGCCATGAGCACCCCCACCAATGAGAACTCCCCACCCCCCCGGCCCTCCGCATGACACCTCTCATTATTGTAACCCTGAATACCAGGGGCTGTAGGATGGCTCTCCGCAGGTCCCAGGTGCTCTCCTACCTTCGGGAGGGGGGGTACTCTGTGGTTTTCCTGCAGGAGACCCACACGGACCCAACCGCCGAGGATAGGTGGCGGCTGGAGTGGGGGGACGGGGTATACTTCAGCCATTGCACGACCTGGCAAGCTGGAGTGGCGACCCTGTTCTCCCCCGCCCTGCGGCCCGAGGTGCTAGGGGTCACTGAGGTCGTACCGGGCCACTTGTTGCACCTCCGAGTTCGTCTGGAGGGGCTCGTGGTCAATTTTGTTAATATCTATGCCCCGCAAGTGAGTTCACAGCGGCCACAATTCTACCAGCAGGTGTCCGATTTTCTCGGCACCCTAGACTCGCACGAGTGCCTGATCCTGGGAGGGGACTTTAACACTACCCTCGAGGAGCGGGACCGCTCGGGGGCCGAGCCGAGCCCGGCCGCCGCGACCATTCTCCGAGACATAGTCGATTATCACTCCCTAGTGGACGTCTGGCGTGACCATCACCCAGATGACACTTCCACGTTTACCTTTGTCCGGGTGGAGGCCCATCGGTCACACCGCTCTCGGTTAGACCGTATTTACCTATCCCGTTTCCATCTTTCACAGGCCCACTCCTCCACCGTGCGGCCGGCCCCTTTTTCCGACCATCATTTAGTTACCGTCACGGTCTCCCTCCGTGCGGAGGGACCGGGGCCGGCCTACTGGCACTTTAATAACAGCCTGCTGGAGGACGAGAGCTTTGTGATGTCCTTCCGGGAGTTTTGGCTGGCCTGGCGGGAGCAATGGCGTGCCTTTCCCTCGGTGCGGCGCTGGTGGGATCTAGGGAAGGTGCGCGCCAAGCTCTTCTGCCGCAACTACACTCGGGGCGCCAGCCGACGGAGAAATGCAACAATAGAGCAGTTGGAACGGGAGGTCTTAGAGCTGGAGAGGCGCCTGGCCGCCAGCCCCGGGGACCCGTCCCTCTGCGGAGCGTGCCGGGAGAAGCGGGAGGAACTTCGAGCCCTCGAGGACCACCGGGCCCGAGGTGCCTTTGTCCGGTCCCGCATCCGCCTCCTTCGGGAGATGGATCGCGGCTCCCGCTTCTTCTATGCCCTGGAGAAAACGAGGGGGGCCAAAAAACACGTCACCTGCCTTCTAGCGGAAGACGGCACCCCCCTCACGGATCCGGAGGAGATGTGTGGGAGGGCCCGTGACTTCTACGCAAGCCTTTTCTCCCCGGATCCGACCGACCCTGGCGCTCGCGGGGTGCTCTGGGAGGAACTCCCCGCGGTCAGCGTGGGCGACCGAGACCGGCTAGAGCTGCCTCTCACCCTGGCCGAGTTCTCGGAAGCCCTCCGCCGCATGCCCACCAATAAATCTCCGGGCATGGACGGGCTGACCGTGGAGTTTTACCGCGCGTTCTGGGACATCCTCGGCCCAGACCTAGTCACTGTCTGGGCTGAGTCTTTGCAGGGCGGGGTCCTCCCTCTGTCGTGCAGGCGAGCGGTGCTTGCCTTGCTGCCGAAGAAGGGGGACCTCCGCGACTTACGAAACTGGCGTCCCCTCTCACTCCTTAGCACGGATTACAAAATCGTAGCGAAAGCAATTTCGCTGCGGCTAGGGTCCGTGATGGCGGACGTGATCCACCCAGACCAGACCTATACTGTCCCGGGTCGCAGCATTTTTGACAACCTCTTTCTAGTCCGAGACCTTTTGGAACTCGGGCGGAGAGACGGTCTGTCGTTCGCCCTCCTGTCTCTCGATCAGGAGAAGGCGTTCGATAGAGTGGATCATGGGTACCTCCTGAGCACCCTGCGGGCGTTTGGATTCGGACCTCAGTTTGTGAGTTTTCTCCGGGTGCTGTACGCCTCCGCGGAGTGTTTGGTTAGGCTCAACTGGACCCTGACCGAACCGGTCAGCTTCGGGCGAGGGGTGCGGCAGGGGTGCCCCCTCTCAGGCCAGCTGTACGCTCTGGCGATCGAGCCTTTCCTCTGTCTCCTCCGCAGGAGGTTGACGGGGTTGGTGCTGCGGGAGCCGGAGCTGCGGCTGGTCCTGTCGGCGTACGCCGATGACGTCCTCCTCGTGGTCCAGGACCCGGGCGACTTGGCGCGAGTGGAGGCATGCCAAGCCATTTATTCAGCAGCCTCCTCCGCCCGAGTCAACTGGGTCAAGAGCTCTGGCTTGGCGGTGGGGGGCTGGCGGCAGGTAAGCTCCCTCCCACCCGCGCTTCAGACCATCCGGTGGAGTGCCGGCCCTCTGCTCTATCTCGGCGTTTACCTTTCTGCCACGCACCCTTCTCCGCCGGAGAACTGGCAAAATTTGGAAGGCGGCGTGATTGAGCGGATCAGGAAATGGACGAGGCTACTCCGATGTCTCTCCCTTCGGGGGAGAGCACTGGTGCTTAACCAACTAGTCCTGTCCACGCTCTGGTACCGGCTCAACACCCTAGCCCCGGCCCCGGGTTTCCTGTCCCACCTCCGGAGATTGATTCTGGAGTTCTTTTGGTCAGGATTGCACTGGGCCCCTGTTGGAGTTCTTCATTTGCCCCTGAAGGAAGGAGGGCAGGGCCTGAAGTGTCTGTACACTCAGGTCCGCGTTTTCCGCCTCCAGGCCCTGCAGAGGCTCCTTTATGGTGCAGGTAGTTCGACGTGGAGCATATTGGCGCACGCCTTCCTACGCCGCTTCCATGGGCTCCGATATGACCGGCAGCTCTTTTATCTTTGTCCGAGAGGTTTTCCGCGAGACCTCTCCGGGCTGCCGGATTTCTACCAGGACCTCCTCCGGACCTGGAAACTGTTTTCAACCACCAGGTCTGTGGCGGCCATCGTGGGGGCAGATCTCCTCGCGGAGCCCCTGCTACACAACCCCCAACTTCGTGTGCAGGCGGCGGAGTCCCGCACGGTGCGCCAGAGGTTGGTCCTGGCGGGAGTTACGAGGGTCGGGGACCTCCTGGACTACGACCGGGGGGACTGGCTGGATCCCCTGACGCTCGCTCGACGCATGGGGCTCTCCAGCCTTCGCACCCCCCGGCGCGTGCTTCAGGAGGTGGAGGCCGCTTTGACCCCCGCTGCTCGGGCTTATGTCAGCCGAGCCTTGCGCGAGGGCGCACCCCGCCCATCCTTTACCCCAGGCCCACCGGACCTTTCCATCGGGCCCCTACCCTGCCGATCCCAACACACCCCTCATCCTTTCACTGCAAGCCGGCTGCATGAATTGCAACCGGTCGGTTTTCAAGTTGCATCACGGCAATATTTATATACACTCACGCTCCATACCCTTCACGCCCGCACCCTGGTGTCCCGCCCCGACACAAAGTGGCGAGACCTCCTACCACCCTTGGAGGGGGAGCAACCTCGGTGGGCCAGCCTGTACTCCACCTTGGTCCCGAGGCCCGTCGGGGACATCAGTTGGCGGCTCCTTCACGGGGCCGTGAGCACGGGCGTGTTTTTGACACGTTTCACCTCCGTTCCAGAGACTTGCCCCTTCTGTAATGTGAGGGAAACCCTGGCGCACGTCTATTTAGAGTGTGCCAGATTGCAGCCTCTTTTTCGGCTCCTCACAAATATTCTTTTGCGCTTTTGGCTTCATTTCTCCCCTCACCTCTTTATCTATACACTCCCCATCCGTGGCCCCACCAAGTCGCGGGATCTCCTGGTTAGCCTCCTCCTAGCCTTGGCTAAGACAGCCATTTATAAGACCAGAGAGCGGAGGTTGGCTCATGAGGCGTCCTGCGATTGTAGGGCCGTTTTCCGATCCTCAGTACATTCACGCATCCGGGCGGAGTTCCTCTGGGCGGCGTCCACCGACTCCCTTGACACCTTCGAGGAACGGTGGGCGCTGTCCGGGGTTCTCTGCTCGGTGACCCCGTCCGGTTCCCTCTGTCTGACCCTCTGATTGAGGGACAGAGCGAGAGTCGCCAGCCACAGCCGTTAGCTGCTGTGAATACCATCATTATTGTTATTTAGGAGGGGTCTTATAATACATGGATGTGCCCCCCTCCCTCCCAACCACCCACCCCGCAGCCGTGCCCATCTTGTCGGGCACTCTCAGGAGAGGGAGGGTCGGTGACCCTGGGCGCGGCACTAGGTAACTCGAGGGGGTGGAAGACCACGAGTGTCGAGGAAGCCCCCCCGCTCTAGGCCACCAGGTAACTCAGGAGGGTGGAAGACCACGAGTGTCGAGGAAGCCCCCCCGCTCTGGGCCTGGGCTAGCCTGAACACCTCTCCCTCCTGAAAGCTGTTGTGTTATACCTTTTGATTGCGTTGTTTTGTTGCCAAGTTTTTCTTTATCTTTTTGTAATTTCTGTAACTGTTACAAATAAACTTCTTTTCTGTTTCAAAAAAAAAAAACAAAAAAACAAAAAACCTTCCCTGTTGGAGGACGGACCGTCCCTAGCTTGCTCCCCAGCTATCTGCTTTCTTTTCTTTCCTAAAGCCCCCTGGCCTGGATTTTTCTTACTTTTGGACCCTGCCTTAGTCCCCCCCCGGACCGGGCTGGACGCTTTGCTGATTTAGTTTGATTCTCCGCCGTTTTCTTGCTTTTTCCTTGGATTGCTGACAGTCGCCATCTTGCAGTCAACACTAACCCCCCTCGCCTGCTTTTGGGCGCAGCTATTTGTCTCAGCTGAACCCCCGGAGGAGGGGGGGGAAGATTGCCGATTTTGCTGTTTGGAGGGGGAGTGAAAGCCCCCAGACCCAGCCGCTTTGCTGGCAGCTCGGACTATCTTTACAACATTCTTAGCATGCCGGAAGCCTTGGAACACAGCCAACACGGCCGGAGAAGAAGGATTTCAGAAGACAGGAGACATAATTTAAACAGCTACGAATCATCGTGAAGGGGTCGTAAGACTGAGGTTGTTTTTTTTTTCGAATTCTACTCTCGTGGGGGGGAGTTTGACTGTGTTTTAATTGCATTTGTGGCGGCACAGGGGGTGTGGCAATAAGCTGCCCCCCTGATCCATCGGTGCCCGCTCCACCCCCCCCACCATTACTACAACTGTCACGACCCCCCCGCCGCTTCGTCCCTGCTGGCAATTTGCCATCCGCCTTCGGATCCAGCTGTTTGCTTTGAACTTTGCCTTTCGGACCGGACATAACAGCTGACCAAACGAGACTCTTTGGACAAATGTGCGTGGGTTTACACCCCCCCCCCCCGGATTGCTTAGCTTATAGCTTGCCCCTATTATTGGATTCCCCCCCCCTTTGTTTACCCCATTTGGTATTTTTCTCCCCTCCTGTAGCTTAGTAGGGAGGAGTGGTTATTTTGTTTCCCCCCTCCCCCTTTCCTTCCGGTGTCTCTCCGTCCCTCCCTGCTTATAATGGCGGGGAATGAGGAAGGCGAGGCCCCTTTAAAAAATTTAGCTGTTTCTCCCCCACCCCCCCCGCCCAACCCCCAATCTTGCCCCCCCCACCACGATTGCCAAAATACCTGCCACCGCCCCTGCTGGGGCACCGGCAGCAGGAGGCACCGGAGTGATTACTGCTGCTGCTATGCCCCCTCTCACCTCAGGTTCTAGGAACTCTCTGCCAGCTGGCCGCAAAAGCCAGGACGGGCAGAAAAGAAAGGGCCCCGCCAAAACATCTGGGCCCTCCATGGCAGGGGCGGCCCCCACAGCCGTGGCCTCGTCATCGACCGCGGCGCCCCTCCCTGCAATTCCCTCCACCAGCGCTACATATGTCCCCCCCCCGGCCCCCAGGACGTATGCGCGGGCGGTGGCAGGCTCCCCCCTGCCTGCCGCCTCGTCATCTCGCCCACCCACTGCCTCCGCTACAATCACCAGCAGTCGGGGCCCTTTTTCCGCCCTGACCAGGAAGCACGGTGTCCGTTGCCTCCTGGTGCCCGCCTCGCCCCACGTGGAGACATACGTGCAGGCGTTAGCGAAGGTGGTAGGACCCACGGCTATTGTGGCGGCCTCCAAGATGTATGGGAAGGTCGTTTTTTTCTTAGCTACGGAGGCTGCCGCCCAAGAGGCGGTGGAGAGGGGCCTGGTGGTAGGGGGGTTGTTTGTCCCCCTAGAGCCGCTAGAAGACCTGGGTGTTCGCCTTGTCCTTACCTCCGTTCCCCCCTTTTTACCCAATGCTGCCCTGTTACCCGCTCTCTCCGCCCTGGGGAAGCTTACCTCTGTCATCAGCCCTCTCCCGTTGGGCTGCAGGGACCCCACCCTCCGTCACGTCCTTTCTTTCCGCCGGCAAGTGCAGATTTTACCGCCGGCGGGGGTGCGTGATGGGGAGGCGCTCGAGGGGTCCTTCTTAGTCCCCTACCAGGGAGCCTGCTATCGGGTCTTCTACTCCACCGGAGAGGCCCGGTGCTACCTCTGCCGCTCGGCCAGGCATGTCCGCAGAGACTGCCCTTTGGCCCGGAGGGGAGGGGCACCTGAGACCCCCGAGACCCGGCAGGATATCGTCCCCGTTGTTGCCGACGCCCCTGGCTGCCCAGCACCTGAAACCAACCCTCCTCCTACTCAATCCACTGCTGCTCCCGCCCGGGCCCAGGAGACTCCTTCCCTACTACGCCCGGGCGAGCAAGGGAGTCCCACCCTTGCTACTACCACCTCAGTAGAGCCTATGGAGGAGGGCGCGACAAAGATATTATCGAGCATAGGAGAGGGCCCACCCCAAGGAGAACCCCCCCCTCCTCATGCTGCCTCACCGCTGCCCCCCCGAACCCCTGAACCATCACCTCCGCCCCCTGATACGACCCCTGCTAACCAGCCCCCGGACGACGCTATGGAGGACTGGAACTTAGTCCAGGGGAAACGGAGCAAGCGGAAGGCTCGAGCTCCGCTGCATCCATCCGACGCGGAAGCCCCCCGGAAGACCAGGAAGGGACGCACTGACATCGAGCCCTCCGCTACGACCACGAGTGAGGTCCATCCGCTGGTGTCGGGAGGAGAAGACAGACTGGCTTTGGAGGGCAGAACTCCCCCTCCACGGGAGACCCTCCCCTCCGAGACCCCTGAGGACACCCTTTCTGCTCGGATACCATCCGAACCCCCCGCGAACCCCGAGGCGACCGCTGAGGCGGGCCCTAGAGGAGAGGCCCCCGGGGTAGCAGGCGCTGGCCTCTCCTCCGTGTACGCGGAGATTGAGGCCCTAGATTTGACCCCGGTCACCCAGGGAGAGGATGATCTACTCCCGGCTGGCCTCAGACTGGGCAACCTCACCCCAGCCCCTTTTTCCCCATACTCCCTCCCCCTGATTGCCTTCCCGGGCGAGCACCCTGCAGAAGGTGGTCCACCACCAGATGCCACGGCCGCCAAGACCAACGCGGGGCCAGCGCCTAGCATTACTGGGAGCCCCCTCCCTTACCCCTTAACCCTCGACTCTGCTCAGGAGGCACCTTTCTTCAGTTGCTTGCCTCCTGAATCTCAGAGCCTTACCTTTGCCCCTGCCCCCTCCCCTAGCCCCACCCAGTTTATCCCCTCCTGCGATGCTCCTGCTGCCCCTGGGGTCGTTTCTTTTCCGCCTTCTGCAGATTCCCCCCAAGGAGCAGTTTTTGCACTTTCTAGTCGCGACCCATTAGGAGTTGCAATTTTTTCCCCGCCATTGCCTTCCACCTCAAGGCATGAAATGGATTTCATAACCCCAGCCTGTCAGACCCCCCGTCGGTGGTCCGCACCCTGCCTACCCGCCTTAGCGGACCTCGAGGCTGTATTAAGAGTCCCACCGGGGAATACCCCGGGAACCGTAATCCCATCCCCCCATGAGCTGCGGCATGCACTACGTAAGTTCTTAGAACACACCCGTGGTGCCCGCAATAAGGTACAGCTAGCTCTTCAGCTCTGGGGGGACTTTGAGCAACTTCTTCGGACCACAAGGGCCCTTATAAAGGAGGGCAAAGGGCAAGGCAGGCGCGGTGCTGCGGCCTACGAGCAGGCCCGCAACTTCCAAAACGATCTACTCATCTATGAGATGGGTCACGGGTTGGTGCGCAACCCGCCGGGGGCCAGAAACACCCCCGCCACCGGGAAACCTCCACCCCACCAGCCCTCCGCATGATGCCTACTCTTATTGCAACCTTGAATACCAGGGGCTGTAGGATGGCTCTCTGCAGGTCCCAGGTGCTCTGTTACCTTCGGGAAGGAGGGTACTCTGTAGTTTTCCTGCAGGAGACCCATACGGACCCGACCTTTGAGGACAGGTGGCGGCTGGAGTGGGGGGACGGGGTCTACTTTAGCCACTTCACGACTTGGCAAGCTGGAGTGGCGACCCTGTTCTCCCCCACCCTACGGCCCGAGGTGCTAGGGGTCACTGAGGTCGTGCCAGACCACCTGCTGCACCTTCGAGTCCGTATGGAGGGGCTCGTGGTAAATCTTGTTAATATTTATGCCCCACAAATGAGCCCAAAGCGGCCACAATTTTACCAGCGGGTGTCCGACTTTCTCGGCACCCTAGATTCGCACGAGTGCCTGGTCCTGGGAGGAGACTTTAACACCACCCTCGAGGAACAGGACCGCTCAGGCGCCGAGCTGAGCCCGGCTGCCGCGAATATTCTTCGGGGAATAGTTGAATATCACTCCCTAGTGGACGTCTGGCGTGACCATCACCCAGATGACACCTCCACGTTCACTTTTGTCCGGGTGGAGGCCAATCGGTCACACCACTCTCGGTTGGACCGTATTTATTTATCCCGTTTCCATCTTTCACAGGCCCACTCCTCTACCATTCGGCCGGCCCCTTTTTCCGACCATCATTTAGTTACTATAACGGTCTCCCTCCGTGCAGAGAGACCGGGGCCGGCCTATTGGCACTTTAATAATAGCCTGTTGGAGGACGAGAGCTTCGTGACGTCCTTCCGGGAGTTTTGGCTCGCCTGGCGAGAGCAATGGCGTGCCTTTCCCTCGGTGCGGCGATGGTGGGATTTAGGGAAGGTCCGCGCCAAGCTCTTTTGCCGTGACTACACTCGGGGCACCAGCCGACGGAGAAATGTGGCGATAGAGCAGTTGGAACGGGAGGTCTTGGAGCTGGAGAGGCGCCTGGCCGCCGACCCCGAGGACCCGTCCCTCTGCGGAGCGTGCCGGGAGAAGCGGGAGGAGCTTCGGGCCCTCGAGGACCACCGGGCCCGAGGTGCCTTCGTCCGGTCCCGCATCCGCCTCCTTCGGGAGATGGACCGCGGCTCCCGCTTCTTCTATGCCCTGGAAAAAACGAGGGGGGCCAAGAAGCACGTCACCTGCCTTCTAGCAGAAGACGGCACCCCCCTCACGGATCCGGAGGAGATGTGTGGGAGAGCCCGCGACTTCTACACAAGCCTTTTCTCCCCGGATCCGACCGATCCTGGCGCCTGCGGGGTGCTCTGGGAGGACCTCCCCACGGTCAGCGTGGGCGACCGAGAGCAGCTAGAGCTGCCTCTCACCCTGGCCGAGTTCTCGGAAGCCCTCCGCCGCATGCCCACCAATAAATCTCCGGGCATGGACGGGCTAACCGTGGAGTTTTACCGCGCGTTCTGGGACATCCTCGGCCCAGACCTAGTTACTGTCTGGGCTGAGTCCTTGCAGGGCGGGATCCTCCCTCTGTCGTGCAGGCGAGCGGTGCTCGCCTTGCTGCCGAAGAAGGGGGACCTCCGCGATTTACGAAACTGGCGTCCCGTCTCACTCCTTAGCACGGATTACAAAATCGTAGCGAAAGCAATTTCGCTGCGGCTAGGGTCCGTGATGGCGGATGTGATCCACCCAGACCAGACCTATACTGTCCCAGGTCGCAGCATTTTTGACAACCTATTTCTAGTCCGAGACCTTTTGGAACTCGGGCGGAGAGATGGTCTGTCGTTCGCCCTCCTGTCCCTTGATCAGGAGAAGGCGTTCGACAGAGTAGACCATGGGTACCTCCTGAGCACTCTGCAGGCGTTTGGATTCGGACCTCAGTTTGTGAGTTTTCTCCGGGTGCTGTATGCCTCTGCGGAGTGTTTGGTTAGGCTCAACTGGACCCTGACCGAACCGGTCAGCTTCGGGCGAGGAGTGCGACAAGGGTGCCCCCTCTCGGGCCAGCTGTACGCTCTTGCGATCGAGCCTTTCCTCTGTCTCCTCCGCAGGAGGTTGACAGGGTTGGTGCTGCGGGAGCCGGAGCTGCGGCTGGTCCTGTCGGCGTACGCCGATGACGTACTTCTCGTGGTCCAGGACCCGGGCGACCTGGCGCGAGTGGAGGCATGCCAAGCCATCTATTCGGCAGCCTCCTCCGCCCGAGTCAACTGGGTCAAGAGCTCTGGCTTGGCGGTGGGGGACTGGCGGCGGGTAAGCTCCCTCCCACCCGCACTTCAGACCATCCGGTGGAGCGCGGGTCCTCTGCTCTATCTCGGCGTTTACCTTTCCGCCACGCACCCTTCCCCGCCGGAGAACTGGCAAAATGTGGAGGGCGGGGTGATAGAGCGGATCCGGAAATGGACAGGGCTACTCCGATGTCTCTCCCTCCGAGGGAGAGCACTGGTGCTTAACCAACTAGTCCTGTCCACGCTCTGGTACCGGCTCAACACCCTGGCCCCGGCCCCGGGTTTCCTGACCCACCTCCGGAGATTGATTCTAGAGTTCTTTTGGTCGGGAATGCACTGGGCCCCTGTTGGAGTTCTTCATTTACCCCTGAAGGAAGGAGGACAGGGCCTGAAGTGTCTGTACACTCAGGTCTGCGTTTTCCGCCTCCAGGCCCTGCAGAGGCTCCTTTACAGTGCAGGTAGTTCGACGTGGAGCATACTGGCGCACGCCTTCCTGCGCCGCTTCCAGGGGCTCCGATACGACCGGCAGCTCTTTTACCTTTGTTCGAGAGGTTTTCCGCGAGACCTCTCCGGGCTGCCGGTCTTCTACCAGGACCTCCTCCGGACCTGGAAACTGTTTCTAACGACCAGGTCCGTGGCGGCCACCGCGGAAGCAGATCTCCTCACGGAGCCCCTGCTACACAACCCCCAACTCCGTGTGCAGGTGGTGGAGTCCCGCTCGGTGCGCCAGAGGTTGGTCTTGGCGGAAGTCACGAAGGTCGGAGACCTCCTGGACTAAGACCGGAGAGACTGGCTGGATCCCCTGACGCTCGCTCGGCGCATGGGGCTCTCCAGCCCCCGTACTCCCCGGCGCGTACTTCAGGAGGTGAAGGCCACCTTGACCCCTGCAGCTCGGGCTTATGTCAACCGAGCTTTGCGCGAGGGCGCACCACGCCCATCCTCTACCCCGGGCCCGCCGGACCTTTCCATTGGGCCCCTACCCTGCCGATCCCGACAAACCCCTCACCCTTTCACTGCGAGCCGGCTGCATGAACTGCAACCGGTCAGTTTTCAACTTGCATCACGGAAATATTTGTATACACTCACGCTTCACACCCTTCACACCCACACCCTGGTGTCCCGCCCCGACACAAAGTGGCGGGACCTCCTGCCACCTTTGGCGGGTGAGCAACCTCGATGGGCCAGCTTGTATTCCACCTTGGTCCCGAGGCCCGTCGGAGACATCAGTTGGCGGCTCCTTCACGGAGCTGTGAGCACGGGCGTGTTTTTGACACGGTTTACTTCCATCCCGGATACTTGCCCTTTTTGTAATGTGAGGGAAACCCTGGCACACGTCTATTTAGAGTGTACCAGATTACAGCCCCTTTTTCGGCTCCTCACAAATATTCTGTTGCGCTTTTGGCTTCATTTTTCTCCCCACCTCTTTATCTATACACTCCCCATCCACGGCCCCACAAAGTCGCGGGATCTCCTGGTTAACCTCCTCCTAGCTTTGGCAAAAACAGCCATTTATAAAACCAGAGAGAGGAGGTTGGCCCATGAAACGTCCTGCGATTGTAGAGCCTTTTTCCTATCCTCAGTACATTCACGTATCCGGGCGGAGTTCCTCTGGGCGGCGACCACCGACTCCCTTGACACCTTCGAAGAGCGGTGGGCACTGTCCGGGTTCTCTGCTCAGTGACCCCGTCCGGTTCCCTCCATCTGACCCTTTGATTGAGGGAAGAGCGAGAGACACCAGCCCCAGCCGTTGCCACTGTGGATACCATCGTTACTGTCATCTAGGAGGAGTCCTATAATAGGTGGGTGTCTACCCTCCCACCCCCAAACCGCCCACCCCGCAGCCATGCCCATCTTGCCGGGCACTCTCAGGAGAGGGATAATCGGTGACACTGGGCGTGGCACTAGGTAACTCGAGGGGGTGGAAGACCACGAGTGTCGAGGAAGCCCCCCCGCTCTAGGCCACCAGGTAACTCAGGAGGGTGGAAGACCACGAGTGTCGAGGAAGCCCCCCCGCTCTGGGCCCAGGCTAGCCTGAACACTTCACCCTCCTGAAAGCTGCTGTGTTATACCTTCTGTTTGCGTTGTTTTGTTGCATACTTTGATTTGTTTCTTTGGTAATTCTTGTAACTGTCACAATAAAATTCTTTTCTGTTTCAAAAAACCTTCCCTGTTACCTTTCCCAGGGAAAAGGGACCTACTTAACCTGGGGCTAATATATCTGCCTTCTATTACTCTCCTGTAGCCATCTGGCCTGATCCTGTCACAATAGGCTCTCTAAAACTATTTGACATTTTTGTGGGACATTTTGTGATCAAAGCGCTGTACAGACATTAACTAATTAATTTTCTCAGTTCTCCTGTGATATAGGCAGGCAAGTATTATCATCCCAATTAATCAAAGAAAGATACAAACAAAGCTAATTAAAGCGTTTGCAATGCCCCACCATAGTGGGAACAGCCATGTACATTCATTTCTTTAAATGTACACCTGCATAACAGAGACTAAAAACAACGTTTTACCCAGAGGTTTATTTTCTTTACTTATGTGACTAAGCTGTTGTACTACTACTAGGACTACTCAAACAATAGAAACTGCACCCTGACATTGGATCTTGCTGCAACTAAGTAACCTCAGGATTGGAAAATTGAAAATTCCCTATGCACAAACTCAGAATATGGTGAATCAGACCTCTCTGCTGCCACGTAGCCTGTGCAGGAACAACAGGCCCAAAATGTTGAACTGCTGCTTCTCCCGCATGAGGAGACAAGCAGCAGAGATCCTGTACAGGGGACTCCACAACCCTGCCTTTTGTAGAGCACTTTTGTGTTGCAGTTCTCTCCACAAGAATGAGGAATGGGCAGTTTGGATTGGGAGCTGGTCAGTCTGTCTACAAACTGCATAGATACTATGGCTAAACTGAGTTCATGTGAGGTATGCAACATACCACTACCACAGCCCAGAACTCACTGCCAAAAAATACAATTGAGGAAAAAAGCTTAGTTGGTTTCTAGGAAAGGATTATATCCTTACCTGAATAAAAATATTTCTCAAACAGTGATTCCTGGAGCAGTTGCTGTTGGACTGACCACATGGTGTTGAGCCTCCTCTTTGTTTCCAGATGCTCAATTCCATTGAAGACAGCTAAAATATATATTAAATTACATCCCTAAAATTGGTTTTCCATGTAAGCAATTACTGTTATTGTCGCATTGATGTTATTTGATTGCTATTCGATGGAGAGGTGTCCATGGGAGAATATCTGCACTATGAAAAAGTTTTCGAACCACTGATCAATAAGTATGTCCTCTGTTACATTAGATAAGATAAAAGTGTACACACGTTATAAACCTTTTTGCTTCAGGGTAAAAGCCAACTGCTAAATGATAAAATTGCAAAGAAAATGTTGTTATGGACATGTTTATTCCATAGCTGCTTCCTACAGGGTTTCTTTCTTAAACCTTAATCATCTGGTGCAGGTCACAGAATAGACCTCCTGCTCTGATCCAGTCTGTCAATCCCTGTCTTCCTATCAAATGCTGATGATAGAATTTTAAGAATGCAACCAGGATACTTAATCCATGGCTAGATGAAGGTCATAAAATAGAGGTAAAAGCACTGTCTCTCTGCTATTCCACTATCTGAAGTTATACAAGTTGAGTGAACCCGTGGTATCAAGGTATTATTGAAATATCTCACACACCATTTCTTCTCAACCTTCCGTTGAAGTACTAGGTTACAGACTCTGTGATAAATGGCAAGTTTATTTAGTTTCAAGAAATAGTTCTGAAGGAGTGGCCTCACAACCATCTGTTTGAGGGTCTAACTCACAGATAGTTGGCCACGGTTCCCTTCAGTGTATCTCAGTTAATGACACTGGACAGACAACTGTAAGGTTTAAAACATGAAGCTGGATCTGAATTTCCTTGTTGTCCCCTTTCTCTATAATTGCCCACACTAAAACCTCAGATCTTGACCTCCTCCTTCCTACCCCTACCTGAATTTCTGGGGCTTTGAAATTATGATCTATATTATGTGACTGGGACCCACTGCGATATGGAATATATCTATAAAGAAAGACATCAGTGGTAAGCCTGGAGCAAACTGTTAGTTGTTATCACCATCTTTTCCAAACTTAATTCAGGCTGGCTGTCATCAGAGCCAGAGTTGTATATGGAAGACACAAGACACATCCCTAATTAATGTATCCCACCTAGGGAGAGGATTGCATAAAATGATTTATCTCCATTTTGTGTTGACTTCTGCAAACTCAGCTTCCTATTGAGAGAGAAAAGGAAAAGTGAGAAAAAGAATAGATAGAAAGGAAACATATATTAATTGCTAAGGTAATTTCTGTCCGATCTGCCATCTTACAAATTGCAAAGATAAGGAGAGAAAACAAGTAAACCCTGCCTTCTTGGAGTTCTCTAGGACCTAGAATAGTGAAATATATTATTAGTTCTTCTGGTTTTGAAAAATAAATAATGGGTATGCTAAAACCATTCTGATCGTTTCTTTATACTGCAGACTGTGATTCCAGGAAAAAATAATTTTGAGTGTAAAAGAATAAAACTCTTTAGTGTAGCTGAAGTGTGTTATTTTGTTAAGTGGCTTCTGGAATATTGACACAACCTATATGGAATGTTCACAACACCAATTTTCCTGTATGTTTTGTTTCCTGAGCTTCATAATTGACACTAAGCTTTCAACCATGTACCATATTGAAAAATGTAGGCATAAAACACAAAGGGATGTATTTTTAAAAGTAATGAGGTGTTGCAAATCCACCATTTGTCCTGAGGGATCCATGCTGCAGTAGCATGTTTACACTCATGCAGGCAGTTTAGGGAGTTCTCAAATTCCTGCCCTTCCCAACTTCATTGACTGTTGTGGAGAAGTCTTTGGCCCACTCTACTGCATTCACTTTTGAACAACTACAGGGATGCTAGACAGGAGCAGGGACTATGCTCTCCTTTGAGAGTGTAGATAGTCCTGTTTAGAGATGCCTACTGTGCAGGGCCAGATTAACTCTGCTGTTGGCCCAGGGCTATTAGATTTTGTGGGGGCCCCTGTATACAAGTATTTTTTCTGGGAGGGATTTTGGTGCAGGAGGGCGCTGAGACAGGGGATTGGGGTGCAGGAGGTGGTGCGGGGTCTGCAGAGACTTTGGCTGCAGGAGGGGGATTCTGTTCTGGGGCAGGGGATTGGGTGGAAGAGGCGGTGCAAGGTGTAGGCTCCGGCGGGGAGGTGCTTACCACAGGCGGCTCCTGGCCAGCGATGCAGCAGGGCTCTGGCAGACTGCCTGCATGCCATGGCCCAACACCGCTCCCAGAAGCGGCTAGCTGCTAGCACGGCTCTGTGGCCTCTGGGGAGAAGGGGACAGCATGTCTCCGTGCACTGCCCACGCCTGCAAGCACCACAACTGTAGCTCCCATTAGCCAGGAACTGGCCAATGGCAGCTGCAGGGACAGTGCTGGTGGCAGGGGCAGCATGCGGAGCTGCCTCTACCCCCACCACCAGGAGCCACAGAGACATGCCAGCAGCCAACCCCTTTTAACGGCCCAGAGATCGCTGCCTGTGGTTTATTTTTGCGGGGCCCCCTTGAGCTGCGGCTCTGGGCTGCAGCCCCCTAAAGCCTCTGCCTTAATCTAACCCTGCTTCTGTGTCTATGTAGGAGGGCATTTAGCTGAGAACAGTATCATAGAATCATAGAATATCAGGGTTGGAAGGGACCTCAGGAGGTCATCTAGTCCAACCCCCTGCTCAAAGCAGGAACAATCCCCAATCAAATCATCCCAGCCAGGGCTTTGTCAAGCCTGACCTTAAAAACTTCTAAGGAAGGAGATTCCACCACCTTCCTAGGAAACGCATTCCAGTGTTTCACCACCCACATACTGAAACAGTTTTTCCTAATACCCAACCTAAACCTCCCCCACTGCAACTTGAGACCATTACTCCTTGTTCTGTCACCTGCTACCACTGAGAACAGTCTAGGTCCATCCTCCTTGGAACCCCCTTTCAGGTAGTTGAAAGCAGCTATCAAATCCCCCCTCATTCTTCTCTTCCATAGACTAAACAATCCCAGTCCCCTCAGCCTCTCCTCATAAGTCATGTGTTCCAGTCCCCTAATCATTTTTGTTGCCCTCCGCTGGACTCTTTCCAATTTTGCCACATCCTTCTTGTAGTGTGGGGCCCAAAACTGGACATAGTACTCCAGATGAGGCCTCACCAATGTCAAATAGAGGGGAACAATCACTTCCCTCGATCTGCTGGCAATGCCCTTACTTATACATCCCAAAATGCCATTGGCCTTCTTGGCAACAAGGGCACACTGTTGACTCATATCCAGCTTCTCATCCACTGTAACCCCTAGGTCCTTTTCCGCAGAACTGCTGCCTAGCCATTCGGTCCCTAGTCTGTAGCGGTGCATGGGATTCTTCCGTCCTAATTGTAGGACTCTGCACTTCTCCTTGTTGAACCTCATCAGATTTCTTTTGGCCCAATCCTCCAATTTCTCTAGGGCCCTCTGTATCCTATCCCTACCCTCCAGCGTATCTACCTCTCCTCCCAGTTTAGTGTCATCTGCAAACTTGCTGAGGGTGCAATCCACACCAACCTCCAGATCATTTATGAAGATATTGAACAAAACCGGCCCCAGGACCGACCCTTGGGGCACTCCACTTGATACCGGCTGCCAACTAGACTTGGAGCCATTGATCACTACCCATTGAGCCCGACAATCTAGCCAAATTTCTACCCATCTTATAGTCCATTCATCCAGCCCATACTTCTTTAACTTGCTGGCAAGAATACTGTGGGAGACAGTGTCAAAAGCTTTGTTAAAGTCAAGGAACAACATGTCCACTGCTTTCCCTTCATCCACAGAACCAGTTATCTCATCATAGAAGGCAATTAGATTAGTCAGGCGTGACTTGCGCTTGGTGAATCCATGCTGACTGTTGCTGATCACTTTCCTCTCCTCTAAGTGCTTCAGAATTGATTCCTTGAGGACCTGCTCCATGATTTTTCCAGGGACTGAGGTGAGGCTGACTGGCCTGTAGTTCCCAGGATCCTCCTTCTTCTCTTTTTTAAAGATGGGCACTACATTAGCCTTTTTCCAGTCATCTGGGACTTCCCCCGATCGCCATGAGTTTTCAAAGATAATGGTCAATGGCTCTGCAATCACTTCCGCCAACTCCTTTAGCACTCTCGGATGCAATGCATCTGGCCCCATGGACTTGTGCACGTCCAGCTTTTCTAAATAGTCCCGAAGCACTTCTTTCTCCACAGAGGGCTGGTCACCTCCTCCCCATGCTGTGCTGCCCAGTGCAGTAGTCTGGGAGCTGACCTTGTTCGTGAAGACAGAGGCAAAAAAAGCATTGAGTACATTAACTTTTTCCACATCCTCTGACACGAGATTGCCTCCCTCATTCAGTAAGGGGCCCACACTTTCCTTGACTTTCTTCTTGTTGCTAACATACCTGAAGAAACCTTTCTTGTTACTCTTAACATCTCTTGCTAGCTGCAATTCCAGGTGTGATTTCGCCTTCCTGATTTCACTCCTACATGCCCGAGCAATACTTTTATAATCTTCCCTGGTCATTTGTCCAATCTTCCACTTCTTGTAAGCTTCTTTTTTGTGCTTAAGATCAGCAAGGATTTCACTGTTAAGCCAAGCTGGTCTCCTGCCATATTTACTATTCTTTCTACACATCGGGATGGTTTGTCCCTGTAACCTCAGTAAGGATTCTTTAAAATACAGCCTGCTGTCCTGGACTCCTTCCTTTGTCATGTTATTCTCCCAAGGAATCCTGCCTATCAGTTCCCTGAGGGAGTCAAAGTCTGCTTTTCTGAAGTCCAGGGTCTGTATTCTGCTGCTTTCCTTTCTTCCTTGTGTCAGGATCCTGAACTCGACCCACTCATGGTCACTGCCTCCCAGGTTCCCATCCACTTTTGCTTCCCCTACTAATTCTTCCTGGTTTGTGAGCAGCAGGTCAAGAAGAGCTCTGCCCCTAGTTGGTTCCTCCAGCACTTGCACCAGGAAATTGTCCCCTACATTTTCCAAAAACTTCCTGGATTGTCTGTGCACCACTGTATTGCTCTCCCAGCAGATATCAGGATGATTGAAGTCTCCCATGAGAACCAGGGCATGCGATCTAGTAACTTCTGTGAGTTGCCAGAAGAAAGCCTCGTCCACCTCATCCCCCTGGTCCGGTGGTCTATAGCAGACTCCCACCACAACATCACCCTTGTTGCTCACGCTTCTAAACTTAATCCAGAGACTCTCATGTTTTTCTGCAGTTTCATACTTGAGCTCTGAGCAGTCATACTGCTCTCTTACATACAGTGCAACTCCCCCACCTTTTCTGCCCTGCCTGTCCTTCCTGAACAGCTTATATCCATCCATGACAGTACTCCAGTCATGTGAGTTGTCCCACCAAGTCTCTGTTATTACAATCACATCATAATTCCTTGACTTTGCCAGGACTTCCAGTTCTCCCTGCTTGTTTCCCAGGCTTCTTGCATTTGTGTATAGGCACTTGAGATAACTCACTGATCACCCCTCTTTCTCAGTATGAGGCAGGAGCCCTCCCCTCTCACACGCTCCTGCTCGTGCTTCCTCCCGGTATCCCACTTCCCCACTTACCTCAGGGCTTTGGTCTCCTTCCCCCGGTGAACCTAGTTTAAAGCCCTCCTCACTAGGTTAGCCAGACTGCTTGCGAAGATGCTCTTCCCTCTCTTCATTAGGTGGAGCCCGTCTCTGCCTAACACTCCTCGTTCTTGGAACACCATCCCATGGTCAAAGAATCCAAAGCCTTCTCTCCGACACCACCTGCGTAGCCATTCGTTGACTTCCACGACTCGACAGTTTCTACCCAGGCCTTTTCCTTCCACAGGGAGGATGGACAAGAACACCACTTGCACCTCAAACTCCTTTATCCTTCTTCCCAGAGCCACGTAGTCTGTAGTGATCCGCTCAAGGTCATTCTTGGCAGTATCATTGGTGCCCACGTGGAGAAGCAGGAAGGGGTAGCGATCCGAGGGCTTGATGAGTCTCGGCAGTCTCTCCGTCACATCGTGAATCTTAGCTCCTGGCAAGCAGCAGACTTCCCTCCAGATGAGGCCTCACTAGTGTCAAATAGAGGGGAACGATCACGTCCCTCGATCTGCTGGCAGTGCCCCTACATATAAATCCCAAAATGCCGTTAGCCTTCTTAGCAACAAGGGCACACTGTTGACTCATATCCAGCTTCTCGTCCACTGTAACCCCTAGGTTCTTTTCTGAAGAACTGCTGACTAGCCATTCGGTCCCTAGTCTGTAGGGGTGCATGGGATTCTTCTGTCCTAAGTGCAGGACTCTGCACTTGTCCTTGTTGAACCTTATCAGATTTCTTTGGCCCAATCCTCTAATTTGTCTAGGTCCCTCTGCATCCTATCCCTACCCTCCAGCGTATCTACCACTCCTCCCAGTTTAGTGTAATCTGCAAACTTGCTGAGGGTGCAGTCCACGCCATCCTCCAGATCATTAATGAAGATATTGAACAAAACTAGCAACAGGACCGACCCTTGGGGCACTCCACTTGATACCAGCTGCCAACTAGACATGGAGCCATTGATCACTACCCATTGAGCCCGAGGATCTATTCCTTACCAATCTATTAGAATTTTGTGAATGAGTCAGCAAGCATGTGGATAAGGGTGATCCAGTTGTTGTCATGTACTGAGACTTTGAGAAAGTCTTTGCCAAGGTCCCATATCAAAGGTTTTTACGGAAACTAAGCATTCATTGGATAAAAGGGAAGGTCCTCTCATGGACCAGAAACTAGTTAAAAGATAAGAAATAAATGTTAGGAATAATGGTCAGTTTTCACAATGGAGAGAGGTCAATAGCGAGGACCTGCAAGGAACTCTGGGGCATCAGAGTGCTCAGATTCTGCTCTTTGGTCAAAGTCTATGAGCAAAGCTCTCAGTTCTAGATCTCAGGCTTTCTTTTTATGGGATATTCACATATTTTCACATATGGTTTTTTTTAGGTATATTGTGTCAGGACTCTCATATGACCGTGATTCACTCATTGTAACTAATCTTTAACCCTTAAAACTCTACATATCAAATTTAAACTTTTAACAATATTGTTTTGATCTTTAAGCCTAATTGACCTGTGGCATGTGAATCATGTTACTTGGAGTGGTTCATGACTGTGAGTGCCTATCTCAGGGCAGACTGTCAGAAAACAAGTGCAGACATCCCATGTGGTATATTCTATAATTAGATTTCACCAAACTGTTGGGATGGTGCCAAATTGGTGTGGCCATACTGAATGAATGGTGAGAGCATAACTTGACATGACTTGAATATGGCTGAATGGCTGCAGAGGATCCTGGGGGCAGGGTCCCTTTAAGCAGAAGCAAATTTTGTAAAGGAGTGGCAAAGTCAGCATGTACGAACAATATTGAACCTATTGGTCAGCCAATATGGGCCCATGCAAAAGTAAATATCACATGTATAAACTTGCAGCATTGAGTACAGGTCGACTGGGTTATAATGACCTTACAGCAGGAATGTCACGGAGAGAGCCAGAGTAAATGATTGATTGAGTGAGTAAACATGGGGTAATCTTTGTTCGGTACCACCATCCCAAGCCCCTTCTTAAATATACTAATTTGGTAAAAATTAGTAACCACACCCCCACTGGGCATGCTTTTAAGACATGTGACTCCTTTGAGGAAAAAAGAGTATAAAAATCAAGCAAATTAAATTACTGTTGGGGATTCCTTAACTGACGCTTGAAGAAGCAACACTGCTAGACAGAGTAGCCAAAACTCTGCTCCATGGGCTCGAGCGTGACTGTGAGCCAGAGGGGTCTCAAAACAGCCAAGGCCTTGCCTCGAGGGAACCTGTGACAGACCAGAGGGCTAAGAAGAACAGACCTGGAGAGAAGAAACCAGCATTAAAATTGGTAACCACCTTCTCTGTTTGCCAAGCAGGAACTGCATGAGGCTAGTGCAGGGCCTGTTTGTGTATGTTTGTGAAAGAGAGACTCCTTCATGTATGGAATGTATAGCTCTTAATGTCTAACATAGGAGTTATGTGCTTGATATAACCCTTCACTGCTTGTTTAATGCCTTCTCAATAAACTGCTGTGCACTGACAGTAATTACTGTGGACCTTGTTCACTGGTATGACAGTAATCTGCTCCACCGGGAGCCAGGGAAGATCCATTTCAGGGGTAGTAGTGCCCCCTGCTGTCAACACGAGCCTGTAACAAATGTGAACTCCTGGATCACTATCCCAGTCTTACCATGGAGTTACAGACAGTGGCCAAACTGCGGCTTGCGAGCCACATGAGGCTCTTTTGCAGTTAAAGTGTGGCTCCCGGAGCCCGCTATGCCCCCACCCAGGTTTGTTTAGCCTGGAGAAAAGAAGACTGAGTGGGCACTTGATAACAGTCTTCAAGTCTGTAAAAGGTTGTTATAAAAGGGACGGTAGTAAGCTGTTCTCCTTAACTACTGAGACCATGAAAGAATGGGCTTCAGCTCCAGCAAGGGAAATTTAGGGTAGACATTAGGAAAAACTTTCGAACTCTAAGAGTAGTTAAGGACAGAAACAAATTAACTAGTGAGGTTATGGAATCTCTGTCATTAGAGGATTTTAAGAACAGGTTAGAAAAATACCTGTCAGGGATCCTCTAGATAATGCTTACATCCATTTCACAAAGTATCATAGAAATGTAAGACTGGAAAGGATGTCAACACACCATTTAGTCCAGTTACTTGCACTGAAGAAGGATTATGTCCCTCCTGGCTGGTAAATGCCAGTGCAGAACAATGGTGCCCATTGTTAATGGAAATAGTGAATGCCTCCTTCAGAGAAGCACAGCTACCAAGCTCCCTAAAAAGCATGATAATTCATCCAACCCTCAAGAAGCCAACCCTTGATGCAAAAGACCTCTTTATTTACCGTCCCATCTCCAGACTCCCATTCCTGAAACAAATATTTGAGAAAGCAGTAACCACCAAACTCACACATGAAGTGACATAAGCCGACATCCTTGATGTCTCACAATTAGGGTTCAGAGCAGGGCACAGCACAGAGATGGCTCTAGCTAGTGACACAAAATGGTAACTTCCTGATGCCAGTGGATACAGTTATAATCAAACTGAACCTCTCTGCAGCCTTTGACACTATGGACCACAAGTTACTGCTAATAGAGCCGGTCCATTTGGGGGGAGGGGGTGTGTGAATAGTTTGTTAGCTGAAAAATTCAGTTTTGGTTGACCTGAAACTATTTGTTACTTCACATTGAGTTCACCAATAGTTTTGAACAAACCAAAAAAACTGAAACTTTTTGGAAATGTCAAAACAAAACATTTTGTTTCAACCCAACCCAAACTATTTCCATTTTGATTTTTGGCTTTTTGACAAAGGCAAAGAAGGACTACGATCACAAGATGACCAAGGATGAGGAGTTCCCATGTAACCTTAATCCCAGTGGTTAGAGCACTCACTAGGATGCAGATGTCCCTGCTTCAAACTCTGCCCCCCCTCTGCCTGATGTGGAGGAAGGATCTGCACTTAATTCTTCTATTTTGGCGTTCAATTCCCTAGCCACCGCGCTATGGGACAATCTGTTCTCACCCTCTCCTGCTGCATCTCTTCGCCTAAGTATAAAATACTTAAATAATCATTCGGGCAGGGGTACTTGAACTTGGTTCTTCTACATCTTATGTGATTGTTGTAATCACCAGGCTCTAAAGTCTGTAATTGGAATTACAGGTTCTATTTAGATTATTGATTAATGAGAAGTCAAATAGTCAAACTTATTTGGTTTATTAATTAAAGATTAGACACCCAGGATTAATCAGTACAAACAGAAAGGCAATCACTTGCCAGTCCCTGGTCCAGCATCTGGAACTCACGCTGATCTGAACTGGTTTACAATTCCACAGATTTTTACAGATTAGTTATTTTTGCAATTTATGTGCAATCATTGTTCAATCAACCTCACATGTGACACTTGTGATCCAAGGTCTAGACAGTATTGGTTCCAAGTTTCCAAAATGACATACAAATCAAAGGTTATAATATTTGGCCTGATTAATAACAAAGATAATACTAGATTATGTACTTGGCTGCATAACCCTTCTTAATCAATCATTTCACTTTGCCCTTTGCAGTTAGAACATCCTGTGCATTATCTAGTTCTAAAGTAAAAAGTTCATTTGTCAGAAATATTCCATTATATTTCATTGTTGTGGTTTCCATTATAATATTGTAACTTGTTATTCAGATAAACAAACACATATGGTGTTAAAAACACTGTATACAGTTATGAGAATTGGTTCTGAAAATAGATCATACATTTCCATTCACGAAGCGGCATATGCTTCATATACTCAAAGTCATGTTCACTTTTTGGTTTCTTGACATAACTGGAAGAGATGCTGGGAACTCCAGGCCTATGTGACAACAACCAGTTAGCATAACTGCATAAGACTTTATGGGATCCTGGCCCATGTGCAAACACATCATTGTCCCTTTTTTCCCCTTGGTCCAGTGACTATTCATTGTAATTCATAGTCTTTTAGAATGCACAGTTGTATAACAAGTGAACAGTTAGATCGAGGAAGTGCAAATTTCTTCCCTCTTATCTTCTACTGCTCTCCCACTCCCAGCAATAAGACTTTGTCACAGTGCAGAGCCTTCTCCATCTTCCACCTGCAAAAAGTGCACTCTTATGGAATGGGTAACCCCCATATCTCTGTTACGATCCACCATTCTTCACACTAGAGGCATCCTTTTACCACATTGGACTTTCTCTCCCCACAATCCCCTTTTAGTATCTCACCCAGGTAACCTTGGATTTCAGTACACTCTTGTCCTAATTCTGGATCACTCTGTCTTTTGACCGTTTCACATACACTTTCCCCTTCCTTCTCTACCAAACCTTGTTCCTCTTTTGCCTCCTTTGCATTTTCCTTTGCCTTGGGATCTTCTCCCAGGCCTTTGGGTTCTTGACTAGTCTTCTGTCTAGTCTGTCCCATTTTTTCCTCCTCTATCCATGCTTTGGCTTCTTAACCTATTTCTCGGTATCCCACTTTCACTTTTCAGCTGTTCAGTTCTCTGGGTATTTATCTCCTTTCTTAATGGAAAAGGGGTCCAAACTGTCATGAGTAACACAGGCTGGGGCAAGGTCCCAACCCATTTCCGTCTAAACGGCGCACATATTTCTAAAAGCACCCTGGCCACTGGACAATATATATCTAATAATCAATTTGATTATTAAGATATTTTATATATCTCTTTTCCTTTAAGTCACATTACTTTATTCTTTCCCCTAGCACTATCCAGTAGCATTAATTTTTTTACACCAGAATAAGGATAATTATCCATCTTTTCATATGAATAAATGGAAAAAAAGTTTGATTAATTTTGTTAGAGAAACACGAAGTTTATCCAGACAATATATTTACAAATGTTTATTCCAATTTAATTTTAGCTATGAAACAATGAATTGTTAGGATTTTTCTAATGTGTAGATGTGTAGAAAGAATAGTAAATATGGCAGGCGACCAGCTTGGCTTAACAGTGAAATCCTTGCTGCTCTTAAATACAAAAAAGAAGCTTACAAGAAGTGGAAGATTGGACAAATGACCAGGGATGAGTATAAAAATATTGCTCGGGCTTGCAGGAGAGAAATCAGGAAGGCCAAATCACACCTGGAGTTGCAGATAGCAAGAGACGTTAAGAGTAACAAGAAGGGTTTCTTCAGGTATGTTAGCAACAAGAAGAAAGTCAAGGAAAGTGTGGGCCCCTTACTGAATGAGGGAGGCAACCTAGTGACAGAGGATGTGGAAAAAGCTAATGTACTCAATGCTTTTTTTGCCTCTGTCTTCACGAACAAGGTCAGCTCCCAGACTACTGCACTGGGCAGCATAGCATGGGGAGGAGGTGACCAGCCCTCTGTGGAGAAAGAAGTGGTTTGGGACTATTTAGAAAAGCTGGACGAGCACAAGTCCATGGGGCCGGATGCATTGCGTCCGAGAGTGCTAAAGGAGTTGGCGGATTGGATTGCAGAGCAATTGGCCATTATCTTTGAAAACTCGTGGCGATCGGAGGAGGTCCCAGATGACTGGCAAAAGGCTAATGTAGTGCCCATCTTTACAAAAGGGAAGAAGGAGGATCCGGGGAACTACAGGCCAGTCAGCCTCACCTCAGTCCCTGGAAAAATCATGGAGCAGGTCCCAGAGGAGAGGAAAGTGATCAGGGACAGTCAGCATGGATTCACCAAGGGCAAGTCATGCCTGACTAATCTAATTGCCTTCTATGACGAGATAACTGGCTCTGTGGATGAAGGGAAAGCGGCGGACGTGTTGTTCCTTGACTTTAGCAAAGCTTTTGACACGGTCTCCCACAGTATTCTTGCCAGCAAGTTAAAGAAGTATGGGCTGGATGAATGGACTATAAGGTGGATAGAAAGCTGGCTAGACTGTCGGGCTCAATGGGTAGTGATCAATGGCTCCATGTCTAGTTGGCAGCCGGTATCAAGTGGAGTGCCCCAGGGGTCGGTCCTGGGGCCGGTTTTGTTCAATATCTTCATAAATGATCTGGAGGATGGTGTGGATTGCACCCTCAGCAAGTTTGCAGATGACACTAAACTGGGAGGAGTGGTAGATATGCTGGAGGGGAGGGATAGGATACAGAGGGCCCTAGACAAATTGGAGGATTGGGCCAAAAGACATCTGATGAGGTTCAACAAGGACAAGTGCAGAGTCTTGCACTTAGGACGGAAGAATCCAATGCACCACTACAGACTAGGGACCGAATGGCTCGGCAGCAGTTCTGCAGAAAAGGACCTAGGGGTTACAGTGGACCAGAAGTTGGATATGAGTCAACAGTGTGCCCTGGTTGCCAAGAAGGCCAATGGCATTTTGGGATGTATAAGTAGGGGCATTGCCAGCAGATCGAGGGACGTGATTGTTCCCCTCTATTCGACATTGGTGAGGCCTCATCTGGAGTACTGTGTCCAGTTTTGGGCCCCACACTACAAGAAGGATGTGGCAAAATTGGAAAGAGTCCAGCGGAGGGCAACAAAAATGATTAGGGGACTGGAACACATGACTTATGAGGAGAGGCTGAGGGAACTGGGGATGTTTAGCTTTCAGAAGAGGAGAATGAGGGGGGATTTGATAGCTGCTTTCAACTACCTGAAAGGGGGTTCCAAAGAGGATGGCTCTAGACTGTTCTCAGTGGTAGCAGATGACAGAACAAAGAGTAATGGTCTCAAGTTGCAGTGGGGGAGATTTAGGTTGGATATTAGGAAAAACTTTTTCACTATGAGGGTGGTGAAACACTGGAATGCGTTACCTAGGGAGGTGGTGGAATCTCCTTCCCTAGAAGTTTTTAAGGTCAGGCTTGACAAAGCCCTGGCTGGGATGATTTAGTCGGGGATCGGTCCTGCTTTGAGCAGGGGGTTGGACTAGATGACCTCCTGAGGTCCCTTCCAACCCTGATATTCTATGATTCTATGATTCTGTTGTCATACTATAAAAATACAAAAACAACGAAGAGTACTTGTGGCACCTTAGAGACTAACAACTTTATTTGGGCATAAGCTTTCGTGGGCTAGAACCCCCTTCATCAGATGCATGGAGTGGAAAATACAGTAGGCAGATATATATACACAGTACATGAAAATATGGGAGTTGCCTTACCAAGTGTGTGGGGGGTCATTTCTAACGAGACAATTCAATTAAAGTGGAAATGGGCTATTATCAATAGGAGGAAAAATCCCTTTTGTAGCGGTAATCAGGGTGGTCCATTTCAAACAGTTGACAAGAAGGTGTGAGTAACAATAGATGATTAAGATGTCATCAGTGTAGCGCAAGTAGAGTAGGGGCATTAGGGGACGAGAGCTGAGGAAGTGTTGTTCTAAGTCAGTCATAAAAATGTTGGCATACTGTGGGGTCATGCAGGTCATAGCAGTGCTGCTGACTTAAAGGTATACATTGTCCCCGAATCTGAAATAGTTGTGGGTGAGGACATCATCATCATCATAATCTGGACCAATGGGAAAGAGGTCCTTGAGGAATTCCTCCAGGATTTCAACAATTTTCACCCCACCATCAACCTCAGCCTGGACCAGTCAACACAAGAGATCCACTTCCTGGACACTACAGTGCAAATAAGCGATGGTCACATAAACACCACCCTATACCAGAAACCTACTGACTGTTATACTTACCTACATGCCTCCAGCTTTCATCCAGACCACGTCACACAGTCCATTGTCTCCAGCCAAGCTCTAAAATACAACCACATTTGCTCCAATCCCTCAGACAGAGACAAACACCTACAGGATCTCTATCAAGCATTCTTAAAACTACAGTACCCACCTGGTGAAGTGAAGAAACAGATTGACAGAGCCAGAAGGGTACCCAGAAGTCACCTACTACAGGACAGGCCCAACAAAGAAACTAACAGAATGCCACTAGCTGTCACCTTCAGCCCCCAACTAAAACCTCTCCAGTGCATCATCAAGGATCTACAACCTATCCTCAAGGACAATCCCTCACTCTCACAGACCTTCGGAGACAGGCCAGTCCTCGCTTACAGACAGCCCCCCAACCTGAAGCAACTACACACCACACAACAAAAACACTAACCCAGGAACCTATCCCTGCAACAAACCCTGTTTCCAACTCTGTCCCCATATCTATTCAAGTGATACCATCATAGGACCTAATCACATCAGCCACACCATCAGGGGCTTGTTCATCTGCACATCTACCAATGAAAAAAAATGCCATCGGATGCCAGCAATGCCCCTCTGCCATGTACATTGGCCAAACCGGACAGTCTCTAGGCAAAAGAGTAAATGGACACAAATCAGACGTCAAGAATTATAACATTCAAAAACCAGTCGGAGAACACTTCAATCTCCCTGGTCACTCAATAACAGACTTAAAAGTGGCAATTCTTCAACAAAAAACTTCAAAAACAGACCTAAGCTTATTTTGATTAATTTAAGATTTGTACTGTATATGACTATGCTTTCTTCGTTTTCAGAGAACTATTGACAGTGACTCCAAGATACCCCTCCCCCTTTTTGAGTGGTAACTGCTAATTTAGACCCCACAATTTTGTTTTTTGGGGTTATGTTTTGCAATGTTCATTACTTTGCTCTTATTAACACTGAATTTCATCTATCATTTTTAATAGCTTAGTGTAATAAGATTCCTTTATATCTCTTTGCAGTCAGCTTTAGACTTAAATATTTTAAGTAATTTTGTGTAATCTGAAAATTTTGCAACCACACAAATTTTGCCCCCAGCTAAAACCTCTCCAGTACATAATCAACGCTCTACAACCTACCCTGGTAAATGATCCCCCACTCTCACAGACCTTGGGAGGCAGGCCAATCCTCGCTTACAGACAGCCCCCCAACCTGAAGCAAATACTCACCAGCAACTACACATCACACCACAGAAACATTAACCCACAAACCAATCCCTGTAACAAACCCCGTTGCCTACTCTGTCCCCATATCTACTCAAGCAACATCATCATAGGACCCACCCACACCAGCCACACCATCGGGGCTCATTCACCTGCACATCTACTAATGTGATATATGCCATCATGTGCCAGCAATGCCCACTGCCATGTACAGTGGCCAAACCGGACAGTCTCTACGTAAAAGGATAAATGGACACAAATCAGACATCAGGAATGGTAACATAAAAAAGCCAGTAGGAGAACACTTCGATCTTCCTGGACACTCAATAACAGATTTATAAGTAGCCATCCTTCAACAAAAAAAACTTCAAAAACAGACTTCAAATAGAAACTGCTGAGCTACAATTCCTTGCAAACTTAACACCGTCAATTTGGGCTTGAATAGGGACTGGGAGTGGCTGGCTCACTACAAAAGCAATTTTCCCTCTCTTGGTATTGACACCTCCTCATCAATTATTGGGAGTGGACAACATCTACCCTCACTAAACTGGCCTTCAACATTGGTTCTCCCTTGTAAGGTAACTCCCTTCTCTTCATGTGCCAAAATATATTTATGCCTGTATCTGTAATTTTCACTCTATGCATCTGAAGAAGTGGGTTTTTTACCCATGAAAGTTTAGGCCCAAATAAATCTGTTAGTCTTTAAGGTGCCACCGGACACCTCGTTGTTTTTGTGGATACGGACTAACATGAATACCCCTCTGATACTTGCAACCACACTGTTCACCCCCCTTTTCATATATTTTTATGAAGATGTAGAACTACACAGGTCACAATACAGATCCTTGGGGGCTCCCCAATATTGAACTCTCCATTGTGGCCATTTATTTCTAACCTTTGTTTTCTAGCTTTTAACCAGTTACTGATGCATGAGAGGACCTTCCCTCTTATCTCATGATCACTTATTTTACTTAAAAGCCTTTGCTGTGGGACTTTGTCAAAGGCTTTCTGAAAGTCTCAGTACACAGCATCAACTGGATCACCCTTAGTCATATGCTTGCTGACTCCGTCAAAGAATTCTAACAGATTGCTGAGCCATGATTTCACTTTACAAAAACAATATCGATGCTTCCCCCAACATATCATGATCATCTATGCGTCTGAAAATTGATTTCTCTACTATAGTTTCAACCTATTCACCTGGTACTGAAGTTAGGCTTACAAGCCAGTCTTTTGGTACAGAGGATGATTTAAGCAGTAGGTTTTCATACTAGCAGCTCTGATATAATAGAGGTAATTCAGGTTAGCAGCTCTGCAGCTTCATATTTAAGTTCCTTCAGAATTTTGGGTGAATATAATCTGGTCCCGATGACTTATTACTGTTTAATTTATCAATTTATTCCAAAATCTCTGATATTGACACCTCAGTCTGTAGCACTTCCTCAGATTTGTCGCCTAAAAATAATGCCTTAGGTGTGCGAATCTCCCTCACATCTTCTGCTGTGAAGACTGATAAAAAGAATGTGTTTAGCTTCTCTGCAACCTCTTTGAGTTCCCTTTTAACACCTGGCTCACCCAGTGGCCTCACTTTTTGTTTGGAAGGCTTCCTGATTCAGATGTACTTAAAACTTTTAATGTGCTCTTAGTTTTTCTGTCTTTTGCTAATTGTTCTTCAAATTCTTTTCTGGCCTACCTAATGATGGTTTTACACTTGCCAGAGATTATGTGCCTTTGTATTTTCCTCAGTAGGATTTGACTTCCAGTTCTTAAAGCATGCCTCTTTTTTGTCTTAAATCGCCTCTTTTACTTTATTTAGCCATTGTGGTATTTCTTTTTTGGTCCTCTTACTCTTTTATTATTTGGGGTAATAATTTAGTTTGAGGCTGTATTATAGTGTTTTCCGTACAGCAGGCAAGCATTACACTCTTGTGACTCTTCCTTTAATTTCCATTTAGTTAGGGAGTGTCCTTATTTTTATTTTGTTCCCATTCTTGAAGTTTAATTCTACCATGGTAGGTTTCTTTGGTATTTCACCCCCTGAAAGGATGTTAAATTTTATTACAGAATGGTCGCTGTAACATAGTGGTTCACCTATAGTCAGCTCTTGGACCAGATATTGAGGACTAAGTGAAGAATTGCCTCTCCCTTTGTGGGTTCCAGGACTGTCATTAAAGCAGTCACAAATTTTATCTCTGCATCCCTTCCTTTGGTGACATGTTCACAGTCAATGTGGGGATAGTTGAATCCACCATTATTATTGATTTTTCTGTTTTTGTAACCTCTATAATCTCCTTGAGCAGTTCACCATCACTATCACCACTCTGGTCAAGTGGTCAATAGTATATTCCTACTACTATAGTAATTATTCAAGCATGGCATTTCTCTTCACAGAGATTCTATGCTACATTTTGATTAACTTAAGATTTGTACTGTATATGGTTATGCTTTCTTTCACATACAGTCCAATACTCACATCAACACAACCTATTCTTTGATTCCTATGTATTTGGTACCCTGGTATTTCTGTGTCCCATTGATTAGAATCATTCAACCACATTTCTGTGATTCTCTATTATATCAATAGCATAATTTAATACCTGGCACTCAAGTCACTCATCTTAGTAGTTATTTATCTGCCTTCACGTAATGCAATTGGATGATACTCTTTTTCATTAGTCTGTTTCCCCTTCAGTTCCTACGTCTACTTTATCAACATCTATTCTCTCATCTTGTCTGGGATATAGACTATCACCTTTAATAAAGCTTCCCCTAAGGGATATTTCTGTCTGAACCATGTGTTCCTCCACACCTGTAGGCTTTTCCCCAACCTTAGTTTAAAAACTCTTTCAAACCACCTCTTTAATGTTATGCGCCAGCATTCTGGTTCCATTTTAGGTTTAGGTCAAGCCTGTCCTTCCTGTATAGGCTCCTCCTTTTCCAAAAGGTTTCCCAATTCCTAATAAACCTAAATCCTTTATCCTAACACCATAGTCTCATCCACACATTGAGACTCTGCAGTGCTGCCTGTCTAACTGGCCCTGCACATGGAAGCATTTCAGAGATTTGTTTGATCTTATCAGCAAAATAAGCTGACAGCTCTTCATGATGGTTGATGTTTAGGTCTGGTGTCTTGGCTATGCATTCTGGATTGATTAGCCAAGTGGCTGGCAGAATAGGTCTGCCAGATGTACCCCTGATGCCTTCACTGCAGGGGAGTAAAAGGGTCATTTCACCTCCTTTGCTGCAGAGGCCTAGTCCTTTAAGTGTTGTTTATGCTGCTGGCAGAGGGATTCTGAATATTTTTGCACCAATGGCATTTTAATTGTCTGCCTGTGTGTAACGTCGACAGACCCCGGTCATTGGCAGGCAGGATCAAAGCGGGGACCTCTGGAGCTTAGTGCATGAGCCTCTACTGCATGAGCTAAAAGCCAACTGGCTGTTAGCTAAGGCTGTAGAGAAGACTCCCTCTCTCTCTCTCTCTCTCTCTCTCTCTCTCTCTCTCTCAGTGGTCTTGATGCCACTAGATAGGACAGAACACCACAGCCAGAAGGTGCACTTCATCTGCTGCAATTCACCTGTGAAAGACGGTGGGCTTACTAGTTAACATAGGGGGAGGGGGAGAGCTTGAGACCTAGGCATCTGGTAGTAGACATCAGGCGACTGTATTAAGTCATCAGCACCTTGGCCTTGTAATTGTGGTGCTTGTTCTCTGAGGGTGAGTTGCAAAACTAGAGAGTTCAGGAATCTTTAGGGGTGACCAGCTTTGACTGTTTGCTACCCAGGTGGGATGGAGGGAAGGCTCTGACCTCTGCCTGGATGAGGAGGTGATCAGGTCACGAGAGTGGTACATTGGGGACAACTCAAATTTCCAGCCCTAGGCTGAAGCTAGGATTCAGCATATGTATGGAGGCATGTGTAGGTCCAGAGACTGTCTGGGAGAGTTCCATGTGACCCAGGAGATCACATATCATGGTGCAACTTGTATTGTGTAAGTGAAGCTAGCTGTCCCCGAGGACAAGGAATTTGGGGGATGTCACTGCTGTGCTGGGTGGCAGCTCTGTGAGTTCCTCCTGGGTCGACAGTGTTTCCATTTGGAGGGCTGTACAGCACTACAGGACTTTAAACCTTCATCCTGCAGATCATATGGATGCAGTCATGTTTGTCTCTTCAGCTATGTTGCCATCCCCCACCACTGGTGGAGGTGCGTAGTGCGCATGTAGCTACATGCCACAGTGACATGCACACTGCATCCAGAATGCGCTGTGTAGCTCCACACGTCAGGGAAAGGCTCTGGCAGTGGGAAAAGGCTTCAGAGGCACTTTCATTGCCACAAGAAAAGGCTCAGGGGAAGGGGTGGGAGACACCTTTCCCCACTGCCTTCTGATTGCCAGAGCCTCACCCTGCTGCCAAACTTGGATTCTTTCCTTGTGGTGAAGAAGTGCTCCAGCAGCAGGGAGCTGGCAGAGCCCTTCCCTGCTAAAAATAGCAGTCTGGACAAGGTGGCCTGGCTTGGGCAAGTAGAGAGCTGTGTAGGGTATGTACTTGGATATATACCCTCACCCTTCAGGTGTGACTTTACTCCATGTGCCTAAGCCATGCCTCTTTAGCTACACTGCTATTTATACCTGTCCTAGGAGGACTAGGTGTGCGTGAACAAACCACAGTGCAAAAGAAGGGGGCAGTGTAGACACATCCATAGTTCAAACATCCTCTATATCAGAAGGGGAACAGGACAGCTACCCCACCTCCTCTGTGCGGCATTTACCTGTGAAGGGTGAAATTGCTTTCAAAGGCTCCTGACTGCTGCTGGCGGTAGCTGAGCTCCTGTTATCCCTGCTGGCAGGGGGTGAGGTGTACACGGAGAGATTCATTCAGTTGAATATAGACCCAGATTATAGTTATTAATCAGACTTTAAACTGGTCCATTTATTGTACAGAAATTAAATATGTTGAAATTAAATTAGTAATAAACTTGATGTTATTTTGTTTCCAAGGACAATACTAACCAATGATGGTATGAGACAGTGTTGGGCTTTCCTCAGTAAAATCCTCAATATCTATGTCAGAAACTTCATCTTCTTTAATGGCTATGCAGATATCAGTATTTGCCAAGAGGCCAAACACTTATTTGATGGAAAACATACAGATAAGATGGCACCACAAACAGTCAACAGCTCATCTTTTTTTCCTTCCCTAAAGATGCAACAGTATAAATTGGTACGGATCAATATAAATTAATATTATGACATGCCAAATAACTAGGCTCAATCAAATTTTATTAACAAAAAATTATTAATCAAAGATTAACACAGCATAATCAAGAAAGGAAAAGTCAATTTGTTACCAACCCATCCTGAAGACAGCAGTGAAGCTGGTGAAATTTTCTCAAGTTTGTGTGCATTCCCCACCTATATTTATACCTGACTCGAAGATTGGTTGTACAATTTAGCACAGATCCATTAGCATAATATATTATTCACTTACTCTTAGCTGCTAATATACCTTATCCAGATAAACTCGTAGTTAGTAATACAAAAAAAAAAAATCCTAGTTTATAGCTCAGTTTGTGAGAGCTCAGTTGTAGATTCCAGTACAGTTCCATCTGTTACACGGGGAGCCACCCCTGCAGCATTAGCAATGTATGTAACTAACATTTCACAGGCAATGTTTTTCCACTTTGTCTTTCTTCTGGCTGCAAAACATTCTATTGCTTTGGTTCAGTTTGGTCAACCGTGCTATAATGTGTCAGGGGGCTTTAAATTAGACTGGTCAACAAAACTGAGCCTCACTGCCATTATAAATTTATTCTTCTTCTTTAATTGAACAAATTTTCATTGCTGTTTCTTTGTGGGAATTTTTAAAGAATGGATAAACAGCACCTGAGAATGAACAATCGTTAAATCTGAACAACAGAGACATGTCAGTTACATTGAAAAATGTCACCTGCCCTTCTTTGTAACTAAGGTAAACTCCAATTTTCTGGAGCTTTTTCTGTGCCACTACCCTTGTCCATGGATCTGTTTTTGCCCAATAATCTTTCCCACTCAAACTCAGAACCCAGAATCCCTCTTTAGGGGACAGGGAAAGTTTTCCTTGTCTCTGTATGGATTTTCTGGCCACGCCCAGGTCCCAGTCAGTGCTGCTCCTGACATCCACCTCCCAGTAGTGCTTTCCAGAGGAGAATCCTTCAGAGCCCAACACACAGACAGTCGAATCGAACCTCTCTGGGTTATATGAAACTTGTTGAGGTTGGGCTTCATGTTTCAAACTCTTCTTATCCCCAGCAATGGAGAGGTTGGGGTGGGCTGTTCCTGCATCAAGAGTGATGTCATCTGAAAAGAGAGACTGGGTTTTCAAAAGCACTGGTCTAATGTCAGTCTGAGTGGGGATAAGAGGATGTTTACAGGGTGGGCTCCATCCTGCACTCCCTTCAAGGTGAGAGTTTTGCCTGATTAAAGCCTGCTTGACAATGTTTTTGTTCTATGGAAATATTTCAGATATATGAGAGAGTTGTGTGAGGTTCACACAAAACTGAAAGTGATTCTGAATTATTTGGGTGGCATTCACAAGGGGAGATATAAGCAAATAAGTTCAACATTTAGGTGACATTAAAATTCACAGAATGCTGCCTAACTCTGCATGTATCTAAATTACCTAGGAATCTAGGCATTGCCTAGCAGTTTGGTACCTAACTCATGCTCAAGCCCCAGCCGGATTCACAAACAAGGTGCTCCCCTGCCTCTGTGGCCTGATCCAGTAGATTTGCTCAGATGAGGAGATGGCACTCTTAAATATGCTTTATATTTAGCCCTTGCTTAAATGCCCTGCAGGCCTGGGGCCTTGGAAAAGACATTAATCTCCATACAGACAATCAGACTGTAGAGAAGAAAATTATTGTACCTGTTATGTTGGATCACTGTACTTCCCTATTGTCTTCATTACTGTACTATAAATGTTATAATGGACTATTTTACTAATGAAAATAATGTTTTGCCTAGGGACTATTCCCCTCTTTGACACGGACTCAGTGAATGAGCTTGTTCAGTGCTTTTACACTGATCCAAATCCTGAGACCCTGACTTGGCATTTCCTCAGTCCTTACCCAGATCTAACTCTAAATGAGCGCTGACTCTGATCTCACATCTGTGTAAATTAGGAGAGACTCTACATAGTTCTATGAAATTACACTGGTGTGAAAGTGGTAGGTGGTCAGCATTAGTTCCTGATATATCAGGAACTAATGCTGACCACCTACCAATTTCACACCAGTGTAAATATATATGTATATATATAAAAAGAAAAGATGGTGTAAAAACTGAGCATGGCTCTCAGGATTTGTTCTCAGGATAACAGCGTTCTATGATATGCTTCTAGTTTAGTTGTGTGTTAACAAAATGATTTCTTAATCCTGCAAGAAATGTGGAGTTTGTTACCTGTTTCATTGCGAGCCTTTCTCCATTCTGGAATAAAAGTGAGAGAAAACAGACATTGAATTAAAAGAAACCCATACTAAACATTTTCCTGAATCTGGAAATATGACAGTAAAATGCACACAAAAAATCTCCCTAGAATGCACACACAGACAGATGTGGTTCACCATACGTACATGTGGGCTTTGCTGAACTCCTGTGATTAGAAACCTGAACAGGGGTCTTGGTCTGCCTAAGAACTGCTTTGTCTGTCTTGCACCTCAAGATAATGCTTCATCTCATCATGTAACCCACTCTTTTTTTGGGTGTGACTCATAGACTTTAAGGTCAGAAGGGATCATCATGATCATCTAGTCTGACGTCCTGCACATTGCAGGCCACAGAACCTCAGCCACCTACTCTTGTAATAGACCCCTAACATCTGGCTGAATTACTGAAATCCTCAAATCAGTTTAAATTCTTCAAGTTACAGATAATCCACCATTTATATTAGTTTAAACCTGCAAGTGACCCATGCCCAGGCCCCATACTGCATAGGAAGGGCGGGGGGTGAGGGGGACACAAGAAAACAAAAAAGATGGTCTCTGCCAATCTGACCCGGGGGTAAATTGCTTCCCAATCCCAAATATGGCAATCAGTTAGATCCAGAGCATGGGGGCAAAACCCATCAGCCAGACACCTGGGAAAGAATTCTCTGTAGTAACTCAGCCCTCCCCATCTAGTGATAACTGACTGTTGGAGATATTTGCCATTACCAGGTAGAGACTGGCTGCATGTCATTGAAGATAGTCTCATCATACCATCCCCTCCAAAGCTTATCAAGCTCAGTATTGAAGTCAGTTAAGTTTTTTACACCCACTGCTCCCCTTGGAAGGCTGCTCCAGAGCTTCACACCTCTGATGGTTTGAAACCTTCATCTAATTACACATCTAAACTTGTTGATTGCCAGTTTATATCCATTGTTTTCTTGTGTCCATGTGGGTGCTTAAATTTAAAAAAAACTCTTCTCCCTTCCTGGTATTTATCCCTCTGATATATTTATAGAGAGCAATCATATCTCCCCTCAGACTTCTTTTGGTTAGGCTAAACAAGCCAAGCTCTTTCAGACTCCTCTCATAAGGTAGGTTTTCCATTCCCTGGATCATCCTACTAGCCCTTCTCTGCATCTGTTTCTGTTTACATTCATTTTTCTTAAACCAGAATTGAACACACTATTACAGATGATGTCTCACCAGTGCCTTGTGTAATGGTACTAGAAATGCATTAGCCTTTTTCACGGCTGTATCACATTGATGGCTCATAGTCATCCTGTGATCAACCAGTACACCCAGATCTTTCTCCTCCTCTGTCACTTCCCCATCTTACGGCCAAAATTCTTTTTCTTAGTACCTAAAAGCATGACCTTTCACTTTGCATTATTAAGTTTCACCCCATTTCTATTACTCCAGTTTACACATCATCCAGATCTTCGTGTATGATATTCTGGTTGTCCATTGTATTGGCAATACTTCCCAACTTTGTGTCATTCACCCAATTTTATTAGCATACTCCCACTTTTTGTGCCAAAGTCAGTAATAAAAATCTTAAATAAGATTGGTTCCAGGACTGATCCCTGAGGAACTCCACTAGTAACCTCCCTCCAGCCTGACAGTTCACTTTTCAGTATGACCCATTGTAGTCTCCCCTTTAACCAGATACTTATCCACCTTTCAATTGTCATATTAATCCCCATCATCTCCAAATTAACTAATAATTTCCCATGTGGAACTATATCAGATGCTTTACTGAAATACAGGTAGATAAGATCTACTGCATTTTCTTTGTCTAAAAAGTCAGTTATCTTCTCAAAGAGGAAGGTCAGGTTCGCCTGGCATGGTCAACCTTTTGTAAAAATATGTTGTATTTTATCCCAATTACTGTTTTCCTCTATGTCCTTAATACATCTCTTTCAAAATTTGTTCAAGACCTTGCATAGAATTGAGGTCAAACTAACCGGCTTGTAATTTCCCCAGATCACTTCTCTCCCCACCCCCCGTTCCTAAATAGGGTATATATTTGCAATTCTCCAGTCATAGGGTATGACCCCCCTGAGTTTACAGATTCATTAAAACTCCTTGCTATTGGTCTTGCAATTTCATGCACTAGTTCCTTTAATATTCTTGGAAGGAGTATATCTCCACCCCATTCTCAGTGTTTAGCAGTCCCAGTTATTCTTTCCTTGCTTTTTTTCTTTCTTTATATGGCTTTAGAGCATTTTACTGTTAGTTTTAATTCCCTTTGCAAGGTCCAACTCTGCTTGGCTTTTAGCAGTTCTCACTTTATCCCTACACTTTCTGACCTCCAAGATGTAGCTTTCCTTGCTGATCCATCCCATCTTCCACTCCTTGTAGGCTTTCTGCTGTCTCTTAATCCCCTGTTTGAGATGGTTTCTCATTCAGCTTGATCTACAGCCCTTTCCTATGAATTTTTTCCCCTTGCTTCGGATGCAGCCTTCAGATAGTTTCTGCAACTATAACTTAAAGCCTCCTGAACATTCAGATCCTTGAGTTCTTCAGTCCAGTCCACTTAGAATCACAGAAGAAGATCAGCATTGGAAGAGACCTCAGGAGGTCATCTAGTCCAAACCCTGGCTCAAAGTAGGGCCAACCCCAACTTCCCTAATTAATTCCCTTATTTTTTTTAAGTTATCCCTTTTGAAATTAAGGACCCTACTTACAGATCTATTTTTGTTTATCCTTCCATTTAAACTGAATTAGCTCATGTTCACTCAAATCAAGGCTGCTGTCCTCTACAACCATTTCTTCTATGTGGGCCTCACTACTCACCAATACCAAATCTAAAATGACATCACCTCTTGTTAGTTTAGCAACTATTTCGTGAATAAATTTGTCACCAATCACATCCAGGAAAATCTGGCTCCTATTATTATTAGTAGCACATGTCCTCCAATCTATACATGGGAAGTTCAAGTCTCCCATAATCACACAATTCCCAGTAGTGTTTATTTCATTAAACCATTAAAGAGGTCTCTATCCATAACTAGATCAAATCTTAGTGGTCTGTAGCACACCCTAAGCACTATACGAGGGGTACCTCTGGTATCTTCCGTCCACAAATTGATTTTGGCCCAAACAGGCTCTGTCTTATCCATTCCATCACTTCTAATTTCTTTACAGTCTACCTCATCATTAATATACAGTGCAACTCCATCAGATTTGCCATTATTTCTGTCTTTCTTGAGCAGCACATACCCTACAATACCTGTATTCCAGCCATGAATACTATTTCACCATGTTTCTTTTATGCCCATAATATTTTGTTTCACTTCCTGCACAGTAGGTCTAGTTCCTCAATTTTGTTACCAAGGCTTCTTGCTTTGGTATACAAACATCTTAATTGTTGCTGCTTGGCTTCGCCCACCTTTCTTGCCCTATTGGATACAGTCATTCTACTGCCAATATCAACTATCTGAAAAGTATCAGCACTATCAAAGAGAACTTATGAATTTCCTTTTGGAATTGGCCTGCAAGAGAAAAGTGTGATTTCAATTAGAAATTGGATGAACACTTCTAACGTTCCCTCACTCAAGGAGATTTGCTTGCAGAACTGGCCAGTGACAGATGCCAGTTTTCTCCTTCGTCCCCTTTCCTACACACCACACCTGACCCATCAGCCAGATCTAGTAACAGCTCAGAATCTTGCTTTCCAGAATTAAACAAAGCAAAGGCCCTGGGCTCGCACAAAACTGGAGACCCAGCTCACTCTCCACTAACTCGTGGATACAAATGCCCATCTCCCAGCCACCCATTGCAACAGACAGCTCATCTACACTGGCTTGAACCCTGAGTCTCTTGACGGAATGATTGTGATACCAGCAACCAACAAATAATTTGCGATCAGTCTGATTAACACTAAACTCAAAAATCAAAGCAAACCTACCATTCTGCGTCTCAAGCGCCTCTGAAAAAGTAAAAAAAACCAAAACATTATTTCAAAATAATGCAAGTCTTTCAATATGCAAACCCGCAGCCAAATTAAAAGTAAGGAAGAGAGTCCCTGCCCTCCTTCACTTCCTTTGTGAAACACACGGAATGTCTACAAAGCACCTGGGAGGTGTGATTCAGCACCATGAAATCCAGCATCAAGGGATCTATTGGATGTATGAGACAGGAAAGTATAGACAAATGTTCTGACATGACGTGAGAGGGCGATATATCTACAATATTTTAATAATGAAAAGGTAGTCTTGAAAACTGATTCTACCACAAATTTTACACTGTATTCATCTCTATATTGGCTCGATTGAAGAGAAATGGGAGGACTCAAACAGCAACGGGAAGAATGAGACCATGGCGCATTGGTAAGAAGATCAAAGGGGAAAGATGCAGAACACGTAAGAATGTGAGAGAAAACTGAAACATGTTTTTTTTTCCAGAATAAATAATAGAAAAAGGAAAACGATGGAAAAGGGAAAGGTCTGTTCAGAGTCGAAGCGGATTTCCCTTTTGCTGTTGCACATCTTGAAGCTGAATTTGTAAGAGAGGCCCCTGATTTTAAGAGTGTATTTTTGTGACCTTATATGTCCAGATATCCTGTCTCTCCTGTTGAGTGAATTGGGAGTTAGGAGTGCTCAACAACTCTGAAAATCAGACCCACACTCTCTGAAGGTGGGGCTGCAAAATCAAGGGAAAGTATAACAAAAAATGTGATTCCCCAGCCAGTAAAAATTCAGGTTTGAGCTCAGAAAGGACAAAGTTTGACAAACAAATCATAATTTTCTTCCATTATAGAGGGTTTTTTCTTAGTTTTGTTCTTGTTATTTATTTATACGTGGATGTATTTCATATCATGTGTTGGGGGCCGGTGAAGCCACTGGACAATCCCATCAATACTTACTTTTCTTTTCTTCCAGTTGTCCTGAGAAAGAAAATCAAAATATCAACATTCACAAACGGGCTCCATCTCACTTTGGAGACGTGCAAAGAGCTTACATGGAAATGCAAGGAAATGCAGAAAAGGTCAGTCGCAACACTGTTGCTCATTTCTTCAGAAATGGACAATGGATGCAGCTGCTGTTCTCAGCTCAAGATCCTCCTACATATACACACAAGCCGTCTCTAAACCAGGGCCTCTTGTTACGCCACTCACCGAGGAGGTGGGAGACCCAGTTAGTTCTCCTCTGCCTGAGGTGGATCACGGATTTCAATTTGGATTTCCCACCACTCACCAGAGTGCCCTAATCACAGGCCTGAACGTTATTAGAGAGATCCGGAGTAGTGGCTAAAAAATGCCCAAGGACGCTCAGGATAGGAGTGGGGAGGAGGAGTGATGAAAGTTTCTGCTTTCATCTTTCCCTCCAATTTTGAGCCGGCTCTTCAGACAGGTTTCCCCACCTTTTTTGGGGCTACAGCATCTTGAAGGATGCGATAAACCAATTCTCGATACCAACAGATCCCATTGGTATTCCAGAAGGCAGGTTATATGAATCCCGAGCCATGCCCCTTTTTCCTTGCCAAACCCCTCACACTGGGGAAGAGGAAGGGGCAAATGGAGACATATAGACTGGCTCAACACACAGAATGTTTCCCCACTGCAAGGGCATTCCCCTAGAACTCCCATCCTTTATTTATTTATGTATGTATGTATGTATTTATTTATTTATTTACTTATTTCCCATGGGAGGGAATTTGTGTAGCAAGAGCAGTATGAAGAAGCTACAGTGTGGCTGAGAATACGAAACAAAGTATTTGTTGAAATTCATAGAGTTACTGTTCCATAGAGGTGCACAGCATATAAAAGAGATAATGTATGTATCTTCTTCAAATGATTTCCATAATTAATAACATACACCCGATAAAGAAACAGGTTTAATCCTCAAAAAATAAGCACCATAACTATCTTATGCTCCCCTTCTGAACACCCTGAAAGTGAAAGTTAATGGACGAGGAGGCACGGCTTTATTATTGTGTATGTCGAAAAGGATACTTAAAATATGTCCTTCAATTTGAGGCCAGAGAGAAAATATGTACAAATATTCTAGGCTAGTTAAATAACTTTCTGTGAGCAGGAGCTCTCAGGTGGTTCCATTTTGGGGTTGAAAAGCAATCTGATGGGTAACAATCTCGCTGTGGATTGAGGGGAATCAATGAAATGAAGAATTAGGTGCTTTTATTTAACAACAGTCTTCTATAGGGAAAAAAAAAAAAACAGTTGAGAAATGTTACAGAACTGACCATTTAACCTACAGAGTTCACCTGCAAAAGAAGAGTGTGATTTCAGTTAGAAATTGGATGTACACTTTTTACCTTCCCTCGCTCAAGGAGATCTCCTTGAAGAACTTACCAGTGACAGATGCCAGTTTTCTCATTCATCCCCTTTCCTACACACCACACCTGACCCATCAGCCAGATCTAGTAACAGCTCAGAATCTTGCTTTCCAGAATTAAACAAAGCAAGGGCCCTGGGCTTGCACAAAACTGGAGACCCAGCTCACTCTCCACTAATTCGTGGTTACAAATGCCAATCTCCCAGCCACCCACTGCAACAGACAGCTCATCTACACTGGCTTGAACCCTGAGTCTCTTGACGGAATGATTGTGATACCAGCAACCAACAAATAATTTGCGATCAGTCTGATTAACACTAAACTCAAAAATCAAAGCAAACCTACCATTCTGCATCTCAAGCGCCTCTGAAAAAGTAAAAAAAACGAAAACATTATTTCAAAATAATGCAAGTCTTTCAATATGCAAACCCGCAGCCAAATTAAAAGTAAGGAACAGAGTCCCTGCCCTCCTTCACTTCCTTTGTGAAACACACGGTATGTCTACAAAGCACCTGGGAGGTGTGATTCAGCACTATGAAATCCAGCATCAAGGGATCTATTGGATGTATGAGACAGGAAAGTATAGACAAATGTTCTGACATGACGTGAGAGGGCGATATATCTACAATATTTTAATAATGAAAAGGTAGTCTTGAAAACTGATTCTACCACAAATTTTACACTGTATTCATCTCTATATTGGCTCGATTGAAGAGAAATGGGAGGACTCAAACAGCAACGGGAAGAATGAGACCATGGCGCATTGGTAAGAAGATCAAAGGGGAAAGATGCAGAACACGTAAGAATGTGAGAGAAAACTGAAACATGTTTTTTTTCCAGAATAAATAATAGAAAAAGGAAAATGATGGAAAAGGGAAAGGTCTGTTCAGAGTCGAAGCGGAGTTCCCTTTTGCTGTTGCACATCTTGAAGCTGAATTTGTAAGAGAGGCCCCTGATTTTAAGAGTGTATTTTTGTGACCTTATATGTCCAGATATCCTGTCTCTCCTGTTGAGTGAATTGGGAGTTAGGAGTGCTCAACAACTCTGAAAATCAGACCCACACTCTCTGGGGGTGGGGCTGCAAAATCAAGGGAAGGTATAAAAAAAATGTGATCCCTAGGCAGTAAAAATTCATGTTTGAGCTCAGAAAGGACAAAGTTTGACAAAGAAATCATAATTTTCTTCCATTATAGAGGGTTTTTTCTTAGTTTTGTTCTTGTTATTTATTTATACGTGGATGTATTTCATATCATTTGTTGGGGACCGGAGAAGCGACTGGACAATCCCATCAGAACTAACTATTCTTTTCTTCTAGTTGTCCTGAGAAAGAAAATCAATATTTCAGCATTCACAAAGGGGCTCCATCCCACCTTGGAGATGTGCAAAGTGCTTACATGAAAATGCGAAGAAATGCAGAAAAGGTCAGTCACAATAGTGTTGTTCATTTCTTCAGAAATGGACAAAGGATGCAGCTGCCGTTCTCAGCTCAAGATTCTCCTACATATACACACTAGTTGATTTGCGTCCCCCAATTTAGTCCTGCTTGAGTTTGACTTCCAACTCAAATGTGAATAATTTCTACCTCCATATCCTTCTTCCCATTACCTATCTTGCCACTGCTCCTAAATTCTCCATTTGCCTAATTAAAAACTGAGCTAAGTATTTGTTTAGGTGTTGGACCATGTTTAGATTATCTTTATTCTGTACCCCATTCTCAGTGTTTAGTAGTTCCACTTCTTTCCTTGCTTTTTTCTTATTTATATGGCTTTATAGTATTTTACAGTTAGTTTTAATTCCTTTTGCAAGACCAACTCTGCTTGGCTTTTGGCAGTTCTCCCTTTACCTCTACACTTTCTGACCTCCAAGGTATCCCTGCTGATCCATCCCATCTTCTATTCCTTGTAGGCTTTCTGCTTTCTCTTAATCCCCTGTTTGAGTTGCTTTCTCATCCAGCTTGATCTGCAACCCTTCCCTATGAATTTTTTCCCTTGGCTCAGGATGCAGGCCGATGACAGAACAAGGAGCAATGGTCTCAAGTTGCAGCAGAGGAGATCTAGGTTGGATATTAGGAAAAACTATTTATTTCACTAGGAGGGTGGTGAAGCACTGGAATGGGTTACCTCGGGAGGTGGTGGAATCTCCATCCTTAGAGGTTTTTAAGGTCCAGCTTCACAAAGCCCTGGCTGGGATGATGTAGTTGGGTTTGGTCCTGTTTCGAGCAGGGGGTTGGACTAGATGACCTCCTGAGGTCCCTTCCAACCCTGATATTCTATGATTCTATGATTACTCAAATGAAGGCTGCTGTCCTCTACAACCACTTCTTCTATGAGGTCCTTGATACTCACAAATACCAAGTATAAAATGTCATCACCTCTTTTTAGTTTAGCAGCTATTTGTTGAAGAAATTAATCACCTATCACATCCAGGAAAATCTGGCTCCTACTATTATTAGTAGTACTTGTCCTCCAATCTATATATGGGAACTTAAAGTCTCCCAGAATCACAAAATTCCCAGTCGTATTTATTTAATTAAAATCATTATAGAGGTCTCTATTCATATCCAGATCAGAACCTAGCAGTCTGTACCACACCCTAAACACTATATAAGGGGAACCTCTAGTATCTTTCTTCCCCAGCAGACTCTGTCTTATCCATTCCAGCACTTCTAATTTCTTTACAGTCTTCAATTTTGCTACCCAGGCTCCTTGCTCTGGTGTAAAAACATCTTATTTGTTGCTGCTTGGCTTTGCCCACCTTCCTCAGCCTATTGGGTATAGTCATTCTACTGCCAGTATCACCTATCTGACAGGTATCAGCACTATCCTTATTCTTAATGTACCTTCCCCAACCCATTTATGTTTCCTTCTCCATTGCTGTATCCTTTTTTACTTGACTTCCCTCTCACTCAATGTTATAATCAGGCCTGGAGATTACATGAGCATCTCCCAACTGTCTCCCCCGAATTCCTAATTTAGAGCTCTTTTAATCAATCAGTTGTGCCAAGAAGTCTAATTACCTCCCTACTCCGGTGGAGTCCATCACATGAGAACAGTCCTCTGTCCCTGAATGCCTCCCAGTGGTCAAACATACCAAACCTTCCTTATAGCACCACTGCGTGACACAATCTTGTCTTGCCTTTGCTCTCCTCCTCTAGGGACAAGTAGTAGCCCACTGAAGATGACCTGAGCCTCCCTTTCTTTAAGTGTCTTCCCCAGTCTTCAATAGTCTCCCTTGATGAATTTAAGCATCTATCAGTATCATTTTTTCCCATGTGAAGGACAATAAGTGGATTCATTCCTGGTCCTGTTAGGCTCCTGTTCAGCCTCAGGTCCACATCCCATATCTTAGCTCCTAATAGATAGCACACCCTTCTGTTCTCCGGATCAGCTCTGGTGACAGGCCTGTCCTTCTTAAGTTGGGAGTCACCAATCATTTAGACCCTCCTTTTCCTGGTGATAGTGCGATTCTCCTCATGTCCTTTCTGGCCGCATATCCTCTTGTCTTTGATTCTCCCATGCAATCTTCTGCAAGTTATCCTGTATCCTCCTGGGGCTTCAAACTCTTTGTATCTTCATTGGCTCTTCCCCTCTTTTTATAGGACTGGCCCATCTTCTCTTCTTCCCTGCCCTTCCACCTTAAGTTATGGCCTGCTGCACTCCTTCTTCATTTCCTAACTCAGCAAACCTAGTCCTGAGCTCTATTTCTCCTTCACTAGCTGGTCTCTTCCTCTGCCTGGTTCTCGTAGTCACATGCTTTCACTCGCCACTTTGCTCACTCAGCAATCTCCCCTCAAGAGATCTTCAGTCCAGCTTCCCTATGCAAGTCTTGACTTTTCCCTTCAGCTTCCTCTTGCCTTTGCTCCATCATCTGCTCGAATCCCCTTTGAAACTCAGCCATAGTTTCCACCTCCATCGCCAAGCCTCGGATCTTTTCTTCCATCAGCTCTATCAGGTGGCACTTCATACAAACAAAGCTCTTTTGAGATACCTGCTCCAGTGTAATGTACATCCTGCAGCTTCCATATCTTTATTAAAACAATGAGGAGTCCAGTGGCACGTTAAAGACTAATAGATTTATTTGCGCATAAGCTTTCGTGGGTAAAAAACCCACTTCTTTAGATGCATGGAGTGAAAATTATAGATACAGGCATAAATATACTGGCACATGAAGAGAAAGGAGTTACCTTACAAGTGGAGAACCAGTGCTGACAAGGCCAATTAAGTTAGGGTGGATTTGGTCCACTCCCAATAATTGATGAGGAGGTGTCAATACCCAGAGAGGGAAAATTGCTTTTGTAGTGAGCCAGCGACTCCCAGTCCCTGTTGAAGCCCAAATTAATGGTATTAAGTTTGCAAATGAATTGTATCTCTGCAGTTTCTCTTTAAAGTCTGTTTTTGAAGTTTTTTTTGTTGTAGGATGGCTACTTTTAAATCTGTTATTGAGTGTCCAGGGAAATTGAAGTGTTCTCCTACTGGCTTTTGTATGTTACCATTCCTGATGTCTGATTTATTCTTTTATGTAGAGACTGTCTGGTTTGGCCAATGTACATGGCAGAGGGGTATTGCTGGCACATGATGGAATATATCATCTTAGTAGATGTGCAGGTGAATGAGCCCCTGATGGTGTGGCTGATGTGGTTGGGTCCTCTGATGGTGTCACTAGAGTAGATATGGGGACAGAGTTGGCAACGGGGTTTGTTGCAGGGATTGGTTCCTGTGTTAGGAACCATAAACTCACTGAATGTTAAATCCCACCAAATGAGGGTAAATCCATCCTCCTCATCGTATCCACTCATTACACTCCACACCTGAACATAGCCATTATATGAACAACATACCCCCATATCTCAATGTCTGTACTTTGACCCGTTAACCTTTTACCCCCAATCGGGGAGATTGCAGATTATGTATTCCTTACGCCACCCATTCCTAAACCGTATTTCGCACCCCTTGATAATCTGTAACTTATTCCCTGATAACCAGAAACTTCTATGCTTAAACTCTGTGGAAAGGGGTGGGACACTCGTAACTCCAGGGAACTTCCTTACCTCTGATCTACCTAGAAAGGTTACACCAGCAGGGCGTCGTCTGCTGGGTCCCCAGGACACTCTGGGATTGGGTTTAAGGCTGCAACCCAATTACCGTCCCTCTTGAGGGACCTTACAGCTGCTTCAGAGACCCTGGGACTGAGGCTGAACTCTGGAGGTACTGTGATGACAAGGTGAGGTGATTTGGAAGCTCTTTTAGGTTTGTTTCAGGGAAGCCTGGCTGTTTAAAAATAGCCAGAGCTTCGCGAACCAGCTGAGCGGCGGCAAACCAGCTGAGCAGCGGGGGACAGCAGAGCAGCACACAGCAGGAGTTTGCCTGGGATTGGTGAGTATCCGAGTGCTTGTTTGCTGAGGAAGTATCCGAGCATGTGTGTGTTTGCTGGGAGGGCAGTGTGAGAGCCTGAGCGAGTGTCTGATTGGCTGGTAGCCTGCAGGGGGCGGGCCTTGGGGCTGTCTGCTTGTTTGTTTCAGGGAAGCCTGGCTGTTTAAAAATAGCCAGAGCTTCGAGAACCAGCTGAGCGGCGGCGAACCAGCAGAGCAGCGGGGGACAGCAGAGCAGCACACAGCAGGAGTTTGCCTGGGAGTTCGCCTGGAGTGAGCCCAGTGAGGTTTACATCTTGTCAACTTCTCTGAGGAAGCTCATAGTAGGAAGGTGATATGGAAGGGGGGGGTTCAGCTGTTGTGACCTGCACTGGATGTGCCATGTTTGTCTTTCTTCCACAGGACAGAAGCGACTTTGTCTGTACAAAGTGCAAGCTGGTCTCCATATTGGAAGAGAAGATTGAAGGTCTGGAGCAACAGATAACAACCTTGAGTTGCATACGAGAATCTGAGGATTTCCTGGACAAACGTCAGGATATGCTTCTACAAGCGCAAAGCTCTAAAGATTTAGAACAGGTTGCACAGCGGAGCCAAGAGGCCAGTGAAGAAGCTTGGCAACATGTGACCTCCAGAAGAAGAAGGGGGAATGTCCGGGTTCCAGCAACGCAGACACAGGTAACTAACCGCTTTCATGTTCTCTCCACAGGTACCATTGCGGAGAGTGGACCAGACGATACGTCTGGGGGGAGAAAGCAGAAGGAGACTCCACTGGTTGGAAGGCATGAGATGCGATGTCCTGAGGTTGGGGGTTCCACGACCACCACTCCCAAGAGAAGGAGGTGGGTGGTGGTGGTCGGGGACTCTCTCCTCCGGGGGGCTGAGTCATCTATCTGCCGCACTGACCGGGAAAACCAAGAAGTCTGCTGCTTGCCAGGGGCTAAGATTCGCGATGTGACGGAGAGACTGCCCAGACTCATCAAGCCCTCGGATCGCTACCCCTTCCTGCTTCTCCACGTGGGCACCAATGATACTGCCAAGAATGACCTTGAGCGGATCACTGCGGACTACGTGGCTCTGGGAAGAAGGATAAAGGAGTTTGAGGCACAAGTGGTGTTCTCGTCCATCCTCCCCGTGGAAGGAAAAGGCCAGGGCAGGGACCGTCGAATCGTGGAAGTCAACGAATGGCTACGCAGGTGGTGTCGGAGAGAAGGCTTTGGATTCTTTGACCATGGGATGGTGTTCCATGAAGGAGGAGTGCTGGGCAGAGACGGGCTCCATCTTACGAAGAGAGGGAAGAGCATCTTTGCGAGCAGGCTGGCTAACCTAGTAAGGAGGGCTTTAAACTAGGTTCACCGGGGGAAGGAGACCAAAGCCCTGAGGTAAGTGGGAAAATGGGATACCGGGAGGAAGGACAGGCAGGAACGTCTGTGAGGGGAGGGCTCCTGCCTCATACTGAGAATGAGGGGCGATCAGCAGGTTCTCTCAAGTGCTTATATACGAATGCACAAAGCCTTGGAAACAAGCAGGGAGAACTGGAGGTCCTGGTGATGTCAGGGAATTATGACGTGATTGGAATAACAGAGACTTGGTGGGATAACTCACATGACTGGAGTACTGTCATGGATGGTTATAAACTGTTCAGGAAGGACAGGCAGGGCAGAAAAGGTGGGGGAGTAGCACTGTATGTAAGGGAGCAGTATGACTGCTCAGAGCTCCGGTACGAAACTGCAGAAAAACCTGAGTGTCTCTGGATTAAGTTTAGAAGTGTGAGCAACAAGAGTGATGTAGTGGTGGGAGTCTGCTATAGACCACCGGATCAGGGGGATGAGGTGGATGAGGCTTTCTTCCGGCAACTCGCAGAAGCTACTAGATCGCACGCCCTGGTTCTCATGGGCGACTTTAATTTTCCTGATATTTGCTGGGAGAGCAATACAGTGGTGCATAGACAATCCAGGAAGTTTTTGGAAAGCGTAGGGGACAATTTCCTGGTGCAAGTGCTAGACGAGCCAACTAGGGGGGAGCTTTTCTTGACCTCCTGCTCACAAACAGGGAAGAATTAGTGGGGGAAGCAAAAGTGGATGGGAATCTGGGAGGCAGTGACCATGAGATGGTCGAGTTCAGGATCCTGGCACAGGGAAGAAAGGTAAACAGCAGGATACGGACCCTGGACTTCAGGAAAGCAGACTTTGACTCCCTCAGGGAGCAGATGGGTAAGATCCCCTGGGGGACTAACATGAAGGGGAAAGGAGTCCAGGAGAGCTGGCTGTATTTCAAGGAATCCCTGTTGAGTTTACAGGGACAAACCATCCCGATGAGTCGAAAGAATAGTAAATATGGCAGGCGACCGGCTTGGCTTAATGGTGAAATCCTAGAGGATCTTAAACATAAAAAAGAAGCTTACAAGAAGTGGAAGGTTGGACATATGACCAGGGAAGAGTATAAAAATATTGCTCGGGCATGTAGGAATGAAATCAGGAGGGCCAAATCGCACCTGGAGCTGCAGCTAGCAAGAGATGTCAAGAGTAACAAGAAGGGTTTCTTCAGGTATGTTGGCAACAAGAAGAAAGCCAAGGAAAGTGTGGGCCCCTTACTGAATGAGGGAGGCAACCTAGTGACAGAGGATGTGGAAAAAGCTAATGTGCTCAATGCTTTTTTTGCCTCTGTCTTCACTAACAAGGACAGCTCCCAGACTGCTGCGCTGGGCATCGCAACATGGGGAGAAGATGGCCAGCCCTCTGTGGAGAAAGAGGTGGTTAGGGACTATTTAGAAAAGCTGGACGTGCACAAGTCCATGGGGCCGGACGAGTTGCATCCGAGAGTGCTAAAGGAATTGGCGGAGGTCATTGCAGAGCCATTGGCCATTATCTTTGAAAACTCGTGGCGAACGGGGGAAGTCCCAGATGACTGGAAAAAGGCTAATGTAGTGCCAATCTTTAAAAAAGGGAAGAAGGAGGATCCTGGGAACTACAGGCCGGTCAGCCTCACCTCAGTCCCCGGAAAAATCATGGAGCAGGTCCTCAAGGAATCAATCCTGAAGCACTTACACGAGAGTAAAGTGATCAGGAACAGTCAGCATGGATTCACCAAGGGAAGGTCATGCCTGACTAATCTAATCGCCTTCTATGATGAGATTACTGATTCTGTGGATGAAGGGAAAGCAGTGGATGTATTGTTTCTTGACTTTAGCCAAGCTTTTAACACTGTCTCCCACAGTATTCTTGTCAGCAAGTTAAAGAAGTATGGGCTGGATGAATGTACTATAAGGTGGGTAGAAAGTTGGCTAGATTGTCGGGCTCAACGGGTAGTGATCAATGGCTCCATGTCTAGCTGGCAGCCGGTGTCAAGTGGAGTGCCCCAGGGGTCGGTCCTGGGGCCGGTTTTGTTCAATATCTTCATAAATGTTCTGGAGGATGGGTGGATTGCACTCTTAGCAAATTTGCGGATGATACTAAACTGGGAGGAGTGGTAGATACATTGGAGGGCAGAGATAGGATACAGAGGGACCTGGACAAATTGGAGGATTGGGCCAAAAGAAACCTGATGAGGTTCAATAAGGATAAATGCAGGGTCCTGCACTTAGGACGGAAGAACCCAATGCACAGCTACAGACTAGGGACCGAATGGCTAGGCAGCAGTTCTGCGGAAAAGGACCTAGGGGTTACAGTGGACGAGAAGCTGGATATGAGTCATCAGTGTGCCCTTGTTGCCAAGAAGGCCAATGGCATTTTGGGATGTATAAGTAGGGGCATTGCCAGCAGATCGAGGGACGTGATCGTTCCCCTCTATTCGACATTGGTGAGGCCTCATCTGGAGTACTGTGTCCAGTTTTGGGCCCCACACTACAAGAAGGATGTGGATAAATTGGAGAGAGTCCAGCGAAGGGCAACAAAAATGATTAGGGGTCTGGAACACATGACTTATGAGGAGAGGCTGAGGGAACTGGGATTGTTTAGTCTGCAGAAGAGAAGAATGAGGGGGGATTTGATAGCTGCTTTCAACTACCTGAGAGGTGGTTCCAAAGAGGATGGTTCTAGACTATTCTCAGTGGTAGAAGATGACAGGACAAGGAGTAATGGTCTCAAGTTGCAGTGGGGGAGGTTTAGGTTGGATATTAGGAAAAACTTTTTCACTAGGAGGGTGGTGAAACACTGGAATGCGTTACCTAGGGAGGTGGTAGAATCTCCTTCCTTAGAAGTTTTTAAGGTCAGGCTTGACAAAGCCCTGGCTGGGATGATTTAATTGGGGATTGGTCCTGCTTTGAGCAGGGGGTTGGACTAGATGACCTCCTGAGGTCCCTTCCAACTCTGATATTCTATGATTCTATCACAGTACCTCCCCTTCAGTTGCTGCTAGCACCCTCACCAGATCTATCTGTGAGCTGGAGTGCTCCTGCATGGCTACTAAATATATTCCCAATGCATATTATAACCCTGACTGGGGTAGCAGCTTTGTCCTTAACTATACTGTTAAAAAGGGGGCACACACACAAAACACAGAATCAAATCTCACAGTCAGCCTGAAATTGGGAGAAAACTTGTTAGCAGATTTCAAAATATATTAAGCAGTTGAAAGATCTTAAAATATACTGAAGCGCTCGTTACACTATTGCCTACATCTGGATGGGAAGCAAACTGAACTATTTGCTGTGTATGTGCATATACCAGGGGTTGGCAACCTTTGGCTCCTGGACCATCAGGGTAAGCCACTGGAAGGCTGGGACAGTACGTTTACCTGGATTGTCCACAGTCAGGGCTGCTCGCAACTCCCACTGGCTGTGGTTCGCCATTCCTGGCCAATGGGTGCGAACTGTGGACAGTGGGAGCTGCGAGCAGCCATGCCTGTGGTCGCTCCAGGTAAACAAACCATCCCAGCCCATCAGCAGCTTACCCTGATGGGCCAGGAGCCAAAGGTTTCCGACCCCTGGCATATACAAACAAACACAATATTAACAGTCTCTCCTGGGGGTGGTGAAATTAGCTCCTTGGTTTGAGAGCCTCAGAAAGGAAGGGGGGCGGGGGGCTATGGCATCACACAGATTACTGCAGCCATGTCTGCTCATGCCCCTCCATAGCGAAGAGTTGACTGAAAAGGAGAGAAACTGAGAAAAAATAACCCCCTCCTCCTCTGAGCCTCAGATGCTCTGGCCTGCTGCGAGGTGGGGCTGCCTTTTTCCGGACTGTGCACAACTCACATAGGGCCTTGCCTCAGGACCAGACTGGACAAGCCTCTCCCTGGCTCAAGGGCTGCTGGGAACCTCCCAGTCGGGGCTAGTCATGGCTCCCTGTCTGGCAGATCTGAGGGCAATATGGGAGGGGTTACTGGGGTCCCACAGCTCAGCCTCTCCTGGCTGCCCCACTCACTCCCCTCTCTGTGCCTGTCTCTAGCTCCCTCACAGAGGGGCCCTGATCCCCCAGGCCCCACCTGCGGCCCCAATTCTGCTGCTTGGTTCGCAGCAGAAAAGATAAGCCTTGTAAACAGATTCTGTCTAGATTTTTATCTTGTATTAATTGTTGTATTATCTCCAAGGATGAGAAGTGAGAGGACTAAAACAGCGACAGACAGAGAACATGGCATGTGGAGAGTTTAAAGGGGAATAATGAAGAAAACACTGGAATGTGTGGAAAAAGTAAAAACAGGGTTTGTAGAACAAATAAGAGAATTATGAAAACAAAGGAAATGGAAAGGTCTATTCAGACTCAAAGGTAACTGCCCTTTTGCTGTTGCACATCTGGGTCTTAAATTTTCAATAGCAGCTACTGAGTTTCAGTATGTAATTTGAGCCCTCTTGAGTCTAGAGAACCGGTATGTCCTCTGCACTTCACTTGGAGTTGTGGGTGCTCAGCCACTTTCAAAGTCTAAAGCTGGAGATGCAAAATCAATGGCAATTTAAAAAATACATCGATATATGATCCCTAGGCAGTAAACGTAATTTCTGAGCTGAGGGAGGAAGGAGGCAGAAGAATATATATATTTTCCCCATTATCGTGGCATGTGTTGATATCTTTCTTCCTTGCTTGCTGTCTTTGCATATTTCAAAAAGTAGGTAGTATGGATGCCAAGCTTTTTTCTGTCCACACCCCTGGCACTGAGATATAGGGGCATGTATAGCATCTGTACACCGTAGAAAAATTCCATATGATGTGGGACATTGTCAAAAGCCTTATTAAAATCCAGAGATATCTGTTCTACTACTTACAATTTACAGATTAGTAGGGTCTTCCCACAAAAGGTTTGTATGGAAATCTGACCATGGGTCATCTGCATGATGTTGTAAAACTACCAAAAACACTGCCAGTTCTTGAACACTATATTTCTGATAACAGTTTGAACCCTCAGTCTCTCAAAGGAACAATGGTGATCCCCTCAGTATATATATAATTTGTACTCAATCTGATTAATGCTGAACTCAAAAATCAAAGTAAACTAGCTGTTGTGTATTTCAAGTTTATCCAAAAAACATAAGAAATAAAATTAATTTCAAAATTATACTCCTAATTCAATACACGCTAACATTCCAGTTTAAAGTAATGGACTGATTCCCTGTCCTGCTCCACTTCCTTTATGCACAATGGCAGAAGACACCACCCACATTTTTCTGGTTTAGAATGTTTCACAAACCCATATACTCACAGATACAAGGACACATGGTGAAAACTTGCAGTCTGAATGCATGGCTCTCTAGCTACCCCTGCTGATAGATAACCCTTGCTTCACTATTGCCAATTGGTATATTTTAAAGCAGCTTCCCCACAACTAATTGTCTTTTTTACATTCCCATCAGCTGTGTTTTTCTTAGTAGATCAAGACTACAGTAGAGAAACTGTCCCTAAAACTCTTCCAATCACATGAAATGACAGATACTAACTCGAATGATACTAACCCGTAAAAGATTCTGGTGCTCTCAAAGCAGCATGTTTTCTCCAAAACCACATCTTAAGACTCATACATCCTGATCCAGCTATCCAGACTCACAGAAGTAACCCCAGTAGGAGTTCCATATGAAAAAGGAGACCTCATGTGTGAGACCTCAAGATTTGACTAGCATTTGTATCATGAGACTTCTAATGAAATCTGCCCTCTTCAGTACCATTTACAGGATGGTAAATACCTTACAGGGTAATCAGATTCAAAACATAGAGAATCCCTCGAGGCAAAACCTTAAGTTACAAAAAGACCCAAAAACAGGAATATACATTCCATTCAGCACAACTATTTTACCAGCCATTAAACAAAAGAAATCTAACGCATTTCTAGCTAGATTACTTACTAACTTCTTACAGGAGTTCTGAGCTGCATTCCTGATCTGTTCCCGGCAAAAGCATCACGCAGACAGACAGACCCTTTGTTCCGCCCCCACCCCTCCAGCGTTGAAAGTGTCATTGGTCATTTGGGTCAGGTGTCAGCCGGGTTATCTGAGCTTCTTAACCCTTTACAGGTGAAAGGGCTTTGCTTCTGGCCAGGAGGGATTTAAAGGTGGTTACCCTTCCCTTTATATTTATGACAGGTTGTTATATGGAGGAGGGAAAAAATTGCTCTCCTGACCCTCTGAAGATAGGGTAAGAAACAATGGGCTTAAGTTGCAGCAAGGATGGTTTAGGTTGGCCACTATGAAAAACTTCCAAACTGTTAGGGTAATTAAGCACTGGGACAAATTGCCTAGGGAGGTTGTGGAATTTCCATCATTGGAGATTTTTAAGAGGAAGTTAGACAAACACCTGCCAGGGATAGTTGAGATAATACTTTGTCCTGCCTTGAGCGCAGAGCACTGACTAGAAGACCACACAAGTTCCTTTCCAGTCCTATGATTCTATGTTACAAAATGCAGATGAAAGTGACTAAAAGCATTTTTCTGTCGAGTTACTAAGCAGTTAAAAATGAGGAATTAGGATATCAAAGCCCAAATTTAACTTGAGTTAACTTGCCTGCAGCACTATGAAATCCAATATAAAGGCAAACAGTTGAGGCATAAGACACTAATGTCCTGCCATGGTACGGGGGTGCAAGATACTTGGCTAGACAGATAGATATTTTCATAATGAAAATAATATAATACAAGTCTTTCAATATGTAATACGCATTGTAGCATCCCAATTTAAACTAATGGGCAAACTACCTGCATTGATAAACTTTCTTTGTGACACCCAGGGCATGTCTACACAGCAGCTGGGAGAAGTGATTCCCAGAGTCGGTGTATGTATACACAACAGCACTCCTTTTCTTTAAGCTAATTAAGTAACTTCCTGTGAGAGAAAGTCCTCAACAGTTCTGTTATGAGGCTGAAAAGCAATCTGACGGGTAATGACGTCTCCTTGGATTGAGGAAAGACAATAAAATGAAGCAAAAAGAAAAGGAGTACTTGTGGCACCTTAGAGACTAACCAATTTATTTGAGCATGAGCTTTCGTGAGCTACAGCTCACTTCATCGGATGCTGTAGCTCACGAAAGCTCATGCTCAAATAAATTGGTTAGTCTCTAAGGTGCCACAAGTACTCCTTTTCTTTTTGCGAATACAGACTAACATGGCTGTTACTCTGAAATAAAATGAAGAAATATCTGTTTTAATTTAAGTACGTTCTTCAGAAGGAAAATCCAGTTGAGAAATCAAAGAGAACTAACCCTTTTCACTCTTGAGTTGGCCTGCAAAAGAACATTGCGATTTCAATTACCATTCGGTGAACACATATTACCTCACCTCCCTCAAGGAGCTGTCCTTACAGACCTCCCCAATAATCAGCTGCCAGTTTTCTCATCCATCCCCTTTCCTACAGGGCACACCTAATACGTCAGCAAAATCTAGTGTTAGTTCAGAATCCTGTGTTCAGAACTAAATAAAGGAAAGGCCCTCTGCTCGCACAAAACTGGAGACCCAGACAACACTCGACCGACTCCTTTTATAAATGCCCACGTCCCAGTCACCCGGTACCGCAGGCACCATATCGACAAGGGCTTGAACACAGAGTCTCTCGAAGGAACTAACTATGGTGATGCCAACAAAATACAAGCAACTAGCGTTCAGTCTGATTAACACTAAACTACAAAAAATCAAAGGAAACCTACCATTCTCGTCCTGTAGCTTCTCTGAAAAATGAACAAACAAATTCAAAACACAAGTTTTGCAGTATGTAATATGCACTGTAGCATCCTAATTTACACCAATGGACAGAGTCTTTGCAGTGCTAAACTTTCTTTGTGACATCAAGGGCATGTCTACACGTCAGCTGGGAGATGTGATTCTCAGCTTGGGTGTACGTATACACAACAGCGCTTCTCGAGCTTCTGCTTAAAAATAGCAGTATGGTGGCAGCAGTTATTGGCAGAGGATTGGGCTATTTGACCAAGTAGGTACCCAGGTGTTTGGAAAGTGTTGGAGTTGAGTGAGCAGCCCAAGCCTCTGACTCTGCCACTGGGTCAACACTGCTATTCTTAGTGCACTACTTCGAGCAAGAAAAATAACTAGATATGTATATCCCATTGCTGGATTTGATGGCCATCTGAATAAAGGCTGATTTTTTGAAGGACAGTTAGATGAACAAAGCGATGGCTCTTTGTTACACACAGACCGTGTATTGTTCACAAATCAACCTAGCATTCACATTTTCTCTTGGAGATGACAAATTTAGGATCAAATTCGTCCTGTTACAAAATTCATCTGAAAGTGACAAAGGACAACAACACTGAAAATCAGGCCCAGGCTCTCCGAAGGCGAAGATGCCAAATCAATGGCAAATATAACAAAAAATGTGATCTCTAGGCAGAAAAAGATATTTCTGAGCGCAGAGAAGAGAGATGGAGAAGACAAAATGTAAGAGAGGAATAATATTTTTCTTCATTTATAAAGGGTTTTTTTTCTAATTTTTTTCTTCTTATTTATTTTTACAGTGATTTATTTCATTCTACTTTGGAGGGTAGGGTGAAGTCACCAAAGAATCTCATCAATACTTACGAATACTTCCCTGCAGTTTTCCTGAAAAAGAAAATCAATATTTAAAAACTCACAAAAAGGCTCCATCCTGCCCTGGATAAGTACAAATAGTTCATATGAAAATCCATCCAAATGAACACAAGGCAGCTTGCAAACAGATTTGCTCTTTTCTTGAAAAAAGGACAAAGGATGTAACTGCCATTCCCAGTTCAAGATCCTCCTACCTACACATGCAAGCCATCTCTATCACCCGCCCATCCCTCACTTGAATACCCTAATCACTGGGCTGACGGCTATTAGAGAGGCCCCCAGTCGTGGCTTAAAACACTCAAGGACACACAGGGTAGGGGTGTGGAGGAGGAGTGAGGAAAGGTCCTGCTTCCTTTGTTCCCTCCAATTTTGAGCTGGCTCTTCATTGAGATGCTCCCACCTTGCAGGATACAGCAGCTTGAAGGATGCGCTAAACAGTTCTCGTTATCACCTTATAGGTATTGCAGAAGGCAGGCAGTATGAATGCTGAGCCATGCCCCCCTTATTTTTTTGGCCACACCAATTACACAGGACCAGAAGGAGCGGGAAATGTATGCATGTATACTGGCTGTACACCACAGAAAGGTGTCCCAGTGCAAGGGCTCTTCTTTCTTTCTTTCTTTCTTTCTTTCTTTCTTTCTTTCTTTCTTTCTTTCTTTCTTTCTTTCTTTCTTTCTTTCTTTCTTTCTTTCTTGTTGGTGGGAATTTGTGTAGAGAGGGCAGCATGAAGAAGCTGCAGCATGGCCAAGAATAGGAAACAAAGCATTTAGATCAATTCATAGAGTTACAATTACACAGCTCTGTGCAACATGTAAAATAGATAAAATTATCTCTCCTCAAAACATTCTCCCGACCTACTAAAACACACCATAACGTGAAAAAAACAGTACATCCTGAAAAAAAAAATTAAAAAATCACTATCTTATGCTAGCTTCCTGCACATACTCATACGGAAATGCATGGAAGAGCAGGCATGATATTACCACATTTCTATGCTGTAAAGTGATATTTAAATTCAGACCTTCAATTTTAGACCAGAGAGAAAACAAGTACAAATATTCTAAGCTAGTTGGTTAGTCGCTAAGGTGCCACAAGTACTCCTTTTCTTTAAGCTAATTAAGTAACTTCCTGTGAGAGAAAGTCCTCAACAGTTCTGTTATGAGGCTGAAAAGCAATCTGACGGGTAATGACGTCTCCTTGGATTGAGGAAAGACAATAAAATGAAGCAAAAAGAAAAGGAGTACTTGTGGCACCTTAGAGACTAACCAATTTATTTGAGCATGAGCTTTCGTGAGCTACAGCTCACTTCATCGGATGCTGTAGCTCACGAAAGCTCATGCTCAAATAAATTGGTTAGTCTCTAAGGTGCCACAAGTACTCCTTTTCTTTTTGCGAATACAGACTAACATGGCTGTTACTCTGAAATAAAATGAAGAAATATCTGTTTTAATTTAAGTACGTTCTTCAGAAGGAAAATCCAGTTGAGAAATCAAAGAGAACTAACCCTTTTCACTCTTGAGTTGGCCTGCAAAAGAACATTGCGATTTCAATTACCATTCGGTGAACACATATTACCTCACCTCCCTCAAGGAGCTGTCCTTACAGACCTCCCCAATAATCAGCTGCCAGTTTTCTCATCCATCCCCTTTCCTACAGGGCACACCTAATACGTCAGCAAAATCTAGTGTTAGTTCAGAATCCTGTGTTCAGAACTAAATAAAGGAAAGGCCCTCTGCTCGCACAAAACTGGAGACCCAGACAACACTCGACCGACTCCTTTTATAAATGCCCACGTCCCAGTCACCCGGTACCGCAGGCACCATATCGACAAGGGCTTGAACACAGAGTCTCTCGAAGGAACTAACTATGGTGATGCCAACAAAATACAAGCAACTAGCGTTCAGTCTGATTAACACTAAACTACAAAAAATCAAAGGAAACCTACCATTCTCGTCCTGTAGCTTCTCTGAAAAATGAACAAACAAATTCAAAACACAAGTTTTGCAGTATGTAATATGCACTGTAGCATCCTAATTTACACCAATGGACAGAGTCTTTGCAGTGCTAAACTTTCTTTGTGACATCAAGGGCATGTCTACACGTCAGCTGGGAGATGTGATTCTCAGCTTGGGTGTACGTATACACAACAGCGCTTCTCGAGCTTCTGCTTAAAAATAGCAGTATGGTGGCAGCAGTTATTGGCAGAGGATTGGGCTATTTGACCAAGTAGGTACCCAGGTGTTTGGAAAGTGTTGGAGTTGAGTGAGCAGCCCAAGCCTCTGACTCTGCCACTGGGTCAACACTGCTATTCTTAGTGCACTACTTCGAGCAAGAAAAATAACTAGATATGTATATCCCATTGCTGGATTTGATGGCCATCTGAATAAAGGCTGATTTTTTGAAGGACAGTTAGATGAACAAAGCGATGGCTCTTTGTTACACACAGACCGTGTATTGTTCACAAATCAACCTAGCATTCACATTTTCTCTTGGAGATGACAAATTTAGGATCAAATTCGTCCTGTTACAAAATTCATCTGAAAGTGACAAAGGACAACAACACTGAAAATCAGGCCCAGGCTCTCCGAAGGCGAAGATGCCAAATCAATGGCAAATATAACAAAAAATGTGATCTCTAGGCAGAAAAAGATATTTCTGAGCGCAGAGAAGAGAGATGGAGAAGACAAAATGTAAGAGAGGAATAATATTTTTCTTCATTTATAAAGGGTTTTTTTTCTAATTTTTTTCTTCTTATTTATTTTTACAGTGATTTATTTCATTCTACTTTGGAGGGTAGGGTGAAGTCACCAAAGAATCTCATCAATACTTACGAATACTTCCCTGCAGTTTTCCTGAAAAAGAAAATCAATATTTAAAAACTCACAAAAAGGCTCCATCCTGCCCTGGATAAGTACAAATAGTTCATATGAAAATCCATCCAAATGAACACAAGGCAGCTTGCAAACAGATTTGCTCTTTTCTTGAAAAAAGGACAAAGGATGTAACTGCCATTCCCAGTTCAAGATCCTCCTACCTACACATGCAAGCCATCTCTATCACCCGCCCATCCCTCACTTGAATACCCTAATCACTGGGCTGACGGCTATTAGAGAGGCCCCCAGTCGTGGCTTAAAACACTCAAGGACACACAGGGTAGGGGTGTGGAGGAGGAGTGAGGAAAGGTCCTGCTTCCTTTGTTCCCTCCAATTTTGAGCTGGCTCTTCATTGAGATGCTCCCACCTTGCAGGATACAGCAGCTTGAAGGATGCGCTAAACAGTTCTCGTTATCACCTTATAGGTATTGCAGAAGGCAGGCAGTATGAATGCTGAGCCATGCCCCCCTTATTTTTTTGGCCACACCAATTACACAGGACCAGAAGGAGCGGGAAATGTATGCATGTATACTGGCTGTACACCACAGAAAGGTGTCCCAGTGCAAGGGCTCTTCTTTCTTTCTTTCTTTCTTTCTTTCTTTCTTTCTTTCTTTCTTTCTTTCTTTCTTTCTTTCTTTCTTTCTTTCTTTCTTTCTTTCTTTCTTTCTTTCTTTCTTGTTGGTGGGAATTTGTGTAGAGAGGGCAGCATGAAGAAGCTGCAGCATGGCCAAGAATAGGAAACAAAGCATTTAGATCAATTCATAGAGTTACAATTACACAGCTCTGTGCAACATGTAAAATAGATAAAATTATCTCTCCTCAAAACATTCTCCCGACCTACTAAAACACACCATAACGTGAAAAAAACAGTACATCCTGAAAAAAAAAATTAAAAAATCACTATCTTATGCTAGCTTCCTGCACATACTCATACGGAAATGCATGGAAGAGCAGGCATGATATTACCACATTTCTATGCTGTAAAGTGATATTTAAATTCAGACCTTCAATTTTAGACCAGAGAGAAAACAAGTACAAATATTCTAAGCTAGTTGGTTAGTCGCTAAGGTGCCACAAGTACTCCTTTTCTTTAAGCTAATTAAGTAACTTCCTGTGAGAGAAAGTCCTCAACAGTTCTGTTATGAGGCTGAAAAGCAATCTGACGGGTAATGACGTCTCCTTGGATTGAGGAAAGACAATAAAATGAAGCAAAAAGAAAAGGAGTACTTGTGGCACCTTAGAGACTAACCAATTTATTTGAGCATGAGCTTTCGTGAGCTACAGCTCACTTCATCGGATGCTGTAGCTCACGAAAGCTCATGCTCAAATAAATTGGTTAGTCTCTAAGGTGCCACAAGTACTCCTTTTCTTTTTGCGAATACAGACTAACATGGCTGTTACTCTGAAATAAAATGAAGAAATATCTGTTTTAATTTAAGTACGTTCTTCAGAAGGAAAATCCAGTTGAGAAATCAAAGAGAACTAACCCTTTTCACTCTTGAGTTGGCCTGCAAAAGAACATTGCGATTTCAATTACCATTCGGTGAACACATATTACCTCACCTCCCTCAAGGAGCTGTCCTTACAGACCTCCCCAATAATCAGCTGCCAGTTTTCTCATCCATCCCCTTTCCTACAGGGCACACCTAATACGTCAGCAAAATCTAGTGTTAGTTCAGAATCCTGTGTTCAGAACTAAATAAAGGAAAGGCCCTCTGCTCGCACAAAACTGGAGACCCAGACAACACTCGACCGACTCCTTTTATAAATGCCCACGTCCCAGTCACCCGGTACCGCAGGCACCATATCGACAAGGGCTTGAACACAGAGTCTCTCGAAGGAACTAACTATGGTGATGCCAACAAAATACAAGCAACTAGCGTTCAGTCTGATTAACACTAAACTACAAAAAATCAAAGGAAACCTACCATTCTCGTCCTGTAGCTTCTCTGAAAAATGAACAAACAAATTCAAAACACAAGTTTTGCAGTATGTAATATGCACTGTAGCATCCTAATTTACACCAATGGACAGAGTCTTTGCAGTGCTAAACTTTCTTTGTGACATCAAGGGCATGTCTACACGTCAGCTGGGAGATGTGATTCTCAGCTTGGGTGTACGTATACACAACAGCGCTTCTCGAGCTTCTGCTTAAAAATAGCAGTATGGTGGCAGCAGTTATTGACAGAGGATTGGGCTATTTGACCAAGTAGGTACCCAGGTGTTTGGAAAGTGTTGGAGTTGAGTGAGCAGCCCAAGCCTCTGACTCTGCCACTGGGTCAACACTCCAATTCCTAGTGCACTATTTTGAGCAAGAAAAACAACAACTATATACGTGAACCCCCTTGCTGGGTATGTTGACCATTTGCATAAAAACTGATTTTTTTGAAGGACAGTGAGATGAACACAGTGATGGCTCTTCGTTTCAAACAGAGCTTGCTTCTGTGTCAATGGCACTGTTCACAAGCCTATCCCAGCATTCTCATATTCTCCTGGAGATCACAAACATTACAGTTAAATTAGTCATGTTACAAAATTTAGCTGAAAGTGAATAAGGACACTTTTTTGTGGAGAATAAATGTGGTCACTGAGCAGTTAAAAGTGAGGTGTCAGAAGATCAAAACCCAAATGTAACTTGATGTAAATCGTCCTTCAGCACTATGAAAGCCAACATTAAGACAAGTTTTTGAGGTATGAGACAGGACAAAGTGTACTAATATTCTGAAATTGTATGTGAGGGTGAGAAAGATAGAGAGATAGAATCTTCATAATGAAAAAAAGCCTTAAACGTGATTGTATCTCGATTGTTACACTGCATTCTTTATATTATCTCATAAGATGAGAGGTCTAAAACAGAGACAGGGAGATAGATGGCAAGATTAAAGGGAAAAGATGCTGATAACATTACAATGTGAGATAAAGTGTTGAAATGTTTTGTGGCTAAAGAACATTCAAGGATGCTCATGGAAGGGTGTGAAGGCGGAGGGAGGAAAAATTGTGCTTTCATCTTTCCCTCCTATTTTGAGCCAGCTCTTTATTGAGATGTTTCCACCTTACAGGAAACAGCAGCTTGAATGATGCTTAACTGTTCTCATTGCCAACAGATCCCATGGGTACTTCAGATGGCAGGTAGCAGGAATTGTGCCCTGCCCCCTTTTACCTGGCCACACCCGTACTTAGGGCCAGAAGGAGGAGGAAATATAGGCATTTATACTGGCTGTACATCGCAGATAGGCATCCTCGTGCAAGGTATTTAAAATCAGTTTTTAAAGTTTAGACCAGAGAAAAAAATTCCAGGCTAATTAAGTACTCTTCTATGAAAGGAAGTCCTCAACAGTTCTGTTACGGGGTTTAAAAAAACCTGATAGTTAAAGAACTCTCCCAGGATAGACAATGAAATGGAGAATATCTTTTCTTATTTAAGAACATTCTGCTGAAGGAAAATCCAGTTGCGAAATCAAGGAGAACTTACTCTTTCCATTCTTTAGTTGGCTGGGGAAAGGACATTGTGATTTCAGTTACCAACTGGGTGAACACACATTACGGTACATCAGCTTACTCAAGGAGCTGCCCTTGCAGACCTTAACAATTATCGGCTGCAGTTTTCTCATTCATCCACTTTCCTACACAGCACACCTGATCCATCAGCCAGATCTAGTAACAGCTCAGCATCTTATATTCCAGAACTAAACAAAGGAGAGGCCCTGGGCTCACATAAAACTGAAGAACCACCCCACATCCCACTGACTCCTGTTTATAAATACCCACCTCCCAGCCACCCAGTATCACAGGCACTTTATTGACAATGACTTGAACTTGCAGTCTGGTAGTGTAGACATTGCCTTATTTTCAGGGGTGACAGAGGGAGTGGGTGGGGAGCCTGGGGAGGCAGTTGGGGGCCAGGGCTGCTGGGGTGATGGGTGGGGGCTGTGGGATAGATTGTGTGCCAGCGGGGAAGGGGGATGGCTAGGGGAGGCAGTGGGGGGCAGGAGCAATGGGGGGACCAGGAGAGGCAGCAGCGGCCAGAGCACCAAAATACAATTTGCCCAGGTTGCCGTTTTCCCTATGTCTGACCCTGGCAGGGCCAGCCTTAAGGGTGGGCAACATGGGTGAAGAGGGTGTTGCTGGAGGTGCCTTGGCAGTCACCGGGAAGTTTACAGTGGCCGTGGTGGCGAGGAAGGGAGTTACCATTGTTCTCCCCTCTCCCTGCACTATCAGCAGTTACCAGGCGCCTATGCAGTGAACCTGTGTCTCCTGTTGACTTAATTGGGAGCTGGGTGTGCTCAACAACTCTGAAAATCAGGCCCACGTTCTTCGAAGGTCGAGGTGCAAAATCAATGGGAAGTATAACAAAAAGTGGGATCCCCAGGCAATAAGAGACATTTGTCAGCTGAGAGAGGAGGGAGGGAGAACACGAAGGTCAAAAATAGTATGTTTTCCATTATAGAAGTTTTATCTAATATTTTTTTCATTTTATTTATGTTTAACTTTATTTATTTCATTTTAATTTGTTTGTGTGAAACCACGAGACAATCCCATTTTTTCTGCAATTTTTCTGAAAAAGAAAAGCAATATCTAAGCATTCACCACAGGGGCGAAACTCTCCATTATATAAGCAAAAATGTCTCCTATGGAAATCAGTGGAGAGGGGTACAGAGTCAGTTGGAACAGAATTGTCAGAAAAGGGTGCTGGGGGCTGCTTTTTAGAGAAGAATGAGTCAGTTAAATGGAGGGTTGGGGAGGGGAGGGAGGAGGAGGCCGGTGAGCTGTAGAACAGCTTCTGATTGGTCCCACAGGGTTTGCTCCTGAGGCTCGCAGCCCCCAGTAGAGTTATCATTTCCCTAGGGACAGCCACTGGGTAAGCTTGCTGCTTGGCTCTTGTTGCTGCTTTCTATACTTTAATCTTTCTCACTAGCCATGTGTTCTGTCCACTAAAAGAAAAGGATCTTTCTCTCTCTTGCTGCTCCTTTCTGTACCTCACCTCTCTCACTAACAAAAAAGGATCTTTCTCTATCGATGCTGTTTTCTATGCTTTACCTCCTTCACACAGCCATGTGTCACTGAACACTGATTCTCTAGCTAATTTTTAAAATCTCCTTTCTTCTGCCATGTGCATTCTCTTAACCTAACATTCCTTTTTTACCTTTATATTTTTTTCTTTTATTTCAAAATAACTCTTTTAAATGCTCCTCTTTTATTTAATAACCCTTTTTACTCTTGTAAACTTTTTCTCTAAAATCCTCTCTCCTTACTAAACCTAACCAAAAATCTTTCCTTTTTTAAAACTCCTTTTCTTTAAGTTCTGTCACAAAACCCAGACAAATGTGTCAAAACTCAAGCACACAACATTCCCCCATCCAAAAATTTAAATTTTTTTTTCCAGAATGCCCAATGGTGCCAAACCTGTATATGACCGAAAATGGAAATGGAGGGCAGGACATAAACCCTAAATGAGGCATGGAAACCTGTCAAAGAACACGTGGTGATGAGTTCTTTAGAGGGGTAAAATCTAGTGTGCCCTGAGGGGGGAGACACTGCACTGGAGTCTTGACTGACTTCATTCAGAGCAGTTTCATAGCACTGATTGTGACTTTGACAGCTGGTGTTAGCATTGGGATGAGCACCCGGTGGACGGTTAGCTGCTGAGGGCACCAAAGCATCCTGCAGTAAATGACTGGGAGCAGTAAGGCATAGAGGAATTAGAGAGAACAGTGGAAAAATGGTGTATAACTGTCTCCTTAAGAAGGACATTGTAGACTGGAGCAGAGGGAGAGGGTTATACATTGGAAAGTTCACCAAAGTGCAGCTGACTGCACAGCTGGAGGATGATGATCACTCTGAGGAGCAGGTTCCTGACTGAAATGGGGCTGCAAGATGGTCTGGGAGCAGTCAGAGAGACAGCTGGGTGTCACTAAGACCCACATCCCCAGCCATCAGGGGATCTTCATGGGGTTCCCCGTTGGTGGATTTGAGACAGATGGAATTGGAGCTGAGACTGAAAGAGCTGGAGGACCATGAGAAGGAACAAGAGGACTGGGAGAAACAGCGAAAGCACGAGGAAGAGCAGCAGCAGCATGAACGGGAGATGACCAAGAGGAGAGGCAGAGGGACTTTCCCAGTGCTGAGAAGACATTTTTTTCATTCAAAGAGCTAATGTTCCACAGCAGTGTGCACATTTAAAATAGGAATAATTTTATCTACTCAAAATGATTTTCCCAATTACTAACACACTATACCATGAAAAAATTAACACAATAGAAATTTTATGCTAGACTTCTACATACACTCAAAGGTAAAATGAACTGAACAGGAGGCATGGAAGTATTGAATGTGCATTCTATATAGTGATTCTGAAAATCACACCTTCAATTTTAGACTAGAGAGAAAATAAATACAAATATTCTAGGATGATGAATCAACTTGGTGGGAGAGAAAGTTATCACAGTTCTGTTAGGGGGATAAAAAGAAATCTGCAGAGTAATTTGCTCTCCTTGGTTTGAGCAAAGTTAATGAAATGAAGAAATATCTGTTTTCATTTAAAAACATTCTTCTGAAGGATAGTAGCAGTTGAGAAATCAAAGAACTTACCAAGTTCATTCTGGAGTTGGTCTGAAAAAGAACAGTGTGATTTCAATTAGAAATTGGATGTACTGGTATTACCTTACCTCACTGAAGGAGCTGTCTTCTACAGTCATCAGCTGCCACTTTTGTCATTCATCCCCCCCCCCCCTTTTTTTTTTTTACACACCACTCCTGACACATCACTCAAACTCAGTAACAGCTCAGAATCTTGCATTCCATGACTAAACAAAGGCACTGTTTACTCATAAAATTGGAGACCCAGCCCACAACCTATTGATTCTTGTTTACAAATGCCCTCCTCCCAGCCACCCATTATCACAGACACCTTATTGACAATGGCTTGAACCCTCAGTCTGTCAAAGGATCTATTGTAACATCAGTAGTCAGTAGGTAATTTGTACTCACGATGGTTAAAACTAAACTAAAAATTCAAAGTAAACCTAATGTCCTGTTTTTCAAGCTTGCCTAAAAACATAACAATAAAATTTGGTTTAAAAGAATACAAAGTCTTTCAATATATGCTATAACATCCTAATTTAAAGAAAAGGAGTACTTGTGGCACCTTAGAGACTAACCAATTTATTAAGCTTTCGTGAGCTACAGCTCACTTCATCGGATGCATTTAGTGGAAAACACAGTGAGGACATATATATACACACAGAACATGAGAAAAAAACAAAACCAAAAAACCAAACTTGTAAGGAGAGTGATCAATTAAGATGAGCTATTACCAGCAGGAGAGAGGGATGGGAAACTTTTTGTAGTGATAATCAAGGTGAGCCATTTCCAGCAGTTAACAAGAACGACTGAGGAACAGTGCTCTATCAAGCATTCTTACAACTACAATACCCACCTGCTGAAGTGAAGAAACAAATTGACAGAGCCAGAAGAGTACCCAGAAGTCACCTACTACAGGACAGGCCCTACAAAGAAAATAACAGAACGCCACTAGCCATCACCTTCAGCCCCCAACTAAAACCTCTCCAACACATCATCAAGGATCTACAACCTATCCTGAAGGATGACCCATCACCCTCACAGATCTTGGGAGACAGGCCAGTCCTTGCCTACAGACAGCCCCGCAACCTGAGGCAAATACTCACCAACAGCCACACACCACACAACAGAACCACTAACCCAGGAACTTAACCTTGCAACAAAGCCCGTTGCCAACTATGTCCACATATCTATTCAGGGGATACCATCATAGGGCCTAATCACATCAGCCACACTATCAGAGGCTCGTTCACCTGCACATCTACCAATGTGATATATGCCATCATGTGCCAGCAATGCCCCTCTGCCATGTACATTGGTCAAACTGGACAGTCTCTATGTAAAAGAATAAATGGACACAAATCAGATGTCAAGAATTATAACATTCATAAACCAGTCGGAGAACACTTCAATCTCTCTGGTCACGTGATTACAGACATGAAAGTTGCGATATTACAACAGAAAAGCTTCAAAAACAGACGCCAACGAGAAACTGCTGAATTGGAATTAATTTCCAAACTGGATACAATTAACTTAGGCTTGAATAGAGACTTGGAATGGATGGGTCATTACACAAAGTAAACTATTTTTCCATGTTTATTTCCCCCCCGTTCCTCAGTCGTTCTTGTTAACTGCTGGAAATGGCTCACCTTGATTATCACTACAAAAAGTTCCCACCCCCACCCCCACCCCGCTCTCCTGCTGGTAATAGCTCATCTTAATTGATCACTCTCCTTACAGGTTTGGTTTTTTGGTTTTGTTTTTTTCTCACGTTCTGTGTGTATATATATGTCCTCACTGTGTTTTCCACTAAATGCATCCGATGAAGTGAGCTGTAGCTCACGAAAGTTTAATAAATTGGTTAGTCTCTAAGGTGCCACAAGTACTCCTTTTCTTTTTGCAAATACAGACTAACACGGCGGCTACTCTGAAACCTAATTTAAAGCTATCTCTTCATGGGAGTCAGGCGGCATTGTGCTTAGATGGCTAGCCCAACCTGCTGCTTCTGTCACTCTGTCCACACTGCTATTTTTAGCACACTAACTTGTGACGAAATATTAATTAGATGCATAAATCCCCTGCATTAAATTTGTGAGAGAAAAACTCACAACCAAAGAAAGAGTGAGCCATCCAAATAAAGGTCAACTTTTTTAAGGACAGTGAGATGAATACAGCAATGGTTTCAGCACAAAACTTGCATCTGTGTGAGTGAAATTGTTCACAAAGTAAGTCCAACTTACTCAGTTTCTCCTGAAGATCACCTAGGGGACAAGAAAAAAAATGTCAGCATCAAAGCAATCATTGTTCAAAATTCAACTGAAAGTGACTAACACAACTTTTCTGTGGAGCATGAATATGGTTACTGAGAAGCTAAAAATGAAGTTTGAGAAGCTCAAAGCCCAAATTTATCATGATGTAACTTACTCTGTAGCAGTGAAATCTCACATTAAGGCCTGGTATAGACTAGAAAATTAGTTCTGCATAACTACTTCACTTAGAGGTGTGAAAAATTCACACCCCCTAAGTGAAGCCATTATACCAACCTAACCCCTGGTGTAGTCAGTTCTATGTCGATGGGAGGGCTTCTGCCATTGACATAGCTACTGCCTCTTGTGGGCATGGAGAACCTACACTGAAGGAAGAGGCTCTCCTGTTGGCATAGTAGTGTCTTCACTAAGTGCTGCACTGTAAGTGTAGACAAGCCCTCAACAAGTGCCTCTTAGAGAGATGGATGACCTATGCCAATGGAAGAATCCCTGCCATTGGCATAGGTGGTGTACACACTGATGGGGTACAATGCGGCCTCTGCAGTGGCACAGCTGTGCCAGTGTAGCCTTTTAAGTGTAGACATACCCTAAGTTAAGTGTTTGAAGCATGACACCGAACAAAGTGCATCAAGGATTCTACCTGGGATGGCAGGGAGATATAGATACATATAATATCTTAATAATGAAAAGTATACACTGAAAACCGATTCTATTGCACTGCATTCATCATTATATGCTCTCATTTGATGAGTAATGAAAGGACTAGAAAAGAGACAGGGAGAGAGAGAACTTGGTATATAGAGGGAAGATAGAAAGATGACAAAAACATTCGAATGTGAGAAAAGAGAAATAATGGTTTTGTTTAGGAAAAAAATGACAGAATTATAAAAACTAAGTAAAATGGAAAGATCTATTCAAAGTTTAAGCTGAGCTCCCTTTTCCTGTTGCACAACTGGGACTTAAATTTTCAATAGAGGCCACCGATTTTCACTGTGTACATAGAGGCCTATTGTCTCCATAGAACCTGAGTCTCCTGTCGACTCTATTTGGAGTTGTGGGTGCTCAGCAGCTTTGAAAATCAGGCCCATGGTCTCTGAAGTTGGAGATGCAAAATATAACAAAGAATGTGATCCCTGGGCAGTACGAGACATTTCTGAGCTGAGAGGAGGGGGAGGCAGGGAGAAGACAAAGTTCAAGAAATAATATTTTTCCATTATAGAGGTATTTTTTTATTTATTTGTTTATATTTTTTATTTATTTTATTTTATTTCTTTGAAACTCCTAGACAATCTCATAAATACTTAGAAAATTCTTGCAGTTTTTCTGAAAAAAAAACAAAAACAAAAAAAAACAACCCCCAATATTTCAGCATTCACAAAACAGGCTCAACTCTCCCTTGGAGAAGCACAAATGGCTCCTATGAAAATCAGTGAAGATGCATGCAGGGTCAGTCAGAACAGAATTGTTCCTTACTTCAAAAATGGACAAAGTATGCAACTGCTGTTCTCAGCCAAAGATCCTGCTTCATATACACAGAAGCCATCTCTAAGCAAGGTCAGTGGTTATGGCACTCACCAGAATGTGGGAGACCCAGTTCTCACTCTCTGCCTAAAGTTGAACATGGATTTGAACTTGGTTTTCCCACCTCAGTGCCCTAACCACTGGGCTGAAGGTTATAAGGCAGGTCCAGAGCTGTGGCTAAAGAACACTCAACGAAGCTAGGGGTCGGGATAGGGAGGTGGAGTAGTATAAGATTCTGTTTCCATCATACGCTACAATTCCAAGCTGGCTCACCAGTGGGATATTCCCACTCTGTAGAATGCAGCAGTCTGAAGGATGCTCTAAACTGTTCTGGGTTAACAACAGATCCCATGGATACTGCAGACGGCAGGTAGTATGGATGCCAAGGCATGCTTCCTTACTGCCACTCCCTTGCACTGGACCAGAAGGAGGGCCATATAGGAGCATGTATAGCGGCTGTGCACCATACAGATTCCACCGTAAAAGGGCAATCCCCTAGTGCTCAGATTCATATTCTGAGGGGCGGGGGAGTAATTTGTGTAGTGAGAGCAGCATGAAAAAGCTGCAGTGTGGCTGAGAATATGAAATAAAACATTTGTTGCAATTCATAGAGAAATTCAGAGTAGTGCACAACATTTAAAATAGATTGATTTTTTATCTTTTCAAAACGATTTCCAAATTAATAACCCACACCATCTCATGAAAAGAAATTTTATCATGAAAAAATAAACACCATAAATATCTTATGCTAGCCTCCTGCATACACTCAAAGAGAAAATTAATGGAAGAGAAGGCATGGCATTATTGAATGTCTATACTGTAAGCTGATATTTAAAATCAGTTCTTCAATTTTAGACCAGAGAATAATTAAATACAAATCTTCTAAGATAGCAAACCAACTTGCTGTGAAAGAGAGTCATCAACAGTTCTGTTATAGGGTTTAAAAGAAATGTGTGCTCAATCTGATTAACATTAAACCCCCAAATTTAAGTAAATCTACAGTTCTGTATCTCAAGCTCCTCTGTAAAATTTAAAAATAAAAATTATTTCAAAATCATAGAAGATTAGGGTTGGAAGAGACCTCAGGTGGTCATCTAGTCCAACCCCCTGCTCAAAGCAGGACTAACACCAACTAAATCATCCCAGCCAGGGCTTTGTCAAGCCGGACCTTAAAAACCTCTAAGCATGGAGATTCCACCACCTACCTAGGCAACCCATTCCAGTGCTTCACACCCTCCCAGTGAAATAGTGTTTCCTAATATCCAACCCAGACCTCCCTCACTGCAACTTGAGACCATTGGTCCTTGTTCTGTCATCTGCCACCACTGAAAACAGCTGAGCTCCATACTCGTTGGAACCCCCCTTCAGGTAGCTGAAGGCTGCCATCAAATCCCCCTCACTCTTCTCTTCTGCAGACTAAACAAGCCTAGTTCCCTCAGCCTCTCCTCGTAAGTCATGTGCCCCAGTCACCTGATCATTTTTGTTGCCCTCTGCTGGACTCTTTCCAATTTGTCCACATCCTTTCTGTAGTGGGGGGCCCAAAACTGGACACAGTACTCCAGATGTGGCCTCACCAGTGCCGAATACAGGGGAATAATCACGTCCCTCGATCTGCTGGCAATGCTCCTACTAATGCAGCCCAATATGCATTTACCCTTCTTGGCAACAAGGGCACATTGTTTACTCATGTCCAGCTTCTCGTCCACTGTAATCCTTTTCTGCAGAACTGCTGCTTAGCCAGTCGGTCCCCAGCCTGTAGAGGTGCATGTGATTCTTCCATCCTAAGTGCAGGACTCTGCACTTGTCCTTGTTGACCTCATCAGATTTCTTTTGGCCCAGTCCTCCAATTTGTCTAGGTTACTCTGGACCCTATCCCTACCTTCCAGTGTATCTACCTCTCCCCCCAGGTTAGTGTCATCTGCGAACTTGCTGAGGGTGCGATTAATCCCATCATCCAGATCATTGATAAAGATTTTGAATAAAACTGGCCCCAGGACCAACCCCTGGGGCACTCCACTTGATACCGGCTGCCAACTAGAAGTCAAGCAGTTGATCACTACCCATTGAGCCTGACAATCTAGCCAGCTTTCTATCCACCTTATAGTCTATTCATCCAATCCCTACTTTTTTGCCTTGCTGGCAAGAATACTGTGGGAGACCGTATAATAATACAAGTCTTTCAATATGCAATCCAGTATCCAAACATAATGTAATGGAGCGATTCCCTGCCCAGCTCCACTACCTTTGTGACACTGCGGGTACGTCTACACAGCAGCTGGGAAGTGTGAATCCCAGTTTGGGTGGATTTACACACAACAGCACTCCTCGAAAATGTGGTACAAAACAGCAGTGTGGTGGCACTGGTCAGTGGCAGGGGCTTGGGCTATCTGCCCAGGTACCTACTGTCATAAACATACAGCTAAGTGTATCATAAAATCCCTCCTGAGCAGCTGTACTGAATCCTTATCTGTAAGGGGTTAAGAAGCTCAAATAACCTGGTTGGCACCTGACCAAAAGGACCAATAAGGAAAGAAGATACTTTCAAATCTGGGGGGTGCGGGCAGGTTTTGTTTGTGCTCTTTGTTGTTCCCTCTCTGGACGGAGAGAGAGACCATGCAGGAAAAACATCTCCTGAAAACATACCTGAAATGAGCATCTAAGATTCCAAAAATTGTAAGTACGGGCAAGGAAATGCGTTGGATTATCTTTTGTTTTAGCTTGTGAATTTTCCCTATGCTAAGAGGGAGTTTTATTCCTGTTTTTTGTAACTTTGAAGTTGAGCCTAGAGGGGAATCCTCTGTGTTTTAAATCTTTTTATTACCCTGTAAAGTTACCTTCCATCCTGATTTTTGCGGGTGTGATTCTTTTACTTTTTCTTTAAATAAAGTTCTTCCTCTAAGAACCTGATTGATTTTTCAGTGTCCTAGAGACAAAGGGTCTGGTCAGTCCTCACATTATTCTCAAGCCTCCCCAGGAAAGGGCGTGAAGGGGTTTGTGGGAATATTTTGGAGAACAAGGGATTCCAAGTGACCCTTTTCCTGAATTTTTGTCTAAATCACTTGGTGGTGGCAGCAATACCATCCAAGGACAAGGAAAGGATTTGTGCCTTGGGGAAGCTTTTAAGCTAAGGTGGTAAAAATAAGCTTAGGGGGTCTTTCATGTTGCGTCCCCACATCTGTTTCCCAGAGTTCAGAGTGGGGAGGGAACCTTGACACCTACCCAGAGGGTTTTATGGCATTGTACTTTGGTGACTAGCCCGAGTCTCCGCCTCTGCCACCTTGTCTACCCTGCTCCTTTTAGTGCATTACCTCGAGCAGGAGAAATAACCTGAACTCCCTTCCTGGCTTTTGTGGGCCATCTGAATAAAGGCTGATTTCTTGAAGGACAGTGAGAGAGTACATCCATGGCTCTTTGTTATACACAGACCCTACTTCTGTGTGAGTGACATTGTTCAGAATTAATCCTAACTTTCCCATTTTTTTTTCCAGGAGATCACAAACGTTGGAATCAGATCAGCCATGATACAAAATTCAGCTAAAACACTTTTTTGTCGAGTGTGAATACTGTTACAGAGAAATTAATAGTGAGGTGTCAGAGGACCAAAGCCCAAATCTAACCTGATGCAACTAGCACTGCAGCACTATGAAATCCAACCTTAAGGCAAGTGTTTGAGCTATGAGACAAAACAGAGGACACAAATGTTTTCACATGGTATGGGAGGGTGATATATACTTTTAAATACAGAAAGTTAATAGTGAAAAGATAGCCTTGATAATAGATTCCATCTGGATTTTTAGATTACATTCATCACTGTATTAACTTGTAGAATGAGAAATGAGAGGACTCAAACAGTGAGAAGGAGAACATGGCACATAGGTAGCAATATTAAAGAGGAAAGAGGCAGAAAACATTGGAATGTGAGACAAAGGTGAAACATGTTTTGTAGAAAAAAATAATAGACATATTAAAGCTAAATGAAAAGGTCTGTTCAGAGTCTTAGCTGAATTCCCTTTTTTCTGTTGCACATCTTGAAGTTAAATATTTAAGAGTGGCCACTGATCTGCAGAGCCTACTTTTGAGACCCCTTGTGTCCAGAGAATCTGTATCTCCTGTTGACTTAATTGGGAGTGCTCAAAACCTCTGAAAATCAGGCCCATGTTCTTTGAAGGTAGAGATGTAAAATCAAGGGCAAGTATAACAAAAACACATGATTCCCTAGGTAGTAATAGCCATTTCTGAGCTAAGAAAATACAGAGTTAGAGAAAGAAATCATAATTTTCTTCCATTATAGAGGTTTTTGCTTAGTTTTTTTCCTTATCTATTTAACCACTGATTTATTTCATTTCATTGGGTGGTTGTGGGGTGGGAGGGGAAGCCACCAGACAATCCAATCAATACTTACGATTATTTTCTTGCAGTTTTCCTGAGAAAGAAAATCAATATTTAAGCATTCACAAACTGACTCCATCCTGCCTTGGACATGTATAAATAGCTCATAGGAAAATCCATGGAAATGCACACAAGGTCAGTTGGAACGTAATTTTTTTTCCTTCAGAAATGGACAGAGGAAGCAGTGACCATTCTCAGCTCAAGATCCTCCTACATACATACATAACCCATCTCTAACCAGTGCCTGTTGTTATGGAACTTACCCAGGATGTAGGAGAACCAGTTTGCACTCCATGCCAGAGGTCGATCAGGGGTTTGAACTTGGATTTCCCACCTCTTATCAGAATGCACTAATCAGTGGGATCAAGATTATTAAAGAGATCTGAACTACTGGCTAAAGAACGCTCAAGGACGCTCGGGATAGGGTTTGGGAGGAGGAGTGATGAAAGGTTCTGCTTTCATCATTCCCTCCAATTTTGAGCTGGCTCTTCAATCAGATATTCCCACCTTACAGGATAGAGCAGCTTGAAGGATTCATTACATTGTTCTCGTTATCAACAGTTCCTGTGGGTGTTTTAGAAGGCAGATAGTATGAATGGCAAGCCGTGCCCCCTTCTTCCTGGCCACATCCCTTACACGGGGCAAGAAGGAGGGGAAAATGGAGGCATATATACTGGCTGTACACCACAGAAACATTTCCCAGTAGAAGAGAAATCCCCTAGTTCTGAGATCTGGCGGGGCGGGGGGGGGGGGGGGATTTGTGTAGTGAGAGCAGCATGAAGTAGCAACAGTGTGGCCGAGAATATGAAACAAAGCATTTTATGTTAGGTTATCTTATGTTAGCCTCCTGCATACACTCAAAGAGAAAATTAATTGAAGATGTGGTACGCCATTATTGACTCTGTATACTGTAAAGTGATGCCTCAAATTGAAGGATTGATTTTTAAAGTAAGAGAAAATAAGTACAAATATTCTATGGTAACAAACCAACTTGGTGGGAGAGAAAGTCCTCAACAGTTCAGTTATGTGATTTAAAAGAAATCTGATGGGTAATGAATCTCCTATGATTGAGGAAAGAAATGAAATGAAGAAATATTTGTTTTTGGTTAAGGACACTCTTCTGAAGGATAGTGGCATGTGAGAAATCAAAGAGAAGTTACTCTTGTTATTTGTGAGTTAGCCTGCAAAGAACAGTGTGATTTCAGTTTGAAATTAGGTAAACAGGTATTACCTTACTGAAGGAGCTGTCCCTGCAGACCTCCCCAGTGATCAGCTGACCGTTTTCATATTCATCAACTTGCCTACACACCACACCAGATCCATCACCCAGATCTAGTAACAGCTCACAATCTATAGCTAGATAAAATCAAGGCCCTGGGCTCACACAAAACTGGAGACCCAGCCCATAAGCCACTGACTCCTGTTTACAAATGCCCTTCCCCCAGCCTCCCATTACTACTGATACCTTATTGACAATGGCTTGAGCGCTCAGTGTGTCCAAGGAACTATAGTGATACCCTCAATCTATAAGTAATTTGTGCTCAGTCCGATTAACAATAAACTCAAATACCAAAGTAAACCTACCGTTGTGTATCTGAAGTTCGACTGAAAAAAAACCACAGAAATAAAATATAATACAAGTCTTGTGATATGCAATACGCACTGTAGCACCTCAATTTAAAGTAATGGACAGATTGTCTATGCTGCTATACTCCCTTTGTGACACTCAGGGTATGTGTACACCGCAGTTGGGAGAGGTATGAATCCCAGACTGTATAGGCATACACATGACATCTCTCTTTGTGCTAATGCCTAAAAACAGCAGTGTGGCCACAGAGGCCCAGGAGGTCTCTTAGGCTATCTGCCTGAGTACATACCCCCAAGGGTACTTTGGTGGCTAGACTGAGCTGCCGCCTTTGCTACTGTGTCCACGCTGTGAATTTTAGCACACAAGCTTGAGAAAGAAAAATAACTAGATACATGAATTCCATTCCTGGTTTGCAGGGGATTATCTTCCATGAAACCAAAGAGTGAGTCATCCAAATAAAGGGTAATTTTTTAAAGGACAATGAGAAGAATACTGTGATGAAGTAGGAATGTTCCTAATGTTTTATCTGAATACTGTGTGTGCCTCAGTTTCCCCTATGTGTTACCAAGTTTCTAGGTGGTGGCATAAGGGTGTGTGATTGTTGCAGACACCCTAGGGGGCAGGAGTGACTGCCGACTGACTGCCTGGGCACAGAGAATGGCCGACACTCTGTAACCTGGCAACTGACGGCCAGGCCACATCCTCTGCAAGGAGCCAGCCAAAGGTGTAGGAGAACAAAGAGACCAGGTGACCTGTTTGCACAGGAAAGAGACAAAGCCCATAGGCAAGGTAGCTGAGTGTGACTGAGGCTGGAATTGTGGAAACTGTTCAGTTTCCTGGTTTTGGGACTTGGGGTGGGGTGGAGTGGAGTGGGGTGAGGGGGTGGAGGGGAAGGAGAGCCAGGGCTCTGGTACTCCCCCCCCACCCCAAGATGGACTTTGCTGTGACTTCCTACTTTCTGTGCTAGTAGGATCTGTTCTACGCTGTGTTCCCATTGACTAATAAACCTGTATTACTTCGCTGGCTGAGAGTTACTTCTGAGTGCGAAGCTGGGATGCATGGCCCTTTGGGAGTCCCATCCAGGGTGGGCTCACTGCGGGAAGCTTACGGTGTGAACAGGGGTGCTGAATGCTCCGAGGTCAGGCCCAGGGAGTGCTGAAGCCAAGGAGGCTTCTTGCCCTCGTGAGAGTGTGCCCTGGAAAGGCGGGAGGGGGGCACGGCCCTAGAGTCCTGACTGACTTCATTCAGAGCGGCTTCAGAGCACCGAGACTGTGGCTCTGTGACAAATACATCCACCGTTCTTAGTTTCAGTACACAGCCTGCTTCTCTGGAAGTCAAATTGTTCACTGTGGTGGGGCAGCTGCCCCACACGGGAAACAGGGGGATTAAAGCAGCCCTCAGAGAGGCTGCACAGAACCCCAACCAATGGGAAGCGGGCTTACTGAGACAGCCAATAAGGAGGAAGCTTGTTGGAGCAGCCAATCTGGGCCAGTGAGGGCCATATAAAAAGGGCTGCTCAGCAGAGCAGAGGGCAGTCTCTCCTTGGAGTGTAAGGGAGAAGGACTGGTGGCTGGGAGGAGCACCTCAGATAGAGCAGTGCTGGGCAGGGAAGCAAGAGGGAGCTCCAGACTGAAGCCCCGATACAGGGGTACATAAGGTGCTTGGGCTACGGGGAAGTGGCCCAGGGAAACGGATGGTGGGGGTAGAAGGGACAAGCAGCATGTGGCTGCTGCCTAGATGTCCCTGGGTCGGTTGGAGGGCTGTGTCCTGAAGAGGATGCCACGATCCTTGAGGCGACATGGGTCTGGAGCAGAATTGACAGCAGCGAGACACCACTGGAGGAGGGCTGAGCTAATTCCCAGAATGACTAGCAGGAAGTGTCGCGGGGGTGAGTCTCACACCGTTACATTCACAAACCAATATTAACTTACTCATTGTCTCCTGGACATTACCTGTGGGAGAAGAACAAATGTTAGACTCAAAGCAGCCATATTTCAAAATTCAACTGAAGGTTACTAACACCACTTTTCTGTGGAGTGTGAATATGGTTACCAAGCAGTTAAAAATGAGCTGTGAGAACTTCAAAGCCTAAACATAACTTGATGTAATTTACCCTGCAGCACTATGGAATCCAACCTTAAGGCAAGTGTTTGAGGCATGACACAGGACAAAGTATACCAATAATCTCACCTAAGTGAGGAGATATTATATCTATCTTAATAATGGAAAGATATAATAGAAAACAGACTCAATCTAGATTTTTATACTTCATTAATTGTTATATTATCTCTTGGATGAGAAAGGAGAGGACTAAAACAGAGATGGGGGAGAGATATCATGGCACATAGGTAGAAAGATTAAAGGAGAAAAGAAGAAAACATTGGAATGTGAGAACAAAGTAAAAAATGTTTTGTAGAAAAAATAGTAAAACCAAGAGCAACGAAAAGGTTAGTTCAGAATTTCAGGTTACCTCCCTTTAGTTGTACATCTAGGTCTTAAAATTTCAATAGTAGCCACTAATTTTCCATGTGTAATGAGACCTCCTATGTCCAGAGATCCTATAATTTGGAGTTGTGGGTTCTCAGCAGCTTTGTAAATCAGGCCCAGGCTCTGTGAAATTGCAGACTCAAAATCAATGGTAAGTATAAAAACAAACATGATCCTTGGTAAGTAAAAAATTTCTGAGCTAAGGGAGGAGGAAAGAAGAAGACAAAGTTCAAGAAATATGTTTCCATTAGAGGTTCTCTTATGTTTTAATTTTAATTATTTCATTTTATTTATTCGTGTGAAACCACCATACAATCCCATCAATACTAGGCATTTTTTCCCCTGACAGTTGTCTGAGAAAGAAGATGAATATTTAAACATCCCCATGGGAGCCAAACTCTCCCTCGGATAAGCACAAATGGCTCCTATGGAAATTAGTGGAGATAAAAGCAGGGGTATTTGAAATAGAATTGTTCTTTTCTTCAAAAATGGACACAGTGTGTAGGTGCTGTTCTCAGCTAAGGATCCTCCTGAAGACACCAAAAATCCATCTATAACCAGGGCCAGACTCTCAATGAGGATTTTAGTCCATGTTCCTGCCTGGTACCCCTTTTCAGAGTAGCAGCCGTGTTAGTCTGTATCCGTAAAAAGAAAAGGAGTACTTGTGGCACCTTAGAGACTAACAAATTTATTAGAGCATAAGCTTTCGTGAGTTACCCTGTGGGTATTCAGAAGTGAGTGGGATGGGGTGATCCCAAGTATTTCTCCATGCCAACCAATGGAGCCAGGTGGGCAGGAATTTGAGAAGTACCTGAACTCCCTGCATGGGTGGCAAAAACGCTGCTCCAGCATGGATTCCTCAGGAGAGATGAAGGATTTGCAATACATCATTACTTAAAAAAATGTGGCCCTTTGTGTTTTATGCCTACATTTCCCAATATGATATAGTTGAAATCTTAGCATTAACTATGAAAATCAAGAGAAAAAAGTATAGGACACTCAGTGTTGTGAACATTTCTTATAGGTTGTTTCAACACTCCAGAAGGCATTGAATAAAATATCACTCTTCAGATACACTGAAGAGTTTCATTTCTTTACACTTGTGTGTGTGTGTTTCTTTATGCTGCAGACTGTGACACCAGGGAAGAGAAAATCCTAACTATTTTAGCATAACCAGTATTTACTTTTCAAAACCAGAGGAACTAATATATTTCAGTGTCCTAGGTCCTAGAGAACTCCAGAAGGAAAGGTTTACTTGTCTTCCCTTCTTACCTTTCTAATTTATGAGATTGCAGACTGGACAGAAAATCCCTTAGCATTTAATATCTGTGTCTTTTCCATCTATCCTCTCACCCTTCCCTTTCTCCCTAAAAAAGAAGCTGAGCTTATTTGTAGAAGAAAATACAAAACGGAGATAAATCATTTTATGTAATCCCCTCCCTAGATATATTCTTAGGGACCCCTGCTTCATGCAGGACAGAGAATCTTCTGTTCTGCATGCACAGCCCTAGCTTTGATGACAGCCAGCCTGGCATGGTGATAACAGCTAACTGCTTGCACCAGGCATGCCAGTGATGTTTTCCTTTGCTGATCTATTTCAGATAGCAATGGGTCTCAATCACAAAAATGGATCCCAATCTCAAAGCCCCAACACTTCAGGTAGGAGAAGGAAGGAGGCTCAGATTTGAGGGTTTTAGTGTGGGAAATTATAGAGAAAGGGGATGGCAAAGAAATTTAGAGCCAGTTTCATGTTTCAAACCTTACGGCTGTCTCTGGTGCAGCTCAGTCCAGTGTCATTAACTGAGGTACACTGGAGGGAGCTATGGCCAACCACCTGTGACCCTTAAACACCCTTAAACAGATGGTTCTGAAGCAGTGGCTGTACAACCACTTCTGAAAATGAAATTAACTCACCATTTATCACACAGTTTGTAACCTACTGTTTTAATAGAAGGATGAGAAAAAGTGGTGTGTGATACTTCCATAGCACCTTAATATCATGGGTTCACTCAACCTGCGTAACTTCAGGCAGTGGAAGAGCAGACAGACAGTGCTTTTGTGTATGATTGATGACCTTCATCTAGCAATGAATAAAATATCATTGTTGCATTTTAAAAATCTGTCATCAGCATTTGATATGTAAGAGGGCTGTTGCCCATCCCTGAAACTTAGTGGGTTTGTTTGGTTGGCACTCTCCTGATATCAAAAAGAAAGGGGAAGGGCTGAAGAGAAATCAGGATTCTGAGAATGACAGTCTCCAGGGCCAATGGGGAGAGTCCAGTGCTTCAGGTCAGCCTGACTGACAGGGCGGGCTGACTACTACAGCTAAGCTTAGTAAGCAGCTGGGGAGGGTGCAGGGAGACATTGCCAGAGACAAGGTCTTTCAGGCTGGATTCAGAGGGGGGGAATGTGAGCCCAACAGCGGGGCTGATACTGGGGAGAATGGTCCTGCCACCAATTGCCTGATATTGTGACCACCACTAGAGAAGGTGTCTGAACCATAGTATCGCCAGGGCCTGGGAGGGAGTCTTGGAGCTACTTCTCCATGTGGGCATCAATGATACTGCCAAGAATGACCTTGAGCAGGTCACTGCAGACTGTGGCTCTGGGAAGAATAAAAAGTTTGAGGCACAAGTCGTGTTCTTGTCCATCCTCCCTGTTGAAGGAAAAGGCCCAGGTAGGGACCATCGAATTGTGGAAGTAAATGCGTGGTTGCGCAGGTGGTGTTGGAGAGAGGGCTGTGGATTATTCGACCATGGGATGTTCTTCCATGAAGAAGGATTGCTAGGAAGAGATGGGATCCACCTAATGGAGAGGGAAGAGCATCTTTTCAGGCAGGCTTGCTAACCTGCTGAGGAGGACTTTAAACTATGTTCACCAGGGGATGGAGACCTAATCTCTGGGGGAAGTGGGATAAGAGGAGGAAGCACAAGGAGGAGGGTGCAACAGGGGAGGCCTCATGATTTATATTGAGAAAGTAGGGCAATCGGCTAGTTATCTTAGGTGCCTGTACACAAATGCAAGAAGCCTGGGAAACAAGCAGGAAGAACTGGAAGTCCTGGCACAGTCAAGGAACTATGATGTGATTGGAATAATAGAGACTTGGTGGGATAACTCACATGACTGGAGCACTTGTCATGGATGGGTATAAACTGTTCAGGAAGGACAGGCAGGGGAGGACAGGTGGAGGAGTTGCACTGTATGTAAGAGAGCAGTATGATTGCTCAGAGCTCCAGTGTGAAACTGGAGAAAAGCCTGTTGAGAGTCTTTGGGTTAAGTTTACAGGTGAGAGCAACAAGGGTGATGTCGTGGTGGGTGTCTGCTATAGACCACCAGACCAGGAGGATGAGGCTTTCTTTAGACAACTGACAGTTTCCAGATCAGACCCTGGTTTTCATGGGGGACTTCAATCACCCTGACATCTGCTGGGAGAGCAATACAGCAGTGCATAGTCAATCCAGGAAGTTTTTGGAGAGTGCTGAGGACAACTTCCTGGTGCAAGTGCTGGAGGAACCAACTAGGGGCCATGCTCCTCTTGACCTGCTGTTCACAAAGAGGAAAGAATTGGTAGGAGAAGTTGAAGTGGGTGACAACCTGGGCAGGAGTGAACATGAGATGGTCAAGTTCAGGATCCTGACGAAAGAAAGAAAGGAGAGCAGCAGAATATGGACCCTGGACTTCAGAAAAGCAGATGTTGACTCCCTCAGGGAACTGATGGGCAGGATCTCCTGGGAGGCTAATATGAGGGGGAAAGGAGTCCAGGAGAACTGGCTGTATTTTAAAGAAGCCTTACTGAGGGCGCAGGAACAAACCATCCCGATGTGCAGAAAGAATCGCAAATATGGTAATTGACCAGCTTGGCTTAACAGAGAAAGCTTCGGTGAAATTAAACAGAGAAAGGAAGCTTACAAGAAGTGGAAGCTTGGACAGATGACTAGGGAGGAGCATAAAACATTGCTTGAGCATGCAAGGGTGTAATCAGGAAGGCCAAAGCACAGTTGGAGTTGCAGCTAGCAAGGAATGTGAAGGGTAATGTTACCTAGCAGCTCTGTGTTCTTGGGGAACCAGGGCACAGTACCCAGCCTGTCCGATTCATGAAAGAGCTTCTCTCCCCCGCCCCCCCCACCCTCTGCTTGAACCAAAACTGATCAGAAGAAAGACTTACAAAAAGCAATGAAAAGGCAGTGGGAGGCACACCTAAAACCCTGGGATAAGGATGACAGGATTAAGGAAACTCCCCTAGCCTCATCTGCATTGAAGATGGGTCAAGGAGGCATCTCCATTAGCATACAGAATGGAGAACAGAGATTCCAAGGCAAGAACTGCACTGAACGCTGGGACCAGAAAAACAGGGAAGCACTGCATGATGGGGGATCTCTGCTCCAGATATTAATGAACCCACGCCTGCACACACCCAGCTCAGTAGTTATCAGACCAATTCTAGTAATCAGTCCTTTATTGGTATCCAAAATAGTGAAGCTCCCTAATTGAATTGTGAGCTCCCTCCAAGGAACACCGCCCAAAGCCAGGAATGATCAGCTCCCATGGTCTAGCCTGGTATACTCCCTTGTTTACACATAAGCAAATCTAGTGTTCTCTCTTGAGCCATTGTTGTTTCTCTACAAAAACCCCTACCCATGCTCAAGTATTCTGATGCCTGGATCCAAAATCTGCATCAGTTTCACTGGGACTTCATCTTCTCCTGACTGATCATGCTGGGGGCTCTGTCTGTCTCCAGCACTCCGGACCCTTAGCTACCACCACCACCTAGGACCCCAATCGATTCAAACTTCATGGAGTGGTGAGAACCCATCTCTCTCACTCTAAGTATAGCCTTCTGACCCTGATTTGTGTGATCAGTTAGTTTTCTAAACCTGACTTTTATAATCAAGTTTGTTAGATTAATTATAAGTGTTTTGTTTGTTTGGCTCCTCTATGGTTATTACCTGGCAATAAATAACTTTCATGATTAAGCTGGTTGCTTCTCTCCCCCCGCCGCCCCCCCCGTAGGTGTTTTTTGGTTTCCTCATTTGCTCTATAGCAATGCTCCTCGTACCTAAGCTAAAAGATCCCTGAAGTGCCCAAAAATCCTTTGGGGTTTGCTCATCAAGTCAGTTACTACCAGAACAATTGTAATCTGAAAGTGGGGATAGACACGTGCTGAACCTGGTACATGAGGGTGGCAGCTTGGAAATGCTGCTCAACCCAGTCTACTGAGTCCAGGGGCATATGAGGGAGTGCTGATTAACCCGGTCCTCTCAGATGTGCTCTGTTACAGTGTGTGTGTTTGTCTGATTCTGGGGCTGGAAGAACCCAGCCCTGGGGAACCTAGGTTCTCCAGGATAGCTCCAGTGGGAGGGAACTTTCGGCAGGGGGAAATAAAGCTCCTTATGAGAGCTCACGTGACTCAAGCAGTACAGTGATAGAAGTACAGAATCCTCACCCCACCCCAGAACAATAATCCTAATAAATGTGCATACCCCAAAGTAATGGGCAAAGCTAGTAACAGGAATAAGGAGGATTTCTACAGGTATGTTACCAACAAGAAGAAGGTAAGTGTGGGACCCTTGCTGAATGTGGGAGGCAACCTAGTGACAGATGTAGGAAAAGCTGAAGTACTCAATGCTTTTTTTTGCCTCGGTCTTCACTGACAAGGTCAGCTCGAGGTTGCTGAGGGAGTTGGCTTATGTGATTGCCGAGCCATTGGCTGGGTACATGTCACCTCAGGACAGGACACAGAGATAAAGGGTTTTTTTTTTTTTTGACACCTTCAATGACTGCTTCTTGGAGCAGCTAGTCCTGGAACCCACAATGAGAGAGGCAATTCCTGATTTAGTCCTAAGTGGAGCACAGGATATGGTCCAAGCGGTGCATATAGCTGAACTGCTTTGTAATAGGGACCATATTATAATTAAATTTAACATCCTTCTGGGGGGGATACACCACAGTAGCATTGAAGCTCACAAAGGGGAACTACACAAAAATGAGGAAGCTAGTTAAATGGAAATTAAAAGGTAGGGTCACAAAAGTGAAATGCCTTCAACCTGCATGGAAGCTTTTAAAAATACCATAACGGGCTCAAATTAAATCTATACCCCAAATTAAAAAAAAATGTAAGAGGACCCAAAAAGAGGCACCATGGCTAAACAACAAAGTAAAGGATGTGGTTAAAGGCAAAAAGGTAACCTTTACAAATCAGACATTAAATGATACTGAGAGAAATAGAAAGGAGCATAAGCTCTGGCAAGTCAAGTGTAAAAGTATCATTAGGCAAGTCAAAAAAGAATTTGAAGAGGAACTAGCCAAAGACTCAAAAACTAACAGCAATTTTTTTAAGTACATCAGAAGTGGGAAGCCTGCCAAACAATCAATGGTGTCAGTGGATGATCAAGGTGCCAAACAAACACTCATGAAAGATAAGACCATTGCAGAGAAGCTAAATGCTTTCTTTGCATTGATTTTCACTGCAGAGGATGTGAGGGAGATTCCCACACCTGCTCCATTCTTTTTAGGTGGCAAATCTGAGCAACTGTCCCAGATTGAGGTATCAATAGAGGTGGTTTTGAAACAACCTGACAAATTAAACAATCAGTCACCAGGACCAGATAGTATTTGAGCAAGAGATCTGAAGGAACTCAACTATGAAATGGCAGAACTACTAACTGTGGTATGAAACCTATCATTTAAATTAGCTTCTATACCAGATGACTGCAGGATAGCTAATGTCACACCAATTTTTTTAAAAAAGCCCCAGAGGAGATCCTGGCAATTACAGGCCAATAAGCCTAACTTCATTATCAGGCACATTGGTTGAAACTCAAGTTAATAAAAGAATTATCAGAGACCTAGATGAACATGATTTCTTGGGGAAGAGTTAACATGGGTTTATTTAATGGGAAATCATGCCTCACCACAAACCTAGAGTGGGTCAACAAACATATGGCTATAGTAAACTTGTATAACGCTGACAGACCCCAGTCATCGGCCAGTAGGATCAAACCGGGGACCTCTGGAGCTTAGTGCATGAGCTAAACGCCAACTGGCTGTTAGCTAAGGCTGTAGAGCAGAATCATTTTATCTTTCTCTTTAAGTGGTCTCGGTGCCACTAGATGGGACAGAACACCACACCCAGGAGGTGTGTGGGTTACACTTGGACTTTCAGAAAGCTTTTGACAATACCAAAGGCTGTTAAGCAAACTAAGTGGTCACTAGATAAGGGGGAAGGTCTTCTCATATATCAGTGAATAGTTAAAAGATGGAAAACAAAAGTTAGTTATAAATGGTCATTTTTCAGAATGGAGAGAGGTAAATAGTAGTGTCCCCCAGGGATCTGTACAGGGACCAGTGTTGTTCAACATATTCATAAATGATCTAGAAAATGGGGTAAACAGGGATGTGCAAAATCTGCAGACAATACAAAATTATTCCAAAAAATCCAAAAACAGACTGTGAAGAGTTAACAAGGGATCTCACAAACCTGGGTGACTGGGCGACAAAACGGCAGATAAAATTCAGTGTTGATAAATGTCAAGTAATGCACATTGGAAAACATAATTCCAATGATGCATACAAAATGATGGGATCTAAATTAGCTGTTACCACTCAAGAAAAAAGATCTTAGAGTCATTTTGGATAATTCTCTGAAAACATCTCAGTATGCAGTGGCAGTCAAAAAACCTAACAGAATGTTAGGAATCATGAGGAAAGGATAGATAAGACAGAAAATATCACAATGCCACTATAAAAATCCTTTGTACGCCCGTGTCTACTGTGTTCAGTTCTAATCATCCCATCTCAAAAAAGATATGAGAATTGGAAAAGTACAGAGAAGTGCAACAAAAATGATTAGGGGTAAGGAACAACTTCCATATAAGGAGAAATTAAAAAGACAGACTTTCCAGCTTGGAAAAGCGATGACTAAGAGGTTATATGATAGAGGTGTATAAAAACATGAATGGTTTGGAGAAAGTGAATAAGGAAGTTTTTATTTACCCCTTCACATAACACAAGAGTCAGGGGTCACCTAGTGAAATGAATAGGCAGCAGGTTTAAAACAAACAAAAGGAAGTTCTTCTCCACACAACATACAGTCAACCTGTGGAATTCTTTGCCAGATGATGTTGTGAAGGCCAAAACTATAACTGAGTTCAAAAAAGAACTTCAGCTAAATTCATGGAGGATAGGTCCAACAAAGGCTATAAGCCAAGATCATCAGGGATGCAACACCATACTCTGAGTGTCCGTAGCCTCTGACTGACAGAAGCAGGGAGTGGATGATGGGCGATGGATCACTTGATTGTCTGTTCTGTTCATTCCTTCTGAAGCACCTGGCACTAGCCACTGTCAGATACAGGATACTGGGCTAGATGGACCATTGGTCTAACCCAGTATGGCTGTTCTTATGTTATTATGTGTTATCAAAAACAAACACACACACACACACACACGACACTGCTTCCCTCCTTTGCCCAGTGTTTGACACCTTATGGTCTTTCAGAAACTCTATTGGTTTTAGCTTCCCTAACTTCTACAAGTATAGGGGATATTGCTAAAATGAGAATGAATTTTTAAATGCACCCACTGTAATGAGAGGAGGGGGAAGAGTTCAGTATGGAAATTTCTATTTTTGACAATTTAAGTGTGAGTGAAACTGATGAAAAATCAGCACAGACTCACTGCTGCCCTCCCTGAGAATCTAAGAAAAGGAAAGAAAATACTGAAACATACACACATTTTTATTCTGGAAAACTAAATTAAGGGTGAAATCCTGTTCTTTTTACTCATGTTAGAACTGCTTAAAAAAAGTTTTCAACTATATTTCTCCTACTTTTTCACTGAAAATATTTTTTTTAGGAAAATTACAAATTTTGGGGTTTTTTTTTTGTTGTTTTGTCAAGAAATTTTAAACCAAAATTAAGATGTTCATTGAGATTGGAATTGAATGTTTTATTTTGATTTGAATTTTTTTTGGATGGGGAAAAGTCCTTGACTTTTCAACCAGCTCTAAAGAGTACTCATGTGAATAAGGTAAGTAAAAATGGAACAAAGTACTCAGTACTGTGATGTGTGGGATACCCATGTCTCTCACTGAGATCAATGGGATCTGAGGACACCCAGCATCTCAGGAGATGGAGCCTTAAAATGTATCTTCCCTGTGTAGTTGTTCCTGACTTTGTCAGACACATTGTAACTAAAGATAAAGACTGAAAACATTTCTCCAGAAACAGCAACATCAATATGCCTCTGATTGTAGAGCTCTTCTCAGATTTTCAGAAGCAATAGACTCTTACCATGGTCCTCCAGGAGTGGTCCTGCAAAAATCAGCAAATCTTTAATCAGACTAAATAATTTAGAGATGTTACAAAATTCTCTGATAATGGATGAAATGAAAATACAAAATCAGGTCTCTAACTATCTGGAATTGACCAAATTAGTTGAGGACCATTAAATATAATAAAAATTAGAGGGAGATTTTCAAAGGCACAAAGTTCAGTGCCTCAGTCCCATTGAAAGACATTGGAAGTTGGGTGCCTATCTCCTACTTGTGCCTTTTAAAATATCACCTCTACTATTTCATGTTATATTTAAGTTTATACACAAACAAAATCAAGATTTAAATTTGTTTCTCACTCACAAAAATAACTCAGCCCCTTACATTTGTGTAGTAATTTGAATAACCCTGATGAGTGTGAAATTTATTACTTCAGCCTGCAGCAATACTGAGATGGGCACAAGATTAAAAAAGTGTAAACTCGCCCACACCCCCACCTATTCCAGGGCCGCTGGTTCAGTCAATGATGAAGGTTAGAGCAGCCTTGAGGGCTGCTCTAACTTGCACTTTGACTATAACAGCCCCTATGTATGGTTGCACTTTATGAGAATAGCCAGATCATAGGAACGCCCCAGATATGGCCCCATCTCTCCAGAAGCAATGTAACCTCTGAGTTACTGCTGAAGGGGGCTTAGAGCCAGTTACCCCACATTGTATGTCACAGAGTCCCCCTAAAATCAATGTATTCCTTTACAGTTCTTTGTACCAGATGGCTGCACTGCAACTATGACATTTCCCAGGGACAGTTTCTGAATCTAGCCCAAGAGTTGAGGCTTTTGGTGCTGAGAAGGGACAGTGGTAAAAGGCCTCTTGTGCCATCCCTCCACACTCAAGATAGGGTCTGGAGAAATTATGCCCCTAAGTAGGCAGGTTTTATACAATCCTTCTCAAGGATTATGTGTGGATCAGAGGCTGTTATTATGTAGGGGTTTAGGATGTGTCTTGAGAGTTCAAAGAGTTACTCTTCACATATCAGTGCAAGGTTTTGAATTAGAGTTGGGTGGAACATATTTTTCACAATCCTGGAATATTTTCAAGAGTTTGATTTTTTTCCCACCGCAATGGGGACAAAATCTTGAAAATATTTACATAACAAAAAAACAAAAACAAACCAAAATATTCAGCTCGGGTCAACTAAAACACTTTGTTTCAATAATTTTGAAATGTTTCATTTCAATTTTGACCTTTTCTTCCTTTTTAGCCCATTTTTAGTATATTTATCTTACATTTTGAAATGAAAACTCATTTCAGCTGGAATATTTTTTTTGAGGGGTGGGGGGGAACCTTGACTTTTCAACCCACTCTAAAGAGTACTCATGTGATTAAGGAGAGCAAACTGGGCTCAAAGCATTAATACTGTGATGTGTGGGATACCCACATCTCTCGCTGAAATCAGTGGGAACTGAGGAGACACACATCTCAGGAGATGGAGCCTTAAAATGTATCTTCCTACCCTGTGCAGAGGTTTGTGAATTGGTCAGACACATTGTAATGAAAGATAAAGAATGAAAAACATTTCCCAAAATCCCCCTGATTGTAGAGCTGTTCTCAGATTTTCAGAAGCAAACACACTTACTATGTTCCTCCATGAGTAGTACTACAAAAATCAGAAAACCTTTAATCAATTTAAATCATCTGGAGATGATGTTACAAAATTCTGATACAAAAGCATGAATGGATATACAAAATCAGGTCTCTAACAACCTGCAATTGATCAAATTACTTGAGGGCAATTACATAAAATTAAAATTAGGGGGAGATGTTTAAAGGTAAAAAGGGCAGGTGGGTGCCCAACTCCCATTGGAAGTTGGGTGCCTAACTCCTATTTGTGCCTTTTAAAATATCACCTCTACTATGCCATATTATGTTTTAGTTTGTGCACCAAAAAAATGAGGATTTAAATCTGTCCCTCACTCACAAGCATGATTCAGGCTCTTAAGTGAATGTAGTACTTTGAATTGCCCTGAAGAGCATGAAATTGACCGAATTAGCTAAAGGCGATTAAATACAATAAAAATCTAGGGACATTTTCAAAGGCACAGAGGGAAGGTAGGTGCCCAACTCTCACTAAAAGTCATTGGAAGTTGGGTGCCTAACTCCTCCTTGATCATTTTAAACTATCACCCTATGTAACGTTATGTTTGTCTGTACACAAACAAAATCAGGTTTTAATACTGCTTCACTCACAACATAATTCAGCCTCTTCAGTTTATGTAATACTTTGAATTACCCTGAAAAGTGAGAACTTTATTATTTCAGCCTGGAGCAATGTGGAGACAGGCACAGGAACAGTGGGGTTGAAACTTGACCGTGTCCTCACCTATTGCAGGGCTGCTGGTTCACTCCTTGATGCAGGTTAGAGCAGGCTTGAGAGCTGCTCTAACTTGCACCCTGAACTGTAACAGACCCTATGTATGGTTGCACTATCTGACACTAGCCAGCTCATAGAAATGCCCCAGTATGGCCCCAGCTGCCCTGCAGCAGCATAACCCCTGTGCTAGGGACTTCTGAAGAGGGCTTAGAGCCAGCTACACCAGATTGTATCTGTTGCAGAGGCCCCTACACCACATATTCCTTTTACAGTTCATTGTACTGGTTGGCTGCACTGCAACTATGACATTTTGTATTGAATGTCGCCCAAGAGTGGAGGCTTCCAGTGCTGAGGAGGGACAGTGGCAAAATGCTTCTTGTGCTGGCTCTTCACACTCATGATATGATCTGCGGAAATTCGGTCACTAACTAGACAGTCTTTATATAGGGAACCTACTCAAGAGTTATGTGTGGATCAGAGGCTGTTATTATGTAAGGGTTTAAGATGTGGCTAGAATGTTCAAAGAATTAGCTTCATGTATCAATCCAGGGCTTTGAATGAGAGTTGGGTGGAAAATAGATTTTCCATCCCTGGAATACTTTCAAGACTTTGTCTTTTTCCCACCTTAAATGGGGACAAAGTCAAAATCTCAAATATTCACAAACCAAAAAGTCAAAATCTAAACAAAAATTCAGGTCAGGCCAACTGAAATATTTTGTTTCAATAATATTGAAATGTTGCATTTCAATGTTGACGTTTTCTTTTTTTTAGCCCCCTTTTTAGTATATTTAGATTATATTTTGAATAAAAATCATTTGTATTGGGATATTTTGTTTTGAAAATGTCAGAATGTTGTGACAACTTTGAAACTTTTTTTCAAACCTGGAGCGTCATTGAATACAAACCTGTTTCATAAACGTTTCAGTTTCAACAAATTGGCATCTTTCTATGAAAAAAAAATGATTTGTACAAAATTCCCAGCCAGCTCTACTTTGAATGTCTTTGTCAACTGATGAACTCCATTTTGTTTTGTGAAGACCATTTATGATTATATTAATTTTGGATTAGAGTAGCCCTTATGTATCAGAGATTTAACACATAGTGGAAGCACTATATCTGGAAGCTGTGACAGAGCAAGCAGTAGTCATCAGTGTTGAAGGGCTTTATCCCAGTGGGACAATGGTTCTGCTGGAAGCAAGCCCAGTGACTTTAAATTACTCTGCTTATAAAGGGTGGAGCCTGGAAATTCCCTGGTAGAAGTGGAAAAAGGTGTCAGAAGCTGTTTTAAAAGCTGAATGGTCTCTAAGCTCAGGGGCTTTTTTGTAGCCAGGAACAGAACACCTAGCTGAAGAGAGTGGAGGTAGGAAATAAGTGGACTCCCCTAGGGACACTTCCCAAACCCCAGGACACCCAGGGTAGTGAGGACTGTTCTGAGGATTGAATTTCAGGTGTTTGTTATTTTTAAAAAATCTGTAACTCTAAGGCTGCCTTTAAGAGTAAAGTCAACCGTGGTTAAGAAATTCTCTTTGCCTACACCTGTGGTTCTTTGCTGTCAGGTTGTCCCCAAAGAGGTTGAAAAACAAGTCCAGAGGCTAGGTCCACAAAGGGATTTAGGTGCCTAACTGCCCATTTTGATACCTCACTCCAAGATTTGGATCCTCAAAACCTTTACTTAGCTGCTGTCTAACCCGGGGCCTCATTTGCTATGGCATAAAGGGGCAATTGTGCTCCCCAAGACTTTGGCTTGTCCCTGCCCAGGTGCTGCAGGTCCTTATGCCCCAGTCTGTCTTTCACTTTTTACCCTCCCTAGATTTTCCAGGATATAATATAATCACATACAATGTTCTGTATGCTGGCACAACGCCCCCACACGCCTCCTTCCCCCCCCCACCCCGTGCGCGCGCACACACACACACACACAATTTTACACCCTGTGCCTAAACCTGTAGGTGCCTAAAATTTGGCTGCTGGGCCTGTGCAAAGCAGCTTAAGACCTGTTGCCTAGTTCAAAGCAAAGCCCTAGCAGGATGCTCAAGCTAGGGGATCCCCCACTATCTTTCCTGTGGGGCCAGAACAGGTAGGCCATCTCAGAGGCTGTCCAAGAGCAGGCTTACCAGATTAGGCCCCTCAGGAGTAGTTAGCGCACTCACCCAAGATGTGGGACATCTGGGTTTAAATGCCACAGTACCCCATTTGGAGCAGGGATTTGATCATAGGTCTTTCACCTCCCAGGTAAATGCCTGAACCACTGGGCTATAGGGTATTATGTTGGCGGTTCTTCTCTCAATCTGTCCTCTTCAACCTGTTTGACTTTATATGAAATACTTGAATAGTCACTGCAGCAAGGAGTGAGTGAGACTCTAGAGCCCGGTGGTTGGGGCACTGACCTGGGAAGTGGGTGGCCCAATTTCCAGTCCCTGATCCAATGACTAAGTACTTCATACATAGTGGAATACTTTTAATAGTAGACACTAAGAGGCCCCTCATAACAGTTCTCAGGGGAGGAAGGAAACATGGAGTCAAATCACTGCTCCATGTCAGGTGGAGTTGGGATTTGAAGCCACGTCTCTCACATCCTGGGTGAATGCTCTACTACTGATATATAGACTAAATACTGTATATAACTACTGATATATAGACTAAAAAGGAACCTTTTCTGCAGTTGACCTGACTTAAGTAGCCAGTTCTCTTTGAGGGTTAAGCTTAGGCCATGCATGTTTCATCAGCAATTCCTACTGGTTGCTTTAGGCAGCACGGCATGTTGACTTCTGTGAATCCCTTTTTAGGCACCCACCTCTTCCTGTGCATTGTACAAGGAGCCTGAGCACCTACATTGTGACTGTGAATTGCACTAAGCAACAGGGTGCTTAAAATGAGGCATTGCACTGCTGAGTCTAAGTCCCCTTTTGGATCTAACTCAGCGCCCACAGTCTTGGTGGAACTCTGCAAGTGCACAGTTGGATTATTTGACTAAACAAATTCCATGTGACCCTAATATTTGACATCTCATTATTATTATTAAAAAATTAAACATGCAACAAAACTGTCAAAAATCCCCATTTACTTTTCTTTCACATTTGTTCTTCAGGAAAATATTGCCAGACCCCAAAATAATTACTAACAAGATACATTTTAAGGCCAAAATCATGCTGCTGCCAAATCGGCAGCACCACACCCAACACTGGGTATAGCTGGGAGCTGTCAGAGCAGATCTAGCTATGGTCAGAGTGACCTGGGCAGGCCTGTCCCCACCCTGACCCAGGATGTGTCCCTAGTGGCCCAGATTCCATCTGGGAGCAGCATATGAGGCAGGAACTACCACATGTTCCAGCTTGTGAATGAGTGGGATGCTGCAGGGCTGGCCTTACACTCCATTGACACCCCAGACCCACCATTGATCCCCCCCCTACACTCCGCCCTCTGAAATAACATCCTTCTCCCACTGCCAACTAACAGAGTTAGTCTGCTGTGGTGCTGAAGATTCAGGATTCAAACGTTGCTGATCGTGGAGGAGTTGTTACACTACCACATCACTGAAATTGCTGGAACTTGTTTTCTTTAAAACAAGCTTAGGAAATTATATACACAAAAACTCTACATTAAATTAATGTTATTTAAGTGCCAAAATCAAGCAGTTGAAAGTTAGGAAATACCAGATTTGCAGTTGCCTGTGCAGACACAGATGCATCAATTTCAAGGCCAAAAGGGACCATTGTGATCATCTAGTCTGACCTCCTGTGTACCGCACGCTGGAGAACTGCCCCAAAATAGTTCCTAGAGCAGATCTGTTTGAAAAAAAATCAACCTTTATTTAAAAATTGTCAGTGGTGGAGATTCCACCATGAATCTAGTAAATTGTTCCAATGGTTAATTACAATTTTTATTATATTTTATTATTGGTTAATTACCCTCACCGGTAAAAAATTACACCTTATTTCCACTCTCCATTTGTCTAGCCTCAACTTTCAGCAATTGGATTGTGTTATAGTTTCTTTGCTGCACTGAAGAACCCATTCTTAAGTATTTGTTCCCCATATTGATACGTATAGATTCTGATCAAGTTACCTCTTAACTTTCCCTTCGTAAAGCTAAATAGATTGAGTTTTTTGAGTCTGTCACTTTCACGTATTATGATATAGTCTTTAATTATATGATCACCTGTGTCATTCAGTGCACAGGATGGATGCATGTGTGGACAGAATTAAGGTTGCTCTGGCAATTGTATATCTAGCATTGTCTAACTTTCAACTGTTTGACTTTGCAACCTAAATAACTTCCTTTTAACATAGCTTTTTATATGTACTTTCCAGTATTGTTTAAATACATTTAATACTTTGCACTCTCTGTCCAACCAAAGTTCAAGGGTGTTTAGACTTAGGACCCCAATTTCAGCAAGGTATTTAAGCACAGGCTAAACTTTAAGAACATGAATAATCCCATTGATTTCAATGTTTATGTATAAATTCTCCCCTGACTTACTCCCTGTGCAATCCAGTTGACCTCAATATATATAACTCCAGTTAAGAACATAAAAATGGCCACTGGATCAGATCAATGGTCCATCTAATAGAATAGAATCATAGGACTGGAAGGGACCTCGAGAGGTCATTTCGTCCCAGTCCCCTACACTCAAGGCAGGACTAAGTATTATCTAGACCACCACGACAGGTGTCTGTCTAACATGCTCTTAAAAATCTCCAATGATGGAGATTCCACAACCTCTCTAGGCAATTTATTCCAGTGTTTAACCACGCTGACAGTTAGGAATTTTTTTCCTAATGTCCAACCTAAACCGTCCTTGCTGCAATTTAAGCCCATTGCTTCTTGTCCTGTCCTCAGGGGTTAAGGAGAACAAATTTTCTCCCTCCTTTTAACAACCTTTTATATACTTGAAAATTGTCATCATGTACCCTCTCAGTCTTCTCTTCTCCAGACTAAACAAACCCAATTTTTTTCAGTCTTCTCTCATAGGTCATGTTTTCTAGACCCTGAATCATTTTTGTTGCTCTTCTGTGGACTTTCTCCAATTTGTCCACATCTATCCCAGTATCCTGTCTGCTGACAGTGGCCAATTATATTGCAGGGGGCGTCAGTCTGGGCAGACCTGTGTCATTAGACTTACCCTTTCTTGACAATACACACTGTATCATCAAACAAAAATATTATGCATGGCATGGCAGTTAACACTTGCTAATATTTTAGATTAGCCTACAATGTTTTTACCTCCTTCAGGATCATGCTGTTCCCTGTGATTTACTGAAATAGAAAAAAGATATAAGGTATTTAATCTAGGCATGCAGATAATTTTCCAGTTACTGTTCAGCACATGTACCATATAGGATCTTCTTATCCAAGTTACCAAACACAAGATTCAGAAAAAGAGCGTAATCTTCCATTCAGTAAAGGTTTCCCTTTTTCTTCAACCTAAAATAACTTCTACAGTCCATAACAAGAACACACCACATTTCATGGCAGTGTCATACTCCTCTTAAAGATCCAGTTTGTCACCCCCAAAGTGATAGTTTCAGTGTTCTTTGGAATGTCATGCAAGTCACTAAGAACTCAATCTTTCAAGACACTGGGCACTATTATCTTGCTTAAGTAAAGCACTGTGTGCCGAGTAGAGTGGAACAATCACTTCCCATGTCTTACATATAACACTGCTGCTAATGCACTCCAAATTGATATTAGCCTCATAGCATCACCACATTATTGACTCATATTCAATCTGTCATCCATTATAACCCTCAGATCCTTTTCAGCAGCACTACCACCTGGCCAGTTATTCCCCATTTTGTAGTTGCACATTTGATTTTTCCTTCCTAAGTCTAGTACTTTGCACTTGTCTTTACTGAATTCAGAATCTGCTTTGCTTAGCATCTTGCCAACTTTTCCCAGCTGAAACTGACAATGTCTGGCAAGATGTCTCTTCCTCCCTCTTCCTTTAATCTCCAGCCCTGCCCCCTGGGCACACACCCAACCACCCACTCTACAAAACAAAATAAAGGCCACATTGTGCCTCACCCCTATGTGGGCATAAATGGTTCAACAAATCCATTTTGAAGCACTTAGAGGAGAGGAAAGTGATCAGGAACAGTCCAGCATGGATTCGCCAAGGGCAAGTCATTCCTGACTAACCTAACTTCCTTCTATGATGAGATAAATGGCTCTGTGGATGAGGGGAAAGCAGTGGACGTGTTATTCCTTGACTTTAGCAAAGCTTTTGATACGGTCTCCCACAGTATTCTTTCCAGAAAGTTTAAGAAGTATGGGCTGGATGAATGGATTATAAGGTGGATAGAAAGTTGGCTAGATCATCGGGTAGTGATCAATGGCTCCATGTCTAGCTGGCAGCCAGTATCAAGCGGAGTGCCCCAAGGGTCGATCCTGGGGCCAGTTTTGTTCAATATCTTCATTAATGCTCTGGAGGATGGCATGGATTGCACCCTCAGCAAGTTTGAAGATGACACTACACTGGGAGGAGTGGTAGATAAGCTGGCGGGTAGGGATAGGATACAGAGGGACCTAGACAAATTAGAGGACTGGGCCAAAAGAAATCTGATGAGGTTCAACAAGGACAAGTGCAGAGTCCTGCACTTAGGATGGAAGAATCCCATGCACTGCTACAGACTAGGGACCGAGTGGCAAGGCAGCAGTTCTGAAGAAAAGGACCTAGGGGTTATAGTGGACAAGAAGCTGGATATGAGTCAATAGTGTGCTCTTGTTGCCAAGAAGGCCAATGGCATTTTGGGGTGTATAAGTAGGAGCATTGCCAGCAGATCGAGGGACGTGATCGTTCCCCTCTATTCGACATTGGTGAGGCCTCATCTGGAGCATGATTAGGGGGCTGGAGCACATGATTTATGAGGAGAGGCTGAGGGAACTGGGATTATTTAGTCTGCAGAAGAGAAGAATGATGGGGGATTTGATAGCTGCTTTCGACTACCTGAAAAGGGGTTTCAAAGAGGATGGATCTAGACTGTTCTCAGTGGTAGCAGATGACAGAACAAGAAGTAATGGTCTAAAGTTGCAGTGGGGGAGGTTTAGGTTGGATATTAGGAAAAACTTTTTCACTAGGAAGGTGGTGAAGCACTGGAATGGGTTACCTAGGGAGTTGGTGGAATCTCCTTCCTTAGAGGTTTGTAAGGTCAGGCTTGACAAAGCCCTGGGTGGGATGATTTAGTTGGGGATTGGTCCTGCTTTGAGCAGGGGGTTGGACTAGATGACCTCCTGAGGTCCCTTCCAACCCTGATATTCTATGAAATCATCTCCCTTGCACCATATTATAAGGACCAGACACAACTTCAGGCTTTGGGCCATCTCCCCCCTCCTACCTCACCCCTCACCAGCCTGTGAGTGGGACTGATGCAGTGGAGGAGTGTACCGAACCTCATGGACTGGTGTTGCATTCGTCCTGCATCCCAAGCACTCCATTGGGTAATGTAGCATGGGACACTGAGAAGTTGCACTGTTTTATCATCACTCAAATTTTTAAATTTAAGCATTAAAATATGGCATTTCAGGAACTAGGGTTACTTACTTATAACTGGAGTACTTTGCAGTGAGCCTCTGCATATTTACACTCATCAAGACATGTACATCATGAGCCACCAGGATATTCTGGAGAGTGGCATCCATTGGGGTTACTCGCCCTCATCTCTTCCTCCCATTCTGGAGGGTTCTGATGGTGTCAAAGGGGAAATAGCCCCAACTTCCCTTCAGTGCCTTCCTCTAACTTGAGAATTCCTAAACAGAGACTCCAAAGAATTTGGGAAGGTGGTAGGAGAGTGTGAATATGCAGAGGCTCATCTTGGAGCACAACAGGAGCGAGCGGGCATTGCCTCCTTCCCAGATGGACCAAAGGACAGGGGCAACCACCCCCGGTGGGCAGAGCTGGGACACCAGTGCCTTCCCCACCGGAAGCAGAGGGGTGGGATAGGAACAAGAAGTATAAAGGGAAGGCCCTCCAGCTCAGTCGGAGAGGAGCCACTGGAGGAGAAGGATGTCTCTTCCCCACCGCTGGAGCTTGAACCTTACAGCAACTGCTGCAGCACCCAAGATTTGGAGGGACTGCTAGATTTGCTTATCGCCAGAGACATGTAGGATTTGCTGTGGCTGCCATTAGCTGTTTATCTCAGCAAGATGGACGATGACTCCAGGTACCCCTCTCGAACAGGAGTGTAGGAAGTAGTCCACGGCATAGGAAGTAGCTTAGGGGAGCCTAATATAGTTTGGTTGTATTGCTGACTGACCGCTGGCCAGCGTGTTGTGGCTGGATTTCCCCGCTGACCCAGTAGCGGACCACTCCACCACTGTTAGGGCCTTGGGCTGGGACGTGGTGGAGTGGCAGAGGTAAGAGGACATGGGCCCACCCAACTCCACCACGTCCCAGACCAGGGGCCTCGGAGTGGTTGCCTCTTTACCAGAGGCCAAGAGACCTGTGTTTGTCGGTGGTCTGCCATAGCCAGGACCCCCAATTGTTTGCTGCCCTGCCCTGTTTGAGGGCCTGGTGTATAGACTCACTACTGCCCTGTCCTGACTACAGGCCAGAGAATCCTGACTTCTCTGCCCTGCCCTGTCAAGGGACTGGCCTCCTAGACTTTGCTGCCCCACACTGTTTGAGGGCCTGGGCTAATAGACATGTTACTGTTCTGTTCTGAATACCAGCCAGAGCCTTCTAACTGTTTGCAGCCTGACCCTTCCTGAGGGCTGGGTCTTATAGACAGTGCTGCTCTACCCTGATTGCAGGCTAGAACCCTCTAACTGTTTGGTGCCCCGCCTGGTTGGAGGACCAGGGCCCCTAGACACAGTATTGTGCTATCTTGACGAATGGCAGGAGTCCCAGTGCTAATTCCCCCCTGAACTGTCCCCTTCCAGAGGACTTCTAGCAAGTGCGTGGCCTCCCTCCCAGACAGAGAGCGTGTCAAGGTTCCTTCCCCACTCTGAACTCTAGGGTACAGATGTGGGGACCTGCATGAAAACCTCCTAAGCTTACTTTTACCAGCTTAGGTTAAAACTTCCCCAAGGTACAAATTAAGTTTACCCTTTGCCCTTGGATTTCCACTGCCACCACCAAACTTTATCTGGGTTTACTGGGAAATGTAGTTTGGACACGTCTTTCCCCCCAAAGTCCTCCCAACCCTTGCACCCCACTTCTTGGGAAGGTTTGGTAAAAATCCTCACCAATTTGCATAGGTGACAACAGACCCAACCCTTGGATCTTAGAACAATGAAAAAGCATTCAGTTTTCTTACAAGAAGACTTTTAATAGAAGTAAAGGAATCACCTCTGTAAAATCAGGATGGTAGATACCTTACAGAGTAATTAGATTCAAAACATGGAGAATCCCTCTAGGCAAAACCTTAAGTTACAAAAAAGACACATAGACAGGAATAGTCATTCTATTCAGCACAGTTCTTTTCTCAGCCATGTAAAGAAATCATAATCTAACACATACCTAGCTAGATTACTTACTAAAAGTTCTAAGACTCCATTCCTGTTCTGTCCCCGGCAAAAGCAGCATACAGACAGACCAGACCTTTGTTTTTCTCCCTCCTCCCAGCTTTTGAAAGTATCTTGTCTCCTCATTGGTCATTTTGGTCAGGTGCCAGCGAGGTTACCTTTAGCTTCTTAACCCTTTAGAGGTGAGAGGATTTTTCCTCTGGCCAGGAGGGATTTTAAAGGGGTTTACCCTTCCCTTTATATTTATGACACGCCCCCCAAATCTCAGCTAGGGTGAAATGCTGGCTGGGATTTCTTCCTGGAGCTCTAGGAAAAACAGAGTTAATAAGACACATGCACCTCTAAATATACTACCAAGTATATAAAGACTAACAATATTTTCCACATCTCAAGGATGATTTTAACCAGTTGATTATGGGAAACTTTCACGGGAGAGTGCATCAGCCACTTTGTTAGAAGCTCCTGAGATGTGTTGGATGTCGAAATCAAAATCTTGGAGAGCTAAACTCCACCAAATAAGTTTTTTGTTATTTCCCATGGCAGTATGAAGCCACTGTAGCGCAGCATGGTCGGTTTGTAGGTGGAAATGCCGTCCCCAAACATATGGGTGTAGCTTTTCCAGGGCATAGGCAATGGCATAACATTCTTTTTCAGTGACTGACCAGTTGCTTTCCCTCTCAGACAGTTTTTTGCTGAGAAACACTACAGGGTGGAATTCTTGATCAGGTCCTTTCTGCATTAAAACTGCTCCCACACCACGCTCGGACGCATCTATGGTTACTAGGAACGGTTTGTCAAAGTCTGGGGCCCTTAGTACAGGGTCAGACATGAGTGTCGCTTTAAGCTGGTTAAAGGCCTTCTGACACTTTTCGGTCCACTGAACTGCATTTGGCTGTTTCTTTTTGGTTAGGTCTGTCAGTGGGGCGGCAATTTGGCTGTATTGCGGTACAAATCGTCTGTAATAACTGGCCAAGCCTAAGAAGGATTGAACCTGTTTCTTTGACTTTGGGACAGGCCACTTTTGGATAGCATCCACTTTGGCCTGTAGGGGGCTGATAGTTCCTTGACCCACCTGGTGTCCAAGGTAAGTCACTCTGTTTAGGCCAATTTGACACTTCTTAGCCTTAACAGTTAGTCCTGCCTCCCTTATGCGCTCAAAGACTTTTTGTAGATGTTCCATGTGTTCTGCCCAGAAATCGGATAATATGGCCAAATTGTAAAGGTAGGCAACTGCATATTCTCCCAATCCCTCTAGGAGACCATCTACAAGTTTTTGGAAGGTGGCAGGTGCATTCCGCAGCCCGAAAGGGAGCACGTTAAATTCATACAGCCCGACACATGTGACGAAGGCTCCCCTTTCCTTGGTGGATTCATCTAGCGGTACATGCCATTACCCGTTGGTTAAGTCCAAGGTAGAGATGAACTGGGCCCTTCCCAGTTTCTCCAAGAGTTCATCTGTGCGTGGCATTGGATAGTTGTCTGGGCGAGTTACAGCATTTAGCTCACGGTAGTCCATACAAAAATGTATCTCCCCATCTGATTTGGGAACTAGAACCACTGGAGATGCCCATGCACTTCCAAAGGGGCAGATTACACCCATCTGTAACATATCCTGGATCTCCTGGTCCTTAGCAGTTTTAGCTTGAGGAGACACCCGGTAAGGTTGGACTTTAATTGGGTGACCATTACCTGTGTCAATAGAGTGGTGTGCCCGTTCAGTCAGTCCTGGGGTGGCTGAGAACGTTGGCGCATAGCTAGTGCACAGCTCCTTGATCTGCTGTCGCTGCATACGCCCAAGGGTCATGGAGAGATTCACCTCTTCCACACCACCAGCACTTTCCCCTTCATAGTAGACACCTTCAGGCCACTCAGCGTCGTCTCCTCCCTGGGCTGTAAACTGACAAACCTTTAATTCTCTGGAATAAAAGGGCTTTAGAGAATTAATATGGTACACCTTGGCTTTCGGTTGGAGGTGGGGAATGCTATGAGATAATTAACACGGCGCTCCTGGACCGTGAATGGCCCTTCCCACGATGCTTCCATTTTATGGGCCTGGAGCGCCTTTAAGACCATGACCTGGTCCCCTACTTTGAAGGAACGCTCTCTGGCATGTTTATCATACCAGGCCTTTTGCTCTTTTTGAGCATCCTGTAAGTTTTCTTTAGCAAGGGCTACAGAGGTTCGGAGGGTGTTTTCTAGGTTGGTTACAAAGTCCAGAATGTTAGTTCCTGGAGAAGGTGTAACTCCCTCCCATTCCTGCTTCACCAACTGTAATGGCCCCTTAAACTCACGGCCATATACAAGTTCAAATGGTGAAAACCCTAAACTGGGATGTGGTACAGCTCTGTAGGCAAAGAGCAACTGCTGCAACACTAGGTCCCAATCATTGGAGTGCTCATTTACAAATTTATGTATCATGGCCCCCAAAGTCCCATTAAACTTCTCCACCATGCCATTTGTTTGATGGTGGTAAGGAGTGGCAACCAAGTGATTTACCCCATGAGCTTCCCAAAGGTTTTCCATAGTTCCTGCCAGGAAATTAGTCCCTGCATCTGTGAGGATGTCGGAGGGCCAACCTACCCTGCCAAAAATGTCTGCTAGTGCCTGACACACACTTTTAGCCTTGGTGTTGCTTAGAGCTACTGCTTCCAGCCATCGGGTGGCAAAATCCATGAAAGTCAGTATGTACTGCTTTCCTCTGGGTGTCTTTTTTGGAAAAGGATCCAGAATATCCACAGCTACTCGCTGAAATGGAACTTCAATGATGGGGAGTGGCTGGAGAGGGGCTCTGACCTGGTCTTGGGGTTTTCCCACTCTTTGGCATACTTCACAAGACCGGACATAGGTAGAAACATCCTTGCCCATTCCCTCCCAGTGGAATGACCCCCCCAAATGGTCTTTGGTCCTGTTCACCCCAGCATGGCCACTAGGATGATCGTGGCCTAAGCTGAAGAGCTTGGCCCGGTATTTAGTTGGAACTACCAACTGCCTCTGAGGATGCCAGTCTTCCTGGTGCATACTGTGGAAAGTATGCATCCGATGAAGTGAGCTGTAGCTCACGAAAGGTTATGCTCAGATAAATTGGTTAGTCTCTAAGGTGCCACAAGTACTCCTTTTCTTTTTGCGAATACAGACGAACACGGCTGCTACTCTGAAACCTGTCATTATGCAAGGCACTGCATTTAGCCGTATGGAGTGGAAATCTATCAACTGCATGTAAAAACTTGTACAGATACAGACAGACATCATCTTCCTTTCCAAATGCAAACAGATGGGCATCGTACCAAAAGGACTGAAGGTAAAAAATCCATTACAATCTACATACCACACAGACTATGCTGACAGCTTGTGCCACACGCTCTCAAGGAAACTGCGGAACCACCTGATCAACATCCTCTATAGCAAACAGGGAAAGATAAAGAATGAGCTCTCAAAAATGGATACTCTCATAAAAAACCAACCTTCCACACAAACTTCCTCGTGGCTGGACTCTACTAAAACTAGACAAGCCATTTACAAAACACACTTTGCTTCTCTACAAAAGAAAAAGGACACTAAACTTTCTAAACTACTACACGCCACAAGGGGCCACAGCAATGGTTCCCTCAACCCACCCAGCAATATTGTTAACCTATCCAACTATACTCTTAGGACAGCTGCTTCTGCTGGGCTATCTCGAGGCCTCTCCTTCTGCCCCTCCACCCCATGAATATGATACAGTTCTGTGGTGACCTAGAATCCTATTTTCGACGTCTCCGACTAAAGGAATATTTCCAACAAACCTCTGAACAACATACTAATCCACAGAGACCTCCCTACCTACACTACAAAAAGAAGGATTCTAGGTGGACTCCTTCTGAAGGTCGAGACAGCAGACTGGACTTCTACATAGAGTGCTTCCGCCGACATGCACGGGCTAAAATTGTGGAAAAGCAGCATCACTTGCCCCACAACCTCAGCCGTGCAGAACACAATGCCATCCATAGCCTCAGAAACAACTCTGACATCATAATCAAAAAGGCTGACAAAGGAGGTGCTGTTGTCATCATGAATAGGTCAGAATATGAACAAGAGGCTGCTCGGCAGCTCTCCAACACCACTTTCTACAAGCCTCTACCCTCTGATCCCACTGAGAGTTACCAAAAGAAACTACAGCATTTGCTCAAAAGACTCCCTGAAAAAGCAAAAGATCAAATCCGCACAGACACACTCCTGGAACCCCGACCTGGGGTATTCTATCTATTACCCAAGATCCATAAACCTGGAAATCCTGGGCGCCCCATCATCTCAGGCATTGGCACCCTGACAGCAGGATTGTCTGGCTATGTAGACTCCCTCCTCAGGCCCTATGCTACCAGCACTTCCAGCTACCTTCGAGACACCACTGACTTCCTGAGGAAACTACAATCCATCAGTGATCTTCCTGATAACACCATCCTGGCCACTATGGATGTAGAAGCCCTCTACACCAACATTCCACACAAAGATGGACTACAAGCCATCAAGAACACTATCCCTGATAATGTCACGGCTAACCTGGTGGCTGAACTTTGTGACTTTGTCCTTACCCATAACTATTTTACATTTGGGGACAATGTATACCTTCAAATCAGCGGCACTGCTATGGGTAACCGCATGGCCCCACAGTATGCCAACATTTTTATGGCTGACTTAGAACAACACTTCCTCAGCTCTCGTCCCCAAACACCCCAACTCTACTTGCGCTATATTGATGACGTCTTCATCATCTGGAGCCATGGAAAAGAAGCCCTTGAGGCATTCCACCATGATTTCAACAATTTCCATCCCACCATCAACCTCAGCCTGGTCCAGTCCACACAAGAGATCCACTTCCTGGACACTACAGTGCTAATAGAATCATAGAATCATAGAATATCAGGGTTGGAAGGGACCCCAGAAGGTCATCTAGTCCAACCCCCTGCTTGAAGCAGGACCAATTCCCAGTTAAATCATCCCAGCCAGGGCTTTTTCAAGCCTGACCTTAAAAACCTCTAAGGAAGGAGATTCTACCACCTCCCTAGGTAACGCATTCCAGTGTTTCACCACCCTCTTAGTGAAAAAGTTTTTCCTAATATCCAATCTAAACCTCCCCCACTGCAACTTGAGACCATTACTCCTCGTTCTGTCATCTGCTACCATTGAGAACAGTCTAGAGCCATCCTCTTTGGAACCCCCTTTCAGGTAGTTGAAAGCAGCTATCAAATCCCCCATCATTCTTCTCTTCTGCAGACTAAACAATCCCAGCTCCCTCAGCCTCTCCTCATAAGTCATGTGCTCTAGACCCCTAATCATTTTTGTTGCCCTTCCCTGGACTCTCTCCAATTTATCCACATCCTTCTTGTAGTGTGGGGCCCAAAACTGGACACAGTACTCCAGATGAGGCCTCACCAGTGTCGAATAGAGGGGAACCATCACGTCCCTCGATCTGCTCGCTATGCCCCTACTTATACATCCCAAAATGCCATTGGCCTTCTTGGCAACAAGGGCACACTGTTGACTCATATCCAGCTTCTCGTCCACTGTCACCCCTAGGTCCTTTTCCGCAGAACTGCTGCCTAGCCATTCGGTCCCTAGTCTGTAGCTGTGCATTGGGTTCTTCCATCCTAAGTGCAGGACCCTGCACTTATCCTTATTGAACCTCATCAGATTTCTTTTGGCCCAATCCTCCAATTTGTCTAGGTCCTTCTGTATCCTATCCTATCCCTCCCCTCCAGCGTATCTACCACTCCTCCCAGTTTAGTATCATCTGCAAATTTGCTGAGAGTGCAATCCACACCATCCTCCAGATCATTTATGAAGATATTGAACAAAACCGGCCCCAGGACCGACCCCTGGGGCACTCCACTTGACACCGGCTGCCAACTAGACATGGAGCCATTTATCACTACCCGTTGAGCCCGACAATCTAGCCAGCTTTCTACCCACCTTATAGTGCATGCATCTAGCCCATACTTCCTTAACTTGCTGACAAGAATACTGTGGGAGACCGTGTCAAAAGCTTTGCTAAAGTCAAGAAACAATACATCCACTGCTTTCCCTTCATCCACAGAACCAGTAATCTCATCATAGAAGGCGATTAGATTAGTCAGGCATGACCTTCCCTTGGTGAATCCATGCTGACTGTTCCTGATCACTTTCCTCTCATGTAAGTGCTTCAGGATTGATTCTTTGAGGACCTGCTCCATGATTTTTCCAGGGACTGAGGTGAGGCTGACTGGCCTGTAGTTCCCAGGATCCTCCTTCTTCCCTTTTTTAAAGATTGGCACTACATTAGCCTTTTTCCAGTCATTTGGGACTTCCCCCGTTCGCCACGAGTTTTCAAAGATAATGGCCAAGGGCTCTGCAATCACAGCCGCCAATTCCTTCAGCACTCTCGGATGTAACTCGTCCGGCCCCATGGACTTGTGCACGTCCAGCTTTTCTAAATAGTCCCTAACCACCTCTATCTCCACAGGGGGCTGGCCATCTCTTCCCCATTCTGTGCTGCCCAGCGCAGCAGTCTGGGAGCTGACCTTGTTAGTGAAAACAGAGGCAAAAAAAGCATTGAGTACATTAGCTTTTTCCACATCCTCTGTCACTAAGTTGCCTCCCTCATTCAGTAAGGGGCCCACACTTTCCTTGGCTTTCTTCTTGTTGCCAACATACCTGAAGAAACCCTTCTTGTTACTCTTGACATCTCTTGCTAGCTGCAGCTCCAGGTGCGATTTGGCCCTCCTGATATCTTTCCTACATGCCCGAGCAATATTTTTATACTCTTCCCTGGTCATATGTCCAACCTTCCACTTCTTGTAAGCTTCTTTTTTATGTTTAAGATCCGCTAGGATTTCACCATTAAGCCAAGCTGGTCGCTTGCCATGTTTACTATTCTTTCGACTCATCGGGATGGTTTGTCCCTGTAACCTCAACAGGGATTCCTTGAAATACAGCCAGCTCTCCTGGACTCCCTTCCCCTTCATGATAGTCCCCCAGGGGATCCTACCCATCCGTTCCCTGAGGGAGTCGAAGTCTGCTTTCCTGAAGTCCAGGGTCCGTATCCTGCTGCTTACCTTTCTTCCCTGTGTCAGGATCCTGAACTCGACCAACTCATGGTCACTGCCTCCCAGATTCCCATCCACTTTTGCTTCCCCCACTAATTCTACCCGGTTTGTGAGCAGCAGGTCAAGAAAAGCGCCCCCCCTAGTTTATGTGACAATGGTCACATAAACACCACCCTATACCGGAAACCTACTGACCGCTATTCCTACCTACATGCCTCCAGCTTTCACCCTGACCACACCACACGATCCATTGTCTACAGCCAAGCTCTACGATACAACCGCATTTGCTCCAACCCCTCAGACAGAGACAAACACCTACAAGATCTCTATCAAGCATTCTTACAACTACACTACCCACCTGCGGAAGTGAAGAAACAGATTGATAGAGCCAGAAGAGTTCCCAGAAGTCACCTACTACAGGACAGGCCTAACAAAGAAAATAACAGAACGCCACTAGCTGTCACCTTCAGCCCCCAACTAAAACCCCTCCAACACATTATTAAGGATCTACAACCTATCCTGAGGGATGACCCAACACTCTCACAAATCTTGGGAGACAGGCCAGTCCTTGCCTACAGACAGCCCCCCAACCTGAAGCAAATACTCACCAACAACCACATACCACACAACAGAACCACTAACCCAGGAACCTATCCTTGCAACAAAGCCTGTTGCCAACTGTGCCCACATATCTATTCAGGGGACACCATCACAGGGCCTAATCACATCAGCCACACTATCAGAGGCTCGTTCACCTGCACATCCACCAATGTGATATATGCCATCATGTGCCAGCAATGCCCTTCTGCCATGCACATTGGTCAAACTGGACAGTCTCTACGTAAAAGAATAAATGGACACAAATCAGATGTTAAGAATTATAACATTCATAAACCAGTCAGAGAACACTTCAATCTCTCTGGTCACGCGATTACAGACATGAAAGTTGTGATATTACAACAGAAAAACTTCAAAACCAGACTCCAGCGAGAGAATGTTGAATTGGAATTCATTTGCAAATTGGATACAATTAACTTAGGCTTGAATAGAGACTGGGAGTGGCTAAGTCATTATGCAAGGTAACCTATTTCCCCTTGTTTTTTCCTACCCCCCGCCCTCAGATGTTCTTGTTAAATCCTGGATTTGTGCTGGAAATGGCCCAACTTGATTATCATACACATTGTAAGGAGAGTGATCACTTTTGATAAGCTATTACCAGCAGGAGAGTGGGGTGGGGGGAGAGAAAATCTTTTGTAGTGGTAAACACCCATTTTTTCATGGTTTGTGTGTATAAAAAGATCTTTTGTACTTTCCACACTATGCGTCTGATGAAGTGAGCTGTAGCTCACGAAAGCTTATGCTCAAATAAATTGGTTAGTCTCTAAGGTGCCACAAGTACTCCTTTTCTTTTTGCGAATACAGACTAACACGGCTGTTACTCTGAAACCAGTCTTCCTGGTGTGCACCAGAAAGAGTTTCCTTGTATAAAAGTCCTTTTTCTACAACAAACTTGGATCGATTAGAAGAGCAGAGGGGCGGCGGGTTGCTCCGTGCCACCGTCCAAGCTCTCTGGAGGCTTTCATCTGCTTCCTGTTCTATCTGGAACTGTTCTCTTGATGCTGGAGAGATCAGTTCCTCATTGGATTGTGGACCTATGCTTGGTCCCTCTGGAAGCGATGTAGGGGATGGGGCTGTTTCCGTTGACTGTGAACCGCTCTCCGCTGGGAAACTATGTTGGGGTTCAGGCTCCGGCTGAGCCTCTTGTGTAGGGTTATGGGCTGCTGCCGGTTCAGGTTCAGTGGGGCCCTCTGGTTTTGAGGTTGCAAGTACTGGATTCAGTGCTGGCAATGGGTCTGGTGCTGGTTTTTCCTCTGGTTCCGTTTCTGGGACTGGTTCCACCTGGGTCTCTGGGACTGGATCCACTACTGCTGTTGCAGACATTGGCCTGGGGTCCGGGTCCATCACCTCTGACCGGGTCCTGATAGAAGTTTCCGGAACAGAGCTAGGCCTCACAGCTTGTTTAGCCTGGCTGCGGGTGACCATTCCAACCCTCTTGGCCCGCTTCACATGATTGTCCAAGTCTTCCCCCAACAGCATGGGGATGAGATAATCATCATAGACTGCAAAAGCCCATGTTCGTGACCAGCCCTGGTACTGGACAGGCAACTTGGCTGTAGGCAAATTGAAAGAGTTGGACTTGAAGGGTTGAATCGTCACTTGGCTCTCCGGGTTGATTAAATTGGGGTCCACTAAGGAAGCATGGATAGCTGACACTTGTGCTCCGGTGTCCCTCCACGCGGTGACCTTCTTCCCGCCCACACTCACAGTTTCCCTCTGCTCCAAGGGTATCTGGGAGCTATCTGGGCCTGCGGATCTTTGGTGTGATTCCGGTGCAATGAAGTGTAATCTGTTGAGGTTCTTGGGGCAGTTGGCCTTTATATGCCCCAGCTCGTTACATTTAAAACATCGTTTAGCTGACGGGTCACTGGGGCGAGGCGGGTTGCTGGAGAACGGGGTGGTGGGACGATAAAGTGTCTGGAGGGTTCTTTGGGAGGTAGGTGGGGCCTTGGGCGGCCCCCGGTAATAGGGTGTGGTCTGGGGCTGTCCCTTCTGGTCTCCGCCTCAACTGTGACCAGTTTTCGTCTTCTCTGCCACCTCTACCCATCTGGCTCCAATCTCTCCTGCCTCGATTACAGTTTTGGGCTTCCCATCTACGACGTATCTTTCTATTTCCTCAGGAACACCCTCTAAGAATTGTTCCATTTGCATTAGGAAGGGCAAATTTACTGGAGATTCAACACTTGCTCCTGATATCCAGGCATCCCAATGTTTCACAATGTGATAGGCATGTCGGGTAAATGACACGTCTGGTTTCCACCTTAGGGCTCTGAACCTCCAACGAGAATGTTCGGGTGTTATCCCCATTCTGACTCTCGCCTTCAATTTAAACAGTTCATATTTGTTCATGTGTTCTTTAGGCATTTCAGCCGCCACCTCAGCTAAAGGTCCTCTGAGCTGCGGCCTCAGCTCTACCATGAATTGGTTGGTAGAGATGCTGTACCCAAGGCAGGCCCTTTTGAAGTTTTCTAAGAAGGCCTCCGTATCATCGCTTGCCTTGTAGGTGGGGAACTTTCTGGGATGGGAAGTGGTACCTGGAGAAGGATTGCTAGGGTTTGTTGGTATATTCTGCTGAGCCTTTACCTTCTCCATCTCCAGTTCATGCTTCCTCTCTTTTTTCTTCTCCTCCTCCACGTTTCCTCTCTTTTTCCTTCTCCTCCTCCACATGCCACTCCTGGACTTTCTGGACTTTGTAACCAACCTAGAAAACACCCTCCGAACCTCTTTAGCCCTTGCTAAAGAAAATTTACAGGATGCTCAAAAAGAGCAAAAAGCCTGGTATGATAAACATAGGAGAGAGCGTTCCTTCAAAATAGGGGACCAGGTCATGGTCTTAAAGGCGCTCCAGGCCCATAAAATGGAAGCATCATGGGAAGGGCCATTCACGGTCCAGGAGTGCCTAGGAGCCATTAATTATGGAAAAGTAAGCTTAGGAGGTTTTCATGCAGGTCCCCACAAGAAGGAAAGGTCAGCCTTCACCACACATGTCGAGCTGTATGAATTTAATGTACTCCCTTTCGGGCTGCGAAATGCACCCGCCACCTTCCAAAGACTTGTAGATGGTCTCCTAGCGGGATTAGGAGAATATGCAGTTGCCTATCTGGACGATGTGGCCATATTTTCGGATTCCTGGGCAGAACACATGGAACATCTACAAAAAGTCTTTGAGCGCATAAGGGAGGCAGGACTAACTGTTAAGGCTAAGAAGTGTCAAATCGGCCTAAACAGAGTGACTTACCTTGGACACCAGGAGGGTCAAGGAACTATCAGCCCCCTACAGGCCAAAGTGGAGGCCATCCAAAAGTGGCCTGTCCCAAAGTCAAAGAAACAGGTTCAATCCTTCTTAGGCTTGGCCAGTTATTACAGACGATTTGTACCGCAATACAGCCAAATTGCCGCCCCACTGACAGACCTAACCAAAAAGAAACAGCCAAATGCCGTTCAGTGGACCGAAAAGTGTCAGAAGGCCTTTAACCAGCTTAAAGCGACACTCATGTCTGACCCTGTACTAAGGGCCCCAGACTTTGACAAACCATTCCGTGTAACCACAGATGCGTCCAAGCATGGTGTCAGAGCAGTTTTAATGCAGAAAGGACCTGATCAAGAATTCCACCCTGTAGCGTTTCTCAGCAAAAAACAACTGTCTGAGAGGGAAAGCAACTGGTCAGTCAGTGAAAAAGTATGTTACGCCATTGCCTACACCCTGGAAAAGCTATGCCCATATGTTTGGGGACGGCATTTCCACCTACAAACCGACCATGCTGCGCTACAGTGGCTTCATACTGCCATGGGAAATAACAAAAAACTTATTTGGTGGAGTTTAGCTCTCCAAGATTTTGATTTCGACATCCAACACATCTCAGGAGCTTCTAACAAAGTGGCTGATGCACTCTCCCGTGAAAGTTTCCCAGAATCAGCTGGTTAAAATCATCCTTGAGATTTGGAAAATATTGTTAGTCTTCATGTACTTGGTAGTATATTTAGAGGTGCATGTGTCTTATTAACTCTGTTTTTCCTAGAGCTCCAGGAAGAAATCCCAGCCAGCGTTTCACCCTAGCTGAGATTTTTGGGATGTGTCATAAATATAAAGGGAAGGGTAAACCCCTTTAAAATCCCTCCTGGCCAGAGGAAAAATCCTCTCACCTCTAAAGGGTTAAGAAGCTAAAGGTAACCTCGCTGGCACCTGACCAAAATGACCAATGAGGAGACAAGATACTTTCAAAAGCTGGGAGGAGGGAGGGAAACAAAGGGTCTGTGTGTCTGTCTATATTCTGTCTTTGCCGGGGATAGACCAGGAATGGAGTCTTAGAACTTTTAGTAAGTAATCTAGCTAGGTACGTGTTAGATTATGATTTCTTTAAATGATTGAGAAAAGAATTGTGCTGAATAGAATAACTATTTCTGTCTGTGTATCTTTTTTGTAACTTAAGGTTTTGCCTAGAGGGGTTCTCTATGTTTTGAATCTAAGTACCCTGTAAGGTATCTACCATCCTGATTTTACAGGGGGGATTTTTTTTTTATTTCTATTTACTTCTATTTCTATTAAAAGTCTTCTTGTAAGAAAACTGAATGTTTTTTTTTATTGTTCTCAGATCTAAGGGTTTGGGTCTGTGGTCACCTATGCAAATTGGTGAGGCTTTTTATCCAACATTTCTCTGAAAAGGGGGGGTGCAAGGGTTGGGAGGATTGTTCATTGTTCTTAGGATCCAAGGGTCTGGGTCTGTAGTCACCTAGGCAAATTGGTGAGGCTTTTTACCAAACCTTGTCCAGAAAGTGGGGTGCAAGGTTTTGGGAAGTATTTTGGAGGGAAAGACGTGTCCAAACAGCTCTTCCCCAGTAACCAGTATTTCTTTGGTGGTGGTAGCGGCCAATCCAAGGACAAAGGGTGGAATATTTTGTACCTTGGGGAAGTTTTGACCTAAGCTGGTAAAGATAAGCTTAGGAGGTTTTTCATGCAGGTCCCCACATCTGTACCCTAGAGTTCAGAGTGGGGGAGGAACCTTGACACAAGGGTTGGGAGGATTTTGGGGGGAAAGATGTTTCCAAACTCCGTTTTTTCAGGAACGCAGATAAAGTTTGGTGGTGGCAGTGGAAGTCCAAGGGCAAAGGGTAAAATAGTTTGTACCTTCGGGATGTTTTAACCTAAGCTGGAAAAAGTAAGTTTAGGAGGTTTTCATGCAGGTCCCCACATCTGTACCCTATAGTTCATAGTAGGGAAGGAACCTTGATAGAGCAGTTTAGGTTGGACATTAGGAAAATCTTCCTAATTGTCAGGGTAGTTTAGCATTGGAATAAATTGTTCATAGAGGTTGTGGGATCTCCATCATTTGAGATTTGTCAGAGCTGGTTAGACAAACACCTGTCAGGGATGGTCTAATTACTGCTTAGTCCAGCCATTAGGGCTGGGAACTGAATGACCTCTCGAGGTCCCTTCCAATCCTTTGACTCTATAATTCTATGATATATCTCTTTGTATGTCACTTTTAACAGGCAGTCCTTTTTTTCAGATACTAAAATGACAAAGTATCTCATGATTTAGTTGGTGCTGGTCCTGCTTTGAGCAGGGGGTTGGACTAGATGACCTCCTGAGGTCTCTTCCAACCCTAACCTTCTATGATTCTATATGTGACAAGGTCAGATTTGAAAGAGATGGAGCGACAGCTCTCAGCAGCCTTAGAACAGGAAATAAAAAAAACCTTCTCTATCCATAAGGACACCGTCTCCTTCTTCCAAAGCCATCCTGTGCCCTTAGAGGGCATCCCTCTCCCCCTCATCACAAAGACATGGGCTGAGGCATGGACCCTGCAGTACTGCATACTATAGAATACGTGCTCCCAATCAAAGAGAAGGCACACCCACTCCATCCTCTGCTTCTGCTGGGAGAGCTGTTAGTATTTGCCATCTCCACCCCAGTCCAATACCTACCATTGTTCCTCCTTCAGCAGATGATTGCCTCTCTCCCCACACAGGGGTGCTCAGGGTGTTACTATATTATGTGGTAGCTGCATGTGGCATATAATCCATCATGAAACCTCAGCACACCTACATATGGAAAAGGGGCCTGATAAAAATATTTGCACCTGCCACCTCCATGAATTGACAGGTGATAAATCCAGATAATTCCAATTTATCTCTTTTGCCTCCTCCTCCTTCTTCTCTCATCCCCTCTTCATCGTCCTCCAAATATCAGTGTATTTTCTTCCTATCCCTTCCAGAGACACCATCTCTCCTCTCCTTGCCTCTGTACTCCACCTCTCCTCCACTCCAAATTCTCCCACTATCCAAAATTTTAAATATCATATTCTCTGTTTCTGCTTCCATTCCAGAATGGAGTTTTCTGATTTTAAAGAGGAAAATTCAGTTTTAGCTGCAAGGGGAGGGAATGAAAAATGAGACGCTAGACTGGTATATCAGGCCTTGCCTCCAGCAATCTTACCTAGTGGTTGGATCATGAGTCACAGCTCGGTTTAATGTTAGGCCAGGGCTAGGGGTTGTACTGGAATCATGATATAGGGTAGGACAAGGGTCAAAACCGAGATCAGAGTCTGCAGCCAAATGAGTGTCAGGACCAGAGCCAGATGTCAGGGTTTAGAGGGGATAAGAAGACAGAGGCCAGGCTGGAGCAGGTCAGTGGTGAGACTGGAATAAGGCTAGTCCAGGGCAAGGCCAGGGCTGAAGCAACTCTGTGGCAGGAGCAGGGGCAGGGGCAGGCGCAAGGGTTGGGAGTTGCTGTAGTCTGTTGCACTGCGAGGCAGCAGGAGGGTCCCTGGCTGGGTAGTGCTGATGCTCAGACTCATCTGCAGCTTTGCTGGCATTGTGGAAATAATTGAGCCTGGGGTCATCTGACCCAGTCTTTGCTTTGTGATAGGTTGCTGCCGCATACCTGAGGGGTGATTCACTGCCAGCCCTGCTGATTGCAGAGTCAGAACAACAGCTGAGTGAGCAGCCCTAGATCGGCTGAGAGTTTGCCTCACAGCCAGGCCTGCTGGGTCAAGCTGGAGCAACCCAGGGACCTTGCTGGTGAGTGGATCCTTATATGGATGCTGGATTTACAGATGACCAGACTTCAATGGACTGGACCTGAGGGGTGTGCAAGGTAGCCCTCCCACTTCCAAGGATCCAGACAAAACCCATCCTGGATGGACATCTGCTTTTCTCTTCTTTTTCTACAGGAAATCAGACCAAGTGACAATTGATCTACTGTAAATGACATTTGCCTCCGAAGGGCAGAAAGAAAGAAACTCGACGAGAGCAGCATGGAAGATCCTGTGTGTGATTGATCGGAGGTTGCTGCACTTTACATGGTAGGAAGGAGCTGAAGGGTGGTTGGGGCTGATCCCCTTTTACACCACTGAAAGGTAAGGGGAGAGAAGTGTGAGTAACCCCAACAGATTCTGCCTTCTGGAACATTACGGTAGCTCCCGGCACAGGTGCCTTGATCGTATGAGTGGGAATATGTAGAGGCCACTTGAAGAAGAATGACTGTCAAAGCCATGTCATTACTAAATACCAATCAAAATCCATTTGTCATTATAGGAATGTGTGATCCCAGCAACAGTAACAATTTTAAGATAAAATTTTCGATTGTTTCCTAAATATATTCAAAATATATTATACCAATCAATAGTTTAAGGTGCAAATTCTTATCACAATACTCACGTTTATAACTGATGAACAGGTTGATGGCAGAGATGAAGAAGATCAGGACAACTACTATCAGAATAAATATCTGAATCCAGTCTGTGGTAGAAGAATCATCCAAGAAATATTACAAACATCGGTGATTATTCAATATTGTAAGAAATATAATACCATTTCAGATAAAAAACATTGCTCAAGCAGCTCACATTAGATTTATATCAGACAAGAAGCTGTAATATCACTTTATGGAGCAACACAAACATAAAAAAACAACCCCTATTTTATCTGTGTAAGGTCTCAATCCTGCAAACACTTATGCGTATGCTTAACTTCAATGGGAGCACACAGGGTAATAAAGTTAATCATCTGCTCGCAGGACCAGGAGCTTTAGAATGACAGTTGATATTTTCATATTTGCCTAAAAATGTGTGTTCACCAGATTTAAAAGTGTTTCTTAAAATATGCTAGCTAATGTACTAACGAACATGTTTTGCCAGTACTGGACGTAGGCACCTAGAGGTGCCTAAGTCTGCTCTCAGGGGACACTGCGATCCATGAACTTACTGTTTGGCTGCTGCTGAACCCTGTAGGTGTCTAAATTCACCCAATACTCATATTATTGCTGCAAAAGTTCCCCAGACGTTTTTGTTTCTGCCTCTGGATGTGTGCATGGCTGCCTCACTTGATGTTCCCAGATGCCTTCCTCCTTCCTAAACCCCAAAGCAAGCCATGGACAAGATATTGCTCTGCCTAATGTTCTGTGGGTCCAATGTGAAGGTGTTCTCAAAGGCTGCCTAATTCTACACCAGAAGGGAGAGGAGGAGGAGGAAGACGACGATGTGTCTTGTGCTGACTGGCTGTTCATTTCAACCCCCTTCTGTCCCCTCCCTCACATCTTCTGCCCTTCAGACTCACTGACCTTGTGTCCACCTTTATCCTCTTCTACTCTCCTGCCTTGTCTCCCTCAATCCCCTTCTTTTAACATTCCCCCATCCCTTTACTTTTAGCTAATCGCGTCCTAAAAAGAGAAAAAGAAAAGGAAAACAAAGGAAAGCTAACATGCCATTTGTTGCCATCACACTGTTGTTTGTAATAGCCCTTTCCCGTCCATGTGTTTGTCTGGACTAGTTAGATTGTCGGTTCCTTGGGGCAAGTAACATCTGCTGCTCTGTGTTTGTCCATTGTGGAGAACAATGAGGCCTCATTCTTGGCTGGCCATTAGGCATGACCACACTAAACATGAGTAATATGAAATAATAATAAATCATCAAGTCATCTCTGGCCTCCCTTGTGTTTGCTAATGTATTTACCCGTGATCTCATAGGATGCATTTAATGAGCTTCTAAACCCTTTTACTAAGATTTTCTTTCTCCCAAAGTTTGCCTAGTCATTTAACTTAAAGAGCTGTTTAAAAAAACAAATAAGTTTTAAACATTCAAAATAAAAAAATCTATTTTCCTTTTCAACAACTCAGTGTTTGCTTTCTTAGCTTTTTTGATGTAGTTATTTCACCTGTTCCCGATACAACACAGAGTGTCCTGCCATGGCTGGAAGAGGATTTAATGTAAGAGTATAAGCAAAAAAAGAAAAGAAGAAGAAAACAAACCATTTCAAACCTACTTTCTCCATTATGAAAAAGCTGAAAAGGAAATAAGCTTAGCTGTGTCCCCTTCCAGATCACGTTTGACAGACAGTCCTTTTTCTCAGACACTAAAATGACAAACTATCCCACATGTGACAAGGTCAGATTTGGAACATACGGAGCTACAGATCTCATCAGTCTGAGGACAGTAACAAAAAACTTCTCTCTACCCTCAAGGACAGCCACTCCCTTCTCTAGGGCTCTCCTTTCCCCCTAGAGGGCATTCCTCTCCCCCTCATCACACAGCTATGGACTGAGGCATGGACCCTCTGGTGCTGCATGGTAGAGAATACATGTTCCCATTAAAAGAGAAGGGGTCTCTGCTAAGCACACCCACTCCTGCCTCTGCTTCTCCTGGGGGAGCTGTTGGTATTTGCCATCTCCACTCCAGTGCAGTGCCTGACATTGTTCCTCCTCCAGCAGAAATTGGCCTTTATCCCCAACTCAGGCACGGTGCTCAGGGTGTTAGTATATCATGTGGTAGCTGCATGTTGCATATAATCCATCATAATAAACTCTGCAGACCTCCATATGGAAAAGGTGCCATATAAGGAAACAATTGCACCTGCCACCTCCAAGAATTGGAGATGTGCAATGCAGTAACATCCCCTTTTCGTCCTTCTTCTTCCCTCACCCCTCTTCATCATCCTCCAAATATCTTTGTATTTCCTCCCAATCCCTTCCAGATACACTATCTCTCATCTCTCTGCCTCAGTACTCCACCTCTCTTCCACTCCAAATTATCCCACTATCAGATTTTTTAAAATATCATATTCTCGGTTTCTTCTTCCATTCCAGAGTGGAACTTTCTGATTTTAAAGTAGTTTTAGCCGTGAGGGGAGGGGATGAAAAATGAGAAAGTAGACTGGTACGAAAAAAATAAAGATTTTTAATTTTGCCAAAGATTTTAGTGATTGTTATGCAGTATGAATACAATGTGTGAATTTGCCTGTTGTAATAGGAAATGTATTAATTATATCTCTATTCAAACCCTCCAAGTTCTGATACTTGTGGCACAAACCATGATATTTTTCACAGATTGTAGTTTCACTTACCATTAGCATTGCAATTTGCATTTGTAGGATGGGGAAGAGGATCTGGAAAACAAATGGATTAAGAAGTTGAGCAAAATGTAAATGATGTGTATTGTTTTACACTAATCTTTTACAGTTGTTGATGGATTCTCCTGTCGCTTTGATGGGTGAGTGATATTACAATTGATCATTTATAGCAGACCATATTTGTATTTTATACTGTGAATATGGGTTTACCATAGAAATTAAACTTCAATATTTAGCATTTACACGGATAGACACCACAATTGCACAGAATTTACAACGTATCTAAAGGAGGGTTGTCTCCTTTCCAGGGCTGCTGCCAGGCCATCAGTAATACACTGTTTTAATGCAAACCGGGATAGTCTCTGGCCCATCTCTGGACCACAAAGCAGAAGTGAGATCCAGGCCTAGATCTGTCATGCCACTTTGACTACACCTGTGCTTTAGAACTGTCTGTTCCATGCTTAGCGTCTTTACTTTATTTTGGATTTTACTTGCCTTTGGTACTGTGTGACCCTAAGAAAAAAAAAAGAAATGGAGGAGGCCAATGAGGTGGAGGAAGTAGTAGCCACAGGAAGGGCCACCAACAGAGCCTGGGCTTGGAGAAGGCCCCCCAACAGTGGCCCAAAGAGGAGAGGGCTGGGGAAAGAGATGTTGTGTGTATTGTTTTAGAGCTCACATAAATGCAGTGCTCTCAGGCTCCCCAACTACCCATGGACAAAACATGGGTAGGGAGACACAGGGTTGGACAAATCCCTCCCCTGGCACACTGCCCCAAGGAACCCTCTTAACTTAGCTGTTTATTATTATTATTATTTTCAAAAGAACAGGTTCAGGAAGGGAAGGGGCACCCTTAACTCCCTTCATGCAGCTGAAGAAGGCCTGCTCATGAGAAGTTAAGTCATTCTCCTGTTGGGTCATCTTACTCTCCCTCTCCTCAAGGATTGTGAGATTGTTTGTAACTTCTCTAGCGGGAGGGGGGAAGCTAATTTGATCCCTCTGGTTCTAGGCCCATTGAAGCTTGGCCATGGGGAGGGAACACACTGGGTGGCTGATCACCCATCCATAGTCTTTTAAAAGGGTGAAACTGGATTCTCTTGAGACCAGCAGACAAGAAAGGATTTGGGGATAAATAACCTGTGTTGAAACTGACTCAGGACCTTCTTCCCAACCCACCAAATGCACAGGACTTCAAGTGCATGGAGGGCCCCAATGCTTAGGGAAGGCTTGGAAGTGCTTGGCCTCCTGTGGTCCCATAGGACTGAATTCTTGTTCGGGGCAGAGTGCGACAACTTGAAACCACTGGAAAACCCCTGGGTGTGGTGAAGGAGAACTCCTGCCACAGCCCATGTTGCAGACAGGGTGATGTCCAATAGGCTGATTAGCACACTTGTAGGTTCTTTTGTTGTTTTTAATATGTTTTATCTGTAATGTTCTCACCTTAAGAATAAATGTGCTTGGTCAGAAAGAGCTGTGGGATAACTTAACTATGGGTAGTGATGCTACTATTAGTCTCTGAAGAGAAAACAAGCAGCTCTGTTTAGCCAGTCTGTCTTGCTGGGGAAAATCATGGTATGAAGAGAGATTATGCAGCCTTGAAACACCTCAGTGAGAAGGGAGAGAAAGGTGGCTCTGTGCCCAAGACCGGTGACGGCAGTGGAGTCAGAAACCTGAGAGTGGGGGCCCTTTCTGGACCACACAGGGTGAATACAGGTGCAACTGCCCTGACCTGTGACAACACCAACACCGCTCCCTGCAGCACACCGCCCTGTGGTGCTATGTAGGAGTTGACATGGATGAAGGTTACCTGAGCACACAACACCAGCACCTTTCCCATGGTTACAGTTATAGTCTCCCCAAGGTCTAGCCCTGCATTCAGAAAGGGAAAGTTCCATTCCTGTGCAGTTGACCTCATCCAGCCAGATGGGATCAGATCCTTGCCCAAATCGAGCTCTGCCTGGGGCTGATAGCACCGTCCCACAGCCCAGCTGCCTGCAAATGACTTCAGGATCATGTAAGTCCCAGCTGCCATCACACACAGTTCCCCACTGCTGGTTATGAAGCATCTCGATTCTCCCAGCGCAGTGACTTGAGCCATTCACCAGTCGAATTGGAGCCACTTCTTTAATGGGGAAAGACACAAACATCCCACTCGTTAAATACTCAGAGAGATTCCTGTGCATCCAATTGCTACCAATGCCGAAGAATGTAGTGCCTCTGAGTGGCATACTAAGTGCCACATAGGATGTGAAAAGAAAAAATTACCCAAGAGCTCAACTTGGCATCTTGTCCGCGGTTGCCTTGTTAGAGGTTCAAGGGTTAAAAAGTCTAAAATCACATGGAATGATGCGGTTAAGAGACCGACTCTTACAAAAAGGATCCTAGGTTACTAGTCCAGTGAGCAATTGCAGGCTCCATGTCACACCAAATCTGACAGGTGGGCTCTGACGCCATATGGCACCCCATTGTGCCTCCTTTGAACAGTGGGATCACTGCTGAGGCAGGTGGGAAAACAACTCTTATTCCCCACACACCCTGCTTCATACACACAGCGTCCTGGAGCACCACACTGCGGAAATATCAGTGGGTGATGCAGCTCCTACTTTGTCACCAATGCCACATCTGGCAGTCAAACAAAAAAGAGTCCCACTGAATTTCATGACATGAAAAGAGAAAGAACTAGATAAGTTCATGGAAGATAGGTCCATCAATGGCTATTAGCCAGGATGGGCAGGGATGGTGCCTGCCCCTCGCCTCTGTTTGCCAGAAGCTGGAAATGGGTGACAGGGGATGGATGACTTGATTATGACCTGTTCTGTTTATTCCCTCTGGGGCACCTGGCATTTGCCACTGTCACAAGATAGGATATTGGGCTAGATGGACCTTTGGTCTGACCCAGTGTGGCCGTTCTTATGCTCTTATGTAGGCAGACAAGTAAACATTGACAGATTTGATAAGTGTTTGTATACAAATGCTGAAAATCTAAATATTAAAGTGAGTGAACTTGAGTGCCCAGTATTAATACCAGGATACAAAATATACAGGAATGATAGAATAGGTTGCACTGGTGGGCGAGTGGCACTATATGTGCAGAAAAGCATAAAGTACAGTAAATACTTTAAATGAATCAAACAGTAAATATCTTAAATGAATCCAACAGAGAAATCAAATTTCTCTATGGATAGTAATTCCATGCTTCAATAAAAAGAGCATAGCTGTAGGATTTTATTACCTACCACCTGACCAAGGTAGTGATTGTGAAATGTTCCAGGAGATTAGAGAGGCTACAAAAAAAAACAGAAAACCCAATAATAATGGGGGATTTCAACTATCTCCATACGGCCTGTGTACAGGTCACCTCAGGACAGGATGCAGGAATAAAATCTCTAGACACCATAAATGATTGGGTTTTGGAGCAGCTAGTCCTAGAACCCACAAGGGGAGAGAGAATTCTTGATTTAGTACTAAGTGGAGCACAGGATTCGGTCCAAAAGGTGAATATAGCTGTACTGCTTAGTAATAGCGGCCATAATGTAACTACATTTAATATCCTTGTGGAGAGGAAAATACCAAAGAAGCCCACCCCAGTAGCATTTAACTTCAAGAAGGAGAACTAGTCAAGAAGGAGAAAGCTAGTTAAAGAAAAATTAAAAGGAATAATAATAAGAGTGAAAGGACTGTCATTATGTTCTTCCCCCATCCTCTATTCTTCCATTTAATCCCAAGCGTAGGCGCCGACTCCATGGGTGCTGTGGGGCTGGAGCACCCACGGGGAAAAATTAGCTGGTGCTCTGCACCCACTGGCAGCCAAGCTACCCCCACCCCCACCCCCTCCTTGTCTCCTCAAGCGCTCCGCGTCCCTGCTCCTCCCCCTCCCAGCACTTCCCGCCTGCTGCCTAACAGCTGTTTGGCAGCACTTAGGACTTTCCCAGAGGGAGGGGAAGGAGTGGGGATGTGGCGCACTCCGGGGAGGAGGCAGTAAAGAGGCAGGGCAGGGGTGGGGCCTTGGGGGAAGGGGGTGAAATTGAGGTGGGGTGAGGGTGAGGCAGGGGCGGAGCCAGTGGGGGGGTCAAGCACCCACAGGGCAAAGGGGAAGTCGGCGCCTATGATCCCAAGCATCTTGGTGAAAACATTGCTGGGGGGACAATGTTATGCTGAGTGTGCAAATGTTAGGACTGTCCTCTTATCTTCTGCACAGGTTCATAACTGTGCTTGTGGTCTCTGACCTCTTCCTCCCACCACCAGTACTTTGATTAACACTCTTGTTCATTTTGGAGGAGATTTTCAAAAGCACCAAAGGACTTTAGGCTCCCAACTCCCACTGAAAGTCAATGAGAATTGGGTGCTTTAACTGTCTTTTGTGTCTTTGAAATTCTCCAGCTATGCATATGATGTTGATTAGACTGGAGGGTTTTTTTGTTTGTTAGAATGCAGATACATTAATTATGTTGCATTTACACTATTGTAAGCAGGGTCTGAATGAACTCTCCCCTGACAGCTAGTTTGGGATGGGGAGAGACTTCAGGAGCAAACTGTATTTACGTGAACACACCTACTCTGCATAGGTATCCAGCAGACAGGAGTTATGTAGCTTAAAGTGATCAGCTTTGATTGGTGTTGGGTTACAAATCACTTAGTACTGAATGCAGGGGTAGTGAAATGCTGTTATCAATGTTGTTATGTTTATTGTATGAGTAAAGGGCAGCCGAACTGTGCTTAGCCTGTCCTGAGGGTGAGCCCCTCAATCAGTGGAAAGGGACTCATTAAACCAAGGGCTCAAATGCCAGAGCCCTGTGAAAGTAAGAGGGGTGGGGACAGGTACCTCAGCCAGGAGATGTGGACTTTGCCTAAGGGTCCCCAGTCTAGTTTAACCTGTTCCTTCCCCACTGTTCAAAGATAAAGCTAAACAGGCCCCATTAGGAGTGTTTTGTTATGTTAAGTGCTCACTAGAGCTGAAAACACTTGTGATGGGACAGCATTTCAGCCCAGCCTGCTAAGAACTGAAAGTCAATAAGAGCTGACAATCACTAAGAGTTGGGTTTCAGAGTAACAGCCCTGTTAGTCTGTATTCGTGAAAAGAAAAGGAGTACTTGTGGCACCTTAGAGACTAACCAGTTTATTTGAGCATGAGCTTTCGTGAGCTACAGCTCACTTCATCGCCGATGAAGTGAGCTGTAGCTCACGAAAGCTCATGCTCAAATAAACTGGTTAGTCTCTAAGGTGCCACAAGTACTCCTTTTCTTTTCACTAAGAGTTGGGTGGACTCTCAAGAGACTGACCTGCAGAGGTCACAGCAGAGAAGCAGGTGGCAGAATGTGACTGGTAAACAGAACAGTGGCTGGAGAGGTGGCCAGCAGAATGGAACAAGTGACTGGTGGGCCGGCCAGCAAGAGCAAGTGCTCAGATGGTGGTGCAAGCCAGGTGCCTTTTTCCTTGTGTGGGAGCTGACCTCACAGATATGCGCCCTGAACCCTGGGTCCTCACTGACCAAGAACAACCACTGTGAGTGGGGTATGGTCAGGGAGCAGAGAGGGGCACAGAAAATGAACTTGTTGTTGTAGAACTCAAGAACAGGAGGCAGAAGACACTGCCCCATGCACTCTGGGGTGGGTGACCTGCTCACAGTTTTATGTTTATGAATCCTGATTGTGGCATTTTCCCTAATTAATGTCGGGTGAAATTTAATTCTTCAAACTAAATGCATCTGTTTGTGACAATAAAGTGCATGTAAGACACATGTAGCACAAAGGGAATTCTGAGATTACTTACCAGTGTGATCGCTGATCTCACCTGTTGCAGCCTGAGCTTAAAAATAAAACCAGAAGGCAGATTATAGAATCATAGAACTGGAAGGGACCTCAAGAGGTCATCTAGTCCAGTCCCCTGCACTCAAGGCAAGACTAAGTATTATCTAGACCATTCCTGACAGGTGTCTGTCTAACCTGCTCTTAAAAATCTCCAAAGATTCCACAACCTCCCTATGCAATTTATTCCAGAGATTAACCACCCTGACAGGAAGTTTTCCCCAGTATCCAACCTAAACCTCCCTTGCTGCAATTTAAGACCATTGCTTCTTGTCCTATCCTCAGAGGTTAAGAAGAACAATTCTTCTCCCTCCTCTTTGAAAACATTGGGTTTGTTTAGTCAGGGAAAGAGAAGACTGAAAGGGGACATCATAACTGTTTTCAAGTATATAAAATGTTGTTACAATCTTGCCTCATCGGTCATGTTTTCTAGACCTTTAATCATTTTTATTGCTCTTCTCTGGACTTTCTCCAATTTGTCCACATTTTTCCTGAAATGTAGTGTCGAGACCTGATCACAATACTCCAGTTCAGGCCTAATCAGCACGCAGTAAAGCAGAAGAATTACTTCTCGTGTCTTGTCTACAACACTCCTGCTAATACATTCCAGAATGATGTTTGCTTTTTTTGAAACAGTGTTACACTGTAGACTCATATTTAGCTTGTGATCCACTGTGACTCCCAGATCCCTTTCCGTAGTTCTCCTTCCAAGGGAGTCATTTCCCATTTTGTATGTGTGCAACTCATTGTTCCTTCCTAAATGGAGTACTTTGCATTTGTCCTTATTGAATTTCATCCTATTTACTTCAGACCATTTCTCCAGTTTGTCCAGATCATTTTGAATTTTAATCCTATCCTCCAAAACACTTGCAACCCCTCCCAACTTGGTATCGTCCGCAAACTTTATAAGTGTACTCTCTATGCCATTATCTAAATCACTGATGAAGATATTGAACAGAACAGAACCGAGAACTGATCCCTGAGGTATCCCACTCATTATGCCCTTCCAGCATGCCTGTGAACCATTGATAACCATTCCCAGAGAGTAGTTTTCCAACCAGTTTTACACCCATTTTATAGTAGCTCCATCTAGATTGTATTTCCCTAGTTTGTTTATGAGAAGGTCATGCGAGACAGTATCAAAAGCTACACTAAAATCAAGATATACCACATCTACAACTTCCCCCCTCTATCCACAAGGCTTGTTACCCTGTCAAAGAAAGCTATCAGTTTGGTTTGACATGATTTGTTCTTGACAAATCTATGCTGACTGTTACTTATCATCTTATTATCTTTTAGACATTTGCAAATTGATTGCTTCATTATTTGCTTATTTAGATTATGTACATTTTAGTAATTCTGCAAGTTCACAAGTTAATCACATGGCATTCCTGCAATATTAAGGTAATTGGAATGGAGCCACATTTAGAGCTAGATTCTGCCCGCTCTCACCCAGGTGCACAGAGGGGAAAGAGGGCTAAGAAACTTTCCTCTTGCATGGCCTGGTAAAGTGCCTAGAAGGATTAAAATCCCTGTGTTCAGACCGTAGTCCTTGCACTTTTCTATCTTCTACCCAGGGCTGAACGGTGCTTATGAGGATTGGGGAGAGACAGGAAGTGAAAGCCCTGGTTCTTCCCATGGGGAGATGGGTGAAGGAGAAAGAGAGACTATGTGTCACCCCTTAAAGGGATGCTGCAGTACCTGGGCTTACACTTTCACCTGAGGGAGTCTGTGAGGTTATGCACATGGGAGGTCACAGCCCCTTCCCACAGGCTGCACCCCATGGGTTGCAGCTGATAGTGTGGAGAAAGGTTATTACTTACCATCTGTATCTTCTGTCAGACAAGACCTGGAGATTCTTTCTTCTGCTGTAGATTTGTTTATTTTCATTCCTTGTCGGAGTCTGACTCCATCCCAACATTACTTTTTGTAGTCATATGGCTGTACTGGGGCAGGTCACTAATTAGTGTGTCTGACCATACTCAGCCATTTAATTTCTGCAGCTGGAGTTATCATCTATGGTGCTATCTGTCTAATTTGGTGTCACTTATTTTCCATATATATTTTTCACCTGAGAGGACTTTTCTAAAGTTTCCCATGTGCTATGTTATGTATGTGCAGAAGATTACAAGAAAGCTACATTGTAACATTCATAAAGATTTTTGTTAATTTTTAAATTGACTTCTATTAATAATGATGAAAATAAGCAGTAAGAAAGCTAACCTGAAAGAAAACATATTCCAAGGATCAAAAATAAAATAACCAAACAGAGTCCTCTTTTAACAGGATGCACAGGACATATATACTTCATGTTTGTCCAATGTATATTTCTCATCCATGTATGACCTGAAAAATAAAGATTAAGATATAGTAAGTAATTTTAAAGAAATAAAAAATAATTTAAATTGATTGAGGGGTAGAACTTGCTCACTGCTGTTGTGTACTTTTATGTAGATTTGATTGATTGATTGATTGTAGTTTCTAAAAACCTTTAAGAATCCAGGTAATTGGTTTGTTTCTCATAGGTTCTGGTCCTCCTCCTTCCCTCTCCCCCCTCCACACACAAACACACATATAAAAACAGTGTCTTTTGTCTTGTGTTTTTTATGGCGCATGAGCCATTCTGTCTCTTTACCTGCTGAATTTCTAGTTTTCCTAGCACATGATCGTACAAGATGCCAAGCCCTCTGCTCCAGCAAAGCATTTAAGTACATGAGTAACTTGGAGCACGAGTGGTCCTAATGAGATCAGTTTACCTACGTAAATTTAAGCAGGCACTTAAATATTATGCTGTATTAGGGCACCTTGCACGTTCATTATTAATTATTTTTATTTTTTATTATCATAGCACCTAGGAGCCCATAGCCTGGATCAGGACTGCATAGTGCTAGGTGCTGTACAAACATACAACAAAAAGCCAGTCCCTACCCCAAAGAATTTACAACCTAAATATGAGACAAGAGACAGAGGCAGAGAGTTGGGAAATACATGGAAATGAGTCAAAATCACCATTGCACTGGCTATCATTGAGCAACCCTCAAAACACCTTAATGTTTAGAATTAAATATTGTAAACTAGAATCCTTAAATATCAGGGTTGGAAGGGACCTCAGGAGGTCATCTAGTTCAACCCCTGCCCAGATCCCTAAATGGCTCCCTCGAGGATTGAATTCACAACCCTGGTTTAGCAGGCCAATGCTCAAACCACTGAACTATCCCTCCCCCTGCTAAATCCTGTTCACCTAACTCCCACACCTAGTTCCATTAAAGTCAGTGAGTAGGCCTGGGTCTACAGAAGGAATATTGAATGCTAAAGTTTGTTAACTATTATTGTCTTAGGCCTGGTTCCAATAAGGGACTTAGGTGTTGCTGTCAGTTTTCTTTTTCTGTGGCTGAGACTGGAAAGTTGTTTTTGTCTTTTGGAACCTGTCTCAAAGAGGTCATTACTGGGTCTGTTACCCCAGATAAAGGATTTTGCAGTATTTGGTCAGCCTTAAAGAGAAAGGATAAGGAGAAAGTGTCATTTTCTCTGCCCACCACTCCCAAAAGGAGTGAATGCAAAGGGGCTTTTAGTAATATATCAAAGGCCCCTGAGTTCCCATCCCATGGGTCTGTCCGTAGGAATGAATGATCTAGCCAAAAGAGATCAAACTTAGGAAGTTAGCAAGTAATGAAGATCTTGCAAAAACAATTATTGATAAAAAACAGTTAAGAGAATAACCAGATAGTTTGAATGGCTGGTTCAAGTTACTGACTTTCATTTTTGAAGAACTGGAGAGGTCCCAGTAAATTTACAAAAGAAAATACTACACTTTTATCAGCAAAAGTCAGCAAACATCAGTTCTACCACACACAAACTTGGGTTGCCAGTCTCCAGGATTGTCCTGGAGTCTCCAGGAATTAAAGATTAACATTTAAATAAAGATTGTATCATGTGATGAAACCTCCAGGAATACATCCAACCAAAATTGGTAACCCTAACACAAACCTAAGAAAAAATATTTCCTTCAATAATAATCAAAATTTACAGACAGGCAAAGTAAAAAAATGCTGGTTGAGGAACTTATTAGCATTTTTAAAGCATATTTAATTTGTATATTTTCACATCTGATGTTGACACTTTGTGTTTTAATAGCTACAAAACTTTACCTTTTGAATCCCAATGTCTACTGTCATTAAATAATTATTGATGAGACCTGCTATAGTCTGACTTTCCATAATTTCTCACAACTGTGAAAATTTAAATTTATAAAAATTTAAAAAATGCTTAAAAATAAAAATTAACATTATCAGTTAAAAATAAAAATCAAATTCTGCCAACCCTAACTTTAGAGATGCAATGAGAGTGAGGTAATGGGCCAACTTCTGTTGGTGACAAGCTATCGAGCCACACAGTGTTCTTCTTCAGGCCTGGGAAAGGTATTACCTCACATAACTTGTCTCTATTATCTTGGAATCAACACAGCTACAACTATACAACATACAACCCTAGCTTTACGCATTTTTGAAAATAGATATGAATGCTAGAAATGAGGGGTTGAACATAATGGAGCTTTTGAATCTTAATTATAACATTGCTGCTGTTGATGCTATAATGTAAACAGAACTGTAAGCCTAGAGATCTGTCTATGGGTTTTTTACTGCCACACATCACTGTCATATCTGAGTGCCTTGCATATAAAATCAGTAGCAAGAGCAAACTCCTTAGTGGACTTTAATTGGATTCTGGTACTTTTCACTTTTTGTGATAAAAAAATCTTTTTTAGGGTAAAGGTGTATTTTTAAAGAAATTTAGATTTAATTATTTGTTTTAGGGTTTGGGGTTTTTTTGTTTTGTTTTTGTTTTACTTTTGACTGGTTGAGGGCTTTGGGGGGTAAAAAGGAGTTTCTGTGGCAAATGTTATTTTTATGGTTGAAAGGTCTTTTCGTAGACAAAGGTTTGGCAGAGTTTGCTAATGACAGTGGGTGGGATTCACAAAGGTACATAGGTGCTAACCTCCAGACTTTGGTGCCTAAGTCCCATTTTCAGGCAACACTGCAATCCACAAAACTCCCTCTCATTTGCTGCCTAATCCTGTAGGTGCCTAAATTTTCTTGTCACCTAAGTTTTTACAGTAGGCTTTCCCTAGGATCCTACATTCCTGCCTTTGAGCATGTGCACTGCTGTCTCTGTCTAAGGGTATATGTATATTGCAGTCCAAGCCCAGGTCTGAGGGATCTGGGCTTATGGATTTGTTGTTTCCCAGCCTGTGCTTGAGTGCCCATACAGTATTTAAACCTGGGTTTACAGTTACTGGACCCAGGTCTTACCACCATGCTAACACATCCATACTGCACTATGCAGACCTTCTAACTTGAGTTTGTGGCTTGACCTGCAAAATGACAGGGCTTGCACACAAGTCCCAGTAGAGCTTGGGCTATGACCCACCCCACTGGCAGGGTCCTAGACTGTACCCCAGTCTGAACTGTAATTGTGAGGCATCCAGGGTGTTGAATGATGTCACATATTGTTGGAACTTGGTGTTTAGCTCTTTCTCAGCTATTTTGCCCAGAAATGAGAGATGGAAGACAGGGCATATTTGCAGAGGTTGAGTGGTGACTTCTTGAAGACTGAACAAACTACTGCGTTTTTCAAGGAGTGTGGGTAGTATTGCTTTCCAATTTGTCTTAGCTTAAAATTGTTTATCCTAGTCAGGATCAAGTACATAACATTAACTACAAAAGGCTGTTCTTTTCAAGCTAGTCAGACAAGACACCTCTTACTATTATGATAACGAGGAATATGATAACTTAATGGACCTGAGTTTTACCAACTCTGAACCTGGTTTCCAATACTGAAGGAGAAATTTTATTTATAAATTTTTGAATGTGCAAATTCAGGTAGTTTGGCACCCTAATCAGTGCAATTGCAAGGGCAAACAACTATTGTCCCAATTTTACAACTGTATATAATTGCAGGAACAATCTTGTCCCTGCCTCAATGAGATTATATAATGTGGCTGGTCTTTTGAAGATTATAACCTATTCCTTCTTCTCCCTATTATAGTTAATCCTCTAGCTAATTTTCTAGAGGTCTGTGCTGACATAGTGAAGGCCCAGGGTTCAAAAGCTGATGATGTGGAAGTGATGAGATTACAATTGAACATAACAGATTTTTTTTTTTAAACAAGGAAAATACATTAACAACCCTATTAAGATAATTGTGTTAAGGCTCAAAAGTTAACCACCCAAAAATTAGGAAAAGCCAGAATTAAGGTTGCCTGTATATTTTGAATATGTTGATTGTAACAATCAATATTATTTCATGCTGCAATTCTTACCAAAATATTGCCTTCTACATCTAATGAAAAATATGGCAATGGTTATGGAAGTAAGAACGAGTATGAAATTCAATATCAGCATCCATTCTGCAAAAATAGAAAATTTCATTTACTGTACTGTATATTATTTTTAGACATATATTTCCATTTTAAAAATAAAAGTGAAATCTTACTTGAAAACAGTTAATGTTATTTGTTATTATTAGTAGTAGTATTGTATTGATTTTATTTGATGTATATAGAATATCCTGTTCTTTTTGGAGAATGAAATTCCAAAGTTTACTCTCTAGTTCCTATGTAGTCTGTGTCTTTTATTTTGCTGCACTGCTTTAATTATATGATTCTTTCTAATTGTAATTCTATTGCATTTTACTCTGTTCTGTACACTTTTTCTTGCTTTATTAAATATATTGTAACAAATTATTTCTTTTAAATAAGTAATTCTTTCATTTTTGAAGAATTGCTGCTTGTGTGCATGCCAATCCTTGAGCGGAAGGCTGTATCCATGTCCTTCCACGGGTTAGCAAGACTAGCTCACTCTGGGGAGCCCTCTGCGGGTCAGAGACAAGCCCCCTGGCAATTCCTTTAGGGCAGGCCACAACCTTGTTACCCTTTTGTTAAATTAGACAAAGTTGTAGGTAACATAATTGGCATCTAAATCTTAGGGCAACAAATTGGCATCCCTGTATTGAATCATAGAATCATAGAATATCAGGGTTGGAAGGGACCTCAGGAGGTCATCTAGTCCAATCCCAGCCAGGGCTTTGTCAAGCCTGACCTTAAAAATCTCTAATTTTTCTAATCTCTAATCACCTCCCTAATTAATGCATTCCAGTGTTTCACCACCCTCCTAGTGAAAATGTTTTTCCTAATATCCAACCTAAACCTCCCCCACTGCAACTTGAGACCATTACTCCTTGTTCTGTCATCACCTACCACTGAGAAGAGTCTAGATCCATCCTCTTTGGAACCCCCTTTCAGGTAGTTGAAAGCAGCTATCAAATCCCCCCTCATTCTTCTCTTCCGCAGACTAAACAATCCCAGTTCCCTAAGCCTCTCCTCATAAGTCACACGAGTTCCAGTCACATAAGTTGCAGTCCCCTAATCATTTTTGTTGCCCTCTGCTGGACGCTTTCCAATTTTGCCATGTCCTTCTTGTAGTGTGGGGCCCAAAACTGGACACAGTACTCCAGATGAGGCCTCACCAATGTCGAATAGAGGGGAACGATCACGTCCCTCGATCTGCTCGCTATGCCCCTACTTATACATCCCAAAATGCCATTGGCCTTCTTGGCAACAAGAACACACTGTTGACTCATATCCAGCTTCTGGTCCACTGTAACCCCTAGGCCCTTTTCTGCAGAACTGCTGCCTAGCCATTCGGTCCCTAGTCTGTACCAGTGCATGGGATTCTTCCGTCCTAGGTGCAGGATTCTGCACTTGTCCTTGTTGAACCTCATCAGATTTCTTTTGGCCCAATCCTCCAATTTGTCTAGGTCCCTCTGCATCCTATCCGTACCCTCCAGCATATCTACCTCTCCTCCCAGTTTAGTGTCATCTGCAAACTTGCAATCCACACCATCCTCCAGATCATTTATGAAGATATTGAACAAACCCGGCCCCAGGACCGACCCTTGGGGCACTCCACTTGACACCGGCTGCCAATTAGACATGGAGCCATTGATCACTACCCGTTGAGCCCGACAATCTAGCCAACTTTCTATCCACCTTATAGTCCATTCATCCAGCCCATACTTCTTTAACTTGCTGGCAAGAATACTGTGGGAGACCGTGTCAAAAGCTTTGCTAAAGTCAAGGAACATTGGTGGGCTTGAGGTGCTATGTTAAAACCCTGAAGCTTGAAAGCCTTATTTCAAGGTCAGGGAGGATATACTACCACCTACTGGTTAAAAGATGATTGATGCCAAACAGTAATTTTTCTTCTTTACTCCTCTTTTCTCTTTTTCCCTTTCTTTTGCCTCTTTTTTTATAAATACACACATACACCCCCAACATATACACATACCTCATACACCCACATACACATACACCACATACTCTGCATATACATACACACACCCCTCACCTACATATACATATCCCTTAACATTCACTCCCAGCATATATTCATAAACAGACACATACCTAACAAAAACACACACCCACCTCACATACAAAACACACACCCAATACTCACACCCAGCACATATACATAAAACACATACCTAACATCCACATACCCAGCATATACCTACATACCATACACACACATGCACCCAACACATACTTGCACACGCATATATACCCACACACTAAAAACCAGTTTATTTTTCTTTTTCATAAAGCACGCTAGAAGGTAAATGAAAAGTTTTTAGTTAGAAGATCTTATTAAGGGAATTACTGTTTAAACTGATAGTTTGAGCCTTAATCCTAAGAAAATTGGGAAGTCTGGGTAAAACGTTTAAGGGCTGGTGGAAGAGTCAGTAAGTATAAGAAATAATTCCTCAGCTCTAAGGTAAACATTTTTTTTTATTTAAAAAGGTACCTGTTAAGAATTAATTGCCGTTAATGTTGACATTTTGAATTAAAGGAACCTAGGTAAATAGGCTAAAAGGAGGACAAGGGAAACAGAATCAGGCACCTAATGGAGGCAGGTTCTGAGGTCGGGCACCGAGGAGTGAGCAAAAGGCCTTGGGAGGCAAACTCTATCCCATAAACTCATAAAACAGAGTCAGGCACTTAGAAGGAAGCAGAAGGCCTAGGGAGGCAGAATTTGGGTTCAGGCACCGACAGTAGAGGCTGGAGGGAGGCAGGGTTTATTCTGAGGAATTGTAAGGTATAGTTAAAACATAGAAACTCATTGCCAAAAAGCACTTGAGTCCTGTCTGTTGCTGATGCCCTGGGTGGATTGGTAACAGTGGGATTGGTGGTATAAGATAGTCCACGAGGAATTGTCTACAAAACGGGCAATCATAGTTTGTAGTAAAATTCAGAAGGATCTGGCAGCCGTGCAAGTTTGAATGGTAAGTAAAACTTGTCACTCAGGAGTGGCTGAGGTTGTAATTATACTCGGGTTGAAATCACTTGCTGGCCAGATATAGTTAAGAAAGGTTAGTAGGCTTACAAGGGTCCGACAGCTGTGAAAGCTAGAATGGTAAGTAAAGCTTGTTACTCAGGTGTGGCTGGGGTTGAGATTATATAAATAATCATACTTGGGTTGAAATCACTACCTGGTCAGATACAGAAGCTGTACACATACACATACCCACTTACACATCTGGCAGCTGTGGGTAGGTCTGATGTGAGTAGGACCTGTCACTCAGGTGTGACTGGGGTTGTAATTGTACCCAGAATATTTTCACTACCTGGCCAGATTTGACATACATTCACGCACATCTGGCAGCCTTTTTTGGATGTGGTTCGATTCAACATATGTACACATTGTGTGTGTGTGTATATATATATTGTCATAAATATAAAGGGAAGGGTAAACCCCTTTAAAATCCCTCCTGGCCAGAGGAAAACTCCTCTCACCTGTAAAGGGTTAAGAAGCTAAAGGTAACCTCGCTGGCACCTGACCAAAATGACCAATGAGGAGACAAGATACTTTCAAAAGCTGGGAGGAGGGAGAGAAACAAAGGGTCTGTGTGTCTGTCTATATGCTGCTTTTGTCGGGGATAGAACAGGAATGGAGTCTTAGAACTTTTAGTAAGTAATCTAGCTAGGTATGCGTTAGATTATGATTTCTTTAAATGGCTGAGAAAAGAACTGTGCTGAATAGAATAACTATTTCTGTCTGTGTATCTTTTTTGTAACTTAAGGTTTTGCCTAGAGGGATTCTCTGTGTTTTGAATCTAATTCCCCTGTAAGGTATCTACCATCCTGATTTTACAGAGGGGATTTCTTTACTTCTATGTACTCCTATTTCTATTAAAAGTCTTCTTGTAAGAAAACTGAATGCTTTTTCATTGTTCTCAGATCCAAGGGTTTGGGTCTGTGGTCACCTATGCAAATTGGTGAGGCTTTTTACCAAACCTTGTCCAGGAAGTGGGGTACAAGGTTTTGGGAAGTATTTGGGGGGAAAGACATTTCCAAACAGCTCTTCCCCAGTAACCAGTATTTGTTTGGTGGTGGTAGCGGCCAATCCAAGGACAAAGGGTGGAATATTTTGTACCTTGGGGAAGTTTTGACCTAAGCTGGTAAAGATAAGCTTAGGAGGTTTTCATGCAGGTCCCCACATCTGTACCCTAGTGTTCAGAGTGGGGGAGGAACCTTAACACACACATATATATGTGTATATATACACACACACACACACACACACACACACACACCTTAATCTGTAAAATTTTAAAAATTTACAAACACATGTGTGACTAGGGCTGTATTTATATCTAGTATAAATACCTCTCGGTTAAGGTGAGTAGCATTGATATGACAATGACAGGAAACTAAAGCACAATAGAGCTTCAGAAATAATGGTGGGAAATAGGTTAGAAAATTTTGTTAGAAAGGTAGGAAGTGGCCCTTGGGCCTGGTGCTTATCAGCAACATTGCAGGTAATGGGAACAATGGGCTTAACCTAAGAAAAAAGGAATTTTCTCAGGAGAACCTAGTAGAAAGGAGAAAAAGCAAACTGCTTTACAAGGGTTACAGCTTGTGGCTTGTACCCTGAATGAAGAAATAAATAAACTAATGACAGAAAAATAAAACCTAAGGAAAGAGAGAGAGTTAGACAACATGAGAATCTGTTATGAGACAGCAAAAGAAGAAATAAGCAAACTTCTGAAAGAGCTGTCTCATAAGGTAGCTGAATGCAAAGCTTTGGTATCAGGGTGTAAAAGAACCAAGGAGGAATCTGATGGACAGCTAAAGCAATTGGAAGATATTTTAGAAGACATGAAAGCAAAATATGAAGAAACTTCTGCAGAAGTAGGCAAGCTAAGGAACCAAATCGAACAAAATTAGTTGTTAGTTATGAAATTTAAGAGAAATAAGGGGAGGCTGGTGGAGGAAAACAAAAGATTGCAGAAGGAACTCGGTATGTTAGAGATGGAGTCAGAGAAGAGTGGGAGAAATGTCTTGGAGGTACAAGGGCAGCTAAAAGAAATAGCAGCAAAGTTAGTCCTTTCTGTACCTGTTGAGAAATATGAAAATATGAAGAATTTATTATCAACTGAAGTGAATGGGGATGCAAAGAAGTTAGTAGAGGTCGAAAGAGAATATGAAAAAGTGCAGGCAGAGTTTCAACTCTTAAAGAGGAAATTTGAGAGTCAGAAGGCTAAATTTGCTCAACACGTGAGGCCAGAGGAACATGAACAAAAGAGGGGAAGCTTTGGCAAAGATCTGAAGAACTGGAAAAAGCGATTTCTGAATCATTGTTGAAGAATCAGACATTGCAGAAGGAAGTGGAAAGGGTTCACATGTGTGTATTTAAGCAGCAAATACACACTAACAACTGAGATTAAAAGCCAATGTGTCTTTAAAACTGAATGAAGAGATGAAAAAACCATAACAAGTGAACTGACTATTGGGGATCTGGAAAAAAAAAGCTTGTGGAAGTAATGCAAAAGTACAATGAAAACAAAGCAGAAGCTGAGAAGTTGCTGATGATAAGACCAATTGAAGTGAGAATGTAAGTCACTTCCAGGCTATGTACCTGTCTCCGGAAAAGCACGAAAAAGAAGTGGCAGCCTTGAAATCCAACACTGTGGCACTTAAAAGGCAGCTTGCTGAGATTCATCAAAAATATGATGCTGAACAAGCAAAAGTCTCCAAACTAGTGTCTGAAAACACAACTCTGAGGGACACTATGAATGACCAGTATGTACCTGCTATAACTCATGAGGAGGTTAAAAAACAGTCTTGAACAGCACATTAGAAAAGGCTAATAGAGTTGTCAGAGCTGAAGAAATAAACTGAAGATATAAAGCAAAAATGTATGAGAGTAAATGAAGGGACTGGAACTTTGGAAAAGAGGCTGAGACTCCTGCAGAACTACATACAAACACAATATGTAAGTATAAACGATCATGAGAGTAAGGTGTCTAACTTAAATAAAGGCATGCAAGAGTTACAGGGCAGTAACACTGAGACATTGGCTAAATATGAGAGATGCCAAGAGGAAATCTTACAGTTACATGCAGAAATTGAAGCCCAGAAGAAGGAACTTGATACAGTTCAAGAATGTATCAAGTCCAAATATGTCCCAGTTGGTTGCTTTAAAGAGAGAGAGAAAAAACTTTGAAGCAACAGTGAAAGAACTAAAAAAAACAAAAACACCAGTTGGTAGAACAGACACAGAGGTGCAGAGAATGTGATGAGAAGACACAGAAATACAAACAGGAAAATAAAAAGTTAAAGAATGGGGTTTTGTCTATCCAAAATGTCTTGCAAGAAAATTGCATTCTTGCTGAGAAATCACATGAAATGGAAAGAATGTTCAGCAGCAAAATGGAAGAACTGAATGAGCAATTGAGAGAATTACTGCAAAAATACACAGAGATAAAACATGAAAAAGACAAGCTATAGGAAGAAAATGCTAAACAGATTTCTGAGGCCCTTGCTGTGCAAACTCACATGCAGGGTCACTATGTTCCAGCTTTCACATATTGACTCGTTATAATTTTGTCTTGTTATAATGAAAGTGCTGCTCTTATTTAATATTTCCATTAATGACCTTGGCACAAAAAGTAGAACTTGAGCTAATGAAATCTGCTGATGACACAAAGTTGGAAGGCGCTGTCAGTACAGAGGAAGATCAGATCATTGAAGAAATGGGTGACATTGAGAACTGGAGTTATAGAAATGGGATGACATTTAATTATACAAACTGCAAGATCATGCACTTAGGGACTAACTACAAGAATTTCAGCTATAAGCTGCAGGCTGATCAATTGGAAACATCAGTGGAGAAGAAAGACCTGTGTGTGCATTAGTCAATCACAGGATGACTATGAACCACCACTGTAATGCAGCCATGAAAAAGGCAAATGCTGTCCTCGTAGACAGAGAGACATACTGCTGCCATTGTACAAGGCACGGGTAAACACTCATCTGGAAACCGTGTACAATTCTGGTCACCCATGTTCAAGAAAGAAGAATTCAAAGTGGAACAGGTACAGAAAAAAGCTAGTGGGATGATGAAGGGCTTAGAGGACTGATCTTACCAGAGAAGAGCTTGGCTTGTTTAGCCTAGAAAAATGAAGGCTGAGAGGGGATCTAATTGCTCTCTATAAATACATCAGGGGAAAACATTCTGTAAATATGATTTACATTCTTGGTTCCCCGATGTATGACCTTGGATTTAGACATTTTAAAATGTATATTGTTCAAGTGAGTCCAGTTTACCCTGTAATCTAGACCTGCCATCATTTATCACTCCATCAATTTTGTGTCACTTACGAACTTTAGCAGCAATTATTTTTTTCCTCGATCATTGCTAAAGATATTGAAAAGCATTGGTCTGAGAACAGATCCCTTTGAGAGGCCACTTGAAACACCCCGATTGGATGATAATTTCCAATATTTAGGATAATCAATTAACAAGTTTTAATCCATTTAAAATGTTCTGAATTGGTTTTGCTTAGTGCTATTTTTAAATCAGACTTCTGGGATTAAGTCAAATTTTTGCATTTAAGTATATTATTTCAACCAAACTTGTAACCTCTTAAAAAATCCAATTTGTTTGACAAGACCTATTTTTCCATAAAACCATGATGGATGGCACTAACTATGTTTCCATCATTTAATTCTTCATTTATTGCATCCCATACCTGACTTTCCATATCTTTGCCTGGGGCTGATGTCAGACTACCCAGCCTATAGCACTCTGGGCCATCCGATTTACCCATTTTAAATATTGGAAGACCATTAGGTTTTCTCCAGTGTTCTGGGACTTGCTCAATATTCCAAGATTTGCAGAATATTAACATAAATAGCTCATTGATCCCCAGCCAATTCTTTTAAAACTCTTGGGTGCACATTATCTGGTCCTGCAAGATTTGAAAATGTTTAGCTTTAGCAGTTCTTGTCTAATATCCTTCCAAATCACTGTGGATATAGAACCTATCTAATTTTCCATGCAAGATGAGAATACATCACCCAGCTTCTTTCCAAGTACACAAACATAATATTTATTGAACACTTCTTTTTCTGCATCATAATTAACAATTCTACCATTGCTATCTAGTAATGATCCTATACCATTGTTAGAATTCCTTCTGTTGAAAACAATGTTTAAAAAAAATCCTTCTTATTGTACTTAATTCGACTGGCCATACATATTTGATTGAAAACTTCAATGTACCAGTTGTTTGCATTTCATGACTTCTAGGATGGAGGATGGCACAACTGATTAAGAGAGCTTTAAACTAGGAATTTGGGGAAGATGGTTGGGAGATGTCCAGGTAATCTCCACGCCGGATTTTAGCATTCAGAGGGAAGAAAATGAAGTAAGAAAGGATACAGCTGTGGGTAGGAGAATGGATATAAGGAGGAAGGGCAGTGTGGATACCAGTCTAATAGGTCATACTGGCTGTAGAATGACCGTGCCTAATAGGGTACAGAATGTGAGCGAGGCCAAACAGCAAAAATTAAGATGTTTGTATACCAATGCGAGGAGCGTAGGTAACAAAATGGAGGAACTAGAGCTAATGGTGCAGGAAAGGAAACCAGATATTATAGGGATAACAGAAACATGGTGGAATAGTAGTCATGACTGGACTACAGGTATTGAAGGATATGTGCTGTTTAGGAAAGACTGAAATAAAGGTAAAGGTGGTGGAGTAGCATTGTATATTAATGATGAGGTAGAATGTAAAGAAATAAGAAGCGATGGAATGGATAAGACAGAGTCCGTCTGGGCAAAAATTACATTGGGGAAGAAAACTGTTAGCGCCTCCCCTGGGATAGTGCTTGGGGTGTGCTATAGACCGCCGGGATCTAATTTGGATACGGATAGAGCCCTTTTTAATGTTTTTAATAAAGTAAATACTAATGGAAACTGTGTGATCATGGGAGACTTTAACTTCCCAGATATAGACTGGAGGACCAGTGCTAGTAATAATAATAGGGCTCAGATTTTCCTAGATGCGATAGCTGATGGATTCCTTCATCAAGTAGTTACTGAACCGACTAGAGGGGATGCCATTTTAGATTTGGTTTTGGTGAGTAGTGAGGACCTCATAGAAGAAATGGTTGTAGGGGATAATCTTGGTTCAAGTGATCATGAACCAATTCAGTTCAAACTGAATGGAAGGATTAACAAAAATAAATCTGCAACTGGGGTTTTTGATTTCAAAAGGGCTGACTTTCAAAAATTAAGGAAATTAGTTAGGGAAGTGGATTGGACTGAAGAACTTATGGATCTAAAGGTAGAGGAGGCCTGGGATTACTTTAAATCAAAGCTGCAGAAGCTATTGGAAGCCTGCATCCCAACAAAGGGGAAAACATTCATAGGCAGGAGTTGTAGACCAAGCTGGATGAGCAAGCATCTCAGAGAGGTGATTAAGAAAAAGCAGAAAGCCTACAGGGAGTGGAAGATGGGAGGGATCCGCAAGGAAAGCTACCTTATTGAGGTCAGAACATGTAGGGATAAAGTGAGACAGGCTAAAAGTCAAGTAGAGTTGGACCTTGCAAAGGGAATTAAAACCAATAGTAAAAAGTTCTATAGCCATATAAATAAGAAGAAAACAAAGAAAGAAGAAGTGGGACCGCTAAACACTAACGATGGAGTGGAGGTCAAGGATAATCTAGGCATGGCCCAATATCTAAACAAATACTTTGCCTCAGTCTTTAATAAGGCTAAAGAGGATCTTAGGGATATTGGTAGCATGACAAATGGGAATGAGGATATGGAGGTAGATATTACCATATCTGAGGTAGAAGCGAAACTCGAACAGCTTAATGGGACTAAATTGGGGGGACCCAGATAATCTTCATCCAAGAATATTAAAGAAATTGGCACCCGAAATTGCAAGCCCATTAGCAAGAATTTTTAATGAATCTGTAAACTCAGGGGTTGTACCGTATGATTGGAAAACTGCTAACATAGTTCCTATTTTTAAGAAAGGGGGAAAAAGTGATCGGGGTAACTACAGGCCTGTTAGTTTGACATCTGTAGAATGCAAGGTCTTGGAAAAATTTTTGAAGGAGAATCATAGAATATCAGGGTTGGAAGGGACCTCAGGAGGTCATCTAGTCCAACCCCCTGTTCAAAGCAGGACCAATCCCCAATCAAATCATCCCAGCCAGGGCTTTGTCAAGCCTGACCTTAAAAACCTCTAAGGAAGGAGATTCCACCACCTCCCTAGGTAATGCATTCCAGTGTTTCACCACCCTCCTAGTGAAAAAGTTTTTCCTAATATCCAACCTAAACCTCCCCCACTGCAACTTGAGACCATTACTCCTCGTTCTGTCATCTGCTACCATTGAGAACAGTCTAGAGCCATCCTCTTTGGAACCCCCTTTCAGGTAGTTGAAAGCAGCTATCAAATCCCCCCTCATTCTTCTCTTCCGTAGACTAAACAATCCCAGTTCCCTCAGCCTCTCCTCATGTGTTCCAGACCCCTAATCATTTTTGTTGCCCTCCGCTAGACTCTTTCCAATTTTTCCACATCCTTCTTGTAGTGTGGGGCCCAAAACTGGACACAGTACTCCAGATGAGGCCTCACCAATGTCGAATAGAGGGGAATGATCACGTCCCTCGATCTGCTGGCAATGCCCCTACTTATACATCCCAAAATGCCATTGGCCTTCTTGGCAACAAGGGCACACTGTTGACTCATATTCAGCTTCTCGTCCACTGTAACCCCTTGGTCCTTTTCCGCAGAACTGCTGCCTAGCCATTCGGTCCCTAGTCTGTAGCGGTGCATGGGATTCTTCCGTCCTAAGTTCAGGACTCTGCACTCATCCTTGTTGAACCTCATCAGATTTCTTTTGGCCCAGTCCTCCAATTTGTCTAGGTCCCTCTGTATCCTATCCCTACCCTCAAGCATATCCACTCCTCCCAGTTTAGTGTCATCTGCAAACTTGCTGAGGGTGCAATCCATACCTTCCTCCAGATCATTTATGAAGATATTGAACAAAACCGGCCCCAGGACCGACCCTTGGGTCACTCCAACTAGACATGGAGCCATTGATCACTACCCGTTAAGCCCGACAATCGAGCCAACTTTCTATCCACCTTATAGTCCATTCATCCAGCCCATACTTCTTTAACTTGCTGGCAAGAATACTGTGGGAGACAGTGTCAAAAGCTTTGCTAAAGTCAAGGAACAACACGTCCACTGCTTTCCCTTCATCCACAGAGCCAGTTATCTTGTCATAGAAGGCAATTAGATTAGTCAGGCAAGACTTGCCCTTGGTGAATCCATGCTGACTGTTCCTGATCATTTTCCTCTCCTCTAAGTGCTTCAGAATTGATTCCTTGAGAACCTGCTCCATGATTTTTCCAGGGACTGAGGTGAGGCTGACTGGCCTGTAGTTCCCAGGATCCTCCTTCTTCCCTTTGTTAAAGATGGGCACTACATTAGCCTTTTGCCAGTCATCCGGGACTTCCCCCGATCGCCATGAGTTTTTAAAGATAATGGTCAATGGCTCTGCAATCACATCCGCCAATTCCTTTAGCACTCTCGGATGCAACGCATCCAGCCCCATGGACTTGTGCACGTCCAGCTTTTCTAAATAGTCCCAAACCATTTCTTTCTCCACAGAGGGCTGGTCACCTCCTCCCCATGCTGTGCTGCCCAGTGCAGTAGTCTGGGAGCTGACCTTGTTCGTGAAGACAGAGGCAAAAAAAGCATGGAGTACATTAGCTTTTTCCACATCCTCTGTCACTAGATTTCCTCCCTCATTCAGTAAGGGGCCCACACTTTCCTTGACTTTCTTCTTGTTGCTAACAGGGTAGCCCTACCCCGAGCTGGGGCTTAGTCCCCGTCCGGCCACCAGGTCAACCCGGAGCCTGCCCCTGCGGGCAGGGGCCAGGTGGACCCTCCTCCGCCCAGGGTCGCCCTGCCCCGGGCTCCGGGCTTAATCCCCGTCCGGCCACCAGGTAAACCCGGAGCTCGCCTGGGGGGAAGGGGCCGGGCGGACCCTCCTCCGCCCAGGGTCGCCCTGCTCCGAGCCGGGGCTTAATCCCCGTCCGGCCACCAGGTCAACCTGGAGCCTGCCCCCGTGGGCAGGGGCCGGGCGCACCCTCCTCCGCCCAGAGTCGCCCTGCCCCAGGCTCTGGGCTTAATCCCTGTCCGGCCACAAGGTCAACCCGGAGCCTGCCCCCACGGGCAGGGGCCGGGCGGACCCTCCTCCACCGAAGGTCGCCCTTCTTATTACTCTTAACATCTCTTGCTAGCTGCAACTCCAGGTGTGATTTTGCCTTCCTCATTTCACTCCTACATGCCCGAGCAATATTTTTATAATCTTCCCCAGTCATTTGTCCAATCTTCCACTTCTTGTAAGCTTCTTTTTTGTGCTTAAGATCAGCAAGGATTTCACTGTTAAGCCAAGCTGATCGCCTGCCATATTTACTATTCTTTCTATATATTGGGATGGTTTGTCCCTGTAACCTCAGTAAGGATTCTTTAAAATACAGCCAGCTCTCGTGGACTCCTTTCCCCCTCATGTTATTCTCCCAGGGGATCCTGCCCATCAGTTTCCTGAGGGAGTCAAAGTCTGCTTTTCTGAAGTCCAGGGTCCGTATTCTGCTGCTTTCCTTAAAGTAGTCAAGGACATTGAAGTCAATGGTAAATGTGACAAAATACAACATGGTTTTACAAAAGGTAGATCGTGCCAAACCAACCTGATCTCCTTTTTTGAGAAAGTAACAGATTTTTTAGACAAAGGAAACGCAGTGGATCTAATTTACCTAGATTTCAGTAAGGCATTTGATGCCGTGCCACATGGGGAATTATTAGTTAAATTGGAAAAAGATGGGGATCAATATGAAAATTGAAGGTGGATAAGGAATTGGTTAAAAGAGAGACTACAACGGGTCCTACTGAAAGGTGAACTGTCAGGCTGGAGGGAGGTTACCAGTGGAGTTCCTCATGGATCAGTTTTGGGACCAATCTTATTTAATCTTTTTATTACTGACCTCAGCACAAAAAGTGGGAGTGTGCTAATAAAGTTTGAGGATGATACAAAGCTGGGAGGTATTGCCAATTTAGAGAAGGACCGGGATATCATACAGGAGGATCTGGATGACCTTGTAAACTAGAGTAATAGGATGAAATTTAATAGTGAGAAGTGTAAGGTTTAGGGATTAATAACAAGAAATTTAGTTATAAGCTGGGAACGCATCAATTAGAAATAACGGAGGAGGAGAAGGACCTTGGAGTGTTGGTTGATCATAGGATGACTATGAGCCGCCAATGTGATATGGCCGTGAAAAAAGCTAATGCGGTCTTGGGATGCATCAGGAGAGGTATTTCCAGTAGAGATAAGGTGGTGTTAGTACCGTTATACTAGGCACTGGTGAGACCTCACCTGGCATACTGTGTGCAGTTCTGGTCTCCCATGTTTAAGAAGGATGAATTCAAACTGGAACAGGTACAAAGAAGGGCTACTAGGATGATCAGAGGAATGGAAAACTTGTCTTATGAAAGGAGACTCAAGGAGCTTAACTAAAAGAAGGTTGAGCGGAGATATGATTGCTCTCTATAAATATATCAGAAGGATAAATATCAGAGAGGGAAAGGAATTATTTAAGCTCACTACCAGTGTGGACACAAGAACAAATGGATATAAAGTGGTCATTGGGAAGTTTAGACTTGAAATTAGACGAAGGTTTCTAACCATCAGAGGAGTGAAGTTTTGGAATAGCCTTCCAAGATCTATCTGGCTTTAAGATTAAACTTGATAAGTTTATGGAGGAGATGGTATGATGGGATAACATGATTTTGGTAATTAATTGATCTTTAAATATTCATGGTAAATAGGCCTAATGGCCTGTGATGGGATGTCAGATGGGGTGGGATCTGAGTTACCCAGGAAAGAATTTTCTGTAGTATGTGGCTGGTGAATCTTGCCCATATGCTCAGGGTTTAGTTGATCGCCATATTTGGGGTCGGGAAGGAATTTTCCTCCAGGGCAGACTGGAAGAGACCCTGGAGGTTTTTCGCCTTCCTCTGTAGCATGGGGCACAGGTCACTTGCTGGAGGATTCTCTGCTCCTTGAAGTCTTTAAACCACGATTTGAGGACTTCAATAGCTCAGACATAGGTGAGAGGTTTTTCGCAGGAATGGGTGGGTGAGATTCTGTGACCTGCGTTGTGCAGGAGGTCAGACTAGATGATCATAATGGTCCCTTCTGACCTTAGTATCTATGAATCTATAATATGGGTTGAAGTGTCTAAGGGGACTGTCTGTGGCTCCAAGTTAAGCTAGTATAGTGATCCAAGATCATACATTTGTTGGTTGTTTGGTTAAATCTTACTATATATACTACCGGTGTAGGAGTGTCTGCCCAGTTTTTTGACAGTCTGACCTGAGATTGGCCCACTCAGCTGTGACCCACACCAGGCATGGTGACAACTTGATCCTGTGCAACCCCAGCAATGCCTCCTCTACTCCCACAGCCTCTCTGGTCCAGTTCACCTTTTGCCTCTAGCCCCATATTACCAATTTGCTGCCCCAGCCAAAATCACTCGAAGTCTCCTTTGCTTCCCCCATTTCAAACCATAAACTGATCTTCTGTCCTCCCCAGCCATTTGACTATCTTCCTTCCCCCAGACAATTAATCCTCTGCATTTCCACATCTCCTCTCAGTTTCCATAGCAATGGTCATGCCCATTGTGGATTTGACAATGGACTCTGTTCTTTACCTCTGACAGCACAAGAGCAGCAACACTTGGGATTATGATTCTCCTCTCCAGGTCCTTTCCCCAACTTCCATGTTGTTCTGATGCCTTCCCCCTGTAATAATCTCCCACACCCTCACCAAGGCCAACAAGGAATCCTACTATGAGGCATGAGGCAATCAGGATAAGTGGCAACCACGTGAAGGTGCAGCTTTCCTCACGCAAATCCATCTGCAAGTCCTTTGGAGCCACCTCTTTCCTGCCTGGAAACTCTCTGAAAGAGGGAAATATATATATACCCTCTTGGCACATTAGACAGATCCTTACAATTCTTTTGCCTACAGCTAACCCCAGGGATACATGCCCAGAATATTTCACCCACTGGGTTGTGTGTGGTGTACAGTGTTCAGTGATTGAGCCACATGTTCAGATGCAAAGTAATTGTGTCTGCATGTGAATGGTTTTCCATATATATGATTAGACATTGACTATCTGATTTTGTTCTGTGTCAGACAAGACAAGAACAATCATTTTGCATCCTAACATTGGACTCAATCACCAAATACCATGCACCATATAGAACCCAGCGGCTGAAATATTCTGGGCATGCTTTCACAGGGTTACCTGTAGGCAAAGGAATTTTAAGGACCTGTTTAATGTGCCAAGGAGGTCCTGCACCAAATTGTCTTCTTGAAAACTGCCCTAGCATATTGTATACCTTTTGACCAATAAAAAAAAACTTATCCCATAATTGCTAATACAATATAATACAGAAATTTACAGTGTGTTAATTTCCCATTAAAATTATATGTCAATTTATAATTTACCATAATATTCTGATATCAATGCAGTCCTTAAACTTTACAGAAAGAGCAATTAAGCCTATGAGTTAATCTTTCTTCTCTAATTAATTTTCACATCCAAAGATGTGGGCTCCAAATACCTCTTTTCTAGCTAGAACAGTCTGGGTATATAGGGATCAGTCAGGGACCCAATAATATGGAAAATAAAATTTAGTGAAAATATTTGGAAATCAATGTATACTTACTTAGTGGCATCTTGTTTATTTCCTGAAAGAGAAAATTCAATACCTATTGTTAAATTCATGTGTGAAAATGTATCTAAGCAATAATAAAATTTGCTAATGTATTACAGGAAGAGTGGCCATACTACATACATCTTAATGTGCTTTTTTTTTTTTTTTTTAATTTGGAGGTTATAGGCCTCCATAAATCTCAAACATGCTTGACTGTTAGGAAATGTTTGAATTAAGGTTGCCCATACAACCTTAATTCAGTCCCCTCTCTATATGCATTGTGATACCATCTTTAGTTACATGATCTCATACTATTTTTTTTCTACAGAACCCTTGCCTCATTCAGTGCACAGGATGGACCATGCTCTGGCTATGAAGTAGGCTTGTGTAGTGAAGAAATCTGTTGTCTACAGGTCCCCACCTCATTTGTCACAAAAGTTGGAGGATGCGTAGTGAATGAGGCAGGGGATTGGAGGGGCTCATGATTAGGGCAACTGATTGCTGCCCAGGGGAACTGAATTCTACCCCTGTCTCTACCACAGAGTTCCTGTTTTATGCTGGGCAAACTTTTCACAGTGAACTAACCAACTGGTCTGGTTTTCTGCTCAGTAGGCTGTATCTATTTTCAGGGCTGCTAACAAGGCCTTCTTCAGGCATTTGGGTCCCCTCAGCTTCACCTGCACCTGCAGATTGGAATCATTCAGCCCATCCACAAACTGTTGCAATACCCTCTCCTCAAACATTTCTCCAGAATTTATAAATAAGCCACTCACACCCACTGTTGTAATGTCCAGGAACGCTTGGGAGCTTCTCTGCTCTGTCTCTCCTTTATAGGGTTGCCAACTTTCTAATCGCACAACACCGAACACCTTTGCCCTGCCCCTTCCTCAGCCCTCACCCCCTCTCTGCGGCTCTGCCCCAGCTCACTTCACATGCCCTCCCTCCATCACTCTTCCCCAACCTCACTCACTTGCTCATTTTCACCAGGCTGGGGCAGGGAGTTGGGGTGCAGGAGGGGGTGGAGGGTTTTGGGATGGGGCTGGGGAAGAGTGCTTTGGGATGTGGAAGGAGGCACAGGGCTGAGGCAGGGGGTTGGGATGTGAGGGGGCTGAGGGCTCCAGCTGGGGGTGCAGGCTCTGGTGTGGGGCCTGGGATGAGGGGCTTTGATTGCAGGAAGGCCTCAGGGCTGGGGCAGGGGTTTGCGGTGTGGGAGGAGATTTGGGGTGCGGGATCTGGGTGCGCTTACCTCAGGTGGCTCCCAGAAGTGGCTGGCATGTCCAACTCCTGGGTGCAGGGGCAGCCAGGTGGCTCTGCACACTGGCCCCAGAAGCAGGTGCTGCCCCCAGAGCTCCCATTGGCCATAGTTCCCAGCCAATGGGAACTGTGGAGTCTGTGCTCTGGGCAGGGGCAGTGCAAGGAGCCTCTCTGGCAGTGCCTGCATCTAGGGGCCGCAGGTACAGGCCGGCCCCTTCCGAGAACTTTGCAGAGCGAGGGCAGGCCAGGAGCCCACCTTAGCCCCGCTGACCAGACTTTTAATGGCCAGCATTGCCAGGGTCCCTTCTTCCACCAGGTGTTCCAGTTGAAAACTGGACGCCTGGCAACCCTACTTCTTCATAACCAGATTTGGATATGGCCATGTCTGTCTGCTTCTCCACCCCAAACCTGATAGCAATGGACTCATGTGGCACCTGGTAATTGCCACACTCCCACAGGCCTACAGACCTAAGAACTGTCATAGCTTCTTGAGTCAGGCTTTGGCCACATAAATCTTTTTCTCCTCCTCTGACCAACAGCTGAAGCTTACATGTGAGTTTAAATTGCATCAGGTATGATTTCCAGCTCATTTTGCCATCATATGCATGTGCTTTCTACCCCTGGTGTTCCCCACTGTCTTATCTGGCTTGAAGCAGGCAGTATTGCTGTCCCAATTCTCTCCTGTGTTTCCTGTTTCTCTCAATTGGTGGCAGATATCTGCAACTTCTCCACCCATCTCTGCTTTATCTTCTTTGGTTTACAGCCACCTGTGGCCTGTTGCCCTGGATTTGAGGGTGTGTATACCCCCAGAATGTGATCAAGCTAATTGCAACCATATTATGTGCATTCAGCCACCCTGAATTAATAAAATAGAACACCACATATTTAAGTGTTAATTGGGAGACAGGCTTTCAGAAGCAAGGTCAAATTTAGCTGGCAGTTTCTGCTACTCAGAATGGGAGGAGGGAACAGACAAAAAAAAACAAGTGAGACTGAAAATCTTGGTGGTTGGAAAACCTTGAGTTTAGATTCCTCTGATATTAGAAAGTTTATCGAAAGTTAGAAGAGTGATGATCCAGTAGGGGTCATAATGACCTGTGTGTTTTGCAGAAGTTAGTTATAAAATATTAGCTAATAGAGTGTATTTTGGAGCAGTCCTCTGAAGCCATCTTGAGAGACGTTTTTCCTGACACTCTTTCTCCCCGTTGGGTGAGCAACTGGCCACTGCAAACCTGCTGTTAATTATTCAATACTGTTCCAGATGTTAGGTAAATATCTGGGATGTTCTAAACCTATTGATTATGTCTCTGTATGCTTAAATCTAAGAAACTGCAGTTTTAGATAGAGCATATATAATTGTATTAATCATTTATCAGACAGAAATGTCTGTGTTCCTATTGATTTATTTCTGAGACAGCCTGGAGTGAAATAGTTAAGTTACCCCCATTAGGGGTTCTGAAAACACTGGGTAACAGCCCAGCCTGCTCCATCTTGGCTCCTTCTTGTGGAGGGATAGCTCAGTCGTTTGAGCATTGGCCTGCTAAACCAGGGTTGTGAGTTCAATCCTTGAAGGGGCCATTTAGGGATCTGGGGCAAAAATGGGGGATTGGTCCTGCTTTGAGCAGGGGGTTGGACTAGATGACCTCCTGAGGCCCCTTCCAACCCTGATATTCTATGATGCCTGTGGCAGTGGCTTGGTAAGCCCTGCTTCTCTTTGCCAGCATGGCTTCATTTCATCACCATCCCACAGTTCTGATTCCAATATGACATCATAGGAAGTCAAAGAAATGAGGTGAGAAAACGTTGTCTAAAATCCAACAAATGTTATTGCAGCCAGAGCCTAGCCTAGGAGGCTGATACAGGCTGCTCCATCCACTGAAGTATGCTTTGTTTCAATTCCTATTCTCCCAGCCTCTCTCTCAAACCACACATGCAACTGCAATATAGCCAGGGAGGGGAGGGGAAGCCCATAACTTATAAAATCATAATGAACTAAGAAGTGGCACAATAGCATCACCCAAAATTTAATATTAGAAAATCCTGTTTGCTGTTGCTTGTAACTGTGCCATGACTGGTGACTGATTCTTTGCATTTTTAATAAAGGTTTGATTAGCTCAGCCATTTTCAAGCACAAACTTAGTGGGAAAAATTGTTTGTTTGTTTTTCCATTATTCCACTAATTTTTAAGAGCTCCAGGTCTCAGGCTACAGGATCAGGAATTTGAAGTAGAGCTGAGTAGAAAATGGATTTTCTGGTTTGCTGGCAATTCCAAAAAAAAGAAAAATTTTTAAATTATAAAAATAATTTGGGGTTGCATGAAACATTTAGTTCAACCAAAAAAGAAATGTTTCATATTGATTCTGAGCATTTTAATTTTTTTTAATTAAAGAAAATTAAAGGAAATTGCCAAACAAATTTTGAACAGAATATTCAAAATGTTTGATATAAAAATCTTGAAACAAAATAGTTCTGGTTTTTTTTCAGATTTTTTTTGTTGCCCCACCCCCACCCCCCAAAAAAAATCAATAAAATCTACAAAAAATCATGACATGTTTCCATGCCACTGAATCTGTATTTTTTTGCCTAAAAGAATTATGGTTAAATTTTTTCCACCAGCTCTACTTGGAACCTTGTAGGCAGATAGTCCTCAGGTCACAGTATTATATTTTCCAGTATCTTTGAAAATTTGCCAAAATCTCAATTATCAGCTGGAGAAAATTTCCATTTCACATGTGTTTGACAAGTCTGAAAATTCACACTTTTGACCCATTGTGCTGCCCTGGTCCCAGAGCCTCCTGAGCCTCCTTTGTCATTCTGAAGTGACTGCAAAGGTCTCAGGCTCCTCCTGCAGCTCCTTTTGACAGGAGGTAAAAGGACACTGGACTGAGCGTTAGAAGGGCATAGTTTCTTGTCTAACCTCTTCCACTGACTGACCTTAATAATTCTCTGCTCTTCAGAACCCTCATTATTTAGTAAGTCCTCATACCCCCTGCTATATATGTAAGCAAATATCAGTCCCCCAACACCACACACACATACAACATTTTATAGACGAGGTAACTGAGGATCAGAAAGGCTACACAAAGTTATTTCTGACGGAGCTGGAACTAGAACTGAAAGTACAGACACCCAGCATTTTTACTGTCCAGCAAATGGGTGCACATAATGGAATTTAAGAAAGAAAGAAAGGTCGCTACATCAAGCAGAGAAAAGTTAGGACACGCCAGAATTAAGGTTATCTGTGTAACCTTAATTTGCCGCCTTGTGTGTGCATTATGATAGACTTTAGATACATAATTTCTGTTATATTGACAGCATATATTGACAGCATACAAGCAGTGAAATTAGATAAAAAGCATAAAATACTTTTCCTGGAGGGTTACAATGTAACACTACTTTATTTCTTAGAATCCAGAACTTTAATGTACAAGAACTAAAACCAGAGAGAGACAAAACAGGCGCTTCCTTAGGCAGAGATGCACAAGTCATCCCAGCTTGGTCTAGGCTGGTTCTTTGCAGACTGGTTAGTGTAGACCCAGATCACACACTTCCCTACAGAGCCCCCTAGGAATAACTCTTGACAATTTAAAGTGATAGCCTATCATTTTAATACAGTTTTCAATACACCATAATAACTCAGTATTTTCTTCTAAGCTAATTCTCAGAAATGACTGGATCATTTTTACTTAAACTTTCTAAAAATAGTTTAATCAGAAGCGGAGACCAAGTAGGAAAATTTCAGCCCAAACAGTGAAAGTTTGGCAAAGATACAAGCCACTGAAAAGAAAACAAAGAAAAAAATACAGGCCTTTGTAAAGGAAAGTTAGGCAATGTTAATTAAAGTGTCATTGCCAGCTTTTCCTGTACTTAGGACTAAGTAGATTCATTGCAAAATTTGCTCCATTAAACGCATTCTCACATGATAAGGAGATGTGAAGCTTTAAATCAACACTGACTGTAGGTTAGCTTATAACCTTCTCCCTAACAGCTTATACAGTTGAGAAGCAAGGTGGGTGACATCTAGGGTGACCAGACAGAAAATGTGAAAAATCGGGACGGGGGTGGGGGGTGATAGGAGCCTATATAAGAAAAAGCCCCAAAATCGGGACTGTCCCTATAAAATTGGGACATCTGGTCACCCTAGTGATATCTGACTTGTCAGTCCTCATCCTCAAAGGAAACATGCCCAACATTTTCAAAAGACGTGCCTGGGAGCTCAAATTCAAAACATTGCTAGACACTAAAAATCATGAACTGACTAGAGACACTGGATTTATGGCTTATTGCAACAATCTATAACCCACTAGCAACCCCTACCCCACCTCCAGCTGCCTTTCCCACCCATCCCTTCCTTTCCCCTTTGTATTTAGCAGTGACACTCTGAGTTACTTTCCCCGAACTGAAGGAGAGCTCTCTGTAAGCTCGAAAGCTTCTCTCTCTCACCAACAGAAGTTGATCCAGTAAAAGACATTACCTCACTCACATTCTCTTGCCAATATCCTGAGTCTGTCACAGCTACACGGCTAATAAAGTTGTCACACAACACTACAGGACCATTAAGTTGGGATTTCAAAGGAGACTAACTGAAAATCTGTGGAACTAGGGTGCCCAGCTCCCTTAGCCTCATTTGAAAAACAGGATGATTCTGCAGTTAAACATTAAACCCTGCCACACAGCATTTCTGGATGATAAGAGTGCAGTGCAAGTGAAATTATAAAGCTCGGTTCACTCAGTTTCACTCTGCAGCTTCTGGGACTCCCAAGGGCTGCACTTCCAGCTGACCCAGAAGCCCTGGGTCTCCAGCCCCAGATCAGCCCACATGGCTGGCTGTCCCAGAGTTGCAGACCCTGGGAGCATGTCCCAGAACCTCCAGACTCCCAGAACTGCAGCAATCAGCCTGGAAAACTTGAGAGCCCCCTGTATTTCCAGGCTCCTGATGCAGGGTTGGGAGCCTAGACTCTGAGAGCCCTAGAGTTTCTGCTATTTCCAGAGCAGCTCAATCTTTAAATATTAACTTTTCCTCTTAAATTTAAGGGCAACATGTCAGAACACAGAGCAGCACCAAGTAGGAGGGAAAGACCTATCAGCTGAATAGAGGAAGAGCCTTCTCACGGTAAAGCCTATTGCCCTACAAATAACCATGATTCCACTAATATACTGTAGGTACCAGCAGAGAGTAATGGGGTAAAAACCAACTGAAGAACATAGGAATATACAAGGATTTTTAAAAATATATATATATTTTTTCATGAAAATATTGATTTAGTTGAAACAACTCTTTGTTTAAATTTAGCTTTGATCAAAAAGATTCAACTTGTTCTGTTACTCGGCAGGAACACTGTGATGCAAACTATCATGAGACAAGACACTAATGTATTAATAATAGTGTATTATAATCCCAAGTACCAAATACAGAAAGACTCTGGAACATCCCCTTATCAGTGACCATCTATAATTCCACAACTGCAGGCACAGACAACAGTGCTTCAGATGCACCGAGTGTGCCTCTGGACAGGACAGACAGAAACTAGACAAACAACAGGAAAACAGAGGAAGCTGCTACTGAAAATACATCGTAACAGCTCCTGCTAGTCTCAAATAGAGCAGAAACAGATTAATAATACGAAGAGTATCGCTAATATTCAGACTCACATTTGTCTGGAATTTCAGTCTGCCTGTTGGCCTTATAGAATCCCCTTGAGTGTAATGGACCCAAGCAAATCTCTCTAGTCTGTCTGATTCTCTCTCTTAGAAAATGGTTTTCAGTTTTATTGCAGTATTTGGTTGATGAATAACTATAGGCTGGATGATGAATTGTGGTGCAAAGGTGCCCAAGTGGTTAAGGTTTATAAGCTTCCCCTTCCACATATGCTCCTGCCAACCCTCCTGAACCTTGGATCCGGATGTGCAGGCTTAAGATCCTGCTGTGTACCTGCTATTCCTGTCTGAGCAGGGAGTGGGCAGACCTTTGGCACTGACAAGTGCACTTGAGCCAGTAACAAGATTAGGGTAGTACTTTGCTATTGGTAAAAGACCAATCACCAGTTATTAGTGCTATGTTCATGGCATATACACAGAGAGGTTAGATAAACATAAAATATTCTTGCCGTAAAGTTGCAACCTAACACTGCTTATTGCTTAGAAGCCAGAACCCTAGCAGACAAGAACCCCAAAAACAGAAGGGAAAGAGCAGGCTGATCCCTAAAACAGAGAGGCAGAACTCACCCCACCTTGCTCTAGGCTGGCTCTCCGTCAACTGACTGCTGAACAACCCAGATTGCACATCTTTTTGCAGCGCCACCTAGATACAAGCAGAACCAGGAAACCCCTTTCAAACTGAAAGTGATAGCTCATAATTTAAACATTTTCAACACATGACAATTAGTCCCTGGAGGAAGTGGGGCAGGGATGGTATTGCTCCTTTGATACATGATTTCTTCCATGCCGTGCCTGTAAATTGTAAAGAAAGCTTTAAAAGTGTAAGGTACGCTTAACCTCCCCCCACAAGTGATGGGTTTTTTTAAACAATAGACAAAAGCCACAGCCATAGCAAACAGGACATGGGGATAAGAAAGCTGTCTTGAGTTTTAGAGATATATTGATAACTGACTGAAATCTTTTTCAGTGAAACAGTTTTGTAGGCAGCCATTCTTTGTTAGTTGTTATGTGTTAGCACGGGCAAGCATTTGTCATTCAGAAACACTTTCCCACATTATGAGGTAATATCTCCCCCATCCAATGGACTATCAGAAATAATACATAAATAAGATTAACAAAAACATTGTGGGGTAACATACTTGGAGATACTTTGTAGCAGAGCCTGTAAAGCAACAATTACAAATGTGTTTATTATTACCTTTTTTAGGTTCCCTAGAGAATTCTTTTTTGTTTTTATATAACACTTTTATGCAAACTGTAACCCTAGATGCTTTACAGCATTAAATAATGTGAACCAATAGATGAGAGACCTGAGACCTTGCTGAAAACAGAGATGTCATGATCACTAAAGTCCCAATGCAGAGAGCCTGGGGGAAAATGAAAAGACAAAGTTTAAGCGGAAGATGGTATGATTTAAGAGGGGTTCTCGGGCTGCTTTGCAAGGGCCCAGATGCCCCAAACATGCAAAAGCACCCAGGGGCCCTTATTAGTGGAACAGGCCATTCATACGCCTCTTGTTGTTGTTGACAAACTGTAACCTAACAACAAATATACTACCTGTGCAACCTACTTCTCTTTTGACAACCAACCTCCCCCGATTACTCAGGCTCCATAAAAACACACTTCACACTGTCATTTTCAACTGACATTTTATTTAAAGCACTTGGGGTTTTTTTAATTTTATTTTTACAACACTCCCTTTTTTGTTCCCAAACTGTGCTCTAAGTTTTAGTGTTTTTTCTCAGCAGGATTTGTAATTTGCTGAGCAAAGAAGACGTTCAACCTTCCGCATTAAACATTTTCCATAGATTTGATTATTTCATCTAATGCTTTATTTGGGTCCTCTGCCTCTGTCATTTCGTCCACCAGCTCTGCCTCTTGATCTAAATGTTCCTGGTTAAACAGAGGCATTGCAGTGCATATCCCAAGGTAATGAAATTTAACACACTCTCCATACACAAACTAGCACTAAATTTCTTTAATTTTACACTTCACATAATCTGTGGTGAAAGAGCAGGTTAAGGACTATTTAGAAATCCCAAAACCCCCGATTGCGGGAGGTCCTGGATAATTGGAAAAAGGCAAATCATAGAATCATAGAATATCAGGGTTGGAAGGGACCCCAGAAGGTCATCTAGTCCAACCCCCTGCTCAAAACAGGACCAATCCCAATCAAATCATCCCAGCCAGGGCTTTGTCAAGCCTGACCTTAAAAACTTCTAAGGAAGGAGATTCCACCACCTCCCTAGGTAACACATTCCAGTGTTTCACCACCCTCCTAGTGAAAAAGTTTTTCCTAATATCCAACCTAAACCTCCCCCACTGCAACTTGAGGCCATTACTCCTTGTTCTGTCATCTGCTACCACTGAGAACAGTCTAGAGCCATCCTCTTTGGAACCCCCTTTCAGCTAGTTGAAAGCAGCTATCAAATCCCCCCTCATTCTTCTCTTCTGCAGACTAAACAATCCCAGTTCCCTCAGTTTCTCCTCATAAGTCATGTGTTCCAGTCCCCTAATCATTTTTGTTGCCCTCCGCTGGACTCTTTGCAATTTTTCCACATCCTTCTTGTAGTGTGGGGCCCAAACTGGACACAGTACTCCAGATGAGGCCTCACCAATGTCGAATAGAGGGGAACGATCACGTCCCTCGATCTGCTGGCAATGCCCCTACTTATACATCCCAAAATGCCATTGGCCTTCTTGGCAACAAGGGCACACTGTTGACTCATATCCAGCTTCTGGTCCACTGTAACCCCTAGGTCCTTTTCTGCAGAACTTCTGCCTAGCCATTCGGTCCCTAGTCTGTAGCGGTGCATGGGATTCTTCCGTCCTAAGTGCAGGACTCTGCACTTGTCCTTGTTGAATCTCATCAGATTTCTTTTGGCCCAATCCTCCCATTTGTCTAGGTCCCTCTGTATCCTATCCCTACCCTCCAGCGTATCTACCTCTCCTCCCAGTTTAGTGTCGTCTGCAAACTTGCTGAGGGTGCAATCCACACCTTCCTCCAGATCATTTATGAAGATATTGAAAAAAACCGGTCCCAGGACCGACCCTTGGGGCACTCCACTTGATACCGGCTGCCAACTAGACATGGAGCCATTGATTACTACCCGTTGAGACCGACAATCTAGCCCATCTTTAAATATAGTGCCCATCTTTAAAAAGAGAGAAGAAGAGGAACCTAGGGATGTGGATAAATTGGAGAGAGTCCAGCGAAGGGCAACAAAAATGATTAGGGGTCTAGAGCACATGACTTATGAAGAGAGGCTGAGGGAGCTGGGATTGTTTAGTCTGCAGAAGAGAAGAATGAGGGGGGATTTGATAGCTGCTTTCAACTACCTGAAAGGGGATCTACCTGAAAGTTCCAAAGAGGATGGCTCTAGACTGTTCTCAATGGTAGCAGATGACAGAACGAGGAGTAATGGTCTCAAGTTGCAATGGGGGAGGTTTAGATTGGATATTAGGAAAAACTTTTTCACTAAGAGGGTGGTGAAACACTGGAATGCGTTACCTAGGCAGGTGGTAGAATCTCCTTCCTTAGAGGTTTTTAAGGTCAGGCTTGACAAAGCCCTGGCTGGGATGATTTAACTGGGAATTGGTCCTGCTTCGAGCAGGGGGTTGGACTAGATGACCTTCTGGGGTCCCTTCCAACCCTGATATTCTATGATTCTATGATTCTATGATTCTAACTACAGAGCGGTCAAGCTCACCTCAGTCCCTGGAAAAATCATGGAGCAGGTCCTCAAGGAATCCATTTTAAGCACTTGGAGGAAAGGACAGTGATCAGGAACAGTCAACATGGATTCACCAAGGGCAAGTCATGCCTGACCAACCTGATTACCTTCTCTGACGAGATAACTGGCTCTGTGGATATGGGGAAAGCAATGGATGAGATATATCTTGATTTTAGCAATGCTTTTGATACAGTCTCCCACAGTATTCCTGCCAGCAAGTTAAAAAATTGGATGAATGGACTATAAGGTGGATAGAAAGCTGGGTAGATCGTCAGGCTCAATGGATAGTGATCAACAGCTCAATGGCTAGTTGGCAGCCGGTATCAAGCAGAATGCCCCAGGGGTTGGTCCTGGGGATGGTTTTGTTCAACGTCTTCATTAATTATCTGGATGATGGGATGGATTGCACCCTCAGCAAGTTTGCAGCTGACACGAAGCTGGGGGGAGAGGTAGATACACTTGAGGGTAGGGATAGGGTCCAGAGTGACCTAGACAAATTGGAGGATTGGGCTAAAGGAAATCTGATGAGGTTGAACAAGGACAAATGCAGAGTCCTGCACTTAGGACGGAAGAATCCCATGCACTGCTACAGGCTGGGGACCGACTGGCTAAGCAGCAGTTCTGCAGAAAAGGACCTGAGGTTTACAGTGGACGAGAAGCTGGATATGAGTCAACAGTGTGCCCTTGTTGCCAAGAAGGTTAACAGCATATTGGGCTGTATTAGTAGGAGCATTGCCAGCAGATTGAGGGAAGCGATTATTCCCCTCTACTTGGCACTAGTGAGGCCACATCTGGAGTACTGTGTCCAGTTTTGGGCCCCCCACTACAGAAAGGATGTGTACAAATTGGAGAGAGTCCAGCGGAGGGCAATGAAAATGATTAGAGGGCTGGGGTACATGACTTATGAGGAGAGGCTGAGGGAACTGCGTTTATTTAATCTGCAGAAGAGTGAGGTGGGATTTCATAGCAGCCTTCAACTAGCTGAAGGGGGGGGGGGGTTCCAAAAAGGATGGAGCAAGGCTGTCTCAGTGGTGACAGATGACAGAACAAGAAGCAATGGTCTCAAGTTGCAGTGAGGGAGGTCTAGGCTGTATATTAGGAAACACTATTTCACTAGGAGGGTCGTGAAGCACTGGAATGGGTTACCTAGGGAGGTGCTGGAATCTCCATCCTTAGAGGTTTTTAAGGCCCATATCGATAAAGCCCTGGCTGGGATGATTTAGTTGGTGTTGGTCCTGCTTTGAGCAGGGGGTTGGACTAGGTGACCTGCTGAGGTCTCTTCCAACCCTAATCTTCTATGATTCTATGATCTATGGACCAGTTCATGCAGTATTAGTGTATTGCTCAGCGTTTCCACTTCCTTCCTTGTCTCACTGTAACGTCTGATTCTGTGTCTCACAGCGAAGTGAAAGGCCTCTCAGAAGAAATGCTCTAAAAAGGAGGCTCTGTTAGAGCAAGAGACCTACCAAGATTTATCTTTTGCTATATCGTTTGAGATGTGTGAGCTCTGTGACTGCTTGGTATTATCTGTGGGCTCAATGCTATGAAGGGGATGGAGCCAGGAGGTCTCTGCCTAGTGATCCCCCACCATCACGATGTGTAGAAAGAATAGTAAATATGGCAGGCGACTAGCTTGGCTTAACAGTGAAATCCTTGCTGATCTTAAACACAAAAAAGAAGCTTACAAGAAGTGGAAGATTGGACAAATGACCCAGGAGTATAAAAATATTGCTCAGGCATGCAGGAGTGAAATCAGAAAGGCCAAATCACAATTGTAATTGCACCTAACAAGGGATGTTAAGAGTAACAAGAAGGGTTTCTACAGGTATGTTAGCAACAAGAAGGTGGTCAAGGAAAGTGTGGGCCCCTTACTGAATGAGGGAGGCAACCTAGTGACAGAGGATGTGGAAAAAGCTAATGCACTCAATGCTTTTTTTGCCTCTGTCTTCACGAACAAGGTCAGCTCCCAGACTACTGCACTGGGCAGCACAGTATGGGGAGGAGGCGACCAGCCCTCTGTGGAGAATGAAGTGATTCAGGACTATTTAGAAAAGCTGGACGAGCACAAGCCCATGGGGCCAGATGCACTACATCCGAGGGTGCTAAAGGAGTTGGAGGGTGTCAGGGGAGGTCCCAGATGACTGGAAAAAGGCTAATGTAGTGCCCATCTTTAACAAAAGGAAGAAGGAGGATCCAGGGAACTACAGGCCAGTCAGCCTCACCTCAGTCCCTGGAAAAATCATGGAGCAGGTCCTCAAGGAATCAATTCTGAAGCACTTAAAGGAGAAGAAAGTGATCAGGAACGGTCAGCATAGATTCACCAAGGGCCATGCCTGACGAACCTAAATGCCTTCTGTGATGGGATAACTGGCTCTGTGGATGAGGGGAAAGCAGTGGATGTGTTATTCCTTGACTTTAGCAAAGCTTTTGATATGATCTTCCACAGTATTCTTGCCTGCAATTTAAAGAAGTATGGGCTGGATGAATGGACTATAAGGTGGATAGAAAGCTGGCTATATCGTCGGTCTCAACGGGTAGTGACCAATTGCTCCATGTCTAGTTGGCAGCCGGTATCAAGCAGAGTGCCCCAAGGGTCAGTCCTGGGGCCAGTTTTGTTCAATATCTTCATTAATGATCTGGAGGATGGTGTGGATTGCACCCTCAGCAAGTCTGCAGATGACACTAAACTGGGAGGAGTGGTAGATATGCTGGAGAATAGGGATAGGATACAGAGGGACCTAGACAAATGGGAGGATTGGGCCAAAAGAAATCTGATGAGGTTCAACAAGGACAAGTGCAGAGTCCTGCACTTAGGATGGAAGAATCCCATGCACTGCTACAGACTAGGGACTGAGTGGCTAGGCAGCAGTTCTGCAGAAAAGGACCTAGAGGTTACAGTGGATGAGAAGCTGGATATGAATCAACAGTGTGCCCTTGTTGCCAAGAAGGCCAATGGCATATTGGGCTGTATTAGTAGGAGCATTGCCAGCAGATCGAGGGACGTGATTATTCCCCTCTATTTTGCTTTGGTGAGGCCTCATCTGGAGTACTGTATCCGGTTTTGGGTCCCACACTACAAGAAGGATGTGGAGAAATTGCAGAGTCCAGAAGATGGGAATCAAAAATGATTAGGGGGCTGGAGCACATGACTTATGAGGAGAGGCTGAGGGAACTGGGATTATTTAGTCTGCAGAAGAGAAGAATGAGGGGGTATTTTATAGCTGCTTTCAACTACCTGAAAGGGGGTTCCAAAGAAGATGGATCTAGGCTGTTCTCAGTGGTAGCAAATGACAGCACAAGGAGTAGTGGTCTCAAGTTGCAGTGGGGGTGGTTTAGGTTGGATATTAGGAAAAACGTTTTCATTAGGAGGGTGGTGAAGCACTGGAATGGGTTACCTAGGGAGGTGGTGGGATCTTCTTCCTTTGAAGTTTTTAAGGTCAGGCTTGACAAAGCCCTGGCTGGGATGATTTAGTTGGGGATTGGTCCTGCTTTGAGCAGGGGGTTGGACTAGAAGATCTCCTGAGGTCCCCTCCAACCCTGATATTCTATGATTCTATGACCTTCCCACATTCTCAGACACTCTGATGATAACAGTTTGGCAAATGTGTATTTTGCAGCAGATGCCCAAGGCTCGAGCTTGTGAGATTCTCTTCATGTGAGTGCAGCAGGGAGACAGGCTTGCCATGACAAATCTGGGTCAGATTCTGTCTCCCTTACCTGGGGCAATTGTTTGGTGGCTGTGTTCTTAAAGGAAATGACACTGCAAGGTCAATGATGCTCTGTGAGATGATTCCATCCCTGGGACTGTTGAATGCACAGGACACAGAGAGGGGGTTTAACCCCTGGCACAAGCTCCCCAGGGCAGCAGTGAATTCTCCACTCTTGATGGCTTCAGATCCAGACTGGTCACCTTTCTGGAAGATGCTGTAGCCAAGCCCGAGTAACTGGGCTCAGTGCAGGGGGAACCCAGTGAGATTCTCTGGCCTGTGATATTCAGGTCAGAGTAGATGATCTAATGGTCCCTTCTGTCCTGAAACTCTATGAATCTGTGACATTCACTCTCTTGAGATGTCCCAATAGATGCAGCAGCATCTAATTAAGTCCACAGATCTAATTTATTCCACTGTGAATTTTTCAATATTTAAGAACATTATAGATTTGCATTGTGATGGTGCTAAGTGGTGCTGGCCTGTTCTGCTGGGCACTGCACACACATGCAGGGAAATACAGATGAAAGGGAGAGAGAATGGATAAAACATGCCAGCACAGTGACTGGGGTTCTCACAACAGGGACAACCCAAAAAAGCCCTGAGGATCCCCCTCTTTCATCTCTTTTTCCCTCTGCCATGTTCCCTTGTGGTCACCATTCCTCCAGCTGAGGAAGGCTGGATGGGGCTCCCTCAGAAATCAGTGATGTTCTGTAACTAGCCACAGGAGGCACTGTGGAGTAACTGACCCCACCCCATGGTTCTACTAGCCCTGCTGCACCAGCGCAAAGCCTGCTCTACATGCAGCCCTGCCCCAGTTTAACTCAAGGCGTGTTTTGAAACCTAATTAGTTAAACCGGTGCAAGAATGTGTGTAGATGTAAGCAGAGTCAGGATGAGCTCCACCCTGACATCTGGTGGTGAGGTGTGGCAAGTTGTGGAAAAGAACTTCAGGGGCTGATCTCATTTGCATAGGCACACCCACCCCACCTAGAATGAGGCCATAGCTGCCCAAATGGTCACTTTGGCTGCTGTGGGATCCCCAGTGTCTCTGTTATTGGGGCAGGAAGAATAAATTGTTATTACCCTGATTATGGGAATCAAGGACAGTGGAACTGCACTTGGCCTTTTGTTATGATGGAGGGACTCGCCATCAACTAAGTAGCACTCACTAGGCAAGGGACATGGGTTCCAAAACTCTGTGAATTGAGAGAGGTTGGGAACAGGTATTAATACTTGGTGGTATGGGCCCCCTGGTGGGGGCCTTACATGCTAATTGCACTTCCTCCTCTCTCCACTGTGGAATATCAGAGCTAATTTTGATTCCATTAGGAGTCTAGTTACAGGCTGCTGAGCTGAATTCACTTTGGGCTAATGATGCACCAGTACTGAGGCTCCCCTACTACAAGCTGTAATCACTGAGTGTTGTGTTAAGTAGTGGGGGAGCCTGAAGCTATATGGTAGAGCAGTTTGCGGGACGGCGAGCGGAGCAGCTGGCGGAGCAGTTTGCGAGACGGTGAGTGGAGCGGCTGGCAGAGCAGAGCAGTTTGCGGGACGGCGAGCAGAGCGGAACGGCTGGTGGAGCAGAGCGCCATGGAGAGATGGGGCCATCAGTGTTGGACCACGTAAGGTGCCCCTTAACCTCCCCCCCTCAATCTCCACCCAGGTTGGGAGGTAAAACTCTGCAGATAAACTTTTGAACTCTGGGGCTGCCCTGACCAAGGACAGAGACTTTTGGGTCGTTGGACTTTTGGGACTTTGGGTGATTTTGGGTTGCTGGACTCAAGAACCAAAGGGAAAGGGCATGCCCCAATTTGCTTGGGGTGGGTTTTTGCTCATGGGTTGTGTTATGAATCCTGTTGGTGGTGTTTCCCCAACATAATACCACATTGTTTCTCTCTGTTATTAAAAGGCTTTTTGCTACACTCAGACTATGTGCTTGCGAGAGGGGAAGTATTGCCTCTTGGAGGCGCCCAGCGGGGGGTGGTATATATTTGTCCCAGGTCACTGGGTGGGGGCTCGAGCCGGTTTTGCATTGTGTTATTGGAATGGAACCCCTAAATACTGAACCCGGCCCTTGTTGCTGCCAGCTCTGACGGGCAGAAGGGTTACATTATTGGGGGCTCGTCTGGGATCCCTGGGTCAGTACCCCTCGCAAGCACCTGTTGAGTGATCCACTACATTGGGAAACAATTTATATTTTGTTTGTTTGTGCTTATATTTTGAAGAAATTACTGTTTGTATAATGGCTAATATGTCAGGTTTGTTGGGCCCCGGCTCAGCAGCTTCTAGCTCAGAGGCTGCAGCCTCGGTCGATGATTGGACAAAAGCTCTGGGGCGAACATTGGAAAAGGTTGTGCTGTCCCATGCTGCATCAAACTCTTGTCACAAGTTAAGGTTATTTGCTGGGGAGGAGGATTTTGAACCCTGGTTGGAGCATACCACTGAAATGCTGCAAGAGTGGGCCGTACCAGATGCAGAAAAGCAAAGATGCCTCATAGAGAGCCTTGGTGGCCCAGCATTAGATGTGATTCGCACCCTGAAGCTCATTGACCCTGGAGTCAGTGTGAAGGACTGCCTAGAGGCCCTTGAACTTTGGGAGAGTAGAGGGCCCTGAAGAAAGCTACTGTAAGTTCCTTAATTCCCGACAGCAAAAGGGCGAGAAGGCTTCAGCCTACATCCAGAGACTGGAAAGACTGCTTCAGAGAGCTGTCATGAGGGGAGCAGTGACTGCTGAGCAGATGGATCAGACCAGACTGGCTCAAATTGTAAGAGGAACTCCGTATCAGAACCCGATTCTACTTCATCTCCAGATAAGAGAACGACACGAACATCCCCCAAGTTACTCCCAGCTGATAAAAGAGGTCAGAGAGGAGGAAGAAAGGCAGGCTGCCAGTGAGTTTTGGGAAGCCCAAACATCGGAGCCAGCCAGCACAACACCACTGCAAACAGCCAGTGTACTGATGGTGAGCGCCAGAGAGGAACTTGCCCAACAAATGCAGGTCCTGACGGAATGGATAGCTGAGCTGCAAAGCACCGTCGACCGAGTTAAGACTTCCAGGAATAAGGAGCCTCAAACTGTGGTAATTGAGAAGCCCGCACTTAGAGCCACCATCCCACCCAGGTGAAGGGGGAAAGGTCAATTCTTCTGCTACCGATGTGGTCAGGATGGACACAGTGCTGCCAAGTGCCGTAATGAAGAAAACCCCTCCTTAGCGTATGGAAAGCTGAGGATCAGTTGGGAGAGATCCGGTAGCTGCCAGAGGGTCTGGGGGCAGGGACCCCCCAGGTCTGCACAATTTGAAGATTCCCCCAGAAAAGACTGTCCAGCTGGGATCCCCGCAGGACTGATAGGGCCTCGAGCAGAGGTCACGGTGAGGATTGAAGGGGTGGAGTGTAAAGCAGTGCTTGACACTGGATCTCAAGTGACTATTATATTTCAGTCATTCTACCAACAGATGCTGAGGCACCTGCCTATACAGCCACTGACTGGCCTTGGCCTGTGTGGCCTCAGCATGGATGAATACCCCTACCAAGGGTATGTCATAGTGCACCTGGAATTTCCAGAGGAGGTTTCTGGGGTAAGAGAAGAGGTAGATACAGCTGCCTTAATATGCCCTGACCCTAAAGGGACCTCTGATGTGTCTGTGCTGATAGGGACCAACTCCAGTCTCTTCAAGGTACTCGCAGATTATTGCAGAAGGCGGGCTGGGGACCAGTACCTGAATACCCTAATGGTCCATACGCTTTGTGCTGAAGCCTACAGGAAAATTGAGAGCGCTAAAAGGGACACATCTGAGCTACCGCTTGGGGCACTGAAATACGCGGGCATGACCCCCTTAGTAGTGCCTGCAAGGACGGAGCAAGAAGTGCTTGTCAGGAGTACCTGGCTGAAAGGCAGTAAAGGGACGTTAGCAATGATAGAGCAACCGATGGGAGGAGAGCTCCCTGAAGGAGTGCTGGTCCCCAGTGGAGTCATAACCCTACCTGCTGAAGCCCAGGAAAGGGTGACTATATTGATTGCTAATGAAACGAGTTGTGATGTTGTTGAGAAGCAAGGACAAAAGATAGCAGACCTCTTTGAGCCTGAGTCGATTGTAAAACCCCAGTGTGAAACTCAAGTTCCGACAATAGACCCAGCAAAGTTTGACTTTGGAGATTCACCAGTGTCCGAGGAGTGGAAAGATCGCCTGAGGAAGAAACTTTGTGAAAGATCCAAGCTGTTCTCACTTCATGAGTGGGATGTGGGATGTGCAAAAGGAGTAGAGCACAATATCCGACTACATGACTCTCAACCTTTCAGGGAGACATCTAGGAAGATTGATCTCTCTGAGATGGAAGATCATAGAATCATAGAATATCAGGGTTGGAAGGGGCCTCAGGAGGTCATCTAGTCCAACCCCCTGCTCAAAGCAGGACCAATCCCCAATTAAATCATCCCAGCCAGGGCTTTGTCAAGCCTGACCTTAAACTTCTAAGGAAGGAGATTCTACCACCTCCATAGGTAACACATTCCAGTGTTTCACCACCCTCTTGGTGAAAAAGATTTTCCTAATATCCAACCTAAACCTCCCCCACTGCAACTTGAGACCATTACTCCTTGTCCTGTCCTCTTCTACCACTGAGAATAGTCTAGAACCATCCTCTCTGGAACCACCTCTCAGGTAGTTGAAAGTAGCTATCAAATCCCCCCTCATTCTTCTCTTCTGCAGACTAAACAATCCCAGTTCCCTCAGCCTCTCCTCATAAGTCATGTGTTCCAGACCCCTAATCATTTTTGTTGCCCTTCGCTGGACTCTCTCCAATTTATCCACATCCTTCTTGTAGTGTGGGGCCCAAACTGGACACAGTACTCCAGATGAGGCCTCGCCAATGTCGAATAGAGGGGAACGATCACGTCCCTCGATCTGCTCGCTATGCCCCTACTTATACGTCCCAAAATGCCATTGGCCTTCTTGGCAACAAGGGCACACTGCTGACTCATATCCAGCTTCTCGTCCACTGTCCCCCTAGGTCCTTTTCCGCAGAACTGCTGCCTAGCCATTCGGTCCCTAGTCTGTAGCGGTGCATTGGGTTCTTCCGTCCTAAGTGCAGGACCCTGCACTTATCCTTATTGAACCTCATCAGGGTTCTTTTGGCCCAATCCTCCAATTTGTCTACGTCCCTCTGTATCCTATCCGTGCCCTCCAGAGTATCTACCACTCCTCCTAGTTTAGTATCATCCGTAAATTTGCTGAGGGTGCAATCCACACCTTCCTCCAGATCATTTATGAAGATATTGAACAAAACCGGCCCCAGGACCGACCCCTGGGGCACTCCACTTGACACCGGCTGCCAACTAGACATGGAGCCATTGATCACTACCCATTGAGCCCGACAATCTAGCCAACTTTCTACCCACCTTATAGTATATTCATCCAGCCCATACTTCTTTAACTTGCTGACAAGAATACTGTGGGAGACCGTGTCAAAAGCTTTGCTAAAGTCAAGAAACAATACATCCACTGCTTTCCCTTCATCCACAGAACCAGTAATCTCATCATAGAAGGCGATTAGATTAGTCAGGCATGACCTTCCCTTGGTGAATCCATGCTGACTGTTCCTGATCACTTTCCTCTCATGTAAGTGCTTCAGGATTGATTCTTTGAGGACCTGCTCCATGATTTTTCCAGGGACTGAGGTGAGGCTGACTGGCCTGTAGTTCCCAGGATCCTCCTTCTTCCCTATTTTAAAGATTGGCACTACATTAGCCTTTTTCCAGTCTTCCGGGACTTCCCCGGTTCGCCACGAGTTTTCAAAGATAATGGCCAATGGCTCTGCAATCACAGCCGCCCATTCCTTTAGCACTCTCGGATGCAACTCATCCGGCCCCATAGACTTGTGCACATCCAGCTTTTCTAAATAGTCCCTAACCACCTCTTTCTCCACTGAGGGCTGGCCATCTACTCCCCATGTTGTGATGCCCAGTGCAGCAGTCTGGGAGCTGACCTTGTTAGTGAAGACAGAGGCAAAAAAAGCATTGAGTACATTAGCTTTTTCCACATCCTCTGTCACTAGGTTGCCTCCCTCATTCAGTAAGGGGCCCACACTTTCCTTGGCTTTCTTCTTGTTGCCAACATACCTGAAGAAACCCTTAATGTTGTGCGACATCATCTTCAGGAGTTGGCTGCGAATGGCATCATTACAGAGTCCCGTAGCCCATACGCCTCACCCATTGTGGTAGTCCGTAAAAAGAACGGGAAACAGCCATACTGTGGTTGACCAGTACACTATGCCTCGAGTCCAAGATGCCTTAGACTGTTTACTGGGAAGCCAGTGGTTCTCTGTGTTGGATCTTCGAAGTGGATACTACCAGATCCCTCTGGGAGAAGAAGATACGGAGAAGACAGCCTTCATCTGCCCATTAGGGTTTTATCAGTTCAAACGCATGCCCCAAGGGATTTCTGGAGCACCTGGCACCTTTCAACATCTCATGGAGAAAGTTGTGGGAGACATGAATTTACTGCAAGTGTTAGTTTATTTGGATGACCTGATTGTGTTTGGAAGAATCTTAGAGGAGCATGAAGAAAGACTTCTTAAAGTGCTTGATGGGTTGGAGGATTATGGTCTGAAGCTTTCAATTGACAAATGCCAGTTCTGCAGAACCTCAGTGAAGTATGTGGGTCACATCGTGTCCCAAGAGGGTGTGAGTACTGATCCCGATAAAATAGAAGCACTCACTACATGGCCATGTCCAAGTAACTACAGAGAACTCAAGACCTTTCTTGGATTTAGTGGCTACTACCGCAGATTTGTGAAAAACTATGCTATGATTGTAAAGCCTCTGAATGATCTTACCAGGGGACACCAGTCCAGCAAGAACAAATCTAAGACCAAGAATAAGGGGAGGTCCCCAAAGCCTCCTGTGCAGAGACACTATGGCCCCTTCGAACCATTTGGGCCATGGTGGGATGAGAGATGTGAAAGGGCTTTTTGAGAAATCATTACTTGCCTAACTCATGCTGCAGTCCTAGTTTTTGCTGACCCAAGCAAACCATTTATCCTGCATACTGATGCCAGTTTGGAGGGTCTGGGAGCAGTCCTGTACCAGGAAGTGGAAGGCAAACGTAAACCTGTAGCCTTTGCCAGCCGAGGATTGTCTGATAGTGAAACTCGCTATGCCACCCACAAGCTGGAATTCTTGGCCTTGAAATGGGCCATCACTGAGAAATTTCGAGACTACTTGTATGGTGCTCAGTTCCAGGTGTGGACAGACAACAATCCACTGACTTATGTGTTAACAAGTGCTAAGCTGGATGCTACAGGGTAGAGATGGGTGTCCGCCTTGGCTAGCTATGAGTTCAGCATTCAATACCGATCAGGGAGAAGCAATGTAGATGCAGATGCCTTGTCCAGGTGTCTGCAGGCACCAGAAGTTGCTGTGATGGAGTGAGAGCTATTTGCAGTGTGAGTCACCGAGAGCCAGAGGCCCGTGAGAGTCTTCAGGGATGTGTTGCAGAAGCTTTGGGCCTGCCCCCTGAATGCATGCCTTCTGCTTCAGTGAACTATATTGCATTAGACCAATCTCCCTTGCCCATGCTCAATGCAGCTGACTGGCAAGAAGCCCAGCGGCAAGATATTGACATTCGTGATACACTACTTGCCAAAAGGGAGGGGCGAAGCCCAGCTGCGGTTGTCCCACCTAACCCGGAGGGTAAACTACTATTGAGAGAATGGACCAAACTAAAACTGATTCAGGGAGTGCTACACCGAATGACCACCGACCCTTTACAAAAGCAATGAACACAACTAGTACTGCCAAAAGAGTACAGAGCCCTGGCCATGAGGGCCCTGCATGATGACTTTGGACATTTAGGGATGGAGAGGACCCTGGAATTTATTCGAAGTAGGTTCTATTGGCCCCGGATGGCTGAAGATGTTCGCAGGAAATGTGAGACTTGCGCTCAATGTGTTCAAAGGAAAACTCTGCCCACGAGGGCTGCATATCTCAAGAACATCACCAGCACCAAACCTTTGGAACTGGTATGCATTGATTTCTTGTCTGTAGAGGTAGACAAGAGGAATGTTGGGAACATTCTAGTAGTGACTGACCATTTTACATGGTATGCACAGGCATATCCCACACGTGATCAGAGGGCCACCACAGTCGCTTGAGTATTGTGGGACAAATATTTCTCAGTCTATGGATTCCCGGCTCAGATACACTCTGATCAGGGGCGGGATTTTGAGAGTCACCTTCTGAAGGAGGTGCTGAAGATAGCAGGAATTAAAAAGTCTAGGACAAAGCCTTATCACCCCCAAGGTGATCCTCAGCCAGAGAAGTTCAACCAAACCCTACTGGATATGTTGGGAACTTTGCAACCAGAGCAGAAGAAAACCTGGAGCCAGCATGTCACGTTTCTGGTGCATGCCTACAATGCCACAAAGAACGATGCTATGGGAGTCACCCCATATCTCTTGATGTTTGGGAGAGAACCAAGATTACCCATAGACTTGTGCTTTGGTGTATCAGAGGATGGAGATAGCTATGAAACTCATCAGCAATATGTATCCCGACTAAGAGAAAAGCTGCGGGATGCTTATCACTTAGCTACCGCTGCGGCTCCGAAGAACGCAGACCGCAACAAACATCGATATGATGCTAGAGTGCGTTCACAGGAGCTCCAGCCGGGGGACAGAGTCCTGCTGCGAAATTTGGGTATTGCTGGCAAACACAAGATAGCTGACAGATGGAAGGCAATACCTTACCTGGTGATGGAAAAGCTGGGAGACCTGCCGGTCTACAAGATCAAACCTGAAGAGGGTCCAGGGCAAATAAAGACAGTGCATAGAAACCTTTTGCTCCCTGTGGGGGAATTAGTAAGTACCCCTTATCAGATGGGCTGTAACAGGGCAACCGGGCAGGATAAAGGTGCTAGACCAAAGCCACCATCCAACATGGACAGCCGGCCCCCTGCAGCTAACCTACCCCCATGCAGCACATATGAGAATGAGTCTGAGGAGGAAGACACAACCCTGGTATATCCTGGAATGGAGACAAGATTTCAGTCTCGATCAGCTGAACCAAACGAGAGTTCCCCCTTTTCCACCCTAAACCCCATGGCGCAATTATTTAGGCCCATTTATGACACCCCCGTGCTGCTGATTGGACCCCAGTGTGATGACACACACAGGTTATTGGACAGTGGAGACACACAGGTAGAGGATGTCCGAGGCATCTTGGACCCTTCAGTGTTAGAACTAGAAGTGCAGGGGCCTATGCCAGTAGTCGAGGGACCCTCGAAGGAAACCTCTCCGTCCGTCACTCAAGAGGATGTCCCCCCTACCACGGCAACAGAGATTCTCAATAGACGAGACAGGGTGATAAGACCAGTAAAATGGTTAACTTATGATGCATCTGGGGTAACTAGTGAGGAGCCAATACATTTAGCACACAGGATTGTGGAAGCTAAAGTGGGCTTCCTGAGGTCCTTTGGAGGAAACCAATGAGTTGGTATAAAGGGAGTGTGATTTGTCAGGACGACAAATTCTCGGCTGGGGGGAGGATGTAAGCAGAGTCAGGATGAGTTCCACCCTGACATCTGGTGGTGAGGTATGGCAAATTGTGGAAAAGAACTTCAGGGGCTGATCTCATTTGCATAGGCACACCCACCCCACCTAGAATGAGGCCATAGCTGCCCAAATGGTCACTTTGGCTGCTGTGGGATCCCCAGTGTCTCTGTTATTGGGGCAGGAAGAATAAATTGTTATTACCCTGATTATGGGAATCAAGGACAGTGGAACTGCACTTGGCCTTTTGTTATGATGGAGGGACTCGCCATCAACTAAGTAGCACTCGCTAGGCAAAGGACATGGGTTCCAAAACTCTGTGAATTGAGAGAGGCTGGGAACAGGTATTAATACTTGGTGGTATGGGCCCCCTGGTGGGGGCCTTACATGCTAATTGCACTTCCTCCTCTCTCCACTGTGGAATATCAGAGCTAATTTTGATTCCATTAGGAGTCTAGTTACAGGCTGCTGAGCTGAATTCACTTTGGGCTAATGATGCACCAGTACTGAGGCTCCCCTACTACAAGCTGAAATCACAAAAGAGCTGAAATCACTGAGTGTTGTATTAAGTAGTGGGGGAGCCTGAAGCTATATGGTAGAGCAGTTTGTGGGACGGCGAGCGGAGCGGCTGGCAGAGCAGTTTGTGGGACGGCAAGCGGAGCGGCTGGCGGAGCAGAGCAGTTTGCGGGATGGCGAGCGGAGCGGAGCGGCTGGTGGAACGGAGCGCCATGGAGAGGTGGGGCCATCAGTGTTGGACCATGTAAGGTGCCCCTTAACCCCCCCCCCCCCAATCTCGACCCAGGTTGGGAGGTAAAACTCTGCAGATAAACTTTTGAACTCTGGGGCTGCCCTGACCAAGGACAGAGACTTTTGGGTCTTTGGACTTTTGGGTCTTTGGGTGATTTTGGGTTGCTGGACTCAAGAACCAAAGAGAAAGGACGTGCCCCAATTTGCTTGGGGTGGGTTTTGCTCATGGGTTGTGTTATGAATATGTGTAATGAAGTTTTGTTTCATGGTCTCTGTGTGTATATAATGTCTTCTGCAGTTTCCACGATATGCTATGCATCCGATGAAGTGAGCTGTAGCTCACGAAAGCTCATGCTCAAATAAATTGGTTAGTCTCTAAGGTGCCACAAGTACTTCTTTTCTTTTTTCTTTTTACGAATACAGACTAACACGGCTGTTACTCTGAAACCTGTTATGAATCCTGTTGGTGGTGTTTCCCCAACATAATGCCACATTGCTTCTCTCTGTTATTAAAAGGCTTTTTGCTACACTCAGACTATGTGCTTGCGAGAGGGGAAGTATTGCCTCTTGGAGGCGCCCAGCGGGGGGTGGTATATATTTGTCCCAGGTCACTGGGTGGGGGCTCGAGCCAGTTTTGCATTGTGTTATTGGAATGGAACCCCTAAATACTGAACCTGGCCCTTGTTGCTGCCAACTCTGACATGCAGAAGGGTTACATAGACAAGGACTAAGGAGTGAGAAACTCCTCCAGGTCCCCTGTGTATTTCACACAAAGAAAAAACAATGAGAATTTCTTCAATTAACAAAGAGGAATAAATTTAAAATGGTAGTGGCATTCAGTTTTGTTGGCAAAACTAAGCCTAAGACTCTGATGTGTCATGGCACTTTTGACCAAACTGAACCAAAGTAACAGAATGCATTACAGGCAGAAGAAAGATGATCTGGAACAACATTGCATCTGAAATTTTGGTTACATACATTGCTAATGCTACAGAGGTGGCTCCCCATATAAGGAATGGAACTTTACTGGAATCCATAAAACTGAGCTCTCACAAACAGAGCTATTAACTAGGAATGTTTTTGTTTTTTCACTTCTAACTACTAATTTATCTGTATAAAAGGTATATTAGCAGCTAAGAGTAAGCAAATAATATACTATATTATACCAAACTTTCTGTACTAAATTGCATAACCAATCTTCAAGTCAGGTATAAATACAGGTGGAGCGTGCACACAATCTTGAGAAAATTTGACCAGCTACACTGCTGTCTTCAGGATGGGCTGACAACAAATTGACTTTTCCTGTCTCTGTTATGCTGTGTTAATATTTGCTTAATATTTTTATTAATAAAAGTTAATTAAGCCTAGTTATTTGATATCTCATATTATGCATTTATATGAAACCTGGAACAATTGGTACAGATGTATGTTTAGGGGGGAAAAAGAAGATTTTAGCTGTGTTCTATATGTGGTGACATCTTATCTGTATATTTTCCATAAAAAAAGTTTTCAGCCTCTTGGTGATTACTGATATCTGTGTAGCCTTTTAAGGACATGAAGTTTCTGATGCACAATGTGAGGATTTTACTGAGGAAAACACAGCACTGTTTCATAACGTTATTGGTTGGCATCGGCCTTGGAAACAAAATAACACCAAGCTTATTACTAATTTAATTTCATCATATTTCTGTACAATAAATGGACCAGATTGATGTCTGACTAATAACTGTAATCTGGGTCTATATTCAACTGAATTAGTCTCTTTGTGTATGCCCATCCCCCTGCCATCAGGGATCACTGGAGCTCAGCTACTGCCAGCACCAGCCAGGAGCCTTTAAAAGCACTTTCACCCTTCACAGGTAAATGTAGTATAGAGGAGATGGGTAGCCATCCTGTTCCCATCTGATATAGAAGATTTCCCACCTATGGATGCGTCTACACCACACCCTTCTTTCCACAGCATGTAGTGTACATACACATGTGGTCCCCTTAGGACGGCTATAAATAGCAGTGTAGATAGTGAGGCACAGCTTAGGCAAGTGGAATAATGACACACTTGAAGGATGCAGGTATAAATCCGAGTACATACCCTACACAGCTCTCTACTTGCCCAAGCCATGCCGGAGCCTTTGATTGAGACGTGTAGCTACCCACCACAGTGTGGACGTGGTGATCTTTTCACTGCAATGCGTAGCTACACGTCCACTCTATGCTGCTGCTAGCAGTGTGTAGTGTAATGTAGCCTAAGAAAGAAACATGGGAAGGTAACCACAGGATCGATGGGGTAAAGGTAACGAGACTCGTAGTCGTGTATAGACCTCCAAAAGGAAACACTGTCAACCCTGCAGCAACTCACAGGGCTGCATAACACTGGAATCCCCCATATTCCTTCTCTTCAGAGACATCCAGCATTTTCACAATTCAAATGGTATCATAGTATGTGATCTCATGGTCCACATGGGACTCTCCCAGACAGTATCTAGACCTACACATTCCAACGGACGTATGTTCAATCCTATCTTCAGTCTAGGACTGGAAATGTGAGTTGTCCCCAATATACCACACTCCTGATTGATCACCTTCGCATCAAGGCAGAGGTAAGAGCCTTTCCTTTTTCCCACCTGGGTAGCTGTCAGGGTTCCCCCACAACTCTGAACTATGGGGTACAGATGTGGGGACCCCCATGAAAGACCCCCTAAGCTTATATTCTACCAGCTTAGGTTAAAAACTTCCCCAAGGCACAAATTCCTTTCCTTCTCCTTGGACGTATTGCTGCTACCACCAAGTGATTTAAACAAAAATTCAGGGGAGGGTCACTTGGAATCCCTATCCCCCCAAAATATCCCGCCAAGCCCCTTCACCCCCTTTCCTGGGGAGGCTTGAGAATAATATTCCAACTAATTGCCTTAGCAATGTGAGTACAGACCAGACCCTTTATCTTTAGGACACTAAATTCAATCAGGTTCTTAAAAGAAGAACTTTATTATAAAGAAAAAAGTAAAAGAATCACACTTGCAAAATCAGGATGGAAGGTAACTTTACAGGGTAATAAAAAGATTTAAAACACAGGACTCCCCTCTGGACTCAGCTTCACAGTTAGAAAAACAGGAATAAAACTACCTTTGTAGTATAGCAAAATTCACAAGCCAAAACAAAATATAACCTAATGCATTTCCTTGTCTTACTTACAATTTCTGTAATTTATATGGATCATTCTAGGTATGTTTTCAAGAGATGTTGTACCTGCTTGGTCTCTCCCTCCGTCCAGAGAGGGAACAAACAAAGAGAGCCCCAAACAAATCCCCCACTCCCAGATTTGAAAGTATCTTCTTTCCTCATTGGTCCTTCTGGTCAGGTGCCAACTAGGTGATTTGAGCTACTTAACCCCTTACAGGTAAAGTGATTCAGTACAGCTGCCAAGGAGGGATTTCATGCTACTCTTTCCTTCATATTTATGACAGTCGCAAACAATCAAAGCAGGCCAGCGCGGAAGACTTCTGAGCTCTCTAGGTTTTCAACTCACCCTAAGGGGAAAAGCCCCATAATTACAAAGCCAAGGCACTTATGACTTAGTACAATCATCTGATGACCACTACTAGATGCCTTGGTCACAAGCTGCCCACTCCCCTCACACCAACCAGTAAGACCACCATGATTCACAGATGAACTGCAGCAGATGAAGGGCACAGACAGAAAGTTAGAACTCGGTGCAAAAAAACATTCCAGCCCAAATAACACGTACAGAACTAGGCTTCTGCAGCAAAGGAGGAGAAATAACCCTTCTACTCCCTTGCAGTGAAGTCAGGAGGTGAACGGCAAGCAGATCTATTCTGCCAAGAAACTTGGCTAATGAAACCAGAATGCATAGCCTAGACACCTGATTCAGGCATCAAAAACTATGAAAAGCTGTTAGCTTCCTTCACTGATGAGATGAACTGAATCTGTGAAGTGCTTCCAATTCAATGTGCAGGGCTAGAAAGACAGAATGAACTGCAGGGTCTCAATGTGTGGATGGGATGTTGGTGTTGGGAGCAAGAATTTAGGTTTATTAGGAACTGGGAAACCCTTGGGGAAAGGAGGAGCCTATACAGGAAGGATGGGCTCCACCTAATCCAAAATTGAACCAGATGGCTGGCCATAAAATTAAAAAAGGTTTGTAGAAGAATTTTTAAACTAAGGGCTGGGGGAAAGTTGATAGATGTGGAAGAGCACACAGTTCAGACAGAGACATCCCTTAGGAGAGGTTTTTTTAAAGCTGATACTCTATATCCCAGAGAAGAGGAGAGAATAGAAGTTGATAAAGTACATGTAGGAACTGAACTGAAACAGACTAATGAAAAAGAGTCCAATTCAATTGCATCATGTGAAGGCAGATTACTAAATATTAATACATTTTATAAGTACTTGTATACAAATGTTAGAAGTTTAAATACTGTATTAAGATGGGTGAACTGGAGTGCCTGGTATTAAATGAGGCTATTGATATAAAGGAGAATCACATAAATTTGGTGGAATTATTATAATTAATGGGACACAGTAGTACCAGGGTACCAAGTATACAGGAATCAAAGAGTAGGTCATGCGGGTGTGGGTGTAGCACTATATGTGAAAGAAAGCATACAGTCAAATATAATACAAATCTTAAATAAATCAAGCTGTACCATAGGATCTCTGTGGATAGAAATTCCATGCTTGAATAATAAGACTATAGCATCATCAGACCAGGGCATCAATATGGATTGTGAAATGCTCAGGGGGATTAGAGAGGCTACAAAAACAAAAACCCCAATAATAATGAAGGATTTCAACTATTTCTGTATTGACTGGGAACATGTCATCTCAGGCTGGGAAAAGGAGATGAAATTTCTTAACACTTCTAATGACTGCTTCTTGGAGCAGTTTGTCCTGGAACTCACAAGAGGAGAGGCAATTATTCACTTAGTCCTAAGGGGAACTCATGATCTGGTCCAAGAGATGACTATAGGTGAACCACTCATTTAAAGCCACCATAATGTAATTTAACATAATTGTAGGGGGCAAAATGCCAAAGAAACCCACCATGGTAGCATTTATCTTGAAGAATGGGAACTACATGAAAATGAGGAAGCTACTTAAATGGAAATTAAAGGAAGAGTCACAAATGTGAAATGACTGCATGCTGCATGAAAACTATTTAAAATCACCATAATAGAGTCTAAAAATAAACTATTACCCCAAATTAAAAAAAGAGTAAGAGGACCAAAAGAAAGTCACTATGGCTAAACAAAAGAGTAGAAGAAGCAGTGTGACACAAAAAAAGCATGCTTTAAGAATTGGAAGTCAAATCCTACTGAGGAAAATAGAAAGGTGCATAAATGCTAACAAGTCAAATGTACAACCATAATTAGGTGGGCCAAAAAAGAATTTAAAGAGAAACTAGCAAAAGACAGAAAAACTAAAAACACATTTATTTGTAAGTACATCTGAAGCAGAAAGACTGGCAAACAATCAGTGGGCCTGTCATAAATATAAAGGGAAGGGTACACACCTTTAAAATCCCTCCTGGCCAGAGGAAAAATCCTTTCACCTGTAAAGGGTTAAGAAGCTAGAATAACCTCACTGGCACCTGACCAAAATGACCAATGAGGAGACAAGATACTTTCAAAAGCTGGAAAGAGGGAGAACATCAAAGGGGTCTGTGTCTGTCTGGGTGAGGCTTTTGCCGGGGACAGACCAGGAATGGAGTCTTAGAACTTAGTAAGTAATCTAGCTAGCTATGCGTTAGATTATGATTTCTTTAAATGGCTGAGAAAATAAGTTGTGCTGAATAGAATGAATATTCCTGTCTGTGTGTCTTTTTGTAACCTAAGGTTTTGCCTAGAGGGATTCTCTATGTTTTGAATCTAATTACCCTGTAAGGTATTTACCATCCTGATCTTACAGAGGTGATCCTGGTCTTTTTACTGTTTCTTCGATTAAAATGTTTCTTTTCAAGAACTGAATGCTTTTTTCATTGTTTTGAGATCCAAGGGCTTGGGTCTGTGGTCACCTATGCAAACTGATGAGGATTTTTACCAAACCTTTCCCAGGAAGTGGGGTGCAAGGGTTGGGAGGATTTTGGGGGGGAAAGAAGTTTCCAAACCACGTTTTCCCAGTAAGCCCAGATAAACATTTGGTGGTGGCAGTGGAAGTCCAAGGGCAAAGGGTAAAATGTTTGTACCTTGGGGAAGTTTTAACGTAAGCTGGTAAAAGTAAGCTTAGGAGGGTTTCATGCAGGTCCCCACATCTGTACCTAGAGTTCAAAGTGGGGAAGGAACCTTGACATGGTGGCAGAGCGGTGGGATGAATTTGAAACCATTTTGAGATCAATTTGAGATTTTTTTTTGAACCAGAAACACAGATTTTAAAAGGAAATATTTGTTTTCCTTTGGGCTGCTAGAAAGCAGATTTCCAATTGGAAATAGTTGGAGGCTTTTTGCTTTGCTTTGGGGCCAGAGCAGAGACAAAAGAGGATTATCTTTGTGAATGGCAGGTTTTCTTTGCCTGGAAGGAGAGTAGTTAACCTCCTGCAGGGAAATTCAAAGTCTTCACAAACCTGAGGTTTTTTTTTTCCCCCTAAAAGTAAATAGGGGGGTGTTCTACCCATTTGCCTGGAGACAAAAGTGGTAGGTTTTTGGGTTTTTTTAGGATTTTGATTTTTTTTTTTTTTTAAGGAGCACAGATTTGAAAAGGAAATTTTTTTCCTTTGGGCTGCTGGAAAGCAGGTTTCCAAGTAGTTGGAGGTTTTTAGCTTTGATTTGGGGCCAGAGAAGAGACAAAAGGGAATTGTCTTTTTCTGTAGGCTGACAATCACTATCAGAGAATAGGTATCCTATTCCAGCACAACAAAATTTTACAAGCCAAGTTTTGTTTGTTTTATTTCTAAACCTCGGGTGTAAAGTTAGTTAAAAACAGAGAGGTTAGGATGACAGACTCCACAGCTCAACAAAAGCTGGAATTAGCCAGATTTGAGGCTGATGAAAAACAAAAGGAACATGAAAGACAGATAGAACTCATGCGGATGGAGAAGGATGTACAGGAGGCTGCCCACAGGAGGGAAATGGAGACAAGGAAGCATGTGGAGGAGGAGAAGGAAAAAGAGAGGAAGCATGTGGAGGAGGAGAAGGAAAAAGAGAGGAAGCATGCCCTGGAAATGGAGAAGGTAAAGGCTCAGCAGAATATACCAACAAACCCTGCAATCCTTCTCCAGGTACCACTTCCCATCCCAGAAAGTTCCCCACCTACAAGGCAGGCGATGATACTGAGGCCTTCTTAGAAAACTTCAAAAGGGCCTGCCTTAGGTAGAGCATCCCTACCGACCAATACATGGTAGAGCTGAGGCCGCAGCTCAGTGGACCCTTAGCTGAGGTGGCAGCTGAAATGCCTAAAGAACACATGAACAAGTATGAACTGTTTAAATCCAAGGCGAGAATCAGAATGGGGATAACACGCGAGCAGTCTCGTCGGAGGTTCAGAGCCCTAAGGTGGAAACCAGATGTGTCATTTACCCGACATGCCTACCACATTGTGAAACATTGGGATGCCTGGATATCAGGAGCAAGTGTTGAATCTCCAGTAAATTTGCCCTTCCTAATGCAAATGGAACAATTCTTAGAGGGTGTTCCTGAGGAAATAGAAAGATACATCCTAGATGGGAAGCCCAAAACTGTAATCGAGGCAGGAGAGATTGGAGCCAGATGGGTGGAGATGGCAGAGAAGAAGAAAACTGGTTGCAGTTGGAGCGGAAACCAGAAGGGACAACCCCAGACCACACCCTATTACCAGGGGCCGCCCAAGGCCCCACCTACCCCCCAAAGAACCCTCCAGACACCTTATCATCCCGCCACACCATTCTCCAGCAACCCACCTCATCCCAGTGACCCGTCAGCTGGACGATGTTTTAAATGTAATGAGCTGGGGCATGTAAAGGCCAACTGTCCCAAGAACCGCAACAGATTACAGTTCATTGCACCAGAATCACACCAGAGGTCCGCAGGCCCAGATACCTCCCAGATACCCTTGGAGCGGAGGGAAACTGTGAGTGTCAGCAGGCAGAAGGTCACCGCGTGGAGGGACACTGGAGCACAGGTGTCGGCTATCCATCCTTCCTTAGTGGACCCCAATTTAATCAACCCAGAGATCCAAGTGACGATTCAACCCTTCAAGTCCAACTCTTTCAATTTGCCTTCAGCCAAGTTGCCTGTCCATTACAAGGGCTGGTCAGAAACATGGACTTTTGCAGTCTATGATGATTATCGCATCCCCATGCTGTTGGGGGAAGACTTGGCCAATCATGTGAAGCGGGCCAAGAGGGTGGGAATGGTCACCCGCAGCCAGGCTAAACAAGCCGCGAGGCCTAGCTCTGTTCCGGAAACTTCTATCAGGACCCGGTCAGAGGTGATGGACCCGGACCCCAGGCCAATGTCTGCAACAGCAGTGGTGGATCCAGTCCCAGAGACCCAGACTGAACCAGCCCCGAAACCGGCGGAACAACCAGCACCAGACCCATTGCCAGCACTGAATCCAGTACTTGCAACCCCAACACCAGAGGGCCCCACTGAACCTGAACCGGCAGTAGTCCATAACCCTACACAAGAAGCTCAGCCAGAGCTTGAACGCCAACATAGTGCACCAGCGGAGAGCGGTTCACAGTCAACGAAAACAGCCCCATCCCCTACATCGCTCCCAGAGGGACCAAGCCTAGGTCCACAATCCAATGAGGAACTGATGTCTCCAGCATCAAGGGAACAGTTCCAGATCGAACAGGAAGCAGATGAAAGCCTCCAGAGAGCTTGGACGGCGGCACGGAGCAACCCACCGTCTCTCAGCTCTTCTAATTGATCCAAGTTTGTTGTAGAAAGAGGACTTCTATACAAGGAAACTCTTTCTGGTGGAGACCAGGAAGACTGGCATCCTCAGAGACAGTTGGTAGTTCCAACTAAATACCGGGCCAAGCTCTTGAGCTTAGCCCACGATCATCCTAGTGGCCATGCTGGGGTAAACAGGACCAACGACCATTTGGGGGGGTCATTCCACTGGGAGGGAATGGGCAAGGATGTTTCTACCTATGTCCGGTCTTGTGAAGTATGCCAAAGACTGGGAAAACCCCAAGACGAGGTCAAAGCCCATCTCCAGCCACTCCCCATCATTGAAGTTCCTTTTCACCGAGTAGCTGTGGATATTCTGGGTCCTTTTCCGAAAAAGACACCCAGAAGAAAGCAGTACATACTGACTTTCATGGATTTTGCCACCCGATGGCCAGAAGCAGTAGCTCTAAGCAACACCAGGGCTAAGAGTGTGTGCCAAGCACTAGCAGATATTTTTGCCAGGGTAGGTTGGCCCTCCGACATCCTCACAGATGCAGGAACTAATTTTCTGGCAGGAACTATGAAAAACCTTTGGGAAGCTCATGGGGTAAATCACTTGGTTGCCACTCCTTACCACCATCAAACAAATGGCATGGTGGAGAAGTTTAATGGGACTTTGGGGGCCATGATATGTAAATTCATAAATGAGCACTCCAATGATTGGGACCTAGTGTTGCAGCAGTTGCTCTTTGCCTACAGAGCTGTACCACACCCCAGTTTAGGGTTTTCCCCATTTGAACTTGTATATGGCTGTGAGGTTAAGGGGCCATTGCAGTTGGTGAAGCAGCAATGGGAGGGATTTACACCTTCGCCAGGAACTAACCTTCTGGACTTTGTAACCAACCTACAAAACACCCTCCGAACCTCTTTAGCCCTTGCTAAAGAAAACCTACAGGATGCTCAAAAGGCGCAAAAAGCCTGGTATGATAAACATGCCAGAGAGCGCTCCTTCAAAGTAGGGGACCAGGTCATGGTCTTAAAGGTGCTCCAGGCCCGTAAAATGGAAGCATTGTGGGAAGGACCATTCACGGTCCAGGAGCGCCTGGGAGCTGTTAATTATCTCATAGCATTCCCCACCTCCAACCAAAAGCCTAAGGTGTACCATATTAATTCTCTCAAGCACTTTTATTCCAGAGAATTAAAGGTTTGTCAGTTTACAGCCCAGGGAGGAGACGACTCTGAGTGGCCTGAAGGTGTCTACTATGAAGGGGAAAGTGCTGGTGGTGTGGAAGAGGTGAACGTCTCCATGACCCTTGGGCGTATGCAGCGACAGCAGATCAAGGAGCTGTGCACTAGCTATGCACCAACGTTCTCAGCCACCCCAGGACTGACTGAACGGGCATACCACTCCATTGACACAGGTAATGCTCACCCAATTAAAGTCCAACCTTACCGGGTGTCTCCTCAAGCTAAAACTGCTATAGAACGGGAGATCCAGGATATGATACAGATGGGGGTAATCTGCCCCTCTGGCAGTGCATGGGCATCTCCAGTAGTTCTAGTTCCCAAACCAGATGGGGAGATACTTTTTTGCGTGGACTACCGTAAGCTAAATGCTGTAACTCGCCCAGACAACTATCCAGTGCCATGCACAGATGAACTATTAGAGAAACTGGGACGGGCCCAGTTCATCTCTACCTTGGACTTAACCAAGGGGTACTGGCAGGTACCGCTAGATGAATCCGCCAAGGAAAAGGGAGCCTTCACCACACATGTCGGGCTGTATGAATTTAATGTACTCCCTTTCGGGCTGCGAAATGCACCCGCCACCTTCCAAAGACTTGTAGATGGTCTCCTAGCGGGATTAGGAGAATATGCAGTCGCCTACCTGGACGATGTAGCCATCTTTTCGGATTCCTGGGCAGAACACCTGGAACATCTACAAAAAGTCTTCGAGTGCATAAGGGAGGCAGGACTAACTGTTAAGGCTAAGAAGTGTCAAATAGGCCTAAACAGAGTGACTTACCTTGGACACCAGGTGGGTCAAGGAACTATCAACCCCCTACAGGCCAAAGTGGATGCTATCCAAAAGTGGCCTGTCCCAAAGTCAAAGAAACAGGTTCAATCCTTCTTAGGCTTGGCCAGTTATTACAAATGATTTGTACCGCAATACAGCCAAATCACCGCCTCACTGACAGACCTAACCAAAAAGAAACAGCCAAATGCCGTTCAGTGGACGGAAGAGTGTCAGAAGGCCTTTAACAAGCTTAAAGCGACACTCATGTCTGACCCTGTACTAAGGGCCCCAGACTTTGACAAACCGTTCCTAGTAACCACAGATGTGTCCGAGTGTGGTGTGGGAGCAGTTTTAATGCAGAAAGGACCTGATCAAGAATTCCACCCTGTAGTGTTTCTCAGCAAAAAACTGTCTGAGAGGGAAAGCAACTGGTCAGTCAGCGAAAAAGAATGTTACGCCATTTTCTATGCCCTGGAAAAGCTACGCCCATACGTTTGGGGACGGCGTTTCTGTTAGGATATAGATATTCAGGCCGGTCTGCAAAGGCCTGTACTTTAAGAATTTAGGTGTATTCTTATCACTTGGCTAGTTCTAGAGGTATAAAAGAGAGAATCAAAATCACTGTCTGCTGGTGTAAGGGTCTTCTCTTACTGTGACAGTCTGAGGCCCTGTGCTTAGGCTAAGGCCTTTGGCTAAGCAGCAGAGGCAGCCATAAGCTAGGAAGCGACAGGTCACATCCTCACATTCCAAATTAGTCACATTGAAAGAAGGTGCTATTGGGCTGTTAGGAATACAATCCTGTCCTGATAATTCCTATCACCTCCAGAGAAAGGGAAGTGCCTAGAAAATGTAAAAGGAAACAGCATCCTGTCTGGCAAGAACTCACTTATCAATACTGGGATGTGAAATCCTCACTTCTGTATTGTTTTGTCATTCTAGTTCCCACTTTGCTATTGTTTGTCTGTATAATCTCTGTCTGGTTCTGTGATTGTTCCTGTCTGCTGTATAATTAATTTTGCTGGGTGTAAACTAATTAAGGTGGTGGAATATAATTGGTTACATAATCATGTTACAATATGTTAGGATTGGTTAGTTAAATTTCAGGAAAGTGATTGGTTAAGGTATAGCTAAGCAGAACTCAAATTTTACTATATAATCTGTAGTCAATGAGGAAGTGAGTGGGTGTGGGTGGGAGGGGGTGTGTGGGCGTGGGGGAGATGGGAACAGGGAATGGGGGTAAGGAAATTGGAATAATGTTTTGCTAAAGGGGGAGATGGGAACAGGGAATGGGAGTAAGGAAATTGGAATCATGTTTGGCTAAGGGCAGGAATGGGATCAGGGACACAGGTGTAAGGCTCTGTGCTGTCAGAGCTGGGAAGGAGGATACTAAGGAAGGAAACTGGAATCATGCTTGCTGGAAGTTCACCCCAATAAACATCGAATTGTTTGCACCTTTGGACTTCGGGTATTGTTGCTCTCTGTTCATGCGAGAAGGACCAGGGAAGTAAGTGGGTGAAGGAATAAGCCCCCTAACAGTTTCCACCTGCAAACCGACCATGCTGCGCTACAGTGGCTTCATACCGCCACGGAAAGTAACAAAAAACTTATTCGATGGAGTTTAGCTCTCCAAGATTTTGATTTCGACATCCAACACATCTCAGGAGCTTCTAACAAAGTGGCTGATGCACTCTCCCGTGAAAGTTTCCCAGAATCAACTGGTTAAAATCGTCCTTGAGATGTGGAAAATATTGTTAGTCTTTATGTACTTGGTAGTATATTTAGAGGTGCATGTGTCTTATTAACTCTGTTTTCCTAGAGCTCCAGGAAGAAATCCCAGCCAGCGTTTCACCCTAGCTGAGATTTGGGGGGCGTGTCATAAATATAAAGAAAGGGTACACACCTTTAAAATCCCTCCTGGTCAGAGGAAAAATCCTTTTACCTGTAAAGGGTTAAGAAGCTAGGATAACCTCACTGGCACCTGACCAAATGTTTATCTGGCTTACTGGGAAAACATGGTTTGGAAACCTCTTTCCCCCCAAAATCCTCCCAACCCTTGCACCCCACTTCCTGGGAAAGGTTTGGTAAAAATCCTCAACAATTTGCATAGGTGACCACAGACCCAAGCCCTTGGATCTTAGAACAATGAAAAAAGCATTCAGTTCTTGAAAAGAAACATTTCAATCGAAGAAACAGTAAAAAGAACAGAATCACCTCTGTAAGATCAGGATGGTAAATACCTTACAGGGTAATTAGATTCAAAACATAGAGAATCCCTCTAGGCAAAACCTTAGGTTACAAAAAGACACACGGACAGGAATATTCATTCTATTTATCACAACTTATTTTCTCAGCCATTTAAAGAAATCATAATCTAACGCATATCTAGCTAGATTACTTACTAAGTTCTAAGACTCCATTCCTGGTCTGTCCCCGGCAAAAGCCTCACCCAGACAGACACAAACCCCTTTGATGTTCTCCCTCTTTCCAGCTTTTGAAAGTATCTTGTCTCCTCATTGGTCATTTTGGTCAGGTGCCAGTGAGGTTATTCTAGCTTCTTAACCCTTTACAGGTGAAAGGATTTTTCCTCTGGCCAGGAGGGATTTTAAAGGTGTGTACCCTTCCCTTTATATTTATGAGAGGCCTACTGTATGATCCAGGTGTTAAAAGAGAACTCAAAGAAGACAGGGTAGTTGCAGTGAAGCAAAAGGGATTCTTAGCATCGGTGTGGGAGATTCCCCAGCTGAGCCATACTTTTTAGGTAAAAAATCTGAGGAACTGTCCCAGTCTGATGTGTCAGTGCAGGAGGTTTTGGAACAAACTGATAAATTTAACAGTAATAAGTCACCAGGACTGGATGGTATTCTCCCAAATGTTCTGAAGGAACTCAGCTATGAAATTTCAGAACTACTAAGTATGGTATGTAACCTACTGCTTAAATCCTCCTCTGTACCATATGATTGGAGGATGGCTAATGTAACGTCAATTTTAAAAAAATGGCTCCTGATATGATCTTGGCTATTACAGGCTGGCAAGATTAACTTCAGTACCAGGCAAACTGGTTGAAACTATAGTAAAGAATAGAATTATCAGACACATAGATGAACATGACAAGTTGGGGAAGAGTCAGCATGCCTTTTGTAATAGTAAATCATGTCTCACCAATTTATTAGAATTTGTTGATGGAGTCAGCAAGCACGTGGATAAGGGTGATCCAGTTGATGTCATATACTGAGGCTTTCAGAAAGCTTTTGACAAGGTCCCACAGTAAAGGCTCTTAAGCAAAGTAAGCAGTCATGGGATAAGAGGAAAAGTCCTTTCATGAATCATAGAATCATAGAATATCAGGGTTGGAAGGGACCTCAGGAGGTCATCTAGTCCAACCCCCTGCTCAAAGCAGGACCAATCCCCAATCAAATCATCCCAGCCAAGGCTTTGTCAAGCCTGACCTTAAAAACTTCTAAGGAAGGAGATTCTACCACCTCCCTAGGTAACGCATTCCAATGTTTCACCACCCTCCTAGTGAAAAAGTTTTTCCTAATATCCAACCTAAACCTCCCCCACTGCAACTTGAGACCATTACTCCTTGTCCTGTCCTCTTCTACCACTGAGAATAGCCTAGAACCATCCTCTCTGGAACCACCTCTCAGGTAGTTGAAAGCAGCTATCAAATCCCCCCTCATTCTTCTCTTCTGCAGACTAAACAATCCCAGTTCCCTCAGCCTCTCCTCATAAGTCATGTGTTCCAGACCCCTAACCATTTTTGTTGCCCTTCGCTGGACTCTCTCCAATTTATCCACATCCTTCTTGTAGTGTGGGGCCCAAAACTGGACACAGTACTCCAGATGAGGCCTCACCAATGTCGAATAGAGGGGAACGATCACGTCCCTCGATCTGCTGGCAATGCTCCTACTTATACACCCCAAAATGCCATTGGCCTTCTTGGCAACAAGAGCACACTATTGACTCATATCCAGCTTCTTGTCCACTATAACCCCTAGGTCCTTTTCTGCAGAACTGCTGCCTTGCCACTCGGTCCCTAGTCTGTAGCAGTGCATGGGATTCTTCCATCCTAAGTGCAGGACTCTGCACTTGTCCTTGTTGAACCTCATCAGATTTCTTTTGGCCCAGTCCTCTAATTTGTCTAGGTCCCTCTGTATCCTATCCCTACCCGCCAGCTTATCTACCACTCCTCCCAGTGTAGTGTCATCTTCAAACTTGCTGAGGGTGCAATCCACACCATCCTCCAGATCATTCATGAAGATATTGAACAAAACCGGCCCCAGGACCGACCCCTGGGGCACTCCACTTGACACCGGCTGCCAACTAGACATGGAGCCATTGATCACTACCCATTGAGCCCGACAATCTAGCCAACTTTCTACGCACCTTATAGTACATTCATCCAGCCCATACTTCTTTAACTTGCTGACAAGAATACTGTGGGAGACCGTGTCAAAAGCTTTGCTAAAGTCAAGAAACAATACATCCACTGCTTTCCCTTCATCCACAGAATCAGTAATCTCATCATAGAAGGCGATTAGATTAGTCAGGCATGACCTTCCCTTGGTGAATCCATGCTGACTGTTCCTGATCACTTTCCTCTCGTTTAAGTGCTTCAGGATTGATTCCTTGAGGACCTGCTCCATGATTTTTCCAGGGACTGAGGTGAGGCTGACTGGCCTGTAGTTCCCAGGATCCTCCTCCTTCCCTTTTTTAAAGATTGGCACTACATTAGCCTTTTTCCAGTCATCCGGGACTTCCCCCGTTCGCCACGAGTTTTCAAAGATAATGGCCAATGGCTCTGCAATCACAGCCGCCAATTCCTTTAGCACTCTCGGATGCAACTCGTCCGGCCCCATGGACTTGTGCACATCCAGCTTTTCTAAATAGTCCCTAACCACCTCTTTCTCCACAGAGGGCTGGCCATCTACTGCCCATCTTGCGATGCCCAGCGCAGCAGTCTGGGAGCTGTCCTTGTTAGTGAAGACAGAGGCAAAAAAAGCATTGAGCACATTAGCTTTTTCCACATCCTCTGTCACTAGGTTGCCTCCCTCATTCAGTAAGGGGCCCACACTTTCCTTGGCTTTCTTCTTGTTGCCAACATACCTGAAGAAACCCTTCTTGTTACTCTTGACATCTCTTGCTAGCTGCAGCTCCAGGTGCGGTTTGGCCCTCCTGATTTCATTCCTACATGCCTGAGCAATATTTTTATACTCTTCCCTGGTCATATGTCCAACCTTCCACTTCTTGTAAGCTTCTTTTTTATGTTTAAGATCCGCTAGGATTTCACCATTAAGCCAAGCTGGTCGCCTGCCATATTTACTATTCTTTCGACTCATCGGGATGGTTTGTCCCTGTAACCTCAACAGGGATTCCTTGAAATACAGCCAGCTCTCCTGGACTCCTTTCCCCTTCATGTTAGTCCCCCAGGGGATGCTACCCATCCGCTCCCTGAAGGAGTCGAAGTCCGCTTTCCTGAAGTCCAGGGTCCGTATCCTGCTGCTTACCTTTCTTCCCTGTGTCAGGATCCTGAACTCGACCATCTCATGGTCACTGCCTCCCAGGTTCCCATCCACTTTTGCTTCCCCCACTAATTCTTCCCTGTTTGTGAGCAGCAGGTCAAGAAAAGCTCCCCCCCTAGTTGGCTCCTCTAGCACTTGCACCAGGAAATTGTCCCCTACGCTTTCCAAAAACTTCCTGGATTGTCTATGCACCGCTGTATTGCTCTCCCAGCAAATATCAGGAAAATTAAAGTCACCCATGAGAACCAGGGTGTGCGATCTAGTAGCTTCTGCGAGTTGCCGGAAGAAAGCCTCATCCACCTCATCCCCCTGGTCCGGTGGTCTATAGCAGACTCCCACCACTACATCACTCTTATTACTCACACTTCTAAACTTAATCCAGAGACACTCAGGTTTTTCTGCAGTTTCGTACCGGAGCTCTGAGCAGTCATACTGCTCCCTTACATACAGTGCTACTCCCCCACCTTTTCTGCCCTGCGTGTCCTTCCTGAACAGTTTATAACCATCCATGACAGTACTCCAGTCATGTGAGTTATCCCACCAAGTCTCTGTTATTCCAATCACGTCATAATTCCCTGACATCACCAGGACCTCCAGTTCTCCCTGCTTGTTTCCAAGGCTTTGTGCATTCGAATATAAGCACTTGAGAGAACCTGCTGATCGCCCCTCATTCTCAGTATGAGGCAGGAGCCCTCCCATCACAGACGTTCCTGCCTGTGCTTCCTCCCGGTATCCCGTTTTCCCACTTACCATCTAGCCAGGTATCCTGTCTTCTGATAGTGACCAATGCCAGATGCTTCAGAGGGAATGAACAGAACAGGCAATCATCGAATGATCCATCCCATGTCGTCCACTCCCAGTTTCTGGCAAACAGAGATTTAGGGACACTGAGAGCATAGGGTTATGTGTCTGACCATCTTGACTAATAGCCACTGATGGACCTATCCAATTCTTTTTTGAAACCGGTTTATCCTTTTGACCTTCACAACATCCCCTGGCAATGAATTCCACAGATTGACTGGGCATTGTGTGAAGAATTTGTTTTAAATTTTCTGCCTATTAATTTCATTGGGTGACCTCTGGTGTGATGTGAATGGGTAAATAACACTTCCCTATTCACTTTCTCCACACCTTTCATGATTTTATAGCCCTCTATGATATTCCCCCTGAATTGTCTCTTTTCTTAGATGAACAGTACCAGTCTTTTAAATCTCTCCTCGTACAGAGGATGTTCCATATTACTAATAATTCTTGTTGCACTTTTCGGTACCTTTTCCAACTCTAATATATCATTTTTGAGATGGGGCAATCAGAACTGCACACAATATTCTAATTGTGGGTGTACCATGGATATATATAGTAGCATTATAATATTTTCTGTCTTAATATCTATCCCTTTCCTAATGGTTTAGAACATTCTGTTAGATTTTTTGACTGCTGCTTCACATTGAGCAGATGTTTTCAGAGAACTAGCCACAATGACTCCAAGATTTCTTTCCTGAGTGGTAGCTGCTAATTTAGACTCCATCATTCTGTATGTGTATTTGGGATTATATTTTGCAATGTGCATTACTTTGCATTAATCAACATTGAATTTCATTTGCCATTTTGTTGCCAAATAATTCAGTGTAGTGAGATTCCTTTATAATTCTTTGCAGTCAGCTTTGGTCTTAACTATCTTGAGTAATTTAGTAGGGCCTGCAAATTTTGCCACCTCACTGTTCACCCCTGTTCCAGATAATTTATGAATATGTAGAATTGCACAGGTCACAGTAAAGATCCTTAGGGGTCTCTGCTATTTACGTCTTTCCATTGTGAAAACTGACCATTTATTCCTAGTGTTTTTTAACCCATTATTGATCCATGAGAGGACCTTCACTGTTATCCCAATACCACTTAGTTGGCTTAACAGCCTTTGGTGTGGGACCTTGTCAAAGGTTTTCTGAAAGTTTCAATATATGACAGCAACTGGATCACCCTTAATCATGTTTTCAGACCCCGCCAATAGATTCTAATAGATTTGTAAAAGGAAATCATGCCTCACTAAAGCCATGTTGACTCTTCCCCAACATGCCATGTTCATCTATGTGTCTGAAAATTCTCTTCTGTACTACAGTTTCAATCAGTTTCCCTGGTGCTGAAGTTAGGCTTCCTGGACTGTAACTGACAAAGTTGCCTCTGAAGTCTTTATTTATTTATTTTTAAAATCAGTGTTACATTAGCCCTCCTCCAATCACCTGGTACAGAGGCTGATTTAAGCAATAGGTTACATACCACAGTTCATAGTTCTGCAATTTCAGATTTGAGGTTCTTTGAAACTCTTGGGTGAATACTTTCTGATCCTGGTGACTTATTACTGTTTAATTTATCAGTTTGTTCCAAAACCTCCTCTACTGACACCTTAGTCTGGGACAGTTACTCAGATTTGTCACCACAAAAGAATGGCTAAGGTCTGGGAATCTCCGTCATATCCTCTGCAGTGAAGACTGATGCAAAGAATTCATTTAGCTTCTCTGCAACAGTCTTGTCTTCCTTGAGTTCTCTGTTAACAGATGGATCATGTAGTGGCCTCACTGATTGTTTGGCAGGCTTCCTGCTTCTGATGTACTTAAAATAAATTTGCTGTTATTTTTTCTGTCTTTTGCTAGTGACTCTTCAAATTCCTTTTTGATCTACTGATTGATATTTTTACACTTGACTTGCCATCGTTTATTCTCCTTTCTATTTTCCTCAGTAGGATTTGACTTCCAAATTTTAAAGGCTGCTTTTTTGCCTCAAACCATCTCTTTTACTCTGTTATCTAACCATAAAGGCTTTTTCCCCCCCTTTGGTCCTCCCACTGTTTGTTTATTTGTGGTAATAATTTAGCGTGGCACTCCATTATGGTGTTTTTAAATAGTTTCCATGCAGAGTGAAGGTATGTCACTCTTGTGACTCTTCCTTTAATTTCCATTTAAATAGCTTCCTCGTATTTGTGTAGTTCCTGCTCTTGAAGTTAAAAACTACTGTGGTGAATTTCTTTGGTATTTTATGGAAAATATACTGATAGGATAGCACCACAAACAGTACATAACTAACCATCTTTTTTTCCTCAAAGATAGATCACTACATATTGTTATGGGTTTGATGTAAATTAATAATAGATATCAAATAACAAGGGTCCACCAAGTTTTATTAATCAAAAATGATCAATCAAAGCATAATACAGAAGGGAAAAGTCATGTGTTACCCACCCATCCTGAAGACAGCAGTGCAGCTGGTCAAACTTTCTCAAGATTATGTTTATACTCCACCTGTGTTTATACCTGACTTGAAGATTGGTAATGCAATTTAGCACAGAAAGCATGGTATAATATAGGATACTATTTGCTTACTGTTAACTGCTAATAAAACTTATTGAGATAAACTAGTAGTCAGCAATGATAAAATACATTCCTAATAAATAGATCTCTGAGAGAGCTCAGCTTTATGGATTTCAATAAAGTTCCATTCCTTATATGGGGAGCCACCTCTGCAACATTAGCAATGCATGTAATTATAATTTCACAGGCAATGCTGTTCCACTTTGCCTTCCTTCTAACTGCAAAGAATTCTGTTACTTTGGTTCAGTTTCGTCAGTGTCACGATGCATCAGGGAGCTTTGGCTTAGTTTGGTCAACAAAACTGAGCATCACAGCCATTTTCAATTTATTCTTTTTGTTTAAATGAACAAATGCTCATGGTTGTTTCTTTGTGTGAATTTTTAAAGAATGGATAAACCTCTCCTGAGAATGAACAATCATTAAATGTGAACAACACAGACATGTCAGTTACACTGAAAAAGGTCACCCGCCTCTCTTGGTAACTAAGGTAAACTCCAATTTTCTTGGTCTTTTTCTGCACCATGACCCGGGTCCATGGATCTGTTTTTGCCCAATAATCTCTGCCATTCAGACCCAGAGCCCAGAATCCCTCTTTAGGGGATAAGGAAAGTTTTCCTTTTCTCTTTGTGGATTTTCTGGCCACTCCCAGGTCCCAGTCACTGCTCTTCTCAACATCCACCTCCCAGTAGTGCTTTCCAGAGGAGAAGCCTTGAGAGCCCAACACACAGACAGTCGAATCAAACCTCTCTGGATTTGATGGAACTTTTTGAGGTTGAGCTTCATGTTTAAAACTCTTCTCATCCTCATCAATGCAGAGGTTGGGGTGGGCGGTGTTTGCATCGAGAGTGATGTTATCTGCAAAGAGACATTGGGTTGTCAAAAGCACTGGTCTAATGTCAGTCTGAGCTGGGATAAGGGGAAGTTTACATGGTGGGCCCCATCTTGCAGTCCCTTCTCAGCTGGGAGTTTTACCTGATTGAAGCCTGCTTGACAATGTTTTTGTTGTATTGAATTACTTCAGATAAGAGTTGTCTGAGGTTCACATAGAACTGAAAGTGATTCTGAATAATTTGGGTGGCATTCACAAGAGGGACGCAGCCAAATAAAATCAACATTTAAGGTGCCATTGTATTCACAAAATGCTGCCTTTCTCTGCAGGCACATAAATTCCCTAGGCACCCTGGTGTCCACCATTAAATTTCCCAAGGTGCCTAAACTGTGACAGCTTGGAACGCACACTGCCACCTGAGTCCTGACATTGTCCAGCAGCGTGGCACGTAACTCATGCCTAAGCCCCAGCAGGATTCAGAAACTAGGTGCTCCCCTGCCTAGCCTGTCTTAGGGGCCTGATCCAGTTGACGTGAGAGACACGTGGGTGAGGTAATATCTTTTACTGAACCAACTTCTGTTGGTGAGAGAAACAAGCTTTGAAGCTACACAGAGCTCTTCTTCTCACCAACAATTTGGTCCAATAAAAGATATTTCCTCACCCACATTCTCTCTAATATCCTGGAATTGACATGAGTGCAGCACTACTGTATACATCAGTAGATGTGCTCAGATGAGGAGGTGTCACCCAAAAAACCATCAATCTCCAACCAGCCTGTCAAGGTTCCATCCCCACTCTGAATTCTAGGGTACCGATGTGGGGACCTGCATGAAAACCTCCTAAGCTTACTTTTACCAGCTTAGGTTAAAACTTCCCCAAGGTACAAACTATTTTACCCTTTGCCCTTGGACTTCCACTGCCACCACCAAACGTTTATCTGGGTTACCGGGAAAGTGTTGTTTTGAAACGTCTTTCCCCCCAAAATCCTCCCAACCCTTGCACCCCACTTTCTGGGGAAGGTTTGGTAAAAGTCCTCAACAATTTGCATAGGTGACCACAGACCCAAACCCTTGGATCTTAGAACAATGAAAAAAGCATTCAGTTCTTGAAAAGACGAATTTTAATAGAAGAAACAGTAAAAAAAGAATCACCTCTGTAAAATCAGGATAGTGAATACCTTACAGGGTAATTAGATTCAAAACATAGAGAATCCCTCTAGGCAAAACCTTAAGTTACAAAAAAGACACACAGACAGGAATATCCATTCTATTCAGCACAGAATATTTTCTCAGCCATTTAAAGAAATCATAATCTAACGCATATCTAGCTAGATTACTTACTAAGTTCTAAGACTCCATGCCTGGTCAGTCCCTGGCAAAAGCATCACACAGAGAGACAGCTTTGTTTTCTCCCTCCCCCCAGCTTTTGAAAGTATCTTGTCTCCTCATTGGTCATTTTGGTCAGGTGCCAGCGAGGTTATCCTAGCTTTTTAACCCTTTACAGGTGAAAGGATTTTTCCTCTGGCCAGGAAGGATTTTAAAGGTGTTTACCCTTCCCTTTATATTTATGACACAGCCAATCAGATTGTTAAGAAAATTATTGCACTTATTACGTTGGATTGCAGAACTTCCCTATTTCCTTCATTATTGCACTATGAATGTTATAATGGGCTATCTTAGTAATGAAAATAATGTTTTGTCTAGAAGTTAGAGGTGGGGACTGAGAATCAGTTCTTCTCCCTTCTTTGACACTGACTCATTGTGATCTTGTTCAAATATCCTAAGCAGTATCTGTGAACTGCATATAATACCAACTTCTCTGAGGAACAGATCCAGCTGGACTAATATTTGCAAAGAGATTAGAAGAAAATTGCAATACAATGCAATTACTGTCACAACTTTCACATCCATATGTGCCATAAATCACCATGATTACAGCTGTCTTCCATTATCCCCTTAATGATCATCACTTAGTATCATTCATTTAACACTATCACCATAACCAGCATCAATCTCTAATCAACACCACCACTGCCAGAGCTAACTTTTCACCACTTTCTTCATCGGTATTAAATGCCATCACGATCCCACACATTTTACTCTTGGACACAACTACACAGCATCATAACCCCTGTCATCATTACTCATATTACTATGAGTAATTGTATCACCATCACCGCCACCACCTCATCTGTGATTTTACCCTGCTCCAAATACAGAGTCCCTGATTCTGTGTTTCCTCAGATAAAACTCTTATTTAGAGCTAATTCTGATCTCACATCAATGTAAATAAGGAGTGACCGCACATAAATCCAAGAAATTACACTGGTGTGAAATTGTATTAAGTCAGAATCAGATCCTGATATAAATGTGATTTTTGCATAAGGAAACACTGTGGAAAAACAGAACATGGCTCTCAGGATTTGTTCTCAGGATAACATTTTATGGTATGTTCCTAGTTTGGTTGCTGTATTCACATCAGGGGTGTAGCCACTGGTGTGCCTCCTGGGCTGCCGCCCACGCACTTAGCATCCAGGCCCATCCCCCCCATCCCTGGCTCTGCTCCGACCCCAGCGCTTGCCCCACTCCATCTGCCCTCGCCACGCTCTAGCCGGGGAGCGGGGTCCAGGCATGGGCGTTTCCACTCCCGCAGGCCCCTGCGCCTCGACCCCGCTCCCCAGGTGCATGCCACAGTGTCAATCGGCCCCCACAAGGCCAGCTGGAGGGGGTGGGGAGAGAGAGCGCTATCCTTCCTGCCCCACCCCCTGTCATTGCCCACCCACCCTAAATTGGGGCCCTCTCAAGTGTCCCCTCCTGGCTACGCCACTGATTCACATAATTATTTCTTAATCCTAGAAGAAATGTGTTTTCTGTTACCTGTTTCATCATGAGCCCTTCTCCAGTCTGAAATCAGAGTGAGAAATAACAAACATTGAATTTAAAAAGGCCCATACTAAAGATTTTCCTGCTTCTGGCAATGGTATGTTCTAGACTGAGGCAGCATGGAAGGACTATTTAATTGTTCAGCAGAAAAGGGTGTAGATATTAATATGCACAAAAATATTCCTAGACTGCAAACACAGACATATGTAGTACACCTTACCTACATATGGGCTCCTCTAAACTCCAATCATTAGAACCTGAGCAGGGTCATCATCTGCCTAAGAACTGCTTTGTCTGTCTTGACCTCAAGCCAATGCCTCATTTCATCATGTAACCTGTTTTTTGGGGGGCATGGTATGTTTTCTGCTTTTTCTTATGTAAACCAAACTCCCTCATGTTTCCCCCTCATCCATAAACGCTCTGTCAGACTACTGGAGACTCTGTTAACCACAATTCAGAACCCACTATTAGTATTTACTTTGGTAGTTTGGCTGTAGCATTACACCCCAAATGAGATAGAAAATAGTGTCCAAAGCCACAAAGGAACTTGGGTATTGCAATAAGCAGCAGGTCCACATCTTTTAGGCACCTAGCCACTCAGTGGAATTCACAAGGCCTGAGTTAGGTGCCCGGGCTCCCTATTCACTGCATGGCATAGCTTGTAATTAATAAATGAATATATTATAAGAGCTGGATATAACAGGCTATTATCTGATGGGTAGTAGGTTAAAAAAATAGCTTAAAGGTTAAAGCTGAAATGCCAGAAACCAACAGGTTTAGGCCTGTAAAATATTTATTTTAGCCAAATTAGGATTTAGGATAAATTGACCATATTATAAAGATTGCTTACTTGTGCTAACTTAATAATAAATCTCCTGAGTTTGTGTCTGTTTGTATGCCGATATTTTGAAAAATAAATGCTGAGATTGGATATTGTCTATAGAAGGTAGAAACTACAAGATGACGATTGCTGAACAGGGTGAAACATTAGATACTTCCTTAAGATAACTGTATGTTACTATGGTGATAAAGTGATGCAAATATTAATAAGTTAAAAGAAGAACTATTAGGTGAAGAGTCTCAAGTGGGTTATCAGGTGAAGAGTCCCCCGATAATTCTGGGTGCTCGCAAATGGACATGTGCATTAATGAGGTTTGCAAGCATATGCATAACTTATTATAAATTGAGTCTAACAGATGGCTGGAGATCACTGCTCCCTGGAGGTCATTGTTTCTTTACCCTCAACAGGAGCTGGACACCTTCACTCTCCTTCAGGATTCCATATATATGAGTATGAAAGAATTGGAAATACTGGTGCAGGACATTTTTTTTTCTAACCCTGTGATTTGTGAGTTATGTTAATTGGGGTTTTCTATGTGAGAACTTTTAGAAAAGGCACAGCTGATTAAATGTGATAATTGTTTCTTGCATGCGCTTCAAGTCTCCAACAATGACACTAGCCCACATGGTGGAGAGACAAGCGCCTAGCAATAGGCTCCACAAAAGCCACAGCATGGGGCAGGGTGCCATCTAATTTAGCCAATGGGAGCTGCTAACCTCTACCCCCATGGGAGTTCAGCATCTAAATCTGGGCTGGAGGGAAGTCTCTATCTCTGCTTGGGATTCTCAGCCATGAACTGTCTCCTGGGGTCAGGTGCCTTAGCCATATCTTACAAGAAAAGCAGCCGTGTGTGCCTATCTCCACACAAAATGGCTGGAGAGGAGGACAACCTCCCTTTTAACCTTTAGCTCAGTGGTTACAGCAACCACCCATGATGTGGAAGACCCATATCATCCTGTACCTGAGGTGGAGCTGGGATTTGAACTTGGGTTTCCCACCTCAGTGCCCTAATAACTGGGCTGAAGGTTATATGGGAGGCCTGGAGCTATAGATAAAGAATATACAAATGACAGTTGGGGTGGGTGGTGAGAAGAGGAATAATGAAAGGTTATGTTTGCATCCTACCCTCCAAATCTGTACTGTCTTTGCAGTGTGTTGTTCCCATTGCGCAGGATACTGCTGCTTGAAAGATGCTCTAGAAAGTTCTGGTTACTTACAGATCCCATGGCGAATGCACAAGGCAGGCAGTATGGATGCAGAGCCATGCCCCCTTTCTGTGGGCCACATCCTTGCACTAGGCTAGAAGGAGGTGATATAGAAGTATATATAGTGGCTGTAGAACGTACAAAGTTTGCCACCTAGTGCAAGGGGAAACCACTAGAGCTCAGATTAATTGTATTCTGGGGAAGTTTGTGCAGTAAGAACAGCATGAAGAAGCTGCAATATGGCTGAGAATCAGAAAACTTTTTTTTTCATTCCAACAGCTAATATTCCACAGCAGTGTACAACATCAACTCAAAATGATTTTCCCACTTACTAATACACCTACCATAAAAAAAAATTACATCATGAAAAAATTAACCCCATAGTAATTTTATGCCAGCCTCCTACACACACTCAAAGATTAAATGAACAAAGGGGGGGCTCAGAATTATGTAATGTTCATACTGTGAAGAAATTCTGAAAATTAGTCCTTCAGTTTTAAACCAGAGAGAAAATAAATACAAATATTCTAGGTGATGAATCAACTTTGTGTGAGAGAAAGTTATCACAGTTCTGTTATGAGGTTAAAAAGAAATCTGCTGAGTAATTTGTTCTCCTTGGTTTGAGAAAGGCAATGAAATGAAGAAATATCTGTTTTCTTTTAAAAACATTCTTCTCAAGGATAGTCGCAGTTGAGAAACCTAAGAGAACTTACCAAGTTCATTGTGGAGTAGGTCTGCAAAAGAATGGTGTGTTTTCAATTAGAAATTGGGTGAACAGGTATTACCTTACCTCGCTGATGAAGCTGCCCTGCAAACTTCGCCAGTCATCAGCTGCCAGTTCTCATTCATCCCCTTTTTTATACACTACACCTGACACATCACCCAGATTCCATAACAGCTCATAGAATCATAGAATCATAGACTTTAAGGTCAGAAGGGACCATTACGATTGTCTAGTCCGATCTCCTGCACAACGCAGGCCACAGAATCTCACACACCCACTGCTGTAACAAACCCCTAACCTATGTCTGAGCTATTGAAGACCTCAAATCATGGTTTAAAGACTTCAAGGTGCAGAGAATCCTCCAGCAAGTAACCTGTGCCCCATGCTGCAGAGGAAGGCGAAAACCCCCCAGGGCCTCTGCCAATCTGCCCTGGAGGAAAATTCCTTCCTGACCCCAAATATAGTGATCAGCTAAACCCTGAGCATGTGGGCACGACTCACCAGCCAGATAACCAGGAAAGAATTCTCTGTAGTAAATCAGATCCCACCCCATCTAACATCCCATCACAGGCCATTGGGCATATTTACTGCTAATAGTCAAAGATCAATTAATTGCCAAAATTAAGCTATCCCATCATACCATCCCCTCCATAAACTTGTCAAGCTTAGTCTTGAAGCCAGATATGTCTTTTGCCCCCACTGCTCCCCTTGGAAGGCTGTTCCAGAACTTCACTCCTCTGATGGTTAGAAACCTTCATTTAATTTCAAGTCTAAACTTCCCGATGGCCAGTTTATATCCATTTGTTCTTGTGTCCACATTGGTACTAAGCTTAAATAATTCCTCTCCCTCCCATAATCTTGCATTCCAAGGAAAAGGAGCTGTGCTCTCACAAAACTGGAGACCCAGATCACACCCTTCCTGTTTACAAATCCCCTTCCCCCAGCCACCCATTATCACAGACACCTTATTGACAATGGCTTGAACCCTCAGCCTGTTGAATGAACTATAGTGATAGCCACAATCTACAAATATGCTCAATCTGATTCAAACTAAAAATTCAAAGTAACCGTAATGTTCTGTTTTTCAAGTTTGCATAAAAAAATAAACATAACATTTGGTTTAAAATAATGCAATCTTTCAATATGTGCTGTAGAACCCTAATTTAAAGCTATCAGTCCAAGTACATACCCAAGGAGTTGGGCAGCATTGTACTTAGGTGGCTAGCCCGACCCATCGTCTCTGCCACTGTGTCCACACTGCTATTTTTAGCACGCTAACTCAAGCAAGGAAAATAACTAGATACATGAATTCCCTTCCTGTGAGTTTGTGAGTTTTTATTCCACAAATATAAAGAGAGAGAGACACCCTAAGCAAAGATTATTTTTTTTAAGGACAGTGAGATGAATACATTCATGCTTTCAGCACATCTGTGTGAGCGAAATTGTTCACAAGACAAGTCCAACTTACTCAATTTCTCCTGAAGATCACCTATAGGGCAAGAACAAATGTTAGAGTCAAAGCAGCCATTATTTCAAAATTAATCTGAAAGTAACTAAACACAACTTTTCGGTGGACCATGAATATGGTTACTGAGAAGCTGAAACTGAAGTTTGAGAAGCTCAACCCAAATTTATCATGATGTAACTTGCTCTGTAGCAGTGAAATCTAACATTAAGGCCTGGTCTACCCCCAAAAAATTAGTCCTGCATAACTACTTCGTTCAGGGGTGTGAAAAATTGAGGTCCCTAAGTGACGTACAGTAACTCCTCGCTTAATGTTCTAATTATGTTCCTGAAAAATGCTACTTTAAGCAAAATGATGTTAAACGAACCCAATTTCCCCATAAGAATTAATGTAAATGGGGGGGTTAGGTTCCAGGGGAAAAAAAATTAACCAGATAAAAGACTATATATATATATATATATATATATATATATATATATATATATATATACACACACACAGAGTATAAGTTTTAAACAAACGATTTAATATTGTACACAGCAGTGTTGATTGTGAAGCTTGGTTGAGGTGGTGAAGGCAGAGGGTGGAAGAGGGTGGGATATTTCCCAGGGAATGCCTTACTGCTAAATGATGAACTAGCACATGGCTGAGCCCTCAAGGGTTAACACATTGTTGTTAATATAGCCTCACACTCTACAAGGCAGCAGGAATGGAGGGAGGGGAGACGGCATGGCAGAGAGAGACAGAGACACACAGTGTGTGTGAGAGAGAGATGCGCACTGCCCCTTTAAGTATGCTGACCCCATTCTAGGTACACTTGGCTAGATCAGCAAGTTGAGACAGCAGCTGCTGCCAGCAAGCTCCCTCTGTCCTGAGCCCTGTTGTTACTGAGCAGTTAAAAGTGAGGTGTCAGAAGATAAAAGCCCAAATTTAACTTGATGTAACTTGCTCTGCAGAACTATGAAATCCAACATGAAGGCAAGTGTTTGAGGTATGAGACAGGACAGGCTAAACTAATGTTCTGACATGGTATGAGCAGGTGATGAATAGATATATCTTAAAAATGAAAAGATAGAATCTGTTTTCAAGGCTATCTAGATTATTACACTACACTCACCACTATATGATGAGAAATGGGAGGACAAAAACAGCGATGGGAGAGTGAGAACATGGCACAAAGCAAGATTAAAGGGGAAAATTGCAGAGAATGTTAGAATGTGAGAAAAAGTTGAAACATGTTCTGTGGGAAAAAAAACAAATATTAAAACTAAGTAAAATGGTCTATTCAAAGTCTAAGCTCAGTTCCCTTTTGCTGTTGCACATCTTGCAGTTGAATTTGGAATAGTGGCCACTGATTTGCAGAGGTAGTTTTGAGACCACATGTGTCCACAGAACATGTATTTCCTATTGACTTAATTTGGAGTTCTGCATGCTCAACAACTCTGAAAATAAGGCCAACACTGTGTGAAGTTGGAAATGCAACTTTGATTTCTTTGATTTTTTTGGGGGGGAGGGGGGGAGCAGGGGCAGGCAAACCACTAGACAATCACATAAATACTTAAGATTATTTTTCTGCAGTTTTCCTGAAACAGAAAATCAGTATTTAAGCATTCACAAAAGGGTTATATGCTGCCTTGGATATGTACATATTGGTCATATGAAAATCAGTGGAGATACACACAGGATTTGTAGTAACAGAATTGTTCTTGTCTTCAAAAATGGACAAATGATGTAACTGCTGTTCTGAGCTCAACATCATCCTACAAAGACACAGAAGCCATCTCTAACCAGGGCCAGTGGTTACAGCGCTCATTCGAGGTGTGAGACACCAAGTTCTCTCCCTCTGCCTGAGGTGGATCAAGGATTTGAATTTGGGTTTCGCACCTGTAAAGCGAGTGCCCTAATCACTGGGCTGAAGGTTATTAAAGATGCCCAGAGCTGTAGCTAAAGAACACTCAATGAAACTTTGTGGGTTCTGTTTGAATCCTATCCTCTAATTCTGAACTGGCTCAGGAGTGGGATGTTCCCCCCTGTGCAGAATACAGCAGCTTGAAGGATGCTATAAACAGTTATCATTACCAACAGATACTGTCCATATTGCAGAAGGCAGGTAGTGTGAACAGTGAGCTGTGCCCCTTACAATAATGAACTAACTTGCTGTGAGAAAGTCATCCCCAGTTCTGTTACTGGGGATAAAAATAAACCTGCTGGGTAATGAACTCTCCTTGGATTGAGGAAAGACTATGAAATGAAGAAATATTTGTTTTTATTTAAGAACATTCTTCTGAAGTATAGCAGCAGTTGAACAGTCAAAGAGAATTTATATTTTTCCTTCTTGAGTTGGTCTGCAAAAAACAGTGTGATTTCAATTAGAAATTGGGTGAAAAGGTATTACCTTACCTCACTAAAGGAGCTTTCCCTGAAGACATCCCCAATCATCAGCTGCCAGTTTACTTATTCACCCTTTTCCTACACACCACACATGATCCATCATCCAGATTCAGTAATCTTGCTCACAATCTTGCATTCCATAACTAAATAAAATCAAGTCCCTGTGCTCTCACAAAATTGGAGACCCAGCCCACACCCCACTGACTCTTGTTCACAAGTGCCCTTCTCTCAGCCACACATCACAGACACATTATTGACAATCGCTTGAACCCTCATTCTCTTGTAGGAACTATAGTGACAATCACAATCTACAAATAATTTGTGCTCAGTTTGATTAACATTAACTCCAAAATTAAAGAAAACCTACCATTCTCTTTCTCAAGTTTGTCTGAAAAATAATTTTTTAGAAATAAATTTAGAAATATGAAAATATGAAAATAAAATTTATTGCAAAATAATAGAAGTGTTTCAATATGTAGGGTAGTATCCTAGTTTAAAGAAATTGACAGATTCCCTGCTTTGCTGCACTTCCTTTGTGACACTGAGGGTATGTCTACTCAGCAGTTGGGAGGTATGATTCCCAGCTTGGACACATGTACACGTGAAAGCCCTATTTCAGCCAGCGCTTAAAAACAGCAGTATGACCCCAGTGGCTGAAGCGGAGACTTTGGCTAGCTGCCCAACTATATACCCAGATGGTCAGGCAGTATTGTACTTGGATGCGTAGCCTGAACTGACATCTTTGCCACTATCTACGCACTACTGTTTTCACTGTGCCCGCCTTGCTATTTTTAGTTTCAGCACAGAGCCTGCTTCTATATGAGTGAAGTTGTTCACAAACAAATCCAAACTTACTTATTTTCTGCTGGAGATCATCTATGGGACAAGAAAAAAGATTAGAATCAAGGAAGTCTTTTTTTCAGAATTCAACTGAAAGTGACTAACACCACTATTATGTTGAGTGTGGATATAGTTACCAAGCTGTTAATAATGAGGTGTAAGAAGCTCAAAGCCCAAATTTAGCTTGATCTATCTTGCTCTGCAGCACTATGAAATCCAATACTTAAGCAAGTGTTTGAGACATGACACAGGACAAAGCACACCAGTGATATGCCATGGGGCAGGAGGCAGATATGTATATAATCTCTTAATAAAGAAAATATGAGATTGAAAAGATATTATATTTTTATACTGCCTTCATTGTTTTATTGTATCATAGGCTGAGAAATGAGAGAACTAAAAGAGAAGAAGAGAGAGAACATGGCACGTAGCTAGGAGGATTAAAGGGGAATGATAGGAATAGGCAACATAGTGACAGATGATGTGGAAAAAGCTGAAGTACTCAATGCATTTTTCGCCTCGGTCTTCAGAGACAAGGTCAGCTCCCAGATTGCTGCACTGGGCAACACCTTATGGGGAGGAGGTGAGCAGCCCTCAGTGGTGAAAGTACAGGTTAAGGACTATTTAGAAAAGCTGGACATGCACAAGTCCATGGGTCCAGATGTAATGCATCCAAGGATGCTGAGGGAGTTGGCTGATGTGATTGCAGAGCCATTGGCCATTATCTTTGAAAATTCGTGGCTATCAGGGGAGGTCCTGGGCTATTGGAAAAAGGCAAATATAGTGCCCATATTTTAAAAAGGGAAGAGAGAGAACCCAGGGAACTACAGACCGGTCAGGCTCACTTCAGTCCCTGGCAAAATCATAGAGCAGCCCCTCAAGGACTCCATTTTGAAGCACTTGGAGGAGAGGAAGGTGATCAGGAACAGTCAACATGGATTCACCAAGGGCAAGTCATGCCTGACCAACCTGATTGCCTTCTATGATGAGATAACTGGCTTTGTGGATTTGGGGAAAATAGTGGATGTGATATATCTTGACTTTAGCAAAGCTTTTGATACAGTCTCCCACAATATTCTTGCCAGCAAATTAAAGAAGTATGGATTGGAAGAATGGACTATAAGGTGTATAGAAAGCTGGCTAGATTGTCGGGTTCAATGGGTAGTGATCAACAACTCGATGTCTAGTTGGTAGCCAGTATCAAGTGGAGTGCCCCAGGGGTCAGTCCTGGGGCCAGTTTTGTTCGACATCTTTATTAATGATCTGGATGATGGGATGAATTGCACCCTCAGCAAGTTTGCAGATGACACTAAGCTGGGGGGAGAGGTAGATATGCTTGAGGGTAGGGATGGGGTCCAGAGTGACCTAGACAAATTGGAGGATTGGGCCATAAGAAATTGGATGAGGTTCAACAAGGACAAGTGCAGAGTCCTGCACTTAGGACAGAAGAATCCTGTGCACCGCTACAGCCTGGGGACCAATTGGCTAAGCAGCAGTTCTGCAGAAAAGGACCTGGGGATTACAGTGGACGAGAAGCTGGATATGAGTCAGCAGTGTGCCCGTGTTGCCAAGAAGGCCAATGGCATATTGAGCAGGGGGTTGGACTAAATGACCTCCTGAGGTCCCTTCAAACCCTGATATTCTATGATTCTATGACACAGTATCTCAGGAGATGGAGCCTTAAAATGTATCTTCCCTGAGCAGAGGTTTTGTCTTGATCAGACACATTGTAACAAACAATAAAGACTGAAAATATTTCCCAAGGAACGGCAACATCAATATCCCTCTGGTTGTAGAGCTGTTCTCAGATTTTTCAGAAGCAAACACACTTACCATTTTCCCCCAGGAGTGGTCCTGCAAAACAAATAAACAAACCAACCAACCAGTTAAAATCACCTAGAGATGATGTTACAAAATTCTCTGATACAAAAGCATGAAACAGATTACAGATTTGATTCTGGGACGGTGCCTTGGGAGATGCAGAACTAGATACAGCCACTAGACATGACCCAGAGCCAGTTGGCTTGTGACCCCGTGGGACCAAGAAAACGTGTCAGGAATCAGGGCCCAAGTGAAGCTGGCCTGTAGTGGGCTGTCTGATTCGCTACACTGCCTGAATGGTTGCAAGGGTCAGCAGACCAGCTCTTAAACATTGGCAGCACTTCAGAGTCTGCTCAAATCATTCACCCATAACTGTGATAGCTCCTGCACCTACTTGTTCCATGCCCTGCTCTGGCCTTGCCTTGCTCTAGGTAACCTGATTCTGACTCCAGCTCCCATTGAAATCAAGGGGATTTAGGCACCTAAATACTTTTGTGAATCTGTGCCTTAGTCTTTACATGGCCTGCCTGCTTTTCCATGCAGTGGAACAGCAGCAATTCCACTGCTTCTTATGACTTATGGTCGTGCATGTATAAGGTTTTCAAAAGATTTTTATTTCAAAACAAGTGAATCTTCCATTTAAACCTCTGTGCTGGGGGAGGGTAAGTAATCAGAATTCAACGGTAACTTACTGTTTTCCTCAGTGTTTTGGCCTGCAAAATAAAAAATATATTTTATACATATTACTTTTTTTAATTTGGAAAACTAATAATAGAAATTGATTAGCTAAATATATTACTCAGGAATTCCCTATATAATTAAAAACTTCTCTCAAAGTTCAGAAACTTAGGTCAGGTTATGTTTTTAGTTACACAAGTTTAAACACACAGTAAGTCCACTGGCTTCCACAGAATTATCTTCACAATGATTTTTCTGAAATAAACATTAACACTTGGGCCCTTTATTTAATCTAACTGGGTCATGTTTTCGATAGAGGCAAAAGGACAGAATCTTCTCTCAATTGGAATTGTGTGAATCCAGAAAAAAAGACTTGCAGTCAGTGGAATAACTCTCAGAGGGGTAACCGCGTTAGTCTGTATCCACAAAAGCAATGAGGAGTCCTCGTTGTTTTTGTGGAATAACTCTGTATCTGAATTTATGTAACTGAGCTCAGAGGCTGGTCCAAGATTTTGGATTCTGAGTGATTTATTTCTGGTTATATATATGAAATAGTCCATGGGAGTTTTCCTTGTGTGAGTATAGCAGAGTCAGCCTCTTACTGCAGAAGTAAATATTACTCCTATTCCATTATTATTATTGGGATTTTAGTGTCAAAAATTAGGGAAAACTTCAGAGTAGAGGTTTTCACAGAAAGTATACCTCTACACCTTGTTCATATACATTAGAAAATATTATTATAGAGGGAGCTGGCAGGAACCCTTATATTTAGGTTGCCTAAATCTATTATAAAATATGTTGTGATCTTTTTCAAGATGCTCTCACAACTCAGTTATTTGCATTAGCCCTTAATATTCAGTGGGGGAAAACCCTTAGGCTGTGGCTGTACCTTTTCTTTCTCCCACGAAATTCTTTAAGATATTGTTGAGATATAAACTGTGAGTAGATACTAAACCCCTACAATTCATAGATAGATAGATGGATATAGATAAACAAAAATCCTTTTTATGTATAACCCAAAGTGGTGGTATATCTAGAGATCTAGTACTCTGTACCTATCAGACTAAACAATTTTTTTTAGTTAAAGCTTTGTGAATAACCAAAAGTCGGAATATATAAAATCAATATTGGACTGTGTGCAATTCCTTGCTCTGATGATCTGTAGTAATTAGGTCTGATGGGGCTACTGATAATTGACAAGGGATATTTGTTATCAGAGTTGTGTTCTATGACTGAGACACTAGTAATTGAGAAGGGATGTCTGTTATGTATTCTGTGATTAATGAAATAATAAACCATTTGTTCGGAGATATTTTGACAAACAAGTAAATTGCCTAAGCGATTCTTGCTTATTGCTAAAAGTAGCCAAGTCAGCAGGTCGTAAATTGGTCATGCAGTGGCCTCAGCGTAACCAAGACAGGAGGGGAGGGGGTTTTGGGTGCCACAGACAGGGCAGCTTGACCCTGCCCCCTTCCTGCCAAGGGTGTTGAAATTGCTGATGCATGTATTTTAGGAAAACAAGAAGTCTGTTTATACGTGCCCCGAGAATGTTTGTCAGAGCTCACAGGCATGGACACTCTAAAAAAAAAAATATGTCTGGTTAATTGATGATCATAAAGTGTTTAACCTTTTAACCCTGCTTGCTTTGCAAGTTTTCTTTAAGGGATATGTTAATGTATAAATAAGGGGGGAAAGTTTGAGGGGATTGGACTTCTCAGGAGGGGCTCTTCAGAGACGCTCCCTCTGGATGCATCTTCAGGTCTCCAATGGCAGATGGAAGCCTGGCCAGCTGAAGCCTGTCACGGTGCCACTCAAAAGCCACGCTCAGCTTCGGTAATTATCAAGGGTTGGGGGTGTTTTACTAACCTATTGCAGACGTGTGTAGTGCTTGAGACTCAGTAAAGTTTAGCTTTAAATGAAAGCACTCTTGTGTTGTCCTGTTTGTGCCAGCCATGTATTGGACGGCCGTGTCTCCCTTGATTTATTTCCAGACACCACCTTGCACAGAGTAAAAGTTACGGAGACCTTTGGGTTGAAAGAACCCCGGGTAACACATTGATTGTTGCTCAGATCAATAAGAATTAGGTCAATAAGAATTACTCATTGTCATAGATGGTTTCTGTAATAATGTCTCAATGGCTGAGGCTTTAGCTTATTGTTTAGATAAATTGGGGTCTCTGGGACAGAACTCACAGGAAATCATATGTACAAAACCTCTGCATTTAAATACTGTTATTTAAGTGCCAAAGTTAAACAGCTGAAAGATGGAAAATGCCAGATTTTCAGCTGCCTGTGCATACATAAATGCATCAATTCCAAGACTAGAAGGGACTATTGTGATAATCTAGTCTGACCTCTTATATAATACAGGCCAGAGAGCTGTCGTAAGTAATTCATAGAGCAGACCATTTTTTGAAAATAATCCAATCTTTATTTTAAAATGATCAGTGATGGAGGATCCACCAAGACCCTTGGTAACTGTTCCAATGGTTAATTACAATGTTTTTATTCTGTTTTATTATTGGTTAATTATCCTCACTGGTAAAAATATACACCTTAATTCCAGTCTGAATTTCTCTAGCTTCAACTTCCAGCCATTGGACTGTGTTATAGTTTCTTTGCTACATTGAAGAGCCCAGTCTTAAATATTTATTCCCCATATTGTCATAAATATAAAGGGAAGGGTAACCACCTTTCTGTATACAGTGCTATAAAATCCCTCTTGGTCAGAGGCAAAGTCCTTTTACCTGTAAAGGGTTAATAAGCTCAGGTAACTTGGCTGGCACCTGACCCAAAATGACCAATGAGGGGACAAGGTACTTTCAAATCTGGATGGGGGGGGAAAGGTTTTTGTCTGTCTGTGTGATACCTTTGCTGGGAACAGATCAAGGATGCAAGCCCTCCAACTCCTGTAAAGTTAGTAAGTAATCTAGCTAGAAAATGCATTAGGTTTTCTTTGTTTTGGCTTGTGAAATTTGCTGTGCTGGAGGAAATGTGTATTCCTGTTTCTGTGTCTTTTTGTAACTTAAGGTTTTGCCTAGAGGGATTCTCTATGTTTTGAATCTGACTGCCTGTAAGGTTATCTTCCATCCTGATCTTACAGAGTTGTTCTCTTATCTTTTTTTTTTAAAGAAAAGGAGTACTTGTGGCACCTTAGAGACTAACAAATTTATTTGAGCATAAGCTTTCGTGAGCTATAGCTCACTTCATCGGATGCATTCGATGCATCCGATGAAGTGAGCTGTAGCTCACGAAAGCTTATGCTCAAACAAATTTGTTAGTCTCTAAGGTGCCACATGTACTCCTTTTCTTTTTGCGAATACAGACTAACACGGCTGCTACTCTGAAACCTATCTTTTTTTGTTCTTCTAATAAAGTTCTGTTTAAGAATCTGATTGGGTTTTTTGGGTGTTAAAAATCCAAGGCTGGTCTGTGTGCATCTTGTTTATTCTCAAGCCTCCCCAGGAAAGGGGGTGTATGTGCTTGGGGGGATATTTTAGGGAAATGGGAACTCCAAGTCGTCCTTTCCCTGTTCTTTGTCTAAATCACTTGGTGGTGGCAGCATACTGTTAAAAGACAAGGTGAAGTTTGTGCCTTGGGAAAGTTTTTAACCTAAGTTGGGAAAAAGAAGCTTAGGGGGTCTTTCATGTGGGTCCCCACTTCTGCACCCTAGAGTTCAGAGTGGGGAAGGAACCCTGACAAATATAGATATCTATAGACTGTGATGAAGTCATCCCTTAGTCTTCTCTTTGTAAAGCTAAATAGATTGTGCTCTTTGAGTCTATCACTTTCATGTATTATGATACAGTCTTTAACTTTATGATCACATACTAATTTTTCCACAGGACTCCTGTTTCATTCAGAGCACAGGATGGATACACAAATGGATAGAATTTATGTTTCCCTAGTAACTGTATATCTGGCATTGTCTAACTTTCAAGGGCTTGATGTTGCAACCTAAACAACTTTGTTTAACATAGCCTTTTATATGTACTTTCCAGTATTGTTTAAATACATTTAATACCTTTGCATCACCTGTCCAACCAAAGTTCAAGGGTGTTTAGACTGAGGACCCCAATTTCAGCAAGGTATTTAAGCACAGGCCAAACATTAAGGATATGAATAGTCCCATTGACTTCAATGTTTATGTATAAATTCTCCCCTGACTTACTCCCTGTGCAAACCAATTGATCTCAATATATATAAATTCAGTTATATTGCAGGGGATGTGAATCTAGGCAGACTTCGGATAATGTATGGCACTAACACTGTGTGATCAAACAAAAATATTTCACATAGAATTATAGTTAAAATTTGCTACTATTTTAGCTTAGTCTACAATATTTCTTACCTGTTCCAAGATCACATAGTTCCCCACAATTTCCTGAAATAAAAAACAGATATAAGGTATTTAATCTAGGTGTGCAGATAATTTTCCAGTTACTGATCGCATATGAACCATATAGGATCTTTTTATCCAATTTATGACACACAAGATGCAAGGAAAAAGAATAATCTGCCAGTCAGTCAAGGTAACCTTTTTTCTTCAGCCTAAAATAATTTCTACAGTCCTTAACAAGAATCCACCACATTTTATGGCAATGCAATCCTGCTCTTAAAAAAGGAACTTTGTTACTGCCAAATTGATAGTTTCGGTGTTCTTTGGAATGTCATGCAGGTCAATAAGAACTCAATTTTTCAAGACACTGAGCACTAGAAGCTGGGAATGAGCGACAGGGGATGGATCACTTGATGATTGCCTGTTCTGTTCATTCCCTCTGGGGCACCTGGCATTGGCCACTGCCTGAAGACAGGATACTAGCCTAGATAGCTTCAGAGGGGTAGCCGTGTTAGTCTGGATCTGTAAAAGCAGCAAAGAGTCCTGTGGCACCTGATAGACTAACAGACGTATTGGAGCATAAGCTTTCGTGGGTGAATACCCACTTCGTCGGATGCATGGAGTGGAGATTTCCAGAGGCAGGTATAAATATGAAAGCAAGAATCAGGCTAGGGATAATTAGGTTAATTCAATCAGGGGTGATGACACCCTCTTCTGGCAGTTGGGGTGTGAACACCAAGGGAGGAGAGACTGCTTTTGTCCTTGGTGAGCCAGTCACAGTCTTTGTTAAATCCTGAGCTGATGGTGTCAAATTTGCAAATGAACTGAAGCTCAGCAGTTTCTCTTTGAAGTCTGGTCCTGAAGTTTTTTTGCTGCAGGATGGCTATCTTTAAATCTGCTATTGTGTGTCCATCATCCAAACTGGACAGTCCCTACGTAAAAGGATAAATGGACACAAATCAGATATTAGGAATGGCAATATACAAAAACCTGTAGGAGAACACTTCAATCTCGCTGGACACACAATAGCAGATTTAAAGGTAGCCATCCTGCAGCAAAAAAACTTCAGGACCAGACTTCAAAGAGAAACTGCTGAGCTTCAGTTCATTTGCAAATTTGACACCATCAACTCAGGATTAAACAAAGACTGTGAATGGCTGGCCAACTACAAAAGCAGTTTCCGTGCAACCGACGAAGTGGGTATTCACCCACGAAAGCTCATGCTCCAATACGTCTCTTAGTCTATAAGGTGCCACAGGACTCTTTGCCGCTTAGGCTAGATAGATCATTGGTCTGACCCAGTATGGTTGTTGTAACAGAAACTTGGTGGGGCAGTTCACATGACTGGAGCACTGTCATGGATGGGTATAAGCTGTTCAGAAAGGACAGGCATGGGAGAAAAGGTGGGGGAGTTGCATTGTATGTAAGAGAGCAGTATGATTGCTCAGAGCTCCAGTATGAAACTGGAAAAAAGCCTGTTGAGAGTCTTTGGGTTAAGTTTAGAGGCAAGAGCAACAAGGGTGATGTTGGTGGGTGTCTGCTACAGACCACCGGACCAGAAGGATGAGGTAGACGAGGCTTTCTTCAGACAACTAACTGAAGTTTCCAGATCACAGGCCCTGATTCTAATGGGGGACTTCAATCACCCTAGCATCTGCTGGGAGAGCAATACAGCAATACAAAGACAATCCAGAAAGTTTTTGGAGAGTGTTGGGGACAACTTCCTGGTACAAGTGTTGGAGGAACAAACTAGGGGGCGTGCTCCTCTTGACCTGCTGCTTACAAACAGGGAAGAATTGGTAGGGGAAGTAGAAGTGGGTGGCAACCTAGGCAGCAGTGACCATGAGATGGTTCAGTTCAGGATCCTCACAAAAGGAAGAAAGGAGAGTAGCAAAATATGGATCCTGGACTTCAGAAAAGCAGACTCCATCCTTCAAGGTTTTTAAGGCCAGGCTTGACAAAGCCCTGGCTGGAATGATTTATTTGGCGTTGGTCCTGCTTTGAGAAGGGGATTGGGCTAGATGATCTCCTGAAGTCTCTTCCAACCCTAATCTTCTATGACTCTATGATTCTTATGTTCTATTATCTTGCCTCAATAAACCACTTTGGGCCAAGTAGAGTGGGACAATTGCATCACATGTTTTACATCTGACATATTATAGGTATGCATATGCAGTCCAATACTTTCTACTTGTCTTTAATGAATATACATCCTTCTTTACTCAGCATTTTGCCCACTTTTCCCAAAGTGAAACTGACAATATCTGGCAAGATGTCTCCTCCTCCCTTTTCCTTTAATCTCCAAACCCACCTTCACGCTGTCCCACCCATCCACTCCAATGAAACAGAATAAAGGCCACATTGTGCCTCACCCTTATGTGCTCATAGAGGGTGCAACAAACAATCTCCCTCTTCTGGCACTCCCCATGTAAGCACTGGACACATCTTCAGGCTCTGGGCGATCTCCCCTCCTACCTGACCCCTCACCAGCCTGTGAATGGAACTGGGGGAGTGTACTGAACCCCACGGACTGGTGTTGCATTCTTCCTGCAGCCCAAGGACTGCAAAGAGCAATGTAGCAAAGTTGCACTGTTTAATCATCACTCAAGTTGTTAAACCGGAGTACATTGAAATGAGCCACTGCATATTCACACTCATGAAGGCATGCGCATCACATGACCTCCTCATTAACAAACTAAGGAAGTACAACCTAGATGGAGCTACTATAAGGTGGGTGCATAACTGGTTGGACAACAGTTCCCAAAGAGTAGTTATCAATGGTTCACAGTCATGCTGGAAGGGGATATCAAGTGGAGTTCCAGAGGGATCAGTTCTGGGTCCAGTTCTGTTTAAATCTCCATCAGTGATTTAGATAATGGCATAGAGAGTAAACTTATAAAGTTTGTGGATGATACCAAGCTGGGAGGGGTTGCAAGTGCTTTGCAGGATAGGATGAAAATTCAAAATGATCTGGACAAACTTGAGAAATGGTCTGAGGTAAATAGGATGAAATTCAATAAGGACAAATGCAAAGTACTCCACGTAGGAAGGAGCAATCACTTGCACACATACAAAATGGGAAATGACTGCCTACAAAGGAGTACTACGGAAAGGGATCTAGGGGTCATAGTGGACCACAAGCTAAATATGAGTCAACAGTGTAACACTGTTGCAAAAAAATCAAACATCATTCTGGGATGTATTAGCAGGAATGTTGTAAGCAAGACACGAGAAGTAATTCTTCCATTTTACTCCGCACTGATTAGGCCTCAACTGAAGTATTGCGTTTAGTTCTAGGTGCCGCATTTCAGGAAAGATGTGGACAAATTTGAAAAAGTCAAGAGAAGAGCAACAAAAAGGATTAAATGTCTAGAAAACATGACCTATGAGGGAAGATTGAAAGAACTGGGTTTGTTTAGTCTGGAAAAGAGAAGACTGAGAGGGGACATGATAACAGTTTCCAAGTACCTAAAAGGTTGTTACAAGGAAGAGGGAGGGAAAAATATTCTCTTTAACCTCTGACGATAGGACAAGAAGCAATGGGCTTAAATTGCAGCAAGGGAGGTTTAGGTTGAACATTAGGAAAAAATTCCTAACTGTCAGGGTGGTTAAGCACTGGAATAAATTGCCTAGTGAGGTTGTGGAATCTCCATCATTTGAGATTTTTAAAAGCAGGTGAGACAAATACCTGTCAGGGATGGTCTAGATGGTGCTTGGTCCTGCCATGAGTGCAGGGGACTGGACTAGATGACCTCTCGAGGTTCCTTCCAGTTCTACGATTCTATGATCATGAGCCACCAGGATGTTCTAGGGAGCAGTGTCCAGTGGAGCTCCTCACCCTCATCTCTTCCTCCCATCCTGGAAGGTTCTCAGGGTATCAAAAAGCAAGTGGCCCCAACCACCTCTCAGCTCCTTCCCCTAATTTGAGAATTCATAACATGAGACTCCAAAGAAGTAGGGAAGTTGGGTGGGGAGTGTGACTATGCAGAGGCTTTTCTTGGAGAACAACAGTTATGGGTAAGTAATCTGTATTTCCTCTTCAAGGGACTAAATGAGGGTATACTTATGGTGGAGGTCTCCAGTCTGGGATTCCAGTCAGAGGTGTGTACAGAGAGGCAGATCTATATATGAAAACCATTGCTTTTCAAGATGGCCTCATTGTACTTGCTGCTTGTAGTTTTGAGGCACCCATGGCACAGAAAGGAAAGCACCTCAGGAACACTTCTGAAAATGAAAAAGCTCTGGACCCCAGAGCTGAACAGAACATCCCTCGGGCTGTTAGCCCAACCACACAGCCTTTTGTCCCATGCCAGCTAGCCCTATTGCCCACTCTGGCAAACCTAATTTGTACGTAGCCAGGAAGCAAACCTCACACACCAGTAAATGTAGGTGATGGATATCTCAACCCTTAAGTGTGGCTGCAAAAGCTCCAGCTTAGTTAGTTATTTTTGAAAGACTTGATACAGGCCTCTCATTCCCTTGTAAGATGGGAGGAATTGAAGCTGGGTTCAAGGCACTGTCAGATGCTGGGCCTGACTGTTCCACTGGACCAGATTATCCAGGTTTGGTAAAGCAAAGGATGGTTTTCCCTAGATGTTTCTACCACCCTTTATGTGCAGCACTGATCTAAAGCAGACCTACAGCACTCAGTTTCTTCTCTGCAGATACATGGTCATGCACCTTTCATTTCTTGTAGAAGAAGATGGTTCCAGGCACCTCTTGTTTTCCTTGCAAAGAGGTTTTGAAACCACTAAGCAGTCCTTTTGGGGGCCATCAGTCACATCCTCTGACATCAGAATGGGCCTGCTTCTCCTACAGACACTGTGGAGCTGGAAAAAACTATGGATTCATGAGACATCTTGGAATCAATAGGACTGAGTGAGGGAAAGAGATGACAGCAACCTCACACTCTAAAAGAGCTTTTGAAGAAGGCATCAATTCTTAGCTTGTCAGATCTTCAGCAGCTGCATTCTTGTAAACCCGACTCTGGGCAACTGAATTTCTGCTGAAAATATTAGGGACAGATTTTCAAAAGGTTTAGATGCCTAAAGATGCATATAAGCACTTCTTGGGATTTTCAAAAATGTTTGTGCCCCATATTCCAGGAGTTAGGTTCATGGGCACTTCTGAAAGTCCCACTAGGTGCTTATCTGCATTGTTAGGCACCTAAACCTTTGAAAATCTGGTCCTAAGTCCTGAGGGATAGGCTGGATAACCTTCTAGAATCCAGGGAACTGAAAGATCTAGAAATGAATAAATGGTCTGGGAAGATGCTGAGAAGAAGAGAATCTAAGAATGGATTTGTCTCTCTCCTTTCACTTTCAGGATGAGGGTCTGTTGGGTGGAACATCAGAAGTTAAACCATCTGCTTAGCAAGCAAGACACCTACAAGTGTATGTATCTGGAAATGGCCAGACAGGAAGCACCAGGTAAAGACACCATCTTATAACTGAGTGATCCCCTAGCCACATCTGATCTGAAGCTTGTAATGCATTCCCCCCTTCCAGTGTTGTGAGGACCTGCACACTAGACTGTTTGTTCACACCACTAAAGAGTGGAGACTGCGGTATCAGAGTCCGATCACCTGGGAAGATTCAGGGGCTTCACTGTTCCAGAGCCACTGGACAAGGGACTTGCCCATATCCAGGTTGTTGGATCATCATGCTGGCTGAATCCCAGGCCACTGGATACCTCCTTGGGAGTCATGCACTAGCAGTCCCTCATGCCTGGCTGCCTGATCAAAGCTTTGCGGCTGCAGCTCCATGGTCTGCTGCAGGATTTGGGTTTTGTGGCCCCAGATCCAGATCTAGCTGCCAGATCCAAGTTTTGCAGCCCTGCATCCTCTGGGAAAGGGATCCAAAGGCCAGAGCAAATTCAGACACATGGCCAGGCCTGCTAGGTCAACCTGGACCAATTCAGGGACCTTGATAGTGAATGGATACTTAAATGGATGCTGGCCTTACAGATGACCAAATTTAAATGGACTGGATCTGAGGGGTGTGTGAGGTAGCCCTCCCACTTTCAAGAGTCCAGACAAAGCCCGCGCTGTGTGGGCATCTGCTTTTCTTTTCTTTCTCTATAGGAAATCAGACTAAGTGACAATCTATCTACTATAAACAGCATTTGACTCTGAATGGCAGAGAGAAAGAACAACAATGAAAGCAGCACGGAGGGTTCTGTGTGAGATCGATCAGAGCTCTCTGCACTTTCCATGGTAGGAAGGAGCTCAAGGGCAGCTGGGGCTGCTCCCCTTTTACACCCTCTGAACACTCTGGGGTGTGGGAGGGAAGAGAAGGGTGAGTGACCCCTGCAGACACTGCCTTCCAGAACTTTACGGTAGCTTCCAGCACTGGTGATTTGATCCTACAGTGGGAATATGCAGGGGCCATTCAAAGAATGACTGATAAAGTGATGTCTTTGACATTTAATACACCAATTCCATTTGCCATCACAGGAAGGTGTGAACTCAGCAATAGTAACAATTATAGAACAAAATTGCTGCTAGTTTCCCAAATATATTCAAAATATATTATAACAATCAATAGTGTTTAAGGTGCGTACTCTTACCACAAAGTTCCCGCCTACATTTGTTCAACAGGATGGTGATAGCGATGATGAAAGCAAGGCCAACTACTACCAAAATTGGTATATCCATCCAAACTGTGGCAAAGAATTATATAAGAATTATTACAAATTTCAGTTACTGTATTATATTGTCAGAAATATATTTCCCTTTCAGATATATATAAAAAAATGCTCAAAGAGTTCCCATTAGTTTTATTTCTGTGATTTTATTTGCTGCAAAATAGAAAAACAATATGGATAGATTTTGTTCTTTTTTGGAGAAAAAGGAAATAATTCCTAGTGAACACCAAGGCTTAGTCCTGATTCACAGAAGACCAGAAGCTGTAACATCACCTTATACAGCAGCACAAACCTTTTAAGAAACTATTTCATCTGTCTAAGAGCCCAATCCTGCAAACACTTATGTGTGTGCTTAACTTCACTTTATTACCAGTAGTCCCACTGAAATTAATTAAAACACGTGCTTGCAGAACTGGGAGCTTGACTTAGGTGCCTAAGTCCCATTTTAGATGACACTGCGACCCACGAAGCTCCTGTTTGGCTGCTGCCAAACCATGAAGGCACCTAAATTTGCTCAGCATCCACATTATTGCAGTAAAAGTTCCCTAACTGCTTATGTTTGTGGCCTGGGCATGCGCAAGGCTGCCTCACCTAAAGCACCCAGATGCCCTCCTCCTGCCTAAACCCCAGAGCCATCCACAAGCCTGGCGTTCCTCTGCCTGATGTGCTGTGGGGCCTGATGGAGTAGGTGCGCTCAAAGGCTGCCTAATTCCACACAAAATAGGGGAGGAAGATGACCTGCCCTGTACTAACTGGCTGTTCATTCTAAGCCCTCCTGTTCCCTCCCTCACAAACTCTGCCCCTCACTGAACCCCTTTACCCTCCTCAATTCTGCTGGTCTCCCTCGCCCATCTCCTTTCAACATCCCCCATCCCTTTACTTTTTGCTTATCCCCTCCTAACAAGAAAGAAAGAAAGAAAGAAAGAAAGAAAGAAAGAAAGAAAGAAAGAAAGAAAGAAAGAAAGAAAGAAAGAAAGAAAGAAAGAAAGAAAGAAAGAAAGATAACAGTGGCACTAACATGCCATTTTCTGCCATCCCACTGTTTCACTATGTTGGTTGTAATATTCCTTCCCCCACCATGTCTCTGTCTGGACTAGTTAGATTGTAGGCTCTTTGGGGCAGAGACCATCTGTTACTCTGTGTTTGTGTAGTTCCAAGCACAGAGAGGCCCCACTCTTGGCTGGCCCTTAGGCATGACGACAATAAACATGATTAATGTTAAATAATGATAATGTCAACTCTGGTCTCCCTGGTGTTGCTAATGGATTTGCTGGGGTCTCGGAGGATGCATTTTATGCCCTTCTAAACCTTTTAACTAAGGTTTCTTTTTTCCAAAATATTACCCAGTCCCTGAAGTTAAACAGGTGTTAAAAGACAACAACAACACAATTTTAAACATTCTAAATAAAAAAATGTCTTTCCCTCTCAACAGTCCATTTTCTCTCTTAGCTCTTGTGATGTACCTATTCCACTAGTTCTCTATACACCACTGAGTCTTCCAGCCAAGACAGAACATAGTTTGAATGTAAAAAACATAAGCAGAAGAAAGGAAAAGAAAGAAAAGTTTGTTTTAAACCTACTTTCTCCATCATGAAAAAGCTAAAAAGGGAACAAGCTTTGTCCCTTTGCAGGTCATTTTTAACAGGCAGTCCTTTTTCTATGATACTGACACTACAAAGAATCCCACATGTGGCAAGGCCAGATTTGGAACAGATGGAGAGAGTTCTCAGCAGGCTGAGGACAGGAATAAAAAAACTTCTCTCTGTCCTTAAGCACACCCTCTTCTTCCTCCAGGGCCCATCCATACCCCTAGAGGGCATCTTCCTCGCTCTCATCACACAGCTGTGGGTGCATGGCAGAGAATACATGCTCCCGAAGAGATCTCTGCTGGACACACCCCCCTGCCTCTGCTTCTCCTGGGGGAGGTGCTGATGTTTGCCATCTCCACCCCAATACAGAGCCTGTCATTGCTCCTTCTTCAGCAGAGGACGGCCTCTCTCCCCTACTTAGGCAGGGTGTTCAGGGTGTTATTATATCATGTGGTAGCTGCACATTGCATATAATCCATCATCAGAACCTCTGCAGATCTCCATATGGAAAAGGTTTCAGGTAAGGAAACAATTGCATATGCCACCTCCATGAATTGGAGTAAAGCAATGCAGTAACATCTCCTTTTCTTCCTTCTTCTTACATCCTCCCCCTTTTCATCCTCCTCCAAATACTAACCCACCTTCTCCCTGTCCCTTCCTGAGATGCTATTTCCCCTTGCCTCAGTAGGCCACCTCTCCCCCACTCCAATCTCTACCACCATCAGAATTTTAAAATACCTTGCTCTATGTTCCTGTTTCCATTCCAGAATATAATTTGCTCATTCTGGAATGGAAAATCAATTCTAATTGTGGGGGGAGGGGATGAAAAATGAGACACTAGACAGGTATGAACAATAAAGACTTCCAGTTTTTCCAAATATTTCAGTAGTCGTTTTTCCGTGTGTCTACAGTGTATTAATTTATATGGATTCTAATAGGAAATGTATTAATTATATCTATCTAGACCATCCAAGTTCTAATATTGGTGGCACAAACCACAGATTATAGTTTTACTTACAAGTAATACTGCAATTTTCATTTATAGGATTTGGAACAGGATCTGGAAAACAAATGGAGAAGAAGGTTGGCAAAATATAGATGAAGTGCACATATTTTCACTGGTATAGTACAGTTGATGGTAATGATGGATTCTCCTGTCACTTTGATGGGTGAGTGATATTACTGTTGATAAATTATAATCTACTGTGATATAAATTTAAATAGAGAGTGTATGGGTTTACAATACAAATTTCACATCAATATCTAGCATTCACATGAATGGATATCACAGATGCACAGAATTTACAACATATCTAGAGGAGAGTTCTCTCTTTTCCAGGGCTGCTGTCATGCCAGTAGCACCACACTGTTGTCATACATTGTGTCTGGTACAGCTGAGGACCACAAACCAGAAATGAGGTCTAGGCCTACCTCCATCATGCCACATTGGTTACAGCTCTGTCGTAGAAATGCATGTTCAGTGCATAGGCCCTTACTTCATCTGGGACTTTGCTGCATTCAGTGCACATCCAGGCCCCGCAAATTTATTTTATTCCTGCTTCCTTTTTATTTTAGTAATATCAGATTAACAGGAATATCAACTCTGGGTCTCCTTAGTTGTCGAGAATAGCGGTTCTCAAAGCCGGTCCGCCGTTTGTTCAGGGAAAGCCCCTGCCGGGTCAGACCGGTTTGTTTACCTGCTGCTTCCGCAGTTTTGGCCGATCGCGGCTCCCACTGGCCACAATTCACCGCTCCAGGCCAATGGGGGCTGCGGGAAGGGCAGCCAGCACGTCCCTTGGCCGCACCGCTTCCTGCAGCCCCCATTGGCCTGGAGCGGTGAACCGCAGCCAGTGGGAGCCGCGATCGGCCGAATCTGCGGATGCGGCAGGTAAACAAACCGGCCCGGCCCGCCAGGGGCTTTCCCTGAACAAGCAGCGGACCAGCTTTGAGAACCGTTGGTCTAGAAGATATGTTAAGGCTCTAAGATGATGCATGTGATTAACTGCACATGCTATAATCAAGGGAATTAGGGTACTAACTCTTTAAAAGAGTCCTTTCTCCAAAATGTTAGTCATTGAAGTTAAATAAGTATCAAAACCAATTTTTTTTAAACTGAATAAAAAAATCCCTTTCTTTTTGAATTGCTGACATTCACAATATTGGCTCTTTTCATTTAATAACTATTCTACTTCATCAGTTACCATACAATCTTCCAGACTAAACAGCATTGGAATTTGTCATGTAAAAAAAAAAGCATAAGATTAAATAAATAAAAATGCTGGCCTACTTAATTCATCATACAGATGCTAAAAGGGGCAGAAAAGCCAGTCCACCCCACCATTTTTAGATCACTTTTAAGAAGACGTCTCTTTCCTAGGATATTAAAACCACAAAATATCCTGCATGTGGTAAGGCCGGAGTTGGAACAAAGAAACACAGGTAACAGGAGGCTCTGACAAAGAAATACAAAATCTCTTTCCTTGAGAACCCATCTCCAGGGCTTTCTGTCCCCCAAGAGGGCATCCCACTCTCCTCCATCACTCAGATTTGGATAGAGGCATAGACCCTGTGGTTCTGTATGGCAGAAAATAGGTGCTAGTCAAGAGGTCACTACTGCCTCTGCTTCTTCTGTGGGAGTCACTGCATCTCTGAATGCTAGTATTTCCCTTACTATTATTTGTTTGTGTTATTACAGTAGATAGGAACCCTGCTCACAGAGTAGGACCCCATTTTGCTAGGTGCTGTTCAATCCAGCCCATTCCAGAACTTGCCATTGCCCCTGCTCTGGTAGAGGATGGCCTCTCTCTCCCCCAAGCAGGTGCACTGCTCGTGGTGTTGCTGTATCACGTGGCAGCCGCATATTGCATAGGGTCCATTCATCACTACATCTGCAGACCTCAACATCAAAGAGGAGTCAGGATAGGAATCACTTGCACCTGCAACCTCCCTCATCTGGAGTCAGGCAATACAATGACATCTTCTTTCCCTGCAGTGCCAGCGATTCCTCATATTCCCTGATCTCCCCGACCCTCCATTTATTAGTGGATGAACATTCCTCTTTTTTTTTTTGGTCCATTTCTAATCAGTGGTTGTCAGCACTTGCCCTCCCATTTTAGAAATGACGACCTGAATACTCAAGTGGATAGGACTTCCGTGTACATGCTGTTGATTATACTTGGGGTGTATTGGTTTGTTAGAATATGTTGCATTTACACTATATTTACTCCAACATTACACTTTTTGATTCATTTTGGATAGGTGTGTATATTTCAAAATAACACTACAAAGTAACTATAGTGTGATTTTTTTTAAAGACCTGGAAATCTAAATGAAATTTATGAATTACTGCCTTGATTCTGACCCTCCAGGATCTGATATTTGTCCCACAAACCATGATATAGTCACAGATTAAAGTTTCACCTACCAATAACATTGGAATTTGCAGTTGTAGGATTTAGAATGGGATCTGGAAAACAAAGGGATAAGAAGGTGGGCAAAATGTACATGAAGTGCACAGATTTTTCACGAATGTAGTACAGTTGATGGTGATGATGGATTTTACTGTCACCTTGACAGATGAGTGATATTAAAGTTGAGAATTTACCATACAAATTTCACATCAATATCTAGAATGCACAGGGATGGACACCACAGATTCACAGAATTTAAAATGTATCTAGAGGAGGGTTGTCTCTTTTCACCAGGGTGCTGCAATGCCAGCAGTAGCTCACTGTTGCAACACAAGCCTGGATTGTGTCTGGCCCACCTCAGGATCACAAAGCAGAAGTGTGGAACAGCCCTACGTCTGTCATGCCCTATTGGCTCCAGCTCTGTGAATAAATGCAAGTTCCACACAAAGGCCTTTACGCCATTTGGGACTTTATTGCATGCAGTGCTGCATGCCCCTCAGAACACAGAAATGGAGGAAGCCACACGCTCCATAGCCAATGAGGTGGAAGAGGCATTAGGCACAGACAGGGCCAGCAACACATATGGACTTGGAGAAATCCCCTAACATCAGCCCAAGGAGGAGAGGGCTGGAGAAAGCGATGCTGCGTGTGTTGTGTGACAGCTCCTGTAAATGCAGCACTCTCAGGCTCCCCAACTAACCAGGGACAAAACATAGGTAGGGACACACAGGGCTGGACCCTGCACATTGCCCCAAGAAGCCATCTTAACTTGTATTTTTATTATTCTTTTAAAGAGAGCAGATTCAGGAGGGGAAAAGGGCAGCCTTAACTCCCTTTTCTGCCTGAAGAAGGGAGATGAGATGTTAGGTCCTTCTCCTGCTGGGTCATCTCACCCTCCCTCTCCTCTAGGACGACACATTGATCACTAGAGGACCTTCTAACCTCCTTGCCCTTCTCAGCTCCTCTGATGTCCACACTCACAGAGAACTCCAGCACTAGCAGCATTTGGTCTTGTTCTTTGGAAAAGGAGCCAGGGTTCGTTGGTGGCAATTGCAGCTTCTGCTGTTCCTATTTTCCTGCTGCTGCATTGGCCTGAGATCGATGTCCCTACCCCAAACACCTTGGAAGCTGAGGCTGCTGGTGTACCCAACCCACAACTACAGCACGGGCCACATCCTTGGCCATTAACTTGTGCATCCGTTGCTTCTAAGAGGCCGAAGTGCCTGCTTAGGCTTCCTGCCAACTCCCCAGGTACCACCACATGCCAAACCAACTCCTGAGTGCATATTACTTCCTCCCTTCAGACAGTGGGAGAAACTTGTGTTCCCTGCCTTCCACCTCTTTCCTTACTTCCTTTGGAGCTCCCTGCAGAAGCTGTCCTCCTTCGAGGGGACCAACCCTCCTCTGACAAAGCAGCCGTGATACACCCTTCATTATTTACTTTCTTCTCTTCCCCACCTTACAAAATGGCTGAAAACTTGTTTCCTATTCCTGATATTTTTAGAAATGAACATTTATCCAAAACCCAAAAAGTGTTCAGAAAAAATGTGAACATTTTGGAGGAAAATGCTCATTTTTCTAAACCAGTGGTATGAAAATGATTGCAACCGTTTTTGAAAATATTCATGACTTTTTTTTGCCATCTCTAATCTATTATATATTTCAAATATCAGTTTAATAAATGTTTGGTATTTTTAAGAACTGAATTAAAAGGTATTCAAATAAAATAACTGACTACAAACCAATACACTTCTATCAAAGTTTAAAGCTTTATAAAATACTATACCTACAGAGAGCTACTGGGGAGAGAAATGACGAAACTTACAGGTGACCTTGAAATGACTTTGGAAAAGAAACACCCTCCCATCCCCCCGCCCAACACACACACATTCATGCTGAATATACAGGGCCTCAAATTTTATTTTATTTTATTTTATTTGGCTTGCTTTTTATCTTAGAAATATCAAGTTAACAGGAATATCAACTCCAATGTTCTTAGTTTTCTAGAAGATTTGTCTTAAAAGATGCACATGGTTAGGGTGACCAGACAGCAAGTGGGGACTGGGGGGGGTAATAGTAGCCTATATAAGACAAAGCCCCAAATATTGGGACTGTCCCTATAAAATCTGGACATCTGGTCACCCTATAACTACACATGTTGTAATCAAGGGGATTAGCATAGTGGCTCTTTGAGAAAGTGAGTCTTTTCTCCCAAAATGTTAGTCACTGAAGTTAAATAGGTATCAACAATTACAAACAAAACCCAGTGTATTTTAAACTGTCTGAATAAAAATCCCTTTCTTTCACAACTGCTTGACGTTCACAATCTTGGCTTATTTGTCATAATTATTCTACTTCATCAATTACCATAGAATCTTCCAGCTTAGACAGCACTGGAATTTGTCATGTAAAAAAACAAGCATAAACAAAAAAAAGGCCTACTTAATTTATCATACAGATGCTAAAAAGGGCAGAAAAGTTAGTCCCCCACCCTTTCAGGTCATCTTTAAGTCCCTTTCCTAGATATTAAAACCACAAAATAAACTGCATGTGGCAAGGTCAGAGCTGAAACAGAGAGAGAGACAGCTAACAAGGGATTCTGATCAAGAAATACAAAATCTTTTTTCCTTGAGAAACCCCTCTCCCCTACCCAAAGCCTTCTGTTCCCTGCCTCTCTCTCCTGCATCACTCAGCTTTGGACAAAGGCATAGACCATGTGGTTCTGTATGGCAGAAAATAGGTGCCTGTCTAAAGGGATGGGATCTCTGGGAGTCATGCTCACTCCTGCCTCTGATTCTCCTCAGGAAGATTCTGAGTCTCTGAATGCTCTTATTTCCCTTATTATTTGTTTGTGTTATTACAATAGATAGGAACCCTGCTCACAGAGTAGGACCCCATTTTGCTAGGTGCTGTTCAATCCAGCCCATTCCAGAACTTGCCATTGCCCCTGCTCTGGTAGAGGACGGCCTCTCTCTCCCCCAAGCAGGTGCACTGCTCACGGTGTTGCTGCATCACGTGGTAGCTGCATGTTGCAGAGGGTCCATCATCAGAACCTCTACAGACCTCCACATCAAAGAGGAGTCAGGAGAGAAATCACTTTCATCTGACACCTCCTCTAACTGGAGTCAAGCAATGCAGTGACATCTTCTTTCCCTGCAGAGCCAGCCCTTCCCCTTCTTCCCTTCTCTCAGCTATCCTCCATTTTGTAATGGATGAATATTCTTTTTGGGAGGGGACGGTGGGATTTCTAATTAGCGGTTCTCATCACGCCCCCTCCCATTTTAGAAACTGTGGGGGCCTGACTCTATCAGACATCAGCTCTGTCTGGTGAACTGCTGGCAGAAAGTGCATAACAGGAAACCCCAAAACCCTGAGCTTGCAAGTGTTTCACTGACAGAAAATTGCCAAGTACTTAAAAACAACCCCTTTAAGACAGCAGTAGGTCATGGCAGTGATAAACAATAAGCAAGGGTGGAGAATTTAGCAGGATAATTAGAGGATAATTATTGGGCCAAGACCAAGGACCAGAACTGCCCATCTGAGTAGGGGAGGGCTAATGCTTACAGTAAAGAGGAATTGCAAACAAACATCTGGGCTCACTCCTCAGGGTTAGGGAGGAGGGGAACATGTGGTACAGTAACTTGCAAGCTTGTAAACACTCTGATGCAATAAATGGTGATCTAGACTGAACAATCCAGCCTCTGGAGTCGATCCTTCCCTCTCTCTCAATTTCTACCCCCAACAGAAACAACGCCCTGAACACTGAGGTGGATACGACTTCCATATACATGCTGTTGATTAGACTTGGGGTGTTTTGGTTTGTTAGAATCCAAATAAATGAATTATATTGCGTTTGCACTATATTTATTCCAACATGACACTTTTTGATTCATTTTGTGGTAGGTGTGTATTTTTCAAAATAACACTACAAAGTAACTATGGTGTGAAAATTTTTTTAAAGACCTTGAAATCCAAAATGAAATGTATGAATTAGTGTCTTGATTCTGACCCTCCAGGATCTGATATTTGTCCCACAAACCATGATATATTCACAAATTAAAGTTTTACCTACCAATAACACTGGAATTTGCATTTGTAGCATTTGGAACAGGATCTGGAAAACAAATGAATAAGAAGGTGGCAAAATGTAGATGAAGTGCAGAGACTGCAATTGATGGTGATGATGGATTTTACTGTCGCCTTGACGGGTGAGTGTTATTAAAGTTGAGAATTTTTATCACAGAAGATTACACATCTGTTAAGATAATAAGGATTTAGAACACAAATTTTACATCAATATATAGAATTTACATAGTTGGATACCACAGATGCACAGAATTTACAATGTATCTAAAATAGGACTGCTTCCATGCCAGTAGAAGTTCACAAGTCTGGATTGTGTCTGGCCCAGCTCAGGACCACAAAGCAGAAGTGAGGATCAGGCCTACCTCTGGCATGCCCTTTTGGCTCTAGCTCTGACTTATAAATGAATGTTCCACACAAAGGCTTGTACTTAATTTGGGACTTTGCTGCATGCCCCTCAGAACACAGAAATGGAGGAAGCCACACGCTCCATGGCCAATGAGGTGGAAGAGGCATTTGGCACAGACAGGGCCAGTAACACAGGTGGACTTGGAGAAAGCCCCCCAACAGCAGCCCAAGGAGGAGAGGGCTGGTGAAAGTGTCGCTGTGTGTGAGTTGTGTGAGAATGCCCATAAATGCAGCGCTCTCAGGCTCCCCAACTAACCATGGACATAACATGGGCAGGGAGACACAGGGTTGGACAGATCCCTCCCCCTGCACCCTGCCCCGAGAACTGATCAACTTAATTTTTTATTATATTTTAAACAGAACAGGTTCGGGGTGGAAGGGGCAGCCTTAACTCCCTTTATCCAGCTGAAGAAGTCCTGCTCATGAGAAGTTAGGTCCTTCTCCAGCTGGGTCACCTCCCTCTCTCACTCCCCAAGGGCCACACGTTGATCTCAAGAGGCCCTTCTCTCCTCCTTGCTGTTCTCAGCTCCTCAGTTGTCCACACTCACAGAAAACTCCAGCACTAGCAGCACTTGATCTTGTTCTTTGGAAAAGGAGCCAAAGGTCATTGGTGGTGATTCCTGCTTCTGCTCTTTCTTCATTTTCTGTTGCTGGGTTGGCCTGAGGCTGAGGTCCCCATCTCCAAAATCTTGGATGCTAGGGCTGCTGGTGTAACCAGCTCACAACTGCAGCATGAGCCACATCCTTGGCCATTAACTTGTGCATCCATTGCTTCTAAGAGGCCAAAGTGCCTGCTTAGGTTTCCACCCAACTCCCCACTATCACCACATGTCAAACCTGCTCCTGAGTGCATCTTACTCCCTCCCTTCAGACAGTGGAAAAAACCTCTGTTCCCCACCCCTCTACCTCCTTGCTCAAATCCTCTGCAGCTCCCTGCAGAAGCTGCCCTCTCTCCAGGGGACCTACCTCCTCTGACTTTGCAGCCATGATGCACCTAAATTTCTTCACCATCTACTCTTCACCACCTCACAAAATGGCTGAAAACTTGTTTCCTACTCCTGCCATTTTTAGAAATGAATATTTATCCAAAACATGAAAAGTGTTCAGAAAAAAAAATGTGAAAATTTTGAAAAAAAGCCTTATTTTTCTAAAGCTGTGTGATGAAAAAAGTAATGACTAATTTCAAAAATGGTTGCATTCGTATTTTTTTTACCATTTTTAATAAATATATTATATATTTCAAATAGCAGGTTAATAAACGTTTAGTATTTTTATAATCTAAATTTAAAGACATTCAAATAAAATAACTGTCAATGATCAAGTGAAATTCTATAGAAGTTTAAAGCGTCAGAAAGTTCTTTAGCTATAGAGAGCTACTGCAGTGCAAAATGACAGAACTTAGGGGTGACTTTGAAAGTACTTTGGAAAGAAAATTGTTTTCCCCCACACAAATTTATGCTGTATATACAGGGCCTAAAATTTTATTTATTTCATTTTATTTTATTCCTGCTTACTTTTTATCTTAGAAATATCAGGCTAAGAGGAATATCTCTTCCAGTCTCCATAGTTTTTTAGAAAATTTGTTAAGGGTATTAAAAGAAGCAAATGGTTAACTACACATGCTGTAATCAAGGGAATTAGAGTATTGGCTCTCTGAGAAAGAAAGTCTTTCCCCCAAAATTTTAGTCATAAAAGTTAAATAGGTATCAACGATAACCAAATACCACCACCGCAAAGAAAACAAAACCAATGTATTTTAAACTGTCGGAATAAAAATTCCTTTCTTTCTCAGCTGCTTGACATTCACAGTCTTGGCTCTTTTGATGTCATAATTACACGACTTCATTAGTTACCACAGAATCTTTCAGCCTAGATAGCACTAGAATTTGTCATGGAAAAAAAGCAAGCATAAGAATAAATAAATAAAAAGCAGACCTACTTAACTGATCCTACAGATGCAAAAAACGGGGCAGAAAAAGCCCCCTCTCCTCCTTTTAAGGTCACCTTTAAGACGACATCCCGTTCCTAGGATATTGAAATATCCTGCATATGGCAAGACCAGAGTTGTAACAGAGAGAGACAGCTAACAGGGGGATCTGATGAAGAAATATAGAATATTTGTCATTGAGTAATCCCTCTCCCCTCTCCAGCACTGTCTATTCCCCGAGAGGGCACGCCTCTCTCGTCCATATCTCAGCTTTGGACAGAGGCACACAGCCTGTGGTTCTGTATGGCAGAAAGTAGGGCAACAAAAATGATTAGGGGTCTGGAACACATGACTTATGAGGAGAGGCTGAGGGAACTGGGATTGTTTAGTCTGCAGAAGAGAAGAGTGAGGGGGGATTTGATAGCTGCTTTCAACTACCTGAGAGGTGGTTCCAAAGAGGATGGTTCTAGACTATTCTCAGTGGTAGAAGATGACAGGACAAGGAGTAATGGTCTCAAGTTGCAGTGGGGGAGGTTTAGGTTGGATATTAGGAAAAACTTTTTCACTAGGAGGGTGGTGAAACACTGGAATGCATTACCTAGGGAAGTGGTAGAATCTCCTTCTTTAGAAGTTTTTAAGGTCAGGCTTGACAAAGCCCTGGCTGGGATGATTTAATTGGGGATTGGTCCTGCTTTGAGTAGGGGGTTGGACTAGATGACCTCCTGAGGTCCTTTCCAACCCTGATATTCTATGATTCTATGAAAATAGGTGCCAGTCAAAAGACAAGGGATCTCTCTGGATCACGCTCACTCCTTCCTCTGCTTCTCCTCAGGAAGATTCTGCGTCTCTGAATGTCAGTATTTTCATTATTAATTATTATTATTATTATTTGGTTTATGTACTATAGTAGATAGGAGCTCTAGTCACAGACAAGGACCCCATTGTGCTAAGTGGACTAGGGACCGAATGGCTAGGCAGCAGTTCTGCGGAAAAGGACCTAGGGGTGACAGTGGACGAGAAGCTGGATATGAGTCAGCAGTGTGCCCTTGTTGCCAAGAAGGCCAATGGCATTTTGGGATGTATAAGTAGGGGCATAGCGAGCAGATCGAGGGACGTGATCGTTCCCCTCTATTCGACACTGGTGAGGCCTCATCTGGAGTACTGTGTCCAGTTTTGGGCCCCACACTACAAGAAGGATGTGGATAAATTGGAGAGAGTCCAGCGAAGGGCAACAAAAATGATTAGGGTGCTGTTCAATCCAGCCCATTCCAGAGCCAGCCGTTGCCCCTGCTCTGTTAGAGGATGGCCTCTCTTTCCCCAAAGCAGGTGCAGTGCTCAGGGTGATGCTGCATCATGTGGTAATTGTATTTTGCAAAGGGACCATTCTCACAACAGACCTCCATATCAAAGAAGTATCAGGTGAGGAATCACTTGCACCTGCCACCTCCTTGAACTGGAGTCATGCAGTGCGGTGACATCTCCTTTCCCTGCAGAGCCAGCCCTTCCCCTTCTTCCCTCCTATCCCCTGCCCTCTATTTATTAGTGGATGAACGTTCCTCTTTTTTCTCTGGTCCATTTCTAATCAGTGGTTGTCATCACAGCCCCACCCATTTTGGAAATGGCACCCTGAGGACTCAAGGTGCATAGGACTTACACGTGAAAGCTGTTGATTAGACTGGGGTGTGTTTTGGTTTGTTAGAATCCAGATTAATTATGTTGCATTTACACAACATTTCCTCCAACGTTACACTTTGATACATTTTGTGGTAGGTGTGTATATTTCAAAACAACATTACAAAGTAATTATTGTTGTCATAAATATAAAGGGAAGGGTAAACCCCTTTAAAATCCTTTTTGGCCAGAGGAAAAATCCTCTCATCGGTAAAGGGTTAAGAAGCTAAAGGTAACCTCGCTGGCACCTGACCAAAATGACCAATGAGGAGACAAGATACTTTCAAAAGCTGGGAGGAGGGAGAAAAACAAAGGGTCTGTGTCTGTCTGTGTGATGCTTTTGCCAGGGACAGAACAGGAATGGAGTCTTAGAACTTAGTAAGTAATCTAGCTAGGTATGTGTTAGATTAGGATTTCTTTAAATGGCTGAGAAAATAGCTGTGCTGAATAGAATGAATATTCCTGTCTGTGTGTCTTTTTTGTAACTTAAGGTTTCGCCTAGAGGGATTTTCTATGTTTTGAATCTAATTACCCTGTAAGGTATCTACCATCCTGATTTTACAGAGGTGATTCCTTTTTTACTTCTATTAAAAGTCTTCTTGTAAGAAAACTGAATGCTTTTTCATTGTTCTAAGATCAAGGGTTTGGGTCTGTGGTCACCTATGCAAATTGGTGAGGATTTTTACCAAACCTTCCCCAGAAAGTGGGGTGCAAGGGTTGGGAGGATTTGGGGGGGGAAAGATGTGTCCAAACTACATTTTTTCAGGAACCCAGATAAAGTTTGGTGGTGGCAGTGGAAGTCCAGGGGCAAAGGGTAAAATAGTTTGTACCTTGGGGAAGTTTTAACCTAAGCTGGTAAAAGTAAGCTTAGGAGGTTTTCATGCAGGTCCCCACATCTGTACCCTAGAGTTCAGAGTGGGTGTGACGGGTTCAGTCGGTCCTCCGAGCCCCTAGGGGCAATGGAGAGCTATGGTCCCACTGGCATGCCTTAGTCACACCTTTCGGGCACTGGGGAATTAGCAGGGAAGGTGTGCCGGCTGGAGTCTGCAGCGCACCCCTCAGGCAGGGGAGCGCTGGCACGCGTCTGCGGCGCACAGTTCTGCTACCCAAGGCAGGTTGGCCGGGTTAGGGGAACGCAGGCCCTCCCAACTCCACTGCGTTCCAGCCCAGGGCCCCGACAGTGGCGGGAGGCAAAGGTCCCACCGCTAGGTCAGCGGGGGGCCATCCGCGCCCACTGACCAAACACATCCTCCCCACAGTGCAGTTCTGCCCCTGGGCTACTTCCTACCCAGTCTCTCAATCAGGTCTCTCCGGTCCCTCCAGCTCGTCCGGGTATTCCGCTGCTGGCAGCTCCAGCTCCCCCTCTGTGTCGGGCCCACGCTGGCCCGGACTACAGCCGGGCCCCTCCAGGTCCTCCGGGTACTCAGTGGCTGGCAGTCCTGGTCGCCACAGGCCTTCCTCCCGGTCAGGTTCCTCCTGGCCCCGGGCCTCCCCTGGGTCGGTAGCAGGATCGCAAGGGAGCAGCCTGTGTCCATCTCCCTCCCTGGTGCTCTCCTCACTGGGCAAAGGGCCTCGCCCTTTGTACTTCCTGTCCCACCCTTCCCCTTCCGGTGATTGGCGTAAACTTGGTCTGGCCCCGCCCACTCAGGCTGAGAGGGTGGCTCTTTAGGTCTGGCCCCGCCCACTCAGGTGGTCTGGCCCCGCCCACTCAGGTGGTCTGGCCCCGCCCACTCAGGCTCTGAGAGGGTGGTTCGGAGGGAAGCCACCCTGGCTCCCTACAGTGGGGAAGGAACCTTGACAATTGTGTGGAAAATACAATAGATTTAAAGTACTTGGACTCTAAAATGAAATGTATGAATTATTGTCTTTGTTCTGACACTCCAGCTTCTGATATTTGTCCCACAAACCATGATATAGTCCCAGATAAAAGTTTCATTTACCAGTAACATTGGAACTAGCGCTTATAGGATTTGGAACAGGATGTGGAATTCAGATTCATAACAATGAGGGCAAAATGTAGATGAAGTACGTAGATTTTCCATGAATGTCGTATAGTTGATGGTGATGATGGATTTTACTGTCACCTTGACAGATGAGTGATATTAAAGTTGATAATATACATCACAGTAGATTATAAATGTATACAGATTTACCATACAAATTTCACATCAATATCTAGAACCTACAGGGACGGAAACCACAGATGGCCAGAATTTACAATGTATCTTGAGGAGGGTTGTCTCTTTCCACTGGGGTACTGGAATGCCAGCAGCAGCTCACTGTTGCAACACAAGCCTGGGTTGTGTCTGGCCCAGCAGAAGGGAGGATCAGGCCTACCTCTGGCATGCCCTTTTGGCTCCAGCTCTGACTAATAAATGCAAGTTCCGCACAAAGGCCATTACTCCATTTGGAACTTTGTTTGCATTTGGTGCTGTGTGCCCCTCAGAACACAGAAATGGAGGAAGCCACATGCTCCATGGCCAATGAGGTGGAAGAGGCATTTGGCACAGACAGGTCCAGCGACACAGATGGACTTGGAAAAAGCCCCCCAACAGCAGCCCAAGGAGGAGAGGGCCTGGGAAAGTGTAGCTGTGTGTTTGTTGTGTGAGAGCGCCCATAAATGCGGTGCTCTCAGGTTCCCCAGCTAACCACGTACAAAACATGGATAGGAACACACAGAGTTGGACAAATCCCTCCCCTTCACATTGCCCCAAGAACCGATCTAAACTTATATTTTTATTATTCTTTTAAAGAGAGCAGGTTCATGATGGGGAAAGTGCAGCCTTAACTACCTTTATCTGCCTGAAGAAGGCCTGCTTATGAGACTTTAGGTCGTTCTCCGGCTGGGTCATCTCACCCTCCCTCTCCTCTAGGACCACTCGTTGATCTCTAGAGGTCCTTCTCTCCTCCTTGCCCTTCTCAGCTCCTCTGGTGTCCACATTCACAGAAAACTCCAGCACTAGCAGCACTTGGTCTTGTTCTTTGGAAAAGGAGCCAAGGCTTATTGGTGGCAATTGCAGCTTCTGCTGTTCCTTTTTTCCTGCGGCTAGGTTGCCCTGGGGCTGAGATCGCCACCCCAAACCCCTTGGAAGCTGGGGCTGCTGGTGTACCCAACTCACAACTGCAACACAGGCTGCATCCTTAGCCATTAACTTATGTATCAGTTGGTCCCAAGAGGCTGAAATGCCTGCTTATGCTTCCTCCCAACTCCTCAGCTGCCACCACATGTCAAACCAGCTTCTGAGTGCATATTATGCCCTCCCTTCACAGAATGGGACAAACCTCTGTACCCCACCTCCACCTCCTTCCTCACTTCCTCTGCAGCTCCCTGCAGAACCTGCCCTCCCCTCCATGGGACACACCTCCTCTGAAAAAGCACCCACCCTTCTTCATCTTCTGCTCTTCCCCACCTCAGAAAATGGTTCATAAATTGTTTCCTATTCTTGCCATTTTTAGAAATCAACATTTATCCCAAAACAGAACAAATGTTCAGAAAAAAATGTGAAATTTTTGAAAAAAAAAACAACCCCACAAACCCACCCTTATTTTTCTAAACCAGTGGGATGGAAATGAAGGCAACCATTCTTGAAATTAATCATGACTTTTTTTTTCTTTTTTTGCCATCACAAATATATATTTGAAATATCAGTTTAAAATTAATTCCTAAAATATTACTGTTTAGTAAAGTCATTAAAATAAAGTAACTGACAACAATCCAATACTATTTTTTTGAAGTTTAAAGCACCATAAAATACTTTAGCTATAGAGAGCTACTGGTGTGACAAATGAAAGAACTTACAGGTGACCTTGAAAGGAGATTGCAAAAAAAACCTCATCTTTTTCCCCCCACATTTCATTCCTTGTATACAGGGCTGGAAATTTTATTTTATTTTATTTTATTTTATTCCTGCTTGGTTTTTTATCTTAGAATTATCAGGCTGACAGGAATATCAATTCTGGTTTCCTTAGTTTTCTAAAAGATTTGTTAAATGTCTTAGAAGATTCACATTGTTAACAAAACATGCTGTAATCCTGGGAAAAAGGGATTGGATTTTAGAGAAATAGAGTCTTTTCTCCAAAATGTTAGTCACTGAAGTTAAAAAAATACAACAGTGTATTTTAAACTGTCTGAATAAAAATCCCTTTATTTCACAACTGCTTGACATTCACAATCTTGATTCTTTTAATGTCATAACTACACTACTTCATTAGTTACCACAGAATCTTCCAGGGTAGACAGCACTGGAATTTCTCATGTAAAAAAGCAAGCATAAGAATAAATAAATAAAAAGACAGGCTTACTTAATTCATCATACAGATGCTAAAAGGGGCAGAAAGGGCTAGTCCCCCCACTCCCCGCCACACCCTATAGGTCACCTTTAAAAAACCCCGACCCTTTCCTAGGGTATTAAAACCACAAACTATCCCGCATGTGGAACGGTCAGAGTTGTAACAGAGAGAGACAGCTAACAGTGAGTATGATCAAGAAATACAAAATCTCTTTCCTTCAGAAACCACTCTCCCCAAACCAGGGCCTTTCTGTCCCCCAAGAGGCCATCCCGCTCTCCTCAATCATTCAGCTTTAGACAGAGGCATAGACCCCCGTGGTTCTCTATGGCAGAAAATAGGTGCTAGTCAAAAGAGATGGGATCTTTTTGGGTCCCGCTCACTCCTGCCTCTGCATCTTCTTGGGGAGACACTGCATCTCTGAATGCTAGTATTTCATTTATTATTATTTATTTCTGTTATTACAGTAGATAGGAGCCCTAGTTACAGACCAGTATCCCATTTTGCTAGGTGCTGGTAGAGGATGGCCTCTTTCGCCTCCAAGCAGGTGCACTGCTCAGGGTATGGCTGCATCATATGGTAGCTGCATGTTGCGTAGGATCCATCATCACAACCTCTGCAGGCCTCCACATCAAAGAAGTGTCAGGTGAGGAATGACTTGCACCTGCCATCTCCTTGAACTGGGGTCATGCAGTGCTGTAATACCTTTCCCTGCAGAGCCAGCCCTTCCCCTTCTTCCCTCCTCTCCCCGACCCTCCATGTATTAGTGGATGAAAGTTCGTCTTTTTTTGGTCTATTTCTAATCAGTGGTTGTCATCACAGCCCCACCCATTTTCGAAATGAAGCCCTGAATACTCAGCTGGATAGGACTTCCGTCTGCATGCTGTTGATTAGACTGGGGGTGTTTTGGTTTGTTAGAATCCAAATAAATTAATTATGTTGCATTTACACTATATTTATTCCAAAATTATATTTTTAATATGTTTTGTGGTAGGTGGGTATATTTCAAAATAACAGTATTAAGTAGCTATGGTGTAAAAAACAATAGATTTAATGTACGTTGACTCTAAAATGATATGTCTGAATTACTGTCTTGGCTCTGATACTCCAGCTTCTGATATTTGTCCCACAAACCATGATATATTCACACATTAAAATTTCACTTACCAGGAGCCCTGGAACTTGCATTTGTAGGATTTGGAACAGGATCTGGAAAGTAAATGGATAAGAAGCTGGGCAAAATGTTGATGAAGTGCATAATTTTTTCATGAATATCACTGATTATCTCTCTTGTTTATTTTAGGGGAGATTATCAAACACACTAACAACATTTACACTCACAATTCCCATTGGAAGTCAATAACATTTGGGTGCTTAACTCCCATTTGTGTTTTTTGAATTTCCCTGCAATATGTATGCTGTTGATTAGACTGGGGATAGTTTGGGTTTGTTACAATCCAAATAAATTAATTATGTTGCATTTACACTATATTTACTCCAACATTACACTTTTTGATACATTTTGTGGTGGGTGTGCATATTTCAAAATAACACTACGAAGTAACTATGATGGAAAAAAACCACCAATAGATTTAAATTACTTGGACTTTAAAATGAAATATATGAATTACTGTCTTGATTCTGACTCTCCAGCTTCTGATATATGTCCCATTAACCATGATATACTTCACAGATTAAAGTTTCATTTACCAGGAATTATCAAGTTTGTAGTTACACTGTTCTCTGTGGGTGAAATTCAATCCAGAGCAGATTTAATTCTCCAACGTAAATGTGTCTGTGTGTGATAATAAAGTGCACATAATACACCTTTTGCACACCGGAAATTGTGAGATTACTTACCAGAGTAATCCCTGATCCCAGTTGGAGCAGCCCGAGCTTAAAAATATAACCAGAAGGTAGATTATGTACATTTTAGTAATTTTTCAGGTTCACAAGTTAATTACACTGCGTTCCTGAAATATTAAGGTAATTAGAATGGAGCCGCATAGTGTTAAATTCTGGCTCACTCTCACAGAGGTACACACTGAGGAGAGAGTGCTAAGAAACTTCCCTCTGCCTGGTAAAGGGCTTAGAAGGATTAAAATCTTCATGTTCACACCATAGTCCTTGCACTCTTCTGTCTACTACCCAGGGGTGAATAGTGCCCAAGAGGGTTGGGGAGAGACAGGGAGTGAGCAAAGCTCTGATTCCACCCATGTGCCGGTGGGTGGAGGAGAAAGAGAGACTATGTGTCATTCCTTAAAGGGATGTTGCAGTGTCTGTACTTAATCCATTCATCTGAGGATTCTGTGAGGTTATGCACCTGGGCGGTCACTGCCCTTTCCCACAGGCTACATCCTATGGGTTACAGCTGATAGTGTGGAGAAAAGTTATTTGCCACCTGTGACTTCTGTCACACAAGCCTTAGAGATTTTTTTTCTGCAGATTCATTGTTTCCTTTCTTGTTAGAGTCTGACTCCCCATCCCAATATTACTTTGTGTAGTCATATGGCTGCATTGGGACAGATCACTAATTAAGGAGTCTGAGCATATGCAGCCATTATGTTTCTGCAGCTGGAGTTATCATTTATGGTCCTGTCTATCTGCCTAATTTGGTGTCACTTATTTTCCACATAGATTTTTCACTTGAGAGGACTTTTCTGAAGTTTTCCATTTTCACAGCACTCTAAAGTGCTATAGTATGTTTGTGTAAAGAGACTATAAGAAGTTATATTGTAACTTTCATAAACATCTTTTGTTAATTTTAAAATTTACTTCTTCTAATTATGATAAAAATAAACAGTAAAAAAGCTAACCTGGAAGAAAACATAAGACCAAAAATAAAACCTGGAAAGGTACAGTTAATTTAAAACAGAGTCCTATTTTAACAGGATACACAGAACGCATGTTATTCTCCTTCTGTTTTGTGCAATTTATATTTCTCATCCATGTATGACCTGAAAAATAAAGAGTAAGATACAGTAAGTAATTTTAAAAATATAAAATAATGTTAACTGATTCAGGGTCAGAACTTGCTCAGGGCTCTTGTGAACTTTTAAATCCTTTTTATTTACTGCTTTTTTGTAGTTTCTAAAACCCTTTTCTCACAGGTTCTGACTCCCCCATCCAAGTCCCACCCCCGCCCCCACCATCCACATAAACACTATCTTTATCTTGTGTTTTTATGGCATCTGAACCATTCTGCCCTTTTACCTGGTGAATTTCTAGTTTTCCTCACACAAGATGCCAAGCACTATGCTCCAGCAAAGCATTTAAATACAAGATTAGCCTGAAGCACATGAGTAGCCCCAAGGAAGTCAGTTAACCTAATTAAATTTAAGCATGCACTGAAATACTGTGCAGTATTAGGGAACTTTGCAGGATCATTACTATTATTTTTATTATCATAGAGCCTAGGAGCCTATAGTATGGACCAGGATTCCATTGTGCAAGGCGCTGTACAAAAATAGAGCAAAAAAGACAGTCCTTGCCCCAAAGAGTTTACAATCTAAATATAAGACAGAAGACAGAGACAGACAGATGAGGAAATACAAGGAAACAAGACAAGCCCTTAATCACCATTGCACTGGCTATCACTGAACAATCCTAAAACACCTTAATGTTTAGAATTAAACATTCTGAACTAACTCACACACTTAGTCCCTTTAAAGTCAGGGAGCAGGCCTGGATCTACAGAAGCAATAATTAATGCTAAGGTTTGTTATTTATTAGTATGACATTCTGTACCTCGTGGGAACACCCTATACCCCATGTTCATCCTTATAAAATGATTGCGTGGTATCCAATGCAAAGTTTGTCATGGTGGGTGTCTTCGGAAGGATCATGATGCACTGAGTATTGTTGTTATAGTGATGTTATAGGTTATAATTTCATATATATAATTATGAGGCTGAAAATGTATCCTCATGGCTTAAAATAAGACCAGGCGAAAAGTCTCCAAGAGCAGAGAGGCTGTTCACACCTCATCAGGGCATGTATGGGACAAACACAGCCCAGCCTCCCAGGAACAAAGGACACTGGCCTAGGCAGCAACAAAGGGATCTGTTGGACTCTCGAGTGAGTCACTCCCTTTCCTTTGATCAGTTTGGGACTGCGATGAGGTAATGGTCACCTGACTCTGAAGGGTGGGGGGGAGACAAAGCCAAGAGGGAGGAAAGGACATGATAAAAGGGAGAGATGTTTGCCCTGCTCTTCCTCTTTCTTCCACCTCCATCTACAGACATCACCACCAAGTGACTGCATTGCTGATCAAAAGGGAGAGCCTGACTGAAGGGCAACCACCCAGCCTGTGGTGCGAAGCATCTCAGTTTGTAAGGGCATTGAAAATGTTAAGATCAGCTTGGAATGTGTTTTGCTTTTATTTCATTTGACCAAATCTGACTTGTTATGCTTTCACTTACAATCACTTAAAATTTATCTTTGTAGTTAATAAGTCTATTTGTTTATCCTACCTGAAGCAGTGCATTTGGTTTGAAGCATGTCAGAGACTCCCTTTGGGACAGCAAGCCTGGTACATATCAATTTCTTTGTGAAATTGATGAACTCATATCAGCTTGCAGCATCCAGCGGGCATAACTGGACACTGCAAGACAGAGGTTCCTAGGGTTGTGACTGGGACTGGAGATATTGGCTTGTGTCATTCGGTTGCACAATCCAAGGAGGAGCTTACATGCCAGAGGCTGTGCGTGAACAGCCCAGAAATGCAGGTTCTCACAGCAGAGCAGGGTAAGGCTGGCTCCCAGAGTCAAGGATTGGAGTGTCCTGGCAGATCACCAGTCCAGATAATACCAGAGGGGAACATCACAATTAATATCTCAGGCCCAGGCCTACAAAGGGACTTAGGTATTGCTGACTGTTTCATTTTTCTGTGGGTGAAACTGGAAAGTTGTTTTTGACTTTTTGTAACTTGTCTCAAAAAGGTCACCATTGGTTCTGTTACCACAGGTAAAATCTTTTGCAATATCTGGTTAGCCTTAAAGAGCCAGGATAAAAGAAAGTGTCCTTTCGCTTCCCCACTACTCCCAAAAGGAGTGATTGCAAAAGGGCTTTTAGCACAGTAGAACCTCAGAGTTACGAACACCTCGAGAATGGAGGTTGTTTGTAACTCTGAAATGTTCGTAACTCTGAACAAAATGTTATGGTTCTTTCAAAAGTTTACAGCTGAACATTGACTTAATATAGCTTTGAAACTTTACTATGCAGAAGAAAAATGCTGCTTTTAACCATCTGAATTTAAATTAAACAAGCACAGTAACCATTTCCTTCCCTTGTCAAATCTTTTTTAATCTTTCCCTTTATATTTTTTAACAGTTTACATTTAATACGGTACTGTGCTGCATTTGCTTTTTTATTCTATTTTATTTTATTTTATTTTATTTGTCTCTGCTGCTTCCTGATTGTGTACTTCCAGTTCCAAATGAGGTGTGTGGTTGACCGGTCAGTTTGTGACACTGTTGTTCATAGCACTGAGGTTCCACAGTATATCAAAGATCTATATTCCTGCTTCTAACTTCCCATCCCATGGGTCTCTCCCTAGGAATGAATTATCTGGGCCAAAGATACTAAGTTTAGGAAGTTAGCCACTAATTAATATCTTCTAAAGCCATCTATTGACAAAAAGCAATTGAGAGAATAACCAGATAGATTGAATGGCTGGTTCAGGAAACTGACTTTCATTTTTGAAAAACTGGAGAGGTCCCAGTAAATTGACAAAAGGAAAAGATGATACGTCTGAGGGAAGGGAGCAGAAGGAGACTCCGCCGATTGGAAGGTATGGGATGCACTGTCCTGGGGTTGGGGGTTCCACGACCACCGCTCCCAAGAGAAGGAGGCGGGTGGTGGTGGTCGGGGACTCTCTCCTCAGGGGGACTGAGTCATCTATCTGCCGCCCCGACCGGGAAAACCGAGAAGGCTGCTGCTTGCCAGGAGCTAAGATTCGCGATGTGACGGAGAGACTGCCGAGACTCATCAAGCCCTCAGATCGCTACCCCTTCCTGCTTCTTCACGTGGGCACGAATGATACTGCCAAGAATGACCTTGAGGGGATCACTGCGGACTACGTGGCTCTGGGAAGAAGGATAAAGGAGTTTGAGGTGCAAGTGGTGTTCTCATCCATCCTCCCCGTGGAAGGAAAAGGCCTAGGTAGAGACCGTCGAATCGTGGAAGTCAATGAATGGCTACGCAGGTGGTGTCGGAGAGAAGGCTTTGGATTCTTTGACCATGGGATGGTGTTCCAAGAAGGAGTGCTAGGCAGAGTGGGGCTCCACCTAACGAAGAGAGGGAAGAGCATCTTCGCAAGCAGGCTGGCTAACCTAGTGAGGAGGGCTTTAAACTAGGTTCACCAGGGCAAGAAGACCAAAGCCCTGAGGTAAGTGGGGAAGTGGGATACCGGGAGGAGGCACGAGCAGGAGCGCGTGAGAGGGGAGGGCTCCTGCCTCATACTGAGAAAGAGGGGCGATCAGCAGGTTACCTCAAGTGCCTATACACAAATGCACGAAGCCTGGGAAACAAGCAGGGAGAACTGGAAGTCCTGGCACAGTCAAGGAATTATGATGTGATTGGAATAACAGAGACTTGGTGGGATAACTCACATGACTGGAGTACTGTCATTGATGGATATAAGCTGTTCAGGAAGGACAGGAAGGGCAGAAAATGTGGGGGAGTTGCACTGTATGTAAGAGAGCAGTATGACTGCTCAGAGCTCAAGTATGAAACTGCAGAAAAACCTGAGAGTCTCTGGATTAAGTTTAGAAGCGTGAGCAACAAGGGTGATGTCGTGGTGGGAGTCTACTATAGACCACCAGAGCAGGGGGATGAAGTGGACGAGGCTTTCTTCCGGCAACTCGCAGAAGTTTCTAGATCGCAGGCCCTGGTTCTCATGGGAGACTTCAATCACCCTGATATCTGCTGGGAGAGCAATACAGTGGAGCACAGGCAATCCAGGAAGTTTTTGAAAAATGTAGGGGACAATTTCCTTGTGCAAGTGCTGGAGGAACCAACAAGGGGCAGAGTTCTTCTTGACCTGCTGCTCACAAACCGGGAAGAATTAGTAAGGGAAGCAAAAGTGGATGGGTTCCTGGGAGGCAGTGACCATGAAATGGTCGAGTTCAGGATCCTGACACAAGGAAGAAAGGAGAGCAGCATAATACAGACCCTGGACTTCAGAAAAGCAGACTTTGACTCCCTTTGGGAACTGATGGCCAAGATCCCCTGGGAGAATAACATGAGGGGGAAAGGAGTCCAGGAGAGCTGGCTGTATTTTATAGAATCCTTACTGAGGTTACAGGGACAAACCATCCCGATGTGTAGAAAGAATAGTAAATATGGCAGGCGATCACCTTGGCTTAACAGTGAAATCATTGCTGCTCTTAAATACAAAAAAGAAGCTTACAAGAAGTGGAAGATTGGACAAATGACCAAGGATGAGTATAAAAATATTGCTTGGGCTTGCAGGAGTGAAATCAGGAAGGCCAAATCACACCTGGAGTTGCAGCTAGCAAGAGATGTTAAGAGTAACAAGAAGGGTTTCTTCAGGTATGTTTGCAACAAGAAGAAAGTCAAGGAAAGTGTGGGCCCCTTACTGAATGAGGGAGGCAACCTAGTGACAGAGGATGTGGAAAAAGCTAATGTACTCAATGCTTTTTTTGCCTCTGACTTCACGAACAAGGTCAGCTCCCAGACTACTGCACGGGGCAGCACAGCATGGGGAGGAGGTGACCAGCCCTCTGTGGAGAAAGAAGTGCTTCGGGACTATTTAGAAAAGCTGGACGACCACAAGTCCATGGGGCCGGATGCGCTGCATCCGAGAGTGCTAAAGGAGTTGGCAGATGTGATTGCAGAGCCATTGGCCATTATCTTTGAAAACTCATGGCGATCGGAGGAGGTCCCAGATGACTGGAAAAAGGCTAATGTAGTGCCCATCTTTAAAAAAGGGTAGAAGGAGGATCCTGGGAACTACAGGCCAGTCAGCCTCAGCTCAGTCCCTGGAAAAATCATGGAACAGGTCCTCAAGGAATCAATTCTGAAGCATTTAGAGGAGAGGAAAGTGATCAGGAACAGTCAGCATGGATTCACCAAGGGGAAGTCATGCCTGACTAATCTAATTGCCTTCTATGATGAGATAACTGGCTCTGTGGATGAGGGGAAAGCAGTGGACGTGTTGTTCCTTGACTTTACAAAGCTTTTGACACGGTCTCCCACAGTATTCTTCCAGCAAGTTAAAGAAGTATGGGCTGGATGAATGGACTATAAGGTGGATAGAAAGCTGGCTAGATTGTCCGGCTCAACGGATAGTTATCAATGGCTCCATGTCTAGTTGGCAGCCGGTGTCAAGTGGAGTGCCCCAGGGGTCGGTCCTGGGGCCGGTTTTGTTCAATATCTTCATAAATGATCTGGAGGATGGTGTGGATTGCACCCTCAGCAAGTTCGCAGAGGACACTAAACTGGGAGGAGTGGTAGATATACGCTGGAGGGTAGGGATAGGATACAGAGGGACCTAGACAAATTGGAGGATTGGGCCAAAAGAAATCTGATGAGGTTCAACAAGGACAAGTGCAGAGTCCTGCACTTAGGACGGAAGAATCCAATGCACATCTACAGACTAGGGACCGAATGGCTCGGCAGCAGTTCTGCAGAAAAGGACCTAGGGGTTACAGTGGACGAGAAGCTGGATATGAGTCAACAGTGTGCCCTGGTTGCCAAGAAGGCCAATGGCATTTTGGGATGTATAAGTAGGGGCATTGCCAGCAGATCGAGGGACGTGATCGTTCCCCTCTATTCGACATTGGTGAGGCCTCATCTGGAGTACTGTGTCCAGTTTTGGGCCCCACACTACAAGAAGGATGTGGAAAAATTGGAAAGAGTCCAGTGGAGGGCAACAGAAGTGATTAGGGGACTGGAACACATGACTTATGAGGAGAGGCTGAGGGAACTGGGGACGTTTAGTCAGCGGAAGAGAAGAATGAGGGGGGATTTGATAGCTGCTTTCAACTACCTGAAAGGGGGTTCCAAAGAGGATGGCTCTAGACTGTTCTCAGTGGTAGCAGATGACAGAACAAGGAGTGATGGTCTCAAGTTGCAGTGGGGGAGATTTAGGTTGGATATTAGGAAAAACTTTTTCACTAGGAGGGTGGTGAAACACTGGAATGTGTTACCTAGGGAGGTGGTGGAATCTCCTTCCCTAGAAGTTTTTAAGGTCAGGCTTGACAAAGCCCTGGCTGGGATGATTTAGTCGGGGATCGGTCCTGCTTTGAGCAGGGGGTTGGACTAGATGACCTCCTGAGGTCCCTTCCAACCCTGATATTCTATGATTCTATGATTTTAATACTGTATTTAGGCTCAGAAAGTTTAGATTTTTTTCTGTAAATGTTGGTAAACATAGATTTCAGCAGACACACAGAAACCAATGAAAAAATAATTTCTTTCATAATAATAAAAATGTACAGATAGGCCAGGTAAGAAAAATGCTATTAGACTTTGACAATTCATTGGACTTTGATTTAAGGATACTTACTTTGTATTTTTTGACATGTTGTCAAGGTTCCTCCCCCACTCTGAACTCTAGGGTACAGATGTGGGGACCTGCATGAAAACCTCCTAAGCTTACTTTTAACAGCTTAGGTTAAAACTTCCCCAAGGTACATATTAATTTTACCCTTTGTCCTTGGAATTTCCACTGCTACCACCAAACTTTAACTGGGTTTACTGGGAAATGTAGTTTGGACACGTCTTTCCCACCAAAATCCTCCCAACCCTTGCACCCCACTTCCTGGGGAAGGTTTGGTAAAAATCCTCACCAATTTGCATAGGTGACCACAGACCCAAACCTTTGAATCTTCGAACAATGAAAAAGCATTCAGTTTTCTTACAAGAAGACTTTTAATAGAAGTAAAGGAATCACCTCTGTAAAATCAGGATGGTAGATACCTTACAGGGGAATTAGATTCAAAACATACAGAATCCCTCTAGGCAAAACCTTAAGTTACAAAAAAGACACACACACAGGGATAGTCATTCTATTCAGCACAGTTCTTTTCTCAGCCATTTAAAGAAATCATAATCTAACACATACCTAGCTAGATTACTTACTAAAAGTTCTAAGACTCCATTCCTGTTCTGTCCCTGGCAAAAGCAGCATACAGACAGACACAGACCCTTTGTTTCTCTCCCTCCTCCCAGCTTTTGAAAGTATCTTGTCTCCTCATTGGTCATTTTGGTCAGGTGCCAGCGAGGTTACCTTTAGCTTCTTAACCCTTTACAGGTGAGAGGATTTTTCCTCTGGCCAGGAGGGATTTTAAAGGGGTTTACCCTTCCCTTTATATTTATGACACATGTGATGTGGACAATTTGTGTTTTAATGGTTATAAAGCATTAATGTTTTGAATCTCAGTGTCTACTGTCATTAAATAATTATTGTCTACCCCCTACTATTGTCTGACCCCCCCATTATCTCCCACAACTCTGAAAATTTAAATTGGAAAAATAAAAAATGCTTAAAAATAATTAAAATCATAAATAAATAAAATTCAAATTGTGTCAAGCCTAACCATACTTACTTTTAATAATAGGAACATATGCTAGAAATGAGGTGTTAAATATAATGGCGCTTTTGAACCTTAATTATAAAACATTCCTGCTGATGATGCTATAAAGTAAACAAAACTGTAGTCCTAGCTATCTGTCTAAGGATTTTTTACTGGCAGACATCACTTGAATATCTGAGTGGCCCTTGCATATAAAATCAGTAACAATAGCGAACTCCTTAGTGGATTTCATTGAGACTCTGGTACTTTTCCCTTTCTGTGATAAAGACTATCTAGCAAGGAGGAGATGGAATAAGGAATTTGTATATATTGATGCTACCTGGTCATCCAAGTTTAATGAGAAATAAAACAAGACGCCAATGTTATGTACCACTTTGATGAATGGGGGCTGCACCCAGGAAGGTGGAAACTAAGTCCAAGCTATTTCTTCCTCTTTCCGAGCAGTATTGCTTCAGGCTTCTCCAGCTGTTCTTCTTCCCAGAATTGATCTCTCATAGATGTTCTGACTTCTTAGCAGTGGCAGTGGTTGCATCAGTTGAGAAATGAGATGTATAGATGAGAGCCATCAGCATACCATTGGCAGCTAAGACCATGGTGTCCGACTTTCTCTCCCATTGGTCTCATGTAGACATTGGAGAGAAGAGGAGATAGTTTGGATCATGAGGGACCCTGTAGGTGAGGGCCTTCCGATAAGAGGAGCAGTTCCCTTTCCCACTCTCTGATGTTCTGCTGGAGAGGAACGACTGGAGCCATTGTAGTGTTTGGCCATCTATCCCTGCTATGTCATGTAGGCAGGTTAGCATTATGCTTTGGTCTGCTGTGTCAAAAAACTGCAGAGATGCCCTGCAGTTTGAGCAGACAGATTTTGCCTCTGACATAAGAAGATCAGTCTTTTTGAGCCACCAGAGCTGTCTGTGCTGCACCCCAGTCTGAACTGTAACAGTGAGACATCCGGAGTGTTGGCTGATATCACGTGTTGTTGGAGCTTGGTGTTTAATTCTCTCTCATTATTGGGGAGACAGGACTATGTTTGCAGAGGTTGAATAGTGACTTCTTGAAGACTGAGCAAACTACTGTGTTTTTTTTAACAAGTTAGGGGAGAATTGCATTCCTATTTCCTATTTGGATATATTAGTCAGGATCAGGTCCATTATATTAACTACAGTAGGTTGTTCTTTCCAAGTTAATCAAACAAGACACCTGATACTATTATGACAACAGGAAATATTTAGAATGTAATGCACCTCAGTCGCAGCCAACTCTCAACCTGGTTTCCAAAACTGAAGGAGAAATTTTATTTCCATCATCAAATGAGTGTTCAAAAACACCCAGAATTCAGGTAGTCTGGCACCCTGATTGGTGTAATTTCCAGGGCAAACAACTATTGACCCAATTTCACACCTGAGATTATATAATGTGGCTGGTCTATAGAAGATTACAACCTATTCCTTCTGCTACCTATTACAGTTAATCCTCTAGCTAAATTTCTAGAGGTCTGTGCTGAAATTCTGAAGACCCAGGGTTCAAAGGCTGATGATGTAGACGTGAGGGGATTACAGTTGCTCAGAACATATTTTACTTTTTAAAAAAAAGTTTGAAAAATATACTAAAAACTCTGTTAAAATATTCTTGTTACATCTCAATAGTTAAGCACTCAAAAAGTAGGAAAAGCCAGAATTCAAGTTGCCTGTGTATTTTGAATATGTTGGTTGTAACAATCAATATTATTTTATGTTGAAATTCTTAGTGAACCATTTCCCTCTACGTCAGATGAAAATGACGATGATGGAAGTAAGAACTAGCATAAAATACAACAATGGCATCCATTCTGCAACAGAAAAATTATTTATGTATTCTTGAAAATTCCATTTACTGTACTGTGTATTATCGTTAGATATATATTTCCATTTTAAAAATGAAATAAAAAAGTGAAATCTTGCTTGAAAATAGTTAATATTATTTGTTATTATAATATATCTATGTTATCATAGCACCTTGTCGTTGGTTGATTTGATTTTATATGATGAGTAAAGAAACACCACAGAGAATCTTTAGTTGTTCTGGGAGTTTATGAAACTCCCATCTTTATTCTCTAGTTCACTCCATATCTGAGCTGTTAGATGGATATTTTTAAAAGAACCCTCAGGGAGTTAACATGGACATCAAATTCCCTTTGGCTCATTGAAGAAATGGCTGCAGTGGTTAAACAGTCTTATGGAGCACAGACAATTTCAAGCAGGAAACCATTTCACCTGTCCAAGAATTACACCCATAAACTGTGAATTTGATTAATAAATAATAGGGCTGTCAAACTATTAAAAATTAATTGTGATTAATTGTGTGATTAATTGCACTAACAATAGAATACCATTTATTTAAACATTTTTGTATGTTTCCTACATTTTCAAATACATTGATTTCAATTACAACACAGAATACAAAGTGTACACTGCTCACTTCATATTTATTTTGGTTACGAATATTTGCACTGTAAAAAAACAAAAAAAATAGTATTTTTCAATTCACTTCATACAAGTACTGTAGTGCAATCTCTTTGTCATGAAAGTTGAACTTACAAATGTAGAAGTATGTACAAAAAAAACGAGCATTCAAAAATAAAACAATGTAAAACTTTAGAGCCTACAAGTCCATTCAGTCGTACCTCTTGTTCAGCCAATCGCTCAGACAAACAAGTTTGTTTACGCTTACAGGAGAAAATGCTGCCCACTTCCTGTTCACAATGACACCTGAAAGTGAAAACAGGCGTTCACATGGCACTGCTGTAGCTGGCGTTGCAAGATATTTACATGCCAGATGCGCTACAGATTCATATGTCCCTTGATGCTTCAACCACCATTCCAGAAGACATGCATCCATGCTGATGACAGTTTCTGCTCAATAACAATCCAAAGCAGTGCGGATTGACAAATGTTCATTTTCATCGTATTAGTCAGATCCCACCAGCAGAAGGTTGATTTTCTTTTTTGGTGGTTCAGGTTCTGTAGTTTCCACATTGGAGTCTTGCTCTTTTAATACTTCTGAAAGCATGTTCCACACCTCGTCCCTCTCAAACTTTGGAAGGAACTTCAGATTCTTAAACCTTGGTCAAGTGCTGTAGCTATCTTTAGAAATCTTACATTGGTACCTTCTCTGCGTTTTGTCAAATCTGCAGCAAAAGTGTTCTTAAAATGAGCAACAGGTTGAATCGTCATCTGAGACTACTGTAACATGAAATATATGGCAGAATGCAGGTAAAACAGAGCCGGAAACATACAATTCTCCCCCAAAGAGATCAGTCAAAAAGTTAATGAATGCATTTTTTTCAGTGAGCATCATCAGCATGGAAGCATGTCCTCTGGAAGGGTGGCCAAAGCATGAAGGGGCATATGAATGTTTAGCGTATCTGCAATGCAATGCAATGCTTGCAATGCCAGCTACAAAAGTCCCATGTGAACGCCTGTTATCACTTTCTGGTGACATTGTAAATAAGAAGTGGGCAGCATTATCTCCTGTAAATTTAAACAAACTTGTTTGTCTTAGTGATTGGCTGAACAAGAAGTAGGACTGAGTGGACTTGTAGGCGCTACAGTTTTGCATTGTTTTGTTTTTGAGTGCAGCTATGTAACAAACAAAAATCTACATTTGTAAGTTGCACTTTCACCATAAAGAGTTTGCACTACTGTACTTGTATGAGGAATTGAAAAATACGATTCCTTTTGTTTATCATTTTTACAGTACAAATATTTGTATTAAAATAATAATAGAAAGTGAGCAGTGTACACTTTGTATTCTGTATTGTAATTGAAATCAATATATTTGAAAAAGTAGAAAAACTTCCAAAAATATTTAATACATTACAATTGGTATTCTATTGTTTAACTGTGATTAAAACTGTGATTAATCGTGATTAATTTTTTTGATTTAATCACATGAGTTAACTGTGATTAACTGACAGCCCTAATAAATAATAGTCAAGAAATGTGATATTAAAGGAGATTGCACAGAACCCTGATACAGTAAATTACAAAAATGTAGCTGTGTAGTTTCCATTAGGTTCTAAAAAACAAAAAAAGAGAAGAAGAAAAAATAGGAGAGAACCCATTTCATTGTTTTTCATTAGAATTGCTTGGACAATGGTAATTTTTTTTCTGGTGGAATTTTCCAGTGGGAAAAAATCCTTTCAAAATTTCTCTGTTGATTTTTTAAAAATTTCCTATGAGAGTTTCCAAAATGTTCATTTTTATCATGAATTTTATTTTTCACGGTTCTCTCACCCCTTTTCCCCCCCTTCCCCTTTTGTATAGACTCATCGGCTTTCAGGCAAGAACAGACCATTAAGATAGCCTAGTCTGACCTACATAAGAGCAGCCAGAGAATTTCATCAACTGATTCCTCCATAAAGCCCATAACTTCTGGGTGAACTAGAGCACGTCATTCAGAAAGACATACAATCTTGATTTAAAAACCTCAAGTGATGGAGAACACATCACATCCCAAGCTAAGCTGTTGCAATCATTAGTTACCTTCACTGTACTTTTTGTTTTATTTCTATTCTGAATTTGTCTAACTTCAGTTTCCAGTTATTGACTCTTGTTATAATTTTGCATTGTTATAATGAAAGTGCTGCTCTTATTTAATATGTTCATTAATGACCTTGGCACAAAAAGTGGACAAGAGCTAATGAAATTTGCTGATGCTACAAAGTTCGGAGGCACCATGAGTACAGAGGAGGATCAGACCATTGTACAAGAAGAAATGGGTGACCTTGAGAACTGGAGTAATAGAAATGGGATGAAATTTAATTATACAAAGTGCAAGATCATGCACTTAGGGACTAACAACAAGAATTTCTGCCATAAGCTGAAAGAAAAGGAGTACTTGTGGCACCTTAGAGACTAACCAATTTATTTGAGCATAAGCTTTCGTGAGCTACAGCTCACTTCATCGGATGCATTCAGTGGAAAATAGAGTGGGGAGATTTATATACACACAGAACATGAAAAAATGGATGTTATCATACACACTGTAAGGAGAGTGATCACTTAAGATGAGCTATTACCAGCAGGAGAGTGTGGGGGGGGGAGAGAAAACCTTTTGTAGTGATAATCAAGGTGGGCCATTTCCAGCAGTTAACAAGAACGTCTGAGGAACAGTGGGGGTGGGGGGTGGGGGAATAAACATGGGGAAATAGTTTTACTTTGTGTAATGACCCATCCACTCCCAGTCTCTATTCAAGCCTAAGTTAATTGTATCCAGTTTGCAAATTAATTCCAATTCAGCAGTCTCTCGTTGGAGTCTGTTTTTGAAGTCTTTTTGTTGTAATATTGCGACTTTTAGGTTTGTAATCGAGTGATCAGAGAGATTGAAGTGTTCTCCGACTGGTTTATGAATGTTATAATTCTTGACATCTGATTTGTGTCCATTTATTCTTTTACGTAGAGACTGTCCAGTTTGACCTATGTACATGGCAGAAGGGCATTGCTGGCACATGATGGCATATATCACATTGGTAGATGTGCAGGTGAACGAGCCTCTGATAGTGTGGCTGATGTGATTAGGCCCTATGATGGTGTCCCCTGAATAGATATGTGGACACAGTTGGCAACGGGCTTTGTTGCAAGGATAGGTTCCTGGGTTAGTGGTTCTGTTGTGTGGTGTGTGGTTGCTGGTGAGTATTTGCTTCAGGTTGGGGGGCTGTCTGTAGGCAAGGACTGGCCTGTCTCCCAAGATTTGTGAGAGTGATGGGTCGTCCTTCAGGATAGGTTGTAGATCCTTGATGATGCGTTGGAGAGGTTTTAGTTGGGGGCTGAAGGTGATGGCTAGTGGCGTCCAGCTTTCCAAGGGTTAGCTATAGGCAAAGGAATTGTAAGGACCTCTTTAATGTGCCAAGGGGGTCCTGCACCAAATGGCCTTCTTGAAAACTGCCTTAGCATATTGTATACATTTTGAGCAATAAAAAATTATCCCATAAATGCTAAGAAGAATATAATGCAGAAATTTATCATGTGTTAATTTCCCATTAAAATTACATCAGCTCAAATTACCATAATATTCTGATATCAATCCAGTCCTTAAACCTTATAGAAAGAGCAATTAAGCCTGTGAGTTAACCTTTCTTCTCTAATTAATTTTCACACCCAACACTGTGGGCTCCAAATACCTCTTTTCTACCTAGAACAGTCTGGGTATGTGGGGGAATCAATCAAGGTCCCAATAATATGGAATATAAAATTTGGTGAAAATATTTTAAATCAATGAATACTTACTTAATGGCATCTTGGTTTTTTTCTGAAAGAGAAAAAATCAATACCCATTGTCAAATTCATGACTAGAAAGTGTATCTTAGCAACAATAAGATATGATAATGTATTACAGGAAGAGTGGCCATACTACATACACCTTAATGTGCTTCTTTTTTTTTTAATTTGGAGGTTAGAGGCATGCATAAATCTCAAACATGCTTGACTGTTAGATGAATATATTATGTATTGAAAATACGTTAAAAATGTTAAGGTACCAAACCCAAACACTCAAAAGTTAGGAAATGTATGAATTAAGGTTGCCCATACAACCTTAACACACACACACTCCTTATGAATTGTGATATCATCTTTTGTTACATGATCTCATACTATTTTTTGCCCACAGAACCCCTGCCTCATTCAGTGCACAGAATGGACCATGCTCTGGCTATGAATCAGGCTTGTGTAGTAAAGAAGGCTGTTGTCTATACGGCCCTACTTCATTTGTTGCAGAAGTTAGAGGACATATAGTGAATGAGGGAGGGGATTTCCAGAAAATAAAGGAAGGTCATAGAGTCATAGAAGATTAGGTTTGGAAGAGACCTCAGGAGGTCATCTAGTCCAACCCCCTGCTCAAAGAATGACCAACACCAACTAAATCATCTCATGGTGTCTTCATCTTTAGCTCATCTTTAGGTTTCATGCTTAGGGCAGCTGATTGCTGCCCGGGAGAACTGAATTCTATCTCTGTCTCTGCCACGGAGTTCCTATTTGATGCTGGGCAAACTTTTCACCATGAACTAACCAACTGGTCTGGTTTTCTGCTCAGCAGGTTGCTTCTATTTTCAGGGCTGCTACCAAGGCTCCTTCAGGGATTTGAGTCCCCTCAGGTTCACCTGCCCCTACAGATTGGAATCATTTAGCCCATCCACAAACTGCTGCAGCACCCTCTCCTCGAACATTTCCCCAGAAGCCATAAATAAGCCACTCACACCAGCTGCTGCAACCCCCCAGGAACACTTCGGAGCTTCTCTGCTGTGTCCCTCCATCATAACCAGACTTGGATGTGGACATGTCCGTCTGCTTCTCCACCCCAAACCGGACAGCAAGGGACTCCTGTGGGGCCTGGTAATTGTCACATTCCTCCATTCCTAAAGACCTAAGAACTGGTAGGTCTTCTCCAGTCAGGCCTGTGGCCAAATAGATTCTTTTCTCCTTCTCTGACCAGCAGTTTAGCTTACTTGTGAGTTTAAAGTGCATCAGCTATGCTTCCCAGCTCATTTTGCTATCAGATTTGTGTGCTTTCTGCTCCTGGTGTTCCCCATCATCTTATCTGAAGAAGGCAGTATCCCTGTCCCTGTTTTTCCCTGGCCCTGTCAGTTGGTTGGAGATCTCTGGAACTTCTCCATCCATCTGTGTCTCATCTTCTTTGATTTACAGCCCGCCTGTGGCCCAGCCTGCTCCATCTTGGCTCCTCCTGATCATACCTGTTGCAGTGGCTTGGTATGGCCTGCTTCTGTTTGCCAGCATGGGTTCATTTCATCACCATCCCACAGTTTTAATACCAATATGACATCATGGGAAACCAAAGAAACGAGGCGAGAAAATGTCTAAAATCCAATAAATGTTAATGCAGCCACAGCCTAGCACAGTAGGCTGATACAGGCTGCTCCGTCCAGGGCTTTGTAAAGGAAAGTTAAACAATGTTAATTAAAGTGCCATTGCCAGCTCTTCCTGTACTTAAGACTAAGTAGGTACATTGCAAAATTTGCTCCATTACACATATTCTCATGTGATAAGGAGATGAGAAGCTTTAAATTAACACTGACTGCAGGTTAGGGTATAAAGTTTCAGCATACCCTTTCCCCTAACAGCTTATACAGTTGAGAAACAAGGTAGGTGAGATCTGATCTGTCAGTCCTCATCCTCCAAGGAAACCTGCATAACATTTTCAAAAGATGTGCTGGGAAGCTTAAATTCATAACATTGCTAGACACTAAAAAACATGAACTGACTAGAGACACTGGATCTATGGCTTATTACAACAATCTGTAACCCACTGACACCCCCTACCCCACCTCCAGCTGCCTTTCCCACCTGTTCCTTCCTTTCCCCCTTGTATTTAGCAGTGACACTCTGAGTTACTTTCCCAGAACTGAAGAAGAGCTCTCTGTAATATCGAAAGCTTGTCTCTCTCACCAACAGAAGTTGGTCTAACAAAAGATATTACCTCACCCAATTTCGCTTGCTAATTTCCTGGGACACACAAGGGTCCATAGCTAATACAGTTGTCACACAACACTGTAGAAAAATTAAGCTGGGATTTTCAAAGGGCCTAACTGAAAATCGGTGGAACATGGGTGCCCAACTCCCTTAGCCTCATTTGAAAAATCCTGGATGTAAAACAGGATGATTCTGTAGTTAAACATTAAACACTGCCACACAGCATTTCTGGATGATAAGAGCACAGTGCAGGTGGAATTAAAAAGCCAGTGTTCACAGGATAAGTGACAAATCATCCAGGCATGGCAGTGGTCCCTCAGGGATAAAACCTGTCTGATCTCCTTTGGGAATGGAAACTGGTCCCTGCAGAAGCACTTGTTGGGTTCCACTGTGTTAGGCAGAGGTGGCCAAAACTCAGGATTTCTGGTTCATTCAGTTTCACTCTCCAGCTTATGGGACTCCCAAGGGCTGCACCTCCAGCTCACCCAGAAGCCCTGGGTCTCCAGCCCCAGGTCAGCCCGCATGGCTGGCTGTCCCAGAGTTGCAGACCTTGGGAGCCTATCCCAGGACCTCGAGACTCCCAGACTTGCAGCAATGAACTTGGAAAACTTGAGAGCCCCCTGTATTTCCAGGCTCCCTGCTGCAGAGTTGGGAGCCTAGACTCTGAGAGTCCTAGAGTTTCTGCTATTTCCAGAGCAGCTCAATCTATAAATATGAACTTTTCCTCTTAAATTTAAAGGCAACATGTCAGAACACAGAGCAACACCAAGTGGGAGGGCAAGATCTATCTCTGTGATGCTGTCATTGAACAGAGGGAGAGCTTTCTCACGCTAAAGCCTATTCCCCTACAAATAACCATGATTCCACTAACATGCTGTAGGTATCAGCAGGGAGAAATGTGGTAGAAACCAACTTAAGAACATAGGAATAACCAAAGATTTTTTTTCAAAATAATATTTTTCATGGAAATATTGATTTAGTTGAAACTATTTTGTTGTTTAAATATTGCTTTGATCAAAAAGATTCAACTTGTCTTAAAAGAAAAGGAGTACTTGTGGCACCTTAGAGACTAACCAATTCATTTGGGTATAAGCTTTCATGAGCTACAGTTCACTTCATCTTGCGCTATATTGATGACATCTTCATCATCTGGACCCATGGAAAAGAAGCCCTTGAGGAATTCCACCATGATTTCAACAATTTCCATCCCACCATCAACCTCAGCCTGGTCCAGTCCACACAAGAGATCCACTTCCTAGACACTATAGTGCTAATAAACAATGGTCACATAAACACCACCCTATACCGGAAACCTACTGACCGCTATTCCTACCTACATGCCTCCAGATTTCACCCTGACCACACCACGCGATCCATTGTCTACAGCCAAGCTCTGCGATACAACCGCATTTGCTCCAACCCCTGAGACAGAGACAAACACCTACAAGATCTCTATCAAGCATTCTTGGCAAATTTAAGGTCAGGCTTGACAAAGCCCTGGCTGGGATGATTTAACTGGGAATTGGTCCTGCTTCGAGCAGGGGGTTGGACTAGATGACCTTCTGGGGTCCCTTCCAACCCTGATATTCTATGATTCTATGATTCTATGATTCTTACAACTACAATACCCACCTGCGGAAGTGAAGAAACAGATTGATAGAGCCAGAAGAGTACCCAGAAGTCACCTACTACAGGACAGGCCCAACAAAGAAAATAACAGAACGCCACTAGCCGTCACCTTCAGCCCCCAACTAAAACCCCTCCAACGCATTATCAAGGATCTACAACCTATCCTGAAGGACGACCCATCAATCTCATAAATCTTGGGAGACAGGCCAGTCCTTGCCTACAGACAGCCCCCCAACCTGAAGCGAATACTCACCAGCAACCACATACCGCACAACAGAACCACTAACCCAGGAACCTATCCTTGCAACAAAGCCCGTTGCCAACTGTGCCCACAAATCTATTCAGGGGACACCATCACAGGGCCTAATAACATCAGCCACACTATTAGAGGCTCGTTCACCTGCACATCTACCAATGTGATATATGCCATCATGTGCCAGTAATGCCCCTCTGCCATGTACATTGGGCAAACTGGACAGTCTCTACGTAAAAGAATAAATGGACACAAATCAGATGTCAAGAATTATAACATTCATAAACCAGTCGGAGAACACTTCAATCTCTCTGGTCACTCGATTTCTGATCTCAAAGTGACTATCCTTCAACAAAAAAAAACTTCGAAAACAGACTCCAACGAGAGACTGCTGAATTGGAATTAATTTGCAAATTGGATACAATTAACTTAGGCTTGAATAGAGACTGGGAATGGTTGATTCATTATTAAAAGTAACCTATTTCCCCTTGTTTATTCCTTTCCCCCCCCCAGTGTTCCTCAGATGTTCTTGTTAAACCCTGGATTTGTGCTGGAAATGGCCCACCTTGATTATCATACACATTGTAAGGAGAGTGATCACTTTAGATAAGCTATTACCAACAGGAGAGTGGGGTGGGGGGAGAGAAAACCTTTTGTAGTGATAAACACCCATTTTTTTCATGGTCTGTGTGTATAAAAACATCTTCTGTATTTTCCACAGTATGCAGCCGATGAAGTGAGCTGTAGCTCACGAAAGCTTATGCTCAAATAAATTGGTTAGTCGCTAAGGTGCCACAAGTACTCCTTTTCTTTTTGCGAATACAGACTAACACGGCTGTTACTCTGAAACCTGTCAACTTGTCCTGTTACTCAGCAGGAACACTGTGATGCAAAAATCATGAGTCAAGGCACTAATATATTAATTATAGTGTATTATAATCCCAAGTATCAAATACTGAAAGACTCTGGAACATCCCCTTATCAGTGACCATCTATAATTCCACAACTGCAGGCACAGACAATAGTGCTTCAGATGCACCGAGTGTGCCTCTGGACAGGACAGACAGAAACTAGACAAACAACAGGAAAACTGAGAGGAAGCTGCTACTGAAAATACATCGTAACAGCTCCTGCTAGTCTCAAATAGAGCAGAAACAGATTAATAATATGAAGAGTATCGCTAATATTCAGACTCACATTTGTCTGGAATTTCAGTCTGCCTATTGGCCTTATAGAATCTCCGTGAGTGTAACAGACCCAAGCAAATCTCTCTATTCTGTCTGATTCTATCTCATAGAAAATGGTTTTCAGTTTTATTGCAATATTTGGTTGATGAATAACTATAGTCTGGATGATGAATCGCTCTGCAAAGGTGCCCAAGGGCTTAAGGTTTATAAGCCTCCCCTTCCGCATATGCTCCTGCAAACCCTCCTGAACTTTGGATCTGGGTGTGCAGGTTTAAGCTGCTGCTGTACACCTGCTATTCCTGTCTGAGGGGGAGTGGGCAGACCTTTGGCACTGACAAGCGCATCTGAGCCAGTAACAAGATTAGGGTAGTACTTTGCTATTGGTAAAAGACCAATCACCAGTTATTAGTGTTATGTTCATAGCACACACACACACAGAGAAAGTAGATAAAAACATAAAATATTATTGTTGGAAAGTTGCAACATAACACTGTTTATTGCTCAGAATCCAGAACACTACCATACAAGAACCGCAAAACAGAGAGAGACAGAGCAGGCTGCTCTGTAAAAGAGAGAGGCAGAACTCACCCCACCTTGCTCTAGGTTGGCTCTCTGTAGACTGCATGCTGAAAGACCCAGATTGCACAACTTTCTGCAGAACCACCTAGCAAACAATCAGGAACAGGAAACACTTTGCAAACTGAAAGTGATAGCTTGTAATTTAAACACAGTTTTCAACACACTACAATTAATCCCTGGAGGAAGTGGGGCAGGGATAATGTTGCTCCTTTGTCACGATTTCTTCCATACGCTGATTCCATGGAGCAGATCGTTAAACCACAAACTCACACTAGATAAATACAGAAGAGTAAAGAACAAAGTTCAATAGGCATAAAAGGTATCTGTAACAGGAGAAAGCTTCGTCTCAGCCCTAATCCCTGTACAGTTTGTAATGGCTGCCCCGGATTCTGCTATTGAGGTAAGAAATGACATTTTAGCTAAAACAGAAATAAAACTCATTATGTTTACAGGGATATTCAGATGGATGTTGGCCTCGTGATCTGGTGAAAACAAGCCTCACTGGCTGATTGAATTTGAGAATTAAAATTAGATTCTTCCAGGTCTGAAACTGCATGACAGAGAAACATTACTGTCATTTGCAGGTAAGAAGAAATTTGCTCAGAATAGTATGTTTCATTTTATTTCAGGCATTAATCTCAGGAATAAAATGAACTAGCAAACAGACGTGAAGAAAGATGAGGAATTTGAGGTTGTTTCTGTATGGGAGAGTTTTCTGACAGCTCCTTATATTAATAGCGGGGTGTGATCATTGTGCTTTTTTTATAAACCAGTAACGATGCTTAAAAGAGCTGTGTTGTCAAATCAGCCAAGACAAAGAAGATTGTGTTCTCCCCTGCAATGCATTGGTTTTGCCACAAGCGCACACAAAAAGATTGTCTATAAACGCTGTCCTTTTGTATTGAAAAATTAAATATGTCCGGTGTTTTCCAGGCAGTTTATACATAACATTATGGATGTCCAGCCTTTTTGTGTATGTATCTGTATCAGTCTGTGGATGCAATTTTAAATAAGGTCTACGGGTGCTAAGCACCCAAATGCCATTGAAAGTTAATAAGCATTTATTTTTTAGCATTTTGTCTGTGTGTGAGTAATCCCCTTTCTGGTTTATGTGGCAAAGGGGACCTGGAGATAATAATAGTTTCTGATTTCTTTTTTAAAAGGGAATAAAATATTTTGAAAGTTAAGACAGAAACATTTGACCCTCTTTTAAAACATATTGGATTCTGCTTTCACACAGGTGTAAATCTGGAGTAACTATGGATTATGTGAACAGAGAATCAGGCCTATCTATTCCCTCCCCCTCTTTTAAATCTTTTTTCCCTTTACTTCCTTCCAAACCTAGTGAAAAGCACACTCTGATCTTAACTTCTCTGTGCCTAGACAGTGTATAGACCAATCGACAGAAAGATGCATCGATAGGATTGAGAAGTACAGTAATGGGAGTGGATATGTAGTTCCATTTTGTTCTGCAGGAGAGCTGGCCTCCATTTGAGCTCTGATCTTTCATTTTCCTTTGTTGGGAGAACTCTGGAGTGCATATACTCACCCTTACAGAGGACTCAGTGCCTAGCGTGCTTTGCAGGGTGCCCTTGTGTCTATCCAGGAGCATTGCTGGACTCCAAAGAGAATCCAGTCCCATTCCAACCTGTGTGTGTGTGTGTTGTGATCACTTCATAGGTGGTATAGAGATGTTACTTTTCTCACGTTAAGTACCTGTCTAGTTAGCTCAAGCAGTAACAGTTTATGATTTCAGTTCTGTAAATCCTCACTTCAGTTCCCAATGTCAGTCAAGATGGCGGTTGTTCCACAATAATCTTTTAGTGCCAAGAACTTGCATACAGGTTTTTAATTATATATATATATATATGACAAAATCCCTTTTTTTAACCCCCGGGGCATTTCCCAAGGGCCCTGGTCAGCACTACCTATTCCTTCCTTCCTGTGCGAAAATTATCAATAAAGATAATAAAAGTTCTGCACACATTAGAAAGTCTAAGTAGGGTCTGTAAGGAGTATATTCCTTCAGCACAGCTCAGCGTACATAGCAACATTGGTCCCAGTCCTGCTTCAATTAATAGCAGGATCAGGTCCTTTGTCTATAAGTTTCTTTTCATTTTTCCTACAATATTGAGCTATTTCTACCCTCACTGCTGTCGTTTTGTGTTCTGCATCTGAAGAGACTGGAAGACTCATAAGGATTTCCCTTGGATGTTTCATCACTGTCCTATTGATGTCTTGAAAGCCTGCACAGCGATGGGGTCTGTATTTCACTGGGTGACAGTTGTTCACATACTGTCTTTTCTACAGATGCCACATGTGATTACAGGTAAATAGGGTTCTGTGTTAAACATATGCAAAGAAACAATTAATCATTTCCATTACTATGGAAAACCATAGATTCCAAAAATGATGTATTCATGTGTCATCCTTTACTTTAAAAGGTATAAGGTTTCATTTAAAAAACCTGTCTAGTATTTTTATTTTCCAGGTACATTCCCATAAAACCAGTCCCCTCTGTCCTGTTCAACCTCACATGCGGAGACCTGACTCAAATGAAAGCCAATCACATTATGTACTATTCTAATACAGCTTATCCATACAGACAAATGTATTCCCTTTGGGAGAGCAATTCACTTCTCTGCATCACTTAAGTCATACTCAATCCCTCACCATAGAGTTAATGTAGGATTTACTTTGTTCTTTGGCCTACGATAATTTACCAGGCAGGTTCTCATATAAATTTCCAGGGCTATTCTTCGGGTTCCTTTCATGATCACTAAAATTCACAGAGCAGATTATATGGGCCCACATCATTGAAGCCCCCAGTTATAGAAGAGCCATGCAAAACATATAAGGACAAAATCCAGTGGGCACACCTTTCGATATGCAAAGTGAGATACTTACTGATGTTAGGTAGTACCTATTTCCAGTGATAGCTCCACTTGAAGTCAGTGCTACAAGTCACAGAGTTAGTCATTGTGAAAAAGGACAGCAGAATATGGCATCTGTGACTAAAATACTAAATGTGTGATAGTATTTCAGACTGTTCAGATATAAATGTTTAATGGTGAGAGTAACTAATCAATTTTCCAAGGGCCATGGTGAATTCTCTATCACTGATAATTTCTAAATTAAGATTGGAGGTTTTTTTCTAAAAGATCTGATCTAGGAATTATTTTAGGGAACTTCTTTGTTCTGTGTGATACAGGTCAGGCTGGGTGACCACAATGGTCCCTTCTGGCCTCAGAATTTATGGATCTATGTATATGCATAAGTGTGCCCATGCATTGTTGTGCAATTACCATCCCAGCTGGTGGTTCTTCCCATGTAGGAGGCTTTGTTGCTTTGGCTATTCATTACCAGTTCCATTTTTTCCTGTATAAAAGTGCAGCTAGAGTCTGCTGAAATATTTCAGCCAAATAGTTTATTCAATGAAAATTGCAGTTTCAGTTGACCCAAAACTATTTGCCAATTTGACTAATAGTTTTGGTGATCGACAAAACAGCAGGAGAATGTGGTGGTGGTACTGCCGTAGCCCTTTTCTTCTTATAACATGGCTCCTTTCTTCTTACAACATTTATCCTCCTGGTTAGGGCTCTCCCCGGGGATATGAAGGATCCAGGTTTGAATGACCGCTCTGGAACAAAGCCCAAAGTGACTTTACTGAGTCACCAAAAATTCAAAAAACTTTAGATTCACTTTGACCCAAATCAAATTCTTTCTTCAATTTTTCCAAATTGCTACTAAACCAGAAAATTTGTTATTTTCCCAGCTCTGTGAAACATGGAGAGCTGTAGAAGCTTTTATGAAATCAAGCAAGCTTTTCCTCTCTGCCTGCAGTGATCACTGTAAACAGTAATTCCATTTACCAGATAATAAATGGTGGAAAAAGCATTGGTAGCCTGTGAATATCTGTCCCTGTTCAATACTGTTAAATGAGAGATCAAAGTCTCTTTGCCCCCCTTGGGAGGGTGGGGGAATCTCTATTGCATGCAGTGTGATATGTGAAGAGCAGGCCCTTCCTGGAATGGTGGGAAATTAACTGGAGCCATTTTTGCACCTTCTGATTTAAATTTCATATCTGTCTCTTAAGTGGAAGTGGAAACTGATCATCCTGGGCCAGATTCTGACATGGGTTGTGTGCCTCTGCAGGAGAGTAAGGGAAAGTGACAACCCACTTATACCTCTGTGCAGGCCACCCAGACCTTGGGACCTGGCATAGTGGCATAAGCAGGAGCTACACTCATGCAGCCAACTCCCAGAGCAGCTGGATCATGAGTGACGGGGCCTTAGCTCCTCCCCCTATACATCCGTCAGCACAGCTGAATCAGCACAGGTATTTTAATTTGCTGCTAGTATAACATATCGGCAAGTGGCTACCCCCTCTGCTCCAGAGCAACCAGGAAGCAAGGAGGGAATTGTGTTTCCTCTCTGTGATGTTCCAAGGATAACACAGCTACACACAGCTTCATCCACAGGGCTTGAGGCAGATCCACACTCTAGCCTCACATAGTTTCCTATAGAATCCACAAATGAGGGCATCTGCAATGGATACAACCTCTGTTTCTGTCCACACACAGGTCAGTTTAAAATCATCCCTCCTCAGAATCCTGTCATTGCTATCGTTGGAGAATCGGTTGTCCTGCCTTGCCAGCTGACAGGTCAGAATAACCCTGAGACAATTACTGTCCAGTGGATACTTTCTAGACACTCGGAAAAAGTAGATGTGAGCTCCTATGATGGAGTAACAAAAGAGGAGAGACAGGATGAGAGATACCACGGCAGAATGCAGTTCTTCCACACTGAATTTCAAGCAGGAAACGTGTCTCTAAACCTGAAGGATGTCATTGTCTCCGACAAAGGGAAATACACCTGCAGTGTCTCTTTGGAGACCTGGTACGATGAGGTGGTGGTTGAATTGGATGTGACAGGTAAGTGGAATGGCTCTCTGTCTTCACTCTAAGGTAATATAGTATCTAACCAGGTGGGAGAACAAAGAGTGAAGGGACGTGGGGGAGGGAGCTTCCTGGGCTTCCAGGTCCAATGTCCTTCCTTTACCCCTTCTTCTCACCTAGTCAACAGTATTCAGGGGAATCTGTCAGCTACTGCTCGCAGGCCAGGGTTTGATCCCTTGTTCCTCCCTCCCCTTTGCAAGAGGGGGAAGATTTGGCTGGAACAAGGACCAGTTTCTCAGGCAGCCCCTAAGAGGATCATCTCTAAGGGCTCAGTCTCACAAAGACTGTTGCCCCTTTATGTGGTTTACTTTCCACCCCTCTTCCTGGGGTGTATTGATTTGCCCTCGATCAGGGTGGTTTGGGGGCAGTGTGTCCTGTAGCTGTATCCTCCTTGGCTGGATTCCCTCTGCTGCCAGCAGTCCCTGGGTGGAGCAACCTTCTTCCTGTTCACTGCCCCTTCCTGTGGTAAGCTTGCACTTTTAAGCTCCTTCCCCTCCATAGAACATTAGGGTTGGAAGAGACATCAGGAGGTCATCTAGTCCAACCTCCTGCTCAAAGCAGGACCAACACCAACTAAATCATCTCAGCCAGGGCTTTGTCAAGCGGGCCTTAAAAACCTCTAAAGATGGAGATTCCGCCACCTCCCGAGGTAACACATTCCACTGCTTCACCAACCTGCTAGTGAAATAGTTTTTCCTAATATCCAACCTAGATCTCCCCAACTGCAACTTGAGACCATTGCTCCTTGTTCTGTCATCTGCCACCACTGAGAATAGCCTAGTTTCATCCTCTTTGGAACCTACCTTCAGGTAATTGAAGGCTGCTATCAAATCCTCCCTCACTCTTCTCTTCTGCAGACTAAATAAGCCCAGTTCCCTCAGCTTCTCCTCATAAGTCATGTGCCTCAGCCCCCTAATCATTTCCGTTGGCCTGTGCTGGACTTTCTCCAATTCATCCGCATCCTTTCTGAAGTGGGGGGCCCCAAACGGGATGCAATACTCCAGATAGAAAAGGAGTACTTGTGGCACCTTCGAGACTAACAAATTTATTTGAGCATAAGCTTTTGTGAGCTACAGCTCACTTCATCGGATGCACGAAAGCTTATGCTCAAATAAATTTGTTAGTCTCGAAGGTGCCACAAGTACTCCTTTTCTTTTTGCGAATACAGACTAACATGCCTGCTACTCTGAATACTGCAGATGTGACCTCACCAGTGCCAAATAGAGGGGAATAATCACTTCCCTCAATCTGCTGGCAATGCTCCTACTAATGCAGCCCAATATGCTATTAGCCTTTTTGGCAATAAGGGCGCACTGTTGACTCATATCCAGCTTCTTGTCCACTGTAATCCCCAGGTCCTTTTCTACAGAACTGCTGCTTAGCTAGTTGGTCCCCAGCCTGTAGCAGTGCATGGGATTCTTCCATCCTAAGTGCAGGACTCTGCACTTGTCCTTGTTGAACCTCATCAGATTTCTTTTGGCCCAATCCTGCCATTTGTCTAGGTCACTCTGGACCCTATCCCTACCCTCCAGCATATCTATCTACTTCTCCCTGCAGCTTAGTGTCATCCACAAACTTGCTGAGGGTGCAATCCATCTCATCATCCAGATCATTAATAAAGATGTTGAATAAAACTGGCCCCAGGACAGACCCCTGGAGCACTCCACTTGATACCGGCTGCCAATTAGACATCAAGCCATTGATCACTACCCGTTGAGTCCAACGATCTAACCAGCTTTCTATCCACCTTATAGTCCATTCATCCAGTCCATACTGTCGGAGATCATATCAAAAGCTTTGATAAAGTCAAGATATATCACGTCAACCACTTTTCACATATCCCCAGAGCCAGTTATCTCACCATAGAAGGCAATCAGGTTGGTCAGGTATGACAGGTCCCGCCAACTCCCTCAGCACCCTCGGATACATTAGATCTGGTCTCATGGGGTTGTGCATGTCCAGCTTTTCTAAATAGTCCTTAACTTGTTCTTTCACCACTGAGGGCTGCTCACTTCCTCCTCATACTGTGCTGCTCAGTGCAGTAGTCTGGGAGCTAACCTGTGAAGACTGAGGCAAAACAAGCATTAAGTACTTCAGCTTTTTCCACATCCTCTGTCACTAGGTTGCCTCCCCCATTCATTAAGACTCCCACACTTTCCCTGACCTTCTTCTTCTTGCTAACATACTGGTAGTAACCCTTCTAGTTACCCTTCACATCCCTTGGTAGCTGCAACTCCAATTGTACTTTGGTCTTCCTGATTACACCCTCGAGCAATATTTTTATAGTCCTCCCTTGTCATCTGTCCAAGTTTCCACTTCTTGTAAGCTTCCTTTTTGTGTTTAAGCTCACTGAAGATTTCTCTGTTAAGCCAAGTTAGTCACCTGACATATTTGTTATTCTTTCTGCACATCAGGATGGTTTGATCCTGCACCCTCAGGAAGGCTTCTTTGAAATACAGTCAGCTCTTCTGGACTCCTTTTCCCATATTAGCCTGCCAGAGGACCCTGCCCATCAGATCCCTGAGGGAGTCAAAGTTTGCTTTTCTGAAGTCCAGGGTCCGTGTTCTGCTGCTCTCCTTTTTTCCTATTGTCGGGTCCTGAACTAGACCATCTCATGGTCACTGCTGCCCAGGTTGCCACCGACTTCTACTTGCCCTACTTCTGAGGTGAGCAAATCCACAAATAAGTGCAGGACCCACCAAGGTAGAGGAGGAACTTTGTCACAACTGTCATCAGGCTTTTCTCCAGTTTCATATTGTAGATCTGAACAATCATAGTGCTCCCTTTTATACAATGCAATTCCTCCACCTTTTCTCCCCTGCCTGTCCTTGAACAGTTTATACCAATCCATGACAGTGCTCCAGTCATGTGAGTTACCACACCAAGTCCAGGCTGAGCAAACCTTGCAGGTGTTTCTTGTCAGCATGGAAAAGGCTAAGAGGAGCTCTTTAGTTTCCCTCATACCAGGGTAAGAGGGTATCCCTTCACAGGACTTAATGTAATTCTGTTGAACTCAATTAAATTCTATGGAGGATGAGTTTTATATAGGGAGGGCAGGTGTTTATGTTAGAAGATTTCTCTACAGCACTAAGCCCCTATGTAAAATGTTACCTGACACATCTAGGTCATACCATGGTGCAGTCCACTTAACTTCCAAATATTGTGTTCATGGCATACAAACACAGAAGTTAGACAAAAGCCATAAAATGCTCTTTCAGGGAGGTTGCAATATAACATTACCTAATTTCTTAGAATCGAAAACCCTAACACAAAATAACCAAAAAACAGAGAGAGAAAAAGCAGGCTCCTTATACCAGAGAGGCCCAATTTACCCCACATTGCTCTAGGCTTCCTCTTTGCAGACTGACTGCTGCTAAACCCAGATTCACACTTCTCTACAGAGCACAGCAAAAGGGACCAGAAAAAACCCTGAAATGTAAAGTGACAGCTTACAATTTGAACTGAGTTTTCACCACATCTGCACACCAAGATATCTGAATTAATAGGAGTATGTCCATAGAGGCTTTTTGACAGATTCTGAACTGCTATGGGCAAAGAGAAACAGCTCCAATGTATAAGTTTCTTAAGATACAATGTCACTATTTTAACTTAACATGGGAGGGGTTCTTGCCCTGTAATTTCATATGAAAGGAGTCACAAATTCTGTCAGAATTCTCAGGCAGCATGTGTACAAGGCCGTGGGAAATCCCCCAAACGCTGCACTGTTTGGAGAGGAGACGGTAATAACAACTTTTCTTCTTTCTTTGTAGCTAGAGGTGGCGAGTCTTCCATTTTCATGGAGGACTATGCAGACCAGGGGATCGGCCTCACCTGCAGGTCGGAGGGATGGTTCCCTGAGCCCCAGGTGCTCTGGTTAGACAGTAAGGGACAAAAACGAACAGAAAACCCTACGACTAGTAACACAAAGACACCTGCTGGAATCTACAATATTGAAAGTGCCATTAACATAGAACCCGGCTCGGACAATGAAGTCTCCTGCAAAATAATCAACAACATACTAAAGACAGCGAGCGAGTCCAGAGTCCTAATTTCAGGTGAGTGCACATGGGGATCAATGACTGTAAGAATCAATAAAGAGGCTGCTTGGTTAATGAGATGTGTCCCGTTTTTCTCTCCCCCTTTGTTGTTAGAAATAGATGCCCAGAGTTTGTCTGGTCTAGCAGATGGAGCACTGGGTTAAGATTTAGGAGGCCTGAGTGCTATTCCTGAATATGTTGCTGACCTGATGAGTGACACTGGGCAAACCACTTCCCCTCTCTGTGCCTCAGTTTGCCCAAAACTGGGGATAATAATATTGACCTCCTTTGTAAAATGCTTTGAGATCTACTGTTGAAATGCCCAATATAAGAGCTAGGTCTTATTATCTTTTAAATACGTGCCTGTCAGTTTCCATCAAAAAACCCATTTTGATTAGGCTGAGTTAAAAAATGTTTAAAAATCATAATTTGCACAAGTACATTATTAATTGTTTTCTTTCTACATCATGATCCAGCTTTCATTGCACATGAATATGTAACAAAGTTGCATGGCATTTTCAATATTACTAAAAGATATGGAAAATTCTGTCTCATTCAATGTACTGGTGCATCATTGAAAAAGAGGGTAAAGTTAAGGTGGTGTGTATGACCTTCATTTTGGCCTCTCCTGATTCTTGTGTGCTTAATTTTTCAGCATTAACATTACTTTAAGTTTTCATTATTATTGAGTGGTTATTGGGCAGATTCCATAGCCCTTACTCGTACTTTCAAGTACTCACCCCTGTGAGTTGTCCCGTTTATATCTGTTGAGTACAGAGATCCTGTATTGAGTTCAAACCTTGCTACTGACTTGCCTTATGGCCTCAGAGAAGTTGCTTAACTTCTCTCACTTTCCCCACCTCAGTAGGGAGGGAATGATATTTATCCCACTTACATCATAGCATGTTGACAGGGTTAATTAATTTTAGTGCATACAGAGAAATGGTTTCTATCATTAACCTGAGTAACTCCGCCAAAGATACTACTTTTAGATTCTCTACCTCCCTTCCTCAGTAGAGGATCTTTCTGCCTTTCTTTTTATTTTATACTATTTCTGGTGGGAATGCTCTGGCAAAGAGAGGCATCTTGCATTTTGCCCAGTAAGCAGCAGGGGTTATGCCCATGAGGTATCTTGGATATGACTTTCACCATTTCATGGACTGATGGAGAACAAGTTATAATTTATATATGTGCAGATGAAAACCTTTTATTAAATATGCATACAACTTCTGTATGAATAGTAGCGTTGAAAGGGTATTTGAGGTAAATCCTGCAAACCCTACTCATGTGAGATATGCCAATGTCTGAGGTGTTTCTATCTGCATGAGTAAGGTGAGCTGGGTGTGGCTGAAGGTGTGTGCTTTTCCAGAATGCACTGGAGGAGCCCACAGCTCTGTTCGCCATGATATCCTTGAAGATGTGTAGAATCTTTAAATCTAAATTCATCTAGACTTTGTTCTGCCAGAAGGAAACAGCAGACTTTAAATTCAAGTGAAATCTGAATTCACCAAGTTCTCAGATAGACTCCATTTGGTTGGCCTTATAATTTTCATGATGTTCCTTAAGAATTATTGGACTGTAACTGACATTTTCTCATATTTTTCAGATGTTTTCTTCCCAACCACCTCCCCTTGGATGACTGCTTTCCTCATCATTTTATTTCTTAGCATAGCCCTTATTGCTGCTGTAGGGTATAAACTGAAAAGTAAGTATTTCTTTGTATGTTTTTTTCAATAACTATATGAAAATGTTTAAACAAATGATATGGAATTCTTTACCTATACTAAAACCAAACAAAAACTGAAATGCGTTTTCTAGGGGCAGATTCAGAAAATGAAATATAAGGGTCTGTAAATTATAATTCCTTACCAGATAAGTCCCTTGTTCTGACAAGACAATTTTTTAATTCCTCACCTATAAATATATTCAAGACCAGAATAGACACCAATGGATGGTTCGGGATTACAGACTTCGCATTCATGCCAGTGACTGTTTCCATCAAAACTATTGTAGGATGCTATGAAAAGTGTCTCATTTTCAAAAGGCATTTTAATTTTTTTCAGATAATAATGACACAACATCTCGCTCAGGTAAGTAAGCAGGCAGGTGAATGCAAATTAATATGAACATATTTTATATTTTGATTTTGACACAGTCCCAGGGAGCCTGTGGAATCTGCATCACTGGAGAGTTTTCGGAACAGGTTCGACAAACACTTGTCAGAGATGGTCTAGTAGGGTGACCAGATGTCCCGATTTTGTAGGGACAGTCCCAGTATTTGGGGCTTGTTTTGATATGGGCTCCTAATACCCCCCACCCCCTGTCCTGATTTTTTCACACTTGCTATCTGGTCACCCTATGGTCTAGGTTTAGTTGGTCCTGCCTCAGCACAGAGAGTCCGACTGGATGACTTCTCGAGGTCCCTTTCAGACCCTACATTTCTCTGATTTTAGAACAAAAGCTTAACGTAGCAGTTGCTGTTCTGATCTGAGAAGTTGTTTATAAGTTACAGGAGATGGGTGGATTTATTCTGTCTTAATTGTGGTCAACAGCTGTGTGCTTTTAACGTTTGCAGTTTGCATCCAATGATTTCATAGGAGACGGGGTCTATGTTCAGGCATTGAGCAACAGGGAGTATTGCCATTGGTGACTCATCAGGAAAGTTTGTTTCCTTCTGTTATAAACAGAGCTTGTCATTAAAATAGATCACATTCAGGCTAGCCTTCTGCCATTCATTGTTAGGTGAGCTTGACATTGTTCCAGAATCATTAACAGTTGTAGAAAGGGGTTGCTTATGTACATGAAGAATCACTTATATCCTCCAATATAGACTGGGTAAAGTATAAAATTTGAGGCCTTTTATAACATAGGCACTGGAAACAGAAGTGATTGTCTCCTGCTGGTTGCCTGCCTGGGAATTATGTTTGCCCATAGTGGATTTGCTCTTGGTCCACAAGATTCATTCAGGACTAGGGCAAGACCTGGCCTTTTTTAACTAGCTGGGTGAGAATCTAGCTCCTCTGATCACTCATTTCCCTTGTGGGTGTTCATGGGGTATCCTAGAAATTTCAGCATCCCATAATATTTCTCTGGTAAAAAAATCTTCTTCCTCCATTAAAGTTTCAATTTAGTCTTCTTCAGCAGATTGTAGGGCTCATGATCAGTCCCATTTATTTCACTTCACCTACACTTAATTGTTTTGGACTCCTTCCTTTATTTTTCAGCTCTTCCAAAACTTCTGTCTGATGCCCCTCTTTTCCCACCCCAATCATTGTACCAGTTGGTATCTGATCCTGTTCACTGATGGTTTTATCTGGCTCACTCAGAAGCTTCCCTGCCAAGTCAGAGGATGTGGGTGGGGGGGATGTGCTGAGGCAAGGGGCCTCCAGAAGCATCCTAACATTTTCCCAGATGACAGACCATCCGCTGCTTTATGTGGGCAGAATCTCTGCATAATCAGTGAACTGGCAGAAACCATCTTCCAATATAGTGAATGAGGAGATTATCTTCAAGTGAAACAATCCATTTCCGGTCTCCTAAAGCAGGTTTTTCCGACATGGAGAGAATCTCGTCCAGTATTTTAAAGTTGTTTTGTGGTTGAAATAAGGCTTTGGGAAACTTATAAGAGTAATTAACGATGCAATGTGATTCCATGTATTTGCAGTAAATGAGAAGAAAACAATGGAAGAAGGTAAATATATATTTTGATGTGATATAAGCTGCTAGGAGTATTTCCATGAGTCAGATTCATGGAGACAGTATTACATTGCATGCTGAAATTTTCCAAGACAGTAACCACAGAGGTATCAGTCTTTACCCAGGTAAAAGAATCACTGAGGACTGGGACTTTTGTTAATATAAGAATCTCTGAATCTATCTGTCAACAAGGGATTACACCAGGGCTATTCACCACGAAAGAACCACAGATGCCCTCGAAACAAGGCTTAAATGAGATTTAGGCTATGTACACACTACAGCTTAGGTAGGTAAGTTATCATAGAATCATAGAATATCAGGGTTGGAAGAGACTTTGGAGGTCATCTAGTCCAACCGCCTGCTCAAAGCAGGACCAACCCCAACTAAACCAAAAGTTATGTCACTCAGGGGGTTGAATAAGCCCCCCTCCCTCCAAGTAACGTAAGTTACACCGACCAAAGTGCTGGTGTGGACAGCGCTATGTCAGTGGGAGAGCTTCTCCTGCTGACAAAGTTACGGCCACTTGTACGAAGATTAATTAAATGAACTGGAGAGCTCTCTCCCATCAGCTTAGAATGGCTACACTAGAGAACGTACAGTGGCGCAGCTGAACCGATACAGCTGCACCACTGTAAGCTCTCTAGTGTAGCCAGAGCCTTATAGAGACAACACTAGTTTTGTGCACAAGTTACGTCTCTCTTAAGTCTTAGTCTGAGGTCTGAAATAGGAATTAAGGTATTCACTCTGCACCAGGGGGAATTTTGCTGTGAGTGAGGTTTGCTATCAAGCATGCGAACTACTCTCCATAGGGAATGTAGCGCACATAATAATTAGAAAGCCAGTAAGTATGGGTAATTATGAGTAAATCTAGACCTGGTGCTGATCTGTCTTTCAGAAGGTAAGAACATTTAAAATAAAATTTCATATTGGGGGTGGAAAAAAAGGAAAGGAAAGGAAAGAAGAAATTACAGTAAAGTCATTTCCCAATCTAATGAGCTTCCATATTTCAGTCCCCCCAGTACTCTCAAAAGAAACGTAAAACTACAGGACCATTAATTAGATCACTGATGCATTTAAGTGAAACAAGCCTAGGCTGAAATCCAACATAATCCTTAACCATTTGCTCAATTTTAAACACACAAGTAGTCTCACTGAACTCTAAACTCAGGTGCTAATCTCCTATCAAATCAAAACTAACATCGGCTTCTGTATGTCACCACAAACAACCAAAGTAAAATCAATCAAAAGTGGATATGAACTACTACGAAAAACTTAAAAAGTGAATCTTAATCCACTACAAAAAATAAGAAAGAAATGAACCAACAGAGTAAATCACACTAAGTGTAATTTAAAAGAAGTACAATTTATGTAATGACTGAATAACTGTATATGATAGATTAAACAAGACTAATCTTTAGACTGTCATATAACATCAGAAAACCTTCATATGGAAATACAATCTAAGCATGAAAATGTATTATATAATTTACTCCAAAAAAGTACTTATAGATTTTGATTCATGAATGCGGGGGATCTCTTTGATACTGGTTGGTTATATAGTTTCATTGGGATGTAGATAGGCAGGTAAGGCTATTCATCATAGACTCTTCCTGTTCCTGGAAGCTGTAAAGATTGATTTAAAATATATTGTGTTAATATATTATGTTGGCCGAGATAAACCTTTTGTGCTCTGTCAGTGAAATATATTCTAATGTCTAAGACTGTTTGTAAGTGATAGATCAAAAGCACAGGAATACTGCATTTTTCAACAAGGTCCAAAGGTTGGCCTGGTCAAAATTTTCGGGGGGGGGGTTCACTATTTTTTTGTCCAGAAAGTGTTTATGTTCTGTGGAAAACCTACAGTATTCGTACAAATACTGAGTATTTCTAAAACAAAAATGTTTGGTTTTTGCCTGAATATTTTAAAATTTTGACTTTTTGACAAACAAGGCCCATTTTCAGTTACTCCTAAAATGTATTGAACTATACAAATATTCAAATAAAGTAAAAAACATTGTGATATGCTCATGGGTTAAATCAGTGAGTTTACATTGGATTTGCACCAGTGTAACTGAGAGCAGAATTTGACCCATATAGTATGAATCATTGTATTTTAAAATAAATTATGGTTATAGGTGTAAAGTGTAAAGCATATTTCATAAATGCCATAAAATATACTAAACAACATTTCCCTTCTATCTTACAATGATATTTAAATATAATTTCTTTCAGACAAAGAACGTCTGAGCTCCCAACTAGGTGAGAATACAAATGCTCGTATGGTTCACCATTTTTCTTGTGTGTGTTTGTGGGCAAGTACAGAAGAAAGGCCAACATCCACAAGTATTTTTGTCTGGTTGATAGGCCCAATCAAGTTCTTATATGAGTTTAGATTTTCAAGATAAAATATGGAAAATCGAATGCAGATCATTTCCAAGTGAAATGCTCTTTCTTGGATGTGTGTGGGGACATTTAGATTCTTTTTTTTTTTTTTTTAGTTTTATGGGTTATTTATTATTTTAGAAATTGTTTTCATATCCATTTTGCAAAGACTTGATTCCAGCTTAACAATGGAATAATAAGGAATAAAGTGTCACAGGCCACCTCACAGCTTTTCACCCAGCACCCCAGGAATTATTTGGGAGCAGTTTTCTGGCTTATGTTAAAAAGGAGGTCAGGCTAGACGATCACAATGGCCCTTTCTGCCCTTAGAATCTAGGAACTCTCTCAATTAAAGCCAATCACTACCTCAGTAACATGCATTTGTTCTTGTTTTTCATTCATTTACTCTTTTAGAGACAAACAAAAGCACAAATCACATAGGTAAGTCTCATTTTATTAAAATGCTCAGTGTAGACAGACAGAACTTTGCCATAAATGAAAAGAAGCTGCTTTATAAAAATGAACAGCAGCACATTCGTTATTTGAATGACTATTATATGTATTTTATTTTCAATAGATGATCAGAGATTATTAATAAATGTGGCTGAACATTAGAAAAGGCGATCATATATAGCTGCCTACTTAACGACATCATAATCATTTCTCCCATACTAGGGACTGGATAGAGATTGCCACTGGTGTCTCTATGCCTTTGACCCTCTCCTATGCTCTCTCTCCCTGTGGGACATCATTTGGACATACAGCTTCCACTAGCTCTTCTAAAACAAAGACTTATAGATCATCTTCTTCACCTCTTATCTCTTCCCTCCATTCAGTCACACATCTCTGATTGCAGAGCCCTTGGCCATTATCTTTGAAAACTCGTGGCGAACGGGGGAAGTCCCGGATGACTGGAAAAAGGCTAATGTAGTGCCAATCTTTAAAAAAGGGAAGAAGGAGGATCTTGGGAACTACAGGCCAGTCAGCCTCACCTCAGTCCCTGGAAAAATCATGGAGCAGGTCCTCAAAGAATCAATCCTGAAGCACTTACATGAGAGGAAAGTGATCAGGAACAGTCAGCATGGATTCACCAAGGGAAGGTCATGCCTGACTAATCTAATCGCCTTTTATGATGAGATTACTGGTTCTGTGGATGAAGGGAAAGCAGTGGGTGTATTGTTTCTTGACTTTAGCAAAGCTTTTGACACGGTCTCCCACAGTATTCTTGTCAGCAAGTTAAGGAAGTATGGGCTGGATGAATGCACTATAAGGTGGGTAGAAAGCTGGCTAGATTGTCGGGCTCAACGGGTAGTGGTCAATGGCTCCATGTCTAGTTGGCAGCCGGTGTCAAGTGGAGTGCCCCAGGGGTCGGTCCTGGGGCCGGTTTTGTTCAATATCTTCATAAATGATCTGGAGGATGGTGTGGATTGCACTCTCAGCAAATTTGCAGATGATACTAAACTGGGAGGAGTGGTAGATACGCTGGAGGGGAGGGATAGGATACAGAAGGACCTAGACAAATTGGAGGATTGGGCCAAAAGAAATCTGATGAGGTTCAATAAGGATAAGTGCAGGGTCCTGCACTTAGGATGGAAGAATCCAATGCACCGCTACAGACTAGGGACCGAATGGCTAGGCAGCAGTTCTGCGGAAAAGGACCTAGGGGTGACAGTGGACGAGAAGCTGGATATGAGTCAACAGTGTGCCCTTGTTGCCAAGAAGGCCAATGGCATTTTGGGATGTATAAGTAGGGGCATAGCGAGCAGATCGAGGGACGTGATCGTTCCCCTCTATTCGACACTGGTGAGGCCTCATCTGGAGTACTGTGTCCAGTTTTGGGCCCCACACTACAAGAAGGATGTGGATAAATTGGAGAGAGTGCAGCGAAGGGTAACAAAAATGATTAGGGGTCTAGAGCACATGACTTATGAAGAGAGGCTGAGGGAGCTGGGATTGTTTAGTCTGCAGAAGAGAAGAATGAGGGGGGATTTGATAGCTGCTTTCAACTACCTGAAAGGGGGTTCCAAAGAGGATGGCTCTAGACTGTTCTCAATGGTAGCAGATGACAGAACGAGGAGTAATGGTCTCAAGTTGCAATAGGGGAGGTTTAGATTGGATATTAGGAAAAACTTTTTCACTAAGAGGGTGGTGAAACACTGGAATGCGTTACCTAGGGAGGTGGTAGAATCTCCTTCCTTAGAGGTTTTTAAGGTCAGGCTTGACAAAGCCCTGGCTGGGATGATTTAACTGGGAATTGGTCCTGCTTCAAGCAGGGGGTTGGACTAGATGACCTTCTGGGGTCCCTTCCAACCCTGATATTCTATGATTCTATGATTCTATGACTGCCTTTCAGATACCACTCCCAGGCTCTCTTGCCACTAGCAACTGCAAAATGAATTTATTTTCCTCAAAATCTCTGCTCTCTTCTTCCCTTCTCTATCACCCTTGACATGCAGATTTGTCATCATTTCCCTCTCCTCTCTCTCCATTTTCCCACAGGTTGATGGAGTGGGCAGGATTTGACTATTTTGTGTTCTTCCACAATGACATTGGCTCATTCTACTTTATTTCCATCACCAAAAGCCTGCTCCAGCTTTCAGCTTGACCACCGCAACATCCACCTTTACAAACTGTTAGACCCTCACCGCATCCCCTCCCACTTCCATTGACCCAAATTCTGCTTGAAAAGTCACCTAATTTCTCCCCTCATCTAAGTCCACCCTTCTCTTAATATTCTTTCACTGGTTTTCCCTTGCGATCTACAACAATGTTGGGGTGGTTGTCCCAGCCTTCATCTCCTGTCTGACCCCTCCAGCAGAGATTCTCTTCTCTCCTCCAGCACCTTCTTTGCTCCACCGGCAACTGCAACTTTTATGTCCACTTTTCATCCATGATTTCCTCCCGTGTGTCCCCTGTGCTTTAAACTTCACAGACCAGTCATGACCCAAAGTGCCTCTACACTACATAACTGCAAGTCTCTTATTAAAACACATTTCACTTCTAATGCCTATAAACCCGAGCTCCACAAAGTAGAGCTGCTTGGAAAAATGGAAACAATTTTCACAAACATTTTTTTCAATTTTCCCCTTTTTCGATTCATAATTTCTTCACAGTTCTGAAATAAACAAAAAAAATCTGATCTGCTCCATCATATAATGAGATACAATAAATATTAAACAAACATACCAGCATTTAAAGAATAATTGTGGAACTAACTAAGAGGAAGCTGCTAAACAGCTCGGCCAATCACTCTTTTTGCATAGCATCCTTCCTCTCTACAGGAAATTGTCAGCGTATATTGCCTGCTCTTAGTGGCAGGAGCCTCATTGAGTTAAATGTCTTAAAGCACGTAGCATGCTATTGGCACGCTACAAATAATAAAAATAATGTTTTGCACTCTATTGTTTGAAATAAATGGGCCACAGACTGAGTCGTAAGAACAGATGGCTATTAAATATGGAGTGAGAATTTAGCAGCATCCCTGCCATGCATGTGTAATAGCAGAATTCTCTATGAATAGTTTTCACAATGTTCTCCACGGATCACTATCTCTTTGCTCACACTCTCAGTTCTTATTCTCTCTCTCTGCTGTTCATTGCACTAATTGTAATTACTATTTTGCAGCAATTCAAGAGATACAAGAAAATATTGGTAAGAAAACTTGTCTATGTTGTTACTTGTCTTAGAATAAAAGAGGTGAGTGTTCTGGTGAGTCTGTCTATGGCACCTTGAAGGTGAAGCCCAATAAATGTGGTCAAATACCAGCCTGAGAGACTCTGCTTCTACTTCAGGAACATAAGATCTGCCATACTGGGTCATAGCAAAGGTTCATCTAGCCCACGATCCTGTCTCCTACAGTGGCCAGTACCTGAGCTTCGGGGGCAGTGTACAGAGCAGCCAGTTCTGAGGAGATCCATCCGAACCTTCCCCTCCTGGCTTCTGGCTGTCCGAGATTTAGGGTCACCTCCAGCACGAGGTTGCATCCCCAACCATCTTGGCTAATAGCCGTTGATAGACCTATCCTCCGTAAACATATCTAGTCCTTTTTGAACCCATTTATACAATTGGCCACCACAACATACCGGGTTGACTGGGTGTTGGGTGAAAACAGTGCTTCCTTCTGTTTGTATTGAACCTGCCTATTAGTTTCATGGTGTGACCCCCTGCTTTTTGTATTTTGAAAGCAAAGCATGTGGCCCATTGTCACTGCTCTTTTGGGATTGAGAAATATTCTCCTTCAATCATGAGTCTATCTTGCTTAATACATTGTAACAAATCTGTGGGCGCAAATTAATTATTATTATTATTATTATTTTATTTATTATTACCATAACACCTAGCCAAACTCCACTGTGCTAGGAGCTGTACAACATGTATTGGATGAATTACAGTAGCATCTAGGATCCCAGTCACGGCACTTGCTAGGTGGTGTATATTATTTATTAGGTGAGTTACAGTAGCACCTAGTATCCGCAGGCATAACCCAAGACCACATAGTGTTAGGTGCTGTACATTATTTATTAGGTGTAATATGGTAGTGCCTATGAACCCCAGTCATGGAGCAGGACCCCGTTGGTATAGGTGCTGTACAAACACAGAACAAAAAGACAGCCCTTGCCTCAAGGGGATTACAGTCCAAGTAGGACTACAGATGTTAATATTCTACACATCCTGGCCACTTGGGCCTCCATGACAACAGCACAGATAGAACCCAGATCTCTCCTATTTCTATAACACAAGCCCCTATTGCTTCAGCTAAACAAATGTCTCCAATAGCTGAAAGATGTATAGGGTTTGTGAAAGGCAATTGAACAGATATGATTCCATCCAGCTGACGGCACTGGTGATACACACACTTGCAAAATCATTAAAATATTCTGTCTCTGTCTCCCTTAGGATTATAGCCTAGACGCTAAGGGTAATGAGATCTTTATACTTGCACAGATTCAGGTATATAGTGATTGTATGTGCACTAACCATAGTGCTGAGATTACCAACATTAGTGCTCATGAGTTTTATTTTTTTTAAAGAAATTATCTTTGTTTGAACTCTACGGCAGTCGTTGAAACTGCAACAGGGATGAATTTGGCTCATTTAGTTTTTGCAACAGTGCTAGGAGGGAGACAACAATGATATAAGCTAACACATTCTACACTGTACTTCAGTATCACACAAAAATTGTGAGGCAGGACTCAATAGTGCTAGACAATAGCACTGGCAAATGATGGTGTTTCAGATAAGAACTCAAACCATTGATTTCTGGTGCCTGTTTGTATGATACAGGTACAATAATTTACGTAAGAGTTATGAGGTTACAACTACAAAAACAGCCCCCGGTAATCACTTTTGGTTAGAGGCACTTTGAACGGCTGAGTTAATGGGGGCCTGCACTGCAGACCGTTGAATATAAAGATGTTGGGGAAGTATTTATATAATGGAATGAACCAATATTACTCTCTGCTTTGTGTCTCTGATAGTCACGGTACAGAGATTGTAATATAGCATTGCCGATAACATTTATGTCTAGCATTTTCAAAGGAGCTTAAGGAAAAAGGTGACTAGCTCTCATAAATCTCAGCCTCAGTGGTCATGTTATTCCCACTCTTCCTGTAAACAAGCCCGGAAACTAAGAGCCCAGCTCTTACTTAGGTGAGTAGTTCCATTAACTGTAATAGGACTGTTAGCGTGGTTAAAGAACTACGAGCACAAATAAGAATTGCATGACTGAGCCCCATTGTCTGAGCATTGTTTGTACACAGTTCTCAGAATTTTAAAAACATTCGCAGAAAAGAACTAGTTAGGGTCAGTGACTGGAGTATCCTTTCATTTCAGATCGACTCTCAGCAGAGCTGGGTAAGTTGAGTTGTTTTAATTATCCGTTTATTCTTTAAATGAAAATTATAATTATCACTCTAGTATTAACTAGATTAAAACAGCATGGAAATGAGTGTGCTATAAACACATGGGTAGGCAGATAGAAGACATTTTAAACTCCACTGTATTTCACTATTCACTATGCCATAGATTGTCAAGGCAGTAATTGTTTTTTCCCTCTGCAGAATTCAGAAGAGCTCAGAGCTATGCAGGTAAGTTGCAGTGCATACAGTAAACCTGTTATCTAGAAATTATGAGATATTTTCTTTCACAGATTAATAGTTGAATTGAAAATCATTCCTTGTGCATTGACTGCATATATACAGATGATATAAAGATAGGTTATATGTCTCAATCCATCTGTACCTTAAATTCTATTGTATTTACCAGTTTTCCAATAGCAATAATTATTTGTTAAGCACTAACTACGAGCTCAGTGCTGTACAGGTTGCAGAAACAAACCATCCTGATGCATAGAAAGAATAGTAAATATGGCAGGCAACCAGCTTGGCTTAACAGTGAAATCCTTACTGATCTTCAACACAAAAAAGAAGCTTAGACGAAGTGGAAGCTTGGACAAATGACCAGGGAGGAGTATCAAAATATTGCTCAGGCATGCAGGAGTAAAATCAGGAAGGCCAAATCACACTTGGAGTTGCAGCTAGCAAGGGAAGTTAAGAGTAACAAGAAGGGTTTCTTCAGGTATGTGAGCAACAACAAGAAGGTCAGGGAAAGTGTGGGCCCCTTACTGAATGGAGGAGGCAACCTAGTGACAGAGGATGTGGAAAAAGCTAGTGTACTCAATACCTTTTTTACCTCTGTCTTCACAAACAAAGTCAGGTCCCAGAGTAGACAGAGACAGAGCAGATGAGGATCCTGACTTGACCTGTTGTGGCTTAAATGAAAGTTGGGATGTGAGGTGCAAGCTGGGGAGGTGAGACAGGAGGAAGCTGTGGGAGATGTGGAAGCATGAGATGACCAAGGACTTTAGGATCATTTTAGTCATAGGGATAGGCAGGGAGAGGTGGATTATTGAGACCTTGTGGAGAAAGAACAGACAAGGTTTCTCAGCAGGGAGACAAGGTGAAGATAACACCAGGGTTGTGAGTCTGTGCACCAGGGTTAAGACAGAGCTGTCACCAGCAGTGGAGAAAGGCAGGAGAGTGAAGGTCTTGGGAAGAAGACTGAGTTCAGTGTTAGCCATATGGCGTTTAAGCTGACAGCAGGACAGACAGGGGCTGATGTGAGCATTCCCAGAGCTCTCCAGGCAGAGTAGGGGACCGACTGCACCATCTTAAGTGACTGTGCTGCTTGACGCTCCCCTTCATGCTGGGAGCCTCTGGAAGATCAAGCCTGAAATTAGCCTCCTATTTAAAGACAAATAAAGCAATTCCAGAATAGAGCTTCACTCCAGGATGAATTCACCCATTGAGCCCAGTTTTTAAAGCACTTGTGGTTTGTAACATAACTCTAGAATTTCACATCCTTTTCGTCAGTTGTGGTGGCCTTACGATGTGGGAGACCGTTGTGTGATTCTTGCCTTTAGAGGTGTGTGTGTGCGCGCGTGTGTGTGTGTTATACAGCACATAAGGTTTGGTCCTGCAAGGTGCTGAGGACTCTGACATGATCCAATGAAGCAGTGGCAGTCATTTGAGCTACTCATGTTCTGATGAGCTTTGCTGGGCTAGAGAGCTCAGCCCATTTCAGGATCAGACCCCTAGTACTTTTCATAATGATTTTTCCCTAGCAACACATAGGAAGAATCCTGCTTCTCTTCACTAAAGGGGTGGGAGCATCTGAGTAGCACATCCAGGAGCCATCCAGCCACAGCAGGACAGGATGGGTCAGAGTGAACTGTATGCAAGATGGGATTGCTCCTTACTGCTGCTCACAAAGGAGCAGCTTGTATCTCACCTCCAGAAATCTAACCTCTAACCTTTGTCCTGGCCCCAGGCCAGCAGATGTCCCTCCTTTGGAGCAAAGTCACAGCGGAGGGACCTTAGCCAGCTCCCCTGCTGCCATACTGGAGTGTAAGAACGGGAAGAGCTCCCTATGCCCTCTCCCTGCCCCAGGGATGGACTTTGCCTGCAGAGTGTGTAAATTACTGCCATACAGTACCCGTTATGTTCATGTTTATATGAATTTGTCATTTTAAAATGCATTTCTCCCCTGGTTTATTCCCTGTCTCTTCTCCTTACACTGAGTGTCTCTGATTCACTCCTTACTAACCAGGGGACTATTCCGGTTTCTCTCCCCAGTTCCCATCACTCTGGATCCGGATTGCAAACACCCAGAACTCAAACTGTCAGAGGATCAGAAAAGAGTCTGGAAAGATCCTTCATCTCCTGAGCTGGATGCAGCCTCCTGGGCCCTGCTCGTGGTGGGGAAGGAGGGGTTTGTGATTGGGAGGCAGTACTGGGAGGTGGAAGTGGGGGAGAAACTGGACTGGGAGTTAGGGGTCCTTAGTCAGTCGGTGAGGGACAGAGTGAAAAGGGAGAAAGCAGAGACACTCCCTGAGGAGGGATATTGGTCTCTGAAGAGATCCCAGGGAGACTTTTTTTCAAGCATAGAAAATGCTAAGATTGAAAAGACGGATTGCCAGTATCAAGTAATTGGTGTATTTCTGGATCGGGAAGAGAAAAAAATCTCATTTTATGATGCAGAGATGATGTTCCTCATCACAACTATCCCTGCAGACTTTACTGAGAAATTTTTGTATTACCCATTCCTGAGTCCTAGGAACAACACAGGAGAGCAGAAACCACTAGCAATCCACCCCATCAGAGTCCCTGTTCCTTTAAAGCCTCTGAGAAAGGAAAAATGAGATCTAGTTACTTTGGCAAAGTAAAACTCAAAAACAGAGGGGAGAAGGGAATGTAAACATGTGAAACATCAGAAACGGTAAAATAAGCAAAGTAGAAATGGAAGATTAAATAAAGCACATAAAACAGAAGAAAAAGAGACAAAAACACTCGTCATAGGCTTGTTGACTCTCAAGCTGAAATCAATAAATTCTGAAAGGATTGAGATTTGTTTTTATAGAAATATTTTTATTTAACTGTCTGTTGCATTTTTTAAAAATAGGAAAATATTTTAATGACAAAATCTTGGGGGGCTGTGTTGAGATGAAGGGGAAATGAAAGTGTGCTATTGCCAAGCAAGATAGCAATAGTCAGAAAAGATACCATTATGGATGGCTACCCACAGAGAAGAGGATAAAATCTTGCAATTATTCAGTTGCTGGTTAAGAGTCATACAGGAATGGTTATGAAGAAAAATGAAATTTCTTATACAAACCCTGTATCCCAAAAAGCATATTAGATGTCCCCGTGACATCTAAAGCAATAATATGAAGAGAGAGTTTGATTATGCAATATAGAAAATTGAAAAAATAAGATTATGAATAGAGACTAACTTTATGCCCTCTGGAAGTCCTCAGATGTTTTCTGCTGCCTTTTTTTGTGTTTAGACCTCAAAGAGTGGTGTTGTCATTCTGATGTATTTTTTATTAAACTGTCCATATTTCAGTAAACATTGAGCCTGCCTCTGGGTGTATTTCCGTGATGGGAATAATTCCCTAATTTTGGCTCTATTGATCCCAGTACATATAGTAGCTTTGTTAATACATTATATAAATCTGTAGGTACTCCTGAGTCACGAATGTAGCTTAAGCAACGCAAAATTCATTATATTCATCCGAAACCTTGAAGTAGTTACTTTATACATGACTCCTGGGCTTCATATTTTACTTTTCCCACACTAGCTCAAGCTGTTTAGGAATGAAGATAAGTCACGAAGTGTGAGGAACTTTCTCAAGAAGCAAAGCCCCCTTGTGTCTCTGGAACACCTGCCCAGTTCTTCTTAAATGTTCTTAAATAAACAAAAACAAAACTATTCTACAGCTGGAGGACAAAAGAGAGTAGATTATAATACTTCTCCTTATAATTGGAATTATATATATTATAGAAACCAGATACCAAGAGGGAGGCAGTATTCCCTAGTGAATCGATCTCTGGAGTGGGATTCAGGAGATCTAGTTTCTTTTCTCAGTTCTGCTGCTCTTCTGGGTGTCCTTGGCCCAGTCACAGTCTCTCTGTGCCTCAGTTTCCTCATGTCTACAATGGGGATAAGGAAACTGACCTCCTTTGTAGAACACCTTGAGATCTACTGATGAAAAGTGCTGTATAAAAGCTGGGCATTCTTATTACTCTAAACTCCAAATAAATGTTCTTTTCCTTTTTTATTCTACTTATGTTGTGTGGTTTTATTTTCATGCATTATTCTTCCTCTAAGAGGAATCCAAAGCTGCTTATTTCAACGCAACTGAAACAATTCAAAAATACCTGGTGCTTTAAAATCAATTTGAACATCACCTGTCCAACAAATACAACCTGAAATCATCCATTTGAATAATACATCCTCCTAGCTGTATACGTTTACCATTTAAATTCCTGCACCCTGGCTTTTCAATTTTACCAAATTCCTTCCATTTTTTGGTGTATCCAAATCAACTGTCCTAAGTAAAATCCATCTTGAAGGATATTTGGTGCTCTTGTATTCAGACTGGGGGGTCAATGGGCAGAGGTATTTTGAGGAGGCAGTTTTACTGAGGTGCAGTTGTGTCAGGAACTAATTCAATTATGGGGACATTCAACTAGGAACACATTATGAAGTGTAATTCCTGCCTGGGGAGAGATTATGGGGTACAAATCACCCAGGGTGAAAGATTGGGGGGGGCGGTTCCTCTTGAGGGTAGATAATGTTATTAGGCCCCTCTTCTTTGGTACATCTTTTGGGGGTTCTGGCCAGGCCTATCGCCCCTGCTGCCAGCAGCTGGCTGGACTAAGCCACAAGTGGGGTGATATGGGACCCTCATTGTTGGGTGGCCCACGCTGGGAAGGAGCTGCTCGCCCTCTGAGCCAGGCCCTTGCAGAGCCTGGAGCTGCCTAAGAAGCCAGTTGCCAGGGCAATGCATTGATAGAGCAAAAGCCCAGCCTGAGCAGAGCGATATCTGAACCCCCTGAGGGATGCAGAGTGAGCAGGATGGGGAGGGGGGCACAGTATCATTAATATGGGTTCCTAGGGCCTGCCCTTATTGAGGAGTCATCCCTTAAATATGATGGTCAATCTCCTTAGTGTCCATATGAGGGATCACCCACTCCCACAGCCTCAGCCCCATCACCTGCAAGTCAGGGCTCTCATGAAATCACTAGCACCACCACAGCTTGGCAGGAAACAGACTTCCCTTCCTGCAAAATATTGGAGATTTCAAAACAATGTCCTGACCCACATTGGGATGAAATTGAGATCTGTCAATTTTTTCCCAAAAGCCAGAGACAAAGAGAGATATCAGAGGAAGAAACCCAGCCACCCTTAAATAGTGCACTCACCTGGGATGTACAAAACCCACATTCAAGCCTCTTCTCTAGCTCATTTAGAGGAGCAATTTGAACCTGCATCATTCACATCATCGAGTAGTTCCCCAGGTATGGGGATGCTGGCAGATAAGGTCATGTCAGAGTGAATTCAAGTCAATATACTTGTATATTAGTATAGATCAAAATGAGTGCAAATGTAAGATTGTATTCAGATGTTTAAACTTCATGAAAATTAGTGGAATGTTACCCATATTGTTTTTACTTGTCTGTTGCTGTTATAATGTAATAGCAAACACTTACATTGTGTATACTCCTCTGACTAAATAATCCATCAAAGAAATCTTGGGAAATGCTAATGAAGGACTTCCGTCCAGTTTTGAGCCCCCCATTACAGAAAGGATGTGGACAAACTGGAGATAGTCCAGCAGAGGGCAACAAAAATGATTAGGGGGCTGGGGCACATGACTTATGAGGAGAAGCTGAGGGAACTGGGCTTATTTAGTTTGCCGAAGAGTGAGGGGGGATTTGATAGCAGCCTTCAACTACCTGAAGGAGGGTTCCAAAGAGGATGAAGCTTAGCTGTTCTCAGTGGTGGCAGATGACAGAACAAGGAGCAATGTTCACAAGTTGCAGTGTGGGAGGTCTCGGTTGGATATTAGGAAAAGCTATTTCATTAGGAGGGTGGTGAAGCAGGGGAATGGGTTACCTAGGGAGGTAGTAGAATCTCCATCCTTAGAGGTTTTTAAGGCCCGACTTGACAAAGCCCTGGCTGGGATGATTTAATTGGGGATTGGTCCTGCTTTGAGCAGGGGATTGGACTAGATGACCTCCTGAGGTCTCTTCCAACCCTAATCTTCTATGATTCTATGAGTTACGGTCTTTAACAGAAAATGCTAATTTCAAAGCAAGTGGCCATTATGCATGGTGGTCAGAGGTCAAAAGGCTAAGTGTATTCCTCACACATTGTCATCAAAGGAAAAACCCAGGTGGGTAGACAGACCGTCAGGTTGTCTTCTATAAATATGGAATCAAAGAAACATCCTTTCTCTGGACTGTTTGGACACTTACAGGGAAGTGTACCAGATGCAAAGCAGAGATCCCCAGAGACAATCTGGGTACTGTGAAAAGACTTTTGGGAAACTGGCAGCTTACTACATCTCTCCTTCGAACTGGAATTATAGACTGTGACTCACCTGTTATTATATTTGATCTGCTTTAACTTCTCAATAACTCTCACTTCCTTTTTTTATCTAATAAAATGTTAGTTAGTTTACTATAGAATTGGCTACCAGCATTGTCCTTGGTGTAAGAGCTGGAGTACCAATTGGTCTGGCGTTGGTCTCTTGGGACTGAGCGAAATCTGATGTGGTGTGATTTTAGGTTTAAGAAACCTTTTATCACAAAGTTCAGATTGTCTAGGTGGCAAGATAGACTGGAGACGCTAAGGGGACTGTCTCCATTGTAAGACTGGTACTGTGATCCAGGAGTTCACATTTGTTAATGGCTTGGTGAAAACTAATTTTAGAACCTACCATCAGTTTGGGGTATGTGCATCAGTTTGGAGTATGTGCCTTTGTTTTCTGACTGTCTGCCCTGAGATCGGCACTCACAGTTTTGAGCCGCTCCAGAGAGCGTGACATGGGGCTAGTACCTAATTTGTGATGGGTATTTATCATTCATTCGTTGTTAACAGAAATTACATCCTGGACTTCAGCAACATACCCAGAAAAAGTTTAATCACAATCCAGTCTGTCCTATACACAGTTTCATTTTTGAGAAAATAGCATTTTTTCAACAAGCACAAAAAACATTTTGTCCATAAATTCCTAGCCAGCTCAAATCACCAACCCTCAATACTGGGGTTTGCAGAGGGGTTTTTAAGATTCCCAAGATGTGTGAACAAACAGGAGGTTTTCTCTTTCTACTCAGTGGAATGACTCTCTGTGTGGCTGAGTTTCAGGAAGGAGGCGTTTGGATGGAGAGCTGCTCCCTGAGCTGTGTTATCATAGGGAAAAGTGAAGAAGTAGAGGGGATGTCAGGAGGGGACTCCAAAAGTGGAGTTTTACAAATCAGTCAGAGCAGTTGAAAAAGGGACTTATTGCTGCTAATAAATGAACAGTCTCTAGCACTGAGAGCCACATTTTCACTAAGAAGTGGATCCCAGTTTCTGTATTTGCTGCTTAAACATCCCAGTGAGTGAGGCCTGAATGCCCAAAAGGAGTTAGGTGATGTGATGTTCAGCATCACACCACCTAACTTGTAGGCACCCTGGAAAATCACTCGGATACACAGACTTGGAGCTCAGCACCTAATCTCCTGTACACTGAATGAAGAGTGATAGGAGCCTTACACTGAGATTCAGTTAAACTGATGAGCCAGGTTTAGGTCCCCCTCCTTCTGAGATGTAGAAATGATTTGAATAGTGCTCTGCTACCTTTCAGGGAGTGCTCTAATCATCGGGCTCCAGGATAGTCAAGCTCCCCTGTTGAAGCTGTTGCACTGTAGATAAATAACGAGTCACTGGAGCAGGACAGCTGGTTCCTGGGTCCCCACATCCTGCCAGCGTGAGCTAACCAGCAGACTATCGAGTTACTATCAATCTTCCATGCTTTCTTTTTCTCTCTCTCCATCATTCAGTCTTAAAGAGCCTTTTGGGCCATAGAGAGACAAAGAGCAAGCATAAGAATGACTCTGTAGCCCGGTGATTAAACCACTCATGTGATCTGTGAGAGATGCAGGATCCAGCCTCCCTGCTCCAATTACTCTATAATTACTGACCATCAGTGGAACAGCTTCAAAAGGAGAGACTGAGGGAGTCTCACACCAGATTGTCCCATACCACATTGGGTACAGCACTTACTTGAGAAATGGTAGATCCCAGCTCAAATCCCTGCTGCCCTGCAGGTGAAGGGGGTCCTCAACCAGTGGTTTCCTATAACCCAACTGGGTACCCGAACCACTGGGATAAAAGTTATCCTCCTTCTATCCCAGCAGCTATTTTGTGTGAGTGGCCCAATCTAATAGGCAGCCTCTCAGCACACCTACTCAATTGGGCCCTGCACACAACACAGGTGGTCAGCTGCCTATCTTCCCCAGGTTTGTGATCACTCTCAGGTTTATGCTAGAGATCAGCACCTGGAGGCCTAGAAGGAAGGAACTTAGATGCAGAGGGAACTTTTCCTGTTGAAACTTAAGAGCCGAGTGAGTTTAGGCACCTGCATGATTTGGTGGTGGGGAGGGAAAGGGGCGCAGTACATCACAGTGGTGCTGATACCAGGACTTATATGTCTAAAATAGGGATTTAGGCGATTAACTTTTTTTTGTGCAGTCAAGGCTAACACAATCAGATCGCATTTGAGCTTGGCTGCCTGCTTCTTTCTGAAGGAAAATTGCTTTCATTTTTATGATTGTATTTGGTTAATAAATAACTACAGAAATGTGTAAACTGAAAGTACAAACTTCAACTGTAAGGAAAAATATCCATGAAGACTGAAAAATTCCTCAAAGCCACAGTTCATGTACAGCATGTGGCAGTACATAGGACCCTGCTATGCAGGTAAGCAATCAGTTTAGCAAAAAATGATCATAGATAGATAATTGCAAGTCTAGCCGCCTAATTTAATTGGGAAATTACAGTCAGGTTCTTGATCTGAAAGAACATGGAGGATAATTGACTACCATTTTCAGGTATTTTTGAATGTACTTAGTACAGTTTTAGATTACACACCACAGAATTTAAGATATTCCTCTCTACTAGAGAGGTTTAAGCAGGGTGGTTAGAAGGAATTTGTTTCAATACAAGGGAGATTTTGATAATCTTTTACACTTAATGGAATGGGCTTATTAATTTAATTGTGATTTTGATGTTCAAACATCCAGCCTCTCTATCCTTTTGGGGAAGTGGATTTAAAGGATGAGACAGAGATGTTCTACCTTCTTTACAATTTGAGGCCAGATCCTCAGTTTTTGTAAACTGATGTAGCCCCATTGATCCAAGTTAAGGATCTGACCCATGTAACATTACTATATTTTCTTAACTATTTTTTTGCTTAGTTCAGCACCTGGGGAGAATTCTGCACCTCTGTAACAAACTTGATTTGGACGTGTTTTCTGAGTAACGATCAGAAAAGTCAGTCAATAGCAATAATGATTGCAGCATTGCTCGCTAATGTATTGCTCTTTCTTGTACAGCAATAACACTGAAACGTATTGTGCTTGCCTTTCAAGGGCCCGGGAGAACCTTATTATACCTGCCCCAGCATGTTGCCTTTTGAGAAGTTTGTTGACGTATTGGTTATTTGAATGTCTGCCCAGCAATGGATTCCTTATTCCCGTGGATAACAGCTATTCAGATACTGACATTTCTACAGACACCCTACTTATAAGAGGTAAACAAAGTTCTTTGTTGAATTTATTTTAATGAAGTAATTAATCATTAAAATCACAGGCATCAACAATCTAAGTTTCCTTATTTTTAATAGTGTCTAACATTTTCATTTGTCAGTGCAATGCAGTTCACTTCTTTGTTCACCCCAATGTGCAGAGAAATGGCTTAACTCTAATGCCATATGCAATACCAACACAGAATATTCACTGAACAACATCATTCATGGGATGCTTCCAATCCCCCATCACACTATGGAACTCCTAAGTCTATTCAGAGGCAAATAATTTTATTTGCCATCAGACAAGCACCAGGCTGCCCAATAAAAATGTAAGATTCATCTCTATCTATCATACACTGGTCCACATGAGTTTTGTGGTGAAATATCTGTTCACCGATCAATGAGAAATTATTTCAGAGGTTATTTCAGACGGCTGTAAGTCCCATTTCTGATTAATCTGGTTTATTAGTTAAGGCACAGTATTGACTGTTAGAAGACCTGAGTTCTATTCTTGACTTGCCTATTGACTCCCTTTATAACTTTGGGCAGGTCTCTTCATCTTTCTCTGCCTTGGATTCCTTAGCTGTATAATTGGGATACTAATATTAACTCAGCTTTCTAAAGATTTTGTGCCTGAGAAAATGCAGCCCACGCACAAACATCTACACTGCAGTTAAACCGCCCCTTAGCCTGTGCCCCGCAAGCCCGAGTCAGCTGGTACAGACCAGCCACGGGTGTCTAACTGCAGCGTAGATGTGCCTGTTAGAGGGCTTTCCCTTTACCCTCTCCCGTGGTTCCTGCCACGCAGACAGAAAGCAGAAGACCAGCAGTCCGAAGTGAAGGCAATGCAATGTTTATTGGTGTTAGTTTCCAGCAAGCATGTATATTATAACTCTGATGCCGCAGAGCGTTGTTTCCTAGTGTCCCGACTCCCCCCTCCTACGCAGTCATCATTATACCTGAAATGCATGCCCACAGTCCCACCCCTTGCAATTTATGGTCATGTTCCATTTTGGGAGGTTGTGGGCCTGGGCTCTTCGTCCCACCTTTTTTGTACCCCATGGGAGGGCTAAGGAGTGAGGTTGTGCTACGGTCAGGGGCAGGCATTTCTCTGGCCTTTTAGTGTTTTACCTCCCCCCATCTCCCTTTACCCCTCCCGACCGGTTACTTGACCTTGCCTTGAGACAGGAGTTGAGGCAGTCTTCAAGTGTGCGCTCATATATCATACTCCCACCATGCCCAGTAACACTTTAACTTCTCTTATCTGTTCCCATTATACTAACAAACCCATCTGGCTAGGCAGCCTTGACTCCCTTAGTGACTAAGGGAGTCCCTGAGCAACATACACAGTGTCTTTGTCCTTTGTTCACACATATTAGTAAGAATGTATGTGTATCAAAAAACCAAACAGGCAAGCAAAACTCAAAATACAGGCAAAAATACAGGCCAGGATCCTACACTATCACCAGCACTCCTAACAGTGCCCTTAGGAAGCTCTCAGCCACAGGAGTGCTTTAGGGGCCTTGTCAGCAACTCACATGGCTAGGAATGTGCATCACCCTAGGAGTGCCTGAAGAGGCTGTTTCACCTCTGGGGCACTTTGCAAGGATTGCTGACTCCTGCACAGCAGGAGGGAGGCCCATTCCTGCATATGGGAATGTGGGATCATGGGCGCTGGGCAGAACTGTAGCTGATCCAGCTGAACTGTGTAAAGCTCCTCGGGACTTTAGTGAACTTCGCAGGGATAATCAGAGTCCACACAGTGCCTAAAATCACAGCCTGAAGCACTAATTTCATTATCCCATTCAACATTTAAAAACTGAAAATACAACTGTAAAATTCAGTGCAGGAACTTTATCATTATCTCATTTCATCTGCGGCTGCTTCTACATCATAAAGTTCATTCACTGATTAATGTTCTGAAACAGAGAAAATGTCTATCTGAATCTATCTACAGGTGAATATAAAATCACTCACCCTGAATCGCCTGTATTGGATTCCTTGGAGAAGACGTTACCCTCCCTTGCCAGGTGATAGCCACGAGTATCCCTGGGGACATCACTCTCCACTGGAGACTTGTTTGACCCCAGGAAAATATAGATGTGAGTTCTTATAACAGAGGAAACAAAGAAGAAAAACAGGATCAGAGACATCAGGGTTGAATGGAGTTCTTTCAACATGAAATGAACACAGGGAACATGTCTCTAAAGCTGAAGAATGTCCAGACTTCTGATACAGGGAATTACATGTGCTGAGTGGTTTCTGAGAACTGGTATGACGAGGTGGTGATTGAACTGGATATGACAGGTAAGTGAAGGTAATATTGAATAATTTATTACCAGATATTTTGTTATTGAAAGAAAGAGAGAAGGAGCTCAATTAAGCCTTTCTGCACCTCTTTTTTAGTCTCCAGAATTACACCACAAATGAGAAGAGCTGTGAGAATAATTTGTGGTTTCAGAGAACAGACACAAAAATATTGAAGCCCTAGAAAGCCGGCCTCACGGTGAGAGACTAAAGAAGCTCAATCCTTTTAGTTTAACAAAAAGGTGTTTAAGAGGTGGTTTGATCACAGTTTATAATTACTTTCATGGGGAAGAGATTTCAGATATTAGAAGGCTTTTTCATCACACAGATGAACAAAGGCAAAACAAGATCCAGTGCCTTAAATTTAAGGTCAGCAAAGTTCAAATTGGAAATATGGTTCAATTTCTTTTAAATAAGGGTAATTAACCTTTGGAACAGACTACAAAGGTATTTGGTCAATTCTCCATCCCTTTTACATCAAGATTGGATATCTTTCCAAAAGATACCACCACAAGCCACTGGTCTCAACCCAGAAACAATCAGGTTAAATCTATGTCCTGCATTGTAAAAGAATGGTCCATTCTAGCCTTAAAAACTATAGACTTGGCCTCAAATGCTTATTAGCAAGATGGTTGAATGAACCAACTCACTTAGCAACTCGGCTCTCTTAACCCCTTAGCCACAAGTGAGTAAGAGAGAGAGAGTTTGTCCACACAGGATTTCACTCCTCTTATAGATTCTGAAATGATATCAAGGAAAATAAGATACTACTGACTGCAGTGAACATTGAGGCACAACATCTTTGTATGAACTTGATGATGATGAAAGTGCTTCAGATTTACATGAGGGGAGAAACCCGTACCAAAGCTCAGTGGGAAAGAGAGCCTGGAAATTTCCCTCTAATGAAAAGATCAGCTCCCAAATTGTGATGGACCTTAAAAGCTGCTTTTGTACACAAGGTGCCGTCTGTGGGGGAATTCCCTTGACTCTGCTCTGTTTGCGCAAGGCACGACAAGTTTTTTAAAAAAAAAAAACTTTTTTTGTAGCTAGGTGTGGTGAGTCTTCCATTTTCCTGGATGATTATGCGGGTCAGGGGATCGTCCTCACCTGCAGGTCAGAGGGATGGTTCCCTGAGCCCCAAGTGCTCTGGCTAGGCAGTAAAGGACAAAACCGAACAGAAAAGCCAACCACCATCAGCACAAAGACACCTGCTGGAACCTACACTATTGAAAGTTCCATTAACACAGAACCAGGATCAGACAATGAAATTTCCTGCAAAATAATCAACAGCATGCTAAAGACAGAGAGCAAGTCCAGAGTCCTGATTTCAGGTGAGTGCACATTTGGGGTAAGTGACTGTAAGCAGGAATAAAGAGGCTGCTTGGTTAATGAGATGGGTCCTGTTTTTCTCTCTCCTCTGTGGTAAGAAATAAATGCCCATGTTGTCCGACCTAGCAGATGGAGTACTAGGAGAGGATTTAGGAAGCCTGAGTTCTATTAATAGAATCATAGAATATCAGGGTTGGAAGGGACCTCAGGAGGTTGTCTAGTCCAACCCCCTGCTCAAAGCAGGACCAATCCCCAATTAAATCATCCCAGCCAGGGCTTTGTCAAGCCTGACCTTAAAAACTTCTAAGGAAGGAGATTCTACCACCTCCCTAGGTAACGCATTCCAGTGTTTCACCACCCTCCTAGTGAAAAAGTTTTTCCTAATATCCAACCTAAACCTCCCCCACTGCAACTTGAGACCATTACTCCTTGTCCTGTCATCTTCCACCACTGAGAATAGTCTAGAACCATCCTCTTCAGAACCACCTCTCAGGTAGTTGAAAGCACCTATCAAATCCCCCCTCATTCTTCTCTTCTGCAGACTAAACAATCCCAGTTCCCTCAGCCTGTTCTCATAAGTCATGTGTTCCAGACCCCTAATCATTTTTGTTGCCCTTCGCTGGACTCTCTCCAATTTTTCCACATCCTTCTTGTAGTGTGGGGCCCAAAACTGGACACAGTACTCCAGATGAGGCCTCACCAATGTCGAATAGAGGGGAACGATCATGTCCCTCGATCTGCTGGCTATGCCCCTACTTATACATCCCAAAATGCCATTGGCCTTCTTGGCAACAAGGGCACACTGTTGACTCATATCCAGCTTCTCGTCCACTGTCACCTCTAGATCCTTTTCCGCAGAACTGCTGCCTAGCCATTCGGTCCCTAGTCTGTAGCAGTGCATTGGATTCTTCCGTCCTAAGTGCAGGACTCTGCACTTACCTTGTTGAACCTCATTAGTTTTATTTTGGCCCAATCCTCCAATTTGTCTAGGTCCCTCTGTATCCTATCCCTACCTGCCACCATATCTACCACTCCTCCTAGTTAAGTATCATCCGCAAATTTGCTGAGAGTGCAATCCACACCATCCTCCAGATCATTTATGAAGATATTGAACAAAACCAGCCCCAGGACCGACCCCTGGGGCACTCCACTTGATACTGGCTGCCATCTAGACATGGAGCCATTGATCACTACCCGTTGAGCCCGACAATCTAGCCAACTTTCTACCCACCTTATAGTGCATTCATCCAGCCCATACTTCTTTAACTTGCTGACAAGAATACTGTGGGAGACCGTGTCAAAAGCTTTGCTAAAGTCAAGAAACAATACATCTACTGCTTTCCCTTCATCCACAGAACCAGTAATCTCATCATAGAAGGCGATTAGATTAGTCAGGCATGACCTTCCCTTGGTGAATCCATGCTGACTGTTCCTGATCACTTTCCTCTCGTGTAAGTGCTTCAGGATTGATTCCTTGAGGACCTGCTCCATGATTTTTCCGGGGACTGAGGTAGGCTGACTGGCCTGTAGTTCCCAGGATCCTCCTTCTTCCCTTTTTTAAAGATGGGCACTACATTAACCTTTTTCCAGTCATCTGGGACTTCCCCCGATCACCATGAGTTTTCAAAGATAATGGGCAATGGCTCTGCAATCACAGCCGCCAACTCCTTTAGTACTCTCGGATGCAATGCATCCGGCCCCATGGACTTGTGCACGTCCAGCTTTTCTAAATAGTCCCTAACCACTTCTTTCTCCAGAGAGGGCTGGCTACCTACTCCCCATGCTGTGCTGCCCGGTGCAGTAGTCTGGGAGCTGACCTTGTTCGTGAAGTCAGAGGCAAAAAAAGCATTGAGTACATTAGCTTTTTCCACATCCTCTGTCACTAGGTTGCCTCCCTCATTCAGTAAGGGGCCCACACTTTCCTTGGCTTTCTTCTTGTTGCCAACATACCTGAAGAAACCCTTCTTGTTACTCTTAACATCTCTTGCTAGCTGCAGCTCCAGGTGCGATTTGGCCCTCCTGATTTCATTCCTACATGCCCGAGCAACATTTTTATAGTCTTTCCTGGTCATTTGTCCAATCTTCCACTTCTTGTAAGCTTCTTTTTTATGTTTAAGATCCGCAAGGATTTCACTGTTAAGCCAAGCTGGTCGCCTGCCATATTTACTATTCTTACGACACATCATACATTCCTCAATGTGCTGTTCACCTGTTCAGTGACGCTGGATGTTAGGATATAGATATTCAGGCCTGTCTGTAAAAGCCTGTACTTTAAGAATTTAGGGGTATTCTTATTACTTGGCTAGTTAGAGGTATAAAAGAAAGAATCAAAATCACTGTCTGCTGGTGTAAGGGCCTTCTCTTACTGTGACAGTTTGAGGCCCTGTTCTTAGGCTAAGGCCTTTGGCTAAGCAGCAGAGGCAGCCATAAGCTAGGAAGCGACCGGTCACATCCTCACATTCCAAACTAGTCACATTGAAATAAGGTGCTATTGGGCTGTCAGGCACTATCAGGACAGGATTGTATTCCTATCACCTCCAGAGAAAGGGAAGTGCCTAGAAAATGTAAAAGGAAACTTAGTTTGATAGCATCCTGTCTGGCAAGAACTCACTTATCAATAGCTGGGATGTGAAATCCTCACTTCTGTATTGTTTTGTCATTATAGTTCCCACTTTGCTATTGTTTGTCCGTATAATCTCTGTCTGGTTCTGTGATTGTTTCTGTCTGCTGTATAATTAATTTTGCTGGGTGTAATCTAATTATTGTGGTGGGATATAATTGGTTAGCTAATCATGTTACAATATGTTAGGATTGGTTAGTTAAATTTCAATAGAATGATTGGTTAAGGTATAGCTAAGAATATTACTATATAAATTAGGGGCAAACAGGAAGTAAGTTGGGATTCGAAAATAAGGAAAAAGGAACTTGTATTTAAGCTTGCTGGAAGTTCACCCCAATAAACATCGAATTGTTTGCACCTTCGGACTTCGGGTATTGTTGCTCTCTGTTCATGTGAGAAGGACCAGGGAAGTGGGAGAGTGAAGGAATAAGCTCTCTAACACTGGATATATTCATTCCCTGTTCTGTGCCTCAGTTTTCCCACAAATGGGGATAATGATACCGACCTCCTTTGTAAAATATTTTGAGATCTACCATTGAAATGCCTGCTATATGAACTAGTAGTTATCTTCTTTTAAATATTTGCCTGTCAGTTTCCAGCAAAACCCATTTTGATAAAGCTGTGTTAAAACTTTTAAAAAAATCATAATTTGCACAAGTAGATTATTAAGAATTTTATTTCTGCACAATGATCCCAGGTTCTAATGACTTTCATTGCACATGAATACGTAACAAAGTTGCATGGCATTTTCAATCTTACTAAAGATATGGAAAATTCTGTCTCATTCAATGTACTAATGCATCCTGGGAAAAGGGCAGAGTTAAGGTGCTATATATAACTTTCATTTTGGCCTTTCCTGATTCTTGTGTGCTTAATTTTCCAACATTAACGTTCCTTTAATTTTTCCTTGTTATTTAGTGGTTATTGGGCAGATTTTACAGCCCTTACTCATGCTTTATAGTCCTCACCCAGGTGAGTTGTCCTGTTTATATCTGTTGAGCACAGGGATTCTGTACTGAGTTCAAACCTTGCTACTGACTTCCATTATCACCTCCGAGAATTTACTCAACTTCTCTCATTTTCCACACCTCGAGGGGTGGGGGTAACAATACTTATCCCACCAACTTCATATTGTTGTTGAAAGGGTTAATTAATGTCAGTACGTACATATAAATGACGCATATAAATTAACCTGAGTAACTCCATTTGGTTGGCCTTATAATTTTCAAGATGTTTCTTAAGAATTAGGGGAACGTTACTGATATTTTCACATATTTTTCAGATGTTTTCTTCCTGACTGCCTCCCCTTGGATGGCTGCTTTCCTGGTCATTTTATTTCTTAGCATAGCCCTTCTTGCTGCTGTACCTTATAAATTGAAAAGTATGTATTTCTGTGTATGTTATTTTAACAAATAGGTGAAAATGTTAAAACATGATATGGAAGTCTTTAAGTATAATAAAAAGAAACAAAAACTGAAATTAGAACAGGTTGGACAAAACCCTGTCAGGGATGGTGTAGGTTTACGTGGTAATATGGCCACATTCAGAAAATGATATATAAGGGTCTGTAAATTATACTTGCTTACCAGACAGGTCCCTTGTTCTGACAAGAGAATTTGTAAGTTCCTCACATTTAAATATATTCAAGGCCAAAACAGACACCAATGAATGGTTCAGGATTACAGATTTAGCATTCATGCCAGTGACTGTTTCCATCAAAATTATTCTAAGATGAAAGTGTCTCATTTTCAAAAAGCATTTTACTTTTTTTCAGATAATAATGACACAACATCTCACTCGAGTAAGTGACTGGGCAAGCAAAAGCAAATTTATATGAACATATTCCATATCTTGATTTTGACACAGTCCCAGGAAGCCTGTGAAATCCCCATCGCTGGAGGTTTTTTTAGAACAGGTTGGACAAAACCCTGTCAGGGATGGTCTAGGATTACTTGATCCTGCCCCTATGCAGGTGCTGGGACTTGATGACCTCTCAAAGTCCCTTTCAGCCGTACATTTCTATGATTCTATCATTTTAGAAGAAAAGTTTAACATAGTAGTTGCTGTGCTGATTTGAGAAGCTGCTTAAAAATTACAGGAGATGGGTGGGTTTGTTCTGTGCTTATGTTATGTTATGGCTGTGTGCTTTTAAGTTTGCAGTAGGCATCCAGGTGATATAAAGGGAATTAGGATTTATTTTGGGGTATTGACCAACAGTGACTATTGCTATTGCTGGCTCATCAGAAAAGTTTGTTTCCTTCTGTCATAAACAGATCTTGTCATCAAAATACATAATATGCAGGCTAGCATTCTGCCCTACATTACTCTATGGGCATCCCTTGACATTGTTCCAGAATCATTAACAGTTTTAAAATGGGGTTGCTCGTGTACATGGAGAAATCACTTACATTTCCCAATATGCACTGGGTAAAGGATAAAATGCAAGGCCTTTTATAACACAGGCACTGAAAACAGGAGTAATTGCCTCCTGCTGGTTGTCTGCTTGGGAATTATGTTTGGTCATAGTGGATTTGCTCTTGGTCCACAAGGTTCACTCAGGACTAGGGCAAGACCTGGAATTTCTCAATAAGCCAGGTGAGAATCTCAGTCCTCTGATCACTCATTTCCCTTGTGTGTATTCATGGGACCTCCTAGAAATTTCAGCAACTCAAAATATTTCTCTGGTAAAAAATCTTCTTCCTCAGTTAAAGCTTCACTTCAGTCTTCTTCAGCAGATTTTAGGTCTCATGATCAGTCCCCTTTATTTCAGTTCATCTACACTTAATTGTTCTGGACCCCTTTCTTTATTTGTCAGCTCTCCCTAAACTTCAGTCTGATACCCCTCTTTTCCCACCCCAATCATTCTGCCAGTTAGTATCTGTTCCTGTTCACTCATGGTTTTGTCTGACTCACTCAGAAACTGTCCTGCTAAGTCAGGTGATATGTGTGGGGTTGATGTGCAGAGGAAAGGGGCCTCCAGAAGCATCCTGACATTTCACAGATGACGGGCCATCTGCTGCTTTATGTGGTCAGATTCTCTGCATAATCAGAGAATTGGCAGAAAGAATGAATGAGGAGATAATTTGCAAGTAAAACTATCTGTTTCCTGTCTCCTAAGGCAAATTTATCCTACACGGAGAGAATCTGGCCAAATTTTTTAAAGCTGTTTTTTTGCTGAAATAAGGCTTTGGGAAACTTATAAGAGCAATTAATGTTGAAATGACAGGTTTCAGAGTAGCAGTCGTGTTAGTCTGTATCCGCAAAAAGAAAAGGAGTACTTGTCCCCTCCCTGCCCCCCACTGTTCCTCAGATGTTCTTGTCAACTGCTGGAAATGGCCCACCTTGATTATCACTACAAAAGTCCCCCTCCCCCCTTGCTGGTAATAGCTCAGCTTACCTGATAACTCTCCTTACAGTGTATATGGTGACACCCTTTGTTTCATGTTCTCTGTGTATATAAATCTCCCCACTGTATGTTCCACTGAATGCATCCGATGAAGTGAGCTGTAGCTCATGAAAGCTTATGCTCAAATAAATTTGTTAGTCTCTAAGGTGCCACAAGTACTCCTTTTCTTAATGTTGAAATGTGATTCCCTGTGTTTGCAGTAAATGAAAAGGAAACAATGAAAGAAGGTAAATATATTTATGATGTGTTATAACATAAGGTGTTAGGAATATTTCCATATGAGTCAGATCAGGGCCGGATTAAGACCTTTATAGGCCCTAAGTACTGAAAAGATTATGGTGTCCCCCCTCATATGTAATTCAATATAAAAAAAAATACTATACCGTAAAAAAAAAATTATTTTTCGAAATGACACAAAACTTACATGTATGCTGAAATTAAAATAGCTTCTTTCTAGATTTTCTGATTGCAAAATTCTGGATAAGTTCCTCGAAGCTGACTTGACGAAGCATGTCCCCTTCCATACACAATAGGGAAAGTGAATCAAGTCTGCCCTGACACATTGTTGTTCTCTGAGGGTTTTTTATTCTTTTCAGCTGAGAAAAAGAGCGTTTTGCAGAGCAGTTAGTAATCATCAATGTTAGAAAAATACATAGTGCAATCTCTACATTTGGAAATACACATTGTATTCCATCTTTCAATATTGTGTCATGAAGATCAATGTGACTGAATTTCATTTTTCCTGTTTCATTAAACTTTGTGCGCATATAACAGTGGAACTGCTATACTTCTCCACAGAGCTTCATATTCAGGTAAACAGGGTATGAGTCAACTAGCTTTTGGGAACCTTGTGAATATTGTTCGTCAGTATCATAAATATAAAGGGAAGGGTAAACACCTTTAAAATTCCTCCTGGCCAGAGGAAAAACCCTTTCACCTGTAAAGGGTTAAGAAGCTAGGATAACCTCGCTGGCACCTGACCAAAATGACCAATGAGGAGTGAAGATACTTTCAAAAGCTGGGGGGAGGAAGAAACAAAGCCTCTCTCTCTCTGTCTGTGTGATGCTTTTCCCAGGGACAGGACAGGAATGGAGTCTTAGAACTTAGTAAGTAATCTAGCTAGATATGCGTTAGATTCTGATTTCTTTTAAATGGCTGAGAAAAATAAGCTGTGCTGAATGGAATGGATATTCCTGTTTTTGTGTCTTTTTGTAACTTAAGGTTTTGCCTAGAGGGATTCTCTATGTTTTGAATCTAATTACCCTGTAAGGTATTTACCATCCTGATTTTACAGAAGTGATTCTTTTTACCTTTTCTTCTATTAAAATTCTTCTTTTAAGAAACTGAATGCTTTTTCATTGTTCTTAAGATCCAAGGGTTTGGGTCTGTGGTCACCTATGCAAATTGGTGAGGATTTTTATCAAGCCTTCCCCAGGAAAGGGGGGTGTAACGTTTGGGAGGATTCTGGGGGGAAAGATGTTTCCAAACGGACTCTTTCCTAATAATACCGGTTAGACGTTTGGTGGCGGCAGTGGAAGTCCAATGGCAAAAGGTAAAATAGTTTGTATCTTGGGGAAGTTTTAACCTAAGCTGGTAAAAGTAAGCTTAGGAGGTTTTCATGCAGGTCCCCACATCTGTACTCTAGAGTTCAGAGTGGGGAAGGAACCTTGACAGTCAGATAAGTCCATATTGTTTAGAAAAGAAAATCTACTTGATACTTCTTTGTACACCTCACCTCTCCTCTTCATATGAGCTTCAAGTGTATCAATTATAGCGTAGTAAGTAGAAATGTGAAATTTGTCTCTAGGATTAAATGCTGTTTCTGTTGCACTGCTATCATTTGCTTGTTTTTTCCTGATTCGCTTGCGGGACTGGGCTTCTTTGTAGTTAGTATCAGGCAAGATATCTTTTGATATGTCTTCAAATCTTTCGAAATCATTCCTCAAAGTGTGTAAGTGGTCTGCTAATGATTGACAGAGGTCTGCACAAGTTTTCAAATCCAATACTTTTTCTTGGAGAGCTTGACCTGTGTGGTAAAAGTGTTGTAAAATTTCATTCCACATGGTCAACATGAATATAAACTCTAGTTCTTGCATCTTGTTTGCAATGTTTTCTGTCTCTCGTATAGTTTTTCCCTTTTGTGATTGGTCTTCAGCTATACTTTCTAATGCATCCACAATCTTTGAGTAGGACTCCAGAATTGCACTTGTTGCCACTGCATGTACCTCACAGCGAGTATTAGAAAGAGATTTTAACACACGATCATTGCCCAAATATGTTTTAAGAACTGCCCATGGGTGTGTTGAGGCAGAGAAAAATGTATAAAGTAACTGGACTGTTGAGAAAAAACTTACTGCCACCAGACAACAATCAACAGCACTGCGGCCAACAAGATTGAGAGAGTGTGCATGAATGAATATGGATATATATGGCATATTTGTTCTGTTCTAAAAGCTTCTTCTGCATTCCTTGATAACGCCCTGACATGTTGGCAGTGTTGTCATAAGATTGACCTCTGCACTTGGAGACATCTATTTTGCAAACTTGGCACAGATAATGCAGTACTTGATTTGCCATTTCTTCACCAGTGTGGCTTTTCAAATTGAGGAATGTTATAAATTGTTCAACTGGTTTTCTATCTGTGGGAGACACATATCTTAGTACTCAATTGAACAATATGTGAAAGATCAGGTGTAGAGTCGACAGATAAACTGAAGTACCCGGCAGAACTTATTTCATCCACAATAGCTGAACGAACTTTGTCACTCATTAGAACAATGAGTTCATCACATCTTTTCTTGGACAAGTATGATGGGTTACCTTTGCCAGCATTCCCATATTTTGAGATATGGCCTGCTAAAAATGGGTCAAACTGAGCCACAAGCTCCAACAATCCCAAGAAATTTCCATTCTTGCAATGATCCAAATGTGTCATTTGATCCCCAGAAAGGCAGACCACATTCAGCTAATGTTTGAATAACAGCTATAACACGCTGCAAGACATGTTGCCAGTATTCATGCTCCCCTTTAATGTGTTCTTCCAATTTTTGTGTCAATCCAAAGCCCTGTCTTCGATTTAAATATATCAACATTGAATCTCTGTAAGTAGTGCTATTTTCATGTTGTTCAATTAAAACAGTATTCTGCCAGTCACTAAATCCATCTGCAGCAAACCAGGATGTTGAAGGTTTATATGCAAAAAGTTTGCAAACAAAACAGTACACAGACCCTGTTGATGGTGAATACAGTAGCCATTCTCGAGTGTATTTCTCACCATTCACTTTCATGCCGAAAAATATTTTTTGTGGGCAATATCTTGCTTGTTTGCCATTGGTAAAAGTCCGATGTGATTTCTCAAATGGCCCAGTGTGGTGTTCACAGTCATTTGGTCCACGATCTATCCATTAAGCTACATCATCGGCACTGAAATCAACCCACATACCAGGATCTTTTCTTCTATTATTTACAGCATGATCAGGTTCAGTCTGACACATCCACAGCTTCTAGAACAATGTCTGTTTTACCACCAGGAGTAGGATGATCAGTTACAGTCTCTGACACGTCCTCATGTTCTGGAATGGTGTTTGTTTCACCAATAGAAGAAGGGTCAGTCTCTGAAACACCTACAGGTTTTGGAACGATGTCTGTGCTACTGAGAGAAGATGTTGCTTCTGATGGATTTGCTTTCAAAAATGATGTCAGCTTTGGAAGATTTTGGAAAATTTCACTAGTTTTTTGTTTCTTTTCTTCCTCCAGTTTACGTTTCTGTGCTCCACTCAGTTGGTTACGATTCATCCTGCCCCTTATCTCAGTTATCTGAACTTAAAACAAAATTAAACAATGTACACTATTTTTATGTGTGTATATATATATCCATTGCAATACATGACAGGATCTGATTTCCTCGCATTATTTCGATCTATGTTAGTAGGACGCCCCCCTGGTTTAGGTGGGGATAAGTAATAAAAAGAGAACCGAAAAATAGGGGAAGAGTGTGTAGTGGAGTGTAAGGAACTCTAACAAAGTTCTGATTTTTCCCATGATGACTACTTCAAAGCTTTTTTTGAAATATCAAATATCAATTTTTTCCAAAAAAAATCTCATTTTTTTTGGTGCCCCCTGCTTTGCTGGTGCCCTAAGCATGTGCTTAGTCTGCCTATTGGGTAATCCAGCCCTGAGTCAGATTCATGAAGACAATAGCATGCTGAAATTTTCCAAGACATGAATCACAGAGGTATCAGTCCTTACCAAGGTAAAGGAATCACTGAAGACTAGGACCTTTGTTAATATTAGAAACTATGAATCTATCTGTCACTAAGGGATTACACCAGGGCTATTCACCGCAAAGACTCACTTATGCCCTCAAAATAAGGATTAAGTGAGATTTCGGCTATATACACACACATTTTGGCTATATATAGGTCGGTATAAGTTATGTCACTCAGGGGTGTGAATAAGCCCTTCCCTCTCCCCCCACCCCCCGAGGAATGTAAGTTACACTGATCTGAGTGCCAGTGTGGAAAGCTCTATATCAGTGGGAGAGCTTCTCCTGCTGACATAGTTATGGCTGCTTGTTGGGGGTAGATTAATTAAATCAACTGGAGAGCTGTCTCCCATCAGAACGGCTACACTGGAGAACTTACAGTGGTGCAGTTGTACTGATCCAGCTGCGCCACTGTAAACTCTCTCATGCACCCTACCGGGGCACCCAACCACTCCACCCCAGAGGACCGTCCAAGCAACAGAAGGCTGGCATTCAATAAGTTTTAAAGTGCAGTGTGACCTTGTCCTTCCCTCCTCCCCTCATCCACCACCCCACCCGGTGCTTCCCTCCTCCCCCACCCCTCCCTGGCTACCTTGACAGTTATCCCCCTATTTGTGTGATGAATTAATAAAGAATGCATGATTTTAAAATAAGAATGACTTTATTGCCTCTGCAAGTGGTGATCGAAGGGGGTATGGGAGGGCTGTTGGCTTACAGGGAAGTAGAGTGAACCAAGGGGGTGGTTTTCCTCAAGGAGAAACATACAGGACTGTCATACCGTAGCCTGGTCAGCCATGAAACTGGTTTTCAAAGCTTCTCTGATGTGCACCGCACCCTGCTGTGCTCTTCTAACCGCCCTGGTGTCTGGCTGTGCGTAATCAGTGGCCAGGCGATTTGACTCAACTTCCCACCCCGCCATAAACGTCTCCCCCTTACTCTCACAAATATTGTGGACCACACAACAAGCAGTAATAACAATGGGAATATTGGTTTCACTGAGGTCTAACTGAGTCAGTAAACTGCGCCAGCATGCTTTTAAACATCCAAATGCACATTCTACCACCATTCTGCACTTGCTCAGCCTATAGTTGAACAGCTCCTGACTACTGTCCAGGGTGCCTGTGTATGGCTTCATGAGCCATGGCATTAAGGGGTAGGCTGGATCCCAAAGGATAACTATAGGCATTTCAACATCCCCAACAGTTATTTTCTGGTCTGGAAAGTAAGTCTCTTGCTGCAGCTGTTCATACAGACCAGAGTTCCTGAAGATGCAAGCATCGTGGACCTTTTCCAGCCATTCCACGTTGATGTTGGTGAAACGTCCCTTGTGATACACCAGTGCTTACAGCACCATTGAAAAGTACCCCTTGTGGTTTATGTACTGGCTGCCAAGGTGGTCCAGTCCCAAGGGTTCCGTCTATCGCCCCACCACAGTTAGGGAATCCCTTTGCACCAGAGCCATCCACTATGACCTGCACATTTCCCAGAGTCACTACCCTTGATAGCAGCAACTCAGTGATTGCTTTGGCTACTTGGATCACTGCAGCCCCCACAGTAGATTTGCCCACTCCAAATTGATTCCCGACTGACCGGTAGCTGTCTGGCATTGCAAGCTTCCACAGGGCTATTGCCACTCGCTTGTGAACTGTGAGGGCTGCTCTCATCTTGGTATTCATGCGCTTCAGGGCAGGGGAAAGCAAGTCACAAAGTTCCATGAAAGTGTCCTTACGCATGTGAAAGTTTTGCAGCCACTGGGAATCATCCAATACCTGCAACACTATGTGGTCCCACCAGCCTGTGCTTCTTTCCCAGGCCCAGAATCAGTGTTCCATGGCATGAGCCTGCCCCATTGCCACCAGAATGGTCAAATTGCCCGGGCCCATGCTTTGAGAGAAGTCTGTGTCCATGTCCTCATCACCGCGCTGCCATTGCCTCCTCGCCTGCTTTTGCAGGTTCTGGTTCTGCATGATAATGCACGAGGTGTTTACAATGCTCATAACCGCCGCAGTGATCTGACCAGGCTCCATGCTTGCTGTAGTATGGCATCTACAGGACAGCAGAGTTGCAGTGGAAGTGGCCCTGCGAGACCACCAGGAGACGACGAAAGGACCTGCGAGGTGGATTCATGGCACCAGGAGAGCAGAGTGGCAGCGGAAGTGGTGCATGATGAAGACGGTTTGCAGACCTTCTACACCGTCTGCTGAAAGCAGTATGGCACCTGCACGGAAAAAAGGCACCAAACGATTGTCTGCCATTGCTTTCACGGAGGGAAGGGCGACTGATGACATGTACCCAAAACCACCCACGACAATGTTTTTGCCCCATCAGGCATTGGGAGCTTAACCCAGAATTCTAAAGGGTGGCAGAGACTGCGGGAACTGTGGGATAGCTACCCACAGTGCACCGCTCCAAATGTCGATGCTAGCGTTGGTACTGTGGACACTAGTGGGGACAACACACATTCGACTGTATAAAATCGCTTTCTAAAAATCGACTTCTATAAAATCTACCTAATTTTCTAGTGTAAACAAAACCCAGAAGTGCACACATTATTCCAGCAATAGAGCCAAATACAGAGCTAATAAAACCCCTATGGTCCTCATTAAGATCATCATCATGCACTCTGGCCTGGGGCCCAGTGAAAACTTTCCTACTGAAGGGCTTGTGTGAGCTCCAGTGAAAGGGGTAGAGCTTTGCTGAGATAGAAATTGCACTCACCAGCAGGCCCTGCCATTCAGCTCCTTGCCCTCCACCACAACGCCTACTGCCCATCACTGATTGGTTCTTCTGCAGAGGGCAGGAGGCGATGGTGGGGAGGAGCCAGGGAAGAAAGAGGCAGAACGAGTGTGGGGTGCTCTTGGGAGAGGGGGTGTAATGGGGCAGGAAGAGGCGGAGTGGGAGCGGGAAGAGGTGGGGCAGGAGTGGTGTCTTGGGGAAAGGTGTATAGTAGGGGCAGTGCCTGGGGCAGAGAGGTGGTCAAGCGCCCCCGAGGAAATCAAAACATTGGCACCTGTGCCTACACTGCCCCCACATGACTGGGTAACTGAATCGAACCTTAACAATGGCTCCTTCATTTTTAAGTGAAAAATCAGAATGTTCCTTTTTAATACGGAGGAAATAGAAACTTTTGGTTCCACTGAGATGCTTTTGCTTCTTTCTTCTTCTTTTTTTTATCCAAAAAGTTTTTTTCCACCTGAAATAGACACATTCCCTTCGAAAGTTTCCTCCAACACCTTGCTCTCACAGCAAATACACCGGACTGGAAGACAGAATAACTAGGTTCTATTTCCTGGTCTAGCGAACATTCCTGTGTGACTGTCAGCCCTTCCTTTGCAGGGGGAATGTCAAAGAGCCGACACTGGGGGCTCTGCACAGGATGTGGGTTTCCAGTTTGGGGGCAGCTCTTTGGGGAAGACATTTCTCCCTGCATCCCTGAGGCACAGGGTGGAGTGCCCGCATGGCCTCAGCTACTACAAGGTCAGGCATAGTACTAGCAACTCGGTCCTCCCACACTCCCCATCCAGAGCTGTTTCACTCAATGGATCTGTTAAGTTCCTGTAGCATGTGGATGTTTTTTCCTCACATGCCTGACTGCCCTTGAACCCCTACGTCTCTGACTTTCTTTGCGAAGTGCTGGTGAGGTCTCATCTCCATAACATACCACAATTCCAGAGTCTCCTACACAGACCTTCCACTTCCCAGATCCACAGGGCATGAAATGATAGCATCCCTTCTGCAGCTGAAGTTGTTGCAACAAATACAGGGCACATGAAGTTTGGTCAGTGGACTGTAAGTATTGAGTAAAGTAGGCAAACTCACCCATTTACTCCTGGGGTTCTCTGCAAAAGAAAAATGTGGAGGAGAAGAAAATAGTTCAGTGTATGTCCATTGACATATGAACTGAAGAGGGTGAATGAGATCCTTTCTTTGTTGATTAACATAAATATTGGCCATGCGTAGTGAGCTAGCTATTCAATCTGTGGGCTAGCCCCATTCCTATCCTACCACATAGTAGATAGAGAAGATTATATTCTTCCTTTAATCAATTTAAGAAAAAGCTTCATGGCCACAACTAATTAGAAAAGGTGAATATGACACACTACGATCCTCTGCTAATATGGGTTCTGCTATGAAAGGAGCAGTAACATTATTTACATCATGAGCTGCATTCCATTTGCTGTTTCAATGCAGAGTCCTTCCAATGTGTACATGGCCTTTCATACTGCCTCTCTGCAAGAGTGTTATGGTTCTTGGAGAATACAAACCAGGAGTAGTGAGTCTATTTAAATTTCAACAATGTATGAGCAGCACTGCTCAGAACCAGCAAGTGCTCACATATGTTATTGACAAAATTAGCCAAGTATTCTGCTTTATCAAAAACAGGAAAGTGTGGTGAGGTCTAATAAATCAACAATTTTCTTTTCATTCTACAAGACTTCTACACAACACTAGAGCACACTGAAGAAAAAGGACACAGACTTACTTATTCTCTTTTCCAAGACTCCTAAAAAAGAAAAAATATATTTCAAGCTAACAATAGCACCTTTTGTAATAATATAGCCAAGAGCAAAGGTAACTAATGGTTAAAATATCAAAAGCTGTATTTATTGAAGAATAGCTGTGAGGGAGCAAGTGACACAATGAACATCATACTGTCTAGGGTTGGAAGGAAGCACTCTCATCATCTATAACATGGGCCAGAGAACTTCCCCCCAGACAATTCAGGTTTGCATTAGAGCAGATCCTTTAGAAAAAAACATACAATCTTGATTTGAAAAATTACAAGTGCTGGAAGATCCACCACAACCCTTGCTAAATTGTTACAATGGCTAATCACCCTCACTCTTAAACATTTACACCTTATTTCTAGTCTGACTTTCCTAGTTTCAATTTCTAGCCATTGGATTTTGCTAGACCATTCTCTGGTAGACTGAAGAGCCTATTATCACATGTTTGTTCTCTATCTACATACATATAGAGTGTAATCAAGTCACCCCTTCACTTTGGTAAGCTAAATAGATTGAGCTCTTTGAGTCTATCACAATACCACATGTTATCTAATCCTTTAACCATTCTGGTGCTCTTCTCTGAACCCTCTCCAGTTTGACAACTTCTTTCTTCAGTTGGGGTCACCAGAACTGCACACAGTATTCCAGCGACAGAGCCAAGCACAGAGCTAATATATTCCCTATAGTCCGAATTAAGATCATCCCCATGCCCTCTAGTCTGGGGCCTAGTGAACACTTTCCTACTGAAGGGCTTGTGTGAGCTCTAGTGAAAGAGGTACAGTTTTTCCAAGACAGAAATTGCACTCCCCAGCAGGCCCCACCAATCAGCTCCTCCCCCTCCAACTCAGCCCCTCCTGCCTGCCACTGATCAGCTGTTCTGCAGAGGGCAGGAGGCACTGGGGGGGAGGAGTGGGGGAAGGAAGAGGTGGAACGAGGGTTGGGTGCTCTTAGGAGAGGGGGTGGAACAGAGCAGAAAGAGGGAGACTGAGACCGGAAAGAGGCGGGGTAGGGGTGGGGCCTTGGGGGAAGGGGTATAGTAGGGGCAACATGTTGTGAAGACCAAAAATATAATTTTTTTTTTAAAAAGAATAAGATAAGTTCATGGAGGATAACTCCTTCAATGGTTATTAACCAAGATGGTCACGGATGCAACCCAGTGCTCTGGGTTTCCCTAAGCCTCTGACTATGGGACTGGATGAAAGGGAATGGATCATTAGATAAATTGCCCTGTTCTGTTCATTCCCTCTGATACATCAGGCACCGGCCACTGTCAGAAGACAGGATACTGGGCTGGGTGGATCATCGGACTGACACAGTATGGTTGTTCTTATGCTGCTTCCCTACAGACTTTGTTCCCTGTCCCCAGTAAAGTTTCCTTTGTGATACTGTTATTTTTTAATGTGGCCTTTCATTTGTTGGGGCTTGTATTAGTGTATTGTGCTGGGTTATATTTCTTGTAAATAGATAAGTAGCATTCGTTATTTTCCCAAGAGATGTTAAACCCTGTGTCCTAAGCACAGACAGGAGTCACCTTGGGTGGAGGCACCAGGAGCTGAAAGAAAGAACCCAGACCCAGTGCATCCCAGGAGGGGAGAGAAGCCACTCTGATTAGCAAGCAGCAGGGAGGAGGCTTAAGCCACATGGGGGGTGGGGGGAAAAGTGGGCTACATGAAATACAACATTGGCATTTCCCTCAGAAAGCTGTCTCTGCAGCAAGGAGGGCTGGAGGAGCCTCTGACTCCTGTGAGTCACAACACTGGCAGGGAGTCAGGGACTGCAGAAGATGAGGAATTCCACTGCTGCCAGTGACAGACAGGTTTGATTCTGAACCCAGGTTGCACTCAGGCAGAGGTCTCCCTCCCTTTTAAGGGAGCTGGGAGCCCTAGCAAAATGAAGAAACACCATTTATTCAGACTTTTATCAAAAATGGAAGAAAAGTTTTTGTTTAAACTTTCCAGAAGAAAAACAAAATCATTGCATTTGAGGAAAGGCAGTGTCATAAATATAAAGGGAAGGGTAACCATCTTTCTGTATACAGTGCTATAAAATCCCTACTGGCCAGAGGCAAAATCCTTTCACCTGTAAAGGGTTAAGAACCTAAGGTAACCTCGCTGGCACCTGACCCAAAATGACCAATGAGGGGACAAGATACTTTCAAATCTGGAGGGGGGAAAGGGTTTTGTCTGGCTGTGTGATATCTTTACCGGGAACAGATCAAGGATGCAAGCCTCCAACTCCTGTAAAGTTAGTAAGTAATCTAGCTAGAAAATGCGTTAGGTTTTTCTTTGTTTTGGCTTGTAAATTCGCTGTGCTGGAGGAAATGCGTATTCCTATTTTTGTGCCTTTTTGTAACTTAAGGTTTTGCCTAGAGGGATCCTCTCTGTTTTGAATCTGACTGCCTGTAAGATTATCTTCCATTCTGATCTTACAGAGTTGTTCTCTTATCTTTTTTGTTGTTGTTGTTGTTCTTCTAATAAAGTTCTGATTTTTAAGAATCTGATTGGGTTTTTTGGGTCTTAAAAATCCAAGGGGTTTGTGCTCATCTTGTTTATTCTCAAGCCTCCCCAGAAAAGGGGGTGTAAGGGATTGGGGGATATTTTGGGGAAATAGGAACTCCACGTGGTCCTTTCCCTGTTCTTTGTCTAAAACACTTGGTGGTGGCAGCATTTTACCTAATCCAAGGGCAAAGACTTTGTGCCTTGGGGAAGTTTTAACTGAAGCTGGTAGAAATAAGCTTAGGGGGTTTTCATGCAGGTCCCCACTTCTGTACCCTAGAGTTCAGAGTGGGGAGGGAACCCTGACAGGCAGGGACTGAGCACTTGCAACTCCAACTGTGGTTATTTCACTAAATTATGAGGAACTGATTATAATAGAGTTTTATAATGGAAAATCCATATCCTCTTTCTCTAGAAGGGTGACTGCCATATGAGCTGTGATGTCCAATAGGTTTATGTTGAGTAAATGACTATATTCACTAGAAATATATGGAAATACACCTCTCTTATCTAATCTAGCTCTCAGTGTTCATAGCACTGAATGAAAGGCAGGCAGAAGGTCAAGATAGTCTAATTCAGCCCAGTCTAATTCCCACTTAAATCAATGAAAGCAATCATACCCTTTATCCAGTTAACTGCTGTTGGAAGATCAAAAGACATTTAAAGCTTCATACTCCCCTGCAGTGGCTCTTGGCACATGAAATAACCAATCATATTTTCATGTGTGCTCTATCTTTGTGACCAGGTGAAATGTGCCCCTTGCTGATGGATTAAGAGGTATATAGGAAATCTTATGTTCTTCAGAATGCTCTTGTTTCTTCCCTAGAGGACAAGAAGCAAACAAACTCAAAGAAGTTCAACTTTAAGGAGATTTTTGATATGTAAACAAGATATGACAGAATACACTTGTCTACCTTACAGCAAGATCTCTCTTGAGGGCTCCCACATGAACCATGAAATGGTCAATCACGCTTTTGAACTTGTGAGAGGAGCAGATGAGGCTCCTAGCAGCTGTAAAAAGATCAAGTAGCTGCCTCTGAAGCAGGCAAGAAGGCCTCAGATCTCACTGGTTCCAGAGCAATTGTAGCTTTCCCAGCCACACCACAGAGAAAGAAGAGACAAGGAGAAAAATATGTGCAAAAAATATTTTTGCAAAAAAGAAAAAGTTAGATTAGGTAGTAGCTTATGTCAATAGCTTTGTGTGTTACTTCCTGCTTCTGTGAAGTACTGAGCATCCTCAGTCATCCTCAGATGGCTGCTACTCTGAAACCTGTCAATAGAATAAATATTAGCCATGTTGGTGATCTCCTCTTCCTGCTGAGTGTCTCTTACATGCTCCAGTGAGCCTCAGCCAAACTAAATCCCTCCACACCAAATTTTTCTCCCACACAAAAGAGGAGGGCTCAGCTGATTACCGTGCTGTCTCCCTTCACCCAGATGTCACAAAGCCTTTTAGCTGGTCCTTGGATACATACAACTGCAAAGGCTGGAGGGACTGGTGTGGGGGAAGTGGGGATAATGCACATTGCTCCACTTCCTACCCCCTCTAATTGCACAGAAGGGACAATACCGCACATCTTTAACCTTTAACAGGTAGCTACCTTCCTGCCTGGCCCTTACACAATGGAAGTTTCAGTCATTATCATGGAACATTTGTTTCATTTTCAGAAAACTTAGAGAAGACAATAGATAAGTCTGTGTCTTATTTCTCTTATATATAGTCTGGTCAATATACACAAATCTTGTAGAGTGGAAAGTGGAAGAATTTATTTTTAAACTTCTCTGCTCTCTCCTGACTTTCATGATCCCTTTTTCCTGGCTTCACAAGAGCATCTCTGAATATTTGCTAGATCTGAGGAGAGTTGCTTTTCTATTCTGGCTTTTTTAAATGAACACCCCCATCCTGTTCAATATCCTCTAGAAATGTAACTCTCCAGAAAACAAATATTGTGTGAAAGAAAATGTACATATGAAAAGGACTGCACATGGAAACAGAAAATGGAACATAATTCATTACATAAATAATATCATGACACTTTTAATAGCTGATGCCCATATTAGGAGACTTGGATTGTGTCCTATTGAGTTTTTTTCTATTTAATAGTGACTATGAATGTTCTTGCCAAAATTGTTCAAAAAAGGTTGTGCTCTAATCTCTCTTTTAATCGTCTATATGGGGGTGGGCATATGACTAGGCTCATATACTGAATAGCTGGTGAAGCCTCTTTGCTGAAAACTTTTCATTCAAGACATGGCACCTATTTCCACTATCAAACATTTCTGCGTGATAGGCCCAGACCTGTACTGCGGAAGGGGAGTGAGTTGCAGAACCACATTGCCCAGGGGAGACCACCAGTGGGGATTGTGATTTAAGGGGTGAACAGTTCCTCCTTGAGATCCCAGGCATGGAGAGGGACAAAGCACTTTTAGCACCTGGTTGCCAAAGACGAGGGAGCCCAGGAAACTGCTCTGGAAAAGAGCATCCTTGTACACAAAGCCCAAGAGACCTAATTTCCCATCAATCTTGGGTCTGTGGCCGCTTTACTCTCTGCTTTGTGAGGTGAGAACTCTCCAGACACCAAGGAAACATCCCTGGGAGAGACTCCTGGAGCTCCCAGCAGAAGTTTCCCATAAGAGGGGATGCTCTGGCCCTTCAGTAGACATTATTCTCCTTGGCAGAAAGAAGGTATTTATCCTACAGTTATTATATAAATTTGTGTCATGGAAGGCAGAGCTCACTGCTAAACATTTCCATAATGAAACTTCACTCTGTGCGATTGGCTCTCAGTCAAAGCAATTCCACCTTTGCCTTCCTGCCATTGTTTTGCAAAGGCAGAAACTTCTCAGTTTGTCACCCCTTTTGTTGTTTTTCTTCAAATTGGGTTAACAAACACATCTTTCCTCTGAGAAGTCCTGTTCTGAAACCCTCACCCCGACCAAGCAGAGACACAACCTGCCAGTGAAAAATATCCAAACTGTCTCGAGTCCCAACAGCAAATATGTACCTTCCTCCCCCTCACTGCAAAAGTGCAAAGGTCCAGATCCCCCCACTCAACTGAAGGGACCCTGCCTACCACATATCCCTCACTGGGGAAATGCCAGGCTATTCCCCCTTCAAACTGCAGCCATCGGAGAAAACTTACATTTGTCCTCCCTTGGTTGATCTGGGGAAAAAAAAAACCACAAACACTTTTCATTATATTCACTGTATGGTCCGATGAGGAGCCTAATCCTGCTACTTCTCATGTAAATATTTTTATTGATTTCATTGGGAGAAGAACTGGGCCCTTGATTATGTAATTATAATTCTCTGGCAAGAGCAAAACCTGATACACCCTCAAATGTGTGATTGTAAAGTTCACGTTTTCCCCTTGGTTTTGTCCTATGAAAAAGACACAAGGGTTCGCACATGTGATTCTGTCCCAGAAGAGAGAGGCCGCAAGGAAGAGAGAGGAAACCTCTCCCTTATACATGGGTCAGTGATATAAAATCAGTGCAGGCCTAGGGCCAGATCTAAATTCGTTGAAGTCAAGGGGAGACTTTCCATTCACTTCAGTGGATTCTGTATCAGTCACTTGTCACCAGATTCACAGAAGAACGTAGCCATCTCAGTGCCTCTTCAGGTGCCTATATCCAGCATTGAGGCATCACTGACATTCTCAAACCCAAATCTCAACTACCAATTAACCACATAGGTGACAGAAATCCGCATGGTATCTACGTTTCTCTGGTCAGCAGTCACAAAGCCAACTAAATCCTGATGGAGCTCCACAGCTAATGAGCAGCTCGGAGCCCTCACTCACATGTAACCCCCAGCGGCCGCAAAGTGGTATTCACAAAATAGGCTTCTCCCTGCCTATCCTGCCCGGGAGTCTGCACAAAAGAGGGGGGGTGCTTGTCCCAAAATACCCAATAGCCCAGTTACAAAGGGATCTGACAAAGCTGGGTGACTAGGAAATAAATTGGCAGATGAAATTCAAGATTGATAAATGAAAAGCAATGAACACTGGAAAACATAATCCCAAATACACATACAAAACGGTGAGGTTTAAATTAGCTTTTTCTACTCAAGAAAGAGGTCTTGGTGTCATTGTGGATAGTTCTCAGAAACCATCCACTCAATGGACAGTGGCAGTCAAAACAGCTAACAGAATGTTAGGAATCATTAGGCGAGGAATACATAATAATAAGAAAATATCATAATACCACTATATAAATCTATGGTACTTCCACACAGTTTCCGTATGAGGAGAGATTAAAAAGACTGGGACTGTTCAGCCTGGAAAAGAGATGACTGAGGGGGAATACGACAGACATCTATACAATCATGAATTGCTGAAGAAAGTGAACAAGGAAGCATTATTTACCTCTTCACATAACACAATAAACAGGGGTCACCCAGTGAAATTAATAGGCAGTAGGTTTAAAACAAACAAAAGGAAGTACTGCTTTACAGAACACACAGTCAACCTGTGGAACTCATTGCCAAAGTATGTTGTAAAGGCCAGAAGTATAATGGGGTTCAAAAAAAAAAAAGAATGAGATAAGTTCATGTAGTGTAGACTTAACCTAAGTTTCCTGGAAAGTTAATGGAACTTAGTCTCCAAAGTATCTAAGGACTTATCTGGATTGGGACATTCAGGAAAGTTAATTTGGATCAATTTTTAAAATGTATTAATTAAACCACAGTAAACACATGTGGATATTCTTATTCAGAATTAAAGTGGCCTTAATTTGAATAAGGATATCCCCTCAGGGGGTTAATGAAATTTAACTAATCCACTTTACATTCAAATTTAAGTTAATTCAAATTAATTTTCCAGAGTTTTTCTGTGTAGACAACAACTCAGTAACTTTTGAAAATGGGACTCAAGATCCTAACTTGTTTTACACTTTTGAAAATGTTATCCTCATGGAATAAAATGTATTTTTTTCAACCTGAGTATGGAAAGAAAAACATCTGTTCTCTGTTGTAAACAAATTGTTGCCATAATAATTCTCACAAAGTTCTTGAGGTCCCTTGCAGCCCCACATTCCTTTGATTCTCTGTCGTTATGGCTGAAGGTTCTCCTCTTCTTAGCATGCTAACAAACTCTGTTGTAAAATTAACAGTGGTTCAAAGGGGCTTATTAAAAAGTAGTTTAAATTACATTCTAACATCACTTTAATTTTTAGAAGGTAGATTTAATAATACATATCCAAGAATTGGTATTTTAAAGGCAAATAAAGGGGAGAGTGATTATTATTGGTATCTCTTCTAACAGCAGACAGTCTGAAATCACTTCTGAAATCAGGAAACTGATCTCACAGTGAGATGCATTAGACCATCTAATAGCTACCCAATGGAAGAAGTGTAAACTCCATTATTTAGGAGTTTTAAAACAATAATAAAACACAAAGCAATAAAATGTGCTGTGGAGAAGGGACAAGCCTGTGCTGGCTCCTGGGGAGACAGAATAATAAAGTTTGATAAATCTGCTTTCTCCAATTCTAGGCTTTTCTTACCTATAACCAAGACTTCGATGATGATCTCTCTGTGAAATGAGTTGGCTGTGGCAGAACATACATATTTCCCTTCATCTTCCACCTGAATATTGTTCAGTTTCAGAGAAATATTTCCTTTCCCAAACTCCTTTCCTTTAAAAACTTCTGTCTTTTTTCATATTCCTTCCTGAGCCATTCTCAGCTGTTGACTCCTTTAGGAGACAAATAACCCATTGCGCATTTGTCATCATGTGGATAAGAATTAACCAGGGGGCTGCTTTCATCATACAGGTAGAAACAGATTGTCTTATCCTCCCCAAGTCCAACTTGGAGGCGCAGAGGTTTTGTAATCAGCCGGCAGGGAAGAATGGTATTTTCTCCAATTGCAGTGGTAATGATGTCATGTTCTGCCTCCACATCAAAGAAACCTGAAAAATGTTCAGGGGGTTATATTTGCACCTGCAGCACATAATGCCTCATATTAATATGACAGGTTTCAGAGTAGCAGCCGTGTTAGTCTGTATCTGCAAAAAGAAAAGGAGTACTTCTGGTACCTTAGAGACTAATAAATTTGTTAGTCTCTAAGGTGCCACAAGTACTCCTTTTCTTTTTTCATATTAATATGTAAGAGAGTGAAAAAGAGGACAGCCCTAATTCTCCTCTTATTTATACTCTTTTTATAATAGTGTAAATTCAATCGCTTCTGGGGATTCACTCCTAATATACACACAGATAAGTAAAAAAAGAATCAGAGCAATACTATCTTTTACATCTGTGGTGATCTCAAAAATAGAATTTGAAAAGAATCGCTGAGTTGTACAGGTCTTCACTATGCTGCACCAAAGGCTTGTCTAATCAGTGGGGTAATGTGCAGTACGGGAGAGTGATTAATAAAATGCACCAACGTGTTGTGCATTAATTGGTCTGTGTAGACCTTGATGATGGACACAAAGAGTTCCCTAGTGTGCTTTCCTGAATTACTGTTAACATAAGAACATAAGAATGGCCATACTGGATCAGACCAAAGGTCCATCAAGCCCAGTATACTATCTTCTGACAGTGGCCAATGCCAGGTGCCCCAGAGGGAATGAACAGAACAGGTAATCATCAAATGGTCCATACCCTTTCACCTAATCCCAGCTTCTGGCAAACAGAATCTAGGACACCATTCCTGCCCATCCTGGCTAATAGCCATTGATGGACCTATCTTCCGTGAATCTATCTAGCTCCCTTTTAAACCCAGGTGTAGGACTGGTCTTCACAACACCCTCTGTCAAGGAGTTCCAAAGGTTCACAGTGAGTTGCATGAAAAAATACTTTCTTGTGTTTGTTTTAAACATGCTACATATTAATTTCATTTGGTGGCCCCTTGTTTTTGTATTATGACAAGGAGTAAAGAATACTTCCTTATTTACTTTCTCTATACCAGTCATGATTTTATAGACCTCTATCATATCCCCCCTTAGTTGCCTCTTTTTCAAGCTGAAAAGTCCCAGTCTTATTAATCTCTCTTCATATGGAAGCCGTTCTATACCCCTAATCATTTTTGTTGCCCTTTTCTGAACCTTTTCCAATTCCAGCATATCTTCTTTGAGATGGGGCGAGCACATCTGCATGCAGTATTCAAGATGTGGGCATACCATGGATTTATATAGAGGCAATATGATATTTTCAGTCTTGTTAGCTATCCCTTTCTTGTTGATTCCCTACATTCTGTTCACTTTTTTGACTGACACTGCACATTGAGTGGATGATTTCATAGAACTATTCACAATGACTCCAAGATCTCTTTCTTGAGTGGTAACAGCTAATTTAGCCACCATCATTGTATATGTATAGTTGGGATTATGTTTTCCAATGTGCATTACTTTGCATTTATCAACATTAAATTTCATCTGTCATTTTGTTGCCCAGTCACCCAGTTTTGAGAGATCCTTTTGTAGGTCTTCGCAGTCTGCCCGGGACTTAACTGTCTTGAGTAGTTTTGTATCATCTTCAAATTTTGCCACCTCACTGTTTACTCCTTTTTCCAGATCGTTTATGAATATGTTAAATAGGACTGGGCCCAGTACAGATACCTGGGAGACACCACTATTTACCTCTCTCCATTCTGAAAACTGACTATTTATTCCTACCCTTTGTTTCCTATCTTTTAACCAGTTACCAGTCGATGAGAGAACCTTCCCTCTTATCCCATGACTGCTTATTTTGCTTAAGAGCCTTTGATGAGGGATCTTGTCAAAGGCTTTCTGAAAATCTAAATACACTACATCCACTGGATCCCCCTTGCCCACATGTTTGTTGACCCCCTCAAAGAATTCCAGTAGATTGTTGAGGCATGATTTCCCTTTACAAACACCATATTGACTATACATATTCCCAACAAATTATGTTCATCTATGTGTCTGACAATTTTGTTCTTTATGATAGTTTCAACCAATTTGCCCAGTACTGAAGTGAGGCTTACTGGCTTGTAGTTGCCAGAGTCAGCTCTGGAGTCCTTTTTAAAAATTGGCATCACATTAGCTATCCTCCAGTCATTTGGTACAGAAGCTGATTTAAATGATAGGTAACAAATCACAGTTAGTAGTCCTGAAATTTCACATTTGAGTTCCTTCAGAACTCTAGGGTGAATACCATCAGGTCCTGGAGACTTATTACTGTTTAGTTTATCAATTTGTTCCAAAACCTCCTCTAATGACACCTCAGTCTGGGACAGTTCCTCAAATCTGTCACCGAAAAAGCATGGCTCAGGTTTGGGAATCTCCCTCACATCCTGAACCGTGAAGACCGATGCAAAGAATTCATTTTGTTTCTCCGCAATGGCCTTATCGTGCTTGAGTGCTCCTTTAGCACCTCGATCGTCCATTGGCCCCATTGGTTGTTTAGCAGGCTTTCTGCTTCTGATGTATTTAAATATTTTTTGTTATTACTTTTGGAGTCTTTGGCTAGCTGTTCTTCAAATTCTTTTTTGGTCTTCCTAATTATATTTTTACACTTCATTTGCCAGAGTTTATGCTCCTTTCTAGTTTCCTCATTAGGATTTATCTTCCACTTTTTAAAGGATGCCTTTTTGCCTCTCAAAACTGCTTCTTTTACTTTGTTGTTTAGCCATGGTGGCTTGTTTTTGGTTCTCTATGTTTTTTTTTAAATTACGGTATACATTTAAGTTGAGCCTCTATTATGGTGTCTTTAAAAAGTTTCCATGCAGCTTGCAGGGATTTTATTTTTGGTACTGTACCTTTTAATTTCTGTTTCACTAACCTCCTCATTTTTGTGTAGTTCCCCTTTCTGAAATTAAATGCTACAGTGTTGGGCCACTGTGGAGTTTTCCCCATCACAGGGATGTTAAATTTAATTATATTATGGTCACTATTACAAAGGGGTCCAGCTATATTCACCTCTTGAACGTGATCCTGTGCTCCACTTCAGACTAAATCAAGAATTGCCTCTCCTCTTGTGGGTTCCAGGACTAGCTGCTCCAAGAAGCAGTCATTTAAGATGTCAAGAAACTTTATCTCAGTATCCCTTCCTGAGGTGATATGTACCCAGTCACTGTGGGGATAGTTGAAATCCCCCATTATTATTATTGAGTTTTTTATTTTAATAGCCTCTCTAATCTCCCTGAGCATTTCAGAGTCAATAACACCATCCTGGTCAGGTGGTCTGTAATATAGCTCTACTGCTATATTCTTATTTTTCAAGGATGGAATTACTATCCATAGAAATTCTATAGTACAATTTTGTTCATTTAAGATTGTTACTCCATTTGATTCTATGCTTTCTTTCACATACAGTGCCATTCCCCCACCAGCATGACCTGTTCTGTCCTTCCAATATATTTTATATCCTGGTATTACTGTGTCCCATTGATTTTCCTCATTGCACCAGATTTCTGTGATGCCTATTATATCAATATTCTCATTTAATACTAGGAACTCCAGTTCACCCATCTTATTATTTAGACTTCTAGCATTGGTATGTAAGCATTTTAAAAACTTGTCACTTTTTAGGTGTCCCCTATTGCATGACGTAATTGAATGGGACTTTTTTCATTTGACTCTTTCTCATCAGATCCTCCCTGTATTTTATTATTTTCCCTCTTCTCCTCCTTATTAGGACACAGGGAATCTCCATTTATATATCCTCCCCTAAGGGATGTCCGAACCACATGCTCCTCCGCATGTGTTGGCTTTCCCCCAACCCTTAGTTTAAAAACTGTTCTACGACCTTTTTAATTTTAAGCACCAGCAATCTGGTTCCATTTTGATTTAGGTTCTGGTCTGGTTTTGGTTTACCATATTATTGTTTCAAACAATAATATGGTAAAGGACAACTGGGAAACTTTAGTGAGCACCAGCTGGGGTCTACATGGACTAATTAATGTGCAACCCTTTAATGAGCTTTAGAAATCACACCCCACTAATGCGTGTTGGTGCTCCGTGTAGGCAAGCTTGAATGGCATGGCTGGCCACAAGGCAGATGCATTTAGCCCTATTTTGTAAGAGCAGGAATATTTGCTTTGAGAGTACTACATCTCTTACCTGAAATTGCAATAACTTTTTTGCGGTGCCTCTTCTGCAAGGGGTTTATTATAGTGCATGAGAAGTGTCAGAAGGAATATCTGCTACCCTGAGTGTACTGTGGATTTGATACAGCTCTGTCACATCTTTTTGGATTCTTATTTCAGCCATAGCAGTTATGTTTTGTCCTGTGCTATCAGTCCAGCCTACTTCCGGTTGTGGGTACCACCCTTGGGACGTACACCTCAGAGTGGTTGAATTATTCTGCTGATGTTCTATAGTTAGGCGAGGTGCTGATCCAAAATCGAGACTGAAAACCAATTTCAAAAAATGTTTAACAGGCTGAATAGCTAGCTTACACACCAAACAAAAAGTGCTAATGATGAATTATCACCACTATCATTACAGTCACCATGTCCTACTGAATCTACACTGAACTATAATCTTGCATTTCCAAGTATCTTAAATTCATAGAGAGAAATTTCCACTTCTAGAGATCACCAAACACTTCACCAGCTGATCCCATGTGTAGACATGACTTCGTCATATGTATGTGGCAGCTTCACTTTTGGGATGGCAGCAAGTTAGTCAGGAAAGAGTATTTTCAGAAAAGGAGAGATTCACCTTTGTGCTGTCCATATTTTGGGCACATTCAGGGACCCCACTAGATCCCAATATAAGTCAGAGCAGCCTTACGGCTATTCTAACTTACACTTTGCTTCCCATGGTCCCCTATGATCGCTGGGAAGCAGAGCATAGCCAAAGCACAGTGTGCTCCAGCCATACCCCTACCAGCATTTATCCTCTCTCCCACAACCCTGACATGCCCCTTACACCACGTCAGGAAGCAAGGCCACTACAGAGCCCTTACATCAGCTCTACACTGGCCAAGAAGAACCTTCTCTGTACAAGGGGTAATTGCAGCAGTTCACTTCCATGTAAAGGGCCTTAGTGTAACTGAGAATCAGGCGTAGTGCATACAAACCACAGATTGACAATGACCTCACATCCCCACAGGACTCTGTAATTTATTGCCTGAATGCATATGTGTGTGTGACGGGAGGTAATGGCCCAGCTTTGCCCCTGCGCTTTATTCATTTTATTGCTCTTGTGCAACAGCAGCACACACAAGGCAGGTGGATGAGAATTGCACATGCCACTAGCAAAAAGCCAGAGAAAGATGTACATGATGTGTTCATGTTGTGTACCTACACTGGGTAAAATTTGCATATCCTGTGCGAGATGGACACCAAACTGCTGAAGCTTCTCTGACTCCCAGTCCAGCACTTCTTTCCTTGTCCTTCCCAGTCCAGCACTTCCTCTGCCCACTTCCCATAACATTGCACACACGTGGGTGTTTCTCCTTCCCCTGCCAGCTGACGAACGCTCCCTGTTGGGAGGAAAGGACTGAATGAAAATACAGCTGCTACACACAGGGCAAGGCAATGGAGAATCAGCGCCACTGTGATCAGTGCAGCATTGTTCCCTGCCAGCAACACTTTTGTATCAACATCTCCATGCTTACCTGGAACAGTCACCTGGGTGATAGCTTCTTGATAGACACCATCGCTTGTCACCGCACACACATACTGCCGACTATCTTCTACTTGCACTGGAAAGAGCTTCACCCTAATCACTCCATTCCCATATCATCTTTGGTCCTGTGCTGGTCCCCAGCCCGGCCCAGCTCAGTCCCTTTTTCTGTGCTATTGTAAAAATATAATGTTGTATTTTTGTTACTGTCCCATTTGTACCAATGCACTTGAATGTTAGTGGGGACCTGGCCTATGAGCTGACAGGACAACATCACAGCCTGTCCAGCCAAGACAACCGTAGGATTAACATGCACAGTGACAGTAAAATCACCTGCAAGAAAGGAAATAAATCATGATCACTGATTTTCTTCAAATGTTTGACATTGGTGTAAAAAGAACAAAAGAAAAACTAGATACAATTATTGAGACACAACAGCAGTGCTATGTTCCCTGGGAGAAACTCACCCCATCTAATCTAATTACCCCCTTTCAGAATGGCGAGAGTGTTTGAGGTCCTCACTGGTAGCTCAGCTATGCACAGATTTGAGCACGAGTGGTGCAGACTGAACTTCTGAGGGGTAGGTGCAGGATGCATAGTCCCTCCTGAAACTCCAGGCAGAGCAGGAGCCTGTGCCATCATTAAAGATGTTACAGTGTGTTCTCCTCTCTGTGGCCGGCCAGCATGGGGAGGTGGACAGCAGAGCTAGGGTTAGATTTGGCTGAATTCAATTTTAAAAAAATAATTTTGATGGATGATATCAATGTTTATTTTTAATCATTTTTTCTATTTTTAATCTACTGAAATTTTCAAGAGTTTTGCAGACTTACGGGTTTTAAGAATTTTTTTATTTGTATCAATTTAAATGTTCACAGATACAGGAAATTATGGAGGGGCACACAATGGGGGTGGGTCAGACAATTAAATTGATAAGCATTAAAACACAAACTGTCAACCGCATATATAAACATTTTAGCGTTAAGTCAAACTAATTTCTTACTTTGCATCTCTGAATATTTTAATTATCAGTGATGGAAATATTTTTCAACAGTTTGTGTGCGTACAGTGAAATTGACACTTTATTGACATTTACTGATAAAAATCTAAGCCTAGTTATGATCCTGCTTTCTGCCCAACCCTTTTGGGTGGCTTATGCCTCTGTAAGAAGTAGGAGGGAGCAGTCCCTGAGCATAGGAAAAGCAATTGTAGTCTTCAAGGTGACGCCCAGCCTGTAGAGTTTTGTCAGAAAAACTTCCCCATCCAGCCAGGCTGAGTTAACCTTTCAGCTCCCTAGGGAAACTCAGCCCTTTTCGAATGCTCTAAGTCAACCTAAGTTACGCTAGTTAAGTTACATATTTTATGTAACTTATGTAACTTACATCCACGTGACTTACATCGACTTAACATGGTCTCCCATTGATATCGTTTCTGCTTCTCATTCAGGTGGAGAGTGCTCGCCTATTGACTTATCACGTCTTCACCAGACCCATTAAATCAACGCCACTGCACAGATCGCAGAGGTGCCAATTCAGCCCATAGTGAAGACAAGGCCTCAGTCACCACATGGCACCACTGCTCTGGCCATTGGTTCAGGGCTGCCTCCTGCTGTCAGTGTGTCTGAGCCCTAGGGTGGGAGACTACAGTTAGGATTTTAGTAGAGTTGTTGTAATCTGCACCTTGAGCCCTGCCCAACCCCCTTTGTGGTGAGGGGAAATCTTGGGACCAGAAACAGCCTCACTCCTGCCAGCAGCAATCATCTGCAGTGACTGAGGAAGCCAGATCCATCTCTGAACCTGAAGATCATTCACGGAGTGCACCATCTTTAGTTAGATAGTCAGGGAGATTGTTTGCGAGACCCCCCTACTGCCTGAACTGTGTCCTCAAGCCAAGGCGTAAGGGTGTGGAGATTTCACTACCTGCTGCCCATTAAACCTGTGGAGGGACTTACTGCCTTGTCCTACATATGAGTTGTTTGGGTGGCACTGAGCCCAGTTAGCCAAGCTGCTAACTGCTGCTGCACAGAAGATATTGTGGTCACAGATCGTCAAGGGCTCCTACAAAGTACACATACTAGCAGGACGCTAAATTTTATGTTTGCTATATTGGGTCATGTGATTGGGGAAATTCATTGGCATTATCTGTGTGTGCACCGGTGACCCTAAGAGTGGGGTTTTACCCCGTTATGTAATTTGTATTATTTCTTGGGAGTCTCCAATTATCTGCCAGGCAGGTGAGGGTTATGCTGTGGTTAGAATGTCCATTTGGCAAATAATTCCAAATGATTAATATATTTGAGAATTTAACTTTCTACTTGGTCCTGCTTTGAGCAGGGGGTTAGACAAGATGATCTCCTGAGGTCCCTGATATTCTATGCCTATTTGGTTGGTATATTATTCTCAAGCCTCCCCAGGAAAGGGGGTGAAGGGGCTTGGGAGAATATTTTAGGGAACAGGAACTCCAAGTGGTCCTTTTCCTGAATCTTTGTCTAACTCACTTGGTGGTGGCAGCAGTACCCATCCAAGGACAAGGAAGGATTTGTGCCTTGAGGAAGCTTTTAACCTAAGCTGGTAGAAATAAGCTTAGTGGGTCTTTCATGTGGGTACCCACGTCTGTACCCTAGAGTTCAGAGTGGGGAGGGAACCCTGACAGCATTGTTAAGTGATCGCAATATAATTCATCCAACTCTCTGCCAATGGAAATAGAAAACATCACAAACTGTAGCATGAGGTTTACACACAACTAGAGCTGGTCAGGAATTCTTCTACAATGTGACTGCATCCGAAAATGCTTATTCATCAAAACCAAACAGCACACCTGGCCAGGGGAATCTGGACTTCTGTATCAGAGGACTCCCCAAACTTTGGGGGACTCCCCATACAGCCAAGGGAGTCTCGAGAACTGGGGGCAGCCAGCTGCTCTATTTCATTTTGGGAAAACTGAATCAAAACCATTTGATTTAAAAAATATATATATATTTTCAGAATTTCCTTTATGTGAGAAATTTCAAACTTTCCAATATTTCTTCCCAATCAAAATTAAAACTTTCAAAATTTCAGAATTTACAACAGAATGGAAATTTTGAAATTTGACCAGCTCTATACAAAACTGCATTCATTTTACATGGCAACTTCTACTTTCCTGAAAAACAAAACACCAAGAAAAAAATATCCTTTATAGATGTAGACTGAGGGAAGACAAGGTAATTTATGTGATATTTAGTTAACCCTAGACACTTTCACCTGTCAGTGGCTGCATGGATAAAATGCAGACCAAGCTGTAGGTGACGTAAACTGAGCACCTTCAGTGATTGTATTCTGGGCTATGTGTAATGTGCTGATTTTTCCAGCCAAGTTTCTAATAGCAAAATGTTCTCATTAAAAAGTGAAACAAAACACTCACAAAACAAACAAATTAGTACTAATCTCCTCCTTTGCTGGATGGGGCTTGTGTAGAGTAGACATGACATGGCATTCACCATTGTAGTCTGTAGAACAAGACTGGGGAATTTGTGCTTCTTTTTTTTATTATTTCTGCTGCAGATGTCATGAAGGAATGTATTCTTTGCTGATCTCAAATGAGAACTTTTCACTAACACAAAAATTATTTAAAAGAAAAAAATTCAAATTCAAACTCAGGATATATTGGCTTGTAAATTCACTGTATTTCTGTTTCCACAATGCTGATTCAACTGCTACTCAGATGACAGTCACACACCTTCTAAAGTAGAGACCAACATAGGAGAAGTAAGTACTTAACATCTCTGTGAGTGACCCTGGAAGAATCAGGCCATGTAGTAACAATTTATGTACAGCTACTGCAGTATTTTTCTTCCCAAAGGGCTTCATAAACATAACAAACTCAAATATAAATTACTTCCTTGTACAAAGTACAAAGTACAATGCTGCTAGAACAGGAATTTAACACTTCATTCACCTGAGACTGCAAAGAGAATTTATGTAGACAAGCCCTGGTTAACAAAATTGTAAGTTATCCAAGACACCATGGTTAATTCAGTGACCAACACAAGAACATACCACAACATATATCATATCATGTCCAGAGCCTCAAGCACCAACCCCCATTGTTGGAGGAGCCTGAACTGGCCTGAGCCCCATGCCTACCCGAGTCACCCAGGCCCAACCTTAGCTGTCATGGACTGCTGGCCAGACCGAGTACCGGCCCAAGCCACCTCTGGCTCCCCTAGCCCCTGGCCCGAGCCCTGAGCTCCAGGCCACTGGCTGGAGCTGAGTCCCCACCGACTTCAGGGGAGAGGGGGTGCAGGGGCATCGTCTCAGGGTGGAGTGCAGGTGGGTTCATGGCCTGGGTTAGGGGAGGCTTAGCCTCCCCGGCCTTCAGTAACTTCCACCCATGCTTCCTGGAGATCCAGATCCAGTAACCTTGAGTAGCTGGTGGGGCTGGTTATGGCTGCTTGCTACCTTTAAACTCTGGCACTGCGTCATTGCTGATAGTGAAGCTGGAGCAGTCATTTCCCAAAGTTATTTGTTAAGTGAGGAGTGAAAAATGAAAGCAGCTTTCTCAGTGGGGGGATGGGCAGTAAGGGAGCAGGTAGGGCTGTGGATTTATTGCTCTGCAAAACTCAAGTAAACAGCCCTTAGGTTCCTTTATAAATACCAGCCCAAATCCCATGTACTGCTTTGAAGACATCTCTGAATGGAATTAGCAGAGCTGGGTGAAAATTTTCAAACTTTTTTCAATGGAAAACAGGGACAAGTTTGTGATAAGGAAGCACTGGACGTGGATCACCTGCTAGGGCAGCTGGGTGGATGTCACCTAATCCATTCTCTCCGACTGCAGGGACAGCAGGTGTGGAGACGTGTTTGTGCAAGATTATTATTTTGAGAGGCTCCCTCATAAAGGGCTATAGGAATTCTGAACTGTGCCCTGAAAACAGAGAGTGAAAACACAATATAGCTGTCTACAGCAGTTCACCACAGATACTCACTGGTTTGTTCTTTAATGAATTCCAAGATCATTCCATGGTGTCAGAAGTGCTGAATGAGAAAGAGACTGCAGTCATTATGAGGTTAACTCCTGTGTTTGAAACTGAAAGCAGAATCACCAGGACCAGATGGTATTCACCCAACAGTAATGCATCTTGGAAAACATAATCCCAAATATATGTATAAAATGATGGGGTCTAAATTAGCAGTTACCACTCAAGAAAGAGCCCTTCGAGTCACGATAGGTCTCTGAAAACATCCACGGCCTCACATGACCTTCTCATAAACAAACTAGGGAAATGCAACCTAGACGGAGCTACTATAAGATGGGTGCAAAACAGGTTGGAAAACCGTTCCAAGAGAATAGTTATTTGTGGTTCACAGCCATGACAGAAGGGCATAGTGAGTGGGGTCCCACAGTGATCAGTTCTGAGTATGGTTCTCTTCAATATATTCATCAATAATTTAGATAATGGCATAGAGAGTAGACTTATAAAGTTTGCAGACGATACCAAGCTGTGTGGGGTTACAAGTCCTTTGGAGGAGAGGCTTAAAATTCAAAATTATCTGGACAAACTGGAGAGATAGTCTGAAGTAAGTAGAACATAAGAACATAAGAATGGCCATACTCGGTCAGACCAAAGGTCCATCTAGCTCAGTATCTTGTATTCTGACAGTGGCCAATGCCAGGTGCCCCAGAGGGAATGAACAGAACAGGTAATCATCAAGTGATCCATCCCGTCGCTCATTATCAGCTTCTGGCAAACAGAGGCTAGGGACACCATCCCTGCCTGTCCTGCCTAATAGCCATTGGTGGACCTATCCTCCCGGATTTGTGCTGGAAATGGCCCACCTTGATTATCATACACATTGTAAGGAGAGTGATCACTTTAGATAAGCTATTACCAGCAGGAGAGTGGGGTGGGAGGAGGTATTTTTTCATGCTTTGTGTGTATATAAAAAGATCTTCTACACTTTCCACAGTATGCATCCAATGAAGTGAGCTGTAGCTCACGAAAGCTTATGCTCAAATAAATTGGTTAGTCTCTAAGGTGCCACAAGTACTCCTTTTCTTTTTGCGCATACAGACTAACACGGCTGTTACTCTGAAACTTATCTAGTTGGTTTTTTTTAACCCTGTTATAGTCTTGGCCTTCACAACATCCTCTGGCAAGGAGTTCCACAGGTTGACTGTGTGTTGGGTGAGGAAATACTTCCTTTTATTTGTTTTAAACCTGCTGCCTACTAATTTCATTTGGTCACCCCGAGTTCTTCTGTTATGAGAAGTAGTAAACAATACTTCCTTATCTACTTTTTCCATACCAGTCATGATTGCATAGACCTCAATCATATCTCCCTTTAGCCATCTTTTTTTCAAGCTGAAAAGTCTCAGTCTTATTAATCTCTCCTCATATGGAAGCCATTCCATTGCCCTAATACTTTTTGTTGCCCTTTTCTGAACCTTTTCCAATTCCAATATATCTTTTTTGAGAGGAGGCGACCAAATCTGCATACAGTATTCAAAATGTGGGCATACCATGGATTTATATAGAGGAAGATGATATTTTTTGTCCTATTAGCTATTCCTTTCTTAATTATTCCCAGCATTCTGTGCACTTTTTTGAATGCCACTGCACATTGAGTGGATGTTTTCAGAGAACTTGCTAGGATTGCTAGGCAGAGACGGGCTCCACCTATCAAAGAGAGGGAAGAGCATCTTCTCAAGCAGGCTGGCTAACCTAGTGAGGAGGGCTTTAAACTAGGTTCACCTGGGGAAGGAGAACAAAGCCCTGAGGTAAGCGAGGAAGTAGGATACCGGGAGGAATCATGTGCAGGAGAGTGCAAGAGGGGAGGACTCCTGCCCCATACTGAAAAAGCAGGACAATCAGCAAGTTATCTTGAGTGCCTATACAGAAATGCAAGAAGCTTTGGAAACAAGCAGGGAGAACTTGAAGTCCTGGCACAGACATGGAATTATGATGTGATTGGAATAACAGAGACTTGGTGGGATAACTCACATGACTGGAGTACTGACATGGATGGATATAAACTGTTCAGGAAGGACAGGCAGGGCAGAAAAGGTGGGGGAGTTGCATTGTATGTAAGGGAGCAATATGACTGCTCAGAGCTCAAGTATGAAACTGCAGAAAAACCTGAGTGTCTCTGGATTAAGTTTAGAAGTGTGAGCAACAAGGTGATGTCGTGGTGGGAGTCTGCTATAGACCACCAGACCAGGGGGATGAGGTGGACGAGGGTTTCTTCAGGCAACTAACAGAAGTTACTAGATCACAAGCCCTGGTTCTAATGGGTGACTTCAGTCACCCCGATATCTGCTGGAAGAGCAATACAGAGGTGCAGAAACAATCCAGGAAGTTTTTGGAAAGTGAAGGAACCAACTAGGGGCAGAGCTCTTCTTGACCTGCTGCTCACAAGCCAGGAAGAATTAGTAGGGGAAGCTGAAGGGTTCATGTTTAGTTCATCCACCTGGAAACAGTCAGGGCACACCCTGACTGTTGTGTAGGAGCAATGCACACATTGCTCCGTCCAAGGACGAGGACCAGATATGAACCATGGGAAGTTAATTAAAGGACAGTAATCGTGGGAAGCTTCCTTGGCCTGGCCTCAAGGCCTGAGAATTAGGATTGTAGTAGATAGAGGCTGGTAAATAAGAATATTAATCAAAGTCATGTATTCCTTTGTTGTGTCTTTTTGCGGTGGAAGTAGGTAATGCGCAGGGGGGAGAAATATAATAAAAGGGAAGGTGGAAAGCTGACAGGCAGCAGCCCATTTCAGCTGACCAGCTTGCTTGCTTGGATAAATTTGTGTTCTGTCTCATCATTGAACCGCCACAACTGGCGCCCAAATGTGGGGCCTTCAGCACTCACCTCGCCTGGCAAGGGTTTCAGACGCGTCACTCATCCGCTTCGTGGATCCCGGTGAGTATTCTTCGCTGTGGTAAGTATGGGAAGCTCCCTCTCTGCTTTGCAAGTGCAACACCGCAATGAGCTACAGTATTTGCTGCATAAGGCTCAGCATGACTGCCCTGCTCGAGCACTCACTCTCCTGTTACAGGAGGTACGTGCCCAGTGCCCATGGTACCCTGAAGCAGGAACCCTTAAGCTAGCGGACTGGGAGCGATTGGGCCAGACATTGCATGAAGAGCCTCGGGCGCCCGTGCAGGCTTTACATGCCTGGCACCTCTGTCGCGATGCGATACTGCGTGTCACCTCGGATAGACCCTCCCACGCGAGGCTCGTAATCTCGCCGCGCCCGTCGGCTCCTGCCGCTCCCCTGGCAGCTCTCCCCCCTCCTACCGATGCAACACTGTGTGTCGCCTCGGAAAGACCCTCTCCCGCGGCAATAGAGGGGCTGCTGATTTCGCCACCACCCCCGTCCGCTCCTGCAGCCATCCCTCTCCCTGCTTCGCCCCCAGTGCCTTTATTACCACCGCCTCCCTTACCTTCCCCGCCGGAGCCGGTGTGTGATTACCATCCCCCCCGGGGCCCCATGCTTCGGGGCCCCCCGCGGGGTCGTCTGCATCTGCTCAGAGGCTTTCGCTGGTGCAACAAATGGTTCACGCAGCAAAGGCTTGCTCAGATCTTACAGCAGAGGAGCTGGCTGAGCTGGTCTCGGTTTGTCCGGTGACCTGGCACAATGATGACCAGGGCAACCAGGTTGCAGACTGGGTCAGTTTGCCTTACTCGGTGATCAGAGAGGTAAAGAAAGCAATTCGCGAGTTCGGTCTGACTAGCACGTTTGTGCGTGGTCTCATTGAAGGGCTAGGTAGTGGGTACTCCCTGATCCCTGAAGATTGGAAGGTGCTGTTGCGCATGATGTTGTCACCCAGTCAGTATGTTATTTGGATTAGTGAGTATCGGCAGGAGGCGGAACGCCAAGCCCAGATTCATAGAGGGATAGGTGTTATTTATGAGAACTTGGCAGGGGAGGGACAGTTTGCTACTGTTGAGTTGCAGTCTCAGCTCCCTCAGAACTTCTACACCATTATTTCCACCTGCGCCCAGCATGCTTTCCGGAAGGTCCCAGATTCGGGCAGGCCTACTAAAAGCTTTGTCAGTGTCCGTCAGGGTGCATCAGAGTCCTGTATGGATTTTACCAACAGATTGCAGGAGGCTATCCTCCGACAGGTGGATAACACTGAGGCAGCTCAGGAGATCCTGTTAAAATTGGCCGTTGAAAATGCAAATGAGGATTGCCGCCGTGCTCTCCAGACGGCGCAAGCCTCTGGCGTTTTAGAGCTCTCAGACATGCTGCGGGAGTGCCAGAACATCGGCACACAAACCCATAAAGCTGGAGTTCTGGCTGCCGCCCTGAGAAAAACCGGGAAGGAGGGGAAGCGTTGTTACCGCTGTGGTAAGGAGGGTCACTTTCAGCGGGAGTGCCGCTCATCAAAGGCACCCGCCCGACCCTCAAAGAAGTGCCCCAAGTGTCAGAAGGGCTCTCACTGGGCTAATCAGTGTCGTAGCGGGTCGGGAAACCGCGCGACGGGTCTCCCCTGAACCCAGGGCCAAACGGGGGTGTTTCCCACTCAGACAACCGTTCCTCTGCCTTAAAATCCATAGACTCTATGAGGGCGGCGACTGCTGGAAGTGCAGGGCTTGATTTGATCATGCAGGAGGACACTGATTTTCGGCTGCCAGGCGAGGTCTGTGCCATACCTACCCAGGTGACGGGCCCTCTCCCTGCCGGCTTTGTGGGTCTCGTTCTCCCTCGCTCTCATGCTGGGAAACAGGGCTTTTTTGTTATCCCCGGGGTCATTGATGCCGATTACACTGGCATTATTAAGGTTCAGGTGTGGACTCATCTTCCACAGTCGCTCCCACGTGGACGATCAATTGCACAATTGATTTTAGTCCCCTATCAGGTGCCAGCTGCCGAGGATCGAACTCGGGGCGGAGGCGGCTTTGGATCAACGTTGTCTCACTCGCCGTCTCACAGCACGTCCTCTCCACTTGTTGCTCTGACAATGTCAGTCCGCCCCTCGAAACCTCAGTTAACACTTCTCTTAAATGATGTTCCTTTCACAGGGCTGGTGGACACTGGAGCTAACGTTACGGTGATTCGTGATCCGGAGTGGCCGGTTAGTTGGCCTACGGTTCCTTCTAAAGAGTTGTGGGGGATCGGGGGTAGTAAACCCGGGCGACAGAGTTTGTCTTGGGTCACAGTCTCTAAACCAGGAGGCCGTACCCTTGCTACTATTCGCCCTTTTGTGCTCCCTGTCCACCTCAATATTTGGGGCCGTGATTTACTTACAAAGCTGGACACCACCCTCGATATTAATATCTGATGGCCCAAAACCCTCCCTCACCCACATTGCCCTCCGCATTACCCTTGGTATGGCAATCCTTAGAGCCCGTCTGGATTGACCAGTGGCCCCTCCCTCTAGAAAAGCTAAAAGCGCTTCATTCGCTTGTGCAGCAGCATTTGCAGGCACAGTGTTTGGAGAGCTCTACTAGTCCCTGGAACACCCTGGTGTTCGTTATTAAGAAAAAATCTGGTGCGTGGCAGCTATTACATGATTTAAGGGAAATAAATAAACGCATCCAACCTATGGGCCCCTTGCAATATGGATTACCGAACCCAAATTTAATTCCTCAAACCGATCAGCTCTGTGTGTTAGATTTAAAAGATTGTTTTTTCACCATCCCCCTTTGCCCACAAGATCGCGAAAAATTCGCGTTTACGGTGCCACAATATAATAATCAGCAACCCTCTCAATGGTATCAGTGGAAGGTCTTACCCCAGGGAATGCAAAATAGTCCTACCTTGTGTCAGCTTTTTGAGGATCGGGCCCTCACCCCTTTTCGTGCCCGGTACCCTACGCTAAAGGTCTACCATTATATGGATGACATTTTGCTTAGTGGTCCCCAGGTCACGGAACAACAGATTGAATCTTTGTCTCAGATTCTCGGCCAAAATGGCCTGTTGGTGGCACCAGAAAAAATCCAACGCTCTTATCCCTACCACTACCTCGGACATAAGGTTTTACAAACCTATGCTGCTCCGGTTCGTCCGGCACTAACTCTACCTCAACCCCTAACCCTTGTTAAATTACAACAGATTTTGGGTCATTTAAATTGGATTCGGCCCTATTTTCGTCTCCCCACCTCAATGCTGCAGCCGTTGTTCGAGCTCCTACGTGGAGCCCGAGCACTGGGTGCAGTTATTGCCATCACTGAAGAGCACATTGCCTGCATTCGACAAATTAATGCAGCATTGAGTCAGCAGTTTGTGGACAGACCCCCTGAGGTCCGTCCCCTACGGTTGATTCTTCTTGCCACCCCTCATACACCCACTGCGGCTCTGTTTGTACCCCGTACGAATACAGCCGTCTCTATCATAGAGTGGCTGTACCTCTCCTCCACTCCTCCTCGGAATATTTATCCATATTTAGATGCCCTGTCTGATCTTGTTCGTAAAGCCCGCCACCGTGCAGTGCAACTCACTGGCACTGATTTAGTTGATATTGTGTTCCCCTTGTCCCGTAGTGAATTTGATTCCTTGTGCCACACCTCTTTGGCTTGGCAGGTTGCTCTTTGTGATTATGTGGGAGAAATTTCTTATAATCCCCCGAAAGATCCTCGGTTGGTAATTACCCAAAAGGTGCCTCTAATTGTTCATCGTTTTAGCCGCTCTCAACCCATTGTTTCTGCTGTTACTCTTTTTACTGATGGCTCTCCACATCGAGGTGTAGTCACCTATCAATCCGGTGACCCCCCTCATTGGCATTCTCGTTTTACACTGCCTCAGCATTCCGCACAGCGTTCAGAACTGGCTGCTGTTATTTTGGCCTTTCAACTTTTTGCTGATTGTCCCTTTAATTTAATTGTGGACACCCATTATGTTTATCAAGTGATTGATCATTTACCCCTTGCCCTCATTACCCCTCAGGTCGATGCGGACCTCCTTCGCCTATTTTTGTCCTTGCAATATCTTATCTCCACTCATAATTTCCCTTATTTTGTTGCTCATATTCACAGTCATACCCCTTTGCCTGGGTCACTCACTGAGGGCAATGCGCGCGCCGATCACGCATTACGTGGTCAGGTAAACTCCCTTTTTTCTGACCCCATTGAAAGCCATGCCTTTTTTCATCAGTCTGCCTCTGTTTTGGCCCGGCAGTTTCACATTCCTACTGATCATGCACGTTCTATTGTTCGTTCCTGCCCCCACTGTGCCGCTGCTGCTCCTACTTTCTCTTATGCTGTTAACCCCAGAGGTACCGCTGCAAATCAGCTATGGCAAATAGATGTCACTCACGTGCCACAATTCCGCCCCTACTCGTTTTTACATGTTTCCGTTGATACTTATTCGGGATTCCTTTGGGCAACCCCACAGCGTGGGGAAGCCACTGCCAAAGTAATTCACCATTTGCTAGCCTGTTTTTCTGTTATGGGTCGCCCAAGCCAGATTAAAACAGATAACGCCCCAGCCTACTGCTCCACAGCCCTCTCCACCTTTTGTGCCCGATGGGACGTCCGTCTTAAACACGGGATCCCTTATAATTCCACGGGCCAAGCCATTGTCGAACGTGCCAATTGCACGCTCAAAACCTTGCTTGCTAAACAATTAAAACAAGGGGAGCTGCGTCTCCGAACCTTAGGAGACATTCAACAACAAATGCATATCCTTTTGTTTACTTTAAATAATTTAACGCTGAACGCAGATCAACAGACCCCCGCGGATGGCCATTTTCACAAATCTGAGGTACTGGAAAGACCACGTGTCTTTTACCGTCAGCTGCCTGATCCGCAGTGGCTGGGCCCAGTACCTCTAATCACTTGGGGTCGGGGATATGCTGCTGTGTCTCTCCCTGCAGGACCGTTGTGGGTTCCAGCCCGGTGTGTGCGACCGGCACTGAAACAGCATGGCATGGTACCAGGGGCTGTCGAACCCCATACCGGAGTTTCAGCTGACCTTGGAGGAGAACGTGGTGCCTCCCGGGTCGACAACGGCGGGACGGAAACGGAAGAGGCGTAGCGTCCCAAGCCAGCCCGTGACATGGGGAGCAGTAAAAGCATTGGTCGCCGCGGCTCAACGAAGACTGGCGGCAAATCAACAGCCAGAGACTCCTGAGACTTTGTTTGTGGCGATTCTCTCCCAAATCACTGCTAATTCTGTACTGATTGTATGCCTTTTGTGCCTGCTATTTCCTGTAGGGGTTGGCTCGGGAGCACTTCCCCTGTTACGGGCCCGAATGACATATAACATATGGGAAAGATTGGCTTCAATAGCAAATGTTACCCACTTTTTTTTATCTGATTCTGTAGCAGCCGGAGAATTGTTAGGTACATGCCTTATACCAGTATGTCATCACCCTGAGGAGATAGGGAATGAGACGATGCTCGCTGCTTACGCGAATCTCTCTTCCCAGTACTCTGGCATGGCTAATTGGGGCCCGGCCAACTATACCTTGCCTCACACGGCTATATCCCTCCACACACCGTACCCGGCCGGGGCCAACAATGTCACCTGTGCGCGTGTGGTTAACTGCACTAGTACAAAGGTGCCCGTGGGCTGTCGGCAAATTTCTCAACCGCTTTTAAATTGTTCCCATGCTGTGAATGTTTCATACAATTATGGCCATATCATTCTACCATCGGGGTGGTTTTTTACCTGCGGCTCACGCACCTTTAGTTATATTCCCGCAAATTTAAGCGATGGTACCCTTTGCTGCCTTAGTAGAATGACACTTATTTTGCTTTTTGCCGGCCAAAAACTCAGTAAAAGAAATACACCCCTCTCAGAAGATTGTGTCGCAGATGTCAATCTTCTCAGCCGCTCTGAGTATACCGCCTTAGCGGCCTCTATTGTTGGGGTCCCCGGGCTTGCCACTTATACAGCCAGAACCTTAAATTCCCTGGCGTGCTTTGCAGCAAAGGAAATTAATACAACATCCAAGGCAATTGCCCTACTCAACGCAGAGCAACACGAATTAAGGGATACAATTTTAGATAACAGAGCAGCCATTGATTTTCTGCTCTTGAAACATCACCTAGGCTGTTCCACGTTTTGGCATATGTGTTGTTTTAATTTAACTGATAATAGTGGTTCTATAGAAACTAGACTGGCTGAATTGGCCAATCTTACGGCACACATACGCCAAGATCTGGGATTTGAGGGCTTTTGGAATTGGCTTACAGGTTGGCTGCCCTCTCTAGGATGGCTGCGACAGCTTTTCGGTTATGCTGTGTTTGTGATTATTGGGCTTGTTTTTTGCTGCTGCTGTGTACAATGTATTCCCTCTTTGCTAAGGCTTTGTAGAGATTCGCCCTGGCAGGCTCCCCGAGTTATGTCCTTGTCTGTCCGGGAGTTAAATTGCTTGCAAAAGCAAATTGACGGCTACCATGAGATGGCCGAGTATAATTAAACAAAAAACGGGGGGATGAAGGGTTCATGTTTAGTTCATCCACCTGGAAACAGTCAGGGCACACCCTGACTGTTGTGTAGGAGCAATGCACACATTGCTCCGTCCAAGGACGAGGACCAGATATGAACCATGGGAAGTTAATTAAAGGACAGTAATCGTGGGAAGCTTCCTTGGCCTGGCCTCAAGGCCTGAGAATTAGGATTGTAGTAGATAGAGGCTGGTAAATAAGAATATTAATCAAAGTCATGTATTCCTTTGTTGTGTCTTTTTGCGGTGGAAGTAGGTAATGCGCAGGGGGGAGAAATATAATAAAAGGGAAGGTGGAAAGCTGACAGGCAGCAGCCCATTTCAGCTGACCAGCTTGCTTGCTTGGATAAATTTGTGTTCTGTCTCATCATTGAACCGCCATAGGAAGCAAAAGTGGATGGAAACCTAGGAGGCAGTGACCATGAGATGGTCAAGTTCAGGATCCAAGAAAAAAAGGAGAGCAGCAGAATACGGACCCTGGACTTCAGAAAAGCAGACTTTGAGTCCCTCAGGGAACTAATGGGCAGGATCCCCTGGGAGAATAACATGAGGGGGAAAGGAGTCCAGGAGAGCTGGCAGTATTTTAAAGAATCCTTATTGAGGTTACAGGGACAAGCCATCCCAATGTGTAGAAAGAATAGTAAATATGGCAGGCGACCAGCTTCACTAAACAGGGAAATCCTTGCTGATCTTAAACACAAAAAAGAAGCTAACAAGAAGTGGAAGACTGGACAAATGTCCAGGAACGAGTGTAAAAATATTGCTCGGGCATGCAGGAGTGAAATCAGGAAGGCCAAATCACACTTGGAGTTGCAGCTAGCAAGGAATGTGAAGGAGAACAAGAAGGGTTACTACAGGTATGTTAGCAAGAAGAAGGTCAGGGAAAGTGTGGGCCCCTTACTGAATGACGGAGGCAACCTAGTGACAGAGGATGTGGAAAAGCTAATGTACTCAATGCTTTTTTCACCTCTGTCTTCACAAACAAGGTCAGCTACCAAACTACTGCACTGGACAGCACAGTATGGGGAGGAGGTGACCAGCCCTCCGTGGAGAAAGAAGTGTTTCAGGACTATTTAGAAAAGCTGGACGAACACAAGTCCATGGGGCTGGATGCTCTGCATCCGAGGATGCTAAAGGAGTTGGCAGGTGATTGAAGAGCCATTGGACATTATTTTTGAAAATCCCCCATGCTGATCTCGGGAGGTCCCAAATGACTGGAAAAAGGCTAATGTAGTGCCAATCTTTAAAAAAGGGAAGAAGGAGGATCCAGGGAACTACAGGCCAGTCAGCCTCACCTGAGCCCCTGGAAAAATCACGGAGCAGGTCCTCAAGGAATCAATTCTGAAGCACTTGGAGGAGAGGAAAGTGATCAGGAACAGTCAGCATGGATTCACCAAGGGCAAGGCATGCCTGACTAATCTAACTGCCTTCTATGATCAGATAACTGGCCCTGTGGATGAAGGGAAAGCAGTGGATGTGTTATTCCTTGACTTTAGCAAAGCTTTTGATACGGTCTCCCACAGTATTCTTGCCGGCAAGTTAAAGAAGTATGCGCTGGATGAATGGACTATAAGGTGAATAGAAAGATGGCTAGATTGTTGGGCTGAACGGGTAGTGATCAATGGCTCCATGTCTAGCTGGCAGCCGGTATCAAGCGGAGTGCCCCAAGGGTCGGTCCTGGGGCCGGTTTTGTTTAATATCTTCATTAATGATCTGGAGGATGGCGTGGACTGCACCCTCAGCAAGTTTGCAGATGACACTAAACTGGGAGGAGTGGTAGATATGCTGGATGGTAGGGATAGGATACAGAGGGACCTAGACAAATTGGAGGATTGAACCAAAAGAAATCTGATGAGGTTCAACAAGGACAAGTGCAGAGCTCTGCATTTAAGATAGAAGAAGCCCATGCACTGCTACAGACTGGGGACCGAGTGCCTAGGCAGCAGTTCTGCACAAAAGGACCTAGGGGTTACAGTGGAGGAGAAGCTGGATATGAGTCAACAGTGTGCCCTTGCTGCCAAGAAGGCTAACAGCATTTTTGGCTGTATAAGTAGGAGCACTGCCAGTAGATCGAGGGACGTGATTATTCCCCTCTATTCGGCATTTGTGAGGCCTCATCTGGAGTACTGTGTCCAGTTTTGGCCCCTCACTGCAAGAAGGATGTGACAAAATTGGAAAGAGTCCAGTGGAGGGCAACAAAAATGATCAGAGGGCTGGAGCACATGATTTATGAGGAAAGGTTGATGGAACGGGGATTGTTTAGTCTGCAGAAGAGAAGAATGAGGGGTGATATCAACTGCTTTCAACTACCTGAAAGGGGATTCCAAAGAGGATGGATCTCAACTGTTCTCAGTGGTAGCAGATGACAGAACAAGAAGTAATGGTCTCAAGTTGCAGTGGGGGAGATTTAGGTTGGATATTAGGAAAAACTTTTTCTCTAGGAGGGTGGTGAAGCACTGGAATGGGTTACCTAGGGAGGTGGTGGACTCTTCTTCCTTGGAGGTTTTTAAGGTCAGGCTTGATAAAGCCCTGGCTGCGATGATTTAGTTGGGAATTGGTCCTGTTTTGAGCAGGGGTTGGACTAGATGACCTCCTGAGGTCCCTTCCAACCCTGATATTCTATGATTCTATGAACTATCCACAATAACGCCAAGATCTTTTTCTTGAGTGGTAACTTAGACCCCATCATTGTGTATATATAATTGGGATTATGTTTTCCAATGTGCAATACTTTGCATTTATCAACATTAAATTTCAAATAGGAGGAAATTCAATAAAGACATTGTAGGGAGCCAGGGTGGCTCCCCTCCGAACCAGAGGGTAAAGAGCCACTCTCTGGGCCTGAGTGAGCGGTGCCAGGCCAAGCTTCCGCCAATCCCCGGAAGGGGAAGGGTGGGACAGGAAGTACAAAGGGCGGGGCCCTCTGCCCAGTGAGGAGAGCACCAGGGAGGGAGACAGATACAGGCTGCCGGCTGCTCCCTCGCGATCCTGCTGCTGACCCAGGCGAAGCCCTGGGCAAGGAGGGGCCTTACCGGGGGGAAGGCCTGTGGCAACCAGGGCTGCCGGCCGCTGAATATCCGGAGGAACCGGGGCTGCCTGCAGCGGATTATCCGGAGGAACCGGGGCTGCCCGCAGTGGATTATCCAGAGGAACCGGAGCTGCCCGCAGCGGATTACCCGGAGGGACCGGAGCTGCCCGCAGTGGATTACCCGGAGGGACCGGAGCTGCCCGCAGTGGATTACCCGGAGGAACCGGAGCTGCCCGCAGTGGATTACCCGGAGGAGATGGAGGTTCCGGAGCTGCCCGCAGCGGACTACCCGAGGAGATGGAGGGACCGGAGCGACCCGCCTGAGAGAGACCGGGTAGGAAGTAGCCCAGGGGCCCAACTACACCATGGGGTGGGTGTGTTTTGTCAGTGGGTGCGGATTGCCCCGCTGACCCAGCGGCGGGACCTTCGCCTCCCGCCACTGTCAGGGCCCTGGGCTGGAATGCAGTGGAGTTGGGTGGGCCTGCGTTCCCCTACCCCGGCGCTCCCCTGCCCGAGGGGCGCGCTACTGACTCGTGCCGGCGCTCCCCCGCCCGAGGGGCGCGCTACTGACTCGTGCCGGCGCTCCCCTGCCCGAGGGGCGCGCTACTGACTCGTGCCGGCGCTCCCCTGCCCGAGGGGCGCGCTACTGACTCGTGCCGGCGCTCCCCTGCCCGAGGGGCGCGCTACTGACTCGTGCCGGCGCTCCCCTGCCCGAGGGGCGCGCTACTGACTCCGGCTGGCGCACCTCCCAGCTAATTCCCCAACGCCCGGGAGGTGGGGCCGAGGCCTGCCACGGAGACCATTGCTCTCCATCGCCCCTAGGGGCTCGGAGGACCGACCGACGCCTGTCACAGACATGTACAAAGTACTCCATTTAGGAAGGAACAATCAGTTGCACACGTACAAAATGAGAAATGACTGCCTAGGAAGGAGTACTGCGGAAAGGGATTGGGGGGCCATAGCAGACAAAAAGCTATGAGTGTAACACTTTTACACTCTTCTGGGATGTATTAGCAGGAATGTTGTAAGCAAGACACGAGACATAATTCTTCCTCTCTACTCCATGCTGATTAGGCCCCAACTGGAGTGTTGTGTCTAGTTTTGGGAGCCACATTTCAGGAAAGATGTAGACAAATTATAGAAAGTCCAGAGAAGAGCAACAAAAATGACTAGAAAACTTGACTGATGAGGGAAGATTTTAAAAATTGGGTTTGTTTAATCTGGAAAAGAAAATACTGAGAGGAGACAGGATAATCGTTTTCAAGTATGTAAAAGCTTGTTACAAGGAGGAGGAAGAAAAATTTTTTTTCTTAACCTCTGAGTTTAGGACAATAAGCAATGGGCCTAAATTGCAGCAAATTTGGTTTAGGTTGGACATTAGGAAAAACTTCCTAACTGTCAGGGTGGTTAAGCCCTGGAACAGGTTAGACAAACACCTGTCAGGAATGGTCTAGATAATGCTGAGTCCTGCCATGAGTGAGGGGGCTTGATGACTTGTCAAGGTCTCTTCCAGTTCTATAATTCTATTATTAGATTTTTTGATGTTTTCCTGTATCTTGTTTGAAGTTTATAAATGTGAGCTAATTAGCTTGTAGATGCCTTAATTCTGCTCCTGTCTCACGATGCTTCCTTACTGCATTCTATAGATTTTCCACTCCTGTTATACACTTACTCAGGAGTTCTTGGGATAAGTCTGCATTCTATTGATTGTGGAAAGGATTGAAGAGATATGCATTCCATCTGATAAGGAAGTCATCCCCCAGAGATGGGTGACCCAGGCTTGCTCTTGAACAGAATTGTGGGCACTTCTTGTTTCCTGGTGTGGGAAAAAAGATCTATATTCAGGAATCCACAACTGCTGAATAGTTTCCGTAGGATTGCAGTATCTTACACCCACTCCTTTTTGTGTGAGAATTTTCTGCTCAGTGTGTCTGCTGTGGTGTTCTGATGACCCAGTAAGTATGTGCCCGAATGTTGATGCCATGTTGTATGCACCAGTTCCACAATTTTATTACTTCAGTGCACAGGGATTGTGGACTCACTCCCCTTTTCCAGTTGATGTAAAACATGAAGGTGATGTTGTCCTCCATTATTCTTATGTTTTTGTTCCTGAGTAGTGTTAAAAAGTGTGAGCATGCGTTCCCGACTGCACATAGTTCCAGCAGATTATGTAACATTGTCTCTAATGAGGACCACTTGACTTGAATGGTGTAGTCCTGTAGGTGTGCTCCCCAACCCAGTAAGTAGGTGTCTCTTGTCAGTATTAGTGATGGTGGTGGTTGGAGGAAGGGAACTCCAGTGCAAACTTTGTGGGGCTTCATGAACCAGTCCAATGAATCCTTGATGCTGATCGGAATTGAGAAAGGTTTGATCAGGCTGTGTCTGTGCGGGACATATACTGTCAAGAGTCAGCCCTGAAGGAAGCACAAATGTTGTCTGGAATGTTTTACCACGAAGGTGGTTGCTGCCATATATCCTAGTAGTTGTAAACAAGTTAAGTTGTAAACAACCTGCTGACTGGTTTGCACAGTAGATATCAAGTTGACTAGGGTTACAGATTTTTGTGTAAGTAAAAAGGCTTTTGGTCATCACCATGTTGAGGTAGGCCCCTATTAATTCTAGGTGTTGTGCCAGTGTCAATATTGAAATTCCAGTGTTTATTTATAGGCCTAGTTGTGAGAAAAATTCCACAGCCTTCTGTTTAGAAACTAGCATGTCATCTCGAGAAGGGCCTTTGATTAGACAAGTATGGAAATATCATAATTCTTTGTTTGAAGAGGTGCACTGCCACCATCACCAGGACTTTGGAGAATACTCTAGGTGCTGTAGAGAGGCTAAAGCATAGTATATTATTCTTGTAGTGATCCATCCACAGAACGAATGTGAGGAATCTCCTGTGAGAAGGATGTATGATAATGTGAAAATATGTATCTTGGAGGTTGAGGGACGAGAATCAATCCCCCTGGTCCAGCGCTGGGATAACTGGTGTTAGCATGACCATTCTGAATAATTGTAGTTTGAGAGACCTATTGAGTTTTCTTAAGTCTAGAATAGGTCTCCAACCCCAGGTCCTTGTCTGAATTAAGAAGTAGCTGAAATTAAAACCATTCCCTCTATGTTGAAACAGAACTCATTCTACAGCACCTAAGTGGAGAAAGTGGTTTATTTCTTCCCGTAGAAGGCATTTTTGAGAAAGGTCCTGAAGAAGGACAGGTGAAGGGATAGAAGGGATCGAAATGGAATCAAGTATCCATTGCTGATGATTTCCAATACCCACTTATCTGAGGTTATTTTCTACTATGCTGGGTAGAATGGGATCAGATGGTCACCAAACTGGTGGATAATTTTTGATTGTTGCATCACATGGTCTAGGTGGAGGTGTCTCAGGAACTCAACCAAGTTCTCAAAACTTCCATATTGGGGTAGGTGGGAGAGATGTAGACCATTGTGATAGATTGGATAATGCTAGGGGTTTTTTCTCCTGAAACACCTATGCTGCCCCCACATGATTAGGTAACTGAATGGAACCTTAACAATGTCTCCTGGGATATGTTTTGTGAAAGCAGATTAGGCTTATTGTCAGAAAAATAAATAAAGGAAAAGTCATTTTGAAGGGAAAAAGCAGAATGTTCCTTTTTAATATGGAAGAAATAGAAATTTTTGACCGCTGAGATGCTTTCATTTCATTCTTTTTTTTTATCCTTTTTTTTTTCAAAATACACACATTCCAATGGAAATTTTCTGCCATCACCTTGCTCTCATAGTGAATACATTGGAGCAGAAGCCAGAGTATTTAGATGCTATTTCCTGCTGTAGCAAACATTCCTGTTTCACTATTACCACTTCCCTTTTAGGGGGATCGTCAAACAGCCTCCTGTGGGTGCTCTACAAAGGGTGTGGATTCCCAGTCTAGGGGAAGTTCTTTGGATAAGACTATTCTCTTCCCATCCCTGAGGCACAGGGTGGAGTGTCTGCATGGCCTCAGCTACTACAAGCTCAGGGACAGCACTAGCAACTCAGCCCTGCTGCACTCCCCATCCAGAGCTTCTTCATACAGTGGATATGTTCAGCTCCTGTAGCATGTGGATGTTTTTACTCACAGGCTGATTCCCCTTGAACCTCTTCCCCTCTGACTTTCTTTGCAAAGTGAAGGTGAGGTCTCAGCTCCATGACATATCACGATTCCTAAGTAACCTACACAGACCCTTCCCTTCCCAGATCCATGGGCCATGCAATGATAGATCCCTTCTGAAGTTGAAGCTGTTGGAACCCATACAGGGGACACAAACTTTGGTCAGTGGACTGTAAGTATTGAGTAAAGTAGTCAAACTCACACATTTTCTTCTGCTGCTGCAAAAGAAAAATGGGGAGAAAAAAACGGTTCAGGGTCTATTGAGTTACAAATAGAAGATGGTAAATTAGATCCTTTCTTTCTTGATTAGCATAAATATTGGTCATGGGAGGCAAGCAATGCAATCCATGAGCTAGTCCCATTCCTATCCCCCTAGAGAGGAGAAAGAAGATTCTATTCTTGCTTTAATAAATTTAAGAAGAAGCTTCATGCCACAACTAATTAGCAAAAGAGGCAAACATGACACACGATGATTCTCTGCTAATATGGGATATGCTACGAAAGGAGCAATAACACCATTTACCTTTGCCTTTGATACTGTGTCTCTTTGGAGGAGTGTTATAGTTCTTGGAAAATACAAAACAGTACTGGGCTAGTCTATTTAAATTTCAACAATGAATGAGTCGCACTGCTCAGAATCAACAGCTGCTCATATGTATTATTGGCAAAACTAGCCAAGTAACTTGCTCTATCAAAAGCAGGAAGGAGGGGTGATATCTAATTTTTTTTCATCCAACAAGACTCCTACACAATAATAGAGCACACAGAAGAAAAAGGAAACAGAGTTACTTCTTTTCTTCTCCATGTCTCCTAAGAAAGAAACAAATGTTTAATGATAATGACAGCAGCTATTGCCATTATATGATCAAAGAGGAAGGTAACTACTAACAGTTAAATATTGAAAGCTGTATTGTATTTATTGGAGAATAGCTGTGAGGGAGCAGGCAACACTATGAGTATTACAGTGTCCAAGGCCAGAAGGAATCATTCTCATCATCTATAATATGGGCCAGAGAACTTCCCCAAAATGATTCATGTTTGTATGAGAGCAGACCTTTTAGAAAAAAATGTACAATCGTAATTTCAAAAATTTCTAGTGATGGAGGATCCACCACAACCCTTAATAAATTGTCACAATGGCTAATGACCCTCACTCTTTAAAATGTACACCTTATTTCTAGTCTCTCTCTAGTTTCATCTTCCAGCCATTGGATTTTATTAGACCATTTTCTGCTGGACTGAAGAGCCCATTATCAAATGTTTGTTCCCTGTGTACATACCTGTAGAGTGTAATCAAGTCACCCCTTCTCTTTGTTAAACTAAAAAGATTGAGCTCTTTGAGTCTATCACTATAATACATATTATCTAATCCTTTAGTCATTCTGGTTCTATTCTCTGAACCCTCTCCAGTTTGTCAACTTCCTTCTTCAGTTGGGAACATGAGAACCGCACACAGTATTTTAGCATCAGAGCAAAATACAGAGCAATATAACTTCTGTAGTCCTAGTTAAGACTATCCCCATGCCCTCTGGCCTGGTGCCTAGCCAACACTTTCATACAGAAGGGGTTTTGTGAGGTCCAGCAAAAGGGGTACAGTCCTGCTGAGACTGAAATTGCACCTCTCCTCATCACAGAGCATGTGTTTGGGATAGGCCCAGCCATGAGTCAGGCAAGATGAGTGGGTTGCTAAACTGCACCGCCCTGGGGAGCGCTGGTTGGGATTGTGCCTCAAGAGATTAACAGCTCCTCCTGGAGATTCCAGGCATGGAAGTGGACAGCACCCTCAGCACCCGGCTGCCAGGGGCAGAAGAAACCAGGACACTTCTCTCAGAAAGAAACAGGACTTCTGAGCACAAGACCTGGCTTCCAGTAGACTTTTTGGCTTTGCTGTGATTCCAAGGTGCTCTGCGCTCTGCTGTGTGATGGGACAACCTTCATCACCAGTGGAGGATACAGTGAAAGGCCCCTCAAGTACCTAGCAGAGGTTTCCCGTCAAAGGGCATGCTCTGGCCCTTCACTATGAAGCATTCCCCGTTGTGGCAGGGTATTAAAGCCCACCACGTGGTTTAAGATTTACAGAGAGTTTCTTGGTGCAATCTAGAACTCACTGCTAAACATTTTCCTGATAAAACCCCTCTCTCTGTGATCATCTCAGAAATCAAAGCAAGATCACCCTTGTCATACAGCTACTGCTTTACCAAATGACAAACACCTCCATGTGTCATATTTGTTTTTGCTTAACATTGGGTTAATGAACATGTATTTTCTCAGTCTGACACCCCAAACCTGAACAAAAAGAGACAACTTGCTAGTGAAAAATACCCATATTCTCCTCAGTCCCAATTGCAAAACTCACTCACCTCCCGCTCACTGAAAAAGGTGAAAGGCCCTGACCTCCACTTCTCTGAATGGGGAAATGACTGACCCGGACCCTTCCTCATCTGGAATATTGTGTGCAGTTCTGGTCTCCCATGTGTAAGAAGGATGAATTCAAACTGGAACAGGTACAGAGAAGGGCTACTAAGATGATCCGAGGAATGGAAAACCTGTCTTATGGGGGGAGGGATAGCTCAGTGGTTTGAGCATTGGCTTGCTAAACCCAGGGTTGTGAGTTCAATCCTTGAGGGGGCCATTTAGGGATCTGGGGCAAAAATTGGGGATTGGTCCTGCTTTGAGCAGGGGGTTGGACTAGATGACCTCCTAAGGTCCCTTCTAACCCTGATATTCTATGATTCTATGAGACTCAAGGAGCTTGGCTTGTTTAGCCTAACTAAAAGAAGGCTGAGGGGAGATATGATTGTTCTCTATAAATATATCAGAGGGATAAATACCACAGAGAGAGAAGAATTATTTGAGCTCAGTACCAATGTGGACACAAGAACAAATGGATATAAACTGGCCATCGGGAAGTTCAAACTTGAAATTAGATGAAGGTTTCTAACCATCAGAGGAGTGAAGTTCTGGAACAGCCTTCCAAGGGAATCAGTGGGGGAAAAAGACATATCTGGCTTCAAGACAAAGCTTGATAAGTTTATGGAGGAGATGATATGATGGGATAACATGATTTTGGCCATTAACTGATCTTCAATTATTAGCGATAGATGTGCCCAATGGCCTGTGATGGGATGTTAGATGGGGTGGGATCTAAGTTACTACAGAGAATTATTTCCTGGGTGTCTGGCTGGTGAGTCTTGTCCACATGCTCAGGGTTTAGCTGATCGCCATGTTTGGGGTCAGGAAGGAATTTTCCTCCAGGGCAGATTGGCAGAGACCCTGAGGTTTTTTCACCTTCCTCTGCAGCATGGAGCAGGGGTCACTTGCTAGAGGATTCTCTGCACCTTGAAGTCTTTAAACCATGATTTGAGGAGGACTTCAATAGCTCAGACATAAGTCAAGGTATTGTTACAGGAGTGGGTGGGTGAGATTCAGTGGCCTGCGTTGTGCAGGAGGTCAGACTAGAAGATCATAATGGTCCCTTCTGACCTTAAAGTCTATGATTCTATGATTCAAACTGCAGAAGTCAAAGCCAACTTACCCTTGTCCTCCTTGATTTGGGCTTCAAAAGAAAATATATATAAAAAAAGACCTTTTCAATATATGGACTTTATTGTTATCAAATTAGGGACCCAGTCCAGATCCCAGTGTAGCCCTTTGAAGTCTTGCCACTGAATGCAGTGAAGAATGGCTCAAGTCTTGGACTCCACATTCAGAGCTCTGTCCTAGATATGATATAAATCATTGCAGAGTGAACCCTCCTCTTCCCAGACCTAAGAACCATGCAATGAGAACATCCCTGCTGCAGTTAGGGCTGTTGGAACCCATACAGGGGACGAAAAGTTTGGTCTGTGGACTGTAAGTGTTCAATAAAATAGGCAAACTCACTATTTCCTTCTGGAGTTCCTCTGCAAAGAAAAATAGGGAGGGGGAAAAAACAGTTCAGTGTATATCCATGGAGTTACAAATTTAACAGGGTGAATGAGATCTTTTCGTTCTTGAGTAACATAAAGAAAGGCCATAGCTAGTGAAGACTGCTCATAGATTAGTCAATCTGTGGGCTAGTCCCATGCCTTTGCCCCGAGATAGTAGAAAGACAAGATTCTATTCTTGTTTGAATCCATTTAACAAGAAGGCTCATGGCCAAAACTAATTAGCAAAAAAGGCACATATGACACTCAATGCTCCTATTTTGGCCTCTTTCATGATTGTCAAATTGTCTTTTGGTCCCTTTTATAGCTCTTCTGAAAGAACTCCCAATTTTCATTCACAGTTTCCAGTTTAACTTTTTATTTTCAGGAAATATTGCTTATATTTTCCCTTATCTTTGGGAAATTAGCCCTTCTGAAGTCTAAACTATATGTATAATTGTCTGGGAATGCACTCTGTTTCCCCATCCTCAATGTGATCAGGTGTTAATCACAGGTGCCTACAGAACCAGTTCAGTGATTAATTCATCATTTCGCATCCTACTGTATATTTTAGAAATGTTAATGGTGTTTATGAGTCTGCACAGGACTTCCAGCAGTGGAGTGTAACTGGCAAGAAGTCAAACAGATTTACTGAGGAATCAAAGTAAATACCATTGCTCTGTGAAAAAAGACAATTTTTGCTAATGGATAAGGAGGGAGAGGGGAAATCTAACCTACTTGAGAATGTTTCAGAGTAACAGCCGTATTAGTCTGTATTTGCAAAAAGAAAAGGAGTACTTGTGGCACCTTAGAGACTAACCAATTTATTTGAGCATAAGCTTTCGTGAGCTACAGCTCACTTCATCGGATGCATACTGTGGAAAGTGTAGAAGATCTTTTTATATACACACAAAGCATGAAAAAATACCTCCTCCCACCCCACTCTCCTGCTGGTAATAGCTTATCTAAAGTGATCACTCTCCATACAATGTGTATGATAATCAAGTTGGGTCATTTCCAGCACAAATCCAGGTTTTCTCACTCCCCCCGCCCCCCGCCCACACACACACACAAACTCACTCTCCTGCTGGTAATAGCTTATCCAAAGTGACCACTCTCCTTACATTGTGTATGATAATCAAGGTGGGCCATTTCCAGCACAAATCCAGGAGGATATGCCATCATGTGCCAGCAATGCCCCTCTGCCATGTACATTGGTCAAACTGGACAGTCTCTACGTAAAAGAGTAAATGGACACAAATCAGATGTCAATTATAACTTTCATAAACCAGTCGGAGAACACTTCAATCTCTCTGGCCATGCGATTACAGACATGAAAGTCACTATTTTACAACAAAAAAACTTCAAAACCAGACTCCAGCGAGAAACTGCTGAATTGGAATTCATTTGCAAATTGGATACAATTAACTTAGGCTTGAATAGAGACTGGGAGTGGCTAAGTCATTATGCAAGGTAGCCTATTTCCCCTTGTTTTTTCCTACCCCCCCCCCGACGTTCTTGTTAAACCCCGGATTTGTGCTGGAAATGGCCCAACTTGATTATCATACACATTGTAAGGAGAGTGGTCTCTTTAGATAAGCTATTACCAGCAGGAGAGTGGGGTGGGAGGAGATATTTTTTCATGCTTTGTGTGTATATAAAAAGATCTTCTACACTTTCCACAGTATGCATCCGATGAAGTGAGCTGTAGCTCACGAAAGCTTATGCTCAAATAAATTGTTTAGTCTCTAAGGTGCCACAAGTACTCCTTTTCTTTCTACTTGAGAATGATCTTCTTTCATTTCTGAGTGTGGAGAAGAAAACAACATTTTTCATTGACTAATCATATTTGTATTTCTCATGTCTACACACATACACACACACATGCACACGCACAAACACATCTTCCCATTGCCCAATCCCGCAACCATTGATGCTAATGGAAAACATCTTTTAACTTTAATGGGAGCAAGACTGAGACTAGAGTGTCTGACTGTTGAAAACACCACTCTGCAGCTTACCATCTTCAGACTGAAATGTAAGTATCATTTCTCTGAACTGCGTGTTTCCTTAGTTAAAAGAGGAGAATTAAACCAACCAACCACAAATGAAAACCAAACTATACAAGGTGTCATAGATATGGAGAAAGACAGAGCAATTTTGATAAGATTAGCATTAGAAATTTCAGTGTGTCCAGAACTTAATAAATGACTCAAAAGAGAACAGAGTAAGTAGAAATATGATCTAACACAGTTTCATAAATGAGCAATTATTGAATCAGATTCCATTCTCAAGAACTCATGATGGTTCACTTAACATTTATATTGATTTCAATGGGAAGTTAGAGTGTGGAAAAAGACATCTCAGAGTAAGATACATGGTCTACTTACAGAGGAACCAGAATTTGCATTTTGTGGGAATTTCCAGGATTTTAAAATTACTTTTTGTTTTAAAAGAGAACACACACAGAATTTTGCAATTCTCTGAAACATTTTTAGGTCAATCAAAACATTCTGTTTTTATAAAATTAAAACATTTTGTTCCAGTTTTGAAAATTTCATTACAAATGTAATGTCATTGTGAAATAAAAAAATCAAAAGGTTCCATTTCAATATAGTCAAAAGGAAAGTTAGAATATGACTGAAATAATTTCTTGCTTGCTTGCCCCCAAACAGTTCTTTTTAGAAATGGACATGTTCCCAAGGAAAGTTTTTGACCAGCCCTCAGTCTAGTTGTGAATACACTGGACCAGAAGGGACAATATCTGGGTTCTATTTCCTGCTCTTCCAAACATTTCTGTGTGACTATCAGCACTTCATTTGTAAGGGAATTGTGAAAGAGCCTCTTCTGGGTCCTCTGCACTGGATGTGGGTTCCCCGTTTGGGGGAAGCTCTTTGGGGAAGACATTTCTCCCTCCATCCCTGATGTACAAGCTGGAGTGTCCGCATGGCCTCAGCTACTACAAGGTCAGGCACAGCACTAGCAACTCGGTCCTGCCACACTCTCCATTCAGAGCTTTTCCATTCAATGGATATGTTCAGTTCCTGTAGCACATGGGTGTTTTTTCTCACATTCCTGACTTCCCTTGAACCCCGACCCCTCTGACTTTCTTTGCAAAGTGCTGGTGAGGTCTCAGGTTGATGAGATACCACGATTCCAGAATAAGCTACACAGACCCTCCACTTCCCAGATGCACGGGGCATGCAATGAGAGCATCCCTTCTGCAGCTGAAATTGTTGGAACTAATACAGGGTGCATGAAGTTTGGTCAGTGGACTGTAAGTATTAAGTAAAGTAGGCAAACTCACCCATTTGCTCCCGGAGTTCCTCTGCAAAAGAAAAATGGGGAGAAGAAGAAAACAGTTCAGGGTTTGTCCATTGACTTATGAATTGAAGAGGGTGAATGAGATCCTTTCTTTATTGATTAGCATGAATATTGGCCCATGAAGCCACATGCACGAAGTCACCTACTACAGGACAGGCCTAACAAAGAAAATAACAGAACGCCACTAGCCATCACCTTCAGCCCCCAACTAAAACTCCTCCAACACATTATTAAGGATCTACAACCTATCCTGAAGGATGACCCAACACTCTCACAAATCTTGGGAGACAGGCCAGTCCTTACCTACAGACAGCCCCCCAACCTGAAGCGAATACTCACCAGCAACCACATACCACACAACAGAACCACTAACCCAGGAACCTATCCTTGCAACAAAGCCCGTTGCCAACTGTGCCCACATATCTATTCAGGGGACACCATCACAGGGCCTAATAACATCAGCCACACTATCAGAGGCTCGTTCACCTGCACATCCACCAATGTGATATATGCCATCATGTGCTAGCAATGCCCCTCTGCCGTGTACATTGGTCAAACTGGACAGTCTCTACGTAAAAGAATAAATGTACACAAATCAGATGTCAAGAATTATAACATTCATAAACCAGTCAGAGAACACTTCAATCTCTCTGGTCATGCGATTACAGACATGAAAGTTGCGATATTACAACAGAAAAACTTCAAAACCAGATTCCAGCGAGAGACTGTTGAATTGGAATTCATTTGCAAATTGGATACAATTAACTTAAGCTTGAATAGAGACTGGGAGTGGCTAAGTCATTATGCAAGGTAACCTATTTCCCCTTGTTTTTTCCTCCCCCCCCCCCCCAGACGTTCTTGTTAAACCCTGGATTTGTGCTGGAAATGGCACACCTTGATTATCATACATTGTAAGGAGAGTGATCACTTTAGATAAGCTATTACCAGCAGGAGAGTGGAGTGGGGGGAGAGAAAACCTTTTGTAGTGGTAAACACCCATTTTTTCATGGTTTGTGTGTATAAAAATATCTTCTGTACTTTCCACAGTATGCATCCGACGCAGTGAGCTGTAGCTCACGAAAGCTTATGCTCAAATAAATTGGTTAGTCTCTAAGGTGCCACAAGTACTCCTTTTCTTTTTGTGCTACCCCAGCAACTCTACTTTTTCAACCATCCTCGCCAGATAAGAGCTAGCGCGAGTATGTCTACATGACCTGGGAATCACTCATCTAGCTCCAAAAGTAGATGTGGCCACTGTGGCAGAGATTTGATCCTTGCTGATGGAAGCAGAAAGGAACCTTACCTGCTTCAGGAAACTTTTCTTTTCTTTCTAAACGAGGACAAGAAACACACAATAATTTTCATTAATTAAATGTGGAGTTCCTTTTTGTCTTTAAGACACACCAAAGACACACACAAATATTGGACTAAAATTCTCCCCAAGAAGTTCATGACAAACTTCTATTGATGCCAATGAAAAAGGAATCGAATTTACGGTTTCTTTTTATTCCTGTCATACTCTATGGCTCTGCTTCCTCTAAGAGTTCAGACTCCCATCCCCTTGGCCACGGGATGCAGAGGAAACACCCAACTGAGAAATTGCTGGAACTCCCAGAAGCTGATTTCCCCCCATGGTACAGGATGATTTGGCTCAGAGATGCCAAGAGTCCACATGGGACAGAGGAGGATGCTAATAAAACCCTACAGAGTTACCACCTAGCTGTAGGGGATAGGTGAAGGAATCTAGAAATATTCAAGACCAGGTTTTACAAAGAGCTTCATACCATAATTTTAGGGACTCAGAAACAACAACTGAGGCCCATTTTCTAAAGTGTCAGCACCCAGCAGCAGCCACAGGGACACATGGCCACAGTCTGAAAAGGGCTCAGCACCCAACATTCTGAGCTCCATTGAAAACCCAGGCATTGAGACACTGAAAAGAAGTTTCCAAGGATCTCCTCTGGTTTTCCTGCAGAGATTGTATGTGCCCAGATTTGGGGGAAACTATTACAGCCCAGGCACAGCTCCAGCAGCATTGTCTGGCTGCATTCCTCATCCAGAGCCGATATGCTCCATTCTTGGAGCTTGTAGACGAGATCATGCTCGTTGCACACTGGCCTTTAGTCTCTCCCCTCTGCACTGGTTTGCAGACAGCTGGTAAGGTCTCAGCTCTGTGATGCACAAGGGATCCCTTGGCATGGTCCCTCCACTTCCCAGACTGCCTAGGAAGTGCTAATATAATATCCTGGCTGCATGTGGGACTGTCAGAGGCCATACACAGGCTGAAGGGTTTGGCCCTTTGACTGGATAGTTATTCAGTAAACTCACCCCTTTGCTCTTGGAGTTGCTCTGAAAAGGAATCATGGAGAAAAGAAATGGAGAAAAATAATTAATGTACATAATTAAAGTATGTGTTAGCAAAATATAGAGTGTGAATGGAATCCTTTATTTTTTTAATACCTTTTGTACTGTGTCCAGTGATTTATTCATTTTTACTAGTCAGGATGAGGTCCAAAATAGAATTATCCTGTGTTGGGTACAACACGTTTTGATTTAGAAAATCATCAGTTGTATAGTTTAGAAATACCAAAGATGTTTTATTATGGTCTGCACAGGACTTCAAGCAGGGGAATGAAACTCGCAAGAAATCAAAGCAGATTTACTGAGAAAACAATGTAAATACAAAGTTATTCTATGAAAAAAGAAAACTCTTGCAAATGGATTAGGAGGGACAGGGGAAATCTTACCGCCTGAGAATGATCTGCTTTTCTTTCTGAATGTGGGAAAGAAAACATTTCTCATTGACTAGACTTATGTGTATTTCTCAGATCTGTACACACAAATCTTCCCATCGCCCAATCCCACAACCACCAAAGCAAATGGCAAACATCTTTTGACTTAACTGGAGCAGATCTTTGAAAAAAATCTCCAATCTTGATTTTAAAATTATCGCTGATATACTATCTATCATGAACCTTTGTAAAATGTTCCAATGGCTAATGACTCTCACTGATAAAAATGTATACCTTATTTCAACTAGCTTCACTTCCAGCCATTGGATCTTGTTAAACCTTCCTCTGCTACACTGAGGATCCAGCTACCAAATATTAGTCCCCCATCTACCTACTTACAGAAGTTGATCAAGTCACCCTGTGTTTTTGTTAAGATAAATAGATTGAGCTCCAGGACGCTTTCTTTCTTCAATTGTCATATGGGATTGATTTAGCATGGTGCTGTCTGCCACATTCATGTACAGCTTTGAGCACAAAAGAGTTAGGTGCAGGGAGTGAAAGCAAAACCTTAGAATCTTTAGTTGGTGTCATAAAAATAAAGGGGAGGGTAAAACCCCTTTAAAATCTCTCCTGGCCAGAGGAAAAATCCTCTTACCTGTAAAGGTTAAGAAGCTAAAGGTAACCTCGCTGGCACCTGACCAAAATGACCAATGAGGAGACAAGATACTTTCAAAAGCTGGGAGGAGGGAGAAAAACAAAGGGTCTGTGTCTGTCTGTGTGATGCTTTTGCTGGAGACAGAACAGGAATGGAGACTTAGAACTTAGTAAGTAATCTAGCTAGGTATGTGTTAGATTAGGATTTCTTTAAATGGCTGAGAAAAGAACTGTGCTGAATAGAATGACTATTCCTGTCTGTGTGTCTTTTTTGTAACTTAAGGTTTTGCCTAGAGGGATTCTCTATGTTTTGAATCTAATTCCCCTGTAAGGTATCTACCATCCTGATTTTACAGAGGTGATTCCTTTACTTCTATTAAAAGTCTTCTTGTAAGAAAACTGAATGCTTTTTCATTGTTCTAAGATCCAAAGGTTTGGGTCTGTGGTCACCTATGCAAATTGGTGAGGATTTTTACCAAACCTTCCCTAGGAAGTGGGGTGCAAGGGTTGGAAGAATTTTGGGGGGAAAGACGTGTCCAAACTCCATTTTTTCAGGAACCCAGATAAAGTTTGGTGGTGGCAGTGGAAACCCAAGGGTAAAATAATTTGTACCTTGGGGAAGTTTTAACCTAAGCTGGTGAAAGTAAGCTTAGGAGGTTTTCATGCAGGTCCCCACATCTGTACCCTAGAGTTCAGAGTGGGGAAGGAACCTTGACAGTTGGAATCCAGAAATTTTTATCAGCCCTTTTGAATAACAGTGGCACCATTGCTGGAGTCTGCTGGATGATTTTGATAGGAACATAAAAAAGAACATAATGGTTGGGTATCTCATTTACTAACATCATGAACAGCATGAATTAGCCGGATTCAATATGGCTTATTCCGTCAGCTAAATATTTACTCCAATATTTATCTAATTGTGTATTTCATCACATCCTGCTGTCTCTGCTGCTCTTAGCCCCACACCACAGATTTTCTCCAATTTATTACATACCATCTGTCATAACCATAGGGGTAGCCTACATTCCTCCTTACCTGTAAGGGGTTAAGAAGCTCAAGTAACCTGGTTGGCACCTGACCAAAGGAACCAATGGGGACAAAAGATACTTTCAAATCTGGGGGGAGAGGCTTTTGGGGGGGAGTTCTTTGTTTCTGTGACTGTTCGCTCTTGGGACTAAGAGGGACCAGACATCAATCCATGTTCTCCAAATCTTTCTAAACAAGTCTCTCCTATTTCAAACTTGTAAGTAACAGCCAGGCAAGGCGTATTAGTTTATCTTTGTTTTCTCAACTTGTGAATTTTCCCTTTGCTAGAGGGAGGTTTTATCCCTGTTTTGTTGTAACTTTGAAACTAAGGCTAGAGGGGGTTCCTCTGTGCTCTTTGAATTTTCTGATACTCTGTAAGGGTAACTACCAGCCTAAGTTTACAGAGGTGATTCTTTTATCTTTTTCTCTTTAAATAAAATCCTTCTTTTTAAGAACCTGACTGATTTTTCCATTGTTCTAAAACCCAGGGGTTTGGGTCTGTAGTCCCTTTGTAACCAGCTGGTGAGGATATATGCTCAAGCCTTCCCCAGGAAAGGGGCTGTAGGCTTGGGGGAATATTTTGGGGGAATGGGACTCCAAGAGGTCCTTTCCCTGATTGTTTGTTGAATCACTTGGTGGTGGCAGCGATCCCAAGGCAAGAAAGAAATCTATGCCTTGGGGAAGTTTTAACCTAAGCTGGTAAGAATAAGTTTAGGGGGTCTTTCATGTGGTTCCCCACATCTGTACCCTAGAGTTCAGAGTGGAGAAGGAACCCTGACACCATCTAATCTACACATGTGTGCAATATAACATGAGTAGAGCCACTCACACAGGGGGTGACGTACAGATTGCCCAAACAGTTTATGTCTGGATTCCTGGAGCTCCTCTAGTGGAATCTGCAGTTAATCTCCAACCTGATTCATCAGTCCTGGATCTACCGAAAATGGTGAACAAGGGAAGGTGGAGGAGGCATCACAGCTCACCTGGGGGAGATGAGGAGATGGCAACATGTGCAGCAGTCTCCTCATGTGTTCATGCCTAAATCTGTGATCTTTGCTTCCAAAGATTATACCCCTGAAAAGAGGCCCAGATGGATACAATATCTCCATGTAGCCAGATAAGCAGATCCTGTTGGTGCTTTCTACCGCTGAGCAGAATTTGTTGAATCGAGATAAGTTCTCTCTTTTTGGTCTATCCAGTCAGAAGCCAGGATGAACGATGACATCTGTCCATGTCAGGATGCTGAATTTGGACATTCTGCTATGAAAGCAAATCCAGGACTAAAGACAGGCAGTGAGGACAATGAAGTGTGAGACTGAGGAGATGAAAAACCCATCAATTTCTGGGCCTTCAGGGGGCTATAAGGATCAATATGCCATGACCTCAGTTCAACTTGTTAATAAACTTCCAAAGGAGAGGCTTTGGGGGGAACATATTTATTACTCCTCGGGTCCATTTCAATCTCAAGGCTTTGGTAATAAAACCTGCACAGCACCCTGCTCAGAAACAAAACTGGTGACATTTTCTGTTCTTTTTCCCTGCAATAGATCAACAAAAGGATTAGCCCACCTCCGAAAGATGTGTCTCAGCACACTGTCCTTGAGAGACCAATTGGGATTGAGCTAGATCCTCCTGCTGAAGAAGTTGGCCATTTGATTGTGGACTCCAGCTATGTGCGTAGCTACATTAATTTTTTTTTGCAATGCAAAATTCTGAAAATTTTAGTACCACTTCTCACAGCAGGATGGACTGAAAGTGTACTCCCCTCCCTGCCCCCCCAAGACCTCTACTTCTTTAGATAAAACACTGCTGTAACATTTTCAGTGAGAATCTGCACTGATAATCCCTTGACAGAAAGGAGACTTGTATCCTAATGGATCCAAACTTTTTCTACTTTTTTGGAGAAGGATGGCTTTTGACCCCCCGTCCCCCATGTCAAGACCTTTCATTGACAGCTGTGACTATTAAAGGGTTAGTCGATGGATATGAATAAAAACATTCAAATCCCTGAGCAGGTAAAAGATAATGCTTATACATATAGTTAGTTATTGGGATGAGCAAAGCAGGGGTTTACCATAAAGCCTTCACAGGTTGTAATAAAGCATCGTTAATCTGGAGGACATCCCTGCCTGGACTTGTTGCCAGCAAAATGTCCAGTAATTTGTGGGTTTTTTCCTAGACTACTTCAGCCTGTAAAGCCAGGCTTTAAAATTTAAAATCCTCAGGGAGGGGAGATGAGGAATCTGGGATGACTGAAGCTTCCTGAGGTGTCAGGGAGGGAGCTGGTATAGCTGAGATCTTCTGGAAAGGAATAGGTTCTTGTTCTGGCAAAGGCTGCTCCAGGGGTTATGGCTCAAGAAGTGGATGCACTCCTGTAACCTTGAGAGGGGCTGGTCTATAAACTGATCCGAATGAGGGTACAGAGAGATCTGCTCCCAGAGTGGGGTGGAATTTAGATCTGTGAAAGTGGGAAGCAGTCTGAGTCCCAGAAAGGCCACTGTGAGAAGGAGTATGGCATCAGAAGGCTGAGATGGTCTATCCTTTCTGTAAGAAAGGGGACACTCTAGGCACCAATGTTTTCCCTCTGCAGGGAACTTAGGAGATGTACAAGATTTCTTCTGCTGCAGTGGAGGAAGACTCTGTATTGGAATCCAAGGATCCCATGTATAATCTCTGGGCATGGAGGGAACCCACACATCTGGGGCTGCAGCTTATATTGATTAGTCAAGAAACTAACAAGAAAAGAGCAAAATCAGCCCGGAGGATGGGAGCATTGTCTGTTTCAGAGAAATTGGAAAAAAAAATCCAAGAAATCATCTTTTATCAATGTTGAGGATAAAGACAGAGTCAGTGCTGGCTCAGAGGGGAGTCAGATACCAAGATCCCTGATGGTGAGGTGACAGATATAGAGACTCAAAGGAGGAGTGCACTGGTACCAAACCCAGAGTCACCTGCTCTGAATATTATCCCTGGTACCAAGTATGTGGATGGCATCGATCTCGGCCCTGATGCTAAAGAAGCTGAAGGCCCTGGAATAGCAGGTGGTATTGACAGTCCCACTGAGTCCTTAGTTAGCAACGAGGACGGCATGGACAAACAGGGGGAGGGATAGCTCAGTGGTTTGAGCAGTGGCCTGCTAAACCCAAGGTTGAGAGTTCAATCCTTAAGGGGGCCATCTGGGGCAAAAATTGGGGATTGAATCATAGAATATCAGGGTTGGAAGGGACCTCAGGAGGTCATTTAGTCCAACCCCCTGCTCAAAGCAGGACCAATCCCCAATTAAATCATCCCAGCCAGGGCTTTGTCAAGCCTGACCTTAAAAACTTCTAAGGAAGGAGATTCTACCACCTCCCTAGGTAACGCATTCCAGTGTTTCACCACCCTCCTAGTGAAAAAGTTTTTCCTAATACCCAAACTGGTCCTGCTTTGAGCAGGGGGTTGGACTAGATGACCTCCTGAGGTCCCTTCCAACCCCGGTATTCTATGATTCTATGAAACAGAGCTAGTCTATGATGCCACAGAGCCCTGTGGGCTTGAAAGCACCAAAAGTGGCAGTGCCGCAACTACATCCATAGGTACCAGAGTCGACAGCCATCCACCAGATGTAGTCAATAGTACAGGAAAACTCCCACTCCAGTACCAGGAAGATGATGGCTGACTACCCTCTACTACCCTGGGTAACATGCTCTTGTGAACATCTCAAGGAGGAAGATGATAAATCACTTCTTTCCCCAATCTGTCTTGTCAGTCCTATTTTGAAGAGGTGGTTCCCAAAATATACTATGACCTCATTCCCTTTTTAAAGGAGAATTAGGGCCCCAGGCTCTGTACCCCACCACTTCAGCAACTGAAGGCAGATGAAGTGGATTAGTTGCAAAGACTTTGGAGGGTCCTGATGCCTATCCAGGACTCATGGCTTGTTCCATCAACGGCTCCTTCAGATAAAGATTCCTGGCCATTCGTGTTCTCTTTTTCACAGATGCTACAACTTTCTATAATGTGACCCATTCCTGGGTAGAACAAACAGTTTCTGAGTGGGGGAGAGAGGTCACTGTTGGGGATAGAGACGCCATATGACAGGCAAAATTTGAAACCTGGAGAGCACTGCATAAATGTTGTTGTCAGGCACCACAAAACATTAAAATCACCTAACTAACTATAAAAACTACTCTAAAACCTAACCAGACTACAGGTAATACCACACACAACCATTAAAAACTATTTACAAAGTAAAAATCTTGGCGATACAGTGTGACGGAAGGAGGGGCTCCCCGGAAGCCTGGCTGTTGGATCCTTAGAACCATCTTAACTTTGGTAAATATAAAGGTTTAGGATACACTGAACTTACTGCTATAGCATATGTGTGTTTGTGTGCATGTGTGTGTGTGTACATGCGTTTGAGACCTAACAAAAAGGTACTTTTAGGCAAAAGCACTCTGGTTTGTGCCAATTATTCATCACATGGAGGAATTGTGTCCCCATTGATTTATTCCTGACACTGCCTAGAGAGAAACAGTTAATGTACCACTGCTTTGGGTTCTGAAAACCCTGTGTGAGGTTATATAATTAAAATATGATCATGTAGATCATTGTTGCTACCACTATTATATAATTGCAACAAATCTTGTACAAAGTATGCCATGTAAGGTGTCAATGGAAAAGTTATGATTTGCTGAATATGATTATCATATTTGTATGCATGTATCTTTTTTGTGTCTGAAGTTATGAATATTGACTATGTACCTGTATTTCAAATGTGTTTGCTCCTGAGTAACACCCACAAGATGTTTTACATCCAGTCTAGCCGGCACATTGTGGATGGACTATTCAAGTTGATAGTCCATTGACGAATACAATGGGCCATGGAAGAAGCTTATCTCCGCCTGATGGACTTTCCTGTGGACATTCCAGCCAGGATACAGGTAATAGCCTCTGCTATGACTCATCAAAGCATGCAAGGACATGTGACTAGATCATGTGGCACTGAACTCCATCTTCTGCCTGTACTTTTCCACAAACTGTGCTGAGGGCTTTATCTGGGACAATAAATCCATGGTACTCCCACATCTTGAATACTGTATGCAAATGTGGTTGCCTTGTCTCAGAAAAGATATATTGGAATTGGAAAAGGTTCAGAAAAGGGAAACAAAAATTATTAGGGGTATGGAACGGCGGCTATATGAGAAGAGATTAATAAAACTGGGACTTTTCAGCTTGGAAAAGAGACAATTAGGGTGGGATATGATAGAGGTCTATAAAATCATGACTGGTGTGGAGAAAGTAGATAAGGAAGTGTTATTTACTCCTTCTCATAACAGAAGAACCAAGGGGTCACCAAATGAAATTATTAGGCAGCAGTTTAAAACAAAGAAAAGAAAGTATTTTTTTTCACACAGTGCACAGTCAACCTGTGGAACTGTTTGCCAGAGGACGTTGTGAAGGCCAAGATTATAAAGGGGTTCAAAAAGGAACTAGATAAGTTCAGGAAGCATAGGTCCATCAATAGTGTGACAGGGTCAGGCCAGATGGCTACAGGAGAGTGCTAAAAGGTAGATACATTACCCCCAGATTAAGCAGGTCCCTTTTCCCTGAGTAAGAGAATGGGCTTTTCCAGAACAATCAGTAAGTTGCTGGAACAATTAAGGCAGGCAGGCTAATTAGTACACCTGGAGCCAATTAAGAAGCTTCTAGAGTCAATTAGGACAGGCAGACTAATCAGGGCACCTGGTTTAAAAAGGACCTCACTTCAGTTAGTGAGAGGCACGCAAGGAGATGAGAGTTAGAAGGCGTACTGCTGGAGGACTGAGGAGTACAAGCGTTATCAGGCATCAGGAGGAAGGTCCTGTGGTGAGGATAAAGAAGGTGTTGGGATGAGGCCATGGGGAAGTGGCCCAGGAAGTTGTAGCTGTCACACAGGTGTTACACAAAATACTGTAGACAGCTGTGATCCACAGGGCCCTGGGCTGGAACCCAGAGTAGAGGGTGAACCCGCGTTCCCCCCATCCCCCCAACTCCCTATTTGATACAAGAGCAGTAGACCTGGACTGTGGGTCCCACCAGGGGGGAAGGTCTCTGGCCTGTCCCCTGACCCACTAGGTGGGTCAACAGAGACTGTGGGGATTATTCTCCTCCCTTTCCCCATGCTGGCCAGTGATGAGGCTAGCTGAGTGAATGGCAGGTTTGAGCCACTAGCAAAAGTGGCCAAACTGAGGGCTGCCGTGAATCTCTGAAGCAAGCAAATCCATAAATAAGTGCTGGACCCAGCAAGGCAGAGGAGGAACTTTGTCACAATAGCTATTAGCCAGGATGGGCAGGGATGGTGTCCCTAGCCTCTGTTTGCCAGAAGCTGGGAATGTGTGACAGGGATGGATCTCTTGATAATTACCTGCTCTGTTCATTCCCTCTGAGGCACCTGGCATTGGCCACTGTCAGAAGACAGGATACTGGGCTAGATGGACCTTGGTCTGACCCAGTATGGCCATTCTTATGTAAATTCCCTCCACATGGCAGAAGCTATAAAAGGCCCTGGAAACGTCTCCATTTTAACTCTTTCCACTTCTGATCTCCGGACTATGGACTTATAGCCAAGGGATTGAGGACCTTACAATCATTTGGAAGCAACCAGAGATGTAAGTAGCCAGCAGTTTATGCTATCACTGCTTCAAACCTGATCCAAGAACTTTGTATCTGATTCCTTTAACCACTTTTAACTCTCACCTTTTTCTTTCTTTTTATAAATAAACCTTTAGATATTGGATACAAAAGGATTGGCAACAGTATGAACACTGGATAAGATCTGAGTTATATGTTGATCTGGGTATGTCGCTGGTCCTTTGGGATAAGAAGCACCCTTTGGTTGATTAAACTGGTTTTAAATAACTACTCATCATTAAGTCTAGTGTCTGGGTGTTGAATCCAGGACTGGCATACTAAGGAGGCTGCATTTCTGACTTGTTAGCCAACATGGGGAGATAGAAGTTTACTTCTGTTGCTGGTTTGGTATATCTTATGGAAGAAAAACCACCAATTCTGGAGTTTGTCTGCCCTATTTCTCAGCAGTTTTTCCTGAATTTGGTATTCTCAGTTGTGACCCACTGCGGCATGGTGACACCCTAGGTAACAAAGTAAGTTTAAAAGTTTCATAAATGTTAGACCCAATTCTTGATTTCAGGGAGAGGTTGAGGAGCTGGGGACACTGACAGGGCGGATTCCTAGGTATTACTTTTCACAGCCGGGATTGAAGAATGAGTACAGTTTCCCGTTAAACTCTTGACTGATGAATCCAACTGGGCACGTTAGCTCTATATTATACCATGAGATCATTCCCTCTGTCCAGTGCAGAAGAACGCCAGCCACTGGGTATTTCTATCCTTGGAGGTGATTGTGTCACTTTTCCCACTACAATGATGTTGACCTCTGTCAAGGTTCCTTCACCGCTCTGAACTCTAGGGTACAGATGTGGGGACCTGCATGAAAAACCCCCTAAGCTTATTTTTACCAGCTTAGGTAAAAACTTACCCAAGGTACAAACTATTTTACCTTTTGTCCCTGGACTTTATTGCTGCCACCACCAAGCGTCTAACAAATATAACAGGGAAAGAGCCTGCTTGGAAACATCTTTCTCCCCCCAAAATCCCCCCAAACCTTACACCCCCTTTCCTGGGGAAGGCTTGATAAAAATCCTCACTAATTTGCATAGGGGAACACAGACCCAAATCCTTGGAACTTAAGAACAAGGAAAAAGCAATCCGGTTCTTAAAAGAAGACTTTTAATTAAAGAAAAAAAGTAAAAGAATCACCTCTGTAAAATCAAGATGGTAAATACCTTACAGGGTAATCAGATTCAAAACATAGAATCATACAATATCAGGGTTGGAAGGGACCTCAGGAGGTCATCTAGTCCAACCCCCTGCTCAAAGCAGGACCAATCCCAATTAAATCATCCCAGTCAGGGCTTTGTCAAGCCTGACCTTAAAAACTTCTAAGGAAGAAGATTCCACCACCTCCCTAGGTAACGCATTCCAGTGTTTCATCACCCTCCTAGTGAAAAAGTTTTCCTAATATCCAACCTAAACCTCCCCCACTGTAACTTGAGACCATTACTCCTTGTTCTGTCATCAGCTACCACTGAGAACAGTCTAGAACCATCCTCTTCGGAACCCTCTTTCAGGTAGTTGAAAGCAGCTATCAAATCCCCCCTCATTCTTCTCTTCCGCAGACTAAACAATCCCAGTTCCCTCAGCCTCTCCTCATAAGTCATGTGTTCCAGTCCCCTAATCATTTTTGTTGCCCTTCGCTGGACTCTTTCCAATTTTTCCACATCCTTCTTGTAGTGTGGGGTCCAAAACTGGACACAATACTCCAGATGAGGCCTCACCAATGACGAATAGAGGAGAACGATCATGTCCCTTGATCTGCTGGCAATGCCCCTACGTATACATCCCCAAATGCCATTGGCCTTCTTGGCAACAAGAGCACATTGTTGACTCATATCCAGCTTCTCGTCCACTGTTACCTTAGGTCCTTTTCTGCAGAACTGCTGCTGAGCCATTCGATCCCTAGTCTATAGCTGTGCATGGGATTCTTCTGTCCTAAGTGCAGGACTCTGCACTTGTCCTTGTTGAAACTCATCAGGTTTCTTTTGGCCCAATCCTCCAATTTGTCTAGGTCCCTCTGTATCCTATCCCTACCCTTCAGTGTATCTACCTCTCCTCCCAGTTTAGTGTTATCTGAAAACTTGCTGAGGGTGCAATCCACACCATCCTCCAGATCATTTATGAAGATATTGAACAAAACCGGCCTGAGGACTGACCCTTGGGGCACTCCACTTGATACCGGCTGCCATCTAGACATGGAGCCATTGATCACTACCCATTGAGCCCAACAATCTAGACAACTTTCTACCCACCTTATAGTCCATTCATCCAGCCCATACTTCTTTAACTTGCTGGCAAGAATACTGTGGGAGACAGTGTCAAAAGCTTTGCTAAAGTCAAGGAATAACACGTCCACTGCCCTCCCTTCATCCACAGAACCAGTTATCTCATCATAGAAGGCAATCAGATTAGTCAGGCATGACTTGCCCTTGGTGAATCCATGCTGACTGTTCCTGATCACTTTCCTCTCCTCTAAGTGCTTCAGAATTGATTCCTTGAGGACCTGCTCCATGATTTTTCCAGGAATTACAGACATGAAAGTTGCGATATTACAACAGAAAAACTTCAGAAACAGACTCCAATGAGAAACTGCTGAATTGGAATTAATTTGCAAATTGGATACAATTAACTTAGGCTTGGAATAAAGACTGGGAGTGGTTGAATCATTATAAGTAACCTATTTCCCCTTGTTTATTCCTTTCCCCCCAACCCCCACTGTTCCTCAGACGTTCTTGTTAAACCCTGGATTTGTGCTGGAAATGGCCCACCTTGATTATCATACACATTGTTAGGAGAGTGATCACTTCAGATAAGCTATTACCAGCAGGAGAGTGGGGTGGGGGGAGAGAAAACCTTTTGAAGTGATAAATACCCATTTTTTCATGGTCTGTGTGTATAAAAACATCCTCACTGTACTTTCCACTTTATGCATCCGATGAAGTGAGCTGTAGCTCACAAAAGCTTATGCTCAAATAAACTGGTTAGTCTCTAAGGTGCCACAAGTACTCCTTGACTTTTTACAGGAGTTCTGACCTGCATTCCAGCTCTGGTCCTGGCAAAAACAACACACAGACAGAGAGAACCCTTTGTTCCCCGCCCCCCAACTTTGAAAGTATCTTGTCTCCTCATTGGTCATTTTGGTCAGGTGCCAGCGAGGTTGTCTTAGCTTCTTAACCCTTTACAGGTGAGAGGGTTTTTCCTCTGGCCAGGAGGGATGTAAAGGTGGTTAGCCTTCCCTTTATATTTATGATAACCTCAAACAAGTGCAAATTCCAGTATCCCTCTTTGGGAGGTGTGAAAAATGAAGGGAAGGAGGGTAGCTCCCTTTTGTGGACACCCAGCCAGCCAGTAGCTATAAAATCCCTCTTAGTGGCTGTTCTCTCATTGCTCTACCTCTAAAGGGTTAATCCTTGGAATTTCTGTTTTTAAATCTAGAAATAGCCTGAATTCCCAGATGCATTTTCTTTCCTTATTTTATTAATAAAATTTACCTTTTTTAAAGAACAGAATTGGATTTTTGTGTCTTAAGAGGTTTGTGCACATGTTGTTTAATCAGTTGTGGGCAACAGCTGATTTCTTTGTTTTTTTTCTTTCTCAGCTCTTCCCCCGGGGCGGGTGAAAGGGCTTGAGGGTACCCCACAGGAAGGAATTCCCAAGTGCTCCTTCCTGGGCTCTCAAACGGGTGCTGCACTTGGGTGGCAGCATCTACCAAGCCAAGGTCAGAGAGAAGCTGTAACTCTGGGAGTTTAATACAAGCCTGGAGTGGCCAGTATTAATTTTTAGAATCCTTGTGGGCCCCCACCTTCTGCACTCGAAGTGCCAGAGTGGGGAATTAGCCTTGACCTGGTGGCAGAGCAGTGGGATCATTTTGAACTAGGAGAATAGACCTCAGGATTTTAAAAGGGCACAATATTCCTTTTAAAGAAAAGAAGTACGTGTGGCACCTTAGAGACTAACCAATTTATTTGAGCATGAGCTTTCGTGAGCTACAGCTCACGTCATTGGATCCTTTTGGCAGCCTGCAAAGCCAGGGAGGGTTTTTTTCTTTGCTGTCTGAGGGGGAACAGGGATGCAAAGGGTTCAGCCTGCAAAGCCAGGGAGTCCAACAAGCAGTTTTTTTTTTTCTAGCTTCGAAGTACCAGAGTGGGGAATTAGCCTTGACAGGAGGTTTCTCCATCTTCTCTTTTTTCAGTTTCACCTTCTCATCCTGAGTTAGCACCCCAGCTGCCACTTTAGTTTGTCCCACCTCCACCTCCCAGTGTTGTTTCTTTTCTGGAAATCCTTCATTTGCCACCACTATCAAATCTTTGCAGGGTTGTGATGCTGTATGAAACGGAAGATGACCAGTTATATCTTTGTTACTACCACTGTTATACGATTGCAACAAATCATGTACAAAGTATGTCATGTAAGATATCATTTGAAAAGTTATCCTCTTCAAAGTATGATTATCATGTTTATATGCATGCATCCTCTTTGTACATGAAATTATGCAACTTTGATATTTCTCTATATCTCAAACATGTTCGATTCTTTGCTAACTCCCACCAGACAAATTTACATTCAGAGTAGCCAACACCAGTTGATGGGCCATATATGTGATGATGGGCCACTAAGGGGAATTAACTCTTCAATGAGCCCTTCCCAAGGATGCATCAGACAGCATGGAGACAAAGGCTGCCCCTATGATTCAGTAAAGCACGTAAGGACTGTTAGAAGAAGAAGAAGGAGCAAGTTGACCCAGAGGCTGATTTGATTATGGGCTTCTTTATTGCCATACTTGTTCCCCTCGACCCAATTGTCGAGTAAGCACTGGATTAGTTACAACACACTCTTTTTATTTAAGTTAGTATGTAAACGCCTACATCCAGTACAACACCCCAAAAACCCTTATTAAATTATAGAAACACCCATACAATTAGTATACCCACCCCGATGTATTGTTCACAGCATTACACATGTTATACAGGCATTTTTACCTTGAAAATACATGTCTTTGCAGTAATTTGTTGCTACAAATTCCCTGAATTAGCAGTTCTCATGGGAGGGAGGAAGGGGCCATGACCCAGGGATTGTTTATGTAGCTGGGAAAGGAAGGGAGGGGGAAATATCACTTCTTTTACACAAAGGGTATTCATTAGACAACTACATTTCTTATGCATCTGCAGGCCTTATCAATTCTTACAAGCAACAGGGAAGGGGAAAACCTGACAACTTATTTATCAAACAAAGAAATACTGCCTTCTTATGCCTTTATCCCCTAATGTCATGTCAGCACATCAGCAGCTTCCAGGTCTTTACTGAACTCTAACATATCCCAACAAGGACATGAGATGAGGACCTGTAATCTCAGTCTCCATGTTTTGCCAGTGATTTTCCATACATAGGAATTGAACTATAAATTGCAAGCTGCAACATCACTTCTTTGTCTTTTTTCCTGCTTCTCATCTATAGACTGTGATTTTCTATGGGAGCTTTGAACAAAGGATTGAATGACCCCCCCCAACCTGCTTGGGTGAACCAGAGAAGACTTTTACAAACTAACAGATTTAACATCATTGCTATTATCCTGACCTGCAAATTCTGAAAATCAATTGTAATGTATATGATTCCTTGACTATTTACTAATTCTCTTCTTTTCTTTTTATATAAATAAACCTTTAGGTTTTAGTTACTAAAAGCTTGCTACAAGTGTGGTCTTTGGGTAAGATCTGAATTTTATATTAACCTGGGGAATTGGCTGATTCTTTGGGATTGGAAGAACTTTATATATGATGAATCTGGTTTTCAGTAACTTCTCATCATAAAGACCAGATATCTGGGTGGTGATAAGGGCTGGATTGCCTAAGGGGATTGTGTTTTAAGCCTCTTGTTGACCAGTGTGATTATACAGGGGTTTATTTTGTTACTGACTGGGTGAGTTCTAATGTTAGAATAACCACCAGTTTGCAGTGTGTCTGTCCTGTTTTTTATCAGTCTTTCCTGAATGTGGTATGATCAACTGTGACTCACACCAGGCACCAGTCCACAAGGGTTTCTTTTCTATCGTAGTCATGACTGTATATTTATCCTTGAATGAGAGTTTGGGTTATTTACAATCAGAATCCAGAGTGATGTTAACTGGAGGGAGGAATACAAATGTTCATTTAATCAGTAACAAGAGACTCATTAACTTTCTCTGAAATAAACAAATAAATATCAAAGCAGGAAAAGAAAAGGAAGAATATAGTAAAGAGAGAAACAAAATATTAAATATCTCAGCTGCTCAGAACAAGAGCAGGTCAATTAATATATGCAAGAGCAAGGGCACATACAGCCCTGGCCAGTTATAGCCTGTATTAACACTCCTGGCCCAAATAATCTCCTCTCATAGTAAAAGCCATGGGAGCAAGAGTTTTTGTGAGGGAATCTCTGATCTGGGGTCCCCTTTGCTTTTATACAATGTATGGACTATAGCCATACTAAAATCCACCTCTGAGATAGAATCCTTGAAGTGTAGGACTGAAAGGGACAGGTGTTTGTCTAACCTGTCTTAAAAAGCTCCAATGACAGAGATTCCACAACTTCCCAATGCTTAACTATCCTGACAGCTAGGAAGTTTTTCCTAATGTCCAACCTAAACCTCCCTTGCTGCAATGTAAACCGATTTTTCTTGTCCTAACCTCAGAGGCTAACAAGAATAATTTTTCTCCATCCTCCTTGTAACAAACTTTTATGTATTTGAGAACTGTTATCAAGTCCCCCCTCCGTCTTCTCTTCTCCATACAAAACAAACCCATGAAGGAGGAATATAGGTGAAGTTGCCCTGAACTCTGACATACAGCACTTAGAGTTTTTACATAAGAGATTTTGAAAAATGAGTTAAATAAATAATGTTAATGTGAGCTGAGCCCTCATACTAAGAGAAAAACAGATGTGTGTTAAAGGGCTGGAGACCATTTCAAAAGAATCCCCAGGAAAATGGATTTAGTCATGAAATATCCTTTGAAGTTTGTGGGAGCCAAGACATGAAGGGCCCTATCCTGCTGTCATTACTCACCAGATCCTTGGATACCAATAGAGTTACTCAAATGTGTAATGCAGGTAGCACTGGGCCCTAAAAACATTTGTCATAGTGGCAATTCATAGTCACTCATGATAACAATGGATAGTCAATGGGACAGGGACAGAGGGTGGGAATGGGGCCAATTTACACCAGCTGGGGATCTGATCACTTCACTGCAATGGGGAGTTGATCAGAGGGAGGGATGTCTGGAAAGGAGATACTGTTTGAGACATCGAGATCACAGAAGGAATCACCCTATCAAGGGCGGGGGTAGCGGGGGTACTTATAGCCTATAGGGCTACCTTGCCTTTATTATATTTACTGGCTTGCCTTCCTTATACTCTTCCTTTATTATACCCAGTAGTAATGCAAGGAACCTACAGGTAGCCTGTAACACACTGGCTTCAGCAGTCAGCATAAGGTTTGAGGCCTAAGAACTTTGTCACAGGTAAATGACCTAACGGTCTCCCTTAAGTTTTGGGGAACTGGGAATAGAGTGTGAGAGGGAATTTTGTCCATAATGACATGAGCTAATATCCACAGATATATGACCACAAGCGCTCCATGGCAACAAATTGATGTGTATGATAATAAATTAGGATCATTTATATACTAACCTATAGGAGAAGGGCACCCCAACATAAGTGGGGTGCGGAAATGCAAATAGAGAAGAGGGAAGAGACCTCTACTGATTAAGCATTATACACAGTGGCAACAGCATAACGTATTATAAAAGCTGTATCTCAGCTTGTGTGCGGGAGAAGAGAGAGATGTAGCCCCTGGTAGATGCCAGGATGATAGCCACTGGTGATGATGAGGAAGGTGGTGGTGATGAGGGAGATAGCAACTAACATTCCAGGTTGTTCTGCAAAGGATAGTGTGATGTGTTATCTTGATCCACCGTACTGAGTTAGAGTGTTTTTGACTTTGCTAACTGTATTAACAAATTATTGTAAATATAGAAGGGTTCCTACAGTGTGAGTGTTGCAACTGTGCACATTGGGGTTCCCAACTATATAGCAATTTTAGTAATATTGGGCGTGATCTAGGGAAAAGAAGCTGCCAACCCTCAAAGCGATGACTCAGAATTCGTAATTAATTCATAATACACCGGACCCTTGCTAGAATGCAGGATTTGGGATCCATGTGTGGTGCCACGTTAACGCAGGGACCACGTTATAGCAGGGACCGCGTTAAAATGAATTGCAATTAAAGTCATTAAATTTGGGATCCATGGACGCGACCATGTTATATGCGAATTCTAGCATTCTTGCAAGGGGCCGGTGTATATAGATTAGACTACAGTCCACACTGTTGTGTGTAGCCACACATGGCAGTGAAAGGCTCCAATAGCAGGGATTCCTGGAGCCTTTTCCTGCTGCCTCCCCTGTCAGAGACTTTCCACACAACCAGAGCTGTTCCCTGTGGCAGGGAGACAGCAGGACACTACACTCTAAAAATAGCAGGGTAGATGTGCAATGCAGTGCTTTGGCATGTAGAGAGCCATGTAAGGTATATACCATAAGGGTCTGTTTTTACTCATCTAAGGAGTGCCTAATGTCTACACTGCTATTTACACCCTTGCTGGAGAGTAGCTGTTTAGTGTATGTACTCTAAACACGTCCGAACATGTAGACTTAGCCTTAAATGGGCACAATATTTCCTCTTCTGACTGAAAATCAGTGCTGCTGCCACTGCAAACCCCTGACAGGGTTATAGTCTATGTAGTTAGGCAGGACACATGTGTTATCCCTAGGGCTACAGGGGAACATGCCAAATCTGAAGGCCCTTTTCTGTAGATGAAGTAACAGTCAGGTTAGACCTCACATGCGGGGGCCATGACCAGAGAAGGGAGAGACTGGGGCTGTCTTATGCTCTGGCAATCCCCAATTACTGATATAGCTTCTTTGAGCTAATAGCAGTCAGCACAACTTACGGCAGTCCCCACACTGCTCTAAATTGCATCGAGATGACCCCAGGATTGGGGGGGGTCACATAGATGGCTTAACACCCCCTTGGCATGTGCCTTTCCCAAGTCACAAACATCACTCCTTGCCCCCGGCTCAGGATCTGGGTCTATCACTCTTAAAATTATGGGTCTGAGTCTGATCTGGCATACATTGGTGTAAATCAGGAAAAACACAATTAAAATGAAGGAGTTATGGCTGCTTTGCTTTACCACAGCTGCTGCGACATACTGACCCACAGCTTTTACAAGCAAATGAATTCATACTGATTGTTATAATTCACTCTGCAGAGGAAGCAGGTAAAGTGTAATAGGCGAATCAGCATTTTGTTAGCACATCACTGGTGTCTAATTAGGAATCTAATTCACCTAACCTCTAAGCATAGAAAAAATGTTTAAAAATGCCTAAACAATTCATATGTTCAAAATAAGTGGGGAAATGCGTTCATAAATTTTTATCTTATTTTTATCTTGGAAACAATTTTTCACAGTAGAAAGATCAGTTGCATGATTAAAAAAATTAATTTTAAAAATAAAATGGATGGGCCAAACTCCACTAAGAATAACCCAGGACCTGAGGGTGAATTCACTGGCTCCTGGTCAGGAATTTTGTGACCAAACATATTTTTTTCATCAGAAAATTCTGATTAATCAAAATAAAAACTTTTTTATGGGAAAGGGCTGATTCTGAAGAAGAAAAAAAAAGAAAAGAAAAAAAATCACTGGAAAATATGTTCAGGGTGTCGTCCGCAGGGTGTCGTCCCCCCCGCAGAATAACCACCTTGTTGTTGCAGTTGCCTGGACACCCAGACCCAAAACTGCCAGAGCAAGCTCTCGAACCCCACCAAGAGGGTATTGGCTATTCTGGAGTGTGTCTGTCTCATTTTTCATGAAACATTTTGATAAGTCTCAGATTTATCCCATTGTGACACAAATGCCAAAACCCCACAATTTTCTGTGGGATGGAAATCCATTTTCCAGCCAGCTCGGCTCCTGGCGCACTGCTTGGGTATTTGTGGGCATGCAACGTTCATTTGCAGATCACACCCAGGTCATACACTAATAGTTTGTGGGAACGATTTTAACGCTCTGAGAATGAATAATAAAAACATCCATTTAAGCACAAACAGAGGCTGAGAGGAGTTAATGCAACACTGACTTGGATTTGTTTGTAGAAATCATCATATATCTATATTACAACATCCTTCTGCTGTTCAAACTAAGGTTAGACATGACAAAGCAGAGGCAGAGCATTCATCCAGCAGAGACAGGCGCTGCAATTTTGCAACATCTTTTGTGAAGTGATGAAGAGTTTATGGATGAGGAAGCTCATAACTAGCTCCAAGGCTGCAGCCACTAACTCTGCCCATCAAAGGAAAACAATACACCCTGTGAATCTGGGAGCCAATCCTATGTGGATGGGATTAAGTCTAGAATAAAGAGGAGAATATGGAAGCAAATTGGAGCAAATGCAAAGAAATCCCCAGGAGTCTATGACCAAATAATGGGGAAAAATGAAGATGTCCCTAGTCCTGCTTTAAATTGGGCCAGAATTCCTAGTACACTCTGGCTGCTTCACACTGCACCAGTGTCCCAAAGCAGCCATAATTAACTCACCAGTTAAACTGGTTGCACAGTTGTTCATCATCACAGAATTGTGCAAAGCAACCGAACAGTACTGGTGAATCTGGCCCATGGCACTGCAGAAAAAACATGACATGATGGTGGCTTTTCCCTAGTTTTGGAAGGTGTCTTATTGGAGCTCTTTACACTGTTGAGCTGTGGTTGGGCTCTTTTAAGAAGTTAAAAGAACGAGGAGTAGTCTCTAAGGTGCCACAAGTACTCCTCGTTCTTTTTGCTGATACAGACTAACACGGCTACCACTCTGAAACCTTTGAAACGTTAGTTTCTTTGTACCTTGCTTGTGAAAAGAAACAAGCCCGCTGCCTTAGGCCAGCTTATTTCATGTGTGTCACCCCATTAAACCCAATGGGTTTGTTAAAGAGGCATTAAGGACTGGTCTACACTGGGAATTTACATTGGCATAGCTGTGTCTCTCAAGGGGTGTGAAAATCCACACTCCCTGGGAGATGTGGCTATACTGACCTTACCGCCCTCAGTGTAGACAGAGCTACATCAGTGGAAGAATTCTTCTGTCAAACTAGCTACCGCCTCTTGGGGAGGTGCATTATCTACTATGCCAATGGCAGCACCCCTCCTGTCAGCAAGGTAGAGTCTACATTGTAGCTCCAGCCCTGCAGCTGCACTGTTTCAAAATGTAGGGCTCCTGCCCTACAGATGTGAATTAAAAGTGGATTAGCTAAACTGCATTAAAGCCCTATGTGGACACTCTCATTAAGGGTAGGTCTACATTTAAAATACTGACAGGTGGGAGCTATGTCAGTGGGAGAAGCTCTCTCATCGACATAGCACTGTCTACAAAGGGATGTTAAGATCATTATAACTACATGGCTCCAGGGTATTGAATTTTCACAGCCATGCAACACAGTTAGACAGACATAGGTCTGTTGTGTAGACCAGACTTCAGAATTAAATCAGTTTAGCTTAATTCACTTTGAATGAATTCCCAGAAGAATTCTATCTTGGTGGGAAGTGTCAGGAAGATTGGATAACTTTATGGGGGAGGTGGGTGTGTAAAAATTGGGTTTATAGTGGAAATCTATCTTCAGTCTAAATTTTGTTCCAGCCACTGCAACTTCATAATATAGTATAATACCGTCCCCAAATATCAGGGAGTCCCGATGTGGATACAGACTAACATGGCTACCCTTCTGATACTTTGTCCCAAAATATGGTTATTAGTGAGATATCCATGTTATCTATCTTTTATTATAGAGGAAAATGCTGAAATTAGCAATGAGATTCTAGTTATTTTGCTTCCGAGGTGAAGCTGCCAATAAGGACAGTGTGAGAGAGGATGGTGTTTTCTTCTTTTTAACATCTGCATCAAATGCCCCTGTCAAGGTTCCTTCCCCACTCTGAACTCTAGGTTACAGATGTGGGGACCTGCATGAAAACCTACTAAGCTTACTTTCACCAGCTTAGGTTAAAACTTCCCCAAGGTACAAATTAATTTTACCCTTTGCCCTTGGAATTTCCACTGCCACCACCAAACTTTAACTGGGTTTACTGGGAAACGTAGTTTGGACACGTCTTTCCCCCCAAAATCCTCCCAACCCTTGCACCCCACTTCCTGGGGAAGGTTTGGTAAAAATCCTCACCAATTTGCATAGGTGACCACAGACCCAAACCTTTGGATCTTAGAACAATGAAAAAGCATTCAGTTTTCTTACAAGAAGACTTTTAATAGAAGTAAAGGAATCACCTCTGTAAAATCAGGATGGTAGATACCTTACAGGGGAATTAGATTCAAAACATAGAGAATCCCTCTAGGCAAAACCTTAAGTTACAAAAAAGACACACAGACAGGAATAGTCATTCTATTCAGCACAGTTCTTTTCTCAGCCATTTAAAGAAATCATAATCTAACACATACCTAGCTAGATTACTTACTAAAAGTTCTAAGACTCCATTCCTGTTCTGTCCCCGGCACAAGCAGCATACAGACAGACCCAGACCCTTTGTTTTTCTCCCTCCTCCCAGCTTTTGAAAGTATCTTGTCTCCTCATTGGTCATTTTGGTCAGGTGCCAGCGAGGTTACCTTTAGCTTCTTAACCCTTTACAGGTAAGAGGATTTTTCCTCTGGCCAGGAGGAATTTTAAAGGGGTTTACCCTTCCCTTTATATTTATGACAGCCCCAGAAACACTGTGATTTTAATGGGCTAGTCAAATATTGTATTGGACAAAAGTCACAAGCAAAAAACCAATAGGAAATGAAAACATTTTATTGCAAAACATGTAATGAAGACAGCATGACAAGGTACATAAAAAAACCAAAACATTTTTTACATCAAAATACATTCATAAAAACCTTGATTTCAGTTACTTCAGTATAAAATCAGCATCAGTTATGTTATGTTTATTCCTCTTTAATTGAACAAATTCTCATTGTTGTTTCTTTGTGTGAATTTTTAAAGAGTGGATAAACATCTCCTGAGAATGAACAATTGTTAAATGTGAACAACACAGACATATCAGTTACATTGAAAAAAGTCACCAACATGTCTTTGTAACTGAGGTAAACTCCAATTTTCTTGGGCTTTTTTCGCACCATGACCCGGGTCCATGGGTCTGTTTTTGCCCAGTAATCTCTCCCACTCAGACCAAGTGCCCAGAACCCCTCTTTAGGGGACAGGGAAAGTTTTCCTTTTCTCTGTATGGATTTTCTAGCCACTCCCAGGTCCCAGTCAGTGCTGCTCCCGACATCCACCTCCCAGTAGTGCTTTCCAGAGGAGAATCCTTCAGAGCCCAACACACAGACGGTTGAATCAAACCTCTCTGGATTTGGTGGAACTTTTTGAGGTTGGGCTTCATGTTTCACACTCTTATTGTCAGCAATGGACAGGTTGGGGTGGGCAGTTCCTGCATCAGGTGTGATGTCATCTACAGGAAGAGAGTTTTCTTTTTGAAAACCACTCCTATAATGCCAGTATAAACTGGAATAGGAAGGAAATATATGTGCATTCTCCTGCCACCTCTCCTCATGCAAAGCTCCTGCCACCATGTGCATTCTCCTGCCACCTCTCCTCATGCAAAGCTCCCACTGATTTCAATGGGAGTTTTGCCTGAGTAAGGACTGCAGGACTTGACCAGTGCTGCACACTTGACAATTCAATGTTGTATTGAACTACTTTGGAAATGAGACTTGCTTGGTATTTACACAAAAATAAAAGTGACCCTGAACTGTTTATCACATTAGTACTCAAACTGGGCAAGATTCTGAGCTCAGTTACACAAGTGTGAATCCAGAGGAACTTCACTTAATAATGGCCAGCAAAGTACACTATCACCAATATAATTGAGAGCTGAATCGGGCCCACTATGTGTCTAGCATTATGGGATGTTTTGTGTGTGAAGAATGGCAAAAATATGTTTCCTATGACAGCTAACTATGATGAGAAGTTCATCATGAAACACAGAACTGGATTGGTAAGAACTCAAACACTGGTCATGTCAACATACCCCTATTACTATCATTGTAAATAAATAAGATGCACAAACATAATAACACATTATAATTACTCATTAAAATATTTTTTTACCTAGCAATTAGACCTGGAATCAGGACCCCTAGGTTCTGTTCCCAGCTCTGCTGCTGTGTGACATTGATCAGGTTACATAAGCTCTCTGATAGCTGGTTTACTCCACAAAAAGAAAAGGAGTACTTGTGGCACCTTAGAGACTAACAAATTTATTTGAGCATAAGCTTTTGTGAGCTACAGCTCACTTCATTGGATGCAACTCCACAGTAAGCTCAATATGGTGCCAACCTCATCAGGTGCTAGAAGGTGTTTTATCATTGTTTGTAAAGAGTTCTGAGATGGTCAGCAGAAAACTGCTGTAACATGCAAATTATTATCTGCACTATCTTCATTGTCAGATCACCATCACTGTGTCCTTCATCATCCCTGCATCATTTTAATGTTCTCTAATTATAATTATTGTAATCAGCACCATCAACATCAGTCTCCTTTATCACCAGAGTAACGGTCCCACCACTGTCTTTATCACTAGCAAATGCCTCATAAACCTCGTTGACTCTCTCCTGACCAGGCCTTTCACCACTGCAGTCCCCATCGTGGTCTCACCACCACTGCATTATGATTCTCATCACAGTCACCGTCCCTGCCACTACATCATCTCTGCTTTCACTGTGGCCCAAATTACGATGGCCTCCTTGGGAACTTCTGAATACCCCACTCCAAGTAATCACTAAGGCCCAGCTCCTCAAAGGTAACTCCCATTGGCATCATTACTTTGAAGGAGCTGGGCTGAAGTGACTTAGGATTACAGGTCTGTCAGAGGGTAGCTGGCCCAGCCTTCCCCTGACAAGCTCCACAAGGGGGCATAAGGCAGCTTAAGTTCACCTGGGAGTAGTTGTCTTACTGAGTTACTGGGGGAGTTAATTAGGTAGGGTAGCACCAGGGATTATTTAAGGTTACAGAGCTCAGTGAGAGGGGGAGCTCCTGGGGGAAAAGGCAGCAGCCAGACATGCAGAAGAACTGCAGAGAAAGGACCCCTCCAGCACACTGGGGAGAAGCTGCCTAAGAAGCCAACACGCCGAAGAGAGAGAAGCAGAGCAAGAAGTGGGGGAAGCCTCCAGAGCAGGAGAGGTAGGTGGCAGCTCAGGAAGCCACAAGAGACAGAGAAGGACTGGTTCTGGCTGTTCCTGACAAGGGAACCCAGTGGAGTGAGTGGGTCCAGGTCCCCCTACCGACTGCAGGCAAGAAATGTGGAGAAGGTGGGTCTAAAACATGGAGATTTAGGGCTATCTAGCCTCACTAGAGCCAAGGAACTTCCAACTCCCCATTATCCTGAAGGGGACTGAGACTATTAAGGGCCCAGCCAAAGGTCTAGAAAATGAACTGGATCAATACAGAATTGAGGGTGGAGGCATAAAGTGGATGGAGTCAGGTGGTGTATCTCTCCATCCTGCCACAGTGGGGTGCTAATAGATATAGGCCCATATTAGAAGGCCCCATTGAGTGGCAATGTGATCTGTGCTCTGAAATCACCCAGATGTTTTTGAAAATCACACTGTCAGGCTGAGTCTGATCTCACTGTTGTAATTCAGGGGTAATTCCATACAAGTCAATAGAGTTGTTGTGAAATTGGTGTAAATCAGGTGAGGATCAGGCCTTGAAATCAGTTTGGGAGCTAGAAAGTAAAGCCCTTAGGAGCTGTGTTTCCAATAAGAACAGTTTGTGTTTCTAGTTTGATTATAGTATCAAACAAAATGATTTATTTCATATTGGGATAGATTCTAATGCATTGAGGTTCTTATGCTGCATCTAGTACCATAGTATTAGCACCTCTATCCATGTTACCTGAATTGTTCCGAGCCCTTCTCCATTCTGAAATGAAAGTAAGAAAACAACAGACATTGAATTAAGAGAGGCATTGACTGTGGATTTCCTCCCTCCAGCAGCAGGGAAGTTCCAGACTGAGGGCAAGTGATGATGCCAGACACAGTAGGGGGTGATTCCTTTTGCAGGAGTTCATATATAAAGAAATGGCACTTGAATGGTCATTCTCTCGCTCTCTCTCTCACTCTCTCTCTCTCTCTGTCACACACACGTGGGCTGTTCTGAGCTAAGATTAGAAACCAGGGCAGGAGTCCTGCTCTGGCTGAGATCTGCTCTCTCTGTCTTGCACCTCCAGCCAATGAGTCACCTCACCATGTTACCTGCTCTTCTTGGCTTTGATCTGTTTCTAACTCCCTCTTACACATCCCCCCTCACTCAAACAGAAAATGAACCTTCCCATCCACACATACAATGTTTCCAACCACCAGAGGCTGTATTCACAGCAGTCCAGCTCCTACTAGGCAGGACATAGAAGGACAATTCCCTCCAATGTGTGTCTACATTGCAGCTGGGAGGTGGAATACCCAGCATGGGTAGACATATATGTGCCAGCTCTGTTTGAGCTAGTGCACTAAAAATAAGAGAGTGACCACGCTGGCTTAGGTTAACCACGTGAATACAATTCCACCTGGCCCCTGGGTACATATTCAGGCAGCTAGTCTGAGCTACTATTTGTCTCACTGAACTTACACTGCTATTTTTAGCATGCTAGCTCGAGCAGAGTTGGCAGGTTTCTGTCTACTTGCACTGGGAATTACACACCCTAGCTGCTGTGCAGACATATTCTAAATCAGTGACACTCCAGCGGTGGCTACTAAGGTGTTTTGGACCCTGTATGTGGCTGTCAAGTAGTCAGGGGGTCAGTCCCACCCCACAGGTTCAGACAGACCACATCTCCCATACTGCCTGGTATTGTGAGAAGTGTCGGGAGCTGCAATATGTCTGCCTGGAGCTGCTGTACTCCATGGGGAAGAACATGGACTGTCAGGATTCCCTTCTCCAACAAAAGCAGCCAGGGAGATGGAGGAGAGACAGGAGAAATGGCCCCTCTCTCCAAATATCCAAGCAACAGGACTGGGGACACCAGCAAGGGTGTACATAGGTCTTCACTCACCTAATTCCTTCTTCATTTTGTCTGGAAAAAATAACAATTATTACAGCCTTTTAAACTCTTGTTCACTGTTTTCCTTGGTACCATGCATCAAAGATTACCCAGTAAATTAATTAAATTGTGCAAAATCCATGATGACTTAAATTAAAAAAGAGCTAGAGAAATTGATAGCCAGATAGCTGGAAGAATTTATTGTGATGATGGTTTATGGTTTGGATGATTAATTTTACAGATATTTACGTGGAATGGGGAAAAGTGTGGAGTTCAAGGGGCTTTGAGACCTAGGTAAGGGACTGCAGCTATGAAGAGCTGGTTGAGCCCTTCTTCCACAAAGAGGGAGAGGAATCTTGGATGCTCTGCAGAGGATATGGGTGCCCCATTTTGGGGGGGGGGGGGGGCTCTGTCCTCTCCATATCTCTGTGCTGAAGATAGTGTCTGTTTAATCACCAGTATCAAGGATATTGGTGGCATCCACGTTGGGCTCAATTGAAGAAGCTGAAGGGCCTGGAATAGCAGATGATATCGATAGTCCCGCTGACTCCTGAGGTAGTGGTGAGGTTGGCATGGACAAACAAAACAAGTCCATTGCTACCATGTAGACCTGCAGGGTTGAAGGCACCAAAAGAGGCATTACCACACCTGTGTCTGTAGGTACTGGATTCGACAGCCATTCCCCAGATGGATCCAGAGTCAACAGTATGATACCGTAAAACTTACACCCCAGTACCAGGGTGACAGGCCAATTGCCTGGTACAACCCCGGGTACCTGGGTACAACCCTGGGTACCATGCAAACATCTCAAGGCCGTCTTTGAGGACGAAGATGATGAATCCCCCCTTTCCTCCAATCTTAAGAATCCCCTTTCCAGGTGGTTCCTGAGACAGAACAACCTCCCTTTTCAAGGGAAAATCAGAGTCCCAGGGTCTGTCATCTGCCACTTCAGAGGTGGAAGGCAGCTGAGGGTGGTTAGACCCAGAGGCTGTGGAGGGTCCTGATGCCAGCGCAGGCCTCATGGCTCGCTCCACCAACTGCTGCTCCAGATAAGGTCTTCTTGTGATCTGTGTTCTCTTTTTAAAAGAGTAACTCTCTGTAATGTGACTCACTCCTGGGCAGAGCAAACAGTGAGTGTGTGTGTCACGACTGCGGATAGAGACCCCACATGACAGGCAATGCTGAAGCCCAGAGGACAGTGCATAACCCTTGTTGGGCACCACAAACCACTAAAAACAGCTAACTATAAAAATGACACTAAATCTAAATTAGATTGAAAGTTCTACCTCGGACAACTATTAAACACTATTTACAAAGTGAAAAGCTCAGCAACACAGCGTGATGCAGAGAAACAGTGTGAAGAGAAAATGCGCATAAGGAGCTCCAACAAAGGCCACTGGCGTTAGGAAGGAACTGAGGGGGGTCAGGGCACTGCTGCCCTTATATAGGCTCTGAACAGGCCAAAAGGAGGTGTTGAGCACATGTGCTGCCCTGACAGATACTGCTAGGGGGAAAATCTTCAGCCCAGTGTGCTTGGCACAAACACACCTGAGTGGAATACATGTCTGTAACCACCCCAAACAGAACTAATAGTTAAAAAACTAAAGATTCTCTGACCAGGATTGTGTTTTATGTGGACTCTTTCTTGGGGTGAAGGGGAGAATGGCACATAATCCTCACACATACCCAGCCCAGCCCCCGGCTCTTTCTTTCTGTATATACAGATCCGTGGATCTGAAGAAGGAGTTTTGAGTACCAAGAAAAGGGGCAACAGAACAGAAAACATGCTTATACCTCCTACCATATGCGGGAAGAGGACACAATTCCCCCCCCCCCACACACGCACACTTTGGTTCTGGAACAGCAGACCCTATAAAACACTCTTAGGAGCGAGAGGGTCTTAAAACGTTTCACAAAATAAATTGCACCAGTTTCCAAGCTATAGTGTTTGAGAGGACACCTACCAGTGGAAAATACTGTACAGCTCTGAATATCAACAGCAAAACTTACCCACCTGTCTCCCATTGCAAAAGCAGAAAGATCCTGATTAGAGCTGGTTGGAGAGACCTGGAGCCATGGATCCTGGGCTTCCCATGGCTTAGTCCCACAAGCATTGAAGCTCATGGCAAGCACCTTTTGACTTCAGTGGGATCAAGGCTGAGTCCAGAGTGTCTGTTTATCGAAAACACCACTCTGGAGCTCATCATCTTCAGACTGAAACATATGAACCATTGCTCTGACCTGTGTATTTCCTCAGTTAAAAAAGGAAAACCAAACGATCTATTCAAAACTAATAGCCAAATAGGCAAGATGTCACAGCTAGGGAGAAAGACAAAGCAACTTTGATATGTTTACTATTAGTTTGATATGTTTACTATTAGTTTGATATGTTAGTTTGATATGATATTACTATTAGTTTGATATATTTACTATTAGAAATTCAGAATGCATGGAGATGAGCACAGAATAAATGGGAGAGAAATCAGAGTAATTAGAAAAATATTCTGACTCAGCTTCATCTAATACAAATGAACCAGATTTCATTCACAAGGCTTCGTAATGACAGTTCACTTAAAATTCATATTGATTTCAATGGAAAGTTAGAGTTATGGAAACAGACACCACTCACTGAGGTATAGATATAAAAACTGTCCCTATAAGAGACAGAGACTGAGAACATGGTTTAGTTAGAGCTCGGCAGAAATCAGAATTTCCATGATTGTAAAATTAGTTTTTTACATCTGAAAAGAATGAAAACAAAGAATTTTAAAATGTCCTCCAAAATGTTCAGGTCAACCAAACATTCTGTTTAGATGAAATTGAAACATTTTGTTCTGATTTTGAAATTTTCAATATAAACAAAATGTTGAAATGAAAAAAAATCAAAAATTTCCATTTCAATGCTGTCAAAAAAAGGAAAGTTTTGAAATGCTTCATTTTTATTTCCCCACAAATATTTTTTAAACAGACATGTAAGATGTAGACAATTGTGATAGGAGCTATCTATGTGTAGAAGGAGGTCTCTGTCATCTCCATTGCAGGTCATAGTGTCGTTGAGGTGGGAGGAAAGCCAGAGGTCAAGATCTCGGGGTAGGGTGGTATCTAGCTGGTTTCTCTCTGTGCTATATATAAATGCTGAGTCATTTCAACGTTGCTTTTGAATCGTTTAGGGAATGGAGGGATTCATCAGTCTGCTTGGCGACTAGTTTGGCGCTTTGAATGGGAGATCCACTACTGTGGCTTGCACTTCCTTCAGGAATCCCAACAGGTGTAGCCATGAAGCCCATCTCATGACCACTGATGTTGCTATGGACAAAGCAGCTGTGTCAGACACATCCAAGGATGACCATAGTGCCATCCATGCCAGTAGTTGACGCTCTGCTATGATTGCCTGGAACTGTTCCTTTTTGTCCTCCAGAATGTATTCAATAAATTTGATTAACTTAGAGGATTGTGAGACTGTACTTTGACATAAGCACCTCATAATATGAAATTCTGAATTGTAGAGTTGTCTATGAGTACACCTTATATCCAAACAGATCTATCCTCTTCCAGTCTTTATCACAGGGGGTCATCTTGGAGTGATATTGTCACCCCCTTTCATTCACCGCATTGACCACCAGAGAGTTTGGTGTGGGATGTGAAAGAAGTCCATGTCCTTTGAGGGGACATAATACTTTTTTCTCAATCCTTTTACATATGGGAGGTATAATGGATGCCAAACCACTTTGGCTGGATTTAATAGGGCCTCATTGATAGGAACTGTGATCTTGGCAGATGTAGAGGTCTGCAATATGTCTAGTAACTTGTGTTGTGATTCTCCCACTTCCTCCAATTTGATCTGGAGAGAATCTGCTATCCGTCTGAACAGTTCTTAAAATTGTTTGAAGTCATCAGCAGATGTTGGGAGTGGAGGGGGCTGGCATGACTGCCTCATCCATGAAGATTATTGAAGTTTTTAAGGTCAGGCTTGACAAAGCCCTGCCTGGAATGATTTAGTTGTGGATTGGTCCTGCTTTGAGCAGGGGGTTGGATTAGATGACCTCCTGAGGTCCCTTCCAACCCTGATATTCTTCTATGATTCTATGATTATGGGATGTTGGTTAGAGGAGAAGCTTCCTCCTCTAGTCTCTCTTCCTGCTCCTCAAATGGTTCTCCTTCAGGAAGTCTGGATGCAGAGGAAGATGGGGAGTGTCTGGGTCTCTCCCTCTGACTATCCAGACTGCCAATCTCCCTATCTCATGCCTTTGTTGGCACCTATCTAATGCCACATGACCAGACCCTCTCAGTTCCTTCTTACCACCTGGTCCATAGATTGAACTCTGAGGTAGAGAGGAGGAGGATGGGTAGTGGAGAACTCACAGGGACACCATTTCAAAGACCCTCAGTTACTGCACAGAATGAGTAAACTTCTCTTCTTCTTTGTGGAGTGTCCCTGTCGGTTCTCCACTTCAGGTGACTGTCAAGCAGTGTTGCTCTGTGGACAGAAGGGGCTTCAGAGTTGTGTGCGTAATTGACGATAATACAGTCCGTCCTACCAATGCATCAAATCTTGAGTTGTATCTATCATATGGTGTTTTGTAAACATGTGTGCAGATGCCCAGGTGGCTACTTTACCTGTCCTTGATTGGTACCTTGTTGAGAAAAGCTACTGAGGTGGATAATAGCCTAGTGGAGTGGGATCCGATCCCCAGTGGAGGTTGTATATCATCCTGTTGATAGCAAAACATGGATGCATCCAGAAATCCATTTACACAGTCTCTGCTTGGAAACTGAGGAACGTTTAGATCATTCTGAAGTTGAAATAAAAAGTGTTGGTGACTATGTGAAGGTCTTGGTTCTCTCAAGGAAGCACACTAATGCTCATCTGATGTCCAGAGTGTTTAGTGTTTAGTCTTGTTTGCTCCCATGAGGTTTAGGGAAGAACGAGGGAAGATGGATTGGTTGGCTCAAGAGGAACGAAGAGGATATTTTGGGTAAAACTTTAGGTTGAGGCCAAATATTTGCTCCTTATGTGCTTACTTATAGAGTATATTTTCTAATCCTTTCATCATTTTACTGCTTCTTCACTGAAACCTCTCCAATTTATCAACTTCCTTCTTCAGCTGGGGACATCAGACCTGGACACAGTATTCCAGCAGCACAGCCAAATACAGAGCTAATATAACCTTCATAGTCCTACTTAAGATCATCCCCATACCCTCTGGCCCAGTGTCTAGCCAACCCATTACTACTGAAGGGGTTTTGTGAGGTCTGAGGAAAAGGGTACAGCACTGCTGATACAGAAACTCACCAATTTCCTCTTGCAGTTTGTCTGCAAAAGAAAAAGGAGGAGAAGAAAACAGTTCAGTGTATGTCCATGGAGTTACAAATAGAAGATAATGAATGAGATTCTTTGTTTCTTGATTAGCATAAGTATTGGCTACAGGTAGTGAGTTAGCTATTCAATCCGTGGGCTAGTCCCATTCCCATCCCCCTAGAGAGTAGATAGACAAGATTCTATTCTTGCTTTAATAAATTAAAGATGAAGCTTCATGGCAACAACTAATTAGCAAAAGAGGTGAATACGACACATGATGCTGCTCTGCTAATATGGGATCTGCTATGAAATGAGCATTAACACCATTTATATTATGAGCTACATTCCATTTCCATTTTAATGCAGAGCCCTTTCAATTTGTACATTGCCTTTCATACTGTGTCTCTTTGTAGGAGTATCATGGTTCTTGGAGAATACAAAACAATAGTGGGTGAGTCTATTTAAATGTCAACCATGTATGAGCAGCACTGCTCACAACCAACAAATGCTGTTGACAAAACAAGCCAAGTAATCTGCTCTATCCAAAACAGGAAAAAGGGAGGAGATCTAATAATAAATCAATGATTTTTGTTTCATTTTACAGTACACCTACACAACAGTAGAGCAGCACACAGAAGAAAAAGGACACAGACTTACTTATTCTCTTTTCCAAGTCTCCTAAGAAAGAAACAAATGTTTAATGATAATGACAGCAGCTTTTGCCATAATATGACCAAACAGTTAAAATATTGAAAGCTATATTGTCTTTATTGGAGAATAGCTGTGAGGGAGCAGGTGACACAATAAGCAACATAGTGTCTAAGGCCAGAAGGAAGCACTGTCATCATCTATAACATGGGGCAGAGAACTTCTCCCAAATAATTTATGTTTGCATTACAGCAGATCTTTTAGAAAAAAAGCATACCATCTTGATTTCAAAAATTTCTAGTGATGGAGGGAAGCAACTCCCAGTTAACAGCGCAGATGCTACGGGAAGCTTTGAATGTTAGAGCGTTCAGTTGGACTCCATGTTCAATGGGAAGCAAGTCTTTATTATGTTCCTACTTTGACTTTAGGGAGGTATAAGCCTTTGAGTCCAAGGCTACAGATTGAATAAACTATTGTGACGGACTCAGACCAGAAGGCAATAAAAGAGTAGTGGAAGGCAAAATATATAAGCCTTAGGATGAGCATGTCCCTGTTCCCTGGGTAGCCAAACAAAGGCTGCTCCAGGCCAATCAAAACATCTCATGCCAATTAAACCAGTTAAGGTTGTTAGGCTAATGCAGGCACCTGACTCCAATTAATCGGCAAAGGGTCAGTTAAGGCTGTTAGGCTAATGGAGACAGCTGGAACTAATCAAGGTCCTACTCATACTGCTTAAAAGCTCTCCTTCCAGTTCTCTCAAGAGAGCTCAGGTGAAAGGAGCCAGAGGAGAGGAAGCATTGCTGAATCCTGAGGTAAGGGTGAAGCTAGGAAAAGGGGACCATGGGGAAGTGGCCCAGGGAATCAAAACAGCTCCAGTGGTGAAGGGGAAGCCACCAACAGCTGCTACCATTAGGGTCCCTGGGTTGGAACCTGGAGTAGGGTGGGTCTGGGTCCCCCCCCCACACACACTCTACAGAGATCCCCTTGAGAGGGGAAGCAGACCTCGATCCAGGCAGGAGGCTGAACTGCGCCTACTGAGCTCTAAGGAGCAACAGAGACTGTGGGTATTCCACCTTCCCACCTCCCATACTGGCCTGTGATGAAAGTAGCTCAATAAGCTGTGACCTTTGCCACTACACTAAGAAAGAGAGGTCATATCGAGGGCCTTAGCAAGCTTCTGAAGCCACTGAATCCACCCGGAAGCGTGGGACCCACCAATGTAGGCTCGGAGCTTTGTCACACTATGTATTTGGCACATCAGTTTCAATGGGATTATGTAAGCAAACAAAGGTACTGCACATAACTGACAGTTTGGAGCCTGCTGATGTAGAATGCATAATTTCGGGAGCGGTACTGAGGTTTACAAATACAGGATATACTTCATACTTCTGGGAAATAAAAACAGGATGATACTGCTTAGAAATCCATGTTAACTCACCAATTTCTCTCTGCAGTTGCTCTGCAAAAGAATAAAATTTATCAGTCACCACTTGCAGTTTTTCTCTTTAGAATGTGAAAATGGACTTTACAGTTGGGTACCTGACTTACTAAGATCATGAATAGCATGACTTAGCTGTATTCATTATGGTTCATATTCAGTGAGCCAAATATTTTAGTCTAAATATTTATCTAACTGTGTAATTGATCATAGCCTGCTGTCTCTGCTGCTGTCAGCTCTACTTCATAGATTACCTCCCACTTCTTACAGTCCCTATAATCCATGCATGTGTGCAGTGTAACACTTCAAAATCTTCTGACAAAAACTTGACAGCACAGGCTACATTTCTGAATACCTGAAGATTAACTGAGCTGACCGAGTAAAACACAATTTAAGTTTCACATTTCCCTGCAGTGGCAGCTTTTTGCAGCTTGCACAAGAACCAGCCATCCACATCTTCAGATGAGCTACATCCATTCCTGAAGCTTTGGATATAGCTGAAGTAGCATGGGCAGCAATGAGGGTGGCATGGGTTAGACACCGTGAATATGTACCCAGAGGGTCCAGGTGGGTGTGTACTTGTGGAGACTAGACTATGCAGCCGCACCCATTGCCTGTGCTACTCCAGCTACAGAACTTTTTTGAGCATCCCAGATGGATAGGAGCTAGCATGAGTATGTCTACATGTCCTGGGAATCACCCAACTATCTCCAAGAGCAGGCACAGCCACTCTGTCAGAGATTTGACTATGGTTGATGGAAGAAGACAAGAAATCTTACCTGCTTCAGGAAACCCTTCTTTCCTTTCTAAATGAGGACAAGAAAGAGAGAATAATTTTCACTGATGAAATATGTAGTTCATTTTTGTCTTTAAGACACACACAAATATTGGACTAAGATCCTGCTTCCCAAGAAGTTCATGACAAACGTCTGTTGATGCCAATGAAAGCAGGACCCAATCCACAGGCTCTTTCTATTTCTGACATACTCTAGGGCTCTGCAGTGAGTCCATGCTGGTCCCCATTTCCTCTCAGAGTTCAGACACCCTCCCCTTGGCCACAGGATGCAGAGGAAACACCCAACTGAGAGGAAGCTGGAACTCCGAGAAGCTGTTTTTCCTCCATGGTAGGGGATGATCTGGCCCAGTGTTGCCAAAAATTCACATGGGAGAGAGGAGGATGTTAATAAAACCTAACAGAATTACAGCCTAGCTGTGGGGGATGGTGGTGGGATACAGAAATATTCAAGGCCAGGTTTTCTGTAGAATTCAGCATAAGATTTTTAGATGCTCAGCACCAACAACTGAGGCCTATTTTCTAAAATGTCTGAACCCAGCAGCAGCCACAGGGACACATGGCCAAAATTGAAAAGGGCTCAGCACCCAACAATCCTTTGTAAACCCAGGTACTGAGGAGAACTTTCCAAGGATCTCCTCTGGGTGCTCTATTTTCCAAGGATCTCCTATTTTTCCCTGTCTCTGAGGTGTGGTGTGGAGTGTTTGGATGGCATCAGCTATTACAGCCCAGGCACAGCGCTAGCAGCCCTGTCCTGCTGCACTCCCCATCCAGAGTGTTGTGATGGAGCAGATATTCTCTGTTCATAGATGAACTCAGGCTTATCCCACACAGCCCTTGAATCTCTCCCTACTCCACTGACTTAAAGATAGTTGGCAAGATCTCAGCTCTGTGATGCAAAGGAATTCCCCTGGCATGCTCCCTCTGCTTCCCAGACTGCCTGCGAAGTGCTAATAATAACATTACTGCTGCACATGGTAGTGTCAGAGCCCATAAAGGGGCTGCAGGGCTTGGCCTTTGACTGGATAGTTATTCAGTAAACTCACCCTTTTGCTCTTGGATTTTGTCTGAAAAAGAATCATGGGGGGGAAAAAGAGGGAGAAAAATAATTTAAGTATTTCTATGTATTAGAAGCTGTGGGATGTGAATGGGATCCTTTATCTCTTGAATAGCACAAATATTAGTCATGTTGGTGAGCAGCAAAAATCCTTCACCAGCTATTCATTCTATAGAGCTAGTCACATGCCCATCCCCCTGCGTAGAAGACTAGAAGAGATTAGATCCCAACCTTTTTCTAAACTATTTTGGCAAGAAATTTCATAGTCACTATTAAATAGCAAAAAGCTTAATAGGAAATAGAGTCCCACTCTCCTAACATGGGCTATTAAAAGAGTCATGATAATATTTTTTTAATGAATCACATTCCGTTTTCAATCTCAATGCACAATCCTCTTCATACACACATTTTCTTTCACACAATATCTGTTTTCTGGAGAGTAACATTTCCTGGAGGATACCGTATAGCACTGGGGGAGTTCATTTAAAAAATGCCAGAACATTAAAGCAACTGTCCTCAGATCTAGCAAATATTCAGAGATGCTCTTCTCAAGCTAGGAAAGGGGGATGATGAAAGGCAGGAGAGAGCAGAAAAGTTCAACAATAAATTCTTTCACTTTCCACTAAACAAGATTTATGTGTATTGACCACACTATACATAAAAGAAATAAGACACAGACTTACCTATTGTCTTCTCTAGGTTTTCTGAAAAATAAACAAATATTCAGTGATTGAGATGGAGACTTTCATCATTAAAGGGCAGGGCAAGAATGTAACTAATAGTTAAAGTTTAACTATTAAACTTAGTTTAAGTTTAATCTTATAGTTTAATAGATTAAACTAAAATAGTTTAATCTTAAACTATTAATAGTTTAAGATTCCACTGAGCTGTAATGTCCTGTGTGTGTAATCAGTGGTGATTGGAAGGGGAGCAATGTGAATTATCCCCACTTCCCGCACACGAGTCCCTCCAGTATTTCCAGCTGTATTGATCCCAGGACCAGCTAAAGGGCTTTGAGACATCCTGGTAAAAGGCCACAGCATGGTAGTCAGCTGAACTCCCATCTTTTATGGGGGAGAAAAACCTAGTGTGGAGGGGTTAATTTGACTGAGGCTCACTGGATCACGTAAAAGACATGATTGGCCCAGACCTGTACTGTGGAAGGGGAGTGAGTTGCAGAACCACACTGCCCGGGGTGGGGTGGAGGAGGAGGGAGTGTTCTCAGCTGGGATTGTGACTTTAGTGGTGAACGCTTCCTCCTTGAGATCCCAAGCATGGAGAAGGACCAGTAGGCTCAGCACCCAGCTGTCAGTGGACAGGGGAGGCCAGGAAAGATCTCTGAAGAACAGCATCCTTCTACAGAAATCCCAAGACTCCTGAATACACACAAACTGCTACAGTGGGTCTGACCAATGGTCCTTCTAGCCCAGTATCCTGTCATTGACAATAGGCAGTACCAGAGCCTCTGGGGGAATGTACAGAACAGGGCAATTTTGGACAGATCCACCAGTATCCTCCCCTTCTGGCTTCTGGCAGCCAGAAGTTTAGGATCACCCAAGCATGGGGCTGTGTCTCTGGCAATCTTGGATAATAGCCATTGATGGACCTATCCTCCATGAATTTATCAAGTTCTTTTTTTAACCCAGTCAGACTTTTGTCCTTCACAACATCCCCTGGCAATGAGTCCCACAGGTTAATTGTGTGTTTTGTGAAAATAGTACTTCCTCTTATTTATACTAAACCTGCTGCCTTTAATTTCATTAGGTAATCACAGGGATTTCAGTTATGTGAAAAGGTAAATATTACATCTCTATTGAATTTTTCCATACCATTCATGATTTTATAGACCTATTTGGTATTCCCCCATAACCACCTATTTTCTAAGGTGAACACCACTACTTTTTCAGTCTCTCCACATATGGAAGCTGTTCCAAATTCTTGACCATATATGCTGCACTTTTCTGTATTTATTCCACCTCTAATATATCTTTGTTGAGATGAGGCTAGCATAACTGGAAATGGTATTCAAGGTATGGGTGTTCCATGGATTCAGATAGTGGCTTTATGACACTTTTTGTCTTATTTTCTATACCTTTCCCAATCGGTACTAACCTATTGTTAGCCTTTTTGACCACTGCTGCACATTTGCTGAAGTTTTCAGATAACCATCCACAGTGACTGCAAAATCTCTCTCTTGAGTTGTAATAGCTAATTTAGAACCCATCATTATATATGTACAGCTGGGATTATTTTTCCAATGTACATTAGTTTCCATTTACCAACCATGAATTTCATCTGCCATTTTGTTGCCTAGTCCCCCATTCTGTGAGATTTCTTTGTAACTCTTAATAATTTTGAATAATTTTGTATCTCCAAATTTTGCCACCTAAGTGTTCATTCTCATTTCCAGATCATTAGCAGGTCCCTTGGTAAACCCCATTATTTACCTCTCTCCATTGTGAAAATTGACTATAAGCATTCATTATGCAGCAGAGTCTTTGACTCTGCAGAACTTTCAGGGTGTTTCACACTCTGTGAAGCAATAAACTCCACAGAGGAGGGGAGGTTTCTGAGAAAACATCCAAGACAGAGCATCCTGGAGTTCCCAGCAGAGGGAGTTCTCCTTGGGAGGAGGTATTAAACCTCACAGAGTTTTTTTAAGATTCACAGAGGGTTGCTTGGTGCAATCTAGAACTAGCTACTGAACATGTCCCTCTCTGTGCTATTGTCTCAGAAATCACTCACCTTTGCTTTCCTGCCATTGTTTTGCATAAGCAGACCCATCACAATGCACCCCCTCTTCTATCTTTGTTTTTGCTCCATACTGAGTCAACAAACATTTCTTTCCTCTGAACAGCCCCAATCTGACACCCCCACCACAACCCTGTAAAACAGAGAAACAACCTGCAAGGGAAAAATGCCCAAATTCCCCTGAGCCCCAACTGCAATATTCATCCACCTCCCACTCACCATAAAAACAGAAAGATCCTGACTCCTCAACAGTTAAAAAAAATGGCCTCTTCCACGTCCCTCAATGGGGAAATGACTGACCTGTCCCCCTCCAAACTGCACAAGTCAGAGCAAACTTATCCTTTTCCTCCTTGAGTTTGTCTGCAAAGAAAAACAAACAGGACATTTTTTCAATATATGTCCAGTCCTGCTTGTAGGGTAGTCAATACATGTCTTGCCACTGAATTTGAAGCATCAAATGTTGGATTAAAGACTGCTAGATTTTTTCTGACACTTCTAAGCTGCCCCCAAAATGGTTGTGTGGTTGTGTGGAACCTTAACAATGTCTCGTTGGATGTGCTCAGTGAAAAAGACAGGTGCCTCTTTCACTGAACACATCCAATGAGACATTGTTAAGGTTCCACACAACCATGTGGGGGCACTCTGCACTCTGTTGTAGGAGGGGAGAACCCCCCCTTGTCAGTGGAAGTTCCAATGAAAGGTCCCTGAAGTTCCCAGCAGAAGTTTCCCATACAAGGGGATGCTCAGGACTTTCACTATCAAGAGTTCACCCTTAGGACAGGGTATTAAACCCCACAGAGTTGTATAAGACTTACAGAGGTTTGCTTGGTGCAATCTAGAACTAGCTGCTAAATATTTCCCTGATAAAACCCCACTCTGTGTGATCATCTCAGAAATCAAAGCAAACTCGCCTTCGTCGTCCAGCCATTGTTTGCAAAAGGAGACACATCTCCATGTGTCACCTGTTTTGCCTTTGTTTTTGTTGAAAATTAGATGATGAACATTTCTTTCCTCTCAACAGCCCCAAACTGACATTTCAACCCTGACCAAGCAGAGAGACAACTCGCCAGTGAAAAATATCCACATTTTCCCCAGTCTGAATTCCCAAAGCATACCTGCACATGCAAAAGTAGAAAGGTCCTTACCCATCAGTAGTTAATAAACTGCCTCCTCCACTTCCCTCAATGGGGAAATGACTGACCCTTCACCCTCTAAACTGCAGAACTCAAAGTCTATTTACCATTTTCCTCCTTGAGTTTCTCTGCCAAGAAAAACAAAAAGGACACTTTTTGTACTCTATTGCTGTCAAATTGGGGGCCCAGTCCTACTCCCAGTGTAATCAATGGAAGTGTTTCCACTGAATCCATTGAAGGAAAGGTTAAGACTTGGACTAAGTGATGCTAGTGTTTTTCTGACCCCCCTACATTGCTCCCACATGATATTGTGATTGAATGGAACCTTAACAATGTCTCCTTGGATTTGTTCTGTGAAAGAGGCACAGAGACTGCACATGTTACATGAATAAGGAACATTTCCCTCATGTATCTGGGTGTAACTAACACAAAGTCAGTGCCGAATTACTGATGTCTTTTGGCTGGGCTTCTGAACAAGAAATGTTGCAATGCCATTTAAGGGGACGGATAGCTCAGTGGTTTGAGCTTTGGCCTGCTAAACCCAGGGTTGTGAGTTCAATCCTTAAGGGGGCCATTTAGGGATATGGGGCAAAAATTGGGGATTGGTCCTGCTTTGAGCAGGGGTTGGACTAGATGACCTCCTGAGGTCCCTTCCAACCCTGATATTCTAAAACATAAATATGGTTATTTTTCAAGCCAGCTAAAAAATATACTATATTTTCTCTGCAAAAGCCTCTATGACATTATCAGATAAATCACCCTAAATTTGCAGGTCTTGGGAGTGACTGGGAAAAGCAGAATCAAAGAGGTGGGTTTTGCATGGAACTGGGAATCCTGAGAGGTTGAGGTCATTCTGATTTTGTGCAGTGTTGTGTTCTGTAATCCGAGTCCAGCTCCCATGCAGATTCATGTTCTCTCTCACAAATCTTCCCCTTTTAACTGACTTTGTCTGGACTCTGGTGGAGCATAGGCATCAGTGGGGGTCATGGTCACAAAAAATAAAAAGTCATTTTGAAAAAAAAAATCAGAATGTTCCATTTTAATACAGTTGAAATAATATGTTTTGACTTTACTGAAATGTTTTCTTTTTTCCCCCCACCCCCAATATTTTTACATAGACACATTCCCATGGAAAGTTTCTGAGAATCCCTTGGCCTACTACTGAATATACCGGACCGGAAGCTGGCATATCTCGGTTCTGTTTTGTGCTCTAGCAACATTCCTGTGTGATTATCACCACTTGCCTTCCAGGGAGATTGTCAAAGATCCTCCTCTGGGCGCTTTGATGTGATTTCCCAGTTTGAGCAAAACTGTTTTGGGAAGTCTATTCCAGCCCCATCCCTGAGGCAGGAAGTGGAGTGTCTGCATGGTCTCAGCTACTACAGATTTAGCAACTCTGTCCTGCTGCATTTCCATCCAGAGCTTTGTTCTACAGGTTCAGTTCCTGGAGCTCATGGAAGTGTTCACTCTCATCCCTGACTGCCCTTGAGCCTCTCTCCCTCTTCTGTGCAAAGAGTTCATAAGTTGTCAGCTCTGGGAAGGTCCAGGCCTCTGGAGACCCATATATGGCCCCTTGTCTTCCCCCACCCATGACCATGCATGTAATAAGATTCCTGCTGCTGTTGGAGCCATTGGAACTCATGCAGAGGCCACTGGTTTTGGTCTTTGGACTGTAACAATTCAGTTAACTAGGCAAACTAACCTGTTTCCTCTTGGTGTTGCTCTGCAAAGGAAAAATGGTGAGAAAAAGAAAAGAGTTTAGTCCATGTCCATTTAGCTACTAATTGAAGAGGGGGAATAAGATCCTTTCTTTCCTGAGTAGCATAAATACTGGCCACAGCTAGTGAGGGGCACAGAGCCTTCATGCCACAACTAATTAGCAAAAGAGGGGAATATGACACAAGATGCTGCTCCACTAACATGGCATCTGCTACCAAAAGAGGCAGTGACACCATTTACATCGTGGCCTGCAATTCAGTTTCAGTTTCAAAGTCCTTTCAGTGTGTACGTCTCCTTTGATACTCTGTGTCTCTGCAGTAGGGTTATGGTTCTTGGAGAATACAAAACACCACTGGGGGAGTCTATTTATAAATTCAACAAAACAACCCAAATAAAGAGCTCCATCAATGGCAGAAGAGAGGGATGAGGTCTAATAATAAATCATTCTTGTCCCCATTCCTGAATATTGATAAAACACATGGGAAGAAAATGATATCAACTTACTTATTCTCTGCTCCAAGTGTTCTGAAAAACAAGTGTTTAATGAAAATGACATAAGCTTTAGTCATGATAGGTCCAAGAAGAAGTGAGTTAATAGCTAAAATACTGAAGACTATATTGTCTTTGGTGGGGGATATCTCTGGCTGTGAAGGGGAGACAATGTGCATGATAGGTTCATAGATTCTAAGTCCAGAAGGGATCACTGTGATAATCTAGACTGACCTCCTGTATAACACAGGCCATAGAGCATCCCCCAAAGAGGAGGTTACTCCCCTTGTGCAGTAGTGTGTGTCCCTATGGGAGCTCCACTTTTAGTGTGCTTGAGTATCGTGTCTAGGATCAGAGATTTTTGGTAGCCATGACCATTGGAGTGCACGTACACTCCCTGTGTCTTGCACCATAAGTGGCAGCTAATATAGTGCTATGTGGTCCAACTGCCTTCAGTTCCTTCTCTACAGCAGAGTCCATGTCTGAACTCCTAAACAGAAGGGAGGAGGGTAGGAAGTGGAGCACCCATAGGTACACAAATCTCGAGGAACCTCAGTTAATGCACAGGGTGAGTAACCTTCTCTTCTTCTTCTTCTTCTTTTTCTTCTAGTAGTGTCTCATAATGTTTTCCCCTTGGCTCTCTCCTGTGAAAAAGGTACAAGCATTTGCACATGTGACTCTGTCCCAGAAGAAAGAGGCCTCAAGGAACAAAGGAAACCTCCCCCTCATACATGTGACAGTGACACAAAGTCAATGCAGGCCTAGGGCCAGATCCAAACCCACTGAAGTCAATGGGAGACTTTCCTTGCACTTCAGTGGATTCTGAATCAAGTACCTGGCACCAGATTCACAGAAGTACTTAGGAATCTCAGTGCCTATTTAGGTGACTAAGTCCAGCTCTGAGGCATCACTGATATTCTCAAACCCAAACCTTAACTGCCACCTAACCCTTTAAGCGACTAAAGTTCCCATGGTGTCTAAGTTTCTCCGGTAAGCAGGCACAAAGCCAACTAAATCCTGTTGTGGTCCACAGCTAATGAGCAGGTTGGAGCCCTCACTGATGTGTAAGTCCCAGTGGCTGCAAAGTGGTATTCACAAGTTAGGCATCTCCCTGCCTGTCTTGCCAGAAAGCCTGATCTCATAGTCTTGGTTAGAGCTGTCCAACAGGCTCAGGTCTGTGTAAAGAGATGGGGTGTGCTTGTCCCAGAATACCCAATATACCCAGTGGTTAGGGCATTCAGCTGGGAAGCAAAACACCTGGAGTCAAGTCCCTGCTCCAAATCACATAGAGCTGGGGATTGAAACCTGATTGCCCCACACCCCTAAACACTGGGCTGTTGGTATCATAAGGCATGCAGGGGTTTCTCTCTCAGGATTGCAATGCCTAAGTACATTTGTGACTCTAATCCTCATTATTTCATTCTGAAGTGCAATGGAAAAGGCACAAAAATGTTTTTTTCTTCAACCATGCAAAATATGTCACTTCTTTTCTGTAGCAGAGCTTTCACTACATTATCAGATAGATAACAGAAAAAGGGAAGTTACTTACCTGGACAGAGATGTTCTGTCCATATGCACATTCCACGGATGGTGCTATTCCACCCCATACACTACACGTTGGAATCATTTGGCTGGCAGTTCCTGTATGGCTGAGCATGTGGCTTGAGCCTCTTCATGCCCCATGTCAAGTGCATAAAAAAGCTGGAGTTTGCTAATTCCCATTCAGTTTCCTCTCTACTGTGGAATCCTGGCAGGTAAAAGGCCTCCAGGGTAAAGGAGATGGAAGGTGGGTTGTGGAATGTGCACAAGGACAGCACATCTCAGCAAACTCCAGGTGCTGTACGGGTAAGTAACTTCCCTTTCTCCTTTCAGTGACTGTCCATATGCACATTCCACTGAAGGTGACACTCAAGCAGTGGACCAGTGTAATGGCCTAAGTCCAGCTCCTGTGAAGGTTCATGTTCTTCTCCTGCTCTCATATGCCTCACTGTATTCTGTAACATTTTCTTTGTTACAGTGGAGTAGAGCTGTTGGTTGAGGTTACAGTACAGAGGGAGAAGCATTTCTCATATAAGCAAGTCAGATACCACCAAAAGCTTTGACTTAAAGCAGAGACCTTGAACTGGACTTCACTTTCAGTGTAAAACTGGTCCTTACTCTGTTCCTGCTTAGCTTTTACACAGGTATATTTCTCAGATTCCAAGGAATTTTACCTTACTAGACTGAATAATTCTATATTTGGACTACAGAAGGGAATAAAGACACTGCTCAGAACTGACAGTTTGCAGCCTACTGGTGTTGGGTCTTACAAACACAGGACATACACTACTGTTGAGTGCTACTGCTTAGAAGTCAGTGTAAACTCACCATTTTGTCTCTGCAGCTCATCTGTGAAAATCAAACATTATCAATCAACACCTGTATTTTTGCCCTTTAGAATGTGAAAAGTATTTCAATATGATTAATCAATGTATTAACTTCATAAATAGCACATACGACACTTAGGGGGTTCACCCAGACGAAAACCAGGTTGTGCCTCTGCCTGCCCTGCAACCCTGGGTGCTTCTGTTCTGTGAAGCTTTGGCTCTGAGTCCTGACAGGCTGATCACAGCATAATGATGTCACCCTGGCTTCCACCAGCCTGGTTATTCCTGGCCGAGTGACCCCCAACAGCCCTTCCAGTTCCGAGTCTCCCCAGACCCATCTCCCTTGCAGTGTCCAGTCCTTCTCACTGGCCCCTCATACAAGTTCTCTAGTTCACTGCCTCTGTAGCAACAGAACACACACCAGCCTGATAGATTAGCTAAGGATTTTACCCTTTGGTTTAATGTACAGCACTGAGCTGGTTTTCTAAAAGTAAAACAAGTTTATTACCAATAGAACCTAGACATAAGTGATACCAAGTTGAAGGAATGGGGATAGAAATGGTTACAAACAAAAGTAAAAATATGCTTCTAAGACTGAAACTTAATTTTAGCCAGTTACAATGTTTGCCTAGGCAGGTTTCTCATTGACAGCTCCCAGATACTTCAACCCCCATGGCTGAAGGACCCATCATTCTGTGATTTCAAAAGTGCTGGCCCCTTTAGTCCCCCAAATAATGGATAACCCTAATGTCTTTTTTCAGTTTCTGATATTACCCTAAATTTAATTTTCTCGGTTTCAAGAGTCAGGAAGGCTTCCTGCTGGTCTTCCCTTCCTGTGGACTTTGCAGCCTCCTGCTGATTCGTACATAAATCAGGGCTTCCATTGTTTTGATTCCATACTTCTTAAATTCACTGGAGACTGGTAGAGAGCTGCCTTCTCTCCTGTCTGGGAGAAAACCTATTTCTCCCTTTGTTTGCTCACAGATTTCAGAGTAAAATATCAGTGAGTATCCATAATTCTTCACCTAGTGTTAATACAAACATTTCACTATGATAGTAATCATCAGTGTGTCACCTATATTCCTAAAAGAGCTCGCTCAACACACTTTTAGAGTACAGTAATATTGTATACAATCAGTTAATTCAATTGCTTATTCGTTAAGGATTCAGACCCCCTGTTTTCTCCCCGGGGTCTCTGGTTGCTGATTGTCACAGCCTGGCTCAGCCATATTAAGTGAGTGAGCCTAATATTTTCATTCAGTGCTTGTGCTCGCTATGTGTTTGGCCATACCCAGCTCTCTCTGCTTCTCTCAGACTTTCATCACTCGTTCTCACAAGCCCTCTGCAGCTTCCTTGACAGTTTGGGGGCTTGAGAAAATCAGCTTCCAGCAGTTCCCCGGGCAGCAGAACAGATGTTGCGGGAGCTGAGACTGTCTGCCTACTCTGTGCTTGAGAGACACAATCAACCTGTGGGGACTGGACAGGAGCAGGAACATGACTTATAAACATGGCAACCAGCTGCAGGTCCCAGATAGCCTGCACTGGCTGCAACCACCAGGACATGTGCACTGGACATGGCATGAACCGGGACAGAGATATGTTTGTGGGAGAGCTGGCTGCAGTGAGTTGTGTTACACAGGCCAGAGAGGAAGCAGTCTTGGAGTTGATCCCAGCACAGAAGGGAAAAGAATATTGTGCTTCTCTCAGCCAAGTCCTTGAGTCCAACCTGGAGCACCCAGATCTACAAGGAGACACTGAGCGCCAAGACTCCGTGTACCTCTGAGGACAGTGCCAGCCAAGCCCAGTAGGAGACAGCAGCCTCACGCCGTGGCCAGCAGCCCACTCCGCCCAGAAGGGAGAACTATGAGTTTCCCATAAAGGACCCCAGCCCTTCCTATCACTCTGCCACACCACCAGCCAGACTGTGGGGAGAGATGGGAGGGGGCATTCCTGTTATTATTGCTTTGTTTGTACTTAAGGGAAGGAGTGTTCAGCTTTTGCTGTATGATTGGTTGGGCAGTCATTTATTGTTATCCCTGATTCCACTGCCTTTCCCTTTTGTTCCTGATTCCTGTCCTTTCCCCATCTTTGATTTTACATCTATCTCTGCCTGCAATAAAATGTTGTCTTTATTATCTGTGGATGCTGGATTCCCTGTAACTGGTTGCCATGCTCATCAATCAGACTCCTGATCTGGCCCTATCTGTATCCCTAGGTACCTAAATCCCTTTAAAAATTTGGCCCCAAGAGTTTTCTCTTGGTCCCACTGAGGTCACTCTCAAAACTCACATTGGTTCTAGCTGTACGGGGTCAGGCACCGCGAGACAAAGTCCTAGAGCATGTCTGACACATGTCGAGACTTCATCAGCTGTGTTTCACTGGAGAGAATTACAGGAAATGTCATATGGAATGCGAAGACACATCTGACTTAGTTTCTGTCTGTGTCTCTGTTAATCTCTGGGCCCACTTCTGCTTAGAATGGGTCTTTGCTAGCAACTGATACTTGACTTTGATGTACAAAATGCTTAACAATAATTATGGATTATACTACTTGAATTTATTGTATTTATTAAATATATGAAAAATGATATTCATACCTAATTGAGAGCTGTACTTTTTCATTTCTGAAAGAAAGGCAGTGAAAGAATGAGTAAAGAATAATATATGTGAACTCTCTGGTTTCCTAATGCATCACTCACCTTGGGCCTTTCTCAATCACAATCTAATAACCTCAATCTTTTCTTCACAGCACATTGAGCCTGAAATATTGCTGGATCTTAAAACAGAAAGGGAACCATTTTATAGGGGATAAAACAGAGCCACACTGGAGATTCTCACCTGGGCCATACAAGGGTTACCAATGACAAACTTAGGCTGTGTTATATAGCCCGCAACAGGCCAAATTCTGTCTGATTACTCCATTTAGACCCTCACTGGAATAAACAAGATTATAGGGATGTATGTGAGAGCAGAATTTAACCCTATGGCCCCAATTCTGCACAGATTTTCATATGTGCCTAATTCTATGCACTTTGAGTAGTGACACTAACTTCTGTAGGACTCCTCTCATAGGAGAGGGGCCTGCATTAGTGTGAAGTTTTATGTCCCAATCCAGCAAGGCATTTAAGCACATGCTTAACTTTATCGTGTGCTTGGGTCGCATTAAAGGTAATGGCACTTATGCATGTGCTTAAGGGTGCTTTGCCAAAATTGGGGCTTTAGCCATGATGATCTATGGATGAAGAAACTGCAGGAAAGAAGGGTGAACAGAATGTTATACAAAACCTGCCCAATCCCGCCAACTCTCAACACAGACTGGAATTTCCCCATGGCCATCAGAATACTCTGTTCCACAGGAGACCATGTTAATGCCCTGCAATGTTTTGGTTATGCTAACAAAGACATCTAACCCTTCTGTGTGCAGTTACCAACATAAAACTGCAAAATCATTTGAAAACTGACAACACAGGCAGCATTCCTGATGCCATTAGCATTAACTTTGTGAGAAGTGCAACACACATTTAGAACTTCCTATTCTCTTGCAGTAGCAGCTCTATGCAACTGGTTCATGAAATAGACAAACAATTTCATGTCTTTGGTGTCAGTGCAACCAAGTGAGACTTGACCCTGAATGAAGGGTAAAGTAAGGACACTGGAAATCTTACCTGCTTCAAACAATTTTTCTTTATTTTCTGAATGAAGGGAAGAAAACAGATGATGTTTCTTATTTATACCTCTTACTTTGAAATACACACACACCTCTACATGTACACACACAGCCCAAACCTATTCCTGCTGAAGTTCACTGAAATCTCCAAAGGAGTGCCATGGGAGCAGAAAGAAGTCCACAAACTCTTTTCCAAGAGTAATGACAAATCATACCACCTTCAGATCAAAATGTAAAATTAAGTTGTAAATCCTCTGACCTTGACCTCTAACTATAGCAAATTCAAACAATGGAACCCACCTAAAACAAATAACAACAAATATGTGCTTAACTTGGCTGCTTTCCATGACAATTGCTGTGCCCATGGGATTTTTATTTTACTCTCTACTTGTGACTTTCATACAAATAATATTTCTTTAGAGAGAGTGTTGGGGGCAAGGAAGAGCATGCTATTCCTGGCAGTGCAAGACTGAATAGAATAATAGAGAGACAAGGTGGGTGAGGTAATATCCTTTATTGGACTAATTTATTGGACTGTATTGAACAATAATAATGCATCTAATGGAGCATCCGGGCTCTGACAATGCCCATTCCCAGCTGCTTCAGAGGAAGAGGAAAGAAACCCATAATGCACTAACAGTCTAAATGACAGTAACATGTCCATGACGGACTATTCTGACAAGCTCAGGCCATATTTGATTGATGGCTCAAGCAGGAGGGTTGTTATGTCTTTTACATATTTATCCTTTGCCAGTGTAAGCTGAGGCTGCAGGACACCTAGCTATTTCCCTATTTTCTAAGAGAACTGTTATTTTATTTTTACTTAGGTTTTTTATGACAATGAGGCAGCTGTCAGAAGAAAAGTACAGTATGCAATGAAATTTACTGGTGACCTGATCAAGTCCTGATCATTCCTTCCTCCTTATTGCAGCAGGAATTCAACAAAATCCTCCCACCTCCTGCCCCTGGGTGGATTGGGCTAAGGAATTTTTTTGGTGGGAAAAGCAGCAGGGGAGGGAAGATAGCCCCTGTCACCAGATCCTGAGTTTCCCAGGGCTGGAAGTCATTCTGGTGATCTGGTATTTCACTCAGTCAGCTACACACCCATGTGCAGTGCACCACTCACTAAGTGTTCCTTTGGCAAGCGGAAAAGAATAATCTATTGCTATTGCCAAGTATGGGCTCAGTTCTGGTACCCTTATCTCCACTGGTAGCAACTTACTCCATGAGTATTCCCACTCCCATAGCTTGGGAGGGCTATTTCCGTACCCTGTTGCAATTTTCAAGCCTGTGCTATTTTGGCCTTGTGGCTGTTCAAAGAAGAGTCATGAGAATTTGTTATAATGGAAATGCACTAGTTTGGTGCTAAAGCCAGCCTTCCCAATCCTGCCTGGCTCCTACCAATCACAGGGATGTGGAGGTCCCACCTGATCTGGGTATGATGGAGTAACTTCAGTCTGCCCATAGAACCAGCCAAGCTCCCAAACAAGACACTTGACAAGAGAGTGAAGCAGGACACAGAGACCTTTCTGTTTGCCACTGGCTTTTCCCAGCCTCGCTCACTGCCTGAAGCCTACTACAGCAAACACCCCAGAAGAACAAGTGGAGCTGAGAGAGAACAGTCCCCAAATATAGCCATGGGACTCAGCTGGGAATTAGATACCAAATTATTGAGCTGAGATACACATTTGAATATAGTCCCCACCCCTTTGGACTTTGCTAGTTCCTGGACACTGAACTGAGGCTCTAGGGGTCCTACTCTCTGGCCTACAGAACACTGGCTGCAGACCCGCTGGATGCCATTTCCCAGGCAGCTTCAAGCCTAGGGCAGGGTAGCCTGGAAATGCTTTAAAAAAGCCAGTGGGGAGCTTTGGCTGGAATGATTGATATAGGCAGTTTTGCTGGGCCAGGGAGGAGCCAGAATTCCTCAGTGCCTCAGTGGGAGGGAACAGGCTGACTGAAGGACAAAGGGACCAATTTGGGTTTCATATTTGATTGTTTGAGTTTGGAGCTGGGAGACGAGCAGCACCGCCCGAAGAATCTGTACTCAACTCCCTTTCTCCAACCAAAGGGAGGCTTTGAACTATTGGGGGATTTAGTGTGTGACTTAGGAATGCCAGCCCTGCAGAGACCAGAGATCAGAGGGGAAGAGAACAAACCCAGTGCCAGCTATCTAGAGCCAGCTGGAACCTCCCAAGACTCCAGACCAGGGAGCCAGGAGAGGGCCTAATCTCACCTGGGGGTGAAGACACCTTAAGGGAACCCCTTTCTTTTTGTTTAAGCCATCCAACATTCACAGAACTTGTCTCAGGACTTATCCCCAGCACACCATCTGCCTGGAAAGGTGCTAGGGAGGGAGCTGGGGGGTTTAGTACAGTGGTGAATATAGGGCGATGGGGCATTTGTTAGATTGTTGATGTTTTAATACTTTAGTTAATCTTAAGCCTTTCCTTAGTTGATTTTAACCTCTTTCCAGTTGAGAGTGGAGTCCCCTAAGGATCTGTACTGGGACCAGTGCTGTTCAACACATTCATAAATTATCTGGGAAAAGGGGTAAACTTGGTAAAAAGTGAGGTGGTAAAGTTTGCATATGATACTAAATTAGTCAGAATAGTTAAGTCCAAAGCAGACTGTGAAGAGTTACAAAGAGATCTCACAAAACTGGGTGATTAGGCAACAAAATGGCAGATGAAATTCAAGGTTGATCAATGCAAAGTAATGAACATTAGCAAACATAATCCCAAATATACATACAAAATGATGGGGTCTAAATTAGCAGTTACCACTCAAGAAAGATCTTGGAGTCATCGTGGATAGTTTTCTGAAAACATCCACTCAATGTCCAGTCAAAACAGCTCACAGAATGTAAGGAATCATTAGATAAGTGATAGATAATAATAAGAAAATATCATAATGCCACTATATAAATCAATAGTCCTACCACACTTTGAATACTGAATGCAGTTCTGGTCACCCCATCTCAAAAAGATATATTAGATTTGGAAAAAGCACAGAGAAGGGCAACAAAAATGATTCGGGGTATGTAACAGCTTCTGTATGAGAAGCGATTAAAAAGACTGGGACTGTTCAGCTTAGAAAAGATACAACTAAAGTGGGATATGATAGATGTCTATAAAATCATGACTGGTCTGGAGAAAATAAGTATTATTAACTCTTTCACGTAACACAAGAAACAGGGGTCACCCAATGAAATTAATAGACAGTAGGTTTAAAACAAACAAAAGGAAGTACTGCTTCCCAGAACACACAGTCAATCTGTGGAACTCATTGCCAAAGGATGTTGTGAAGGCCAAAAATATAATGGAGTTCAAAAAAATAATGAGATAAGTTCATGGAGGATAGTTCCTTCAATGGCTATTAGCCAAGATGGTCAGGGATACAAGCCAGTGCTCTGGGTGTCCCTAAATCTCTGACTATCAGAAGCTGGGACTGGATGACAGAGAATGAATCATTAGATAAATTGCCCTGTTCTGTTCATTCATTCTGGTGTGTCAGGCACCAGTCACTGTCAGAAGACGGGATACTGGGCTGAATGGATTATTGGTCTAACACAGTATAGCTGTTCTTATGTTGCTTCCCTAGAGCCTTTGTTTCCTGTCCCCAGTAAAGTTCCCTGTGTCATACCGTTATTTTTGAGTGTGGCCTTTCGTTGCTGGGACTTGTATTAGTGTATTGTGTTGTTCATGTACTAGGTTATATTCATTGTAAATAGATAAATAGCATTAGTCATTTTCCCAAGGGACAGCACCCCTGTGTCCCAAGCACAGACAGGAGTCACCTTGGGTGGAGGCACCAGGTGCTGAAATAGAGAACCCAGGACTCAGTGCACGCCAGGAGGAGAGATAAGCCACTCTGATTATCAAGCAGCAGGGAAGAGGCTTAAGTCACACAAGGGAAAGGGGGACTACATGAAATACAGTGTTGACATTTCCCTCAGAGACCTGTTTCTGCAGCAGGGAGGGCTGAAGGAGCCTCTGACTCCTGTGAGGCAGAACAAAGCTATCAGGGAGTCACGGACTGCAGGGGATGGGGAATTCCCTTGCAGCCAGTGAAAGACAGGTTTGATTCTGAACCCAGGCTTCAATCAGGCAGAGGTACCCTTCCTTTCTAAGGGAGCTGGAAGTCCTAGCACAATGAAGAAACACCCATTATTCATACTTTTATCAAAAATGGATGAAACATTTTTGTTTAAACTTTCCAGAAGAAAGAAAACAACATCACTGCATTTGAGGAAAGGCAGTGACTGAGCACTTGCAACTCCAACTGTGGTTATTTCACTAAATTGTGAGCAACTGATAATAGTAGAGTTTTATAATGGAAAGTCCATATCCTCTTTCTCTAGAAGGGTGACTGCCATATGAGCTGTGATGTACAGGTTTATGATGAGTGAATGACTGTATTCACTAGAAATATATGGAAATACACTCCTCTTACCTAATCTAGCGCTCAGTGTTCGTAGCACTGAAAGAAAGGCAGACAGAAGGTCAAGATAGTCTAATTCAGACCAATCTAATTCACACTGAAGTCAATGGAAGCAATCATACCCTTTATCCAATTAACTACTCCTGGAAGAGCAAAAGAAATTTAAAACTTCATACTCCCCTACAGTGGATCTTGGCACATGAAATAACCAATCATATTTTCATGTGTGCACTGTCATTGTGACTGGGTGAAATGTGCCCCTTGCTGATGGATTATCAGGTATACAGGAAATCTTACCTTCTTCAGAATGCTCTTGTTTCTTTCCTAGAGGAGGAGAAGCAAACAAAGGACAATTTTCATTTGACTAAATGTTTCCTTTTTATCATTACCATGCACACACACTACTCCCACTGAAATTCATGAGCAATTCCTGTTGACTGCAATGGGAGCAGGAATAAGTCTATGGTCTCCATTTATTCCTGTCACACTCTAGGATTCTCTTTAATGTCAAGCTGCTCCGCCACCCCTGCATCTCCTCTTCAAGATTAGGAACCCCTCCCTATTTTGAAGAGGAAACACTCCAGTGAGAGGGTCCTGGAGTTCCCAGTAGTTCCACACCCCCACTACGCTAGAGGATGATCTGGCCCTTAGTTCCCATAAGGTCCACTTGGGAAGAGGGATAGAAACATTGTTTAAATCCTGCAGAATTACAGACTAGTTGTAGGGTGGCTGGGTGGTAGGGTCAAGGAATATTTAGACGCAAATCCACCCAGTGGTTAGGGTACTCAAATGGGATATCCTTAAATTCCCCTCTCTGTCTGCTGAAGGGAAGGGATTTGGAGACATATTTCCTACCTTTCAACTGACTGGCCTAACTACTGGACTATGAGTCTTTCTCAATCTCTCTCACTGAAGCTGTTCCTCTTTAATTAAATACATATTAAGTGTGCGTATGCGCATCACCTTATAAGTTGGAGACCCAAGTTCACGGCCCACCTTTTCCTGAGGGGGAGTAGGGATTTGAACCTACAGCACACACTTTTCAGGAGGCTGTGCTCACCGTTCACTTATGGGACATCCCGATGTGAGGTACTTTGAGTCTCTCCTGTTGAGCCTCTTCTACTTAGTATAAATAATTGAAGAGTCATTACAGCAGGAGGACTGGACACTGTTTTCAGCCATTAACAGACAAGATTGCCGGAGTGTCCATACTGGAATATCCCATAGCCCAGTGGTTAGCACACTAGGAGGAGTGGAAAACCCATGTTCAAATCCTTTCTTCTCCTCAGAGAGTGGGGGGAATTGAACCTATGGTCTGTTACATCCCAGGTGAATGCTGTAACCACAGGGCTAATAGTTCTGAGGTGGCAATTACCACCCACAGATTCTTAATGGGACCCAATCCAGTAGGCCATCTGTGATTACACCTAATGGAATAGCCCCTCCCATGATATAGGCAGAGGAATGCCTATCTGCTTCTGGTTCATGGACCACTCCGGGGCTTAGAGTGAGGCAGCAATATACGTGCCCACAAAGTAGAAAAATCAGTACCAAGGGAACTTTTACAGTTAAAGCTTATGTGTTCAGTGAGTTTAGGTGACTACAGTTAGGTGGCAACTGATTGAGAGTGTTTTGAATAGCATCGGACGCTAAGACTGAGGATTAGACACCTGAGCCCTATCAGTATCCGCCAACTAGGCGTTCCCTTGCCCCCGCCTTTGTGGATCTGGATGTAAATGCCTACATCACTTTTGAAAATTTTACTCTCTCCCTTCTCAAAAATTGAAGACATTTTGAAAGGTTACAGAGTGGCTGGGTTGCAATTTCATTTATCCCTAGACAGGCCATACATTTTTCAAAGCTGGAGGAATTTTGAAAACTTGCAGACTGGAAAAATGAAAAAAAATAAAAAAAGACAAAACAAAAAACCTAAACAGCTTGCATTCTATTTCATTCAGTGTGGGAAAAGGGAAATAAAGGGAGAAAGAGAGGGAAAAATCATTTAAAAAATGGAAAACCAAAATTTAGCAAAACAATTGTTTTTTTTATTTCAAAACTTTCCTCTGAAAAATTTTAAAAAATGAATTATTTTTTTTATTGTGTAATAGAAAAAAATGGATTTTTTTTACCAGCTGCAATCATGGCATTCTCAGCCAATATGCAAGGTGGGTTAACAAATTTTTGCTTCCTGTGAACAGCCTCAACCCTGATGCTCCAAACCAAGCCTAGATAAAGAATATTCCCAACAATACACTAGTGAAAAATAATCCCAGTTATGTCTAGCTATTTTAGGTTTTATATGGCCCTCATCACCAATCATTGATGGAGAAGCTACAGCAAACTTCCAATTCTGCCTCTTGCTGATCAGTGCTTCTCTTTGTTTCTTCAGCAAATATACAAGTACACACAATTCCACCACATGCTCCATCTCTCCTCAGTTTGAGAAGGCTGCATAAATGAAAACTTACCCCTTCCCATCCGTAGTTCATCTGCAACAGAATGACATACATTTGAGTAACTACATATTTTTGCCTTTTTCTGTAAACATTTGGTCATTGATTTTGGATTGGTGCCAGTTAAGTCTGAGCCATGGAGGATGTGGATGTTTAAGGAATTAGCTCCTCGTCCACCTCACAGCCACGAAAGTCAAACAAGATCAGCATTTCAGTTTTTAAAGTCCATTATTTTCCCCCTCCTATTATTAAGAATGAAGTGGGATTGAAATCCACCATTAGAGTTGCTTATCTGATTCCTGGACTTCTCACTGTTGCTGAACACACCAGTACAGGCCACTCACCAGGTGGCAACTCCACCCTATCTTATCCCTCCCTCCTCTGACTGAGTGCAAGGCTACAGACATTAATGCAAACTTACCTCTTTCCAACTGTAATTGTTCTGCAAAGGAATGACACACATTTCACAAACAACATCATTTTTGCCCTGTTTTCTAAATCAGTTTTTATGGGGTAGGAAATGGGGTATGTGGCTGCAAGGTGTGAGCTACAGGGATGATTATGGATTACGGAAATGATTATGGATGCAGATTGATGAGGAGGTAAGGAACAAGTTCCTCCCACATGCCCCATTCACATAAGTCAACCCTAATCAGCATTTCACAGTTTCCAAAGTTTGTAATATTGCCCTCTTATTATTCAAAATGAAGTAAGATGGATGAATTGAAGCCCAGCATTGGAATCAATTATCAAGTCAGTTTGCAGCCTCTGACTGTTTTTGGACTCATTCTGGATGAACACTACAGTATGCACAGCTGCTACAAACTCCTCTTTAAGTCTGTGGCTGCCTGGGAGGCTGCACTACATTCTCTCAGAAGATGACTTTGCTACAAGGAGCCAAGCCCACATGCACTCTAGGCTGGAATACTCAGTATAGGAAGTAGGAATAATTTCATTGACCTTCAGAATAAAATCATATGGTCCAGAACAGATCAGCCAGTCTCCCCAGTGACACTCGTGCATCAATGGGGTGCTTCACACATTACATTGGCTCTCCCAAGAATCCTAAATCAGTTTGGTGGCCCAGATACACAAAACAGTGTAGGTCCTTAATTCCCACCTAGTCAGATAAGTCCAAAATTTAAGTTGACTTACTCTGGAGATGCCTAAAACCCCACTGCATCTATTTTCCCTGTAAAAGTGCCATTAAGCTTCTTCACAGCCACCTCATTCTGAGCATCTGGGCACAGCTCCCATGTCTAAGACTCAGAGGGATCCTCAAACCAGGTGAAACCAGACATTGTGCCAACCACCTGGTCTGGAGGGGCTGATCTGGTAGATGTCCTCAAAGCTCAACTAACTCCACACAATGCCAGTGAAAGCAGGACTGAGCTCAATGGATAGAGACTTCATCTTGATTTAGTTGGTGATTGGTCCTGCTTTGAGAAGGGGGTTGGACTAGATGACCTCCTGAGGTCCCTTCCAACCCTTATATTCTATGATCTGGGATGTGGGAGACCCTGGTTCAAGTCTCCCATCTGCCTGAGGAAGAAATGGGATCTGAACTTGAGTTTCTTACCCCTGAGGTGAGTGCCCTAACCACTAGTCTATACAGCACTTCTTATACTCTCTTTGCCCACTGCTTAATGTATATGTAATGGAACAGCTTCAACAGGAGAGATTGTGAGGCTCATATAATATCCCATAGTCCTATTGTTAGCGCATTCACCTGAGAGGTGGAAGACCCAAGTTCAAATCTCCTCTCCACATCCAGATGAAGGGTGGGGGGATTGAACTGGAGTCTCCCACATTCTGGGTGAGTGCTACAGCCATTGGGGCAAGGGTGGAAACTGCTGTTTTCTCCTCCTTCTCCCCCCGCCCCCCGCCAATTTCACATGGAGTTAGATGTGCCCCATGCCATTCTTACAAGAAATGGATTAGGTGCCTGACTCCAGGAGAGGAATCCAGGCCGTGGATCCCAAGTAGAGATTGGTGCCTACCTCCCGGAGAAGGCTGGGGCTTAGGATACATCCCTCACCTCGGCCTCTGCTATCAACAAGTTAGGCACCTCCCCGCCTATTATGCTGTCCTGTGTGGATCCCATACTGAAGAGCATTTCTCTCCCCATGCATTATATAGGCAGCCTAGGCTTTGTGGATTCTATTTGGTGGCCAGGAACCTATAAGTTAGGTGCTGCAATCTCCAGCACTGCAATGCTCAAGTCCCTTTGTGGATCTGGGCTTTAGTTCCTCCTCCATCTCACAGCCATGCAAGTCAACCATGATCAGCACTCTACCCTCCTATTATTAAGAATGAAGTAGGATCGATGGATTGAGTATCAAGTCGGTTCACAGCCTCCGATTCCTTCTGGACTCCTCATTGTTGTGAGCACTCCATTACAGGCAGCTCACTAGGTGACGACTCCATCCCTGCCTGCTGACTCTCCCCTGCTTGAGTAGAAGGCTACGTAACTGAATGCAAACTTACTCCTGTCCCACCGTACTTGCTCTGCAAAGGAATAACACACAACTGAGTAACAACATCGCTTTAGCCCTTTTCTCTAAACAAATGTGTTTATGGCATACAATATGGAGTAGGTGACTGCAGGGTATGAGCTACAGGGATGATGCAGTGAATTGATTATGGATGCAGACTCCTGAGGAGGTAAGGACAAATTCCATCCATATGTCCCATTCACACAAGTCAGCTCTGATCAGCATTTCACTGTTTTCAAAGCGTGCTACTTAGCCCTCTTATTACTCAGAATGAAGTAGGATGGATGGACTAAAGCCCAGCATTGGAATCAATTATCAAGTCAGTTTGCAGCCTCTGGCTCTTTCTGAACTCATTCTCAATGAACACTCCAGTATGCACAGCTGCTAAAAACTCCTCCTAACCTCTGTGACTGTCTAGGAGGCTGAACCATATTCTATCAGAAGATGACTTTGATCCAAGGATCAACGACCACATCAACCTTAAAAAAACATCATGTGGTCCAGAACACATCAGCCTGTCTCCTCAGCAACACTAGTCCCCCAAAGGTCATGAATGTGGTGTTTCACTCATGACGCTCACTCTCCACAGGATCCTAGGTCAGATTTTGGCCCTCATATATAAGGCCTTGCTTGCTATGGTATCTAATGGCTCTGTCTGTCTGACAGTACAATTTCCCTCAGGAACCACTTTCCAAGGGAACTATGAAAGGATCAGCTAGAACCACTGGCAACTGGCTTTAGAGCTGCTTTCTGAAGGAGCTGAGAATAGCATCAAATCTCACCACTTCCAGAGCAAGTCTGATAGCCACTTGCTTAACTTGGTTTTGCCATAGCCCCAACACAGAGAATGAAGAGAGAATAATAGATTACAAGGCCAGAAGGGACCTATTTGATAATCTAGTCTGACCTCCTGTATAACACAGGCCACCCTCAAAAATAATTCCTAGAGCAGATCTTTCAGAAAAACATCCAATCTTCATTTAAATCTTGCCACTGTCGGAGAATACACCATGGCCCTTGCTAAATTTCACCACAAACCTTGGTAAATTTTCCCAGTATTTAATCACCCTCACTGTTTCAACTTCCAGCCATTGGCTCATGTTATACCTTTCTCTGCGAGACTAAAGAGGCAGTTATTCCTGTTCTCCATGTATGGTACTTATTATTTGTAAATTAAGTAAAGATTAAAATGTATGAATCTATAAATAAAAGTAGATTAAATATTAAACAGATTTGTATTTCATCCTTTAAGTCTTTTTCAGGTCTGACTCAGGTAGAAGTTGAGATGTGAATGGATGTTTTGCATGAATAAATACCGAGAGATTTTTGCATTTTGACAATTCTCCTCAATGGGACTATTTATGTGCGGAAGGATCTCTCATGCAACTCAGAGATTGTGGAATCGGACACCTACAGTGAAGCATCTTTTCTTAAAGTCTGCTGTATAATGGATTATTTAGGGGCTTTGTGATGGGGTGTCCACATTACACAAGGATCGAATGGGTAAATTAGGTCAATTAACATTAGGCTGCACCTGAAAGAAACCTAGGGCGTGCTAGGGCCAAATTGCACATGAAGTCCAGTTGGGGGGAGGGGAGGGAGGACCCAGGCAGGATCTATAAAGAGAGTAAGTTGGCATGCTAGGGGAGGAAAACTGCAGTTGCACTCCCTGATACAAAGGGGAAGAGCAGGAATCTGTAAGGGGAGAGTAGGAAGCTATACAGGGAAAGAGCAGTGAGGGCTGGAAGAGTAAAGCCAGAACTGCTGGGTTGAGGGTTCCTGGATTGGAACCCGGTGTAAAGAGTGGGCCCAGGTTCCCCTACCAGCCACTGGCGGAGTGGCACAGATCAGGCAGTGGGGAGTGGACTGCCATGGACAGTTTGCCCCATAGGACTTTCAATACCCCAGAAGGGGGGAAATATTTAATGTGATTTAGCAGGAGGGGTGAGCTATGGGGAGGACAGTGCTTCCACTCCTGGAACATGAGGGGCAATGGAGTAACTGAGGGGAACAACTGACTGAGTAACTGCAGGAAGGAGTGCCAGACCAGGTGGCAGAGCTAATTCCCCAGATGAGCCACAAGGAGTGAGTGGACGAGTCCCTGTCACAAGCTTATATTTAGACATAGAAATACAGGATGTACATTTGAGTTAAAAAAAATCAGTGAAGCTGCTTAGAAATCTGAGCAAACTTACCATTTTCAATCTGGAGTTGTTCTGAAAAAGAATAAACTTGATCAAGATTTGCAATTTCCTTGTGGTTGAAATTTAGATTTTCATGACCACTGATGACACAGACACAGACTTTAAGGTCAGAAGGGACCATTGTGATCATCTAGTCTGACCTCCTGCACATTGCAGACCACAGACCTTCACCCATCCACTACTGTAATATACCCCTAACCTCTGGCTGAGTTACTGAAGTCCTCAAGTCATGGCTTAAAGAGTTCAAGTTGCAAAGAAGCCATCATTTACATTAAATGAAACATGCTAGTGTTCCCCATAATGCAGAGGAAGGCAAAATCCCCCCAGGGTCTCTGCCAAATATGACGATCAATTAGACCCTGAGCATGTGGGCAAGACCCACCAGACAGACACCTGGGAAACATGGTAGACCAGAATGGCACACAACATTCCAGATGATGTCTCACCACTGCCTTGTATAAATAATGGTTGGACCACGTCCCTGGCTCTACTGGAAATACCTCACCTGCAGCATTCTAGGACTGCATTAGCCTTTTTCACAGTCACATCATATTGGCAACTCACAGTCATCCTGTGATCAACAAAAACATCCAGATCTTTCTCCTCTGTCACTTCCAATGGATACGTCCCCAATTTATATCAAATATTCTTGTTGTTAGTCCCTAAATGAATGACCTTGCACTTTTCACTCTTAAATTTCATCTCATTTCTATTACTCCAGTTAACAAGGTCATCCAGATCTTCTTGTATGATATTCCAGCCCTCCTCCATATTGGCAATACCTCCCAATTTTGTGTCATCTTCAGATTTTATTAGCACACTCCCACTTTTTGTGCCAAGGTCAGAAAGTAAGAATATTAAATAAGATTAGTCCCAAGACTGATCCCTGAGGAACTCCAATACTAACTTCAGTTCACCTTTCAGTGTGACCTGTTGTAGTCTCTCCTTTAACCACTTTCTTATCCACCTTTCAATTCTCACATTAATCCCCATTTTAGCCAATTTAACTAATAATTTCCCATGTGGAAATGCCGTACTGAAATCCAAATAGATTATATCTACTGCAATTCCCTTGTCTAATTTATCAGTTATCTTCTCAAAGAAGATCAGGTTGGTCTGTCATGATCTACATTTTTGTAAAACCATGTATTTGTATTTTATCCCAATTACCCTTAACGTTTATGTCCTTAACTACTTTCTTTCAAAATTTGTTCCAAGACATTGCCTACAAATGAGGTCAAACTAAGGCTTGTATTTTCCCACAGCACTTCCCCCCTTTATTAAAAATAGAAACTATATTAGCAGCTCTCCAGTCACAGGTTCTGACCCCCAAGTTTACAGATTCATTAAATATCCTTGCTACTGGTCCTGCAATTTCATGTGCCAGTTCCTTTAATATTCTTGGATGGAGATTATCCGGGCTCCCTGATTTAGTCCCATTAAACTGTTTGAGTTTGACTTCAACTTCAGATGTGGTAATCTCTACCTCCATATCTTTGTTCCCATTAGCCATGCTGCAACGACCCCTAAACTCTTCATTAGCCTCATTAAAAGCTGAGGCAAAGTATTTGTTTAGGTGTTGTGCCATGCCTAGATTTTCTTTAATCTCCACCCCATACTCAGTATGTAGCAGTCCCTCTTCTTCTTTCTTTGTTTTCTTCTTAACACAAATAGTTAACTTCTGGAATAGCAAGAATTAGCCACGTTCAGGGCTTGATCTAACGCGAAGTAAAATCAATGTGATTCTTTTCATTGGCTTTGATGGGCTTTGAGTCAACCCTGAATTTCCTCATAAAATGTATGTACATTTACATATTGTGGAAAGATCATTTTTGCTATTGAGATTGGAAGAAAAAATGAGTAGAATTTTTTGAGAAGTTACAGTACAGAAGCAGCCTTACTCAGAACCATTCATATGCTGAATTAAGATGTTGTACAGCCAAGCCAATGATACTTTGATGACCGGTGGGAGGAAGGCCAATATTTACAAAACAGATGAAAAAACTTCCTCAGAGGCTACATATTTGAGTGAAAGTGCTTAAAAGTCAGCTTTGACTTACGGATTTTCTGATGGAATATGTCTGAAAAAGAAATGTTGAAATAACACATTCAGAGGTTTTCTCCAAACTGAGTCAGAGAATGTAACTTTTTTTTTTTTAACTAAAGAATCTATTAAGTTATCCCATATATCACATCAACAGAGACTTTCTACTTTGATTTCTGCCATACAAAGGAACTAACGGTAAAACCAGATTATATTTGATTCTGTACAATGGGACAAATGGAATTTTGGCCTGCTTAATATCTGTTCAGATCAGTCTCTTCTTGAGCTCTCCTCTGCTTCAAAAGAAGACTACAATCAATCAATGTACACTCTCTCAGTGCCTTCAGTAAATTGGTTGCAAAGGAAGGACACACATTGTGTAACTACATATTTTCCCCTGTTGTGTAAACCAGTCATCTCAATTGTTCCCTAGTAAATAGTGCTCAGTCTGTTCTGTCCCAGATGAGGAACTCTCCTTGACTCTTTCTTCATGAACAAGTGAAAACATTTCTTGTTATCACCTTTTTAAAGAAGCCCTAACGACCGTACTTACCAAGAGGCCAATATTTGACCTTCCCCCTCCAAACCTCAGAAATCAGAGCAAACTTACTCTTTTCCACCTGGAACTGGCCTGCAAAAAAAAGCCAATATTGTCAATAAATGCATTTTCTTTTCATACTGAGGACTCAGTCCTGCCCCATTGACATCAGTAGGACTACTGCCATTGATTTCACTGAGAGCAGGAACAGCCTCCAAGTAAACAATTGTCACATTTTATATTGCCATATGCCCAACCTGACACCATTCCAGCCCCCAACACAGCTACTAAACCCCTTCAACCCTCTTCCATTGATAAACGCCCAATCCCTGCAACTCCCGTCAGAGAATACCCAGATTTCCTAAGGGAGAAATGCTCTCAAACCAACTCAAACACTCAGAATCCCACTTTTGACCATTGATAAATTACTCACCTGGATTTGTCAATCCCAATCATGCTGACAAGCTCCCTGTCCCTGAAGCCACTTCAGAAAGACTCCCTCCCCACGTGCCTGCCCAAATGAATCATTCAGACCATGTCTATACTTGAGCTGTGGGTGTAATTTCCAGCTCAGGTAGACATACCCATACTAACTCCGATTCATAGAATCACAGAAATGTATGCCTGGAAGGGGTCTTAAGAAGTCATCAAGTCCAGCCCCTTATGCTGAGTCAGGACAAAGTAAATCTCGACCATCTGTGAGCTGTGTTTGTCCAACCTGTTTTTAATAATCTCCAATGATGGGATTCCACAGTCACTCTTAGAAGTCTATTCCAGCGCTTAACTACCGTCATGGTTAGAAAGTTTTTCCTAATATATTACTTAAATATCCCTTGCTGCAGATTAAGCCCATTATTTTTGTCCTATTTTCAGTGGACATGGAGAAAATTGATCATAGTCCTCTTTATAACAGTCCTTACATATTTGAAAACAGTTATCAGGTTCCCTCTTGGTCTTCTTTTCTCAAGTCTAAACACATCCAATTGTTTAACCCTTCCTCATAGATCAGGTTTTCTAAGCCTCTTATTATTTTTGTTGCTCTCTTCTGAACTCCCTCCAACCTGTCCACCTCTTTCCTAAAGTGTGGGGCCCAGAATTGGACACAGTATTCCATTCGGGGCCTCACCACTGCCAGGTACAGTGGGTCAATTACCTCCTGTGTCTTTCACACAATACTTCTATTAATAAACCCCAGAATTATATTAATCCTTTTTGTAACTGCATCACATTGTTGATTCATATTCAATTTGTGAGCCACTATAATCCTCAGATCCTTTTCAGTAGTACTACCACCTAGCCAGTCTTTCCCCATTTTGTAGCTGTGTATTTGATTTTTCCCTCCTAAATGAAAACCTTTGCACTTGTTTTTATTGAATTTCATCTTGTTGATTTCAGACCAATTCTCCAATTTGTCAAGGTTGTATTGAATTCTAATCCTGTCCTCCAAAATACTTGCCACCCCTCCCAATTTGGTGTCATCTGAAGATTTTATAAGCATACTCTGCACTCAAGTATCCAAGTCATTAATGGAAATATTGAATAGTACTGAACCCAGGACTGACCTCTTTGGGATGCCACTAGATACATCATCCCAGTTTGACAGCAAACCATTAATAGCTACTTTTTGACTATGGTCTGCAAATGAATGACATACATTTGAATAAAGTACATGTGTCCTCTAGATAATGTGAACTAACATTTTCTATTCAGGATAACTTAGGGTAAGGAGCTCTTTGGCCTGTGTTACAGCAAGTTTTATATGTGTAAGACATTACTGTAAGTAATTAGGCCTACCCCACACCTATTCACACAAGTCAACCATGGTTATCATTCCATAAGTTTCTATGTGTATTGTTTTTTCCTTGTTATTAATCAGAATGTATTTAGACTGATGGACTAAAAGCCTGCACTGGACTTAACTAACCAGTCATGTGACACAGTGTTCCAGATCCTTTATATCAGATGTCATTCTCTTAGGGCATGTTTAAACTAGAGCTAGGAGGTGTAATTCCGAGCTTGGGTAGACATGCTCACATTAGCTCTGATTGAGCTAGCGCACTAGAAATAGAACTGTAAGTGCAGCAGTGTGAGCAGTGAGAGGGGCTAGCCTCCCAAAGTAGTATCCCATCTGAAACTATAGGTATGTCAATTGGGACTTGTCAGTCATAGAATCATAGAATCATAGAATATCAGGGTTGGAAGGGACCTCAGGAGGTCATCTAGTCCAACTCCCTGCTCAAAGCAGGACCAATCCCCAATCAAATCATCCCAGCCAAGGCTTTGTCAAGCCTGACCTTAAAAACTTCCAAGGAAGGAGATTCTACCACATCCCTAGGTAATGCATTCCAGTGTTTCACCACCCTCCTAGTGAAAAAGTTTTTCATAATATCCAACCTAAACCTCCCCCACTGCAACTTGAGACCATTACTCCTTGTCCTGTCATCTTCTACCACTGAGAATAGTCTAGAACCATCCTCTCTGGAACCACCTCTCAGGTAGTTGAAAGCAGCTATCAAATCCCCCCTCATTCTTCTCTTCCGCAGACTAAACAATCCCAGCTCCCTCAGCCTCTCCTCATAAGTCATGTGTTCCAGACCCCTAATCATTTTTGTTGCCCTTCGCTGGACTCTCTCCAATTTATCCACATCCTTCTTGTAGTGTGGGGCCCAAAACTGGACACAGTACTCCAGATGAAGCCTCACCAATGTCGAATAGAGGGGAACGATCAGTTCCCTCGATCTGCTCGCTATGCCCCTACTTATACATCCCAAAATGCCATTGGCCTTCTTGGCAACAAGGGCACACTGCTGACTCATATGCAGCTTCTCGTCCACTGTAACCCCTAGGTCCTTTTCCGCAGAACTGCTGCCTAGCCATTCGGTCCCTAGTCTGTAGCTGTGCATTGGGTTCTTCCGTCCTAAGTGCAGGACCCTGCACTTATCCTTATTGAACCTCATCAGGTTTCTTTTGGCCCAATCCTCCAATTTGTCTAGGTCCCTCTGTATCCTATCTCTGCCCTCCAGCGTATCTACCACTCCTCCCAGTTTAGTATCATCCGCAAATTTGCTGAGAGTGCAATCCACACCATCCTCCAGATCAGTCCCAATCATGCTGCTTAGAAATCTGAGCAAACTTACCATTTTCAATCTGGAGTTGTTCTGAAAAAGAATAAACTTGATCAAGATTTGCAATTTCCTTGTGGTTGAAAATTAGATTTTCATGACCACTGATGACACAGACACATAGACTTTAAGGTCAGAAGGGACCATTGTGATCATCTAGTCTGACCTCCTGCACATTGCAGACCACAGACCTTCACCCATCCACTACTGTAATATACCCCTAACCTCTGGCTGAGTTACTGAAGTCCTCAAGTCATGGCTTAAAGAGTTCAAGTTGCAAAGAATCCATCATTTACATTAAATGAAACATGCTAGTGTTCCCCATAATGCAGAGGAAGACAAAATCCCCCCAGGGTCTCTGCCAAATATGACGATCAATTAGACCCTGAGCATGTGGGCAAGACCCACCAGACAGACACCTGGGAAACATGGTAGACCAGAATGGCACACAACATTCCAGATGATGTCTCACCACTGCCTTGTATAAATAATGGTTGGACCACGTCCCTGGCTCTACTGGAAATACCTCACCTGCAGCATTCTAGGACTGCATTAGCCTTTTTCATAGTCACATCATATTGGCAACTCACAGTCATCCTGTGATCAACAAAAACATCCAGATCTTTCTCCTCTGTCACTTCCAACGGATACGTCCCCAATTTATATCAAATATTCTTGTTGTTAGTCCCTAAATGAATGACCTTGCACTTTTCACTCTTAAATTTCATCCCATTTCTATTACTCCAGTTAACAAGGTCATCCAGATCTTCTTGTATGATATTCCAGCCCTCCTCCATATTGGCAATACCTCCCAATTTTGTGCCATCCTCAGATTTTATTAGCACACTCCCACTTTTTGTGCCAAGGTCAAAAAGTAAGAATATTAAATAAGATTAGTCCCAAGACTGATCCCTGAGGAACTCCACTACTAACCTCAGTTCACCTTTCAGTGTGACCTGTTGTAGTCTCTCCTTTAACCACTTTCTTATCCACCTTTCAATTCTCAAATTAATCCCCATTTTAGCCAATTTAACTAATATATCTACTGCAATTCCCTTGTCTAAAGTATCAGTTATCTTCTCAAAGAAGATCAGGTTGGTCTGTCATGATCTACATTTTTGTAAAACCATGTATTTGTATTTTATCCCAATTACCCTTAACTGTTATGTCCTTAACTACTTTCTTTCAAAACTTGTTCCAAGACATTGCATACAAATGAGGTCAAACTACATTGCTACTTTTGGCATTCTAGCTCAATCAAAGGCAGTGCAGGTATGTCTATCCAAACTGGAAATTACTTCTCCAGTTCCAGTGTAAATGCCCCATTAGTTAAGGTGAAGTTTCTTTGTGGAGAAGAAGGGGGATAATCTTACAATTTTCAGGTCATTGATAAAAACGTTAAATAGCATAGGCACAAGAATGAGAGGTTATCACCCTGTGCAGTAACTGGAGTTCTTCAAGATGTGTCCCCCTGTGGGTTCTCCACTTCAAGTGTGCATGTGACAATGTGCCTTTAATTGGAGATTTTCAGTAGCAGCGCCTGCTAGGCCTGTGCATGTGCTCTACACAACATCATGCCCTGCACCAAGGCTACATAGGGCTGCTCAGGCAAACCACTCTCAGTTCTTCCCCCACTTCAAAGTCCCATAGAGAGGAAGAAGCAGAGAAGAACGGCAGGTGGGGAACACCTATAGGGACACACACCTCAAAGTACTCCAGTGACTCAACAGGTTGCGTAATCTCTTCTTCTTTTTGTTCAAGAAGCGTACCTGTGGATGCTCCACTTCAGGTGACTACAGAGCATTACCCCAACTGGAGTGGGGAGCTTCAGCTCTGAGTCAGGACTGTGGACAAGACTGCATTCCCAAGGGTAGCCTATGATCTGGAAGATCATACAACATAATGTTTGGAAAAGGCATGCACTGAAGTCCAAGTTGCAGCCTTGAAGATGTCAGCAATGGAAATGTTCTTAAGCAGCACCATGAAACTAGAAAGAGCTCTCATTGAAAGGGCCTAGAAGGAGTTTGCATATTGAGAGATTCATAACAGGAAATGATGCATCCAGAAAGCCATCCAGAGAGCCTCTTACTAGAAACTGTGAATCTTTTAGATGAGTCAAAATTGACCCAAACAGCATGGGAGACTTCCTAAATGGCTTGGTCCAGTCCATGTAAAACACTAATGCCCTCCTGGCATCCAGTGTGTGTACTATAGCATACTTGGTGGTGGAGTGTGGTTTAGGGGACAAAAATGGATGAGTTGGTTAATGTGAAACTCTTATGACACCTTAGGTATGAATTTCAGGTGAAGGAATAATGAAACTTTGTCCTTCAAGAAAACCATAAAAGGTGGATCCACCATTAATGCATCTATTTCCCCAACTCTTTGAATAGAAGTGATGGCCCCTAGAAAGGACATCTTCATAGATAGGCTAAACAAGGAACAGGTTGCTATCAGTTTAAAGGAAGTCTCTTGAGACATTTGAGTACCAACTTCAGATCCCAAACAGGAGTGGGTTCTTTCATCCAAGAGAAAAGGTTCCCCAATCTTTTGATAAATCTCACTGTTGTGAGGTAAGAAAACACTGAGAACCCTTCAACAGGGGAGTGAAAGGCCTTATGGCCACCAAGTGGATTCTAACAGAAGTCAGACAATCCTGTCTTTTTCATTTCCAGGAGGTATTTTATAAAATCGGAGAGGGAAGAATGAGCAGGTGGAAGGGAGCAGAAAGAGACTCCGCCAATTGGAAGGCATTAGATGCACTGTCCTAGGGTTGGGGGTTCCACGACCACCACTCCCAAGAGAAGGAGGCGGGTGGTGGTGGTTGGGGATTCTCTCCTAAGGGGGACTGAGTCATCTATCTTCCGCCCTGACCGGGAAAACCGAGAAGTCTGCTGCTTGCCAGGAGCTAAGATTCGCGATGTGACAGAGAGACTGCCGAGACTCATCAAGTCCTCGGATCGCTACCCCTTCCTGCTTCTTCATGTGGGCACCAATGATACCGCCAAGAATGACCTTGAGCAGATCACTGCAGACTACGTGGCTCTGGGAAGAAGGATAAAGGAGTTCGAGGCGCAAGTGGTGTTCTCGTCCATCCTCCCTGTGGAAGGAAAAGGCCGGGATAGAGACTGTCGAATGGTGGAAGTCAATGAATGGCTACGCAGGTGGTGTCGGAGAGAAGGCTTTGGATTCTTTGACCATGGGATGGTGTTCCAAGAAGGAGTGCTAGGCAGAGACGGGCTCCACCTAACGAAGAGAGGGAAGAGCATCTTCGCAAGCAGGCTGGCTAACCTAGTGAGGAGGGCTTTAAACTAGGTTCACCGGGGGAAGGAGACCAAAGCCCTGAGGTAAGTGGGGAAGTGGGATACCGGGAGGAGGCACGAGCAGGAGCGCGTGAGAGGGGAGGGCTCCTGCCTCATACTGAGAAAGAGGGGCGATCAGCAGGTTACCTCAAGTGCCTATACACAAATGCACGAAGCCTGGGAAACAAGCAGGGAGAACTGGAAGTCCTGGCACAGTCAAGGAATTATGATGTGACTGGAATAACAGAGACTTGGTGGGATAACTCACATGACTGGAGTACTGTCATTGATGGATATAAGCTGTTCAGGAAGGACAGGAAGGGCAGAAAAGGTGGGGGAGTTGCACTGTATGCAAGAGATCAGTATGACTGCTCAGAGCTCAAGTATGAAACTGCAGAAAAACCTGAGAGTCTCTGGATTAAGTTTAGAAGTGTGAGCAACAAGGGTGATGTTGTGGCAGGAGTCTACTATAGACCACCAGACCAGGGGGATGAGGTGGACGAGGCTTTCTCCCGGCAACTCACAGAAGTTACTAGATCGCAGGCCCTGGTTCTCATGGGAGACTTCAATCACCCTGATATCTGCTGGGAGAGCAATACAGCAGTGCACAGGCAATCCAGGAAGTTTTTGGAAAATGTAGGGGACAATTTCCTGGTGCAAGTGCTGGAGGAACCAACTAGGGGCGGAGCTCTTCTTGACCTGCTGCTCACAAAGCGGGAAGAATAGGTAGGGGAAGCAAAAGTGGATGGGAACCTGGGAGGCAGTGACCATGAAATGATCGAGTTCAGGATCCTAACACAAGGAAGAAAGGAGAGCAGCCGAATACGGACCCTGGACTTCAGAAAAGCAGACTTTGACTCCCTCCGGGAACTGATGGGCAAGATCCCCTGAGAGAATAACATGAGGGGGAAAGGAGTGCAAGAGAGGTGGCTGTATTTTAAAGAATCCTTATTGAGGTTACAGGGACAAACCATCCCGATGTGTAGAAAGAATAGTAAATATAGCAGGCGACCAGCTTGGCTTAACAGTGAAATCCTTGCTGCTCTTAAATACAAAAAAGAAGCTTACAAGAAGTGGAACATTGGACAAATGACCAGGGAAGAGTATAAAAATATTGCTCAGGCTCAACGAGTAGTGATCAATGGCTCCATGTCTAGTTGGCAGCCGGTATCAAGTGGAGTGCCCCAGGGGTCGGTCCTGGGGCCAGTTTTGTTCAATATCTTCATAAATGATCTGGAGGATGGTGTGGATTGCACCCTCAGCAAATTTGCGAATGATACTAAACTAGGAGGAGTGGTAGATACGCTGGAGGGCAGGGATAGGATACAGAGGGACCTAGACAAATTGGAGGATTGGGCCAAAAGAAATCTGATGAGGTTCAATAAGGATAAGTGCAGGGTCCTGCACTTAGGACGGAAGAATCCAATGCACCGCTACAGACTAGGGACCGAATGGCTAGGCAGCAGTTCTGCGGAAAAGGACCTAGGGGTGACAGTGGACGAGAAGCTGGATATGAGTCAGCAGTGTGCCCTTGTTGCCAAGAAGGCCAATGGCATTTTGGGATGTATAAGTAGGGGCATAGCGAGCAGATCGAGGGACGTGATCGTTCCCCTCTATTCGACAATGGTGAGGCCTCATCTGGAGTACTGTGTCCAGTTTTGGGCCCCACACTACAAGAAGGATGTGGAAAAATTGCAAAGAGTCCAGCGAAGGGCAACAAAAATGATTAGGGGTCTGGAACACATGACTTATGAGGAGAGGCTGAGGGAACTGGGATTGTTTAGTCTGCAGAAGAGAAGAATGAGGGGGGATTTGATAGCTGCTTTCAACTACCTGAGAGGTGGTTCCAGAGAGGATGGTTCTAAACTATTCTCAGTGGTAGAAGAGGACAGGACAAGGAGTAATGGTCTCAAGTTGCAGTGGGGGAGGTTTAGGTTGGATCTTAGGAAAAACTTTTTCACCAAGAGGGTGGTAAAACACTGGAATGTGTTACCTAGGGAGGTGGTAGAATCTCCTTCCTTGGAAGTTTTTAAGGTCAGGCTTGACAAAGCCTTGGCTGGGATGATTTGATTGGGGATTGGTCCTGCTTTGAGCAGGGAGTTGGACTAGATGACCTCCTGAGGTCCCTTCCAACCCTGATATTCTATGATTCTATGATTCTATGATTTCCCTTTACAAAAACCATATTGACTCTTCCTCAACAAATTATGTTCATCTATGTATCTGACAATTTTGTTCTTTACTATAGTTTCAATCAGTTTGCCAGGAACTGAAGTTCGGTTTATCGACCTGTAATTGCCGAGATCACCTCTGGAGCCTTTTTTTAAAATTGGCATCACATTGCTATCCTCCAGTCATCTGGTACAGAAGCTGATTTAAATGATAGGTTACAAACAACAGTTGTTAGTTCTTCAATTTCACATTTGAGTTTCTTTCAGAACTCTTGGGTGAATACCATCTGGTCATGGTGACTTATTACTGTTTAGTTTATCAATTTCTTCCAAAACGTCCTCTAATGACACCTCAATCTGGCACAGTTCCTCAGGTTTGTCACCTAAAAAGAATCGCTCAGGTTTGGGAATCTCCCTCACATCCTCAGCCATGAAGACTGATGCAAAGAATTCATTTAGTTTCTCCACAATAGCCTTATCGTCCTTGAGTGCTCCTTTAGCATCTTGATCAGCCAGTGGCTCCACTGGTTTTTAGCAGGCTTCCTGCTTCTGATGTACTTAAAACAATTTTTGCTATTACTTTTTGAGTCTTTGGAAAGCTGTTCTTCGAATTCTTTTTTGGCCTTCCTAATTATATTTTTACACTTCATTTGCCAGAGTTTATACTCCTTTCTATTTTCCTCACTAGGATTTAACTTCCACTTTTTAAAGGGTGCTTTTTTACATCTCACTGCGTCTTTCACTTTGTTGTTTAGCCAGGGTGGCACTTTTTTGGTTCTCTTACTATGTTTTTTAATTTGGGGTATACATTTAAGTTGAGCCTCTATTATGGTGTCTTTAAAAAGTTTTCATGCAGTTTGCAGGGATTTCTCTTTTGGCACTGTTCCTTTTCATTTCTGTTTAATTAACTTCCTCGTTTTTGTGTAGTCCCCCTTTCTGAAATTAAATTCTATAGTGTTGGGGTGCTGCAGTGTTTTCCCCGCCACAGGGATGTTCAATTTAATTATATTATGGTCACTATTACCAAGCGGTCCAACTGTATTCAGCTCTTGAACCAGATCCTGTGCTCCACTTAGGACCAAATCAAGAATTGTCTCTTCTCTTGTGGGTTCCAGGACTAGCTTCTCCAGGAAGCAGTCACTTAAGATGTCAAGAAACTTTATCTCTGCATCCCGTCCTGAGGTGAGATGTACCCAGTCAGTGTGGGGATAGTGAAATCCCCCATTATTATTGAGTTTTTTATTTTTATAGCCTCTCTGATCTCCTTCACCATTTCACAGTCACTATCACCATCCTGGTCAGGTGGTCGGTAATATAGCCATACAGCTATATTCTTATTATTAGAGCATGGAATTAATATCCATAGAGATTCTATGGTACAATTTGGTTCATTTATGATTTTTACTTCATTTGATTTATGCTTTTTTTCACATATAGTGGCACTCCCCCACCAGCACGGCCTGTTATGTAATTCTGATATATTTTGTACCCTGGTATTACTGTGTCCCATTGATTATCCTCATTGCACCAAGTTTCTGTGATGCCTATTAGATCAATATCCTCATTTAATACGAGAAACACTAGTTCAATCATCTTATTATTTAGACTTCTAGCGTTTGCATATAAGCACTTTAAAATTTTTTCACTTTTTAGCTGTCTGACATTACATGATGTGCTTGAATGGGACTCTTTTTCATTTGACTGTTTCTCATCAGATCCAACCTGTATTTTATCATCTTCCATCCTCTCCACCTTACTAGGATATAGAGGATCTCCAATAATAGATGCTCCCCAAGGAAAGTCTCTGTCCGAACCACATGCTCCTCCGCACCAGTCGGCTTTCACCCAGCCCTTAGTTTCAAAACTGCTCTATGACCTTTTTAATTTTAAGTTCCAGCAATCTGGTTCCATTTTGGTTTAGGTGTAGCCCATCCTTCCTGTATTGGCTCCCCCTTTCCAAAACGTTTCCCCAGTTCCTAATAAATCTAAACCCCTCCTCCCTACACCATCGTCTCATCCACACATTGAGACCCTGCAGTTCTACCTGTCTAACTAGTCCTGTGCATGGAACTGGAAGCATTTCAGGGAATGCTCCCATGGAGGTCCTGGACTTCAATCTCTTACCTAGCAGCCTAAATTTGGCCTCCAGGGCCTCTCTCCTATCCTTCCCTTTGTCATTGGTACCTACATGTACCACGACCACTGGTTCCTCCCCAGCACGACACATAAGTCTATCTAGATGTCTCGAGAGATCTGCAACCTTCGCACCAGGCAGGCAAGTCACCATGCGTTTCTCCTGGTCATCACAAACCCAGCTATCTATGTTTCTAATGATTGAATCCCCCATAAATATTACCTGTCTCTTCTTATAACTGGAGTTCCCTCTCCCGGAGAGGTATCCTCAGTGTGAAAGGATACTGCAACATCATCTGTAAGGAGGGTCCCAACTATCGGATCATTTTCCTCTGTTCTAGTTGGATGTTCTCCTTCCCTGAGACATCCATCCTCCTCAACAGCACAGAGGCTGTCAGACCGGGAGTGGGACCATTCTACTGTGTCCCGGAAAGTCTCATACATGTACCTTTCTGTCTCCCTTAGCTCCTCCAATTCAGCCACGCTAGTCTCCAAAGCCTGTACACTGTCTCTGATGGCCAGGAGCTCCTTACATCGAATGCACACATATGCCACCTGCCCATCAGGCAGGTAATCATATATGCTGCATTGGGTGCAATAAACTGGATAGCCCCCACTCTGTTGCTGGGCTTCTGCCTGCATTCTCTTTTTACTCCTGAAGCTCATTCCTTTGTTGATGTTTTGTTTTTATCAGGGGGTGCTTTTGGTTTTAAGTTTAAAGCAGTTTAAAGAATGTTAAGTGTAACTAGACTCCCTCACACTTCCCCTCTCAACTCCCTCGCAAAAATCCTGTTAGCCGGTCCTGTTCGCCCACTCCTCTGGTCACTTAGGAGTGGGCTTTTTAAAGCCCTGGCCCCCTGGTTAAAGGGTTGATGGGTGCTAAAGGGCTTAGGGGTCAAAGCCTCATTAAGAAGCTCTCAGCCTTGCCTAGCAAGACTACAGCAAAGGATTCATATGTGCAGGACATGTGTCTACCCCACATCCAGTTCCACAAGTCAACCATCAGCATCATTCCACAGATTACTATGAGCATTGTTTTTCTTTCTTATTAATAAAAATGTATTTTGACTGATGGATTAAACCCCAGCACTGGACTTCACTAACAAGTCATGGGACCCAGCATTCGAGATTCTGTACAGTCTATGTAACTCTCTCAGGGTATGTCTGCACTAGAGCCAGGAGGCAGCATTATCTCCTGCAAATTGTAACCAGCCTCATTTGTCTGAGTGATTCAGCTAGTGTACTAGAAATAAAAGTGTAAGCATGGCAGTGACAGCAGTGTGAGGGGCTATCCACTCAAAATACAATCCCTTCTGAAACACTAGGTACGTGCTGGAGACAACTAGCCCATCCTTCTGCCCTTGAAGATGTCACTACACTGCTAATTTTGGTATGATCATTGGTGAAAATGTTAAATAGATTAAGGCCAAAAAACAATCCCTGTGGGACCACACTAGAAACACACCCACTCTATGAGGATTCCATGTTTGCAGTTACATTTGGAGACCTACGAATTAGTCAGCTTTAAATCCATTTAATGTGTGTCACATTAATTTTATAAAAAGAAAAGGAGTACTTGTGGCACCTTAGAGACTAACCAATTTATTTGAGCATAAGCTTTCGTGAGCTACAGCTCACTTCATCGGATGCATACTGTGGAAAATATAGAAGATCTTTTTATACACACAAAGCATGAAAAAATGGGTGTTTACCACTACAAAAGGTTTTCTTGCTTTGTGTGTATAAAAAGATCTTCTGTACTTTCCACAGAATGCATCCGATGAAGTGAGCTGTAGCTCACGAAAGCTTATGCTCAAATAAATTGGTTAGTCTCTAAAGTGCCACAAGTACTCCTTTTCTTTTTGCGAATACAGACTAACACGGCTGTTACTCTGAAACCTGTCATTAATTTTATATTGATCTAGTATTTTAATCCAAATGGCATGTGCTACCAAGTCAAACACCATACAGAAGTCTACTATATCCACACTATTACTTTTATCAAACAAACATCTAGAGAAGAGGATGCAGGGATGTGCCATCCCTTTCCAGGGGTGGAAGGAGAAACCTAGACACCATGAGGGACTTTATATGATACTAGTGATTATTTTTAAGGTGCTTGGATACTGTAAGCATCAGTATGTTATATCTGTAGATAGACAAATTGATATAATATGGCAAATTATTACAGAAAAAGTAAAAAATTAAAATGTATGAATCTATAATTCAAGTACATTAAGTAGGGAAACAGATTTGTGTTGCATCCTTAAAATATTTGTTCAAGTCTTACCCAGGTAGAAGTGTGGATGTGAATGGATGTTCTATATGACTAACGACTTACAAAATTCTGTATTTGACCAATTATCTTCAAAGCAACTATTTATGTGAGAAAGATACCTCACGTAACTCAAAGTTGGCAGAATTGGACACATACTGAGTGGTATCTTTTTTTTTAAAAGCTACATAATGGATGATTTAGGGACTTCTGTTTAGACTGAAAAATATAGGATATACAGTTGAGTTAAAAAGAAAAATCTCAGTGCACCTGCTTAGAAATCAGGGCTAACTTACCATTTTCACGCTGGACTTGGTCTGTAAAAGAATAAACTTGATCAAGATTTGCATTTTGTTTTTGTTATTGAAAATTAGGTTCTCATTACTATTGACCATGTCAATTCTTAACTTCTGGAATAGCAAGAATTGGGATTTGTAAGAACTTCCATTGGATTACATGGGCTTTGAATCAGCCCCAAAGTTTCTCAAAACTGTCCAATGTATTTTGGAAAGACCTTTTTTGCTATTGAGACTGGTAGAACGAATCAGTACAATTTTTTAAAATGTCAAAGGATAGAAGCAGCCTTACTCAGAGCTTATCACATGCTGCAAAAAGTTGTTTCATGGTCAAGCCAATGGCACACTTTTGTGACTGGCAGGAGGAAGGGAATTATTCAGGAAATGGATGGAAGAACTTTCTCACAGACAGTGGTCAATTTGAGTGGAAGTGCTGAAAAGGCAACTTTGACTTACAGATTATCTGATGGAGAGTGGTTGAAAAAGAAAAGTTGAAATAACACAGAGTTTTTCTCTAAATGAGGCAGAGAACTTTTTTTTTTTAATTTAAGGCTCTCCCAAATTATCAGACACATCACAGCAATAGAAAAATTTCTGCTTTATTTCTTGCCAGAAAAACAAACTGAGGGTTAAACCCAATTGCATTTAATATTGTACAATGGGATTCAGATCTGAAGATTTGTCTGCTCAATCTCAGTTCTATGCAGTCTCATCGTAAGCTGTCTCTCTCCTCTGCCTGGTAAGAAGATTACAATAAATCATTTTTCACTTTCCCAGTGCCTTCCATAGCTTGGTTGCAAAGGAATGAAACACATTTGAAGTCACTACAGATTTTCCCTATTGTGTAAACCAGTCATGTCAATAGACCCCCAGTAAATAATGATCAATCTCTCCTGTTCCAGGTGAGGGAACCTCCTGGACTTCCCTTTATGCACAAATGATCAGGTCTCTCATTATCACCCTCTTAAAGAAATTCTCCAAGAAAGCATTACTTGACCATCCTCCTCCAAACCCTAGAAATCAGAGCAAACTTACTGTTTTCCACCTGGAGCCGGTATGAAAAAAACACAATATTTTCAATAAATGCACTTTTTTTCATATTGGGGATCCAGTCCTGTTCCCCTGACATCAATGGGACTCCTACCATTGATTTCCCTGAGAGCAGGAACAGGCTCAAAGTAAACAAGTATTCTCACTTTTTATATTGTCATATGGCCAACCTGACACCATTCCAGCATCCAACACAGCTACCAAACTTCTTTGGCCTTCCCCCAGTGATAAATGCCCAATCCACACTGATACCGATAAGCGGAAGAATCCAGATTAACATGGGAGAAATGCACTCAAACCCATTCAGAATCCCACTTTTGCCCAGTACTAAGTGACTCACATGTGAAAGTCTCTCCCAAACACTGCAAAAAGTTCCTTGTCCCAAAGCAATTTAAGAAAATCTCCCCTGTGCCACCAAAATAAATCATTAATGGTATACCTACCATTAAGGCAAATTATTAAAGAAAAAGTTAAGTACAAATCAACATGTATATATATATATCAAGTATATTAAGTACAAGACCGCTTTGGGTTGCATCCTTAAAATATTTATTCAGTTCTTACTAAGGTAGAAGTGTGGATACGAACACGTTTTATGTTACAAAAAACTGAGAAAATTCTATATTTGCCCAACTATCTTCAAAGGGACTATTTATGCAGGGAAGGATACCTCATGCTACTCAATGTTTGCAGATTCACACATCAACAGAACAGCATCTTTTCTTAAATTCTGCTTTCACAATGGGTCATTTAGGGGCTTTTATTTAGACTTAGAAATATAGGATATACAGATGAGTTAACAAGAAAAATCTCAGTGCGTCTGCTTAGAAATTGGAAAAACTCACCGTTTTCACGCTGGAGTTGCTCTGCAAAAGAAAAACATTAATCAAGATTTGCATTTTTTTAAATTGAAAATTAGGTTCTTGATACCATTGAGTATGTCAATACCTAACTTCTGGAATAGCAAGAATTACCTACATTCAGTGAACAAATTAGGCCCCGTGAGACTTTTCATTGATTTGATGGGCTTTGATTGTATTACATTATTAAAACTGATATCCTATCCCTCCCTCTTTTGCTGCTTTCAATACCTCTTTCTTTCTCCTCTCCTTCAAGCAAAATTTAGAAACATAGGATATACGTTTCTATTAAAAATGCATATAGAAAGATTAAAAATTGGAGGGAGTCTTAAAAATGCAAATTTACCAATTTCACTCTCAAATTCTTTGGCAAAAAAAATATATTTGATCGACATTTATGTCTTTGTTTTTGGAACCCGTGGTTAACATTGCAGTTGGCTACTTGATTTATTAACTTTATTCATGAGCAGTAGTATGAATGAGCCATATTCATACAAACTCATATACAGTGAGATAAATATTTTGGTCCATGAATTGTGCTATCTGTATATTCAACCACTCTCCCATTCTATATTTGGCCTGTCATTACTGTTTTACTGCTAGAAGAATTATCCTCATTCTTTTGCAATGTAAGTTGACTACTGAATACACAGGTTCTCACATGAGATTCAGGGTGTATTTGAAATCTATTCTCAATTATATCAAGTTCTACATATGATTAGGATAAATCTAATCTGGACAGTAATCCACTCCATGGGAATTAAACAAATCAATATTGTTTTAATTGGAGTTTTCATCAAAGTCCAGTTTTTCCCTCGTGTAACTCAGCTGACTTCACTGGGGTTACAGACAGGATGTATCTGGCCTCTGATAGGTAGTATATTATTTTGAGAGGATGTATGGTCAAGACAACTATATAGCAGATGCAATTCCATGAGATGCTCTATCCCTTCCCTGCTTCACAATAAAGTTATACAGATCAGTACAAACTTTACCACATTTCTCTCGCAGTTCCTCTGCAAATGAAAGACATACATTTGAATAAAATACATGTGCTCTCTAGATAATGTAAACTATGCTTTCTATGCAGGTTTCAGAGTAACAGCCATGTTAGTCTGTATTCGCAATTAGAAAAGGAGTACTTGTGGCACCTTAGAGACTAACCAATTTATTTGAGCATAAGCTTTCGTGAGCTACAGCTCACTTCATCAGATGCATCCGATGAAGTGAGCTGTAGCTCACGAAAGCTTATGCTCAAATAAATTGGTTAGTCTCTAAGGTGCCACAAGTACTCCTTTTCTTTTTTCTATGCAGGGTAACTTAGGATAAGGAGCTGTTTAACCTGTTATAGCAAAACTGCAACAAAGGATGCATGCATGCAGGACACTAGAGCATAAGGAACTATGTCTACCACACACCCAGTCCCACAAGTCAACCATCATCATTATTCCATAAGTTACTATGAGCATTATTTTCCTTCTTATTAATAAGAATGATTTAACTGATGGACTTCCAGCACTGGACTTCACTAACCAGTCATATGATCTAGTGTTCTAGATCCTGTACATTCTACGTAACTCTGTCATAGTATGTATACACTAGATTTGGAGGTGTAAATCACAGCTCAGGTGGACATGACTCTGCTAGCTCTGATTGTGTTAGTGTACTAGAAATAAAGGTGTAAGAGTGGCAGTGACAGCAGTGTGAGGGGCTAGCTGCCAACAGTATAATCTCATCTGAAAAATTATCTATGTACTTGGGGCAGCTAGCCCATCCTGCTGCCCATGCAGACATGACTACACTGCTAATTTTGGCATGCTAGCTCAATCAGAACTAGTGCAGTTATGTCTATCCAAGCTGGAAATTACACCTCGAGCTCCAATGTAGATGTACCGTTAGTGAAGGTGAAGCTTCTTTGTGGATAGGAAGGGTAATAATCTTCCCATCTTCCAGGCCATTGATGAAAATGTTAAATAGAGTAATGCCAAGAACTGATGTCTGTAGGACCTCACTGAAAAACACCCACTCTCTAAGGATTTTGTGTTACGTTTTGAAACCTATCAGTTAGTCATCTTGATTGTATATCATTTTAATTTTATATTCATCTAGCTATTTAATCCAAATGTCATGTGGCATCAAGTCAAATGCCTTATAGACATCTATTACAACAACATTATTACCTTTATCAATCAAATTTGTAAAGAGGAAAAGGAAGGGATGTATCAGATCCCTGGAGGAGTGAAAGGAGAAATCTAGACAACATGATGGGCTTTATACAATAAAAGTGATGATTTTAAGGTGCTTGGATACTTTAAGCATCAGTATTTTATATATTTCTCAACAAACAAATTGATACAATAAGGCATTATTAAAGAAAATGGAGAAAAATCTGTATTTGACAAAGGGGCTATTTAAATGGGGAAGGATACCTCACATAACTCAGAGTGCAGTAACAGTGCAGTATCTGTTCTTAAACTCTGCTACACAATGGAATATTTACAGGATTTTATTTAGATTCAGAAATAGAGGATGTACAATGGACTAATAAAGAAAAAAATTCAGTGCAGCTGCTTAGAAATCAGAGCAAACTTACCATTGTCACGCTGGAGTTGTTCTGCAAAAGAATAAAAATTATCACAATTTGTATTTCTTTTTTGTTATTGAAAATTAGGTTCTCAATACCATTGACTACGTCAATACTTAATTTATGGAATAGCAAGAATTACCTACATACAGTGAATAAATTAGGTCCTGTGAGACTTTTCATTGGATTTGATGGGCTTTAAATCAGCCCCAAAGTTTCTCAGAACAGTCCCTTGTATTTTGGAAAGACCATTTTTGATATTGAAACTGGAAGAACAAATGAATAGAGGTTTTTTTTAAAAAAAAATCACAGAATAGAAGCAGCCTTACTCAGAGCCTACCATATGCTGAATTAAGATTTTGTACAGACAAGACAACGACGCACTTTTGTGGCCAGCAGGATGAAGGACATCATTAAGGAAAGACTGAAAAACTTTCTCACAGACACTTGTTGATTTGAGTGGAAGTACTGAAAAGGCAACTTTGACTTACGGATTATCGGCTGGAGAGTTGCTGAAAAAGAAATGATGCAGAGAATGTCACTAATTTTCTAAGTAAAGGATCTTCTAAATTATCTGATATATCATAGCAGCAAAAAACTTTATACTTTGTTTCCTGCCAGAAAAACAATTTGAGGATTAAATGAGATTGTATTTGATATTGTACAATGGGAGTCACATGTGAAGTTTTGTCTGCTTAATCTCAGATTCAATGCAGTCTCATTGTAAACTGCCTCTCACCTCTGGTTGATGAGAAGACTGCAAAAAATCAATCTACACTTTCCTAGTGCCTTCTGCAGCTTGGTTGCAAAGGAATGACATGCATTCTAGTAACTACACATTTTGCCTTGATCTAGTTATGTACTAGTTATCTCAATGGTCGCCAAGGAAATGAAGCTCAATTTGTTCTGTCTCAGGTGAGGGAACCTCCTTGAGTCCCTTTCATGCACAACTGAGAAGATCTCTCATTATCACCCTCTTAAAGAAATTCACCAATATGGAAATATTTGACCTTCCGCCTCCAAATCCTAGAAATCAGAACAAACTTACTGTTTTCCACCTGGAGCTGGCCTGCAAAAAAAAATATTGCCAATAAATGCACTGTCTTTTCATATTCGGGACCCATTCCTGCCCCATTCACATCAATGGGACTCCTGCCACTGATTTCACTGACAGCAGGAACAAGCTCCAAGTTGACAACTATTCTCACTTTTTATATTGACATATGGCCAACCTGACAGCATTTCAGTTACCAACACAGTTACCAAACCCCTTCGACCCTTTCCCACTGATAAATGCCCAACCCCCATGGATACCCAGCAGCAGAAATTACCCAGATTAACCAGGGAGAAATGCCCTCAAGCCAACTGAGAAACACTCAGAATCCTATGTTTGCACAATACTGAGTTACTCACATGTGCCAGTCTGTCCCAATCACAGTGAAAAGCTCCCTGTTCCTAAGCAATTGCAGAAACTGCCCTCTCCCTATGTCTCCCTAAATGAATCATTCATGGTATGTCTACAGTTGAGCTTTGTGTGTTCTCTGACTGAAATGGAGCAGAAACCACACAGAAAGACTACATTTCAACTTGAGCGTTATTGAAAAAGAAATAAATGCTGCAACATCAACTCTGTAGATTCACTTCCACATCAGGCAAACACTGTTTTATCAATTTAAGATTTTATTAAATTACTAAAACTGGTATCCTGTCCTTCCCTCTTTTGCTATTTTCAAAACCTCTTTCTGTCTTCTCTCCTGCAAGCAAAATTTTGAAATATAGGATATACACTTTTATTAAAAATGCATATAGAAAGATAAAAAATCTGAGAGATTGCTTAAAATGCAGATTTACCAATTTCATTTTGAAATTGGCAAAAAATGTATTTGATTAACATTTATGTCTTTGTTTTTGGAATTTGTGGTTAACATTGCAATTGGCTACTTGATTTATTAACTTCATTCATGAGCAGCAGTATGATTCAGTCGTATTCATACAGGCTCATATTCAGTGAGATAGGTATTTTGGTCCTACCTAATAAAATGTTAAAGTATTTCTAACATCCAGATTATGTAATTTAACCTCTCCATGCTGAGTATGATGTTTGGGAAAGAAAACCAGTGAAATTATAGATTGGTTTATATGAAATTCTGAGACCACTTTTGGTAAAATCTTTGGGGGTATATGAAGAACCACCTTCTTCTCCTGAAAAAGCAGTCAATGGGGGATCAGCCATTAATGCATGCAGTTCACTTACATGCCTTGCAGCATTACTGGCTATTAAAAACACTGCCTTAGCATACAAATAAAATAAATTACAGAGTCCTAAATGCTCAAATGGATGTTTCATCAATTGTGAGAGCACTATGTTTAAATTTCAAGATGGCATAGGGTGTTTTATTGGAGGATATAAATTATTAAGGCCTTTTAAGAACCTTTTAACAATATTATTAGTAAAAAAATGTTTTCCCCTCCACAGTTATGTGATATGCTGGTTATGGTGAAAATATTAAACTTTACTGAGGACAGAGAGAGCTTTGCTTTCTGGGGTACAATAAATACTGTAAAACATAACTAATGGGCGCTGTATATGGATATATACCATACATGGCAATCCACAGTAAAAATCTTTTACGTTTATGACTGTAACATTTTCGTGTGGACTGTTCTGGAATACAACAGTACATTTTTCATCTCTAAAGAATAGCTTTTCTCTAGCACTCCCAGAGTCCTACTCCCCAAACTGTTAGATGGACAGACTTTGAAGATCCAGGTGATAAACCATATCATGTTGTTGTGACACCACATCAGTGGCAGAAGCTCCATTAGTCCTCTTGACAGGTGAATTAAATCTGGATACCATTGTTGTCTGGGCCATGCAGGCACTATTATAATTACCCTGGCCTTGCCCTGTCTTATCTTGTTTATCACTCTCTGAATGAGGGGAAATGGGGGGAAGTATTAAGCCCTGACCAGAGTGTATTAGAAAGGCATCCAGTATTGATTCCCTGTCTCTGTGTGCTCTTGAGCAAAATCTCTGATACTTTCTGTTGCTGCTGGATGCAAAGAGGTCTATTGTCAGATTGCCTCATAAAATGAAGAGATGTTTTGCTATTTCATCTTTCAGAGACCATTTGTGCTTCTGACATGTTGACCTGCTCAGGCAATCTGCAGGAGTGATCTGCTTCCCTGCTACATGAATTGCTATTGGACAAACCTCGGGACTTTCCAAAAGGTCATTGCCGCCCTGCATAATGTCAGGAATGCGTCTCCTCTTGCTTATTCAGATAATATAACACCATTACCACTTGAACAACCTTGCATTAGACTTGAAGTAGAAATTACTTTAAAGCCAGTCTGATTGAGCTCAACTCTAACATGTTGATATGAAGAATCTTTTCTGGAGGGGAGACCAATTAGCTCTGGCTAACAATTTGTTGTTCAAATGTGTGGATGCTTTGGAGGTAAGTATTAATGACGGAAGAGGGGAATTGAAAAGCATACTTTTCACAAATTTTGAACATTTGTCCACACTTTAATGATGCCAACACCTGCTGTGGAATTACTAATTTGTGACACATATTGTCTAAAACTGGTCTGTAATGTATTGCTAACCAGTGCTGCATATCTCTCACATGAAGATGAGCATATAGTTGCCACCAATAGACCCAACAAGCACAGAAAACAATTATTAGTTGTTGAGGAATTGAAATCGGAGATTTATAGACTTTTTATCTTTATAAATTTCTCCTCTGGAAGGAAAGCTTTTGCCATAGTTGAATCTAGTATTGCCCCCGATAAAGATGATCTTTTTAGATGGGATTATATTTTATTTCTCCCAATTTATTTGTAACCCCAACCTGGCAAAAAAGGAAACACATTTGTTTTACATGCAGTAAAGGTCTTCCCTGGATGACGCTCTTACTAGTCAATCATCTAGGTATGGATACACGAACATACCTGGCTTCCTAGGTATACTTCTATGACAGAGAGGGATTTTATAAATATTCTGGGTTCAAAAGGGAGAACCTTATGCTACAAATGGTCCTTTCCCACCATAAAATGTAGCTATTTCCAATTACAAGGTTTTATTGATGTGGAAGGTTGGACATATGACCAGGGAAGAGTATAAAAATATTGCTCGGGCATGTAGGAAAGATATCAGGAGGGCCAAATCGCACCTGGAGCTGCAGCTAGCAAGAGATGTCAAGAGTAACAAGAAGGGTTTCTTCAGGTATGTTGGCAACAGGAAGAAAGCCAAGGAAAGTGTGGGCCCCTTACTGAATGAGGGAGGCAACCTAGTGACAGAGGATGTGGAAAAAGCTAATGTACTCAATGCTTTTTTTGCCTCTGTTTTCACTAACAAGGTCAGCTCCCAGACTGCTGCGCTGGGCATCACAGAATGGGGAAGAGATGGCCAGCCCTCTGTGGAGATAGAGGTGGTTAGGGACTATTTAGAAAAGCTGGACGTGCACAAGTCCATGGGGCCGGACGAGTTGCATCCGAGAGTGCTGAAGGAATTGGCGGCTGTGATTGCAGAGCCCTTGGCCATTATCTTTGAAAACTCGTGGCGAACGGGGGAAGTCCCGGATGACTGGAAAAAGGCTAATGTAGTGCCAATCTTTAAAAAAGGGAAGAAGGAGGATCCTGGGAACTACAGGCCAGTCAGCCTCACCTCAGTCCCTGGAAAAATCATGGAGCAGGTCCTCAAAGAATCAATCCTGAAGCACTTACATGAGAGGAAAGTGATCAGGAACAGTCAGCATGGGTTCACCAAGGGAAGGTCATGCCTGACTAATCTAATCGCCTTTTATGATGAGATTACTGGTTCTGTGGATGAAGGGAAAGCAGTGGATGTATTGTTTCTTCACTTTAGCAAAGCTTTTGACACGATCTCCCACAGTATTCTTGTCAGCAAGTTAAGGAAGTATGGGCTGGATGAATGCACCATAAGGTGGGTAGAAAGCTGGCTAGATTGTCGGGCTCAACAGGTAGTGATCAATGGCTCCATGTCTAGTTGGCAGCCGGTGTCAAGTGGTGTGCCCCAGGGGTCGGTCCTGGGGCCGGTTTTGTTCAATATCTTCATAAATGATCTGGAGGATGGTGTGGATTGCACTCTCAGAAAATTTGCGGATGATACTAAACTGGGAGGAGTGGTAGATACGCTGGAGGGGAGGGATAGGATACAGAAGGACCTAGACAAATTGGAGGATTGGGCCAAAAGAAATCTGATGAGGTTCAATAAGGATAAGTGCAGGGTCCTGCACTTAGGATGGAAGAATCCAATGCACCGCTACAGACTAGGGACCGAATGGCTAGGCAGCAGTTCTGCGGAAAAGGACCTAGGGGTGACAGTGGACGAGAAGCTGGATATGAGTCAACAGTGTGCCCTTGTTGCCAAGAAGGCCAATGGCATTTTGGGATGTATAAGTAGGGGCATAGCGAGCAGATCGAGGGACGTGATCGTTCCCCTCTATTCGACACTGGTGAGGCCTCATCTGGAGTACTGTGTCCAGTTTTGGGCCCCACACTACAAGAAGGATGTGGAAAAATTGGAGAGAGTCCAGCGAAGGGCAACAAAAATGATTAGGGGTCTAGAGCACATGACTTATGAAGAGAGGCTGAGGGAGCTGGGATTGTTTAGTCTGCGGAAGAGAAGAATGAGGGGGGATTTGATAGCTGCTTTCAACTACCTGAAAGGGGGTTCCAAAGAGGATGGCTCTAGACTGTTCTCAATGGTAGCAGATGACAGAACGAGGAGTAATGGTCTCAAGTTGCAATGGGGGAGGTTTAGATTGGATATTAGGAAAAACTTTTTCACTAAGAGGGTGGTGAAACACTGGAATGCGTTACCTAGGGAGGTGGTAGAATCTCCTTCCTTAGAGGTTTTTAAGGTCAGGCTTGACAAAGCCCTGGCTGGGATGATTTAATTGGGAATTGGTCCTGCTTCGAGCAGGGGGTTGGACTAGATGACCTTCTGGGGTCCCTTCCAACCCTGATATTCTATGATTCTATGATACATGGAAATATCTATCTTTTAAATCCAGAGCAGCAATCCCAAACTGAGGATAAACTATGTTGGTTTGCAACTCCAAGTCCTCATGTTAAATCTGAGACCTTTTAGGAATCACATATGACAAAGCTCCAGCCCTCTGTGGAGAAAGAAGTGGTTCAGGACTATCTAGAAAAGCTGGACAAACACAAGTGCATGGGGCCGGATTTGTTGCATCCGAGGGTACTAAAGGAGTTGGCGGATGTGATTGCAGAGCCATTGGCCATTATCTTTGAAAACTCATGGTGATCCTGGGAGGTCCCGGATGACTGCAAAAAGACTAATGTAGTGCCCATCTTTAAAAAAGGGAAGAAGGAGGATCCTGGGAACTACAGGGCAGTCAGCCTCACCTCAGTCCCTGGAAAAATCATGCAGCAGGTCCTCAAGGAATCAATTTTGAAGCACTGAGAGTAGAGGAAAGTGATCAGGAACAGTCAGCATGGATTCACCAAGGGCAAGTCATGCCTGACTAACCTAATTGCCTTCTATGATGACATAAATGGCTCTGTGGATGAGGGGAAAACAGTGCACATGATATATCTTGACTTTAGCAAAGCTTTTGACACGGTCTCCCACAGTATTCTTGCCAGCAAGTTAAAGAAGTATGGGCTGGATGAATGCACTATAAGGTGGATAGAAAGCTGGCTAGATTGTCGGGCTCAACGAGTAGTGATCAATGGCTCCATGTCTATTTGGCAGCCAGTACCAAGTGGAGTGCCCCAAGGGTTGGTCCTGGGGCCGGTTTTGTACAATATCTTCATTAATGATCTGGAGGATGGTGTGGATTGCACCCTCAGCAAGTTTGCAGATGACACTAAACTGGGAGGAGTGGTAGATATGCTGAAGGGTAAGGATAAGATACAGAGGGACCTAGACAAATTGGAGGATTGGGCCAAAAGAAATCTGATGAGGTTCAACAAGGACAAGTGCAGAGTTTTGCACTTAGGATGGAAGAATCCCATGCACTGTGTGACAAAGTTCCTGCTCTACCTTGGTGGGTCTTGCTCTTATTGGTGGATTTGCTTCCCTTGGAGCTTCACGGCAGCCCACACTTGGCCATTTTTCCTCCTGTGTCTGACCAAGAGTTGGGAGGATTTGGGGGGAAACCGGGCCCACCCTCTACTCCGGGTTCCAGCCCAGGGCCCTGTGGAATGCAGCTGTCTAGAGTGCCTCCTGGAATATCTGTGTGACAGCTACAACTCCCTGGGCTATTTCCCCATGGCCTCCTCCCAACACCTTCTTTATCCTCCCCTTAGGACCTTCCTCCTGGTGTCCGATAATTCTTGAACACCTCAGTCCTCCACCAGTCCGCGTTCTCACTCTCAGGTCCTAGTGCCTCTTGCTCCCAACTCCTCACACACACACCACAAACTGAAGTGAGCTCCTTTTTAAAACTCAGGTGCCCTGATTAGCCTGCCTTAATTCACAGAATCATACAATCATAGAATATCAGGGTTGGAAGGGACCTCAGGAGGTCATCTAGTCCAACCCCCTGCTCAAAGCAGGACCGATCCCCGACTAAATCATCCCAGCCAGGGTTTTGTCAAGCCTGACCTTAAAAACTTCTAAGGAAGGAGATTCCACCACCTCCCTAGGTAACGCATTCCAGTGTTTCACCACCCTCATTGTGAAAAAGTTTTTCCTAATATCCAACCTAAACCTCCCCACTGCAACTTCAGACCATTACTCCTTGTTCTGTCATCGGCTACCACTGAGAACAGTCTAGAGCCATCCTCTTTGGAACCCCCTTTCAGGTAGTTGAAGGCAGCTATCAAATCCCCCCTCATTCTTCTCTTCTGAAGACTAAACATTCCCAGTTCCCTCAGCTTCTCCTCATAAGTCATGTGTTCCAGTCCCCTAATCATTTTTGTTGCCCTCCGCTGGACTCTTTGCAATTTTTCCACATCCTTCTTGTAGTGTGGGGCCCAAAACTGGACACAGTACTCCAGATGAGGCCTCACCACTGTCGAATAGAGGGGAACGATCACGTCCCTCGATCTGCTGGCAATGCCCCTACTTATACATCCCAAAATGCCATTGGTCTTCTTGGCAACAAGGGCACACTGTTGACTCATATCCAACTTCTCGTCCACTGTAACCCCTAGGTCCTTTTCTGCAGAACTGCTGCCGAGCCACTCGGTCCCTAGTCTGCAGTGGTGCATTGGATTCTTCCATCCTAAGTGCAGGACTCTGCACTTGTCCTTGTTGAACCTCATCGGATTTCTTTTGGCCCAATCCTCTAATTTGTCTAGGTCCCTCTGTATCCTATCCCTACCCTCCACCGTATCTACCACTCCTCCCAGTTTAGTGTCATCTGCAAACTTGCTGAGGGTGCAATCCACACCATCCTCCAGATCATTTATGAAGATATTGAATAAAACCAGCCCCAGGACCGACCCCTGGGGCACTCCACTTGATATCGGCTGCCAACTAGACATGGAGCCATTGATCACTACCCGTTGAGCCCGACAATCTAGCCAGCTTTCTATCCACCTTATAGTCCATTCATCCAGCCCATACTTCTTTAACTTGCTGGCAAGAATACTGTGGCTGACCGTGTCAAAAGCTTTGCTAAAGTCAAGGAACAACATGTCCACTGCTTTCCCTTCATCCACAGAGCCAGTTATCTCGTCATAGAAGGCAATCAGGTTAGTCAGGCATGACTTGCCCTTGGTGAATCCATGCTGACTGTTCCTGATCACTTTCCTCTCCGCTAAGTGCTTCAGAATTGATTCCTTGAGGACCTGCTCCAGGATTTTTTCAGGGACTGAGGTGAGGCTGACTGCCCTGTAGTTCCCCGGATCCTCCTTCTTCCCTTTTTTAAAGATGGGCACTACATTAACCTTTTTCCAGTCATCTGGGACCTCCCCCGATCGCCATGAGTTTTCAAAGATAATGGCCAATGGCTCTGCAATCACAGCTGCCAACTCCTTTAGCACTCTCGGATGCAACGCATCCGGCCCCATGGACTTGTGCTCGTCCAGCTTTTCTAAATAGTCCTGAACCACTTCTTTCTCCACAGAGGGCTGGTCACCTTCTCCCAATGCTGTGCCACCCAGTGCAGTAGTCTGGGAGCTGACCTTGTTTGTGAAGACAGAGGCAAAAAAAGCATTGAGTACATTAGCTTTTTCCACATCCTCTGTCACTAGGTTGCCTCCCTCATTCAGTAAGGGGCCCACACTTTCCTTGACTTTCTTTTTGTTGTTAACATACCTGCAGAAACCCTTCTTGTTACCCTTAACATCTCTTGCTAGCTGCAACTCCAGGTGTGATTTGGCCTTCCTGATTTCACTCCTGTAAGCCCGAGCAATATTTTTATACTCTTCCCTGGTCATTTGTCCAATCTTCCACTTCTTGTAAGCTTCTTTTTTGTATTTAAGAGCAGCAAGGATTTCACTGTGAAGCCAAGCTGGTCGCCTGCCATATTTACTATTCTTTCTACACATCGGGATGGTTTGTCCCTGTAACCTCAATAAGGATTCTTTAAAATACAGCCAGCTCTCCTGGACTCCTTTCCCCCTCATGTTATTCTCCCAGGGGATCTTGCCCATCAGTTCCCGGAGGGAGTCAAAGTCTGCTTTTCTGAAGTCCAGGGTCCGTATTCTGCTGCTCTCCTTTCTTCCTTGTGTCAGGATCCTGAACTCGACCATTTCATGGTCACTGCCTCCCAGGTTCCCATCCACTTTTGCTTCCCCTACTAATTCTTCCCGCTTTGTGAGCAGCAGGTCAAGATTGCTGGATTGCCTGTGCACCGCTGTATTGCTCTCCCAGCAGATATTGGGTGATTGAAGTCTCCCATGAGAACCAGGGCCTGCGATCTAGTAACTTCTGTGAATTGCCGGAAGAAAGCCTCGTCCACCTCATCCCCCTGGTCTGGTGGTCTATAGTAGACTCCCGCCACAACATCACCCTTGTTGCTCACACTTCTAAACTTAATCCAGAGACTCAGGTTTTTCTGCAGTTTCATACCTGAGCTGCGAGCAGTCATACTGCTCCCTTACATACAGTGCAACTCCCCCACCTTTTCCGCCCTTCCTGTCCTTCCTGAACAGCTTATATCCATCAATGACAGTACTCCAATCATGTGAGTTATCCCACCAAGTCTCTGTTATTCCAATCACATCATAATTCCTTGACTGTGCCAGGACTTCCAGTTCTCCCTGCTTGTTTCCCAGGCTTCGTGCATTTGTGTATAGGCACTTGAGGTAACCTGCTGATCGCCCCTCTTTCTCAGTATGAGGCAGGAGCCCTCCCCTCTCACGTGCTCCTGTTCGTGCTTCCTCCCGGTATCCCACTTCCCCACTTACCTCAGGGCTTTGGTCTCCTTCCCCCGGTGAACCTAGTTTAAAGCCCTCCTCACTAGGTTAGCCAGCCTGCTTGCGAAGATGCTCTTCCCTCTCTTCATTAGGTGGAGCCCGTCTCTGCCTAGCACTCCTTCTTGGAACACCATCCCATGGTCAAAGAATCCAAAGCCTTCTCTCCGACACCACCTGCGTAGCCATTAGTTGACTTCCACAATTCGACGGTCTCTACCCAGGCCTTTTCCTTCCACGGGGAGGATGGACAAAAACACTACTTGCACCTCAAACTCCTTTATCCTTCTTCCCAGAGCCACATAGTCCGCAGTGATCCGCTCAAGGTCATTCTTGGCAGTATCATTGGTGCCCATGTGAAGAAGCAGGAAGGGGTAGCGATCTGAGGTCTTGATGAGTCTCGGAAGTCTCTCCATCACATCGCGAATCTTAGCTCCTGGCAAGCAGCAGACTTCTCGGTTTTCCCGGTCGGGGTGGCAGATAGATGACTCAGTCCCCCTGAGGAGAGAGTCCCCGACCACCACCACCCGCCTCCTTCTCTTGGGAGCGGTGGTCGTGGAACCCCCAACCCTAGGACAGTGCATCCCATGCCTTCCAATCAGCAGAGTCTCCTTCTGCTCCCTTCCCTCAGACGTATCATCTGGTCCACTCTCCGCATTAGTACCTGTGGAAAGAACATGAAAACGGTTACTCACTTGTATCTGCCCTGCTGGTACATGGACATTCCCCTTTTTTCTTCTGGAGGTTACATGATGCCAGATTTCTTTACCACCCTTCTGTCCCCGATGTGCAGCCTTCTCTGAATCTTCAGAACCTTGTGCCCGTAGAAGCCTATCCTGACATCTGTCCAGGAAATCTTCAGTTTCTCTTATGCAATGCAGGGTCGTTACCTGTTGCTCCAGACCTTGAACCTTCTCTTCCAGTATGGAGACCAGCCTGCACTTTGTACAGACAAAGTCGCATCTGTCCTGTGGAAGAAAGACAAACATAGCACATCCAGTGCAGGTCACAACAGCTGAATGCCCCCATCCATATTACCTTCTATGAGCTTCCTCAGGAGTTGTAGTAATTACTCAGAGAATCCGGCAAGATGTAAGCCTCAGTGGTCTCTCCCCAGGCAAACTCCTTTTGTTAGCTGCTCTGCTGTTCGCTGCTCAGCTAGTTCGCAACTGACTGGCTTTTTATGCAGCCAGGCCCACTTAAGGCTCACCTGGAACAGAGCACACCCAGTTCCCGCCCTTTTCAAACAACCAATCAAGCATACAGCACACAGTCACACTGTCCTCACAACAAACACTCAGATACTCACCAACACAGACTCCTTAATGCAGCCCTTAGCGTACCTCCTCTCAGGCAGATCCGAGGCAAACTACTTTTGTTAGCTGCTCTGCTGTTCGCTGTTGATTCTAGCAGCTTCTTGATTGGCTGCAGGTGTTCTAATCAGCCTGTCTTAATTGTCTCCAGAAGGTTCCTGATTGTTCTGGAACCTTCCCTGTTACCTTACTCAGGGAAAAGGGACCTACTTAGCCTGGGGCTAATATATCTGCCCTCTATTACTCTCCTATAGCCATCTGGCCCAACTCTGTCACAACTGCTACAGACTAGGGACCGAGTGGCTAGGCAGCAGTTCTGTAGAAAAAGACTAGGGGTTACAGTTGATGAGAAGCTGGATATGAGTCAACAGTGTGCCCTTGTTGCCAAGAAGGCCAATGGCATTTTAGGCTGTATAAGTAGGAGCATTGCCAGCAGATCGTGGGATGTGATCATTCCCCTCTGTGCGGCATTGGTGAGGCCTCATCTGGAGTACTGTGTCCAGTTTTGGGCCCCACACTACAAGAAGGATGTGGAAAAATTGCAAAGAGTCCAGCAGAGGGCAACAAAAATGATTAGGGGACTGGAATATATGACTTATGAGGAGAGACTGAGGGAACTGGGATTATTTAGTCTGCAGAAGAGAAGAATGAGGGGGGACTTGATAGCTGTTTTCAACTACCTCAAAGTGGGTTCCAAAGAGGATGGATCTAGACTGTTCTCAGTGGTACCAGATGATAGAACAAGGAGTAATGGTCTCAAGTTGCAGTGGGGAGGTTTAGGTTGGATATTAGAAAAAAACTTTTTCACAACGAGAGTGGTGAAGCACTGGAATGGGTTACCTAGGGAGGTGGTAGAATCTCCTTCCTTAGAGGTTTTTAAGATCAGGCTTGACAAAGCCCTGGCTGGGATGATTTAGTTGGGGATTAGGTCCTGCTTTGAGCAGGGGGTTGGACTAGATGACTTCCTGAGGTCCGTTCCAATGCTGATATTCTATGATTCTATCATAAGCTTCCCATCTTTATTATCAAGCTTATGAGACTTATTCCTCTGCTCTTGATGTGGAGAGGCATGAAATTGAGGCAGAGGATAATAATTCCTCCTCTGACACTGGTAAGGAATCAATGAAGCTGAAAATATTATCTTTAATATCTAAACACTGGATCTGTACACAATCTCTTAGCATAGTAAAGAAACCCAGAGACCCACCTGTAGCTCTCACATTTTTCATTTTTCTGTACACTTAACAGACTTTCCCCTTCAAAGGGAAGGTCTTCAGTCTTCATCTTAGTGTTGAGAGACAGGCTTACTGACATAAGATATGCATGCCTTCTGAAAGAGATGGATGAAGCTATTGCCCTAACAGAAGCATCTGAACAGTGAAATGCTGCTCTGAATTGATGTTTAGTAACATTCTGTCCTCCTGTAAGTAGAGCAATTGCTGATCTCTGATCTTCCTCCGGTAAAACTTTGATAAAAGATAGCTTTTCCCCCCATAGCTGGTTCTGATAACCTGCTTTGTCAGCTTCATAATTTGAAATTTGAATTGCTAAAATGGTAGAAGAAAGGGTCTTCCTACCAATGACATCTACACTTTTCCCTTCCTTATCAGAGGGAGCAGAGTGTGATTGAGCACCTCTTGACCTCTGAAAAGCCACCTTTGCAACCAATGGATTGGCATATAGGTGGGTGTGGAACATAACCAAACTTTCTGAGGAAACTAGTACAGTTTTTCAGCCTTCTTCAATAAAAGTTGAGAAGATGAGGGATCCCATCTCCCAGTTCATTGGTTGTAAAGGGAGATTTACAGAGATCAAAAGGTGCACAATCCTTCCAATAAGGGAAGTGTAATTCTTTGTCTAGCAGCTGCTCCCAGTATATCAAATACAGGATGAGAAGATACCTCAGTTGAAACTAAGGACTATCCCATGTCTTTTCCATATGATCCACTAACTCATGGGATGCCACCACATCTTCTGAAGGTGACAAGACTGACTTGTCCCCTACATGCTCATCTGGGGATGTCATTTCTCCAGAGTCTGGATCTGACTTCTGCACTTCCATTGATTCCTCTTCTTCTGATAAAAAATCCCTCCCTGTTGTAGGAGATTTAGCAGGGCTTATGTATTCTATCAGATCCATATCATTTAGATCTGGGACGTGCTCATTTCTGTGTCTAACCGGAGAAAACCTATTCCCATACATAGGGAATTCTTGGTAAGTTACTGGAGAAGGCCATTGTGACATTCGGATCCAAGGTAGTAATTGCCAGTTAGGCCCGAAGCCCACATCTGGATCCAGCAAAATATATATATGCCCGGATGGATCTGAGATATATAGGTGTATGTGCCCATAATACTATCTCTCTTTCTCTCTTTCCCTCCCTCTATGGATCCAGTCCACGAGTCATTTTCCTTCTCTGATGTGAGAATATTCTTGGTTCAGATGGAACCAGAGATAACAATACCTTTGGCTGAAAAAGAGAAATTGGGGCTGGGGGGATTTCTCTGGGAAACCAGAAGGTGGTTTAGGTGATCGAAGGAGAGAAGAAAATTTAAATTCCTCTACATGACCTCCCCTTCCTGTAGAAACACACGTTTGAGCCTTTTTCAGCACATCCTCCTTTTCATTTGTAAAAAGAAAAGGAGGACTTGTGGCACCTTAGAGACTAACCAATTTATTTGAGCATGAGCTTTCGTGAGCTACAGCTCACTTCATCTGTAGCTCACGAAAGCTCATGCTCAAATAAATTGGTTAGTCTCTAAGGTGCCACAAGTCCTCCTTTTCTTTTTGCGAATACAGACTAACACGGCTGTTACTCTGAAACTTTTCATTTGTATAACTGATACAATTTTTAGTGGAGTTGGGGATGGATCCTAACTATGCACCTGTGCCTCAACTACTGTCTGATATAGTACAACGCCACTATCAGTCTCTAGCAACATAGTATTCCCTGGCTTTGCTGATTCCTTATTCCTCCTTTTTTGACCAACTCATCTATATCAGAGAGTATTGGATCTGAGCAGGAATGTCTCCTCACCTTCCCAGGAGGAAATACATCACTGCTCAGCTCCTTAAACATATCTGATTCAGAAGAGTCTTTCCCCTGTGGATTGGCTTTTGTCAGAGAGGCCAATGCCACTTCAGGCTGAATCCTCATGCCTGCCTTGCCCTTCCAGTCGTTATTAACAGGATTGGCTCTAGTCCTAGAGACTGACACCTCAGACAATTTCTTTTTCTGATCTTGACCTCCGGATCCTTTAGTATTATGGGCTCAGGAAGATAGTTTACTTTTCCTCCCTGTAGATTCATCGGAAGTCAATGGTAGTCTGTGAGCTTTCCTGGAACCTTGTCCTGTCCCAGTTCCAGCTGGTTTTGGAACATAAGTGTCTGAAGCCTATTCTGTCTTTCTTTCTTTGCTCTCTTGGTAAATGTAAAGCAAACTGAACACTTGGAGGGTGAGTGTCCTTCACCTAAACATGTATCTGATGCTGGGAACACCACTAGACAAGATGCACACCTTTTGAAACTGGGTTTCTTCTTCATTTCCGTTCAAGTAACTATCTAATCTCCTATCACTAAATGCTAACTAATTCCTAAATATTTGATAACCTATGTTTTAACATTACCCACTAATCATGGATGCAAAAGTATTTCTGAGCTCCACATAAAACTATTCATCTGGTCACAGTGAGAAGGAGCTCACTGCCTCTTTTGTACCCTGGCCCTGGAATGCTCCAAGTTCACTGAGGGGAGGGGTGAAGGAGGTGCACGAGCACTTCAATGGTTATGACTGGCTAGAACTCAACTGTTCAGGGCTGCACCGGTCTGGAGTGTTCCCATGAGTGAGAGTATGCAGAGGACACTTGAAGGAGAAGAATCTCTCTGTGGATGGTCCAGGATCCATGGATAGAGCCTGCTTTGGCTTCAATTTTTAGGTTTTCAGGCTGCACAATTTATCTCCTCTGTGAGCTGGGAAACCCATCCCCCTTGAGAGGACATTCCGCAGGAGAAGCTCATAGATTTCCCAGCAGATGTGCCAAAAATGGTAACAAACTGTAGCTTCCTGTGACAATCTAACACTCCCAACCCAGCACAAATAACAGCCACTCCCAACAATCCCCCGATGAATAATGATCAATGTAACCCAAGTACCAGCTGCAATAAACTTCTCAAATCTCCCTCCAGTTCATCACTGCTGCCCTTGGTTCCTTCAACAATAATATAGTTATTTCTAGCCAATATCCTCTCTCCCCTCAAGAATAGAAAGCTGTACAATTCGGTGCTAACTTACCCCTTTGTCTCTGAAGCTCATCTGTAAAAGAATGACACACATTTGAGTAATTATAAAAAGAAAAGGAGTACTTGTGGCACCTTACAGACTAACAAATTTGTTAGTCTGTAAGGTGCCACAAGTACGCCTTTTATTTTATGCGGATACAGACTAACACGGCTGCTACTCTGAAACTTGAGTAAGTATGTGATTTTTGTCCTTTTCTTCAAGCATCTTTTAAATTGCTTTATTTACCCCCTCCTGATAATTAAGAATGAAGGAGGATTCATGGACAGAAGCACTGTACTGAATTTGACTATCAACCTCTAGGTCCTTCTGGAGAATTTACTGTTGCTGGACATTCAAATACTGCTGCTCCTAAAGATTCCTTCTCAAATCTGTGGGTGGATAGGAGGCTGTTGGCAATATTACGCATATGACTAATGAAATAATTACCCCCACACACACTGTAAACGTCTGAATACAAATGCAGGAAAAAATAGGTTGGAGTTTTAGAAAAATCCTAGGGGCTAATTTACCCAAGTGTAACTACATTGACATCACTGTAGTTACAGATGGGATGAATTTAGCCATATCTATGCAGTGGAATGTTTTCAGATAGAACACATTTCTAAACAACAAATACACAGCATCCACAATTCCACCATATAGCCTCTCTTTTTTTTCTTTTGCTTGAGTAGCAGGCTATATAAATCAATGAAAACTTACTCATTTCTCTCCATTGTTGGTCTGCAAAAGAATGACAACTATTTGAGTAAGAAAATAATTTCCCTCTTCTTCAAAAAAATTCTTTTATAGAGGTTGAGAGGGGGTAGATGTCTGTTAGGTGAGAGTTATAAAAAGACAGCAAATTTTTTTCTTTATTTTTTAGAAAGGCCTAATTCATGATTAGGGCTTAAATAGGGTTGCCAATTTTCCAATTGCACAAAACCAAACACCTGAGCCCCGCTCCTTCCCGAGGCCCTGTCCGGGCTCTCTACATTCCCCCTCCCCGTGTGGCTCGCTCTCCCCCACCCTCACTCACTTTCACTGTGATGGGGAAGGGGGTTGGGGTGAGGGAGGGTGTGAGGGCTCTAACTGGGGGTGTGGACTCTGGGGTGAGGCCAGAAATGAGGGGTTCAGGGTGTGGGAGGGGGCTCTGGGCTGGGGCAGGGAGTTGGGGTGCAGGAGGGGGTGAGGGCTATGGCTGGGGATGTGAGTTCTGGGGTGGGGCTGGGGATGAGAGGTTTGGGGTGCAGGAGGGGGCTCCAGGCTGGGGGGTGGGGCCAAGGGATTCAGAATGTGGGAGGGGGCTGCAGGTTGATGCAGGGGGTTGGGGTGTGGGAGGGGGTGCAGGCTCTGGGCTGGGGCCTGGCATGAGGGGTTTGGGGTGCAGGAGGGGTCTCCGGGTTTGGTGGGGGGCTCTGGGCTGGGGCAGGGGGTTGGGTCTCAGCATTGGGGCACAGGATTACCTCGTGTGGCTCCCCGTCATCAGCACACCCCGTCTAAGGCAGGCTAGTCCCTACCTGTCTTGGTACCACGATGTGCCCCGGAAGTTTCCAGCATGTTCGGGTGCTGGGGTGTGGGGGCAGAGGCTCCACGCGCTGCTCTCGCCCACAGGCACCACCCTCCCCTTCTCCCATTGGCTGCGGTTCCTGGCTAATGGGAGTGTGGAGCCAGTGCTCGGGGAGGGGGCAGCGCATGAAGCCCTGTGGCCACCCCAGCCTAAAAGCCGGACTTCTGGGGTGCAGTGCAGTGCCAGGACAGATAGGGATTAGCCTGCCTTAGACTGCCTGGACTTTTAATGGCCCGGTCGGCAGTGCTGACCGGAGCCGCCAGAGTCCCTTTTCAAACAGGCGTTCCAGTCGAAAACCGGACACCTGGTCACCCTAGGCTTAAATTACTGTGAGACTGCACTAGAAGCTCTGCATTTTCAGCAGGGATACATCTGGCTACAGCTGTGCAGCAGACTGTTCTGTGAGGGAGGGGTGCTCCAGTCAGCAAATATAAAGCAAATGTAAGTCCATCATGAGCTCCATCTCTACATCAATGGAAGGTGTAGTAGGAAGAGGGCCTGAAACATAACCCCATCTATCAACCATAAGCCCAGGTATCAAAGGCCTGGTATGAGGCCTGAGGCCTGGGCTAAAGTAGTTAAAATCTTGCTGCTATAAAGCAAAGTTAAGTTGTGAGCAAGAGGCAGGCCCTGCTCACAGAATTGATTGCAAAGGTATAGCTTGTGTTATAAAAGACTTGGTCCCTACTACATTGTAAACAAACTAATTTAATCTGTGTATTAAATTTGGGTTACTGAAAACAAGAGGAAATGTAAACAAACAAACAATTTTATTATGTTAACTAACTTAAGCTGTTTAAGGTTGCATCCCACAGATAAAAGAAAACAGGCGATATCACACCCCGAACACACCAAACTTACCCATTTCCCCCCGTAGTTGGGCTGTAAAGGAATGACACACATTTGAGTAACAGCAGAGTTTTTGTTCTATCCTGTAAACAAATGTTTTCTACATCGTGTGACTTGGCAAAGGTGGCTGTTAGGTGGGAGCTATAAAAAGGCGCAGGAAAAGCGTAATGGTTCAGGATGCTGATGGATAAGGAATTAGGTCCCCCTCTACTCATACCAGTCGTCCATGAATATTATTGTGACAGATATGGCAATTTCCTAAAATATCTTTGGGATATCTTACTGCACTGTTTTCTCTGTAATGCTTTCACCTTCCAAAGAAATGTGTTTACAAATAAAAAGCTATGCAGTAACTGGTGCCTGCTGGCAATTCCAGCTGCACATAGCCTTTGAAGAGAAAGCAAAGTACAGATGCAGGCCAGTTTAGGCAGACTGGCTTGCTGGGGATATCACATTGTAGGCAGGGAACTGTGCAGCCTGGACAAACCCCAGTCAGGAGGGAGAGAGACACAGATCTCTGCCCTAGAGAGGTGATGGCTGATGAGCCCTCAAGAGACCACAGAGGGGTAATACAGGGAGAGTTGCCCTGAACTGTGATAATCATGTCACAATTTTCAAAATGCAGAGCAAGTGGACAGCCCATTCATTTAGCCTGGCTTTCCCACAGCTGCAAAAAGGAAAACAAAGAGAGAAGTAGGAAATTTGCAAAAAAATGTTTAATAATTATTGCCTGCTAGCTTCTGGGAGGCATATAGACAATATGAGACACTTTATCAGAGTGGTGATTTGTAAGGTGATCAGACACTCTAGAAATGAAACTGCTGGACATTTTGAGGTAAATGAGACAGAATAAGTAAGTCAATAAGTAGAAAGTTTAGAAATATAGGCTATACATTGCAAAGCAGAAAAAAAATCTGAATATCGCTACTTACAAATCAATGCAAACTTACCACAATCATTACAGAATTGGACTGCAACAGATTAAATTAGATTATTATTATTTTTGGTTCTTGAACGTTTGGTTAACAATACACTTAGCTGACTGAATTTTTAACTTTGTGAATAGCACCTATCAACCTTATTCAATGACCCACATAGGGCCAAATATTTTGTGCTATGTATATATTTTACCACCATCCTGCTGTTCCCATCACTGGTTCTTTCTCATGTCTTCCAAGAAAATGTAATTTTTTTTCACAATATACCATGGTCACTGCATTAATTACCTCTCCCACCTGTATTTAATATTTGCTTCTCATATGATCAAAGTTTAGCACATTATGCAAAGATTAGCAGAAATCCACTCTACGGATTAGCCCTCTTGCTAAGAATTAAATAAACCAACATTTGTTCCAATGGGAGTTGTGCAAAAACTGTCATCTAATTCATCCTTGTTATAATCGCACTGACTTCACAACAGGGATGAATTTTGCAACTGCTGTGTAGTAGACTCCACTGATATGGAGCAACACTCTAGATAATAAATATATATCACATACAATTCCTTCATGTCATGCCACAGCTGCAATCAGCAAAGAAGCTGAGGCTAGATCTCCTTAATATAAAGTTCCTGGGGCTTTGGAATACCCTCCTGACCTAGGTCTGAAATAGCATGGATTGCCAAACTTTCAGAGCATGCTTCAGAACTCACCAATATGTTGAGATGTTATCAGACAGAAGGAGTGAAATTTTTATCTGATTTTGTATTTTGAAATAATTGGCAGGGTGCTCACAGCTTGCACATGGGAACATTGTTTAGCTGAGATAAAATAAACACATTTTTACAAATATATTCTTGCTTTTTTGAGAGAAAAGGTGGGTGAGGTAATATCTTTTATTGAACCAAATTCTGTTGTTGAAAGACAAACTTTCAAGCTCACACAGAGTTGTTCTGCAGAGCTGTTCCCAGATCTGAAAAAAAAGAGCTCTCTGTAAGCTTGAAAGCTTGTCTCTTTCACCCACAGAAGTTGGTTCAATGAGAGACTTTACTTTACCCACCTTGTTGCTCTAATATTCTGGGACCAATACAGCTTCAATAACTTTTCCTTGTCTTGGTAGCTTGAGTAGAAGCTTACAGAAATCAATGTAAACTTACCCCATTCCCTCTGCAGTTGATCTAAAAAGAGAGTACACAATTTTCTTTAGTAAAAAAATGATTTAAATGGGAGGAGTGAGTGAGTTGGGATAGGGGTTTGTTAGCTGCGATTATAACAAGATTGCAGAAAAAACCTTGGGGCTTATTTTTCCCTGGTGTAACTACACTGACATTACTGAAGTTACAGCAGAGATGGACTTGGCCACCGCTCTGCAGTGGATTGCTCTGAAAGGGAGCACTGCTTTGATCAGCTAATATGAAGCACTATAATTCCATTATATGCTCCATCCCTTTCTACTTGAGTGGAAACCTACATAAATCAAGTCAAACTTACCCATTTCCATCCGTAGTCGGTCTGAAAAGGAATGACACAGATGTGAATAATAGAAGAGTTTTTCTCCTGTTCTATAGGCACTGACTTTTTTTTTTTTTGGCCGGTGGGTGCTATTGAAGAGGTGTGTGTGCTGAGCAGGGTGGTGACGCACTCTGCCAGTTTTGGGGGGAGGCTATTTTCAGCATATTTATATACTTCTTACCTATTCTAATTATTGAATGTGTCTATCATTGCTATCTTTACTATTTTAATAATGATTAAATTGTTATGAACTACATAATTACATTATCATGAATTACATTATATTAAAACCATTGCAATCACCTACAAGCTGTCTTAATTAATGTCCCAATTTGAAGACATTATGTCTCACTGTAGCTTTCTGGATGAAACTGTCAATCTTATTTACATCTTGTTCCCTGGCATTGTCTTGATGAACATTAGGACAGTTACATTATTCAGTTGTGTCTGTCCCACTGATGACTGGAGATAATTTTTAAGTCTTCTGAAGCTGGAGTATGAGTTCAGGATGATACAGGCACAATGAGAAGGATTCCTATAAATTTGAATTACTCTGGAAGCATAGTTATACTCCATATTCTTTATGAAAATATGCTTGTGGTAGGAATATGATATAATTAAGATATGCTTTATGCAAGATAACTCTTGTAAGGTGTCAAGGTTCCTTCCCCACTCTGAACTCTAGGGTACAGATGTGGGGACCTGCATGAAAACCTCCTAAGCTTACTTTTACCAGCTTAGGTTAAAACTTCCCCAAGGTACAAATTAATTTTACCCTTTGCCCTTGGATTTCCACTGCCACCACCAAACTTTATCTGGGTTTACTGGGAAACGTAGTTTGGACACGACTTTCCCCCCAAAATCCTCCCAACCCTTGCACCCCACTTCCTGGGGAAGATTTGGTAAAAATCCTCACCAATTTGCATAGGTGACCACAGGCCCAAACCCTTGGATCTGAGAACAATGAAAAAGCATTCAGTTTTCTTACAAGAAGACTTTTAATAGAAGTAAAGGAATCACCTCTGTAAAATCAGGATGGTAGATACCTTACAGGGGAATTAGATTCAAAACATAGAGAATCCATCTAGGCAAAACCTTAAGTTACAAAAAAGACATACAGACAGGAATAGTCATTCTATTCAGCACAGTTCTTTTCTCAGCCATTTAAAGAAATCATAATCTAACACATACCTAGCTAGATTACTTACTAAGTTCTAAGACTCCATTCCTGTTCTGTCCCCGGCAAAAGCCTCACCCAGACAGACACAGACCCCTTTGATGATCTCCCTCTTCCCAGCTTTTGAAAGTATCTTGTCTCCTCATTGATCATTTTGGTCAGGTGCCAGCGAGGTTACCTTTAGCTTCTTAACCCTTTACAGGTAAGAGGATTTTTCCCCTGGCCAGGAGGGATTTTAAAGGGGGTTACCCTTCCCTTTATATTTATGACATAAGGTATCATTGGAAAGGTTATAATGCACTGAATATGATTATCCTATTTGTATGCCTGTATCATTTCTGTATCTGAAGTTAGGAATACTGACTCTGTGTCTATATTTCAACTATGCTACTTTGGATGACACCCCCTGCTAACACTTCAGGTACAATAATGAAAAAGCTGGACAGTGCTGATGGCCAACCAGCAAGAGACAATGGACTGTAAAAGAGCTTAGTCTTCCTGTGAACTTGTGGGTCAGCCTGTGAAGAATAGCCACAGGGGCCCAACAGAGGCATGTGACCATGTCACCTGGTACTGGAACCCATCTTGAATTCTGTACTTTTCTAGGAGAAGCTGGTGTGTGTGTGTCAAACTAGGAAACAAAGGACTCCCACCTTATGCAAATACTATTTAAGGGTGGGAAGTGAGGTAATCCAGGTCATCAGTTCTCCCCTCCTACCCCATCCAAGATGACTGCTGGAAACAACTAACACTGAACTGGGGGAAAGAACTGGACCCAGGCTGGAAGGGCATCTGGCCTGTGAATAAGATTATTAGAATCACATTTAGGGTGAGAGCTTACATACAACCAGTTTCTTTAGTGTATTAAGCTTAGTTTGCATGCTCTGTTTTATTTTCTTAGTAATCTGCCTTGTTCTTTCTGCTACCTCCTTAACGACTTAAAATACACCTGTTATAGTTAATAAATTTATTTCTGGTTTACAATATAACCCAGTTTGTGTGATTTTTAACTAGGGGGTGGGGGGCAAGAAGTTGCGCATACCCTCCTCCACATTGAGGGAAGAGGCAAATTTCATATAATTTTGGGTTTGTATTCTAAGGGGGGTGGACATCTGGCTGTGGCAAGCCCCTTAAACTGAGCCTTCCCAGAGTGGATCTCTGTCTCTCTGTGCAGCTGTGTGTGGCCCTTCCTGTGTGCTTGGCTGGAAAAGCTAGCCCAGCAAGACCAGGTAAAAGGGGGCCCAGGCTGGCAGAATAGTCTGACTCAGTGGCATCCCTGTATATCAGGTGACATCCCAGGGGATCTAGGCAGCTAGATCAATTAGACAGCTCAGTAAAATAGGATATACATTTCCGAAAGAGAAAAATATCTGAGATCAACTGCTTAGAATCATTGCAAACTTACCATAGTCATTGTGGGATTGCTCTGCAACAGATTAAATCAGTTCAAAATGTGCATTTTGTCATTGGAAATTTGGTTTAACATTACAATCCGCTGATTGAATTCTTAACTTAATGAATGGCATGAATCAGCCTTATTTAATGAGCCACATATGACGGAGTATTTAATCTTTAATACTTGTTTTATGTTATACATATATAGCCACTATTTCACTCTCTCACTATCTCTTGTACCATCAAGCAAAATTATCTATTCTTCACAGTGTAGGATCACTGTTTTCATAATATCTTCATCCAAATTCATGCTGTATTTGAAATCTGGCTCCTATCATATCATAGAATCATAGAATACCAGGGTTGGAAGGGACCTCAGGAGGTCATCTAGTCCAACCCCCTGCTCAAAGCAGGACCAATCCCCAATCAAATCATCCCAGCCAGGGCTTTGTCAAGCCTGACCTTAAAAACTTCTAAGGAAGGAGATACCACCACCTCCCTAGGTAACGCATTCCAGTGTTTCACCACCCTCCTAGTGCAAAAGTTTTTCCTAATATCCAACCTAAACCTCCCCCATTGCAACTTGAGACCATTACTCCTTGTTCTGTCATCAGCTACCACTGAGAACAGTCTAGATCCATCCTCTTTGGAACCCCCTTTCAAGTAGTTGAAAGCAGTTATCAAATCCCCCCTCATTCTTCTCTTCCACAGACTAAACAATCCCAGTTCCCTCAGCCTCTCCTCATAAGTCAAGTGTTCCAACCTCCTAATCATTTTTGTTGCCCTCTGCTGGACGTTTTCCAATTTTTCCACATCCTTCTTGTAGTGTGGGGCCCAAAACTGGACACAGTACTCCAGATGAGGCCTCACCAATGTCCAATAGAGGGGAACGATCACGTCCCTCGATCTGCTGGCATATCTAGCACTATGCAAAGGTTAGGTGAAATTCAACCTTCATAGTTATCCTCTTTCTGGGAATTAATGAGATTACATTTGTTCCAATAGGAATATCCCAAATACTTTGAAAAAATGCTGCAACCTAATCCTTCCTTTTTCTAACTGTATTGACTTCACTGGAATTACAGTAGGGATGAATTTCACCAGTGCAGTACAGTGGACTACACTGAGAGAGAGTTGCGCTCTTGTCAATAAATGTAAAGTACACACAGTTCCATCAGATGTACCATTTAACATTGGCCTGCTTAGAAGGCTACATAAATCAATACTAACGTACCTCTTTCCCTCTGCACTTGGTCTGCAATGGAAAGACAGAGTTGAATAAATACATATTTTTGCCTTCTTCTGTACACAAGTGTTCTGTAGGTGTGATCCTGAAGAAGACTGAAACAAAGCTGGTCACTGAGAGCTCATGACCCTGGTACTTCACATTGGCATCCCATAAAATCCTGAGTCAAATTCCAGATCAAGACTCATCTTTGATGAAGTTTTTGATATGTGCACAAGGTGAGACAGAATACACTTGTCAACCTTACAGCAAGATCTCTCTTGAGGGCTCCCACATGAACAATGAAATGGTCAACCACAAATATTGAACTTGTGAGAGCAGCAGCTGTAAAAAGACCAAGTAGCTGCCTCTGAAGCAGGCGAGAAGGCCTCAGATCTCACTGGTTCCAGAGCAAATGTAGTTTTCCCAGCCACAACACAGAGAAAGAAGGGAGGAGGAGAAAAAGATGTGTGAAAAATATTTTTGCAAAAAAGAGAGTTAGATTAGGTAGGCAGCTTATGTCGATAGCTCTGTGTGTCACTGCCTGCTTCTGTAAGGTACTGAGCACCCTCAATTTACATTTGGCCAAACCCATAAGTCTTATTCAGATGTAACTCAGATAAAATTCTCAAAAGCATAGATAGTTCTCGGAAAACATCTGCTCAATATGCATCAGCAGTCAAAAAAAGCTAACAGAATGTTAGGAACTGTTAAGAAAGAGATAGATAATAAGACTGAAAATAACATAATGACACTATATAGATCCATGGTATGCCCACACCTGGAATACTGTGTGCAGTTCTGGTCACCCCATCTAAAAATATATATATGTTAAAATTGGTAAAAGTACAGAGAAGGACAACAAAAATGATTAAGGGTATGAAACAGCTGCCATACAAGAAGAGATTTAGAAGACTAGGACTGTTCAGCTTGGAAAAGAGATTACAAAGGGGGAATATGACAGAGATCTAAGAAATCATGAATGGTGTGGAGAAAGAGAAAAGGCAAATATTATTTACCCCTTTGCATAGCACAAGAACTAGGGATTACCTGAAAAAATTAATAGGCAGCAGGTGGTTTAAAACAAACAAAAGGAAGTACTTTTCACACAACACACAGTCAACCCATGGAACTCATTGCTAGGGGATGTTGTGATGGCCAAAAGTATAAATAAGTTTTTAAAAAATTAGATATGTTCATGGAGGATAGTTCCATCAATGGCTTTTGGCCAACATGGTCAGGGACACAAGCCTGTCCTCTGGGTGTCCCTAAGCCTCTGACTACCAGAAGCTGGGACTGGACAACAGGTAATGCTGATAAATTGCCCTGTTCTGTTCATTCGCTTTGGCACCAGCCACTATCAGAAGACAGGATAGTGGGTTAGATGGATCATTGGTCTGATGCAGTGTGGCCATTCTTATGTTCTTCATGTTTATTGTGCCAATAAAGACTAAATAAAACCAGCATTTGGTAAACTTAATCCAATGGACTATTCAGGTGGGTAAAATGAGCTTTCACCCAATTGAGCATTTGCAAAATCTGAGCCCTACAGTGAAAGGGTTTTGGGGTTTTGATTGTTTGTTTGTTTTTGAGTTCCTCCTGCAAAGTGGATTATTGAGCGACTAGTGTGGAGAATTTAAATGATAGTAAATACATTTTTTCAATGAACCAAATAGAAAATGCAAACAAAATCTGAGTGCAACTGCTTAGAAATGAGGCCAAACTCACCAATCACATTCTGGAACTGGCCTGTAAAAGATTAAAATTGATCAATGTACTTCGTTCATGTTAAAATTCACTAATTGTATTTTAAACATCATGAACATCATAAATTAGTCACCTTCAGTGAGGTTCATGTGGACAAATATTTGGATCCAGTAGTTTTGCTATCAGTAAATTTGACCAGCATTGTGTTCTCTCTGCTGCTTTCAGTCAGCTTCTCCTTGTTTCTTTCAAGGAAAATTAACCTCATTCACTAGCAATATGACAGTTTTTCCATTGATCCCAATGCCAAAAGAGACCATTCTAATAATGTAGTCTGATCACCTGTAGAACGCAAGCCAGAGAACTGCCCCAAAATAATTCCCAGAGCAGAGTTTTTAGAAAGACATCCAATCTTGATTTAGAAATTGTCAGGGATGGAGACTCCACCGCAACCCTTGCTAAATTGTTCCAATGGTTAATCACCATCACTGTTAAAAATGTACACTTCATGCAAATTAAACAAACAAAAAAATAAGTTAACTTACTTTTGCATTTTCCAAAAAAACGTTCGACAGTCACAGCAATAAACAGCAAGAAACAGATTAAGAAACCTACTAAAAGATAGAACATGTTACTATCACCACAATGTAGCCTCAAACATGGGAGGTATTTCTAGGAGTTACAGTTTTGGACCTAAACAATGATGGACTTTTTTCTCATTCTCTAAAGTACAGTTGTCTTTATACCTTGATAGAGAATGAGAGAGAATATATTTCATATGGAATAATAGAGGCCTGCCTTCAGTGTCCCAGGAAATTACAACAAAATCCAAAATACATGTACTTACTTTTCTGTTGCTAATTGCTCTATCAGACTACACTGTGAACATTTACATTAAGCTTATAAATGAGTTAGACAGCCAGTCCCAGAATGTTTTTTTTTCTTCACACAGAACTGCATTCCCAATCTTATGTATTCTAATAACCTCCAATTCACTTCATAGTGAACTGGCCCTCATCTAGAATATTTATCGTTCTTCTGGTTCTGTGTGAGACCTGACTCTCATGATGGAGGGTGTCTCTTCCAAATGTCTGTACCCATGTAGCTAGTCTTTAGGTTTGGAAGGATTCAATTTTTACTGACAAATGTCAATAAACTTCAGTTTCATCGTCCACAAACAAACTGAGGGAAAACATTTCTACCAATAATAACAAAAATGTGTAAATAGACAAAGTAAGAAAAAAGTTGCTTGAGAATTTATTAGAGTCTGAATAAGGATATTTTACTTGGTATATTTTGACATACAATGTTCACAATTTGTACTTTAATGGTTATAAAGCTCTATCTTTTTTGAATTTCAACATCTACTGTCATTAAATAATTATTGTCTGACACCCCCTCTCTGAACCCATGATAATTTTCCCTAAATGTGAAAATTTAAATAGGTAAACATCTAAAAACCCCTTAAAATCCATAATTTTGCATAACTATGAAAATTTAAATGATAAAAATAAAAATTGCTTAAAAATAAACATTGATATTATATATCAAAATTGTAAAACAATAAAAAATCAAATTCTACCAAGCCTATTTATCTTTGGTATTATGATGGGCTATCACTAAAGATGAGTGAATTGTGAAGAATATTTCACATGTATTTGTTCAAATTTAAAGACTAATTTGGATTTGGCCATGGTCTCAACCCTCTCATGTTTCCTTTCTGAGAACTTTCAAGTTAGTATGAATACTCAGGAAAAACAAATTTTAAAGCTGAATGCTCTTATATTTATTATAAAGTGTGTTTGGAATTACAGAACCACTTATATTGAAAATATGCCCTGTGCTGATCACTTTACAAAAATCATCTATGCAGTGTTGTAGCTGTGTCGGTCCCAGGGTATTAGAGAGACAAGGTGGGTGAGTAATATCTTTTACTGGAATGACTTCTTGGTGAGAGAGACAGGTCTGAGGAAGAGCTCTATGGAGCTCGAAAACTCTCACCAAGAGAAGATGGTACAATAAAAGTGTAACCGCCAAGTTGCTTACCTAGGTTCCTGGGGCTCTGTGTGCTAGTAATTCAGGGAGAGGCACTGTCCCTGAGAGGAAGGGGGGCCAAGGGCAGATTCAGAGTCTGTTGGCAGCTAAGAGAGAGACACTATTTAGAGCATCAGGAGCCTTGTCCATGTGGAGAGAGTAGCAGGTCTGCCTGCTCAGAGGAGTGGCAGTGTCTGAGAGAAAGGAGGGGGAAGAGTCAAATGACTGACAAGTGAAAGCCCAGGAAAAAAAGCTTACCTTACACATAGGAAGTGAGATGCCCTCCCCTGGGAGCCCTGGAGAGGGGAGGAGCCATTTTTGAGGAGTCTGGGGTCGGCCACAGAAAGGGTGGGACTGGCTGTGGGGGCTGGTGAGTCCCAGGCCTGCATGCAGAGTCCCCTGAGAACTGGCATCTGGGCACCTGGCAGCAAAATCCCACAGCTTGGTCCTTTCCCTCTTCAAGGTGACTCCAGGTCTGTAGAGTTCTGTTGGGAAAACTTACCACCCAGTCAGGCTGAGTTAGCCTTTCAGCTCCCTAGGGAAAAGCAGTCACCACATGGCACCTCTGCTCTGGCTGTTGGTTCAGGCCTGCCTCCTGCGGTGAGTGTGTCTGAGCACTAGGGTGGGAGACTTAAGTGAGGATTTTAGGAGAGCTGTTGTAATCTGCACCTTGAGCCTTGCACCCCTTTGTGGTGAGGGGAAATCCTTGGACCAGAAGCAGCCCAACTCCTGCCAGCAGCGATCATCAGCCCCTCTGCTGTGACTGAGGAGGCCAGATCCATCTCTGAACCTGAGGATCGTTCATGGAGTTGTGAGTGCGCCATCCTTTAGTTAGATAGTCAGGGAGATTGTTTGCGAGACCCCCTACTCCCTGAACTGTGTCCTCAAGCCAGGGGGTAAGGGTCTGGAGATTTCACTACCTGCTGCCTATTAAACATGTGGAGGAACTTACCGCCTTATCCCACATGTGAGTCGTTTGGGCTGCATTGAGCCCATTTAGCCAAATTGCTAACTGCTGCTGCACAGAAGATATCGTGGTCACAGGTCATCAAAGGCCCCTACAAAGTACACGTACTAACAGGATTCTAATTTTTATGGGTATTATCAGTATGGGGATAAAAAAATGAGGTCTGATTGGGGAAATTCATCAGTATTCACCAATATTATCAGTATGGGCACCTGTGACCTGGAGAGTAGGGTTTTACCCAGTTATGTTATATTTACTTCCTGTTTAATATAATTACTTTGTTGAATATGTTGTGTGCGTTTGTGTTATTCCTTGGGAGACTCCAACTATCTGGCATGTAAGTGGGAGTTACTCTGTGGTAAGAATGTTCCTTCTCAGCTGCCCTGGTGACCTTGCCAGGAATGCAGGAATGTGTGAGGGGGACCAAATAAATTCATACAGGAAGAAAACAAAGAAGTTACACACTGGTGAGCTGGAGGCGGGATCCAGATGAACCCAGGCATGTCCATCAAAACTTGTAAGGAGACTGGCACTAAAGGAGGTAATTGGGTAGATAGAGGATATTATAGAAGATATTACCTCACCCACCTTGTCTCATGAATAATCTAGTCACATAACATAAACAATACCACCTGAGTTATTTAACCAATATACCGTGGAAGTTGAAGCTCAGATATAAAATATTCACAAATGCATTTGTGAACATTCTGAATTCCCAATTTTGTTAAAAAAATCAGCAGTTTTGCCTGAAAAAAATTAGGTTTGGGGTGTCTAATAAAACATGGAAAAAGTTAGAGGGAAGCAGACACTTTCGACACAAAAATTAATTTAGTCAAAACCCCAATTTTCTACCAAAAATAGTTTTGATGGAAAAAATTTTGACCAGCCCTAGTACAATATGAGTGATTTGCAGCATTTGACCAAAATATTCAAAGTTGGGACCTAAAGAGAGACTCCAAAATAAAAGGTTTCAGAGTAGCAGCCGTATTAGTCTGTATTTGCAAAAAGAAAAGGAGTACTTGTGCACCTTAGAGACTAACAAATTTATTTGAGCATAAGCTTTCGTGAGCTACAGCTCACTTCATCGTGAGCTGTAGCTCACAAACCCTTATGGTCAAATAAATTTGTTAGTCTCTTAGGTGCCACAAGTACTCCTTTTCTTTTTCCAAAATAAAAGCAGATATTCTTGAGTGCTGTGCACACGCTGCTCCCATAGACTTCAATGGAATATGCATGGGCTCAACAACTCCGAAAATGAGGTCACTTATCTGGGTACATAAATATGGCTGAAATTCATCCCAGAAAGTTTAAGCAATTGGTGTTTGTGATAAGCTCTAGGTTTTGAGGGCAGTGTGTGTGAGAGTGTATGTGTTTTTGAGAGAAAGAAATACACAGGTGATGGGAAGAGTGGTTGTAGCCGCTCTCTGATCCGACTGTATACATGTATGTACTATTCCAGTAGCTCCTTTCCTAGACCATTGATGAAACTGTTGGCAGGTAGCTACCCCTCCTTGGTGTGCACCCACTAAGCAATCTCTCATCCTGAGTGACCCCATAACAGAGGAAAGGCCAAATTCTATCCTGACTGGCAAAAGCTGCAACACTTTGAATGAGATTGAACAAATCCCTCTCGAAGTAGAAATGCCTCACCCATCATAGAAATGCAGTCACATCTGAGAGGAGTGCAGATGCAGTTCTACATCAGAATCACTGCATGCTGTGGTGTGATCATCCTGCAAGCCCTTCATCTGTTAGACTCCCATAGATTTCAAGAGCGTCCATTTGCCCCTTTAATCCATTCTCAGCCACAATCAAAACTAACACTGCAAGATGATATGATGGGAGATGAGGGTGCTGAGCAGGTCACAGACATGTGGTCAGCATCTTGAAGAACAGAGTCCTCACTTGTTACAGATGAATTATTTGGGGATAGATATGAGTTAAGCTTCAGAATGTAAAGATTTGTGTTTGTTAGTAGGCAGGATGATGCCCCATAGACCAAATAAAAAAGGCAGTAACACTTGCTCAGAAGAGGGCAAGTTTTCTGGAATAATAATAATAACATACAAAGTTACATACCAAAGTCTTGAGCAGTTGATTGTTGAATCATCTCCAATTCTGTGTTGACAATGGCACAGGTAACCTTGGGAGTATCACATGACACAGCAATGGTGCTTGCTACTGTGAAAAGATTCTGCTCGTCCTGCACTTCTGTTGTCTCAGCCAATGAGTTTATGCTTTGTCCTTTGTGATTTCTCCAGAAGACCATGGGCTTTGGATACCACCCTTTCCATTTACATTCATATTTGCAAACTTTCTGCAGATGCACTTGTAAAGAAGTTTCATTCCCTACCCCTGTAAAAAAGGCAGCATTATCACAATGGATGCATGTCTGACAATGCCGAGAGATGCTCAGAGAGGGTACAGTGTGAAAAGATCTCAGGGGCATCTACATATTTGTTCACTGTTTCATCTCAAAGCGAAGAGTGAATGTTTTGGTTAATATGATTTAAGATAAATCCCAGTGGAAACAATGGGAAATTGCTCTGCCTGAACAAAGATGAAGGTTCAGGTATTGCTCTCATTTATACCTTTACAACCTCAGTGAAGCTAATAGTTCTGCATGGATGGCAGAATTTGCCCCGAATATTTACACTGAGCAGAATGTGCTCCACAAAGGGAAAGACTGAGCTCCAGCCAAATCCCCAGTCACTGCACCTTTACATAGTATCTCTCACCCTGAATAACCCATCATACTTTACAAACTTTAAAAGAAAAAAATAAACCAAAAATAAGCTTTAGTGTGAAAAGATGGACACATATCGATGTTCTCTGTCATTAACAGATGGCTGCCATACTAACCCTGGCATAGTTCAGCAAAAAGGCACATGAAGGACTCATTTTGTGTAGGAAGAAGGGGGTTCAATTGCCACCTTCTGCTCATAGAAAAATAGGTTATGTTAATAAGATGGCAGGAAAAGAAAGAAAATATGTGGAATTGCCACAGGACTCTATTTGCAGTTAAATGACAGTAACCTGCTGTACGCCAATATATTACATTAGGATTACAGAATCCTCTACCTGTTCCAACCCTCTTCTGAAGCCCACTCCTTCCTGGCCCCTCCAGAACCAGTGTATCTTGTATATTTCTTTATTCTGAATTTTAACTCCACACACTAAGAGAAAACTACAATTCCATCGTAACTCATTTGCTACTCTCAGCCTTTGGTTTTGTGTATTTGCTTTTGTATCTCTTCAATAACATCTAGATCCATCAACGCGTAGATAAGTGAGTTCAAGTTTCCAGATGAGCAATTCAGAAAACAAAATTACATGAATGGACAAAAAATGTTTGTGAAACAGCTAGATTAAAGTAGGGAAGGGACGGACAGAGAGTGGGCCAGGAGGAAGTGGCAGCAGAGGTGGATGGCACAGGGGCTCCTCCTTTGCTGCATGTGCTTCCACCTCCATTGATCTGCCTATCTAGACATGTCATCTGCCTCCTTGGTTGAAACTGAGGAAAAAAATGTTGTTCTTCTCAGGGCTAGTGTACACAAACCCAGGGATTTCAGCAGTGTCCTTGAATCTTTTAGTGTTGGCAGTGCTGTATCCATCTTCAAAGAAAATAAACTACAATCCATAAAGGGGAGCTCTTCAATGGTCTGTTGTATTTCTACAGAAATCCCCAGTGACTGAAACCATGATGAGAAACAGATGGTAACTGCCATTACCATGACTCTGGCAGCTGACTTGGCCACATCCAGAGAAGCCAGCAATGCGGACCTTGCAACCAGTTGACCTTCCAGCAGGAGGGACCAGCAATTAAAACTACCCTTTAGGCTGTGGTGTGCGAAAGCATAGGTGTCTGGCCTCTAGACTGTTATGCCCTGAACAACTGAAACACCTGTGTGCAGTATGCCCTGTTTACAGCAAAGCTGCCCTTCTGCTTTTGCCCTGAGACCTGGACTGCTTCAAGCCAGAGCAACTGTGGGTTCAAATTGAATGTGGTAATATAATGATTTCTTATAATATTCTTAGGTGACCATTTCATATCACCTCATGGAAGGCAGCTCCAGAAAATATCATGCTGACAACTGAAGCCTCAACTGCTAAGGAGCAAACAATTCTCACTAGAGAGTGATTCTGCAAGAAGATGCTGGACTTGCAGAAGGCATTCAGCATCCTGAAGGACAAAGTCCGAACTGACCAGGGGTTGGGGATGGAGATAGAGATGACCTAAGTAGACAGCTCAGAATATAAGCCTCCATGGTTATTGGTAGGCATGATAATGTAATACATAAGGGCCAAATAGAACAAGAACCCCATTGTATGCCTGGAACAGCCTGTAAACACTAGCAACAAGAATTAACAAAATGAAAAAAATAGCTTGGTATAAAAAAGTTACATAGCAAACTGGTGGGTGCTTGATTCTTGACTGATCTTTAATTCTGTAAAAAGAAAAGGAGTACTTGTGGCACCTTAGAGACTAAAAAATTTATTTGAGCATAAGCTTTCGTGAGCTACAGCTCACTTAATTCATGAAAGCTTATGCTCAAATAAATGTGTTAGTCTCTAAGGTGCCACAAGTACTCCTTTTCTTTTTGCGAATACAGACTAACATGGCTGCTACTCTGAGATCCTTTAATTCTGTGTTGATGATGGTGTAGGTAACCTCAGAGGTCACACATGGCACAGTAATGGAGCTCTCTGCTGTGAAAAGTTTCTGGTCATCCTCCCTTAGGGTTGTCTTAGCCTTTGAGGTTATGTTTCCCCCTTTGGGATTCCTCCAAAGGACTTTAGGTTTTTGATACCATCCTCCTGATTTACATCTATACCTACATACATTCTCCTTCTGATCCATTTGCAGAGCTGGTTTATCCCCTAACCCTGTAAGAAAGGCTTCCTTATCACAATGAAAAAACATCTTCTAGTGCAGAGAAATGGAAAAGAAAATGTTCAGGAAGGACACATTGCTAAGAGATCTCAGCAACATGACATCTGGATATTTATTCACTGCTTCACCCCAAATCCGTTTCCTTTTTATACCAAAAAAGGTGTGTGTGTATGCTGGTGGATTATTTTAATAGTGATTTAACATAAACACATTGGGTAAAATATTGAGAACACAGAAGTTGCTCTCATTTACTATTGTATGACCTTTCTGAAGTCTGTAGTGCTACAGGGGTTTAACTAAGGGCAGAATTTGCCCATACAAGCTTTCACTAAGAAGAATGTACTCCACCAAGAGAAAATCTTAGCTCCCATCAGTGTACAAATAATTTATCTCTCTATATATCACATTGTCAATAATTATTATTGATACCACATATTAATATTCATTAAGCACACAATTTCAATATAACATTATACTGTATACACATTTCTCGTAGTTACATGCCCAGAATTGACGTATGTATTTTTTATAATCCTGTTCATTAATACTAACTATCCTATAATACGTAAAAGCTGACTTCAGTTTTGGCATTAGAAAATAAGAAACTTGTCAAAGGCAAAACACATTAATGTTTTGCCCATATACAAGCAGGAGACTGGTACCTGGAATGGTTGTATCCAAAACAAAGATAAGGGAGATACAAAACAGCTAGTTAAGGAACTGGGATGAATTGTTGGGTTGGATTTTAGTGATGTGTAAAGAGTTTTTTAACTTGTAAAATCATCTTATGAATACTCCAGGCTGAAATGTGTAACTTTGGAAACACAATGTGTAAGGCAAATTTCACAACAATGCATGAGACAGCGTCCCCAAAACAGGTACCACATTGAACCTTTCTTCCTGTGCCACACTATTATTGACTTTTAGCAATTAACCTGACTGACATTGGTTATTTTGTATTTTGAATATATTTCATACCAAATCAAAGTGTGGTTTAGCAATAGACTATACAATTTACCAGCACTTCCCTTCCTAGATACAGTTACTTCATAATAACCTTTTATAGACAGTAACAAAAAAATAGCTGGTTACTGGTAGTAGAAATTTCCTCATACAAGGATGGCATGGGTCAACCATTGCTCTGTGCTTGCTCCATAGGTAAAAAGTATTTTTTAAAAATATCTTAAAACTGATCAGAATTCTATAGAAAGGAAGGATGGGCTTATGGTTAAGGCTTTCATTGGACTAGGATGCAGATGATCTGGGCTCTGTTTTTGGTTCTACCACAGACTTCCAGTGCGACTTGGGGCAAGTCACTTACTCTCAGTTCTTTAGTTCCCCTTCTATAAAATGGGAATTATAACACTTCCTTTCTTCCACCCATTGTCTGACTTGCCTATTTGATTATAAACTTTTTGGGTCAGGGACTCTTTCTTAGCCTGTCTCGCACAAATAATAGTAATAATAATAATAATAATAATAATAATAACAATAATAACCACTTTCAAAGGTGATTTATGTACTTCTGAGCCTAAGGGCAGGTCTGCACTTAAAATGCAGGATTGGTGCAGCTACACCGATGCAGCTACGCTGCTGTAGCATTTAAATTAAGACACTCCTACATCTAACTGGCATAGTTAATACATCTCCCCAAGAGGCAATGGCTATATCGGTGGGAGAAGCTCTTCCATTGACACAGCACTGTATACACTGGGGGTTAGGTCAGTATAACTACATCGCATGGGGTGTGGATTTTTCATACCCCTGAGTGACATAGTTATACTGACATAGATCTATAGTGTAGACCCAGCCTAATAGAGATGTCCACACAGGGGGTTAATGAAATTTAACTAATCCACTTTACATTCAAATTTTAGTTAATTGGGATTAATTTTCCAGAGTGCCTCTGTGTAGACAACAACTAAGTAACTTTTGAAAATGGGACTCAAGATCCTAAATCTTTTTGCCACTGTTGGAAATTTTATCCTCATGGAATAAAATGTATTTTTTCAACCTGAGTGTGGAAAGAAAAACATCTGTTCTCTGTTGTAAACAAATTGTTGCCATAATAACGCTCATAATAACTTCTTGAGGTTCTTTCCAGCCCTACATTTCTTTGATTGTATGTTGTTATGGCTTCTACTTCTTCTTATTATTATTATTATACTTCAAAAAGGCTTGTTAAAAAGTAGTTTAAATTTCACTCTAACATCCCTTTAATTTTTGGGAAATAGATTTACTAATACAGCTCCAAGAATTGGCATTTTAAAGGAAAATAAAGGGGAGAGTGATTATTATTGATACCTCTTCTAACAGCAGACAGTCTGAAATCACTTCTGAAATCAGGAAACTGATCTCACAGTGAGATGCATTAGACCATGTAGTAGCTTCCCCATGGAAGAAGTGGAAACTCCATTATTTAGGAGTTTTAAAGCAATAATAGACAAAGCAATAGAAAATGTGCTGTAGAGAAGGGACAAACCCATGCTGGCTCTTGGGGAGATAGAATAACAGAGTTCTGCTACATTTCCTTTCTCCAGTTCCAGGCTTTTCTTACCTATAACCAAGACTTCAATGATGATCTCTCTGTGAAAAAAGTTGGCTGAGGCAGAGCATACATATTTCCCTTCATCTTCCACCTGAATATTATTCAGTTTCAGAGAAATATTTCCTTTCCCAAACTCTTTTCCTTTAAAAACTTCTGCCTTTTTTTCATATTCCTTCCGGAGCCATTCTCTGCTATTGTCTCCATTTGGAGACAAATAGCTCATTGGGCATTTATCACTCTGTGGATAAGAATTAACCAGGGGGCTGCTTTCATCATAGAGATAGAAATAGATTAGCTTATCCTTTCCAGGTCCAACTTTCCTCCATTGCAACTCCATACTAGGAGGCAGATGTTTCGTAATCAGCTGGCAGGGAAGAATGGCATTTTCTCCAGTTACAGTGGTAATTATGTCATATTCTGCCTCCACATCAAAGAAACCTGAAAAATGTTCAGGGGGTTGTATTTGTACCAGCAGCATATAATGCTTCATATTAATGTGCAAGAGAGAGAGTGAAAAAGAGGCAGCCCTAATTCTCCTCTTATTTATACTGTTTTTACAATAGTGTAAATTCATTAGCTTCAGGGGGTCACTCCTAATATACACACAGATAAGTGAAAAGAGAATCAGAGCTCTACTATCTTTTACATCTTTGGTGATCTCAAGGATAGTATTTGAAAAAAAATGCTGAGTTGTACAGGTCTTCACTATGCTGTACCAAATGCTTGTCTACACAGTGGGGTAATGGGCACTACAGAAGTGTAATTAATAAAGTACACCAATGTGTTGTGCATTAATTGGTCTGTGTAGACCTTGATGATGCACACTAAAAGTTCCCTAGTGTGATTTACCATATTACTGTTTCAAACAATAATACAGTAAAGCACACCAGGGAAACTTTAGTGAGTACCAGCTGGATGTCTACATGGACTAATTAACGTGCAACCCATTAATGCACTTTAGAAATCACACCCCAATAATGCGTGTTGGTGCTCCATGTAGGCAAGCCTTGAATGATATGGTTGGCCACAAGGCAGATGCGTTTAGCCCGATTTCGTAAGTAAGAGCAGGAATATTTGCTTTGACAGTACTGCATCTCTTACCTGAAATTGCAATAACTTTTTTGTGGTGCCTCTTCAGCAAGGGGTTTCTTATAGTGCATAAGATAGTGTCAGAAGCAATATCTGCTACCCTGAGCGTACTGTGGATTTGATACAGATCTGTCACATCTTTTTGGATTCTTGTTTCAGCCATAGCAGTTATGTTTTGTCCTGTGCTGTCAGTCCAGCATACTTCAGGTTGTGGGTACCACCCTTGGGACGTACACCTCAGAGTGACTGAATTATTCTGCTGATGGTCTATAGTTAGGCGAGGTGCAGATCCAAAACCTAGAGTGAAAACCAATTTCAGAAAATTTTAAACAGTCTGAAGAACTAGCTTACAAACCAAACAAAGAGTGCTAATGATGAATAATCACCACTATCGTTACAGTCACCATGACCTATTGAATCTACACTATAATTTTGCATTTCCAAATATCTTAAATTCATGCAGAGAGATTTCCACCTCAAGAGATCACCAAACACTTCACAAGCTGATCCCAAACTGTATCTAGACATGACTCCATCATATGTATGTGACAGCTTCTCTTTTGGGATGGTAGAAGGTCAATAAGGAAACAGTATTTTCAGAAAAGGGGAGATCTGCCTTTGTGCTCCCCATATTTTGGACTCATTCAGGGGCTCTGCTAGGTCCCAATGTAAGTCATAGCAACCTTAGGGCTATTCTAACTTACACTTTGCTTCCCATGGTCCGCTATGATCCCTGGTAAGCAGAGCATAGCCAAAGCACAGTGTGCTCCAGCCATACCCCTATCAGCATTTAGCCGCTCTCCCACAACCCTGACATGCCCCTTACACCACGTCCAGAAGCAAGGCCACTGCAGAGCCCTTACATCAGCGCTACACTGGCCAAGGAGAACCTTCTCTGTACAAGGGGTAATGTCAGCGGTTCATTTCCCTGTAAAAGGGCCTTCGTGTAACTGAGAATCAGGGGCAGTGTGTACAAACCACAGGTTGACAATGACCTCACAGTCCCACAGGACTCTGTAATTTATTGCCTGGGTGCATGTGCGTGTGACGGGAGGTAATGGCCCAGCTTTGCCCCTGCGCTTTATTCATTTTATTGCTGTTGTGCAACAGCAGCACACACAAGGCAGGTGGATGAGGATTGCACATGCCACTAGCAAAAAGCCAGAGAAAGATGTACATGATGTGTTCATGTTGTGTGCATACACTGGGTATAATTTGCATATACTATGCGAGATGGACACCAAACTGCTAAAGCTTCCCTGACTCCCAGTCCTGCACTTCTCTCCGCTTCCTTCCCAGTCCAGCACTTCCTCTGCCCACCTCCCATAACATTGCACACACATGTGTGTTCATCTACAACAGATGCTGTTTCTCTTTCCCTTGCCAGCTGCTGAGCCCTCCATGTTGGGAGGAAAGGATTAAATGGAAATACAGCTGGCCACACACAGTGCACTTCAATGGACAATCAGTGCCACTGTGTTAAGTGCAGCATTGTTTACTGCCAGCAACACTTCTGTATGAACATATCCATGCTTACCTGCAACAATCACCTGGGCAATAGCTTCTTGATAGACACCATCGTTTGTCACCGCACACACATACTGCCCACTATCTTCTACTTGCACTGGAAAAAGCTTCACCCTAATGACTCCATTCTCATATTGTCCTTTAGGAGCATCACTCCTGTGCTTGTCCCCAGCCTGGCCCAGCTCAGTACCATTTTCTGTGCTGTTGTAAAAATATAACGTCATATTTTTGCTCCTTTCCCATTTATACCAATGCACTTGAACGTTAGTGGGGTTGTGGCCTCCGGGCTGGCAGGACAACATCACACCTTGTCCAACCAAGGCAATTGCAGGATCAACATGTACAGTGACAGTAAAACCATCTGCAAGAAAGAAAATAAATCATGATCATCGATTTTCTTCAAGGGCTTGACATTGGTGTTGAGAGAAAAAAAGAAAAACTAGACACAATTACTGAGACACAACAGCAGTATTATGTTTCATGGTAGAAATGTACCTCATCTGACCTAATTATCCCCCTTCAGAATGGAGAGAGCATTTGAGGTTCTCACCAGTAGCTCAGCTATGCACAGATTTGAGCATGAGGTGGCGCAGACTGAACTTCTAAGGGGTCGGTGCAGGATGCATAGTCCCCCCTGAAGCTCCAGGCAGAGCAGGAGCCTGTGCCGTCATTAAAGATGTTACAGTGTGTTCTCCTCTCAGTGGCTGGCCAGCATGGGGAGGTGGACAGCAGAGCTAGGGTTAGACTTGTCAGAATTCAATTTTTTAAAATAATTTTGATGGATAATATCAATGTTTATTTTTTATCATTTTTTATTGAAATTTTAAGAGTTTTGCAGACTTGTGGGTTTTAAGAATTTTTTTATTTGTATCAATTTAAATGTTCACAGATGCAGGAAATTATGGAGGGGCACAGAATGGGGGCAGGCCAGACTATTATTTAATGACAGTATATTCTGGGATTCAAAAAGTTAAAGTTTATAAACATTAAAACACAATTGACAACAGAATATATCAAAAGTGTAACCTGAAATCAAACTCCAATTTCTTACTTTGTATCTCTGAATATTTAGCAGCGATGGAAGTATTTTTCGTCGGCTTGTGTGCGTACAGAGCAATCGACATTTATCAACATTTACAGATAAAAATCTAAGCCTAGTTATTGTCCTGCTTTCTTCCCAACCCTTTCGGGTGGCTTGTGCCTCTGTAAGAAGTAGGAGGGAGAAGTCCCTGAGTACAGGAAAAGCAATTGTACCTGGCCACCATTGTGTGAAGTGTGGGTGTAAGAATCTTTCTGCCACTTTGGAATATTAACAATTATTCTGTTATTTTAGGCTTCTTCAAACAATACTCCTGGACGGGGTAAATGTCCCATCTAAGCATCAGTGTCACTGTGCTTTCATCCTGATATACGGCTCTCTGTACTTTTTCATAGGTTGAGGAGGGTGACTAATGAGAACTTTAGCATTGTGTAACAGACATGGAGTATGGTTAATCCCCCTGCTTAATGAAGCAGGGTCACTGAGACTTTACACACACCTGAGATCATGTAAAAACAACTAGGGAGGTAGACAGGCTCCAGAACACAATGATGTTAATCCCAGCTCAATGCCATAAGAGTTCCCAAATTCTCTTTGGGTTTCCCCTCTTCAGATTGCATCATGGTTTCCATACACACGGTTTACACGGGCAGCAATGTATACATTTATTTCCTGATCAGTAGTTAGGAAAAATGGTGCTCTTACCCCAAAGCCATTTCCCAATTATATAAACAAATGGGATGGCGATTGATTTGATCCATGCAGTCATTGTGAAGTGATTGCAGTATTATCCATCCAACTCTCTGCTAAGGGAAATAAAAAACATTACAAACTGTAGCATGAGGTTTACACACAGCTAGTGCTGGTCAGGAATTTTTCTACAGTGGGGCTGCATCAGAAAATGTTGAAACATCAAAACCAAAATATTTCACCGAAACAGCACACCTCACCAGTTTCAGGAGAGTCTGGGCTTCCAGGATCCCTGGTTCTGGGGTGGCTCCCCATGCAGCCCAGGGAGACTGCAGGAGTTGAGAGCACTCAGCTGCTCTATTTCAAATTGGGAAAATTGAATCAAAACCATTTGATTTAAAAAAAATGTACTTCTGAATTTCCTTTATGTGAGAAATTTCAAATTTTCCAGTTATGTTTCCAAATCAAAATTATTTTTTTTCAAAATTTCAGAATTTACAATGGAATGGAAATTTTGAGTTTTGGCCAGCTCTGCACAAAACTGCATTCATTTTACATGGCCACTTCTACTTTCCTGAACAGTGGAACTCTAAGCTAAAATTATTTTTTGTGGAAGCAGATTGAGGGAAGAAAAGATAATTCATCTGATATTTAGTTAACCCGGGACACTTTCACCTGTCAGTGGCTGCATGGATCAAAAGCAGGCCAAGCTGTGGGTGACATAAATTCAGCACCATTCAATGACTCTTCTGAGCTATGCTGATTGTCCCAGACAAGTTTCTGATAGAAAAATGTTCCCATGAAAAAGTTAAAAAGCAAATGAGTAGTAATCTGGTCCTTTGTGGGACGGGGCTTATATAGACATGATGTAACATTCCCCAACGTGGTCTCTCTAGATCTCGGTTGGGGAATTTGTGCTTCTTCCTTTACTATTTCTGTTCAGATATTATAAAGAAATTTAGTGTCCATTAATCTCAAAGGCACTGGCACTGATTTTTGGTTTTGCCAGTGGGTGCTCTATCCCGAGAACCCGCTCCCACTCAGCTTCTTCCCCAGTGGCCCTGCCCCTACTCTGCCTTTTCCTGCCCCTGCTCTGCCCTCTCCCCCAAGTTCCTCCCACCTGCCACACACTCCTTTCTGCCCCCTACTGCCTTAAGGGCGAGTGATGGAGGAGGGGCAGAGAGGAGCAAGTGGTGGGAGCATTGGGAGAAGAGGTAGAGCAGGGGCAGAAAGAGGTGCAGCACGGGTGGGGCCATGGAGGAACAGACCCAGTGGGGACAGGGCCTCGGGGCAGAGTGCAGGCGGGTCCATGGTCCTCGGGTGCTGAGCACCCCCTATTTTTTTACCATGAGTGCTTCAGCCCTGGAGCACCCATGGAGTCGGTGCCTAAGCTCAAATGAGAACGTTTCACAAACACAAAAACCATTTAAAAGAAAAAAAATTCAACTTCAAACTCAAACTTCAAATTTGCTGTATTTTTCCCCCAGAAATGCTGACTCAATATCTACTCAGATGACAGTCATGCACCTGGTATAAAACCCTATTTAAAGAGGGAGTATTGTAGAAGTAAGGACTGAAAGTCCCTATGAGTGAGCCTTGAAGAATCAGGCCATGTAGTACAATTTATGTGTGGCTACTGCAGTACTTTTCACGCCAAAGACTTCACAAACATACCCAACACAAATATCAATTACTTCCTTGTTCAAAGAACAAAGTACAACGCTGCTAGAACAGGAATTTAACACTTCATTCACCTGAGACTACAACGGGAATTTGTGTAGACAAGCCCTGGTTAACAAAATTGTAATTTGTCTAAGACAGCAGGGTTAATACACTGACCATTACAAGAACATACCACAGTATATGTCACATCACGACCAGTAGGATGTTACCCCTTCATACTGTGCTATAGTAGCAAATTGTGTTGTCGGAGTGGATACAGTCAATCTTCCTATTTCCAGTTACCCTAAATAAGAAAAGCTGGTTTATGCAATGATCACAATATTGACATTAGTGAAAAGTAAAAGGGCTGGGCTGAGACACTAGTTTCTCCCCCCGTCATCCCCAGAGCCGGCTTTAGACAACAGCTCCTCCCCCCATCACCCCCAGGGCCAGGCTGAGACATCAGCTCCTCCCCCAACCAACTGCCATTTGCCAGCTGCCATGGAACCACCCATCCCCATGTGTCTTTGGGCTGGTTCCACCCGTTGCTCTGGTCCGGGTCCCACAGGCTGCAGGGGCCAGTTCGTACCCAGCAGCCCCTGCCCAGATACAGCCCCCACACACACTCATCCCATGCAGACCCCCGACACCATGCAACACCCCCGCATCCCCCACCATGTGGAAAGGCATTCAGACCCACTGCCCACCGCAGAGATCCCAGCCCAGAGCCAGATGCACCCTGGTCCTGATGCCAGGGACAACACTAGCCAGGGGGAGATAGACAAGGGGCAGGGCAGCTGCCGCAGTGTTACGGTGGCAGGGGCAGGAGCTGATTTTTGTGAGTGGTGGGCAGTAAGTGATTTTGGGGTGGTTGGGGGGAAGTGAGCAATTTTTGGGGTGGGAGGGGCAATGAGTGATTTTGGAGTGTGGTGGTAATGGGCAACAACTGATTTTGGGGAAGGGGCAATAAGTGATTTCTGGGGACAGGGCAGGGGACTGTGACTATCTCGTGGTGGGGGAATAAGTGTGTGTGTGTGTGTGTGTGTGTTAGGCTCCTAGAACATCACTGTAATCCAAAAAGTCAGAGTCTGGCATCCAGGATCCACATTCAACAAATGGAGGGAGGGACACGCCTTAAACTGAGATTCCCAAAAGCCCATGCACTAGGTGGCTCCTCGTTTAAACTAGCCAATGGGGGAGGCCTAGGTGAGTGATGTGCGCTAAGCCTTGCCCTCTGTCAGAGACAGGTGCCTGAAACTGGTTTCCAGTCAGGATTTATTGGTGACTCATGGGGATAAATTTTAGACAGTAGATTTTCCCTTTTTATTCTTAAAAGTCTTGTATGTTGTGAAGGCTATTTGTTTAAAAAATCCCCATGATGTAATCATGAGGGATAATAAACATATATTTGGTTTTGTTTCATTTCAAATTGAACTGTTCCATTTCTTAATAACCAGAACATCTCTAAAAAATCAAACATTTGGATTTCTATTTCTTCCACTTTCTTTCTCTTTTCCCCTTTTTTGCCACTAAATGCAATAGACTGATTTAGTGAGGTATAGGGTTTGTTTGCTTGTTTATTTTTTTCCTATGTTTTTTTTCTGCACTCTGTAACTTTGCAAAACAGCTGTCAGAAATAAGCTATTAAGAAATGAAACACTGATTCATTTTATGTTTTTTTTATTTTATCAGTTTATTTCTTCAAGAGAAAATATGTCAAATTTCACAACATGTAAAATAACTCATTTCTTCTCAGCAGTGGGTGAATGCATCCTCTTCATCAGAATTTTTGGTACTTGTGTCTCTGTTAAGCAGAATTTATCCCTATATAACCCTTCCAGGATGCACTTGCTCCCTGGTAGAGTTTCCAGTACAGCAACCAACCTTGTTCAAAATCACTCCAATTAAATGGACTAAACTGTTTCAGCTATAGTTAAATTTGGTTCTTTATGTATTTTCTTTTAATACACTTTGTTGGGAAAGGATTGGTAACAGACGGAAATCTTTATTTTAAGGCACAGAAAGGAAATGTGATTTGCCTGCCTAAATCCCTTAAATCCCTTTGGAAATCCCAATCGAATGCATTCTTCCCCAAATGCAAATACAGGTCTAGATGCTGAGCTCTATTTTGCTGCTAAGCAAGGAGGGGAGGTTAGGGTCTCTTCTTTCCCACTAAGTCTTGATTGTGTAATGCACACAACATGTATAGACAGGGGAAATGCAGGGCTGCAAAATTCCGGAGGGAATGCTGGGAGAAGGGCTGACCAAAATTTGTCCATAAAAACATTTTTTTAATAAAAAATGAACTTTTTGAAAACACAAAACATTCCATAGAAAAGGTCTGCTTTCCTAGAAAAGTTCTGATTTTTCACCAGAATGCTGAAAATATGAAAACTGAACATTTTCATCAAAAACTGAAAGATTTCCCAGTTTGTGGCCAGAAAATATTCAACCGTCAGCAGCTTTTGGATGAAATATATGTTTTTCAGAATTTTGATATTTTGGTCAAAAAATCAAATGTTTTCTGCTAAAAAATTACCAGAAATTATATGGGTTTTTTTCATCTTCACAGTCATTTTCTGCTGAAGGGGACAGATTGCTTCCTAGGACTCCCTGGTGCTCAGGGATCTAGCACTCCAAACTACACTCCTACATGGGATGCAGACTATTCCCGTCTGAATGACTGGCCCGCTGGGTTAAAAAGGGCCAGAACCATGGCAGGGGTAGAACCACCGCTGTAAAGATAGTGCTCAGTTTTGAATGTCTGCAGTAGTGCTGAGCAAATTATGCACAGAAGGTAACATATTTATATCTTTTTCTATTGGTGAATTATCTGTTAGCATTTCTCACTTTTCACAAACCTATTCACTATTCAGAGTTATTTTCCAAATAATTGCAACAAAACAATTCTTGGCTGTGAGCTATTCAATGTGAGTAACTGACATTTGATATTTGAGCTGCCCTGGTTAGAATTGTTTGGACGGATAAGCATTCTGTCTTGATTGGGTCCCGGGTTCAGCGAACCATCCCTATTCTGCAAAGCACTAGGGTTCACTAAAGTCTAAGGAACTTAAGTATAGTCTTAAATTTTGCTGAAGAGGGATGGCCTTTGCTGCATTGTGCCCTAGATGATCATATCATTTGACATCAGGTTTCTGGTGTGCATATTTGCATTTACTCATTCAAAATTTACTTTCCAACAATATTCTGTCATCTTTGCTTACACTTTATCATTTCCACTAACATTGCTGATAGTAAATTAGTTCACTAGATACCTGATGAAAGTGAACACAAAATAGACAAAAGCACAGCCCTCCTTTATTCGTTTTTTTATTCAAGTCAATATTTACTGAAAAACTATTGGTCCATTTGACCAGTTATTGTTTTTACTCAGGTCATTTCACTGGCAACTTGCCTGGGTTGGGGTTATGAAGTATCTGTTTCGGCCTTTGGGCCATCTTCAAAAATGTCAAAATTGTACCATTCCCCCTTTCTCTCAGATTCTATATTAAGTAATTAAACCCTTCCCTTTCTTCTATATTGGTTCAGGTTTCCTGGTTCCCCTTGTGTCCTCTCTCCTCAGATGGAGTGAATTTAAAATTCCCATAACTATTAGATCCAATGTTTGATTTCAGAGAGGTTAAGGGGCTGGGGACACTGACAGGGCTGATTCCTAGATATTGCTTATCACTGCCAGGATTGAAGAATGGGTACAGTTTTCCCTGAAACTCTTGAGTGATGGACACAACAGGGCACATTAGCTCTACATTATAGAATGAGATAATTCCCTCTTTCCAGTCCAGAAAAATGCCAACCACTGGGCATTTTTTATCCTCAGAGGTGATTGTGTCACTTTTCCAACTACAATGATATTGACCCTCAGACAGCCGCAAATGCCAGTATTCCTTCTCAGGAGGTTTCTCCATCTTCTCATTTTTCAGTTTCCCTCTTTCATTCTGAGTCAGCACTCCCAGCTCCCACTCTGGCTTGTCCCCCACCTCCACCTCCCAGTATTGTTTCTTCTCTGAAAATCCTTCATTTGCCACCACTATCAAATCCCTGCAGGCTTTCTTCTCTGCCATGGAAACGACCCTATTTTTATCCTTGAGAGTTTGGGATGTTTACAGTCAGAATCCAGAGTGATGTTAACTGGAGGGAGGAATGAAAATGTTCATTTCATCAGTAACTAGAGACTTAGTAACTCTCACTGAAATAAACAAATATAAAAGCTAGTGAAGAAAATTAAAGACACGGTAGAGAGACAAACAAAATATTAAATATCTCAGCAAAATGCACTACAACTGCCCAGAACAAGAGCATACGTAATATATGTATTAATATATGTAATAGCAAGGGCACATACAGCCCTGGATAGTTATAGCATGAATTAACAAACACTCCTGGTCCAAATCATCTCCTCCCATAGTAAAAGCCATGGGCCTGGAGTAAAGAAATCTCTGATCTCATAAGAACAGTCATAATGGGTCAGACCAATGGTCCATCTAGCCCAGTATCATGTCTTCTGACAGTCGCCAATGCCAGGTGCTTCAGAGGGAATGAACAGAATAGGGCAATTTTGAGTGATCCATCCCCTGTCATCAAGTCCCAGCATCTGACAGTTGGAGGTTTAGGGACACCCAGAGCATAGGGTTCCATCCCTGACCATCTTGACTAATAGTCATTGATTGACCTATCTTCCATGAACTTACCGAGCTCTTTTTTGAGCCCTTTTATAGTTTTGGCATTCACAACATCCCCTGGCAACAAGTTCCGTGGATTGACTGTGCATTGTGTGTGAAGAACTACTTCCTTTTGTTTCTTTTAAACCTGCTGCCTATTGATTTCATAGAGTGAGCCCTGGTATTTGTCTTATGTGAAGGAGTAAATGACACTTCCTTATTCACTTTCTCCACAGCAGTCACAATTTTATAGACCTTTATTATATATCCTCTTAGTCTTCTCTTTTCCATGCTGAAAAATCCCAGTCTTTTAAATCTCTCCTCACATGGAAGTTGTTCCATACTCCTGATCATTTTTGTTGCCCTTCTCTGTACCTTTTCTAATTCTAATGTATCTTTTTTGAGACGGGGTGACCAGAACTGCACATAGCATTCAAGGTGTGGGCATACCAGGCATTTATATAGTGGCATTATGATATTTTCTGTCTTATCTATCCCTTTCCTAATGGTTCCTAACATTCTGTTCGCTTTTTTAACTGCCACTGCACATTGAGGGGATGAATTCAGAAACCAATCCATAATGCCTCCAAGATCTCTTTCTTGAATGATAACAGCTAATTTAGACCCCATCATTTTATATGTATAGTTGGGACTATGTTTTCCAATGTGCATTACTTTACATTTATCAACACTGAATTTCATCTGCCATTTTATTGCCCAGTCACCCAGTTTTGTGAGATTCCTTTGTAACTCTTTGCAGGCTGCTTTGGACTTAACTGTCTTGAGTAATTTTGTACTGTCTGCAAATTTTGCCATCTCACTAGTTACCCCTTTTCCCAGATCATTTATGAATATGTTGAGCAGTACTGGTCCCAGTACATACCCCAGTACATAAACAGGGGACACCACTATTTACCTTTCTCCATTCTGAAAAATTACCATTTATTCCTACCCTTTGTTTTCTGTCTTTTAACCAGTTACTGATCTATGAGAGGACCTTCTCTCTTATCCCATGAACGTCTACTTTGCTTAATAGCCTTTGGTGAGGGACCTTTCTGAAAGTCCAAGATGTTTGTCCATTGGAAAATGCCAGTTTATCGAACTCTGAATTTTCTGCAGGAATGTAGAATTCTGCAATTCTGAGGAAATTTTGTTTTTGAAAATAAAAAAAGCTCATAAAGCACTTTCCACTTCAGCATTTTTATAATGGAATATTTTGATATTTGTCTTAAAATAATTTTCCCTTTCAAAATCTATTTCATTTTATAATGTACATTTTAACTTAAAATAAAAAACTTTTAAAAATCAAAATGAAAATGAAATATTTTATCAAAAAGGATAGGTTTCAACTAACCCAAAACAATTTTAAAAAAATTCATTTCACAGAAGATTTTTAAATATGATTCTTTCTTTACAGGACAAAACCATTACAAGACAAAACCAAATCTCTAAATGTCAGTATTTGCCATTAAAATGAAAATTTGGCTTCCTGCACAGTTCTAGTTGTACGATGTGAGAGAGATGGAAGTTTTCCGCAATGTCCTTGAAAAATTTTATCGCATTAAGTTTAAGTATCTTTGGAATCCATTGCATTATATGCAAAGATTATGTATTATTGTGGGCTGGGATTGCATGTAACCTCTACAGGGGGGAGAGTGAGGTGAACCCTGGGAAGTGTTATGAATTTCAGAGATCGGTATTGAACAATGTGCCAAGCAAGAATGGACTTTTGGGACAAACAAGTTCAAGTGGTTTGCCTGGGGAATGTCTAGGGGAAGGTGAATGGAAATTTCCCACCTCTGGCTATGCAAAAATCTAGGTTTTTGAAGCTACACCCAGAGTCAGGGACCATTTGCCTGCTGATTATCTGTTCCCAGAGACTCAGGATCAAAGCCCCCTGCTGTATAAAGGAGATTTATGGATGTGCTAGTTCTTAATTAAGGTTGTTTTGAATTTGTAACCACAGGAAAACTCCTGTGCATTTTGAATGACTGATCACCAACCAAAGCCAGAGGCAAAAGTTGGGATGACCTCTAGTAAGTTTATTAGCCTATTTGCAGGGTCTTTTTATTGTTTTAAATGTTGTCTCTGTAATGACAACCTTAAGAATAAATGTGCTTGCTTAGAAAGAGCTGTGTGGTAACTTTTGGCTGTGAGCCATTACAGCTGTTCATAGACTCTAAGGAGAAAGCAAAGCGCAGATGCTGGCCTACTCAGGCAGTCTGGCTTGCTGGGAATAACACAGTGTAGGCAGGGAACTGTGCAGTCTACAGAATCTCTTGTCAGGAGGGAGAGAGACATGGGTCTTTGGACAAGCATCTTGATGGCTGAGAAGCCAGGAGCCTTGAGAGGGTGTCCTCAAGGGACAATGGAGAGGACATAAAAGTGCAGTGGCCTTGAACTGTGACATAGGGTACCTAGAGACAGGGGCTTTCGAAAATATGAATAAAATAAATAAGCAATGCTCATGTGAATTGTGTAACAGAAAAAACAGATGTGTATTAAAGGAATGGATCACATTTCAAAAGATTCTTCAGGAAAATGTATTTAGCCATGCAACTTCCCTTGAAGTGAACGGGAGCCAAATAATGAAGGTCCCTATTCTGCTTCCATTACTCACCTGATCCATGGATACCAATAGAGTTACTCACATGTGTAATGCCAGGAGCACTGGGCCCTAAGAACTTTCTTCACAATGGCAATTCATAGTCATTCAAGATAGCAATGGAGTGTTAATGGACCAGGGAAAGAGAGTGGGAGTGACTATAGCTCAGTAGTTAGGATCTAGGAGTCCCAAGTTAAAGTCCCACATCCAATTACTATTTAATTTATAAGTGGAACAGCTACCACAGTGGAACAGCTACCTCTAACATGGGGGACCCAAGCTTGCATCCACAATCCTCAACAAGCAAAGGATGCAACTGAACCTAGGTCTCCTACCTCCAGGCTGAGTGCCCTAACCGCTAGGCTATAGCCTACAAGAGAGGCACAAGGGCCTCTCTCTTCAGCCATTTTGTGAATCTAGTCCTCCTTTCCTTTGTTTTTGTCAGAATGCCTGAACATCTAAACAAAAATTTTCAGGTTGAAATGAAACATTTTGGCTTTTTCAATGAAGTTGAAATTCTTCAGCTAACTCAACACAAATTCGTGAATAGTTTCAGTAGACTGGAAACTCCTTTTTTCAACTGTCAAACTATTTGTCCTTACTCGCTCAACTACAGTCACCAATTCTTTTATCAACAAATATTGTCCCTTTCTTCTGCAGCTAGGTGCCTAGTCAAATCCCAGTCACATTGCTCTTCAGGGCTGTTGAGCAGACATTCTTTATTCCTCCTTTCAGAACTCAGGACACCAAAAATATTTAATCAAAATATTAAACTTCTGGGAGAAAATAACCTGTGTATAATTCCAGATACAAGGCATCTTACCTGCATTGTTACGAGCCCTCCTGAAGTCTACAACAAAAAAAGAGAATTCAGAATTTCAGCTATAGCATATGGCTTATTTTACATTGAAATAATACAAGCAGTGTAATATTAAACATGGTCTTTCAACTCACCCAGCTCAGCCATGGCTTTTTCTGAAATGGAAAAAGATCGTTACATCATGCTTCTTCATTATTCCCTTGTTAATTCTGTTTTGTAGGAAATCTTTACTCCCTACATGGAATTACTCAAGTAAAATAGACTTAGGTGAGTAAGGGTCAGGTTCTAAGGCCCCAAACCTGCAAAAATCTACATCCATGCTTAATTTTAGACACCGTGAGTCCATTGTGTTAAATGGAACAACTCAGTGTGTGTACAAATTTAAGCATGTGTCTAAATCTTTGCAGAATTGGGTCTAAACATTTATCTTTTTGCCATATTAGCTGCAATAGAATATCTACTATGGTATGTTCAATGACATCCTCATACTAACTAAACTATGCAAAAACGGTGGCTAAATCTTGAAGTCCGTGTTGCATTTAAACAATGGGAATTTGCCTGAGTGAAAATAATGTAATAAGAATGAGAGTCAGATTCGTAATGATATTAAGCACCTAAAGATGCAAGTAGGTACCTAGTCGGATTTTGAAAAGAGGTTAGGTGTCTAATTCCCATTGGTTTCAATGAGAGTGAGGCACTTAGCATGATTTTCAGAAATGTCAAGGTGCCTATCTGTGTCTTTACAGAGAAAATACTTTTTTAAAATCTAGCCCTGGATTCTTTAGGATTTGACCAGCTGACTTGCATGCTTTAAAGTTCTCAGCTTTTTTGATGTATGAATATAGTGTTCTGCTTTGGTTGTTTTGCACTTGTCATAAATATAAAGGGAACGATTAAGAAGCTAGGATAACCTCGCTGGCACCTGACCAAAATGACCAATAAGGAGACAAGATACTTACAAAGCTGGAGGGGGGAGAAACAAAGGGTCTGGGTCTGTCTGTGTGATGCTTTTGCCGGGGACAGAACAGGAATGGAGTCTTAGAACTTAGTAAGTAATCTAGCTAGATATGTGTTAGATTATGATTCCTTTAAATGGCTGATAAAATAAACTGTGCTCAGTGGAATGGATATTCCTGTCTTTGTGGCTTTTTGTAACTTAAGGTTTTGCCTAGAGGGATTCTCTATGTTTTGAATCTAATTACCCTGTAAGGTATTTACCATCCTGATTTTACACAGGTGATTCTTTTTACTGTTTCTTCTATTAAAATTCTTCTTGTAAGAAACTGAATGCTTTTTTCATTGTTCTTAAGATCCAAGGGTTTGGGTCTGTGGTCACCTATGCAAATTGGTGAGGATTTTTATCAAACCTTCCCCAGGAAGGGGGTGCAAGGTTTTGGTGAGGATTTTGGGGGGAAAGATGTTTCCAAACGACTCTTTTCCAATAATAAACCCGGTTAGACGTTTGGTGGTGGCAGCGAAAGTCCAAGGGCAAAAGGTAAAATAGTTTGTACCTTGGGGAAGTTGTAACCTAAGCTGGTAAAAGTAAGCTTAGGAGGCTTTCATGCAGGTCCCCACATCTGTACCCTAGAGTTCAGAGTGGGGAAGGAACCTTGACAGCACTGCATTTCCTTCTTTATGGAAAAAGAGATAAAAAGAGCTATGTGGATTTTTTTCTAAAAGTGATGCTATAGAAATGGTTTGGGGGACGTTCTCTGGCCTATGTGATACAGGAGGTCAGACTTGATGACCACAATGATACCTTTTGGCCTTGGAATCTATCTATGAATACAGAGGAGGGAAACAAACCTGAAAAAAAATGACAAAGTTGGGGGCTGGCCACCACCAAGGGGCCAGTAGGCTGGGATGTCTCTGTTACCAGGACGATGCTAAACTAACGACTAGAGCTGGCTGAAACTATTCCAATGAAACACTTACCAAATTTCTCCTGTATTGCCTGAATTGCTACAAAGAAACACAACTGTTAACCAAAAGACAAGAGGAGTCCGCAGATGAGAGAAACTACACAGAGATTTTTAATATAATCAAAATACATTATGGAGGTAGTTTCTGGGAGTGCAGAATGCATTGATCTGCGGGTAGTGAACAAAATTTGACAGATATTTGGCTTTCACAAACACTTAGGCTATTTCTGTACTCATGGTAGTGAGTACATACATTTCACGCCAAGCTAGCACAGGTATAAATAGATATGTGGTCAGTGAGGCTCTGTTTAGGCAAGTAAAGACACACCAGAACCTTAGGATATATTCCCTACAGGGCTCTCCTCATGCCCAAGAAGTTCATCCCACGTCTGCACTGCTACTTTTAGCAGTGAAGTTGTAACACCGAAAGACCCCGGTCAGCAGCGGGCGGGATCGAACCTGGGACCTCTGCAGCTAAATGCATGAGCCTCTACTGCATGAGCTAAAAAACACATAGCTGTTAGCTAAGGCTGTAGAGCAGCCTCATTAATCTCTCTCTGTAAGTGGTCTCGGTGTCACTAGATGGGACAGAACACCACACCCAAGAGGTGTGTGGGTTACATATGTTGCCTAGCTGAGGAAGCACATCCCGAGCTTCAGAGACTTCCCAGTCGATATCCCAGATGAGCCCCTACTCGTAACACCATCAGACCCCAGTCGTCAGCAGGCAGGATTGAACCTGGGACCTCTGCAGATAAATGCATGAACTTCTAATGCATGATGTAAAAACCATACAGCTGTTAGCTAAAGCTATAGAGCAGACTCATCAATCTCTCTCTCTCTCTCTCTCGCTCTCATCTCGGTGCCACTAGATAGGACAGAACACCACACCCAGGATGTGTGTGGGTTACCAAGTGTCTCACTGCCTCCCTGCTGCCAGAACCTTTCACTGCCATGTGTAGTTACACACTGCAGTGCGGACACAGCCTGCTTTTCACTGTGGTGCGTAGCTACATGTGCCCAACACACCACCACCAGCATAGACAATGCCTTAGTTTTACGAAGGCCAGGAATTAAAACAGTGCATTCATAAGAGCAGGAAAATATGGACTTTCCGGTATTGTAGAGAAACAACATCACCTGTACTTTAGGTGAATTACCTGTACTTTAGATTAATGAAAACAATAAATCAAGAAAGAAAAAAGGTAAAGTCTCCCTGTGTGAAGATAGTGTGTTTCTTCTTTGTAACATGCTGAATTTTCCCCAAAATGCCCCCTATCCCTGTATATAAGACTCCTAGAAATTTCAAAACTCTAGCTGCTACATAGATACAGTAAATTCATCGCATTTATCTCGTTTATTTACAGTTAAGTCCTGGGGGAGAGGTTCTCTGCATTTTTGTCTGCCATGATGGTGCCTATCAACAGGGCATTTAACTCTTCCTATAGTTGGTCATTTGCTGTCTGAGATTCACCTTCTAAAGTAACATTTTCACCTACATCATCTTCAAGCCTGAATCATCTTCCTCCCCAGTAGTGATATGGCCACCCCATTTGAAGTCAAGCCCTTTCTTTGTCTCATCCCCTTTCCTTGTCTTGTGACAGTTGATCAATTCATTTCTCTACTAGCTCCACTCTTGCCTTTTCCAGCTATGTCTCTGGTCCTAGTACATTCCTGAGAACACTTTTATTCCATTTCCTTTCTGCCCCATAATATCATACAGGTGTAGGCAGAAAATCCTGGCAGACATGTGGAGCTTTATCCCTTTATGCTGTGCTGCTTTTCAGACATTCCCTTTGTAATATCTGCGCTAAGTCAAATTTAGTTGGTAAGTGAAATTTAGTAATGACTCTGCTGGAGTTTGGTCAAAGTGTTTTAGTTATTATTAGGTTCTTGAGAAGCAGAAAATAAAGTCGTCAGGTTAAATTTTCATGTTTACTGTGGGTATCAGATATAGGTGGTAAAAAAAGTTTTAAAAAGTATCGATTTTTTCCTCATTTTTTCAAAATATATCTAAACTTAAATCAAGGAATTATGATGTGATTGGAATAACAGAGACTTGGTGGGATAACTCACATGACTGGAGTACTGTCATGGATGGATATAAACTGTTCAGGAAGGACAGGCAGGGCAGAAAAGGTGGGGGAGTTGCACTGTATGTAAGGGAGCAGTATGACTGCTCAGAGCTCAAGTATGAAACTGCAGAAAAGCCTGAGTGTCTCTGGATTAAGTTTAGAAGTGTGAGCAACAAGGGTGATGTCGTGGTGAGAGTCTGCTATAGACCACCGAACCAGGGGGATGAGGCTTTCTTCCGGCAACTCACGGAAGTTACTAGATCGCACACCATGGTTCTCATGGGAGACTTCAATCACCCTGATATCTGCTGGGAGAGCAATACAGCGGTGCACAGGCAATCCAGGAAGTTTTTGGAAAATGTAGGGGACAATTTCCTGGTGCAAGTGCTGGAGGAACCAACTAGGGGCAGAACTCTTCTTGACCTGCTGCTCACAAACCGGGAAGAATTAGTAGGGGAAGCAAAAGTGGATGGGAACCTGGGATGCAGTGACCATGAAATGGTCAAGTTCAGGATCCTAACACAAGGAAGAAAGGAGAGCAGCAGAATACGGACCCTGGACTTCAGAAAAGCAGACTTTGACTCCCTCTGGGAACTGATGGGCAAGATCCCCTGGGAGAATAATATGAGGGGGAAAGGAGTCCAGGAGAGCTGGCTGTATTTTAAAGAATCCTTATTGAGGTTACAGGGACAAACCATCCCGATGTGTAGAAAGAATAGTAAATATGGCAGGTGACCAGCTTGGCTTAACAGTGAAATCCTTGCTGATCTTGAACACAAAAAAGAAGCTTACAAGAAGTGGAAGATTGGACAAATGACCAGGGAAGAGTATAAAAATATTGCTCAGGGATGCACGAGTGAAATCAGGAAGGCCAAATCACACCTGGAGTTGCAGCAAGCAAGAGATGTTAAGGGTAACAAGAAGGGTTTCTTCAGCTATGTTAGCAACAAGAAGAAAGTCAAGGAAAGTGTGGGCCCCTTACTGCATGAGGAAGGCAACCCAGTGACAGAGGATGTGGAAAAAGCTAATGTACTCAATACTTTTTTTGATTCTGTCTTCACAAACAAGGTCAGCTCCCAGACTACTGCACTGGGCAGCACAACCTGGGGAGGAGGTGACCAGCCCTCTGTGGAGAAAGAAGTGGTTCGGGACTATTTAGAAAAGCTGGATGAGCACAAGTCCATGGGGCCAGATGCGCTGCATCCGAGAGTGCTAAAGAAGTTGGTGGATATGATTGCAGAGCCATTGGCCGTTATCTTTGAAAACTCATGGCAATCAGGGAAAGTCGCAGATGACTGGAAAAAGGTTAATGTAGTGCCCATCTTTAAAAAATGGAAGAAGAAGGATCCTGGGAACCACAGGCCAGTCAGCCTCACCTCAGTCCCTGGAAAAATCATGGAGCAGGTCCTCAAGGAATCAATTCTGAAGCACTTAGAGGAGAGGAAAGTGATCAGGAACAGTCAGCATGGATTCACCAAGGGCAAGTCATGCCTGACTAATCTAATTGCCTTCTATGAAGAGATAACTGGCTCTGTGGAGGAGGGGAAAGTGGTGGACATGTTGTTCCTTGACTTTAGCAAAGCTTTTGACACGGTCTCCCACAATATTCTTGCAGGCAAGTTAAAGAAGTATGGACTGGATGAATGGACTATAAGGTGGATAGAAAGTTGGCTAGATTGTCGGGCTCAATGGGTAGTGATCAATGGCTCCATGTCTAGTTGGCAGCCGATATCAAGTGGAGTGCCCAAGGGTCGGTCCTGGGGCTGGTTTTGTTCAATATCTTCATAAATGATCTGGAGGATGGTGTGGATTGCACCCTCAGCAAGTTTGCAGATGACACTAAACTGGGAGGAGAGGTAGATACGCTGGAGGGTAGGGATAGGATACAGAGGGACCTAGACAAATTGGAGGATTGGGCCAAAAGAAATCTGATGAGGTTCAATAAGGACAAGTGCAGAGTCCTGCACTTAGGACGGAAGAATCCCATGCACCACTACGGACTAGGGACCGAATCCCTCGGCAGCAGTTCTGCAGAAAAGGACCTAGGGGATACAGTGGATGAGAAGCTGGATATGGATATGTGCCCTTGTTGCCAAGAAGGCCAATGGCATTTTGGGATGTGTTTGTAGGGGCATTTACCAGCAGATCGAGGGACGTGATCGTTCCCCTCTATTCGACATTGGTGAGGCCTCATCTGGAGTACTGTGTCCAGTTTTGGGCCCCACACTACAAGAAGGATGTGGAAAAATTGGAAAGAGTCCAGTGGAGGGCAACAAAAATGATTAGGGGTCTGGAACACATGACTTTTGAGGAGAGGCTGAGGGAACTGGGATTGTTTAGTCTGCAGAAGAGAAGAATGAGGGGGGATTTGATAGCTGCTTTCAACTACCTGAAAGGGGGTTCCAAAGAGGATGGATCTACACTATTCTCAGTGGTAGCTGATGACAGAACAAGGAGTAATGGTCTCAAGTTGCAGTGGAGGAGGTTTAGGTTGGATATTAGGAAAAACTTTCACTTGGTGTCAAGGTTCCTTCCCCACTCTGAACTCTAGGATACAGATGTGGGGACCTGCATGAAAACCTCCTAAGCTTACTTTTACCAGCTTAGGTTAAAACTTACCCAAAGTACAAATTATTTTATCCTTTGCCCTTGGATTTCCACTGCCACCACCAAACTTTATCTGGGTTCCTGAAAAAATTGAGTTTGGACACATCTTTCCCCCCAAAATCCTCCCAACCTTTGCACCCCACTTCCTGGGGAAGGTTTGGTAAAAATGCTCACCAATTTGCATAGGTGACCACAGACCCAAACCCTTGGATCTTAGAACAATGAAAAAAGCATTCAGTTTTCTTACAAGAAGACTTTCAATAGAAGTAAAGGAATCACCTCTGTAAAATCAGGATGGTAGATACCTTACAGGGGAATTAGATTCAAAACATAGAGAATCCCTCTAGGCAAAACCTTAAGTTACAAAAAAGACACACAGACAGGAATATTCCTTCTATTCAGCATAGCTATTTTCTCAGCCATTTAAAGAAATCATAATCTAACACATACCTAGCTAGATTACTTACTAAGTTCTAAGACTCCATTCCTGTTCTGTCCCCAGCAAAAGCCTCACCCAGACAGACACAGACCACTTTGATGAGCTCCCTCTTCCCAGCTTTTGAAAGTATCTTGTCTCCTCATTGGTCATTTTGGTCAGGTGCCAGCGAGGTTGCCTTTAGCTTCTTAATCCTTTACAGGTGAGAGGATTTTTCCTCTGGCCAGGAGGGATTTTAAAGGGGTTTACCCTTCCCTTTATATTTATGACACTAGGAGGATGGTGAAGCACTGGAATGCATTACCTAGGGAGGTGGTGGAATCTCCTTCCTTAGAAGTTTTTAAGGTCAGGCTTGACAAAGCCCTGGCTGGGATGATTTAGTTAGGGGTTGGTCCTGCTTTGAGCAGGGGGTTGGACTAGATGACCTCCTGAGGTCCCTTCCAACCCTGATATTCTATGATTCTATGAAATGAATTTTTTTTATTGTTGAAAATCTCAATTGATCTCAACAGGATTGGTTGAAACCCCCTTCCTCCACCAAATACATTTTTGATGAACATTTTCATCAGCATTTTTCTTCATAAAACCCACAGCATTCTGAAAATTTTATCCATCTCTCGTATAATCATTTGTGTATAATAAGCTTATTTTGTTAGTTTGTAGGGTTGCTTTAGCCATTCTTGTCCCAGGATATTAAAGAGACAAGGTGGGTGAGGTAATATCTTTTACTGGACCGACTTCTCTTGGTGAGACAAGCTTTTGAGCTTACACAGAGCTCTTGTCTCTTTCACCAACAGAAGAAGGTCCAAAAAAAGTTAGTTACCCACCTTGTATCTATTTTGTTAGAACAGCCAGCTCAAAACAAGCACCCATGCTGAAGACTGAAAGAAATCTCTCGAGTTTTAAATATTAAGTCGTAAGAGATGGAATTACCTTGTTGAGAGTTTTGGTGCTCAGTCTCTGCAAAATAAAGAAACAGAAGAGATAATCTCAAAATAATAGGCAGGGGTTAGATTTTCATTTGCCAGACCCCACACTAAGCAATATTACAGTGTGAACATTTTATCTGAGATTTGCAAAGGTGCCTTAGGAATCTGAACATCCAATTTCTATTAAAATTAAATCAGGCATCCAAACAGCACAGGCAGCTTTGAAAATCTTGGCTTTCGGATTCATAGCTGTATGCCTTTAAGCATGACAATCTCCTGATTTTTTTCTAACATTTGCAAACAATACACACATATGGGGTTTAACAAGCTTTTGCAGAGAAAAATGAAATAAAATGTTCCTTTAGAAATAGTGTCCTGACAGTTCTCACAGTTTATTTGCTTATGGTTCCTCTAGCTACACAACCATAGTCACCACAAACTCCTTTATTCCACCCAGACACACACAGCAGCCTCAAAACAGCTCAGATCTAGGCCTGTTTTGACTCATTTCCCAAACCCATCATATCTGAATACATCTAGGTCAAAAGAAGCCAGTGGAACTGCTCAGATCCATCAGCTGCTTCCCTCTCCCAGTGCTAAGGGGGAAGCTGCAGTCTCTGAAAATGTGGGTTTCAGCCTTTTCTGTGTCTTCTCCCACTCTGTCCTCACTCCTATTATTAGTTAGTGGAGCTGGGTGGGAAATCCTGTGAGAATTTTCAAGGCTTTAAAAACTTTCCCATTCTATTGGGTTGAAACTCTAGCCCTGTTGGGATTACACACACACACACACACACACACACCCTGAGGTAGCCAATGGCATAGTGGTTAGGGTCCTCTGCTAGGATGCAACAAATGCAGCTTCTAGTCTGTGTTCTGCCTACTTCATACCAGATGAATGTCCTAACCACCAACCTATTGACAGTGGGATCTCTCTGGGGTTTCGACCAGAGAATGCATCTTGGACCTGAAAAACTTCTCTCAACTAAAGCTTTGTTAAATGCAACAGGTGGTAGAGGTGAGATGTTCAAAAATGTCTATGGTCCAATGGGAGTTAGGAGCCTAAACACCTTTGAGGATCTGGGCCTGAGCGATTTAGGAGCGTAACTCTCAAGGGAAGTCAGTGGGGCTTGTGCTCCTAACTCCCTTGGATCATCTTTGAAAATCCAGGGCTGAGTGCCCAGCTCCCTTGGGCTCCTTTGAAAAAACCTTTGAATGGAACAACTGTCTCACTCTTAACTGCAGCCTCTGTACCATGACATTATAATATTTGGAATTGGACTTGTTGACAGTTCTCCTGGCAAAGCATACACTTACCCAGAGCAGAAAATAATTAGTTGAGCTAAAATACACTCTTACCCAGTTCTTTTCTGAGAAGCCTTGTTTCTGAAAGAAAACATATTTCAGAATTACAGCGGGAAACACACATTAAAATACTCTAGTTCTGAGGCTTTTATCAGATGCCTCCAAGCTTTCTATTTAGAACAAAGTAAATTAAATGTTATGGATCTTTTAGTTCCATCTGGACAGGCAGTGGTTGAATTTAACACCATAAGTCAGATTTTCAGCTGACGTAAATCTGTATAGGTCCAGTGTTGGAGTAAATCAGCATAGCTCCACAATGAAGCTTCACCAGTTTACACTAATTGAGGATCTGATCCCTTAAGGGAAGGGAGACCTCTCTAACATTCAAAACCCTTTGTCCTTTTCCCCCATTTGATGGCAGCTCAATACTGACAACGATCCCAACTCTTGGGACTTGGACTAATGAATTTTTCTTCCAAACCATGTAACATTCAGAAATTTGTATACAGTAGTTAGATCCAATAGATAGAAAAATGGATGCCAAAGATAGATAGAATCATAGAATCATAGAATCATAGAATACCAGGGTTGGAAGGGACCTCAGGAGGTCATCTAGTCCAACCCCCTGCTCAAAGCAGGACCAATCCCCAATCAAATCATCCCAGCCAGGGCTTTGTCAAGCCTGACCTTAAAAACTTCTAAGGAAGGAGATTCTACCACCTCCCTAGGTAACGCATTCCAGTGTTTCACCACCCTCCTAGTGAAAAAGTTTTTCATAATATCCAACCTAAACCTCCCCCACTGCAACTTCAGACCATTACTCCTTGTCCTGTCCTCTTCTACCACTGAGAATAGTCTAGAACCATCCTCTCTGGAACTACCTCTCAGGTAGTTGAAAGCAGCTATCAAATCCCCCCTCATTCTTCTCTTCTGCAGACTAAACAATCCCAGTTCCCTCAGCATCTCCTCAAAAATGATTAGGGGTCTAGAGCACATGACTTATGAGGAGAGGCTGAGGGAGCTGGGATTGTTTAGTCTGCAGAAGAGAAGAATGAGGGGGGATTTGATAGCTGCTTTCAACTACCTGAAAGGGGGTTCCAAAGAGGATGGCTCTAGACTGTTCTCAATGGTAGCAGATGACAGAACGAGGAGTAATGGTCTCAAGTTGCAATGGGGGAGGTTTAGCTTGGATATTAGGAAAAACTTTTTCACTAAGAGGGTGGTGAAACACTGGAATGCGTTACCTAGGGAGGTGGTAGAATCTCCTTCCTTAGAGGTTTTTAAGGTCAGGCTTGACAAAGCCCTGGCTGGGATGATTTAACTGGGAATTGGTCCTGCTTCGAGCAGGGGGTTGGACTAGATGACCTTCTGGGGTCCCTTCCAACCCTGATATTCTATAATTCTATGATTCTATGATAAGTCATGTGTTCCAGACCCCTAATCATTTTTGTTGCCTTTCGCTGGACTCCCTCCAATTTATCCACATCCTTCTTGTAGTGTGGGGCCCAAAACTGGACACAGTACTCCAGATGAGGCCTCACCAATGTCGAATAGAGGGGAACGATCACATCCCTCGATCTGCTCGCTATGCCCCTACTTATACATCCCAAAATGCCATTGGCCTTCTTGGCAACAAGGGCACACTGCTGACTCATATCCAGCTTCTCGTCCACTGTAACCCCTAGGTCCTTTTCCGCAGAACTGCTGCCGAGCCATTCGGTCCCTAGTCTGTAGCTGTGCATTGGGTTCTTCCGTCCTAAGTGCAGGACCCTGCACTTATCCTTATTGAACCTCATCAGATTTCTTTTGGCCCAATCCTCCAATTTGTCTAGGTCCCTCTGTATCCTATCCCTGACCTCCAGTGTATCTACCACTCCTCCCAGTTTAGTATCATCCGCAAATTTGCTGAGAGTGCAATCCACACCATCCTCCAGATCATTTATGAAGATATTGAACAAAACCGGCCCCAGGACCGACCCCTGGGGCACTCCACTTGACACCGGCTGCCAACTAGACATGGAGCCATTGATCACTACCCGTTGAGCCCGACAATCTAGCCAACTTTCTACCCACCTTATAGTGCATTCATCCAGCCCATACTTCTTTAACTTGCTGACAAGAATACTGTGGGAGACCGTGTCAAAAGCTTTGCTAAAGTCAAGAAACAATACATTCACTGCTTTCCCTTCATCCACAGAACCAGTAATCTCATTATAGAAGGCGATTAGATTAGTCAGGCATGACCTACCTTTCGTGAATCCATGCTGGCTGTTCCTGATCACTTTCCTCTCGTGTAAGTGCTTCAGGATTGATTCCTTGAGGACCTGCTCCATGATTTTTCCGGGGACTGAGGTGAGGCTGACTGGCCTGTAGTTCCCAGGATCCTCCTTCTTCCCTTTTTTAAAGATGGGCACTACATTAGCCTTTTTCCAGTCATCAGGGACTTCCCCCGTTCGCCACGAGTTTTCAAAGATAATGGCCAATGCTCTGCAATCACATCCGCCAATTCCTTTAGCACTCTCGGATGCAACTCGTCCGGCCCCATGGACTTGTGCACGTCCAGCTTTTCTAAATAGTCCCTAACCACCTCTTTCTCCACAGAGGGCTGGCCATCTACTCCCCATGTTGTGATGCCCAGCGCAGCAGTCTGGGAGCTGTCCTTGTTAGTGAAGACAGAGGCAAAAAAAGCATTGAGCACATTAGCTTTTTCCACATCCTCTGTCACTGGGTTGCCTCCCTCATTCAGTAAGGGGCCCACACTTTCCTTGGCTTTCTTCTTGTTGCCAACATACCTGAAGAAACCCTTCTTGTTACTCTTGATAGATAGATAATGACCAGAGACAGATGTCAGAGCTGGTCTCATGCCAGCAGGTCATATTTGTAAACAATTCACAAATACTAGGAGTCTGGTTCAATTTGACCATATTTAAAACTTTCGTATTTGTGACTAAGCAAAGCTTCAGAGGTGGCCAGCACCATTCAATCAACTATATGAATTCAGCATCAAACATGTATTTTATGCAATCAAGCTTTTTAGAATTCTTTACTTAACAAGTCTGCAAATAGAAACAAAACAGTGTGACTTGAGTGGACACGACTGAAATACTGACAGGTTTCAGAGTAGCAGCCGTGTTAGTCTGTATTCGCAAAAAGAAAAGGAGTGGTTAGTCTCTAAGGTGCCACTAGTACTCCTTTTCCTTTTAGCTGAAATACTGTATGCCAAACACCCAATGCTAGGTAAAGGACTTTCATAGACTGCCAGTTCTTCACTGGGAATATCTGGCAACTGTTTTCACATACAGTAGAGCCTCAGTTTTACAACCACCAATTTTATGAATGACTAGTTACACAAACCATTTTTCCTGATGGAGAAAAAAAATCACAGAACAAATGTGATGTTAATGAGGAACAAATCTACTTTCCTTCATATCCTGATGTTTTATGTACCCTGAAAATTGCTTTCTAGTGGTGTGAAGGTCAAATAGAAAGCATTGAAGTACCCCATACTGCAACTTATGCACTGGACCTATTGTCATTTTGACATGTTCCATTTTATTAACTTTTTGATTTTATGAACTCTTCAATCCCTGATTAGTTTGTAAAACAGGGGGTTTGATTTATCAGGTATATTCACAAAAATCAGAACCTGTTGATGAGTAATTCCTTGATTTTAGCATTTGTCAAATACTATTTTTCACCAGATCTGATAGATGTAGAGAAATATTATTGAAAGGATACATAACATATGTTATAGTTACTGTCTTCGATGGCTTTCTTGTCATTTACTGCACACAGAGAGAGAAATATATTACAAACCCAGAGATAATTATTAGTGCATTAACAGCTAGTTTCAAAAGGTATATAAATATTACATTAAAATGATGTTAAAAGAAAGTTCAGGTTGCAAAATCAAGCACTCAGAAGTTAGGAAATTCTGGAATTAAGGCTGCTGGAACAACCTTAATTCAACCTCCTTTGTGCATGTGACCTATGAGGAAAGGTTGAAAGAATGGGATGTGTTTACAGAAGAGAAGGCTGTCAGGATAACAGTCTGTAAAAGGTTGTTATAAAGTGAATGGTGATCAATTGTTGTCCATATCCACAGAGGGTAGAACAGGGAAGAATCGCCTTAGTTTTCAGAAAGGGAGATTTAGTCTAGATATTAGGAATGACTTTCTAACTCAGCACTGGAACAGGTCACCAAGGGAGGTTGTGGGACAGGTTAGACAAACACTTTTCAGGGATGGTTTAAGTAAACTTGATCCTGTCTCAGTATGGGGGTTGGAGTAGATGACCTCTAAAGATCCCTTCCAGGCCTACATTTCTACAATTCTATGCATTATGATACGTTTTGAGGACAACATATAATTTCTGCAAAATTTTTGTTTAGTCAGAAAAAAAAGTTTGGACAGAAAAAATTTGACCAACCCTAACGTGGACAATGTCATACTAGAGAGTGTGTCCCATGGAAATCTCTCTTCCCATTCATGGTAGCACAGACTGCCCCTCTCATGAACGGTCAAATAATACCCCTGTGCAACTTCAACATTGGAAAGTACTATTAGGGAGGTATTTCATGTGTTTAATCTGTCTTTTAATACAGTTTAGCAGCTAGGAACAAGCAGGAAAGTCAGCTAGCCTGTTCTCTATGGACCATCAACAAGTGCCCTGCAACATTAGCAGAATCCAGTTTTGGAACTGCTGCTAGAAGTTATTTTAAGACAAATGTTAAACTTTCAGGGCCCACCACTGCAAACTGAGAGTAATCAACAACATAAAAAACAGGTGTAAGAGGAGAATGAACCCCAGGGTTTGTACTGTGCAACTAACTAGTAATGCTTAATACTTACACAATACTTGGAGATGAGTAAATATTATATTTATTGGGACTTACCAGCCTGAGCAGTTGTTTCATTGTTTTCTGAAAAAGTAATTAAATAAATAAAACAATGCTTTTTTTAAAAGGAGACAATTTAACTTCATATTATGGCTCTGTGTGCTTCACAGCAGTCATATTTCATAGACCGCACAGGACTGGAAATGTGTGATTTTTCAAGTAACCATCACACAAGTCAGATCTGATCCACACTGACAGTTAAAACTAGTGCTCCAGAAAAATGGGCAACTCACGAAGGCAGTGATGAATGCAGTAGCTGTTTGGTCAGCTAGGTGAAAGCAGTGTTTCCACTCAGCCCATTTCCTAGTGCACAAAGCCCTGTTCAGTGTCACAAGTTCTGAAGAATGGTTGGGATTTACGATATAGCAACAGGTAATACATATGTTGTAGTTGTGTTTTTTCCTTTCCTACATATTGTTCGACATCTATGTGCCATGAGACTGTCTGTAACTGTCTGTTCTCATGTATTATCATTGTCTAAATGTAATAAAAATAAAGTAAAAAACCCAGCATGGTGGTCAAGGTCATCTGCCATTTTGTGATGCCAGGAGCCTGGTGGTAGAGAGGCTAATAGCAGAACTCTTACACTTGTTACTACATGAAGGGTTAGATTCACAAAGGGACTTTGGCGCTAACTGCCACTTTAGGCACCATAAACCCAGAATCTGGCTCCAGTGGGATTCATTAAACCCCTGCTCAGCTGCCTCCAAACCCTGTTGGCACCTAAACTCACTCGGCACTTAAATTTTTGCAGTCAAACTTCCCTCAGCACCAGGGAAAGATAGATGTTCCTCTGCCTACCTTGCATACAAGACCCGATCTGGTAAGCATGTTCAGAGCTAACCTCTTGGATCAGGCCCTCTCACCTGGGATCTGGGAGACCCCTTACTCAAGCCCGGTCCCCCTGCCTCCACATGGGGGGGAAATGGGATTTAAACAGGGTTCTGCTACCTCTCAAGTGAATGCCCTAACCAGTGGGCTATGGGAAATCCCAAGATGGGGCACACTCAATCTCTCCCGCTGAACCTGTTCCACTTTGGATAAAAAATAATAAAAAAGTCATTGGAGTGGGGAGAACTCATCCTTGGGTCTCCCATTGCTCCAGTGAGTATGCGCACCACCAGGCTACAGAGTCATTCTCATGCTTGCTTTATCTCTCTGGCCCAATGATTCTTTCATTTTTTAGTCTACAGTGTAAGAGCTTCAACAGGAAAGACTGAGAAAGGCTCACATCACAATATCCTATAGCTCAGTAGTTAGGGCATTTACTGGAGAGGTGGCAAATCCCTTATTCCCCATCTGGTGTCAGGGGGACTTAAATCATGGCTCTCCAATATCCCATATGAGTACCATAGCCACTGGTCTAAAAGTTACAATGGAGCTCCTCCCTACAGCTTATTGCTAACATGGCGAAGGCACATGACAGCCTGAAAGAGCTTGGAGCTGAGAATGATAAGTAGAGATAGGTGCCTCCCTGAAGCTTGTATTTAGGCATTTATCTCCAAGTGAATGAGGGAGGCAACCTAGTGACAGAGGATGTGGAAAAATCTAATGTACTCAATGCTTTTTTTGCCTCTGTCTTCATGAACAAGGTCAGCTCCCAGACTACTGCACTGGGCAGCACAGCATGGGGAGGAGGTGACCAGCCCTCTGTGGAGAAAGAAGTGGTTCGGGACTATTTAGAAAAGCTGGACAAGCACAAGTCCATGGGGCCGGATGCGCTGCATCTGAGAGTGCTAAAGGAGTTGGCGGATGTGATTGCAGAGCCATTGGCCGTTATCTTTGAAAACTCATGGCGATTGGGGGAGGTCCCAGATGACTGGAAAAAGGCTAATGTAGTGCCCATCTTTAAAAAAGGGAAGAAGGAGGATCCTGGGAACTACAGGCCAGTCAGCCTCACCTCAGTCCCTGGAAAAATCATGGAGCAGGTCCTCACGGTATCAATTCTGAAGCACTTAGAGGAGAGGAAAGTGATCAGGAACAGTCAGCATGGATTCCACAAGGGCAAGTCATGCCTGACTAATCTAATTGCCTTCTATGACGAGATAACTGGCTCTGGAGGAGGGGAAACCAGTGGACGTGTTGTTCCTTGACTTCAGCAAAGCTTTTGACATGGTCTCCCACAGTATTCTTGCCAGCAAGTTAAAGACGTATGGGCTGAATGAATGGACTATAAGATGGATAGAAAGCTGTCTAGATCGTCGGGCTCAACGGGTAGTGATCAATGACTCCATGCCTACTTGGCAGCCGGTATCAAGCAGAGTGCCCCAAGGGTCGGTCCTGGGGCTGGTTTTGTTCAAAATCTACATAAATGATCTGGAGAATAGTGTGGACTGCACCCTCAGCATGTTTGCAAATGACATTAAACTGGGAGGAGAGGTAGATACGCTGGAGGGTAGAGATAGGATACAGAGGGCCCTATACAAATTAGAGGATTGGGCCAAAAGAAATCTGATGAGGTTCAACAAGGACAAGTGCAGAGTCCTGCACTTAGGACGGAAGAATCCCATGCACCGCTGCAGACTACGGACCGAATGGCTCGGCAGCAGTTCTGCAGAAAACGACTTAGGGGTTACAGTGGACGAGAAGCTGGATATGAGTCAACAGTGTGCCCTTGTTGCCAAGAAGGCCAATAGCATTTTGGGATGTATACGTAGGGGCATTGCCAGCAGATCGAGGGACGTGACCGTTTCCCTCTATTCGACATTGGTGAGGCCTCATCTGGAGTACTGAGTCCAGTTTTGGGCCCCACATTACAAGAAGAATGTGGAAAAACTGGAAAGAGTCCAGCGGAGGGCAACAAAAATGATTAGGGGACTGGATCACATGACTTATGAGGAGAGGCTGAGGGAACTGGGATTGTTTAGTCTGCAGAAGAGAAGAATGAGGGGGGATTTGATAGCTGCTTTCAACTACCTGAAAGGGGGTTCCAAAGAGGATGGATCTACACTGTTCTCAGTGGTAGCTGATGACAGAACAAGGAGTAATGGTCTCAAGTTGCAGTGGGGGAGGTTTAGGTTGGATATTAGGAAAAACTTTTTCACTAGGAGAGTGGTGAAACACTGGAATGCGTTACCTAGGGAGGTGGTGAAATCTCCATCCTTAGAAGTTTTTAAGGTCAGGCTTGACAAAGCCCTGGCTGGGATGATTTAGTTGGGGATTGGTCCTGCTTTGAGCAGGGGGTTGGACTAGATGACCTCCTGAGGTCCCTTCCAACCTTGATATTCTGGCCTTCTTGGCAACAACGGCACACTGTTGACTCATATCCAGCTTCTCGTCCACTGTCACCCCTAGGTCCTTTTCTGCAGAACTGCTGCCAAGCCATTCGGTCCCTAGTCTGTAGCGGTGCATGGGATTCTTCCGTCCTAAGTGCAGGACTCTGCACTTGTCCTTGTTGAACCTCATCAAATTTCTTTTGGCCCAATCCTCTGATTTGTTTAGGTTCCTCTGTATCCTATCCCTACCCTCCAGCATATCTACCACTCCTCCCAGTTTAGTGTCATCTGCAAACTTGCTGAGGGTGCAATCCACACCATCCTCCAGATCATTAACGAAGATATTGAACAAAACCGGCCTCAGGACCCACCCTTGGGGCATTCTGCTTGATACCAGCTGCCAACTAGACATGGAACCATTGATCACTACCCGTTGAGCCCGACAATCTAGCCAGCTTTCTATCCACCTTATAGTCCATTCATCCAGCCCATGCTTCTTTAACTTGCTGGCAAGTTATGGGTTTAAAGATTAAGAATTAGCATGAGGCCTAACAGGCCTCGTTGTTAGCGAGGGCTAGCCTATGTCCTTGACCAGAGGTGATGGAATTTAGTAATATGTGCTTGGCACATGTTAAATAAACTGCAAAGGAACAAGTATACCACAAGATTGTACAAAATAGTAGATTTTTAGGTCCTTTTGCAATAAGGTAATTATGAATTTAACCACATTTACATTTTAAAACTATTGGGGCATTAATTGACAAGGCGAGATATTAACTGGCGGAAGCTTCACTGTGGTTAGCTGGAATACCACAAATGGTTAGTCAGAATGCCACATATGTTCAAGAGTCAAACGCCTATCAGAAATGAGCTCAAACATGTGTGGAGGAATAAAACATGGTTATCCAGCCTATTGTTGGGACACTAGAGATGACTGAATGGCAATTTCCACTTCCTTTTTCATCTATCTTTGTGGTTTAACAGGCTTTACGATGTTCTAAGTGTATCAGCATTGGGAACTGTTTTATCCTGTACCAGCCATAGCTATACCTATGCACGACCCTGGGGGTTATTTTCTGATACTTGTCTTGCTAGATTTAATTTTTCTATTGTTTCAGTTATTCTTGTCTGTATTAAATCAAATTTATAAGGTATCTATGTGTGTCCCACCAATTTCATCTTTTGAATTAATTTTAAGTAAAGACCTGGATAAAGAACCTGTTATTAGTAACAAGTGCGTTTAGAAACCCAAATTAACCAAGGCTTCAGACTGCTTTTTATTTTATGTTTGTACAGCACCCAGCACAGGGGGGTCCCAATCCTGAATGGAGACACTGGGTGAAACTGAATGCAAATGGTAACTAATAACAACAACAATAAAATCTCCTGATGCACACTGGAAAAAGAAAAACTAGGAATTAATGAAAGCAATAGGGAGAATGATTTTATTTCCTTTAAAGATAACATGCATTTACCTCTCGGTCAATTAAAGAATAATTCTATTTGTAAATGGCTAAATCCTGACTCATCTTCCCAGTGAAGCTGATGGGAGTTTTGTCTCTGTAAGGTCTGAATAAAGAGCCCTTCATCTGGGCCTAGACATGTTATAGTTACAAACTTTGCATGTGACTTTCACAGAAACACACTTACTGTCTGATTCTTTTCCCACTTATAGAAGTCTCATACCTTTGTCACTCCCTTCATTACATTGGAGATACTGATGGTTTACTTTGGTGTAAATGAAATAAGAATCAGGCCATTAGACCATAAATAAAAGGACCAGGATGCCACTAATGCTGAATTTCCAGAGTGGCTCAGCACATTTAACTGGGACTAGGTTTCCAAAAGTGCTAAGCTCACAGTTAGGCACCTAGACAAGGGCCAGATGTTCAAAAGGGCTCGGCTCAGCTCAACTCCCTCTGTGACATGCATGGCCAGATTTTCAAAAGAGCGTCACATAGAGACAATTAAAAAATTGATTTTTTGTCTCACAGGAAAATCTGAGATTTGGATATTTATTTTTCACCCTAAATTGGAACAAAAAGTGAAAATATATAAACTTTCAAAAGAATGAAAAGTTCTGAACATTTTTGATTTGATGAGATTGAAACGTTTCATGTTGTATCAGTTTGAGCGTCTAGTGTTGCAGTTCAGATGCTTCATGCCCCATTCTCCTCTATGGACCACATCTCCCATGATCCATCAGGGTCTTGGGACTCCCATGGTACATCTCAGCAGCTCAGGGGGTCCATTAATGTCAACCCAACCCAAAACAAAATGGTTCATTTCAGTTTTTCTCAATGGAAAATTAAAAAGAAATAGGCAAAACTGACATTTTTCTACAGATAATTTAAATTTCACAGAAAACATTTTCTATTGAAAAAAAAAAACATTTCAATGGAAAATTTCCAACCAGCTCTCTTCAGCAGGTAGGGTGCTGAGTCCCTTTAAAATCTGGTTGCTCATTTTGTTGCTTAAATTAAAGCTGGTTTCATTTGAAAATATTGCCCTGCTTGAAAAGCGCTTGAAAAGCTGGCTCTCAATTCTTTTAGGAATGGAGGCCTTGGATCTATACTTTGCGTACTAGAGAGATCTATCACAATGTTCACAGCACTATCCATTGGAGCAGATTTAAAAACAGAATGGCACACCATGACAAATCACAGATGTTCATCACTATGTTGGGGCCCCAGGGCATGGCCACTAGTTAAGTCAAGGGGATGGAAGACCATGAGGGTCGAGGAAGTTTCCCTACTCTAGGCCCAGAGGCTTCTTTTCAAACCCCCCTTAATGGAACTCAGGCCGGCTGGCCTGAATAAGCTCTTTTGCTTTTAAAATAATGTTGCAGCCACAGATAATGTTCCATAGTGTAGGGTTTGCTGACGCCAAGTTAAGATAACAGGAGGAGACAGCTTCAAGGCCAGGCGGGATGTGCTGGTTGTTTAAGTTGCTAGGAATGCTTGTTAGAGGTTGCAGGAAATAAACATTGTTGTAACCCCTATAAGGAAGGCAAAGTATATGTGCAAAGCTTTGATTGGCTGATGTGTAGTGCAGTAGAATTAAAGAATATAAAAGTGTGTGTAATGACCTGCTCTGGTGTGCAGGATTTGAGATTTCTCTCCCTGTACCTTTCTTTGGAATTCCAAATAAACTTCTCTACTTCTCTACCCCGTTGTGATTATTGAGTGATGCATACCGGGCAACGAACCCCTGCTGTTGCTTGCCTCAGGCACTCTGTGCCGGCAACAGCTTTTGGTGTCCCTGGGTGGGCGTAAGGCTGCAATTTAGCCTTGCCCGGATCCCTTCCGGCGGTCGAGGATTGCAGCGACAACCGACGCCCAGTGCGCACCGGTGAGTTCATCAGGGGCCTCAGAGGAGACGCAGTTTGATCAACCCCGGAGGGCACGACGGTGCAATGCACTCACATCATGGAGAAGCAGCTGTGGGTGACGGTGGGGAACCAGTCCCTTGGATAAGGTAGGAACCTTTTGAAATCTGGATTGTATGCTCTGTTGGAACCTGGGGACGCCCAGAGTTACCCTGTAGGTATGGGACAGGGACAGAGCACGGGAGGTAGGGCACAGTGCACGCCCCTAGAGTATATTTTAGTAAATTGGAAGGTATTTGGATCAGATCCAGTGACTAAGGGTAAATTGAAGTGATTCTGTACGGCTGACTGGCCTCAGTATCAATTAGAGGACCAGGAACAGTGGCCACCCGGGGGGTCAATTAATTACAACACGATCCTCCAGTTACTCCTGTTCTGTGAGCGAATGGGAAAGTGGACTGAACATCTGTATGTGCATTTGTTTATGGATTTAAGAAATAGAATAGATATTTTACAGCACTGTAATTTGACTCTGGCTGATTTGGTAGCAGTAGCAATTAATGTCAGTCCCCGGACCCCCACCCCAACTGTAATGGTAGATCCGGTGTCTCCTTCGGCCCCTACACCCACACACAGTGAGGCTCAGAGTAAGATTCCTAGTGAAGCTCATAGTGAGGTTCGGGCTCCACCTGCTGGACTATACCCGTTACTCACAGAGACTAAAATCGCCCGTAATGCAACAGAAGGATGAGCTGATACAACTATGCAGGTCTATACTCATGCACCTTTTAATCCTATGGACCTGGCCGCTTTCAAAGCACAGGCTGGAGAATTTTCTACCAGCCCAAGCAAGTTTATATCGGTTTTTGAGGGATGTCTTAGCAGCTATAAGCCAGATTGGGATGATTGTAATGTCCTTCTGCGAACACTACTGACTGAGGTTGAGCAAGAACAGGTCATAGCTAAAGCAAGGGAGGAAGCAAAAAGGCGATATGACCAGGACCGTAACAATGTCCCGACCCCAAATGATCAGGTTCCCATAAAGGATCCTAGGTGGGACCCAAATGACAACCAGGCTATGACCCACCTCACCTCCTATAAGGAGCTGCTGCTGTATGGACTCCGCCACGCAGCTGTCAGATAGAATAATTGGGCTAAACCATATGAGGTAGTGCAGGATCCAAAGGAAAGCCCCGGAGCTTTTTTTTTTGCCGTGCATTCGAGACACGATCTGACAGCATACCAATGCAGATCCTAATGATCCACAAACTGAGGCAATTATTAAAGGAGTGTTTACAAGCAGGGCAGCCCTCGACATTAAGAGAAAGCTACAGAAAAAGGAGGATTTGATGGGTATGACCGTGGCACAGATTCTAGAAATGGCAAATCGAGTGTACAGTCTAAGAGAAGTGGAGAAGGAAAAGAAGCAAGTGAGACTGATGGTAGCGGCGGTGCAGGCTGGTATGAGGGGAAGTGACAGGGAAGGAAGGGGCCGCGGACGCAGACGTTCGGGCCCGCGGGAGAGATGACTGGGGCGCAATCAGTGTGCCCTGTGTCAGCAAGAGGGACACTGGAAGAATGAGTGCCCAAACAAGAAGGAAAGGGGGGGTACCTCTATGATGGCGATAGAAGAACAGGAATAGAGGTGTCAGGGGAGACGGATCATCCTACCCCTGGAACCCCGAGTAAAAATGCGGGTGAGAAGTGAAGAAATAGACTTTTTAGTTGACTAAAAGGAGGGATGGCTTCATTCCCCGGAAGGGGAAGTCCTCTTACCAAAGGGCCTAATCCTGCCAGTATTACAGAAACTACATCAAACCACTCACGCTGGCAGGGAGGCACTTATCCAACTAATGGGAAAGTACTTTATAACCTCCGGACTCAGACCCCTGGCTGCCCAGGTAAAGGCGGAATGCCTAGTCTGTCAAAAGAATAACCCCCGACCAGGACACCCAGTGCCACCAGCGGCCCTGGAACCCACTCCAGGCCCCGGACGGGTGTGGCAAATAGACTTTACTGAGTTTCCCCGGACCCAAGGGTTCAAGTATCTCCTTGTCATGGTGGATAGATTCAGCGGATGGCCGGAAGCCTTTCCATGTCGCAATTGCACTGCCAGGACAGTGGCTCTCAAGTTTGTTAAGGAGATCGTTCCTCACTTTGGACTTCCCCAGACAATGGAACACACTTCATGTCAAAAATCGTCCAAAGCATCTCAAACGCCTTACAGATTCCCTGGAAACTCCATACACCCTGGAGACCGCAAGCCAGTGGGGTAGTGGAGCGGACCAATCAGACCCTTAAGCGACATCTCTCGAAAGTATGCCAGGAGGCCTCCCTACGATGGCCTGATGCCCTGCCCCTAGTTCTGCTCTGCATCCATGCTCTCCCAAAGGGTAGATTAGGGCTCAGTCCCTTTGAAATTATGTTTGCAAGGGCATGGCCTATGAATGGTACACTGGTTGTGTCAGGGGGAGAGTGGGAATTGGGGAATGGGTTTCTGTCTCAGTATATGTGTTCCCTGTCTGCTGTTCTTTTGTCTCTTCACAGATATACTAAGGATTCCCAACCTCTACCCTTGGACTCGGCCATCCACTCCCTGCAGCCTGGCGACTCAGTGCTCGTACGTACCTGGAAAGACGAGCCCTTCCAGGAAAAGTGGAAGGGACCTTATACCGTCCTGCTGGTCTCCCACATGGCAGCAAAGGTCGAGGGACTCAAGAATTGGATTCATCATACCCGGCTGAAGACGGTGTCAACCCCCCCAGCTGAAAGGTGGACCATGCATTCAGCCCCCTCCACTGAGGATCTTGGACGAAAACTGTTATTTAAACAGCCCGCCGGGCAGTGGGAAAATAGATGGGGGGGCATCTTCTGTTCCCCCTCTTGGCCGTTTGCCTAGCCAGCACTGCTGTCTCTGACACCGTACCCGTAAATGCCTGGCTGGCACTGGCCCAGAGTGCAGTGAACGCAACGTCGTTCTGTTTGCCACATACATTTTCAGTGGGTGCAGTCATGGAGACTTGTTTTATTTGCATATGTGCGGCCCCAACCCTGGTCCAACATTATTCCCTGTTAAAAACCATAGATAAAACATTTACTTATACTGATTTATATACCCTTGGACCTGCCCAGTATAAGTTAGATGCCTCCATGTTTTCTTTCTGCCTAGCCAATACAACCCTTGTCCCCTCTTGTATGAGGTTTGTAAATGCTACTCACATTGGGGAAAACCTCACCAATGGAGAACTTAAATGGAATAATAGTGTGGAAATCTCCTTTGCCTACGGGCACATGAAATTGCCAGCAGGGTGGTTCCTTACATGTGGCAGACGTGCGTATTCCTATGTCCTGGCCAATAGTTCTGGGGGGTCCCTGCTCTCTTGGTTGCGTGGCCCCATTGATTTTTCCATACCCTCCGCTGTCACCTGCCCGTCATAAAAGGGATGCCATTCCCCTTGATTCCACCTGTAAGTCAGAGGTGACCTTATTCTCAGAGACTGAGGCAGCAGCTCTGGCCTTTTCCTTAGTTGGTATCCCTGGGCTTGTGGTGCATAATTATCACGCAGTAGAGCACCTTGCCTGCACGGTGGCAAAGGCCATTAATTTCACCTCAACCGTCCTGGCCCAACTCTCCCATGAGTTAGGGGAAGTACGTCAGGGTATGCTACAGAACAGGCTGGCTGTGGATTATTTGCTTCTACGCCATGGTCACCTATGCCAGGAGTTTGCAGGCATGTGTTGCTTTAATATAACAGATGCAGGGCCATCCGTAGAAGCTGATTTACAACACCTACAGCAGCTGGCAAAGGGCATTCATCAGCAAATTGGGGAGCATTGGCTAGGCTCTCTATTTTCTGGTTGGGGTCTTTCCCCGTGGCTAAGTGGGCTGTTTAGCCTATTATTTAAGCTTTTCTTTCCTGTATTAATCATGTTATGTTTGCTGTGCTGTATGTGGTCCTGTGTAAAGATGCTTGTTTTGCGCAGCTTTGAAAATTTTAATTTTGTGCGTAGCCCGCTAGTGAGCAAATAAAGATGAGAAAACTCAGGCAATAGAAATGAGTATTCTCAAAGGAGGGAACTGTTGAGGCCCCAGGCCATGGCCACTAGTTAAGTCAAGGGGATGGAAGACCATGAGGGTCGAGGAAGTCTCCCTGCTCTAGGCCCAGGGGCTTAGACTCATAGAATATCAGAGTTGGAAGGGACCTCTGGAGGTCATCAAGTCCAACCCCCTGCCCAGAGCAGGACCAATCCCCAACTAAATCATCCCAGCCAGGGCTTTGTCAAGCCTGACCTTAAAAACTTCCAAGGATGGAGATTTCACCACCTCCCTAGGTAACGCATTCCAGTGTTTCACCACCCTCGTCGTGAAAAAGTTTTTCCTAATATCCAACCTAAATCTTCCCCACTGCAACTTGAGACCATTACTCCTTGTCCTGTCATCTGCTATCACTGAGAATAGTCTAGATCCATCCTCCTTGGATCCACCTTTCAGGTAGTTGAAAGCAGCTATCAAATCCCCCCTCATTCTTCTCTTCTGTAGACTAAACAATCCCAGATCCCTCAGCCTCTCCTCTTAAGTCATGTGTTCCAGTCCCCTAATCATTTTGGTTGCCCTCTGCTGTACTCTCTCCAATTTTTCCACATCCTTTTTGTAGTGTGGGGCCCAAAACTGGACACAGTACTCCAGATGAGGCCTCAACAGTGTCGAATAGAGGGGAACGATCACGTCCCTCAATCTGCTGGCAATACTCCTACTTATACATCCCAAAATGCCATTGGCCTTCTTGGCAACAAGGGTACACTGTTGACTCATATCCAGCTTCTCGTCCACTGTCACCCCTAGGTCCTTCTCTGCAGAACTGCTGCCGAGCCATTCGGTCCCTAGTCTGCAGCGGTGCATTGGATTCTTCCATCCTAAGTGCAGGACTCTGCACTTGTCTTTGTTGAACCTCATCAGATTTCTTTTGGCCCAATCCTCCAATTTGTCTAGGTCCCTCTGTATCCTATCCCTACCCTCCAGCGTATCTACCTCTCCTCCCAGTTTAGTGTCATCCGCAAACTTGCTGAGGGTGCAATCCACACCATCCTCCAGATCATTTATGAAGATATTGAACAAAACCGGCCCCAGGACCGACCCTTGGGGCATTCCGCTAGATACCGGCTGCAAACTAGACATGGAGTCATTGATCACTACCCGTTGAGCCCGACAATCTAGCCAACTTTCTAACCACCTTGTAATGCATCCATCCACCCCATACTTCCCTATCTTGCTGACAAGAATACTGTGGGAGACCGTGTCAAAAGCTTTGCTAAAGTCAAGGCATAACACGTCCACTGCTTTCCCTTCATCCACAGAACCAGTTATCTCATCATAGAAGGCAATTAGATTAGTCAGGCATGACTTGCCCTTGGTGAATCCATGCTGACTGTTCCTGATCACTTTCCTCTCGTGTAAGTGCTTCAGAATTGATTCCTTGAGGACCTGCTCCATGATTTTTCCAGGGACTGAGGTGAGGCTGACTGGCCTGTAGTTCCCAGGATCCTCCTTCTTCCCTTTTTTAAAGATAGGCACTACATTAGCCTTTTTCCAGTCTTCCGGGACTTCCCCTGATCGCCATGAGTTTTCAAAGATAATGGCCAATGGCTCTGCAATCACATCTGCTAATTCCTTTAGCACTCTCGGATGCAACACATCCAGCCCCATGGACTTGTGCACGTCCAGCTTTTCTAAATAGTCCCGAACCACTTCTTTCTTCACAGAGGGCTGGTCACCTCCTCCCCATGCTGTGCTGCCCAGTGCAGTAGTCTGGGAGCTGACCTTGTTCGTGAAGACAGAAGCAAAAAAAGCATTGAGTACATTAGCTTTTTCCACATCCTCTGTCACTAGGTTGCCTCCCTCATTCAGTAAGGGGCCCACACTTTCCTTGGCTTTCTTCTTGTTGCCAACATACCTGAAGAAACCCTTCTTGTTACTCTTAATATCTCTCGCTAGCTGCAACTCCAGGTGTGATTTAGCCTTCCTGATTTCGCTCCTACATGCCCGAGCAATATTTTTATACTCATCCCTGGTCATTTGTCCAATCTTCCACTTCTTGTAAGCCTCTTTTTTGTATTTAAGAGCAGCAAGGATTTCACTGTTAAGCCAAGCTGGTCGCCTGCCAATTTACTATTCTTTCTACACATCGGGATGGTTTGTCCCTGTAACCTCAATAAGGATTCTTTAAAATACAGCCAGCTCTCCTGGACTCCTTTCCCCCTCATGTTATTCTCCCAGGGGATTCTGCCCATCTGTTCCCTGAGAGAGTCAAAGTCTGCTTTTCTGAAGTCCAGGGTTTGTATTCTGCTGCTTTCCTTTCTTCCTTGTGTCAGGATCCTGAACTCGACCATCTCATGGTCACTGCCTCCCAGGTTCCCATCCACTTTTGCTTCCCCTACTAATTCTTCCCGGTTTGTGAGCAGCAGGTCAAGAAGAGCTCCACCCCCAGTTGGTTCCTCCAGCACTTGCACCAGGAAATTGTCCCCTACATTTTCCAAAAACTTCCTGGATTGTCTCTGCACCGCTATATTGCTCTCCCAGCAGATATCAGGATGATTGAAGTTGCGCATTAGAACCAGGGCATGCGATCTAGTAGCTTCTGCGAGTTGCCAGAAGAAAGCCTCATCCACCTCATCCCCCTGGTCCGGTGGTCTATAGTAGACTCCCACCACAACATCACCCTTGTTGCTCACACTTCTAAACTTAATCCAGAGACTCTCAGGTTTTTCTGCAGTTTCATACTTGAGCTCTGAGCAGTCATACTGCTCATTTACATACAGTGCAACTCCCCCACCTTTTCTGGCCTCCCTGTCCTTCCTGAACAGTTCATACGCATCCATGACAGTACTCCAGTCATGCGAGTTATCCCACCAAGTCTCTGTTATTCCAATCACATCATAATTCCTTGACTGTGCCAGGACCTCCAGTTCTCCCTGCTTGTTTCCCAGGCTTTGTGCATTTGTATATAGGCACTTGAGATAAGCCACTGATCGTCCCTCATTCTCAGTGTGAGGCAGGAGCCCTCCCCTCTCACACGCTCCTGCTCGTGCTTCCTCCCGGTATCCCACTTCCCCACTTACCTCAGGGCTTTGGTCTCTTTCCCCCGGTGAACCTAGTTTAAAGCCCTCCTCACTAGGTTAGCCAGCCTGCTTGCGAAGATGCTCTTCCCTCTCTTTGTTAGGTGGAGCCCGTCTCTGCCTAGCACTCCTCCTTCTTGGAACACCATCCCATGGTCAAAGAATCCAACGCCTTCTCTCCGACACCACCTGCGTAGCCATTCATTGACTTCCACAATTCAACGATTCCTACCCCGGCCTTTTCCTTCCACAGGGAAGATGGACGAGAACACCACTTGCGCCTCATACTCCTTTATCCTCCTTGCCAGAGCCACGTAGTCTGCAGTGATCCGCTCAAGGTCATTCTTGGCAGTATCGTTGGTGCCCACGTGGAAAAGCAGGAAGGGGTAGCGGTCCGAGGGCTTGATGAGTCTCGGCAGACTCTCCGTCACATTGAGAATCTTAGCCCCTGGCAAGCAGCAGACTTCTCTGCTTTCCCAGTCAGGGCGGCAGATAGATGACTCGGTCCCCCTGAGGAGAGAATCCCGACCACCACCACCCGCCTCCTTCTCTTGGGAGTGGTGGTCGTGGAACCCCCAACCTTAGGACAGTGCATCTCATGCCTTTCAACTGGCGGAGTCTCCTTCTGCTCCCTTCCCCCAGACATATCACCTGGGCCATTCCCCGTAATGGTACCTGTGGAGAGAACATGAAAACGGTTACTTAGCTGTATCTGCGTTGCTGGCACATGGACGTTCCCCCTTCTTCTTCTGGAGGTCACATGTTGCCAAATTTCTTCACTGGCCTCCTGTCCCCACTGTGCAGCCTGCTCTGAATCTTCAGAACCTTGTGCCCGTAGAAACATATCCTGACGTCTGCCCAGGAAATCTTCACATTCTTTTATGCAATGCAGGGTCGATACCTGTTGCTCCAGACCTTCAACCTTCTCTTCCAATATGGAAATCAGTTTGCATTTTGTACACACAAAGTTGCTTCTGTCCTGTGGAAGAAAGACAAACATGGCACATCCAGTGCAGGTCACAACAGCTGAACACCCCCCTTCTATATTACCTTCCTACTATGAGCTTCCTCAGGAGATGCAGTAATTACTCAGAGAAGCCGTCAGGGTGTAAGCCTCAATGGGCTCCCCGCAGGCGAACTCCCAGGCAAACTCCTGCTGTTTGCTGCTCTGCTGTTCCCCGCTGCTCTGCTGGTTCCCCACCGCTCAGCTGGTTCGCGGAGCACCGGCTTTTTTTTAAACAGCCAGGCTCACCTGAAACAAAACACTCCCAACTCCCGCCCTTTTCAGCCAACCAATCAAGCACTCGCTCAAACTTTCAAGCTGCCCTCACTACAAACACTCCGATCCTCTCAACAAACACACACTCTCATATCCCCAGATAACAAACACACACTTCTTTTCAAACCCTCCTTAATGGAACTCAGGCCTGGCTGGCCTGAATAAGCTCTTTTGCTTTTAGAATAATGTTGCAGCCGCAGATAACGTTCCATAGTGTAGGGTTTGCTGACGCCAAGTTAAGATAACAGGAGGAGACAGCTTCAAGGCCAGGCGGGATGTGCTGGTTGTTTAAGTTGCTAGGAATGCTTGTTAGAGGTTGCAGGAAATAAACATTGTTGTAACCCATATAAGGAAGGCAAAGTATATGTGCAAAGCTTTGATTGGCTGATGTGTAGTGCTGTAGAATTAAAGAATATAAAAGTGTGTGTAATGACCTGCTCTGGTGTGCAAGATTTGAGATTTCTCTCCCTGTACCTTTCTTTGGAATTCCAAATAAACTTCTCTACTTCTCTACCCCGTTGTGATTATTGAGTGATGCATACCAGGCAACGAACCCCTGCTTTTGCTTGCCTCAGGCACTCTGTGCCGGCAACAACTAAATTCAATTTTACCTGGAAATGACTGGGTTTTTCTTAATCTTAGATCAGGAATGGAAATTGAAAAGGGCTGATTCCATGGAGTAGTCTTAGAGTTGGGCAGAAAGTGGAATTTCTGTCCTGCAGGAAATTTTGCATTATAAAAAACAAAAACATTCATTCACATTTGGAACATAAAGCTGGAATTTCAAAATTCCCACGGAAAGGAACTTTTCAAAAATTTCCATTTTGGAAAACCTGAAATGCAATTTTTTCAAGAAATCCCAGTCCCACCTCCCTGGGCTCCATAGCAGTCTTTCTGTGGAGCTGCTGAGCAGCCAGAGAACTTGGGATCCAAGGTGCCAGCTCCTTGGCACCCCGTGTGCCTAGAAGACAGGCAGGCTGCTGATGGACCAGGAAGGCAGGTGAGCTGGCTGGGAAATAAAGAGGTTTCATTCTCCATCATAATCAACACGTTCCCATGAAACATTTCGATTTCAATGAAATGGCATTTTCTGGAAGAAAAATGTTCCATCCTGAAAATATCCAACCAGCTCTAGTTAGTATTGAGGTAGCTGTAGGGATAAGAAATCCCAGCACAAAACCACTGTCTAGGAGCCTTGTCTTCTCAAATGCCTTAGGATGGTGGTTCACAGACTGGGAAGAGCACAGCATTTCCAGCTGCTCCATGGAGCAGCTTCCGTCCTCATAGTGATGGATCTCTCCAGTGATGCTGCCTGCTAGTTCTAGCCCAGTCCAGAGCTTCCTTAAGGTTTCCAGAGGCTGCTATTGACCTGCTAAATGAGGAAAAAGCAATGACTTTTCTGCACGCAGTACAGTTGTCTTATGTCTTTATCAGGTGCAGTATTGCCAGCTCCAAGAGTTCCAAAATCAAGGGACTGGCTTAAAAATTATGAAATTTTAAAAATAATAATAAAACATTTGGGGTTCTTTTTATTTACCTTCTGTTTTCGGAGCTTTTAAATCACACACACTCCACATTTTCAAGCTTTTCTCTGCAACCAAGAGGGCAAGAAATGTACTTTTTTTTAGGAAAGCTGAGATCCTCGCAAAATCATAGGACTCCAGGAGCTGGAGACTTAAGAAAAACACCAAAATCACAAGACTTGTGATAAAAATCACAAGAACTGGCAACACTGACGGAGGTCTCTGCTGAAAATTCAATTGTGATCAAATTCACTGATTACACCTGTACTGGAGGGGCAGCAGCAAGTACGCAGGAGGAGCAGAGCTGACAATTGACCTGGCAAGATTCGAGCAGCAGGGGATGCAGATCCTGGGAGGGAGAGCTGTTAGAAATGAAAGTAAAGTCTTGCACCCAGGGAAAGAGACAAAATGGGAGAATGTAACTAGGAAGCCATCTCGCCACATGAAAACAATGTGTTTATAGTAGCTGGATTTTTCAGTGTGGTCTGGGGGAGTGAGGCACCCAAATCCCACTGAAATTCAATTAGAGTAGGGTGCCCAACTCACTTGGGCAGCTTTGTAAATCCCAGCTTTTGTGTCCTAAAGATACTCCTTCCTGTAGCCAAGCCAGAAGGAAGATATGACATCAGGTTTCAGAAGCTGCACAAACTGTCTCTAAAAGGGCCCCTTGGTTAAGAACCAGCCCAAAGTTCAAGCACATCTGAGGAAAGCTTGCTTAAGAAGCACGTGTTCTTCCCCTGTGGGGAGAGTGAAAGAATTAATTACACTGATCTCCAGTGATCTTTCTGGGCTGGAAACACTGCCCACACTGGAAACACTGATACTCAGCACAGGGCACGCCTAGTTAGGTGGATAGAGAAAGACAAAAGAACTAGAGGGCTGACCCTCTGAGCTAGAAGAAAAGCTGGAAGATTTTCATAGTATCATAGAAGATTAGGGTTGGAAGAGACCTCAGGAGGTCATCTAGTCCAATCCCCTGCTCAAAGCAGGACCAACACCATCTAAATCATCCCAGCCAGGGCTTTGTCAAGTTGGGCCTTAAAAACCTCTAAGGATGGAGATTCCACCACCTTCCTAGGTAACCTGGGGGAGGAACTGAAGAGTGGAAATGCCAAAATTAACCCTCACTCTGGAACAGATCAATGCAATCCCAGCAGCCAGCAGCACGGGCTGGACTGGCTCTGAGCAGCACCAGAATATTACCAAACACAACTGAATTTTAAATAAGCAGAATGTACTACCTGGAGATCTGGGTCCCGTAACTCCGAAACCTGGGGGTGCTGGTTATGGCTGCCTGCTACCTTTGAACCCTGGGACTGGGTAATTGCTGTCAGGGAAACCAGAGATGCTTTTCCCAAAATTATCTATTAACTGAGGAGTGAAAAACGAAAGCAGTTTTCTCAGTGTGGGAGAAGGGAGCAGGTGGGGCTGTGGATTTATTGCTCTTCAGGGGACAACTACTCTATCCCTCTGCTAAATTAAAGTAAACAGCCCTTAGGTTCCTTTGTAAATACCAGCCTAAAACCCATGCACTGCCTTTAAAACATCTCTGAATGGGATTAGAAGAGCTGGGTGAAAATTTTCAAATTTCAAATTTTTTTCTGTGAAAAACAGGGACAGGTTTGTAATGAGGAAGGTGAATATCTTTTTTTTTTTACTTCCTCTGCAGCACAGGCTAGGATCACCTGCTAAGGCAGCTGGGCAGATCTCACCTAACCTTTTCCCTGCCACTGCAGGGGCAGCAAGTGTAGAGATATGTTTGTACAAGATAATTATTTAGAGAGGCTCACCCAAAAGGGACTGTATTAGGACTGTAGGAATTCTGAGCCGTCCCCTGGAAGCAGAGGTGCAGAATTCCGTGTAGCTGTGCACGGCAGTTCACCCCAGACACTCTCAGGTTTGTTTTAATAAAAGATTTATTCCTTTCACATCCACTGGGTTGTTGTTTAATGAACCCCAAGACAAGATCTTGTGGGGGGAGGGATAGCTCAGTGGTTTGAGCATTGGCCTGCTAAACCCAGGATTGTGAGTTCAGTCCTTGAGGGGGCCATTTAGGGATCTGGGGCAAAAATTGGGGATTGGTCCTGCTTTAAGCAGGGGGTTGGATTAGATGACCTCCTGAGGTCCCTTCCAACCATGAGATTCTAAGACCATTCCATGGCATCAGAAGGTCTGCATGAGAAAGAGACTGAGGTCATTTTGAGGTTAACTCCTTTGTTTGAAACTGAAAGCAGAGAAAAAAGGAGCCTGCAGAGCAGCAAATAGAAAAGAAACAAACACTTTTTTATGTATTGTATGAGCACAATAGTAGCTTGACTAGCTTAAGAAGGGAAGAAAGCCAAACCTGGATGTGTCGCAACCTACATCCGGTCTGTGAGTGTGAGGCAGTGTTGCAGAACACAAGAAAAAATTCTGACAGAGATTTGAATTGTATTTAACAGCCACAAGGGAGAAAAATAATAAAGTGAAATCATCAATTTTTTGCATGTTTTCAGGTAGGAAGCCTTGGATATTTATAACACCTTTAAGTTTGAAGAAGGTGAAAGCATGAAGTTAAGTAAAATTCTGACTAAATTTGAGGAACATTGCATGCCCAAAAGGAATGAGAGCTTTGAGAGAGACATTTGTTTTACATGCATGAACAAAATTGATGCCCCCACAGAACAATATGTCACATGATTAAGGCGAATCAGTAAAACCTGTAACTTTGGTGAACTGGCAGTGTCTGATCAGAGATAGACTCATTTGTGGCATTAAAGACAATGTGCTAAGAGAGAGAGACTGCTCTGTGAAGGAGATTTCACTTTCGGAAAAGATCTCCAGGTATGCAGGGCAGAAGAAACTGTGTCAGCACAAGCCAAAGAGCTGAATTCACCAGAAGGGCTTATCCACATACTAAGTACAAAAGAACATAGCCAGAAAAGGTCAAATCAAAAAGTGGAAACACCCGCTATGAAAACCACTGCTGGTGGGGAGACAGCGTACAGATGGCTATGTGGAAGGTGTGGAGAACAACATGGCCCAAACCAGTGTTTTGCATTTGGGACACTGTGTCATAAATGTTGGGAAAATAATGTCCCCAATGCAGAAAAGTCAAGTGCCTGCAGTTGAAGACAACCTGTTTGAGGAGTTTTACATAGACGTGCTGGGATCAAGCAAACCGGATGGGAGGGCCTGGATACTGCCTATGAAAGTGAATGAAACAATTATTCTACTCAGACTGGATGCAGGGGCTCAGGTTACTATTCTGTTTGAACAAGATTATGAGAGACTGAAAATAAAACCAAAACTGGCACCAACATAAATACAAATAACTGGTTATTCTGGAACAAATATACCAGTGAAGGGGAGATGCATTGCTAACATCAGCTATAAACACACTACACATACAGGCTTCCATTTATGGTAGTGCCAAAGGAAGTGAAACCAATTTTAGGCCTGGCTGCCTGTGAAAAACTTAGATGGGTGCTCTCACTACAAGATCAGACTGAACCTGGCTAAGAGGCACTTAAAACCATGATCTGTTTTAAGGGTTGGGTTGCTTGAAGGCTGAACATACAATGAAGAGAAACAAGCAGGTCCCTCCCATTATCCATCCTTGTGGAGAGGTGCCATTTACACTCCATGATAAACTCAAGGTTGAGCTCGCAAGGCTGGAAGCAATGCAAGTAATACAAAAAATTGAGGAGCCAATGGAATGTCTGAGTTCACCAGTCATTGTAGAGATAGATAATTGCCAGCTATGCTTATGCTTAGACCCTAGAGACCTCAATACAGCTATAAAGAAAGAACATTTCAAACTGCCAACCAGAGAAGTGATTATGGCTCAATTTGCAAATGCACAATATTTCAGTAAATTGGATGCTCCTCAGGATTTTGGCAGGTAAAATTAACTGAAGAATGCTCAAAACTATGAATATTTAATACCCTATTTGGAAGATACATATTCTTATGCCTACCCTTCAGTATAGCTTCAGCACCAGCAATGTAACACAGAGCTGTATGTATGATCTATGAACATATTAATGGTGTTGACACCTCAATGGACACCTCATCATCTGGAGCACAATTAAAAAGGACCATGGCTGCAGACTCTGGGAAGTCTGGGCTGCAACCATTTTTCAAACTTGAAACTAAGTAGGGAGAAATGTGTTTTAGGGAGTTATAGAACTGACTTTGTTGGAGATATTATTTCCAACAAAGGTGTAAAACTTGATAAGAGGAAATGATGGCACATCCCCAGTCAAAGAAAAGTATCTAATAGTTCCTGGGAATGGTTAATTATCTTGGAAAAGTCATACCTAATCTATCTACAGACGCAGCGGCTTTGAGGCAACTCCTAGAAAATAAAAAGGAATGGTACTGGGGCGCAGAACAGGAAGAATCGTGGTAAGGTTTAAAACAACAACTCATACAAGAGCCAGTGTTGAATTTCTATGCACCAGGCAGACCTATTACAATTTTACAGAAACTTCAGGATTATTGGCAACCAGTGACTATGCATCCAGGTCACTAGTTGGCCTGTGTTATACAGGAGGTCAGATTAGATTATGACGGGGTCCTGGCTGGCCTTAGAATCTATAAAAGAGAGGTGGAGGGATAATGTGTGTGTCTGTGGAGACAGGGCCTTAAGTGCTGGCATCTTTGGTTGAGGTCTTCAGTGAAATGCTGGGGATTTAACCACAACTCTGACATTGCTGTTCTGGGGGAAGATTGGGAGTTTCAAAGGAGCATGTAGGAGTTAGGCACTGAAATTGGAAAAGGATTTGCTCACTGAACTAGAGCTGTTCCTCAAATATTTTCAAGAGTTCACAATTCTTTTCCGTCTTGAATTGAGAAAAAAGGTTGAAATCTTGAAAATATTTGAAAACATTTTTTTTGTTCCAGTCAATCTAACATTTTGTTTCAATAATTTCAAAATGTTTCAGTTTTGAAATTTTTTCTAACCATATGTTTAGTCTAATTAGTTTAAATGTCAAAACACAAAGCCACTTTGGATCAGAAAACCAGAATTTTTTCATTTTGAAAATATCAAAATGAAATATTTTAACAATTTCAAAAGTGCACCCCCAAAACAGTTTTTTTTTTAATTGGGAGATTTGTCAACTCCTGTTGTCAGAACCTGTTTCACGAATAGTTTTGTGTTATGTTAACAGCACACACAGAGAGAAGTTAGATTACAAATACAAATTTTATTTCTGGAAGGTTTCAAAGTAACATGACTTTATTCAGTAGAATTCAGAACGATAACATGCAAGAACCAAAAACAGAGAGCGACAAAGCAGGCTGCTCCCTAAGGCATTGAAGCACAGCCCACCCCATTTTGCTGTAGGCTGGTTTTGTCCAAACTTACCCTGATCAAATTATTTCTTACAGAGTCCTCTGCCTGCAAGGAGGACCAGGAAACCCTCTACCACTTCCTATAGTTCCAACACAATTTTCAAATGCACATTTTGATTTCAATTAAAAAAGGATTTATCAAAATTTCCCATATACATCAAACTTCTTTAAGCTCCCTTGAAACCACAGAGCAAACCCCTGCCCTGCACTGGAAATCTCACCCAAGGGAATTAGCTGTGTAGGTTCCTTTGGTCCTTATTCCTATTATTAGGGAGGAGTAATGTGGTCATGGGTGCAGCATGGTGGCACCCATTGAGACAGCATCTAGCCCCAGATTCTAACTGGCATTAAATACCTAAACACCTTCGAGGACCCAGCCCTGAGTGACAAGGTGAGAGATGTTTTATAAATCCGATCTGGAAAAAAACACTCAAATTATTTTTATGAGAAATTATGATTTTTTCCCCACAAATATTTTTCAGAGCTTCAGTGGAAACACTGAAACTCCCAAAGATTCCAGTTTTCAAATACACACACACACACACACACACACACACACACACATATTCAGGAAAGAAATGTTTAGTTTCTTAGGGAAATGCTGTGCTTGAAAACAACACTTTTTTTTTTACCAAAAAGTTTTCACTTTTATATTTTTCTATCCAAAAAAGGGAAAATCTCTACCCAAATTTGGTCAAGAAGCCATTATAAAATATTTTAATGTAAATGTTTTGTTCAGCTGTCCTCGAGATCGCTAAAAACACCTTCCCTGGGTTTATATTAGGCAGACAATAAAACTGTCCCTTCTCTCTGATAAATTCTTCCTAAACTAGGGTGACCAGGTGTCCCGATTTTATAGGTACTGTCCTGATATTAGTGGCTTTGTCTTACATAGGACCCTGTGATCCCCCAGCCCTCGCCCCAATTTTTCACACTTGTTGTCTATCCTGAGCTGAGCTGATTGTAGAGCTCTGAGCAACTGCTGCTTTCAGGAAACCCAGCTCTGCTTCTTAGGAGAAAGGCATTCAGGGGGCCTCTCCCAGGGTAGCCTATTACAGTGGAAGCCACAGTGAGACAGCTGTGGTGGAGCCCAGCAAGATTACGGGAAAAGGGGTTAGACTGAATCTGAAAAGCCTGATCAGCCAAATAAAGAACTAGCAGCCATGTTACTGCAACAGCTATAAGCACTCAGCCACCAGGAAATGCAAAGGTTTCAGTTCCCACAGTACACACTTAGGGCCACATTTAAAACTCGGCCTGTTTTAGCCAGATTGTCCCCTCTGCACAAGGAGGAGGAGGGGATAAAAGCTTTGGGGATGTGCAACTGATTGGTTCTTCTGTGATGTTTTGTCATCCAGAGCCAAGGATGTGTGAGTGCCAGGGTTGGCAGCGGGAACTCACATTGACCTATCTATCCTGCAGAGAGTTAGCTTGAAAGTGCAGACTGACTTGGTGCTTTGCATGCCCCCGTGCTGTGCATCGGGGGTAGCAGGGAAAACTCCAGCTAGGGAATCCCAGGCAGTAGTTACAGTGGAGCTGATCGGACAGACCAATGGCCTCAGAGATAGACAGAAACTCAGGGATTTTGCAAGGGCAGCTCTGGCCTCTGGAGGATGGCCTGAGGTCTGCAAGTTTAGGAGATCAAGCAAAGTACTCATTCCAAGGAAGGCAACAACCCTCAGCCCCATAGGATTCCACAGGGAGAGACTCAGGTGCATCATGGGAGATGTAGTGCAGCCACTGTCAAGGCCATCTGATCTAGTGGTCAGAGCCAGAACCATGTGTGACATACTGGGGTACAATCCAGACTAGTGGAGGGCTATGTCACCCCCTGCCCTGCACCCTTGGGTGGCTTACAATGCCTTGCTGTAGTAGCTCCTATCTGGGCTGCTCACAAACAGCCTTCCAGTGTGCAAGCCACACCCAGTGTGTAACTGCAGCCTGACAGCTACACCCTGGCTCTCAGGAGACTTGGTTATGCTGCAGAGTGACTCCAACACACCCCCTGACCAGATCTTCCCCCAGAAATGTATGTCCTGTACTTCCCAGCCTTCTCCTGGACAGTACAAATATATAAAATCCATTATTCCTTTAAGGAATACCTGAAATGGAGTTACCCAGACACTTCAATTTAAACACATCGGATTAGATAAAACAGTAAAACAAAAGACAGATTTCAAGTGAGTACAAGTAATGAGGCATAAAAGTTAGAAATGGTTACAAGAAAAATAAAGATAAAATGTTTACTAGTTCTAACTTAACAAACTTTACTAGATTCAAACAAAGTTTTTCACAACATGCTTTACCAGATTACTGACCAAACTCTCAGGTCAGGACCCCTTCCCCCAAAGTCCAATGGATGTTTTCTTTTGTCTCTCAGGTGTGGAGAATGAGATAGGCAGAGAGAGAGAAATGGGTGCCTTAGGGTGTTTGTCCCTCTCGCTTGAAAAAACATTTCCATCTGACAAGCAGGAGACAAAGAGTTTATGTAGAAGGATGTTCCCTGCTGGTTTTTTCACCTGTTTGAGCTTCCTTTGTTTTCCCTTCCTGCTTTATGACTCTGTTTACTGCTTACATGCAAATTAAGGCAAGTACACATTCCTTTGTTTAGGATAGAACTGTTTGCCGACTTCTGTTTGGGCAGGGCTATGGGGTCTGGAACATGTTTTAGGATTACACCATACAGGGGAATTTTATCACTTCATATACAATGTTGCCACACATATTTTACCAGGACAATAGTGACTGGCAATTTCTGAGTTTTCAGGTGATAACTTACAAGGCATACTTGGTACAATAATTATTACAATGGTGTGTAAGGTGTGAATACATGGGGTCTATTCCATCACACCATGCCAAAGATCAAAGCCAGAGTAAGAATCCAAAGCCACGCCAAGGATTAAACCAGAGTCAGACGTCACACCAAGAGACAATGATGGATTCAGCAGTGGGGGTCAGGGCAAGGAGGCAGAAGCAAGGAGCAGAGCATGGATCATGGTTCAGGAACAGCGACAAGCTGTAGTACCAGGAACAATGACTAAGACCCAAGCAAGGATGCAGGGACTGGGTCTCAAGGGGGCTAGGTAGCAGTTAGTTGAAGGCCTTGCAGGTAGTTGCTCGGAAAAGGGGTAGGGCAGGAACAAGAAGACTTATACAGCAGCGTGCTGCTAGTCCACTAACCAGGAGGCATTGCAGTGGCTCAGGTGGACACAGAGACTATTGTCAACTTCACTCCTAATGACAGAAAACTCCACCAATATTGATCTTTTCCTGCAGAATTTTTTGATTTTGCCAAAAATTGCATTTTCTCTTGGGATACATGTTTCATTAGAAACATTTCGACCAGTCCTACTCACCATTTATCCCTGTGTACAGGGCATGCAGAGTGGTTTGGAAGCATTCTCAGCTCACTTTCCACTGGGGTAAATGGTGACATGAAGTGCATAGATTGCAAGATCCAAAGAGAACATTGTGACCCTAGATTCGTAGATTCTAAGGCCAGAAGGATCTAGTGTAATCATCTGACCTCCTGTATAACACAGGCCAGAGAATTTCCCTGAATTCCCAGAGCAGATATTTTAGAAAAACATCCAATCTCAATTTAAAAATGGTCAGTCATGGAGAATCCACCACTGCCCATGGTAAATTGTTCCAGTGGTTAATTACCCTCACCTTTAAACATTTACACTTTATCTCCAGTCTGAATTTGTCTAGCTTCAGCTGCCAGCCATTAGATCAAGTTATCTCTTTCTCTGCTAGATTGAAGACCTGATTTGTTCCCCATGTAGCTACTTAACAACTGGGATTACCCCGTTACCCCTTAACCTTCTTCATGTTATGCTAAATCGATTGAGCTCCTTGAGTGCATCAATGTAAGGCAGGTTTTATAATGATTAATCATTCTCCTGGTTCTCCTCTGAATCCTCTCCAATTTATCAACATCCTTCTTGAATTTTGGGCATCAGAACTGGACACAGCAGCAGTGTCACCAGTGCCAAATAAAGAGGTAAAATAACCTCTCTACTGCTATTCAGAATTCCCGTTTATGCATCCCAGGAACACATTGGCTCTTTTGAACATAGTATCACATGGGAGCTCATGTTCAGATGATTATCCACCCTCTTTCTCCCCTACCCCAGTTCTTTTCAGAGTCACTGCTTCTCAGGATAGAGTCCAGTCATCTAGTCTGGCCTCCTGTATAACACAAGCCATAGAACTTCCCTGAATTAATTCCTATTTGATCTAGAGCATCTCTTTTAGCAAAATGTCCAATCTCGATTTCAAGCTACTTCTGATTTATATAAGGGAGAACAAAAGGAGACCCAAGCTCAGTATGCTCAAAGGATTCAGGTGTGAGAAAGCCCATGTGAGTCTCATGGAGTGAAAGGCAGTAAGCGTCTTTCCATTCTTAGTCTGAGTGGGGGACGTAGGCCACAGACAATATAAGCCGGCAGCAGAAGTGGACTCACCTGAGCAGAGAGCGACTCAAGCTCTTTTCTCATGACAACCTAAAGGAGTAGAAATAGCCTGTATGTGGAGAGCTCTCCACCGCAACCATCCTTCAAGGGATTGAGAGAGAGACTGCACATTCTCCTTCCAAACTGTTATAAGCAAGAGCAGACTCAGAGCTCAGGCCTGCAGCAGCATCCCCGCTGCCTCACCCCAACGAGAAGGAGAGAGGTCAGCGTGGGAAGAAACTGTGGGTTTTCTTACACCTACTCAAGGGAGCAGGGCAGAGAGGCTGCTGCTGAGCTGCACAAGCCTCCAGGAGAAGAGGGAAGTGTAGAGCAGAGAGCTGAGGTGCACCTTATCCACCCACGACCGGAAAAGCAGAGGTGGGTCAGAGCAGGGCTCAGAGCAGCTGCACTTTCTCCACATTGTGATGCTCTGGAGGAGCCGGAGAAGGACGCAGGCCCTGCCGTGGGGAGCAGAGACCACTCCAGAGTTCTCGGGCTGGGCAGCCGATGGCGAATCTCACAGGGCTTCTCTCACAGTGGCTGTGGCTTCTCTGTGAGTATCGTGACACTTGGCTGTGTTGTGTGCGTGTGGAGCTCTGAGAAACGATGCATGGTGAGTTTCAGCCTGGTTCCCCTCTCCTTCGCCCCGCTGATAGCCAGAAGCCGCAGCTGCCTCGCCCCTTTATGGGATTATGTACACTGAATCGGGATGGGAACTCTGCCAGATGCAGGGTGATGAAGGATTGGGCCCAGTGGAATTAAACTAGAACAGAACTGCTGTGAGTGAGGGCAGACTCAGGCCCTTTTACAGGTTGCCATAGCCTGGATTCTGCTTTACACTAATGCCCCTTTACACTGCTCTGGAGTGCAAGGAGCCTGTGAAGCAGGAGTAGGTGCATCTCTCTGGGGCTGCTAGAGGGCCGCAGTGTAAACGAGAGGCTGACACTGCACAATGGACTGGGACGCTCTGCGATGCAGAGTTTAAAAAGTCACCAGTTAGAAACAGGGTGAGGTGAGGCTTGAACAGGCTGGATGCAGCTGCTCACATGGGCCTGGCTCAGTCTATTTGTTCCATTGACCCTCAAGCCAAATGCAAAGGCTCCAGCTTGGGCAGAATAGAGCATCTGCCTCCTCTGTGGGATGGGCTGTCCTGAGCACATCACCTCCACTCCAGTGCCCCAACCCGGCTCCCAGCCTGCATTCAGTGCCTGCCACAGGCTTGTCTTCAAAACCACTAGTGGAGCAGGTCCCAGCTATATCCTCAGCTGCTTCTCCATCCACCACCCTCCAGGGGAGCCATGCTTCCTGGGACAACTAGCCCAGGGCAGAGTGTGGTCGAGCTGGAGACGTGGCATTGTCTGACAATGGGACTCTGTGGGATGAGATCAGAGAAATACGGAGTCTGTTCACCTTTGGGCCCCTCCTCTTTGGTAAACGTTCCCACCATAACCAAAATGAAGGAGAAAATATCTTATACTCCCAGCAGAGCTCCCTAGAGCAAGGGAAGGGAAAAGAGCATAGGCTACAAAACAGTTCTTCCCTTCCTGAAAAGGGTGTTTTTGATGTACGTGAAGCAATCAAGTACCATGGTGATTAGTGCCATGGTGACAAGAGCTGGGGGTTGTTTGGCTTTTTGCAGGGTGGATGTGGTGGAAAAATTCCACATAAAATGAAACAATATAGAGAGAGAATGTTTGTCAAAAGTTTCCATGTAAAATGTCACCTATTTCATTGAAAAACAAAACACCAACACCAAAAAGATTTATCCGAAAAAGTTTGGATTTTCAGATTTTTGGGTTTTTCATGAAAGTCAAAATTTTCTGTCAAAAGAATACATTTTCTGCAGAAATTTGCATTGAGCTAAAATCCCAATTTTCCATTGAACAGTTTTGATGGAAATTTTTCAACCAGCCCTAAGTACCAACATAGATGTTGTATCAATCTTATCTTTCTTTTGTCTAGTTAAAGTCTTTTTAATTTAACTGACGATATGATTAACTTACTGGACATTATAATGAGAAATTTTCTGTTGAAAAGGATGAGGAGAAACGTATTTCTCTTTGTAAAAAACAAGACTAAACATTTAATTTAAAAGATCAACATGTATAAAATGTGACTAATTCTAGATGTAGTGTAATAGCTACACTTTCTAAAGAACAGACAGTGGGGGTGAAATATATTAATGAAACTTAGTTTTACTCATAAATTTCATTTCATTTGCACTTCAGGGAAGTTCTACCTTGAAAATAAAAGAAAATGTTTCTTCTTTTGTTTCATTTCCTTTCCCTAAAATACATTTGCTTTTCTTTCCCAAGCTCTGAGCTTTGCCTCACAGCAATGGCAGGATTCCAGCTGCACTTCTTCTGGTGAGTGCTTGCTCAAAGCAGCTGCAGAAGTAAAACCAACTAATGAAACTCAGTTAACCTCAGTGAGGTTTCTCCAGTGTGAGTAAAATTTGACCAAGTGCCAGATAAGCTCCAGATCCCGTTGTGAACTCTGTGAAGTTCATGGGGTCCCATTAATGTCAATGGACTCCACACAGGTGCAGAAGGCTGCCCCTGCACAGCTCATTGCAAGATTGGGACATAAAACTAAAGTAGAATATTGCATTTCCCAAAGAACCTAAGGGCCCGATTGGCAAAGGTATTTAGTAACACTGGACATATGACTGGAAAGATCCTCCGGAGTCATGGCCTCCAGTCCCCTGCTATCAAAGGAAACCCCATTAAAGAGACCGGGGGGGGGGTTAGGCCCCCAATTTCCAATCTGTTTGAAGCACCTAAGTCCTTTAGGCTACTTTTAAAATCTCAGTCTAAAGATTTTCTCTTTGACAATTGGTCCAGTAATTCTAGCAGAGTGTGATCCTGCACTCACTCATGTCAATGGACCCTTGATTATGTGAAAATGAACTATTTAAGGACGATGAGTCACTGAGTTTTTATTTTTCCAGGCACACTTCCTGCCGCTGAGATGTTCTTGGGGACAATCTCTGCTAATGAGGGGGACACTGTCAGTGGCAGATGTTTAATCCCTGCAGGAGCCCCTGTCTCCATTGTTTTCTTTTGTAAGGATGGGATGGAAATTTCAAGGCTGCAAGCCAGGAGAGGAAAATTCTCTTATGATTTAGCTTACAGTGTGGCTGGCAGCTCAGGCAATATTTCCTGTGGATACATGTCCAGAAATGACAATAACCAGGTGTTAAAATCTCTGCTAAGCGTCGCTCGGTATCTGAAGGTCACAGGTAAGACAGTGCTAATTACTTAAAGGATAAAACATTGCACTTGTTTGTTATCAGAAATTAAAATGTACTGTGAACTATTTTTTTACAGATAGTTTTGAATACTTTTCAGTTCTTTCAAAATTCCCTGTGAAACTTTTCCAGTTTTTTGATGAAAAAACAGAAATCAAAGATTTTGTTGGTAATGTTTTTTTGGTTTCAGTTATCTTTTTTTTTTTTACCAAATAATGACAGTTTCTACCAAAACTCAAACATGATGAAATTTTCATTGGAAAACAAGGAAATAATTCACTTTCAAAATGTTCACTTTGGTCACAAAGGCATTTTTTGTGAAGAAAAAACATTTTCAGGGGAAAACATTAGAGCAGCTCTAACATGTTGTAAATATGGATGTTTAGGGACATACTTTGGTCACATGGGGACAGGTGAGCACCCAGTGTGCTCCCAATAAGCTTCATTCTTTTGGTAAACAGGCCACTTATTATTGTGCCTAAAAGGGAGCTGTGCTGTTTTGAAAATCTAGCCCATTCCGGCAACCCGGACTCTCCTAAGCTGAGGGGGCAGTTCCCCTGTTGCCCTGAGCACTATGGGAAATCCAGCATAAAGTCAATATGGCCTGAGGCTACAAAACATTTCTTCAGTTCCTCTGCCTCATCTGGAAACACCCCTATTAAGATAAGGAGAGGGTTAAGGGGCTGGCTTAGCATTTCCAAGGAGGGTCACTCATAGGAACATGGGGCACAGGACTAGAAGGGGCCTCCTTCCACAGCAAATCTAGCTCCTGCTATTGCAGGTAACCCCATCTTATCATCCTCTTCATAAATTTACCAAGCTCTGTCTTTGAACTAGTGACCGTGTTTGCCCCCCACTCTTCTCATTGGGAGGCTCCCTCCTCTGACGGTTAGAAACCTTCTTCACATTTCCAGTCTGAATTTGTTCCTGGCCACTTTATCCCCATTTGTTCTCATGCCAACTATTTTCTGCTTTTGCACTATCTGCGCAGGTGCCAGTTCCAGGAGCAGCACGACTGAGAATCTGCTTTATCAAGGTAACTGATTTGTATTTACTCTGACACAGTCGGTAATTTCTATTGTGGGCTAAGAGGCTGGAGCCCATTCTGGGGCTTAGTCTACACTACAAAGGTCTGCTGGCACAACCATCTCAGCTAGGAAAGTGAAAAATTCACACACCTCAGTCAACCTAGTTATGCAGGCAAAACCCTGGTGTAGACGCAACTACGCCAACAAAAGTGTGCTTCTGTCAGCCTGTCATTCGGGGAAGTGGTGTAGCTATAGCAGCCGAAGAATGACTTCCGTCAGCATTCAGTGCAGTTGTAGCCATGTTGGTCCCAGGATATTATAAAGACAAGGTGTGCGAGGTAATATCTTTTATTGGACCAACTTCTGTTGAGTAGAGAGACCTGAAGAAGAGCTCTTTGTGTCTCGAAAGCATGTCTCTCACCAACAGAAGCTGGTCCAATAAAACATATTACCTCACCCAGCTTGTCCTTCTATCAGCTCATTCTGTGTCTCCACTGGGCATGCTGCTGGCATAGCTACACTGGCCACGGCTCTGTAATGCAGAGAAGCCCTGAGTATCATGTTCCTTTCTCTTTACTCGCCTCTCGTTTTCTTGAATATTAAAAGGCTGGTTTTCCCTGCATGCCACTTACTAAGCACCATTTAGACAGTTTGGTGCACGGTGGGTAGTCACCCTAAGCCAGAGCAGATGTTGTTTCTACTGCTGCTCTCCCTCATGGTTGATTCCTAGGGACTCTAAAAGAGCTGTACCAGAACATCATCCCTGTGAAGTAGGGAAATATTGTCCCCATTTTACAGGATCTGAGGGATCTGAGGCCCAGCGTACATTACATGACTTGCTCAAGGTCACAGAGAAACCTTTTCCCCAACCACTGGTTACCACAAAACCAACCTTCCCCACCTCTTATAAATTACAGAAGGCCAGAAAGGACCATTTTGATCATCTCATCTGATCTCCCGTGTAACACAGGCCATAGGACCTCCCTGAAGTCATTCCTGTTTCAACTAGAGCAAATCTTTTAGGGAAGTGTTCAATCCTGACCTAAAAACTGCCACTGATGGACAATCCACCACAATCCTTGGCAAATTGTTCCAGTGGTTAATTACTCTGACTTTTAAAAATGTGCACCTCTTGATCAAGTTTTTCCTGCCCTTCCTCTCCCTTGTTGTCTAATGCAATGTGAGTATCCATGTTCTTTTTATTTTCTAGGACTGGAAAATGATACAATATTGGCAATTACAATTCCTGTTTTGGTGGGTGTGATTTTGGCTCTTGTTCTGCCCCTGGTGTATTACCTTAAGAAGAAGAAAGGTATGTAAACATGGAAACCTCACATTATTCACAAATGAACAGGCATATGAGGCAAACAAAAGACATAAAAAAGAGATTCCCACCTCACATGGTGTTCTCAGACATGGGAAACCTGAAGAGAATAACATTTAAATAATTGCCATATAGAAAATATGAACCTGAAATGTGAACCCTTTCAGACGTTGAGGGTTGTCATAAATATAAAGGGAAGGGTAAACACCTTTAAAATCCCTCCTGGCCAGAGGAAAAACCCTTTCACCTGTAAAGGGTTAAGAAGCTAGGATAACCTCGCTGGCACCTGGCCAAAATGACCAAAGAGGAGACAAGATATTTTCAAAAGCTGGAGGGAGGGAGAAACAAAGGGTCTGTCTGTGTGATGCTTTTGCCGGGGACAGAACAGGAATGCAGTCTTAGATTTTAGTAAGTAATCTAACTAGATATGCGTTAGATTATGATTTCTTTAAATGGCTGAGAAAATAAGCTGTGCTGAATAGAATGGATATTCCTGTCTTTGTGGCTTTTTGTAACTTAAGGTTTTGCCTAGAGGGATTCTCTATGTTTTAAATCTAATTACCCTGTAAGGTATTTACCATCCTGATTTTACAGAGGTGATTCTTTTTACTGTTTCTTCTATTAAAATTCTTCTTGTAAGAAACTGAATGCTTTTTTCATTTTTCTTAAGATCCAAGGGTTTGGGTCTGTGGTCACCTATGCAAATTGGTGAGGATTTTTTTCAAACCTTCCCCAGGAAGGGGGGTGCAAGGTTTTGATGAGGATTTTGGGGGGGAAAGACGTTTCCAAACAACGCTTTCTCAAAAATAAACCCAGTTAGATGTTTGGTGGTGGCAGTGGAAGTCCAAGGGCAAAAGGTAAAATAGTTTGTACCTTGGGGAAGTTTTAACCTAAGCTGGTAAAAGTAAGCTTAGGAGGTTTTCATGCAGGTCCCCACATCTGTACCCTAGAGTTCAGAGTGGGGAAGGAACCCTGACAAGGGTAAAGAGAGCAAAACGGGGGTTAAACCCCAGCTCTGAACTTAGACTCATACGTCTGGAAAGGACCTCAAAAGATCATCTAGTCCATCCATGCAGGACCACGTAAACCTAGATGATCCCTGGCAGATGTTTATGTAACCTCTTCTTACAATCCTCCGATGGAGGGGCTTCCACTACTTACCTAGGTAACCTATTCTAGTGCTTGACTATCCTTAGAGTTAGAAAGTTTTCCTAAAACCTAACCTTAGACCACCCTTTCTGCAGATTAAGACCATTACTTCATGTTTTACTTAACAGACATGGAGAACAATTTATCACCTCCTCTTCATAATTTGCACCTACAGTTTTGGCTTGAGATATATTTTCTGGATGTGATTTGGATTTAGCTTGACATGGAAGAAATCTTGTAAGAACAACTGATTTTGAGAGACTTGCACAATTGAGACCAAAATTGACCCACAGCTTGTCAGATTTCACCACTGACCCTGAGCCTAGACACTAGCCCTGAACTGACTTTGAGTCTGAACTTGGGAGCTGGTCAATATTTTTCAAATTTCAAAAATTGGATGAAAATCCACATAAACTAGAAAAACATTCACAAAACTTTTCTCTTGATTTTTTTCTATCAACTCTAAGGTCATATGAAAGTATATGAATTTCAAAAATTTATATTTCAAAAAATCAGGAAAAAATCTAAAAGACTTTGTGAATTCTTCTCCACTTTTTTCTGATAAGCTCTTATGATCTCTTCACCTAACCCTAACCTAAATCTTAACAGAACTCCAGAAACAAACCCCTGTCTCTTTATCCCTTAAGTAGTTTGTTTAACTTCCTCTCCCTCTCATTGATATTCTGGGGAGAGGCAAAGAATTTTTCTCTAAACCTTTCTAATTTGTTTTTTTTTTTTAGTTGTAACTACAAGAAGAAAGGAAAGGTAAGAATGGGGTAATTCCATCATACCTCTCATGTTACAGACAGAAAGAGATTACTCCCACGTAATATATCAACTTGTGTCCAAGTCAGAGGGTTTGGTACTTACAGCAGCCCCCTCTAAATGGTGATGCTGTTGTGGGATATATATGGTACTTCAGCTGCCTACCTGGATTATGTTATGGCTCCCCACCATCACTATAGTATCTGAGGTAATGATAATGCTTGATAGCTAGTGACTTCATTCATGAAATCAGGGTCCCTTTGTGTTGGTCACTGAACACACAGATAACAGAGAAGACTGTCCCTGCTCCAGACAGTTTAAAGTCTACATATTATTATTAATCATTAATTATATGGTTGTTCTTTTTTCAGAGTAGCAGCCGTGTTAGTCTGTATTCGAAAAAGAAAAGGAGTCTATTGCAACAGTGTCTAGAGGCCTCAAACAGGCTGGGCCCCATTGTGCTTGGTGCTGTACAAACACAGAGTATGACAGTCCCCAACTCTAAGAGTTGCAGTTTAAAAGGGGTGTGAACAAAGACAGAGATTAGCTCCATTAGTGATCTGCAAAAAGAACAGGAGTACTTGTGGCACCTTAGAGACTAACAAATTTATTTGAGCATAAGCTTTTGTGGGCTACAGCCCACTTCATCGGATGCATGCAGTGGAAAATACAGTAGGACGATTTTATATACACAGAGAACATGAAACAATGGGTGTTACCATGCACACTATAACGGGAGTGATCAGTTAACATGAGCTATTACCAGCAGGAATAATACCTGATCACTCTGTTCCCATGAAACCCTTTCCAGTTCAACATAACTGAATTTTCCAACCAACTAATTGCTAAGGCTGTGTGTGGCTCTGTAGCAGCCTCTGTGTCACTTTTCTTGCATATACTTCTTAAAGAGAGATGGCTCTTAATTTCAAAATTCACTCCATAGTTTGGGACTGTGGTGCTTGGACTGCTTGGATGCAGGGTTTCATTCAGCATCCTGATGAGACAGGGACTACTTGTGTAGTTCAGATGTGGATGCAGATTTGGATTCTAACTCACCACAGCCTCTATGTTCAGTCTGCATGAATTTCAGGATTTTGAGCCAGGTCCATCTCTTATTTTAGACTTTAAATATGACTCATGTCTCCTGTTCACCTGTGCAACTTTTCTCTTGTTTTTATTAGGTTGCAAAGCCTCCGTGAGAGGAACGATAATCCCACTGAAGATCAGTATGTGGGTATGAAAATCAGACACATTAATCACATATTGCTCTGAGCTACAGATGCATTTGCTGTTTGGTTTTTTAAGGAATGGGGAGTTTGGTGAAGTTTATGTAGTACTTCAGGGGCCAGGATCTCTGACAAGTCAGTTAAGAGCACATATTGGAATAAGTATGGAAATTATTTCCACCAGCAGCAATTTTTAACTACCAATGGTTCTGTCTACCTCGGTACTTAATTTATCAGCATGGTACCTAATGCTTTCCTCACTGATTAGAAAACATAACATCCTATTTTGCTCTCTATTAGCAGCTGAGTGGAAGAACTAGGAATAATCCCAGGTCTCTTGATTTTAACTGTAGCGACCAGTTCTCTGGACCACATTGCCATTTTAAAGCTATGTTGATTATAACTGATTTCAGAAGCAGCTCTCTGTGAATGTGCATCTGGCACAAATCAGGTCTGGAGTACAAATCCATCCCAAATTACTGCTTCCAGATGTATAGCTCAACAGGTTGATTTCAGTAATCAGCTCTGAGTTTAAATATTTAAAAAAATATTTTTGGGAACTGTGTTGTGCCTATTACATTTGCTGAGACACCAGTTAAATGTATTGTAAGGGGACAAATTCACTTTTTAAAGCTCCTTACAGCAAAACCTTACCAGAAACCGTGTTATAACGAAAATTGTTATAGATGGTGACCTTTTTTTACAGATAACAATGGGGTTGCATATTCCCATGGCATGGTAAGTGATTATGCTGTGCTGTTAAGCCATAATGATACACTGAAAGTCTGACATATTACACAGCAATGATTTCCTGTTTCCATGTATTTCCCAGCTGTGATCAGAGCCCTTAGGCATTGTGCAGATATATAATTAGAGACAGTAAGTTTGTGAAACTGCTTTTTCGTTTGAGAAATTATACACAAAATTAAAAATATAAAGAATGGTCAAAATTGAAACAAAGTGTTTCAGATTTATTGAAAGAGAACGTTTTGTTTGCCCCAAAACAATGTTTCCCTAGAATTGTGTGTCACAAAAAATCTGCAAAATTTTTGTTTTTCACCTTGATTCTGGATGAAGTCTCAAAATTTTCCATAGGACAGAAAACCTGTTTTCCATTGGGATATCATGTATTCAGGGAAATTAAGCAGTTTAGAGTTATATCTCTTGCTATTTAGATATGTAAAAATGATCCTACTGTAATAACAAGAAAATAGCACCCTGCTATAATTCCTCAAGCTACCAAAACATGTATTAGTATATTACCAGGGTTTCCGTGACTAATACAAAAATTATTAACATTGATATCCATTTTGTGGCCAGTGCTTCATAGATGGAAATGTTAATTTACTAATGAATACATCTACAGGGTGATCTTGGGTGATCTTAGTGATGGCATTTTCAAACATGTATGAAGACAAAAGGTTAGGTGAGATTGAATTCCCTCCTCTCCAATAAATAGTACTTATCCACAGAGATTTTTTCACTTACCACAGCAGGACTATATATTCTTATTTCATTTTTCAAGCAAGAAATATACAATCTGTATAGAGAAGAATCTCCTTCTGTGCTGAATTCAGCTGGATTCACCAAAGGATTGGCTATTTATCTGGTTAACGAGGACACCTAGAAGTACAGTACTCAGGGTTTACAAATCACCAAGACTTTTGGAAGAAATATAGCTGCCTGCTTCAGAGCATCAACCATCCTGGAACAATTGGGGTTAGAAGAGACTTTCCCTATGGGCAGATTATTTCCTAGCTGCCTCTTGCAGGATTTCATTTTTATTATTATTATTATAGCTGGTTGAAAAATTTGTGACAGGACAGTTTTCCATCAGAAAATGCTGATTCAACAAAATCAAAATATTTCATGGAAATTTTGTTGAAATTTTTGAGAGAATGTTATCAAAACATTTCATTTCAATATAGTCAAAAATGTGTTTCAACTTTATGGTTTCAACTTTTATGTTAGAATAGAATAGAATAATAGTCTAGGCATTTAGACATTATATTATATTATATTATATTATATTATATTATATTATATTATATATAAGAGTCAAAATGATAAAGTCACAATGAATCATTCCAGCCTTTCAGAAATGAAGCATTTTGATAAGGCCATTTCAATATTTCTGGAATGAAAAATTTCAGATATTTAGTGTCTTGGTCAATTTTCCCATTTTGACTTTTCATTCCAGTTTTGAACAAAAAGAAATTTCAAAATGTCTCAATTTCCCAAGAACCAAAAATTCAGTTTTCTGGACAGTTCAATGATGCAGTCATGCCTTGAAGCTCCGGGCATTGATCAGCATCCTATTAAACTACGCTCTGTACACACACACATAACAAACAGATGGCAACTAAGTTGAGGAGCTTACAACCTAAGGCCTCCATCCTGCAAATTCTTATGCACATGCTTAACTTGATGCTGTGTGTGCAGTCCTATTGAAGTCAATGGAGATGCTTGCAATGTGTAAAGTGAAACAGTACATTCATCTCTGAGGACTGTTGGTTGGTCTGTGTAATATCCATTTCCCCCTGAAGCATCTGCTGCCAGCGTCAGATTTGACTAGTTATAAAGTACACATGGATTTGTTGGGGCTGATTATCTATAGTTTGTACAGTATTCTGAGATCCTCAAGTGAAAGTCACAATGCAGTTTTGCCATTGACTTCAGTGGAACCAGTATTTCACCCAGTATGTTCATTATTTAGTTATGATCAATTAACAAAATTCCCCCTTCCCATTTAATAATGGGTATGTTTGATCACTCTTTGAGAAGCTACTTTGGCTGTGCCTTTAAATCTCAGCTTTCTGACAGCATTTCAGTCAGAAAATAGCACCTTTGCAACCGGTTTAACATGCTCCCATTGATTTAAAGGGCAAAGAAGCCCCGGAGCCAATCTATCAAAATTTTGATCTAGAGGATGTGCCTCGTTCTACACGTCACTCCAAACAGAAGTATGAATCTGCCTTTCCGCTATATGTTAATGGTAAGTGATCCACTCCACTCACGGCCTCAGCCCGGACTCAGCAAGGGTCTTAAACACTCGTATACATTTCACCAGATATGTAATTAGTGGGATTGTCGATGTGCTTCAAATTATGCATGTGCTTATTTACCAGGGCCTGGATCCTTGTCACTTATTCATACTGATGTAGAGCTTTCTCCACCAGGAGAACTAGGGTAAAATTGACCCCTTCTGCCCTAAGCTTGAGGAATCTGATTTTCCATAGAAGTGGGGCCGGAAATAGAATGAGAACAATCAGAGGCAGATCCAGGTCTTTCTCCCTGACCCATGGAGGAGCAGCCTGAATTCATTGCATTCTAACATTCAGAAGGGTAAACTAGTGGGGACAATGTTTCCTGTGGGCTGACTCCCACCAGTGAGAGATTTTGAAATCTCTGATTAAATGCAAACTAGAAATAAGGTTCTCATTTTGACAATGAGTGTGACTCACCCTTCGAACAAGGGAAGTGGTGGATTCTCCATCACTTGATATCTTCAGGTCAAGACTGGACTCCTCTGTGGAAGATGCTTTAGCCAAACAAAAATTATTGGGCTCAACTGAGAGGTAACTGGGTGAAATTCACAGGTCTGTGCTATACAGGAGGTCAGATTAGATGATCTAATGGTCCCTTCTGGCCTTAAACTCTATGAATCAAGAAAACTTTGATCCAAGAAAGAGAAGATAGACTAAAAATATCAGACTGAATGGGTTTTGCTTCCAGGCACTTGGAGTCTTTTGGTCCTGATCAATGGAAAGCCTAGCAATAATTTGAATGAGTCCTGGGTCACTAGAAGTGTTACCACTAGAAGTGTTGCAATTTCATATTAAGTTGAATTATGGATACCCTGGAATTTCATAATACAAAAACCAGCCTCCAAATCACAGATATGAATCTGCAATTATTATAATATCATAAAAAGAAAAGGAGTACTTGTGGCACCTTAGAGACTAACCAATTTATTTGAGCATTAGCTTTCGTGAGCTACAGCTCACTTCATCGGATGCAATATCATAAAGTTTGTTCTATTGCCTTTGTGAAACTGGCTGGGATTCCCATGTCTTTTTTAGGGGCAGGTAAGTGGCAAAATAAGACCTGAGCAAATATCTGAAAATGGTGGTGTTTGGTTGGTTTTCTGTTTTTTTTTCCAAATATTTGCTCAGAAGGAAACTCTGGATTTTCCTTGATGGCGTTCTCATCCTTCATACATTGCTTCCTGCACCACTCCATTGATGAGTTTGCTTCAGTACGGTCATGGAGTCAGAAAATCAGAAGTAAATGTTAGATCAAGAGTCAGAGAGAGAGAATTTCTAATTCAGCCATGAGTGTTCACACTGCAAACCTGACTGAGTTACCCTCAACCAACCACTGAAGAGATTAAAATGACCTGTTAGATTTATATTATAAAATGCAATGAACTTAATGTAAATGGGCTCCGCACCAACAATATTTTGTTGAAATTGTTTAATTAATAAATTCATGTTATTAATAAATTTGAGATAATCACAATCTGTTCAGCCAATTTGTAAAGAGAAAAAAAATGTCTAACAAGTTAAAACTAAAGGAGTACTTGTGGCACCTTAGAGACTAACAAATTTATTTGAGCATAAGCTTTCGTGAGCTACAGCTCACTTCATCGGATGCATTCAGTGGAAAATACAGTGGGGAGATTTATATACACAGAGAACATGAAACAATGGGTGTTACCATACAGACTGTAAGGAGAGTGATCACTTAAGATGAGCTAATACCAGCAGGAGAGCAGGGGGGCAGGGAGAGAAAACCTTTTGTAGTGATAATCAAGGTGGGCCATTTCCAGCGGTTGACAAGAACGTCTGAGGAACAGTGGGAGTGCGGGGAAAAATAAACATGGGGAAATAGTTTTACTTTGTGTAATGACCCATCCACTCCCAGTCTCTATTCAAGCCTAAGTTAATTGTATCCAGTTTGCAAATTAATTCCAATTCAGCAGTCTCTCACTGGAGTCTGTTTTTGAAGTTTTTTTGTTGAAGAATTGTCACTTTTAGATCTCTAATCAAGTGACCAGAGAGATTGAAGTGTTCTCCGACAGGTTTTTGGATGTTATAATTCTTGACCTCTGATTTGTGTCCATTTAGTCTTTTATGTAGAGACTGTCCAGTTTGGCCAATGTACATGGCAGAGGGGCATTGCTGGCACATGATGGCATATATCACATTGGTGGATGTGCAGGTGAACGAGCCTCTGATAGTGTGGCTGATGTGATTAGGCCCTATGATGGTGTCCCCTGAATAGAGATGTGGACACAGTTGGCAACAGGCTTTGTTGCAAGGATAGGTTCCTGGGTTAGTGGTTCTGTTGTGTGGTGTGTGGTTGCTGGTGAGTATTTGCTTCAGGTTGGGGGGCTGTTTGTAAGCAAGGACTGGGCTGTCTCCCAAGATCTGTGAGGGTGATGGGCCGTCCTTCAGGATAGGTTGTAGATCCTTGATGATGTGTTGGAGAGGTTTTAGTTGGGGGCTGAAGGTGATGGCTAGTGGCGTTCTGTTATTTTTCTTTGTTGGGCCTATCCTGTAGTAGGTGACTTCTGGGTACTCTTCTGGCTCTGTCAATCTGTTTCTTCACTTCAGCAGGTGGGTAGTGTAATTGTAAGAATGCTTGAAACTAAGTTAAAACTAATTTTTTAAAAGTGGATCACGATTTTGGGCACCTACACTGATGCATCTTAGAAAAACCCGATTTTCACAAAATCAGGCCCTTTTTACTGTGTCTTAATATGTGCTCCTAAAATCGCTAGTCACTTTTGAAAATTTAGGCCCAAAGTTCTATAAATATCTGGCCCAGATTTAACCATAAATCAGGAGTCCCACCTCCACATTCGGCATGATCGTTTGTAGTCTCAACAGAGAGTTCACACTTAGAACGGGCAAATGCACTGAAACAGGGCTAGATTCTGCCCTTTTACTTATAGGGAGCACTCATGTGCTATGCGCATAACTGCCTAGTAGAGCAAGGTACTTTTCAAAGTGACTAAGAGTGGCAGAACCAGGCCTGCAATCTCAGAGAATCATAGAACCGTGGGGTTAGAAGGGACTGCAAGGGCCACCTAATCTAACCCCTGCCAACATGCAGGATTTGTTGTGTCCAAACCATCCAAGACAGATGGCTATCCAGCCTCTTTCTGAAAACCTCCAGTGAAGGAGATTCCACAACTTCCCTAGGCAGTCTGTTCCATTGTCCTACTGTTCTTACCATTAGGAAGTTGTTCCTGAGATTTAATCTCTATCTTCTATGCTGTAACATCCCATCTGATGGCCTCTCTGGGGGAAGGTTGAAGATAGATGGACAGATTAATAGATAGTGGGTTTGAACAGGAAATTGCATTGCTTCTGTGTTTCTTATGCAGAGAGAGGTTTTCATTCTTGAGGGACTGCACCATGCACCAATTTTACATTCACCTCCAAATAATTATAAACCGATTGCCACACTAATATTTGCAAAAACTGGGATTTGGTCCTAGGCCAGAATTTATTGAAGAGGTGGCTGATTTGATGTGCACATGGGGTAAATAAGGACAGACACGGGGATGGATTTTGCATGGCAGGCTGCAACTTCATTAAACTTAACACAGGGGAGAGGAACTATCTGCCATGTCGTCCATACTCTCACCCACCAGGCATTTTAAGTGGTTACAGTGTAATGGTTACAGGCTCCTGAGAGGAAGGCAACAATCCCACCAGCCTCTGCTAATTTGGCCTGATGGGAAGAAAAATTCCTTCCTGATCCCCAAACAGGCCATCGGTCAGACCCACAGCACTGGCACGACACAACTCTGAAACTACCATTACAGGGGTGGGGCTGGGGCTGCTGAAATTGAGTAAAAAGAGTCTTCACATGGCCCAGGCTAGGGCTTAAATTAACCAAAGGCGACAGCAAGGGACCAATCAACTTCCCTCTGTCCCCGGCTGGCCAAGAGGTGGATAGAACCTCTGAAGCGAGTGCTCTCCTCCCCCTTTCTACTGGGGCTGTCCCAATCACCCCTGGCCCCATCCAGTTTTCTACCCATTGAGGCAGGTGGGTGGCACCATCTCTCTCTTTCTCATTTTTGCATGCCTGGAACCAGTGTCCAGACAGCCATTGCAGGGGTCTGAGAGTCCATTTCGTCCCCTATTCCAGTGTCCAGTCCAAGTCACAATTTAGCCTGTAACATTTACATTCTGTCTCCGGAATACAGGCTGTACAAATCATATCTCTCTCAGCAACCTTCACTTAAATCAACGGTGTGTTTTGTTTGGGTTAGGGTGAAATTCCCTGGGGATCAATGGTGTGAGATCTGCAGGTGGCTAATATGTTTTCCATGTTTCCTTCTCATTTTCCTGTAGACTTGTACAGGCCATGAGAGGTGCAGGATATTGGAAGATAAGTGTCTCAGTTTAGTTTTTTCAAAGATTGATTTCAATTTGTCAGAGCCAGCAGAAGAGGAAAGAAGAGGACACTCAGGCAGTGAAGGAATGTTTCAGAAATTTGGAAATATGCAGAATTTTTGGTTTTCAAAGAGAGAAATAAAGAGCAACATGAGTTTAACCTACCTGATTTCTTAACTGGGGATGAGGATGTGTGTCAATTTCAGACTAGTTCCTCCTGTGCAAAAGGAGAATGTGAGTTTGATGTAAATAGATGGTGCTGTATTATAAATCATAATTGTATTTCTCTTACATGTATGCTGAACTGTAATGTATGAGAGGGCTCGCTTTATTATTGGATCATATGAGTCAGAATTTTCTTTTTGTTATCTTTGTCTCTATACAACTATTAATTTCAATTTCCTTTCTTTCAATATATGCAAAATAAAATAAAATTTAAAAAAGAAAAACAAGTATTGTGCAGTAATGTGTATAGAACTGAGCAAATAATTGATTTTTTTCATCTCAGGAACCAGACTAAAATGTCGTTATTTTGAACCAGAGCTGATTTTGTTTTGTTTTTTTCACCAAAGCAAAAAAAAAAAAAAAAAAAAAAGTTGTTGTTGGGTTTGTTTGTTTGTTTGTTTTCCATTTTGGATAGAAAACATCCAGAACTATACGGAATGAAAAATCTGAAACTAAACTAATTGGGGTGAGGGTTATTTTTGGTTTTTTTTTGTCTTTTGTTTTAATTCTGAGGTGTTTTTTTATTGGAGATTAAACTTTTTTTTGGTTTTTTTATTTAATTTAGTTTTCAAGTGATTTTCCACCCCTTAAAAAATAAATATACCTAAAGTTCAAATTAAAATGTCATTTTGAAGTGAAAAGACACAATGTTTCATTTTGAAATGGTTGAAACAAACTGCTTTGACTTTTAAAAAAAATCCATTTTTTCAGCCAAAAGTATTTGCCACATTCAATCCAAATTCATGAATAGTTTCAGTGCCCCCAATGCATTTTTTCAGCTTATGTACTATTCCCCCCAAAAACTTTCACCCAGTTCCGAACACATGAGCATATTCATAGTTCCTCTGCTATGTAAAAAACATATATCTCTATTGATTTCATTGGCGCTTCACCACTTTTGTCCTTTTGAGTATTTTCCCCTTCAGCAGTTTCTTCCATTTGAGCATTTGGCCCATAGAGGGTAAAACACTTGGTTAATTCTTGGATTGCACTCCCTTCTGCTGTGACAAAACATGCACCCTGCTGCTGGGGGGTTATACTGCTCAACATTGGGAAGACACCCACTCTTTTCAGGTACCACAGAGGCAACGTCAGACCTGGCGGGGTCAAAAGAGGCGTTTCTGGAGTAAGCTGATAAATTAGGGCCTTATCTAAAGCTTACTAAAATCAATGGAAAGACTCAACTGCCTTCAATGGGTTCAGGATCAGGTCCTCAAAGAGCAGCAAATTACCGCCCCTGGGCAGGACACAACAGAGACCTGAAAGGACCATTGTGATCATAGATTCATAGATTCCAAGGCCTGAAGGGGCCACTGTGTTCATCTAGTGTGACCTCCTGTAGAACACAGGACAGAGAACTTCCCCAGAATAATTCTGAGAGCAGATCTTTCAGAAAAACATCCAAACTGGATTTAAAAATTATTACTGATGGAGAATCAACCACAAACCTCGGTAAATTGTTTCAATGGTTAATTACTCTCACCGTTAAACATTTATACCTTATTTCCAGTCTGAATTAGTCGAGCTTTAACTCCCAGCCATTGGATCGTGTTAGACCATTCTCTGCTTGATTGAAGAGACCATTAGTAAATATTTGTTCCCCATGCAGCTACTTATTGACTGTAATCAAGTCACCCCTTAACCTTCCCTTTGTTAAACTAAAGAGATTGAGCTCCTTGAGTCTCTCACTATCAGGCATGTTTTCTAATTCTCAGGACTCTTCTGTAGCCTGACCCAAAGTTGGGTATATATAATTGTAACTTGAGGATTAACAGGTTCTTGTCCCAAGATCAGGCCCAGTAAGATTATTGTAAAATTATCATGTAATTTGGGAACCCCAATGTGCACAGGTGCAACACTCACACTATAGGAACTCTTTATATAGATACAAATATATAATTTATTAATAATTTAGCAAAGTTATACGCACACTTAAACTCAACAAGGCAAATAGAGATAATACAGAAAGTACATTTGGACGGCCATACTTACACCCTTATCTTCCCCGGTGGCCATCATTCTGGCCCCTCCCAAGGTCTCCATCTCTCCAACCTATCTGCTGCCCCTGGGATGTTACTTTTATAGTAGGTTATGCTGACGCTGCCACATCCAATGCATATTCAATAGAGGTCCTTATTTGTATTTCCTCTCCTTAAGATGTCCGTTTTCTATAGATTAGTATTTGTATGATGTTACCCTATTAGCATACATGTCAATTTGCTGTCATAGCACCTTTGCGGTCAGAGATTCTGTCCGGAACCTTCCGGATGCTGATGTCAGTGATGTTCTGTGCTGGTGTCAGTTATGTTCTGTGGGTGGCTGATGTCAGTATTCTGGACAAAATTCCCCCTCTGGCATGCCACTTTCAGTTCCCTATAACTTATGAGTTACTTAAGTTTATCTATGCCAAAGGTTATAGGCCTCAAGCCTCACACTATCTACTAAAGCCAAGTCTTACAGGATAAAAGCCTGTAGGTTCCTTGCATTACTACTAAATATAATAAAGCAGAATAACAAAGCAGTGAATATAATACAGGTAAGCTGGCCCACTGGGCTACACTTCTCTGACCCCTCTCCAATTTATCAACTTTCTTCTTAAATTGTGGACACCAGAACTGGGCACAGTATTCCAGCAGCAGTCGCACTGCAGCCAAATTTAGAGGTATAATAACCTCTCTATTTCTATTCAAGGTTCCTCCTTTTTATGCATCCAAGGTTCACATTAGCCCTATTGGCCATAGCATTGCACTGGGAGCTCATGTTCAGCTGATTATTGGTCCTGCTGGTGTTGGTGTTGGTCCTGCTTTGAGCAGGGGGTTGGACTAGATGACCTCCTGAGGTCTCTTCCAACCCTAATAGTCTATGATTCTATGAAACGGGAGAAATTGATGTCCAGCAGAGAAAAGCACATTTTTGAAGGCAAGAAAACATTTGAGGAACCATTAGAAAAGCGTATATTTGGTGAAAGGGAGGGCAAGTTAATTTCGTGCTCTCAAAAAAAATCTGGCAGTAGAACTAGACAAAACATGGTGTTATCGGGAAACAGGACTTTTGCAACTTTCTTCCACACAGCTCTGCCAATCCAATAGCACCCTTACTATTCCAGTCTTGGATGTCTCCTAAAGAGAGAAGGCAGCCACTGGGAGAAGGCAGCAGCGGCTGTTCTCAGTGATGGCAGATGACAGAACAAGGAGCAATGATCTCAAGTTTCAGTGGGAGAGGTCTAGGTTGGATATTAGGAAACACTATTTCACTAGGAGGGTAGTGAAGAACTGGAATTGGTTACCTAGGGAGGTGGTGGAATCTCCATCCTTAGAGGTTTTTAAGGCCTGGCTTGACAAAGCCCTGGCTGGGATGATTTAGTTGGTGTTGGTCCTGCCTTGAGCAGGGGTTGGACTAGATGACCTCCTGAGGTCCCTTCCAACCCTAATCTTCTATGATTCTATGATTATCCATCATGATCCTGAAATCTTTTTCAGTCACTGCTTCCCAGGAAAGAGCCCCCACATCCTATAAGTATGGCCAACATTCTTTGTTCCTAGATGTATACATTTACATTTAGATGATCCAGGTGTAATAGACCAGTGAGCCTTACTTGGAATGGAAATGATCATTAGAAATAGAATTATAGGCCACCTTCATGATCATGACATGGTAGGGACTAGCCAGCATGGCTTCTGCAATGGAAAAGCATGTCTTTCTAATCCACTAGATAGTGGATAAAGGAGAACCAATTAATATAATTAATTTGGCCTTTCAATAGCCTTTGACAAAGTCCCTTTTAGGTGGTTAGTAAAGAAACTAAGTAGGGCTATCGATTAATCACAGTTAACTCACATGATTAACTCAAAAAATTTAATCACAATTTAAAAAATTAATCGCGATTAATCACAGTTTTAATTGGACTGTAGAATACCAATTGAAATGTATTAAATATTTTGGATGATTTTCAACGTTTTCATATACATTGTATGCTGTGTTGTAATTGAAATCAAGGTGTATATTATTTTTTATTACAAATATTTTCACGGTAAAAATGATAAACAAAAGAAATAGTATTTTTCAATTCACCTCATACAAATACTGTAGCGCAATCTCTTTGTTGTGAAAGTGGAACTTACAAATGTAGATTTTTTTTGTTACATAACTGCACTCAAAAACAAAACAACGTAAAACTTCAGAGCCTACAAGTCCACTCAGTCCTACTTCTTGTTCAGACAATCTCTTAGACAAACAAGTTTGTTTACAATTACAGACGATAGTGTGGCCCTCTTCTTATTTACAATTTCACCAGAAAGTGAGAACAGGCATTTGCATGGCACTTTTGTAGCTGGCATTACAAGGTATTTACTTGTCAGATATGATAAACAATCATATGGAACTTCATGCTTCGGCCCACCATTCTGGAGGACATGCTTCCATGCTGATGATGCTCGTTAAAAAAATGTGTTAATTAAATTTGTGACTGAACTCCTTGGGGGAGAATTGTATGTCCCCTGCTCTGTTTTACCCGCATTCTGCCATATATTTCATGTTATAGCCGTCTCGGATGATGACCCAGCACATGTTCATTTTAAGAACACTTTCATTGTAGATTTCACAAAACACAAAGAAGGTACCAATGTGAGATTTCTAACCGACCCAAGGTGTAAGAATCTGAAGTGACTTCCAAAATCTGAGAGGGATGAGGTGTGGAGCATGCTTTCAGAAGTCTTAAAAGAGCAACACTCCGATGTGGAAACTACAGAACCTGAACCACCAAAAAAGAAAATCAGCCTTCTGCTGATGGGATCTGATTCAGATGACGAAAATGAAAATGCAGTGGTCTGCACTGCTTTGGTTGTTATTGAGCAGAACCCGTCATCAGCATGAATGCATGTCATCTGGAATGGTGATTGAAGCATGAAGGGACATATGAATCTTTAGCACATCTAGCACATAAATATCTTGCAATGCCAGCTACAACAGTGCCATGCAAACACCTGTTCCCACTTTCAGGTGATATTGTAAACAAGAAGCGGGCAGCATTAGCTCCTGCAAATGTAAACAAACTTGTTTGTCTTAGCGATTGGCTGAATAAGAAGTAGGACTGAGTGGACTTGCAGGCTCTAAAATTTTACATTGTTTTATTTTTGAATGCATTTTTTGCATATAATTCTACATTTGTAAGTTCAACTTTCATGATAAAGAAATTGCACTACAGTACTTGTATTAGGTGAATTGAAAAATACTATTTATTTTGGTTTTTTTTACAGTGCAAATACTTATAATCAAAAATAAATATAAAGTGAACACTGTACTCTTTTTTATTCTGTGTTGTAACTGAAATCAATATATTTGAAAATGTAGAAAACATCCAAAAATATTTAAATAAATGGTATTCTATTGTTGTTTAACAGCATGATTAATCGCGCACTTAATTGTGATTACATTTTTTTAATCCTGTGATTAATCTTGATTATTCTTTTTAATCGCTTGACAGCCCTAAAACTAAGTAATCATTGGGTGAGAGGCAAAGTTCTGTCATGGAGCAGAAACTGGCTCAAAGATAGAAAGAATAGGAATAAATGATCCACTAAGGAGAATAGAGGGTGCCTAAAGGGTCTGTACTAGGCCCTCTGTTGTTTAATATATTTATTAATTATCTGGAAAGGGGAGTGAACAGTGAAGTAGCAGAATCTGCAGATGGCACAATATGCTCAGGGTCTAGCAGGTTGCCATGTACGGGTCAGGAAGGAATTTTCCCTGGGTCAGATAGCCAGGGATTTCCGGGGGGGGAGAGGGGGGGGTTGGTTTTTGCATTCCTCTGTAGTGTGGGGTGAGGGTTACTTGCTGTGATTATCTGGGTATTTCTCACTGAATCAGTTCCCAGCCATTGCAGCAGCCTTGGGCACTGATGCACCGCTATCCTTCCTATTCTCTGCCTGTGGCACACAATTTTCTAAGTCTCTTGCAGACTGTAATACTTTCATCTGATTTTGTTTGTTGGGTTTAGTGTGCTGGTGCTGGGTGGTGCTGGTGGCCTGTGATATACAGGAGGTCAAACTGGATAATCTGGTGACTCCTTTTGGCCTGAACCTCTGTGACTCTTCTCAGAATAGCCAAGCCCAGAGAAGATTGTGTGGAACTTCAGAAGGGCCTGTCAGAGCTGAGGGAATGGGTGGCTCAATGGGAAGTAAATTCCATGTTGAGGTCATGCCTGGCAATGCTTGAGGGGAAACAAGGCAGTGCACACTGGAGGGAATAGCTGGACCCACTTATACCCTTGCAGGGAGCTAAATTAGCTGTAACCAGAGCCCTGGGTATCACTGGGCACAGCTCAACGAAGCCCCTGTTCAACGTGCGTTCACAAAACAGAAGCAAATGTTACTCTGTGTAAATAAGTCACTAGAAGAGAATGGTGAGAATATTAGAGTGTCACTCTATGAACCAATGAGATGCTCCCACCTTGACAGATGTGCCCAGGCTGGCAGGTCATGGGCACGGCATCTAAGTGGTGCCTGGGCCTGACGTTGGGGGAATTTGATCCCTAACGAATGGAGCCCCTGCCTCAGTCTCGATGGTGAAAAGTTTCAGAGTAACAGCCGTGTTAGTCTGTATTCGCAAAAAGAAAAGGAGTACTTGTGGCATCCGATGAAGTGAGCTGTAGCTCACGAAAGCTTATGCTCAAATAAATTGGTTAGTCTCGATGGTGAAAAGCTGTTTCTATCCGATCCTGAGATAGCAGCATCCCTTTCTGGCTCACACAGACAGCAGAGAAGCGGAGACGCTAGAGCACAGAGCGGCTGTGGCTTTCTGTCTTTTTTAGCGCAAAGGAACAGAAACAACCACTCAGCTGAGAGCAGCCGCCACTTATTTGCTGGCTTGACCATAGCAAGAGAACAGGGAGAGCAGCTGGGGACTGCAGCTTCCCCTTTACCTAGACCAGAATAAGCAGAGAGGGGCTGGGAACAGGGATCCTGATTTTCTGATATCCTGATTCTTGTGCCATCATTTGCACCAGTACAAAGTGAATGTGAAACATTTCCATCCTCTTTTAGTAGCTCTTTGCCCTGATGCAAACACAGTGCCAGGTGCAGGGCATCAATGATTCAGACCCGGAGAGCCACTGCAGCTCGTCCCCTATCTAAACCCGAGAAGCAGAAGAGAAAGGTCACTGGAGAGAGCATCTAAACCTCAAGGAGCAAAGGAGCAAAGGAGAACTCAGCAGCAAGCAGCTGTGGCTTCCCATTGGCCAGACTCCTGCAGAGTAGAAGGTGACCCACAGCACCGAGACTGCAGCTCCTAGGCTGTGAGGAGCATCAGACAGAGTGGAGACTGCAGAACAGAGCTTTTCCTTTGTCTGAGACCCAAGGTCTTGGAGAAGATTCAGAGCAGATCCCTTTGTGCTTGGGGAGCAGAAGCCACTGCAGAATTTGAAGGCAGTTGCATGAATGCTGATTCCACCAATGATTCTCACACTGTGTCTGTGGCTTGTTTGTGAGTACTGGGCTTTGTTTCCCCCTTAAGAAAAGTATGAGTAAAATTGTCCTGTCATGGACAGAGCTGTTATATGCTACTGCAGAGCTGAGAGCTTGCCTCAGAAACTGTTCTGTGCCCTTAAGGCACGAGCAAGGCCCTGCTCTCCTTCTCTGTTGTTCTGTGTGCTGGAATGGCTCCCTTGTGTTTCTATAGCTTAACTCTTTTATGAAGATAGTTTGGCTTCTTGCTCAACCACCAAGGTGGAGGGACCAATGCACTACTGGTTCCTAGTGTGACATATTGAAAATTCTGCTAAAATTGTGGCTGTCATTTAAAATGTCAGGGGGGTTTCCTGGTCCTGATTGCAGGTAGGGGGATCTGTAGGGAAGTGTGCAATCTGGGTCCAGCAGCAATCAGTCTGCAAAGAGGCAGCCTAGACCAAGGTGGGGTGAGTTACGCCTTTCTGTCTCAGGGAGCAGCCTGCTTTTTCTCTCTCCATTTTTGGTTCTTGTGTATTAAGGTTCTGGATTCTAATAAACAAATGGTATAATGTTGCAACCTTCCAAAAAGAGTGTTAGGATATAGATATTCAGGCCTGTCTGTAAAGGCCTGTACTTTAAGAATTTAGGTGTGTTCTTATCACTTGGCTAGTTAGAGGTATAAAAGAAAGAATCAAAATCACTGTCTGCCAGTGTAAGGTCCTTCTCTTACTGTGACAGTCTGAGGCCCTGTTCTTAGGCTAAGGCCTTTGGCTAAGCGACAGAGGCAGCCATAAGCTGGGAAGCGACTGGTCACATCCTCACATTCCAAACTAGTCACATTGAAAGAAGGTGCTATTGGGCTGTTAGGAATACAATCCTGTCCTGATAGTGCCTATCACCTCCAGAGAAAGGGAAGTGCCTAGAAGATGTACAAGGAAATTGAGGTTGATAGTTTTCTGTCTGGTAAGAACTCACTTATCAATAGACACAGCTGGGAAACTCTTATGTCTTTATAGATGTAGTTGTGAAATCCTCACTTCTATATTGTTTTGTCATTATAGTTCCCACTTTGCTATTGTTTATTGGCATGGTCTCTGTCTGCTTCTGTGATTGTTTCTGTCTGCTGTATAATTAATTTTGCTGGGTGTAAACTAATTAAGGTGGTGAGATATAATTGGTTAGCTAATCATGTTACAATATGTTAGGATTGGTTAGTTAAATTTCAGTAGAATGATTGGTTAAGGTATAGCTAAGAAAAAGGAACTTGTATTTAAGCTTGCTGGAAGTTCACCCCAATAAACATCGAATTGTTTGCACCTTCGGACTTCGGGTATTGTTGCTCTCTGTTCATGCGAGAAGGACCAGGGAAGTGGAAGAGTGAAGGAATAAGCTCTCTAACAAAGAGTATTATGCCTTTATCTAATTTCTCTGTTTGTGTGCCATGAAACAGGACATACAAGCTTCCCCATAGCATCTAAGTGTTGTCCCCAGGGAGATAGTTCCTGGAATGCCCAAGCAAGGATTCTCCAGCCTCATCCACAACCCTAACTGAATTGGCACCTAATGGAACTTCTGCAGCTATGAATCATTTTCAGATGAAAGGAAAAATGATGATGTTTTTCCCTAACGTAACTTTATTTTTTCTCCCAAAGCTTTGAGTTTTACATTCCAGCAACAGCCGGCCTCCAACTGCATTTCCTCATCAGGTGAGCACTGACTTGAGTTGACTATGAAAACAGGGCCTCCTCTTGTTTTCATGCCATCCTTTTCTGACCACAGCTACATCTGTGAAATTGTAGAGTGGCCCAATGACACCCACTGGCCCTGCTTCTCCACTACCTGGCATCTTGTGTCATAGTTTAACCCTGAGAAAAGTGATTGTAAAATGCTGCCTTTCTGATCTGATAGAGCTTCATACCTGCATTGTACTTGTGTGAATAGCTATATAAGAGATTTGGAAATGGAGAACTTACTTCAGCTAAGCTACGGCATACTTAAACAATGTAACTGGGACATCCCTGAAAATCACAGAAAAGAATCTCAGATTTTGTAAATGTCACCACGATAATTGTGCAATCTTGACCAGCTATTCTAGTCTTTATAGGTTATTATACTATTCTCATCACCACAGTGTGTAAGCCCCTTTTTTGATCATCACACTAATGAAATTGTTTTTCAAAAGTGTTGAATATTCACAACTCTAAGTGAAGTCCATGTGATCTGCAGAGGCTCATTGTCCAAGGTGCTGAATAGAATTGGGAGAATTTTCTTCAGTGAACAGCAAATTCACTGGGACACAGAATCTGTCTGCAAATTTGAGTCGAACTCAGTGAACAGTTTTAGCCCCAAAAAATTGAAAAAAAAAAGTTGAAATGGTTCATGTCATCTTTTTATTTTGAAATGGCATTTTGTTTCAAAAGTTAGCTAGTTTAAGAAAAAAAAAGGAGTTGAAAAATACCAAAAAATAACCCAAAATGAAACAAAAAATGGAAAAAAAATGCTTGATTTGACCAAAAAGAAATTTGTTTGTTTGTTTGTTTGTTTGTTTGTTTGTTTAAGAGCAAAAAAGCAAAAAAAAATTCAGCTTCAGTTCAAACTGAACCATTTCCCCCCCCAGATTTTTCAGTTTTCCCCTCAAAACCAAATATAAATTATTCGTTCAGGTCTAGCACCTTTGTAGTGGTAATCAGCATGGCCCATTTCAAGCTATTTGAACAGATGAAACAGATGAAATGGGCCACCCTGATTACCACTACAAAAGTAATTCTTTCTCCTGTTGATAATAGCCCACTTTAATTGAATTGTCTTGTTAGAATTGGTAAGGCAACCCCCCTCTTTTTGTGTACTATGTATATATATCTTCCTACTGTATTTTCCACTCCATGCATCTGATGAAGTGGGTTCTAGCCCATGAAAGCTTATGCCCAAATAAAGTTGCTAGTCTCTAAGGTGCCACAAGTACTCCTCGTTGTTTTTGCTGAATTGGTTCTGTCCACTCAACGGGTCAGGAAAGGCACGCACAGTCCAGTCATCAGCTTCTGAATTCTCCTTAGGCCTCCCACCTGACTTTGCCGGGTTACAATGTAAACGTCCACCTGTACTAAGTGCCCGTCAGAACCAGGGACAGATATAGTAGCAGCTGTAGCTCGGGTTATCTCCTTGCTCTTTGCAGAGTGGGTTGAAACCAACAATAAATCACTGGACTCCTGGTACTACTGATGGAAAGGTCAAAGTTTAATTTGGGTTTTGGTTTTTGTTTTCTGTACCCAGCATCGCGTAGTGAAGGTCTCATATTTCAGGATATTTGCAAATGGGAACATGAAAATAAACAGAGCTGGTTGAAACAAAACAAAACAAAAATACAGAACAGTTTTTCAATGAAAAATTCAGATTTGTCAAAATCAGAATGTTTCATGGGAAAGTATCAGTTCTGATGACATTTTGAAGGGAAAATGTCCAGATGAATCATTTTGACTTTCACATTATATAATGTTATAAACATTATCGTATAAATATTGATTTTAACATATTTTATTTATATGATTTGTATTTAATATTAGATTGAATATATTACAATGATTCAACCTATCTTGTACCTTAACAAAAACAAAATTATTTAACATTATCAAAACAAAATATTTCTGTAGTTTAGGGTCAATTTTTTTAGCAATTTTCTTTTTGCAGGAAATTTAAAATTTGGGGCTTTTTATTCCAATTTGGAATTAAAACAAATTTTGAAATGTTAGACTTTCCCACAGAACATTAATTCTGGTGTTTGAGCCGCTCTAAAAATTCATTCTATCGTTCAGTGAATGGCCTGTGACAGACATCTTTATAATATTAGATACTTATTTTTGGTCTGGCTGTTGAGGGGCCAGCATCTTCAACGTATTCTACTTTCCCTTTCCCTTTATTTCTAGCCTAATGTTATTGTTTTCTGTAAATATTCATGTTGCTTTGGTTTTCTAGGACTGCAAATGATACTTGGAATTGCAATTCCTACCACCCTGGGTCTGTGCTTGGTTCTGTATCTAGTAATAACGAAAGGTATGTAAACACCTACACCTGTTAGAAGGTAGATAAGACAAACTTCATAAGAAATCCCCAGGTTCCATAATGTTCTCAAACAGGCTCAGGGAGCCAGGATAGAATCACTGTTAAATGTTTGCAGTACGTTTCTTTTTGAGATGGGCCAACGTCAGAACTTCACATCTGAATGAAGCCCAAATTCAGGGGTTTAGGATTTGAATCCTGTAACATTCTGGCTGCATTGGCCTGAAAATTCCACCTGTTAGCAGGTAAAAATTCTGCTAGAAAACATTAATGCATCTTTCTGATTCACTGTTGCACTGGGCTTTTTACCCCATCTAGATGGAACAGAAGTGGAACTGGCTCTAGAAAGAGATGACTTAGGGTGTGAACTGAGTGGTCCTTGTGGAGGAGGCCTGGGAGCAAAAAAGCTCAGGGAGGAGGCTTGCGCTGGATTTTGCTTATAATTTATGAATAAAGATGAATGCCAGGAAGGGGTTGCATTCTGGCCAACTGCAATCAGCATAAACTGTAGCTTTGAGGTGAAGTATCTTGATCACAAATTGCCAGTTTGGAATCTGTCCCTACAGCTTTGATTTGTGGAAAGAACCTAACCCAGAAGGGGGATCTGCCTCTGATTTAGCCTGAGAGATCAGAAATTTCACAAGCCCAATTGCTCTTGTGAATTTTGTGACATTTTGGACCAAATTCTTATCAGAACAGCTGATGAAACTCTCATCAAAATCTGGCATGGCCTGAAACTTGCACACACGGTCCTAGCCTAAATCTAGATGAGGTCAGAACTCTAGACCCTGCCTCTTTACTCCATACCTAGTTTGATTTATGTTCCCCTTTTTCAGGGGTGAAAGTAAGTCCAGTGACTTACCAGTACTCTGGGGCCAGCTGTGGCCCCCGGAAGGGGCGGTGTTGAGGGGGTCAGAGCCAGCCCCAGCCCACCCTGTAAGGAAGTGCCCCCCCACCGGGGTAGCAGAAGCAGCCCAGGGCTCCAGGGGCTATTTAAAGGGCCCGGGGCTCCCCTGCTTCTACCGCCCTGGCCCTTTAAATAGCTGCCGGAGTCCTGGAGTAGCGGCGGCGGGGCTCTAGCGGCTATTTAAAGGGCCCAGGCGGTAGAAGCAGGGGAGTCCCAGGCCCTTTAAATAGCTGTCGGAGCCCTGCAGCCGCTACCCCAGGGCTCCAGCAGCGGGGCTCAGGAGGCAATTTAAAGGGCCTGGGGCTCCAGCCACTGCTGGGAGTCCCAGACCCTTTAAATTGCCCCCTGGGAAAGCCAGGCTGCCCCAGTACGGTGCACCTGATCTTACTGGTACGCCGTACCGGGGCGTACCGGCTTACTTTCACCTCTGCCCTTTTTCTTTACTAATGTTGTAGCGAGTCATTTAGGCCATTTCACTAACATTTTCTGTCTTTTCAGCTGCATGTCAATGTAGAAACCAAAGGTAAGAGGACACTATCTCTTAACACATCCCATAGTAGCTACAGGAATACAGTATTTGATTTAGAATTACCCTGCCCTAAAGTTGAAGGTGCTGTTTCATGCAAACACTGATTACAACTGAAAAATAAAGAAGATAGATTATGACTCAAGTCAGGGATTAACCCCACTAGAAATCTGGTGGCCATGACAAATGAATCCCTCTGTGAAGATCCTTTCCCAGCTAAAGCACCCTCAGATATAGTGGTCTTTGCTCATGTAGCTCTGTGCTAGTGAGAGGCAGTGTTGCCTAGTGGATAGCACACTAGCCTGGGACTTAGACACTGTAGGGTCTGTTCCTGGTTCTGCTGCTGGGTGACCATGGGTGAGTCATTCCTCTCTCTGTGCATCAGTTTCCCTATCTATACAATGGGGCTAAAGATGCTGTCTTTCTTTGTAAAGCACTTTGAGATCTCCTGAAGAAAAGCACTTTATAAGCACTAGGTGTTATTACCTGTTTGGGAAGCTGGCTCTAAAATTTCCAGGGTTTCCAGGAGGTAAATAAGCCACAAAACTGACTGTGCAAGGCAGTTCCTTTTCAGTCCCACTGGTAATTGGGGGAGAATAAGGCCTCAGAACTTGTGTCGTGATCCAGCTGCTAAAAGGGACAACTGGGTTAGAATTACCATATGTGGCCACAAACTTGGCCCAGTCAGTTAATTTTTTTGGCATGTTCTTAAATCCAATTTTAAAGATTTTAAAGCAAAACAGGTCCAGCCCTCAAAATTCAGATCTGGATCACCCCAAGTTCTGGATGTGTTTGAATCCAGGGCTTTGCTTAGATCTATTAAAAATATATGAGCCATTTGTGAAACTGAGGTCCAGCCCTGGGTTTGGATTCCAGGTCCATCTTCCACCGAAGATCAGAGGCATTTGTGTAACCTACTGTAGACACATGGACGTATCATGGCCACCATTGAGGTTTGCACCCTGCAATGCCAGTGGAATAATTCTGTCCAGTTGAGCTAAAGGAAAAACTGGGAGCAGCCAGTAGAGGGAGACACAATCACATTTGCTAAGCCAAAGCATCACATTGGTAGCTGGGACTTTACCTCAGGCCTCTCTTGTTTTAACTCAGTAAATACAAGTAACTTTCTACATTCACTCATATAGCCTTTCTCTCATTTTCTACAGGGAGCAAAATCCATATAAGAGCACAGACAAAACTGCAGCAGGGAAGCTTATTGGTATGAAGTTCAAACATATTAATTTACTCCTTTGATTTACCCATTTATCTGGTATATTCGGATTTTCAAGGCAAAGCATTGAGAAAATGAGTACAGTCTGTTAATTAATTCACAGGTCCAGGACACTGTAATATCAGCTGCAGTATAAACTTTTTTTCTCATCATCAATAAATTTCTAACCCCTGATTGGAGGATGAATATGTTCTGCGAGTCATGGTATAATGCATGTCTAGGAGCAGTGGCTGGAGGCTGGGATTTCTGCTGAAAAGCAGATGGCACAATAGCTCATTACCTAGGCCTATTCTGTTCCATTGCAATGTGTCACAGATTCATAGATTCCAAAGCCAGAAGGGACCATTGTGACCATCTAGTCTGACCTCCTGTATAACACAAGCCAGAGAACTGCCCTGAAGTAATTCCTAGAGTGGATCATTTAGGAAAAAACTTCCAAACTTGATTTTAAAATTGTCGGTGATGGAGAATCCACCATGAGCCAAATCCAAATCCATGATCCTAGGTTCCATTTTTCATGAACTGGATGCCCTCCTAGTAAAGATCCCAAAGTGACCCCAAATCACCTCTCCCATATGTATGCTTCAAATGGTAGATTTATTGTTTGAATTGCTATTTATTCCTCTCAGAGCTTAAGTACTGAAAAGCAGTTTTTTTATAAATATCATCCCCACGGTGTCTGAATCCTTCAGCACTACTCACACGTATAACAGGGATTGACAAGATGTTTAAAATTCAGATGCTATTTGACCTGAAAAATTACTAATAAAATGGCTATAAATGCAGTATTTATTTTTCAGATGCCTCATCTGCTGGATGTTCCCATTACACAGTAAGTAAAAAGACAAGACTAAAAGGGGGAATAGGATAGAGATCTATAAAATAATGAAGGAGGTGGGAAAAGAGAATAGGGAACTGTTATTCACCCTTCCCCACAATACAAAAACCAGAGATCACCTGATTAAATTAATAGGCAGCAGGTTTAATACAAGCAGGAAGTATTTTTCCACACAACGCACAATTTACCCGTGGAACTCATTGCCATGGGATGTTGTGATCGCCAAAAATATAACCAGGTTCAAAAATGAACTTGATAAGTCCATGGAGGATAGGCCCATCAACGGCTATTAGTCAAGATGATCAAGGATGCAAACCCATGCTTGGGTCGACACTAACCCTCTGACTGCCAGAAACCAGGAGGGGATGACAGGGAAGGAGCTATCAAAAATTGCCCTGTTCTGTACACTCCCCTTGAAGCTCTGGCACTGGCCACCATCCAAGACAGGATACTGGGCTAGATGGACCCTTGGTCTGACCCAGCACGGCAGTACTTATGTTCTTCTCCCATAAGAGCCTCTGCTCCCAGGTAGGAATCGTCAGGATTTTGGGTTGGGTCTGGAGCTCATTTTGTCGGTGGGTAACACCCCGCAAAAGAAACAAACTAACTAACTAACTAACTAAAAATAAAATAAAATAAAAAGAATAATGCGGGGGATTTCAGAGGGGTTTTCTCCTCCCACAGGCTCACGATGGCGATACAAACTGTGCATTCACAGGTCAGTGATTTTACCGCCCAAGAGAGACTAGGTGGGTGAGCTAATACAGCTAGAACAGCCCTGCAAACATTTACCGGGCTAAAGTAGCCCTGCTGCCATTGAAATGCATGGCCAACTCCGCCGTGCCTCAGAGCTGCAGGATCAGGACCTGAACGTTTTGTCCGGCTATTTGAGAGGGGTTTAGTATCAGTGATTATGAAAAAAAAAATTGGGGGGGGGGAGTTACTGAGTAAATTTTTGTTTATTAAAAGTCCTCGCCCAATATCTGTTCCCACATACTACAAACTTGGGAAGACCTAGCAAATGTCCAACACCCGACCCTCTGCTTACACTCCCTTAGTGCTAGTAAAAGAAAAATATTTAAATTGGCCCCTTATTGTATCATTTGTGACTTAGGGTCTGATCCAAAGTCCAATGGAGAAAGACTTCCATTGACCTCAATGGGCTATTGACCAGGGCTTTACATAAGAAGTCCTTGTCCCGTAGGTTCACTAGAGTGGGGTCTAGTGGCTACAGCAGGGGTAGAGCCAGAGGGACAGAACTCCTGGGTTCTCTGCCCAGCTCTGAGAAGGGAGTGGGCTGTAATGGTCAGAGCAAGGTAGACATGAACAAAATGTTTTGGCATGGAAATTTTTTCAACTTTAAAGTTGCCAAAAAAACAGTCCCCCCCAAAATGGTGGTTTTGGTTCCACTCAAAACTACTTGTCTTTTTTGTTTTTCAAAATTACCAATGAAGTGAAAAATCCATTATTCACCCAACTCTCCTCCTGGCATCTGTTTCTAGCTCTGGGAGGGGAGTGGTGTCTAATGGTTAGAGCATAAAGGGTGCAGTTCTATCCCCACCTCTAGAAGGGAGTGGGGTCTAGTGGGGAGGAACAGGGATTCAGGACTCATGGGATCTAGCAATTAGACCAAAGGGGGCAGGATTCTGCATGGAAATTTGGTCTAACAGCTACTACAGGGATTGGGGATATGTCCTATTTATGGCTCTGCGATTAAATTGCTGTGTGATATGGGACATGTCACCTTTCTATGTCTCAGTTCATTTTTATAGTGTGTATAATAATATACTCCAGCATCTGATAATAACCACAGGGATATTTGGACTCAATTAATTCTGGTTTGGATAAAGCTGTGAAATTATCAGAAAGAAATTGCAATATAAACTAGAGCTGGACAAATACTTAAAAAAAGAGATGAATGTGTCAGGGGTTTGGTTCATTTTCACTATGTTCATGTCATTTTATATCCCTGAATCCCACAGCTCTGACGCTGGCCTGCATGAGTCTCTCAGACTGTGGATAAAGTCACAAATACGCAGGTTCGATGTTGAATACTCATGTTGGATGCTGAATGTGGATTATAACAATAATAACAATTTGTAGCTCTTATATTGCGCTTTTCCCCAGTAGCTCTTAATGTGCTTCACAGTCTTTGATGTGTTTGTCCTGATAAAGCCCCCTGTGAGGTAGGGCAATGCTGATATCTCCATTGTATAGATGGGCATCTGAAGCGCGGAGACACTAAGCAACTTGCCCAAGATCATTAGAACATAAGAATGGCCACACTGAGTCAGACCAAAGGTCCATCTAGTCCAGTATTCTGTCTCCTGACACTGGCCAATGCCAGATGCTTTCGAGGGAATCAACAGAACAGGGCAATTTCCAAGTGATCCATCTCTTGTTGTCCAGTCCCAGCATCTGGCAGTCAGATGCTTAGGGAAACCAAGGGCAGACCCGGGTCACAGAGGAAGTCTGTGCATTCAACCTAGCAGTGATGTGTGTGACCAGTTGTGAAGTTGAAGGCCAAACCCCAACCCTGGACAGCTCTTGCCAGCATCCAAAGACTGCCCTTGACTCCCCTGCGAAATCTCCTTAATGTTTTGGAAAATTGAGTCAATTTGTAAATGACAGGAGTAGTTTGTGATCACTCTGCTAAGCACAGAAAGAAAAGCCAAAAATGTATTGGGCAGATACGATTTGCCCTGCTCTACTGTACAGTGTGCTCATTATTTATTAAAGCAGTTTAGAAAGTCACCTGTTGTGTTTATTAATGATGAATTATTATTGGCCTCTCCACAGAACAGCTGGGTTCTGCCATTAAATCTCAGCTTTCTCAGAAAGACACCAGCCCCTTTGCTTCATGTTAATATGCACACGTTTTATTTCCAGCTGGGGATCGGGCCCTTTCAGAGGGGTAGCCGTGTTAGTCTGTATCAGCAAAAACAATGAGGAGTCCTTGTGGCACCTTAGAGACTAACAAATTTATTTGAGCAGAAGCTTTTGTGGGCTATAACCCACTTCATCAGATGCATGGAGTAAAAAATATAGTAAGTAGTATATATATTACAGCACATGAAAAGATGGGAGTTGCCTTACCAAGTGGGCAGTCAATGCTAACAAGGCCAATTCAATTAGGGTGGATGTGGCCCATTCCCAACAGCTGACAAGAAGAGGTGAATATCAACAGAGGGAAAATTACTTTTTGTAGTGCTAACAAGGCCAATTCAGTCATGGTGGATGTGGCCCATTGCCAACAATTGGGACTAAATAAACTTGTAAAGCTGTGACAAGTTTTAACTTACAGGTATCATAGCTACTAAAATTGTTTACAAATACAGTATTCTTTTTCCAGATGCTTCATCTACTGGATGTTTCCATGAGATGGTAAGTATCTAAGAATGGCCATATTAGGTCAGACTAATTGTCCATCTAGCCCAAAATTATGTCTTCTCACAGTGGCCAATGCCAGATGCTTCAGAAGAAATGAACAGAACAGGGCAGTTGGAGGTTTAGAAACATCTGGAATATGGGGTTACATCCATAACCATCTCGGCTAATAGTCATTTATGGACCTATCCTCCAGGAACTTATCTAATTCTTTTCTGAACCCGTTTACACTTTTGGCCTTCACAACATCCTCTGGCAAAGAGTTCCACAGGTTGACTGTGTGCTTTGTGAGGAAATACTTCCTTTTGTTTGTTTTAAACCTGCTGCCCATTAATTTCACCAGGTGATCCCTAGTTCTTGTGTTATGTGAAAGGTAAATAACACATCCCCATTCACTGTCTCCGCGCCAGTCATGATTTTATAGACCCCCATCCTATTCCCGCTATGTCGTCTCTTTTTGAAGCTGAACAGTACCAGTTTTTTTAAATCTCTCCTTTTATGGAAGCTGCTCCAGACCCTTCATCATTTCCGTTGCCCTTCTCTGCCCCTTTGCCAGTTCCGGTAAATGATGTTAGTAACACATCACTCTCTCAAGCTGCTCCGGGAAATGCAAGTCTGCAAGGGAAAGGATGGAGAAAGGGTTGACAACACCACACAAATGCGAGCATCACAACCATGAGGGCAGCTGCCAGAGTCTTAGGAACAGATTCCTCCTGTCCCCTTGCTCACACTGAGCAGTGCTGTGATCCGCAGCTAGCCCCTTGATTTCAAAGAGATGATTCATGGTGTAAAGAACAACTCAGCGTGGGTGAGGGTATCAGAGAAACTGGCCCTTAATTACTACAAAAGAAGGCTGTGCTTCTACACAACACAGCCAGGCCCTTGGCTGTATGAATTAGACACACTGCTCCCTTTGGGAGTCAATTTCAAGGGGAGTGGACTGGCTAAGGCCCTTATCCTAATCCTCAAACATATTTAGGCTCCTAATTTCCACTCAGATCAGTGGGAAGATCTGCTCTGGGGATTAGTTTGGGGCAGTTTTCTGGCCTGCATTATATCGGAGGCCAGACTGAGCACAATGGTCTCGGGCCTTGGAATCTATGAATCTTTGAAAATACTTTTGATGATCTGGGCCTAACCCCTTTCAGTGCCTGTGAAAGTCCCTCCCTCCATGTGTTGTCTGTCTCATCCCTAATTTAGAGCATTTCTAATCTTGGGAGGATATTCCTGGGGATATTTGTGTTAATGTAAAGATTAAAATCCAGTTTCTTAATAGTTCCTCCATCAATAGCTCTTCCCATATTGTAGAACTTTGAGAAGTTTCAAACCTAACATAGCTCCAGCACCCACTTCACCCCTACCTATGATAGCTTAGTCATAAAACATTATTGTAAAAAAATAGACCCTGATTGTATTTTGTTTAGAATGTCTTTGGAGACAGAGACTGCTTTTCTGTTCTGTGTTTGTACAGCGCCTAGCACTACATGACACAATGTGTGATTTTGCAGAATGAGCTCTTTGGAATAGGGACTTTCCTACCCTTGCTATCTGGAGTCACAGGGGACTGGGAGTCAGGACTCCAGGGGTCTGTTCCTGGTTCGGGGAGGGGAGTGCAGATCAGGAGCTAAAACAAGGTGGTCTAGGAATCAGGATTCCTGAGTTCTCTCTCTTGCTCTGATTGGTGGCTGTGATCTTGGGGTTAGCAAAAGGTGAATGGGGAGTCAGGGTTCCTGGTTCTAGTCTCAGCTCAGGAAAGTGATGTTGTTAGAACAGAAGTTAAGATCTTGGGGATTAACTTGCTGCATAGCCTGGGACATACCACTAGTGTTAAAGTGTCTCTACTAATGACAAGTCTGTGGAAGTTGCATGAACTATAATGTGCATAGTGCTCTGGGATCCTTAGCTATACATAGGCTGTAAGTGTTATTCCAATGTATGGCATCCACCTACTGCTTGTATTACTTGTTATCAATTTCCAGAGGGCTGCTTGGCTGTGTCTCTAATCATCAGCTTTCAAACCGGTTCTCAGAAGGAGATCAGCCCCAGTTGCTTTCTGTTAACACGTACATGTTCTGTTTAAAGGAACCAGCAGACAAAGAAGTAGCAGGTGAGAGGTACGAAATGTTAAACCCCAAGTCAGTGCAGAATGTGCTTTATTCTACACTTCATCACAAAGAGTGAGATACTGCTATCTTATCCCCGTCTGAGCATGGTAAGTGAGTTACTCCCCTCTGGAAAGAAGCTTTCTCAGAAAATCCTATTGATGCTGGAGCTTTCTCTGGGCTGAATTTCCCCCTCCTGGCCAAGGCTTGAGTAATTGAGTCAGGGGTCAGGGCAGGGATGGGGGGCAGGAGCAAGGTGGGCATTTGAGGAATGGGGATCATTTCAGTTGCATTCAACTCTGTCCCATGCCCTGACCAATTCTCCTACGCTCCAGAGAGTCTCCTTCCAGAAAGCAGCTACGCATTCGGGTTACTGTCTAACATTCCTGAGTGTACATGGTTGTAACCATACTAGTCCCTGCCTGGCACCTTGTCTAATCACTTACAGCCAGTGCAAATTGGGCATAAATTGTAGAGAAACATTCCCGGTGAAAAGAGGATGTGGGCCAGGACATCTCCTGGGGGCAGGACACTGCAGCCAGTCAACACTTTTTCGCTACAAAATGTTTGTGTCAAAAAATGGAGGGAAAAAACTCGCGAAAATTTTCTTCTTTTTTATGACAAATTTTGGGGGTATTGTTCAAAACCGAGTCATTTTTCAGTTTTCAGGTTTTCGGTTAGAACCAACATTTTTCTGCAGAGAAGAAAAAGAAACATTTCCCAGCCAGCACTATGTGACAGTCCAGTGTAAGTTAGAGCAGCCCTAAGGCTACTCTAATTTATGCCTGTTACAGATCCACAGGCTCTATGTTACACCCCTGCTTTTAAACAGTCCCTTGGAGGAATCCCTTCAGTGTTCCAGGCCCTCAAACGGTCCACTTTTCCCTCAGGGTAGGCCACACAGCCTCACTGCCTGTGAGCCTGAGCCCTTGGGCTGAAGTACTCCTGTTTCACACCATTAGCTCTGCCCAGCGAGTCCAACTGAGATAGATTCCTGGCCCTGATGTACTCGCCTGGGGACTAATGCACCTCAGGCGTGTTTGCAAAGCAGTGTCTATTACTCAGCTGGATCATCGCATTGGAAGTCTTTAGGTTAGCACACAGCAACCCAGGTTAAGATATAGTCCATCTGGCCAAACCAGTGCCATCCGCCAGTCAAGCTGCTATGGACTCCATTTCAGTCTCTGTCTCTGTTCCTTTTTCAGTCCAAGGTGAGAGCCCTGTCTCTCTCCCATGAGCAGCACTCACCCCATGGCTGGACACTTTTCCCTTTGTTCCCAAGCCTGGGTCATTCTCTGTTTCCCTGCCAAGAGATGGGGAGAAAACCGCCTTCCTCTGGGTCACTAGGTGTGAATGTTCTGGTCATTGTGGGGTTCCCATTGTCCTTTTCAGATTCTCCACAGATATGGGTTCCAGCCAATTCCAAATTCCCACTTCATCACAGTGCCAGTGCCTGAGTGCCTTTTCGCTAACATTGCAGAGAATGCATTTAGGGCGGGACATTCAAAGGACTTTAGGGGAGTTCTGCAGTGAAATTCAATGGGATTTGGGCACTTAACTTCTTTAAACTCTTTTGAAAATCCCAACCTTCCTGTTTGCAAAACTGGAGAATTTTCAGCTACTATCAGGGAATGGCAAAGAAAACAAATTTTGGAATCAATGCAAGTATTTGAACCAGAAACTCGATTTAAAAAATACCACTTATTTAGGCCTTGGATTAGCAAAACTCTTAAGCATGTGCTTGGATTAAAGCACATTGATAGTTCCATTAATATCAATGGGATTACTCATATACTATGTGTCCAATCAACATGAACTAACCCAGCTGAAATGTCAAATATCTGAAATCTGTGAGCAGGTCATTTGTTTGTTTTAATTTCTCTTCCAACCTAGCAAACTCAGCCTGAGATCTGAAAGTCTAGCCAGTGTCCCTCAAATTCATGCCTCACTTTCAACAATAAATTGCCTGAGATATCTGTATAGGCTTCATTATGAGATGCTAAAGGCAACTGGCATTGGGTTGGCTGATTCCCTCTCATTTTCCCACAGATCAACATGTGCTTAAATGAAGAGTTTAGAGGAAAAGTGTTTTAGAGATTGAGGAAAGTATGTGGGCCCCTGAACCATAGGAAAGAGGACACAGAGATGATGGAGAAATGTTTAAGAAACTTAAAAATATACAGAACAATAGAACTTGTCCATTTGTTGATTGAACGGAGAAATAAAGAGTGACACAGATTTAACCTGTCTGATTTCTTCAATAGCAGTGAGATTCCAGACCACGTGGAAAGGACATGTTGGTTCATATGCATAGCTAATGTAAGTTCCAAAAAAAAATCTATGGTAGGTATATAAGGACTGTAGCATACATGAAGGACGCTCTCAGTTCATTTGAAATAATACATTAATCCAATATGTAAAACATGTAATCTACATGTTAATGTTACAAATGTCTTTGCTTCATAGACCAATGGGAATTGCCAGATCATATCAGACCAGGGGTTAGAAATGGTAGAAAAAGCTGTTTTTTTCCACCACAAAAAAAATTCAAACTAAAAATGATCATCTGAAATTTTTAATTTGAAATATTTCATGGGAAATTTTCAAAATTAAACAAAATAAAATTTTCATTTCAAGTCAAACAGAAATACTTGTTTCAATCCATTTTGAATATTTTTTAAATTTGTTTTGAATCAAAAATTTCATTTCGGTCTCCAAACCCTGGAAAGTTTTCAAATTTTTTAATTTTTATTTTTTCCTCTCTCTCCATTTTACCCCAACAAAATGCAATAAAATGAAACCTTTCCACAGTTGTTTTTCCCCCCTATTTTTCTATTTTTTTTCCTTCTTCCACTCTTAGGTTTTCAAAATATCTCCAACTTTTGAAAAGTTACAGAAGCAAAAGAGAAAATGAAACTCTGATTCTACCACTTCTTAACTTTTCGAAAATTAGAGAAGTATTGAAAAGTTGGAATGGTAAAAAAAAGGAAAAACTGGGGAGCGGGGGAGGAACAAGACATCATTTGGTTTTTTATTCAGTTGCTAAAAAGGGAGAAGGAAAAAAATTCTAAACTCTGAAATTTCAAAAATTGTTCTGCTTTCCAAAACTGAAACAAAAACAAACTTTCAATTCAAAAGTAAATGAAACAAAAAGGTTTGCAGTTAAGATGTAAGGCCCTGATCCTGCAAACACACCACCTAACCAGTTCATGCTTAGCTTTACCACTGCAAATATTTCCACTGAAATCAAATGAAGCACATTTGCCAGATTGGAGACTAAGCAGAGAGGAGATTTAGCTGGTGTAAATCCAGGTTAGCTCTGTGGACTTCTGTGGAGCTACAGCCATTTACACTAGCTAAGGATCTGGACCCCCATGGAGAGGCAAAGAAAGGGTCAGGGATGGGTGATTGGCACAAATACCAGAGTGATGGGGCAGTGAAGTTTGCTTGTCTGGAGGAGGAGTGGTTCTGTATATATCCTCTAGTGGTTATTTAATTCAACCTGCTCTTGATAGGAGTCAACGTTTTAAAGGGTTCTGGCAAAGGTGTGTTTAAGGAGGGATTTGAAGAAAAAGTGGCTTCTCTTCAGTATTGAAGAAAGGGCTTGTCCACACAGGGACTGTAACTGTTGCAGAATAACTCCATGTGTGGACACTTTTATTCCAGAATGAATGCCTTTTTCCAAATTAGTGAAATGTCTGGATTAAGCTAGTACAGAAAAAGGAATTCTTCTTTTGGAAGAAAAGGGTCTACACGTGCAGTTATTCCGAAATAGCAAAGCCACTGTAAATTCACACTTTACCTTATTCCAGAATCACTTTCATGTGTAGAGAAGCCTTAGACAATGACCATGAGCATACAGTACTGCTCAATAAGGACAAATGTTCTCAATAAGGTCATTGTTCACAATTAGGAAACTTACTTTTTTTCCCCATTGTGGAACATAAAAGCAGCTGAAGAGATTTTGCTAGGAACGTCCTAACAAAACAAAGGATAAAGAAAAAGCATCTTTTGGCTTGAACCCAATCATGGAAAATTCCAGTGCAGCCCTGTGTTTTTCAATGAGGTACAAGCAGCATAATTAGTAGGATGATTAAATTATTTTGCCAAGTCTTTTTTTTAAATTGAAAAATACATTTTGACCAAAACAACAATCCTTTTTGGAGAAAATTTTCATTCTTGTCTAAATTTTCTGGTTTTACAGCAAAATGACGGAGACTGAAAATTTATAGGCAAAAATGTTTGGGTTTCTTTAAAAAAAATCCTATTTTCAAAACAAACATTTTTTTGTTGTTGTTGATGGCTGAAGATACTGAATGAAAGAGTTTGGTGGAACTCTGTAGGCTCATAAGGGAGGACAGGTTTGCTTGTGGCTGGGAGTCATGCATTCTGGATTCTGTTTCTGGCTCTGCCACAAACTCCCTGGGCATCTTTGGGGCAAGGCACAAACTGTTTATGTGACCATCAAAACCATCCTGTCTGGGCACATTGCGGAGACATGCAAAACAGAGGCACACACTCGTGTATTTACCTTCCCAGCTCCCCTGTGAGGAAGCACTGTTACCCCCACTGTACAGAGGGGGAACGGAAGCACAGAGACCGATCAGCCCAGCACTTTCACAAGGGTCCACTGATTTTGGGAGCCCAGCTTCTGGAACATGAGGACAGATATTCATCATGTGCACGTCTAGATTTTCACATGCTCAGCACCCATTTAAGCACCTAATCAGGCACAGATTTTCAGAAATGCTCTGTACTCATTATTATAATTTCTACTACTATAGGGTCCAGGCACTGTACATTATTTATTACGTGTATTACAGTAGGGCCTAGGATCCCCAGTCATGGCCCAGGACCCCATTGTGCTAGGTGCTGAATGCTATTTATTAGTATTATGGTTGCATTAGGAGCCACAGTCATGGCTGAGTGCATCATTGTGCTAGGTGCTGTACATTATTTATTAGGTGTATTACGGTAATGCCTAGGAGCCCCAGTCATGGCCCAGGACCCCACTGCGCCCGGCATTGTACAAACACAGAACAAAAAGACAGTCCCTGCCCCAAAGAGTTTACAACCTAACAATCAGATGGGAGACACCAGATATAGACAGGCAAACATCCAGCCCCTTAACTAAGTATCTGAAGAGGAGGTGAGCTGCAATAGGACCCCTAGGGGCCTGATCCTCAGACTGGTTGAGCACTCACAGCTGCTAATAACAATTGCAGCCTGGACATTTTCATCCTGGAGCTTGGAGCATCTGCCCAGTTGCTAGAAATATGTGGCGGAAGGACAACCCGGTGCTTAGGGGAGTAGCCAAGCACTTGGGAGTCGTGGGTTCATGCCCTGCCATAGGTTCCCTGTATGGCCTCGAGCACGTCACTTAGGGTACATCCACAGAGGAAGTGGCAGCCCGTGAGCCTCCAAGCTGGGCTGACAGACTACGGTTTGTGGGGCTCTACCTTGCTAAAACTAGCTTTTTAAACATTGTGGCTTGGGCTGGAGCTTGGGCTCTGAAGCCTAGGGACAGGGCGGGCTTCAGATCCTGAGCTCTAGCCTGAGCTGCAATGACTACACAGCTAGCTTTAGCATGGTAGCCTGAGTCTGTCAACCTGGGTTTGGATGTTCGGTGCTATGGCTGTGTACAGATACCCATAGCCTCTCTGTGCTTCTGTGCAGGGGATAACAGCTTTACCCTGCCTCACAGGGGTGTGATGAGGATAAAAGCATTCAAGCTTTTGAAGGCTCAGATAAAACAGTGGTGGATGTGTGTGCGGGGGAGTCATATGGATGCAATAGTTTGTAGGGAATATTGCATTTCCTAACACTTCGGTTTTCAGAGAAGCTCTGGGTGTTAGCCTGTTCATTCATCTACTGGGTGAAAGCCTGTACTGTTACACGGCTGTAACTTGTAAAATCAAAAATGGCTGACAACTTAAAAAAACTGGACAGGAACAGATGCGAATCCCTGTGATGATTGAACCTGATGATATTCTGAACAGAAGGAGCCCACCACCATTCTTGTAGCTGTTCCCATTGCGTCACACTGACTCAACAGAGCGACACACAGACAGATTGACAATCCTGGACTCGTCTTATGTAGATTGGTTATCCAATATCCCAGCCACTCATGTTTCCTTCCCAGGTGAAATCCTCTTACAGCTGTGGTGAGACATCCTGCAAACCTGTTTTCTAGTCTGTTCAAATATTTTTATTGAAACATATTTTTTTGAGGAAAAATACCTTTGAAACCAAAATATAAATGAAAAATTTTCATTTTGACAAAAAAACAGAAACCAAATAATATTTGGTTATTGATTGATTGATCACTTGATTGATTTTCAGTAAGTTTTCAGGTTTCAAGATTTTTTAATTATTATTTTCAATATTCTAAAAACAAACTATTGTTTTAACCAAAAACTGAAAATGGTTTTCAAAAGCCAATGAATGAATAAATAAATAAATAAATAAATAAATAAGCAGCTTTGTCTTTGGCTTTTCATTCAAAGACCAACAAAATTTTGGAGGACATTTAGAAAAAAATGACACTTTTTCTAAACTTCCCATGAAAAAAGAATTGGTGCTTTTCAAGCAGCTCCAATACTTTCCTGTCTAACACAAGAGACCTGATATTTTTCTGGTGGCTTCTCTTTTGTCTTGGGATAAACATCAAATTACCACATGCTCTCTGCTCTAAACGCATCTTTTGGCTGGGGGCCCAGTGTTCTTTTTTTGGCTGCTCAGTGGAAACAATTAAAGCAGGGCCATGCTCCTCCATCGCTTGCAGCACAGAGCAAGGTTCACCGATAAGGATATCTCCTTAGCTTTTCATGCATCAAGTTCAGGCTCAGGGGTGGGGTAGAGCAGAATAGTGTGAATGCTTGAACATGGCAAGTGGTGACAGATCACAGAATCATAGAATCATAGAATATCAGGGTTGGAAGGGACCTCAGGAGGTCATAGAATCATAAAATCATAGAATATCAGGGTTGGAAGGGACCTCAGGAGGTCATCTAGTCCAACCCCCTGCTCAAAGCAGGACAGAACACCGATTAAATCATCCCAGCCAGGGCTTTGTCAAGCCTGACCTTAAAAACTTCTAAGGAAGGAGATTCCACCACCTCCCTAGGTAACGCATTCCAGTGTTTCACCACCCTCCTAGTGAAAAAGTTTTTCATAATATCCAACCTAAATCTCCTCCACTGCAACTTGAGACCATTACTCCTTGTTCTGTCATCTGCTACCACTGAGAACAGTCTAGAGCCATCCTCTTTGGAACCCCCTTTCAGGTAGTTGAAAGCAGCTATCAAATCCCCCCTCATTCTTCTCTTCCAAAGACTAAACATCCCCAGTTCTCTCAGCCTCTCCTCATAAGTCATGTGTTCCAGTCCCCTAATCATTTTTGTTCCCCTTTGCTGGACTCTCTCCAATTTTTCCACATCCTTTTTGTAGTGTGGGGCCAAAACTGGACACAGTACTCCAGATGAGGCCTCACCAGTGTTGAATAGAGGGGAACGATCACATACGTCGATCTGCTGGCAATGCCCCTACTTATACATCCCAAAATGCCATTGGCCTTCTTGGCAACAAGGGCACACTGTTGACTCATATCCAGCTTCTCGTCCACTGTCACCCCTAGGTCCTTTTCTGCAGAACTGCTGCCTAGCCATTCGGTCCCTAGTCTGTAGCGGTGCATGGGATTCTTCCATCCTAAGTGCAGGACTCTGCACTTGTCCTTGTTGAACCACATCAGATTTCTTTTGGCCCAATCCTCTAATTTGTCTAGGGCCCTCTGTATCCTATCCCTACCCTCCAGTATATCTACCTCTCCTCCCAGTTTAGTGTCACCTGCAAACTTGCTGAGGGTGCAATCCACACCATCCTCCAGATCATTTTTAAAGATATTGAACAAAACCGGCACCAGGACCGACCCCTGGGGCACTCCATTTGATACCAGCTGCCAACTAGACATGGAGCCATTGATCACTACCCGTGGAGCCCGACAATCTAGCCAGCTTTCTATCCACCTTATAGTCCATTCATCCAGCCCATACTTCCCTAACTTGCTGACAAGAATACTGTGGGAGACCGTGTCAAATGCTTTGCTAAAGTCAAGGAATAACACGTCCACTGCTTTCCCTTCATCCACAGAACCAGTTATCTCATCATAGAAGGCAATTAGATTAGTCAGGCATGACTTTCCCTTGGTGAATCCATATCTGCTTTCCTTCTTCGGCTGGACTGTAAGATCCTGCCCATCTTTACAGAAGATAACATAGGTAAAATGGGACAAGGCAGGTACTTTACATTTAAGCAAAACAGTCTCCTGGGTGACTGGACACCATGTTGAGAAATATGCAAATCGGTGAGGATTTTTATCAAACCTTCCCCAGGAAAGGGGATGTAGGGTTTGGGGAGGATTTTGGGGGGAAAGATGTTTCCAAGCGGGCTCTTTCCCGGTTATATATCTGTTAGACGCTTGGTGGTGGCAGCAATAAAGTCCAAGGGCAATAAGGTAAAATAGTTTGTACCTTGGGGAAGTTTTAACCTAAGCTGGTAAAAATAAGCTTAGGAGGTTTTCATGCAGGTCCCCACATCTGTACCCTCGAGTTCAGAGTGGGGAAGGAACCTTGACAGATGTCCAGATGAAGAATTCATTTCTCAGTGCAGACTGGTACCTCAATGTCACAGGTAAGAAACTGAACTCACCTTGCTTAAGGGAAAAAATATTTGTTATTCACAGAGCTGGCCACAGAAAATGAAACCATATTTGGTGAAAAAAATTGAAAATCATTGTTAGGGGGCTTACTCCTTCACCCACTTACTTCCCTGGTCCTTCTTGCATGAACAGAGAGCAACAATACCCGAAGTCCAAAGGTGCAAACAATTCAATGTTTGTTGGGGTGAACTTCCAGCAAGCATGATTCTAGTTTCCTTCCTTAGTGTCCCCCTTCCCAGCTCTGACGCCACAGAGCCTTACACCTGTGTTCTTGTTCCCATTCCTGCCCTTAGCCAAACATGATTCCAATTTCCTTACCCCCATTCCCTGTTCCCATTTCCCCCTTTAGCAAAACATGATTCCAATTTCCCCACCCCCATTCCCTGTTCCCATTTCCCCTCCCCACACCCACCCACTCACTTCCTGATTGACTGCAGACTATATAGTAAAACTTGAGTTCGCTTAGCTATACCTTAACCAATCATTTTCCTGAAATTTAACTAACCAATCCTAACATATTGTAACATGATTAGCTAACCAATTATATCCCACCACCTTAAGTAGTTTACACCCAGCAAAATTAATTATACAGCTGACAGAAACAATCACAGAACCAGACAGAGATTACACAGACAAACAATAGCAAAGTGGGAACTATAATGACAAAACAATACAGAAGTGAGGATTTCACATCCCAGCTATTGATAAGGGAGTTCTTGCCAGACAGGATGCTATCAAACTAAGTTTCCTTTTACATTTTCTAGGCACTTCCCTTTCTCTGGAGGTGACAGGCATTATCAGGACAGGATTGTATTCCTAACAGCCCAATAGCACCTTCTTTCAATGTGACTAGTTTGGAATGTGAGGATGTGACCGGTCGCTTCCCAGCTTATGGCTGCCTCTGTTGCTTAGCCAAAGGCCTTAGCCTAAGAACAGGGCCTCAGACTGTCACAGGAAGAGAAGGACCTTACACTGCCAGACAGTGATTTTGATTCTTTCTTTTATACCTCTAACTAGCCAAGTGATAAGAATACACCTAAATTCTTAAAGTACAGGCCTTTGCAGACAGACCTGAATATCTATATCCTAACAATCATTATCACAGATTCCAAGGCCATATGGGATCAATGCGACCAGCTAGCCTCTGTAGCAGTCTCTAGAATGCCAGCCGTTCCTTGGTTATTCCTGTAACAATGAGCTAGACTGTATCTATTACAAAGATGGCCAATCTCTGTTTAAAGACTCCAAATGATGAAGTATCTGCTGCATCCCCATGTGAGATCCCAGTTCTGCAAACACTAGCGTATATGGTTGACTTTACTATCATGAGTAGTCCCATTAGGTGGCACAGCAGGGATTGAACCAAGAACTTCCAGATCTAAACACTGGGGCTGCTACAGCTTGATACTGTACTAATTCATACCGAGTGTAAATCTGCACAGACAGGATCCTATAATACAGACTCTCATGAGTGGGATCTATTGACAGGATTGGAACCTTAGTTGTACAAATAGTTCATTCCCTTCACTGTTAAAATTTTGCTCCTCATTTCCTGTTTGTATTTGTCTAACTTCAGCATCCAGCCATTGGATTTGTACCATCACCTACCTGATTGAAGCTCCCTCAGAAATCTTCTCCCCAAGTAGACTCTCTGATCAAGACAAACTTTAATCTTCTCTGATCAACTAACTAGATTGTTCTCCATTTTGCTTCATTTTGATAGTTTTGGACTAGTTGAAGGGTAGTTTGAAATTTTCACAATTTTTTAATGCATTGAGATTTTTGATGTTTCATTTATGTTTTCCCATTTTTGCAATAAGAAATGGGTTTGGGGTTTTTTGGTCACCCTATGCGAATTTAAAGAAAAAATACAATTTTCTTACAAAAAAAACAGACTTGAGAATTTCTTATTGCAAAAATGGGAAACAATAGATAGTAAATGATAAATTTCTCCTCAAGGCACCTGGTTCTTACTCACATGTTTAACTTTCCTACTGTGATATCATGGGGCCTACTCACAGAAGAGAAGCTAAACATAGGCATAAATCTTTGCATGATCAAGTCCTATTTTTTTCAATGTCTCCAAACATTTTAAAAAACACTAACAAAATTTAAGAGATCTTATTAAAAGAACTGTTTTGATCAGCACTAAGTTCCATAGAAAAGAAAAGTTTTAGGCATCACCAGACGATAAATAGATTTTTTGCTGTGTCAAACATCTTACTAGCATATCTACATGGCACGTGGACACCAATACAAAAGAGGCTGTGGGGAAGAGGGGCATGGAGAAATTTGGAAACCTGCAAGAGCTAATTAGGAGACTGTTGATTTCATACCCTTGAAGTTTTTACACTGAAGGTGAAATTAACAATGGAAGTGGCTGTCACAACTAGAGCTGGGTAAAATTGTTTGATGAATTGTTTATATTTTTGCAGAAAAATGCATTTTCAGAGTCCAAAACTATTTACCAACTTCCGGTCAAATAAGAAAAAATCAAAACTGTCTTTTATGAATGTTTTATTTTGAAATGTTTTTGAGTAAAAGTTAAACTGTTTTGACTTTTCAATTCAAAATGGCCTTTTGATTTCAAGTTTAGCCAGTTTAAAAAAAATGCGAAAACACCTAGAATGACCAATGTAATGAATAACTCAGGGGGAAAAAAAACATTATTTCAAAATGACCAAAATGTTTTGATTGATTCAATATGAACTTTGGGGTATTTTTTAGTTTTTTTGAGTCAATGAAAAAAAATTAAAAAAGAAGTGCTTTGGTTTGAAGCAAATGAGATTTTTTTTTCCAGTTCAGCCCCTGAACTGAAAAATCCATTACTGGCTCAGCTCTAGTCACAGCCTGGTCCAGTACTACTCTCTGGACACCAGTCTGTTGTGATGGAATCCAACCACTGGATGGAACAATGAGACCTTGCAGTCTGATCAACTACACCCCAGAAGCAGTGCCACAGATCCCCTGAGTTCCCAATTGCTTAGAATGTTCCCCCTAGAGCCCACCTGGCTGTGGAAACTCTGGTTTCTAGTCACACCCTTCAGTAATAACATGTCAGTAGAGTAAGGAGACACAGGCTTAGCAAAGGAATTTCTTATCCACACACTTCTTACTCTTAAAAAAGCACAAGAGAGTTACAGATCTATGGAAAACAACAGTGTCCAATATCAAACAAGCAAATTCACCAAAGAGGATTCCAAGCCCAATGCAAACCATTTGAAATTTCTCAATAAGCATATCCAGCTGGAGGCTTTCATTCTTGTAATGATTTCAGAGATGGGTGATCTTTGGAAAGCAACTTATCCTTTCTGTGCCTTAGTTTCCCTACATGGGTTATCTCCTGTGTGGAATGCTTTGAGCTACGGAAAAAAGTGTTATGTAACAGCCAGATATTAAAGTCTATGTATATATGGATTTCCAATGATTCTGTGCAGGCCAAGACTATAACAGGGTTCAAAAAAAGAACTAGATAAGTTCATGGAGGATAGGTCCATCAATGGCTAGTAGCCAGGATGGGCAGGGATGGTGTCCCTAGCCTCTGTTGGCCAGAAGCTGGGAATGGGAGACAGGGGATGGAACACTTGATGATTACCTGTTCTGTTCATTCTCTCTGGGGCACCAGGCATTGGCCACTGTCAGAAGACTGGGCTAGATGGACCTTTGGTCTGACTGAGTATAGCCACACTTATGTTCTTATGTTCAGTAATTTATGAATGATCTGTCATGTACCAAATTCACATAAAAATCTTCCAGTCTAATGACAGTGATTCTGGAACAGAGCCTTCCTGGAAAGGTAAGTGATTTTATTTACTATCTTGGGAGTTCTTCAACATTTAGAGCTGTTTATTTAAGAAAAGGGAAATCTTGATCTTGAATGACTACAGCTCTAGGCTGAACCCAAACTGTCCTATGTTCAGCCTGAGCAGTGATAAATACAGGGGAAGATAAGACGATGCAGGATGATGGGAATGAAATTAGGGATAGTGGTGATCATTCTATTCCTCTTCACAATGTGTGTGAAACGTGATCCCTTTCCTAATGTAATAGATGGGCAGTTGTCCTGTGCCCCTATCTCTCAGAAAACTGTTAGACCCCAGTCACAGCATTAAATGAGGGGATTGTCATTAGAGCTGGGTGAATTTTTTCTTTAATTAGTAAATTCACTGAAGAATGCATTTTGGGGAGCACCAAAACTATTCACAAATTCAGGCTGAATTCGGCAAATATTTTCAGCTGAAAAAAATGGAAACAAAAATTAGACTTCATTTCAAGGTGGCTTTTTGTTTTGAAATTTCTCTATTTTTTTAACAAAAGGGAAAAAGGCGAAAAACAACCACAAATGATATGAAAACTTTACAACAAAACGTTTCGGTGGACCCAATATGACATTTTTTCTTTGTTTTTTGTTTGGGCAGAAAAAAAACTAAAAAAAAATAAATCAGTTTTCGTTTGAACTGAACCAAATTTATTTTCCAATGTTTTGGTTCAATCCCCAACCAAACAAGGAAATCAATTATGCACTCAGCTTTAATTATCATTACCGTAGTGGCTACACGTTTCTACTGAGATTGGGACCCCATTGTCCTGGCTGCTATACAAATGCATAGCAAGAAACAAGCTTTTCCCTGAAAAGCCACCATTCTGGGTGATGCATTGGGGGTTCCGGAGCTAGACACATGAACTGCTGCAGCTTGAGCTAAAGAGCCAAGACACTTTAAGTTGCAGCATAATAGATTTATACCCTCTGTGGACTGGGCACAGAAAGGAACATGCAATACTTGGCAGTGGATTGTACATACAGTCTGAATAAAACAAGACAGACAAATTAAAGTTTATTAGCCCCATTGCACAGATGTGGCATTTAGGTATTGGTACCTGTCATAAATATAAAGGGAAGGGTAAACTCCTTTAAAATCCCTCCTGGCCAGAGGAAAAAACCTTTCACTTGTAAAGGATTAAGAAGCTAGGATAACCTCGCTGGTACCTGACCAAAATGTCCAATGAGGAGACAAGATACTTTCAAAAGCTGGAGCGAGAGAGAAACAAAGTCTCTCTCTGTCTGTGTGGGTGATGCTTTTGCGGGAACAGAACAGGAATGGAGTCTTAGAACTTAGTAAGTAATCTAGCTAGATATGCATTAGATTCTGTTTGTTTAAATGGCTGATAAAATAAATTGTGCTGAATGGAATGTATATTCCTGTTTTTCTGTCGTTTTGTAACTTAAGGTTTTGCCTAGAGGGATTGTCTATGTTTTGAATCTGATTACCCTGTAAGATATTTACCATCCTGATTTTACAGAGGTGATTCTTTTACTTTTTCTTCTATTAAAATTCTTCTTTTAAGAACCTGATTGCTTTTTCATTGTTCATAAGATCCAAGGGTTTGAGTCTGTGTTCACCTATGCAAATTGGATTTTTATCAAACCTTCCCCAGGAAAGGGGGTGTAGGGTTTGGGGAGGATTTTGGGAAAAAGACGTTTCCAAGCGGGCTCTTTCCCGGTTATATATCTGTTAGATGTTTGGTGGTGGCAGCGATAAAGTCCAAGGGCGAAAGGTAAAATAGTTTGTACCTTGGGGAAGTTTTAACCTAACCTGGAAAAAATAAGCTTAGGGCATTTTCGTGCAGGTCCCCACATCTGTACCCTAGAGTTCAGAGTGGGGAAGGAACCTTGACATGGTGGCAGAGCAATAGAATTAACTTGAAATCATTTTGAGATCAATTTAAGATTTTTTGAACCAGAAGCACAGATTTTAAAAAGAAATATTTTTTTTTCCTTTGGGCTGCCGGAAAGCAGGTTTTAAGCTGAAAGCAGTTAGAGGTTTTTTTCTCTGCTTGGGAGCCAGAGCAGAGACAAAAGGGGATTGTCTTTTGTGAGCTGGAGTTTTCTCTACCTCAAGGCAGGGTAGTTAACCTCCTGCAGGGAAATTCACAAGTCTTCACAGACCTGAAGTTGTTTTTTACCTAAGAGCAACTAGAGGGATTTTCTGCCTATTTGCCTGGAGAAAAAGGTGTTAGGGGTTTTTTTTAAAGATTTTTCTGTAGGCTGACAATCACTATCAGAGAACAAAGATATCCAGACAGCACAGCAAAATTTTACAAGCCAAGTTGTTTTGGTTTTTTTTCTAACTCTTGAGTGTAAAGTTAGTTAAAAACAGAGAGGTTAGGATGACAGACTGCACTGTTCAACAGAAGCTGGAATTAGCCAGATTTGAGGCTGAGAAAAGACAAAAGGAACATGAAAGACAGGTAGAACTCAGACGGATGGAGATGGATGCACAAGAGGAGAGAAATGGAGGCAAGGGAAAAAGAAATGGAGGCAAGGGACAAAGAACTGGAGGAGAAGGAAAAAGAGAGGAAGCATGCAGAGGAGGAAAAGGAAAAAGAGAGGAAGCATGCACTGGAAATGGAGAAGGCAAAGGCTCAGCAGAATATACCAACAAACCCTAGCAATCCTTCTCCAGGTACCACTTCCCATCCCAGAAAGTTCCCCACCTACAAGGCAGGCGATGATACCGAGGCCTTCTCAGAAAACTTCGAAAGGGCCTGCCTTGGGTACAGCATCTCTACAGAACAATACATGGTAGAGCTGAGGCCACAGCTCAGTGGACCCTTAGCTGAGGTGGCGGCTGAAATGCCTAAGGAACACATGAACCAGTATGAACTGTTTAAAACCAAGGCAAGAGTCAGAATGGGGCTAACACCCGAGCATTCCCATCGGCGGTTCAGAGCCCTAAGGTGGAAACCAGACGTGTAATTTACCCGACATGCCTACCACATTGTGAAACATTGGGATGCCTGGATATCGGGAGCAAGTGTTGAATCTCCAGAAGATTTGCCCTTCCTAATGCAAATGGAGCAGTTCTTAGAGGGTGTTCCTGAGGAAATAGAAAGATACATCCTAGATGGGAAGCCCAAAACTGTAATCGAGGCAGGGGAGATTGGAGTCAAATGGCTGGAGGTGGCAGAAAAGGAAAAAAATGGTTGCAGTTGGAGCGGATACCAGAAGGGGCAACCTCAGACCACACCCAACTACCCCCCAAGGAACCCTCCAGACACCTTATCATCCCGCCACACCGTCCTCCAGCAACCCACCTCGCCCCAGTGACCCGTCAGCTGGACGATGTTTTAAATATAACAAGTCGGGCCATGTAAAGGCCAACTGCCCCAAGAACCCCAACAGATTACAGTTCATTGCACCGGAATCACACCAGAGGTCCTCAGGCCCAGATACCTCCCAGATACCCTTGGAGTGGAGGGAAACTGTGAGTGTGGGTGGGAAGAAGGTCACCACGTTGAGGGACACCGGAGCACAAATGTCGGCTATCCATGCTTCCTTAGTGGACCCCAATTTAATCAACCCAGAGATCCAAGTGACGATTCAACCCTTCAAGTCCAACTCTTTCAATCTGCCTACAGCCAAGTTACCTGTCCAGTACCAGGGCTGGTCAGGAACGTGGACTTTTGCAGTCTATGATGATTATCCCATCCCCATGCTGTTGCGGGAAGACTTGGCCAATCGTGTGAAGCCAGCCAAAAGCGTGGGAATGGTCACCCGCAGCCAGACTAAACAAGCCGTCCCACCAACTCTGTTCCAGAAACTTCTACCAGGACCCGGTCAGAGGTGATGGACCTGGACCCCAGGCCAATGTCTGCAACAGCAGTAGTGGATCCAGTCCCAGAGACCCAGACAGAGCCAGTCCCAGCCCCAGAACAGAACAGCTGCAGAACAACCAGCACCAGAACCATTGCCAGCACTGAATCCAGTACTTGCAACCCCAACACCAAAGGGCCCCCCCCCCAAACCTGAACCGGCAGCAGCCGATAACCCTACACAAGAGGCTCAGCCGGAGCCTGAGCCCCAACATAGTGCACCAGTGGAGAGCGGTTCACAGTCAACAGAAACAGCCTCATCCACTGCATTGCTTCCAGAGGGACCAAGCATAGGTCCACAATCCAATGAGGAGCTGATGTCTCCAGCATCAAAGGAACAGTTCCAGACCGAACAGGAAGCAGATGAAAGCCTCCAGAGAGCTTGGACGGCGGCACAGAGCAACCCACCATTTCTCACCTCTTCTAATCGATCCAGGTTTGTTGTAGAAAGAGGACTTTTATACAAGGAAACTCTTTCTGGTGGACACCAAGAAGACTGGCATCCTCAGAGACAGTTGGTACTTCCAACTAAGTACCGGGTCAAGCTCTGGAGCATAGCCCATGATCATCCTAGTGGCCATGCTGGGGTGAACAGGACCAAAGACTGGTTGGGTGGGTCATTCCACTGAGAGGGAATGGGCAAGGATTACTCTACCTATTTCCGGTCTTGTGAGGTATGTCAAAAAGTGGGAAAACCCCAAGACCAGGTCAAAGCCCCTCTCCAGCCACTCCCCATCATTGAAGTTCCATTTCAGCTAGTAGCTGTGGATCTTCTGGGTCCTTTTCCAAAAAAGACACCCAGAGGGAAGCAGTACATACTGACTTTCATGGATTTTGCCACCTGATGGCCGGAAGTAGTAGCTCTAAGCAACACCAGGGAAAAAGTGTGTCCCCGGCACTAGCAGACATTTTTGCCAGGGTAGGTTGGCCCTCCGACATCCTCGTAGATGCAGGAACTAATTTCCTGGCAGGAACTACGGAAAGCCTTTGGGAAGCTCATGGGGTAAATCGCTTGGTTGCCACTCCTTACCACCATCAAACAAATGGCATGGTGGAGAAGTTTAATGGAACTTTGGGGGCCATGACACATAAATTCGTAAATGAGCACTCCAATGACTGGGATCTAGTGTTGCAGCAGTTGCTCTTTGCCTACAGAGCTGTACCACATCCCAGTTTAGGGTTTTCACCATTTGAACTTGTATATGGCCGCGAGGCTAAGGGGCCATTACAGTTGGTGAAGCAGCAATGGGAGGGATTTACACCTTCTCCAGGAACTAACATTCTGGACTTTGTAACCAACCTACAAAACATGCTCCAAACCTCTCTAGACCTTCCTAAGAAAACCTACAGGATGCTCAAAAAGAGCAAAAAGCCTGGTATGATAAACATGCCAGAGAGCATTCCTTCAAAGTAGGGTCATAGTCTTAAAGGCCCTCCAGGCCCATAAAATGGAAGCATCGTGGGAAGGGCCATTCATGGTCCAGGAGTGCCTGGGAGCTGTTAATTATCTCATAGCATTCCCCACCTCCAACTGAAAGCTTAAGGTATACCATATTAATTCTCTAAAGCCCTTTTATTCCAGAGAATTAAAAGTTTGTCAGTTTACAGCCCAGGGAGGAGAGGACGCTGAGTCGCCTGAAGGTGTCTACTACGAAGGGAAAAGTGCTGGTGGCGTGGAAGAGGTGAAGCTCTCCATGACCCTTAGGCGTATGCAGTGACAGCAGATCCAGGAGCTGTGCACTAGCTACACGCCGATGTTCTCAGCCACCCCAGGACTGACTGAACGGGCATACCACTCCATTGACACAGGTAGTGCTCACCCAATTAAAGTCTAATCTTAGAATCATAGAATCATAGAACATTCTAAGGAAGGGGATTCCACCACCTCCCTAGGTAACGCATTTCAGTGTTTCACCACCCTCCTAGTGAAAAAGTTTTTCCTAATATCCAACCTAAATCTTCCCCACTGCAACTTGAGACCATTACTCCTTGTCCTGTCATCTGCTATCACTGAAAATAGTCTAGATCCATCCTCCTTGGATCCACCTTTCAGGTAGTTGAAAGCAGCTATCAAATCCCCCCTCATTCTTCTCTTCTGTAGACTAAACAATCCCAGATCCCTCAGCCTCTCCTCATAAGTCATGTGTTCCAGTCCCCTAATCATTTTTGTTGCCCTTTGCTGGACTCCCTCCAATTTTTCCACATCCTTCTTGTAGTGTGGGGCCCAAAACTGGACACAGTACTCCAGATGAGGCCTCACCAATGTCGAATAGAGGGGAACAATCACGTCCCTCAATCTGCTGGCAATGCCCCTACTTATACATCCCAAAATGCCATTGGCCTTCTTGGCAACAAGGGCACACTGTTGACTCATATCCAGCTTCTCGTCCACTGTCACCCCTAGGTTCTTCTCTGCAGAACTGCTGCCTAGCCATTCAGTCCCTAGTCTGTAGCGATGCATTGGATTCTTCCATCCTAAGTGCAGGACTCTGCACTTGTCCTTGTTGAACCTCATCAGATTTCTTTTGGCCCAATCCTCCAATTTGTCTAGGTCCCTCTGTATCCTATTCCTACCCTCCAGCATATCTACCACTCCTCCCAGTTTAGTGTCATCTGCAAACTTGCTGATGGTGCAATCCACACCATCCTCCAGATCATTAATGAAGATATTGAACAAAACCGGCCCCAGGACCGACCCTTGGGGCACTCCGCTAGATACCGGCTGCCAACTAGACATGGAGCCATTGATCACTACCCATTGAGCCCGACAATCTAGCCAACTTTCTACCCACCTTGTAGTGCATCCATCCAGCCCATACTTCCCTAACTTGCTGACAAGAATACTGTGGGAGACCGTGTCAAAAGCTTTGCTAAAGTCAAGGAATAACACGTCCACTGCTTTCCCCTCATCCACAGAACCAGTTATCTCATCATAGAAGGCAATTAGATTAGTCAGGCATGACTTTCCCTTGGTGAATCCATGCTGACTGTTCCTGATCACTTTCCTCTCCTCTAAGTGCTTCAGAATTGAATCCTTGAGGACCTGCTCCATGATTTTTCCGGGGACTGAGGTGAGGCTGACTGGCCTGTAGTTCCCAGGATCCTCCTTCTTCCCTTTTTTAAAGATTGGCACTACATTAGCCTTTTTCCAGTCTTCCGGGACTCCCCCCGATCGCCATGAGACACCTTACCGGGTGTCTCCTCAAGCTAAAACTGCTGTAGAATGGGAGATCCAGGATATGTTACAGATGGGTGTAATCCGCCCCTTTGGCAGTGCATGGGCATCTCCAGTGGTTCTAGTTCCCAAACCAGATGGGGAGATATGTTTTTGCATGAACTACCGTAAGATAAATGTTGTAACTCGTCCAGAGAACTATCCAATGCCATGCACAGATGAACTATTAGAGAAACTGGGACGGGCCCAGTTCATCTCTACCTTGGACTTAACCAAGTGGTACTGGCAGGTACCGCTAGATGAATCCACCAAGGAAAGGTCAGCCTTCACCACACATGTCGGGCTGTATGAATTTAATGTACTCCCTTTCGGGCTGTGGAATGCACCCGCCACCTTTCAAAGACTTGTAGATGGTCTCCTAGCGGGATCAGGAGAATATGCAGTCGCCTACCTTGATGATGTGGCCATATTTTCGGATTCCTGGGCAGAACACCTGGAACATCTACAAAAAATTTTTGAGTGCATAAGGGAGGCAGGACTAACTGTTAAGGCGAAGAAGTGTAGGGAAGGGTAAACACCTTTAAAATCCCTCCTGGCCAGAGGAAAAACCCTTTCACCTGTAAAGGGATAAGAAGCTAGGATAACCTCGCTGGTACCTGACCAAAATGTCCAAAATGTCCAAAATGACCAAAATGTCCAATGAGGAGACAAGATACTTTCAAAAGCTGGAGCGAGGGAGAAACAAAGTCTCTCTCTGTCTGTGTGCGTGATGCTTTTGCTGGGAACAGAACAGGAATGGAGTCTTAGAACTTAGTAAGTAATCTAGCTAAATATGCGTTAGATTCTGTTTGTTTAAATGGCTGAGAAAATAAGCTGTGCTGAATGGAATGTATATTCCTGTTTTTGTGTCGTTTTGTAACTTAAGGTTTTGCCTAGAGGGATTCTCTATGTTTTGAATCTAATTACCCTGTAAGGTATTTACCATCCTGATTTTACAGTGGTGATTCTTTTATTTTTTCTTCTATTAAAATTCTTTCTTTAAGAACCTGATTGCTTTTTCATTGTTCTTAAGATCCAAGGGTTTGGGTCTGTGTTCACCTATGCAAATTGGTGAGGATTTTTATCAAACCTTCCCCAGGAAAGGAGGTGTAGGGTTTGGGGAGGATTTTCGGGGGAAAGACGTTTCCAAGCGGGCTCTTTCCCGGTTATATATCTGTTAGACGCTTGGTGGTGGCAGCAATAAAGTACAAGGGCAAAAGGTAAAATAGTTTGTACCTTGGAGAAGTTTTAACCTAAGCTGGTAAAAATAAGCTTAGGGGGTTTTCATGTAGGTCCCCACATCTGTACCCTAGAGTTCAGAGTGGGGAATGAACCTTGACAGTACATTTACTCATGCTGAGTAACTCTTTAATCTGCAAGAAGCTCTGATTAAACGAGCTCATGGAGTAAGATGCTACTCACTGAACAAGGGAACCAGAATGGAGCCCAGAGAAATTAAGTGGCTTGCCCAAACTCATAGAATCCAGATCTTTTGTGACCTACGCTCATGCCACAAGACCATCCTGGCTCCCGAGGACTAGCTATTGCAACCTGAAGCTTTATTCCTGTTATTGTTTCAGAGCTGGGCACTAAATGTTCCATTTTGAAAACATGGATATTTTAAAGCCTATTTATATAAAGGATTTAAAATAACTAGTGATTTATGAATGAGCTGCTATAAATTTTCTCCACAGCTAACATCTCACAGGCTAATAACAGTAGCTCTGGAATGCAACCAACTTGCAGAGGTAAATGACTTTATTTGCTTTCATAGGACTTGAACTCGTATTCTGTAGCTCATCTTCAAATGTATATTCAGAAAAAGGGGAGGTCAGGTCTCTGAAGCCCGACCTCTCCCCATCTGTCTGAGTGATGGGAAGTATAGAGAAGGGCAGATGATAATACAGTTGAGTTGTTAAAAAAATCATCGATAGGCTGTGTTACCAGTTGCACTTTGATGGTAGCCACAAAGTAAAAATACCTGGTCATTCTGTGATGTTCAGACAAAAATGTAAGGTATACTTGAGGGAAAGGTTCAATTTTTCGCATATTCAAAATGGAGGGAGGAGGATAGCATATATTATAAGATGTTGAGCTAGGTAAATAATGGATTTTTTGTTCAGAAGCCGTACCATAAAATCTAAGGGTGTGGAGGGGAATCTGATTTTATTCAAACTTAAACAAATGTTCACAAATTTTTTCATCAAATGAAAAAAACTAAAAAACAATTCATTTAAAATCAATCCAAACATTTCAGTCTACAGTAAAAATATTATTTTGCAGGTTTTTTTGTTTCAATTTGGCCAGTTTTGATGTTTTTCAACCTTTGTGCAGGTGTTGGTATGGGTGTGGGTGAATTCCAAACTGGCCACATTTAAAAATGAAATGCCATTTTGAATTTAAAAGCTGAAACCAGATGTTTTTACTCTACATTTTTTTTTCAAACTGATACTATTTGTTGAATTTTGACTCAAATTTGGTAAATAGTTTTGGACACCAAAAATGCATGTGTTTATTTATTTATTTATTTTGGTAAAAAAAAGCAATTCCTTGAAAAAAAATTCATCCAGCTCGAATACGGACTTGAAAATATCCTAATTTCTTATATTTAATAAGTCAATGTCTCTCCTTTATTTGGACCGCTTTAGCACATATATTACATTATAGAAATGGATGAGACCTGTTTTGCTACTTGGTGGGCACATAAAGTTGGGAATAATGCATGTTTTATGTGTTAGTGACTGCATTTTTACAAAGCATCATGATTTCCCTTGATGGTAAAATAATTGGGCCAATTTCACACTGTTAGATTTGCAAATGTTAACATCAAATATAATGAATAACAGCATTGCTCTAGTATTAGTACTTGGATATAGAATCATAGAATATCAGGGTTGGAAGGGACCTCAGGAGGTCATCTAGTCCAACCCCCTGCTCAAAGCAGGACCAACCCCAACTAAATGATCCCAGCCAGGGCTTTGTCAAGCCTGACCTTAAAACCTGTAAGGAAGGAGATTCCACCACCTCCTTAGGTAACCCATTCCAGTGCTTTACCACCCACCTAGTGAACAAGTTTTTCCTAATATCCAACCTAAACCTCCCCCACTGCAACTTGAGATCATTACTATGTGTTCTGTCATCTGCCACCACTGAGAACAGTCTAGATCCATCCTCTTTGGAACCCCCTTTCAGGTAGTTGAAAGCAGCTATCAAACCCCCCCTCATTCTTCTCTTCTGCAGACTAAATAATCCCAGTTCCCTCAGCCTCTCCTCATAAATCATGTGCTCCAGTCCCCTAATCATTTTTGCTGCCCTCCGCTGGACTCTTTCTAATTTTTCCACATCCTTCTTATAGTGTGGGGCCCAAAACTGGACACAGTACTCCAGATGAGGCCTCACCAATGCCGAATAGAGGGGAATGATCACGTCCCTTGATCTGCTGGAAATGCTTCTACTTATACAGCCCAAAATGCTGTTAGCCTTCTTGACAACAACGGCACACAGTTGATTCATATCCAGCTTCTCTCCACTGTAACTCCTAGGTCCTTTTCTGCAGAACTGCTGCCTAGCCACTCGGTCACTAGTCTGTAGCAGTGCATGGGATTCTTCCGTCCTAAGTGCAGAACTCTGCACTTGTCCTTGTTGAACCTTATCAGATCTCTTTTGGCCCAATCCTCTAATTTGTCTATGACCCTCTGTATCCTATCCCTACCCTCCAGCATATCTACCACTCCTCCCAGTTTAGTGTCATCTGCAAACTTGCTGAGGGTGCAGACCACACCATCCTCCAGATCATTAATGAAGATGCTGAGCAAAATCGGCCCCAGGACCGACCCTTGGGGCACTTCGCTTGATAATGCCCTAAGAAAAGTATACAACTAATCAGATTCCTCCTTCGTGGTCGTCCCATTAACATGACCATTCATGGCATGCATTCATTCATTGATCATGTACTATAGTTCTCAACAGAGACTAATCAGTGTTCACATCTGTAGGTGGTTTTCCATTTGAAATTCTGCAGGAAAGAGATAAGCAAAAATTACCTCAGTTGTTCTAAAATATGTGCAAATCTCCTTCCTATAAGATACATGCAACTCTTCACATGCAGTGAGAAAAAAGCAATATAACACCAATTTTACAACTTCCTGGTGTCACTTTCCTAATTTCTTATATTTTGATTGATGTTTCTGTTCTAGAAATGGTACTTTGGTTAATATTGGGATCCACAATTCCTTCTGGCCTGTTCATGATTTTGGTGTGTTTCCTACTGATGAAAAAAGGTAGGTAACAGTGACCAACACTGGCCAAATCAATGTCCAAGACTGCACAGACAGATGTTAAAAAGAAGGCTTGAAAATGACGATAAGGCATTGAAATAATTAAACATTCAAAATTTCACCCAGTGAAGAGCATTCCTGGCAGAGAATAAAATACTTTACAATTTCAGATTGTTAACAAATACTAAACCTCATGTCTGATTTTATGATCCTCATACATAGCTTACAGGTTTCAGAGTAGCAGCCGTGTTAGTCTGTATTCGCAAAAAGAAAAGGAGTACTTGTGGCACCTTAGAGACTAACCAATTTATTTGAGCATAAGCTTTCATGAGCTACAGCTCACTTCATCGTGAGCTGTAGCTCACGAAAGCTTATGCTCAAATAAATTGGTTAGTCTCTAAGGTGCCACAAGTACTCCTTTTCTTTATACATAGCTTAGTAATTAATGCTAATATATAAGTATTTTCAACTGCTTTCAACTGTTGAAATAGAAATGAATTAATTAAATTATGCATAAATAGTCAAAACTATTCCACAATGCATCTTTTACTTCAGGCAAAATGAACCCTTCACTTCATATATATGTAGGACACGTCGAAAATGTCAATTGAAACTTTTTTTGCACTGAAAATCAGGCTTTCAACAAAAGGAAAATGTTTGCATAAAATGAATGCATTCCTCAAAAATTTAAAATTTTTAATTGGAAAGCTGAAAACTCAAAAACTGTTGGTTTTTTTTAATAGTTTTCAACCAAAAATTTTCAATTTTAGGTCAATTTTTGTTTGTTTGTTTGTTTGTATCTGAAAATGATCAGTTTGTGTTTACAGACACCGAAAAAATATTCAGTTCGGGGGTTTTCTGTTTTTCGCAACAGCTGAAATTTTCCATGGAATAAAAAACCATCCAACCTAATATCTCTCTCTCTGTTAAAATTATGCCTATTTAACTGAATGAGAAGTACATATGTATGCAAATAACAACTCAAAGTGCCAGTATTTGGAAGACAACATGGGAAAGTAATGGATTCACACATAATACAGAATTTGGAGCCAAACCTCATGCTCAGAGACTGATTGAAAACACATGTCCTGTTCAAACAAAGGACATTACATGACAATCATTTCTCTTTTTAGGTCTATCTAAATGCAGACATGCAAGGTAGGCAATGCTCATTCTTTTAACCTTGGGCTATTGTTCCACCACCCAAAACTTTGTGTGAAAGTTCAGAATGCAAGTGTAGAAAAGCCAGTAAAATCCCCTTCAAGATGATGCCACCTTCCGAGACACCTCCCATGCCCAGCCAGTCTCCCCAGCCACACTGGGTACTCAGGCCCTGCACTCTCCAATCCTACATGTATGGCCAGAAAGTCTAGCCCCTTCCCCACAGCAGCTGGAGACCTTTCTGCACCATCTATGTGTGAGTATGATGCCGTTAATTTACCAATAAGCACCAGATGTCATCTTGGTCACCCTGGCCTGAAACGACCCAGGATGCTGGGAAGGGGTTGTGCTCTCATGTTTCAGAGACTATATTTTAACACATGTCAGGGGGCAGCTAACAAAGCTTCATGTAGCAAATCGGTGTGTGTGTCTCCAGGGCACAGAGGAATCCATGGGAAGCATTCTTCACACTCCAGAGAGCTTATGGACATTTTTTATTTGAAACTTTTTTTTCCCAATCAAAAATGGGGCCTTTTTAAAAATAACAGCTGAAAACTTTCACAAAAATCTTCAGGGTAAAATTTTTACAAGTGCCTAAGTGAGTTAGGAGACAACATTCCATTTTCAAGAGTCATTTAAGTGATTAGGCCCAGATCTTCAGAGGTCTTTAGGTGCCTAATTCACATTGATTTCAATAGGCGTTAGGCACCTATGCACTTTTGAAAATCCTTCTAGGCACCTATCTGCATTGCTAGGTGTTTCAATACCTCTGAAAATCTGGCACTAAGGTACTTTTGAAAATTTTACTGTTTGTGTGTATGTGTCTGTGGGTGAGGGAGGGCATTTGGTTGGTTTTTAATGTTATTTTTATTCATTAAATCTGAATATTTCAAAATTTAAACATTTTTATAATGTTTAAAATTTGAATTTTGGGGTCCCCCCTTTCTCTTCCTTTCCACTGAATACAATTGAGTGAATGAAGTCTAGGTATCTAGGGTTGGGGGGAGTTCTTTCTTTTCTCCCCCTCCATCCCATCCCCCCACTTTTTCAATTGTATTTTTTGGGGGGGTTGGTTTGTTTGTTTTGCTTTGGGGGAGGGTATTCTTTCTTGTTTTATTTTTCTGCACTGTAACTTTTCAAAACGTCCTTAACTTTGGAAAAGTTCCTGAATGAAACTCTGTAACTGTGCCACTTGGCAATTGTTTCAAAGTTGGAAAAGTATTGAAAACATTTAGAGTTGCAAAAAGAAAAATGAAAAAGGAGGGAGGACCCTGGACTTCATTTTGTTTATTGCCCTCAGTGGCTATACAGGAAAAAAAGGGGGTGGGAGAGAAGGACAAATGAAAAAATATATACATATATTTCAAAATGTGAGGAAAAAATATTTCATAAGAAATTTTGAAAAAATGAAAAACTGGCCTGCTTCAAACCCTGAAAAATGGAGACGTCATAACATTTTCATTTTTTTCCCCATGCAATTATTGTTTTTAGACCCACTGTAAACTTACACATGGAGCTGCACATCTTCCAGGACATGCTGACATAGGTTTGCCTCAGACAATCTCGAGCATCCCTTCAGCAATGCCAATCTCTACTCTCAGATTTCTGTGATCAATATCTGGAGGAGAACCACAAACAAGTGCAGCTGCTAGTCTTCATTGTGGTTATTGTTCCTTTATTTTCTGCAGAATACAAGATAACAGTGACAAAAGCAGGAGCACTGAAGATCAACCAGACAGTAAGAAAGCAATATTTAATTATTTATTACCCTGATTAGTTTAGATTTTTATTTATGTACAAAGGCAAGCAAAAGAGAGAAGAGAAGAGAGAATGGCCAAAAGTCATATCATATTTACATATTTTTATTTATTTGTATTGACTTTTTGAAAATGTCAAGTGGCTTTTTGAAGCCACTTCAAGGATTTAAATGTCTAATTCTCTTTAGAAATTGTCACAGTTCAAGACAAATGTTCATGTATTGCCTCTCCATGGTCCAGCATGGGAACCTACATAGGCTTCTGGCTCCTCAGTTATCATCTCTCTTAAGTGGGGACCTGTAATGTGCCTCTCTTGAGCTGGGTTTTTTCCAGACTGCACAGTTCCCTGCCTATCCTGTGATATCACCAGCAACAAGGCTGACTAAATAGCCAGTGTCTGCACATTGCTTTCTCTCCAGGGGCCATGAACAGCTGTAATTGCCTGCAATTACAAGTCACCGCACAGATCTTTCCAAGCAAGCATGTTTGTTTTTAAGGTAAAAGCATTACAGAAAAAAAACCATATTAAAACAATAAAAGAACCTAGTCACATGCTAATAAGCTTGGCAGAGATCACCCTCAACTCCAGCAAGGGTTCTGATAGCTGATTAGTTCTTCAAACCCCACACAGGGTTTTTTTTCTCCAGTTACAAGTTTCTAACCACTTTAGCTCAGAACCAGAGCACCCATGAATTGTTCATTCTTTCCTTCATACAGCTTGGGACTTTGATCCTCATGTAACAGGTGATCAGTGTTAGGATATAGATATTCAGGCCTTTCGGTAAAGACCTGTACTCGAAGAATTTAGGTGTATTCTTATCACTTGGCTAGTTATAGAGGTATAAAAGAAAGAATCAAAATCACTGTCTGTCGGTGTAAGGGCCGTCTCTTCGTGTGACAGTCTGAGGCCCTGTTCTTAGGCTAAGGCCTTTGGCTAAGCAGCAGAGGCAGCCATAAGCTGAGAAGCGAGCAGTCACATCCTCACATTCCAAACTAGTCACATTGAAAGAAGGTGCTATTGGGCTGTTAGGAATACAATCCTGTCCTGATAGTGCCTATCACCTCCAGAGAAAGGGAAGTGCCTAGAAATGAAAAAGAAAACTTAGTTTGGTAGCATCCTGTCTGGCAAGAACTCACTTATCAAGAGCTGGGATGTGAAATCCTCACTTCTGTATTGTTTTGTCATTATAGTTCCCACTTTGCTATTGTTTGTCTGTATAATCTCTTCTGGTTCTGTGATTGTTTCTGTCTGCTGTATAATTAATTGTGCTGGGGGTAAACTACTTAAGGTGGTGGGATATAATTGGTTTACATAATCATGTTACAATATGTTAGGATTGGTTAGTTAAATTTCAGAAACATGATTGGTTAAGGTATAGCAAAGCAGAATTCAAGTTTTACTATATAGTCTGCAGTCAATCAGGAAGTGTGGGTGGAGGTGGGCATGTGCGTGAGTGAATGGGAACAGGGAATGGGGGTGGGGAAATTGGAATAATGTTTGGCTAAGGGCAGGAATGGGAACAGGGACACAGGTGTAAGGCTCTGTGGTGTCAGAGCTGGGAAGGGGGACACTAAGGAAGGAAACTGGAATCATGCTTGCTGGAAGTTCACCCCAATAAACATCGAATTGTTTGCACCTTTGGACTTCAGGTATTGTTGCTCTCTGTTCATGCGAGAAGGACCAGGGAAGTAAGTGGGTGAAGGAATAAGCCCCCTAACAATCAGTAAACAAAGGTCCTTTCCTCAAGGTGTAGCTTCAAATGGATGAGTTTTTGCATAATTTGAGGGAGGTGAACTGACATTCAGCTCACCCTAGAGAGTTCCTAGGAAACCCACTTAACTTTTTTATCCCAAAACTTCATTTTTGTCTGGCCCATTGTTTCAGATGGTTCTGTGATGCTCATAATGCTTGGGTAGTCAAGAGGCAGACCGTGGGCCAAATCTGGACCACCAGACACTTTAGAATGGACCACAACATCTTTTTATTTACTTATTATTATCATTATTGTTATTGTAGTGTGAAAAATGTTTCTCTGGAGTCTGAACCTTGACTCTGTCTTGACCAAGAAATGTGGACCTTGACAAAAAATAATTGACAACCCCTGTCATTGGGGGATAGCTCCGTGGTTTGAGCATTGGCCTGCTAAACCCAGGGTTGTGAGTTCAATCCTTGAGGGGGCCAATTAGGGATCTGGGGCAAAAACTGGGGATTGGTCCTGCTTTGAGCAGGGGGTTGGACTAGATGACCTCCTGAGGTCCCTTCCAACCCTGATATTCTATGAATCTATGATAACATTTCCCAGGGTTTTCAGTGGTCACACCTTCCCCTAAAGAAGTTACATACAATTCCTCAATAATATATACACTTTGAATTTTTAATACAATGGACTCCAAAGCTACTTAAACTTAATTCAATAAGTTTTTTCAAGGATATTGCAGGAAACTGTCAGTTCTGTCACAAAAATCAACAGGAATTGTGAATTAAAATCCCTTTGAAAATGTGCCCCCACCAGGCCCTGCTCTTGCAAACACATATGCATGAGCTTAACTTTATTCCAGAGACTAAGCCTGTTAACTTCAAAGGCATTCCTCACAGTAGGAATATTAAGTGTTAGTCAGGAATTTTCCATCGGAATGGATTCCCCACAGAAAATGCAGTTTCTGAAAAATCTAAATTATCTGCAGGAAAATTGGTTTTCCACCAGGAAAATTAAAATGAAATATTTCACTCCAGGTCACAATCAGAATATTTCATTTTGCCCATGGAAAAAAGTAAAAATGTACAAGTGGGTTTAATATTCTTTCTCTCTGAAAGAAAAAGGAAAATATGGGATTTTTCTATGAAAATTAAACAAAAACTTGAAAAACAACATTTTGAAAAGCAAAAAATAAATTTAAAAAATCAAAATGTTTTATGAAAGCCCAAAAACTTCTGAGCAAATAAAATTATATATATATATTCACAAAGTGTGTTCAGAAAGCACACTTACAGTTTTTTGGCAAGCTCAACTTACCACTGGTAGTGGCCCAATGAAGTCAATGGGACTGCCTACCTCAGTACTCAATAGTGCTTGCAGAATTAGACCATTTAATGGCTCTGGCTGGTTATTTTTAATGGGAAAAATTAGGAAAGGTCACATTTATTGAAAAAAGAACAATTGGAAAATGTAATGTAGAGCGTCACATTATTGACCTTAAAATATCCTGTCCCTCCTTCAAGAGACTGAGCATTTATTAACATACCAAGAACCGTGTCTATTGTACACCATTGTTAACAACCATCTCTATAAATGCATTCTAATTATTGTTTTCAGGTCCCATTGGATGTTTCCAGGAAATGGTAAGTGACTCAGAGATTCCAAGGCCATAAAGGACCACTGTGATCATCTAGTCTGACCTCCCATCTAACACAGGCCAAAGAACCTCATCCCGTGATTCCTCTATCAAGATAACACTGTGATTTGTAAATGCTGATCTGCATTCTGAAATGCACTCAACAGTGTTGGTTTGCTTTCCTGCCTGAGATCTAGATTATGATTACAGCTGGTTGGAAACTGGAGTCTCTGACCTGCAGCTAATTCCAGTATTTCAAAATTTGTTTTAATTCCAAATTGGAATGAAAAGCTGAAATTTTGAAATTTCCCATGGAATTATTTATTTTGTAAAAAATCCAATTCAGGACCATGAAAACATTTTGTTTTGTTAGAGTTGAAGTATTATTATATAAAATAACATCTTTAAATATATAATATTAAAATGAATATTTAATATAAATAAGCATCTAAATGAAGTGAACTGAAATGATAACACTGACATGAAATGAGCACGGCTACATTATTTTTTCAACTTATTCTTATTTTAATAATGTCAAAGTCAACAAGTTCCTGTGAGACATTTCCATTTTGGCCAAACTGAATTTTCCAACAGAAAACTGTTCCACAATTTCTTTTCTAATAGCTCTACTTATGATACCCTTATGCACACTGACTGCATAGTGCCCTCCTCTGTGAGTAAGCGCCAGCCCAACCTCACACTTTTGGAGGCTACATTTTGCCTTAGGCAAAGATCTGAGCTAGGAGATGTGCATAAGCTGCATCAATCTAGAAGAAGCCCTGTGCTTCAGAGACAGCAGAGTGAGAATACCTCTCCTGCTTCCTCCTTGAGCCTGGCAGCTAGTCATTTACTGGTGGCCTTTAATACTGCACTGGCTCCGCTATTCTGGCCATCAAGAAGGGATAGCCAAATCGTCTCTCATTTCCCACCCACCCAGTCCCCTCCCACCTGCTCCAGACGGGGAGTAAGGAATGAGCGGGTAAGTAGCTCTACTTATGTCGACACTCCTAGAGTATGTGCAGCCTGTGGAGAGTTATACAGTGGCTTATTTTACTCCCTACCCTGGGTGCAAAATCCAGTTCAGAACCCAGCCCTTGGTTCTCAGCAGATTTACCAGCTGAGCCTGTCAAACATTGCACTTAATTTTCTAGGGTGATTTTAGAAGAAAATTGAAAATGTTTCATTTTCATTGAAATATCTCGCTTAGGTTTTTTTCAGATTTTTCATTGCAAAAACAATGGTTTTCAGTTATTGTATTTAAAAAATAAAGGTTTTGGTTGCCAAAACTAGGGTGCGGAAAAACTGGTTTAAGGTTGTTTTTTTCCTATGAAAACCCTTTTTTTTAATATAATTTAATTTTTTACATAAAAGGAAATTTTCTCTAAGAAACATCCATTTCTCTCAAAAAGGCTTTTTCCATGAAAAGTTTTTTTGGATGAAATCTTTTTGACCAGCGCTATTGACCAAGAAGCCCATTTGCACTGGAATACGATGTGTACAGTGAGCCAGATTCTGATACCGCTAGTCAGAGCGAGTATCACTCTACACCATGATGAATTCCACTGAACTACAGGGGCCCAACCCTGAATCTTTCACTCACTCTGGTTTCAGAGTAGCAGCCATGTTAGTCTGTATTCGCAAAAAGAAAAGGAGTACGTGTGGCACCTTAGAGACTAACAAATGCATCCGATGAAGTGAGCTGTAGCTCATGAAAGCTTATGCTCAAATAAAAAATGCATCCAATGAACTGAGCTGTAGCTCATGAAAGCTTATGCTCAAATAAATTTGTTAGTCTCTAAGGTGCCACAAGTACTCCTTTTCTTTTCACTCACACTGGTGAGTCTTTACTCACACAGATAGGTCCGCTGAAGTCAGTGGCATTGCTCACTGTGAGTTGGCAATCGGGCCTGAAGGGATCATTCTTTGCATAAGGTGATCTCTGAGAGACTAGCTGGCTTGTCTTTCAGTCTTCACTTTCAAACACTTTCTCAGGCAGAAGGTAGCCCCTTCCTCACGTTTTAATGTCCAGAAGTCTGGGGTTGTTTTTTTGTTTGTTTTGCTTCTGTTTTTGTTTTTTGAAGACACCACAAGGTAACAAATATATCGAAGGATCATATGAAAGTTTGAATGCCATCACCATGGAGGATACACCTTACTCCACACTTCCTGTGATGGATGCCCCTGCCTCACCGACCTCTGAGCACCGTAAGTGATCCACTCCCCTCTGGACTTTGTATTCATAGCATCATAGAAATGTCAGGCTGGAAAGGAACTTGAGAGGTCATCAAGTCCAGGCCACCTGCGTTGAGGCAGAACCAAGTAAACCTAGACTATCCCTGACAGATGTTTGTCCAATCTGTTCTTTAAAACCTCCAGTAATTGGTATTTCACAACCTCCCTTGGAAGCTTGTTCCAGAGTTTAACTACCCTTATAATCAGAAAGTTTTTCCTATTGTCTAACCTAAATCTCAATTGCTGCAGATTAACCCCATTAGTTCTTGTCCTACCTTCAGTGAGCACTGAAAACAATTGATCCCCATCCTCTTTTTTAACAGCCCTTAACATATTTGAAGATTGTTATCAGGTCCCCTCTCAGTCTTCTTTTCTCAAACATGCCCAGATTTATTAACCTTTCCTCACAGGTCAGGTTTTTTAATCAATTTGTGATCCACTATACGCCCCCCACCCCAGATAATTTTCAGCAGTACTACCACCTAGTGTTAGGGGGCTTATTCCTTCACCTGCTTCCCTACCTGGTCCTTCTCACATGAACAGAGAGCAACAATACCCGAAGTCCAAAGGTGCAAACAATTCGATGTTTATTGGGGTGAACTTCCAGCAAGCTTAAATACAAGTTCCTTTTTCCTTATTTTCGAATCCCAACTTACTTCCTGTTTGCCCCTAATTTATATAGTAATATTCTTAGCTATACTTTAACCAATCATTCTACTGAAATTTAACTAACCAATCCTAACATATTGTAACATGATTAGCTAACCAATTATATCCTACCACCTTAAGTAGTTTACACCCAGCAAAATTAATTATACAGCAGACAGAAACAATCACAGAACCAGACAGAGACCATGCCAATAAACAATAGCAAAGTGGGAACTATAATGACAAAACAATACAGAAGTGAGGATTTCACATCCCAGTATTGATAAGTGAGTTCTTGCCAGACAGGATGCTATCAAACTAAGTTTCCTTTTACATTTTCTAGGCACTTCCCTTTCTCTGGAGGTGATAGGCACTATCAGGACAGGATTGTATTCCTAACAGCCCAATAGCACCTTCTTTCAATGTGACTAGTTTGGAATGTGAGGATGTGACCATTCACTTCCCAGTTTATGGCTGCCTCTGTCGCTTAGCCAAAGGCCTTAACCTAAGAACAGGGCCTCAAACTGTCACAGTAAGGGAAGCACCTTACACTGGCAGACAGTGATTTTGATTCTTTCTTTTATACCTCTAACTAGCCAAGTGATAAGAATACACCTAAATTCTTAAAGTACAGGCCTTTACAGACAGGCCTGAATATCTATATCCTAACACTCCACCCCTTTTTTTTCTTTTTCTTTTGGGATCCTCCTGCCCAGGTATCCCTGGAAAAGCATAGGACATATGGCGACACATTTCCTGATAGGCCAGGCATCAAGGTGGAAGGTGTCGATGCTCCATCTGTCCCACTGCCCCTTGTGTAGTACCATGCCCGGCACCTTCTCTCATACGGGCATACTACACCTATTCCAATTAGTGTTCCAGACTTCCCAGTATAGTGGGCCCGAGAAGGTTGGGTCCGGGTTGTCTAGTACACTTCGGGGGGGGAGGGGCAGGGGGCTTACTACATTACTTATAGGTTATAATTAGTGGCTGTTCTCTAGGCGGTTGTGCCCCCCTTGATCGTTTCCATATGCAATGTAACACACATATAGTTAACAATACACCAGGTGCTATGATAATCCACAGCGACACCGAGACACTGCAGTATGGTCCAACATCCTGGCCACCTCCAAAAACACTGCTTCTCCTCCTTTGATAAGGTTAAAATTTTGTCAGCGCCATCCTGTAGTGTGTATTGTAAGTGTGTCCAACTGTTGGCGCTTGCAGCAAGTTGCTCTTGTAATCTTTGTGTACTTTTGTCCATATTGTGTGTCCATTGAATATCCACAGTGAAATTTTGTATTGTCCAAACCAATTCAACTACTTGGTACGGTATGGGGCAGTAGGTGCTGGTTCGATTGTTTACAACGATTGAGTTCACTGATCCATTGATGCACCATAGTCCAGGTGGCAGTGTATAGAAGTTCATAATTTGGCCATACACTGGAAGGATTTTGCCTCCTAGTGTTATATTGCAGGATTGCATACATTCCCAACAGAATACACCGTACCCCATATACATTACCCCTAAATGCTCCCCCTTTGCCATAGGCCATTGATCCTGCTCCTCCATAGTCATAGGAGAGGGGCACATCCATATTCCTCCTCTGGATATACAACTGCTTAATGTGATGACAGTCCAATTTACCGCATTCCACCCCCCCCCCCACCTATTCCCTAGTGGCTCCCAACGTGCTCCCCCTTCCCTACTTACTCCCATAGGGTTCAAGGGAACCACCTTATTTGCATTTCCTTCCCATGGTATCATAGTAACAATTACACAAGAACTGTCCCCACAGGTCGGGGATGTTATTTTCCAGGTAGATGGGTATGTTTTTGCAATTGCGGATAAATATGGGCTAGCCTCCCGATTTAATACTGAAGGCCATTGTTCTGACCAAGCATCTCTCATAATATCCATTAACATTATTAACTGAGCATTTTGAATACCTACGCACACTTCTCCCCATGTTAGTCTTCTGAAGCCATCCTCTACCCGTGTCACGAGGTCCCCTGCCCAATGAGTTAACTGCAAGTTTACCTCTACTGCTGTCCTCCACCCTGTGGCAACTGCTGATAGTTGCTGTGCCATTAATTCATTAATTTGTTGTTGAAATTTCACATTTTGGCTTACTAATTGTTTGGTTACCCACTTGTCCCCCAGATTCCATGTACCCAGCATAGTGTTCCCAGCTGCCCACAATCCCCTTTTCCGACGACGATTCCAGGTGTGTCCCCTCACCCATCCATTGAATTGTTGTTTCAATCCTTTTATGTACATACTACAATTAGGATGACTTTTGTCCACCCACCATTCCTTGGGGCGTACCACCCATGTAATAGAGTGAAAGGACACATTAAAAAGTGCTGGCTGCACCTGCTCCCACAATGGCTCCCAGACATTTGCTCGTTGGGGAATATTCTTGGCTCCATGCTGTGGCCACTTTAAATTTGGATTCTTCCAACTTGGCATTCATATCACCTGTAGGGTTACATTCTGTAAAATGACAGGTTTCAGAGTAACAGCCGTGTTAGTCTGTATTCGCAAAAAAAAAAGGAGTACTTACGGCACCTTAGAGACTAACCAATTTATTTGAGCATGAGCTTTCGTGAGCTACAGCTCACTTCATCGGATGCATACTGTGGAAGCTGCAGAAGACATTATATACACACAGAGACCATGAAACAATACCTCCTCCCACCCCACTCTCCTGCTGGTAATAGCTTATCTAAAGTGATCATCAAGTTGGGCCAGTTCCAGCACAAATCCAGGTTTTCTCACCCTCCGCCCCCCGCCACACAAACTCACTCTCTTGCTGGTAATAGCCCATCCAAAGTGACCACTCTCTTCACAATGTGTATGATAATCAAGGTGGGCCATTTCCTGCACAAATCCAGGTTCTCTCACCCCCTCACCCCCCTCCAAAAACCATACACACAAACTCACTCTCCTGCTGGTAATAGCCTATCACTTTGGATAGGCTATTACCAGCAGGAGAGTGAGTTTGTGTGTGTGGTTTTTGGAGGGGGGTGAGGGGGTGAGAGAACCTGGATCTGTGCAGGAAATGGCCCACCTTGACTATCATACACATTGTGAAGAGAGTGGTCACTTTGGATGGGCTATTACCAGCAAGAGAGTGAGTTTGTGTGTGTGGTTTTTGGAGGGGGGTGAGGGGGTGAGAGAACCTGGATCTGTGCAGGAAATGGCCCACCTTGATTATCATACACATGGTGAAGAGAGTGGTCACTTTGGATGGGCTATTACCAGCAAGAGAGTGAGTTTGGGGGGGGGGCGGAGGGTGAGAAAACCTGGATTTGTGCTGGAAATGGCCCAACTTGATGATCACTTTAGATAAGCTATTACCAGCAGGAGAGTGGGGTGGGAGGAGGTATTGTTTCATGGTCTCTGTGTGTATATAATGTCTTCTGCAGCTTCCACAGTATGCATCCGATGAAGTGAGCTGTAGCTCACGAAAGCTCATGCTCAAATAAATTGGTTAGTCTCTAAGGTGCCATAAGTACTCCTTTTCATTCTGTAAAATGGTTAACTCATCGTACACCCAGCGTCCCAAAGGGGATTTTACGCCTAATGTAATGTGTACATAACAATCACACCTTCGGGGATTATCTTCCATGGAAGTACCATTGTGGTTACATATGGTAACATCACACCCTAAATGTGGGGCCCTATTTTCCCAAGAGGGTTCAATTGCTCCAGGAGACCAGAGGGTTATATTCTTTGGACCCTCTGTAACAAACCACATAGCTGGGTAACTGTGTTTTCCACTATCGTTAATCATGGCAGCTCCCAGGGAGTACCATGCAATATTTCCTGATAAATTTGATATTCTCCACCTGGTTGGGATTCCCCCATCTAATCCATAAACCATATACCGACACTGCCAAATTCTTGTTGGAGTATTAGTGGTACATCTTTCTATGGGGAGATTCTCATAGTCTTCATTAGCTTTATTATCACAGGTTGCATGTGTAGCCGTCCATGTGTTTCCTCCTTTTGACACTTCACATCATGGGATCTGAATAGAATTTGTAAATGTGACAATTGTGATTAGCTCTAGTAATTGTTCCATCCAGGGCCAGGGAATTTTCATCCTTTTCTCCTTTTTGAATTAACCTGTAATACACACATAACAAAATTTACACGTCCCCTTTCCCAATCTCCTGTTTGTACCTTTTTATTTGCGTGCAGTGAACCCACTCCCGTCCTCCATTCTCTGTACCGAGTAATAGCAGACTGGGCCCTAATTGGTCAAGGACAAGATAGGGGCCCTTCCATTTAGGAGCTGGGAATGGATGGTGTTGACCTGGAATCTTGTACATCACTAGATCTCCCACCATGGGTAGATTACGCTCCCCAGGCAGGTCATACCATGCTTTGACTCTTGCTGCTCCTTGCTCGTCTCTCCAGGCCACTGCCTGCTGTACTTGTTCGATTAAAGTTAAAATCCATTCTTGTGTTAAGCCGTGTGTAGTGACTTCCCCAGGTGCTAGGGTAAGTAGATTTTCCCACCGTTCCATAGGCCTTCCCATGAGAGCTTCATATGGAGAAAATCCTGTGCCCTTTGATTCTCGGGCCCTTATTCTCATTAAGACAAAGGGCAGTAACTGTGACCAGTTTTTTCCTCTGATTTCCACTCCCTTTCTTAGCTCACTTTTAATGGTGCAGTTCATGCATTCCACCTGCCCCGCAGCCTGGGGGTGATAAGCAATATGGAACAAATGTGTGATTCCAGTGAGGGCTGATAGCTCCCCTAACAGATCTGACCGAAAAGCAGCTCCTTGGTCTGAGTCAATCACCTTTGGGACCCCCCAGCGAGTGAATACCTCATTTACCAGTATTGCAGCAGTTACCCGGGCAGTTTGATACTTTGTGGGGAAAGCTTCCACCCACCTGCTGAAAGCATCCACTCCCACCAACATGAATCGGTTTTTCCTGTGATCTGGTGGTAGGGGTCCTGTGTAATCAATCTGTATTCTTTCCCATGGTCCCCTTGGGGCTTGTCTCATTAATTCTCCCCTTAGCACCTTGTGAGGTGGGCTGTGCCTGGCACAGTCCAAACAACGTTCCAGATGTGATTTTAAATCAGCTGCCATTCCTGGCCACCAGCACAACCTTTTCAAAGTTCCCAGTGCCTCCTCAAACCCGGGGTGTCCCCCTGCCAAGCTTCCATGCACCCAGCTTAAGAAAGCCGTCCGACTTCCCTGAGGGCACAACATTACCGGTCCCTCCAGTTGTTAAGACACACCAAATCCCTTCCATTAGTTCCACCTTTGGCACATGCCTGTCCCCAAGTTTCATGATGCCTTCCAGTCCTGGGTCAGATTCCTGCAACTCTCAAATTCGCCCTCCCCGATCTATATCCACCCCACTTCTTGTTAACACTGCTACAGGCACACTCTCTTCTGGCTCCCAGGGCCATGGGGGTGCCTCTGTTGCAGCCCGCTTGGCCTCTACATCGGCCAGATTATTTCCTTTGCTTAGGGGTCCTGTTTTCTTGTGTGCCTTTACCTTTACCACATTGATCCGTGTAAAACAGTGACTGAGCTCCTCCGCTCGCTTCCACCAGGTAGCATGCTTGATTGTGGAGCCGTCTGTTGCCCTGAAATGATTATCTGCCCACCATCTCAGCATTAATGTGGCACCACGAAATACATAATCTGAATCTACCACCACCCAACATTCTGACTCAAATTTGGGATCCACTTCATTTAAAGCTGTTAGCAAGGCTGCCAGTTCTGCCTCCTGAGCTGACTTTGCTTCTAGTGAGAAACCAATGGTGCTGACTGTCTCATTGCCTCTGATTCCCACAACAGCTAAGCCTGCAGTTTTCCGTCCCCCTTGATACCTACAACTTCCATCCAAAAACCATACCAGTGTCCCCTTCTTTACCTGATTGGGGTTAGCCGCCCGAAACACCTGATGTTGGGTTTTACCTGGGCTGGCTTCACATTGGTGTGGGGTGCCAGCCAGATGTAATCCAGCTACCCAGACTATGGGTTCCTTTAACACCTCTGCTTTAATGTTTTCTGCCTGTAGAGCCAGCAACCATTTAGCAATACGCTGTCCACTCACTTGTCCCTGTAAGATAGTGTGCATGTTTAACAGCCGCAGGGGGTCATGATGAGATCGGACTATTACTTTCTGCATTCCCGTAAGGTATTTAAATTTCCCTACCCCCTAGTAGGAGCACAACAGCACCCTTTCACACCATCCATACTTCAATTCCACAGCACTCAAAAGTCGAGAGGCAAAGGCCACAGGTCGGTCCTTTGCTCCATACTCCTGTGTGAATGCACAACCAATGGTAGTGTCCGATACCAAAGGGTACAGATAAAAGAATTTCTCCCCATCCGGGGAGGCCAGCACTGGAGCACTGGCCAGGTTTTCCTTTAGCACTCTCACTGCCTCAGTACACTCTTCTGACCATCCCCAAGTTGAGGCTCGGGTTAGGTCAAATAGAGGCTGGGCTATTTCTGCATAATTGGCCACAAAATCCCTGCAAAATCCAGTTAGACCCAGAAAACTTTGCAAGCTTTTAACATCCGTAGGCAGTGGCAGGGACTGGATCAGTTGCACCCGTCCCTTATCGATTTCCCTTCCCATCTGAGACACTTCCACTCCTAAGTAGGTCACTCTTGTCTGTCCCATCTGAGCCTTTTTTCCATTGACCTTCAATCCTGCTCTTGCCAAAGCTTGCAGGACCTGCTCAGTTAGTTCCCTGTCTTCTTCCTCTGTCCCTGACATTAGCAACAGGTCATCTACATATTGTACACACCTTGCTGAATCCACCCCCTCCAGAGCCTGTCTCATGTATCTGTGAAAAATTGCAGGGGAGTCCCTATATCCCTGGGGCAGGACTGTCCAGCAGAATTGTCTGCCCTCCCATGTGAATGCAGTTTTATACTGACGCGAGGTAGCTAGTGGCAGAGACCAAAACCCATTAGCTATGTCCAAAACAGTGAAAATTCGGAAGTGGGGTCCAATACGGGCCAACATTTCAGGGTACGCTGCCACCACTGAGGCTGGCGAATTGGCCAGAGCATTTAGTGCCCTGTAATCCACAGTGAGGCGCCAGGTACCATTTGGCTTCCACATGGGCCACACAGCAGCATTACAAGGGTATGCAACTGCCCAAATCAGTCCCCTCTGTTCCAACTCCCCAATAGTTGCCCCCACCTCTGCCAATGCCTCCCGAGGAATAGGGTACTGTTTCTGTGGGGGAGGGTCCCCTCCCTCCATCAGTACCTCCATGCTGCCCCTACCACAATCCAGGTTATCCTTAGCCCACACAAGGATGTGTTCCCACCCAGCTGGGGGTGGTGGGAGGGCATGTGCCGCTTTAATGGTGATAGTGGCTATCCCCATGGGAATGGTGTAGCCCTGACCGTCCTGCATTTGCCCCAGTAAACACACCCAATTGGCTAAATCCAGTACGAGTCGCAGTTTGTGTAAATCTCCTGCGCCCAACAGATTAAGCATATCATTACAACCCCACATAATCTCCCCTTCCCCCCAGATTCCTTTGATTTGTCCCTGCCTCAGGGTTAACTGTTTCTCCCCTCCCGTTGCCCCTACAATTGTCAGTCATTCCCCATTTTCTAGTTGATTTTTCCTTTCTAAGTGAGGTACTTTGCATTTGGCTATTGAATTTCATCGTGTGGATATCAGCCCAATTCTCCAGTTTGTCAAGGTCATTTTGAATTCTAATCCTATCCTCCAAAGTTCTTGCAACCCCTCCCAGCTTGGTGTCATCTACCAGTTGTATAAGCTTTCTCTCCACTCTTCTATCCAACTCATTAATGAAAATATTGAGTAGTACCGGACCCAGGACAAGCCCCTGCAGAATCCCACTAGAAGCATCCTCCCAATGTGACAGTGAATCACTGACAACTACTCTCTGAGTCCAGTTTTTCAAGCAGTTGTGCACCCAATTTACTGTAATTTCATCTAGACCACATTTCCCTAGTTTGCTTATGAGAATGTCATGGGGGGCAATGTCAAAAGCCTTGCTAAAATCAAGCTATATCGTGTCTACTGCTTCTCCCCTACCCAATAGGCCAGTAACCTGTCATAGAAGGAAAATAAGTTGGTTTGGTATGATTTGTTTTTGACAAATCCATGTTGGCTATTTATCACTCTGTTATCCTCTAGGTGCTTAGAAATTGATTGTTTAATAATTTGTTCCAGTGTCTTTCCAGGAATCAAACTTAGTCTCCAATTCCCTGGGTCTTGTTTGCTCCTCTTTTTAAAAATAGGTACTATGTTTATTGACTTCTATTGAGGGCAGGGCTTCCTCCCATGAAGAAATAGAGTGATCTGTCTGCCCCTGTACACATCTCAACTAATTAGCCTTTCTGTAAGGGCATTGAGCAGTGGTTTGGCTGGGTTGTGATGGGAGGTGGAAATGAAGGAAACATCCAATTCTCACACTCTTTGGCCAGTTTGTATAAGCAAGAGTAGTCTCCTTCCCTTGAGGGACTGCATCGAGATCCATAGACTGTAAGGCCAGAAGGGACAGTTATAACCATCTGGGCTGCCCTCCACCATCACAGAGCATCCCACCCAGCAAGTCCCACATTAAACCTAATAACTTCTCATTCAGCTACAGCAGATCTTTGGGAAGGCTATTTAGTCTCGATTTAAAGACTTCAAGTGACAGAGAATACACAATGTCCCTAAGCAACTTGTTCCAATGATTCATACACGCAACCCTCCAAGGTGCTAAATGCAGCTGGCTGGCACATAGCCAATTTCTTCCCCTCTCCCCATAGAACCCAATGTGCCATTCTATGAAGAGGCAAGAGAGTTTGCAACTCAAATGTTTCGGTGTAGCTCTTCAGAGAGTGATGGCTATGAAGGATAGCCAGTGAGGACCTGAGACCAGAGGATCAAACAGCCGTGGAGCAGTCCTCTCAGCTGTCCTGGAAGGAGCATCACATCCAGCAATAAAACTTAGGCAACCTCCATGCTCTGTGTTCTCAGTAAATGTCTCACATGGATGGAAGGAAGCACCAGCTGTCTGGGGTTAGGGGCAGGTGCTAAGAGCTTAAAAAGCCCCGGAGCACCCACAGAGTTGTCACCTATGACAGCAGCACTCTCCCCAGTGTCCCCTCGTGGGGTACAGCTGGCAAAACCTCTTCATGTACATCACACCATCAGGAGACATGCTTAGGAGCAGGATTTGTAGTTAAAGAAAAGTTACAAACTTCCAGTTGTGGCACAATGGCAAGAAAACACAGGTGTTCTGCCAGTCAGGCACTTGTCCCACAGATTGTGGGCATCAGCTGCCATGTAAAGGTTGAGAGATGACATGTGGGGGAGGGAGAAATATGCTCGAAACCCCAGAAACAAACAGTCTATGAGCGCATTATCTGAAGGGACACATTTACCTTGTCCAAAAAGGAGGATTTGTGTCAATTTCAGATCAGGTGGAAAACAAGGTGTGTGTGTGTGTGATGTACAGAGGTGCCACCAGACTCCTCGTTGTTTTTGTGGATACAGATTAACACGGCTACCTCCTGATACTTGAATAATCCCATTGTAAATTAAAATCTATTATACATGTGTGTACACTGGAACATATGAAAGTTCAATTTTCCATTAATTCATGACTCAAAGAGATGTCAAATATGCAAAATATCTGCTGTTTGTAACATGAATACATATGTTACTTTTAATGCACTGGTCCCTAGCAGCCCCTGCGTGCTAGGTGCTATATATACCCAGAGTGAGCTCATAGTTTGGCTAGACAACAGAGGGATGATTGACCCCATGTCACAGTGGGGAAAATGAGACACAGAGAGATTAAGTGACTTGATCATGGTCACCTGTGTGGTGTTCAGGGCTCTGCCAGTGCTTACAAGAGCTGAGTTTTAGTCTGAGTCTGGTCAACCTGCAGCGGAACCAGAAACTGAATTGAGATTTGCCAGTTCTACTCGCAGGCCTGGAGCTTTAACCACAAGAACGTCTTTCCTCTGACAAGTATGGAAACTGCCACAGCAGACCAGACCAGGCCTCAGTCTAGCCCAGTGTCCTCTCCAGTGACAGCTACTTCAGAGGCAGTTGCAAGAAAGGGTGAATAATGGCTTAGCTGCCCATGAGGGTAATAGCCTCCTACTCACCCACTCCCAGCAACAGGAAAGGGGCAGGAGGAATGGCAGATCTCTCTTGTATTTGTATGTATACTGACATAGGTTGGACTAAACCTTGTGGCCCCCACCTGCCATTCAGAATCAGTGCCAAGAAGCCATTGTAACCAGGCAGCTGTAACCATGGGAGTCACACCCCCAAACCCAGGCACGTGAGAATGCAGAGTAGAAGCTGAATCACGTTGCTCAGGGGACTTTAAATACAGAGGTGAGGGCTTTGACTGGTTGAACAGCTGTGTGTGTGTATGTGGGTGGGTGTGCAACAGGCAGAGAGACACATGGCAAACTGGAGCACAACTGCCTGGGGCAGGCAGAGGGGCAGCCTAGACAAACACAGTGTGTGACCCTGAAGTCTGGGGTAGGGGGTGGGGGAAGAGGAAGGAGTTTGTTAGGTTTTGTGCTGACTAAAGAGGCTTGGGGCAGTGAGCAAAGAAGCTACCCTTGGTTTTGGTTCCTTCTCCATTCGCAGAAGCAGGTGTTTGTTCATTCCTTGTAACTAAACAAGATGGCATCCCAGATAATGCCAGCCTCCATCATCAGTTTCTCCTCTCAACTGGAATATCCCCAGGGCTCTGATCTTTCACTAGCCACTCCAGTAAAAAAGGGGTAACAAAACATATTTCTATTTAACTCTGCACAGGTTGGGCAGGTGTCACTGCAGCAAGCACTGATGTAAACACATTTGATTGCTGGACATGGCTGCCCCGGCCACCAAAGTGAATTTCCACGTGTTCAGAAAGTCATGGTGTCATAAAAATAAAGGGAAGGGTAAACACCTTTAAATCCCTCCTGGCCAGAAGAAAAACCCTTTCACCTGTAAAGGGTTAAGAAGCTAAGATAACCTCACTGGCACCTGAACAAAATGACCAATGAGGAGACAAGATACTTTCAAAGCTGGAGGGGGGGAAAACCGAGGGTTCTCTCTGTCTGTGTGTTGCTTTTGCCGGGACCAGAGCAGGAATGCAGGTCAGAACTCCTGTAAAAAATCAGTGAGCAATCTAGTTAGATATGCATTAGATTCTGTTTTGTTTAAATGGCTGATAAAATAAGTTGTGCTGAATGGAATGTATATTCCTGTTTTGTGTCTTTTTGTAACTTAAGGTTTTGCCTAGAGGGATTGTCTATGTTTTGAATCTGATTACCCTGTAAGGTATTTACCATCCTGATTTTACAGAGGTGATTCTTTTACTTTTTCTTTAATTACAATTCTTCTTTTAAGAACCTGATTGCTTTTTCATTGTTCTTAAGATCCAAGGGTTTGGGTCTGTGTTCACCTATGCAAATTGGTGAGGATTTTTATCAAGCCTTCCCCAGGAAAGGGGGTGTAGGGCTTGGGGGGATTTTGGGGGGAAAGACGTTTCCAAGCGGGCTCTTTCCCTGTTATATTTGTTAGACGCTCGGTGGTGGCAGCAATAAAGTCCAGGTCAAAAGGTAAAATAGTTTGTACCTTGGGGAAGTTTTAACCTAAGCTGGTAAAAATAAGCTTAGGGGGGTTTTCATGCAGGTCCCCACATCTGTATCCTAGAGTTCAGAGTGGGGAAGGAACCTTGACACATGGATTTCCATTAATCTCATTAGGATTTAGCCTGTTAGTGTTATTAGGCGTGGGGGGGGTGGGCTGGTTAGCAGGAGCTCTCACTTGAGGGAGATGGAGGGAGGCAACTAACCAATGGGGGAGCAGGGAAGGACACCAGGATTTAGGGGGGGCTGAGCTGGAAAAGGAGCTGGGAGGATGCTGCAGCAGATCCAGACTTGCAGAGGATGAGGTGGGGGAAGGAGACAGAGGTTGCATTGCACAGTAACAGAGCGTGTCACACACAGCAGATGCACTCTGGGTACAAATGAGCTGTTTAGAGCTGTCCAGGAAATGGAATTTTCATCCTGCAAAATATATATATATATATATATATATATATATATATATATATATATATATATATATATATATAAATAAAATTTTGGGGGGGATTATCCTGACTTGGGACAAAAAGTCAAAATCTAGAAATTTGTCATTAGACTGAAATTCCACAGGAATTAACTTCAGAAACACCAAAACATTCCTGCTACCCGGATTACTTGGCTTCATGGAGGGTGGGAAAGCTGCCCAGTTTCTCGGCCATTTTACCAGCTGCCCAGGGATCGGGCCACCTGGTGAGCTGTGTATCATGGGGAGCCGGCCAGCCAGGGAGCAGGGCAGCCTGCCAGATGGATAGCTGGGGACCCAAGCAACCCGGGGAGCCGGTTTGCCCAGCTGCCCAGCCGGAGGATGGATGTGTGGCTGGCTGGCAGAAAACCAAGGAGACAGGCCCTCTGGCCAGCCCAGACAGACCGCTGGCTGGGTTTCTGCTGAAAGTTTTAACACAATTGACACCTCTCCAAGGAATGTTTGGATTCTGTCCAATCAGCATTTTTCAGTAAAACAATTCCACCAGAACACGTTCCACCAGCCCTCCTGCCATCTGACCAGTTAAGCCCCAATCTTGCTAACCTGTAGGTACGTTTGTAACTCCCTGCTGCAAACCGTCCTGTTTTCCTGGGACTCCACCTGGCTTCACGGGAGCTACTCACATGAGTGAAGTTACTCATGGGTGTCAGTGTTTTCAGGCTCGAGGCCTTAGTATGTCCCGCTGTATTTGTTTCACAAATAATGAAGGACACAGATCATATTTCAACGGCTGCAGCATTCTGGCTGAGCAACTCTGTCGCACCTGAGTTTGGAGTGACTTATTAATGCTCACTTGCTTTGCTTGGGGAGAGGAGGGATTTGACATTTCCTTTCTTTCTGAAACATAAACAAACAACCCCCCCCACCCAAAACTAAATGTGCTAGTGGAACTAACACATAACCTCAAGTTAATTTAGACACCACAAAACAATGCAGTCACGAGCCGTGCACTGGGTCAGAGGACATGATCAAAGGTGGCAGAAGTCCACTGTGCTCATAGCATAGAACATTCTGGATAATGGTTGATGGCGATTAATTGCTAATTAAATATAGTATACATCCGTTTACATTTAAATATAAATGTATATGTGGTGGCCACTCTGTAGACATTCAATAGCATAGCCACACCTACGCAATCAAAAATCAGGAGTCAGGTCCCAAAATATCATGAGGCTGGCTTAAAAATCAAGAAACTGTAAAGACAACAACTCTGAGGGGGGTTGTTAAATTGCCCTTCTAGGGTTTTGGATTTTCAGGCTTTTCTGCACAATCACAAGAGCTAGAAACTTACCTTTTTTTTAAAGAATGAAGTCTGAACTACTCCTGTAATAATCACATGACTCCAGCAGCTGGGGCTTCAAGAAATAGCCCAAAATATTATAAGACTCACATGAGGGACAGCATGAGTATAAAGTCAATGAATCGGGGTCTCCACCATTGTGCATCTTGTCACACCAGTCACTTGGTAGCATATTACACCCACTGTCCACTGATTTAAGGGACCTTTCCCCAAGATGGTTTTAACAAGATCAGAGCGATGAAGCTATAGAGTGAGGCTTGATCTATAACTTTTATTTTGAAATCTACATTTCCTCTTGACTCCTGAGATGGGCTGGATGTTCTACAGGCCTCCTGGAAGACTTGGTGTGTTAAGGAGCAACTTGAAGGAAAAGAGAGACCAGATTTCTCTAGAGAATGGAAAAAACACAGAACGTTCAATAAAGGCAGTACAGTACATGGAAATACTGCCCTGCTGCTAAGTAAGGAAGTTGGGGGCGGAGGATGGATGCAGTACATGGGCAGACAAAGTCTCTTTATGTTCTCTTCACTGACTATATCTGTGTTGAAGCAATCAAGCAGAGTCATTTCTGCCTGGTCTACACAGAATGAGTGGTGCACAGTTAGTTAAGAGCTGATGAACTCTGTGGCCAGGGTATGAGCTCAGAAAAGGCCCGGCTTTCAACCACGTTAGCTAAATTGGCTTAGCCTAACTCCACAGAGAAGCCCTCTTAATACTTGTTAAGAGGCAGGCTAACACATTTAAAGGTGAGTTAGCTGGCCACATTGAAGCCTAGAATACCCACCAGGCTCCAATACAGCCGGCTAGAATGCTCCCCTTCTCCCTGACTCATAGCATCGAGGGAACCATTCAATGCAATTGAAAGGTGAGAAATTCCAAACTGATTAAAGGAAACACTTCTCCACACACAGTGGGTAATTAGATGGTGGAACTCACTGCCACAGGAAGTCATTGAAGCCAAGAATTTAGCAAGTTGCAAAGAGGGACTGGACATTTATTTGGATAACAAGGATATCCAGTTACAATAGTTACAGACTTTTGGAAGGGACATTAATCCTCCTGCTTCAGGACTTAAGATGATCTCCAACTCATAGTGGTTAGGTTGTGACCATAGTGGGAGGTGATATGCTATTCCCCACCTCTCCCACTGTGGGGTTTCTCAGAAATATCTGAAAATGGACACTTTCAGAGACAGGATACTGAGCTAGATGGTCTAAAGTCTAACCGTGTCTGGCAATCCCTGTGTTCCTATGACTTCAAAAGTCTTAGCCTGTGTCTTAACAATAGGGCTGTCTGGGAAATAGCAATTCCCTTTCCCAGAAAACATTGCAGATTGTGGATATTTGTTTGCTTTTCTATGTGGAACCAGAAAGGAGACCTTCCTACATTTTTCAAGACACAAATGTATGAGAGAGAGATCTCTACCCTGGACTACTCAATAGTCCAGCTAAGCACGGTAGACCTATGCTCACATCTCTGGTCCAAACCAGACCAGGTGCATACCCTAACCATTGAGTTATTGCTTATTTGACATGTTATACACCACTCTTTCACTCACTCATGTTTTAACTAGAAATTCCCCCCTGGGCCAGAGAAACCCAAGGAAATTGTACTCGAAACACACCTATTTCCGTGAAACATTTTGGTTTTGATGAAATGGCGTTTTTCAGCAAAAGAAATTATTGTCTGAAATTTTCCAACCAGTTCTACTGAACAAGGATTAAGACAAGGCCTGAGCTGAACTCAGTACTTCCCCGGCCTGTCCCCAGAGGGAGCTGGGAAAGAAGGAAAAACCCTGATCCCTGAGGGTGTGTCTACACTTCATGCTGAGGGCGTGATTACCAGCTGAAGGAGACATACCCGAGCTAACGCTGAGGGAGCCAGCATGCTCAAAATAGGGTGTAGCTGCTGCAGTGGGACAGGCTAGTTACCTTGAGTCTCTGCCTCGTGTCTCAGCCAGGTACACACTCGGGCTGGCTAGCTCCTTGCACCACTGCCAGCTACACTCTATTTTAGCTCACGAGCACAACTGGAGCTAGCGCAGGTATGTCTCCTCGAGCTGGAATTTACACCTTCCAGCTGGAAGTGAAGACATATCTTGAGTATAGTTTGAAGGGGGACAATCTGGCTGCACTCACTCCACAATCCCCTGAGGCAATGTGCTGCCAGAGCTTGCTTCTGACACCATCTTCCATCACCACCACCCCAGAGAAAAGAGGGAGTAAGATAGGGCAGCCACTGACACATCCCCAGAATACCAGACACTCCAGTACGTCTGGGAACATCCTGGGCCCACCGCTAGCTGCATGACCCCACCCCCGGTGGCATGATCTTGCACTGGAAATGAACAGGGGATGGAGGGCACCCAAGTGAGGTCACACCAGTGTGGGCAAGGTGGCATGGTCTTCAAAAGGGCATCCTCCATCCCATGTGTGATACTGCACAAATCCACATCCGATTTTATATCTGTGAAAAAAAACAGGATTGTCAGCTTAAAACTGGACAAATGTCCTGTCTAAAGAGAGGAGACGGGGCTAGGGAGAGTGGAGGATTTGGAGGTGAAGAGTGAAGGCAGCCAAGGATGTGGCTGGGGGCTTTATGGTGAAGAGGGAGTCAGTGAGCAATGAATGAATAGGGGGATGGACAGAAAACAAATGAAGAGGCTGGGAGAAGGAGGACGGGGGAAGAGAATTTTCACATGCCCACCACTCTCCTACCCCTGACCTTAAGGAAATGTTTTTCAAAGCTGTACTCTGGGTTTACATATGAGGCACAAATTGGTCACCTGCAAATTGTCCCCCAGGAGCAACCATTTCTAAACCCCAGTCAAACCCCACAGGGACAGTGTGCCATGATGTCACATAGTGGGGGGCAAGCTATCCTTAGCCTTTGCTGAAAGCTTAGAGTTTGCTTCTGAGAAGGCTGTGACCAGGATCCTGGGGGGGCACAGTGAGGTTGCTGAATCAGGGCAAACTGCAAAGAATGGGGCAGATGATTCCTAAAACTGGTGGTTATTTCTAATAATTAGATTCACCAAAACATCAACAAAACAGCTTCTACAATACCTTACTGGTTTCCCAGAAGCCAAAAACACAGTTCCCTTAAAACAATCCAGCCCTGGGCTCTCACTTAGACAGCCACGTCAAATATGATAAGGATTACTGAAAATCTTGTTCATCATATATACAGTTCTACCAATCCCAAAGGATCCAACATATTGCCCACAGGGCAGGGGTGAAAGTAAAATTGAGCTTTTACTGGTATGGGGCCAGCTCTGGCCCCCCCCAGAAGGGGCAGGGCTAGGGTCAGAGTCCCCCAGCCAGCCCATCTGCACTGTCTGGCCAGCGCTGCCCAGGGCTCCAGTGACGATTTAAAGGGCGCAGAGCTCCGGGCTGCTTTAATTTACAGCCCGGGGCAACTACTTCTTTTGTCCCCCCCACACACACCCCCGTTGGCGGCCGGGAGGCAAAAGGGGCAATGACATTAAAGCACTGCCACGGAAGCTCTTTAAGGACCCTGATTAAAACGCTTCCATGGCAGCGCTTTAACGTTGCTGCCCCTTTTGCGTCCCCCCATCAGTGGCCCTGCCAGTAGGGACCTCCAAGTTAAGGAGATCCATCTGTATTTGTACTTTAAAGACCTTTTTTTCTTCTTCTTCTTCTGGTTGTTTTGAGGTTTTACTTTGTCTTGGAAGAAATGTAGAATTGTAACACTCTGGACCATTCGTTGATAGTTATTTTGTATATTTCAGACCAGCCTAGAAGTCCCCACCTGAGATCAGCACCTCTTTGTGGAGAAAGTGAACAGGGAAATGTTATTTACCCCTTCACATAACACAAGAACTAGGAGTCACCCAATGAAATTAATAGGCAGCAGGTTTACAACAAACAAAAGGAAGACCTTCTTCATGCAACACATAGTCAACCTGTGAAAATCATTGCCAGGGGGTGCTGTGAATTCCAAAAGTACAATTGGGTTCCAAAAAGAATTATATAAGTTCATGGAGGATAGCTCCATCAATAGCTATTCACCAAGATGGTCAGGGACGCAACCCCATGCTCTAGATGTCTCTAAACCTCTACCAGTCAGAAGCTGGGAGTGGACAACAGGGGACGGATCACTCAATAATTACCCTGTTTGTTAATTCCCTTGGAAATGTCTGGCACCAGCCACTGTTGGAAGACAGGATACTGGGCTTTATGGACCATTGGTCTGATCCAGTGTGGCTGTTCTTATGATTAGAACAACTTTAAAACGTCCAAAGCAATTGCTTAAAGATTTTTTTTTAATTCTTAGGCCAAAGCAGAAACTTGCATAGAGTATTCCTTAATTAAAATTCAAAGTATGGTTCCTTGAGGTCTCCCTAGAAAAACTGCTGACTCAATAAGAGAACTTTCAGTTACTTCTGTTAAAAAACATAAAGAAAAGCACAATCTCTGTAATGGAGTCTCCTCACGGGGATGGCGAGAGTTGTCTACAGGGCTGGTCAGTTGTCCAGTAGCACTTCTGGGTTCTGCTGAATCTTTTGTGGATCATGCAACAGAAAATTTCACTTCAAAATGTCAATGTAAACTGGAAAATTTCACTTGGAAATGTCAGTTCAAAATAAAATGTGTTGTTTACGTTTTCCTAATGGCAAATTGATTTTTTTGTCTAAATTGATATTTTCTCAGAGAATATGTGTACTTTGATGAAACCACATTTTCTATGGGAATGTTTTTTTAATTGGAAAATTTTGACCAGCTCTCCAACGAACCGTATTAATTTAATATTTACTATGTTTATTTTGGTAGGGTTAAGAAGTCTTGAGTACGACTATTTAAAGTTCAGGTGGATTAATGTGCAAATCATAGACTTACAGATTCTAAGGCATTTAGGGACCCCTGTGATAATCTGCTCTGATCCCCTGTATAACAAGCCACAGAACATCCACAAAACACTTCCTGGTTGAACTAGAACACCATCCAATCTGGATTTAAAAGTTGCCAGTGATGGAGAATCCACCACAACCCTGGGTAAAGTGTTCCAGTGATTAATTACTCTCACGGTTATAATTTTATGCCTCATTTCCAGTCTGAATTTGTCTAGCTCCAGCTTATAGCCATTGGACCTTGTTAGATTTTTGTCTGCTAGAATGAAGAGCCCATTATCAAATATTTGCTCCTCATATATGTACTTACAGACTGTGATCAAGTCACCCCTTAACTGTCTCTTTGTTTAGCTAAATAGATTGAGCTCCTAGAGCCTCTTTTCCTGTTTATTCGGCCATTCAGCAGGTGTGACTGACACCCAGATGGTTCATTACCATTGCCTGTGGTTTAAATCAAGGTTATCTCCTTAGTTTTTCAGGTATCATGCAAGAAGCAGGGGCTGAGGGATGGTGCAGAGTAGACTGACATGAACTCTTGTTGCATACAGAGAGCGGCAACACAATCCACAAGATCTAACAAAACCAACCAGTACTCTGAGGAGCAAAAGGAGATGCAGAGCTGAGGGACAGCAGCTTCTCCTATAACTGCCTGAAGCAACTCAGGTCAGAGGGACTATGTCTGATCTTCTATGAATCCCATTGGGCAAAGGGATACCCAGAACAGAGACCCTGGGTTCTCTCCTAACTGGTGACTCTCTCAACTGAAGCCCACAGCAAAAATTTGAAGTTCTCACCAAATCTCCTGATGATCGTGCGACTGGTTCTCTGGCTTTGCTGTGAGTAGTTTATGGATATTCTACATGTTATTTTTAGATGAGACTGACGACAAAATATTTGAGCCGTGTCCCCTTCATTAAACAGGAACATTTTAATGACTGGTCTAAATTAGAAAATAAGGCTAAGGTTTGCCAAGCTACCTAAGAGATTTGAACACACGGTTCTCATTCATCTTAACAGGAATTGGGAGTCCAGATCCTTTAAGAAGCTTTTAAAATCTCAGCCTTAATTTTATACACACACACACATAAAGGTTAAAATTCTATCTTTAATGACACCATTGCAAATCAAGAGTAACTCCACTTTACCTCAACAGAGTTACTTTGGACTTTGATCTGTATAACTTTAGAGCAGAATCTGGCCCTTTCATAAATATAAAGGGAAGGGTAACCACCTTTCTCTATACAGAACTATAAAATCCCTCCTGGCCAGAGGCAAAATCCTTTCACCTGTAAAGGGTTAAGAAGCTAAGATAACCTCGCTGGCACCTGACATAAAATGACCAATGAGGAGACAAGATACTTTCAAAGCTGGAGGGGGGCGGGGAAACAAAGGGTCTGTTTGTCTGTGTGATGCTTTTGCCAGGAACAGACAGGAATGCAGCTCAGAACTCCTGTAAAAAGTTAGTAAGTAATCTAGCTAGAAATGCTTTAGATTTCTTTTGTTTAATGGCTGGTAAATAAGCTGTGCTGAATGGAATGTATATTCCTGTTTTTGTGTCTTTTTGTAACTTAAGGTTTTGTCTAGAGGGATTCTCTATCTTTTGAATCTGATTACCCTGTAAGGTTTTTACCATCCTGATTTTACAGAGGTGATTCTTTTACTTTTTCTTTAATTACAATTCTTCTTTTAAGAACCTGATTGATTTTTCATTGTTCTTTAGAGCCAAGGGTTTGGGTCTGTGCTCACCTGTGCAAATTGGTGAGGGTTTTTATCAAGCCTTCCCCAGGAAAGGGGGTGTAGGGCTTGGGGGGATATTTTGGGGGGAAGACATCTCCAAGTGGGCTCTTTCCCTGTTCTTTGTTTAACATGCTTGGTGGTGGCAGAATAGGGTTCAAGGACAAGGCAAAGTTTGTACCTTGGGGAAGTTTTTAACCTAAGCTGGTAAGAATAAGCTTAGGGGGTCTTTCATGCAGATCCCCACATCTGTACCCTAGAGTTCAGAGTGGGGAAGGAAACTTGACAGGCCCTAAATAAATAATACTCATTGAATAAAAATATCTCTGTTTAGGATCAACCACTGCGGAATGGAATTTATTTTGGAAGATTAATAATCTTTAAATTAAAGAGATCTTTTTAGTCATTTAATGTTTTGCAAATGCCGGAACTTCCAAACTAATGGGGAACATGAAATCCACTTGAATAATTCAAAATGTAAATGAGCAGGAATCATGGTAGTGAAAGGTGGCTGAATTCCATATATATTTATTTGTGATATAAGAAAAAATGAATCAGATTAATTATTTATAATAAATAATCTGATCTGTTTCAGTTTGCAGGTAAGAACAGATACCTTGCCAAATATTTATTTAAATCATTCGAAAAAATATTAAATTGTTATACCTACCCTGTTTTACTTATTAAGCACAAGTCTTTTCCTTTTACTTGCTTTCAGTGGTCTAGCTAGCAAGCATTGTGACTTTAGGTGCTGAGTTAAAGGGGAGCAGAATGGGGGCTTTTGATGGTAGTGAAGATTCCAGTAGTTGAGAATATGTTCTGACTTCATTTAAAAACAGCATAACATTTTAAAAATCTTCCTCCTTTCACATGCTCAGACTTTCCTTTAAAAAACTCCCTTTAAAAATCAAATTGCTATGATTAGTCACAGCCCTCAAGAAAAATTTTTATTTTTAATTGTTTGAGCCAAATCCCTTTAACTGTGTATGTGACAGCAGAAAAACAGCAATAAAACAAAATATGACTGACTAATTTTCACATGGATAATTCATATGTAGTGGAAATATAGAAGCTGCAATTTTCCAGGTGACTAGGCCTCCCTCTGATATTAAATAATTTCAGAATGGGCCAATTTAGTACAAGAAGACAGCATGGAAGGAGTTATACTAGAATTTAAAAAGGAACACATCTAGAATACTGCAAGGAGCTCTCAGTGAGGTAAACTTCTATACTCATACAGAGCCCCAATGAAACTGGGATTGAGACCTTAGTTTGAATCTAGGCTTGGAGACAAGCGGTGCCCCTTTCTGTAATCCTTATTTACCTAGTAGTGTGTGATGTTATTCAGCCTCATGTGTCAAGTAATGAGAATGTTCGAGGGGCAGAATAAACCCTGGATTTTCTTTCCTTTTTGTATTTGAAATATCAGAATAGCATTTTGCCCAACCACACTACCATTTCTGCATTACCATGGTCCTCAACCTTTGTTCATTTGCAGACCCCTAAAAAATTTTGAATGGAGATGCAGACCCCTTTGGAAATCTTAGACATTTGATCTGGGACTGCAGACCACAAGTTGAAAACCACTGTTCTATGGCAACAACAACCTTTCGCAGACCCCTTAGACATAGGCTGAAGATCACTGTGTTTTACATTGCCTTTATGTCTCATAAGAGAAAATAATATGTGGATAAAAATATTATCTCAAGGGATCAGAGATGAGAATCTGCCCTGACCCCATTCTAGTCACTGGCGACTCCTAATTTATCCAAGAGCAACAAAGAACAAAACCTGAGCCTCTGCCTTTACTTAAAACTAAAATTGTTCCTTTATTTTACAGGTTTTCATTTCACAAACCAAGAAATCTGCTGCTCTCCCGGTGAGTATTTGTGCCACATACCTAGAGCAGAAATGCAACGACACAGCAGAAAAAACGTGCAGTTTCTGAAAGACTAGCAATTAATTCTTGGGACAGAAATCGTGAAGAGCTCTATGGGGTTATGTGGATTTGGTTAAAAACTGTTAATTGATTATTAGATGAACTTCTCTACATTGGGTGAATTATTTATTTACCCCAAATTGCACTGGAACATCTACAAAGCTGGAAGAACACTGTGCAAAAAGTCTTTGGCAGATAATTAATTTGATAGCAATGGTGTAACTGATCAAACAGTACATTGACTGATGGTTGGTCGACCAGCAGTAGCAACGCATGTGAATTGCTCTTAATCAGCAAATGCTCCTGGGTTCAAACAGCTAAAAAAGGATGGCAGTAAAATTACTAGGCAGGAATAAAAATAACAAATAATAATGAAAAGGATGATTTATTGGGAATTTTCCCCCAAGCCAAGGCCTCAGGCTTCTGTTCTGGATCTAGGTCCATGCAGTTTTTCACAACCGCTCTGCACCCCTTGGAGGTCTGGCAACCCCTATAGGGAGCTGGAATATAGTGGACTTTTGCACAAGATCCTTTCAACCTCATTTGGAGGCAGCGGGTATCATAATGCCGCTCAGCAAACCCAACCTACTGCAAACTACTGCACTGACAAGGCAGGTGTGTTATTTTGCTTGTCGTAGACAGTGCCTGTATCAAAAATAGCTCGAACTTTCCTCCCTAAACCTCCAGTGATGGAAGGATAGGTCAGTGTCATTTGGAGGTTTGGGGAGGAAGGATCTGGACTGTAATCAGGAGTAGGGAACAACAGCTTGTAGTCCACTGTCTGTCTAATCTGGAATTTGTAGCTCAGGACTGTCTATGACTTTAGCAATTGGAACAACCTCTGTACAGTTAAAATTATGGCAGCCTATCTTTTGTGGCCACAGATAAGCTGGAACAGTTTATTTTCAAATGTTTGATTTTCTTATCAATCTATCCCCAGTTCTTAACTTTCTGGTTTGTTATTCTCTCTTCTTTTACTAACTATAAATGTCTACATGGATTTTTACCTGTAGGTTACTGATATCTACTCTCAACCTTTACTTGCCTGCACAAAGTTTTTGTCTGGGAATTGCCTTAGTTGAAAAAACAAAAATTGCTAACATAGGAATTGGGAGAGCAGGGGGCTTGAAATGGAAGGATTAGGGTTCCTGCTGAATTTATGAGGACCAAGACCACATCAAGAAAGGATGTGGAGGCTGCCTTGTGTAATTAGGGAGGCACATGCAAAAGAAGGAAGCCCTTCTTAGGTTAATGAGGTCTGTAGGCTTTGAAGCATGAGTACAGCAAAGGAGTTGTGGGAGACAGGACATCACCCCACCTTCATTCCTATGGATCCCCTGAGGTCCACAACCCAGATCCAAAACCCATTGGAATCAATGGAAGTCTTTCCACTGACTTCAACAGACTTTTGACTGGCCCATGTCTGAGGAGAGCCCCACTTCAACAGACACTGGAAAAGGGAGGGGGGCAGGGCTCCAGATGGATAATTGCCTCAGCCCCCTGGCAAGCCGGAGAGGTCAGCATTGCCCCACCCCACCAACCACCTCTAGCACTAGGAGACTCCTCAAGGATCACCTAAACCCAACCTCCTTCCTCCACAGGTAGGAGGCCAACCATGTGTCCCCATCCCTCCATGAGCTCTCTGGGCCAATGTTGCTGTCAGGATTTTATAAAGGCCCCAAAATCAGGCTGGTTGCCTCATACATTGGGCCAAAAATCTCTGCTAAAGTCCTTAGAGCACTGGCAGGTTACACCATCAGGGAATTAGACCCATTGTATTTAGCATAATGTTTTGTCTACTTAGGCAACCTCTGTGCTCCTCAGCTACTTCTAGGCAAGGCATCCAGTGAGGAAGGGGACACCGTGGTGCTGAAATGTAAAGTACCTCCCCTTTCTACTTTTTCCCATGTTATTTTCTGTAAATATGGGAAGGATCTTGCAAGTTGGCCAATGCAGGAAAGCAAATTTGCCTACGACTATAAAGTGAGGGCAAACAGCGCAGGGAGATTTACCTGTTTGTATCAGCACAAGGATCCTCAGAATCAGGAAAAGAATTCACTTCTAAGTGCCAACCTGTCAAGGTTCCTTCCCCACTCTGAACTCTAGGGTACAGATGTGGGGACCTGCATGAAAACCCCACTAAGCTTATTTTCACCAGCTTAAGTTAAAACTTCCCCAAGGTACAAACTATTTTACCTTTTGTCCCTGGACTTTATTGATGCCACCACCAAGCGTCTAACAAATATAACAAGGAAAGAGCCCACTTGGAAACATCTTTCCCTCCAAGCCGTACACCCCCTTTCCTGGGGAAGGCTTGATAAAAATCCTCACCAATTTGCATAGGTGAACACAGACTCAAACCCTTGGATCTTAAGAACAATGAAAAAGCAATCAGGTTCTTAAAAGAAGAATTTTAATTGAAGAAAAAGTAAAAGAATCACCTCTGTAAAATCAGGATGGTAAATACCTTACAGGGTAATCAGATTCAAACCATAGAGAATCCCTCTAGGCTAAACCTTAAATTACAAAAAGACACAAAACAGGAATATACATTCCATTCAGCACAATTTATTTTATCAGCCATTTAAACAAAACAGAATCTAATGCATATCTAAACAGATTGCTCACTGATTTTTTACAAAAAAAGAAAAGGAGTACTTGTGGCACCTTAGAGACTAACCAATTTATTTGAGCATAAGCTTTCGTGAGCTACAGCTCACTTCATCGGATGCATGTGAGCTGTAGCTCACGAAAGCTTATGCTCAAATAAATTGGTTAGTCTCTAAGGTGCCACAAGTACTCCTTTTCTTTTTGCGAATACAGACTAACACGGCTGTTACTCTAAAACCTGATTTTTTACAGGCGGTCTGACCTGCATTCCTGCTCTGGTCCAGGCAAAAGACAATACAGACAGAGAGAACACTTTGTCCCCCTCCCCCCCCAGCTTTGAAAGTATCTTGTCTCCTCATTGGTCATTTTGGTCAGGTGCCAGCGAGGTTATCTTAGCTTCTTAACGCTTTACAGGTGAAAGGGTTTTTTTCCTCTGGCCAGGAGGGATTTAAAGGTGTTTACCCATCCCTTTATATTTATGACACACCCTGAACCTGGTAAGACACTAAACTGATCCTATTTATACAAAAATTCTCCGGTATTAGGTGTAGCCCAGATGGACTACATAAGAATGGCCATAATGGGCCAAACCAATGGTCCATCTGGCCCAGTATCCTGTCTTCTGACAGTGGTCAGTGCCAGGCTCTTCAGAGGGAATGAACACAACAGGCAATCACTGAGTGATCGATCCCCTGTCATCCACTCCCAGCTTCTGACAGGTGGAGCTTTAGGGACACCCAGAGCATGGGGTTGCATCCCTGACCTTCCTGGCTAATAGCCATTGATGGACCTGTCCTCTATGAACTTATCTAGTTCTTTTTTGAACCCTGTTATTCCTTTGGACTTCACAACACCTCATGGCAATGAGTTCTATGGGATGACACTGCATTGGAAGTACTTCCTTGTGTATGTTTTAAACCTGGCACCTATTGATTTCATTGGGTGACCCCTGGATAGCAAGTGAGATCAAAGGGGCCCATCCAAATCTCCTGCAAATGGCTCAGGAATGTTGTTGTTTATGGACTGAGGGAGATAAAGAGTGTAAAGGGGGCCCTAATTTTTCAGGGCACCGGTTTGCATGGGGATGTCTCTGCCAGGGGGGAATGGAAGGTGTGTCACCTTTATGTATTTTGGAGTGTGCTCACACACAGTTGAGCAACCTGCACTGACTATCGTGGTGAGTTAGCAGGGCTACCTGGTTGTCCATACAAGCCCCTTCCTACGTGCTCCCAGACACAGGTGCCATTTGCACTAAGGGTATTCCTGAGAGGACTTATTTCTCCAGTCCCTTTGCATCAGCCTAACTGCAGTGAATGGACCAGCAGCAATGAATTAAACTCAAAATGTTTAATTCAATTATTAGGCCACAGAAAATGACTAGGGGCCTGAATGGAGTTAAATAGAACACAGTCTTACTCACCGGAGCCTTGTGACTTTCCGGCCCTGTTCATGATTTAATGTATTCCACTAGACTTTCAGGAGACTGAGGACCCAAACAACCACAGCTAAGAGACAACTGTTCCATTTCAGAATGTCAATTCAAAGCCTGGCAGAAAATAGATCCACTAGAAACATCTCATTTTGGCTTTGTCAAAATTGAAATTTTCCATAAGAAATTGTTGATTTTGAGCAATCTCTTTTTTTGTGTGTGTAAAATTGTGTGTAAAATTGAAATGAAAATGTTGAATCATGCCATGTTGTTCTAAGCCACTGAAGTGTTTTCATTTTGACAGTCCTGATTTGAAACGTTTCAGAGTGTTCCGTTTCATGAACATTTTTGATATTTCGATTCTTCATTCCAATTTAGAATGGAAAGTGATTTTGAAATAGCAAAATTTCCCATGAAAGAAAAACTGTGTCTTTCCAACAGCTATAGTGGAAACCACTTAAATTCTCTGACTAAACTTATTGAACTGGAGGTTTTTCTTCCTTTCATTATATTGGATCATGAGCAATGACTATTTCATTTTAAGCATTATTATAGTTTCAAAGCAGATTTATGCAAGGATTTCAGATGAACACATTAATTTATGCATGACGAGCTCTGCATCCACTCCGCAGATGAAACACCCACTTCCAACAGAACTTCCCCTCTTTCCCATGGTAAGTGAAGTTAGTTATGATTGTAGGTGGCTTGCATACAACATATAAAGCTGTTTTTGTAAAATATAGGTAATCCCAGCCAAGGATTGGGTCCAACAGATCATAGAATCATAGAATATCAGGGTTGGAAGGGACCTCAGGAGGTCATCTAGTCCAACCCCCTGCTCAAAGCAGGACCAATCCCCAATTAAATCATCCCAGCCAGGGCTTTGTCAAGCCTGACCTTAAAAACTTCTAAGGAAGGAGATTCTACCACCTCCCTAGGTAACGCATTCCAGTGTTTCACCACCCTCCTAGTGAAAAAGTTTTTCCTAATATCCAACCTAAACCTCCCCCACTGCAACTTGAGACCATTACTCCTTGTCCTGTCATCTGTTACCACTGAGAATAGTCTAGAACCATCCTCTCTGGAACTACCTCTCAGGTAGTTGAAAGCAGCTATCAAATCCCCCCTCATTCTTCTCTTCTGCAGACTAAACAATCCCAGTTCCCTCAGCCTCTCCTCATAAGTAATGTGTTCCAGACCCCTAATCATTTTTGTTGCCCTTCGCTGGACTCTCTCCAATTTATCCACATCCTTCTTGTAGTGTGGGGCCCAAAACTGGACACAGTACTCCAGATGAGGCCTCACCAATGTCGAATAGAGGGGAACGATCACGTCCTTCATCTGCTCGCTATGCCCCTACTTATACATCCCAAAATGCCATTGGCCTTCTTGGCAACAAGGGCACACTGCTGACTCATATCCAGCTTCTCGTCCACTGTAACCCCTAGGTCCTTTTCCGCAGAACTGCTGCCTAGCCATTCGGTCCCTAGTCTGTAGCGGTGCATTGGGTTCTTCCATCCTAAGTGCAGGACCCTGCACTTGTCCTTGTTGAACCTCATCAGATTTCTTTTGGCCCAATCCTCTAATTTGTCTAGGTCCCTCTGTATCCTATCCCTGCCCTCCAGCGTATCTACCACTCCTCCTAGTTTAGTATCATCCACAAATTTGCTGAGAGTGCAATCCACACCATCCTCCAGATCATTTATGAAGATATTGAGCAAAACCAGACCCAGGACCGACCCCTGGGGCACTCCACTTGACACCGGCTGCCAACTAGACATGGAGCCATTGATCACTACCCGTTGAGCCCGACAATCTAGCCAACTTGCTACCCACCTTATAGTGCATTCATCCAGCCCGTACTTCTTTAACTTGCTGACAAGAATACTGTGGGAGACCGTGTCAAAAGCTTTGCTAAAGTCAAGAAACAATACATCCACTGCTTTCCCTTCATCCACAGAACCAGTAATCTCATCATAGAAGGCGATTAGATTAGTCAGGCATGACCTTCCCTTGGTGAATCCATGCTGACTGTTCCTGATCACTTTCCTCTCATGTAAGTGCTTCAGGATTGATTCTTTGAGGACCTGCTCCATGATTTTTCCAGGGACTGAGGTGAGGCTGACTGGCCTGTAGTTCCCAGGATCCTCCTTCTTCCCTTTTTTAAAGATGGGCACTACATTAGCCTTTTTCCAGTCATCTGGGACTTCCCCCGTTCGCCACGAGTTTTCAGAGATAATGGCCAATGGCTCTGCAATCACAGCCGCCAATTCCTTTAGCACTCTCGGATGCAACTCGTCCGGCCCCATGGACTTGTGCGCGTCCAGCTTTTCTAAATAGTCCCTAACCACCTCTTTCTCCACAGAGGGCTGGCCATCTACTCCCCATGCTGTGATGCCCAGCGCAGCAGTCTGGGAGCTGACCTTGTTAGTGAAGACAGAGGCAAAAAAAGCATTGAGATCCTGAACCCAGATCCACCATCATCAATCTACCAGATTGTTTAATTAACTTCTGTGCTGAAATCCAGTACAAGGCTTTGAAAACTTAAATGCATAGACTTTGTGCTGGCCCAGGTGTGAATTTCTCTCATTGTGTCTTTGGCATGGCATTCCTCTAGCATTGTTTGGTCAAATAATGTCCTGAGAAAAACCATGAAGAATGAATAGACCTGTAGCAACTATTCTGACCCTTCCTTTGTGGTTTGGCAGTTTCTTTGTTGGGGCAGCTAGTGTTCAAATGCAGCTAATCACATTGTCTGTGGCAGCCAGCCTCCAGTTTGAATTATAGCTGGAAGGAGATAAGCAATGCTGAAGTTGGTTCCCCCTAAAATATGGACCAGTCACATCCCCCAAAATCTATACAGCTGCCCATCCATAAGACACATTCAGTTCTCTCACCAGCTAATGCGTCCAGCGAAGCTCAGGGATGATGCATAAAATGGGGCAAATTAAACACAGAGCTGATCGAAAAACAGAATTTCTGTTCTGTGGGACAGTCTGGTACTTCAGCATTTGTTTTCAACAAAAGTTGAAATGGCAAAATTCTGAACGTTTTTGATTTGGAAATGTGAAAAATGGAACATTTTGACATTTTCTCCCAAAATAAAACACTTTGACGTTCCTGAATCAAAACATTTCATTTCATTTTTTTCTACATTGATTTCTGTGTCCACTTCAGTTGCCACATGGCATCATGGGAGTCCCCTGGCCACAGGGCATCATGGGAGTTGTAGTCTGTCCAGGGAGAATGGAGGCATGACACATCCAAACTACTGTTTCTATGTAGGCACCACAGTAGCTCAGACAGACTAACCCTGAACTGAACTGAAACATTTTATTTTGATTTTCCCAATGGAAAATTTTAAAGAATCAACAAAATCTACATTTTCACGTGGAAAATTTCAGTTTGCCAGAAATCACATTTTCATAAACATCTGGATGGAAAAATTCTGACCAGCTCTAGTTGTACATCAAATGCCCCATTTACCTTGATGCCTGATATGTCTCCGTATCCTGCTCCCATTTCCATGCCTTCTCCCAGGCTGTCCCCTGTGTATGGAACACCCTGTCATTGCCAGTTTGCCACTGCATCCTGCTCCCTACATTCACATCCCTCCTTAGTCCTCAGCTCGGCTCCTCTGGCCCATTAGAACTCTCTACGGTCAGAGTTCAGCTTGTCTCTGCAGAAGACAGATCTTGTTCGGGGTGCAGTCCTAGACTTCTCCAGGAACCAAGGACCATCACAAACCTCTGCACCTTCCACTCCAAGCGCCAAATGCATTTCTTCCACTTGCCATCTCCAACATAAATACAGAGCAATATATATATTTTTAAAAGCCCTACAAAACAATACTCTTCACACACTTCTCCCCCTAGGGAAAGGATGAGAGAACAAACAACGTGTGACAGATGTGCAGTCATGTCACTTAATTCATTACTGGAAGGTGCTTAGATACTACAGTGATGAGTGCCACATAAAAACCTATATAGAATAGAATTAAGAAACCCCCACAAAAAGAGAGCTAGTAATATTAATGAGAGAAATTCATACACTATCTCATGCCATTTCTCCCTTTATTTCTCTGCTAATTTCTGATTTTTTTCCTCTTGGTGTCTCCTTTGTGCTGACATTGTACCATTTCTTTTCTAGGATTAATACTGGGAATTATCATTCCTTCTTTCCTACTCCTAGTAGTGGTGTGTTCCCTTTTGGCGAGAAAAGATAAGACTCATGTTTATCACTGCCCACAACAGCACAGACAAACGTTGAAAAATAGTTGTAAAATTGGTGTAAGACTTTGCGGGTTCAGTACTAAAATCCTGCAAAGGAGAACTGCTGGCAGGACAATGCAGCAGCACAGCTAGCCAATAGCAAGCACCAGTGTAAATGTGGTGAATAATTTTTCTGACAATAATTAATGTAAATGATCATAATTAATGTAATGTCATGCTGAAAGCTGGAGATGGAGGCGTTGTCATGGTGACAGAGCCAGTGCACCTCTGTCCCCTTTCTGTGAGCTCATCCCCTCAGGTGCCAGGACTTGTGTCTTTACCTCTCCTGTGGTAGAATGATGCAGTTGTCCTGCTCTCAGACTGGGCCCAGGGCTACAGCATCCCATGTATCTACTCTGCTTACCCAGAAGGTCCGACTGGGTTCAGAATTGGCAGTTCTTCCTTCAGGAGTCTATGACCAGTGGGGAATAGAGTGACTCAGAATCACCAGCCTTCTTCAGACAAGTGTTATTTAATTTTAACAATAGGCACAAAGCATAACATCAGACCAACACTTTAAACCAACAATCTGCACACCTGTCTGGCTTACCTAAAGCCCAACCCTCTCTGACAGTGATTCAGGCAGGTCTAGCCTCTTCAGATATTCCCCAGCCAGTGCCTATGTCAGTCTGATCAGCTCCCCAGCTGTTCCCACCTTCCCTAGTAAGAAAGTCACTTTTATCCAGCCAGAATTCCTTTGTCTTCTCCAGTTCTCGGCTTTTGGGTCCTGCTAATCCAAAGCCAATTGGATGGGCCCAGCAGCCTGTCACCCCAGGGCGATGGCTCTGCCATTGTCCTGTAACAACTCTCAAGTGTTTGCTTATGTTTGCATAATGTCTTATCACAAATAATTGCTTTCCTGCTTGTTTCCCAATAGTCGTGCTGAGATAGCACAGCATAGCCATTTAATAAGAATCCCAATAACCAGGTCAATATGCAGTAGACACGAAGTATGGCAAAGCATCCCCAAGTCACTCACAAATGTAACTTAGCATGTTCACACACAGACTAAGGTGGCACAGTGCATTTGTCTAAGGCAGGATTGTCCAAAGAGCTTAAGGGGTTTAGGCCCCCAGTTCTTGCTTACTTTCAATCGGATTTGAGTTCCTCAATAGGAGAGGACTCAAAGAAGAGCCACAAAAATGATTAAAGGGTTAGAAAACCTGTCTTACAGTGATAGAGTCAGGAGCTCAATCTATTTATCTTAACAAAGAGAAGGTTACAGTCTATAAGTACCTACATGGGGAACAAATATTTAATAATGAGCTCTTCAATTTAGTAGATAAAGGGCTCATACAGTCCAATGACCCCACACATGGGGATCAGTTAGACCCTGAGCAAGTGAGCAAGAACCAGCCAGCCAAGCACCTCAGAGAGATGATGCTCAGTCCCACCTCAGAGCCCCTGTCAGGAAGTGGGGCCTGCAGCAAAGTCAGTCTCTGAGCATCCTAACAAGTGCAGTAAAATCCTTAACAAATATCACATCCAACCAGACCAGGACACACCAACTCAAAGCTGTACCAGACCCTGTCAGAACAATAGGTGCAAACATATCTCCCCTACTATAATGATCAACACCCCCCCCCAACACACCTTTCATGATCTATGGGTCCTACACCTGCCTAGCGTATCATGTGGTGTACCTCATCCAGTGCACTAAATGCCCCAATAACAACTATGTGGGTGAAACCAGACAATCACTACACTTTTAAATGAACTCACACAGGAAAATGATAAAAGACAAAAACAGCATATCATCTGTGAGTGAACACTTTTCACAGAGCAATCACTCCACATCTGACCTCTCAGTCATCAGCCTCACAGGAAACCTGCATAACACTTACAAAAGACAAGTCTGGGAGCTTAAATTCATAACTTTGCTAGACATTGAAAATCATGGACTGAGCAGAGACACTGGATTAATGGCTTATTACAACAGTCTGTAACCCACTAACCCACCTTTTTGTCCTATGACTACAGGGATGTAAATGAGCCAAATCACCTTGAATGGTCCCTTAGAATATGTGCTAATGACTTATGCTAAGCTATCTATTTGATCTTGCATTTAGCTATGACGCTCTGAGTACCTTTCCGAGATGGGAAGGAGAGCTCTGTGTAGCTAAAAAGCTTGTCTCTCTCCCCAACAGAAGTCTGGTTCAATAAAAGATATTACCTCATCCACTTTCTCTATCCATTATTCATAATTAAAAGTTTCACCACATCTGGTGAATGAATTGACTGTGTATAGTGGAGAATCTACTGAACACAGCTGCTCTACCAGATCATTTTGGATTTTCTAGCCCCAGCAATAGAACTAAATAATATTGAAAGAAGGGTTTTTTCCCCAAAACTATTTACATTTCTGTTCTATCTAGGTTCTTATTCTGCACTCATCACTGTAGTATCTGAGCACCTTCCAGTCACGCATTGAGCGATGTGACTGCACATCTGTATAGTCTCTCATCTTCTCCCAAGGGAGAGAAGAGTGTGCAGTGGAGTGGAGTAAAATGTTTTTTCGTGGAACACTTCAGAGTGTAAGAATCCTGTGTACTAATGGGGTTGACAGGGGTGGATGGATAAATTCAGTGTATAGATCAACAGAGATAAACAATATGTATCGCTTCTACATACATACCTAGCCTTGTCCTGTTCTCATGGAAAGCAAAATCAAGATAGCCGTGAGGAGCCACAGACTGCGTGTGCTTGTGGCCGTTGTTTAGTTCATGTGGTAATGTGCACAGACTTTACATAACATTTTCAGTTTACTTTTCAGTTCTATCGAAGTGGAGAGATACGAGGTAGGTTGCGATCACCCCTCGGCTAACATGTCTAGCTGATATGTGGCCCACACAAACACCCGTCATGGAGACTGGCTTTTCAAAAGGGCCTAAGGCATCAAAGGGTTCTAAATCCCAATTTGATGGGAGCTGAGTGCCTAATTCCCGTAGGCCCCATTGAGAATCCCAGCCAGAATGGTAGCGCTCAAACCACCACACACCATGACAGTGCCCTCCCGGGGCTCGTGGGATGAGAGCTCCCCTTCCTGGTTCAATCACTTCAAACTGCAGCTTCCTCCCATCCCCATCTTTAGCACCAGGGGCTACAGAGCACCATATGGGGATGGGGGGGGCACAAGGAGTGGGGTTGGGTTCTGCCCCTGGGGATGGTCTGGGGTGGGGCAGAAGTTGGAGATCCAGCCCAACCCCCAGCATCTCCTGTCCCATAGGGCTGGCCCTGCTCTCCACTCTGGCCTGTTGGCTCTCACCAGTGAGTGCAGGCGAAGTTCAATAGCCAGCTTGTCCCCTACCTGGCATTCACACCGCCAGATCACCTGCCCCGATCTGGGCTGTAGCTGGCCAAAAAGTGGTTGGGTCATGGCCTGGGTGCCCCTGACTAGCACCAATCAGAGCTGGTCAGGACATTTTTGACAATTTTGTCAACAAATATTGATTAATGGAAACCTAAATTTTTGCTGAAATCTATAGGTTTCAATTACACTTTTCTAAGGAAGGTTTCCTAGGTTCCAGAATGGAATTGTTGTCCTACAATGTCCAATACTCTCGTGGGTAGGCCATTCCCCTAGGCTGTGGGAGACCCAAGTTCAAGTCCTGAATAAGACTGCCCTAACAGAGGTTATGGAGCCAGTTTATCTCTCTGCCCCAGTGACTCTTCAATTGGTTATACACAGTGGACAACCTTCAACAGACGAGACTGAGGGTGCCCCATGGCAGACTGTCCCATAGCTCAGTTGTCAGGCTCTCACCCGGTTTAAGTCTCTGATCCACATTGAGTAGAGCAGAGATGTGACCTGGACCTCCCATTTCCCAGGGGGAGCACCACAAGCAGGGGCAGCTGCTGACCTCCCTGGCTATGTTGTGCTCACATTTTTCCACAGGGAACAGAGTCCAAGTGAGGAGAGTGTCAAGAGCCCTGGAAATCAGCTTGAGTGTAAGATGCTGCTTCCCTCAGTGCTTCAATTGGTGTTTGGGTAAAAGGGTGCGGGACAGAAGAGTCAAAGCAGGGTGACAGCCGGGCCTACTGGGACTTCCCAATGAGACTAGACTTGATGCCAGGTTTGAAGCAGGAGCTGAAATAAAGGTTAACTACAGCTTGTTGTTAAATGCCAATTATGGGGGGATGGGGAGTGAAAAATGTCCATTTCCCTCTGAAATTTCCTAAAAAAAATATTGTTGTTGTTTTTCAACAAAAGGAAAAGAAAAACAAAACAAAGGGGCAGGGGATTGTTTTTGAAATCTTTTCAGTTAAAAAAAAATCATCGAAAAAAATGGAAAACTTTGGACCAAACTGAAAATTTTCTGCAAACATTTTCATATTGGTCAAATAGCCATTTTTAAATATATATTTTAAAAAAGTTTCAGCAGCATCATTTGAACCAGCTCTAGGGTTAAAACAAGTTCTCTGGCATTTCAATGGAAGGTTATACCGATGTAGTCAATGTCTTTCCTCAGATGCCATGATTGTTGGATTTGGCAGGGCCAGCACTACAGTAAGTGAAAGTATAAAAGTTATTAATTATTTATTGGCATTTCCATAGTGCCAGGAAACTGCACAGTTCAGTCTGCTTCTGAGTCAGCCTTTTGTAGCTGATATATTGACCAGAAAGTGTTAAAATGTGAAACACATCAAACCCTAACAGTTGGTCTGACTGGGGTCTGGCTTAATGCATCAGAACTGGCTGTTTTACCATTGTTTCCTAGGAAAATAATTGTAATTCTCATTCCCCATCAACCTCCCTCTTCCCCAAATCAAATAAAAAAAAACTCTACAAGGCCTCTCCACAGCAAGGGCAAAAAAACAAAATAAATCTGGTGTCTGAAAGCCATGCTCCTTTGGATGTGTCAGCCAAAAATGGAAACCTCCAGATCTCCAAAAGACCTCATCCAATTTGAATCAAACTTTCCAAAATGTCCCACCCTCTTGGGGGAGAGGTGCCATAGACAACATCAGATGGGTTGGTTTGATATCACTGAAGCAAGAGATGTGAAGATTTGGGGTGGAGGCTAAAACTGGACTTATAACGAGAAGCTGGCTTCAATGTAACAGAGGAAATTGATTAATAGTAGGTAAAATTTTCAAAAGTGCCGAAGTGACTTAGGTGGCTAAATCCTATTCAAAGACAGTAGAATTTAGGCTCCTAATCACTTTGGGCTTGTCTATACATCATGGCAATACACACCAGAATGGAGTCAATTCTAAAGCACACCAACGTATTACTCAAGACAGTTAAGTCCAAAGCTATTACTCAAGATAGTTAAGACTGCAAAGAACTACAAACGGATCTCACAAAACTGGGTGACTGGGCAACAAAATGGCAGATGAAATTCAATGTTGATAAATGCAAAGCAATGCACATTGGAAAACATAATCCCAACTATACATATAAAATTATGGGGGTCTAAATTAGCTGTTACCACTCAAGAAGAGATCTTGGAGTCATTGTGGATAGTTCTCTGAAAACATCCACTCAATGTGAAGCGGCAGCCAAATAAGCTAACAGAATGTTGGGAATCATTAAGAAGGGATAGGTAATAGAAAATATCAAAATACGACTATATAAATCCATGGTATGCTCACACCCAGAATACTGTGTGTAGTTCTGGATGCCCCATCTCAAAACAGATATATTCGAATTGGAAAAGGTGTAGAGAAGGGCAACAAAAATTATTAGGGGTATGGAACAGCTTCCATATGAGGAGAGATTAAAAATACTGCGTCTTTTCATCTTGGAAAAGACACTACTGAAGGGGGATATGATTGAGGTCTATAAAATCATGACTGGTGTGGAGAAAGTTAATAAGGAAGTGTTATTTACCCCTTCACATAACACACAAACCAGGGTTCACCCAATTAAATTAATAGGCAGCATGTTTAAAGCAAACAAAAGGAAGTTTTTCTTCACACAACACTGAGTCAACCTTTGGAACGCCTTGCCAGGGGATGTTGTGAAGGCCAAGACTATAACAGGGTTCAAAAAATAAATAGATAAATTCATGGAGGATAGGTCCATCAATGGCTATTAGTCAGCATGGTCACCCCATGCTCTGAGTGTCTTTAGCCTCTGATTGTGAGAAACTGGAAGTGGATGACAGGGGATGGATCACTCACTAATTGCCTGTTCTGTTCATTCCCTCTGAAGCACCTGGCATTGGCCACTGTCAGAAGACAGGATACTGGGCTAAATGGACCATTGGTCTGACCCATCATGGCCGTTCTTATGCGCTAACTGGCCCAAGGACACCGTGGTGGCATGCATTAAAAGTTTCCTGATGCACGTTAACATAGCGCTGACTATTCCAAAAAGCACTATATTAATGTGCACTAGGGAACTTTTAGTGCATGCCACCAGGGTCTGCACAGGATGGTTAGTGTGAACCACATCGGTGAGCTTTGGAATTCACACACCCCACTGGTGCATAATGCCATACCATGTTGACAAGCCCTTAGACACTTTTACAATTTTTACTCAATCTCTCGATAGGAAATCTTTCTTTTCATTACAAGTTCTTCTCAACTTTCTTTCACATTATCAGTATCAAAAAGCACTCTCATCGTCCGACGTTACATACTTTTAAAATCCTATCCTGCTTATTTCTTATGGTTCTACTAGCTTCAAGTGGTACGATTTACAAAAGTGCCTAAGGAGGTGAGGAGCATAATACTCCTGAATATCAGAGATGTTTTTAAAATCCCAACCTCGATTTTAGTAGCTAATTTTCCCCCACAGCTATTATTTTATTGTTCTGAGCTAACACAAGTTATTCACTACTCGGCCATTTTGATTAAGCATTCATTTTGTCCCTCTTGTTTATTTATTAAGGGGTCTACTTCATTTTTCTCCTGATAAACATATAAAAGCCTTTATTTCCCCTAACTTCTTTGCCTGTTTCAGAGTAAACAGCTGTGTTAGTCTGTATTCGCAAAAAGAAAAGGAGTACTTGTGGCACCTTAGAGACTAACCAATTTATTTGAGCATAAGCTCCCCAAAAAAACCCACTCTCCTGTTGGTAATAGCTTATCTAAAGTGATCACTCTCCTGACAATGTGTATGATAATCAAGGTGGGCCATTTCCAGCACAAATCCAGGTTTTCTCCCCACCCTATTAATCATAGAATATCAGGGTTGGAAGGGACCTCAGGAGGTCATCTAGTCTAACCCCCTGCTCAAAGCAGGACCAATCCCCAATTAAATCATCCCAGCCAGGGCTTTGTCAAGCCTGACCTTAAAAACTTCTAAGGAAGGAGATTCTACCACCTCCCTAGGTAACGCATTCCAGTGTTTCACCACCCTCCTAGTGAAAAAGTTTTTCCTAATATCCAACCTAAACCTCCCCCACTGCAACTTGAGACCATTACTCCTTGTCCTGTCATCTTCGACCACTGAGAATAGTCTAGAACCATCCTCTTTGGAACCACCTCTCAGGTAGTTGAAAGCAGCTATCAAATCCTCCCTCATTCTTCTCTTCTGCAGACTAAACAATCCCAGTTCCCTCAGCCTCTCCTCAAAAGTCATGTGTTCCAGACCCCTAATCATTTTTCTTGCCCTTACCAACAGGAGAGTGGGTTTGTGGTGGGGTGGGTGGGGAGAAAACCTGGATTTGTGCTGGAAATGTCCCACCTTGATTATCATACACATTGTAAGGAGAGTGATCACTTTAGATAAGCTATTACCAGCAGGAGAGTAGGGTGGGGGGAGAGAAAACCTTTTGTCGTGATAAACACCCATTTTTTCATGGTTTGTGTGTATAAAAACATCTTCTGTATTTTCCACAGTATGCATCCGATGAAGTGAGCTGTAGCTCACGAAAGCTTATGCTCAAATAAATTGGTTAGTCTCTAAGGTGCCACAAGTACTCCTTTTCTTTGCCTGTGTCACCCACACCTGGTCATTACTGCACTCAGTCCCACTCTAGGGTCAATAGACCACCTGTGATGATCCTTAGGGTACCCAGAGTTGCGAGGCACCTTGCTAACGCCTGCTGTTAACTTGAGGAATCGTCTCTGTACCTGCTAGGAGTCAATTGCCTGATGCCACCAGCCAGAGGCAACCCACGTGCGCTCCATTGTCTCTCAGGCCTGCAAGCGCTAGGCAGACTCCAACCCCTGAGAACTCCGAGCAGCCCCCTGTGGTGTCCAGCCCTTTAACCACTCACAGAATGACCAGACCCGCTGTTCCCAAAGGCACAGTACTCCACAGCTTATTAGTTACACCTTAGAAAAAAGCTTCGTGTAGCACACAGCATTTAGTTTATGGAAAAAAACACATATAAGTTTATTTAACAAAGAAGAGCGATTAAATGATAGCCAACAGACATCCTGGAAACAAAGGGTTGCGTATAAACCAAAATCATAATATTCATTGTAGAGCCTAGACTCAGCTAACGAAGGCATTGCTCACCCAAAGTCCTTCTCACCGCATTTTTTAACGCAGGTGGCTGAGACCCTCCTTTCATGACACCAAGCCCGCTGGCAGCTTGAACCCCCAGGTGAAGGATACCAGAGGGTCTTTCTGCACTCCTACATATCATAGTATCATAGGACTGGAAGGGATCTCCAGAGGTCATCTAGTCCAGCCCCCTGCATTCATGGCAGGACTAAGTATTATCTCAGACCAGTCTTTCTTTCTTCACCTTTAAAGCAGCCACCCCATCCCTGCTTTTTACCTCTTCCTGATTATTTTTTATTCTCAGGTCCCCACAATCTCTTTATTAGCATGTGGCTCAGTGTGCTAATAGACTTATTGTAAGACACACAAAACACAATGGTCAGGTACGGAAATAAGCATCTCCCACATCCTGTCTGGTAGAAACGGCCTCAAGGCACGATACCTCTGGGTGACCTGCCTTTAACTACAAGGCCTTAAGAACATAATTTCCAATATACATACATCTCCTTCCATATTACCAGACCCGCTGTAATACACATACACTTCGCACAGGTTATAAGGACCAGTGTGACACAGGCTTTCAGGAGAATCCTCACATGACACACTTTGGTGAACTAGAATGTAAACTCCAGCCCCGTGGGATCCCTGTAACCATTATGCCCCCTGTGCCCTCTGCCAGTTGGCAGCAAGAGGTCTGTGGGTTACACCACCCATCTGGGTTAATAAACCTGCTTCGGCCTTTAGCTCAGGCTGCAGATACTCCCAGTTTTAGATCCAGAAGTCCTGTAGACAATCCTCACTGCTGACAATTCCCCAAGGGATTATACCTGCTTTTCATCCCCACTTGGCCCTTTTATGTGCTCTGCAGCCTTAACAGACTCATTTACACACTATTAATGCATGAGCATATTTTCCGCAGCACTCACAGCCCAGCAGAGAGATGGCGGTGACCTACACAACTGTAGGTCATTGCACAGCACAGACAGCAGCTGGGGAAACAGAATATGACATACATCCATATAGCATATAGAGCACATCTGGCAAGCATGAACCCCTTTGACCTCTCGTATGTGAAATCTTTGGGGAGGGACCCAAGTCACACAGTTTGGTGTTGGAGACAAACCTTACCCTGAGCTTCCCCAAAGTTCGGAGGAATTCAGATTTGCTATTCTGGTTGGTCCATTCTAGAAATGCTGTTCTAGTCTATGTAGGTTCTTATCCCAGTCTCCCCAAAATAGTATCTGAGAGCCTTCTAGTAGTGCATTCAGCAAGATGACTAACATCTCTCACGCTTGGTTCATTCTCTCTCTCATCTGGCTGGAAAAATGGGTTTTCTGTCCCACAAAAAATTCTGAGATTTCCCAAGAATTTTATCCAGAATCAGGACAAGCAACCTAAAATTTTGAATTTTGTGTATGAAACAAAATTTTAAAAAAAGGTAATTTTGGGTCAACTGAAATGTTTCATTTTGAAAAAATCAAACCATTTCCTTTGGATTTGGACCCTTTGGGGAAAAAAATGTTTTAATATAAAATAAAGTACATTTTGAAATGAAAAGTCATTTTGAAATGAAAAAATCAAAACTTTTCTTTCCAAAAAATGTTGAAATGGGATTTTCCCCCCCACATTTTCTCATATTTTTCAAAAATGTTTAACAAAACTTCATCAAAATTAATACACATGTAGATAATCAGGAATAGCTATTCTGGAAAAACTCCCCATGTAGAAAAGCAACAAGAGGAGAATCAGGTCTTTTTTTTTTTTTTTTTTTGCAGTAATGCATGTACCGAGAATGGAATCATTTCTCCTGCGAGTGGTTATTATTCACATGACTATTCCCATTGCAGTCAGTAGGGCTGCTTGTGAGATTAGGATTATAACACCATCTGCAGCCAGGTAGGACTAGAGCTGAGTGAATAAATGGATCAGTGGCCAAACCAAAAAAACGGGGGGGAAATGGTTTAGTTCATAATCAAAACTGATTTTTTGTTGTTTTGTCTTGCTGAATGTTTGGACTGAATACATGTATACATGACTTCATGTGTGAATGTCAATTCAAAAGAAAATGACAAAATGAAATATTTTGACATTTCCCCCAACAAAATTAGTTTTTTTGTTTGGTTGGTTTTTTACGGAAACTATTTGCTAAAATTTGACCTGAATTTCCAAAGAGTTGGAGCCCTGAAAATATATTTTTTGGAAAAATTATTATTTGCTCATTTTTCCCAGCTCTAATTAAGACACTAAAATACACACACACCAAGTGCTCCTCAAAACCTCGGGTTTAGAAGCAGATAAGTTCTTGAAGCAAAATTTATCCCACACACTTATAAATATAAATGTGTGTCTGTCTGTCTGTTTGATGTATTTTGATATATGTGTATGCATTTCAATTCAGAGTTAGTATCTATGGTTCTAATTTATAGACTCCTAGATTGCAAGGCCAGAAGGGAGGATTGTGTTAATCTAGTCTGACCTCCTGTATAACACAGACCAGAGAACATCCCTGAAATAATTCCTAGATCAGCCCTTTTAAAAAGCATTCAGTCTTGGCCCATCCAGTCTGATGTTGCTGTGAGTCTGAAATGAACAAGGGTTTGAGTTAACGGCCCATTTTCCTTCTGGATTTCAGATAGTGCAGTTGAGTTGCTGTGAATGTTCATTTTTATGATGTTTCTTTCTCACACCCTTTGCAGGTTTTGGTCTCTAATGTGGCTTCTCTGAGAACACTGGCCCAGGGGTCAGGTCTTGCAGACTCTTTGGATTTGTTTTCCTTTTTGTGCATCAGATTTTTTTTTCCTTTTGGGAACATATTCCAACCCTGAGTGACTGATCTGCTTCAGAAGAACAGCAGCTCAGCTCCCCAAAGAACAGAAATCTGTACCCTAGAATCCAGTAACTCATATCAGTCATTCAATAGCTATGACTTTTTCTGAGCAAATGGCACATGAAAAACACAGAATTTAAGGTAGATGAGAATGTCCATATTTCATATTTAACATTATATCAAACTATTTAATGCAGTGTGGCCTGGATTGGAAGCTGGGCTCTAATTCTGGCTGTGCAATCTGGGTGACCTTGGACAAGTCACAGCCCCGCTCTGTGACTCGGTTTCCCCATCTGTGGAGAATGACACGGCCTTCCTTTGTAAAGTGCTTAGAGACCTAGAGAGAGAAAGCACTAGATACAAGCCAACTATTTTTACTACTGATGGCCAGATGCTGCAGCCTCATTACTAACAAGCAGTACCCTACTCCATGAGTGGTTGCCTTGAAATCAGTGGGACTGCTTCAGATAAGATGCTATGAATGGGTGACATTCACTCCGCTGCAGCTCAAGGCCTATATACCATTTATACAGGGGGTAAGAGGCACATAAGCAGTGCATAAGCCTTGTGGGAAGGCGTGAATTTCATCCCATGTAAATAAGGGTTGAAGCATCCACCCTGTAGTGTCTCTCTCCAGTACACAGTAGCTTGCAAACATGTGCTTTCATTTCCCTTCGTATATACTCCAGAGTCGATGATTAGGCCACTTTCCTTCTTTGAAGGAGGCTGCTCTCTTTGGGCTAATACACATGTGATGCTACACGTTACAAACTGCCATGCACTGTGTGATGCTGGAGAAATGTCTCCACAGATTACGCTGCAGACATTTTGCCTGTTCTCTTTCCCTTTCCACATTCACAGCTATGGCCCATTGATTTATGAGGCAGTTTTGCTGTCCAGAGTGTATGTGAGCCACCCCAGACTACCGCAGGCACAGAAGACGAGGTTCTAACCAGCTCATTTAATGTATAACCCATTTTAAGGGGTTCTTTGGATTGAATCTTTCTAGCCTAGAGATATTGACAGAGCTGCGAATTCTGGAATTTCACAAATGTACATTGTTGAGATGAAATTTAAATGTTGTCCTTCAAATAAATGTTGCTTTAGCCCTTGATTTAGAGCCTGCTTTTGTCTTGTGTCTAGTGTGTAGCCACAAAGGAAACACAACAATCCCACTTGCTGGACCATGCTATTTATCATTAATATTTATTATTTATTATCAGGACGATCTTTGAGGTGAAAACACTCCTTTGGGACCCAGAAGATCTGGGTTCAACTCTCAGCTCTGACACAGAGGTCCTCTGTGTTCTTGGGCCAGTCACTTGTGGGCGGATTTTCACAGGTATTTAGACACCTACATGGTACCTCATAGGTAATAGACATGCCTGCAGATGGGCACTTAGCGGGATTCACAAAGGTTTATAGGAACCTAATCCCAGTAGATTCCGATGGGAATTAGACTCACAGGTGCTCTTCCAACTCCAGCTAGGTCCCTATCTGCATCTCTAGGTGCCTAAATACCTGTGAAACTCTGGCCCCAGGTGTGATCCCTCTGGCCTGAAGCACTGGGCGTGGGGATGGGGGTGGGCAGTGGGTGGGTTGGATTTTGCTGTCTGAGAAAGAGACCAAGACGGGTGAGCTGTAGCTCATGAGAAAATTCCGCCCCCATAAGAGAAGCTGTAAGCGGCTAATTGCAGCAGTGACACAGCCTGAAGGGTCGGCCTTCTAGCAGAGGTTTTTCCTGGCTCTCCCCTGTTATCGTCCCCATTATGGCCCAGCTGGAGGCAGCGATGCCAGGTGCTCCTTATCACTGCTCTGCCTCTGGGTCCTTATCTTCCTACCGCAGGGGTTCAAAGTCCAGCAACGGCCTCTCTGGGGTTTGGTGCTTCAGCTCAATTCATTATTCAGACACCTCTGGAGATGGTGAGCAGAGAGTAGCCCTGGTGAGCAGAGAGCTGCTGTCTATGGAAAATAACCCAGTAATAAGGGAAATGGAGGGCCAAAGGGCGGTATACTCGGAGTCTCTGTGCGGAGGTTGGGAGGACAGGGATTGGAGGGCAGGGCTGCTGTGCATTAGACTGAGATGCAGTGTAATAGCCAATGGATTAGTAGATTTCTTCTCTTGGCTGATAATTATGAAGTTAGGAGGCCTAGTTCCAAATTCTCTGTCTAAACTATTGTTTGTCAGAAAAGTGGATTTTCAATTAAACAAAAAGTTTTGCAAAAAAGTATCAGCTTTCCTCCAGCATTTTCATTTCTTTTTTGGAGTACCAAGAGCTGAAAAACTAACATTTTCAGCCAAAATAAAAAAAAAAATAGCACAAAATATTTTGGTTTAGTGGATCAGGGTTGGTTTGTTTGTTTGTTTAATGAAAAGTCAACATTTTACAAGGGGGAAAGGGAAATTCTGACTCACTTTACCAAGATGCAAAGAGGGATTGGACATTTTTATGGATAGCGAGAAGATCCAGAGTTTATAATAGTTACTGCTAAATCAAAGAGTATGAAAGAGATTCTATAGGTCATGCTTCAGGGCTTAAACCAACCTCTAACTACCTGACTTCAGGCTGGGACCATCAGGTTCACCCATCACGGTCTGTTGAAGGAGTCCTACACCTTCATCTGAAGTATTTGGTTCTGGATGCAATCAGAGACAGGCTACGTCACTAGATAGACCTCAGTTCTGATCCAATCTAGCTATTCCCAGTGGGTTTATCTAGACTATAGCCTGTGGCCATGTGGTAACTCAAGTTGACTCATTACCAATTAATTCAAGTTAACTACCACAGTTAGAAGTCTAATCCAGACACTCCACACACATTTGTGGGTGACCCAAGTGCAACCACAGATTCTCCATGTGTCTGAAGCAACTATTTGTGGGTGTCTAGATGAACATTTGCAAAGGTGTTTTACCTAGCTCCAGTTAACTGGAAATCAAGAGTTGCAACAGGTCCCCAAACTTTAGCCTGGACAGAGTGAAAGGCCACCAGTTCCACGGTGTAACGGTTAGTACTCCAGCTCTGAATCCAGCAACTGCAGTATAAATCTCAGGCCAGGTAGACACTAGGAAATTAGGTTGGTATGACTATGCCACTCAGGGGTGTAAAAATCCACACCCTTGAGCCATGCAGTTAAACCAGCCTAACTCCCGGGCAGACAGCACTAAGTCAACAGGAGATGGATTAACTACACTGATGGGAGAAGCCCTCCCATGGACGTAGTGGCGTCTTCACTGAAGCACTACAGCACCACAGATGCAGGGTTTTAAGCGTAGAACTGCCCTCAGTGGGACTTCTGTGTTTCACAACACGATGTTATTGGTCCATCAGCACTGTGTGGCTGGACGTCTCAGACTGGTTTCAAGGGGCAATGGAATGGCTGGGTTTTGGTGACTGTGTAGCTGAATGACTCTCTGGTTTTGCACCAGAACATTAAGGGTTCAAACACCTTATTAGACTGACTGCTGCTAAACAGTGTTTCACTTTTACTCATGCCTGGCCTTTCAGTTACATTATCAGAGCTATCTAGAGCACAGGGCTGGGCTGTGCTCAGCTGACTGTTTGAGTCCCACATTTGCATGGTAAATGGTCACTGCTGCAGCTAATTCAAAAGGGAAACAGAAAAAGCAGGGTCTAGGAGTGAGATCATAAGATTAGGCAGCAGGCTGGCTGGGCTCCATTCCTGGCTCTGGAAGAGGAGTAGGACCTAATGGTAGAATGAGGAAGGTGTGGAACCCTGACTCCTGGCTCTATTTGAGGGGTGGAGTGAGACCCAGTGGGTTAGAACAGGGGACCTAGGAGTCAGAACTCCTGGGTTCCATGGGGACCTGTTTGTAAATTACCTAATGCTTTGCAGGGGAAAGGGGGAGTCCTTAAATTTGCATGGTTGTTTCAGTGTTACAAAGTGTTGGTGGGTGTTGAAAATCACCAATGTGTTATGTACTTTATGGACAGCCCCTAACTCTAGTTCTGGCAGTGGCATGGGAGTGGGGTCTGAGGGTTAGAGAGTGGGTGCTGGGAGTCAGGACTCCTGGGTCCTATCCCCAGCTCTGGGAGAGGAATGGGGTCTAGGTGAAAGCTCAAAACTAAGATCTTTGGCCCTGGGGTGAGAGGTGCCTGTCCAGGCAGAAAGCCATGCAAACCACACAAGAGACTCAGACAAGCCCTGACAGGGAACCCAGAGGGGGACAGGGATGGTCAGAACAAACAGCAGGCAGGAGGGCAGTGGGGCTCTCGCGCCATCTAGAGGGGAGATGGAAGCCCAACGGGGACCCAGCATGGCCGTAACCCCCAGCCTTCAGCAATGTCCTGGGAGGTTCCCCAGCAATCCCACAACCTGGCTCTAGGCAGGGAATCAGCGACTCCCCCTGCTGCGCATGCACCCTGCAGAGGCAGGCCAGGATTTGGGGGAGCTGCAGCCCTGGCTGAGGGGGCAAGGCAATGACGAGGGGCTACCTGGGCCCAGGAATGGGGAAACTGACCCCAGCTGTAGCGCGGAGGCCCTAGGGATGCCCCAGCTAGGGGGGCAGGGAGAGAGAGACTGAGAGGGGAGAAGCTGCTGCTCCCTGTTATTGCCAGGCTGCTGGGCCGTGCAGCATCCCTGCCTGTGGGGCCTGCTCCTGGCCAGACTTCAGTCCAGGATGGCTCTGCTCAGGGTCCCATGAGGAAGTTTCTGGTTTGGCAGATGAGAGCTCTGAGATAAGCCCCTGCTGTCCATGTGCTGGCTGGCCGGGCAGTACTGCGGGGGGACAAACGCTAGGGCCCGTGTGTTTGAGTTTCACACACTGAGGATCAAGAGATGCTTGGAGACCTTCATCTCCCCACTGTGCGCTGTACCCAGCTCCTGCCTGGCCAACCCAGGCCTGTGGGGAGTGCAGGGTCTATGCCTTGGCAGAACTCCATTGTTCTGGAGGGGACCAGAACTCCTGAGAATCCAAGAAGGAATCATCATTGCACAAATTCACACTGCAGTTTTATTGCAAAGGGAATAAACACACTGACATCTGCCCTGGTGTCTAGAAAACTCCAGACAATGGAGGGGAGCAGAGATGGGGAGAAAGGGGCTAAGAGAAATGCATGCAGACAGCACTGATATGTTGGAGAGCAGGTAAGAGCATGGATGGGTCTGAAGGCAGAGACACGGAGGAGAAAGACTTCCCCTAAAACTTTGCAGGGTTCTAAGGCTACTCAGCGACTAGCCCATATAGAAGCCACAGGCCTCTTCGGCACCCACTATTTCAGAGACAGTGCAGATGGGTAGTGCAGGCTGTGCTGTGTTTCAGAAGCCAGAGCGTTAGCTGGGCCTGCCACGGACTTTCCGTATGACGGCGTATGTTGAAGCCTCGTTTTCCTGCTTCCGAGGAAGCTTTAAAACAAAAATAAGATCATCTGCTAACCCCCAAACCCCAACAAAGAGAGATTGACACCGCAGCAGAATAACTGGTCAGAATATGGAGAAACAATTTTGCAAAATATACATGGATTTGTTAGCATCTCACTGGTTCACAATGAAATTGGTTTTTATTTTTGCACAATTTGCCATTAATATTTTTAAATCAGAATTCTCAATAAATGTCAACAAAATAATAATTTAATTTGTTTATTGAAAACCTAGTTCTCAGTAAACAGACAATTTTAGTGACCACTTTGATATAAGTATCCACCAAATTTTTGCACACAGAATAGAAAATTTTGAAAGAATCCTGCATTTTTTTGTAAAAATTTTGATTTAAAAAAAAAGCTCATTTTTCTACTAAACATGTTTTTGTTCAAAAATTTGCAATCAGCTCAAACTCAGGCAGGAGCAGGCAGAGATAGAAAACTGGGCAGAAGGACAGAGAAATCTTGTCTTTTTCGAGGGTAGATAAAAGCAATACTTGCAGTGGCAGAAGTTCTGGGCGGGAAGCAGGAATCGCAGGAGCCCAGACCAGGTCATCACAGCGATCCCTTCTGCATTACAATCTCTGAGGCTGCTCCTCTGCCCAAAAGGCAGAGAGAGGAATGCAAATCCCGGCTCACACCCCCCAGCACTGAGGACAGCCCTGGTGCGCTCCAGCATTGGACAGTGTCTCATGGCGCAAATTCCTGCTGGGATGTCCCAGATCCTGAGCCTGAAATTCACAGTCAGGATTCAATCGACACTACGATTCACCCTGGCTGCACCAAATTGCCCGATGCCGGCACCTGGGGAGAGAGTTAGCAGAAAGCAGAGGGGTAAGTGCTGCTCCTTGGGAGACACTCCCCCGTAGCCCACCCCCACTAGGCACCCAGCAGCCCCCGGGGACACTCACAGAGCCCCTCATTCTCTCCCATCCCCACACAGCCAGTGCCACAGAGAGGCCAGGGCCGGAGGGGCAGGAGAGAGGCTATCCTGGCTGGGGATGACTTGTTCTCTATCTCTCTAGCACCTGCAGGCCTACGGCAAGGGTATGGGCCATTCCCATTTCAGCAAAGGGGTCTGAGGAGCTGCTGTGATTCTCACGTGGGCCCAGCTCCCCAAGCGCCTGTGTTCAGCTCAGTACCATGCTGTGCTTTCTGGTATCTCAGACCATGCCCCAACTTACAGCAGCCTGCCGAGCACTAACACAAAGAGTGGCAGAGGACATGCAGGACCAACCCCACCCCCAGATGAGCCATCACCTCCTGACCCCACCCCCTTCTGCAGCAGTGGGGTTCCCCTGGGGACATCAGTGGATATAAGTTCTAGTTCTCCACCTACTTATACGCTCCCCAGCACCGCCCACGCTCATGGGGTTATTCTCCCAACCCTGCCCTGTGCAGTCGGACTAGCCCGTGGTTACACATGGGGAGTGGTGGCACAGAGAGAGCTAAAGCACTAAAGTGCCTCACCCCATTCACAGTGAACAGCCCCTCGATCTGAGAGTCGCCCCACTGAGTGCCAGGGGAGAGCTCACGGAGTGAGGTATTATTCACCACAGGCAAGGGTGGAACGACCTGGTCTTAAGTGACTTACCCAAGGTCACCCAGGGAGCCTGAGGCAGAGCCAGGAATTAAATCCAGATCTCCCAAGTCCCAGCGATGCAACCACAAGACCAGCTGGCCCCTCTGTCAGGCCTTGTAGCAGGGACTTGTATCCACAGATCAATGGGATCTGCCATGGCTTGACGGGACCCCTGGGGAATGTCCCCTAGGCTGAGCCTGCCCAGAGCTCCCACCCCAACCCAGCACACCCAGATCCCCACTGGGCAGGTGCACACAGCTGCTCCCCTGGAGTCCATGGGCTGGGCACATGATAACACCTAGCACAGCCTTCTTTCAGTGACCTGCTGTCACTCGCCTAACACTTAATGCTGTCTCGGCATCAGCCCAGCAAGGGGAAGTGCCAACTTTGCAAGGGGAGAGATTTATCTATTGCTTGATCTAGGTGTTCAAAAATAACACACCCTAGCACTGACTCTGATGTCCGGTCACAGCTTTAGACTATAGGCCGTGGGGTCTGTTCACACGTCACTCCCCCAGCACGACCAGCGCAGCGCTGGCTCATGGTCACAGCACCTGCTCTCCTGCTGAATGTCAGAAATTCTCCTCCCAGTCCCAACAGCTTCTTTAAATGGACACATTTCACCGGGGCCGTTTGTTCTATTCGGGGCTGGGTTTGAAACGGAAACTTCCGAGAACTAAAAATAGCAGCAGCACCAGGAGCCTGGGGCTGAGCAAAACAAGTGAGTGCCAGGGCAGATCAGGCTTTCGCTGACATCTCTGCAACCTTAATTGCATCACTCCAGTAACACAGGTGCAAGTCAGAGCTGAAATTTCACCCGTCGTCGATTTTATTTATGTAAGCAGAGTCAGGATGAGCTCTACCCTGACATCTGGTGGCGAGTCATTGTGGGTTGTGGAAAAGAACTTCAGGGGCTGATCTCATTTGCATAGACACACCCACCCTGCCTAGATGGTCACTTGGCTGCTGTAGGAGCCCCAGTTTCTCTGTTATTGGGGCAGGAAGAATAAACTGTTATTATCCTGATTACGTGAATCAAGGAGAGTGGAACTGTACTTGGCCTTTTGTTATGATGGAGGGACTCACCATCACCTAAGCATCACTCTCTAGGCAAGGGTCATGGGTTCCAAAACCCAGTGACTTGAGAGAGAGGTTGGGGGTAGGTATTGATACTTGGTGTTATACCCTTACCCCCTCATGAGAGGGACCTATATGCTAATTGCACATTTTTCTCTCTATGGGGGATTATCAGAGCTAGTTTTGATTCTACTATGAGTCTAGTTATAGGCTACTAAGCTGAATTCATTTTGGGCTAATGGGGTACCAGCACTGAGGCTCCCCTACTATAAGCTGAAATCACTAAAGAGCTAAAATTGCTAAGAGCAGAAATCAGTGAGTGTTGTGTTAAGTAATAGTGGAGGGGCTGAAGATATATTCTGGAGCAGTTTGTGGGACGGCTGGCGGAGCGGAGCAGTTTGTGGGATGGTGGGAGTGGCTTGCGGGATGGCTGGTGCTGCGGCTGGCAGAGCAGAGCAATTTGTGGGGAGGCTGGTGGAGTGGAGTGGAGCGGAGCCCCACAGAGAGGTTGGGTAGTCGGCTTCAGACCACGTAAGATGCCCCTTAACTCCCCCCATTTCCACCCAGGTTGGGAGGTAAAACTCTGCAGATAAACTTTCAAACTCTGGGTCTGCCCTGACCAGGGACAGAGACTTTTGGGTCGTTGGACTTTTGGGACTTTGGGTGATTTTGGGTTGCTGGACTCAAGAACCAAAGAACACGGCCCAATTGGCTTGGGGTGGGTTTTGGCTCATGGGTTGTGTTATGAATCCTGTTGGTGGTGTTTCCCCAACATAATGCCACATTGTTTCTCTCTGTTATTAAAAGGCTTTTGCTACACTCAGACTCTGTGCTTGCGAGAGGGGAAGTACTGCCTCTTAGAGGCACCCAGGAGTCATAAAAAGGAGTCATAGTTATGGAGTTTAAGGCCAGACCTGACCACCAGGACATCTAGCCAAACCTCCTACATATCACAGGCCAACAAACCCACCCAGTTGCTCCTGCACTGATCCCAGCAACATGGATTAGACTAAGGTATTACAGCTCCAAGAGACTAACTGTTGTGCCCCAGAGGCAGGAAACAGGAGGGACTGAAGGGCACCAACACCAAAGGCCCCTGCAATGCCAGGGAAATGATTTAGTGAGATACACCTAGATAATCCTGGCAAGTGACCTGCACCCCACGCTGTAGAGGAAGGCGATAAATCCCCAAGGTCTCAGGGAGCCAGGCACAAGCCAGACTCCGCACGCTGGAAGTGGGGGTGGTGGTGGCAAGAAGGTGACTCAGTCCTGGGTACCCAAGAACTGTCTCACCTCCCCACCCACCAGAGCCCACTGGGGTCAGTTTATGCCCTCCCAGCCCTTCTCCATCACAGCTCAGCACAGAGAGGGGCCTGGATGGATGGGCTGGGCATGGAGAGTCCCCCCCACACAGTAATATCCTCAGTGGTGTCACTATAGACGAGCTTTACTGAACTTTTCCTCCAGCAGCTAAGAGATTAATTTGTTCTGGTTTAGAACCTGAGTTGGACTGTGCACCCGCTCAGGGGAGGAAGTAGGAAAGAACCCCCAGCACGGGCCACCAGATGCACTGGAGTAATGGGCCTGACCCACCCCGACACAGGAATGGGCAGGGCCTTGTCTCAAGCCAGTGAAAAGCCCAATCAAAGCAGGATGGAAAAGACGCCCGGGAAGACACAAAAGATTATAACTGGCCGGTGTCAACAGACATTTCTGTCAAGGCACCAGATTTGGTTCAGGACAGAACATCATGGAGATTCATGATGCATTTGGTGGACACGAGAATGATTACAGGATTAGAAAACCTGCCTTATAGAGATGAACTCTAGGAGCTCAATCAAAGAGCTCAATCAAGCAAAGAGAAGGTCAAGGGGGGACTTGATCACAATCTGTAAGTACCTACACGGGGAACAAATAATTGATAATGGGCTCTTCAGTCTAGCAGAGAAAGGTCTGACATGGTCCAATGGCTCTAAGTTGGAGCTAAACAAATTCAGACTGCAAATAAGGCATAAATTGTTAACAGTGAGAGCAATTAACCACTGGAACAATTTACTAAGGGTAGTGGTAGATTCTCCATCAGTGACCATTTTTAAATCAAGATGGGATGTTTTTCTAAAAACTCTGCTCTAGGAATTATTTTGGGGCGGTTCTCAGGCCTGTGCTACATATAGGGTCAGATCAGAGGATCACAAAGGTCCCTTTTGGCCTTGGAATCTATGAATCTGTGTTGTCCCAGACTCCACGAGAACTGACTCACTTGTCTCAGTTCCCCCTGCTCATGCACCTACCAGCACAGCTGAGCTGGGGGAGGGGAGAGGTTGCCATCACTGGCTGCTGGTTTGGGCCATATCCAATGTTACAGCCGTGCTCTAGCCTTGTGTCCACATCCATAGCCAGTTAATAGACAAGGGGCTCTCAGGAGCGCTGGCGTAGTACCTGGGTGCTGGGTGACCAACCGCACTTGCTGTGGGGGCTACCGGTGGCTTCCTCTGGCTGCTCTTTGTACCAGCACTTGACATGAGATGTTTGCACTGGGTGGGGTCGATTCTGGGGGCCCCACTCGACCTGCTGGGCACTGAGCAGGCCCATGGCTGCGTGTGTAAAGGCCAACCCAGGGGAGGGCGGTGTAGCGGTACAATACAGAGTAAGAATAAGATAAAAGGGTAAGACATTAACCACAGGAACGCAACAGACATATAGGCCTAGTGCTATAAGAACAGATCAAGCAGTTAGCATAAGTATAAGGCCTTGTACGAGGCCCAGGAGGAGATGCTCAGTAAATTAGCATAAGTAAGTAAATAACAGTGACCTTAAGTCACAAGATGGCATAAGACTGTGTTTATTGTTTTGTAATAAACAAAAGTGTTGCAAACTGCTGAAAGGTAACTGCAAGAAGACTGTTTGTGCCAGTTTAGGGTATTTTTGGAGGGGAATATCAGCAGATGCTCAACCACAGGTACCCATAGTAATCCAATTTACACATATGTTAATGAGTATAACCTAATTAACATAGTAACCTATAGGATAAGGGCACCACGAGATGATGAGGGTGAGGAAGTGAAGATACAGAAAATCAGGGAAGAGCTATGCACACAGATGCACAAGGACCATCATGGCATATGAAAACATCTGGTTGCAGGTACAGCCCTTGGAGTTCTTCATTGGCATGCCAGGGTCGGACCAGGATCTGTCTCCACCCTCAGAGCTCTCCCCAAGGACAGAGCGGGTGGTGGGGCGGGCGGCACTTATGGGGCTGTATTATATCCCTTGATATGTTTGGGTTATTTTACATATTGGACCAATCATTGTAGTGATAAAACTTTTCAAGTTACAGAGGGTCTTCCCTGAGTGCGAGCGTCATTGTTGTGCCCCACAGGGCCCCAAAGCAGTGACTCACATAATACAGAGCCTGGTCTTGGGGCAAGAACCTACCAAATCACAGAGTGCTAGCAGGGAGATCCACATTCATAACCTGATCAATAACTAACCAATAGATCAGGCAACAGCAGCACCAGCCCAGGCTGAGGGGCCCAGAGCTCGTAGTCTGGCAGAGCAGCCAGGGGCTGGAGCTCCGTCCTGCGCCTGGTTAGCCAGAGGCTGCTCTGCTCCCTACAGACTATGCCCCCACCCCCCAGACCCAGCTGAGCACTGACTCACACCAGCCATCCCATGGGCTGGGGCTGACACAGCAGCGAGGGATTGCCTGGGCTCAGAAAAGTCCTGGCCACACCCCCTTACATCAGGCCACGCCCCCTGTGCCAGCAGCTGGGACGGGGGCAGGTGTAGGAGCAGGCAGAGCAGCTCTTTGCACAGAATCCCTGCACTGGGGTGACCCTGCTGGGACCAGTTGCACCCGCTTTAGGATCACTCTGGGGCTGGCAGGTGCAGCTCAAAGCACCGCCCATAGGGGGCAGTCTGGCCTAGTGACTCTGTGCCATGGCCCCTGGGCATCAGCATTGGCTGGGACACAGTGCAGGGGATGCAGGTGCCGCTCTCCCCGCCACCCGGCCATGCTGAGTCCTTGAGGTAGAAGAGGCCGCAGCAGACGGGTGATGGGAGGTCTCCGTGTCTCGGGGGCAGCCTCACTCTGGGTCTGTGTTGTTAAAAATACTCCTCAGCGCCGTGGTACAAAGGGCTACGAGCTGCTAGCGAAGCCAGGCCTGCAGGGACCAGGGGAGCAGCTTTTGCACTGGAGATGCTTCTGGTAATAGAGTAACCGCAGCCCAGGGGTGGCCTGCGACCAGGTCTCTGTGTTTGTGCATTGCACCAGCAGTACGTGTCTCTAGAGTCGCACAAACTCACTTCCTGACCACAGCTCAGGCTAGGCGTATTTTTAGGTGGCTTGTGGCTTTGTTCTTTCTTCCTGCAATTTCTTCTCATGTTATATTTTCTCTTCTCAATCCTGACACTCTGCATCCTGCTGTCCCAGCCCTGGGCTCCCACCCACCCACAGCTCTGCTGGTGCTCCTCGGATTCTGGCTTCACATTCTCAGGCCTCCTTCACTGGAGACCCTCAGTCTTGGAACCAAACACACTGGGCAGCACAGCTATTACTGGTGGTGTATAGTTTTGCCCTGACAATCAATGTGTGTAAAGCGCAGTGTCCCCTGGTGTGTGTCTTTCAATGCTTAACACAATGATTGGGACCTGAAAATCAACAGTAAAGGGGCCTCTTTTTTAAAACAAAACCTGAACTCCAAGTCCTGCTGGTTCAGAGGCCTCTAAAGTGACTCCAGGGTCCCCCGGTTTTCATCAATCTGCAGCTGACAAAATGCTTTAACAACTAAACACCATCGGGAGGGGTTCTCATGAGAGCATTGCTATGTCAGCACGAAAGCTAGCTCCAAAGCTAGGAAGTAAATCTTGGCACCACTAAAATCAACAGGAGTTTTGCCCTTGACTTCAATGGGATCAGGATTTGGCCCAAGTGTGACCCATCTGTGATTGCTCCATATTGGGGGCACAGTGTTCCCAGCTGTCCTCTGAGGCTTCATCACCATGTGGCCCTTTGGAAAGCGATGGCCAGTCTCGGGGCCATGCAGGTCGGTTTCTTATTGGAGGAGAAATCAAAGACATCGACTTTGGGTGGAGCCTTAGTGCAGTTCTTTAGTTAAACTTTATGCACCAGTCCTGGAAGGAGAGGTGAACATAAATCGCACACAGCTAAAGCAAGTGCCATACCTCTTAAAGCCCTTGTCTTTGATACAATGCCAGGTCAGTCACAGTGTCTTTGCTAGAAGATGGCAGTGGCTTAGATGTATTTGAAAGGGGAAGCATCTGCCGCATATGTATGTTCTATTAAAGGTGTCAAAATGTCCTGCTGTCTCTCACCTCTACCCCTCTTTCTCCCCATAGACAACCATCTGGGTCAGGTGGTGCCTCTCCAGCAATCAATCCCCATCAGACTGCTTTGCTGCAATCAAGGGGCACGTCTGCAGCCCTCCCAGCATACTATAACCCCAGCTGCCTTGGGGACGAGCTGGCAATGCCTTTCCCACACTGCACAATCAGGTGCGACGCAGTGCAGTCAGAACCCGCAGCAGGAGTAGCTTCCAAAACAGCTTTGTTTTAAATCTTGTATTCAGGTGATTGTAGTTTTACTCAGAGTTTGCCTGTGTGGTGAAAATGACCAGGCTTGGTCTCTGCACAGGGATGCATTTTCTGGAGAAGTTTGAGCAACCGCAGCTGATCTGCTTTGGAGTGGGAGGAAGAGGGAAAAATGCACATTCCCCAATGATCAAACAATTCTCACTGCCATTATTTGAGCTGCCCCAGAGACACAGGGCTAAGTTTCCGCAGTGCTTAGCTCCCAATGAGGCACCTGAGTGGAGCTCATTGTAGATGTGAGGGGTTGGAACACAGACACCCCCTTGGGGCTGCCAACTGATGTGCCAAGACTACTTCTGCCCCTGCTTTCCTGCCCTGGCAGCTTGGGACTTCAGTGCCCTGCCTGGTTTGAGCCAGACCCACTAGCCTGCTGCAAACCCAGACCCAGGTCTGAACCACGTCCCCTAACAGCTGTAGGCTTAAACTGAAAGCATCTTAAGAAGTGTTCCTGTCTTTAACACTCAGATGCTCAACTCCCAGTGGGGTCCAAACCCCAAATAAATCCGTTTTACCCTGTATAAAGCTTATATAGGGTAAACTCATAAATTGTTCCCCCTCTATAACACTGATAGAGAGATATGCACAGCTGTTTGCCCCCCCCCCCCAGGTATTAATACATACTCTGCATTAATTAATAAGCAAGAAGTGATTTTATTAAATACAGAAAGTAGCATTTAAGTGGTTCCAAGTAGTAACAGACAGAACAAAGTGAATTACCAAGCAAAATAAAATAGAACATGCAAGTCTATGTCTAATACAGTAAGAAAACTGAATACAGATAAAAACCTCACCCTCAGAGGAATTCCAGTAAGGTTCCTTTTACATACTAGTCTCCTTCTAGTCTGGGTCCAGCAATCACTCACACCCCCTGTAGTTACTGTCCTTTGTTCCAGTTTATTTCAGGTATCCTTTGGGGTGGAGAGGCTATCTCTTGTCCCAGCTGAAGACAAAATGGAGGGGTCTCCCAGGGGTTTAAATAGACTTTATCTTGTGGGGGATACCCCTCCCTCCCCCTGTGTAGAATTCCAACTACAAGATGGAGTTTTGGAGTCACATGGGCAAGTCACATGTCCATGCATGACTCAGAACTTACAGGTAGCAGCCATGGCTCACATGCTACCTTGAATGTCCTCCTGTAGACTTCTTATGTGTATTGGAGCCTTCCAAGATCCATTGTCCATTAAGTGCTTCTTGATCAGGCACTTAACTTGCAAATTCCTTTCTAAAGAAGCTGACCAAATGCCTTACTAAGGCTATTTAAAATCAAACAAGTATACAGCCAATATTCATAACTTCGAATACAATAATGACACATGCATACAAATAGGATGAATATATTCAGTAGATCATAACCTTTACATAGATATGTTATGTGGCATATGTAGCATAAAACATATTCCAGTTATGTCATATATACATTCATAAGCATATTTCCATAAAGCTTTATGGGGTGCACCATCACAGTAGGCACTGGCCACAAATGGCTAGCCTTTGAGTTGCACTTTGGTCTAGAAATAGTCATCACGCCAGTACCAAATGATCTCACAGCCTCAGAGGTCAGCCCAGAGGAGCTAGCATGACCCAATATCGCAACCTATGGCCTGGGAGTTGGGTGCAGAGGGGCTTGTTTGATCCAGCACAGGGACCCAAATAGTTAAAGGTATTAACATGGCCCTGTCACTCTCCAATATTAAACAGTGACAGGGTCACATGAACATGTTAACTCTTTGGGTGCATATATTCCACCAAAATTAACACACCATTTTTGGCATCCTTGGGTGAGGTGCCATGGCAGTGAAGCTTGCATCGTCCAGTTCTTCCGTCTTTGAGTCAGACAGCATTGTGGCTGATGGACAGCTTGACTCCCTCCTGTCACCAAATCTTTTACTTTTAAGGACCCCAAAAGGGTGTGATGAGCAGCATAGCCCACCCCCTCATTATTTTGTTCACCAGGAAGAGAAGCCATATTTAGGCCTGATAAAAGCCTGCAGTAAATTTTAAAAATCTGTTCTAATATTAACAGCATCAGCATATGTAAAAACTGCGCACGTGTAAGAAACTGCAGAGTCATCATGTTTGTGAAACCAAAAACAAAAAATAAAACTAACTATAAAGCTAGAAAAAAGCTGGTTGAAACTCACACTAAACCTGTACTGACAGAAGAGGAAAGTTAACATAAAAATAAAAAATGAATACAGATGTATAAAAAATGTTATAAATAAGTCTGTGTTACAAAGGAATGCTAAAGCTGTAATCTCCAGTGGTGGAGGCAACTGTGATGAAATTTTCCTGATGAGCTTCCCTCTTGGCAGTAATTAATCACTGCTTACTGAGTGTTTTGCCTTAATAAAACTTTGCCAGACCCATCTGCTGAGTAAGTAAATCTCTACCAAACGAGCCTGATTTCTGACACACCAGTATTGGTTAGTTTCCATTCCCACACTTCTCCTGTTTATCAAGCATGACCTCAATACAGTGATTGAATTATAACACTAAGCCTTTTTATTTGGACTAATTCAGTCTTTCTGTCTCCCTTTGGCAGCTTTTCCCATCAACATGGCTTCTTGTATGTTACTATGGCACTTTATAAACCTTTATCCACTACCCCACAGTTAAGCTCACAATTAGGGTAAATGCGTAGGCCCACTTATCACTACAGGGGTCTAATACTGGATCAGACCTGCCCCTCTGTGCCCAACGTCAAGGGTGTGGGGTCTGATACAGGAAAAGTACAGTCTGTATGAAAATTGAAATCCTGGGAGCTCAGCTCAAAGGGCCTGGTCTGATCCAGCATCAGACCCAAAGGCTGGGAGCTGGGCTCAGAAGGGCTGGTCTGACCCAGTACCCAAACCCCCAGCGCTCAGAGCTTGGGGACAGCAGAGAACCTGCCCAGCACCCATGAGAGAAGAACTGGGAGAGCGGCTTCCACCCGCACAAGGGAGCGAGTGTCACCCTGGCCGCAGCCAGGCCCATAGCAGACACAGCCCCACCTGATCAGAGAGTCTGTGGCTTTTCATACCTTAACCCTAGGGCCAGGAGACAGACTAGAGAGCGCTGGCCGCTTCTCTGCTCCCTGCTTTCTACAGATCAGAAGGGGGAGAGGTCAGATCAGAGAGACACTGAGATGTCTCCCGCTGAGACTCTGAGGAGCAGGCCTTCCCTGCAGCATCACCAGACCATGCTGTTATCACCACATCCCCTGAGCATCCCGCTGCTGGGCCTCTGGCTTCTCTGTGAGTATGGCCAGCGCTGGCCGGGTTTAGCTGGAAGGGTGAGATCACCAGGCAGAGAATCGTTTGCTTAATTAGTGTCCAGTCCTCTGGTAACGTGCTGTGTGGACCCGAAAGTGCCAGCACTGCACGGGATCAGAGCCTGACTCCTCACCTCAAGGCTTCCAAGCGATTTAATAGCGGCAATAGCGGGTTTAATTAGCACCACCTGACTCAGGGAAATCGCTGGTTAGATCCCTGCATTGAATCTCAGCAACGAGGTCATTGTGTCCCCCCGAAATGCTCTGTCGTTTTCCAAGGGCTGCACCCTAATGCTGAGCCCTCACCCACCACCCCATAAACACTCCGCAGGGCTGCCAGAGTGCGGGTGTGATTGCCACCTTCACACCCACAGCTTGTCACATGGGGGTGCAGATGTCTGTGGGCACAACACTGGGGCTCCCATCTCTGCAAACAAACCCTGCAGATTCGCACCATCCTACTCGCTGGACACACGAAAGGCACTAGCCCGTGCAAGCCAGCTGGGCTGGACACAGAAGTGGACGCCCATTTGCACAGTATGACATCCAGGGAGGGAAAACGCTACATATTCACCTCGCACAGGGGAGCAAACAGCAGAAATGCCGTATACGCGGCCAAATGTGATTAGTTTTTATGGGGTATTGATGGGATTTCCCTGGGATTTGGGTGCCGAACTATCTTAGACTCCTTTGAAAAGCCCAGCTTAAATTAATTAAAATTGCAGTTAGTCATTAATTACTTCTGTGATCATTAACAGTACCAAAGGCTGGTCCATGGTTGGGACTTTAGAGACCAGGGATGAATTCCCTGCTCCACCACAGACTTGCTGGGTGACCTTGGGGCATCCACTAGCCGCTCTGTTCCTCAATTTTCCACCTGTACAATGGGGATACCAGCTGGACCTACTGCACGGGGGGGGGGGGGGGGGGGGCGGTTCTTTGAATTGCTCCTGGCTCTTTCCTGATATTTATGGTGGGTGCGAAATATGCCGAGCTAAAGATCCGAGGATCAGGAGACAAACCTGCATTCACCCTCCCACTGACTCTCCTAGCTGTGTTTCCCCAGCGCATATGTGCTCATGGGCCTGATCCTGCACATTGCTTTGCTGGTATAGGCCATGACGCCTGCCCAGAGCCCATTCAAGTCAAGGCTGCCCATGCGAGTGGAAGGGACGTATCATCGGCCTGCAGGATCAGGGCCATGGACATGTCAGCCCTGACCCTGCTCCCACTGCAATAATTGGGAGAGCTCTCAGTGACCCCAATAGTGCAGGATCTGGCCCATAACATGACATGGGATCGGGGTCAGCTATTGACCTAGCCCATCTCCAGCAGGTCTCTGACATGCTCACACCAGCCTTCAGCCATGGGTCTAGGGTCCAGCAAGCTCTACATGCTGGTACACGGAGCCGTTCCTTATCCGCACTCAGAGTGAAACTCACCAGCTAACCCCGGACTTCTCCCCGGGCAAATGACAAATTATAGACTGTGGGTCAGATCCCTGCCTGGTGTAAATGCACCTGTCTCCATTGCTCCAACAGGGGCAGATCCCTAGCTGGGATCCTCCAGGGGCTGATTCACACTGGGAGCTTTACTTTGTGCCTGTAAATCCCCCCTGTGCTGAGAGGAAATTGGCTCCAAAGAGCTTACCAGCAAATTCATTCTGACTCTGGTGAGGGGACAAACCCAGGGGCAGAACGTGGCCCATTGTTAGTCTGGGACTGAATTTCTCTCTACTGGCTGGAGCTAGATTTACCTAGGCCCAGGAAGGCCAGAGACACTCACTTTCCTTTAGAGGATGCGACTGTATTTCCAGCTCCAGTCACTTTAATTCCCCATTCCACCTCCCCTCCTGCACTGAGACCCCTTTGTTTTTATTTCACAGGCTCCCTTGTCAGGAGCCAGGAAATCTGCAGCTCTCCCGGTGAGTGACTGGTCCCTGTGAGCACAGCAGGGATTGGAGGGCTCGGGTTCAACCACACTCCACTGGAGTCAGAGGGTCAGATCCCCAGCTGGTGTAAATCGGTCCCACTCTATTTCAGAGAATGCAGTTTTGCTGATTGACACCAGCGGGGGATCTGGCCCCAGGTGTTTAACACTGGTGTGTTTGCTCCCCAGGCACTCTCCCCACCCCGCGGCTGTTCTTGGACAGGCTGTCTGCCCACCAAGGGGACACGGCCATGCTGTCGTGTTTAGTCCCTTTGGACGCCCCCATGACCCACATTGTCTTCTGCAAAGAGGAGAAAGAGATTTCTGTCCAGCCCAAGGAAGGAAGGTAACTCATCTACGACTCACCCCACCCAGTGTCCAGGGAGAGCGCAGGGGCCTTTTCCTGCCGCTACCAGCTCATGGATGACAATAACCAGGAGAACAATTCTCTCCCCAGTGACGCCTGGTACCTGCACGTGGCCGGTAATGCTCTGCACTAATGGTGGGCTTGGTGCAGAGGGGTCAGGGAGCTGGGACAGGCTGGGGTCACACCGTGATATCTAGAGTTAAGATGTAAAACTTCCCCCTCCTTCCCCGACATTGCCTAGGTGAGAACTCTGTCCCTGGGGGAACGTTCACGTGTTCTTAGTAACTAAGCACCATCCTCTGAGCCACGGCCGAGCTCCACGATGAAGCAGCGCAGGCTTTTCCTACTAATTAAAAGAAAAAAATGTTGTGATCTTCTCTGTGGGGCAAAGCGTGAAAATAGACAAACCGTCACCCTGAAATTCACCGGATTCCTTGTCGTCATGGTCTGCTTTACTTTACTAACGCCATCAGCAAACACAGGTGTGGAACAGAGCTACGAGAATAACGGTTTTTCAGTTTCCTGGCAATTCCAAAACATCTGGGGGGGAAATTGTTTCAGGCTGACCTGAACAGAAAATTTTTCTCAACATTTTCAGTGAATCAAAAAGTTGAAAAAAATATTGTTTTCAGTTGAACAAAGATTTTCATTTCGAACAGATTGTTATGGGAGGGGTTATTTTTTAAAGTAAAATTGAAGGAAATTGCAAAATGAGAAGTCATTTTGAATAGAAAAATGGAAATGTTTAGTTTTTAAAATATTGACATTTTGACTTTTTTGAAATAGTTTGGGGTGGGGGAGCTGGGTTTGTTTGTTTTGTTTTTCTGAGGAATAATTCATCCAAACTGACACAAATTTGGAAAATGTTTTGGTGTCATCAAATCTGCATTTTTGTCAGGGAAAAAATTGCTGGAAATTTTCTCCCATATGCAGTGTGAAGTGACAGGGCTATGGCCATATGAAAACATGCCCAGGCAGTGATGCTGCTAAGTTATCTGACGTCACATGTGCCCATTTACATGTATAGCAGCTCTCCCCTGATTCTAACCTGATCCCAGTGGAAACCCCAAATACCAAGAGAGAAAATTCCAAATTTGGTTCTGAATATATCAGTTCTGTCCTGTCTCTCTCATGTAGATTACACAGCTTGTTTGTTCAAGAACTCAGTAGTAAAGGGAAGGCCCTTGGAGGGAATTTGTTTACCATGGAAGTCAAATATTCTCCTCCTAGTCCCAGTTGAATTCTTATCCCATTGAACTCTCTGGCAAACCTTCCATGAACTTCAATGAAAGCATATTTAGCTCTGTTTTGAAAATGTCAAAATGAAACGTTAGCGAGACAAGCTGGGTGAAGTAATATCTTTCATTGGACCTACCTCTGTTGGTGAGAGAGACAAACTTTCGAGCTTACACAGAGTTCTTCTGCAGGTCTGGGACAGGTACTCAGAGTGTCACAGCTAAATGCAAGGTGCACCAGATTGTTTGACATAAGCAGTTAACACATATTTGAAGGGACCATTCAAGGTGCAGGGGCTGATTAATACCCCTACAATCACTGGGTGCAGGGGAGGGGGAAAGGAGGGGAAGGATGCAGTGAGACGTTTTGGTTTTTTTCTGATTTTTTTTTTACGCTTTTTTCTTGGACCAAAACAATTCAGCAGAATCAAAGGAATACACTGGTTGTTTCAGCATCACCCAATTTACATTTTTTGTAGAAAAAATGTTTTGGTCAAAAGATTTAGCCCTGCTCTAGACTTGTCCTTGTGTATCTCAATGGCAATCACTGCTGTTCTACATCTTACCAGTATGAGGCTGTCAGCTGTTTGAAGTGATGTGTAATCGCTGTGTATCTGCCCCACAGATTATGATGGCTCTGAAGAGGAGACATCACCCCAAGGTAAATGGTTTTGCTCAATGCTGTGGGATTTCCCTGTAGGAAAGGGGGGGCCTGGTCTGGGATTAGGGGGGAGCACACTCCAATCTCAATGAGGAGACTTTACCCTGTCGTAGGTATCTGGGAGGCGGGAGGCCACGGGGTCTCACCTCCGTGGGGGGGGATATATGTCCAGGAGGGGGATAAATGTCCAGGCAGCCCCATGTGCCACCATTTGCTCCACAGAACGCCAGGGGAAAATCACACAATGGAGCTAAATCTGGTTTCATTGTGTGATTCTCTCCATATTATTATGGTCATAATTCGTTTTTATACGGTTTTCTCCTTAGTGGATTTTCTCACGTCTTCCTGTATGTCAACTGCAGGTGCAGTCAGAGCTGGGCAAATAACAGAGTTTTTGGATCAGCCGCAATTTAAAAAAATTGGAGTGGAGGATTATTTTGGCCCGGTTTGAAAATGAAATTTTTCAAAATTTTCAGCGAATCGAAAAGTAAAAAATGAATCATTTCAGCTTGAATGAAACATTTCGTTGGACCCACAGCAAAATGTTTTGCTGATATTTTCAGCTTTGAATTATTAAAGGCAAATTCTAAAAAAAAAGTTTCAAATTGAAAAATCAAAACATTTTATTTTGAATATGTCAGAAAGAACCAGTTTGATTTTTTCTGATTTTCACTCAGGCTTTTTTTTTCAAGTGAAACAATTCAGCAAAATCAACACAACTTCACTAATTGTTTCCATGCTGCTGAATTTACATTTTTTTGACAAAAAAAAATTCAGTCAAAAAATTGTGCCCAACTCTAGACACACTCTTGTTTATTTCACTGGCAATTGTTGCTGTTCTACATCTCACTGGTATGAGGCTTTTGGATGTGTAATCGCTGTGTATCTGCCCCACAGATGGTGATGGCTCCGGAGAGGGGACATTGTTCCAAGGTAAATGGTTTTGCTTCCTGCTGTGGGATCTCCCTGTAGGAAAGCAGGAGAGCTAGGCTGGGATTACATGGGGAGCACATGCCAATCTCAATGGGGAGACTTTACCCCACTGCAGGTGCCTGGTGGGCAGGTGGCCGCAGGGTCTCACCTCCATCTGGGGAATGTAAAATGTCCAGGCAGCCCCACATGCCACCGTCTGCTCCCCAGGAGGCTGGGGGATGCCATGTCCCAGTGCTGTGGCTGGTGGTATGGAGCAAGCTGGGCTCTTACCCAATGGTGATGGAGGGCAAGGCTGTGCAGAGCCTGGTGGGGGCAGAGACGAGGGTTCGGATTCCTCAGGCAGCGGAGCCGGGAGATAAACGAACTAGCCAGTTCTCCTATCACAGAGCCCCTAGCTATGGGCTGGACGAGTGTCCCTGTGCCGAGGCCTGGGGAGGAGCCCAGCAATGGCAGGGTCCGTGTGGGCTCTGGCTTTGTGTTGCAGCATCAAAAACAAACATCTGGCCAGGGAGTCAGTGGCTGCCGGGCTGCGATCCTGCCCTGTGCCGGTCAGCAGCAGACCATGGTGTCATTGCTGCCCCTTGGAAAGGGCTCCATGGCACAGGTGAGGGGCCAACCCCAGCTGTCCCTGCCTTGGTGCTGGGTACAGGGTGGCAAAGAACCAGTGCTGAGTGAGATCCTTGCGGGGTGAGGAGCTGGGCACGAGGCCTCTAAACAGCTGGGCTCATGGGACATTCACAGGCTCCCCCAAGGCATTGCCTGGTGCAATGTCATAGAATCATAGAATCATAGAATATCAGGATTGGAAGGGACCTCAGGAGGTCATCTAGTCCAACCCCCTGCTCAAAGCAGGACCAATCCCCAATTAAATCATCCCAGCCAGGGCTTTGTCAAGCCTGACCTTAAAAACTTCTAAGGAAGGAGATTCTACCACCTCCCTAGGTAACGCATTCCAGTGTTTCACCACCCTCCTAGTGAAAAAGTTTTTCCTAATATCCAACCTAAACCTCCCCCACTGCAACTTGAGACCATTACTCCTCGTCCTGTCCTCCTCTACCACTGAGAATAGTCTAGAACCATCCTCTCTGGAACTACCTCTCAGGTAGTTGAAAGCAGCTATCAAATCCCCCCTCATTCTTCTCTTCTGCAGACTAAACAATCTCAGTTCCCTCAGCCTCTCCTCATAAGTCATGTGTTCCAGACCCCTAATCATTTTTGTTGCCCTTCGCTGGACTCTTTCCAATTTATCCACATCCTTCTTGTAGTGTGGTGCCCAAAACTGGACACAGTACTCTAGATGAGGCCTCACCAATGTCGAATAGAGGGGAACGATCACGTCCCTCGATCTGCTCGCTATGCCCCTACTTAAACATCCCAAAATGCCATTGGCCTTCTTGGCAACAAGGGCACACTGCTGACTCATATCCAGCTTCTCGTCCACTGTCACCCCTAGGTCCTTTTCCGCAGAACTGCTGCCTAGCCATTCGGTCCCTAGTCTGTAGCGGTGCATTGGATTCTTCCATCCTAAGTGTAGGACCCTGCACTTATCCTTATTGAACCTCATCAGATTTCTTTTGGCCCAATCCTCCAATTTGTCTAGGTCCCTCTGTATCCTATCCCTGCCCTCCAGCGTATCTACCACTCCTCCTAGTTTAGTGCGCTTGGTGGAAGGGCCAGCGCACCGCAGAGCTATGAGGGGACTCGTTGCACATTCATCTCCAACTTCAGACTGCTAAACCTGTTCCATCCCCTGTCCCAGGGCCTGCTATCCCGCTCTGGGTCTGGATCCTCCGCTCCACCCTGGTCCTGCTCCTGCTGGTGTCTGCCCCAATCATCACCTGCATCCTGAGGAAAAGAGCATCGCTCAGCCCATCCAGAAGGCCCTGTGGGAGAATGGCAGGGATGAAGAGGAAGAAGACGTGGCCGAGGTATCTGGGGGGTCCCACTGCCTTGGACAGGTTGGAGTGTCGGCTAGAATTACAGACAGTTCTGCAGATTATGCTGTTGTGCAGAAACGTGTCCATGGAGCTTGAGGGGAGTAACTCATTGATCAGATGTGTGGGGAGGGGACCCTGATAAGTGTGTGTGTAAATCTAGAAGAACGCCATGGCCTGCAGCAGCTTAACTCTGGGGCCACACTTGTGTCCCCAGGGCAGGATCCAGCCCCTGTGTGTGAGCAGAGACATAATTGCTTAATAAGGGTTTAATTTTCACTCCTGCTGGGCCCCGTTCGGGGCAAGGGAGCTGGATCCAGCAGACCAGAGCTGTGGGCCCTGCTCTGTTATGGCACACACAGAAGGGAGCGCTGGGAGCTCACAGTGATAACTGGAATTTTCAGAATGGCTGAACTCTGGACACCCCCAATCCCCACACTGCGTTCCCTGGAGGTTGTGATTTCTAGACACTCACTACCCTTGCTGGTTGTTGTGCCTTAGGGGCAGACATTTTAGTAGGAGCCCTTTTCCTTTTCCAGAGGAGTCCCTCTCTGCTCTGCATTACAGGCCTGTGCTATAAGTTTGTGCTGTAAAGAGTTTAAAACATTTAGTGTCTAAATATGAAGTGGTTCGAAGGGGATACAGAAAATAAGTTGCAGTTTGGTGTTTTACCCTGAGTCAGGCCAGGCCTGGAACAATACGCACCATCACCTGCTCTACCAGGGGCTGGACTGGGGTTATTCTTCCAGTCCCTCAGCCATGCTGAGAATGCAGCACAGCAACCATCCCCAAGATAGAAATGAGCACGGCAGATGAGTGATGGGGAGGTCATTGCATCACAGGTGCAGCATCACTCTGGGACTGTGTGTCTATAAATACTGCCGGGCTGTGGGGACAGGGTTGGGGGGGTGGGCGGAGAGACTCCTGCGCTGGGAACAGTGACCACAGCCAGTAACCACGACCCCACCTCTGTGCTCAACTCACAGGCAGCGCGGTGCTTTGTTTAGAACTAGGCTTGGACGGATTCGCTTGTTATTGGTAAATATCAGTAAACATCAATTTCCCCGCACGCACACAAACCCAAGAGAAAATATTTCCATCGATCATAATAGAAATTTGCAGCTAAGCAAACTAAGAGAAATGCTGCTTGAGACATTATTAGAGGTTGATTTAAGGATATTTACTGTGTATGTTTTGACATGTGATTATGACAATTTGTGTTTTAACAGTTTGTGACAGACCCAGAGCAGTGGGGTACAGGAGTCTGGTGGAAGACAAATATACTGGCCACTGGATGAACAGTTTTCTGTTCCCTCAGTGACCACAGCAGGGGCTGCACTAGAGCAATCAAGAACCTGCTGGAACCAATTAAGACAGGCAAGCTAATTAAGACACCTGGAGCCAATTAAGAACATACTAGAATCAATTATGGCAGGCAGACTAATCAGGACACCTGGTTTAAAAAGGACCTCCCATCAGTTAGGGGAGGGTGTGCAAGGAACAGGGAGTGAGAGGGCATGCTGCTGGAGGACTGAGGAGTACAAGCATGATCAGGCTTCAGGAGGAAGCTTCTATGGTGAGGATAATGAAGGTGTTGGGAGGAGGCCATGGGGAAGTAGCCCAGGGAGTTGTAGCTGTCATGCAGCTGTCACAAGAGACACTGTAGATAGTTGCAATCTGCAGGGCCCTGGGCTGGAACCTGGAGTAGAGGGTGGGCCCAGGTTCTCCCCATCCCCCTCAACTCCCTATTTGAGATGAGAGGAGGTGACCTGGACTGTGGGTCCCACCAGAGGGGAAAGTCCCTGGCCTATCCCCTGACCCACTAGGTGGGTCAGCAGAGACTGCTGGGATTGTTCTCCTCCCTTTCCCTATGCTGGCCAGTGATGAGGTTAGCTGAGTGAACAGCAGGTTTGAGCCCCTAGCAAAAGTGGCCAAACTGAGGGCTGCTGTGAATGTCTGAGGCAAGCAAATCTGCCCATAAGTGCAGGACACACCAAGGCAGAGGAGGAACTTTGTCACAGGTTATAAAGCTTTAACTTTTTGAATCTTGTCTACTGTCATTAAATATTATCTGATCCCCCCCTGCCTGCCCCCAGTAATGTCCTCCACTGATAAAAATAAAAAAATCTTTAAAATAAACATAGATATGATCCATTGAAATTATAAAAAGTAAAAATGGAATTCTGCCAAGTCTATTTATAACCAAAGGCTGGGACCTGCGGGAGTCACCTGGGAGCATCATCCAGAAACAGACACAGCAGATGTTACGGGGTCAGTCATGTGACTCAGCCACACACCCCGAGTGATGTCCTGGCACCCCCAGCCTGAGCTGTGCCTGCTCCTGTGCTCCCCTGCGCTTGTGTTCCCTGCTCTCAGCTCAGCCTGGCGCAGAGAGAGGCTGAGGTTGTACCTAGGGAATGGAGTGTCTTGTGAATGTGCAAACTCCAATAAAGAGCTGCAGTGAAAAGGCCCAGTTCTCCCTCTGCTGATTGTTACAGCCTGAAATTCTGGGAGGGGAGAGGGGTGCTGTGCGGGGACAGCAGGGGCTGCAGAGTGTCACTTAGATTGGGGGCGGGCATCGGTTCCCCCAGCAGATCCTCCTCTTCCCTGTCAGGCAGTCCCTCCCCCAGCTGTCTGATTGCCTGCCCATCAGCTCATATTCCCACCCCCTCCAAATCTGAGTAAGCAGCTCTGCGTCACAACGTCGCTCACTCCAATTTGGCCCAGCCACCGCTCCATCATGACAGAGGGGCAGCTGGGCCAAACCTGAGTGAGTGGAATGGTGACCTGGCATGTGGGGTTGAAGCACCACTCGGGCTTGGCCTGCCCAAAAAGCGATTAGGCCATGGCCTCGGTGCCCCTGCCCCAGCTATGCAGCCTGTTGGGGACAGAGAAATCTCTGTCAGCACCTCGAAGCCAGTCCCAGTCTGCAGAGGATGGAGGAGGGGATCTGAAAATTCCCCTGCGTTGCCTGCTCGGGTAGGGTCCTGGCCCCCTCTCTGGATGATCCCATGGGCATCCAGGCATGGCATGGGCTGCACACAGAGAGGGATGGAACATGTGGTGCTGCGGATCCAGCATCCTGGAAACTAGATGGAGCCACAACACTCAATAGGGGCCTCTCCCAGGGAACGGGGGCAGTGTGGGGAGGGGCACAGCGACACCCCCACTTGGCTAGAAGAGGGACAAAGGGATTGTCTGGTAGTGGGGAGGAGGGGGCTGGTTGCTTCTGTATGAAGAGTCCAGGAGAGCCCTGCTGAGGAAATGGAACAAACTGGGGAATGGGATGAATTATCGCGGGGGAGGGGGATATGTGGCACTCATGCATGTGGGGAAATGGAGGCCATCCTCATAACAATGGCTACCGCTTCCCATTGTTTCAATGGGTCTGATGCTGCCATGTCAGTGATGCCTTGGGGTGTGGCAGGGAAAATGCCCCTAGTAAAGATGGCCACCATTTCCCATTGTTTCCAAGGAGAATGAAGCCACAGTCTGCCCTTCGGGAATAGTAACCATTTCCCAGCGGGAAGCCTCTGGCTTCAATCCTGCTGGCCACAATAAGGAAAAGTGGCCATTTTTACTTGGGGCAACCTCTCCACCACATCAGGCACATGGTGGCCATCTTCTCTGTGGGCAGCCTTTGGCTTCACTTCCATTTGAAACAAGGGGGAAATTGGACATCCATGCCATGGGCAGCCTCCCAAGGCTTTCGCAAAATAATAACCATTACCCAGAGGGCAGCCTGCGATTTCAATCCTGGCGGAAACAATGGGAAATAGCAGCCATCTTTACTAGGGGTAATCTCCCTTTCACAGTCACAGTATTTAATTACATTTCCCCCGAAGGCAGCCTGTAACTTCAATCTTACTGGGAACAATGGGACATGGGAGCCATCTTTACTAGGGGCAACTTCCCTTTCACATTCCAAGGCTGTAGTGTCATGGCAACCATCTTCCCCATGGGCAGCTTCAGGCTTTATTTATAGTCACAGGCTTCCCTCTAGAGAGAGAGCTGCCATGTTGCCATACCCTTTGGATGTGAAAGGGAAGCTGCCCTTAGGAAAGATGGCTTCTAGGTTGGTCTACCCTTGGGATGTGAAAGGGAGGCTGCCCTTAGTAAAGATGGCTGCCATTTCCAACAGCAGAACATAAGGGGAGGAATTTCCAAATGTGCTTGAGCATCTGAGGTTCTGACCACCATGAAAGCCTAATAGTGAGGGGTGCCCAACTCCCTTTGGGGCCTTTTCAACACCTAACCCTACATGAGTTTTTCTATTTTGGACACAGCTCTATTTTTAGGAGCTCTGTTTTGGAACCTCTTGTTCAAATGGCTTCAAATTTCCCTCTCACACTCTATCTCAGGCACTGACCCAGGCATCCACTTTTCAGGTGGATTTGACTTGTCCTGTGGATCTTAAGCGAAGTTTAAATTTCTTGTTTTAAATTGAAACTTTGGTGCCACTATAATTGTGGAGAAGCCACAATTGCTCTGTAATTATCAATCTGGGCTAGCCTGGGAGTTGGGCTCAGAGGGACTGGTCTGATCCAGTGTCAACCCCCCAATCCTCAGCATTTGGGAACAACAGAGAATCTGACCAACCCGTGAGAGAAGAGCTGTGCAAGCAACCTCCCCCTCTCATCAGGGAGGGAGGTCCTCGGCCATTGTGAGGCCGGTAGCAGATACGGCCCCGTCTCTCACAGGGGCTGTGGCTTTTCTTCTCTCTGAACCTTGGGGAGCACATGGCAGATCAGAGAGCACCTGCAGCCAGTGATGAGCTGCCAAAATCTTAACAACGGGTTCCCTCCTCACCCCACGAGGGGGCTGTTGCCCACTCCTGCCCCATCCAACCCCCCCGCATTCCTTGATGCCCCCCAGGATCTCTGCCCCATCCACCCCCCTCCCCTGTCCCCTGACTGCCCGCAGAACCGGGCAGGAGGGTCTTGTGGGCCACCATAGTGGGTGCCTACCCCACCCCTAAGAGCCAGAGGGACCAGCGAGAGGAGGGCTGCCCGCGCTGCAGCAGGTAACCCAGGGAGTGAGGTGGGGAGTCCTGGCAGTGCTTACCAGGGGCAGCTCCCAGGAAGCATCCAGCAGGTCCCTCTGGCTCCTAGGGGCGGGGTAGCGTAGTTAGTGGGGGAGCAGAGGGAGCGGCCGCTCCCCCCACTGATCACATCAAAAGTGTCGCCTTAGGCGGTGACTCCATGAGTGCTCCAGGGCTGGAGCACCCAAGGGGAAAATTTGGTGGGTCCAGCCCCAGCTCGCCTCCGCCCCTGAAAGCACCGCCCCGCTCTGCTTCTCTGTGCCCCCCCCCCCCGCGGCTTCCTGCGAATCAGCTGTTCGCGTGGGAAGCCTGGGTGGGCTGAGAAGCAGGCAGCAGCTTCCCACTCAGGCCGAGGGTGGCAGAGGTGAGCTGGGTCGGGGAGCGGTTCCCCTGTGCAGCCTCCCCCCCCGGGTTACCTGCTGCAGCGCGGGCAACCCTCCTCGCGGCCCCCCCCCGCCCCAGCTCACCTCCACCTCCCTGGGCCTGAGCGCGAAGCCGCCGCCTGCTTCTCAGCCTGCCCAGGCTTCTCACACGAACAGCTGATTCGCGGGAAGCCTGTGGGGGCAGAGAAGCAGAGCGGGGTGGTGCGTTCAGGGGCGGAGGCGGAGCAGAGGTGAGCTGTGGCCGGGGGTGGGGTGGGGAGCTGCCGGTGGGTGCTCTGTACCCACCAAATTTTCCCCGTGGGTGCTCCAGGGCTGGAGCACCCATGGGGTCGGCGCCTAAGGCACCACTTTTGGCCGGTTAAATTTAGAAGCCCTTTTAGAACCGGTTGTCTCTCGCGGAGCAACTGGTTCTAAAAAGGTTTCTAAATTTAACAACCAGTTCTAGCGAACCGGTGCGAACCGACTCCAGCTCACCACTGTCTGCGGCTTCTCTGCTCCCTGCAGATCAGGAGTGGAGAGGCCAGATCAGAGAGCCACAGCATTTCTCTCATTGAGACACTGAGGAGCAGAGCCCAAGAGACGGTGCCTGGATCCCTGAGAGACAGATGCTGCCGTGGCATTGCCAGACTGTGGGGTTATCATGGCTTCTCCCCATGATCCTGCCACTGGGCCTATGGCTTCTTTGTGAGTATTGGTCCAATAGGCCAGTTTGGGTTTCAGGAGAAAGCTGAGATGAGACAGACAGAGAATTGTTTGCTTAATTAGGGTCCAGTACTGAGAGGCATGTTCCAGGTGGGCTGTTAGACTGGCACCACTGCTCCAGTCCCCTTGCAGGCCTGTGCCAGCCCCTCCTCACCTCCCCACACCTCCCACCACACGCACACATCTGGTTTACAGTACCTCTCTAGCACTGCCAAACAGTGTCCTGCTTACTGTTTTCTATATCAGGGGATTTAAAACACTTTCAACGCTTTAGGCAAAATCCACATATTTTAACAGCTGCAATGTCTGTGTGATCACAGGCCCTCACCCTAGCACAGACCCAGCACTGAATGTTGCCAGGGCTGTTTTAAATCACTCATTCACATGATCCACAAATGGGGGAAAGGCAAGAGTTCAGGGAAGAGCTACAGGAATGATGTGAGGTCTGGAACAGCTGCCTGACAGTGAGAGGATGACGGAGCTCAGTCTGGTTAGCTGATGGGAGAGAAGCTTAAAAGGTGACTTGATCACAGCATAGAAGCCCCTCTGGAGGCAGAAGATTTCTGACAGCAGTGGTAGATTTCTTTAATAGAGCAGACAAAGGCCGAATGAGAGCCAATGGCTGGAAAGTGAAGTCAGACTAATTCACACGGGAATAAGTCCCACGTAGGTAAGGTGGCTCGTTTACCACTGGAGCAGGTTAACAAGGGAAGCAGTTAGATTCTCTGTCCCTTGGAGTCATTCAGTTGGGAGTGGATGCATCTCTAAAAGATGCTGTCTGTCTCAAACACAGGTTCTTGGCTAGACCATGTCATGTTCTCTGGACTGTCTTTCGCAGGAGGTCAGAGCAGATGATCACAATGGTCCCTTCTGGCCCGAGAATCTATTAGTCTAGGGACCCCTCTACTCAGTAGTGCAGCTCAGTGTGTGAGAAGCTGTCCCATCGGGGAGGGATTAGTTGGAAGAGTGCAATTAACAAATGCAGTTTATCACACAGGATGGATTTAAAGGAGGGGATTCCACAGCTGTCACCATCCTCTGTATGTTGCCTTGCTGGGAGAATGTCCATTGATTTTTAAACTGAATTAACTCTTCTACAGCACATCTGGCTGCACTACTAACAGGAACGTGTGTTTTATTTAAAAGGTTCGCTTGCCGCAAGCCAGGAAATTTGTAGCTCTCCAGGTGAGTGTCGGCTACATGAGAAGGAGAAGAGAGTGTGTCTAATAATGAATGCAGCGGGGCTGGGAGTCAGGACTTAGGGAATCTCGTGAGTTAGAGCAGAGGACTGTGGGGTGAGGACTCCTGGATTCCATTTTTAACCCTGGCATACAAAGCCCAAACCTGCTTCCCATGGGAGAATTCCTTATAACGGCATTGGGAGCAAGATCAGACCCAGTTCAGGACAAATCCTCTGCAGGTATAAACTGGTGAATCTCCATGGAAGCCAATGGATCTGCATCCCTTTACACCAGTTGAGAATTTGTCCCATTAAGTCTCACAACCTAATTTAAACCAGTGAGGGCCAAATCCAGTGGCCGTGTAGACAGCACTGTGACACATGAGGGGTGTGAGGTGGCCAGTGAGCGGTGATAGATCAGACCTTGCCGAGCAGTGGAAATCACACCCGTTTGGTATTCAGTGGGGACTGAATTCAGCCACTGGCATAAGTGGGTGCATGTTCTGCTTACACCAGAGCTGGGTTTGACCCTGAGGGGTATTTTGTTGCTGCAGCATCAGTGTAAGTGTCTTGAGGCCTGACTCCCCTCTCTCTGGTGGGATTCCACTGGCTTGAGGGGAGTTACTGCTGATTTACACGAGTGTGGGAGGAGAGACAGGCTGTTAAGGGGGAGGTGGCTGCTTTTCCTTGCTTACGGGCAGGAGATGCTTTTCCTGTGACACTCACACCTCCCATCCCACCACACCCTTTGCATCCCCAATGGGACGGGCTCCCTGGGACGCTCTGGCTGCTGAGCACTACTGTAGTGACCCCTGGCATCTGCCATCCCACAGGAAATGGCCCATTGTTGTGGGTTCACACGGCAGCACAAAGCTGCTGGGACACACCAGGGCATCCAATCCCAAATGGGGGCAAATCGTACATCTCCGCCCTTCTGCCTGTCTGATACCTGAAGCCTTGTAATCCATAGCACTGCATTGGCATGGAAGGGCAGCATGCACAGGGGCCTCGGGCCCCAAACAGGGTCAAGCTTAGGCTAAAAACTCTGCACACTCCCAGTTCATCCTTCCCTCCCTCCAGACACTGCAGCCTCAGGGAGTGACACCACCAAGGGGACAGATCCCCAGCTGGTGTGAATCAGCATTGCTTCATTGCAGTGAATGCAGCTTTGCTGATTGACACCAGCGGGGGATCTGGCCCCAGGTGTTTAACACTGGTGTGTTTGCTCCCCAGGCACTCTTCCCGCCCCGCGGCTGTTCTTGGACAGGCTATCTGCCTGCCAAGGGGACATGGCCATGCTGTCATGTTTAGTCCCTTTGGACACCCCCATGACCCGCATTGTCTTCTGCAAAGATGGGAAGGAGATTTCTGTCCAGCCCAAGGAAGGAAACAAACTCGTCTACGACTCACCCCACCCAGTGTCCAGGGAGAGCTCAGGGGCCTTTTCCTGCCGCTACCAGCTCAAGGATGACAATAACCAGGAGAACAATTCTCTCTCCAGTGACTCCTGGCACCTGCACGTGGCCGGTAATGCTCTCAGCTAGTGTTAACAAGGGGTGAAGACCCTGCTGGGCAGAGGGGCAAAGAGGGACTGAGATGGTGCCCTGTGCTGGCCCCCGCACAGAATCTCAGCCCAAGTGACAAGGAGTCAGATAGTGGCCGTTAATGCGGCCCCAGCTATAGTCGAGGGGCGCAGCTCACCTCTGTGCTCCCGCGGATCGCCGTTGGTGTCACTCCATCGCAATCGGCTATTGCAGTCAGTGGTGTTGCACCAGTGTCAAGCTGGCGTCACAAAGGGTGAATCTGGACAATCAGTTTCTGTTATAACCCCTGTCTGCAGTCACTCCTCACTCCGGGAAACTTCCGTCTCTTGTGCTGACTTTTTCCACGCCTGCCTCTGTCCCAGGGCGAATAATTTTCGGGGGCATAGCATGAAAAAGGAGGAATCACTGAATCCGCCATGTGGCTGCTGCACAGGTGCTAGTGGCAGGTGTGATCCTTGTCAGTTTGGCTCCGATTCAGGTGCTCGTGCACATGCTTTGTTGCGGTTCAGAAAACAAAGCTGTGAACTAACCTGGGTCTGACTAGAGCTGCTGGAAATATTTCACCTGAAAAATATTTTCACCAAAAATTAGGATTTAATCAAAACATTTTTCACTGGAAAATCTCATTTTTGACAGTTTTTATTTCAAATGAGAAATTTTAAAAATAGACAAATGTTTCATTCCTGTGAATTTTTTTTTTCAAAAAGCAAAAGAAGTTTTTTTGCAACTTTTTCACTTTCATTTCCAGGTAATGAATCCAGCCCCACTCCATGCTCCTCCCCCCGTGGGGAACATTATCACAGCCCTGTACCAGGTAGGCTGACATATTATAGCCACTCTGTTTTTTCTAGTGTGTGCCAGGTTGTGGTGGGATATGAAATGATGTAAGGGAGCGTCTCCTGCCTGGATCCTCGGGGCTCACCCCCCATCCTGGGTTTGTGGCTTCTGGAGCTTGACCCTCATCCTGGATCCCTTTTGTGTTCCCTGAGTGTTCTGGGTGCTCCCAGCACCACTAGTGTCATTCATTCATTCATGGGGATCCTCTGTCTCAGACGCATGGCCAGGGTTGGGTTTTTTGCTTTTCCCCTGATTTTTCTGTTTTCAGTGTGTGTGTGTGTGTGTGTGCGCGCGCACGCACGCGTATGTCTCCATGCTCTGTAACTTTTCAAAATGTCTCCAACTTCAGAAACATTACCGAGAGACCAAAGGGAAAATATGTCAATGTAGCTCTACTGGAGTCAACAGGGCCAGATCCCCCACGGGTGTAAACTGGTGTGACTCCATTCGTGTCAATTGGCCATATACCCATTTGGTATAAAACAGCTGTAGCTCCATTGAAGCCAATGAACCAAATCACCAGCGGGTGTAAATCGGCCTTACTTTGACCGCAATTAAACGACACTGATTTACACAAGCTGGGGATCTGGCCCCATAAATGCAATAGAAGAAAGGAGAAGGGTTTGTCTGTGAGTTCTGGCTGAGGGGAGCCCTCAATTGTATGGGGGACTCCAAATGCCTGCGTCCATCCCATTGATTCCAGTAGGACTGAGGCATGTAGTTAAAGTTAACACCTGTGCTCCAGCACTCCCCTACCCCGGCTCTAAGGAGGGGCTGTTCCTCCCCTTCCCCTCTCGCCGCATCCCGGGGCCCTGGTCAGGGCTCCCACCCTGGTGCTCCCCTGGAGACTAATTCAGACTGGAAACAGGGTGTAAATGTTTAACGGAGAGAGCAATTAACCACTGGGACCATTCCCCAGGGCGTGTGGGGGATTCTCCATCCCTGAAAAATTATAACTCAGGACTGGATGTGTGTCTAACAGATTGAGAAGTTATTGTGGGGACGTCTCTGGCCGGCATCACATTGGGTCAGACAAAGGTGGATAGAAAGCTGGCTAGATCATTGGGCTCAATGGGTAGTGATCAATGGCTCCATGTCTAGTTGGCAGCTGGTATCAAGCGGAGTGCCCCAAGGGTCAGTCCTGGGGCCGGGTTTTGTTCAATATCTTCATTAATGATCTGGAGGATGGTGTGGCTTGCACGCTCAGCAAGTTTGCAGATGACACTAAACTGGGAGGAATGGTAGATATGCTGGAGGGTAGGGATAGGATACAGAGGAACCTAGACAAATTAGAGGATTGGGCTAAAAGAAATCTGAGGTTCAACAAGGACAAGTGCAGAGTCCTGCACTTAGGACGGAAGAATCCCATGCACTGCTACAGACTAGGGACCAAGTGGCTAGGCAGCAGTTCTGCAGAAAAGGACCTCGGGTTACAGTGGATGAGAAGCTGGATATGAGTCAACAGTGTGCCCTTGTTGTCAAAAAGGATAACGGCATTTTGGGCTGTATAAGTAGGAGCATTCCCAGCAGATCGAGGGACGTGATCATTCCCCTCTATTCGGCATTGGTGAGGCCTCATCTGGAGTACTGTGTCCAGTTTTGGGCCCCACACTACAAGAAGGATGTGGAAAAATTGGAAAGCGTTCAGCGGAGGGCAACAAAAATGATTAGGGGGCTGGAGCACATGACTTATGAGGAGAGGCTGAGGCAACTGGGATTATTTTGTCTACAGAAGAGAAGAATGAGGGGGCATTTGATAGCTGCTTTCAACTACCTGAAAGGGGGTTCCAAAGAGGATGGATCTAGACTGTTCTCAGTGGTAACAGATGACAGGGCAAGGAGTAATGGTCTCAAGTTGCAGTGGGGGAGGTTTAGGTTGGATATTGGGAAAAACTTTTTCACTAGGAGGGTGGTGAAGCACTGGAATGGGTTACTTAGGGAGGTGGTGGAAACTCCTTCCTTAGAGGTTTTTAAGGTCAGGCTTGACAAAGCCCTGGCTGGGATGATTTAGTTGGGGGTTCGTCCTGCTTTGAGCAGGGGGTTGGACTAGATGACCTCCTGAGGTCCCTTCCAACCCTGATATTCTGTGATTCTATTCTATGATTCTGTAATCACAATGGTCCCGTTTGCCCTTGGAATCCATGAACCCAGGACTCCTGGCCGGCCTGTCTGCGTGTGGGGAATTTCCCAGCTGGCTCACGAGGGCTCTCACCCTGTCCATGTTGTATTGGTGTCCCAGCCCAGGGTGGACAGCGACGTGGCAGTGATGTACCCAGTGGTGGGACAGGGCATCTCTCGAATGCAGGACACCCAGCCGGCTCCGTAGCACTGGGTAAGGGAGACTGTGAATGGGCCCACGTGGGATGGGGGTTGTTCTCCCCACAAAGCCAGTGCAGGGACTGGTCAGTAGTGGAGGGATCCAACCCAAACTCCCTGCCACCTCAGAGCCTCCATCTACCTCACCTGCTACCAAGGGCGCGGTCTGTGCTGGGACCCCTCACTGGCACCCGCCTACCAGGCCCCAGGGCTCACTAAGCTGGAGCCTGAGTCACAGTTCTTCCCCAGCATTTTATAACCCCAAGGACCAGCATCTAGGGCTGTGTGGTAAGAGGTATCTGGGAGCGGGGCCTCAAAGGCAGAGAACTTCCCCAGCTCTCCTGGCAGATATGGGGACAGGCTGATAACACAGGACACCCAGGGCTGTCACCAGCCCATTGCTGGAGAAGGAGCCCCCACCCAGCGCTCAGGGAAATACTGAGAGGAGGTGGGGGGCAGGTGCATGCGAGATGGTCACTGGGATTCCCTGTCACTTCCCCACAGGATTCCCAGTGCCCCACAAGCCTTCGTGAGCCCCTCACTCACTGCCAGCCTGAGGGGAGCCCCGGGGAAGGAGACAGCAATGGAGCCTGTTAACCAGCCAGGGAGAAGGAGCGTTTGGGTCAATCAATGACACAGGGGAAGCTCAGATGCTTCTTGGGCAGTGGGAGCCAGGTTTGGCCAAGGCCAGGCTTTGCGTCACAGCCCATTGTCCTATTTATGGCAGAACCTTCATGGTCAACGTTTCCACCCCGGAGGCCTGCACATAAAATCCACATTCAGAGGGAAAAGCAGCTACAAGCCATTTGCACAGGCAACTGCCTGTCATGCACGCCTGGTCGTGGGACATGCAAATACAGGGTCCCAAATGGGTTCAAAATTTGCCCCAAAAAGGCCCCTGCATTTACTGAGTTTCCAGGAAGCAGACATTGAGCCAAGTCTGCCTGGTGCCGGCCTCACGGTGGAGGTGTGGAGAAAGGCAGCAAGGGGCGCCATTTCAAATTTTGGTGGGAGGGCAACTTTAACCATGATTCCAGGGGCTACTAAGACACTTGAAAACTCTATTTTTTTTGGCAGATAACTTAGCAATTAGCTGACAGGAGCACTGTATGTAATTCCTATATAAAAGAAAGACAATTAAACAAATATTTGACCCACTCAGCTCTAATACTAACATGTTTTGAGATTTTCTGGCAAGTTACTTAAGAGACACTGGTTAGGTTTAAAATTTTAATGTATATTCTTACTTTGTTTCTAACTCTGTGGAGAGAAAGACCCTGTCAGGACTCCTGGGTTCTATCTCAGCTCTGGGAGGGGAGTGGGATCTTGTGGGCTACAGCAGGAGGCAGATACATGTGGGTTCTATATAAGAACATCAGACTGGCCATACTGCATAAGACCAATGGCCCATCTAGCCCAGTATCCTGTCTTCCGACAGTGGTCAATACCAGGTGCTTCAGAGGGAATGAACAGAACAGGTAATCATCAAGTGATTCATCCCATCACCCATTCCCAGCTTCTGACAAACAAAGTCTAGGGACATGCAGAACATGGTGTTGCATCCCTGCCCATCCTGGCTAATAGTAATTGATGGACCTTTCCTCCATGAACTTATCTAATTCTTTTTTGAACCCTGTTATAGTTTTGGCCTTCATGACACCCTTGGCAAAGAATTCCACAGGTTTTCTGTAAAGAAATACTTTCTTTTGTTTGATTTAAATCTGCTGCCTATTAGTTTCATTGGGTGATCCCTAGTTCTTGTGTTATGAGAAGGAGTAAATAACACTTCCTTATTCAATTTTTCCACACCATTCATGATTTTATAGACCTCTATCATATCCCCCCCCCTTAGTCATCTATTTTCCAAGCTGAAAAGTCCAAGTCTTTTTAATCTCTCCTTATATGGAAGCTCTTCCAGACCCCTGATCATTTCTGTTGCCCTTCTCTGTACCCAGATGCAGAGAGTCATGAACATTACAGATTGAGTTGGCCAGGGCCTGATCTCTCTCAGGCTTCCTAAAACCAGGAAACTGAGGGAAAGGACAGGCCCGTGCAACCTTAAGTCTGCCCTCATTGAGCGCTGCCACATATGCCCAGGCTCTACCTTCACACTGTAGCAAACAGGAGCTACGGGCACCTGCCCTCCGCTCACAGACTGAGCCTGCTCCACCCCAAGAACTCCACCTTCACTACATTTACATCCCTTCCCCCAGCTCCTCACTCCTACGTGCATGGCGCCATTTAACGCTAGACTTTCCCTCGCCCTTCAGCAAACCCACAGAGCAGCCCCACCCCCACCTCCCTGCTGACAGTCCCCGGGCCAAGAACACCCCTGAGCCCTGTGACTGGCACAGCCTGCACAATGCAGCACTGCACAGGGCAAACTGGGTCTCTCAAGTACAAACACTTCTTGGGCCTTTGCTTGCCACCCTCCCCGATGGTCTCGAAGCCCATCACAGCCCTGCCACGCTTCTTAGACAAACCCCTCCACCAATCACACAGCCACACCTAGCTCAGGGAATGCAGCTGAAGAGCAGGCCCATGGTTCCTAGTGGCTGTCGCCAACTCCCAGGGAGCAGAGGTGAGGTGCGTGGGTATTAATCTTAACTCTGCCTTTCCTGGGGTTCACAATATGAGCTTTGCTGAACTCGACGTCCTGGCAGGGCAGCAGCTATCGCCGGGCACCTGAACTCTGCATTATCAAAGGGTTTTGTCCGTGACTATTATAGAAGCATCTCTCGCAAGTCTGTCCTCCCCAGGTCTGTGCAGCTAAAGCAGCTTTTCTGCAGACACCTCCAGAGCAGGTGTTGTGTTCCCCTGTCATGGGGGAGAATTCCTGCTACAGTCAGCTACAGACTGGGGGAATTGGGGCAAATGGCTTCATCTCCTTGTGCCTGGTAAAATGGGAATAATTCTCCCCTGCCTCCGAGGGCTCTTGGGAGGATGAAATCCAGGTATGATTGGCATGAGCTGTGATGCTGCAGTGGTTAGGGCCACCTAGCTAGACACGGCCAAGGCAGAATGCCGTCTCCCCGTTCCAGAGAGAAAAGCAGCCTCAGTCGGGCAGCCCAGGCAACTCCAGGCCTGCTGTAGCTCAGCCATAAAACTGACAAGCCCGATAGACAAATAATGTGGTGAATTCATGTGATTGGAGGGCTGGGTCTATGGGAAATAAAACCTGGGTTTGGGCCCAAGACAGCAATTTAACATCTGAGGACTCTGGAAAGGCCTACTGGGTTGCTAGGAGATGACATGGCACATTCATGCCAGTTCCAGCAGGCAGCGAAGGACAGTGGGAAGAGAGAGTTGAGGGTTGATGGCTAAAGGTGGGGTATTCCTGGGGCATTCCTGAAGGTGCCAGGAGTGGATGCTCAAGACACCCAGAGACTAGTCCATGGGGGGCTGTATGGTCCAGGCAACTGGGAAGGTGTCACAGAGACCAAGTTTGGAGGATGTAAGACCCAGGAGGTTCTGAGAAGAATGTCTGGCCTGGGATCTGCTGTGAGAATTTCCTGACTTGAGAGGGTAAAGAGGACACCTCTAGATGGACAGTCACTGAGTTCACTCCTGGCTTTACATGCAAGAATAAAGTAACAGTTTGTTAAACAAGCCTGGAGAGGAGCTGTGGTGACTATTTGTTCCTTTGAAGAGCACCTACCATATATATCAGCAAGTGTCACGCTCCCGGGGCAAGGGCTGTGGGAATAAAGGAGCAGAGTGAGGGGAGACACAAGTAAAATTTCCCAGCATGAAGCTCAGTAGTGGCAGGACTTACGTAAGCCAAGGCCTAGGAAACCAGAGGTTATGACTGGTGGCTGTGCTGTACAATGGGCACTGGGACCACCAGAGGGTGAGGGATGGGAAAGGAGCAGCTAGGTCATAGAATCATAGAATATCAGGGTTGGAAGGGACCTCAGGAGGTCATCTAGTCCAACCCCCTGCTCAAAGCAGGACCAATCCCCAATCAAATCATCCCAGCCAAGGCTTTGTCAAGCCTGACCTTAAAAACTTCCAAGGAAGGAGATTCTACCACCTCCCTAGGTAACGCATTCCAGTGTTTCACCACCCTCCTACTGAAAAAGTTTTTCCTAATATCCAACCTAAACCTCCCCCACTCCAACTTGAGACCATTACTCCTCGTCCTGTCCTCTTCTACCACTGAGAATAGTCTAGAACCATCCTCTCTGGAACCACCTCTCAGGTAGTTGAAAGCAGCTATCAAATCCCCCCTCATTCTTCTCTTCTGCAGACTAAACAATCCCAGTTCCCTCAGCCTCTCCTCAAAAGTCATGTGTTCCAGACCCCTAATCATTTTTGTTGCCCTTCGCTGGACTCTCTCCAATTTATCCACATCCTTCTTGTAGTGTGGGGCCCAAAACTGGACACAGTACTCCAGATGAGGCCTCACCAATGTCGAATAGAGGGGAACGATCAGTTCCCTCGATCTGCTCGCTATGCCCCTACTTATACATCCCAAAATGCCATTGGCCTTCTTGGCAACAAGGGCACACTGCTGACTCATATCCAGCTTCTCGTCCACTGTAACCCCTAGGTCCTTTTCCGCAGAACTGCTGCCTAGCCATTCGGTCCCTAGTCTGTAGCGGTGCATTGGGTTCTTCCGTCCTAAGTGCAGGACCCTGCACTTATCCTTATTGAACCGCATCAGGTTTCTTTTGGCCCAATCCTCCAATTTGTCTAGGTCCCTCTGTATCCTATCCCTGCCCTCCAGCGTATCTACCACTCCTCCCAGTTTAGTATCATCCGCAAATTTGCTGAGAGTGCAATCCACACCATCCTCCAGATCATTTATGAAGATATTGAACAAAACCAGCCCCAGGACCGACCCCTGGGGCACTCCACTTGACACCGGCTGCAAACTAGACATGGAGCCATTGATCACTACCCGTTGAGCCCGACAATCTAGCCAACTTTCTACCCACCTTATAGTGCATTCATCCAGCCCATACTTCTTTAATTTGCTGACAAGAATACTGTGGGAGACCGTGTCAAAAGCTTTGCTAAAGTCAAGAAACAATACATCCACTGCTTTCCCTTCATCCACAGAATCAGTAATCTCATCATAGAAGGCTATTAGATTAGTCAGGCATGACCTACCCTTGGTGAATCCATGCTGACTGTTCCTGATCACTTTCCTCTCGTGTAAGTGCTTCAGGATTGATTCCTTGAGGACCTGCTCCATGATTTTTCCGGGGACTGAGGTGAGGCTGACTGGCCTGTAGTTCCCAGGATCCTCCTTCTTCCCTTTTTTAAAGATTGGCACTACATTAGCCTTTTTCCAGTCATCTGGGACTTCCCCCGTTCGTCACGAGTTTTCAAAGATAATGGCCAATGGCTCTGCAATCACAGCCGCCAATTCCTTTAGCACTCTCGGATGCAACTCGTCCGGCCCCATGGACTTGTGCGCGTCCAGCTTTTCTAAATAGTCCCTAACCACCTCTTTCTCCACAGAGGGCTGGCCATCTACTCCCCATGTTGTGATGCCCAGCGCAGCAGTCTGGGAGCTGTCCTTGTTAGTGAAGACAGAGGCAAAAAAAGCATTCAGCACATTAGCTTTTTCCACATACTCTGTCACTAGGTTGCCTCCCTCATTCAGTAAGGGGCCCACACTTTCCTTGGCTTTCTTCTTGTTGCCAACATACCTGAAGAAACCCTTCTTGTTACTCTTGACATCTCTTGCTAGCTGCAGTTCCAGGTGCGATTTGGCCCTCCTGATTTCATTCCTACATGCCCGAGCAATATTTTTATATTCTTCCCTGGTCATATGTCCAACCTTCCACTTCTTGTAAGCTTCTTTTTTATGTTTAAGATCCGTTAGGATTTCACTGTTAAGCCAAGCTGGTCGCCTGCCATATTTACTATTCTTTCGACTCATCGGGATAGTTTGTCCCTGTAACCTCAACAGGGATTCCTTGAAATACAGCCAGCTCTCCTGGACTCCTTTCCCCTTCATGTTAGTCCCCCAGGGGATCCTACCCATCCGCTCCCTGAGGGAGTCGAAGTCTGCTTTCCTGAAGTCCAGGGTCCGTATCCTGCTGCTTACCTTTCTTCCCTGCGTCAGGATCCTGAACTCAACCAACTCATGGTCACTGCCTCCCAGATTCCCGTCCACTTTTGCTTCCCCCACTAATTCTTCCCTGTTTGTGAGCAGCAGGTCAAGAAAAGCTCCCCCCTAGTTGGCTCGTCTAGCACTTGCACCAGGAAATTGTCCCCTACGCTTTCCAAAAACTTCCTGGATTGTCTATGCACCGCTGTATTGCTCTCCCAGCAAATATCAGGAAAATTAAAGTCACCCATGAGAACCAGGGCGTGCGATCTAGTAGCTTCTGCGAGTTGCCGGAAGAAAGCCTCATCCACCTCATCCCCCTGGTCCGGTGGTCTATAGCAGACTCCCACCACTACATCACTCTTGTTGCTCACACTTCTAAACTTAATCCATAGACACTCAGGTTTTTCTGCAGTTTCGTACCGGAGCTCTGAGCAGTCATACTGCTCCCTTACATACAGTGCTACTCCCCCACCTTTTCTGCCCTGCCTGTCCTTCCTGAACAGTTTATAACCATCCATGACAGTACTCCAGTCATGTGAGTTATCCCACCAAGTCTCTGTTATTCCAATCACGTCATAATTCCTTGACATCACCAGGACCTCCAGTTCTCCCTGCTTGTTTCCAAGGCTTTGTGCATTTGTATATAAGCACTTGAGATAACCTGCTGATCGCCCCTCCTTCTCAGTATGAGGCAGGAGCCCGCCCCTCACAGACGTTCCTGCCTGTGCTTCCTCCCGGTATCCCGCTTTCCCACTAACCTCGTCTCACTAACCATGAGACGAGGTGATTCCCTCTTCCTAGAGGTTGAAGATCAAAGGCCTGAGCTCTATAAAGGAACAGTCTGGGTTCTGGTTCTGAGACAGTTACAAACTGGTAACCTCTGGGAAAACCCAGTCATGGGTTTTGAAGGACTGAAACCTACCACAGCCCACGGCTGGAGCTGGGGGTTTATCTGTGGTAAACTATTTAGCCTGTGTGTAGGTTCCGTATTGTTTTAATACGTTTTCTCTGTAACACTTTCACCTTCAGAATAAATGTGCAGGCTTAGAAGGGGCTGTGTGGTAACTGCTGTGTGGTAATACACTGGTCACAGCCCTCAGAGAAAAAGCAAAGCTCAGACACTGGCCTTTTAGCCCCAGTCTGGCTTGCTGAGGATATCACAGCATAAGGCAGGGAACTGTGCAGGTAAAAACCCCAGTCAGGAGGGAGAGACACACAAGTCTCCACCCAAGAAAGGTGACAGCTGAGGAGACGGGAACCTAGAGCAGGTGCTTTTTGTGGGCCATGATGTGGGGAATACAAGTGCGTTTTGTTACACAGATAAAACTACACAGGATCGTTTCAGGGGACAAGACAAGATGTCACGTTTATTATAATAATACAATTTGATTTAAGACCAATAACTAATATCTAATACCTATGTATACACACACACACACACACATCAAATGTTCTGCAGCTGCTAGATAGTTACCAGTCCTGAATGTGGCTTGGGTTTGTAGCTTGTGGCAGCTAACTGGCCAGGAAAGCCGGGCACAAGGAAGAGCTGGGTCTCTGTCGGGCATGCACCGATGCCCTTCCATGTTGGCAGGAGAATGTTCCCCTCCAAAGTCTTCCATCTCACCCATCCTTTTTGTAGGCTTTAGTCTGAATCCAGAGTCTATAGGTCTTGCTGTGTCATACTGCCTCTGGGTTCAGTGTGACTTTCAGCCTAGGACCTGGCTTTGATGTTTCTTCAATTGTACTTTTGTTCTTTTCTTTTTAGGGTGGACTCTTCTTGCTTTGTCAGGGCTGTTGTCCGCATCTTCAGCCGTTGGTGTTTACACTTTATTTCATCAGGACCAGCTGGGGCTGGAAGTTGATGCCATCATCCATCCATACCTCATTCACACATCTAAACTAAACTAATAAGATTACAGCAGGGTTTTGCAAAAATGAAGGTTGCAGCAAGCTTTTACAAAATGGAGTGAGCATTTTAAAATGGAGTTTGAGTTACAATATGGACAAGTGTAAGGAATGGCAAACAGGGAACAGAAATTCCAATATAGACAAGTATAATAAATGACAAACAGTGAGCAGAAGTTACAATGTTGAAACAGTGCAAGTTTCAGCGATTTAAGCAGCAATTGGATTGAAAGTGAAACTCAGTTAGCCAGTTATTGGGGTAACCGGTTTTATGAATGAATGTTGTTTCATTCATAAAATTTTGCTTATGAAGTTATATTAATAAAGTGAACAATTAAAAACAATTTCATTGATCAGTTCTACAGTTTGCCCTGAGCTATGTTATCATAGCTGCATATTTGTAAGGGAAGAGATCTGGGAGCTCTCTCCTTCCTAGGCCGCTCAGTTCATTTCACATAAGAGCTTTAAATCTGTAGACAAGCCACTGGAGAGGACTTCAATCACTTCTAAACACAGGGGTGGGTGGGGAAATCCCTGGTGCAATGCCAATAAGAAATGGTGCCCAGGGCCTGGTATTTAACCACAAGTGAGAGCGGTGGTGCGAGTAGGACAGTATGGTCCGGTATGCCGTACCGGTGAGATATTTATAGCCGGTACTCCGTACCGGAAATTCACAGGAGGAGCAGAACGGCTGGCAGCTCCTCCGGCGTGGCTGTATTGCCCCCAGCCCCGCCCTCAGCCCTTCCATGCAGCTGCATCTGCTGAGTCCTGTCCGGGGTCTATACAGCAGACCCACCGTAGCACAGGACTGGGGGCAGTACAGCGGTGCTGGAGGAGCAGCCAGCATGGGGCCACCCATGTTCTGCTCCTTTTCCTGCAGGGGGAGGAGGACAGAGATACACACACACACAGGTAATGTGGGATGGATCATGGGGAGGGGACGGGAAGAGCACGGGGGCCCCAGGCTGGGGGCAGAGCTGGGTGATGTCACATGGAGGATTCCAGGGGGAGGTCACATGCTACCTCAGCTTGTCCCCCTTTGTGTCCCTCCCATGAGGGTAGCATACCTGTAAGAAATAAATTCTGCTTGCATCACTGAGTGAGACTTTACTGAAGGTGAAGGGACAATCAGCACATTGAACACTTCCACTAAGTTACAAAGAAAAGGCCTGATCCGACGGCTGCCAGTGAGCACTTGGCCATAGACGTCAGCACATGGACCAGCACAGACCCTCCCTAGTCTCCAGATTTTGACAATTCTTGTCTAGCAGATGCTAGAGGGACTGTGCAGCATTGGAGCAGACATTATCTCAGTAACATCTTGTTCAATTAACTTCCAATTTCCCTCACAAACTCTACCCCAGTGCCTGACCTGATTTCCTGATTTTCAGGCCACTCTGACTTTTCACGGGGTTTTAAAGAGGGAGCCAAATTCAGCTTTAAGCAGGGACACAACTGCAACTTGAACTCTGGAGAGGCGACCGCCCAGCTGCCATTCCCTTCCTGTGTGACTCTGGCTCAGGTCTGAGTGCAATATTAAAACCACAGTGTTCAGCGTAAGGCCTGTGACAGACCAGCTGGGAGAGCAGCATCCCCCTCCTGCCAGGGAGCAAGGTCCCCTCAGACATGAGGCCAGTAGCAGACACGGCCCGTCTCCCACAGGGGCTGTTGCTTTTCTTCTCTCTAACCCCAAGGAGCGCGTGGCAGATCAGAGAGCTCCTGCAGCTTCTATGCTCCCTTCTCCCTGCAGATCAGATGGGGAGGGGTCAAATCAGACAGCCACAGAGACGTCTCTCCCTGAGACACAGAGGAGCACAGAGACAGGCCTTCCCTGCTGCTGAATCCCTGAGGGGCTGCTGCAATTCTCACCACTTCTCACTATTTTTTCCAATGTGTATTACTTTACATTTATCCACATTAAATTTCATTTGCCATTTTGTTGCCCAATCACTTAGTTTTGTGAGATCTTTTTGAAGTTCTTCACAGTCTGCTTTGGTCTTAACTATTGTCAAGGTTCCTTCCCCACTCTGAATTCTAGGGTACAGATGTGAGGACCTGCATGAAAACCTCCTAAGCTTACTTTTATCAGCTTAGGTTAAAACTTCCCCAAGGTACAAATTATTTTACCCTTTGCCCTTGAATTTCCACTGCCACCACCAAACTTTAACTGGGTTCCTGAAAAAATGGAGTTTGGACACGTCTTTCCCCCCCAGAATCCTCCCAACCCTTGCACCCCACTTCCTGGGGAAGGTTTGGTAAAAATCCTCACCAATTTGCATAGGTGACCACAGACCCAAACCCTTGGATCTTAGAACAATGAAAAAAGCATTCAGTTTCCTTACAAGAAGACTTTTAATAGAAGTAAAAAGAAAAGAATCACCTCTGTAAAATCAGGATGGTGAATACCTTACAGGGAAATTAGATTCAAAACATAGAGAATCCCTCTAGGCAAAACCTTAAGTTACAAAAAAGACACACAGACAGGAATATTCATTCTATTCAGCACAGCTATTTTCTCAGCCATTTAAAGGAATCATAATCTAACACATACCTAGCTAGATTACTTACTAAGTTCTAAGACTCCATTCCTATTCTGTGTCGGGCAAAAGCATCACACAGACAGACACAGACCCTTTGTTTTTCTCCCCCCTCCCAGCTTTTGAAAGTCTCTTGTCTCCTCATTGGTCATTTTGGTCAGGTGCCAGCGAGGTTACCTTCAGCTTCTTAACCCTTTACAGGTAAGAGGATTTTTCCTCTGGCCAGGAGGGATTTTAAAGGGGTTTACCCTTCCCTTTATATTTATGACACGCCCCCCAAATCTCAGCTAGGGTGAAACACTGGCTGGGATTTCTTCCTGGAGCTCTAGGAAAAAACAGAGTTAATAAGACACATGCACCTCTAAATATACTACCAAGTACATAAAGACTAACAATATTTTCCACATCTCAAGGACGATTTTAACCAGTTGATTCTGGGAAACTTTCACGGGAGAGTGCATCAGTCACTTTGTTAGAAGCTCCTGAGATGTGTTGGATGTCGAAAGCAAAATCTTGGAGAGCTAAACTCCACCGAATACGTTTTTTGTTATTTCCCATGGCGGTATGAAGCCACTGTAGCGCAGCATGGTCGGTTTGCAGGTGGAAACGCCGTCCCCAAACATATGGGCATAGCTTTTCCAGGGCATAGACAATGGCGAAACATTCTTTTCCACTGACTGACCAGTTGCTTTCCCTCTCAGACAGTTTTTTGCTGAGAAACACTACAGGGTGGAATTCTTGAGCCGGTCCTTTCTACATTAAAACTGCTCCCACACCACGCTCGGACGCATCTGTGGTTACTAGGAACGGTTTGTCAAAGTCTGGGGCCCTTAGTACAGGGTCAGACATGAGTGTCGCTTTAAGCTGGTTAAAGGCCTTCTGACACTTTTCGGTCCACTGAACGGCATTTGGCTGTTTCTTTTTGGTTAGGTCTGTCAGTGGGGCGGCGATTTGGCTGTATTGCAGTACAAATCGTCTGAAATAACCGGCCAAGCCTAAGAAGGATTGAACCTGTTTCTTTGACTTTGGGACAGGCCACTTTTGGATAGCATCCACTTTGGCCTGTAGGGGGTTCATAGTTCCTTGACCCACCTGGTGTCCAAGGTAAGTCACTCTGTTTAGGCCTATTTGACACTTCTTAGTCTTAACAGTTAGTCCTGCCTCCCTTATGCGCTCAAGGACTTTTTGTAGATGTGCCAGGTGTTCTGCCCAGGAATCCGAAAATATGGCCACATCGTCAAGGTAGGCGACTGCATATTCTCCTAATCCCGCTAGGAGACCATCTACAAGTCTTTGGAAGGTGGCGGGTGCATTTCGCAGCCCGAAAGGGAGGACATTAAATTCATACAGCCCGACATGTGTGGTGAAGGCTGACCTTTCCTTGGCGGATTCATCTAGTGGTACCTGCCAGTACCCCTTGGTTAAGTCCAAGGTAGAGATGAACTGGGCCCGTCCCAGTTTCTCTAATAGTTCATCTGTGCATGGCACTGGATAGTTGTCTGGGCGAGTTACAGCATTTAGCTTACGGTAGTCCACGCAAAAATGTATTTCCCCATCTGGTTTGGGAGCTAGAACTACTGGAGATGCCCATGCACTTCCAGAGGGGTGGATTACCCCCATCTGTAACATATCCTGGATCTCCCGTTCTATAGCAGTTTTAGCTTGAGGAGACACCCGGTAAGGTTGGACTTTAATTGGGTGAGCATTACCTGTGTCAATGGAGTGGTATGCCCGTTCAGTCAGTCCTGGGGTGGCTGAGAACGTCGGCACGTAGCTAGTGCACAGCTCCTCGATCTGCTGTCGCTGCATACGCCCAAGGGTCATGGAGAGGTTCACCTCTTCCACACCACCAGCACTTTTCCCTTCATAGTAGACACCTTCAGGCCACTCAGCGTCGTCTCCTCCCTGGGCTGTAAACTGACAAACCTTTAATTCTCTGGAATAAAAGGGCTTTAGAGAATTAATATGGTACACCTTAGGCTTTTGGTTAGAGGTGGGGAATGCTATGAGATAATTAACAGCTCCCAGGTGCTCCTGGACCGTGAATGGCCCTTCCCACAATGCTTCCATTTTATGGGCCTGGAGCACCTTTAAGACCGTGACCTGGTCCCCTACTTTGAAGGAATGCTCTCTGGCATGTTTATCATACCAGGCTTTTTGCTCTTTTTGAGCATCCTGTAAGTTTTCTTTAGCAAGGGCTAAAGCGGTTCGGAGGGTGTTTTGTAGGTTGGTTACAAAGTCCAGAACGTTAGTTCCTGGAGAAGGTGTAAATCCCTCCCATTGCTGCTTCACCAGCTGTAATGGCCCCTTAACCTCACGGCCATATACAAGTTCAAATGGGGAAAACCCTAAACTGGGATGTGGTACAGCTCTGTAGGCAAAGAGCAACTGCTGCAACACTAGGTCCCAATCATTGGAGTACTCATTTACGAATTTACGTATTATGGCCCCCAAAGTTCCATTAAACTTCTCCACCATGCCATTTGTTTGATGATGGTAAGGAGTGGCAACCAAGTGATTTACCCCATGAGCTTCCCAAAGGTTTTCCATAGTTTCTGCCAGGAAATTAGTCCCTGCATCTGTGAGGATGTCAGAGGGCCAACCTACCCTGGCAAAAATGTCTGCTAGTGCCTGGCACACACTTTTAGCCCTGGTGTTGCTTAGAGCTACTGCTTCCAGCCATCGGGTGGCAAAATCCATGAAAGTCAGTATGTACTGCTTTCCTCTGGATGTCTTTTTCAGAAAAGGAGCCAGAATATCCACAGCTACTCGCTGAAATGGAACTTCAGTGATGGGGAGTGGCTGGAGAGGGGCTTTGACCTGGTCTTGGGGTTTTCCCACTCTTTGGCATACTTCACAAGACCGGACATAGGTAGAAACATCCTTGCCCATTCCCTCCCAGTGGAATGACCCCCTCAAATGGTCTTTCGTCCTGTTCACCCCAGCATGGCCACTAGGATGATCGTGGGCTAAGCTCAAGAGCTTGGCCCGGTATTTAGTTGGAACTACTAACTGTCTCTGAGGATGCCAGTCTTCCTGGTGTCCACCAGAAAGAGTTTCCTTGTATAAAAGTCCTTTTTCTACAACAAACCTGGATCGATTAGAAGAGCTGAGAGGCGGTGGGTTGCTCCGTGCCGCCGTCCAAGCTCTCTGGAGGCTTTCATCTGCTTCCTGTTCAGTCTGGAACTGTTCCCTTGATGCTGGAGACATCAGTTCCTCATTGGATTGTGGACCTATGCTTGGTCCCTCTGGAAGCGATGTAGGGGATGGGGCTGTTTCCGTTGACTGTGAACCGCTCTCTGCTGGGACTCTATGTTGGGGTTCAGGCTCCGGCTGAGCCTCTTGTGTAGGGTTATGGACTGCTGCCGGTACAGGTTCGGTGGGGCCCTCTGGTGTTGAGGTTGCAAGTACTGGATTCAGTGCTGGCAATGGGTCTGGTGTTGGTTGTTCCGCTGGTTCCGGTCCTGGGACTGGTTCCGTCTGGGTCTCTGGGACTGGATCCACTACTGCTGTTGCAGACATTGGCCTGGGGTCCGGGTCCATCACCTCTGACCGGGTCCTGATAGAAGTTTCCAGAACAGAGCTAGGCCTCACGGCTTGTTTAGCCTGGCTGCAGGTGACCATTCCCACCCTCTTGGCCCGCTTCACATGATTGGCCAAGTCTTCCCCCAACAGCATGGGGATAGGATAATCATCGTAGACTGCAAAAGTCCACGTTCCTGACCAGCCCTGGTACTGGACAGGCAACTTGGCTGTAGGCAAATTGAAAGAGTTGGACTTGAAGGGTTGAATTGTCACTTGGATCTCTGGGTTGATTAAATTGGGGTCCCCTAAGGAAGCATGGATAGCTGACACTTGTGTTCCGGTGTCCCTCCACGCGGTGACCTTCTTCCTGCCCACACTCACAGTTTCCCTCTGCTCCAAGGGTATCTGGGAGGTATCTGGGCCTGCTGATCTCTGGTGTGATTCCGGTGCAATGAACTGTAATCTGTTGGGGTTCTTGGGGCAGCTGGCCTTTAGATGCCCCAGCTCGTTACATTTAAAACATCGTCCAGCTGACGGGTCACTGGGGCGAGGTGGGTTGCTGGAGAACGGGGTGGTGGGACGATAAGGGGTCTGGAGGGTTCTTTGGGAGGTAGGTGGGGCCTTGGGCGGCCCCCGGTAATAGGGTGTGGTCTGGGGTTGTCCCTTCTGATCTCCGCTCCAACTGCGACCAGTTTTCTTCTTCTCTGCCACCTCTACCCATCTGGCTCCAATCTCTCCTGCCTCGATTACAGTTTTGGGCTTCCTATCTAGGATGTATCTTTCTATTTCCTCAGGAACACCCTCTAAGAATTGTTCCATTTGCATTAGGAAGGGCAAATTTACTGGAGATTCAACACTTGCTCCTGATATCCAGGCATCCCAATGTTTCACAATGTGGTAGGCGTGCCGGGTAAATGACACGTCTGGTTTCCACCTTAGGGCTCTGAACCTCCGAAGAGAATGCTCGGGTGTTAGCCCCATTTTGACTCTCGCCTTGGATTTAAACAGTTCATACTTGTTCATGTGTTCTTTAGGCATTTCAGCCGCCACCTCAGCTAAGGGTCCACTGAGCTGCGGCCTCAGCTCTACCATGTATTGATCGGTAGAGATGCTGTACCCAAGGCAGGCCCTTTCGAAGTTCTCTAAGAAGGCCTCAGTATCATCCCCTGCCTTGTAGGTGGGGAACTTTCTGGGATGGGAAGTGGTACCTGGAGAAGGATTGCTAGGGTTTGTTGATATATTCTTCTGAGCCTTTACCTTCTCCATCTCCAGTTCATGCTTCCTCTCTTTTTCCTTCTCCTCCTCCACATGCTTCCTCTCTTTTTCCTTCTCCTCCTCCACATGCTTCCTTGCCTCCATTTCCCTCCTGTGGGCACCCTCCTGTACCTCCTTCTCCAGCCGCATGAGTTCTATCTGTCTTTCATGTTCCTTTTGTTTTTCATCAGCCTGAAATCTGGCTAATTCCAGCTTTTGTTGAGCCGTGGAGTCTGTCATCCTAACCTCTCTGTTTTTAACTAACTTTACACCCGAGGTTTAGAAATAAAACAAACAAAACTTGGCTTGTAAAATTTTGCTGTGCTGGAATAGGATACCGATTCTCTGATAGTGATTTTCTGTAGGCTGACAAAGACAATTCCCTTTGTCTCTGCTCTGGCCCCAAATCAAAGCAAAACCCCCAACTACTTGGAAACCTGCTTTCCAGCAGCCCCAAAGGAAAAAAAAATTTCTTTTTCAAATCTGTGCTCCTTGTAAAAAAAAAAAAATCAAAATCCTAAAAAAAAACAAACCCTGCCACTTTTGTCTCCAGGCAAATAGGTAGAACACCCCCCTATTTACTTTTAGGGGGAAAAAAACCTCAGGTTTGTGAAGACTGTGAATTTTCCTGCAGGAGGTTAACTACTCTGCCTCCAGGCAAAGAAAACCTGCAATTCACAAAGATAATCCCCTTTTGTCTCTGCTCTGGCCCCAAAGCAGAGAAAAAACTAGCTGCTTTCAGTTGGACCTCCTTTCCAGCAGCCCCAAAGGAAAAAAATATTTCCTTTTTAAAATCTGTTTTTCTGGTTCAAAAAAATCTCAAATTGATCTCAAAAGGATTTCAGGTTAATCCCACTGCTACCACCATGTCAAGGTTCCTTCCCCACTCTGAACTCTAGGGTACAGATGTGGGGACCTGCATGAAAACCTCCTAAGCTTACTTTTATCAGCTTAGGTTAAAACTTCCCCAAGGAACAAATTATTTTACCCTTTGCCCTTGGATTTCCACTGCCACCACCAAACTTTATCTGGGTTCCTGAAAAAATGGAGTTTGGACACGTCTTTCCCCCCCCAAAATCCTCCCAACCCTTGCACCCCACTTCCTGGGGATGGTTTGGTAAAAATCCTCACCAATTTGCATAGGTGACCACAGACCCAAACCCTTGGATCTTAGAACAATGAAAAAAGCATTCAGTTTCCTTCAAGAAGACTTTTAATAGAAGTAAAAAGAAAAGAATCACCTCTATAAAATCAGGATGGTGAATACCTTACAGGGTAATTAGATTCAAAACATAAAAAATCTCTCTCGGCAAAACCTTAAGTTACAAAAAAGACACACAGACAGGAATATTCATTCTATTCAGCACAGCTATTTTCTCAGCCATTTAAAGAAATCATAATCTAATACATACCTAGCTAGCTTACTTACTAAGTTCTAAGATTCCATTCCTGTTCTGTCTCCGGCAAAAACATCACACAGACAGACACAGACCCTTTGTTTTTCTCCCCTTCCCAGCTTTTGAAAGTCTCTTGTCTCCTCATTGGTCATTTTGGTCGGTTGCCAGCGAGATTACCTTTAGCTTCTTAACCCTTTACAAGTAAGAGGATTTTTCCTCTGGCCAGGAAGGATTTTAGAGGGGTTTACCCTTCCCTTTATATTTATGACAACTATCTTGACCAGTTTAGTATCTTCTGCATTTACAATCTCTGTTAGCCTCCTTACACTGCCCAAGTGCTATCAACTGGCCTTCGTATGCCTGAGGATCAGGCCCCTCTGCTCTATAATTAATGTTGTTACCCTGCACCAACACTCACCGGGAGAGCTGCAGATTTCCTGACTTGCAGCCAGTGCCCCTGTTCAATAAAATATAAATTCCCGGCGTTAGTGCAGCCAGGTCAGTTGGGAGCTTATCAGAGCCACATAAATTTAAAATAAATGGAGCTTTTGCCATTATGGTCTCATGCTGCTGAGCATCTCTGGTGGGAACCCCGTCCCCAGGCAGGTTTCCTCCCCTAACCATTTGTTCTGTCCTCCATCAGTTCTGCCATCTTCCTAGTCAATTAACTGCACCTCTCCCCTCGGATCAATAGCCACGCCAGCAACCCCAGCCCTTTATTCACCTTCCTCAGACTTTCCCACTTGTCTGTGAGCTCTTTGGGGTAGGGAGAATCTGTTTGTTCTGGGTTTGTACAGCACCTCGTGCTGGGCCATTAAGGGAGCTCCTGGGCATTACAGTAATACAGCTAATAAATAATTTCAATCAACATCCTAATCACAGAATAAATTCTTATAATTTTGCCACCGTGCAATGAACTAATTTGGTTATTATTATTTGCCTTCTGCCCACAGTACCTCCCCCTCGCGACTCTTCTAAAGTTCCAGACAGCCCCTTTCCTCCTTTTCCTGAAATGGGTGTCAGGTAAATTGGGCATTTAAAATTACTCTGGCAATATTCAGTCCCACGTCAGAAACCGGACTAAGGCTGGTATTGCGCAGACAATCGGGGCTAGCAATTCGACATGTCTCATTGCAGTTCTTCTGGATTGTTATTGCCGTGTGACTGCAGAATTTGTTTGCTGTGTCCTGCAGCTCTAAATTTCTGGGGGTCTGCTCTTGTGTACACAAATGAAATTGAGACAAAAAATCTGACCAGTACCAGTACCAGTTCAACTGAATGGATGTTAGTACTAGTACAACCATGGGTGCTACGACTGGAGCCACATTGAACTTCATTTTGTGGAGGCTAACTTCATTTAACTAAAACAGTGATAAAAACGGTTCCAGCCACAGAAGTCTTATCTACACTAGGGTTTGTATGGTGTTAATGCACTAATAGGACTTTTGGGGATAAATTACCCAGTGTACACAGGGTTACTGTATGCAGTTCAGAAATAGCCCATTACACAGTAAACACATACACACACACTCACAATCTCCTGGAGATTTTAGGTTAGTTCTTTCTTGCTTTACTGTTTTTCTCTTAGGCCATGTCTTCATTGAAAACAATGTATTTTGACATCAAGATAGATAAATTGGCATAACATCCTGGTGGAAACAAGGATTGTCTCCGCAATGCAGCTCTGCAAGGTCAACCCCAGCTGGGGGGGTTAGAGTTTAAATTGACTTGCTATGCTGAGGTAACACGTATCTGTGCCTTGTCTCCAATAGCACTGTACGGGGAGGTAGCCTTCTTGCTGTACAAACAAACCTCTTTTAGCAATGAAAATGTAGCTTGAGTCTAAAATGAAGGTCATTCCAGCTGGCAATGTATGATTTGTGGACAAAAAACAAAGATTGTTCACATTACAATAATTTCTCTTCCTTTGGCACTTTATATGAATTAGATCTTAAAATTACAGCTCTGTGATGCATAGACAAGTTAACTGCAGATACATTTGCAGATTATCGAATTATTGGGCACTAGGTTTAAAACAAATAAAAGGAAGTTCTTCTTCACACAGTGCACAGTCAACCTGTGGAACTCCTTGCCTGAGGAGGTTGTGAAGGCTAGGACTATAACAGGGTTTAAAAGAGAACTGGATAAATTCATGGATGCTAAGTCCATTAGTGGCTATTAGCCAGGATGGGTAAGGAATGGTGTCCCTAGCCCCTGTTTGTCAGAGGGTGGAGATGGATGGCAGGAGAGAGATCACTGATCATTACCTATTAGGTTCACTCCCTCTGGGGCACCTGGCATTGGCCACTGTCAGTAGACAGGATACTGGCTGGCTGGACCTTTGGTCTGACCCAGCATGGTCATTCTTATGTTCTTATGTATGTATTCACACTCACTTTACCAGTGGATGGGGCTTTAGTGTAAATGAGAATCAGGCCTGTGTGTCCAGCAGGTAGAGCAGAGAACTGGGAATCAGGAATCACTGGGGACATTTTGGATACTGCCACTGACTGTTAAAAGAGCTGGGTGCTGTTTCATTTTCCAGATTCCTTCTGACTTCAGTGGGCGCAGCATAAGACCCTCAGGATGAAAGTGAAGGGCTCAAATCCACTGGCAGTGTAAATGGTGGCACAGGTTACACAGGAGTGGGTGTAAATTGATCAGAAAAAGGGGATGAAGTTGTAAATGGCAAAGCAGTGGAATTTGCACCTGTTTGTGACTGGAGCATGTAGACACACCTGAGCTAATTCAAATAACAATGGCAGTGAAGACAAGACAGCCTGAGACTCTGGCTTCACACTCAAGCAGCTACCCCATCCTGCCGCAGCTTAACTTCCATGGTTACTCGAACTAGTGTGATCAAAGCTAGCACGGGTCTGTCTACACATGCTGCAGTCACATCTGTGATTGCTGTGCGGACACACCCAAAGTGCCAGGCAGGGAACCAGCCCCACAGGATATGGCTGCAGGTGGGGATAAATCATCAAGCAAAGACTGGAGACTCCACCCAGTTGCTTTCCCAAGGCACATCCTGCCAGTCCCCTTCCCTAGGTGAAGCCTCTGGAGTAAACAGATGTAGCCCTGCTGGAGTCAGGGCAGCTTTGCTGATTTACCCCTGCTGAAGAGCTGGCCCAAGAGTGATAAAAGCAGAGGAGCCAGTGGGAGCAGAGGAGGTGTAAAGCAGGAGGGGGCAGCTCCCCCTGACCTACGTGGGGCATCTGGATTTGAATTTACAAATACGGCTCGTGAGAGTGAGACCCTTGGTCCCCATGGCATAAAGTCCCAGGCTGAGGTGAGCCCAATCCAGAGTGAAACACAAGAGTCTGGCAAGTCTCTGCAATAATTCAAACATCAGCTCCATGAGAGATGAGCTGCTTAGCCAAATAACATTTCCTCCCCACCTAGGTGACCTCCCTGCCCGATCACTGCTCCTGAACAAGGGCTCTTCCCGCCAAGGGAATAATGTCATATTGTTGTGCTTCATCCCTGTGGACACCTTGGTAACTCGCGTCATCTTCTGTAAGGACGGCAAGGAAATGTTAATGCTGCCCAAGGACAGAAACAAATTCATCTTTGAGTCAGCCCAGCCAGCGTCTCCAGAGAGTGCAGGGGAGTATTCCTGCCGCTACCAGCACAAGGACGATAGGAACCAGGAGAAGACTTCTCTCCTCAGTGCCTGCCGGTACCTGAGTGTGCCAGGTAACACGCTGAATGAAGGGAGGGCTGCTTATGTAACCTTTCTGCCTGTCAGAGTTGGCAGCAACAAGGGCCAGGTTCAGTATCTAGGGGTTCCATTCCAATAACATCATGCAAAACCGGCTCGAGCCCCCACCCAGTGACCTGGGACAAATTTATACCACCCCCACTGGGCGCCTCCAAGAGGCAATACTTCCCCTCTCGCAAGCACATAGTCTAAGTGTAGCAAAAAGCCTTTCAATAACAGAGAGAAACAATGTGGCATTATGTTGGGGAAACACCACCAACAGGATTCATAACACAACCCATGAGCCAAAACCCACCCCAAGCCAATTGGGCCGTGTTCTTTGGTTCTTGAGTCCAGCAACCCAAAATCACCCAAAGTCCCAAAAGTCCAACGACCCAAAAGTCTCTGTCCCTGGTCAGGACAGCCCCAGAGTTCGAAAGTTTATCTGCAGAGTTTTACCTCCCAACCTGGGTGAAGATTGGGGGGGGAATGAAGGGTCACCTTATGTGGTCCAAAGCTGATGGCCCCACCTCTCCATGGGGCTCCGCTCTGCCAGCCACCCCATGAGCTGCTCTAAGCATCCGACAAACTGCTCTGCTCCACCAGCCGCTCTGCTCCACAAGCTGCTCTGCTCGCCGTCCCGCAAACTGCAATGCTCTGCTCTGCCAACCATCCTGCAAATTGCTCTGCTCCACCAGCCGCTCTGCGTCCCGCAAACTGCTCTGCCATACATCTTCAGGCTCCCCCACTACTTAACACAACACTCAGTGATTTCAGCTCTTAGTCAGTTCAGCTCTTTTGTGATTTCAGCTTGTAGTATGTGAGCCTCAGTGCTGGTGCACCATTAGCCCAAAGTGAATTCAGCTCAGCAGCCCATAACTAGACTCCTAATGGAATCAAAATTAGCTCTGATATTCCACAGTGGAGAGAGGAGAAAATGCAATTAGCATGTAATGCCCTCACTAGGGGAACCCATACCCACAAGTATTAATACCTCCCCAGCTTCTCTCCATTCACAGAGTTTTGGAACCCATGTCCCTTGCCTAGCAAGTGCTACTTAGTTGATGGCGAGTCCCTCCATTATAACAAAAGGCCAAGTACAGTTCCACTGTCCTTGATTCCCATAATCAGGGTAATAACAATTTATTCTTCCTGCCCCAATAACAGAGACACTGGGGATCCCATGGCAGCCAAAGTGACCATTTGGGCAGCTATGGGCTCATGCTAGGCGGGGTGGGTGTGCCTATGCAAATGAGATCGGCCCCTGAAGTTCTTTTCCACAACTTGCCACACCTAACCACCAGATGTCAGGGTGGAGCTCATCCTGACTCTGCTTACACTTATCACACAGGGGGGAGGCAGCAGGGGCATGGTGGGAGAAGCCAGTGGCAGCTAGAGTAAAAGTTTCTAAACTTCCATCTCTTGTGTTGAACTCTTTGTGCCTGAACTCCAGCTCAATGTCAGTTAGTTTAGTTTAGTTGAGCAAGATTCCATCTGCCCCTTTTGCAGTTTTATGAAGGTGAAGAACAGGACTGACCTGTTCAAAACATGGGCAAATCCTTACATGTGAAATTTGTCGGGTGCATCATCATTAATGTCTACACAGGCTTTGCTTGAAGTTCAGAACAGAGTGGGGTGAACTAACTGGGTTGTGACCATTTGAAAATCCTCCTAGATGCATGCACAACAGGGAATGTTGCAAATTAGAAACTACTTGTGGCTGCCTATCTAAGTTCTGGATACACATTATCCACATCCAGATCTTGTAGTTCTACCCTGTCTAGTGAGATCGATTGTTAGGAGGCTTATTCCTTCACCCACTTACTTCCCTGGTCCTTCTCGCATGAACAGAGAGCAACAATACCCAAAGTCCAAAGGTGCAAACAATTCGATGTTTATTGGGGTGAACTTCCAGCAAGCATGATTCCAGTTTCCTTCCTTAGTGCCCCCCTTCCCAGCTCTGACACCAAAGAGCCTTACACCTGTGTCCCTGTTCCCATTTCCCCCTTTAGTCAATCATGATTCCAATTCCCTGTTCCCATTTCCCCCTTTAGCAAAACATAATTCCAATTTCCCCACCCCCATTCCCTGTTCCCATGTCCCACACCCACCCACTTCCTGATTGACTGCAGACTATATAATAAAACTTGAGTTCTGCTTAGCTATACCTTAACCAATCATTTTCCTGAAATTTAACTAACCAATCCTAACATATTGTAACATGATTATTTAGTGAGCTGTAGCTCACGAAAGCTCATGCTCAAATAAACTGGTTAGTCTCTAAGGTGCCACAAGTACTCCTTTTCTTTTTTCTTTTTACGAATACAGACTAACACGGCTGTTACTCTGAAACCTATTTAACCAATTATATCCCACCACCTTAGTTTACACCCAGCAAAATTAATTATACAGCAGACAGAAACAATCACAGAACCAGACAGAGATTATACAGACAAACAATGGGGAAATGGGGACTACAGTGATAGAACAAACAGAGAAATGAGGATTTCACATCCCAGCTATTGATAAGTGAGTTCTTGCCAGACAGGATGTTATCAAACTAAGTTTCCTTCTACATCTTCTAGGCAAACTTCCCTTTCTCTGGAGGCAATAGGCATTATCAAGACAGGATTGTATTCCTAACAGCCTGTCATAAATATAAAGGGAAGAGTAAACACCTTTAAAATCCCTCCTGGACAGAGGAAAAATCCTTTCACCTGTAAAGGGTTAAGAAGCTAGGATAACCTCGCTGACACCTGACTAAAATGACTAATGAGGAGACAAGATACTTTCAAAAGCTGGGAGGAGGGAGAAAAACAAAGGGTCTGTGTCTGTCTGTGTGATGATTTTGCCGGGGACAGAACAGGAATGGAGTCTTAGAACTAAGTAAGTAATCTAGCTAGATATGTGTTAGATTATTATTTCTGTAAATGGTTGAGAAATTAAGTTGTGCTGAATAGAATGGATATTCCTGTCTGTGTGTCTTTTTGTAACTTAAGGTTTTGCCTAGAGGGATTCTCTATGTTTTGAATCTAATTACCCTGTAATCATCATAGAATCATAGAATATCAGGGTTGGAAGGGACCTCAGGAGGTCATCTAGTCCAACCCCCTGCTCAAAGCAGGACCAACCCCCAACTAAATCATCCCAGCCAGGGCTTTGTCAAGCCTGGCCTTAAAAATATCTAAGGAAGGAGATTCCACCACCTCCCTAGGTAACGCATTCCAGTGTTTCACCACCCTCTTGGTGAAAAAGTTTTTCCTAATATCCAACCTAAATCTCTCCCACTGCAACTTGAGACCATTACTCCTTGTCCTGTCCTCTTCTACCACTGAGAATAGTCTAGAACCATCCTCTTTGGAACCCCCTTTCAGATAGTTGAAAGCAGCTATCAAATGCCCCCTCATTCTTCTCTTCTGCAGACTAAACAATCCCAGTTCCCTCAGCCTCTCCTCATAAGTCATGTGTTCCAGTCCCCTAATCATTTATGTTGCCCTCCACTGGACTCTTTCCAATTTTTCCACATCCTTCTTGCAGTGTGGGGCCCAAAACTGGACACAGTACTCCAGATGAGGCCTCACCAATGTCGAATAGAGGGGAACGATCACGTCCCTCGATCTGCTCACTATGCCCCTACTTATACATCCCAAAATGCCATTGGCCTTCTTGGCAACAAGGGCACACTGCTGACTCATATCCAGCTTCTCGTCCACTGTCACCCCTACGTCCTTTTCTGCAGAACTGTTGCCGAGCCATTCGGTCCCTAGTCTGTAGCGGTGCATGGGATTCTTCCGTCCTAAGTGCAGGACTCTGCACTTGTCCTTGTTGAACCTCATCAGATTTCTTTTGGCCCAATCCTCCAATTTGTCTAGGTCCCTCTGTATCCTATCCCTACCCTCCAGCATATCTACCTCTCCTCCCAGTTTAGTGTCATCTGCAAACTTGCTGAGGGTGCAATCCACACCATCCTCCAGATCATTTATGAAGATATTGAAGAAAACCGGACCCAGGACCGACCCTTGGGGCACTCCACTTGATACCGGCTGTCAACTAGACATGGAGCCATTGATCACTACCCATTGAGCCCGACAATCGAGCCAACTTTCTGTCCACCTTATAGTCCATTCATCCAGCCCATACTTCTTTAACTTGCTGGCAAGAATACTGTGGGAGACTGTGTCAAAAGCTTTGCTAAAGTCAAGGAACAACACGTCCACCGCTTTCCCCTCATCCACAGAGCCAGTTATCTCATCATAGAAGGCAATTAGATAAGTCAAACATGACTTGCCCTTGGTGAATCCATGCTAACTGTTCCTGATCACTTTCCTCTCCTCTAAGTGCTTCAGAATTGATTCCTTGAGGACCTGCTCCATGATTTTTCCAGGGACTGAGGTGAGGCTGACTGGCCTGTAGTTCCCAGGATCCTCCTTCTTCCCTTTTTTAAAGATGGGCACTACATTAGCCTTTTTCCAGTCATCCAGGACTTCCCCGGATCGCTATGAGTTTTCAAAGATAATGGCCAATGGCTCTGCAATCACATCCGCCAACTCCTTTAGCACTCTCGGATGCAGCGCATCCGGCCCCATGGACTTGTGCTCGTCCAGCTTTTCCACATCCTCTGTCACTAGGTTGCCTCCCTCATTCAGTAAGGGGCCCACACTTTCCTTGACTTTCTTCTTGTTGCTAACATATCTGAAGAAACCCTTCTTGTTACTCTTAACATCTCTTGCTAGCTGCAACTCCAGGTGTGATTTGGCCTTCCTGATTTCACTCCTGCATGCCTGAGCAATATTTTTATACTCTTCCCTGGTCATTTGTCCAATCTTCCACTTCTTGTAAGCTTCTTTTTTGTGTTTAAGATCAGCAAGGATTTCACTGTTAAGCCAAGCTGGTCGCCTGCCATATTTACTATTCTTTCTACACATCGGGATGGTTTGTCCTTTAACCTCAGTAAGGATTCTTTAAAATACAGCCAGCTCTCCTGGACTCCTTTCCCTCTCATGTTATTCTCCCAGGGGATCCTGCCCATCTTTGGCAGGTTAAGGACTTGTCAAGGTTCCTTCCCCACTCTGAACTCTAGGGTACAGATGTGGGGACCTGCATGAAAGACCCCCTAAGCTTATTCTTACCAGCTTAGGTTAAAACTTCCCCAAGGTACAAACTTTGCCTAGTCGTTGAACCGTATGCTGCCACCACCAAGCGTTTTAAACAAAGAACAGGGAAAGAGACCACTTGGAGACGTCTTCCCCCAAAATATCCCCCTAAGCCCTACACCCCCTTTCCTGGGGAAGGCTTGATAAGAATCCTCACCAATTTGTACAGGTGAACACAGACCCAAACCTTTGGATCTTAAGAACAATGAAAAATCAATCAGGTTCTTAAAAGAAGAATTGTAATTAAAGAAAAGGTAAAAGAATCACCTCTGTAAAATCAGGATGGTAAATACCTTACAGGGTAATCAGATTCAAAACATAGAGAATCCCTCTAGGCAAAACCTTAAGTTACAAAAAGACACAAAAACAGGAATATACATTCCATCCAGCACAGCTTATTTTACCAGCCATTAAACAAAAGGAAATCTAAGGCATTTCTAGCTAGATTACTTACTAACTTTACTGGAGTTGTAAGGCTGCATTCCTGATCTGTTCCTGGCAAAAGCATCACACAGACAGAGCAAACCCTTTGTTCCCCCCCCCTCCAGATTTGAAAGAATCTTGTCCCCTCATTGGCCATTTTGGGTCAGGTGCCCACGAGGTTACCTTAGCTTCTTAACCCTTTACAGGTGAAAGGGTTTTGCCTCTGGCCAGGAGGGATTTTATAGCACTGTATACAGAAAGGCGGTTACCCTTCCCTTTATATTTATGATAGGACTGTTTAGAAAAGCTGGACATGCATAAATCAATGGGTCCGGATCTAATGCATCTGAGGGTGCTGAGGGATTTGGCTGATGTGATTGCAGAGTCATTGGCCATTATCTCTGAAAACTCGTGGTGATCAGGGGACGTCCAGGATGATTGGAAAAAGGCAAATGTAGTGCCCATTTTTTAAAAAGGGAAGAAGGAGAATCTGGGGAGCTACAGACCGGTCAGCCTCACCTCAGTCCCTGGAAAAAATCATGGAACAAGTCCTCAAGGAATCCATTTTGAAGCACTTGGAGGAGAGGAAGTTGATCAGGAACAGTCAACATAGATTCACTTAAAGGCAAGTCATGCCTAACGAACCTGATTTCCTTCTATGATGAGATAACTGGCTCTGTGGATATGGGGAAAGCAGTGGACGTGATATACCTTGAATTTAGCAACGCTTTTGATATGGTCTACCACAGTATTCTTGCCAGCAAGTTAAAGAAGTATGAATTGGATGAATGGACTATGAGGTGGATAGAAAGCTGGCTAGATCGTTGGGCTCAACGGGTAGTGATCAACATCTTGATGTCTAGATGGCAGCCAGTATCAAGCAGAGTGCCTCAGGAGTCGGTCCTGGGGCCGGTTTTTTTCAACGTCTTCAGTAATGATCTGGATGATGGGATGGATTGTACCCTCAGCAAGTTTGTGGATGAGACTAAGCTGCTGAGAGAGGTGGATACACTGGAGGGTAGGGATAGAGTCCATAGTGACCTAGTGAAATTGGAGGATTGGGCCAAAAGAAATCTGATGAGGTTCAACATTGACAAGTGCAGAGTCCTGCATTTAGGATGGAAGAATCCCATGCACTGCTACAGGCTGGGACCGACTGGCTAAGCAGCAGTTCTGCAGAAAAGGACCTGGGGAATACAGTGGATGAGAAGCTGGATATGAGTCAACAGTGTGCCCCTGTTGCCAAGAAGGCTAATGGTATATTGGGCTGCATTAGTAGGCACGTTGCCAGCAATTGAGAGAAGTGATTATTCCCATCTATTTGGCATTGGTGAGGCCACATCTGGAGTATTGCATCCAATTTTGGGCCCCCCACTACAGAAAGGATGTGAACAAATTGGAGAATTATTTGGAAGGCAACGAAAATTATTAGGGGGCTGGGGCACGTGATTTATGAGGAGAGGCTGAGGGAACTGGGATTATTTAGTCTGCAGAAGAGAAGAGTAAGGGGGGAATTTGATAGCAGCTTTCAACTACCTGAAGGTGGGTTCCAAAGAGGATGGGCTCGGCTGTTCTCAGGGGTGGCAGATGACAGAACAAGGAGTAATGGTGTCAAGTTGCAGTGTGGGAAGTCTAGGTTGGATATTAGGAAACACTATTTCACTCGGAGGGTGGTGAAGCACTGGAATGGGCTACCTAGGGAGGTGGTGGAATCTCCATCCTTAGAGGTTATTAAGGCCCGGCTTGACAATGCACTGGCTGGGATGATTTAGTTGGTGTTGGTCCTGCTTTGAGCAGGGGGTTGGACTAGATGACCCCTGAGGACTCTTCCAACCCTAATCTTCTATGATTCTATGAAGTAACTTGCTCACAAGTGGCCACCTTGGAACCTGTCTCTACATCTTTGATTTGAGGAAAGAACCTAATGCAGAACGGGGATCTGCTAGAGATCTGACCTGAGAGATCAGAAATTTTACAAGTCCAATTGCTCTTGTGAAATTTGTGCCATTTTGGACCAATTTCTTGTGAGAACAGCTGTCAAGTTTCCTTCCCCACTATGAACTCTAGGGTACAGATGTGGGGACCTGCATGAAAACCTCCTAAGCTTACTTTTACCAGCTTAGGTTAAAACTTCCCCAAGGTACAAACTATTTTACACTTGGACTTCCACTGCCACCACCAAACTTTATCTGGGTTCCTGAAAAAATGGAGTTTGGAAACGTCTTTCCCCCCAAAATCCTCCCAACCCTTGCACCCCACTTCCTGGGGAAGGTTTGGTAAAAATCCTCACCAATTTGCATAAGTGACCACAGACCCAAACCCTTGGATCTTAGAACAATGAAAAAGCATTCAGTTTTCTTACAAGAAGACTTTTAAAAGAAGTAAAAAAAGAATCACCTCTGTAAAATCAGGATGGTGAATACCTTACAGGGTAATTAGATTCAAAACATAGAGAATCCCTCTAGGCAAAACCTTAAGTTACAAAAAAGACACACAGACAGGAATGACAGGTTTCAGAGTAACAGCCGTGTTAGTCTGTATTCGCAAAAAGAAAATGAGACCTCTGTGTATATAATGTCTTCTGCAGTTTCCACAGTATGCATCCGATGAAGTGAGCTGTAGCTCACGAAAGCTTATGCTCAAATAAATTGGTTAGTCTCTAAGGTGCCACAAGTACAGACAGGAATATTCATTCTATTCAGCACAGCTATTTTCTCAGCCATTTAAAGAAATCATAATCTAACACATACCTAGCTAGATTACTTACTAAGTTCTAAGCCTCCATTCCTGTTCTGTCCCCGGCAAAAGCATCATACAGACAGACACAGACCCTTTGTTTTTCTCCCTCCTCCCAGCTTTTGAAAGTATCTTGTCTCCTCATTGGTCATTTTGGTCAGGTGCCAGCGAGGTTACCTTTAGCTTCTTAACCCTTTACAGGTGAGAGGATTTTTCCTCTGGCCAGGAGGGATTTTAAAGGGGTTTACCCTTCCCTTTATATTTATGACAGGCCATAACAGGGACCCGAAGCAGTGCCGTGTGAAACTTAAGGAGCTGAGGCAAGCCTACCAGAAAACCAGAGAGGCAAACGGCCACTCCGGGTCAGAGCCCCAAACATGCCGCTTCTATGATGAGCTGCATGCCATTTTAGGGGGTTCAGCCACCACTACCCCAACCGTGTTGTTTGACTCCTTCAATGGAGATGGAGGCAACACGGAAGCAGGTTTTGGGGACAAGGAAGATGATGATGATGAGGTTGTAGATAGCTCACAGCAAGCAAGCAGAGAAACCCATTTTCCCGACAGCCAGGAACTGTTTCTCACCCTGGACCTGCCTCCCAAGGCTGCCTCCCATACCTGCCAGGTGGAGAAGGGACCTCTGGTGAGTGTACCTTTTTAAATAGTATACATGGTTTAAAAGCAAGAGTGTTTAATGATCAATTTGCCCTGGCATTCACGGCCAGTACAGCTACTGGAAAAGTCTGTTAATGTGTCTGGGGATGGAGCAGAAATCCTCCAGGGGCATCTCCATAAAGCTCTCCTGGATGGACTCCCAAAGCCTTTGCAAAAGGTTTCCGGGGAGGGCAGCCTTATTCCATCCACCATGGTAGGGCACTTTACCACTCCAGGCCAGTAGCACGTAGTCGGGAATCATTGCCGAACAAAGCATTGCAGTGTATGTTTGCTGGCGTTCAAACAACATCCATTCTTCATCTCTCTGTGTTATCCTCAGGAGAGTGATATCATTCATGGTCACCTGTTTGAAATAGGGGGCTTTTCTTAAGGGGGCATTCAGAGGTGGCCGATCCTGCTGGGCTGTTTGCCTGTGGCTGAACAGAAATGTTCCCCGCTGTTAGCCCAGGGGAGGGGCTAGCCACGTGGTGGGGGGAGGCAAAATGCAACCTTGTAACAAAAGCACATGTGCTATGTATGTAATGTTAACAGCAAGGTTTACCGTGAAAGAGTATACCCACTGTTCTTAAAATGTGTCTTTTTAAATACCACTGTCCCTTTTTTTTTCTCCACCAGCTGCATGTGTTTCAAGGATCACAGGAGCTTCTCCTTCCCAGAGGCTAGTGAAGATTAGAAGGCGAAAAAAACGCACTCTCAATGAAATGTTCTCTGAGCTCATGCTGTCCTCCCACACTGACAGAGCACAGACGAATGCGTGGAAGCAGACAATGTCGGAGTGCAGGAAAGCACAAAATGACCGGGAGGAGAGGTGGCGGGCTGAAGAGAGTAAGTGGTGGGCTGAAGAGAGGGCTGAAGCTGAGAGGTGGTGGCAGCATGATGAGAGGAGGCAGGATTCAATGCTGAGGCTCCTGGAGGATCAAACTAATATGCTCCAACATACGGATGAGCTGCAGGAAAGGCAGCAGGAGCACAGACCGCAGCTACAGCCCCTGTGTAACCAACCGCCCTCCTCCCCAAGTTCCATAGCCTCCTCACCCAGATGCCCAAGAACGCGGTGGGGTGGCCTCCGGCCATCCAGCCACTCCACCCCAGAGGATTGCCCAAGCAACAGAAGGCTGGCATTCAATAAGTTTTAAACTCTTAAAGTGCTATGTGGGGGGAGGGATAGCTCAGTGGTTTGAGCATTGGCCTGCTAAATGCAGGGTTGTGAGTTCAATCCTTGAGGGGGCCATTTAGGGATCAGAGGCAAAAATTGGGGATTGGTCCTGCTTTGAGCAGGGGGTTGGACTAGATGACCTCCTGAGGTCCCTTCCAACCCTGATATTCTATGATTCTATGATTCTCTCCTCCACCACCCCTCCCGGGCTACCTTGCCAGGTATTCCCTGTGACAAAGTTCCTGCTCTACCTTGGTGGGTCTTGCGCTTATTGGCAAATTTTCTCACCTTGAAGCTTCACGGCAGCCCTCAGCTTGGCTGTTTTTCTGAACCCACAGTCCAGGTCAACTCCTCCTGTGCCTGACTAGGAGTTGGGAGGATTTGGGGGGAACCCGGGCCCGCCCTCTACTCCGGGTTCCAGCCCAGGGCCCTGTGGAATGCAGCTGTCTATCGTGCCTCCTGGAACAGCTGTGCAACAGCTACAACTCCCTGGGCTACTTTCCCATGGCCTCCTCCCAACACCTTCTTTATCCTTACCATAGGACCTTCCTCCTGGTGTCTGATAATGCTTGTACACCTCAGTCCTCCAACAGTCCACGTTCTCACTCTCAGCTCCTACTGCCTCTTGCTCCAGCTCCTCACATGCACACCACAAACGGAAGTGAGCTCCTTTTTAAAACCCAGGTGCCCTGATTAGCCTGTCTTAATTGATTCTAGCAGCTTCTTGATTGGCTGCAGGTGTTCTAATCAGCCTCCTTAATTGTCTCCTGATTGTTCTGGAACCTCCCCTGTTACCTCACTCAGGGAAAGGGGACCTACTTAGCCTGGGGCTAATATATCTGCCTTCTATTACTCTCCTATAGCCATCTGACCCGACCCTGTCTCACCCCCTATATGTGTGATGAATTAATAAAGAATGCATGAATGTGAAGCAACAATGACTTTATTGCCTCTGCAAGCAGTGATCGAAGGGAGGAGGGGAGGGTGGTTAGCTTACAGGGAAGTAGAGTGAACCAAGGTGGGGGGGGTTCATCAAGGAGAAACAAACAGAACTTTCACACCGTAGCCTGGCCAGTCATGAAACTGGTTTTCAAAGCTTCTCTGATGTGCACCGCGCCCTCCTGTGCTCTTCTAACCACCCTGGTGTCTGGCTGTGCGAAACCAGCAGCCAGGCGATTTGCCTCAACCTCCCACCCCACCATAAACATCTCCCCCTTACTCTCACAGATATTGTGGAGCGCACAGCAAGCAGTAATAACAGTGGGAATATTGGTTTCACTGAGGTCTAACCGAGTCAGTAAACTGCGCCAGCGCGCTTTTAAACATCCAAATGCACATTCTACCACCATTCTGCACTTGCTCAGCCTGTAGTTGAACAGCTCCTGACTACTGGCCAGGCTGCCTGTGTATGGCTTCATGAGCCATAGCATTAAGGGGTAGGCTGGGTCCCCAAGGATAACTATAAGCATTTCAACATCCCCAACGGTTATTTTCTGGTCTGGGAATAAAGTTCCTTCTTGCAGCTTTTGAAACAGACCAGAGTTCCTGAAGATGCGAGCATCATGTACCTTTCCCAGCCATCCCACCCTGATGTTGGTGAAACATCCCTTGTGATCCACCAGTGCTTGCAGCACTATTGAAAAGTACCCCTTACGGTTTATGTACTCGCCGGCTTGGTGCTCCGGTGCCAAGATAGGGATATGGGTTCCGTCTATGGCCCCACCACAGTTAGGGAATCCCATTGCAGCAAAGCCATCCACTATGACCTGCACATTTCCCAGGGTCACTACCCTTGATATCAGCAGATCTTTGATTGCGTGGGCTACTTGCATCACAGCAGCCCCCACAGTAGATTTGCCCACTCCAAATTGATTCCCGACTGACCGGTAGCTGTCTGGCGTTGCAAGCGTCCACAGGGCTATCGCCACTCGCTTCTAAACTGTGAGGGCTGCTCTCATCTTGGTATTCTTGCGCCTCAGGGCAGGGGAAAGCAAGTCACAAAGTTCCATGAAAGTGCCCTTACGCATGCGAAAGTTTCGCAACCACTGGGAATCGTCCCAGACCTGCAACACTATGCGGTCCCACCAGTCTGTGCTTGTTTTCCGAGCCCAGAATCGGCGTTCCACTGCATGAACCTGCCCCATTAGCACCATGAAGCCCACATTGCCAGGGCCCATGCTTTGAGAGAAGTCTGTGTCCATGTCCTCATCACTCACGTCACCGCGCTGATGTCACCTACACGCCCGGTATCGATTTGCCAGGTTCTGGTGCTGCATATACTACTGGATAATGCGCGTGGTGTTTAATGTGCTCCTAATTGCCAAAGTGATCTGAGCGGGCTCCATGCTTGCCGTGGTATGGCGTCTGCACAGAAAAAAGGCGCGGAACAATTGTCTGCTGTTGCCGTGATGGAGGGAGGGGCGACTGACGACATGGCTTACAGGGTTGGCTTACAAGGAATTAAAATCAACAAAGGGGGTGGCTTTGCAAGAAACTGAATGGCCCCCTCAAGGATAGAACTCAAAACTGGGTTTAGCAGGCCGTTGATTTCACAGAGGGAGGGAGGGAGGAGAAAATGAATACAAAACAAATCTGGTCTATTTCTTGTTTTGAGCCACTTCATCTATCTTTATACATCTTGCTGGCAGCAGACTGTGCAGTACGACTGCTAGCCATCATCATCTCCTGGGTGCTCGGCAGAAGACGGTGCAGTATAACGACTAGCCATCATCTTCTGCTAGCTGGAGGTTAAAAGACAGTGCACTGCCGGTAGGACTCAATCGCCACGAGACGAAACGAGGGAAATGACCTGGCTGAGTCACTCCCATGTTTGCCCAGGCGCCCGGTTAAAAGAGCACCCAGGACTACGTCAACGACGGCTACCAGACATACTGCACTGTCTACTGCCAAAAGGCAATAAACTGTTGCTGTGTAGCAATGCAGTACCACGTCTGCCAGCACCCAGGAGACATATGGTGACGGTTAGCTGAGCGGTCTCCATGCTTGCCGTGGTATGGCGTCTGCACAGGTAAAACGATTGTCTGCCCTTGCTTTCACGGAGGGAGGGAGGGAATGGGGGCCTGACGATATGTACCCAGAACCACCCGTGACAATGTTTTAGCCCCATCAGGCACTGGGATTTCTACCCAGAATTCAAATGGGCGGTGGAGACTGCAGGAACTGTGGGATAGCCACCCACAGTGCAACGCTCCGGAAGTCGACGGTTGCCTCGGTACTGTGGACACACTCCGCCGACTACATGCACTTAGAGCACTTGTGTGGGGACACACACAATCAACTGTATAAAAACGCTTTCTACAAAACCAACTTCTATAAATTTGACCTAATTTCTTAGTGTAGACATACCCTTAGTGTGAGTGGGGGACGTAGGCCACAGACAATATAAGCCGGCAGCAGAAGTGGACTCACCTGAGCAGAGAGGGACTGAAGCCTCTTTTCTCTTGACAACCTAAAGGAGTAGAAATCGCCTCTAAGTGGACAGCTCGCCATGACAACCATCCTGCACAGAGAGGGATTGAGAGAGAGACTGCACATTCTCCTCCCGAACTGTTATAAGCAAGAGCAGGCTCAGAGTTCAGGCCTGCAGCAGCATCCCCGCTGCTTCACCCCAAGAAGTAGAGAGGTCAGCGTAGGAAGAAACTGTGGGTTTTCTTGCACCTACTCAGGGAGCAGGGCAGAGAGGCTGCTGCTGAGCTGCAAAAGCCTCCAGGAGAAGAGGGAAGTGCAGAGCAGAGAGCTGAGGTGCACTTTTTCGACCCATGACCGGAAGAGCAGAGGCAGATTAGAGTAGGGCTCAGAGCAGCTGCACTTTCTCCACATTGTGATGCTCTGGAGGAGCCGGAGCAGGACGCAGGCCCTGCCGTGGGGAGCAGAGACCACTCCAGAGTTCTCGGGCTGGGCAGCCGATGGAGAATCTAACAAGGCTTCTCTCACAGTGGCTGTGGCTTCTCCGTGAGTATCGTGACACTTGGCTGTGTTGTGTGCGTGTGGAGCTCTGAGAAACGATGCATGGTGAGTTTCAGCCTGGTTCCACTCTCCCTCACCCCTCCGATAGCCAGGAGCCGCAGCTGCCTCGCCCCTTTGTGGAATCATTTACACTGAATTGGGACGGGAACCCCGCCAGGTGCAGGGTGATGAAGGATCGGGCCCAGTGGAATTAAACTAGAGCAGAACTGCTGTGAGTGAAAGAAGACTCAGGCCCTTTTTCAGGTTGCCGTAGCCTGGATTCTGCTTTACACTAATGCCCCTTAGACTAATGAGGTGTAGCTCTGGAGTGCAAAGAGCCTGTGAAGTGGGAGTAGGTGCATCTCTCTGGGGCTATATATATATGTAATTTTTGTCAAAAGTTTCCTTGTAAAATTTCACCTTTTCATTGAAAAACAAAACACCAACACCAAAAAGGTTTATCTGAAAGAGTTTTGGTTTTCAGGTTTTGGGTTTTTCATGAAAGTCAAAATTGTATACCAAAAGAACACATTTTCTGCAGAAAATTGCACTGAGCTAAAATCCCAACTTTCCATTGAACAGTTTTGATGGAAATTTTTCAACCTAAGTACCTACACAGATGTGGTATCATTCTTATCTTTCTTTTTATTCAGTTAAAGTCTTTTCAGTTTAACTGACAATATGATAAACTTACTGGACATTACAACGAGAAATTTGCTGTGGACAAGGATGAGGAGAAACATTGCATTTCTCTTTCTAAAAAACAAAGACCGAACATTTAATTTAAAAGATCATGTATAAAATGTGACCAATTCTAGATGTAGTTTAATAGCTTCACTTCCCAAAGAGCAGACAATGGGGGGGGGTGAAATATCTCAGTGAATCTTTTAGTTTCACTCACAAACTTCATTTCATTTGCACTTCAGGGAAGTTCTACCTTGCAAAATAAGGGCATGGCTACACTTGCAGATGTAGACTGCTGGGAGTTAAACCAGCCTTCAGAGACCGCAGCAGGGAAAACACTGCCATGTGTTTACACTGTCAGCTGCAAACTCACTGGCGTGGCCACATTAGCCGCTCTTGCAACACCACAAAGAGCAGTGCATTGTGGTAGCTATCCCAGAGTGCACATGGCTTCAACGTGCCTTTCAAATGTGTGGGGTGGGGTGGAGTGTGACAGGGAGTGTGTTGTGTGTATATGGGGGAGAGAGAGTTGGGTTTTGGGGTGCTGAGAGTGTGTCAGCACGCTGTCTTGTAAGTTCAGACAGCAGCAGATCCCCCTCCCCCCTGCCTCTCTCTCACACACTCACAGCAAGCAACATTCCACACTAATGGTTGCTTTCTCCCGGAGCAGATAAGCATGCCCACTGTCAGAAACGGAGCTTTGAAAGGGCATATCTGCATTCCTACAGTCAATTCCAAAACAATGAGAAGAGTGGCCACTTGACTTCAGGGGATTATGGGACATTTCTGGAGGTCAACCAGAGAGCAGTAATGCAACACCTCGTTCACACTGATGCCCGGGCATTTCAGCCGGAGCACAGCAAGCTTTATGCTTCTCGTGGAGGTGGAGTACCAGGAGCACTCCAGCTGCAGAGTCCAGGTGCTCTACGTACCTTGCCAGTGTGGACACATCGGGAGTTAGAGCGCCTGGAGCTGCTTTAATGTGCTCTAACTTGCAAGTGTAGCCAAGCCCTAAAAGAATATGTTTCTTCTTTTGTTTCATTTCCTTTCCCTAAAATACATTTGCTTTTCTTTCCCAAGGTTTGATCTTTGCCTCACAGCAACAGCAGGATTCCAGCTGCACTTCTTCTGGTGAGTGCTTGCTCAAAGCAGCTGCAGAAGTAAAACCAATAATGAAACTCAGTTAACCTCAGTGAGGTTTCTCCAGTGTGAGAGTAAAATTTGACCATAGGGCAGGCAAGCTCTGGATACTGCAGTGAATTCTGTGAAGTTCATGGGGTCCCATTAATGTCAATGGACTCCACATGGGTGCAGAATGCTGCCCCTGCACAGCTCATTGCAAGATCTGGACAAAAAACTAAAGTAGAATTTTACATTTCCCAAAGGGCCCAATCTGCAAAGGTATTTAGTAACACTGAACATAGGACTGGCCAGATCCTCCTGGGTCATGGAATCCAATCCCCTCCTATCATAGGAAACCCCATTAAAGAGACCTTGGGGGTTTAGGCCTCTCAATTTCCAGTCTGTTTGAAGGCAATTTGAGCACCTAACTCCTTTAGGCTACTTTGAAAATCTGAGTCTAAAAATTTTCTGTCTGACAATTAGCCTAGTAATTCTAGCAGGGTCTGATCCTGCACTCACTCATGTCAATGGGTCCTTGATTATGCGAAAATGAACCACTTAAGTACAATGAGTCACTGAGTTTTCATTTTTCCAGGCACACTTCCTGCCGCTGAGATGTTCCTGGGGACAATCTCTGCTAATGAGGGGGACACTGTCAGTGGCAGATGTTTAATCCCTGCAGGAGCCCCTGTCTCCATTGTTTTCTTTTGTAAGGATGGGATGGAAATTTCAAGGCTGCAAGCCAGGAGAGGAAAATTCTCTTATGATTTAGCTTACAGCGTGGCTGGCAGCTCAGGCAATATTTCCTGTGGATACATGTCCAGAAATGACAATAACCAGGTGTTAAAATCTCTGCTAAGCGTCGCTCAGTATCTGAAGGTCACAGGTAAGACAGTGCTAATTACTTGCAAGATAAAACATTGCACTTGTTTGTTATCAGAAATTAAAATGACTAGAGCTGGAAAAATGTGAACTATTTTTTACAGGCAGTTTTGAATACTTTTTGGTTTTTCAAAAATTTCCTGTGAAACTTTTCCAGTTTCTTTCATGAAAAAACAGAAACCAAAGATTTTCTGGGTAACATTTTTGGGTTTCAGTTGTTTTTCACCAAATAATGACCATTTTTACCAAAACTCAAACATAATTACTGAAATTTTCATTGGAAACCAAAGAAATAATTCACTTTCAAAATGTTCACTTTGGTCGCAAAGGCATTTTTCGTGAAGAAAAAACATTTTCAGGGAAAAACATGAAAGCAGCTCCAACATGTTGTAAATGTGGATGTTTAGGGACATACTTTGGTAACATGGGGACAGGTAAGCACCCAGTGTGCTCCCAATAAGCTTCAGTCTTTTGGTAACCAGGCCACTTATTACCGTGTCTAAATGGGAGCTGTGCTGTTTTGAAAATCTAGCCCATTCCAGCAACCTGGACTCTCCTGAGCTGAGGGGGCAGTTCCCCCTGTTGCCTGAGCCCTGTGGGAAATCCAGCATGAAGTTAATATGGCCTAAGGCTACAAAACATTTCTTCAGTTCCTCTGCCTCATCTGAAAACACCCCCATTAAGATAAGGAGAGGGTTAAGGGGCTGGCTCAGCATTTCCAAGGAGAGTCACTCATAGGAACATGGGGCACAGGACTAGAAGGGGCCTCCTTCCACAGCAAATCTAGCTCCTGCTATTGCAGGTAACCCCATTTTATCATCCCCTTCATAAATGTACCAAGCTCTGTCTTCCAACTAGTGACCGTGTTTGCCCTCCACTCTTCTCATTGGGAGGCTCCCTCCTCTGATGGTTAGAAACTTTCTTCACAGCCTGAATTTGTTCCTGGCCACTTTATCACCATTTGTTCTTGTGCCAACTATTTTCTGCTTTTGCACTATCTGCGCAGGTGCCAGTTCCAGGAGCAGCATGACTGAGAATCCGCTTTATCAAGGTAACTGATTTGTGTTTACTCTGACACAGTCGGTAATTTTTATTGTGGGCTAAGAGGCTGGAGCCCGTTCTGGGGCTTAGTCTACACTACAAAGGTCTGCCGGCACAGCCATCTCAGCTAGGAAAGTGAAAAATTCACACACCCCAGTCAACATAGTTATGCTGGCAAAACCCTGGTGTGTAGACGCAACTATGCCAACAAAAGTGTGCTTCTGTCAGCCTGTCATTCGGGGAAGTGGTGTAGCTATAGAAGCCAAAGAACAACTTCTGTCAGCATTCAGTGCAGTTGTAGCCATGTTGGTCCCAGGATATTAGAAAGACAAGGTGGGCAAGGTAATATCTTTTACTGGACCAACTTCTGTTGGGGAGAGAGACCGGAAAAAGAGTTCTGTGTGGCTCGAAAGCTTGTCTCTCTCTCACCCACAGAAGCTGATCCAATAAAAGATATTGAGGTCTTTTCAGCACAATGAGACCTTACCTGGAATTGGTCTTCAGGTGCTAATGAGTTATTATTAATTGTTATTATTATTACACCAGCTGGAATCCAACCCATTGACTCTAGTGGAGTGACACTGATTTACACCAGATGGGGATCATTGAGACAAGTACAGTGATGCTGATTTTCACGAACTCATTGATGTCAAAATTGCCCCAGAGTGATCAGCTGTGGGAGTTATCATGTATCTGATTCACTGTATGTGCAGATTTGCCTGAAAGGGGCTGAAATGTTGTGATTCTGTGTGGGTTTATTTCCCAGACAGGAGTGTTCACTTCTGTGACCCTGATCACAGCAATAGCGGCAGCTGTGAGAAAAAATCAATTCCTGATGGTAAATAATTTGTATTTGCTAACGGCCAGATTCTCAACTCACTGGAGGCTGTGGGAAGATTTCCACTGAGCGATTTGAGTTGCTCATGAGGCACTAATTCAGCATCTCTCCAACATGCCGAGATAAAAGGGGGCTGTGATGGGTTCGGTCACAGAGACTCCCCTTGGGACTGTCACCTGATGTGCTGGTATTACCTCTGAGCCCGTTTTCCCTGCAGCTTGGGACTTCAGAACCCGCCTTGTTTAGCCAGACACGCTAGCCTGCTGCAACACAGACCCAGGTCTGGTCCACGCCCCCAAAGCTGCAGACTTTAACCCAAAACTGCTAAGCAGCTCACCTATCTCCAGCACCCAAACACCCCATTCCCAATGGGATCCAAACCCCAACTAAATGTGTTTTACTCTGTATAAAGCTTATACAGGGTAAACTCATAAATTGTCCGCCCTCTATAACACTGATAGAGAGAGATGCACATCTATTTTCTCCCCCAGGTATTAATCACTTACTCTGGGTTTACTAAAAAACAAAAGTGATTTTATTAAGTATAAAAAGTAGGATTTAAGTGGTTTCAAGTAATAACAGGCAGAACAAAGTAATTAACAAAGCAAAATAAAGCAAAAACACGCAAGTGTAAGCCTAATACATTAAGAAACTGTTTACAGGTAGGTTTCAGAGTAACAGCCGTGTTAGTCTGTATTTGCAAAAAGAAAAGGAGTACTTGTGGCACCTTAGAGACTAACCAATTTATTTGAGCATGAGCTTTCGTGAGCTACAGCTCACTTTCTCACAAAAGCTCATGCTCAAATAAATTGGTTAGTCTCTAAGGTGCCACAAGTACTCCTTTTCTTTTTGTTTACAGGTAAAAACTCAACCTTAGAGATGTTCCAATAAGCTTCCTTCAAACACTAGACTCCTTCATAGTCTGGGCCCAATCCTTTCCCCCAGTACAGTCCTTGTTAGCAGACATCTTAGGTGGAAACTAGGGGTGTTCTCATGACTGGCAGCCCCCTTTGTTCTGGTCCATCCCCTTTTATATCTTTGGCACAAGGCAGGAATCTTTTGTCTCTCTGGATCCCCATCCCTCCTTCTAAATGGAAAAGCACCAGGTTTAAGATATATTCCAGTTCAGGTGACATGATCATATGTCACTGTAAGACCTCCTTCTTCATTACCTAAGAGTTGGCCAACAGGTACACAGGAAGGCTTGCAGGTAAACAAACCCATTCACAGTTCATTGATTCTGAAGCACCCTTAATGGCTTCCACTTCACACGTTTACATCAGTAATACAAGTTTATATCTTATTTCCTCACTCCAGACATAGAAATAATACATGCAAACAAATAGGATGAACACACTCAGTAGGTCATAAGCTTCATAATGATACCTTACAAAAGACCTTTTACATGAAGCATATTCCAGTTACATTATATTCACACTCAAAAGCATATTTCCATAAAACGTTATGGAGTGCAACATCACAGGGGCATCGTTAAAAAGCCCCAGCTGAGCATCTCCCTCCAACCTGCCCCACTGAAGAGAGTTTTCAGTTTGTCTCCCCACAGCTCCTTCTGCCTCTCATCCTGCAGCTCCCAGCTGTTATCATCTTTCTGGGCTGGCATGAGGGGTGGGCTGTACTGGAGAACTATTATGAATTCCATCAACCTTTCTTTTTAATGAAAAATTGAGGCTTTGACCAAATGAAGAGTTTTGTGGCAAAATTTGACTTTCCTTGGAAATTTTCCATTTTTATTTTTGGTCAGTAAATTGAAAAGTGAAAATATTTCAGTCTTTGGTTGACAATTTGTTCTTTTTCGGTGATTTTCTGACTCCCTGAAAACAAAACAAAAATGTTTTTGATGTTTGGTGAAAAGTTGAAATTTTCCCACCAAAAACGTTGAGAAAACCAAACCATTTTTTCCCCCATTTTCCTCACAATTTTCTGCAGAAAACAAAACAAACCATTTTTGAACCAGCTCTGGGGCCTACGTTTTCAGGCCTGTTCCTGCCCAGCTGATGTTCCCACCAGCCAAGGCAGCTCCAAAGCTCTAAAGACCCCTTACTCTGGGGATATAGCAATGAGAGCTGGACTAAGAGATGCATCAAGTGCTGCTCCAGCCCAGCCCCTCCCCCTACTAGCCGCAGAAGCCTTTGTCGGAAATGTAATAGAATCATAGAAATATGGGGCTGGAAGGGACCTTGAGAGGTCACCTGGTCCAACCCCCAGCGCTGAAGCAGGACCTAAACCATCCCTGACACGGTTTGTCCAACCTGTTCTTAATAACTTCCCATGAGGGGGATTCCACAACCTGCCTTGGAAGCCTGTTCCAGAGCTGAACTAGCCTTAGAGTGAGCAAGATGGATCTACCAACCCTGCCCAAGGAGCCATGGCCCAAGGCCAAGAGTACACAGCAATGGCCAGGGAAATGGGTCCGTGCAGCTGTCTGTATTGTCCAGACTCACATTCAGCATTTCTGCTCCCATATCCTCACGCTCCCCTGCCCCCAGGCAGTAGTTCCTAGCTCCTTCCCATCTCCCCTCACTCTGCCCCTCCAGAGAATGGCCAAGAGGGAGCTGGTCCTGGGAATGGCAGCTACGTAGTCCTGTAGGTCCCCATCCCAGTGCGTTAGTGTCCCCGTGTCCCCTGTGCGCTGAATGTGCCCCATGTCTCTGACAGACCCTAGCTCTCTCTGGCCATGGTTACCCTGAGGTCTCCATCACTCCCTGGTTGTCTCTTGTGGTGGCTTTGCTGTCAGGAGTGGGCCTGGGCAGGAGCAGGGAGCACAGACAGGCCTGTGTGGGCCCAGCCATGGTTGGGACTGTCCTAGCCATAACCCAGAAGTGACACACAGCCAGCATGGCCAAAAGTGCAGGGAGACCTGCAGCATGAACTCTTCAGCGCCAGCTCCCACAGGATTGTTCACGTCTGTCTGGTTTTCCCAGGAGGGCGATTGAGACTGGAGGCCATTGGGGGAATTGCAGGGCTCTCTGTCCTGTGTCTGGCTCCACTGATTTATTTGCTGGTGAAGAAAGGTAGGCGATGGGGACCTCAGCCCGAGACTGTGAGCGGACAGTGGCCACTTCAGGGAGAGACCAAGGGGAGCATTTTCCAATGAGCCTATGTAACGAAGGCAGCTACATTCCATGGCTTTCAATGGGACTTAAGCATCCTGGTCACTCTGGTGCTTTAAGAAACGCTGCCCCAAATGCCTAGGGGGCCATTTCAGAAATTGCCAAGGAAAGTAGGAGCCGAAGTGCCACGGCCTTACAGTGGGGCATGAGCTCCCTAATCCCATGGGCACTTTGGCAAATACCACCCGTAGCCCGTCCTGGGCCCCAATGGAGGGATGTATACATCATACAGGAGGCAGCTGCTGGCTACTCTCCTGGCTGAGCCAAAAGCCTGCTCGGCTCCAGGGGGCTATTCAGGTGAGATACGTTAAGGCTGAGATTTCCAAAGCTGCCCAGGGGATTTGGATACACTAACTTGGCAACTGGGCCTCCAGATCCCTTGGGCAGCTCTGAAACGCCCACCGTAACCATGGCGCAGAGTCCAGGCCTTGGCCACAGCATCGCGGAGCCCATCTCTTGGTCAGGCAGGGAGCGAGGGGTGCCTGGAACCCTGCCAACTGCAACTGTCTTCCTTTTTCTTTCAGTTTCAGCTAAACAGAGATGTCCAAGGTAAGAAGGCGCATACCTTCGCCTGGGGTTGTGATTCTGGTCGTGTCCCCAGGGTGTGATGCAGGGAAGTGCAGGGGATGGGGGACTGAGTTCTCAGCTGCCCTGGTATTTTCTCTGGTGAGCGGGACAGGAACTGAATGTGGGTAGATCCGCTGAGGATCAGTTGGGATTGCCCGGCCTTTCTCTCGGGGTCAGTGTCTAATGAAGTCTGAGACACACCTGTTGGGAAGGGAGGCTTGTGAGTCACTCACTGGCCAGCGGCAGGATGTGCACCAGAAACACAGAGCAATACCCACCCACAGTGACACGTTTCACATTTGCTTTGGACAGGAAACAGCTCCCAAACCGCAGCACCGAGAACACGCCCACAGACGAGCAGATCCTCTGTAAGTACCTGTTCTTCCCCCTTACTACTTGTGTGTGGGTAAGGCCTGGTGCCCTCTGTGCATGGGCAATGGTGCACCAGGTGCTGTAGAGACAGAGTCAGAAGTCAGTCCCTGCCCCAAAGACATTATAACCCCAGGTCCAGATCCTCAGAGGTTGTTTAGGTTCCTAACTTTATGTCAGTGGAAGTTTGGAACCTCAGTACCTTTGAGGATCTGGGCCTAAGGGTTTGATGACTGAACACAGCTGGAAAAAAACAAGTCGAGGGAGGACGGGGTGTGACACAGAGCAGACAGAAAAACCGCCCAGACATTGTCCCTTGCTGATATCCCAAAAGCTGCATGGCTGAGCTGTGACTCACCCTAACATGGCCCCCCTGCACAATGCTCACGCCAGGCTCCCTGCTCCAGCCCTTATCTGACCTGGCTGTGTTTCCACTGGCCCCAGTTCACTACCCAGGGTCTGAAGAACAGGGAGGGCTACACATATGAAAGGCGAGATCAGAGGATCAGAGCTGGAGGGCTGGAAAGGGCCTCAAGGGGTCACAGAGTGCAGTCCCCTGTGCTGAGGGAGGCTTAAAACTTCCCCTGTGCTGTAATTCACAGACCATCAGGGACCCTTGTGATCATCTAGTCTGACTTCCTGTATAGCAGAGGTCGGAGACTTCCCCTGTGCCTTACACTAACCTCCAGCGCCTGACACTGGGGGACCCGACCTGCTGTGGTCTTTAGGCCCTACCCCAATAGACATGTTAAATAATAATAACAATAATTGGTGTCCACATCTCAGCTCTCACTCACACCCTTTGCAGCTACAATGACACAATTAGAGTTGACACTGAGTGAACCCTGATGTGCTCTCCCAGCCCCAGCCATGCTTATTTTGGGATGTCTCAGGCTCCTGGTGCTGCTGCTGTGTTTATTTCACCGCAGTTTCGATTTCACACCCAGTCCCAGATAGAACAAACCACCCCGGTGAAATGTGTCCATTTACAGAACCAGTCAGATCTGGGAGGAGAGCAGGTGCTGTCACCGTGAGCCAATGCTGCGCTGGTCGTGCTGGGGGAGCCAGTGTGAACCGAACCCACGGCGTATACTCTAAAGCTGTGACCAGACCCCAGGGTCAGTGCTAGATTGTGTTATTTTTGAACAACTAGATCAAGCAATAGATAAATCTCTGTGGGTGGCTCTCCCAGGAAGCAACACTTACTCCCCTGCTCTCTGCTAACTCTCTCCCCAGATGCTAACATCAGCGAATTCGGCACAGCCAGGGTGAGTTGTGGTGTCGTTTGAATCCTGACCGTGAATTTCAGGCTCAGGATCTGGAACGTCCTAGCAGGAATTTGCGCCATGAGACACTGTGCAATGCTGGAGCACAACAGGGCTGACCTCAGCGCTGGGGGTGTCAGCCGGGATTTGCATTCCTCTCTCTGCCCTGCTGGGTGTAGGGAGCAGCCTCAGAGATTGTAATGTAATGCATTGTGATAGTCTAGTCTGCGCTCCTGCAGACTCTCATCCAGCAATTCCTGCATCCTGCCCAGAACATCTGCCACTGCTATTATTGCTTTTAACTACACAAGAAAAACACAATATTTCTCTCTCCTTCTCTCCAGTTTTCTATCTCTATCTGCTCCTGCCTCTGTGTTTGAGCTGATTGAAAATTTTTAAACAAAAAGATTTTTTGTCGAAAAATGAACTTTTTTCTAAAATGAAAATTTTTACAAAAACTTGTAGGAATCTTTTGAAATTTTTTATTCTGTTTGCAAAAATTTGGTGGACATTATATCAAAGTGGTCGCTAAAATTGTTTACTGAGAACTGGGCTTTCAGTAAATTTTAAAAAGTATAATGATTTTGATAACATTTGTTGAGAATTATGATAAAAAATTAATGGCAAATTGTGCAAAAATAAAAAATGGATCCACCTTGAACCAGTGAGATACAAACAAATTCACATTTTTTGCAAAATTGTTTCTCCATATTCTGACCAGATGCTTTGCCCGTAGCCCCCTTCAAAGGGCTATTCTGCTGTGGTGTCAATCTCTATCTGCTGAGGTTTTGAGGTAAGCAGAGGAATAACAGGATTTTGTTTTTGTTTTAAAGCTTCCTTGGGTGCAGGAAAACGAGATTGCAACATACGCCGCCGTAGGGAAAGTCCATGGAAGGCCCAGTTTACACTCCGGCTTCTAAAACACAAGGTCCAGCCTGCACTTGCCGCCTCCATTGACTCTGAAATGGCAGGCACCGAAGAGACCAGTGGGATAATCACTGAGACACCTTTGAACTTTGTAAAGTTTTAGGGAAAGTCTTTCTTCTCCATGTCTCTTTCTTCAGACCCCTCCCTGCTCTTACCTGCTCTCCAACATCTCAGTGCGCTCTGGGTGCATTTCTCTTAGCGTCCCCCATCCCCGCTTCCCACCACTGTCTGCAGTTTTATAGATACCAGGACAGCTGTCAGCTTGTTTATTCCCAATGCAATAAATCTGCAGCATGAATTTGTGCAATGTTGATTCCTTCTTGGATTCTCAAGAGTTCAGCTCCCCTCGAGAACAATGGAGTTCTGCTAAAGCATGGACCCCGCGCTCCCCACAGGCCTGGGCCAGCCAGAAGTGGGCTGGTACAGAGCATAGGGGGGAGATGAAGTTCTCCAAACACCTCCTGATCCTCACTGTGTGAAACTCAAACACACAGGCCCTAGCGTTTGTCCCCCCACAGTTCTGCCCGGCCTGCCAGCACATGGACAGCAGGGGCCTAATCTCTGAGCTCTCATCCGCCCAGCTGGAAACTTCCTCATGGGACCCTAATCCCAGTCCCAGAGCAGAGCCATCCTGGACTGAAGTCTGGCCAGGAGCAGGCCCCATAGGCAGGGATGCTGCACAGCCCAGGAGCCTGGCAATAACAGGGAGCAGCAGCTTCTCCCCTCAGTCTCTAATGGGGGGCTGGAACTCAGGACTCCTGGGTTCTACCCCCAGCTGGGGCATCCCTAGGGCCTCTGTGTTGCAGCTAGGGTCCGTTCCCCCTTCCTGGGCCCAGGCAGCCCCTCATCACTGCCTGCCCCGCTCAGCCAGAGCTGCAGCTCCCCCAGTCCCTGGCCTGCCTCTGCAAGGTGCATGTGCAGCTGGGGGAGTCACTGATCCCCTGACCGGACCCAAGCTGTGGGTTTGCTGGGGAACCTCCCAGGACATTTCTGCCCCAGCCCAGCTGCCCCAGGGCTGGGAGTTAGGACAATGCTGGCTCCCAACTGGGCTTCCCTCTCCCCTCTAGATGGCGCCAGAGCCCCACTGCCCTCGTGCTGGCTGTTTGTTCTGACCGTCCCCTCCAGATCAGCGCTTGTCTGAATCTCTGGTGTGGTTTTGCTGGTTTCCCTCCCTTTGTGTCACAGGGCTCTGCTTGGACAGGCGCCTCTCACCCCCCCCAGCCAGAGATCTTAGCTCTGCGCTTTCACCTCAAGCCCACAGACTCCTCTCCCCTCCCAGAGCTGGGGGTAGAACCCAGGAGTCCTGAGTCCCAGCCCCCCACTCTAACCACTATTGCTGGATTCAGAGTCAAAGAACTAACCGTTATACCATGGGACTGCACTGCCCTATTTCACTATGTCCAGGCTTGAGCTTGTGGATCAGTTACAGCTCTTGATTGCCAATTAACTGGAGTTAGCAGGAGCACCTTTGCAAATGTTTATCGAGACACCCCAATCACATGGAGCCTCTGTGGTTGCATTAGGGTCACCCACAAATGTGTGTGGAGCATCTGAACCAGCCTTCTAGTGTGGTAGTTAACTTGAATTAATTGCCAGTGAGTCAAGTTGAATAACCACATGGCCACAAACTACAGTCTAGACAAACCCACTGGGAATAGCTAGATTGGATCAGAACTGAGGTCCATCTAGTGCCATAGCCTGTCTCTGATTGTGGGCAGAACCAAAGACTTCAGACGAAGGTGTGAGACTCAGATAGTTGGTTTAAGCCCTGAAGCATGACTTATAACATCTCTTCTATATTCTGATTTTAACAGTAACATTATAAACTCTGGATATTTTGTTATCCATAAAAATGTCCAATCTCTCTTTGCATCTTATAAAAGTGGGTCAGAATTTTTTTCCTAGCTGGAAAATATTGACTTTTCATTAAAAACAAAAAACCCCTGAAACTCCCAAAACTAAATTATTTTTTGTTTGTTTTTTGGAACTGAAAACCCAACAATTTTGGCCAAAAACTGAAGAAGAGAAAAAAAAATTGACAGCAAGCTGCTGAAAACCAAAACATTTTATGCTATTTTGTTTGGCTTGTTTTTGGCTGAAAATGTTTAGTTTTCTGGCTCTTGGTTTTCCAACAAAGAATTGAAAATGTTGGAGGAAAGCAGACACTTTTTTGCAAAACTTTTTTGTTTTTGAAGCCCAGTTTTCTGACCAAAAAAAAAGTGTAGATGGAAAAATTTCAACCAACCCTGCTAACTTCATAACTATCAGTCAACAGAAGAAAACTAATGAGCTGAAAACGGTAATCTGCTTCAGATGACTCACCATGAAAAGACTCAAACAGTTCACTTTGCTGAGTCATCCACTAGGCCACACAGCTTACTGGAAAAGGTCTCTTAGGGAAGAATATTTCCCAGCTCTGTAATGGACTCAGTGGGTGGGATTCTCTGACCTATGCTGTGCAGCAAGTCAGACTAGAGGGTTATAATGGTCCCTTCTGGCCTTATTACAGCTGCAAATCTCCCCTCAAAAATCAACCTGATGAGTCTGGCTGCTTGCAAGAGGAAAAATCAAACTGGGGTATAGAAAAACTAGGCCCCACTGAGATTTGGGCTCAGGTTGCTGGATGGCCAGAGCTAACTGTGACATCATGGGACCAAGCTTAGTGTATGTCTCACTAGCTTCTCTGGGGCCAGGATATGGGGTGTGTGTGAGAAAAGAGCTACAAGCCACACACTCTTGTCAGAAATAGAAAGAGTGAAGTGTTTCCTGTGTTAGAGCCAATGAAATGGTAAATTGGGCCTGGGGAGGGAAGTGGGAAGATCCAGGGAAAAGCAGAGATCTCGGCCCTTGCTCCAGAATTCCCCTTCCAAACACCAGAGGCTGGAGTGAAGGTGCAGAGGACACCCTGGAATGGAGGTGACTGAGGTGTCCTGGGAAAAGCAGCCTCTCCCTGAAGGGCTCACAGGGCAAGGCTGGTGGCCCAGAGCTGCAAGGGGCGGGGGTAGTCACTGAGGAGCCACTAGCCCTTGCATAGGAGGCATCTGGGACAATGGGATCCTCTGCCTGAACTGGCCAAATCAGGTGGATTTTTTGCCTCAAAATTGTGAATTTTCAAAGCATTTTGGTGTCTCCGGGTAGAAAACAAACAGAACAGAACATGAGCAACCAACCAACCAACAAATGTAGATGAAAAAATCCTAAATATTTTGCAAGTGTTTTTGGTTGAAATTTCAGACCAGCTGTAAGCAGAGATTTCCGGGGCAGACACGATAGCACTAAGGCCATGAATGTATTGTCACTGCCTGAACACTGTCACATGCCCACCACTGCATGACAAAGCCTCAGCAAGTAGGGGCTGATCCTTCTCTCCCATCCCATCCAAAAACTCCAGGAAGGGAATTTTTGCAAGGAAATCTCTGTGAGGATTTCCCCATGGAGATTCCCCTCTTCCACCTCACCCCACCCCCCAGGGCGGTGCTGTCTGCATCCCTGCAGAAAAGTCACCCCAACCCTAGCTTCTCCAATTCTGTATCCTTGATCTGGGCCCTAGCAGCCCCTCCCTCTTCTCTGGGTCCATCCAGGTGTCCTTCCTTGCACAGATAAGCTCCAGCATGGTCCATGGTGCGGGACGTTGCCACTGAGGGACCTGGGGCCCTTCCCCTGTGTGCACGGAGGACTCCTACATGTGTGGATCTAAACAAACATAGTCTAGCTAGGGGTATCAATGGCAGAGGGCCAGAGCCCCAGGTGGTGTCAAGCCACATCGCTCCACTGGTGTCAGTGGGGCCAAATCTCCTGCTGGTGTAAATCAGACCCATTCCATTGGTGTCTGAAGCTAGAACCCCAGCTGGTGTAAATCGGTGTCACTCCATTGGAGTCAATGGGTCAGATCCCTGCGGCTGTAAATTGTCTTTGGTCCAGTGAAGCTGGTGAAGCTGGGTTGATTTAAACTGGCTGGAGATCTGGCCCAAGGTGTAGATTTATACAGGCCTCTCTGTGATAGAGTGACAGGAAATACCTCACAGCAGCCATGGGGTCAGCAAATTCTCAGCTGATAACACATGATCCACATAGACAGTGAAAGTGAGTCCCTTTGTTCTGGGTAATAAACAACAGCAGGTCCCCCGGGGAGGATGGTGAACCTGCTGCAGTCCTGCACTCACTTCAGGCCTTCTCCTGTGAATCTAGAGCCTGAAGAATCAGTGAGGATCCTTTAGCCTAAAGCAGGAGTTCTCAAACTGGGAGTGGGGACCCCTCAGGGGGTCACAAGTTTACTACATGGGGGGTCGTGAGCTGTTAACCTCCTCCTCAAACCCCACTTTGCCTTCAGCATTTATAATGGTGTTAAATATATTAAAAAGTGTTTTTCATTTGTCAGAGGGGCTCACACTCAGAGGTTTGCTATGTGAAAGGGGTCACCAGTACAAAAGTTTGAGAACTACTGGCCTAAAGCCCTCTCAGGACTTGTCCTCATGGCAGAGGCAGTTCCAGTTACACCTTGTGCTGCCTCTAACATGAGTCCCAGACATATACTTCATTCGAGTGTAGCGGTGCTTCTAATCTGAGTTGGCTGGTCTATCGGTAAATGGCCTACAGCTTGAGGGAGCATGACTCAGCTGCTGCTACACAACCCCTTTGTGCCTCTCCAGTGTTATTTCACAGTGGGGCCACTCTCCCATTTCCTGAGATAACTTCACCTCTGACCCCTTCATGGGCTCCTCATGGGCAGTACACGTAGGTCTCGGGCTTCCAGCCATCACCTTTCTTGGGGCAGGAATCTTCATTCCTACCTCTCCAGACCAGGGAGTTAGGCTTCAATTCACTGCGATCAACCCAGCAGGTCTGACTTCAGCTCAGCACCTGTCATCTAGGGTTACCAGGTGTTCGGTTTTCAACAGTCTCATCCCATTCTCCCAAGTTTACCCAGAGACCAGCCAGCTCGCATGAAGCAAAATACTATTTATTCAGAAGAAAAACATTACTGAGAAAATGGACCATAAAAACAGTTAACAGTGGATATGGATGTCGAGCTTACCAGGCAGTGATGCTTTTTCCACATGGAGACCATGATAGGATTAAAGTCCTTCAGGTCCTTTCTCTAGAGCCAGTCTCTGTTGGTCATGGTCTTATGTAAATTCTCCTAGGTTAGGGTGGTTACTTTATATATTCGCAAGTCCTTTGTGTTCTTAGTCTTCTTGAACCATGTCAAACCAGTCTATGCTATTTCCCCATGGGTTGTAATTAGGCTTGGAAGTGTTAGATTTTCACTGGTAAATGTCAGTAAAGGTTGATTTCACCATACACACACACAAACCGACAAAAAAGTATTATAGATAATATAATCAAAATGTGCAGCTGGGCAAAGGAAGAATAATCGCAAAGAAAGAAAAATTGAGAACTTATTCTCATTTGATTCAAAGTTATTTTGACATCTGATGTTGACAAGTTGTGTTTTAATAGTTATAAAGCTTTTTGATCATCAGTATCAAGTGGCATTAAACATTTATTATCTAAACCACCATCCCCCCATCTTCTGATGCCTCTATAACTTCCCCACACCTGAGAAAAAGTAAATATATAAATACAAAGAAAACATCAATGATATCTATAGGAATTATAAAAATAAAAATAAAAATTGAAGTCTCCCAAGCCTAGTTGTAATTACCCCAGACTTGTTTCCTGCATTAGGGATTTGCTTGAATTATCCCACAAGTGACGTTAGTTCTTGGAGGAAGAACTGTTTTGCTCCACCATTAAGCCTAGATTACAAACACTCGCCAGTTCGTACAGATGCACAATACATTCCTGAAGATGATACAATAGTCTTAGACTATTCCCTGTGTCCGCAGTATCTGTCACACCTCAATATAATAGTCTCTGACTACTCCATGTTTCCAAAGTATCACATCTGTAACGGCTGCTCTCGCTCTATCTAGGCTAGCTCCAGGGGAGTTGAGAGTAGATGATGTGCGATAACTCTGCAAGGAAGACATAGCCTCAGAAGCACATTAAACACTGGGGATGAGTGTAAAAGGATGCTGGCCCTGGGGTGCACGTGCCCAGTGCCCTGTTACAAGGCTTGAGGCTAGTGTCCTCGTCAGGTGATGGCAGCATGGAGGTGGCACTTCCTTTAAGAAGGAGCTGGCCCAATCAGGGAAGGGTTAGGGGATGGACTTGGGATTGGGCTTGGCCAGTAGGGCGATCTCCCTAGCTCTTCATGCATCAAGTTCGGAGTGGAGTAGAGCAGAATAGTGTGAATGCTTGAGCATGGCGAGTGGTGACAGATATCAGGAGGCGCCCAAGAGGCGAATGTGAGACCACACCATCGAGCATGCTGTCTGAACCCTGAGGAGCAGAAGACTCACAGCCAAGTACCTTGCCTTGTACCTGCAGCCCAGAGAGTGCAAGGCAAACCACATTAGAGGGACTGTATCTGATCTTCTGTGAATCCCCTTGGGCAGAAGGAGGCTCAGAAACGAGACTCTGGACTTGTCTCTTAACCTACACCCCAAGTGGCAGAAGCCATTGTAGGAATTTCCTGACTGGTCAGTTGCCACCGATTCTCCCAATGATTCTGCCACTAGGACTCTGGCTTTGCTGTGAGTATATAAAGAACATTCTTTATTTCTAAGAAGACACTGAGGACAAAAGACTACAGAATTGTTCCCTTAACTAATCATCAAGGCTTTAATGAAGGGTCTAAATTAGACATTGGGAGAGGGATTTCCAAAAGTAGCTAACTGATTTAGGAGCACAAACCCCACTGAAAGTTGGCAGTTATTTTGCTCCCAAATCCCCCAGGGTCATGTTTTGAAGGTATTTAGGTGCCTAAAGATGTAGATAGGTGTTAGTGGGATTCATAAAAGCACCCTAAGCACCTAACTAGGTACCTGGGCACAATCCCAGTAGGCACCTCTCTGTTTCTTCAGATGCCTACAGTCCCCTGAAAATCTGGCTCATTGGCACTTCTGAAAACCCCACCCTTTGTTTAAAAAACAGACTACAATTGTGCAGTATATTTAGGCTTGGAGGGATTAGATTTTTATTGGTAAACGTCAATTTCCCAGTACCCTCACAAACTAATGAAAAAATATTTCCATCAATAACAATTGAAATTTACAGACAGGCAAAGTAAGAAAAGTGCTGCTTGTGAACATTAATTAGAGGTTGATTTAAGGATATCTAGTTTGTATATTTTGACGTGATATTGACGATTAATTTTATAATGGCTATTTTTGAATCTCAACATCTACTGCTATTAAATAATTACTGTCTGACCTCTTCCATTGTCTGACTCTCTCTCCCCATAATTCCCACAGCTGTGAAAATTCAAATTATTAAACAAGTTAAACACTTAAAAATAAACATTGATATTATCTATCAACATGATAAAAAGCCAAAGTAAATTAAATAAACAGCATTGGAATCAAACATGCCTCCATTACAGATTAAGAGCTATGGATTCAGAGCACATTTTGACCATTATTAAACCTTAAATACATATTTTTATATCCATTTTGTCACTTAATATTTTCTAAATTCTGGAATTGATGCCAGAATTCCATTGGGAAGAGACAAGTGAAATCTGCCTTATACAAAGCTAATCAGAGCACATGAAATTCATGTGGCTAATTGAGTGCATGAGAGATGAACGTGGGTCATGACTGACAGAGCAGGTTGAATAATTGTCTGCTTAAAATAATTTGAATAAAAATGACCAAAAATTCATCATGTGAATTATTTGATATGAATTTGCTACAAACAAAAGCTGTAAGATGTCAATCAATGCACTCATCATTTCCATGATATTTATTTTTAGAAAAAGAAATCCACAGCTTACTGTGGATATTAAGCTATTGTTCTGACAATGCAATCATGTGTATTTTATATGTATTTAATTATAAGCATAATTTGAAATCAAATTAATTTTAATGCAATGTCAACAAAATTCTACTTTCTGCTATACTGGTAATCAGAATATTCCATGAAAATCAGTGGAGTTATTTTGGCTTTACATCAACATAACTCTGATCAGAATCCAACCTTAACTCCACTGCAGTCAATTAATGACTCTGGATTTATCCTAGGGTCAATGAGATCAGAATCTGGCCACAACACCATTGCAGTCAGCGGGTGACTCTGGATTCACTCCGGGGAAACTGAGACTGGAATCCATCTATTACCCCATTGCAGTCAGTGGGTAACTCCAGATTTCCCCGGGGTAATTGAGATGACAATCCAGCCCTGCCCCCATTGCGGTCAGGGAGTGACTCTGGGTTTACCCAGGATTAACTGGGATCAGAATTTGGGCCTCTGCCTGTACCTGGCACTAAATTCTATGTATTGTGTGTTTATTTTGAAGGTATTGGTGTCACAAGCGAGCAACGCTGCAGCTCTCCAAGAGAGTATTTACCCCATGTACCAAGAGCAGACATACAGAAATACAGCAGGAGAGAATGAGAGTACTGAGTGCTGGGAATAGAAATAAATATGGTGCTTTGCGGAGGGCCTGGAGGAGCAGAGAAAAGGTCTTCATGGGTTATGTGATGAATTTTGCTAAATTGGGATATGGATTTATTTCCCATCTAGAGCTGGCTGAACACTATAGACGACAATTTATTTGTCCGGTAGCACATCCACTGATGGGCTGATCCTGCTCAATTGAACTCAACTGACTTCAGTGGGAGCAAGTTCCAGCCCTGGCTGCTATTCACGGAACAGCAATGTGCCAAGGGCTTGATCCAAAGACAAGGGCTGCAGTGGGCCTTGGGTCCAGACCTGCTGAATTGTGCTGAGTCGGCAAGAACGCCTTTGTGCACATAGAAAAGGGTCATTTCTGAAAATAAAAGGAAAAATTCTAGGTTTGAGTCTTGATTCAGTGGGAGCTATGCCTGAAGCAGGGCAGCAGATTCTGGCCCTCTGCTCTTATCTTAAATAGAGATTAGGCCTAAATATGTCAAGAGGCAGATTTTAAAGGTCCAGTCCTGCAGGAGGCTGAACATCTCATGAGCATCCTCAGCTCCTATTGATGTCGAGTGGGCCTGGGAGCCACTCAGCAATTACCAGGAAGGGGTCAGCAGCTTGTAGGGCTGGGCCAGCCACTGGAGTAATTATGGTGTAATGCTGACAGACCCTGGTTGTGGGTGGGCAGGATTGAATCTGGGACCTCTGAAATGTAGTGTATGAGCCTCTACTGCATGAGCTAAAAGATACATGCCTCTTAACTAAGGCTGTAGCAGAAGCATCAATCTCTAGATGGTCTAGGTGCTACTAGAGGGGGACAGAGCACCACACAAGCAGGCATGGGTTACAGTAGTGTGAGCCTAAAAAGACGCAGCAGCCAGACTGTTCAAAGTCGCTCAGTTCCCACATGTATGGCCAGAGGACTCAGCACCCTAAGGTGCCGTTGGGTGCTGAGCCCTTGTGAAAATCTGGCTCTGTTCCCTTGTGAAAACTGGCCCTAGGGTCCCAGTCCTGCAATCTGGATTTTATTGGCTCTGACCTTTAAAATGACATTTACAGGCGTTTGTTTCTAATCCATCCAAATGGCTCAATAAAGTTCTAAAAAGAATCCCAAGTGACTGAGCTAGCGATGTTTTAAAATTAGCCGTGCAGCTGGGCCCCTTTGCTGTGGCAGTTGCACTGTGCAGCGCTGCTCAATGCATGAAGGACTTTTTTTAGGTTCTCAGCCGTTTAAAGTGGCCTCGGCTCATCTGCTGATGCTCCTGGGATCACTCTGTCTCAGGCCTCCTGAGACACCATGAAGGGGCCTGGATTTCAGAAAGTGCTAAGCGCCCACCGCCTGGAAATCAGCCCCTTTGAAAGTGTCTCCAGTTGGGAGTTTTGGCCAGACAGTCTTTATTAGTAGCATTCCTTTTCCAGTGGCAATTAAGGACCCCAGCCAAGATCAGAACTCTGTTGTGTTGAGCACTGTGCAAACACAGAGCAAGAGCCAATCCCTGAAGAGGTAACAATTTAAATAGCCAAGATAGGGTTAGGGTAGAACACACCAGCAGAAACTGTGAGGAGCTGGCCCGTAAATACAGGGCAGAGCGTCTCCAGCAGAAAGCTGGCTGATGACATGACCAATATCCAAGCATCTCCTGTTGAGCCCCACATTTCCCCCTCCCATGGTTCAAAGCCTCCTCCTTGTGTCTCTCTGACCCCGGGGATGACACCTCCTCGTAATTTCTTTGTTCCCCAAGGCTAAAGAGCTGGGAGGAGAAGGGGAACCACAGGGGTCCTGGAGCCCCGGAAAGGGGGTGCAGGCTGCTCTGCACGGCTTTGGATCCAGATTATTACTCCTGCCTCTGGGTCCCTTCCCTGTTCCAGCCTCTCTCGCTCCCCAGCCTCTGAAAGGAAATCGACCCGCAGACAGAGAGCCATCCAGCCGCATGTTCTGCGGCATCAGCTTTTCTGCTCAAAGCGATGGGCTGGGCTCAGAGAGAGTTGGACAATGCAAACATGAAAAAAGAAATCACCAACATTTTGAAACATCACAAAATCCTTTTACTGAAAATCTTTTCTTGACATTTCTCTGGATTTTTTTAAATCAAAAATGTTATTGAAAAGTTTGGTTTCTCCTTTTCCATTTTTTAAATAAAAAAATCAATTTAAAAGACAATTTTGGTCAGTTTAGGCCCTGATCCTGTGAACACTCATACACATTACTTACTCTACCATCGCAGTAGTAGAATAAAGCACATGCCAAAATGTTTGCAGAATAGGGGCCTGTGTGTGTGTGCACAGGATTTATATATTTTAAAATTTTAAAAAGCCATTTTTGAAAATTTCTCATTTAATAATGGTCTTTTGTCCTTTACGCAACAGTAATAATATGAAGGAACCACAGGGGCATCATGAGGCCCAAATTACTGTATTTATTGACTACACATAACTTCTCAGGCCTGTACTGCTGCTCAGATTGATGTCTAAAACCACAGAATACAGTGAGCATCACGAGACGGTTCACAGGCTATATAAAGAGACACTACCCAATTCCTATACACTACAATAAGCACAAAATTAAGGTACATTTTCTCTCAAAATTTTAATACAATTTTCATGATGATTTCTGAAAAACCCTTATTCAACAAAAATTCCAGCGTCAAAAAGGGCCTTTTTCACACACACACACACACACACACACACACACACACACACACACACACACACACACACACACACACACACACCCAAATCTGTTAAAAACATTTCAACCAGCTCCAATTTGGCTGAATTTATCCCAGCAATTAACAGGTGTTTAATGTAATATATTTTTCCCATAGGTGGCCTCCCTGCTCCTCAGATATTTCTCAACACGGTGTCCAGTCACTCAGGAGACACAGTTTTGCTTAAATGTAAAGTACCTGCCTTCTCCTGTTTTACCTATGTTGTCTTCTGTAAAGATGGGCAGGATCTTACAATGCAGCCAGTGAAGGAAAGCAGATTTGCCTACAGCCTCCATCACAAAGTGAGGGCAAATTTCGCTTGTTTGTATCAGCACGTAGATGGCCAGGTGAAGAATTCGTTTCTCAGTGAAGTCTGGTACCTGAGTGTCACAGATAAGAAACTGAACTCACCCGGCTGAAGGGAAAAAAAAATATTTTTCACAGAACAGGCCAAAGAAAATGAAACCATACTTGGTGAAAAAGTCTGAAAATCATTATCATTGATTCCAAGGACGTATGGGATCATTGCAACCATCTAGTTTCTGTAGCACGTGATATAATGTCAGCCATTCCTTGGTTATTCCTGTAAAGATGAGCTAGCCTGTACCTGTCAGAAAGATGGCCAGTCTCAATCTAAAGGCCAAATCATGAAGTATCTGCTATATCCCCATGTAAGGCCCCCATTCTGCAAACAGTTATGTATATGGTTGACTTTACTACCATGAATAGCCCTATTAGATAACACAGCAGGGATTGAACCAAGAACTTTCAGATTGAAACACTGGGGTTGCTACAGCTTGACACTGTACTAGCTCATACCCGGTGTAAACCTGCTCAGACAGGATCCTACAGTACAGACTCTCACCAGTGGGATCAATTTACAGGATTGGAACTTTAGTTGTACCAATAGTTCATTCCCTTCACTGTTAAAATTTTGCTCTTAATTTCCTGTTTGTATTTGTCTAACTTCAACTTCCAGCCATTGGATTTGTACCATCACCTGCCTGATTGAAGAGCCCTCTAATTCTCAAAAATCTTCTTTAACCCTTTAACTTTCTCTGCTCTACTAAATAGATTGCTCTCCATTTTAGTTCATTTTGCTAGTTTTGGACTAGTTGGGGGGGGCTGTTTATCTGACATTTTCACAAATTTTTTGCATTGAGATTTTTTGCAATTCATTTATGGTTTCCAATTTTTGCCATAAGAAATGATTTTTTGGGCACACTGTGGGAATTTAAAGAAAAATTACATTTTAAAAAAAATCATTCTTAAGAATTTCTTATTTCAAAAATGGAAAATGGTAGATGGTTAATGATAAATTTCTCCTCCGGGGGCCTGGCTCTGCACAAACTTACCCACATGCTTAACTTTCCTACTGTGAAATCACTGGGTCTACTCACAGAAGAGAAGCTGCTAAACATATGCATAAATCAGGCCCTATATTTCAATACAGTTTTTTATTATTATTTTTTGAGTCAATGAAAACATTGAAAAAAGAAGTGCTTTGGTTTGAAGCAAGCCAGATTTTTTTTCAGTTCAGCCCCCGAACGGAAAAATCCATGATTGGCTCAACTCTAGTCACAGGCTGGTCCAGTACTACTCTCTGGTGGACACCAATCTGTTGTGATGGCAACCAACCACTGGCTGGGACAATAAGACCCTGCAGTCTAACAAGCTACACCCCATAAACAGTGCCACAGCTCCCCTGAGTTGCTTAGAATGTTCCCCCTAGAGCCCACTTGGCTGTGGGAACTCTGGTTTCTAGTTACACCCTTCACTGATAACATGGCCGTAGAGCAAGGAGACACAAACGTAGCAAAGGAATTTCTTATCTACACACTTCTTACTCTTAAAAAAGCACAAGAGAGTTTCAGATCTATGGAAAACAACAGGGTCCAATGCCAAACAAGCAAATTCACCAATGAGAATCCCAAGTTTAGTCCAAACCATCTCAAATTTCTCAGTAAGCATTTCCATCTGGAGGCTTGGCAAAAAAAAAAAAGAAAGAAAAGGATGTTTGAAAGCCTATTCATATAAAGGATTTAAAATAACTAGTGATTTATGAATGAGCTGCTATGAATTTTCTCCACAGCTAACACCTCAGAGACTAATAACAGTAGCCCTGGAATGCAACCATCTTGCAAAGGTAAATGACTTTAAAAAGAAAAAAGAAAAGGAGTACTTGTGGCACCTTAGAGACTAACCAGTTTATTTGAGCATGAGCTTTCGTGAGCTACAGCTCACTTCATCGGATGCATAGCTATGCTATGCATAGCATGCTATGCTATGCATCCGATGAAGTGAGCTGTAGCTCACGAAAGCTCATGCTCAAATAAACTGGTTAGTCTCTAAGGTGCCACAAGTACTCCTTTTCTTTTTTCTTTTTACGAATACAGACTAACACGGCTGTTACTCTGAAACCTGTAAATGACTTTATTTACTGTCAGAGGACTTCTTCAACTTGTATTCTGTAGCTCATTTTCAAATGTATATTTCAGGAAAAGGGGAGGTCAGGTCTCTGAAGCCCGACCTCTCCCCATCTCTCTGAGTGATGGGAAGTACGGAGACGGCCAGATAGTAATATGGTTGAGTTGTCAAAGAAACATAGGCTGTGTCACCAGTTGCACTTTGATGGTCGCCGCAATGTAAAAATACCCTAGTCATTCTGTGATGTGCAGAGAAAAATGTAAGGGGGAAGTTGAGGGAAAGTCTCAAATTTTGGCATATTCAAAATGGAGGGAGGATGTTAGCATATATTATAAGATGTTGAGATGGCTAAATAATGGATTTTTTGTTCAGAAGCTGTACCATAAAACATAGGCGAGGTGGAGGGAAGGGGGGAATCTGGTTTTATTCAAACTGAAACAAATGGTTACAATTTTTTTATCAAACAAAAAAAACTAAAAAAAAAAATCATTTAAAATCAACCCAAATATTTCCGTCTACAATAAAAATCTCTTTTTGCAATTTTTTTGTTTCAATTTGGCCAGTTTGGATGTTTTCCACCCTTTGTGCAGGTGCAGGTCTGAGTGTATTCTAAACTGGCCCAACTTAAAATGGAAACACCATTTTGAACTGAAAAGTGAAAACTAGATGCTTTGATGCTACTTTTTTTTTCAGACTGATACTGTTTGTTGAATTTTAACTCAAATCTGGCAAATAGAAATAATTTTTTTGATAAAAAAGCAATTAGATGAAAAAATTCACCGAGTTCGAATAAGGACTTGAAAATACCGTAATTTCTCAAATTTAGCAAGCCAATGTCTCTCCTTTATTTGGACCCCTCTAGCACATATATTACAAAATAGAAATGGGTGAAATCTGTTTTGCTACTTGGTGGGCACATAAAGTTGGGAATAGTGTGTGTTTTGTGTGTATTAGTGATTGGATTTTTATAAAGCATCATAATTTCCCTGGAAGGTAAAATAATTGTGCCAATTTCAAGCTGCTAGATTTAAAAATGTCCACATTATGGTGAATAAGGGCATTACTCTAGTATAAGAGCTTGGACATGTAGGTCACCATTAGTAGATTAGTAGAGAAGAATGAGGGGGGATTTGATAGCTGCTTTCAACTACCTGAAAGGTGGATCCAAAGAGGATGGATCTAGACTATTCTCAGTGATAGCAGATGACAGGACAAGGAGTAATGGTCTCAAGTTGCAGTGGGGAAGATTTAGGTTGGATATTAGGGAAAACTTTTTCACTAGGAGGGTGGTGAAACACTGGAATGCGTTACCTAGGGAGGTGGTGGAATCCCCTTCCTTAGAAGTTTTTAAGGTCAGGCTTGACAAAGCCCTGGCTGGGATGATTTAGTTGGGGATTAGTCCTGCTCTGGGCAGGGGGTTGGACTAGATGACCTCCTGAGTTCCCTTCCAATTCTGATATTCTATGATTCTATGATTCTATGGTTTGCCATTTGAAATTCTGCAGGAAGAAGATGAGCAAAAATTATCTCAGTTGTTCTAAAATATTTGCAGATTTCCTTCCTACAAGATACATGCATCTTTTTCACATTAAGTGAAACAAAGGTATTAACCCCAAATTTACAAAGTTCCCTGTTTCACTTTCATAATTACTAATTTTTTGCCTTGGGTTGTTTGATGTTTCTTTTCTAGAAATGGTCCATTTGCTAATATTGGGGTCTACAATTCCTTCTGCCCTGTTCATAATTTTGGTGTGTTTCCTACTGATGAAAAAAGGTAGGTAACAGTTACCAAGACTGTCCAAATCAATATCCAAGACTGCACAGACAGATATTTAAAAGTAGGCTTGAAAATGGCCGTAAGACATTGAAATAATTAAACATACAAAATTCCACCCAGTGAAGAGCATTCCTGCCAGAGAATAAAATACTTTACAGTTCCAGATTGCTAACAAATACCAACTGTTATGTCTGATTTTGTGGTCCTCATACATAGCTTAGTAATTAATGCAAATACATAAATATTTTCAACTGCTTGCAACTGTTGAAACAGAAATTAATGAATTAAATTGTGCATAGTCAAAACTATTCCACATTGCATCTTCTACTTGAGGCAAAATCCATCCTTCAGTATATATATAGGACAGGTTGAAAATTTCAATTGAAACTTTTTTTGCACTGAAAATCAGATTTTCAACTAAAGGAAAATTTTGGCAAAAAAGGAATGCTTTCCTCAAAAATTTTAAATTTTATTGGAAAACTGAAAACTCAAAAAATGTTTGCTACAAGAGGATTTTTTATGGGTTTTTTTTGTTGTTGTTGTTTTTTTTTTGGTAGTTTTCAGTCCAAAATTTTCAACTTGAGGCCAGAGATTTTGTTTTTCATCTGAAAATGATCAGTTTGTGGTTACAGACAACAAAAAAACATTCAATTTGGCAGGTTTCTGGTTTTGGCAACAATTAAAATTTCCCATGAAATAAAAAACCATCCAACCTGCTCTCTCTCTATGTTAAAATGATGGCTATTTAACAGAATGAGCAGTACATATCTAAATGCAGAGATACAAGGTTGGCAATGCTCACTTAGGCTATTGTTCCACCAACCAAAACTTTGTGTGAAAGTTCAGAATGCAAGTACAGAAAAGCTAGTAAAATCTCCTTCAAGATGATGCCACCTTCTGAGGCACCTCCCATGCCCACCTGGTCTCCCCAGCCACACTGGATACACATCCTGCACTCTCTAATCCTTCATGAATGGCCAGAAAGTCAAGCCTCATAGCAGCTGGAGACCTTTTCTACCTTTCTGCACCATTCATGTATGAGTATGATGCTTCTAATCTACCAGTAAGGGCCAGATGTCATCTTGTCGACCCTGACCTGAAATGACCTAGTAGGCTTGGAAGGGATTGTGCTGTCCTGTGTCAGAGACACAATTTGAACACACATGTCAGGGAACAGCTAAGAAAGCTGCAAGTAGAAAATAGGTCTGTGTGTCTCCATGGACCAGTCATACACACAGAAATCCATGGGAAGCTTTCATCACTCTCCAGAAACCTGGTGGACTTTTTTTTTTATTTTAAACTTTTTTCCCCAATCAAAAGGGGGGCCTTTTTAAATAAAAACAGAAACATTTCATAAAAATATTTGGAGTAAAATTTTCACAAGTGAGCTAGAAGCCCATGTTCCATTTTCAAAAGCCATTTAGGCTCTTAAGCCCAGATCTTCAAAGGTCTTTAGGTGCCTAATTCCCATTTATATCAAAAGGCATTAGGCAACTATGAGCTTTTGAAAATCCCTCTAGCACCTATCTGCATCGTTAGGTGTTTCAGTACCTTTGAAAATCTGGCTCTTAGGTATTTTTGACATTTTTACTGTTTGTGTGTATGTGTGTGGGGGCAGAGGGTGCTTGGTTGCTATTTAATGTTATTTATATTCATTAAATCGGAACATTTCAAAATTTAAACATTTTATCATGTTTAAAATTTGAATTTTGAGGTCTCCCCCTTTTACCTCCTTCTTTCCACTGAATACAATTGAGTGAATGAACTCTAGGTGTCTAGAGTTGGGTGTTTTTTTCTTTCGTATCTTTCCCCCACCCTCCATTCCCCACTTTTTCGATTGTACTTGTTTTGGGGGGTGGATTGATTGTTTTGTTTTGTTTGGGGGGGGTAATCTTTATTGTTTTATTTTTCTACATTGTAACTTTTCAATACTTCTTTAACTTTGGAAAAGTTACAAAAGAAATGGTTTCAAAAGTTGGAAATTATTTGAAAAATTACAGAGTTGCAAAAAGAAAAATGAAAAAGGGGGGGTGAACCCTGGGCGTCATTTACTTTATTGCCCTCAGTGAGCAAACAGGAACAAAAGGGTTGGTGGGGGGAGGACAAATAAAAAAAAATACTTTTCAAAATTTGGGTGGAAAATATGTCACAAGAAATTCTAAATAAATGAAAAACTGGTCCGCTTCAAACAATGAAAAATGGAAACTTTATCAAATTTTCATTTTTTCCCCACACAATTGTTCTTTTTTTGACCCACTCTAAACTTACACACTGAGCTGCACATCTTCCAGGGACAGGTTGACATTGGCTTGCCTCAGACAATCAGCTCTCTAAGCTCCCTTCTGCAATACGAATCTCTTCTCCCAGATTTCCGTGCCGGTTATTGATATCTGGAGGAGAACCACAAACAAGTGCAGCTGCCATTCTTCACTGTGGTTACTGTGCTTTTATTTTCTGCAGAATACAAGGTCACAGTCACGAAAGCAGGAGCACTGGAGATCAGCCATACTGTAAGAAAGCATTTATTAATCAATTATTACCCTGATCAGTTTAGATTTTTATTTATTTACCAAGGTAAGCAAAAGAGAGAAGAGAGGAGATAATGGCCAAAAAGTCATATCATATTTATGTATTTTCATTTATTTGTATTGACTTTTTGAAATAATTTCAAGTGTCTTTTCAAAGTCACTTAAAGGATTTGGATGTCCAATTCTCTTTAGAAATTGTCACAGTTCAAAGCAACTGTACATGTATTCCCCTCCATAGTCCATCAAGGGAACCTACTTATAGGTTTCTGGCCCCTCAGTTGTCACCTCTCTTAAGTGGGGACTTGTGATGCACCTCTCCACAGCTGGGTTTTTTCTAGGCTGCACAATTCCCTGCCTACACTGTGATCTCCCCAGCAAGCAAGACTGCCTAAATAGCCAGCGTCTGCACATTGCTTTCTGTTCAGGGGCCATGAACAACTGTAATTGCCTGCAATTACCACACACACCTTCCAAAGCAAGTACTTTTATTCTTAAGGTAAAAGCATTACAGAAAAAAACCATATTAAAACAATAAAAGAACCTACACACATGCTGATAAACTCCAGCAAGAGCTCTGGTAGGTGATTCATTCTTCAAACTACACACAGCGTTTTTTCTGTGGTTATGAGTTTATAACCACTTTAGTCAGAACGAGACCACCCATGAACAGTTCATTCTTTCCTGTGTACAGCCTGGGCCTTTTATCCTCATGTAACTGGTGATCAGCAAAGAAAGATCCTTTCCTCAGGATGTAGCTTCAAAAGGCTGAATTTTTGCATAATTTGAGGGAGGTGAATTGACATTCTTAGGAAACCCGCTTAACTTTGTGTGTCCAAAAACTTAATTCTTGTCTGACACATTGTTTCAAATGGTCCTGTGAAGTTCATAATGTTGGAGACCCCAGGGCATGGCCACTAGTTAAGTCAAGGGGATGAAAGGCCATAAGGGTCGAGGAAGTCTCCCTGCTGAAGGCCTAAGGGCTTCTTCTCAACCCCCCCTTAATAGAATTCAGGCCTGGCTGGTTTGAGTAAGCTCTTTTGCTCTTAAAACAACGTTGCAGTTGTAGATAATGCCTTATAGTGTAAGGTTTGCTGATGCCAAGTTAAAGATAATAGGAGAAACAACTACAAGGCCAGACAGAATGTGCTGGTTGTTTAAGTTGCTAGGAATGCTTGTTAGAGGTTTCAGGAAATAAACATTGTTGTAACCATATAAGGAAGGCAGAGTATTTGTGCAAAGTTTTGATTGGCTAATGTGTAGTGCAGTAGCATTAAGGAATATAAAGGTGTGTGTAATGACCTGCTCTGATGTGCAGGATTTGAGATTCTATTCTCCCTGTACCTTGTTTGCAGCTGCAAATAAACTTTTCTGCTTCTCCACCCCGTTGTGATTATTGAGTAAAGCATACCGGGTAACGAACCCCTGCTGTTGTTTTGCCTCTCGGCACTGGGTGCTGGCAACAATAACACTTCCCAGAGTTTACAGTGGTACCACCTTTCCTTGTCGAAGTTACATACATTCAATAATACACACACTTTGAATTTTTAGTACAATGGACTCCAAAGCTACTTACACTTAATTCAGTAAGGTTTTTCAAGGATATGCCATATCTGTCACAGAAATCAACAGGAATTGTGAATCCAAATCCCTTTAGCAGCTTTCAAACTCTGCCCCCACCACACCCTGCTCCTGCAAATGCATATGCATGAGCTTAAATTTAATCCTGAGAGTAAGCCAGTTATCTTCAAAGGCATTCCACACAATAGGAACATTAAGCACTACAGCTGGTCAGGAATTTTTCATCAGAATGGTTTTCCTACTGAAAATACGGTTTTCTGAAAAATCTGTTATATGCAGAAAAAAAATTGGTTTTGCCCCCCAAAAGTTGATTTTCAATAAGGAAAAATAAAATGAAATGTTTCAGTTCAGGTCACAATCAGAATATTTCATTTTGCCCATGGAAAACACATTTAAAAAAACGTGTAAGTGGGTTTAATATTCTTCTCTATAAATGTAAGAGGAAATGTGGGATTTTTCTATGAAAAATGAAACAAAAACTATCTATAGATCTATATCTATTATATCAAATATCTATCAAACCTATCTAATCAAATAAAATAGATAGATAGATAGATAGATAGATAGATAGATAGATAGATAGATAGATAGACTTACAATTTTTTAGCCAGCTCAACTTAGTTCTGCTAGTGACCCAATGAAGTCCAAGGCACTGCCCACCTGAGAGCTCAATAGTGCTTGCAGAATTAGACCATTTAATGTCTGTGGGTGATTGTTTGTAATGGCAAAAATTAGGAAAGGTCACATTTATTGAAAAAAGAACAATTGCAAAATATAACATTGGTGGGTCATATCCCGTCCCTTCTGCAATTTGTATCCACCCAGCCTTCAAGAGACTGAGTATTTATTAACATGCCAAGAACCATGTCTGCTGGCACCATTGCTAACAGCCATCTCTATAAATGCAGTCTAATTATTGTTTTTCAGGTGCATCTCCCGTTGGATGTTTCCAGGAAAAGGTAAGTGACTCAGAGATTCCAAGGCCAGAAAGGACCACTGTGATCATCTAGTCTGACCTCCTGTATAATACAGGCCAGAGAACCTCATCCAGTTATTCCTCTGTCAAGATAATACCATGATTTGTAAAATATGTGATGCTGATCTGCATTCAGAAATGCACTCGACAGTGTTAGTTTGCTTTCCTGCCTGAGATCTAGATTATGATTACAGCTGGTTGGAAACTCAAGTCTCTGACCTGCAGCTAATTCCAATATTTCAAAATGTGTTTTAATTCCAAATTGGAATGAAAAGCTGAAATTTTGAAATTTCCCGTGGAATTATTTTTTTGTAAAAAATCCAGTTCAGGACCATCAAAACATTTTGTTTCGTTAGTGGTGAAACATTATAACATAAAATAACATATTTAAATATAATATATAATATTAAAATGAATATTTACTATAACAGACATCTAAATGAAATGAACTGAAATGATAATGTTGACATGAAATGAGCAAGGCTACATTATTCTTTTCAACTGAGACTTATTTTAAAACAATCAAAATCAACAAGTTCCCGGAAGACATTTCCATTTTGGCCAAACTGCATTTTCCAACAGAAAAATGTTCCACTATTTTTTTTCAACTAGCTCTGCTTATGATGCTAGGCACACTGACTGCATTGTGCCCTCCTCTGTGAGCCTCGCACTTTTGGGGGCTACATTTTGCCTTAGGCAAAGACCTGAGCTAGGGGACATGCACTCTAAAAGTAGCCCTGGGAGACGCTGTGTTTCAGAGACAGCTGAGTGAGAATAGCTCTCCATGAGCCTGGCAGCTACTCATTTGCTGATGGTCTGTAACACTGCACTGGCTCAGCTACTCTGGCCATCAAGAAGAAACAGCCAGGTCACCTCTTATTTCCCACCCACCCAGTCCCCTCCCACCTGCTCCAGTGGGCAGTAAGGAATGAGAGGTTGAGTAGCTCTGCTTACACCTACACTCATGGATGTAGAGCACAGGCAGCCTGTGAAGAGTTATACAGTGGCTTATTTTATTTCCCTGCCTGGGTGCTTAGTCCAAGTCAGAATCCAGCCCTTGCTTCTCAGCAGATTTACCAGCTGAGCTGGTCAAAAATTGCACTTAATTTTCTAGGACAATTTTAGAAGAAAATTGAAAATGTTTCACTTTCATTGAAATATCTTGCATAGGTTTTTTACAGATTATTCACTGTATTTAAAAAATAAAGGCTTTGGTCGCCAAAAATTAAGTGGGGGGAAATTGGATTTTGAGTTTTCAGTTTTTCGATAAAAATTTTCTCTCAAAACATCAATTTTTCTCAGAGTTTTTTTTCCATTTTTTTTTAAATGAAATCTTTGTGACTAGCGCTATTGACCAGGAAGCCCCTTTGCACTGGAATATGATGTGTACAGGGAGCCAGATACCACCAGTCAGAGGGAGTCATCACTCTACACCATGATGAATTGCACTGAATCCAGGGGTCAGACCCTGAATCTTTCACTCACTCTAGCGAGTCTTTTACTCACACAGAGAGTTCCACTGAAGTCAGGGACGTTGCTCACTGTGAGTTGGTAACCTGGCCTGAAGGGATCACTCTTGGAGTAAAGCAATCTCTTAGAGACTAGCTGCCTTGTCTTTCAGTCTTGGCTTTCAAACACTTTCTCAGGCAGAAGGTAGCCCCTTCCCTGTTTGTTAATGTCCACAAGTCTGGTGGGACTGTGTGTTTTTGCTTTTGTTTTTAGAAGGCACCATAAGGTAACAAAGATATTGATGGATCATATGAAAGTTTGAATGCCATCACCATGGAGAATACATCTTACTCCACACTTCCTGCAAGGGATGCCCTTGCCTCACTGACCACTGAGCACCGTAAGTGATACACTCCCCTTTGGACTTTGTGTTTTTAGAATCATAAAAATGTCAGGCTGGAAGGGAACTTGAGAAGCCATCGAGTCCAGCCCCCTGCACTGAGGCAGGACCAAGTGAACCTGGACCATCCCTGACAGACATTTGTCCAATCTGTTCTTTACAACCTCCAGTGATTGGTATTTCACAGCCTCCCTTGGAAGCTTGTTCCAGAGTTTAACTACCCTTATTGTTCAAAAGATTTTCCTAACATCTAACCTAAATCACCCTTGTTTCAGATTAACCCCATTAGTTCTTGCCCTACCTTCAGTGGGCACTGAGAACAATTGATCCCTATCCTCTTTATAACAGCCCTGAACATATTTGAAAACTGTTATCAGGTTCCCCCCTCAGGCTTCTTTTCTCAAGACTAAACATGCCCAGTTTTGTTAACCTTTTCTCATAGGTCAGGTTTTCTAAATCAATTTGTGATCCACTATACACTACCCTCCACCCCCAATACTTTTCAGCAGTACCACCACCCAGCCAGTTATTCCCCATTTTAGAGTTGATTTTTCCTTGCTAATTGAAGTACTTTGCACTTATATTTTGAATTTCATCTTGTGGATTTCAGCCCAATTCTCTAATTTGTCAAGGTAATTTTGAATTTTAATCCTGTCCTCCAAAGTGCTTGCAACCTCTCCCACATTGGTGTCATCTACAAACTGTATAAGCATTCTATCCACTCTACTATCCAAGTTATTAATGAAGATATTGAGCAGAACTGGACCCAGGACAAGGCCCTGCAGGACCCCAGTTTGACAGTTAATCATTGATTACTGCTCTCTGAGTATAATTTTTCGAGCAATTGTGCACCCACCTTATAGTAATTTCATCTAGATCACATATCCCTAGTTTGCTTATGATAATGTCATGTGGGACAATGTCAAAAGCCTTGCTAAAATCAAGCTATATCATGTCTACTGCTTCTCCCCTATCCAGTAGCCCAGTAACTTCTCATAGAAGGAAAATAAGTTGGTTTGGTATTGTTTGTTGGCTATTTATTACTCTGTTATCCTCTAGGTGCCTACAAATTGATTGATTGATAATTTGTTCCAGTATCTTTCCAGGTATCGAACTTAGTCTATAATTCCCTGGGTCCCATTTGTTCCCCTTTTTAAAAATAGGTACTATGTTTATTGACTTCTGTTGAGGGCAGGGCTTCCTCCTATGAAGAAATAGAGTGAAATCTGCTTGCCCCTGTACACATCTTGACTAACTAGCTTTTCTGTGGGGCGTTGAGCAATAGTTGGGCTGGAGTGTGATAGGAGGTGGAAATGAAGATAACCTCCAACTGTAACACTCTTTGGCCAGTTTGTATAGACAAGGATAGTGTCCTTCCCTGAAGGGGCTGCATTGAGATTCATAGACCGTAAAGCCAGAAGGGACAGTTATAACCATTGGATCTGCCCCCCAAGTCCCGCATTAAACCTAATAACTTCTGATTCAGCTAGAGCAGGTCTTTGAGAAGGCTATTCAGTCTTGATATAAAGACTGCACATGACAGAGAGTACACTATGTCCCTAAGCAAATTGTTCCAATTATTCATACAGGCAACCCTCCGAGGTGCTAAATGCAGCTGGCTGACATGTAGCCAATTCCTTCCCCTCTCCCCATGGAAACCAATGTGCCATTATACAAAGAGGCAGGAGACTTTGCGAGGAGCTAAGGCCAGAGGATCAAACAGTCACAGAGCAGCCTCTCAGCTATCCCGGAAGGAGCATCACATCCAGTGATAAAACTTGGGCAGCCTCCATGCTCTGTGTTCTCAGTCAATGTCCCACATGGATGGAATTAGCAACTGTCTGGAGTTAGGGGCAGGTACTAAGAGCTTAAAAAGACAAAAAAAACCACCTGCACACAGAAAGCCTCCTGCAGTACACAACAACAATGCCCTTTTATTGCTCCTAGAACACCCATGAGCAATGCTACATATTCTTGTGTGCCATTTACTGGGGCGTTATCTATCTATTGACTAGAGCTGGCTGGAATTTTTCCAATGGAATGTTTTTCCATCAGAAAATGCAGTTCCATGAAAATCGAAACACCTCAAAGAAACTTGTCAATTTTGGCAAAATTTCAGGTAGAAAATAAACTGGAAAAGGGGTGTTGTCATGAGGTGAAAAGGGAACATTTCAATTTTCCCTTTTAAAATGACTTTTTCTCTCACTTTTTAAAAGTTACATAGCAGAGTATAAAATTGTTGTCAGTTGTTGGCCATGTGTGTGTTCTCTCTGCGTACTGCACTGGGTCTGGCCAGATAGCCCATACAGCAGACCTCAATCAAACTGCCCAAGAAGATGATTCAGTAGTGAAGGTGCTCGGCCAGGTTTATTGCCAGTAAAGTACTGTATTAATGCCCTGTGCATGCTACAGGTACACTCAGTACATGTATCCCTGTGACAATGGATTCAGTGAGCAGCAGGACTTTCTTCTCCACCCCCCAGGCTAGACAAAGACACCCCCTGTGACCCCTCTTTTATACACGGATACAAACATGTTATGTATTGCCCCTCTGACATGGTTAGTTATCACCCTTTACCTTGTACCTACTAGTTCAATCAAAACATCTCTATCCATCACCCTGTCATCCGGACCTTATCTTTAGGAGGGCTCAGTGTGTCCCAGTACCATCTTCAGGGATTGTGTTTACACCATAACCTGGTATCAGGGTGTTCTGGTACCAACGTTCTGGAATGTGTTTATGTGAATACTTAGTGCCTAGGAGTGCTTGTGTTTTTGCAAAGCCAGCCCTGTTCATGCCAAGTTTGTGTATCAGAAAATGAGCCTGCAAGCAGGCATCTGTTCTGTAACAGGCCGTGACTTTTGCTTATAGCCTGACTCTTGGTAATTTGCTTTATATCAGCAGGGCCTGACTTAAGTTTGGGCCTTAGGCCTTACACCAGGCCCCTCATATAAGGCCTCATGTCGCAGGCTCTTTCTTTCTACTACAAAAATGTGAAATCAGAACTAAAGATTTAGCTGGCCCAGAAGCACTCCTCCTTCCCAGTCCTCTGCCCTCCAGTGCCTAGGAGAAGTCCAGGCAGGGCATGGATCCCCAGCTTGAACCAGCCAGCCCCCAAACAACCTGGACAGCAACAAAACCTGTACAGCTGGCAAAACCAGTTCATGTAAATCACACCATCAGGAGACATGCTTAGAAGCGGGATTTGTAGTTAAAGAAAAGTTACAAGCTGCCAGTAATGGCACAATGTGCAACAAAACCCAGGTGTTCTGCCACTCAGTCATTTGTCACACAGATTGTGGTCACTGGCTGCCATGTAAAAATTGAGAGGTGACATGGGGGGGAGGGATGAAATACTCTTCAAACCCCAGAAACAAATAGTCTTTGAGCTTATTATCTGAAGGGACACATTTACCTTGTCCAAATTCTTAAACCACAAGGAGGGTTTGTGTCAATTTAAGACCAGGTGGAAGACAAGGTGTGTGTGTGTCTGTCTGTCTGTCTGTGTGTGATGTACATCAATAATATCATTGTAAATTAAAATCTGTTGTACATGGAACATATGAAAGTACCATTTCCTATTAATACATGATTCAAAGAGATGTCCGAAATGCAAAGTATATGCAAGTATTTCTTCACACAACACACAGTCAACCTGTGGAACTCCTTGCCAGAGGATGTTGTGAAGGCCAAGACTATAACAGGGTTCAAAAAAGAACTAGACAAATTCATGGAGGATAGGTCCATCAATGGCCAGGATGGGCAGGGATGGTGTCCCTAGCCTCTGTTTGCCAGAAGCTGGGAATGAGTGACAGGGGATGGATCACTTGACGATTACCTGTTCTGTTCATTCCCTCTGGGGCACCTGGCACTGGCCACTGTCAGAAGATAGGATACCGGGCTAAATGGACCTTTGGTCTGACCCAGTATGGCCGTTCTTATGTTCTTATGTTCTAAAATAACTGCTGTCTGTAACATGAATGCCTTACTTTTAATGCACCGGGCCCTATCAGCCCCAGCATGCTAGGTGCTATATATACCCAGAGTGAGCTCATAGTTTGGCTAGACAACAGAGGGATGATTGACCCCATGTCACAGTGGGGAAAATGAGACACAGAGAGATTAAGTGACTTGATCATGGTCACCTGTGTGGTGTTCAGGGCTCTGCCAGTGCTTAGAAGAGCTTAGCTTCAGCCTGAGTTCCAAAAGGCAGTTGCAAGAAAGGGCGAATAAGGGCTAAGTTGCCCATGGGGGTAATATCCTCCTACCCACCCATTCCCAGCAACAGGAGCAATGACAGAGCTCTCCTCTATTTGTACAATACTGTTATGGGTTGGGCTAAAGTTTGTGGCCCCCACCCATAGGCCTGAGGACTAAGAGTGAGGGGGTGCTGCAGCAGCCCTGGGCTCCCGGCCCAGCACCCAGCGTCCCGGCTGCTGCCTCGCGTGCCTTGGGCTCTGCTGTCAGCCCTGTGTGCCCGGGGTCCCACCTGCTACACCGCACACTTGGGGCTCTGCTGCCAGCCCCACACCTGGGGTCTCAGCTGCCACCCTGAGGGCTCTATTGCTGGCCCCACACCCAGGGCTTTGCTCCCACCCTTAGGCGGCATGGACGGGGTAAGGAGGCTGGCTTCCAGCACACCCACTCTTTAAAATGTTCCTGCATCATTTTCCTGACTTGGGACGAAAAGTCAAAATCTAGAAATTTTTCACAAGACTGAAATTCCGCAGGAATTCACTTCAGAAACACCAAAACTTTCCCACTACCTGGATTGCCTGGCTTCATGGAGGGTGGGAAAGCTGCCTAGTTTCCTGGCTAGCTTGCTGGCTGCCCAAGAAGCTGGCTGGGCAGCTGGCAAGCTGGGCAGCTGGCAAGCCAGGCAGCTCAGGGATCTGGCCACCTCGTGAGCTGGGTATCATGGGAAGCCAGCCAGCCAGGGAGCAGGGCAGCCTGCCAGATGGATAGTTGGGGTGCCAGGCAGCGATGCATGGCTGTCTGGCAGGAAACCAGGGAGGAAGGCTCTCTGGCCAGCCCAGCCTCTACTGAAAATTTCAACACAATTGACACCTCCTCAAGGAATGTTTGGATTCTGTTCAATCAGCATTTTCCACTCAAACAATTCCACCGGAACAGATTCTACCAGCCCTACTGCCCTCTGACCAGTCTTGCTAACGTGCCCCAATCTTGCTAACGTGCATATCTTCCTACTGCAAACAGTCCTGTTTTCCTGGGACTCCACTGACTTCACTAGAGCTACTCACATGTGTAAAGTTACTCATGTGCATCAGTGTTTGCAGGATGGAGGCCTTAGTATGTCCCGCTGTATTTGTTTCACAGATAATGAAGGACACAGATCATATTTCAAGGGCTGCAGCATTCTGAGTTTGGAGTTACTTAGCACTCGGTTGCTTGGCTTGGGGAGAGGAGGGATTTGGCCTTTCTTTTCTTTCTGAAACATAAACAAACAACAGTCCTTCACCACAACTAAAATGTGCTAGTGGAACTGACACATGACCGTCTGGGACTGGAACTATCTGGCTGAAACCTCAGGTTAATTTAGACTCCACCAAAACAATTCAGTCACGAGCTGTGCACTGAGTCAGAAGACATGATCAAAGGTGGCAGAGGTCTGGTGTGCTCATGGCACATAACATTCTGGATAATGGTCGATGGCAATTCACTTGCTAATTAAATATGGTATATATCTGTTTAAATTTAAATATAAATGTATATGTGGTGGCCACTTTGCAGACATTCAATGGCATAGCCACCCCAAAGTAATCAAAAATCATGTGTCAGGTCCCAAAATATCTTGAGACTGGCTTAAAAATCATGAAATTGTAAAGATAACGAACCCGAAGGGGTTTGTTAAATTGTCCTCCTGGGGTTTCAACCATTTTCAGGCTTTTCTGCACAATCACAAGAGCTAGAAACTTACCTTTTTAAAAAATAAATGAAGTCTGAACTACTCCTGTAATAATCAGATGAGTCCAGCAGCTGGGACTTGAAGAAATAGCCCAAAATATCATAAGACTAATGTGAGGGACAGCATGAATATAACATCAATGGGATAGAGTCCCCACCATTGTGCACCTTGTCACACCAGTCACTTGGTAGCATATTACAGCCACTGTCCACTAATTTAAGAGGCCTTTCGCCAAGAAGACTTTAACAAGATCAGAGTGATGGACCCAGGAAGTGTGGCTTGATCCATAATTTTTATTTTGAAATCTGTATTTCCTACAGATTAACCATCAGAGGAGTGAAGTTCTGGAACAGCCTTCCAAGGGAGGCAGTGCGGGAAAAAGACATATCTGGCTTCAAGATTAAGCTCGATAAGTTTATGGAGGAGATGGTATGATGGGATAACATGATTTCGGCAATTAATTGATCTTTGGCTATTCGTGGTAAATAGGCCCAATGGCCTCTGATGGGATGTTAGATGGGGTGGGATCTGAGTTACTACAGAGAATTCTTTCCTGGGTATCTGGCTGATGAATCTTGCCCACATGCTCAGGATTCAGCTGATTGCCATATTTGGGGTCGGGAAGGAATTTTCCTCCAGGGAAGATTGGAAGAGGCCCTGGGAATTTTTTGCCTTCCTCTGCAGCGTGGGTCACGGGTCACTTGCTGGAGGATTCTCTGCACCTTGAAGTCTTTAAACCATGATTTTGGACTTTAATAGCTCAGACATAAGTGAGAGGTTTATTGCAGGAGTGGGTGGGTGAGATTCTGTGGCCTGCATTGTGCAGGAGGTCAGACTAGATGATCATAATGATCCCTTCTGACCTTAAAGTCTATGAGTCTATGAGTCTGTTGACTCCTGAGATGGGCTGGACGTTCTATTGGCTTCCTGGAAGAGACTTGATTTGTTAAGGAGCAACTTGAAGGAAAAGAGAGACCTGATTTCTCTTGAGAATGTAAGGACACAGAACATACAATAAAGTCGGTACAGTACATGAAAATACTGCCCTGCTGCTAACTAAGGAAGTCGGGGGGAGGTAGCTGGATGAAGGACATGACCGGATAAAGTCTATTCACTGACTATATCTTCCTCTAACTATATCCTGTGGCTTCTGCGGCTGGGTCTCTGAGCTGGAGTCATTGTGCAGTCAGAGACAGGGTCACATCAGTACTGCAAAACCACTGTGCAACTCAGATCTATTTGTAATCATCACATCTGTATTGAGTGTTTACAAGCTGCAGCAGGCAGGCGCTGGCCATTCTGCCCTGCAGAATGATTGGCACCCGCAAAGGCAGGTGTTTCTGGATACATTTACTCATGCTGGCTGAAGGAATCATGCCATGGTCAGAGCAGAGCCTGGCCCAGACTGGGCCCTGAGTAGTTTACTCCTAGCTGGACTAGAGATAAGAAGCTGCCTCTGCTGAAGCAATCAAACAGAGTTATTTCTGCCTGGTCTGCACAGAATGAGCTGTGCACAATTAGCTAAGACCTGATGAACTCTGTGGCCAGGGCATGAGCTCAGAAAAGACCTGGCTTTCAATCACGTTGGCTAAATTGACTTAGTCTAACTCAGCAGAGAAGTCCTCTTAATGCTTGTTAAGATGCAGGCTAACACATTTAAAGGTAAGTTAGCTGGCCACATTGAAGCCTAGACTACCCATCAGGCTGCAATACAGCCAGCTACAATGCTCCCCTTCTCCCTGCCTCATAGCATCGAGGGGACCATTCAATGCAATTGAAAGGTGAGAAATTCCAAACTGATTAAAGGAAACACTTCGCCACACACAGTGGGTAATTAGACGGTGGAACTCACTGCAACAGGAAGTCATTGAAGCTCAGAATTTAGCAAATTGCAAAGAGGGAGTGGACATTTATTTGGATAACAAGGATATCCAGTTACAATAGTTACAGACTTTTGGAAGGGACATTAAACCTCCTGCTTCAGGACTTAAACTGATCTCCAACTCTTAGCGGTTAGCTTGTGATCTTCGTGGGGGAGGGGTTATTTTATCACCCCCACACACACTATGGGGTTTCTCTCAAACATCTGAAGACGACCACTGTCAGAGACAGGATACTGAGCTAGATGGTCTCAAGTCTAACCTTGTCTGCCAATGCTTCTGTTCCTATGACTTCAAATGCCTTAGCCTGTGTTTTAACAATAGGTCTCACTGGGAAATAGCAATTCCTTTTTGTAAAAGAAATTGCAGGTTGTGGACATTTGTTTGCTTTCCTATGTGGAACCAGATATGAGACCTTCCTACATTTTTCAAGACAGAAACATATGACAGAGATCTCTACCCTAGCGTACTCAATAGTCCAGCTAAGCTTGGTAGACCTGTGCTCACGTCTCTGGTCCATACCAGATAGGGTCTCTCAGACCAGAGGTGTACACCCTAAACATTATGGTATTGCTTATTTGACAAGCTATAGACCACTCTTTCGCTCACTCATGTTTTGACTAGAAATTCCATCCTGGGCCTGAGAAACCCAAGGAAATTTTCATCAAAACACACCTATTTCCCTGAAACAGTTTGGTTTGGATGAAATGGCAGTTTTTGGCAGAAGAAAGTATTGTCAGAAACTTTCCAACTAGTTCTACTGAACAAACCTTAAGACATGGCCTCAGCTGAACTTAATCCTTCCTTGCCCCCCCCCCGTCCCCAGAGGAGCTGGGAAAGAAGGAAAAAACCTGATCCCTGAGGGTGTGTCTAAATTTCATGCTGGGGCTGTGATTACCAGCTGAAGGAGACATACCCGAGGTAACTCTGAGGGAGCCAGAGTACTCAAAATAAAGCGTAGCTGCTGCAGCAGGACTGGCTAGCTGCCTCGAGTCTATGCCTCATGTCTCATGCGGGTACATACTCCTTGCACCACTGCCAGCTACATTCTATTACAGCACATTAGCACAATTGGAGCAGGAATATCTCCTCAAGTTAGAATTTACGCCTCCCCGCTCAAAGTGAAGACATACCTTGAGAACAGTTAGAAGCGGGAAAATCTGGCTGCACTCACCCCACAATCCCCTGAGGCAACTTGTGGCCAGAGCTTGCTTCCGACACCATCTTCTATTGTCATCACCACAGGGAAAAGAAGGAGAAAGGTAAGGTGACCACTGGTACATCCCCAGAATATCAGACACTCCAGTAGGTCTGGGAACAACATGGGCCCACCTGTACCTGCCTGGCCTCACCCCACTGGTGTGACCTCGCATTCATGGTACGTGGAAAGGCACAAGGGATGGAGGGTGCCCATGTGAGGTCAGTGTGGGCAGGGTGGCATCGTCTTCAAATAGGCATCCTCTGTCCCATGTGTGATACTGGATAAAACCACGTCCGGTTTTATATCTGTGAGAAAAACAGGAGTGTCGGCTTAAAACCGTACAAATGAGAAGACGGGGTTAGGGTGAGTGGAGAATATGGAAGTATAGAGTGAAGGAAGCAGAGGATGGGACTGGGGGCTATATGGTGAAGAGGGAGTCAGTGAGCAATGAATGAACACGGGGGTGGACAGAAAACAAATGGAGAAGTTGGGAGGAGAAGGAGGACGGGGGGAGAGAATTTTTCAGATGTCCACCACTCTCCTGCCCCTGACCTTATGGAAATGTTTCTGAAAGCTGTGCTCTGGGTTTACGTATGAGGCACAAATCTGTCACCTACAAACTGTCCCCCAGGAGCAGCAATTTCTGAACCCCAGCCAAACCCCGCAGGGATAAGGTGCCATGATGTCACATAGTGGGGGCCAGGGGAGCCATCCTTAGCCTTTGCTGAAAGCTTAGAGTTTGCTACTGAGCAATTGCCTTCTATGATGAGATAACTGGCTGTGTGGATGAGGGGAAAGCAGTGGACGTGTTATTCCTTGACTTTAGCAAAGCTTTTGATATGATTTTCCATAGTATTCTTGCCAGCAAGAAGTATGGGCTGGATGAATGGACTATAATGTGGATAGAAAGCTGGCTAGATTGTCGGGCTCAATGGGTAGTGATCAGTGGCTCCATGTCTAGTTGGCAGCCGGTATCAAGCGGAGTGCCCCAACGGTCGGTCCTGGGGCCAGTTTTGTTCAATATCTTCATTAATGATCTGGAGGATGGTGTGGATTGCACCCTCAGCAAGTTTGCAGATGACACGAAACTGGGAGGAGAGGTAGATACGCTGGAGGGTAGGGATAGGATACAGAGGGACCTAGACAAATTAGAGGATTGGGCAACAAAAATGATTAGGGGGCTGGAGTACATGATTTACGAGGAGAGGCTGAGGGAACTGGGATTATTTAGTCTGCAGAAGAGAAGAATGAGGGGGGATTTGATAGCTGCTTTCAACTACCTGAAAGGGGGTTCCAAAGAGGATGAATCTAGACTGTTATCAGTGGTACCAGATGACAGAACAAGGAGTAATGGTCTCCAGATGCAGTGGGGGAGGTTTAGGTTGTATATTAGGAAAACAATTTTTACTAGGAGGGTGGTGAAGCACTGGAATGGGTTACCTAGGGAGGTGGTGGAATCTCCTTCCTTAGAGGTTTTTAAGGTCAGGCTTGACAAAGCCCTGGCTGGGATGATTTAGGTCCCTTCCAACCCTGATATTCTATGATTCTATGAGCAGGCTGTGACTGTGGTCCTATGGGGGCCATGCTGAGATTGCTTAATCAGGGCAAACTGCAAAGAATGATCCCTAAAGCTTATGGTTATTTCTAATAATTAGATTCATCAAGCCAGCAACAAAACAGCTTGCACAACACCTTATTGGTTACCAAGAAGCCAGAAATACAGTTCCCTTAAAGACAGGTTTCAGAGTAACAGGCGTGTTAGTCTGTATTCGCAAAAAGAAAAGGAGTACTTGTGGCACCTTAGAGACTAACCAATTTATTTGAGCATAAGCTTTCGTGAGCTACAGCTCACTTCACTGCATCCGATGAAGTGAGCTGTAGTTCACGAAAGCTTATGCTCAAATAAATTGGTTAGTCTCTAAGGTGCCACGAGTTCCCTTAAAGCAACCCAGCCTTGAGCTCCTACCCAGACAGCTAAGTCAAATATGATGAGGATTACTGAAAATCTTGTTGATCATATATAAAGTTCTACCAGTGCCAAAGGATTGGACACATTACCCACCAGGTCAATGAATATTTCAGATCTCACATACATGCACGCTTACAGCCAATTCTTATTAACTAAAGTAACATTTATTTAAAAGGAAAGGAGAGAGAGTATAGGTTAAAAGATCGTTATACATACGGACATGAATAAAATTCTTAGGTCAGTTTCATAGTAGAGATGGTGAGCTATAGAGTTATAAAGAGTTCTTCCAGAATTAGTTCCATAGGTTATAGACCAATGTCCAATATCAGAGTGATCCAGACTGGAGCTGGAGACCTCAGTCTTGTGACTCAAACGTCCCCTGATGAAGCGTAAGCTGATCTGAGATACAGGATCAGGGCCCCGGAGTTTTTTTCTAGATCTCTGGCAAGCTAGCAATTGCTGCTTGATAGCAAATATTCCTTGGGTGAAGCATTGTGGCTTTGAAGTAAAACCTCCTATGTCCTTTGTATACACAAGTAACAGTTGCTTTCATCAGCGTAAGATGTTTACTACAAAAACAGTTTACTACAAACGTCAAAGAGAAACATAGACCATGATATTATTACACCGAAGTTCCATCTAAATGCTAATATCCTGTTTTTGATCTCTGAATAAATAGGACATAGTAACAGACAGTCCGTTTACATAGTTAATATCAGTCCTAGGAACTATGAGTTTCACAACATGCCCTGAAAGCCAATGGACAGATCACAGCTTGGGACTGTTTTAAAAGTAAAAAAGAAATTTAGATATCACAGAATCATAGTGCCCCAACACCATCCTGCTCATACCTACCTTGTTGCCTCCTCTTGTTTGTTCTCCCTTTTAATAATGGGCCAGGTTTTGCCATCCCCACTTACACTGAGACTGGGTGACTCAAGGCCTCGTTGAAGTTAAGAGGATTATTTGCAATAACTCTCAGCATCAGAATGACAGAATCTGGCCCTTAGATTGGTTGTTCTCCAAGGTAAGAAGATCCAGTTTATTTGTACTTTAAATACCTTTTTTTTCCCTTCTTCCTCTGGTTGTTTTCAGGTTTTAATTTGTCTTGGAAGAAATGTAGAATTGTAACCACTCTGGACCATTCATATGATAGTTATTTTGTATGTTTCAAACCAGCCTAGACATCCCCACCTGAGATCAGCACCCCTTTGTGGAGAAAGTGAACAGGGAAATGTTATTTATCCCTTCACATAACACAAGAACTAGGCGTCATCGAATGAAATTAATAGGTAGCAGGTTTAAAACAAACAAAAGGAAGACCTTCTTCATACAACATATGGTCAACCTGTGAAAATCATTGCCAGGGGGTGTTGTGAATTCCAAATGTATAATTAGGTTCAAAAAAGAATTGCAGAAGTTCATGGAGGATAGCTCCATCAATGGCTATTTGCCAAGATGGTCTGGGTGTCCCTAAACCTCTATCAGTCAGAAGCTGGGAATGGATGACAAGGGGTGGATCATTCAATAATTACCCTGTTTGTTCCTCCCCTCGGAAGTTTCCAGTGTAAGAAGACAGGATACTGGGCTAGATGAACCATGGGAGTGATCCAGTGCAGCTGTTCTTGTGATTATAACTACTTTAAAACATCTACACCAATTGATTAAAGTTATGTTTTTGAAGTTCTTAGGCCAAAGCAGAAACCTGCATAGAGCATTCCTTAATAACAATCCAAAATATGGTTCCTTGAGGTCTCCCTAGAAAAACTGCTGACCCAACAAGGGAACTTTCAGTTACTTCTGTTAAAGAATACAAAGAAAAGCACAATCTCTGTAATGGAGTCTCAGCACTGGGATGGCGAGAGTTGTCCAGAGGGCTGGTCAATTGTCCAGTAGCACTTCTGGGTTCTGCTGCTTCTTTTGTGAATCATGCAACAGAAAAATTCACTTCAAAGTGTCCATTCAAATTGGAAAATTTCACTTTGAAATGTTAATTCAAAATAAAATATGTTTTTCATGTCTTCCTGATGAAGAGCCCATTATCCAATATTTGCTCCCCATATAGGTACTTACAGACTGGGATCAAGTCACCACTTAACTGTCTCTTTGTTAAGCTAAATAGACAGAGCTATTTGAGCCTAAGGCAGGTTTTGCAATCCTTTAATTATTCTCATGGTCCTTCTCTGAATTTTCTACAACGTACCAACATCTGTCTTGATTAATCAAAATCTATTAGAATCAGGAAAGCACCAAATCCCTGATATGCCCATAAGTGAGGAACCGAACTGAAGTTCACAACAAAAATGATTAAAGGTCTAGAAAACATGACCTATGAGGAAAGATTGAAAGAATTGGGTTTGTTTAATCTGGAAAAGAGAAGAGTGAGAGGGGACATGATAACAGTTTTCAAATACCTAAAAGGTTGTTACAAGGAGGAGGGAGAAAAATTATTTTCCTTAACCTCTGATGATAGGACAAGAAGCAATGGGCTTAAATTGCAGCATGGGAGGTTTAGGTTAGATATTAGGAAAAACTTCAGTAGTATAAGGGCCCTACCGTCAATCAAACCCTAACCCCGCCCCTTGACCCCTTAACCCCACCCCTTGACCCCTGTCCCCTTCACTGGAGTCCCGCCCCATGGGGGTATTACTTCCGGGGTCAAGGCTGCCACATGACCGGAAGCAAGGTGTGTCGTGTGACCCCTCTAACAACTCCTCCCACTTCCCTCTACCAATCAGGAGGGGTTTCGCCCCTGTAGGACTTCCCCAAGAGGAGATTTGACCAATCAGGGCAAGTTCTGGGGCGGGGTGTCCTCTCCGGAATTGGGTCGTGTGACCCCCTCTAGCAACTCCTCCCCCCACCCTCTACCAATCAGGATGGATTTTGCCCCTGTAGAACTGCCCAGAGAGGAGATTTGACCAATCAGGATGAGTTCCAGGGTGGGGTGACCGGTCCGGAAATGATTCGTGTGACCCCTCTAACAATTCCTCCCACCAACCTCTACCAATCAGGCTGCCCCAAGAGCAGATTTGACCAAAATAGGGCAGGTTCTGGGATGGGGTGAACCACCCAGAAGAGGGGCGTGTGACCCCTCTGCCAATCAGAGCGCAGCACCATCACCCCATAAGTCCCAGCGTCGGGCAGAAGAGGCTGTCTTTTACCAAGAGCACATGTTTTAGAAATCGTGGAAACATGGACTCCTTCACCACCCCCTTGAGAACTTCGGACTTTGTTTTAGCCCCGAGCACCTTTGGACTTGTGTGGAGAAAGCACTACATCAGCGCGAGTTCCAAGGAGGAGGAGGGGGCAACCGTGGGGAGCCCTTTGGCCCAGCCGTTGATGGATACACCGGAACCCGAAACCCAGCTGCTTGTGAGGCACCGCGATGAGCGTGATGGCCTCTTGTTGTCCACCCCCTTAGAGGTGGAAGGCGATCGCAGCTCGGGGGAGTCACTAGTGGACAAGATGAATGGAAAAGACAAAGCTCAGGTAAATGAATGTTTAAGAAGTGATGGTTGGGGGTGGGGGTGGAGTGTGTGTAATGGGGGTTAGGAACCAGGGATTGTGTAAATCAAAAACCAAGCAGTGGGGTGCTTACACTGTTCCTTTTCTGAAAAAATCTCTCAACAGCTCGATGATGCCTTTCTGGAGGCCTTTGAGAACTTACACATCAGTAGCCCTGTGGGAGTAAATGTATCATGCATCAGCTGTTTTTGCTCATGTCTGAGACACAGATCTCAAGAGGAAAAGGACAAAATGGAAGAATGAACCAGCACAGACACCCTCATGTTAGGAGTCATGGCATCCATTTTTACAGGCCGTTGTAAAAGGTTGTGTTAAACCAAGCGATTAATAAAACTTATTTAAATGTGTTAATATGAATGTTGTCCCCCACCCACACTTGTGTTAGTAAAAGATGGTGCCAGTAACAGGCATGTCTCCAGAGACGTCTCTGTTAAAGAAAATACATTACACCCTCGGGGAAGTTGGGAGCTTTGGCGGGGTGAACCCTCTTTTTCAAGTGGCCAAAAAGCATAGTAAAACTTTAAATAGAAGACAGGTAACAGCTTGGCTTTCAGACCAAGATGCTTACACTTTACACAAACCGGCTCGAATACGTTTTAAAAGAAACAAGACCATTGTTTCAGATGTGGATGCGCAATGGCAGGCAGATTTGGTGGATATGCACCGGTTCTCCAAACACAACAGCAATTTTAAGTACATCTTAACAGTGGTAGACATTCTATCCAAATATGCCTGGGCCTTAGGCCTAAGAGACAAGACGAGTGGTGAGGTAACCGAGGCCTTTAAAGCTATTTTCAGCGAAGGTCGCGTGCCTCAAAAATCACAAATCGATCGGGGGAAAGAATTTTTAAACAAACCCTTAAGCAGATTGTTAAAGCGGCATGGCATTCACCATTTTGTTACTAATAATGAAGTCAAAGCAGGGGTTGTGGAGCGATTTAACAGAACTTTAAAAACTAGGATGTGGAGATATTTTACAGCCCATAACACCTTTCGCTACATCGATGTGTTACCTGACTTTATAAAGAGTTACAACCAGAGCTTTCACAGAACTATATGTACCAGACCCGCTGATGTTAACCCTTCAAATTCTCTGAAGGTATGGAAAACGGTTTATCAAGATGGTTTTAAAATAAAACCATTTGTTGCCCCTTTTAGAAAAGGCGACCAAGTGAGACTATCTAAAACCAAAGGAGCTTTTGAAAAAGGTTATGAACAGACATTTACCGATGAGATATTCATAGTGGATGAAGCCTTAACCAGGGGTCAAAGACCTGTATACTGATTAAAAGACTACGAGGGTGAGACAGTTACTGGATCTTTTTACCCTGAAGAATTACAAAAAGTAAACCCCAAACGAGACAGGATTTACAGGATTGAAAAAGTTCTAGTGGAGAAAGGAAAAGGGAGAAAAAAGCAACTACTAGTGAAATGGTTGGGGTGGCCTGATAAGTTTAACAGCTGTGAGAAAGCTTCTCAACTCTGTGATATTTAGACACAAACAACAAAACAACAACAAAAACAAACAAAAGTTATTCCTCCCACAAAGACAGAGAAAATGAGCGACGGTGGGTTTTACATTACTTTGCCCAGCAATGCCAGCTCTGCAGTTTTTCCCCAAAACACCAGCTCGAAGTTTACAATACGGCTAATTAAGCCCTTGGATCTCCCGGGTGCCTGGGAGGTGGGGTTAGTGGAAATACAATACCCGCACAGCTGGAACACTATCAACGAAGACACCCCTTTTGAAATCACCTTTGGAGATATGGCGTGGAGTTTCATCCTACGACGAGGTTATTACGCGTCCATACCCGAATTACTGGATCATATGAACAGTACCATGGCTCCTCACCCCAGACCGCCTGAGATGGTCATGAACTACAACCCTGTGGGTAGAAAAATTAGATTTAAATCCACCGCTTTTACTTATATGTTTTCTACCATAGTTAGCGGGGAGCTAGCTAACATTCTGGGCTTGGGCCCCAAATGCAGTGTCCAAAAATTCCCTTTCTCGGCAGACATTACAGGGGGTTTTAATTCCTTGTATCTGTACACAGATATCATAGAACATCAGTTTGTGGGGGACTTTTCTATTCCTCTGTTACGTTGTGTCCCCATCCATGGAAGGAACAACGAGTTTGTCACCATCACCTACTATAAACCTCATTACGTCCCTATCAGTAAACACCACATTGACACCATTACCACTGAAATAAAGACAGATCAGAACAGAAGCGTCTCATTTCACTTCGGCAAGGTGATCATCAAGCTACACCTGTGTCCCTGGAGAGAGCGAGTTTTCTAAAAAGCAAAACACTATTATGGCAATCCTAAAAAATTACGGCGACCCCAACATCTACAGGAACTATTACAAAGCCCAGGTGGGATATGCCCTTCCTGGGTATCATGGGGCCCCCATGATGTATGGGGCGGGCGTGGGTGGAATATTCCGTAGCCTCTTTCGAAAAGCCGTACCGCTTTTAAGGAGGGGGCTAGAGATTATTAAACCCCACGTAAAAACTGCCGCTCAAAACATAGCTAAAGACGTGGTAGGTCATGTCTCCCGCGCTGTTCTGGAGAAGGTGGGGAATACAGCTTCACAGGAAGGATCGGGGCTGATGTACATTAAAAGGAAGAAGAAGAGAAAGAGAAATGTGTCATACCCGCGACGCACAGGTCCCCCGAAACCCTTTAAAAGAAGGGCTTTGACCCGCAGGGTCAGCCATGAGCAAAAGTCCAAGAGGAAGCCGGGGCGAAAGAGGAAATGCTTGCCGCCTGATAAAAGAGATATATTTTAATCAACATGGCTTTTGTTCACTGCGGGTCTGAAGAGTGCACCAAATCCGAACTAGACTTGTTCCAAATAGCCCTTATGCAGACCAGCATTGAGAAAAGCATCTACATCGAGGTGCCACCTCTGTCGGCCATTATGGAGTCTGCCCCCATTGACTTTTTTATAGCAGGGAATGGTGTAGATTATATGGATTTAAATAACACGCTGCTGTACCTGTGTTGCAAGATTGTAAAAGGAGACGGAACTGAATTCGCCGCGGACACCGAGATGGGCCTGGTGAATTACCCAGTGGCCTCTATTTTTAGTCAGCTGGATGTCACGCTGGGAGACCGCCTTGTAAGCCAAAGCAACAACTGTTATCCTTACAGGGCCTTTATAGAATCGGTACTCAATTACAGCGACGACACCCTCGCCACACAATTTTCCGCTGGCCTCTTTTACAAAGACACTGCCGGACAACAGGAAGAAATGGGGTTGGATGGCGAGAATCTAGGGTTTGTGAGGTGTGCAAAGCTGACTGCCCAAAGCAGAATAGTAGAGCTTCTGGGTCATCTACACAGCGACCTGTTTTTTCAAGAAAAACTATTGTTGAACGGAGTGGATGTGAAAATTAAACTGACGTGCAGTAAAGATGCTTTCTGTTTAATGGGCAGTGGAACCGAAAGCTTTAAACTGCGCATTCTATCAGCATCCCTTTTTGTGAAGAAAGTAAGGGTGGCCCCGAGCGTTCGTCTGGGGCACGCTGAGGCCCTGCTTACCGCTAATTCTCAATACCCTGTGGACCGTGTGGGAATGAAAGTGTTTAGCATCCCTGCAGGCAGCAGGGTCAGTAACCAGGAGAACTTGTTTTTGGGACAGTTACCCAAAATGCTTGTCCTGGGGTTTGTGGATAATGATGCCTTTAGCGGAAGTTACACTAAAAATCCCTTTCATTTTAAGCATTACGATATTAATTTTGTGGCCTTGTATGTGGATGGTGAACAGATACCAACCAAGCCTCTGCAACCAGACTTTGAGGCAGGACGCTGTGTGACAAAATACATGAATCTGGTACAGACGGCAGGTAAACACATGAAAGATCGTTCTCTGTTAATCGACCGTGAGGAGTTTGCGCAGGGTTACACCATGTTTGCCTTTGACCTGTCCCCCGACCAGGAATGGGCCGATCACTATTCCCTGATTAAAACCGGGAATCTGAGAGCAGAAATATGTTTTGGGAAGGCTTTAACCGTTACCATCAATATGATCATGTATGGTATTTTTGACAACGTCATAGAGATAAATCAGAAGAGAAATGTTCTGTTTGACTACATGTGAACATGGACACCGTGCAGCTCTCAGGTGTCTTATCAATGGACCCTTACATGAAAAAGAATTTCTTAGATGTGTTTCCCTGCGATTGGCTCCCTGGAGGCAAGCTGTCTCAGAGACCCCTAGGTTTGGTGGTCAACACACATCCACACAACCAACTGGGTGAACACTGGCTTGCCTTGTATCTGGTGGAGCGTAACCTTAGAGAGTTTTTTGACTCATATGGGCACCCCCCAAACAATATGTTCTTTCCTAAAAGCATTATGAAATTTTTTAACAAAAATGCCACAGACATTGTGTTTCACAACAGACAATTACAAGACCCCAGCTCTGTCGCCTGCAGTTATCACTGCATGTTTTTCTTACACCATCGTAGCAAGGGTTTATCTTTTGACCGGATTTTAAAATTGTATTCTAATTTAAATTTATTTTTTACAAAATTCATCACCATCCGGTCTAAAAACGACCGGATGGTGATGAATTTTGTAAAAAATAAATTTAAATACTTGGACATGCCTAGCCTTGCTCAAAACATGTTTCAACAAGCCCAGACGTGTGTCTTGCAACGATTTTCATAGTCATGTTACCCAATAAAGCACCCCAGGTGAGGGGTTTAAAGACAATTGATGTTTGGCGGGGTTTTTAAAAAACAAACAAACAAAACACAATGATCAATTCAGAAATGTTTTATTTAAAGCAAAACATTACCAGTTTAAAAAAAAAATAGAACGTGAAAAAGATCACACACTGAGCCATTCGGCTCTTTTAGCCAATTTTCGTTTTTTAGATGGCAAAAAAGGGTCACGGTTCTTGATCCACCCCGGTGTCGGCGGTCGAGGCCTTGAGGTGTTCCAAAAGATCTCTGTTGGCCGCATTGCCCATGACGGAAGATGGTCTGTTCAGTTCCGCCATGGCATTCATAAACACACCCCATCCTTTAGGTACATGTCAGCTAGGAACAGAGCGCGTCTGGTTGACAGCCCTGACTAAGTCGAGCATGTTAGAACCATTAACCACAGAGCCTTTGTACACAAAAGACCCTTTATCATTCCATGAAGAGATATTTTTATCCTGGCCCAGCTTATTTAGCAATACTAATGCATTTTTCTTATAACAATTATTCACGTTATCCAACACCTCCTGAGCAACAGAGTCTGAGGTCTTTGGTGTTTCTGAGGGTTTGGCAGTCACACTCTGTTCCTGTTCTGGTAGAAACAGACTTATTTTTCCTTTATCCGCATCGCTCTGCTTCACGTACGTTAGGTACCTTTGAAGCATGGGCTGTAAAGTTTAGCCTTTTCGTATTCACCTAAGTCAGTTCTTTGAAGAACAGACTTCATTTCAGCATCCAGTAAGCGCGTTGCGGTCGTTCTGATATTTTCCTCTGCTGGAGGGGGAGCCCTTAATTGCTCCAACTGGCGGCTGGGCACTAGGTTAATTTTTTCTGCATACTCCATTATTGATTAGTTAAAAGCCCCGTTATCAGAGGGATAGCAAAACTTAACAGGGGTCCGATAAACCCCCCAGACTGCTTCACCAGATGCTTCTTTCTTTTAAGTGAAATCCTTTTATTAAAGGCCCAGGTTTCTCTTCACACAGCTAGACATGTTTTCAGTCAGCACCCCCGGCTGTTAAAAAGGGGCCTGCCAATAATTCATCTCTTTTTATACCCGGCTGTTGTTCTTTTTAAAGTATAAACTGCCGGCCAGTCTGGAGGGAAAAGACCAGTTCTTAGTCTATACGCTTCTGGTGTGGAAGCATTTAAATCCACCACCAGGTAGCCATAAGGCCTTTTGGTAGCATCCTCAAAAGCTTCTAGAAAGAATTGAGCTTTGCCAGGGTACATTTGCCGAGCGAGTGTACTAATTTGTAATCTATCCCTGGGGTTTTTGAACAGAACCATGTACTTTGTGTTTAGGTTAATAGTGCGACTCTTTTTTCCCTGGCAAAATACGTTCTGAACTATATACATAATGCTCAGGTTCCTGTGATGCACGTACTTGGTAAAGGCTTTCTCAATTTCATCACTTTCACAAGCAGAGTTCATCAGATCATCTATGATAATCATGTTTACTTTATTGGTAGGAGACAAATGGTCATCGTCAAAAGCATCAGGCAGACCCTCCACAAAACTGATAAAGGGATATTTACAGAGCAGTTCTTTATACAGAGGTTGCCAACAACTGTAACACCACACAATATTCTCAGGCGTAACAGACAATGTTTGTTTGGCGTTATCCAATACATTTTTTATAAAGTAACTTTTCCCGCAGTTGCTAGGCCCCGTGAGAATTGCAGAAAAGGGGTGTTTCCACCTCGTATCCATTTTCCAAAAGCCGTAGGGCAAGGTTTTAAACCCTTCTCCTAGGACCCTCTTGTTGTAAACAACTTTCTGTGTTTTTTAAGGGTTTTTGTCTCTATTTGCCACTGATTTTTGTTTCTTACACTAGAGGGCTGCTGCACCTCTAACTTTTTGGAGCAGTTTTCTCGCAGGCCCGTCCCATAGTCCAGGACTAGATCTTTCACACTGTCAAAGTTGATCTTTTCACGGTGGTGAAACAGGCTATGAAAACACTGGTATTGCCAGAGACAGAATAACGGTCTTTTGCGTGCTTCCAAGATACGCCCGCTGTTTCATCGTCGATAAACTCACAGGATGAAACCTCATAGTTGGGGGAAAACAGGTACTGAAAGAGTTCGTCAGGGTCTCTCACGATGCTGGTATTGGGTAGGTTGGTTCTTTGGCCGAATTTACCCCACAGAGAATTTAAAAACAGTTTAGCAATTTGGCGTTTAGCGGGGTTTAGCCTGATCTCGTGTTGGCGTAAACGCACACCTTCTTTCTGGTAGAAATCGTTAACATACTTATTTTGTTTTTCTTCATCTGTGCACCAGCTGGGACACCCTGAAGCCTCTTGTTTCTGGTGGAGGTGTAATTTTATGTACTCTGAAAAGAGTTCATCAGATTTTTCATTAAAATGCCAGATTTCATAGATTTTAGCCACCACATACCCCTTCGCTATGGCCGCGTTCAATTCCACCATGCACCAGGTCCCCAGGATGGTCCTCTCCTCGTCAGTATGGGTGCATGTCTCCTGCTGCTCGGTTTCCGCACAGGTTTGGCACAGTGGGAACATAAGCTTGCCACCCACTCTGACAGGTAACAATGGGAAAAAGAGGCCTCGTGGGGGGTACACTTTAACTTTTGCAATTCCAAAATAATTTGCAAGGGGTCCAAATTTGTCATAAACTATATTGGGGTGTCCAATAGAATAGTCTTTGGTTTTGTTTACGAAAGGGTACAGGCTGGTAAAATCACAATAGTGGATTTCTTCACCGAGGTTAGGTTTATAATAAAGAAGGATAGCGTTTGTCCTCCCCCCAAAAATAGCATCCCTAGGCATGAGAGGCTGGGGTAACTGGGCTCGGTTTAAATAGCTTGCAAGCTCCCTGTCTGTTTCTTTCATCACCCCCCACTCGTGCTCCCAAAGAGTCCTCACTACAAAACCAACTCGTTTTAGATAGTCGGTCTTGAGCTGCGTCTTGTAATAAAGAAATCCAAAAGTTGTACCCATCATAGGGTTTTGTGCTTTTACACAATGACAGGTGACACAACCATGAAAAAAACACCCATTAAACTCAAAGGCTGTGTGTACCTCATCAACATTGGCATAACCGTCTAAAAAGTAGGGGCCTATCTGTAGTTCTCCACCCTGTAAAGCGTGCCGTATTTGTATATTTTCTTTTTGAGAGGTATACAACAGCCACTGAATAGATGGGGTTGAATATCTCTTTTTCTGTCTGTGATAGTTGTCTGGAGGGAGAAGAGCTACCGTGTTAGGCTCCAGAAACATAAACCTGTACATAGCCATGCATACAGATGCCAGCGTTATGTACCGGAATGGATCTATACACAGTTTTATCTCGGTGAATTTACCAGGTTCGCTCTCTACTATATCACCCTTCTCCGTCATTTTCATAATTTCTTTTCTGTATAGGATACAAGCCTGTCTCAAAATTTTTACATCCTGCTGACAGTAATACGCAAGCTCTTTCTGCAGGTCAAAAGTCTCAGAGCTGTGGTCTTGATACCAGTCGAGAAACTCTGCTTTTTCCCTGGGCATCATGCTTTCTACACCATAGTGCTCCACACCAGGCATAGGCCCCACATAATTCTGATTTTCTAAAGTGTTAAAAAAATGTGGAAAATACCCTTTGCAACCTTCAAACCCCATCGCCTGCGGGAGCTTGCAAAGCTTCATGGGCAAGAAGTTTAAAGAGTCTATAAAATGAATGCCCAGGGCCTTAACTTCCACGCACATTAATTTACTACCCTGAGTGATCAGTTCTATGCACATCTTCTCCTTCAGTAACTGTCTAACGCTGAAGTACGCATCATAACCTTTGGAATTGTGCGCTAGGAACGTGTAGTCCCGGAACTCTTTGCCAATAAAGGTCTTAACAAACAGAGAAAGACATTCGTAACCCTTAAATTCCCAGGATTTTTCTGGCTTTAGGGACATCGCAAAAATGTAATTGGGAGTGTGCAACCCAGTCTCCTGCGTGCATTCAAAATCATAAAAAATATACTTTTCTGAGGATTTGGGCTTTCTAAGACTGTCCATAAAACAGAAGTGACTGTCTATATCTCCAACGATCAAACCCTGACACTGCTTACACCTCCTCCCTTTACACCTGTGCCTCTTGTCCACGTACGACTGACACTTTTCACACAAAGTTTTAGACAGGCATTCAACTTGGTTTTTTGATGCACAGTTGACATGTCTGTCTAAACACTCTTTGGACCGACAATACAGTCTACGGCGAGGACACCTCAGCTGCACCCCCACACTGTCTGAGCATGTTGCGCTCAAGCAGAGGCAGCAATGATACCTGCAAGAGTGGTCGTGACTGTGCACCGTGGGGCAAAACTCACCATAATTTTTTGTTCCGAACAACTTTTTCACATCCAGAACCCCATAGTAATGTTCATCGTGCAACAGGATAAAATAAGTCTTAGGGTACACTGGGCCCCCCCGTTTTAAAAAAACCCCAGCCACCTTTCACCACATACAGCACCACCTGTACGTTAACTCCTAAATGCTGCTCAACCTTTGCTACGTCACTGAGCAGAACCTTTTTTTGATCTGACCACCCCAGTTTCTCGTGCAACTTTCTCGCCTCTGCTAACAATTCTGCATCCGTAGGTTTATGACCGGCCATGACGGCCAAGAGCCCTCCCACAAAACATAGACTGGTACCGGTGTAAGTCAGGTCTACTAAACATTGTCTCTTTTTATGAATAATTTGACTACTAAGGATAGAATTTAAAACTCTATGAGCGCCCCCACCCCTATTTTTTACAACTGTCACAACGAGGCGCAATGTCCCATCGACATGCAATTCTCTATTGTTCTGTAGCAGCTTTGAGGTCTGGTTTAAGAAATCCTCAGCGGACAGCTCATCCCTAGTTCTTCTGACCAAAAACAAAGGGTTAGTTAAATGACGGCTCTCTAAACGTAACTGTACATAATCATCAGGGCCTACCCTACCATTAATGTCATCTAGAACTAGCTGTATCCCTCTGTGTATGGCTTCAACAACCTGTTGAGCTGAATTTATTTGCTCAAGATTGACAAAACAAAACTCCTCACAATACACCGACCCCCCCAGATCTAGGTAATTCACGTTGCCAGCTTCTCACTCTCTCCATATACACCTCTGCATTTTCAGGGTTACTTGGGGGTTCCTCTACGGAACCATTAGTGGCATCTTCTACATCAGATACTAATTGAGAGTCAGACTCTGAGACGCCGCCGTGAGGGTCATTGGGAGTAGATGGGACCCCCTCTAGAGAGCCCTCTGGGGAATTTTCTAAACCAGAGTCTGATTTCGCCTCCCCATTTTCAGACAGGCCAGTTTGAGAGCCTCCAGTAGGGGACGTCTCTTTTTGTTTTTTTTTCCTCATTACCTCTTTAGCCCTTTTTAAAATTTTTACAGCGACCCTGGTCTGGAACTTTTTGGCAGCCATCTGTTTATCCTCCATTGTTGTCCGCCCTTTTGTTTACACATGAGCTGATGTGCACCTTGAGGGTACCCCTTTCCACACCTAGACATGCCTGATCAGAGCCACCCTTTCCAGCCCCCCTTTCTTTTAGACCCCCCGAGGATACAGCATCCATCAGTTTTCTGAATGAAGCATCAAACTCTCCCCAAATAATAGAATATGGGGGATCTGTGACAAGCTTATGGTTTTGGGAGAATGGCTTGTCAGTCCTTGGTTTTTATTCACAACCCCTAGAGCGCCTGCTCCGGATTTGTGAATGTGTGTGTTTCTGCGCACATTCAGAGCCCCTAGAGTGCGTGCTCTGGGTTTGTGAATGTGGGCGTTTTCACTCATAGTTTTCTCAGGGCTTGGTGTGGCGGTGGCCGCTGAGGAACTGGAGTTCATAGAATCATAGAATATTAGGGTTGGAAGGGACCTCAGGAGGTCATCTAGTCCAACCCCCTGCTCAAAGCAGGACCAATCCCCAATTTTTGCCCCAGATCCCTAAATGGCCCCCTCAAGGATTGAACTCACACCCCTGGGTTTAGCAGGCCAATGCTCAAACCACTGAGCTATCCCTCCCCCCCCCGCCAATAGTTTGTGTTTGCATGGATGTTTTTTACCAGAGTGTTTTGTTTTGTCCTTGGGTTTGACGTAAATGAGGTTTGGACTGGCCTGATGCTTCATCTGCACTCTTGTGCTGTTTTGCGTTGTTAAAGGTCTCAAAGCAGATTCCTGGTTCTTTGGTGGTTCTCGGGGGGGTGCCCTTGTAGCTCCCACTACAGCCTTGTCAGAAGGGCTGCACATGACTGATTGGGGCAGGGGAAAAAAGAGCATTTTACAAAAACATAACTTTGCCAGCTTTCTCACCCGCACCTATGTATTTACTTAAAATACAAAACCTCATAAATTAACCAGACTAATAAGTAAAATATATTTACCCGGCTTCATCCATCCATCCATCACTGATACTGGTGAATTTTTCTTTTCAGTTGTCTCTTTCCTTTTTCTTTTGTGCATTTTTACCCCCTCATGTTTTGACCGTGCTGTAAAGCAAACAACATTCTAATAAAACACATGAAACTGCCTAGTAAACTTTAAAATAAAAAAAAATATTCATTAGGGTGTTTTTTCTATTTAAAAAAGTCAGAGCTTTAAAACAAAATAATTCATTTCAGGCTGTACAACAAACACAGGTTTGGAGTTTATTTCTACCACTTTAAAAACAACCCCCACAAATATTTTTTTAAACTTTTTTTTTCTGCACAATTGGGCTGCTTTTCTTTTTTAAGTTCAAATACATTCTTTTCCCCCTGGAGGGCCTTCTTACAATAACCATTTCAAGTGAGGGACCCTTTGCAGATATCAATGAATGTCTTGGGGCTTGTTTTTTTTTTAAACATGTGTCTTTCATGCTTAAAGTTTGGTGGGGTGGGGGTGCTTTCTAGAAAAAGTGCCCCATGGCCTTCAACCAACTCCTGGGTCATATTTAAACTGGCCTATAGCATTCCAACAACTCCTGGCATCATATTAAACTGTCCAGTAGAGTTCTGCCAACTCCAGGGGTTATATTTAAACTGTCCAATAGCATCTGCGATCTCCTGAGGTTTTATTTCATTTCATATTAATCAGAACTCACCATCCTCACCCACCCACCTCCCTTACTATGGGTGCACCCCCATCAAAATTAACCCTATGGCAACAAGGGTGAGCAATCACAGTCACCCTGGCTATTCAGTGAGGGGGCTGGTTAAACCCATTCAGTTCAACAGAATAAGTCAGCTCTATTGTACTCAACCACGTCTGAACCATCCGTTTGTTTTACTGTAAACACATTTTTTAGGATATTTTTCCCCTCCCACAACATACATTTCAGCTTTTTTTTTTGCAGTAAATGGGTCTCTCCTACACAGAAGACACAAGAGCTAGGTTCTCACAAACAATTTTTTTTATTTAAAAGACATACAGCTCCTTGAAAACAAACCAAGATGCTCCATTAAAAAAAGAAAGAAAAAAAAAACTTTAAGCTCCCTTAAGGGCCAGAGACCTTTTAACAAAAATACAGAGAGTCACAAAGCCCTTTTCAATAGATTTTTTTTTTAAATTTACAGCTACAGCGGATTGGTCAAATCTCCTCCCTGGGCAGTCCTACAGGGGCGAAACCCATCCTGATTGATAGAGGGAGTGGGAGGAGTTGTTAGAGGGGTCACATGATACACCTTGCTTCCGGTCATGTGGCAGCCTTGACCCCAGAAGTAATACCCCCATGGGGCGGGACTTCCGGTGAACGGGGCAGGGGTCAAGGGGTCGGATTAAGGGGTCAAGGGGCGGGGTTAGGGTTTGATTGACGGTAGGACCCTTATACTACTAACTTCCTAACTGTCAGGGTAGTTAACAACTGAAATAAATTGCCTAGGGAGGTTGTGCAATCTTCATCATTGGAGATTTTTAAGAGCACGTGAAACAAACGCTTGTCAGGGATGATCTAGGTGGTGCTTGGTCCTGCCATGAGTGCAGGGGACTGGACTTGATGACCTCTCGAGGTTCCTTCCAGTCCTATGATTCTTTTATTCTATGAAAATCTGACACACAAAATATCAATATTCTCTGAAGCCGAATCAGTCTCTTCAGTTCTTATTCTCACTTGCTGTACTTGTTATGTACTATACTCGTGTTTCTTGTTATTCACACAATGTCATGAGCCCCATACATTTACTAGAAAAGCAAGAGTAAAAAGTGTATCAACGCTAACAAGGATAAGCCTATAGAATTTATTTGTGTGTGAATTTTGAGCAGTTGCCAGAGGATACTTGATCTTTCAGCATAAGATTGTGCAGGCTGTGTAGGGGCAAGAAGCCTGGGAAACAAGCAGGGAGAACTAGAAGTCCTGGCACAGTCAAGGAGTTATGATGTGATTGGAATAATAGAGACTTGGTGGGATAACTCACATGACTGGAGTACTGTCATGGATGGATATAAACTGTTCAGGAAGGACAGGCAGGGAAGAAAAGGTGGGGGAGTTGCACTGTATGTAAGGGAGCAGTATGACTGCTCAGAGCTCAAGTATGAAACTGCAGAAAAACCTGAGTGTCTCTGGATTAAGTTTAGAAGTGTGAGCAACAAGGGTGATGTCGTGGTGGGAGTCTGCTATAGACCACCGGACCAGGGGGATGAGGTGGACGAGGCTTTCTTCTGGCAACTAACGGAAGTTACTAGATCGCACGCCCTGGTTCTCATGGGAGACTTCAATCACCCTGATATCTGCTGGGAGAGCAATACAGTGGTGCACAGACAATCCAGGAAGTTTTTGGAAAGGGTAGGGGACAATTTCCTGGTGCAAGTGCTGGAGGAACCAACTAGGGGCAAAGCTCTTCTTGACCTGCTGCTCACAAACCAGGAAGAGTTAGTAGGGGACGCAAAAGTGGATGGGAACCTGGGAGGCAGTGACCATGAGATGGTCGAGTTCCGGATCCTGACACAGGGAAGAAAGGACAGCAGCAGAATACAGACCCTGGACTTCAGAAAAGCAGACTTTGACTCCCTCTGGGAACTGATGGGCAGGATCCCCTCGGAGAATAACATTAAGGGGAAATTTGTCCAGGAGAGCTGGCTGTATTTTAAAGAATCCTTATTGAGGTTACAGGGACAAACCATCCCTATGTGTTGAAAGAATAGTAAATATGGCAGGCAACCAGCTTGGCTTAACAGTGAAATCCTTGCTGACCTTAAACACAAAAAAGAAGCTTACAAGAAGTGGAAGGTTGGACAAATGACCAGGGAAGAGTATAAAAATATTGCTCGGGGATGCAGGAGTGAAATCAGGAAGGCCAAATCACACCTGGAGTTGCAGCTAGCAAGAGATGTTAAGAGTAACAAGAAGGGTTTCTTCAGGTATGTTAGCAACAAGAAGAAAGTCAAGGAAAGTGTGGGCCCCTTACTGAATGAGGGAGGCAACCTAGTGACAGAGGATGTGGAAAAAACTAATGTACTCAATGCTTTTTTTGCCTCTGTCTTCACGAACAAGGTCAGCTCCCAGACTACTGCACTGGGCAGCGCAGCATGGGGAGGAGGTGACCAGCCCTCTGTGGAGAAAGAAGTGGTTCGGGACTATTTAGAAAAGCTGGACGTGCACAAGTCCATGGGGCCGGATGCGCTGCATCCAAGAGTACTAAAGGAGTTGGCGGATGTGATTGCAGAGCCATTGGTCATTATCTTTGAAAACTCATGGCGATCCGGGGAAGTCCCGGACGACTGGAAAAAGGCTAATGTAGTGCCCATCTTTAAAAAAGGGAAGAAGGAGGGGGTTCCAAAGAGGATGAACTACAGGCCAGTCAGCCTCACCTCAGTCCCCGGAAAAATCATGGAGCAGGTCCTCAAGGAATCAATTCTGAAGCACTTAGACGAGAGGAAAGTGATCGGGAACAGTCAGCATGGATTCACCAAGGGCAAGTCATGCCTGACTAATCTAATTGCCTTCTATGATGAGATAACTGGCTCTGTGGATGAGGGGAAAGCGGTGGACGTGTTGTTCCTTGACTTTTAGCAAAGCTTTTGACACGGTCTCCCACAGTATTCTTGCCAGCAAGTTAAAGAAGTATGGGCTGGATGAATGGACTATAAGGTGGATAGAAAGTTGGCTAGATTGTCGGGCTCAACGGGTAGTGATCAATGGCTCCATGTCTAGTTGGCAGCCGGTATCAAGTGGAGTGCTCCAAGGGTCGGTCCTGGAGCCGGTTTTGTTCAATATCTTCATAAATGATCTGGAGGATGGTGTGGATTGCACCCTCAGCAAGTTTGCAGATGAGACTAAACTAGGAGAAGAGGTAGATACGCTAGAGGGTAGGGATAGGATACAGAGGGACCTAGACAAATTGGAGGATTGGGCCAAAAGAAATCTGATGAGGTTCAACAAGGACAAGTGCAGAGTCCTGCACTTAGGACGGAAGAATCCAATGCACCACTACAGACTAGGGACCAAATGGCTCGGCAGCAGTTCTGCAGAAAAGGACCTAGGGGTTACAGTGGATGAGAAGCTGGATATGAGTCAACAGTGTGCCCTTATTGCCAAGAAGGCCAATGGCATTTTGGGATGTATAAATAGGGGCATTGCCAGCAGATCAAGGGACATGATCATTCCCCTCTATTCGACATTGGTGAGGCCTCATCTGGAGTACTGTGTCCAGTTTTGGGCCCCACACTACAAGAAGGATGTGGATAAATTGGAGAGAGTCCAGCGACGGGCAACAAAAATGATTAGGGCTCTAGAGCACATGACTTATGAGGAGAGGCTGAGGGAGCTGGGATTGTTTAGTCTGCAGAAGAGAAGAATGAGGGGGGATTTGATAGCTGCTTTCAACTACCTGAAAGGGGGTTCCAAAGAGGATGGCTCTAGACTGTTCTCAATGGTAGCAGATGAGAGAACGAGGAGTAATGGTCTCAAGTTGCAGTGGGGGAGGTTTAGGTTGGATATTAGGAAAAACTTTTTCACTAGGAGGGTGGTGAAACACTGGAATGCGTTACCTAGGGAGGTGGTGGAATCTCCTTCCTTAGATATTTTTAAGGTCAGGCTTGACAAAGCCCTGGCTGGGATGATTTAGTTGGGGATTGGTCCTGCTTTGAGCAGGGGGTTGGACTAGATGACCTCCCGAGGTCCCTTCCAACCCTGATATTCTATGATTCTAAGATTTTCTTTGTGTTAGATTGTAATAAAGTTTTAAATCACCCTGATTGTCTTCCAAGACCCACACGGGGTCTCAAAATGTTTCAGACAAAGCTTTTTTTTTTTGCCAAAAGAATGCAGATTCCGATTGAGCAGTAAATGTTGCGAATATGTGTCCAATTGTTTCAGTTGAAAAAAAAATTCCAAAAATGTCAAAACTTTTCATTTCTACGTTTATTAAACTAAACATTTTGACTTTTTGATTCCAGATCTCTTTCTGTTTCAAATTTTACTTCAATTTTATTTAAAAAAAACCTTAAAAATAAAACAAAATGTTTTATTTACCCAAAATGATTTTTTTCAACTTTTCCTGTTCTCTCACTGAACCTGAACATTCATACAGCTCTATATGTAACCCACCAGTTGAGGAACACTGTGCTAGACATGGACAAACATTCTAGGCCACATTCTACTCTCTCACACACTCGTGTAAATTCTGAATACCCCTACTGAGCTCCCTGATGTTAACTCTCTCCTTTTCACCACAGTCTTCAGTAGAGCTACCTGGATTTACACTGGTATAAGAGAGTGAATTTAGGTTGTTTTCTTCAAGCATAGTTAAAGGCTTTCTTATTGTATAGCAAGCGTGACCTTAAAACACCCCCTACACACCCACTGAAAGGAAGGTCTGTTAAATGTGTGAGTTTGCTGAAACGCCTCTTTTCCTGTTTATTCGGCCATTCAGCAGGTGTGACTGACACCCAGACGGTTCATTACCATTGCCTGTGGTTTAAATCAAGGTTATCTCCTTAGTTTTTCAGGTATCATGCAAGAAGCAGGGGCTGAGGGATGGTGCAGAGTAGAATGACATGAACACTTGTTGCATACAGAGAGCGGCAACACAATCCACAAGATATAACAAAACCAACCAGTCAGCTGTCTGAACCCTGAGGAGCAAAAAGAGAAGCAGAACTGAGTGACAGCAGCTTCTCCTGTATGGGCCTGAAGCAACTCAAGTCAGAGGGACTGTGTCTGATCTTCTATGAATCCCACTGGGCAAAAGGAAACCAAGAACAGAGACCCTGGGTTCTCTCCTAACTGGTGCCTCTCTCAACTGATGCCCACAGCAAAAATTTGAAGTTCTCACCAAATCTCCTGATGATCCTGCAGCTGGTTCTCTGGCTTTGCTGTAAGTAGTTTATGGATATTCTACATTTTATTTTTAGACCAGACTGGAGACAAAATATTTGAGCTTTGTCCCCCTTAATTAAACAGGAACATTTTAATGACTGGTCTAAATTAGAAATTTAGGCTAAGGTTTGCCAAGCCACCGAGGGGATTTGGACACACAACTCTCATTCATCTTAACAGGAATTGAGAGTCCAGATCCTTTAGGCAGCTTTTAAAATTGCTGCCTTAATTTTATATACAAATACCCACATATATAGAATATTTAAAATTCTATCTTTAATGATACCATTGTAAATCCAGAGTAACTCCACCTTACCTCAACAGAGTAACTTTTGATTTTGATCTGTGTAACTGTTGAGCAGAATCTGGCCCTCAATAAATACCACTTGTTTAATAAAACGTATCTCTGTTTAGGATCAACCACTGTGGAATGGAGCTTATTTTGGAAGGTTAATAACCTTTAAATTAAAGAGATCTTTTTAGTCATTTCATGTTTTGCAAATGCCAGAACTTCCACAGGTTGAAAACCACAGTTCTATGGTAAAAACAACTTTTTGCAGACCCTTTAGACATAGTCTGCCGGCCCCCAGGGATCCCTGGACCACAGGTTGAAAACCACCACTGTATTACATTTTCTTTATGTCTGATAAGAGACAAGAATATCCAGATAAAGATATTATCTCCAGGGAACAGAGATCAGAATCTGCCCCCACCCCATTCCAGCCACTGCTCAACTCTGGATTTACCCAACAGCAACAGAGAACAAAATCTGAGCCTCTGCCTTTACTTAAAACTAAACGTGTGTATTTATTTTACAGGTATTCATTTCACAAACCAAGAAATCTGCAGCTCTCCAGGTGAGTATTTGCTCCACATACCTAGAGCAGAAATGCAATGACACAGCAGGAAAACCTGACATTTCTGAAAGATTAGCAATTTATTCTTGGGACAGAAATCGTGAAGAGCTCTATGGGGTTATGTGGATTTGGTTACAAACTGTTAATTGATTATTAGATGAACTTCTCTACATTGGGTGAATTATTTATTTACCCCAAATTGCACTGGGACATCTACAAAGCTGGAAGAACACTGTGCAAAAAGAAAAGGAGTACTTGTGGCATCTTAGAGACTAACAAATTTATTTGAGCATAAGCTTTCGTGAGCTACATGCATCCGATGAAGTGAGCTGTAGCTCACAAAAGCTTATGATTAAATAAATTTGTTAGTCTCTAAGGTGCCACAAGTACTCCTTTTCTTTTTGCGGATACAGACTAACACGGCTGCTACTCTGAAACCTGTCACTGTGCAAAAAGTCTCTGGCAGATAATTAATTTGATAGCAATTGTGTAACTGATCAAACAACACACTGACTGATGGTTGGTCGACCGGTAATAGCAACGCATGTGAATTGCTCTTAATCAGCAAATGCTCCTGGGTTCAAACCACTAAAAACAGGATGGCAGTAAAATTAAAAGGTAATCCCTGGGCTAGACAGGAATAAAAATAATAAATAATAATGAAAAGGATGATTCCCTGGGAATCTTTCCCCAAGTTAAGGCCTCAGGTTCTGGATCCAGGTCCGTGCGGTTTTCCACACCTGCTCTGCACCCCTTGGACTGGTCTGGCAACCGCTACCAGGAGCTGGGATATAGCAGACTTTTGCACAAGATCCTTTCAAACCTATTTGGAGACAGCGGGTATCCTAATGCACCAGTTCAGCAAACTGAAGCTACTGCAAGCTACTGACGTGACAGGGCAGGTGTGCTATTTTTCTTGTCTTAGGTGGCACCTGTATCAAAAATAGCTTGAACTTTCCTCCCCAAGCCTTCAGTGATGGAAGGATAGGTCAGTGTCATTTGGAGGTTTGGGAAGGAAAGATCTGGCCTGTAATCAGCAGTAGGGAACAACAGCTTGCAGTCCACTGTCTGTCTAATCAGGAATTTGTAGCTCAGGACTGTCTATGACTTTAGGAATTGGAACAACCTCTGTACATTTAAAATTAAGGCATCCTAGCTTTTGTGGCCACTGATAAATTGGAACAGCTTGTTACAGATGGGTAAGTTATTCTGAGTATCTAACTTTCTCGGGGTGTTGGTATGGGGGTAGAGTTTGGGTTGTTTAGGTCTCTTAAATATCAATTTTCAATACTTTCAAATGTTTGATTTTCTTATCAGTTTCCCCTCAGTTCTGAACTTCCTGCCTTTACAATGTCTCTTCTCTTACCAATTATAAATGTCTACATGGATTTTTACCCATATGTTACTGATGTCTACTTTTAACCTTAACTTCACCTTCACAAAGTTTTTTGTCTGGGAGTTGCCTTTGTTGAAAAAACAAAAATTCTTAACATAGGAACTGGGAAAGCAGGGGCTTGAAATAGAGAGATTAGGGTTCCTGCTGAATTTATGGGGACCAAGACCTCAGCAGGCAAGGATGGGGGGGCTGCCCGATGTAGTTAGGGAGACTCACGCAAAAGAGGGGAGCCCTTCTTAGATTAATGAGGTCTGCAGGCTATGGAGCATGAGTAGAACAAAGGAACTGTGGGAGACAAGCCATTACTCCACCTTCATTCCTGTAGATCTCTTGAGGTTCACAACTCACCAGTCAATGGGAATCTTTCCACTGACTTCAACAGACTTTTGACTGGCCCATATCTGAGGAGAACCCACTTCTACAGACACTAGAAAAGTCACTGGGGCAGGGCTCCAGCTGGGAAATTGCCTCAGCCCTGTGACAAGTCTGAGGGGTCAGCATTGCTCCCACCCTACCAACCACGTCCCGCACTAGGAGAATCCTAAGGGACTACCCAAACCCAACCTCTTATCTCCACAAGTAGGAGGCTGACCACGTGCCCCCCTTCCCTCCATGAGCTCTTTGGGCCAATGTTCCTGTCAGGATTTTATAAAGGCCCCAGAATCAGGCTGGTTGCCTCATTCTTTGGGCCAAAATCTCTCCTAAAGTCCTTGGACCACTGCAAGGTTACACCATCAGGGAATTAGACACATTGTATTTAGCATAATGTTTTGTCTACTTAGGTAACCTCCATGCTCCTCAGCTACTTCTAGACAAGGCATCCGGTGAGGAAGGGGACACCATGGTGCTGAAGTGTAAAGTACCTCCCCTCTCTCCTTTTTTCCGCGTTATTTTCTGTAAAGATGGGAAGGATCTTGCAAGTTGGCCAATGCAGGAAAGCAAATTTGCCTACGACTATAAAGTGAAGGCAAACAGCGCAGGGAGATTTACCTGTTTGTATCAGCACAAGGATCCTCAGAATCAGGAAAAGAATTCACTTCTAAGTGCCACCCAGAACCTGGGTGTAACAGGTAAGACACTAAACTCATCCTATTTATCCAAAAATTCTCCAATATTAGGTGTAGCCCAGATGGACTACCTAAGAATGGCCATAATGGGTCAGACCAATGGCCCATCTGACCCAGTATCCTGCCTTCTGACAATGGTCAGTGCCAGGTGCTTCAGAGGGAATGAACACAACAGTCAATCATTGAGTGATCCATCCCCTGTCATCCACTCCCAGCTTCTGACAGGTGGAGGTTTAGGGATACCCAGAGAATAGGGTTACATCCCTGACCATCTTGGATAGTAGCCATTGATGGAGCTATCCTCCATGAATTTATCTAGGTCTTTTTTGAACCCTGTTATTCTTTGGCCTTCACAATACCTCATGGCAATCAGTTCCATGGGATGATGGTGTATTGGGTGAAGAAGTACTTCCTTATGTTAATTTTAAACCTGTCATCTATTGCTTTCATTGGGTGACCCCTAATTCTTGTGTTATGTGAAGGGACAAATAAAATATTCCTATTCACCTAGGGGTGCTGGTTTGATATAATGGACAGCAAGTGAGATCAAAGGGGCCCATCCAAACCTCCTGCAAATGGCTCAGGAATGTTGTTGTTTATGGACTGAGGATGAGAAAGGATGTAAAGGAGACCCTAATTTTTCAGGACATTGGTTGATATGGGGATGTCTCTGCCAGGGGGTTCAGGAATGTGTGTCACTTTTACGTATTTTGGAGCATGCTCACACACAGTCAAGCACCCTGCACTGACTATCACAATCTCAGGCAAGATAGCAGGACTGCCAAGTTCCCTATACAGGCCCTTTCCTATGGAATCAAGAGGAACAGGTACTGCACCAGGCTCTGAGAGCCAGGGTCAATCCTGTAATCATGCAGGGGTACAAATCTGCCTTCTCCGGGGCCTACCCTGAGACCCCAATACACACACACTCCTGGTGCCTGAGTAAATGGTGCAAATCTCATGGAGCAGTCTCTGCTCCCAGGCACAGGCGCCCTTTGCACTAAGGGTATGCCCAAGGGGACCCTATTTCCGCTCTCCAACCACTTAGCATCAGCCTAACTGGAGTGAATGGACAACAGAGCAGCAATGAATTAGTCCCAGAATATTTAACTCAATTATTAGGCCAGAGAAAATGACTAATGGCCTGAATGGAGTTAAATAGGACGCAGCCTTACTCACCGGAGTCCTGGGACATTTTGGCCCTGTTCATGATGTAATGGATGAGATGCCGCTGTATTCCTCTAGACTTTCAGGAGACTGAGGACCCAAACTACCACAGCTAAGAGACAACTGTCCCATTTGAGAATGTCAATTCAAAGGCTACCAGAAAATAGATCCACTAGAAAGTCTCATTTTGGTTTTGTTAAAATTGAAATTTTCCATAAGCAATTGTTGATTTTTAGTAATCTTTTTTTTTCTGCTCAGTAGAATTGAAATGAAAATGTTGAATCAGGCCATTTTGTTCTGAGCTGCTGAAGTGTTTTCACTTTGATATTCCCAGTTTGAAACTTTTCAGAATATTCTATTTAGTGAATACTTGATATTTCAATTCTTCATTCCAATTTAGAATGGAAAGTGATTTTGAAATGTAAAAATTTCCCATGAAAGAAAAATGTGTCTTTCCAACAACTATAGTGGAAACCGCATAAATAGTCTGACTAAACATATTGACCCAGAGGTTTTTAGTCCTTTCATTGTATCAATCACAAGCAATGAGTATTTCATTTTCAAGCATTATTGTAGTTTTAAAGCAGATTTTTGTAAGGATTTCAGATGAATGCAGTAATTTATGCATGATCCGCTCTGCATCCACTCCACAGATGCAACGCCCGCTTCCAACAGAACTGTACCTGGAGTTCAGCCACTTTCCAATGGTAAATGAAGTTATTTATGATTATAGGTGGCTTGCAGTCAACATATAAAGCTGTTTTTTTAAGATATGGGTAATCCTAGCCTAAGATTGGGTCAAACAGATCCTGAACCCAGATCCACCATCTTCAATCTACCAGAGCATTGGGGAATGGGAGATAGTGTTGAAGTTAGGGAGATGAGGTGAAATTCATCCCCGGGCTGAAATCCAGTACAAGGCTTTGAGAACTTAAATGCATAGACCATGTGCTGGCCCAGGTATGAATTTCTTTCATTGTGTTTATGGCATGGCATTCCTCTAGCATTGCTTGGTCAAATAATTTCCTGAGAAAAAGTATAAAGAATGAATAGACCTGAAGCAACTATTCTGACCCTTCCTTTGTGGCTTGGCAGTTTCTCTGTTGGGACAGACAGTGTTCAAATGCAGCTAATCACATTGTCTGTGGCAGCCAGCCTCCAGTTTGAATTTTGGCTGGAAGGAGATGAGCAACGCTGAAGTTGGTTCCCCCTAAAATATGTACCAGCCACATCACCCAAAATCTATACAGCTGCCCACCCATAAGACACATTCAGTTCTCCCTCCAGCTAATGCATCCAGCCAGGCTCAGGAATAATGCGGAAGATGGGGCAAGTTAAACACAGAGCTAATCAAAAAGCAGAATTTCTGTTCTGTGGGACAGCCTGGTCCTTCAGCATTTGTTTTTGACAAAAATGACAAAAAATTCTAAATGTTTTTGATTTGGAAATGTGTAAAATGGAACATTTTGATATTTTCTCTCAAAATAAATCACTATGACATTCCTGAATCAAAACATTTTATTTGAGTTTTTATACACTGATCTCTGCATCCACTTCAGTTGCTGTACGGCATCGTGGGAGTCCCCTGCCCACAAGGCATCATGGGAGATGTATTCTGTCCATGGGTCAGGCCCATAAAGGAGAATGGAGGCATGACATATGCAAACTACAATTCCCATGAGGCACCACAGTAACTTAGGCAGGCTAACCTGGAACTGAAATGAAACATTTTATTTTGATTTTCCCAATGGAAAATTTTAAAGAATCAAAAAAATCTACATTTTCACATGGAAAATTTCAGTTTGCCAGAAATAAAATTTTCATGAACATCTGGATGGAAAATTTCTGACCAGCTCAGATGCTGCATCTACCTGGATGCTTCATATGTCTCCGTATGCTGCTCCCAATTCCATGCCTTCTCCAAAGCTGTACCCTGTGTATGGAACACCCTGCCTTAGCCAGTTTGCCACTGCATCCTGCTCCCTACATTCACATCCCTCCTCAGTCCTCAGTTCAGCTCCTCTGGCCCAGTGGAACTTTCTACGGTAAGAGTGAAGCTCATCTCTGCAGGAGACAGAACTTGCTCAGGGGGCGGTCCTAGACTGAGCAGTAAACTTCTCTGGGAACTAAGGACCATCACAAACCTCCACACCTTCCACTCCAAGTGCCAGGTGCATTTCTTCCACTTGCCTTCTCTAACATAAATACAGAACAATATGTATATTTTAAAAAGCCCTACAAAATAATACTCTTCATTGCACACACTTCTCCCCCTAGGGAAAGGATGAGAGAACAAACAACGTGTGACAGATGTGCAGTCATGTCACTTAATTCACTGCTGGAAGGTGCTTAGATACTACAGTGATGAGTGCTGCTTACAAACCTATATAGAATAGACTAGAACTAAGAAAACCCCATAAAAAGAGAGCCAATAATATTGACAGACATTCATACACTATCATATGCCATTTTTACCTTTATTTCTCTGCTAATTTCTTATTCCCCTCCCCCTGTCTCCCCTGGTGTCTCCTTTGTGCTGACATTGTACCCTTTCTTTCCTAGGAGTGTCCTCTAAGTTAATACTGGGAATTACCATTCCTTCTCTCCTGGTCCTAGTAGTGGTGTGTTCTCTTTTGGTGAGAAAAGGTAAGAGTCACGTTGTTTATCACTGCCCACAAGGGCCCAGACAGACATTGAAAAATAGTTGTAAAATTGGTGTAAGGCTTTGCAACCCTTCAGTACTGAAATCCTGCAAAGGTCAACTGCTGGCAGGACAATGCAGCAACTCAGCTAACCAATAGCAAGCACCAGTGAAAAATAATTTATATATGGTAAATAATTTATGTGGTAAATAATTTATCTGTCAATAATTAATGTAAATGATCATAATTAATGTAATGTCACGCTGAAAAACTGGAGATGGGGGCGTTGTCAAGGTGACAGAGCCAGTTCACCTCTGTCCCCTTTCTCTGAGTCCATCCCCTCAGGTGCCAGGACTTGTGTCTTTACCTCTCTTGCGGTAGAATGATGCAGTTGTCCCGTTCTCACACTGGCCCAGGGCTACAGCATCCCATGTATCTACTCTGCTTACCCAGAAGGCCCGACTGGGTTCAGAACTAGCAGTTCTTCCTTCGGGAGTCTGTGACCAATGGGGAATAGAGTGACACAGAATCACCAGCCTTCTTAAGACAAGTTTTATTTAATTTTAACAATAGGCACAAAGTATAACATCAGAGGAGCAGGATTTTAAACCAACAGTCTACACACCTGTCTGGTTTACCTAAAGGTCCTCCCCCTGTGATGGTGGCTCAGGTAGGTCTAGCCTCTTCAGACATCCCCAGCCAGTGCCTGTGTCAGTCTGACCAGTTACCCAATGTTTCCACCTTCCCTAGTAAGAAAGTCACTTTTATCCAGCCAGAATTCCTTTGTCTTCTCCAGTTCTGGGCTTTTGGGCCCTGCTAATCCAAAGACAATTGGATGGGCCAGCAGCCTGTCTCCCCAGGCCCACAGCTCTTCCATTGTCCTGTAACAACCCTCAAGTGTTTGCTTATGTTTGCATAATGTCTTATCTCAAATAATTGCTTTCCTGCTTGTTTCCCAATAGCCCTGCTGATTTAGCCCAGCATAGCCATATAGTAAGCCTCCCAATAACAAGGTCAACATGCAGTATCCGCGAAGTATGGCAAAGCATCCCCAAGTCACTCACAAATGTGACTTAGCATGTTCACACACAGACGAAGGTGGCACAAAAGTGGCACAAAGGTGGCAGGATTGTCCAGAAAGCTTAATGGGGTTTAGGCCCCCCAGTTCCTGTTTACTTTCAGTGGGATTTGGGTTCCTCAATTGGAAAGGGTTCAAAGAAGAGCCATGAGAATGATTAAAGGCTTAGAAAACCTGCCTTATAGTGAGTCGGGAGCTCAATCTATTTATCTTAACAAAGAGACGATTAAGGGGTGACCTGGTTACAGTCTATAAGTACCTACATGGGGAACAAATATTTAATAATGAGCTCTTCGATCTAGTAGAGAAAGGGCTAACACAGGCCAATGACCCCACACATGGGGATCAGTTCGACCCTGAGCAAGTTATCAAGAACCAGCCAGCCAAGCACCTCAGAGAGATGACACTCAGAGACCCAGCCTACGCTGTCTGCCTGAAGCAGAGTCAATCTCTGAGCATCCTAACAAGTGCAGTAAAATCCTTAACAAATATCACATCCATCCAGACCAGGGCACATCAACTCAAAGCTGTACCAGATGATGTCAGAACAACAGGTGCAAAACCTGCAACCGTATCTCCCCCTCTGTAATAATCAACACCCTCACAACACACCTTTTATGATCCATGGGTCTTACATCTGCCTAGCATAACATGTGTTGTACCTCTGTGACCGTGGTCCTGGTGGGAGCCAGCTGAGGTTGCTCAATTAGAGTGAACTGCATACAGAGTAGGCTGGACAAACCCCAAAAGCTGGTGGATATTCCAGTATTTAGATTTACCAATCCAGCACAAAACAGCTTCTGTATCACCTCACTAGTTACTCAGAAGTCCAAACAACGCAGTTCCCTTAAAGCAGTGGTTCTCAAAGCCGGTCCACCACTTGTTCAGGGAAAGCCCCGGGCGGGCCAGGCCAGTTTGTTTACCTGCCGCGTCTGCAGGTTCGGCCGATTGCAGCTCCCACTGGCCACGGTTCGCCGCTCCAGGCCAATGAGGGCTGCAGGAAGCGGTGGCCAGCACATCCTTCGGTCCCCATTGGCCTGGAGCGGCGAACCGCAGTGAGTGGGAGCCGCGATCGGCCGAACCTGCAGACGCGGCAGGTAAACAAACCGGCCCGGCCCGCCAGGGGCATTCCCTGAACAAGCAGCAGACCAGCTTTGAGAACCACTGCCTTAAAGTATCCAGCCTCAGGCCTCCATCCAGGTACCCAAGTCATAATATGATGAAGATTTCTAACAATCTTGTTTCATCATATAAAAGAAAAGGTTCTTCCGATCCCAAAGGACCAGCCACACACCCAGGTCAATATACAACTTAGGTCTTACCCAAAATAGAAGCTTATAGCCAAGCCTTATTAACTAAACTAAAATTTATTAAAAAAGAAAAGATAGAGTATTGGTTAAAAGATCAATATATACACAGACTTGAGTTCAATTCTTGAGGTTCATATACATGGCAGAGATGTGAGCTTGTAGTTGCAAAGAGTTCTTTTAGAAATAGTCCATAGGTTATAGTCCAGTGTCCATATTCAGGGTGCAATCCAGCCAATGACTGGGATCCCAATCCGTATGGCTTAGGTTTCCCCTGCATGAAATCTTAAGCAGATCTGAGATCAACAGGATCAGGACCCAAGGCTTTTATACATTTCTAGCCTTTTGACCATTCAGTCCTGGGTGAACAATAGTCTTTTGATGTAACTCCTTGTTTTCCAAACATCACTGGCAATTAACTATGCAGATTAACACACGGTAACTTGTCCATTAAACAGTTCACATACAGTTTAACACAAACTTTAAAAAGACATATAAACAATGCCACTATTTCAAGGTTAATCTAAAAGTTAGCCTTCCCTTTTGATCTCTGCAACAATAGCTATGGTAATAGACAGGAACTGTCTGTTCACATGGTTAGCATCCGTAAGATATAAGTAAACACATATAATTAGTATTACCTCTGATTTCTAACAATACAGTGTAGTGGGGCAGTTACCCTGCTCCTGAGATAAGAGGAGTGAGAACAGCTGAGGGAAGCTGACTGAGTAGCTGACCACAGGTGTGCCTAGCTCAATCAGGGCCCAGCTGGCCCTGATAAGAGGGCTGTGAGGGAGGAGCTGAGTCAGACTCTCACTCCAGCCTTGGAGTGGGATGAACCTAGCTGCCAGAGAATCATAGAATCATAGAATATCAGGGTTGGAAGGGACCTCAGGAGGTCATCTAGTCCAACCCCCTGCTCAAAGCAGTACCAATCCCCAATCAAATCATCCCAGCCAAGGCTTTGTCAAGCCTGACCTTAAAAACTTCCAAGGAAGGAGATTCTACCACCTCCCTAGGTAACGCATTCCAGTGTTTCACCACCCTCCTGGTGAAAAAGTTTTTCCTAATATCCAACCTAAACCTCCCCCACTGCAACTTGAGACCATTACTCCTTGTCCTGTCCTCTTCTACCACTGAGAATAATCTAGAACCATCCTCTCTGGAACCACCTCTCAGGTAGTTGAAAGCAGCTATCAAATCCCCCCTCATTCTTCTCTTCTGCAGACTAAACAATCCCAGTTCCCTCAGCCTCTCCTCATAAGTCATGTGTTCCAGACCCCTAATCATTTTTGTTGCCCTTCGCTGGACTCTCTCCAATTTTTCCACATCCTTCTTGTAGTGTGGGGCCCAAAACTGGACACAGTACTCCAGATGAGGCCTCACCAATGTCGAATAGAGGGGAACGATCAGTTCCCTCGATCTGCTCGCTATGCCCCTACTTATACATCCCAAAATGCCATTGGCCTTCTTGGCAACAAGGGCACACTGCTGACTCATATCCAGCTTCTCGTCCACTGTAACCCCTAGGTCCTTTTCCGCAGAACTGCTGCCTAGCCATTCGGTCCCTAGTCTGTAGCTGTGCATTGGGTTCTTCCGTCCTAAGTGCAGGACCCTGCACTTATCCTTATTCAACCTCATCAGGTTTCTTTTGGCCCAATCCTCCAATTTGTCTAGGTCCCTCTGTATCCTATCCCTGCCCTCCAGTGTATCTACCACTCCTCCCAGTTTAGTATCATCCGCAAATTTGCTGAGAGTGCAATCCACACCATCCTCCAGATCATGTATGAAGATATTGAACAAAACCGGCCCCAGGACCGACCCCTGGGGCACTCCACTTGACACCGGCTGCCAACTAGACATGGAGCCATTGATCACTACCCGTTGAGCCCGACAATCTAGCCAACTTTCTACCCACCTTGTAGTGCATTCATCCAGCCCGTACTTCTTTAACTTGCTGACAAGAATACTGTGGGAGACCGTGTCAAAAGCTTTGCTAAAGTCAAGAAACAATACATCCACTGCTTTCCCTTCATCCACAGAATCAGTAATCTCATCACAGAAGGTGATTAGATTAGTCAGGCATGACCTACCCGTGGTGAATCCATGCTGACTGTTCCTGATCACTTTCCTCTCATGTAAGTGCTTCAGGATTGATTCCTTGAGGACCTGCTCCATGATTTTTCCGGGGACTGAGGTGAGGCTGACTTGCCTGTAGTTCCCAGGATCCTCCTTCTTCCCTTTTTTAAAGATTGGCACTACATTAACCTTTTTCCAGTCATCTGGGACTTCCCCCGTTCGCCACGAGTTTTCAAAGATAATGGCCAATGGCTCTGCAATCACAGCCGCCAATTCCTTTAGCACTCTCGGATGCAACTCGTCCGGCCCCATGGACTTGTGCACGTCCAGCTTTTCTAAATAGTCCCTAACCACCTCTTTCTCCACAGAGGGCTGGCCATCTACTCCCCATGTTGCGATGCCCAGCGCAGCAGTCTGGGAGCTGTCCTTGTTAGTGAAGACAGAGGCAAAAAAAGCATTGAACACATTAGCTTTTTCCACATCCTCTGTCACTAGGTTGCCTCCCTAGAGCAGAGTGCTGTGCTGTGGAAGGGCAGGCAGAGCTAGGGAGCTCTGGCCTGGTGAGTCTCCAGGCTGAAGCCTTGCTGAAGGCCAAAGGAGGTACTGGGGCTACAGGGAGACAGCTGGGCCAAGAAAGGCAGTAGGTCCAACCCCCTTGCCAACGATGAGTGGCCATTACAGAATGCAGTTTGCCCCAGAGAAAGGGGGCTAGATGATGACTGGCAGTAGCCACTGAGGCAAGGTGGGCAGAGGGGGTTCCCCTGGGAAGGGAGACCCAGAGCATGGGGACTGCTGTGGGGCAGAACCCCAAGGTAAAGGGCACTGGCGTCTGAGAGGGACATGGGGTGGGGTCTGAGGGCAGGAGAGAGACACTGGCTAGCAGGAGGCACTCTGAGTGTTGGAATTGAGCTAATTCCCAGATAACCAGCAGGAGGTGTCGTGCTGATGAGTGCTCAATCTGCTACATACAGGTTTTCACTTCAAAGTTCTATCCTAACTAGCATTGAATGGTCCTAATTATCATTTTCATACTGTTCTCACATGCCTCTACAGGTTGACTCTGGGTCATTTCGCCTGGGATTTTGCTTAACCCTTTTCTGGCCATGTGTCACACTTCAATGAGATGTTATATTATAATCATATAATGTCACAACCTCATCCAGGGCACTAAATGCCTGTATAACAACTATGTAGGTGAAACCAGACAATTCACTACACTTTTAAATGAACTCACACAGGAAAATGATCAAAGATAAAAACACCCTATCTGTGCTTGTACCATTCCCACCCCACCTTCTTGCCCTTTCTGTTTCCCAAGCAGTTGGGTTTCTTTTCAATAAATGGATTTTTTGGCTTTGAAAACATTCTTTATTATTGCATAAACTAAAAGATACCTTAGTCCAGGAAAGAAACAGGCACTGCAAGTCAGTGTAGCAAACATAGTTTCCTACTAACATTGGAACCACTGCACTTCACTCCCGTGCAGGGCTCCAGACATTACTGGTGGCTTTCAGCCTCAAATTGCTCCCTCAAGGCATCCCTAACCCTTGCAGTCCCGCGCTGGGCCCCTCTAATAGCCCTGCTCTCTGGCTGTTCAAATTCAGCCTCCAGGTGTTGAACCTCCGAGTTCCATGCCTGAGTGAATCGTTCACCCTTCCCTTCACAAATGTTCTGGAGGGTACAGCACGCGGATATAACCGCGGGGATGCTGACATCGGCCAGGTCCAGCTTCCCATACAGACAGCACCAGCAGCCCTTTAAACGGCCAAAAGCACACTCCACAGTCATTCTGCACCAGCTCAGCCTGTTGTTGAACCACTTCTTGCTGCTGTCAAGGCTCCCTGTGTAGGGTTTCATGAGCCATGGCATTAAAGGGTAAGGGGGTCTCCAAGGATCACAATGGCCATTTCGACTTCCCCTATGGTGATCCTCTGGTCTGGAAAAAAAGTCCCGGCTTGCAGCTTCCTGAACAAGCCTGTGTTCTGAAAGATGCGTGCGTCATGCACCTCTCTGGGCCAGCCTGCGTTAATGTCTGTGAAATGCCCACGGTGATCCACAAGCACCTGGACAACCATAGAGAAATACCCCTTCCGATTAACGTACTCGGAAGCTGGGGGGCTGGTGCCAGAATTGGAATGTGTCCCATCTATTGCCCCTCCACTGTTAGGGAAACTGTGCAAAGCCAGCCACAATGGCCTGCATGTTACCCAGAGTCACGGTTCTTCTGAGCAGGATGCGATTAATGGCCCTGCAAACTTGCATCAACACTATTCCAACGGTTGACTTTCCCACTCCAAACTGGTTAGCGACCGATCGGTAGCTGTCTGGAGTTGCCAGCTTCCAGATTGCAATAGCCACCCACTTCTCCACCATCAGGGTAGCTCTCAATCTCGTGTTCTTGAGCCTCAGAGTGCGGGTGAGCTCCTCAGACAGTCCCATGAAAGTGGCTTTTCTCATCCGAAAGTTCTGCAGCTACTGCTCGTCATCCCAGACTTGCATGACGATGTGATCCCACCCCTCAGTGCTTGTTTCCCGAGCCCAAAAGCAGCGTTCCACAGTGGTGAGCATGTCCGTGAATGCCACAAGCAAACTTGTGTTTTATGCATTACTCAAGTCGATAACATCGTCGGAGCACTCACTGTCACTTTGGATCCTAAGGAATAGCTTGACTGCCAAGACTCGTCAGCATATTCCTCAGCAGTTCGGGCTCCATTCCCGCAGACCGAAAGGGAAGACAGAGCGCACAGTACAGAAAGCATTGAAAGATGGCGCCAAATGTGGACGGAAGCACAGGGAATGCTGGGATGCAAACCGATGCATCACGGAGTGTTGGGACAGGACCCAGAATGCCCAGCACCCCCCACCCCCTTCCCACAAGCCACAGCACCAGAATGGAAGAGGTGCTCTGTGAGATACTGCCCATAATGCACCACTCCCAATGCCTCTGCAAGTGTCGCAAATGTGGCCACTCCATTGCGCTAGCAGCTGTCAGTGTGGACAGACTGCAGTGCTTTCCCTACTGCGCTCTCCGAAGGCGGGTTTAACTCACAGCGCTCTACATTTGCAAGTGTAGCCAAGTCTCAGTCCTCATCCTCAAAGGAAATCTACATAATACTTTCAAAAGATGAGTCTGGGAGCTTAAATTCACAACTTTGCTAGACAATAAAAATCATGGACTGAGCAGAGACACTAATTCTCCTTTTTGTCCCATGACTACAGGGGTGTAAATGAGCCATATCACCTTGAATGGTCCCTTTGAATATGTGCTAACTACTTATGCTAAGCTATCTATTTGATCTTGTATTTAGCTGTGACACTCTGAGTACCTTTCCAACACCTGAAGAAGAGCTAAAAACCTTGTCTCTCTTCCCAACAGAAGTCTGGTTCAATAAAAGATATTACCTCATCCACTTTGTCTATCCATTATTCGTAATTAAAAGTTTCACCAGGTTTAGTGAATGCATTGACTATCTAAAGTGGAGAATCTGCTAAACACAGCTGCTCTACCAAATCATTTTGGCTTTTCTAGCCTAGCAATAGAACTAAATAATGTTGAAAGAAGGGTTTTTTCCCCGAAACTATTTACATTTCTTTTCTATCTAGGTTCTTATTCTGCACTCATCACTGTAGTATCTGAGCACTTCCAGTCACGCATTGAGCGATGTGACTGCACATCTGTCACATATATGTCTCTCATCCTCTCCCAAGGGAGAGAAGTGTGTGCAGTGGGGTAAAAGGGTTTTTCATGGAACATTTCAGAGTGTAAGAATCCTATGTACTAATGGGGTTATCAGGGGTGAATGGATAAATTCAGTATATAGATCAACAGAGATAAACAATACATATTGCTTCCACATAGCTTTGTTCTGTTCTCATGGAAACCATGCCCTTTACTTTGAAGGAAGCAAAAGCAAGATAGCCATGAGGAGCCACACAGAAGATTGATCACAGACTCTGTGTGCTTGTGGGTGTCATTTAGTTCACGGTGAGGTGTTCAAACTTTAAATAATATTTTCTGTTTATTTTTCAGTTCTACCGAAGCGGAGAGATATGAGGTAGGTTGTGATCACCCCATCGCTAACATGTCTGGCTGATATTCTTCCCACACACACGTCATGGAGGCCGGCTTTACAAAAGAGCATAAGGCAGCAAAGGCTTCTAAATCCTAATTTGATGGGAGCTGAGTGTCTAATTCCCTTAGGCCCTATCGAGAATCCCAGCCAGAACAGTAGTGCTCAAACCACCACGCACCATGACAATACCCCCGCACCCCAGGGCTCGTGGGGTGAGAGTTCCCCTTCCTGGTTCAATCACTTCAAACTGCAGCTTCCTCCCATCCACATCATTAGCACCAGGGCTACAGAGCATCATATGGGATGGGGGCACAAGGAGTGGGGTTGAGTTCTGCCCCTGGGTTGAAGAGATCTGAGGAGTGGGGCAGGAGATGGAGATCCAGCCCAACCCCCAGGCTGGATCCTGTCCCATAGGGCTGGCCCGGCTCCCCACTCTGGCCTGTTGGCTCTCCCCAGTGAGTGCAGGCGAAGTTCTCTCCTGGCAAAGCACTACAACAGCCAGCCTGTCCCCTACCTGGCCCTGGCACCGCCAGATCACCTGCCCCCATCTGGGCTGTGGCTGGCCAAAAAGTAGGTTGGGCCGGGGCCTGGGTGCCCCCCGGCTCTGCAGCCAATGATTAGCACCAATCAGGGCTGGTCAGGACATTTCTGACAATTTTGTCAACAAATGTTGATTAATGAAAACCTAATTTTTTGCTGAAATGTATCAGTTTCAATGACACTTTTCTCAGGAAGGTTTCCTAGGTTCCCGGATGGAATTGCTGGTTAAAGACAGCTCCGTCCTACAATGTCCAATACCCTCATGGTTAAGCCATTCCCCTAGGCTATGGGAGACTCAAGTTCAAGTCCTGAATAAGACTGCCCTAACAGAGGTTATGGAGCCAGTTTCTCTCTCTCTGGCCTGGTGACTCTTCAATCAGTTATATACTGTGGACAAGCTTCAATAGAAGAGACTGAGGATGCCCCATAGCAGAATGTCCCATAGCTCAGTTGTCAGGCTCTCACCCAGGTTAAGTCTCTGATCTACACAAGGTAGAGCAGAGATGTGATCTGGGCCTCCCATACCCCAGGGTATCGCAAACAGAAGCAGCTACTGATCTCCCCAGCTATGATGTATATGCATTTTTCCACAGGGAACAGAGTCCAAGTGAGGAGAGCACCAAAAGCCCTGGAGATCAGCTTGAGTGTAAGATTCTGCTTCCCTCAGTGCTTAGATTGGTGTTTGGGTAAAAGGGTGGGGGACAGACGAGTCAAAGCAGGATGACAGACGGGCCTACAGGGACTTCCCAATGGGACTCTACTCGATGCCAGGTTAGAAGTAGGAGCTGGAATAAAGGTTAATTAGAGCTTGTTGTTAAATGCCTATTATTAGCGGGATGGGGGTGAAAAATGTTCATTTCTCCCCTGAAATTTGCTCAAAAAAACTTGTGGGTTTTTTTCAACAAAAAGTGGGCAGGGGTGGGGGAGGAATGGGAAAAATGTTTTTGAAATCCATTTTCAGTTAAAGAAATTTTCATCCAAAAAATGGAAAAAGTTTGACCAAAATGAAAATTTCCTGCAAACATTTTCATATGGGTCAAACAGTCATTTTTAAATATATATTTTTTTAAAAAGTTTCAGCAGCATCATTTGAACCAGCTCTAGGGATAAAACAAGTTCTCTGGCATTTCAATGGAAGCTGATACTGATGTAGTCAATGTCTTTCCTCAGATGCCATGATTGTTGGATTTGGCAGGGCCAGTGCTACAGTAAGTGAAAGCCTGAAAGTTATTAATTATTTATTGACATTTCTATAGTGCCAGGAAACTGCACAGTTCAGTCTGCTTCTGAGTCAGCCTTTTGTAGCTGATATATTGACCAGAAAGTGTTAAAATGTGAAACACATCAAACCCTAAAAGCTGGTCTGACTGGGGTCTGGCTCAATGCATAAGAACACTTTTGTCATTGGTAGTTTTACTATTGTCTCCTCGGGAAATAATTGTAATTCTCATTCCTCCACCAGCCTCCTTCTTCCCCAAATCAAACACTACAAGGCCTCTCCATATCACAGCCAACAAAACAAAATACATCTGGTGTCTAAAAGCCACGCTGCTTTGGATATGTCAGCCAAAAATCCTCCAGATCTCCAAAAAACCTCATACAATTTGAACAAAACTTTCCCAAAAAAAGTCCCATGCCTTGAGGGAGATGTGCCACAGACAACATCTGATGGGTTGGTTTGATATCACTGCAGTGAGAGGTGTGAAGGGTTGGGGTGGAGGCTAAAACTGAACTTATAAGGAGAAGCTGGCTTCAATATCACAGAGGTAAGTGATGTATAGTGGGTAAAATTTTCAAAAGCACCTAAGTGACTTAGGTGGCTACATTCTATTCAAAGCCAGTGGAATTTAGGCTTCTAATCACTTACAGCTTGTCTACACAGCATGGCAATGCACACAACAGTGAGTGAATTCTAATGCACACCAACGTATTACTCAAGATATTTAAGTCCAAAGCAGACTGCAAAGAACTCCAGAGGGATCTCACAAAAGTAGGTGACTGGGCAACAAAATGGCAGATGAAATTCAGCACTGATAAATGCAAAGCAATGCCTACTGGGAAACATAATCCCAACTATGCATACAAAATGATGGGGTGTAAATTAGCTGTTACCACTCAAGAAATGGATTGTGGAGTCATTGTTGATAGTTCTCTGAAAACATCCACTCAAGGTGCAGCAGCAGCCAAATAAGCTTTTAACAGAATGTTGGGAATCATTAAGAAAGGGATAAATAATATGACAGAAAATATCATAATGCCACTATATAAAAATCATAATGCTCACACCTGGAATACTGTGTGTAGTTCTGGATGCCCCATCTCAAAAAAGATATATTAGAATTGGAAAAGGTATAGAGAAGGGCAATAAAAATTATTAGGGATATGGAACAGCTTCCATATGAGGAGAGATTAAAAAGACTGGGACTTTTCATCTTGGAAAAGACACAACTACATGGGGATATAATTGAGGTCTATATAGAGTCATAGAATCATAGAATATCAGGGTTGGAAGGGACCTCAGGAGGTCATCTAGTCCAACCCCCTGCTCAAAGCAGAACCAATCCCCAACTAAATCATCCCAGCCAGGGCTTTGTCAAGCTTGACCTTAAAAACCTCTAAGGAAGGAGATTCCACCACCTCCCTAGGTAACCCATTCCAGTGCTTCACCACCCTCCTAGTGAAAAAGTTTTTCCTAATATCCAACCTAAACTTCCCCCACTGCAACTTGAGACCATTACTCCTTGTTCTGTCATATAAACATGACTAGTGCGGAGAAAGTGAATAAGGAAGTGTTATTTACCCCTTCACATAACACACAAACCAGGAGTTGCCCAATGAAATTAATAGGCAGCATGTTTAAAGCAAACAGAAGTATTTCTTCACACAACACACAGTCAACCTTTGGAACTCATTGCCAGGGGATGTTGTGAAGGCCAATACTATAACAGGGTTCAAAAAATAAATAGATAAGTTCATGGAGGATAGGTCCATGAATGGTTCTTAGTCAGCATGGTCAGGGGTGTAAGCCCATGCTCTGAGTGTCTTTAGCCTCTGATTGTGAGATGCTGGGAGTGGATGATGGGATGGATCACTCAATGATTGCCTGTTTTATTCATTCCCTCTGAAGCACCTGGCATTGGCCACTGTCGGAAGACAGGATACGGAGCTAGATGGACCATTGGTCTGACCCAGCATGGCCATTCTTATGCACTAACTGGCCCAAGTACACCCAGGGGGCATGCATTAAAAGTTTCCTAGTGTATGTTAACATAGCCCTGACTATTCAAAACAGCCCTTTATTAATTGGCACTAGGGAACTTTCAGTGCATGCCACCAGGCTCTGCACTGGCCAGTTAGTGTGCAACACATTGGTGCACTTTAGAATTCACACCCCACTGGTGCACAATGCCACACTATGTAGAGAAGCCCTAGACACTTTTACAGTTTTTACTCAGTCTTTCTATAGGAAAAGTTTCTTTTCCTTACAAGTTCTTTTCAACTTTCATTCATGTTATCAGTATCAAAAAAGCACTTTCATCGTCCAACAATACATTCTTTTTAAACGTGTCCTGCTTATTGCTTATGGTTCTACTATCTTTACAAAAGTGCACAAGGAAGTTAGGAACATAATACTCCTAAATCGCATAGATGTTTTTAGAATCCCAGCCTTGAGTTTAGTTACTAATTTTCCCCCGTAGCTATTATTTTATTGTTCTTAGCAAACACAAGTTATTCGATACCTCGGTCATTTTGATTACACATTAATTTTGTCCCTCTTCTTTATTTATTAGGGACCTACTGTATTTTCCTCCTGATTAACATATAAAACACTTTATTTTCCCTACTTCTTTGCCTGTGTCACCCACACCTGGTCATTACTGCACTCTGTCCCCCTCTAGGGGTCAATAGATCACCTGTGATGATCCTTAGGGTACCCAGAATTGCGAGGCACCTCGCTAACGCCTGCTGTTAGCTTGAGGAATCTTCTCTGTACCTGCTAAGGGTCAACTGCCTGACACCACCAGCCAGAGGCAACCCACATGGGCTCCAGTGTCTCTCAGGCCTGCAAGCACTAGGCAGACTCCAACCCCTGAGAACTCTGAGCAGCCCCCTGTGGTGTCCAGCCCCTTAACCACTCACAGAATGACCAGACCCGCTGTTCCCAAAGGCACAGTACTCCACAGCTTATTAGTTACACCTTAAAAAACAGCTGCGTGTAGCATACAGCACTTAGTTTATGGAAAAAGCATGTATACGTTTATTTAACAAAGAAGAGCGATTCAATGAGAGCCAACAGAAATCCTGGAAACAAAGGGTTGCATATAAATCAAAATCATAACGCACATTGTAGAGTCTAGACTCAACTAATGAGGCATCGCTCCCCCATAGGCCTTCTCACTGCATTTTTTTAACCCAGATGGCTATGACCCTCCCTTCATGAGACTAAGCCCACTGGCAGCTTGTCCCCCCAGGTGAAGGATATCAGGGCATCTTTCTGCACCCCTAGATACCTAGTTGAGCCCAACAATCTAGCCAGCTTTCTATCCACCTTATAGTCCATTCATCCAATCCATACTTCTTTAACTTGCTGGCAAGAATAGTGTGGGAGACGGTACCAAAGCTTTGCTAAAGTCAAGATATATCACATGCACCACTTTCCCCATATCCACAGAGCCAGTTATCTCATCATAGAAGGAAATAGGGTGGTTAGGCATGACTTGCCTTTGGTGAATCCATGTTGACTGTTCCTGATCACCTTCCTCTCCTCCAAGTGCTTCAAAATGGAGTCCTTGAGGACCTGCTCCATGATTTTGCCAGGGACTGAAGTGAGGCTGTAGTTCCCCGGGTTCTCTTTCTTCCCCTTTTTTTAAAAGATGGGCACTATATTTGCCTTTTTCCAATCATCCGGGACCTCCGCAGGTCGCCACAAATTTTCAAAGATAATGGCCAATGGCTCTGCAATCACATCAGCCAACTCCCTCAGCACCCTTGGATGCATTAGATCTGGACCCATGGACTTGTGCTCGTCCAGCTTTTCTAAATAGTCCTTAACCTGTTCTTTCACCACTGAGCGCTGCTCACCTCCTCCCCATACTGTCTGGGAGCTGACCTTGTCTGTGAAGACTGAGGCCAAAAAAGCATTGAGTACTTCAGCTTTTTCCACATCATCTGTCACTATGTTGCCTCCCCCATTCAGTAAGGGTCCCACACTTTCCCTGACCTTCCTCGTGTTGCTAACATACCTGTAGAAACCCTTCTTGTTACCCTTCAGATCCCTTGCTAGCTGCAACTCCAATTGTGCGTTGGCCGTCCTGATTACGCCCCTGCATGCTCTAGCAATATTTTTATACTCCTCCCTAGTCATCTGTCCAAATTTCGACTTCTTGTAAGCTTCCTATTTCACTGTTAAGCCAAGCTGGTCACCTGACATATTTGCTATTCTTTCTGCACATCAGGAGTGTTTGTTCCTCAATAAGGCTGCTTTAAAATACAGTCAGCTCTCCTGGACTCCTTGACCCCTCATATTAGCTTCCCAGGGGATCCTGCCCAACAGTACCCTAAGGGAGTCAAAGTCTGCTTTTCTGAAGTCCAGGGTCCATATTTTGCTACTCTCCTTTCTTCCTTTTGTCAGGATCCTGAACTCAACCATCTCATGGTCACTGCTGCCTAGGTTGCCACCCACTTCTACTTCCCCTACCAATTCTTCCCTGTTTGTAAGCAGCGGGTCAAGAGGAGCACGGCCCCTAGTTGGTTCCTCCAGCACTTGTACCAGGAAGTTGTCCCCAACACTCTCCAAAAACTTCCTGTATTGTCTGTGCACTGCTGTATTGCTCTCCCAGCAGACGTCAGGGTGATAGAAGTCCCCCATTAGAACCAGGGCCTGTGATCTGGAAACTTCAGTTACTTCTCCGAAGAAAGCCTCATCTACCTCATCCTTCTCATCCAGTGATCTATAGCACACGCCCACCACGACATCACCCTTGTTGCTCTCACCTCTAAACTTAACCCAAAAACTCTCAACAGGCTTTTCTCCAGTTTCATACTGGAGCTCTGAATAATCATACTGCTTTCTTACATACAATGCAACTCCTCCACCTTTCCTGTCTAATTGGCAGCCAGTATCAAGCGGAGTGTCCCAGGGGTCGGTCCTGGGGCCAGTTTTATTAATTAAATATCTTTATTAATGATCTGAATGATGGGATGAATTGCACAGATGACACTAAGCTGGGCGGGAGAGGTAGATATGCTGGAGGATAGGGATAGGGTCCAGAGTGACCTAGACAAATTGGAGGATTGGGCCAAAAGAAATCTGATGATGTTCAACAAGAACAAGTGCAGAGTCCCGCACTTAGGAAGGAAGAATCCCATGGACCGCTACCGTGCATGGGATTCTGCTGCTTAGCCACTGGAGACCAAGAGGCTAAGTGGCAGTTCTGCAGAAAAGGACCTGGGGATTACAGTGGACGAGAAGCTGGATATGAGTCAGCAGTGTGCCCTTGTTGCCAAGAAGGCCAACAGCATATTGGGCTGTATTAGTGTGAGCATTGCCAGTAGATTGAGGGAAGTGATTATTCTCCTCTATTTGGCACTGGTGAGGCCACACCTGGAGTATTGTGTCCAGTTTTGGTCCCCCCACTACAGAAGGGATGTGGACAAATTGGAGAGAATCCAGCGGAGGGCAATGAAAATGATTAGGGGGCTGGGGCACATGACTTATGAGGAGAGGCTGAGGGAAATGGGCTTATTTAGTCTGCAGAAGAGACGAGTGAGAGGGGATTTGATAGCAGCCTTCAACTACCTGAAGGGGGGTTACAAAGAGGATGGAGCTAGGCTGTTCTCAGTGGTGTCAGATGACAGAACAAGAAGGAATGATCTCAAGTTGCAGTGGGGGAAGTCTAGGTTGGATATTAGGAAACACTATTTCACTAGGAGGGTGGTGAAGCACTGGAATGGGTTACCTAGGGAGGTAGTGGAATCTCCATCCTTAGAGCTTTTTAAGGCCCGGCTTGGCAAAGCCCTGGCTGGAATGATTTAGTTGGTGTTGGTCCTGCTTTGAGCAGGGGGTTGGACTAGATGACCTCCTGAGGTCTCTTCCAACCCTAATATTCTATGATTCTATGATCTCAGACCAGGCCTTTGTTCTTCACCTATAAAGCAGCCACACCATACACGCTTTTTACCCCTTCCTGATAATTCCCCACCACCACAATTTCTTCATTAGCATGTGGTTCAGTATGCTAATAGACTCCTATTGTAAGACACACAATACACAATGGTCAGCTAGGGAGATAAGCATCTCCCACCTCCTGTCTGGTAGAAACTGTCACAAAGCGCACTACCTCTGGGTGACCTGCCTTTAACTACAAGGCCTTAAGAACACAATTTCTAATATATACCTGTCTCCTTCCATATTACCCGCACATACACTTTGCAAAGTTTTGGAGCACCAATGTGACACAGGCTTTCAGTAGAACCTTCACATGACACACTTTGGTGAACTAGAATGTAAATACCAGCCCCGAGGGATCACTGTAACACTCAGGCCCTCCGTGTCCTCTGCCAGTTGGCAGCAAGAGGTCTGTAGGTTACACCACACATCTGGGTTAATAAACCTGCTTCAGCCTTTAGTTGAGGCCACAGAGACTCCCAGTTTTAGATCCAAAAGTCCCATAGACAATCCTCACTACCGACAATTTCCTAAGGGATTACACCTGCTTTTTATCCCCCCTTTGCCCATATATTTATTCTGCAGCCTTAACAGGCTCATTTACACACTACTAATGCATGTGCATATTTTCCACAGTGCTCACAGCCCAGCAGAGACACAGCAGTGACCTACACAACCATAGGTCATTGCACAGCACAGACAGCAGGTCATTTGCCAGCTGGGGAAACAGAAGATGACTTACATCCTTATGGCATTGGTGAGCACATCTGGCAAGTATGAACCCCACTGGCCTCTACTATGTGAAACTTTTGGGGAGGGACCCAAGTCACAGAGTTTGGAGTGGGAGATAAATCTTGCCCTGAGCTTCCCCAAAGTTCAGAGAAGTTTGGATTTCCTATTCTGGTCTGGTCCCATTCTAGAGATGATGTTCTAGTCTATGTAAGTTCTTATCCCAGTCTCCACACAGTAGTATCTGAGTGCCTTCCAGTACCGCATTAAGCGAGATGACTAATGTCTGTCATGTGTGGTTTATCCTCTCTCTCATTGGTTGGGAAAATGGCTTTTCTGTCCCACAAAACATTCTGAGATTTCCCAAGAATTTCATCCGGAATCAGTACAAGCAACCTAAAATTTTGAATTTTGTGCATGAAACAAAATTTTTAAAAAAGTAATTTTGGGTCAACTGAAACGTTTCATTTTGATCAGATCAAATCATTTCCTTTTTATTTGGACCCTTTGGGGAAAAAATACTTTAATATAAAATAAAGTACATTTCCAAACAAAAAGTGATTTTGAAATGGAAAAAAAAAATCTTTCCAAAAATGTTGAAATGGGATTTTTCCCCCACATGTTCTCATATTTTTCTAATTTTTTAAACAAAACTTAATCAAAATTATTACACATGGAGTTAATCAGGAAGAGCTATTCTGGAAAAACTCCCCCTGTAGACAAGCTGTAAGAGGAGAATCATGTCAAATATGTTTGTGATAATGCATCTACCGAGAATGGAACCATTCCCCCTGCAAGTGATTATTAGTCACATGAATATTCCCATTGTAGTCAGTAGGGCAGCTTGTGAGAATAAGATTATAATACCATCTGCAGCTAGGTAGGACTAGAGCTGAGAGAAGAAGTGATTATTTTGGTTCAGTGGCGAAACCAAAAAATCTGGGGGGGGAAATATTGTTCAATTCATAACCAAAAGTGATTTGTTGTTGTTTTTTCTTGCTGAATGTTTCAGTTGAATAAATGGTTCATGTATCTGTGATGTCATGTGTGAATGTCAATTCAAAAGAAAATGTCAAAAATCGGGGGGCAGGGGGTTGTTTGTGGGTGGGTTTAACTGAAACTATTTGCAAAAAAAAAATTGAAAATATATTATTTGCTAATTTTTCCCCCAGCTCTAATTAAGATCCTAAAACATGCTCACACCAAGTGTCCCTCAAAACCTCAGGTTTAGAAGCAGATAAATTCTTGGAGCAAAATTAATCCCACGCATATATTAATGTGTGTCTGTCTGTCTGTCTCATGTATTTTGAAATATGTGTATACACTTCCATTCAGAGTTAGGATCTCTCGTTCTAACTTATAGACTCCTCAATTGCAAGGCCAGGAGGGACCACTGTGATCATCTAGTCTGACCTCCTGTACAACACAGGCCAGAGAACTGCCCCCAAACAATTCCTAGAGCAGAGCTTTTAAAAAACATTCAGTCTTGACCAATACAGTCTGTTCTTACCAGGAGTCTGCAATAAACAAGGTTTTGAATTAATGTAACACACAGAGACTCCGGTCATCAGCGGGCAGCATCAAACCTGGGCCCTTAGAGCTTAGTGCATGAGCCTCTAAAGCCCTGTTAACTAAGGCTATAGAGGAGACTCATTAATCTCTCGCTAAGTGGTCTCGGTGCCACTAGATGGGACAGAGCACCACACTCAGAAGGTGTGTGGGTGACGTTAACACCCCATGTTCACGCTGGAGTTCAGGCTGGGCAGTTGAGTTGCTGTGAATGTTCATTTTTATGATAGGTTTCAGAGTAGCAGCCGTGTTAGTCTGATCCCACTGAGGGTTACCAAAAGAAACTACACCATCTGCTCAAGAAACTCCCTGAAAAAGCTCAAGAACAAATCCGCAGACACACCCCTGGAACCCCGACCTGGGGCATTCTATCTGCTACCCAAGATCCATAAACCTGGAAATCCTGGACGCCCCATCATCTCAGGCATTGGCACCCTGACAGCAGGATTGTCTGGCTATGTAGACTCCATCCTCAGGCCCTACGCTACCAGCACTCCCAGCTATCTTCGAGACACCACTGACTTCCTGAGGAAACTACAATCCATCGGTGATCTTCCTGAAAACACCATTCTGGCCACTATGGATGTAGAAGCCCTCTACACCAACATTCTACACAAAGATGGACTACAAGCCGTCAGGAACACTATCCCCGATAATGTCATGGCAAACCTGGTGGCTGAACTTTGTGACTTTGTCCTCACCCATAACTATTTCACATTTGGGGACACTGTATACCTTCAAATCAGCGGCACTGCTATGGGTACCCGCATGGCCCCACAGTATGCCAACATTTTTATGGCTGACTTAGAACAACGGTTCCTCAGCTCTCATCCCCTAATGCCCCTACTCTACTTGCGCTACATTGATGACATCTTCATCATCTGGACCCATGGAAAAGAAGCCCTTGAGGAATTCCACCATGATTTCAACAATTTCCATCCCACCATCAACCTCAGCCTGGACCAGTCCACACAAGAGATCCACTTCCTGGACACTACGGTGCTAATAAGCCATGGTCACATAAACACCACCCTATACTGGAAACCTACTGACCGCTATTCCTGCCTACATGCCTCCAGCTTTCACCCAGACCACACCACATGATCCATTGTCTACAGCCAAGCTCTACGATACAACCGCATTTGCTCCAACCCCTCAGACAGAGACAAATACCTACAAGATCTCTATCAAGCATTCTTACAACTACAATACCCACCTGTTGAAGTGAAGAAACAGATTGACAGAGCCAGAAGAGTACCCAGAAGTTATCTACTACAGGACAGGCCCAACAAAGAAAATAACAGAACACCACTAGCCATCACCTTCAGCCCCCAACTAAAACCTCTCCAACGCATCATCAAGGATCTACAACCTATCCTGAAGACGACCCATCACTCTCACAGATCTTGGGAGACAGGCCAGCCCTTGCTTACAGACAGCCCCCCAACCTGAAGCAAATACTCACCAGCAACCACACACCACACAACAAAAACACTAACCCAGGAACCTATCCTTGCAACAAAGCCCGTTGCCAACTGTGTCCACATATCTATTCAGGGGACACCATCATAGGGCCTAATCACATCAGCCACACTATCAGAGGCTGGTTCATCTGCCCATCTACCAATGTGATATATGCCATCATGTGCCAGCAATGCCCCTCTGCCATGTACATTGGCCAAACTGGACAGTCTCTACATAAAAGAATAAATGGACACAAATCAGACGTCAAGAATTATAGCATTCAAAAACCAGTCGGAGAACACTTCAATCTCTTTGGTCACTCGATTACAGACCTAAAAATGGCAATTCTTCAACAAAAAAACTTTAAAAACATACTCCAAGGAGAGACTGCTGAATTGGAATTAATTTGCAAACCTGATACAATCAGCTTAGGCTTGAATAAAGACTGGGAGTGGATGTGTCATTACACAAAGTAAAGCTATTTCCCCTTGTTTATTTCCCCTCCTACTGTTCTTGTAAACTGCTGGAAATGGCCCACCTCGATTATCACTACAATAGGTTCCGCCCCTCCCTCCCGCCCCCCAACCCCCCTCTCCTGCTGGTAATAGCTCACCTTTCCTGATCACTCTTGTTACAGTCTGTATGGTAACTCCCATTGTTTCATGTTCTCTGTATATATAAAATCTCCCCACTATATTTTCCACTGAATGCACCCGATGAAGTGAGCTGTAGCTCACAACAGCTTATGCTCTAATAAATGTGTTAGTCTCTAAGGTGCCACAAGTACTCCTTTTCATTTTTATGATATTTCTCTCTCACAACCTTTGCAGGTTTTGGTCTCTAATGCGGATTCTCTGAGAACACCGGCCCAGGGCTCAGCTCTTGCAAACTCTTTGGATTTGTTTTCCTTTTTGTGCATCAATTTTTTTCCCCCTTTTGGAAACATATTACAGCCCTGAGTGACTGATCTGCTTTAGAAGAACATCAGCTCAGCTCCCCAAAGGACAGAAATCTTCTCCCTAGCATCCCCTCACTCCTATCAGTCAACCAATAGCTATGCCTTTTGTGGAGCAAATGGCACATGAAAAACACAGAATTTAAGGTAGACGAGAAGTTCTATATTTCATATTTAGCATTATGTCAAACTATTTAATTCAGAGTGGCCTGGACTGGGAGCTGGGCTCTTATCCTGGCTGTGCTGGCTGGGTGACCTTGAACAAGTCACAGCCCCACTCTGTGACTCACTTTTCCCATCTGTAAGTTGTGGAGAATGACACTGAAACCTCCTTTGTAAAGTGCTTGGAGATCTAAGGAGGGAAAGCACTAGATACAAGCCAACTATTTTTACTCCTGATGGCCAGATGCTGCAGGCCTCACTACTACTGAGTAGTGCCCTACTCTGGGGAGAGATAGCTCAGTGGTTTGAGCATTGGCCTGCTAAACCAAGGGTTGTGAGTTCAATCCTTGAGGGGGCCATTTAGAGATCTGGGGCAAAAAATCTGTCAGGGATGGTATTTGGTCCTGCTGTGAAGGCAGGGGACTGAACTCGATGACCTTTCAAGGTCCCTTCCAGTTCTTGAGTCTATGAACTTTCTATAAGTGGTTGCCTTGAAACCAGTGGAACTTCTTGGGATAAGACCCATATGAAATGGGTGACATTCACTCCTCTGCAGCTCAAGGTCTATCTATCACTTACACAGGGTGTAACAGGCGCATAAGCCCTGTGCAAAGGCATGAATTTCATTCCAGGTAAACAAAGGCAGAAGTATCCAGCCTCTAGTCTCTCTTTCCAATACACAGTAGCTTACAAACATGTGCTTTCATTTCCCTTAATATATATTTCAGCATTGATGATTTGGCCACTTTCCTTCTTTCAAGGAAGCTGCTCTCCTTGGGCTAATATACATGTGATGCTACAAGTTACAAACTGTCATGTACTGTGTGATGCTGGAGACATGTCTCCACCGGTTACACTGCAGACATTTTGCCTGTTCTCTTTCCCTTTCCACATTCACAGCTATGGCCCATTGATTTATGAGGCAGTTTTGCTGTCCAGAGTGTATGTGAGCAACCCCAGACTACCGCAGGCACAGGAGACAAAGTTTATTACAAGGTCTTTTAATGTATAACCCATGTTAAGGGGTTCTTTGGATTGAATCTTTCTAGCGTACAGATATTGACAGAGCTGCAAATTCTGGAATTTCACAAATGTACATTATTGAGATGAAATTTAAATGTTGTCCTTCAAATAAATGTTACTTTAGCCCTCGATCTAGAGCCTACTTTTGTCTTGTGTCTAGTGTATAGCCACAAAGGAAACACAACAATCCCACTGGCTGGATCATGCTATTTATCATTAATATTTGTTGTTTATTATCAGGATGATCTTTGCAGCAAAAACACTCATTTGGGACGCAGAAGATCTGGGTTCAGCTCTCAGCTCTGACACAGACAGCCTATGTCCTTGGGCCAGTCACTTGGGGGTGGATTTTCACAGGTTTTCAGGCACCTATAGCTGCAGATGGGCATCTAGTGGGATTCACAAAAGCTTCTGTGCCCTAATCCCAGTAGATTCCAATGGGAGTTAGACTCACAGGTGCTCTTCCAACTCCAGCTAGGTCCCTATCTGCATCTCTAGGAGCCTAAATACCTGTGACACTCTGGCCCCAGGTGTGACCCCTCTGGCCTGAAGTGCTGGGAGTGGGGACGGGGTGGGGGGGGTGGGCAGTGGGTGGGTTGGATTTTGCTCTCTGAGAAAGAGAGCAAGATGGGTGAGCTGCAGCCCATGAGAAAATTCCACCCTCGTAAGAGAAGCTGTGAGCGGCTAATCGCAACAGTGACACACCCTGGAGGTTTCAGAGTAGCAGCCGTGTTAGTCTGTATCTGCAAAAAGAACAGGAGTATTTGTGGCATCTTAGAGACTAACAAATTTATTAGAGCATAAGCTTTCGTGGGCTACAGCCCACTTCATCAGGTGCATAGAATGGAGCATATAGTAAGAAGATATATATACATACAGAGAACATGAAAAGGTGGAAGTTGCCATACCAACTCTAAGAGGCTAATTAATTAAGATGAGCTATTATCATCAGGAGAAAAAAAACCCTGGAGGGTCAGCCGCCTAGCAGAGGTTTTTCCTGGCTCTCCCCTGTAATCTTCCCCGTTATTGCCCAGCTGGAGGCAGCGATGCCAGGTGCTTCTTATCATGCCCTGTCCCCAAGGCCTCATCTTCCTGCTGCAGGGGTTCGAAGTCCATCAACAGCCTCTCTGGGGTTTGGTGCTTCAGCTCAATTCATTATTCAGACACCTCTGGAGACAGTGAATAGAGAGGTTTCAGACTAGCAGCCATGTTAGTCTGTATCCGTAAAAAGAAAAGGAGTACTTGTGGCACCTTAGAGACTAACAAATTTATTAGAGCATAAGCTTGAAGTGAGCTGTAGCTCATGAAAGCTTATGCTCTAATACATTTGTTGTCTCTAAGGTGCCACAAGTACTCCTTTTCTTTTTAGTGAATAGAGAGAATCTCTGGTGGGCAGCGAGCTGCCATGTATGGAAAATAACCCAGTAATCAGGGAAATGGAGGGCCAAAGGGCGGTATAACCTGAGCTCTGAGCATCTCTGTGCAGAGGTTGGGAGGACAGGGATTGGAGGGCAGGGCTGCTGTGCATTAGAATGAGATGCAGTGTAATAGCCGATGGGCTAGTAGATTTCTTTTCTTGGCTGATAGTTATGAAGTTAGCAGGCCTCGTTCAAAATTTTCCATCTAAACTTTTATTTGTCAGAAAACTGGATTTTCAACTAAACAAAAAGTTTTTCAAAAAAGTATCAGCTTTCCTCCAACATTTTCATTCCTTTGTTGGAAAACCGAGAGCCTGAAAAATAAACATTTTCAGCCAAAATAAAAAAATACAGCACAAAATATTTTGGGTTGTTGTTCTTGTTGTTTTTGGCTTGTCTGCAGTTTTTGGTCTAATTTTTTTGGCTTTCAGTTCCAAAAAACAGAACTATTTTGGTTTGTGGGATTTTTTACAAGGGGGACAGAAGAAATTCTGACCTACTTTACCAAGAGGCAAAGAGGGATTGGACATTTTATGGATCACAAGAAGATCCAGAGTTTATAATAGTTACTGCTAAATCAAAGAATATAGAAGAGATGTAATAGCTCAGGTTTCAGGGTTTAAGCCAACCCCTGACTACCTGGGTTCAGGATGGAACCTTCAGGGTTCACCCATCACTGTCTATTGTGGGGGTCTTACACTTTCATCTGAAGTATTTGGTTTTGGCCACAATCAGAGACAAGCTACTGCACTACTAGATAGACCTCAGTTCTGATCCAGCCTTGCTCTTCCCAGTGGGTTTGTCTAGACTATAGCTTGTGGCCCTGTGGTAACTCAAGTTGACTCATTACCAATTAATTCATGTTAACTACCACAGTTAGAAGTCTAGTCCAGACACTCCACACGCATTTACAACCACAGATTCACCATGTGGCTGAATAAACCATTTACGGGGTGTCTAGATGATCATTTGCAAAGGCGTTTTGGTGATCTCCAGTTCACTGGCAATCAAGAGTTGCAACAGGTCCCCAAGCTCCAGCCTGGACATAGTGAAAGAGGGCAGTGCAGTCCCATGGTGTAACAGTTAGTACTCCAGCTCATCTCAGGCCAGGTCTACACTAGGAAATTAGGCTGGTATGACTATGTCACTCAGGGTAAAAAATCCACATCCTCAAGTGATGCAGTTAAACCAGCCTAACCCCCGGGGCAGACAGCACTAAGTCAACAGGAGATGGATTAACTACACTGATGGGAGAAGCCCTCCCGTGGACGTAGTGGCATCTGTCCTGAAGCACTACAGTGGTACACCTGCAGGGTTTTAAGCATAGACCTGCCCTCAGTGGGACCTGTATGTTTCACAGCTGGGGGGCAGGGAGAGAGACTGAGTGGGAAGAGGTTGCTGGGCTGTGCAGCATCCCTGCATATGGGGCCTGCTCTTGGCCAGACTTCAGTCGACGCTGGATCTGCTCTGGGAACCACAAGGAAATTTCTGGTGGGGCGGATGAGAGCTCTGAGATTAGGCCCCTGCTGCCCATGTGCCGGCCAGCCGGGCAGTACTATGGGGGAACAAATGCTAGGGTCTGTGTGTTTGAGTTTCACACACTGAGAATCAGGAGGTGTTTGGAGACCTTCATCTCCACCCTGTGCTTGGTACCCAGCCCCCTCCTGGCTGGCCCAGGCCTGTGGGTCCATGGCTTGGCAGAACTCCATTGTTCTCAAGGGGAGCCAAACTCCTGAAAATCCAAGAAGGAATCAGCATTGCACAAATTCACACTGCAGGTTTATTGCAATGGGAATAAACACACTGACACCTGCCCTGGTGTCTAGAAAACTCCAGACAATGGAGGGGAGCAGGAATGGGGGAAGCTAAGAGAAATGCACAGAGAGAGCGCTGAGATGTTGGAGAGTGGATAAGAGCAGGGAGGGATCCGAAGTGAGCAGAAAGACTTTCCCTAAAACTTTGCAAAGTTCTAAGGCTACTCAGCAATTAGCCCATACAGGAGCCACTGGCCTCTTCAGCTCCCACCATTTCAGAGTCAATGTAGACCGGAGGTGCAGGTTGGGCCATGTGTTTTAGAAGCCGGAGCATTATCTGGGCCTGCCACTGGTCCATGATAGCATATGTTGTAGTCTCATTTTCCAGCACCCGAGGAATCTTTAAAACAAAAATAAAATCCTATTATTCATGTGATAACCCCAAACCCCTACAGCTAGAGAATGACACCGCAGCAGAAAAGCCCTTTGAAGGGAGCTTCAGACAAAGCAGCTGGTCAGAATATGGAGAAACAATTTTGCAAAAAATATGTGGATTTATTTGCAGCTCACTGGTTCCAAATGGAACTGGTTTTTCTTTTTGCACAATTCTCCATTAATTTTTTTATCAGAATTCTCAACAAATGTTATCAAAATCATTATAATTGTTTATTTTATTGAAAACCCAGTTCTCAGTAAACAAACAATTTTAGTGAGTGCTTTTGATATAAATGTGCACCAAATTTTTGCATACAGAATAGAAAATTTCAAAAGAATCCTGCAATTTTAATGGAAATTTTCATTTGAGAAAAAAAGCTCACTTTTCTACAAAAAATGATTTTGTCTGAAAAATTTCAATCAGCTCTAGTACAGAGGCAGGAGCAGGTAGAGCTAGAAAACTGGGCAGAAGGAGAGAGAAATCTTGTCCTTTTCATGGATAGTTAAAAGCAATAACTGCAGTGGCAGAAGTTCTGGGCGGGACGCAGGAATCGCTGGGTGAGACCTTGCTGGAGTGCAGAGCAGGGGTCCCTTCTGCATTACAATCTCTGAGGCAGCTCCCTACGCACAGCAGGGCAGAGAGAGGAATGCTAATCCTGTCTCACACCCCCAGCACTGGGGTAAGCCCTGCTGCACTCCAGCATTGGACAGTGTCTCATGGCACAAATTCCTGCTGGGATGCCCCAGATCCTGAACCTGAAATTCACAATCAGGATTCAACCAACATCATGACTCACCCTGGCTGTGCCAAACTCGCCGATGGCAGCATCTGGGGAGAGAGTTAGCAGAGAGCAGGAGGGTAAGTGCTGCTCCCTGGGAGAGCCACCCACAGCCCCTCCCCCAGGCACGCAGCACCCGCTGGGAACACCCACCCAGCCCCCCATCCTCTCCCATCCGCACACAGCCAGTGTCAACACAGGGGCGAGGGCCAGAGGGGCAGGAGAGAGGCTATCCTGGCTGGGGATGATTTGTTCTGTGTCTCTCCAGCCCCTCCAGGGCCTAGGGGAGGGGTGGGGCCATTCCCACCTCAGCAAAGGAGTCTGAGAGCTGCTGTGATTCTCGGGTGGGCCCAGCTGCCCCCAGGGCCTGTGTTCAGCTCAGTACCACGCTGTGCTTTGTGGGTGTCTCAGCTCATAGAATCATAGAATCATAGAATATCAGGGTTGGAAGGGACCTCAGGAGGTCATCTAGTCCAACCCCCTACTCAAAGCAGGACCAATCCCCAATCAAATCATCCCAGCCAAGGCTTTGTCAAGCCTGACCTTAAAAACTTCCAAGGAAGGAGATTCTACCACCTCCCTAGGTAACGCATTCCAGTGTTTCACCACCCTCCTGGTGAAAAAGTTTTTCCTAATATCCAACCTAAACCTCCCCCATTGCAACTTGAGACCATTACTCCTTGTCCTGTCCTCTTCTACCACTGAGAATAATCTAGAACCATCCTCTCTGGAACCACCTCTCAGGTAGTTGAAAGCAGCTATCAAATCCCCCCTCATTCTTCTCTTCTGCAGACTAAACAATCCCAGTTCCCTCAGCCTCTCCTCATAAGTCATGTGTTCCAGACCCCTAATCATTTTTGTTGCCCTTCGCTGGACTCTCTCCAATTTTTCCACATCCTTCTTGTAGTGTGGGGCCCAAAACTGGACACAGTACTCCAGATGAGGCCTCACCAGTGTCGAATAGAGGGGAACGATCACGTCCCTCGATCTGCTCGCTATGCCCCTACTTATACATCCCAAAATGCCATTGGCCTTCTTGGCAACAAGGGCACACTGCTGACTCATATCCAGCTTCTCGTCCACTGTAACCCCTAGGTCCTTTTCCGCAGAACTGCTGCCTAGCCATTCGGTCCCTAGTCTGTAGCTGTGCATTGGGTTCTTCCGTCCTAAGTGCAGGACCCTGCACTTATCCTTATTCAACCTCATCAGGTTTCTTTTGGCGCAATCCTCCAATTTGTCTAGGTCCCTCTGTATCCTATCTCTGCCCTCCAGCGTATCTACCACTCCTCCCAGTTTAGTATCATCCGCAAATTTGCTGAGAGTGCAATCCACACCATCCTCCAGATCATTTATGAAGATATTGAAGAAAACCGGCCCCAGGACCGACACCTGGAGCACTCCACTTGACACCGGCTGCCAACTAGACATGGAGCCATTGATCACTACCCGTTGAGCCCGACAATCTAGCCAACTTTCTACCCACCTTATAGTACATTCATCCAGCCCATACTTCTTTAACTTGCTGACAAGAATACTGTGGGAGACTGTGTCAAAAGCTTTGCTAAAGTCAAGAAACAATACATCCACTGCTTTCCCTTCATCCACAGAATCAGTAATCTCATCATAGAAGGCGATTAGATTAGTCAGGCATGACCTTCCCTTGGTGAATCCATGCTGACTGTTCCTGATCACTTTCCTCTCGTCTAAGTGCTTCAGGATTGATTCCTTGAGGACCTGCTCCATGATTTTTCCGGGGACTGAGGTGAGGCTGACTGGCCTGTAGTTCCCAGGATCCTCCTTCTTCCCTTTTTTAAAGATTGGCACTACATTAGCCTTTTTCCAGTCATCTGGGACTTCCCCCGTTCGCCACGAGTTTTCAAAGATAATGGCCAAGGGCTCTGCAATCACAGCCGCCAATTCCTTTAGCACTCTCGGATGCAACTTGTCCGGCCCCATGGACTTGTGCACGTCCAGCTTTTCTAAATAGTCCCTAACCACCTCTTTCTCCACAGAGGGCTGGCCATCTACTCCCCATGTTGCGATGCCCAGTGCAGCAGTCTGGGAGCTGTCCTTGTTAGTGAAGACAGAGGCAAAAAAAGCATTGAGCACATTAGCTTTTTCCACATCCTCTGTCACTAGGTTGCCTCCCTCATTCAGTAAGGGGCCCACACTTTCCTTGGCTTTCTTCTTGTTGCCAACATACCTGAAGAAACCCTTCTTGTTACTCTTGACATCTCTTGCTAGCTGCAGCTCCAGGTGCGATTTGGCCCTCCTGATTTCATTCCTACATGCCCGAGCAATATTTTTATACTCTTCCCTGGTCATATGTCCAACCTTCCACTTCTTGTAAGCTTCTTTTTTATGTTTAAGATCCGCTAGGATTTCACCATTAAGCCAAGCTGGTCGCCTGCCATATTTACTGTTCTTTCGACTCATCGGGATGGTTTGTCCCTGTAACCTCAACAGGGATTCCTTGAAATACAGCCAGCTCTCCTGGACTCCTTTCCCCTTCATGTTAGTCCCCCAGGGGATCCTACCCATCCGCTCCTTGAGGGAGTCGAAGTCTGCTTTCCTGAAGTCCAGGGTCCGTATCCTGCTGCTTATCTTTCTTCCCTGTGTCAGGATCCTGAACTCGACCATCTCATGGTCACTGCCTCCCAGATTCCCATCCACTTTTGCTTTCCCCACTAATTCTTCCCGGTTTGTGAGCAGCAGGTCAAGAAAAGCTCCCCCCCAGTTGGCTCGTCTAGCACTTGCACCAGGAAATTGTCCCCTACGCTTTCCAAAAACTTCCTGGATTGTCTATGCACCGCTGTATTGCACTCCCAGCAAATATCAGGAAAATTAAAGTCACCCATGAGAACCAGGGCGTGCGATCTAGTAGCTTCTGCGAGTTGCCGGAAGAAAGCCTCATCCACCTCATCCCCCTGGTCCGGTGGTCTATAGCAGACTCCCACCACTACATCACTCTTGTTACTCACACTTCTAAACTTAATCCAGAGACACTCAGGTTTTTCTGCAGTTTCGTACCGGAGCTCTGAGCAGTCATACTGCTCCCTTACATACAGTGCTACTCCCCCATCTTTTCTGCCCTGCCTGTCCTTCCTGAACAGTTTATAACCATCCATGACAGTACTCCAGTCATGTGAGTTATCCCACCAAGTCTCTGTTATTCCAATCACGTCATAATTCCCTGACATCACCAGGACCTCCAGTTCTCCCTGCTTGTTTCCAAGGCTTAGTGCATTCGTATATAAGCACTTGAGATAACCTGCTGATCGCCCCTCATTCTCAGTATGAGGCAGGAGCCCTCCCCTCACAGACGTTCCTGCCTGTGCTTCCTCCCGGTATCCCATTTTCCCATCTCACAGCAGCCTGCTGAATGCTAGCACAAGGGGGGGCAGAGGACATGCAGGGCCAACTCCGCCCCCACATGAGCCATCACCTCCTGCCCCTCACCCTTCTCCAGCAGCCGGGTCCCCCTGGGGACATCAGTGGATCTAAATTCTAGTTCTCCACCTACTTACACAGCCCCTAGTGCCACCCACGCTCATGGAGTTATTCTCCCAACCCCTCCCGGTGCAGTTGGACTGTGTCGGACTGTGTTATACAGGTGGTCAGACTTGGTGATCACAATGGTCCCTTCTAAACTTGGAGTCTATGAAAAAGCTCATTAAGTTGTTTGCCACCATAACTCCGATTGGGGGCTGTTACAGAACCTCATCCCTCTCACAATTAGAAACCTGGTTTCCAGCTTCAGTTTATTCCTGGCTAGTTTATTGCCATTTATTCTTGTGCCAACATTATCCTTTAGCTGAACTAGGACAGGCCCTCCATGTTCCTGATCATCCCCGTAGCTCTTCTCTGCACCTGTTCCTGTTTGAATTCATCTTGCTTGAACATGGGTGACCAGAATGGTGTACAGCATTCCAGAGGAGGTCTCAGAGTAACAGCCGTGTTAGTCTGTATTCGCAAAAAGAAAAGGAGTACTTGTGGCACCTTAGAGACTAACCAATTTATTTGAGCATAAGCTTTCGTGAGCTACAGCTCACTTCATCGGATGCATACTGTGGAAACTGCAGAAGACATTATATACACAGAGACCATGAAACAATACCTCCTCCCACCCCACTCTCCTGCTGGTAATAGCTTATCTAAAGTGATCACTCTCCTTACAATGTGTATGATAATCAAGTTGGGCCATTTCCAGCACAAATCCAGGTTTTCTCACCCTCCGCCCCCCACACACACAAACTCACTCTTATCCAAAGTGACCACTCTCCTTACAATGTGTATGAAAATCAAGGTGGGCCATTTCCAGCACAAATCCAGGTTTTCTCACCCCACCCCACCCCCATACACACACAAACTCACTCTCCTGCTGATAATAGCTCATCCCAAGTGACCACTCTCCCTACAATGTGCATGATAATCAAGGTGGGCCATTTCCAGCATAAATCCAAGTTTAACCAGAACGTCTGGGGGGGGTTGGGGGGGTAGGAAAAAACAAGGGGAAATAGGCTACCTTGCATAATGACTTAGACACTCCCAGTCTCTATTTAAGCCTAAATTAATACTATCCAATTTGCAAATGAATTCCAATTCAGCAGTTTCTCGCTGGAGTCTGGATTTGAAGTTTTTTTGTTCGTAAGATAGCGACCTTCATGTCTGTAATTGCGTGACCAGAGAGATTGAAGTGTTCTCCGACTGGTTTATGAATGTTATAATTCTTGACGTCTGATTTGTGTCCATTTATTCTTTTACGTAGAGACTGTCCAGTTTGACCAATGTACATGGCAGAGGGGCATTGCTGGCACATGATGGCATATATCACATTGGTGGATGTGCAGGTGAACGAGCCTCTGATAGTGTGGCTGATGTTATTAGGCCCTGTGATGGTGTCCCCTGAATAGATATGTGGGCACAGTTGGCAACGGGCTTTGTTGCAAGGATAGGTTCCTGGGTTAGTGGTTCTGTTGTGTGGTATGTGGTTGTTGGTATTTGCTTCAGGTTGGGGGGCTGTCTGTAGGCAAGGACTGACCTGTCTCCCAAGATTTGTGAGAGTGTTGGGTCATCCTTCAGGATAGGTTGTAAATCCTTAATAATGCATTGGAGGGGTTTTAGTTGGGGGCTGAAGGTGACAGCTAGTGGCGTTCTGTTATTTTCTTTGTTAGGCCTGTCCTGTAGTAGGTGACTTCTGGGAACTCTTCTGGCTCTATCAAGGTCGTACCAGTGCCTTGCACAATGGCATTAATACTCCCTATCTCTACTGGAAATACCTTGCCTGGGATCACATTTGCCTTTTTCACAGCTGCAGCATATTGGCAGCTCATAGTCATCCTGTGATTGACCAAAACATTCGGTTATTTCTCCTCTTCTGCCACTTTCCACCGATGAGCCCCAGCTTGTAGCAGAAATTCTTGTTATTAGACCCTAAGTTATTAGACCTGACATTTTGTACTATTGAATTTCATCCCGTTCCATTACTCCAGTCCTCTACATCATCCAGTTCTTCCTATATCATATTCCAATATTCCTCTGCATTGATGATGCCTCCCATCTTTGTGTCATCAGCAAATTTCATTTGCACCCTCCTACTTTTTGTGCCAAGATCAGCCATAAAAATTTTAAATAATTGAAGTGGGATCTTTTTTTTCAAAAAAATCAACCCCCTGAAAATCAAAATATTTCAGTTCTGAAATCCCGCCACTGTCCCTCTTGGGAGTTACAGTTTGGTATCCTCATGCTTCCATTCTCTTCTAGTGTGGGGGCTCCCCATCTGGATTTTATCCCCCATGATGCACTGTGATCATGGCAGTCCCAGGATGCACCTAGAAGGGAGTCCATGGTGCGCCATGGGAGATGCAGTCCAACCACAGAACCAGTGCGTAGAGGAGAATGAAAGCATGAGATACATGAAGTATAACTCCCATGATGCAGCACATTGGGACCAAAATAGTTCTAATTTTTATTTTTCCCCAAAAATGCAAATTTTCATCATAAAATTTCCCATGAAAAAAAATTCTGATAAGCTCAGTTCTGAAATACCAGGATGGGACTGAAGTTCAGCCATTGTTTTGATTTTTAGCTAGATCAGATTCAACCCAGATGCCACCAATAGGGAATAAAAGTTAGAGATCAACGTGCCATCTGACAGTTCTCATAGCTCTAGCTCCAGGCAAATAACATGAACCATGATCAGCTGGCAAGGAATGACCAGGGACAACACTGACAATGGGAAATCAGTAGCTCTTAGACTTCACAGCCGCTGATCCCTAGAACTCACTGAACTCTCCTCATCTGGTTTTAAAGATACCTCTTGTTCTGCAAGCTGCTGGCAAGGCAATGTGACTAGCACACAGACCACCCATATGACCACCCGTATGATGATCCATACTCCATGCATCGGGGAGGGCACTGGGCCTTACCCATCCAGAACTGAAAAGGGAAAAAGGACTAGTGCATTGGCCCGAGGGCTGCATCACTGACACCCCCCCTCGCTGCCCCGCCCACACTCCACCACTTCCATGAGGCCCCGCCCCTGCCCTGCCTCTTCCCACCCCTTCCTCGAAGTCCCCACCCCAACTCTGCCCCCAGAGGTGTGGTGGGGGCTCAGGGCAGGGAGTTGAGGTGCAGGAGGGGTGCGGGGTGTGGCAGGAGGCTCAGGGCAGGGGGTTGGGGTGCAGGAGGGGTGTGGGATGTGGCCAGGGGCTCACGGAAGGGAGTTGGGGTGCGGGGTGCAGGAAGGGTGAGGGGTGTGGGCTCCAGCCTGGCACCGCTTACCTAGAGCAGTTCCAGGGTGGCAGCCATGCGCACCGGGGCCAGGGCAGGCTCCCTGCCTGCCCCGGCCCCCAGGCTGCTCCGGGAAGCGGCTGGAACCACGTCCCTGTGGCCCCTGAGGGAGGTGGGGCACAAGGCTCCATGCGCTGCCCTTGCAGCTCCAGGTATCTCCCCCGAAGCTCCCATTGGCCGCGGTTCCCCGTTCCCGGCCAATGGGAGCTGCGGGGGGCGTTTCCTGGAGGTGAAGGCAATGCATGGAGCCCTCTGCCCCCCCCCCGGCCCCCGCCCGGGGCCTCAGGGATGCTGTGCCGGCTGCTTCAGGGAGCGGCGTGGGTCTCGCAGCACCATGGAGGGAGGGCAATCCCGCGGGCTGGATCCGAAGCCCTGAGGGGCTGGATCCAGCCCGCGGGCTGTAGTTTGCCCACCCCTGGCCTGGAGATAGGCAGAGGAGTGGGGGTGGGGAGCTTGGCGGGCCGCAGGAAATAACCCCACGGGCCGCGTGTTTGAGACCCCTGCCTTATAGTAATAAACCCAAAGAGCTCAATTTATTTAGCTTACACTAAAGAAGGTTATGGAGTGATTTGATTACAGTCTGTAGCTATCTACATGAGGAAAGCATATTTAATAATGGGATTTTCAGTCAAGCAGAGAACGATATAACATATCCAATGGCTGGAAGTGGATGCTAGACAAATTCATACTGGAAATAAAGTGTAAATAACATGCTATATGGAGTGACTCACAAGTGGGAATACCAACCTCAGAGCAGACTGTTAAGAAGCAAGGCACAAACCCCAAACTGGTTGTGAGTTCTATACTTTGATTTCACCAACCCAGTAACAAGTGCAAACACCTCAGGCACTATACAGCCTTAACATGGAGTCACAGACAGTCCCCTTGGGCATTCCCACCAACCTTTGCACCCAAGAAAGCTTGACGATGTGATAGATGGTCACTTTACATCAACGATCACAAAAGATTCAGGTTACTCCCAGTCCCAAAAGACCAGTCACTTACCCCAGGTCAATTTGCACCTTACATCTCACACCAAAGACAGCACTTGTAGCCAATCCTATAGCGAACTAATTAAGGAATTATTAACTAAGAAAAAGAAATAAGCGAGTTATTTCCAAGGGTAAAACAGGTTAAAGTACACACACATAAGAGTTGCAATCTTAGGGTCCAGATGGTGATAGAGCTGCTGAAATCTGCCAGCTCTGTATGTCATTATGGCTAACCCAGGTTCACCCTGGGCATCTCTTGCTTTCCCCTTAGAGTCCAAAGAGCACAAAAGACCCCAATTCCTTCTGGTCACGGATTTTAACCTCATTTCTCTACAGTCCAATCCTGATGGGATGGGCACATTCCCTTCTTCATTGGTGTGCTGGGAGCCATCAACAAAGTCCTTCTTCTTTGATGGCTTGCAGTGGCCCATTTGGATTCAATAGGCCTTCCTGATGGGCCAGAGGTAACCCCTCCTCATGGGTGAAAACCAATATTTCACACTGAGTGATAGAATCATGGAATCGTAGAACTGGAAGGGACATCGAGAGGTCAGTCTCCTGTGCTGCTTCTTTCCTGCCTGGATTTCAGTTTCAGAGCAAACATTTTTGCAGTTGCAAAACAAACACTGAAGCATTACCTTATAGTGTGGCTTACAGTTATTATAAGTGAGATTAATGCAGGCAGCAACTTACAAGCATTTCATAAAATCTACACACGGAACACATTATTATAAGTCAAATACCTACCAACACACTGGTAAGTCAGACTGGTTTCCAGCTGTGCATTTCACAGTGTTCACTGGAGGCCTTGGGACGTTGGCATCAGCTGGCACCTGACAGGGGCTGGATCAATGGTTCTGGAGGCTTTGCTCCTCTCCCCCTCCCCCCGCACTCTGATCCACCCACCTCCCCAGCTCACTAACACACATTCCCATTTCTCTTTGCACTGCAGAGGTTGTGGGTGGGAGTGATGCTGTGCCCTGGTGGCTCTGTGGGACTGGGCACTCACACTCCCACAGCTGGTGAGTTCCATGCAGTTGGGCTGTATTTATCTGGGGACTCTGTGGGGCTGCATGTGCTCTGAGACCCAAGCCCACAGGGGTAGGGAGGTTTGGGTGGTGTGTTATAGCCTGACCACTGGGCCCCTATGTGTGAGCCGCTCCATCCCCTGAATGCACTGGGGTCCACTGCTGAGATGTACCTGGGGTGTGACATTCTAGCTAGAGAGGTAACTAGAAAATGTTCTATAAATACATTAGAAGCAGGAGGAAGACCAAGGAGAGGGTAGGCCCATTACTCAATAAGCGCAGGAAATTAGGTAGGATCACAGGCTGAAACAGGGAAAGAACAAATTAAAAAATACTTAGACAAGTTAGATAGTCACCATGGCCTGATGAAATACATCCCTAGAATACTCAGGGAACTGACAGAGGAGATACCTGTCCATTAGCGATTATCTGTGAAAAGTCATGGGAGGACAGGAGAGATTCTGGAGGACTGGAAAAGGGCAAATACAGTGCTAATGTATAAAAAGGGGAATAAGGACAACCCAGACCAGTCAGCTTAACTTCAGTACCTGGAAAGATAATCGAGCAAATAATTAAGCAATCAATTTTCAAACACCTAGAAGTTAATAAGTGATAAATAAAAGCATGGATTTGTCAAAAACAAATCATGTAACTTTTAAAACCAACCTGACGGCTTTTGTAATACTGACAGACCTGGATCATCAGTGAGCAGGCTTGAACCTGGGACTTTGGGAACTAAAGGCATAAGCCTCTACCGCATGAGCTATAAGCCAATGGCCTTTTAGGTAAGGCTAGAGAGCAGACTTGTCTAATCTCCCTCTCAGTAGTCTCAGTGCCTCTGGGTTACACTTTCTTTGACAGGGTAACAAGTCTCATAGATAGGGAAGAAGCAGTAGGTGTGGTATATCTTGACTTTAGTAAGACTTTTGATGCTGTCTTGCATGACCTCATACACAAACTAGGGAAATACAACCTGTATGGAGCTAGAATAAGGGGGCAGGGTGCAAAATTGGTTGGAAAACCATTCCCAGAGTGTAATTATCAGTGGTTCACAGTCAAGCTGGAAGGGCATATCAAGTGGGGTCCCGAAGAGATCAGTGCTGTGTCTGATTCTGTTCAATATCTTAATCAATGATTAAGATTAATGGCATAGAGAGTACATTTATAAAGTTTGCAGATGATACCAAGTTGGGAGGGGATGCAAGTGCTTTGTAGGATAGGATTATAATTCAAAATGATCTGGACAAACTGGAGAAATGGTCTGAAGTAAATAGGATGAAATTCAATAAGGATTAATGCAAAGTACTCCACGTAGGAAGGAACAATCAGTTGCACACATACAAAATGGGAAACGACTGCCTAGGAAGGAATACTGTGGAAAGTGATCTGGGGGTCATCGTAAATCACAAACTTAATATGAGTCAACAGTTTAACACTATTGCGAAAAAAAGCAAACATTATTCTGGGATGTATGAGCAGGAGTGTTGTGAGCAAGATGTGAGAAGTAATTCCTCCACTCTATTCCATGCTGATGAGGCCTCAGCTGGAGTATTGTGTCCAGTTCAGGAAAGATATGGAGAAATTGGAGAAAGTGCAGGGAAGAGCAACTAAAATGATTAAAGGTCTAGAAAACATTACATGTGAGGAAAAATTGAAACAACTGGGTTTGTTTAGTCTGGAGAAGAGAAGACTGAGGCCTGGTCTACACAGGGTGAGGGAGGGGGGATCGATCTAAGTTACACAACTTCAGCTACTTGAATCACGTAGCTGAAGTCGATGTACTTAGATCTACTTACTGCAGTGTCTTCACTGTGGTGAGTCGACAGCTGATGCTCCCCCGTCAACTCTGCCTGCGCCTCTCGCTCCAGTGGCGTACCGGAGTCGACGGGAGAGCGCTCGGTGGTCTAGACGCGATAAATCGACCCCTGCTGGATAGATCACTGCCCGCCGATCCAGCAGGTAATGTACACAAGCCCTCAGAGGGGACATGATAACAGTTTTCAAGTACCTAAAAGGTTGTTACAAGGAGAAGAGAGAAATTTGTTCTCATTAATCTCTGATGATAGGACAAGAAGCAATAGGCTTAAATTGTAGAAAGGGCAGTTTTGGTTGGACATTAGGAAAATTGTAAGACACACAGTACACAATGGTCAGATAGGGAGATAAGCTTCTCTCACCTCCAGCCTGGTGGAAACTGTCTCAAGGTGAACTACATCTGGGTGTCCTGCCTTTAGCTACAAGGCCTTAAGAACAGAATTTCTAATATGTACCTGTCTCCTTCTATATTTTCTGCACATGCATTTAGCAAAGATTCTGAGGACCAGTGTGACACAAGCTTTCAGTAGAATCCTCACATGACACTCTTTGGTGAACTAGAATGTGTCTTCTATAGGCCGGGTTGCCTGGTGAGCCTACTTCTCCTACAATGTATTGTGTGGGCTTGGTGCATGGCAGGATGCATCAAGGGAGTTTTGTCATCTAACTAGCATCATCATTTTGTTTTGTCAAAAACCCAGCTCACTGCCAGCTCCACAACAAACCTTTCCCAGACTCTATTGTTACTTCCTCAAAACAGGTCTTACTGCTGGGCCTTTCCTAAAACACCTCTTCATTATGCCTTCACTCCCTGCAGGTAACTCCTACTAGGGCTTCCACTTGGCCAGTGTGGACAGCTTCTTCCCAAGTCCATCCCCCAACCCTTCCCTGACTGGGCCAGCTCCTTCTTAAAGGAAGTGCCACCTCCATGCTGCCATCACCCAACAAGGACACCAGCCCCAAGCCTTGTAACAGGGCACTGAGCACGTGCACCCCAGGGCCAGCATCCTTTTACACTCACCCCCAGTGTTTAGTGTTCTTCTGAGGCTATGTCTTCAATGCAGAGTTATCACATGTCATCTACTCTCAATTCCCCTGGAGCTAGCCTAGCTGGAGCCAGAGCAGCTGTGACAGATGTGTGTCAAGGTTCCTTCCCCACTCTGAACTCTAGGGTACAGATGTGAGGACCTGCATGAAAACCTCCTAAGCTTACTTTTACCAGCTTAGGTTAAAACTTCCCCAAAAACAAACTATTTTACCCTTTGCCCTTGGACTTCCACTGCCACCACCAAACGTTTTATCCGGGTTTATTTTATTAGGAAAGAGCCCGTTTGGAAACGTCCAAAATCCTCCCAACCCTTGCACCCCACTTCCTGGGGAAGGTTTGGTAAAAATCCTCACCAATTTGCACAGGTGACCACAGACCCAAACCCTTGGATCTTAAGAACAATGAAAAAAGCATTCAGTTCTTGAAAAGAAGAATTTTAATAGAAGTAACAATAAAAAGAATCACCTCTGTAAAATCAGGATGGTAAATACCTTACAGGGTAATTAGATTCAAAACATAGAGAATCCCTCTAGCAAAACCTTAAGTTACAAAAAGACACAAAAAGGTGTGTTTGCTGGGAGGGCAGGGAGAGAGCCTGAGTGAGTGTCTGATTGGCTGCTAGCCTGCAGGGGGCGGGCATTAGGGTGTCTGTGTGTATGCGTCAGGGAAGCCTGGCTGTTTAAAAATAGCCAGAGCCTCGCGAACCAGCTGAGCGAGCGGCAGCGAACCAGCTGAGCAGCGGGGACAGCAGAGCAGCTCACAGCAGGAGTTTGCCTGGGAGTTCGCCTGGAGTGAGCCCAGTGAGGCTTACATCTTGCAAACGTCTCTGAGGAAGCTCATAGTAGGTAGGTGATATGGAAGGGGGGGGTTCAGCTGTTGTGACCTGCACTGGATGTGCCATGTTTGTCTTTCTTCCACAGGACAGAAGCGGCTTTGTCTGTACAAAGTGCAAGCTGGTCTCCATATTGGAAGAGAAGATTGACGGTCTGGAGCAACAGATAACGACCCTGCGTTGTATACGAGAAACTGAGGATTTTCTGGAAAAAACTCAGGATAGGCTTCTAGGGGCACAAAGCTCTAAAGATATAGAGCAGGTTGCACAGAGGAGCCAAGAGGCCAGTGAAGAAGCTTGGCAACATGTGACCTCCAGAACAGGTAAGCGGAATGTCCGGGTTCCAGTAACACAGACACAGGTAACTAACCGCTTTCATGTTCTCTCCACAGGTACCATTGCGGAGAGTGGACCAGATGATATGTCTGGGGGGAGAAGGCAGAAGGAGACTCCGCTGGTTGGAAGGCATGAGATGCGATGTCCTGAGGTTGGGGGTTCCACGACCACCACTCCCAAGAGAAGGAGGCGGGTGGTGGTGGTCGGGGACTCTCTCCTCCGGGGGACTGAGTCATCTATCTGCCGCCCTGACCGGGAAAACCGAGAAGTCTGCTGCTTGCCAGGGGCTAAGATTCGCGATGTGACGGAGAGACTGCCGAGACTCATCAAGCCCTCGGATCGCTACCCCTTCCTGCTTCTCCACGTGGGCACCAATGATACTGCCAAGAATGACCTTGAGCGGATCGCTGCAGACTACGTGGCTCTGGGAAGAAGGATAAAGGAGTTGGAGGCGCAAGTGGTGTTCTCGTCCATCCTCCCCGTGGAAGGAAAGGGCCTGAGTAGGGACCGTCGAATCGTGGAAGTCAACGAATGGCTACGCAGGTGGTGTCGGAGAGAAGGCTTTGGATTCTTTGACCATGGGATGGTGTTCCATGAAGGAGGAGTGCTGGGCAGAGATGGGCGCCATCTTACGAAGAGAGGGAAGAGCATCTTTGCGAGCAGGCTGGCTAACCTAGTGAGGAGGGCTTTAAACTAGGTTCACCGGGGGAAGGAGACCAAAGCCCTGAGGTAAGTGGGAAAGCGGGATACCGGGAGGAAGCACAGGCAGGAATGTCTGTGAGGGGAGGGCTCCTGCCTCATACTGGGAATGAGGGGCGATCAACAGGTTATCTCAAGTGCTTATATACGAATGCACAAAGCCTTGGAAACAAGCGGGGAGAACTGGAGGTCCTGGTGATGTCAAGGAACTATGACGTGATTGGAATAACAGAGACTTGGTGGGATAACTCACATGACTGGAGTACTGTCATGGATGGTTATAAACTGTTCAGGAAGGACAGGCAGGGCAGAAAAGGTGGGGGAGTAGCACTGTATGTAAGGGAGCAGTATGACTGCTCAGAGCTCCGGTACGAAACTGTGGAAAAACCTGAGTGTCTCTGGATTAAGTTTAGAAGTGTGTGCAACAAGAGTGATGTAGTGGTGGGAGTCTGCTATAGACCACCGGACCAGGGGGATGAGGTGGATGAGGCTTTCTTCCGGCAACTCACGGAAGCTACTAGATCGCATGCCCTGATTCTCATGGGTGACTTTAATTTTCCTGATATTTGCTGGGAGTGCAATACAGCGGTGCATAGACAATCCAGAAAGTTTTTGGAAAGCGTAGGGGACAATTTCCTGGCGCAAGTGCTAGGGGAGCCAACTAGGGGGGGCGCTTTTCTTGACCTGCTGCTCACAAACCGGGTAGAATTAGTGGGGGAAGCAAAAGTGGATGGGAATCTGGGAGGCAGTGACCATGAGTTGGTTGAGTTCAGGATCCTGACGCAGGGAAGAAAGGTAAGCAGCAGGATACGGACCCTGGACTTCAGGAAACCAGACTTCGACTCCCTCAGGGAACAGATGGCCAGGATCCCCTGGGGGACTAACATGAAGGGGAAGGGAGTCCAGGAGAGCTGGCTGTATTTCAAGGAATCCCTGTTGAGGTTACAGGGACAAACCATCCCGATGAGTCGAAAGAATAGTAAACATGGCAGGCGACCAGCTTGGCTTAATGGTGAAATCCTAGCGGATCTTAAACATAAAAAAGAAGCTTACAAGAAGTGGAAGGTTGGACATATGACCAGGGAAGAGTATAAAAATATTGCTCGGGCATGTAGGAAAGATATCAGGAGGGCCAAATCGCACCTGGAGCTGCAGCTAGCAAGAGATGTCAAGAGTAACAAAAAGGGTTTCTTCAGGTATGTTGGCAACAAGAAGAAAGCCAAGGAAAGTGTGGGCCCCTTAGTGAATGAGGGAGGCAACCTAGTGACAGAGGATGTGGAAAAAGCTAATGTGCTCAATGCTTTTTTTGCCTCTGTCTTCACTAACAAGGACAGCTCCCAGACTGCTGCGCTGGGCATCACAAAATGGGGAAGAGATGGCCAGCCCTCTGTGGAGATAGAGGTGGTTAGGGACTATTTAGAAAAGCTGGACGTGCACAAGTCCATGGGGCCGGACGAGTTACATCCGAGAGTGCTGAAGGAATTGGCGGCTGTGATTGCAGAGCCCTTGGCCATTATCTTTGAAAACTCGTGGCGAACGGGGGAAGTCCCGGATGACTGGAAAAAGGCTAATGTAGTGCCAATCTTTAAAAAAGGGAAGAAGGAGGATCCTGGGAACTACAGGCCAGTCAGCCTCACCTCAGTCCCTGGAAAAATCATGGAGAAGGTCCTCAAAGAATCAATCCTGAAGCACTTACATGAGAGGAAAGTGATCAGGAACAGTCAGCATGGATTCACCAAGGGAAGGTCATGCCTGACTAATCTAATCGCCTTTTATGATGAGATTACTGGTTCTGTGGATGAAGGGAAAGCAGTGGATGTATTGTTTCTTGACTTTAGCAAAGCTTTTGACACGGTCTCCCACAGTATTCTTGTCAGCAAGTTAAGGAAGTATGGGCTGGATGAATGCACTATAAGGTGGGTAGAAAGCTGGCTAGATTGTCGGGCTCAACGGGTAGTGATCAATGGCTCCATGTCTAGTTGGCAGCCGGTGTCAAGTGGAGTGCCCCAGGGGTCGGTCCTGGGGCCGGTTTTGTTCAATATCTTCATAAATGATCTGGAGGATGTTGTGGATTGCACTCTCAGCAAATTTGCGGATGATACTAAACTGGGAGGAGTGGTAGATACGCTGGAGGGGAGGAATAGGATACAGAGGGACCTAGACAGATTGGAGAATTGGGCCAAAAGAAATCTGATGAGGTTCAATAAGGATAAGTGCAGGGTCCTACACTTAGGACAGAAGAATCCAATGCACCGCTACAGACTAGGGACCGAATGGCTAGGCAGCAGTTCTGCGGAAAAAGACCTAGGGGTGACAGTGGACGAGAAGCTGGATATGAGTCAGCAGTGTGCCCTTGTTGCCAAGAAGGCCAATGGCATTTTGGGATGTATAAGTAGGGGCATAGCGAGCAGATCGAGGGACGTGATCGTTCCCCTCTATTCGACACTGGTGAGGCCTCATCTGGAGTACTGTGTCCAGTTTTGGGCCCCACACTACAGGAAGGATGTGGATAAATTGGAGAGAGTCCAGCGAAGGGCAACAAAAATGATTAGGGGTCTAGAGCACATGACTTATGAGGAGAGGCTGAGGGAACTGGGGATGTTTAGTCTACGGAAGAGAAGAATGAGGGGGGATTTGATAGCTGCTTTCAACTACCTGAAAGGGGGTTCCAAAGAGGATGGCTCTAGACTGTTCTCAATGGTAGCAGATGACAGAACGAGGAGTAATGGTCTCAAGTTACAATGGGGGAGGTTTAGATTGGATATTAGGAAATACTTTTTCACTAAGAGGGTGGTGAAACACTGGAATGCGTTACCTAGGGAGGTGGTAGAATCTCCTTCCTTAGAGGTTTTTAAGGTCAGGCTTGACAAAGCCCTGGCTGGGATGATTTAACTGGGAATTGGTCCTGCTTCGAGCAGGGGGTTGGACTAGATGACCTTCTGGGGTCCCTTCCAACCCTGATATTCTATGATTCTATGATTCTATGACACACAGACAGGAATATCCATTCTATTCAGCACAGCTTATTTTCTGAGCCATTTAAAGAAATCGTAATCTAACGTATATCTAGCTACATTATTTACTAAGTTCTAGGACTCCATTCCTGTTCTGTCCCCAGCAAAAGCATCACACAGACAGACACAGACCCTTTGTTTTTCTCCCTCCTCCCAGCTTTTGAAAGTATCTTGTCTCCTCATTGGTCATTTTGGTCAGGTGCCAGTGAGGTTATCCTAGCTTCTTAACCCTTTACAGGTGAAAGGATTTTTCCTCTGGCCAGGAGGGATTTTAAAGGTGTTTACCCTTCCCTTTATATTTATGACAGTGTGGTACTTTGGAAACATGGAGTAGTCAGAGACTATTGTATTGAGGTGTGACAGATACTACGGACACAGGGAATAGCCTAAGACTATTGTATCAACTTGAGGAATGTATTATGCATCTGTATGAACTGGCGAGTGTTTGTATTCTTGGCTCAGTGGGGGAGAAAAACAATTCTTCCTCCAAGAACTAAAGTCACTTGTGGGGTAATTCAGGCAAATCCCTAATGCAGGAAACAAGTCTGGGGTAATTACAACTAGGCTTGGCAGACTTCAAGTTTTATTTTTTTTATAATTTCTACAGATAACATTGATGTTTTCTTTGTTTTTATGTATTTACATTTTCACAGGTGTGGAAAATTATGACAGATTCAGACAATAGGGGAATCAGATAATAAATGTTTAATGCCAGTTGATATTGAGATTCAAAAAGCTTTATAACTATTAAAACACAACTTGTCAACATCAGATGTCAAAATAGCCTTAAATCAAATGCTAATAAGTTCTCAATTTTTCTTCCATTATCTAGCTGTACATTTTGATTATTATCTATAATACTTTTTTGTCGGTTTGTGTGTGTGTACGGTGAAATAGAACTTTACTGACATTTACCAATGAAAATCTAACCCTTCCAAGCTTAATTATGACCCAGGGGGAAATCGCATAGACTGGGCCGACATGATTCAAGAAGCCTGAGAACAAAAGGGACTCGTGAATATGTAAAGTAACCACCCTAACCTAGGAGAATTTACATGAGACGTGACCAAGAGAGACTGCCCTCAGGGGTACATGTATGTTTCAGAGCCTGATTTTATTGTTCCCTCAGCACTGTGTGGCCGAACATCTCAGACTGGTTTTGAGGACAATGAAACAGCTGGTTTTGAAACAGCCGAATGGAGGGGCTGTCTGGTTTTACACCAGGAAATTAAGCATTCCAACACCTTATTAGGCTGAGTCTTGCTAAATAGTGTTTCACTTTTACTCATGCCTGGCCTTTCAGCTACATTATCAGAGCTATCTAGAGCACTGGGCTGGGCTGAGCTGACTGCTAGAGCTCCTCATTTGCACGGCAAATGGTCACTGTTGCAGCTAATTCAAAAGGGGAACAGAAAAAAACAGGTCTGGGAGTGAGATGAGGCAGCAGGCTGGCTGGGCTCCATTCCTAATGGCCAAAGGGGGGAAGGGATGGGAGTTAGGACTCCTGGGTTCTACCCCCAGCTCTGGGAGGGGAGAGGGTTTGTGGGTCTGAGGTGAAAGCTCAGAGCTAAGATCTCTGGCCGGGGGTTGAGAGGCGCCTGTCCAGGCAGAGCCCTGTGATACAAAGGGAGGGGAAGCAGCCAAACCACACAGAGATTCAGACAAGCCCTAACCATGAACCCAGAGGGGGAGGGGACGGTCAGAACAAACAGCTGTGGGGAGGGCAGTGGGGCTCTGGTACCATCTTGAATCATGGAATATCAGAGTTGGAAGGGACCTCAGGAGGTCATCTAGTCCAACCCCCTGCTCAAAGAAGGACCAATCCCCAACTAAATCATCTTAGCCAGGGCTTTGTCAAGCCTGACCTTAAAAACCTTTAAGGAAGGAGATTCCACCACCTCCCTAGGTAACGCATTCCAGTGCTTCACCACCCTCCTAGTGAAAAAGTTTTTCCTAATATACAACCTCAACTTCCCCAACTGCAACTTGAGACCATTACTCCTTGTTCTGTCATCTGCTACCAAAGAGAACAGTCTAAGGACCAGGGGAAGTCACTGGCCTGTGCTATACAGGAAGTCAGACTAGATGATCACAAGGGTCCCTGATGGTCTGTGAATTACAGCACAGGGGTTTTAACCCTCCCTCAGCACAGGGAGCTGCACTCAATCACCCTTAGAGGCCCCTTCCAGCCCTCCAGCTCTCTGATTCTTTGACTTCACCTTTCAGATGTGTAGCCCTCCCCGTTATTCAGACCTTGGGCAGTGAATTGGGGTCAGTGGAAACACAGACAGATCAGACACGGGCAGAACAGGGAGCCAGGCATGGGCGCTGTATAGGGGGACCATGTCAGGGTGAGTCACAGCTCAGCCATGCACATTTTGTGATATCAGCAGGGGACAATGGCTGGGCAGTTTGTGTGTCTGCTCCTTGTCACACCATATCCTCCTTCGGCTTGCTTTTTTTTCAAGCTGTGTTCAGGCATCCACCCTTAGGTGCAGATCCTCAAAGGTACCAAGCCTCCGAACTTCCACTGTTATGAGGCATCGTGCTACCACCTGCCCTTACATAACACTTTCTTAGGGTGTCCAGCTAGAGGAAGAGTTTCTGGTGCTAAGCTGGGCATCAGCTCCCCTGACGCCTCCAGCCCGGCAGACACCCACACAATCTCTTCTGGGCTCTGCCAGCCCTTACTTAGCCTTGCAGGAGAACAATAAGTGCCTTACAGCTCTAAGCCCCTCAGAAAGCCTCCCCCTGTAGTATCCAGCCTGTGCCACTGGACATTCACAGAAATTACCAGCTTTACTGTCTCCAAGGGAACAGAGCACACACAGCCTGGCTCGTACAACTCGGGGAAGCCATTTAAAGCATCACAGCATGGAGACTGAGTTCAAGTGAAAACAATAGTAAGGCTTTTATCAAAGATAAAGATGTAAGAGATACTGGGTAAGGAGAATGGACACAGAAATGGTTAAATATAGAACAAAAAGTATAACATGCTTCTTAGAACATAAATTTAACTTTCACAGGCTAAAATCTTGTCTAAAGTCTTTTCTCCCAAAGCAATCTCCCAGCATCCCCAGCCAGCATAGCTGGGATCCCCCTTTCATGAATGCAGAAAGCACTGTCCATTTTTCTTCATCAGCGAAGGATAAAGATGAGATCTTTTGACTTCTTGTATTCCCTACGTTTGTCACTTGGTCCATGGAGTCAGGACAAGCCCCTGCGGTTTTATCTCCGGGGTCCTTCCATTCTCCTATTTATTCTGTATGCAGAGTTGGCTTCCATCTTGTTGGCTCACAGTTGAGGGCGATGGGGGAATCAGCTTCTTTTGTCTTACTCAGCCCCTCTTTGCCTGGAGTTAGACGTGAAACCATGCGTTTAATACATAGACACAGCTTCTTCAGTATTGTCCCTACACATGTCATCCAACCGTTCTGAGGAGCAGTATGATCCTGACTTTCATTTAAGTTCCCATATGGCACACTTTATAGGTAAATATTATGACTGCAATGTAGTGCATATGGTGAGTTATTCAGGCCTACCAAGGGCTACAAGGACGGAACAGAGACCCCTTTGCTAGGTGGCATGGAGGAGTCCTAAGTGTCACACCTTTGTGAGAGAGACACTTGTCTGTATCTGCTATGGGCCAGCTCCCTGAATCCACCAGGTTCTGGCAGCACAATCATGGCCTACCAGGGCTCAGCAGGCCTCACTATCTCTGTATAGGTTAGTGATGGGCACCCGTCAACCCCTGAGTCCTCCGATTGTCCCTCTGGGATGCCAATCCCTGTTCCAATGGACATGCACAGAGCTCTCAGATTCACCATTCAAAGGAACAGTACATACCAGCTTACACAGTTCCACTCAGGATCACCTCTCTGCTTCACACAAAGCACTGAGATAGATTTACAGTGAAAACAAGGATAGGTTTATTATCAAAGATGAGAGATTTGAGTAACAGTAAGTAAGAATATTGGAAACAAATGGTTACCTATCAAAGAAAAGCATAGAGGAAGGGAATGAGCATATTTCACATGAGCCCCGCACCCTCAGCGGCTGTACATCCCAGTGAGAACCCAGAGCTCAGCTACCTTGGCCTGTTGGTTGGACTCTCTCAGCCACACGCCCACCCAAGTCATTGTTATTATTGGTTATTTGGACAGTGCCACAATGTGCCAGATGCCTCCCAGGCCCTGCAGAGGGGACAATCCCTGAGGAGCTCACATTCCGATGATGGACAGACAGACAGAATAGGGGGCAGGGAACAAGGATTTTCTGTGCAAGTTCCCATGATTTACTCTAGGCAGATGGAGCAATGGGATTGCTCAGAGAGTCTGAGACATTGAGAGAGGAGGGCTGTGGGGAGGAGCACAGAGCAAAGAGGGTGTATGAGAGGCAGCACAATGAGGACTGTGTTGGGGAACTGGGAGCTGGATAGACAAAGCTGGGGGCGCAGGCTGGCAGAAGGGACGGGGCTATGTCACATCCCCTTGGGACTCTGGTCTGGTGGCTCAGGATGAGTGATGGCTTGTTCTCTCCAGGACAATGGTGATGATTGGAGCAGACACGAGGAGAAGAAGGACCACAGCAGAGCGGAGTATCCAGATGCAGGGAGACACGGCTGAGCCTGAAACACACAAGGGGACATTTGATGGGTGGCTGGGGGGAAGGCAAAGGGCTTTAGAGTGTGCAGGCTCAGAGTGGGATCTCCACAAAGCAGCTCTGCCTCCGGCTGGGCAGCTGTCCCCCCCACCCCTGAACTCCCAGGGGCCATGCTCTGAGAAGAGGAATCCCAGTGTCATGAGACCTCAGAGCAAATCCCCCAGAGGGGCTGGGACAGTTCAGACCCGTGCAGTATGTTCAGCACAGAGGGGACATGGGGAACTAATGCACTGGGATAGAGATCCAAAGAGACCCCAAGCAGGAACTGTCATACCAGGGCAAGCACTCCCCTTGACTGTTCTTCTGGAGGGGGACTGCGGACAGGAGCTAGGCATCACGATATTGCACTGGGGGATAACCAGACCCTGCATCTGTCTCCGGATGATTCTCACACTTTCCCTTCCCAGGTCACAGACCCATCTCCCTGCCCTAGACACACCCAGGCCACTGCTGGATGTTCTGAGCCCTGGCTGCTGCTCTGTGGAAGGGAAGGATTTTGCAGATCAGGGAACGGAATGCTGAACTGTATTATACTATTCATCCACTAATTAGCACTGTATGTAAAACATCTTATTTAACCTAATCTCAGCCATACCTGGCAGAGCATTACAGGATCTTATGGTGAATGCATCTGGTGTGTACTTCACTAAGAAGGAAGCTCTGTAGCCAGTTTGTATCTGGTATCAAAATATGACATGGTGTCAAAAGTAAACTAGAGCCAGAGGAGAATAGAAACAGAAGGAAAACAGCAACAAAGGTTGCAGACAGAAGGAACAAAGCAACATAGGTTGCAGGATCTCATCAACATTACTCTTCAATGTCTATTCGACATTGGTGAGGCCTCATCTGGAGTACTGTGTCCAGTTTTGGGCCCCACACTACAAGAAGGATGCGGAAAAATTGGAAAGAGTCCAGCGGAGGGCAACAAAAATGATTAGGGGACTGGAACACATGACTTATGAGGAGAGGCTGAGGGAACGGGGGATGTTTAGTCTTCAGAAGAGAAGAATGAGGGGGGATTTGATAGCTGCTTTCAACTAGCTGAAAGGGGGATCCAAAGAGGATGGCTCTAGACTGTTCTCGGTGGTAGCAGATGACAGAACAAGGAGTAATGGTCTCAAGTTGCAGTGGGGGAGATTTAGGTTGGATATTAGGAAAAACTTTTTCACTACGAGGGTGGTGAAACACTGGAATGCATTACCTAGGGAGGTGGTGGAATCTCCTTCCCTAGAAGTTTTTAAGGTCAGGCTTGACAAAGCCCTGGCTGGGATGATTTAGTCGGGGATCGGTCTTGCTTTGAGCAGGGGGTTGGACTAGATGACCTCCTGAGGTCCCTTCCAACCCTGATATTCTATGATTCTATGATTCAATGACCCTGAGAACTACACCTGTGACAAACCTTCACAATGGACAGACTGGCAACAATATTTTGCAAGATATTGAATTGCAAACAGGCTCCAAAAAGGAACTGGCGATATCTGGGTATCTTCTGTAATGTCTTTCTGGGGAAGCCAGCAGAGCACATCTTTAAATCCTGTGACTTTACTGAAGACAGTCACAAAGATGACTGTGAAAGGATTTTGGCTATGCTTGATACCTCAGAGAAATGTGGTTTATGAAAGAGTACATTTCCACCAGAGAATTCAAGAAGCAGGGGGGAATGTTGACTGTTTGATAAGAGCTCTGAATACATTGGCTGAAAACTGTGACTTTTGGAATGGAAAACATGCAAATATCAGAGACTGTCTGGTAATTGGGTTAACAGGTAATAACCTTGAACAAGAGCTACAGCTGAAGAGAGATTTAACCCTACACATAGATATACAGAACGCAAAGCAGGAAGCAAAAACAAGAGCAAATTGTTACACTTGAAAAAAAAATCACTAGCTCAGAGTCTGTTAACAGATGCAAAATGAGTGCTAAAAGTCATTGCCATAAGTCCCTTGAGGCAAAGAGAGAGAACTCCCAGGCTAAACGGGACAAATTCTAGCCTACACGCACAAAATGTGGAACAGTCATATCCCAAGAGATGATGCATCTCCATCCAGAGGCACATGGTGTAATACATGTATGAAATATGGACATTTTGCAGCTCTTTGCACCAAAGCAGTCAGGGAGGTGACTCATATTATAGACTATCAAGAGCCATTAGTTCTGGGATCTATGTTTTGTCATGACAAAAAATCTGCCTGGAGAGTGAATCTGAATATTCATGACAAGACTCTTAACTTTAAATTGACTCATGATCAGATACCTCAGTCATCTCAGAAGGAACTAGCAATCACCTTTAACCCTTCCCAGAGCTGAACTCACCCGACAGAGCTCTGACTAGCTCTGGAGGTATTCTAAATTGCATGGGCCAGTTCACCACAGAAACAACTTACTAAGACAAAAGCCAAAGAAAGTGCTAAACTGACTACATTTTATCACACCCTTTGGGAGATTTTGCTTTGGAAGATTACCTTGTGGGGTTACCTGTTCACCTGAAATTTTCCAAAGAAAGATGGCAGAATTATTCATGAACACAAATAGCATTTTAGTTTTCATGGACGATGTTCTGATATATGGCTCTTCTGCAGAAGAACACAACAGAACCCTTGGTGAAGTCCTAAGCCTAATCAGTCAGTCTGGACTGAATCTAACCATGAAAAAATTCATTTTCCACCCACCCCAAATTATGTTTTTGGGACAGACAATAAACAAAGATGGAATCATCCTAGCCCTGAGAAAGTACAATCAATAATGTACTTCAAAGACAAAACATGTTGCAACGTTATCAGGAAACTGAAGTGCACTTTTGCTCATTTCATTATTCCAAAGCCACTACTGATGGACAACGGAACACAATTCACTGCAGCAGAAGTCAAATAATTCCAAACAAAATATGATTTTGATCATATTACTAGCAGCCTGTAGGATTTTTCCTGCTGTAGGATTTTCTTGACTGTCTGTACAGCTCTCTCAGCCTCTATGGATGGAGAGGCTGAGAGAGCTGTACAGACAGTCAAGAAAATCTTACAGCAGGAAGATCCACTCCTTGCCCTTCTGAGTTACATATCAACGCTAATAGCAGCTACTGGATATAGTCCAGCACAACTCCTGATGGGAAGACAACTCAGAATGACTGTTCCAACTGTGAAAAAGAAACTATCTCCAAAGTGACCAGACATGAAGCGAGTAGGCCAGATCAGATAAAAAGGCTAAAAGAGCTTATAGGCCTTTTTACAACACCTGTCCTGAGAGAACTGTCAACTCTAGAACCTGGTGACTGTGTTTGTGTGAAACTGGATGGAGAAAAAGCCTGGACAACTCCAACTGTCGTAAAGAAAAAGAATTCTGCAACCAGCTCAGATGTGATCGAGACCGACAGTCGGGGGGTCAACAGAAACGGTCAACATCTACAGTTTGTTCCTGAGAAAGAACAATCAACAGAGCAAACTCTATTGATGCGGGAAGATTGAAAGAACTGGGTTTGTTTAGTGTGGAGAAGAGACGACTGAGAGGGGACATGATAACAGTTTTCAAGTACCTAAAAGGTTGTTACAAGGAGGAGGGAGAAAAATTATTCTCCTTAACCTCTGAGGATAGAATAAGAAGCAATGGGTTTAAATTGCAGCACGGGAGTTTTATGTTGGACATCAGGAAAAACTTCCTGTCAGGGTGGTTAAGCACTGGAATAAATTGCCTAGGGAGGTTGTGGAATCTCCACCATTGGAGATTTTTAAGAGCAGGTGTCAAGGTGCAGGGGACTGGACTTGATGGCCTCTCAAGATCCCTTTCAGTCCTTTGATTTTATGATGGCGGATGCAGAACAAGAAGAAGACTCAAAGATTCCAGACCGACCAAAGCCAGTTGTTGTAACTAATGGAGAGGCAGATGGCTAAGCTGTTACGGGTTAGGGTCGTGTAATTTAAAAAAACAGCACAATTCAGAGACACTTGATGGACTGATCAGTACTGACCTTCAAAGACAGAGTGATAATGTGAATATTGCAAAGAGTAGGAATTTAGAACTTAAAGGGGGAGACGTAATGGATGCTAAACTGTATGATACTGTTCAGCCACTCAGTGGCTCTGTGTGTAAAATACCTTGTTTAAGCCAACCTCAGCCACACTGGGAAGAGCATTAAAGTATCTTTTGATAAACACACCTGGTGTTTACCTCGTTAAGAAGCAAGCTCTGTATCCATTCCATATCTGATACAGAACCATGACAGATCATGTCCCCCGCTCATTGCTGGTGGTGGTGAGGAGCACCAAGCCTCTAAAAACATTACCCCGAGTACTATGCCCCTCACGTTAGCCCTGGGAAATGCTGCCAGCTGTAGGTTGAGAGTGGGGAGCTGCTGGGTCCATCGGGCCTCTCATGTGTTTGCTACTCTCCCCACACGCCCTCCTGTGGGGAAGGTTGGAGCAGGGCTGCTCAGGGACAGGCCTAGAAGGGGACATGACCTCACACTGAACATGGGAGACACCCGGCATTTGACCCTGATCCACAGCCCACTGGACTGAGTGCTGGGGTCCCCTGTGGTTCGGACACTGAGGGTGAGATTTTGAAGAGCTCTGAACCCAACGTGTTCTCAGCATGCTGAGCGCTGTGGAAACCAGCCCATTCCAAATAGAGTCACTCACCTTCTGGAGGTGGAGTTTTCTCAGGCTGGCCAGTGACAGGGCTGCCATCAGGCGGAGCCTTCCTGTCTGGGCAATAAACACAGGAAATATCACAGTGTCTTAGCTAGGAATGAGTTAAAGGGGGTCTGCATCTTATTATGCCTGAATACCTTTACATATCTGGCTCCTGGTTCTCCTGTAGCCATAACTCGGCTGACCTACACATGTGACATCGCCAAATTGTCTTGTCTTCACTACAGTTTTAACTTGGGTTAGTTAATTCTAGTGGAGGACACAGCAGTTTTCCTACCAAAGGCACAGCTTTGGGGCAGAAAATGACACAAACACACCTGAGGTGGACGGAGGGGGAGGGGTAGCATGGAATAACTTCCTAAATGCCTGATACCCGCCATTTGAGCCCTTTTCCCTCCTGCCCACATAGTGTAGCTTACAGCCGCTCACCTGTGAACTTCAGTTGCAAGGGGGCACTTAGAGCAGAATTAGACACCTGTTTTTTCTCATCCTTGTGTAGATACCCACAGGAGTAGCACCCTGCACTCTTCATGGAGGTCGTAAGGAGCAATGTAGAACTAATTTGTCCTGGATTGGCTTTTTGGCTGGAAAGCTCCACTCTGTCTTTGCAGAAAATAACTTTGGTAACATGGGAGTTTGAAAGATCTGCACATTGGGCTAACACTGGCTCCCCCTCCTGAGCTGACATCGTATTCAGGAACAACGTAGGCATGGGGAGATCTCCTGGAACAACAAAGAGACATGGTGTGTGCCTGAGAGGGGAATGACAGGGAGATGAGCGTTAGCGATCACTGAGATGAGAAATGCAGTGATCAGTGAAAGGAGAAGGGTCTGTTCACTTGGAAACTCACATAAAAATGGAGTTTAAAGCAGCAAAGCCGGATGTCATTTGAACAACTCCCTGTTTGCATTCATACACCAAGACACATGTCAGACTTGCTTATTTAGTCTGTTTTATTTTGGGTGGGTGTGAATCCCTGCTATATTGGGACAGATCCCCAGCTGCTAGTGGCATCACTCCACTGGAGTCAATGGGGCCTGATCCTAGCTGGTGAAAATCAGCCACATCTCCTTTAGGGTCAATAGGACCAGAGCCCCAGCCTGTGTAACTCAGCCATAGCTCAGTGGCGTCAATGGGGAAAATATCCAGCTGGTGTAAATTGGCCCCACTCCATTGGAGTCAACAAACCTAAACCCGCTTACACCATCTGAGACTCTGCCCCAAAACATTTCCTTTTCATTAATGTTAATGGTCGCCCACTGTTAGTATTAATTGCCTAATTAACTGGGCAATGAACAGGATTTCAGGTAGGGATTTCACAGAAGGTTTCTCCCCTCCCATCTCCTCCCATTGCAAGGGCCTGGGGATTTTGTTCCTTGCTCTGCTGTTCTTTTCCTTCCCATGTCTCTTGTGCTCACACACTCACCTGGGGAGCTGCAGAACTCCTGGCCTGTGACCCCAGCACCTGCACCAAACAGCAGAGTAGCAGACAGAGTAGCAGACAGAGCATCTCTAACGATAACTAGCCTGCAGTGGGGAAATGCTAATGGTGACATTTAAGCAAATAACAGAAAATCCAAGCAATCAGAGGCCCCTGCCCTGCAGTGAGATCCATGCTGGTGCAGGGTCCTCACACCCAGATCTGACTCCAGGATCTGAGCCTTAACTGCGCCTTACATAAGTATACTCACCACACCATGGCTTACAGGATCACACAATGCTCACAGCAGTAAGAGATGTGCAGGGTTACAGCATCCTGTCCATCCCTGCCACCCATGGTCAAAGCAGAATATTCGCTAGGGTTTCGGCCATGTCTCTGTCTCTGCCCCATCACCATAGTGTCTAAGCACCAAACATTAATGAATTGAGTCTGGAGAGAGGAGGAAGATAATTATCTCGGCTGTTACAGGTTGGGACATAGGCACAGAGCGATCCAGGGTCATTCTGGGACTCAGTGGCAGAGAACAAAATTCAACCCAGATCTCTCGGAATCCCAGGCTGGGCGTTAAGAACAACCCCAGTTGTCTCCCCTTTCTCAAAACAGTTTTGAAAAGTCCCAACCGATGGAGTCACAGCCATGTGCAGCTACAGACCTAAAGGCTGGATGCAGAAAACCTCCATTCACTGAACTAGACCAATGAACGCTCACTACATAGAGTTTGAAGAACTTGGACTTTCGTAGTCATTTTATATTCTACTTGCTGCACAACAGACAATTTTTAACAATTGTTATTGTAATTATTAAGTAATATTAGTATTGAGATAGCACCTGGAGATTCCACTTCATTGTGCCAGATGCTGAACACAGTCATAACTGGGTTTGGCAGAATGCAATCTTTATTTTTTTTTATAATTTCAATATATTTATTTATACTATAATAATATAATATATTTATAATATCAAAGTTTTAAGCATTTTTTTTCAATTTTTAATCAATTTAAATGTTCACAGTTGTAGGAAATTATGGGGGCAGACAACCAGAGGGTCAGCCAATAATTATTTAATGACAATCAATGTTCAGACTCAAAAAATGGAAGCTTTAGAGCTATTAAAGCACAAATTGTCAACAGCACATGTCAAAATATACAGAGTAAACATCCTTATATCAAACTCAGCACGGTCTCAGGCAGCACTTGTTTTACTGTGCCCAGCTAGACATTTGCATTATTACTGATGGAAATATTTATTCATCGGTTTCTGAGTATGTGCAGTGAAATTGACATGTATTGTTAGATACTGATAAAAATCGAATCCTTCCAAGCCTAGTCGTAATAAAACGACAGTCACTGCCCTGGAGAGCTTACAGCTTAAGTAAATGACACATAACATACATGCATAACTTTATTCATGGGAGTCGCCCTGTTATCTTCAATGGGATTACTCACAAGAGTAAAGTTATGTATATGCATAAGTGATAGTAGGTGCAGGGTCTCAGTAGTTAGGTGGTGTTTTCCTTCCAAACTAGCAAAGCCAGGGTTCCTCATTGGGATGTGGCCATGTGGAAAGTTTGACATTTTAAACTTCCTCCATTTAAGCTCAAACTTCTTTGTAACAATTGTTTTCAGAGTGAGAAATACAGCTTTTTCCTTCTTGCCTGTCTCTAAAACAATTGAACAGCCTTGTAATATTAATTAGGGGGCTCTTTGCAAAGTCTCCTAGTTGATGTAGAATATTCCCAGATTACTTTTCAATATCATATCCTTATCACTGGAGGTCAGCGTCCATATCCCCATTGTAGAGATGGGGAAACAAAGGTTGGATGAAAAACTAGGAGAAGGGAGCAGGGGAAATGAGCAAACATGTTGTCTAAAATTTTCCCATTTATTTGCAAAGTTTAAAATATTCTCAAATTTTTGATCCTTTCTAATGATCCTTGTTTTCTGCAGATTTGATTAATTAATCTTCCCAGAATGTTTGATAATAAAAAAGAAACGATCAATGCATGTGTGATAGGTCTCAACGCGGATATGGGTGGAAAGGCTGAGTTAGGAATATGACAAAGTCGGGACAATTATAGGGGAGAATTATAAAGTCTCCAGTAGAGTTTGAGGGTTTCACCAGAAGTCAGTTGAAGTCATTGGAAAAAAACTCTCCTTGACTTCAATGATCAGACTGTGAACAAACTACCTTTAATAAGAAAGACTCCCCCAGTAATTCCCTAGGAAACTAAGAACAATGGAACATGGGAACATTTTCCAATATTTCTAAACCTTCATGCTGGCATTTCTTATCAGAGCTTTTAAGTTTGAAACCTCAATAACATCCTTGTAACGTAGTTTCTGTATGTTTATCATTAGTATTCTCTACTGCAATGGCACCTAGCAGTGCCTGTTGCAGACCAGGGCCCCGCTGCGCTACAGGCTGTAAAAACACAGAACAAAAAGATGGCCCCCACCCCAAAGAGTTTACAATCCAAGTAAACTCAGAGACTCTAATTTTCAAAGCTGTCTACAGGTTTTGGATCCATATTACATAATTTGGATCCGTATTACATAATGGGAAATTGGTGTTTCAACCACTAGGCTGCTTTGAGCAAATATTAGACATGCACCCATGAAGCCTTCACAAGGGCATGTAGAGCAGGAGGTTACAACACTGGAAGAAGATTGAAAAAACATGTCAGATGTAAAAAAAATTGCACCCTGAATTTATCACCAGTTTTTCAATCTGAGATGAAATAATCATCCAGATCCCAGTGAAATAGCCATATGTAGCTGCCATTTCAAATATTTTTAACAATTCTTACCCCATGCTGGTCCCCACATCCCCTCAGCCCAGGCAGAGCCATAAACTTACCTCTCTCCCTGCTCCCCACACCCAGAGACACCCCCCCCCGAGCCCATGGGCAGAGAGGTCCCCAAACTTACAGAGCAGCCACAGCAGGATCATGGGGAGTGGGAGTCGGTGACTGAGCCAGGAGATTCTGCAGCAGCATCTGGCCCTCCAAGGAGAACCCCCGGGGCTCGGTGGCTCCAGTTCCCTCCTCCCCAGGGGAGCAGAAGAGGAACTGGTGGGTTGTGGTCTCTTGTAGCATGTCTGGGAGCAGCCCTGATGTGTGTGTGGCCAGAGGAGAACTCCCCCCTTGAGATGTGAGTGAAAACATTATCCACCATTTCCCACACACACACACACACCCCACCCTGGTCCCTGTGTCGGTGATGGCTGAACGCGCTGGTTTCCCATTTACATTTCCCAGCACACAGACTACTAGCCACAGGTCAAGGCTGGTCTCACTCACAGGGAGCAGTCGGACCCTCCCCACCCCCAAGCCAGTACTCCAATGGGGACCCCATGGCTCACAGGTGTGACAGTGACCTATACCAATAGTGTGAAATCCACGGAGGTTCAGCATCACAAACAGGGGCACTTTTCAAGGACAATTTTTAGGATCATGAAATAATCAGAGGACCCACAGGGGCATGTCTTGGCATGATCTGGTGCCTGTCCAGAGAGCTCCGGTCTCCACAGCCTCCCAGGCACATTGTACCCAGAGCAGGAGCTTAGCGTGTGGGTGAGTTTATCAGCAACCACTGAGTGAGTGACATTAACATGAGCTCTGACTCCAGCCCTGCTCTGGTAGCATCAGCTCTGATCCACTGCTCTTCACTGCACACCCTCGGGCCAGGCCCCAAGCCCCAAGCGCCCCTCCAGGGGCCATGTGTCCCTGTCACACAGAGTCAGTCCCGCTCACCCCAGGCACACGGATCGGACACACACCATGTGACTGTAAGACAACCTGCTCTGTGCAAGGAGGAAATGAAAACCTGGCACATCCCAGGTGTTCGGGCTTCCCATGGAAAACAGGAAGTGTGCTGCTAATACAGGACTTGTGATCTCTGCACAGCACTCCCATTGGCTAGAGGTGATACCACAGCTGGGGATTGGATGACTTCTGGAAAGTCCTCGCCAGGCCCCCATTCCCAAGCCACACTGCCTCTCCAAATTCAGCGTGGAGAAATTCAGACTAGCCAGGGACTGGCTGGGCAGAGGAATGTCCTGGCTCTGCCCCCTTTCCCAGGCCTCACCCTATGCCAGTAGCTGGGTTGCAGCTAGTCTAGCTGGCACATGCTGCTTTGAGCTACTAGCACAGCTGGGGTCATGGGAACGGGATCAGTGAGGGGAGAGGATCCTGAACTGTAAACACTTCTGATAATGCAATGAGCACAGATGGGGCGGGGCCTGCAGCTGGGTCTCTGGGTCTGTATATAGGCGCAGACAGGCAGGTCCCTAGATGGGTCAGTAACCACAGCTCCATCTATATTTGTTTAAAGGCAGCTCCTATTTTGGCTCTCTCCTCCATCTACTTTTGCTCGTTATATTTAGGAAACTTCTTTAAAATGTGCCTTAGAGTTTGACCTCCTGATGGGGTGTTTGCACAGCCTGGGCTTCACAGATCCAATAATGTTGAGGCCAGAAAGGACCATTGTGTTTCTCTAGCCTGACTCCCTGCATCACCCAGGCCAGAGAATCTCACCCACTGACGCCTGCATCCCACCCATCCCTTGTAGTCGAGTTAGAGCATGTAAACATGTAAAATCATCACTTATAAAGTCTGCAGAGGAGACAAAAATCAGGGGACAGGTAAATAATGACTAGGGCAGATCACTGATTCAGAGCCACCTAGAGGGACTGGTAAACTGGGAGCAAGCAAACAATATGTGTTTTAATGCAGCTCAGTGTAAATATGTACATCTAGGAACACAGAATGTAGACCTTACTTGCAGGGTGGGGGAATCCATCCCTGTAGTGGAAGCAGTGACTCTGAAAAGATTTGGGATTGTGGAGCATAATCAGCTGAACATCAGCTGCCAGTGCGATGCTGTGGCCAAAAGGGCTAATGCGATCCCGGGATGCATAAAAAGGGGAATCCTGAGTAGAAGCAGCAAGGTTATTTTATCTCCGTATTTGGCAGTGGTGTGGCCTCTGCTGGAATACGGTGTCCAGTGCTGGTTTCTACAATTCAAGAAGGATGGTGATAAATTGGAGAGAGTTCAGAGAAGAGCCACAAGAATGATTAAAGACTTGAAAATATGCCTTATAATGATAGACTGAAAGAGCTCAATTTATTTAGCTTAAAATAGACAAGGTTAAGGGGTGACTTGATTACAGTCTGTAGCTATCTACATAAGGAACACGTTTTTTTAATAATGTGCTCTTCAGTCAAGCAGAGAAAGATATAACACAATTCAATGGCTTGAAGTGGAAGCTAGGCAAATTCAGACTGGAACTAAAGTGTAAATATCATGCGATATGTAAATGCCAAGAGAGAATATCAAACTTGAGAAAACTGTTCAGAAGCGGGGCACAAACCTCAAACTGGTGGTGAGTTCTATACTTTGATTTCACCAACCCCAGTAATAAGTGTAAACTCTTCCAGCACTATACAGCATTGATATGGAGTCACAGACATTCCCCTTGGGCATTCCCACCAACCTTGCCACCCAAGAAAGCTTGACTTTGTGATAATGGTCACTTCATACTAAAGATCACAAAAGATTCAGGTTACTCCCAGTCCCAAAAGCCCAGTCACTTACTGCAGGTCAATTTGCACCTTACATCTCACACCAAAGACAGCGCTTGTAGCCAATCCTATAGCGAACCAATTCAGGATTTATTAACTAAGACAAAGAAATAAGCAAGTTATTTACAAGGGTAAAACAGGTGAACATACACACACACAAATGAGTTGCAGTCTTCGAGTAGAGATGGTGATAGAGCTGTTGAAATCTGCCAGCTCTGTATGTCCTTAGGGCTAACCCAGTTTCATCCTGGGGATCTCTTGCTTATGTTTAGGAATCTTTGCCCCTTAGAGCCCAAACAGCACAAAAGACCCCAATTCCTTCTGGTCAGGGATTTTTATCCCCATCTCCTTTGAGTCCAAGCTGATGGGACGAGTGCTCTGTGTTCTCCTCTTCATTGGTGTGCTGGGAGCCATCAACAAAGTCCTTCTTTGATGACTTGCAAGTGGCCCATTTGGATTCAATAGGCCTTCGTGATGGGCTGGAGGTAACACCTCCTCATGGGTGCAAACCACTATTTCACTCTGGGTGATGCTTCTTTCCTGATGGGATTTCAGTTTCAGAGCAAACATTTCTGCAGTTACAGAACAAACACTTACTCATTACCTTACAGTGCTGCTTACAGATATTATAAGTGCAATTAATGCAAGCAGCAAGTTACAAGCATTTCATAAAGTCTACACAATAAACACATTGTTACAAGAAAATACCAATTTTAACACTATTAACATATTGGTGAGTCAGACTGGTTTTCAGCTCTGCATTTCAATGTTCACTGGAGGCCTTGGAACCTTGACATCAGCTGACACCTGACAGGGGCTGGATCGACAGTTCTGGAGGCTTTGCTCCTCCCCCCCCTGCACTCTGATCCACCCACCTCCCCAGCTCACTAACACATGTTCCTATTTCTCTTTGCACTACAGAGGCTGTGGGTGGGGGTGATTCTGTACCCCGGTGGCTCTGTGGGACTGTCCATTAGCGATTATCTGTGAAAAGTCATTGGCGGACAGGAGAGATTCCAGAGGACTGGAAAAGGGCAAATATAGTGCTAGTGTATAAAAAGGGGAATAAGGACAGCTCTGGGAATTACATACCAGTCATCTTAAGTTCAGTACCCAGAAAGATAATGGAGCAAATAATTAAGCAATCAATTTGCAAACACCTAGAAGATAATAAGTGATGAATAAAAGCATGGATTTGTCAAGGGCAAATCATGTAAAATTTAAAACCAACCTAATAGCTTTTGTACAACCAACAAACCCAGGTCATCGGTGAGCAGGATTGAACCTGGGACCTTTGAAGCTAAAGCCATGAGTTCCACTGCATGAGCTAAAAAACAACTGGCTCTTAACTAAGGCTAAGAGTACTAGTGGCACCTTAGAGACTAACCTATTTATTTGAGCATAAGCTTTCGTGAGCTACAGCTCACTTCATCAGATGCATTCAGTGGAAAATACAGTGAAGAGATTTATATACACACAGAACATGAAAAAATGGGTGTTATCATACACACTGTAAGGAGAGTAATCACTTAAGATGAGCTATTACCAGCAGGAGAGTGGGGTGGGGAGGAGAAAACCTTTTGTAGTGATAATCAAGGTGGGCCATTTCCAGCAGTTAACAGGAACGTCTGAGGAACAGTGGGCGGGGGCGGGATAAACATGGGGAAATAGTTTTACTTTGTGTAATGACACATCCATTCCCAGTCTCTATTCAAGCCTAAGTTAATTGTATCCAGTTTTCAAATTAATTCCAATTCAGCAGTCTCTCGTTGGAGTCTGTTTCTGAAGTCTTTTTGTTGTAATATTGCAACCTTTAGGTCTGTAATCGAGTGACCAGAGAGATTGAAGTGTTCTCCGACTGGTTTATGAATGTTATAATTCTTGACATCTGATTTGTGTCCATTTATTCTTTTACGTAGAGACTGTCCAGTTTGACCAATGTACATGGCAGAGGGGCATTGCTGGCACATGATGGCATATATCACATTGGTGGATGTGCAGGTGAACGAGCCTCTGATAGTGTGGCTGATGTGATTAGGCCCTATGATGGTGTCCCCTGAATAGATATGTGGACACAGTTGGCAACGGGCTTTGTTGCAAGGATAGGTTCCTGGGATAGTGGTTCTGTTGTGTGGTGTGTGGTTGCTGGTGAGTATTTGCTTCAGGTTGGGGGGCTGTCTGTAGGCAAGGACTGGCCTGTCTCCCAAGATTTGTGAGAGTGATGGGTCGTCCTTCAGGATAGGTTGTAGATCCTTGATGATGCGTTGGAGAAGTTTTAGTTGGGGGCTGAAGGTGATGGCTAGAGGCGTTCTTTATTTTCTTTGTTGGGCCTGTCCTGTAGTAGGTGACTTCTGGGTACTCTTCTGGCTCTGTCAATTTGTTTCTTCACTTCAGCAGGTGGGTATTGTAGTTGTAAGAATGCTTGATAGAGATCTTGTAGGTGTTTGTCTCTGTCTGAGGGGTTGGAGCAAATACGGTTGTATCGTAGAGCTTGGCTGTAGACGATGGATCGTGTGGTGTGGTCTGGGTGAAAGCTGGAGGCATGTAGGTAGGAATAGCGGTCAGTAGGTTTCCAGTATAGGGTGGTGTTTATGTGACCATCGCCTATTAGCACCGTAGTGTCCAGGAAGTGGATCTCTTGTGTGGACTGGTCCAGGCTGAGGTTGATGATGGGATGGAAATTGTTGAAATCTTGGTGGAATTCCTCATGGGCTTCTTTTCCATGGGTCCAGATGATGAAGATGTCACCAATGTAGCGCAAGTAGAGTAGGGGCGTTAGGGGATGAGAGCTGAGGAACCGTTGTTCTAAGTCAGCCATAAAAATGTTGGCATACTGTGGGGCCATGCGGGTACCCATAGCAGTGCCGCTGATTTGAAGGTATACATTGTCCCCAAATGTGAAATAGTTATGGGTGAGGACAAAGTCACAAAGTTCAGCCACCAGGTTTGCCGTGACATTACTGGGGATAGTGTTCCTGACGGCTTGTAGTCCATCTTTGTGTGGAATGTTGGTGTAGAGGGCTTCTACATCCCTGGTGGCCAGAATGGTGTTATCAGGAAGATCACCGATGGATTGTAGTTTCCTCAGGAAGTCAGTGGTGTCTCGAAGATAGCTGGAAGTGCTGGTAGCGTAGGGCCTGAGGATGGAGTCTACATAGCCAGACAATCCTGCTGTCAGGGTGCCAATGCCTGAGATGATGGGGCGCCCAGGATTTCCAGGTTTATGGATCTTGGGTAGCAGATAGAATATCCCAGATCGGGGTTCCAGGAGTGTGTCTGTGCGGATTTGTTCTTGTGCTTTTTCAGGGAGTTTCTTGAGCAAATGCTGTAGTTTCTTTTGGTAACCCTCGGTGGGATCAGAGGGTAATGGCTTGTAGAAAGTGGTGTTGGAGAGCTGCCGAGCAGCCTCTTGTTCATATTCCGACTTATTCATGATGACAACAGCACCTCCTTTGTCAGCCTTTTTGATTATGATGTTAGAGTTGTTTCTGAGGCTGTGGATGGCATTGTGTTCTGCACGGCTGAGGTTATGGGGCAAGTGATGCTGCTTTTCCACAATTTCAGCCCATGCACGTCGGCATAAGCACTCTATGTAGAAGTCCAGTCTGTTGTTTCGACCTTCAGGAGGAGTCCACCTAGAATCCTTCTTTTTGTAGTGTTGGTAGGAAGGTCTCTGTGGATTAGTATGTTGATCAGAGGTGTGTTGGAAATATTCCTTGAGTCGGAGACGTCAAAAATAGGATTCTAGGTCACCACAGAACTGTATCATGTTCATGGGGTGGAGGGGCAGAAGGAGAGGCCCCGAGATAGGACAGATTCTTCTGCTGGGCTAAGAGTATAGTTGGATAGATTGACAATATTGCTGGGTGGGTTAAGGGAACCATTGCTGTGGCCTCTTGTGGCATGTAGTAGTTTAGAAAGTTTAGTGTCCTTTTTCTTTTGTAGAGAAGCAAAGTGTGTGTTGTAAATGGCTTGTCTAGTTTTTGTAAATTCCAGCCATGAGGAAGTTTGTGTGGAAGGTTGTTTTTTTATGAGAGTATCCAGTTTTGAGAGCTCATTCTTAATCTTTCCCTGTTTGCTGTAGAGGATGTTGATCAGGTGGTTCCACAGTTTCTTTGAGAGCGTGTGGCACAAGCTGTCAGCATAGTAGCATATGGTATGTAGATTGTAATGGATTTTTTACCTTCAGTCTTTTTGGTACGATGTCCATCTGTTTGCATTTGGAAAGGAAGATGATGTCTGTCTGTATCTGTGTGAGTTTTTTCATGAAGTTGATAGATTTCCACTCCATATGGCTAAATGCAGTGCCTTGCATAATGACAGGTTTCAGAGTAGCAGCCGTGTTAGTCTGTATTCGCAAAAAGAAAAGGAGCACCAGTGGCACCCCAGAGACCAACCAATCCACTTGAGCATAAGCCTTCGCGATCCACAGCCCACCTCATCGGATGCATTCAGTGGAAAATACAGTGAAGAGATTTATATACACACAGAACATTAAAAAATGGGTGTTATCATACACACTGTAAGGAGAGTGATCGCTTAAGATGAGCTATTACCAGCAAGAGAGCGGGGGCGGGGGGGAAGAAAACCTTTTGTAGTGATAATCAAGGTGGGCCATTTCCAGCAGTTAACAGGAACGTCTGAGGAACAGTGGGGGGGGATAAACATGGGGAAATAGTTTTACTTTGTGTAATGACACATCCGCTCCCAGTCTCTATTCAAGCCTAAGTTAATTGTATCCAGTTTGCAAATTAATTCCAATTCAGCAGTCTCTCGTTGGAGTCTGGTTTTGAAGTCTTTTTGTTGTAATATTGCGACCTTTAGGTCTGTAATTGAGTGATCAGAGAGATTGAAGTGTTCTCTGACTGGTTTATGAATGTTATAATTCTTGACATCTGATTTGTATCCATTTATTCTTTTACGTAGAGACTGTCCAGTTTGACCTATCTATGCATGTATTTCAATGATGAGGTAGACTGTAATGAAATAAGAAGCGATGGAATGGATAAGACAGAGTCTGTCTGGGCAAAAATCACATTGGGGAAGAAAACTACTAGAGCCTCTCCTGGGATAGTGCTTGGGGTGTGCTACAGACCGCCGGGATCCAATCTGGATATGGATAGAGCCCTCTTTAATGTTGTTAAAGAAGTAAATACTAATGGGAATTGTGTGATCACAGGAGACCTTAACTTCCCAGATATAGACTGGAGGACAAGTGCTAGCAATAATAATAGGGCTTAGATTTTTCTGGATCGTGATAGCTGATGGATTCCTTCACCAAGTAGTTGCTGAACCAACAAGAGGGGATGCCATTTTAGATTTGGTTTTGGTGAGTAGTGAGGACCTCATAGAAGAAATGGTTGTAGGGGACAACCTTGGTTCAAGTGATCATGAGCTAATTCGGTTCAAACTAAATGGAAGAATAAACAAAAATAGATCTGTGACTAGGGTTTTTGATTTCAAAAGGGCTAACTTTAAAAAATTAAGGAAATTAGTTAGGGAAGTGGATTGGACTGAAGAACTTGTGGATCTAAAGGCGGAGGAGGCCTGGAATTGCTTCAAGTTAAAGTTGCAGAAACTATCAGAAGCCTGCATCCCAAGAAAGGGGAAAAAATTCATAGGCAGGAGTTGTAGACCAAGCTGGATGAGCAAGCATCTCAGAGAGGTGATTAAGAAAAAGCAAAAAGCCTACAAGGAGTGGAAGATGGGAGGGATTAGCAAGGAAAGCTACCTTACTAAGGTCAGAACATGTAGAGATAAAGTGAGAAAGGCAAAAAGCCATGTAGAGTTGGACCTTGCAAAGGGAATTAAAACCAATAGTAAAAGGTTCTATAGCCATATAAATAAGAAGAAAACAAAGAAAGAAGAAGTGGGACCGCTTAACACTGAGGATGGAAAAAAGAAAAGGAGTACTTGTGGCACCTTAGAGCTTAACCAATTTATTTGAGCATAAGCTTTCATGAGCTACAGCTCACTTCATCGGATGCAACTGAGGATGGAGTGGAGGTTAAGGATAATCTAGGCATGGGCCAATATCTAAACAAATACTTTGCCTCAGTCGTTAATGAGGCTAATGAGGAGCTTAGAGATAATGGTAGGATGACAAATGGGAATGAGGATATGGAGGTAGATATTACCACATCCGCGGTAGAAGCCAAACTTGAACAGCTTAATGGGACTGAACTGGGGGGCCCGGATAATCTTCATCCAAGAACATTAAAGGAACTGGCACATGAAATTGCAAGCCCATTAGAAAAAAATTGTAATGAATCTGTAAACTCAGGGTTTGTACTGTATGACTGGAGAATGTCTAACATAGTTCCTATTTTTAAGAAAGGGGAAAAAAGTGATCCCGGTAACTACAGGCCTGTTAGTTTGACATCTGTTGTATGCAAAGTCTTGAAAAAATTTTTGAAGGAGAAAGTAGTGAAGGACATTGAGGTCAATGGTAATTGGGACGAAATACAACATGGCTTTACAAAAGGTAGACTGTGTCAAACCAACCTGATCTCCTTCTTTGAGAAGGTAACAGATTTTTTAGACAAAGGATATGCAGTGGATCTAGTTTACCTCGATTTCAGTAAGGCATTTGATACGGTTCCACATGGGGAATTATTAGCTAAATTGGAAAAGATAGGGATCAATATGAAAATTGAAAGGTGGATAAGGAACTGGTTAAAGGGGAGACTACAGATGGTCACACTGTCAGGCTGGAAGGAGGTTACTAGTGGAGTTCCTCAAGGATCAGTTTTGGGACCAATCGCATTTAATCTTTTTATTACTGACCTTGGCACAAAAAGCGGGAATGTGCTAATAAAGTTTGTGGATGACACAAAGCTGGGAGGTATTGCCAATTCAGAGAAGGACCGGGATATCATACAGGAAGATCTGGATGACTTTGTAAACTGGAGTAATAGTAATAGGATGGGTTTCAGAGTAACAGCCGTGTTAGTCTGTATTGGCAAAAAGAAAAGGAGTACTTGTGGCACCTTAGAGACTAACCAATTTATTTGAGCATAAGCTTTCGTGAGCTACAGCTCACTTCATCGGATGCATACTGTGGAAACTGCAGAAGACATTATATACACAGAGACCATGAAACAATACCTCCTCCCACCCCACTCTCCTGCTGGTAATAGCTTATCTAAAGTGATCACTCTCTTTACAATGTGTATGATAATCAAGTTGGGCCATTTCCAGCACAAATCCAGGTTTTCTCACCCCACCCCCACAAAACACACACACACAAACTCACTCTCCTGCTGGTAATAGCTTATCCAAAGTGACCACTCTCCCTATAATGTGTATGATAATCAAGGTGGGCCATTTCCAGCACAAATCCAGGTTTTCTCACCCCCCCCCACACACACACAAACTCACTCTCCTGCTGATAATAGCTCATCCAAACTGACCACACTCCTTACAATGTGTATGATAATCAAGGTGGGCCATTTCCAGCATAAATCCAAGTTTAACCAGAATGTCGGGGGGGGGGAGGAGTAGGAAAAAACAAAGGGAAATAGGCTACCTTGCATAATGACTTAGACACTCCCAGTCTCTATTTAAGCCTAAATTAATACTATCCAATTTGCAAATGAATTCCAGTTCAGCAGTTTCTCGCTGGAGTCTGGATTTGAAGGTTTTTTGTTGTAAGATAGCGACCTTCATGTCTGTAATTGCGTGACCAGAGAGATTGAAGTGTTCTCCGACTGGTTTATGAATGTTATAATTCTTGACATCTGATTTGTGTCCATTTATTCTTTTACGTAGAGACTGTCCAGTTTGACCAATGTACATGGCAGAGGGGCATTGCTGGCACATGATGGCATATATCACATTGGTGGATGTGCAGGTGAACGAGCCTCTGATAGTGTGGCTGATGTTATTAGGCCCTGTGATGGTGTCCCCTGAATAGATATGTGGGCACAGTTGGCAACGAGCTTTGTTGCAAGGATAGGTTCCTGGGTTAGTGGTTCTGTTGTGTGGTATGAGGTTGTTGGTGAGTATTTGCTTCAGGTTGGGGGGCTGTCTGTAGGAAACCCGACCTGGGATATTCTATCTACTACCCAAGATCCATAAACCTGGAAATCCTGGGCACCCCATCATCTCAGGCGTTGGCACCCTGACAGCAGGATTGTCTGGCTATGTAGACTCCCTCCTCAGGCCCTACGCTACCAGCACTCCCAGCTACCTTCGAGACACCGCTGACTTCCTGAGGAAACTACAATCCATCGGTGATCTTCCTGATAACACCATCCTGGCCACTATGGATGTAGAAGCCCTCTACACCAACATTCCACACAAAGATGGACTACAAGCCGTCAAGAACACCATCACAGGGCCTAATAACATCAGCCACACTATCAGAGGCTCGTTCACCTGCACATCCACCAATGTGATATATGCCATCATGTGCCAGCAATGCCCCTCTGCCATGTACATTGGTCAAACTGGACAGTCTCTACGTAAAAGAATAAATGGACACAAATCAGATGTCAAGAATTATAACATTCATAAACCAGTCGGAGAACACTTCAATCTCTCTGGTCACGCAATTACAGACATGAAGGTCGCTATCTTACAACAAAAAACCTTCAAATCCAGACTCCAGCGAGAAACTGCTGAACTGGAATTCATTTGCAAATTGGATAGTATTAATTTAGGCTTAAATAGAGACTGGGAGTGTCTAAGTCATTATGCAAGGTAGCCTATTTCCCTTTGTTTTTTCCTACTCCTCCCCCCCCCCCCCGACGTTCTGGTTAAACTTGGATTTATGCTGGAAATGGCCCACCTTGATTATCATACACATTGTAAGGAGTGTGGTCAGTTTGGATGAGCTATTATCAGCAGGAGAGTGAGTTTGTGTGGGGGGGGGGGGTGAGAAAACCTGGATTTGTGCTGGAAATGGCCCACCTTGATTATCATACACATTATAGGGAGAGTGGTCACTTTGGATAAGCTATTACCAGCAGGAGAGTGAGTTTGTGTGTGTGTGTTTTGTGGGGGTGGGGTGAGAAAACCTGGATTTGTGCTGGAAATGGCCCAACTTGATTATCATACACATTGTAAGGAGAGTGATCACTTTAGATAAGCTATTACCAGCAGGAGAGTGGGGTGGGAGGAGGTATTGTTTCATGGTCTCTGTGTATATAATGTCTTCTGCAGTTTCCACAGTATGCATCCGATGAAGTGAGCTGTAGCTCACGAAAGCTTATGCTCAAATAAATTGGTTAGTCTCTAAGGTGCCACAAGTACTCCTTTTCTTTTTAGTAATAGGATGAAATTTAATAGTGAAAAGTTCAAGGTTATGCATTTAGGGATTAATAACAAGAATTTCTGTTATAAACTGGGGACGTATCACTTGGAAGTAACAGAGGAGAAGGACCTTGGACTGTTGGTTGATCACAGGATGACTATGAGCCACCAATGTGATATGGCCGTGAAAAAAGCTAATGCAGTCTTTGGATGCATCAGGCGAGGTATTTTCCAGTAGAGATAAGGCGGTGTTAGTACCATTATACAAGGCACTGGTGAGACCTCATCTGGAATATTGTGTGCAGTTCTGGTCTCCCATGTTCAAGAAGGATGAATTCAAACTGGAACAGGTACAGAGAAGGGCTACTAGGATGATCCGAGGAATGGAAAACCTGTCTTATGAAAGGAGACTCAAGGAGCTTGGCTTGTTTAGCCTAACCAAAAGAAGGCTGAGAGGAGATATGATTGTGATCTATAAATATATCAGAGGGATAAATACCACGGAGGGAGAAGAATTATTTAAGCTCAGTACCAATGTGGACACAAGAACAAATGGATATAAACTGGCCATCAGGAAGTTTAGGCTTGAAATTAGACAAAGGTTTCTAACCATCAGAGGAGTGAAGTTCTAGAACAGCCTTCCAAGGGAAACAGTTGGGGCAAAAGACATATCTGGCTTCAAGACTAAGCTTGATAAGTTTATGGAGGGGATGATATGATGGGATAGCCTACTTCTGGCAATTAATTGATCTTTGACTACTAGCGGTAGATATGCCCAATGGCCAGTGATGGGATGTTAGATGGGGTGGGATCTGAGTTACTAAAGAGAATTCTTTCCTGGGTGTCTGGCTGGTGAGTCTTGCCCACATGCTCAGGGTTTAGCTGATTGCCATATTTGGGGTCAGGAAGGAATTTTCCTCCAGGGCAGATTGGCAGAGGTCCTGGGGGTTTTTCGCCTTCCTCTGCAGCGTGGGGCATAGGTCACTTGCTGGAGGATTCTCTGCACCTTGAAGTCTTTAAACCATGATTTGAGGACTTCAATAGCTCAGACATAAGTTAGGGGTTGGTTACAGGAGTGGGTGGTGAGATTCTGTGGCCTGCATTGTGCAGGAGGTCAGACTAGACGATCATAATGGTCCCTTCTGACCTTAAAGTCTATGATTCTATGATTCTATCTGTCCATGTTGCCTACAGCAATGCAGCCTGCAGCTGGCCCAGCATGGGGAGCCATGACCTCTTCCTGTGAAATCGAGAAGTGCTGGCTCTCAGTGATGCTTAGATGGAAAACCATTCACCCCACATGGAGGTAGGAACCACCCATTCCCAGGTTGTCCTGAGGAGCCATGATTCCTCCAGGAGCTGGGGAAGGGCATAGTGATCAGTTTGTCAAAGGTAGGGGAGGAGCATGAGCTAGGCTCTATATTTGGGCTTGGCAGGGATCAAGAGAAGGGACAGGGGGCTGTTCAAGGGCAATGGTGAGGTACTAGAGGTGTCGGAGATGGAGGAAAGGCCTGAAAAGTTCAGCTACTTTAGATCAACTGTGCCAGAGAATGACAGGTTGAGATGACTAAAAGCTCTTAACTAGGGCTGGCCAAAATCATCATCCTCAGATGGGAACATCCCAAAAGTCTCCAGAAGCTCTACCTCTGAGGTGAACATTGTGGCCCAAACCTCTCTCCGCCCTGTACCTCACAGGATTCCAGCTAGCTGTTCCAATACAGGATGAAAACTATGCCACTGAAGTCTCACAGCACCTGTGCAGTGAAGTTCCACTTAAACCCACTGTGAGGCACAGACCTTGCCCTGGCTGTCTGCACAGGGATGAATTTCACCCATTCAGAGTGTAAGGAAATAATTGGCTGAAAGCCTTTTTCTTTTTGGATGTCTGTCTAGTGGGAAAGAACTATGGGGATTTTTAACCTGTATTGCTCCCGGGACTGATGCTTCAATAATGCAAAGAAGTGCTGATGCACTGGTTGATTTTTCCCCTTTTAATCTACTATCTTCTTCTCTTTTAACAGGTATACTAAGGGCACCCTGTGCTTCATATGGGCACTCTTGGGTGTGCAGATTGCATCAGACCTGCACCTGCATAAATAATAGTGAATGAAATATGCAGACAATAAAGTTCTTCAGCCAAATTCTCAGAAACTTTCCTCTTCAATGTAGGATCAGGATTTTGTATTTAATTGGTTTTTTTAAAGTGCTAAGCAGATGCTACACTGTAATGAGAGGAAACAGAAGTGAAAAACTAAGAGAATGTTACTTAAACCAATGAACAGATGCAGAGAGTGGAAACACAGCAAAGCAAACAAATGAATACTGTGAGTAAATAACCTGAAAGAAAATGGGGAAAAAATATCATCTGGGTAATTGTGGCTCTTGGGACAAAGATCAGGTTCCTGGTACCTAGCCTGGCTGGGAGCATCCCTTATCCCTGGATCCCAGACCTTGGATACAGATTTCTGTGTGTTTTGTCCTTATATCACTCCTAGGAAAAGGATCCCCAAAGGAAGTATAAGGATCCTGGACTCTAGTGCCTGCAAGAAGCTTCAGCCACCTTCACAGGTAGAAGTCACTGTCTTTCATACAATGCCACTAGTGCCCTTTCTGCTCTCCAGGTCTTCTCCCTCCAGCAGGACAGAGACACCCCTTAACTCCCCAAGTCCTGATTTCCTGCCATTCAAGGGGCTGTGGGCTTGCATTGCCCCCATCCCTGCCATCAGATACTTTTCCTATGAGAATCTCCCTAGAGCAGGGGAGAAATCTATTCTTCTCTTAGAACCAGTCTGCTCAGTAAATCCACCCACATCTTATCTGCTTTGTTTATCTGAGATTAGTGGTATCTTTGGAAAACCCTTAGGGTGCAGGGGTGTGAGGTGGAGCAGGAGATATGGAAGCTCCAGCAGATTCCCCTGAAGAACACCACCCTGTCTTTCTCTGGTCAGGATAGAGCTCACCGTCCATTGTGGAAGTGAAGACCAGATGGGAGCTGCTGGATTGACCTTGATATGCCATGTTCTTGTGTGGATGAAGGACCTACATCTCAGAGATGGCCAGCAGTAGATGTAACACATGTGTCCAGGAATAGGCTAAACAACCTACATTGATAGGTAAATAAAATCATGGCCACGTGTAGACATCACAGGAGTTGGTGGGGATTGAACCACAGTCCTTCAGCACAAGCCCCTCTCACTCAGTGTCAACCAATCCAGCTCCACCGACTAGACCAAGGCCTCTTCCAGAGCTGCAGAACCCAGGAGCCCTGATTCTCAGACCCGTGCCTCACATCACAGGGCCAAACCTCCTCTCTTTAAGGGAGCTTTAAGGGAGCTATAAGGGAGCTATAGAAGGAACCGTCTGCAGAGACCCCCTCTACATTCCCACTGTCAGAGATTGCTGCCACGTGTGACAAGTGAATGAGCAGAGATCTCCCCTGTGGGAATCCAAGGAGCTGCACATTTGGGTTTCACAGTGAAGGCCTCTGGCAGCCTGACAGAGTGTTCCTGTGAGGAGATTTTCCATCTCTAACAAAGGGTTTCTGTTCCCCCAGATCATCAGCCACTCAGCAGAATGTGGGAGAGCCGAGTGCTGATGGGCTAGAGGGTCAAAGGAGTCACGGTGCGGCTGTGTAGCAGGTTCAGTGTCTGCAGTCACCATGGGCCAAACCCTGTGCTCCAGACGACACAGGCTGTTTCTCTGGATTGCGAAAGGGACTTTGGCTTGGGGAATCACTTGCTGGTGCCAGTGTCCACAACTGGGATGTTTTCATGAGGCTACTCAATGGTACATGAAGCACCATCCAAGCAAGGGGAGAATGGACATTAAAGAGCATGGCTGGGACCTCTGCGGAGCTGCTGCAGTCAAGCATCCACAGACAGAAGAGAGACGATGGGAAACTCACTTAAATGGCTGGCCACAGCAGCAGCAGTCTCATAAAGCTCTGCTCATGCTCTAGCCAACAAAGGCAGGACAAAGAGCCACAGTGTGAGAGCCTAGGTTGCAATTAGCACTATGCTGTTTCTCAGTGGATTATGCTGTCCTGACAGTCTATTTCCTGTAAAGTGAACATTCAGCCTCCCTGGCTGACCTCAGTGGAAGTTAGGTGCTCCGTGCCTACAGGATCAATGCTCAATATGCTCGCACAGCAACCCAGCGTGCAAAAATGCAATATGGTAGATGCAATGGTCCAAATATGTAGAAACCTGTCCTCCTTGTTTGTTGCTGCAGTTTTCATGTTTGCAATTAAAGGAAACCAGATATCTAGCTACTTGATAGCCCCCTTCCTCCAGACAGGCAGAAGATCAGAGTTGGCATGCGCACAAACCCTTATAGGGAAAAGATGGATTTTTAACATAAAGCCATACCCAGTTCAGCCACGTTGTCATGACTTCCCAGGTGGGGCAGTGTAAGAAATGACTGTGCCTTTGCTTAAGATTTGACTCACTGTGGAATGGCGCATCACATCACTCAGTGTTGGAGAACTAAGGGCCTATTGGACGGCATAATGACCAGCAAATTAAACAGGAGGTGATCTTTTAAAAATAAATTATTTACATTAACTAACAAGCCAAATTCTACCCATGTCCAGGTCTGCTTGTGTTTAAACCCTAGGTAAAACCCAACACATTGAGGCCAGCATGGAGCTGCTGTTTGAATCGTCTAATCTGGTCTTTTCAAAGGAATTTTGAAAGTTAGATGTACTGATCCATTTGAAATGAAGTGAGAGCTGGGCATCCACCTATCCATGGCATTCAGCTGCTCCTCAGTATCCTGACAACTGCACACCTCACAACCTTTAATGTGTTTAGCCTCACTACACCCCTGTGAGGTTGGGAATTACTACCGTCCCCATTTCACAATTGGGGAACTTGAGGCACAATGAGATAAAGCAAGTTCTGAAGGTAACTCAGGAAGTCTTTGGCAGAACAAGTAGTTGAATCTGGATCTACCAAATCCAGAATTAGCACCTCAGCCATGGGAATATCCTTATGCCTAACTCCCTTACACTCTTCTGAATATCCTCGTCCTAGTTTAGGCTTTTTCCACTGCAGTTTCCTGTGCCTCCCATACCTTATTCATTGTCTTAAGACTTTAAAGACCTAAAAGACAACTGTGTCAGCTTTAGATGAGTAGAAACACAGATCTACAGATGAGTAGAAACACAATCCCCAACAAAACAGCAAAAGAAAGTGCAGTGGCCAACTCAGCCAATACAAAACACATCCGGACACAAGCGTACCCTCATTTGATCTCCTGTAAAAGATAAGGAGTACTTGTGGAAAATACCACTGAATGCATCTGATGAAGTGAGCTGTAGCTCACGAAAGCTTATGCTCAAATAAATTGGTTAGTCTCTAAGGTGCCACAAGTACTCCTTTTCTTTTTTGCGAATACAGACTAACACGGCTGCTACCCTGACACCTGTAAAAGATGTAGATCTTTTGTAATCAGAACTGGTGGAGCTAGATACAGAGATGGTATAAACTGGAATAGCTTGAGGATCTGTAAATCAAGCACTTTAATACTTTGAGTGCATATTTTGTTTTAAGTCTTTGACAAATAAAGAAACTACGTGCTGACCAATATATGTGCGTGAATATTCTCTCATTTCTCCTGGGATGTGTCTTTTGCTCAAACTGCCTCTCCTGGGCAACTTCTTTTTACTTTCTGATTCAGGCTACATTTGTTCACCAATGGCAGTGCAGATTGGCTGGCCCTTTGGGGAGTGGTCTCTGAAACCCAGGACTGTACATATGCACAAACTCCAGCTCCCTTTTTGGGGTTGTTACCCTGTGTTTCCCCCTCCCAGACACTGTGTCCTTCCCTGCCCCCTTTTCCTCAAGGGCTGTTGTCTGCGCTCTCTGGGCTAAGAGTGTCTACTCTTTGATCAGAGGCACCTTTTCCCAGCAGTTTCCCCTACCCTATAAACACAATAAAGAGAGAGTTACTATCGGCATTAGCATTTCACTGGAGAACACTGCTCATAGAGAGAAATATGGAGACCTAGCTCATGTCTGTGAAGTAGGAAAGCTTGGGAGGGCATTCAAAGATAGATGGTATGAATGTCATTCAAGATGTGCAGTTCCTCTTTATAAAACAGACACATAAAATGATACCTGAATTAAATGTAGCCTCAGGGGGCATTTTTCAAAAAGCAGCAGGAATGGTTACAGAATGGGAACATCCATCTTTGAGTCACATATGACAAAAAAGTTTGTCAAACCAATATGTTTCCTAGAAACATTTCAGTTTAGGCTGACTGGCATTTTTCAACAGAAAATAGTTTAGTCAAATTTTTTTCAACCAGTTCTACACATTAACTTTCCAATTAGATTTCTCCATTCTCCCCCACCCTCCCCCTGTATCACAAGCTGTAGGTGCTCTTCCTAATTTGAAACACATACATAAAACCTGGCATTCTGAAAGACAAGTCCTAGGTTAGAGAATTGTCTTTTGTAACTATAAAAGTAACCTACAATCTTCAACCACAGACATGCTGGAGGCAACAGCCCATCCACACATCATCCCAAATCTAGCCTGGGAAAGAAGATGTGCTTGACAGCATTCCCAGAATGTTAACACATCCAAAGGATTGTGTACCAAAGCAGAAGCAAGTTGCAACGCTGGTGACTCACTCTCCCCAAAAGATGGCCTGTCCCTAGCCCCCAATTTGAATCAAAATATTTCCAGAGTAAAAGTTCTTCTTCAGAAGATAACAAGAGGAACTGCCCTAGTTCAAAACAGCTTGCATCTTCTATTGTTCTCAAGGATGGCAAGGTGCATATGACCTTTGAAAGATAATAGCTCTCTGTGCTGGGGACATGGGCCACCAGCTTCTGTGAGGGCAGCTTGACTTTACTGCTGTTGGAAATAATGGCAGGTGGTGGTCATATTGAAAGAGGACCTCTTTGCTTAAAGGCAACTTTAGCCTCATTCCTGTTGACAATGGTGAGAGCTGGTGGCCATTTTGAAAAGTTGCAGTTCTCTGAAGAAAGTTATTCACCATTAAAGCTTTCGGAAAATGTTCCCCTTGCCTATGGAGCTTTCACACACATACACACAAATTCTTATGCATCAACAGTTTTAGCAGAAAATTTCAGCTTTTTCTCAAAAAAATTAAAGCTTGGACTCTGGATATTTTTGTTGCTCTTCTCTGGACATTTTCAATTCTAATATATCTTTTTTTTTTTTTTTGAGATAGGGTAACCAGAACTGCACAAAGTATTCAGGGTGTGAACATACCGTGTATTTATATACAGGCAAGACGATATTTTCTGTCTTATTATTTCTCTCTTTCCTAATGGTTCCCAACATTGTTAGCTTTTTGAACCTTGAAAATCACCAAAAAATATGTTATGTGATTTATGGACAGCCCCTAACTCTAGTTCTGGGACTTGCAGGGAAGTGGGGTCTGGTGGTTAGAGTGGGGAGCTGGGAGTCAGGACTCCTGGGTTCTACCTCCGGCTCTGGGAGGGGAGTGGGGTCTGTGGGCCTGAGGGGAAAGCTCAGAGATAAGATCTCTGGCCGGGGTGAGAGGCGCCTGTCCAGGCAGAGAATCATCGCGTAACACAAAGGGAGGGAAAATAGCCAAACCACACAACAGATTCAGACAAGCCCTGACAGGGAACCCAGAGGGGGAGGGGACGGTCAGAACAAACAGCCAGCAGGAGGGCAGTGGGGCTCTAGCGCCATCTAGAGGGGAGAGGGAAGCCCAGTTGGGAGCCAGCATGGCCCTAACCTCAGAAATGTCCTGGGAGGTTCCCCAGCAACCTCACAGCCTGGGCCTGCGCAGGGGATCAGCGACTCCCCTGCTGCACATGCACCCCGCAGAGACAGGCCAGGGACTGGGGGAGCTGCAGCCCTGGCTAATGGGGGGAAAGGAAGTGACGAGGGGCTGCCTGAGCCCAGGAAGGGGGGAACTGACCCCAGTTGCAGCATGGAGGCCCTAGGGATGCCCCAGCTGGGGGGCAGGGAGAGAGACTGAGAGGGGAGAGGCTGCTGCTCCCTGTTATTGCCAGGCTGCTGGGCTGTGCAGCATCCCTGCCTATGGGGCCTGCTCTGGGCCCTATTTCAGTCCAGGCTGGCTCTGCTCTGGGTCCCATGAGGAAGTTTCCAGCTGGGCGGATGAGAGCTCTGAGATTAGGCCACTGCTGTCCATGTGCTGGCTGGCTGAGCCGTACTGCGGGGGGACAAACGCTAGGGCCCATGTGTTTGAGTTTCACACATTGAGGATAAGGTGGTGTTTAGATAAATTCATCTCCCCCCTGTGCGCTCTACCCAGCCCCCACCTGGCCAGCCCAGGCCTGTGGGGAGCGCAGGGTCCATGGCTTGGCAGAACTCCATTGTTCTCAAGGGGAGCCGAGCTTCTGAGCATCCAAGAAGGAATCAGCATTGCACAAATTCACACTGCAGGTTTATTGCAATGGGAAGAAACACGCTGACATCTGCCCTAGTGTCTAGAAAATTCCAAACAACGGAGGGGAAGCAGAGATGGGGAGGCTAAGAGAAATGCACACAGACAGCACCGACATGTTGCGGAGCAGGTAAGAGCACAGAGGAATCTGAAGACAGAGACATGGAGCAGAAAGATTTTCCCTAAAACTTTACAAAGTTCTGTGGCTACTCAGTGACTAGCCCATATAGGTGCCACTGGCCTCTTCTGCGCCCACCATTTCAGAGTCAATGCAGACAGCAGGTGCAGGCTGGGCCATGTGTTTCAGAAGCTGAAGCGTTAGCTGGGCCTGCCATGGACTTTCCCTATGACGGCGTATGTTGAAGTCTCGTTTTCCTGCACCCGAGGAAGCTTTAAAACAAAAATAAAATCCTGTTATTCCTCTGCTAACTCCCAAACCCCAACATGTAGAAAATGACACTGCAGCAGAATAGCCCTTTGAAGGGAGCTACCGGCAGCTGGTCAGAATATGGAGAAACAATTTTGCAAAAAATACATGGAATTTTTTGCATCTCATTAGTTCAAGATGGAGTCGTTTTTTATTTTTGCACAATTTGCCATTAAATTTTTTATCAGAATTCTCAACAAATGTTATCAAAATCATTATACTTTTTATTTACTGAAAGCCCAGTTCTCAGGAAACAGTTTTAGCAACCACTTTGATATAAATGTTCACCAAAGTTTTGCAAACAGAAAAGAAAATTTCAAAAGATTCCTGCAGGTTTTTGTAAAAATTTTCATTTTCGAAAAAAACCTCATTTTTCTACAAAAAATCTTTTTTGTTCAAAAATTTTCAATCAGCTCAAGTACAGAGGCAGGAGCAGGTAGAGATAGAAAACTGGGCAAAAAGAGAGAGAAATCTTGTCTTTTTCATGGGTAGTTAAAAGCAATAATTGCAGTGGCAGAAGTTCTGGGAGGGATGCAGGAATCACTGGGTGAGACTCTGCAGGAGCACAGACCAGACCATCACAGGGGTCCATTACAATATGTGAGGCTGTTCCCTACGCACAGCAAGGAAGAGAAAGGAATTCAAATCCCGGCTCACACCCCCAGCGCTGAGGTCAGTCCTGCTGCGCTCCATCATTGGACAGTGTCTCATGGTGCATATTCTCACTGGGATGTCCCAGATCCTGAGCCTGAAATTCATGGTCAGGATTCAACGGACACCGTGACTCACCCTGGCTGTGCCGAATTCACTGATGGCAGCATCTGGGGAGAGAGTTAGTAGAGAGCAGAAGGGTAAGTGCTGCTCCCTGGGAGAGCCCCCCACAGAGATTCATCTATTGCTTGATCTAGGTGTTCAAAAATAACACACCCGAGCACTGACCCCAATGTCCGGTCACAGCTTTAGACTATATGCCGTGGGGTATGTTCACACCACACTTCCCCAGCACAACCAGCTCACTGCTGGCTCTTGGTCACAGCACCTGCTCTCCTGCTGAACGTGAGAAATTCCCCTCCAGACCCGACCGGTTCTTTAAATGGACACATTTCACTGGGGCGGTTCGTTCTATCTGGGGCTGGGCGTGAAATGGAAACTGCAGTGACCTAAACACAGCGGCAGCACCAGCAGCCTGAGACAGCCCAAAATAAGCACAGGCTGGGGCTGGGGGACCACATCAGGGTTTCACTTAGGTGTCAGCTCTAATTGTGTCATTGCAGCTGCAAGGGTGTGAGTGAGAGCTGAGATGTGGACTCCAATTATTGTTATTATTATTTAACATGTCTATGGGGGTAGCTCCTATAGATCACAGCAGGTCAGGTCCCATGGTGCCAGGCACTGGAGGTTAGTGTAAGACACAGGGGAAGTCTCTGACCTGTCTATACAGGAGATCAGACTAGATGATCACAGGGGTCCCTGCTAGCCTTAGGATCTATGAATTATAGCACAAGGGTAGTTTTAACCCTCTCTCAGTGCAGGGGGCTGGACTCAACAACCCCTCGAGGCCCCTTCCAGCCCTCCAACTCCATAATCCTCTGATCTCGCTTTTCAGATGCGTAGCCCTCCCTGTTCGTCAGACTTCAGGCAGTGAATTGGGGCCAGTGGAAACACAGCCAGATCAGACACAGGCTGGAGCAGGGAGCCCAGCGTGGACGCTGTGCAGGGGGAGCATGTCAAGGTGAGTCATAGCTCAGCCATGCAGCTTTTGGGATATCAGCAGGGGTCAATAGCTGGGCAGTTTGTGTGTCTGCTGCTTGTCACACCCCTTCCTTCTTCGGCTTGTTTTTTTTCCAGCTGTGTTCAGTCATCAAACCCTTAGGCCCAGATCCTCAAAGGTCCTGAGGTTCCAAACTTCCACTGACATAAAGTTAGGAGCCTAAACAAACACTGAGGGTTGGGGCAGGGACTGTCTTCTGGCTCTGTGTCTGTTCAGCACGTGGGGCACCAATCCCCAGGCATGCAGGGCACCAGGCCTTACCCACACGCAAGTAGTAAGGGGGAAGAATAGGTCCTTACACTGGATCTGCTCCTCCATGGGCGTGTTCTCAGTGCTGTGGTTTGGGAGCTCTTCCCTGTCGAAAGCAAGTGTGAAACGTGTCAGTGTGGGTGGGTATTGCTCTGTGTGGTGCACATGCAGCCCCTGGGATACAGCATTAGATACTGACAGAGAGAGAGAGGTCGGGCAATCCCAATGGATCCTCAGGGGATCTACCCACATTCAGTCCCTGTCCCGCTCACCAGGGAACATACCAGGCGGCTGAGAACTCAGTTGTCCCGCCCTGACCCCCGCACCTCCCTGCATCACACCCTGGGGACACGACCAGAATCACCATCCCAGGCGAAGGTATCCTCCTTCCTACCTTGGACACCTCCATTTAGCTGCAATGGAAAGAAAAAGGAAGACAGTTGCAGTTGGCAGGGTCCCAGCCACTCCCTGCCCAACCAAGAGATGGGCTCCGCGATCCTGTGGTCAGGACTGGACTCTGCGCCATGGTTACAGTGGGCTTTTCAGAGCTGCCCAAGGGATTCACAGGCCCAGTTGCCAAGTTAGTATATCCAAATCCCCTGGGTAGCTTTGGCAATCTCAGCCTTAATGTAGCTCACCTGAATAGCCCCCTGGAGCTAGGGTGACCAGATGTCCTGATTTTATAGGGACAGTCCCAATTTTGGGGTCTTTTTCTTATATAGGCTCCTATTACCCCCCCACCTCCTGTCCCGATTTTTCACATTTGCTGTCTGGTCACCTTACCTGGAGCCGAGCCAGTATCTGACTCAACCAGGAGACTAGCGAGCAGCTGCCTCCTGTATGATGTATCCATCCCTCATGTAGGGCCTAGGACAGACTAAGGGTGTTATTTGCCAAAGTGCCCATGCGATTAGGGAGCTCACACCCCACTGTAAGGCCGTGGCAGTTCAGCTCCTACTTTTCTTGGCAGCTTCTGAAATGGCCCCATAGGCATTTGGGGCAGCGTTTCTGAAAGCACCAGAGTGACCAAGCCACTTAAGTCCGATCGAAAGGCATTGAATGTAGCTGCCTTCGCTACATAGGATCGTTGGAAAATGCTCCCCTTGGTCTCTCCCTGACATGGCCACTGTCTGCTCACAGCCTCGGGCTGAGGTCCCTGTCACCTACCTTTCTTCACCAGCAGATAAATCAGTGGAGCCAGACATAGGACAGAGAGCCCTGCAATTCCCCAGATGGCCTCCGGGCCCAATCGCCCTCCTGGGAAAACCAGACGAACGTGAACAATCCTGTGGGAGCTGGCACTGAAGAGTTCATGCTGCAGGTCTCCCCACACCGGGGGTCATGCTGGCTGTGTGTCACTTCTGGGTTATGGCTAGGACAGTCCCAGCCATGGCTCAGCTCACACAGGCTTGTCTGTGCTCCCTGCTCCTGCCCAGGTCAACTCCTGACAGCAAAGCCACCACTAGAGACAACCAGGGAGTGATGGAGACCTTGGAGTAAGCATACCCAGAGAGAGCTAGGGTATGTCAGAGACATGGGGCACATTCAGCGCAGAGCGGACATGGGGAAACTAATGCACTGGGATGGGGACCTACAGAGCTACGTAGCAGGGGCTATCGTTCCCAGGATCAGCACCCCCTTGGCCGTTCTCCAGGAGGAGCAGAGCGAGGGGAGATGGGAAAGAGCTAGGAACTACTGCTTGGCGGCAGGGGAGTGTGAGGATATGGAAGCAGGAATGCTGAATGTGAGTCTGGACAATACAGACAGACCCATTTCCCTGGCTAGTGCTGCATACTCTGGGTCTTGGACCATGGCTCCTCGGGCAAGGTTGGTAGATCCACCTTGCTCACTCTAAGGCTAATTCAGCTCTGGAGCAAGCTTTCAAGGGAGGCTGTGGGAGGTTTTTAAGAACAGGTTGGACAAACCCCTGTCAGGGATGATCTAGGTTGACTTGGTCCTGCCTCAGCGCAGGTAGCTGGACCAGGTGACCTCTTGAGGTCCCTTCCAGTCCCACATTTCTATGACACTATGATTACATTCCTGACAAAGGCTTCCCGGCTGGTAGGGGGAAGGGCTGGAGCAGCACTGGACACATCTCCAAGCCCAGCTTTCTCTGCTATTTCCACAGAGTGAGGGATCTTTAGAGGGGCAGCACCCCAGAGCTGCCCTGGCTGGTGGGAAGGTCAGCTGGGTAGTAACAGGCCTGAAAACTTTGGCCCCAAAGATAGTTAGAATTTATTTATTTATTTCTTTATTTTGGTTCTCTGCAGAAAATTGTGATGAAAATGAAAAAAAAACAAGTTTGGTTTTGTCAGCATTTTTGGTGGAAAAATTTCAACTCTTCACCAAACACCAAAAACATTTTTGTTTTGTTTTCAGGGAGTCAGAAAATCACCGAAAAACAACAAATTGTCAACCAAAGACTGAAATATTTTCACTTTTCAATTTACTGACCAAAAATAAAAATGGAAAATTTCCAAGGAAAGTCGAATTTTGCCACAAAACTCTTCATTTGGTCAAAGCCTCAATTTTTCATTGGAAAAAATTATTAATGGAATTCCTAATAGCTCTCCTGTGCAGCCCACCCCTCACACCAGCCCTGGGAGAGAGGCAGGAGGAACTGTGGGGAGACAAACCGATAGTCTGCTGCAGCCCTGGCCACCCGTCTTTTCCCTGGACTCCCCGAAACTCTCTGCAGTGGGGTAGGTTGGAAGGAGATGCTCAGCTGGGACTCCTCTAGCTTCTAGCTCGGCACATTGAAGAAACACCGAATTAGTGCCTCATGGACAGCCCAAAGCACTCAGTGGAAATCTTCCTACTGCCTCTAGTGGGTTGGGAATCTGGCCATTAGAGCTGTAGTTCACGAAAGCTTATGCTCTAATAAATTTGTTAGTCTCTAAGGTGCCACAAGTATTCTTTTTCTTTTTATGGGTACAGACTAACACGGCTGCTACTCTGAAACCTGAATATAAATTATTTACCATCGAGAATTGATTTTTTCTCAGAGCTGCCGCTATTGCTGTGATCAGCATCACTGGAGTGAACACTCCTTTCTGGGAAATAAACACACCAAGAATCACAACATGTTAGCCCCTTTTAGCCAAATCTGTAGATACAGTGAATCAGATACGCGATATCTCCCAGAGCAGATCACTCTTGGTCTGGTGGAACTTTGCCATCCATGAGCTGGTGTAAATCAGCGTCACTGCACTTGTGTCAATGGGCCTGATCCCCATCTGGTGTAAATCGGTGTCATTCCCCTGGAGTCAATGGGCCAGATTCCAGCTGGTGTAATAATAATAACAATCAGTAAGAATCCCCAGCACCTGAAGGCCAAATCTAGGTCTCATTGTGTGGGAGCTTTACAGACATGATAAATGTCAGTCCGTGCTCCAAATTCAAAACCTCATGGTGGATGAGACAGACAAACGGGCCAAGGGATGGGATTGGAAAATGGGGTAACAAGCCTAATAGGCTGTGCACAATCCTGAGCCGCTTCACCAGTGATCATGGCTCACTACCTGCCTCATCATTGCCTGGTTCCCATGGCTGAAACCCACATAATTTTAAAACGCCTGACACCAGCCAGCTGTTCCCTTCCCTCTCCTCACATTGTGTTGGAGTCCAGCATCTCACCTGTTACATTCAAGGTCCAGGGGAGATTGAGACGAGAATTGTTCACCTGGTTCTGGTTGATCCTGTACTGGTACATACATCTAAACTGGCCTGAGTGCCACACAGAGAGTTTATATTGATATAGTGACTGTCCTGGTGTGGTCAATTGGCTGGATATTTCTTTGCCATCCCGACAGAAAATAACTAGAGCAGCTAAACTGTTGGGATGAAGGGAACACTGAGCCAAGACGGAGTCCCCGACCTGAGCTGAAGAGGTGCTCAGGGACAATGTAGGAGAAGGGAAATCACCGGCAACAAGAAAGAGAGACTAAGGGTATGACTACGCCTCAAAACCCTGACACGGCAGCAAGTCTCAGAGTCCCAGTCAACTGGATCAGACTCGTGGGGACACGCTAGGGGGCTAAAAATTGCAGTGTAGACATTTCCGCTTAGACTGGACCTCAGGCTCTTAGACCCAGTAAGCAGGGAGGGCCTCAGAGCCTGGGCTCCAGCCAAAGTGGGAACATCTACACTGCTATTTTTAGCCCCGTAGCTCAAGCCCCACAAGCCAGAGTCAATTGAGCTGGGCTCTGAGATTCATTGCCATGGGGATTTTTGCAGTGTAGATGTGCTCTAAAAACATGCTTCTGAGAGGAGACCAAGAGCCTGACAGGTTTCCCTCCCCACTCTGAACTCTAGGGTACAGGTGTGGGGACCCGCATGAAAGCCCCCCTAAGCTTATTTCTACCAGCTTAGGTTAAAACTTCCCCAAGGCACAAATTCTTTGCCCTTGGAGGGTATGCTGCCACCACCAAGTGAATTAACAAAGACTCAGGGAAAGGACCACTTGGAGTTCCTGTTCCCCCAAAATATCCCCCCAAGCCCTTACACCCCCTTTCCTGGGGAGGCTTGAGAATAATATCCTAACCAATTGGTTACAAAGTGATCACAGACCCAAACCCCTGGGTCTTAGGACAATAGAGAAATCAGTCAGGTTCTTAAAAGAAGGATTTTATTTTAAAAAAAGGTAAAAATCACCTTTGTAAAATCAGGATGGAAAATAATCTCACAGGGCAGTCAGATTCAAACACAGAGGATTTCCCTCTGGGCAAAACTTTAAAGTTACAAAAGAAAACCAGGAATACACCTTCCTCTCAGCACAGAGAAAATCACAAGCCAAAACAAAAGTAAGCTAACTCATTCCTTGCTAGTACTTATTAATTCTAATGGAGTTGGATTGCTTGCTTTCTTGATCTCTCTCCGACAGGCACACAGAACAGACCGACAAAGCCTTCCCCCGCCCCGATTTGAAAGTATCTTGTCCCCGTATTGGTCCTTTTGGTCAGGTGCCAGTCAGGTTACCTGAGCTTCTTAACCCTTTACAGGTAAAAGGATTTTGTGCCTCTGGCCAGGAGGGATTTTATAGTACTGTATACAGGAAGGTTGTTACCCTTCCCTTTATATTTATGACAGAGCCTCTGTTCTCTGCAGCGTTAACTCGAGTTATGACTCAAAGGTTGCTCCTAACTTAAGTCCTGTCCATATACAAATCCCTTAACTCAAGTGTGGTGATGCTCTTATCAGGAGCTGGCCAGCCCAAGAGGGGTATGTGCTAAAATGTGAGGGAGCACAAAGCTTCAGCTTTTACCACAACAACTGTAGTGTGGACACAGGCTAGCACCACTCAAGTACCAATAGTCCTCCAGTGCCTTCCCATAGTTCCCCTAGTGTGCCCAGAAAGGACAGACAAGTTCTCCCACTATTCATCTCTCAGAGCCGTGGGACAGGCCCCCAGAAGCCATAGCCCCACACTCGGGGGAGTGCAGAACCAGCGTGGGCACAGCAGCACCAGCATTGCTGTTCTCACATGAGCTCGGCTAATTCGAGAGGAGTCACTGGAGTGCGGATAACTCGAGTTAGCTCTGCAGTGAAGGCAGACCCAGGCAGGGAACTAAGTGTAAGCAGAGTCAGGATGAGCTCTACCCTGACATCTGGTGGCGAGTCATGGTGGGTTGTGGAAAAGAACTTCAGGGGCTGATCTCATTTGCATAGGCACACCCACCCTGCCTAGATGGTCACTTTGGCTGCTGTAGGAGCCCCAGTTTCTCTGTTATTGGGGCAGGAATAAACTGTTATTATCCTGATTATGTGAATCAAGGACAGTGGAACTGTACTCGGCCTTTTGTTATGATGGAGGGACTCACCATCAACTCAGCACTCGCTAGGCAAGGGTCATGGGTTCCAAAACCCAGTGGAGGGAGAGAGGCTGGTGACAGGTATTAATACTTGGTGGTATGGGCCCCCTGGTGAGGGTCTTACATGCTAATTGCACTTCCCCCTCTCTCCACTGTGGAATATCAGAGCTAATTTTGATTCCATTAGGAGTCTAGTTACAGGCTGCTGAGCTGAATTCACTTTGGGCTAATGGTGCACCGGCACTGAGGCTCCCCTACTACAAGCTGAAATCACAAAAGAGCTAAACATACTAAGAGCTGAAATCACTGAGTGTTGTGTTAAGTAGTGGGGGAGCCTGAAGATATATGGTGGAGCAGAGCAGTTTGTTGGATGCCTGGAGCAGCTCATTGGGGTGGCTGGCAGAGCGGAGACCAATGGAGAGGTGGGGCAATCAGCTTTGGACCACATAAGGTGCCCCTTAAACCCCCCCCCCCCATCTCTACCCAGGTTGAGAGGCAAAACTCTGCAGATAAACTTTTGAATTCTGCGGCTGCTCTGACCAGGGACAGAGACTTTTGGGTTGTTGGACTTTTGGGACTTTGGGTGATTTTGGGTTGCTGGACTCAAGAACCAAAGGGAAAGGACATGCCCCAATTTGCTTGGGGTGGGTTTTTGCTCATGGGTTGTGTTATGAATCCTGTTGGTGGTGTTTCCCCAACATAATGCCACATTGTTTCTCTCTGTTATTAAAAGGCTTTTGCTACACTCAGACTCTGTGCTTGCGAGAGGGGAAGTATTGCCTCTTGGAGGCACCCAGCAGGGGTGGTATATATTTGTCCCAGGTCACTGGGTGGGGGCTCAAGATGCTTTTGCATTGTGTTATTGGAATGGAACCCCTAGATACTGAACCCGGCCCTTGTTGCTGCCAACTCTGATGGGCAGAAGGGTTACATAAGCATTAGTGATGAATTAATGAGAAATACACTTCGCTGATGGAATGAGCCATCTCTCTTCACATTGGAATAAAACTAAATACGGTGCAATGCAGGAGATTTAAGACAAATTCATTCTAGTGCAGTGTCCGGGTCTCATTAACTCACTCCTGTATTAGCACCAAGTCTGCCAAGATTCACACATGGAAAGTTTGTTAAACATGTATCTCAGCGACACTGGGTCAGATCCCCGGCTCGTGTAAATCAGCCCTGCTCCATTTGAGTCAACAGAGCTAAGCTGATTTATACTTGATGAGGATCTTGTCCAAGTGTCTTTAATTTTAATGAATGTTTATGGTCTTCCATTTACAGTGTGATTACTAGGATTTCAGGCAGGAATCATGCAAGAGGCATTCCCCACCCATCCCCCTCCTACACCTCCCCAGCCGCCCTCCTATTGCCATTGTCTGGGAGTTTCAAGTGAGCTGTAGCTCACGAAAGCTTATGATCAAATAAATTGGTTAGTCTCTAAGGTGTCACAAGTACTCCTTTTCTTTTTACTCCTTTCTATGTCTCCCCTTCATCCATGTTTCTTGTGCTTTCACTCACCTGGGGAGCTGCAGGGCTCTTGGCCTGTGACCCCAGCACCTGCACCAGACAGCAAGAGAGGGGTGAGTGGCAGACACAGCAGCTCTAACTATATACACAGCCACGCTGGGGTGACATTAACCTTGATAATCCCATGTTAGCCCTTGATAACCTTGATAATCCCATGTTAGGGGTAATGCAAGAGCCCTAGGCTCCGATCCCTCAGTAAGATCTGTGTTGATTCAAGCCCAAGATCAAGACCCTTCACTCTATCCATCGGTTACTGTGCAATTTACAAGGTGCCATGCTAATCCCAGAAGTTATAAAACATCCCCTATTAGATCAGCCCATCTCTCTGACACGCCAACCCAGAATATTTTCTAGGGTTCCTTATCATCCTGTACGTCCTTGTAAAATTCCTCTGACTGCGCTACCTGAGGACCTCCCACACAGCCATTAATTTAGCCTTCTAGAGCTCCCAGAGGGCAGGGGCGGGTTATTATCCCCATTTCCCAGGTGGGGAAGTGAGACACAGACTGAGTGGTTTCCCTGTGGAAGTTAGAACTGGGACTGGGGCTAAGGCCCTTTGAGACCAATTCCAGCACCTTAGTCACAAAACCAGCCTCTGCTTTCAACCCAACGTGTTCTAAAGATCCCAAATGCCGGGGTTCACTCCCCTTCCCCCAGGAGCTTGCACAGTCACCCTGGACCCAGAGCAGGTGGGGCTGAGGTGGAATGCACAATCTGAGCACTGCCCCAGTGCGTGTCTGTGGCAATGCCTGGTGGGACATTTGTAAGCATGTAAGAGACAGAACTGGGAAGAAAAAAAGTGTTCAATTTTTTTTAAAAAAAGCCTTTTTTAGAAAATGAAAAGTTTTGGTATCAATGGTAAAAGGCTTCATCTGGGTATCGTGTGTAGCCCTGGTCACCCACCTGGTCACTGGATAGCCTGAGTCACCCCACCTGGATACCATGCACAGTCTCGGTCACCCCACCTGGGTACCATGTGCAGTCCCTGTCACCCCACTTGGATACCATGTGCTGCCCTGGTCATCCCACCTGGGTACCATGTGCTGCCCTGGTTATCCAATCCTCAAAGTTGAGGTAGCTCAGAAAAATTACAGAGTGGCCAAAGGAAACATGAAAAATATAAAAATGAGAAAAGAGGGGAAAACCTGGCCACTCTTTCTTCTGTTGCAGGTTGGGTAACCAGGACTGCCTATGGTGCCCAAGTGGGATGAAGGGGGCTACACACCGTACCTAGGTGGGGTGACCAGGGTTGCACATAATAAATGGGGCATTGTTCATTGTGTTGCATTCAGAGGGAAGAAAAAAGGGAAACTGGGTTAAATGAAAATTCAAAAAAAAAATAATTTCTAAATTTCAAATGCTTTCAAAAATATTCCTTTTTTTTTTTTTTTACAAAAGCAAACATTCCTTTCATTTGGAACCCCATGAAATGGCAACAACTTTGAAATTTAATAAGGTGTCATAAAAGGGTTTTTATACAGCTCCATTTTGGAACATAAACCCCAGGGACTTTCAATGGCCTTTGCACTCCTACATCACTCAGGCGGTTTTGAAAATCCCACCCACAGCCACTAAGTCCATGCTAACATCACATTTCTGACAAAAATATTGTATTAGGTAATAAAATGTTGTTGTTCTCAGAGTTACGCTCTATCTGTGACGGGATGGAGTGGGGACATATTGTGTAATGTCTGCACTGTTGAAAGGAACATGGCTTGCGTGAGGAGGAGTTTGAACTGGATTTTATAGTAATATCAATATTCTACATGATCAAAATGGAGTGTTTAATAATGTATAACCTTTGATCCTGATCTTGCAAACAATTAAACACACACATAACTGTATTCGTGAGAGTAGTGCTGTTGACTTCAATGTTACTGCTCACATGAGCAAAGTTATGCATGTACAAGATTGGGGTTTTAGGGGAATAGCCAGAGTTGGTGTAAATTGGTATAGCTCCATTAAATTCACTTGAGTTATAGGACTTTATGCCAGCAAAAAGCCTTAGTCTGGTGCTTTAAAATTCACCCAGTATTTGCGTTATTTGTTCTAACAAATCCTAATGTAAGTTTCTCAGTGAGAAATGTATGTGTCTAAAGTATTTATTATTATTTATTATTATTATTTCAAACACATCTGGAGTCTAAACTGTGGCTTTTATATCCCAATCAAGCAAATAATAAGAATTGTCTAGAGCTTTAAAGACAAAAACAAGTGTCTGCGGGTTATAATGGGTTAATAAACCCCCTGTGAATAAATGCCATTGGCCCTAATCCTGCAGTTGAACTGCCGGTGCCCATTCAGATCCAGCTGCAGGGCTCAGGATACCTCAATAACAATATAGAGCCTGATCCTCAGCAGGCATAAGTTGGAATTCTCCATCGACATCAGTGAAGCTGCTTTAAACTAGCTGAGGATCTGGCCCATTGTACCACATGATCCCCATGACACCAAAACCGGCATACATTGCCAGCCCATGTCATCTGCATTATTGCCTGAATTGCAGTGGATGCTACTAAGAGAAATGCTGAAGCAAGTAAAAGCAATAAATCAGCCTCCTTGCCTAACTCATCATTAGCCTCATTTTTTTACTTCAGAATTTGGAAATTTTAAACATTTCAACCAGTTATGTAATTGATCAAAAAACGGAAGTGTGGGGAAATTCAGTGGGAAAATTATCCTGATTTTATTTGTAAATTTTGAAATTTCCTGGAAATTTTGAGCAGCTCTCAGTCCTGTGTTTTTCCCTGACTTGGTTAATCTTTCTGAAATATCTGGTTACATCGGGGACACCAAATATGTGCCCTGGGTCTCACCATGGCTATCGATGGAAAGCCCCAATCAGGAATCTTACAAAGTTTAGATATTTGCAAGACAGGCTTAAAGTCTCCATTAAAGTTTAAGAAATTTGTTCTAATAATAAAGCACTCCTCACCCATGTAACCTGCTGAAAACATAGAACACGAACATTAATGATCTTCACAACATTTTCTCACTGTCTCTACTTTCCTAATCAGCTTCGACTCTTTCTCCTTGTCCCTGAAATGAGCTCCGCACAGCCAGCCCTAACCCAGTCATTTCCTGATTTGTAACCTCAATATTATCCTTTTAATGCAGGTCCATTCTATGTACTATTAAAGATCTGCTCACCGGCTCAGACTTTCAAAGCTCTGTAGGTGATTTGGATGCTCAGTTGCCATGAATTTGAACATGGTGTCCAAATCCCTTAGGTAGCTTTGAAAATCTCAGCCACAGGGTATAGTATATTTGTGAGTACAATACACACACACGGGGGCATTATATATAAAGTAGAATAGCTAATTATCAAAACAGTGTTCTGAGGGTTAAATATTCTGTCAGAAATTGGTAAGAAACTTTGGCCCACAAATTTCAAACCAGCTTTTAAACCCAACATGAAATAACTGTTTAGAGCTCAGTATAATATTCACGTGCAGCTGTTCATTTAAACCATTTTTACCATAAATTCCCCTCCCCCCAGGCTGGTCCCCACATCCCCCAGAGCCCAGACTGCCACCCCCCAAGCCCCTAGGCAGAGAGCTCACTGCACACTCACAGAGTAGCCACAGCAGGATCATGGGGGGATCGAGAGCCGAAAACTCAGCCTGAATATCCAATGGCAACATCTCATCTAGGTCTCTGATGAGCAGCCACAGGGGCTCTGTGCCCCAGGTCCCTCCTTCTCCCCTCCTTCTTCTGGCCCGGACAGGCCCTGGGCTCTTGTAGCGTATCTGAGAAAGGTCCTGATGTGTCTGTGGCCAAAAGGGCCCTCCCCCCATGAGATGAGAATGGAAACATTATTCAGCACCACCACCCCCGCATCTGGTCTCTGCATCAGGGAGAGTTGGACCCCCTGGTTTCCCATAGAAACTTCCCTGGGACAGGCTCAGTCCTGCTGAGCCAAAACTAGTGAATTTCTAACCCATTCCCAGGAAAAGGGCAAATTCCTCATGACAATTGCCGCCTTTTTCCCACTAGCTCCAGCTGCGGGTCTCCCCTGAGTTGGGAGACAAAAGGACATGTTCTTGACATGAGCTGGTGTCTGTCTCGGCGTCTCCACCCTCCACAGCCTGCTGCACGCACCACTGCTAGGGCGGGCGTTGTGTGGGGGGGTGACTTTATCTCAAAATGATGCACAGGGGTCATTAACATCTGTTCTGAGCTCCCGGCCTCTTCTGGTAGTGCAGCTCTCACTCCACTGGCCTCTTCACTGCGCCCCCTCAGCCCTGCCCCCAGGGGCCGTGTGTCCCTGTCACACTGACCCAGGCCTGCTCGGCCCAGGCATATGGATCTGCCAGACACTGCAGCTGTAGAACAACCAGACATGGAGAGGGAGGGAATGAAAACCCAGCATGCCCCAGGTGTTCGAGTAAAGGGGACCTGGGACACTGGCATCACACGGAATATGGGGACTATGCCGGTAACACCAGGACATGGTCTCTGTACAGGACTCCCTTTGGCTGAGGGTCATACAAAGGCCAGGGATTGGCTGGGCACAGGACCTTAGCATTGGAAAGCTAATGTTGTGCCAATATTTAAAAAGTGTAAACGGGATGACCCAGATAATTATAGCGCTGTCAGTCTGATGGAGTAGCTAGAATTAAAGGAGGGTAATATAAGAACGTAAGAATGGCCAATGGTCCATCTAGTCCAGTATCCTGCCATCTGGCAGTGGCTGGTGCCAGATGCTTCAGAGGGAATGAACAGAACAGGGCAGCTATAAAGTGACCCATCCTCAGTCATCCAGTCCCAGCATCCGGCAGTCAGTGATTTAAAGACTCCCAGCACATGGGGTTGTGTTACAGGCCATCCTGGCTAATAGCCATTGATGGACCTATCCTCCATGAACTTATCTAATTGTTTTTTGAGCCCCATTATACTTTTGGCTTTCACAACATGCCCAGCAATGAGGGCATGAGGGTTGAGGGTTCATTGTGGGAAGAAGTCCTTCCTTTTGTTTGTTTTATACCTGACAGCTATAAATTTAATTGGGTGTCCACTGGTTCTTCTGTTATGTGAAGGGGTAAATAACACTTCCCAATTCACTTTCTCCACACCAGTCATGATTTTATACACTTCTATCATATCCCCTTTAGTCATCTCTTTTCTAAGATGAACAGTCCAAGTCTTTTTAATCTCTGCTCATCTGGAAGCTATCCCATAGCCCTAATCATTTTTGTTGCCCTTCTCTATCCTTTTCCCAATTCTAATGTATCTTTTTTGAAATGAAGTGACCAGAACTGCACGCAATATTCAAGGAGTGGGCATGCCATGTATTTATATAATGATGTTTGTTAGTTTCAGTATCCTTGATTGTTCCATATTATTTTATATTCATATAGTGGCATTATGATATTTTCTGTCATACTATCTATCCCTTTCCTAATGGTTCCTAACATTTCGTTAGCTTTTTTGACTGCCAATGAATACTCAGCAGATGTTTTCAGAGAACTATTCAAGATCTCTTTCCTGAGTGCTAACAGCTAATTTACACCCCATCATTTTGCTTGTATAGTTGAGATTATGTTTTCCAATATGCAATACTTTGCATTTATCAACACTGAATTTTATCGGCCATTTTGTTGCCCATTCACCCATATTTGTGAGATCCCTTTGTAAGTCTTTGCAGTCTGCTATGGATTTAACTGTATAATTTTGTATCATCTGCAAACTTTGCCACTTCACTGTTTACCTCCTTTTCCAGATCATTTATGAAAATATTGAGCAGCACTGATCCCAGTACCGATCCCTGGGGAACACCTCTATTTATGTCTCTGCATTCTGAAAACTGACCGTTTACTCCTACCCTTTGTTTCCTGTCTTTTAACCAGTTACTGATCCGCGAGAGGACCTTCCCTCTTATCCCATGACCCCTTACTTTGCTTAATAGCCTTTGGTGTGGTACCTTGTCAAAGGCTTTCTGAAACTCCAAGTACATTATATCCACTGGATCCCCCTCGTCCACATGTTTGTTGACCCCCTCAAAGAATTCTAGTAGATTGGTGAGGCATGATTTCCCTTTACAAAAGCCATGTTGACACTTCCTCAACAAATCACGTTCATCTCTGTGTCCGATCATTCTGTTCTTTAGAATCATAGAATCATAGAATATCAGGGTTGGAAGGGACCCCAGAAGGTCATCTAGTCCAACCCCCTGCTCGAAGCAGGACCAATTCCCAGTTAAATCATCCCAGCCAGGGCTTTGTCAAGCCTGACCTTAAAAACCTATAAGGAAGGAGATTCTACCACCTCCCTAGGTAACACATTCCAGTGTTTATTGTAGTTTCAACCTATTTCTCTGGCTTACCAGCCTGTAACTGCCAGGATTGCTTCTGGAGCCTTTTTGAAAAATCAGAGTTATATTAACTATCCCCCAATAATCTGGTACAGGGGCTGATTTAAGCAATAGGTTACATACCACATTTAGTAGTTCTGCAATTTCATATCTGAGTTCCTTCAGAACTCTTGGGTGAATGTCATTTGGTCCTGATGTCTTATTACTCTTTAATTTATCAAACTTGTTCCAAACCCTCCTTAATCTGGGACAGTTCCTCAGATTTGTCACCTAAAAAGAATGGCTGAGGTGTGGGAATCTCCCTCACGTCATCTGCAGTGAAGAATCCTAGAATCATAGAATCTTAGGGTTGGAAGGGACGTCAGGAGGTCATCTAGTCCAACCCCCTGCTCAAAGCAGGACCAATCTGATGCAACAAATTAATTTAGCTTCTCCATAACAGCCTCGTTTTCCTTGTGTGCTCCTTTAGCAGCTCAATCGTCCAGTGGCCCCACTGATTGTTTGGCAGAATTCCTGATTCTGATGTACTTAAAAAAAAATGCTGCTGTTTTTTGTGCCTTTTGCTAGTTGCTCTTCAAATTTTTTTTTTTTGGCTTAATTATACTTTTACACTTGACTTGCCAGAGTTTTGTTCCTTTCTATTTTCCTCAGTAGGATTTGACTTCTAATTTTAAAAAGTTTTTTTTTTTTGTCTCTAACCGCCTCTTCTATTCTGTTGTTTAGCCATGGTAGTATTTTTTTTGGTCCTCTTAATTTTTCTTTCTTTTTAATTTGGCATATACATTGAGTTTGAGCCTCTCTTGTGGTGTTTTTAAAAAGTTTACATGCTGCATGCAGGTATTTCATTCTTGTGACTGTGCCTTTTTCTTTCCATTTAACTAGCCTCCTAATTTTTGTGTCATTTCCCTTTTTGAACTTAAATGCTATTTCCCCTCTAGAAGGTTGTTAAATTCAATTATATTATGGTTGCTATTACCAAGTGGTTCAGCTATATTCCCCCCTTGGACCAGATCCCGTGCTCCACTTAGGACTAAATCAAGAATTGCCTCTCCCCTTGTGCTTTCCAGGACTAGTTTCTCCAAGAAGCAATCATTAACAGTGTCTAGAAATGTTATCTCTGTATTGCATTCTAAGGTAACATGTACCCAGTCAATATGGGATAACTGAAATCCCCCATTATTACTGAGTTTTCTATTGTTGTAGCCTGTCCAATCTCCCAGCGCATTACATAATCACCATCATCCTAGTTAGGTGGTTGGTAGTATAATCCTGCTGCCATCTTCTCATTATTCTGGCATGGAATTTCTATCCATAGAGATTCTATGGTGCAGTTTGATTCATTTAAGACTTTTACTGTATTTGACTCTATGCTTTCTTTCACACATAGTGCCACTTACCCACCAGCGTGACCTGCTCCGTCTTTCCTACATATTTTGTACCCTGGTAATATCATGTCCCATTGATTATCATCATTCCACCAAGTTTCTGTGATGCCTGTTATATCAATATCCTCATTTAACACCAGGCACTCAAGTTCATCCATCTGAATATTGAGACTTCTAGCATTTGTATAAAAGCACTTATCAAATTTGTCAAAATTTAGTTGTCTGCCTTCATGTGACGTAATTGAATGGGACTCTTTTTCATTTGATAGTTTCTCTTCATTTCCTACCTGTACTTGATCAACCTCTGTCCTCTCGCTTTACTAGGATATAGAGAATCCCCATTAATAGATCCTCCCTTACAGGATGTTTCTATCCGAACCACGCGCTCCTCTGCACCCATAGGCTTTCCCCAGTCCTTAGTTTAAAAACTCCTCAACAGCCTTTTTAATTTTATATACCAGCAATCTGATTCCATTTTGGTTTAGGTGGAGCCCATCCGACCTGTATAGACTCCTCTTTTCTCAGAAGGTTCCTAATAAACCCTATTCTGTCTGTTAGGACATAGATATTCAGGCCTGTCTGTAAAGGCCTATACTCTAAGAATTTAGGTGTATTCTTATCACTTAGCTAGTTATAGAGGTATAAAAAAAAGAATCAAAGTCACTGTCTGCCAGTGTATGAGCCTTCTCTTACTATGACAGTCTGAGGCCCTGTTCTTAGGCTAAGGCCTTTGGCTAAGCAGCAGAGGCAGCCATAAACTGGGAAGTGAACGGTCACATCTTCACATTCCAAACTAGTCACATTGAAATAAGGTGCTATTGGGCTGTTAGGAATATAATCCTGTCCTGATAGTGCCTATCGCCTCCAGAGAAAGGGAAGTGCCTAGAAGATGTAAAAGGAAACTTAGTTTGATAGCATCTGTCTGGCAAGAACTCACTTATCAATAGCTGGGATGTGAAATCCTCATTTCTGTGTTTGTTCTATCACTGTAGTCCCCATTTCCCAATTGTTTGTCTGTATAATCTCTGTCTGGTTCTGTGATTGTTCCTGTCTACTGTATAATTAATTTTGCTGGATGTAAACTAATTAAGGTGGTGGGATATAATTGGTTACATAATCATGTTACAATATGTTAGGACTGGTTAGTTAAATTTCAGGAAAATGATTGGTTAAGGTATAGCTAAGCAGAACTCAAGTTTTACTATATAGTCTGCAGTCAATCAGGAAGTGAGTGGGGTAGGTGGGAAATGGGAACAGGGAATGGGGGTGGGAAAATTGGAATCATGTTTTGCTAAAGGGAGAAATGGGAACAGGGAATGGGGGTGGGGAAATTGGAATCATGTTTGGATAAGGGCAGGAATGGGAACAGGGACACAGGTGTAAGGCTTTGCGGTGTCAGAGCTGGGAAGGGGGACACTAAGGAAGGAAACTGGAATCATGCTTGCTGGAAGTTCACCCCCATAAACATTGAATTGTTTGCACCTTTGGACTTTGGGTATTGTTGCTCTCTGTTCATGCGAGAAGGACCAGGGAAGTAAGTGGGTGAAGGAATAAGCCCCCTAACACTGTCCTTCAAACACCATTGTCTCATCCATGCATTGAGACCCTGCAGTTCTGCCTGTCTAACTGATCCTGAGCATGGAACTGGAAGCATTTCAGAGAATGCTACCACTGAAATTCTGAACTTTAATCTCTTACCTAGCAGCCTAAGTGTGGCCCCCAGGACCACTCTCCTACCTTTCCCTATGTCACTTGTACCTACATGTACCACAACCACCAACTCCTCCCCAGCACTGCACTAAGCCTGTCTAGATGTCTCAAGAGATCCACCACCTTTTCACCCAGCAGGCAATTCACCATGCGGTTCTCCTGGTCATCACAAACCCAACTATCTATCTAATGATTGAATCCCCCATCACTATTACCCATCTCTTCTAGAGGGGTATCCTCAGTGCGAGAGGACACTGTGACATCATCTAAAAGTTGGGTCTCAATGATGGGCTGATTTCCCTCTGCTCCAGCTTGATGTTCTCCTTCCCCAAGATTTTCATCCTCCTCAACAGCACAGAGGCTGCCACCCTCGGGGTGGGACTGCTCTACTGTGTCCCAGAAAGTCTCCTCTATGTACCTCTCTGTCTCCCTTAGCTCCTCAAGTTCAGCTACTCTGGTTTCAAGAGCCTATACTCATTATCTGAGACTCATGAGTTGCTTGCACCAAATGCCACAAGGCAGGTAATTGTACATGCTGCATTCAGTGCCCTAAACTGGATAGCCCCCACTCTGCTGCTGGACTTCTGCCAGCATTCTTTTTAGTCTTGCCGGGTTTCTTTGTTTGTTTGTTCTTTGTGTGGGGATTATTTGGGGGGGGTGAGGAGGGAGTTTTTGGCATAAACTCAGACAATACTTGTTAGGTGTATCTGGCTCTCACACTCTCTGCCTTAACTCCCTAACAAAACTCCCTGTTTGTTGCCCCTGTTGGCTAGCTCCTTGCTCACAAGCTGTCTTTTTAAATCCCTGTTCTCCCTGAGTTCACCCCGCCCCTTGTCAAGCATCCAAAAGGGATTAGGGATCAAAACATGTCAGGTTAGAGAGTCCTTAGGAAGCTCTCAGCCGTTCTTAGAAGGCAACTAGACTCAGCACACAGCCTCACAAACAGACCTCCCTATAAACTTCATTCAAGCAGGCACACGGCAAGCAGACAAGCCCACAACACCAAACAAACTACCAGGCAGCAACTCACGCCAAGGGTCATGTGGTCACTCCTCCTTCCCCTGGAGAATTCCCTCACAAAATTCCCCTGCTTTTTGCTTCTCCTGTTAGCTATCTTTTTTTATGAGATTTCTAAATTGATTGGTAAAGGTAATAGTGCTGATGTAATAGACTTAGACTTCTGTACTTGAGTTGGTACCACATTTTGATAAAAAACTCAAACGATATAAAATTGACATGGCCCACATTAAATGGATTAAAAACTGGCTGACTGAAAAGTCTCAAAATGTAATTGTAAACAGGGAATCATCATCGAGTGGGTGTGTCTTCAGTGGGGTCCCACAGGGATCAGTTCTTGGCTCTGAACCAGTTAACATTTTTATTAATAACCGAAAGAAAACACAAAATCATCACTGAAAAAGTTTTTAGATGACACAAAAATAGGGAGAGGGGTTAATAATCAAGGGTACAGGTCACTGATACAAAGCGCATTCTGGATCGCTAGGTGAGCTGGGTGCAAGCAAACAGTATGTATTTAATATGGCCAAATGTAAATGCATACATCTAGGAACAAGGAATACAGGCCATACTTACATGATGCGGGACTCTATCCTAGGAAGCAGTGACACTGGAAAAGATATGGGTGTCATGGTGTATCAGCTGCACAGGAGTTCCCAGGGTGACACTGTGGCCAAAAAGGCAAATGCAATCCTTGGATGCATAAACAGGGGAATCTTGAGTAGGAGCACAGAGATTATTTTACCCCTGTATTTGGCACCGGTGTGACCCCTGCTGGAATCCTGTGTCCAGTTCCAATGTCCACAGTTCAAGAGACATAAATTGGAGACAGTTCAGAAAAGATCCATAAGAATGATTAATGGATTAGAAAACCTGCCTGATAGTCATAGACGCAAAGAGCTCCATCTCTTTAGCTTAACAAAGAGAAGGTTAAAGGGTGACCTGATCACAGTCTGTAAGTGCCTACATGGGGAACAAATATTTAATAATAGGCTCTGAATTTAGCAGAGAAGGTCTAACATGATCCAATGGCTGGACGTTGACGCTAGCCAAATTCAGACTGGAAATAAGACATAAATTAACCATTGGCACAATTTACCAAGGGTCATGATGGATTCTCCGTCACTGACAACTTTTAAATTAAGAAAAGGAGTACTTGTGGCACCTTAGAGGCTAACCAATTTATTTGCGCATAAGCTTTCGTGAGCTACAGCTGCATCCGATGAAGTGAGCTGTAGCTCATGAAAGCTTATGCTCAAATAAATTGGTTAGTCTCTAAGGTGCCACAAGTACTCCTTTTCTTTTTGCGAATACAGACTAACACGGCTGTTACTCTGAAACTTTTAAATTGAGATTGGATGGGTTTTTCTAAAAGCTCTGCCCTAGGGATTACCCTGCTGGAACGCTCCTCGCTTAGGCCGGCCGACAAAGTCACCTCCCAGTGGGGCCAGTGAATGCGGCTGGGGGGCAGGGCTTGGAAGAGTGGGTCTCTGGGGGGGGCCACTGGGCAGTGGGAGTTTCTGGGGTCACTGGCAGTGGGGGGTGGGGAAGGTGTGTGTGTGTTGGGGTGCTGGGCAATGGGGGTTCTGTGGGTGGAGGGGCGCTGGGTGGTGGGACAAAGAAAAGTTAAAAGTGGCAGGGTATCTCCGTCACCCGCCACAGTTAGGAGCTCTGAGCCACTGCAGAGGCGGGGGCCCCCGGAGCTCCTGGCCACTGCAGGCAGTGAGTTGGGAGGCTCCAAGCCACTACAGGCGGCGAGGTCCCCCTGCAGGTCCTGGCTCTGAGCACCTGCAACTAGGGACGCCCCAGGTATAAATCTGGCCCTGGGCAAGTCCTTTAAAACATCACAGCATGGAGACTGAGTTTGAGTGAAAACAATAGTAAGGTTATTATCAAAGATAAAGTGTTAAGAGATACCGAGAGAATGGAGATACAAATGGTTACATACAAAACAAAAAGTATAACATGCTTCTTAGAGCCTAAACTTAATGTTCACAGGCTGAAATCCTTGTCTAAAGTCTTTTCCCCCAAAGCAATCTCCCAGCACCACCAGCCAGCACAGCTGGGAACCACCTTCCATAAATGCAAAAAGCGCTGTCCATTTTGCTTCATCAGTGGTGGATAAAGATGAGCCCTTTTGCCTTCTTCTTGTATTCCCTATATTTGTTGCTTAGTCTCCAGAGTCAGGACAAACCCCTGTGGGCCAGAGAATCCCATGCAGCGATCCCTGCATCCAGCCCATGTCTGTGGTGGAGCTGGAGAGTGTCTTCTAGTAACAACAGTCTTGATTTACAAACACCGAGTGTTGAAGCATCCCCCATGTCCCCAATGTCAAAGGCTCCTCAGACAGACCAGCCGCCCCCTAACACTGCACAGAAACCCAGGCTCGGGGCTGGCTCCCAGGGACAACCATGCTGAGTCACCAGCTCCACATTCTGCCTCTCACTCTGTCTCTTGGGGGCTCTCCCAGCAGCTCTTCCCATCTCCCCTGGCTGAGCCAGCAGCCCCAGCCTGGAGCAGCATGGCTGGGAGACACCAACATTCATGCAGGAGAGTGAACAATTGGGGATTTCTGGGATATGTCTTTTATTTTGTCTTGAGAAGCCCAGAATGAGACGTGAGCCAAGCAGAGACCTCCATGGTTTGATCGCTCTCTGACATGGACCGAGGCAGCCCTTTGTTAGGGGATAACATCGTCCCCTCCATGGAACGCAGTGGACAGGCCGTTTCTGAGTTCAGCAGGAATGTGGACATTGGAACGGCCCCAGAGAGTGACCTGCCCTTTCCTACATCCAGGGGCACAGACAGTCCGTAGACATAAGGAAGGGGCAGTGGAGTCTAGTGACACTAGGATTCCCAAGTTTCTAATCGCAGAAAACCGAACACCCTTGCCCAGCACCTTGCCCGTCCCCTTCCCAAAGCCCTGCCCCTGCCCAGCCCCTTTTTCAAATACCCCACCCCTGCTCACTCCATTCCCTCTCCATCCGTGGCTTCCTCTCCCCCACCTTCGCTCATTCGCCTATTTGCTCTGGGCTGTGGCAGGGGGTGGGGTTGCAGAAGGGGGGTGCAGGCTCAAGCTGGAGGTGCAGGCTCTGGGGTGGGGCCAGGGATGAGGGGTTTAGGGTGTGGGAGAGGGCTCTGGGCTGGGGGTGTGGTCAAGGGGTTCAGAGTGTGGGAGGGGGCCTCCAGGATGGGGCAGAGGGTTGGGGTGTGGGAGGGGGTTTGGGCTCCAACTGTGGGTGTGAGCTATGGGGTGGGGCCAAGGATGAGGGGTTTGGGGTACAGGAGGGGGCTCCAGGCTGGGGCCAAGGAGTTTGGACTGCAGGAGGGGACTCAAGGCTGGGGCAAGGGGTTGGGGTGTGGGAGGAAGTGAGGGGTGCAGACTCTGGGCGGTGCTTATCTCAGGTGGCTCCCGGAAGCGGCCGTCATGTCCCTCCAGCTCCTAGGGGCCGGGACGGCCATGGGGGCTCTGTGTGATGCCCACAGGCACAGCTCCCGCAGCTCCCATTGGCCATGGTTCCCGGACAATGGGAGCTGCAGAGCCGGCGCTCAGGGTGGGGACAGTGCTTGGAACTGGGCAGGGAGCCTGCCATCCCCACACCATATTTGTACTGGAATATGACATGGTGTCAGAAGTAAACTAGAACCAGAGGAGAACAGAAACAGAAGGAAAACAGCAACAAAGTTTGCAGACAGAAGGAACAAAGCAATAAAGGTTGCAGGATCTCATCAACATGTCATTCTTCAAACCTCCAGGGAACTTCACCTGTGACAAACCTTCACAATGGACAAACTGGAAACAATATTATGCAAGATTTCATATTGCAAAAAGGCTCCACCAAGAATCAGGAAATATACAGGTATCTTCTGTAATTTATGCTATGGGGCAACAAGCAGAGCATATCTTTAAATCCTTTGACTTTACTGAAGACAGTCACAAAGAAGACTGTGAAGAGTTCTGGCTATGCTTGATGCCTACTTTAGAGCTCAGAGAAACATGGTTGATGAAAGATCCCATTTCCACCAGAGAATTCAAGATGCAGGGGGGAATGTTGACCGTTTGATTAGAGCTCTGCATACATTGGTTGAAAACTGTGACTTTGGGAATGCAAAATATGAAAATCTCAGAGACAGGCTGGTTATCAGATTAACAGATAAAATAAAATTCACAGCAGCTACACCTGAAGAGAGATTTAACCCTACACACAGATATACAGAAAACCAAGCAGTCTGAGCTGGTGAGACAGCAAAACCAAGAGCCATTTGCCACACTTGAAAAACAAGAAGCTATCTTAGAAGCTGTTAACAGATGCAACAGGAGCGCTAAAATCATTGCCATGAGACCCCTGAGGCCAGGAGAGAGAACTTCCAGGCTAAACAGGGCAAATCGCAGCCTACATGCATAAGGTATGGAAAAAGTCATAGCCCAAAAGACTCACTGTGTAATACATGCATAAAATATGGACATTTTGCAGCTGTTTGCTGCACCAAAGCCGTCAGAGAGTTGACTCATAGTACAGACAATTGGTTCTGGGATCTATCATTTGTTATAACTAAGGCTGTGAGTCTATAATAGGGGTCACGGAAGTCATGGATTCCGTGACTTTCCATGACCTCCGTGACTTCTGCAGCGGCTGATGCTGGCCCGGGGTTAGGGACGGGTACTGCAACCCCTGGGGGCAGGGACTGCAACCCCTAGGGGGCAGGGAAGGGTCTCCATGCCGTGTGGTGTCTGCACCCGGCCAATGGAAGCTGCAGAGAAGTCCCTGCCCTGGCCTCTGGCTCCGCTGCCTAGAAGCTTCAGGGACACGAAGACGGGTAGGAAGCCCCTGCCAGCCCTGCCAACCCCCCTCCCCGCCCCCCCCCACACACACACAAGACCAGCGGGGGGCCCGGGTCACCTCCCCCAGCACCCACAGTGCCCCCAGACCACCAACCCTTCCAGAGCACCCCAACACCCCTGCCCAAGTTTTAGTCACAGCAGGTATTTTTAGTAAAAGTCATGGACAGGTCACAGGCCCATGAATTTTTGTTTACCTGTCCATGACTTTTACTAAAAATACCCAAGACTAAAACGTAGCCTTAGTCCTAACACACAACCTGCTTGGAGAGTGAAACTGAATATTCATGGCAAGAGTATTGACTTTACAATTGACTCATGAGCAGATATCACAGGCATCTCAGAAGGGACTTACAATCACCTTCAACCCCTCCCAGAACTGAAATCACCTGACACAGCTCTGATTAGCCCTGCAGAGGTATTCTGAACTGCCTGAGTCAGTTCACCACAGAAACAACTTATTAAGACATGAATTCAGATTGTATGTGATCAAAGGACTACAGACCAACAACCTTCTCAGCCACAACCTGACAGCCATGATGGGCCTAGTGAGAAATGTGGAAGAATTGGATGGAATATTTGTTGACAATGGACCTTTGAAAGGAGATCCAATATGAATGACCTTAAGAAAGACAATGCTAAACTGTATAGTGTACAGACACCTCCCAGGATTTTTATCACATCTCTTCATAAAGTGGAAACTGAGTTAAAGAGAATGGATGTTTAATACAAACAAAAGGGAGGTTTAAAAACAAACAGGTTTAAAACAAACACAAGGAAGTACTTTTTCACACAACACAAAGTCAACCTGTAGAACTCATTGCCAGGTGATGTTGTGAAGGCCAAAACTATAAGGGAGTTCAAAAAAGAATTAGATAAGTTCATAGAGGATAAATCCGTCATTGGCTATTAGCCAAGATGGTCATGGCTGCAACCCAATGCTCTGGGTGTCTTTAAATCTCTGAATGCCAGAAACTGGGAATGGGTGACAGGGGATGGATCACTTGGTGATTACCTGTTCTGTTCATTCCCTCTGAAGCACCTGGCATTGGCGCTGTCAGAAGACAGGCTACCGGGCTAGATGGAACTTTGGTGTGACCCAGTATGGTCATTCTTATGTTCTTATGGAATGGATTACCATAATCAAGAAAATCTCTGAGCCCACATATCATAAATATACAGGGAAGGGTAACCACCTTTCTGTATACAGTGCTATAAAATCCCTCCTGGCCAGAGGCAAAATCCTTTCACCTGTAAAGGGTTAAGAAGCTAAGATCACCTCGCTGGCACCTGACCCAAAATGACGAATGAGGGGACAAGATACTTTCAAATCTGGAGGGGGTGGGGGAACAAAGGGTTCTGACTGTCTGTGTGATGATTTTGCCAGGAACAGATCAGAAATACAAGCCTTCCAACTGCTGTAAAGTTAGTAAGTAATCTAGCTAGAAAATGCGTTAGATTTTCTTTTGTTTAATGGCTGGTAAAATAAGCTGTGCTGGAGGGAATGTATATTCCTGTCTTTGTGTCTTTTTGTAACTTAAGGTTTTGCCTAGAGGGATTCTCCTTGTTTTGAATCTGATTACCCTGTAAGGTATTTGCCATCCTGACTCAGTGCCAGGGTCCCATGGACACCGATGGGCTGTGGGTCAGGCACTCAGGGTGAGATTCTCGAGAGCTCAGACCCAACATGCTCTCAGCATGCTGAGCACTGTGGGAATCAGGCCTGAACACAGTCACTCACCTTCCTGAGATGTTGGATCCTCAGGGCTGGGGCTGGTGTTCGGAATCAGCTTCTGGCCTGGGCAATAAACACAAACAATATCAGGGACATTCAGCTGCTCGGTGGCTGACCAAACAAAGATCATCCCAGAGACAGAGCTGCTACAAATCCCTAGATCACATCTCTCCAGAGGAGCTTCAGACATCCTGGTTGAGAGCCCCAGCTGGTGTAAATCAGCCCTGCTCCATTTCAGTGAATGGGTCAGATTCCCAGCTGGTGTAATAATAGTAATAATTAATAATAATGCACTAGCACCTAAAGTCCAAATCCAGGTCAGGTGTCATTGTGCTGGAAGGTTTATAGTTATAATAAATGTCAGTCCTTGACCCAAGTTATAGGGTTCTGTCCCTGACCATCTTGTGTAATAGCTATTGATGGGCCTATCCTCCATGAACTTATTGAAATCTTTTTTGAACGCTTTTATACTTTTGGATTTCATAACATCCCCTGTCAACGAGACTCACAGGCTGACTGTGCATTATGTGAAGAAGTACTTCCTTATGTTTGTTTTAAAACTGCTGCCTGTTAATGTCATTGGCTGACTCCTATTTTTGTGTTATATGAAGGAGTAAGTAACACTTCCTTCGTCATTTTCTCCCCATCCTTCAGAATGTTCTACACCCCTATGAAATCCCCCTGAGACGCCACTTTTCTCAAGTGAACAGTCCCAGTCTTTTTAATCTCTCCTCAGAGGGAATCCATTACATACCCATAATCATTTTTTTGCCCTTCTCTGGACTTTTTCAAATTCTAATATATGTTTTCTTAAATATAATGACCAGACCTTCATGACACATTCAAGGTATGGGCATTTCATGGATTTATACAGTGGTATTACGATATTTTTCTGTCTTATTTTCCGTCCCCTATCTAATGGTTCCTAACATTCTGTTCGCTCTTCTGATTGACACTGCACATTGAACAGATGTTTTCAGGGAACTATCCATGATGATTTCAAGATGTCTTTGATGAGTGGTAACAGCTAATTTAGACCCCATCATTTTGTATGAATAGTTGGGATTATGTTTTCCATTACTTTGCATTTTTCATCATTGGATTTAATTCATTTTGTTGCCCAGTCACCATGATGGGCTGTGGATCTGGCACTGAACATGAGATTTTCAAGAGCTCAGAAGCCAATGTGCTCTCAGCTTGCTGAGCACTGTGGAATCAGGCCCATAGTGAGTACAGTCACTCACCTTCCTGAGGTGGAGTTTTCTCAGGCTGGTCAGTGATAGGGCTGCCATTTGAGGGGAGCCTTTCTGTCTGGGCAATAAACACAGGAAATATCACTGTGTCTTAGCTAGGAATGAGTTAAAGTGGGGCCTGCATCTTACCATGCCTGAATACTTTTATACATCTGGCTCCTGGTTCCCCTGTAGCCATAACTCGACCTGCTAATACAAGTGACATCTCCAAACTGCTTTGTCTTTACTACAGTTTTACCTCGAGTTAATTAAGTCTGGTGGAGGACACAGCTGTTTTCCTATTGAATGCACAGCCTCTGTGGCAGAAAATGATACAAACACACCTGAGATGGCCAAGGGGAGAGCAGTAGCATAGAATAATTTACTAAATGCCCTATACGCACCATTTGAGCCCTTTCCCCTGCCCACACAGTGTAGCTTACAACCACTCACCTATGACCTTCAGTTGCAAAGGGGCACTGAGATCAGAATTGGCCACCTGGTTTTTCTTATCCTTGTGCTGATACCCACAGGAATAGCGTCCTGCACTCTTCATGGAGGTCTTAAGGAGCAAGGTATAACTAATTTGTCCTGGTTTGAATTTTTGGCTGGAAAAATCCACCCCATCTTTGCAGAAAATAACTATGGTAACCAGAGAGTTTGGAAGATCTGCACATCAGGCTAAAACTGGGACCCCCTCCAGAGCTGATGTTGTATTCAGGGACAACCTAGGCGCGGGAAGATCTGGAACAACAAAGAGACACGGACACATGTGTGCCTGAGAGGGGAATGACAGGGAGATGAGCGTTAGCGATCACTGAGATGAGAAATGCAGTGACTGGTGAAAGGAGAAGGGTCTGTTCACTTGGGAATTCACAGAAATATGGAGTTTAAAACACCTTGACGGACACCATTTTGGGTTACGCCCTGCTTGCATTGATACATTCATAAACGCATCAGACTTGCTTATTTAGTCTGTTTTGTTTCAGGTGGGTGTTAATCCCCGCTATGCTGGGCCAGATCCCCAGCTGGTATGAAAAGCTGTCGGTCCACTGGAGTCAACGGGCTTGTGTGAATTTACCCCACTCCATTGGAGCCGACAAAGCTACACCAGCTTACACCATCTGAGAATCTGCCCCAAACATGTTTCCTTTTCCTAAACGTTTATGGTCGGCCTCTGTGAGAAATTCCATTTACTGCTTAATTAACAGGATTTCAGGGAGGGATTGCACAGAAGTTTTCTCCCGTCCCATCTCCTTCCATTACAAGGGCCTGAAAATTTTGTCCCTTGCTCTGCCGTTCTTTTCCTTCCCATGTCTCCTGTGCTCCCACACTCATCTGCGGAGCTGCAGAACTCATGGTCTCTGACCCCAGCACCTGCAGCAAACAACAGAGATGGTGAGTAGCAGACAGGGCATCTCTAACAATAACTAGCCTGCGCTGGGCAAATGCTAACGTTGACATTTAAGCAAATAACTGTAAGAAAATCCAAGCAATTAGAGGCCCCTGCCCTGCAGTGAGACCCATGCTGGTGGGGGGTCCTCACACCCAGATCTGATGGCCCAGTCGGGGCCCTGACTGCCCCCCATACACTCACTACACTATAGCTTACAGGATCACACAGTGATCACAGCAGTAAGTGACGTGTGGCGTTAGACCATCCTGTCTTTCCCCCACCCCCATGGCCACTGCAGAATATTCTCTAGGTTTTGGGCCATCTCACTCTGTGCTCCACCATCATAGTGTCTAAGCACCAAACCTTAATGACCTGATGAGTGAGATGTGGGAGCACAATTATCCCTGTGTTACAGGTGGGGGCTGAGGCCCAGAGCGATCCAGGAGTCACTCAAGGACTCGGGGACAGAGTCCGAAATTCAGCTCAGATCTCTCAAATCCTTATCTAATGTGCACTCCTGTGTGTGCTGGTCCCCTCCCCACACGCCTGTTGTGGGGCAGGTTGGATGAGGGCTGTTCAGGACAGGCCTAGGACAGGACATCTCCTCCCACCTCTGAACATGGAAGACACCCTTCATTCGGGCCTGATCAACAGCCCACTGGACTCAGTGCCAGGGTCCCATGGACACTGATGGGCTGTGGGTCAGGCACTCAGGGTGAGATTCTCAAGAGCTCAGAACTCAATGTTTTCTCAGCATGCTGAGCGCTGTGGGATTCAGGCCTGAACACAGTCACTCACCTTCCTAAGATGTTGGATCCTCAGGGCTGGGGCTGGTGTTTGGGATCAGCCTCCGGCCTGGGCAATAAACACAGACAATATCAGGGACATTCAGTGGCTTGATGGCCGACCAAACAGAGATCATCCCAGAGACAGAGCTGCTATGAATCCATAGATCATGTCTCTCCAGAAGAGCTTCAAACACACTGGGCCAGATCCCCAGCTGGTGTAGATCAGCCCTGCTCCACTGAAGTCCATGGGTCCAGATCCCCATTTGGTGTAAATCAGCCATAGCTTCATTGGTGTCAATGGGGTGAAAATAGGGTTACATATCTAATAAGAATGGCCACACTGCAACAGACCAATAGACCATGTGGTCCAGTATCCTGTCTTCCAACAATGGACAGTTCCAGATGTTTCAGAGGGAATGAACAGAACAGGACAATTAGAAGGTGATCCGTCCCCTGTCGTCTAGACCCAGTGTCTGGCAGTCAGAGGACAGGGACAACCAGAGCATGGGGTTTTGTCCTGGACCACCTTGGCTAATAGCCATTGACAGATGGCTCCATGAACTTATCTAATTCTTGTTTGAACCCCATTATCCTGTTGGCCTTCACAAAATCCCCTGGAAACAAGTTCCACAGATTGACTGTGCATTGTATGAAGAAGTACTTCCTTTTGTTTGTTTTAAACCTACTGCCGGTTACTTTCATTTGGTGACCCCTGGTTCTTGTGTTATGTGAAGGAGTAAATAACACTTCCCTGTTCACTTTTTTCACACCAGTCATGATTTCATCATGACTTCTATCAAATCCCTCCTTAGTCGTCTCTTTTCTAAACTGTACAGTTCTAGTCTTTTTAAGCTCTTCCTATATGGAAGCAGTTCCATACCCCTAATCATTTTTGTTGTCCTATTCTGTACTTTTTCCAATTCTAACATATCTTTTTTTGAGATGGAGTAACCAGAACTGCACACAGTATTCAAGGCATGAGCGTACCATGATTTATATAGTGGCATTGTGATATTTGCTGTCTCATTTTCTGTCTCTTTCCTAATGGTTCCTAACATTCTGTTCATTTTTTGACTGCTGCTGCACATTGAGCAGATGTTTTGAGAAAACTATCCATGATAAATCCAAGATCTCTTTCTTCGATGGTACCAGCTAATTTGATCCCCATCATTTTGTATGTAAAGTTGGGATCATATTTTCCAATATGCATTACTTTGCATTTATCAACATTGAATTTAAACTCCCATTTTGTTGCTTGGTCATTCAGTTTAGTGAGATTCCTTTGTAACCCTTCACAGTCAACTTTGTACTTAACTATCTTGAGTAATTTTGTATCATCTGCAAACTTTGCTACCTCATTGTCTTTTTTTACACCTTTTTCCAGCTCATTTGTGAGTATGTAGAACAGCACTGGTACCACTATAGATCTCTGAGGGACACCAGTATTTACCTTTTTTCCATTCTGAAAACTGACGATTTATTCCTACCTTTTGTTTCCTATGTTTTCACCAGGTACTGATCCATGAGAGGACTTTCCCTCTTATCCCATGGCTGCTTACTTTGCTTAAGAGTCTTTGGTGAGGGAGCTTGTCAAAGGCTTTCTTAAAGTCCAACTACACTATAGTAGTCCACGGACAGAGCAATGGGCTTGCCTCTCCCCCTGCTCCCCACACCCCAGACCCCAGTAGTCCAACTACACTATATAGACAGGATCACCCTTGTCCATATGCTTGCTCACCCTTCCAAGAATTCTAAGGCATGATTTCCCTTTACAAAAGCCACATTGACTCTCCCCCAATATATTCTATTCATCCATGTGTCTGATAACTCTGTTATTTACTATAGTTTCAACCAATTTGCCTGATACTGACGTTAGGCTTACAGGTCTGTAATTGCCAGGATCACCTCTGGAGCCTTTCTTTTAAAAAATTGGTGTCACATTAGCTATCCTCCGGTCATCTGGTACAGAGTCTGATTTAAGCAATAGGTTACATACCACAGTTAGTAGCTCTGCAATTTCATATTTGAATTTCGTCAGAACTCTTGGGTGAATACAATCTGGTGCTGGTGACTTATTACTGTTAATTTATCAATTTGTTCCAGAACCTCCTCTATTGACATCTCAGTCTGGGACAGTTCCTCAGATTTAATAGGATGTGCACAATCCTCCACCAGTTCAGCAGCAATCACAGCTCATTACCTGCCTCGTCATTACCAGGTTCCCATGGCTGAAGCCCACATCATTTTAAAATGCCTGACACCAGCCAGCTGTTCCCTTCCCCCTCCTCACATTGTGTTGGGGTCCAACAACTCACCTGTTACATTCAAGGTCCAGGGGAGACTGAGACGAGAATTGTTCACCTGGTTCTGATTGTTCCTGTACTGGTACATACATCTAAACTGGCCTGAGCTCCACACAGAGATGTTATATTGATACAGTGACTGGCCTGGTGTGGCCAGTTTTCTCACCCAGCCAATCCCTGGCACATCAGGAAACTTGTGCCAGGAATTTACACCCAGCTCCTCACTCCTCCTGCACCATGTTGCTCCCAGTGACCCATCCCCACAACCCTACTATTCCCCCTTTGTGACGGTCACTCTCCCCCCACCCAGTCCCCATGTCCCCCGGGCCCAGGCAGAGCAATGGGCTTGCCTCTCCCCCTGCTCCCCACACCCCAGAGACCCCTCCCCAAGTCCGTGGGCAGGGAGCTCACCCCAAACTCACAGAGCAGCCACAGCAGGCTAATGGGGAGTGGGAGCCGGGAACTGAGCCAGGGACCCTGCAGCAGCATCTGGGCTTCCATGGAGAAGACACTGTGGCTCTGTGCCTCCAGTCCTCTCATTCTTGCCAAGAGGTGGGGAGCAGAGGAACCAGATGTGCTGTGGGCTCTAGTAGCATGTCCGGGAGCAGCCCTGACATGTGTCTGTGGCCAGAGGGGCCCTCCCCCACTGACACAAGAATGGAAACGTCTCTCAAGACACTTCTCTTGTGGGGCCCAGGATGGACTGCGTCTGGGAGAGTCAGACATGCTGCTTCTCCAGAGACAGCCCTCCCCTGTATGACAGGCTCAGGGCCCCCTGGGCGTGACAGGGGCACAGTCCCCCAGGTGTGACAAGCACAGGGTCCCCTGGGTGTAACAGGTGCAGGGTCTCCCCTCGCTAACAGAGGCGGGTCTCCTGGGTAGTACAGCTGCAGGGCCCCCCGGGTGTGACAGGCGCAGGGTCTCCCGCAGTTGACAGACACTGGGTCTCGGGGTGTGACAAAGGCAGGCTGCCCCAGGTGTGATGGGGCAGGCTCCCCCAGGTGTGACAGGGGCAGGGTCCCCCAGGTATGACAGGTGACTAGTGTCCCTCCAGGATCTGGCTAGTGTAAGAGCCTGCATCTCACACTGATTTTCTCACAGACCAGCCCTACGGACACACCTAGACCACCACCCCCACGCACACACGCTGTGTCCAGCTTTGGTCACTTGTCACATTGGGTGCCCTCAGCCTTCCCGTGGGGTTCCCCACACCAGCCAGGGCTAGTGTTACCCAGAGGAGATGGCCTGAGTGGCCGACAGGCTGGTGGTCTCAGGGAGCCAGGCACAAGCCAGACTCCTCATGCTGGAGGCGGGGGGGTGGTAAGAAGGTGACTCAGTCCTGGGTACCCAAGAACTGTCTCATCTCCCCACCCACAGAGCCCACTGGGGTCAGTTTATGCCCTCCCAGCCCTTCCCCATCACAGCTCAGAGCAGGGGGGTCTGGACAGATGGGCTGGGCGTGGAGAATCCCACACACACAGCAATATCCTCAGCAGTGTTACAAGAGACGAGCTTTGCAGAATGTTTCCTCCGGCAGCTAAGAGGTTAATTAGTTCTGGTTTAGAATCTGAGCTAGTCTGTGCACCTGCCCTGGGGAGGAAGTAGGAAAGAATCCCCAGCACGGGCCACTAGGCTCGCTGGAGTAACGGGCCTGACCCACCCCAACACAGGAATGGGCAGGACCTTGTCTCAGGCCAATGAAAACCCCAAAGAAAGCTGAATGGAAAAGACCCCTGGGAAGACACAAAACGTGATAGCTGGCCGGTGTCAATGGACATTTCTGTCAAGGCACCAGATTTGGTTCAGGACAGAACATCATGGAGGTTCATGATGCATTCAATGGCCACAGGAATGAGTACAGGATTGGAAAACCTGCCTTATCGAGCTAAACTCCAGGAGCTCAATCTATTCCTCTTAGCAAAGAGAAGGTTAAGCAGGTGACTGTATTTCATCCCTTGACACATTTGGGTTGTTTTATGTATTGAACTAATCATTGTAGTGATAAAACTTTTCCAGTTACGGAGGGTCTTCCCTGAGTGTGAGCATTGTTGTCGTGCCCCACAGGGCCCGCAAAGCAATGACTTTCATAATACAGGGCCTGGTCTTGGGGCATGAACCTACCAAATCACAGAGTGCTAGCAGGGGGATCCACATTAATAACCTGATCAATAACTAACCAATAGATCAGGCAACAGCAGCACCAGCCCAGGCTGAGGGGTCCAGGGCTCGTAGTCTGGCAGAGCAGCCGGAGGCTGGAGCTCCGTCCTGCGCCTGGTTAGCCAGAGGCTGCTCTGCTCCCTACAGACTGTGCCCCCACCCCCCAGACCCAGCTGAGCACTGACTCACACCAGCCATCCCATGGGCTGGGGCTGACACAGCAGCGAGGGATTGGCTGGGCTCAGGAAAGTCCTGGCCACACCCCCTTACATCAGGCCACGCCCCCTATGCCAGCAGCTGGGACGGGGGCAGGTGTAGGAGCAGGCAGAGCAGCTCTTTGCACAGAATCCCTGCACTGGGGTGACCCTGCTGGGACCAGTTGCACCCGCTTTAGGGTCACTCTGGGGCTGGCAGGTGCAGCGCAAAGCACCCCCCATGGGGGCAGTCTGGCCTAGTGACTCTGCGCCATGGCCCCTGGGCATCAGCATTGGCTGGGACACGGTGCAGGGGATGCAGTGCCGCTGTCCCCGCCGCCCGGCCATGCTGAGTCCCTGAGGTAGAAGAGGCCGCAGCAGATGGGTGGTGGGAGGTCTCTGTGTCTCGGGAGCAGCCTCACTCCGGGTCTGTGTTGTTAAAAATACTCCTCAGCACCGTGGTACAAACGGCTACGAGCTGCTAGCGAAGCCGGGCCCGCAGGGACCAGGGGAGCAGCTTTTGCACTGGAGATGCCTCTGGTAATACAGTGACCACAGCCCAGGGGCGGCCTGCAGCCGGGTCTCAGTGTTTGTGCATTGCACCAGCAGCACGTGTCTCCAGAGTCGCACGAACTCGCTTCCTGACCACAGCTCAGGCTGGGCTTATTTATAAGTGACTTGTGGCTTTGCTCTTTCTTTCTGCGATTTCTTCTCATGTTATATTTTCTCTTCTCAATCCTGACACTCAATGTCCTGCTGTCCCAGCCCTGGGCTCCCACCCACCCACAGCTCTGCCGGTGCCCCTCCGATTCTGGCTTCACATTCTCAGGCCTCCTCCACTGGAGACCCTCAGTCTTGAAATGAAACACACTTGGCAGCGCAGCTGTTACTGCTGGTGTGTGGTTTTGCCCTGGCAATCAATGTGTGTAAAGTGCAGTGTCCCCTGTGTGTGTCATCAATATTTAACACAATGATTGGGACCCAAAAATCCAGTCAAGGGGCCTGTTTTTTAAAACAAAACCTGAACTCCAAGTCCTGCTGGTTCATAGGCCTCTCAAGTGATTCCAGCAACCCCCAGTGTCCATCAATCTGCAGCTGACAAAACATGCTAACAATTAAGGGAGGGGTTCTGCTGAGAGAATTGCTATTAGTCAGCACGACCATTAGCTCCTATGCTAGGAGGTGAATCTTGACCCCACTAACATCAACAGGAGTTTTGCCCTTGACTTCAATGGGATCTGGATTTGGCCCAAGTGTGACCCATCTGTGATTGTTCCATACTGGGGGCACTGTGTTCCCAGCAGGCCTCAGGCTTCATCATCGTGTGGCCCTTTGGAGAGTGATGGCCAGTCTCGGGGCCATGCAGGTCTGTTTCTCATTGGAGGAGAAATCAGAGACATCAACTTTGGGTGGAGCCTTAGTGCAGCTTGTTTAGTTACACTCTATGCACCCGTCCTGGAACAGAGGTGGACATAAATCGCACACAGCTAAAGCAAGTGCCATACCTCTGAGAGTCCCTGTCTTTAATACAATGCCAGGTCAGTCACACTGTCTTTTCCAGCAGATGGCAGTGTGTTAGATGCATTTTTAAGGGGTAGCATCTGCTGCATGTTCTCTTAAAGGCATCAAAATGTCCTGCTATCTCTCCCCTCGCCCCTAGGGTGACCAGATAGCAACTGTGAAAAAGCGGGACGGGGGTGGGGGGTAATAGGTGTCTATATAAGAAAAAGTCCCAAAAAATGGGACTGTCCCTTTAAAAACAGGACATCTGGTCACCCTACTCACCCCCCCTCACTCTCCCCACAGACATCCCTGTGGGTCAGGTGCTGCATCTCCAGCAATGAATCCCCATCAGACTGGTGGGATAGCTCACATGACTGGAGTACAGTCATGGATGGTTATAAACTGTTCAGGAAGGACAGGCAGGGCAGAAAAGGTGGGGGAGTAGCACTGTATGTAAGGGAGCAGTATGACTGCTCAGAGCTCCGGTACGAAACTGTGGAAAAACCTGAGTGTCTCTGGATTAAGTTTAGAAGTGTGTGCAACAAGAGTGATGTAGTGGTGGGAGTCTGCTATAGACCACCGGACCAGGGGGATGAGGTGGATGAGGCTTTCTTCCGGCAACTCACGGAAGCTACTAGATCGCATGCCCTGATTCTCATGGGTGACTTTAATTTTCCTGATATCTGCTGGGAGTGCAATACAGCGGTGCATAGACAATCCAGGAAGTTTTTGGAAAGCGTAGGGGACAATTTCCTGGCGCAAGTGCTAGGGGAGCCAACTAGGGGGGGCGCTTTTCTTGACCTGCTGCTCACAAACCGGGTAGAATTAGTGGGGGAAGCAAAAGTGGATGGGAATCTGGGAGGCAGTGACCATGAGTTGGTTGAGTTCAGGATCCTGACGCAGGGAAGAAAGGTAAGCAGCAGGATACGGACCCTGGACTTCAGGAAAGCAGACTTCGACTCCCTCAGGGAACGGATGGGTAGGATCCCCTGGGGGACTATCATGAAGGGGAAGGGAGTCCAGGAGAGCTGGCTGTATTTCAAGGAATCCCTGTTGAGGTTACAGGGACAAACCATCCCGATGAGTCGAAAGAATAGTAAACATGGCAAGCGACCAGCTTGGCTTAATGGTGAAATCCTAGCGGATCTTAAACATAAAAAAGAAGCTTACAAGAAGTGGAAGGTTGGACATATGACCAGGGAAGAGTATAAAAATATTGCTCGGGCATGTAGGAAAGATATCAGGAGGGCCAAATCGCACCTGGAGCTGCAGCTAGCAAGAGATGTCAAGAGTAACAAGAAGGGTTTCTTCAGGTATGTTGGCAACAAGAAGAAAGCCAAGGAAAGTGTGGGCCCCTTACTGAATGAGGGAGGCAACCTAGTGACAGAGGATGTGGAAAAAGCTAATGTACTCAATGCTTTTTTTGCCTCTGTTTTCACTAACAAGGTCAGCTCCCAGACTGCTGCGCTGGGCATCACAGAATGGGGAAGAGATGGCCAGCCCTCTGTGGAGATAGAGGTGGTTAGGGACTATTTAGAAAAGCTGGACGTGCACAAGTCCATGGGGCCGGACGAGTTACATCCGAGAGTGCTGAAGGAATTGGCGGCTGTGATTGCAGAGCCCTTGGCCATTATCTTTGAAAACTCGTGGCGAACGGGGGAAGTCCCGGATGACTGGAAAAAGGCTAATGTAGTGCCAATCTTTAAAAAAGGGAAGAAGGAGGATCCTGGGAACTACAGGCCAGTCAGCCTCACCTCAGTCCCTGGAAAAATCATGGAGCAGGTCCTCAAAGAATCAATCCTGAAGCACTTACATGAGAGGAAAGTGATCAGGAACAGTCAGCATGGATTCACCAAGGGAAGGTCATGCCTGACTAATCTAATCGCCTTTTATGATGAGATTACTGGTTCTGTGGATGAAGGGAAAGCAGTGGATGTATTGTTTCTTGACTTTAGCAAAGCTTTTGACACGGTCTCCCACAGTATTCTTGTCAGCAAGTTAAGGAAGTATGGGCTAGATGAATGCACTATAAGGTGGGTAGAAAGCTGGCTAGATTGTCGGGCTCAACGGGTAGTGATAAATGGCTCCATGTCTAGTTGGCAGCCGGTGTCAAGTGGAGTGCCCCAGGGGTCGGTCCTGGGGCCGGTTTTGTTCAATATCTTCATAAATGATCTGGAGGATGGTGTGGATTGCACTCTCAGCAAATTTGCAGATGATACTAAACTGGGAGGAGTGGTAGATACGCTGGAGGGGAGGGATAGGATACAGAAGGACCTAGACAAATTGGAGGATTGGGCCAAAAGAAATCTGATGAGGTTCAATAAGGATAAGTGCAGGGTCCTGCACTTAGGATGGAAGAATCCAATGCACCGCTACAGACTAGGGACCGAATGGCTAGGCAGCAGTTCTGCGGAAAAGGACCTAGGGGTGACAGTGGACGAGAAGCTGGATATGAGTCAACAGTGTGCCCTTGTTGCCAAGAAGGCCAATGGCATTTTGGGATGTATAAGTAGGGGCATAGCGAGCAGATCGAGGGACGTGATCGTTCCCCTCTATTCGACACTGGTGAGGCCTCATCTGGAGTACTGTGTCCAGTTTTGGGCCCCACACTACAAGAAGGATGTGGATAAATTGGAGAGAGTCCAGCGAAGGGCAACAAAAATGATTAGGGGTCTAGAGCACATGACTTATGAGGAGAGGCTGAGGGAGCTGGGATTGTTTAGTCTGCAGAAGAGAAGAATGAGGGGGGATTTGATAGCTGCTTTCAACTACCTGAAAGGGGGTTCCAAAGAGGATGGCTCTAGACTGTTCTCAATGGTAGCAGATGACAGAATGAGGAGTAATGGTCTCAAGTTGCAATGGGGGAGGTTTAGATTGGATATTAGGAAAAACTTTTTCACTAAGAGGGTGGTGAAACACTGGAATGCGTTACCTAGGGAGGTGGTAGAATCTCCTTCCTTAGAGGTTTTTAAGGTCAGGCTTGACAAAGCCCTGGCTGGGATGATTTAACTGGGAATTGGTCCTGCTTCGAGCAGGGGGTTGGACTAGATGACCTTCTGGGGTCCCTTCCAACCCTGATATTCTATGATTCTATGATTCTATGACTGCTTTGCCACAAAGAAGGAGCATGTCTGCAGCCCTGACAGCATATTGTAACTTCAGCTGCCCTGGTTGTGAAGAGCTGGCAATGCCCTTCCCACACTGCACAATCAGGTGCGATGTGGTGCAGTCAGAACCCGCAGCAGGAGTCGCTTCCAAAATAGCTTCGTCATAAATCTTGTTTTCAGGTGGTTGTTGTTTTGCTCAGAGTTCGCCTGCGGGGGTGAAAATTACCAGGCTTGGTGGCTGCCCAGAGATGCATTTTTTGTAGAAGTTTGAGCAACCATAGCTGATCTGGTTTGGAGCCAGAGGAAAATGGAAAAATGCACATTCCCCAATGATTAAACAATTCTCATACCATTCTTTGGGCCACCCCACAGACACAGGGCCAAGTTTCCACAGTGCTCAAGTCCCAGTGAGGCACCTGAGTGGAGCTCACTGTAGGGACTGGTCACAAATGGCTAGCCTTTGAGTTACACTTTGGTCACCTTGGGGCAGCCACTAGCCACTCTGTGCCTCAGTTCCCCACCTGTATGATGGGGATACCAACCCTGCCTACTGCACAGGGGGTTCTGTGAATTGCTCCTGGCTCTTCGCTGATATATATGGTGAATGCAAAATATGCCGAGCTAAAGATCTGAGGATCAGGAGACAAACCTGCGCTCAGCCTCCCACTGACTCTCCTAGCTGCATATCCCCAGCGTGTATGTGCTCATGGGCCCGATCCTGCACATTGCTTTGCTGGTATAGGCCCTGATGCCTGCCCAGAGCCCATTCAAGTCAAGGGACGCCCATACAAGTGGAAGGGACGGATCATCGGCCTGCAGGATCAGGTCCATGAACATGCCAGCCCTGGCCCTGCTCCCACTGCAATGAATGGAAGAACTCTCAGTGACCCCAATAGTGCAGGATCTGGCCCATAACACGACATGGGGTCAGGGTCAGCTGTTTTCCTAACCCATCTCCAGTGGGTCTCTGGCATGCTCACACCAGCCTTCAGCCATGGGTCTGGGGTCCAGCGAGCTCTACATGCTGGTACAGGGAGCCATTCCTTATCCGCACTCAGACTGAAACTCACCAGCTAACCCCGGACTTCTTCATGGGCAAATAACAAGTTATGGACTGTGGGCCAGATCCCTGGCTGGTGTAAATGCACCTGGCTCCATTGCTCCAAGAGGGGCAGATTCCTAGCTGGGATCCTCCAAGGGTGATTCACACTGGGAGCTGGACACTGAACAGCACTTTGTGCCTATGAAAATCTCACCCCTGTCCTGAGAGGAAATTGGCTCCAGGGAGCTTAACAGCAAATTCATTCTGTCTCTGGCAAGGGAATAAACCCAGGGGCAGAACATGGCCCATCGTTTTTCTGGGACTGAATTTCTCTTTACTGGCTGTTTTCTAAAAGGACAAGAAGAAAAAGCCGACGAGCTAGATTTGCCTGAGACACTCACTTTCCTTTGGGGGGAGGGATAGCTCAGTGGTTTGAGCATTGGCCTGCTAAACCCAGTGTTGTGAGTTCAATCCTTGAGGGGGCCATTTGGGATCTGGGGCAAAAATTGGGGATTGGTCCTGCTTTGAGCAGAGGTTGGACTAGATGACCTCCTGGGGGGTCCCTTCCAACCCTGATATTCTATGATTCTATGTGACTGTATGTCCAGCTCCAGTCACTATAATTCCCCGTTCCATCTCCCCTCTTGCAATGAGACCCCTTTGTGTTTATTTCACAGGCTCCCTTGTCACGAGCCAAGAAATCTGCAGCTCTCCCGGTGAGTGACTGGTCCCTGTGAGTGCAGCATTGATTGGAGGGCTCATGGGTCAGATCCCCAGCTGGTGTAAACTGGCCTCACTCCAATGGAGTGAATGGAACTTTCCTGATTGACACCAGTGGGGGGACTGGCCCCAGGTGTTTAACACTGGTGCGTTTGCTCCCCAGGCACTCTCCCCGCCCAGCAGCTGTTCCTGGACAGGCTGTCTGCCCGCCAAGGGGACACCGCCGTGCTGTCGTGTTTAGTCCCTTTGGATGCCCTCATGACCCGCATTGTCTTCTGCAAAGAGGGGAAGGAGATTTCTGTCCAGCCCAAGGGAGGAAACAAACTCGTCTACGACTCACCCCACCCAGCGTCCAGGGAGAGCTCATGGGCCTTTTCCTGCCGCTACCAGCTCATGGACGACAATAACCAGGAGAACAATTCTCTCCCCAGTGACGCCCGGTACCTGCACGTGACCGGTAATGCTCTGCACTAATGGTGGGCTTGGTGCAGAGCGGTCAGGGAGCTGGGACAGGCTGGGGTCACACCGTGATATCTAGAGTTAAGATATAAAACTTTCCCCTCCTTCCCCGACATTGCCCAGGTGAGAACTCTGTCCCTGGGGGAACGTTCACGTGTTCTTAGTGACTAAGCACCATCCTCTGAGCCACGGCCGAGCGCCACAATGAAGCAGCGCAGACTTTTCCCTCTAATTAAAAGAAAAAATGTTGTGATCTTCTCTGTGGGGCAAAGTGTGAAAATAGACAAACCGTCACCCTGAAATTCACCGGGTTGCTTGGCGTCATGGTCTGCTTTACTTTACTAAAGCCATCAGCAAACACAGGTGTGGAACAGAGCTGCGAGAATAACGGTTTTTCAGTTTCCTGGCAATTCCAAAACATCTTGTGGGCGGGATTGATTCAGGCTGACCTGAACAGAAAATTTTTCAACATTTTAAATGAATCACAAAGTTGAAAAAAATATCTTTTTTGGCTGAACAAAACTTTTTCATTTTGAACAGATTGTTATGGGAACAGATTGTTATGGGAACAGATTGTTTTCTCCTTAGTAGATTTTCTCTCATTTCCCTGTATGTTAACTGCAGAACAATCAGAGCTGGACAAATAACAGATTTTTTTTTTTATCACCAGCAATTTACAAATACTGGGGGGGGGATTATTTTGGCTCGGACTGAAAATGAATTTTTTCAAAAGTTTCGGCGAATCGAAAAGTAAAAAGTGAATCATTTCAGGTTGAATGAAACATTTTGTTGGACCCACAGCACAACGCTCTGCTGATATTTTCAGCTTTGAACGATTAAAGGCAAGTTCTAAAGAAAAAGTTGTTTCAATCGGAGAAATCGAAACGTTTTGCTTTGGATACGTCAGAACGAGCCGGTTTGATTGTTTCTGACTCTTGCTCAGGTGTTTCTTTCTGAGCGAAACAATTCAGCAAAATCATCACAACTTCACTAATCGCTTCTGTGCCGCTGAGTTTACATTTTTTTGATGAAAAAATTTTTCAGTCGAAAACTTGCGCCCAGCTCTAGACACGCTCTTGTGTGTCTCACTGGCGATCGCTGCCATTCTACACCTCACTGGTATGAGGCTTTTGGCGTCTGAAGTGATGTGTAATCGTTGTGTATCTGCCCCACAGATGGTGATGGCTCTGGAGGGGACGCATCGCCCCAAGGTAAATGGTTTTGCTCCCTGCTGTGGGATTTCCCTGTAGGAAAGCTGAAGGGCTGGGCTGGGATGAGGGGGGAGCACATGCCAATCTCAAGGGGGAGACTTTACCCCACCGTAGGTGACTGTGTGGGCAGGCGGCCGCAGGGGCTCACATCCATCTGGGGAATGTAAAATGTCCAGGCAGCCCCACATGCCACCGTCTGCTCCCCAGGAGGCTGGGGGCTGCCGTGTCCCTGTGCTGTGGCTGGCGGTGTGGAGGGAGCCAATGGCGATGGAGGCCACGGCTGTGCAGAGCCTGGCGGGGGCAGAGACGGGGGTTTGGTTTCCACAGGCAGCGGAGCCGGGAGATAAATGAACTAGCCAGTTCTCCTATTGCAGAGCCCCTAGCTATGGGCTGGACGTGTGTCCCTGTGCAGAGGCCTGGGGAGGAGCCCAGCAATGGCAGGGTCCGTGTGGGCTCTGGCTTTGTGTTGCAGCATCAAACACAAACATCTGGCCAGGGAGTCAGTGGCTGTCGGGCTGCGATCCTGCTCTGTGCCGGTCAGCAGCAGACCATGGTGTCAGTGCTGCCCCTTGGAAAGTGTTCAATGGCACAGGTGAGGGGCCGACCCCAGCTGCCCCTGCCCTGGTGCTGGGTACACAAAGGGTACACAAAGAACCAGTGCTGAGCAAGATCCCTGCAGGGTTAGGAGCTGGGCATGAGGCCTCTAAACAGCTGGGCTCATGGGATATTCACAGGCTCCCCCGAGGCATTGCCAGGTGCAATGTCCCCTGGGTGGAGGCGCCAGCGCTTCGCAGAGCTATGAGGGGACTCGTTGCATGTTCGTCTCCCCTTTCAGACCACTCACCCTGCTCCATCTCCTGTCCCAGGGCCTGCTATCCCGCTCTGGGTCTGGATCCTCAGCTCCACCCTGGTCCTGCTCCTCCTGGTGTCCACCCCGATCATCACCTGCATCCTGAGGAAAAGAGCCGTCACTCAGCCCATCCGGAAGACCCTGGGGGGAATGTCAGGGAGGAAGAGTAAGGAGAGGTGGCCAATGGCTCTGGGGCGTCCCGCTGCCCGGGGCAGGTTGGAGGGTTGGCTGGGATTACAGAGAGATCTGTGGGTTATGCCATTGTGCAGAAATGTACCCATTGGATTCGAGAGGAGTAACTCATTGATCAGATGTGTGTGTGGGCGTCCCTGATAAAGGTGGGACACCAAGCCGCCTCCGTAAGTTCCCCTGCCATGGGATATGAGCATTAGCTTAACTCCAGACCCACCCATTTCCCCCTCTTCCCTGGCCCGTGCCTAGGCCAGCTCCTGCTCTCTGTGCCTGTATCCTGGGGCAGCTGTGGTGAGCATGGCCCACCTCCTTACACTGCCCTGCCCTTCAGTCATACCGGGGTGGGTGGGTGGGTGGATGAGTATAAATCCAGAAGAACTCCACGGCCTGCAGCACCTTTACTCTGGGGCCACACTCATGGCCCCAGGGCAGGATCCACCCCCTGTGTGTGAGTAGAGACCTATTTGCTAATAAGGTTCAGAGCGAGGGAGCCGGATCCAGCAGGTCAGAGCTGTGGGCCCTGCTCCGGTACGGCACACACAGAAGGGAACACTGGGAGCTCACAGTGATAGCTGGAATTTTCAGAATGGCTGAACTCTTTGGGAACCCCCAACCCCCCGTCCCCGCACTGTGTTCCCCGGAGGTTGTGATTTCTAGACACTCTCTACCCTTGCTGGTTGTTGTGGCTTTGGGGCAGACATTTTAGTAGGAGCCCTTTTCCATACAGCCCCGAGTCCCTCTCTGCTCTGCATTACAGGCCTGTGCTAAAAGTTTGCACTGTAAAGAGTTTAAAACATTTAGTGTCTAAATATGAAGTGGTTCAAAGGGGCTACAGAAAATAAGTTGCAGTTTGGTGTTTTACTCTGTCAGGCCAGTCCTGGAACAATACGCACTGTCACCTGCTCTACCAGGGGCTGGACCAGGGGTTATTCCTCCAGCCCCTCAGCCATGCTGAGAATGCAGCACAGCAACCATCCCCAAGACAGAAATGAGCACGGCAGATGAGTGACGGGGAGGTCATTACATCACAAGCACAGCATTGCTCTGGGACTGTGTGTCTATAAATACTGCCGGGCTGTGGGGACAGGGAGGCGGGGAGAGACTCCTGCGCTGGGAACAGCAACCACAGCCAGTAACCACGGCCCCCTCTCTCTGCTCACCTCACAGGCAGCGCGGGGCTCTGTTTAGAACTCGGCTTGGATGGATGCTCTTGTTACTGGTAAATATCAGTAAACAGCAATTTCCCCAAACACGCCCAAACCCACAAGAAAATATTTCCATCCATCATAATAGAAATTTTCAGCTCAGCAAAGTAAGAGAAATGCCACTTGAGACATTATTAGAGGCTGATTTAAGGATATTTACTGTGTATATTTTGACATGTGATGATAACAATTTGTGTATTAATGGTTATAAAGCTTTAACTTTTTGAATCTTAACATCTACTTTCATTAAATATTGTCTGACCCCCCTCCCTCCACCCACCCAGTAATTTCCTCCAACAGGAAAATTTAAACTGATAAAAATAAAAAAAATCTTTAAAATAAACATCAATATGATCCATCGAAATTATAAAAAGTAAACATGGAATTCTGCCAAGTCTATTTATAACCCAGGGCTGGGACCTGCGGGAGTCATCTGGGAGCGTCATCATCCAGACACAGACACAGCAGATGTTACGGGGTCAATCATGTGACTCAGCCACACACCCCGAGTGATGTCCCAGCACCCCCAGCCTGAGCTGTGCCTGCTCCTGTGCTCCCCTGCACTCGTGTTCCCTGCTCTCAGCTCAGCCTGTCAGCTGTCACCAGACACCAGAGACTAGTCCATGGGGGGCTGTATGGTCCAGGCAACTGGGAAGGCAGCACTGAGAAAAAAGTTTGGAGGATGTAAGACCCAGGAGCTTCTGAGAAGAACGTCTGGCCTGGGATCTGCAGTGGGAATTTATAAAGAAGACACCTCTAGATGGACAGTCACTGAGTTCACTCCTGGCTTTACATGCAAGTAATAAAGTAAGAGTTCGTTAAATAAGCCCTAAGCAGAGCTGTGGTGACTATTTGTTCCTGCTGTGGCCTTTGAAAACCAACTACCGTGTTTATTGCGAGGGTCCTACTCCTTGGGTCAGGGCCCTGGAAAAAAGGGAGCAGAGTGAGGGGAGACACAAGTAAAATTTCCTAGCATGAAGCTCAGTAGTGGCAGGACTTACATAAGCCCAAGGCCTAGGAAACCAGAGGTTATGACTGGTGGCTGTGCTCTACAATGGGTACTGGGACCACCAGAGGGTGAGGGATGGGAAATTTTGAAATTTTGAAATTCAGTTTGAATTCAGAGGCAAATGCTGCAAAATATGTTCTGTTCGCAGCATGAAGCTGAGGTTCAACACTGACCCCCTTTCTGTAATGTCAGGATCCATTAAGCTGCCAAGTACAAGCCTCAAGTAAAAGAAAATTCCAGCCAAGACATTTTCAAACATCCTAAAATGTATCTAAAGTTAAGTCGTCTATGAGTCACAGAGCTGTAATTTTAAGATCTAATATCACATAAAGTTCCAAAAGAAGAAAAAATATTGTAATGTAAACAATCTTTATTTGTACACAAATCATTTTAGACTAAAGCTACATTTTCATTGCAAAAAGAGGTTTGTTTGTACATCAACAAGGCTACCTCCCTGTACAGTCCTAGGAGAGACAAGGTACAGCTACTTGTTACCTCATAATTGTAAGTCAATGTAAATGCTCCCAGCTGGGGTTGACTTTGCAGAGCTGCATTGAGGTAAAAACTCCCGGTGTCTTGTCTCCACCAGGCTTTTATGCCAATTTAGCTATCTTCATGTCAAAATACATTGTTTTCAGTGAAGACACGACCTAAGGGAAAGACAGCAAAGCAAGGAAGAACTAAACTATAATATCTAGGAGGGTGCACAATGTGTGTATGTGTGTGTTTACTGCGGGCTGTGTCTGAACTGTACATGGTAACCCTGTGTACACTGGGAAATTTAACCCAAAAGTCCTGTAAGTGCATTTACATCATACGAACCCTAGTATAGATAAGACTTCTGTGGCAGGAACCATTTTTATCGCTGTTTTAGTTAAACGAAGTTGGTCTCCACAAAGTGATCTTTGTGATACCAGCCTTAGCCCAGTGTCTGACCCAGGACTGAATTTTGCCAGAGTCCCTTTAAATGCCTGATTAACCTGATCACCATTTCAGGAAAAGGAGGAAAGGGGCTGTCTGGAATATTACATGCAGTCTGAGTGGGAGGTACTGTGGGCAGAGGGCAACTAATAAAAACCAAATTAGTTCCTTGCACAGTGGCAGAATTGTAGGAATTTATTCTGTGGTTAGGATGTTGACTGAGATGATTTATCAGGTGTATTACAATAGCCCCTAGGAGCCCCAGTCATGGCCCAGCACCCCATTGCAAGAGGCCCTGTACAAACCCAGAACAAACAGACTCTCCCTACTCAGAAGAGCTCACAGACAAGTGGAAAAGTCTGAGAAGGATGAATAAAGGGCTGGGATTGCTGGCATGGCTATTGATCCAAGGGGAGAGGTGCAGTTGCTTGACTAGGAAGATGGCAGAACTGATGGAGGACAGAACAAATGCGTAGTGGAGGAAACCAGCCTGGGGAAGGGATTCCCACCAGAGACGCTGCGTATGCTCATTGCTATGATGGCAAAAGCTCCATTTATTTTAAATCTGTGTAGCTCTGATAAGCTCCCAACTGACCTGGTTGCACTAACGACGGAAATGTATATTTTATTGCACAGGGGCACTGGCTGCAAGTCAGGAAATTTGCAGCTCTTCTGGTGAGTGTTGGTGCCATGTAACAACGTTAATTATAGAATGGAGGGGCCTGATCATCGGGCACACTAAGGCCTGTTGATAGCACTTGGGCAGTGTAATGAGGCTAACAGAGGGTGTAAATTCACACTCACTTTACCAGTGGACAGGGCTTCAGTGTAAATGAGAATTCGGCCCTGTGTGTCCAGCGGCTGGAGCAGAGGCCTGAGGATCAGGTCTCATGGGGGACATTTTGGATACTGCTACTGACTGTATAAACAGCCTGGTGCTGTTTCACTGGGCCCGACTCAATCTGACTTCAGTAGGACCAGAGTCAGACCCACAGGATGAGTGCAAGGGGCCCAAATCCAGTGGGAGTGTAAATGGTGGCCCAGTTTACATGGGAATGGGGGTAAATTGTTCGGGACACGGGTAAGAGGTTGTAAGTGGCAAAGTAGTGGAATTTGCACCAGTTTGTGACTGGAGCATGTAGACGCACCTGAGCTAATTCAAATAACAACAGCAGTGAAGACACGACAGCCTGAGACCCTGTGCAAAGAGCCTGTGCTTTGCTGATTTACCCCACTGAGAAGCTGGCCCAAGAGGGATAAAAGCAGAGGAGCTGGTTGGAGCTGACAGGGTGTAAAGCAGGAGGGGGCAGCTCCCCCTGACCCACGTGGGTCAAATGGGTTTGAATTTACAAATCCATCTGGTGAGAGGGCGACCCTTGTTCCCCGTCGCATAAAGGCCCAGGCTGAGCTGAACCCGATCCAGGGTGACACACAAGGGCCTGGCTAGTCTCTGCCATAATTCAAATATCAGCTCCATGAGAGAGGAGCCGTTTCACCAAATAATGTTTCCTCCCCACCTAGGTGACCTCCCTGCCCTGACACTGATCCTGGATAAGGGCTCTGCCCGCCATGGGGACACCATCATACTGCTGTGCTTCGTCCCTATGGACACCTCGGTGACATGCGTCATCTTCTGTAAGGGTGGCAAGGAAATTTCAATGCTGTCCAAGGATGGAAACAAATTCATCTTTGAGTCAGCCCAGCCAGTGTCTCCAGAGAGCGCAGGGGAGTATTCCTGCCGCTACCAGCACAAGGACGACAGGAACCAGGAGAAGACTTCTCTCCCCAGTGCCCGCTGGCACCTGAGTGCGCCAGGTAACACGCTGAACAAACAGAGGGCTGCTTAGCACACAGGGGGCAGGCAGCGGGGGTGCGGTGGGAGCAGCCAGTGGCAGCTAGAGTAAAAGTTTCTAAACTTCCATCTCTTGTGCTGAACTCCCTGTGCCTGAACTCCAGCTCAACGCCCGTTAGTTTAGTTTAGTTGAGCAAGATTCCATCAGCTCTTCTGCAGTGTTATGAAGGTGAAGAACAGGACTGACCTGTTCAAAACGTGGGCAAATCCTTAAATGTGAAATTTGGCAGGTGCATCATCATTAATGTCTACACAGGCTTTGCTTGAAGTTCGGAACAGAGTGGGGTAAACTAATGCAGTTGTGACCATTTGAAAATCCTCCTGGGCGCATACACAGCAGGGAAAGTTGCAAATTAGAAACTACTTGTGGCTGCATATCTAAGTTCTGGATACACGTTATCCACATCCAGATCTTGCAGTTCTCCTCTAATGAGCCTGATCAAAACAGTGGTATTAAAAACCCTGCCATGTTTGCTTGGTGCTAGAAAAGGGGAAGTTCCAAATCTGACTCCAAATGCGGCCGCCCCAGATCGTCTCTCTCATTCATGTTCTCGGGCTGATTTCCTTACAGACGGCAAAGGAAAGGGACAGGCACTGAGGGGGACTCATTTCAGAGGTGGTGGATTCTCCATTACTTGATGTCTCTAGGGCGAGGCTCTTTCTGAATTCTGGGCTCTTCCGCCACAGACGTTATGGGCTGGAGATACGGAACTGGTTCCTGTTACGCAGCAGGTCAGAGCAGATGATCAGAACAATCCTTTCTGGGTTTCAATGCCTGTGAATCTATTTATGAGACACAGCAAAATATTATAGTACCAGGACCAGCCAGACCCTAATTGCTTTGAATTCAGTAGAAAGGTTTCCACTGATTTCAGAGAGAGCAGAGCCAGCCCTGTGTGTATTTCTCTCCCCAGTGTCACACAGAAGTAATTAAGGTTTTGTAATGTGCCGCTCCCTAGAGAATCCACCCCGCCAGAGAGAGAACCCCCACCTCCACCCACCTCTGACTTCTGCTTGGATTTGGCATCAATATCCCCTGCTTATTGGGTGAGATTACAGGAGGGTGACACCCTCGATCAGGGCACGCTCAGTACAATTCTGCTGCCCTTAACTCACACAATAAGGATAATAACTTTTCATTGCCCTGCATTCAAGATTAAAGTGAATTTTAACCCAAAACTGCTGCTGTTGGCAAAGCAGGTCCCTCTGCTGACCTCCTAGGCAAAGCAGGTCTGTACGCGAAAATACAGCCTGCTGCTGAGGCCTTTTCCCTGAGTTAATCAATAGCCATCAAGGGAGAGCTCATTCAGCACCTGCTGACACATGGGTAGAAATCAAAACACTTTACAGGGAAACTGAGGCACACAGAGAGATGATGATTTACCTAAGGTCGCCCAGCCGCAGAGGTGGGATTAGGACCCACAAGGCAATACTGCCTCCCTTGAGCAGCTTGTTGCTTTGCTAATCAAATGTTCCCATGTCGCTATGGGACACTCCCAGAGACACTCACACGTATTTCACTGGCAGTCGCTGCCATTTCACATCGGGGTTCTGGCTGTTTGAAGGGATCTGTGATCACTGTGTGTCTGCCCCCCAGATGGTCCCAGCCCTTCTGGGAGTGACAGCTCCGGAGGAGAGCCATTGCCCCCAGGTAAACAGATACACTCAGTGCAGGGGGATTTCCCTGCAGGGACGGGGGGCCCTGGTCTGAGATTAGAGGAGAGCACCCAGCACTCTCAGTGGAGAGACCGTTACCCTGCCATAGGCTGCACCTGCATGGGCAGGGGCTGCGAGGTAAGAATCCATGAGGAGCAATGGGGTGTTTCACAAGGAGATGGCTAAAGCCAACTCGTTACCTTTCTGTGAAATGTGAAGGCAGCCCAGGTGTCCCAGGGCGACTGGCCCCATGACAAGGTGACAGGGCAGCCCCACTCTGCGCTGTTCCTTGGCGGGGAACAAGCCCTCGGATCGCTACCCCTTCCTGCTTCTCCACGTGGGCACCAATGATACTGCCAAGAATGACCTTGAGCGGATCACTGTGGACTACGTGGCTCTGGGAAGAAGGATAAAGGAGTTTGAGGCGCAAGTGGTCTTCTCGTCCATCCTCCCCGTGGAAGGAAAAGGCCGGGGCAGGGACCGTCGAATCGTGGAAGTCAACGAATGGCTACGCAGGTGGTGTCGGAGAGAAGGCTTTGGATTCTTTGACCATGGGATGGTGTTCCATGAAGGAGGAGTGCTGGGCAGAGACAGGCTCCATCTTACGAAGAGAGGGAAGAGCATCTTTTCGAGCAGGCTGGCTAACCTAGTGAGGAGGGCTTTAAACTAGGTTCACCAGGGGAAGGAGACCAAAGCCCTGAGGTAAGTGGGAAAACGGGATACCGGGAGGAAGCACAGGCAGGAATGTCTGTGAGGGGAGGGCTCCTGCCTCATACTGAGAATGAGGGGCGATCAGCAGGTTCTCTCAAGTGCTTATATACGAATGCACAAAGCCTTGGAAACAAGCAGGGAGAACTGGAGGTCCTGGTGATGTCAAGGAATTATGACGTGATTGGAATAACAGAGACCTGGTGGGATAACTCACATGACTGGAGTACTGTCATGGATGGTTATAAACTGTTCAGGAAGGACAGGCAGGGCAGAAAAGGTGGGGGAGTAGCACTGTATGTAAGGGAGCAGTATGACTGCTCAGAGCTCCGGTACGAAACTGCAGAAAAACCTGAGTGTCTCTGGATTAAGTTTAGAAGTGTGAGCAACAAGAGTGATGTAGTGGTGGGAGTCTGCTATAGACCACCGGACCAGGGGGATGAGGTGGATGAGGCTTTCTTCCGGCAACTCGCAGAAGCTACTAGATCGCACGCCCTGGTTCTCATGGGTGACTTTAATTTTCCTGATATTTGCTGGGAGAGTAATACAGTGGTCCATAGACAATCCAGGAAGTTTTTGGAAAGCGTAGGGGACAATTTCCTGGTGCAAGTGCTAGACGAGCCAACTGGGGGGGGAGCTTTTCTTGACCTGCTGCTCACAAACAGGGAAGAATTAGTGGGGGAAGCAAAAGTGGACGGGAATCTGGGAGGCAGTGACCATGAGTTGGTTGAGTTCAGGATCCTGACACAGGGAAGAAAGGTAAGCAGCAGGATACGGACCCTGGACTTCAGGAAAGCAGACTTCGACTCCCTCAGGGAGTGGATGGGAAGCATCCCCTGGGGGACTAACATGAAGGGGAATGGAGTCCAGGAGAGCTGGCTGTATTTCAAGGAATCCCTGTTGAGGTTACAGGGACAAACCATCCCGATGAGTCGAAAGAATAGTAAATATGGCAGGCGACCAGCTTGGCTTAACGGTGAAATCCTAGCGGATCTTAAACATAAAAAAGAAGCTTACAAGAAGTGGAAAGTTGGACATATGACCAGGGAAGAGTATAAAAATATTGCTCGGGCATGTAGGAATGAAATCAGGAGGGCCAAATCGCACCTGGAGCTGCAGCTAGCAAGAGATGTCAAGAGTAACAAGAAGGGTTTCTTCAGGTATGTTGGCAACAAGAAGAAAGCCAAGGAACGTGTGGGCCCCTTACTGAATGAGGGAGGCAACCTAGTGACAGAGGATGTGGAAGAAGCTAATGTGCTCAATGCTTTTTTTGCCTCTGTCTTCACTAACAAGGACAGCTCCCAGACTGCTGCGCTGGGCATCACAACATGGGGAGTAGATGGCCAGCCCTCTGTGGAGAAAGAGGTGGTTAGGGACTATTTAGAAAAGCTGGACGTGCACAAGTCCATGGGGCCGGACGAGTTGCATCCGAGAGCGCTAAAGGAATTGGCGGATGTGATTGCAGAGCCATTGGCCATTATCTTTGAAAACTCGTGGCGAACGGGGGAAGTCCCAGATGACTGGAAAAAGGCTAATGTAGTGCCAATCTTTAAAAAAGGGAAGAAGGAGGATCCTGGGAACTACAGGGCAGTCAGCCTCACCTCAGTCCCCGGAAAAATCATGGAGCAGGTCCTCAAGGAATCAATCCTGAAGCACTTACACGAGAGGAAAGTGATCAGGAACAGTCAGCATGGATTCACCAAGGGTAGGTCATGCCTGACTAATCTAATCGCCTTCTATGATGAGATTACTGATTCTGTGGATGAAGGGAAAGCAGTGGATGTATTGTTTCTTGACTTTAGCAAAGCTTTTGACACGGTCTCCCACAGTATTCTTGTCAGCAAGTTAAAGAAGTATGGGCTGGATGAATGCACTATAAGGTGGGTAGAAAGTTGGCTAGATTGTCGGGCTCAACGGGTAGTGATCAATGGCTCCATGTCTAGTTGGCAGCCGGTGTCAAGTGGAGTGCCCCAGGGGTCGGTCCTGGGGCCAGTTTTCTTCAATATCTTCATAAAATATCTGGAGGATGGTGTGGATTGCACTCTCAGCAAATTTGCGGATGATACTAAACTGGGAGGAGTGGTAGATACACTGGAGGGCAGGGATAGGATACAGAGGGACCTAGACAAATTGGAGGATTGGGCCAAAAGAAACCTGATGAGGTTCAATAAGGATAAGTGCAGGGTCCTGCACTTAGGACGGAAGAACCCAATGCACAGCTACAGACTAGGGACCGAATGGCTAGGCAGCAGTTCTGCGGAAAAGGACCTAGGGGTTACAGTGGATGAGAAGCTGGATATGAGTCAGCAGTGTGCCCTTGTTGCCAAGAAGGCCAATGGCATTTTGGGATGTATAAGTAGGGGCATAGCGAGCAGATCGAGGGACGTGATCGTTCCCCTCTATTCGACATTGGTGAGGCCTCATCTGGAGTACTGTGTCCAGTTTTGGGCCCCACACTACAAGAAGGATGTGGAAAAATTGGAGAGAGTCCAGCGAAGGGCAACAAAAATGATTAGGGGTCTGGAACACATGACTTATGAGGAGAGGCTGAGGGAACTGGGATTGTTTAGTCTGCAGAAGAGAAGAATGAGGGGGGATTTGATAGCTGCTTTCAACTACCTGAGAGGTGGTTCCAGAGAGGATGGTTCTAGACTATTCTCAGTGGTAGAAGAGGACAGGACAAGGAGTAATGGTCTCAAGTTGCAGTGGGGGAGGTTTAGGTTGGATATTAGGAAAAAAATTTTCACTCGGAGGGTGGTGAAACACTGGAATGCGTTACCTAGGGAGGTGGTAGAATCTCCTTCCTTGGAAGTTTTTAAGGTCAGGCTTGACAAAGCCCTGGCTGGGATGATTTGATTGGGGATTGGTCCTGCTTTGAGCAGGGGGTTGGACTAGATGACCTCCTGAGGTCCCTTCCAACCCTGATATTCTATGATTCTATGATTCTATGATTAGCATAGCCCTGTGCCTGGTCGGCCATGTGACTAAGTTAGTCCAGGCCTCGTGATAAGAGAGAAGCATCCAGGAAGCCAAAGAAGGGTGAATGGATGGACGTGGGGTGACCAGACGCCCCAATCTTATCTGAACCATCCGGATATACAGGCAACTAGAGTATTTCCCCTCGGCCTGAAAAAAAAAGTGTCTCGATTTTTCACACGTGCTATTTGGTCACCCTAGATGTCTGGCCTGGGTTAAAAGGGGCCCATACAAAGAAGCTGAGAGAGGGCTGAAGTTGGCCTCATTTACCCCATGCAGTTCCAGGAAGGAGGACTGTGGGACTTCTGACTCCAGGAGGGGAACCCCCCTGAGATGCCAGCTCAGAGCCCAGAAGGAGAATGTGATATCCCTCTCCTAAGGGGGGAAGGTACAGGCAGTATCCGCAGGCCCCAGGTCTGTTGGACTCCTGAATGAAAGGAGAACCCGGATGGACTAATCTGATGCATTGCAAGAGATCTAATAAATGAGACCCCCAAAAGGGGCAGTTTGTTTCATGTGTCCCGACCTTGGAGAAAGGTCTTGTAAGACGCAAGAGGAGGCTGTGCGTAAGGCACCTGCAGGGCCACATTGTGCCACAAGAGGACGCCCTGAGACAGTTGCCTGTGCCACAAGGCAAGAGTTTAACTGAGCGAGGCCTCTCATGTCAGCTGTCATGTTATAGCCACCCCCAGTGTCTCACAGTGTGCACCAGGTTTTGGTGGGATGTAAGATGATGTACGGGGGCTTCCCTGTCCTGGATCCATGTCCCCTGGGTCTCACCCCCCATCCTGGATCCCTTTTGTGTTCCCCCTCTGTGTTCTGGATGCTCCCAGCCGCACCAGCGCCAGTCCCTGGGCTCCAGCCTAATCCCCTGCTTTCCTCTCAGTTCCCAGCTGCTGTGACAGTTTTCCAGGACTGGGACTCATTGTGGGACTCGCCATCACGGCCGGCCTGGCTCTGGACCTGCTGGGGTGTTTTCTGATGAAGACAGGTAGGTGCCGGTGGGGTGGAGGATGCCCTGGGATGGGCGGCTGTTCCGGGGCGTCGCTCTGACACCTTAAATCATAAGGTTATAAGAACAGCCATGCTGGGTCAGACCAATGGTCCATCTAGCCCAACATCTTTTCTTCAGGCAATTAGTGAGTGATCCATCCCCTGTCATCCAGCCCCAGCTTCTGGCAGTCAGAGACTAGGGACACCCAGAGCATGGTGTTTGTCCCCGGCCACCTTGGCTAATACCCATCGATGGACCTTTCCTCCGTGAACTTATCCAGTTCTTTCTAAACCCCATTATACTTTTTGCCTTTAGAACATCCGCTGGCAACAAGTTCCACAAGCTGACTGTGCGTTGGGTGAAGTTTTGTTTGTTTTAAAGCTGCTGCTATTTATTTTCATTGAGTGCCCCCTGGTTCTTGTGTTGTGTGAAGAAGTAAATAACACTTCCTTGTTCACTTTCTCCACATCAGTCACGATTTCATAGACCTCTAACATATCCTTATCTCTTTTCCAAGCTGAAAAGTCCCAAACTTTTTAATCTTTCCTCGTACACAAGCTATTCCACACCCTTCATCATTTTTTGTTGCCCTTCTCTGTACCTTTTCCAATTCTAATATATCATTTGTGACATAGGGCAACCAGAACTGCACACAGTATTCCAGGTGTGGGTGTGTCATGGATTTATATAGTGGCATTATGGTATTTTGTGTCTTATTATCTATCCCTTTCCTAATGGTTCCCAGCATTCTGTTCGCTTTTTTCACTGCTGCTGCACACTGAGCAGATGTTTTCAGTGAACTATCCATGATGACTCCAAGAGCTGTTTCATGAGAGGTAACAGCTAATTTAAATCCCACTCCAATGGCAGTGAAGGGCACGTTTGCTGGTTGTAATCCTGCTGAGGCACAGGGAGCAGAACTGACTGGTCTGAGATCGCCCAACACTGAGGTCTCTGGCCATCTGTCCCCTGCACTAACCATTGTCCTGTGCTGCGTCCGTGGATTTGCGGCTGCAGGGCTCTGTGGGTAGCTAGACCCCACAGACCAGCAGGGAGGTGCAGCACATCGGGGGCAGAGGTGCACACCGCCAGGTCCCGACAGTCGCCCCAGGGCGTGACGTGCACTGAGCTTCCCTAACGCTCTTTTCTTTCTCTCGGTAGTTGTGTCACGCTGCAGGACTCACAGGTAGGAGGAAACCTCGCCCTGCCCCCTAGCTCCCTTCAGGGGCTGCTCCCCAGGTGATGCTCAAGTCTGGGACGGGGGCTTATTGCTGCCCTGCCTGGGACTCTGCCCTGGGGAGCTGACATGGGCCATACCCCCCAGCTACCCACAATGCAAATGCTCCTGGGTTTTTGGGGGGGCCCGACCCTTGTCTGGGAACTTCGTCTCCCCCCACCCTAGTGATGGCAATGGTGCTGCTGTCCTCCTGCCCCCGTGGCTAATGGCAACAGGGCCCTGCCCCCGGTGCCAGGTGCTGCAAGTGGGACTGACACAGCTCTCGTTCCACACAGGGATCCCAGCCCAGACCGGAGCAGCCTGGCCTCTGAAGTTCAGATCCAGTGTAAGAGCCTGTTGTTCTGGTACCGCCCCAGGGGAGAACTCAGCCGTTTGTCCATCTGTTGGCTGGCGTCAGAGTTCTGGGTGTTGGGGCCAGAAGGGGCCCTGGGTAGCCAGGCCAGAGAGTCCTGCCCTGATGGGGACTGTTCTCCCTGCTGCCCCAGCTTCTGCCCAGATCAGTGACGGGGCGATGGGAGCCCCTGGCCATGAGCAGGGGCTGGACTGGGAGGAACCCTGGCAGCTCCTGCTGGAAACTGCAGGGTGGGCGCAGCGGCCTGGGCAGACACCTCCCTGTGTGGGGAGAAAGGAGACACACACCAGGAACAGCCAGAGCATCGCCCCTTATCAGTGGGCAGCCACCGTCCATGGGGCCAGCCAGTCCATTAGGGCTCACACTGGCCAGGCAGTGCCTGGCGCTCTCTCCCCACTGGGCCCAGTTGGGGTCAGGGACGGGTCTGTGTCCCTGGGGGACGTGGGTTGGCGTCTCTCCAGTGTGTGGGGAGCCTGGTGAGGAAGCACTGACCTTGGTTCTCTCCCCAAGATTCCGAGGTCACCAGAGTCGGAACTGCCCAGGTGAGTCGCTGTGCCGGTGCCCGCAGGGCAGACAGGGCCCAGAGAGCCGGGTTTGGGCAGAACATTCCCATGCAAATGGGCACCAGGAGATACAGCTAAACCCTGGGAAAACCCCTGGGCTGATCCCAGCACCGGCGCCTCTGGCCTAGCCAGGAGTGAGGTTCACCAAGGGGTGATCCCAGCCATGGGGGATAAATAGTGACTCCTGGCACAAAGAAAGAATCATAGAATCATAGAAGATTAGGGTTGGAAGAGACCTCAGGAGGTCATCTAGTCCAACCTCCTGCTCAAAGCAGGACAAATCCCCAACTAAATCATCCCAGCCAGGGCTTTGTCAAGCTGGGCCTTAGAAACCTCTAAGGATGGAGATTCCACCACCTCCCTAGGTAACCCATTCCAATGCTTCACCACCCTCCTAGTGAAATAGTGTTTCCTAATATCCAACCTAGACCTCCCCCACTGCAACTTGAGACCATTGCTCCTTGTTCTGCCATCTGCCACCACTGACAACAGCCTAGCTCCATCCTCTTTAGAACCCCCCTTCAAGTAGTTGAAGGCTGCTATCAAATCCCCCCTCACTCTTCTCTGCTGCAGACTGAATATGACCAGTTCCCTCAGCCTCTCCTCATAAGTAATGTGCCTCAGCCCCCTAATTATTTCCATTGCCCTCTGCTGGACTCTCTCCAATTTGTCCACATCCTTTCTGTAGTGGGGGGCCCAAAACTGGACACAGTACTCCAGATGTGACCTCACCAGTGCCGAATAAAGGGGAATAATCACTTCACTTGATCTGCTGGCAATGCTCCTACTAATACAGCCCAATATGCTGTTAGCCTTCTTGGCAACAAGGACAAACTGTTGACTCATATCCAGCTTCTCATCCCATTCTCATCCTGTAATTCCCAGGTCCTTTTCTTCAGAACTGCTGCTTAGCCAGTCGGTCCCCAGCCTGTAGCAGTGCATGGGATTCTTTTGTCCTAAGTGCAGGACTCTGCACTTGTCCTTGTTGAACCTCATCAGATTTCTTTTGGCCCAATCCTCCAATTTGTCTAGCTCACTCTGGACCCTATCTCTACCCTCCAGCGTATCTGCCTCTCCCCCAAGATTAGTGTCATCCGTGAACTTGCTGAGGGTGCAATCCATCCCATCATCCAGATCATTAATAAAGATGTTGAACAAAACCAGCCCCAGGACCATATCAAAAGCTTTACTAAGGTTAAGATAGATCATGTCCACTACTTTCCCCATATCCCCAGAGCCAATTAGCTCATCATAGAAGACAATCAGGTTGGTCAGGCATGACTTGCCCGTGGTGAAAGAAAGAATTTAAGAGTCTGGATTTAATTCTCCAGCCAGCTTCATGTCACTGTAGCTCCACTGGAGTCAATGGGGCCAGACCCCCCACTGACGTAAATTGGTGTCACTCTGTTGGTGTCAATGGGCCAGATCCCCAGTTGGTGTAAATCAGCTGTAGCTCCATTCAAGCCATTGAGCCAAATCACCAGTGGGTGTAAATCGGCCTCACTCCTGTGACCGCAATGGAGCAAAACTGATTTACACCTTCTGGGATTCTGGCCCCATAAATCCAACAGAAGAAAGGAGAAGGTTTGTCTGTGATCATGTCTGGCTCAGCTGGGGGAGTTTCCCTGGCTGACCCATGGATTGTCTCACCCCCGGAAGCCCCAGCTGAGGGGAGCCCTCGATTGTATGGGGGACTCCAAGCACCTGCGTCCATCCCATTGATTCCAGTAGGACTGGAGCACATGGTTAAAGTTAAGACCTGTGCTCCAGCACCCTCCTGAGCATGGCACTCCCCTGCCCCGGCTCTAAGGAGAGGTCGTTCCTCCCCCTCCCCTCATCCTGGAGCCCTGGTCAGGGCTCCCGCCCTGGTACTCCTCAGGAGACTAATTCAGACTGGAAACAGGGTGTAAGTGTTTAACGGGGAGAGCGATTAACCGCTGGGACCATTCCCCAGGGGCCGTAGGGGATTCTCCATCACTGACAATTTATACCTCAGGATTGGATGTGTGTCTAACAGATCGAGGAGTTATTGAGAGGACGTCTCTGGACGGCATCACACAGGCGTCAGATGAGGGGAATCACAATGGTCCCTTCTGCCCTTGGAATCCATGAACCCAGGATTCCCAGCCGGCCTGTCTGCGTGGCGGGGAGGGGAGGCATTTCCCAGCCAGCTCACCGGGGCTCTCACCCTGTCTGTGTTTTACTGGTGTCCCAGCAGCCCAGGGTGGACAGGAATGTGGCAGTGACATACGCGGTGGTGGGACAGGGCGGCTCTCGAGTACAGGACACCCGGACGACTCCATAGCACTGGGTAAGGGCGACGCTCTGTGAATGGGCCCATGTGGGATGGGAGCTGTTCTCCCCACAAAGCCAGTGCAGGGACTGGTTGGGGGTGCAGGATCTAACCCAGCCTCCCTGCCAACTCAGAGCCTCCATCTCCCCCACCTACTACCAAGGGTGCGATCTGTGCAGGGACCCCTCACCAGCACCCGCCTGCCAGGCCCCAGGGCTCACTCGCTTAGAGCCTGAGTCGCTGCCCTTCCCCCACTGCCCAGCTCTCCCTGTAGGTCGGGGGACTGACTGATAACCTAAGGCACTCAGCGCTGTCACCCTGGGAGGGGGTGGGGGGCAGCTGCATGCGAGCTGGACACTGGGATTCCCTGTCACTTCCCCACAGGATTCCCAGTGCCCCACAAGCCTGCATGAGCCCCACACTCCCTGCCAGCCTGAGCAGAGCCCCGGGAAGGAGACAGTGATGGAGCCTGTTAACTAGCCAGCGAGAAGCAGCGTTTGGGTCAGTCGATGGCACAGGGGAAGCTCAGACACTTCATGGGCAGCAGGAGCCGGGTGTTGCCGAGGCCGAGCTTCGCGTCACAGTCCATTGTTATGGTTACAGCAGAACGTTCCTGGCCAAAGTTCCCACCCCGGAGGCCTGCACATAAAATCCCCTCGGTGACTGTGCATGCAGAGCGACAGGCAGAGCGACAGGCGGCCACAAGCCATTTGCGCAGGCAGCTGCCTGACGTGCACACCTGGTCGTGGGGAATGCAAATGCAGGGTCCCAAATGGGTTCAGAATGTGGCCCCAAACAGCTCCTGCATTTACTGAATATCCAGGATGCAGATGCTGAGCCAAATCTCTCTGGTGTAAGCCTCATAGAGGGGGTGGGGAGAGGGGCAGTGCGGGGATTCCTGCGTGGGTGTAGGTGTGTCAGAGACACGCTGTGATGCTGCTATGGGGGGATGTGCTGGGGTCTATGCTGAGCCTCTGAGCACGTGCAGGGTGAGCGAGGGGCAGATTTTTTAAGGTATTGAAGTGCCTAACTCCCATGGATGTCAGTGAGAGTTAGGTGCCTAAGGTCCTTTAAACACCTGGCCCAAGGGGTCTCTGGCCCCCTGCGTCTGAGCTGGCTCCTGTGCAGCTAATAAAGTGCTTTGCCTTCTCTCTGCCCAACCTGCCTCCTGGGAGCGTCGCTAAGCATCAACTAGTGCCAGGTGTTACAGTGAGACACACACAGAGCAATTACCTCCCTGAGTCCACTGGGGACCTGGGGAAACTTGGCAGTGACACAGGTTTGGTTCAAGCAGTGTTTTCTCATCCCCACGGGGCCGCAGAGACACCCAGATGCAGAGAGTCGTGAACATCACAGATTGAGGGGGACAGGGATGTGAGAAAATTCTTTAAGCCCTGATATCTCTCTCACACACACACTTTCTCTCTCTCACACACACACACACACTGACAAACAGTTTCATTAGCACAGAGTCGAGGCTGCCCCGGGGTATCTCGCTCCCGTCCAGAACGCTGAGACCAGCCAAACTCACACGTCTGAAACCCAGAACATTCCGAGTTCAGGTATTTCACACTCCGGCTTCCTAAAACCAGGAAACTGAGGGAAGGGACAGGCCTGCACAACCTTAACTCTGCCCTCACTGATCGATGCCCCTATACTCCCAGGCTCTGCCTTCGCACTGTAGCAAACAGGAGCTACGGGCACCCGCTCTCCGCTCACAGACCCAGCCTGCTCCACCCCAAGAACTCCGCCTCTGCTACATTTACGCCCCTTCCCCCAGCCCCCTGCTCTTATGCGTTCGGCATCATTTCATGCTCGACTTTCCCTCGCCCTACAGCAAACCCACAGAGCAGCCCCACCCCCACCTCCCTGCTGACAGTCCCCGGGCCGAGAACACCCCCGAGCCCTGTGACTGGCGTGGCCTGCAGAGCGCAGCGCTGCACAGGGCAAACTGGGTCTCTCAAGTACAAACACCTCTTGGGCCTTCACTCACCACCCTCCCCGATGGACTTGGAGCCCATCACAGCCCTGCCACGCTTCTCAGACAAAGCCCTGCACCATTCACCTAGCTCAGGGAACACAGCCAGAATGCAGGCCCATGGTTCCCAGTGGCTGTTGCCAGCTCCTGGGGAGCAGAGGTGAGGTGCGTGGGTGTAAACCTTCACCCTGCCTTTCCTGGGGTTCACAATCTGAGCTTTGCTGGACTCGACACTCTGGCAGGGCAGGAGCTATTGCTGGGCACCTGTAGCTCCCTACAGACAAATAATGTGGTGAATTCATGATACTGGAGGTCTGGGGCTGGAGGAAATAAAACCTGGTTTGGGGCACAAGACGGTGATTTAACAAGTGAGGACTCTGGAAAGGCCCTTTGTGTTGCTAGGAGCCAACATGGCACGTTCATGCCAGTTCCAGCAGGCGGGGGAGGACAGTGGGAAGAGAGAGTTGAGGGTTGATGGCTAGAGGTGGGGTTTTCCTGGGGCCTAGCTGAAGGTGCCGGGAATGGATGCTCAAGACACCAGAGACTAGTCCACAGGGGGCCGTATGGACCAGGCAACTGGGAAGGTGGCACTGAGACCAAATTCTGAGGACAAAGGAGCCAGAAACGACTGAGAAGGACGTCTGCCCTGGGATCTGCAGTGAGACTTTCCCGTGTTCGAGAGGGTAAAGAGGGCACCTCTAGATGAGCAGTAACTGAGTAAACTCCTGGGTTTACATGCAATAATAAACTAAGAGCTCACTAAACAAACCTGGACTGGAGCTGTGGTGAGCGGGGCCTGGGAAGAAGGGAGCTATACTGTATAATGGGCACTAGAGGGAGCAGAAGGGGAGGGGTGGGGAAGGGGCGGCTATGCTGTATAATGGGCACTGGGGGAGCAGAGAGGGAGGGTGGGGAAGGGGCGGCTATACTGTATAATGGGCACTGGGGGGAGCAGAGGGGGAGGGTGGGGAAGGGGCGGCTATGCTGTATAATGGGCACTGGGGGGAGCAGAGGGGGAGGGTGGGGAAGGGGTGGCTATGCTGTATAATGGGCACTGGGGGGAGCAGAGAGGGAGGGTGGGGAAGGGGCGGCTATGCTGTATAATGGGCACTGGGGGGAGCAGAGAGGGAGGGTGGGGAAGGGGCGGCTATGCTGTATAATGGGCACTGGGGGGAGCAGAGGGGGAGGGTGGGGGAGGGGCGGCTATGCTGTATAATGGACACTCGGGGGAGCAGAGCGGGAGGGTGGGGAAGGGGCGGCTATGCTGTATAATGGGCACTGGGGGGAGCAGAGAGGGAGGGTGGGGAAGGGGCGGCTATGCTGTATAATGGGCACTGGGGGGAGCAGAGGGGGAGGGTGGGGGAGGGGCGGCTATGCTGTATAATGGACACTCGGGGGAGCAGAGAGGGAGGGTGGGGAAGGGGCGGCTATGCTGTATAATGGGCACTGGGGGGAGCAGAGGGGGAGGGTGGGGAAGGGGCGGCTATGCTGTATAATGGACACTCGGGGGAGCAGAGGGGGAGGGTGGGGAAGGGGCGGCTATGCTGTATAATGGACACTCGGGGGAGCAGAGCGGGAGGGTGGGGAAGGGGCGGCTATGCTGTATAATGGACACTCGTGGGAGCAGAGGGGGAGGGGTGGGGGAGGGGCGGCTATGCTGTATAATGGGCACTGGGGGGAGCAGAGCGGGAGGGTGGGGAAGGGGCGGCTATGCTGTATAATGGGCACTGGGGGGAGCAGAGCGGGAGGGTGGGGAAGGGGCGGCTATGCTGTATAATGGGCACTGGGGGGAGCAGAGGGGGAGGGTGGGGAAGGGGCGGCTATGCTGTATAATGGACACTCGGGGGAGCAGAGGGGGAGGGTGGGGAAGGGGCGGCTATGCTGTATAATGGACACTCGGGGGAGCAGAGCGGGAGGGTGGGGAAGGGGCGGCTATGCTGTATAATGGACACTCGTGGGAGCAGAGGGGGAGGGGTGGGGGAGGGGCGGCTATGCTGTATAATGGGCACTGGGGGGAGCAGAGCGGGAGGGTGGGGAAGGGGCGGCTATGCTGTATAATGGACACTCGGGGGAGCAGAGAGGGAGGGTGGGGGAGGGGCGGCTATGCTGTATAATGGGCACTGGGGGGAGCAGAGGGGGAGGGTGGGGGAGGGGCGGCTATGCTGTATAATGGGCACTGGGGGGAGCAGAGGGGGAGGGTGGGGGAGGGGCGGCTATGCTGTATAATGGGCACTCGGGGGAGCAGAGGGGGAGGGTGGGGGAGGGGCGGCTATGCTGTATAATGGGCACTGGGGGGAGCAGAGGGGGAGGGTGGGGGAGGGGCGGCTATGCTGTATAATGGACACTCGGGGGAGCAGAGGGGGAGGGTGGGGAAGGGGCGGCTATGCTGTATAATGGGCACTGGGGGGAGCAGAGGGGGAGGGTGGGGGAGGGGCGGCTATGCTGTATAATGGACACTCGGGGGAGCAGAGCGGGAGGGTGGGGAAGGGGCGGCTATGCTGTATAATGGACACTCGGGGGAGCAGAGAGGGAGGGTGGGGAAGGGGCGGCTATGCTGTATAATGGACACTCGGGGGAGCAGAGAGGGAGGGTGGGGAAGGGGCGGCTATGCTGTATAATGGACACTCGGGGGAGCAGAGAGGGAGGGTGGGGAAGGGGCGGCTATGCTGTATAATGGACACTGGGGGGAGCAGAGGGGGAGGGTGGGGGAGGGGCGGCTATGCTGTATAATGGGCACTCGGGGGAGCAGAGGGGGAGGGTGGGGGAGGGGCGGCTATACTGTATAATGGGCACTAGAGGGCAGCGTTTGCTTCTCAGTTCTGCAGCTCCAGAGAAAGTAACCCAATACTGTATGTTGATTCTTAATGCAGCTTTTTTATCGGAGAAGGAAGAAAAACAGGGGGGTTTCCATAGGTTACCAATACATCTGAGAGTGTCTGTAACCCTGATCTGTCCCCAGGAACAGCTTGTGCCTGCGTTACTGACTTTAAGCTGAAAGATCCATCGTACGATTATTGGGAATCATCCAACTCCTTAACATATTTTTGCCTTTTATGTTGAACACAAAATATCCAGATAAGGTACAGAGCGCTGTGGCAAGCTCTGTTATCCTAGTCCCCAGGCACACCGATTGCTGAGGCCATTTCAGTGAGATCTGGGGACTCCCTTTTGCAGCAGAAAACATTTAAACAAATAACACAAACAATCATCCAAAGCAGAGTAAAATGTTTCCCCAAACGTTAAAATTTCCTGTAGCTGAGAATCTGACCCAAGTCATTCCTGACATTTCATCTGCTAGGCCATAAACACAGCACCCTGGGGGAACTATCCTTCCAAGATGGGTCCTGCAGTTAGCACCCAGAGTGACAACCCGCCTGCAGCTTGGCACGGAGACAGCTAGTGGTCGGTGTCAGAATCGTAGACTTCAGCTAGGGGTGCTCTGCAACATTAGTCCAAGACAAATCTATTGGTGGCTCTTTGTCCCTAGCAGTTCCCTGATGTTCAGGGCCTTTGCAGGGAGAAGCAGGGCTATGGGAGAGGGGAGGGATAGAGGGTCAGCAACGGAGAAGGAATGTGGTGGGGGGAGGCAGGGAAACTGTGAGCTGCAGGAAGATGAAGATGCGTTTCTACTAGCAGGTTTGTGTCCCAGTTCCTACGGTGCTGCTGGACCTATCCTATTTGCAGTTAACCCAGCACCATGGTCAGCAACTGGTCATTTCCATAGTGCAGACCAGGTATGAGGAGAAAAGGGAACAGGAGGGAACAGGAGACTGTGAGAGGAGGAGCTTGCTGGGTGGGGCTGTGTCCCTCTGGTGGCTGTTTGGCTCAGAGAACAGCCTGCTACTGCTACCAGCTACCATAAGGTGATGGTCACTCCTGTGCTAGGTGCCAGCCTGGTGAGTCCCAGGTCAGGTATGGGCTGAGTCCGACAATATCACTCCAGGGCTTGGAACTTTCTCCTGCCTGATAATAACAACAGACTCCCCAAGCCTTAGCCTGCTCCAACCCTGTTCCTAATCTTGCTCTGGCCTTGCTCTCACTCCAGCCTTGCTCCAACCCTGCTCTGGACTCCTGATCCTGGCTTCAGCCCCGGCTCTGACCACTAGGCCTGACTGCCACGGCTCCAACCACTAGGCATGACCTCCCCCATCACGGTTTCTGCCAGATGCACGTGGCAGAGGGCTCTGCTGTGGATACATTAGTTCCATCCTTGTCGGTGAAGTGAATGTTGCATTGAGGTTACACTCAGGTTGTATTTTCACAGCCACCTCAGCAGCCATCAGGGAAAGAAGCATAGTTTAAAAGCTGGGATTTGGGGGCACAATCCTGCAACAAGGGCAGAGTTCATGGATTCATAGGTTTTAAATCCAAAAAAAGACCTAGTTTGACCTGCCTAAGGGAGACCACAGAATTTCACCCACTAACTCGGTAATTTCTGTCTGACCCAGAGGTAGTCTTATAAATAGAGACACCTGGGCTGGATTTAAGGACCCCAAAGGATGGAGAATCCACCACATCGCTGGGCCAGTCATTCTGCTGGTTAGCTCCCCTCCCTGTTAAACGTTTGCACCTTTTGTCGAGTGTGGATCTGGCTAGTTGAAGCTTCTAGCCCTCGACTCTCGGTCTGTCTCTCTCTGTGAAATTAAAGAGCGCTCCCCCCAGGCTCTGCACAGTCACCTCCTCTCGCCCCTTCCTCTGCCTGCGGTCTGGCCTGTGGAGTCTCACACAGGAAACCAAGCTGCGCAGTGAAACCCACAGGCTGGATGAACCTCAGGCCAGTCGCTCACTTCTCCTTTTCCACCGAGCTCTCCTCACTGGGGGGCCACGCAGCTCACAGGGAGGGCTCTGGAGATGGCTCCCAGGGGCTGGGGGGTCCGGGAACACAGCGCTGCTTGCCCTGCTGGGCTGACTCAGGGGTGAGTGCCCTTTTCTCCTGCCGTTCAGCTGCTCAAAGATTTATAAAGTCCCGAAAAGTGTCTGCTTCTCTGGCACCTTTTACTCCAGAGCCCTTTGCAGACTAGGTGTAGCATTTCCCTGGGAGGCAGGATGCCTGGGTTCTATCCCCAGCTAGGGGTGGAGGGTTGAGGGGGTTGGGGCAGGGAGCCAGGACTCCTGGATTCCATTCCCAGCTCTTGGAGGGGAGTGGAGTCTCGGGGGTTAGAGCAGGGGGGGCTAGGAGCCTGGGTTCTATCCCTGGCTCTGGGAGGAAAGTGGGATTTAGTGGATTAAAGCAGGATGCTGCACAGATCCCCCTTCCCCCAGCAGACGGGCAAAGCACCTTAAGGATCCTGTTGTCCCTCCTCAGGCTGAACTCCCCCGATACCCTAAATCTATCATAGACACTTCCAAACCCAGTGTGGTCAGCTCCAGACACAGAAAATTCATGAATCATTCTCCCCCCTCCCCCCATTCCCACCCCCCGAAGTTCATAAGATCAGCTTGAAAATCAGGAGACTTGTAACAATATTCTGTTTTGTGTGCTTTTTATTTGCCTTTTAGACTTTACGCCTGTAGGCTCATGCTCAGGCCTGGCTTTCAGGCTTTTCTCAACAACCAGGAGGGTTAAGAACTTATTTCTGGCTATTTGTTATGACCTCTGACCTCATGGAATCACAGGCCTCCACTGGAATATTGCCCTGAGTTTCCTTTGGTGTCAGCCTCAGCAACAGCCGTCCCCGTGGGAGAGGGATCCTTTTGCATCACTCACTGCCCAAAAGCAGTGTGCTCCATAAACACAGCGAGACGCCCAGCTGCACTGATGCATTTCACTCTTGCTTTCTACAGGTTAAGCAGCATCTGCCTGGCCACAGAAGAGCAGTCACTCCAAAGATCTTGTTGGAGAAGCTCCCATCGAGAGAGAGAATTTAATAAGGCCTCAGAATCAGTATCCTGGAGCCTGGGGTCCCTGAAAGCCCTCTTAGCCCACGTGCTTGGTGCTGGATGTAGGAAATTGGACCCCGCATCTGAGCCTAAGGTTTCCATTTCCTGTCTGCAGGACGCCATGCATCACAGAGGCGGGAGGGGGAAGAGGGGGTAAGACTGGGGGACAAGATTTTTACAATTGCCCCCTTTCTAAACAGACCAGATACAACGGGGTCATTGTGGCAGTATCCCTTACATAGCTGGGAGACCCGGACCCAGCACTGAGCTCTGTGAAAGTGACCTTGCTCCCATGTGAAGCCCCCTTCAATGCAGCAGACTTCCGCATGACACAGGGCTGCCCCTGCGTGGAGCTCATGACATGGGCAGATGCTGAGAATTGACTTCTCTCTGATCCTTGGTATTCACAGGCTGAGTATCTGTTTGAAAGAGCGGCAGCAAAGGGGTTAAGTTCATCACAGTGGCAAGTCCTATTCTGGTTTCCCTCAGGCCTCTGACCTAATTCAGAGTCAGGGGCTGATCTCCGGCCAGATTCGGAATAAGTCCAGAATAACTCCACTGAAATAAATGGAGTTATTCCAGATTCACACGGACACAGCCGAGATCAGAATTGAGGCGGCCGTGTGTAGAGACACAGCCACCTATCCCCCATGGCCAATGCCATTCTGTAACCTTTGCTTTATGAGTTCCCAGTTAGTAGTTTAAAGATAAGGAATAAAACCAAACAGACCTCTGTAAAGTTCAAGCCTGCAGGGCAGTTACAGGCAATTCAATTCAGTGGATTCAGTGAATGACATAGCGAGAGATCAAATTAAAGACTTTATTTAAAATAAAGTAGTTAAAGCAAACAGGCATTCCAATATAGGCATCCACTGCATTGATGCTTACGTTCTGAGATGCAGTGGTGCATCCAGGGTGACCAGTCCTTGGATGGGAGAAATGGGTTTATTGTTCTTTCTCTAACCATATCTTGATGGTCGACGGGCGCGCCTACCTAAAATCAGCGTGCTACCCTTTTTATAATCACTTACAATGACACCCCTTAATTAATTAGCATTCAATCAACCTTTTTACCATAATTAAATATTTTCTACTTCCTTGTTGGACATTTAATATTAAGCAGCATGTTAATTAACATCTGTGTAAATGCAACACCAATAGCTATCAACATAGATAGCATTAACATCAAAGCATTAACATTTTATCTGAAACACTTGTAAAAACCAGTTAAAACCAAAACTGTTTACAACATAACCTGGTGTTATATCCTCACTTATATCTAGCTTGTCTCTGAACTGTCTCAGTTTACTTCATTCATATTTTACCAGGCCTTGCTTGACTATTGTCAAGCCTATTTTTAGGAAATGGATTTTTCCATTACTTACTAATTACATTTCAACACATTTCTATATAACATAAACAAGCATCATCTCTATAGGCTATGATTCCTGATCACCCACTGCAGGCTGCTAGTGAATCGAGTTATTTGCCTTTGCCAATTCCACCGGGCTGGAGGTGTGATAATTATAAAAAGACAGTCCCTTGATCTTCCATGTTCATTCTCCACCAACCGGGGGTGGGGGGAGGGGAGAATAGAACATAGGTGGAATCTGATCAGGTTAAAAAATCAAACCTGTCCTGCTGTCTGAAAACTGAGCTGTGTTTTTTTTTTAATCTGCCTCACAGAATGTTTGCAAAAATGAAAAGAAAGAGTGATTTAATTGCAGTGGTGCTGACAATGCATGAGACATAAAGGAAACAGAGTGTACTCAGCGTGTCATGGAGGAGAAATGAATGTGAGCAAATTGGCGCGTTTCTGCCCATAAATACACTTTAAATACAAACAATTGTCCTGGCCAGCTCCTTTATTGTAATTTATACCATATCATTTATAATTTCTGAGACAGCCTCATTGTGCTCGGTGCTGTACGAGCATGAACTCAGAAAATAGTCCTCGCTCCAAAGAGCTATAATCTTAGCATCTGACTGTGGAAAAGGACCTGGGGGGTCTGTCATAAATATAAAGGGAAGGGTAAACACCTGTAAAATCCATCCTGGCCACAGGAAAAACCCTTTCACCTGTAAAGGGTTAAGAAGCTAGGATAACCTCACTGGCACCTGACCAAAATGACCAATGAGGAGACAAGATACTTTCAAAAGCTGGGAGGAGGGGAGAAACAAAGGTTCTCGCTGTCTGTGTGATGTTTTTGCAGGGCACAGAAAAGAAATGGAGTCTTAGAACTTAATAAGTAATCTAGCTAGATATGCGTTATATTCTGTTTTGTTTAAATGGCTGATAAAATAAGCTGTGCTGAATGGAATGTATAGTCCTGTTTTTGTGTCTTTTTGTAACTTAAGGTTTTGCCTAGAGGGATTCTCTATGTTTTGAATCTGATTACCCTGTAAGGTATTTACCATCCTGATTTTACAGAGGTGATTCTTTTACTTGGTCTTTTATTAAAATTCTTCTTTTAAGAACCTGATTGCTTTTTCATTGTTCTTAAGATCCAAGGATTTGGGTCTGTGTTCACCTATGCAAATCAGTGAGGATTTTTATCAAGCCTTCCCCAGGAAAGGGGGTGTAGGGTTTGGGGAGGATTTTGGGGGGAAAGACATTTCCAAGCGGGTTCTTTCCCTGTTATATATTTGTTAGATGCTTGGTGGTGGCAGCAACAAAGTCCAAGGGCAAAAGCTAAATAGTTTGTACCTTGGGGGAGTTTTAACCTAAGCTGGCAAAAATAAGCTTAGGGGGTTTTCTTGCAGGTCCCCACATCTGTACCCTAGAGTTCAGCGTGGGGAAGGAACCTTGACAGGGTCACAGTTGATCACATGCTAAATATGAGTCAACAGTGTAACACTGTCATCAATATAAAGGGAAGGGTAACAACCTTTATGTATGCAGTAACATAAATCCCTTCTGGCCAGTGGTAGAGAATCACTTACCTGTAAGGGGTTAATCAGTTCAATTAACCAGGTTGGTCCCTGACCAGAAGGACCAATGGGGAAAGAAGATCCTTTCAAATCTCGGGGGGAGAAGGTTTTGTTTGTGCTCTCTTTGTTGGTTCCCTCTCAGGACAAAGAGAGAGAACAAGCAGGTAAACCAGCTCCTAACAAGATCCATGATACATCTAAATTTGATACATATAAATGATACATCTAAAATTACAAAAAGTGTAAGTAATAGCAAGGAAATGCGTTAGATTACCTTTTGTTTTAGCTTGTGAATTTTCCCTGTGCTAAGAGGTCATTTTATTCCTGTTTTGTAACTGGGAAGCAGAATCAGAGGGGAATCCTCTGGGTTTAAAATCTTTTTATTTACCCTGTAAAGTTATCTTCCATCCTGATTTTGCAGCTGTGATTCTTTTACGGATATTTGGGGTAATACCCCGGATATTTGGGGTATTGTATGATATTCCAAAACTGCTCATTATACCTGAAGATCTACACCAACAATGCAGGGCACTGGAGACTTTCAAAGTTTTGGCCCAAGCATTTGAGCTCCCTGCTTCAGATGCCAAAGATGGCTTAGGGGAGATATGATTGAGGTCTATAAAATCATGAGTGGTGTAGACAAAGTAGATAACGGAGTGTATTGCTTCTCATGAAACAAGAACTGGGGGGGGGGGGTCACCAAATGCAATCAATAGGCAGCCGGTTTAAAACTAATATTGTGAAGGCCAAAACCATAGAAGGGTTCAAAAAAAAACTAGATCGCTTCATGGAGGATAGGTCCATCTATGGCTATTGGCCAAGATGGGCAGGGAAGGTGTCCCTAGCTTCTGTTTGCAAGAAGCTGGAAATACGTGATAGGAAATGGATCGTTTTTTGATTACCTGTTCTGTTCATTCCCTCTGAGGCAACTGGCACTGGCCACTGTCAGAACACAGACTACTGGGCTAGGTGAACTTTTGGTCATTCTTATCTTCTTTTGTTCACTGATTTACTGAAAAACAAATGCAGGGCCCGTCTAACTGTTGAAGATGACGTCTGTTTTTCCTCTGCCTCACAGAAACCCACTTCAAGGATTTGTGTTCATCAATGCAAGATCCCCTCCAATTAGGTGCATATTTAGTTTTATTTTTTACAACTAGATATAAAGATTGTCTTGTGATTGTACTGTGAATTAAAATATTAAGTGAATATGGATGAATGAATGCTTCCCTGACAGCTAGCTGGTAGTGCGAAGAGACTCTGGGTGTGATTACGTAAATACAGTTTGCTCGTGCTTTGCTAGATATTCAGACAGAGCAGTGTTTTGGTCATTGTAATTAAGTTAGCTGTTGTTGGGCCACAAATTATGTTAGTACTGAATGTAGGGACACTGAGGGATGATTACGAATGTTTAAATATTGTGGGGATACAGTTTAAGCACAGTCCTGTTTTCTGTATGCCACAATAATTATGCAGCACTGGCCACAGACAGCTGCGAGTGGGGTGCAGCGAAGGGTTGCACATGTGAAGGAGACTTTTGGATTACTGGATTTAAGAACCTGAGGGGAAAAGGAGACTGCCTAACATACTTGAGGTGGGTCTTTACTCATGGTTTATGTTTATGAACCCTGTTTGTGGTGTTTTCCCAAATTAATGATGCGTTACTTCCCTTCTTTTATTAAAAGTTTCTTTTTTACACTCAGACTCTGTGCTTCCGAAAGGGGAGGTTTTGACTCTCAGAGGCGCGCAGGGGTGGTGTGTAAATTTCCCAGCTTACTCGGTGAGGGCTGGAGGCGGTTCTGTGTTGGCTCGATGGAAAGGAACCCCTAGATGCTAAAATAGGAAAAGAACAAGTTAAAAGTTACGTGGTCAAGTTAGATGTCTTCAAGTCACCAGGGGCTCAGGAAATGCATCCTAGACTACTCAAGGAACTTACTGAGGCGATAGCCGCGCCGTTAGCTATTATCTTTGAAAAATCATGGACGACAGGAGACATTCAAGAAGACTAGAAAAGAGCACATATAGTGCGTATCTATAAAAAGGGAAATAAGAGCAGTTACGGACCAGTGAGGTTAACTTTTGTACCAGGAAACATAATAGAGAAAATCATTAAGGACTCAATTTGCAAACATCTAGAAGATAATAAGGTGATAAGGGATAGTCATCACGGATTTGTCAAGAACAAATCATATCAAACCAACCTGATAACTCTCTTTGACAGCGTAACAAGTCTTGTGAATAGGGGGAAGCGTTAGATGTGGTATATTTAGCCTTTAGTAAGGCTTTTGATACAATTTTGCATGATCGTCTCATTGAGAAACTAGGGAAATACAACCTAGATGGAATTACTATAAGGTGGGTGCATAACTGGTTGGAAAACCACTCCCAGAGAGTAATTATCAATGTTTCACAGTCACGCTGGAAGGGCATAACAAGTAGGATCCCGCAGGGATCAGTTCTGGGTCAGGTTCTTTTCAATGTCTTCATCAACGATTTAGATAATGGCACAGAGAGTACACTTTTATAGTTTGTGAATGATACAAATCTGGAAGGGGTTGCAAGTGCTTTGGAGGATAGGATGAAAATTCAAAATGATCTGCAGAACCTGGAGCAATGGTCTGAGGTAAATAGGATGAAATCCAATAAGGACAAATGCAAAGTACTCCACTTAGGAAGGAACACTCAGATGCACACATACAGAATGGGAAATGACTCGCTAGGAAGGAGTAGTGTGGAATGGGATCGGGGGGGGGGGGTCACATAGTGGATCACAAGGGAAATATGAGTCAACAGTGTAACGCTGTGGCAAAAATAGCAAACATTACTCTGGGATGTATTGGCAGGCGTGTTGAAAGAAAAGACGAGAAGCAATTCTTCCAGTCTGCATTGCGCTAATTAGACCTCAACTGGTGTAGTGTGTCCAGTCCTGGGCGCCACATTTCAGGACAAATTGGAGAGTCCAGAGAAGAGCAACAAGGATGAGTAGGGGATCTGGAAAACATGACCTATGAGGGAAGATTGAAAGAACTGGGTTTGTTTAGTCTGAAAAAGAGGACTGAGAGAGGACATGAGTTTTCAAATACCTAAAAGGTTGTTACAAGGAGGAAGGAGAAAAAAATATTCTCAACCTCATGACAGGACAAGAAGGAACAGGCTTCAATTGCAGCAAGAATGGTTAGGGTTGGACATTAGGAAAAAAATTCCTAACTTTCATGGTGGTTAGCCACTGGGATTAATTGCATACAGTGGTTTTTGAATCTCCCTCATTGGTTATTTTTAAGAGCAGGTTAGACAAATACCTATCAGGGATGTTATAGGTGGTGCTGGGCCTGCCATGAGTGCAGGGGACTGGACCTGATGACCGCTCGAGGCCCCATCCAGTTCTATGATTCTATGATATTGAACCTGGCCCTCGCTGCTGCTGGCAGAAGGGATAAATTTTGCGGTGGGCTCGTCTGGGATAGACTATCCAGCTGGGATCGCTTCAGGGCGGATAGGACCTCGAGCATAAGTCATGATGAGGATTGAAAGGACAGAATATAAAGCAGTGCTTGAAATGGGACTCCCGGGAAGCCAGGTCCTTCCCACTCCAGGACAGACGTGAGACTCTCTAACTCTGCCTCAGCCTGCTCTTTGATGAGACCAGCGGTGCCCTGATTGAGCTGGCCACACCTGTGGCCAGCTATTCAGCCAGCCTCCCTCAGCTTCTATCAATGTTTTAACCCAGGAATGGGGTAATTGCCAGGTAAGTGCCTGGGTGCAGGGTTCACCCCCCCCCCGCCCCATTGCCTGTGGCCCCTGCTATCTCCATTGCTGCCTCCTCAGTTCCACCCTACTGACCTCCCCATCCAAGGCTGAATTTGTCCCTGGGGTTGCCAGGACCGAGTAAGTCTGCTGCTGTGAAAAGTTACTTGTATGTTTGTTATGATCACATTTCACAGCAGCAGACATACAAGCTAGCAAATCTTTTAAAAAAGCAACCAAAAAAGCAAAAGACGCAAGAAAAGAAAAGAAATGAAAAGAAATTGCTCCCTAGGCAATTTATTCCGGTGCTTAACCACCCTGACAGTTAAGCCTGTTTTCTTCTTGTCCTATCCTCAGAGGTTAAGGAGAACAATTTACCTTCTTCCTCCGTGTAACAACCTTTTATGTACTTGAAAACTGTTATCATGTCCCCTCTTAGTCTATCTCTTCTCCAGACTAAACAAACTCAGATTTTTTTCAATCTTCCCTCATAGGTCATGTTTTCTAGACCTGAATCATTTTTGTTGCTATTCTATAGACTTTCTCAAATTTCTACAGCTCATCTTTCCAGAAATGTAGCGCCCAGAACCGGACACAGTACTCCAGTTGAGGCCTAATCAGCAAGAAGTAGAGTGGAAGAATTACCCCTCGTGTCTTGCTTATGTAACCCTTCTGTGAGGTGGAGCCAACAGCAACAAGGGCCGGGTTCAGTATCTAGGGGTTCCTTTTCAACAAAACCCGCTTGAGCCCCCACGCAGTGACCTGGGACAATTACACACCACCCCTGGGTGCCTCTAAGAGGCAATACTTCCCCTCTGCAAGCACAGAGTATGAGCGTAGCAAAAACTTTTAATAAAAGGAGGGAATTAACTTAACATTAATTTGGGAAAACACCACAACTAGGGTCCATAAACACAAACCATGAGCAAAAGACCCACCCCCAAATAAATTGGGCAGTGTCTTTTTTTCCACAGGATCTTAAGTCCAGAAACCCAAAAGTCCCTTTAACGTGCCTGTCCCTTCTCTGTACCCCACTCACAGTTGCTGTCCTTGACTAGTGCAGTCCAAGTTCAGAGGTTCATCTGCAGAGTTCACCTCCCATCCTGTGTGGAAGGCGGGGGGGGGGGGAATGGGGGGAAGAGGCTGCACAGCTCAGGCACTCACTCATTGCCCCAACGGCCAATTGCCACGCCTCTGTGGAGCTCTGCTCTGGCCCTCTCCACCAGCTTCTCTGCTGGCCGCTTGCCACGTCTCTCCGCCAGCCGTCCAGATGGCCATGCCTCTCCACCAGCCACCCTGCTGGCTGCTTGCTGCACCTCTCCACCAACCGCCCAGAGGGCCACTTGCCATGCCTCTCCGCCAGCCGCCCTGTTGGCCATGCCTCTCCACCAGCCGCCTTGCTGGCTGCACCTCTCCGCCAGCTGCCCACTCGCCAAGATGTCTTAATATAAGAACGTAAGAATGGCCGTATTGGGTCAGACCAAAGGTCTATCTAGCCCCAGTATCCTGTCTACTGACAGTGGCCAGTGCCAGGTACCCAGAGGCAATGAACAAAAGAGGTAATCATCAAGTGATCCATCCCCTGTCGCTCATTCCCAGCTTCTGGCAAACAGAGGTTAGGGACACCATTCCTGCCCATCCTGGCTAATCACCATTGATGGACCTATCCTCTATGAATTTATCTAGTTCTTTTTTGAACCCTGTTATGGTCTTGGGCGTCACAACATCCTCTGGCAAGGAGGTCCACAGATTGACTATGTGTTGTGTGAAGAAATACTTCCTTTTATTTGTTTTAAACCAGTTGCCTATTAATTTCATTTGGTGACCCCTAGTTCTTGTGTTATGAGAAGCAGTAAACAACACTTCCTTATCTACTTTCTCTACACCAGTCAGGATTTTATAGACCTCAATCAAGAGAACAAACAAGACAAGACTCTGCAGAGCACCTTATTTGTGTTTCTATTCTGTTTAGCTCTAATAAAGAATAGAGACAACGTACATTATTTTTGTTATTGAGTCTGCAAAAAGACTCAATAAATAATGATTTAGACATGTTTATGGGTATATTTATCTGATTTTTCTAAAGTAAATTATTTGAGGAAAATTGTCAGTGTGGCCACCAACATGACCACCAGCACTTTGAGGCCACCAAATATTTGTTGTGCGAACCCCTCCTTAGACTGTTTGCTGGGAAGCCAGTGGTTCTCAGTGTTGGATCTTCAAAGTGGATACTACCCGATCCCTCTGGGAGCAGAAGATAAGGAGAAGACCGCCTTCATCTGCTCTTTAGGGTTTTATCAGTTTGAACGCATGCCCCAAGGGATTTCTGGGGCACCTGCCACATTTCAACATCTTATGAAGAAAGTTGTGGGAGACGTGAACTTACTGCAAGTCTTGGTTTATATAAATGACCTGATTGTATTTGGAAGACACTTGAAGGACCACGAAAAAAGACTTCTTAAAGTCTTGAAGTGCAGGGGTGGGGCCGTGGGAGGATGGGGTCGGGTACCCTCGGGGCAGAGGGGAAGTTGGCGCGTATGCATGCAAGGATGCATTCGCAGGAACTCCAGCTAGGGAATACAGTTCTGCTGCGAAATTTGGTGTGGCTGGCAAACACAAGATTGCTTACAGGTGGAAGGCAAGATCTTACCTGGTGGTGGAAAAGCTGGGAGATCTGCGGGTGTACAAGATTAAACCCGAGACTAGGTTGGGGAAAAACAAAGACGGTGCATAGTAACTTCCTACTGCCTGTGGGAGAATTGGAAGATGCCTTTTATGGAACGGACAATGACATAGGACCTCCTGTTATGACCCAAGCCAGAGACCCCTACCCTGTTACTCCTGAAGGGGAAGGAATCATTCTTCCCTAGCGTGTGAGTAGCACTGTCAGTTTCGAGGCAGTAAATGAGCTAGTGCCTGGCAGACCTGACTCTAACTGGGGTTGGGCTGCCAGCTCCGCAGCAGGGAGCTGGGAAGCTCTGAGACCCCCGACTGGAGCTGGGAGGCTGGCAGTTCCTGGAGCTCAAGGATGTCTGTGTCACTCAGCATCCCGAAGTCAAATGTTAAGCCATGTGAGAAAGTGGCCTAGACGCAAAGTAAAGGTTTTTAAAGCATCCTGTGAAAATTAAAATGAAACCTTAAGTTGTTATCTGAAAACTCGCAGCACCTGAGCCATGTTTCTTCACAGGCTTTAGGGCATCTGGACAATGATGACCGTAAAGACCTGCTCTCGCCCTAATCTGAAGGCAGATGTTCGTCAGGATGCAAAGAGAAAAGATGGTGCTAAATTCCACAGGCCTGGACAATCTGACTTTGTGGGAGGAATTTAGTGTTGCGCTAACTAAGCTGGTGCCAATCCGTAAACATAAATCTGGTGTGTGTGTGATTGTATGGGTTTCTGTGGCTTTCAGGTTTGAGCAGTCGCTTAGAGGGCGTCACAGATGATTCAGGCAGAGCTGTCCCTGGGGGGTGCGGGGCCCAGGACAAATCAGCCCCTAGCAGCTTGGGGGCCCCGCTCTGCCTCAGCGGATAGGCCAGTGGGACGGATCCAGCCTGGTGCTGGGCCACCTGCTGCTGCTGGAAGTTGCCAGCATCTACCGTTGGGCTATTGTTGGCCATCGTGCCTTGGCAGCTCAGGGCTCTGGCCACGGTGGGGGACTCGCTGCACTGAAAGGCGAATGGCCAAGCCTGGCGCTGTCTCCGCTAACTGCCCACAAGATGGCAGCCCTGTGGCAGTGACGGATTCGCCTTTGGTGTCCGACCGTGCCGGCCAGCGACCCAGGCCTGCAGGGCCCCCCAAAGTGCAGGGCCCGGAGTGGTCTCCCTGATTCACCCTACCCAAGGGATGGCTCTGGCCCCAGGCACAATGTAGCCATGACTGCATGGCCTGGACTTGAGAGGATGTGAACCATAAAATGTCTGTGATTCACCATGGTGAGAATACAGGATGCACCACTATGGCTGGGCTCCACCTTCCAGGAGTCCAATTCTACCAACTCCAAGGGTGTACTGGTCTCTGCCTGCCAGAGAGTGGTCCTGCTTCTGGCCCCCAGGTTTCCTCTTCTGCTGCAAACTGGGCCATTGCTTATTACTTCTGGACAGCTTGAGCTATCACCACCCTGTAAAATCTTCTGCCAACATTCAGCTCAGTCTTTTGGGGTCCAAGGTGGCCTGAAGCATCATCGAAATGTCAGGCTGGAAGGGACCTGGAGAAGTCACTAAGTCCAGCCCACTCCCCTGTGGCAGGACCAAGTAAACCTAGCAAGCTGAAATCCAAATTCCTTTTTCCTTATTTTCGAATCCCAACTTACTTCCTGTTTGCTCCTAATTTATATAGTAATATTCTTAGCTATACCTTAACTAATCATTCTACTGAAATTTACCTAACCAACCCGCAGTGAAGTAATAGGATTTCCTGGCACAAGGAAGAAGGAATGCTGAAGGATATAAATCATGATATAACTTTGGAATATTAAGAGATATTCCTTTAAAGGCTGGGGAGATTGCAGGTTATAGTGAGGATTGAAGACATTTATTATAGAACATCGCCATCTACTGGATATTTACGGGAGCAGCAGAGAAATGAGAGATGAAATCTGAGAACTGGGCAGATCATGGTCCCCTATTCTGGAGCCTCTGGAATCGGGTCAGCCATGCAGAAAGGAATGTTCCCCATCCCAGAATTAAGAGGATAAGAGGTGATTACATTTCATTTAGAGATTGTATTTTCTCTTCTATTTGTTAATATAAGTAACCATGGTAACCATGGGTTATCTAGCTGAGTCTGCACTTTCTAGTGAGACCTCAAATAACCATATTTTACATTTTAACTTCTTTATCCGTCCAAGCAAATTGTCCTAAAAGAGATTGAAAACAATAACTTTAAGCAATTGTTTTTGCTGTTCTAAACTAGTGCCTTTTCAGCCGAAGCCATTTGAACAGTAGAAACCACACTCTTAAAAGTGCCTTGAAGGCAAATGCATCCTTGGACTTGGGATAAATGTGTTAGGTAATAAAGCACTGAGAACGGATGGTCATAAGTAAATGGAATAAGAAATTTTGGTATCACTCCTCTGTGATAATTGCTTTCAAGACTGTATTGTGTGAGTAGTACACACCTAGAACATTGGTTGTGTCTACACTTAAGTGGTGAACTGTTGATTGTATGTTAATATCAAGCCAGGTGAATTAATAAATTGTTGGTTGGTTAAACATAAGCAAGTGTCCTGATGTGAGAAACACAGTTCAGGTTAAAAGTTGACCTGAAAACAACTCAGCATTAAAATGAGTAAGCTAACACTCCCTGGACTCAATAAAAAGGAGTTATCCTATTTGATTCCATTCTGTAGTGGACATAAAACTTATCCATAGGCAAAATATGAGAGATTCTTGCCTAGGTGAGTAACAATAATCTCTATTAGCTATTTTAGTTTCTAGGCTTGGGGAAACGAACTCCCAACTTTGGCTGATCTATGGGTCCCTGTCTCAGTGTCCATCAGGGTCTGAGCCCCAGGAACAGGGATCCTGGGATGTAGTGTGGCCAGGACGTAAAGAGGCTTGCACTGCTCTGCGTCCACAGGAAAAGGTCACTGTTCAGACCCGCTGGGCACAGAGCTGAGTGGAGACAGATGCTGGAGACGGTACTGGGGACAAGGAGCTGGGCTGCTCCCTGTCCGGACATGTGCCTGGCTCCAGCCTACTGGGAACTGGCTTCAGGGGCTCACACCCAGCTGGAGCGCCTGGATTCTGCCTGGGTTGCTCATTAACCCAGGCAGCAATTAACCCCCAGGAGAGGGGAATGGAGGATACTGAGACTGAGCCCTGAGGCACAAACGGTTGCAAGAACAAAGATGTGGGGGCACCCGACCCCACTTCAAACACCGGGGGAGCAGAGACATCAGTGAATAGGTGGATATGGAGGAGTCAGCAATTCCTGCTGATGGGGAGCAAATAACAGGGGGGCCAGGGAATGTCCGTGTATGGCACTTCGCTCCCCACATCGAGAACGGGAAATTCTCAGGGAGATGAGGGATTCACAATAAACATTTTATTAGGAATTTATCTGGGAATCCGATTAGGTTAAAAACTTTAGCAAGACATAAACATTCCTCCGAAACTTGCGTCTCCAGAAGTAGGAACATAGAACTGGAAGGGGGCTCCTGTGTCGTTCAATCCAGCCTTTGCTATTGCCGAAAACCGAAAAAACAGGACCCCACCTCTCCCCTGCCCCATCCAGAAACAAAGAGAAAAGTCCTCCCAGGACAGTTAGTTCAGGAATAAGCCCAGTATGTGACAATGTGAGCTGAGCCCCTCCCTAGAAATAGATGAAACCCTTTCCTTCAGCTGGGGAGGGATGGGAGAGGATCAGCTAATAATGAAACACAGTAACAATGACACTTCCCCTCCCTTGGCACCTCTGTCCTCCTGAGCCTCTGAGCACACAGTAATTAGTGACGACTCCCTGGGATGGTGTGTGACTTATCCCCATTGGCAGATGGAAGGGACACACGCAGAGAAAGGAGGGGAAGTGACTGGGATGAGGTGACACTAGCAGAGCTGGTTATTGAGCCCAGCAGTCACCCCCACCCTGCTCTAACCACGAGATCACAGTCCCTGCTTGGAGCTAGGAACTAAACCCAGGACTCCGGAGGCCCAATTCCCCCTGCTCTCACTGCTACACCATACGACCCTCTTGGGAACAGGGCAATCCCCCATCTCTCTCATGAATTCCCCAATCTCCAGCCCCAGCCCCTGCATTTACAGAGTCCATCCTGTCACTTCGGATCAGCAGCTCTTACTGTTTATACTATGGCCCCACGGGCCCCCACACTCTTTCCCTGAAAAACTTAAAATTCTCCTTTGCGGTGAGGAAAAAACCTGACAGTGTTTAGGGTGCTGGTGTGCTGAGCGCAGTACCTGTCATGCTACCAGTACTGTCTGCTTCCTTGGACCCCCGCCCCGCATCTGTCCATCTCCATCTGTTGTCCCATCTCTCAACCTATATTGTAAACCCTTTGGGGCAGAGACCGGCTTTTCATTCCATGCTTGCACAGTGCCTGGTGCAGAGGGGTCCTGGGCCATGACTAGGGCTCTGATAACACCAATAATTAATAATAAGAGCATCTCTGCCCTCACCCCCACCCTGAGAGGCCTTGGGAGCTGCAGAGACAACATGGACCCAAACTGTAATGGGGCATCTTCATGTCTTTTCTGACCTGGCAAGTTTGTGTAGTCCCAGCCGAAACGTCTCCTCACTAATTTCAACACCTGCTCCCCCAGACCTTGAAATGACCCATCTTCCCAGGACCCAGTGCTCCCGCCTCTGGCCACACTGAAACCCAAAGCATCCACCTGCCTGGCCCACCCTCTACAGAGACCATCCTCAAATGAAGCACGTTTGTAGATTGCATCAGCAGGGCACAGAATCATTATGTTCAGGGAGAGCTCCTGCCACCTTCTCTGTGGCATGTCTAGTGGGACATTACAGAGACCTCCCGCTTGCAGCCTTCCCCACAGAACGGACATTTATAGGCTCTCTGTTGTGTGGGTTCTCTGATGAGCAATAAGGGTGGAGCTCAGCGGGAAACTTATCCTGCACTCAGGGCAGTTATAGGGTTTTTTTTTTTCCTGGTGTGGACTCTCTGGTGTTTAATTAGGCTCTGGTGTCCACACTCAGGACATTTATAGGGTCTCTCGCCCGTGCGGAACCTCTGGTGCTTAGTAAGGTCTGAGCCCTCACTGAAGGTCTTCCCACAGTCCAGGCATTCATAGGGTCTCTCTCCCATGTGGATTCTCTGGTGGGAAACGAGGTGGGAGCTCCGAGTGAACCCTTTCCCGCCCTTGGGGCATTCGTAGGGTCTCTCTCCCTTGTGGATCCTCTGGTGGGCGATAAGGTTGGAGCTCACGCTGAAGGAGGAGAGAGTGGCAGCTCCAACCTTATTGTGCACCAGAGAACCCACACTGGGCAGAGGCCCTGGACATGCCCCAACTGTGAGAAAAGCTTCAGCATGAGCTCCAACTTTATCGCCCACCAGAGGATCCACAAGGGAGAGAGACCCTATGATGGAACCAGAGGGTCTCCGCGTACCGACGCCGCAGTGCCAGGTACCGGTTCGGAGCGGCGTGCCGGAGTCGGGACCAGCGCTGACTCCATCAGGATGGTCTGGAGCTTAATATTCCTTTCTTTTTTAGTCCGGGGCTTGAAAGACTTGCAGATCTTGCACGTTTCGCTGATATGGGTTTCTCCCAAGCAGTGGAGACAATCCGTGTGCGGGTCACTCCTTGGCATAGAGCGCCTACAAGAGCCGCACGACTTAAAGCCTGGGGCACGGGGCATGCCCCTGCCCGGGCTCAATGACTGACTAAACTAACTGAATACAGGTACTACTGAACAAACAAAGAGTCTGGGGACGAGCTGCAGCAAGGCTGGAGCTGAGCAGTTCAGACGCACCTTCACTGGCAGCAAGAAGGAACTGAGGGGGGGGGAGCGCAGCCCCCCTTATACCGCTCCAGGCAGGCGCCACTCCAGGGGTTGCGGGGGGTGCTCCCCCCTACAGGTACTGTTAGGGGAAAAACTTCTGGCACCAGTGCACATGGCGAGCACGCACACCTATTGTGGAATAGACATGAGCAACACATCTCAAAGAATACCAGTTACGGAAAAGGTAACTGTCTTTTCCTGAAGGCCTGCTGGGGAGATCAGGTGGTTCCTGGGAGGCGTGAGGTGCCCCCTGCAGGAGATTCAGGGGTTTCCATGCCCTGGGGAATTTTATGGCTTGGGCACAGCGTAGTTGCACAGCTTCTTCCCCCTTTCTAGCCCTGCTGAGACCAGAGCCCTCTCCAGGCACAGGGACAGTCCTGGGAAGGCAGGGACACGCAAAATCTCTCTGTGTGTCAGTGCCCACATGTAAAGATGCAGCGAGGTACCTCCATCCTCTCCCTTGGAAGCTCTGGGGATGTAGATGGAGCCAGTAGCCTCTCCACTATGTCTCCAAATATCCTCTCCCATGGGTGGAGGTGTGGAGGGGACAGTCACTCACACAGGGGTTCAAGGGGCTATGGGGCTGATCCCCCTGAAATCTAAGGACCCGGAAAGAACCTGGAGCAGAAGCTTCCCGGGGTATGACAGAGGGGACAGGAATCCTTACCCAGCAAGGTCACGGCCTCACAATTCTCCTGCACGACGTCCCTGTCAAGGGTCTCTGGCTGGGTCCAGCACCTCCCACTCCCCCTCAGTGAAATGCACAATCAGCCACTGGAACAGCGACATTCCCCCACGCAGAAACTGCTTCCGCAGTCACATTCAAAGCAGCACTGTCAGGGGCAGGGCTGGGGGTCGTCCGGCCCACCAAGACCAGAGAACTTTCTTGGGGCGATTCCCAAAAGCTTTAACTTAAAACAATCTGTATCTGCGGGGAAACCAGGACACCCCCGGCTGCCAGCTCTGGAAATTTTCTCACAAGGCTCCTAATATTTAGCTCAGTGTTTCCCACCATCTCGCAACTCCCACCACAGAGCTCACCCGTTTTCCCTTTTCCGACTCATGCGTCGTTTCCTGTTACTCTCACTGTGGGGACGGAGTCAAACTGCCCTTATTCCACATGGCCACTGTCTCCTTGCAGCTCTGGTGTGTGCCCCTGCACGAGTAAAGATGACCACCCACTCCCATTGTTTTCAGTGAGACTGAAGCCACGTTTTCCCCAGGGAATATGGCTCCGGGTTTCATCTGGATGGGAAACTCTGAGGAACAACGGAAATGTGGGGGCAGAAGCGAGACTGAAGGAGGCAGGAGGACATGGGTGGCAGGAGGGAGGTTGAGGAGGTGAGGGGAGGCTGAGGGGTGCAATGGAATATGGGGCAGGAATGATGTTGAGGGGCAGAGGAATGGAGGAGAAGGTAAGGGGAGGGGATCGGGAGATGGGGCAGGATGGAGGCTGTGGAGGGTCAGGGGGCTGTGGGGAGCAGAAGGGAGGGCGGGGGGGGCAGGAGGCTTTGGGGGACAGGTGAATAGGGAGTGTGAGGCCAATATAGGGTGGCAGATATGGGATGTAGGAGACTGTAAAGGGAAATGCCTAAAGGGGCAGGTGGCCAGACTGTGGGGAGTGTGGGGCAGGAGAATGGCTGTGGTAGAGGGGAGGCAGGATAGTGACAGGAGAGGGGATGCAGAGGATCACAAGTTCCAGGGTAGGGGGGTCAGTGGGCAGAGTCCCTCTGAGAGCAGGGGACTGAGAGGTCAAATTTTTGCATGTGCACTGCTGCAGCTGAGTTTTGTCACTGTGATGTGGTGCGCATACATATAGGCGCTGACTTTAGCCGGCGCTGGTGGGTGCTCGCGCCCCCCCCGCCCCGGCCCCTCCCAACTCTGCCCCCGGCCCCGCCCCGATTCCAACCCCTTCCCCAAATACCCGCCCCCGCCTCCTCTCCCGGGCGTGCTGCATTTCCCCTTCACCCCCCTCCCTCCCAGGCCTGCCGCGTGCAAGCCGGGGGGGGGGGAAGAAGTGGAGCGGCAGCGCGCTCAGGGGAGGAGGCGGGGGTGGAGGGGATGTGAGCTGGGGCGGGAGGGCCATAGGAAAAGGAGGTGAGCTGGGGGAGGTGTGCAGAGGAACAGCTCCCTGCCCCAGCTCACCTCCGCTCTGCCTCCTCCCCCGAGCGTGCCACCGCTCCACTTCTCCCCCTTCCCTCTCAGGCTTGCCGCTGTTTCGCGCAGCAAGCCTGGCAGGGAGCGGGGAGAAGCGGAGTGGCGGTGCGCTCAGGGGAGAAGGTGGAGGTGGAGCGGAGGTGAGGTGGGCGGGGGGGCCAGCGGGGAGCTGCCGGTGGGTGCTCAGCACCCACCAATTTTTCCCCGTGGGTGCTCCAGCCCCGGAGCACCCACGGAATCAGTGCTATGCACACACCCCCTGGGAGCAGGTGCACGCGCACACACACCCCCTGGGAGCGGGTGCACGCGCACACACACACCCCCTGGGAGCGGGTGCACGCGCACACACCCCACCCCACCCCAGGAGCAGGTGCACACACACACACACAACCCCTGGGAGCAGGTGCGCGCACACACACACCCCCCCCCTGGGAGCAGGTGCACACACACACACACACACACCCTGGGAGGAGGTGCACACATGCACACACACCCACCCTGGGAGCAGGTGCACGGACACACACACACACCCTGGGAACAGGTGCACACACACACACACCCTGGGAGCAGGTGCACACACACACACACTCTGGGACTAAGCAGCTCCCCGCTAAAAGCCTCAAAAGTCAGAAGGGAAATAAAATTGCCACAAATGCTGGGGGGGTTTAAGGACTTGTGGCTTTCAAGCCCATCTCCTGACCCTCCGGAGGGATTTGTGGCTTTGAGTGCTGCTGACTGGCACTAAGCCTCGGACACCAGCCCACTGAGGGGGCTGTTTCGTCACAAGGGGGAATTTCCATCCCTCTCCTGCTGGGTCCTACCCTGAGGTTCAGGCCCCACACTGAAGAAGGGAAACTGTCTAAGAGAAGGGTAGTATCTCTTTAAAAAATTGTGAGCCCCCAAGTAGCGCTCACCCTGTTCTCCATTGCAAGGTATCCTACCCAAGCTGGAAATTACACCTCGGGCTGCAGTGCAGGCAGACACTGAGCTTACAGAAACCAGTCCAGGCAGCGGTGCCTTTGGAGCTTGGCCTTGTGTGTTTGGGTGTCATTAGATATTTGGAACCCAGCCGTGATTTCTCCATATTGTGTTTCTTGGGTAAAAAGCAAAAGACCCAACAGGTTTTTCCCCTTCTCCTCAACTCCTGTACTACTGTATCTCTCCCACATCCAGACGAACCCCCTGCCCCTCAGCTCCCCAACAATCCCCTACCTGAGTTAGCTCCGCAGCAGCTGTTTCCCTTCCCCATCCACTGGGAGGACGGGATGGTCTGGAGCAGAGGTTACCAAACTCTGGTATGTGACTCCCGGTCATAGTGGGAGCTTGATGTTATCTCCAAACGTGTTTGAGGGAGGACGTGAACCACTCAAGTCTGGGAGTCGCTGAGCTGCAGTGAATCACAGACATTATTCTGCAGCCTGTCAGGGAGGGAGAAGGGTTGCGGGGGCTTTAGGACATTTCATTCCCCAGTTCACCGCAGGCTCTTTCCCTGCATACAGATGTTCTAGACACCATGATGCTGAAAACGCTCAGTCACTTTATTCCAGAACAGACCCAGCTCCTGCCACCCGAACTAAACCAACCGAGACAGGTTTACACCCCTCACGAACAAGAGTCTCTGAACCTAATGCTGAAAAAGAGCAAAACCAAAGGAGCTGCTTTGGGAGATTCCCCCTGACTTTGTCCCCAAGGGCAGCACATTTCCCCCAGCAGCACAGCACTGAGGCAGAGGAAGAAACTGGCTTTTCCTCTCTCTGCTCCTCATGTCGTTCCCAGGAAAGTCAATCTGCCCAGGAGTTGCTGATTCTTGAACTAACAGACCTTTTCCACCAAGCGTCTGGAGTTAAGCTTTGTTACAAAAACAAACCAATTTTGAAAATATACTTAAACTGACTGAACAAAAAGCACATTCCTCTCTCAATCAGCCACTTACATTCTATGGTCACTGGCATAAAAAAACCTCCTGATTTCATGTGCTAGATTCCTTGGATGTAACAAAGCTACTAGTTCTCCAGTTCCCCACAGATTATTTTGGGGAAATTAGGGCTAATGCCATATTTTGTTATTTTAAAAGGAATAAAATACCTCCCAGGCCTTGATTGAGCACAAAGGAGCAAAAATGGTCACAAAACCAATGATCTGATCTTTTTCAGGTCACCTTTAAAAATACTGGATACATCATCTCACCTCTTCATCCATAAATCACACCTTTCTACCACTAGTTAATCACACTAATGAAGACAATGCTGAAGGGATGGGCAAAGTGCTCACACGAGGGCGTGAAATGTAAAGGATTGAGGGCAGAAAGTGACCATTGTGATCATCTAGTCTGAATTCCTGCGTAAGACAGACCAGAAAATATCCCTGCATGAAGCCCGTAAGTAACGTCTCATTGAGCTAGAGCAAATCTTTTGGGAAGATACCATTCCTGATTTAAACCCTTACACTGATGGACAGTCCGGTCTACCCCATTTTGGATTAAATATGATGGGCATTTTCTCCCCAGCAAAACATCACTTATTTTAAGACTGCTTTGAAGTCCTGGGAATGTTCGGAGATTTATTATTTTAAAAGAAATAACAGCTGAACATTAAGAATCCCCCAAGCTGTAGCATGTGGCTATAGCTCTTGGTAAGGAATAGTCATTTACATTCAGACAAGTACAAACACTGAGACCCAGATCCCTCCACAGGATCTCTGGGATCACTTACAGGAAGCCTCATAGTATTTACAAGGATTCATAGATTCCAAGGCCAGAAGGGATCACTGTGATCATCTCGTCTGACCCCCTTATAACAAACCAGGCCAGAGAAAACCCTCAAAATAATTCCTAAAGCAGATCATTTAGAAAAACATCCAGTCTTGATTTAAAAATTGTAAGGGATGGGGAATCCACCACGATCCTTGGTAAATGGTTCCAATGGTTAATTACTCGCACCGTCAAAAATTTACACCTTATTTGCTGTCTGAATTTGTCTAGCTTCAACTTCTGGCCGTTGGATCATGCTATATATTCTTCTGCTAGACTGAAGAGCCCATTATCAAATATTTATTCCCCGTGTAGGTACTTATACACTGTAATCAAGTCACCCCTTAACATTCCCTTTGTTAAGCTAAACAGACTGAGATCCTTGGGGGGAGGGATAGCTCAGTGGTTTGAGCTTTGGCCTGCTAAACCCAGGGTTGTGAGTTCAATCCGTGAGGGGGCCATTTAGGGATATGGGGCAAAAATTGCAGATTGATCCTGCTTTGAGCAGGGGGTTGGACTAGATGACCTCCTGAGGTCCCTTCCAACCCTGATAATTCTATGAGTCTGTCACTCTCAGGCAGGTTTTCCTAATCCTTTAATCATTCTTGTCACTCTTCTCTGATCCCTCTCCAATTTATCACCATCCTTCTTGAATTGTGAGCACCAAAACTGGGCACAGATTCCAGCAGTGGTCACACCAGGACCAAATATAGGGGTAAAATAACCTCAAGATTCTCCTGTTTATACAGTCCAGAATTGCATTAGTCCTTCTGGTCACAGTGTCGCACTGGGAGCTCTTGTTCAGCTGATTATCCCCCTCAACCCCCAAATCTTTGTCAGCATCACTGCTTCCCAGGCTAGAGCCCCCCAATCTGTAAGTGTGGCCTGCATTCTTTGAAGGGGGGTTGCGTGGAATTGATCATAGAGACACGGTCAGCCCAAGTCCTTTTAGCTCTGACGCATCCAATGGAGCAAACAGGTCCCTGTCAGCACTTAGATATGGAGGAGATTTATCCACTGGGAGTACCCCATGGCTTATTTCTGGGGGGGGGGTCAGTAATGGGGGAAGAGTTTAATATGGAGAATTAACACACAGCCCCCATTCTTCTGTCTCCCCTGTGCTGCGTCTCCTCTCCCTATAACCTCCCTCACTGGGCAGAGCTGGTTAAATCTACCAACTTGCACTGTCTCTCCCACTCTGCCTTATTTCCCCCCACTCTCTTCCCTTCCTGACTCCATCCCCAGAGACGCAAAGGGGAATTCCCCCCAGGGTCTGTTCAGGATCCCCTCTGCCCCTGGCACTGCATCCCAGCTCCCTCCTGCAGGGACCTCAACAAGGGAGCAGATTCCCAGAAGATCAGAGGGTCCTGGGGCTGTTTGTGCAGAGTCACTTTCCTGCCCATCCCCAGCCCTTCCCCCCAGTTCTCTCTGTTACCTGGAGCCTCTGGCTCAGGTGTTAATGTTGGAGCTGCCCTAGGAGGCTGGTTCCCGCTGGAGAAGGTCACATCCCAGCTGGGCACAGAGGGGACTTTAATGAAGGCCTGTCCCTGGCACAGACCCCAGGGCTCCAGGATCACATTCACAATGGAGCCAGCAGCAGCTGTGTCTAACCCAGGAAGCTCAACCCCCCATATCCTGAGCAGAGAAATCAGAGACAAATGCTGCCAGGGGCTAGATCTAAAGAAACCCTTCTGAAGCTACAACACTGCCTCTCTCCCCCAGACACTGAAATGCAGCACGGGAGTCTTGGGGCTGGATCAAATAAAAAACAGAGGCTGGAGACCAACATTGAACCCACCAATCAAGGGATGCACTGTGTTCCAGCCAGCCAGCCTCAGATCTAGCTTGAGCATATCCCTGCTCAACATTGACAAACTCAAGCATCCAGTAATCACCAGATTGGGTTCAAAACCCTGGGGTGTGTTTTGAAGGAATACATTTGGGCTTTCTTTCCCATGGCTCCTGGTGCCTGAGCCTTTAGGGTGCCCTCCACTCATCTTTTCAACCTTTTCCTCTTCAACTGGGAGGGCTGGAATGTGACTTATCATTTGTTTCTGAGATTCCCGTGGTCCCCGGAGCTGGGGCTTTAAGAAACCCACCAAATATCATGAGGCTTGACTTAAAATCCTTAAAGTTGGCTGCACTCAGCCAAAGCGCATCAGAAATGGGTTCAGCCAGAGCTGCGTTTCCAAAGGGCAGGAAGCACAGTGGAGGCTGGGCTCAAGCTTCCCAGCCCCTTAGGATTCATGTTATTTTTCACCTGCCCATCAATGAACCCCACTCCCATGAGGGGGCTCAACCCAGCTCGCCCTATTGCGGACACTGGAGTTTCTGTCTCAGGCACTTTTACAGCCCCCATAGTATCTGAGTCCCTCACAATCTGTCCCCAAAGCACCCCTGGGAGGAAGGGGAGGGTTTTATCATCATCCCCAGCTCAGAGGTGGGGAGCTGAGACCAGGAAAGATGAAGGTATTTGACCAAGGTCACACAGCTTGTCTGTGGCAGAGCCACGTCTCCCACATTCCAGGCTCACATCCTAACCCTTGGGCTAGCCTTCCTTTCCAGCCCGCTCTGTGATGGAAGCAATTCTCCCCTGGTCCTGAAGAACAGGGAGGAATCTGGGGTGAACTCTCATGCTGCATCTCCAGGAAGCACAACCCAAAGCAATTGAGGGGGAACACCGCCATCTCTGTGCCCTTCTGATCCCGGACTGCCCGTGGGGCTGAAATGGGGCCTGGCATAACATAGGGAGCCGCTCTATGTTACAGCAGCCTCCCTGGTGCTGCAGCGCAAGACAGAACAGCTGTTGTGACGTGTGCTGCAGCCTCACCCACCTTTGCTACAAGAGCCCCGAGGTTTGCATTTCCCCTGGTTTGCAGCACACACACATTCCCAGAGATCGCCTGAGAGCACGTCTGACTCTCTGCTTGGGAAGATCAGAACACTAGGGTGATGGGCACCATTGTAAGAGCCCGGATAGACATTGTCCACACATAAAATTTGCCCTGATTTAAATTAAATCAGCTTAAAAACCACTTTAGTTAAACTGGTGCAAAACCGTGTGGACATTTCTGTTGGTTTCAGTTGGCTAGATCAGTTTGGCTGGGCCCTGTGCACAAGGTAAGCTGGGCTTGGAGTGACATAACCTGTGGGATGACACCTGTGACTTACACGATGCGGAAGTAGAAAGCAGGCAGCTGGGCTGTGGGACGGCGTTATCACCACCAGGCGTGGCTCACTTTGGAGAAGGATCTGACCCCATCTGGTTAGATGACGCTAAGTGCCCAGGGGCAGAAACTGCCATGTTGTGCCTCTGCTTTGGGGTCAGTGTCCCACCTTCCATCCAATGGGCCCTAGGTTCTCTGTGCTTGGTGCCTCCTCTAGGGCACTGCAGAGAGTGGATGCAGGGAGCACCGGGCCATGATTTACCCCTGGGGAGGGTAAATTCATACAAGGGGAAGGGGTGGGACAGGGGAATGGCGGGGGTGTATAACAGAGTCGCTGCCTCCACCCCCACCCCCACCCCTTATAACAATAGCCCTCCTTCTCACAGAGAAAAGCTGGAAGATGTGCCCTGAGTGCAGCTGAAAGTTTCAGAAAATAGAAGAGAAATACAAAGAACCCAAATTTATCACTCTTTAGAAACTCTATGAATGTTAAGCCACTCCTGTAGTTTGGGGGGTAGGGCCTGATTCATGAGTTCGGAGAGCTTGGAGCTGCCAACGGTGCAGACCCCAACGCAAACTTCCCTCCCAGCTCTGGGCTCTAACTCTCACAGGATGGGGCTGAATCTCTCCCCTCCAGTTCCTGCCCCAGCTATGAAGGAGACAGGGTATTTCTACAGTGCAGCTGGCAGCAAGCCTCCCAGCCCAACTCATGCTTTCTCTGCTCAAGCTACAAACAGCAGCATGGACTTTAGGGCACTGGCCAGCTGCCAGAATCCAAGCCCGCCCAGCTCCTGGGGCTGAGCTCGGACGGCTAGCCCATGCCGCAGTGTCCACACTGCTGTTTGTAGGGCACTAGCTGGAGCTGCACGGTCTGTCCTGGCTAGGACGTTTGCTCAGAACTGCAGTATGGCCTTACCCCCAGAGCCCAAGTAAGTGCCCCAAAGGCCCTGAGCACATGGAGAGCAGTAGCCAGACCAGTCCTTTTCAACAGGACAGCTTATTGTAACTCCGTTCCCTTCCCTGGCTAGCTGCTATGGGGCTTCACATCTCAGTACAGAGCAGGCCTTGGGGTGCAGGGCTCATAGGTGCTGGAACTAGGGGTGCTGCTCCCCCACCCCCAGCTTGAAGCAATTTCCATCGTATCCAGAGTTTACAGTTTGGTTGAATGGCTCTCAGCACCCCCACTATACAAATTGTTCCAGCAACACTGCCAGGTCTCCTGACTCCTACAAGAGTCAACACGGCCAATGTCCATGGCCCGAAAACAGAAAAATCACCCCCCTCCCGCGAGCAGGTGAGCTGGGTCCCCTCCAGCAACAACCCAAACAGCTTCTCACAAGGGGGGGGGGGAGATTCCCAGCCACTCCTGAGCTTCCCTGACCCCAGACAGGCCCCTCCTTGCCCCCAGCCCAGAGGGCTCCTGATCCCCTGCCCCCCAGCACAGACAGGCCCCCTATCTATTCCACCCGCCCCAACCCCAACTCGCTGCACTGACCCCGCAGCCCGGTTCCTCCTGCTCCCCGCCCTGCTCTCCACGCGCGGCCCCAGCCCAAGGCTTCAGGGCCCCTCCCCAGCGCCCCCTGCCGGACCCGGGACTCCGGGGGGAGGATGGTGGGCGCCGGGGCAGGCTCCGCCCTAGGGCCGGACTGAGCCTCTCCCGAGCCCGACGCCCACCCACGTGGTCTGAGCTCTCCTGCCCTGGAGACGGGCTCTGCTGGGCAGAGGGCGGGGCCAGATCTGACTAGCAGCGATCTCTGCCAATCCCCGCGCGGAGAGATTAACCCTGTGCTGGCCGGGGCAGAAGCTTTGTGTGGGGGAACCGGCCTCCCGAGTTCCCCTGCGGCCGGGCGGGGAGCTGGGGTTACAGGTGGGGGCAGAGCTACGGGCCTGGCTGTGCTGGGGGGCAGGGAACTGGGGTTATTGGGGAGGGGTCTAGCTGTGCTGGGGGGCAGGGAGCTGGGGTTACAGGTGGGGGGGATGTGCTGGGGGGCAGGGAGCTGGGGTTACAGGTGGGGGGGATGTGCTGGGGGGCAGGGAGCTGGGGTTACAGGTGGGGGCAGAGCTACGGGCCTAGCTGTGCTAGGGGGTAGGGAGCTGGGGTTACTGGTGGGGGGGCAGGGAGGGGTCTAGCTGTGCTGGGGGGCAGGGAGCTGGGGTTACAGGTGGGGGGATGAGCTGGGGGGGCAGGGAGGGGTCTAGCTGTGCTGGGGGGGCAGGGAGCTGGGGTTACAGGTGGGGGGGATGAGCTGGGGGGCAGGGAGGGGCCTAGCTGTGCTGGGGGGCAGGGAGCTGGGGTTACAGGTGGGGGGGATGAGCTGGGGGCAGGGAGGGGCCTGGCTGTGCTTCATTGTGGCCTCTGTCTCCTGCTCTTCCCCACTGCATTTGGCTCTGGAATGGTCAGAGCTGACTCTGCCCCCCATCCATACATCCCCCAACGTCCCCCCAGCCCCTGACTGCCCAGTGACCCATGTGGTTGGTTCCCAGGTCACAGTGCATGTGAAGGTTGAGGACGTGATCCCAGAGAAGATGGATGCCCCTGAAGTATTATGGGAATCTCAAAGCGCCCAGCTGGAGCCACCACAGCCCCATCCCGCATGGGGAATCCCGGAGGAGACAGCACTGAGGAATTACGAGCTGCCAGGTGCCCCTGAAAAGGAGCCCAGAGTTGGACAAGAAATGGGTAACCAGCTTGTGAAGGGGCTTGGGGCAGATCTTCCTGGGAGCACTGAGGGAACAATGTGGAAGGGAGTCCCTGAGGCTGAGTGTGTGTGTGCAGAACAGGGGAGTGGCTGGTTCAGGCCGGGGTGGGGGCTCCCCAGCAGGATTGCTGCCTGGAAAACTTGGGAGGCAGTGTGTGGGGTTGGGGTGGCCCGTGGGTGTCTCCTAGGTGACCCAGGCAGTGGGGATGGGACTGTGGGAGCTGGGTGGCCCCATAGCCAGCAGCAGCGAACCCTCCTTGTGGTGTCCTTTTCAATGGCGTTACCCAGCGGGTGCCCTTCCCCACCCCCATCCACTTCCTGAGGTCTGGGGGCAGGTCCTTCTCAGCTGGGGAGGGATGCAGGGGATTCAGACCATGACAGTCTCCGTTGCAGAGAGGACCTAGAATCCTTTGCAGGAAGGCCTGAGGCAGTAGACTCTTACTGGGGTGCCTGTGGCCTGGGACTCGAGAGGAAATCCCTAGAGCTGTGATCCATCCCCAGGGCAGCCCCTGCGGGGTAGCAATGGTGGGAGCTCTAATGCAGAGGGCTCTGTGTTTCCTGCTGCCTAACCTGACTCAGGGCTCTGTGCAGATGCTGTCGGGCAGGAATTTTCACCTTTCCAGGGCTATTATGTCCAATGAGTGGGTTCTCCCCGCCTTGGCCTAGATACCCGCCTTGGCCTGGATACCCACCCAGCCCATTTCAGCACTTGCTGCTGCTCTTCCTCGATACGTATCCCTCTCTGGGAATGTCTTGGGGGCACATGGTAACAAAGTTCCTGATCCCAAGGCTAGAGCGGTGCCCGGACTCCGGTGTGATGGTTTCGCTGCATCCAGTGCTCTCCACTGGGGAGGAACAGAAACAATCGGAAGGGGCTGCAAAAGAGTTGGCCCTTGTGAGCAGGGCAGGAAACAGCCTGTCCATCCACATCTGGCAATGGGTCAGCATAGCCTGGGCTGTGCTGGGCCAAGGAGATCTCTGCCCAACTCAGGCATAAGTTTTCTTTTGCCTCGGATACCAGGCCCATGGGCTAGTGCCCAAGGTGAGAGGCAATCATCCCTGCAGCTCTTGGGCATGGCCAGCATTTTCCCTGTGAATCCTCCAGGGAGAGGGTGTTGTTCCCTTGATACACTGGTCACCTTCATACTGAGATGTCCCCTCCACCTTCGCTCCAGCTGCTGCCACTGATGTTTGGAAGGGGGATTCTGGGGCTGGGGCCTCTCTGGAACCTCCCACTTCCTACAGGCCCAATATCCTGGCTTGCTGGGTCTAACACAGAAACTCTCTCATTTTCCTCCCCATTGCTGGCAGCTCTGACAGGATTTCCTTCCCCGCTCATGTCACTCCCAAGGCCCAGTGGCCCCTCTCAGCCCAAGATCCCATCCTGTTGTCAACCCGAGACCTGTTAGCCACCTTGCAGCTCCCTGCTGGCCGAACCAAGGCAGGAAAGTTGGGGAGTCCAGACCAAGAATGATCTCTTAGCCAGCGTTAGATACCACCCTGCTTGTGACCAGCATCCCTGACCCTACTCCGATTGTGTGCAACTCGTACCCCTCTGCCAGTCGCACTTTTACCATCACTTACAAGGCGGGATTAACCCAGCCCTAATTATGTCTTGTTTACGTGTGGTGCCAGCCAGGACCTGAGTGGCCAGGGTGCTGCCAGCAAAGCAGGTGACCTCTCTGGGCCCTTGGCAGCTTTTCCCCAGATGTTTTACACTCTCCTGAGGCGCAGCATATCCCCCATCAGTCTTTGGCTTTACATCCCCGCTTCTGCAAGTCCAGAAGTTCTGCTCTGCCAGCCTTACTGCTGCTCGCCTACCTGAGTGGTAGATGCTCCTTTCCTGACACGGGCTCCTGCAGTCTCAGCATGCACAGGTGGTAGTTCTCCAGCTGCTTCTTTATGCTGTTCACCTGGCTTCATCGAGCATCTGCACGGTCACTTCAGTCTATTGTCAGTCTCTGGCAAGGGAGTGTCTTTAGGGGCTTGAGTCTTTGCCTGTAGCTTCCCTCACACACAGCAAAGTGGGCCAGGATGGCTTCTTTACTAGCTTTATCAAAGTCACAGTCCATCATCCTTGGCTCTGGTGCCTTAGTAGCAAGGGGGGTGTCTAGTCTGAATGGCCACTCCTTAACTGTCCAGCCCCTAGTCCTTGCCATCCACTCACACCCGGTCAGACGGTTCTGTGTCTTCTCGTCCCTGGGATTTGGGATCTCTGGTCGGGGAGTACAGGAAATGGAATCCATCCCCTCTCGGGCTCAGTGCCATTCTCTGGGCTCGGGGAATGTCTGAGGGCAGTGGTGTGATATACGCAGGAGTGAGATACCACCTGCAGAATGAAACCCAGCACCGCAGAGGGCAGTGCTGTGCTGCCCAGCTGTGACATCCTCAGCTCAGCAAACTGACTCTGAGCGGAGACACCTGTCCAGATTCTCGCTCCAGCTCCCTGTGGCGTAACACAGAGTCCTGTGGTCCGTTCCCTAGGCTCTTGCTGAGGGGTAGGTCTGCAGAATAGTGCACACAGAACAGCTGGTATCTCTAAAGAGGCTGCTCTAACACAAGTTCTTTTTTTGGTGAAAAATAACTTTTTCTGAATTGAAACTTTTTGTGAATGTTGCTGACATTTGCCATTTTTGTGCCTATTTAAAATCAGACTCTTGAGCTAAATTTCCATCACGTAAAACCTACTTCTACATAAATAAAATATTTATGATTTTCATAAAATATTTGTATTTAAAGTCAGAAACCCAACTGTCATAAACATACAACTAAGGATAGCATACAATCCCTCCTTTACCTGTAAGGGGTTAAAAAGCTCAAATAAACTGGTTGGCACCTGACCAAAAGGACCAATAAGGGAAGATCTGTGGGGGGAGGTTTTGTTTGTGCTCTCTTTGTGTGCTCTCTCGGGACAGAGAGCGGGACCAGGCAGGACAAAAACCTCTCCTAAAACCCTACCTGAAATAAACATCTAAGATTACAAAAATTGTAAGTAAAGCAAGGAAATGTGTTAGATTATCTTTTGTTTTAGCTTGTGAATTTTCTCTATGCTAAGGGGGAGGTTTGTTCCTGTTTTTTATAACTTTGAAGTTTTGCCTAGAGGGGAATCCTCTGTGTTTTAAATCTGATTACCCTGTAAAATTACCTTCCATCCTGATTTTACAGAGGTGTTTCTTTTACTTTTTTATAATAAAGTTCTGCTTTTAAGAACCTGATTGGTTTTTAGTGTCCTAAAAGCCCAAGGGTCTGGTCTGTGCTCACCTTGTTTACCTATTTGGTTGGTATATTATTCTCAAGCCTCCCCAGGAAAGGGGGTGAAGGGGCTTGGGGGGATATTTTGGGGAACCAGAAACTCCAAGTGGTCCTTTTCCTGAATCTTTGTCTAACTCACTTGGTGGTGGCAGCAATACAGTCCAAGGACAAGGAAGAATTTGTACCTTGGGGAAGTTTTTAACATAAGCTGGTAGAAATAAGCTTAGGGGGTCTTTCATGTGGGTCCCCACATCTGTACTCCAGAGTTCAGAGTGGGGAGGGAACCCTGACACCAACTCAAGCCAAAACTGTAACAAGTTTCGAAAAAGGATTAGATAAGTTCCTAGAGGATAGGTCCACCAATGACTAGTAGCCAAGACGGTCAGGGACGCAGCCCCGTGCTCTCTCTGGGTGTCCCTAAACCTCTGTTTGCCAGAAGCTGGAAGTGGACGACAGGGGATGGATCACTCGATGATTGCCTGGTCTGTTCATTCCTTCTGAAGCACTTGGCATTGGCCACTGTTGGAAGACAGGATACTGGGCTAGATGGACCATTGGTCTGACCCAGTAGGGCCATTCTTATGTAACCCCCCCCAAATGGTCCATTTTGACCCCGGGGAACAATACAACTTTGAAACTTTAAAGTTGTTTGCAAAGATATCTTTCTGTTGTTCGGTCATCTCTAATGTGGAAGTGGATATGGGTGGGGAGCGTGATCACTGCCTAAAAATAGCCTGGACAGCAGCCCTGTCTAGTATGGCAGGGGCTCCAAAGAGATTGGTTAGTGCAATTTACAAGGAGATTGATCTGCAGAAGAATGAATGAGTTGGGGCCTGACTGGAGAGCAGGATTTATGAGTAGCACTATTTTCAAATTTTATAACCTAACTCAGGGTGCTCTGAGTGCATATCCTATACCTTAAAAACACCCACAGTAAATACATCCATCTCAGCCCGCCCCCTCCTCACAGCCTTAGTGAGAAGATAAAGAGATGGGCTTTGCAGCATGCTAACACATCTGGGCTCTGATGGACCAAGTGGAGGAGCGAGATCCAACATTTGGACTCCTCCCAGAGAATCTCCTGCCAGCAGCTTCCTCCCACAGAGGATCCAACTCAAGCACCTCTGCTGATCTCAGCTGTAGCAGTGTAGCACCGGGAGAGGTGATCCCTCACGTACATGGGAGCCAAGAAAAGGAGAGGGCCAGGGATAAGGAGTCTGTGGGTGGGAGAAGAGCTAAAGAGATGGGACAGAGAGGGGGCAGAGGGAGTTTGGAGGGGAAGTGATGGGACTGGCGGAGAAAAGTTATTGTGGGCACGGGGGGAAGAGGAAGGAGACAGAGACACAGGGCTTCCTGGTTGTGCCCTTCCATAGCCCCCTATTAATGTGCAGCGGACAGAGGGGCTCCTCCTGGGGGTCTCTCCCATGGAGGGCTGTGCAGTCACTCCCACCGTTGGACATATGAGAGATGAAATAATCTCTGGATTCTCTTCCATCCAGCAGGTGCTGGAATCCTGAGCCAGGCTGAAGAGAAGCCTCGCAACGAAGGGCCTGAAATGGTGCTGCCCCCCAGCGTATCACAGAGTGGATCAGGGGAGAGCGTTACCCACACACTTAAGCAGGGAGGAGCCTGCAAGAGGCAGAAGAAGATCCCAGCAGGGAAGGAGCCAGGCCCCCCAGAGGAACAATGCAGCAGATTCAGGAGACTAACCCAGCTCCTTGCGCAGGGGAGACCTCAGACCGCAGGGGATCTTCACAAAGAGCAATACCATAGATGTCGAGACTGTGGGGAAAGCTTCAGGGAAAAGCAGGAGCTCATGGCACATGGCAAGGTCCATGAGAAAGAGAGACGCTATCCCTGCGCCGAATGTGGGAAGAGATTCAGCTGTCCAGCGCATCTTAAAACCCACCAGAGAAGCCACACGCGCGAGAAGCCCTACTCGTGTGGAGAGTGCGGGAAACTGTTTGGCTATCTCTGCACGCTGACTACGCACCAGAGAACCCACACAGGGGAGGGCTTGTTCCCCTGTGACGAGTGCGGGAAAACTTTCACCAGCTGCTCGGACCTCAGCAAGCACCAGCGCTCCCACACGAGCGAGCGGCCCTACCCCTGCGCCGAGTGCGGGAAGCGCTTCAACCGGCTCTCCAACCTGAAGATGCACCACAGGACTCACACGCAGGAGAGGCCCTACCCATGCACTGAGTGAGGGAGACGCTTTGGCCACCTCTCCACGCTCGTGAGGCACCGGAGAGCCCACACAGGGCAGAGACCCTTCCCCTGTGCGGAGTGTGGCAAGACCTTCACCACCAGGACAGGGCTGAGCAAGCACCAGAGAATCCACACAGGCAAGCGGCCCTACCCCTGTGGGGAGTGTGGAAAACGCTTCGGCTACCTCTGCGCTCTGACCACACACCAGCGACTGCACACAGGGGAGAGACCCTTCTCCTGTGCTGAGTGCGGGAAAACCTTCACCAGCCCCGCGGACCTGACCAAGCACCAGCGCTCCCACACGGGTGAGCGGCCCTACCCCTGCGCTGAGTGTGGGAAACACTTCAGCCAGCTCTCCACCCTGACAGTGCACCAGAGGACTCACACACAGGAGAAGCCCTACCCCTGTGCCGAGTGCGGGAAGAGCTTCAAGTACCTGGCTTACCTCGCCATTCACGAGCGCTCCCACACCGGGGAACGGCCCTTCCACTGCGCCAAGTGTGGGAAGAGCTTCAGCAACAAGTCAGCTCTCACCCGGCACCAGAGAATCCACGCCAGAGCTGCAGCTGTGGATGAGTGAGGCCATCCCGGCTGAGAGCTCCGCTGCAGGTGTTCACCAGGAATATTTGAAGTGGAGGAACAGAAAATGGTTCTGCAGAGCCCGAGGGAAATCAGGCCTCAAAACCCAACCCCATTACCCTGTCACACACAATGTGGGTTTGTCTTTGCTGCACAGTTAACCCAGGCTTTCCTCTGGGTTTTAGCCCAATCCCCTACTACCCACACAGAAAGTCTTCTGACCCATGATTCAGGGTGCTTTAATCCCAGGATAGTTTACACAGCTGGGGGTATATATTAGAGCTCAGACTGTCGTTAAACTCAGGTTAAAACTCACACATGTTGCAGTGAGGACACAGGCAAAGTCCCCTCAGTGCTCATAGTCCTCCAGTGCTTTCCCACAATGCATCCCGAAGGACAGACGGGTTCTTCCATCATTGACTGGGAAGGAATCGTACAGCATCTCAAAACAAAGAACTACAGGATCTGCCCCCAGACCAGACATGCACAGGGAAGTGTAGACACAGTAATGCAGATAGGGCTTGCAGTAGGGACATTCACACCTGGGCTAGGCTAACCAGGGTGCCTAGATCCAAGTGCCAATCACCTGAGTTAACTGTATTAAAACTTAGCCCAATATCAATGAGGAGGGCCGGCCTTTGCTTTGTTCCCCTGAGGAGTCTCAGGGCTTGAATCCCCCAGCAGTTCCTGGTCACTTTGGGGGTGTCCACATGGCAGAGTGTAGGCATGTCTGGACTCCCATGCCTGTGAATTCCTGCTTGCCAGGCCTGTCTGTGAGTGTCCACCCTGCAGAGCCCCACACGATCCAGACCCATATAGCCATGTTCACAGTCACATGGCAATGGCAGGGGTTCGGCGCTAGGATTTCTGAGGGTGTATGCCAGGGTGCTGGAGCCACTCTAGGAATTGGTTTGTGGTGTATTGTGGGAGAGCTTGTCTGTCTTTCCCAGACCCCTTTGTGGTGGAAGTGTTCTTAGCCAGCAACACCTGTAGCTACGGCACTTCAGGCCCTGCACAATTCTTACTTCTGCCCGCTCCAGCTGGTGCCGTGCCATGCCATGGATCCAGCACAGTTGGAAGAGCTGTTCCTGCTAGTGGCTTCACTGTTATTACAGAATACAGATGGAGGGGCTAATGACAACAGACAGCATTTTAGCACAAGTTGCTGACCCACAGATGGCAGCAGTGGGTCTTGGAGGGGAGTTAATTCATGGCAGACTGATGACACCTTTTGCATGCTGCAGTTGCTATGCATTGCCTATATGTAGCCCAGGGCTTCTGATGCAGGATGGCTAGCCCAGCGTGGTGGGGTCACATCATCTTGCAGACCTGGGGAGACCAGCAATGGCTCCAGAACTCCTGCATAAGGAAGCAGACCTGTGTGAGGAGCTGGCCATGCCAGGCCAGTCTGTTTCTGTGACTCCACCCTCCTTCTGCTGGGATCTCCTCCATCTGCCCCAGGCTAAAACCCATTTGGTCCCTGCTCAAAAGCCTGTGATGGAGGACTGTGGGCTCTGCGCTTGAGGCTGGGACGGGTGCTCAGTTGACAGCCCTGTAGTAAGGGCAGGTAGTTGTCAGGTGCCAGCCTTTGCCTCATGGGAGATGGTCATTAGGTTTGTAATGTGCACCTTTGCTCTGCACAGCCATCTGCTGGATCCCCACCCCACCAGCCTCTGCAAGAGCTTCTCATACAAGGGAATGTTTTGGGTGCTTCTCCCAAACTTAGGCTCCCTGCTATATGCACACCAGAGGTTAACGCAGCTAGCATCCTACTGGTGGGCAACTTCTCTGACTGCTCAGCAGAACTGCGCTGAGCTGCCCAGAACATGGAGCAGGATGCATGGAATGAAGGATGTACATAAACCGGCAGGGATTATCTAAACCCCAGCTCAGCTACACATGTGTTGCGGCATCCTCGCTGGACAGTGAGGCGGTTGGAGCACGACTTTAACCCAGTGTAAACTCTGGGGAAGCGACCATCTTTTGTACAGCACCTAGCACGATGGGGGCCTGGTCCACCAGTGGGGCTCCTGGACGCTACCATAATATAAATAATAACCCCAGCTAGGCAAGCAAGCATGTTTTTTAAGGGTTGTGTGGGGATGCTAGGCTAAAACCCATGTAAGAACACAGGCTAAGCCGGCAGCGTAGACATACCCTTCCCTGTTGAAAGGAGCTGAGGGGGTCATGGATGCAGAGATGATGGCAGCCTGAGTTAAAGTGAATGGATGGGCTTCAGCACTCCCCTTCAGTCTAACAGAAGGGGAAGCTGAAACTTGTGATGCAAAGCACCTGGATGCACGGGGGTGGGGTGGAGGACTGACTTACAGGGCCATCTGACAAACCATCTGCTCCTAGGAGGCGTGGTGCTGAAGGGCTTTCCCAGGAGAAGCCTACAGGAGCTGGGTGGGACAAGGTGCTGTGCTGAGCACTTTGCAGAGAGCTGGCTGTGAGCTCTAGGCAGTGGCAGAGCTGCAGAATAGCTGCTTTGTGGAAAAGGGCCGGGGTACCTTACCTGAAGTTTCTGTGTAAGGGAGCTGCCTGCACTGCTTTGTTCCTACCACTCTCCAGGGAAACAGGACCTGGGTACAGGGTCTGAATAAACAGATTACACCAAGATCATACTCTGGCTCCTTCCGTGCAGTAGGAGTACCTGGTGGGAGAAAGGGGCCTGGTGCTCTGGAGGCAGTAACGCTATTGCAGAATTTCCACGGATAATGGAAGAGCGCCTGCCCCTGTGCACAGCTATTCATTTGATTGTTTGGGGAGGCAACACTTGGAGGAACTCACCCCAAGATGTTACAAGAGTAAGAACCAGGGTAGCCGGAATTGGTGCAGGCCCAAGCCTTTGGGCCAGTGTATTTGCATCCTCACTGAGTGCCCGGAAGAGCAGTTCACACTCTGGAGCAGGTGTCCTGCTGTTCCCATGCAGACATCATGCACCCTGTAGCACTGGGCTCCCAGAGCCAGTAAAGCAAAACCAGACTTGCAACTTCACTGCCACTGCAGTTAGCAAGTCGTGTGCGCTGTGACTGGATGCTGCTGTTCCTGCAGTCTCGGGGGGCTAAGGAGCCCTCTTCACCCAGGCCTTGGGTACAGCAGGAAAATGAGGACCTGTAATTCACCTTTAGTCCAGCTCCTCCACTGGCAGTAGCAGCAGTGCAAGCTGTGGTGAAGACGCAGGATTGTAGTGCTGTTACCACTGTGTCATCTCCTCTGCCAGTTAGGGTGAGATGTTGGGCAGATTGTCCCAAGAAGATCTCATAGCTTTGGTCAAGGGGTTGGTGCTGAAAACCAGGATGCCCCAGGAAAACAGCTCTGAGATGTCAGGGCAAGATGACTGGGTGTCCCTTTCCAAACACTCTGTGAGTTGCCACAAGAAGAGGGAAGATGCTCTCCGTAAGGAATACAAGGGATTAGAAACTTCAGATGAGGAATAGGTGTGTGTGGGGGGGGACTCCAGTGAAAGTGGAGGAAGAAGAGGAGGATGTAAATCAGCCACTACAAACTCCAACACCTCCAAAACATTCCTAATCTGTGAGTTTGGCCTCAGGCCCAGAGGGTGCTGAGAGCTAGTTATGTGGAACAAGCCCACCCCCTTTTTACTTGGAGAATTCCCCTTCTTGTACTCATGCCAGAGCTGGCAGGTCAAATGATCTTCATATCCGAAAGGAGGCCTGTGCATCTGCTCTCGCCTGCTGCTCCTATGTCCCAGTGTCTCGCTGTCCTGGCTATGGATCCTCTGCAGGTCCCTAGGGGTGACATACGCACCCCCAGCTGTGGATTTACACAAGCATAATTGTCAGAAAGTGCTGCAGCGTGAGCAGCTCTGTGATCTGCTCCTTGGTGCAGATCTCTGGCTTCAGCCATCAGAAGGCTGTAAACCTCTCGGGGCTCCCTGGCAGTGGAATTGCATGAAACGCAGGTGCTGCGTGTCCATGCTGATGGTCGCACCCTTGCAGGATGGCTCCTTTCACCTTCCCATAGGCTCCAGCACCTTGTGCATTCAGACTCTTGTAGGCCTGTTGGGATTCCCTGACTTGGGCCACCCATTCTCTTCCCAGCCACTGGCAGGCTTCAGCCATTCACTCAAAGGAAGCCAAGGCCTCATCCAGCATCATCTCTGACTGCTTTGTGTCTCCCCATTAGGGCTAAAGCCGACACAACTTCATGCAGGGTCTATATAGGGCTTGCAGCGCCTCCTGAACTTGGACTCCTCAACACTGGAGCAACCCCTCCTGTCGCTCACTCCTGACCACTTGTGCCATCTCAGCAGCTGCCAAAAGGTGGCTACTTGGATTTTCTCTGCTCCCTTTTGTTCCTTCCATGTGTCAGGGTCCACTGGACCATGGGTTTCAATTTTCACTTTAGTTGCCTGCTCTCCTGGAGCCTGAACCTGGAGACCGAGGAGTTGACAGCTCCCCTGCTTTGCAGCCATTCTCTGTCTGGGGGCCCCAGCCTTATCCAAGCTCTAGGTCTCAAACTTCCGTATTTCACTCCTGTTTCTGCTGGAAATAACCAGCCTCTAGTCTCGCACCTGAGTGTCTAGTGTTTAAATCTCACTTTCCACAACAGGTCACAACCCACCATCCTAGGCTGGGTTGGGCAGTGTGAGATCAGGTAGTAACAATGCAGAGGGGGCAAGATTTTAGACAAAGCAACTGTTTGGTCCCTGTGTGGTGGGAGGGACTTCTGGCAGATTTCAGACGGAGAGAGACAGAAAGAGAGCCAAATTCACTGCCAGAAACCCAGGTCGGGTTGCCTAGTGCCCTCCCAGCAGGTTGAGTGGGGCCAAACCTACAGCTCTGAAAACCAGCAACTACAGAGTTAAGGAAACATCTCCCACACTGCAGCCCCACACAGTCTTTCCTCTGCTCCCCTGGGGCTAGCAACTGGTATGGGGACCATGCCAAACCTGCCCTATCCCTAACAGAGGTTGCTGTTTCCTAGGCTATGTCTAACACAATCCTGTATCATCATTCCTCTTCATCCCCTTGCTGGGCTAGGTACAGTGGGCCAATCCAGAACGCAGTTGCAGCTGGTTGTCCGCGCTCACCCTGCCAGCTGAGGAGGGTGCAGCTGCAGCTAGAGGGCAGGACAGCCCCCATTTCCTGTCTGGGCCATGCAGAGAGTCGTGTAGATTATCCCAGTGGTCCCTCGACTCGAAATCTCACAATCTGTGACAATGTTCGTAATGGGCTGTAGTGTTTTAGGGCCACTAGAACAGCTGCCACTGTCCCTTCAGGGGTGACAGGGAAATAGAGGAGTGTTTCACCCCCGCGCATATTCTCAGCACCTAGCAGAACCCCACCCTGCCTTGGGTTACACACACCACTCTGCTGCATGCTGGTTCTGGCCAGTACTAGCGGTCTGGTACAAGGCTCAATCCGGGCTCACGGAGGCGATGTTCCAGAAGGATTCCTTACCACAAGGATGGAGGGATGTAAGCAACTACTGAGTCCTCAGGGGGGTGTTTTGACTAGGGAAATTCTCAAGTTCAGATTGCACTGAGCTATCTCGTGTTTGCTAAGTCTGGCCTCAACTCATCCTTTTTCCTAGTGAAGACAAGGCCTTAGAGTTTCCCCCACGCTACTCTTGGACATTTTCCCTGCTGTCCTCCAACGCTCAGGAAGGATACAGGCCTGTTATCTCTGATTAGCAGGTTGGGGCCTTGCTCAGAGGGGACGTTTTCTATACAGTCTCCCTACAGACATGGATTTTGGAGCACTTTGGATAACAGGCTCTAGTGCTCCTCTATAATACAGCCTGCACCCAGGGAACTACTTCCAAGAGTAGCCCCCTGGAGAAGAACAAAGGCAGAGGGTGGCAATGTGCACATCAGCCATTCTCTAAACCAGCTGAGCAGCAGACTTGAACTCATGCTCCTTGGGCATTGCCTTAGTTCATGGACTGTCATCCAGCTTCCTAAGCCACCCACTGACCATAACAGGAGTTGAGCTTGTCCACAAAGTTAGTGACCAGAGTCAGCAGCCAGGCTCCTGGTGCGCCTGTCCCACAGTGCCTGCACAAATCACTTTCTCTGGCAGATGAGCCCATTTGTAGAGTCACACAGAACCTCTAGTAACTGCTGAAATATTGCTTCCCTGGCCTGGCACAGAGCATTGGTCACTAGCTGGGGTCAAACCCAACTGGGTAAACTCCAGGGGCATGGATTCAGCCACAGGTGTGTGCCAAGAACAGTGTGAGAGCAAGCGACGTGTACGGACCCTCTACTCCAGGGGCTGTATCTCTGCACCCCCGAGAGGGAGTGACCCCACATTTGCACCAAAAATCCTACTCCTGGCTCTGATGAGGCAGCCATTTTTCATGGCAATTTGTGCTTGTGTGTGGACCTCAGAACACTTTGAAACACAGGCTCGTGACATGCAGGGTTGGCTCCCGCTTCAATATGATGTGGCAAAGGGCACCCCATGATAAGGACCCAGGTGGGGATGGGCTGGACTCTAATGAACTCCCTCCCCAGTTAAGGTACAGGTGTTAGTACAGGTGTTTGTGCAGGGCTGTAACCCCCTGCACATCATCCCCAGCCCATACAGGTCCCTCCCTGAGCTCCCTGCCCTGCCCCAGCACAGGCTCCTCTCTGAGCCACTGCATAGCACCCCCCAACTTGTAACCCCAGCTCCCTGCCCAGGCCCCTCCCTGAGCCCCCTGCACAGCCCTGTAACTCCAGCACAGAGGCCCCCGCTCCTCAGCAGCGGGCAGGGAGACCCCCACTTGCTCCCCGGTAGAAGCTGCTGGGAATTGCCCGCCTCAGGCTGTGCCCATCCCCGTGGAGTGAGGTCGCCGGGCTCCCGCTGCCGCCGCTCCCGGAGACCGGCCCAGCTGGGCAGGGGCGGGGCCGGATCTGACTGACAGCGATCGCTGCCAATCCCCGCGCGGAGGGATTAACCCTGCGCTGGCCGGCGCGGAAGCTCTTTGTCTGGGGAACTGGGCCGGCCTCCCTGCGTCCAGGCGGGGTGGCGTGGTGAGGGCGGGGTGGCCCGGACCTGGGGTGATGGGCCTTTCTGTGCTGGGGGGCAGGAACCTGGGGTGATGGGTGGGGGATGGGCCTTTCTGTGCTGGGGGTCAGGAACCTGGGGTGATGGGTGGGGGATGGGCCTTTCTGTGCTGGGGGGCAGGAACCTGGGGTGATGGGTGGGAGAGGGGCCTTTCTGTGCTGGGGGAGAGGAACCTGGGGTGATGGGTGGGAGAGGGGCCTGTCTGTGCTGGGGGGCAGGAACCTGGGGTGATGGGTGGGGGATGGGCCTGTCTGTGTTGGGGGGCAGGAACCTGGGGTGATGGGTGGGAGAGGGGCCTGTCTGTGCTGGGGGGCAGGGAGCTGGGTTATGGGTGGAGGATGAGCCTTTCTGTGCTGGGGGGCAGGAACCTGGGGTGATGGGTGGGAGAGGGGCCTGTCTGTGCTGGGGGGCAGGAACCTGGGGTGATGGGTGGGGGATGGGCCTGTCTGTGCTGGGGGGCAGGAACCTGGGGTGATGGGTGGGGGATGGGCCTTTCTGTGCTGGGGGGCAGGAACCTGGGGTGATGGGTGGGAGAGGGGCCTGTCTGTGCTGGGGGGCAGGAACCTGGGGTGATGGGTGGGGGATGGGCCTTTCTGTGCTGGGGGGCAGGAACCTGGGGTGATGGGTGGGAGAGGGGCCTTTCTGTGCTGGGGGAGAGGAACCTGGGGTGATGGGTGGGAGAGGGGCCTGTCTGTGCTGGGGGGCAGGGAGCTGGGTTATGGGTGGAGGATGAGCCTTTCTGTGCTGGGGGGCAGGAACCTGGGGTGATGGGTGGGAGAGGGGCCTGTCTGTGCTGGGGGGCAGGAACCTGGGGTGATGGGTGGGGGATGGGCCTGTCTGTGTTGGGGGGCAGGAACCTGGGGTGATGGGTGGGAGAGGGGCCTGTCTGTGCTGGGGGGCAGGGAGCTGGGTTATGGGTGGTGGATGAGCCTTTCTGTGCTGGGGGGCAGGAACCTGGGGTGATGGGTGGGAGAGGGGCCTGTCTGTGCTGGGGGGCAGGAACCTGGGGTGATGGGTGGGGGATGGGCCTGTCTGTGCTGGGGGGCAGGAACCTGGGGTGATGGGTGGGGGATGGGCCTTTCTGTGCTGGGGGGCAGGAACCTGGGGTGATGGGTGGGAGAGGGGCCTGTCTGTGCTGGGGGGCAGGAACCTGGGGTGATGGGTGGGGGATGGGCCTGTCTGTGCTGGGGGGCAGGAACCTGGGGTGATGGGTGGGGGATGGGCCTGTCTGTGCTGGGGGGCAGGAACCTGGGGTGATGGGTGGGAGAGGGGCCTGTCTGTGCTGGGGGGCAGGAACCTGGGGTGATGGGTGGGGGATGGGCCTTTCTGTGCTGGGGGGCAGGAACCTGGGGTGATGGGTGGGAGAGGGGCCTGTCTGTGCTGGGTGGCAGGGAGCTGGGTTATGGGTGGAGGATGAGCCTTTCTGTGCTGGGGGGCAGGAAACTGGGGTGATGGGCGGGGATGGGCCTGTCTGTGCTGGGGGGCAGGGAGCTGGAGTGATGGGTGGGGGATGGGCCTGTCTGTGCTGGGGGGCAGGGAGCTGGGGTGATGGGTGGGAGAGGGGCCTGTCTGTGCTGGGGGGCAGGAACCTGGGGTGATGGGTTGGTGGGTGTTTGGGTAAATCATGGCTAGGTCTCTCTTTTCCCCTCTGTTTGTTGTGGTTCTGACTCTCCCATCACACAGTAACATCCTGATTAATTGTTTTGCTGCAGCCCTCCCAGGAGCCTGGACGCATCCAGCAGGATCGACGGAGAGACCGAAGTTGGAGAACTAGAGCGCAGGCCCCAGCGGGGATAAGCTGGTCCTTGAAGACAGATCAGTAGCTCCTGGGTCTCCACATCCAGGCTCTGCGAGAGAATATGGAAATGGCAGATCCAATGGGCCCAAAAGCAGGGAATGAGCTGGAGAGAGACGGGAAGCAGCCAGTCCTGGGACCAACCATCTCAGTAAGACCTCAATGGCAGCTGAGGACTGAGCAGTGTGACAGGATGTCCCAGTATTGGAAAGATCAATTTCAGGAGGAGCTACAGAGCTTACGGACACCTGCTGAGGTTGTGCCGACATCAGTCCCTGCATCAAAAAACCCTCCACTGCTGGAGCTGACCCCAGAGGAGGATATTGAGGCCTATCTGGCTTCCTTCGAGCAAGTGGCTGAAGCCTGCCAGTGGCCCAGAAGAGAGTGGGTGACCCGCCTTGTGCCGGCCCTCAGTGGAAAAGCTTGGCAGGCCGTTAGCAGCCTGGATGCCAGAGATGCTGGAGATTACAGGAAGGTGAAGGCAGCCGTCCTGCGAGGGTGCAACGTTGGCACGGAGACACAGCGCCAGCGCTTCAGGCAGTTCCGCTACCAGGAAGCCGAGGGGCCCCGGGCAGTTTTCTGCCGACTCTGGGAACTCTCCCATCGATGGCTGAAGCCGGAGATCCGCACCAAGGAGCAGATCATGGAGCTGCTGATCCTGGAGCAGTTCCTGACCATCCTGCCGGAAGAAATCCAGAGCTGGGTTTCTGAACATTGCCCAGAGACGTGCGCCCAGGCAGTGTCCCTGGCCGAGGATTTCCAGGTAGGACTGCAACAGGCTGGGATATGAGAGCAGCAGGTGAGAGCAGGTGCAGGGGAATGTCCGGGGGCTCCATTGGGTTCTGCAGGGAATTTGGGTTCTACAGGGAATTTGACGGGGCAAGTTTGGGTGCTGGGTGAACACAGGGAATTTTCAAGGCAGGACATGAGTGGGGCTTGTTCTGTGTAATCCTGCTTTCAGCACTGGGATTGTGGCTGTCACAGCTCCCTGCTCTGCACACCTTGCCGTTCTCTCTGGGTATAAATGTCACTGCCCCTTATGCAGAGTCATGCAGGACCCTTGGGCAATAATTTCACTAGTATCTGCAGCTGCTGGGAGAGTGCAGTGACCTCTCCCAACATCTGAACTGATAGGGAGACTCGTTAACAGACTGGGGCTCCATGTGAATCCAGCGTGTGCTGTTAGGAGGCAATGTAGCATGGCCTGATCCTAGGGACCCAGCCCTGAGCATCCTCTGTGTGTCACATGCAGCCATCATGTCCTGGGGTACGCGTGTCTCCTGAGCTGCCTCACCTCACAGGAGGTTTACACAGATAAGTGGCCCTCACACACTGATCCCATGTTTTCGGAGTTGCTTGCTGCAGAATGATATTCAAGCTCCATGTCCTGGCCCCAAACAGAGGGTTTGAATTTTACCTCTGGACCCCTGCTAACTTTAGTTCATCAAGAATTTTGTCTGCATAAGGGCTACAGAATTGGGGAATTTAAAAGGGGTTGTGGGGATAGAAGCTGGTAGCGACTTTGTTTCCTTTCTTGCTGCAGGAGTGGGGTAGTAGCTGCGGGTACGAGTGAAATTGCCAAAGGGTCCTGCGTGACAGGGTTTGGCTTCTTTCCTTCAGCTCCTCTCAGAGATGCTGGATAGCATCATGGGGAGCCTGCCTTTCCCTGAGGTCCAAGCTCCTCCCAGGCTCATACTTCATAGCCTCAGCCTCCTCTTCCGGTTACCTCTCCTATTAGGTACAGGCCCTGCTGGCCAAAGCAGCTTCTGCCTGAGGAGCGGGGCACCCTTTGCCACGGGCACTATTCAGGTATGATTTCCCCCCTGACTCTCAGTCCCTGGTTGCCCAGTGACCCATATGGTTGGTTCCCAGGTCACAGTGCATGTGAAGGTTGAGGACGTGACCCCAGAGGAGATGGATGCCCCTGAAGCATTATGGGAATCTCAGAGCTCCCAGCTGAAGCCACCACAGCCCCATCCCGCATGGGGATCACCGGAGGAGGCGGCACTGAGGAAGTACGAGCTGCCAGGCGCCCCTGGAAAGGAGCCCCGAGTTGGACGAGAAATGGGTAATGAGCTCCTGAAGGGGCCTGGGGCGGGTCTTCCCGGGGGGCACTGAGGGGACAATGGAGAAGGGAGTCCCTCGGGCTCAGTGTGTGTGTGGGGAGAAGAGGGGAGTGGCTGGCTCAGGCCATGGGGGGGCTCTCCAGCAGGATTGCTGCCTGGAGAACGTGGGAGGCTGTGTGTGGGGTTGGGGTGGCCAGTGGGTGTCTCTTAGGTGACAAGTGGCCCAGGCAGTGGGGATGGGACTGTGGGAGCTGGGTGGCCCCGTAGCCAGTGCAGACCCTTCCTTGTGTGGGTCCTATTCTGTGGTGTTACCTAGCAGGAGCTAGGCCCATGTCATTCAGGGCTTCCCATGCATCCTGGCCAGCTCTGGTGGAAGCTCCTTCCCTCAGTCCCATCCATGGGACTGAGCACCCAGCTGGGAGACTGAGGCAGGATGGACCCTTCCTGTCCTCTGGGTAGTGAGTTAGGGGGATGGGAGGGTCTGACCCTCAGCAGAGGGGCTGTGGTTTATTTTCTCCCTGTTCTGGCCGGCTGAGTGAGAATGAGGAGTATCTCCGCAGGAAAGGCCTGAAGGAAGGTCCAGGGATGTTATTGGGGAAGCCCAAAAGTAACATGACCCAAGCCTGGCACTAGTCTGGAAATCCCTCACAGCTGTAATCTGTCAGTGGGGCAACCCCCCTGGGGTAGCAATGGTGGGAGCTGTAGCATAAGGAGGGCTCACATGTGTTTCCCACCGTGTGACCCAGCTGCGGGGCTCTGTGCAGAATGTCTGAGCAGAATATTCTCCTTGCCAGGCATGTTACAACCAACAGGCTTGGCCGGTCCTAGGCTTGTACCCTGCCCAGCCCCTGTCGCAGTGCCTGCAGTTGCAATGCGTTTTCAGGAAGAGCACAGTGGGTTTCGTCCCCTGGAGTCCAGGTTGAATATCCTGCCTCACTGGCTCTAACACAGGAACCCCTCATGATTCGCTTCCTTGTTTTGATGGTGGCTTTTAAGGAATCCTGTCCCCCCCGTACTCAACATTTCTTTAACAAAAACTTTTTTTTAATTTTTGGTGAAAAGTGGACATTTTTGTAAAGCAAACTCTTTTTGCAAATAATTGCTGACACTAATGACATTTTTCACAAAATTATTCATCCCGTTTTGTAAATAAAATATTGCATCTAAATGCTTTGTTCACATAAAGCCGACCATTTTGATAAATGAAAAATAAAAAAAATTGCAAAAGTAGACAATGGGTCCGTTTCCAAACACCACTTTGAAACCTCACAATTTTTTGGCAAAAATTTTTATCCATTTGTTTTTTATCTGGCTCTAATCTGTAAGTGGATTTCTGTAGGGAACATCATTGTCACCTAAACAGCAGGTCCGTTGAGTGGGGCAAAGGAACCAAAGAGACAGAGGAATCAATTAGCAAAAGAACAATTGAGTTGAGTCCTGAGTTGAGTTGAGGGCCATGAATGTAGGGCTGGGGCAGGGGTTGGTGTGTGGGAGGGGGTGCGGGGTGTGGGAGGGGGTGCAGGGTGCAGGAGGGGGCTCAGGGCAGGGTATTAGGGTGCAGGGGGGGTGCAGAGTGCAGGAGGGGGCTCAGGGCAAGGGGTTGGGGTGCAGGAGGGTTTGGGTGTGGGCTCTGGGGTGGCAGCGGAGCTAAGGCCAACTCCCTGCCTGCCCTGGCCCCGCACCGCTTCCAGAAGCGGCTGGCACCAAGTCCCTGCGGCCCCTAGGGGGCGGGGGGGGGGGTAGTGGACTCCTCGCGCTGTCCTCGCCTGTCGGTACCTCCCCCGAAGCTCCCATTGGCTGCAGTTCTCCGTTCCCAGCCAATGGGAGCTGTGGGGAGCAGTGCCTGCAGGCAAGGGCAGCGCATGGAGCCCTCTGCCCTCCCCCGGGGCTGCAGGGACATGGTGCCGGCCACTTCCGGGAGCGGCCAGGGGCCCGCGGCGCCACGGGGGTGGCAGTCCCATGGGCCGGATCCAAAGGCCTGACGGGCTGGATCTGGCCCACGGGCCGTAGTTTGCCCACCCCTGGACTATGGTCAGGAGAAGAGGGAAGAGAGAGGGGGAGCCTGGAGGAGAATTGAGGGGCTGGAGCAGAGGGAAAGGGAAATGTTGGGAGTTGAGGAAAAGCTATTGTGGGCCCTGGGGAAAGAGGAAGGAGAAAGGGATGTGGGGCTTCCTGCTTGTGCTCCTCCACAGCCCCCTATTTCTGCATGGCTGACTATTTGGCTCTTTTTGGGGGTCTCTCCAGTGGAAGGATGTGAGGAGCCTCACCCACTTCCACTTGGAAATACGAGAGATGAAATAATCTCTGGATTTTCTCTTCCATCCAGCAGGTGCCAGGATCCTGAGCAGGACTGAGAAGCAGCCTCACAGCAAAGGGCCTAAAAACCTGCAGCCCCCCAGCGTATCACTGCAGGATTCAGGAGAGAGCATTAACCACAGACCTGAGCAGGAAGGAGCCTGCAAGAGGCAGAAGAGGAGCCCAGTGGGGAATGAGTCAGATCCCCTAGGAGAACGTGAGAGTGGATTCAGGAGACTAATCCATCCTCCTGCACCGGGGAGACCTCGGACCACAGGGGACCTTCAAAATCAGAACAGCATTCACAGGACAGAGAAGCCCCATAAATGTCGAGATTGTGGGGAAAGGTTCTGGGAGAAGCAGGCACTCACGGCCCATGGGAGAGTCCATGAGAAAGACAGACCATATCCCTGTCCTGAATGTGGAAAGAGTTTCAACAGACTGACCCATCTCAAAACGCACCAGAGAACCCACACGGGAGAGAAACCCTATTTCTGTGCCGAATGTGGGAAGAACTTCGGCCACCTCTCCACGCTCATTACACACCAGAGGCTGCACACAGGGGAGAGACCCTACTCCTGTGACGAGTGTGGGAAAACTTTCACCAACCCCTCGGACCTCAACAAGCACCAGCGCTCCCACACTGGCGAGCGGCCCTACCCCTGCGCCGAGTGTGGGAAGCGCTTCAGCCAGCTCTCCAACCTGACGATGCACCAGAGGACTCACACACAGGAGAAGCCCTACCCCTGTGCCGAGTGCGGGAAGAGCTTCAAGTACCTGGCTTACCTCACCGTTCATCGGCGCTCCCACACTGGGGAACGGCCCTTCCCCTGCACCGAGTGCGGGAAGAGCTTCAGTCACAAATCCTCTTTGGCCCGTCACCTGAGAATCCATGCCAGAGCCGCAGCCATGGACAAGTGAGACCCTCCCAACAGAGGGCTCCACTCCGGTCGTGTGTGTATAATAACGTGAAGCAGGCCCTGAGAGAAGCTAGTCCCATGCCCACTAACAGAACCATCCCCCTCATGGACACCGGGGGGCGTGAATTGGGACTTCACCTTAGTCCTTTGAGGTGTCCTGATTCCAGAACCGCCCCAGCAGTGATTTGCTCCTTCCTGCTTGAACTAGTGAGGAGAGGGCCACTGTAGGGGCTTGTCTTTGCTGCATATTAACTTTTTGTAACTCAAGTGTTGTCCCTCACTCGAGTCCCATCCACATACAGTACCTTTAAGTGGGGTGCAGTGGTGCTGTGACCCCAAGGAGGGGGCATAGGCTAAAATTGGAGCACAACTCATCAGCTGCTAACACAACCCCTCTGTAGTGTGGCTCCAGGCTTGTGCCACTTGCATATCACTAGTTCTCCAGCGCCTTCCCATGATTCCCCTAGTATGCCCAGAAAGGCAGACAAGTTCTCCCACTACTCACTGGGAAACGCGTGTACCCAGAAGCCATAGTGCCATACTCGAGGGAGCGCAGAGCCTGTTCGGGTACAGCCGCGTGGCTGTTCTCAGCCGAGCTCGGCTGACTCGAGAGGAGTCACTGGGCCGCAGATAACTCAAGTTAACTCTGTAGTGAAGGCAGACCCGGTGAGGCTGGCAGGCCCCAGTCCCAGCAGTACCAGGAACAGCACCTCCAGGGGAAGGCATTGGGCCAACCCTACCTCTTGCCCCACTGCCAACCAGTTCTACCTCGGTGCCCCCGCACAGCCACCTTCTTCCACGCTCTGCCCTACTCAGTGGCACCCAGCCTCACCAGAGCTTCAGAGCCCTCTGTCATCTTTTCCCAGCAGCCACATGTCACCGGGGCCCAAGTCTGCTGCATTGACTCCCTGCCTCCCACTCACCCGACTGGCTCTTCCAGCTGACTCTTATCTCAGCCTAAGCATTGACATTCTCTGTGTGCTCTTCTGTATTTAATCATCGCCCCCGCCTCCATCCCCCCCCCCGGTTTTCTGCTCCTGTCCTGTTAACGCTCTTTCTGTTTGCTGCCCTGTCTCTAGTGCATTGCGTTGTCCAGACCACGTGGTTGCTCCTTGGCTCAGCTGCCCATCAGCACAACCGCTGATTCAGTTTTATTGGTGTGAGATTTTGATCAGATGGCCCCAATCCTGCACGGAGCTCCACGTGGGCAGATTCCTCTGGAATGCTGCCTGGCTACTGGGGTCCCCATGTGTAGCTCAATGCAAGATTGGGGCCTTAGTTTAAAATCTTCTGATCTTCCCTTCCTCATTGGTTACCCTTCTGAATTGCTGGTATTTTTTATTTATTTCCTGCTGATTTGATTGTAATGTACTGAACAGTACTCCTTGTCAATCAATCACTGCTCTGCACACTTAATTAACTCTCTTTCCCTGTTCCTTTGACTCAGTTAAACCCACTCTCTTGATTTGGCCCTTGTGTAACTGCCTGTTGCCATTCTCGCTGTTGTCCCCCTGACTTCTTGCCCTGTCGAGTCCCAACTCACTGTAATGATGTTTTATCAGTCTCCCTGGATGGGTTTAGTTTCTGGCTGGAACAGGGAGAAGGGGTGGAAAGTGGGACCTGCGTGGTGGTGCTAAGGGGTGCGTCAAGACACTTGGTAACACGTGTGATCCAAGGACAGCCCTTACATCTCCAGCTGCAGCCTGGTGCCGCTCTGCTTTTCTCACTGCAGCCCAGCCAGCAGTGCACCATGGGAATAAGTGGCCCAGTGATTCACAGGGACAGTTTTACGATTACGGTGTTTACGTTGGTAAGTGAAGAACACGTGCCATCCCCACAAGTGCTTCATTTCCTTGTTGGGGAGGCAACATTTGGAGGAACCCAGCCCAAGATGTTGCAGGGGGAAGAACCAGGGTAGCCAGAACTGGTGCAGGCCCAGCATCTTTGCATCCACACTGGGTGCCTGAGAGAGTTACTCTCACTCGGGAGCAGCCGTCCTGCTGTTCCCATGTAGATGTTGTGATATTCTGTAGTTTTGGGCTCCATGAGCCAGCAAAGCAAAACCAGAGCTTAGACTTCAACTTCCACTGTGGATGGTGAGTCTTGTGTGTTGTGACTGAATGGCTGCTTCCCTGCAGCTCCAGAGGGGCTAGGGAGCGCACAGCAGACAGGCCTCATGTACAGCTTGAGAATGAGGACCTGTAATTCATCAGTGTAGCTCCACTGGCAGAAGCAACAGTGGAAGCTGTAGTGTAGACAGGACTTTGGCATTGTTACCATTGTGTCATCAACCCCTAACCAGCAAGTGAGCTGTTGGCCAGCTTACCACTCTTTCCAAATACCGACTGAAGAAGCTCTGATGGAAGAAGGGGCTCTGAGGGCATCAGAGAAGATTTGCAGGCTTCTGCTGAGAAATTTCAGGGCTCCTGCCATGACCTTCCCATTCCTGGATGCACACCTTCTTCAACGCCACTCTCTCGGGTCACTATCTCTCTACGCTTCCTCTCTGGACGCTTCCCTGTCAATAGTGGGTGATCCTGGCTGTATTAACTATTTCAAGGGCCTTGCAGATCTCTTCAAAACCTGATTGACTACACCTTGGTCTCCTGGGTTTGAAAAGCTACTAACCCCAATAAATACAATATACATAATAGTGTTCAGTAACCCTGCTACGTTACTGCAGGAGGGAAAGCCTAATCCGGTAAGAGCCCAGCCGTGCTTCTCTTCCTGATCACAATCTACCCCCTCTGCACACCTGCTCCCTGTCTCTTTCAGAGCCACCCAACAATCTTCACGTTCAGCCCCCAAAAGCTCCAAACCAGCTGTCTAGAGCGGCCCTCCACGAGCCGCAGCTTCTACGTCTCTGGGCACCCAGTAGCCCATGTTCTTGGAGCCACATCATAGAGTTTCACATAATAGTTATAACACCATCTCATATCACACAATTTCAAGTTAACACAGTCCCTTCTCCACAACTCCAGTGAATATGGAGGGAGGAGAGGACAATCCAAGTGCGATGCCTAAAAGATATCCCCACAGTTTGGCGTCTGACATGGGAAAGGTGCGTGGTGCAGCTCCTGCACTCCCATCGTTGGAGCTCCCAAAGTCCCTGTAAGGGGAGGACACTAAGGCTATCTCTTCACTGAGAAAAAAAAGGGGGGTTTAACCATAGGATAATTGACGTGTATTAGCTCTCCTGCTGTGCACACACAGTGGAGTTACTGTGAGGTAAACCAGGCAAGGTCAACCATGGGCAGGGGGGCAAAGTTCTGACCTCACCCAGCTGCCTTGTGAACACTATGAGCAGGTTTTCTCCACTTAGGATTTTACAACATGATAATTATCCCCAATTGTTATCTCACTGTTTAAAAAAAGGGCACCACTGTAAAATGCGCAGTAAGCACAGGGCAAAGCCTTGGGGTTAGCCATGATAGGAAGAGGCATGCCGATTGATCTTACCCTCCCCCAAAAGGCACGTAAAGTTCACACTGCATAGAAAAATGAGTGACTCTTAAGAAGCCATCCTGGCACAACTCTAGGCAGGTGCTCAGATACTCCCTGGGGAGACTCTATGTGAACCTAAGAATGGCCACACTGGATCAGACCAATGGTCCATCTAGCCCAGTTCTGTCTTCCCATAGTGGCCAATGCCAGGTGCTTCAGAGGGAATGAATGGAACAAGCAATCATTCAGTGATCCATCCCCTGTTGTCCACTCCTAGCTTCTGACAGTCAGAGGCTAGGGATACACAGATCATGGGATTGCATCCCTGTCCATTTTGGCTAATAGAGATTGATGGACCTATCCTCCATGAGACCAACTATAAACTGAAGTGACTGTACAGATGCTGGGTTCTGCCATATCTGAGGAGCAAGGAAGAGGGTGTGAAGCCATCTCACTGGGACAATAGCTTTGCAAGCAAATCAGAGGTTGAAACAGCAAGCTCAGCAGAGCAGCACATAGGTGCTCACCTGGCCCTCCAGGTCCTGGCAGGGGTGAGAATGTAACACCAAAAGCTAACTGTCTGGGGAAAACCTTGGAACACCAGGGGCTTGAGGCACCAGGTGCATTACTGTCTCTATTGGCCTTGGCACTTGTAGTGCCCAAACTTTAGATGGGGCTAGGTAGACCCTGGTCTTATACATCAGAAGGGACCTGAATCAGACTGATAAAGGCTTATAGCTTTGCTGTTCCTGGGTGCAGGTTACATGGGATGGGAGGTAAACCCTGTAACTGCCACCATCAGGAAAAGGGAGAAAAATTATATGCAGGTTCCTGTGTTAGAACCAGAGATGGGCTATTGGGCAAAGGGGAGATTTCAGGGGACAGCACGGGCCCCAGGCTTCAGCCCAGAATCCCCCATCCAAACAGCAGTGGCAGCAGCTGGAGTAAAGGTGGAGGGGACACCGCTGTGTGGAGATGACTGTTGTGTCCTGGAGACAACACCCTCTGCCTGGAAGATTCACGGAAAAAGGCTGGCTGTACCCAAGAACAATTCATTAAACAGGGCATTTGTTTGCAACAGAATATTAATAGTAATGACAGTTTCCACAACCTCTCTGCTGGTGAGATTATCAGGGCTCGAGTGCCCCAACTCCTTTCTCTACTGGACAGAGAAGAGATCATCGCCCGTAGGACTAATCCCAAACATTCAAAAATCACGAGAGTGGCTTAACGATCATTAGATTTAAAAAAAAATCTGAATTTTCCTTCTGGGTTGTGAGTCTCCCACCCTTTAGTAAGTCGGAATGTACCAGGATCAACATTTAACATAGTGCACAGCAATAATGCTCTAGTTCAAACAGGAATTAGTTCAGGGAAGTCCTATGTCCTGTGTTATGCGAGAAGTCAGACGAGAGGATCGCAGTGGCTTCTGGCCTTATAATCAAAGACTCGATGAACCTCCGGCTCAGCATTTCCAAGGGGGACTCCTCAGGCACCCTCCTAACCTCTGGCTTCAGTCTCATTGAAAACACTGGGAGTTGGTGGCCATTTTGACTTATAGGCAGCCCCATTTCTGCATGCAAAGGCTGTAGGAAAAGTGTGGCCAGATTGACTGAGGCAGTTTGTCTTCATCCCTGTTGAAAGCAGAGGGAGGTGGTGGCCATTCTGCATAGTGTAAATCTCGCAGAGCAGATGCAACGAATCACAAGCGTGTGAGGAAACACCAAATAACACCAGACTCGGGATCAAATGGGCAAGGCAACTCTGAAACAGTCTCACTCTCCTGGCTGATCATGAAGAAAAGGATGACGGAGGAAAGGGGCTCCTACCAGGCCTTGGTCAGGGTGGGTGGGAAGCTCTGAGTGATAGAATCATAGAACTGGAAGGGACCTTGAGAGGTCATCTAGCCCAGTCCCCTGCACTCAGGCAGGACTAAGTATTATCTAGACCATCCCTGACAGGTGTTTGTCCAACCTTCTCTTAAAAATCCCCAATGATGAAGATTCCACAACCTCCCTAGGCAATTTATTCCAGTGCTTAATCACTCTGACGGTTAGAAAGGTTTTCCTAATGTCCAACCTAAACCGCCCTTGCTGCAATTTAAGCCCATTGCTTCTTGTCCTATCCTCAGAGGTTAAGAAGAACAATTTTTCTCCCGCCTCCTTGTAACAACCTTTTATGTACTTGAAAACTGTTATCATGTCCTGTTCTCTTCTCCAGACTAAACAAACCCAATTTTTTCAATCTTCCCTCATAGGTCATGTTTTCTAGACCTTCAATCATTTTTGTTGCTCTTCTGTGGACTTTCTCCAATTTGTCCACATCTTTCCTGAAATGTGGTGCCCAGAACTGGACACAATACTCCAGTTGAGGCCTAATCAGCGCGGAGTAGAGCAGAAGAATTACTTCTCGTATCTTGCTTACAATACTCCTGCTAATACATCCCAGAATGATGTTTGCTTTTTTTGCAACAGCGTTACACTGTTGACTCATATTTAGTTTGTGATCCACTATGACCCCCAGATCACTTTCCGCAGTACTCCTTCCTAGCCAGTCATTTTCCATTTTGTATGTGTGCAACTGATTGATTGTTCCTTCCTAAGTGGAATACTTTGCATTTGTCCTTATTGATGTTCATCCCATTTCTCCAGTTTGTCCAGATAATTTTGAATTTGAAACCTATCCTCCAAAGCACTTGCAACCCCTTCCAGCTTGGTATCGTCTGCAAACTTTATAAGTGTACTCTCTATGCCATTATCTAAATCATTGATAAAGATATTGAACAGAACTGGACCCAGAACCGATCCCTGCAGGATCCTACTTGTTATGCCCTTCCAGCATGACTGTGAACCACTGATAACTACTCTCTGGGAATAATTTTCCAACCAGTTATGCATCCACCTTATAGTAGTTCCATCTAGGTTGTATTTCCCTAGTTTGTTTATGAGAAGGTCATGCGAGACAGTATTAAAAGCCTTACTAAAGTCAAGATATACCACATCTACTGATTCCCCCTATCCAGGCTTGTTACCCTGATATGGGCCAGGAGAAGATGACACATGCTGGGTGTAATATTGAACAGCAGACACAGGAGGCGGCCTTACTGCAGGCGGCCAAGCCATCATTTACCTCCTATGCTCAGCCCCATAGTCCTCCATATGGGACATTGGCCTCCCATGAGACATCTGATTCAACCTGGGCGCTCTCCAGCGAGATACACCCCCACCTCCTCTCAATCTCAGTGTGAGCACCCTCCATACAGCACCTAGCCTCCAAAGTCCAAGCGCCTCTTCCGGAGTTACCTGCAGCTGGGAAAGCCCTACTGTCCCCAGTCGGTGAGGCAGCCAGCCTCTTCATGCAGCCTCCCCCTTTCCTCAGGTGCCAGTTGTATGGTGCCCTAGTTAAAGGTGCCAGCCCCCATTTAAATTTTCTGAGCCACCTCTTTTACCCAATACTATCAGCACTGGACATTTTCTCCCCTGCTGCCCTTCATTGCCCCACCCAAGAGAAGTGTCCACTGTCCCACATACACAGCTTATTTGCAGTGGAGCTCCTCCCTAAGGACATGGGACAACTTGTATCATGGTCCTGGCAGTTTACTCACTCCCACTTTATCCCTGGATACACACTTGTGACTGAGCTGCCGTTGCTTCTGAGATTTCCATTACGCTTCAGGACACTCTGAAGTCACTTGCACGACCACACACACCCTTTGACCTGAGCGTAAGCCAGATATGTCACCATGGCGCCAGAGCCTGAGAATTACAGAGGAGAGGCATATCTACAAGGCACCACTGGCAAAGCAGTCCATCCACCCACAGGCAGAGGAGCGGTCCACAGCGGGGTACTTGGACAAATCAGTGCAAGGAGGAAGAAGGGGATGAAGGCCGGGGCTCAGAGGAGAAGGCTCCATTCCTGCCCTAATGGAGTCTAGGAGCCTCAGAAGCTCTTCCTCACTGAGGTCCAAGCCAGAGAATTACAGGCTCACTCCAAAGCCATATAACGCCCTCATGACGGCTAGAGCAGGAGCTACAGAGGCCAGCCCCCAGGAGTTATGCACTGTCCCTATGTAGAAGTCTATAAACTGTGATCAAGTCACCCCTTAACCTTCTCTTTGTTAAGCTAAATAAATTGAGCTCCTGGAGTCTATGACTGTAAGGCAGGTTTTCTAACCCTTCAATCATTCTCATGACTCTTCTCTGAACCCTCTCCAGTTTATCAGCATCCTTCTTGAATTGAGGTCTGGACACAGTAGTCCAGCAGTGGTCATACCAGTGCCAAATACAAAGGGAACACAAACTCTACACCTATTTGATAGCCATGGATCAAGCCCTTTTGGCCACAGCATTGCCCTGAAAGCTCATGTTCAGCTGCTTATCCCAAATCTTTTTCAGAGTCACTGCTTCCCAGGATAGAGTCCCCCACCCTGTAAATGTGGCCTGCATTCTTTGCTCCTAGATGTACAGCTGGCTGTATTAAAACACATATTGTTTGTGTGCATCCAGCTCATCAAGCAATCCATTCGTAGGGGTAAAGAAGGGATTCCCCCCCCGCCAATGTATTATGGGAGGATTTTACTATCCCCTTCTTCTGAAGCATCCTCCAGGATGGCTGGAGATGGGACACTAGGTGAGCTGGGTTGACGTATTCTGTCTCTCAAGTGCTTGACTGGCTGGTTCTTGCCCACACGCTCAGAGTCTAACTGATCACCATATATAGGGTCAGGAAGGAATTTTTCTCCAGGTCAGATTGGCAGTGACCTTGGGTTTTTGTTTTTTATTGTTTTGTCCTTTGCCTTGGCCTTTGCCTTCCTCTGAGTGAGTCACATGCCAGGATTATTTGGGTGTATCTCACTTAATCATTTGTCTGCCATTGCGGGGGCCTCAGGCACTGGTGCACCTTGGTCCTTCCTATTATCTGCCTGTGGAACGTACTAGTTGAATCTCCTCAGGGCTGTAACACTTTGGCCTAATTTTAGTTATTGAGCTTAGTGTGCGGGTGGTGCTGGTGGCCTGTGATATAGAGGAAGTCAGACTAGATGATCTGGTGGTCAGTTCTGGCCTTAAGGCCTATGACTGCATGACCTCCTGTATAGCACAGGCCAGAGAACTTTCCTCAAAATAATTCCTGGAGCAGATATTTTAGAAAAACAGCCAATCATGATTTAAAAATGGTCAGGGATGCAGAATTCACCACAGCCCTTGGTAAATTGTTCCAAGGGTTAATTCCCCTCACTGTTAAAAATGTGTATCTTATTTCCACTGTGAATTTGTCTAGCTTCAACTTCCAGCCATTGGATCATGTTCTACCTTTCTCTGCTAGTTTGAGAGCTCTTTTTTCAATCTGTGCTCCCCATGTCAGTACTTATAGCCTGTGATCAAGTCCCCCTTTAACCTTCTCTTGATTCAGCAAAATAGATCAAGCTTCTTGAGTCTATCACTCTAAGGCAGGTTTTCTAATCCTTTAATCGTTCCTATGGATCTTTTCTGAACTGTCTACAATTTATGTACATCCTTAGAATCATAGAATATCAGGGTTGGAAGGGACCTCAGGAGGTAATCTAGTCCAACCCCCTGCTCAAAGCAGGACCAATCCCAAATTAAATCATCCCAGCCAGGGCTTTGTCAAGCCTGACCTTAAAAACTTCTAAGGAAGGAGATTCTACCACCTCCCTAGGTAACACATTCCAGTGTTTCACCACCCTCCTAGTGAAAAAGTTTTTCCTAATATCCAACCTAAATCTCCCCCACTGCAACTTGAGACCATTACTCCTTGTTCTGTCATCTGCTACCACTGAGAACAGTCTAGAGCCATCCTCTTTGGACCCCCCTTTCAGGTAGTTGAAAACAGCTATCAAATCCCACCTCATTCTTCTCTTCCGCAGACTAAACAATCCCAGTTCCCTCAGCCTCTCCTCATAACTCATGTGTTCCAGTCCCCTAATCATTTTTGTTGCCCTCTGCTGGACAATTTCCAATTTTTCCACATCCTTCTTGTAGCGTGGGGCCCAAAACTGGACACAGTACTCCAGATGAGGCCTCACCAATGTCGAATATAGGGGAACGATCACGTCCCTCGATCTGCTGGCAATGCCCCTACTTATACATCCCAAAATGCCATTTTGGCCTTCTTGGTTGACTCATATCCAGCTTCTTGTCCACTGTAACCCCTAGGTCCTTTTCTGCAGAACTGCTGCCGAGCCATTCGGTCCCTAGACTGTAGCGGTGCATGGGATTCTTCCGTCCAAAGTGCAGGACTCTGCACTTGTCCTTGTTGAACCTCATCAGATTTCTTTTGGCCCAATCCTCTAATTTGTCTAGGGCTCTCTGTATCCTATCCCTACCCTCCAGCGTATCTATCTCTCCTCCCAGTTTAGTGTCATCTGCAAATTTGCTGAGGGTGCAATCCACACCATCCTCCAGATCGTTAATGAAGATATTGAACAAAACTGGGCTGAGGACCGACCCTTGGGGCACTCCACTTGATCCTGGCTGCCAACTAGACATGGAGCCAGTGATCACTACCCGTTCAGCCCGACAATCTAGCCAGCTTTCTATCCACCTAAAAATCCATTCATCCAGCCCATACTTCTTTAACTTGCTGACAAGAATACTGTGGGAGACCGTGAGAAAAGCTTTGCTAAAGTTAAGGAACAGCACATCCACTGCTTTTCCCTCATCCACAGAGCCAGTTATCTCGTCATAGAAGGCAATTAGATTAATCAGGCATGACTTGCCCTTGGTGAATCCATGCTGACTGTTCCTGATCACTTTCCTCTCCTCTAAGTGCTTCAGAATGGATTCCTTGAGGACCTGCTCCATGATTTTTCCTGGGACTGAGGTGAGGCTGACTGGCCTGTAGTTCCCAGGATCCTCCTTCTTCCCTTTTTTAAAGATGGGAATTACATTAGCCTTTTTCCAGTTGTCTGGGACCTCCCCCAATCTCCATGAGTTTTCAAAGATAATGGCCAATGGCTCTGCAATCACATCCGCCAACTCCTTTAGCACTCTCAGATGCAGCGCATCCGGCCCCATGGACTTGTGCTCGTCCAGCTTTTCTAAATAGTCCCGAACCACTTCTTTCTCCACAGAGGGCTGGTCACCTCCTCCCCATGCTGTGCTGCCCAGTGCAGTAGTCTGGGAGCTGACCTTGTTCGTGAAGACAAAGGCAAAAAAAGCATTGAGTACATTAGCTTTTTCCACATCCTCTGTCACTAGGTTGCCTCCCTCATTCAGTAAGGGGCCCACACTTTCCTTGGCTTTCTTCTTGTTGCTAACTTACCTGAAGAAACCCTTTTTGTTATTCTTAACATCTCTTGCTAGCTGCAACTCCAGGTGTGATTTGGCCTTTCTGATTTCACTCCTGCATCCCCGAGCAATATTTTTATACTCTTCCCTGGTCATTTGTCCAATCTTCCACTTCTTGTAAGCTTCTTTTTTGTGTTTAAGATCAGCAAGGATTTCACTGTTAAGCCAAGCTGGTCGCCTGCCATATTTACTATTCTTTCTACACATCGGGATGGTTTGTCCCTGTAACCTCAGTAAGGATTCTTTAAAATACAGCCAGCTCTCCTGAACTCCTTTCCCCGTCATGTTATTCTCCCAGGGGATCCTGCCCATCAGTTCCCTGAGGGAGTCAAAGTCTGCTTTTCTGAAGTCCAGGGTCCGTATTCTGGGGCTTTCCTTTCTTCCTTGTGTCAGGATCCTGAACTCGACCATCTCATGGTCACTACCTCCCAGGTTCCCATCCACTTTTGCTTCCCCTACTAATTCTTGAATTGTGCACACATTCTTCAATTCTTCTTGAATTGTGCACACCAGAACTGGTCATAGTACTCCAGCAGCAGCTGCATCAGAGCAAAGCACAGAGGTGAAATAACCTCTCTATCCTACTCAAGATTCCCTTGTTTATGAATCCAAGGATCACATTAGCCTTTTTTGCCAGTGTCACACTGGGAGCTCATGTTCAACTGACTATCCACCACAACCCCCAAGTATTTTTTAGGACCACTGCTTCCCAGGACAGAGTCCACTCCCCTCACCCCGCCCATAAGTCTGGCCTGAGTTCTTTGTTTCTAGATGGATACATTTACATTTAGCCATATTAAAACACATGTTGTTTGATTGTGCCCAGGTTACCAAGCAATGCAGCTCATGCTATATCAGTGACCTGTCCTCTTCATTATTTACCACTCCCGCAATTTTTGTGTCATCTGCAAACTTCATCAGTGATGATTTTGTTTTTTTCCAGTCATTAATAAAAATGTTAAATAGTGTAGGGCCAAGAGCCAATCCCTGCAGGATCCCGTTAGAAACACAACCATTCAATAATGATTCCCTGTCAATAATTACATTTTGAGATCTATCAGACAGTTTTAAATCAATTTAATGTGAGCTAAATTTTATGCTGTTCTAGAGTTTTAATCAAAATGTTGTGTGGTACCAAGACAAACACCTTACAGACGTCTAAATATATTACATCAACACTATTACCTTTATCAACCAAACATGTAATCTCATTAAAAAAATCAAATTAGTTTGACAGGATCTATTTTCCATAAACACATGTTGATTGATATTACTGTAATTATGTTACCCTATTTTAATTGTTTATTACTCAAGTCTCATATCAACCATTCCATTATCTTGCCTGGGATCGATATCAGACTGACAGGCTTATAATTATCTGAGTCATCCCATTTATCCTTTTTAGATATTGGCACAACATTGGCTTTCTTTGTGTCTTCTGGAACTTCCCCAGTGTTCCAAGACTTATTGAAAATCAATATTAATGATCCAGTGAGCTCCTACACCAGCTCTTTTATAACTTTTGGGTGCAAGTTGTCCGGACCTGCTGATTTTAAAATGTCTAACTTTAGTAGCTGCTGTTTAACACCCACGTGAGATACTAGTGGAATGGTATGATGATGCGTACAAACCCCACACTGAAGAGCAAGGTGTTAAGGAACACCTCTGGGCCCAGGCATCCCCCCACAACCACACCTACAAAGCCTGCACAAGCTGGAAGAGGGGCTTGAAACGGGAAGCAGAGCAGCTCAGAAGGAGGCAGGCAATGGAAGGGAGCAGACAGCTGCTCTGAGTTCTTGGGAGAAGTACAGCCCAAGAGCTCATTGCCAGAGACTTGAGCAAACCTACAAAAAAGAGGCAGAGGACTGATTGGGCAGGTCAGAGACTTTACTTGAGACTTTTTGATTTATACGGTGGGGAAAAGGAGACTTGTGTAGGAAGTGGTTGGGGGAGGGGCCTGATTAGCACCCCAAGATGCAGAGGGAAGCTGACCACCATTGGGCCCTGGACTGGAGCCCGGTGGAGAGGGCAGGCCCGTGCTCCCCTACCCATTCCAAAAAGACATGACAACAACAAGAGTCTTCTTCTTGGGGAAGAACCCAGCTGGAGAAGACCCTGACTGTTCGAGGGCCCAGACCCCCCAAAGTCCCCGTACTAAAGGGAAGGACTGGAAACCCTTGAAGGGGCACTGAAGGACAGGATGATATTTGCAACTGGGAGGTGACCTGCCACACCCGTTCCTGCTCACTAGGCAGCACTGTTGGTGATGTTCCACTTGTACAAATCCAAAGAGAGTTATCACCTTATAATGAGACTATATCATCTGTTTTTTCCAAATACTGAACAGAAATATTTGTTGAACACTTCTGCCTTTTCTGCATTGTTACTGATATTTCTACCATTTCCATCTGGGGAGGGACCGATACCACTGTCAGGATTCTTTTTGTTCCTACTATACTTTAAAAAACCTCCTTCTTATTTTCCTTAACTCTGCTAGCCACAGATTTCTCCCTTATCAATTTTCTACAGTTCCTAGCTTCTGATTTATATTGATTATTATCAGCTTCCTCTTTCTTCTATTTGTGATCTATCATTTTTTGTTATTTATAGCTGCCTTCACTTCCCCTGTAAACCATGTTGTTTTTTTAAACAATATGGCCTTCTTCCTCGATTGTGGCTTTTCAGGCATCTAGTAAAGTGTTTTTAAATAAGTCCCAATTATCATTCAAGTTTTTCCAATTAAATTCTTCCTCCCAGCTGATTTGGCTCATAACTGTTTTCAGCTTTGTGAAACTGGCTCTTTTAAAGCATTATATATATATATATAATATATATATATATATATATATATATAATAAAATTACTGGTCTGGACTATATTCTATATGCACATTTTAAATGTGACCATACTATGACCACTTGTACCTAGGCTACCATTACCTAATAGTTCTGTGACCAGTTCCTCTTTATCAAGATGAGGTCTAATATATAATTCCGCCATGTTGGATGCAATACTTTTGAGTTAGGAAATTGTCTTCTGTAATGTTCAGAAATTCCAGGATTGTTTTAGTACTGGCAGCATGAGACTTCCAGTTGTATGTTTCTCAGATGAAAGTCCCCTATGATCACACAGTTTTTCTCTCTACTACACATTAGAGATTGGTGCGTGGCAGCTGGTGGCTCCGAGTAGCAGCCTGGGTTGGTCAGCCGCACTCAGTTCCATTTGTAGCCCTTTCCTCAGGGCTCTGTTTATTCTTCACTGTACCAACAGAAAGGAAGCGTGGAGTAATAATGAAAGCAATGGTTGTGCTCTGGGCTGAGGCCACCTAGCCTCCAGTAGCTAAAGGGGCAGGACCTTCCGCAGTTCAGGGGGGGGTTCACCCTCTCAGAGCCTTCGAATACAGCCCCAAGAGAGTGTACTCTCAGCTCTCTCCTGGGCCCTGCCTCCCTCAGGGACCTGGGCCCTCATTTATAGCCTCAAGCTAGGAATCAGACCCAAGCCCTAGGTGCTGATCAGTTGGGTTACCTGATTCCCAGCACCTGCCTGAGCAGCTTCCCTCCATAACAGAGCTGGTTGCTCCTGTCCCCACCTCCAGGCCCTCAAAGGGGCAATCTGCCCTATTATAGAGCATGAGGAGCTAGTCATCCAGTACCCTAGTGTAGTGTTTTCCCCAGGAATTGAAATTAGGGGGGTATTCAAATTTACGGGGGGGGGAGGGCCAATAAGGGGTGAGACCGTGAGGGTGAAGGTGGGCTGTATGGCACCATAGTAAAAACTGAAAATGTTTCATGACTATTTTATTAGATTTAACTCATGTTTTAAAACCATCACACAAATTAAAGTTGGCTACTCAAGCCTTCTATGAAGCACTACCTCTACATCCTTCTTGGTTTCTTGTTATAATTTTGCACAACTCTGTTAATGAACTTCTTGAATGCAGTGTGTTCATCTTTGGTGGCTTCTCGTGTGTCTGGTACTTCCAGTCCTTCAATTGATATGCTCATTAGTTCATTCACATGATCAGGCAGAAGGCGACTTCTTTCAGAACACAAAATTCTATTCAATGAGGCAAAAGAAAGCTCAACTGTAGCTGTTGTGACTGGGAGTAGAAAGAGATGAATTCCTACTTCTTTCATCCCAGGAAACACAGCACAAAGATCGGGTCGAGCCACTAGTGAGGATAAAAAAGAAGTTGAAGTCAAATCTTCATTCATTCATCGTACAATATTCCACTTTGTGTTCAAATTCTCTATTCTGCCCTGAGCACATGGCAGCCCCATCGCTAGTAGTGCCTCACTCCAGTCAACGGTCGGTGTTTTATAGGACAGGGATCTGTAAAAGCTACGTAGAGGTTGAGTAGAATCTAGAAGTCGCTGTTGTAGATTTTTAAGAATCAAGTCTGTGTACTTTTTCAATTGTCTTAACAAACACTTCTTGTCCTCTTCACTTAAGGATTCAATATAAATGTCTTCATTAGTCAACTTCTGGACTGAAGTCTTTGCTTCTTCCAGTACTTTTTCAATGGATAGCTCTCTGATAAATCTTTGTCCAGCAATAGAAGCTACATTTGGATCAACTACTGTTGTAGCAGATGCCTGGATGGCATTGTTTAATGACCCAAGTGGTTTCAAGAGTAGACTTACAAGAGAGAGAATGGCAATAGTCTTCTCTGAACGTAGTAGCAAAAGTAATCCACCAGCCCCACTACTTAGATCCATCTCATCTTGGTAGATACTTTCCAAAGCCAGTAATAACGGCTGGAGTAATTATAAGACAAAAGCCAAGGATTGCTCATGAGAAAACCAGAGGGTTTTCCCAGGTTGGACTAATTTGAATTTCAGTCCCAGTGTATCTTCTATATTTTCCAAGATATTCAGTCTTTTTGGACTCTTGCTGAAAAAAGAATATAATGAAGATATTAAATTTATAGCTTTTTAAATGTCTTTTGAAGAGTCTGCAGCTCGTACTAGCGGTGGTTGAAGTAGATGGCCTCTGCAGTGTGTATAGGGGAGATTAGGGTTACATGTTTCTCTGCGCAAAGCTTGTACTCCACCATGTCTTCTAGAGAAGTTTGCAGCTCCATCAAATGCACAAGCAGCCATCTGTTTGGGGTCCAAATGACAAGCATTTAACTCTTCTAAGATGTGGGTTATCACAGATGCAGCCGATGTGTCTTCTATAACTTGACCATCTAGAAATGGATCTACTGGCCAATCACTGACATCAAGATAACGAACAAAATGACTTAATACTTGATGCCCATTTGCATCGGTGCATTCATCAGCCATATATGCACATTTTTTGAATGTGGTGAGAGAGTTCTTCACTTTTTCAACTGTGGAGTCTTTCACTGTTGCACCACATGCTTCTAGCCAGTCAGTTGGTTTCTTGCAGAACGGTAGTGAACATTTGCTGGTCTCATTTGGAACCAGTGTTCAACTTCAGGATGAACAAGTGACAATGCACTTAACACTGGCCTCCAGTTTGTAGTGTGTGGTATCTCTTGCTTAAATAGAAAGTATGATGCCACAGGCATGTTTGTTCGCATGAACTGTGTTGTGTCTCCAGCATTCTTAACAGCCTCATTAACACACACCGATGTTGTCCTTGGTCAGTGGAGACTAAGAATTCAGAGGTGCTTTCATAGAATATCAGGGTTGGAAGGGACCTCAGGAGGTCATCTAGTCCAACCCCTTGCTCAAAGCAGGACCAATCCCCAATTAAATCATCCCAGCCAGCGCTTTGTCAAGCCTCACCTTAAAAACATCTAACGAAGGAGATTCCACCACCTCCCTAAGTAACCCATTCCATTGCTTCACCACTCTCCTAGTTCTTTCCTAATATCCAACCTAAATCTCCCCCACTGCAACTTGAGATCATTACTCCTTGTTCTGTCATCTGCTACCGCTGAGAACAGTCTAGAGCCATCCTCTTTGGAACCCCCTTTCAGGTAGTTGAAAGTAGCTATCAAATCCCCCCTCATTCTTCTCTTCTGAAGACTAATCATCCCCAGGTCCCTCAGACTCTCCTCATAACTCATGTGTTCCAGTCCCCTAATCATTTTTGTTGCCCTCTGCTGGACTCTTTCCAATTTTTCCACATCCTTCTTGTAGTGCGGGCCCCAAAACTGGACACAGTTCTCCAGATGAGGACTCACCAGTGTCGAATAGAGGGGAACGATCACGTCCCTCGATCTGCTGGCAATGCCCCTACTTATACATCCCAAAATGCCATTGGCCTTCTTGGTAACAAGGGCACACTGTTGACTCATATCCAGCTTCTCGTCCACTGTAACCCCTAGGTCCTTTTCTGCAGAACTGCTGCCGAGCCATTCGGTCCCTAGTCTGTAGCGGTGCATGGGATTCTTCCGTCCTAAATGCAGGACTCTGCACTTGTCCTTGTTGAACCTCATCAGATTTCTTTTGGCCCAATCCTCCAATTTGTCTAGGTCCCTCTCATAGAATATGAATCATAGAATCATAGAATATCAGGGTTGGAAGGGACCCCAGAAGGTCATCTTGTCCAACCCCCTGCTCGAAGCAGGACCAATTCCCAGTTAAATCATCCCAGCCAGGGCTTTGTCAAGCCTGACCTTAAAAACCTCTAAGGAAGGAGATTCTACCACCTCCCTAGGTAACGCATTCCAGTGTTTCACCACCCTCTTAGTGAAAAAGTTTTTCCTAATATCCAATCTAAACCTCCCCCATTGCAACCTGAGACCATTTCTCCTCGTTCTGTCATCTGCTACCATTGAGAACAGTCTAGAGCCATCCTCTTTGGAACCCCCTTTCAGGTAGTTGAAAGCAGCTATCAAATCCCCCCTCATTCTTCTCTTCTGCAGACTAAACAATCCCAGCTCCCTCAGCCTCTCCTCACAAGTCATGTGCTCTAGACCCCTAATCATTTTTGTTGCCCTTCGCTGGACTCTCTCCAATTTATCCACATCCTTCTTGTAGTGTGGGGCCCAAAACTGGACACAGTACTCCAGATGAGGCCTCACCAGTGTCGAATAGAGGGGAACGATCACGTCCCTCGATCTGCTCGCTATGCCCCTACTTATACATCCCAAAATGCCATTGGCCTTCTTGGCAACAAGGGCACACTGCTGACTCATATCCAGCTTCTCGTCCACTGTCACCCCTAGGTCCTTTTCCGCAGAACTGCTGCCTAGCCATTCGGTCCCTAGTCTGTAGCGGTGCATTGGATTCTTCCATCCTAAGTGCAGGACTCTGCACTTATCCTTATTGAACCTCATCAGATTTCTTTTGGCCCAATCCTCCAATTTGTCTAGGTCCTTCTGTATCCTATCCCTCCCCTCCAGCGTATCTACCACTCCTCCCAGTTTAGTATCATCCGCAAATTTGCTGAGAGTGCAATCCACACCATCCTCCAGATCATTTATGAAGATATTGAACAAAACCGGCCCCAGGACCGACCCCTGGGGCACTCCACTTGACACCGGCTGCCAACTAGACATGGAGCCATTGATCACTACCCGTTGAGCCTGACAATCTAGCCAGCTTTCTACCCACCTTATAGTGCATTCATCCAGCCCATACTTCCTTAACTTGCTGACAAGAATACTGTGGGAGACCGTGTCAAAAGCTTTGCTAAAGTCAAGAAACAATACATCCACTGCTTTCCCTTCATCCACAGAACCAGTAATCTCATCATAAAAGGCGATTAGATTAGTCAGGCATGACCTTCCCTTGGTGAATCCATGCTGACTGTTCCTGATCACTTTCCTCTCATGTAAGTGCTTCAGGATTGATTCTTTGAGGACCTGCTCCATGATTTTTCCAGGGACTGAGGTGAGGCTGACTGGCCTGTAGTTCCCAGGATCCTCCTTCTTCCCTTTTTTAAAGATTGGCACTACATGAGCCTTTTTCCAGTCATCCGGGACTTCCCCCGTTCGCCACGAGTTTTCAAAGATAATGGCCAAGGGCTCTGCAATCACAGCTGCCAATTCCTTCAGCACTCTCGGATGTAACTCGTCCGGCCCCATGGACTTGTGCACGTCCAGCTTTTCTAAATAGTCCCTAACCACCTCTATCTCCACAGAGGGCTGGCCATCTCTTCCCCATTTTGTGATGCCCAGCGCAGCAGTCTGGGAGCTGACCTTGTTAGTGAAAACAGAGGCAAAAAAAGCATTGAGCACATTAGCTTTTTCCACATCCTCTGTCACTAGGTTGCCTCCCTCATTCAGTAAGGGGCCCACACTTCCATTGGCTTTCTTCTTGTTGCCAACATACCTGAAGAAACCCTTCTTGTTACTCTTGACATCTCTTGCTAGCTGCAGCTCCAGGTGCGATTTGGCCCTCCTGATATCTTTCCTACATGCCCGAGCAATATTTTTATACTCTTCCCTGGTCATATGTCCAACCTTCCACTTCTTGTAAGCTTCTTTTTTATGTTTAAGATCCGCTAGGATTTCACCATTAAGCCAAGCTGGTCGCCTGCCATATTTACTATTCTTTCGACTCATTGGGATGGTTTGTCCCTGTAACCTCAACAGGGATTCCTTGAAATACAGCCAGCTCTCCTGGACTCCCTTCCCCTTCATGTTAGTCCCCCAGGGGATCCTGGCCATCTGTTCCCTGAGGGAGTCGAAGTCTGCTTTCCTGAAGTTCAGGGTCCGTATCCTGCTGCTTACCTTTCTTCCCTGCATCAGGATCCTGAACTCAACCAACTCTGTATCCTATCCCTACCCTCCAGCGTATCTACCTCTCCTCCCAGTTTAGTGTCATCTGCAAACTTGCTGAGGGTGCAATCCACACCATCCTTCAGATCATTTATGAAGATATTGAACAAACAGGCCCCAGGACCGACCCTTGCGACACTCCACTTGATACCAGCTGCCAACTAGACATGGAGCCATTGATCACTACCCGTTGAGCCCGACAATCTAGCCAGCTTACTATCCACCTTATAGTCCATTCATCCAGCCCATACTTCTTTAACTTGCTGGCAAGAATACTGTGGGAGACCGTGTCAAAAGCTTTGCTAATGTCAAGGAACAACACGTCCACTGCTTTCCCTTCATCCACAGAGCCAGGTTATCTCATCATACAAGACAATTAGATTAGTCAGGCATGATTTGCCGTTGGTGAATCCATGCTGACTGTTCCTGATCACTTCCCTCTCCTCTAAGTGCTTCAGAATGGATTCCTTGAGGACCTGCTCCATGATTTTTCCAGGGACTGAGGTGGCCTGTAGTTCCCAGGATCCTCCTTCTTCCCTTTTTTAAAGATGGGCACTATATTAGCCTTTTTCCAGTCGTCCGGGACCTCCCCCGATCGCCATGAGTTTTCAAAGATAATGGCCAATGGCTCTGCAATCACATCCGCCAACTCCGTTAGCACTCTTGGATGCAACGCATCCGGCCCCATGGACTTGTGCACGTCCAGCTTTTCTAAATAGTCCCGAACCACTTCTTTCTCCACAGAGGGCTGGTCACCTCCTCCCCATGCTGTGCTGCCCAGTGCAGTAGTCTGGGAGCTGACCTTGTTCGTGAAGACAGAGGCAAAAAAAGCATTGAGTACATTAGCTTTTTCCACATCCTCTGTCACTAGGTTGCCTCCCTCATTCAGTAAGGGGCCCACACTTTCCTTGACTTTCTTCTTGTTGCTAACTTACCTGAAGAAACTCTTCTTGTTACTCTTACCATCTCTTGCTAGCTGCAACTCCAGGTGTGATTTGGCCTTCCTGATTTCACTCCTGCATCCCCGAGCAATATTTTTATACTCATTCCTGGTCATTTGTCCAATCTTCCACTTCTTGTAAGCTTCTTTTTTGTATTTAAAATCAGCAAGGATTTCACTGTTAAGCCAAGCTGGTTGCCTGCCATATTTACTATTCTTTCTACACATCGGGATGGTTTGTCCCTGTAACCTCAATAAGGATTCTTTAAAATACAGCCAGCTCTCCTGGACTCCTTTCCCCATCATGTTATTCTCCCAGGGGATCTTGCCCATCAGTTCCCTAAGGGAGTCAAAGTCTGCTTTTCTGAAGTCCAGGGTCCGTATTCTGCTGCTCTCCTTTCTTCCTTGTGTCAGGATCCTGAACTCGACCATCTCATGGTCACTGCCTCCCAGGTTCCCATCCACTTTTGCTTCCCCTACTAATTCTTCCCTGTTTGTGAGCAGCAGGTCAAGAAGAGCTCTGCCCCTAGTTGGTTCCTCCAGTACTTGCACCAGGAAATTGTCCCCTACATTTTCCAAAAACTTCCTGGATTGTCTTTGCACTGCTGTATTGCTCTCCCAACAGATATTAGGGTGATTGAAGTCCCCCATGAGAACCAGGGCCTGTGGTCTAGTAACTTCTGTTGGCTGCCTGAAGAAAGCCTCGTCCACCTCATCCCCCTGATCCGGTGGTCCATAGCAGATTCCCACTCCGACATCACCCTTGTTGCTCACACTTCTAAACTTAATCCAGAGACTCTCAGGTTTTTCTGCAGTTTCATATCTGAACTCTGAGCAGTCATACTGCTCTTTTACATAAAGTGAAACTCCCCCACCTTTTCTGCCCTGCTTGTCCTTCCTGGATAGTTTATATCCATCCATGACAGTACTCCAGTCATGTGAGTTATCCCACCAAGTCTCTGTTATTCCAATCACATCATAATTCCTTGACTTTGCCAGGACTTCCAGTTCTCCCTGCTTGTTTCCCAGGCTTCGTGCATTTGTGTATAGGCACTTGAGATAATCCGCTGATCGCCCCTCTTTCTCAGTATGAGGCAGGAGCCCTCCCCTCTCACGCCCTCCTGCTTGTGCTTCCTCCCGGTATCCCACTTCCCCACTTACCTCAGGGCTTTGCTCTCCTTCCCCCGGTGAACCTAGTTTAAAGCCCTCCTCACTCGGTTAGCCAGCCTGCTTGCGAACATGCTCTTCCCTCTCTTCATTGGTGGAGCCCATCTCTGCCTAGCACTCCTCCTTCTTGGAACACCATCCCATGGTCAAAGAATGCAAAGCCTTCTCTCCGACACCACCTGCGTAGCCATTCGTTGACTTCCACGATTCGACGGTCTCTACCCAGGCCTTTTCCTTCCACGTGGAGGATGGACGAGAACACCAGTTGCGCCTCAAACTCCTTTATCCTTCTTCCCAGAGCCACGTAGTCTGCAGTGATCCACTCAAGGTCATTCTTGGCAGTGTCACTGGTGCCCACGGGGAGAAGCAGGAAGGGGTAGCGATCCGAGGGCTTGATGAGTCTCGGCAGTCTCTCAGTCACATCGCGAATCATAGAATCATAGAATATCAGGGTTGGAAGGGACCTCAGGAGGTCATCTAGTCCAACCCCCTGCTCAAAGCAGGACCAATCCCCAATTAAATCATCCCAGCCAGGGCTTTGTCAAGCCTGACCTTAAAAACTTCTAAGGAAGGAGATTCTACCACCTCCCTAGGTAACACATTCCAGTGTTTCACCACCCTCTTGGTGAAAAAGTTTTTCCTAATATCTAACCTAAATCTCCCCCACTGCAACTTGAGACCATTACTCCTTGTCCTGTCATCTTCTACCACTGAGAATAGTCTAGAACCATCCTCTCTGGAACCACCTCTCAGGTAGTTGAAAGCAGCTATCAAATCCCCCCTCCTTCTTCTCTTCTGCAGACTAAACAATCCCAGTTCCCTCAGCCTCTCCTCATAAGTCATGTGTTCCAGACCCCTAATCATTTTTGTTGCCCTTTGCTGGACTCTCTCCAATTTATCCACATCCTTCTTGTAGCGTGGGGCCCAAAACTGGACACAGTACTCCAGATGAGGCCTCACCAATGTCGAATAGAGGGGAACGATCACGTCCCTCGATCTGCTGGCAATGCCCCTACTTATACATCCCAAAATGCCATTGGCCTTCTTGGCAACAAGGGCACACTGCTGACTCATATCCAGCTTCTCGTCCACTGTCACCCCTAGGTCCTTTTCCGCAGAACTGCTGCCTAGCCATTCGGTCCCTAGTCTGTAGCGGTGCATTGGGTTCTTCTGTCCTAAGTGCAGGACCCTGCACTTATCCTTGTTGAACCTCATCAGATTTCTTTTGGCCCAATCCTCCAATTTGTCTAGGTCCCTCTGTATCCTATCCCTGCCCTCCAGCGTATCTACCACTCCTCCTAGTTTAGTATCATCCGCAAATTTGCTGAGGGTGCAATCCACACCATCCTCCAGATCATTTATGAAGATACTGAACAAAACCGGCCCCAGGACCGACCCCTGGGGCACTCCACTTGACACCGGCTGCCAACTAGAGATGGAGCCATTGATCACTACCCGTTGAGCCCGACAATCTAGCCAACTTTCTACCCACCTTATAGTGTATTCATCCAGCCCATACTTCTTTAACTTGCTGACAAGAATACTGTGGGAGACCGTGTCAAAAGCTTTGCTAAAGTCAAGAAACAATACATCCACTGCTTTCCCTTCATCCACAGAACCAGTAATCTCATCATAGAAGGCGATTAGATTAGTCAGGCATGACCTTCCCTTGGTGAATCCATGCTGACTGTTCCTGATCACTTTCCTCTCATGTAGTGCTTCAGGATTGATTCTTTGAGGACCTGCTCCATGATTTTTCCGGGGACTGAGGTGAGGCTGACTGGCCTGTAGTTCCCAGGATCCTCCTTCTTCCCTTTTTTAAAGATTGGCACTACATTAGCCTTTTTCCAGTCATCCGGGACTTCCCCCGTTCGCCACGAGTTTTCAAAGATAATGGCCAATGGCTCTGCAATCACAGCCGCCAATTCCTTTAGCAGTCTCGGATGCAACTCGTCCGGTCCCATGGACTTGTGCACGTCCAGCTTTTCTAAATAGTCCCTAACCATCTCTTTCTCCACCGAGGGCTGGCCATCTACTCCCCATGCTGTGATGCCCAGCACAGCAGTCTGGGAGCTGACCTTGTTCGTGAAGACAGAGGCAAAAAAAGCATTGAGTACATTAGCTTTTTCCACATCCTCTGTCACTAGGTTGCCTCCCTCATTCAGTAAGGGGCCCACACTTTCCTTGGCTTTCTTCTTGTTGCCAACATACCTGAAGAAACCCTTCTTGTTACTCTTGACATCTCTTGCTAGCTGCAAGAATCTTAGCTCCTGGCAAGCAGCAGACTTCTCGGTTTTCCCGGTCGGGGCGGCAGATAGATGACTCAATCCCCCTGGGGAGAGAGTACCCGACCACCACCACCCGCCTCCTTCTCTTGGACAGGTGGTCGTGGAACCCCCAACCCTAGGACAGTGCATCTCATGCCTTCCAATCGGTGGAGTCTCCTTCTGCTCCCTTCCCTCAGACGTATCATCTGGTCCATTCTCCGCATTAGTATCTGTGGAGAGAACATGAAAACGGTTACTTACCTGTACCGGCGTTGCTGGTAAATGGACGTTCCCCTTTTTTCTTCTGGAGGTCACATGATGCCAAATTTCTTCACCGTCCTCCTGTCCCCGATGTGCAGCCTGCTCTGAATCTTCAGAACCTTGTGCCTTCACATGAGTTCACCTCCTACAAGGGGCAAGAAGGCACCTTGCTCGTTCCTCCAGCTGCTCACTGTTCACTCTGGCCACTGTTGTTCATTGTGCCACCGTTCACTCCATCTCTCTATTGCCAGTGGCCCTGCGCCATCACCTTCTGCTGCCACCTGCCACTGTGACCTCTGCAAGTTGGTCTCTTGAAGTTCCACCCAGCTCTCAGTGATTTCAGCTGAGCTCTCAGTGGGGGAACCTCACTGCTAGTGCAGACTGGGCCATCTCTTCCACAGAAACACTGTCCCACAGCAGGTCTAAGTGCTTAGACCTGATTATCAGTGATTTGAGCTGTAGTGGTCACTTAACAAAACAAAAGACTCTCTATGGAGCCTACTCAGATCTGTCTTTAAACAGTGGAGAGAGACAGGTCAAATAGTACTTGTGACTCAGTCAGACCATCAAGCAAAACACCTGTCCCCACCCTCTCTCCTTGATGCCCTCAATCAGCACAGGCTAAGTACAGTTCTAATGCCCTTTACTCAGACAATAAGAACAACAACATTTCATTACCCCCCCACACCCCATTCAAGTGATTTGTAACCCAACCCAAGCCAAAATCTAATCACTTGGGTAACACAGCTCTATTTGCTGGATACCTAGGTAGATTAGGTGTGAATGTAAATACAATCTGGTCCTGAAGCCTTTCCCCCCAGCCCCTAACTCATCACTAGCTGTCAGGGAGAGCTCATTTAGACTTTGCTTACAAATCATAATATGAAATTATTAGGTTGGCCAACATCACCGAAATGAATGCCCTGACGTTGTCCTAAAAAACAACAGCTGTATAAGGAAGCTAGTCTATGTTCATACTTTTCAAATCTATTATACTTTTTCAGATACACATTTTATCATACACTGTATATCCTTTTAAAGTGTGTATTAATGTTTCAATTTCAATTCAAATTTCCAAACAATCACTAAATTGGCAACACTGCATGTAACTAGTTCACACAACTTGGGTGGGGGGGGTGTTGGGAAATTCAGGGGGAGTGTACCCCCCCCAAGGGATGTAGGGAAATCCCTGCACTAGTGTGATTAGAGAGGCTGTAGCGGACACCAGCTAACACACATCTTGTGTTACCTGCTACGACATTGATCCATAAGCATTCAAGATAATTTTTTTCACGTTATCAATGATTCAGAAACAGGCAATCCCATTTTGGACATAGACTGCCCCTCCCACTCCATCCTTCCTAGACAGGTTGTACCCATGGATTCAGCACTCCAGGCCTGGGAATCGTCCCACCAGGCGTCAGGAACACCAACCAGACAATGTAGACTCACACATGAGCCGTTCCAACCCCCTGTTTGTTGCCCAGGCACCTAGCATTAGTGGCTAGGCAATGAAAGCCTTTCTTCTCGGAACAGCCTTATGTTCCTTGGTTCATTTTGTCCTCAGCAGCCCCCTTAGACAAAGCCCTGCAGCGAAGGACAGAGGGGCGCTGGGTCCTGCCTCGGAGGTGGGGGAGCTGGACTAGATGACCTCTCAAGGGCCCTTCCAGCCTGACATCGCTAGGCTGTGATGACCCCCCCTTTCCTGTTATGCCCGCCCCGCTGCAAGGGGCACAGAATGGGGGAAAGGGCTTCAGCGACAGGTCTCAGACCAGCGCCTGGTTTCCTCCCCGCAGCCTGTTACAGCAGCGTTCACACGAGTCCCAGAGCGGGCCGGGGACGGCAAATCCCATCCGGGAGAAGCCGCCCGAGCCCGGCCCCGGCAGAGTCCGTGAGCCTGGTGCCCAGGGCCGGACCCCGGCCAGGCACCGCCCCGCTCTCCCGCCCGGATTCCCCCGAGCCGAGCCGCGCCGCGCCGCGCCGCGCAGCCGGGCTCCGCCCTCCCTGCTCGCAGCGCCAGGCCGACGCCAGCTCCGGCCGTGGGGCCAACTGGGAAGCGGCGGAGGCAGCGCCGGGAAGGGTTAAGCCGGCCTCTGCGGCTGACTGACAGCGCTGGTGGCCAGTCCTGGCCGCGCAGAGGGGGGATTAACCCTGGCCTGGCCGGGGGGAGTTCCTGTCTCCAGGCCCGGCCGGGAAAGGAGCCGCCGCGTTCCTTTGTGCCGGGGGCCCTGCGCGCCCAGCCCCTGCGGAAAGCGGGGTAGGCGAGGGTCGGGGAGTGGGGCGGGGCTGGGGGGACAGGCCAGTGGGTGTTTGGGGAAGTTGAGGCAGGGTCTCTTTTACCTTTTGTATATTGTGGGTCACGCTCTCCCGTCACACAGGAAAATCCATATGAACTGTTTTGTTGCAGGTTCCCCAGTGTTTCCAAGAGGGGCACGAAGCAGGGAAGCAGGTTTGAGAACTGGAGCCTAGACCTTAACTGGGAAAAGGCCGAATCCCAAAACAGAGAGCGGTTGCAGAGCAGGCGGGCCAACAGCCCCTGCACCTCCAGGTCCAGGCTTTGCTGCAGCAGGTGGGGCCCACTAAAGAGAAAATGGAAAAGCGAGATCCCATGGAACCAGGACCGGGGAAGGAATCCGAGCAGGCTGCAGAAGATCCCGTGGTGGCACCCCCCATCTCAGTAACTCCCAGATGGTCCCGGATTAGACTACATCAGGTCAAGACGGAGCCACAAGAAGGGATGTCCCAGCGACGGCAGGTGCTGAAGGCCCGACAGACCTCTCCTGAAATTGTGTCAGCTCCAGACCCTGCCTTGGGAAACCCTAAACTGCCGGAGCTCACGCCAGAGGATGACATCGAGGTCTATCTGGCTTCCTTCGAGCGAGTGGCTGAAGCCTGCCACTGGCCCAGAAGAGAGTGGGTGACCCGACTCCTGCCCTCCCTCACTGGAAAAGCCCAACAGGCCATTAGCACCCTGGATGCCAGAGACGCCCAAGACTACGGGAAGGTGAAGGCAGCCATCCTGCGAGGCTGCAACATCAGCACGGAGATGCAGCGCCTTCACTTCAGGCAGTTCCGCTACCAGGAGGCCAAAGGGCCCCAAGAGGTCTGCAGCCGTCTGCGGGAACTCTCCCATCGATGGCTAAAGCCAGAGATCCGCACCAAGGAGCAGATCATGGAGCTGCTGATCCTGGAGCAGTTCCTGACCATCCTACCCGAGGAAATCCAGAGCTGGGTCTGGGTACGTCACCCAGAGACCTGCGCCCAGGCCGTGTCTTTGGCAGAGGATTTCCAGCTGGGACAGCGAGAGGCTGGAGTGTGGGAGCAGCAGGTGAGAGCAGGTTCAGGGGAATGTTCAGGGGGCTGCCTCCTTTGGGCTCTGCAGGGAATTTGACAGGGCAGGTTTGGGTGCTGGGTGATCACAGGAATTCTCAAGGCAGGACGTGAGTGGGGCTTGTTCTGTGTAATCCTGCTCTCAGCACTGGGGTCTGGGCTGTCTGGGGCTCAGGGCTCAACTAGGTCCCCACAGGGATTTCCAGAGCTCCCTGCTCTGCGACACTCTGCTCTACAGATCCTGGTGTTCTCTGGTCTGTCAATGGCACTGGCTCTTTAGTATGCAAAGTCACTCGGTACCCTTCAGCAGCTCTTCTTGGGGATGAGGGTGACAGCAGGACGTTCTCCTCAGCACTTGACCTGGTAGAGATGCCTCAGTAACACACTGCAAGCAGAACTGGTCACGGATTTAAAATGTGCTATTACAGAAGCATTTCTTGCTCGGGGCTAGATGCTGCTCACTTGGCATGTGAGCCAGGGAAGGGGCAGTTTCTAATCAAAATAAATGACCCCATCTGAAGCCTAAGGGCAGGTATCCAGCTTTGTCCAAAGGTTCAAAGGACGTTTTGTGTCCAGGGAATTGTCAAAGTTGGTGTCAACTGTGCCCAAGTTGCTGGAATGCCCAGGAGGGCATGGGGGAGCATGGGGGGCTCAGGACGGAGCGGACTTGGCCACTAAATACACATCACCATATGCACTTGCCATATGCTAATGACATGTAAATGCTAATTAGCTATCAGCATATAAGCACGCTGTAATCAGACCCTGGTAGAGAGGTCGAGGATGCAGGGCTCCCACTTGGACAGAACCCAGAATTTCTTCCCTCATTGTACCCCCTGGAGGAAGGGGTGTGGTACCTCCCTCTAGGGCCCTCCCCCAAGCTGTTGGTGGTGTCCGTAGGGCCCAGTGCTGAGGGAAATTGTCCACTGCTGAGAATTCCTGCACACCGGGGTGTCCCTCAGGACAGCTGTGGGTCTGTCACTCTGCAGATCACAGCTGTCTGGAAGCCCCCTAGACTTGCAGGCTGCGGAACGCCACGTGTCTGTCTTGTCCCCAGTGGCAGGGATGTACAGTACTGTGCAGTGTTCAGTACTGACCCTGACTGGCAGGGCTCCTCTTGGTTAGCCTCTTTGTCTCATCACTTTGGGGGTGAGCCTGCCCACGTGTATGCCTGTGCTTCAGTGTGGAAGACCCTCCAAGTCCTATTGACCTTGGTAGGGGCTGCGGGAGCCTTCGCCCTGGGGGTGGACCTCTTTTTGCTAATGGGACCTTTTAGATATGACTCTCCCCCCATAATTCTGAGGCCCTGGTTCCACGGTGACCCATGTGGTTCCTTCTCAGGTCACAGTGCGTGTGAAGGTCGAGGAAGTGACCCCAGAGGAGGTGGAGACCCCTGAAGCATTATGGGAATCTCAGAGCTCCCAGCTGGAGCCACTACAGCCCAATACCACATGGGGATCCCAGAAGGATGTGGGACGGAGCAAGTACAAGTTGCCAAGTGCCCCTGAAGAGGAGACCGAAGCTCTACAGGAAACTGGTAATAAGCCATGTGGGGGATTAGGGGTGCCTTTCTGAGGAAAAGGTGTGTGGAGGGGACAGCATGGAGGGGAGAATGGGGCTTTATGGCTCAGAGGATTTATATTGAGGTGTGGAGCCATCAATCTGTAGGTTAATGCACAGCAGGATTGGTGCCTGCGGAACAGGCCACGTAATGGTGGTTGGTCAATCTTGGTGGTGACTGTGGGCTTCATAGCTAACAGGAACTTTAGAGACCTTGGAAGGTGGGTGTTGTATGCGAGGTGCTCACAGGTGGGATCGGTGTTTCAGAGGAAGAGCCTATGTGGAGGCTGATATCTTGTGTAACATATGGAGTTTTGGATACAATTTGGATTGCACTCTGGCTGCCTCCAATCAAGTGGCTGCCTCCTTCTGCCATCTCTTGTCTCCTGTTCAGGATCCTACCAAGCAGGTGCCTTCTCCTCCTGACCCACGTCCCTCAGGCCTTCCCGTGCATCCTGACTGATTCCTGGAAGGAGCCACTTCCTCCCATCCATCCTCTAGGTGCTAATATGGGGAGTGAGGGCAGAACTGGCACCTCTTAAATTGCTCCCCAGCATGTAGAGGGGATTCAGACCCTGATGGTCTCAACAGAGCAGCTGTGGTTACTTTCTTACTGTTCCAGCAGATAAATGCAAATGAGGAGAATCCTAAGCAGGAAGGGCCCGAGATAGTGAGACGCTCATGGGATGTTATCCCAGAGGGAGCCTGGCCTCCATCCCTGGGGCAGCCTCTCTGGGGGTAGCAAGGGTGGGGCTGTAGTACAGAGAGGGCTCTGGCATGTTTCTCACTGTCTAACCTGACCCAGGAACTCTGTGCAGATGCTGTTAGGTGGGACTGTTTACCTTTACAGAGAAGTTCTGTCTAGCAGGTGGGTGCTCCCTGCCTTGGCTTATAGCAGTCGTGGACCCTTTCCCAGCCTTTCTTATAGCCCCTACTGGTGACTTGTCTCCTGTGCATCAAGTCAGGTGGTAGGTTTCCCTCCTCCAGTGGTGGCATCTTCTCTGTTCACCTTCCCTTCCAGCTGTCTCTATCCCCATCAAGGCATCCTTTGAGGAGCCTCTTTCTTTGAGGAACCTGCTGAAGTAAGGGGAAAAAATTGCTGGGGTTTAGTTCTCTCTGGCATCATTATTTTAGGTTATCACTGGGCCTCTCTTCCACAGACCCTTAGCAGGTGCTAGCAAGGAACTGGTCTCATCAAGCAGCCATCACAGCACTGTTTGCTCTGGGAGCAGTTACCTCTTCTGGGCATGATGATCTGGCAGTTTTCTGGGCTCCTTCCAGGTTTTCTTTAGCAGATGTGTTCAGCTGTTCCCCCCCCCATCTAGCAAAGGTGTTAAGTCCCACCCAAGAGATCCCTATTAGTAGGGGAAGTCCCACCCCCAGCTATCCCTAACCCTTCTCTGGGTCCTGCTCGCTCTCATGCACCCAGCGTAAACTCCTGTGATGCGCTAACTGTTATAAAGGTGCATCTGCTGAGCTGTCTAATCGTGCCATATCCAGCAAGGCTGGTAACAGCCAGGTGGCTAACAGAAGGTGCTCCCTCTGATTCCTGCTGTGCCAGGCTTTTCCATCCCCACCCTGGCCGGCCCGTAGGGGCTGGGGGAACAATCTGATGCTTCTCTGCCAGCCTCACTGCTTCTTGCCCACTGGGATGCTGATGCCCTTTGTTGGTCTCAGCATGTGCAGCCATCATCCTAGTCAGATGGCTCCCCAGCCTCTCCCTTGTGCCATGCAGTCTCTACAGTCATGTCTGTCTATTATCTCACACAGACTAAACTGTAATTTCTAAACTGCAGTTTCTCCAGGAGATGTCAACAGGGACCCAAGCCCCTACATGTAGCTTCCCTTGGACACAGCTTCCTGGGACAGATGGCTGCCATACTAGTGTCCTCAGAGGCAATCAGTCCATCACCTCTGGCAGTGCTAGGTTCCAGGGCCTTAGCAGAGAGGGCTGAGTCCAGGCTGCATGGCTGTTCCTTATGGCCAGTGCCAAGTCCTTGCCATCCACTCGCCCAGTGTCCTCTCCTCCCTGGGATTTCGGGATGTTTTGGCAGGGGGAGTGCAGGAACTGCAATTCACCCCCTTATGTGGGCTTAGTGCTACATTGGAAATGTCTCTGAGACATTGATGTAAGCGACACTATAGTGAAGTACTGCCTAGAGCATGTGATCCAGGATGGCACAGAGCATTACTGGGCTGATGGGCTGGGACATCCTAGGCTGAACATTCTGTCTCCAGGCAGCGGTAATGTTGGGTCATGGAGCCTTTCTGATTCCTCCCCACAGCATCAGGTGCCTGCAGTGTAACACAGGGAGACCCCGTTTGTTTCCCTGCCATAGTTCAGCAGAAGGGCTTGTATGTGGTTAGTATCTTTATGTGGATTTTTGGAGGAAGCAGAAGGAGCTTGATTGCCTCCTAATGAAACCTAACAACAGCAGGGAAAGGTTCTGTAGAATGGAGCAGATTAGCAAAGAGTTTGGCCAGTGCTGTCTGTGTGGATTGAGCTGCAGAAAGAAAACTGGGGAGCTGACAGGAAAGAAACAAATGGAAGTCCCAAGTGAGCCTCTGGCCCCTATTTCTGCATTGCTGACTTTAGGGCTTCTGCTGGGGGTATCTCCTCTGGGGTGGGACCTGAAGCTGCCTCAGTCACACCTGCTGCAAGGATACCAGTGATTCTTCCTGACAACAGCAGGATCTCAAATAATTTCTCTTTTCCACCCAGCAGGTGCCAAAATCCTGAGCAGAGCAGAGGAGCAGCCCAATTTGGGAGAGCAAGAAAACCTGGATCTGGCCCAAACGTCGCAAGGCGGATCAGGAGAGAGTGTTGTTTGCAGACCTGAGCGGGAAGAAGCCTGCAAGAGGCAGAAGAGAAACCCAGCTGGGACCGAGCGAGTTCTGCCAAGGGTGTTCCCACAGCTCCCTGCTCAAGGGACACCTGGGGCCGTAAGAGACCTTAAAAGCCAGGAGAGCAGCGTGCACAGGATGGAGAAACCCCACAGATGTCGAGACTGCGGGGAAAGGTTCTGGGAGAAGCAGGACCTCATGGCCCATGGGAGAGTCCATGAGAAGGACAGACCCTATCCCTGTCCTGAATGTGGGAAGAGCTTCAACAGACTGACCCATCTCCGAACCCACCAGAGAACCCACACGGGAGTGAAACCTTACTCCTGTGGGGAGTGTGGGAAAAGCTTCGGCCACCTCTCCACGCTGACCACGCACCAGAGACTGCACACAGGGGAGAGACCCTACTCCTGTGCTGAGTGCGGGAAAACCTTCACCAACCCCTCGGACCTCAACAAGCACCAGCGTTCCCACACAGGTGAGCGGCCCTACCCCTGCGCCGAGTGCGGGAAGCGCTTCAGCCAGCAATCAAATCTGACAATGCACCAAAGAAGCCACACCGAGGACAGACCGTACCCCTGCACCGAGTGCGGGAAGAGCTTCAAGTACCTCGCTGATCTCACCGTGCATGAGCGCTCCCACACAGGCGAGCGGCCCTTCCCTTGCCCTGAGTGCGGGAAGAGCTTCAGTAACAAATCCTCTCTGGCTCGTCACCAGAGAATCCACGCCAGAGCTGCAGCCAGAAACAAGTGAGACCTGCTGGCCGAGAGCGCCACTCCACATTATTATACACACACAGCTGAAGTAGAGGAATGGAAACAGTTAGTGCAGGAAATGGGAGAAATCAGCCCCCTTCTCCCAGTACCAGTTCCATCCCTCCCTCACAAACTCCATGAGGTGGATTAAGAACCATGAGAACAGAGGGTGGCTTCACCTTATGCTCTGAGGAGTCCCAGCCCCTGAAGCCCCCGAGCAGGGACTTCTCCCTTACCTACTCTATTTAGCAATTGAGCAGCCTGTCTCTCGTGTCCACATGAACATCAATTAATCTGCTCTGGTTTCCCTGTAGCTTCTCTAAGAGCTGGGCTGTGGCCTACTACAGGCTCTCTGTATTTCTGCTGTTTTGGGATTGGGGTGGGGGTGTGTGTTTGCAATAAGGGACTTGCCCGGGCTGTGAGCAGGTCACTCAAGATAGGGAAGGGATTTCTCCCAGGGGTTGGAAGGCCCAAGATCTCTCAGCTCCATGAGGAAAAAGAACCAAAGAATTCCTCAAGGGCTGCTGCTTACGTCGAACTCACAAGGAGGCATCAGACCCAGCACTGGATCCAGGGGGAGGTGTTTGGCCACATCTGTGTCAACCAGCTCTGCTTCTGTGGCTGCACAATCACCCTCTCCACACTCCAGACTTTTCAAGCCCTCCGATGTCACTCTGTAACTATGCCCAAAGTCTGCCACATCGTCCCATCTCCTGCTTTCCTGAGAGGAGTTTCCTGCTATTTCCTGTCCCAAACTAAGCATTTATGTTTGCTATGTAATTAATCTTGTGTGTTTATTCATTGCCTCCTTAGTTTGCTGCTCCTGCCCTGCTCGCTGCCATGTTAACTCTTTATTTACTGCTCTGTCTCTGCAATGTGCTTTTTTTTGTCCATACTGTGTGACTGTTCAGCTGCCCATCAGTACAACTATTGCTTTAGCTATTTCTGCCGAGATTTTGAGCATGTAGCCTTGATCCTGCAATGAGGTCCCCACAAGCAAGATCAGGGCCTTTATTTTTATTGACTGACCTACCTCGTCTGCTGCTTTTCTGAATTTCTGGTATTTTTTAGTTGAATCATGTGAACAGTCATTGTAATTAAGGGAATAGTGTTCATTATCGGTTATTGTTCTACATACTTAATTCTTACTAGTCACTTGACACTGTCTAACTGCATTATTATGTCCCTTAATTAGCTATCTTGTGTCATTTGCCCTTTTGTCATTTTTGTTTCTTATCTGCAGTTCTAACTTCCCAATCACTATAATGATGGGTTTATCACACTCTGGGGGGGTTTCCGTTTGTTGAATGGTAAGGGAGAGAGGCAGAAATTGGGACAATTGGGGATGGGAGAACTCAAACACTTATAGGGGAGACTGAGATGTGTATGGGGACACTGGGCAACATGAGGATCAGTGGTGCAGCCTGATCTGTATCTTATGTGCTGAACTGGGTCACCCTGTCGCAAACAGGATATTGCAGAACTAGAGGGGGTTCAGAGAACGATGAAGGGAATAATCAAGGCCTGGAAGAACTCTCCTATGAAGAGAGATGGATAAGATGGGGGTTGTTTCCCTCAGCAAGGAGATGAATAAGAGTGGGCAAGATAATAGCATATAAAATAACGGGAATAAAGAAGATAGATCAGGAAATTCTCTGTTCTCCTTGTCTCATAACACACAAACCTGGGGACACTGAATGAAACTAAAGGGGGGCAAATTAGACTAACAGACTTTAAGACCAATAGAGACTATCATTTAGTCTGTCCTACTGCCCATCGCAGGCCACAGAACCTCACCCAACCACTCCTGTAATAGGCCCCTAACCTCTGGCTGAGTTACTGAAGTCCTCAAATCTTGACTCAAAGATTTCAAGTTACAGAGAAGTCATCATTTACTCTAGTTCAAACCCCCAAGTGACCCATGCTGTAGAGGAAGGCGAAAAACCACCAGGGACTCTGCCAATATTCCTTCCCTACCCCAGATATGGAAATCAGTTGGATCCTATGAATGTAGGTGAGACCCACCAGCCAGACACCTGAGAAAAAATTCTCTGTACTAACTCAGAACCCTCCCCATCTAGTTTCCCATCTCTGGCCACTGGAGATATTTGCTGCTAGCAGTCTCAGATGGGCCAGATGACATTGTAGGCAACCTCATCATACCATCTCCTCCATAAACTTATCAAGCTCAGTCTTGAAACCAGTTAGATTTTTTTTCCCCACTCCTCCCTTTGGAAGGCTGTTCCAAAACTTCACTCCTCTGATTGTTAGAAACCTTCATCTAATTTCAAGCCTAAACTTGCTGAGGGCCAGTACATCTATTTGTGGCCCTTAACTTAAATATCTCCTCTCCCTCCTTGGTGTTTATCCCTCTGATGCATTTATAAAGAGCAATCATATCTTCTCTCAGCCTTTGTCTGATTAGGCTAAACAAATTGAGGTCATTAAGTTTCCTCTCCTAAGATGGGTTCTTCTTTCTTTTGATCATCGTAATAGCCCTTCTCTGCACCTGTTCCAGTTTGAATTAATCTTTCTTAAACATGGGAGACCAGAACTGCACACACTATTCCAGCTGAGGTCTCACCAGTGCCTTGTATAATGGTAATAACACTTCCATAGCTCTACTGGAAATACCTCATCTGATGCATCCTTAGGATTGCATTAGCCTTTTTCACAGCTGCATCACACTGATGGCTCATAGGCATTCTGTGATCAACCAACACACTCAGGTCTTTCTCTTCCTCTGTCACTTCCAACTGATAAGGTGCCCACTTTATAGCAAAAATTCTTATTAGTCCCTAAGTGCATGACTTTGCACTATTAAATTTCATCCCATTTCTATTACTCCAGTGTTCAAGGTCGTCCAAATATTCATGTATGATATTCTGGTCTTCCTCCATATTGGCAATACCTCCCAACTTTGTGTCATCTGCAAATGTTATTAGCACACTCCCACACTGAAAAATAATAAAAGGAAATACTTTTTCACACAGCATATAATATAGACAGAGGAACTCATTGCCACAGGAAGTCCTTGAGGTCAAAAACTTAGCAAGATTAAAAAAGGATTGGATACATATGTGGGTATTCTCATATCCAGTTACAATAATTATTACAAACAAAATTATGGTGATGATATTACACCTTATGCTTCTGGGTTTAAACCAATCTCTAATTGTAGGCAATCAGGATAAGACTTTATGTGGGCGTGGATTGTCCTATATCTGCTACTGGGGCGGGGGTGGTGATGGTTCTTGTTCTTACACCAGCCTCTGAAGCATTTGATGCTAGCCACAGTCAGACAGGATACAGAACTAGATGAACCTTGGGTCTGATCCAGCCTGGCAATTCCTATATTCCCATGATTTCCATTCCATGTGATAAAGGGACAGCCTCTCTACTCCCAGCCATCTATCCCCTACTTTTTTATCTGCAGTCCAGGCGGAACTACACAGTGGGGATAAGGGACCTAACACTCCAGAGAAGACGTTACAGTATTTGAGAATTTACAGTAGGGAGGAAGCAATTGGTGTCACTTACCCCAAAATGTTACAGGTGTAAGAGCCAGGGTAGCCAGAATGGATACCAGCCCAGCATCTTTGCATCTGCACTGAATGCCTGGAAGAGATATTCACCCTTTGGAGCAGGCATCTTGCTGTTCCCATGCAGACATCACGTGTCCTGGAGTGCTGGGCTCTCTGAACCAGCAAAGTAAAACCAGACTTGGAACTTCAACTCCAAGGTAGTTAGTGAGTCTTGTGCATTGTGACTGGATGCTTGGCTTCCTGCAGCCCAGCTGTTCTCAGTGTGGATGAGTGTGTGACTTGGCAAGTTAGGTCATAACTCACTCCTGATGTACCTGCTCTCTGGGAAGGAACAGGGGTAGCTGTAATGGAGACAAGACTCAGGAATTATCACCGTCAACGACCCCTGACTAACAGGCTAGCTGTTGGCCAAATCCTCAGAAAGGGCTCTGACAGCTGCTGCTGAGGAGTCAGTGTTGGAAACATGCATGTCACAGGGAAGCAACCCTGAGATATCAAAATGGAATGGCAGAATGTCCTTTTCCAAGGACTTTGTGAGTTTCCAAAAGAAGAGCAAAAGGGCCAAGAATAAGGACTGGAGGGGACACGACATGCTTTGTAGACTTCATAGAAGGAGTGAGGGAAACTCCAGTGAAAGTGGAGGAAGAGGAGCCAGGTCTAGGTCAGGTTTTGCCATCTCCAACAACTCATAAATATTCCTAATCCCAGTGTGGCTCTGAGCCAAGACGGGCTGGATCCCAGGTCCTACACTCCCACTGCCCAGGGAACAGATGACACTGAGGCCTGTCTGACATAGGGATATATCTACACTTCAACCTGGGATGTAACTCACAGCTCGAGATGCTCTGTTTGAGTTAGCATACTAAAAATACAGTGTAGTTGGAGTGGTGGGAGGGATTAGCTGCCCACACATACCAGTCCAACAAGATGCCTGGCATGTTCTCGGGGCAGCTAGCCCCCACACCGCCATGGCTACACTCTGTTTTAGCACACCAGCTCAATCAGAGCTAATGTGGCTAGGGCTCCTGGACCTGGAAATTACACCCCCTGCTCAAAATGTAGATGGACCTATAGTGCAAGAAGGTGGCAAGGATGGGCACATGGGGCTGGCCACAGGAGGAGCTCACCCCTCCCTGGAAAGGCCCTGGAGTCTTACACTACTTGGGAAGATATCAGAAGGAAGTAGGACGGTCCAGGGAACAGCAGAGATCCCAGGCCTCAGCCTCAGCTCTAGAAATCCCTCTTCCAAACCACCGTGGCAGCCTGCCTGCTGGCTGCTCAGAGGGGCTCTGCCCCTAGTTTAGGGGTTCTCAAACTGGGGGTTGTGACCCCTCAGGGGGTTGCAAGGTTATTATGTGGGCACTCACAGCTGTCAGCCTCCATGCTTAAACCCTGCTTTGCCTCCAGCATTTATAATAGTGTTAAATATTTTTTTAAAGTGTTTTTAATTAATAAGGGGCAGTCGCACACAGGCTTGCTGTGTGAAAGAGGTCACCAATACAAAAATTTGAGAACCACTGCCCTAGCTTGTCTTCCTCCCTGCAGTCCCATTTCCTCGTTTCCCACTGGTCCTCTGACCACTGAGCCACAGCCATCTTCCCTGAGAAGTTTGGCTTCAGTCTCCTTGAAAACAATGGGAGTTGGCACGGGCAGCCACCTATACCAGGGGCAGCCTCACTGCCACACACAAAGGCTGTAGGAAAATGGGGACTATCTTGACTGAGGCCAACTTGGCTTCAGACCAGCTGGAAATAATGAGAGACGATGGCCATTTTGAATAGGGGAATATTCAAAGACTTGATGGTAAGAACTACATGATGGTGAGAAACTCAAAACTCCCCCACCAAATACTGCCTGGCAACTCTGCCTTCCCTGCCGCAGGGCTGTGAGAAGACAGCACCTGCTGGATAGAATATGAACAGGGGACTTGGGGATGGCAAAAAGAGGTGGCTGTTTCACTGTGGGATGCCAAGCTACCACAACCCCAGACCCATAGGTCCTGCCCCATATGCCCTGAAGGCCTGTATGTCAGCTCATCCCTGTGAGGCACCAGATTCTCCCTATGAAGGCTCCAATGATGCAACACACAACATGAGCACCAAGCATCTGCTCCCCTCTTGAAACACCTGTCAGCTGAGACCCTGATTATCTCCCAATCTCCTTGGTGAGGCCCCCACTACCACTGTGCAATCTCTTATGCTCAAATAAATTGGTTAGTCTCTAAGGTGCCACAAGTACTCCTTTTCTTTTTGCGAATACAGACTAACATGGCTGTTACTCTGAAACCTGTGCAATCTCTGTTATCCAATCAAGTGTACAATGCTCTAGCAATAAAGGGTTCCATGCCTCAATTTAATTCCCTGAGCCACCCTGTCCCTCCATATTCTCAGCCTTAGAGAGTTCCCTCCCCATTATCCCCTCAGTGCCCCAATACCTTACACACTGGAGAGAGAGGCTGCCCCGATCCCTATGTATGCTAATTATCCGTTTCCTGGAGAGCTCACAGCTCCTTTTTTTAAGGATACAGGGCAGTTAGTACTTTGGTCCTAGGAGTCTGGGACATACCCTCAGGACTGGGCTGCAATCACTGAGGCTGGGAGCTCTGAGACTGTCATAATGCTCCAGGTGGTGCCATCTCCTCTGAGGTAAATTCCTCAACCTTCAACCACACCGGGAACAAATATGGCCACAGACCCAGGTCTTGAGAATTACCAGAGGAGAACAACATCTAATTGGCAAAGAGAGAGGATGAATTTCAGCCTAACTATGCCAGGTCTACACACAATGGAACAACTCCGTGAACAGAGGCAGAAGACAAGGCCCTGGCTCAATGGAGGCTGGGTAATGGGAAAGGGAGAACTGCAGTAAACTCAGCTCCCACATCACCTACATATTGCCCAGACTTTAATCCCTTCTGCTGCCCCACACAGTACAGAAACCCCCCTGTACGATCCTCCTATACATCCCACCCACCTGGCCTGGAACTTCAGCTAGTCAGAAGACCAAGGCCCTGTTCTGACCCCCTGGCCCCACATACCCTCCCAGAGGGGGGGAGGATTTTTACCCTGTTGCTTTTGTTCAGTGTGTCTCATCCCAGTGAGGACTCAGAGGGGAGCTGAGAAAGGGGCTAGAGAGGCCTGAAATGGGGTTTCCCAACTCAGGGCTGGCAGGTTCCTGAGATCTAAAGGGTGTCGGGGCAGGGTGTCTCCACAGCCCCGACAGGGGGGCAGCAGTCAGCCCGAGGAAGATGCTGGGGGAAGTAGCCCCTTGGATCCCCTTGACTGGTGATCCTGGAAGGGAGCCGGCCCTGGGGCGGGGGTCTCCAGCTCTGGGCGGGCAGCCCCCTGCCCAAGGCTGCAGGGCCCCCCTCCAGTCCCCCCTGCCCGGGAGCCACAGGCCCAGCCGCCCCGCAGCGGGGCAGCCCCGGTTGGGGGTGGGCGAGCTCTGGCCGCTGCCCCCTTCCCGGCTCTGGGGATTGAGCCCCCGCGGCGGCCGAGCGGGGGCCGGGCTCTGACTGACTGACAGCGATCGCGGCCAATCCTGGCGCTGGGGATTAACCCTGCGCTGGCCGGGGCGGAAGCTCTTTGTCTGGGGAACGGGGCCGGCCTCCCCCTGCGGCCGGGCGGGGCGGGGCGGGGCGGGGCGGCGAGGTGAGGCGAGGGCGGCCGGGACCTGGGGTTCCGGATGGGGGCTGGGCAGTGGGGTGAGGGAGGGGCCTGTCTGCGCTGGGGGGCAGGAACCTGGGGTTATGGGTCAGGCTGGATGGGGGTCAGGGACTCCGGGTGGGGCCTTCCTGTGCTGGGAGCGGGGCAGGGAGTTGAAATGACCATTATTGTCAGTTCTCACAAGCTTCTCACAAGCCCCCGGATATCTGATGTTGTTCTTAGAGCTTCAGCTCAGTGCCCGCATTGGTTACAATGAATGAAGTGGTAAGTTCCTAGCCCTCAAGGCTGCAGAGAAAAGCTTGGAAACCTGAATCCTACAGGGTCCAAAACAGAACCCACCATTTATTATTGTAAATCTCATGATGATAAAGCTAAACTCGTGATTCTTGAGTGCTTAGTTGTCAGTACCGGATTAGAGGTCAGCAGGGGCCAGTCTGTGCTGAAGGGGAGCAGGGGTTACAGCTCCGGCTGGTTGGGTGAATCAGGCCTGGGTGTCTCTTTTCCCTTCTGTTTACTGGGGTCCTTGTTCCACAGTGAAATCCCTATTCAGTGTTTTGCTGCAGGAGCCCCAGGAGTCTGGACCATTCCAGCAGGAACAAGGGAGAGAGGCAGTTTTGAAAACTAGAGCACTTACCTCAGCTGGGATAAGGCTGTTTTCACAAGACACAAAATGGCTGCAAAGCACCGTGGTCAGAAGCCCCTGGGGCTGCAGATCCAGGGTCCACTACAAGCTGTGCTACCGCATGTCAAAGTGGAAACAGAAAATCCAGCAGGCCCCAAACCAGGGAAGGAATCTGAGAGAGAAGAGAAAGACGCTGCTGTGATGCCACCCATCTCAGCAAGTCCCCCATTCTCCTGGACAGGACGACAAAAATCCAGCTTTGAGCCACAGGAGAAGATCCCCCAGCATTGGGAAAATCAAAGTCAGGATATGCTGCGAGCCCTCTGGACCTCTCCTGAGGCTGTTTCGGCATCAGCCCGGGCCCGGGGAAACCCAGAACTGCCTGAGCTCGCACCAGAGGATGACATCGAGGTCTATTTGGCTTCCTTCGAGCAAGTGGCTGAAGCCTGCCACTGGCCCAGAAGAGAGTGGGTGACCCGACTCCTGCCCTCCCTCACTGGAAAAGCCCAACAGGCCATTAGCAGCCTGGATGCCAGAGACGCCCGAGACTACGGGAAGGTGAAGGCAGCCATCCTGCGAGGCTGCAACATCAGCACGGAGATGCAGCGCCTTCACTTCAGGCAGTTCCGCTACCAGGAGGCCAAAGGGCCCCAAGAGGTCTGCAGCTGCCTGCAGGAACTCTCCCATCGATGGCTGAAGCCAGAGATCCGAACCAAGGAGCAGATCATGGAGCTGCTGATCCTGGAGCAGTTCCTGACCATCCTACCCGAGGAAATCCAGAGCTGGGTCTGGGTACGTCACCCGGAGACCTGTGCCCAGGCTGTGTCCCTGGCAGAGGATTTCCAGCTGGGACAGCGAGAGGCTGGAGTGTGGGAGCAGCAGGTGAGAGTGGGTGCAGGGGAATGTCCACTGGGTTCTGCAGGGAATTTGATGGGGTAGGTTTGGGCGCTGGGTGAACACAGGAATTCTCAAGGTGGGCTTGTTCTGTGTAATCCTGCTCTCAGCACTGGGGTCTGGGGCTCAGAACTCAGCTTGGTCCCCAGTTACCGTGATTTCCAGAGCTCCCTGCTCTGTGACACTCTGCTCTGTAGATCCTGGTGTTCTCTCTTTTAAATGTTGCTGCCTCCCACCTGTCCCCTTCACTCAGTACCTCTCAGCAGGCCCATCCTGAGCAACTGTGGCTGCTGTTACAGTGCACTCAGTGCCTCACCAGGGCTTGGATCAATAGTGAAGCCCCAGTCAGATTGGGGAAGGTGAGAAGGAGAATTGGTTACTGTGTTTAAACATGCTGTTCAGCAGGTTATTTTGGGTGCTGCAGCTGTGGAAAGGGGGCAAGGAAGGAGCCATTTTTGCTCAACAAGGGCAACATTATTAAAAGCCTGAGCAGGTATAAGTATGCATCCAGGTGCACCCGGGAGCTCTAGCAAGAGCTGGATGCCCTGGGATTTTCAAAGCGAGGGTAGGACTCTGCCTGAATGCCCAGGAAACATGTGTGGGTGCGCAAGGCTGAGAGGAAAAGCTCATGGCATTCCATTTGGATAGAAAGCTGGCTGGATTGTCGGGCTCAACGGGTAGTGATCAATGGCTCCATGTCTAGTTGGCAGCTGGTATCAAGTGGAGTGCCCCAAGGGTTGGTCCTGGGGCTGGTTTTGTTCAATATCTTCATAAATGATCTGGAGGATGGTGTGGATTGCACCCTCAGCAAGTTTGCAGATGACACTAAACTGGGAGGAGAGGTAGATACGCTGGAGGGTAGGGATAGGATACAGAGGGACCTAGACAAATTGGAGGACTGGGCCAAAAGAAATCTGATGAGGTTCAACAAGGACAAGTGCAGAGTCCTGCACTTAGGACGGAAGAATCCCATGCACCGCTACAGAGTAGGGACCGAATGGCTCGGCAGCAGTTCTGCAGAAAAGGACCTAGGGGTGACAGTGGACGAGAAGCTGGATATGAGTCAACAGTGTGCCCTTGTTGCCAAGAAGGCCAATGGCATTTTGGGATGTATAAGTAGGGGCATTGCCAGCAGATTGAGGGACGTGATCGTTCCCCTCTATTCGACACTGGTGAGGCCTCATCTGGAGAACTGTGTCCAGTTTTGGGCCCCGCACTACAAGAAGGATGTGGAAAAATTGGAAAGAGTCCAGCAGAGGGCAACAAAAATGATTAGGGGACTGGAACACATGAGTTATGAGGAGAGGCTGAGGGAACTGGGGATGATTAGTCTTCAGAAGAGAAGAATGAGGGGGGATTTGATAACTGCTTTCAACTACCTGAAAGGGGGTTCCAAAGAGGATGGCTCTAGACTGTTCTCAGCGGTAGCAGATGACAGAACAAGGAGTAATGGTCTCAAGTTGCAGTGGGGGAGATTTAGGTTGGATATTAGGAAAAACTTTTTCACTAGGAGGGTGGTGAAACACTGGAATGCGTTACCTAGGGAGGTGGTGGAATCTCCTTCCTTAGAAGTTTTTAAGGTCAGGCTTGACAAAGCCCTGGCTGGGATGATTTAATTGGGGATTGGTCCTGCTTTGAGCAGGGGGTTGGACTAGATGACCTCCTGAGGTCCCTTCCAACCCTGATATTCTATGATTCGGTAACAAAGCTTGAGATGCAGATGTGATCTACAAGATGTTATCAGCCCCTACTGCAGGGTGGTCAAATCCACAGGACAGGTGATTCGGACAGTGGTCAAGGGAGCAAGTGGGACCCTGCCAATTTGAATGCTTTGGAAACCCTCCAGGCACGTTGACAGTGGAGTGCCTGATGCCTGTAATGTCCTGCTCAGTCCTTTACAAGGCCCCAGTTGCATGGATGCCAGTTGCTATGCTGGCCCTGACTGCCTGGGACAGGACATGGCTCCAATAAATTAACCTCTGTGACTCCCCCTTCAGCTCATCAGAGGGATGAGTCTGTACTTTAGTGAGGCAGGTCCTCCAAGTCCTATTGACCCTGTAAGGGGCTAGAAGCGCTTTGCCAGCAGGGCCTTTTAGATACAGCTCTTCCCTGTGATTCTCAGGCCTGGCTCCAAAGTGATGTGCTTGTACTGGGTTCATTCCTAGGTCACAGTGCACGTAAAGGTTGAGGAAATGGAGACCCCTGAAGCATTATGGGAATCTCAGAACTCCCAGCTGGAGCAACTTCAACCCAATCACAAGTGTCTTCCTCCAGAGGAGGTTGGACAAAACAAGTCCAAGTTGCCCTGTGCTAAGGAGAATCAAGCACTACAGGAAACTGGTAATAAGCCATGTACAGGGAATAAGGGGTGTTCTTCTCACCAAGGTGGGGGCAGCAAGGGAAGGGGGCACAGATGACAGTAACAAGGGAACCCCTAAGTCAGAGGGTCCGGGGAGGGGAACTCAATGGTTCTGGAGAACTGTAATGATGTATAGAGCCTTCCATCTACAGGTAAGCAAGAGTGAAGCCTGAGAAAGAGAGGGGGCTCCATGGTGGCAGTGGGTGCTCATTAAGGGAATTTAGGGTGGGTATTGTGGGTCAAAGTTCATCATCCCTGGCCCAGGAAAGCTCCAGTGCCTTTGCAGTGAGTGAAGTGGGGCTGGCCATGAGAGGAACAGCTGTGCAGACCCAAGTCCTTGCCACCTGCCTCCACGATGTTGAACTATCCTCTGTGTCGTTCCTGGCATTCTGGGAGCTGTAGCAGTGGGAATGCAGGAGCTAGAATTCAGGCCCTCTGAATTCACTGCCAAACTCAGGAACAAGAATATCTGCATGTACTGGTGTAATGTATGATATAGTAAAAAATAAAGCCTGGAGAATGAGCCTCAGCACTGGGCATTGTGATGCTGATGGGCTGAGAAATCCTGGGAGGAACAAACTGTCCTGGGCAGCAGCAGTGGATTTTGACACGGTTTAGCAAAAGGGCACATACACAGGATAGCTAATACTTTAAGTGGATTTCTGTAATAAACGGAGCATGATCGTCACCTTCTGATCACTTTAGGAAGAGCAGGAAAAGCAGTTGTGTGGAATGGAGGTGTGTACCAAATAGATTAGCTAGTCCTGCTTCTGTGGGAATTGATCTCCAGAGAAACAGACTACTTGGGGCGAGCTGAAGGGAGCGAGAGAAACCAGGAGCAGAGAGCCAGCTAAAAGTGAAGGGGACAGAAAGATTTAAGGGGATGTTCAGCTAGGAGAAGAGGTAAAGAGACAAGCACAGGAGAGGCACAGAGTGAAGGCAAAGGAGGTGAGCCGAGAGGGCAGGAGTGAGAGAAAGGAGGCTGCGGGCAAAGAAGCCTGTATAGCAGGGGCGGGCAAACTTTTTGGCCTGAGGGCTGCATCGGGTTTTGGAAATTGTATGGAGGACCGGTAAGGGGAGGCTGTGCCTCCCCAAACAGCCAGGCATGGTCCGGCCCCTGCCCCCTCCCCCGCTTCTCACCCCCTGATGGCCCCCCCGGGACTCCTGCCCCATCCAACCCCCCCCTATTCCCTGAAAGCTGCCCCGGGACCCCTACTCCATCCACTGCCCCCCCACTTCCTGTCCCCTGACCGCCTCTGGAACCCCCACCCCTGACTGCCCCCCACCACCCCATCCAACCCCTCCTCATTTCTGACTGCCCCCCTGGAACCCCTGCCCCATCCAACCACCCCTTCTCCCTGTCCCCTGACTGCCCCCCGCCACCCCATCCAACCCCCCCTCCTTCCTGACTGCCCCCCCGGACCCCTGCCCCCATTCAACCGCCCCGTTCCCCACCCCAACCCCTATCCACCCCCATGCCCCCTGACCACCCCCCTGAATTCCCCTGCCCTCTATCCAACCCCTCCTGCTCCCTTACCGTGCTGCCTGGAGCACTGGTGGCTGGTGGCGCTCCAGCCACGCCACCGCGCAGCACAGAGCACCGGGTCAGAGCCCGGCTCTGCAGCTGCGCTACCCCAGGAGCTCGGGGTGCCAGCAGCGCAGTGAGCTGAGGCTGCGGGGGAGGAGGAACAGCAGGGAAGGGGCTGGGGGCTAGCCTCCCGGGCTGGGGGCTGGGCAGGAGGGTCCCGCGGGCCATAGTTTGCCCACCTCTGATGTATAGAGTGGGTGGGATGGTGCTTAGCAAGGTGATGGGACTGAAGGGGAGGAGAAGGAGGCTATGAAAACCTTCTGGTAGGGTCTGAGGGGGAAAAAGGAAGGGAATGAAGAATGGGGATGTGGGCATTCCTGACTTTTCCCCCTCCATAGCTCCCCTCAGCCCCATTTCTGCACGGCTGACTCTGGGGCATTTCCAGTGGGGAAGATGTGAGGCTGCCACAGTCATGGCCATGAGATGAGTGACTTTCCTTTACAACAGCAGCACATGAAATGGATTCTCTTTCCATCCAGGTGCCGGGATCCTGAGCAGAACTGAGGAGCAGCCCTGTGACGAAGGGCCTGAAAACCTGCTGCTGCCCAGCGTACCAGAAAGGGGATCGGGGGAGAGTGTTACTCACAGATGTGAGCAAGGAGGAGCCTGCAAGAGGCAGAAGAGGAGCCCAGCACACGAGACAAAGCCCCCAGGGGAACGTGACAGCAGATTCAGGAGACTAACCCAGCTCCCTGCACCGGGGAGACCTCGGACCATAGGGGACCTTCACCATCAAAGCAATTTTCTCAGGACAGAGAAACCCCACAGATGTAGAGACTGTGGGGAAAGGTTCTGGGAAAAGCAGAAGCTTACAGAGCATGGCAAAGTCCACAGGAGTCAGAGGCCCCATCCTTGTGCTGAATGTGGAAAGAGCTTCAACCGCCTAGCTCATCTCAAGACACACCAGAGAACCCACACAGGAGAGAAACCCTATTTCTGTGCAGAGTGTGGGAAACGCTTTGGCCACCTCTCCACATTGACCACTCACCAGAGATTGCACACAGGGGAGAGACCCTACTCCTGTGCTGAGTGCGGGAAAACCTTCACTCACCCCTCAGACTTGAACAAGCACCAGCGGTCCCACACAGGTGAGCGGCCCTACCCCTGTGCTGAGTGTGGGAAGTGCTTCAGCCAGCTCTCCAACCTGACTAAACACCAAAGAAGCCACACCGAGGAGCGGCCTTACCCATGCACCGAGTGCGGGAAGAGCTTCAAGTACCTCGCTGATCTCATCGTGCATGAGCGCTCCCACACGGGCGAGCGGCCCTTCCTATGCCCTGAATGCGGGAAGAGCTTCAGTAACAAATCCTCCCTGGCCCGTCACCAGAGAATCCATGCCAGAGCCGCAGCCAGAAACAAGTGAGACCACGTTTAACTATAGACTAACCGAGAGCTCTGCTCCCATTAGCCTATATATGTGATTGGAACAGAAGAACGTGAGCCACTACTACACAGCCTGAGGGAAATCAGCCCTCGACCCTCCCTTATGCCATTATCACCCCCTCACATCCTACAGGAGAATGAAGGAGGCTTAAGTAGAGTCCCCAATGCCTGAAACCTCCAGAAGATATTCTGTTCTTACCTGCTTTTACTAATAACACTTAACTCCTGTATAGCTCTCTCTATATGTTGAAGTGCTGCAGAAAGGAGGTAAGGTGATTGGAGAGCCCTGATTTCCTTTCTGCTGCTCTGGGGCAGGTGTGTATTTGTAGTACCTATAAGCAAAGCAGGCCAGCCAGAAGAGGAGAAAGGATTTTTGTTTTCCAAGGCCCTCAACATCTGAGATCCATCAACTCCATAGGAGAAACAGCCCTGCTTCCCAACAGCACCAAAACACCCCTCTGCTAGCAGCACCTCTCACAGATTTGTAACTGAGTAGGAGGCACCAGGGACTGCACCTCCATGACAGGCAATCTAGCTCCTCTGCCCCCACCACTGACCAGCTGTGTAGCTGCCATCTTCCCTGCTCTGCCTCACTGGCCCTAGCTGCATCCCAGTCCTTTTGTCCCTCCCCAGCTGCCACCCAGTAAATATGTCCAAAGTCTGCCATGGTGCATTATTAAATCCCCTTCACCTGGCTGACTCTTCCTGCTCCCTTGTCTCAACTAACACCACTGATGATGCATTTACTGCTTACTACTTAATTAATTGGGCACCTTCCTTGAATAACCAGCTATTTATTCATCTCTCACCCTTGTCTTCTGCTCCTGCCCTGATCACTACTCTGATATCACTTCTGTTTACTCCCCTGTTGTTTCAGAAGCTGTCTTGTTGCTCAGCTGCCTTTGACCACAACTACCAATTCAGTTGTACTTATGGGAGGTTTTGATCAGACTACATACACCCTGATTCTGCAAAGGAGCTCCATGTGAACAGGCTCCTTTGGAGCTCAGTGCAGGAATGGACCCTCAGTATTTAACTCACTGACATACCTCATTTGCTGCTGTTCTGATTTATTTATATGATTTCCTGTTCACCTGATTATATTGAATTTAACAGCACTCCCTGTCAATTCAGTCATTAGTGTACTTAACTCCTTCCCTAGTCCCTTAATTAGTAATTAGCTGTCTGTCACTCATTCTCATTACCCAAATGTCCAACCAGCATGCTCCTCCCTCCTCTGCTGCTTCACCCCTGCCTGTCTCAATATCCACCAGTCTCATCACTGAGACCCATCCCTCTCTGATCACCATCTTATCTCCTTTACAGCACCTGCTTCCCCCATCCCCTTCAGGGCCCTCCATCATTTAGTCAAATCTAACTTATTACTAGATTGACACACACTCCCCCCCCCCCCGCCCCCATTCTACCAGCATCACCACAAATAAACCTTTTCTTCTTACTCCTTTGCTTCCATCCAATGATGAGGGTTGGGGACAATCCAGGCCCTTTGCACAGTTATCCTCCCAAGTGTCCATTACTCTCAGCAGCATGGGCAGACCTCTCGTTAGTGAGGATTATGTAGGAGGGTGTTTTGGGACAGCCATTCTCCCGCTTGTTGTGTCTATTTCTATAGAAGCTGGTTAAACCTTTTAATAAAAACCATTTATGAGAACTGAAGCCTGTTCCCAGCTCTTTGGCTTATGCAGGTCCAAACCCCACTGGGGGAAAATATTACATTAAATACCCAGACATAAAACAATTAACATCAGAGAGAGAATGGGCTCTGCAGCCTTTCATCTCGGGGCTTACTTCAAGCTTAGTCCATGCTGGGAGTAGCTGAAAGTTAGGGCTGGTTGTGGGCTGGTGGCTTCTCGTATATGTGAGGATGAGTTGTTAGTCCCATATGTAGTGGAGAGCAGCTCAGCCCTTAGTAAATGTTGGAGGTTCCACCATGGAGAGGGACGCTGGCAGGGAGGTGGGGAATTGGCTCCAGTGGGGCTATGACTCACATGGTCATTTTCAGGACAATCCCAGTGGAACCAGTTCTGAGCCCCAGTCACAATACCCTGTGTAAGAATAACAGGAGCAATGATCCCCAAGGCTGGGAAAAGGAGGTGATATTTCTTCTACATGTCATTGTGGAGATCACTGTTTCAATAGTATGTTCAGTTCCAGCGTCCACTTTAAACATTGGAGACGTCATAGAAGAGCTACAATAATGACCCAAGGCCTAGGAAAACATGTCATACACTGAGGCACTGACAAGACCTACTCACTCTGTTTAGCTTAACAATGAGAAGGTCAAGAGGCAACTTGATCAAAGTATTTGATACTAGAGGGCTCTTTAATCTTGCAAATGAATACATAACATAATCCAAGGTCCAAAGGCTGAAGTCAGCAAAGGTCTAACTGGAAACAAGGTGAAAATTGTAACAGTGAGGATATGTAAGCTTTGCATCAGGTTACCAAAGGATCTGGTGAATTCTCCATCATTTAGAATTTCTAAATCAAGATTGGATGTCTTTCTCAAAGACACATTTTAACCAGGCTTGATCATAGAATCATAGAATATCAGGGTTGGAAGGGACCTCAGGAGGTCATCTAGTCCAACCCCCTGCTCAGAGCAGGACCAATCCCCAGTTTTTGCCCCAGATCCCTCAATGGCCCCCTCAAGGATTGAACTCACAACTCTGGGTTAAGCAGGCCAGTGTTCAAACCACCAAGCTATCCCTCCCCTCAATGGAGGAAGTCACTGGGTGAATGTGATAGCCTGTGTTATGGAAGAGGTCAGACTAGGTGATCATAAAAGTCCTTTCTGGTCTTAAAGAACTGCGTCATTCACACTCTGTTGCAGCTTCCTTTGCCTGAGTGTTGTGACTTGCCCTATTCCCATGCTATATGGATGAATACAGGAAGATGTATGACACTGGGTAAGTCAACCTGCAGGGCATGCTTGACCTTTGCTTCCCAATGGTCATTATTATGGAGTAAAAGCAACCACCAAAGCCCCTATAGATGCTGCTGATTTTCCTAACTTCTTCTCTAAGGCTTTGTCTACACTGGACTTTCATCCATAAAGCTTTTGTCGTTCAGGGGAGTGAAAAAAACACCCCCCCCAAACAACAAGAGTTTTACCAACAAAAAGCACTGGTGTGAATAGCACTTTGTCAGCAAGAGAGCTCTCTCCTGCTGACAAAGAGAGACTACACTGCGCACCTTTTAGCGGCACAGCTGTGTCACTAAAAGGTGCATAGTGTAGACATCCCCGAAAGCCACTCTGAGGCATGTAACCCATCATCTTGTTACTTAGTGCTCCCGACTGTGTGTAGACAGACCCTTATCCATTGGATCTGCATTTGTGAATGCCAACACCACAAGAAACCAGTAGATGAACATATACAAGGAGAGGATTGGTGCTGAGGAGACGTCATTTATTTTGAATCTTGAACAACCTTTTCCTAGGCTGGTTTCAATAAAGCCAGAGTTTGTAAACATTTCAAGTCACTGAAAGTGGGAAAATTCAGGGTCTCTCCTAATCTTAGGGTTGTAATTGATTTTTCCGTTAGCAACTGGAGTTTTAAATGAATCGGGGAAGGAAACATCGGGCCTAATGATACCAAACAATCAAATCCACATTAAAAGGCAGGCTGTAATTGGTTCACGATCAAGTATTTGGGGAGAGGGTGCAGTAAGAGAAGGGATTGTGGTCATGTTCAGCACAACATGAATTGCCAAAAAATATGCTCTGAAAATAAAATAAATGCCAAAGGAACCAGGTAACTTTTCTGCCTGGGCCAATGAGCTGCAGGAACCCTGAAAGCACCTCCCATGCAAGTCACAGCATTGCTACCATTGCAGAAATATAGTCAGCAGTCCTAGAAGTGTAGGATTAAAATAACATGCAGAACTACTACATGGCTCCCATGAGAAGAGTCTATGGGAGGAGGGACCTAGGAGAGATCCTAAATCTGCTGGGAAGTTCCAAACAGTCCTCAGACACCAATAGCCTGATCCTACCCAAAGGCCACATCTATATCTCAAATCACTTAGGCAGGGGGCTCTGAGAATCCTGATAGGAATAAAATATATTCTCCGCCTCCAGGGGATGCTGGTCCTGGTCCTGCTCAGACTCCCACTGGTGTAAATCAGGAGTAACTCCACTGAAGTCAAGAGAGTGACAATGTAAAACTGCTGTGAGTAAGAGGACAATCAGGTCTGGAATCTGTAAAGATCTTACCTGACTCTGTGGTGCAAGATTCTGGAGCCATCTCTCAGGTGGATGCTGGGGCCTCCCCAACCCATGGGACAAACTCTTTCTCTACCTCCTCCTGCTCACAACTCTAGCAAGTCCCAGGGGAATCCCAAACACACCTAAAGAAACCTCCCTTACCCAAAGGCAGAGAGCCCCAAGTTAGGCTCCATCCCAGCCACAGAGGAAGCCAGAGCAGGGAACAAAATGAGTTCACACGGATGCAGGGAAGAGACAAGCTACCCCCTGACTGCTAAAAAGCAAGTAAGGGACTAATTGCTGCTGGGGGATTTCTGGCACTGGACAACTCCTCAGAGGAAGCCCTTCCTCATTTCCCAGTGGTTTAAACCACTGGTTCTGGGAGGAGATGGTGGGAGTCGGGGGCAGGGGCCAATGTCTCTCAAACTCTGTAGTAGTGGTTCCTGTTCCTCAGTTTCACATTATTATACACATATGTCTGGAGCGAAGTCCATGTCTGGGAAGGTCTCACTTGTCTAGCTCAATTCTCTGGTAGGCTGTAGCTAGAAATCAGTCTGGGTGGCACTCGATCTGCAAGGAGGCTCTGTCCCTTGGGATCTGCCATCATGATGCTGCTGATTCTCTGGCAGCACACCAGAGGCTTTCTCCCCCTAAAGCCTTCCCCAGGGTCACTCCCCCATGTGGATTCTCTTGTGTTTAATGAGATTTGATGGGTGCATGTACCTTTTTTCACACACGTCGCAGATGTAGGGTCTTTCTCCAGTGTGGGTTCTCTGGTGTAGGGTGAGTGCGGAGACCTGGCTAAGGCTCCTCCCACACTCAGTGCAGGGATAGGGCCGCTTGCCCGTGTGCACCTGCAGGTGCTTGTTGAGATCCGAGCTCTGGCTGAATCCCTTTCCACATTCAGGGCAGGGGAAGGGGTGCTCACCTGTGTGCATTCGCAGGTGCCTGCTCAGTTCGCAGGGGTATTGAATCCTTTCCTGCATTCAGGGCAGGAATAGCGCCTCTCGGCAGCATGCAACCTCTGGTGCTCACTGAGATCTGAGGGGCAGCTGAACCCCTTTCCACACTCACCACAGGGATGGTGTCTCTCCCCCATGTGGATTTGGCGATGCGCAGCAAGCGTGGCCAGATGCCAGAAGCTCTTCCCGCATTCTCCACAGGAATGGGGGCTCTCCCCCGTGTGGGATCTTTGGTGTTTAGAAAGCTCTGACTGATGCTTGAACCTCTCCCCACATTCAGCACAGGGATGGGATCTTTCCCTCCTGTGGACTCTCCCATGGGCCAAGAGTTCCTGCTTTTCGTGGAAGCTTTCCCTACAGTCTATACATTTATGGGGTTTCTCTTGGCTATTAAGATCTCCCATGGTCCCAGGTCTGCCCTGTGGAAGTGGCTGGGAAAGTCTGAATCTGTTCTCGCACTCCCCTAAGGGATCTGACACATTCCAGACTTGGTTCCTCTTCTACTTCTTGAAGGCTTCTTCCTGCTCAGGACTCTGGCAAGCAGTCTCTCCTGATCCCCCTTGTAACATGTCAGGCGGCTCCAGGTTTTCAGGCCCTTCCTCATGAGTCTGTATCTCGGCTTTGCTCAGGATCCCGGCACCTGCCAAGTGGAAAGAGAATCCAGGGATGATTTAATCTCTCACACTTCCATCAGAGGGTGCGACCTGGCAGGCTCACATCCATGATAACTGGAGATACCACCAGAAGGAGCCCCACACTCCCCCAGGAAAAAAATGGGGACCAAAAGGAGCTATAGAGGGACACAATCCATAGCCCCAAAATCTGATCACCTTCTCCCCTGGCTTCATAATTTTCTCACAACTGTGAGGGGTTCAGCTCCCCCTCAGATCTCAACTGTGTCGGGCTGGAAATCTCTTCCGTTTCCTCCCAGTTCCCTCCTTTTCTTGGCTCATGTCCCTTTGTCTCTTCTCTCATGCAGAAATCCCCTCATCTCTCTCCCTCTCCTTCATTTCTGGCACACGCGTGCACTCTCCCCACTTGCTCCCTATGTCGCTCACCTGCCGCCAGTACCTTTGGTCTGCACATTAATCCTTCTGGAAATCTCCCCTTTGGTCATGAGTCTGACCTCCCCAAAAAAATCACAAGGTTAAAAAAAAGAAAAACCTCTTATGATCTGTAAGCCCATGTGAGGTTCTGAACTGCATTCTGGTTTTGCATTCTTTAGCGGGAGCTGCCTGGTCGCAGTGTGAGAGATCATTTCAGGGTCAAAATTCAAAGTGAAGTGCACAATCAGAATGCAGCCTCACCACTGACAGATCCAAGAGGGACTCCACCTAACCCCCTAACCCCTAGAATGGGGGAGCCACTGGCCAATGCTTCTCCACTCTCCTCCCCTATCACTGATCTATTTCTCTCCCTTCAACACCTCCTTATCAACCCCACCAAGTCTCCTCTCCCCACTCACATTATCCCCCTCTGCCTCCAACACTCCTGTCCCCAGTTTCCCTCCCTATCACTTCATAGCATCTTACCCCTGACATTTTCCCTTGCACTTTAAAGATGTTCCCAAGCCCTCTCTTGCCTCTCTTCAGTTTCCTCCTGCACCTCACATTCTCCTGCCCCACCTTCCTCCATCTCCTCCTCCACCCCATATGACCTACACCTGTCTCTCTCTCCCTGTACCCCTATTCATCCCTCCTGTCCCTCATATCTACTTGCACATTTTCAGCCTCCCTTCTGTTCCCTGTATTCCCCTGTCACCACATGGCTTCCAGTTCAGCCTCCTAACAGAGGCAGCCATGTTCCCTGAGAACAGTCTGGCTTCAGTCTCCATGTCCATTAGGGGAAACCTCACTTCCATGCGCAAAAGCTATAGGGAAATGGCCAGCTTGAGGGAGGCAATCTTGTCTTCAGCTCACTCAAAGTAACGAGAGAGGACACATGGGACTGTGGGAAAATGTGGGAGTTTGCCGTGAGATCATGGGCATATCCCCCCGACCGACTTGTGTAGCTCCCTAAACACCGCAATAGATAGGCCCCTCCCTGCACATCCCCCCACCTCCCTAAACCCCCCCACAGACAGATCCCGCCCTGCACATCCCCCACTTGTAACCCCACCTCCCTAAACCCCGCCAGCCAGATCCCGCCCTGCACATCCCCCACATGTAACCCCACCTCCCAAAGCCCCGCCACAGACAGATCCCTCCCTGCACATCCCCCAACCTGTAACCCCACCACCCTGAACCCCGCAATAGACAGATCCCTCCTGCACATCCCCCCACCTGTAACCCCACCTCCCTAAGCCCCGCCACAGACAGATCCCTCCCTGCACATCCCCCAACCTGTAACCCCACCACCCTGAACCCCGCAATAGACAGATCCCTCCTGCACATCCCCCCACCTGTAACCCCACCTCCCTAAACCCCGCCAGCCAGATCCCTCCCTGCACATCCCCCAACCTGTAACCCCACCACCCTGAACCCCGCAATAGACAGATCCCTCCTGCACATCCCCCCACCTGTAACCCCACCTCCCAAAGCCCCGCCACAGACAGAACCCTCCCTGCACATCCCCCAACCTGTAACCGCACCTCCCAAAACCCAGCTAGACAGATCCTGCCCTGCACATCCCCCACCTGTAACCCCACCTCCCTAAGCCCCGCCACAGACAAATCCCTCCCTGCACATCCCCCACCTGTAACTCCACCACCCTGAACTCCGCAATAGACAGATCCCTCTCTGCACATCCCCCCACCTGTAACCCCATCACCCTGAACCCCGCCACAGACAGATCCCGCCCTGCACATCCCCCACCTCCCTAAGCCCCGCCACAGACAGGCCTCTCCCTGGCACATTTCGCCACCACCACCTGTAACCCCACCACCCCAACTCACTCACCCACATGTCCCAGAGATACCGAGACGGGTCCGCCTGCAGGAACCGGCAGCACAGCGGACTTTCCCACGCCACAGCTACTCATCATCACACAGGTGCTTCCTGCCGGCGAATTCAGCCTCCATCCCTCGCAGGGTCCATCCCAGCGCTGCGTGACCGGAGCTGGCTGCGGTCGCCCTCAGTCAAGGGAAGGGGGCTGCTTTCACCCCGGAGCTCCCGCCCTCAGCAGCCTGGGGGCTGAGCTGGTTCTGTCCCGGGAGCGGGAAAGGTGGAGGGCGAGACCCTGCTTCTCCCCGTGTTCTCCCTGCCGCCTTCGGAGGCGCCTGGCTCTCAGCGGCGGTGCCGGAGCAGCCCCTGTGCAGAGCCGGGAACAGGAGACTCGAGAGGAGCGTGCGGGAGCGGAACGCAGTCAGCTCTCATTCCCCGGTCCAGGGAGTAACAGAAAGCGAAGGGAGGTAAAAATCTACAGAATCATAAATTCAGTGGCGTCACCCTCTGAAGCACGGTTAGGGAGGCCTGGTTTTGACCCAGCCTCTCACTCAAGCACTCGTACATCAGGCTACGGGATAAAGCAGCAGCCTTGTACTCCACTTGGTTACTGGTCTACTTGCTGGTTCTGAAGTCACTGTGACCACTGCCCAAATAAATTTGTTAGTGTCTAAGGTGCCACAAGGACTCCTTGTTATTTTTGCTGATACAGACTAACACAGCTACCACTCTGAAATCTGCACCCTTTAAGGAGAAGTATAGGTCACGTGGCATTATTTTTTCAGGTTTGGGATCAGCCCTGAAACTCCCAGGTACTGCAGGACAAAACACTTTTCTGTAAAAAAAAATTTAGCAGCTGCAAACAGCGTCTTCATATTACCGTTGATATCAGCACTTTCTTCCGCATTTGGTAGAGCCAGATCTTGTGCAGCTTTTAAGGAAATGCACTGATTCATTTCTGTGGCTAGGATTGCTAAAAACGATGTCTGTTTCTCAAAGTTCAGATTCAATAAGTGCTTTAAAAGCCTTTCTGCTGTAACCCTTCTGCCCGTCAGAGTTGGCAGCAACAAGGGCTGGATTCAATATCTAGGGGATCCATTCCAATAACACAATGCAAAACTGGCTCGAGCCCCCACCCAGTGACCTGGGACAAATATATACCACCCCCGCTGGGCGCCTCCAAGAGGCAATACTTCCCCTCTCGCAAGCACAGAGTCTGAGTGAGAAACAATGTGGCATTATGTTGGGGAAACACCACCAACAGGATTCATAACACAACCCATGAGCAAAAAACCCACCCCAAGCAAATTGGGTAGTGTCCTTTCCCTTTGGTTCTTGAGTCCAGCAACCCGAAATCACCCAAAGTCCCAAAAGTCCAATGACCCAAAAGTCTCTGTCTCTGTCCCTGGTCAGGGCAGCCACAGAGTTTGAAAGTTTATCTCCAGAGCTTTACCTCCCAACCTGGGTGGAGATCGGGGGGGGGGGGGGGCGGGGGAAGAGAGGTAAGGGGCACCTTACATGTTCTGGAAGCTGACTGACCGGCAGCTCCATAGGGCTCCGCTCCGCTTCACCAGTCCATAACCTACAAGCAGCTCCTGCCATCCCACAAACTGCTCCACCATCTGCATCCCACAAGCAGCTCCTGCCGTCCTGCAAACTGCTCCACAATATATCTTCAGGCTCCCCCACTACTTAACACAATGCTCAGTGATTTCAGCTCTTAGTCAGTTCAGCTCTTCAGTGAATTCAGCTTGTAGTAGGGGAGCCTCAGTGCTGGTGCACCATTAGCCCAAAGCAAGCTCAGCAGCCTGTAACTAGACTCCTAATAGAATCAAAATTAGCTCTGAAAGAAAAGGAGTACTTGTGGCACCTTAGAGACTAACCAATTTATTTGAGCATAAGCTTTCAGTGAGCTACTGCTCACTTCATTGGATGCTGTAGCTCACGAAAGCTTATGCTCAAATAAATTGGTTAGTCTCTAAGGTGCCACAAGTACTCCTTTTATTTTTGCAAATACAAACTAACACGGCTGTTAACTTAAAATTAGTTCTGATATTCCACAGTGGAGAGAGGAGGAAGTGCAATTAGCATGTAAGGCCCTCACCAAGAGGCCCATACCACCAAGTATTAATACTTGTCCTCAGTCTCTCTCATTTCACAGAGTTTTGGAACCCATAACCCTTGCCTAGCGAGTGCTACTTGGTTGATGGTGAGTCCCTCCATCATAACAAAAGGCCAAGTACAGTTCCAAGCACAGTTCCCATAATCAGGGTAATAACAATTTATTCTTCCTGCCCCAATAACAGAGACACTGGGGATCCCACAGTAGCCAAAGTGACCATTTGGGCAGCTATGGCCTCATTCTAGGTGGGGTAGGTGTGCCTATGCAAATGAGATCAGCCCCTGAAGTTCTTTTCCACAACTTGCCACACTTCACCACCAGATGTCAGGGTGGAGCTCATCCTGACTCTGCTTACACTGCTAAGCATTTGTTCAGCTGCAATCTCATTCAAAGCACATATTTCTCTCTACTTAGCTTCTGCATTGGCCATGGCCGTCACTTTCCCATCCATTAGAGTCTCTACCAGGCAATTTGAGTCTCACAAGTTGCAGTAGTAAAATCAGTATTTGTTTCTGTTGCTTTTACCTTTCGACCCAGCTCATTATATACATTCAGTGTGGCACTCAAAGTGATACTCAGTGCTGTATGTGTGGGCATCTATTGAGTCATTGCACCCACTTAATTATACCTTCCATGCAACATTTTTTCTGAGAGTGACTATGCAGTGTCTGACCTGCCTCATACGTTGAAACTATGCATAATGGATGCGTAATGGATGCCTTTGGGCTTCCGACTGACCTCAGAAGAACCAGGGGTTCTTCTCGAAACATGCTCTGCGACCTAGTAGAAGGCGAGCTGCAGTGGGGGAGGTTTAGGCTGGATATTAGGAAAAACTTTTTCATTAGGAGAGTGGTGAAACACTGGAATGCGTTACCTAGGGAGATGGTGGAATCTCCTTCCTTAGAAGTTTTTAAGGTGAGGCTTGACAAAGCCCTGACTGGGATGATTTAATTGGGGATTGGTCCTGCTTTGAGCAGGGGGTTGGACTAGATGACCTCCTGAGGTCCCTTCCAACCCTGATATTCTATGATTCTATGAGTCTTGCCAACAGCTGGCATGGCCCAGCATCTTCAACTTTTGTCTTATGCCTGATGTACTTCCCCTTCAACCTTGCCAAATTCAGTTTATGGATGCATTTCTGTACTCCTGGGGAAATTCTGCACCGAAAAATTAAAAATTCTGCACAAAATATTTTACAATTCTGCAAATTTTTATTTGTCAAAATATCACAATATAATCACACCAGTTTCAATTTTTTTGGTAATTTATTTCAAAGTACCCATCAGCAAATATGTCTGTAATAATGACAATGACAAAGATTCAGGAAATGTTTTCTGACAAATTGATTCCTTACTAGGTATATAAATACAGAACTTTGAGCAATTCATTTAAACTTCAATACAGAGTTGTATTTCCACACACCCCCTCCCCAGAAGCAGTGCAAAGACTTGGGGAGTCAGGGATAATGGAGGAGCTGAGGGAGAGGGAAGGAGCCTAGGAATGAACCTGGAGGGTTATTGGGTGTGGGTGGGAGAAATATTGAATGGGATTTTTTGGGAGTGGGGGGGGATTATTAGGGAGCCTCAGCCATGGAGACCCTGGCTGACCCCTAGCCTTTCCAATTTAGTCAGGCACCTCTGCCCAGTCTCCATGTATCCTGCCACTCCCACTGAGACACCCCCTGCCCCATCCCTATGTGTCTCTGTGCCTCCACTCAGCCACCACCCTTCCCCAATGTGGCCTGCACCCCCTTCCCCTGTCCCCATGTGGCCCTGCGCCTCCATCCCCATTCAGCCCCTGCCCCAATCTGTCCTCTACCACTAGCCCTTATGAACCCCAGTCTGCGACCTCCTCCAGCAGCCCCATGTGCCCCACGCTGCCTGTCCCCCCATATCCCTTGTCTTCTGATCTGGCTGCACCAGCAGGGTAGTGCTGTCAGGAAGGCAGCCACTTTCTCTTCCAAATCACAGCGGGAGAGGGCCCCGGAGCAGCTGCTCTGATCTAACACCACGGTAGCCCCTGGTGGGCTAAAGGTGTAACTGCAGCAACTTTCCAGCAGAAGTTATTTTCTGTGGGGAAAAAAAAAATTGTGTGTGGCATATCGCACATGGAGCAGCACAGAATTCCCCCAGGAGCAACTTCTTACAGCATGTAAGGAGCCCCTGAGCACTGTGTTTAACCGGGTCCTCCACAGTGGCACTCTCCAAATATTCAGCTACTAGCTCGGACTCTTCATCTCCCCATTGATGCCTAAAAATGATCAAGACCAAAGTAAAAACAAGGGTTTTGTAATAAATGACTTTGGGATTGTAATTAAGTATGTTTGGTCATGCATGTTATGAAACTATGTACATACCCCGTTTGTGGATTGATTTTAGTAATTTTTGACTGGATGCTGACATCTTAACCTGTGCCTCATTATAACTCTTTCGGCATAACACACAAAGGTGATAATCAGTACCACTGAACCGCTTCCTTTTGCCAGTGATTAACTTGAAGCACTCCTTCCATTTATAATAATTTGTAACAAAAAAAATGCTCAGGTATCATGACACCACAGTATTGTCATTTGAAGGACACAGTTTAACTTTGTGAGGGCTGCATATTTGACATGCCGGTGTTAAAGTATAATTAAAAAAAATTGATTTTTTTTTTCAAATCTATGTCTACATAATTGTTCTGGGTTTGTCGTCGTTGGTACCATTGTATTCATCGGTGTTTTGAATGATACCCAACTCAACCCATTCTTGACACCATTGTATTATCAAAATTTCCACCAACTGGAAGACCTGGAGCTGGGAGTCGGGGAGAGGAGGGAGCATGATCCCTCTCCCACCAGCCATTGAGGGTGACATTACTGAAATTATAATTTTGTAGATTTTTACAAATCAAATGACAACTCTCTTACCTTTTTAACATTAACTTGCCTATGGAGCTACACATGCTCCCAGACTAAGAAGCAAATAGAACTTTTTCCAAAGGTGGTAGGATGACAGGAGGGAAAGAGAAGCTGGACTCTCGTGCCAGGCATGTGTCCCCTCCAGGGGAGATGCTGCTTCCAGCTAGTACCTTTTCTCCATAGAGACATGCTCCCTCTCACTTTCAGTTCTCAGGGAACTACTAGCCCTGAGCAATAAATTCTGAGTGTGACCCTCACCCTTTTCAAGAGCTGTCTGGCTTCCAGCCCAAGATCCCCTTTTCAGCTCCTTCTGAGATCTCAAACATCCATCATTGTGATGAGAGACACTAAACAAAGGTTCAGATTAGCCCTGGGAACAGTGCACAACTTCATCCCACAGAAAGGGATGCCTGGATGAGCCAGGGATGATCCATTACAGTATTGGAAGATCTTGACACAGGGAAGGAATTGAAGAGGAAAGGAAAAAAAGCCTATTGTGGTCTCACTCATCTCAGTAGCTACCCAGCGATCCTGGATTGAATGACAACCTGCCACATCTGAGCAATGTGAGGAGATTGCTGGGAAATGTTCCCCTTGGATCCTCCAATAATGTCCCTTGAATTTCCACTCTCAAACCCTTCCTGCAAATCATTCTCCTCATTCTCACTCACCGTCTGCTGGAACAGGAAGAAAAACCAAACCCAACTAGCCTCTCTGCTGAGAAGACTGCCAGAGTCTGAGTCCCCTAAACCCTTCCCCCAAAAGGAGGAGGGGCCCATTCTGCCTCAACGATCCACTCGTACCATGTTGGATAGTCTTCAGCACCCTCTCCTCTCTGGGATTTTGCAATCTTGGGCAGGAAACAAGTTTGGGAAGTGGAAACCCATGCTCAGTGAACTCAATACCATAGTCTGAGATAGGGAATATTTACTTCACAGGGGATGGCAGGGGTTACAGACTGCCAGGTGTTTAGATACTATATAATTATTGTTTATTATTTAGCACCAAGGAGCCGCAGTCATGGACCAGGTGCCCATTGCGCTGGGTGCTCTATAAACACAGAACAAAAAGACAGTCCCTGCCCCAGAGAGCTTACAATCTAATGACCCAGCTACATTGCTCAGGAGTGTGAAAAATCCACAACCTTGAGTGACATCATTAAGCCAACCTAACCCATGGTGTAGAGAGTGCTAGGTCGATGGAAGAATTCTTCCAGTGAGCTAGCTTCTGCCTTTCAGGGAGGTGGATTAACTATAAAGGGCCAGAAGAAATAGAAGCCGGAGTGAGGGGTCTGTAGCTGGGAGAGGAGGCAAAGAGACATGACAACAGGTGCATGCAGAGAAGGGAGATGGGCTGAGAGGGCAAGCTGTTTTTATTATTCATAGAATCATAGAATATCAGGGTTGGAAGGGACCTCAGGAGGTCATCTAGTTCAACCCCCTGCTCAAAGCAGGACCAATCCCCAATCATCCCAGCCAGGGCTTTGTCAAGCCTGACCTTAAAAACTTCTAAGGAAGGAGATTCCACCACCTTAGGTAACGCATTCCAGTGTTTCACCACCCTCCGAGTGAAAATTTTTTTCCTAATATCCAACCTAAACCTCCCCCATTGCAACTTGAGACCATTACTCCTTGTTCTGTCATCAGCTACCACTGAGAACAGCCTAGATCCATCCTCTTTGGAACCCCCTTTCAGGTAGTTGAAAGCAGCTATCAAATCCCCCCTCATTCTTCTCTTCCGCAGACTAAACAATCCCAGTTCCCTCAGCCTCTCCTCATAACTCATGTGTTCCAGTCCCCTAATCATTTTTGTTGCCCTCCGCTGGACTCTTTCCAATTTTTCCACATCCTTCTTGTAGTGAGGGGCCCAAAGCTGGACACAGTACTCCAGATGAGGCCTCACCAATGAGGAATAGACGGGAACGATCACGTTCCTCGATCTGCTGGCAATGCCCCTACTTATACATCCCAAAATGCCATTGGCCTTCTTGGCAACAAGGGCACACTGTTGACTCATATCCAGCTTCTCGTCCACTGTAACCCCTAGGTCCTTTTCTGCAGAACTGCTGCTGAGCCATTCGGTCCCTAGTCTGTAGCGGTGCATTGGATTCTTCCGTCCTAAGTGCAGGACTCTGCAATTATTATTTCAGTAGTGCCCAGAGGGTTCAGTCAGGGCTCCATTGTGTACCAACAAGTAATGCAAATGTAGTTCCTACCGCAGCTCAGAATCTAGGATCATGAAAAGATGCAAACAGATGGATAAACAGGGGTGGGAAGCTAGGTAACAATAAGGATGGGTGTGTTTGCATCAATTAGTCAACCTGGTCATAGTGATTATAGATGGCCATCATCCAGATGGTAGTATTGGCATGTGTGAGGCAAAGTTAGGTTTTAAGGGGGGATTTACAATAAGATACGGTGGGTGTCTTTATGAAATTTGATGTGACATTTTTCCCATTCATTGGGGTCAGCTTGGGAAAAAGTGTGAAGGTGCTTGTGGGAAAAGCTGACAATATGGTAGGGCTAAGGAAAAGAGTTGAGGGCAAAAAGGAAGGGTCTGCAAAAGAGGAAAGGAATATGGGGCTTCCAGGTTGGGCCCTCCACAGCTCTCCTGGGATCCATAATTTTGCTTGGTTGATTGTTGAGCTCCTGAGAGGAAAGTGATCAGGAACAGTCAGCATGGATTCACCAAGGGTAGGTCATGCCTGATTAATCTAATCGCCTTCTATGATGAGATTACTGATTCTGTGGATGAAGGGAAAGCAGTGGATGTATTGTTTCTTGACTTTAGCAAAGCTTTTGACACGGTCTCCCACAGTATTCTTGTCAGCAAGTTAAAGAAGTATGGGCTGGATGAATGCACTATAAGGTGGGTAGAAAGTTGGCTAGATTGTCGGGCTCAACGGGTAGTGATCAATGGCTCCATGTCTAGTTGGCAGCCGGTGTCAAGTGGAGTGCCCCAGGGGTCGGTCCTGGGGCCGGTTTTGTTCAATATCTTCATAAATGATCTGGAGGATGGTGTGGATTGCACTCTCAGCAAATTTGCGGATGATAATAAACTGGGAGGAGTGGTAGATACGCTGGAGGGCAGGGATAGGATACAGAGGGACCTAGACAAATTGGAGGATTGGGCCAAAAGAAACCTGATGAGGTTCAATAAGGATAAGTGCAGGGTCCTGCACTTAGGACGGAAGAACCCAATGCACCGCTACAGACTAGGGACCGAATGGCTAGGCAGCAGTTCTGCGGAAAAGGACCTAGGGGTTACAGTGGACGAGAAGCTGGATATAAGTCAGCAGTGTGCCCTTGTTGCCAAGAAGGCCAATGGCATTTTGGGATGTATAAGTAGGGGCATAGCGAGCAGATCGAGGGACTGATCGTTCCCCTCTATTCGACATTGGTGAGGCCTCATCTGGAGTACTGTGTCCAGTTTTGGGCCCCACACTACAAGAAGGATGTGGATAAATTGGAGAGAGTCCAGCGAAGGGCAACAAAAATGATTAGGGGTCTGGAACACATGACTTATGAGGAGAGGCTGAGGGAACTGGGAATGTTTAGTCTACGGAAGAGAAGAATGAGGGGGGATTTGATAGCTGCTTTCAACTATCTGAGAGGTGGTTCCAGAGAGGATGGTTCTAGACTATTCTCAGTGGTAGAAGAGGACAGGACAAGGAGTAATGGTCTCAAGTTGCAGTGGGGGAGATTTTAGGTTGGATATTAGGAAAAACTTTTTCACTAGGAGGGTGGTGAAACACTGGAATGCGTTACCTAGGGAGGTGGTAGAATCTCCTTCCTTGGAAGTTTTTAAGGTCAGGCTTGACAAAGCCCTGGCTGTGATGATTTGATTGGGGATTGGTCCTGCTTTGAGCAGGGGGTTGGACTAGATGACCTCCTGAGGTCCCTTCCAACCCTGATATTCTATGATTCTATGCTGGGGGTATCTCCAGTGGGGAGGGATTGGAAGCTGCCTCAATCACACTCACTTCTAGGAAATGGGAGTGATCTTCCCTTGCAACAGCACATTAAATAACCCTGGATTCTCTTTTCCATCCAGTAGTGATATTATTTGGAGTTCAACGGAGTAACAACCCGATGAGGAAGAGCCTGAAAAACTGGAGCCATGGAGAAAGATAGGAGGATTGTGAGAACGTGTTTCCCAGGGTCTTGAAAAGAGAGATGCCTGCAAGAGAGTGAAGGTCATTGAGGCAGAAGAGAAACCCACCAGGGAATGAGTAAGATAACCCTAGGGAATGTGAGAGAGGACTGAGGAGTCTGCCAGAGCTCCATGCACTGGGGAAACCTGGGATCATAAGGGTATGTCTACACTGCAAGTGTACACCTGCCTCTGGCCCGTGCCAGCTGACCAGGGCTCCCAGGGTTCGGGCTAAGAAGCTGTTTAATTGCAGTGTAGTTGTTCAGGCTTAGGCTGGAGCCTGAGCTCTGGGACCCTCCCATCTCGCAGGGTCCTAGAACTACCTTTTTTGTGTCAGGGAAGACAAAGCTAGAGAGAGAGAAACTATCCATGTTGTGCTGAAAAAGAGTGGAAAACGCCTCATCCCCTCACACTGCACCCACACAAGAGAGAAATCCTATTCCTGTTCTGACTGTGGAAGAAGTTTTAGCCAGCTACTAGGCCCTTTACTAAGCACCAGCGAACCCATGCAGGAGAGAGACCCCATCCCTGTGATAAATGCAGGAAAAGCTTCATTCCAAAATCATCTATTGTGGGGCCCTGAGAGAATCTGCTCTTATCCAAAACCATAGAAAAGCAGAAACTCTTCTTTCTGTAGAGTTCACTCCAATCATGTACATATAATTAATTACATATAACCCCTCCCATACCTCCGACATTACAAGAAGGTTATTTAGATTGCACAGTCAAGCTTTCAAAGGTTAGGAAATGCCAGCATTCAGACTGCTCGTGTAACATTAATTTTGCTCCCTTGTGTCTATGTGTTAGGGGAAAAAGAACATTTTTTCAAAGGCACATTAGGAGCTGGTCATACCGTCAACCTGTGCGAGTCCAGCCACACTGTCAACCCACAGCACTCCATGCGACTCTGGCCACACTATACACCAAAAGCACTTTCCAGGAAGGGTATTCCTGACTCACACCATTGTCAGTGAGAAGAGACCCAGGCCCAGACTCTTGGGGTCTGATACCAGGCCTGAGAGTCAGGAACAGTTTTCTTCCTATCAGATTTCCCAGATTCCCAACATTAGAGTGTGAACTCCAAGGTGTAAACATGGCCTTTCCTCCATTGCTATGATGACTTCAGGTTAGCAGCCATCTAACCAAGATCAGAAAAACTAAAATCCAAACCATTCACACCATGATATAAAATGGTTGTATTGCAAATATAATAAGTTTAAACCATTACAAATATAATAAGCCTTCACATATAATGTAATTAAATTATTACAAATATAATAAGCTTACACCATTACACAGGGGACTCCTTCAGGAATCCAAATCAGAACTTCTCTGCAATGGCATCTAGTTGAGTTGCACATTAGAACTCAGCTGCCAGCATTTCACAGTAACTGGTACAGTCCTGTACCAGACAGCAAAATCCTGATTGCCTACACTGTTTATATCAAAACCCTGACATTTATCCAAAATGAAGTCAGGGCCCTTAACTTGCATAATTCTATATTCAAATCATACTTGCTTTACCCACCCTTCCATGAATTAATTTAATGTCTGCCATGCTATTTGAATAATTGGGTCTCTACTATATACCACACATTGTCTTCAGCTTTACCTCTCTGTCTGACTCTCAATTATTTTCATCTGCCTTTCCATCTTTCTAAAGAACTGGGCACAAGACTGTGGAGTCAGGACTCCTGGGTTCTAATCCAAGCTAACACTGACTCATTCTGTGACCCAGAAAGTCACATCACCACATTAAGCCTCAGCTCCCACGCCTGTAAAATGAAAGTAGTAGTTGCGCGCGCGCGCACGCACACACACACACACACACACACACACACACACACACCCTCTTTCTTCCTACAGCAGATCTCTCTCTCTCTCTTTCTCAACCTCACTTTTCCTTTAGGTTCATTTTTTTGCCTCTCTTGGTCTTTTTGTTTCTTTCTCTTGATTCATGCTTTTCCAAAAACCCTCATTTCAGTCACTTTCTTTTAACATAACTTCTCTCTATATTTTTACCTCTGTATCAGACTTCTAGACTATTTTCCCTCCCTGTCACCACCGGGACTTAGCCCCATGGGCAGTGATCTCAGCAGAAAGACCACGGATTGCACAGACCATGGAGACTGAATTTCCCTCTCCCTTGCCAATGGAGTCCCTCATCAAAACAAGGCTGAGAGCCTGAGACATATTGGCATGGGTAGGGCAGTGGTGTGGGTCAGTCACTGCTGTAACTGTTCTGGGGCTAAAAAGAGGGGATTCAATCACCATGACTCTCAGTGTAACACTTTTCACTACCATAATATCAAAGCCAAATGAAAACTAAGCCTTTCCTTTTAGCCAGAATTGCAGCACACGTTGCCCATGGACAGGGCAGAGGTTTGTGGTAAAGGGCATGGAGGGGGTGAAGTATTACAGAGCTGTAGGCCAATAGGCAGAAGTCACAGATCATGAGTCATGCTCAATGCCCAGCAAGGACCAAAAAGGCTAGCAATATGTTAGGAACCATTAGGGCAGGGTTACAACATAAGACAGAAAATATCATAATGCTGCTATATAAACCAATGATGCACCCACCCCTTGAATTCTGTCTAGGTCTGGTTGCCCCAACTCAAAAAAGTGGAACTGGAAAAGGTCCAGAGAAGGGCAACAAGGATGATCAAGGGTATGGAACAACTTCCATATGAGGAGAAACTAAAAATATTAGGGTGGTTCATCTGAAAAAAGAGAGGACTAAGTGGGAGATATGATCGAGGTCAATAAAATCATGAATGGCGTGGAAAAGTGAATATAGAAGTGTTATCTACCCTTTCATACAATAAACAAAACCCAGGGGTCACCTGATTAAATGAACAGGCAGCAGGTTTAATGCAAACAAGCAGAAGTACTTTTTTCACATAATGCACAACTAACATGTGGAACGCATTGCCATGGGGTGATGTGCTGGCCAAAAGTATAACTGGGATCAAAAAAGAACTAGATATGTTCCTGGAGGACAGGTCCATCAATGGCTATTAGCCATTTTGCTCAGGGATGAAGCCCCATGCTTGTGGTGACCCTAAATCTCTGAGTACCAGAATGGGAGTGGAAGACAGCAGTCGATCCCTCCAAAATTGCTTTGTTCTATATACGTCCCCTGAAGTTCTGGTACAGAACACTGTCAGAAAGAGGGTACTGGGCAAGATGGACCTTTAGTCTGACCCAGGGTAGCAGCTCTTACATTCTTATAAGTTTATGTCACAGAGGTCATGGAAGTCACGGAAGCTGTGACTTCCAGAGACCTCCATGACATTTTCTGCTTCAGCCCCTGGGGCCCCAGGACTGAAGCTGGCAGCCAGCAGGGCCTCAGCAGGGTTCCAGCCAGGGGCGACAGCCTCCTCAGGGTCCCCCTGCAGGTTTCTGGGGACAGCCTCCTCAGGGGGCCCTCCTCTTGGTTTCAGTGACAGATGACAGCCTTGCATGGGGGAGAGGGGGAGCAGGGACCCCGCAACTCCCAGCCACCATGGTGGTGGGGGAAACCATGGAGCCACAGCAGCAAAAGTCACAGACAGGCCACAGCTTCCACGATTTTTTTGTTTGTTGCCCGTGACCTGTCCATGACTTTTACTAAAAATCACCATGACAAAATCTTAGCCTTAGTGATAAGTAACAGTCAGCATGGATTTGTCATGAGCAAATCATGTCAAAGCAACCTAATAGCTTTCTTTGTCAGGGTGATAAGCCTTGTGGATAGTGGGGAAGCAATAGATGTAGTATATCTTGACTTTAGTAAGGCTTTTGATATTGTTTCACATGACCTCATAAACAAACTAGGAAAATAAAATCAGGGGTTTTCACAAGAAATTTTTTGGTGTCCTCAGAGTGCGGCCACCAACTCTTGATGGTGGCCACACTGACAATTTTTCCTAAAATACTTCATTAACTTTAGGAAAAACTAATAAATATGCACATATACATGTCCAAATCATTGTATTCTATTTATGTAGGTTTTTTTTTCAGACTCAGTAATAAAAATAATGTACAGTTGTCACTATTCATTGCTGGACCTAAACAGAATAGAAACACAGTTAAGGCACTTTTTTTGCATGTTCTTGTCTTTTTGTTGTTGTTGTTGTTTCTTTTGCTTTTTTCATTGCTTTTTTAAAAGACTTGCTAGCTAGTAAGTCTGCTGCTATGAAAAGTGATATTTGTATCTTTGTTAATATCACTTTTCACAGCAGACTTACTCAGCCCTGGCAACTCCTGGGACAAATTAAGCCCTGGATGGGGAAGTGGCAGGGAGGCAGGGAGCCTCCAGGAAAGTGTGCAATTCATGCCTGAACCTCCAGCATTTGTGTCTCCAGAGGGGGCAGGGCCCAACCCCTGCTGGCGGTCCTGGGAGAGGGGCAACTGCTTTGCCCTCCCCCCCCAACAAATCACAGCCCTTGGTGGCCACCATGCCACCTAGATGGAGCTACTATAAGGTGGGTGCATAGCTGATTGGAAACCTGTTCCCAGAGAGCAGTTATCAGTGGTTCACAGTCAAGCTTGAGGGACATATCGAGTGTGGTCCTGGAGAGATCAGTTCTGGGTCTGATTTTGTTCAATATCTTCATCAGTGATTTAGAGAGTACATTTATAAAGTTTGCGGATGATACCAAGATGGCAGGGATTGTAAGTGCTTTGGAGGATAGGATTAAAATTCAAAATGATCTGGACAAACTGGAGAAATGGTCTGAAGTAAATAGTATTAAATTCAATAAGGACAAATGCAAAGTACTCCACCTAAGAAGGAACAATCAGTGGGCATTAGAGGAGAGGGATAGCTCAGTGGTTTGAGCATTGGCCTGCTAAACCCAGGGTTGTGAGTTCAGCCCTTGAGGGGGCCATTTAGGGATCTGGGGCAGAAATCTATGGGTGCAGAGGTCAGACTAGATGATCATTGTGCAGGAGGTCAGACTAGATGATCATAATTGTCCCTTCTGACCTTAAAAATCTCTGAGTTGTACACGACAAAATGGGGAAAAATAACTGCCTAGGAAGGAGTACTGCAGAAAAGCATCTGGGGGTCACAGTGGATCACAGGATAAATATGAGGCAACAGCATAACACTTTTGCAAAAAAAGCTAATATAATTCTGGGATGTATTAGCAGGAGTATTGTAAGCGGTGAGGGCTTTCTGCCACCCCAGCCCCCACTGGCTTCCCCTGGTCTTGGTCACTCAGGGGCCTGGCATGTCCCCTGTCCTATTGGGATCCAGGAAGTGGGTGCAAGCCTGCCCACCACTAAAGGACTCCCCCCCCTGCCCCCAGCCTGAGGGGTGGTTCACAGGTCCGGGAAACCAAGTGATTCCATGGGACAACTAATGAAATAACAGGGACAGGAATGCAGTCAAAGGGTCAAACGGAGGGAACCTGATGGGGGACACCGAGCAGAGAACCCCGGACAGCGCCCACTGCTTCTCAAAGGCATCAAGGGAGCCAGTGGACGCTGCCCAGAAGAAATCTGCCCGGATGCATGAACAGACGGAGGAGCGGAAATAGGCCCCACAGCCACAGGAGACCCCGTCGGCCAACCTCCTCTCCCCGGTTTTATAGATGGCCAGTTTGGCCAGGGCTAGGAGGAGGTTGACTAGGAGGTCCCGTGACTTTGTGGGGCCACGGGTAGGGAGTGAATAGAGAAGGAGGTGAGGGAAAAAGTGCAGCCAGAAACGTAACAGGAAATTTGTGAGGAGCTGGAATAGGAGCTGCAACCTGGCGCACTCCAAGTAAACGTGCGCCAGAGTCTCCCTCACGCTGCAGAAGGGGCAGGTGTCCAGGATAGTGTTAGAGGGCTTATTCCTTCACTCTCCCACTTCCCTGGTCCTTCTCGCATGAACAAAGAGCAACAATACCCGAAGTCTGAAGGTGCAAACAATTCGATGTTTATTGGGGTGAACTTCCAGCAAGCTTAAATCCAAGTTCCTTTTTCCTTATTTTTGAATCCCAACTTACTTCCTGTTTGCCCCTAATTTCTATAGTAATATTCTTAGCTATACCTTAACCAATCATTCTACTGAAATTTAACTAACCAATCCTAACATATTGTAACATGATTAGCTAACCAATTATATCCCACCACCTTAATTAGTTTACACCCAGCAACATTAATTATACAGCAGACAGAAACAATCACAGAACCGGACAGAGACCATGCCAATAAACAATAGCAAAGTGGGAACTATAATGACAAAACAATACAGAAGTGAGGATTTCACAACTACATCTATAAAGACATAAGGGTTTCCCAGCTGTGTCTATTGATGAGTGAGATCTTACCAGACAGAAAACTATCAACCTAAATTTCCGTTTACATCTTCTAGGCTCTTCCCTTTCTCTGGAGGTGATAGATCGGATCACCTTCCTAACAGCCCCAGACTGACTAGTTTGGAATGTGAGGAGGTGACCCGGTCGCTTCCCAGCTTATGGCTGCCTCTGTTGCTTAGCCAAAGGCATTGGCCTAAGAACAGGGCCTCAGACTGCCACAGTGAGCGAAGGCCCTTACACAGATTCTTTCTTGTATACCTCTATTACTAGCTAAATGATAAACATACCTACATTCTTATAGGCCTTTACAGACAGGCCTGAATATCTATATCCTAACACTCCACCCCCTTTTTTTTCTTTTTTTTTCTTTTGGGATCCTCCTGCCCAGGTATCCCTGGAAAAGCATAGGACATATGGCGACACGCTTTCTGATAGGGCCAGGCATCAAGGTGGAAGGTGTCGATGCTCCATCTGTCCCACTGCCCCTTGTGTAGTACCATGACCTGTACCTTCTCTCGTACGGGCATACTACATCTATTCCAATTAGTGTTCCAGACTTCCCAGTATAGTGGGCCCGAGAAGGTTGGGTCCGGGTTGTCTAGTACACTAGGGTAGGGGGGCTTACTACATTACTTATAGGTTATAATTAGTGGCTGTTCTCTAGGGGGTTGTGCCCCCCTTGATCGTTTCCATATGCAATGTAACACACATATAGTTAACAATACACCAGCTGCTATGATAATCCACAGCAACACCGAGAGTCCTGATCGCTGCAGTATGGTCCAACATCCTGGCCACCACCAAAAACACTGCTTCTCCTCCTTTGATAAGGTTAAAATTTTGTCAGCGCCATCCTGTAGTCTGTATTGTAAGTGTGTCCAACTGTTGGTGCTTGCAGCAAGTTGCTCTTGTAATCTTTGTGTACTTTTGTCCATATTGTGTGTCCACTGAATATCCACAGTGAAATTTGGTATTGTCCAAACCAATTCAACTACTTGGTACGGTATGGGGTAGTAGGTGCCGGTTCGATTGTTTACAACGATTAAGTCCACTGATCCATTGGTGCACCATAGTCCAGGTGGCAGTGTATAGAAGTTCATAATTTGGCCATACACTGGAAGGATTTTGCCTCCTAGTGTTATATTGCAGGATTGCATACATTCCCAACAGAATACACCGTACCCCGTATACATTACCCCTAAATGCCCCCCCTATGCCATAGGCCATTGATCCTGCTTCTCCACAGTCATAGGAGAGGGGCACATCCATATTCCTCCTCTGGATATACAACTGCTTAATGTGATGACAGTCCAATTTACCCCATTCCACCCCCCCACCTATTTCCTAGTGGCTCCCAACGTGCTCCCCCTTCTCTACTTACTCCCATAGGGTTCAAGGGAACCACCTTATTTGCATTTCCTCCCCATGGTATCATAGTAACAATTACACAAGAACTGTCCCCACAGGTCGGGGATGTTATTTTCCGGGTAGATGGGTATGTTTTTGCAATTGCGGATAAATATGGGCTAGCCTCCCGATTTAATACTGAAGGCCATTGTTCTGACCAAGCATCTCTCATAATATCCATTAACATTATTAACTGAGCATTTTGAATACCTATGCACACTTCTCCCCATGTTAGTCTTCTGAAGCCATCCCCTACCCATGTCACCAGGTCCCCTGCCCAATGAGTTAACTGCAAGTTTACCTCCACTGCTGTCCTCCACCCTGTGGCAACTGCTGATAGTTGCTGTGCCATTAATTCATTAATTTGTTGTTGAAATTTCACATTTTGGCTTACTAGTTGTTTGGTTACCCACTCGTCCCCCAGATTCCATGTACCCAGCATAGTATTCCCCGCTGCCCACAATCCCCTTTTCCGACAACGATTCCAGGTGTGTCCCCTCACCCATCCATTGAATTGTTGTTTCAATCCTTTTATGTACATACTACAATTAGGATGGATTTGGTCCACCCACCATTCCTTGGGGCGTACCACCCATGTAATAGAGTGAAAGGACACGTTAAAAAGTGCTGGCTGCACCTGCTCCCACAATGGCTGCCAGACATTTGCTCATCGGGGAATATTCTCGGCTCTAGGCTATGGCCACTTTAAATTTGGATTCTTCCAACTTGGCATCCATATCACCAGTAGGGTTACATTCTGTAAAATGGTTAACTCATCATACACCTAGCGTCCCAAAGGGGATTTTACGCCTAATGTAATATGTACATAACAATCACACCTTCGGGGATTATCTTCCATGGAAGTACCATTGTGGTTACATATGGTAACATCACACCCTAAATGTGGGGCCCTATTTTCCCGAGAGGGTTCATTTGCTCCAGGAGACCAGAGAGTTATATTCTTTGGACCCTCTGTAACAAACCACATACTGGGTAACTGTGTTTTCCACTATCGTTAATCATGGCAGCACCCAGGGAGTACCATGCGATATTTTGTGATAAATTTGATATTCTCCACCTGGTTGGGATTCCCCCATCTAATCCATAAACCATATACCGACACTGCCAAATTCCTGTTGGAGTATTAGTGGTACATCTTTCTATGGGGAGATTCTCATAGTCTTCATTAGCTTTATTACCACAGGTTGCATGTGTAGCCGTCCATGTGTTTCCTCCTTTTGACACTTCACATCATGGGATCTGAATAGAATTTGTAAATGTGACAATTGTGATTAGCACTAGTAATTGTTCCATCCAGGGCCAGGGAATTTTCATCCTTTTCTCCTTTTTGAATTAACCTGTAATACACACATAACAAAATTTACACGTCCCCTTTCCCAATCCCCTGTTTGTACCTTTTTATTTGCGTGCAGTGAACCCACTCCCGTCCTCCATTCTCTGTAACCAGTAATAGCAGACTGGGCCCTAATTGGTCAAGGACAAGATAGGGACCCTTCCATTTAGGATCTGGGAATGGATGGTGTTGACCTGGAATCTTGTACATCACTAGATCTCCCACCATGGGTAGATTACGCTCCCCAGGCAGGTCATACCATGCTTTGACTCTTACTGCTCCTTGCTCGTCTTGCCAGGCCACCGCCTGCTGTACTTGTTTTATATGTTCGATTAGAGTTAAAATCCATTCTTGTGTTAAGCCGTGTGTAGTGACTTCCCCAGGTACTGGGGTAAGTAGATTTGCCCGCCGTTCCATGGGCCTTCCCATGAGAGCTTCATATGGAGAAAATCCTGTGCCCTTTGATTCTCGGGCCCTTATTCTCATTAAGACAAAGGGCAGTAACTGTGACCAGTTTTTTCCTCCCATTTCCACTCCCTTTCTTAGCTCACTTTTAATGGTGCGGTTCATGCGTTCCACCTGCCCCGCAGCCTGGGGGTGATAAGCAATATGGAACAACTGTGTGATTCCAGTGAGGGCTGATAGCTCCCCTAACAGATCTGACCGAAAAGCAGCTCCTTGGTCTGAGTCAATCACCTTTTGGACCCCGCAGCAAGTGAATACCTCATTTACCAGTATTTCAGCAGTTACCTGGGCAGTTTGATACTTTGTGGGGAAAGCTTCCACCCACCTGCTGAAAGCATCCACCACCACCAACATGAATTGGTTTTTCCTGTGGTCTGGTGGTAGGGGTCCTGTGTAGTCAATTTGTATTCTTTCCCATGGTCCCTGTCATAAATATAAAGGGAAGGGTAAACCCCTTTAAAGTCCCTCCTGGTCAGAGGAAAAATCCTCTTACCTGTAAAGGGTTAAGAAGCTAAAGGTAACCTCGCTGGCACCTGATCAAAATGACCAATGAGGAGACAAGATACTTTCAAAAGCTGGGAGGAGGGAGAAAAACAAAGGGTCTGTATCTGTCTGTGTGATGCTTTTGCTGGGGTCAGAACAGGAACAGAGTCTTAGAACTTAGTAAGTAATCTAGCTAGGTATGTGTTAGATGATGATTTCTTTAAATGGCTGAGAAAATAGCTGTGCTGAACAGAATGAATATTTCTGTCTGTGTGTCTTTTTTGTAACTTAAGGTTTTGCCTAGAGGGATTCTCTATGTTTTGAATCTAATTACCCTGTAAGGTATCTACCATCCTGATTTTACAGAGGTGATTCTTGTTTACTTCTATTAAAAGTCTTCTTGTAAGGAAACTGAATGCTTTTTCACTGTTCTAAGACCCAAGGGTTTGGGTCTGTAGTCACCTATGCAAATTGGTGAGGATTTTTACCAAACCTTTCCCAGGAAGTGGGGTGCAAGGGTTGGGGGGATTTTGGGGGGAAAGATGTGTCCAAACTACGTTTTTCTCAGGAACCCAGATAAAGTTTGGTGGTGGCAGTGGAAGTCCAAGGGCAAAGGGTAAAATAGTTTGTACCTTGGGGAAGTTTTAACCTAAGCTGGTAAAAGTAAGCTTAGGAGGTTTTCATGCAGGTCCCCACATCTGTACCCTGTAGAGTATCTGTAGAGTTCAGAGTGGGGAAGGAACCTTGACAGTCTCCTTGGGGCTTGTCTCATTAATTCTCCCCTTAGCACCTTGTGAGGTGGGCTGTGCCTGGCACAGTCCAAACAACGTTCCAGATGTGATTTTAAATCAGCTGCCATTCCTGGCCACCAGCACAACCTTTTTAAAGTTCCCAGTGCCTCCTCAAACCCAGGGTGTCCCCCTGCCAAGCTCCCATGCACCCAGCTTAAGAAAGCCGTCCGACTTCCCTGAGGGCACAACATTACTGGTCCCTCAGTTGTTAAGACACACCAAATCCCTTCCATTAGTTCCACCTTTGGCACATGCTTGTCCCCAAGTTTCATGATGCCTTCCAGTCCTGGGTCAGATTCCTGCAACTCTCGAATTTGCCCTCCGCGATCTGTATCCACCCCACTTCTTGTTAACACTGCTACAGACACACTCTCTTCTGGCTCCCAGGGCCATGGGGGTGCCTCTGTTGCAGCCCGCTTGGCCTCTACATCGGCCAGATTATTTCCTTTGCTTAGGGGTCCTGTTTTCTTGTGTGCCTTTACCTTTACCACATTGATCCGTGTAAAACAGTGACTGAGCTCCTCCACTCGCTTCCACCACGTAGCATGCTTGATTGTGGAGCCGTCTGTTGCCCTGAAATGATTATCTGCCCACCATCTCAGCATTAATGTAGCACCACAAAATACATAATCTGAATCTACCACCACCCAACATTCTGGCTCAAATTTGGGATCCACTTCATTTAAAGCTGTTAGCAAGGCTGCCAGTTCTGCCTCCTGAGCTGACCTTGTTTCTAGTGAGAAACCAATGGTGCTGACTGTCTCATTGCCTCTGATTCCCACAACAGCTAAGCCTGCAGTTTTCCGTCCCCCTTGATACCTACAACTTCCATCCAAAAACCATACCAGTGTCCCCTCCTTTACCTGATTGGGGTTAGCCGCCCGAAACACCTGATGTTGGGTTTTACCTGGGCTGGCTTCACATTGGTGTGGGGTGCCAGCCAGATGTAATCCGGCTACCCCGGATTAGGTTGGATATTAGGAAAAACTTTTTCACTAGGAGGGTGGTGAAACACTGGAATGCGTTACCTAGGGAGGTGGTGGAATCTCCTTCCTTAGAAGTTTTTAAGGTCAGGCTTGACAAAGCCCTGGCTGGGATGATTTAATTGGGGATCGGTCCTGCTTTGAGCAGGGGGTTGGACTAGATGACCTCCTGAGGTCCCTTCCAACCCTGATATTCTATGATTCTATGATTCTATGATACCCAGACTATGGGTTCCTTTAAGACTTCTGCTTAAATGTTTTCTGCCTGTAGAGCCAGCAACCATTGGGCAATACGCTGCCCACTCACTGGTCCCTGTAAGACAGTGTGCATATGTAACAACCGCAGGGGGTCATGATGAGATCGGACTATGACTTTCTACATTCCCGGGAGGTATTTGAATTTCCCTACCCCCCCAGTAGGAGCACAATAGCACCTTTCCACACCATCCCTCCTTCAGTTCCACAGCACTCAAAAGTTGAGAGGCAAAGGCCACAGGTCAGTCCTTTGCTCCATACTCCTGTGTTAATGCACAACCAATGGTCGTGTCCGATACCAAAGGGTATAGATAAAAGAATTTCTCCCCATCCGGGGAGGCCAGCACTGGAGCACTGGCCAGTTTTTCCTTTAGCACTGTCACTGACTCAGTACACTCTTCTGACCATTCCCAAGTTGAGGCTCGGGTTAGGTCAAATAGAGGCTGGGCTATTTCTGCATCATTGACCACAAAATCCCTGCAAAATCCAGTTAGACCCATAAAACTTTGCAAGCTTTTAACATCCGTAGGCAGTGGCAGGGACTGGATTAGTTGCACCCGTCCCTTATCGATTTCCCTTCCCATCTGAGACACTTCCACTCCTAAGTAGGTCACTCTTGTCTGTCCCATTTGAGCCTTTTTCCCATTGACCTTCAATCCTGCTCTTGCCAAAGCTTGCAGGACCTGCTCGGTTAGTTCCCTGTCTTCTTCCTCTGTCCCTGACATTAGCAACAGGTCGTCTACATATTGTATGCACCTTGCTGAATCCACCCCCTCCAGAGTCTGTCTCATGTATCTGTGAAAAATTGCAGGGGAATCCCTATATCCCTGGGGTAGGACTGTCCAGCAGAATTGTCTGCCCTCCCATGTGAATGCAGTTTTATACTGACACGAGGTAGCTAGTGGCAGAGACCAAAACCCATTAGCTATGTCCAAAACAGTGAAAATTCGGAATTGGGGTCCAATACGGGCCAACATATCAGGGTCCGCTGCCACCACTGAGGCTGGCGAATTGGCCAGAGCATTTAGTGCCCTGTAATCCACAGTGAGGTGCCAGGTACCATTTGGCTTTCTCACTGGCCACACAGAAGCATTACAAGGGGATGCAACTGCCCGAATCAGTCCCCTCTGTTCCAACTCCCCACTAGTTGCCCCCACCTCTGCCAACGCCTCCCGAGGAATAGGGTACTGTTTCTGTGGGGGAGGGTCCCTTCCCTCCATCAGCACCTCCATGCTGCCCCTACCACAATCCAGGTTATCCTTAGCCCACAGAGGGATGTGTTCCCACCCAGCTGGGGGTGGTGGGAGGGCATGTGCCGCTTTAATGGTCATAGTGGCTATCCCCATGGGAATGGTATAGTCCTGGCCGTCCTGCGTTTGCCCCAGTAAACACACCCAATTGACTAAATCCAGTACAAGTCCCAGTTTGTGTAAATCTCCTGCCCCCAACAGATTAAGCATATCATTACAACCCCACATAATCTCCCCTACCCCGCAGATTCCTTTGATTTGTCCCCGCCTCAGGGTTAATTGTGTCTCCCCTCCCGTTGCCCCTACAATTGTCACAGTCCCTTCTGAGGGTCTCCCCTGCCCCCATGTGGTTAAACTGATGGCTGCTCCAGTGTCTATCAAAAAATCCCTCATGGGACTCCCTTCGATTGCTCCCTGGAGTGTGGGGCGACCAGATGCATCCTGTCCTAAACTGAGAACATGGACAGGACGCCTCCCAGGGCACCCGTAAGTTGCAGCACCCACCTCTGTCCCTCCCACTGGTTCACAGGGGGACCGGAGGTCCTGGCACCGAACACATTCCTGTCTCCATGCGAAATTGTGTGTCTGGCATTTCAGGCACTCCCAGTCCCTTGGCCTCCGGGGCCACTTTCCCCCTGATCTGGTAAGATCCTGGGTAGTCAGTTTAGCCTGCAGTCTCTGGATCTGTTGCTCTATAGCTGCCCGCTCGTCCCTGACAACCCCCCCAAAGCCACAAACTCTCCCTCTACCTCCTCCTCTCCAGGCTGACCCACCCCTTTCCACCTTGTATTGATCCCCCACAGTAATAGCATGGACTGGCTCTTCCCCCTGATGCATCTGACTCCACACATCTGCCTGTTCCAGAAACTGGGGTAGCTGATTGGGAGCAAGTTCAGGGTGCTGCAACCTTAAATGCCCCAGAACTGCGGCTCCCTCAGCTCCAACCATTTCTCCAGCAATTCCACACCCCTACCCTGCTCCACACCCCCACCAGGTCCCGGTGCCCCTGCCTGTGGCATCACCCATGGACCATCCAGGGGATCCACCCAGCACCGTGCCCATGCCTGTATGCGATTAAGTGTATCCCGCCCTGTTTCCCCAGGGAGTTGCTTCATCTTATTCATCCCCGCAGTACGAGAGTACACCCCAAACAAGTGTTTTGCCACCTGTCCGGGGATTAGAAATGGGTGTGCCACTCCTGCCACATCGATTCCCAAGGTACCTCGTCCCAAAAGACTACGCCATAAGATCACCTGGTCCTCACGAGTTAGAGCCTCCATCTCCCTGCCCACCTCCACTAGCCACAGCACAAACTGATCCCAATCATTCCGGGGTGCCTTTCCCAAACGGCCCAGTACTGCCTCCCGGTCCTTCAGGGACCAGGGGCGGATTTCTGCCTGTTCTACTACTTGTGGGGCATGGTCCCCCCACCCCCCAACCGGGGCCACTATTCCTGCCTCCTGCAGTTCCTCCTGGGTAGCCTCTCTCGCAGGGGCTGTAACAGCGGATCGCCGGCTTACAACGTCCACTGGCAGTGGTGGGTACAGTGTTTTTTCAGGGTAGGGTGGTGGAGGTGTCTCCTTCAGTTCCATTAGTGGGGTGGATTGTTTGGGGTCCCCAAGTCCATTGCCCCCATGTTTACAATGATACAATTCCTCCTCTAAGTCTCCTACTCTCCCCAGCAGTTCATCCCTCTCTCTCCGGATTGCCTCACAAGACTCCTCTGTCCGTGCAGCATCCCGTGCCTTCAAATCTGCTACCTCTACTGCTAACACGGATTTTTCTGTTAAAATCTGTTGCTGATCCACGATCCCCTCCAAATCCTTAATGTGTTGGAGGCGATCAGCTTCCCTTTTTACCCAGTATGCCATCCCAGCACACAAACCTTGTCATACCATTCCCTTTTTCCTACGCTCCTTTCCCTTCGGGTCTCCCAAAACCTCTCCCCTCTCCTTCTCAATCTCATCCCAGGTGAACCCCTGCACCTGGTATGGGCCCTGATGCTTCCTTATCCATTTGTTCAAAAAATCTGTTACCCCAGCTTGCCAGAACCCGCAACTACCATCACGAGAGTTCTCCATAGCCCCTCCAAGCAGCTGCGTGGACTGTTGGGGAGGGGGACTTACAGGCTGCCACTCACCTATCCGATGCGATGTATCCGAGTCACGGCACCAAGACGTTAGAGAGCTTATTCCTTCACTCTCCCACTTCCCTGGTCCTTCTCGCATGAACAGAGAGCAACAATACCCGAAGTCCGAAGGTACAAACAATTCGATGTTTGTTGGGGTGAACTTCCAGCAAGCTTAAATCCAAGTTCCTTTTTCCTTATTTTTGAATCCCAACTTACTTCCTGTTTGCCCCTAATTTATATAGTAATATTCTTAGCTATACCTTAACCAATCATTCTACTGAAATTTAACTAACCAATCCTAACATATTGTAACATGATTAGCTAACCAATTATATCCCACCACCTTAATTAATTTACACCCAGCAACATTAATTATACAGCAGACAGAAACAATCACAGAACCGGACAGAGACCATGCCAATAAACAATAGCAAAGTGGGAACTATAATGACAAAACAATACAGAAGTGAGGATTTCACAACTACATCTATAAAGACATAAAGGTTTCCCAGCTGTGTCTATTGATAAGTGAGATCTTACCAGACAGAAAACTATCAACCTAAATTTCCGTTTACATCTTCTAGGCTCTTCCCTTTCTCTGGAGGTGATAGATCGGATCACCTTCCTAACAGCCCCAGACTGACTAGTTTGGAATGTGAGGAGGTGACCAGTCGCTTCCCAGCTTATGGCTGCCTCTGCTGCTTAGCCAAAGGCATTGGCCTAAGAACAGGGCCTCAGACTGCCACAGTGAGCGAAGGTCCTTACACAGATTCTTTCTTGTATACCTCTATTACTAGCTAAATGATAAACATACCTACATTCTTATAGGCCTTTACAGACAGGCCTGAATATCTATATCCTAACAGATAGGGGTAAACCGTGCCAAATACACGCCCAGGCTCACGGCCCCATGAAGGAACCGCCAGCTCATATCCCCGGTGGGCCTCGGGACCAGGGTTGCTGGCTCACCGGCGCTCCTCACCCTCTAGAGGTGGCAGGAGGTCCTGCCACTTTGTGTTGGGGCGGGACGTGAGGGTGAGGATGTGAAAGGTGTGGAGCACGAGCGTGTATAGGTGTTTCCTTGGCGCGGTCTGGAAACGAACTGGCTGCAAGTCGTGCAGCCGGCTCACGGAGAAGGGGCGGGGGGACCATTGGGTCCACGGGGCAGGGGCCCGATGAAAAGGTCCGGAGGGCCTGGGGTGGAGGGTGGGCGGGGCATTCCCTTGTGCAGGACCTGGTCGAGGTAAGCCCGATTCCGGCCTGAGAGGGCTTAAAACAGCCCATGGGTAGGCAGAGACAGCAGGCCCAAACCCTCCTTGCCTGTGATAATTGGCTTATACACTGCAGTCTGACCCAGTGTGTGGGGGCTTAATGGTGACTGGCAGTAGCCAAAGACTGAGGTGAGGTGGGGATAGGGGTGGGGCTCCCCGGGGAGGGGAGACCCAGAGATCTGGGGGGTACTGCCAGGGGGCAGCACCCCAGGGAAAGGGGCACTGGGGTCTGGAAGGGACACGGGGGCCAGTGGCAGCAAGCCACTGGCCTGCAGAGGGCGCTCCAGAGGCTGGATGAGCTAATTCCCTGAGAGACCAGCAGGAGGTGCCGCAGGGGTGAGCTGTCGCCCTGTGACATCCCTTTTGATGTGAGGAGTCACCGCGGGTCCCTACCGCTCAGCCCAGATCTTCAATCGCTCATGGCTGGAGGAGATGGGGCTGGGGCCCCCCTCCCCATAAGAACAGGGCGACAACCTCTCTGAGCAGCTGCAGGAGGTCACTGTTATGAGCCAACCCATGGGGGATCCCTGCCCCATGACAAGGGAGATGGTAGCACAAGGGGGCACCCCAGGAGGATGTGACAGGCATGGGTAGGGACGATGTGGGCTTTTATTGTGCTCTGGATTAGGGGTGTGTTGGGGAGACCTCTGGGATCACAGAAGGCAGACCTCAGGGACACAAAGGGCAGCTCCCCAGGGCCCTTTCTTGGCTCTCACCCCCTCCTCCATCCTATGTCTATCTCCTTCACCCTCTCCTTCCAATATCCCTCCCCCTCCCTTTGTCCTGTTTCCATCCTGTTCTTTCCTCTCTCTCCATATCTCTCCCTCATTCTCCCTCTCCCTGTCTCCCCAACCCCTCTCCTCACCCATCCCCCATTCCATCTCCTCTGCCATCCCCCCATCCTTTTCTTCCCCATTCTTTCTTCTCACCCATGCCATTTCATCTCCTCTCCTCTTCCCTTCCATCCCATCTCCTTTCCCATCCCCTTCTCACCCATCCAATCCTTCTCCTCCCCATCCTTTTCTTCCCCATCCCCTCACCTCCCCCATCCTTCTCTTCCCCATCCCTGCTCCTTGCCCATTCCACATCCTTCTCTTCCCCATCCCCATTCACCTCCAGGATGCATCTTTCTCTACTTGAGCCCCTATACTTGACCAGAAGGGTCGAAGAGAACTCCACCTGCACTCTCAACTCCCTCACCTTTTCCTCCGAGAGCCCGGTAGTCACTTCTGATCTGCTGAGGGTCATACCTCGCAGTATCATTAGTGCCCACATGGATGAGTAGCATGGGGTAGTAGAGGTGATCCTCGACAATCCCTCCATAACATCTCGGATATGGGCCCCTGGCAGGCAACATACCTCCCAGGATGCCATGTCAAGGTGACAGATGGGTTCCGCTGTCCCCCTTAGAAGAGAATCTCCAACCACCACTACCCTATGTTTCCTCCTGGGAGTGGTGTCTGTGACCCTCCCAGCCTTGGGGGTACATGGCTCCACCTCCTTCACCTTTAGGAGTGATTCCTCATCGCTCGTTGTCAGGGCAGCATATCTGTTTTCCATCACCATGGTGGGTGGGTTGGGAGTGGGGTGGAGCACTGCCAGAAGTAACCAGAAGCCAGTGTCCTCCCTGTGACAGAGCCATGTCCTCCTCCCACGGTGGCATGACAGCAGCCCACCCTAGCTAGATAGCATCCTCAGCCTCGGAAGTCTCCATATGAATACTGTCAATGAATTCCTCATGTGCACGGATGCTCCTAAGCCTAGCCCCTCCTCCTGTAGCTCTCCCACCTGCTTCTTGAGAGATTCCACCAGCAGGCACCTCTCACACTGGATGGTCCCCCCAGCCTGGCTTTCTGTGAATGGGAAATGCAGGCCACAGTCTCTGCAAATCCACACCAGGATCTGGGTAGAGGAATCCATGGTTAGATGGTCTGTCTGGGTACAGGCTTAGGTGCAAGAGACAGGAGCAACATTGGTGATGCGGCCCTTCCTAACCATAGTGAATATATTATGTCTCACTCCCACAACCTCCCTCTCAAACTCCCTTGTTTGCAGTCCCCTGTTTGCTAGTTCCCTTTGGTTGCTTAGCCTCTGGCTTTTATGGCCTTTTTTCCTAGGTCAGCCCTACCCCCTTGTTAATCACAGAGTGGGAGGGTGATCACAATGTCGATTCCATTCTAGGTGTGCGAGCGATCATGCATGCGATCATCAGAGATTTTTGCCTAGCAGTAGCATTAGGGCCAGCTGTCGCACCCTTTGGAGTGTCGCGCTCATCCCTATGCCCTCTCAATTCCTTCTTACTGCCCATGGTGGTCAGTTGGAGCATCTTTCTTGCTTAGCAAGAGCTAGCAGTTCTCTAAAAATATTAGAATTTATAGCAAGAATTTATAGCAAGTGTTTTTCACTCCAAACACTGCTATAGCATTCTGCATTCTTTTAACATTACCAGTATCAGTGGATTCTGGTGAGCACAGTTTCTCAAAACTGAAATTACTAAAAAATTATTTGAGGTCCACCATGTCTCAAAATCATTTGTCAGGACTCGCATTAATTTCAATTTAAAGCACTATTGCAAAAAATTTAGATTTCACAAAATTATTAAAAGACTATGCAAGTATAAAAACCAGAAAAAATCCGTTCATATAAATTCTTTTAATTTATGAGAAACTGGGTGCACCAGAAGGCACTAACGTTTTTCATTACAGTGTATAGTTGAACCCAAATTGTTTGTAATTGTGATTTTCTTAAAATTAAATGAGTACATTAGTAGGAAATTGTTTTATTTCACTAACTACAAATTCTCTGTTTTCATTTAAAAAAATTTTTTAAACAGTCAAAAAAAAAATGCAAAGTGCAAACGTGTAAAAGCCAAAAAAAAAGGGGTTGGGGGGGCAGCCAAATTTTTTTTTTTGCTTGGGGTGGCAAAAAACCTAGAGCAGTTAAGTATTTAGGGTCCCACAGGGACTTTGCCCCAGTCAGGGCATGCCCCAGTTTCCCGGGTTTATGGTCTGCTCAGACTGCAACAGGCCTATGCCTATGAGTGACCTCCATAGCAGCTGCCTTAAGTGCTTGGGGGAATGACACGTTAAGGATGGGTGCTGGATCTCCAAAAACTTCTGGCCCTGCATCCAAAAGGAGCTGGATATCTGCCTCAGGACTCTCCTGATGGAGTCCGCCCTCTGCCCAGTTTCCAAGCCATCCAGGCAGGTTGCACCAAGCACTGCAGTCTCCGTGCACAGCATACCACATGCACCCGGTTCCTCTTGGCACTGTTTGCTATCGCTGATGCTGAAGAAAAAGGCCAAGAAGGGCTCCCCAGCACTGAGCAAGAAGGCCCAGGGATCATCTACTAAGGGACCCGGGCCTGGCTGCAAGGCTACTCCAGAGCCACACAATCGTGCCTCCCGAGGGGGGCTCCCAGCCCCCTTAAAGGTCCACCACCAACTCCCGGCAGCATATAGGACCCACACCCTTGCCTGCACCATCATCATCCCGGGCCCCCCAGCGCAGAGAGAGCACAGGTCTCCATCTGCGCCATTGACAACCTCGGTGCCACATGACCCGGCTAAGGCTCCCCAAGAGGACAAGCCTGTCATTCAGACCCCTCAGGAGACAGGGGAACACCGCCAGTCACCGGACAGAAGATGACAATCTACTCTGCCGCATCAAGAATCCCGGGGCAAGTCCAAGATACATCGTCAGTTGCCCAGGCTGATGTCTAGATCCCCGCGGTGTTACTCACCAGCATAGGGTCAACACTCCTGTTACTATTGTTACGAATTACACCTGAGAGGACACGCACACAACTGCTGCGAATTATACCTTGTAGGACACGCACACAAATGCTACGAATTACACCTGGTAGGACACGCACACCAATGCTGTGAATTACAGCTGGTAGGACACGCACATCAATGCTGTGAATTATACCTGATAGGTCACGCACAGTTCGAATCTAGGCTGAGGCACATAAACAATGTCCACAACTGCAGAGTTCCCAAAAGACACTAAGTTTATTACGCTCGAGCGTGGTGCCCCCCTGCTAGCCAGGAGGGGACCCTGAATACAGATTATACAAAGGTTATATACTTTTTAGCAAAGCATGTTGCCCTCGTGCATCGGAAACCTTAGCCAATAAACAAACCCTTGTCTTATCTACCACCTATCCCTGCTTGGTGCCTTCCTCGTGCTATACCAGTATGTTAATTACACAGCATGGTCCTAAAGCCATGCATCAGTAACCTTTATTATCAGGATGGGAGACCTCACATCAAGGCCAAGAGACAGGGAGTTAGAGACTGACAAAAACCAGATACTGGGAGTCAAGGCAGGCTGGAGACAGGGAGGAGGATTTTCACAGGGATTCAGTATCTAAGGATCACTCCTCCCGGTGTATGATGTGCTGGCATTTAAACAATGGTGGGCCCCAAACCAAAATGGAGTCACATGTGCTAACTTTTCCTTAACGGTCCTCCCTTTCTTTTTGTACGTCAGTAAGCTATATTGGGGCTGAGTAACCGCGCTGCAAGGTTAGCAACTGCCAACAGCACATACTGCAGCATTGTAGGCATACAAAAAATAACGCAAAAACAATAACAGTCAAAAAAAGTAAATATAAAATACGCCGTCCCCAAGTCCCCACATCCGGTAGCCATGAGGTGAGCCAGTCCCAGACCTCCTGGAATCCGGCGCTGGTAGTGTCGAGGCTGATGTGGTGGAATAGGGCTGCCTGTTGCTTGGGGATGTGGATGTCAGTTTCCACCCTATGGTGCTGATTTACAAATACACAACAGCTTGAGTTGACCAGAGCACAAACCCCGCCCTGATTTGCAAGGAGATAATCCAGGGCTAGGCGGTTGTGCAATGTAGTTTGGGATAGCTGGATGACTTCAATTTGAAGGGCAGATATTGCATCTGCAGTAGCATTTGCCATTAGTTTCAAAGCAGCTGAAATGTTAACTATAGCTTTTTCCAGCTCGCTTACTCCCAACCATGGCAGAAACCAGCGCACAAAGGAGTGAAAGCCTTTGGGCCGTTGAGAAAGGGGGTTTAAAGGAATACTTCATCTGTCCCTCCATACTAGATTGCGGGTCTCTCCCTGGGTCAGGTTCTGGTGTACTCTCACGGCGGGTACTATAGCCCCTAAGGCACATGTACCACACCATCCTGCTGGGAGAACCTTATAGGCTGTGTGATTGCATAACCAATACCAGCCAGACCCCTCGGGGACTGGCCACGGGGTCCTGGAGTAGGTAGAGGGGCCTCCCGCACCAGAGCTGATTTGGGTGGTGTCCTTGCACCCCACAAAATTTCCTACAAAAAATGTATTTTTTATGCCCTTACGTCGTGACACACATAAAGCATAATTACCCTGGGCCACCATATCAATAGACCATATTTGGATTGTAACATTCCAGTTAAATGTAGTGTTTGCCCATAGCTTAGTTTGGAGTGTTCGATTAAGGGGGATAGGAACCCCTACCAACAGGACCCCCTGACCTAAATATGTGGGGGTATGAATACAAATCCAACACTGCGTTCGATTTACACCCTGTTTGACAGAGCGGGTTAAATTCAAGAAGCTATTGCCCTCCCATCCTTGTACTGGACTTGGGAATAGGGAGAGGAACCCCCCAGGCAAACCATACCAATGTCGGCATCCTCCTTTATACCATACAAAAAACGCTACCCCCAATGCAAGTCCAATAAACAGGAACACAAAAAGTCCTGGTGGGCTGTGAAGGTCCCAGTAGCTGGAAAGCTTAGTCCATGGTTTGGTCGTGGTGTTTATTCGTGAAGTGGCTTGTCCAATGGCTTGTCAGGGTCAGGTGGGGGTCCCAGCGCCAACTTAACGTAGCTATGATGGATCCAGGAACCTTTACCTGCAAAGGAGTGGTGGCAGATGGTGGGAGTAATGTTCGTGGCTGTAAGGCGTTTTTGGTATTTATACTTGCCTACAAGCACAGGTTCCAGCCTCTGGAATAAACCCACCCCACCACTTTACTTCACATTCCCAAGAATACATCCTGCAACTTCCTCCCTGCCAATGTAAAATGCTTCGTCTTTGCCATCAAGGCCAATTCTCAGTGTCTTTTGCAGTCAGGAATCCTTGGATTTTGGTGGTTTTAGCAGAGCAGGCGTTTCTTCTTTTTTTTTGGAACAGTCATGGTTTTGCATTATACAGGGGAGAGGTTACTAGCATGTCACCCTGTAGTGCTTTGGTTTCTTTAGCAAATACTGAATGCAGGTTAGCTTTGTCAGTGGACAAGGGAGAGGTTACTAGCACTTCACCTTGGTTTTTTTCCTGCTGTCCAAAAGGAGGAAAGAAAAAAAAAACCCAGAAGGAGGGACAGGCTGATCAGTAGTCAAAATGAAATCATCTCGAGGTGGAGGGGTCTTTTTGCAGTAAGAAGCATGGGTCCAGGCAGTCAGTCCTTGGCACTTCACAGCAGTGATGGTAGTTAGCAGGACTTAATAAGGGCCTTTCCAGCATGGGGCCAGAGTAGTCTTTTGTTGATGGACCTTTATGTAGACCCAGTTACCTGGTTTTAACAAATGGCAGGTTTGCTCAGGATTCTTGAAGCAGGACTTCTTTTACCTGTAAATACAGAGACCTAACACATTTCATTAATGTCTGGCAGTGTGTTGCAGATCTCACAGCTGCTTGGGCACATTCAAGCCCCCCTCTTTCTTGGCTGTTAGCCAAATCCTAGCTGTGAGTAGTGTCCTTGGGCAGGCCAGTGTCTTATCTTTGGACCGAGCCTGCCAGCTACAGCGTTGAATTAGCTTGTCCTCCATTTTATTTTTTTCCCCCTTCTTGGCTTTTATTAACCTGCAAAGGAAACTTTCACTTTTTACTTATACACCTTTGTTTAAAAAGGAACACATGTACATTGCCCATTATACAGCACTTTAGTCTTATTGTTTAATGTATGCCACATACACCCTTTTAGGAAAATGACTTTTTTACAGAGCTTTGGAGCAACAAGCCAGGACAAGCACACCCACTTTTGAGGAGTCCACTTGGTACAACCTCTGGTGTCCAATAGCTTTCCTCCCTCCCCAGCCCTCTGGCTAGAAATGTGAGGTAGCCAGAAGGATCTCATGTATAATATGGGGAGTGGGTTAACCTTTCATGTCCTTGCTTCCAAAGACTGTTGGTATGCAAATTTTAACAAAAATTTTTTTTAATTGAAAGATCTGGCCAATGAAATTTTTTTTTTTACTTAAGCAAATGTATTAAACTTTAGTATATATTCCAAGTTGAATAAAACGAGTATCTGCATTTTGATTTAACCCTTCTATTTAGTTTTAAACTAAACTGTCCTATGAAAAATTAAACACAGCAATTCTGGCCACAAGACAAACACCACAAGACACGACATAGAACACAGAACAGAATTCCTATTGTGCCAGTAAATTTATGAGATGTTGAATTGCTTTTCAGCTGGCATCAGTTTTCTCTGATTTTTTGAAAGACAAAAAACCCCACAGATCTACCCCTTTTTGGGCAGTTAGTCATTGCTTAAAATATTTCCTTTTTATACAAATACCCTTGTTAATTGCAGGCAAAACAGAGGAATTACCCATATTTTCTTGTATTTGTTTTATAGGCAGCCCAGGTTTCAGTGGCCTCTACCTTATCAGTTAGGTAATTTACATTAAAACAAATGCTTTCCGGCTAGCTTTTGGATCCACAGGTTAAAGATTCTTACTTTAAAAAGGGCACAATAAACTTTACCAGACTTTTGATTGCCTTTTACTTTTAACTCCTGCTGTCAAACACACAGCGACCTGAAAAGGAAGACACCACCTATTGTAGCCCCTTGGAGCCTAATAAGATATTAATTAAGTAGCACTGTATAATTGCATTTCTTTGGAAAAGGGCCCATTTTTTCCAAAATGGCTGCAAAGAAACCAAGAATTCTTTTTCTTTCCAGTATTTTACAAAGTTCAACTGCTTAATTCTTTCCAGCAACTACAGAGTTAACTTCTTACTATCCTTTCTTAAATCACTTGCTTATTTCCCAAAACGACACCCAATTAATTTAGATTTTACCATTTCAAGTATTATTCCGGGATTTACGTTTTCCATTCCTGTAATTATTTACTCCTCTTTTTTCACTATGCCCTCCAAGTTTCCAACCTGTTTTCCAATCTCTCTATCTGTTGCCTGCCCGCTTGGGCCCGATCCTGTTTTTCTCTCTGAACTGTCCCTTCCATGAGCACCAGCTTTTGTTCCACTACCAATTTAACAAGAAGGGTGGGCTTCTTAACTAGCCCCCCAGCCCTCCTGGTCTCTTCTCTTAAATATTCTCACTCACAAGGGCTACCCGAGTCCTCCCCCGTGAGGCTTGTCACCTGGACAGAAAGCACGGCTAATTGGCAAGCAAGGAGGTGACGGGCATAAGTCAGAAAGCCGAAGGTAAGCTGGAGGAGGGGCAGAAGCAGGAATAGCACAGAGCGGGGCTGGAGACCCCTGAGATGAATATGAAAAGGAGGAGGAAAGAGGACGTGCTTTTGCATGCGCATAAGCCCAGTTGTCCCATACATACCAATAATCCATCTGGGCTGGAGCTTTGTTTTCCAGCCTTTTCCTAAGCGCTGTTAATTTTTTCCCAGCAAAGGAACCATCCGGTGGCCAGTCAAAAGGTGTCTGAGTTGTTAGTGCTGGCCACTCAACCTTGCACAAGATTACAGCTTTTTTTTTTTACCTAACCCATGGGTACCAGAAATATTCCCCCAATTCTCGAGAATTTCAGCCAAAGGGGTCCCCTTACTTACACTCTGCCCAGAACCCATAATGGGCTACCAAAAGGACACCAGATGTGCCACCTTATTGCCTAAGCGACGGCTCACACCCCCCCTCCTCGGAGTTCTCAAAGGTGAACTCACCCTGTGCCGGCTGGAGCTGTCCGAGAGGAGGAGTGTAGTCTTGCTTGTTGGGGCGAGCCTAGAGTCCCTTTGTGATCGCCAAAACTGTTACGAATTACACCTGAGAGGACACGCACACAACTGCTGCGAATTATACCTTGTAGGACACGCACACAAATGCTACGAATTACACCTGGTAGGACGCGCACACCAATGCTGCGAATTACACCTGGTAGGACGCGCACACCAATGCTGCGAATTATACCTGATAGGTCACGCACAGTTCGAATCTAGGCTGAGGCACATAAACAAAGTCCACAACTGCAGAGTTCCCAAAAGACACTAAGTTTATTACGCTCGAGCGTGGTGCCCCCCTGCTAGCCAGGAGGGGACCCTGAATACAGATTATACAAAGGTTATATGCTTTTTAGCAAAGCATGTTGCCCTCGTGCATCGGAAACCTTAGCCAATAAACAAACCCTTGTCTTATCTACCACCTATCCCTGCTTGGTGCCTTCCTCGTGCTATACCAGTATGTTAATTACACAGCATGGTCCTAAAGCCATGCATCAGTAACCTTTATTATCAGGATGGGAGACCTCACATCAAGGCCAAGAGACAGGGAGTTAGAGACTGACAAAAACCAGATACTGGGAGTCAAGGCAGGCTGGAGACAGGGAGGAGCGCATGGAACTTACCTGTCATGACGATGCCCCCTTCACAGCACTCTTTGGAGGCAGCATCTGAGCATCAGTCGGCAGCGCCACCAGCACTGGACCTGGTTCCAAGGTTGGGGTAGAGGAATCTGTGCCCCCCCAAGCCTCCTCTGACAGTGGCCGAGACCCTGGCAACCTCACCAGTGATCCAGTCTTCCTCGTCATCCCCAGATGAGGTGGTTGTGGGACCTTCGAGAGCTAGCCCACCGGATGACTTCAGGGAGCATCAAGCCCTTCTCTGGCGTGTGGCTGAGAACTTGGGGCTCAAGGTGCAGGAGATGGCAGAATAGGAGAACACCCTCTTCAATGTCCTCTCAGCCTGTATGCCCACCCGGGTCTCCCTGCCTGTGTATGAGGGTGTCATATATATAAAGGGAAGGGTAACCACCTTTCTGTATACAGTGCTATAAAATCCCTCCTGGCTAGAGGCAAAATCCTTTTACCTGTAAAGGGTTAAAAAAGCTCAGGTAATCTGGCTGGCACCTGACCCAAATGACCAATGAAGAGACAAGATACTTTCAAATCTGGAGGGGGGGGGAAGGCTTTTGTCTGTCCGTGTGATGCTTTTGCTGGGAACAGATCAGGAATGTAAGCCTTACGACTCCTGTAAAGTTAGTAAGTAATCTAGCTAGAAAATGCGTTAGATTTTCTTTTGTTTAATGGCTTGTAAAATAAGCTGTGCTGGAGGGAATGTGTATTCCTGTTTTTGTGTCTTTTTGTAACTTAAGGTTTTGCCTAGAGGGATTCTCTATGTTTTGAATCTGATTACCCTGTAAAGTATTTACCATCCTGATTTTACAGAAGTGATTATTTTACCTTTTCTTTAAATAAAATTCTTCTTTTAAGAACCTGATTGATTTTTCATTGTTCTTAAGATCCAAGTGTGTGGGTCTGTGTTCACCTGTACCAAGTGGTGAGGATATTATTATCAAGCCTTCCACAGAAAGGGGGTGTAGGGCTTAGGGTGATATTTTGGGGGGATAGGACTCCAAGTGGTCTCTTTCCCTGTTCTTTGTTTAAAACGCTTGGTGGTGGCAGCATACTGTTCAAGGTAAAGGCAAAGTTTGTACCTTGGGGAAGTTTTTAACCTAAGCTGGTAAGAATAAGCTTAGGGGGTCTTTCATGTGGGTCCCCACATCTGTACCCTAGAGTTCAGAGTGAGGAAGGAACCTTGACAGAGGGGGTTCTCAAAATAGCCAAGGCCTTGTGGCAGACCCCTTCCTCCATCCCTCCCACCTCGAAACAGGCTGAGAAAATGGATTTTGTGCTGGCCAAAGGTTTCAAATACCTTTTATACCCACCCCCGGGCTCGCTGGTTGTTTCTGCGACCAACGAGAAGGACAAGCAGGTTCATACCTCCTTGTCTGCCAAACACAAAGAGGCCAAGAAACTTGATTTATTTGGGAGAAAAGTTTACTCAACCACCAGCCTGCAATTCCAGGTGGTGAAGCATCATGCCCTGTTGGGCCGGTACAATTTTAATCTCTGGGATGGTCTCAAAAAGTTCCAGGACTCCCTCCCTCAGGGTCTGGCCCAAGAGTTTGGCACCCTGTTAGATGAGGGTACTACGGCGGCCAGATGTTCCCTCCAGATGGAATGGGATGCGGTGGCCGTGGCAGCAAGGATGGTCATATCGGCAGTGATCATGTGACTCAACTCCTGGCTCCACACGGTGGGCCTCTCCCAGGAGATGCAGACCTCAGTTCAGGACCTCCCTTTAGATGGAGTTGGTCTGTTCTCTGATCAAACAGATGCCAGGCTGCACGGGTTGAAGACACTAGAGCTACCCTTCACTTCTTGGGCATGCACATGCCACAATTAGCCAGAAAGCCCTTCTATCCACTGCCGCCTTCAAGACCCTGGCAACCACATCAAGGCTCTACAAGGAGAAGGGCCACTAGTTTTAGTCACCGCTGCCTTTCTTCCTTCTGCTTGCCCACGCAGCCTGGTCCTGCCTAACACCTTGGGGGCCAGAAGCGATCATTTTCAGGATGTGCCGAGAGCGTCACCCCAGTCAGTCTACCAGATCCTACCCATCTTTTCTTCAACTGCCTCTCTCTTCCGTTCGGCCTGGTCGCAGGTTAAGTCAGACCACTGGGTCCTGGGCATAGTAGCTCTGGGCTATACCCTGCAATTCTTGGGCAGATCTCAGTAGCAGGTGCAGTCCACCTGCAGCAACCTGAGCCTGTTAATAAACACATAAAAGTCCACATTAATGCCAGTCCAGCACATAGAGTTTATCAGAGCAGTTCTCGAGTCCATGTGGGCCAACGCCTTCCTCCTGGAAGCATGTTTTCATGCCATGTCAGACCTGATCTCCCCCATGAAGAGCCATCCGCTCACCACAGCCCACACATGCCTGCGACTGACAGACCACATGGCTGCATGCACATACATGGTCAGCCATGCCCGACTTCATCTGCTGCCTCTGCCGGCATGGCTGGCCTCGGTCTATGTCCCCAGTGGCACGACCTAGACCAAGTGGTCATGGTGCCGAGCCATGTCCTCTCATCCCTGGACTGGTGGCTGGATCCCAGGTTGGTGCTGCAGGGAGTTCCCTTTGCAACCCTGTCTCTGTCACTCACCCTGGTCTCGGACGTGTCAGATCTGGGCTGGGGAGCCCATCTGGGTGAGCTCAACACCCAGGGCCTCTGTCTATAAAATGATCTAGCCCTTCATATCAATGTCAGGGAGCTCAGAGCGATTCGCCTGGCCTGCCAGGAGTTCTTATCCCACCTAAAAGGCAAGGTTGTACACGTCCTGATGGACAATGCCGCCGTGACGTATTATATCAATAGGCAGGGAGGCACCAGGTCTTCGGCCATTTGTTGGTAGGCGCTCAGCCTCTGGGACTTTTGTGTGCAGCATACCATTCATCTGGTAGCCGCCCACCTGCCTGGAAGCAAGAACATCAGTAGGACCTTCTCGTCTCACCATGAGTGGTTCCTCCACCCGGAGGTAGTCAGCCTAATCTTCTGCAGGTGGGGGACTCCCTGGCTGGACCTGTTTGTGTCCAGACAGAACAGAAAGTGCCATGTGTTCTGGTCTCTGCAGGGCAAGGACAAGGGCTTCCTGTCACACGCCTTCCTGATTCCCTGGTCTGGAGCGCCGATGTATGTCTTCCTGCCGGTGCCATTGATCCACAGGGTCCTGCTAAAGGTGAAGCAAGACAAAGCATCTGCTATCCTTATAGCCCTAGGGTGGCTTTGTCAGCACTGGTTTGGCATGCTGCTGAGTCTTTTGGCAGCCACCCCACTGTAGCTACCTCTTCAGCTGGAACTGCTGTCCCAGAACTATGGCAATCTGCTGCATCTGAACCTGATGACTCTGCACTTGGCTGCTTCATGGCTAAGCATTGATAAATGGGAGTGCTCCCCTGGGAGTCAGCAAGAAACCCTCCACCAGGGCTAACTATGTGGCAAAGTGGAAGCAGTTCATGTGTTGGGCCTCCAACCGACACTTTAGCGCGGAAGAGGCACCGCTGCAGCACATCCTGGACTATTTGCTGCACCTTAAGCTCCAGGGCCTGTTGATATCCTCAGTCAAGGTTCACCTGGTGACCATTTCAGCATTTTACCCTTCGCTTCAAGGCAGGTCATTCTTTCCCATCCCATGATGGCATGGTTCCTGAAAGGTCTGGATCACCTCTACTGGCATGTCTGGGAACCAGTCCCCCTTTGGGACCTGAATCTTGTGCTGTCAAAGCTCATGGGTCCCCGCTTCAAACCCTTGGCTTCCTGCTCCCTCCAGTTTCTCTCCAGGAAGGTCTCCTTCTTGGTCACTATAACTTTGGCTGGTAGGGTGTCCAATATCAGGGTGCTCTCATCGAAGCCGCCTTATAAATCTTCTGTAAGGATAAGGTCCAGCTGCATCAGCACCGGTCTTTCTGCCCAAGGTTGTCTCCCAGTTTCATACTGGTCAAGACATATACTTACCGGTCCTTGGTCCAAAGCCTCATGCGACGGATGAGGAATGCAAGCTTCATACCCTGGACGTCAGATGGGCTCTGGCTTACATAGATAGAACAAAACCATTCTGTAAGTCAACACAGCTGTTCTGTTGCTGTCGCAGACAGGATAAAGGGTTGCCCAGTATCTGCCCAGAGAATCTTGTCTCGGATCATGGCCTGCATCCACTACTGTTATGAGCTGGTGAAGGTGCCCCTGCTGGCAATCGTGAGGTCCCACTCGACTAAGGAGCAGGCATCATTGACAGCCTTCCTGACGCAGGTGCTGATCCAAGAAATCTGTCGGGCTGCCACCTGGTCATACGTCCACATTTTTGGATCTCATTACACACTTACCAGTAAGCTTGAGATGACGCTGCCTTTGGCAGGGCAATACTGCAAGCTGCAAGACTGTGAACTTGAAGCCCCCCTCCTAGGATACTGCTTGTGAGTCATCTAGAATGGAATCGACATGATCAAGCACTCAAAGAAGAAAAATGATTGCCTTTTGTAACTGTTGCTCTTTGAGATGTGTTGCTCATGTCCATTCCATTACCCGCCTCCTGCCCCTCCGTCGGAGTTGTCGGCAAGAAGGAACTGAGAGTATCTAGGGCCGGTGGTGCCTGATATATAGTGGCATGAACGCGGCACTCCAGAGGGTGCCACTGCCGAAGCTATAGATACCACTAAGGCAAAGATCGCCAATGGAATGGACATGAACAACACATCTCAAAGAACAACATTTACAAAAGGTAGGTAACTATTTTTTCTCATCCGAGCCAGGTAAATCCATGATCTCTCCACGTCTCTTTCCCCACACCTTTACCCTGAGCTGCTTTCCTGGGGTCTCAGTGCCCTCAATATCAGAGACCTTTCCCCGGAGAAAGGGGGACGATTCTGCAGCTGGAAGGATGGCTGGATGGGCAGACAGATGGAGGCGAGTGGATCTGTGGAGACGGATGGCTAGATTGTCCTGTCTCACAGCTGGGGATGCTGAGGAACCAAGAGGGGAATTAGCCCCCCTGCATAGAGCGGTGCCTCCTGGATCTTGTCTCCCTGTGCCTCACTGAGGCCCTGGCTGCACTAGGGGTTGATTCTGGATCTTCCCAGTGCTTCCCCATCTGGTTCCCTTCGTTTGACCACACTCCTGTCCGTGTTATTTCGTTAGTTGTCCCCCGTAATTATTTGGTTTCCAGGTCCTGTGGACCCCCCTCTTAGGCTGGGGGGGATCCTTTAGCAGTGGGCGGGCTTTGCCTGCCCACTTCCTGGATCCCAATAAGGCTACCCCAGTCCAACCCCACTAGTGGGTTAGATGGGGCATGTCAAGGTTCCTTCCCCACTCTGAACTCTAGGGGACCTGCATGAAAACCCCCTAAGCTTATTTTTACCAGCTTAGGTTAAAACTTCCCCAAGGTACAAACTATTATACCTTTTGCCCTTGGACTTTTTTTGCTGCCACCACTAAGTGTCTAACAAATATATATAACAGAGAAAGAGCCCGCTTGGAAACGTCTTTCCCCCCAAAATCCTCCCAAACCCTACACCCCCTTTCCTGGGGAAGGCTTGATAAAAATCCTCACCAATTTGCATAGGTGAACACAGACCCAAATCTTTGGATCTCAAAAACAATGAAAAAAGCAATCAGGTTCTTAAAAGAAGAATTTTAATTGAAGAAAAAGTAAAAGAATTACCTATGTAAAATCAGGATGGTAAATAACTTACAGGGTAATCAGATTCAAAACATAGAGAATCCCTCTAGACAAAACCTTAAGTTACAAAAAGACACAAAAACAGGAATATCCATTCCATTCAGCACAGCTTATTTTCTCAGCCATTTAAACAAAACAGAATCTAACGCATATCTAGCTAGATTACTTACCAAGTTCTAAGACTCCATTTCTTTCTGTTCCCGGCAAAAGCATCACACAGACAGAGAGAACCTTTGTTTCTCCCCCCTCCAGCTTTGAAAGTATCTTGTCTCCTCATTGGTCATTTTGGTCAGGTGCCAGCGAGGTTATCCTAGCTTCTTAACCCTTTACAGGTGAAAGGGTTTTTCCTCTGGACAGGAGGGATTTTAAAGGTGTTTACCCTTCCCTTTATATTTATGACAGGGCAGATGAGACTCTATGGTCACCCTCCATGGGGTGTGCCCCCCTGAGCTGAGCCAGCTCCCCACAATCACCCTTGGTCTCTGCTCTGAGCCCCCAGCTTTCTGGAAGGAGTCTGCAAGCTGAGCACAGGGTCCTGGGAGTGTGTGTCTTCCTAGGACCAGATGGAGAGGACTCTCAGCCATGCTGCCAACAGCCCCATTGACCTGTTCTGCAGCCATGGCCCATTGCAAACTCTTGCCCTTCCGCCCATCCACCCTTGGCCTCCCCAGGCTCCCTGCCCCTATCAGCGGGGCCAGGCCTTGGAGAGGAGTTGAGGGAGTGGGGACTCTGCTGGGTCAGGCCTTGGAGAGGAGTTGGGAGTATGGTTGCCAACTTTCTAATTGCACATCACCGAACACCCTTGCCGAACCCCTGCCGTGAGGCCCCGCCCCCTGTCCCACCCCTTCTCCGAGTCTCCACCTCCACTCACTCCATCCCTCCTCCCTCTGTCGCTCACTCTCCTTCACCCTCACTCACTCACTCATTTTTACTCGGCTGGGGCAGGAAGTTGGGGTGCGGGAGGAGGTGAGGGCTCCAGCTGGAGGTGTGGGATCTGGAGTGGGGCTGGGGATGAAGGATTTTGGGGACAGGAGGGTGCTCTGGGATGGGGCAGGGTGTTGGGGTGCAGGAGGGGGTGAGTACTTCGGCTGGGGGTGCAGACTCCAGGGTGGGGCCAGAAATGAGGGGTTTGGAGTGTGGGAGGAGGCTCAGGGATGGGGCAGGGGATTGCAGTGCAGGAGGGGGCTTGGAGTGCTGGAGGGGCTTGGGTGTGGGTGTGGGAGAGAGCACAGGGCTGAGGCAGGGGGTTGGGGAGCAGGAGGGGGTTCAGGATTACAGCAGGGGGTTGGGGCGCAGGAGCTGGTGAGGTGTGCGGGCTCTGGGCGGTGCTGATCTCAGGCAGCTCCCACGAAGTGGTGTCATGTCCCTCCAGCTCCGAGGAGGAGGGGCAAGCCAGGGGGCTCTGCGCTCTGCCCCTGTCTGCAGGCACCACTTCCGCAGCTCCCATTGGCCGTGATTCCCAAGTGCCACCTCCACAGCTCTCGTTGGCCATGATTCCCGGCAAATGGGAGCTGTGGAGGTGGTGCTTGGGACAGGGAGAGCCCATGGAGCCCCCATGGCCGTCCCTGTTCCTAGGAGCCGGTGGGACATGCCGGCTACTTCCTGGGAGCCATGCAGTCAGGTAGGGTGCCTGCCAGCCCTGCTGCACTGCCAACCAGACTTTTAACAGTGCTGACTGGAGCCGCCAGTGTCCCTTTTTGACTGGGTGTTCCACTCCAAAACCGGACACCTGGCAACCCTAGTTGCAGGGGAGGGGCCTGCACTTGGCTGGATCCTGGAGGGGAGGTGTGGGGGCTGCTCTGGACTGGGCCCTAGAGGGGAGCTGGGGGGGTTACACTGGGCCAGGCCCTGGAGGGGAGTTGGGTGTGGAGGAGGGCTGCTCTGAGCTGGGTCCTGCCAGGGACAGGAATTGTGCCCAGTGCTGCATCATGTGTGTGTGTCACGCTGTGTTACACACGGGGTGGATTGTGTGTGTGTGTGTGTGGGGGGGGGGTTTGTGCTGCCCTGACCCCACCCTCCATTGTGTAGGCCAGAGTTTCAGCCAAGGGCTCTATGCCCTGTCTACAGCATCAGGGTGGTGAGGTCGGCCTTGGGCTCTGTCATCTGTTGCCAGCCTCAGGGGGGCGAGGTTGCCCAGGGCTCTAAGCCCTGTGACCGGCTGCACGGTGATGGAGCTGGGGGCATGGGGAACAGCTGCTTGTGGCCTAGGATGGTGGACTGAGGGGACCCATCTCTGGAGCAGGGAGCTGAGCAGCAGCAAGGGGTGGAAGCTGAGTGGCTGTTCCCCAACCTGGGATACATTGTTCCCCCAGAGCCAGCCTCGCTGGAGCCTTTCCAAGGGGCAGGAGGTCCCTCGTAGGGAGATGCTGGGAGACCTGGGGCCAGGGCAGCTGGGAGCAGTGAGGCCTGGACTCTCACCTGCCCCTTGCCCAGCCTCTCTCCACATCTCTCCAGTGGCCCCAGCTCCATGGGACACCCAGCCCCCTGAGAGCAGAGGCTCTTGGGCTGGTGCAGGAGGAGGGGCTGGCTGCTGCCGTGTGGGGAGGCAGTGGGGTCCTGAATGGGGGAATGCAGCACAGAGAGACCAGAGACTTAGGGATGCTTGGAAGCTTTATTGGTGCCAATCACAGCGATAGCCAGACCCAGGCAAAAGTGCCAGCGCAAGAGGATCCACCCTCGACCCACTGCAGAACTGCCTCCCCTGCCCCCCCAAAACTCCAACTAGGAAGTCAGGACTCCTGGGTTCCATCCCTGGCTCTGTGAGGGGAGCAGGGTGTGGTGGTTAGAGCAGGGGGCAGGGAGCCAGAATGCCTGGGTTCTGTCCCCAGCTCAGGGAGGGGAGCAGGTTAAGTAGTTATAGCAGAGGTGGAGGGAGGGGGACAGGGCATCAGCACTGCGGGGTTCTAGTCAAAACTCCAAGAATGTAGTTAGAGAATGGGCCAAAACTCCTGTTTTTTTTTTTTTTTTAGTTTTTTTCCCCCCTGGCTCAGCCACTGACTTCTGTGTGACTTTGGGTGGGTCCTTTCCCTCCTCTGTTCCTCTGTTTCTGATTTTGTAGACTGGGGCTACTGCCCCAACCTAGTTTTGGGGGTTTAGGTTGGGGAGCTCTATGGAAAGGCCAGCATTACCATGAGGGATGCTGCTGCCCAGGCTGGGAATCCAGCTCCACCAGGCCATGGCAAGAGCAGCTGAGCCTGGCCCTCCTGCATCCCAACAACCCAGGCTCCTGCTGGTTGGGCAGAGACTGACTCCAGCCCCAGGGTGGGTGGGTGTGGACCCAGGATCCTGGGGAAGGAAGAGGGGATGTTGTACTCTCCTCTTGCGGAAGCAGCACCCCTTGGAGGGCAAAGAGCCCAGCAAAGCAAGAGAAGCCGAGTATGGCAGAACCATGGCAAGTGCCCCCCTCCATTCTCCATGGGGTGTTATCCGAAAAAGTCTTCGGTGGAAAATGGCAAGATGTCATCCAAGCACTCATTGTCTGCTACGGTCCCGTTGCATCTCATGCAGCTGGGTAGGTCGAAGAAGCAGCGGAACAGGGGCATGGGGATCCGGCGCCAGGCCTCCCACACCTTAGTTTTGCCCTTGTTTGTATCCTCCCTGTAAGCATACTTGAAAGCAAAGGCTTGGAAACGGGGGTCGAAGCCCTGCAGGCTGTGCTGCAGGTCTGACAAGATGTATGTGGGGCTGTCAGGGTTCAGGCAATGGTCCAGGCAGGGCGAGATCAGGGAGAAGAAGATGAAGCAGCTATTGTTGGGTGGATACTGCTGGCTCTGGGTGGCCAGGAACCCTTCCAGGAAGTTGCCCCCAAAGACAGGTTTGTTGATGGTGCCCACCAGCACAGCCTCTGCGTGCCAGGTCGTATGCTCAACCTGCTGCAAAATGGCCACCATGAAGTTGTCCTGGTTGATGTAGAAGTATTGATCCAGTTTTCCCTGGGCCCGGACATCAAGCAGCCTGTCCTGGATGGCGGCACCTTCCTGCTCTGCGATGGCTGGTTGCTGGCAGGCTGGGCGGGGCAGCAGTGTGGCCACTGCGTACTGGGGGGTATCATTCATGCCCCTAGAGCCAAAGCCAGACAAAATCCGAAGAGGGGAGAAGGCACCACCAGCTAACCAGCCCCACTGCTACTCTGACAGCCCCCCACTGCCTGGGACATGTACCAACCAAGTTTACCCCAGGGCACGTGCCAACCAATCCCTCTCCCCCTCCCTATGGCCCCTACCAGCCAACCCCTCCCCTGGATGCCTGACAGCCAACCCCTTCCAGGGCATCTGCCAGCTAACCGCCCCACCCCCATGGGGCACCCTGGGATCTGTGAAGGCAGCAGATGTGGAGCCAGGAATGGGTTGGGGACTGGATGGAGACAACAGTCCCAGGGAATTCAGAGTGAAGGCTGCACCCTTCCCCCCGCCCATGCATGACTCTGCTCCCTCCCCCCCATGGTCCATAGGGGCCAGCTGGTCCATCAGTACCCCAGACTGCTGGCCCCTTTTCCTCTGTACCCCCAGCTGCCCTGTTCCCTGCTGGTTCTTGTCCATAGCTCAGCTTGTGGGCCTTGCCCAGGAGCAGCCTGGCACCATGTGCATGGGACGGTCTCTCTGACAGCCCCTGTGGAGGGGTTCAGAGGGGCCCACTAACCTGTCAGAACCAGCCTGGCCCAGCCAGTCACTCACCTCTTGACGTGTATGAGGAACCTAGTCAGCGCTTCTTCATTGATACCTGTGGGCAGCAGGCTGTTGTCCTCGATGCCCCAGACTGGCTGGGTGCCCAGGCCCAGCAGGACAGCAGTACCTAGCACCAGCAGCCCCAGGCTGGCTCTGGGATGCTGCAGGGGCAAGGCAGACTGGGGTCAGGGGGACACAAGGGTGTGATTGTTTGGGGTCAGGGTTCAACCGCCCCCCGCCCCCCTCCCCGCCGAGATGGGATCAGCTGCTGCGGCTCATGGGCTGAACCAGAGACAGCCCCAGATGGAGACAGACCCCCCAACCCCAGACGGCTGGACTGGGGTGAGAGGGGCTGCCCTGGGCAGACAGAACTCCCATGGGGCCAGAGGTAGGTGGGGGGCAGAGGGGATTTCCCTGGGGCTCCAGGGAGAGGTGGGGGAGGGCAGAGGGAACTTCCATGAGGCAGGAGGAGGTGGAGGGCAGAGGTGTGTGATGCTGTATGGTTGAAATGTGACCGTGTATATCATTGATATTTCCACTGTTAGACAGTTGCAACAAATCTTATACAAAGTACGCCATGTAAGGTGTCAATGGAAAAGTTATGATTTGCTAAGTATGATTATCCTATTTAAACACATGTATCATTTTTGTATCTGAAGTTATGAATATTGGCTATATACCTGTATCACCATTGTGTTTGTTCCGGGGTAACACCCAGAAGATAGTTTACATCCAGTCTAGGCAGAACACTGTGAATAGAATTTTCAAGATTGATTGCCCATGAAGGACACTTAATTCTCACAATGGGCCATAGCAGAAATTCATCCTGCCCAGTAAGTCTTCCTGTAGGTACCTTGGTATGGATACAGTCAATGGCTACCCCCTGTGAGTCAGCTAGCCATGAAGTAAGGATAGGGTTGCCAGGCATCCGGTTTTCGGTCCCTGTGGCCCATAGGCAAATGGAAGGCCATGGAGGCTCCCCGCTCTGCCCCCGCCCCAATTGCTGGCTCTGCAGCCCCCATTGGCCGGGAGCCGTGACCAATGGGAGCTGCAGGGGCAGTGCCTGCAGGTACAAGAGCAGCGCATGGAGCCTTCCTGGCCTTCCATTTCCCTAGGGGCCACAGGGAACTAGTGGTCACTTCCTGGGAGCTGCAGTAAGTGCCGTCAGGACCCTATAGCCCCTTCCACACCCCAACCCCCTACCCCAACCCTGAGCCCCCTCCTTCACTCCAAACCCTTCATCCCTAACCCCACCCCAGATCCCACACCCCCAGCCAGAGCCCTCACCCCCCTCCCTGCACCCCAACCCCCTGCCCCAGCCCAGTGAAAGTGAGTGAGGGTGGGGGACAGTGAGTGTCAGAGGGAAAGGGATGGTGTGAGAAGGGGACGGGGCCTTGGAGAAGGGGCAGGGCAGGGATGGGGCCTCAGGGAGGGGTGAGGTGTGGGTGTTTGGTTTTGTATGATTAGAAAGTTGGCAACCCTATGTAAGGATATGTGACATGCTCTTGTGCCAATAACTTTCCATAGACAGTCTCTAGGCTTTGTTTGGGACAGTATAATTTCAGGCACATGGCGGAGGATATAAAAGACCCCTGGAGTGACTCCATTTTCCTCTTCCCTGATTCTCTGGACTGTGAATTTACAACTAAAAGGAGCATCTTGAACTAAGGACTGAGGACCATCCAATCTTTTGGAAGTTACCAGAAACTTTACAAGCCAGCAGTCTATAACATGACTACTACAAACGTGATATAAGAACATTGCCATTAGTGTATGTATATGATCTATTAACCACTTAAACTCTTTTTCTTTTCTCTTATTAATCAATTGTTAGATTTTAGTTACTAAAGGATTGGCAACAGTGTGATTATTGTGTGAGATCTGAGTTATACATTGACCTTGGTGTGTGAACTGCAGAGAGGCTAACAGAGGGAGTTTGACTGGGATCTGTCTGAGAGGAGCTACTCAAAGTGCTGCATTAGGGGGACCGTGTTGGTGAGTATCTGAGTGTCTGTTGCGGGGACAGTTAGCCAGTTTGTCAATTTGACCATATACTTGATTGTTTGAGAAGTGTGAATTTGGAGTGCTTTGTTCCAGATGGGCCTGACAGTTATAAAAAGGCAGCCAGCTGCGAACCAGCTGAGTGGCGAACAGCAGAGAGGCTAAAACAGGGAGTTTGACTGGGATCTCGCCTGGGGAGAGCCCACTGAGGCTTTCATCTTGCAGGCTTCTCTGAGTAGTTACTGCATCAGCTGAGGAAGCCCTTAGAAGCTCTTAGAAGGAAGATACTAGGGATGGTGAGCGATTAGCTGTTGTGACCTGCACAGGATGTGCCATGTTTGTCTTTCTTCCACAGGACAGAAGCGACTTTGTCTGTACAAAGTGCAAGCTGGTCTCCAAATTGGAAGAGAAGGTTCAAGGTCTGGAGAAACAAGTATCGACCCTGCGTTGCATAAGAGAAAATGAAGATTTCCTGGACAGATGTCAGGATATACTTCTGCAGGCACAACATTCTGAAGGATCAGAGCAGACTGTGCAGCGGGGACAGAAGGCTGGTGAAGAAAATTGGCAGCATGTGACCTCCAGAAGAAGAAAGAGGAGCATCCATGTACCAGCAACGCAGATACAGGTAAGTAACCGTTTTCATGTTCTCTCCACAGGTACTAATGTGGCAAGTGGACTAGATAATACAGCTGAGAGAAGAGAGCAGAAGGAGACTCCACCAATTGGAAGGCATGAGATGCACTGTCCTAGAGATGGGGGTTCCACGACCACCGCTCCCAAGAGAAGGAGGCGGGTGGTGGTGGTCAGGGACTCCCTCCTCAGGATGACAGAGTCATCTATCTGCTGTCCCGACCCGGAAAACTGAGAAGTCTGGTGCTTCCCAGGAGCTAGGATTCACAATGTGATGGAGAGACTGATGAGACTCATCAAACCCTCAGATCACTACGCCTCCCTGCTTCTCCATGTGGGCACTAATGATACTGTCAACAACGACCTTGAGCGGATCACTGCAGACTACGTGGCTCTGGGAAGAAGGATAAAGGAGTTTGAGGCACAAGTGGTGTTCTCATCCATCCTCCCCATGGAAGGAAAAGGCCCGGGTAAAGACCATCAAATCATGAAAGTCAACGAATGGCTACGCAGGTGGTGTTGGAGAGAAGGCTTTGGATTCTTTGACCATGGGATGGTGTTCCAAGAAGGAGGAGTGCTAGGCAGAGAGAGGCTCCACCCAATGAAAAGAGGGAAGAGCATTTTCGCAAGCAGGCTGGCTAACCTAGTGAGGAGGGTTTTAAACTAGGTTCACTGGGGGAAGAAGACCAAAGCCCTGAGGTAAGTGGGGAAGCGGGATACTAGCAGGAAGCACGAGCAGGAGAGCTCAAGAGGGGAGGACTCCTGCCTCATACTGAGAAAGCGGGACAATCAGCAAGTTATCTTAAGTGGCTATACACAAATGCAAGAAGCCTGGGAAACAAGCAGGGAGAACTGGAAGTCCTGGCAAAGTCAAGGAATTATGATGTGATTGGAATAACAGAGACTTGGTGGGATAACTCACATGACTGGAGTACTGTCATGGATGGATATAAACTATCCAGGAAGGACAAGCAGGGCAGAAAAGGTGGGGGAGTTTCACTTTATGTAAAAGAGCAGTATGACTGCTCAGAGTTCAGATATGAAACTGCAGAAAAACCTGAGAGTCTCTGGATTAAGTTTAGAAGTGTGAGCAACAAGGGTGATGTCGGAGTGGGAATCTGCTATGGACCACCGGATCAGGGAGATGAGGTGGACGAGGCTTTCTTCAGGCAGCCAACGGAAGTTACTAGACCACAGGCCCTGGTTCTCATGGGGGACTTCAATCACCCTAATATCTGTTGGGAGAGCAATACAGCAGTGCAAAGACAATCCAGGAAGTTTTTTGAAAATGTAGGGGACAATTTCCTGGTGCAAGTACTGGAGAAACCAACTAGGGGCACAGCTCTTCTTGACCTGCTGCTCACAAACAGGGAAGAATTAGTAGGGGAAGTAAAAGTGGATGGGAACCTGGGAGGCAGTGACCATGAAATGGTCGAGTTCAGGATCCTAACACAAGGAAGAAAGGAGAGCAGCAGAATACGGACCCTGGACTTCAGAAAAGCAGACTTTGACTCCCTCAGGGAACTGATGGGCAAGATCCCCTGGGAGAATAACATGATGGGGAAAGGAGTCCAGGAGAGCTGGCTGTATTTTAAAGAATCCTTATTGAGGTTACAGGGACAAACCATCCCGATGAGTAGAAAGAATAGTAAATATGGCAGACAACCAGCTTGGCTTAACAGTGAAATCCTTGCTGATTTTAAATACAAAAAAGAAGCTTACAAGAAGTGGAAGATTGGACAAATGACCAGGAATGAGTATAAAAATATTGCTCGGGGATGCAGGAGTGAAATCAGGAAGGCCAAATCACACCTGGAGTTGCAGCTAGCAAGAGATGTTAAGAGTAACAAGAAGGGTTTCTTCAGGTATGTTAGCAACAAGAAGAAAGTCAAGGAAAGTGTGGGCCCCTTACTGAATGAGGGAGGCAACCTAGTGACAGAGGATGTGGAAAAAGCTAATGTACTCAATGCTTTTTTTGCCTCTGTCTTCACGAACAAGGTCAGCTCCCAGACTACTGCACTGGGCAGCACAGCATGGGGAGGAGGTGACCAGCCCTCTGTGGAGAAAGAAGTGGTTCGGGACTATTTAGAAAAGCTGGACGTGCACAAGTCCATGGGGCAGGATGCGTTGCATCCGAGAGTGCTAAAGGAGTTGGCGGATGTGATTGCAGAACCATTGGCCATTATCTTTGAAAACTCATGGCGATCGGGGGAGGTCCCGGACGACTGGAAAAAGGCTAATATAGTGCCCATCTTTAAAAAAGGGAAGAAGGAGGATCCTGGGAACTACAGGCCACCTCAGTCCCTGGAAAAATCATGGAGCAGGTCCTCAAGGAATCCATTCTGAAGCAGTTAGAGGAGAGGAAAGTGATCAGGAACAGTCAGCATGGATTCACCAAGGGCAAGTCATGCCTGACTAATCTAATTGTCTTGTATGATGAGATAACCTGGCTCTGTGGATGAAGGGAAAGCAGTGGACGTGTTGTTCCTTGACATTAGCAAAGCTTTTGACACGGTCTCCCACAGTATTCTTGCCAGCAAGTTAAAGAAGTATGGGCTGGATGAATGTACTATAAGGTGGATAGTAAGCTGGCTAGATTGTCGGGCTCAACGGGTAGTGATCACTGGCTCCATGTCTAGTTGGCAGCTGGTATCAAGTGGAGTGTCGCAAGGGTCGGTCCTCGGGCCGGTTTTGTTCAATATCTTCATAAATGATCTGAAGGATGGTGTGGATTGCACCCTCAGCAAGTTTGCAGATGACACTAAACTTGGAGGAGAGGTAGATACGCTGGAGGGTAGGGATAGGATACAGAGGGACCTAGACAAATTGGAGGATTGGGCCAAAAGAAATCTGATGAGGTTCAACAAGGACAAGTGCAGAGTCCTGCACTTAGGACGGAAGAATCCCATGCACCGCTACAGACTAGGGACCGAATGGCTCGGCAGCAGTTCTGCAGAAAAGGACCTAGGGGTTACAGTGGACGAGAAGCTGGATATGAGTCAACAGTGTGCCCTTGTTGCCAAGAAGGCCAATGGCATTTTGGGATGTATAAGTAGGGGCATTGCCAGCAGATCGAGGGACGTGATCGTTCCCCTCTATTCGACACTGGTGAGTCCTCATCTGGAGAACTGTGTCCAGTTTTGGGCCCCGCACTACAAGAAGGATGTGGAAAAATTGGAAAGAGTCCAGCAGAGGGCAACAAAAATTATTAGGGGACTGGAACACATGAGTTATGAGGAGAGTCTGAGGGAACTGGGGATGATTAGTCTTCAGAAGAGAAGAATGAGGGGGGATTTGATAGTTGCTTTCAACTACCTGAAAGGGGGTTCCAAAGAGGATGGCTCTAGACTGTTCTCAGTGGTAGCAGATGACAGAACAAGGAGTAATGATCTCAAGTTGCAGTGGGGGAGATTTAGGTTGGATATTAGGAAAGAACTAGGAGGGTGGTGAAGCAATGGAATGGGTTACTTAGGGAGGTGGTGGAATCTCCTTCCTTAGATGTTTTTAAGGTGAGGCTTGACAAAGCCCTGGCTGGGATGATTTAGTTGGGGGTCGGTCCTGCTTTGAGCAGGGGGTTGGACTAGATAACCTCCTGATGTCCCTTCCAACCCTGATATTCTATGATTCTGTGATTGTATGTTGCTGATTTCTTGACATCAGAAGAACCCTTTGTTTGCTAAAATTGATTTTCAATAATCGGTTTCAGAGTAGCAGCCGTGTTAGTCTGTATTTGCAAAAAGAAAAGGAGTACTTGTGGCACCTTAGAGACTAACCAATTTATTTGAGCATAAGCTTTCATGAGCTACAGCTCATCCGATGAAGTGAGCTGTAGCTCATGAAAGCTTATGCTCAAATAAATTGGTTAGTCTCTAAGGTGCCACAAATACTCCTTTTCTTTTTTCAATAATCACTCATCATTATGCCTAAGGAGACTGAATTTTGACTTCTTGTCTATTAATGTGGTGAGACAGAAGCTTACTTTTGTTATTGGCTTGGTATAATCAGTACTGGGTTTACAATGACACAGGGCCCACACCAGCACCCCGACTGTGGCTCCACTCCTGCTCCACCTCTTCCCTGAGTCCCCACCGACCGCTCACTTCTCTCTGCCCCCTCCCAACACTGTTGCTCACCCTTAAGTTAGGAAAAAAGTGATGGCTTCATAGCCTCCGGTGCCTCCCTCTTGCCAGGTGTCCAGTTTTTGATCGGAAAGTCTGGTTGGAAAGCGAACCCGGCAGTGTCCAGTCAACACTGCCAACCAGACACTAAAAATCCAGTTACAGGAGTAACTACAATCAGCCTCCTGCCAGGAGGGTGGGAAGTGCAACTGCTGCAGCCTGGAGGAGCTGTAGCTCAGCTGGAGAGACAGAGAACTGGCTCCCAAGGATCCGGCTCTGGTGGAGAAAGGTAGGTACTAGCTCTGTGCTGCCGCAGGCGGGATCCTGTCCATCCCCTCACCCCCACCCCGCTGTGCTTGTTCCTGGCCCCTGCCTCACTCTGGCGACCAAACTGGGCAAAGCCCTGCCAGTCCAGAAATGAAGGAATAGTGATAGATGAAGGCAAAAAAAAAAAATCCCCAAACCACCCTCTTCAGTGCAGTCAGAAGAGCATTAGATATTCCTTTTCTATTGTTGTTACTGGAAGTTGTGCATTTTATCCTCTGTGCAGATATTGAAATCTCAAGGATTTGCATTCTAATCCTTCTCTGGTATGTACACAATATAAGGCTTTGTTTAATAATTTTACTGTTACGTAGAGTTTGTTACCATGTCCAGAAATCTGATTTCTGGATGCCAAAGAGATTAAACACTATCTTATTTATCAGATTAAGACATTATTTAGTAATAAATGTAATTAAAATCTGGCTTTAGAAAGTGTCATGCTCTGAGCTGTCAAAAATTGCTTGGAATTATGAAGGACCAAACAAGGCTCATTTATGGGGAAAAGTTTCATGCACATTTATGCCTGCATTTCTTGGAAGTGGATAGTTGGTCCACGTGATTAAGTTTTCTTGTTTGTCAGAAAAGAAGTGTATGGACATATCATAGAAGCGTAGACTATCATGGTTGGAAGGGACCTCAGGAGGTCATCTAGTCCAACCCCCTGCTCAAAGCAGGACCAATCCCCAATATAAAGGCAAAGCATACAGTGACTTCTTTCACTTCGCTTAAACCCTTGGGGGAGGAGGGAGGGAGAGCAGTGAGGGGCAGGGCCTGGGGGTGGGGACAAGAGGCATGGTGGGGGGAGGTTCCAGTGCTCCTCCTGTGTCCCATGGGGGCCCACAAATATGTTTGGCGCTGGGCCTGCAAAAGGTTAATCCGGCCCTGGCTATAGTCTAACGATAGAATAACCACCAGTTTGCTGTGACTCTGCCCTGTTTCTCAGCAGTTTGTCCTGAATCTGGCATTCTCAGCTGTGACCCACTGAGGCATGGTGACAGGGGGACTCACCAGGGTTTACTTGTGGTAGAAGGAGATGGGGGCAGGGAGACTCACCAGGTTTCCGTGGGGCAGGGGCAGTTTGGGAGTCAGGGGAGACTCACCAGGGTTTCTGTGGGGCAGGAGGAAGTGGTGGGTAGGGGGACTCCACTGCAGCATGATGGGGCAGGAGAGAGGCTGGGGAGAGGGACTCACCAGGGTTTCTATGGGGCAGGAGGAGGTGGGGGAAGGGGGGACTCACCAGGGTATACTTATGGCAGGAGGAGATGCAGGGCAGGGGGATTCACCAAGGTTTCCATGGGAGGAGAAAGGGGGGACTCACTTTGGTTTCCATAGGGTAGGAGGAGGTGGGGGGTCGGCGGTCTCACCAGAGTTTCTGTGGGACATGAGGAGGTGGGGGGCAGAGGCGACTTCACTGCAGCTCTGTGGGACAGTGGAAGGGCTGGGGAGGGCAACTCACCAGGGTTTCTATGAGGCAGGAGTAGCCGGGGGGCAGAGAGGAGTCACCAGGGTTTCTATGGGGCAGGAGGAGGTGGGGTCAGGGAGGGCTCACCAGCATTTCCATGGGGCAGGAGCAGGGGGTGCCGTCACTCACTGACAGATGCTCACACCAGATTCCCAGTGATGGAATCTCAGCTCCCAGCCCCTTTCTTTATAGCCCCATTCCCCTCCCTCCCTCACTGAGGTAGGGGGGCGGTGTGGGCTCCTTCTGTTCCTGTGCCCAGCCCAGGGGAGGGCTCAGCTGCTTTATTCAATATTGACTTTAAAGGAAACTCCATGGCTGAGCCAGGTGGGGTGAAGGAGACAGCAGCAGGGATGCCCCCTCCCCCAGGGTGGCAGGGGTTGCTCCAGCACTATCCCCAGCTCCCAGGCTATAGCTGCTGGGTGGGGCTGGCAAAGCCCTGCCCCCAGGCAGTGGGTTGGGAAACAGTGCTCCACTTAAATACAGGGGGCAGCTCCCCCTCTCTCTTCAATGGGCTCAGGCTCTCAGCAGACTCAGGCAGCGTTGCTGTGTTGGTCACACCCTGGGGAGTACCCAGTCTGAGAATGATCAGCTCAGGAAAGCTCTATTTCAAATGGCTCAGAAGGGGCTTACACTGGCTCAGTAGGGGATTGTGACAGACGTGGGGCCCTGTGCTCTGACTGGTTAGAAGCACTGGGGAGAAGCATCAGCGCTCAACAGGGGGCACCATGTGGTGCTGGCTGCCACCATCCCATCCTGGCTCTGTACACTGCCTGTACACTGACCCCTCTTTGGGGCAGTCGAGCCTCTCCCCCTTTGGGATAGACCCCAGCCTGCCTGAGGACAGGGTGTGGGGGTGGAGGGGAGCGGTCCCCCAGCAGACAGCTCATGTGGGTGGCCATGGACCAGGCAGGAAGGGATGGGATGTCATGGCCGCACAGGGTGGGTGCTATGCCCCAGCTTTTAAACCGTCCCTTCGAGGAGCCCCTGCCAATCACCCTGTCCTTTGTGCTCCATCTGGGGGTCCATCAGGTAGGGGAGGGGAGACACCTCCTTCCTCTGGGTGGCTGGTTCCTGGGGTGAATGTGCTGCTCATTGGGCTTCCCATTGTCTCTTTGGCATTGAGTGTCGAGATGTGATTGCTTTGGGCAGGTTCCTTATTGACCTTTTTCTTTGCAGCCCAGCCAGTGAGGCGACCCACAACACTCAGGTCCTGTGCTGCCCCTGAGAGCAGACCTAGTCTTTTTGCCCTCACTGGTAGCAATGCAAAGTACAGAGGGAAACTGTATTCATAAAAATATTACAGAAAATTCCCAGTGTGTCACACAGGGTGATTGGGTGGGGGGCAGGGCTGCGGGTTGGGGTGCCCAGGGCCCCGGATTACCTTAGCCCAGTCTGGACATGCTGCTAGTGGTTTGACAGCCTGCGCTGTTCTCCTCTGTCCTGGGCCCAGGTGCCCTTGGCAGAAATTCTTATTGTACAGCTTATTATTTTGGGTCAGGTCTTGCTCCCCAAACCATGCCCAGACCAGGGATCCCCAGTACTGTGGTGCAGTCCCCAGCAGTGTGCTGTGTCGATGACCCCCCAAACTGGCAATGGAGGAGGTGCCAGTGCTGGAGCTGCAAGCGCCGGGGAGAGGAGGCTGGGCGGCCCTGGGTGCAGGGGCAGGTACCTTCTGCCCTAGATGCAGGAAATAGGTAAGTGGCAAGAAAAGGCAGGGAAAGGAACCAGCCCAGGGTCCCAGAGCTGATCAGTGGCAGCGCCTGGGACAGAATCTAGGTGTGCTGATCCTCAGCCTAGTGCTCTGTCTACCACACCACATCACCTAGAAGAGGTGGGGTCTAGACCAGCCCTTGAGACCCCCCCAGCTCTTGCTCTCCCTCTCTCTGTGCTTCTCCTCTGGCTGTGAGGTCCAGGATCTGCCACATTCCCGGATCCTGTCATTCAGACCCGAGGTGCCCAACCCCAGGGCAGATGGCTTTATGGCCCAGGGCGAGCAGAGTGAACAGGCTGCCGCACACCTCACCTCCAGGGAATGTGCAAAGCAGGGCGAGTCCTGGGAGCCCCACCACGAGACGTCTAGAGACGACTCCAGCGGGTCGGACCCGGCTGTGCCTGCCGATGTGGCACACGCCTGCGGGAGCTGGGAAGGGGTGTCTGACTCCTGGCAATGGGCCAGGCCCCGGGATGACGTTACCAGATCAGTGGTGAGTAAAGAGTGGGGAGTCTGCTCCCCTTTATCCCACTGAGCTCTGTCCACATTCAGGCCATGCAGCTTCCCTCCCGCAGCTTTGGCCTCCCCAGCACAGCCTTCTGGCTTGTGGGGGTGTTTGGCCCCCCAGAGGAGAACTCCGCCAGGAAACAGGGGTCTCTCTCTGCCCCATGGCCCCACTCAGAAGCTCCATGCCCCTGGCTAGGGCAGTCTCACATGCAGACACCCTCATTTCAGGGGGGATGGGCCAGCAACTAAGAGGCCTTCCAAAGCTATGGCCCTCGCGTGCCAGCTGGATGACTCTCCCCATGCTAGTCCTTGCCGAGACACCAAGCACCCCCTGGAAGGGCAGCATCTGGAATTGCCTCCTAGCAGGCAGCTCAGACACGGTCAAACTTTCTTCCAACACACAACACATCCTGGGGTCAGGATGCTTGGCCCAGGCCTGGACAACCCCTGTCACAGAGATACACAGTTCACCCCCTTCCCCTCCGTTCTCCACACCTGGACCCGTCTGTCTGTGTGGCAGCTGCCCTGGGCTGGTAGGGGTTGTGTAGGCAGGGCAGGAATTACTCAGCAAAGCCCTTGCAATTTCCCCAGGCATTTATTGGACAAGAGCCAATTCTCTGTTGTCTCTGGACAGGTCCTGCAATCAGATAGTGTTCTCCTGAATCTGGGCTGAGCTGGATGCCCTGGATTTACCACCTGTGCTATTGCCCTGCTCTGCAAACATCAACTTGCCAGTGCTATGCTTTGGGCCTCCACCCCTTGTGCGGGGAGCAGAGGAGGGCGAGCTAGCCAATAAAACCCCTCTGGCTTGTTGGACCAGTTCCACAACCAGATAGAGTTCCCCAGAACTCAGGCTGGGCTTGGGTTAAACAATAACTGAATGGGGTGAAGTTGATTTACGGCACCTGGGGATCTGGCCACGTCTGTTCAGTGCCTCTCCATTTCCCCACGCCAGTGGTATGAGAAGCGAACACAGACCCAGACCCATGCTGCAGGGACCCCTGGTTCTGTCCCCACTCCATGCCCCTAGGGTGATGCTATAAAGAGCTGAGCTGGGAGCCTGTGGTGCAGGGATCTGGCGCCCACCTGTGTCAGCAGAGACCTGGCTTCTCCCCCTGTCATCCCCAGGTAAGCGACCCCCCCCCCCCCCCGCACATAGGGGAAAGCCTGACAGCGTATGACAGACAAGCGCCCCCTTTTGGCCACTCACCAGATTGCTGTGAGGGTACTCAGCCTCTGGATCCCGGAGACTGAAGAGAGGCTGAGCCCAGTCACAGGCTCTGTCTTGGGGTCCCGGGCACACTCTCGGGGTGCAGATCTGCTGCCTAGCACCTGTCCTGGCAGCTTAGACACACAGCGCCCTACCCAGCCCCTGCAACCATGGCTGACCCGTCAGATTCCCCTACAGCTTAAATACCCCTCTGGCAGAACAGCACCCAAAGGTGGAAGCCCCGGGGGGGGAGGGGGGAGTGTCCTTCTTCACCGGTCCACCTGGGAGGTGCAGCACAGACACACAGATGCTTTGCGCATATGTCTGACACAGACCTACCCTCCGCTCCGAACCCAGCAAACATTCCTCTGCCTCGGTTTCCTCCCTGCTCAGGGCTGGAGCCGTCTGGAGCCACCCTGGGCCCTTCTGCTGCCATGCACGGCTTGTGATCCAAAACATGGGGCCTTCTCTAGCCCAGCTGACCTGCTGTGCCCTTGGCTGGGGTGTGCCCTTCGTCTCCCTTGCCCAGCGCTGCCTGTTCCCCATGGCTCTCACGAATTTCCCCGCGTGAGTCCTTTTAGAGTCGTTTGCTTTGCTACCCTCTCTTCATCCTGCTGCTCCCCACATCCCTCTCCCTTCAGACAAGGGGTGGAAGTATCTTCTCCCCGCTTCAGCAACCCCAACACAGTGCAGAGAGGCTCCCTGAACCAGCCCACCATGGTATGGGTGAGAGGGGAAATGTGGGGTTGTGGGGGAAGGGAGGAATGGGGGGGCACACAGAGCCCCTGCACAGGGTGGAAAATGGGGGACTCTGGCATGGATGGCTGGGGAAATGGGGGACACACAAAGCCGCTGGCATGCGGGTTACAGCGCTCCCATGGGTACAGCCCATCTGTAGAGGGCAGGCGCTGGTGGGTCACAGCTCTGGGGGCAGCTGCACTGAGCAGCCCCCAGAGGAGACAGCAGCCGAAGCAAGACTGATGTGGAGCAGTGTTCCCATCTCCCCTGATATTGATTTCCTGGGACGTGAGCTGGGTAGGCCTAGTTCTGCCCCCAGCCCACAGAGGGGGCCAGTTCTGATCCAGCCCCAAGTTGTAGAGGAACAGACTGGCTCAGGGGATGGGGAATGGGATATGGGATGTTTCCCCTATTGGGTGCCATGTGCCAACCACACCTCCAGTTGCCACATCCCCCTCTCTCCTCCCCAAGGTAAGGGGCACAGACCCAGCCTCCCAACCCGGCCACAGGGGAGAGACAGAGTTTGTAAAGCATAGACCCACCCCAAACCAGCCCTGCGGCTGCTAGGAGCCAATACTGCTCCCATGGTGTCAGCCTCTTCCATCACTGTGAGCAGCAAATTCTCACATAAAAACCTTGCTAGAAACGAAACACTTGAGACAAACCAGAAAAGTCATTTTTTGGAATGGGGGTTATTGGGACTAAGATGGGATGGGACAGGAAATAGGAGAGGAATGGAGGCAGGAGGCAGATGGGGGGGCTGAGAGTGGGAGGGGGATGGGTCTGGTGACATGGGATGTCTGACCACAATGATAGACTAAGGGCTTGTTTACACTAAGCAGCTTTTAGCGACAAGGCTGTGTCGACACAGCCTTGTTGCTAAAAGTCAGTGTGTGTGAACGCTCTTTTGCGGTATTTTGTTGGCACTTTTGACGACAAAATACTTCCAGCCCCGCGAGCGGCGTAAGCTTTGTCAGCAGGAGAGTGCTCCTACTGACAAAGCTCGCGTTCACATGGCCGCTTGTGTGGGCAAAACTTTTGTCTTTCGCAGGGGGGCTTTTTCAAGTACCCGCGAAAGACAAAAGTTTTGGCGACAACTGTGCAGTGTAGACATATCCTAAGTGTTATGGTGGCAGATGGACCATGACGGAAGCCCAAGGGCAGTTGGGGGTGGGGCACATTGGGTGCCTAGGGGAGATGTGGGGGTGGATCTGGTTTGAGGAAGTGGGAAATGTTCTTAATATTTTGTATGAATGCTGTCTGTGCCTTGGTTTCCCCTATGTGCTGCATGTTTAACTCGGTGGTGGGAAGGGTTGTTTACTGTTGGCAGAGTCTCAGCAGACAACAGCTGCTCCAATGGCCAGACATGTGGTGCCTGGCAACTAATGACCTGGGACTGCTGACACCCTGTACATGAGGCTGGCCAGTTTCAACCCGCTGGAGAAGAAACAGCTAAGGTGGATGGCCCAGTGTCCTGTTTTGCCTGGGAAGAAGACCAAAGGACAGAGGAAGGGCAAAGGAGATAGAATGGTGTTGGTTGCTGGAAGCAGGACACACGCTTCTGGACTGGGACTCACAGGAGATCAGAGAGCGCTTAGGGCTCTGAACAGACTCAGATGGTCTTTGCTCTAACTTTTCTGTTCTCTACGCTAACCAAGTGCTTTTTACACTGTGTTCCAGATATCTAATAAATCCTTGTGTTTTACAATGCTTGCTGAGAGTCACTCCAGTCTAAAGAAGATGGGGTGCATTGCTCCCTTTGGATGTGCAAGTCTTCCCCTGTGGTCAGGGCCAGATTAACTTTTTGTGAGCCCAGCGCCATATTTGTGGGCCTCCCTGGGGGATGAAGGGCCAGAGGCAAGAGCACAGCGGGCAGGGTGGATTTGATTTAAATCACTAGTGAAGAAGACTCAATTTAATCATGGTTTTCTACATAAAAGTGCATTCTTGTTGGTTGTTATAATCTTAATACATATTCTTCACAACTCAGAGATGGATGTAGGTTTCATTTTTAGAAGGTACACACTATACATTTTTAAACAGTGATTTATTTTGAAAACTTTTCAGGTGAGTTTTACAGCTATATCAGAAAATGAATGATTGTTTGGTTATTTCATTTACCAAAGTTAATTGAAGCAGATATTTATGAAGTCATTGTGAGGTGAACTATCTCCAATTCAACAGGTTAATCATTAATATTGGGAGGATTTTCTTGCCATGCTTTATTAGGAGAAGAACATCACCAGACAGACATTTAAATTGTTTTATTTAATTAAAACAACAACGTTAAGTATTCTGGATTTTTTTCTTCAACAGCAAACATAATATTTTAACAAAAAAGCATATGTCCCTCACTTCTCACATTTATCTCCAGACTTCTTCTCCTTGTCCAGATCTATTCTGCCGCCAACAATCTTCTATTCATTGAACTTTTTGAAATTTTTCACTTTTAGAGAGAAGTAAGGGATTGACTCTGTGTACACAAATTTGTAGAGGGACAATAGGGTTGAAGTCTGTTATTTCTCACCTCTATATATTATTTATTTATTTAAAACATTTTTGCTGGAGACACAAATCCACAGTTTGAGAACTGCAAAATTAAGCATCTCTGATGGTAACTTCTAGACTGAGCACTGAGTCCCATTGGTTAGATAGAAAGATTAACCTAAATAATCTGTACAGAAGCCTGTGGAACCCCATAAGATTGGATCCCTAATCCATGAACTATTAGAACTCATTTACAAAACTTTTCTTAAACATTACACGAATATATTGTCTCATACTATAGAATTAGAATTTATAATCCCTATTCCATGATGATATATAATGTATCTTAATTAAAACTATCTTTAGATGGGGGTTTTTTTTGGTCAAAAATCCAATTTAAATTAAAAAATCCAATTTTTTTATTTAAAAAAAATTTGATTTTTATCCACCCTGACAGCGGGGCATGGGGGGGGGGGAAGGATTGGGCCCCATCTGGAGCAAGGCAGGGGCCAGGGGCAAGATGAGCACAGTGGGGCATGGGGGGAGGATTAGTCCCTGTTGACTGGAGCAAGGCAGGGGCCGGGGGCAAAAGAACAGTGGGGCGGGAGCTAGGTTGGTCCCTGGAGCAAGGGAGGGGCCGGGGGTAAACTGCAAGCGCAGCAGGGCTGGGGAGGGGGTAAACAGGATCCTCCTGCCCCTGCCCACATAGAGCAGGTACCTACCTTCTCCCTGGTTCTAGCCCATTCTCTTTGTCTCTCTCTGCACTGAGCTGAGGGTGGGAGTGCACTGAGCACAGGGCTGGGGGTGCAGGGTCTGGGAGGGAGTTGGTATGCAGGAAGGGGCTCAGGGTTGGGGCAGGAGGTTGGGGTGTGGAGTGCTTACCTGGGGCAGCTCCTGTTTGGTGCGAGGGGTGCAGGTGGGAACGTGGGGGGGGAGGTGCAGGAGATCCCGTTTGGTGCTCAGGGTGGGGGTGGGGATGTGGGGAGGTGCAGGAGTCAGGGCATGAGGTGTGGGGGAACTGGGTATGTGTGGGGGGTGCAGGAGTCAGGACTGGGGGCTGGGGGCATGAGAGGAGGGTGCAGGAGTCAGGGCTGGGGTCGTGGGGGGGCTGGGTATGTGTGGGGGTGCAGGGGTCAGGGCAGGGGGCTGAGGGTGTGGCCTAGGGTCCTGGGGGTGCTCCCAGCCCCCTGCCCTGAGCGGCTCACGGCAGGGGGCTGGAGAGGGTATGCCCCGATTCCACTCCCTTCCCCAAGGCCCCGCCCCCACCTCTCCTTCACCTCCCCCCCCCGCGGCTCCGCTCCTCCCCCTCCCTGGTGCCGGCAAACAGCTGTTCGGTGGTGGGGAGGGGGAGGGGGAGGTGCAGGAACATGGCATGCTGGGGGAAGAGACGGGGGAGGGGCCAGCTTGGCTGCCGGCGGAGCCTGCCCTGCTGCAGTAGGAGCCCAGGAGCAGGCAGCACCAAGCTTCTGCCCCCACAGGAGAGAGTGGGGGGCGGAGAAGAGGCCCCCTTTGGACCGTGGGCCGGTGCCATGGTAAATCCGGTACTGCCTGGGGTCCAATTTAAGTGAACTCACTGCGGGGAGCTCACAGAGTGAGGCGGGGTGCTGAAGGCTCAGAAGGTCAAGCCCAGGAGGTGGTGAAGCCAAGGGTGTTGTTACCCAAGCGAGAGAGTGTGACCCTAAGGGGGTTAACACTTTAAAGGGGTCCTCCTAGGCACTGTTCTAGAGCCATGAGAGAGCACTGGACCGTGGATCTGTGACCCTTGGGAGGTATGATTCTTAGCTCACACTCGCTCCTTGAGCTTGCACCTAGAGATAGCAGTGTGGCTGTGGCACCCTGAGCGGCCGCTGCCCATATCATAGAAATAAAAGGTTAAGGTTGGAAGAGACCTCAGGAGGTCACCTAGTCCAACCTCCTGCTCAAAGATTTTGGGTGGGGGTGGCAACTTTAATAGTGATTCGAGGGGCTAGTTAGGCACTTGAAAACTGTAGTTTTCTGGCAGATAATTTAGCAGTTAGCATCAGGAGCACTGTATCTAATTCCTATATAAAAGAAAGAAAAAAAAATAAATATTAGACCTACTCAGCTCTAATAATAACATGTTCCAACATCTTGTGGCAAGTCATTTAAGGCAGTGGTTTTCAAACTCTTTTTCTGGTGACCCAGTTGAAGAAAATTGTTGATGCCCGCGACCCGACGGAGCTGGGGTTGAGGGGTTTGGGGTGTGGGAGGGGCTCAGGGCTGGGGTAGGGGGTTGAGGTACAGGGGTGAGAGCTGAGGGGTGGGGTCAAGAATGAAGGGTTCAGGGTGTGGGTGGGGGCTCTGGGCTGGGACAGGGGGTTGGAGAGCAGGAGGGGTTTAGGGCTCTGGGCTGGGGGTGCAGGCTCTGGGGTGGGGCCAGGGATGAGGGGTTTGGGGTGTAGGAAGGGGCTCCAGGTTTTGGGGGGGGCTCAAGGTTGGGCCAGGGGATTGGGGTGCAGGGGATTGGGGCTTACCTCAGGCAGCTCCCAGGCAGCGGCGCAGCAGGGTGCTAAGGCAGGCTTCCTGCCTGTCCTGGCACCGCGGACAGCGCTGCACCCCGGAAGTGGCCAGCAGCAGGTCTGGCTCCTAGGAGGAGGCGTGCAAGTGGCTCCACGCAGCTCTCGTGCGCAGACACTGCCCCCCCCAGCTCCTATTGGCTAGGAATGTGGAGCTGGTGCTCGGGGTGGGGGCAGCACGCAGAGCCCCATGGCCTCACCGCCTAGGAGCCGGACCTGCCGCTGGCCGCTTCCGGGGCACAGCGCGGTGTCGGAACAGGTAGAGACTATCCTGCCTTAGCCGAGCAGCACCGCCAATGGGACTTTTAATGGCCCAGTTGGTGGTGCTGACCAGAGCAGCCACGATCCAGTACCTTCCATTCTGCGACCCAGTACTCGGTCGCGACCCACAGTTTGAAAGCCACTGATTTAAGGGACACAGTTAGGTTTAAAATTTTAATGTATATTCTTACTTTGTTACTAACTCTGCTGAGAGAAAGACCCTGTCAGGACTCCTGGGTTCTATCTCAGCCCTGGGAGGAGGGTGGGGTTTAGTGGGTTACAAATGTAGGCAGCCTTTACTAGAGGGGCCTCTGAACTTTATTGGGAGTGTTCCAGCCATGTGTGCTGCAATCTAGCCTTAGAGACTACAAGTCCCATGATGCTTTGGGGAAAGAGGGGGAGACTTCCTCGTGCAGGGAGAGCAGGCATTGGACTCCATTTTGGGAAAAGGAGTGAGATTGCTGCTGTGGAGCTGTGTGTGGAGCTGTGTCCATACCAGAAGCTGCTGCTAGTGTTATACTTATAAGAAGCAAACGGGATCTTTTTCCAGGGGAAAGGCAGTTCTCTGCGTTTATTGAAGATACATCAATTAGCACATGCATTCAATCACACACACATATCCACATTGTCCCGCCAGTCGATGTTATAGTTACTAGTCTAGAGTTCGGATCAATCTAGTGGCCAGCTAGGTTGATCACATGTAGAGAGAAGCCGGGCTCAGTCGGTCATGACACGATGCTCTGGGGAACCCATGATGCTCCAGGACGAACCCAAAGTTTCACGGCAAGGCACCCTGTTTATATAGTGATTTTTTTTATTGGGCCCAATGAGTTTTCCACTGTCATGCTGTAATTAATTGTTGTTTGATGAGTGCTTGGTTTTTTAAAATTTTTTATTTTGTTTTTTTATTAAGTTTTTTAGGGAGTTACCCCATGCTAGTTTTGATTACAGCTATTTTGTCCCCATTGATAGGTGCCTGTTTTATTTTTAGAGTCGTCAATTTGCCCTTTTTTGACATTTCAATAGGGGCATGTTGTAATTTTCTGGTGCCCTTGCATCTGTCCTTGATTCCTTCCTAGAACATTTGGTCTGGTGATGGCCTTCACACTTATCTTCTAACACACACATTTCTTAGTTACACACAAAACAGAATTGATTTACACAGAACATTTGAACAGGAACATCAAATTGCAATGCAAGAGAAAAACAATTATTGAATTCTTTTACTTATTTTGAAATGCTAAACCTACAACAAAGTGGTGACCCTAAAGTTCTGTCCAGTGTTTTCCCCAGGAATTGAAATTGTGGGGGGGGGGGGGGGGTGTTCAAATTTACGGGGGAGGGGTGGTGGTCAGGGCCGATGAGGGGTGAGACCGTGAGGGTGAAGGTGGGCTGTATGGCACCATAGTAAAAACTGAAAAATGTTTCATGACCATTTTATTAGATTTAACTCATGTTTTAAAATCATCACACAAATTAAAGTTGGCTACTCAAGCCTTCTATGAAGCACTACATCTACATCCTTCTTGGTTTCTTGTTATAATTTTGCACAACTCTGTTAATGAACTTCTTGAATGCATTGTGTTCATCTTTGGTGGCTTCTCGTGTGTCCGGTACTTCCATTCCTTGAATTCATATGCTCATTAGTTCATTCACATGATCAGGCAGAAGGCGACTTCTTTCAGAACACAAAATTCTATTCAATGAGGCAAAAGAAAGCTCAACTGTAGCTGTTGTGACTGGGAGTAGTAGAGATGAATTCCTACTTCGTTCATCCCAGGAAACATAGCACAAAGATCGGGTCGAGCCACTAGTGATGACAAAAAAGAAGTTGAAGTCAAATCTTCATTCATTCATCTATGATATTCCACTCTGTGTTCAAATTCTCTATTCTGTCCTGAGCACATGGCAGCCCCATTGCTGGCAGTCCCTCACTCCACTCAACTGTCGGTGTTTTATAGGACAGGGATCTGTAAAATCTACTTAAAGGTTGAGTAGAATCTAGAAGTCGCTGTTGTAGATTTTTAAGAATCAGGTCTGTGTACTTTTTCATTTGTCTTAACAAACAATTCTTGTCCTCTTCACTTAAGGATTCAATATAAATGCCTTCATTAGTCAACTTCTGGACTGAAGTCTTTGCTTCTTCCAGTACTTTTTCAATGGATAGCTCTCTGATAGATCCAAATGTAGCTTCTATTACTGGACAAAGATCTACTACTGTTGTAGCAGATGCCTGGATGGCATTGTTTAATGACCCAAGTGGTTTCAACAGTAGACTTACAAGAAAGTGAATGGCAATAGTCTTCTCTGAACGCAGAAGCAAAGGTAATCCACCAGCCTCACTACTTAGATCCATCCCATCTTGGTAGATACTTTCCAAAGCCAGTAATAATGGCTGGAGTAATTTTAAGACACCAACCAAGGATCAATCATGAGAAACCCAGTGGGTTTTCCCAGGTTGCACTAATTTGAACTTCAGTCCCAGTGTATCTTCTATATTTTCCAAGATATTCAGTCTTTTTGGACACTTGCTGAAAAAAGAATATAATAAAGACATTAAATTTATGGCTTTTTAAATGTCTTTTGAAGAGTCTGCAGCTCGTACTAGTGCTAGTTGGAGTAGATGGTTTCTGCAGTGTGTATAGGAGAGATTAGGGTTACACTTTTCTCTGACAGGTTTCAGAGGAGCAGCCATGTTAGTCTGTATTCGCAAAAAGAAAAGGAGTACTTGTGGCACCTTAGAGACTAACAAATTTATTTGAGCATAAGCTTTCGTGAGATACAGCTCACGCCACAAGTACTCCTTTACTTTTCTTTGAGCAAAGCTTGTACTCCACCATGTCTTCCAGAGAAGTTTGCAGCTCCATCAAATGCACAAGCAGCCATCTGTTTGGGGTCCAATTGACAAGCATTTAACTCTTTTAAGATGTGGTTTGTCACAGATGCAGCCGATGTGTCTTCTATAACTTGAACATCTAGAAATGCATTTACTGGCCTACCACTGACATCAAGATAATGATCACAATGACTTAATACTTGATGCCCATTTACATCAGTGCATTCATCAGCCATGTAGGCAAATTTTTTGAATGTGGTGAGAGAGTTCCTCACTTTTTCAACTGTTGAGTCTTTCACTGTTGCACCGCATGCTTCAACCCAGTGAGCTGAGTTTCTTGCAGAAAGATAGTGAGCATTTGCCGGTCTTGTTTGGAACCAGTGTTCAACTTCAGGATGAACAAGTGACAACGCACTTAACACTGGCCTCCAGTTTGTAGTGTGTGGTATCTCTTGCTTAAATAGAAAGTATGATGCCACGGCCATGTTTGTTCACATGAACTGTGTTGTGTCTCCAGCATTCTTAACAGCCTCATTAAGTACTTCTAAAATTGGCTTTGAAAGTGGGCTTACAAGGCTTTCTGCATGTTGATGCACTCCAGAGGTGTGGTGTTTTGCAGCCTTTTCATGCATTGGCTTTGATGATTGGTCGGACAAACCAAGCTCCTCCACTTTTACCAATTATAGCATTGGGAAGCTTTCCTTCTTCGTAAGCTTTTTTGCAAGAGATGGACCAGTAGCCATCTTTTGTAACTTCAGTAAAGGGGAACACTTTGACCGACAAACATCGGGAACTGCCTTTAGGTTTTGGAGGCACTGTTTCTTCAGTAGGTAGCTGTATTTGTGCTTCGGGCTGGTCGGATGTAGATACACCACTTGAACCTTCAGATGACATGTTGATATATTCTTGGTTCTTGATGTGGTCTTCACCTTGGTTGGTTTTTGAGGCCTTTGAGTGGGAAAAATTGTTGCATTGTTTTTTGTCTTTTCATTTTCACTTTGACCTGCAACATATAAAAGAGATATGAATAAATTAAATGTTTTGTTAGGATAATGCAAATTTAACATAAGGATAATGAATATTACACCAAAACACATAACAGTTCTAGATTTCTAAAACAAATATAATTTTTTTAAAAACATTTATTTAATTTAAATTGACTTTTGAAAAGTAAGCCATCATGGGAAAAGAGGGAAGTCCTCTCAGGGATCAGTAACTGGTTAAAAGATGGGAAACAAAGGGTAGGAATAAATTATCAATTTTCAGAATGTAGAGAGATAAATAGTGGTATCCCTGAGGGGTCATAGGTACGGGGACCATTAGCGTTCAGCAAATTCATAAATGATCTGCAAAAATGGGTAAACAGTGAGGTGGCAAAATTTGCAGATGATACAAAACTATTCAAGATAGTTAAGTCCAAAGCAGACTGCGAAGAGTTACAAAGGGATCTCACAAAACTGGGTGACTACTGGGTGACTGGGCAACAAAATAGCAGATGAAATTCAGTGTTGATAAATGCAAAGTAATGCACACTGGAAAACATTATCTGAACTATACATACAAAATGATGGGATCTAAATTGGCTGTTAACACTCAAGAAAGAGATGTTGGAATCATTGTGGATAGTTCTCTGAAAATATCCACTCAATGTGCAGCGGCGGTCAAAAAAGCAAACAGAATGTTGGGAATCATTAAGAAAGGGATAGATAATAAGACAGAAAATATCATATTGCCTCTCTATAAATCCATAGTACCCGCACACCTTGAATACTGTGCAGATCTGGTGTGCAGATCTGGTCACCCCATCCCCAAAAAAGTATTTTGGAATTGGAAAAGGTACAAAGATGGGCAACTAAAATGATTAGGGGTATGAAACAGGAGGAGAGATTAAAATGACTGGGACTTTTCAGCTTAGAAAAGAGATGACTAAGGGGGGATATGATAGAGGTCTATAAAATCTTGACTGGTGTGAAGAAAGTGAATAAGGAAATGTTATTTAATCCTTCACATAACACAAGAACTAGCAGTCACCCAATGAAATTAATAGGCAGCAGGTTTAAAAAAACAAAAGGAAGTACTTCTTCACACAACATAAAGTCAACCCGTGGAACTCTTTGCCAGGGGATGTTGTGAAGACCAAAACTATAACAGGATTAAAAAAAGAACTAGATAAATTCCTGGAGAATAGATCCATCATTGGCTATTAGCCAGGATGGGGAGGGATGCAACACCATGCTCTGAGTATCCCTAGCCTGTTTGCCAGAAGCTGGGAATGGGCAACAGGGGATGGATCACTTGATGATTACCTGTTCTGTTCATTCCCTCTGAAGCACCTGGCCTTGACCACAGTCAGAAGACAGGATAGTGGGCTATACGGACCATTGGTCTGACCCAGTATGGCCATTCTTATGTAAAAATTAATTATAATAATAAAAATGTTCAGTACAGAAACTCCCCAACATAATGACCTCTCAAGATAGCAACGAGGTGAGATAACAACCTTGGCAAATAGTGCATTTTAAAAATCTTGGCCTACTAGGAAACATATGTTTCCATTCCCAGTCACAAATCTAGCATTCTGGAGCAAAGTCACTAAAATATAGTCCAACAAACAAATGTTTATTTTAACATGCCCCTCACTTTTCCCTCATTCACCTCATTGTGCCACTGTTCACTCCATCGCTCTGTTGCCAATGGCCCGGTGCAATCACCTTCTGCTGCCACCTGCCACTGTGACCTCTGCGTGTTGGTCTCTTGAGCTTCCATCAGCTCTCAGTGATTTCAGCTGAGCTCTCAGTGGAGGAACCTCACTGCTAGTGCAGACTGGGCCATCTCTTCCACAGAAACACTGTCCCACAGCAGGTCTGAGCACTTAGACCTGATTATCAGTGATTTCAGCTGTAGTGGTCACTTAACGGAACAAAAGACTATCTATAGACCCTAATCACCTCTGTCTTTAAACAGTGGAGAGGGGCAGCTCAAATAGTACTTGTGACTTAGGCAGACCATCAAGCAAAACACCTGTCCCCACCCTCTCTCTTGATGCCCTCAATCAGCACAGGCTAAGTACAGTTCTACTGCCCTTTACTCATACAATAAGAATAACAACATTTCATTACCCCCACATTCAAGTGATTTGTAACCCAACCCCAGCCAAAATCTATCACTTGGGCAACATAGCTCTATTTGCTGGATACCTAGGTAGATTAGGTGTGAATGTAAATACAACCTGGTCCTGAAGCCTTTCCCCCCAGCCGCTAGCTCATCACTAGCTGTCAGGGACAGCTCATTTAGACCTTGCTTACAAATCATAATTTGAAATTATTAGGTTGGCCAACATCACCAAAATGAATACACTGACATTGTCATAAAAAACAATTGCTGTGTAAGGAAGCTAGTCTATGTTCATACTTTTCAAATCTATTATACTTTTTCAGATACACGTATTTTATCATACACTGTATATCCTTTTAAAGTGTGTATTAATGTTTCAATTTCAATTCAAATTTCCAAACAATCACTAAATTGGCAACACTGCATGTAACTAGTTCACAAAACTGTGTGGGGGTGTTGCCGGCACAGAGTGCCCGAGGCAACAACAGCAGGGTTTGTTGCCCGGTGTGCATCGCCCAATAATCACAATGGGGTGGAGAAGCAGAAAAGTTTATTTGAAGCTTCAAGCGGTACAGGGAGACAACAATCTCAGATCCTGCACACCAGAGCAGGCAGTTACACAGACTCTTATACATCCTTTCTTTAGCATACTTATCCAATAGCAAGCTGCCCTGAGTATCCACATAACCATTCCGGTATACCGGCTAGTTCCCCTTTTTCTTCCCACCATCTGTTTCCCCATATATGGAGTTGTTTGTTCAGCATTGTTTTGTCTTATCTGGCCTGTCTGGCCCAATTTAGTTTCAGAGAGTGTGCTTTTGTGCATTTGCAACATTTTGTTGCAAAATCCTCAGCATGACTGTGGCGAGAGCCCTCGGAGGGGGGGGACCTGAGGTCATCTGGGCCTAGTGCGAGGGGGCTTCATCGACACTCGTGGTCTTCCATCCCCTCGAGTTACCTAGTGGCCAGGCCCAGTGTCCCCAACAGGGGGGTGTTGGGGAAATTCGGGGGGGGGTGTAGGGAAATCCCTGCCTTCTCCTCCCCCATCCCCATGCCCTCCTCTTCTCCCAATCCCCAACTCTCCCCCTCCCCACTCTACCGTCCATTCCCTCTGCCCACCCCCATTCCTTTCTCTCTCCTCTCTTTCTACCCCCCTTAACAGAGGTGAAAGTAAGCCGGTACGGTTCAGTACGGTGTACTGGCAAGAGCTGGTACATCGCCGACTGCACTGGCAGGGGGCAGCTTCCCCAGGCCAGCGATTTAAAGGGCTCGGGGCTCCTGGCAGTGGCTGGAGCCTCGGGCCCTTTAAATCGCTGCAGAGCCCCACTGCTGGAGCCCTGGGCCCTTTAAATTGCCACTGGCGTCCCTGGGCTCCCGGCTGCTGCCGCAGCTACTGCTCCTGTGGTGATTTAAAGGCCCGGGGCTCCCAGCTGCCGCTACTGCAGCCGGATCCCCGGGCCCTTTAAATTGAGATTTAAAGGGCCCGGGGATTTAAAGGACCTGCCTATTCCTGTTGAGGCCCCGCCCCCTGTTCAGGACTCCGGCGTACCGGTAAGTCCTTTAAGTTACTTTCACCCCTGCCCCTTAAACCCTCTCTCCAGTCCTCTCCATGTCTCTATCCCACTGTCCCCCTTGTTTGAGGCTCTCCCTGACCCCCCAGACCCTATTGAGACCCCCCCTTCAGGTGACAGTTGGCCCCTCCCTCCTCATGCTTTCAGCGGCCATGGATGTCTCGTGCTGCCTCCCTTTCCGTTTCCTGCCCTTTTTTCTCTCTCCCTTGGGCTCCCTCAGAAGACCCTGCTGAGCAACTAGAGACTGAAGATGGGATGGAGCCTTGTGATTGGCTGCTGTGGCTGAGCGAGCAGGGGGAGGGAGCTGAGGGGGAGGGCACCAGAGGGGCTGGTGCAGGATCCCTGGGGGAGGGGACGTCCATAGGTCCTGGAACTGGGGGTGCTGCCAGACCCCTTGGCTTGAAGTGGTTTCCATCATATACAGGGTTTACAGTTTGGTTCAATGGCTCTCAGCCCCCCCACTATAAAAATTGTTCCAGTGCCCCTGGGGGCATTGCAGTGAATCCCAGCTGGGGAGGGGATGGTGCAGCAGATCCCTATGGAGGAGGGGACAGTGCAGTGGATCCCAGAGGGTGGGGCTGGGGGAGGGGTCAGCCCTGGTGTCAGGAGCAGAGAGTCCAGAGACAGAGATACTGAGCTGAGCTTGCTGTTGAACGAAGATGGGACAAATAGTGGGGCCACTTGCAGAAATCAAAGCTGCCCAAAGGGCCTTAAGGCCTTTCCAAAGGGAATAAACCAAACCCTAAAACCAGAGCGAGACACTCTATACAGGAATTAAAGCAGCATCTGAAGGTTTCCCAGCAGGACGGAGACATGTCCTGGGGTCAGAGATCTGCTGGGGCAGCAGCTGCTAAGTGTCCAGACAGGCTGGGAAGCCTGGCTACAGAACGCCCAGATTGGACGTGCTGGATCGCTCTGAACTCCCAGTCTGGACCAGTCGGATCTCCCAGAACTCCCAGTCTGGACTGGCCGGATGGATGAGGTGGCCAGCGGCCTGGACAGGGACTGAAAGGTTCCCCAGGAGGTGGGGAGACCAGGCCAGCTTTGGATGGCTTTGAACTTGCCACGGAAGATAAGTTGCAGCCAGGACTCTAAGAGCTGAACACTCCGTGGAGAAGGAATTCGAAGGGTTGCAAACCTCACGGGAGTCAGCGCTGGGAGGAGGAATCAGGCCGGTCAGAGAACAGGGATGAGGCAGGACATTTACACCTGCCACTACCCATTTGTGACTCACACAGGCACAGGGCGGACAAGGGGGTTGCCTCACCCCTCTTTCTTTGAGGGAAAAACTCCCTGGGCAACTTCTTTGGTTCAGTTTAACATCACAGCCCAAACGGATGGCTGGGGAGATGAACATGGTCTGAAGGAATCACATGAGCTCAGGATGCTTGGGTTCTGTTTCCTGCCAAAGGAGGGGAGAGGGGGTCAAGTGTTTTAAAGCTCAGGCCTGCCCCCTCGAGCTAAAGGAGCTCTCCATTAGCTGTGAGCAGTGACGGGTCTAGGAATCACAGCAGGACAGGTCTGGCCCCATCACAAGGGGGCCTCAGCCTGGCTGCTCTGGGTGAGGCTGCCCTCTGCAGGTAGAGCACAGCTGAGAACTGGTGTTGCAGCAGCTAGCCTCTGCCTTTCTGGTGCTGCAGTGTGTGGATCTCCTCCAGCGACTGGTTTGAAACCAGCTGTGGTCCAATTCCCACTGCTCTGTCTCTCTCCCTGCTACCCCCTCAGCTCCATTTCTCACCCACTGCATCTCCTGTGGGGCTCTTCCCAGCCAGGGGAGTGCAGCAGGGTCTAATGGATAGAGCTGGGAGTCGGGATTCCTGCATTCCTTTCCCAGTTCTGGGAGAGGGGTGGGGTCTAATGGCTAGAGCAGGGGGCTGGGAGCCAGGACTGCTGGCTTCTCTCTCTGGTGTAAAGCCCCCCCCACTTTATCCCAGGCAGTGGGTGCATTGCCCCTAGAGCCAAAGCAGGACAGAATTGGGAGCGGGGAGAGGGCAGAACCATGCTAACCAGCCCCGCTGCTACTCTGACAGCCACTGCCTGGGACACCTGCCAGCCAGGCTTGCTCCAGGACACCCTCCATAGGGTACCAGCCAACCAACCCCTCCATTTGTCTGTCCAGCACCCATCGCTATGCACATGGGACAGTCCCTCCAACTGCCCCTGCACCAGAGGGGATCAGAGGGGGCCCCCAGCCCATCAGAGCCAGCGTGGCCCAGCTGCTCACTCATGTCTTGATGTGGTTGAGGATCATAGCCAGAGAGTCTTCACTGATGCCCGTGGGCAGCAGGCTGTTGTCCTCAACCCCCCAGGCCAGTGGGGTGTCCAGACCCACCAGGAGAGTGGTGCTCAGCACCAGCAGCCGCAGGCTGGCTCTGGGGTGCTGCAGGGACAAGGCAGAGCAGGGTCAGGTGGGTACAAGGGGGAGGCTGCTTGGGGTCAGGGTTCGTCCCTCTAGGGATGGGATCGGCTGCTGCAGCTCATGCGCTGAACCAGAGAGCCCCAGGTGGAGACAGCAGGGATCGACCTACAACCGTGGCTTTCTGGAGTGGGGTGAAAGGGACTTCCCGTGCCAGAGGAAACTCCCCTGGGGCTCCATGGGGTAGGGGTGGGGGGACAGAGGGGATTCCCCTGGGGCTCCATGGGGCTGGGAGGAGGTGGGGGAGGGCAAAGGGGATTCCCTTGGGACTCCATGGGGCAGGAAGGATTCACCAGGATTTCCATGGGGCAGGAGGAGGTGGGGGGATTCACCAGGGTTTCCATGGGGCTAGAGGAGGCAGGTGGGGGGACTCACCATGGTTTCCATGGGGCAGGAGGAGGCAGGGGAGGACTCACCATTGTTTCAGTGGGGCAGGAGCAGGGGGTGCTGTCACTCACTGACAGATGCTCACACCAGATCCCCAGTGATGGGCTCTCACCTGAGTCCCTCCCAGCGTTTCTTTATAGCATTAGCCCAGCCCCTCCCTTGGCCCCACTGACCCTGCAGGGGTAGAACAGGGGAGGGGTGAGACAGGTAGGTCACCCCTATTCCCAGCTGTGCCAACAACAGCTGCTGGGCTGGGCCAGAGGGGGGCGCTCTGGGGCTGAGGTGTCTGTGGTTTGCTGCAGAGCTCAGCTCCTGCCCTGAACACGGACCCGGTTCCTGAGCTGGCCTGGCTGCCCTGCAGGGGGCCCTGAGAAGAGACAGGATGCTGGTGCTGACAGCCCAGGCTCGGTGTCGTGGAGGCCTGGCCCTGTGGAACCGTGTGGGGCCTTGAGGCCTGACCCACTAATTGGGTCGCGCCAGAGGGACCGGTTACAGGCTGGGCACAGACCAGACCCTGTGGCTCCAGGACATCCAGCCAGGCCCGGGGGCAAGACAGGCCAGCACTGTGACAGCTGCACAGAGCCTGGCAGGACCAAGATTGTAAGGGAGTCACCTAGGAGGAGCTCAGCTAAAGGGCAGGGGGCTGGGAGGGGAGTGAAGCTGAGGTGAGGGGACTGCCGGGAGAGCTTGTGCCTGGCAGCTGACTAGCACCGGGTCCAGACTGGGCCAGATCATCTGTACCATGGGCTGGACTGTTCAGAGGTCCCTACTTTGGGTGCTCCCGCACCTCCCAGGACACCCTCTGGTTGGCTCATCTCTGCAGCCCACATGGCTGAGGGAAGGGGAGGCCCTTGAAGAGTCCCAGTGCCCCTGTGTGGGGGGCTACCCCGTATATAGGCTTGGGGCATGCTGGGGAGAGGGATGGCCCTGGCTGGACCCCATTTCCCCACTTCCCGCAGCGATAACTTTTACCTGGGGAAATGGGGCACACAGAGGCCCTGGCCTGTGGTGAGCAGAGCCAGAAGCTTCTGCCAGGTCTGTAATTGTCTATGGATCAAAGACCGCACTGATGGTGCTGTTTCCACCTGCCAGCTGTAACAGGGCTTCCAGCCCAACTCTGCCCATTGCCTGGTGAAGTGTAACATGCCAACACCCTGAGGGAGGGCTGCGGGAGCTGCCAGGAGCCCCTAAAATAGAGGGGGTGGGAGGGTGGCAGCCAGGGAGTGGGGGGGAGGGGCAGGTGGAAGGATGCAAGAAGCCTGGCTGAGTGCAATCAGCATGCACCCCTCTAGTGCTGTCATGGGATTAAGTGGGTGTCGTTTGGCCCAGATTTCCAAGGAAGCTGAATCAGCTGAATCCAAGCAGCAAAGAGCCTTGGAGTTTGGAGAAGTGAGAGCGAAGGAAAGTGCTGCCCCCACTCACCTGCTGGGTGGGGCTGGGTTAGATTGAACAATGTGTCAGTGCTTCAACCAGGCAGCACTGATGGGACCTTTCACCCCACAGTTCCTGGGTGCAGAGTGTAGCCCAACAATGCTCTGGGATGTGTATGGTGGAGAAAGCTGAGGATACCACTTGGGCAGGGGTCGTGGGACCAGGATTTGGGAATTATCTGCATGTACTGTTAGAAGCAGGACAGGACTGAGGCCTCAGCCTTATTTACTTGTGCCCAGGGCCCCAGTTCCCAGAGTCAGGGGAGTTCAGCAGAATCTCAGCTTTCACTGTTTCTAAAAGGGAAATTTCTGGTGCTCAGGGTGGGGAAAAATGGTGGAAAACATGACCTGGGTGTAACTGACATCTGCCTGAGTCTGCTGAGAGACTGAGCTATCACTGTGAGAGGGGGAGCTGTCCCAAGTGTAACCAATGCAGTGACACTGCCTGTATTTGCAGAGAGCCTGAGACAGTTGTGGGGAAGTTCCTTTCAAAAAGGGCTAATGCTGTTTTCAACCTCTGTTCTTATCTGCCCCAGGCCCGATGGCATGAGAATCTGCATTACCACCTTAGTTTTGTATTATTTTTATATCTTATACTTGTTGACAGGTAACCATTTAGCTTGTGTAATACCAAAATGATATTTAGCCTCTGAAAAAACACACCCCTGGGGCTTAAACTCAAAGTACTTTTACCAGTGAGTGAAGCTGCAAAGAAACTGTGTGTGGTAGATAAGCGTTACTGCACCCATTGACAGACAATGTTTTCTTATACTGGGTTGCATCCTGGTGTGTAGTGCTGACGTACACAGGATCTATCCCCTGACAGCTAGTTTGGAAGGGGGAGAGACTTCAGGAGCAAATTGTATTTACATGAACACACCTATTCTGGGTAGGTATCTAGCAGGCAGGTGTTGTAACTCCAAGTGATCAGGGTAGTGAAATGTTATCTTCATTGAATGACTAAAGGGAAGCAGAACTGTGCTGAGCTTGTCCAGATTGAGGGGTTACCCTTAGCTGAAAGGCACTCGCTAAGCCAGGGGCTCAAATGCCAGACCCCTGTGAAAGTAAGAGGGGTGCGGACAGGCATAGGCACCGACTCCATGGGTGCTCCAGGGCTAGAGCACCAATGGGGAAAAATGGTGGGTGCTGAGAACCCACCAGCAGCCCCCCATCAGCTCCTCACCCTCCCTCCTTGCACCTCCCGCCTGCTGCAATCAGCTGTTTCGCAGTGTGCAGGAGGCTGGGGGGAAGGAGCGAGGATGTGGCATGCTCGCAGGAGGGGGTGGAATTGGGCAGGAAGAGGCAGGGTGGGGGGCGGAGCAGGGGCAGGAAGAGGTGGAGTGGGGGTGGGGCCTGTGGCAGAGCCGGGGGCTCAGCACCCCCTGGCACTTTGGAAAGTCGGCGCCTGTGGGGACAGGTGTCCCAGACAGGAGGTGTGGACTCTCCCCAAGGGTCCCCAGTCTTATTTAACCTGTTCCTCCCCACTGTTCAAAGACAGAGCTAAATAGGCTTCAGTAGGAACCTTTTCTTATGTTAAAGTACTCAAATGAGAGCTGAAACGACTTGTGGTAGGGCAGTGTTTCTGCCCAGTCTGCAAAGAGCTGAAAATCACTAAGAGACTGATGTGCAGAGGTCACAGCAGACAGACAGGTGGCAGCAGAAGGTGACTGACATTTGACTGGCGAACGAGTGGCCGGCGAGGCGGCCAGTGGAGAGGAACCACGGCTGGCAGGATGGCCAGCCAGAGCAAGTGCACAAATGGTGGAGCAAGCAAAGTGCCTTCTTCCCCAGGTGGGAGGTGAACTCACACAGATGCACCTCTGAACCCTGGGTCCTCACTGACCAAGGACAACCACTGTGAGTGGGGTGCGGTGGAGGGAGAAGGGAGGGGCACAGAAAAGGAACTGTTGGTTGTAGAACTCAAGAACGTGAGGCAGAAGGCACTGCCCCACGCACTCTGGGGTGGGTGTCCTATTCACAGCTTTATGTTATGAATCCTGCTTGTGGCATTTTCCCTAATTAATGTCGGGTGATTTCCCTCCTTTCATTAAAAATTTCTTTTCTACACTCAGACTCTGTGCTTGCGAGAGGGGAAGTTTTGCCTCTCAAAGGCGCCCAGGAGTGGTGTGTAATTTTCCCAGGTTACTGGGTGGG